>NC_072852.1:94026998-104026998 GCF_028858705.1 Grus americana
ATAATGAAACAGTATAAGGACACCAATTAGAGGAATTTTGCTGACTTTTGACTCTCAAGGCTGTACCTCTCCTTGTTTTTAACAAGTGTTCCTCAGTTCAAGGTTCCTTTGCTACATCTTATCTAAGTATACCTCATTCTAAGATAAATAATGTTCTTCATGCAGTTAAGTTGGGTATGTGGTATGCTAGTTATGTTAATTGTGTCAGCTAGGCATCAGTTACGTTAATTATGTCCTTAAGCAGGTAGGCATCATGACCAGCAACCTTCAGGGTCCTCTAAGGTAACCACAGTAAGCTCATATAAAGGAGCTGGCTTATAAAAGTGGTGGAGAAAAAACTGTTGTTAATGATCAACACACTCCTCTCATCCTTGAAAATCTATAGCTTCTTCCTTCACATGTAATCTCATTATAATATACTGTCTGCAGCCTGTGAACAGTTCTGCTTATCATAACCCATCTAAAAAGTATGAATTTCTTTCTGATACAATACTATGCTGTCAAAAATCCTGCAAACTGTTGTGATATTGACAAGATAACCCTAAGCACTATTCTACAGTATATTTCTAATAGATTGTGTATTAAAATGAATTACTTGTCCTCATGTAAGGAGCAATAGCAAACCTTTGTGAATAGCCAGCAGTGATACTAATAACTAGCAGGCAGGATCACAACTTACAGCAGTAGCTACATAATTTCTAACAGAGTTTTCTGCATTGTATTACTGCAAAGGAAATGAAAAATCACTCTTGTAGTTGATGAAAAACAACCTATAACCCTATACATTTGTCTGAAAGGACAGAGTCCCTGTAAATAAACATAATAAATAAAAAACTCTTTTCTGCAGAATCTAATTTAAATTTATACTTACAGACAACCTTAAGACTCCAAAGTTTGCAAAGTCATAAATAAGTATCTGGTAGAAGAGTTCTTGGCTAAATTGAAGTACAAAAATTAGTTATATGGTCACAATCACTTACCTGCAGAGTACCATAATTAAGAGGGGGAAAAGTAAGGGTCATGTTACTCTTTACTTCCTCATCCTTGGCCAAGTTCTTCTTCTGACTATGTGATACTACAAAGTTACGTCACATTGGTTTTTCTGTGAAAGAAAAGAGGTGAAAGGTATTAAATTTGACTCATTAGACAAAGCAAAAGAAGACATGTATTTCAAACATTTAGTTCTAAGTATTGTATTTAGACAAATATCTGTCATCAGAGATTCACCATCTTTCACCTGTAGGTTCCTGAAGCAACATTTGAGAAGACACTTAACTAATTTCTTGCTCTAGAAAGCAAAAATAATATATACTTCACCCTAGGCATCATTCTCATCTTGAAAGACAGAGAAATGTATTTTGAACTATATTCAGACAATATCTATGTATTATAGAAGCAATACAAACTGTGCTTCTTGCATTTTTTAAAATACTGAAATAATGATTTCATAATTTTCTTGGAAAATAGTATTTTCAAAGGACTGAGTGATCAATAAATTAGGAAGAGCTTAAAAAAAAAGGATCAGGGATGATAATAATATGGTAGTGTAAAAAGATAACGGTTAAGCTTTGCAGACTGTCAGCAAAGGGGACGAGCACCTTTGGAAGATACCTCAATTCATGCTGGCTGAACACAGTGCATGCCATTAAGACAGATACAGAATCTGACTTCTAGGATCTTCTCAGAGCAAATCAGATGACACAAAAGGTAGACCACAAAGCTAGTCAGCTCAAAATTGTTCTGATGCCAAAGCTACACCAAATCATTGCACGTTGTCATTAAAAGCTTTCACAGACAAATGCTGTGGCAAAACAAAGACACTTGAATTCGGTAATGTTATTTCTTTATAAACAGCACCCTAGCTTTATTTTAGACTTCTTTGATCTATGTGGCAGTGTGCAGCAAAATCTCCTGTATTGCTTGGAAAATTTTAACCTCTGCACATGGTAATGGAAAACAGTAGCAGTGTAGCGTATCAGACTAAAGCCAAGAGATCGTCTCCTAACCAAACATGAGGGCTAAAATATATTTACACTCTTGAAGTACAGGCAAACTCAAAGTGCCTTTTAAGAAGGCTTTGAGTTATTGCTGAAATCCCTACGCGTTTTGCAAAGGACCTGTTGTCTTGCAGAAAGACACAAATCTTATTAGACCCAGTGCTAACATGAAATTTCATGAACCAAGGTAGTAAACTGGTTTCCAGTCTGCTTTTTTTTATAATAGCTTGTCACTTCTCAAAAGGATTCTGACTTGTCCTTTGTAATTTTCCTTTCTGTAAACTAATGTATCAAGCATGATTGCCCAAATAACAGGCATTTCTTCTTGTGTACCAGTAAGTGAGGATGAAGATGAGGATGAGCACAGATGGAACAAAAGACTGCACAGGCAGATCAAACTCAGCAAAAAGCAAAGCTTTCAGATTACGTTTCCGGTTTCATGTGTAAATGTCATATAAGATTACTGGAAAGCACTGCGTTTCATTGCACTTGCATCTTCCGGCTCCTGGCATGTAAATTCCCACTTGCTCTCTCCTTACTGTGCAATCTCCTGCTCTGGAGAGGGTCACATCCCAGCAGTTCTCAGATTGATTGTTAATGCTGACCCCCCTGTGGTGGGAATCGCCTTGGTTGGTGTTCCAGGTAGCTCAGCGTGTCTTTTGTGGTCAAGTTTTTTTTCTCAGTGCGCAGCCCTCGAGAGTTTTCTTCTCTTAGTGCAAAACTAAGAGAGGCTGGAGAACAAGCTGCTGCTTTACAGATAAAAGTCTGGGATTAATCCTGGTCCCTAAAAAGGTGGCCAACCCTCTCTGTCTCTGCGCTAAGGGGAAAAGCTACTATTTTGTTTGGTCTTTGATGTACTTAAATTCCTCAAAGCTTTTGGGAAAGTCAGGCTAAGTCTTTAAGTTTTCATTTAAGGGCATTTCTTAGGACATAATTTAAAATCTGCCATTGTCAGTTATCTAAGTATCTCGTAAGCTTGTGGGAGTCATTTTGGTTTGTGTGGGGTTTTTTTTCTTTGGTTGCTTTTGTTTTTAAGAGGACAAATTATTTTATGGCTGTATTTCTTAAATGTCAGTGAGGATTCAGACAAGCTCAGGGCAGCTGATGAAAACCATATGCTGAAAATATTAACTGTTCTTAGTCATTTACCCTAAAAATCCTGAGCAATGGTTTCACTGTGAGGCAGCAGTGTCCTGTCTGCATGCAGATCAACTTGTGAACTACTACAATTTTCAGCCTAGTGTACTATGATAAAGAGTGTCTGTTTTGCAGGGGAAAATGGAAGCAGAACCATAGGTGATACAGATTCTCTCCTGGATGTTCTTCAACAGTTCAGCCCCTTCTGCAGGTTTGAAAATGGAGCACATCATAAAAATGGATTGAAGGGAGTTGTGGCTCAGGGATTTCTGAAACTGCTTTTGTCTTTGAAAGGTGTGTTGGCTTCCCATTTCTCACCTTCACAGAACTTAATTGTTATGAAAAAAGTGTTTGATGCTAACATAACAATTTTTGCTCTCTCTTACCCTTCCTTCACTTCCCTGTTTTTGCAGCTGATATTACTGGAACAATGTGCTTTCACTTATTTTTACCATTGCGTTTTGCACTCAAGAACCACCAGAATATGCACAAAAATTCAATGTTCAAAATTGTTTAGCTGTCAGCATCAGGACAAAAGGATGCAGAAGTGTAGACGCACTGTCCTGTGCTTTGACTTTAATTAGTTAATTATTCTGAAATTAGTTTACAGTGAGATGAGGTAGCAGAAATGTAAAGTAGATGTTACAGCTTCTTTCTTCTCTGACTAGTGTTTTTTATTATGTTTCTTGATCTCAAAATTCTAACAAAATTCTTTAAAAGTGTGTTTGCAAGAGAGACAGACTGGAGTTTAAAATCTGTATTCTGCTTATGACAAGTACTCTTTGTCTGGCATCTGGAGTAGTTGATTTGCTTCAGTACTATTTCCCAGAATCTTTTGATCAGCTTCCTGAGGACTGCGGTCTCTTTGATGGACAAAACCTACAGTCTTGGAGTCCCACGCTGTTAGTGACCTAGCGATGCTGCTGAGGGGCCACAAAAGAAAACACCACTTATGGAAATGTGGAGCACATCAGGTTTGCTTTTCTTAGGTAGATGGCTTTTTGCAGATTCTTCCAGGTCTGTTGCTAACTAAGTAATTATTTTATACGGACTGCCCCCACTTTTTTTTTTTTTTAAAGCCCCTATATCTCACTGATAAATTATGCATTTGAAACTTAGAAGCCTTTATTGTGGGGGATTCTGTTTCTTTCTTCTTCATGCACATATGGGACCTTCTGCTCTTTTTGGCATCAGATGTCTCCTGTTCTACTCCTTCCTAACTCCAAATTTTCTTACATCAGATCTATGGCTGTCTCCTTATACCATGAATTTGTCAGTCTTCTAGTGCAGCTTTGTGATCTTTTTTGAGCGTCCATGTTAAATGTTACCTGGTTTTGAGAAAGCTCTTGCATTGTCATGATACATTTATATGCTTTCTCTCTGCAGCAGCTGTTACCTTGTTTGTTTGTTAATATGTTCTTTTTATTAATGTATTTTATGATAGGGTGGCGTTAGTGGCAAATGACACGACAAAGGAAAAGCTACCCGAGGGGCTTGGCTTAGCACTCGTACTGAGAGTTTGTGAAGCAAAGGACTTGGAATTTGATGATGTACTCCTCCTTTACAACTTTTCCACTGACTCAGAGGCATTTAATTCTTAAGTATTTTCTGCATTTTTTTTTTTTTTTACTTAATGCCTTGATTTTACAAGTGATCTAATTGGCTTTCCAGCTGGGGAAGTGTTCACAGTTTCCTCTGAGGACAGGTGGTTTCACCACAGTAGGAAACAGGGCTCATCATAGGTTTAGGAAATGAGCCTGTCTTCCCTTCGTGCTGCATTGTCCTTCCGACTGGCTGTTACAATTTCAGGGAGAGCCCTGGGCGTTCACACAACAGCGTGAGCCCACAGCAGCCGCACGCTTACGGCACGTCCCTCCCTGGCCGGGCCAGAGCACGTGCTTTGGCGGAGGGATACCTCAGCACCCTCCCTTAGTCTTTACTTTGTACTGGGATGCCGCGGCCCGAACCAAGTGCCTTGCGTCATCGCGCTGTGAGGAGCGCGGTGGCTCGGCGGGCAGGCGGGGGTCCCGCAGGCGGCTCTCTTGGGGCGCGGCGGGGGGGGCCTCACCCACACCCCGCTCCTCGTTAGTATAGTGGTGAGTATCCCCGCCTGTCACGCGGGAGACCGGGGTTCGATTCCCCGACGGGGAGGAGGCGTTATCTTTTACCCCCCCGCCCCGGGGAAGCGCTCCTGTTCCTCCTCCCGCCGGAGCCCCCCCGCGGCGTGGGCGTGAGGGAGGGATGCGATCGCGAGCTGCTCTGGAGCGGCGGCGTGCGTGTTCCCGCGGCCGGGAGCCGCTTGGAGAGCGGAAGGGGAAAGCGTGGCCGGTCGTTTCGGTGGGGGGGTGCCCCCCGCCGGGCGGCGTGTGTCCGTGTGCGGCGTGCAGCCCTGCCAAGCCGCCCCGTGCCGCCGGTAAACGCCGCCCGCCGACCGGAGGAAGGGGGCGCAGAGGAAAATGAGAGTTTTGAAACTCTCGTCACTCCGGTTAATGCCCGTGCTGCTCTGCCAGAGCTACCTGAAATGACCCCCGCGACGCTGTCTTTGGAAAGAGCGGGCGCGGTAACTCTGCGGGTGCGGCGCCCACGGGAGCATGTCCTGACAGCGGTTCCACCCGCGCCGTGTCCGTGGGAGCGCGTGAGCTGCGTTCACGCGCAAGGCCCCACTCAGCCCGGCCGGTTAGCTCAGTTGGTTAGAGCGTGGTGCTAATAACGCCAAGGTCGCGGGTTCGATCCCCGTACGGGCCAGTTGTTTTTCTGTTCCCCCCTCCCTTGGAGGTAAGAAGATAGCAGGCTTCTTCCTAATCTAATTTAATTTATTTTGTTTCAGTTATTTTTGTTTGAGATGGAAGTGTAACGGAAATGAACACGGTAGTCCCTGTGGGGAAGTTTGACTTCCACGATCAGAGGGCAGCGAGCGTGAGCCGGCCGGGAGGGACTTCACCCTGCACGGGTACCGGAGCAGCCGACAGCCGCGGGCTTGAAACCCTCCAGAAGTGACGTCTTACCACGTCCCGGCGGGGAGCCTGCCACCCATCACCTTACTCCTCGTTAGTATAGTGGTGAGTATCCCCGCCTGTCACGCGGGAGACCGGGGTTCGATTCCCCGACGGGGAGAAGGCACTGCTTTTTTTCCTTCAGCTGGAGCAAAGGAGCTGGCCCAAGGCAGGTTGCAGTCCTGTCTTGATCACAGCAGAGATGCGCAGTGCTGAAAGGTTTTCTTCTCGAAATGGACAGCCAGCCTTCTGCTCTCAGCAGGCAAGACTGGGACCCCAACCCAGAATCTCCCAGTTACTGATCAGTCAAGTCATGCTACTACAGCACATTTTAAAACACTTTTTCCCCTTCTCAAGTCAATGTAGATAGCCTCAAAATACACATAGTTAAGTACCACCTTTTTCACAACTTCCTGAAAGCAGACTTTAAGGTTTCAAATCATATGAAATATTCCCTTTATTCTTTAGAAAAATATTTCTAAAACATCCCAACATTCTGTAGGAGTAAGCAGTACTATTTAGGCACATATAATGCTTTCAATTCCACTGGGAGAACACTTCACAGTAGTTTACAATTTTGCAGTCAAACAAATCAGCTGAGGAAGTTCTTAATCATGCACAGTAGTCCTGTGAGGGTATCACCAGCCCTTCACAAGGCAACATCAATGGGGTGATAACATTAACGCATCAATCTTAAAGAATGAGTTCACATATTTGCAAGTCATAACAAGTCTACAGCATTATTAAGGCACCAGATAAGAGTATAAATAGCTATACTAAAATGCCATGCAACAGCAGTTTGAATGAACTGGTTTGCAGGCATTCCTGTTCTTTCATAATGGCTCAGTGTAAGCAATCCATCTTGTTCACGATCCATGTCAGTGCACCCAGTCTTTGGGATTGCGTAGAACCTCCAGGATTTCCGCTTCTTTTGAGCTCTCTGGAGGGGTGTGCATGTACTCCCACCTGCAGGGAGAGGGGAAACTCACTCAGACTGCCCAGCTGGCTGCCACTTCTCCCACACCAGGCTGTGTTTGGACTTGAGTTGCCTTTTCTGAGGATGCAAAGCTACATACACAGTTGACAGTCTCACATCAGGTAGACAGATATGGCTACAAATCATTAAGTTCAGTAAAAACAAGTAATAACACTGGAAGAGACAGGAGAAATGTTAGCTCGATCTTTTCCCCAACTTCTGGAAAGGCTGAAAGAACAAAGAAAAAAGACAAAGCAATGCCCCCTACCCCACAATCCATGCTGGTTTATTTGCAAAGATCTTTTAGCAGTCTCTTGTGACAAATAGTGTCATGAGGAAGATGAGCCAAAAAAAGAACCCAGACAAAAGAGACTGAGGATACAAGTCCTAAGGGAAATCGCCAGCTTCAAATTTTATCATTTGATCCTGGTGCAGTATTTTCAGCCACTCAGGGCAAATTTTTCCAGAAGCCGGACTGGAAGCACAAGTAGTCCTTGTTGAATCTTGGTTTTAAAAACAAAATTGACTAGACCACTTTTAATTGAAAAGGCAATTAAGAGGCATGACAGAGGAAGAAAAGTGTCAGCAGTCACAATGGGATGGGTACAACCTTTTTTTTTTTTTCTTTTCTTTTCTTTCTCGCAGGAAGGACCCATTCATGCTGTTAAGTGAGCTATTTATGTTGATGAAAACAAGCAAAACCAGATCATCCCACAATGAAATCAAAAGGTAAGATGGTACTACGCCACCAGGTGAGGGACACATCTACTGTTGGCAGTGGGATGAAGCTATATGGTAGCTTCATCTATATGGTATGACCAGGACTGCCTTCATGGTTAAGGGGTAGCAGGCAAAGGTCAATTATCCTAGCGGACAGAAATCACTAATGGAGTCTTATGAAATTCCTGATAGGGCCTGTGCTACTCAGCATATCTAAAAGCAACCTAAAAAGGAGCATAAACAGTAAATGACAGTTTGCTGATATTACAAGTCAAATGAAGTCATCAGGTGTGAGTAGAAAACAGAGAGGCACTTCTTCACACAACACACAGTTAAACCGTGGAACTTCCTTACCTTATGGCTTGTCAGGACTGCCATAAGCTCACATAGTTTCAAAGAGCTATTAAGCAAAAACCCACGGAGCGAGCAGGAGAAACCTATCAAGAGGTACTAAGCACAAAAAATACCACTTTTTTTTGGTCAGAAAATACCTAGACTATGTTCTACATATTTTTATCATTACTAGCAACTGGGCGAGTGTAGCAGACCAGAGAAGCATCTGCATGTATTTGGCCAGTTCTTGTATCAAGCATGAACTAACCACTGTTAAAGAGACTGGACACCAGGACACAGCTTTGATTTAATCCTATAACGTATTTTAATAAGAACAGTCCCTACCTGCAACTCCCCATAGCTATGCCCTTACCTTGCAGTCAGTGGCAGAGACATAAGAATGCTTTCAATTCTTGATCCTGGTGTCAGGAGGCCAAACTTTGTACCTCTGTCATAAACCAAGTTGAACTCCACATACCTACGGGGAGTGAAAAGATGCAACAAAAAACCAAGTTTATTATCACCACAAGTTGCTTGTGCCTTCTCCAACTCGCAGAAACAAAACAAAAACAGCCTGTCAGCTGTGTTGGGTGTCACAATGAACCCTGGTTTGGGGCCAACTGTTCTCTAACATCCTCTGCATAGGAATGCAAGTGTGACCTTGCCACTCCACAAAGCATAGGAAGTAACAGATGAGAGCAGACAAACTATTCAAGGAGAGCATTCTGTACGGTGCTATACTAGCCTCTTCTAGGCCTCAACCCTGCTGGCAAGCTCAACACCACTTGGTTATCCTTTTTGTGGTGGTGTCAGACATAAGAGGAGCCTTAAAGGAACTGGAAATGACCACAGGAAAAACTTTACTGTGCAGTCCTCCATGCTGAAAGACACATAAGCAGCAAGGTCAGAACAAGATTTTCTGTTTCTTGGGGAGAGTTGAAAAGCAGAAGTCAGACAGCTTCAGAGTGCTGCCTGGGACTTGGACGTGCCAGAATACAGAGTTTTCTGCCCCCAGCATAGGAACAGAGCGATGACAATTCAGCAGGGGTTATCTTAGTAACCAGTACTGAGGTATTAGTACTAACAGAGATACATGAAGGGAGGAGCTCTTATCTATTTGCAGAAACAGAGAGCTTAGCCTAGCCCGATAACCTGCAAACAGATCCAGGGAAATAAGCAGGCCTCATGAACTGGTCCTGGTGGCAACTTAAAGAAGCTACATCCTCCTATAACCTTAGCAGGATCCTGAAAGACCAACACTCCCAGGAATAGCCTCACCTGCTCATTTGAATAATTACTGCAGGCCAGTGATCTAAACTGGAATGCTTATGCCTTCTTTATGCCACTCTCACAGATTTCTCTGCAGAAAAGGCAGAAACGAGAGACTCTCCAGTTCGGCACAAAGCATATGTATTCTCATTTCTCCATACGCTTACACAATCGCAGTACATAAAGGAGTACAACTGTATCTACCAATGTACTTAAGCTTTTGCAGCATTAACAGTTGTTCACGTTAACAAGCATCCTCAAAAGTCTTTTAAGTTACATTGACTTTGGACCATGCTAGAAAAACAAAAGCCCTCTGTATCTTCATTCCTTTACAAAGAGTTCACTGCATCCTCATTTCAATGCCAAGGGCAGATAGAATAAGTATGTATGCAAGAAGCTGAAAGTACTCCTGGGTACGGTTATTCCATGACTTTCTGGGGTTTAGCTTCATTTCGGAATAGGAAGCATGACTCCCTCACCCTTATGCTCCTTATGTCATGGGGCAGTCCTATATCCTGCACCACTAAGCTGCAGGACAGGGCAGGATTCAGGACACCACACACTCCTTTGCCTGTTGCAGCAGCTTCTCCTGGTTTTTGAAAGAGCTGGAGAGAAACTGTGGCATTTCATAGGGCATTCTCTGGCAACCTTTAGAGCACTTACGCGAACTTAGCCCACACCACAACAGGACATAAACCCTGCAACCATGAAGAACTAGCTCATTTTTTTCTTGCCAGCATAATCCACCACCTGTGCATTCTTTTGCTCCTTCAGTACTCACCGTCCTCTCCGTAGCTGCTGCCACAGCTTTTCCTCTGGTGTGAAGGAGTCATGGCAGTGCTTTTTCACAATGGGAACATAACAAGGCACAACAGCTTTGGCACAACTCTTCACAAACTGGAATACTTCCTCCTTGGAGGGAGAGTCCACATCGTCAAAGAATATGCCTCCAATCCCTCTTCGCTCGTCACGGTGCTTGATATAGAAGTAGTCATCGCACCTAGAAAAGGTAGCAGACAATTATTAATATGGTCCACAATATTCAAGGAAATTAACAGAACTCCAAACAGTTCTGTGGCACAGGATGGCACCAGCAAAATACTGATGAAAAGTCAATTCCTGCAGTGCCAGGTGCCACACTGTTTCACTGACTGCTGAGAGCCAGGACAGTACAGCACCATCTGGAAAGCACTCCTGCCTTCGCTTACAGTAAAAGCTCTGATAAATGGTCTCTGCAAAGCTACATATCACCGCACAGTCACTGAACACGTAACACTCAAACACCATGGCAGATGCTTCCACGTGCAGTGATCCAATCCACATCCTCTACTCGTGAGGAGAGGAGACACCTGATTTCTAAACTTCACCCTAAGAGCTCTTTGTAGATTTCATTCCCTGAATTATATATAGATCCCAAATTACTTGTACGGCTTTCAGATGAACTCGAAATAAACTTGGAAGATTATTTCTTTATTCTTTTTGCCATTCTAGTGAAAGAGTTGGTTTTCTGCATCAAAACTAAAAGAATCTATAAACCCAAGACCAGATAAGAAAGCCACTGTCACTTAAGGAAAAATCAGAAGTGAATCACCCTTCCTCGGAAACAGGGTTTTTAATAGTTAAACTTGGAAGACAGTGCCATTCTAGCAGTGGCTTTTCATGGCTCATGTTCAAGTTTATGAAGGAGTAAGTGCAGCATAAACTACAACAAGGAGGCAATTAATATCTTTTGTATTTACTGGGAGTATGTAGGTGTGCAATTACTATAAATTAGCTGATTCATCGTATCCACACCCTATCATCGTATCCACACCCTATCTTGCTTACAGTTGCTTGCTTGGGCAGCCATGCTCTGCAAGTCTTCACATGGGGGAGAGATAGAAGGGAAGTAGGAAGCAGAAACCATCAACAGCAAAGAAACCCTGCCTTTCTTTAGGACTAGTTTTCCATGCATGTATCCATCCACAGTTGCTGTTCACAAGCAATATAAATGGCATGGCCATAGCAGGAGAGACATGGAGATACAGCAGACTTTTTTTTATTAACTGGGATGATCAGCTTTTTTTTTTTTAAGGGCAAGTCAGAAATGCAAGAGAACAAGCCTGACAAAAATCTTAAAGCTAGATCAGGAAGACAGCGTGGTAAGCATAATGAGCTTTTATGTTTGAGAAAGGTGGGAAAAGGGGCAACACTAATTAGAAGCTCAGAGGACATTCCCACTGCTCCGGCAGTGAGAACCACATGCCTGTACACAGCTGCTGCTTACAGCAAACACTCATGCTGGGACTGAGAAAACTGCCTTTGTGCATGCGATACAATTAGTCCTCCCCTGAGCTGCCCTCAGACTAAGAACAGGGACCTTTCTCTCCTACCCCTTGCAGCTGGCATTACTAGCCTACTTATGCTGCAAAAAAACTGACCATTATGGCAGACACTCTGAACTACCATTCAAAAATTCCTCAGAGAACAAGATTGTAGCCTTAGGGTTGTGTAAGATGTGTTTCTCTACTAAGTGGTTCATACCCAAGCTACAACACCCACTTTATCTCCTCTCCTCAGACAAGACCTGGTAGTTTTACAAAAGGGCAGCCCCTCCTTCCTGGATACCACAGCTTGTAGCAGATACAATTATCAGACACAGAGCAGCAAGCCCCCACTGAACAGTGAAGGATCCCATCACTTGTATCTTTCAGTCCAAGAAGAACATTCAAAGTTTGCATCTTTAGAGAATATGCTGTTTAACTCTTGGTGAATGTGTCACTGGAAAAAAATTACAGCTCCATCAAAATTATGAAGCTTCTATATTACGGACAAGTAAGCTCCTTTACGTACCTGGAGAAAAAAAAAAAGAGGTAATGAGGGACAGACTGAAGGCAGAAAAACTGGAACAGGATTTTCAGAACTGCAGCACTGGCCCAAAAGCTCACATTGCAGTCATGCACATTTACCATGCGTTCACTGTAAGGAGAATTAGTGCAAGTCCACGGGGCAAAAGTCTTGTCCTAGTTTAATACCAGAGGCTAAAAGGAAATTTTGAGCTGCCTACTGAGGTCTGTGGCTAACAAAATCTTGTAGAGTCAGCTTGGGTTTTATTCCAGCTATGGATTTATGATCCTAGTTATCAACTCTCTGATTTGAAAAACTCAGGCCTCCGTAAATAAGAGATCGCTTTACATTTTGTCCCGGTACACTTCTGCTGATTTTCATTAGGGTCTGCTGATACTCATCAAAAGGCAGAGCAGAGCCAACTGTTCCTAGAATAGATTTAACTGGTGATATCCAGTGCCACCTTCTGCTCCCACAGAAGGAGCCCAAGCGCATCTCTCCCCACATACCATTTCTTGTACTTGGGATACAGCTTCAGATCATGCTTGTCACAGGCTTCTTTCAGGGTCTTGTGAAAATGAATGGCATCCTCTTCATTCAAGTAAGTTGGAGTGAGGTCAGTCCCACCGCCAAACCACCACTGTTTGGTTCCTATAGGAGAGAGGCAAACAGCAACATTTTTCTTCTAAACTTCCAAACAGAAATACGTTGCTAGTGGTTCACCAAGAACTAACAACTACTTTTACAATACAAATCAAAATCATTATTCAGTGGTGTCCCTAAACATCAAGAATGAAAAATTTGAGTTTGAGGTAGTGTGATGACTTCAGGAAAACATGAAATAAATTTCAAAACAGTGAAAATCATCTGTTCAGTGTTCTGGACCAGTGACCCTGACTACAGGATATCAGTTTCACAAGATGGGCTGGCAACTCCTATTCAAGAATCCAGAAACATTTTACTGCATGTGAAAGAAAGAGAACATCATTATTAAATCCAGGGAAGTAACTGACAAAAAATGATCCATAATGCTCTGGCAAAATAATTGAAAGAAAACTCTCCTTGAGCTTCTGACAGTACACACGCTGTCACAAGGTACAGACAGGCTCTCAGCATTTGACCACCTAGCCTGGAGTCCCGCTTCTGACAGTGGCAAGTTGCAGAAACTCAGGCAAAAAAAGGCACAATGCAGTTAGAGACCGATGTTTTGGACAGTACGTCCCCCCCAGCTGCTGAGACGAAGGTATATCCTGGCCAAAATGCTCATCAGTCCTTCACAGACCTTTCTTCTACTAAATTCTAGAATTGCGTCTTTGAATATGTTTTACACATATTCATAACCTACATTTTAACTTAAATGGTGTACTCTGTGGAAAGTAAACTGCAAAACCCTTTACCAGATGCACGCATCACACTGATTTTACAAATGAAGGCCCAGAGGTTAAGAGATCCAGAGCTACACAACAGACCCTTGGCACAGCTGGGAACAAACCCAGACCAGTCCTTAACCTCTTACCCTAGACATGCGTTCACGCATCCTTCATGTGAAGTCAGACATTTCATGTGTACTTAATTGGATTAAAATTCTTACCATCCGCTTCTTCAATTTCAAAGTATCTGTAGTTGAAGTGCATGGTTGGAACATGAGGGTTCTTTGGATGGATAACAGAGCTCACACCCATGGCGCAAAAAGGCAGCTTCCCTAGATAAAAAGATGCACAGGAAAAAATCTTCAGTGTTTCAAATAACTTCATTTATTATCATTTAAGGAACATCGCTATTTTGCTTAGATTCCAAGCTACTGTTCCACTACAAGAAAATTTCTCACGTTGGGTCACCATAATCAACGTGCAATTTACTTCTCATCCACACACTTCTGTGCACCTAACTAAACGCATTTTTTTGGTATTTGTCCTAAAATGCAACAATATGTTAGAGTACCCATTAGATGTAGATAGCTTAAAACGTAAGGCACTGCTAAGGCTTTCTGCCACCTGCAGTCCTCAGAATCGTCCTTTGCTACATGAATGAGGGTTGAATCCTCTTTAGCCTTCAGGTCTTTTTGGTCCTCTCTGTCCACCTCTTTGGTACGTAACTCCTGCGCTGCTTCGCTGTTGAGCTACAGCGTCGTTACTGAGAAACAACCTGTGCCCACAGCTCACTGCTTAAAGCAGCAAGACAGAGGGAGAAGCACTCTGATACCTAGTTTTTTAGGGATATGAAAGTCCACCTGCCAGGCTTACTAGTTGGAAACCGGCATGATACAAATGAAATCTTCCCTTGGGTGTTGATCAGTTGGCCTTCCTCCTGTTCTGCTCAAAGGCCAGACTCTGCTGTCCAAGTACCCGCACGGGAACACTCGGGGGAACACGTCCCGATCCCCTACCCCACCTCCCCGCCGGACACCCTACCGTCTTTGGCCTTCAGAGACTTCCCTCTGCTTCTCATCTGCCGCGCTGCCTCCTCGGACAGGAGCCCGAACACGACGGACACGTTCACACCCGCCTTCTCGAAGACCTCGCCGTCCTGCAGCACGCAGCTGATGCCGCCTCCGCCTACCAACGCCAGGGTCACCCAGCGCCGGGGCCACCGCCCGCCGGGCTGACCGAGCCCGGGTTGCCGGTGCCCGGGGTGACCCCCGCGGCCCCCCCGTACCTTCCTTCCTCTCCCAGGTGTCGACGGCGAAGGTGGCGCCGGGGTCCAGCGCGGCCAGGGCGCGGCACACCTCCCCTTGCGTCTCCATGATGAGCAGCTCCATGCGGCTCCGCAGCTCCCGCCGCCGCCGCCGCAGTTCCCGCAGCCCGCTCACCGGCGGCGCCATGAACCGCTGCCGCAGCTCCTCCTCCTCCTCCTTCTCATCATCCTCGGACGCCGCCATGGCGGCCTGGTGCCGCCGCCACAACCCTAGCCACAGCCCGCCCAGTGCCCCCGCCGCCGCCAGCGCGGCCCGCCGACACCCCCGGCCCGCAGACACCCTCGGCGGCGCGGAGCCCAGCGCCCGCCGCCCTACCGCGGCGGCGAGGGCGGGCGGGCCGCGGGCGGCGCGAACAGTCCCGCGGAGCAGCTGTGCGGCCGCCGCCATGATGGGCACCAGCGCCGCACTGCCGGCGGGGCGGGCTGCGGCTGGGGCGGGGCGGGGCTGGGCCGCGCCGCTCAGCGCGGTATATAAATGTGTTTATATGCGCGTCTATATGTCCGTACGGGAGGGTCCGTGCCGGCTGGGTGCTCGATCTCGGGCCCCCTCCCCCCGACACAGACACTCACTCTCTCCGGAGCTGGGTTGGCGCCGGGCTGCCCGCCTTGTGTCGGTTGTGAGGCCGGGAGAGGCAGTGGTGGAGGGAACCCGGGCGCCGGGTGGGAGAGGGGGCTGCTGCGCTTGCACCCCTAAAACATTTCTGCGTGCTAGGACCACGTAACCTGGTTTTGTCAATGCAGCTGCTTGAGGCTGCAGTCATGTGAGTAAAGGCTTGTACAGGGCCAGGCATGGCTGGAGTAGGAGTAAAGATGTATTTTCTTGAGCTATCCTGTGAACCAGGTGGAATTGCTCACCTGTGTATGGCATTGCTGGTTTTATACTCACAGTAATGATTTTTTAGAATCTCACCGTTTTGTGGGACCACCAGTTTAGTATTTCCCATGGATTTGAGAGGGCACATGCTTATGCCTCTTTGTTCTTTCTAAAGTTCTAAAGGACTGTTTTGTTTTGGTTTTTTCTAATAAAAATTCAGACCAATAAGAAGGATTGTGTAGAACCAGATGTTGAAAGGTACTGCATAGTTCAGAGTTTGATTTTCTTGGTGCTGATGTTGGCACCACATCCATTGAAATGATTTTATATTTTCTCAGCTGCCTTGACATCGGCTGTATCAACAGTGGGACAGTACAACAAACCAAGTAGCACAATCACATTTAGTGAACAAATGAAAGGGCAGTTTTCCTCAAGCAAGCACATAAGTGACAGTGCAGCTGTTGATGATGGTAATGTGCAGAGATGAGTTATGATAGCTTTCTTTCAAATCAAACAGCTGATTCACTAATTTTTTTTTAAATAAGCATATTATTATTTTCTAATAAGTAGCGACATTTAGTAAACCTGTTGTTGATTGAGGACCCATATGAGGGTTAGGCTGAGGAAAAATAACAGCTACCTCAAAAGCCCAGCCCTGCAAGGTTTGTACTCTGATATGGGACTGTTCCTTGGAAACAGCGAGCTTCTGGTATTTCAGGACTGTTTTGCACCTGTAGTACCCAGGAGGAGATCAGTTTCAAAGATGGCTCTAAAGAAAGCAAGGAGACTTCTCCCTAATATGGATCAGGGCTTCATTATCTGTCTCTTCATTGTAGGGTTTTGGGGTTTGGGTTTTTTTTTGGAGGGGGAGGTCTGTGTAAAGCAATAATGTTCACTCGAAGGCTTAGTCCATTTCCTCATTTCTGATCTGTTTCTGCTCTTTGGCAGCAGAGGATGCTCTGAAGCTGCTGAAGCTCTGCAAGTAAGAAGGGAAAGAGACTGGGCTCTCTTCTGCCATCAGCTGGAGGACAGGATCCCTCGTGAGCCAGGAGACCTGAGCCACTGGAGACAGGAGTGAGGGAAGGAGCTTGTCATTAATTGCAGGAGAGATCTGTGGCTGAGGGAGAAGGGTGCTACCAGCTTAGGGGCTGTGATAAGTCTGCTTAATTTGGCTCTTTCCACAGTTCTTTTTCCAGGGCTGGCTGTGATAGCTCAGTTTGTTCTTGAATTGCATCCACTGGATTTACCTAAACATTTTCATGATAACTACATGCATTGTGCTCTTCCATGCTACTTACTGTAGTAAAGCTCTGCTCTCTTAGTGGGTTTCTTAGACACTACTATAATGGAAAAAATAAATGCTGAGGCCAAAAGACATGTAAAATGCATTCATACTGATGAGCATTTCATGATTTTTTTTTTCTGCATTAGGTTGAGTGCAAACTCTGATAACATCTGGGAATTTAGCTGATTGGGACCTCTGGAGGTCTCTAGTCCAACCCCAGGGGCTCACCGTTCCCAGGCTGGATGTGGTCGCATGGGACCTTCCTTGTCTGGTCCCAGCACTGAACCACCCCCATCAGGAAGAATTTTTTCTTGTATATAGGGGGAATTTGCTGCAACCACATTGTCATGTCAGCGTCTTGCTCTCGCTGCTGAATCTTAGAAGCAGAACTCTTTTTACAGACTGGGATTTCTTGGTCTGGATGCCGGAGCATGGTTAGGCTGCATTCTCTGGTGGAGGTGAGAAGTGACAGTGTAAAATCGATACTCCTACTGTTTCTGTGATGAATCTTCTCAAATTAACTCTTTCTGAGGGCCTCTAACAGCAGTTTCAGGTTGAAACATCAGCCAAATGCCATATACTTTCCCTTTGCAGCAGTGGGGAAGGTGCAATTAGCAGTCAAAGCATCAAATATGACACCTTGCACAGGAGAGATTTTTTTGTAGCCCTGCTTATATATGTGCAACCAAATTGTGCTGGCTAGTAAAAATAGCATTGTAGGAAGCTCAAGCTTCCTTTTAATGTATTTGAACTATTGGCTTCACCACATTATTTCAGCTCATTTCTCTCTACGCTACTGAGAATAGTACCTAGTGGTGTGTGTGAGATGCTCGACTCAACAGTGTTAAAAGGCAAGAAAATGACAGCTTACATTTTGATCTGCATTTTCAATGTATAGCATTGGTATGAAGGGTGGAGGTTTTCAGCTTGTGTGTGTGCTGTTGAATTTCTGTGCTCTTCTGTTTCTTTGGAAATACAAAAGGAAGAGGAAAAAGGCACTTGGAGCTTAGATCAAAGGCAAAAGGAAAACCTGAAATAGGTTCTTGCATTTGCTTGACCAAGAATTGAACCTGGGGAAATGTACCTTATCCTTTTTTTAGTGAGCTAGGTGAAATTCCAAGGTCTTGACTTCCCTTTGAAAACTCCATGTCAATTTTTAAAGTCTGATTGAAAATTTACATGGTGAGATGACTTTGAGTATTGTATCACTTAGCGGGTCATCCATTTTCACACCTGTATGTGTTGTGGTAGTGAGAATCTTGTGATGGGTTTTGTTCTCAATAAGAGTGTGGCTGTTTAGAGTTGCTTTGTAGCCAAAACCTCTACTGATACAAACCAGGGTGATTCTAGAGAAAGTTGTAGGGCTACAATGATTTCAAGAAGATTTGAAGAATTAGAGTCTTATGACATTTTTATGAGGTGATCTCCAATGAAAAAAATCACTAATTTTCTTTCTTTTTTTGTTGTTTTTTTTACCTGTATTTAAGAGCTCTGAAGCTGCATGTATTTAGGTGCTGTCTACCTTGGTTTTCTTTTCTATGAGAATTTATTCACAAATAGAGTATTAACAAAAGAACAAGAGACACTGCATGTTCTAAGGTAGTGAAGCATGATCAGGTCTGATTCAGACTGAAACAGGCATGGTGCTTTCATTGAGGCTACTTGATACTTTTGTTTTGAGCACTGAATTAATGCAGTTGCTTATCAGAAAATTGGAAGAAAAAGATACGTTGAGAACCGAAAAATTCCCCATCAAGTTGGCATTTCTATTACTTCTGAAGTTAAAAGAGCCAATCTCGTCCAGTTTATCACACAAAGCCTCGATTGTGACTTCAGGGTGATACTGAGGACTTGCAAAGTTGGTCAAGTACTTTTGTTTAACAAAGGTTGGCTCAAAGGTTTTTGCATGACAGTATAAGTTGAATTAAGTTGGTATTTCAGTATGTGTCAGAGAGAGAAGTTAAAAACTTTGGGGACTGAGCTGAAACAGTAGGCTATGTGAAGATTGTAAGAAAAGATGAAAACCTTTCCAACTCTATCTGTCATCTCAGTAATTTGTCTGGATGGCAAGCTCATAGGAATCCCCCCCCCCCTTTTTTTTTTCTTTAATGCAGGATTGATTTTCCTGGGTATGTATAGGAGGGAAAGGATAACTACAGAACAAGAAGCTGCTGTGCTGAAATTGCTTCAGGCTACCTCCTAGAAGGTAAGAGAAGTTGTGAAATGCTTGAGGAAAGCCTTTCTTCCTCTAACTCTTGACCGCCTTTACAAAGTTAATAAAAAAGAAGAGAAAAAGTGGAATGTAGCATTGCCCAGAGAGAGCGAGTCCCCTGGAGAGGTTTGCACTAACAGGCAAATCAGGCCCCAAAATGTGCTGCATGCAACCTCCTCTGGAAGTGTGCTAGTACGCCGGGTCAGGTACTGTATACAATCTTCCCTGCGATGAGAGGTCTGTCTGTTTTCCTGTTTCCTCTGCACCCTTCCTTCAGCTCTGCCTTCAGATTTGCTGTTACATAACACCATCTTCATAAAACATCGGGAATTTTCCAAAACCATAGTTATTGCATATGTGGCTTCATCAAGGCTAAAAAGCTAAAGCATGACCTCTCTCCCAGGCTTCCATGGAAAGGGAAAGAACAAGCAGAAGTGATCTGTTGAAGTGGATTCCCTGTTTCGTTTCTTGTACTGAGATCCAGGTCAAACGCACTACTCCCCTGCCCTAATGTCATAATTTTTTATTTTTTTTTCTTGCAGCCACTGTAGCTGTTTATACAGACTAAATGTAATGTTTGCTGTTATGAAAGTCCATCTAGAAGCCAAAATACACACCCTTCCGTCTTCCCTGGAATAATCGGTACGTTGTTTATGGTTAAGCTAAAGGACCAGCTGAGTTAGCTCACAAGTCTTAAGAGACTTGTGTCTGCAGCTATTTCTGAGTAACAGACATGCACTGTGATAGCGTGGTTGAAACTCCTCTACTGTCTGGGCAGCTCTACAGAGCTCCAGAGGCTTATAGTCTTTGAAATGCTCCTGTGTAACTACAGAACTGAACTTCAGACTTGTAGATCTAAAATCATGAGCTTATGCTCCCTTAAGTTCAGTAATACCCATCAAGAAGCCTTGATTCTAAGGGTGTCAGAAAGCACTACATGTTTTTTCGTGGTGTAAAATCTTTCCCACTCTCACTAGAGAGAGGTATGCTAAAATTATTCTCTGTGGCTGTGGTAACCGCAGCAACTTGGGTTAAAAGAGCTGCAGTGCTGTCTTAGTATCTTGCACGTCCATAACCTTTACTGGTGTAAGGCATGGTGGCAGGATGAAAGCTATGTCATCGGGTTCTAGTTCATCTTTAATCAACTGGACTAAATCACATTCACACCAGTAACATTGTAATTGTTCACATTTGTTTTGCACAGCTTGCTGCAGTTTTCAAGATTTTTTAAAATCAGACAATCTCACAATCTGCACTTGCTGATCAGACTTCTGTAAGGCACATGTAAGTGAACATCGTATAGTATTCAGCAGTTTTTTAAATAGTTGCAGTTATTAAAATAGAAATCTTAGGGAAGTAGCTGCATATAGCTGCCACTGCCCAAGATGGCGCAAGCAAGATGCATATGTGGAGAATCAACAGAGTGCGTAGCGTGGGAAAGCAGTTTCCATGGAAAAAGGTGCTATGCTCACCCTCACTGACAAGGAAGATGACCAGTGTAAGAATCAAGAGACCGTATACAGGAGGGGTGTTGTGGTCATTTGGAAGGTGGCAATTCAGTACTCGTGATGGTTCCTGGCTGTGGCATTTTTAACTTGGTGCTGGGGGGGGGGGCTGGTTTACCATCTGGTGGAACCATAGGCTTAATGTACCATCTTACTATTACACTTACATTGTACTGCAGGGATAAGGTCAGGCAGGACTTCTATGAAAGAGAAGATAAACTAGTTTTCCTGCATTGTGTCCAGAAAACTAATGATAAGGCCTGCTTATTACATTAATTACTGTCAAGTAAGACATACTCTTTCCTCATACTGTTGGCTATATCAGGCCATTGAATAATGGCCATTGCAAAACCTGTAGTTATAACTTAAATGGACTATCAGGCTCGGTTTTTCTCCATTAGTTTAAATCTTATACAGGCATTCTTCTCCTGCAGACTGGGTATGAATGCAGGACAGGGTAGAGTAGAATGAGGTCTGTTATCTCAGCATAGAAACCTGGTTGGATTGTAAGGTTATTTATCAATATTTCTTCTATTTTCAAAACACAATTCTCAAGCATCCAAAGGCACTTTTTGGTGCAATCAGCACCCTATGTGCATGACCCTGAGTGTCAGTGAGGGCTGTGACTTTACAGTAACATACGTACAAATGATCTGACTGGTTCAGACCAAACATCTGCCTGCTCCCTGACCCCAACAATGGCCCCAGGCTTACGTCTAATGGTTTGTGTTGAGGTTTAGCATCACATGGCTGTCCCTCCCTCCTCCAGTGGGGTGGTGGGACTTGCCACATCCTCCAGGGCAGGAATGGTGCTGAGGGGACAGGTTCAGCCCTTGATGCGCACAAGAACAGATTGGTAGTGTTGTACTAAGTACAGACTGAGCTGGTTGATTAAAAGCAAGCCAAACCCAAAAGCAGACACCAGAGAAGCAAAAGAACGAGGCATGATACTTCTGCTGGATACTCTCCCAGCCTATGTGTTTTCTCTTTAGGGATTTCCTGAACCTGATGTGGTTTATCTGGTTAGTGACTATCAATAGATCTCTCTTCTAAATGCTCTTTCAGTCTCCCTTGAGAACTTTCTGCAGCTAGAAGATCCTCCAGCAGGGAGCATTGTGGTCTATAGGGCTTGTCTGGAACCCAGCTTCTCTTTATTGATGACTCCTTGTTCTTGAATATCTGAAGAGAGAGTGAAGTTCCTATCCATGCCATCAGGCCTCCCAAGGTGTCTCTTCACCAGGGTGGAGAATCCTAGCCCACTAGCTCCTTGTATGGTGACCACTGTTACCATGTGCAAAGTATGTGCCAGGAACACGTTGCTTACCTGTGAAATGCACATGTTTCTGAAGTGAAACACTGCAGATCTTCATCAACAAGTTAGTGGATTTCTAAATTAATCCACTGTCTTGAGCAATTTTTTTTCCTCTCAAAACTCTGAGAAACAAAGAACAGTGTCTTGTTACTGCCTGTTCTTGTGTCTGGTTTGAAAAAGAGCACCTTAAAAGACCAGTCAATAAATGTTTTGACAGCACTCTGATTTTAGTCTTGCCTAAGAGTTGTGATTCACCATCTGTTGAATCACAACTTTCACTTCCTTTGCCTGAGTTTCTTAATCTCTCACCTCACATTGGTCCAGCTCTGTGGACGGGGCAGCGCCACCAAAGCAGAAGTAATCGTGCTGGAGATGAGGCTGCGCACTGCAGAGGCAAATGTATGAGTGGGGACTCTGGGTACTGGGCTGGAGTGGAGAAGCCCCTGTAAAGATGAATGTAGGTGGTGTACTTTGAGGGAGAGCACACAGCAAGGGCAGAGAACAGAAGCTTTTGGGGGCAGTTTGTGACAGTTAGTTTGGAAACCACTAATGTTTTTTAAAAGTTAGCTTTCCCAAGTGGGCTGAACTACTTCAGGGAAGCCCTGTTGGGTACAGTGTGGCTTGAAGGACTAAAATGGATTTGAGGAGCAGGCCAGCATATTGAAAGCTATGTAATCAATTTCTTACTGATACTAGTGTCTGCTAAGAAGTTATTCTGTATGACTCCTGATAGGCTAATATAGTGTAGGACGTTGTAGGGCAGCTGCACCATCTCAGCATCACACTTCCTTTTTTGTCTATTTATATAACTTAGTCGTCTTGTCAGATCATGCCTTGTCATGAGTTCTGTGGGATTTCATTGTCTTTGTAGCTTTTAAATGAAGCAGAGTGTCCCAAACAATACTGGATCTCAGCACTACATTATCTTCCCCTTTGGGGTGGTACTTTAGTTTCATTCTTTTTCAGTGTAATAAAACCCAGAGCCCTGTCCCAATGCCTTCCTTCCACCTTTCTTCCAAACTGCCTTGAAAGTCCCTGGCTAGACTATCACATGCTCACCACTGGTTTTCCCCAATGACACTGTTTCTTGTCTAAACACAAGTCCTTAGGGTTATTGTCCTGAGTTTACTTTTCACATGAGAGCTGTTTTCTACTCTTACTTGTGGAAAACTCCTGCAAATTTTCCTGTCCCACAAGTTTCAAACTTTTCCTGCCTTATGGACTTTCTCATTCTCCATTAATGTGAGATATTGACCAGTCACAGCAGCACTGTGTCTGCTTCCTAGAGAAACAGAATTTCTCCCTCTAAATTTCCTAAGAGGAGGCCTTGGAGAAGTTCTCTTGTTTTCACCTATCAAAGGAAGATGTAAGAGGATGGCATTTATTTTTAAAACAAGGAGCCATGTGAAAACCACGGGACATAGGGCCCTACCTGCCTTTATTGATTCTTAAGATAGGCTACCTCTTAGGTTATAAAGTTGAGTTGCACAGTATCAACATGCATTTAAAAACTGGGCTTTAATCCATCATTAGTGTTTTTGCAGAGTCTATCTTAAACAGATAAGGGGCTACATCTGTTAACTGGGGAAAGTGGAGGATACAGGCATGATGCACTAGCTGAATAGTTTTCCATTGCCTCACCCTCATAGCAGTGTGACCCTCCCCTATCATTGTGATTATTTTCCTTTTCTTTTTATATTTAGCTATAAGGAGTAAAGGAAGGGATATTAGACATATGATATTAACCTATCCTAGAACTGTGCATCAAGTATGGTAAACTTGTGGAGCATTACTTGAACCATCCAATGTAACAGAAAAGTGAGTTATTTTTAATGCTGCTGTAGCATTTCTCTAGATAATTCAAAAATATATATATAAGTGTTAATATTCTCTATTAGTTTGTGGAATTGTGGAAGATACTGATCTAAAAACATATTGACTCAGCAGGTCGAGGGAGGTGATCCTGCCCCTCTACTCAGCTCTTGTGAGACCCCACCTGGAGTACTGCGTCCAGCTCTGGGGGCCCCAGTACAGGAGAGACATCGAGCTGTTGGAGCGAGTCCAGAGGAGGCCACGAAGCTGATCAGAGGGCTGGAGCACCTCTCCTGTGAGGACAGGCTGAGACAGTTGGGGTTGTTCAGCCTGGAGAAGAGAAGGCTCCAGGGAGATCTTACATCAGCCTTCCAGTACCTGAAGGGGCCTACAGGAAAGCTGGTGAGGGACTGTTTATCAGGGAGTGTAGTGACAGGACAAGGGGGAATGGGTTTAAGCTGAAGGAGGGTCGATTTAGATTAGATATGAGGAACAAATTCTTTACTGTGAGGGTGGTGAGGCACTGGAACAGGTTGCCCAGAGAGGCTGTGGAGGCCCCATCCCTGGAAGTGTTTAAGGCCAGGTTGGATGGGGCTTTGGGCAACAACGTGGTCTAGTGGAGGGTGTCCCTGCCCGCAGCAGGGGGGTTGGAACTAGAGGATCTTTAAGGTCCCTTCCAACCCAAACCATTCTATGATCCTATGATTGCTGTTACATTTTCAGGTCAGTCTCGTCACAGGATTACAGCAATAGTATACAGTGGATGACTCTGGGAGCATCATGAAAGCATGAGCATTTTAGAGAACATACACTTTTTTTGAGAATAATCTTACAATATAGGAAATAAGCAAGATTCCTAAGTTGTTCTACTTTTTAAACTGACTGATTTTTTGCTAATATGAAGTCAATGTTTTGGATGTGCTATCCATAGCTGTCATTTCATTTGCACTTTTGTAAAAAACAAATTACTTAAACTGTTCAACAGCTTTATATGTTATAAGTTTTGCTGTACACTTTCTTGTATAATTTTTGACAAGTTCTCCATAAAGTCAGATAGCAAGTTACAGCTTGCATTCAAGCAGTTTGATATATTTGATTTAGTTTTTCAGTGCTGAGGTCTTTGGATCTTGAAAAATGTCTGAGCTAGCATGTTTTCCAGCCCTTCCTGAAAGTACTAGGAGGTGAACTCTAACAGCTGTCATACATTAGCTTGAATGGTTTCTTTGTTTAAAATACAAAACCCTGGGCTTATTCTGCAAGGGAGACCTACTATATCTCTGAGGGCTTTGGTTATTATTTAGTAAGTTCAGAAACTGTTGAGATTAAATGTATTGTTTTTCTGAAAGTTTTCACTGTAATTTGTGGGTATAAGGACAGCAAAAGATAAAACTTACGTTCTTTGCTTTGTCTCTATATCTCTGTCTGTACTTCTAAATCCAGCCCCTGCCCCACCAGAGGGTGGTGGGACAGATAGTGGTGATAGTGGTTCTACTGCTTATGACCTGATATTAAACATACCATGGGTGCTTAGGGAGGGGGGAATTATTCTATCACATGATGAACTCGGAGTGCCTGTTGAAATTACCAGGCAATGGGCTTAAATCAAACAAAGGCAAGTTCTTTTTACATAGCATAGTAGAAATAAACTATGAGACTGATGGGTGCAGGGTGTTACGGAGACCAGGAGAATAAATGGGCTCAAAAAAGAAACTGAAGAAAATCATAGAAAGGTTTTTTAAATGCACAGATGCAAAACTAGCCTCTGGCTCTGGCTGTCCCTGAACAGCAAATGGCCATGTCTCACTGGGGTAGAGGAAAAGTCAATGTTGCCCTGTTTTTTGTACTCTTTCCTAAAGTATCCATTATTGGCCACTGTCAGAGGAAGGAGCCTGGCTTTTTATAGATTTGGTCTGATTCACTGTGGCTGTCCTTATGTTACTGGCCCCCTACATCTGTGAAACAGGAGCAGGATTCATGGCCAAGTACACATTTTACAGTGTTCAGGAAAAAAGTAAAAGTCATGTCCTCAGCTACACCACAACCTGTCCTCACTTTGTTAATATGCAAGGTTAATGAGCATAACCACATCCTCTTGACCGAAACACATTCCCTAGACTAAGAGCAGGAGTGCATGGGATGGTTTGAGAAGAAAAAGGAAAATGACATCAAGTTACTCTTAATTCTGCTGTGGTCTTATTTGGTTAGCTCACAAATATTTGGGAACAGCAAGAAAAATGCAGGCTTCCAGTGTAGTCCAGTGCCAAGAATGTAATCCACAGTTTGTCCTTAATCCCATGAGGATCATCTCGAATGTTTCCAGTGCTTTTGGGAGGAATATTAAATTACACAATTTAGGATACTTGCCAGAAACAGAAAAAAGAAGGTTCACAGTAAAAGCATTGCCCCTGCTTTATGCTTCTGTGGGAGGAAAATGGTGTGTCAATATGGATAATTACTTTGAAAAAACAAATTAAAAGGGCAACTTCTCTTAAACGTCTTGCAGCAATCCATTCCAATTAGTTCCCAGTACTAAAACAGGCACTGTTTGGTGCCTGATGACAATTCAAGGAAATAAGTGAAGATGACTATCTTGTCAGTATATTGAGCTTTTCTTTTATGGACCTAAAAGTACTTATCTGTCTTATTTCGAACTCGGGCTGAGACCTGAGCTCCAGAGCCCGACTTCTGTGTGTCAGACAGAACTTGCAGAGCACAACGGGGCTGCTTCAGATTTACTCTAATACAACCAAGGCCAGACTTCAAAGATTGCTCTTTTTGTTAAATTTACCATAAGAAGGTACTAACACCTTTGTAAAATAAATCCTTGACTATACAAAGAGTTGCAAGGAGGGAGAGTTGGAGAACTCTGAGGTCTCATTGTATGTATGTCAAGTCTCCTTTGAGAATTACATGTAACTTACTACTTGCTATATTTGTTCAAGGTGAAAGTCCCATTTATCTTTAGAGAATGAATCTTTAGACATTTCTGATGAAATTGTTATACTAGGGTACTTTCACGGGTATAAGCTTTCCACTAGAGAAAAGGACAAATTATAAACTGTTTATTTACTTAGTTGATATTGGAAAATTTTTGTCTTATATTAGACATATTGATTTTGACATGTTTTCCTTCTTTCTCTCTTTTCCTGCTTTCTGTCCCTCATGAATGCTTTTCCAGGGTCTGCAGAGGAGTATCTGACATTCTCATGCCTTCCAGGCAATACTCCGGTTGCTCCTGCAAGAGATAGAAACACCCATGATTTATTTAGTGATACATTTGAATTTTCTCACTCTATTTGTAGTCTCTTCCTTATGCTTTATTGAAGAGCTGTCCTTAAGATCAACTAGAGATTTACTTAGAAATTCCAGCTGTACCTTATCCAAAATACACATCCTAGAGAATACCAAGGGTACATAGATGTCCCTTTATTGGCTATTCTTTTAAAATAAAAGGAGTCTGAGCTTCAGTCTCTGGATTTTTTCAGTGCCTACCCCATTTGGGTCCATTGATGCTATGATGATGCAAACAAAAAATCATGTAGTTACACAGAGCTGGTAACGGTATTTTATTGCCATGCTGTTTAACACCAATGCCAAAAAGTCTTCATGGATAGTACTGTGCTTTGCTGGTGCCTCCCACTCAACAAGTGTCCTAACTCAAACATCACAGAATCAGTCTTTTCTGTCAAGAGTGAGGTGGCTGAAAAACGTTATTCTCCATCGTATCAGACAGTTGTGCTTTTATGCAGTGGCAGGAAAGGGTGGAGAGGAGGAAGTGTTGACCTCAGAGCTGCTTTCATGCTTATCTTTCTTGCCTGTTCTTGGTCTTGGGGATATATATATATTTATCTGTCAGCTGGAACTCACCTGCAGCTGCATGTCTTACCTTGCAAAGCCAATTAACTTTTTAGGGTGCTTAAAAGACCTGTATATGCTGTTGCATTTGCATCAGATGTGTTAGAACCCACATCCTGTATGACATACGCAATTGCAGCCACAAACAGAAAATAGGACATATTTTCCACTTGCGACTCAAGTTTTCATAAATCTAAACGTGAGACAGCATCTAGCTTGTTATCTTGATTCTTTTTGCAGCTCTGTTCAGATGAAAGGGTTTGAAAGAACACAAACTAGAGGGAAGGTGACAGACAGATCAAATTCATGGAGAAGCAATGCATGCTCTGCCTCATGAAAAAGGTAGATATAGGTTCTGGAAAGCTTTGGAGGCACAAGGCTTGTTAAACTCACCACACATTTTTCAAAGGAAGCTGGACACATATTTGGGGAAATGCCACTGACGTTAAAATTGCTTAAAAAAAATAACAGCACTGCTTTCTAAACATAAGCCTCTCTTTTAGTTATAAATCACTAGTTACTTTCATCAAAGGAAACCATAAGATACATTTTTGTTAACCGTATACCTAATGACATAATTTTTTTTTTTCTGTTGAAGAGTAACTTGACCTTTTGTTAAAACAATACCACAGAGTAACTAGTTAGAGTGTTAAGGAGAAGTGGCAAAGCAGTAGCATTGGCAGAAAGAAGAAAATCTAGGCTTCCCGCTTGTTAGCGTCAAAAATATATGTAACTGAGTGACAGCCTAGTCAGCTAATTCCATACAGCAGTTATTTTGCCTTGTGACCTCCGTTTTCAAAACTGTGGCTGCTTAACTTAAAGTATATGAAAGCAAGTTATGTACATTTGCTGCAAAAGCATACCTTTCAAAGACTCTTTGGCAAGGCATTTAGATCCTCATGTAAACTCCAGTTCTTCAGTTGCTGTGTTTGCCAAGCACCTGTGAAGGAGTATTGACTGCAGAGGACAGCCATTTCATATGCCTGTACTGCAAACAGTATTGTGTTGGCATTGTAATGTGAGCGATTAAAATGTGTAAATAGTTGAGTACATGGGATATCTGAGGCTAAAGTAGACCCACTAAACATACTGAATAATGAGCTTCACTGAAATCAGAAGCAAAATACCTGGCATTTAAACAAGAAATGCTGACCTCTTTTCTGTGTACTATATACAAGATAGAAAATGAAACAAAATTAAGCCTTGGAACACAATCTCAAATAAGCTTGCAGTCCTAAATGAAAGAAAGAAAAAGAAAAAGGACACAAATTCAATACCTGAATTCAAAGCCTCCAGTAGGTTTCAGACTCAGCATGGGAGGATCCGGGGAGAGTGGAGCCCAAACTTCTTTTTGCAAATAAGGGGAGAGCCTTGCTGATTTGCTTGTGTTAAACTTATCTTTCAACTGAACATAAGTTCTAGTTGACTTCAGTGGAGTTTCACCAAAGTAGAACTGTGTTAGGCACTGAATGGCATTTCAGGACTTCAGGTTCATTGATGTACCTTATAGCCCCTTGGAAATTATGGTAATCACCTATCTTCCCCTTAGGAAGTGACTCCGTAATGATACTCTCTGCTTCTTGCACTATGTTGTGCAGATTTGGTAAAAAGCCTTCCCCTCAACTTTTAGTATATTGTATTGCTTAGTGCTGGCATGAAATTAAATAGCAGCAGTTTGGGACTCACGCTGCTCTTTTTTTTTTTTTAAATTTTTTGTGGTGTTCATGTTTGCTGTTGTTTATTATAACAGCCTGGCTAGTATATGGGGTGCTTTACTTGAGAAGAAATTGGTCATTCATATTTTTTAATTAGCATTCTTGAGGCATGCCAATCAAATCATGCTAACTGTAAAACATTGAACAGTGATTAATGAACCCTTTGGAGAACATAGGTGAGTCCTGCTTCACATTACATTCTATGAGCAGAAGGACAAGTACCAACATTTTCAGAATGTTTGCTAATGCTGTGAGCTTCAATATCTGGGAGGTTTGCTATGTTCTGTGCTATTAAAACAGCTTAGTTTTCTGTTGGCAGATCATATGCCTTTAAAAAAAACATTGCCAAGCAGAAATGCTGGCCACAGGGACTTAGAATTTGTTCACTTCTTGAGCCTTGTCTTGAAGAATGAGGACCTGCAGCCCTGGTTCTTACTGCTGAGAGTTACTTCCCCTTGGGACTTCTGAAAACTAGCATAATGTATTTCATGCTGAGTATCCAAAAATGGCTGTATGAGTCATTAGGTAGTAAGCACTCTGGAGGCTCAGCCAGTCTTCCTGTTCTGCATTTATGCAGTGTGTAATATTATAGGGGTCTGGATCTGAGTGTCTTATGAGCTACACAATACACTAGCTATTAATAGTAGTCATAAGTAAGGGACATAGTTTGGCTGCTTCTGATCTCATCACAGACATGTTTCAAATCTTGCAGAGCTGAATGTAGAAATCCAGAATCTCTAGTCCTCACCCTTCATTATTTGAGCAGCGGGCCATCCATTGCAGTAGTTATTCTGTTCTATACACAGCAGTTCCCTGCAAAGTAAAATAAAAACAGTGAAATGCAAAAAAAGATACTTGATGCAGTGCCTGGTGTTTTGTTTGCTCAAATGGCATTTACAGTTCTGCTGTGTGCAACTGGAAATGAGGCCTCCTACTGCCATGTCCTATGCAAACATGCTGGAAGGTACAATCTTTTGCACATGATTCTCTTAAAATGGTATTGCCTGTTAAGTAAAATTTTTACTTGAACACTGAGATTATCAGCAAAGCATAAGGAAAGATTAGGAGATGCAACGTTACCTAAGCCATCCGTTTGGAGATGACTCAAAGTCATAAGATTTGTTTAAAATACATAAAAACTTGGGGTTCTTCTCAATTTGCTGTCTTGCCCAGGGGGCTGCATTTTTCAGTTTTAGATCTTTAACCAGGCTGATGAAAGACTACTTTCACGAAGGAAGTTGAAGGTCATGTGTAGTCATGTTCATGTGATTGCATGAGTTAGCCTTCAGAAAGAAACACCAGATATTATGTTATTTAGCAACATAGAGTAGCGTTATTGTCCTTTTAAATTGCTTTTCAGCACCAGGGAAAGGTGGTATTTCTAGTAATTCTTCCTAAGAATATGAATAGACCCTCTTGTTGCTGTATTCTCAAGGAATGATAGTGAATCTTCTTTATAGCCGTAGGGAGATCACATTTTGCAGCACATGGGGGTAAAATACTTCTTAGAGCAGCATGCTTGTGTGCAAATGAATGCTTCCTTAATGGAACACCCACATTTCATTGGGAGTCTACATGTGTGTCAAAGCAGAGCTCGCAAAATACCAGCCATGATCCAGGCACTCTAACACTGGAAGAGTAAAAGTGAATGTTACTGAGAACCATAAAGAGCTACAGTATGTAACCACCCTCTTTTTAATCTAATCTTGATGACTCATCCTCTGTGAGCAGTGACATTCATGACATTAAAAATGAGGTCTGAGTGAATTGATTCCACAATCTCTTTGGTGGCTTCAGTGTAGCCTAAGAGCCACACATTCCTAAATGGCAAAATGCAAAACCTCTGTCAGCCCCTTCTCTCCTCTGGGCCTTGCAGAGGGAACTGGCAGTTAGCACATGTGGACCTCACGGCAGACCTGCAACCTGTCATGCCAGTGGCCACATACTCAGAAGCGCTGAAGTTCTGAGTTCAAGGTTCGGACTTGGAGGCATGTGAGCCTTACTTATATAGTGAAGGAGTATCGTGACTGTGTATCTACAATTTATTTCCATTCCCCAGTGTGCAGGTTAAACCAAATCAGATGATATTAGACTAATATACCTTATTTCTCCTTAGTAAAGTGAAATTTGTGTGCCTACATCATCTATCAGTTCTTATCGTTGCCCAAAAGATAGAAGATACATTTATACACCACAAAGTGGCACATCATGAACTTGCATTGGCACTCAGCTAAAACAACAGTGAAGACAGAGCAATTCCAGGTGGATCTTGGCGTAAGACTCTTTTGTTCAACCATGGTCTTGTCTATGGACTTTAACTACTGCAGCCAGCCCAAGTTACACTGGCCTGATGGCTGTCTTAACCTGAGTTAAGATTGCCTTTGGTTTTGGGTGTGGGGTTTTGGTGGGGTTTTTTGGTGGGTTTTTTTTTTGTTTGGATTGGTTTTGTAGTTTGTTTGGGTTTTTGTTTTGGGGGTTTTTTTTTGGAAGGGTATGTTAAAGAGTCTAAATTTCTTTAATTGCTTATGGACAACAGGAAATAAATAGCAATGAGAAAAGCAGCTAACAAAATAGAGAAGGCTACAGTTTTATGGATGGAGAGACTTGAGACTTGAAATCAGGGTGACGTAACTTGAGGTCACAGCAGAGCCCCTGTCAAAGCAGGGATTAGAATGCAAGATCTCCTGGCCACTTTTCACAGTTTATTTGTGCCTACATATTTGTATAAGTCAGGAAAAAAGTTAATGTGTGTGAGAGAGAGGAGGCTGTTTTATTCTTGAGCCTGCCACTATTTCACAACCAGTCTGTGGCTGTGCCTGCAAGTTTTCAGATGTGTAGGGCTCAGTTCTTCATTTTGGTAATCAGAATTCAGGTCAAAGCCTGAAGGCATATATGCTCCTAGACATATCCTGATCTTGGACCATTCATTGATACATAATGCTAGATCACATAAGCAATCTGAAGTGACATAGGGACCTTACTGACTGCTGAGCCCACGTGGCACAATCTGTCCCCTGCAATGGGAAGAGTAAGCAACAGATAGCCGTGTTATTTCTAATGCCAGCAGGGAACAGCTTGTATCCCAGGTAAATTTTTTCACAAGTGAGTTGCTTAGGTTTCCAAATTGGACTGACAGTTCTGACCCTAGTAATCATTTGAGTGATGTGTTTATTATTTTTCTAGCCATTCAGGGAGCAAGCATTATTGTCAGAGAAATTCTGGAGTATCTTGCTGTTTTCTTCTCTTAATTCAGTCTTATTCTTCTAATATGTCTTTGGTTCATGCACATTTTCCTCCTCTTTATCATCTTTTTCCTTTCCCGTATCTCTTCATAGCACTCTTTTTTCTCCAGCTCTCCTCAGTTCACTCTGTTCTTCCTACTCTCCTACCAGATCAGTTTTCTCACTAGTGTACACTAACCCTAGTATGTCGGTATGTACTGCATATATATGATCACAGCTAATATATGGTGATAGGTGAAACAATATGGTATGATAGAGAAACTGTGTAGAACAGTACCTTTATTTTTGTTGCATGTGTGTTTATAATAATACTGTGAGGTCTCAAGTAGAAAACTACTTTAACCCAGACGTGTTGAACTCACCTAGTGGCTCTTCTTCTAGCTCTGCCATTATTCAGTTTTTAATAACCCAGACAGATCTGAAAGAAACATCATTAAATATTTTCACCAGCAGTCTGGCTGATAGAGTGCAGCAAGTGCATAACCTCAATTAATGAAATCACAGAAAAGCAGGCTTTCCCAAGCAGTGGTAGGCTTTAAGTATAACAGTTTTTATGCCTTCTATCTCTGTTCATTCTACCTTGACACAATCTTTTACAGATGATCACTACATGCACACTAATTAGAAAAGTCTGCTGAGTAGATGAAGAGAATTGTTTTATCTGCATTTTCCAGGAAAAATCCTGTGCCAGGGTCCCTCTTAAACAATGTAGGATTGAAAAACTGAGAGGAAAATGATCAAGACAGTTGCACCAGTTTGACTCAATCAATTTACTTTAATCAGTGCAGGTACCTTTTGTGGGCTTTTTCCTAGGTCATAAACAGCTGAAGCTGATCCAATCTATTAATCTGCTGTTAATTCAATTTCAGACTGTCAGTCTACATAGGTAGCTACTTTACCTAAATCAGTTCAACCAAGTCAGAGTCAGGTGAGTGGGTAGACTCAGATCTTGGCCTGTTGTCCTTCTTCATGGAGGATGAGGATCATTGCTGAGATTCTAAAGGTGAAGAAACGAGCATCTGTGATAAGGAATTCATACTTTCCTATTCATGCCATGAGGAAAGTTACATTGACCCAAATTGAAAGAATGCTGCAAAAAACCAGTAATGGATTGGAACAATTGTTTAAAGACTGTTCTCCTTTTCAGCTATTGGCTTTAGGAACAGCTTGCTGCTTAAAGGTAAGTTTTTTATTTTTGCAGGAGCAATGCTGTGTCTGGAACTTTTTGTAAGACTTCAAATGTTACAGTTAGAGGAGATGTGTTTGGGCCAGTGGTTCAGGAACTGGGAATCTTCCTGACTTACTTGACATCTACTGTAGAATGTCTAATGTTATTGTGACATATTTCATAATGGCAAAATATCTTTGGGACAAAATTATTTATGGGTACTTATGTTTCATTGACTAGAAACGTTCTGACTGGTGTTACAGTACATTGCAGGAATAACACTTGTAGCTGGAAGGGACCTTGTGGAAAATTCCCATGACTGCTAACTGTAATGAAGCTTTGTAAAAAAACAATGAGAAATACAACAGCAAAATAATAATTAAAAAAAATATATAGCTCTAGAGGATTTTTAATGTGATACTTAACCATGTTTCTCAAACTTGCATGTGATAATTACGTTTGAACACTAAAAGCCTTATTTTTATACTGCCTTCTACTTGTACCATAACTCAGAAAAGGGTGTTTGCCCCCACAGTTTTAAAACAAAGTCTACAAAGCAGAGGAAAGAGATGCTTTTGAATTCAATAGGAAATTTTAGCTAGCAAGAAAAACAAGAGCGTGGGTACAGTAATATGCTTGGGTTTTTTATTTCTTCCAGCAAAAAGTGTTTACAGAGGGGCATAGCAACCCAAGTTTTCTGCTCACTGACTCATGGAAGTGCTAGTCGGTACAAGCCTTGCTGGTTGCAAATTTTCAAATACTGTTTCAGTGAAAATCACCTTCCAGGTAAAAAGGCATTAAATGAATTGCCAGTTCTTGAAGCATAAATAAATAAATGACTGGAAGAACTCCAAATGCGTTTTGGCCTTTTCTTCACTAAGAGGAAGTTGTGGAGGCAGTACTTGCCTGCTTGCGCATATACGGATCTGTCTTTACCTCAAGGTGACTAGTGAGTAGCATAGCACAATAGGAATTGATTTGTGGAGTCAAACAGTGCTGAAGACGCAGTGCTTTTTTATGGTGGTTAATCTGGACTAGCTCTAGGCAGGTCCCATGAAATGACTGCCCTTTAGCAGCTAGAGCACCCAAGGTGAGCTTGTCAAGCACATCTTCCAATTTTGTTTTGTCCAAAAGAAATCCAGTCCATGCGCTCTGAGGCCATTCTGCTACATCAACCAAAGTGCTGAATGTGGGAGACTGAAAAGCACCTTCCTGATTTTAACATGAATGCTAATGCAGGCGCCCTCCTTCAACTGCCAGCTATACTGAGGTAAAATCATAATGGAATATTGATGCTTTCATTTTATTACAAGGCACGTTCATCAAGGTCATCACAGAAGCGTTGGGTGAAATGACTGTTTGTGATTAATGTCAAGGACTTCTTTGTTGTCTATTTTCCCATCTTTCGGCCCAGATGAAATATTCTTTAAAGATGTATTAAAGGCTTTATACTTTGTACCTTCTTATTTTGTTCCACTTTGTAAAGCCTAACACTTAGTCCGCTTGTCATTTCAAGAGGCTTTCAGTGGTTTAGATCAGGCTCATAGGTTCTATGCTATACAGCAAAAGCATTTTCAGAACTCTTTAGGATATTTTTCTCTTTTGTACCCACTTTATATTTCTCATTTGACTTTCAGAGATTATTACATGTATAAAAGTTTCTGCTGGCATTGTTCCTGACTGTGATGGCAGGTTGGGTTATTATCAAGGGTTCTTGGAAGTCAAGGAAGATGTTGGAGCTATTTATGAAAAAACTATGTACTCATTTCCAACTACATAGATGAGATCACCAGAAGAAAATGGTTAAGTTCCACAATTTGTTGACTGAACCTAAATACCACTGTGGTGCTATTTTCAGTTTCATGCATGTCTGTAAACCAAGTGGAAAACTTGGTTTAAATTCTGTGCAACAAGTCTTTTATGAACACTAATCATTAGTATGAACACTGTTTTGGCTGCCCTGGTGCTACAGCAGTGGTACCTTGTGGTGGAGGAATAAATGCCATCTTCCAGGACAGTATTTAGTTATATATAGCACAGTTGTAGTGCATAAAGTGCTGACAATTGTTGCAGGGAGGTCACCTACCTGAAGGACTGATCTAAAATGAAAAATTTCTAAAACTAGTTAGTTTTAAATCACTTCAGTTAAACTGTTTTTGAAAATGACCAGAGCTGAAGCCACAGTTGGTGGAAGATATTATACAGTAGGTCTGCACTGACTGTCGTTACAACAGGTGTATCCATAGCACCGGGAATGCTGTCTCTCTTTAGCCTAGAGTAGAGACAAAGTGTGTGTTGTGGATTCAGTACCACATAAACAGGAATACCAAAGTTCAAGTAAAACATATCTTTTTAAAAAAGTGACTTATAGTAGTAGAAGAGTTTTGCTGAAAGTTTTTATTCAAAGATGTTCCAAGATTGGAGCCAAAAGACTTTGAACAAACTGATGCGCCAGGCTAAGAATGGAGAGCAATGGGTATAGTGCCATACAGGGCTGGCTTTTCAAGGGTTTTTTTAGGAGGGCAGGTCCTGGGATGAGGGGAGCTTCTTTCTAAGTGGCTGAAGGATGGGACAGAAATCAGGGATGTGGATGATGAAAGGAGGACTGAGGACGGAGAGAAGCCTTTTGTACATATGGTGTTCTTTTCACAGGGAGGAAAAAAAAAAAAAGAGGATACTGGAAGATAAGATGCCTAAGGAGAAAAACTAAAGTATGGGGATGGGCATGCTTTAGAGCAGAAGAGAAAGGAGGGAACTTGGTGAGAGGATATGAAAGTGAACAGGACTTCTTAAAGGGCAAGCATGTGGAAAACAGTCACCCAAGATAAGAGGTAGGTTGCTGCTCGTGTATGAGTAAACACAGGCATCACAAATTGGAACAAATCGGTGCCATGGTGTGTATAGCTCTTCATTTGTGGAAATGCTGGCCTAGAATAGCTTTACTAGACTTCTCTGTTGGTTTTAGCTTCAGCTGCTAAGAAATTTGTTGCATACCAGCTATACTGTTATCAAGAGATCTGATTTAAAACCCCAAATGGCCATAATAAGGGAGGAGAGGAAATAGTGGGTGTATGCATGGGGTTCCTTATGTGTGTAGTGTTCACTCTGTCCCATGATTGTGTCTTGTGTGTTTACTACAGAGAGCTAAAGCATGATCAAGTACATAAGACAGATCAAGAAGAGCTTAAGGTTTTTCTGGGTATCTGTAACTGTTTTTTAAAGGTGACCATTTCCTGTGCAGAAACCTTCAGAGCTTCCACTCCACAGGTGAAGAGAGAATGTTAATACCCAGGACTATTAACTCGAGTTTCAGATTTAACATCAGTTTTGTCTCAGTTGGTTTCTTTAAAGCTTAGCTATTCAGTAGCATTGATCAGTCATCTGCTGTGGATGTTGCTGGGAGATCCAAGTTCAAACAGAAGGACCTGGGCTGTGAAGCTGTAATAATGCCATGTCAGCACACCAAGGCTGCGTTAGAGAAACTTTTTTTTTTTCCTAGCTCATTGCAGTTACTCCTTCCCGGGGCGGGGGGGGGGGGGAAATGATGCAACATGACACCACCTGATAAGAAGCATGCTAAAAGCTGCTCGTGTTATGGAGATTGTGTTCAAAACTTTATGGACTCACTATTAGAAGCCATCTGGGTCAAGTGGCACAGAGCAGACAGCTCTTGTTTCCTGAAGGTGTTTTGATTTGTAGGAATCGTTACTGCAACTTTACACTCATTTTGTAATTCAAGCAATGAAAACTTGACTGGTTTTGTAGTTATTTACATTAACAATGTATTCATTCCAGTTATTTCCTTCTCAGGGAATGAACAGGATTTTGAGCATGACAAACACTTGGTAGGTCACCCCAGAAACATTTCTACAATTGTTCGGCAGCTCTTGAAAATCTGAGTTATGTCCTTTCCTGATTCAAAGTTTCCTGGGTGAGCTCCCTCTTGCTACTTGTCACCTCCCCACCCCAACAGGTAGCCGTGCCTGCTTCACACCACAGAATGTTTCTCATGTTATCCCAAGTGGCCTATCCTTGCAACTGTTACAGTATTATAAACAGTCAAGGTCCATTTTTGAAGAAAACTCTAACTAAATACTGAGCTTGCCTCCCTTGTTTTTGGAGGGTTTTGTTGTTTGTTTGTCTCTTAGTAATTATGTTCATATGAGCCAAATAAAACCAGTTTTGAACCAAGATGCTGCAAATCCACCTGTAATTTTTCCTACAAAATTACAGCAGTAATTACAAATGAGGAAATTTACGGTGCAGTGTCAAGATTTGTTTATCTAGTTGTCCTGTTCTTCAGTTGCCTACAAACTTGTCAAACATATTTTGTTAGTCTATGAATGGGGTATTTGTAATAATTAGTTTTCAGTCTTTTGCTTTTTACAAAATAAATTATTGGCAGATTTGATACTGACAATTGACCATATTGTGTTCAGGGATAAAATGTGTAGCAAGATAAACCATTAGATGCAGCTGAGCCTCCAGGCATATAAGCAAACAGCAGTAAATTTGTATTGTAAGTATGAAGAGGTTTTGGTGGTGTGTTGTTGGAGGTTTTTTGTTGGGGGGGGGGGTGTTTGTTAACGTTTATGTATCTTGGATATTTTTTTTTCCCATGGTTGATAAAGCATACACATCAGTCCAAGTATTAGTAAATGTGAGCCTGACCATCCTGCATACGTGAAACCTGTACCAATTTTGCCAAAAAAAGTAGCTTGTTTAGCTGAAAGTAAGAACTAATAAGAATCAGAATTGCTTTATCAACTAGGGAGGGGAAGAAAGGTCCAGGGACTGGATACCAATCATTGTTTATTTCTGTTTTTTACATTGGCAATAGCATTTTCTGTTCCTTTTCAGCAGGCATAACTATCACATATACTAACCAAATGAGTACTTACTCAAAAGTGGAGCATCTTTCATCCTTATTTTTTTTCCTTTGACAGAGGGAAAAAAAGGTTGTTTAAAGTTCATAGTATAGAATTTGAACATATGCATGGGAGTAGAATTGTTTTAGACCACAGAAAAACATCAAGATGGCCAGATCTGCATTGTGTTTGTTTGCCCAGTATTTAAATCAGCTTGGCTGTCTCTTTGTTGCCTCTGAGGACTGTGGATACACTTCATCTTAAAGATGGTGGTAGATAAAATAATCTGATTCAGGCGCTCTGTTGAATTCCAGTTTATGGTATTTGAGTTTAAGAAATTATTTCCTAGTCAAAGGTACAGGTTGGTTTTTTCTCCTGTTGTTTAGGGAAAGCTGATTTTGCTCAGTTTAATCAGCTCCACAGCCAAACATTGCATCTTCAACGCTTTCAATAAAACTGATCCCTAAAAAAGTGCTAAAGTGGTAAGATGAAACCAGATGTAACAGTCGTCATACTAGATATACTTTTGCAAATCTCCACGTACAGTTTTTTCACTGTAGTTTCAATATTGTTTTTTCCTTTAAATCTCTTCTCATGGCAAAGGTTTGAGTCATTTTTGGAAATGCATGTTTTAATGTCAGAGGCTTTCCCTCTCCAAACTAGCCACTGCAATATCTGCAGACAATTATTAATTACTTCTTGTTCAGGCTTGTATTTGCCCATCTGTCTTCCCAAAGACACAATTCTGACGCTTCCCAAACCAGAGTAAAATTCACATTGCAGATGACTTTAAAATCAGCAGTTCTGTTTTCATTCCAGACTGCAATGAAAGATAATTGCTAAGGTCTCCACAAAACAGCAATCTGAAAAATGTTGGCTTGCTAATTTCTACAGATCAGGGCTGAGGAAGATTAAGAAAGTGCAGGCTTCCAATTTCAAAAGCCTCGGGGTTTGCCATAGAAGCTTTGTTTGTTCCCTTTCAGCCCCCATAGTGGGATGGCAGGAGGGGGAGGGGAGCATCTGTGATACTCTGACTTCTAGACTATTGAGGCAAGGAATCTGAAAATCTTAGACACTCCTTCCTGAGAGAGCTGCCACGATTGATAGGGCTCCTGATATTCCTGACTTTGGAAAAAAAAAATCATCTGTTTAGTAGGCTGTCTGTGGGTCAAGACACTATAAGCACTACCCAAAGTCTGCTGAGCTTTTAAGGAGCTCACTGAGTAAACCAGCAAGCATTCAAGCAGGATCCCAAGGGAAAAGTCTCTTGTCTTTGATTTAAAATGTATTCCTTAAGTTCACTAACAGCTGTAATTGTACATGAGGAAAAGCAAGGAGTTTGCATAATGAGGACTTGAACATCCCAGGGAACATCACCAGCACTGACTGGCTGCAGAGTCAGATACAGCTAATACAAATCTTCTCACAGAATTTCTGCCTCCTGTTGTCTCGTGGTGACATCAGATCTGCACCGGCTTAAAACTGATCTTTCTCAGTTTTATAGCTACAGTGTGCTCTGATCTTATTGCTAAGCTCTGAAATGCTTTGAGTCATGTGACAGTTGTCCACAGGACCCGTAGATCCCAGCAATTGAAGACAGATCTGGACCGTGATGCATCTGAACAGACCTGCAGTGTTGGCTCAAACTCTTTTTTTTTTCAGACACTTTGGACATAGGTAATACTTGTTGAAAAAGTTAACTAAACCCATGCAATGTCAAAACAACCTTTGCAACAATTTTTGTTCGTTTGTCTTTAAGCCACCCTTTTTCTTTCCCTTCATGTAGCCTAGTCTTCTTCTTCCGCATTTGCCTACTGGTCTGAAAGACGTGAAAAATCAAGATATATGTCATCATTTGTGTGGCAGCAGTTTGGTGTCTGAGCTCACTGAGAGGGAGAGAGGAGACAAATTATCTTTTTTCTTAGCAAAAAGTTACCAGAGCAGCACATTACAGCATTCAGTTGCATTTATTTTGGGGAAACTTCTCAACATTGAAAGGCGCTTTGATAAATTTTAAGAGTGCGCTCTAAAAATATCAGGTAAGCTCTAGTGACAAGTCATAGTTAAGTTGGTGTGAAGGTTTTAGTAATCACCTACTTTGCGGGTATTTTAGATGGAAGAAAACCTGTTCAGAAGGCAGGCTGTGTGACCTACCACACATGCTGAAACCCTGTGTTTCTTCACAGGCAGGCACCCCAGCAGATGAATCTCTTTTGGAAGAATAGCCTCAGGTTAGAGCAGAAAACTGGAAATGCTGGAAAAAGTAAAGGCCAAGAAGCACTGGCTGGGAAAGTTAAAGTCTCATGAGTCCTCTTAATTCTGAAAATACTTCTTTAGTCCTTGATGTGACTTCTGCAAAGACCACCTCTGCTTCTGTTAAGAGATGAAGGGCATGTAACTACTGCAGCTGTTAGCATCCCATGCTATTTGCCCCTTCTGGAAAGGTCAGAGGATCCTTCTTCCCAATAAAGTGGACCTCTTGACTTGCGGTATCAATGTCTCGCATTCTACTCTCAGATTTCTCTGTCATTGTTTCTCTGTTGTTCTCTATTGTAAATCACTGTTCGTGATTACTTGTCAGCAACAGTGGCACGGTAGCACTGGGGTAGTTGTCATGTTTGTTCCACATGTTCGTGATGCTGTAACAGCGGAGGAGTTACAAGAACGTATCCACCTGCAGGATGTGGACTCTACTGTTGACTTTAGATCAGTCTTTCTGTCACTTAAAGGTAGCTTTATTTTACAAAGCATCCTCTGATTTCTCAATTCAACTCTAAATCCATCAAGGTTGTCTCTGTTTGCTGTGGGGATACAAGGCTGCTTCCTAGCCTTGTATAGGCTCCTTCCTAGCCTGGGAAATCCCTATTTATTTAAGTAGAACTATTTTTAAAAACTATTACTCTATGTACATTAGAGTTGATTTGAATAGAGACTTCTGACCATCCCAGATACTGTGTTACCCAAATTGCTCTAGCTCATGGGATAGCTGGCTAAACTGGCAAAGTGAAGCTGTTTTTCTGAGGTAATGTAATTCTGTAATTAGCTTTTTCCTCTTCCTATATGCCTGCAGGGAAAGAATGAGCTCTCGTTCAGTTCTACTCACAAGAGAGTGAAAAGACCTTTTGGAAAACTGAGCTTCCCAATTACTAAAAGAAAAAAATCCTCGGGGGAAAAAAATACAAAATTTTTGTTAAAATAGACAATGAGGTGGATTCTCCTCTTGGCTGTATTGATTTAAGTAAAAGTTGTTTCAGTGACATGAAACCTAGATTTATATAAGAATAACTGAACGGTAACATTTGGTTCACTGCTTGTGTTGCAGTGACAGCTGGGCTTCGCTTGTGCTTGCTGGAAATAACAGACACTTCCACGTGGTCATACCAAGTTCAACAACCAGCTCAAAAGCACAAGTAGTGATGCAAGCATCAGCTGTGCCAGGGAGAGAGTAACATAACTGAAAGCTACTTAATTCTGGTCATATTTCTGTAAGAGAAGGTGCAAGTTTGCAGCCTCTTCTCAGCTAGGTCACTACAAACACTGACAAGTTAAAAGAAATCTTGTTTTTCTGTGTGTTTGTATGTATTCTGACTTAGCCCTTCCATGCTTTTAAGGGAAGGAGAGGTGAAAGCCCATAGGGCTTCAAGTGATGTGGGGAGAATCTCACACTGATGAGTTTTCACCCACTGACCTGTACACTTAAACAGTATGTTGAAGTGGATAAATGTATCTGCTTTCTAAATCTCACTTCCAGCTAAAGAAAACCAAGTAGCAAACCATGATTTCTGTAACAAGGCTGTGAAACCTCAGTGGCATCATTGTGTCGGAGTCATACTAAATGTATGCTGGCAAGGCTGCTTCTAAGATAGCTCCTAAAATAGGTACTGAAGACATACCTTGCCCCTGTGCTCCCTGCAGGGCCAGCTGCAGGGGAGGAGAGCTGCTCGCGGCACCTCTCTGTTAGTTGAAGGAGATGGCTGTTAATGACCTAACAGCAGTCTCGCTTCTGATACCACTGTTGTGCTTTCCAAGCTGGTAGCTCCATGGAGATTGGAACCCAGCGCCAGGTGTTCTGGATTCACCTCTACTGCCGGAAGAGCCCACATTTAGTTAAGGATCAAGGTTAAATATGCCTGCAGTAGCGTATAGCTGGTAGAGTGTACCTTGAGCCTGTGCCAAGGTCAGTGCAGGGGGAAGGGACTGTCTGAGCTGCCTAAAAGCTGCTGCCAGTGCTTTTAGCCTTTACCCAGTGAGAGCTGACTGAACAGGCAAGACTCCGCTGCTGAGCTAAAGGCTGGTTTGCATTATCTGTACAGCATTATTTGGCTAAGCACCACTGAGCCTGGATTGAGGACATCACCTCTTTATACTGAACTGCTGCAAAATTTTTGTTTTCACTCGTTTCAAGTGGATCTCTGTCATTTTCCTGCTTATGATACGGAGCATGGACAAAAATACCATGGAGGCAAAGACAGGAGGAGAGGCGTCCTGATCCTCACTGGCTGAGAGTGCAGGTACCTGTTTCATTTTTACCAATTACCAGGAAATGAGCTGGGCTTCTTGCCCTTCCCCCGCTCCCTGCTTTGTGCCACAAGAGGGATCACCCAGACCTCACTTATCCTTATCACTTGTTCGTATGACTTCCTGCAGTTTCCCTCTAATTTCTCACTGTGTTAATGAGTGCTCACCAGGACCAAAAATACCACTGGTGTCATCAAATTCAGTCCTCCCACTACTATAGGTAACTACATGTAACAGGCACGTGGCCATTTAAGTACCCAGAAGGGCAGCCGTCTTGCTTTTTATAGGTGCAAGAAAGGAAATTAGAGACCCCAGCAGTCAGTCGCCGAAGAGTGCAGCTCCCGTGCCGGCCCGACCCGCAGCGGAGCGGAGCGGCAGATCCAGGCGCACAGGGGGTTTTTCCTGACTTTCCAGAGGCAGGGAAACGCCAGGGACGCGGAAGAGACCCGCCACGAGCCCGCTGCTCTCGCGGGAACCGCTGACGAGACCTGGGCGTTGCTAAAGCAACGGCGGGAGATTTAAACGAGCTGTAATCAGGCCCCAGCAGTCAGTCGCCCAGGAGTGCAGCTTCGGTGCCGGCCCAGCCCGCAGTGGAGCGGCAGATCCAGGCGCACAAGGGGTTTTTCCTGACTTTTCCAGGCTGCTCTCGCGGGAACCGCTGACGAGACCTGGGCGTTGCCAAAACAATGGCGCCCACCCCCCGACACCTATAAGAAGCAGCCTAGGGAGCGCTAGCGACCCGGAGCGCGGCGCGGCGGTTCGCGCAGGCAGGGCGAGCGGGTAGGGCCTAGTCAGTCCGCCTGCTCAAGAGGAGAGTCCGCTGGTGGTCATCCCTCTCTCACAGAGGGAGTTCAGCCATGGCGCCCACCAGGCAGAAAGCCCTAAGCTCTGTGCTTGCCAGGAGGCACGTGTCAACACAGACAGAGCTGCCGCAGAAACGTGCAGCCACCCAGATCTCAGGCTGCAGGGAGCGCCTGAGCTTGGCACTGGCAGGGGAAGGCAGTAGTGAGACTGGCTGCCTCAGGTGTGACCAGGTAGATGACCTGCCTAGCCTGGTGGCAGAACTACTTCTGTGAGGAAGTAGAGAGGTTAAGGAGCATCAGAGAGGCGGAGAGAGAGACAGACTGGTGGAGCCAAGCTCTGCCCTCCCTGAGGCAGAAACAGGGACACCTAACAGACCAAAGCCAAAGTGAAGGGGACCCTGTATCCTCCCCTTGCCAGGCAGAAGGCAGCAGCCTCAAAGAAGGCAGTGAATGGAAACAAGTCTATGCATGGCACGGCAGGCGGCGAACCTTCTCCTCCTCGCCCATCTCGCCATCCCACATACCCCTGTGCAATAGGTACGAGGCTCTGGCTGTGGAAGGCCACTCGAGCGAGGATATGGATGACAGTCAAGCTACTCCAGGGGTAGCACCTAGGCCCAAAAGGCCCGTGCCTCGGGTAGTGACCACCCCAACAAAGAAGAAAAGGAGAGTTATAGTCGTAGGGGACTCCCTCCTGAAGGGTACAGAGGGCCCGATATGCAGGGCAGACCCTCCTTTCAGAGAAGTCTGCTGCCTCCCTGGGGCCCGTGTCAAGGACATCGCTAGGAAACTCCCCAGCCTGGTACAGCCCTCTGACTATTACCCACTGCTGCTCCTCCATGTGAGTGGGGATGAAGCAGAGAGACACACCACGAAAGCGATCAAAAGGGACTTCAGGCTCTTAGGACAGTCACTGAAGTATTCGGGAGCACAGGTAATATTCTCCCCCCCCTCCTTCCAGTTAAGGGCAGCAATGGTGGGTGGAACGGGCGGATGCAGTCCATAAATGCATGGCTCCGCAGCTGGTGTCAACGCCACAACTTTGGGTTCTTTGACAATGGGGCAGCCTACACGGCACCGGGCCTGATGAACCCTGATGGGATTCATCTCTCTCAAAGGGGGAAGAGGATCTTTGCCCAGGAACTAGCTGGGCTTATCGACAGAGCTTTACACTAGGCTTGAAGGGGGAGGGGGATAACATCAGGCTTGCCAGCAACATGTTGTGGGATGATGTGCCCAGGTTGGAGGGACGGGACACTGGCGAGGGCCCTCAGCCTACTGCTCAGAGACGTGCTGGATGCGCTGCAGCATGCTTGAAGCCTAGAGGAGAACGGCCAGGGGCTCCGGGTGCAACAGGTACCAACAGGATAACACTGTGAAGATACATCAAAAGAATCCCAGCCACCCCAGCCAGTAAGTCAGCCTCATCGGGGGCACAACTGAAATGCCTCTATGTGAACACACGGAGCATGGGGAATAAACAAGAGGAGCTGGAGACGTGTGTGTGCCTGCAAGGCTATGACCTTATTGGCATTACAGAGACGTGGTGGGATAGCTCCTGTGACTGGAGTGTTGGGATGGAAGGGTACAGGCTCTTTAGGAAGGACAGGCAGGGCAGGCAAGGAGGGGGCGTCACCCTCTATGTCAGTGACCAGCTGGAGTGCATGGATCTCCACCTGGGGATGGATGAGGAGCCCACTGAGAGCCTGTGAGTCAGGATTAAAGGGAGTGCTGGGGCAGGGGACATCATAGTGGGGGTCTGCTACAGGCCACCTGACCAGGGAGACCGAGCAGATGAAGCCTCTATAGGCAGATAGGAGCAGCCTCACGCTCACAATCCCTGGTCCTTATGGGGGACTTCGACCACCCTGACATCTGCTGGAGGGACAACACAGCTGAGCGCAAGCAATCCAGGAAGTTCCTGGAATGTGTCGATGACAACTTTCTCTTCCAAGTGATAGAGGAGCCCTTGAGGAGAGGTGCCATGCTGGACCTTATTCTCACTAATAAGGAGGGCCTGGTAGGGGACGTCAAGCTCAAGGGCAGCCTTGGCTGCAGTGACCACGAAATGGTGGAATTCAGGATCCTCAGGTCAGTGAAGAGGGCATGCAGCAAGCTCACTACCCTGGACTTCAGCAGAGCAGACTTTGGCCTCTTTGGGGATCTGCTTGGTGGAATACCATGGGACAAAGCCCTGGAAGGAAGAGGAGCCCAAGACAGCTGGCTAATATTCAAGGGTCACCTCCTCCAAGCTCAGGAGCGATGCATCCCAGTGAAGAGGAAGTCAAGCAAAACCACCAAGAGGCCCCTGTGGATGAACAAGGAGCTCCTGGGCAAAGTCAAACAAAAAAAGGAAGCCTGCAGAGGGTGGAAGCAAGGGCAGGTAGCCTGGGAAGAATACAGAGAAACTGTCCGAGCAGCCAGGGCTCAGGTTAGGAAAGCCAAAGGCCTGATAGAGATTAGTCTGGCCAGGGATGTCAAGGACAACAAGAAAAGCTTCTATAGGTATGTTAGTGATAAAAGGAGGACAAGGGAAAATGTGGGTCCCCTCCGGAATGAAACGGGTGATCTGGTTACCCAGGATATGGAGAAGGCTGAGGTACTCAATGACTTCTTTGCCTCAGTCTTCACTGGCAAATGCTTGAGCCACAGTGCCCAGGTTGCAGAAGGCAGGGATGGGGAGAATGCAGAACCACCCACTGCAGGAGAAGATCAGGTTTGAGAATATCTAAGGAACCTGAAGGTGCACAAGTCCATGGGACCTGATGAGTTGCATCCGCAGGTCTTGAGGGAACTGGCGGATGAAGTGGCCAGGCCACTCACCATCATATCTGAGAAGTCCTGGCAGTCTGGTGAAGTTCCCGCTGAGTGGAAGAGGGGGAACATAACCCCCATTTTTAAGAAGGGTAAAAAGGAAGACCCAGGGAACTACTAGGCTGGTCAGTCTCATCTCCGTGCCTGGCAAGATTATGGAGCAGACCCTCCTGGAGACTATGCTTAGGCACACGGAAAATAAGGAGGTGATTGGTGACAGCCAACACAGCTTCACTAAGGGCAAATCATGCCTGACAAACTTGGTGGCCTTCTATGATGGGGTTACAGCGTTGGTGGACAAGGGAAGGGCAACTGACGTCGTCTACCTGGACTTGTGCGAGGCATTTGACACTGTCCCGCATGACATCCTTGTGTCTAAATTGGAGAGACATGGATTTGATGGATGGACCACTCGGTGGATAAGGAATTGGCTGGATGGTCGCGCTCAGAGAGTTGTGGTCAACGGCTCAATGTCCAAGTGGAGAACGGTGACGAGTGGCATTCCTCAGGGGTTGGTACTGGGACCGGCACTGTTTAACATCTTTGTCGGCGACATGGACAGTGGGATTGAGTGCGCCCTCAGCAAGTGTGCCAACGACACCAAGCTGTGTGGTGTGGTCGACACGCTGGACGGAAGGGATGCCATCCACAGGGACCTTGACAGGCTGGAGAGGTGGGCCCATGCAAACCGCATGAAGTTCAACAGGGCCAAGTGCAAGGTCCTGCGCGTGGGCCGGCGCAATCCCAAGCACAACTACAGGCTGGGCGAGGAATGGATTGCAAGCAGCCCCGAGGAGAAGGACTTGGGGGTATTGATTGATGAGAAGCTCAACATGAGCCGGCAGTATGTGCTTGCAGCCCAGAAAGCCAACCGTGTCCTGGGCTGCATCAAAAGAAGCGTGTGACCAGCAGGTCGAGGGAGGTGATCCTGCCCCTCTACTCCGCTCTGGTGAGACCCCACCTGGAGTACTGTGTCCAGCTCTGGGGGCCCCAGTGCAGGAGAGACATGGAGCTGTTGGAGCGAGTCCAGAGGAGGGCCACGAAGCTGACTGGAGGGCTGGAGCACCTCTCCTATGAGGACAGGCTGAGAGAGTTGGGGTTGTTCAGCCTGAAGAAAAGAAGGCTCCGGGGAGACCTAACTGTGTCTTACCAGTACCTGAAGGGGCCTGCTGGAGAGGGACTGTTTATGAGGGAGTGTAGTGACAGGACAAGGGGGAATGGGTTTAAGCTGAAGGAGGGTCGATTTAGATTAGATGTTAGAAAGAAATTCTTTACTGTGAGGGTGGTGAGGCACTGGGACAAGTTGCCCAGAGAGGTTGTGGAGGCCCCATCCCTGGAAGTGTTTAAGGCCAGGTTGGATGAGGCTTTGGGCAACAACGTGGTCTAGTGGAGGGTGTCCCTGCCCATGGCAGGGGGGGTTGGAACTAGATGGTCTTCGAGGTCCCTTCCAACCCAAACCATTCTATGATTCTATGAAATTAGCCCCAGGCTCTGATTTCTGCTAGTAGGCTTTATCCCAGAAAGTGAGAAAAGGCTAGAGGTGGTAAGCCTACATCCTTTTAGGAGAGGGAGTTCCTAAAAAAAGGTAAGTACAAGCGAGTTCCCAAGAAAGAAGGGATGTTTTCTCTAGCAAGACTGATGGTGATGATTGCCAGACCTGAGGGTGATGTTAAAGGAGTGGAGCACTTTATGGGAACAGGTGTGAAGAGCAGGAGAGATTTTGCAGCAGAAGAGCTGTTGTACTCAGGGACTTGGAAGGTCTGAGGCATGGCCATGTGACTTTGCATGGTGAGTTTCTTATTCAAAAATGTCCGTAAAACACTTGCTTTGTACACCACGAAGTTTATCTTGTGCCATGAGGTCCTTTCCAATGCTTTACAACAAACTTGGAGCTTGTAGGAAAAGGCCAAGGAGCCAAAGCATAATGTGCCACAGACAGAGGGACTAAAAGCAGAGCAAAGGGCACCAACAAGTCTCCAGGTTTCTGCTGTGGCAAGGAATTAATTAAATTCACAGCCAGTTTGCACCCCTTTGTTCTCATGCCAGCATTGTTTAGCTGCTTGCACAAGACGGTCTGTCCATTCTCTCTGTAGCCTTTCTCTGCATCTTCTCCAGAACTGTTTTCTTCTCGAGTGTGAGAGCCCGAATCATATACTGTATTCTGAGGGAAACACCAGAGTTTTGTGCAGCTGCATCAGTGCTTCCCTACCTCTAGTAGCGAAATAGTGTCTTACCTAAGGCATGTTATCCTTTTCTGTGAGTAGCTGAAGATTAATTTATTGCTTATTTCAATTGTCTTTTTTGTCGTAGCTCATTTAACTTTTGACAAATCTGGCCTTAATCCTATACATCTCTATCTTTATATCGTAGCTGTCTTTGCTGGCCAGGATTGTTTGCTATTTGTGATTCCTAGGAACCTCCTTATAGTGGCTTGTGGGTTTTGTGTTTTTTGTGTTGGTTTTTTTTTTTCCACTTATTCAGGCCTAAAGTGCTTCCCAAGATTTTTCTCTTGCTTGGAATATATACATGGGATAGGGGGGTTTTTTTTATACCTTTGGTCTAGATACATTCCAGTCTCCTTCCACATTCAAGTCTTTCAGCTCTTCAGTCCAAGTAAATTTACTAATGAGTTTCCTTAATTTGACAGAAGTTGAAAAATATAATTGCCAACCTGCTTCTGTTTGTTATTCTGATCAATGTAAATGGAAACATTTGCTGAGTGCTCAGCCCAGTGCTGTTTTCTATGACCAGCTTTTTTTGAGTGTCTTCATTCCTTACTACTTTGGGGTTGTCTCTCTTTGTCTCAGTGACAACTGAGAAGAAATCCGGTGGCTATTGTACACATGGCTAGGTGGGCCCAAGTTTATTATTAGAAGTATTTGTTTCCCAAACAGTATCTGGGAAGTTAAAGTTGACCATGGCATAATTCCCAGTAGTGTTTCTATAATAACATTTCAGTGACAGACCTCTTCTTGCACCATTATATTTTAGCTGCAGACAAGAAAGGCCAGGTTTCAATGAGGTGTACAAATCAAAACCAACCACCCCCCAAAAAACAAAGGCTCTGAGCAGGTGGTCTGGGCTGCTGCAAGTGGAGCTTCCTGTTCATGTACAATAGGGAATTTTATGATTAATTAAATGATGATGAGTTGAATGACAGATGGCTTATTTTTTTTAATAAACTGCAAAGATAATTTGGTGTTTTCCACTTGTCTGGATGAAGTGGCTAAACAATGAAATAGAGGAAGTATTGTACTAAGATTACAGCTGTCTTGGATATTGGCGTATTGATCATATTCACATGGGTCAGATCTGGCTCCCATTTGGAACAGAAGCGAAGCAGTAAAAAGTCCGCTCCATGAGCTATTGCTCTCCTGAGTTCCGGCAACCAAGCCAGCCTTTTCTGCTGTAGGGCTGGTCTGTTCAGCCCGGAGTGCCACGAAGGAAGGATTCCCTCTCCCACGCTGCCAGCACTATTTCCTGTGGGTACCTACTAGAGCCTTCTGATCTGTTGCAAGTGACTATTTGGCCCATAGCAATGGTCATTACCTGGCAGAAGTTGTAAGCAGATTATCAGTCATGGGAAGAAACGCATTTAAAATTTTCCCAGCTGTTGTACTTACATCCAAGATTTTGAGTGCAGCTTGAACTCTTAAATATAAGAAAGATGCAAAGATGATAGGCTGTGTAATGGGGAGCCAGAGGGAGAAATGAGGAGGTCTCTCTCTCTTTTTTTTTTTTTTTTTTTTTTTTTAAATAAATGGTACAGAGAAAGAAACTGGGCATTAAGCTGTGCTTAAAATGGCAAAGGCATCTCACATGCTGGCCTCTCCTTGGAAAGGGCATAGGGAGCAGTGAGTCCTGGCATGGTACCACAGGAATGACAGAGCTATCATGAAAGGACAGGTGTTTCATCTTCCAAAAGCAACTTATGTCAGTCAGCTGAGCACATGAGGCTGAGTGGGTAGGGACCCAGAGCCACAGGCTCAAGGACTTCTTGTTCTCTTTGAACTCAGAGCTTGTCTGCATTTGGCACCGGGGCTGTGACCTAGCAGCAGACTGCAAATAAGAGTCTCCCACCACCCTGCCACCCCTCGGCTGGTTACTCCCTCCTGTGTACCACTTCACCTCTCCCCTTGTCCCAGTGTTCCCCTGTGCCAGATGCCAGAGCCCGTCTCCTCTGTGAACAGCGGTCCACTGCGTGCCTGTGAGCTACGGGGTGTGAAGGTGACTGCCATGTCCCTGTCAGATGGGTGGAAGAGCTGATCTTGAGAGGTTTGTTTCCTGCCAGAGGAGGAAGCATCAGCTCTTGCCCTCTTTCCTTGAGGGAAGGGCTTCTTTCAGTGCTGTGAAGCTTCAGTTTGGGTTACCCTTCAGTGCATGTAGGCATGGAGTCATGCCAGTATATTGCAACCAGGAAGGATGGAGGGGACAAATGGGAAACTTGAGTTCCACATGACAGTATAGCTTAACAGAAATAAGGCAACAAGCGGAGGGGAGGAGTCTGTGGTTTAATGTTGTTCTTGACCTGGTGAAAACCACTAGATGCTCAGGATGCATTTTTTCATAATTTTGCAAACCCTTTCCCCTTCTCCTTCCTCTTGTTTTGCTAGCAGTACTCTTCAAGCGGGTGTGTTTTGACTTATTTTTTCCCCTGCACAGGCCTAGTGAGCACAAAGATGTTTAGTGCCTATTGGATAATGTATTTCATTATGGGTATTCAGATGCTCTTATGTATAGATACGTGTCTTGAGGGCTTAATTTTGGTTGGCAAATGGTGCTTCCTAATGTGCTCACCACTTCAGATTGCATTGGATTGGCTGGCAAGGAGGCTGTCTCAGCCTACCTGGATTACCTCCATGACATTTCTTGCCATCATATGTTTTGTTTGCTCACATACTCTCTCCCAGAATGCAGTACAGGAGCACTGCACAGCCTGGGGCAGGAGGAAGCTCTCTGTGAACTTCCCAGAAACAGCAGTCCCTGGGGACCATGAGAGCTGACACAGACTAATGTAGCTCTTTGGTTGATCAGGTCTTGAAAAAGTGACCTCAGACTAGGTGGGGGTTGTGTGCTGTGAACTCATGACACATGCTGTGGGCTCTGATGAGATCTCCTACAGCAACTAACCAGATTCTTTAAAGCTCCTGGGACAGGCTTTAGCAAGTTGTCTCCTGGCAAAGAGTCTCTGGAAGAAATATCATGCAACCACAAATCGGTGACTAAACAAACTACTTGAGGACTGGTGCTTACTACAGCTTGACCCATCAGTGCAGTGGAGAGCAGTCCCCTAGCATCTGGGGCAAGGGGACTGAGGGAAACTCTGCAAAACAGAGTTGTGCTGAGACAGGTTTTGGAGCTCAGTAGCAGAGATTGGGGGATGTATGGGACTCAGGGCTGTTCTCATGGGGCAACATAAAGAAGATTAGGATCAGACTATGATGATGGGTAGTAAAGCTAGAAAATTAGTGGAGAAGGGATGTTGTGACAGCCTGTATTTCTACAAATGCATTCATCTCCTAAAGTAATGAAGGGGAACAGTTCTGTTGCATTTTAATTCTAGGACCAGAGGTGTGTGATAGACTGCATTGTGCATTGCATACACACAGCCTGATTAGTCCTCTTGCTTATTAGATTGCCAGGGAGGAAATCACTTTCATGATGCTGCAACTTTCCATTCTGTTTATTCCATGTTCTCCGCAGTTTTGCTTTTTCCATGTTCAAGAGTTTTTATTCCTTACATTTCCTGTAATCTTTATCTTTGTTTTTCTCTGGTTTTGCAAGCTGGGGGTAGAGTCTGGCTGCAACATTTTCTTAGTTTAGTAGTGACTCAGGAGGTACATAGTTTCTCCTGGAACTTAAATAAGACTCCATTTTATTTGGATATATTTTAATTAGTGCTTTGCATTTAAAGGTTTCTGTGGCTTGTATGTTTGGTTTGGGGAGAGGTTTGGGTCTCAGAAGAGTTGATTTTGAACTGAAATAGAAAAAAAAAAATCTGTTGACTTTTTGGTCACATGCATTGTTTTTGCTTGCAGGAGCATTAATTTGACTTCCTGCTAGTCATCCTTTTCCAAAGCATTTTGAAGGCTACTCATTGTTGTCAAATCATTGCTGATACTATTTGTGTGCAATAGAATATGTCCCAGAGAAGTGATTCCTTATACTTTCTGCCAAATAAATTCATTGGTGTTGCAGATTAGTTATGAACTTGCTTGTACAGATCGTTTTGAAAACAGCTAGGAGCTAAACTTTTTTTGCACCATATTCATTGTTCAAATTGTCATTTGAATCTTTGAATTTAGTTCAGCATATTTAGATGACAACAAGCACCAGCTTTCATTCTGTTGCTGGTCTTGGATAGTTACAGTTTCCAGAAGAAACTGAAGTGAAATTACATTATTACAAATGAGATTATTACATTATTTGACCAATGTAGTTAGAATTTGGGATTTTGCAGTCTATTCCAGATAGAGGTGTATTCAGGTATCTTAGATACAATTCCTTGTATATATTACACATACTGCCTTCAATGCAAGGGAATAAAACCGAGCAACAGGTCCTCTGTTCACACCACTACATCTCCTATGGACTTGGGCTGCAAATACTTAGCTCTTCCTAGAGTTAGATGCCTTGTGCAAGACTCCCAGAAAACTGACGAGCACATAACTTACAGCCAGCTGTGAAGTCAAATGACTACTTCTAAGTATCACCATGGGAACTTTGCACGTCTAACTAGCTTCAGAGGTGTGTCGGTAACTTGACTTAGCCTCTCTGAGCCAGTGGCTCAGTCCTGCGAACAGCATGTTCATGTTCTTTACTGCTATGTTTTTCAGCCTGCCCAAAGACCCATGCTAGACTGTTACCAATACCCAGGTTAGCTAGTGTGAAATTAGCTCACGCCCATGAACTCATGCACAAAAGATGCAGCTGCAGCACATGCATCCTGTCTGGAACAGAGGCAGGAATAGCATTCATTTCCTCAAGGTTTCCTATGCTCCTCTGCAGTGAATAGTCCCAGCATCTTGTTCTGCAAAATTCTGGCACGTCCTGAGAGTAAGTCCATCCTGTATCCTAAACAAAGGCAAGATCTTGCAAAATAAAGCAGGGCCAGAACAAAATAATACTGGGCTACATAATTAAGACTGTCATGAAATGTACGAGCAAAGGGACTGAAGTCACATAACCCATCTTCCGTTATTTCCTAATTTCTGACACCTTCGTTTTGCAACCTTCATGATTTTTTAAATTGGTTTTATGCCTATGATACTTAGGTGAATTGAAGGGTAAGGACAGAACAGAAGAGAGCTAATAGGAAAAAGATATTGCAAAGTTAAATAAACTAATTTTAGAAGGCAGATAATTTAGCAATATACTTTGATGCAGCTTGGTTTTGAAAAGCCTGGGATGTGAAGGGCGAAGACATAAGGAAGCTCTTGGGAGAAGGGGCAAAAGTACGAAGGTATTTTCAGCTCAAGGCAAGACAAATTACAGAGGACTGAAGTTTGGTTCCCAGCCCAGAACACATGGAAAGCCAGAGTGGGATAGTCCCTTAAGAACAGACAAAATTTCCCTGCTTTTAATCTGTTATTTTTATTACATGTACATATAGGCTGTATAAAACTGCTGCTGAGAATGGGCCTTTTTTTTTTATCTCCTTTATCACTGGCAGAATTCTTTATTAATTAAATAATAAGTAAAACCACTCCCCTGACATAGCTGCTGTGGCTTGCAGCTTGCTTGGCTTCCCCCTACCCCGCCAGGTGACAAGCAGTTTGTTAATTAGCTGTTAATTCCTGGAGCCTGAGGAGGCGCTGGCGGGGTGGCTCGCTGTTTCCCCCAGCACCCCGCTCTGCGGGTCTCCCACCCCCCGGCATGTCGGGGCGGGCGCGGAAGGGGGAAGGGTCCGGCCCTCAGCGAACCGCCGGCCCGGGGGGGAGGAGGAGCAGCAGTAGTGGCTGTGGCTCCAGCTGGAAGTCAGTCAAAGATACGCTGGGTGAGAGACGGAGCAGCGTTTTAGCTTTCTTCACGTGAGTCTCCTTCTCCTGGAGGGCTTTGGTATAAATCAAGAAGGAATTTCGGCACACTTGAGCCAAATCTCTCTGCGTAAACATACAGCGTGCTTCCTTTTACGTTTGTCTCTTGCAGACGGGGCTCGGCTGAAAGAAGCCCTCCTCTTCATTCTTATTGTTAAACACCACCGCGCGGGAATAAGGCTTGGAGCTACCGAGAGGCTGCCAACGACAGCCCGGACGGCCCTGATATGAAGTGACGAGTTCTGCCCTCGTTTCGGGTGATTTAAAGATAAAATTTCTGTGCTGTTGACAACCGGTAAGTGAATAGTCCTGCTGCATAAAGCGTGGTTAGCGCTGTAAACTGTTGCATAGGCTGAGAGGATCTTGTGGGTCGTGCCTGAACCCGCAGGACTGGGTACGCTGAAAGCGCTTGTTCCTCAGTTTGCCGGCGTTGCTGCCGTGAGACACCTTCTCACCGCGCTCCTGCGTTATTTCAGACGGGAAGGCTTCTAGCTAGCCTCACGTAGAGTCTATGCGTGCTTCCAATTTTAAAACCTCTTTCAGGTAAGTACTGATGGCAGCAGCTGCACCAATATTGCTATTCAGTGTAAATTACTACATATTCAAAGGCAGAGCTGGCTATTCTGATACATCAGCATGTTTCTCGGTGAAAGCATTCAAGGAATTAATTTAATTTCCAGAGGGATGAAGCCTGTCTCTACAAGCCTCCTTTGAAGAGAACACAATTTTAATCGACTTGAGAGCTGGTGAGATGAGATGTCCCAGACCTTTCCCAGAGGTTCCTGGGAACTTCCTGGTAAAAATTAACATTGCGGCGTAGCGGGGACCCGGTTACCGGTGGGGGATGAGTCTGACAGAAGCTGAAGCGCCGCCGCCGCCCGGCTTGCCGGCGGCGTCTGGATGCGCTCGATACCGCACAGAGGCGGCCGGTGCTGGGAACCGCCTGCGCCCGGGGGGGAGAGGCCGGGCTGGAGCCCTGCCTGGGGCCGCATGCGGGGCCGGCTCTCGCCCCCGGCCGGAGAAGGGCCCCCCGGGGGGGCGCTCCCCAGCGGGCGGAGGGGGCAGCCGAGGGGGAGCGGTGCCTCTCTCCGGCCGCCGCCGGGGAGCGCGGGAGGAAGCGTCCCCGCCGCGCTGCGAGGGGGTCCGGCGGCGTGCCGGACGCCGCCGCCTAGCCAGGTAGGTGGGCTGGGGGGTGGTGAGGGAAGGAGCCGTCTCCGTTCCCCCGGCGGCCCCTGCCGGCCGCCGGACGGGTGAGCCGCTCGCCTCTCCCCGGCCTCCCGGAGCAACCCCGCTCCTAGACTGGGGCGGCAGGCGGAGCCGGCCCCGGGCCGCATGCCGCCGCCCCGCAGCCGCCTCGGGACCCCTGCGGGCGGTGAGTCGCGGTGGGCGGGCACGGCTGCAGGCGGCGAGCCCTGCCGAGGCGGGAGGGGGGAGGATAAGGAGCGGCGGGGCTCCGGGGCCGGGCAAGGCAGAGGAGAAAGCGGGCTCATGCGGGCAGGACAGCCCCGCGCAGGGGGAGCCTCCCGGCAGAGCTTGCGGCGGCCGTCAGCGGTCCGTAAGTAAAATTTGAGGGCAGATTCATGGCTGCTTCTGGGCTGTTGGGGTCTGGTAATCCCACCGTGTTGCCATGGCTGCCGGTCAGGCAGGTTCCGATAAAGGATCGCTTTTAGCGGGGTACCGAAAGGGAGGGACTGCCCCTTGGAAATGCCGAAGGCCGAGGGGAAGGAACAATGGATCTGTGGGTAGACTCTGCGTTAAGCTATGCAAATCCATTACTTGTAGTTTTGGGAAGAGACAAATCCTGGAAGTTTTACGTTCTCTGCGTTTTTTAAAGTGTTTGGATTATTGTTAGGCAGTGGGGGTGGTGTTTCTATTTTAGTTCTTGCAAGCTGTGAGATCAGTTCTGCTGTCCTTTTTCAAATTAAAATTTCCAGTGAGATGAACAGTTGATCTATTGGGCTTTGTGGCTGTTGTGCTTCTCTTACCCAACTGAAACTTTCTGTCCAGGTTTCTTCGGTTTTTATCTCTCTTTTCTTCGCTCACTTTGTGCTGAGCTATTCTTACATACAATGTGGTTGCAAAACTATTTAGAAAGGACAAACTTTGCAATGGGATGAGATTACTTGTTTTAACCTGGTTATTCTATTGCAGCTGAACTGTGTTAAGGTGTTGTACATAAAAAATATGTAACTTCTGTTGTGGAGACTGCCATGCTACTATACTGGTCACTCCTAAACTTAAAAAACTAAATTCAGGAAGGGCTTAATGGAAAAGGAAATTTGTATGGAGTGAGGCTTCCTTTCCATCCATTTCTGACTAGGAAATGCTCCTATCTCATTAGGTCACAGAAGTGATATTTCTAAAACTAAAATAACTTTCCTTCTATATCTAAGATTGCACCAGCTGTATCCTTGTTTTTCTTCCCACCTACATGAAATAAATCTACGGATCTTTCGAGCTTGATGTGGTGCCTGCTTCTTCAGCATGTCTATCTCTGCTGAACTGGAGTCAATTAAATTACTCTTTGAGCTTACAGCTGTTTATTAAAGCAGCAGTATTAAAGTTGGGTAAGTCCCATGGTCTCTCTGAGGGCCGCCTTGGCTGTAGGAGACCTCTCCTGCTTGTGGGATGTATCGGTCATCCCAAGAGACTCATGAGATTCCCAGTGTCCAAATACTCCCCTGTTCAAAAGCAGGAGGAAAGTTTCTCTGTGGAAGCAATTGCCTGACAGGGAAGTGCCCATGGGAGCAGCTGCAGAATGTGTAGGCAGGACAGCAAAACCTGAAAGCTGGCAGGAAAATCACAAGTGCCTGAGTCCTTAGTCGTAAAGAAGCAGGGAAATAGATGAGTTATGGTGTTTTGGCTAGACGAGGTGATTGGTGAGACATTATTTTGATAGGTACTCTGTGCACTGCTAAATAATGGCTTTAGCAATAATGCAGGGGAGTTGCCTCACTGAGGAGGGAAATAGTGGCAAGTGCCTGAGGTGCTTCTTCAATACCTTCTCAGATCTTTGAAAGCTTACAGAGACAGTTTTAGAGGATTTTGGATGATTGCTTTCTTCCTTGTGTGATCATTTTTGGATAGAAGGTAGCAGGGAGTGAATAGTCTTTCTTATGATAGCTTCTTTGTGCCATTAATGCTTTTATCCTGGTCTTGTTTTCATTGTTATTTTCTGGGCACACCATGATTACTGCCTTTCAGTAAAGGTTCGATCCGTCCTCCCAAGACAGGCTTGGGACAGTTCTCATAAAGCTGCTTTGGATGATTCGTGGCTTTCCGCATCTTGCGTGCTACTTCGTATGCTGCTGGAGGAGTTGGTTCAAGTGTTTTGGCCTGGGAGAGGAGGCAATCGGATGGGTCATTTGAAGATATAACTTGAAGATCACTGTGAGCCTCTGTGAGGCAGTCCACACTACTGACTCAAAGGGGCTTGTAAGGAAAAGCTCTTTATTTTTTTTTTCCTCCACAGTACAGCTTGAACTGTAGCACAGGATCTTGGTTTGTTTGTCTTTGTACCTTAATCTTAAGGTACAATTTTACTCATAGGCATGAAAGGTTGTTTTTACTGTGTGTGTGCGCTGTAAGATACTCCGCTGTGGCTCCCCACTTAAGTGCGTTTTAGGAATGAGCTCTAGATTACTTGAAATACCTCTCTTTACAGACATCTTTCCTTACAGATGCTTACACAGTTGAAATGTGCACTGTGCATTTAAGAGGAGTCTAATTTATCAAGCTTATGATAACTCCTTTGTCATTCATTTGAATTATTCATCAATTTCTCTAGCCTTATAGAGAAGCTAGTAAATATTATTGGGAAATTAATTTATGGCATAACAGTGTACAGAGTGTTTTCTTTTTCAGAGTTTCTATTTTCTACCATTTACTCAAAAGACCAAGAGTTTTGTAGCAGAATAAAAAACCCCTGAACTTTCCCATTAATTCAGTTTCTACTTCTACTTTTGCTATGTTGCATATGACTACTTCTGTAGCTATTCATAGTCTTCATGGGAAATTAAAATAAACCTTCTTTATTTTATTTGGTGTGTGAACTTCTTGAAGTGTCAAATCTTTCCTTTATCCTTCTGCTACAGAAGAACCTAAGCCCTCAACTTTTCTTGATGTGCATTTAGGTTGTGAGGAAAACATGATGTGCAAGCTGTTGGTTCCTTTACAAGTCACCTTTCAGTAGCGTGTGGAAATCAATCTGCTCTCACTTTGCAGTTCAGTATTTTAATCACTGATATCAGTAGCTGCTATTTGTACAGAAAGCTTGAAAATCAGTGTTAGCTAGTGAGTGCTATGAAGCAAAAATTCGGAACATGTGGCTTGCATGTGGTATCACTACCTTTTGAAAAATGCATTGAACAAATGCAGGTGCAGAATGTGGTAAAATACATTGCGGTAGTGCTTCTTGCTATGTTCTGTGCCTATCGTCTTAAAATATCATGTCATTTTAAAGTTCATTTTGTACAGGTGTGGTGGCTCTTCATGGGTCATTCTTTGGTCTTTAAGCCAAAAGTGAAGTCTTGATATCTCGAGAGGAAGAGCCTTTACAGCACTGCAATAGAGTGAGCAAATTTTAAATGTTCCCTGGATAATACTCAAAGTTTGCCTGGCACTATTCTGCGTTGCCTCTGCTTCCAGCCCTGGCAATAGCAGTGAAGCTGGGGTATATTGTGCTACAGCTACTCTTTACATTCCAGCATCCGTGGGGAGCCAGGAGGAGCAAGGCAAGAACTTGAATAGCCCCCACTTGCCTTGGCTGGAAGGGGAAGGCTGGAAAACTTGGAGCCACAAAGCTGATCCTCCCTCCTATTAGGAGGGCAGGAATGGATTAATGAAGGAACTGATTTTAAGAGCAGACAGGAGTGAAATGAAGTTCAGACTTAATCATTGAAGCTGCTCTTAACATCTGTTGATTTACAGTGCAAGTTTCTATTCCTCTAGCAAGAATATTGCTTTCTTTTGGGCCACTAGCCAGTAGGAAACTTTATTTGTGATGTGGGTGGCTAGCAGTCTTAGGTTTCCACAGGCTCTTCAACTCACTTTTAAAAGAACAGTTTCTAGCCCTTGTGAGTACAGGTTGGAAACACTAAAATAAGGATCAGCTGCTGCAGAGCTCAGAAAAGCTCTTTGTTAGACTGGATCTGCAGACTGACACTTTTGCAATGGTAACTGGCCGCTGCTTTCTTTCGTTATGCTTTTCAGAGTCCTGTGGCCAGCAGTGAAATGAGATTGGTGTGAGGGGCAAGTCATTGGCTTACCCAGAGCCTTAGCAGAGGTATGCAGTGGAAATATGCATATGTAATGGCTGTTTAATAGTCAGTACAAAATGTATGTGTATAAAATACAAACATCGCATGTGGGATGGGGGAGGAGTTGTCCCTTTCCCAGGGTAAGAAAGGAATTGAAGTTGTGTTTTTGCCATTATCTTTTTTTGCTTTTTCACAATGTAATTGTTGGTTTACATAGCTCCCTCCTGGGCAGCTAATTTCTCCAGGTGTGTTGTGCTGACACAGGTTTTTGGCTATATGAAGTGGGGGAAATGATCTGTTTAGGGAAAGGAGCATACAAGCACCCTAACACAGCACAAGTGACAGTGAGGGGGAAGGAACGTGTGAGTTTTCCTCCCTGCAATGAAGAGAGAGAAAGATGCTTGTTGCTTAAAAGCTGTTGTTGCTGAATGAAATCACGACCTTATTCATCTTTTGGCAGTCAAAATAGATATTTCCTCTTTCTTTGAAGTTCTTGAACCTGCCTGTCTACATCCTCCACCAGTGTCACATCTGAGCACCCTGGAAATATTATCATCTCTATCTTCGCAGCGGAAACATTATCATCTCGATCTTCGCAGTGCTTCAGGTAGTCTGAAGTCAGCGTGTGGGATTTAGACCAGGAGGAGGGTTAATGGTGGAGATAGAAGATACCCTGTAGGGTTTGTCTGAACATAACATTTGCACAAGATTAAATGGAGCCACAATATTAAATCCACTTGATGAAGTGCCAGAGCAAGTTAGGATTTGTCCATATTGGTGAATGTGCACAAGGCTTGCTAGCATGTGGTAGCTAGTCTTGATTGTGCCCCTTGTGTAGGCAAGTTACTGCCTTCTCATTTGGTTAGCTGGGAAAAGCCTGGTTTTTTGCTGGAAACAGTTAAGGGTAAGCTACAGCTAGCTCTGCTTGCCCAAATGTTTTGCAATATTTAAGGAGACAGTGACTGTTACTTGCCTCAGCTGAGAATCTGGAAGGCTATATAAGCCTATCATTCCCCTACCCCATTTTTTTTAGCCACCCGTGGCAGTTTTAATTCCCCATTCTCAAAAAGTCAAGGGCCCCAGGACTCTGTAGTGAAGCACCTTGTGGTTCAGCAGCTCTGATGTAGCAGTACTGCTTCAATCTTCTTTGGTGGGTTTCCTGTCCTTTTTATGCCCTGGTTCCTAAGTGTAGACATTGGCAGGTTCATAAAAGGATGCGAAAAGGAGTAGGCAGGAATGTTATCCTGCAACTCCCATACTAAACAATTGTAGGTGCTGCAAGGGGAATGTGTGAACGAGGGGAATGAACCACAAAGTGTCCACAATGTGCTGTCCTTAAACAGCATCTCCCTCTGTCACTGTTGGAGTCAGACTAGTGGGCTAGACAGACATTGGTCTGACGTAGCAGAGCGTTTCTCGTGCCTGTGTCGCTCACCTTGTGCAGTGGAGCGCAGGCCAGCTGTGTAAACTGGGTTTTGAGTAGCCAGATGGTTAAAATACTGGTCAGTGTAAATACTGTTTGTACAGTTTCTCAAGATTGACTGTTTTTTCTTACAAAACATGTTAAGGAAATACCGTTACTTCATTTTCATTGGAGAACTTGAATGGAAATGGCTATTTTTATTCCTTCTTTCTTCTGTGCTAATGGCATGCCATGATTTGTTTTCAACTTGGGACATTGGTTCTTAGATGGCTTAGCCTCAAACCTTAGGTTTTGTATTAGTCTAAAGGTTTCTAATCTAAATTGAGAATGTTGTTCAGAGCTTTTTGGAAAGAATGGTGAAGTGAAATAGAATGTGCATCTCATTCTTCGGATTTCACAGAATATTTCCTATCATAAATGCTGGCGGATGTCAAAGTGATTTTTTTTGAAGCTAGGTGACTGGAATCAGCTAACACTGATTAGGTAATCACTATTAGGTGATTGAAAAGGATATTTAAAATGTTTAACTTCAGGCAACTGTTTTGGGAAAGTTGGATGCTTATATGTTTGTGCAATGTTTTTCAAAATTGTAGCACTTTTTTAATGGCCAGAGGCTCTTATAATCTCTCTGCCACACAATTCTGTGAGAAGCAGATATCATTAAACCAAGTTTCTGATGTCTTTCTGTGTGTAGACTTTCTGATCTTTAATGAAAGATGAGCTTGCAGGGTTTCTTTGTTCCACCCAGCTGCCTGTTTATTTTTGCAAAAATTTTGGAGGTCTCAAACGCATTGAGTTCCTAATCTCCTGTCAAATTTGACTGTAATTAGTCAAAGGGGTTCAAAAGTTCTATAGGGAAGGAAAGAAAGGGCATGCACACATGCATACAGGGTATGATTGCATAAATCTCATTTCATGCTAAGAACACATGTGATGGAACAAAAAGCCTTTTACTGTGCTGCATTTCATGCTCTAATGGAGTTCTGCATCGTCTGGGGCATGAATAGCAGCAATCTGATAGGACATGGTGATGCTGGAGGCTGAGCTGGATTTGGTGTCGTCAGGGTAGCAAGGAAAAGACGTCAGTAGGCAACACAGCAGGTCCCACTTACAGTGTATGTTGCTTTCGAGGACTTCCAGTTTATGCTGAAGCAAATATCAGACTTCATGTTTTATCCCTGCTGCAGCATGGGCCGGTTTGGTTATGGAAGAGCAGGTCTGTGCCACAGAAGAAGTCCATTGCCCTGCTGTGGCTCATGGGAAGGTGAGCCCCATGTTGTCCCAGGACTTACCCGCTACTCTCTTATCTTCAGAGGAGATATATGCACATACAGCCCTGGGCAAATCTGATACTCGGCAAAGATCAGGTAGGGGAGGACAGCTAATCTGTTTAAAAATACTACAGTCCTGAAGAAAACTCCTCTTCATTTTGCAGTAGCATTTAAAGACTGTTGAAACTGAGAATCAAACAGCAAAAATAGACACTGTTTCATCTACAGCAAACCAGGCTTGGCTTAGAAAGTAACAAATGAAAATGATGGAGGGAGCTGATGATTTGCAGCAGAAGTACTGCGTGAAGCCATCACTGCAGCAGGGACCAGGCTGCCTGTCTGTGGTCTACCCCCGGCAGGAAGGCTGCCCAGCTTCCCGCATGCCTCCTGGCTCTCGGCTGAGCTTGGAGGCATTTTAGCCATTACAGGGCAACCCCAACAGGAGGGCTGCGAGGCGGTGAAAGAGGATGTCTGGGTAGGGTGAAATGTACCTTTGACTCCCCTCAGTTTTAGGGGTGACTGTCCTTTTAAAAAAACCCAAACAATCTCCCTCCCCTCCCTCCCCCCAGACAGTGATACATCAATTTTCAATTTTGGGGAGGAAATGGATTGCATTTAACCTTCAGTGAGGATTGAGGTCTGAAAGTCCTAAATGGGCTTCTCTGTGTAGCACTGAGAAAGCACATAAGCTTTCCCAGCATTCCCTACTGACTAATTTAGGCAGCTTTCCTTCCAGACAGATGGCAATTGACGATTACCATCAGAGATAATTAGCTTTCCTCGGTATAGGTAAGGAAACTAAGGTGCGTAATTCAGGGCTATGAACTCCACTATGGGATAAATAACGCCTAAAAGTTAGCTCAGCAATATGGGCTGTTGTAGTGTCATTTTATAGCTCTGCATACACAGAAATATGTAAATGAACTTGTGCAAACTTTTCCATAAGGAGCTGAGTTCACTTAAACAACTGTAACAGTTGCTCTGTGAAGAATTCTAGTTCTGGTTTTATGTCTTTTAGCCTGCTCCGTTGTCCTGGATTTTTATTGTGACTTTCATTTCAGCTTTGTCTAAGGAAACACAATTACTGATATTCTGAATGCTGAAGTTGGATATACCTACATCTTTGTTCCCCTTGGAAAGCTCATTACCTTACAAGTAAATCCTTGGGGTTTTTTGTTTGTTTTTAACACAGGTAGACTTACTGGCAACCTTTCCCATTCAGAAAAAGATGTTAGTTAGGACCTTATATATGCTGCATTAAATGTTCTTCAGGACTACATTTTTAAACTATGCTATGTATCTCATAGCTCTGAAAATCCTCAGGATAAATACTGTTTGGATATTGTATGTGGTAGTTTTTCCTGTATTCACATTTAAAAAATGAAACAAAGCACTAAAAGCCTTTAGGGGATCATATACAGGCTCTGCTGCAACCTGTACAACAGTTGTTAGCTCAAAAATGCTTTACATCCACAAAGCATTCCTACAGTTATGAAGTTGTTCATTAGAGCTTTTCTCATGGATTTTTTAAAATAATATTTTTTAAGCTTTAGTACTAAGAAAACAAAGCTACTTATAAAGAAGGCTTTTGAAAACAGCCTTAATATTTACAATATTTGAGCTTCACCAGTTTGGCACTGTCAGTTTGGGTTTAAATTTCTTACAGTAGTTAGCAGCTAAGTTGCGTATTTTGATTCATTCTCAAGATCCAAAGGCGATGGGAACGTATTCATTGCAACGCTGAATTGAGAGCACTGGAAATGCAAGACATTAACGTTATCAGAGAAGTTGCTCCAACTGTTGCTGTCTTGCAGCTTTCTCCTGAGCTGGCAGGATTACTGCTCTGGGAAACTTCTAAGACTTAATAGTAACGTGGGGTAAGTGCTACCACTTACCTCCATTTTCCTCCCTCCCTGAATTAATTTAGCTTTACACTTTCACTGACTTGTTTTGCTGCATTCCTGAGAATCTCAGAGCTCTTCATTTGCACACATGCATCACAGCAGACTGACTTGCAGAATCTGCTGTTGGGGTCAATTCCATCTCAAACAGTTGAAGGTTTGCTTTGGGGTTTTTTTGTGGTTTTTTTTTTTTTTTTAGCAGTTGAGGGAAGATAGGGAGCAACACAGCAAGAATCAATGAACATAATATGTTTGGAGCTCGGACTACAGACATGCTTTGCGTGTTACTTAAATGAAAACTAAACTGTTCAGTTTTGTATGTTGGTAGGAGCACCTTTACACCTATTTGGGCCTCTTAATCCACACAAACATGCATAACGTAATTTATTGCTTCTTAAAATATAGGAACTAAAAATTCCAATTAAAAAAAAAAAAAGCTGTGGCATCAGATGATGGCAGTCCATGCATATTTGGACTTAATCGTGACTGGGGCTTGCAAATCCTACTGTGAAAGCTAGTCATACAAAAAGCACCTGTGTCTCTTTAGGGACAGATTCTGACACCAGTACAGATTAGGATTTATACTGTTATGACTAAGCATGAAACTGGTCTGATTACTTGGGACTTACTGTTGATGTGGATGGGGAGCATTTCATTTTTCAGGTGCTGGTAGTGAAGCAAGTAAATTAGCCCTCATAGTTACTTAAAAAAACCCAAAACCCATAAAGCAACCCCCCCCCCCCACCTTATTCCCTCTGCCACCACCCTTGAGAGCCCTGATTTTGCTTGTGAGTGGGTTTGGGGGTGTTTTCTGGTGATTTATTTTAGCCTAGGGTTGAGATCATTCTTTATTTTCCGCAGGCTGACTGGTAGATTTAGTTTTGTAATTCCCAGCTGTTTTTTGTGAGAGCTGAGGTTAAATCATTAGCTCCAAATCAACCAGAGCTGGATATTTTAGATATCCTAGGTATTATTAGAAGACAAAGTGTGCTTTGTTTTAAGATGAACTTAATGCTGTAGTGAATGTGCATGTATAATACAGATAAAATTCTCTGGTTGAACCTTTATTTATTTAGATTAATCATGGTTAATGGGGGGAAAACTGGAGAGCTGATATAGTTTGTAACTGAACTGTTTTGAAACCTAATTTGGCTATTTCCAGCCTTTTCTCCTACTCTTTTCCATCTTTTCTCTCTGGGAAACCTAAGAAGGATTGTTCATTTGACCTCAAGCCTCTGACTCTGCGGGCACTCAGGGACAAAGAACAGCGGGTGTGAATGAGTAACTGATGTTATAATGGGATGTATATATTTTTATTAATAATTTTCTGTTTTCTCAAGCATTGTGTAGTGTGTCTGTCATCTCTGTTGTTTAAAAGGAGATGAAGAAGCAAAACAACTCAAAACCGTGATGCCCTATTTCTTTAGGAAGAGCAGCTCTCAAGTTAACAGAAGCCTTTTCAGTTATGCAAGTTAAGGTATGAGGAGAAAATGACTTGAACTCTGATCCCCAGAACATGTTGCGTGGTTTGCTTATATTCCAGTCTTTCTGGAAGAAGAGCTGAAGAGAGAGGGGAAACATAGGCTGAGAAGGAACAGTGTTGTCACCACAATATGCAGGAGGAGCTGTGTGGATTTATAGTACCCATTCTCTGTGTATTTTGTTCTATCATGTATTATACTGACCCCTATGATGTGTAATATATAAATAGCAGCCTAGCTTAGGCTGTCTAAAGCTTTAAAGGTTAATCTGGGAGAGTACAACAGAGCTGGAAGGAATCTTTCAGCTAACGCTATGTTAATGAATTTGTGATTTTTTTTTTTTAAGGTGGATTTGTGGTGTTTGCTTTGATTAAAGCTCTGGGAGTCAAGAAAGCGGAGCTATCAGTGCTCAGCTCATACCGGTCTTGGACTTTGTATGCATAGGGTTAGCTTTTGACCGAACCCAAAGTAGTTGTTTATGTACTGTGCTGCAGCTCTGTTGCTACTGGGCATCGCAGTAACTGCTGGTTTGTGTTTGAGTGCACTGGAGGAAGAAAAAAAAAGTGAAGTGTGTTGAGGGGAGGCGTGTGAAGGGACAGGCAGGGAAAGCGTATGGAAATGTCTGTTCTCAACTTCTGTGCACCTTTGCGTAAATTGGCCACTTCCTTCTAGGCCTCCTCTTAAGGCATAAAAGCAGGCAAGAAGCTGAGGCTGTGGACTTGATCTTATTCCTGATCATAATTATAGGCAAGGTTTCTGGAAATCTACAATGCTTGAAAAGCACCAGTTCAATGCGAATCTAGTAGTTATTACTGTTCCTCTTTCCCTCAAAGCCACAAAAAAAAAAGTTGGATTTGGATCTACCCAGAGCTGACTTTTAAACTCAAGTTAGCAGTGTTTAACTGTGCTACAAAAAGCATGTCCGTTGCTGGAATATTGTTTTCTATTTTGAAGTGGAAAAGTTATTAAAAACAATATTCACCAGCTGAGAAATATAAAACCAGCCATCTCTTTTATGCTTCCAGTTTTAATTGTGTGTCTACACCATGCAATGGAGCATGCTGTCACCTTGAGCTGGTGCCAGGGATCCATATTGCACTGTGATAATCTGAGCCAAAATATTAGTTTGGATCTCAAGGGTAGCATAGCAACACTGTCATAGCCCCAAGCTGGAGGTAACATGTTCTGCCTCTCAGCAGGGCTAATTAACTCAGTATTAGACAGTTGCACCAAATACTGCTCCTGTTTGAGGACCATTTCAGTGATACCTGATGTCTGTGCTCCTCTGTATTTTGCTCATCAGGGTTTTCTGGCAGGATGCACTGACTGATGCTTTGTACTGCTGTTTTTCATCCCTAGAAGTGGTAATTGGTGTCAGTGTAAGTGATATTAAATTTTGCGTTGGTAGGTCTAGAAGTGATATCTGTGAAACAACACACATCATTAATTGTGGTACCCCTGAGAACAGGGTCACAGCAGTCTTTTGCAGCCAAAAGGGGGACTGTTTCAGTAAGCTTTAAAAAGCTTGTAGTAACTTGACCTAGGCTTGTACACGTGCCTTCTTGCTATCCAAGAAACAGTCTGAGTGCATGCAGCTTCTCTTTTTCTCTAACCTTTTCATTTTTTCCTGTTCCCACCCCCACTGTGGGGCACACATAAAAGCTCCTGGGTGCTCAGGCAGAGGGAGGGACGAGGAGTGAAAAAGGAGTTAGACCACTGAACAGATGATACTGTACTGGATAAACAAGAGATTCTGAGCATGGGGGTAAGACTGTAAGAGTAAGTCAGGACCTGCAGGCCTTTTACAGCGTTTGCCGAACTCTCCTGATTGATAGCATGTCTTCCTGGCATCTCCTGCATGTGAGTGGAAGGCTACAAAACCTTATTTTACAGGTCTTGCCTGAAATGTTGAAGGGCTTAGGTTTGGCTAGAATAAGCCACCATACCTGATTTCTTGCATTTAAAGGTAGTAATGGGAATGAGGTGAGAGCATGGGGCTGGAGATGAAGGTTTGGAGGGGTGTAGGTCCTGTGTTGCTTGTTATGCCCAAGACACAGAGATAAATTGTGCTTGTTCCCAGGCCTGCCTGCAGCCTTTTGGAAGGGAGTTAACCTCCCTCTTCCAGCCATCTTGTCTAGGTAAATGAGGATTGCAGGGGGTGAAAATACAATAAATTTTACTGTACTCAGATTCTTTATCAACACCTCTTATCCAAAGAATATGGGTGTATGGGAAGAGTTTCTGAGCTTGTAAGTAGAACTGGAGTGTGATGCAGAATCTCCTTCAAGATTTTGGACAGAAGCAAACTGAAATGGTGATTATTAATGAAAACTACTGATTCAGTTGCTTTTCCTCCTTGCTTGACCCAGCTGGCGGGCACGTTCTGGTGAAGAGCAAAAGACTTGTGTCTATACTTGAAAGACAAAAATGGAATGAAATCATAATGAATTGTCCACAAAATGATAAATGTATTGCTGTCTCTTGTGGTACAGAATAGATTTCACCATTAGCAGGATGATGAAAGGGATGGAGGTGAGCACTTAGGCCCTAAACCCAATCTATTAACTCTTGCAGCCTGTCCTGAATTAGTGTGCAGCCGCACAAAAGGTCAAAGGTGGACACAGCTCTAGTCTACATCTCTGCCCAGTAGATTAATGCCAGCAGAGGCTGCGTTTCTGGCTGTACTAGCTGATAAAGAACAAGAGTTGACTAAATCTACTAGACATCACTACTGCTGGGATACTAAATCTACTGGATATCGTTGCTTGCTGTTGAGTACTTGGAGAAAATATTACCTTGCTATTTCCTTTCAGGTCTCCTGCAGTAGTTGGAGAAAGGGGAAATGTTAGGGGAAACTTTGGAGAACTTCCTTAACAAACAGAAGCTGTGTATGAAAGAAGACAGTCTTTCTTCAAAGTTAGCAGGTTGCTGTGCAGTTAAATTGCTAATTTGATATGCTGTTGGAGGGGAAGAAGGCTACAGTTCTCATAGCAAACTCTTCCTGTACTGCTTGCCCCCTCATTGTTGAGAGAGATTAGGGCAGAAGAAAGAGCCTGAAAATGTCTTATCTTCCAGTGCAGGAGAAGTCTGGTAAAGATCATATATGTGGTATGATGGTGGAAGTTCCCAATGACATTTTGTCATAGTAACACCTTAGTTTTTTAGTGTTGTGGCTTGTACAGGCCCTCAGGAACAGGAATAACTGCTTTGGTTTTGTGGGGGACTGGACAGGATAACAAGAACCTTTTCCAATTAAGATGCTGTTAAACTTCTCACTTCAAAACCAAGTCACTGTTTTAGGAGAGTTAGAAATGTTTTAATTCAGGGCCACTTTGCTGGATAATCCAATATACTTACCTTCCTTATTTAAACTTAGTATTGCTGAGGACTTCTGTTTCTTAATGAACCAAATTCAAAAGAAGCATTGGAAATGTAAAAATTTAGGAAGTGTGTGAGGGGAAGGCACTAGACTGACTGGGCCACCTCAGTACCTTTAAGACTTTGCTGCAGTGCTATTATATTGTCTGCTACACCATTTCCTTCCAAGAGCGGGAGAATTAATTAACAACTACGCACATACTTAGAGCAAGGACTGGAAGAGTTAATGATGAATAGTGTTGATAATAGGTTTGGCAGAAGAAATGTATAGATACATGCCATAATGTGCTCATGTTTTGGCAGCTTAACTCGAGACAAATGACGACATGAGAACTCCCTCCTTGATTGTCGTGCTGCTGCGTGGTTGTTCCACCAGGCATGCACTACATCCTGACCAAAAGGAGGCAGTGCTGCAGGACTGGTGATCACAAGGAAGCCCAAAAAATATAGACTACATCTTAAAAATCCTGATGTTTATTTTTAAACTTCAGTAGGTTTTTATGTGCTTTTCCCCCTGTCCCTTTAAATTTCAAGATCCACTGAAAGCACATTTTCAAGCTCACTTCCCTTCCTCCCCCACAACTACAAGGGCTAGGAATTTGAGGTCTGAGCGAGCTGAAATTTTCATGCTGTCAGTTAATTGCAGCAGCAGGAAGTTTAACTGTCACAAGACTAGGTATGGAGCTAAGATTATTTTAAGGTGAGTAGTATTTAATTTGGTAGTAACCACTTTTTAGTTAAATATTTATTAACTAGTTTAGTAATAGTCAAAGGTGTCTTACAAAATAAGTAGGACAGATGGAAAAGCCTCCTGCATCATATTATTAACAACCTAATTTTAAGCAAGAAAGCAAAAGGAAGGCTTACAAGCATTACAAGGCGATCATAGTGTGGACATGTGATTACAACAGCTGTAGTTTCCCACATGATTATTTTATTTGGTGGTGTGGCTACATCAACTGCATATCTAAGTTGAAAGATAAACAGAGGCTATGAGATAGTGGCTCACATCAGATACCACGCTTACTGAAGTAGCAGAATAAAGACTAAACATAAGTAAAGTTGCAGCTCTGACAAGGATGTGGGTTCCCCACTTCCACCAAGGGAAGAAAAAATTAGCCTCTGGGCTTATATAGCTAATTTGTCATACACCCAAATGCGTCTCTGGTGGGTTGGTGGGAGCTGGGGTGGACCCATCTACCCATAGGACATGCAGGCTGATTTCCTGAAATCTCTTAATACCCTAACAGAGTCTGTCTTGTCTAGTTCTGTAACTGTAGCTCTGCCTTGGCAGGGGTGGGAAGTTGAACAGGGGAAGTTAGCTTAGATTGCTATTAAAAAATGCTCATGAATCTTTTTACAACACTTATGCAGCCCATTGCTTGCTTGCTTTCAGGAAATTGTCCAGCTAACACCGTGAACGTCAGGTGTTGGTCAGCTGGGTTCCTCTCCCCTTTCATGGTGTGTGCATCAGTGTAGCCTTTTTAGAGGAGGGAAGAGAACAAGTTCCTCCTTGTTTTGCTTAGCCCTGACTGACCTTGACCTAAGGGCATGATGACCTCAATCAGGCTGAAGAGCTTAAATCAAGGTGCTGGGTCTTGTGTTGTGATAAATAAACTGGAACGTGACTGTCATTTTACGTCTGAACTGTGTCTTCTCAATTGCCTATTTTCTTGCATCTATGACTATGGAAATTTTCTAGTGCAATATTTGCATTGTAGGAGTTTGTTTTCCTTTGATTAACTTTCTGTAACACTCAGCTATTTTAAAATAGGAAAGAAGAGCTGGAAAATGCTGTCACCCAGAATAATTTCTTCCATAAACAAGGCGATGCTTTTCTTTACAAACCAGGTTAAGAAAGTCTTCATTAAAAGACCATCTTTCTTGACTACAGAACTTTCTCTTCAAAGCACTGAGTGAAGTCAGGCACTTGGGGATGGGATGGTGAGAAGACTCTTCACTTGTATAATTAACGTCCGTTTTATGTTCCTAAGAGCTGAGTTAGGTACACCCTTAATGATGCTACGTTCTTATGTGTGTCCCAGTCTGAATGTCCTATATAAGATTTTGAAACTTGTTATGGATTCCTTATGATGTCATTTGAAGAACAATGTTGACTTATTCTCTTGTTTTAATGAATTTTTTGCAGGCTGTATGAATATCTTTGTAAATACTTTACAAAGAGAACAATTTTTCTTTTTCTCTGTGAATAATACTGTTATTCCTAATATTTTTGTTTTTAAAAGACCCTTTATGGGCAGCTTTTGCCTTGTCTTTTCTCTGTTTTGTAGCTCGGTCTGACTCCTCGACAAGGTTCTCTTTTACATTGAAGTTGGCAAAAATGGCAATTTAATCAGTTGTTAGTTTAGCAACTTTATCTGAAGAGCTGGTTCATTACGTTCTGTTGTTTAACTGAAGTTTGTGTTGATTGAATTAGGGAGTAGAAAGTAAACAGCTGACTTCCACTTTAGTGGGATATTTTAGCAAACTTTTGCAAAGCAGGAGGGGGTAAAAATACTGACAATGAAAGGGAAAAAACCCAAACCCAACAAACCAAAACCCAACCAAAGAGTGCAGTATCTTTTTCAGGGAAATAAGCCAATTGCTGTTAATGCCACTTGAAAACTCACCTATTGCGTTTAGTCTTGTAATGTTCTTGCAGTTTTAGGGAAAGGCTCTTACGAAATTATTGCGAAAACTTGGGGTTTGCTCTAGAAGTTGAGACTGTTAAAAAAAAAAAAAATAAAAATTGCAGTGACTCTTCAAGAAGAGTCAAGGGAGTGGGAGCTGTAAGGGAGGCCGTGTTATTTCCCAAGGAAGGTTGAAATTGCAGCAGCTGCAGTCTGTGAGTATTTCATACAGAACAGAGCAGGACAGCCTGGAGGATAGTTGATAAGGTTAATAGTTTATAGCTTGCTCATTTCATGGCTTTGTTACTGGTAGGTGGTGTTATAAAACCCCATCTCTGACCCTACAATTAAACTCCTATGAAGGATATGGGGGGAAAAATAAAGAAGTGGTTGCTTGTTGCACTCAAGTCATTGTAACAAATAGTTCACTGTTAGGTATTTCTTCAGGGGTGAAGCTGTGTGAGTGGCAGTAGTTTGCTTCTCAATTTCTAATAACAAAAGGCAGTGCGCTCTAGTAGTTTCTTGGCCTTTAATACAAGGTATGATGTTAAAATGTTACTAGCATAAAGCATATTGCTGTAAATCAGTTGGACTATATCTACATTGAGTTTTATTGCCTTAGGGCTGTTTAACACAGATTTAAAACAACAGCCACTCTAAATATTCTAAAAAGCAACATGGAATTTGAAAGAAAATTAAAGAAAAATAAAAAACCATAAAGCCAAAGGCTCTGCTGTTTCAAAAATCCAGCAGTATGTTTGGATATGGCTTGGTTTTGCTGTACAGCTGTTTGTTACCTTCACTTTAAAATACAGATATGCAAGTAGGTGTCTATGCATTGTGTGCATTGAACCTGCTTACCATGATAGGGGGAGAAGTGAAAATAATAGAAAGATACAGCTCTCAAGTAAATTTCCACAGTAATTTGTGGCCAGAATGGCTGTTTTGGACTTTCAGAATATTAAGCAACAACAGTTCATTCATAGCTACTGAAAGGGAAGCTCAGTGTGTTAGATACGAGCAATGCAGAACTTGCTTTTCCCCCAGCATGTCTTGCCAGATGCATGAGCTTCTGATATTTCTCTGCGGTTTTTTTACTAGGCTGTGCAATGAGATGAAAATTCTATTTGAAAAATGAATGCTTTCTCTGCTATTTCTCCATAACTTAGTAAGTTCCACAAATCGGGTCCTAACTTCTCTTTCTTGCTTTGCGATGTGTGAAAATAGCATTTTTCTGTCACTTGAGCAATGAAGTCTGGCCTGTGTCAGGAGGTGGAAACTCTGCAGGACATGAGGGCATAAGCAGACAGCTTCAGTGCAGCTTTAAATGTCCAAAACCAGACTTGGAGAATATTCAGTGATCCTAAAAAAGCCAGTAGGAATTGGTGGGAGCTCATACCTTGTTCTCCTTCATTGGCATCAGCCTATCTGCCTCCTGCAAAGCACCAGTGCTTGTTTGACTGTGTAATTATAGAAACTGATAGTGGGTGCTGCAAGAAAGAGGAGAAGCGCAGGTACATGTAAAGGCCAACTTCTGACCCAAGAGGCTGGTTTCTCTGTGCTGCTGGTGGACAGAAAGGAGCTCCTACTCTGCTGTGCTTCTGGAAGAGCCAGTCTTCCTCCTGTGTCTTCAGAGAGAACCTAGGTTGAGCATCTCTCAATGCTTCTGCGTTACCATGCAGAGTATGCATGTGTGGTAGGCATGGAGCAGCATTCAGCTCCTGCAGCTGGGACTTTGTGTGAGAAATCAAACTGGAGTGATCCCCTGTCAAATTTGTGGTGGTGGAGAATGGCCGTAATAATGATGATTTCCTTTCGTAGGTTTCAAGATGCCTTATAAATGTTCATTTTAATAGTATAACTTGGATTTAAATTTCTTGTTTTGTTTTTCTTATGTTTCAGGTCTATGAATCATGAAACGAATTCTTCTGGTTTTTATCCTGGCAGCTGCTGTTATGTATGGTATACTGCATGGAAATCTGTGGAGAAATAACCTCTACTGGTATGGTGATGCTTTGTTCGCTTTTAGTGCAGACACCCTCATGGCTGAGAGAGAGATGTGGCTGTGAGTTGCTATGTTGCTGAACAGCTGTTTACTAGTAATCCACAGAACTGATAACTACTCTGTGTGTCTTTGCTTTGTGGTTGATTTTTTTTTTTTGGTAGGGTGAGGGAATGAATAGGATTGTTCTGTCCTGTCGCTCCTTCTCTTGTGTCACTTTTAAACCTAGTAGTTGATTTGAGCCAGGTTGTAAGGTGAGGTCAGGACCTCAGAGGTAGGGAGCCCCTCTGAGTTTCATGAAAATAGGTGTTCAGGTGAGAAGAGATATCTTACTGGTGTGTGTCATGTGTCCGTATCTCCTCCCATCCTACATATGTTTAGTGTTAGCTTGTTCCTTCAGATGTCTGATAAGTGCCATAGGAGAGACCTGCTCCACACACGGGAATAACTGCAGGAGTAGTGGGCACCTTTTGAAAAGCTGAAATTTGGCGAGTCCCAGTGGGAACCTTATGGGAAGTGAGCCTTCACTGTCTCCAGGCTGCAAGGGACAGGTGGCTTGAGACCCAAAATTCAGAGTGCTTATCGAAGAAGTTGAGTTTCCATTGGCCTTCACACAGGTGTAACCAGGACTCACCAGTGTGTTTGTGTTATGAAGATAATAGTGATAGCTTTGAAAAGTAGTGATTGATGTGCCTCTATTTGTCTTATTTATAGCATACAATTGATACGAATGGCTTTCTGTTGTGGTTTCTGTTCATAGCAAACCACAATATTGTGACATTTCCCTTTTTGCAGGATTAGCTTTTATGGACAGACTTCCTCTGTGAGGGCTCCTCCTTCTTATGAGACTAGTGGAGTTACCCAGTAAGTTCAGCAGTTGAGTCTTTTTGTGGTGGGGTTATTTTGGCTGGTTGGTTTTTGGGCAAATGGGAGGGATTAAGACTAAAATCTGTAGCCTTTGTCCTCAGACCCCCTTGTTCAACCAGTTATTGTACAGCTGTGTCCATTGGCTGTTTCTGTTATGAACACAATTGTAACGTGTCTGGCAGAAAGGAATTTGTCCATGTCATGTCTCCAGTGTTTGGTTAATATTTATGGTCGCTTGCAGTGACTGTAACAACAATGAATTGTTGGAAGGACATTTGTTTACAACTTCCAAATTTCTACAATTCTGAGTTACACTTGAATAAAATTAGCAGAGCTATGAGGGCAGCTTTTGTGCTTAAAATGTATTAAATCAGAAGTGTGGTTCACTTGTGATGTGCAAGTGCGTGTATAAGCAGATCTTGTGCTAGTAAATTCCTGCAATTAGGTTTGTGGGACTAATGAGCGCCTATGCTAAAACTTTAAAAGCAGGTCTCTGTTCTCTCTGAAGCTGTCCTGCAAAATGCTGTTTGCGAGGCTGATGCTGGAAAGCAACAAGCTGGCCAGCTGATACATTTCACAGAGTGCTTTCTCAGTATTCACATGACAACTTGAGGTTACCAAAAGCAATTAACCTTCATGGTCTGTTTGGCTTGTGGTTCTAATGTGGTGGTTTCATCCTTCTGTTCTTAATGCAGCCCAGATGCACGTATTGCTCGCACTGAACTTTACCCTCCCTTCTGGGCTTCATATTTGTTATTAATTGGGCTAAATCACCAAGATGGGGATGTGCTTAGAAGTGTAAATCTTAACCTTATTATCCTTATCCCCACAGAATCTCATTTTCCTTGAAGTAACCACCCTCTGTGGTGCTGCCTATTCCCCTCTCCAACCAAACGAGGTTCCTCTCCTCTCTCCTCTCAAAGTAGTGCTGGTTGATGCTATCTGGTATGGCTGCAGGGGTGATTCAGCCCAGGTGTCCTGCTTCTCTGCAGGTGGGCCTGAGATCGCACCAGTGGTTATGGCTGCTTTGATAGCTGCTGAGCACGGGAGGTTGCAGACCCCTTGGAGCAGCACTGTGAGATAAAAGCCTTTGCTAGTAAAAGTAATCGTACTGCAACGAGAAAGATTCATCTTTATAATACAGAGGCAATCATGAAAATTTGATGTGGTGTTAACTCAGTAATCAACTGTTAGTAATTTGGCTTGTCCAAGTTTCCCTACCGTGTTGCTGCTGTTCTTGCTATTTCTTTGAAATTCTTCTTTTGCAGGCTGCCACCTACGGCTGTGGAGAGAAAGAACACGCTGGACACTTGTCTCCTGAAACCGGCATTTGAATCTTTACTGGGGTGAGTCTTCTGTGGGAAGTGGGGGTGGGAAAGGAAAGGGTGTGCTGATTGAGGTAGAAATGGGCTACTTACATATTCTAGACTAATTCATATTTTGATTCACCTTTGCATGTACAGCTTTTGGGCTTGGCTTCATTGCTGCTTTTCCTGGTTGTGGCAACACAAATGGTTTAGCTTGCCACTGATGAGCATCTGAGCAATAATACCACACAAGTAGCTCAACATGCTGGTATATGTACCAAATAAATAAATACTTCCTGTTCACATGTGGTAGCTAGTAATGGTGAAATTATTTTAATGATTGAAATACAAGCCTTCCCTACGCATGTCCCCCCCATACTTTTCCTGTAAAAGAAACCTTCGTGTCCAAGACTGAAACTCAGTCATTCTGCTATTAAGAACCTGGACTTAAAAAAATTAAGATTTTTTGGGTAGTTAAGTATTTCTGTAGCAGCCAGGGAGCAGAGAAGTTTTGAAAAGATCTTCACTTTATTTGGAAAGAGGAGTATGAAATGTGCAAAAATTCATCCAATTTTTAATGATATAAGATTCTTCCCCTTCAATGGAATTTTATTTTTAATAGAATTTAATTTCGATGAAATTTGGGATTATTCATGGTTTTGTTCCTCTGATAGTACCATTGAATTGTGCGTAGGTGTCCTGTACTTTAAGGTACTCATAGGACGCTTCCTTTGTAAAGAAGCAGTCAGATGAAAAAAGGAAGAGCTTCAACAAGTCTTAAATGAAAGATCAAGGAAGTGCAACAGGACCAGAAGCAGACAGGCTATACTGACTTTGTTTTACCTGAGCAAACATTGAGGAGCATGGCCCTGTGAAAGACCAAGTCCTGGCTGAAGGAGTTCTTAAAGCTCTGAGCAAAGACACTATTGTTGCTTTTATTTTTTTGTCCTCTTTGTGTACAAGAAAACATGGCTTTGATCCAGTGCTATTATTATTTTAAAGAACACGGAAGGATCTCAAGTTTGTCCTCCCCAAAGAAATCCTGTAGTGTTTGAGATTTGGTTAGCTGCCTGGCCCAGTGAGGTGGTCCTAGGTCCCTCACCCACAGAGTGTGCCCAGGCTGGCTCAGCGTTGGGCACAGCAGGAGAGCTCTGGGGCTGAGCAAGGGGCAGGAACGGACTCGGAGATGCACAGCCCGAAGAAGATAGGTGCAGAGCTAGAACAGAGTCTCTTGTGTATTTCCATAGCTCCTTTACAGAGATAGTTTGCGTGAGCTGAAGATCTGGTCTGTGCGCTTGGGTAATAGCCTGAGGAGGTTGAAAGGATTTCTAACCTGACAGAATTATTTATTGGAAAGGAACCTGAGCTCAAAGAGCTAGAATTAAGAATCTCTTTGCAGTATGTAAATTATTTATTATGTCTAAGCAAACCAGCTGTTTCTGAACAGCAAGGGAAGTTATTAAATTTAATATGGGTGCTTAGTATATGATGTCTCAAAGTTAGCTGGTCTTGCTTAGTTAACCTATGGCCCAGTTCTTGGTGTGTGGGCTGTCATGGTTTGTTGTTTGGGTTTTGGTTTTTGGGTTTTTTTTCTGTTCTTCCTTTTTACTGTTAGTATCTTCTGAATACATAGAGCTCAGAGTAAGATACTTGATTTGTGAAACTGAGGGAGTTTTGGGTTTTTTTTTTAACAGCTATTAATATTCTTAATGGAGAAACAAGTCATGTTGGCTGTGGGTATCTATGATCAACACTAGGTTTTCTCACTGGGACTGTATACTTCTGTGTTAACATTTTAATACAAGACCTAGTATGCAGGATGGCTACAAAGTCAACCAATTCCGTGAGTGTGTGTCAACTTAACTCCAAGGTGAAGCCAAGAGCATGGTAGCATGTGACAGCATTGGGTCTACTGTTCATTCATTTGGCTTGACTTGGCAGATATGGTAATAAGAGTCCCTTCCCTTCTGTGAGATGACCCTTGTCTGTGGTTACTGTCTTTTGAAGAAAGAAGTGACCCATGCTTTCTATCTTGACGCTTATAAGGTACGACGCCATCATGTTCTAGTTTGCAGGAAGAATGCACTTTTGAGGGAAACCTCTGTGCGATCCCCACGTGCCATGCTTCTCATTGCAGGGTGACCCCGGCACATGTGCACTGGGCTCCTTTCAGACATCTGACTTCTGGCTAAGCCAGAAGATGCACTGCAGGAGCACACCTGATGTACTGCAGCTGCTAAGGGGTGTTCAACCTGTGGGACTTTACTAGAGTTAGTCCAGAGTAAAAAAAAAAAAGAGATGTGTGTAATGTGGACGTGAGAACTCCGTGCTTTTGCCGTTTCCCCAAACTACTTACTAATGTCAACACAGCCATAAAGCTCCACTTGTTTGGAATGGGAGCACATCTCAAATAAACTGATGTTTTCAGGAGATGGTATTTATGAGTTAAAACACCTTGTTTCAAATCCCATTCTTATTTATTAAATTGCCATATATAACAACAACCCTTAATTTTCCTTGCTGTTTCTCTTGTGTACTTTTCAAACCTGAAGTTTTTGTTTTCCTGGGTTACATAATTCTCTTAAATATGTTGTCTCATGGTGTAAGCTTTCAGTCATGCGACTTTAATGACTCTATATAACTTATATTAGCAGAGAAATAATTTTATCTCACTCTCTACCTATATTTTCCATTATAAAATCTTCCTCTTTTGTCAGCTGCTTTCTTTCCTTGTGTTAATGAGTTTTCTTCTTTTAAAAATTGATAATACTTGAAGTAGGATGAAGAAAGCTTTTTTTAAAAGCAATTGCATGTATTATTGGCTTATTCAAATACATTGTGTGGATTTTTGAAACTTCTTACTTTTCCCCTTTATTAGTGTTGACAAAATATACCCGTTCCTGTGCGCTAATGATTTTATCAGAGTGGCGGAGTTTCGCGGGAGCGATAAGTTTGAACTACCTTACGGAATAAAGAGAGCAGGTTTGTGTTCCCTATGTACCTTGTTTTGAAATGGAAATACCTAAATGGCACATAAAGCCACTTGAATCTCTGGCCCTGGTCTTCCCTATTCACCGATGCCAATCCTTTTGGGGGTATATAGCAGCGACTTAATGGCTTCATTTAGTCCCTCTGACCTGGCACCTTCCTGTTTTTAACAAATAAAACACCATGTTGGGGTTGCCCCTCTTAGCAGAGAAGCTCCAAAAAGGTTGGAGTGAGGAAGAGTGGCGCTTATTCAGCTTCCTTTCATTTGTATGTGGGCTGGAGTGCTACAGATATTTAGCTAGGGCTTTGCTAGGTGAAATATTAACTGGGTCAGTGTGATGGGGTTTGATCAACACACCTAAGCCGATCAGGATCTGGAGTCCTACTGAGGCAGAAGTCCCCAGATTGGGGCAGTTACATCAATAGAATTTCCCTTTTACTGGGCTAGCTTCTCCTACCAGGGAAGGTGTCACTGGGGCTGCAGGGGGTATTCCCTCTGTACCCCGTGCAAAGCATTGGCCTGCTCATGACTGCTGCCCGCATTGGTCAGGGCAGAGTAAACAGGGCCAGAGACCCTGAGGGTCTTAGTTGACCTTTTGGAAAGGGTTGTGAAGTCTCAAGCCTGAGTTTTTAACGCTGAACAGTGCACCTTCCTAGTACCCTGTGGATCCGGGCTTTAGAGTTTTGATTTGCCCTCCATTGGTGTAACGAGGACGGTGCATTTTCCCATGCCTCTGGGGTTGCGGTGAGGAAAAGTACATTTAGGAATAGTTGAGGCCCCCTCCCAGTTAGAGGCACACTGAGTGTCCAGCAGACACCTGCCCACCGAGGGAGGGCTGGGAAGGTGCCTCTGCCCAGCTTTGCCAGTGAGCACAGGCTTGTTTGACGTCTCCTCCCAAGATATGTAATGCTGTTCCTGTCTCTGGCTGTGCGGACCCTCCTCTTGGGTCAAGGCTGCTTCTGTTTCAACTGGAGATGAGTAGAAGACAAAGTCAATTAGGATGCAGGTCTTGGAAACTCTTCTGGTGCTTATTTACTGTAACTAAGATTTTTTTGATGCAAATCCCATGCTGTTTTCCAACAGGGGAGTGTTGGGGCAGGAAATGCTTCCCAGAGGGGAGCTCTGATAAACCTGACTTTCTTTAGTGTCATTGATTGACCTGTGGCCCTGAACTACAAGTGTTCTTATTGTGAGTTTTTTATGCACAGTGCATAAAAACTACGGTGTCTGAAAATCCTGTAATCAGGGTGGCGTGCTTATTATTATATTGGAAAGCACTGAACATTTTCATTAATATTCTTTATATTTGCTTTCTAGAGCAATTTTTTCGTTTAGCCCTTTCAAGACTGCAGAACTGTGGACTTTTCAAAGATGATGACAGGTGAGATGGTTTATTTGCTACTGTTTCTGTTCATCGTATTTTTAATAGTTAATATTTATCTGAAAAGGAATGTTGGTGACATTATCCTGAAATGGCTCAAGTTAGCCAAGATGCAGATCTGACTGACAGTGTCCAAGCAATATGTAACTGATTCCAACATTTAAATAAGTTTGGTTTTAAACATATGTAGCACCAGCATTCAAGAATAAGCTCCCTCACAGAAAAATTAAACTTACAGACTTCTTTTTATAAGTGTGTTAAGAATTTGCTAGCTGAATACAGTCCCATCTTCCTGTAGGATCTTTTTATACTTGAGGAAAGTGAAACCGCCCTTTAAAAATATAATGTGATCTCCTGTTTCAAAGTCATTATTAGTGTAACTTGGAGAATGTTTGAGATAAGCGGGTGCAAACAAATGGCTGTTTTTACGCACAAGAAATCTTACTCATATCCCCGTGCCACTGCAGCCGCTGGCCTGCTGCACACCCTTGTTCGTATGTACGCTCAGCTTCCTTTCCCGGGAACATGGGAGACGAGGCAGCCAGGAAGGGCTGCTCCTGGCACTGGGGGAGTAACCAGGGTGTGGCACAGAGCAGAGCATGCCTTAGATAACTTGCTTCCCATGCATTAGATTGTCCTGGTTAAAGATCTCTTGGTTAGAAGCCACTTTTGCTGATATTTTTTTGTTCGGTTTTTTGGAGGGTCTTTGTGTATGGTGTGTCTTGTTGTTGGGGTTTGTTTGGGTTTGGGTTTTGGGTTTGGTTTTTTGGAGGTAGTCCAGTAGGATTGGCAAATATACTAAAATCCTGTGTTTACCAAGTGATGCAAATGACTTCTTAGATTTGCAGTCTAGCAAATGGGCCGACAACCTGCCATATAGCATGCTAATATGCAGGCTTCTTAATAGAGTTGAATGCAAATAATGCTGAGGTTGACTGTACTTGGGTTTGTTTTTTAAATCAAGGAGATCAAACAGAAGATTGTTGCTCTAAGCCAAATGCCAGGATCAAGTTTTAATTAAAACTTGGGTGGAATATGAACAAAATAATTGGTGTTCAAGCCTAAGAATTATCTTGGGTTTAATACCCAGTTTTCCTTTTCTTCACCTACTCTACTCCTTCCTTTCCCTGTGTTAGGTTCAGGATGTTCAGGTTTACTTTTAAGGAGAAAAAATAGGGGGGGGGGGGGAAAACCCTATTCTCTATCAGGAGTGTGACAATTGGGGAAATTTATACAGAATTGGCTGACAAAGGCTAATCTTTTGTCTGGAGTTTGAAGGATAATGCCAAATGTTGTATTAGAAATTTCCTGAAATTGCAAGTTCAGCAGTATAATTGTTTTGACTGTGAAGTAGAGAGGCTTGCAATACAGCATAGTGCCTTTTAAGTGGAAGTGTCTGTTCTATAGATCAAAAGTAAGGTAATTGGTATTCTTTGAATGTAGGTTCTCTGAGATATAGATATGTTTACTGGTTCCAGGAAGTATGCTTCATTTTAATAAAAGTGATATACTTTAGTACTGAAACAAAATTAGAACTATTACTCTTTAATAGGCAGGAGTATAAATAAATCAAATGTGCAATGACTTCATACAATGTATTCTTTCTAGATCCATCAGGTTTTGTGTATAGTACTGTTAGGGCATGAATCACTATAGTAAGGAAGAGCTTTTATGTATTTATTTTACATATTATTATATATTTATTATACATTTAACCAAGATACAGTGGCTTTTAAATGTGAAACACTTTGGGAATTAATCCTAACAATATTGTCCAGTGCCACAGCAACAGAATTATTATGTAGTTCTGTATTACTGCTGCCTAATTCAGCTGCCTTGGTGGAACGCAAACCGAATTTCCCTATAAACTTTCCTTGGACCAGAGTAAGGGAACCTGCTATAAAGTATTTTAACAAATATTAGGCTATATGAGCACCAGATCTATGATGCTCATATAGCTGCATTTGTGTGCAACTTACATAAGGCTGTACATAGTGAGCTACAAAGGATTTTTTCCTAACATTGCCATTTTCCAAAAGTAAGTGGAATTCTCACTGTGTAAAGGTCTAGTTCTCCAAAACTCTTTGGAAGTGAACAGTGTTGCGGACTTCAGTGGAATAGCCTGGAGGAGAATGGTTTTCCAGGCTGGGGTATATCCACAGAGTAACCTCTGAAGACCCGCTCTACCCATTTCCTTGTAATTACTCGCTGAGTATTCTCAGGACTCTAAGCTCAACAGCAGTAAATTCTTACAAATGCATTTACACAATTCTGACTTAATATGTGACCTTTGCATCCTCCTTTTAGCAAATAACCTCAAAGGAAATAATTTGCATTCTTCAGCTGACTGCGGGGGTGTGTGTTAAAGGAGTTGAGATTGAGATCTTCTTTTTCCTTTTCCAGAGAAACAGTATTTCAGTGGAATGTGGAGGATGCAAGCCTTTTGACCTTTAAAGGCTACATTTCCATCTGACAATATTTTTCTTTTATAGACTAGGAAAATGTTTCTTTTAGAATTTCACCATATAAACAAAATATGTAAACTAATGCCTGGCCTTGAGATCAAGAGGCTCTTGTACACCACGTGAATAGGGCAATGTTTGGAGATCAGTTACCATGTGATTTGGATCAGGATCTGTTTATACTCTGGGTAGATCTCTGACACCTAAATGCAATCCCTTAGTCACTCAAACCGTTGCTATAGCAATTGTTATAGCTGAGGTCTTAATATTTTTCACTTTCATCAATGTTGTGCTGGTGGTTGTAAGCTGGACCTCCAGACGTTTCAGTCAGTTATATTTCACTTGTAGCACACCTGATGTTTTTTTAAGGACATCTGAATTTATTTCTCTTCTTGCCAATGTATTGACTTGGGGAGAGGGTGAGTTACTCTTTGGGGTGAGTGGGGATTTTTTTAATATGAAAATATTATGAAAAAGAAAATTTTAAGAAGTGGGATTGGTAAAATGTCTGGGAGTAACAGTCTGCTGAAAATCAATGTATTGATTTGTGATCTACAGTAAGTACAGTTCAGTTTGTTTAACTTAAATGTCTTTGAATACATGCCAGCCTTGCTACATATTCTTTATCTCCATTTCATATGTTGGTTTCCTATGATACTATGTTCTGGTTTTTTACTCTAGCATAAGCCATTTCTCTCCATGCTTATTGTTGTCAGTGGAATCTGGGCTACTGCAGGCACAGACCTATGATCGTAACTGGACACACTTGAATACTATGGGGTGGGAGGGCGAAGGGAAGGAGACAATTCAGAAATAGCACGTTCATGCCAGACTTCCTGTTTGAGTTGGCCCGCTTCGACTTCCTGAGGTTGACAGAGATTAAAAGCTGGTCTTTTTAATTCATATGATTATTCATGTACAAATAATCAGGAGTGTTTGATCTGCTTGTTGACTTTATCCATTTCAAAGGTTCATCATACCACTGTTAGATGCTTTATTGGTTATTTGAAGGCAGCTGATATCTTTATTTTTGAGTATGCATGTTATTATAGGGCACTGGAGTTTGAAAGCTCAATCAAACTTCAAATTTCACTCCATTTTCCATCCAAGTAGCATTAGTCAGCTCTTAGCCATGAACAAGATCTGGTCCGCATCCGTCAGTAAGAGGGAAGAGACTTTGGATTTGACTTAATAGCAGCTATCCAGCTTCTGTAGCTGCACGAGCTCTAAAGTCACGTTTTCTTTTACCGTCCCTGCCCTGAGTGTGTCCTGCTACATCACAACTGCACAGTGTAGAGAGGAGAAACCAAAGAGTTTTTCAGTTTTATACCAGAGTGGAAGGCATTATTTCAATAGCTAGAGATTAACATAGTGAAGTTTCTTAAAGCATAACCTCTGCCAAAAATTGGAAGGTATGTAATAAGGAATCACTTAAAGTTCATCTACAAGAACAAGCAGTGCTTCTTCAAAGTAACTTTTTGGCTGCTTATCATGGTCAGAATAATACAAATAACTTGTAATGGAGTTGACATCGTTTTTATGAATTCACACCAAGTAGTCAGAGTATAAAAGAAAATATTTAGGAAGATCAGGAGCAAATTTTCTGGCTTTTTATTGAGACCTGAAGATGAGCTCATGCCAAACCAAGGTGTCCACCAAACATTGGGGATGGATGCTCTAGCCAGGAGGTACGACCAGGAGTTGGGGTATGAGTAACAGTTTAGGTGATTTGCATTGTGGTGATGAGGTTTGTACCTCAGTTACCCAGCTGTGGCCACGTAACTTTTGATGGCACTGAATTCAGATGTTTGAGATGATTGAAACTTTCAGTGGTTTATGGAGGCATGCTGTAAATGACAGGAAAAAGTGATACAACCATATGCTACTGCTGTGCTTTTTTCCCCTCTCTCATTCCCAATGATCGTGGCTTTTGTCCAGTTTTCCTCTTTCCTTCCTGTTTCTCCTCACTGTTGCTTCTCTGTAGCCCAGGATCTTGCTTTGAGCTCTATGATACAGCTGTACGTAATAAAGTGTAATTCAGGAAGAGGGTAACTTCTGCTCCCTTCTTCCTACTGTAAACCTTGCAAGAGGCATATGTTCATCAGCCTGCTCTCTCAGGATATCTTAAAACTGTATTGAAAAACTAATTGGAAAATGAATGGGCTTGAAGCAGTCCTGGAGTAGAGAGGGAAGGGTTTCGTGGGTGTAGAGAGAAGGGGCGTACTGCGGACAGAAGGGTGTAATGGGTTTTCACCCCTGTGATTTCCGAGGTTCTGAGTCACGTGGGCTTGTGGCGTTAGCTGGAAATCTTTTTATGAATGCTTGGCTTCTACTAAGCTGCTCAGGAAGCACTAGAGAAAGCTTTTTCCATGTCACCCCATCCTGAGAGCTGCATTTAGCAGGACTGTTTTTATATATATAAAAAAAACCCTTAAAGGCAACTCCCTCTGCAGATGTGGCCCTAGAGCAGCAGGTGAGAAGGTGCTGTCCCAGCATTTCTTTTGAAATACAGTGCTTTTTACAGTTGGCATGTATTTGTATTTCACCTTTTCTGTAAACTTCAGGGTTTTAGCATTGCTTTGGGGCCCAGTTTCTTTTCCCTAGCCCACATGCGGTATAGCATAACTGTGTTAACAATCCTGTAGGAAATATAAGGAACTGCTTTGTGCATTAAGCTGCTGATCAGTCTGGGCTAGAACAGGATGTTTTCATTGATGTTGAATAATATTCCCTCAGCTGAAAAAACAGGTTGGTCTATGAGGAGAAAGATGTTAATTAGTGTCACAATGGGCATTTAATACAGATTGCAATATTGTTTGTGACTGAGCCCCAGGGTTCCTTACAGTAAGAAATGCCATAGAGCCTTTTCCTTGAGGAACTGTGAGAGTGGGGTGCTGGGAGGTGGCTCATCCTCAGTAAGCTGTGAGCGTGTTTGTGTCTGAAGAGAATACCTACATTTTAATTTTGCCATTGTTCCCGCTGCAACCAAGTTGAAGAACAGCTTTTGCTCTAAATAAAGAAGCATTTTGCAACAAAAAATGATGCACTTGTTCTGTAAGGAGGAATTTGCAGTCTTATACACTGAATATCTAAATCTTCCCTAAAGAGGCAAAATTTCTTAAGTAAAGCAACACCCAAGCCTGTCTGTGCTTTTTTTTTTCTTTGCAAAGCACATGTTTTACTAGCACTGAAATAAGACAATACAGAGCAAAAGATAAAATTAGAAAACCTGGGACAACACCTTGGAAAATTTTACCATTACCATTTACTTTAAGTTTAGCGTTTGCATAATACCTTCTTGGGTGCTTTTTAACTGTGAATATAATCTAAATTTGAAAGGAATTACTATTTTGATTGGATGTATTATAAAATTTGTGTTTTATGTACTTAGTAATGCTGTCTAATCTGAATCTAGTCATATGAGAATGCAATTTTTAATCATATCACTCATGTCATGACAACATGCACTTCTCAGTACATGTTTAAACGTGTTTAGACAGCGCTTTCTAAATAGAGGGAGAAAAATTAACATAATTATATTAATGTGAAGAGCCATCACGTGTCATCGGGCTAAGGTTTTTCGCATGTACAGTTTGGATGCCTGTAAGGTAAATCGTGCACATAAATTTGCCACTGTAGCTCATGTTGGAGATCTCTATAGCAGTGGAGTTGTAAAATATTGCAGAAGCACCTTAATTTGAATTAGTTTTTCCAGACATACTCTATCCTGGTTCATATATCCAGACTAGGACAAATTCAAAGCATTGTGGAAGATAATTTATCTAATGGCACCCATATAGATGATCTTAAACAGCAAGCCACTAGAAAAAGGACATGTATAAATACAGTTTAATGTGAGAGAAGCCATTTCTTGACTCTGACAGTCCCTGAAATAATGCAGCTGCATTTTTTCAAAAGCAACCTTAGAGTGTGATACAGGATTGAGACTGCTTTCTAGGGGACAAGGAGCCTAAAAGATAATGGACCTTGGTTAATAAATAAATCAACTAAATGCAAGTTATCATTAATAACAATGTGAATCAAGGGAAGTCGTGCATATTAAAGTTCTGTTTGTTCCACAGCACTGCCTGTCGCCGGTGTGTTGTGGTCGGTAATGGAGGAGTGCTTCGAAATAAGACGTTAGGGGAGAAAATTGACTCATATGACGTGATAATAAGGTAAACAATGTCTCCTTTTCATTTTGCGTGCGTGCAAAGAATTAACAAGCTTTTGCTGTCAGCCAGTAGCTCTGGAGTTCAGTTGTTATACAAATGAAAATGCATAAAACTTCCCACTTACTCTGTCACAGCCTTCACTTAAAAAAATTTAGGGGGGAAAAAGAAGGATCAGTGTTTTAGTACACAGACTGATTGATATGGGAAGGGAAGGACCACTGGGTGGTCAGTCTGCCTCGTGTACAGATTCACACACCTGCAAGATGCTGCTGTCAGTGGTGGATCCAAGTGTGCAACAGCCCGGCGCCCTGTGTGTGCCCCTTGCTGTGAGCCAGTATCCCGGGCAGCCTTGCCTCTTACCTTCCGCACCGTGCCTGTCTTACCCCTGTGCTGGCACGTGGATTAAATGTAGTGTTTATACTGGGAAGTCTGTGTCAAGGTACACGTCAACGGGAGGATGATGTTGATATCTGCCCCTTCCCCTCAAACGTGTTAGCTCATATTTGAAGTTTATGAGATGTCTTGACCTACCAGAGGATGCTGGGGCCTGAAGAAGAATCATCTGGACTAGGGAAACTGGGCAAGTGGTCAGAGAGGAGCAGGCAAGGAGGAGGAAGGAAAAAAACAAAAAGTTCGAATGAACTGAAAAAGGACTATTTGGCTAATTATAAGAGAACTTTCTGCACAATAAGAAAAAGATAAATCAATTCTTCCTGTGCAGCAATTGAGATGGTAACTGATTAAGCAGCACTTCTGCCTGTAGGTACCCTGTCAGATAGTGTGCCTGAACCATCTCTCACTAAACCCTCTGAGCTGCTGTTTTGGTTTATCTGCTTCAACATTGTGTTGAACACTGAACAAAATTTCATTTTTGTTACTTTGCCATCAATCCTAATGCTCATTTTAGTAATAGTGTTTCAGTCTTCAAGTGCTGCCATGAAAAGTTTTATATGAAGCCTGGAGTTTGTCATATACTTGAAAATGTACTGATAACAAATACATGTAATTCTTCAGTTGTAGCTCCTCTTACAAACTTAAAACTATAGAAAGTGATGCAGATAATATCACCACTCTTTAGGAAACTTTACTTGCCTGACAACTTTGTGCTTTACAAAAAAACCCCACCTTGCACTTATTTTCACTGTAGTATAATGATGCAAGGAAGCTCCATGAATTATTTTTAAGCTATTTCAAGTGCTTGGGTTCCTTATAGATCTATCTGCTTTTCTTAAAATGGAAATCTTATGTAGACTGGTGTCACACATTTACAAATGGCTCTAAATTGAAAACTGTTTCAGAAATGTCAGAGTCATAGAATAGTTTGGGTTGGAAGGGACCTCAAAGCCCATCTAGTTCCAACCCCCCTGCTGCGGGCGGGGACACCCTCCACTAGACCACGTTGTTGCCCAAAGCCCCATCCAACCTGGCCTTAATCACTTCCAGGGATGGGGCCTCCACAACCTCTCTGGGCAACCTGTTCCAGTGCCTCACCACCCTCACAGTAAAGAATTTCTTTCTAACATCTAATCTAAATCGACCCTCCTTCAGCTTAAACCCATTACCCCTTGTCCTGTCACTACACTCCCTGATAAACAGTCCCTCACCAGCAGGCCCCTTCAGGTACTGGTAAGACACAGTTAGGTCTCCCCGGAGCCTTCTTTTCTCCAGGCTGAACAATCCCAACTGTCTCAGCCTGTCCTCATAGGAGAGGTGCTCCAGCCCTCTGATCAGCTTCGTGGCCCTCCTCTGGACTCGCTCCAACAGCTCGATGTCTCTCCTGTACTGGGGCCCCCAGAGCTGGACGCAGTACTCCAGGTGGGGTCTCACAGGAGCTGAGTAGAGGGGCAGGATCACCTCCCTTGACCTGCTGGTCACACCTCTTTTGATGCAGCCCAGGACACGGTTGGCTTTCTGGGCTGCAAGCGCACGCTGCCAGCACATGTTGAGCTTCTCATCAATCAGTACCCCCAAGTCTTTCTTCTCCTCAGGGCTGCTCTCAATCCATTCTCTGCCCAGCCTATAGTCGTGCTTGGGATTGCGCCAGCCCACCCGCAGGACCTTGCACTTGGCCTTGTTGAACTTCATGCGGTTTGCATGGGCCCACCTCTCCAGCCTGTCAAGGTCCCTCTGGATGGCATCCCTTCCCTCCAGCATGTCGACCACACAGCTTGGTGTTGTCGGCAAACCTGCTGAGGGTGCACTTGATCCCGCTGTCCGTGTTGCCAACAAAGATGTTGAACAGTGCCGGTCCCAGTACTGACCCCTGAGGGACGCCACCTGTCACTGTTCTCCACTTGGACATTGAGCTGTTGACCACAACTCTTTGTGTGCGACCAATATACTATACATTCGTTTACTGTGAATGAACAAAGAGGTGATGTTTGCATTCTGTATTCGATAACTACTTATGCTCAAAGTTTGAAATACTCCCTTGTCTACATGCCTTGTTTTGCAAACATTTGTTACTAACCAGTGTGCCCTCTATTCAGAGAAGTTGGTCACATTGGCGCAAGAATGGAGCCTACACAGACTTCCTGAATTCTCAAAAAAATATGCAACACAGCAAAAACTGCAAGGTGGAGACTTAAGCATAGGCCTGACCCACCTGCTCACTGCTCATTAATCTCTTGCATCTCAAAGCAGTGGCAGCTGTGCAAGTACTATTTTAAAACAAAAAAACCTCACACCCAAAAAACCCAACCAGACAAAAACCCTCATACATAAAGATGTATCAGCATCAGGTGCGCAGTCATAATCCCTGTCCCTGTATGCTGTAGACAGTGAAGAGTATTAAAACATTCTTGCATTGCTTCCTATGTGACTTGGATCATCTAGTAGCATGAACGGAGCAATGGGTAATTCTCCAAGCCAGGTAGTCTCTTCAGTCTTCTCTAGTTTTTGTGTTTGAGCCGAATCAGAAGGCATTCTGCTTGAGTGACACGTGATAAGCCGTCGTGCAATTGTGTTCTAAACCACCTTGGCCGAGTTCCCATAGGTGCTTGATCCCTCTGGGTTAGAGGGTGAGCGCACCTGATAATTGCTTATCTACCATGTAATGTGATAAGTAAATGCTGGGCTGCTAAATCTTTCTGTACCTGGACATGCCATCTGCTCCATGGACTAACGTGCCTGCCAGCCACTGCACAGTAGCGATGTGAGTGGGGTAGTCACTGCCATCTCTGTGTCTCTGTCCTCTGCAGGATGAATAATGGCCCTGTTGTAGGGTATGAAGAGGATGTTGGGAGGAGGACGACTTTCCGCCTTTCTTACCCGGAATCCATCTTCTCAGATCCCATCCACTACGACCCTAATACAACTGTTGTTCTCATTGTCTTCAAACCACGTGACTTGAAGTGGCTCTGGGAGATACTAAGTGGTCAGAAAATAGTGAGTTTAATTATTCATGCACTTCGACTTAGCTTGCCACTCACCTCTCGTGAAATATTGCGTTTGCTTTTAACCTTAGCACTGGATTTCCCAGTCAGTCTGCTTAGTTTCCCTTTCCCATAAATTCTTCTGTCCTCTTTCTCACCCACGTAATTGATCAGTTCCTCACCCCAAAGCGGTTTTTCTCTTGGAAATACCTTTTCATGTTTTTCCTAGCACTGTTTCATGTTCTGACACATATGCTCGAGACATTCCTCAGATTATTTTATCCTACACACTTGGTAGAATTGCAGAATAATGTTGGAAGGTACTTCTCTCTGGAAGTCTTCAGTCCAAAACCCTGTTGAAAGAAAGTAGGGCCAAGTTCAAAGCCATACGAGGTTCTCAGGGCCTCATCCAGGTAAGTTTTGAGTATTTCCAGGGATATTTCTATAACCTCTGTTTCAGTGCTGCAGAATTTCTCTTCATCCTTTCACTGTGCACTTCTCAGAAGAGTCTGATCCTGTCTTTTTTTGTAAACCCCTACCAGATAGTTGGTGGGCTGAACAAACCCGGCCTCCCCAGACCCATCTTGTTTGCTGTGTTCTCTAGCCCCGCAGCTGATTTAGTGGCCTCTGCTGAGCTTGCCCCAGTTTGAATGCTGTCTTGCACAGGGAGGAGCCCAAAACAGTGTTTGTGAGACTGCAGGAGGGCACAGTACAATGTACTTGAGAATGATAACTTCTGTTTGCCTGCTCTCTATGTTTCTATTAATGTGGCCAAGCACACAATGAGCATTTACTGCCTCCAGGGCACGCTGCTGGCACGTATTGTCCATCAGGGACCTTTCTGCAGAGCTGTTTTCCAGCCAGCCTCTGCTGCTGCACTGGGTTATCCTGTTGCCAGAGCGTGATTTGGCACGTGTTTTTGTTGAACTTTGGAAGGTTCAACACTCCTTCCTCAGCCTCCTGCCCTTGGATTTTACTCTAGTTAGAGTTCCTACAAAATCAACTGTTTATAGCTGTTGAAAATGTGTATTTGCTTTCTTGTTACAGAGTGCTAAAGGCTTTTGGAAGAAACCAGCCCTGAACTTGATATACAAATCTAGTCAAATCAGGATTCTTGATCCTAGCATCACCAGAAAAACGGCTTATGAATGGCTTCGTTTCCCAACAAGGTTTCCCAAAAAGGAGGTGGGTTTTTTTCTTCTGTGCCTTTTAGTTTTGTGCAAGCAAATGTGTACTCAGAGGCAATTACCTCTTTATTGTGCTGGACTATGTTAGAACATCTTTTAGGTTCATGTTGCATTAGTCTGCGTTTAGATGTTCCTCAAAAAAAGATGGGAAAATGGAATCCAGAAAGAAAGCAGGTAGCCTTGTATGCCAAAAATCTCTTTTTATGGATTCCGTAATTAGTGTTAGACTGCTTTTGTGGACAGACATAATGCCTTTTGCAAAAGTGGGCAAAGCAGACAGGCATTGGAACACAGCAGATCAAAAGAGCCTCTAGAAGTACTAAGGAGTTTTGAATTATTAAATGTAGAGTGTTTTATAGTTTTTATTAAAAAAGCAAAATAAAACAACAAAACAAAACAACCCCAAACAAACCACAAACAACAAACAAACAAAAAGCCCAACAACCCCCACATAAAAACCCCACACCAAACAAACAAAATGACCCCAAAACCCAACAACCCAGTAATTCTAACACTGCTGCAATTTCACTCTGCTGGGGGCGGGTAGGGACTAGGGAGCATACGGTATATTACAGCCCGCGCTAATGACACATGTCTAGCAGCATTTTTGTGCTTACTGATTTGATGCCAGGCATCGTAATGAGTTAACCGACAATTTGGACATAAAAATACATTTTAACTGTCAGTTTATAACTGAAGAATGTTTCTGATGAAAGGTAAGGCTTCAAGCTGGAGACCTCCCTTGCGCAGTCAGGACTGGCCACGTGCTGTTTAGCGCAAACACGATTCCCTGGGGTCATATCACTGCCCAGAGCCACTTCATTGGGATCAGCTAACTGACACATGTGGAAATGTTTGACAGGCTGTCACTGTGGAGTATCTACCACAACTTTTTTCCTGGTTTAATCTTTCTAATATTTGAGGGAGTCAGGTTTTTTTTTTTCTTTTGGGGTTTTTTGTGCTTTTTTTCTTTTCTCTTTTTTTAAATTTCTTTTTTTTTTTTTTTGAGCCTACTCATGGCTTTTTCCTCCATTATTGACTCTCAAACGGGAACACCCGGTTTGGTTGCATGCTTGATGGGGCTCCGTGGCATTTCAGCTCTTTAGCTGAGGGTGGGAATAAAGCAGCATAGTGGTTGGGTGCCTAATGATCTCCTAAAGGGCCACAGGACATCTGTGGCCTCCATGGCTCCAGAAATACTTCCTGTCTCTTCCTGTGCTCCCCTCTCAGGGAGGGTAAAAGTTAAGACCAGTGCTGTCAGTGAGCCGAGCAGATGTGCGTGGTGTCCTGGAGCTGGTACAGAGGCACAGGCCCCTCGGTCGCTTTGGGTGGTGTGCATGCTCTGTGCTCCTCTCCTGCTCACTGGGCGCCCCTGCCCAGAGCTGGGGCAGAGTGCGTCCGAGCTTGGAGCCCCTTTCCGCCACCTCTACATCCCACTCACTCCATGCCAGGGGTTTTGCAGCTCCTTGTCCCCGTCATGCCTAGAGGGTTCCTGTTGACGGGGTGGCCTTTTGCAGGACCCGCTTCCGAGCCTTCTGTCCCGGTGGTGCACCCCTGGGGAGGGCTGGCGCTGCCTCTGGCGCTGTCCTGTGCTTCAGCTTCAGCCCCCTCTGCCTGCAGGAGACGCCGAAGACTGCTACTGCTGTTGCTTCCCCTGCTGTCTCTGCCTTTTCCATTAAGCCAATCTCGCGTTCCCTGCGGTGCGCGTTTGCGCGTAGTCCAGCGAGCGTTTCTGTTTCTTTGTTAGCGATTGTGATGGTGTTGGCAGAGCTGGGAAGAACAACTGTGAAATCGGATGTGCTGCCCCAGCAGCACTGAAGTCTGAAAGTGTTGCAGAGTCATTGCGGAGCTCTGCCTATTCCCATTGAATGTGACTGGCTGAACAAATTTCGTTACACGCCGAGGATATCTGGATATTGCTAGGGCGCTAGCGTGACAATGCATTTTAAAAGTAGCGTTGTTTCTTTAGTATATTCTTTTGAGGTGAACTTTATGGTAGCCAAAGGTAAACAGAGCTAGGTTGCAACCTGTGATATTCTTGATATTCCAAATAGCGCTAATCCTGACATGTAGCATTCCTGCCATAATTTTTGGGTCCTGTTTAGTATGGACATTGCAACAAAGTCACTGCTAAGTTTATAATATTGGACCCTCAGGGCAGAAAGTCGTTTAGCTAACTGGCAGGAGCCCTGGGCAGTAGTGTGCATTTTAAGTTGATGTTATTTCTGGAGTACTCCAAGAGTTGTGTAAAGGTACAAAAAAAAACCCCAACCACAACTGTGTAAAAGGTGATAGTTCAATTCTGTGACTTTAATTAGGCTTATAGAGCTGATGTTAGTAACTTTTTCCTTGGGATTTGTTCTTTTATCGTACGATACAAAGAAATATTTTTCTGTATCATCGAGTGTATCTGCCTTCTCTCTGTACAGAGTTGTCCAGTACTGGTTTGCCTGCTTTGTTTTCAGAGGCAAATGAACTGAGTCTTGGGTAAGAGTTTGAAAAAGTATATGATTTTGTGCTCAGTTTGAGGTTTCATTGCAGCTACCGGAAGTGTGTAGTCATTTGGTCTCTGAGAAAATTGTTATTTTAGCTAAGGAGGGCATTAGTGCCTGAAAGTTTCGTCCATTTCTGGGGGCACGTTTTCCTCTCAGCTTCATCTGTTGGTCTAATGAAAGAGTTCACCTCTCTCCACAAACCTTGCCTCATTTACTTCCCCAGATCATTTTAGCCACTGCTGCTGCTGAGTCATGTACTTGATCACAAGATAGGACGGATGGTTGCAATGACTTGTTCTATGCTCTTGTAAGAAATGCTAATTTTCAGTTAGGTGCTCTTAATTTTGCACAGTTAAAACCTGTTTATGATCTGCTCTTGATATTTTACATTGCATTTACTTCTGAGCTATCTCACTGTAGGGAGAAATAAGCAATTTTATCTACAGTTTCTTTTCTTCTAATGGAAATAGTGGGGGAAGGTCTAAAGCCTTGGTGTTCTGGAATTTCCCTGCTTTGAAAAAGTTCAAATGCAGCCAAATATATGCAGCAGTAGCATTCATGTTTTTTTTTTTTTTTCATTTGGTGTTACAAAGATTTGAGGCATGTCATGTTATTCTTTTCTTCTGGATCTCCATCATCTAGAAACTTCTGAATGCATCTGCTAATTCAGTCAAATCTGACGGGGTGAAATGGTATCCAATGTGTTGAAGCCTGACCAGTTTCATGCAAGTAGGTTGCTGAGCAGAGGGATGGGGAGACCTTCCTGTTTGTTGTCTCTGCTGAGGGACGGGCCACACTGTGGGCTCAGCCCTCACTGGACACTGGAGGATCCCAGGGAAGGCTGATGCGGCAGACACGCTGGTCATGGAAAACCTGCGGGAAGTACCTTACTCCTTATGAGACATGAGGGGATCTGACTTCAAAACCAAATCTCCATAAAAGAGCCAGGCTGCCTGATTTCCACTGCCTTCGTTCTTAGGTTTGCTGTTCTTGTCAAGTTATGACAGTTATTTATGTATGTGTGCTCTTTGTGTTTCATTTTAGAAACCCAAGCATCCAACAACAGGGCTAATAGCCATTACGCTCGCATTTCACATATGCCATGAAGTACACCTGGCAGGCTTCAAGTACGACTTCACTGACAGAAACAGCTCTTTGCACTACTACGGCAATGACACAATGTCTCAGATGATGCAGGTACCAAACACTTGTTAATGCTGACAGAAATATAGCTGGTAACTGGGGAAAACTATTCGATATAGATACAAGTGTGGACTGTAGGTCAGAAAGGACTGCTGTCTTCTCCTGGTTCAGCTGCTCATGGGTTAACATTGCTTGACTCTTTTTCTCTCTGCTTTTCTTTCTAAAAAAATGCGGATGATGATATTTGTGTCCCTTGTGCTACACCATATTCTGTAATGTCTGCATGAGATAGATCCATCTGTATGTTCTGTTTTGCTTTGCTGGCGTTACCCTTGGGCTACGCAGCTCTTGTTCATAGAGGTGTATTTGCTAGCACTGTCAGAACATGAATGGCGTTGTTTCTGTTTGTATTCTCTTTTTCCTCGGCACCTACTTGCGCAATTTGTCATAGTTGCCAAACCTCTTAAAAAAGAGAAAGAAGAGCAAAGGGAAATGGAAGGAGTTAACACCTACAAACTTGTGGTTAGGAAAAGAACTGAATTTCAGAAATTGAAAGTAGAAAAGCAAAGCGGGTAGGAAGAGAAGGAACTGCTTCCAGGAGGGGGAAGCCACAACTCGCCAGGAGAGGGAGCAGCAGGAGACTGGCAAACATCAGGGATGCCCTCTCCTTCCTCCTGCTTTGCTGCAGTCATGCCTCTCTCTTACGTCTCTGCTCTCGTCTGCAGCTCTGTACTCTAAGTAACTCCATCTCAGCCCTTTACGTCAACATGAGCAGTTTTCTCTTCCATGTGCATGCCGGGTGCACGTGGGGACCATTTTCTCTCCTCCTCCCTTTCCTGAAGAGGAAGGATAGGGGCAATGCCCGTGGGAGCGCCTCATGTCTCTCTGAGGACTTCTACGTGCCTGCTGCTCTGAGATCATTTTCCTCTGATGCTGAACTCACCTTCATTTCAGGGCTCCTCACTGCAGGTGCTTTTTTGCAATGTATACAAGCATGGGTAAGGCTGATCACTAGTTGAACAGACATCCATAAGTTTCCTAAAATCTTCAAACTTTAAAAAACAAACAACTAAACAAAAGCTTCATCACTAATTCTTTAGTGGCATTAAGTTGTAAATGTTATACTATATCCACATAATATTTTATGCAGTGTTTGTATTATACTCATTTTAATTTACTGGATTCAGTGTCGAAGATTGTCAGTAAACTTACTTGCCTTGTGCTGTCCTCTGCTAACCTCAGTGGTCTCTTGTGTATCCAGGATCTGGATGGAGCACAGAAGATGGGCTGGTTTTGGTTTTGTCAAAACAGACTAGCAGGGCGCATCCAGTTCACGCCAGGCATCACATCAGATGCCTGACGTGTGCTTTTTGAGAACCCGCATGGAGCTTTGAGTCATTTTCTGACTGCTTGTGCTGTAAATGTGGTTATGCAGCTGTTCCCTCTAAGCGTGGGGAGGAGTTGGGAGAGTTAGTAACGGAAGGACTTCTGTGAGGCCACATCTCACCCATTCTTGCTGCTGAAGGATCATCCCTTTTGGTTTGTGTCCCAATGGAAAGTCTAAATCTAGTTTTCAGCAATAGAGTCACTCACCTGTTTTCTTGGGAGACTGTGCTACAGCCTTTGCTAAGAAGTCTTTTCTCCAGAGCTTTCCTACTCTTAGCATCTTCCAAGTATCACAAGTAATTAAAAGGAAAGAACAACAAAGTGATGCTTCTGGTAATAATTTGAATTTGTTGTTGTTTATTATTCCCTCACATCTCTTTAGAATGAATACCACAACATCAACGCTGAGCAGAAATTTTTGAAGAAGCTTATAGACAAGAACTTTGTGGTCAATTTGACGTGAAAGCTGAGTGTAAAATATGAAGAACAATCACTATTTTCAAGATTTGAAGATTTTTTATTTTTTGTATGACATTTTTATTTTTTAAGTGCAGCATAACTGTTTACCGTTTAAAAGGAGCACAGAAACCTCACCAAGGCAGAAGCTTCTTCTAAGCCAGAGCAAAATGGACTGTTGCAAACAGTTGACTGAATTTCTGTGAAGCTATTTAATAATGGGAAAACCGTGAAACTTTCAGCTGAAAGTATCAGGGATATATAAAAATGTGAGGCACATCACTTATTTATCAGCAAGAACTCTTTCCAAATGATTACTTCTCTGGAATACTTTTGTTCTGATGTTGTCCTCCAAAAGAATTACACTGTCAAGAGACTGAGACAACTGGTGTTTAATTAGTAGATGGATGTTAAGTCCTGAATGTCTGTTTTGTAGAATGAAAATGGCTTTAAAACGATGCCTATAAATATTACTGTGTGTTTGGGAGAAGGGGGAACGTACAGAGTGTACGGGTTTTAGTCTGCCCTACTGAGGAGGGGATGTCCATCTTCAGGGAAGAAGCCACAGCTTCTGCACTGGCATCGACTCTGAACTGCTGCCCGCCTTTGCCAACAGCGAAGACCCTTTGGTCTGATTTGTGGAGACGTTGGTATTGACAATGCTCGTGTTGTACCCTCTTTGTGGAAAACCATAGTCCCCGTGCTGTGTGTCCAATAAATTTTAGGGTTGGTGACTTGACTTAGAAAAGAGGGAGTATGAAGACTGAAGAGTTGTCCTAACTACCTGCGTGTCAACTGCTTCCCCCAGACCACAACAGAAACGTGAGCTGGGACAGAGAGATTAGCACTTGAGTTTAAATTTAGAGCCAATGTTTGTTGGATTCCTAGATCTCCAGGACAGGATCTCATGTGTGTTTCTGTTCGCTCCCCAAGAATCGAGGTGTATTTCTCCAAACCAGCACAATCTCCTTTCTCAAATGCTGTAATGCGTTTGCACCTTTGAAATGCATCGATATGAACAATGAATGTTCCCGGTTTCGGCAGTAGAGTGTGCTAGGGAATATCCAAGATGTACCTCAGCTGAATTATTATTTGGCCTCTGTTTACCTCTCATGTCTTGACATTTAGGTTTAAAGGATGTGGCTGAGCTAAATCATTTAGTGGGAACTTACTTGGGATTTTAATTGAAACATTTAATGGCATGTTTGTTTTCCTGCATTGGTTTGTCTCAGACAAGCCTGCTGAATAAGTTAAATCTGCTTGGGAATGTCCTTGACAACTGTCAAAGAAGAACAAGTAGTATGCTGTTCTAATTCTCTCATAGAGTGTAGATATATATTTTTTTTTTTTAATTGTGGCAGATTTGCTTGAAGATCTTGTGGTTATCTTGATCAATCACACCTAAAGAAGGCACAAAGAAGTCCACTTAAAAAAGTCGTAATAGTTGGTAGAAAAACCTTTGCTGCTTTTTAATAAAATGATATCAAGAGCTATAGTACGTTTAGGAGCAGTGCAAACAACTAAAATACGAATGCAATCCTCTAGCAGCTCAAGAGCACAGAATTTGCCTTTTTCAGAAGCTGAGGATTACAGAAGTACTGAACACAATTTCTTTGCAGCAATGTAGAGGAATAAGCATTAAAGCGACCAAAGAATCATCTTTCTTTTTTCCTATATCTCTTGTGGAGTGCAGTAGGTATCTAAAAAAACCCCAAGCCACACCTTCCCATAGTTCTCCTCTCCCTCTTTAGCCCCTTGGTGCTGCCATTTGGAAATCAGCGATGGGAGCTACAGCCGAAGGGGGGGCGGCTTGTGCTCTCACACCATGTTTTCACCTAATGCCTCCTGAGCTTTGGTCCATTTCAGGCAAATTGGATGCATCTGAAATAACTCCGGATGCCATAAAAATCTGTGGGGGGGGGGGGCGCGGGGAAGGATCCAGACGTGTCCCAGCAAGGGACAGGCTGTGCCATGGGGCCCGTCTCCTGCAGGTGATGCTGCAGGTGATGGCCCCTTGTCCAGCCCTGCACGGGGAGGCAGACGAGAACATGGAGGAGAGGGGAGCTCGGGAGGTCCTGGGGGCACTGGAGCTGGTGACTGTGGTGGAAATGGAGGAAAACAGAATTTCCTCATGAGGTGGTGAGGTTATTCACATTTCCTTTTTTTTTAAATGTGCACATTTCTGAGCCTTTGAAGAAGTCTTTGCTCAAAAATCTGCATGCAAACAGGTGGGATTTTGCACCAGCAAAAAAGAGATATTACGGTCTTTAGTTCTACCAGCATTTATTTCTCGTGATTATTTCAGTTAATTAAAAAGATTTGAGGTTTGTATGTGACCCTGCAGCTGCAGACACACAGTGACGTAGACTACTGACAATAGCGATTCCATAGGGTAAAAATGCCGAGGCAAGGTCACGGTGTCATCCGAGCTCTTTTCACATAGAAGCCCTTGGTGTACAATTCAGGCTCTTTGAGAGCAGAACCGGGCAGAAGTGGAGGGCTGCCTCTTCCCCCTTGCAACCTGTGGTCGCTCCCAGAGTTGGGTCCCCCAGCTCTCCCACGGGCTGCCACCGTGGATCCACCCCATCCCATGTAACATCTCACAATATTGTGACCATGAGGATTTTTTTTCCAGGAGTGCTGTTGAATTTCTCTCCTCACTGGTTCTTGCCATGGTGCAGACCGCTTCCCCCTGCTTCTCCAGCCCTGTCCTTGGTGGCAGGAGGTGGGTAGGGAGCTCTGTGATTATTTTCTCTGCTTTGTTTCCTCTTCCCGCTAATCTAAACTGATTCCTTCTCCTAATTTTCCTAGGAAGTTTTCTTTCTTTGGAGGAGGATGGAGTTTGTTCTGCTGTAGTTAGAATCTAAACCAAATAATTGGAAAAAAGGCTTCATGGCAAATAAATGGCATCCCCCAAACTCTTTTTACTTAAAACAGACTTCTTTAGTCTTTTTTTTTGGGGGGGGGGGTCCCCACATCAGCTTTTTTGGTCTCCCTAGGATTTTTTTATTTTATTTTTTTAAATTTTCTTTTGGATAATGTGTTTGATATTCTCAATGCATTGAATATGCTATCTACAAGCATTTATCCCTATTGACTGCTCCTTTTTATGTGTTCTTAATAAGCCTCCCCATTTGTATGACTGACTTCTTTCTGAAATTAAGCAGCACTCCCAGGGATATTTTTCTCCCACGTCTGTGCTCCTGCAGGGAGGGATGTTAAGTCCACGCGTGATGAGGTTGCTGTCGCAGGGTGGCTGAGTAAGGTTTAGAGCCGGACCTGTTCACTTGGGACTGAGCCAAGAGTTGATACTGTCGATAAACCACAGGGTACTGGGTTTTGGTGTTTTGTTTTTTGGAAAGGACAGCTTGCAGGCCAGTAGCTTCTCTCTTCAGTAACAAGCAGTGAGCCAAGTGCTTCATTTTCTACCCACCCCCCTGCCCCCAGAAGATGCAGGCAAGAATAACTGCACGTAACATGTTTCACAGTAGCACCCACAGACACAGCAGTTATTCTATCCAGGCACGTGTTTTCACAGGCATTTTGCAATACCAAAGACTTGCCTTGGGACTTTTTGACAAAAGCAATAACCCTAACTCTAAATACTTAGATCTTTTCTGGGAGTGAGCTGCTATTAAGATCTTCTATTTTTGCCATTCCTGAAACTGAAGTCTCTGCACTGAAACTTCCCTTTAAAAGCTCCCCCATTTTTTTTATCGCATCAGCAGCAGTGAAGCTGTCAAATTTTGAATCCCAGGGTGCTGCCAGCTTTATTTCTGTGTCTGGTAACGGTGTAACTATATGGGTACCCAGTGTCTCCCGTGAATTTTCTTCTTGTATCAGTTGCAAAATCAGACGGTCTCATCCCTTCCTCCGCTGTCCTGTTCTCCAGCAGCCTGCTGAATTTCAAGACAGCAGCATCTTACAACAAAGGTGCTCCTGTGTTTTATCTGCCACCTCCTTCGAGTGCTGCACCATCAGAAAGACCCAGCCCCGAGGTACAAAAGGCACAAAACAGGCAGGATGATGTGCATCAGCTGCAAGCTCTGTTTGGCTCAGACTTTCAGGGGTTTTTTTTGTTTTCTGTTGGGAAAGTATTTTTTCCTCTGTTGTAATAATTAAGGGAAGTACAGTGATACGACTTAAGAAGGAAGGTCACAAACTATTGCACTAAATACGAATCTGAGTGTGCCTAAAAGATATCACTAGATGACATTTCCAGTGACTGTATTGGTGGTCATAATACAGAATCACAACTTGGGTATTTAATAATTAGCGTGTGGTATCTCTTGTTTCCTATGCCACGCTTTCCTTTCTAACAGTGCCCTGGGAGGTAGTATAAATACCTTAACTTTTAAGTGGAGTCTGATTTTTAAGAACATCCAAAGCTCAACATCTGGTTTTGGTATCGGTAAATATTTGTTTTATTTGCCGTTTGTCTTAAGTTTTATATGCCTTTCAAGTGCCAGCTGTATTTCGAAGACATTCTTACAGTTGTTTCAAGTGAAATTTTGAATGCTACGAATGGAAAGAGATTATTTTCCTGTGAATAAATTGTGTTAAAGACTGCCCTCAGGCTTATTTTCCGCAAGGTCAGTACGCGGGGTGTGTGTGCAGATGCATGCCCAGTCCCATTGTTAATGCTGTGCAAAGTACTCGCGGTGTTGTCAGATACAGTATCGAGTTTCAGAACAAACTTTGGTGCTTAGTAGAGCAAACAAGGCTGAAAATTGTTGAACCTAGGTAGGCTGAGCTGTGCTGCGGGGTGGAGATCTCACTCCGGGCTGGGTAAAAGCAAAGCTGGGACATAGATTTTTGTGGGAAAGATCAAGAGCAGTGTCCTGATTTTAATTTTTCATGGGTTTTTTTTTTTTAATCTTGCCCATCTTGGGGAATTCCAGGGGAATGGTAAAATAACAGATGTTTAACTAAGAAGGTGGCGAGTGACAAAAGACTTTCTATCTAAAGTGAGAGATGCTGATTGTGATACCTTGCTCGTGTTTTGTTTTCTTTTTGGGCAGTAAAAATGAGATGCTGGGGAGCGGGGAGCTGCTTAGCCCATGGCTTCAGGGCATCTAAGGGAGATTTAGAAAGCAATTATCTGACACAAGTAGGTATTCAATGCGTTCATTTTTTTAGTATGGACAGTTTAGGAGTTTGCCAGCCTGGAGGAAATGCCTGTCTTTGAGGTGAGATGGGGGAGCTGCACCATCGGTTATAATTTACTCCCTGCAATGGAGCCACAGTTGAATAGTGATGTAGATCAGTGACAAATATGTTTCCACTTTTGCACTAGGTATTTGTTGCAGGCGGAAGACTGGTGAGAAATGGGAAAAGCTGTTTTCAAATCGCAGGGAGAGCCGGGGGCGTGGTGCGCATCTCCCAGCCCGGGTAGCCAGCTCTGGCTTTCTAGGCGAGCACAAACCCTTAATGACGCGCCTCGACCACGTCTGATTTCTCGCACTGGCTTCCTGCTCGCTGCCCCTGTGCCTTTTTAAGGCGCATTCCCTCGCTCCATGGGTCCCCCCCCCGCCCCGGCCCAGCCACGCTCTCCCTCTAGATGCGATGCTGGGACAGTGCGTTCCCCCAGGGCAGGTTTTGCCAGTAGAGGGGAACTAAAGAAAAATATTTGGATTTTTTTTCATACCATTCTCTCAGTGGTTTCAGAGAGTCCTTGTGGTCTGATATAGGTATTCAGCGGCGTGAATGTTCCTTTGAACAGTTCTGCTGAATGAAGACAGGATTTTTTTTTTTTAAGATATTTAATAAGATATTTTTTCAAATCAGTACAAAAATTTTAAATACAAAATTATTTGCTTTTGACATATCTCTTATATTCTGGGAACATACCGAAGTCACCAATGCCTGGTAAACTGTCCGTCCGTTCCTGTCACCGTTCCATAAAATTTCTGAGATAAAGCACCACATTATATCACTGGAGTCCTTAGTCAATGTTAGACTGCATTAAACTCTGCATTTAAATAATGGTAATGCCAGTTAAATCCAATCTTAGTTCTGCATGAAAAATCTAGTTTGTTTTTGAATCAAAAGCAGTAGCGTTAGCTAAAGACATTGAAGAAGTGATGAGTATTTAACTCTTTCAACTAGCGCAACAGTGTGTGATGTGCAGCACTGTACAGGGAACAACAGCAGAGTACACTGCCTTCTGGAAACGAATACTTTTGAGGTGAGATTAGCACCACTGATGAACAGACAGCTCTTGCAGAGAAGTTGCTTTCCTCATGTACAGAAAAGATCAAGGCCTGCAGGTTCTCCTTGACAGTTGGTAACATATAAATAAGGATTGGAAATCAGCTTTTATATAAAAATGAAATTCTTAGATAAATTTGCATGATCAGTACTGCTGGTAAAATTATCAGTTGATCTCAAACAGCAAATGAGTTAATTAGCACAGAGACCTACTTCTGCTTTGCCTAGTCACTGAAGAGTAAACTGATTTATCTGTCACTGAGTGGCAGAAGAGGCACCACTTCTGACAAGCCAAACAGGACGCAGGTTCTTAGCACGAGCACAGAAACCCAAGCAGATTTCTACCGCCCTGCTGTATTGCCACGTGTTGGCCAAAATGCCTCAATCATGTGGCACAAAGCAAATGGGGAACCCTTCGGTTTTGTCTCTGATCCACCTCATCTACTTCAACCGTGCAAATGCAGAGGGAGGCTTTTTGAGGGCTGTGGCAGTTGGAGGTGAGCCCAGCACCTGCTAGAGTCAGTGGCAGCGTTCTGGGTCCAATGACTGCTGGAGAAGGCTTGTGGGGAATAGTTACATCGTTGATACTCCTTTTCCATCATAAATAAATTGTTCAGGGGGAAAAAACACACCTGCAGGAATATTTCATATGGGGGGAAGGGAAATAAAGGTCTCCAGCTAAGAGAACCTTTGCTTGTCAGGCAGACCTGCTGTCAAAAAGTCCCCCAAAATCCCCACCCAAACAAATAAAAAGCCACTCAATTTTTCCATATAATTTGAGACCGACCTACTCTGGTTTAAGTCACCGGTTTTCATCTTGCAACTATGATCAATGCAACAGTCAAATATGCAATGGGAGTGAGTGACGTACGCTGATTTGAACCTTGGTACTGAATTATTGTGAATGAAATGAAGTAAGCATGGCATCACAGAAATATATAACGTACAGCTAATATGTCCCCCTCGGGTGCAAAACAACTGTTTATGAACCTGATACACATCTTTAGATATGTTCACCACACTTTTTTTATAACTAGCTGTGCATAATGTTAAACTTTGTATTTATTTATTTTTTGCACAAGATGGTCCAAAATGGTCATAAAATGCATCTTTCATGGTATAAGTTTGAAGCAGAGAAGAAAGGTTTTGATTTTGTGTGTATGTGTGTGAGTGTCTGGTTTTTTGTTTTACATGGGATATAATAAATATCCTGAAAAAGACGAATGAACGTACTGCCCGGCATAGAGTCCTGCCGCCTGCTCGGATGGCATTTGAACGTAAACCTTGTCTCCGTGCATCAGCTGAACAACGGCGCTGCCTGAAGCCTGATCCAGGAAGCCCTTCTTGTATTCGTCGTAGGTGTACATCAGCGGCTCGTTGTTCTTGAACAACGCAACCCAGACGCTGGCCCCTTTACAGTGGACGTGGTAGGCAAAGTAGTAGACACCGGGGATCTCGCAGGTGAAGATCCCCGTTTGGGGGTTGTAGTTCTGCCGGCCATTGTAGAGGAGCTTGTCGAACTTCACGGGCACCCCAACCCGGGGGAAGGGGGTGAGAAGCTCTGCTGTGAATGCGGGCATCTCATAGACGGCACCACCAGCCTTGCCTTTCTTGCCCGCGTAGCCGTAGGGGGGCTTGACGCCATCTATCCCTGGCCCAACCTCGGGCAAGTACTGTCCCACGGCTGGCGGAGTGGGTGGGATGATGACCGGGGGACCGGGGGGCCCCGGGGGGCCAGGGGGCCCCTGGAGTCCCGGCTGGCCAGGGGGACCAAGCGCGCCGGGCTTCCCCGGGGGTCCCTGCAGCCCTGCGGCACCAGGTTTGCCCACACCGGGGAAGCCGGGGGGTCCAGGCAGGCCGGGCTCACCCTTTGCCCCTGGCAGCCCTGGGGGGCCGATGGGACCGCTGGGTCCTGCGATGCCTGGGATGCCCGAGGGGCCCTGAAGCCCCTGGGCACCGGGGAGCCCTGGCTCGCCCTTCGGCCCAACGAGCCCTGGGACACCTGGCAGCCCCGGCAAGCCTTTGTGTCCGGCTTCCCCCTTGGGCCCTGTGGGGCCTGGCAGCCCCCGCAGCCCGGGGGCACCCACTTCTCCGGGAAAGCCTGGCTTTCCTGGAAACCCCTGCAGGCCGGGTTCACCCTTGGGACCGACCGGTCCTGGCGGCCCCACAGCACCACCTTCTCCTTTGGGTCCCGGGAAGCCGGCAGCCCCTGGGGGGCCCATGATGCCCGGCAGTCCTGGCTGGCCTGGCTCCCCTGGTGGCCCCCCCATGCCAGGTGGCCCTGCGTGCCCTTTCTCCCCCTTCGGCCCCAGGGGGCCAGGCAGACCACCCACACCACGCTCACCTTTGGGCCCAGGGAAGCCTGGCTTCCCAACCCCAGGGAGGCCAGGGGGCCCTGGCAGGCCTGGCAGGCCCTGCTCCCCTTTGCCGCCTGGGAAGCCCGGCTGGCCGGGAACACCGTCCTGGCCAGGTTTGCCAACGCCGGGCAGGCCGGGGGGGCCTTGGATCCCGGGAACCCCTGGGGGCCCCTGCAGCCCCAGCTCTCCTGGGGGTCCAGGTTTGCCCAGGGGTCCCTGTGGGCCAGGGAAGCCAACCATGCCTGGCTTGCCAACCCCCGGCAGCCCCACAGGGCCAGGGGGGCCGGGCAGCCCGGGTGGACCCTTCAGCCCTGGCAAACCTGGGATCCCAACACCCTTCTCCCCTTTCGGCCCTGGGATCCCGGGGACTCCCGGGGGCCCCTTCATTCCGGGCTCGCCCTTCGGCCCTGGCTGTCCCTGCAGCCCCGGAGCACCTGCTTTCCCTATGCCAGGAAGCCCATGAGGCCCCGGTGGTCCTTGCGGCCCAGGTATCCCCATGGGCCCAATCTCACCCTTTGGCCCCATCTCCCCTCTTGGCCCTGGGGGCCCCATGACCCCCGGTTTCCCCGGCATCCCTGGCAAACCCGGCTTCCCAATTCCTGGGTATCCTTGTGGGCCTGGTTTTCCTTTTGCTCCTGGCACACCATGACCGGGTAATCCTGGTGGCCCCGGCGGCCCTCTTGGTCCAGGCTCACCAGGGGGACCTTGCTCGCCCCTCAGACTGCGCACGGGCATTTCTGGGTTGGGGAGAAAAGAAAAAAAAAGAGGGGGAGAGACAAAAAGTGATTGCATTCGCATCTTTTGGGAAAGACAAAGGCAGTTTTGAATTGAATGTGCTTGGTATGATGCCTCTTGGTTTTGTGGCAAGCGGGGAGGCAGAGCTGGCCAGCGAGTTACAGGTTGGCATTTGGAACAAAGAGGATGTTCCTACTGTTTTGCATACCCCAAATTTGCATGCCTGTTTCTGTTTCCATAAAATAATGATTTTGTATCATATTTGCTTATTTTTTGTCATGTAAAAGCCATTTGCGCTTTACTAGTGTTTTCCACCTATACAATCTTAAGCAGCGAAATCTTTTTGTCGCACGTTGACTAGTCTACTTTTAAGAGTTTTTGTAGGACACAGAATCTGCTCGGTGCTCTTGTACTGTAGGAGGAGTTCTGGTGCAAAAGTGCTTTTGCTGGAGGGGCTTACACTGGCAAGATCAATTACAAAAGATCGTACTGGTAAGAAGTTCGTACATAGGTACGACTGCATTTTCACCGAGGCTTTGGTTCCCATTAAGATATTACTGGAAACGTACAGCCTTGCCCAGCATCACTAAGCTCCACAGGTTTTGGCGTAGCCACGTCTAGTTAGAGCTCTTCTAAACATTTCACAAAATGTTTTTATTGTCCAGACCCAAATTTTTATGTATGTGACCGCTTAGCATTGCAGGTCAGGGTGAGGGAGTTGCCGTGTGGGAGTGGTTGTGCTGGGGCTGGTTGCTTTTCATGCTGCAGGCTTTTTGTGTTAAGTGGAACGTCTGCCTCTCTCTAGCTCTAAAATGGATAAAGAAGCAAGAGGTTTGGGGGAAGGGGAGAGATGAGGTTTCAGGGCAAGAGAATTAACTGTTCTTTGGGAGGCAGAAACCCTCCTTCTCTGCACATGGTGTGTTTTATGCACGTAGAAAACCTCCTTTGCTCAGAAGATGGTTGGTTTTACTACAGCCAGTTATGCTTGTTCAGACACTCCAAAAATAGGCCCTGAAATCTTCCATTTCCCTCTGAAGCCAGCGGAGGCTGTGGTTACGCTGAACCCTCCATAAGACAAAGAGTTAACCAGCTCGTCTGAAGTTGCACAGATGCTCACTGCCCCACAAGGCTTTTATGACACTGGGTGTTCCTGGTTGCCCTTTGTATTTTTTGTTGTTTTCTTAAATATCCTAATATTGTCCAAACTTCCTTTACTGAATACTGAAAGTGCTTGTACGTGCAGATCTTGCAGTAACACCCTGTTATTTCGATGCTTCCGTTAATCCCATAAATAACCTACAGAAAGAGGACTGCAGAGTCAGAAGAGCAATTGTATGTTTCTGTCTGTAAACCTCTAAATCACAGGGTCTGGACAAATCCAGACAAAACCATGATATTCCCATAAATTCAAATCTTGGGGCTCTAATTTCATGTTCAGTCACTGCAGTGAGAGTGGGAGCACCTCCAGGCAGGACCCCGGCCCGCCTGCCTGCACCATTATTTGAAACCCCATCACAGGGTTCTCTGCAGGCAGGTGGGATTACGAGGTTTCTCCTAGCCTCCAACAAGCACCCAAACAAACCTGGGGCCAGCCCCAGGCACTGGAGGCTCGGTCACAGGTAGGGCTGCTCAGAGGCCGTGCTGCAGCCCGAAGGATGACTCTGACCTTCCTCTTGTGATCCCGAGCTGCCCCACAGCTAATGTGAGCCCATCTCGTTCACCTGTGGCCAGGTACCAACCCAGGCCACCCTGGGAGCACCTGGGTGCCATGCCCAGCCTGCAGCAGCCCATTCCCCATCTTCAGCCCCCCCGGGCAGGCAGTGCCATGGGGCACCAGGCAGGACCGTGCAGGGGTGGCAAGGGACTGCCGAGCCTACCTTTCTCTTTCTTGGGAGCCATGTCCTTGCCGAGCAGAGGCATCTGCGGGACCTCCTTCATGTACTGAGGCAGATGGGGGTACTCTTTCCCGTACTGCATGTGAGGCACCTCCTTGCCCATGTGCTGCATGGGGATGCCTTCTTTGCCCAGCGGCATGTGAGGTACTTGTTGTCCGAGGGGTTGGTACTGGGGCACCTGGGGTGGCAGCTGCTTAATCCCATAGTAGACACCGCCTTGAGCAGACCTCACCAGCTCTAGGTAAATGGTGACAGCCACTGCCAGCAGCTGCACAGGGAAGAGCAGCACGGCCATCACCTGTGAAAAGCACAACAAAACCCACAGTTGGCAGAAAATGTTTCTCGTGTCATGCGTTCCCCATTGGGGCTGACCTGCTCTCTTTTTCTGCAGCAAACTGGACCTAAGCCTCTGCAAACTGGCTCTGGTTTGTGTGTTGCCCTGGAGGACATCCTGCAGCATGCTTGTATTTGGTTTATTGGAGGCTCTTACTCAACTAGTACTATTATAGCAAATGTCCTTATGTGAATTTAGTTTTATACTACCCTGCACAGCCTGGGTGGTGTCCTCTGCAGTTTCTCCATAGGGGGACACACTCCCTCCCATGCCCAAGCTGCAATTTGCCACTTTCTCGCTGGTGTCAGTGCCAGGACACAAGGGTTGGGGAGCTCTGCTGCAAGCTCTGGCACAGGTGGAGAGCAGGCAGGGCCACGTGGGGATCTCTTAAACACTTTCTGCCCAAGGAAGCTCAATTACTAATGCCCCTTCTGCTATGCTTTCCTTAGCAATGAAAGCTCAGTTTCTGCAGCTTAAATCTGTGCCTGGCATTGTGCCTCGTGGCTGCAGAGTCCAGGGGCTCTCCATGTCTATCGCAGGTCTTTGCCAGCTCTCCTCCTGAGCTGGGCTCTGACCCTCTCAGCCTTCACCCAGATGAACAGGGCCATCTCAGGGCTGTCTGGGTCATCGCTGCCTCCGGGCAGGATCAGCCAACCCACACCTTTCTCCGGGGATGTTCAGTTATTTCCTAAAGGTCTCCCCCACTGCAGACCCTGTCCTCTCTCCAGGCAGCCCATCCCAGTGCCTCACCAGCCCTGTTAACAGAACACGGTTGTTTTTTCTTTCTTTTTCTTCCTTATCAAAATATAAGCTTGGGACTTCTTGTCCCATCTGCAGTTGGCTTTCCTTTCTGCAGTAGCGGTGTCACTAGCAGGTGAGCAGCAAATCAGCAACAAGGAGGTCCCTAAATGGGTGCAGATTTGGGGGCAGCCTGAGGTAATGAGGAGACTCTCCGTGTGTTACGGTTCGAGTATTTTGCAGTTTGTCCCACAACTGAGCCCGGTAGGCAAGTCCGATTCTTTTGAAATGCACAGTGCAAAGATGCCTTGCACCCAACCTGGGCTGCTGAAAAAGCCCCCACCACGCAGGCACGCCGGCAGAGCTTTGCCAAACCGCTCATCAGGACTTGCTCCCAGCAGCTGCTGGGCCCCGCTAAGCCCAGGTGTGACAAGGGTGGCCTGAGGAGGCAGTGGGGGCTTTGTACCACTTGCTTATTTTCCTGTCCTTCTCCCACAGCCTGGCTTGAGAGAGGACAAAAAAAGCCCTTCCATCTGTGGCAAAGTGGCTCAGTACTGAGCCACCTGCCGCTGGTTCCCTGTGCCTTGGGAGGTATCATTTGCAGGTCAAAGCTTTTCCCTTTTCCTGCTTGGGCTGGGGGTGGTCCCTGCTCGAATCTCAGTGCTTGCAGGGCTGCAGCCCCAGCTCCCCTGTGCAGGGTGATGCTACAGCATGCAGGAGGACACCCCCCCACCCCTCCCCCCTCACTTAGAGGGGCCAGCATGATCTGACACAGGTTGGGATGTGTCCTCGCTGTAAGATGTGGCTTTGGGCAGGTAAGGCTGCTGCTATGGAGAACTGGGGGAAAGCGTGAGAGGTTGGTGGGACGAAATGTATTCACAGAGGAGGGGGCAGTAAGCAGCTCTGCTTGCCTCCTCTAACACTGTGCTGTGGACAGTGGGTCTCTAAAAAGGGCCTCGGAGTACTTGGGGAGGGTGGGACAGCAACACCTTCATGAGGGATTTGTGCCTGGCAGGCTGCAGGGCGACTGCAAGACTCGCCCAGCTTAGGGTGAAGGTCAGTGGCACCGCACGTGTTGAGCCCTGGAGTCATGGCTCGTGTTTTCCCCACTCGCTGCTGCATGGCTTGGCTTGAGCACTGGGAGGGCTGGTAAACCGCTTCTCGCTGCTTTGTGCTGTGGTGAAGGTTATTGGTCAGGTGGTAACATCGCGTATCACTTAGTTTTTATGTTTTACTCCTTCTCGAAGTTCTCCATTCGCTTTGCATTAGCAAAGCACCTGGAGAAATGCTCCGTGCTCTTTTCAGACATTTCTCCTTCATTTTGCTCTCAGATCTCATCTCTCAATGGAAATTAGCATATCATCATTACTGAAGGTGTAAATGGAGGCTAAACCAAAATTGTGTCGTTAAAACAACCAGCAGAAAGTTAATATTTTCAATAATATTACTAAATAGACAAACAAAATACAGAAAAAAGGGAACCATGTGTTAACAGCAAAACAAACCATTTAAGAAAATGAAATATTAGTGAATAAACACTAGATGGAGCATATGTTGCACAGCTGAGTTCCTACAGTCACTTTCTCTCCCAGGAATTTAAGGTCTTGGATGTAACCGGCTGCCATGTGGCAAAGAAAACCAGAGCCAAGATGTACAGGAGTTTGTAAGTGTAGCTAAAGCCCAAGCGCAGTCGCTCATCCTTGTTCAGCAAATGCTTCATCTCCAGTGAGTTTAATGTGGCTTTTAGCCCACGGCTGCCTGCTTTGCTGTGAGCTAAAGGATCAGGGCCTTAAGATGTGGTGTTTCTGCTTAAAGCTCAGTGGCACCGGACCACGAAGACACCCTCTGTGTGATCGGTCACCAGGACTCTGCTGGGACAGGGTAATTTCTTAACCTGCTGCAGCTTCATCTGGGCACACGGACCCCAAGCAACCTTAGTTTTTTAGGGTGCATGGGTGGGTTATCCCCACTCTTGTCTCTGGCCTTTCTGTTCTGTACCATAACGAGTAACTGGCTGCAGCTCTGGTTCCCCGTAGCCAGATAGGGTAATGCCTGTCTCAATTTGCAGGAAAAATCCCAGCTATTGGAAAATTTACAGCTTTCTGTGTCTCTCTCCCAAATGAAAAGCAATGCCTGTGTGAAGAGAGAAATACAATGAAACCTTTTTAAAAAATATTAGAAGATATTGGATGATTTAGGACTGTTCTTGATGCCTAAAAGTATGAAGGGCAGGGTGGATTTTGAAGAATGAGGTTATTAGCTTCTTGGCTACTTTGTTGTTCTGGTGGCCAGTTTTTGGGGGTTTGCTTTTTTTTAAAAGATAACTTCAGTGGAATAAGTGGAGAGGGAAATAGGTAAAATTCCTTTGGATGTGATTTTTCTCTTTGTTTTTATTACAAAATGTGGGCTTTGTGTGTGAGTAGGAGCTATTTGAAATAATTGAAAAAAATTTCCTACAGGGAGACAGGAGCTGGCCTGCAGCTCAGGGTGAACTCAACCTCCCACCACTTGTGCCCGGGTCCCTTGGCCCTGCCAAGCGTCACACAACACACCTGCGGTTTAACAGGCGTGACCACGCAGCATGCGAGATGTTTTTGTGTGCGTGCATGGAAATTTTGAGGGAGATCAGGCAAGACTTCTGGAGATAGGAAGGCTCCAGAAAATGAGGTGATCTCACTACATCTGCATTTCCTTCAGTGTTTTTTGACTCATCATAACCAAAACAGTACGGCCCGGAAATGACAAATTGCTTCTCATCTATTGATTTTGGCCAGGGCTGGTGCCTGTGACTAGCTGAGGTGGAAGGTGGGGGTTTATTTACTGAACAACCTCGGGCTGGATGGGACTTGGCTGACGTCTTTGTGGAGGAGGTCAGAGCCTCCCTGGTGGCCTCATGTGAGCTGTCTGGCTCTTGGGATCTCTGCAGGTACCTGGGAAGCGGCTCGTGTTCGGTGCCAGCTGTATGGCTTGTCTCTCCCCCTGCTCCCAAAGGAAGGAAGGATCAGACAAAATTAGTCTTGATGAGAAATGTGGTGAAGTTGTATGACTGCTACTGCTCCCTGCCTGCTGGTAATGGGTCCAGCTAGATTATTGCTATCAGATACTGTCCCTGTAAGGTGAACCTTCCCTGAAGTATTAGAGATGCCTGGGATAGTCCTTCAGTGTTGCAGCTTATTGCCTGTCTCATCCTACTCAGCTTCTCTAAGAAGTTATTTATGTACTAAGAGAGAGATGTTGAAGGTCGTTTTTTTTTTTTTTTTTTCCTGCAGTTTGTTTCTGAATGCCTGGGTGCACAGCTCTAGTTGTTTGAAGACCTCACTGGGAAACCACCAGCATCTTAAAATGCCTAAAAGCTACTGAAAATCTTGTTCTTGGTTTTTAAAAGAAGTGTGTAGATCCTCAATGTTGGACATGTACTCCAGAGCTTATGAATAGCAAAAGGAGATTTTCACAGTGGTGACAGGACTTAAGGAAAATACCAAAGTGAGGAGGAGAAAAATCTGTGCTGAAGATGCAGCCAAAGTGTAAGGCTTCCCACACCCTTCACCCAAATTCCAGCAATTTAGGGATCACCTCCAAACACATTCATGTAATGTGATCCAATGTGCTTTCAAAGGTGTCCGTCAGCGGAGCAATAAGCTGGCTTTGGAATCGGATTTTCCTGGGTTTCTGTCAGAAAGCAATGGCAATGTGTCTACGCATTTATGGCAGGTAAATCGGTGCATGTGTGCACCTTTAGAGAAGCCAAAGGCTTGGAGAAAGCAAAGTTTCACCTTAACTGTTTGAATGTCTGAGGGAAGATGGAGGGAAAGCTACTTGTAGTGTGTGACATTTTGCACCAGTTGTTCAGATTAAGACACAGTAAACGTTTTGCTTTACCTAGGGTGGGGCAAGCCGCTCAAGGGTGAAGGAACATTATCCTAAACCACAGTGTTCAGCTGCTTGTGTGTGAACGCGTGTGGTTGGCTCTGTGGGTGAGAGAGAGTCCCTGAAAAAACACGTTTTTACGGGCAAAGCTCAAGTGAGAACATTTCTCAGTGATTTCTTTGGTAGAGCTGTTCTCCTGAGAAAATTAGAAAGGTCCTTCATCTATTTGCATTTGTCAGTAGAAACTGAAGACAAAACAAAATGTACCAGCAGTCATAATTGTTAAATTGGTGTGAAGAAATAATGGCTGGTTTAGCCTAATTGGCAAAGAATGTATGCAAAGAGCGATGCCCATCCATGTGGGACTTGAAATCATAGGTGGTCTTGCAAAGGGTGGCAGCCAGACCTTGATTTATTGATCCTTACAGGGAAGTGATCACTCTGCAACCAATTTTGGGCTTAAATGCAATTTAGCCATGTCTCAGAACCTCTGAGAACCTACTCGCCCAGAGACTAGCCCTATGGGCTTAATTTACCGTGTGTTGCTTTTGAACTGCTGTATTTCCCAAAGAGGCATATGGCATAAGTAGATCTCAGTGACCTGAACTCTTCTGCCCTGGAGTCCCTTCCACAGGGGGGTGCCTAAAGCTGCAGGGATCCATTCCCCACTGCGCTGAGGGGACAGACTTGCTAGCGTTCAGGTTTCATGTGGAAAATGACTGCTGCAAAACTCGCAAAATAAAAATCCTAGTGACTCTGGAGATTTTGTGCCCAGAATAGGGCTACTAAAAAATGCTAAAAAGGTAAATTCTCTAGGATGCTTTTGACTCGAGATCAAAAGTGGTCAGGAACACAGCTACTTTTGGAGTAACCTTGATAACTGATCATATTACAAAGTATCTACAATGGTGGAGATCTGCTCTTGGGAAGGGGGGAGGAGGAGGGAGGAGAGGGTGGTGGTGGTGGTGGTGGGGTGTCCAATCCAATGGGAACATTATAAACCTCACTAAAGTCTCTCATTGTCATATAGAGACATGCAGGGACCGCATGATGCAATGGAAATGGCAAATAACGTGTTACTGTGCATAAGGAGTAACACCACTGTGTTGCAGAGAGCTGGTGGGTTAGCTGCACAGTAGCCCCCCTGGGGAGTTCCCTGGCCATCCCCCAGGGATTGGGGGGTGTGGGGTGGGTACGTGGCAGCTCATGCAGAGTCAAAGAAGGGCTGGTAAGAGAAAGCTACCAAGTCTTCGCAAGGTGATAACTATTTTTTTTTTCTGCTTTCATTTTTTAGTGTTACTTCAATAACAAATGTATATTGTTCCTGTTCTGTACAATATGGTTCCCTTAAACCACTGGGTTATACATGCAAGCGTGTGCACACTCCCACCCCCACACATATTTTTGTTAAGGTCTCCACCACCTGAAAAGCATTCGATTAGTCACTTGGGCATATAATTTTTTTGTGTGGTTGTAAATTAATTCTGTTAGCCAGCCACATTTCTTCTAAGAAATTTTAGCACCAAAAGGAGAAGAGCAGCTATGAAGGCCTTAGTTCCGGTAGTTGCTCAGCACCAGCAAATAGTTGGTGTGACTTCAAGCAGGGGATGTCTTTAAATGTGACAAGTCAAGCAAATGTTGGTTGTCATTCTCAGCAGCAGTGCTGCGACGTGTAGGTGACTTGAGCAGTGATCTTCCCAGCACGTTGCTGCCCGCAGTTTTCAAAGATGCTATTTCAAAACTTAATCTCAGCTAAAATTAATCTCTGGATCATTAAACTCCTTTGAGAACTAACTTGTCAGTCAGTGAGGACTTTCTGAAGGGAACTGAGGATATCCTGTACTGCAGGGAGACTGAGTTTTAGTGGGAACTCATATTTTCAGGGGCAGGAAAAACCAACAACCTTCTGCTTGCCAAATAATTTTGTGTTTGCTCTGAGCTTACGGTGCCATTTAATACACACGTTACCGCTTGACTATAAAGCACTCTTCTGCCTTCCTGTGCCAAACAAGGTTTTATGTCGTTTGGACAACTGGTTTTGAATTTGCAATCAAACTAATTAAACTCAGTTTGGGGGGGCTTCTTTCTGAAGGTTCAGTCATACTCCACATAATAACAGGGAATGAAGGCAACCAAATGCAACTTGGCACAAATTTCCTCTGAAAGCTAACCAGTTTCATAACACAAATTAAGACTAGCTCCGCTGATTTAATCTTATTTTCAGCTGTAAAGAGCAGGAGGGCAGTAAGGGAGAGTGCAGCCCCTGTGTGAGGGCTCAGCCATGCCATTGGCAGGAGATGGCAGCTCCGTGCGTGACTTCAGACCAAGCAGGTTTGGAGTCCTGCATCATTTTATTTCTAATGGTGCCTACAACTGCATTGAAGGCGATCCTCGTTTCTTGAGTAAGCAAAGAGTTTGCCTTGCTAAAGGGTCTGTAAGGGCCTGTGTATTCAGTAGGGATGAAAGTAGGATTTATGGTAAGTGTAATCTGCCTTCTTGTCTCTTGTGAAACTCTCCCACAGAGATCAGGTTTATTTTTTTTTTCCCCTCCCTCCTTTTCACTGTCCCCTCCAAGGAAACAAAGTAGTGTTGAGTATCTGTATTCAGTTTAGATTACCAAGAAACAGCTATTGTTCACTATGTTAAAAATAAATTAAATCATATTTTGCTTAAGGTCTAACAACTGTGTTTGATTATCATGTGGTATTTACTAAATGTAAGACAGTCATAACAAGGATTGTCATAATAAACATTTTAAAATGCACACATGCATAAACCTGCTGCTAATGGAGAATATTCAACATGTGGCAGATGCCTATTTCTATTTTTTTTTAAATTCAAAATGGTGCCTACAGTTGCTTTCTTAGAGAAGTGTGGAAACATCTAAATGAATGGCTTCATCTTAAAAACTGATAATCATCTATAAGCTCTCTTTGGCTTCAGTGATCTTCTCTTGCAGTGCCTCGGGAGATCTCTGTTTATCCATTTGTAAATCCATTTCCAAAGACAAAGCAACTGCCTCTGCTCCAACCTTTTTGCAAACACATTCGTGCATGTGCCCAGTCTGGATGGTCACCCAGTTCTCTGTATGAAAATGGCACCCTTGGACTCCCCCTGTTTCTTAGTCCCAAACAGTGTATATTTGCACGTGTGTCTGTATCTACATATATCTGGAAATAGTTGTCTGTGTGCAGGAATTTATGTGTGCATATATGTGAGAATGCACATCCTGGGACTGGAAGCAGCCATCAAGAGGAGAAATTAGGCCATGCAGACGTAGTTATGTTGCCTTTAGTCTTCTCTCTATGCCCAGTCTGCTGTGAGCCTACTTACATGGGCCCGGGTAGGCATCTCCACCTCTTTCTGCAAATCTGGGCATCTCCACAACCCCAACTCCCAGGCACAGGGCTCTGCCGACTCAACACAATCATGAAGCTTGCAATTTACAATGGTATTCAGATGCCTGACACTAGTAATTGATTTCCAGGGGAGTTAGTCTCTTGCGTGTCTTTGAGGATCTGGCCCAGAAGCTGTTTGCTGGAAAATGCCTGAAAGCTACTTGCAGTCAGATGGCAGGGAGCCGTGACAAGGATCAGCAAGCTGGGCATCGCTGGCTGGGTGACCACAGTCTCTGGGGATGCAGCTCTCTTGCATGGTGGCGTGTATTTGTTTGCACCAATCGGTGTCTGACCTCGGGGTGGGGAGGAAGGACCAACGTGGGGGAATGTTTGCAGAAAAGCAGGAGACTTTAATTATGGGATTAGAATTAATTATAGGTAGGATTTAGCAAATACCTGCCTTTGAATACATTTTCCTGTTCTCTGCCATACGGCATGCACTTGAATCCTCTGCCTAATGCTCTCTTCTGGGCAGTTTGCCTACAGTCTTGGTGGCAGGCGGCTTTGATGGAGACACTTAAGCGACTGCCACTAGCTCCCTGTTCAGCGATCAGCTGCGCGAAGCACGTAAACCCAGTCCCAATAATGCAGAACACACAAAGTGATCAAAGCGTAGAGCTGCCTCCCCGCTTATCAGCACGTAATCGCCCTCCTGGCGTGGAGCCCGGGACTGGCAGCCGATGTATCCAAGTGCAGACTGTTTGTTCAACATGGGAACTGAACTGAGGATTCCTCCTCTGAAGCAGTGGTGCTACCGGGCACTGCAGAAGGAGTTCACCGTGGGGCGCGGGCACTGACACAGTAAGGAATCTGCCTTATCAGATGTAACGGGTTTGCTGTGTGCAGCCCACTGGCAACCAGGCCAGTTTTCATGGAAATGCTTTTATAGTCAGCTGACTGTCTCCTGGGGATGTTGTTAGTTTGGGGATTGTTTTGGTGAAAACGCTTCACCTCTACTGCCAGTCCCCTACCCCAAAATAAATGCAAAGACAAATAACCGGAGATGCACTTCAGACTGAAATGCTTGATCCAATAGGCTGAACCTGGAGGTGCTGATAAGGAACTGTGATGATTACTGGTTGCAAAACAGTGGGGACAAGGAACTACAGGCTTTCTTTGGAAACCTCCCTTCTCAGCAGTCAATCATCGCCTCACTCTGCCCTGAGATAGGTTGTGCTGGCTGCGTGCAGTAGAAGCCTCCCAAATTTTCATGGTACAATTGTTTGCGTGTTATTACGGTACAATGGTTTGCAAAGTGTATCACACTATTCTACTATTTTAATACAAAGCAGTGCCTCTAGCAGTCCTGCTATAAATTATACTCACTGGTAAAAGTGTAAAAACTTTCCATTTTGCTACCTCTTGGTTCAGCCAGCCACAGCTTTGTTAACAAGCCACATGTTAGCAATTGGCTCTAAACAACAAGTGAATAATCTGCACAGTTTAGCGTTAATCAGCGAAATGCTCCATCTTGTCAGATATATGGGAGTAGACACAAGTGAGGGAAAAAGACTGTCTCTTTCTGTGGCAATTAATAAAATCAAATGTATCCTGAATCTTCATCCAAATGCTCACAAGTGGCAGAGAGTCTTATTCTGAAAGATACCTACCAGTTTTACTGCTTGGAAAACTCTTAGTTGCTCATTTGATTAATCAAAGTATTGTACTAAAAGCAGAAAAGATAAAATATATTCTTTGTCAAGGTGCCTTTAGTCCTAAAGAGACACGAAAGATCAACTTAGGCTATATATATTTTATTCTAATACAGCCTGGCTTAGGGTTTTCTTTCATGTGTCTAAGAAGATTGCTTAGAGGGGGAGCATTATGTGAATTAGTAGATATCGATACCTTCAGGAAAGCTTAGATTTGTATGCAAAAATCCCATTCATTAACATCCACAAGGTACAAACAGCTGCTAAAGCACGTATTTTTCTTAAACACTTCCCAGGAAGTGGCAATAGAGAGGAAAATCCTGATTATAAAAGTGCTCTTGGTAATGATACTGACTGATTGTTACAGATGTCACAGGGAAGATAATCTGTCTTTTTATTAGATTAAACATGATGTGAAGCAGTACAGGTGTCTACAGATGTAATATTCGCGTAGGCTTGACTTTTCGGACTAGCTAACCTATGCTTGGTGCCAAACCTGAGGAAACGAGGGAAAAGTGGCCAGAAACTACTCTTGTGCTTCTTTTGATCCTGAGGCTGTAACAAGCGCCATTTCAGTCACTGGTGCTGCTTGAGGTCTGACTTGCCTTGCATGGCCTGTGGGCCACCTGCAAGCACCCTGCTGTGATGTGACGTCCTGCCACGTCACGGCCACTGTCACCGTATCTTCATTTTGGGGGTAAAATGGCTGCACTGTACCCTGGGTGGATAGAGCTCAGCTGCAGCTTTGGGAAAGGCAGTTCTCTGTCTCTGTAACCACTAAGGTTCAACCACTGAGGTCCGGCTGGTGCTCATTTTGGGAGGCAAAGGCTACTGGCACCTCTTGGGTGCCTGAGGCAGGCAGGAGGGCTGGCTCTTTGGAAAGGGGTAAGCTGTAGCCTCTTTATTCTCAGCGATGAAGTAGGAACTTCTCTGAGGTTTAAAAGTGTATTTCCCCTCCTTTTCCCTCCTCTTTTTAGCACTGCATGTATACTGATTAAACTTCAGTGCTTTACTGTGATCTAGATGGGAGCCATTAACCCCTAACAAGGCATCAAGATCATGAAATCTCATTAAGAAAAATAGTTTAATTCTAGGTGCACTGGTTCTTTGGTTGAAGACTTTTGGTTACAGACACGCTTAGTTTCATGTGCCCCTTTGTAGTGATCATACTCTAGCCTTTGCAACTCAGAGTGTTTACTTTGACAGTCCTGGGAGTTCTTGAACTACAAAACAAGAAATCTGTGTGGGACTCTGAAGTACTTGGCCTGATCTTAATTTGAAACAATTTATTGTTCCCTGTGACTCCTGTTGCAATCCTGTGGCCTTACATGTTGCCTTTTTGCCATAAAATTTGCTTGATTGCCTCTTTCTGAAATTGGCATGGCATAGCATTTCTGTTCCTTTTCTCACTTTGATGGCCTACAAAATGTGTTTTCTTGGCTCCTGCTCTCATGCTGCTTCATGACTTTTTTTTTTTTAATAAAAGCAAAAGGCTTTGGAGGCTGTATTTCAGAGATGAATCGTTACCGCTTACAATAGTTCTGTTCACTGTGCTTTGATGAGCCTGTTGAGAGAAAGAGCAGCTTCTCTCTCCCTTATTTTTATTTGCTGTGTTCTAACTTTGCAATTCCTTGGAACCCCAAAGTCCCAGTCCAAGGGAGATATGAAAACAATAACGAATGTCTATAAAATATTTTTCTTGAAAAAAACCTCCTCTCATACAATTTTTATTGGAAGATTATTTGCCATTAAAAAGATTCCTGCCCTTTGCATACTTTTCCTACCTTTGCTCAAACAGTGGAAGAAATTATCTTGCCTTAGAAGGTTAAACATACCAGACTACTCCACCCAGATAGAAATCAGGATGATGTTTTAAAATTATTTAGCAACAGTAATTTTCCTATTTTATTATAAAATATTGCAGATATCATCATATTTGTTAGGACGTGCCAATCTTAGTCATGACCTGACACTGTTCCATTCACAAAAATCAAGCAGATTATTATCTCATGATCATATTTCCTAAATGGGTAAATTTATTTTTTATGCTCCATTTCTTGATAAAGACTAAGATGACAACCACCACAACAAAGCACTCATTTGGTTAAAATTATTTCAAAACTGGGCTTTTAATTTTTATAAAAGACTCTTTGTTCTCTGTGTCATGTCTACGGGTGGACAAAGTTGGAAGTTGCTAGATGGTTGACCGTGGATCTACCAGTGTACATCTCTTCATAATCTGGCACTTGGGTGCAATCACCACCAAAAGCTCTAGCATATTCCTCTACACTGCAGTTCCACCGTGGCTGAACTGCACACATACATCCCTGTGTCATACCAGACAGATCTGCCCAGAAAGACCTTCTGTCTTTTCCTCTCATGCAGCAGGTAAGAAATGTTTCTTATTCAAGTCTACTTCAACACATAACCACTTGACTAGTCAATGGGTAGAGAGACAAAGATTGAAATCATTGTTACTTGTTAACAAGTGTAACATGTACAGGCCTACACAGATGCCACTCTCTTCCCACTCTACCAGTGCAGAAATAAGGGTAGCATGACACCACAAAAAAAAAAAATTTCAACCTAAGTTGTGAAATACTCCCCATAGGTTTGATTCAGTGAATACTTACAGTAAATGTTTGCCAGATCTCTCAAAAGCACAGTGAAGAAAAATAATACTTCCAAAACACACACACACATGAAAAGACCCCTCCGCTCACACACACATACTGGATCCATGAACATATGTAGTCATTTAAACTCCAAAGATGCCATGAGGCAGAATTAATTTCCTATATGTAATCCAATGTGCTATAGTTTAAAGGACTTGAAATTACCATATCTGTCACCTTGGAATAACCCAACCAAGGCCAAAGGAAAGCAAAGCCAAGTACTGAAGAGCAAATACTATTGCTCATTCACATAAGTCTCTCAATTCCACTCCAAGAGAAACAATATGAAATGTTCAGTGCAGCCATTTGGGCCCATGATCACTGGTAACTGTGAGGCTAGCAAATATACAGGGTATGAAGCTGGTCAGTGCTCAACTCTCCTGTCTAACTGTTACAAAATGTCTGCAGCAGGAGCTGGCATTTGCATTTCATCAGTACTGTGGCCAACCGGGACGGAGGGCCGTGCCAGCGGTGATAGGCTGACAGACCTGTTGCTACCCAGCTGCTAAAGCGGATCAAAGGGGAACACCAGCCTCCCTTCAGCTGCCTGCAGCACTACAGGCAGAGGTGGGGCTGGAAGCACATGAGGAAATACGATTGGAGGGGGAAACTAAAGCACTTCAGTCCATAATCTAAATCCAAGTCCCTGATTAGGGACTGATTAGCAGTTGCCTGAGCTGGCAGGCCACTAAAGTCCCCCTCAAGGGCTGCTTGGTCCCAGTGCACAAACCTTCCTTAGTGTAGGGCGAGGACCTGAGGTTCCGTTCACCTGCTGATGCCTCCCAAGCTTTCAGACAAAGTCTCTCGTGGTTTTCCTCTTCCTCAGGCCTCTGTGGGTCTGCTGTGACCTGTGCCAGCTCCCAGCCCAACTCCTGGGAGCTGCTGCCTGTAGCCTGCTGGCTGGGGCATGCCTAGGAGGCAGGAAATGCGCACTTCAGCACCCTTTGCTACAGGAAGGAGTTAGATGACAGCCTGAGTAAGACTGTGCTTGAGCTACTGGTGGCTGCTCAGAGTTTGAAACAAAAATTTGGTACCTGCCCTCAAAAGAGGATTGTAGGCTATGAGCTGAGAGTGGAGGGACTTGCACCTGCATACTTCATTCACCAGAAGGCACTTAAACCCAGGAGAGAGCTAGGATTTAGGATGAACTGCAGTCTTCAGCTTTTCCTATTTGGCTGGCTTAGCTCCTCAAACAGTGGCTTTTGTGAATCCCCCTCCAAGGCACTTAACTGGCCTTATGCACATGCATGGAGTCCAGGCATCTAATTCAGGCATGTGGACTCCATTATGGGGCCAGGTGCACACATCCCCTCATGGATTAGGATCTGAAAGGTTCTATATCCTGTATTGTCAATCAACTAAGGCCTCTGTTTTCCCTGCCCAGTCCTCCTTCTTTGTTTCAAAATCTTGATATTTTTGAAGCAGATATGTATTTTTAAAAACTCGTCTTGTATCTGTGCAAAGGAGTAGTTAAGGCATGTACTAGCTATTCCCAGGATGATGCAGTTAAGTCAGCAATGACTAACTTCACAAAACCTGGCGTTAGAAAAATCACTGCATTTAAATGAAATCATATTCTTCCCCACAAACTTTGTCCTCCAGATTCTTACTGCTGAACATCAGAACCAAAGATTCATGACTACCTACAGGCCATGACTTAACCAAATAAAAAATAAATCCACTAGGCAGATATTTCTCTAGCAAAGGAGTCTTGTTTCTCCAAACAGCAGAATGGCTACTAGCAATGCTTACAATGATTTTCTTTTGATTATTTGTTGTGTTTGACTGTAAGATGGGGCACCTACATTAATTCTAAGTTAATTTTGTGTTAGGTCAAGAAATCTGCTCAGATTTTCAGGTGTTAGCAGACATAATGTATTCTTAATAGAAATACTTTTAATGTGCTTTCTGGAAGGCTTATTTAACCATGCTAAGGAAAGAGATAATCTGGAGTACATAATTGTAGCCCACAGGCTCAGAGTTTGAGAGGGGGATTTTTTAGGTCTGAGCTGTATTCCCTGAAAATTGTTGCAAAATTCTCAATAAATCAAATAACAAGGCTGATTAGATCCTGCAGGAATGAGCTCCTTAAAGGACTGTACTTGTAAGTTGTGCTAGTAAAGTCATTCGAGTGCCAGTCCTGGATGCAGGGTGCAATTTAGGCTATGTTTAGAGTAGGAGCGCTTTACTGCTAAAGGAATACTAAATGGCAAAGTGATTCTAGCCGAGAAGCAGCCATACCAGCAACTCTAAGCAATGTGCTGGGGAAGTAAGCTCTGCCCATACACACACACATAAGTATATTCACACAAATTAAACAATCAGTAAGAATTAAAATAAATACATCAAAACCTCCTAAGTCAGCTTTGCTGGTATTACTGCATCTATATGAGAAGCTTGTGGTGATGTAACTGTTTCATGCTGCTGGCTGACAGGACCCCAGAGCACAGCAGCTCCATGGCAGGCAAAGGAAGAAGCGACTGGAGGAAAGTTGGGTTATGAACAGAAGGGAACATGTGAAGGAATTAAATGAGATACCAGAGATTTAGCAGCTCTCTCAAACTGAGAGGTAATCTAATTTCTTCCATCTTTTTTTTTAAGCTTCAGTAATAAATCAGTGACAAAAATCTAAGATCTAATATAATCTGTGGGATTGTATGGCATCCATGTTTGCTATTTCATTAGATACTATTTTCATTACATGTTTTTGAAAGTAACATTTCAGAGAGGGGAAGTAAGGCAAACTTATGGAGAGTTTTCATCTTTTCTTTTTAGACATAGTGGGCAAAATGTGAAAACTACTGCCACATGGCAATGCCATTGCTTTTAAATGCAGATTAGTTTCAAATAGTATCTATAGAAAAAAAGTTAGCACCCTCCTCTTTTTCTTTTTTTCAAACTAAAAGGCAGCACGGGTAATCAAAATCACTAAGACATAAAAAAGTCCATAGTATCTTTCATTTTTTAGCAGTTTTATTTCTTTTGCCTGTTTATGCTCTAGACTGGGTATCACCTAATGTGTGTACAAATCTCATAAATCACCTTTGAGAACTGCTGTTCTACCCATGCCTCTCATCTTCTTGAATTCCTTCTTATTTTATCTCTCTCCTCTTTATAACTAATAGCTATACCTTGTTTTATCCTTTCTTGTACTTATATTTATTCTCTCAACAGTGGTCAGTTGAAAATTATTTGCTTTTTTGATATTGTAATAATGATTACATGCCATTATGTCTTTGGTTTGGAATGAAGGCTTCATCTTCCTTAAATGTTACACCTGAAATGAACTTGTCTTCAAAGGACTAAGCCATGACAAATCATCCGGAGGGAGACATTTGTGTTTTCCTCCACTTGCAATAAGCAGTACAGTGTGGCCATACAACACTGGTGAGGCAGTGTAATAATGTAATGGTAATATTATGGAAGAGAAGACAAACCTACTTACTTTTCATTTGGAAATGCAAAATTGTTAACACAATATTGTTGAAGAATTTTCCTGGCTAGTTTTCCCTTGTCTGCTTCAGGCTGAAAATGAATGCAGAATTTTAATATTTTATGAATCCTCCTGACTATGAAGGTCTAGTAATTCTCCTTGGGAGGATCTGTGACACAGAGAAAATGCAGAAATCTGAACAGACATGACAGAAAACTATATGCAGTAGTGACTGTAACTTTGAGAAACTTGTGTCCTATCAGTTCCTGTGCATCAGTTACACTGGTAAATATCTATTTTTTAAAGTAAAAAAAAAAAAAAAGAAAAAAGAATATTTCCTAGAGTGCAGTAATTCAGGCCTCTGCAATTGTAAAGAAAAACCCTACATGACCTGGAACAGATTTTTCTCAAGTGACTCAATTAATTACTTCCATGTGACAATTAGCAACATTGTGAAATTCAACAGTCGGAGAGCTGGTCACTTGTGCAGACAGGCAATTTGACATATATAGATAACCCCATTAATTTTTAATGAGAACCGTAACCTGTATAAAGTTTGCTGGTTGATAAATATTTTTAAATGGATCTCAATCTATATATACCCAGACAGTTATCCATGCAGTAGACTATGGTCTGTTTTTCTTAATCAGGCAAAACTACAATGAGAATTTTGCTCAATTAAGAACTGAAGAATTTGTCTGAGTTTTATTCAGTTCTTGGCAGTTGGAAAAACTGGTCTTTCCAACAGTGAGTGCCAGTGCAAAATATTTTGGCAAGGAACAAATGTCAATTTAGATCTATGAAATTCCCATTTTCAGGCAGTAAAATTAGAATCACTCTGGTTTGTATTAGCTTAAAAATACCCAAATCCTGGCCTACTATTGTGTAGCTAAGTAAGCAGGTATCCACTACTGGCCCAGATTCTGTCCTTGGTTATAGTAGCGTTTTGATTGCAGTGGAGGTAATTCCTATTTCTAAACAGAATAACCAATATCACTGAGTCCTAACTTTTCCATGTGCTCAATTTATTGATATTGGTATTCTTCTGCTGTGGAAATGATCACAGTGGTTAAATTTATCTGGTTTGAAGTGGACAGCAGTGATTGTTATTGAGTCCATTTTACTGCATCTTATCTTGCTAATGATGACATTTAGTGTGATGTAAGAGATGAACAGTGTTACTTGCCTAGCCTCTCTAAGCTAAAAGGAAAATTTTTAAAGATGGAGGAGTTGGAAGATAAGTGGGAGAGTTGCTTTCCATTAATTTTTTTGAAGGAAATGTTTTTCTTATCATTCTTTTAATCTATTCAAAACTATCCCAAATTCTTCCTGGAAGCTGGGCTGGAGATGTCATGAGAACAGACATTATTTCATATATCTGATATCTTTTTTTTTTTTTTTTTAAACTGGCGACAGAGATCCCATTTAATTAAATGAAAGCAGACTTTGGATGTCTCTGTTGATGTACAGTCCTACAGGCAGTAGAAGAATGAGGGAAGAACCTGTAAAGTAAACCTATCTATTAAATTAAAAATACCTACTTATGTTCAGACTTGACTATTGTTTTACAAGGAACTCCCAAGAAAACATACATGTGGATCCCATTTCCTGCAGAAGTTTGCTTTAAACACTCATGAAAGCAACATATCATACTTCAAAGATTTCCTAGTTTAGCTAGAAGTAGGGCTGTAAATGGTCTGCTCATATCCTTCACCATGGCTTAGCTGATGCTATCAGCCAACCCTCTTCATACCTGTGGAAAAGACTACTTCTCTTTGGCTTGCTAGGAAGCTCTGTAGGCCAAGTGTCAGCGCTGCAATCAGGTCTATAAATCTTCTAGATTATTTGTGTGCTGGAGTTTCTCTTGCCATTGTGATGAAGAAATAATTGAATTGCAGAACTCCACTAGTACATATGAAGCTCATTGAATTTTATTCTCTAACAAAAGCATTATTTTGTAAATGGAAAAAAAGTATAAATGTAAGCAGATACATATGGTTTTGATATTTGAACCCATTTAATTATATCAGTAGTTTTGCCAAATAACATGACATGGACAAGTTAGATGTTAGCCTTTTTTATAATTTAACCAAAGTGATCACGTATATTGTGTGCTGGCTACACACACTATTATGTTTGATCTTTGTCCCACCACAGAAAATTGGTGCAAAAAAAAAAAGCATGAGAGGACCCAGGGCTTCCAAATGTGTTAAACTCATTACAAAGACACTTTAAACTTACTCATCGTTCAGTCTTGTTCACTCTTAGTGATGATGCCTCACTGACTAAAAGTAATAAGCCTAAATTGAATTGTTTTGTAAAGAAATGTTTTTCCTCATAATTATAGATGATTCTCAAGAAAAACAGAATTTGAAGGTTACCACATTTTAAAATTAACATCTATGACCTTGCTCAGCTGTGTGCTGCCAAAGCACGTGCATTAGAAATGAGCTGAGGTGGCAGTGTCCAGATCCAGAGAAGCCAACATTTTTTACTGCAGATATAACGCAGACTCCCACAGTTGCTATCTCTGAATGTGGGGCTGACGCTCTGAATCAGAATGGTGAAACAGGCATATGCTGAATGCTCACTGTTCTCATAAAATATTCTGTCTTTCCTACAGTGCTGGAGGGGAGGGGGTTAGAAAATTATAATTGTGAACTACTGTTCCTGCCTCTTATGAGGACATGCTGCCCCTAGAGAACTAAGCAAATATCTGGCTTATGCTTTTTCCCAATGAATTCCTAAGGATAGACTTAGACATGCTAGTATCTCTGAAAAAGACTGAAGGCAGATTACAAACTCTCTGGTATTGCTGAGTTAAATAATGGATTGGCCCCTGGCTCTGAGAAAACCTCCTATGTCAGACTTGAATCCTGCTTGCTTACTCACATCACAGGACTACAGTAAGGGGTGGCAGAATTCTGGTTCTGAGTCCTGAGCCGGTATGTCTGGACACCATCACTCAAGCAGCAGGCTCAAGTTCTAAAAGAACTAGAGATTTTGAAGCATGTGTGTAAGGTTGTTCAAAACTACCTCTATGGCCTTGGGCAAGTTACTTACAGCACCATTTTTTTGCATTCCTATGGAAAAGGCAGGCCTGAGCCACCGCCCCCAAATCCCTCTCCACACATGTATGTATTGCTTTCCATCACAGAATCATAGAATGGTTTTGGTTGGAAGGGACCTTAAAGATCATGTAGTTCCAACCCCCCTGCCATGGGCAGGGACACCCTCCACTAGACCAGGTTGCCCAAAGCACCCAGCTCCTACTTTTTGGCATGTTCTAACTCCTGCTGACAAGTTTCTTCCACCTTGAGCATTACAGTTTGTATTGGAGAAGAAAAGGAGTGATGAAGAGAAGCAAAACAATAGGCAGTGGAGTTTCTTGTAGTGTCTTAAGGTCCCTCAGCTCACACATCTCATTTAGGACACATCTGAAGTTCAGGACTCCAGATAGGGTCTACAGTGCAGGAATAAAAATAGCTTGGCAAGCCAACTTGTGGTGAGCATCAAGATGGTGCAGCCTGACTGGCTAGTGGTACCCATGCTAATTAGTTTAAAGTTAAATCTTTGATACTTCTGCAAAACATTGCAGATGCTTCTGGGACTTCTGTATAGGCATTGCCACACTTTGCCAGTCTCCTTCAGTTCCTCATTTGCAAAATGAGTCTGAAACTCCTTACTTAGTTCTGAGTGATGCTGTAAGAAGTATGTTGAGCATTTTAATGAGGGCTATACTAAGCCATAAATCTTCTCCTATCTTTCTTATGCTCATGAATGTGTAACACACTAATTTAAGGAGAGATGAAACTTTTGGTGGCAGTAAGCTCTTTTATGGACTACATTGTTTCTCAGAGTCTCCAGTCCCCGCAGTGGACTGTTTACAGGTCTCTGTGAACCTCTAACTTTAAATAAAGCCACACAGAGACCACAAATCAGTCTTGAAGAGCGGACACATTTATTCAGGTTTTCTTCAGGGCTATGAGACCCAAAAGAATAGTTTCCTGAAAATATATTTGTCAAGAAGATGAACACTCAAGATAAACAATATAGTGGAGGCCAAAAAAGGAATTAAAACAGGACATCCCCTCCATTTTGCTTATGCAAAATCAGATGGATTTCTCTCTGGGGACCGCAGGACTGGAGCTACGGGGTTTTTTTACATGCTAGGTGCCATGTTTCGCCTGCTCTTTTTTTTCTGGCCTTGCTTTTGTATATATATTGGTGTCTAAAGCAATTATTCACATCAGTTATTCTTCTTCATCCATGCAAATTAGAACTGTAGTTACAGTTAATATGATACCATAGGTGCTATCCCCATTTTTTTCTTAAATCCTCACTGTATTACTTAAATTGCACATGCTGTTGCTTCTTCTGAATTCATTGCTTGGTCTGAGTAAATACAGTTCATTAACTCTATTTTAACTCCCACACAAGCATTCTCCCTACGCCTTTAATTACAACAGCTTTCAAGAACATTTGTCTTGACAGTCTGTGATGCCATTAAGAGATGGAATAGTACTTTACAATCAAAGGGACACATTTCTTTGTCTTGACATTATTGTTTATCCTGGATTAGATAACTATTTTGTATGTTTTGGAGCTACCTGAAATTAGCTTGCTCCTGTAAGGTACCTATTCACTCCAGTTTTAAAACTACCAGAGCAACCTTTTTCAGAGTCTTTTCCAGAAATGCTTCAGTCCTAGAAAAATGAGTGCTTCACTTAAAACTAAAAAGTATAAGAAGAAATGGATCTTACTGGAAGGAAACTTTACAACAACCCTACACATTGTGAGAGAGGAATAAAGTTTTAGGCCCTGATACTCATCTCTGAGTAGTGTAATTTAGAAGAGTCTTCCTTTGTATCAATGCAGTATCCCTGTGTGAAATTGGGATAACATAGCAGAAACAACAACTGCTTCTTGTCTGTAGCTAGTCCATCTCCTGAGAAAGAATGGAGGAGCCTTCCTTACTGCCAACTTTCCAATCTGGCATTCAGTGAGACTGTAAAAGGCTTGGGGAGAAGGAGGTGAAAAGGGTAAAAGGAGGGTAAGGCAGCACTGACCGAAAATCGCACCAGCCTGGTGCGGATTAATCCATTAAAAAGAGAAAAGAGCGTAATAAGGTCTGGAGTAATTGCTTGTTTTAACTTCAGTTTTAATCACATAAGTCCTTGTCATGCTGTAAGCAGCCCAGTTTGCTGAAGGAAGAAAGAAAACAAAACAGGGCATGATTTGGGTAAAATGCACGAAGAGGCCATGTGCCACAGGCTGTCTCCAGTGCTCCAACTGGGTGGGGAGGGGATGCTGCGGTCCTTGTGTCTTCGTCCATTCAGTTGCTGGTTCCTCCACCCTCTCCCAGGGTGGCAGAGCAAGCCAGCATGGGGCCTGCTGCCCAAGGGGCTGCCTGTGGATTAGCCCTGCTGCCCTTTGCTGCCAGGGGGCTGGGGGAAGGACTCCTACCACCATTTGTGGCCCCCACATGCAGGCTCAGCTGCTCAGGCTGTGCCCTGCTTTTGGAGCTCACCTGTTATGACTTAATGACTAGGTAGTGCTAATGAGTGAAAAAAGAGCTGAAATGGGTGATTGAAATGAGCCTCTGAAAGCAGCGGAAAGGCTGGCACTTGCACAGTTATATAAAGGAAATATCGTTATTTCTAAGGAAAAGGTACTACTTCTACAGCTATAATCTAAGACATTCTTCTCTTTAGCACCAAAGCCACAGACTGGTATTCATCTAGGCTTAACACAAACACTGCATCGGGCAGTTCAGACATAGTCAGCTCTCATGAGCAATGTTAGCGTTGTAAGCTTTGTTTGGAGTTTTATTAGATTCCCTACTGCAGTCTTCAGTAGACAAAATGGGCTTGACATTTTAAACCCGTCTTGTATGATTTTTCTGATTCCAGATACAGTCACTGTAACTAATTTGTGGCAATAATCAAAAGAAAATTAGATGTATATGTATCCTTATTTGTAACCAGGATAAAAAATGGAGTTAGCAAATATATTTATAAAATCAAGCACACGGAATGTCGAATGTCGTAGCAGTGCATCTGAAGACCAAATGTTTCTTACTGATGTATAATACGTGGTTAAATACTGACAGGTACTCTAGCCAATTCAAATGTCTGTTGGAGCAATTTTTGATCGGTATGGAATCTGTACTGGATTTTCACAGGAAGTCCTCGAGAGCAGACACGTCTTGCTACTGGAGCTGCCCCGTAGGTGGCGTGAGCCATCCATTCAAGCACAGACACGGGCCTCAGTCCGCTTGCCTTTTTTAAAAAAAGGCAAAATAACAAAAAAGATGTTCACATAATTGTCCTTTATATAGGTGCTACTGCCTGTGTTGGCTGGGGCACAGCTGTGTTACACTGCCTTCAAGTCAGAACTATCATGTCATGATAAATTATAAAGAGAGTTCTTTCTGGTAAAAGTAAAATCTTAACTTAAAACTCAGTGTTCACCTGTGTCTTTGAATGAGGAGGGTCCTCTCTTCTCCCAGTTACTTCGATCACCTACAGACAGCTCATTACAAACAGCATATTCCTGGTATTGGCTAGGGCAAATGTGATATAAGCTGAGCATTAACAAATATATTTCCTTTTAGTCCTTTCTGACTTCCTGTCTTTTAGTCCGTGTTTAGTTTTTCATACACTACCTCTTTTTTTGTCAGAAGGCAAGGGACTTTGTTTTCTAGGTATCCTAGAAGTGTATCATGTTGGAATGTGTTTTGCTCTGAGCGCATCAAAACCTGCAGACTTTTCTGCTGGTGGGTAGAAAATGGTGAGCGCCAGCCCTTTGATCTTAATCTTTCTGTATTTAGGGAAGAAAGGGAATGAATTTTGAGTGTGTGTGCAGTTCCTATGCAGTTATACTTTCCATTTAGGGATCATATTCATTTCTGGCTAGGTTTAATTGCATGTGAAATGGTGTTTGTATTCCACACCTGACCGTGGTACGGGGAAGTAACATGTATGTTCAGGCATCTATTCTGCTCCATTCAGCACTACTAAACCTCAGAGCAAAACTGTCAATATCTAGGTAAAAGGTGAGGGGGGAGAGGAAATTAAAAAGAGAAAGGAGAAGGAAGTCAAAGGAGGATTGTCTGGAGATACCTATCTTCAGCTCTTCACCACCACTGAATACTTGTGCAGGTAACTACTATATTTTTAAGCCAGGTAGAATGGACATCAGGTTTCAGGCACAGTAAGCAAAATTTAATGAAGGGACTCAACAAAAAAATGTATTTTGCATTTCAAAATACAAAATATCCGTCTCAGGAAGGGTATGAAGGAATATGTTGCACAGCAGCTGGAATGGGTATTCTGCCTGAGCTTGAAGGACAAGGTGTGTGAAGTATCCAAGCATCTAAGATTGGAAATAGGTCCCTCATGACATTGTCAGGCATGCCAGTGGGAGTTACAGGGAAAACCCCGCCAGGCACCACTCAGCACCTACAGGCACAACACAGGCTTGAGTGTTTGGCATTTGTAGTGTGCACAACGAACTCCTAATGCATGATCGCGCCAAGATACACTAGGAGTTGCAAGGCTAGGAACACAAGGAAAAAGCTCATTTGGAAGATTAAAAGATTACACTTTGCTGGAAAAAAAAAAATCTAATACCTGACTCACCTACTGTCCTATTTCTGCTATTTAATCCCGTTCACACCCCTAAAATACCTCTGATTATTCCAAGCCCAGGAGAGACACAACCAAAGACAAGAGTAATATGGAAGGTTTTTTTCTCATTTGTTGCTTCAGCAGTACAGGCCTGAATATTGGAAGCAGTGATTTCACAAAAAGCAGTGGTCACGCTCACTTCTTAGGTACATAGGTAATAAAACTCTTCTTTGGATTTCTGAGGTTATATCCCTCCAGGAAAACAATCTCCACTTGGTTTAAATGCAGTTAAGTCCAGGAAATAAAAATGTCATTGTCAGTGTTTCACAGGCGAGAGCTAAACCTTTCCTAAAGGAGATGTTATAATAGTATCCAGAGGAGGGAATGAACTCACTGCAGGCAAAAATTATGATAAAAATAATAATAAAAAACCCCAGACTCCTCCAAGTCTCCTTTGGTTCAACTACAAACTGCAGGAAATTTCTCATAAAAACATTTGATATTTTAATGTGACTGTACATTGGTTGGGAAAAGAGGAACATAACCTGTTAAGAGTTAACATTTTAGGACTCTTCTTTGTTATGCTAAATTCGATACTGCATTTTCAGCAAGAAAACTGCAGGCCACTTGGCTTAACTGAAGCTGGGTAAGCCTTTTTGCTTATCAATTGTCACATGAAAAAATACCAGGCAAGTTGGGGCTGAGTAAGTGTTAAAGTTTTGTTAGGATGGCGTGTCCTCAAATAATTGCAGAATGCCAAACACAGAGCTTCCCATGTTCCTTCAGGCTGAGCAGGGATGCCAAGTATACAGAATTGGAAGCTGTCTATCAGGGGTTTTTTTTATTTGCTTGATACTGTGCAGACAGCGGAGACAAAATACCAAAAATGCCTGAAGTCCTTATGACCTTTCACTGCAAACTGTGAACTTTGTCTGCTGAACTCAAATTTCTGTTTACACTGTCAGCACAGGCTCCATGCTGTTGCCTTTTCTTCATCTTTCCAGTTTGTCGCGTATCGAGGGATGGCTTCACAAACACTGCATAGGAGGGGGGACCTGAGCACATTTGAGACCTTTTGCAGGTTCAAAATACTGTCTACATGTTGTGGATTGCCTAAAAATAGTTGTAATGCAAGCAAAGTAGCATGAAATATGCTGCTTGCACACAAAGCAAGTATTCTACAGAAAGCCTTAGCTTTGCCATTAGCTGGCATGGCTCACGTTCCCACGTTGTGCGCCGATGCTGTGCTGCTGCATAGCTAATGCTATTTACACCATCTCCCATTTACACTAGGAATACACAGGCAACTACATAGTAAATGGTCCAAAAATGCACTCAGTAAACTACTGTGTCAGCTTCTCAACTAAATATCCCTGATTTCAACATCATGCTCCAACATTAATCTACCCCTTGTAAATCATGATCTAGACTGCTGCAGTGAACAAATACAGGGGAAATTTCAGATGTATAAAGTAGAAATTGTGAGAGTGAATAGAAAAGTGAGGGTGACTGAGCACTGGCATGGATTGCCCAGGGAGGCTGTGGAATCTCCATCCTTGGAGATCATTCAAAAGCCATTTGGACATGGTCCTGGGCAACCAGTCTAGGTGTCCCTGCTTAAACGGGAGGGTGCCCTCCAGAGGGCCCTCAACCATTCTGTGAAATCGTTCCTATGCAAGACTACCATGAACTGTAATATTTGACAGCATTTGCATAACTTTTGCAATTGAAAAAGGATATCCTTAACCTGTTACTTAAATAAACCCAAGAAATACATTGAACTCCTTTGAAACTAAATAGAAGGTTGAATTAATGTAACAAATATTTTAGCTGAACTATCATTATTACCTGGGTAATTCTTCTGACTGTATTTCAAATTTAATTTCATTCTATGGTAGCATTCCCTGAACTTTACAAGACAAAGGTATTAATAGAGTTCTGTGGCTGAAGTCTTTAGAGTCTAGAAAACTGTCTTAAAAGGTGACATTTCCAGAGAGACTCCTGCATAGAAAATACATTGGTGTTACCTAAAGAAACTCAGTGAGTTCACAAGGAATCATTACATTATGTCAATGAGGCTTTTGAAAGAAGACTGTTCACTTAGTGCTACTTTTCCCTGAGCGTGGAAGCTATAAAAAATGTGTGGAAATCATTTGCAAAGTGATCACTGCAGCTGTATGCTCTATGTTGCTATTAATGAGCTATCTGTTAACAAACCATATGCTTCAGCACATAAACAGGAGGATTTATGCTTAATGCAAAACTCATATAAAGAGTTACTGCTTGGTACAACTGTTTCCCAAATCAGACAGGCACATTGCTGCAGTCTTCCATGAACTTCCTGTTATCAGCATAAAAATCTGCTGCCTACTGGCTTGAAGTCTCTTTTCAGCCTGAGCAACCTTGAGTCAGCTGTTCCCCCTCACTTTGCAAAGGGGCAGTCACTGCGTATCACCAGGCAGAGTACTACCAACGAACTTGTCTCCAATGACCAGAAGTAAGTGTGCACATGTGTGCACGTGTAATGTTGTTTGGGGAGCAGGGGACTAAAGAAGCAGAGAATTTAACAAGCAGCAGGTCCTTCAGGTCTCTGCTTTGCACAGCCTGGGATCGTAAACTTGTCATCATGGTTACTAACAGCAAGCAGGAGGTATCCATGGAATATCCCCAATTCTAATGATTTGTGGGGGCAAACTCTTCTTGTTCTTTTTCTGTGTTCTTCTGTACTAGAGCTTTATGTGTCAATTATCGCTACTAAAGCCCTAAACAAGCCCCTCTTCTTCAAAACACAGACAAAAGCAACCATTGGGTTTATTCACAATAATGCCTGGATTAGTTGAAGAAACCACATTCACCAACAGGAAAAGAAAAGTAAATTTCTAAGCTATTGAATAACACTGCTATGTTTGGAAAGGATTTTTCTTTTGTAATTCCCCTTTAATTTCCTCCCATCCAGAGCTGCTGAGAGGAATCTGAAGCTAGGTTTTCATGAGCGACTAAAGGAGTCCAGCAACTGACTCCTGTTTAAAATAAGTGGTCCTGGAAATGTAAGGTAACATTTCCATAAACACATGAGTAATTTAAGATTTAAGTTCCACTAAAAAATCATCCAGTACTTCCAGGTCCCCAAATCAGGCAGGGAAAAGGCAGACTGGTAAACTAATCCTTATTATCAGATAAACAGGGATTGGATGGAGGAACATAAAGCATGAGAAAATGAGGAGGAAACTGAGGACAGAGAAGATGACTGTGTTCAAGAAGTTTATACACTGAGAGGCATAAAAGGCAGTTCAACAGGAAAAAGGATAGACAGAAAGAATATCGGACTATATAAATGGAACCATTACTTTCAGTCACTTAGGTTTTCTTTTGATTTTGAGATATGACCTCAGTAAACCCACATAAAATTGTATAACTTTATCACTTGACTTAATGTCTCTGAATTCAGCACAATACATTTTTTTCATTCTGGTTCCTGATCAGATTAGAAAGTGTCTGAAGGTAAACTGTGCATTCTGGTAACCTCTCTGAATAGTTTAGCTTTCTTCATTTCAATTGTCATTTTCCAATTTAAAAATATTATTAAAATACCACATTTGGGTGGGTAGTGACTACCATGACACTGTGTAGAAAACCAAAGCAATTTGAAGCAAGCTAGACATTGAGTACATTTTTAAAATACCTTATTGCTTAAATAAAATAAACTTAAATCCCTTAGTCTAGCAATTACTTTCAGATGTTTGATTGTTTATTTTTAAAGAGCTGTCATATCAACCATTTAGAACTGACAAGGACTATTATGATATCTTCATGAGTTTTCTTTAACATCTACTCCCTGCCTTATGTTGGGAACTACATACTCATCTTCATTGTCTCCTGTATTTATCTTAATTTTGCTGTATTTTATTTTATTAAGAGGAAGAACTTAGCAGAGCTGTTTGTGGCAAGATTTAGTTACAGGAAACCCAAAAGCTAAGCCCCAGTTTCAGCTGAGACAATTAGACTGTTGATTTTGGTAGCAGCTCAGGACTTCTATTGGACCCAAATGCCTTTCGAGTCTATCTGCCAGCTGATGCTCAAGTCCGAACATTTTCTATATTCTTGCTACAGATAAAAGGCTTTGTTTCCTTTTAATTTGAGGGATATTTCTATCCAGATCTGAATGTTTTGCTGAAATTCTTCTCTATTCACTGGAATAGATTAAAACAAAAAGGAAATAATAATATTTTGCAGAACTTTCAATCCTTTTTATGGCTTTTTTCCCCCCTTAATTCTCTGTTCCTTGATATCTGTGAATTGTTGAGGACAGTGTTTGTTTTTCTCAAAGCAATTTTGCCACGCATGAAAAGTAGCACGTGCTAATTTGTAATGCTTAGCTTCACTGCTGCTTTTTTCTGTCTAGTATATAAATTTAATAGGTCATATTACTGTTTCACCTGCTGTAGGTAAAGGACTCTAAAATACTAAACGTGTGATACTTTTTTAAAGTGATCTGTATCGTTATATAACAGCAGAAGATCTTTATCAAAAGATTTGAAGAAATTACTGATAGAAAAAGCAGTGTTCTTATACAGTCTTTTCATCAACTACTATAGAAACTTTGCAGCTGGGTTATCAAAGTCCACTGACATTCTTGGATGAATGTTTTATTGCTAGGTGGATTGGGCTCTAAAACTTTCTTATGGATGCTCTGGGAGAATGTGTATACTAGCTGGAAAGTGTTTTATTCTCTATTAATATTTTGTGGGCTGGAGCCTTGAGCTATACTATTTCTTTTTTTCTTCTTCTTTTGTTTGTTTGTGTCTTTTTTCTTTTTTTTTCTCCTTCTTGCTAGAATTTTATAGCACCCGACATAGGGCGGGTCACAGCAGCCGATGCCGGGTGAAACGGTTACCAGGGACAGCTCCGGCGGTGGACACTGCCAGAGATCCTAATACCCTGGCGCTGCACCAGTCTACCTCGGTGCCTGGAGAAGTTCAGTGGGTTCACAGAGCCAGGTCTCTGCCAGGGCTGACGCTGTAGAGTGGCGTGTTTGTAGAGTTATGTTTATGTGACTCTTACTGGTTTCTTTTCAGACAAATTGTGTAGGATTTCTCCGCAAGAGAGAAACATGATTGAACGTGGCGCTCATCCTCCTTGAAAGACATTCAGAAAGTCTGAGGAATTTATGTGATTCGTTCTTAACATGTGGATTCTTTTAATTAGCTATCTAGAAACCAAAAAAAGAGCGCAGGACACTACTGCAATGCAGCTTGTTAAGCAATAATGCATTTTTTCTTCCAAAAGTCACACTTGATAACAAACAATAGTCATAGGCCTAAGATGACTGTGGATACTATGAGCTAATGTCTAGTTGTCAGAAACTTTTCCATTAAGGCTCAGAAAGATGTTTAACATATTCTTCCCATCATTGAGCTAAACTAAACATTGTATTAAACATGGATTTTCCAATGAATGTTGCTGCTGTTTATTTTTACATGTGCATACATATGGAAGCAGACACGTGTACATATGCATTTTGGATATCAAAAGCACATCAATAGCACAGTTCACTCTATTCCCAGGATATAATGGTTTTTGACATTTCTTTTTTAATGAAACTTGTCCTTACTCTTTCCTGACCGTAAAAATAGATTTAGTACAAGGTTCTTTAAACAAACATGAAATGCCAAAATTACATGTTCTCTCCTATTAAACAATGGAGAATGACTGAAAGGGTAGATTTCTTTAGTTATCTAGGAAAAAAATGTTGCTGAGGATGATCACCAAAATTTATGTACCATATATTTTTCTACTCGAAATTCAAAAGCTTTGCTGTTTAGCAAATGCTTGAATAACTTATCAAATCCTGTGTAGGTGATAGCTTTAAGACAACTTCAGTTTTAAGCCTTTGCGCTTTGTTTTTGGCATTAGGTATAACTCATTTAGGATCTCAAAGCTGGATATACTTACATTTAGATTTCGGGAAAGGGCAGAAGGACAGGTTGTTTGCTTTTCACTTTAAGAGACCTAGATTTCCTGATTGTGTTAGGCCCGTTGTTATTTTGTTGATTTTAAGTTGCTCCCTAGGGGGAAAAGAAAGCTTATAAGAAATATATGAGCACACTATCCTTTTTTTGCAGAAATATTAAGGAATATTGGCCAAGATTTTCAAACATAGTGGTTTAACATAGTCTTTCAACTCCATATTCAGGCATCTTATTCAAGGTCTACTGTTCAGAAGTATGAAAACCTGGCAACTCATTTACTTTGAGTAGCCTTTTTAGTTACTCATTGCTTGTGAAAACTGATGTAGCAGTTTGAATATGGACTAAAAATCCTAATGTTTGGTATTTTTGTTGGCAATCGTGTAATAATTATGCTGTAAATCAAAATACGGGCTTGGATTTCAAGAAAAGTGCCTTGAGCCTTGTTCCCACCCTTCTGCAGAGACACTACATAGCTTTTTCAGATTACTAGCTATAAAACTATCAGTTTGAAGGACAGCTGAAAAACTTTTACTTAATGTGATCTTCCTCCACATGTGTTGCCCCCATGAAAATGTACATACAAACCCTTTCATGCAATGTACAACAGGAAGTCATTAGTTTCCCAACAGACTTGGACTGATGTGATGTGCTTGGAACTGCCATACAAAGTCCCAAGTGTGACTGCACTCATAATGTGAGTATGGTAACAAGGGGAGCCACAGGCACTGCTAATGTCCTATGTAAATATAAAATATTCTTAGCTATTTATAGGCTAATCACTCTCATGCAGCTGCTACCACGGCATATTAGCTTCACCTGACCCAAATCCCACTGACATAACAGGGAAGAGTCTCTGTGGTTTGGTGGGCTCAGCTGCCACTGAGATATTCAGGGTTCAGTGTGATAAAATCCTGGATGGCCAGTTCTGGAGACCTGTGCTCCAGCTGGAGTGTGAGCACATACTTGAGTGCTTTCCTGGATCAGAGCCAGGGAGGGCCCTGCACCTCTCTGCATAGCCACTGCCCTCAGCTGCTGACAACATGCTCCTTTTGCTGCTCAGTGTCCATCCTGCATGAGCCCATGGGCTACTAGAAAAACAGCTCTTTGATAAGCAGAGTGATGCTCTTCACGTGCTGATTGGCTTTGTGGTTGAAAATGGAGATATTTGGCCTAAGATCTTCCTTGACTGTGTTTTTAGTCTCCAGAGCCACTGTTTTCCCAGCAGTCAGAGTAATTCCAGAGAGCCAAACACACCTGAAGGTATTTTCTGCATTTACTGGAAGCATTTTATCAGCCAGGGCAAAATGAAATCTCAAGAGTAGTGGCTCCTAACCTCTATGCAGCTGAGCTTCAGCAGTGCTGTGTACCCCAGGACCCAGTAGGCCCTAGGGAGCTGTGCCCTGGGTGGCCCAGCTGCCACCAGACCATGCTAACCTTAGAGGGAGGAAGCATTTGGAGAGGAAGGAGAACCAAAACGGAGTACTGATTTCACAAGGGAAGCCTGTGGGTTGCTTGAGTGTTTTACCTCAGATTTATTCCAGCCCATTTGAAATGTGCCCACTACCCCCTGTTCAATCGGAATGCCACACCTGGGCTATTGTAAGGTCTTTCTCTTTCAAAGCTGATAAAAGAATTAATTAAATTTTGGTCAAAACAGTACTTTTTCACAAAAGAAGCTTTAATCTTGTAGACAGAGGAGCATTTTCTGCCAGAAAGGATATCTCAAAACACCGGCCCAGGTACCTCCAGAGTACATTGTTGCTAACCAGCCCTTGAGCTGCTGGTTGCTGGCTGGAATCTTTTTCTTCATTTCAGGTGCCTCCAGCTGCCCACCCAGCCCCAGCACGGGCTCTGAGAGCTGCCATATGATGGCAGCCGGGTGGGTGCCTTCCTCACAAAGCCCAGAGCCCACGCAGAAAGTAACTGGCTGCTTTCAAGGCCCTTTGGTTTAGATTAGTGATGACAAAGCTTTCTGGCCTCTGGTGTTAAATTTATTTTAAAAAATCTCTGTAATGATTGCCACCTCAGTTCTCTGGCACTACCAGATCTAGCACTAGCCTGCGGTCTGCCCTTGCTTTGGTATATAATCCATGGTGATTTTTCTCTTGACTCTCTCTGTCTCTTGTAAGCAGGCCCCTGTTCAGTTTGTGGTGCAGTTTAGCAGATGCACTGCCACCTGGGGAACCGATAGGAGATAATGCCCAAGTACTGCGGATTATTTGCAATTGGCTTCATCCAATTAATCTGAGCTGTACAAAGAAATGTGCATTTGGCACCTTTCCTGAGAAGACTCTAAAGCCTGGGGAGCAGGAATTGCTAATGCATTATGCAAAACCTTGTTGCCATTTGCTTCCTAGTTTTATGAAGAGCAGCTTTTTATTGTTTATCCTGCCAAACAGGCCTTCTCCTTCAAACAATGAGTCAATAATTCAGAACACATCTACGTCCATTCATCACTTCTAGAGACGGCCCTGGGCTCCACAGTTCAGCTCTGGATACAAACTTCTCTGCAGCTTCTAGGCGTTTAGGTTTGGGGCTTTGGCTCAGCTTCTTGAGTGGATGAAGGCAAGTCAGAAAATCAGAAGTAGTTTTGACTAGTTAGTAAAATGGAGAGCTGCCAGACTGAAAGGGATGGCAAGCTACTTTGCCTGTGCCTGAGGAGAGAGGGATTAGGCATTTCAGCCAAACAGCTCATTCCTGCCTCCTGTTTGTACCATCCATTCTGCTGTTACTGCCTTTGTGGGATTAGAGAGAGGGTAGAGGAATGCCAGCGTGTACCAGAGGGCCCCAGTACAGCATCAGCAGCAGCAATCGCATCTGCCCTTTCTACCTCCAATGGCAGCAGGATTTCTCTGGCTTTCTGCCCTGGTCCTGTCCTAGTTCCTGTCCCTCCAAACCCCTCCTTGACAATCAAGAAGGTACAGAAAAATGTGTAGATGGTGATAGTGGAAGTGAAGGGAAGTTCTCTGGGTGTCCTGCCTCTGGGGAGGAGGGGAAGGGAGGAAAAGAAGTGGTCCCAAGGAGAAGAGACAACTGTAGGAGCAGAAAAAGTGCCCTGTCCCCTCACAACCTCCCCACACGCAGTCCCCTCTGTCCTCAAAAACCCCGCACAATATCACTGACACAATCCCCACTTTTCTCTCTCACATGCCTTTCCCCATCCCGTGACACCACTGCTACCCCTGCCTGCCTTGCCTGCTCCAAGGATGTCCTTGGCCATTACTGAGAGTTTGGGTTTGCATCATAGTGTAACCAATAAAAAGCCAAATTCTGGCCCCAGTAAATCACTCAGCAGGCTCCCACTCATTTTTGTGATAGGAACTCCTGGCCACTGTGAGATGTTGTTCTCTTGAAAACTAATCTATTATTATTATTATTATTATTATTATCCAGCTCTTCATGTTCTGAGACTGATCACTTCATGTGCATTCTTTCATTTAACTACTTTCAGAACTGAAAACCTATAATGGTGCATTATTTTTTTTTTTAACCTGAAAAAATAATCTCATGAAACATTCCCTGTCTCCTCTGTGTTATTCAGTCATGTGGAGATCCTGACATATATATATTAGGACTATTTGGAGAAGTTCCAAGTCTAAAGCCATAATGTTGGGGAACATGAAGCAACACAAGGCAGTCTTTTTTGTTATGGAGAAAGTAAATCCAAGAAGACTTCCTGGAGAAGCAAGGTAGGGAGGGAATATGAAAGAGGGAGGAGAATGAGAGAAACCATTCCTAAGCATTAGATTTCCTGATTGGTAGAGTTTCATTTCATTGCTCTGCTTTTAAGAATTACTTAGTGCAAAGCTGTAGCTGAAAGGAGAGGGAAGAATTTATTTTCTGTGTACTAAACCTTCAGACATAATAAGGTGGCATGCACTGTCCTCTCCCTCCCACTCTGATGCCTGCAGGTATTAACTGGGTGTGGAAAACAACATTTTGTGTTTGCAATTCAAGTGCAGAAAGGCAAAAGCAGAAAGGCAGAAAATCAATGTATTATCTCTCTTTACACAGAAACAGCATGACCCCTGGTTAATTTCACTAGTCACATAAATATAACTTCTATTTTAAGCATATACTTAAGTCCTGCTGATTCAATATTCAGCCCAAATGCAAATTACTTTTGTGGAATGAGGTTTGCATTGAACTGGATCTACTTAGTAAAATATTTCAATCTAGTATTTGAGGGAGAAAAGATGAATCTGGTCAATTGCTGCAAATGCCTCTGTAACAAAATTGATGCTTTACTCGTTGTTTGTGCTGGTTTTTAGTGAATTTTTAAAATTTTTTTGAGAGAGAACTACTGTGGAATGGAAGTCTGGTCTGGAGAAAAGTCACGGGCATCTGTACACATAATCACATCTTTTGAAAGTAGCACACTACATAAGATTTCCTAAACTGTACCAGAAAACATTGACATCCTGGAACTGAGATTTGCAATTTCAAATACCAGCTTTCCAAGCATAATTAGTGTCTTTGTAAATGTTTCAGTATCAAATTTGGGACTCACTTTGGACAAGCCAGTCCATAAAATCTCTGGGTTTTTTTCCCATTTATTATTTCCTTTGCCAATGTTCCAGGGATGACAGCTGTGATATTTAAAGCTGAGAAATAGTAAATTGAAATAGCATGTTTTAAAATATTTATTACATTTAATTATGATATATAAAAGTTGCTTTTGTTTATAATTCACTCTTTTTTCCTGATACTGTTCTTTTTTTTTCTTAAAGTACCTATGATACCCATCCTCCCTTATACAAAATACACAAATACTTTTACATAACCACAGCTTTCCTCTAGTCACACACCAAAATAGAGGGTAGAGAATATGAAAATTACTTATGACAGATGAGTCACATTAATATTTTGTTCTAAGCCATGAGAAAAATGACACAAGGGGTAGGAGTCGGAACACATCAAAACTCTTAGTGCTTTATGATCCAAAACCACAACTATCTCTTGAGGTGCAAAATGTTCTTTCTTCAAATAAAGTGTGAGAAAAACACAAAGAGTTTTGTACTGCAAATGCTGGCAGCACACAATGCTGCAATTATTCTCAATATTTTAAGATGCTTGAATCATAACCAAAACTTCAAGCAACACTGAGGTAAAAGCATTTTTATATTCCTTCACCAAAAAAAAAAAAAATCGAGATTGTCACAGTTGCTTTAGAAATGGTGTGCCAAATTTCTACTCGTGACTGATAATAAAAACAGAAGGGGGGATGTCATGACATCCTTTTGCTTTTTTTCTTTATTCCAGAGTAGTAAACCAAGAAACATTCAGATGATGCTCCTGTTAGCTTTATCAAATTTCTGTGCTGCTAAAAATATCTTGTATATTCTGTCTTTGAAAAGAATCATTCTGTTTCCCTTTTACAGGTACTTTACTGTTTCAGCGTATGTGGCAAACTTAGTCTGGATACAAAGCATTATCTTGCTTCCTAACTGGAGTAATAAATAGGATTGGTTGCATTGGGTACATTCTCAGTAGGTTGCCATTCACGCTTAGACTTAAGAAGAAACATTAATCACTCCATCTGATGTGATCAGGAAATATTGTCTGTAATTCAGGTCACCACTGGGTGAACTAGGTATTCTGTTTCCTAAGTATTCTTTTTTTTCATTCCTTCTTGACCTAGTATCCAATGGAGAGCTCAAGTCAGCAAGATGGTAAGCATCTTGCGTGAGCTCGTCAGCACCCTCAAGCCTTGGGAAAGGATGTGCTCCATTTGGTACCTGATGGAGGCAGGCAGGGACCTCTGTCAAAACACACTATGGGAGTTCTTCCCTGGCTGCACAATGGGTGCTTCAGTATAGACCTGACAGACACTTCAGCCTGCCAGGCCCTGGTTCAGAAAAATACTTAAGTGGGGAGAGATTTAAGCATGGCTGTGGCAACATGTATTTTCCTGACTATGATAACTTCTGTGTAACCGTACGTGTGCTGTAAACTCTACAATTACTCTATAGGATTGGAGTTTAGCTGTGTTTCTCATTGTGAGAGTGAATTAGGTCGGTAAGTATTAGTTCTGCTTAATTCCTCTTGTTTGTTCTTCCAGCTACTAGCAGGGGCCCTGTTCCTACCCACTGCCCATCGAAATCTGTCTTTTCCTCATATGATAACAAAAGTAGCTGTTCACAGTGCATACCATGCTGGGCTGGACTGGTTTTATGCCACTTTTTCATGCTGTGTAGGAGAGTTTAAACACGGAAAGTGAACAGACAATTTATGGAAAATCAATACGAAAGATTACAGATGAAAATTTAAGAACTAAATGGGTGGTCTTAACCAGACAATTCTTGTGGACTTTATTCAGAGAAATACATGGCTAAATAATTAGGAACCGGCACAATGCTTCGAATATCTAGCTGTAAAGGTGTTACCTTAAGCCAATAAAAGCAAGTTCTCCTTTTTCTCCATTTTTAATTTGTCTCATCATGTCTGAGGAATTTCTCAACCTTCTTAACTTATGCAATACTTCGAAATTTTTCTTTAGGTATAAAACACATTTCCTATCATCTGTTGAATGTCAGTACCTTGATTCTTTGTGATTAGACTATCAGAGGCTATTGGGGTGTGATTGTAACTTGATTGCAAATAGGTATAGTTGTTACACTTTGTTTAGTCCATGAAAATTCAGTGATTTAGTTTTTGTTTGCCAGGCAACCTGTGAGATACTTTCCTTGAGGTAAACATAGACACTGGGTAATGGCAGGCCATTTCTTTAGTGGTACTGGAACTATCATAAGATGTGTTTCTTGTTAATAGTAGCTTATAACTGTGATAAGCTTCTCAGGCTTTTCAGCCAAAGCAATTTCTACAAAACCACCTCCCAGAAAAGGTTTGTAGGAGCACGCTGAACTGCAATTCAAGAATAGGCCTCCGAGTGCCAAGAAGATTATAGGGAGGTATTATTGGTCCAGACAGAAATTTTGCCAGGCCTTCAGGACAGAATTATGTATCACTGCATGTTTCTCTCTGGTATGTTTCTACACCATGAACTTGGACAGAATTTCAAATTTATGATGAAATCTAAGCTCTGTTAAGACTACTGAATTTCTGTGTTGAAATTTTTCCTGATTCTAACTAATACATATAAAGATTTGCCAGTGCCAGCCAAGACTAGCTATTTCTGGGAGAGGTACCTGTAAAAGGAAACATTAGGTTTAAAGGGCATGGTGTAATTTTAGTCAGGTTATTTATGCATGCCTCTTCAAAAAGAAGAAAATAGAAAAGTGAACTTTCCAGTTGCTTACTGCTGCCAATCTCAACAAACCAATTCTTTATCCATCCTGGAATTTTTATCAGCTTAGTCTCATGTTATAAGGAAAAATGAAGTGAAATGCACATTTTTGATATAATCTAATAAAAAGTCAGAACACATAACTTGCTAATATAGCGTGCAATGACCAATGTGCTCTATTTACCACAGGTATAGGTAGTGTTCCTTACCCTGATCAGCACCAGCCAATTCTTGCTGCTTTGTTTGTTTGTTTGGCTAAGCTCCCTGAACCACACCACATCCTTGTATGTAAGTTACCTTAAAAAGCAAAGTGATAGCTATAAGGACTATGCTAACTTCTGGATAATATATTTGAAATAATTGTTCTAAACACCATAAATGTAATGATGAAATATCAGAGCAGAGAACAACTTTGACTGTCTTCTGAGTAGTCTACATGGGCAGAAACAAACAAACAAAAGTAAATTTTGTTCTCCATTGCTGATACCCAGATAATTGAATATTGGACACTCTACATCTTTGATCTTTGGCAAATGGAGAAAGCTTAAAGGAGATGAAATTGCCATACAGTTTGTATGTTAACATTATAGAATCTTGCATCATAAAGAAAAGGCAAAACTTTTCTGTTCAAGTCTCTAGAGCACTGAGTTGATAATTAAATATACTTCTGATTTATTTTTGAGAGTAATTAAGTGTTATACATTGAGTTATATACATGATTAGTTTCTTTGCTGAATCAGGGGCTTAAATTAAACTCGTGGAAATTCGCCCATATTTAGCAGAGAGCAAAACATCAATCACAGAAAAGCAGGGTGGGGGGTGGTGGATGGTGGTGGTCCTTCATTTTTCTCTTAAGAAAAATGAAAACAATTAAACATACTGGAACAGATGTGCCTTTTCTACTCTGGTTGGGTTGAGGAAATGAAAAGGAACATGGTCTACTACTATTAATCAAAAAGTAGAAATGTTATATTTGTATATTCAATCATAAAGTAAAATGCTTTCAGGTTTATAGAGGAAAAAATACTAACATGTTCAAAATGCCACCCTCAGAAGTAAAATGCCTCTGTGGACTGTAAAGTATGACCTCCCCTTCATCCTCCTTAGGGATTCATGCTGATTATTGTCCATTCCTTTTAAGGCAAGATTTTAGGAGTTTCCCATTACAGGCAAGTGGGAGAATTCCTCTCCATGCTAATATAGTACCTGATAAGCTTATGCCAGTGGCTTATTTGGTCATCATTACACTAGTATCTAAATATTCACATATTTATCTTCACAGTACCTTGTGAAGTGTAGAGAAAAGGTACTGCTCCCTTTTTATGGGTGGAATGAGGCTAAATCCTCTCCCCGGGGTTGGTCAGGAGGCGTGTAAGAGATGAGGGGCATAGGAATGAGCTATTCCCTGCCTCAGGGTAGTGCCTTAGTGGGTGAGCCTTCCTTTCTACAGGAATATGAAGCCTTACCCAGGACCAGCAGCACAAATACTGCTTGTGTGTTTGAAGAAATTATGACACATCCCACCTCTTGAACTATGTTTCACTTGGGGTCTGTCCTATGATCTCAGCCAGGTCTCATGTTCCCCTGCTCCTTGCCCCCCTAACCCCAAAAAGCACACCCAAGTGCACTTTTCCAAGCACTGAATTATTTTTATCTTATAAATGTATTATTAGCTAATTAAAACTTAGAGTACGCACTCTGTTTCTACCATGCTTGGAATTTCCATTCAAAAATTTCATCACTTGAAGTTATTATATAGGTGGTATTTATACATGTGACTGTACCAGCCTCCCAGCTGTACTGCTGTGCAAATTAAAGGCTTTAAAGAGACATCAGTTATAAGGTGAGAGGTGTGGCAAGTCAGAAATGATGCTCAGATGTCAGGCATGAGTAATGAAATAAACATTTCAAATGCCATTGAATATATTTAATTAATAAAATGGGCTGGTAAAAATGAGAACATTAACTAATGACTTTAAAAGAAGCATTTAAAGATTTTCTCAAATTTATACAATAAGAGACAGCACAAGCACTACAAAATACAATAAGTACTTTGACTTAGCTGAAGTCCTACAGGCAGTCTAGAAACAGAAAGATCATTTGGATGGAAATATAGCAGAGATTCTGGAAATAATTAAGCTATAAAAAGGCACAGGAGTCCAGGCTTTGATGAATTCCTGAGACCATTCTCGAAGAATAACAAAATGTACTAATGCTAATTCTAAGGAAAGATAATACCTCTTATGTTTCTAATCATAATCCTAAAACTTCTGAAATTACGAAGGTGCGTAGAAATTACAGATCCTGAAAAAAGATGGATTGGAAGACACTGGCAACATTCTGGCCAGCAGATTGGAAGTAATCTTCTCAAGTATAAATCAGATGTATCACTTCAGATTAATTAAGAACAAGTTCATAATTATGTTAGATCATTGATTTAATTTTACATTTTCATAAATGTAGAATTGAGTCTAATGTCAGCCTTTTCTGGAGGTGGCAAGAAGGATTTTGATAGAGTGGGATGGATTGGCTACACCCAAACTGTTCTCCATACTGTAGCTATCTAAACGGGGCAACAGAACAACTCTGTTCTGGAGATCACACTGCAATTAGTACTAAAATCAAATTTGCTGGTATATGGGAGAACAGCTCCAGGAGGTAACCCCTCTTTCTTTTATCCCTGTTGTTTTAATCTGAATTCAGTTGAAATCATATGCTACATCAGTTATAAACCCATTTTCTAGGTAAATTCTACCTTTCATCCACATCACATCAGAGCGACACCACAAAGTGATCTATACAGTTGTAACTTACACGATGGATCTAACATTACCTGTAGATAATTTAGACGATATGTGTGGTAGCAAATAAATCTGTCCTCTGTTTCCATGGCTTAAACTATTGAGAATTTAACAGACTTAATGCCTTCACTGATGTCCAAGTCATAGGGAAATGGGAAATTCCTAGGGACTTAAATAGTGTTATTGATTTAATGTGGGATGACCAGGTTGGAGGGACGGGGCGCTGGCGAGGGCCCTCAGCCTACTGCTCAGAGACGTGCTGGATGCACTGCAGCATGCTCGAAGCCTAGAGGAGAACGGCCAGGGGCTCCGGATGCAACAGGTACCAACGGGGTAACACTGTGAAGATACATCAAAAGAATCCCAGCCACCCCAGCCAGTAAGTCAGCCTCATCGGGGGCACAACTGAAATGCCTCTATGTGAACACACGGAGCATGGGGAATAAACAAGAGGAGCTGGAGACGTGTGTGTGCCTGCAAGGCTATGACCTTATTGGCATTACAGAGACGTGGTGGGATAGCTCCTGTGACTGGAGTGTTGGGATGGAAGGGTACAGGCTCTTTAGGAAGGACAGGCAGGGCAGGCAAGGAGGGGGCGTCACCCTCTATGTCAGTGACCAGCTGGAGTGCATGGATCTCCACCTGGGGATGGATGAGGAGCCCACTGAGAGCCTGTGAGTCAGGATTAAAGGGAGTGCTGGGGCAGGGGACATCATAGTGGGGGTCTGCTACAGGCCACCTGACCAGGGAGACCGAGCAGATGAAGCCTCTATAGGCAGATAGGGGCAGCCTCACGCTCACAATCCCTGGTCCTTATGGGGGACTTCGACCACCCTGACACCTGCTGGAGGGACAACACAGCTGAGCGCAAGCAATCCAGGAAGTTCCTGGAACGTGTCGATGACAACTTTCTCCTCCAAGTGATAGAGAAGCCCATGAGGAGAGGTGCCATGCTGGACCTTATTCTCACCAATAAGGAGGGCCTGGTAGGGGACGTCAAGCTCAAGGGCAGCCTTGGCTGCAGTGACCACGAAATGGTGGAATTCAGGATCCTCAGGTCAGTGAAGAGGGCATGCAGCAAGCTCACTACCCTGGACTTCAGCAGAGCAGACTTTGGCCTCTTTGGGGATCTGCTTGGTGGAATACCATGGGACAAAGCCCTGGAAGGAAGAGGGGCCCAAGACAGCTGGCTAATATTCAAGGGTCACCTCCTCCAAGCTCAGGAGCGATGCATCCCAGCGAAGAGGAAGTCAAGCAAAACCACCAAGAGGCCCCTGTGGATGAACAAGGAGCTCCTGGGCAAAGTCAAACAAAAAAAGGAAGCCTACAGAGGGTGGAAGCAAGGGCAGGTAGCCTGGGAAGAATACAGAGAAACTGTCCAAGCAGCCAGGGCTCAGGTTAGGAAAGCCAAAGGCCTGATAGAGATTAGTCTGGCCAGGGATGTCAAGGACAACAAGAAAAGCTTCTATAGGTATGTTAGTGATAAAAGGAGGACAAGGGAAAATGTGGGTCCCCTCCAGAATGAAACGGGTGACCTGGTTACCCAGGATATGGAGAAGGCTGAGGTACTCAATGACTTCTTTGCCTCAGTCTTCACTGACAAATGCTTGAGCCACAGTGCCCAGGTTGCAGAAGGCAGGGACTGGGAGAATGCAGAACCGCCCACTGTAGGAGAAAGATCAGGTTTGAGAATATCTAAGGAACCTGAAGGTGCACAAGTCCATGGGACCTGATGAGTTGCATCCGCAGGTCTTGAGGGAACTGGCGGATGAAGTGGCCAGGCCACTCACCATCATATCTGAGAAGTCCTGGCAGTCTGGTGAAGTTCCCGCTGAGTGGAAGAGGGGGAACATAACCCCCATTTTTAAGAAGGGTAAAAAGGAAGACCCAGGGAACTACAGGCTGGTCAGTCTCATCTCAGTGCCTGGCAAGATTATGGAGCAGACCCTCCTGGAGACTATGCTTAGGCACATGGAAGATAAGGAGGTGATTGGTGACAGCCAACATGGCTTCGCTAAGGGCAAATCATGCCTGACAAATTTGGTGGCCTTCTATGATGGGGTTACAGCGTTGGTGGACAAGGGAAGGGCAACTGACGTCGTCTACCTGGACTTGTGCGAGGCATTTGACACTGTCCCGCATGACATCCTTGTGTCTAAATTGGAGAGACATGGATTCGATGGATGGACCACTCGGTGGATAAGGAATTGGCTGGATGGTCGCGCTCAAAGAGTTGTGGTCGACGGCTCAATGTCCAAGTGGAGAACAGTGACAGGTGGCGTCCCTCAGGGGTCAGTACTGGGACCGGCACTGTTTAACATCCTTGTCAGCAACATGGACAGCTGGATGGAGTGCACCCTCAGCAAGTTTACCAACAACACCAAGCTGTGTGGTACAGTCGACACGCTGGACGGAAGGGATGCCATCCACAGGAACCTTGACAGGCTGGAGAGGTGGGCCCATGCAAACCTCATGAAGTTCAACAAGGCCAAGTGCAAGGTCCTGCGGGTGGGCTGGCGCAATCCCAAGCACGACTATAGGCTGGGCGGGGAATGGATTGAAAGCAGCCCTGAGGAGAAGAAAGACTTGGGGGTACTGATTGATGAGAAGCTCAACATGAGCCAGCAGTGTGCGCTTGCAGCCCAGAAAGCCAACGGTGTCCTGGGCTGCATCAAAAGAGGTGTGACCAGCAGGTCAAGGGAGGTGATCCTGCCCCTCTACTCAGCTCCTGTGAGACCCCACCTGGAGTACTGCGTCCAGCTCTGGGGGCCCCAGTACAGGAGAGATATCGAGCTGTTGGAGCGAGTCCAGAGGAGGGCCACAAAGCTGATCAGAGGGCTGGAGCACCTCTCCTGTGAGGACAGACTGAGAGAGTTGGGATTGTTCAGCCTGGAGAAGAGAAGGCTCCGGGGAGATCTAACTGTGGCCTTCCAGTACCTGAAGGGGCCTACAGGAAAGCTGGAGAGGGACTGTTTATGAGGGAGTGTAGTGACAGGACAAGGGGTAATGGGTTTAAGCTGAAGGAGGGTCGATTTAGATTAGATGTTAGAAAGAAATTCTTCACTGTGAGGGTGGTGAGGCACTGGAACGGGTTGCCCAGAGAGGCTGTGGAGGCCCCCTCCCTGGAAGTGTTTAAGGCCAGGTTGGGTGGGGCTTTGGGCAACGTGGTCTAGTGGAGGGTGTCCCTGCCCATGGCAGGGGGGTTGGAACTAGATGATCTTTGAGGTCCCTTCCAACCCAAAACATTCTATGATTCTATGATTCTATGACCTTAGATACCACATTCAGAAGTGGTAGTCTAACCCTATATGGGCGCATGAAGTTAAACAAAATCTTTGGCTTTTGGGAACTGGAAAAATACCAGCCCTTTCTTCCCTCAAAAACTGATGAATGCAAATGAAAATATAAATTGACTTATCTTCCACAGCAGCTGGTTAATGCCTTTAATTTCTTAGGCAATAGTAGTACAAGGTTGACTGGGATAAGTTTAAGGTCTGGCAAACATTAAAAAGATATTTCAAATCTTAGCAGGATAGCTGGCAGGTTTAGTAGATACCATATTTGGTTATGATAACAGCAAAAACAAAAGATATTTTAATTTAAAATTGGACTTGAGTAGGACAAGGTCTGAAGAAGTAAGATGGGTCAAATCGCAAATCTCACTGATAGATATAACTGTGTTAGAAATCAAAACTAGCAACAGAATTCCACAGCTATTAACATCCTATTTTTATATCACTACTTCCAGGTGAATTTCTACTGGGGAAAGAAGCATAAAATTTCTGACTATAATGGTATTACTCTGACAAAGGATGGCGAAAATTAGATATGCTTTGACTCCCAAAAACAACAAGAGAAAATGAATCTTTCATTCATCTAAAATGAGCACTTATTTGAAGAAACATAGAAAGATATCCCTGTGGGTTGCTTTTTCCCCAAGATGAAATCTTCATTAATTAGATGTATGAATTCTTGCTGAGGTCACCAGCTCAAGGAACATAAATGTCTCCAGAAGAGGATGTGAAATGTGGTAGTTTTAAGAAACCATGTATCCCCTACATGGTGCATCCTATTCTGAGACTAAAAAAAAGATAGGGGTAAATTGGGCAGAACACATAAAGATATGTAGTCAGCTTATCTTTGGCAGCTTAAGAGCACATGAAAAACAGTCTTGTTAAATAAAGGATCCACCTTCCACAGAAGTCATATCAGCCAGCAGGGAAGTCTTTTAACAGCTCTGTGCTAATGTGTCGCCATCTGCAAAATGATTATATTAACATTTACCTACCTCATAGTGGAAGTTGGAAGAGCTTAATTAACATGTGTAGTTATTTAAAGCTCTTGGGTTGAAAGCTGTGCTAGAGGTCCAAAATATTTGTTAATATTATTATTTCTATACTCAGATGATTTGCTCACGTTTGCAATGTGCCAGCATAGACATCTACTAGATGCAAGGCAATATTGGACAGTTCACCAAATAAGAAGCTCAGTGTTGTAAACAATAGGTCTAATTGGCAGGGTGCTTTGGAAGATCCACCCATCTTAAGGCTTTATTGCAACTCTTTGGCCATACAGAATATAGATCAGCTTCGATTTATGATTCTGCTAGCTCCAAAGCCACTAAGGAGCAGAGAGCTAGAGTCTGGAATGGAGCCGGGAATTCATTCCGGCAGCATGCAATCTCTTTTGGGCAGATGTCACAACCTCCGCCTTGGACTGAAAGCTCAGTGCGAGCCAGCAGAAAATACGTTTTTCATATGCTGGGTAATAAGGCAAATGCTGTTATTTGGAACTGCTAGCAAAGACACATGCTGACAGTTGGTATTAAAGGCAATGGCACCTGCTAGGCACATTGCAAGGGGAGAGGCGAAATCTGATCCTCGTTGAAGTCAAGGGAAGTTTTGCCATTGACTTCAAACGTGCCAGAATTTCGCTTACAATCATTAATGATTTATATGTGTATCTGTAAGGTTATGGGTAGTTTATGAAATTTTTATACATAGGCAGATGTCCATAATGTCGAATAATAGGGATGCTGAGATACCAAAGGAATAGAATTAGCATCATAAATACCTAGTAGAAAAAAATAGATCACACCTTGCATTAAAAATGGATTAATTCCAGAGTTTGACATCATCCCACACGGAAGTTGTAAAACAGACCATTCAGTGGCATTGAGGGCTGGTGAAAAGCACTTTTCAATGCATGGTTGGTTTGTCACTTTTAGTGGCAGGACACCGTCCAAGAATCTGCAGGGTGGAAAGAATTCCTGTGCATTCACTTTATGCAATAAATAAATTGCCTGACTCCTCTTTAAATTTATGCAAATCCATAGGCTTTGATGGAGATCAGAAATAATTTATCCAAAGCAAGCTCTGAGGAGAACTAGCTCTGGTTTTTGCTCAGTGTCTCTTTCTTCCTCTGTATTTTAGTATTATCAGTCTCCTGTGTCTACTTTTTTTTCTTGAAATTATATAAAGAACTTTGAAGCTTTTAATAACCTGCCAATAAAACCTCTGCATCTGAGTCTGCTAAAACACCCCTGCTTATTCTTGAAAGGGAGCAAATTTGCATGCAGGTTTTTGAGTATGCTGAGAGAATGTTTCTGTTGAAGTAATTTTTTCCAATAAAATCCCAGAGTGCTTGTTCTAGAGGCTGGTCTGACAGATGAAAAAATTTAGTCTGGTTGTGTGATTCCAGCGTATCTATCACTAGCCAACACACAGACACATGTGAGGCTTTTATGCAAAGCCTGGACAAGAGCCTGACGCCTTGTTTCAAACCATGCGCAGTCAGCTGTTAACTTGCAGCAAGAGGCAGCCAATCTGCTGTAACACACTATGGACAGACAAGAAAACCAACGAGAAAGCACTGTTGAGCTGTTCCTTCTTATGGTCCTTACAGAAGAGCATTTGGTAGCTTTGGTGTGGTGTAACTTATGCCCTGGCAAAATATAACTGTCTGCCCTTGCGAATACAAGCCTGAACCGTTCAGGTGGAAGTGATGCAAATCCCTTCCTGCAGAAGGGTCACTAGCAAGGATTCCCCTTCCTGGTGCTTCAGGATTCAGTTTAAACTGTCGATACCTTCTGTGCATGACTATGGCCTTTAGGTTCTCTCTTTCTGGTTGAAGATGGAGATATGCTGGAGAAACTATAATATCTGCTCTAATTCTACTAAAATCCTGGTTTTAGAGGAACTCTCAGTGACCAGGCAATACCATAGCACTTAGAAGGTACTTCCATTTTGGGGACTAAAGCAGAATGAAAGCTTGTCATCACATGAGGAATGGAAGCTGAGTCGACTCTGAAAATTTCTTCCAGGATGACTGTTGTAAGTGATCCCATCACCACAACAAAGGCACTAGGCTAGATAATCTGTGTTGCTGTGATTCTTCAGGAAATGCAGCAGCTGCTGTCCTGTCACAGTGGATGTATGGCAGATGGAGTCACCAGTCCAGTTTCAGAGAAAAGGTTGTGGGTAGTCTACTGGTGCTCAGGAAAGCGTAGTATGGTACTTTGCAGTCCATAAAAAGGGACAGAAGAACCCTATGCCTTCTGTTTTCTTTCCCTAATGTAATTGGTGGTGGTTGACAGCCAGGTTTTAAAAGGTGACCATGTTGTAAAGGAAAGTGTGACTATAATCAAGTGTCACTTTGCAATTACATGCATTACATTGCATGCACAGGTAACACAGTTCCACCTGCTCTTATCTGATGCAATCACATCACATGTCATAATGTCTTTTAAGTTTCAATAAGTACACTGTTTAATTTTTTCCTGCTTTATAGTATTTTCTTCCTAAATCTACCTCTAGATCCTGTAATACTCTTAACATATCTGCAAATCTACTACAGTAGCTACTTTATTTAAATAACAAGACTCCCCCTTTACTGAGGAATTAAGCAACCTTTGTTGGCAGCAGTCTGGTAGGGTGCTTAATTCCGAAAAGGTTGAGCAAAACCCAGGCTAAACTATTGAAAGAATGTTTCAAAAAAATCAGAACTGAAGGTTTGCTCTGTTGCAGAGCAAATAAACTTGCATTAGGTCTTCAAAGCAGACCTCATTGTTCAATGGCTTTGAGGCAGCTGTTGCTTTCTCAGCAGAAATGCTTGTGATTCAGTTTGAACTAGTCCTCTCACTTTTTTCATCACATAAAATATCAGCAGAAGACTCTGTGCTCTACATCACCAAGAAAGCATTCTACAATATTTTAAGTATGTCTCTACAGCAGAAAGCTATCAGTATTGCTTACACTGTATTTTTATGGCAGGGACTTACACTGAAATGCAGTCTACTAAGTTGAAAATCTTTGGTAAACAGGGCTTTTAGACGGGACAAACCAGCCATCTCATCTCAGCCTTCTCTTAGGAAGCTATTGAAAAAATCTATTGACTTTCCCATGCTATGATAATTCTTGGGATTAGAGCTCCTAGCATCTACTGCTAATCTTCTGAGATATTTCTTTGAACTGACATGCTGTGGCATTCACTCTTGGTACCAGTGACAATGCAATTTTACAAAAACACATCTTCAAGACATTTGGTCAGGAGATACAAAGGATGTGTACAATATATTTCACAGCATGCAAGATATCTGTCCTGTAGGGGAATTTGACATGATCTGTTCTCCCATCTATCTCCAGCATCTTGTTATGTTGCAATAACAAGGTGTCAGATCACCAAGAAAAAAGGGCAATATGGTCTCTGTAAAGGTAATAAAGGTAAGAACATGCATAGGATTCTGTTGCCTATGCAGTGGAAGTGAAAGTAGATCCACAAGCAGTCAAAGATGAACAAGAAGAACACTTACCAAGCCAAAAGATTATCCTAGAAGCTAAAGAACACAGTTGGCTAAGAAACAATGTAGAGAAGAATGCTGCAAAAAACATCTGCACCAGCCTAAGAGAAAAACAAAAGAAAGGGACAGAGTGATGGGGCAAGAAAGCAAAATTTGGAATTTCTCAAGGAAAATATTGGAAGCCTCATGCCTGTAGGTAAAAAGAGCTGTTTCTGCAAAAAGTAGTAGAAAGTGACATGGGGAGATTATCCCTGTTTGGCCTAAGTGATCTGCTTAGTGTTTTCATTTCTGTATCCTACACATGGATGCTGTTGCTTCTCTCAGCCTGAGCAGTTCTTTGATTATTAATTAATCTCAGTGTCTCTCATGAAAGAACTTGGTAGTGATCAATACAACCCAGTGTGAGCAAGAGGCGCAAGATCAGTCTTTAGATCTCACAAGTTGTTATTGCTCAGCTCTTGGTGGAGACAAGTGTCTCTTTGCTCAGAGGTATTAGCAGCCCAATCTCATTCCCACTCAGTCAGTGGAAAAGCCTGTGAACCGATAGTATAATAACAAATGTATGTAAAGGTGGAAATAGCCCACTGAAAGGAGCATTAGCAGGTAAGACTACTCTTTTCCACTCAGGGTTTAAAAACAGTTGGAGGTGGGTATCGCTTCATTTGGGAGCATGCCGAGGTACCACAGCTGGAGAAAATGAAATGATGTCTTTGTTCGTAACAAAATTGTGCCTATCACAGCCAATTTTGTACTAATGCTGTGTAGAGCTGAAGAACCATTAGCTTACAGCCAGAAGACTTTCTAGGATAAGTATGAATAAATTTTAGAGCTGGGAAAACAAAGGAAAATGGAAAGAATCATTGCCTGAAGGTTCCTAGCAAGTTACTGGCAGTGCCAAGCTTTAGGTCTCATGACTTGTTGCTCAGATCTGTGTAGAGGCAACTATCTCTTTGCACAGAGATGTTAGCAGCCCAATTTCATTCCCACTCGGTGGAAAAAGTCCAATTCGTATCAATCCATATTTAATTTTATAACTTGGCTTAGGTCACAACTAGACACTAAGTAATAATTTTTTTTTTGTATCGCTCAATTCTGTACTAAAAAGCTGACTCAAACATTATGTTTAATATAAAGTGTGGGTAAGTGTATATGTATCAGATTCATATACATGCAAAAAGGTCTCAGCTTTTTCATTTTCCAAGAATTTGAGTAAATTCCTTATTTGTTGATATGCTGATCAGTCTTTCATTGCCAAAATTTATCTAAAGAGAATACATATAGATAACCTGTATCATTAAGTAATGATATGTATGCCACTGAGACATAGCATTTTGAATTTGCAGTAATTTGGAATATTTATATCATGCCTAGTTTCCCCATGAATTTAGTTTAAATTAAAAGAAAATCCTTAAGCCTCAGTTCTCTTTCCCAATCCTTTCCAAAAAATGAAAGCCTCCCTTTGAAGAGCTGTTGGTGTCAGATATTAGGGAGTTAGCCAGGTGTCCTTGGTTTAAAGTTGTTAATGTCTATTTCATCTGCTGTCTCCTATCACATTCAATTTGTCAACAATGTGTAGTAATATGTTTGATTCATTAGAAGTGAAAAAAAGGATGGTGAAAGCAAGTAAATATGTCAGTTAAACCCCACAAGTATTAAGTCACCTCAATTTGTTTGTCTGGTAAAAACTGGCCTCTCATTGGGTGAATTGAGGCCAGCTTGATTCACCACCAAAATGTGAATCTGGAACTGACACTGAATTTGCAGATGTGCATAAGAGAAATCCCTTGCGTTTTGAAATAATTGACTTTAAGGAGAGGCAGGAAGAATGTAAACAGCATTGTTAAGCAGATTAAAGTTAATCAGTTACTGTCATTACTACTGAAATCAGTCACAGTTTGACATCATGTTGATTTTCTAATTATTTTGTCTAAACAAAGATTAAATTTTTTTTTAAAATTAACTCAAATTACACAAATCCAGGACATTTCTGAACCATTTTCTTGCTTATAAACAACAAAAGGAAGTGATATCATACATGAGATTAATAGCTGAGGAGTGAAGTTTTTGTGTGTGCAAAAATTTTAATTTTAGAGCTTTCAGGAGAGAATGAGGTATAAACACTGAAAGAAAAACAGCACGAGTTGGAGTGAAGAGTGCTGAAAATATCAAGCATGTATTGAAAACACCAAGCATGTAATTATATGCTGTGCTTGTAGAAAGGGCTCTCTAATTGTAAATTTGAGCTTTTGGAAGCTATCATAAAAACAATGCTGTAATGAAAAAAAAATGACAATGTCTCTCTTTCTTGCCTCTCTGTTTATGTAGGCTGTCATCCAAAGCTGTCAAAGAATCAAACCCTTTTAGCAGAGCTTTTCCAGGTGTTTTCTGTCTAGTGGAAGTTTACGTACAGGCTGATTCAGAAGTGTAATGACTACAATTGAGTTACCAATGCTCAAATTCATTTACACTTCTGTTCGCTGGTATTCAGTTGAGCCACAGAGCATCTTTTGGGTCATTTAGATCCGCATCAGCCCTTCTAATGGGAGTGATGTACTTTACATGTCAACACAGACTAACTTATCTGGCTCATATTTTCTCTCTTGGAATGCAAGACTTTTAAAATAGATGCCATTTTCATACTTGGCTTTCATTTAAAGACCCATCTGTGATGCCTGATGGAAACATTTTTAAACACTCCATTTAGAGATAATTCTGCTCATATGTTATAGATTTCTTCTATTCCCCTTTCTCCAGCTTAAATCAGCAGGAAAAAAAGGATTTTGTCTGATTAAGATTTCAGTCTTTTATTTTATTAGTGGCTCTAGAGTGCTGTAACTTCCAGAGCAATCAATGATGCTGTCACAAACAGAAAATTGCAACCTGTTTTGTAACAGCAGTGAACTTTTATATCTCACCTTCCTTACTGTTTTTTTAACACTAACTCTAGCATTATACCTGATACAAGTGATGATGACATGCCTAAGTTTTGAAAAGTGTCTGATCCTTAATTTGAGACACTTTAAGGCAATCTTGTTCTCAGAAATGGATGATCAGTACTTGGTAAAGGTTGGCCCCGCTGCACTGTCTCCAGTTGGGCACTTGGAAAGCCAAATATCCAAAATCACTCTCTCCTTTTAATGTGTATTCCAGTCATCTGATATGTGTGGAATTTGAACCAGCTAAATATGTGCCCACAAACTGTGAATGACTTGATTGCAAGAACAAAAATGGAAATCAGTTTTATAAATTATCACTGATTGTTCAAATGAAAAATAAGTTACAATTTGAGATATGAAACCAACCTAAAAAAAAGATTGTTAAGGAACTCTGTAAACATAATTCTGTGTTTAAAAAATGCAATCAGTTTTATTATCACTTACCAAGATTGTGGCAAATGGTCAGCAATTATGGAGATTTGCCAACAGAAAAATACTGTCTTGAGTTAAAAAACTAGTGAAAGCTATGATGGGTAGAGGGATATCTCTGCTTTTGCCAGAACAATGCCCAAAAAAGTTTAGAAGGAAAGAAACATTTGCTGCAGATGAGAAAGAAAAAGGTCAAATCACAAGCAAATAGGGTGCAGTTAGAGGGTCTTGGCTTTTTGCTTTTTTAACTATTCTTCGAAATATGTTTTTGCTTTTCTAACACTTCTAAAAATTCTTTCATTATTCACAGTGCTGCCTATCATGTTGGGAAATGCATTATTTGAGCCCTCAGGTATATTATATAGGACTTTGGATATTTAACCCATAGAGTGGGAAAAACAAAACTTGTGATAATTAAAAAAATAACACACAGAAACAAGAAACATCAGCTATGGGTGCCTTTGCATTTATCAGTCATCAGGTAGACTCCTCTCAGCAACCTGAAACTAATTTGAATTGGTATCACATGCTTTTAATCAAAATGCTCCTTTCGTGTGTGTCTCAAACAGTGCTGCTTTTCAGGCCACGCAACAACTGCTTGTTTGCTTCATGTTTACAAAATCTTTAAGAAGATACCTAGAGCTTAACCAAGGAGCTTTGGCCAACGTTTTCCAAATGTTATTGCCTAAAGCCTGGCATCTTTTCAGAGGCACTGAGCATCAAAACTTTCTAAAGACTTGGAGAAAGAATTGTTGTTGCTCAGCATTTTGTGGCTAAGTGTGGATTTAAGTACCTTAGTTTAGGCACTCAGTATTTATGTGTTAGGGTTGCAGACTAGATGTTACAACACTGAGCTACAGAGTTTCTATCACATGTATACAAGTAAGGTGAATGTTTAGGATATATTAATGATCTAGTATGATGACGAGAATGGTAGTGCTTTATAGACATATTATAGACTAATTTGTTTTGCAGGTATTTTTCATTCTGACTGTCTCCAGAGGAAATCATAGGTGCTAATTACCTGTCAGGAATGAGTTCATGCATAAGGAGTGCCTGGCAGTGTCCCTGCCTTGGGCCTGCTGACTTGGAAGAGTTCTTGTTTTAGGACCACAGCTGTTATAACAAGGTTAGTGCATGGATCAGCATGAGAATTATTTGATTTTTTTCACCTTACTCCCCCTTGACTGGCTAATGAAAAAAAAAAAAAAAAAAATCCCTGTCTGCAGTGATTCCATGGAAACCCAATGCAAATCATTAATACCCATGTGTGCGTGCAATCAGCTCTTTACCAATCAAACTGTGCCAGAAGTAGGATGTACAGGGGTGAGTTTTTATAAGGTCAGGTCTGGATTAACTGTTTTATGAAACAGCATTAGGCAACCAACTTTGCTATTGAGTCATTTTGGAAGAAGTGATGCTAAGTGGAAGGGAGGGCTTCAGATTTCATGTCTGAAGCCATCAGAGGTCAGGATTTTTCAATGTGAGAAATGTAGGGTTTGTATAAGCGCGACTAACTTCCAGGATTCAAGCACATTCTTAGCATAGGAGTGTAAGGACAGGAAAATGTTCATTACAAAATGTTATTTCATTCAGATTTCAAAGTCTGCATCTCTTGGACAGGTTTTGATTTCTTTTTTGATATTTTCCCGCAAAATTGTCTTACTTGTATTACCTAAAAGGAACATCCTCTCAAAGTCACAAAGTAGGAATAAGCACCTTGCAACAGCCTTTCTTGAGATAGATGTTCTTATTTTCATAGGTTCTTATTTTCATTCAACTTCAAGCATCACTAGCATCCTAATAAATTTGTCTTTCATGTTCTACCAGTCACGTGGCCCCATCACAGGAAAAAGTTCTAGAAGTAAGACATTGTTGAAGTTTAGGTCCTCCCATGCTTAGGTAGCAGCTCAGTGATGGTTTTGAAGGATTTCAGTCAAAAGTACATGTTGCAGCTAAGCCTCATTTTATTCTCTGACAAGCAAATGAACAACTTTTTGTAAGATAACCTGAGACTTTTATTGACAATGCCCATGCAAATACATTTATCTACTCCCATCTCTCAAAAATAAAATCAAAAGTAATTATTACTTATTTTGCTGAGAGAGAAAGCATCTTATATTTACTACAGTGTTTGTGTATGAGCAGATACCACAAACTAGCCAAAGCACTGAAAATTAATTTCTTAGCTGACCTGCCAATCATTTCTTTATGTGCAAGTGCCCTGACTCCTGCAGGGAATTAGGCCTAACTTCACTCAGTTTTGTCTTAAGAGATAATTTTCAGCTATTTTCCAGGAGTTTATAGAAGCTTGTTTAGTTATTAACTAGCTTTAAAAGTATTTAATGACTTGGAACTTATACAGCATTTGAAAAACACTAAAAAAAATTGTTCTTGATACTGAATGTAATAACAAAAACTACCCATGAAAAACAAAGAGGCAGGAAGAAACTTATAGTATTGTGGTGACAGAAAACACTTGCTAACTCCGTGAGTGCAAACCTAAGCCTTTGTAATGAGGTACACCTGGTCTCACTTAACCCTTCCCACAGCTGATTTTCTATGGTAGGTTATTGCCATCTCCCTATCATTGCCTCAAGGCAATTCAGAAGCCTGCTGCAGTGGGATTGTTGGATACTTTGTATTTGCATTTCTATGTAAATATGCTTTAATCTTTTTAAAAGATTTGGGTGGGTTTTTTGTTTGTGTTTGTTTTTCTTTTTTTTCTGTTTCTAAATGTAAAAATTGTATTGTCCCTTGAGGATATCTAGTTCTTAATGAAAAATACCATATCTGAAAATTGGCAAGACTATAACATGGCCCTTACTATGGTTTTTTTTGTGGCTTTCTCTTCATTATTGGTAGAGCCAAGCAGCTACAGCCCTAGAGGGGCCATTTTGGAGCTGGCTGCAGCTTGCTACACCTCTTTCTTCCAAGTGGTAAGTGCTCTTGATTCCTGCTACTTTTTTGGTTTTTTTTTTCTCTGTCACTCTCAAGGAGACAGTGAGAATGGAAATATGACTTTCTGAACCAGAAGGAATGCTAAGGCTTTTGAAGTGGATTTGTATTTGTTCTTTAAGTGTAATTCTTCCTGGGGGGGAAAGTAATAATGAGTGCAGATATACATATAAAAATGGTTTTAAAGACTTATGTTGATGACACTTTCTGCTATACCACAGTTTGGGAAAAACCCTATGCTAACTGAGGAAAGATTTTCTTGTAATATGTGGAGATATATACTGTATCTTTGTGCCTAAGAAATGACCTTTAGTTACTAGGGACTTAGATGTGTATGAATAAAAGGGAATGAAAAAATCAAACTTATTTGCTTTAGTTTTAAAATGTCTTCAAGGTTATCTGAAAGCATTTTCTGCTTTTAAAAGTGTTGATAGGTAACCCTGCCTGCTTTTTCTGTATATTTAGGCCCCTAAAAAGTTCTGGAAACTCTTTACTGGGGGGAGGCAGGGAGAGCATTTAATCATTTCTGAATTTATTTGCCAGCTTTCCTGTTCTCTATACCATGCATGCATACATACATACGCATTTCCCCATACTGTATCTGTTAATAAAATGAAGACAGACATGTTACAAAGGTATTGCTTAGTTCCCCATCTCCTGGAATTGGAGGGTTACATTAGAATTTTACATCTTATTTAGTAAATCTGCTTATGATCCTCATATTTCAGGAAGGTGTGAAATAACCTTGAAAAACATGAACTAAATGTACCCCAAATGCAATAGTTTTTGAAGAGGTTAAAACAGCAGCTTTGAAAATGATCAACAGCTTTATAAGTTTTGATGGCATATCACCTTCACAAACATTACCACCTCAGCAGGTGACTGCAGAAGATGGAACACAGGGAGCTAAACCTACTGTGCTTACTTGCTATGCCTGTGTCTTCCCAGGGCTGGGAAGGGAAGTAGCTCGTGTTCTTCCTCCAAAGAGTCTCTTTGCCAACCTACGGGCAAAGTAATCTACTTGGTGTTCCCCGTGTTTTTCTGGGCTATAGAGGTCGATTAACAAAACATGAAGAGTCATGTTGCACAAAAGACCCTTAAAATGCCCCAATTTGATGCCACCTGTTTCCTTCCTTTTCTCATTTGGGTTTAATAACAACATATACTGTGATGAGGAATAAAACATTCATAATTATGATGTCTCTATTTTTAAAGTGTTAGTTTAAAGATCATAGTTGCATATTTCTGTTTTTCATCCTCTTAATATTGCTGTATGGATTGAAATAATGTTCTCAAAAATAACCTCAGGTGGGAAAGCACTTGTGGATATTGTGAAAGGTGTGTGTACCTGACTCTGTTCATCTTAAGCAAAGCTCCTTTTTAAGTAAGTAGGAGTGTTATCTGAAGGGAAAGGGGCAAACTGGGCCCTATCTGGATGGTTTTCATATTTTAGTAAAAGCATAAGGACTTAATAAAAATGTTTGAAGATTACAAAGCCTGAAATATGCCTGCAGTGGATGTAGTTTAGACTCTAAGCCACAAAGGTGAGACAGAAGGGACTTTGACGTGTTAAAAAAAAAAAAAGTATATGTTGCTGTAAGAGGCAATACTGCTTATGACAGTCTGAAGACCACTTCACCTTTTTCTGGCAGTCTGGCTAAACTCTCTGGTGATTATTTGTTTGTCTCCAAATTTCTGGACTTTAACAATTTAAATAATGTTTTACTATTTTATAAGGCATTCTGTTACTAACTCATTTTGCTTAATCCATAATGTGTGAGTGAAATTGAATAAAAAAATAAATAATAGAATCTGGTATTTTAATAGTAATAAATACAGTAGATTGCATGATAAACTTTCAGGTTTCTACTACCTGTACAGTACTTCTCTGGCAAGTGTTTCTTTGGCAACAGTGTGATGATTCCTTCACCTGTTCTTTCGGGTAAATTTAGTACACAGTCATCTTGCTGGACAATGGCATTGATACTGATATCTATTTTCCTTTTTGTGGGATATGTGGAGCCCAGAATGATGGTTGCTCTGTTTTTCTGTCATCTGGTTCATGCCAAATCTAAAGTGCTTTAATAAACTGAAGGTCGTGCAGGAGGAAAACCAAATAAGCAGTGGATAGGACTCATTCTGCTTTTTAAAAGGCAAAATATCAGGCTGTTCTCCTTCCACAGTTTCTGTGTTTGTCTTAACATTGGACTTGTACCCAGGCAACATGTGTCCCTGATTTGCTATGGATGGGGACAATATTCAAAGGACTTTGCATATGGAAAGCTAGCTGAATCTCATTGTTGAAGGTAAGTGAGCAGTGGAAGGAGCAGATGCTAGTATGCGCACTGCAGAAGAACAAATAATTAAGAGGATCTGAATAATTACCATTCCCCCTAATCAATTCAGTGGGGCATGTGTGCAACTGAGGCAGAATGCTGGAGGCAGATAGTGCATAGGAAGGAAGCCAGACAGGAACGTGGCTATTTCAGCATAACGGCAACACTGTGGTGTATATGTTGGATATGCCATATTCTTAACATGGCAAACCTATTTTTTCATTCAACTACACTGGTCTCTGTCTCTGAATAGGTTGGCTTGTTTTTTCTCCCCTCCCATATCTGACAGAATAGTCAAATACTAGGGGTGGGGGAAAAAAATCTGGAAAGGTTAATCTGAATTCTTTAACTGTCTTTAGGCTTCTTTACTCAAGTTCTAAACATCAAATGTGTTTGGTGGACGTGTTCTTTGTAGCAGCAGGATCCAGCTGAAGTGAGTCTTTTAAACCTGTAATGGCAGTTTCTGGCTCTTCAAAAGAGAGGCTAAGCATTCCCTTACTGAGTCAAGAAGAAAATATCTTTGAAATAAATATCTGCCATAAGGATAGCTCATATTTTGAATGCCAAATGTCAGAAACAACTAACTGCAAACACGCCGAAGACTGAACCCTACTTAAATACAATTCTGATGACAAACTTTGATTACAAACACTGTGTTAATAGTAGGAGATAACAATCTAGTACGAATGGAGGGAAAAACCCTGTCTTTCACCTTTTTTTCTAGCTAGGATTTTTTTTATGATCAGAATTCATATTTTGTCACAGTGTTTACACAGAATGTAATAGACCTATAGAAAAAGTTTTGGAAATAAGCATTTGGATCACAAGCAGCTTTGAATGCTTCTTTCCTAATAAGGCACAAGTTGCTGTAGGTCATTTTATCCTTTTACTCAAGGAAAGATGAAACCTGAATCAAAACTAGGTTAATTAGTGGAATGAAGCTGGTGAATTCTTCTGTCATGCTCAAACCCAATGTAACATCCATGTGACTCAAAACTTAATCCAGTTTGTGAGCTAACGATGTTAGCAAAAGGTAGTTTCAAAATGGAATATAAACTCCTATCCCTGTCTGGTTTTTTAAGCTAGGCTATTTTTCAAGCTAGGCTATACCTAGAGTTTTTTCCTTTAAGACTAGCCTATCCCTAATTCCCTTCCCTACCTCTCCTTTGCCTAGTCTAAAGTCTAACCAGAAAAATGTCTGCTTTGTCAATGGAAGTTGCCTTTAGATGACACCCTAACAGCTCTAATCTGAGTTAGCCAACAAGAGAATTTTGCATGAGGTAATGGTTTTAAACTGAAGGAAGGTAAATACAGATTAGATATTAGGAAGAAATTCTTTATTGTGAGGGTCGTGAGGCACTGGAACAGGTTGCCCAGAGAAATTGTGGATGCCCCCTCCCTGGAAGTGTTCAAGGAATGCCAGGTTGGACAGGGCTTTGGGCAACCTGGTCTAGTGGTGGGTGTCCTGGCCTGTGGCAGGGGGGTTGGAACTAGATGATCTTCAAGGTTCCTTTCAACCCAAACCATTCTATGATTCTATAATGATAAGTGATGTAGTTAATTCTAATTTTTTTTGCTGTGCAGATCACCCTGGAGTGGAATGCTTGCTAAACCTGAATTATGTGTTTACCATTGCTATTCGGTATTATTAGTCTAAATTGAGTTCTTGAGAGATAGCCCCATAAAGCAGATATTCCCTAAAGAACAATCCATTATTTTGGAACATGTAACTGCCCTGTGACACTTTTAAAAAAACCCAAAACCAACCAACCAAAAAAAAAAACCCAAATAACTGAACAAACAAAAAACCCCAAAAACCCAATAAACACACACATTTAATAGATGTGGGTGTCAGAGAAGAATATAAGAGCAAGCTCTTAAACTGTATTGTCTCATTGTATTTCCGCTGAGGTTCTCTTCCTACCTCAATAATGAGGGAGCAAGATTGGATCCTAAATGGTTCCTTTACTGTATCACCCAACTGGATTGTCCAAGTTGCTATGTGAGCAGCAAAACAAATGAATTTTGATTTCTTCTGGATTTGCATTCTTTACTTTCCTGAGGCCAAACTGAATGACTAACAGATGAATCTTGTCTGCCTTTCCCTCTGTGAGGATGCCAAGTTGTGTCTCTACCCACTGCTTGCCCACTGATTTTCAGGAACTTGTGCAAGGATATAATTTTCTTTTAGACTTTAGACTTCTCTCAAGATGAGTTTCAAATTGCCCAGCAAGCTCAAAAGTTATTAGGAGGAGGGACAGAAATAGATGGACAGACAAGGAAACATCATACTGAGATAAACATTGCTTTTTTAAAAAACAATAAAAAGAAATGTAAGCCCTGCATGCGGTACTTCTGAAGAATAACATTGCCTACAACAGCATTAGAAACTTCTTGGATAAAAAGTCCTGCAATCCATGTAGAAGGCTGAAAACACTAGGAATGGTATCTGGCAGCAGTGAAAGTGTAGGCTCAGCCAAAGTAGTATACGAACTATCAGCTTTCTTTAGCATTTTTGGTAGGATGGTGAGGAATTACAGATCTTGCTGTTGGAAATATGTGTATACTGTTTTGAATCACACCTACATGTAGAAGCATTCCAGATCTTCAGAGGTGCCAAAACTTTTGCTATCTAGCCTAGAGGATATATCTCTTCACTTTTCTCTCTAAAGTAGGCTCTTGATTTAGCTTGCATGTACTATACAGTGATTTAGTGCTTTTTCAAAAAACTGTTTGGTTCTCTTTAACTTATTGATGTAATTACAAAAGCATATGTGTATCTCTTATTCCTTTAAACCTTTCCACTGAATTGAAATCTTTAGCATTTCTACAGCTAACCATATGATCACTTTAACGCTGCATATATGAGGGTTACTGCACTAAATCAGATGCCTTATTGGATATCTTTCACTGTGCTTTTGCTTCAAAATAAATTCCTAGTAACTTCGAAAAGGTGACAGTATATGCTTGCAAATGCGATGGATGGAGCAAACAGCTGTTCTGTTAATACATTATCTTTTTAAAAAGGTTGCTTCAGGTAAGGATTATTTTGGTCTGTTTCTGATTCAACCCCTACAACGTAGGAAACACCTGCCTTGAGGTCGATGAGGTGAATAAAGGCAGTGTTTGTTGTGACAAAAGATGAAGTCCTAATTCAAAATCTTATGGTGGAAATGTATTTAGGGGAACAAGAGACATTAAGAGCCAAGAACTGCCAGTAAGTTACTTGTAGGACTTAGCCTACTTGTCTGGTTCACAGGCACATTGGACTGCGACTTTCTACACCATTCTGACCCTAGCCAAAAAGTAGGGATGAAGTGATAAGTTAGAATCGCAAAGGAAAGATTTTGAACATATCGAGGGCCTTAATTTTGACAAATGAATTGCATTTCATGACTTACTGTATCCTTTTCTCCTTTTTCCTTTGGTGTTTATATATGAATGTGTAATGATTACATCTGGGCAAACGGAACCATTGTAGATGTATAATGATACCAGTAGAATTACTGGTGCTTATCCACTCTGCTTCTGCTGCTATAAGTACATAAGTATGAGCACGTTGTAGGGAATTAGACCCTTTCAATTCCAGTTTCATACCAGAGGAAGCTGGTATAATACTACCTATCTTACAAGACTAAAGCACTGGTAGGTGTTCATAATGTTTGCAAGGATCTCTGAGATCTGAAATAAAGTTAGTGTTAAGGGCTATTGGTAAGCTAAAGGCCAAAACGGCAAATTCCTGTCTTTCTGGAGTTCCAACCTTTACAGCCTTACTCAGCTGAATACAGGACAGCAACACAAATTAATTCTGTTGCTTTTTGCCATTGTTATGGATGTAATGTCATCAAGAGAAGCAATTTTCTTTTTTGGTTGAGTAGCTGAAGAAACACCCTGAACATGGACTAGAAGTCATTGTGAGCAGGACTACAAACAAGTCTGCTAGCTCAGTTAGTATTTATTTCCCGATATCCTACTATTATTGCATTTTTAGCCATTTATCTTTTTCTTTTCCAAGATGTGACTCACTGAAGTATGTTTCCTAGCTGCGCTGCAATCTTTGTGGTACAAAACAGAAACAGAACGTGTCTGAGTTTTACTTCAAATTTCATCTCATAAACATTGTGTAAAGACCCCACATAAACACCCCAACTGAGTTAGCATTTAAATTCACTATAGATTTATCCTTTAATAAATTTAAGGTCTTACAGAGGCCAATAAACCAGTCTGTTTCATGATCAGAGCAAAATGAAGTCTGAGTAGAAATAAACAAATGCTAATATTTTCAAAGGTCCATATCCATAGAAAACTGCGAATGGTGTCCCAACAAATGATGTGAAAACCATTGTCTAATCTGTATCTATCACATTATGAAGACAACATTTGCCTTCTGTCAGTGAGCACTTGTCAAAGTATGAGCTGCGCTGTTCTATTTTTGGCTACATTTGTAATAGGAAATTACCTGAGTGTCTGGTAACAAAGTATTTTGTTTTGAATGCAAAAAGACTCTTGTACTTTCAAGGGTGGGTTGTAACATTGACAGGTTTGCGAATCACGTTGGCATCTGGTTGAGGACTAGATCTAGTTCAGAAAGAAAGCCCTTTAGCTCAGAGGCTGCTTTCTTATTATACATTTAAAGTGCCGTAAAGAATATTGATCCATGACTGAAGAGTCAAGTATTACTGGTTTTGAAATTTAATGTGTGACATTTTAGGAAATATTATCTCCTTTATGGAATATAGTACGTGTGTATATATGCACAAAAAGTATGTATGCTCCTTTCTATGCCGCTTATAATTATTTCCTACCCTGTCTTGTGGAGGTATAAAGACAAGCTTGCTCCCTTTCTGAAGGCGCTTTTTTTTTTTTTTTGGGGGGGGGGGGGGGTGTTGGGCAAGGAAGTGACTCAAAGCAAAAATGTGTTGGCAAGTCCAGTGACAGAAATCAGATAAATCAGCTAATGAATTAACTGCAGGAAATAAATTACAAACTAATAAAGCCTTCTCATTGCTGCTTTAGCTGTGTTTCTGCATTGGAATCTTTCCATTAGATGTTCATAAGAAAAGTGGAATCTGAGTTCCTCTACCAAACCAATAAAACAAATGTGGACTATCACATATTAATTTGCACATAGTTTAAGATAAATGCTTAATTTGAAATGGTCAGTAGACCTTACCACAAAGGTGGGAACCTGCTTTAAGAAACCACATATCCTATCTCCAAAATACACGACAGCTATATATATTTAACATGAAATCATAGGATAAATGTAGTAGTAGTAAAGTAGTTTAAGGTAGTTTTAAAAAGGAAGGAAAGAAAGATGACAACTTAGTTGTGTGAGAACAGGTTGGAAGTTCAGGTCTGTATGCTTTTATTTCTTTATGCTCTTTTAAGAATATTTTGAGATATGAATTCTCTAAAGAAGAGAAGGCAGTGTATCTGGTAAATATGTTCTCCTGATGAACATTCAAGTGGAGCGTTTGTGTTGGACAACGCAAAGAGAGAGTCGGAACATCATGCAAACACACACACAGGTATTTGGGGAAATTATTCTGCAGAAAGTGTGTTAAACTAAGTACTCTCACTTATGTCAAAGTCATTGGACAATAGTACTACATACTGTGTAGGCTTTGGTAAATTAATGAAAGCAGATACAAAGTTGAGGTCTTCCTTCTCTGTCAAAAAAAGCTACATAGTTTCTTTTCATCTTTTGGAGAAACTCTGTCTTCACACTGTGAATGGGGGGTGGAGCAGAAGTGGAAACTACTCACTAGTGGTACTGCATATTTGTTTTAGCAACTGTTAAGCGGCTGCCAGAGCTTAAGTGTCAGATCTGACAGAGAAGGGAGACCAGGTGTTATTAGCAAGTAATGCTATGTATGCTTTGTGTGGGAGTTAAATTCACTGGAAGTTTTAGTTAGAGGACTTGGCTATGACCTCCACAATCAAAACTTGCCCTCTGTTCCTCACAGTTAGGTGCTGTCATCAATCATTTTACACCCAAAGAGTGACAGTGGTTTGTGTTGCTGTATATAGAGCTGGGAGAGCTGAGGTCTTAGTAGCATTACTAAAATACCTGAGGAAGCAGTGTGGGCTGAGCTAGTGCTGCAATGGACAGCACAAATACCACTGAGGTTTTCATCAGCTTTCATAGCCTCTCCTGCTTGCCATAAATTGCACTTCCAGTGAGTTGGTTTCCATGATGTAGAGCAGCTAAAGGAGCTGGCATGAGACAGCAGCTAAGAAATAAATGGCACAGAGTATCAACCGAAGCTTAAATAGAAATGGCTTATATCAAGCTGGCTTCTGTTGGGAGATGCATACTAACAACTGCTGAGCTACAGAGGCTTTCAATTGCTCTGTTCAATGTAAAATCCCTAAGGCTTATTAAAGAAGGTGGTTTGCACATGTGTGAATACAGAATCATGAAGTTCCCAAAGTTGCTCACAACTGAATTAGAGGGCACTTGCCTTGCAAGTGTTCTGGCTGGTGAATAGATCTTCTTTTGCTGGCTGGAAAGGGAATGAACCAGCTTGTAATCCAGCTCTGCAGTGAGTCTTTCCAGGAAGAACTTAATTGCATTATAAAGAAGTTATTTTGATGTGGGGGGGAAAAACCCCCCAAAACCCAACAAATTAAAGCTTGTTATATTTACTTGATTTCATCCTCTTCACTGCCCTGTTTCAAGGCAATGCCATCAATGAGCTTGGAAGTTGTTGCAAAGTATGTGTTAAGATGCCTGATGTGCTTATTCATGGGAATTTGGACTTAGGAAGATTTCCCCCCACCCCCCCCCCCCCCTTCAGCTTTTATCAAAGTAGTAGCTTAGGCTGTGGAATTATCTGGCCCAACTAGAGGAGGAAGTGACATCTCTCTCCAGTCTAAAGGATAATGAAAGGAACACAGGAAATGTACCTCAAGAAAATGTTCCTCCTATGTTCTAAGAGGTGATGGGTTGGCTCATTAAACAGGCTTCATCTGTTTTGGATATACTAGGGTGCAAATCAGCTAGCTTTAAGCAGTTTTATGTTTCTCACCCATATCTCTCTCTTATATCTGCCAAACTCTGATCATGGTGTGTTTGGGGCATGTGGTGTCTGTTTTTGTGGCTTTTGGTTTTTCTTTTTTTCTGATGATGAATTCCTAAATGAGTGGATACATGAGTTATTTGATTTCTGTGAGCAGAAGGGACTAGAACTATGAAAAAAAAAAGTTTTTGCTTTTTGTGGATGGGAATGGAAGTGGTGTAAATGCCTAAAAACCTCTTCTCCTTTCCAATTTTATGCACCTCACAAGCTCAGACAAATATTTGACTATTTTGGTGCTTATAGAGGAGAAAAAGCCCTCAAATCTGATTTATCTCCCCTCTGACCTTTCAGGGGAATTGTGTTTCTCTTAGTAAGTTTTCTGATTGATTGTGCATTTGACTGAATAGATAGAAATATTACAGAAGGTAACTTACATGCATTACTCTAAGGAAGAGGTGGCTGTTTGTGGGTGTGGGGTTTGTTTTTTTTTTTTTCCCCAGTTGCTGTGACTGTTGATTCAATAGAAAGTATTTTTCCTTTTAAACTTAGGACAAATCATTGCTGATAGAGAATATTGAGTAGATCTTGCAGTATTATTGTGCTGTCTTCACTCTGAAGCTTCCTCAGTGTCTAATGGGAGGCTTGCCCAAATTGCAATCCTGTCCATAAACATAACCTTCAACAGAAGTGCATGGTTGTTCTTTACTTGACTACCTGTCAGGGCATAGATTAAAATTTAGTTTAGGATACCTTATCATTTATTGTCAGAAGCACCCTGTGGCATGGATGAAGCTTGCCCTACTCAGATGGGACAAGCTTTCCAGTACCTTCCCAGACACTGCCTTTCCCTTTAGTGGAAAAGAATTAATGGAAAGGCTAAATTTAGTGCCAAGTGAAGCAGCATGGATGTGCCCAATGGGCCTTTACTGCTCCTTCTCAGGGAGTGCATCACTGAAAGCAGGAAGCATTGCATCCTGGTGTGACCAGTGATTACTACATTGCTGACCTGTGAATGCTTCTATGTTTGGCACTGCCAAATATTTTGAATTATTTTTCCCTCTCTTAAAAGCAGCAAGCGTATATTTTTATACTTGCATCACAATTAAAAAAGCCCTTTTTTAAGACTCACATATCTTTAAAAATATACATTGGCTGTCAATAGATGATCACCCAGGTTTCTGTAGTTCAGGACAAACATCTTGCATTTCACAGGACTTTTGTTCTGCTTTTCTCCTTTTTGAATGTTCTTAAAGTATATGAAGATCTAGTCTTTAGCATGGTTTTTTCACTCCAAGTTTGCTTGTCTTTCCTCTCAGTTATTAGCTTTCACTCAGCAAATTAATGCTGCTGAAGTAAGCAGCATCGAAGACAGTTACAGTAAATACAAAGGAAAAGGAAGACACTGACTTAGCTCTCTGAATTTCAATTGAAATAAGGTATGGATGCACTTGTTCTTACTGTGCTTTTTTTTCTAAAGGAGAAGCAAAAGATTTATTAAAATTACATTGCCTTGTATAAGTTACAAGTTATAGATACTTTCCAGATTTACACAAATTAGTTGTAGGACTATTTCCTTTTCTCTTCTGGATGCTTTAAACACCTTCAAGAACAATTACATTAAAAGAGAAGGTTCCTTTGCTGTCAAAGGCATTCTGTCAGAGACAGTACTAGAACAAATTGGGGCTGAGGCAGTTTGGAGGAAATAATATTCCAACTTTACTCTTCAATTTGTAATTGGTATAAATGTGTCAAAACAAAGGACACATCCAAGAATATTTCTATCCCTTCAAAGAGACAGACAGAAATACAACCAAATTCTTTCATCATTTTTGTTTTATATTTGGCCAGTCTTTTGAATTAGGTAATGGAAACTTCATCCTTCCCTGCTGCAAACTATTCTGCAAGACCAAAGACTAAGAAGTCCACCTGCTCAAATTTGAAGAACAAAAAGATATTTAACATTTGTTGTTCTTCTAAGAAAATATTAAGTGTGCTGGCGAGGCCCCTTCAAGGCAAAGCTAAACTTCTAGTTCAAGAAAGATATCTATCATGACCTATAGTACGATGTTTTCATCAAGGTAGCAGACTTATATAGCCTTCTAACATAAGCAGTCTAACTCAATCTGACAAGGTTAACGCTTCCACTTAGCAAACCACACTTAAATTCCTGTCTTGACCTGACTCTTTAGATGTCTAAAAACACTGACACCATATTTGGCCTCTGGTTCCGTATGAACCACAGCTTTTGCAGGAACTGCAGAGGGATCTCTTCACAAACATGCATAAGGATTTCATGATGCTGAGTTTGCACACAGCCTGCTGAATGGTAATAAATCTTTTCCCACAATTGTTCTATCAATAACAACTGCTTGGAATGAGTTGGTGTGGGCTACTGCATCCATAGCATGACTGTTATTGTTGCATGTGAATATTGTACCTATATGTTCTGAGTACATTCATACATCACAGATGGTTAGTTTTGTATTCAGTCACCACTGGGTCAAGAATATGTCTGTATTTTTCTGCTCTTTCTTCAGGCCTCTTTCTTATGTCTGATTATTTAAAGGGATAAATTGCTAGTAACATGGTATGTGGTTCATTGTGGGATGCTCTTCCAGCAGGCCACCTAACTTGATCTGAGACAGCAAAGCTTTGGTTTTAACAGGTACTCTCCCTGAAGTTCACACTGAAGAATTATCATATTAAAAATGTTCAAAGGTGGCCAAGTACCTTTCAGATGCATTCTTCCAATCTGGCACACAAAGAGCAGTAAACAAAAGGAGGCTACTAGAATGTTCTCCTAAAATTGTCTGCTATAGATTTCCATACTGTGGAATATCCTATTCTGGGAATATCTGTTCCTGTTGACAGTGTCCCCTCTGGATTCCTGAAGGGCCCTGGCACCAAGGAGGAGGAAAAATTCTTGAGTGGAAGAGGAAATAAGAAGAAACAGGAAATGCTTGGCTGAACAGAGGGAGGAAAAACCTCCCTGACAGAGTGTGCCAGGATGTGTCCAAAGGATATGCTGGAATCTCCCTTCTCAGGGGACTTAAAAAACCTAAACACTAGAAAATGTACTGCAGGGAACAATACTGCATTGGCAGGAAAATGGGTTGGATGATCTAATTATGTTCTATCTTTAACTTGTCTAAGTCTGTGAATAATCCAGGTCTCTCTAGCTGGTTTTTTTTTTCTTACTAATTTCCAAAATATCGTAAGCTGGGAATGATTTATTTTAAAAGAAATAATAATTATTACTCTTAATCCATCAATCCCAAGCCTCAACAAATTCTGACCTTTCCTGTAATCTATTCTACTTTCCAGAACTGTGCCATGCTAGGTGTAGAACAAAGCTCAGGCAAATATGAATAGTTACAGCTGGTTTCTACAGATTATATCTGCAGTGTTTTGGGAGGCAGTCATACTTAAGATTCTGGTGGTCTGGTATTAGTAATTCTCTGCAAGAAAACCTGTAAAGTTTGGATAATAATCTTTGAAAAGCCTTGATATTGTAAATTCCTTCATTCCCTTGCAACAACAGATTTTTCATGATATAAGACATCAAGTGTCCCAATATCTCTATGGATGTGAGTTAGTGTGAACAGAGTTTGTTAAAGGTAAGCATACACCACCTATGTCTTTAGTAGACTTGGTAGTATCAATTCATTTAATAAGGGAACAGAAATATAGAGCATATTTTTGCTGAATTGTAAATGTTATGGGGTTTGTGTTGTGCCGTTCACCTACAAGGTTTAAGATAATTTACTTGTGCAAAGAGCCTTCATCTTTCCTACCCCTTATTCCTATAGTTTAAATATACCACAGTTTATATTGTTTCTATATGACTTTTGATTTTACTTGAAATGTTTTATTGCACCTTCCCCCAAAAAACCCTTTTTATATATGAGCATGTGTACATGCACATGTACACTTGTATAAATGTTCAGTTTGACAAATCAAAGATGAAATATCAGCAGATACTTAATTCCGTCCACAGTGTGAAAGGTATTACATAAAAGATTCACTTCAACTACAGTTACTCCACTGACTGAGGTACCTGTAGCTGCTTTGAATCAGCATCACAGGACATGTAAACAGATTTGGTAAGCAATGTCTCTTAGAGTTAAGTAGCAAGATTAGGTTCCTTAAGACAGAATTTATATAGCTCTATCCTTGAGTTCGATGACTATTGCTAAGCAGTGTTTATCATGTCATTACTTCACAAATGATAATCAGTTTATCATCCTAACCCCGATGTTAAGGGGTGTATAATCAGTGTGTTTTCAGAAACAGGAATTGAGGCACACACAATTTGTACTTGGTGGGTGGCCTGACTCCTGTTCAGTGGAAGTATTCACTGGAAGTTATGTACCTGAATAATGTGGGTACAAATCCTGCATCTGAGGTCTGCATTGAAATGTAGACCTTCTTGGTACACATTTTATAAATTAAAATATGATAGTTCAGTCTAAAAGCAAAATACCAGCATTAACTTTCATTGAGAAGAAACAATATTAAGAAACCACATCCATCTCAGTGTCTACCTGTAAAGAAGGGTTCTCTTTCGGATCCAAGACATTACAATGACTTGTTTATGATAGACTTTCAAGGCTGCAACTAATGGTGAGAGCCAGTTACTTTTGCTAAATTCAAAAAATTGCTAATCCATTTGTGAATCTATTATGGAGAAATTGAGTTAGTCATCATGATGAGAAATAAACCTTTTGAAATGGCCATGCTAGAATTCACAATGCTGTTAAGTAATTTGAGAAAATAATCATTCAGTTAGCGCCTGCTACAGTGAAGCTAGTACGATGCACTCAAAACGAGCATACAGCATAACACAGTATGTTCTTAATCAAGACAAATTTGCCATGAGCCAGGGTCAATAAAAAAACAGAGTAGGATTGGGTAAACCTGTCCATCAATATCTGTGTTCAGCAGTTACTGTTTTAAAAGTATTTTGTATGTTGGAGCAACACTTTAAATGAAAAATCAGCCACATTTTAATTTAGCCTGTAAACTTCTGTCCCATATACTGTAAATTTTTATGATTCAATTATTTTGTATATTTTATATCTCTTAAAATAATGTTGTTTTAAATACACGTATTTGGGAAAAGATATTGTTTCTAGGACAAGGATGGCTAAACTAATGAGTAGTTGACAAAAATGTGAAATAAGTCCTAATTAATCTTTGAGACTCAGTATTAATAAAGTCACATCTGAAAGAGCTCAATAGAGGAAATAAAAGTGCTGAGTCGGTGTCAACTCAGTTTAATGTTTGTCTAAATCACTGAACTTTTTCTGAGAAACTTGGCTCTATTTTGTGCTTGGATATTTGAATAGTTCTTTGGGTTGGGGAGGACTCTTGAATTGGAAATATTTTCAGTCTTTTTAAAATCACTATTACTTTTGTGCAGCAAAAGTTTAACTATCTTGAAGTACTTCAATAAGAAAAATACTCGACATATAGAAATTTTAAAATCTATGCCTAACCACCATGAAAATAAAATTTTATTGGATTAAGGTGTTTAGGTTTTTTTAAATTATTATTATTTTGAGTAACACATCTCTAAATTTGGGCATCTGATGGAGTGTTTTTTTAATAAAAAAATTATGTTTGAGACTAGCCTCACTGTACAAAGTGGAAGTCTTCAGGCTGTTTCAAGCTATGTGCTTGAGTCTCCAAGAATTTTGTCTTGTGTATTTTTTTTTTCTCCCTGCCCATGTAAACCCACAAATTTTCTATTGAGGATGTGATTACAAGTTTACTGAGCTGAGAGACTTTATTTGAGTATAGATTCAAGCCCTTTAAAAAGGTATTTACCCTAAAGAATGTGTAGAACCTTCCTTAAAATGTGCCTATGAATACCAAAACAAGGGGCTTGTTATGTATGCATATGAAATATTTAATAGAAATGAACTATTTCTGCAGCTCTGCAAAAAGACTGCACAGAGAAACTTTGCCAGATGACATCAGGTCATTAAGTGCTTTGTGAGAAATGTCTTGGCCTATTCTAGTTACTGATGAAACTTGCTTTCCACTTCAGTGAGGCCAAAGTTTCACAGTTGGATGATGCCCTAGAGATTATCAAGAACACAAAGAAAAATTTCCCATCACCTCTGATTAATTACCCAGAGTAACAAGTGTTCCCCTGGGCAATTTTGTCTCTGCTATAGATAAGCACTGCTATGTGAATTTTAGTGATGTGCAAACTCTGCAACTAGCAGATAAATTCACCATCGCAACCATCATCACTATACAATAAAGCAGTTTAACAAAATCATTTGAGACTCCAATTCACAATGAAATTAACACAGCGTTATCTAAAAACTTAGTACTGGTTTGGGTTGTACTGAGTAAACATACAATTTAAATGTTCACCAGTGGATTTGAGACAAGTAGTCCTATAGTAGAATAATGGACAAAGGACAGGCATTAAAATTTATCACTTTCCATTATGGAAGTGCATGCATATGTACTAGTATATGCAAACCTATATAGTGTGGTCACAGCTTAGGTTCTCTTGGGTACTAATATCCAGTCCATGCCTGCAGTGATCCTGTAAGCTCAGGAGAAATTAACATATTTTTCCACAGTCAAATGTGAAAAGAGTTCTCAGAGAATGGTAGCTCACTACATGGTAAAGACCTCAAACTTTTAGCACCATGTGTTCCTGCTGGCAGCCTGGTAACATAAAGCTAGAATAATAGCCATTGCTCTCTAATATGCCAAGAACTTTAAGGTTACTGATTCAAGTGTATTTTGGGGTGGAGAGGAAAAAAGGAGGGAAGAAACAACCTTAAAGGGCTTTAGTAAAAATTAATGTATCAGTTTAGTTATTTGTAGAGGAACACAGGGAACTCCATTGGCAAGAGTGTGGAATGTATCCATAAAAAAAGTCTCCAATCTTTCTGTATTTTTAATTTTTTTTAACATTCCTACTTACATCTTCCTACCAGTTAATGCATTTACATTACTTAATTAGCTACATATCCTCATTGACAGTTCATCCAAAGCAGGGTTTTTTCATTTTTAAAAAAAAAATACTCCTTTGTTATAATCATTACATTATGATGTGTAATTAACTCATTAATATCATGATCATATCAGATTAGTACATTGGAAATGATCCATAAAAGTTAGATCTATTGGTAGATTTGGGATACAAGTCCTTCTTCAATCCCAAGCACAATCACAGGCTGGGCAGAGAATGGATTGAGAGCAGCCCTGAGGAGAAGAAAGACTTGGGGGTACTGATTGATGAGAAGCTCAACATGAGCCAGCAGTGTGCGCTTGCAGCCCAGAAAGCCAACCGTGTCCTGGGCTGCATCAAAAGAAGCGTGTGACCAGCAGGTCAAGGGAGGTGATCCTGCCCCTCTACTCTGCTCCTGTGAGACCCCACCTGGAGTACTGCACCCAGCTCTGGGGGCCCCAGCACAGGAGAGACATGGAGCTGTTGGAGCGAGTCCAGAGGAGGGCCATGAAGCTGATCAGAGGGCTGGAGCACCTCTCCTGTGAGGACAGACTGAGAGAGTTGGGGTTGTTCAGCCTTGAGGAGAGCAGGCTCCAGGGAGACCTTACATCAGCCTTCCAGTACCTGAAGGGGCCTACAGGAAAGCTGGAGAGGGACTGTTTATGAGGGAGTGTAGTGACAGGACAAGGGGTAATGGGTTTAAGCTGAAGGAGGGTTGATTTAGATTAGATATTAGGAACAAATTCTTTACTGTGAGGGTGGTGAGGCACTGGAACAGGTTGCCCAGAGAGCTTGTAGATGCCCCCTCCCTGGAAGTGTTTAAGGCCAGGTTGGGTGGGGCTTTGGGCAACGTGGTCTAGTGGAGGGTGTTCCTGCCTGTGGCACGGGGGTTGGAACTAGATGATCTTTAAGGTCCCTTCCAACCCAAACCATTCTATGACTCACTTGGTTAAACAAAACCATTGCCTTTCCTAACATACCTTGCCTAACTTATATTCTCACAATAGAAGAAAAAATAAAAAGAATGGTGTTTAACTATACAAATGAAAACTCATTTTCGGACATACTTTTGCTGATTCATGTTTTTCAGTGTCTTTCTCCTTCCTTTTCAGCCCGAAGTTGAACAACTGCTTTTCTTAAAATTGATGTGGAGGCTTTATATGTTTTGAACCTTTTCTTTTCCTGTGTGTTATTTGTAAAGAATGTGATTTTGAGAAGCTGGAATAATGGAGATGCAGATTTTTAAGAGACACTTGCATAATTTTAAAATTCTGTGTGTGGTCTTGTCTGTAATTCTCCAAGAAGCCCTTTGTGAGTAGGGAAGCATAACTTGTCTCATTTTATAGGTAGGTAAACATAGATGTGGAAAAGCTACATAACTCTGAACAGACATATGACAGAACAGACAGAATCACAGAACAGTAGGGACCGCTGGAGATTATCTAGTCCAACACCCCCAACCTCTTGCTGAAGTAGGATCACCTAGAGCAGGTTGTACAGGATTGCATCCAGGCGGGCTTTGAATATCTCCAGAGAATTAGACTCCACAGCCTCTCTGGGTAACCTGTCCCAATACTGTGTCACCCTCAGAGTAAAAAAGTTTTTCCTCATATTCAGATGGAAATTCTTGTGTTCCAGCTTGTACCTGTTGCTCCTTGTCCTGTCACTGGGCACCACTGAAAAGAGTCTGGCCCCATCCTCTTGACACCCACTTTTCAGACATTTATAAGCATTAATAAGATCTCCTCTCAGTCTTCTCTAGGCTAAACAGACCCAGCTCTCTTAGCCTTTTCTCACAAGAAAGGTGCTCCAGTCCCCTAATCATCCTTGTAGCCTTCTGCTGGACTCTCTCCAGTAGTTCCCTGACTTTCTTGAACTGGGGAGCCCAGAACTGGACACAGAACTCCAGATGTGGCCTCACCAGAGCAGAGTAGAGGGGGAGGATAACCTTCCTCGACCTGCTGGCCACGGTTTTCTTAATATACCCCAGGATACCATTGGCCCTCCTGGCCATGGGGGCACATTACTGGCTCATGGAGAGTTTGTTGTCCTCTAGGACTCCCAGGTCCTTCTCTGCAGTGCTGCTTTGCAGCCGGTCAACCCCTAACCTGTGCTGGCGCTTGGGCTTATTCTTCCCTAGGTCAACTTGTGTGTGTTGAACTTCGTTAGGTTCCTCTCTGCCCAACTCTCCAGCCTGTCAAGATCTCGCTGAATGGCAGCGCAGCCTTCTGGTGTGTTGGCCCCTCCTCCCAGTTTTTTATCATCAGCAAACTTGCTGAGCGTATGTGCTGTCCCTTCATCCAAGTCATTGATGAATATGCTGAAAAAGACCGGACCTAGTACTGACTCCCGGGGCACGCCACCAGCTACAGGCCTCCAGCTAGACTCTCTGCCACTTATTGCAACCCTCTGAGCTCTGCCATTCAGCCAGTTCTCAATCCACCTCACTGTCTGCTCATCTAAACCACACTTCCTAGGCTTACCTATGAGTGTGTTATAGGAGACAGTGTTAAAAGCCTTGCTGAAGTTGAGGTAGACAACATCCACTGCTCTCCCCTCATCTACCCAGCCAGTCATGCCATCATAGAAGGCTATCACATTGGTCACGTATTATTTCCATGGTCCCTAATTTTTTACATGAAAAAGGAGATAGAGGTGGTGGAATTTAAATTAAAAAAAAAAAATGCCAGAAAACCTACCAGGATTACTACTGAGTTTATCCAGGGAAAAGTTTTGATGATTCATAAACAGCTTTTGAGCTGCCAGTCTTTTCACTTTGCTTGCTGTGCATGTAGTGCTGCCCATCACCTGTTGTTAATTATAACATCCTATAAATTTAATGTTAGAAGACTAGCAGTGAGACACGGTGCCTGCACTGGCTTAATGAACACACCAGGAAAAAAATAATTTATCAAGAGTTTATTCCTGGATGAGCTCCTATGAACCTGGTGTTGTCATGTACTGATATTTCTATTAAGAAAAACACTAGTGGATGCCTTTAAACAAATAAGGTACTGGCTTTAAACAATCATTGTGGTTTCAAGCACTATATCAAAAAAAGCTATAATGGGAAGCTATCATTTAATAAATCAAAATAACTTGCTTGGTAATAAATATTTTTCTTAGAAACCACAATATTCTCTTTCCTACAGATCATATGACTTCCCAGTTCCTGCATTTTTTTACATTACTGGAGTAACAAAGGAACGTGGGAAATAACTCAGCATGGTGAAATCATTCAGTTTAGCTGTGCCTACACTGTGGTTAGAACAACTTTAAAATGTGTGATTTCAGGCATAGGTGATCAAATTCTTCCCTTTTTCAGGTAGCCACAATTTGGCTGAACTGAGCAGTGCTACCTTTCTGAGTAAAGCGTTTCGTTTTGACTAAATCAATTTAATTTCTCAGCTTTATATTCTACAAAAGGGTGAGCAATATATCTATCTCACAGTATGGGAAATAGTTTCTTACCCATATGGGCTCTGAGCATTAAAAAAAAACCAAACCACCCTGTAAAAAATGCTATGAATCATTGCTATTGCTCTGTGTTCTATATTGGCTGCTGTTCAGATAACTTCCACTTATATTGATAAATGGACCTTTGTAGTTAGCATTGAAAAGAAAGCCAATATTAAAAAAAAAACCCTCCACAAACTAATTCAAAGAGAGGAAACATACAAAGATTTATATTCTGCTGTCAGTGGCAGCAGTCTAAATCCAGATTGGGTCTGGACACAAGTCCTGGAAAGACACATACACATAAATAACATCTATAAGAAATATACTATTGCATTTACACAGAGGCATTCTCACATGTAGAATAATTTGCTGACAGAAAATATCAAATTGACTGGGACCTATCTGTTGGCATTACTGAAGACTATAAGTTGGTCCAAAATATTTAGTGACAGACTTTGCTAAAAACATATATGCATTTGCATGCTTTCATGTATTTGTATATGAAATTATACATAAATTTCACTTAAGAATATAAGCAATAAATACTTCTCCTGTAAATAATACTGCTCTGTACGAAGTCCTACCAGTTTTCTAATGTCTGCTAAGAAAGTCATAAAAAGTTTATAAAAGTCTGAAGATTCAGCTTGTTTTACTGGGATCCCTTTTACGATGCCTTTCTTATGCAAATATCAGTGTATTCTTCCATTTGTTTGTTCCACAATTATTCAGTATTCCACAGCAAGATTTTTTGTGTTCCTGGGTCTGAGATTCTTTTTATAATGAAGTGCAATGTGGGTATGAATATATTTATATAGCTTCAATGACTTATTGGCTCTGCTTGCTAGTAAAAATATGGTTTTGATTATACTTAAAAGGCCTGATTCAACCTACTTTGGGAAAGTTGAGCTATATTGTTTTCTACTGTTCACATGACATACTGTGCATTCTAGCTGAGATCTAGGGTACTGTACAATGTACTTGCATCAAAAGCGAAACTGTTGCAGCAAACCTTGTTTGGAAGCAGAAATGTAACAGGCAATATTAATAACAGAAAGGTATTGAACACAGAGTTCTGGTTTTAGGCAAACAATTTCTCAGTGGTTCAAAAGGATAGTTTAGGAGACAAATAGGACAAAAATTGCTGAAAGTATACAGGAAATATTATGAATCCTTGGAGAAAAAAAAAAAAGAAAAGAAAAGAAAAAAGTCAGAGTAATGTTTGTTTAACAGGCAGGCTTTAAATGACCTGGAAGAATAATGTGCCACGTTGGTTACTGTCTTGTAACAGAGTTCCGTTACTTTGGAAGCAAATGTGAAGCCTGAGGTAGCTTTGTTAGAGACACTAATAAGAATATATCTATCTTCTAGCTGATCTTCCTGTGCAGCTATCTCTGTACTTTTTTTTCTTTTCCTCTTGTCTGCAATGGTGATTATATGATAAACCACTTAAATATTATCTAAAAAAAATTAATTCTTGACACTGTGTTTTTCAGCTGCATTGGTGTGTATTTCTAGAAGCTTTTTTTTTTAATTGGGGAGAAAAGGAATCTTCAAAGTAAAACTGCAGCTTCTTTAAGATTCATGTTAATATACTGTGGAAGGTGTATAATTCTATTAGAGCAATGGACAGAAAACTGACAATATCTTCATTACTGATATACCAGGAAAGGATGGGATACATTAGAGCCATGGGAAGGTACAAAACTTTCTGAAAGTGTTTTTTTATGTACCTTAGTTCTGAAGTTAATTGCATCTCTGCATCCTTACAGGCCAGTGGCCAGCCTCAGAGCCACCTGCTTTTTTTTTTTTAAATACAATTCTGCAACTGACTGCCTTCGTGTCTGCATCTGAAGTTGCATGTTACTGTAACATACTGTGACTACATCAGGCCTGCACTGTGTGCAGTTTTGTTCTTGAGGGAAAACATGATACAATTAAACAGTGACTGGTAGGCTTTCATAAATGCAATTTTTCATGCAACGTGAATAATATTTATGAAATAATCTACTGTATGGATGCCCATCCCACTAAGTAGAAATTTATCTCAATATGTGTCAGAAAAGCAGTTGATGTCCTCAGCAAAGCCTCCCTCTCTGAATAATACCGTGACGTCTTCTGGCTTTGTGAATAGAGAAGTTCTCTCCAGATCTCTGGCTTGGGGCTGGTATTTTCATGTAGTTTCTAGCCTTTGTCTGTTAAGATTTTTGACAAGATAGATCCTTTTCAATGGCAATAAGTTTCCCCAGGAAATCAAACTCTGAAAGACTTATTAATTGCATTGTTTCAGCATTAGACTTTTTCACTAATTATGCTCTCTATCCTCAATGACTTTAGCTCTTACTGCTAATGCAGCAAAGAATGCAGTCTCTGACATATCCATAATGGTAGTCTTTTAATAGGCCATGAATCCAGGATGTTGCATCTATTATGTCACTATTCCCTCCATGAAAGAAAACAGCTGACACTTGCTTTCGCAATTGCTTTCCAAAACAAATTCAGTGTGGTCATCTTAAATAATGTGTTCTTGCTAAATTTATATTAATAAATGGGTCCTGAATCTCCCTGCCTGTTAGCAAAAGCATCAGTTCTCATGTCTTCCACATCAACTGATGCTATATTGTACTGTATAATGTTCTGCCCAGAAATGTTTTTATTGGCATGGCATAGGGGGGTAGTAGGGCATCTTTTGTAATGCTTTAAACAATTAAATTGTTAGGAAGAAAATTACCTCAGCTTAATAGGAGAGTACTTCACTGTACTGGTTCTGATATCCAGACTCAACATCCAGTAATGAAGAGATCATAACAGATTCTGACAATCTGCATTTTCTTCTCTTTCTAGAAAGAGAAGGGAAGAAAGCATGTATGTTAATACTCTTCAAAATATGCAAGATAGCAGAAGAATATTTTTTACTTTACTTGAATAAATAAGCTACATAAAGTTTATTTTATTTTCCTATTTTAATATTTTTTGACGTACTCAAATGTTAATACAGTAAATAAACATGAAACAGCACAGGATTACAAAGATACCATGAAGGGCTCAGATTTTGTTCTGTTTTATTTTTATGAGTAATATTGTCTGCATTCCCACATTATGCTTGTGTGTAGCTCTATAATTCACAGTAAACTGTGAGTTATTTTCTCTTTGGACTACTTTGTATATTACAAAGAATTGCTGTTTCTATTTGTACAAAGCTAATTTTTTTCTCCTCAATGGCAGTCAGTTTCAAACTTGTTCAGAGTTTTGAACAAGCAAAAGCTGGAAAAATGAGAGAGAAAATTGAAATATTTCATTGTACAATGTAAACTCTGGTTTATCACAAAATACCAGACACCAACAAATTGCATCAACTAAAGCCTAAAACTTAAGTATTTCCACCCCCCCACCCCCATAAACGAGTAACAGTTGACAGCTCTGGAATGTGCACTTCTCTCCCATGAAAACATTTTTCCACTCTGTCTTTTCCAAAAATCAAAAGTTCAAAGCTAAACTACTACATGTTATAAAAGAACAAATTTACCATGACACTTAAACAAAGACATGAGTCAGTGTATTCAGCTTTCTTGCGGAAGGAAGGAGTTATGTTTCTTGTTAAGGCAAGGTTTGCAGTAAAGAAATTATTTTTATAGTTTTATATATCTCCTTGTAATTATTTATCCACATAGATGTTCTATTTTACTGTACAGTTAAAGTTCTAACTCATGCCTTTTTTTCTCATTGATACATTAATTCAGGTTTACAACATTCCTCCTCAGAAAGCAAAATATTAACATCCTTGTTATACAAATGGACATCACAGACATTAAGACACTTAGTTCAGTATTATTTAGGATACCCATGGCAGTCTGGGAACCTCAGTGGCTGCTCTTTACTCTGAAGAGTGCTACTTTTGTTCTTGCGAATGGCACAAGCAAGATGAGTAGCATGTATGTTGAGGACAGAGAAAAAATGAGATGGCTTTGGACCACTGTGGGTAAAACAACTTATATCCAGAATAAAAAGCATGTGATTTTGTGTCCTCTTAAATGTGAGGTGTAGAACACAACATATTAAGCAGCTGAATTGCTCTATGTAGTTTTTAAAGCTGTCTAGGAAACTTGGAACACCATTTCCATTTATTTGGAACAAGTGGCTGACTGATTTGTCTGCCTTGAAAAACCTCTACTTCTGTTCCTGACTGAAATAAGATGGATATTCTGAAAGTCATTCCTCTTGTACAATGGGAGAGAACTGCAGAAAGTCACAGAGCTCCTGCTAATACTGACTCTGGCTATCCCTGAATGTATGGTCGATTTGGAATATGTCAAAGGATGCAAACTTCTACTAGGTACTGCAGTAGCTTTAATGTGTCCATTCTTTCAAGCAGATTGATACTGCAAAGTCTTGTTCCTTGTGGATACAAATTTGGTGAATCTAGACCAAAGGTCTGCTCTAGATTTGGACCTTTGACACTGAAAGTTACGTTCAGTAGGGTGGAATCAAAATCAGAAAAATCCTTGAGCATGGAGAAAGCTGACATCTGAAACTATATACAACCGCCTAGGCACACCATCAGGATCCAGTTTTCCCTTATTAATATGTAAAGATTTACTAGGTCATTCCTGAAGAGCAGTGTTCAGCAACTGTAGACACGATATGCTCAAACTGAGGGATGCTTGATTTTTTCCCCCTTCAAATTCAGTTTTTTTAACACAATAGCTTAGAACTGAGGTGTCATAATTTCTATAGCTGCCTCTCTCTTTCTATTGTTTCTGTAAGATGACATGTGAAAGGATCTTATGTGGTAGTTACCTATAGTCAAAAGTTCTCTTTAGTCTTTTAAAAATCCTGCCATATTTCACAGGGGAAGACAAAGAGGGTGTAATGTAATTAATACAAAGGGGGTTTTAAACTTTAACTTTTCAAATGGAAAGGTTTGGATTTTTCATTTGTCTGTTTTAGAGGCCCTTAACCGACTGTGCCATTGAACTTAATGTTGGTTATGAATGAGACTGTAGAAAATAGAGACCTGGTCTGTGGGAAGTACATTTCTAGTAAGGGAGAGCAGCACAGTTAGTTTTGTTGGGTGCAGGCATGTCACACTAGTGACAATGGCTAGAAACACCAGGCCACTAAAGAGGGGAACCTGCATTATGTGACCTGCTGGGTAGATGAACCGTGTTTTGATAACCCTTGGAATGAGGACAAAAATGAACTCTGCTTGATAGACAACAAACTCATTTAATATTCAGTCATCATGCATTAAACTATAAAAGTTACTAGAAAGCCACACCAGCATATATATGTCATTGAGCAATAGGGAGCAATTAGGTGGCAGTGCCCTGATAGAAAGAGGGCAGCTGACTAATAATAGGCTAGTGGTAGGTACACTTGCTGGCTATGTGCAAATAAGGTTTGCTTCCCCCTTTCTCTGGAGACAAGCATAGTCCTCACCTATGTGCTGCTTTGTTTGGCTACATAGGCAATACAGGCAGTAATACCATATATGTTCTGAAACAGGCAGAAGCACAGTTCAGCCAAATTTGGTACCAGCCACTGTAATAAGTATTACACAGGGCAAATATGTATTCCCCTGCCTATGCTTCCACCTCCCACATTATACAAGCAAGCAGGAAAGAGACTTTCACCAGAGGTTAGGAAAAACGTGTGATTTATAACATTGGTGGTAGGTGGAACAGGGGAGACTGTGGGACCAAGAGAGCCAAGTATTTTAAGCATCTGTTGCAGGCCTCTGCCAGATGCAGGATACCAGACAAGATGTGCCATTTGTCTGTTCTTGAATGGAATTTCCTATGTCCTTAATACCAAGCAAACTCTCTTTATTTATAATATAACTACTTCTGGTTTTGTAGAGATGATATACAGCACATTTCATCTTTTCACTCTCACAACAACATTTAAACACTTAAAAAGCGATTTATTTAGCTGTGTAAATTCCGTTAGGCTTGGCGAGTATTTTGCTTTGTCATGGGTGAATCTGTAAAGGCTGGAAAACTTCTCCGTTTAGGGACGCTGAACTGTGTAGTTTCCAGAAATACATTTTTCTGTAATACTGGTCTGGGTTAGAAGGAGACCCAAGTTCTTAGAAGATGGTAGGCAGTGATGTCAAGTGACCATTTTCATGGGCACAAAGAGAAGAATTATTTGGGAGATGCTGACTGTCCTCTCCCATAAAATGGATTTTTTTTCCACTTTCAAGTGATTATACTTAGTGATTCCAGTTATTTCCCAAAGAAATAAGCAGGAATTTCTGATCAAAACTTTTTTTCAGAATATGTCAATTCAAAACTACAGCTCTTTGGTGGAAACATATGCGTTAGTTGTAAAAGGTAACATCTCTCATTTCCTGAAGTGCATTTCCAGACAAAACTAGAGAGAAACACATAACCTTCTCAGAGTAACAATATCTCACAGTGAGATCGATTACCTGGGAGTTGAGTATCTCATCTTTAAGTCTCTGTGCTCTCTTGTTAATACCAAAGACACAAGCCCCAAACTACACTAAAGACCAGGTGGGAAAGTTAGTTCCAGGGCATCTAGGCTTAGACGGAAAACACAACAGCCCCACAGTAGACGACCTGGGCTCCAGAGTAAGCCAATTGTGCAGAAAGGTCTGTCTTCTGCACATCAACCTTTATTAATGTTGGCACCCTTTCCTGCCAGTGCTGGAACACCCGTTTGCTGTGCTTCAAAGGCACATCAGGCTGGACTGTCAAACCTGCCAGCCTTTTCCATGGGCCCTGATACCTCTGCTCCAGCATCACATCTCCCTGTCCTTTACCAGCAGGCTGTGTCCTGATCGCCTTGCTACTCTCCAAACCAAGACCTTTTTTTGAACTGTTGCTAGTTTTTGAGTTCAGAGGAGATGACACCTAAGACAGACTTCTTGACCTGGGACCTTAGTAGATCCCAGCTTTTCCAGAGAAATGCCTTGGCTTCTTCCAAGGACAGAACAAGAGAATTAAAAATAAACAAACAAAAATCCGCAAGATGGGAAAAGTGAAAAGTTGTAGTTACAAATTTGCTGACAAAAACAGCCCACAAAATTACTGATCATAGCCCAGGTTCCTCCAGTGACAGTCCCTGTAACTTTTTAGGTCACAAGGTAAATTAAAGCATGTGCAATTAACTGTCTGCTTAAACAAGCTGCGTGAGCTCATCCCTTTCTGCCTCAGTTATTCTGTTTTTAAGGGCTATAATATTTGACTGGGGTATTGCTCTGAAGTCCAGCTTCTGACTGGAGTTATTACAGTAATTACTGCAGCAGATGTCAGAATTGAGTGAAAGCACTGTCATTCAACAATTAAAGCACAAACCACAGCCATCGTTTTCCTTGTGTTATTACATGTATAGATTCAAAGAGAGCAGAAAACAAGTGTTCACACTTGCTTCTAGGTGTAATCCTCTGTTAGGAGAGTATCTTCTTTCTTTTTCCTCAATCAAAGGTTTTTCCAGTATACTTAGCTGTTTTTAGCTGTAGCTCGAAAAGATACAGCTGCATTTTTTGGCTTACATAGGTTGAGCTCAAGCCTCAGCAACAGCTTAGTCAGAGCTGTTTTACAAGACACTTCTCCTGTAAACATTTTCATTCAATAGTTATAATGTGATATCTATGCTCCCTTAAAACACACCTGTAACTGAGTGCCTTATCTACCTATTATCAGACTGGTCAGATACTGACTTGGGAGGTGGTCTGAAAGCTAGGGACAGAGGTGAGACAGAGCACTTAATGAAAGCTGGACTCCGAGACGGAGTCCTGTGATAGACAGTCCAACAAGTTGATGCTGAGTGACACAGAGAGCAGCATCTCGAGTGGCAGTTGAATGGATATGGTCAGCTTGGAGAGGAATTTCTAAGCTAGCCTTGATCTCATGGCTTTGGAAACTGTCATTTGCAAACAGACCTCACAGAGTGTAAAATACAGGATCTAGGCTGTGTTTGGGGGGGGGTTTCATGCATTCACACTTTGGGGTACTCAGAATCTGGAGGCAGGTCCTTGCTTGAGGTTCAGGACAATCTCTAATGTAGCTAAATCATGCAGCCTACAGAGGCTGCTGTAAGGAGGCTGCTGCTTCCCACAGAGGTAAAGTCCAGCCAAGAATAGCATGTGTTTCCTCCTCTGCATCTAGCACAACTGCAACTAAGTGGTTGCTTATGTTCAGAAATGAATGAAATATTCAATGAAAACAAGAATCTTCACTGACGTGACCACTGCTTCTTAATCATTACACAAAATAGTGTTGTCTCGCCCAACCGTGCCTGGCTCTCTAAGGATAATGGAGACAGTGTAGTGTTTGGATAGCTGCTGTTTTTTCTGAAGAGTGGGGAGGGTGTGCCTGTGTGAGGGCATGTTCACAAGAGTTTTAGCCCAGAAAGAAATAGGTAGGTCTGGAAAGAGCATAATCCAGGTTGCCAGACTCTGGCACCACTACTAGAAATAATCCTTTCTCAGGAAAGTACCAAAATGTGGCCGTCTGGTTTTCCCACAAGTATCCGGGCATTTTTCTTGGCAGGCGTGGGTACTGGCAGTTATTTGGCATTTTGATTCCTGCCCCAGCTAGTGTCTATTCTTTCTTTGCCGAAGATGGAAGGATACGCCTGTGGTTAAATCACTGGCCTAGGGATTAGGCAAAGTGGGTTCTGCTCAGATTTTAGTCTGCATCCTGGGCCAGGTCACTTAAGCAAGAATTTTGAAAAGTGCTCAGCACCCACAAACAGGATCAGATTTTTCAAAAGCTCTCTGCTTCCACTGAGGCAGCAGCCAGATGATCAAAGGAACTTTTCAGAAAATTTGGCTGCGAGTGTCATTGCGAGAGCTACTGGGTGCTGAGCACTCATGAAAATCTGGTTCTCATTGAGGTGCCCGGATGGAAACCAAGTTCTCCAACTAGCCCCCATCATCACAGGAAGACACTTGAGAATCTGGCCAGGAGCAATCTCTTTAAATGCTACACCAGCAACATTCTCTGTGCCTCAATTTCCTCTAAAATGAGTGTGATGTTGCCAGGGTGCTTGTAAGGATAAATTCATTAATTGGCTGTATGTGATGTTCTTGGATGCTTCTGCAGCCAGGAGAGGGAGGTGAAGCATTTGTAGTGTAATACCTTTCCAGATGTACCAATGATCTGTATAAGCAAGAGTGTGTTAAAGGGACTGGAGCAGGAGTCCAGCAGTTAGCTTTGCTCTATGTACAATTTACAAGCCTTCAGGTTCAGGAGCTGCTGCTCTTTGTCTTAAATCCTTGATCATGAGTCAGGGCTCCACCATGGTAGGGGATGTAACAAATAGATCAAAAAGACTCACCCTGAAAAACCTTTGTGCTAAACAAAGCAGGGTGGGGAGAATACATTGGAAAGAAATGATAAAGCTGTTCCGTTCAGCTGTTTGCCTTCTGAACTCCCTGCCTGTTGACTACAGCAGTTTTATCATTTTCTTTCCTCACACGATATTTCTTTCCTCACATCCCACCAGTGTTTGGTATTTTGGGGGGAGTTTTGGGGTTTTAGAAATTCAACTTTACTTGACTGGTTACTCTCCTCGTACTAGATACCCATATATAGTAGTAATTTTTGCAGGTGGGGTTTTTTTGGTTTTAAGACCAAAGAACCTTAACTTCAAAGTGGACCTTTTTTTTTATTATTTTATTTTTTTTTTTACTTACAGTGGCCTCAATTTTGCCTCCAGATGGGGAAATCTGAAAGGTCCTGAGCCTCCTGTGGTGTGTGCTGGAGCTGCCTGCCTTCTCTTTCCGAGCAGCCTCCCCTCACAGGATGCAACATTTTCTTTCCAGCTGAGAGTGGAGCTCCCCCCTCTGCCCCCTCATTTTTGGCCTTCCAGCACTGTCCGCATCTGTGCGAGCTAATGCTACCCAGATCCTTCTCAAAGGGGCACCCAGGGCTGGCACGCAGAAGCAAAGCCCCCAGGCTCTATCTCCGAAACCGAAGAAACCTCAAACGCATTGTGTTTCCATAAATGCTCCTCAGCTGACTGAGCTGGGGGGGGAGGTTCTGCTCTCCTCAACCCTTGCCTCTCCTTTGGGAATGGGAGGCGCAGGCTTTAAATCAATTTTCTGACTGCCTATGTGCAGAAATGGCGTTAACATTAGAGCAGGCCAGATCCACAGAGCCACAACATGAGGAGGGAAGTGGTAAAACCAAGGTGAGGTGCCCGGCCTGAAGAGGGGCCCCTAACCGCCGCTGCCCTGTGGCCCCCGCTGGCTCCGGCCCTGCCCGCAGGCCTGCGAGAGCGAGCTGTCGCTGCCCCGCCGGGCGACGGCGCGTTCCTTTGGGGCTGTGGCGGCGACAGCGCCGCCGGGCCGGGGGCGGGCTAACGCGGGCTCGCGCTGTGACCGTTACGGGCGGGTAACGGCCGCCGAACGGGGCGGAGCCCCGAGGGTGCCGCGCGGCTGAGGGGCTGCGGTGCCCTCTCTTCAGCGATTTAACTCGGTGCGGGCTTTGTTGGTCGCAGGTTCTTAACGGCCACTTCTGTTACCGGTGTTTTAAATGAAAGAGGGGGTTTTGTCGTTCTGGGGTTTGTTTTTGTTAAAGTAGAATGCAACATTGTGACAACTAAATTGTCACTAAATTGAATCCGCTGACACAAACCCCTGCTATCTCGACAGCTTTTGGGCATCAGGTACAATGTTTCATGTTTTCCTGAAATCTCAAAGACTTACAGGCAGTTGAACAAGCAAAAATATTTCTCCTTGTCATCTTTGGTGGTGGATGGTGGCAGAAGCCAGGAAGGAGGGTTGCTGCACCCTGAGCTGAGGTCTGTGGTGCTGTGTCCCCCAGGGAAGTGCCAAGTTAGGTCTTCAGTTAGCTTCAGCTTTGGTGGGAGTTGAGGGAGCAGCATTCAGTCTTGTGGATGCAGCCGTTGTTTCGAAGGCCTAAGGCTGTACGTTGTGAGTGTCCGTCAAGCTAAAATTCTGGCTCTCAGAATACACTTGATGAATGGAGCATTGAAAATATAATAGGTTTCTGTTCACTTATTTTTGTAATACTTGTTTTCATGAGATGAACAGTTAGAAAGTTGAAAGCACATGTAGCAGAGAAAATGTCTCTGAGCAGTCACAAATTGAATTTGTTTTGCTTGTGTTTCATAGACCTTTTGTACTGAGTTCTTGACAGCACTCAGCATACGAATGACAGATGTGATGTTGAAAATAGGGTGTTTCAAAAGAATAATATAAAATACTCGTTGCAAGTGAATTACTGAACTCAGTGAAAGGCAGTTTTTGTGCTTGAAATTTGAAACTAAGAGCTATCTTGCCCTCACTGTGGAACAGAGATACACTATAAGAATCACATGCCAAAACTAATCAGTAGCTTGGATTTTGGATACTGAGTGTTTGCAACTAGTTGCTTAAGAGCAATCTAAAACTGAAATGCAATGAAGGTGACATTATAAAAGATGGCTAAGATATTTCCTTAAAACTAAAGTTTAAAAGCCATTTGATAATTTTATAGCAGTACAAAATTAAAAAAAAATACTGCTGCAAATGAATCTTTAATCAAGTATCAGATGTTAAACATGCAGTTTTCTTTATTTCCAGGATAGCACGAACAATGTTTTTAGCTGAGGATAGTAATGCAAGCTTAGGGAACAATCCTAAAATGTTTTCCCTGTTTCCTGACATAATATGTTATGCCCAGATCTCCAAAAGATAGTATGAGTCTGTAGGAGTTCCTGACTATAAGAACAAAGAAAATACCCTTGCAGTGGCAACTTGGACTGTACTGCTTAGACCTCCTAAACTGAGCTATGCTGATTGGAACTCAAGGAGAGTGGGAATTCCTGTGACAGGCACAGAACATCCAACTACTGCACCACTTTTTTTTGGTGGAAGACAGAAACTTCTGCTGTGTCTGCACCTATATGCACATACGACAAAACAGTTCGGAGATCTCACTGCCCGGACTTGCACGCAACTTGTGTACACAGTAGGAACTCAGTTCATCATGAACGCCTTCATCCTTCACTGGAGCATATTTTTGGAGCTATTAACCCGGAAAGCTGGGATAGGATGGGACAGAATCCTTCCAGTTGTTGCCTTGTTAATTCATGTAGGGAATTACTTAATAAATAGGCAGGGTAGCTCTTGTGAACTGACATTCCGCCTGTGAATTCTGCATTACACAAGTATTGAGTCTTGTCCAGTAATCTACAGCAGTGCATCACAAATTGTACCCACAAGTATTCCAGTCTTAGAATACATTCAAGCAGAGCCTAATAATGATTACAGTCATTTCTGAAAGTACAGCTGGATTTTGCTAAGCTCTGCCCACTCTCAGCAAAAATCTTTCCATTCATTGGAGGGCTTGTGCTGTGTTTGAGAGCTCTTTTTTTACCCTGAGTTAACCAGAACTTGACTTTGGCCCTTTAAATCCTCCTCCCTATCAGCTCAGCAACCACAGAGGCAGTTTATTACTGAAAAGAAATCTAAGAATCAGTTTTGGCCAGCATTGTCTTGGAAAGTTCATTTTATTAACATGGTTTTGGTTTTATTTCAAAAACACTTTGACAAGCACTGACATTTTTGGAACCAGTAAAGCACAAGAGACTTACTCCTAAAGGCCTAAGCTTTGCATTTTTCTGCAGCTAACAATGTGATGTGCTACTATGGTAAATTCAATTCAAGCCACTGACTGAAAGGAAAGAAGTACTGAGTGTTGTCTTTTTTCCCTTCATTTTCTAAAATACATTTTGTGTGAATGCTAGGGCTTGTGGGATGTACTTGCTTAACTACTCTTTGCTTATTTGCTTTTTATCTATAGTGCAGGTGACATATATCAATGCTGGCAACATAAACTTTCCTCACAAGCCTGCTTTTATAGCTCAACTTTGACCTAAAATAACTACCTCTTGACTTTTTCTGAGATTTGCCAACAAAGGTCCCAGTTGTGTGTTTTATATTCATGTCCATCAACTGATAGTTGGACTAAGATCACCTAATTCATTTACAAAGAAATACTGGGAAATATCTGAATACTTTCTATTCCATTTTTTTTTTCTTTTTTTAAAGGCAAGCTAAAAGAGAAATTCTGCTCTGTGAGCCACATGAAAGACTGTTGTTCTGATACTCTGCATTCACTGGAGCTCCACACATGGTAGGAAGAATGGAAGGGCAGAACAGAGGTAAGTCATATGCTGGCATAAGCAGACTTGACTGCTAGATTTCTTCAGTGGTAAGCTGATTGTGTTTGGTTTGAGCATCCCTGGGGCTGTGCCATCTTCCATTCCGTCCCTTTGAAAATTATGTTGAGTAAATGAGAGACAATGTAAACATCTCAATTTCAGGGACTGTAGTCTATTATATATATATGTGTTGTTGCTTCACATCATAACACCGGGTTTTGTTAGAAACTTGTTTCGCTCTCTGGAATTTTCAATTGCAAAAATGGTCAAATGCTTTGCTCGAAGTTCTCTATGAAAGTCTACAGTGTGCTACTGTCCACTTATTTTCTTTCTGTTCAGAGAGAAGAATGTAGCAGTATGTTGATCTGGAAAGAGTGGGGGTTTTTTATTTAGCAGGAAACGTGCTGGAGATGTTTCAAAAAATCTGGCTTTTAATATACCTTTGATATCTAGTATGTCAAGCTGTTAGTTTTGACTCATTCTCCCTTTAATAGGATAGGTTATGCATATCCTATATATTGCTGTGATAGATTCCTAGGGGCTGAACTGGCATACCTGACCCAGGAGTTCGTGATTTGTAGTGCTATGGATATTTATTTAAAACAGAAACTCTTTCTTAAGTATGCAGTATATTTTTTTCATCTCAACTTTATTTCAGGGGGACTGCATAAATTGTATGACCTGTTTCGCCAGTTGCATAATCAGATTATATAGGCCTTTCCCTACAAGAATGAAAGAAAACTAGTTAGGTTCTTTTTCTGTTTTGGTTTGTGGATTTTCTTTTAGGTTGGAGTGTTCTTGTTGGTACCATTTATTTCTTTTTTGCAAATGCGGAGTTCTCAGAAGCTGACATTCTAAAGTGTTACAATTTGGGATTGCCAGGAATATTTGTGATAACTGGCTAGATGTCTCTAAACTGAGTATAATGAACACACACACACACACACTTTTCTTGAAGGGGTGGAAAAAGCAAGGTGTGCATATAATGCATAACAGAAGGATACTCTAGCTGTGTAGTATTATGAATGGCATAGCTGCTAGCATGCTTCTCACATCTGAAGTGGAAAGTTTTTTACCTCCCAGGAACTCAGTATCATTTTTAAGTGCCCTCATGTTGAACTTGGTGTAGTTGTTGGTGAGACCCTATAAAGAATGATGTCCACATACATGCACAGACACCAGAGTCATCAGTTTACTGCGTACACACAGCACTGGGAATAGAACTTGAGACCTTCGCCTCCGCAAACACAGCTGCTCATCTGGCCGTGGGCTTTGTAGCCAGCAGAGGGAACTGATAAACACTCTCATAGGGCTGCTTTATATATATTTTTTTCTAACCAAGAGAGGGCACTGATTCTCACTCCCTTTTGAAAAGGGTCCATTACATGTCACACAACAGTTTCACCTGCCATTCAAGAAGCGACAGACTTACATTCATCTTGCTTTTGCTATAAAATGTGGACTTGCATGAAGAAGTTTTAATCATCAAAAGATGTCCCTAGACTGCATAGTGGTATTAATCCCCTGCAGTGCAATTATGAGACATTAAATTCATTACACATCAAGACAATTACAGAAACACATCCAACATTTCAGGAGTACAGGGAGACCAAGCACAATTGTTTACTGATGTGTACAGAGAATAGGCACAGTTATTGCACAAGACCGACAAAAGGCTTCAGAACCAGGACTCATCATTATCTTTTTAAACACTTAGAGCTCTACAACTTTTGCTGAAGGAAAATTCTGTTAGTGCAAAGAATAGATCTTGCTTTCCAGAGGGAAAGCCACAAAAAGGCAACATCACTTACACAAAACTCTAGAAAGTGTAAGTGGCAAGAGTAAGAAACTTTTGTACAGTTAAATACAGATAGTTGTTGTTTTTAATCAGTCAGAACAAGCAACCTCTAATGTTTTTGTCTTTTCTTGTTGCTCACTACACAAACTCCATTGAACCATTGCTCTTTTAGAAATATGACAGTAGTGAAAATTAAGAGTTATCCCCCTGTAAAAGGAAAGAACCCACAGCTTAGAATAATTGGAAGGCCAAAAAAGTAAGGGAAAGTACAGAGATATATTTAAGCTTCAGGGATAAAACTTAGTCTTTCCTCCCCTGAGATATATAGCAAGACATAGAATAAGTGGGCAGAAAATTCTGCCTTGTAGGTGTGCTTATGGTTGTATGAAAATTGTCCTACCTTCTACAGCAGGTAATGATATGGCCATTAATGGTTCTTTTTCTAGTCATCATTTCTGCTAGTCCTTCAGTTACATCTCACACATTCACTATTTTATCTGTGAGCAATGCATGCTTAGTGGTAATTTTCAATTTAAAATAATAAGAGATAAAGTCTCCATTGCTAGGGCAATTACTCTAGAAATTGAGCATCAAAATGTGTTAATTTTATTTATTTATTTTTTAAATGCAGTATTAGCAAGGCCACAGGAGCAATTAGGAGCCTGTACCCTTGTAAATTAGCTCTACGGTTAAAAACTAAGGGGATAGGCCAAAGCTGTAGAGTTTTTTGGGCTTTTGTTTTAATGGTTATGAAATGATATCCTATACATTTATAGAGGTGGCACATGATAGCGAATGTTGAAAAGAAAGGAAGAATATATTCCATGTGCCATAGAAGATCCATGTGAATAATTTTGCCTAAGTACCATGTGCTTCTCTTTGAGCTCTTTACTGCTACTGGGTTACCAAGACTGAATTCTTACAGTCAGATGTTGCCCATCATTTCTGGTCCACAGCAGTGGATCTCTGCTTGCTCATCCTTGCCAAGAGTGGGTTGGTCTCCTTTAACCACAGAGGGTAAGAAAGAGGTCGTCGTTTGGTTATTTATTTATTTATTTACCCCCTCCAAGAATGATTTGCAAGTCTGGTTAAGGGATGTAAAGGATTTCACAGGTAGTTTGAAAGTGTTAGGAGTAAATTACCTCTCTCAAGGTTTGTCACTGGAATTCTCCCTGCTGTTCAGGCCTAAAGTCATGCAAAGACAGATCAGCTGCAAAGGGGTGGACTTTATAAAGCTGAATACAAAATGAAGCATGGGATTAAAGTGCTGGACTGGAACCCAGAAGAGCTAAATCTCATTTTCTACCATGAATTTTCACTGTGACCATAAGCAAACCAGTCCATATATTTAGTATCAGCATGGCCAGAAGAAAACGTATCTCTGCCTCACAGAGAGGTGGGTGAAAATAAATTCACAAAGATCAGAATGTCTCACAAGTAGTGGTAGTGGCAGGCCTATGCATAGATAAGCAGGCAGTGATATGTTTATCCTGCGTTTCTAGGTATCCAGTCTAACACTTTAGACAGCAGTGGGAGTTATACAAGCGGCTTAAGTGGGTATTAGTGCCCTAAATGAAAACGTAAAAAACCTAAGTGCAACCGCCAGGAGAAATGACTGAGTATGCCTGCTCAACATTTAACTGTTCTGTGGCTGAAAAATTAATATAGTCTCTTTACCTTTATTTTGTTATTTTAAAATGTTATGGTCATTATTCAGAAAATCTGAATTCCTTGTTCCCACTGATTCACCTTTTTTTTTTTATTGTGGTTGTAGCACTATTTTAAAATGACAGTATTTTTATCTTAATATCCGTATGCTTTGATCTTATAAAAGGGAGTTTCAGATCGGCACAGAAGTCAATAAATGCATTCCTAGACATCTAAGTTATCTTGGAGACCTGCTGGGTGCAGTTTCCCTTCATCCCCTGCTGCAAAGTGATGCTAAGTTGAATTATCTACTCAGCCTAAGAGAGAAATTGCTCAGAGGAGATTCTGATCTAAATTAGACGCATTCCTTTGAACAGAGTTTTCTTAATATGTCCTGCAATCCATTTTTCAAGTGCCAAAACATTACATTTCACAGCACGCTTTAATAAAAGGTATTTTGCTACATACACATTTCCTGTGGCAAATGCATTTTTTAAAATTTTTGTTTTCCTTGAAAATTGCTCTGTTAGAAATTTTGATTTATCTGGTAGGGTAAAATTCTGTGTGAACAATGAGGCTTTACTGCCAGATTGCAGACCTAAATTCTGTATGCATTACACTTAAAATCACATATCTGTGTTTCACAAGAGGGGCGTTTTTGGAGAGGGAGGTTTGCTATAAAAATCAGATGTTAACTAATGAATAAAATTTTGTAGCTCAGAGATAGAATGCCATGAAAATGAGGAAAATCATTGGGCTCTATTCCTGTTTTCTATGAGCAATTTATATGGATTACCTGGATGCAAAAATAGTTTTTACTGTAAGCCTGGGCTTCATTTTTGAATAGTTCCATTAGGTTTTTGCGGGGTTTTGTTTTGGGTTTTTGTTGTTTTTTTTAAAGATACTTATGTAATCTTCCAGGCAAATAGCTGAAGGCAGTGTTTTCTTTTCCCCATTAGTTACAATAGATAACATGTAGAATACAGAAAAAAGTCTTGGATACAGTATGCAGAAAAGGGCACTTCGAGCAGAGTTCTGCTGTTGTTATACAGTGCTATAGCTTAAAATGTTGCAGCTAATATGAGTACAGCTATATGTGGACATAATTCTTTTTTTAAGAAAAAGACTCTTTATTTGGGGAAAGAACGAAAAAGAGTAAATTTAGAAAGAGAATTGTTTGGCTATCGAGAAGAAAATACCACTCTTTAACTGCAGAATGTACTACATAGAGTACGAACACACAATTTACAGACAATGTTCACTGCTTGCTTTTGGTAGTTCATGCTTTCCCTCCTCTGAGCATTGGAGAGAGGCATTCTAGGATTAGGATTTCTATGATGGAATTTCTTTAAACAGGTGACTGTGTGTTAAAAGTGCACTGACTCACACAACATGAGAAACTGGTACTAGTCACTAATAGATTCATCTCTGTGAGCATGGATAGATGAATAGAGGGGAGTGCAAATATAGTTTTGAAACCATATACTTTTTAATGTTTCAACTGTTCAGTAGCTGTCTCTGAGGCACTTAACTATTCCTTCCTCTAGCAACAGAAATGCCTATGTAGGCAAACTGTAGATAAAATATAATTCAAGCTGATCTAGAAATTTCATAGAGACACAAGGTCTGTTGTTCCAAGAAACAGAACTTTGCTTATGAAATGTGTACTTTAGGCATATTTGGTACCAGATAGTGAATTCCATCAGCCTTATTACTGTGCTTCTGTGAGGGCTTAAGTTCCATCAGACTTTTTTTAAAGGCAGTGAAACCTGTGAAGATGCACTTCAGTCCCAAGATTGGTTCAGTCTGGCTAGTAAAAAATAACAGTAATAAAACCCCAATTCGTTCCTTAAATTAGCACTAAGCATTTTTTTTTTCCTCAGACAGAATTTAAGGAAGCTTTAGAGTGTAGGGTTTTCTTATAACTTTGACTGGACCGAGAGGGAGACTACTAAGAGGGATAATAAACTGTTAGAATTGGTCTGGGTATACTAATTTCTTCAAAATCAGTCAGAAAGGGAGAGAAGACCTTTTCCCAGCCACACAGTGTTTCCCAGAAAGCAAGATCTGTTTTTATTTCATTGCTAAAACAACAGACTGTTACTAACTTAAATGTCAGATGACACTACATCTAAAAAAAAAAAAAAAAAAAAAAAAAGAAGGGGGGAAGCTAACACCACCCAGTAAGGCAGTGCTGGAATTCACATTAAGAGTTCCTCACAATAACTGATTAGAACAGAAACCTGAAGTAGCAGTAATCTTACCTTGAGCATACAAGATCCAAGGAGAGAAGATCACTGGCTCAAAACAGTGGAGGACTGAGAAAGTGCTCTGATCTGCTGCTGGTAGCATGCACTTGGCTTTTATGTGCAGGTGGGAGGAGCTGCTCCCTACGGTAGGTGGGCAGTGAGGATCGCAGGCAGACAGCCTTCAGAAGGCATTGTACAGTAGGTTTTTGCTCTTTGGGGACAGAGAGAGGGAGAAAAAGCAAACAGGATGGCATTTACAGGAGAAATAGTGTTGGGTTTGTTTGTTGTTTTTTCTTTAAATATTTAGTTAACTAAAGATTTTCTGCTGTATTTGTTTCTCTGAATCTGAATCTCTGAATTATTCCAGTTACAGTTAAAATGCTACTAGATCTCACTTTGTTGTTTGGAAGGATTTTTGCAGCAGTGACGTGATAATGCAAAGTAGTTAGCAGAAAGGCTGGTGTTTCCCATTCTAAGAAGGGATAGCTATGAAGCAGCAGTCCCTTGATCCTTGAAGTTGGGTGTTTACTCAGGGATTGAACTTCCTTTATATTCCAAATGCCTACTAGATCTCAGCTCCGGAATCATCCTAAGTTTCTGTTGTGCTGAGCTACCCAGCTTTTCCTTGACGCAGCTGTAACATGTTCCATCTACACACTGACTTTCTAGCAGTTTAGTTTAGAGCAATTTTATTGTTCCCTGTGTCTGAGTTCTAAACAATTTCCCCAACTGGTATTCTCAAAAGGCAAATGTAGCCAAAAAGACAAACCAGTAGGAATACACATTCTTGGTGGTTTCTGTGTAAAATTATTCATTGTTCATTTTAACTCATTCATTGCTGTCAGGGCAGAGAAGAGTGGATAGCACAGTGTCCGGACACTGGCTCCTGTAGGTGGGAGAGGCAGTTGTACCCATCTGCAGTACGCTAATTCTGTATTTGCACGTGTCCCTGCATGAGGCATCTGGGCCTGTATTATTTACCATAGTACACGAGTAAAACCTGATTAGTGAGTGGAGAAAGCCAGAAAGGTAGCACAGGAGGGGGAGGACGGTGGTGTGAAATCAAGGGAGAGGCTGGAGGTGCCTCCTGATCCTGAATGAGAACCTGAGTTTACAGAGCTGAGATAAGCAAGTTTGTAGTGAAGGCGATGAAGATGAGATATGATATATACTGCTTCTTGCACTAAAGGCCCAAACTGTTCACTGGATAAGGAGGTATAAGTTGCTTAGAACCTAGGAACTTCCATCAATATCATGAATTTGCTCTCATTGTTAGACTCTTGTATCTGTATATTTAAATCTGAATATATATGCTATATATATATATGCCTCAAGTGCTAAGATATTTATGTTGGGAATGCTTATTAAGTCTTAAGATGGACTCAGTAACATTCACTTCCTTTTATTTCTTCTCCTTTTCTCTTGACAATAATGAGTGTTGGTTTTTTAAAAAAAAAAAAGTACTGAGTTGATCAGAACATGTTTAGTTGCATGCAACTTTATTTGGTTTTGCCTTTTTAGAAAAAGGCTTACAAATCAAGCACCCATCAACTTGGATGTCAGTGTTATGTGGCAGAAGTAGCTGCGTAACCTTGGTGATGTAGCCCCCTGTGAGATTTAGTACTGTCAAGCTGAAAAGGACTGGTTAAATTGCTAATATTTCTTACAGCTTTCAGGTTGCTGTTGTAATAGGGAAATTTCTACATTATTGCAACTAATTGGGAAAATAGTCTTTTTGTTATTTCTGCAGCACTCAATGTATTTTTACAGTTCTCATTAAGAAATCCGTTTCTGCTATGAAGAGATCACAGTGTGCTTTTAGGAAGGCTACATGAAGTAATGGTAACTGGGGAACAGGGAAAGCAAGGGTACAGGTTATTGCAGTAAGTTTATGTAATTAGTTCAGTTATGGTACCTTGTAATGGTTCGATTGATTAAATGATGTACATAAACTGGCATTCTACTCAGCTAACATCTAAACAATCAGATGGTTTTGTACTTAGAAAAATCTAGGTCAAGATTTTCAGAAATTAGAGAGTAAGTAGGTACCATGTCCTTATCTGATAATTAAACTGCTCTTACTGTTTCAAAATTGCTGAGCTTTCTGTAGGTCCCTTTAAAAATCAGTGAATACTTCTGTAAACTCACTACCTTCTAAAGATCAAACTCTTTTTCTTGGGAGCAAAAGTTTAAAGAGCACTAGCTGTATGTTAATTTTGTTATTATTTTTTTAGCTCTTGACCCTAAATTTCAGGTGCTAAGTGCCACTTCTTAGAAGTGAGTCAATACTCAAGCCAGCTCAGTGTAACTCCTCCATACTCCATTTATTATGCAAACTGATCATCTGTCCTACTATATTGCAGACTCATGGGCAGCCTTGACTTTTTATACTTCTAGACTTATTAAAGAAGGTTTTTCTTTAGTTCTTTCCTTTGGGGAATCTTAAAGCACTTTACAAGTGTTAAATAAACCTACCAACACATAAAATAGATAGAAAGTATTAGACCTATATTAATGATTATTAAAGCACCAACATGATGCAATTGTATGGAAGATTACCTGATGAGACTAGAACAGTAGGCACAGACGTGTGATTCTCTAGTTAATGCATTGCTTATCTTCCCTAATGAGATTTTTAGTTCATGAAAACTTTACCAAAATATCTGTGGGAAATTTGATTTAGGTCATTACATGATTGACTGGATTTCAGGGCACATTGCCAGGCTGGACAGTAAATTCAGTGTGGACACATGACAGGAAGGGTTGTCATGTTCCTGTGACTAGGACTGATGTCCAACCTTCCAGTTTCCATCTCTTTTAAAAATGAAGTGATTATTTCAAGAGACACTTCAGTGCTCTAGCCCTCTTGCTCCATTCTTGCCCCAAAATGTCCAGATTGGTTTGCCATGAGCTTCCAAGAATTTCTTGGGGCAGACTGTACTTTCCAAAATCCATATCAGGTATTTGCTTTGCTTGGTGGTAGGGCTACATCTGTAGTGCAGAACAGAACTGTTAGTAAGGGAATAAACTTCATGAATGTACCTTAGGCTTGGATAGATCATTTTACTGTGCTTTTGGGAACTATGCACATTTGGTCTTTAGTGAGTCTTCTATTAAATTAAATTTGTTCCAGCATAGAAAGTGTATAGCAAAGAAAAAATATTAACAGAGATGTCATCATTTTTAAAACACAGGTTGAAACTAGAGCTGTACAAATGCCAGACATTTCACTCTAGATCTTTTAAAAGGAGATAAGCCAAAATTCCTGCATTTGTTCTGTAAAGGAATTAAGTGATTACCCCCAGTTTGCCCTGAATGTAACTGAGCTAAAATAATATGGCTGAATGTGTTGGTGGTGGATACAGAATCACCCTGAATAAATTGGGAGGTTGAACCTTTGCGAATAAATGACAATTTATGTAGTATCACAGCAACAGCTCAGATAGGCGTTTACTTGCTGTTTGGCTGTATTTTCGAAGGAGGAGGGTCCCCAAACAGTTAGACAGCATGGTGATGGCAGAGGATTAGCTAGCAAGATCAAGGTGTCAACATTTCTTTAAACACAAACCAGACAGAATTAGAGGGAGAGCTCCTAATGTAAAGTGGGATAATAGAGGTAATAGTAACCTCATGAAGTAAAAGTTAACTCTTGCAAATTTCAGCTATAGTTTTTAAAATGCCATAATTAGAGAGAAAGACATTTCAGAGTGATAGAAAAATATTCTGAACAGCCTACAGGTAAATTTCTGTTAACCTACACAACCCTCATGTAAATATATTCTTCTTTTCATCTTATTTTACTGTAGGACCAAATACATGAACAATTTCTGCATTTGACCAGTAGTATATTTTATTAACCTATGGTTTGAGGCAACATTCTGTCTTCTGTCATGCTTCCTATCATTGTCAGTTTTATCCAAAGTCTCTCCAGCAAATTTGCCTTTTAAAGAATTAAATGTGAGTGTTGTAGTTTTTACAGAGCATCGTTGGGGTTTTTTTGCAGTAAATATTCACAAACAGTTTTCAAAGTGCCAGCTCAATTAAATTTGTTTTCTCTGCATGATACCAAGAATGTGTCTGATACTGCCTTTCAGATTTGCATCCGTAGATTAGGGCCAGTCAGATGGTCTGGCTACAAAACCACTGGTGGGTCGTGGGTCAATCCAATGTAGGATACGAAACCAGGATACATTTTGAAAATACAGATCTTGCATTGTAGATAAGCATACACCAAGGCCTGAATGTGCATGCAGAGGGACCACACTTAAAAGATACATGCCCACCTCAAACAATGTTTCCTCCTGTATGACGAGGTTCATTCTCTAGCGCATAACCTGATAGAGGCAGAATTGAGGAGGGAAAAAACCCCAACACCAAACCAAAAAACCCTCAAACAACTAACCCTGAGAAGAATTGATACAGAACATACTGTAGCCATAACTAATGCCATTTTGTGTGCATCTTGGCTGTGCTGATACTGTTCAGTGTTATGTCCACCAGTGAAAAGGGAATGCAGTCTAAAGCTGCTAGTGTTAGATCAATCAATCCAGCCTACGATTGTGTCATTTATTTCTTATATTTACTGAATTCCTATATCTGTGTGTCAGCTCTGGAACTTCTGCTGGGATTCACTAGCTGATGTTGATGCTTACCATATCAAAACAGAAAAAAGAGACATACTTTTTTTTTTAACAGAGCAACTGTTGGCAGTGTTAAGTTAAAGACTGGCTTTTTTTCTAGAAAATATAGCGTAAACCAAATTGAACATATAAAGGCTGGGAACTCACTGAATGGGGAAGCAGTTCTGATAAAAACAATGGGAGGGTCTCAATGGATGGCAAACTGAACGTGAGCCAGTAGTAGGCTGTGGCAGCAAAGGAGGACAATAGTATCGTGGACTGTAACAATAGGAGCACAGCTAGTAGCTCGAGGAGAGTTATCCCTCTATACTCAGCACTTTATGAGGCCTTATTTAGAAGACCATGTCCAGTGTTGAGCTTCCCAGTGCAAGAAAGATATCAATGAACTGGAGTGAGTTCAGTGAAGGGCCACCAAGATTGTCTTCAGGTCTGCAGCACTTGCACTTGAGGGGAGGCTGCAGGGACATGGCTTGTTCAGCTTGGACAACAGTTGGTTTGGGGGAACCTAACAAACAGCAGCCTCCAATACGGATGGGGAGGTTATTAAGAAGGTGGAGCCGGGCTCTTCACAGTGGTGGGAGGACAACAGACAACAGGCCTATGTTGAAAGAAAGGAGGTTGTGTCTGGATATAAGGAAAAACGTTTTCCTTGAAAGAACAATCAGGCAGGGGAGCTGGTTGTCTGGTGCGGCTGTGCAGGCTCCATCCTTTGAGTCTTTCAAGAACCGAGTGGATAAAGCCCTGAGCAGCTTGGTCTGACCTTGACCCTCCTTCAAGAAAGTAATTGATTCAATTAGAGATCTTCTCAGGTTCCTAATTATCCTGTGGTCCTATGTTATTGTACAAAAATATTCAGTAAATTTTCAGTCATGTGATATTGTACAAGAGTTCTGATTAGCTGGGTTTCAGTTCATCTGCACTTAAGAGATTGAGGTATTGGCCCAGGGGATGATCAAAGTTGATAAAGTGTCCTTGTATTCAAATATAGTGTTTGTGCATTTCTGAAAAATAACCAAGATAACACATGGAAGTCTTAACTTTTAACATATGATTGAGGATTAAATTACTTGTCTTCAGTTCCACCAGAACGTGCTTGGTGGCAGTATTATGCATTCTGTGTGTGCATTTTGAGTATTTTTCTTTTAACTAAGTTTCCTGAAAGTTTATTTAATGACGCCAAGTGGCACATATTTTGGCTGTAATATATATTCTTTTAAATCTCGCTGCCAAAAGATTGTATTGTGTTTTTTATTTTAGAAAGATAATTTGTGTTCTGTTTCAAATGAAATATAGCATCCTTGGGAAAATACGTTTCTGATCAAAGGAAATACTTGGCCCAGTGACACTGAAGTTAAAAAGGGAGTAAAACAGAATTTGAATAAAAATGTTCATGTTTTATAATCTATCTCTACCACACAGGTCTTGTGTCTTATTTCACAGATATTGCTCACTTTGTAACTACACAATTAATCAGGTTTGAAATAATACACATTTTTTGCTACTTTACTAACATCATTAATAAATTCTTTCCCCTTCTGCACAAAAAAGCCATATAGAGACAGAATTAAATTATTTATCTTAATGTTCAAACTGCCTAGCATTATGAGAAAATCACTACACCATAGGAATTTGATTCCAAACATCATAACAATTTTTTTCTTCAGGACTGGGGAAAAAGTAGTTTTATTGCATATTTGGTCATTGGCAAAATTATTTTTAAAGTCTAATGGCTGAGATTTTTTTTTGAAAGTCAAAATGGTCATAAAGTGTTCTGGAAATGGACATGGGGAAACTTTGCAGAGAACACCTAAAACACATCTTGCAGTAACAACCCAGACTTTCTTCAAATTGCATGAAATTTTAGTGTTGGGGAGACACGATATTATTTGTCCTAACACCTGAGAATACAGTGTAAAGGAAGCAGGCCAGTTTCTGCTCTCAGTTGTACCATGGCAAAATAGCAGTGTGAGCACAGACATGATTGGCAATGCTCACATAGATTTCAGTGGAGTTGCCTTTCAATCCTCCTGTCTTTTTCCATCTTCTTACTTTGCTATAATAGATCAGAGCATGGCCTATGGAGTGTTTAGCAAAGAAAGCCTGTCAGCACAGTGCTGTTTGCAAGTGTTTCATTGATTCCATTATTTTTATTATATATTAAGTTGTAATCAGTCTTTCTTTTATTGATTGTGGTTCACAGTTCAATGTTTCCATTACTCTCTTCTAGTGCAGACATTAAACCGTGCTAACTTGTTCCCAAGAACCATAGGCTAAGTTCAAGAAAGTTAAGAACTACCACAGTTCTTATACACAGTACCATCAACTACATTGTGGGGTTTTTTTGTTTATTTTTTTAGCAAAGTACTTTAATGAACTTCTAAAAGAGCAGTCAACTCTGGAAACAAGTCCTCTGAGTTTGCATTAGCATGATGATTAAGACAACATTTGAGTGCTCTGTCCAGTTTGTGTCTCTGATCTTTCGTAGAAAACCACTGAAATTATTACTACCAGGCAGCAGCTAGATCAAAAGAAGTTCTGGTATGGACGAAAAGTTTTACTGACATTGCTGGTGAACAGATCTAACACTCAAGTAAATTTTAGTGGTGTTAAGCTTTTTCAAACTATTGGTTTGTTATTGAGTAAAAAATTTGCTTGCCACCATGTTCACCAGGAGGAGAAAAGGAATACGAAATAAGTGCTTCATGACACTTCAGCATTTCTGCATGTGTTCCAAAATTGATAATTTGATCTTTATTTTCCATGTTGTTTCATCTGGAAAAAACTCTTTTCTTGTGAACGTTCAAAACATTACCTTGAAAGAATTAATAGGAAATTATCATTTCTGTGTATTATATTCTGAGCAAAGGCCTTTTCCTAACTGTAGATATTCAGTTAAGACAACTCTTTGAAGTTTATAAGAATTTCTTTGGTTTTATTAATTCATCTCATTATGTGTAATGGACATATTATCATGGTGTCCTCCTGCTCATGTTAAAACTGGAGGAGTTAGATCAATGTTGACTTTTTTTTTTTAAATTGTATCCAAAACTTTAGGTAGTTTTCATTAATGCACCACAATGCATTCAGTAATGCTAGACAAACCAATGACAAGAGAGTAAGTTCACTGCTTACTTAACCAAGACCTTTTGCATTTAAGATCATAGAATCATAGAATGTTTTGGTTAGAAGGGACCTTAAAGCCCATCTATTTCCAATCCCCCTGCCATGGGCAGGGACGCCCTCCACTAGAGCAGGTTGCCCAAAGCCCCATCCAACCTGGCCTTGAACACTTCCAGGGATGGGGCATCCACAACTTCTCTGGGCAACCTGTTCCAGTGCCTCACCACTCTCACAGTAAAGAATTTCTTTCTAACATCTAATCTAAATCAACCCTCCTTCAGCTTAAACCCATTACCCCCCTTGTCCTGTCACTACACTCCCTGATAAACAGTCCCTCTCCAGCTTTCCTGTAGGCCTCCTTTAGGTACTGGAATGCTGCTATAAGGTCTCCCTGGAGCCTCCTCTTCTCCAGGCTGAACAACCCCAACTCTCTCAGCCTGTCCTCACAGGAGACGTGCCCTCTGATCGTCTTCGTGGCCCTCCTCTGGACTCGCTCCAACAGCTCCATGTCTTATGTTGGGGGTCCCAGAGCTGGACACAGTACTCCCAGGTGGGGTCTTACGAGGGTGGAGTAGAGGGGCAAAATCACCTCCCTTGACCTGCTGGTCATGCTAGTTTTGATGCAGCCCAGGACATGGTTGGCTTTCTGGGCTGCCGGCGCACCTTGCTGGCTCACGTTGAGCTTCTTGTCCACCAACGCCCCCAAGTCTTTCTTCTCCTCAGGGCTGCTCTCAATCCATTCCCCGCCCAGCCTGTAGTGTGCTTGGGATTGTGCTGACCCACGTGCAGGACCTTGCACTTGGCCCTGTTGAACTTGATGAAGTGTGCATGGGCCCACCTCTCAAGCCTGTCAAGGTCCCTCTGGATGGCATCCCTTCCCTCCAGCATGTCGACTGCACCGCACAGCTTGATGTTGACAAACTTGCTGAAGGTGCACTCAATTGTGTTTGTCTCTTGGAGAGACTTCAGTGGCAACCTACCAACCAACCTGCAGAAAGGATTTTCCTGGTTTCCTCATCTCTGATCCCCTTTTAGTCTATATATTAAGAGGTGCTTTTGTAAAAGAAGAGAATATTGCATGTGATTAATCAGAGAATTCTTCTCTTAGTTTAGACCAATTATATTAGTATCAGGGGGATGAAGCATCCCGAACTGTCTTATTTTTGTAATAGCAGTGCACTTCCACTGCCACAGAAGGAGGAGAGTAGTGCATCTAGTACAAAACCTGCATTTTCCTATGGGAGATGTGTAGACTTATGCTGTAAGTCACTAATCTAACAATGTGGCTTTCTTGCACTAGAACACTTATAGACTGTTTATCAAACTGCTTATAGTCCCATTTCCATGTTAGAACTCAGTGTTATAAATTTTTAAAATTATAGAGAACTTGACATTGTTTTATTTTTGTGAGTGCTCAATTCAGGGTTGTTTATTTTACAGAAGTATGAGAACTGTTCTAGCTGGGGTCTGTCATTCATGCAGTTGCAACAAGAAAAGGCAGGCTGGACTACCGAAGCTTCAACTCTCAGCATAGCATGTTATGTGAAAGCCTTTTTGCTCCATCCAAATGCAAAGGCATTTCATATCTTAAAGCATTTATTTCTATTTATGTTGGACTAGATAAAGTGTCCAAGTGTTACTTTTTCTCAAACAGTTCAATGTTTGTATGTTACTGTTAACATTTGAATAAGCACTAAGCCAAAATCATTTTGTCCCACAGACCTCAGATGAAGTTTATGTGAATTAAAGAAGCTTTTTATTTGTTAATTTTTGATTGGTTTTTGTGTGTTGTGTTTTCGTTTTTTCTAACTGAATGGAATCAGCTCTGTGTAGCGCCATTAGGCTTCTCGGCAACAATTCTGGAGCAATTCTTCCTAGAGATCTTTAGAAATGAACTATGAGACACACACAGTTGGCTATGGAAGGAAGTAGACTGTCTGGCAAGTAAGTTGCTGTTTGGCAACTCCTATCTCCATATTCTTACCATGCAGCAAAGGTGAGGCAACTCTGAACAGAGAACCATTCAGGGAAGAGGAATTTGGTGTAAAATGCTGACAAACTTGTTATCCTGCATTCGTGTGTCTGTGCCACTGTTTATCACAATTTTGCCTGATAAAACTTATCTAACATTCTGGAGAAATTCTGGGGGTAAGTCCTTGTTCAGTTTTTGGTCTGGATAGTCAGCCGAAGTCAGAGATACTTAGTTATACCATCTGATATAGGAACAATGGGCACAGCTTTCTCACAGGATTCTCCATACTTTTCTGGTGGCGGACGAAATACCATGAGGTATTTCTCAGGCTTTTATGATGTGTGGTTTTGGATGAGGAGGACATTGTCACATGTACTTTGTTAATGATTTGGAATCATTAGCCAGTTTTCTCCATAATTTCTCTTTAAGAACATTTTCATATTAGTTTGTTTCCTTAGTCTTTTCGTATTGTTTGCTTAATCTTATGGAAGCAAGAAAATCACTACAGAGTAGTCATGTGCCGAGCTGTTCTGATATTTGCATCTCAGAAGATAAGCTACACTGCTGGAAGACTATACAGACATTGTCATACTGTTTCCATGCTGGAGAATTAGGATATATTCTGAAATTACAGACAGGTTGTCTGAAGCCAATGGAATTTTTTAGTGTTTCTTTAATTATGGTAAACAAAAGAAATTAAACTGGGATGCTGGGATGAAGTTCCAGGCAACTTGAAGCCTAGGTAATGCACTTTTTTTTTTTTTTTTTTTTTTGAAGGGAGTTTAGATTTTGCACAATTTGCTTAAGGTTGTTTTAAACATTGCTACAGTTTTTTTTGTCCTACTCTTTCTATTCCAATTCTTGCCTCAAACTCATTTCCTCTGTCCAGCAGAAACATTTTAATTTTTCATCCCTCTCTACTGCAGGTGGTGAAGTAGTACAGTAACAGCAATCACCACTGTGTGGTAATAGTTAGCAAAAAGTGATTTTATTTTGTTTTTTCATGGTTTATTGTGATGAGGACCAGTTTCCATCAGCCTTTCCAACCGTGTCTCTGTAGGCCAAGTTTACGATTCTGGAACAGCAAATTTCAGGGTGAAGTTCATGAGAACTGGAGAAGCAGTGAACGTGATCAAAGCTTCTGACTATGGAATAATCTACAGAGAGAGACAAGACAGAGCCAACGTCAGATTGCCCTCCAGAAATTTGCTAGTCCTATTATTTTTGTCGTAACTTTTTTTAAAAGTTCACAGCTTTCCAAGATGACAACTTGAGGATTCAAATATGGCTGTACTTCAGAGATGGCTGCTTTTTATTATTTTTTTTTCTTTTTAGAGATCACCTTGTGCTTTTTTTTTTTTTTGAGGGGGATGGGGGTGGGGGTAAATAAGGTCCCTACAATGGGTCTTAGCCCAGATGCCAAAGTTGCTAAATGGTTTGTAAACTTTGCTCACAAATTTATGGCCCTCTCACATTAAAAAAAAAACCCTAACAAACTAGTAAACAGGCAAATCTTTGTGAGGCAGTGTGCAGTACCAATATCTTCTCTGCAAGTAAAACTGATCCAGTCAGAATAGCTGTATAATATTTAATGATATTATTCTGTAGTAATTCTGTCAAAAAAACCTACCATCAATATATCTATATAATATTTCTTGTCAGTCAAAACAGAAATCCTCATGTGCAAATCTGAGCTCATGTTACTTCAGCATATTTTTTTCCAGACTTGTGAGAAGCAGGAAATAGGAGGGTCCTCAAGAGATTTTTTTTTTCCTTGTTTGACTGAACTTTGGATCTTTAGGAAAGGGAACAGCATATCCCAAGTGTGACTGACTGGTGGAGGTACTTCCAGCATATGTATTAATTTATTTAGTTAGAAATGAGAGTTGGGAACCAGTCACAATCTGTAGATGGGTTAGTGAGTAAAATGGGAATGCAGTTATATTTAAACCTGTCATTTTAAAATATATGCGCTGCGCACGCTGGCTACAGAAAGAGGATCAAGGGCGTTTACTGAACATAAACATTTAACTTTGTCAATGCTCCCAAATAACATTTCATAGCATAATATTTTCCACATTCCTAAAGACAATTGAGAATAAATTATAATATGTATGAGGAAAGAATCTGTGACTTTTTTATAAGAACAAATATGAGGGTTTGAGTATTGTTTCTATATAATTATTTGATTTAGCATTGGGGGCTCTGTGTGTGTATTTTTATGTATGCATATACATATGTAGCTGTCCTATACTGGGTTGATACAGAATGGCTTAAGGGTGAGTCATTAGAGAGGTGGCTTATAGCTCATAATTTACCTCCCCAAGTATTAAACACCCTGCTATTCTTTAGGTGGAGTATTTGAATTTTTTGCTCAACAACTTCCAATGAAACTGGCATTGACTGATATGTGCACAGTAGTGAAATGGGTTCAGTGCATTCCTTTTGATCAATTATTCATTAATTGTCATTCAGTTGGTGCTTAACGACAAAGGTTAAATAACATAAAAACATAAATTATGGATATTCAGAGAAAGAAAATTCTTTTCTTTAAACTGAAAATGACCAATTCTGACCGTCACCATCTGAATATTTGGGGTACCACCTTCTCTCTGTTCACACTTGTTTGTTCACATAACACACAGAACTTATAAAGCACAACAACTTCTGCAAAAAGGTATCCTCCTACATATGCAAATATTCATATTCTCCACAGTGTTGACAAGGGCCCGCTTCATGTACCCTGCTTCTAAAAATATATGCACTATAGCAAAAAATTCAGAATAGAGTGAGAAGAATGATCGGAGATCTGTGACTTCTTATCTACAAGGTAATGTAGGAGAGCTTGGGTTGTTCAGTTGAAAGAGAAAATTCAGGGGGGAACATTAACAGCCTTCAGAAGTATGTAAAAGGGCATTGCAAAGAGGAAGAGGCAAACAAATAAAAAGTCAAAATTTGGATCAAAAAAGAGCAGAGTTTCCTATCATATAAAATTTTTATTTGCAGAAGGATCTCAGCTAGTCTGTTTGTTTACATGGGAACATTTGTACAGCCAACTTTAAGAGACTTCTGTGTTGTATTGGGAGTTATCCAGACAGTGTGAGAATCAGTATTGAACACTTTAAATAACTGATCGCATGCTTTGAATAACAAATACTTAAGGCCATTGTGACTATGAAAAATTTGTGTGCAGTCCATAAAGTGGAATATGCTCACATAAAAAGTAACTCAAAAAATTTTGAATGCTGAAAGTCTGTTCAGTGATTGATTCTGAACTAAAAGGGGCTAAGTTATTCCCACGAACTGTCCAGCCACACGCAGTATTTATTTTCACTTCTGAATCATTCAGGATTACTGTTTCAAGGTTTTCCTGTGCATTCAATCCTTATGTTTCAGATTATTTCCTCTCCTAGTACTAACTTGCATTAATTTTTAAAAAAATTATTCGGTTATTTTCTGCTGATATTTCCAGTCTCTCTTGTCTATATATTTCTTTATCCTTGGTGGTAGACCTGTTACTAAAGAGTTATGTGTTGCTTGGAGAAAGAAAATGTATGCTGAAGATGTTTTCCAAATTATATCTTAAGATATTTCAGAAACATTGGCCCACTTAAAATTATCTTTCAATGTCTCAGAAATCAGATAATCACAGAAAACTGGGAAGCAAAAAAAAAGTGTTGCAATTTCTAAATGACACTCTCCCCTACCTTTCAGTTTCCTTCCTCTTCCCAAAACAATTTCACCCCCTCCCCCAAATCTGATTAATATCCCTAGTAAATTAATAGAATAGATGTTATGAGGACAAATTACTAGACTTCTAGAAAATAAGTTTTATTCTAATGATGGCACATTGCTGCTTTTAATAAGGGAAGAAGGCAGGTGTGGTGTATGAGTCCTGTGTCCTAACTAACGTGAAGACTTCCAGTAGATGAGTGGGATACTACAAAACTAGGGGTTTCGTGTATGACATTAATACCCAAATTGTGAAGAATCCAGGTGTAAAATGGGAATTCAGGGTCAGTATTAGAAAGTAGTAAACAAAAAAATATAAATCACTGCGTGTGTTTCTGAAACATCATCTGATACAATCTCATTTTGTAGAATAAAGTAAATGATAAACTGCTGCAGGTCAGAGGTGTGTGCATGTGTGTGGCTGCTCGTAGAGATCTCTTAGCAGAACAATGTAAGTTAGCCAGTTTTTTTGTTTAATTGAACTATCAGATGGTTTGTCTGTTGCTTGCCCAGTAGCATGGTAATCAAACCATTAGCAAGGGAAACATTTTTGAAAAAGTAAAACTTGTTGCACTTTTATTCATGTCATAAATTTAGACATGACTCTGGAGTATGCATCTCAATCCATGTTCAAACTTAGGGTATTTGGAAATATATTTGAAGTTTCATTTGTATCTGCAGTTCAATTTTCTATTGATTTATAACTGATTCTTTGCTATTTTATTAGGGAGAAGTGGTACATACTCACAAGAAAATGGCTAGCAAATGAGGTTAGTGTAAATTCAGTTAAATAAGCAATGAAGAGTTGTAGAGAAAAGAGATTTGGGCTGCATACGTGTGTTCTGTTTTCTGTCCATGGTCGTGGGGGAGTGTTCTATGCTGCAGGGGCTCAGAAGAATCACCATGGGCTAAGGAAGACATGCAGGCCATACAGAGTGGGCTGCATGTCAGGTTCTGTGAGATTGAACCTGTTCCACAGCACACAGAACATGCCTCTGCAAGGGGAATAAAGGCAGGCAAAGGGGAGAACGTTGCATGCTGCAGGCTTTTCAGGACCACCAACAGGCAAAGTACAAATTAGCTTATTACTGACCATGTGATGGAGACTGTAACTGAAAGTCACAGTTCTAAATAGTTTAAAAGCCTAGAAGGGCAGTTGTTTCTTTAGCAATTCTTCCCAGAGTGGAAGAATTTTTCATATGAAATACAGGGGGAGGAAGATGGGGAATAAAGAAACATATAGATATGGAATCAACACCCACTCTAGAGTCTGTAGTTAAGAGAGAACTGAATAAATGTTAGGGAAACATTTCTTTGGGGTTTTTTTCTTGTTCTTTCTCTATCTTGCTCCCTCCTTCTCTCTCTTCCTGCCCATTGTCATTGCTGTCACTTTTTTGCATGCATCACAAAGATACCTTGTGCTACCTGAGAACATAAACAAAATGATGTATTTGCCATTATGACACAACCTACTTCCACATATTTTAAGAATGATCCCTTGCCAGTGACTGCAGTGAATGTTCAAAAGTTTTTGTTGGTTTTTTGCATTGTATTTGAATTATTTTTGGACAACAGTGGAGTACAATCTGAACTAACTTCCTAAAATATCTGAAATAGTGGTTAAATGGGGGAGAAGAGGGGAAAAAAATCTTTTTAAAAAGCATTACAGAGGTGTGGGCCAGATCTGCTCATACGTGCCCAGCTGTACAAGGGGGCTTTGATTGCTGTGGAGACCTCCCAAATATCTCATGGGACTACCTGCTCAGTCTGTCAATGAGCAGATCTGAGATCAGGGCGCTTGCTGGATTTTTTTGTGTGGACTCAATACTTGCTCATCAGAATCTAATGATTTTTGTCCAACTATTTTCAAGACATAAATTAGACAATAAGGTGGGGTTTTTATTCTTGTTCTTAACTGATCCCAAGTATGGATATTGCAATATGGCTGTCTTCCTGCAGCTTGCTCTCATAACTTTCTCATACATTTTTCCATACTGTGCACAGTCTTCCTACCTGATAAGGCATTTTTAAACTCTTTCTCAAAAGTTCTCTTTGCACCTGTTAGAGAGATGAGTCTAATTCTGTAATGCCACCTGTTGCTTGGAGTCCCACTTATCCCCCTAAGTAAAAAAAGCTTTAAGAAAGTATTTCTATTGTTATGACTGATAGAACTTTATCAGTTTTCTCTAGACAGCTTCTAGCACATCATGCATGCTTTTCTGAAACAGATTTTGATTTTCCCCAATGCTTCCAACTTTTCTTGATTACTGTTAGAGCCACCCAAAGAAATTGAATTCGAACAACCACTATGCCCCATAGTTCTTGTATGGAAGAGACAATGAAGAGCAGTCATAATTTCCCTGTAACAGTCATGATTTTATGCACAGCTACTATACCCTCTCTCAGCTGTCTCGTTTCTAGACAAAATCTGTGGGTCTCATCCAATTCCCACTGCTCTCTGGGTGAAATATCGTGGTCTGTGAACCAAAGTGCAGAGTATGTGATCCATCCATGATTGCAGGCTTGTGAAATGGCCTGTGGCATCTATTCTGACTTAAACCTGAAGTTTGTGTTTGTAGACAGTGATGTGTATAGAGGCCTGACTTAAGGTAGGGTACTAGCTGACAAAACAAGCAATGAGTCAATTAATTCATCCAGATATAATTTTGTGTGTTACCGAAAAGGCTCGTAGAGGAAGAAACTCTGTGCAGGACAGTCATTCCTGACCGTAAGGCTGTCAGGAAGAACAGTACACTGGAAAGTTTATAAAAACAAACATACGCAAAAATACACACATGCAAGCACTCAGTGTAAGAAAAAGCCTGGCAAGAATCTTAAAAATGTGTTTATGGAATCATTACAGTAATGAAAATGTCACTGACAATATAGTTAAACCAGTGAGTATTTATGAGAGAGAAAATTACATGAGCTTCTGTCCATTTTGGGCATTTGCAGAGTTTCTATCACAGCTGTAGTGCAGTTATACCTAGGTAACGGATGCTCACTGTTGAGTCTGAACCACAAAATTGAGCATGTAAGGGAATGATATTTAGGGAGAAAATAATATTGTTAGTAAGGGGGATGATGTAATATTGTGACACAGTTACGAAATAAACAGTGTTTTACACTTCTCTGAGTGTATCGTGGCTTCTCACTGAGCCTTGCTCTGGACAGAACCATGTGTCCCAATTGCTGGGGGACTGGGGGTAACAGGGCAGCCCTTCCCTGCTTGTTTCCCAGCTATACTGACTCGTTCAGTTTGGCACCTGTGAGCCCCTTCACTGTGGGAGGATGTAAGCCTGTAACTAGGGAACCACCTCAGGGGACTTGGACATGGTCTTTGTTTTATCCTTTTGACATGTATAGGGAAAAGGGTAGAAAGAGTAAGATGCTCATATGCCTGTGTCTATCTTGTACCTTCAGCTTTCCTTGCCTGCACTGTAAATCCCTTTCATGTCATAGATTATGATGTTGGACATGCTTTTCCTGTCTATTTAAATCACTGCAAGCCTGATTCCCTCATCTACGCTGAGCTGCAATTTCCTAGCCCCAGTACAATAAATTGCTGTAAATGGCTAGAGGGAAAAAACGACCTTTTCCTTGTGTCTGAATGCTAAAGGTGCCACAAACAGAAGGTGTTAAGATGATTCTTCTTGCAGAAAGACTTACTAGCCACTCTGTGTCTTTTTGTTGAGAAATATAAACATTCTGCACTTTTTTTCCTTGTTGGTCTAAAATAGCCTACAAAGGAAGATTTTCCAGGCACAGTGTTTATAAAACTCTAGAGAGGACTGAGTGGCACTTAAATCTTTAGATGGTTCTTGAAAGCTGATGTCTTGCACAGCCAAGGTAGATTTGAATTACGCTGTATGTGACTGTAGCCGAAACTCTATGCTACATGTGCTAGGGGCAAAGATGTGGTATAATGCCTGTGTGTTCAGTCTGGGGAGTTACAAATACTTTTCAGGGGCATGTGATTCCTCTCCCTCTCCTCCTCCCCCCCTTTTTTTTTTTAAAATGGGTTGGACAGATTGTGGAACTTCCTTCTCCTGTGTAACAGAATTTCAATATAGTGATGGATGTGGAAGACATCTTTCTCTGGGCAGTTTCTGTCATCTTGGTAGCTGGATATTAATGCAGGCTGTTCCCATGCATAGTAAATCCTCTGTGAGTGAAAACATCTGTGATGTTAATACCACATTATATACACAGCAGTGACATGATAGGTGCTAAGCTGTCCATGATGGATAAATTGTAGTCTGGATTGTTTGGTGATTATCTCCAAAAGTTGTGCTTCATCTTATGAGAGAAAATCCTGTGCATTCTCATATAGTAAAAAGGTAATTATTAGAGTTTGTCTTCCAGCCCAGATTTTGAAGATATGCCTGTGTGCAAGAAAAGGGGGAGGGAAAGCAAATTTTTTTTCTGAAGTGACAAGTGACAACACCTCTTCTTTTTTAGTCCAGTTTCCCAGGGATGTCTTGTCCAAGTGGCCTCACACTTTCCCAAAATAATTTCCTCTGGCTATAGACCAAACACGAGACCTTCAGGCAAAAAAATGTTTCTTTAAAAAAAGACTCAAAGGGTATCTGTTGAGAGAGGGAAAAGATTTGCAGGTTTATCATGATAAAAATGGAATGATATATAATAATGTTTATTTATCACTTAAGGCTAATAATTACGCATTAAAACCAAATTCTGATTTTTCTATTATCTCCTGTAGATTTTCTTCTGTCTAGTTGTCCATATACATACAGTACGTAGGGACCATCAGATAGAAAGACCTCAGTGATGTGTCAGACTTCTTCCCAACCAGATTCTGGTAGTGGTCTCTCCCCTTGCCATTTGCAGAACTCCTTCCCAAGGTGTCTGGTGGAAGAAGCAGCACTGTCTAGGGCTTGTTGGCCTCATTGCTGTTACTCACGTGGGAACAGCAGCTGGTCCAGTAAACAGCATAGGGTGGTGTAACCCTTTCATTCCAGTGTTTTCATCACTACTTTGGCTGTCTGTCAAAAATGTCAAATTCAAAGCCCTCGGTGGGCCCAGGTTGTAGCAGTTGCTTATTCCAGAAACTACCACAATAGCTGCATCCTCGGAATGGACATGTGTTAGTAGCAAAGGTGATATTTATGTTTGGGGGTTTTATTTTACAATAATGCCTAGATTCCTTGAGCTAGATCAAGTCCTCTTTGTTCTTTGCCTTGTACAAAAAAAAAGTAATATGAAACAAGTCATCCCCTGGGAAATTTAAAATCTTGACAGATTTAGTAATCTAAATATCTAAGAGCACAGCAATTGCACTCTTCTCCTTTAGAAACTTGCTACAGAATGAAATAAAACACCCACCTCCCAGCCAGTATTTTCTTGCAGTTGGGGAAGGGTGAAGAGGGGAAGGATCTCATTAGACAGGAAACGGAACTTATTGCTAGCTACTGATTGAAATAAGAGAGCCAGCATTTAGAGACTTCTCGTAACAAAATACTGGATGGTGATGAAGTTGCATGTCGCTGGACTATGTGTAGTCCCTGTATATCAGCCATGTTAACCTTAAAAATAGGAACAAAACTATCCTTTGGATCACTTGCGGAATCTCATGTGGAAGCTTTGTTTTTGAAAGATCCAAGGGTGAGCAGTGGACGCAAAGTTTCTTTGCTTGGATTCTCTTTGCCTTTTAGGGTTACATTTCCTATGACCTGTAGCTTTGCCGGAATGGCATCTGTAGGCCTTTCCCACTTGTGGAGGGAAAGATAGACAAGCCTGGCTATTTTGAGAAACTGCACAAGTAAATATTCAGCAACAGCATTACAGTGTCAGACTGTTGCATGTGTAAAGTGTACATGGAAATGAGTAATGTGGTCCTCATACTTAACAATAGTTTTCTCACATATATAAGCAATTAATGAAAATGATAGTGTGAATGGGGTAGAGAGGACTTAAACCTGCTGATTGCAAAGGAGATTCCATTATCTAAGAAGGGGTGTACATACACTGTGGCTTAGAGTAATTTATTCCATGTTTAAATAAGTGTTCTATTAAAATGTATAATGTGTGTGTCTGTCTGAGCTCCTGCCAAAAAAATTTATTACAAATCGCTTATTTTCTAATAGACACATGCTACTTTCCACTTAAATTTCCCACAGATATATTCAGCAATGTCCTTATTTGGGCATAAATATCTTTTCCCTTTTTAACAAAGAAATTAAAATGTTAAACAAACCAGAGGTGGGGTTTTTTTTGCTCTGCCTAGGCCAGCCATATGATGTTGATAACTTGCAAGATGCATCAAAACCTCACAAAACATGGACAGCAAGTAATGCTAGTGGGATTAATTTCTATGTTTGTGGTTGGGTTTTTTGTTTTTTAAGGGGTAATGGAGTGGATCAGGGGCTGTCACTTACCTGAAAACTGATTACAAACTGGAGCAGGCATGATGACATATTTTACGGATCTGAGTATCTTCCCTGGGGAGCTTTCAGGAGTTGTAAGGTATCAGTATGGCATTATGCTACAGGAGAACCAGCCTCAGCTGAAAGCAGCAGTAGGGCATTGGGGATTTTCTGCCAGTAAACAGGCAGAAACGGGAAGAAATGCTCTCTGTACACATTCCCCCAGTTATGCAACAGCCTCTCCAGGAAGGGAAAATGTTTGCAGCTCGTGTAATCCCTGCCATCTCTGGTGGGCTAATTTTGGTGGGTGTTGTGATGCTGGCATTTGTTCTCTTAGAACTGGAAGGAGACGCATTTAAATGATATATTTTGAACGCGTTATTAAAAAACTTTCAAATAAATAATTGTTCAGAATACCAAAAAGCAGCTTGCCTGCTTTAAAAATCTCCTGGGGCCTTTGTTCATTTGTTTGAATGCCCACATTTCATTCTCCAAAGGTTCATAATTATTCTATAGCATAGCAGAAAAATCATTCTAGGTGGAATTCCCCGCAGATGCCTTTTTGTCTAAATCCTAGTGAAAGTCTATGGGATTTCTGCTCCAAAACCAGTTAATTTCTTTTAAAAATCCTACATAATGAAAGCAAATTATCACCTCGGTTTTACTGGGTAACATTTACAGAGCTTGCACATAAATTGTCTCTTCAGTGCAGGGGGAGGACAAAATGGTTTTAGAGATCTAGCTCGAAATAGGGGTCATGTCAGTTACAGCAAAAGTAATTGGTATTTTTCACTTCAGTGTCTGTTGAATGAATGAAGCTGAAGATAAAGCAGTGGTGTGTATTCAGCTAAACACTGGTAGCCATGGAGAGAAGCAGCAGCAAATTGAAACAAAAAAAAGTAATACACATGGGTCTTTTTTGTTAGACAAAACAGTTTTGTCCAAGAAAGTAAAAGACATGTGGTAACAATGAGTATAACTACATTTCATTTTTGCTGTGAGATGGTTACAGTTACAAAATACTGTACAATTAACTGTTTAATCCCAGTATTAGAAATGCAACAGGGCATGGTGTGAATGAAGTAGTTTCTTTAAACACATAAATGACACATAGGAATGTAATTCTTGTTGTCTTTCAAAATTTCTCCTTCAGTGTATACCACCACCATGTATGCTTTCTCTGGTAGCAGAGACTTTGAAATCTGCCAAAGGCATCTAACTTCTCTGACAGCTTTCCACTTCTCAGTCTGGTGCTGCAGACCCAAAGTGCCTATTCAAACCCTGGCTGTGATGCAAGAGAGCAAATATTTGCCCCATTAAACAGAACTTGGGAGAGGCAAGTGACTTGCCAAGTTATAGAGTGGAATCCTTTCATCTCAACACTCCTGAATGGCTTTTGGATCCAAATGCTGACACTTTAGTACTGCACGTCTACAGAAAGGAGTAACTGAAATTGAAACAGAACTGGACAAACATCTTGGTCAGAACTTTGCTCACAAAAACTGTGAAAGAAAACCTTTCATAGATATACGCTAGTATAGGTAATTTTTCTGGTAAAAATAAATCCCTAAGGAAAAGTGACATAAAAATGGTAGCCTCTTATTTCTGAAGTTTTGTAAATGAAACACTTTGAAACAAAGCACTTTAGATAAACAAACAAACAAAACAACAAAATAAATATTTGGATGTATTTTTTCAAAACCATTGTCATTCAAAGAGCCCCTTTCATTAGACCAAAACAAAAATGAAATTAAATACATAATCCATTTTGATTTGCTAAAAACTGAAGACATGCGTTCTTTTAAATTGTCATGCTGTAACTTTTGCAATTGTGCAAAAGTTACAGCAGTTCTCAGATCAGTGTGAGAGCTCACTAATACAATGATCTCTCTCTCAGGTTAATACCTCTATGATAGACTATGTTTTTATTACTGCAATGATGCTACCTACAGTTGTTGTCTCTGGCTTGGCTGTTCAGCTATCTCTCTGAAGTTGAAGCTAATATGGTGGTTAGATTATAAATGGGAAAGGAAATAAAATAGGATTTTGATATTTTCCCTTTTTTTTGTTTTTTAAAGGAAGCAGACAGCTATTGTAAGATTCCCACAAACCCATGTACCCTTTGAATTTTACATAAGTCCTGTTTTAAGAGCTTAAGTGGAATATGGGTTTTGCTGGTTGTTTTGCATGGAAGTCCACTTTACGCTACAGTAATTATTTTATTGCATGCAGTACTCAGCCGTTTCTGGTAACTGAAATTAACAAAATTATCCAACCAACAAATATTTTTGGTTTAAATATGAAAGGGATGAGAGAGCCTGGCTTTCGCATGTTGAAACATAATTTCTTCATTTTTTTCTTATGACAGTGTTTGATTGCATCCTTCATTATTTCTGACAGTATTTAATTTTTTTGCTTTACCCTGTGCCTACAACAATAAAAGGAGCAAAGTAACTTTAAAATAAAACAGGCAAGACAACTGTTAAAAAAAAAAAAAAAAGGAAGGGGGTGCCAAACCAAAACCCTGAATTCAAATGCACCCACACAATGAGTTTTAAGAGAGTCCAGAACCAGACCTTTAATTTTGTGGCTCTGGTTATGCTCCAGTTTGTCCATAACCCAACATCAAATATCTGGGCTCACAATTACATCTGAAGTTTTAATAGGGTAAATGGATTGATTGAAAATACTTTGTGAAGAGGTTATGAGAAAAGACTTATCTAGTAAGTGTGGCCAAGATTTAAGCCATTATTTCAGATGTGAAGCATTTGGCAACAAGAGATCATTTTCATCAAAAACGAAGCCCTCATTCATTATTTTTGGTCTGAGAATAATTTGATTCTTTGTTTAATGCTACTCAGTCTACCAGCATACAAAAATTATATAAATCAAATTTTTTTTCTTTAATCAAATAACATAGCAGCTTGAAGGGAAGAAATTAATAACATTATTTTGCAACCATATTAAGTGTGAGATATGACCTGTTAATATGCAAAATTCATGCACACCCCCCATGCAAAATCAGCCTATTTATTTCTGAGTAGGAACTGACACAGTTGGCCCAACTGACTATAAAGCTAAGTGGCTTTGTTTGTTTATTATTGCATTGCAGCATAGTTTCCACTGGATAGCTATGCTAAACCGATGCTATTTCAATGCAGAGATGTATATACAAATGCATAGACCCACTCAGTGACTTAATTTGACTGTACATCCAAGTTTTTTAATCAAAACTTATTCACTTATCTGAGCATCAAGCCCTCCCTTCTCCCTAGTGTATACCTCTAATCATCCTGTCACACTAGGAAGTAGTTTGTTCCTCTTTCCTCTCTTCCTTCCCATAGTACAATTACCACAGGCTCTTGATTCTTCCCACACATTGTGGTTCTTGAGTCTCCTTTTCTTGGCTAGTTCTTTTGGGAAGAGAATTGTTTGCTGGGCTCTGGTGCTTGCTTCAGGGTACCATGGAAATTCAGGAGTATTCTTTGGCTTCCCAGAGATTTAATTCTGTTCTACTGCATTTGGAGGATTTGATTACAGTAAGAACCATGCCTGTGGAAAAGCAAGCAGACCTCAGAGGACATTTTTAAAAGCAGGACCACCTTTGGAACACTAACACAGGCTCTGATAGGGTGGGCACAGAGGATAAAAGAAGGGAGCCAGAGAGATCCATGACTAATGCAGCAGTTGCCCAGACAGATCTGAATATTAGGACAGATTTCAACTATGCCATGTACTGCCTTAACTCTGATCCCACTGAAATCAGACTTTGTGGCTGGGGGGAGGGAGGAGGGGGAGAAGGCTTAGGCTACTACCGATTGCTTTTATATTATCCTACCTTTCAGGCCAATTCTGATCAAGCGCTGGAGTGTATTCCATGTACCCACAAATTACATTTAGGGGTATCTTGCTGCTACTGCTGACAACAAGTTTGTGAAATAACATACATTTCCTGTGCCTTGTGTGTGCCAAGTTTATGCTTGTCTGCATTCAAATACAGATGAAAAATTAAATTTGTTTGGCTTGAACAGTTTTCACTGACAGCATAATTCATTCCTCTTGAGTTCCTGGATAAGCTGTAGTTGAAACTGTTTGTTCTGCTTTTACTGCCCAGTGCCTGAAAGCTGGGGTTAGAACTGGCTTGCTTTAAATCAAAGCTGTGCTGAGACACACCGACAGCCAGGACAAAGGCTGCCTCTTTCCCAGTCCTCCCAGTTCAGCCACACTTCAGAGAAAGTCTTTAGAAAAGGAATAGACTAAGTTGCAGATGATACTGGGAATTCTTTATGACCTTTGGTAATTACATTAAAATAGGTTTCTTTGTATTATTTTTTTAATTGTCTGATATTCGACAGTAGCCATATGTCTACATATCCTTTTTTCATGTTGGAAAACAAAATACAAAATTGATGTCTTGCAATATTGGTAATTTCAGTGAAAGCATATTGTAAGATCAGAAACTGTCAATCCCTCTTTGTTGAAAGCATGTCTATTTTATCTTGACAGCTAATTTACCTCAGCACTTTTCCAGGACCAAGAGAGTGTCACTCCAGTTACAGGGAGACTCCCCCCAGCTGACAGAAATGTTAGTTAGCATTGGCAATTGCACCAATACCAAATACCAGAAAGTGTGAAGCTTTTAATCCTGCCCATTGATTAGATAGGGTGACTGTCTGAGAAGGAAATGTCGAGTGACTTCCAGCTTAAGAATCTGTCTTTAAAAAGTGTTCAAAGCTTTTTGCAAGCATAAATAATAAGTAAATACAGGACCAGTTCTGATTTACAGTATGATTAGTGGCATTACTCTGGAAACATGAGTTGGCCATAAAAATGTTACAAATCAATTAAGTGCATGTTCCAACCCTGTAGGCTGCTGCTAGTTAAAAAAGAAAAATTCTCATAAATGAGAATTTATTGTTACTGACATTCTGTAGCTGGATTATTCTTTCATTGTTTTTGACTAGGAAATTCTGTTTGATTAATACGTGAAGGTATTTGTTTCCATATGAAGGTATTAAGCATACTTACCAACTTTTTCAGGTGTTATTAGTGCTTTGAGACACCTCAGTTTAGGAGGTACTCCAAACAGCATAGTTTTCAGAACAATCAGAAAGGTACCATATCACTTTGGGGTGTATCAAGTGGGTACGAAGTGTCAGCTGAAACTTTTGAAAGAGTGGGCAGTGTAGTAGACAGAAGCACATTTTTTATATTCCAGAATTTGTACTATAAGTGTACTAAACCAGATTCTTTGCAGCCTCAAATCCTACATCTTCTATGCTTACTTATTCCTACAGAAAATACCTTTTTATGACTTGCTGCTTCCAGTGTACTGAATACAAACTTTTTCTTTGATATTGCAAATTTTCCAAGATACCAAAGTGACATGAGAGAAACATCATCTGTATGTTTTGCCAAACAGATTGGCTTTGGCTACCCACATAAATTTTCTGGATCTTTTGATCAAATCCTCCACCCTGTTGCAAATTCGGAATTCATGCCAAATATAGCATCCAGCAGTGAGATAAATCTGAATCCTTTCATGTGGGCTACAGCGGGTTTTGTTATTCTTATTTGTGATAAATCTTCTGTATATATTGTTATCAAAGATGGTCAAATAATTTATTCCTCAAATAATTTGAAAATACTGTTGTTGCTTTTTAATTCAACCAACTTAATGTGCGTTCTCTGAAAACTCTCTTACCAATACTGATTACAAGTACTACTGCTTTTCATTTTGTAATTATTTGCAAATACATATTGCTAGCTTTTGTTATTATCCAAATTTTTAATTGTTGGGAAAATGATATTTTTACTGGAAAATGACATCTGGATATTGGAAAACAGAAAGCAGACAGGGCTCGCCCACTGAGGTCAGTGGGACTCTTTCCGAAATTTCCATTCAGTGTGTCTGACAGAAATGGGCTTAACTGCATCATGCTGCTTCAGTCAAGATATTTCCAAAAACATTGTTGGGGAAATATTGTTGCTGATGGTTTTCATCAGGAATACTGGGTACAGCCAGATTACCTGTTACTTAAGAAAGCTTAATTCAAAAAGAAACAGGTGTAAAAAAAGTGCTCAGATTATCCAGGGCTGGAAGGATTCTCTAAGGGAGAATAAGAAAGCTTAACCAGCATGGTCAGGCAAAACAAAAAGAGGGCTATGATTGTAGTCTATAAATATATTAGAAAAAGAAGTGCTATTTAAGCTAAGAGAAATGCTGACACAAGAACAGATGCGTAACTGTGTACAGTTATTCTGGATTTTAGAATGTTTCTAATTCTAAAAGAAATGAGAATCTATGACAACTTTCCACTAAGAGTACCAGAGCAAAAAACACCAAAAAAACCTGAACCCCCAAACCAAAAACCTAATTGATTATAAGCAGAGCCTGAGCAGCATATGAAAAAGATTATATGGCATGGTTGCCTGCAAAAACAAGGGACTGAACTCAGTGACCCAAGAGTCCCTTCCAATCTGCTGTTCTTAATTAGATATATGAGTGTCATGGGAGCTCTTCTAGCCTCCAGCCTGTTCCTGCAAGAGGATCCTTTTATTTATGTAACTTCCCACTGAAATCCCTGCAAATCTGCAGATCCCCATTGACATGTAGGTGATATGGATTCTTGGATCAAATTCCAGGGAGGGTTCATGATCCCAGAAGAAAATTCTATATCTGGCTTCTGTTTTCCTTCTTGGTTTTGCATGCAGCTTCTGTTTCAGTTCCCCAAACTCCCTTCTCTTCATTGTTTAATTTTCCCTGTGAAGATAACTTTTCTTCTTGAAGAATCATTTAAATGCTAATAAATCATACATTTATAATTAAAATTCATATGACTGGAAATACTTTTACATGCAGAATGGCTGTTGCCAAGGCCTGAGTGCCCTTGTCACTGAAATCAGTGCAAGCGGAGCATTCAGTAGTTCTCCTGTCCCTAGAACCAACATTGTATCTTTCATCACCACAGGGAACTACAGGCTGGTCAGTCTCATCTCAGTGCCTGGCAAGATCATGGAGCAGATCCTCCTGGAGACTATGCTCAGGCACATGGAAAATAAGGAGGTGATTGGTGACAGCCAACATGGCTTCACTAAGGGCAAATTGTGCCTGACAAATTTGGTGGCCTTCTATGATGGGGTTACAGCGTTGGTGGACAAGGGAAGGGCAACTGACGTCATCTACCTGGACTTGTGCGAGGCATTTGACACTGTCCCGCATGACATCCTTGTGTCTAAATTGGAGAGACATGGATTCAATGGATGGACCACTCGGTGGATAAGGAATTGGCTGGATGGTCGCGCTCAAAGAGTTGTGGTCAACGGCTCAATGTCCAAGTGGAGAACAGTGACAGGTGGCGTCCCTCAGGGGTCAGTACTGGGACTGGCACTGTTTAACATCCTTGTCAGCAACATGGACAGCTGGATGGAGTGCACCCTCAGCAAGTTTACCAACAACACCAAGCTGTGTGGTACAGTCGACACGCTGGACGGAAGGGATGCCATCCACAGGAACCTTGACAGGCTGGAGAGGTGGGCCCATGCAAACCGCATGAAGTTCAACAAGGCCAAGTGCAAGGTCCTGCGGGTGGGCTGGCGCAATCCCAAGCACGACTATAGGCTGGGCGGGGAATGGATTGAAAGCAGCCCTGAGGAGAAGAAAGACTTGGGGGTATTGATTGATGAGAAGCTCAACATGACCCGGCAGTGTGCGCTTGCAGCCCAGAAAGCCAACCGTGTCCTGGGCTGCATCAAAAGAGGTGTGACCAGCAGGTCGAGGGAGGTGATCCTGCCCCTCTACTCCGCTCTGGTGAGACCCCACCTGGAGTACTGCATCCAGCTCTGGGGGCCCCAGTAGAAGAAGGACATGGAGCTGTTGGAGTGAGTCCAGAGGAGGGCCACGAAGTCGATCAGAGAGCTGGAGCACCTCTCCTGTGAGGACAGGCTGAGAGAGTTGGGGTTGTTCAGCCTGGAGAAGAGAAGGCTCCGGGGAGATCTAACTGTGGCCTTCCAGTACCTGAAGGGGGCCTACAGGAAAGCTGGTGAGGGACTGTTTATGAGGGAGTGTAGTGACAGGACAAGGGGGAATGGGTTTAAGCTGAAGGAGGGTCGATTTAGATTAGAAGTTAGAAAGAAATTCTTTACTGTGAGGGTGGTGAGGCACTGGAACAGGTTGCCCAGAGAGGCTGTGGAGGCCCCATCCCTGCAAGTGTTCAAGGCTGGGCTGGATGAGGCTTTGGGCAACAACGTGGTCTAGTGGAGGGTGTCCCTGCCCATGGCAGGGGGGTTGGAACTAGGTGATCTTTAAGGTCCCTTCCAACCCAAACCATTCCATGATTCTGTGATTCTGTGAGGTCAGGTCTTGTGCCATCAAACTTTAAACACATACTTCTCATAGGATCAGTGGGTAAATGTTAAGGTAGCCTAAGCTTCCAGTATCTGTGGGGAAAAAAAATTGCAGTGGGACCCTCTGAAAACAAAGTTCTTGATCTGGTAGCATCATAGGCAATTGCACAGATTTTTCATGCCCTTTATGGTGCTCCATAATGCAGTAATTTTTGGGACTGGATCCTTATCTTACCACTTGTGATCAATTCAAAATACTCGCTGAAGTCTTTCCTTTACACAGGATAATCTGGCCATTTCTGCCTCTGTTGCTTCACCTATAAATTAGTGCAATGTGGTGAGAACTGAACAGATCTGCAAGGGATGTCTTGAGTCTCTGATAGAAAGGCCTACTTGTAAATTATTATGATAAAGATCTTTCCTAGAAATTAAAGATTGTGTTGGAAGATCTTACTTGCTATGATGATAGATGGGGAATGGAATGATTCCCACTAATTTGGGATGGCTGGTAACAAAGCCTGACAACTTGAGTTATTGCTTTCAGTTGTTCAGTGACCCTCTAGCGCGCTGTTTTCCCAGGGAAGTTCACCAATGACAATAACCCTAGCAGTTCTTACTGTTTACTGGCTCGCTTTATGAAAGCCACGACCTCCAAAACTTCTGAAGCAATCCCAGGACCATTTGCTCATACCAGCAGTCATACCAGGTTTGACTGCTAGGCACCCTCTGCCGAGCGGGAAGTACAGTACCAGGGCCTGAAAGGAATACAAGCCAGCATTAAATACTGCATAAAGATGACTGAAATTTTCTTCTCTCTCCATCCTGAGAGGAAAGGATTGGGTTCTGGCATTTTTCTCTGGCAGTGTTTTATCTCTGACTTTGTACTGCAAATAGTGTATTTCTTCATATCCTGGACACTGTAATCAACAATCTTAAAATTTTATTACACTTTTAAAAATACATTATTGAAGCAAACCTCTGCCTTTGACATGATTTGTGCCATTGTTAAAAGGTTGTTAAATTCAATCCCAATTATTAAACCAATGAAAAATCCGTAATACCACTATTCCACTCTGCACTGCAGAATGTAGCTGAGTATCTTGTCTCTGGGGGTGTAAGGCACAACCACTAATCTGTGACAAGCACAGACCAGGAACAAGCTTGCAAGAAAAAAGCTGCAGCTCTCGTCCAGCACAGGACAAGAGGTCTCTTTGGCCGTAGGTTTGCAAACCTCTACAAATGCGTCTCTGCTCAGAACCTTATAGCCTGTGAATGGCAAAGAGAGAAATTTTATCCAAAGGGAGTCAGCCTGGAACTCCTGCTGCCTGTTAGCTGTAAAGTGGAAGCTGAATTGTCTTTTATTATCATGTGGCATCTGACATGCTGCTCTTCTACTTGACCTTTTTCCTCAATATTGTCCGTACAGATGACAACTTAATATTTCTCAGTACATTATAAGCACCAGCAAGTGACTTAAATTTAGGTGGTTAAATACTTTAGAAATGCAAACTGTCTTCATAAATATCAGATCGCTTTTGTTTATGCAGAGAACATGGGCAAAGGCAAGATTGTCTGCCTGAGAGAGGTGTCAGGTCAGCCTCCTTGCTTTATGTTGTTCATGCTCTTATTTGCTATTTAAAATGCTCTATAATCTTCTTCATGGGACTGTTGCGAGATTTAAGTAGCTAAACTTTTTTAATAGCTTAGGGAAATGGAAAATACAGTATATGCATTAAATACTGTCATTCGGTCCAGAGGATATTTCCGTGGATATTTTGGGCAATTTGATTTTCTTTTATTTTGTCTTTATAGGTACATACTAGCTCTGCCTTGGTCCCTTTGCCAGTGCAAGTCATTTTGAATTTCACTGAACAATTTTCTGCTTTGTTTCTTCACATTTAAGGTAGCAAGCGTTTTGTGTCTGTGGGAGTCCTAGATTCAAAAATGTGCTGGCTTTTTTTCTCTTCCTGTTGACTTGTAGGATATATTCATTGAAATGAAGTTTTGGAGGAATTCAAATCTGCTCATATAAGGAAATGCATCCAAAGCCATAATGGAAACATATAAAGCATAACCATTTGCCAAAGAAATGAAATCTGTTGTCTTGGAAGGCACTTTGAGTTTACTTCTTTTGGTCTTAGAGTCTACTTCTCGTAGAGGTCACAAAGCTTTATTATTTGATGGAATTGGGTGATTCTGAGATATTTTGATTTTGATAATTTGAAATGAGCAGTTAAAATCATTAGCTGCACTTTCATCTCTTAGGTTGGTACCCTACGGAGTCTTAGGTTGACATCCCTAAGGGATGAAATTGCAACTCTGCTCCTTTTGCTTTCTCTGTCATCTGATTTTCATTACATTGCTTGTAGGATGTCCAACCTATCTAAAACACTTTAAGGAGGTTAGTAACTTTGATTACAAAGTACTCAGTAAGCAAGAAGTCAACTTTACCTCAGCATCCTTACGTTCTTACACAGGGGCTCAACATTAGAGAGATTAAAAGAGTCTGAATATCCATGTAGAACCATCTTGAGTCTCAAGTTGAAGGTAAAGGGAGACCATCAGGGGTGTTCTCTGCCTGTATTATTTCCTTTTTGGGAAAAAGCCTATTCATTTAATCTGTGAGTTATTCAAGCAGCTTACAAACATATTAATAGATACTGAAGATCTTTGATTGCTACAGTTTCTCTTGAGCTGAGGCCAAATTTATTTGCCAGTTAACACTTTGATTTTATGAATCACCTTATGAACAGTACAAAATAAAGGGTGGGGATTTAAAATAATTTCCTATAATTTGTACAGGTAGCATAATCTTCCAAGAATGTCGCAAAATGTTAATTCCAATTTAAGCTGGTAAACCTATTAGATAGTTACCCCTATTTCACTGCTATGGAAAGCCACACCAAGGAGAACGTACAACTACCTGTTCAATTCCAAACTTCTCAGACTGATATTCAGAAGCACTGAAAAGTAACAACTCCAGTTAAAGTTAGTATTAACAGTGATGCACACCTTATGCTTAGCAGTCCCAAAAATTCAGAATGATTTACATTCTGGCTATCCCTATGTTTGGGTCTCAAAGCAAGCCATTTTACATTGCCTTGTAATCCAAAAGGCTGAGTACCTGCCCTTTGAGGCTCCATGCTCTGTCTCTTGGTGGTAATGAACACAGGGACTAAGATATCTCAACGTGGGACCCCCAAAATGAATGAACACATTTTGGGAAAAGGAAAGACATTAAATGACTTACATCAGGGCTCACGGTAATTATGGTTAGAATTAAGATAGCAAATCAGGAAATTGTCACTCCTTATATTGCGATTGCCATTAATTCCTTTCCCAACATGAAGCCAAACAGAATCTCTGCCAGCAATGGTTTTCATAGGTACACATTTTGTATCTGAGGCTGATAGCATGTGTTTAAAGCATGTCAGAAATCTGTTGTCTGATCTGCCTTCTCTGTATGATCCAAAACATGCCAGCAATATTCTTCAGGTTAGGTATGTTAAAACAAATAATGATGCTGACCAAAACCAGAATTCTGTACTTAGAATCAAATAAAAAGAAGTCAAAGATCCCATGTAAGAACAGACTTTCAGCTGTTGATCTATTTTGCTTTGCAGCCATTATGCCATCACTTCTGGGAGACTAGGTAGGAAATGGTCTATCAAATAGTAGTACCAGAAAAAGTACCAGAGTACTGCACAGATTTATAAGAATTGCTGATAAAATGTTTGATGGGAAAAAGAATATTCTTTTTTTTTTTTTTGATGACTTGCTTTATACTGTTCTGTATTTTTCCTGAGAGGCAAACACACCCCCGCCCCCTCCAAATTATGGTAGACACAGCACGATTTTTGAAGGGCATATGGATTTCAGACTGGGACAAGCAGAATGAGGTTGGGCCAGTCTGCACCCACTGGGGTAGACATGTTCTATGTGGTGTTTTTAAGTATGTATATGTTTGTGTCATCTAAGGATGAAAGTCTTCACAAATATTCTTGTATGCATCTTCCACTGCATAAATAATTTTGGCAGCTTTGTTGAATAAATTGGGATTGACTTCATATATACAGTCCTTGAACACTTTTCAAATGTTTTCATATAAATCTCTTCGATTTCACAACCTGTTTATGATGATCTCTTACGAAGCCATTTGGCTCTAGTGAAAGTTTCACTCAGTGTCTGTAGACGTACCATATGTCTTCAGTTATCAGAGAACAGCAGTAAGACTTACCAGCAGCACTACTGCAGCTTATGCAAATGAAGTATCCTTTATACCATCACACTGTTACTAAGGATAAGGGTGCATCTTTTCTTCAAACTGGAGAAAAATTGCAGGAATTTGATGAAATGGATCTGTACAAAGGAAGTCTGCATATGATATATCACTACATCAGATGTTTTACTGTATGTGATTTTAAACTGAATGCCATTTTCCTGCACGTGTGAGTTTGTTGCAGCTGTCATTTAAAATTCTTTTATAGATGGAAGACTGCAGACAGCTGTACATACCTTGGCTAAAACATGTCTGCTTTAGCATCATCTCATAGGGCCTCAGATTTTCCCAAACTTCTGCTGTTAGTGGCTAGGTGGAAAAGGAAAACATTTTTTCTTCTCTGCTTAGCTATGAATCAATTTGATAAGGTTCAGCTCAAGTACCCTAATCACTTTTGGGAATGAAAGAAAATAAATTTTCCATTATTAAAGAAAAAGTTTGCAGTCATAGAATCATAGAATGGTTTGGGTTGGAAGGGACCTTAAAGATCATCTAGTTCCAACCCCCCTGCTGCGGGCAGGGGCACCCTCCACTAGACCACGTTGCCCAAAGCCTCATCCAACCTGGTCTTAAACACTTCCAGGGATGGAAAGTCTTTTTGAACAGCTGTATTGCTGAGGTGGGTGTGGGTAGAATGTTGAAGTCTGGTGGGAAAGTTGCCAGACAGGGCTTTGTGTGTTTGAAAGTGCTTAGAAAAAAATAGCTCTGAATTATTTTATTTTTTGGGGGGGGCGGGTGGTGTGGTGTGGGTGGTGTGGTGGCTAAATAAGAATATTCTGAATAGATTATTTGCCTCATAAGTGAAATGCTGTCACTTTGGCACGATTCAAGTCTGTGAGCAGTGCAAAGTTAACCTGTCTTTGAGGGAAAAACAGAGGCTGTTCTCTTTCTGGACTCAAGATGCCTTCAGGAGGAGCCTAACACATAAAGAGAGCTCCACAGAAACTCTCCTTCACCCCATTGTTGCACGTAGGACTTACAGTCCAAGAGCCTGCTCTCTGCCCTTTTTACGGTAGGGTAAGCTTCCATGAAAAGAATTAGGAAACTGCTGTTGTACTTTCCTTATTTGGAGAGAAAAATGCCTTTTACCCTTCGGCTGAGCCCTAGGAGAGACAGTTCTTCCTCCCCATCCTCATCCTACAGAATGAGTAGGAATATAGAAACAAGGATTAATACTCCTTCCAAGGTTATTCTTAGGATTTTATGACAATCAAGAATGACTACAACATGTTATGGCATTAAATTTTTGCCTCTGCACCTCTATAGCACAGCGGATCAGCTATTGAACCTTTACTATGTCTTCATGTAGCATTTACCTATCCTCTGTTGGCCTTCCCCCTTGTCACCCATTGAGAGTGACATTAAATCTTCCAGAGAAACATATACGGTGATGCTCCTCTGAGCTTTCTAGTAACTTGGGATAGCAAAGACACTCCAAAGTTGAGGGGCTGTGGAGGTGGCTGCTTAATACCAGAGTTATTTCTATTACATTTCACGCAACTTAAAAATTTTAGTTATGATGCATAAACCAGTGAATTGATGTGTTTCTGGGTCCTTCTAGGGTCAGTTTTTTGAAGCCATACACTTATGTTTGTAAGATTGATTCTCTTGGACTCCAGAACTTTAATCTCAAGAGACATCTGTATTAAAGTAATTCAATATCACAGTCAGGGCTTGTTTACATGGGGAAATTGACCAGCATTGCTACAACAGAATAGCTTTGCTTCAGTGTAACTCCCCCATGTGGACGTTGTGCTCTGGAATAAAACTGACTTCATTTTGAAATAATTACTCTTACTAATTGTTCCAGAATAGAGAGTCCACAGGAGGGAGTTATGCAGAAATAGCTATAACAGAATAGTTACAGCTCAGCTGATTAAATTCACTGGGTAGGAATGACTTGTGCAAGGGTGACACAAGATTTACAAGGGTAAAAATGCAGTAGTTAGCTCTGCTCGTCAACAAACTGGGTTGCTAGTGTTAGCTGTTTCTCCTATACAAGATTTGTAGTTTCCACAGTGCTCTGGGAAACTACAGCAATTTTGCTTTGATAGTTTTCTCCAAGTAACTCAATAAATTTAATATAAAATACACCTCTGTCTCTTCCCTCCCCCTTTCCCCCATTTCTTTTCACTTTCTAAATCAAATTTATTTTTGAACATAGAATTCTTGGGTGAAAAATAAAGTGCTTTTTTTTGCTTTCTTACTGTGTTCCCTGACCTGCTGGTATTTCTCAGTTCACTGACCCTTCATGCCTCTCATTACCTCTGAGTTAAAGAATACCTTCTTGAAAGATCTGTTCACCCTAGTCACTGTATGGTCAGCCTCTACCACTAAAGGGGTGGTAGGATGCCTGGTTTTTTGGTTGTTTTTCCCCCTGTAAGTGAAAAGAGCTGTTTCTAATACCACATTCTCTCTATTTTCTAAAATATATTTCCAACATTGCTGATAGCTGCCTGAATTTCAAATGGCTGGAAAAAAACCCAGAGATGCTAAATAAAAGTAAAATTGTCCCATAAATCCTGCAGTTACAAAACATGTTTTGTGACTCTTCAGAAATCTTAAAGAATTGAGGTTTTGTGCAGTTTTCTGCAAGCTTTTCTGTAAAGGTGAGAGTTGTATGTTTTAGTCCTAGCTCTGCTAAAGAATCAGTATGTGGCCTTAGCAGAATCTCTTATGTGTCACCATTTGCTCTTTCTATGCACACAGACATGCTATAGTCATGCTATAAGGCACATCTTACAGTTGAAACCATCAGGTAACAGATGCCATGCCACTGCAAGGGCTAAACATTACTTTTTATTGCTAAACTTGCAAGTTCTTAAAGCAATCATTCAGGGAGGCAGCTTAAAAATGGGAGTAAAGGTGCTGAAACTCTGATAACCTCTCTGTGATATGTTGTGGGCAGTAATGAGCTTACTCTTCCAGTTCTTCAAGCCAGTTCGAAGTTAGGTGGTTGCACTGCCATAGAGATGAGCCTGAGTTAATATGCCTCATTTTCCAATATGGCGCACTGTCCTAACATAGTCACTCATGGTGCGCAATAACCTGGCTACCTCTAGGACTGCTGGCACAGAAGGCTTGCTGCCAGCCAGAATATACAGTGTAGACATTAAATATAAAGGTTCCTGGGTGAGGACTGCAAGGGATTTGAAATAGTCACCCTCACTGAACCTTTTAATTGGGTTTTCAACTCATAGAAGAGTACTCCTAGCCAGTGTATTGGGAAGGAAGAAGTGAGTGGAGAAGAGGTCTGAAAGTGAAGGAAAAGTTTAACTACAGTTAAAATCAAAGTTAACCCAGTAAAATGAGGTCAGCTGGCTCACTGTTCTGAGTATAGCAACATGGATATTTCAAAATAGTGACGACTGCTAGTACAGAGTAAAAGAACCTGCACTAAATCAAGTGAGAGAGAGTTTGTAGTGAAAAGGACAGAACACATCAAGGGTGAATGAAGTTCTCATGGAATCACAGAAAACCAGCTTTCCCTTCCCTCAGGAAATAACCTGTCCCTCTACCTGTGCTATTTCCAATGAACAGAAACATCAGTGGAATCCTCTCCACTCTGCAACGGTCCTTTACATTATGAAATACTGCTGTTCCTCCTCCATTTGGTTTTCTTTTCACTGGGGAAAACAGTTTCAGGTTACTCAGGTTTTCCTCATAGGTTTTGCTGTGTAGATCTCCACTTGTTCTTGTTGCTCTCTTCCAGACTGTTTCCAGCAAGTTCATACCTCATTCATGCACTGCACTTGAGGCTTTATCTGTACTTCACCTAGAGGCTGAAGGGCTACTTCATGTATTTTACGTACTTTATATATTCTGGTATGGTTTTTATTTGCACTAGTTTTAATGTGAGGAAAGAGAAGTGGATGCTTTTGCAAATAAACCAAACTTATTCATTCAAATTAAGACTAAGACTCAAAGTGAAAGGGGGGAAATGGGCTAGACCTGGGCTGCTACTGAGCCTAACAGGAGCTGGGAATAAGGAGTCATTTCCTCCCACAGAAGCAATGTTAAGAGGAGAACCAGGAAAATGACAAGAGAAGTAGCATCAAAGTAAAAGTGAGATTCTTTCAGTTAAAGGCAACAGAAAGGTCAAGCAGTTTTAGATTTAAAAGGTTGTGCCTTGCTGTTCAAGCTACAGTTGTTTCCTCTAACATGAGGCCCATATGTGTCATACAACTGTTAATTCAGATGGAGTGTTTCTAATTTGGGTTAGGAGTTTGTCCTGATTTCGGCTGAGATAGAGTTAATTTTCTTCCTAGCAGCTGGTATAGTGCTGTGTTTTGGATGTAGGATGAGAATAATGTTGGTAACACACTGATGTTTTATTTGTTGTCAAGCAGTCAAGGACTTCTCAGCTTCTCATACTGCCTTGCCAAAGAGAAGGTGGGGGATGCCCAAGAAGCTGGGAGGGGACACAGCCAGGACAGCTGACCCAAACTGGCCAAAGGGATATTCCATACCATATGACATCATGCTCCATATATAAACTAGGGGGAGTTGGCAGGAGGCACCATGACTTGGGAACTGGCTGGACATCAGTCAGTGGGTGGTGAGCAATTGTGCTGTGCATCACTTGTTTTGTATTTTATCATCATCATGATTATTATTATTCTCTTCCTTTTCTGTCCTATTAAACTCTTTTTATCTCGATGCAAGAGGTTTACTTTTTTTCTGATTCCCTCCCCCATCCCACTGGGTGGTGGGAGTAGAGTGAGTGAACAGTTGTGTGGTTGTTTTAGCTGCCAGCCGGGTTAAAGCACAGCAGAGGTAATAGAGGCATGCAGGCCCCATCTCTAGAGAGTGACTGTACTGTGACTGCTTGTATTCAGATCAGGCTAACTGGAGGCAATCTCTCTGAAGTATCACTGTTTAACTGTGCAATGATTAATAAACTTGTTTTGTGTGGCTTGATGTGGAAAGATGCAGAAAGTAGAGCGAGGATTAAAGAGGGAGCTGGAGAAAATCAAGGGAACCAAGCGGTCAAAAGGATTTACTTTTCTGTTATGGAAGATATATTCACTTTGTCATCACTTATATGTTTGCATTTTAGCTGAAAAGGGGCCCCTGTATTATCCATGTTGCAACTTTAGCAAAGCTCTTCAAATGTTATGCTACTGGGTCATTGTGGGTACTTTTGTCCAGCACACTCTTTCCAAGAGTTTACTGTGGCAGCATATTTTGCGGCTTTCCTTCAAAACAGTGTCTCAGCAAATATGAAAAAAGTATTAAAAATTAAAAGCTATAGACGGAGCTCAGGTAGAGCAGAGAAATCTCTTAATATGGCCACAAAGCGCTGATCTGTAACAACTGAGGCTTTGAGCACTGAAAACTTTTAATGCCCTTACTTCTAAGCTAGTGCAATGCCTCTGTGGGAAGTGAACTCTTAAATCTGCACTTAATTCTGACAAGTTGAACTGACGCATTGAAAAGATTTTTGTAAAGAAGGATGTCAGACAGATCTGTTTCTTTGCCCTGGTTATTGAGTTACTGAATTATGAAATTAGTAGTCTATGTGTCCAGTGATATGATACTTTTCAGACACTGGATAATTACCTCTGCAGAAAGAGCAGAGCAGAACATTATCCCTGTGCACCTGTGTGTCCTCATTTACCCATGTGTAGAAAACTAAAGCTGTTACCAGTACAGTGAAGCCCACTAAAATGGGTCGCAGCACTGCTGACTGCCCTGTTTCCAACACATGGCATTGTGGCACCGAAGAATTCCCTGAGGGAATATTTACTTGAGATTGATTAGTTGGTAACTGCAACTGTTAAACTAGTATGCATTAAACTGAAAGACAGGATGTTCATTAAAAAGAACAATGTTTATTCTGTATCAAAAGGAATTGTAAATCAGACCAACTGCTCATGTACTAGACTCTTACAGCTGCTGTGCTGGAAGTGAGGGGATTCAGTGGGAAGAATTTTTGAACAGCACTCACGTGGTCAGAACAGTCTCCAAGGTCCTGTCCTGACGTACTGCACTGCAGTTGTTTCAGTAGCAGCAACTCATGTTAAAAGGTGTCTGGATATTAAGATGAGGACGGTGGGCACACTATTCATCTGTGTCTCCTTGGACACAGATCCTGGCTGAAATAGGGAGGATCCCTGGGTTTTTTTCCCCCCACTCCCTGTGCAACTCAAAAAGCAGTCAGCCCTGTGCTTCCTCAGGCCTCTCATCCCTCAGCTTGCTATCTTCTCTAAGCATCCCAGTCCAACATGATAGCGTGGGACATCTGATTTGGTAGTTACAAACTAGGTTGCAACTGTGCCCAATTAAAAGCTCCAATGTGAAGCTGTCCTCAGAGGGCTGCAAGATCTGATCAAGGGGGTAAAGATTGGTTTTTCTATCCTCTTAGCTTGGCATGTGAAGCTGTTTCTTAAAGAATTTAAACTATGTAATTGAGGCTTTTTGTTTTGTTTTGTATTTTTCTTGAAACAGGACTAATATGGAAATTTAAAGATCTAAGTGGTCCCTTCTGAAAGTTCCTAACATTGCTATCAGTATCATTCCTTTTTATAAACAGAACTGTTACAGTTCTAAGAAATAAAGTATGCAAAGAATGCACTCATAAAAGATTACGCATACAATGGAATTTTTTAGCCTCAATGGGAACAGAAGGCTTTGTGAGAAGTGTTTGTGTGCAGTGAACATAATGTTTAAATCAATTTTTAAGCTGTTGCTAATGAAACGCCACCCTTTGAATAAGGGGCTGCAAGGCATGCATCTTACAGACGCACAACATATCAGTTCCTGCCCAGCATATCAAGGCTCTAGGGGTTTAGAGTGTGAAACAACTGTTCAGAAAGAACCATGCTAGAAGGGGAGAGGAGCAGGGAAACAGCCTGCAACAGAAATGCAGCTTGGAGTGATATGAGAATTATTCCCTTAGCTCATGTTTTCCGTAGTTTCATCATATGATTTGGCAATTCTGCAGAGCTGGTGTTAAATACATCATGTGGGAGTGCGACAGGGATACTTCTGAGCCTTGGATGAGTGACAAACTTCACAGAAAAGTAGTTACATGACAGTTCCTACCCGTTCCACTTTTGTAGTCCAACTTTTGTTTCTGTTGTGGTCTCCAGTCTGTTTCTCCAATCATGTAACTGATCTGACCACATCTGCAGGGGTCTCCTTTAGGGGCATGGCTGGTGACACTGCCTCTACTTAGATTTTTCAATGAATGGGGAGGTTGGGGGCACCCTTCAGCTGCATCCTCCCTTCACATATATTATCTGCTGCTAGAAGTCCTCCAGGTAGATACCCTTCACAACTCAACCCCCGCATTGCCCAAGCTTAGCAATACAGAAATACAGTTTAGGATGAATTGATCATTCTGAAGGTTTCAGTGAATGGTTCAGATGGGCACGCACCTTCCAGCCTATGAGTTGCTTCCAAATAATTTCCTCGGAGAGCTGTGAAAGTTTGTTTCTTGAGTCTGCTCAAGACTGGTTCATTGCTAGACAATATGGGTTCTTGGTCTCAGCTGGATACAATACCTTGCCATCGCAGACGTTCTCTTGTACACATATTTGTTCCTACAAACTGTCATGAATTACAAGCAAAATGAGACACACACACAAAAAAGCCACTAAGTAAATTTAGTAGTTCTTTATTCAATGTTTAGATCAACTATTGCACAATAGTTGCCCAGAACTACATGGAGCTGAGTATCTCTGGTATGAATTTATCTCTGGAATTTCCACTGGTTAGCAGAGTTTGTTACATACTCATTTCAGCAAGGATAACCCACTGGAAAATAAGCCACTGGGAAATACTGCATCTAGCGAGACCTTTCTTTGGTCTTTTTTTTGATGGTGTTTTTGTTAAACCATCGTTGCATCTGGTGAGCATATTCAGACTGGGGAGACCAAAAAAAAAAAAAGCATGGAGAGCAAGTGAGAAGTTCCTGGAATGTTACAAGTTGCTGTGTCACTGGGAATGGCAAGGCTGGCAGGCAGAAAGCTCCTCACTCCAAAGCTTACACTACACTGGGAAAATTTGATAGCGATTAGGTAGTGAATTGACTGAAATCGTAACTTTGAAGTAAACGTACAGTTGCAAACAAATAAAAAAGATTATTGTCTAATTACAGTTTACAGATGCCACTTGTTATGAAGCAAAGATTACCTTGTATGCATTAAAAAGAGAGAAATTATTTCATTCTTCTATCAGCAGCAAAGCTAGAGTTGTCCTGAATCCTCAGAGAAAGCAAAGCCTGGTTCCCATGCTGTCCTGTGCACCATGTTTCCCAAAGAATGCTGTCTTCTGGCACATACAGCTCCTTTACCCTGCAAATCTATGTGGTGTTTAAAACAAGATGCATTGTCCTTAGAAAGAGCAGCAAAGCCTAAACTGTGAGAATAAAAACCCTCTACTCTCATCCTTCACACATGGACTTATGTCATTATCAGGATTGCATAAACAAAGTGTGTCTTTTTCTAGTCTTCCTTTTCCTCTCCCTTAGAACTGTGCTGAGAGTTTTTCAAAAGGGGGAAAAAAACCGAACCCAAAACTTAAGGGAGGTGTTGAGGGAGTCTAATTTGTATTGACCACTTCTAACCTTTCCTTACCCACCCCTCAAAGGCCTGACCAAGGCAAGAATTATCCTTAAAATATACTCATTTCTGGCCGGATTAATGGTTTAGGGCCTGATTCCCAGACCCACTGAACTAAACTGAAAGGCTTTCTTTAATTGATCCTGATAAATGATTTCATTAAAGAAGGTTACCTCTCCTGACAGTTTAGGTATTCTTAGTACAACTATGTTGCATGGTAAGCAATAATTTTTGCTTTATGACAGACAAAAGTTAACATTACTATGATTAAAACATTACTCATTCCAGTCAAAGTTGAATGTGGGGAAAAAGGAGATAAAGCAGTAATCCATGCAAACATACCTGCAGGTTTCTGTAAAATTAGAACATGGGGACCCATCCTCTTGTTACAAGTGCAAACCGAATAGATCCAATAAGCCTGTAGAGTTCCTGTGGTGTAGACAAGTGTAGTCACTTGGTCAAGTGTTGCTCCTCATCCCCCCTCCACACAAGTGCTAGTAGCTGTTTCAGTGACCAAAAGACAAATGTTCTGGTTTTTAACCCAAAAGTGCATTTTTTGCCTAATGTTTTTAAAACCACAACTAAGTTGCAATGTTTTGGGGGTTTATCTGCATAGTGATGGTAGCTCCACCCAAACTGCGAGCCACAGGGGCTGGTGACAGCTCAGACTGGCAGCCATTTTGATGCATGGCTGTGGTCTGGTAGCTCGGGCACCCATCCCGTGCTAGCACGTCTGAGCCAATTCCAGAGCAGCGCACATCCAGGCATCTGGAAACGCAGGCAGAGCAAATTCACGTTTGTCTGCACCTGAGTGCGTAAACATCCCCTCTGATGCTCTAATAGCCTCAAAATTTTCTGGTTTCAGTGGAGCATAGCAGCTCACCATGAAAAGTTTGCAACTGCTTTTAGGGGAATCAAAGCACGCTGACTTAATTTTCACTTAGCATCAACTACAGGCAGGCTCCCTGACTTATTAACAGTGCTTGGCCACAAAGGGCTGTAAAATAGAGGCTGCAGAGTTCCGATACGTGATGCTGTGGAGTTAACTATTGCCTTTGAGTAGGAACCTTTGGTTTCTCTAGATGCAGTAGTACAGCATCTGTTTCAATGCAACAAAATACCATTTTGGAGCTGAGGAGTCACACTGGAAGGCCTGGCTAGTCTCAAAATCGTTGGCATGTCAGCAGCTCACAAATCTCCGGTGCCACCCAGCACAGGCTGGGTCACTAGTGGGGTTCAGGCAGACTTTCACACAGACGTGGGGGGGGGGAAATCGCCTGGGGCTATGTAAATGAGGCAGGTTTAATTTGTTCCATCCCCTATTTTTTTACAAATATTTGGTCACACGGGAAAAGTTGCCTTTCGTACACGTGGGAAGCATTTACGTAAACAGCCCCGCCTGCTACCGAAACAGGCCCGTCCGAAACAACGCGAAGAAAGGCGAAGGGTGAACGTACCTTCTCATGCAAAAGGCAGTGAAACGGGGCCAAAGAATGCGGGGTGACATTCTGAAAGCTCCGCCGGCCGGAGGGGGGTGGGCGGGGAGGAAGGACGGGGACGTGCCGGAGGCGGCGCTGGCCGCCCGGCTCCACCGCGGCGCGTGATTCCGCCGGCCCCGGGCACCGCGCGCCGCGCCAGGTGCGGCCCCCGCGGCCGCTCCGCGCACGTGTGGCCGCCGTGTCGCACGTGCGGCCCCCCGCGGCGCCGCGCGCTCACGAGCCAGGCGGCAGCGCCGCCCCGCCAGGTGGCGCCCTCCGCCTCCCGCAGGCGGCGCGGCGCGGGGAGCCGGGCGGCGGCGGAGGGGTCTCGGCTGACGCCGCCGGACGCTGCCTTCACCCGGCCGGAGCCGGGGCAGGTCGGGCTCGCCGCGCGTTCGTGTGGCGAGGCGCTGGCACCAGCCCTTCCACGAGCGTCCGCGACGTGCCGGGGGGGCATGCCCTGGGGTAGAGGCACCTGGCGGGTGGCGGCGGAGCCCGCGGGCCCAGCCTTCCGCGTCGCCTTCCCCCGGCCGGTGAGTCCGGCCCTGGGGGAGGATGCGCCGAGGAGGATTATGTGCCCTGGGGTAAATTGTTCCGTGTCTAGACAAATTCATAATATGAGGGAGATGGAGAAAATTACTGAAGTAGCTATTCACCATGATTACGTCAAATCTCTTAGCACCCTTACTGATTTAAAGTCCTGTGGGACAGTCGTAGGGGCTTGCAGAGAGACAGAAGGATGGGGCTGCCTTTTGCTCTAGCTGTGTCATAGGAGCTGGTGACTAGAGCTGCAGAAGTAAAATTTTCAGCTAAAGAAAGCATGGCCCTGTCATTCAGAAAGAGATGCACTGCAGAAATATGAATGTTTCAGCAAAGCTTCTTCCTGGGAAAGCTTTGAAGATGGGGGAAGAGTGACTTTATATGAGGACCTGAGGATGGGAAACCAAGTTCAGATCCTTGTTCTGTCTGAGTTAAGTCTTTGCTCAGAATCATAGCAGAGGCACAAAACTGAAATTCTGAATTTAAAAAAATACAATAAAATTTCAAATCCTATCCAAGTTTCAGTAAGACATTTTGATTACTTATGTTTTTATGAAACATTACTTGGCTTTAATTATATCTGGAGCAATTTTATTTTGGTAATCTAGAGGGCTGTCATGAAACAGAATCATTGTCCTTCCATCGGCTCTCATGGCAATTGATTTGCATTGTTTCCTAATCGTGAGAAGCCTCTAGTTTCTTATCAGGCTGCTATATTTATATATGTTCTATATCTGTGTTATTATTTACTAGTTCTCATAAACACTGAAGTAAATAAAGTTTGATTGCTTGACAGTTGCTTGCATGCAGATGGGATACACTTTTCATAATTTTTAACAAATACTGTAATATATAGAAAAAATACGTATGTTTCACTTTACTATTTGAGTTTAAGGCTCTGAGCCAATGTTGCAGGCTCTTGTCTCAGTTTGCACTAATTTTACAGTGACTGATAAGCACTCTATTGTAGTTTTTAGAAAAATCTGAACTTCCCACAAATGTCTGAGGTATTAGTGGCAAAACAACTCACTTTTCCAGACTTTTGATGATTTTGAACTTGATGACAAACACAGATGCAAATGTGTAATGCAACATCTAATATAGGCTCTCTTTAGTTTATTTGATGCCTTTGGTATGTTTTTGCAAAATGCTCTTCATTGCTGGGGTTATCTTTTCTGCAAGCATTCATAGGTAGGAGACTTGTTGGTACTTCGCGCTATTAATACATGTTCTTGTGCATTTCTTCCTAGACTAGAGGCTTGAACAAATTCCTGGGGACCCGTCACAATGACTCCCCATAGGACTGTGAGGAAATTGCTTCTCTGTGCCTTATAGTAGGCTCAGCTGTAAAATGGGAATCGTTATATTTATCTATGAGAGGTCAAGACTCGGAGGTGAAAAATGTGACTGTAAATTCAAACCTTTAGGAATAGATGAATTGGCTTTATGCTGTCTAGAGAAATAGAATGAAAACCCCACCCTTTTGTGGTGACTGATCTGTTTCTCTGAAGCCTTTTGGAATAGAACTGAAGTATTTCACATGTACAGAAATCTACACAAAGGCTATCCAAGCTTGTAAAGTGTCAGAAGGGCCAAGCTCGCTAAATATGTGCAAGATTCCAAAAGCACTTTGGAAAATTCATACTTTCCTTCCACTGGCAACACTGAAATTTTTGTGTGCCTGCATAAAAATGTTTATCATGCATTAAATTATTACTGTATGGCATTCATAAAAATGATTTCCTTCCTCTCACTACTCCAAAAAGAAAGATTAACTTTATCTATACACGCTATTTTTACTATTGAGGCATTCAGCTTACACACTATAAACATCCTCTAATCAAAATGCCATGTAAGAACGTGTGTGATCATGATCAAATTATTGGGCTAACAGTAATTTCTATAGTGGTAGATTAAATAGACTCTTCTTGTTTCCACAAGATTTTTTTAATGAGAACAGGGTGGTGATGATGGTGTTCAGTTAAAAGTATAATTATTTTTGTGATTTACCAAGTTGCTTCTTTCAGATACTCATACCTTTCCCAGCTTTCAGGCAGAATTATTACATTCTTGCTTATAGACAAGCGAAAAATGTATCAGGAAACTTTCAACAGAACTTATCCACCCTTTTAAAGTCACACTGGTGCCAAGAATTAGAAACCGCAGCCACAGCAAAGAATGTTTCTACTACTCCCACCAAAACATAAATGCGCACGTGCCTATCTTAACAGTAATTTAGCTACCTATGCTATAACTTGCCTTTTTTTGTGGCTCTCACCGAGTCCCAAAACTTTGAAGTTTTAAAGTTAGGACCACTTGCCCAGATTTTTCAGTACCTTATTATTTGCAAGTAGTGTCAAGGACACAGGAAATACTGTGCTTGAGCAGCATCTCTGTACTTATTTTACCTGGGCGTGGTTGGCAAATTGCAAAAAGAGAAGGAATAAATACAGCTCTTTTAAAATATATTCCCCATCTCATGTGTTTTGATGTTGTTCTTCCTTCTGTAATATTTAGCTCAGATTTTCAGAGTGCAGAGAAATGTTTTTGTGCAATTTAAAGGTTACAGGTTCTTTAAAACTCTGACACATTTTCACAAACACTTTAGGAAAGCTGTGACCTTTGGTGCTGCTGCTGTACTCAGAACAAGAGCAAGTGTTAGAATGAGGGCTCCCAAGTTCTGTTTCCCACTTGGTTATCATCTGGCCATACAAATATTTCCGTAACTCAAATAAATAGGCATCCCTTTGGGCTGGTGATTACAACCATTTCACAGGTGGGAGAACTGAAGTTCAGGAAAGGGTATGGGTTCCCAGGGTTATGGGTGAGGAAGGAATTGGCATCTGAAGCAGGATGCGTCTCTACCGTAAGCAAAGTTTTAACCCTCATATGTCAGCTGTTTCCTTACCTGCAGGCAAATTACTTAGTCTGCTTTCTTACCTGAAAATGAAAAAAAGTAGTGATTGAAAGATAATAACACTCAGTTGTTTAATATCAAACTCTTCCTTTGCTTGTTAGCCCTTTTATTCGTTGACTATATGAAGATGCCTAAGGAAGACACTGGTAAATTCTAAGTTAATGCATTGTATAACTCAAAGTTCAAGTGCAGTTAAGTTTCAGTACAGTCCATGTATTTTTCATATGTGGCTCTGTCCTCAAGTTTCAAAGAAATACACATGCAAGCCAAATTTGAAGAAAATTTTTTTTGGAGCTTTCACACTGAGAAACTTATTCAACCTTTCCAGCAGCTTAGAAAGCTATGCTTTTGAAAGTTTTTATGTAGGTTCCACTTGTATTGACATTATTAAAGTTGTTAATCATTGCTTTTCCTTCTGGTCTGAATTAGAATGCTGCCCTCTCAGACCCTGCAGATTAGACCTTCTGAGCTAGAAGGAGACTCTCAAACATTTATCCTATTTCTTTATTTGCCTTCTGCTGTCTCTCCAGTGTCTAAAAAAAATCTTTTTTAGTATACTGTCTCTGCAGGTCCACCTAGTTTGTCCATGGGCTGCAAAAGATGAAGCACGAACACTGTAGTGAGAAACTTGGTTTTGGTATGTCAGTCCACTTCTTGTGAATTTAGCTACGTATTGATTATGTATATGCCAGTTTAGTAGCTCCATGAAACATTTGGTATCATACGTATCCTAGGAGAGCTGTCATAGCCTGTCCCTGCTTCGTTTTGGTTGTGCTGCATGTGTAATTTCATAAATAAACATTTATTCACAACATGTAAATTTGGCTGAATCATGCTGCATATGTGAATCATTTATTCTTGAACAGAGTAACGCTCAGTATTCAGTAACTTAAATATTATATAACCACTTCAAAACTCGTCCATTTGAAGGAAAAAAGAAAACACAATTTTCTTCTGGCCTCTTTCCTTCATTTCCGTAGAAACCTTTTCAATTGTGATTCTGCTTTGAAACACAAAAACATTAGCTCCATTTTATTCAACAGAGCTTTAGCTTGTGTTTATCAAAGGCATAGTGGAAAAAAATAACCTTTTACTGCCTTTTGCTTCTGTTATCGTTTAGAACTAACACTGCTGTGAAAGAAGGACTCAAGTTATGTTGCGTCACATGCAGCACCGAAGCTTTTTGCTAAATTTTTAGTATTTACGATACAGGAGCAAACCCACTGCTAGAGACTTAGCAAGTGTCACTGAGTCACACTAGGAATATTGGTTTGTGTGTCAGCAATATATGAGCAAGTAAATACTTCATATAATTTGCATAGCATGGGCTGTGTTTGCACGCTCTGTGAGTGATTATGTTTAATTGTGAGTCACCGAATGCAGTCAGCAGGGAGCTTCATGGAGACACTAGGCTCCATTTTGCAAAACTAACTGCAGTGACGGCTGTTTGCAGATCTATGTATTTGTAATTGTACGTTTGCACACATGGGGATTTCTATTAGGACAATAACAATCAGACAAAAAGCTGCAGTCCCAGATTGTGGAAGGCCTTGTCTGATGTAAGACAGGGAAAGTTGGTAGTTCAGTAGCACAAGCATGATTCACTCACACAAGCAACAGTGACCTCTGAAGACAGTGTGTAGGGTAACAGGAGGAGGGATTTAAGTATCTGAGTGTTAAAATACATATTTCCCCATTCGTTCTTCTTACTTCTTGGAAGTAGTAGCTTGACCATGTAACAACAGGCTTGTTGATGAAGGATCAGCTTCCCTGTGCTTCCTACCTAGTTTGCCGTCAGTTTACTCTGCTCTTAAACAGTATGAAAAGCTTGGCAAGTTGAAGGAGATGGGATGTTGCTGTTCCCTTCTGTATCTCTGTGGGTACCCCCCTAGACATTTACTAGGCCTCATGCCTTCATATTTCTTTGAGTGTTCTCACAGAACAGCAACCTGTCAATCGGTTCAGATTACCCAGCAGGCTCTCACATGTTTCTGGTAACTATTTTTCTTCTCTTGGACTAGCAAATTTGTGACTGTGAATAAAGAGACCAGTCTGTTTAAGCTAAACTGCTGTTTAATTCTAACAACAGGGACAAAGCATAACATTAAAGAAACAGAATATTAAAATTACACCAGGTTTGTACATAGTTCACCTTTCTAAGGGCCTGACTTTCCTCTTCCCAGGGTTCCTAATAAGTCAACCTTTCCCTAATTTCTCATACAGGAGTCTGATTTCTCAGTCTGAAGACATAATCTCTCTCACTTTCTCTCACTTGAAAAATTCTTGAATCTCTGGATTCCTGCTCTCCCTGCAAGGACTGCTTAGCTCTTGGAAAAAACCCTCCTGTTTGTCTATTACAGGTTCTGTTAAAAAAAAAAGAAAAAAGACTCTTGCCTTATGTTTCAGGTGAATAGTGTTATTCTAGCTGCACCTTCATTTTCCAGCCTGCCTGTCCTGCTGTTATATTAGTTCAGTATCTGTATGCAGTAAACAACACAGTAAGTAAGTGCATAGGATATGGGAATTATCATGGGCAGCTCCAAATCTGTTACAGAGGAGAGGCTTGTTCTTTGCTTTGTGTCAAAAAAAGTAAATGAAGAAAGCAAAATGAGATATTATTGGCATTCACTCTCAAAAACAAATCAAAGTGGGGAAGACATAAATACTTAAGTAAAACAATTTTCATGCTGAGCATGGGATTTAAAGTATCTAGGTGATCAAAGATCAAACCTGTTCCAGACTTAAAGGGATTTTGTACATTTAAGTCTTCTCTGGACACTTTGGGCTATCCTGTTGTGCTGATTTTTTTCAGTTCCTAATGGTAGAAAATTGGAATGTAACAGCTTCTGTGAGCTAAACTGTAGGTCTGCTATGATACTGCTGGGCTCAGAAAAGCACAGTAGGCCAGATGCATGTCTAATGTGGCTAGGCTCAATGATGCTGAAAAGAGGATGTGGTTTGATCCAAAGTGAGAGATATTAGCTAAACATTCCATCTGCAAAAGAGTTCCACTGTTCTGTTTACATTACTTCTCCAAGCCTTCCTCAGCCTGAACGCTTGGTACAGTTCTTTGGAAGAGGGTAGTTCGCCCTCCACAGGATATTTTTCTGCAAACGGTCAGGTCTCCAAGAGCCCCCTCTGTTCCCTCTTACTTTACCTTTGCAGACCTTGGCACTCTGCTAACTATTCTTCCTGGCCAAAAAGTTCTGGATGTGGCTCCCAGCAGGGCCATTCAGCACTGCTGTTGAGTCAGGCAAAGTGCTGAATACAAAACATGTGCTGCTCCTGCTCCTTGTTACACAAGCTATACTTCCTCCCTCCCCACTGCCCAGCAGAGCTTGCAGTGCAGCTCCTATTTAATGAAAACATCTGACAAAAAAAAAAAAAAAAAAAAGTCTGTTATCAACTTAGGACTCTAAAGGTGCTCTTTAAGCTGCTAAGCTGTCTCAGAGTCCAGCTTATTTGATCCTTTGCTGCTTCAGTAATAATACCTTCTGTTTCTAGAGCCTGATCCAGTTTTGTGTGATCAGCCTTAGGAGGCAGGAGTAGGTAAGGAATTGGAAAATGGTTTTTGTTCTTCCAGTAAGCAATTACCCATTATATTGTGATTTTCCAAAAATGGTGCAGTCTCTATTCCTGAAACAGTATGATAGAATATTATAATGTGTACCCTGTGTACCGTTGCACAAAATAGTGCTGAGAGCAGTATCCTGCTTTTGAAAATGTCGTTTGCTACCCAGCAGAAACGTGATGCTTTTCAAAGGCAAATATTTGAAAAAATATCTTTACATCATTGTAAGCAAGGTAGTTTGAAAGTCTTAAAACATAAGAAGAAAATCATCAAAGGCAAAAGAAATATCCAAGGTCTTCACAGTTTGAGAGGGCAGAGGTTTGTGACTGGCGGTATTCAGGATGCCAAAGAACTGAAGGCCTTCTGCAAGTGAGGCTGAGCACAATAATCAACCTTGACACTTCCACAGCAATCTGGAAGTGGTCAGGAAGAGAGTACTCCACCTGCTCAGCCCAATGAAGGGACAAAGCTGCCACAAGCAGCCTTTGTGTGAGGAAGGGCGAACAAAGTTGCAGTGAAGCTCAGGGAAAGGTACAAAAGACAAAGTTAAGGTGCTGAGGCTAGAAGGGGCCATGTAGACTAGGTAGTGAGGGATGGTGGTAGCAGAGAAAAAAATACCATTAGATTTTGAACCAAGGATATGAATGGCATTGGTAGGAACACTGCAGGAGGGGAGAGGACTCTCTGCAAGCTGCACAGCTGTGAAATTTAGAACACCTGACTTTTACTGCTGGCCATGTGACCATGGTAGAATCTTCTCCTTGTGTCTGAATTATTCAACTATAACCTGGGAGCTTGTCTCATAGGGAGTATTCATATTATTTTGGTATTTACTAGGTAAGATGTAAGAAAGAAACACCTAGTGAAACTGTATGTTGTGGTTTAGCCCCAGCTGGCAACTAAGGACTGGGTGGCCCCGTGCTCACTCCTCCACCCCTGGTGGGATGGGGAGGAGAATTGGAAGAAAAAGATAACACTCATGGATTGGGATAAGGACACTTTAACAGGACAGCAAACGAAGAGCAAAATAACAACAACAATACTGATAAAAGAATACACAGAGTGGGAGATACACAGTGCAATTTGCTCACTGCCTGGAACCTGATGCCCAGCCCATCCCTAAGCAGTGATCCCTCCTCCCCCAGCTAGCTCCCCTCCTTACATACTGAACATGATGTTGTATGGTATGGAATATCCCTCTGACTGGTTTGGGTGAGCTGTCCTGGCTGTGTCGCCTCCCATCTTCTTCTGAAAATTCACTCTATCCTAGCCAAAACCCAGGACATTATCCACTCCTTATTCTATACTATCTATGTCATGCCCAGATCCTACACTTTCCACTTAATCATCATCACTTTTCCTGTCTTAGATATACACACACACACAGAGGTATCATTCTCTTAGTCTATGGGCCATCCCTCAGAATCCCTCTAAAATGTCCATTGAGTTCATTTAATCCATGACTTTAGGCTCCATTTGCTGTAACAGTCTCTCAGGGCAGGAGAGATGGTGTGTGCTGTTGGATCGTTGCACGCTGCGTCCAGAGCTCGCTGCTGGTGTATCTGTCGTGGCTCATGCTCCCAGTGTGCAGGTTGAAGTTGTCAATCTCAAGGAAGTTGCTGGGCGCCAGTTGCTGAAGCCAGTTCTAGTACCATCATCGCTGCACTTTGCTTGGTTTCATCAAAGTTTATCCTTCATTAATTTGAGTGATTCTTACTGTAACACCATTGATATGGCATATAGCAATTGTAGTAGTGATGACATACAATGGTAGGGTTATTTAGCAATTAACATCATACAATTTAATTTATTGTCTAATTCTTAAACAAAATCAAATCCCCTTGAGGTACATACTGGACTTCTCCATCCTTCTGCATCACCCACCAAGTGCACCCAGGTCCTTGAGCAAAAGCAAAAGATGGGTTTGCCTTTGCCTGAAGCAGGGATAACTCAGACTGTCTTCCCCAACATATTATTCATGCGCACTGTGGAGACTTTATCCCCTTCCACAGTATGTGAAAGTTGTGATTTGGCAGTTATGTTGCGTCACCCCCCTAGTGTTAACTAACCAGGTGGCCTTTGCTAAATGTGTATCCCAATGTTTTGGGAGTCCCACCACCCATTGCTCTCAGCGTAGTCTTTAACAGTCCATTGTATCGTTGATTTTCCCAGAGGCTGGTGCATGACAGGTGATGTGATACATGACTCAATGCCATGCTCTTTGGCCCAGGTGTCTATGAGGTTGTTTCAGAAATGAGTCCCATTACCTGACTCAATTCTTTCTGGGGTGCCATGTCACCATAGGACTTGCTTTTCAAGGCCCAGGATAGTGTTCCAGGCAGTGGCATGGGGCACAGGATATGTTTCCAGCCATCCAGTCGTTGCTTCCACCATTGAGTTATATGGCAAATTCAGATTTTAGAAGGATTTGGACTATTTTCTTCCCTTTCTCAGAAACAACTGCTGTCTTGCCCCATATAATGATGCCATCAATGTATTGCAGGTGCCCCAGAGCTTCGCCCTGTTCCAGTACAGTCTGGATCAGTCCATGACAAACGGTGGGGCTGTGTTTACACTCCTGTAGCAGTTGATTCCAGGCTTACTGGATGCCCCTCCAAGTGAAAGCAAACTGTGGCTTGCACTCTGCCACTGAAGGGATTGAGAAAAATGCATTCACGATATCAATTGTAGCATAGCGCTTGGCTGCCTTTGACTCCAGTTTGTATTGAAGTTCTAGCAAGTCCGGCACGGCAGTGCTCAGCGGTGGCATGACTTCATTCAGGCCACGATAGTCTACCGTCAGTCTCCACTCCCCATTCTGCACTGGCCACAGGGGAGCGTTAAAGGGTGAGCGGGTTCTGCTAATCACTCCCTAGCTCTCCAGCTGACGAATCAGCTTATGGATGGGAATCGGGGAGTCTCGGTTGGTGTGATATTGCCGCCGGTGCACCATTGTGGTAGGGATGCATGGAGCCTCTGGGCCAGTCACAATGCGGGGCTTTTGCCACTCATTCCCGGTTAGACTCATTTTGGCCTCCAGCAGTACAGTCAGCTGTTGGGATCCCCCTGTCGCTCCAGAAATACAGGTGGGTTCTGCCCCTTCATGGCTGGATGGCATTAGGGTACACTGTGCAGCGGTGTCCACTAGAGCCTTATACTCCTGTGGATCTGACGTGCCAGGCCATCGAATCCACACAGTCCAGTAGACCTGGTTGTCTCTAATCTTGGTCATTGTGTTCATTACTCACTTCTTGCAAAAATGACTTAGCAGTCCCTTCAAGAGGATTATAAGTATGATCAGACCTTCCACTCTGTCTAGGGAACTGCCCGCTGGAGACTGGATCAGCAATTTTCCGGGAAGAACCCCATTTAAAATTGTTTTGCCTTGCAACTCACGTACCCATATGGTCACGGTAGGTTCTCCATCCCACTTCCTCATGTCCTCTCCATGGTCATGCAGGTAAACCACAAGGTGCCTTGTGGTGTGTACCCACTGTATCCTCTCTCTTGAGCAGAGGAACACTTGCTTCTAGTAGCCGAGATACTGGTCCGTACAGGTTGGGAATAGGACATACTCTGTTCGAGTTGCTGGAACTTCTGAGACAGTTTCTCCACAGCTGAGATGAGGGAGGAAGAAAGACTTTCTTCGTATGGCCAGAATCGGCCAGCCACTTCATCTGTTGTTGGTGCCTCTTCACCTTTCCAGCCCTGCCAGTGAGTTGTTGTACGATGATGGTGTGCTTTGTACAAACTTCCACCACATGGGTCAAGTACATTGGACCTCATCTGGATCTGTGGGTAACTGCATGTTGTTCGGGTCATAATAAACTGTCTTCCGCATGGCTAATTCCCTCAAGTACTGGATACCTCTCTCTGTGGTGGTCCACTTGCCTGGATGACGTACATCATCTTCCCTGAAGGGATACCTTTCCCTTATGCCTGACAGAAGTCGCCTCCAGAGGCTGAGGGCTTGTGTCTTTTTTCCCAATCGCCCTTGTCAATGTCCCCTTCCCTGGACAGGGATCCCAGCTGCTTGGCTTCCCTGCCCTCTAATTCCAGGCTACTGGCCCCATTATCCCAGCATCGGAGCAGCCAGATGACAATGTGCTCGCCTGGACGGCGGCTGAAATCGTTTTTCACGTCTCGCAGCTCACTCAGGGACAGGGATCGGGTGATTACCTCTGGTTCTGCCTCCTCCTCCTGTTCTTGTGATGGTCCTGGTTCATCGTCATCCCCTACTAAGGGAACTGATTTTTTTGTGTATTTGTTCTTATGTATAGGGGTGACTGATACCAGCACGGGTTGGGTTTTTCATTCAGCTGCAGTGCCTGTCACTGCGGTTTGAGTAACTGCAGTGCCTGTTGCCTGTCGGTCTGTTTTCCCTCTCTTCAGGGTGCTGCCTGATATTGAGCAGTGTTTGGTAGATACTGGCCAGGGCCCAGCATAGTGCAGTACGTTGTGCCTCTTTGGAATAGCCACAGTATTTTCCTTTCACATGTTCTATTGCTTCATCAGGGTCCCGTAGTTGTTCGGGAGTGAAGTTCCAAACCACTGGAGGTGAGAAGGTCTCTTGGTACCTGCCCATATTCTCCCACATGCCGTGCCACCCATGACTATCCAGCCTCGGGGCAGATCTCTGTGTGGTGTTCTTAAAACAATTTTTTTGTAACACTGAACAAGGCCTGAAACACATTCAGGAGACAGCAATAGGAGCATAGTGGCTTGAACATCCCAAGGGTATTCAAAAGTCTCAAAAGCTGTTTTAACCAGCTTGAAGGAAAAAAGGGGAGGTGAAAGAGTGGAAGAAAGTTCCCCCCCCCATCTTCCCCATATATTGGGTGCGATTATTAATAAATTCTGAGAGATGTCATCTGAGGTATGGGCATGAAGCAATGCCACATACACATACCAGCTTAACCTCATGACCAGTGATGTTATCATATCATAAGCTGATATTACACAGCATGGCGTAATGAGAATCGTGACCCCTCTCCCAGAGGTGATAGACAGCAGCACAGGGAATACCTGCAGCAAGTGTGGGTTTCCATAATGTGTACATGTGAACAAACAAACCACCATTGTGACCAGCAACTATTTAACTAATATAACAAATGTGTGTAACAACTTTAACACATTCAGGTCAGATCTGTTGTTCTCTCAACCCTTTGATCCCCACATTTGGCACCAAAAAGGATTGTCATGGTTTAGCCCCAGCTGGCAGCTGAGCACCACGCGGCTGCTCGCTCACTTCTCTGCCACCCCCACCCCCCCGCCCCCCACCTCCCCATGGGATGGGGAGGAGAATCAGAAGAAAAAGGCAAAACTCATGGGTTGGGATAAGGACAGTTTACTGGGACAGCAAAGGAAGAGGAAAATAACAACAACAATACTGATGAAAGAATATACAAAGCAGGTGATACACAATGCAATTTGCTCACTGCCCGGAAACCAATGCCCAGCCTGTCCCCAAGCAGTGATCTCTCCTTCCTGGCCAGCTCCCCCCATATATACTGAGCATGACATCCTATGGTATGGACTATCCCTTTGACTAGTTTGGGTCAGCTGTCCTGGCTGTGTCCCCTCCCAGCTTGTGAAAATTCACTCTATCCCAGCCAAAAACGAGGACACCATATCTTCAGCAAAAGCCTCAGTTAATTTGAGAACTATGCTAGCAGACACATAGGTACTATCTTGTCATTGACAGTACATTTTTTCACGCAAAAGCAATTGATTGTACTTACTCTGTAGTGTTCTTTATAAACCTCAGTCATTTTAAAGGTACTGTATACATTCACAGCTCAGATCCTGTTAAATCATTTCTGAACTTTGCAGTGTTCTTGCTCTAAGCTCATAGGTACAAGGAAAATCCTTAATATTTTCCACTGTGTCAGGTGGGGCAGACACTCTTTAAAAATCAAAGCTTTCACTGTGCCATTTCTCCTGCCAACATCTCTGAATGCTGAATGAGCTAAATTTCATATTTGGGAGCCAAAGTAAATATTTCTGCCACTTACTGCTCAGTGTTAGTCTGATTCCACTCTAAGCTACAGTAAAGATGTTTGTGGAAGAAGAAATCATTGGCTGATGGTCATCTTTCAGAATGTATTAGAAAGCTGGATGTATTCTGACCATCAGGGGTACAGGATTTAAGTGAAAGTAGATCAAGAAAGTTTCGATATGGTGTGATGTAGATGCCAGCATGCTGGGGAGTATTTATTTCAGGTAATATGAGCTGTCTTACAATAAAGACAATTAGTCTGGCTCCTTATGTAGGCTGTTAGTGTGGTCAGCAGCAGATCAACAGTTCCAGAAGGCAATTATTCTACTTACCTTTGACATCTCTATGCTGAGATCTGGTGAATTTCCCTGAAGTGTTTGTCTCCATTGACTATAGAGGAAGCCTATACAATCAGCCAAGTCTAGATGCCTAAGTGACTACAATTGTCTATGATAAATCCAGCTGGTACTGTAAGCATATGTACATATGCAGCACAGAAAACTTGGAGAGCACAGAGAACGCAAAGTTATGTGATGTGTGATGTGGTGTGGCATAGAGGATTTATTTTTATACACAGCCCACAGACAACTTCCTCTCAACTGTGGCTTATCCCAAATTTGTCCCATTTCTGCAGCCTAGAGCCTTGCATCCCAAAGTAGAGGATAACCTTTTAAACACATATGCACCCTTACACATCAGTGGCAGTTGTTTCATCAGCTGTGTGATGTAGAAAATTGGTGTGTATGCTCAGACATTACTAGTCATGCTCCAAACTCATGCTAAGTTTCTTTTTGATCACACTGCATCTGTTTCAGAAAACATGTTCTTGGAATGTCACAGTTTTCCACAGAGTGTTTTGGGTAGTCTGCTGAAATGCTGGCTGCTTTTGCAGATACAAAGTCAGTTGCACAGGATTCTGAGGTAGACAAAAATTTCCTTCTGAAATAAAACCAAACCAAACTGATGAACAATTAACCTTATATCTGTAAAATGTCACAATCTGAATTTCTTGCATCTCTGATTTTCTTAGAACTAGAAAAAAGTGCTCAATTCCACTCAAATGAGGTATGGTGGACTGTAGCCCTTAAGAGCTTAGGTGACAGCAAATGTTAAGTAGAACAGGCTTTATCTGGCAGGCAGAGTGATTGCTACTTGAAAAACATTACAGGTCTCTCTCTAAGCAGTCTTCCTTGCAGATTCATTTGATCTGCATTTATGCTGCAAGCCAAAGATTTTGCATAGGGCTGGATAGAAGTAAAGGCATATGTTGTACACTGTGGAGGAAAGAAAAAGGAAAGGAAGAACAAGTGCAGAGAGGGGAAATGGACTGTTTAGGTCTCTCCACACCACAGGCTCCAACATTTTTACCCCACTATTTCTTGCATTGTATATTTGATGATAAACCAAAACTGCATATCTTGCTAAGAGAATAATGTCCAAACAATGCTATAGTTAGTCCTAGCCATGTGAATGTAGCTTTGTCCTCTAGATTCCTCTTCCAGTATATTTTGTACCCTCCCTCAAAATTTCTTCTAGATTCAACAAAAAGCAATTTATTAGACGATACCTACTAGCTAAAAGAATAGAGAAAAAACACTGAAGATACAGGCAGTGTGGTTTTTTTCCCAGAACCGAGAAATGGTTATCTGGCATTTTTGTTCTTACTAGAGATGAAACAATATGACAGGCTTAGCAATTCCAATTTCATGCTTCAAAATGGCATCAGATCATGTTTGAAATAATGTCAGAGGCAGCAAGAGGTGCCAGCCCAAGGGGGATGAAACAGTAGAGATTTGATAAGACTCGATTTTAATTTATGTAAAATGGGCATTTCCAAAGAAGGCTCAGGCCAAGATTTAAAGATAAAGGAAAACCAGTAACATTGGCCTAAGAAACCCACAAGTAGTTAGAAAGTAAGACAAAGACAGCACTTTGAAGGAATGGCTAAGGTCCCACAGTGCTCACAGCACACCAAGCACAGAGTGGGGGACTGGTTTGTTTTTGTGTAGATAATACTCTTCTCAGTGGGTGATTGAGGGGGTATCTGGTGAGTCTGTCCTCCAGATATAATCATCACCTCAAGGACAGCAACCTATGGTAACTCATTTCTAATCATCACCCATTTATAAATACAGGATCCAGGAGTTTGCTAAACAGTGGAGATTCAGTTGGAGCTCAGAAGAACAACCCATGGTGGGAGTTCATTCTCACTTAGTGGCAGAGGGGAGGCAAATGTGGATTCACACACAATGAGAAGTTCTGAAACTGCAGAAAATTCCCTCACCTTAGTCTTCAGGTTTTGGGAGACAACCCATATGTGGTGATCTTCCCCCACGCTGCCTCCCCCTCCTTCCCAGTTTATCCAGACAAGTACTGTTCATTACAGGATATTCAAATGCCAAGTTTCATGTTTTGTTGTTTAGCCATCCTTGAATAGTTGTCCTGGAAAAACTCTCTAACAATGGGCAAAATGTTCAGTACTTTTCTTTCTCACACACATAACTCAGAAGTGTCTCAGTAGATTTTTTGTTGTTTTATTTTTTTTCCAAATGTTCTCAAAAAAAAAATTGCCTTTGGTCAAATACCAAGCATGGAAGACTTTGGCCAAAAAGACTGATATTCTACAAAGTTAAGGGATTATCATGGAAAGTACTTAATAACCTATGCTAAAATAGGTATTAATGATGTCAACTATAACATGTCAGTATCACAGGTGTGGTTGGTAGCACTATCTCCCTCCATTCTTCCCATAATAAGACCTCACTTTTCCTTGCTTTATAACTTTGTCAAACTTACACAGTTTGGGCTGAAAATTTCCATGTCAGGTGTCTGCCCAAGGCTGATTATTTTGGAAAACTCAGTTCAGACATTTCCAAAAATAAGACTAGAGGAAAATATGTTGGTTCTGACCATGTCTAAAAACCTGTGGCAAACTTTTCCTTGAAAAGCTCTAGAACTCCAATGCCTTAAGGCACAGATGTAGCATTTTGTGGGGTGATGAGGCTGAAAGCAGAGAGGAAAAGCTTCACGTCAGTAATATAACTGCCATTGTTCCACATATGGTCAAGTTATAAGCCTCTAAGAGAGCACATTTTGCATGGGCTCTGAAAAGACCTACTTTGAATATAACAGTTTAATACTCCCCAAATCTATCTCTGTACAGGCCATTTTGTACCTTGGGGTTTGACAAGACTTTCTTTGCAACTACAGATGTGTGCTATGTCTGATCTAGGTAAGGACAAGAAAAACAAAGAGTTGAACCTCTATGGGGACAAGAGGAAAAGATTTAGAGCAAAGTGGGGGAGAAAAGTAGGGCAGAGAGAACAGAACTGATTGAGCTTGTGACTCGGACAAGGGCAGAAACAGGGAAGTGAACAGAGGCCCAATATCTAGCAGTTATGTGAAATACAAAGAGAGAAATTAGCACTGGTGGAGGAGGAGATTGGAACAGAGAACTGCTGGGAATGAGGTGGCAGATATGGTAATAAGATGTTCTTTGAGATATGAACTGGGATTGCTGGGGAAAAGAGACTGAATAAGGCTAATTGAGATGAAGGGGGGGGGGAAGACACTAAAAGTGGGGCAAATGACAGGAGATGGGAGTAGATAGGGAGCTGAACAAGAAGACAAATGCGAATGATATTCAGATATAGAGCTGGGATGAAGGAATTACCTGTGGCTAGTCAAGGAGACAGGAATAAGGAAAGATCTAAAGGAATGAAACTATGACTTTCTGAACCAGAAGATGGATGCTAGGTTTGGAGTCCTGAGGAATGGCTTCAGGGAATGTACTAGTGAAGGAAGAGAAGCTCTGCAGACCTGGCCCTAGACATAAGTAAAATACTTAGGAGAGCAAAGTCCATTTGCTTGCTGCTTATTTTGCCTATGTGAAAGCACTGAAAGTTTGTCAGGCTTCTGAGGATGATGAAGGAGGAGACTGGATATACAAGGCAGCATGTGCTTCTGCTAAATCTCTGATCTCCTGCTTTCTGCAGAAGCAGTAGGTCCTACTCTATAGCACTCACTTTGGCAATTTGACATGGGTCACATTTTTCTTCCCACACCAGCCAGGAAGAAGCACCAGCATTATCCCTAGGGTGGCATCAGGCAGATTTTGTCAGGGCCCTAGACGTGTCTTCCTCTTTTCTGTGGGTTTGGCTGCCTGGGCTCAGGATCTGTGGACACTGCACTTTGTTAGTGCAGTGTCCACAGCTGGCCTTGAATCAAAGAGAAGCCTTGATGAGGTCTTGCCTGCTTTCCTCAGGAACTGCTTTTAAGCTGAGGGTTTTGCCCTTGGTTCTTGTCTGAGCTGCGTTGCGGCTATGCCCATGCCTGCCCATGTCTCTTGCTCATCCGCACCTACGGACTTGACATCCTGGCTTGACCTCAGACCTGCCTCATCACAATGGACTTGTGTGGCAGTCTGGGCTCTTGGCAGAACTTGGCTACCATCAGCAGACCTGTTCTGCTCTTGTTTGGATGCTGCAGGACTGCACCCTTTCTTGGTGAGGGCATTATGCCCTGCTTGCCTTTCTGTCACTCCAGCTCTTGGCTCCCCTTCCTTTACGAAGCAGCACCGCTCTTGTTACTCCCTGACAGTTTTGAGAAATCTTCAGATGGCTCTGGACATCATGGAGGATGTTAGAGGAAATAGGACTTATGTAAACACATTCAGGGAAGCTAGGCAGAGGCTGTGCCTAGACATAGGCTCTTTGAGAGCCTGAGGTGGTACTAATACTGGAGTCTCAATATTCCTTTGCTGTCAGCAACTACCTGTGAAATGCACTAAATTTTCTGCTATTTTGTTTTACCATGAAATGAAAATCCTAGCAGAAATGCAAATACTTCTTTTCCTGTTGAGAATTAATGTTTATGACACTACAGATGTTTACTAATGCAAGTTATTATTTTGTTGTTGCATGTTAGTTATCCACAGTAGGAAAGGTGCTGTTCAGATATCTATAGAACGCCACCTCCAAACTAGAAATACAAAAAACACACCAGCTTAAATAGGGTAGGAAAGTGAACCTGTAAGTAAAGTGTTAATATAGTTTGTACCAATCCAGCAGCTAAAGTTCACACATGAGATTGGAGCCCAGTATGCTAAGTGCTGTGTGTTCTTGCTTACGGAAATGTATCTCTGTAAATAAAAGATAGGAGGGAAAAAGATGACTGTGAGGTGCAAAACCATGTGAAATCATCAACATCAAACCAGCTGAAAAATCAAATTATAATCCAGGCTTTCTGGTTCACATATGGATCACACTGACAACAAAGACATGAAAAATGTCATCATCTGAAATATCCACCATTTCCAGGTGGTCTTTGACCGTTACATTGTTTGTTAGTTATTTTTTTATAGGACAGACTGGAAGTGTGTCTTGAGAGGAATCGGAACAGAAAGGGTTGGGACATGTCTTTACGAATGAGATCAGGATGAAGAACCATAAAATTACATGCTTTTCATTGCTGGGTAACCCCTTTGCCTTGATTTGACACTTCATTACTATAGTTTTACACCACCGTAGTCATGGCAATAACACTAGCAAAGAACTGGAAATAAGCCTTGGCAGATCAGGAAGGAGTGTTCTGAATGTGGCTAAAATTGACTATGTTTCTGAACATTTATCCTACTATTTTAGGGGTAAAATGGTATGGTTTTGTAAAAATTTATCATGTTGACACTTGCTTTACTATTGAAACAAGTTTTTCAAGTCCTGATCAAGAATGTAAATGTCACTACTTTATGTCAGCATTCGTAAACTTGATTTCAATAGAAACACAATACAGTCTTTATTTCCACTAAATAGGAGTGGAGTGCCCAACTGTCTGGAGTGAATCCTAATATTGTACATTCATATTGTAGTGCATAAAAGCAGTTTGTTTCTGGCAGTACATTAAGTGATTATTTTACGCAGTAACCCAGGTTTGACATAAAAAGGTACAATCTTATTAATAAATCCAGAGCACAGTTTGTGTCAACAAGTGCATAGCTGATTTACCAAAAAACCCAACCAACACACCTCTGCTATACGCTATTGTCTTGATCAACTAGCTTTGACATTCAGATGGCCAGTGCTTTTCTGAGTAGTGGCAAAATGACTGCTTAGGCAGGTAGAATGTATTTGACAGTGTGTCTGTAATTAAAAGAAATTAAACTAGTGGAATACAGCAGTTTATAGCAAGTGGTGCCTTGTAATACAGGAAGAAGAGAATATGAAGTTGTGTGGTGTGGCATACACAGTTTATAAGTACAGATGTGGAACATTTTATCTAATGGGAACACCAGGAAAGAATTGCACAGCTAATCCCAAATGAGTGCCAGTGACACCTTTTTTCAAACTTACTGTTAGGTATTTATTGTATGTATACCAGGAAAACTACTTCAGGAATGCGTTTAAAAATTGTATTTGCTATTTAAAATGAAAATATTAAGAAATAAATAGAATAGCAGTTACATTAAAACTCAGAATTAGATTGGAGTTGGTACTTAACCAGATTTTGAAGTATGTGGATTTGGGCCACTCAATTTAGAGGAAAAAGCCGCCAAACATGAAGCTCCTGCCTTGTGGGAAAATTCAAATCTAATTCCATAGTGTCTAACTGAGGCCCAGGCCTGTAGTACAGTATTTGCCTGCAAGCATGTACACATAGGAGAGAAACCTGAAAGGGAGATCCTGTTTTGTTACACCAGCGTTATCAGGGGTAATTCAAGTGGAGTAGGAAGAACCGCATATTTACAGCTGCATGACTAAGTGAACAATATGGTCCATGGTCTCCAGACTGTTAAAAAAAAAAATGAGGGCAGTCTCTTGAAAGTTCTCTCTGCTTTTATACTACTGAAATTATATAACATTTAATAATCCCTTCTTTATTTTCAGACTTATTTGTTAGGTCCAGGAATTATTATTTCTTCTTGGCAACAGCAAATCCATCATTCTCTAATTTCCCCACCTTGGAAATTGCATTTTTTTATTTTATAGTTGGCATCATCCTCAAAAGAAAACAAACAAGCTGCTAGTCAGTGAAAGAAAGGAAAAGAAACATTAAAGAAAGGAAAGGAAAAAAATCTTCAAATCATGTTTAGCCCCATCTGGCCCTAGAAAAACATAGAAATGGGTGATCGAGTACAGTTTCCAGGATGGGCTGCCTTTCAAGGGAAACAAAATCTGGATATTTCTATGTCTAGACCACAGAAGAAAAAATGCTTCGGTGCTAATTAACCCATCGAAAGCTTGCAAACCTTGAGCGGTGCTCGGCAACATATGTAGGGAAGTTAGCATATTTAAGCTGACAAAGGAAGTGTGGGAGGGTGCAGTCTGTGAGTCAGGAGATCTGGGTCCTACTGCTTACTCTACCCCTGGCTTGCTCTTTGATTTTAGGTGCGTCAATAGCTCAGCTTATCTCTGCCTCATTTTTCCTCACAGTGAAGTGGGGTTGTGACATTACTCGCCCTCCAAAAGCTCTCTGATGTCGAGAGAAGAAAAATGCTATGAAGCAAGTGCTAAGTCTTGCTCTCCAACGTGGCGTATAATTTATCTGGCTGTTGTCTAAGTAGAAACCACAGTCTGTAAGGCTGTATGCTGTAGTCAGATGTTAAATAGTCACTGAGTAAGCACTCTTTTAAGGACAGCTATATTGCTCAAAGGGTATATGTATCCAAAAATAGTATATTCCATGCTTCTCTCACAGTGCATGTGCTCGGAGAGGAAATTAATACGTTGGTTTCTAAGGGAGGTTTAGAGGGATGTACTGATATTAGCCCCTCAGAAACATACTAATTATGTGTGAGGCTGTTTTTTTGAATGTCTAAATCATGTGTACCATGAGCATGCCCTTAAAAAATAGTTTCAATATGCGCGGAAATGAAAAAGTAGAGATTATATTTCACCCAGACAGGTGCTTCCTTTGATTCTTCCCATGCTTCTCAGCCTGTCCCTGCAACCACCTGCCATTCTGGTCCTGCTGATTGTGAACAGAGTGGAAAACATTCCCATACTACTGCTTTTTGATTTAAACAAATACCAACTAGAAGACAGAAAAATCCATATTAGCTGCATCAAAGAGAAATAAAATCAAAATCCAGGCCTACCTGGGTCTGGGAAATAAAGTGATCGTCTAGTATCTGAGTTTTTACCTTGTTGGCTCCCTGTAATGCCTTGGCAACCCTTCCACTCCTCTGTTACCACAGCTGCCAGCTCAGGCCTAGCTGTACTAATTTCGCTGTCTGCATTACCCCCTTTCCCACTTGGAAACACATGTTCCTCGTCTGTTTACATGCCACCTTTTTCCTGGATCGGGCTGACCTTTCACAAACTGGGGATTTCAGAAACTGCTAGGGAGGGAAGAGAAGTTGGTGAATGCTTCTTTGGTGATGGCTAAGGGGAATTCTGTGTTAGAGCTTCAAAACTTAGATGAATCTTCAGTACCACAACAGTTATTAATGCATATTCAGGGAAAGAACTTGGGTGGGAGGGAAGGGTCAGCATCTCTGTACCAGGCAGAGAGCAGCTGTGTAGGATCAGAGCATTCCTGTCCCTCTGGGTGGACTCTTGTCCCTACAGGACAGCACTGAGGTGACCACGTTATGTACTTGTCAGAGTTGGTGGGGAGATGAGTAAAGGATAGGGAAATATGGGTTAGAGAAGGTGGAGGGAAGAGACAGAACATGTGCAGTCTTTTTCAGACTGCATGCAGGTGTCTCTACTTTCTGGAATTTGTCATTTCTGCCATGTTTCTAGGCATTTCACACTAATAGATTAGTTCGTTGTGTTCCTTAGCATCTACCTAGCTGATGTTTGGGTTGTCACCCACTGATTGGTAGCTTGAGAAATGCCCAAAAAAACTTTACAGTCCCAGCAGGTTGAGATGCCAGTTCAGCAGGAATGCTGGCTTAGATGTTCTAGATTTGCCTCATAGGATCTCCTACTGTGGTTCTCTCCACTTTCTTCCTCTATACTTTTTGCCTCTCTCTTTCTCTCTCCAGCTTCCTGAAGTGTATTTTTATCCTTTGTTGTGCATCATTGAAATCTGTATTTTCATTCATTCTCATTCTGGATCTCATCTCTCCTTCCTTACACCTGCATCCACTCCTACCCATATTTGTCACTGAATCACAGACTTGCACCAAGTAGCTGAGGTTGAACCTCTCTGGAGGTCTCTAATCCAATCCATGTGTTCAAAGCAGGGTCAGCTAGAAGAGGCTGCTTCGGGCTGTGTCCAGTTGGGTTTTGAATATACCCAAGGATGGAGACTCCACAACCTCTCTGGGCACCCATTCCAATGTCTGACCACCTTCAGAGTAAAAAGATTTTTCTGTATTTAACTTTGTGTCCATTGCCTCTTGTTCTGTCAGTGCATACCTCTGAGAAGAGTCTGGCTCCATCGTTTTTACTCTCTCCCCTCAGATATTTATACATATTGATAAGATCCCCCCCTTTCCTTTGATAAGATGCTCCTCTTTCTTTTTTATTCCCTCAGTTGGTTATCATATCAAACGTTAGACAGTGAGAGGGCCACTGCAGTGAAAAAGCCCTAGCTGACTACAAGATAAGACAGCCTGGAGTCATAAGACAGCCTGTGCGTGGGAGACAAGTGCCCCAAGGCACAGGGGTATTGTCAGGGGAGGAAATGGGCTGAGCATGGGCAGGAGCTCTCTCCTGGAATTCTCTGACAGTGGTGACAGGGAGTTGAATGCAGTATTCAGCTCAGTATTGGCTTGAAGCTGGAGAAAGGGAAGCAGTGCCAGAAGAAAGTTGTCTCTGGAGAAAAGGAGCTCTAGATAGAAAGTCAAATAGCTTAGAGGGGAATGGGGTCAGGCATCTTCTTGATTGAGAGAAGAATGGGACATGGGTGGTTGTCTACATAGAGTAGGTCACTGCAGCTATCTGGACAGTGGCAGAAATTTGAAGTTCATTTGGGGGACACAGGGAGAATAGTATCCAGATCCTAGAAAATACTCTTACGTTGACAGAAATCTGAAGGGAGCTTTGATAACAGAACTCGGATAAAAAGTGGCATTACAGGGTGCAGAACACATTGATGCAACAAAGGTGTCAAACACCTAACCACAAAATTCAAATTTAGCTTTACATCCATTGCTATAGCATGTTTCAGTGTTTCATTTTCTCTTGACAAGCTAGTCTCCAGTCTTAAGATACGAGAATTATTTGCCCTTCCAAAGACACTGTAAGTTCATAAGAGTGAAACCTTTAAATCATATCCTGCTAATACTCATGCCAGGAGTGTGAACAAAGTGTGAACTCCAGAGAAGACAGTAATAAGGGAAGTCAAGTAAGCTGACCTTTTAAATCTGGTGAGCAGATTTTAAAAAACATTGTAAGATTTGATAATATGAAGGAAACTTGTTTTGAATTTGGAGCTTTGTTATAATTTATTTTAACTCCTGAGTCAAATACAGCATGCCAGCATATTAAACTAAACCTACATAAAGCCAGACTGTCAAATTAATGATGATTTATAACCTGTGAGATTATAAAATTACAATTAAAGAAAATATAAACTTCGAACAGTCCAGCTGTGAGTTCAGCTTTGATCACTCAGGAAGCTAACTTTTGTCCTTATCATTCCAAAAGCATTTTCTTGTCTAAATGGGAAACATTTCTCTTAGATTAAGATTCAAGTGTATAACTTCTTAGTTGAAAATGGAAATATTTTGTTATTCTTTGTAGATAGATGGTCTTTCCACTTTGTCCAAATATAGTGTGTATGCATTTTGTAGGATGTATATATTCCCAATGCAAACCCTCACAAAGTTAGGTCTTCCGTCAAATAAAAATACTTACTTCAGCCCAGATTTCTTCCACTGAGGATTGTGCTAACAACTGATTTTTGGTTCAATAGCTGAATATTTTAAAAGTCAGATCTAAATTGAATTTTTATTCCTGCCCAATGTGAATGAATGACAGGTTTTTTGTAGGTCAAATTAATATTTTGGCATTTAAAAAGAACAGATAAGTGGAGATAAATAACTATATTTGAGGAATGTGGACAAAACCAGTGAGGAGGCTTTGGGGCTCTGAGATAAAAAAGGAGTATTCTGCCTTTGGCTTTTTCTTTGTTTTTTTGTATGACTGTCACAGAATGCAGCGTTCTGTTAATGCTCAAATAAAATGTTCTGTGTGCAGGAAAATACTTACTTTCCCCAGTTTTTCCTCTAAAGTAGAGAAAGTAAAAAAAAATGGTTTAGTCTAATACTTGAAAAATTTCCTGTCAAATGAAAAGGAATTATTCACTCATTCCTACTGACTAGCTTTTTATAATTTGAGTGGAAGTAACAGCCACCAAGCAACAGCAGTCAGTAGTAATTTCCCAAGCTAATACTTGATTTTGGGTTGATTTGAAGAAACCCATCATTACCATAAAATGCCCCATGTCCTATTAACTTATTACTTTTTTCTCTGAAAAACAAAATTAGACTATGCTGTATAATTATGCAGCATCATTCCTATTAATGTTTTATATCATTGCTATAGAACATGGTGCTATATTTTATATGAATATATTTCTTCTTCTTCCCAAACACTTTAAGTAGTCACAGTGAGCTTTCGCAGGCTATGTTAAAAAAAAAAAAAGTGAAATTATTTCATATGATGTTGAAAAATACCGTGTTTTGCTCATGTAGGGTAATTCTATTAACTAAGTAAAAAGGCAAGCAATTTCTTTCACATAGCAACTCTGCCAATAAATCTGTTTTAGGGACATGTTTGTGTAGGTTTATCAGTTCCCGAGAGATGAAAGCACATCACAGAAGAATTTGGAAAAGTCAGATTAGATAGTATATAGTAGTTTGGTAAGTGGAATTCTAATTTGGTGATTCCTACTAATTCCATTGGAACCAAATTGCATTAGAAGTAGAAATAGGCAGATTGTGTGCAAAAAATATTTTGAGTATCTGTTTAAACAAAATACAGAGTTTTACACAGAAGTTACGATGCTCCCTATTAGTGTTCCATCGCTATTTGTACAAACCAAGAAATTTAGTGGGGAGACTGCTGAACAACATCATGAAATATGAACGTACATGTGTATAAAAAGTCTCACCGGAAGTATTCAGATCCCACTTTCACACGTGTTTGGAAGGGTTATCTGTTCAAGCAGTAAGGTGAAAGCATGTGACTCAGGCAACCGCCACAGTAGGAGGAATGAAAATGTAGTTATTTCAAATACACCGCGACCAGGTTACAGGTCAACATTAGTTTGCCTAACCTATTTCATGACATTGAAGGTCTCTACAACCTATGAACAGCCCAAAAGTGCTAACTTAGTTGAATTCATAGTCCATGGGTGAATAGTTAATACATCTGAATGAAGACCAATGTTCGGCCTCATCTGTGCAAGCTGATAAAATCATGCTGGAAACCATTGCTGCTTACTCACCATTTATAAACTCAGGTCCTTTGTGTAGTTATGATTTTCCTCTCTCTCACACCTCTCTAACAAGATGTTGCAGTTACTTTGTGAACTACTGAAATTGAGTAGCCAATTTCTTAGCATTCCAGGATTAGCTAGTATTTATACTTCTCCTATGTTTTCCTGAGTGTTAATGTCTATTTTTTAGTTTTGCTTGCAGCCCATCATCCTACCGTATGAGTCGTTTAAGTCACATTAACATCATGGGACCCCATTTTGCATGAAATAATCTGTCATTAACTTCTTGAGTATCAAAATGCTGCAAGGAATGTGGTTTGTGTTTTTCACTTTTTTGGTTTATAATTCTATTAATTTCCTTTGTGGTGTCTGGCAGAGGCTTAGAGGTTGATAGGATGTAGTCCTGTTGAAACGATTTTATGCCTTCAGTAGTGCAGTCCAGCCATTTTGCATCTCACCATATAATATCCAGCTGTTTCTTTCCCTTATTCTGCCATTCACATACCCCATTCATTTTCCCTTTGTGACGTAATGGAGTGACATTTCTATGAGCAAAAAATTCTTTAAATAGTCATGGCTGTGTAAACTTGCCATGTTGTAGTTCATAGGTAGCAGCCCTGCTGTAAAATGCTTTAGAAACGTGCAAATACTACAGTGGGATTTTACTACACTAATTACTGCACTGTTCAGGATCTTTGCCTTCCTGCTTGAATAGCCATCTCTGCCATTTTTTCTGGCTTTCTGGGGATTAAGGAGAAAAAGACTGCATGCAGAGCAACTCAAAGGACTAAAGTCAAAATGACTTTTCCAGTCCTGATTCACTTGGAGTCTGTGAGGACACTCAATTGATGTTGCCATCACAGTTCCTGAGGCACTCCCAGTGCTGTGTTGTGGAATCAGCTGTACTGAGATAGTTATCTAGTTCTAAAGGAAATTTTAAGCATCTGAGTTTAGGTTTTGATTACAATAGAAAAAAGCTTTTAGAGAAATAAACACTGCAGAGCAAATTCCCAGAAGGTTATTTATCACTCAGCATGCTGAGTTACACATAAGTGGTTTGCATGGGCATTTCTGCCTTCGAAACATTTGTTTTGGAAACTCTTGCCCCATTGTGAAGCACAGAAAAGCACATATTCCTGTTCCTCATTACTGCATATCCTTTGGCATTGCTACTGATATTCCTTGAGTGCCACTGTGTGGCTGGTGCCCTTCTATCATGAGGGAAAATACTTCTGGCTTCAAATACTGTATCACATGTTTTCTCAGTGGTCAAACTACTCTTTCTCTCTCACTCTCTCTTTTGTATTTGTTTTCGTATTTGTGGTTTGGGCTTTCTTTGTAGCCTCTCAGTAACACCGCTATTCTCTACATAAACAAGAATGAAGTCCCAGGCTGCTTGAAGCAGCTAGAAGTTTTGCCTAGATGTCAAAGAATACATGAAAGAGGATTTTTCCCCATAGGGAGAAGTCCTGATAAAGTGCAATTATTTTTGTTCCTGTTATGACTGTAGAGTAAGATTCTGGGTCTTCTGTGGGACTGGGATAGTGCAATGGAAAAAGCAAAGAATTATGGTGAGATTTTTTTGAAAAATATCTTAATGTTGAGGAGGTCAAAATAGATATGATGTGGTCAAAATAGATATGATGTGGTCAACTTGAGGAGGTTTGTGCTTGAATTATCAAGGCTTCTGAAGAGAGGAAACTGAGGTCTGACACCTGCATAGCATCTCACAGAGATTGCGGGGCTGACAAAGACATATGTAACATTTTGCTACTCTGGTGATGCAGTGCCACATCTCTGGTGGCCTGCAACCTGCCATATCTGTTATATCCCTGCAAACTTTTTGGAAAGCTTAGTTATTAGAGATGCCAAGTTGGCTGTCTGTGAAGCTGACCTGAATCAGAAAGACATGGGTTTTCTTGAATTTTTGTGGGGCACTACTGAGCTCTTGTGTGTAAAATCTCTAGGATCCCTAACTCTAGGTCTGCTAGGGCTCTCGTGGAGTATTGTAACAAAATGGACCCCAGACACAAAATGTCTGTCACAACTGGAATTTTCCTAAAATCTTGAAGACCTTTTTTGTTTGTTGTTTGTTTTAATTTGGGGTTTGTTTAGTTCTGGGCTTTATTAGAACTCCAGATAGGGTGTGTAGCTCTTCTTTCCAAAATCCAAATGATGTTCTACAGTAATTATTTTGCAAGGTAAAAGCCTGTAAGATAATAATTATAATAAAATAAAATTATAATAAAAATAATAAACCCCAAGTACTTATCTTTGACTTATGACAATATATAAAAAAGCACATTCATCTTTATGTAACTATTCTTAAACGTGGCAGATGTGCAGGGAGTGGTAATGGTATCTTGTCTGACTGACTAAACTGTTCGCTTCATTTGGACATGGAATAAATGAAAACAGTTTTGGCCCAAGATAAAAATGGGCAGAGCACAGACTGATCTATTGCCTCTTCTGCAACAGGATATTACTAATAAAAACCAACAGTGAGAATTACTCAACATTGCAAATTCACAAATATTGGTTGGATAATCTTAGTTCCTATTACAATGTGACCTTAACATCATAACACATTCATTGGGATTCATTGGTAAATAAAACACTTGTATGTGATTAAGCAAGCCTTCAGGAATGTCAGTCTACCTTTCATCATATTTTAGATTTTCCATAATGACATATTGGCAAGTAAACTTGATTTTTGTCTCCATAATTAAAGGTATACCAAAATCTCTGATGGGAGCAGTCAAACTTCCTCTGTTTAAGTGACTGTCTGCATAACAGATTGAGGAGAACTCCCAGATACAGGATCTCTGTGTTCTGGTGGAGGCTCACAGCACAGGTCTTAACTATCATGGCTTATGCTCACTTCTAGAGTTTGCTTTGATTGCCATTTTGATTATATCCAATACTGAGCCTATATCACTGTTTTTATTCCCCTTTTCATCAAAGTTTGCCAGTCATAGCAAAATAAATGTCTGACTATTCAGAAAGGCCTGTAAGTCTTCCTAGAGGTTGCAGGTGTATTATGGACACACGTTCCTTGCAAGGAGTGCTGCATTCACTCTCATCAGGAACGTCTGCTCTTGCAGCAGGACAAGGGACAGGAATTGCAGAAAAGGGCTGTTACTTGAGAGGCCAACAGCAGGGAGGTTCTGGTAGGCAGACCAGCACCTGACATTAACCACGCAGAAGTAGGTGAACAAAAGCAACCAAGCAATGCACTAAGAGAGAAGGATGCAGAGACACTTCATAAATCTGTAATTCAAAAACCAGTTCAGCACACATTCTAGGCTTACAGTCAGGCCAGCTTATTGTATTCAAACCTTCCTCTCTCTTCATCCGTGCCTTTGTAGGGTTGCATTCAGCAACCACTGGTACAAATGGTTAAGGTAATAACGTATCTTGGACTAAGCTCATCCTGTAAAGGAACTGCTGATGCTTAGTCTCTGAGAGTGTTGAGAGAACAGAAAATTGGTGGGATGATGGGTTGGAGGAAGACACAGAATGCCTGTTGAGTATATTGCTTCTATTCAAGTTCTCAGCTGGATGCCATATCAGGAATGTACTTTTTCATTTGGCCAGGAGAGTCAGTCCTTTTTCCTTCTGCAAGTGGTTGTTGGCATGTGAACCTGAATTTGAAAGAAATAAAATGGAAGAAGCCAAGTACTTCATGTAAGATTCAAAAAACCAGTGTTAGAGACATGTACAACATTATACAGTTACGATACTTTTGCAGTATTCTTATAATACAATAGAGAAAAATAACTGGCCCACACAGTTACCAACTCGATATCTGTTGTTGGGATTTGGTGGAAGAAGTGCAGTTATCCACCAGCAACCTGATTCTGCTTCCATTGAAGTCATACAGAGTTTTGCCAATGGCTTTAGTAGGTGGAAGAACAGGTTCTGTTCAGCCAGCACTTGAAAAGTTTTCTCAGCATGTTATTGGATAAGTGCCACTGTCTAAAGGACAGTGGGTGGCCCAGAGAGGAGGAGTTTCAGAGAAAAGAGATAGAAAGTGGATTTGAATTATTTGGGGAAGAAGGTCGTGTATAAGAGGAAAGACTAGGCTTTTGCGGGATGTGGTATGTCTGATCTTTCTGTTGACTAGTGACAGTGGAAGGGCCCACTGTGTCAGAAAACAAATCAGTAACAAAGTCTAGGTTTGAGTTTTTAAGTGTGTTGTTTCACAAAGTGTTGGTATTGGAGAGATGCACCAAACAAATGGAAGTGGATTTGGCTGGCCAATTCATGTTCATAGCTGTTGGCCCCCAAAGGAGCCAGACCTGAAGTGAGGGTGTAGGAAGATAGGTGTCTTGGAGACAGGAGAAGGACTTTTGTTCATATATCCTTGTTTTAGGAAAAACAACTTTCAATCCTTGTAGACTTCTAAGTCAGGTGACACTGTCTCCTTGGTCTCTTTTTGAATCCTTCCAAGAGGACTGCACATCAGTACTCTGCATAGCCCTATCTTCTGTCTCAGTATTGACAAATCACTAAATCAGTTTCCTTGTCATTCTCAGGATCATGTGCAAGAGCTGTTGCAAGCATTTGGAAAGTTGGCATCTTATCATCCTGCCCGCTCAGTGAAAAGTGATGCTGTAGTTATCATCGTGAGGAAGGGGCACAGTCGGGGAAGGGGGAATGTGAGAACGGTTCACACATAAACTGGGTACAAAATGGAATAATGAGCTTGACTATTCAAACATCTTAATTGATTTCCATTGGGTGGCCTGCTGGGAATATCAAGAATGGTCGCTTATCAATTTAGGATATGGTTTTTTCCACTTGCAAATGAGAATTGCTGAAAAGGAGTTATAGCTCAGGAATTTGTCAAGGCCACATTAAAGTTTTCTTGTCTGTGATCCATATAGACATCAGGAAGATGCCTGCTGGACAGACAGACAAACTATAGTTTCAGTAGTCTCTACATAGTAGTCAAGACACTATAGATAAGGACAGGGAGACCTGAACAAGTCTGGTCTTTGCAGCACTGCTGTCACCGTCAAAAAAAAAAAATCCACTAAATTCACTTCAGATCCTGTAGGAGAAATCACAGATAGACTGTGTTCATGCAGTTTGTATATCTTAACTGGTTTTGCCTTCTTACACTGATAAAACTAGGCAATTGACTACAAGTACAGGCATTGACATACTTGAATCTACTCAATACCATCATGATGGGCATGGCTATAGGCGTGTAGGACAATACATGCACAGAGAGAGACTGACTCCTGGAGTACCAGTGTTAGGTATATGGAATGAGACCTGAAGGTGCTGAGTATGACACTGGCAGCCTTTGAGAGAGCAGAAAGACAGAGGTAGTTGTATGGTGTAGGAGCATTATATTAGCAGCCAGGAAAACTGACAGATTTGAAGTCCAGCTCTGCCATTCTCCTCCCTGAATGCTCGAACACACTATTCTAGTCTTACATCTCATTTTGTTGAAAACATAAAAATACCTGTTGTTTCTGCAGCCTTTGTATTTCTGGTTTGGGAGTCCTGAGACAAGTGGATACAAGTTAATATGCTTTCGTTTGAGGTGGGTCTGAAACCACTGTTTTAACAGTCAATCTCCTTAAAAAAAACCCCAAAACCAAAACCAACACCTCACCCAAACTGGGCTATTGGCTTCAAACACCTTCAGACATGCAGTGAATTAGAGTACAGAGGCCAATATCATAGCTTGAGTCCTTTATGTTTTCAACCAGGGTTCAGATGGCAAGACTGAGATCTGAAACCCAAGCACTCTGCTTTTCTGATGTTTTCCCTTATTTCTTTCCATATGTTTGATTGATTTCACATTATGTATGTCCACTGGCAAGTATTCAAGAGAAGATAATCAAAAGACAGAACAGGCCCTGATGCTGCATTATCCTTCCCAGATTTAATTACTTGGAAATAGCAATACATATTACCACTTGCAACAGGAAAGGTCAGAGCATAGGATACAAACTACACTCTTTACGGAAATACTATATAAGGCCACAGAGCTATGTGCTAACAGCAGAAATTCCTAATTCACCTTTTATATCCCTTTTCAGCATTCACAGAGAGGGATACAATGAAGATTTATGTACCGGATGAGCTAAGTTAAGTGACAGTCTATTATCTCTGAATGACCTCATGCCTCTCATTAAACCAGCAGATCAGGGAAGACCTCTCTGTATACCATCCTGTTATATTTATCTGTCAAGAAGTTTGGCTAATATATTCATCAGTTTTATAATGGAAAATCAGTTTGTTTATGATAACTTGCATTTTCTTCTTACCAAATTTTTAATATTTACAATGAAAATATATGCATCTCATCTACAAGCTAGGGATCAACCACTATTGGGTAGATGAGCATAAGAAAAAAATTGGAAGGAAGAGGGTCTTCTGTTCCACTGCTGTCTCCTTTTGGGATCCTTCCAGCAAATACACATTTAAGCACTTCTATAAACCTACTGTCTCAGAAGAAATATCAACACCAATTGCATTTCAGCCTCTTTTACAACCTGGTAATTGTATGTGCTTTTTTAGGGTCTTATGAAGCTCTATTTCAAATTGTAGTCACTGTTTTATATTGCTTAATGGCTTTTCCAGTTTGCCCTGGTTAAGTCTGATATTAGCGCTGTGTGTGAACTGCAAATGGAGATATACAGATTTCATTCTGTGTATGGAGCTTGTTAAAGAGCACTGGCTTGCAATACTTAACTGCAGTGTTGGAAAAAGTCCTGTCTTAAACCAAAGAGTATGGGAAATGCTTCTGCCATTAAGTCTCTTAGCTGTCTAGGTTTAGATGTACAATGAGGCCACACAGATAAGGCAACAGTGAGCATGAGAAATGTTCTTTATTCTTTACAAACATACCTCCTTCTTTAAAGCTATTGGCTCCATTGGAAGATAAAAGAGCTTTTGTGATTTTGCCCACAAGTTTACCATACTACTTCAGAGCTGCAATGGCTGCCTGAGAAGTAAGTCCACTAAACTTACTGATTTGCAGGTATATGCTCTGGTCAGGGAGAAGTGCCAAGACAGTGAACGCCACATCCTGCTGCTCTTGGTGATGTCCTGTACTGAGCACACACTCTGTTCATCTGGCACAGAAGTAGCTGTGCAGATACACAGCACACATCATCAGACCAGAACTCTGTTCGCTTCTGCAAGGAGACCAAAGTGAGCACCCTAATCCTGGTTTGGTCAGATTGTGTGGATGATTTCAGGTTTCTCTCAGTTTAGTTTTCTTGCTTTGTGTAAAAGGTTCAGCAGTATAATCTGGAAGCGAAGCAGAAATAAATCACAATCCAGAACTTTTCATTTGTTTCCACAAGCAAATTTAAGTGTTTCAGAATTCTGATGCTGCACCACATGTCCTGTGAATGGTACAGAGGGCTATGCTAGCGCGAGAATCACTGGCAACTGCTCTCTTGCTGATGTCTTCTTCTGTATATCTACATTTGAGGAACTGTGCTAGAACGACATGGCTTCCATACAGAGTAATTCTCTTTACACTAGCTGTGCAGAACACACCTTTATGCACGTGCAGTTTCACACATACAAATCAAGGTGGATTAAAAATATGTTCAGGATATCGCTTTAAAAAATATATTATTATTGCCAAAAAGTGCTAATTAAGGCCATCCAGATTAATCAGATTGCCATCTATGGCAGAATAAGAGAATAACTTTGAAATGTTGAAATAAAAAGTTTAATATTCTTTTAACTCAAAGTGACAACATATTTGGAAATATCATTTAATTATTTTAAAAAATAAAATCTTGCAAACAAAGCTGACAATGCGTCAGGTCTTGGTTTTGGTAAGGGGTTTTTTCAGTTTCTTTGTTTTGTGTTTCCTGCAAACCATAAAAATTTTCTTTTTTGCAATTGTGTTTAATATTTGCAAAAATTAATATTCTCCCAAAACTCTTTCAAGAAAAATGGAAACTGACAGCAGCATATCCAGGAGAGAGCAGCTTTGTTTGTTAGAAATCAGTTAATTTTGCTAAGATCTAATTGTCTGCAAAACTAAATGCAACTTACATTTCATGTAATCTGGTTTGTATTTTTTAAAACAGTGAAACTAAGAATATCAATTTTAGGACAGAAAGGCATGGTTTTATTTTAAAAATAAAATGTTAGAATGCTTATATCTCAATAAGAATGCAAACTGTTAAATTTGCCTTGTGTGAAGAGCCTTCTTGCAAAACACCACGGTAAGGGTGGATGTCTAGCTTTTGTGATCTGCGACCACTTATTCATTTCGAGCAATTGCTTTCAACACTCTGATTTTTTTACCCTTTCATATCGGGATTGCAGTGTAGTTTACACTGTCTATGAGTTTCCTTTTCACATTTCACAGACTCCAGAAAAGCAGTTCAGTGGCCCTAAGTTCACAGTCTGAAAATAAACAGATACTAAGAGTAATATTAATTACGGTACTCAATTTAGCATGCCCAGTATTGACACAAAAAATGATGTCTCCCTGAAGACACTTTCATGACATAGTAATGAAAATACTACAACACAATAGTATAATGACCTAGACTGTAGTCTCATGTACCCTGTTTTTTTATCTGAACCTCCTTTTCTGTAAGGATTTGAGAGGCATGCATTCATACATTTCCAGTGGAGATCCATGCAAACACAGTATCCAACCGCACGTATGTCTTCTTTGGTTCACACATAAAGCATATAAATTTGGATTCATTGTTTTTGTTGCCTGGGTAACTTTGTCATGCATTTTGTTCTGTGAGGTCTGAGAGGAGGAGTTGCTGAGGGAAAACTAGAGGTGATATGGTGTAAATGTGTCTTATAAAGCCATATTGCAAAAGAATTCTATGTGCCAAACAGGAAGTTCCTTGAAACCATGCTTAACTTTCAGCACATGAATAGTTTTTCATACAAAGTGACTAATGTCTGGTCTTGCATGAGAGGAAAAAAAAAGATGTACCCCAAATTAGTAGCTAAATTTTGCTTTTTAACCTAGAATGCTTATTCAGATGCCAAGCCTGCTAACTGCACCCCACCTTCAGTATTTGGCTGAAAACACTGATGAGCACTGTGAGTAGAAAGTTTTATGCCAAGCAAGCCAGCCACAGCTTAAGTAAAAAGGAACTTTAGAATGGGATAAGTGAAAACAGATACTAATACTGTTCAGTCTCCGCTTCAGAGCCGTGTTGTTCTCCAGGAATTGTAAGAAAGACACTGTATATGACCTTATTGCAAATCAAGTACTGTGATTAAATGGGTAATAACTTCAAGACATTTTTTTTTCTCTGAGGATGAAAAAAAGTCTCATAAAAAGAAACTTCACACACTTGATAAGGTGAGGGGAAAGCCTGTCACTTGACTAGATTAAAAAGACTTTCTATTGGACTTTACTTCGATTTTTGCTTTTGTAATGAATTAAGTAAGAGGAAATTTGATTTGGATTTTCCAAGTTGTACTGCCAGAGACTTATGACAAAAACAGACTTTCAGGAACCCATTTGAAGGCAGTGTATTCCACTGGATCTGTAGGACTTCCATGCTCTGACAGAGAGACCGGCAATTGTTGAATAAAAGAGAGCGTTGACTCTTCCCTGGTCCAGTGGGGGTTCTACTTACAGATCCCACTCTGGGAGATTCAGTGCTTACCTGTCAGAGCTGGAGAAACACCTGGATGCCAGCACAAATTAACAAACGAGCACAGTTTACACAGGAAGATGAATTTACCCTCCTTGTTTTAAATTAATTTCCCGGCCAAATAGTATATGGAAACAGCAAAATTTAATCAATATTGAAGAACAGTGGGGAATGCTGTCTAGCAGGTTTAAGGGGCTGTACTTACCTGTTTTTTGTGTGGCTTATATTGGCAGATATATTTCCCCTGATTTAAATTCTAAGTTTTATTCAGCCAGCCAGGAAGCAGACACATACAGTAAGGGACTGTAATTTCATTGTCCTAAAATGCCAACTTTTCTTTCATTTCCTTTTCTGACCTAAGGTGTCAGCCCTTCAATTTTTAGGGGAGAGAGAGAGTTTGTTCGAGCTTCATTCTATACCACAAGATTCACTCATCACAAGACATATCTTGTATTCTGGTATCACTCAGCAGGTCATCGCTGTGCTTTTTCAGGGACTTCTCTCCACACTAGATGCAACTGACTGGCATTTGATTTTGGCCAAGTGCTACTCATGTAACTCTTACAAGAATTATTCCTCTGGACTACTTAAACTGGGGCCAATAGCTTCTTACTGGCTTCAGGTGAGACTGATCTGATTTTTATATATCTGCTTTAGCTGTAGTGAAAGAAATCATTGTGCCTTGGCTAAAATGGCTCTCCTGCACCACTCTAATAATTTTCAGGGGTAGGATTTAGGGATTCACTGTTTTCTTGAGAGGAGTCAGCGAAGTTTTGCCATTCCAGGATAGCCAGATGGTACGCAGAGACTACTTAATTTTTGTTGCTACTGACTCCCTCTGTTCCTTTAATAGCTTCCTGAATGAATGAAGTTCCTTAATAGCTTCCTGCATGCAACTACCGAGGGAGAAATCAAGTTTCTGAGATGACCTACTCACCATGCCCAATATGCAGGGGGTGTTACTGTCCTAAGAATGAAGAGTATCTCCCCAGTGGTTTAATTCCCCAGTACTAGTTACTTGACTACATGTCCCACTGCGTAGGCTATGTGCTGGGTACCAGAACAGAGGCTGTGTTAGAAATAAAATAGATTTTTTTCTGCAATATTCCTGTAACACAGAGGTTTTCTTAAAGTGTGTCACCATTCTCTGTGTCTCTCTTTTATGTCAGTAAGTCCTGTCTGTTTTTCTTCTTCAGCTGCTGTGTGATGGAGGGATTCTTCGGGTTGGTCCCTTTTGGATGATCCTTCAGCTGTGTTTAGGTTTAGGTTTCCTATGGCACATGTTCTGGGCTCATACTTCTGTCTGCTTAAAATATTTTTATCTTCTTTTGTGCATAAACAAAAAGATAAGGAAACATTTAGTCCTGACAGATACTGAAATCTGTTGCAAATGCATTCCACTTAATACCCACTGCATTTCTAAGTGACTTGCCTGTGAAGATTTTTAGTTGTCTGTGTATCTGATAGATTTCCAGGTTGCATGTTCATCTGTTAAGATGGAAATAGCATTTAAGCTAGCGAGTCCTACTTGTAGGTTTCCAATGACAAAAAAAGTGCTTCTAAGTTGACAAACACAGCTGGAGTATTGCCAATTTGTGGCATAATTTTCTTCTAGACTGAAATTCTCACTTGTGCAGATTACTACCAGCAATTGAAAACTGACTCACTCCTTGAATTCCTTTGCTTTTTAAAGTAATGGTCGGCTTGGGATTTCTGAGGTTTTCATCAGATTTGTCTTTATTTTGTCATTACTAATCTGTTTTTTTTCTAAGTCTGAACAATCTTTTATGTTATTTGCATGTAAATTGAGCTTAGAAAGACCATACCATCCACAAAAAAAATGCAGAACACATTACTGTGATGCTTATTTGTAGAGTCATTATGCTGGTTTTATACAGTCTTCTATTACATGCAAAGCTGTTAAATGCCCCCCTCTTAAATTCAAGGTTTCCTAAGAGATCCCTTTATAAGGCTCTATTTTCATTTGAATTAACTTTGCCAAATTTGAACTGTTTATACTGATATTTTCCATGTCTGTCTTAGCCTGAATTTTTTGTTTTAATGTTTCAGATTAAATGGTGCAGATGTTTCCAAGAACTAGATTAGAGAAAACTGCATTGTTTTTCTCCATTGTTGATTTTTTTCATAAGTCCATCAGGAATCTCTAGAGTCTTTCATTCTCTGAAGGAAAGATTTGAAGCATTAGAGTAAGAGGAAAGCCATGAGGAGGAGGTGCAAGAAGAAATGAGATGGAAACAAGACCTAAGGGATCAAACGGTCTATCTAAACAATGGTCTCCTCCTGAATGTTGTTTTGAACCCATGAATCCCAAGTGCTTCTTTTCCTTTGCCCTCAGCCATTAGTTTTGAGATGTTTTGGAAAATGATTATTACTCACTTTTAGGGGCATGCTGATGTCACGTGGGCAGTCTTCATTCTGGCATTTCCTGGGTTTTTTAATTCTTTGGATTATAACTAACATGATTTTAACCTTTTTTCCTTTTGTATGGGTATGCATGTAGTTTATATCATGAAAGTATTCCAAATGCAGTTAATACAATGCAAAGTTGAAGAAAGAAATGCACTTCTATAGAGAGTTCATATTTTAGTGCAAGTGTTGATGTGACATAGGAACAATAGTAGTGCAGAAGATGACTAGGGCAATACAAAGCTAAACAAAGGAGATATCTAAAATAATTGTTAGATTTTTTTTCATATGAAGCTATTATATGGCTGTAGACTCTGTCTAGGGAAATTGGAAGACTGAAAATAGGGCTCATATGGGGACTTGTTTTCAGGTGGCTCTTACCAGCATAAGAGATTGTAATGTCATGTGTAAATAAAACTTTCTAATTCCTGCATCCATCTCTGATAAAAAAATTCAATTTCTTTTTTAAGTTTTGACTTATGATGACTTATGCTAAGATAACAAACCTCAGTGTGCATTATTTCCATAGGGAACATTTTCTCACCTTGAGTTTTCAGTCTTTACAGAACACAAAGAGTCATTATTCTTTTGCAGGCAGAGACTTTGTATCTTTCAACATATCACATATTCTAGTCAAAAGAATACCACTGGGTCTGCAGAGCTTGGTACTTTTCCCTGGCAACTCTGAGTGACACATATGGTTCAGTCTTGCACCCTTCACTAATTAGAGTCTCCTTCCAAAATAAATGTCAAAGCATTAGCCAGGAAAAAAATAAGATGCTACATATGGGGGTAAACCCCCTGTTTTACAGTTCAATTTTTAGGACAAATAACGTAATGGAAAATAAATTTATTAAAGAAAAATGTTTCACAGATGTAAACAGATCAATAACACAAAAACAACACAGGGTACTTTTTTTTTTTTTTTTTTTTTTTTTTTTTTTAAGGCCAGGAACTTTATTGTTGTTATGCACCTCAGCTAACACTTTCTGCATCCTTGGCTCACATAGTCCCATGTGGCTGTGGGAAGAAGACTGGTGCTTAGAAAACATTTCCCCTTCATGTAGTCCAGCATATTTCACAGATCTGCATTGCCACAAAGCATAGCCAAAGATCAGTAAAACTTATGTTTCCTGTGAGGAAGATCTCTTGAGTTTGGAAAAAGTTCAGGAACACATGGAGGCCAGAGTTCACATTCACTGAACACAATTTAGTAAGTCAAATACAGAGATACGACCTGCAGCATCGCACTGCTACCCAAACCAGTTGTGTCCCACAGTGGCAGTAAAGCAGCCATTCTCAAAGCTGCCCAGTCTAAGGATAGACTATATATGTACAATGAAAAGGACAAGCCTGAAAAGCCTGAAAGAAGGAAAGAGACAAGGCTGAGAAGAAGTGTTATTGGAAAAGATGAGCAAAAGGCAAGAAGATTGAGGAGATATGGCAAAGAATCTGTAATGGTCCCAAGAAAAAAAGAAAGGATCACATAACTAGGCGTGCTGTTGTCATGCATGTGCAGAACTAGACAAACTTAACCTTGCCTTTAACATTTCCCAGTTTTTGAGTGTTTGGCTCTATTACTCATTTTAAAAGGGTTTTTTAAATTTGGAACTCTACACACATATAGAAAGATTCAAACTTTTGACAGAGTGTGCGGAAAGGTATATGTTGCTTTGACTTGACATGCTTGTACATGCAAGTCATCTCTGTAATATGCATTTTCAAATGGAAGATTTGAATGGACATAAAGTGGAGAGGTGGAAGAGAATGTGATTTGTTGTGATCTCAGCAGGAATGTTATTTTTCTGTATATCTACATTTTCTTCCCTGTGCTCTGCAAAAGGACAAAATAGGCTGAAGATATGTAAACAAACTTTCTAGTGTGGCAAGCAGGAAAGGTTTCAGAGCACAAAGGTTAGGCATAACTTGCCATCTGAAAGAGAATGTACCTGGGTAAAAAGCACAATGGGGATATTTTGGAAGTGGAGGAGAAGACAAGCTATTAGGGCAACACTGTTTGCTACTTCTGTCTTGTCCATCTGGCATGGAGCATGGTTAGTCTCAAGTCTGAAAATACTAATAAAGACACAGACACATCCTGTAAAGCTGCCTTGCGTAACCTGCTGTTGATCTGCTCTTGCTTCGGTTGAGTAACTGAGAAAAGGCAGAGAGGTAAGGAGTGTTCCTGCTTATCTCCAGATCAGTTCTCTCGCCTGTTTTTGTATTGGTTTAACTAGCTAGTGAGATGGGCTAAGAATCTTACTCATCACAGAGTTCAAAATCATAGCGCAATTTTTGCTTTTAAATCAAATTTATCTATTTGGCACAGAATGCTATCTGTCTGTTACAGGGATCAAGATAAAATGCAAGCCCCTTCCCTCCTTCCTTTTGCTTCTGTGTCTTTTTGTCTCTTTGAAACTTGCTAGAATGAATACCAGACAGTATCCTTTGACAAATGGGTAGAGCTTCCTGCGGGTCGTTTCAGAAGCAGTTCTCAAGTTCTCATGGGAAAATCAGATTGCAAATGAGCAACAGTCCACACAGAGTCTAGTGTTTAAATAAATTCTTGTCTTCTTTTCTTAAGATTAGGAGCTATCAAATACAGTAAGTTGTTAAAACAATGTGAAGAATTTGAGACTGAAATAATTTGTTTATAGGGAATAATTTTTATTTGATTTGTGGTAGTGTGCAGGTGCTGTTAGTGAGTGAATGAAAACTGGAATTTGCAAAGGGAAATGGGTGCCAGATACCCATTTTGGTGAGATTTGAATACCTTAAACTCAATTTGAAATTCCTAGCCACAGTTCTTAAAGATGGTGGTTTAGTCTATAAATGTTAAAAGATACTCCAAAGTTTTTAAGAAAGATGAATACATCTAAAGTGATAAAGGGTCTGGGTGTAGGATAGTAACATGAGTTCCATTCAGATATTTTTCCCCCCCACATTCTCACACAGGAGAATACATCTGTTTAAGCCCCAGATTCTTCCCCCTTCCAATCCAAGCAGTCTCCACTCTCTTCTTCCAGATGAATATGCAAGACTTCACATCCAGGCTTTTTTGCCGTCCATCAACTCATGACAGACAGTCTAGAAAGTAGTGCACCCTAAATGTCATGTAAATGTTAGTCTTAATCAGGCAGCCAAATACAATATTGTGCTACAGCTAAAAATGAATTAAAGAACCTGACACCCATGCTTTTAAAAATTTGCCTAGAAAGGAAGGTTTAGGGAAAGTTCAAATGTATAGAATAAGTAGAATGTAGTCATAACCGGATATGGCTTTTGTTAACTGAAAAAATGAGGAAGAGTCAACATCCAAAAGAAATTACACCTGTTTAAAAAGTTATGGTAGAGGGGAATCCATCCATTGATATGAGGTGAGAAGGCCTACCTGTCTGTTCTCCCTGGGGAACATGGAAACAGGATAGACAAAAAAAACCTCCAAACCATCTCCACAGCACAATATAGGAAACTAAGAAGGCTCAACATCTCAAGGCACTGTGATAAAAGAACAGAAGTAGAAAAGAAAGCAGTTTCCATCATTTCATTTTCACATTATTGATAACTCTGTTTCACAAAAATTGGCCACAACCACCTTTCTTTTATCCTTACCCTTTGGCACTGTATTAGTGATGAATGGTTGGTCCCTTTTATAGTAGAGCTACCACTGTAGCAATTAAAGCATTCTCTGTTTCTTAATGGTCTATAATGAACTTTGCAAACATCTAAGAAAGCTATCCTAGAAATAATTACATTTTATTCTGAGCAACCTAATGGTTATCTGAAGGGGCAGGCTTTCTCTTGGTTAGTAATTCCTAGTTCCTGCTCCAAAAAGTGACAGCAAAAATGACACTGAGGGTCCTTTATTGTGTCTCATTAATTTCCAGGTCAAAGCTCCAACTGACCAGTTACTGAATATGGGTTTTTTTCTGTGTTCCCCATATTCAGTTCCAAATGCTTGCTTTGTGTGGCACATGTGACACCTTACCCTTACTGTGAGTTGTTAGTCATGTAGTATGATGCCTTTAGCTTGTACTCCAGTCAAAATGCTGGCTGATTTTGGTTTGTTATTTTGTGCTCACTTTATTTCCTCCTGGTGCATTGATAACTAGGTGACATTCAGTATGTTTGCTAACAGCTTTTACTAGCTCTGTGGATATCGTTATTCTTTGCAAACTGTTTTGGGGGTGGAGCTCAACAGCCTTGCTCTGATTATAATCTGAAGGTTTTTGAGGAGGTCTGTCATTTTTTCTATGTTCAATACAGACTGTAATATATTATCCTGTTAGCTGTCTGAATTCATGCCCCTTTTGTAATGTAGGCATTTAACCAAATAGCTAATAACCATATCATCTTACAATTAGTTTCTTAGTAGGGAAAATGAGAATTAACAAAGTGATTTCCTTTTGTAAGGAAAGTTGATATCCCTTTTTAAGTGCCAGCAATTAGGCAATAAAAAGTTCCTACATGTTGTTTCCATTTGGAAAAAACAACCCGATGATGGTGGGGTACACATGATGCAGTCCTGCTTATGCATAAAGGATGTACACAAATCATGTTCATCTGACCGTATTTGAACAAAAGCAGTTACTTGGCCTGTAGCTCCACATCTGTCCTTCTGGCAAGCTGCAATCTAAAAACCTGGTGCTCTGCCATGCTGTTTGTCTCCTCCTTTCTGTTTTTCTCCTTGCTGTTTACAGTACACACCTAGGGCCAAATCTGTCTCCAAATCCTGATGGTATCTTGTTTTCTTGCTTAACAGAAGGGCACTGAACTTTCTCTGCTTTTGCCTGAGTATAAGTGGCCTCTCCCAGTTGATTAATTATAAAGAGGTTTATGATTTCCTTTAAATCACAGACTTACCAAGTAGTGTCTAATCGACCACTGGTATTTTGGGCAATTATGAAAGGTTTTGCCTGTCAACTTCTTTCTGAAGCTCAGACCAAAAAGTATTTTAGATTTTCTAAATGTTTGGGTTGACTTCCCACATAATATAAAGAATTTTACCACTTTTAGTATCTCTTCAGTATCACATAATTCCAGGAGGAAAATCAGATTCCAAGCCAGGATCCCTGCCAAATTATTTGTTGCCCTTCAGTCAAAGAGTTGTTTGGGGATTTCAGCAAAGGAGCTAATGATCCACCTCACTCAGCCTGGGAATAAACTCACACTCACTTTTTCTCCGGCTTTAATGGTATCAGAGATACAATGGTAAAAGGCAGGTTTGTTTCCAGGTCCTTTTAACATGAATTGTTGATACAAAAGGCTACAGCTATGGCAACGCTTCAGTGCATCACATTTGTAGTATATTGGCAAAGCTGACAACTCCCATGAAACTACTAGACCTATATATGCTTCATTCAAGCTGTGATACAGTTAACTCCATCATAGTATAGTCCTCCCAGGCAAAAATTGATAAGACAAGTCTTTATAAAGTTCAAAGCACGTATTTTTACTGAAAAGTACCTATTTTTTTACTGATATTGGCATTAAAAATACTTCTTTTTTACTTGTTTCAAGTTCCTCAGTGTGAGTAACATTGACATTAGGTTGGGAATGTATTGCTGGTTTTAGAGGAGAGATGGGAAAGAGGTAAGAAAGCTCACCAGATATTAATCTGGCAGTTCATATTTGAAGTTTGGATACAAATATTGACTGCCTCCTGTTGCTTGCTACCTATGCTCCACCTCTGAATAAGAAGTACACTTACCTGAAGTTTTTTATGTGATGCATACAATCATGCGTAATCATAACTTTCCTCTACATACTTTGTGAATATTTTTACTGTTTATAATACAGACCTAAACCCCATCCTTCTCTCAGCCGATACATTCAGAGATTTGCCTTTTGCCTTGGATATATGATGTAGGAGAAAAAGCTAGCTTCATTCACCATCTTGCTGGGCACTGGATTGTTCAATCTATTTTGTCCTATAGTCCTGCCAGTCCTACCCACACACGGGTACATGCATACGCAGACACACATGTGGAAAGTTTTGATGGAAATTTGTTGATGACTCAATAAAATCGCCTTCTGATTTGTAAAACATCTCTCTAAACATCTCAAAGTGCACATAGACATGAATGCCTTTAGCCTCACAGTCTAGAAATATGGCAAGTAATAGTATCCTCAGAATAAGGAAATACTTGGGCTCAGCTTTTTCAAGCTGAACTGCACGGTAATAAGAGATTCTTAACTGTGCGCAGTACTTGATGTAGTGTGTTTCTCCTTGAAGTGCAGTGAAGGTCCATGATCCAGTAGCAATCATGGACCTTCACGGCTGTCCTAAGAAGATTTCAAAATCCAATACTCCAGAAGCAATTCAGAGCCACAATGGGCCTAATCCCCAGTTTATCTAGGGGGACTTTATTCTCTTTCAGTAGAGTGAAGGGCCACAGAGAATCAATGTAAGTTAAATTCACTTTAAGGCTTCTTCATATTGCCTGAGCATCATCAAAAGATTTGGGACTGGATTCTCACATGCCTTGTAGCTCTCAGTAATCAAGTAACTTGTCTGTTTTCTCTGCCTGAAGGAGAAAGATTGTGCAGCTGTGTAGAATACAGATACACCAGGATGCTTTTGGTAGCAGAGTATGAGAACTTGCTCTTACATGTGGGTCTGCAGCTGGCTGCGGTCAGCCACATCCCTCCCAGTTCTGACCCTGGTGTCTAGTTGGCACCATTTTGTAGTTACAAATACAGAAGACACTCAGTAAGGTGAAGCAATGAATCCTGAGTCTGGCCAGTTTCTCCCTGGTCCTCCTTTCTTACCTCTCTGCTGTAGGTCCTGCTCAACTATCATGATTCTGAGCCAGGCCTTCCCACCTCATATGATAATCCCAGCACTGCAGTATGATAACTGTCCCTCACCAGGGAGGGCAAAGCATAAGAGGTTTGCCTTATGCTAAACTCCACTTACCTCTGATTTCCTTATTCTTGGCTTCTGACTGTTCATGGGCCATAATAATTGACTCTACCTGTATACCTGGACTCTTCATGCCTTACAGCACGTTGAAGCTGTCAGCGTTTGCCTGTCCTGTGGTTGTTCCATTACATCAGCCACAAAGTTATGCAATATCTAAGAAGATGAAGAAATATCAAAGAAAAAGTCTCTGTGGAGTTCTGCATGCATGCCTCATCTAGACACCAAAACAATCTACAGAGAATAACACCCATTAACTGCTGTCAGTGAAGCAGAAGTAGGAGCTGAACTTGTTGCTCCTGCTAAAAGGCAAGAAGAACATTGCTTGCTCTTGCATACGTAACTTGCACAGCAGTAGATCTATTAGTCCTTCCTTTGCCCACCGGTGTCCACATTGCAGTTCTTTCTTGGCATGCAGAAATGGCATGGCAATTGCATTCAGAAGATGTTATACAACTGGATTCACAACAAGGAGGCACATCAGCTATGTTTTCTCCTGAGCATATTTTTTTTCAAATTGTAACTTCCTTTTCTGTCCTTGACTCTTAATCCTTTTGCTGCATAAAAGCCTTTACAACGCTTGAGAAGGACTTGTGTCTTCTGGTGTAGGAGCCAGGAGGACGTTATCTGATTGGCAAAATAAGGTAACAGCAGAGTATGTCATTGCAGGATCCTCATCACCTAACACCTTTACCATACACAGCAATTGTTAATACACAGTACAAATGAAATTTGTGAACCTCTCGCTAATAGGATCCTTCTGGATGCAGCGATATTTTAGGTGAGGTTCAGTGTGAGAGACTGTGAAAACTACAGCAGTGCTTTCCTTGCACTTTGAAGAGACCCCAGTTTGCTTGTGAAGTTCAGTTCAAGGTACAGCATTTATTATAGAGGCCTGTTTCTGATGGCACAAGCACATACCATGAGTCCCATTGAGTGGGCCAAAGATCATCTGTAATAATCTCTTAGGAACTGATAGCTAGATGAAAATTACAGTTTCCAAAACAGAAAGGACTTACTGTTACTTAATACACTTTCAACACAGAGGGGATTTGTTACATGTGAGTCTTTGGCAGTAACTTCTTAACCACCTTTTCCTGAACTTCTCCAGTTAAGAGTTGCTTTCTCAGCCTAAGGCTAAATTACTTATGAACACATAAACATAGTTATTTTGTTAATGCTTTGGGTATTAGTATGAATGATACCATGGCCCTAAGCAAATTTCTCTTCGGGTTTTAGACTTGTGAAGGAACAATAAGACCAATGATTTAAAAAGTGGTTATTTATTGTAATTCGTATGTTGTGTCTTTGCAGAGCTTGCTATTTTTACCAACTAAAATGCAGGGAAATTCTCAAAAGCAGTTTAAAATAATAAACTTGTCTTAAGTCAAGAACAGATCCTGTCAACCTATTGGCTCCCACTTCTGTTTTGAAAGGAGCGCTGCTGTACCAGCAGTCATTCTTCTGGTATGAGTTTCCCATGGGTTTTCGCTGTGGGCAATCTGTAAGTTTTGACCAGATCTTAGACAATGACATTATTGGAATTAACAGCTTCTGAAGGAGTCCTGTGGAGCAACATTTACATGCTTTATACCTTGTATGACAGATTAGCATAAAATCTTGACCTTCTGAGACTAGCTGTTTTCCTCATTCCGGCAGAAGTCACTAAGAAAGGGGAGAGAAGGTTAAAAAAAATAAATCCCTATTTCAGACTATGTTGGGTTTTTTCCAAGTGAAATGGTCTATAAGAATTTGGGTAATGCATGTACATGGTTTCTTGACTTTATATTGAGAATTTATGTAGGATGGAAATCAAAATACACAGCATCTGTGTGAAGCATGTATGCTTGTCCTGCGGCACTTTGACACAGAAAGAACCTGCAGCAGTGTGTGACATGGTACCTGTGGGCTGGCCCTGCAGTGTGTGCTTCCCCAGCGGGCATTTAGCTGCCATTGCAGGGCTCCTTGGACTGTCTTCTTGGGCTGTAACAGCTTTATCACAAACAATTCTGGCAATAAAGTAAGCCATTTGGATGTATATGTGCTCCATGCTTGAGGGTCTCCAAGCAGCTTCACAAATCCCAGAAATGTAAGCATAAAGGATGGTCAGTCTCTCAACGAGGCTTGTTGTGGGTCCATGCAGGGAGGTCTGCATGCATCTGAAGCACTGCAGCCATATTACTTCATCTAACCTGTCAGTTACTACCTTGTTACATCCTTGTCAGCAATAGGGAGCAACACATGATGACTACAGGAACCTCAGCAACATACTACCCAGAAAGTGGGATGTCATCTGTACACCTGCCTCCACCTTCTTCCTGCCTGGAACAAATGGCATCCTATCACAACCGACTCACTGTTCCACTCCAGTACAGCTCTCTAGAGGATGGTGGTCAAAATGGCTTGCAGATTTTACTTCATGTCAGTGGTACTATATCAGACTTCATACAGAAAGATTGCTGTCCCTAACTACTAGAGATGCAGACTTAGCTCAGGCTTAGAGCCAGATGGAATCTCTTTGTTTCCATTTGCACCATTAGTGAGGCTCCAGGCTGAGCTGTGCCCTCACAGACATGGACCAACTCTTTTTTCCTTCATCAGGTTGCAAACAGGTTCAAGGTACCTGGCTTGGGGAATTAGTCCCAGAATGATATACGAAAAAGAAAGAAACCACAGAAAAATGTGCATGTGCATATGGCAAATCTGCTTAGAATGGAAGATCCATCAAAACCAAAATTACCTAGTGACAACTTTTAAGCCCCTTTTCAGCATAGGCCTACAATACCCATTCCCCTTGTTCATTCTGGGATCAGGCCAGGTATGGTGACCTGAGCAGGCTGGCTGGGGCAATGGATTCCTCGATTCTTTTCCAGAGCTGTAGTCAATCCTCTGGATCCATTTTAAGGCAAGAGCAATAGCAATACTCATGTATTTGAACAGAATATTTGGATTAGATCCCAAATGAGCTCAGCCAAGTCAATTAGCGTCTTTGCTATGTCTCATCTGTATTTGGTTCAGTAATACTTTTTATACATGGCATCTGGGAGCGGTGATTAATGATCAGAATGTGTTTTTGAAATTCTTGAATGAAAGTGACTACATCAGTACAATGTCTAAATACTTTAATGAGTTTGTCATTTTTTCTCTCAGTGCCAGTATTTTGTACATTGTAAACTCTTCAGCACAGCATGAAACTCCAATCCCATTAAATTTTATTGAGCAACTTAATAAAAATGAGTTAAGTTCCAAATAGAAAAAACCCTTAAGTATGAGCAAAAAGAACAGTTTTGTAAGCCCTGTTGTGGGTCCGTGCAAGGATGCCTGGGTGCGTATGGAGCCCTCCTTACTCCATTGATGTAGGTTACCCCTTCTTGATACATAAGTGTTAGTTACAAAGAAGTAACTACAGGACATCTTATTTCTTGTGCAGCTTGTATTATAGGAGCGGTTTATCTTTGCACAGGCCAACCTGCATTAGAAAGCACTCCACGTGCCCAAAGCCTGACTTGCAAAGAGAGAAATCGAAGACAAGGAATGGTAAGGGACTTTCTGGCTCCACCACTGAGGTTGCCAAAGGAATTGTCAGCATACCCAATATGTCAATCACTTTTGCCATGGGAGTGTTTTGTGGCAGGGAATCAGTCTAAGGCTACAGAGTGCACATTAAGCCATCTGGTAGTGTGCTGAGCAAATTCAATTGATTTGGGGCCAGTAACCCACACGCAAATAGAATAGTGCCCCCAAGTGCAAGTGCTATATTTACCTTTTGGAAGACTCTGTATCTCCTTACATACTTCTAAAATAATGCCGAGCAAGTAACAAGAAGGTGTTTCATAGGTATAAGACTTTCCTAATTGGGTTTCATCTATTTTTAATATTTAAACAATCTTTTCTCATTGTTGCTTCTCCTAACCTGTAAGAATCACAGAATCAGAGAATGGTAGAGGTTGGAAGGGACCTCTGGAGATCATCTAGTCCAACCCCCCCGGATAGAGCAGGATCACCTACAGCAGGTTGCACAGGATCGCATCCAGGCGGGTTTTGAATATCTCCACAGAAGGAAACTCCACAGCCTCTCTGGGCAGCCTGTTCCAGGGCTCTGCCACCCTCAAAGTGAAGAAGTTTTTCCTCATGTTCAGATGGAACTTCCTGTGTTCCAGTTTGTGCCTGTTGCCCCTTGTCCTGTCACTGGGCACCACTGAAAAGAGTCTGGCCCCATCTTCTTGACACCCACTTTTCAGATATTTATAGGCATTAATAAGATCCCCTCTCAGTCTTCTCTTGTCCAGGCTAAACAGACCCAGCTCTGTCAGCCTTTCCTCATACGAGAGATGCTCCAGTCCCCTAATCATCTTTGTAGCCCTCTGCTGGACTCTCTCCAGTAGTTGCCTGTCTGTCTTGAACTGGGGAGCCCAGAACTGGACACAGAACTCCAGATGTGGCCTCACCAGCACAGAATAGAGGGGGAGGATAACCTCCCTCGACCTGGTGGCCACACTCTTCTTAATGCACCCCAGGATACCATTGGCCTTCTTGGCCACAAGGGCACACTGCTGGCTCATGGAGAGCTCCCAGGTCCTTCTCTGCAGTTCTGCTTCCCAGCAGGTCAACCTCTAACCTGTACCGGTGCTAGGTGTTATTCCTCCTTAAGTGCAGCACCCTACACTTGCCCTTATTGAATTTTATTTGATTCCTCTCTGCCCGATTCTCTAGTCTGTCAAGATCTCACTGAATGGCAGTGCAGCCTTCTGGTGTATCAGCCACTCCTCCCAGTTTTGTATCTGTAAGGTCACAGAACTCGTGGGCTTCTTTGCTCATAATGATATCCCATGATACTTAGAAGCAGACAGCTAAAAATAGTGAAACTCTCTTCTACTCAGCCCCCTAGGAAAATATTTTTATAAGCCCAGGCAGCAAGCAGGAAGGCTTGAAAAGGAAAGAAAGACATACCTCTCTGAATCTGAACAAACCTTAGGAAAGCATAGCTTAAGAAATACACTACATTAAAGCTTTTATTTTATATGAATCAATTTGCCTATCCAATGTAAAACACATGTCATAATCCATTCAGGTAATAGGAACAAGGAAAAATCTCTTTCTGTGGTCTTGCTGCTTTCTCTGCACCCAGATGTGACCCTGGCAAATGATCAGAGACTTGCTTTACATTTTGTTGGTCAGCAGTATACATCAGTGAGGCTGCCAGGGAGCTGCTGTTTTTTCTTCTTGCGTTTCTACACTGAGACAGAATTATCTGGGCCATGGGCTGTCCACAAAACAACAACAAAATTTATTTTATATGGAGCAGTTATAGGTGGCAGAAGAGAATGCACTGTGGCTCAGATAATCCAGATACTCATGTTTTTTGGGTGCTGTACCCTTATGATGATTAATATAACAACACTAAGGAGGAGAAAGGGGTTAGAAACCAGGAAGCTAATTTTCTGGAAGTATGCACTATTTCAAGTTGTATTTCAAGAGTATGAACATATTTCAAGAGTATTAACACCATCTGACTTCAGTATCTAGTTTAAGTGCTGTGCCCATTGGAAGTTGGTGCCTACAATGTGGTAAAAACTGTCAGTTTTTGATGACTTCTGCAAACCCTGTCCCACAGTTTTTGGTGCAGTAGCAAAGGTGGGAAAGGACCCTTGCTTTGTAGCCCCTTGTATGTGTGGTGACAAGAACACAATAGGAATTTTTGTCATTTTAGGTGGCATTTTATTAGCAAATTCTGTTCTTATAAATATAGGACAACTTCCAATGTTACAGGTAAAAGCCTGTCTTTACAAAATCATGGTTAACTACGTGCATGTCCGTTCTGTGAATCACAGGGTTTTTTTCCATGGTTTATACAGTGCTTATAAAAAAAACCAAAACAACCCTAAACCCAAGCTATTTCTCAGAATGATTCACCATGACTACAGTGCGTGAGAGCACATCTGCAGGTTAGTGCCCTCATCTTTCAGGCCTTCCTTGAGAAAACCTACTGTTATATAACTCAGAGCAAAGCTGGATAATGGCTTACCCATCAGGAAAACCTAAACCATCATATGCTTCTGTGAAGCTTTGGAATGCACCCCCTTCCTATGTGCTTTATGTTCTGTTCACTGAGGAGCTCATGTAACCAGACGTCATGCCATGCCCTGGAATCTGAGCAAGCAAATGGCTGTCAGAGTGCAGACACTGTATTCAAAACCTTGTAACACAATGAAAAGAAACCTCAACCCAACCAAACAAAACCAATCCAAACTCCTGACTTCTATCACAGCATTCTAAGGACATTTTTCAAGAGGACTATTTTCCAACAGAGAGAACTGGAACACATAAAAAAACCCAAGTCAGTATATTTTGGTGAAGACTGAAGTGAACTTTGATATTTGCCTTTGACCCTGACACTGAGTCCTCTCACTAACTTCAGTTGCATACCGGTTTCTTCACCTGTTTTTCTATCTGTTAAATGTGAAGCATACTTTCAAGGGGGTCACTCTAACACTTAGGGGTTTTTAAGGATAAACTATATCTGCTAGTATTTAATAGGAAACTGAATCACAAAGTGGTCTTAAAATATGTTTGACTGCATAGAAATAGCTAAGAGTTCCCACTAGGAGAGTATTCCTTAGGTCATGGTTCTTATTTCGATCATGGTACATATGGAAAACTCATTATCATGTATTCACATATGCTGTAATTTACTGGAGCAATTGTACTGGGCTGGAATGTTCTGTGTTTGGTCAGACCACTCATCTAGGATTACATACCTTTTCTATAGTCTAGGTCGGTATGGAAGAAGCATGTTTAACATGCTGGTCAAAGTGAGGCACCCACATGAGATTGCTCAGAAAAAGCAGCATGTACTTCCTATCATGTTCAGAAAAGACCTGGAGAAGAAAAAGCCGAGCTCTAGCCTACCTTTCCAAGAATTCTTAATGTCAAGTGAAGCCTGGAGCTAGAAAAACATTTTAATACCAGCCAGTCTGTTATACACATAAAGCTGGTATTTTACAGGGCATTAAATATTTTTGCTAATATTTTGTTTTGTTGGTGCCAATTCAAATATATGCTTCATTTTCTGATCTTCGTTACTTACTCCTGACTAGCTCCCTGTTCATAGTTTTCCTTCCCCCAGCCTGCAGTTCTCAAGGGCATCTTGGTTTTTATTTATTTTTTCTCTTGATATTTCACTGACTTGTTTTCCATAACATCTAGATCCTTTTGAAGTTGTTGGTTTCATCTGTTCTTTCTTTCTGTTCTCTTTCTTTCTGGTCTGTAGTCACTTTTCATCACTTCCATTCATTTATTATATTTTTTTCTTATCAACTTTGTTTTCTATTTTTGCCTTATGGAATCTGTATTTATGCCCTAACCTTTCTCATTTAGTATTTTTCTACGCTGTCTAAGGAAAATACAGTCACAAGATAAAAGGGCACTTCTGTCTCATACATTCCTTTCCCAGGAGACCAGGATTGTTCCCATCAGTGCAGGATCTGACTTGTTCCTTGCTGAGGTCAATCATATATTGAATTTTCAAGCCCAGTTTTCAATCCCTGAAGCAGAAGGAACAAACTTCATCTCAAGTATGATTTTTTTTTGTAATGATTTAAGAATTAGTTTGAGATGGTCATGTCAAATGATTAGTTGGTTAGTGATTGATTAAGATGGGTTAAAGAAAATGAATGGAAACTAAGGGATGATCTAGAGGAGTTATAGCCAAGAAAGCTGTTATTTCCCTGGTGTCCACATGGACACTTGCCTTCTAATTTAATTAAGTTTTGGATGGAAGCTATTTTGCTACTGTGAAGATTTTGAAGCTGTGGTGCAAGCAGATTTTTATTTTAGCCAACTGAAATGGACAACTTTGTGTCCCTAATCTTGCCCTCAGAAGGGCCAAAACATGTAAATTTTTGCTAATTCAGCAAACTTCATCGCTGCATGTATACTGAAACAAGTGTCCCTGAACCCACTCAGTAACTTCCCTTATTCATGTAAATTTAAGCACACAAACTTAAAACATTCAGCCCAAAAGCTCAATACTAACATTATGAGAACCCTTAGCTTTTCATTCTTTCTCATAGCCATTGGGCTACAAATTCTTCTGTCCTACAGACAGAAGTGAAAACTCCCTCTTCAAAACTGCGCAGAAGGCAGATTCAGCAGCACACTCAGCATCTCCAGTCTCAGGGACTTTAAACATCAGCTCTCTTATTCTAGCATGTAGACAAGCACAGCACAGCCATCGCCTCTTGTTGCATAAGATTATAAGGGCAGAAAGCAAAGAACTGTTCCCATTCCCTGACAGAGTGGATGGGAGAGGGAACACTTTGCAATACACAGAAATAGCAAGCCTGGCAGTACTGCCACTGTTGCAATTGTTTTTCCTTAGTACTGACAGTTGCATGGGAGAGTTAGCATGAAATATAAAGTGCATGAAGCCCTTATACAACATCCTTGCCAAGGCTTGCCTGATAACTTCCAATGTACATACATACAGCAATGTCTTGTAGCACAGGGGAAAAAATATGTATGAAAATCCCCTGTCTCTCCCTTTAAAAATTTGTTTTAAAAAGGAATACAGAGTATTTGAGAAGATAGGACTGCCGAGCACAATGTCTCACAGGTGAGCTCTCCTTCTGTTCATACCTCCTGACTGGGAGCCAGCACACACCTGGAGCTCCTTTGCTGTAAAGGCACACAGAAGCCTCCAGCACGGCTACTCTAGCATAAGCTGCAGGCAGGCAGCTAGTCTGCTCTTCTGTTGGACCAGCAAGGGCATTCTGCATCTCTGTACGTTTGGATGAATCTTGTTGTAAGTGAATTGGAAGTTGCAGTTATAGCGATCTGAAATGATAGGGTGTATTTTTTTGTTATTTTCTACCTTTCTGGTAAATGCTTTCTTTAATTTATTTGAAAAATAAAATAAAATACTGATAGCTCTATATAACCATGGGAACAGACTGTAATGATTGCTCTGTCTGCTGCATTTGAGTGTCAGTTATCCAGAGCCTGACACTGCCCCAAAAAAGCAAAGTTTGCAAGTGCAAGCAAATAAGAGAAAACTCTTGTATATTTATCTAAGAGAAACTGTGTTGTAATTCCTAGCAGAGTGAACATTACGCTAACAAAAACCTCAGTAATTAAGGAGTCCTTAGGATATTTATAGAGAAACAGCTATGTTGGCAGATGTGTCACTTCAGGTTCTCTGTATAGCAGGCATTATACTTCTGAAAATACAAAATCTGGGGTGAGGAAGCATTCAGGCTGAAGAAGAAGATGAAACAAACTCTGGAATCTGAATAGCAAATAATATCGTACAGGAATAACATCTAGCCCAAGTTAAACGTAGGAGAGACAGTTTTCAGAAGGCTGTTGCAATTGCAAACTTGCTGAATAGTGGTTTCTTTTCTGTGTATTTGAGCAATAAGAGGATTTATTAATCACATCTATATTTAGGATGATTGTGTTTGGGGTTATTTTTAGATGTGAACACCTATGCTTATATTAGTGAGAACATGTAGCATGCATATTTAATGCCTGACTGTCTTAGAAGTATGGAAAAAGTATTTTAAAAAAGCAATAATTAATGCTTTATTTGAGGAAAAACCTGGAAAGAGCATAGTGTTTCTCTTTCTTATAAAGGTCCTGTGATTGGCTTTTTAATTTTGTCATAGCAAAAGCAAAATATAACAGCTGAGATTTTAAGAACAGAACACAGCTGCCAAAATCCAGTTCTGATAAATCTAGTATCAGCTAGCCAATCTGAGATCTAACTCCCCTCATCATGTATATGTAATTCAGAACTGTTAAAAAAAACCCCTGAGAATTCAGGTTCTGAAATTTATACAGTTGCCTAATGCTGGTAATGATGATGACTGAAGATATTGATATCTCCCTTTTGTGTGTCAGCATCTTATTCAGTTGTCACAAATCATCTGATTGTATTTCTTGTAATTCTGGTTATCTGAAAACATGAAATAACGTTCAAAGAATTCAGAATGACAGTGATTTCCCCCTCCGTTCCACATGGCCTAGGAAACTGATTTACCATCACTGGTGTTATGAGGAGGGGGAAGGAAATTGCATTAAAAGTATGTAGGGGAGAAAGTACATAAAAAGGGAAAATGTTGGCTATGTTTAGAAAGAGTGAAAAATCTAATGTACGTCTCTCTGTGCAGTCATTATAGCAGTCTCAGTAATACATGAAACATTTTCAGAACTGCAAGGATTGGAGTTTTATTGGCACCACTGCAAATGCACATACAAGGACTCACTTGTAAATGTCAATGTCTTTTCTGGGAAACAGCCTACATCTGCAGATATTTTAAAGAGCGCTGAGGGAAGAAGATTGTTGCTTAAAACTTCATCTATAGTATGGAAGTGCCAGATCCTGAAATAAGTGCAACAGTAGACATAATGCTCTAATTCATGCTGATCCTCCTCTCTTGTTGAATTCAAGGAGAGATGAACATACTCACAACTTTTAGCTAAACCCTGGAATAGAGTTTATGGGGAGGAAAAAACGCAGTTCTCTGATTTGTGTCAGACTCTGTGGCAAGACTAGGGAGATGCTTAAGTACTAAGATGTTAATGGACATAAAGGGTGAAAATTCATAAGTAATAAAAAGAATATTGTTGTATCTGGTTCCAACTTTAGGTACACATAGGAGGTGTTTGATCAGAAAACTTCTAAAATATGTAGTTTATAACATATAACCTAAGACTGTGTTTGCATTGACAGATACTGCCCTTGAGAGGTGCTGAAAGCCCCTTGGACTTGAAGAATATCCTGTATTTCCACTATCTGCAGTAAGAGAAGAAGATACTCAGCACCAGGTAGGAAGTAAAAGGCACCTGATTTACTGTACAAAAAATGATAAATTTTGAGATATATCGGAGGGGCTTGCATTGCAAGTCCTCCTGAATTCAAAATGAGGTTTCATTGTGCCTTATGTGAAAACTCTTAGGAATATGCCTGTCATCAAGCCTTGAATTAAATATATCTTATGATAATCTGTTTGTATCCATATTAGATTGCTTTCTTGGCCTTACATGTCTTCATGATGGTGCCAATTATTCCTTTTAATTCCCCTTCATATTTTAATTGACTGGCCTGTGTTAGCAGAAGTACAATGATGGGGGTATAGAGACCTAAAATTACTTAATTTTTACTCTTTCTGCTCTTTTTACCCTGTGTATGTGATACAGCTAGTATCACTGCTGACATTTATAGTAGTTATGGTGTGTTGCTCCAGATATTGGGACATCTCCAGAGGGGAAGCTTGCTGCATATCTGATCATATTCCTAGTAAAGGATATGGAATTGCACCAACATAAATACTGATATAAGTTCTCTCAAATAAGGGCATCTGACAGACAGAAAATATTTCTTTTGTTTGTGGAAGGAAGTAAAGCTCAAGAGCATGTTAGGATTTCTGAATCTAGGTTTGGCTGTGTGTCTTCAACAATCATCTCTCACAAAGTATGAATTATGCACCAGGTATAAAAAGTTGCGCCAGGCTTTAGGATCCTGGAATGGAGTAGCACAAAACATATTTAAAGCACTGGCAATTAGTCAGCTAATGACAAAACAAGTTTAGGTGTTAATGAAAACCCTTTGGTTGTGGCCTAGCTAGGATGCAGTTAATCCACCAGTAGTTCTATACTTTACCTTTCCTGTCAAATGAAGTTGCTGAGATCCCAAAGCAGAACTGTATTTTCAGACATGCATTTACATATGGCTGAAACCACAGTAAAGCGTTAGCTGGACAAAAAACCCAGCAATCTTATGCCGATGAGAGAAATAAATACATAAGCTAACTACATAACAAATGGAAAATTATGTTTTTTAAATTATTAATCTGTGTATATCAGAGAGATGTGGTAGTATGGTAGCTCTTTAGTAGAGGATGGGAACTGGACACAGAGGTCTTAGATGGCCTTGACTGACCCCTTAAATTCTGCAAGCTGAGATGGAAGTCCATGTATCATGTCAGCTCCTGCAATGAGGTGGGAAGGCAGAGCAGGAGGAGAGGACACAGCAGAACTGAATGATGGTGTATCAAAAGCTGAAGTCAAACACGGAGGGAGCAGAGCAAGCAGTTGTCTGGCACTGAGGGAAGTCAGTGTTGGATTTCTGTGGAGTTTTTTTTTTGCCTGCTAGCGTGAACACCAAATGTCAAAGACTATGAATGTAAGGGTTGTTGTTTCTGGCCACTCCCATGTTCCTGAATGTGCAAGTAAATACTTTTAAAGGATAAATGCAAGACCTGAAAGTGAACTAGTGATTCTTTAGTTAGTAGTGATTCTTCGGTAAGTATCTGATACTTTGCCTCTTCACAGTAGAGACAGTGGAGGAAATGTTGCTGTCTGTCCTGCAATCTGGCCTCTCTTCATATTCCTTCCAAACAGTCTGTGAGAACAAAAGGCCAGGCCTGTAAATAGAAAAGCTGCTTTTGCATATCATCACTACTTGATAAAAATAAACAAAGCCTGTTGTCCCTTCATTCCTGCCACAAAAGGCTTATGGGTGTTTTCCATATGACAGAGCTTATAGCGCATGTACGTAAAAACTTAGCACCTGATTTTTGAAATGCAGGTAGCAAGAAACAAGTTTGCTCATTTGTGACCACGAGTCTCTAAGCACTTCATAAAGAGTCTCCAGTGAGATGATTTGCAGTAGCCTAACAGAAACCTTCCTTTGAGCCCCTCAGGGAATTCAAAACTGTGCTGACAGTGATGAATTATATTGTTTCCTATGGGTTGTCACTTCTTCCTGAGAGATCACTGTCTCTGGAGGCTTTTCACCAGGTTTTCCACGCAAACTCTATTCCAATATGTGGTTACTGAAAGCTATCCTCAGATGGTCTGCAGGATTTCCCAGGCAGGCATTTCTGAAACTAAACTGGGATTACAGAATAGCTAATTTGAGAGCCCAGCTACAGTTTAAAATAAATTCAGTTCTGTCTTCGATGCTTCCAATTTTAACTTTTACACTCAATTGGTATAAATTATTGTACCAGAGCCAACTAGCTGACCCTGTAGTCATGCACCTTTCTGGCACTTTAGAAAGGTAGTAAAGAGCCATCACAGAACAGCAGCAAACTGTTTCTCAGAGCTCCACAGTGCTCAGGTGTGGGAGCACAGCATACCCTGTCCTGCCCAGCCAGCAGCAGATGCTAGCTGATGAGGAACACATCCTTGGCATTGGATCCAGGCTGCTGTTTTAAATGTAATGGTAGCTGTGACCAGCACTAAGACTACAGCTCTGACCAGCTCAGAAGTTACAGAGCAAAAGCAGTGAGTTAGGGTTCTGTGAATAAGGTGGATCAAGTCACTTCTTTGGTTAAAAGAAAAGGTGAGTCAGTGCAGCTCTGGGTTGGAGACTGTACTACGAAGTGACTAACCTCTGCATTGCCTGAATGAGAAGTGAGCAACCTCTGTTTATCTATGTTTACAGCTGATTACACCACAGGGCAAAATGCAGGACAGGCCTCTTTCGCACCCTCTCCCCTTGCCCACAGTCCTCAAAGGCCAGACGTGGCCTGACCTTTGCTCTGTGTGGGATGTCTGGAGGGGAACCAAAGAGAGCTGGAGCTCTGGTGTTCTGCTGTCCCGGTTCTGCTGTGCGCCAGTGGTGATGTAAACAAGGGTGGGGAAGAGGAGAGCTTCCGCCAGCCACCAGTTGACTCTCAGGAAGGGGGGAAGCCCGAGAGCCGAAAACATTACAGCATTGTCTTTTGGAATGGACTGAACATGTGCAAAATCACTGTCCTAATGATAAACACTGTAATAAATATTGGCAGGACATGAATCCAGACTCTGCAAAGGCTTCCTTTTTTTTAATAATTATAAAAGCAGCTCAAGCCACATTTTTCTTTATCACATCTTTAAAGTTTGTTATCCTGCACTCCTCTCTAGATTGCCGTATGGTGAAAGAAATGGCTCTTAGAACTGTTTTCTGTAGAAGTGTAGTAGACATGAATACCAAAAAACTTCACAAAACCACTAAATATTTGGCAACCTTCTAGTCTACTGTAATTTTTAAAAAATGCTCAAGACAAATGTTTATGTTGAAGGGGGAAAAAATTCCCAGGATAGAGCTGTCAATTAATGGATAATTTCAGCTTTCCTATATAACCCTGTTGTATAAGCCATACTTCATAAAGACTGAATACTCTTCTAATTAAACTTTTCTAAAACCTTAAACAGCATTTGAATTGTGAGTGGATTCTGCTCTGGCTTTTCTGGCATGTTATATACAGGACGTCTGGCCAATTCTCCAGTCTTCTCTTAGATATGTTACCGATCCAAAATATTTTCACCAGACACCCTGAAGTGGAATCACAAGCTTGCCAATTTCCATTTCGTGTATCTTCCTTAAAAAACTGAAAATTGCAGCTCATGAGCACTGGTGATTTGATTGCTCAATGTCCAAACTTAATTCACTGGAACAAAATAACAACAAAGATGCAGAAGATGATGCCTGGCCTCTATGAGGCAAAATTGTGAAAAGAGAAGAGAAGAGAGAAGATAGAAAAGAAGTTGTGTTATTTCCAGCTCAGAAGTTAGGCCTGGGGGGATTGGTGCTCTTAAACCACTGATGAAGTACACATCAACAATTACCAGTAGGCCTTCTTCAGCAGAGTTATTGGATTATTACACTGACATTTCCCTGAACCTGCCCAGGTCTCCAAAGCAAAAAAAGCAATTCTTGGTGTCTTTACACTGTGTAATTTTCAATTTTCTCAATTCTCAAGTCAGCACTTTTTTGAGAAACATGTATCAGAAGAAAAGTTCTCAACAAAGGTCTCACATTCTGATTTCCTTGGACTTTACAGCAAGATTTCAAATGGTATTGAAACTGCCAAAAAAGAAAAATGTGTGTTATAGTATTACAGATGATAACATAGTCCAGTCTGAGTTTTTTCCTTCTAAGCGGTGCTGTGAGAACTTAAGCAATGTTATTTCACTAGGCCAGGAAGTCTGCAGAACTTCATTAAAATACAGCTGAATGACCTGTTACAGGAACCAGGCTCCGCAAGGAAGTATTTGGGATTCTGGCAATGTGATGGTCCTGCAAGTTGGTTCCTTGTTCACTACAGCTGTAGCCTGTGGCTTGAACATCTCTTGTCCTCTGGAAAGGGATAATCTCACCTAGATGCCACATAAGGTGTCTGGTCCTCATATTCAAAAGATCTGCTCTGGGTCAAGTAAAAGGCTTAAGCTCCTTTCCTATCATCCTTCCCCTCCAAATTATTCAAGACAAATGCTGATCCACCACCCCAGCCAATGCTTCCTAAGTTTGTTTTGTCCTTGCTGGTTCCAAGCTGGGGTTACGTGTTCAGGCCACCTCTTCTCCCTCCAGAAAATGTTCTGGATGGAAGGAATATGGAAAATAGAAGAGAGCTGTGGCTTTGGTAGTGGATCCCATGGGATATATGATGGTATGGTAATCTGACTCCAGAGGATAAATGTCCAGCTGATATTGCTAGAAAAACTCCAGGAAGCTGGTGAAGATTATAGCTAGGCCAAGTCCCATACTCCAAGTATGATTGCTCAGAATTACAGAATATTTAGAGCTGAAGCCCAAGGAGGATCCATTTTAGGAATGAGTTCAGATTTGTTGAACTGAGAAATGAAACCATAGCTGTTTAGAAGAATACCACAATGTAATCAATGCCCAGAAGTTCCCTAAGTTCAGACTTTGACTGAGATATATTGTCCAGACTCATGCTTTGACTTTGAAGGTGCTGCAAATCCCATGTAACTGTAGTCAGTGAGAGTTTCAGGAGCTGGATCTTCTAGGGAAATCCCTGCTAGGCAAACTAGCCCCAATTTGCAGGAAGTGATACAAGAAGATGAAATACCCATAGAGCCAAAAGGTTTATCAGGTCAGGAGTGCACTCTCTGGGTTTGTGTATGGTAGTAGCCCAGCTGCCTCTGACATTCCTGAGGTCTTGCACCAACCCAATTCTTCCTGAAGCCTGAAAACTTTTCTTCAATCCTTGCTGCCCCACCAAGAAGCCCATGCAGGAATTACTAGGGAGTGTATGGGTGATTTCCAGTGAATGATATCCAAACACGCTCTGAATAGTAAGCTTTACGTAGTGACTATTGTACTTAAAGAGGAATAATATGATGGCTAGTGAGAGAGGGACTGCAAGCCCATGGGCAATCATCCAGAACTGTAAAGAAGGCTATCTTTTATAGTACTGTATATAGGTTTATAAATATCATCAGAGGGTTAAAGTAACAGCTTACAGAGAGGTCATAAAAATAAGGGAACCCTGAGAGGTTCCAGGAGCAGCTTTAGCGGTGGGAACATAGTATTTTTATTCGTAATTGGATACAGTCTACGTTAGTACAGCAGCCTCTTCATTTTGTGCAGTATAAAATGGGAGGGAACCATGTCACTTCTGACTGTGTCATCCCAGCAAGTGCTCTGTGTTCAATAAAGGGCTTCAGTCCTGAAGACTACCAGCTCAGCACGTTTCACTGAGAAGAAAGAAGACATTACTTTAAAATGTTAAAAGCAGTTATTGCCAAAACATGATTTAGAGAACAGTAACATGCTCTGTGTTCAGGGCAAAAGCGAGATGGATATCCTGTGTCGAGCTCTCTCCTTTTTTTCTGCCATCATGAAGTTCTGCAAGGTGAGTGGATTCAAAATTATAGAACTCAAGTATGGGCAATTTTTTTATCTGGTTCCAGGTGGCCTAGCTCTTTTTCAGCCAGTGAACTGGTGCTTATTCAGACTGATTCTTTAGCCCTGCTACTCTGAGCTGACAGACTGTATCCCTGTTTGCACAGCTATAGGTGCCTACACAGCAGTGGAAGCAGTGGAGGGTCTTGCCATGCTCCCATCCTGGCCAGCCTACAGGACTGAGCTTCCTTCTCCTCACTTGACTGGCGCATGCTGGCAGGATCAGGCCACCCAATAAAAAACCAGATTATATGGGGGATCATTGCAGAGTGCCTGGCTGGAGGTTTGCAGCTGCTAGTAAGTGTTACTGCATCTCAGGAGGCTCATGTTGCCTTTACCAACGTGTTTCATAAGTAAAAGTAATGGGGATTATTTAATCAAAATCGGATTATTTCTCCCCCAAATCACAGAACAGGCAAATTGTCCTTTCTCCCTCCTGGGTTGTTTCTGCCACTGCAGGCCCGTGTTGCGGGTGAGTGCCAGCAGAGCACTGGGGATGGGCAAGGACAGTGAGCTCCAGGCCCTGCTGCCTCCCAGGCTGCTTGCGCTTTGGCTGTCCCAGTACGCTGCTGCTCATTAGCCATCAAGAAGAAAATTACATGTTATGGGAAGGCCAGATGAGAGTCAGTGACCCTAAACCACTAAGCAAAGGATTTTAAAGGGGTTTATAAAGCCAAAGCTTTCAAGTGCACAGCCTGAAGTTAAAACATTTAAATCCGTATTTAGGCATCAAAATAAACAGGGGTCTGATTTTTTAAGAGGTGTAGAACAACTCGGGTTTTCCACGCAATTCCCCAGAGGCTGTAAATTTTTTCAGTTCCTCTAAAAATCTGGCAGCCTCTTTAGATCTTTAGTAAAGGAGTTTCAGTCCCGGCAATCCAGGGAAGCCTGAGAGTATCCCTTAAAACTTTATTGAGTAAGGAACTGAGGGCTGAAATCCAGAAAAATACTGAGGCCCCTAGTCTGAAACACAGCAAGAATCTGGGTGCCTGTGTTCAGGAGCAAGACAAAGACAAGCCAGCAAAAAAATTAAAATAAAAACCATGGCTTCTCTATTTGCTCACTTTCTGGCCTTGCCAGTCTTGTATGGCTTTCCTCAGCATTGCAGTTTCCACATCACAGCTAGATCCTTGTAGGTGAGAGTGCTACCTCGGGAGAAGAAAGAAGTGGGGTTAAACCCCCTGGACCTGTGGGGCTTCTCCTTTCTGAGCTTCTGTTTTACGCCTTATGCTGCAAGAGGAAACAAAGCACTGTTCATGCCTTTGTCCATCATCTTTTTTTTTTTCCCAAAAAAAACAATAGCAGTAACCTCAGTTGCCAAAAAGGACCGATCATGTAGCTAAAACCATGAGATTTCTGCTGTTCATGCATAATTGTGTAAGTGGTTGGACTGTAGCTGCTTCTCTCTTTTGATCATTTCTGTTCATCTGGCTTAAGCAGCTCTTGCTTAGCACACTATTTTTTCTTACTTGTATTCCTGTGCTCTTAACTTTTCACCATTCCCTGAAGAAAGAACTCACTTGGGGCTGTGTATTCCTGTCCTGAAAGCTCAGCGCCTAAAAATCATGGCAGCAACTACATTTTCCTGTAGAAGAGATCCTGTCACCGCGAGTCCTAACACCTAATTGTCACCATCTGAAAGGCAGGTCCATGGTCTAAAATGCTTCCCTAGGTCCTCTCTGAGATGAGTTGAGAGAGGCAGAGGCCCCTACTAAGGGCAATTCTGGCCAGTTATCTCAGATACGTTTCTGTTGGAAAGGATAAATTGACCCCAGTTCATCACTCCCACCACTCAGTAGAGGAAACCCAGATGACTAAAGTTGATTAGATACCTAATTGTTGGGTGGCTTAAAGTCAAGTGCTGTAATTCCATCCCCAGGATCTGACAGGAATTTCTGCTATAAGCAAGAAGCCCATTAGTTCAGAACATCTAAGGAGTGCAGACCTGCCAGCCTGAGGATGACTGTCAGTTGTCACAGTGAGAGAGTCATTGAAAAAGCAATGTGTGGATGGAGCTAGGACAAGCATTTCCAATCAACACAGCGTATCTCCTTGCACACCATTGTACAAGGCAGTAGTGAAGAGTTCACATCATCTGCACTCCAGGAAGATGAATTCACACTGGAAGACATGTAGAGAAGAGTTGGTAAATAAAATGGGAAGTGAGGAACCTATTTTAGGAGGGAAGATTAGAAGAGTTGGGTTAGTTTGGCTTAGTCAGATTAATTTTGAGAGTGGAATATGATTCTTTTCACATACAGAACATTAGGGAAGGGGAAGAGCTATTTAAGTTAAATTAGAACATTGGTAGAAGAACAAATTGGTACGAAGAGATCACAAGTAAATGCAACGTGTTTCTGAAACTTGCTTTCTCCCACAAAATTTAGAATATCTCTTCACGACATTTATGCTGCAGCAATTGGGGAAAGACAGCCCTTGCTAAGCTATGTTACAACTCCTCCCCTGTCAGACTTCCTCTCCCTCCTTCCATCTCTTCTCAACATGAAAACCAATGAAAAGGTTAGTATAATGTGAGAAGCCTGCAAAAAAACGCCTTCCAAATATATTGGCTACAAGTCTTCATTATTCTTACCACTTAAAATAGTCTTGTGATAGCCTTTGGAGTCATGGGTATTGACCCTAGTGACTGATATATCTGGCATTAGCAATCCCGGTCCAGCTGGAATGCGTGCTTATTTTCTTATTGGCTATCCAAGTCTTGAATGACCTAAAAGTGATATTTTTTTGATAAAATTGCCCCAGCTCAATGGCAGTTTTAGGACCAGAACCCCTGGGAAGGAGCCCTTCTAGGAGGAGATATGATGTTACCTCCTTTGCTAACTAGATTGATCAAGATGATAGCAGATATTCCCATGGAATCACTGATATTCCCTTGGATATTTTTGTGTTGGACAAAATGTGATCATTTGCCAAAGAAAGCTAGGTCACTTCTTAAATCCTCAATGCATACTACTGAGCTGCTGGACAGTTAGGTTTTTCTTTTTATCGGTAATACTCTTAAACATCTCAGTTCATAAGACTTTATTCTCAAAACTAATTTACAGTCTATCACGTATGATGCTTCCATCTGTTATTTATTGATTTGTTGCTATAGATGGTGTTTCATTTCTCCTTTTAATCATTCTATTTTTAATTAGTAACCCAGAAAGGCAGTCACGCTTACTTTATCTGTCCATGCCCTGTGTCAGAGGTAAACTGAGAGATGCTGAGGAATGCTGGTACAATTCCCTTACTTTCAGAAAGGGGATATGAGGAGATCCAGGTTGACAGTTTACATATCAGTGTGACAGAAAAGAAAGTAAGGTGAAAGGGTATTAGCCATTCCTGTTAGCTACTGACATCCATTTCCTGATAAGTTTCACCTGTTGTATTTATGTCTAATGGGTTATACTCAAAAGATGTGTGTAGATGAGAAGAGCTGCACAAAGAATAATGTTTGCAAGAATTCAAGAAGTCAAATTGGAACTAAATTTCTTCAAGGTGGGCAGATGAGGCCAAGAAAAAGCATAAATTACATTGACCTTAATTCTGCTTTCTGGGGGAAAAAAAAAAGAAAACATGCCTTTCTTTTACTTTTCCAAACTAAGAGTTGCTTATAGCTACACTGCTGAGCAACACTGCTCCTGTCTGCTGCCCCTATGTTAATCTGGAGGAGCTACAGTTAAATTGGTGGGGATATTCTGGCCTCCTGCCAAGGGGAGAGTTTGGCCCCAGTAAGCGTAATTTCAGCAGAGCAGTCAAGGAAGCACAGTATGAAGTCACGTGGTTTAAAAGTGTGCTAATTAAACCCACCACTCAGGTTTTTATTCTTAAGCGTATGACTTCAAGGTGAGAGTCAGTGCTGCGGATTGTGCAAATGATGGGGTTAGGATGTAGGAACCGTGTGGGTGGGCAAGCGCTGTATGATGATGATGGCTGAGGCCCGCAGGTGTGCTGGATCCAATTTCCTGCAGGCATTGAGAAAGCTGCCCACTGCCTGAGCAGAAATAGCATGAGAGCTAGGCTGGCCGCTGTCCACAGAGAAACCAAGGCAGAGAAAGACCGTCATAAATGCTGCTGACAGCAGCACCAAACCTGCTAAACCTTGGCTTATTTGTACCACTGAAGAAGATAAAGGGGTTATATAGCAGTCCTCTAATTTTCTAGCATTTGGGGCTTGGGATCCACTTGCTCTGTTGAGACATGAGGGCAACTTCAAGCAGCAGGAGCATCACTGAGTTGGGCCTTTATTTCACAGCAGATTCACAAGTCTTGCATGATGAATGTGGAAAGATGAAGGGTATTATGCAATAATAAAAATGTATCAGCCATGGAAATTGTTTGAAAAACTTATTAGTTTGGGTAATAAGTGTCAGATAATGAAAATATATTAATATAGTATTTACATACTTCCATCTCAAAAAAAAATAGTTGTACTTTAATAATCCTTTTGCAAAAAATGCAATGAATAAAGGGGATGTGACAGACTATCTTACATTTAGGTAATACGTGCAGAGTATCCTACCATTATACTGTATCCATTATAGTATTAAGTGTATGATTAACACAATTCCCCATATACCCTAGTATGCCAGACATAAACGGTGCCCACCTCATGTCCTTAACAGAGTATTTTGGTGTTCAGTTGAACTTCCCTGCAAGACGAGAGGGTGAAATTAAATTATTTCTACCTTATTTTCCTACATGTCTTGGAGCAGTTTCCCCTTGGTAAGCCCCTAGAATTGTCTTATCACCTTTCTCCTTCTAGTCACTCTGACTGAAACTTTTCTGGGTGTCTCCAGCCTCCTGGTATCAGCTTTTTCTCTTCTTAGACAACTAGCTAAAACTCTGTTGCAATTCCAGGTTACTTTTGATCTCTATGCCTGGTCTGTCTTAGAGCCGTGCCAAATATCACTGATGGATTTAGCATCTTTCTCTTAAGCCATTTCATAAAGAGCCCAATGGGACCCCAGTAGTTCAACCTCCCACAGTTGCTCTTCCAGCTCTGGTGCCACCCCTTCAACTTCAGGTCTCTCTCAGGCAGGCAGCAAGGGAAGGTGCTGATACAATGAGCATAGATATAACGATACTGCATCCTCATGGCCCCGCCATGTAGAAGGCCTCCTGGATACTGTTCTCAGTCTAGGAAGAGATCACTAATCCTTGCTCAGCTTAGCACTGAAGTGGCTCTAGTTTCTGGACATTGTAACTGTAAGCTTGATGCTCTTCCATTCACTGCTTCCCTTTCTGCATCATCTTTATCCAGGGATATTGGGCGCTGCACTAAGTCTAGCACCATGGCTTTATTCCCCAAAAAGTGCAATAAAAATGAAGCAATACAGCCAATACTTGGATGTTTCTTTCTTACTAAATCCATGAAAACAGGGCTCTTACCAGCACTGGAAATTTTCCCAAAAGCCTTCCTCATAAAATGCAATATTTAGTTGACTAACAATATCAGCATTTTAAAAATGCTTTTCAGAAAAATGTGAGAAAGTGGAATGTATTTTGCAATCAGTACAATTAATTTCCAGGTGCCTAGAGATGACCTTTGTCTGCACAAAGCAGGGTCATGAATGGACACCTAAGGAAATGGGGAATTCATGCATTTGTAGATCAAAATTTAAAAAACAAGCACTCTTTTCTAGAGGGCCAAAAAAGGCTGGAGAGGCAGACAAAGCAAATAATTCCACTCATTCCTTCATGAAAAAATATAGATCAGTGCAGACATTGTGCTGAACAGAAAGTTCTCAAGAAATATTTTAGGTTAACGGTTTTGCAGCATTCTCTCCAGTACAGGCTCCCCAGCGCTCATTGACTTAATGTTTTAGATTGAAACAATGAATTATGATCTTTGCAAATTTTTTCTCCATAAGATGCTGCACTGTATTTCTAGGATCTTCCACAACCCAGAGTTAGGCCATGTATTTCTTTCAGCCTTGAAAGAGAAAGGATGACAGCTCTGGGAAGCTCTACTCTAATGGCCACAACAAACACACCCACAAAGACTTTTCACTGTGACAGCCGGCAACACTGAACTGTGCTGTATCCATCAATTTGTAGAATCTATCCCAAGACATGGAGACAGCAGAGACAGCTCAAGGAATGGGTGGTACATGTTGAAGACAAGGCATTATGGACAAGGAAGGTAAATTGATTCAGCAGATGGTCTGAAACCCCTCCCCTGCCTCTGCAGGTAGGATTCCTTTTTGATGCTTCAGATTTAAATCAGAAAGGCTTGTTTTGTCAGAGCCCCTTGAATGTAGAGTGATTCTGGTCACACTTACTTTGTTACACTACACGAGTTTGCTGTTGGTATTACTCCCAGCTTAATGACAATCTGTGTGAAATCTTAACCCATGCCATATGACTTCATGATCAGGCAAAATGCTTCTGATCTCATTCAGTAGAAACTTGTCTCAGAAATAATTTCCACAGCTGTATTCTGCATGATCACACTATCTGTTAGATCTATTTTTACATCTCACAAATGGCTGACAATATGCCACAGGAAAAAAAAACAACCAAACAACAAATCTGGATATATCTAGATAATAATAAAAGAATCAGTCGTGATGTGATGACTTTCACATTGCAACTGGTAAGAGGACTTCAGGAAGAATATCCATGAAGAGGATACAAATTAAATCACTTTTATTAACCACTTGTGCTGCTGAAAGAGCCACTTAGGAACCCTACTTGTAATAGAGCGCCCAAAAACCTATGAAACCATCTCTGTCACAATAAAAATACATGCCAGAGAAGGAAAAGAGGAAGGTTATTGTACAGGGAGATGTAAGCCCTACCCCTTCAAAGATTTTAATCTGGAGAAAATCTTGACAAAGTCATCCTGAAAGGCCATGCCAAAACTAAGAGTAAAATCCAGATCTCACAATCCCTGTGCCAACACAGTACCTCCCATATTTTACATCCTCTTATGCATTTTTAGTAGGTGGCTTCTGACTATTACCTTGCTGTTAACTGGGCACTTGAAAACTCAGTAGAGAGAAGGTAGTCAGGCAATCACTGCTCCAAACAAACATACTAGGAGAGTATCTGTACTAAGAGTAAAAGAGCTTGTTAAAAGAAAGCGATGATGAAGTTGATGTCTTACTTGAGTCAGTTCTGGAAGAAAGAATCCTCCCTTGGCAATTACTTTCTTCTTGCTGCTTTCAAGCACAGCAGTTCTCAATTGGTCTCTGAAAGCCCTCCACAAAAAGTATTCATCTCGCAGTTTGTCACTTCAGTTGTCACTTTTGCAAGAGTACAAGAATGAGTGTCTTCTGAATATGAGAATGTGTGCTTATATGATATTAAAATTATAGCACCACTGGAACTACTGTTTTTATTGCTGCTACTAAGAAGGTGTGTTAAAATCCATTGATCAAAAAAGTCATGTCTGCCTATAGCTGATGCTATAAAGGCCAGCTGTCAAAAATCACTATCCTTGAAATCTAGCTTTGCTGAAGGGGAGGCAGACAGCAATGCTGTTTCCAGAGGAGCTCCTGTCATCTGCATAGGCCCTTTTTTTTCCTTAAGTTGTTTTAATATAGCTGGCATTTTTCATGTGACTCATGACAGATGACAAATAGCATGATAGGGACATCTTAATAGTTTTATATCAGCTAAGCATGGGAGTTATGGGCAGAACTTGTGGCTTGGTGCTATTCCACACAAATTCCAGAATATGGCTAAAATTCTGTATTTTCCTGCACTAGCTTTAGCTGCTCGTATCAGTCATTAATGGGTTCTTGGTAAAATCTTTCTGATTGTTGCCTCTGTCTGTCATATAGTTTTATCATAAGGTATTAGCAATATCTAACTCGTATATAGTGCTTTAGTCAGCAGGCCTTGTGGTCCTTTGCTGAGAGATCAATGTCATTTGTTCTGAGAAATGGAGGTATTCTGGGAGTGAGGCAGTTGCACATCAGACAATAAAGACAGCAACTCAGTATTTTCTTTTAATAAAGCTGGTACCATCCTTTCTGTCCACTGGAAGAAGACAGAGTTTCTGTGTGGAAAATATAATAGATGACCTATGATTAAAGGTTGCAGTAAGATACACGCATACAGGAGGGCCATGCTCATGTTGATCAAGCAGCATGGGATTCTGACATTCCCTCATGTTTTAGTGCTTGATTTTGTTGTCCTAATAGTGTTGTTTCTGGATATTTTCTTTAATCAAAAGTTCTACATACGTACTGTGCCATGTTTTCCTAGTTTAAATCCACTCAAGTGAATTATAACAGCATAAAACTGGAGCAATGGGCCTAGACTGTATAAGCAAATCTTTGTTTTGATGTTAGTGAGTGATAAACCAGCACTCAGAGTAAGTTTCAAAATTTAATTTGGTTATTAGTGCAAAGTACCACTGATAACTAACTAGAGACTTCTGAACATTTCCATAGTATGAGGCATCTCTTGTTAGAAACTCCAGTTTGGGAAAATGTTACGGCATGTTCTTATGTCCCACAGAAGGCAAAGCACATCCTTTTCTGAACCAGCTCCAGAGAGACTGTCTCATTCCCTCTTGCCCTCCCATTCACAATCACATAATGTCTCTGTACCAATTCAAAACATTGTATACATGGAAAATTGTGTGTGTTCCATTACAGGCAGTTATGGATAAGTGGTTCTGTCCATTCTGAAATAAATTAATCATCCTGTCTACATTTGTTCTTTGTTTCATCTGCTTCTCCCATCTGTTCTCTTCCTCTCTCTCTTCCAGCTCCCCCTGTTTTAGCAGAGTTTCTTAGTTCAACTGAGATCAGAAGTTGGCCCAGCATGTGTTTGCAAATTTTATTGTATGTCTTAACATGGCTTTGTTCAGGGGGTTGGTGTTTTTTTCTTTTAAAAATGTCTTTCTCTAAAAATGAATGCAAGTCCCAGGCCTTATGGTCTCCCTTTTGTGGGCAGTCATAACGTTTTCCCCTATGGGTAGTCAAGTGAGGAAGGCAGTGTTAACAGAAACCTGACTGATGGAGCCTCTCTGAGCTCAATAATCCATTCAGCTTCCAGTTTTGTGGGCAAGACCTGCTCCATAGCTAGCCACATTTAGGGAGCAGAATGTGGTGTCTCTGTGAGGCAGGACTTGAAGGTCTTATGCCCCTTTCAGCTCCTACTTTAGCACTCCACCCCAGAGTGAACTTTGCACCACATCAAGTGCTTTGTATATACTCTTGAGAGTATGGCCAGATGTGGCAGTTTTGTTTGTTTTACTTAGGTATACATGCCCTATTCATGTAGCTCCGAATACAAACACTCATCAAAGTAGATTAAATAGACTAATGCCCTCCATAATGAAACAAAGCTTCTAAGTCAGTATTTTCATGACATTTCTAATCCAAACATTTCTGTCTGGCTTAACCCGTAATAAGCAACCGGTTTGCTTCTTTTCTTCATCTGCTATGAGGGCATCTTCAATATAAAGAAAAATGTAGCAAGCCAAATATGTCACGATTCACTTGGAACATGATTTAAAGTTTCTGAAGGGTTACACATTTCTGCCCTGCTTGACTGTTCTTGCTAAAACCCCCCTTGTTTGCTGCACACGCATGACATTTGAAAACTGTTGTAGGTTTGTAGAACAACTTGATGCATTCCAGAACCAAGCACACTTGTAACAGTCATACGCAAAGCCATAACTCTTACCAGTGCATTTGGAAAACAGAAAATTTTCCAGTGCAACTGAAGGATCCAATTCTGCCCTTCATACTGCTGCCGAATAGTGAGAGTAACTCCACGTGAAATCAGTGAAATTGTAACTCTGGAGTAATATAAAAATCAGACATCAGTTTCTAGACATAACATTTTTCAGTTTTAACAGTAAAACTGTGGAAAAAAAACCCTTGAAGGTTGCAACCCTTTTGTTTCTTGCATGATCCCACTGACCCTCCCTTCAGCCAGTTGGCTCTCAATTCATCAGTCTCTTGCAGCCACCCAGTACTGATTTCATTCTGTCTTTAGACTCATTATTCTCAATGATTCCTTTTTATCCCATACTGTCCAGTGTATCCCTTCTGAATACGCTGCAGTGGGTTTCCTCTTCCCTACTGTTGGTTGCTGGCAGTCATGTTATTAACAGAGAGAGAAGGAGGCTACCTACTTTAAGTTCCTATACATAGTCTAGAATAATTCTGAGTTGCCATTACTGTCCTGACCCTAGCAACCCTAGCCTGGTTTGGCAGCACAGCCCAGCTAGTAATCACTAGGAGCTGGGAGCAGTCTGACCATGCTCTGTGGGGCAAGAGCCCTCAGAGATCATAGCTACTAGAAAATAAAGGGGTTTACTAAGTATGTGTGAAATGCATTTTTTAAAAAAGCTTTCACAAAGACAGCAAAAAGGACTTCTGGCAGGCGTGCCCGTTCCCCTGCCAAATTTTATATACATGCTTTAAAACATTAACCAAATTGCATACAAGAAATGGTCTCAATTTTTTATATGTGGGCAAAACTTATTTTTCCCTAACTTTCTTCTCAGAAACAACTGAAGCATGACTCTTGAAATTTAAAAACACATGAATAACGACAGCCTGGAGCAAACACCAGGCATGGAAAATTTCAACTGAACTTGTAAAAGTTTAACTAAGTTATAACAGTGTCTTATAACATGAAATGTCAAAAAGTCTCTTAATAACAATAGAATAATGGTGAAGCAAATCCAGTATTTCTGTGGAGGATTGATTAGGGAACAAATAACATCACAGGAGGAATAAATGGAAATAAATGAATGGTGGGTAGTAATAGGTAGCACACACAAGCTATAGGAGTTGTAGAAAAGTTTAGAAAGCACTTCAGAGTCTGCTTTTCTTAATATATTCTTTTCTAGTAATAAAAAATGTTAGTGGCAGATTTAATAACATTTAACCTCATCTTTCCTACAGTAAGAAAAATATAAAACACTGGAATGTTGAAAAGTGATGATAAAGTGAGGAATGCTTTCAAACATCCAACTCTTTTCATGGGTAAGGAATAATATCTTGGGTGATCTTTTGACCTTGTCATTCCAGTCTGATATTTTGGTAAACCAGGCTAATGTATGCCAGTTAACTCTGTGGCAGCCACTCCCATTACAGTGGTATAAGATCCTATTCCTCCCATCCATGGAAAAGTAAACTCTCCATTGCAGGAAAGAAAACTACCTGTAAATGAACCTTTCCAATGCATTGTAATTCATGGTTTGTTAGATATAGATGATACTACTAGTGTACATCTGGGCCATGGCACAGATGAAGCCTTCTGAAACCCTCTCTTGCACTTGGTTTTTCCATGTATTTCACCCACAGTGGATGCATCCTCTTTTCTGTTGCTGAAACATGAAGAACAGATTCTGTTTCTTTTCCCTCCAAAAGGAGTTTTGCGTCAGAACAAAAAATACCTAGAAATTCACAAAGATGAACAGGCTCCAGTTGAAGTTCTTCATCTAGCAGCTTACAGGTAGTCTTTCCTTCTGAGGAGCAAAGTGCGTTAGCAACAAAGATGGGGTAACCATTTACTGTCTGGGCTATACTATACCCACACTGTGGCTTATGAAAGGTCATCAGTCCCCAGGGCTGTCAGTCCAGAATCTACCAAAACCACTGAATTTCCCTGTTTCTTGGGACCTGCTCTTGTCTAGGATTCAGGAGTAACTCTTTACACAGATTCTCAGTCCCTCTTGTTATCTATTTGCAGTGTAGATGATTTCTATAGATGTGCATCTGTACGAATGAGACACTTTGATCTTCTCATTATACAGTTCTTCAGTAGAATAAAATAACCCAGGACAGCTGTACACCTTCTTTCTCACCTATTCTTGGAAGACCTATTTGTGTCTTTAGGGGAGTATCAGCTCAGGTTGGTCCCTTCCAACCATTCTGTTCCATCAGCCAAATTTGCTCCCTTATCCTATACTATGGGTTTTCCCCTAGATCCTAGAGATTTATTTTAATAGACAAAAAAGAGCAGTAACCCAAGACTCTGCAAGCAGCTGTAAATCCAGCTGGACCTCAGAACAGACACTAGTGCAACTTTCAGCATTTTCAGCAGTAACGAGTTAGAACATACAACAATAGAAAAAATTATATTTTCTTCTAGAAAGGAGTAAGTCCCAGTCCACACAGGGTACAGTCCTTGAGGCAACATAGCCTGTCTGAAAGTCTTTACGAAAGCTGGAGCTTTGTAGTATGCCAAATGCAGAACATTCTGACAAAAGAGTAGAAAAGCATATTCCAAAGAAAGGAATGTAGTTATATTTAATTCCCTGAGAATATTTCTCTAGGTTTGGGCCTAATTTGTCCTCCAATATATTTTTCCCCAAAAGGCTTAATTTAATTTCATTCTGTCTTTTTAACATGAAACAGTGGAATGCATCATAATATTTTCCCCACTTGCCAAAATTTGCTTTTCCAAATATGCACATTTATTGAACGAGGTAAAACCAGATTGCTTTCTAGTTGGGCAGCAGACATGGCAGATGTGTCTTTAAAAACTCCCTGGTAAATGGCTTGGACTGTCTGAATCCTAAATGGTCTAGTGTCCAAGATGCTGGGTGGAGAGACAATGATGCTCTAAGGAGTATTTATCGATGGAGAGAACTTTCAAAAAAATGGGTTAGTTTTCACTAGGTTGATGAGCTACTGACCTAGCCAGACATGACACAATACATTTCAACCCATTTTCCACAAAAGACTATAAGTACTGCATATCAGTCAGTGTTGTTTTTTTCCACCCTCAACTGGAAAGCTGCATTTTCTCTGAAATATTTTTGTGTCATTTTCAATCAGATCTAATTTTGAGGGCAGATGGATGGTATCCTTTTTATTGTGTTTTGTGTTGTATAACAAAAAAATTACAAGGATCATCAGGTGGCCTACACAGTAATGGCTGCACACAGTCATTATTAGCGATGACTACCATTTCAGGAGCTGATATCCCTGAGGACTATGCTCTATTTTAGCCAAGTAAAAAAAGTCAGGGGAAAGGACTGTGGCCATTTAAAAAAAAAGAAACAAAAGACCCAAAACCAACAACAAAAAAACCCCTCACCAAAACCACAAAAAAACCCCAAAACCCAAACCAAAACACAATATATTTATTATAAGCAAAAATTATCATCTTGATTTCTAGCATTGGTTGGTCAAATTATTAATCTTTGTGCTTGTTTCTGCCTAAGGAAAAAATGGCTTCTTGCAGGAGAGTTTCTGTGTATACGCTCGTTCACATCCTATTAAAGCCTGAGGCCTTGCTTTTGGTTTCACGTACATTTGGGTTTTACTCTAGCAGGCTAATTTAAAGAAATATATATCTGCTGTTAATGGGTCACATTCACTTCTGTGCACTAGGAACAGCAAGCAGCCATTAATCCAGGATAACTTGTTATTTAACCCAGATTTACAGCTGTGTATTGTCAGTGGACTTCCCCTCTCAGCTTGGTTGTGCTGCAGCAGTGGTTTTCAAAGTGAAGGTCATGATCCCCTTGAGGGCTGTGTAAAGGATCAAAGAGTGGGTTGGAAGTTGCAGGAGAAGTGGTGTTAATCACTAGCAGCCCCAGCTGTGGTTCCACCAGTTTTGCTTTGACTACGGTGCTGGTGCAAGCAATCATCGGGTCCTTCCTCTCAGCTATCTGTCGGCTCCTCTCCTGCACACCAGCCTCTGGGTGACTCCAGTATGCATCTGTGGAGTCACACCACCATGAACCAGATCAAGGGATTGACTTGCCTGATGAAATGCTCTACCAAGCAAACATGTGCTCTGTCACAGTCAGATCTGTTTCCAAGCAAGCCCAGTTCACCATGCAGACACAAAATACAAAAGGGTAAGAACAAGCACCTCTGCAGAGGGAAGTACACAAGCTGTGGACACCAGTTTGAGCAACATAGCCACCAGTTGGGAGCGTGTAGTGGCAGATCATTCGTGGTGGGGGAAAGGGAGGATGTAACTACTTGCTGCAGTTTTTAGACTAGCCAGGAAACTACAGATTGACTTTAATTGCAGACAGTTGGTCTGCATGGAAGATGTGAGCATTTAACTAATACAACAGATAGGAGCAGCCATTCTGGGTCAGACCAATGTTCTTATTAGCACTGTATCCTGCTTCCATCATGAGCCAAGACGTGTACAAATCAAGCAGTATTTTCCCCAAACACCCTCCCTGCTGCTGGCCGCTTGCAGCTCAGGGCCTGAGCTACACATTGTTGAATTTAGCAGTCCTCAGTGGATTTTTCTTCTACGAATTTCTATTTCCCCTTGAACTCATGTAAAATTTTAGTATCTGTAATGTGCAAAGACAGTTTATGCCTTCACGTAGTAATTGCAGCAAGTCCTTGCTTCTCTGCCCTTGAGGAAATTAGCTGCAGCTCACTCATGGAGTCATACCAAGAGAGATGAGCCAAAAGGAGTGGATGGGATCGCCACAGTTCCAAAAGGTTAAAGAAAACTCTTTTTATTCAAAAGAAGTAACACGATCAACATGTACATGAGTAGTGTCTTTGAGAACTTAAGAGACCAGATCCTTTAGCTAGTAAGCATGGGTTTATCTTTACAGACTTCAACAGCGGCAAATTGCAATTGGGCTTAGCTTTGTAAGTGGCCATCTGCTGGCTTGTAACAACATCTGCTTTTGCTGCTGGGGGTGTTCTGGGGGATGGAATTGAACAGCAATGAATAATAATTTGCTCCATGCACAATCATCACAAAATCAGAAAGTGAATAGCTTAGATTGACGTACGATGAGTCATTTGTTAGCTAAACAGTGGCAGAGCTGTCTGGTCATTGATCAAGTATTTCAATATCCAGAATTCAGTGTTTGATTTTTGTTCATTGGATCAAAGCCCTGCCAACTTAATTTCTGCCAAGGATCCATCAAGCTTTTCTGCTAACCACGTGTTGCAAACAAGCTGTACAAATTCTTTGTGCTGATGCATTTGTCTCTTTCTAACAATGACTATTAACTGGATAGGTGTACAGTACAAACATAAAACTGGTCCCATTTAGTGTCCAGTTTCTGTAGGTTGTTGATTTGGTTTACCTGATATCAGTTGAGTTACATCTTCAGCAGAAAGTGTACGAGCTTTGCTTTTGATAAATTCACATCACAGCCTCCATTCTTAGCTTACAGTAGCAAAAATGTGCCCTTCAGAGGCTCATTTATTTTCTCTTACAGTCTGTATCTCAGACTGTGAAAACCAGCAGTAACCTACATGTCACCCGTGAGGACAGAAGCTGGGAAAGCTCAAAAATACCAAGCTGATGATTCTAAGTGCATCTGAGCTGTGACATGATAGATGTGCACGTGCAATGAGTACAAGAGAGGAAACACGTACCTTAACATGCACATTAGAAGGTGTTGTGTGCTCACTTTGGCTTTCTTGTCTGTAGAATTGGGATAAGAAGAGTGTAACCATAACCCTCAGTGAAATGTATTGATGGAAAATTGAGATAATACATTTTACTGTAAGGTTTAGCATCGTGGACTATTTGTGTAGGCTCTCTCTCATCAGTCAGATCTAGGATAACTTCTCAGCTCTATGCTCCAGGTACCTACTCTGGCTGCATCCTGATTCGCAGGGATACACACTGTCATTCCTCCTTGTTAGAAATGCAGGGAACCGTGGGTGTGGGGGGATCAGAGCCAGGTCACCAGGCTGAGCAGTCAAGGTATCAGGACTATGAAGAGTCCCACAGAACGTACCTGATACAGGTATTGACTGCAGTGAGCATGCATGCTAACTACATGCATGCATACACACATATACACACTGACTGTATGCACATATCAACTCCTTGCTTTTCTTAGCTAGTTGGGTCCAGAGATCAAGACCCCTGTGATTTCCCCATTGCCTTTATTAGGGGGTGAAAAGAAGGGATGCAATTAAAGTCATCTTTTTCATCGGCAGCTGTAGTGGCATTTTGTTACTGTTGAAGTATACCTGTGGCACAGAGAATGTGTTCAGGAAATATGTGATATACTGTCTTAAGGGTGGCAGTGCTGAGTTCATCTTAAAATCTTGCAGACATGAATGATATAGCTATGGCATAGCTGCTGTGGGTTGCACACAAAAAGTGCCAGCAAACAGCTGTCCTTTTGGTAAGGATCGGATAATAGGAGGAAGTTCTTATATCCTCTGGGAGCCTGTTCATTCAGATTGTGGTCTCTGAAGAGCAGTGCACTTGAAAGGGCATAAAGGTAACAAACATTTTGGATGCTGAAAAATAAAGTCTATGTACTGAAGGTAAATGTCATTTCATATTTTTACTGCCCTTGGTCCTCTCAGTCTCCCTCAAGGACCACATCTAACTTCTAAAACCTGAAGAACTTTCAAAATTATCTTTTAATCATAGACCTTTTTGTTCAGTCATACCAACCCAGGATACTTCCCATGTGTTCATTTGCTCTAAACTGCATTGACCTGAGGTGTAAACCAGGCAATAAGTAGGTCTGAACTAATGGCAGATTTCAAGTCCAGTGTCTCACCAGAGCTAGACGTGGAAGCTTCCCAGCTTTTTATGAGATATTTGATATCTGAAATCTCTAAGAACTTAAAGAAGGAGTTTATGAAAAAAGAAACACTTTCTTCAATGTTTTTGGAAGTTTTTGAATTGTGTTAACTGTGGATTCTGTCTCTGTTTAAGATCCATAATAGCTATAGGTAGGAGAATAGGAAAATTTAAAATCCTCAGCACACTTGCAATATATTTTCCTTTAAAATGCACAATAATCTTTGTTCAAACACACTGAATACTTGATGGTTGGCCTGATAAGTTGCAGATTTTAGCTGTACCTGTTTAAGATAATTCACGTAACTCACATAAGGTTTGACAACTTCTAAATACAGTTGGGACAATAATGGGGTTTTTACTCTGTGCCTGAGTGGAAAAAGTTGAAGAAATATTACTTAGATTCAATTTGGAGGGCTCAGGAAAATAGAAATGACAGGTGGTTTTGGATCACTCCAAATGTTTCATTTACTCTGAAATAAAACATTTGGATTCATTTGTCATCATCGTTGGTTTTTAACAAGCTTTTTGTCCTTCCTTACTTATAAGATAGGTCTTTCTAATGGAAAAAGGACATTTTAAAACCAGTAGTAAAAATGTCAAAGCAGGCCACTCTGGCTCTCCCTAGGCAAATATTTCATACAAAGAGAACTGAGGAAATAACCTTTTACTTTTCAAAATTCTTTCAGTTGATCTTGGCACAATTTTTGGACTGTTTCATTGCCTCCAGAGCTCCATTTCTTCTACCACATCTACTGCTCACTGAAAAAAAAAAAAAGAGGGGGGCAAAAAAAAAGCCCAATTCTATTCAAAATAAACCCATCCAAATTCATGCCAGGAAAACCCTTTTGCCTTAGCACTGTGTTCTGAAAACCTGCTCATACGGGTACTATATGCTGTAATGATGTAGATTCATTACAGCAGCTGTTTAAATTGCTTCATCTTGGTCTACACTCCTGGCTAATTTGAGCAAATCTGCAGCCTTTCTGCATACACAGGGGACCCGCTCCATGTGATGACCCAAAGGATCTAACCAGCTTCTCTGAAACTACAGAAGTGTTTGTGCGGGAGTAGGCAGCTGCTGCCTTGCACACAGGGTCCACAAAGGAGCTTAGCCAGAGCTTTGTATCATGGCTGATAGCATCAGCTAGTCTGGTCCAATACCTACCTATCCACTGAAATCGATGAATTTGAATTAAATGTAGTGAAGGGAAGCACAGTAGGACAATAACATGCTACAAAAGAAGCCAGCCTTGGACTGAGGGCAATGGTGAATGTTTTACGTGAAGCAGCACTTCTGGGAAGATCCATTCCACAGGAAAAGGATAGGGCAACTGGCACCAGCTCGTTAGGATCACAGTCTGTCTGAGAGAGGACAGACCACGGCCTGTACAACTAGCTATTACTGCTGAAACAAACCAGTTTGTTGTTATCACTGAATACCATATCATGACTGTTTCTTAAGTTCTTTTCTTACAGGTACAGTCAAAAATTGCATGATGTCTTCAGCTACTTTTTGTGGGCAACAGGAAGTGCCTGATAGACTTGCCATATTCATGCTCTCCCATTTGAAGAGGTTGCTCCATGTGTGTGGAAGGGAGGAAATGGATAGGAAAGATGGGGACTTCTAGAATACTTACTACTTTCTTGAGCCGTTATTAAGCATATGCACATGGTGCATCTCCTTCATCTCTTGCCCTAAGATGTGAGTTTTATGCTTCATTCACAAAGCATTAAAAAAACCCCAGAGAATCAAAAAAGCAGACAAGCAGTTTTGACTGAAAGAACTGGGAAACAATAATACCTTTTTCTCAAGTCTGATTATCTTTATTTTACTCGCATAATGAAATGAGAAAACATGTTTTCAAATGGAATTATTTGGAATCAGACTGGATGCAGGATGTGTCATTCATCTGAGATGTAGAAACTTCTGGACTTATTTAGGAAAACATTGCTTTAAAGGGAATTCCTCAGATGAAAGCAATTAAATGTCATTTAGAAAAAAATGCATATTACGGCATAAATGATGAAATACGATTGCAAAATGTATAGCTTTCTCTCCTGGATTTATTTTTTCTGGTTGGACCTTCTCCACAGACCTGGTCGTATCCTGAACAGCAACGGCTAATCTTACTGAAATGTGGGAAAGTTTTTAGTGGTTTTGGGTGTGGGAAAATACCTACCAAAAGGACAACCTCTTGCAGCTCAAATCAGATTTACAAAGTTCTGATCTGACTCAAATTCCCAAGGGTGAAAAACAAGTGCATTGGAAGCCCATAAAAATTAATGGCAGTCTTTCTTTGTACTTCACTGACCTTTAAAAATGACTTTGAGGTTGAATCCTGCTCTCACTAACTTCAGCAGTTCTTGGATGAGGTCCACATAAAAGTGTTTACTACTTCTGGAGCATTTCTTCAAAAAATGAGGAGCTTCCCTGTATTTGCCACATACCAACCCCATTGGCAAAGTGGAACCAGAACTCAGACAACTTTAGATTGGATGAAATGTATTTATTGATGAAAGTACTTTGAGCAATCTTGGTGAATGCCTGCATCCATTCTACCAAGATCTTGCAGATGCTGAGGGTTTTTCTTCCCCTATGCTTGATTCTGCCTATGGAATTTCTGCCCTTCTCCACTGGGCTCTGTGCAGGCACAGCAATGCACGTGGCCCCCTGCTCCTCACGGGTAAGGGCTCCTAGCTATGGGTTGGAAAGGTATCATGATGTTTTAAAACATGCTTCACTACCCTGTGACCTGTTTTTTCTCCTTTAGGGGTGGGAGTAAAAACCTGGATGCTTTTCATAGCAGCCAATTACCATGTAAAAACCTGAGAGACTGAAGACTACATTTTCTCCCTTAGGTTTGAGTAAAGTACTGTCTACCCATAAACAACTAGAGTGGCAAACAGAAAAAAAATCTGTGTGTACACTTTTGTTAGGTTGATTCCTTACCACTTTTGTGGCTACTACAGAGACTGTCATTTTTCTGGTTTCAATATTGAAGCTGTACTTCAAAAATGTATTAAGGTACTAAATATAAAAGCAGAAATGTGTCAGCCTCAGCCCTTCATTCACTTGATCCCCACTAGCTGGGACAGTGGTTCATATGCTTCAAGTGGTTGTAGTTAAAAATGCTTTTATTTCTATCTAAAGTTACCACCAATACCACAGGGCCCTCTACCAGCACTGTCGCAGGGTACAAATTCTTGGAAGCCATAACAACAGGATTGTTTCTCTTCCTGCTTGCATGATCATTTTAACCTTAATTATAGCTGTTCGTTTATTAAAATAAATAACTCAGGAATATAACAAGTTTTAAATTGCAGCTGTTCAAACAGTCTTTTTGTTTTCTTTGTGTGCATGGTTTGGTGGGCAATTTATTGTATCCATTTTCCCCGTTTTTTTTTACTAAGAAATGTGCAGTATATTTTCCAGATATGCTTGGGAACTATGTATGGAACCACCACTGGTTCAACACAAGGCCATAACGAAAAATTAACTTCGCCCTTTTTTTAATAGCACAAGTCACCTATTGATGTTCATTGATTTCTGATTCCGATAATGATTTACAAAGTATGCTTGAGACTGCTGCTGTGCAGCTTAATATTCCACCTGTCCCTTTGCTCTTCCCTTGTGAATTATGTGCTTGCCCGTTTTCCCTGAACTTGGCTTAAATGCTTGTTAGTGTCCTCTGTGCCTTCTCCCAAAGGGATAGTACTATTTGTCCTTGAGATAAACACCACACTCCATTTAACAGCCTCCTTTGAGTTAAGAGGCTCTATCTCCTAGATCAGACAGCTTACAGTGGATGGGCAGGTGTAGATTCAAGGCTGGTCCCTCCCCATGCTTCTCCAGTGAAGCCAAAGGAGGGCTTCTCCATTTCAGTCCTCTAAGGGAAAAGGCAAGAGGGCAGAGAGGGTCTGGCCTCAACCTGTCCTCCCACACTCTGTCAGTCCTGAGGAGACGCCAGGAAGAGGAGGCATCTTGCAGCAGCAGAGCGATTCAGCAGCTTTGGTTGGCATCCAGGGATGATTCAGAGCACAAGTTACACAAACGTGCTTAGGAGCTGTTTATGATTTAAAAACTTTTTTGTACATTATTAACTCAGACTGGAAGGACAATAGGATCACTGAATCCAAATGGGGTCTTTAAAAAGGAATTGCCTTTCTTTTGTAGTTTTGTGTTCTTTCTTGTTATCACACCATCTCGCACATCAAACCAAGCTAATGGCTTTCTTGCATTCAGTGCTGCAAAACATATAATAAAGCACAGTCCCAGTTGTAGGAAGATAAGAGACAAAGGAAACAATATTTTGCATCTACAAGGGCAAAGGGACACAGAAATATGAATGCCTTGATTTTCATTAGCATTGAAAGTTGGCAGTACATTTGTCTGGTCTTAAAGTGGATATAGATCACTTTAAAACCCCATTTTAGTACTGGAATAGTGTAAAATGTCCTTGTAAATCCAACTGAGGACAGCGTCTCCTGACCATTTGTCTTATGACCACAGACACTGTAAATGTGGTGAAGAAAGCCTACAGCTTTTCTGCATGTTGACATATTTAAATAATCAGGAAGAGTGCATATAAGGTCTGCTTCAGCTAGCTTATGCATGTGAATGCCAGTTGCTTGATTATGACAGCTTCCTATATCCCCAAAATGGCAAAGCCTACATAATTCACCCTGGAATTCTAAGTCCAATTTGTGAAAGAAGCCAACAAGTTCTGCTGCAGGATTTTAAAAATCAGATGTGTTTCCTTTCAAAAACAAAAAGAAAATCTTTGTGAAGGTGTGGTTGCTCACATGACTACTCTCTCAACCTCTGACTCTCCTGATTTTCTCTGTGTGATGTTCTCCTTCACACAGACTAATTGTCAGCATGTTCTGAGGGTGTCGTCCAGCTTCCAGCATACTATAAGACACTCATAGAGGAAAACATACCATTATTATGAAAGATAATGTGCTGTCCCATGGGAGATACTTGGTGGAAGGAAGAAGGAAATAAAGTTGGTCTGAAACTATAGCTGAACATTTGCCGACTCTGTTACAGAGCCTGCAAAACAGGAGAAATCCCAGCATGTTTCAGTTACATTGGCTCTCCTATATTATGCACCCCGTGACCTAGGCAGGTCTGATGCACAGTTCATGAGGAGTCATACTGGGAGAGAATAGATTAAAGGCAAGAACAAAAAGAGGCAAAGGGAAGAGAAGAAGATTTCCTAGCTGTTGATAAGGAATGTCTAATATGAATTGTAAAAGCTGGCCTGTCTTCAGAAATGTTTGCTTGAAGTTCCAAATCCTGATAATACAGCATGAAAAATATTTTAAACTTTCTATTTAGCGGCGCTCGTGTGCATGTGCGTGTGTGTCTGCATTTTAATATGGTAATGATACTGATGTTATAAGGAATGTACTGAAATGCTTGTAACCTGAAACAGAAGCTAAAATGTCTAGATATGAAAACAGGCAGAGGGCTTGTCTGGAAAAATTTAGAAAGTTGCTCTGAATAATGTCTTATAGAAGATCCCCTTTCCACTTGGACAGTAAATAAACTAGAATGAAAATAACTGCTGTCCACAGGTATGGCAAAAATAACTGATTCCTATGACAACCAGGAACAGATACATGAGGAAACCTTCTTCCTAGGGTTTGCAAAGCACTGCTTTAGGGCATCAAAAAGCTTTGCAGCCCGAACTGATTGCTGATGTTCTACTGAATACCACACACATGCTACCAACCACCAGGGAAGTTGGAGATAAAGTGATTTTGTCTGAATCCCTTCCCCTCACTGCTTTGCACACATCAGCACGCATCCTGTCCCATGCAGGACTTTTCAAATTGCAATCACACATTGTACTTCCCCTGAAATGTGCAAGCCATCTGCCACAACTCTCTTTGGTTTTGAGCCATTTCTTTGTGAATAGGTGCTTATCGGTTTCTCGTGTTATTATTTGTACTTTGAGGTAGGCAATGGGGAGTCCAAGACCACCAACACTGTCCTCATCTGACCAGATGCATACAGAATTATTTTCTATAAATAATGGAAGAAGTTTCTGAAAACCATATTCCTATTTATATTTCTGTTGGATTTTTTGTTAGTTCTGGCTTGTGTATTTATTTTTCAATGTGTCAATAAATAAGAATAGCGACGTATTGTAAGTATATTATGACAAAAGTGCTAATAACTTCAAAGAAAAAATCTGGTTTATGAAAAAGAGTGAAGACAGAGTTTATGATTCACTGTAAATATATGCTGATGTTTGAGAACCAATGTTTTTAGCAAGTGTTTTGAAGTATGTGAAGCAGTACTTTTTCCCCCTGCGGATAGCCAAGATGGCCATCATTGATAATGGGAGGCAAAAGGACAGTTTTGTTTTGTTTTCTTTTGTTTTGTTTTGGTTTTGAAGAAAACCCTGCTGAAGAAGTAGTTTTTTATTCCTTTGACCTACATGAGCTTAGGACTTGGTCTGCTCTCCCATAAAGAATTCCATAGCCAGTAATTCTAATCCCCAAAACACTCTCCCCAAACACTGCCTAAACCCAAAATATGTCTGTCTTTTCACATATTGTCTCAGTGGAGCACAGCTGCTTGGTGGGTTGTGGACGGAAAGGCGATCTGATGCACACTTCCTTTGTGCCTGCACATGAATATATGCATCTACAATACTTGTTTCCACGGGGATTATCCTGAACATAGTAGAAAAATAAATATGCTGTTCTCTCACAAAATGGAAAAGGTCTCAATAATTTGATAACCTAAAGTATTAGTTTGATGGAAGTGTCTCTCACTTCCCTTTGAAGGTCTCAGGTTTATGTATGTGTTATGAAAATAAGATGTAAAATCAAAGAATCCTAAAATAATTGGGGGTTAGAAGGGCCTGTAGAGCAGGGCCAATTTTAAAATTATTTCAGGTTGCTCCTGGGCTCATTTGGTCTGGTTTTAAATACCTTCAAAGACAGAGGACACACAACCTCCTTGGGCATGAAATACCATTTCTTCATATGCTTCCATATTTTAAATGCGAATCTCCATGGCCAGCTTAGTATTTCCACAGTGAATCTAACCTTTCATATCCATTACCAGAAAAACACAGTTCAGCTCCTTGCACAGTTAATTTAGATTTTCCTTTTTCAGAAGACTTCAGAGCAAGGGAACATGTCAGGCTTACCAGTGTTTAATAAATAGTCACAGAGATAGGAAGGCAGTAGACACAACCTGTAAGCTTAAGTACCACTAGTCAGACAGACTGATTCTAGAAAATACCTTTCCAAAAGTCTTTGGAATTTTTAAAGCAAATTATAATTTGCTTTTCACAAAAAATTGAAAGTGTTGTGTCCATTTGGAGCCCACTTGCCAGGAATATTTTAGTAAATGAACTTCTTTTGAAAAGAAAAAAAAATTACTCATAGGAAACGAATTTAGAAGATTTAGCCAGAAATCTGAACCTGAGTTTTAAGTTTGTCTCATGACCATAACACTCTCTCCCAAGAAATAAAATGTTGTATGCTTGCAACAGACAGCAGTGCAAAAAGATAACAAACCGAGATTCAGTAAGTAACGAGTAAGTTCAGGAAGATGGCATCCTTTCTGTAAATACCTTTCAAGCAGAAAAAGCAGCAATATGTGCCAAGCCCACTGCTTGTCACAGTTTTTCATACATCTCTTTCATGGGTGCAGTCTGGAGAACATGTTATTTTAGAAAATTACAAAACCAGCCTGGCTGCTTGGTAACAGGGTCATCCAGTTTCTCAATGTTCCTTTCTTAGCCTACGTTGCTTGCACCACTTCTAACAATAATCACTAGGAAAACCTCTGCTATATAGACAAAATTTGCAATGATCTTGTCCCAAACGGAGGCAGTTCCTCTAATGGTGTCCCTAAAATAAGTGAGTTTTACCTGGTGACCAATCCCAAATGCAGGCTGCTCTGCTGTATCAAATCACTGTTGTTCACTGTCTTCCGAATGGTTTACAGGGGGGAAAAATGCTTTGAAATATTTGGCAGCACTTTAAAATCACTAAGGTCAATTCTTCTAAAATACATGTCTGCCTGTAAAGCCAGATGCCTTAGGATCATGAATGCAGTTAATGGATGTCTGAGAGACAAGAGGAGGGTGTAACTGATGCTTTTTTTCCCCATCTTATTTGAAATGTTCTTTTGCTTGTCTGCATAAATTTTGAGGAGATGATTTTAAAGTATGGTCTCATTCAAGGAAGAGAAGGAAGCACCTTTGCTACTGTGGCAGGCCAGAGTGCCACCCGCTCCATTGGACAGTCCTGTTAATGGGCATAAAGTATTGGATTTTTAACTTAATCAGACACCTAGGAGTAAATGTTATTCTTTTTCTCCTTGGAAAAGTGTGTTTCTTTCTGATGAAGACAGGAGAAAGAGGGAGCAAAATTTTCAGTCAAATTGCATTTAAGTTGGTTTGAAATTGAGATCTTGGAAGATTGCAAATGTTTAAAATACTGAGCAGAGCATAGACACGGGCCTGATAAAGTTACATTAACTAAAGATCTGGACTGTATCACGCAACGTCACCACCTGGATGTGGCTATGCTTTCTTTCCAGACAGAGCTGATATAGTACACGTAGGACTCAGCACTCAAGCATGTAGCAGTGCAGTATCACACATAATTTTGGGACTAAAAGTTAAGAGTAAATTTTAGCTATGAGAAAGTGTATGGTGGCATGATGGCATTAACCACACTGGAATCCATCCAGCACATGAAGGCTATAAAATCCATGGTAGCATGATGTAGCTTGTTTTATCTAGCTGATACAGGACTATGTTATATGGTGTGAGTGTACAGTATGGGAGAGTTTGCAGCTTTATGTCTTACCCATAAAGATGCATGTAAATTTGCAAAAAAATAGTGATATTTAAATAATAACAAAGCCTCACTGTTCTTTCTTCTTTCACAAGCAGAAAGATGTACCAAAACCTGCAAGAGGAGCAATAAAAATGAGAGAAATTTCCGCAGGTGTTTTGCCAGAGGCCTGCGTGCGTTACAACTCCATCTGTGTTTCTCTAATCTGAAACAATACAATGTCCTCCTTAATAATCCAAAATTAGAACTAGAGTGGCAGGCAAAGAGGGAGATCGGTAGGAGAAAAGTAACCTGGGCCACGTTTGGATGCTGACCTTAGATCGGTGAACTACAATCTTAATGAAGATCTCATAATTAATAGATGTTTCATGAACAGCATTTCTATGCATTTGCATTCTTCATCTTGTAAAATTCCCCACAGTAACCTCAGCTCTGCCTGTGTTATCTCTGATATTTCCCTTGGAAAGAGACAGCATTGCTGTGACCAGTCTGGGGCTACATATATTATCGGTGAGTATGTATGTACTCTTTGGCAAGGTTGCTACAGTTAAATTGTATTTAGAAGGGCTGAGTTCTGCCTGCATTCTTTCAGTCTCTCTTGTACCCAACAGCGTTTGACACCAGTTGAAGGAACTTCATTACCTACCCCTCTTTGAAACTTGGTTGAAATCAATCACAAAACTCAAGTGATTTATCTGGGCAGACAGACTTATAGACAACACTTTTATACAAGCCCTGTTTCCTTAGAAAACCAGGCAAAACCTCCAAATTTTGTCAGTTTCTGGGCTTGCAGGAAGAAGACTGAATTAAGTTCTAGATGTGTCCAGCTGAAGGCATGGCTTGGCATCGGTGTATGTATAAAAAGTGGTCTTATATACAATGGTCTCAAAAGTTATAATGCTGACCCCATAAATGTCCTTTCACACCGTCATTACTCTCCTCTTTTAATTTGAAATTTCCCTGCGTATGAAATTAGAGCAATATAGAGGAGTAGCAGCTCCAGGGAGTGAATTAATTCTTAATGAAAAGATTACCCTTCCTATTCAGGAAATATTTAGTGTGAGGTAGTATAGTTCAGACAGGAAGAACTTTCAGGCTTTTTCATCAATATAATTTTTACAGACTCTAAAAAAATGTAGTCTGATACTCCAGACTAGAAAAAATGGGCATCCTCACACACCCTGAGTTTGGGTGCCTCCGTCCAGAACTGCTGAGCTTGGAGTGTGTTGGAAACCTCAGGCAGCTTCCACTTTTTCCTCAGGCCAGAAAATTTGGACAGGTTCAGAAAGGCATCAGAACTCAAAAAGTAAAGATCTTTAAGTTGTAAGTTTACATATGGCTTGTTTTAAACCCTACTGCTACATCCTGTAAAACATACTAGGACTGCTGTTACTTCTTTATTGGCTTGTAAAACCTCATCATCTCTCCCAAATCCACAAGAGCTCTGTTTACTAAGCTACTAGTTCCTACTTCCCAAAAGATACCAGACACCTATAAGGAAAATTTAGCCTAGGAACCAAAGTCTGTCAGCTTATTCTGAAGTTTTGGGTTGAAAGATGATGGCAAAGAAGATGCTGTTAGCATCAAAATCACAACAGTTTAACTGCAAATTAAAAAGCCAGTGACATCTGTTCAAGCACCACCTCCATTCATGCTACTGTCACTTGCTGTTACTACCCACTGATGTGTGCTGAAACAGTCTGTATGTTTGCAATGAGATGGTCATTATAAAGTTGATTACCAGAGGGCTGCTAGGGTATTTTCTGATGGTTTCTATGCATAATGGAGGGCAAGATTCAAGCTAACACAGGCTTACCTAATCAGTACTAAGGATTTTGATGAGTGATCAATCCAGGCCAGCTGACTTCACATACCTTCCCTAGGTTTAGCTAACAAAGTGCAAGCTTTCAGAGTATGCATATGATTACTGCCAGATTCACTAGTGCTGGCAAATGCACTGCTGGAAAACAGCAGCAGGAAATTCCTTGGCCAAGGAGGTGAGATACAGCTGTCCCCTGCCCCCAGAAGGGGCAGCCAAGGAACAGTTGGCAGCACAGGCTGAAAAGGGATGTATCAGCTGGACAGATGACATAGCCCATGGATTGGTTCTGAAAATGGCATTGCTTTTAACAGTAAATATGATCCAAAGCAGGTAGGAGTTTAAACTAGTTAGTGGGGCAAAGGGGATTACTATTCCTGCTGTTGGGAGGTCAGCTGTCCAGTGGCAGTAGTTTTGGAGTTATCAACCCATTTGCTAACTTGTTAGCATCTAAACTTTCTCCAGGTACCTCCTTGTAGGGCTATATTGTCAGCCCTTCAAAAGTGGTCTTTACTGCAGTCTGGAGGAAGCTGTAGGAAGCAGAATATGGGCTGAATGTTTTAGCAGCAGAGAGATGTGGAAAGCATGGGTTCTTTTGCCAAACTTTCTTAGTTTTTCTGTGCTGAATTTGACTCATTTTTCTTACGTTTTGACCTTTTTGACATTGTTCTTTAGGGACTCTGTATTGCATGTACTTGAGTTGCTGGTGTGGCTGAAGACTCAAACAGTCACAGCAAAAATCTAATGGCTTATTCATCAGGGATGTCAGGTTTTCAAGATCCAGCTTATTTTTAGTAGTCAACAACTTTCCTAGCTGCAACTGTGTATCTCTTGGGCCTGATGTACAGAGGCAGCAAATATTCTCAGAAAATTAATGTCTCCATTCTTTTCAATGTGGACAGAAATAGTGAATGGACTTCATTAAACTTTAAATCTCCTAGTCTTTTTTATAATGTGATTCTCATTAAAATGTCATGAAAGTTCTGTTCACCAAAAATAATAATAGTAATTTTTATTCCTTTTAACACCTTTCTTTCCATAGTGCTTCAGAGACTGATAAACTAGATGTAACAAGTAACCACAACTGAAATGCAGCCAACTCTGAGGTGAAACGCAGCAGCTATAAAATGGCAAACAATAACATTTCAAAATGGGTTAGAAGAGGACAGCAGGAGTAATAGTATATGCAAGTGAAAATTCAGGGGGAATGCAAGAATACAAAACAGGAATTTGGTCAGTACATACCGTATTTAAAGCTGATACTAAAAATAAGAATTGCAGGGGGAGGGTTAGTAGCTGAATGTCTTCTGATCCTACACTCAGCTTGTTGCCAAGCGCGTTTAGTGTGTGATAAAAGCAACTGAAATGTTTGACCAAAATGTGAAACACTAGGATTTTGTTTCACATTATACCTATTATTAGGCAATTATAATTATTTTTACCAGTAAGTGCTATTCTATTCAAAATAAATAGCTACCCAGGAAGAGAAACAGACATGGGGATCCATCAAGTTTAAGCCAAGGAGCGCTCTGTCAGTCGGCACTGACTGTCATGCCTCATCCACAGAGAGAGGGATGTGACACTCGCTTATTGACGCTAGGGCACACAGTGTTTTGATGGTTTTCTGTATTATCCCTTGGTATTCTGTAAGGAAGATGAGGTATCCCAACCACCCACAGTTTCATTTGCAACTATTATTGTAAGAGGCCCTAGAGCTAAGGCGTCTCTAAGTAAACTCTGCCATGTCTGTATTCTCTTATATCCACTCTCGTGATTTCCCTGCAGTACCTCTTGGGCAACATAAACAGCTCTCTATTCAGCCTATGAAAACTCCCATTTTTCCTAACTGCCTCATGGAAGTGCATTGGGTTTAATTATATTCAGGTAATATTGGGATTTGGACAATGTAGACCCAACCGGGTTGTTAGTTTTTTCCTGGCAATTTTTCTTTATCCACTTATCACATTTTTGAGGTAATGCATAGCAGCCCCTGGTGCAGAGCTCCATGGTGCCAGCCCCTGGACAAACGTCCAGCTCACAGGCCCTGTTGGTCAGTGGGTCTGTGCCAATGGACACAGTAAACTTTCCACACTGGTGAAGTAAGCTGGTAATAGCAGCTAAATGGTACCATGTATGGTAAAATCTTGACTTCAGGCTGAGATAAGGCACCCCAGGGTTGTACGTTCATCTCAGCCTAGGTCTGTTTCAGCAATAGAAGCAGACCTGTACCCCAAGTGGTTTTCCCTGAACAGCTCAGGGCACTAAGCCCAAGTGAAGGCACAGCCCCAGGGAAGGGAGACCAGGGCTGGGCAGAGCTGCCCAATTCCCACATCCGCTCCCTGCCTGCCTCTGCTATCACGGGGAGCCCAGTAGGCACCCTACTGGGGAGAATATCAGCAGTTCCTATGGTTAATCTCTCTCCTTCTGTCCTCTAGGCTGGTGTTGTCTCCAGAAGCTGGAGGAACACCTCCGGAGCTGGCTGGGGAGGGAGGGTGAAGAGGGGAACTGTGTTACTGCTGATGAAGGGTTGAATGTTGCCACATCTGAGTTGAGGAAAGAAAAGGAATTTTTGGCTTTGTTCCTCCCCTTCATCATTAGAACAAGAAAATTTGATTTTGCCTATGTTGCTAGGAAGTCTGGAACTAGCTTTCAGTAGGCAGTAGAGCTTTATGTCTTTTTAAGTCCCTGACGTTGTTTAGTTCTCCTGGAAAAAAAGCTGGCTTAGTATGTAGCCTGAAATTCAGATAGATACTCCATGCCGTTAAAATTATTTTGCTGTTAGTCCAGCTAAAATGTGAGGAAGCAATCTAGCCATTTGACATGTATTGGACCCTTCTGATAGCCATTATAACCTCCAAACCCAGATGTCTCAGACCAAATTGTTTAGCAGATGAACATGCATTTCACAGGAAAAGCATGTTGCTTGGTCTGTGTAGTATGTGTGATGGGAAATATGCTGTAATGGTGTCCAGCTAGCACAAAGGCCAACTTCGTTCTCTTTGCTGCATTGATGTTCTTCAGCTTCTTTTCCACATTTTTTCTGTTTGTTCAGACAATCTGAATCTTGAAATGATGGAAGGATTCCTGCAGCCTCCTGGGTAAACTGGTGCTGTTGGCAGTTCAGCCAATGCTTTGCTATAGCTTAAGACTCCACCAGAAATCCAAAGAACTCAAATGTCCGTACACTCCAGCCCAAGCAGACAGTGTGTAAATGTTTAGTCTGAGGTATTTTTATTATCTTGTTTCTCTTGTATTTGAGAACCAACATTTAACCTGTCCTGGATTTTTTTACTAATTTTTTTTTCTGCAGTGGTTGAAAAATATAATGAAGTCACTTTGAACCTGTGTCCTCCTTGTCTCAGTGAAAGAATACTAATGTAAAAATTCTCTAGGTTGAGGAAGTGGGAAATTGCTATGGACTTTTCTGTGAAATCCATAATTTGTGTAAAGGAAAAAACCCTCCCTCAGGCTGAATATTTTCAGAAAAAAGATTTTTTTAATTGTTGAGAATTTTATTCAATGTGGATGAGAGAAAACATTCTCCCATGAAATGCTGGAGAGGTTTCAATGTAATGGGCAGCTGGGAAACATTATAGATCAAATTAAAACCTTCTGAATTGGATTTTTCATGGTGGTTGGTGATTATTACTTATTACAGTACATGTTAAATTGCCTTTGCTCACTCCTGATGATTTAGCTTAGATATTAGCTCTTGAGTAGCTGAAAGGTTTGAGCAGTGGAATTGATTCCACTTGGAAAGAGGCTCCCAGACTTAAGCATAAGATATATCTTTCTGGTCAAGTATTTCCTGCCTTTCCTGGCTCTAAGTTTTTCTTACAATGAGATGGCTTGAAAGGAAGATCTCATTGTTATTTATTGCAGAGATGTGTGAGTGCTATTTTTTAGTTTTACTAGGTGACATAATAATGTCTATCTTAAAATAAATGCTTTTTGAGAACTTCATTTTCACAGACATTTCAGATCAAATCCAGCTGAATCACTGGGCCAGCAGCCACCCCAAATAATTGAGGCCATTAATTTCAGGAGAATTACATCAATGTTCAGTTTACCCAGGAAGCAGAAGATTCAAGATTAGTCACCTAAGTTAGGATGTTGAGCTGCTATTTAGGTTATTCAATTCACTTAAGGTGAATTAACTCAATGCTGGTATAACCAGAGTACCCAAACCTCATTTGTCCATCTTCATCTACAGTGCATCTTTGTATCTTATGGTTGTGGTCACCAATAGTACCAAAGCTTATGAGCTTTCAGATTTACTTGAATGGATATAATCAAGAGATCTGAAGGAGAGGAGCAGACTCCTCATTTAGTAGATTGCTGTTCTATAGGTGCTAGTGAAAAGAAAGGATCTTCAGCAGTGTAGGTTGCTATAATGTTCACCAAGTCATTTATTCAGTAGTGACTTTGGGACTAGAGACCTGCAATTTGAAGCAGTCATGGACTTCCTCCTGCTCTTTATCCATCCAAATTTACTTTGCTGTGAAGTTAGAGTTGATAAATGCTTCAGCAGTATTGTTTATTAAGTCTGTATTTAACAAGTTGGGCAGAACTGCAACAACTTATAACAATGAAGTCTTAAAACCAGCATGAAAATATTTTAAAGCTTCAACCAAGGTGGGTGATTTCTCTGTCCACCAAAACTTCCCTACGGTATAAGAATAGGCAGGATTAAGAACATGAGCTTTTTACTTTTATGTTTACAGATAAGACAGTTCATCTTTGTTGCTCAAAACCTTTAGCCCTCTAAACCTTATTCCTCTTGTCATTGTACAAAGCTATCCCCATTGCTTAACTTAGCAGACACACAGAGGCTTTGTGACACAGGGATGTTTTTCAGGCAGGGTGGGAAAATTCACAGGCAAAGTACTGCTCTGCTGGGTTGAAAGAGAAAGCTTTTTAACTCTGTTGCCATGTCAATGATGGAGGACCATGAGACACATGTAAAGGGGATGCTAAAGCCTTTCTTGTTATCCTTGTTAAGTAAATCCATGCTACTAGCTTCTACTGTCAAGATGGATTGCATTGCTTTAGTGTACTTACTTAAGTATTGATCCACAGGTTTATTAAAACCAGTAGGTTCTCCATATGGCCTTCAAGAGAAAGAAAACTTAAAAAAAAAAAAAATCTGAAATTTCTTAAAATTAAAAAAACCCTTTGATAATTTTTTCTTCTTTCCATACAAACCTGGGCAAATATTACAAAATGTGTTTTGTGAATTTTCATTCAAAATTTTAACTGGATGCTTAATAGAAAAGCAATCAAGACAATTGTCTGCCTTATTCTACCCAACATATGGACGAAACTTCCTGTAAAGCAATACTTCATTAGTTCTTCCTCTATAATCATATAGAAGCTCCAAAAATTGAATCTCCGCCCTGCCCCAGTTGTAATGGTTTTCCTTATGATCTGAGTTAGGATATATGGCTGTGTGTCTGGAAACTTTTTCTACTTATCTCCAAGATCTTAGTACAAATGATACTAACAGGCGACCAACCAAGGAAATTATGATGCTTGGACTGTGTCTTTGAAAAGGATGTTTTGAGTGATGCATGGTTATAATTTTCCGGATTGCATTCAGATGTCAGAACTGGCAGTTGTTTTCCCAAACAGCAGGTGTTCAAGCTGACAGACAAGATGGTAATAATAACCAACAGAAATTTTTACGAGGAATTCTATATAGCACAATATCTATGTTTGACTACATGCAGAGTCATTAGGCAGTGAAAGTTTTATTAAATCCACAGACTGATAATAACAGAGATTGAATTCAGTAACTGAATTTGGGGAAAATCAGTAAGCGATGCGTATGAATGCTCCTTCATTCCTTATTAAAATGACAAAGATTTTCCCAGTGCGATCTCCATATATTTACCCCAGGGCTGTTCCATGTGAGTACCCTGTAAGCACCTCTGAGAGAATTATCTGCCCTAGCTCCTGGGATTGTCTCACTGCAAACTAAAGCAAAGAAAAAAATAACTATAATATATGAACTGTGTCCCTGAAAAGTACTGAGGCATAGACATGGGTACGGGAGGCAAACTTACAATTCGATGGTTGTTTAACTAGAGTAAGGCTACATCAAGGCGTTCAAAACCTTTTGTATTACATCTCGCATAGAAATGTCATGGGATAGCTTAGAAAGCATCAACACAGTATTTCAATACAAACTTGGGAGAACAACCACAAAAGAAGTGTTTTTAAAAAAAAAAATAAAAAAAAAGAAGAGTCTGTTTTTAGCATGTCTCTGTTTTCAGACTGTAGAAAAGATACAAGACTTGTTCTAAACTGCTGGATGATCCTTCCGACAGACCTGTGCTCCTATCCTGACACGTACACATTCACTTAAAATATACGTTGCTGAAATTTCTTCCAGGACAATATTAAGCTAAGAAGGTGAGTGATCCAAAGAAAATGTGCTTGCTGTCCAAAATGCCTGTTGTTCACTCACTTCAAATATTGACATTTGTCTGGGTGCTTCTCGTTGTTTAGGTTGTCCACAGACCAATGTAACTGAGGCCAGCTTGCCAAGAAATAGGACTTGTCTCAGTAGGAAATTTCATAATCATTACCACTCCTTAGTGCGCTTTCTGTCTCATTTCATTTATTTATTGTAATCAATAAATGTAACTTACAAATTGATGAAGCTTGTTACCTGAATGTCACCATGCAACACTGCTCTGCCATCACAGTAATGTTAAGTGTACCATTTTTTCTACATTTGTTTTTACTTAATGTTTTGGTATGCATTACAAGATCAATATTGTTCAAAGGTCTGTTCACTGGTATGTTACTTGAGGGTTTTAATTCACTGCTACATGCTTGGTGTCAGAGAAAGCCATTAAAAGTGTCACATATGATTACAGATCTATAGTCAGACAGAAAGAAGTTTTCATTCTAGAAAAATGTTTCTTTCACTCTGGTTTTCACTCTTACAATGGCTGGAAGATCTTGGGAGAAGGTAAATTCTCATAAAGACTTGCTAATGTTAAAATTAGCCTTAATCTGTCCTTATTGTGTTGTAACTTTTGCTTTCTAATTACTTTATAATTTCTATAGTTACATTGTCATTTCAAGGGACAGCTTAATGACACAGGAGACTAGAGATAGCAAGGGAAAATCTGATTTGATTCCAGAAAAAGTAATTCACAGTGGAGGAGATCAAACACTGGAACAAGATGCCCAAAGAAATATTAAAATCTTCATCCTTGGAAATATTTTAGATTTGGCTGGATGTGGGATCCTGAGCAACCTGCTCTAACTTCAGAGACGGATCGGCTTTTAGCAGGGACTTGGACTAGATAACCTCCAGATGTTCCTTCCAACCTAAATCATTCTCAGATTCTGAGAATATTCTGCTCTTTTGTCAATAGTTTGTGAAGCGAGTGCTAGTGTAAAAAGGCTTATAAAATCTGATTTTTTTTTTTAAGGATAGCAATGAAATTATAATAGTAAAATTTTCCCTCTAAGTATCACTTAGTGACACAAAATATTTCACCAAGTTACACAGACTGAATTCACTGTCATTGGTACCAGGGAGGTCACCGCTGTCTCTCCCTGGCTAATGGGCCTAACTCCTTTTTTCTTCTTGATGAAAATAAAGCATTGGCCTCCACCTTCCACTGATTTTTTTGCTGGTACTTTGCCTGTTAAAATAGCATAGATTAACATCCTAATGAATGGTTCATTCCACCTCCCAGCAGTGGAAGAATCTTCCCTACTGCATTCTGATAATGCTTTTCCTTGTCTCATTTTAAGTCTCGCTTTAAATCTCCCGAGTGACAGGGTTTCCACTACTGCATTTGTCAATCTAATTCAACAACAGAGAGGTCAATCGCATGGCTTTCCCTAATCCCAACCTTAGTTTTATCTTCTTATCTTTTCCTGTTCATCTTAATTCTATCTCATCTGTTGTATTAATATACCCATCTCACTCCCTGTGTTTAAATATTTCAGTCGCATGTAAATTGTATGATGAACTATGGTTTATCTCATTCTTTTAGCAGCTTATGTTATCACCTGCATTTTCCTCTGGATATGGCTCTTTCAAACCATTTTTGCTTCTTTAAAGTCTTGCCATCTTTTTGATCACTGGGTATGTGGAACTAAGCAGCACCTTCAAAGCTCACATATGCCAGAGCCAAGAAGAATTTAGGTTGTTTTTCCCTTGCTCTGTGATGAGGTACCTCTGCAAAAACAGGACAGAAGTGCATTTAACTTTCCTTTCCTGAATTTATATTACAGTGCAGCTGTAGAAATTTGTTATCCACTGTCCCCATCAGGGCTCTTTCAGCACTGCTGCCTCCCCATGGAATACTCCTACTGTGTAGGTGTGCTCTGGGATGTCAGAGGTGATCCTTTAAGACAGGTTGTTAAAATTGCTGGGTTCAAATTTCTCATCGGAAAAACAGAAGTGGAGGATAAATGTAGTGAAATGCTCTATATGCACTGAAACCAGCCAAGCTATGGGATCTGGCTCCAGCATCGCCTTCCTTTCAACATGTTTAAAATATTAATAGATGCTACCTACATGCCATGCAACTGTATGAAAGCACAAACTATGCAGAGATTTTCATGCAGCTCTTAACTCATAACATGTGTTATAAAAAGGTCATCTGATGGACATGAGACCAAATGAGAAATGCTTCAAGCATGTGAAGCAAACAAGTGGAGAAAGGGAGAAGAGAACCAGCTCAGTGCAGGAAGGGGGAGGACCAGGCCAAGAAAATGGTAATTCCCTAATGTAAATACCCTATATAGCTCTCCCACTCAAAGTTCACATGATAAACTAACAGCTATCCAAATTCTCATTCCCTTTCCTCCTGCCAATCTCCACTCCATCTGACTCCAACCCTGAGGAGGCCTGCTGAGTGTGTGTCTCTGTGTGTGCACAAAAGGACCACTTGTACCTGCTTATCTTTTGATATGTTCTTCTTTCAACACTACCAGGAATATGTTTCTGTTTAGCCAGAAAAAGAACATGTTCTATTTCACATTGAACATCTCTTGAGGGAAAAGCAAACAAACGTGTTTAAGTTGCAAGAAGAAAATGTTCACCAAGTCAAAGTACTCTGATGGGTCTCTAAACTCAAAACAGAAGCATGGGAGGTTTGCCCACCGGTATGAAGATGTGAGTCTGAATCACCAGAGAGGGAGGTCGGCATGCCAGCAAAGCTCTGCCTTCACCATGTCAGGAAGAATCAGGGCCCCTGTGTTAACTGACAATCCATCAGTTTCTGACAGTAATCCACCCACAGGCAAAAGCACTGTGCATCTGCATTTCTACATCAGCTGCGATGAGGCACGCAGGCAGTCTTACAAACAGATAAATATTCAGCTCACTCTCCAGGGGATGTTACCACACAAAGTCTGACCTGAGAGACACTGAACCCAATGTCCATCATTCAGAGGCCCATCTATATCTGCTTCTGTTTACCATGACTGTAGAATCTGTTAGATAAAACAGTCTTTATTAAGCCTCTAAATAATGGCTGTGCTGCAGTAATAAGCCAGTCACATCTGTCAAAAGCTTGGGAAAAGCTGTATTCAGTTCAAAACAGTACTTTTATTTCCAATTCTTTAACAGAGACCAGCTTCTAAATATGATATCTTTTTGCTAGTGTTTCTGGAAGTCAACCTTTCTGACTGTTTTTCTCTGGCATCTACTATTCCAGCAAAGAATGATCTTAATAATTTTATATAGAGTTGGTTAGTTTTTCATCTCACAGTTACTAGAAAAGCAATGCTTATGAATTGGTCACTGTTTCCAATATATTCCAGTTTGCATCTCCAAAGTTAAAGCAATAATGATTTCTTTTTTTTTATTTGGGTCACATCTTAGGAACATTGATTTTTGCTTTAGCCTGCCTGTGGGCTCTGTCCTGCCATGTGTTTTCCAGCAAGATTTGCACTGGCTTCTCTGCTTGTCCTTTGTGCTGAGTGATAGCAAAATGGTTTCCTCTCAGTGGGCAAAAGGGTTATAGCATTTTTCCTCTGTCTGGCATCTGCTCACAAATTAAAAGCCCATGAAATTGAGGGACAGATATCATAGAGATGTACCAGAGCTCTAAACCAGGCTACCGGACTTGGCAACAGCAAATACACTAAGCAAGATTTTTAGAAAAAGTTCTGCTGATGCTGCATCTCTGTTTGGGAGGAGGGCAGAGCACCATTAGGTACTTCAAATGAACCTGATTTTCAGGAGATACAGATTCTGACATGGGTCCCCTTTAAAAGTATATCAAAGTAGGAAATTGCCTTCAAACATTTTTTTTTTTAACAGCCACTGTTTTTCTGTCTCTTTTGTCTGTACCTGTTGAATATTACCAGCTTGTTCTACCAATCCTTTTCTTCAGCTGTGTAATTTCTAAATATCAAGTGAAAAGATGCTGATGTCTTAACAGGGTATTAAAATCTGCTTCCCTCTTGACATCTAATATCTCTGTGATGCAGGAGTAGGCATCCTAGTTATTGACGTAGATATGAATGGACATATATTTTATTTGTGAATCTAATCTGAAAATACTCATTAGATTTTATTAAGGAGTTATTTTTATTTCCTTGAGAAAATTTTTGGCAAAAAGGCAATCCATCATGATGGGCAGGCATGAGGTCAGCCTGTGGGTCTGGATCTGGATCTGGATCTGGATCAGTGGGGTCCTTGAGCAGGCACAGGCTGTGATGTGGTGGGAGCCATAGCACAGGCTGGGGCCAAGCAGAGCCTCAGCTTGGAGCAGCTCCCACAGGAAGGGGAGTCAGCCCTGGCTGAGTCCTCCTCATGCTCACGAAAGGAAGGGGCCAGCCCTCAGCTATGTAACCTGTAAGTCAGCCCTGGGTGCTGGCAGCCAAATCTACAGGACGAAGGATGCTGTCACGGTGCTTACGATCTTTTTTAATAAATATTTGAAAATAGTATTTTTAGAAAGCACAAAGATGTCTGTTTCTAGTGGAGACTGTTATTATTCATAGAAGATCTAAGGCTAGGTAGCCACCTTGATGTTTGGGTTTTTTTTCAAGGGGTGACAAAATTTAAACAAAAGACTTCCAACTGCCTGCAGTGCTTCTCCATGCATTACCAAGAGACATAACATACTGCATATTCCATAGATATTTTTAAGGAAAAGGTATCTGAGGGGTCAGAGGGAGAGGATGAGAGGGGCTGAGTGATGAGGTCAGGCTAAAAGTATAGAGATTGTTCAAAACTGACCACAAGGAAGACACTAAGATCCTACTTTACTACAGTTTAACTGCCTCAGCATAACTCATTGGATACAGCAGGCCCTTTCCTCCTCTCAGTCTGTGCACTGAATTCCCAATTAGAGCTTTTCTTGGATAAAACCAATACGATCAGTATTAGGGATTTGATTTCCTACCATCTTTTGTAAGGGACATAAACTGACATTGAGCTGGACTCTTTGAAGCCGAGAAGCCCCACCTTGTTCTTCATAATTTCTTTAGTGCAACAGAAAGAATAACCATCAGTCCATATAACCATGGATCAAGGATTTCACACACAGATATTGAACTTGAAAGGATATTGATCATTTGTGACATTAGCAACTTAGTGCTTGTTGCAGCACCTGGCTCTTTGCTCTGTTGAGCACCTACCATTACAATTGCCTCAAATACTTAGAGATCAGGCCCTAAAATAAAACAGAAACCCAGCTGTGCTGTCCCAGTCAGCCTCTGTTCTGTCCTTAGAAATGAGCTTGTTATTTCTCAAATTATGTTTTCTCATTTCTCCCTGTTGAAAACTTTTCCATTGTGAACTCAGGCAATTAGTTTAAAATTGTCTCTTCTGACCAGCAATGACCTGTTATGAGCAGTCTGGCTATAGCATGGGGAGAAAAATCTCTTTCTGGAACAGCAAATGTAATCTTTTTCTCACCCAATCCCATGTATTTTTTAGCAAATGGGGGGGGGGGGAGGAATAGAAATAAAACTATTTATTCAGGCTTTTGCATTGTATTATCGATATAGCAGAGGCCCTGGAAAGCTTAACTCCTGAGAGGTTTGCCAAAAGTATCCTTAAAGAAAACAGTGAAAGGACTATGTTGTATCATTCTAGAAATAGAGAGGCTCTGTGTTGCAGTAATATGGCATCCCTATAGACCTGGAGATAATATTATTTATAGTAACAAATTCTAGTTCTTATTTGGCAGTTTTTATGGTTTGATCTCTAAGTGTTTCACATACCAAGCTTCTCATCTCCATTTTGCAGATGGAATAACTGAGATACTGACTGTAATCTACCTGCAAAGGATTACCCCAAAGACTAGCAGTAGAGCCAGGATCAGAATTTGAGACCTGTGGGCTCTACCCTTTGCACAGAGCAGGAAGCAGTGCTGCCCCTGCAAGGGCAATGATACCACCACGTGAGAACACCAAATATCAGGGGTGATTTCTTTGGGGTGGATTTTGGAGAAGCACTCTGCTCTCCCTCCAGCCAGCCATAGTTCTACTACTGGAGTCGGGGGATCCGAGTTTTAGATAATGAATTTTTTTAAGAAACCCCTATCTTTGGTACATCTTATGTGTAGCAGCACCTATTATTAGGGTGCCTGTTTGCCTTATTCACCATGAGTGAGTCCCACATGATTACATCTCTGCAGCTGAAAGCCCCCTCTAAACTCCACTTTGAGATGAAGTAGCAGCTCTGCAGGCTCTTAGAGTCTCCACACTTAGAGATAATACACCAAACCTATTATACCAGCAACTTATGGCTTACAAAGCTATAATTTTCTTGTGTAAATAATCAGCCAAGATTTGGTCTTTCTGGTTGTTGTCCTGCTTCCAAAAAGGCAGATAGTTATCTTTAGAGTGCCTTGGGTTTTCCTCCTGGCTGCAAAGTAGCCTGAATCTTCACTATTATGGGAAGCCTAGAGCCCCAGTGGAGTACCAACTACCAGGTTTCAAAATGCTAGAGAGAGGAAGGCCTTTGAAGCTCTTAAACATCTTATCTCTTACTGACAATGTCCAATACATCCCTTCCTCTCTTTGCTAAAAAGAAGTCCCCACTGCATCCTTTAAAATAGGGATAACAAAAGCACTCAATGTAAAATAATTGTTACTAACAAGAAACTGACTCCCTTTTCTTCACTGTAATTTGAACAGCTGCAGCTGTCTTTTCAGTTACCTCTATCCTGAAATTTTGTATTTTGAGGCTAATTATATATGGAAAGATGAATGGCTGTATCAGATTGAATTGAGTTGAACTCTAGCTAGTCTAGGATCCTGCAACAAAAGAGTGACTAAACCCAGATGCCTAGAGAAGAGCATCAGAAAGGGGCAACTTCACACTTACACATTGTCAGCATAGTCATGTTTTCTAGCAATCTGCCATTCAGGGGCTATCTGAAGCAGAGATGATACTGTGTTTAAGTTCTGTCAGGAAAAAAGGAGTGTTGGTTGAGGACACATTGGGTCTAGGTTTAGTGCAGTCACGTGACATTTTTTGATGCTGTATTGCTTTCTGTTTAATTCACATATTTTTTTCTACAGCTCACATAACTTTGTGAATTATTTTTCAAAAAACCCATTCTTGTTACTTGGCCACAGCAGAGAATTTTTATTACAGCATGAAGAATTTGTCTGATCTGATGTCACCTAAGTCAGCAGTATTGTCCCATTTGCCAGATGTCTACCTACTAGCACTGTTTCCAAAGGCTGCCAAAATCATATTCTGTATGTTTCATGTTTAAATCATTATCAAACATCTCTTGAAAAGGACAAATCCTAGTGGGAAACAAACATCTTCCTTTATTAGAAGTGCTTATCAGTACATTCAGTTTTTTTTCAAGAGGACACTTGGATGTTTTGCCAATTATGTACTATAATCTGGACTACTACAGGGGCTCCTTTTTTTTTCTTCATTACAAGATCTGCAACTGCTTCTCCAAGTTGCTGAACGACTAATCCACTAAAATTAGGACAGTATGTTAAAGTTAATGATATGCTATGTAATTAGCTTCCTGACTTACCTGACCAAAACCAGAGTCTAGTGGTAGTGTGTCCCCTATCTAAACAATCTCATTAGACTAGTGGGATTCCTTGGAGGAAAATCTCCATTCAGCTTACATCTGTAGGAGTGATGTGTACTACAAGCTTAATATTAAGAAGGAAGTGGAACTATATTTAAAATACAGAAGTTACAATTCTGGTTAAAAGCAAGTTAATTTATTGTCATTTTGGGTAATAAATTGTGATTGTACACCATTATGGTTAAGTTTTCTCTTACATGTTCCAACAGGCCAGTATATCAGTATGCATCATTACTTATATAGTACCAAGAATTAAAATTCCACTAATGCTAAAGTAAACAACATCTCTAAGTCTTGAATGATGAAAGTCTAAAGCAGACAAATGTGATAAGACACTGGACCAAAGACTTGGCATCAGGAATATGTGGGGAGTTTCTATAGAACACAAGTGAAGAAAGAGTAGCTTTGAAGAAGTAGATTTTCAAGGTCATGGAAATGTGTATTTTGCAGAGCCTCAGAAAGCAATTATTTCTGGGAATTATACAAGAGATTTGGAGCTCCCTCTAAGAGAGCTTGTATTGCAGCATATCTAAATGAGAAAATGTTTTCATTAATGCTAAAGGAACACTGTCTGTTCTAATGTATATACAGAAAGGTTGTATGCCATTTGTGCTATCGCTGTCCTAAGTTAACTGAAGTCACTAAGGGACTAAGGCGTACAATGAGTTGGTTCTATCTAACCCAATGGCAACCCCACTGTTCCCCTGCCACTAGAGATCTTATCTCAGGCTTTGGTCCACATGTAAAATGCAAATGTATCTTTCTAATAATTTTGCTACATAAAAATCTCCCCTATGTCTACTCAGTGAAAGTAATTTACAGTGCAGTTTGAGTTCTCACATATTTCTTTGTTGCACTTCCTGAAACACATGGCACAGGAGGTGAGAAGTGAAAATGTCTGTGTTAATATGGCTTAACACCTCAAGGCAACTATGGGAGCCGAAACATCTTCCGGTATTAACAAGAGGCTTTGTATTTCTGCCTTATGGTGCTCTGTACAACCACGCTGCTGCTTAGCAGCACAGTTAAACTAAATATAGTGGGACCGCTATGTACAGGCATGACAAATCTCATGCTGCTGGTATGAGACTGGGACACTTGTCGCTGTCTCCCACTCCCCAGCTTCTGCAGCTCTTTCCTTTGCCATGTAGCATGTCTCCTGCCTTGGTTGCACATGGGATGCTGAGCTCTGAACCCAGAGAGAAACGTTGATGTGCTGTGCTGAAGCTTGAGCTGTGCATCCCAGCCAGGCCCCTTGCCTCATCTTCCCTAAGCCCCGCTTATATTACTTGTCCCAGCACACACAGTGGCACTGCAGCATATGGGCGTGCAGCTCTGGCATATAGAATAGCTTGAGAGCAACAGTGAGAGGTCAAGGCAAGGCCCACTCTGGTCCCTTTGTTTTGACAATGACTTTCCATTTCTCCTGTTTTCCTCTTGGATTCACCACCATCCTAGGAAGAGTAAAGTCCCTTTCCAGGACAACCAGAGTCTTCTCTAAGGTTCATTCATTTGTGTACTTCAGAGGATGTTTTCCCTGCCACAGGGATCCTCCCAGGCTGCCTGGCCATTTGACTCCATGTGAAGGACTTAGAGACTTCCTGCTGCTACAGCTCAGGAAGACTAATGCCCTCCTGACAACTGAAAAAGTTAAAAACACAAATACAATTATTCTTTCAGTCCTCATTTGGGTGCTTTGATTTCAAAAATATTATTTTCATAGCTGCCTTTTTAATATTACTCATTACTTTCCTGGCTGCTTTGCACATTGTTTTCCTTTTCACTTAAGATGTATTGCTTACATCGGGAGAAGTTGTGTGGCCAATGGTTTGAGAACAAAGCCAGATGGCAGGAGTTCCCACATCCAACATCCAGTTTGCCACTGATGTTATGTGTGGCCTTGGGCAAATTGTCTAGTAGCACTGCATATCAGGTCCCCTATGCATTTGTAAAAGGAGTAGAAACAGTAAGATCTACCCTATGGTAACACTCTGACTGTATCTCAAAGATTGTACCGAGCATACAGTAATGCCCAGTGCTTCGCAGAAGCAAAGTGCTTTTGACAGTGGCAATAACAGAAAGTGAGACCCTGACCTCCCACATCACCGCCTTACCCGGACAGTTGTGTTTGCACACTCCAGCAGACTATCTGCCTCTGTGTTGTCAGTGGATTTATTCTGAAAATGTAGCATAGAAAAGAGGGTGTAAGAAGAAAGTTAAGTAGGGGGTAAGGAGAATGCTGGCCTACTTCTCATCAGCATCATTCTCCCCAGAGGAAATGAAAGAAACATGAGTTTTACAGACACTAGCCTCTTAGTTTAAATGCCTTCTGTGGTAAGCTTGATTACAGCTGTTGTTGGATACCTGTGCTTAGGCTTCACATATTTTTTTCCAGTGGAATAATTCTGTAAGTATAAAATTAGAAATGTTTGTTATTTTTCTTGGAAGATTTTTTTTTTCATAATAGAAGTAAAAAGTTTTCGAACCACAACATAACAAGAAGCCAGATTGGTCTATACAGTCCTGCTGATCTTTTTTTCACTGAAGTTGCCTTCAAATGTGAAGAGTGTGGTGGGGAGCTGGTCAGTGTTTGGCAAGTTCTGCCAAGCAAGTGTCTTCTGCTTGAACACAACAGAGAACTAGTATGCAAAGATTAAGACACCTTCTTTTTTATCTTCAATTAAAAAAGTGTATTTTTCCTTTTGGTTGTAAATTGTTCTACAGCACTCAGACCTGTATAGCTGCTAACTAAAAGTCACCAAGTAAATTTAAGTTTCTCAGCACAAGGATGGCTCAAAGATTAGGTTTACAGGTGAATTATTTTCCAAAAGAACCAGTCAGCCATTGCCCAGAAGTATATATTGCAGTCCATGAAGTTTTATTAAAATATGTAACCTGTTTAAAAATGGAAACCTGCCATTTCTACTTGAAACTAAAGAAGGTATGAATATCTATAGGTGAATTTTGTTTTAAGGAGAGTTTCCTTCAAACATGATTATCAGAAAAATAATTTAAGAAACACTTTCTATTGTTACATGTTATTCATGCAAAGCAGTGTGTTATGATTGGTTTTATTAAACATTGATCAGAAGGATGAGACAGGGAGCCAGGGGATTCTCTGTGATAGCTTTCCTATGGGCTGTTTGCTCAGGTGTAGGAAAAGCAGTGCTGATGTTTCAAAAACACAATTCCCTGTTTCAGAAAGAACCAAAAAAACAATAGTTACATCAGGTCCCTCTGCTCACATTGCTTATTCTCCTGTAGAAGCACCTGTATTTAAAATCCACTCTGTGTGTTATCCCCACGGTGAAGCCAAAAGAATTATTATTGGCAGCATTTTCAAGTCTTAGATGCCTAGATTTAAGCATCTAAATATGTGGCTTGATTTTTGAAGTACTGAACACACACACACATGCACACAGGCATACACACACATTTTATTGAAGTCATCTGGAGAAGCTGGGTTGTAAGCATTTTTGAAAATCAGTCCACTTATTTAACTGTCTAAATATGGATTTATGAGCGCAACTTCAGACACACCCAAGTCTAGTCATAGGCTCTCAGAGCTACTAGTATATTGTCCCAGCACTATGTGTCCTACACACTTGAGACTAATTTTAAGTCCCATTCCAGAGCCACACTTCTTAAAATTAGGCTGGATGAAAATAAAACTCTTTGGGAGAATTGTTTCCATAAATAAACACCAAGGATTATTATTATTATTTTAATTCTAGAAGGGAAAGGATATTAACCTTCCTCTGCAGTAACTGGAACCTAAATATTGTAGCCCTACTCTTAGCTTCTGAGAATTAGAAAATCAGACTAACTTATTGCCCAGTTTTCTGTTTTCCTTCTTTTAAATATTACAGTGCTTACTGAAATCAGTGGGGCAGCATGTGATTATTGCTTATAAAGAGCAAGGGGATCCCCAGATAGTCCTTGCTGTGCTACTGCAGCATTGTAATTACACGCTGCTTTCTACGCCAGGCTTGGGACATATATGCAACCTTGCCCCAGGGGCATTAAAATTGAGCACTGAAACCCATTTTCCTGAAATTTTCCTGTGAAAGTTCATGTTGACGAGGTGCAATTCTGTTGATTAGCACCTGAGCAGGTGTTTGTCTACAGTGCAAGTCCATGCAAACCATGGGAAGCAGTTTTCACAGTGCCACAGAGGTTTGCTTTCAGATCTTCTTTTATGTCATAAAATGTGTGTCAGGGAAGTGTAGAAAACTATTCCAATCACTGCACATCTCTCATACTGTTCAAGTATATTCAATGAACTGTTCGTATCCCAGTTGACAGCGCAAAAGTGACCTGAAGAAAGAATTCGTGGAGTCCTGGTTTGTTTGTTTCTTAGCTTCAAGGCTTTTTCCTTCATCTAGCATCACACTAGCTGCTAATTCTGTTCAGCAAGCATTGGCGTGAAGCATTTCCTTTAGTGATAACTTGACTTTGTCCCCCAAACCTGCCCAGTGCAGAACAAATTCATTTTCTGCTTCTCCCTCAGTGGAAGGATCTGTGTGTTCTCAAAAACTAGCGTAGTTCATAGCTGAAGGTGGTCCAGAAAGAATACATGCACAAATAGATTTGTCTGTTTTGATTTAGCAAGATATTTTATGATTTAGTTTACTCTCTCCGGTAGCCTTAGACCATCTTTTCTCTTACACTTTAGTCTCTTTGTAATAGAGTATCACCAGCAAGGCTGGAGTAAAACAAAACAGCTCAGTGGGAGGTAGGAGCACTCAGCCATGTAAAATCTAACATTTCGATTCCTAACATCTTTTAGAAAGCAATTTCTAAAACAATTGCCTCTGAGCTGGAAAAGACACAAAGACTATTATAATAAAATCTGATAGCAAAGTCAATTGAAAGATACAAAGTCATCCTGGACAAGCATAACTATCTCTTTTCTCCTTTCATATTACAAAGGTCATCAATGTAGGATGGATTCAGCCCTTTTGAATCTTTACAGAGTACAAATCTGTTATATTGGGATGGTATTAGTCTAGATTTGTACTAGTTAATGGAATGGAATCATGCACTTTACGTTTCACTAAACAAAGCGCAAATTCAGCTGTCATGACTAATTCAGCTGAAGTTTGTTTGTTCTCTCCTTTTCTTTTCTCTCTCCCCTTACCACAGAGAAGCTGTTCAATGCAGAGGGCACTGCAGGGCTGAAACCAGATGGACTAAAACTTTTGATCAGATCTGAAATCGTTCTTCCCCGCCTCAAGACAACTTTGTTTCCTCTGCCTTTTCAGCATGTAATTTATAAAACATGGTCTAAAATTACCTGAGTGCTGAAAAAATAAGAGCTAAAATGCAAACTAAAGAAAGCTTTCCAATGGCTAAGTCCACACAGAAAAACTTCTAAGTGAATGTCCACCGTGTTTCATGGGCAAGCTCCTCAAAATGTCCTAATTTGCTTTATAAAAGTGTTGAGGTACTGTCAATTCCAGTTTTGTTTCTAAAAATTTCCAGAAACATGCACTCAAAATGTCCTAATTTGCTTTATAAAAGTGTTGAGGTACTGTCAATTCCAGTTTTGTTTCTAAAAATTTCCAGAAACATGCACTTAATATAGAACTTCCATTGATATTAATTTTGCTCCACTGCAGGATGGGTTTCCCTGCTATTATTTCTATTGTCTACCTTTATCTTTCTCATCTTCTTCTGTAGTACCTCATTTCCTAGATGCTCCTTTCCAACTCCATAAAGAATGAGTGACAGACTGAGTGGAGACAGATTAGTAGCCGCTCTAGTCTCAGAAAAGAAATAGCAGGAGAAACTAAAATTAGCTCTGAGACGAATAGAAGTAGACAAATAAGAGAGGAATGGTTCCAAGTGAAGAGTGAAATGTGCATGCCAAGACCACAAAGGAAAACTGGGAAATTTTTTCTCCAGACACCCGGTAACAAAAGCTTCAGTCAACAGCAGTGGGAGATTCCCAGTTTACTTAAACAGCAATAGTGTCAGGGCCTAACTTTCTGGACAAAATATCACAACAGTGTAAAAAGGTGCTTTTCACAAGTAGAGGAATTGTTCCTCTCTCACAGTTCTTAATAGTCTTGAACACAAAGGGTGAGAGAGCAAGCTGTAATATCAAATAAAGGGATGAGGACACAGGCAGGTGTTTGGCTTGCTGGCTAATAATGACTTTTTGCTTCTAGATGTATAAGTGTCCTATCCTGTAGTTTCCTGCCATGATTCAGTTCCCTCTTTTTTGCCTGCATCAGTTCACTCTCCATTCATGACATCACTCCGCTACTTCCTTACAGTTGTCCTGTCTTGTCCACAAGAATATTGAGATAGTAAGTATGCCATCTGCTTAGCTCCTTGCTTAGAAAGCTAGAGATCTTCAAGAAAGTAAGATGGCCTCTACAGGGAGTATATTTCACAGTGAAGAGATGACTGGGAAGTGAACTTGACAGAGTGGTGCTGATGGCACTCTGCAAAGAGTACAGGAAACTAAGGGTGATACAATCAGACAGAAGCATGGGTATGTGCAGAGTATGAAAGTCAAATTACTTTGATTTTTTTTGCTCATGCAAACAATTAACATATCGGTGTAAGGTTACCTCTGGTACTTTCCATCACATAAACAGGCTGTCTCACAGTCTGGGAATGATCTGGGAATCATCTGAAAAGTAGATCATTTGAAATAATTGTGCCAACCCTGGACAGTGAAGCAATAAGAAAATTTAGATTTGTGAGGGAGGGTTTTGAGCTAGTCACACTATAAAAAGATATTAAACAATGACCAAAAAATACATAGGAATTGGAGATCGTGTCAGAAGATGAGATGTAAGAAAGGCCATTTGAGGTGAGAAACAAATCAACATGTTTCTAAGATCTGGAAGGGTACAATGAGCAAAGTATGTTATTGTCTTAACCACAGCAGGACTTTCAGTCCCTAGCTATCTTCACCAATAAGGATCCCACTAAAAGGAAAGAAAATTTCACATCAGATGTTTTTGGCAGCAAGAGAGAGGTTATTCAGTCATAGGGACTTGCGGGTCACACGCAGTACAAAGCCATTTATGACATCAGCAGGACAGGGATTTTGTTGTGGTGGTTTTCTTATTGATTGCTCTCAAAAGAACGTTACAAAATTGAGTGTAGCTTTTATTTAGAGAGTAATACATACATGCACGCAAGCAGGACTGTGTGAGGAGCTCTTGGACTGATGTGTTGTAACTCAGGATTTGGGGGGCAAGGTTGGTTACATGTTTCCATGCTCACTATTAGGAGTAGAATTGGTAATAGATGCCCCACTTATGGCCACTTATGGGCATACTAGGTTTGGTACAAACACAGAGCAAAACGATGTTCCTTCTCCAAAAAGCATTAAAGCTTTTTGTTGTTGTTGTTGTTGTTGTTGTTCAGTTATCATATAGAAATTTTTTGAACACATTTGAAGTTAGCCAAGCTAAAGCCAGTTTCTCTCAGGCTTAGCCGCTTCAGTTTTCTAAAGGGACCTTGGACAGAGTGTTAATGTAAATTTACCCTACTTCACTCCTCTCTTATACAGTGATGTGGTAGAAAGATGCTTCTCACCATCATTAAAAACTAGGCATGTAAAACTATCTGCCTGTCCATGTACGCAGAACACTATGTTCTGATCTCTCTCCTCAACTTATCTCCCCTGAATCCCCAGCAACACACTTCAGCATTGTCATTTTTTTGTGTGTTATTTTCTAACAAATATATTTACCAAAGTCTGGTCTTCAGTGGTATAGTTTTGATTTGAATCCTGAATGCAAATATGACTGAATTGAACTCATTTTTCTTATACATGTGAAGAAAATTAGAAACCTTTAAATTAAACTATATATAACAATAAACCAAGTAAGCCTGTATTGTTTTACTGAACCACCTCATGTAGATCATGCTAAAACTTCTGGATTCATTCTTGTATGAAAGAACAGCTATTTACCTGAACTGCTGTTATCCAGAGGTTTAAACTCAGGCAGTGCTTGGTCCTTTTCAGAAGTCATTAAGAAGCTTATGAATCTGAAATTTACTTAGTTTCCATAATAACAGCAACCAAAAAACTCACAAATTGCAAAGGGCACCAGCTTCTCTCTGTCTTTACCAAATTCAGAGCACCTCTGCCACTGTTCCCTTATTTTTTTCAGCATTTCTGGGCTGATGTCATCATGTGAGATGGTGGCAAGGAAAGAATTTTCTCTATCCCATAATGCTGCCTAGCATGGTAGGGTTGAGGTGAGATGTATTTAGGTCCCTTTTAAAATGGGAGCTTCATCTGCCCTTGGGAATAATTTAGTAAAGAGATTTGCTTGACCTGTTTCCATAAAATGGAGTGCTTCAAGGCTCCAATTCTTTTTGTGGGAACAGTAATACCAATCTTCAGCATAGACATGAAGTTTGCATGCAGAAGTCAGATATGTGGCAAAGGGATGTTGTTGTGCACACCAGCCAAAAGTACGTCTACTTGTCAGATGAAAAGTGGCCTCACTATTTCCATGTGTGCTTTGTCAGTAAAAGAATAGTTGATATCATTGATGCTATATGAAAATGTGAAGTTACTGCCTGTAAAATGTCAAAGTTAATGCCTGTTTGAGAAGACACCAGAAAGTCCTTATGTTTCAGACTCAGGCTGCACATAAATTTGTTGCCAAATTTGTAAAACACACTGCTGATGGTGTTTTGTCAGCTGTGAATCCTGTAGATATGGGATTACATCCTGGCCCCATTAAAGTTGGAGGTTGGGAGTTTTGATCCTTTACTTAAAGGCTGAGCCATAGCACCAGCAAATCATGACTTACATGGGGTTTTGAGACAGCACAAAAGTAGTGCTCACAACAATTCTGTCCCACCTCTGCTCCTTATTCAGCCTCTCCTGCTGTGCAACCTTGCATGATGCCTACTCATACATCTTCCTGCACTTCCTCTTCCAGGAATTTTTGTGTGCTTTAAGGGTGTCAGGCAAGGGACTCTGAAAGCCATTCTCCTTTGACTTAGCATTGTTTTAGAAGAATATAACTATGTAAGCATGAACAGAATTTGTCCTTATTTACAGGTGATCAGGTCTAATAGATAAACTACACTTGAGTTACACCACACTCCAGTAAAGCATCAGTGTAGCTGAGAAATAAATGTTCATATCATTCCAGCATGGGCCGTCTCCAGTCATTGTTTTCATCTGCTGCTGCCTCTGAGCACCAGCTCTTTCTGCCTGAGAGTGTTTGAATCCTTTGTTTTCCTCACTACCTAAACTGTATCCAATGGGCAACACATTTTCCCTCAGATATTTAATATTGATTAGGTAACTGAATGTAAATTTTAGAACTATGAAAGTTTGGAAACATCTGCAGACATTGAATAAGGTCTGTTTTCTCTTCTACAGTCTGTGAACAGCTGGAATCCTCAGGCTGAAAAGCCGCCTTTGTTTCCTAGGTTTCCATTACACATTTTTGTACCACACATGCAAACTATCCAGGCCTGTGAAGGAGGGACAATTCTTATTTTTGTGAAAGATGTTTGCCATTTTCCATTCTGCGCTCTTCAGACCTCTCCTTGTCCAATAAACGTTACGTTGTTAAAAACATTCCTATTTTTCCCCCTGCAACTATATTTTTAGTACAGATACTGGGCCAAAGTTTGGGTTTGCACCAAATTTAATCCTGTCACACACAATTAACTTCAGCAGGGTTTCTCTAGATTTGTACTGAGGCATGAAACAAACTTACTTGTTGTTAATATCTCTCCCATGGAAGCTGTAGAACAAATAGGACATGTATTATCCATGGTACCTGCTAATAATTTTATCAGTAGCATTGGTGAAGAGTTGTATGTTCCTTTTTTTTTCCATATACATGTAAACATAAAGTATGTTAGGTGAAGATTTATAGACCTTAATCTGTAGTCTTTTATTGAGCATAATTCTTGTCTGGATATGTGACTTCACTGATGCTCCTCTAATTTTCCATGATTAGGCCTATCAAAAACTGGTCTTTAATAGCATGGTGGGCATGTTGTTAGTGTATGAAATTCTTCTGTAATTAAAATGTTACATAGATAACATTTGCTTTTGAGTATTCTTCAGCAGTCTGACTCTAAATCCTTGGAATAACAACAATACTGTTTGGTCAATGTCTGTCTTTTGTCCAAGGTAAAAGAATTCTTTTCAACATGTAGTACTTGGTTAAGGAATCATTGAGCGTAGATAGAAATGTCTATGAAACTGACTGATCCCCACTTCCTAGAGTTATATGACCATATTTTCAAACCTGGTACTAAAATCAAAAGATTGAGTTACAATATGTAGATGTTCTTTGTCCTTGCAATTCTACACTCATAGAAAAAGAGAGGGACTGTAGAAGATCATTTAGTCTACCTTTTACCAGGGGTAGAATGAACTACACTGTACTATACTATACTATGCTTTTAGCTATTCCTGATGGAAAAAAGTCCAGCTCGATAGTAAAAATGTTCCCTGAAAACTCGGTTGCTTTCTGTCCTGGTTTCAGCTGAGATAGAGTTAATTTTCTTTCTAGTGGTTGGCATAGTGCTGTAGTCTGGATTTAGGATGAGAATAATGTTGATAACACACTGATGCTTTTAGTTGTTGCTAGGTAATTGTATTCTAAGGACCTTTCAGCTTCTCATGCCCTGCCAGGTGCACCAGAAGCTGGGAGAGAACAGCCAGGGCAGCTGACCCTGACTGGCCAAAGGGATATTCCATACCATGTAGTGTCATGCTCCGTATATAACAGGGGAGGCTGGCCAGGAGGCAGATTCACTGCTCAGAAACAGACTAGGTGTCAGATTGTTTTATCTTCCTTTTGCATGTGGTGAGCAATTGCACTCGTGCATTATTATTATTATTATTATTATTATTATTGTCTTCCTTTGTTATCCTATTAAACTGTCTTTATCTCAATGCAGAAGAGTTATTTTCCATTCTCCTCCCCGTCCCCTTGAGGAGGGAGGAGTGAGCGAACAGCTGTGTGGTGCTCAGTTACCATCTGGGGTTAAACCATGACACTTTTCCATGCCGTGTGTTCCAGGCTGAAATAACTTGATGCTTTGAAAAGTTTTACTGTGTCTGCTCTGAATCTCCATCTTTCTTCCTGCCATAGTGCACTGTGGAGAACAGCATATACATCTTATCTTTGCAACAATTTATTGCTTTTTGGGGATTGTGCCTTCAAAACATGTTTGAACAGACAGACAAAAAGATTGTGATAATCAAGGCATTTTGTCTGAAATGCAGAGCAACCTGGATTCAAAGAACTGCCTTTTGGTGACTGTGTCCAATGATACTTGAAAAGGCCTGGAACAAATATAAGTAGAGCATTTATCTGTGCCATGCTTTTAGTCAGCCTTCTGCACGATCTGGAGAAGTTACCACCTCTAGAAGGAGGTTTTTTGAAGGCTAGATGAATCCAGATCACATGGACAGCAATGTGCAAAACTGGTATTGAAAACTGCCTTAAAATCATGCATCTGATTAACAGAGAGGGAGATCAAAAGTAGTCCTACAACTAGGGATATTGATTAACTAAAGTATGTCAAATTTTTTGGAATGACACTACCAAAAGGAAAATGAGAATAGCATACACTAATGGCCAAACTAGTTAACAGACAAGTTTTCTAGATCCTACATCTATTTCCACTGAGGGCCCAGGTTAAGGACAGGGTCTTGAGGGTTTTTATCAGTGTGGAATTAATTTTTGCGGAAACACATTTCCACTAAACCCTCACCTTTCAATCCATGTACACAATCCCTTAATGGAGTTGACTGCTCATAGAAGAAGGTCAAGCACAGATTTTAAAAGCAAAGCTGCTTCATTATTATTAAGTGGATATGTTGTATTAACATCACATTTGTGCTGCCCTTTCAGGAGTATGAGATACCTCATTTCAAAGTGACCTTTTCAAAAAGACTCCTGTGTCAGCTATTTACAACAATTTAATTTCATATAACTTCCACTTCTTATTTCTAGGTTTTCTGTCCCCTCTACCTCGTTACATTGACAGTATTTTTCATAAACAGAAATGTGACATCTCTGGATTTTCTTTTATTCCAGTCAAAACAAAAGAGTACAGGAGCTCAAATAAATTATAACTCTGAATAATGCTAGTTATAAAAGAATGCCAAAGCTTCTTGGCGACCACATTTGTGAGCCAGAGCCAGAGAACCAGAAACTAATGTCTAGTAAAACATGTCAGATTCAATTCTTGCTGCCAATGTCTGCAGAGAAAAATCTGCTCAATAGATAGTTTACCTCATATGACCCACTTGGCACTCAGAACAAGGATGTCTAATCATGAGAAAGATAGTTCAGGTAAGTTATAAGGAAAGCATGTAGTACTTCCCATACATCCCATTTCCTGCATGCTGATGATGTTCTCTGGATTTTAACACTAGGCATTTGTCCATAACAGTACTGTCAGGGGCTTATAGGAACCTCAATCTGCTTAAAATAGTGAAATATTTAGGATTTGAATCATTGCTGGCAGTGGATAGTAGCCCAGTGGATTCAAGAGAGCTTCTGCTCTTCTTCACTGACACTATATCTGTGATTTCATTTTCCTAAGAGAGTGAAATTGTAAAATCCATGTATTTCTGTGAAAAGTGTAAACTTTCTTTCCCTTTGGCTTCTCCACTTCCAAATGAGACACCTTTTTCCTGGTTTGTTATCTCCCGAAAGTGACTTAAATGCCACAGACTCTTGAGGGAAGTTCTTTCTGTCTCCCCAAAGCCACAAGTACCTGGGCAAGAAAGCGGTTTAATTTGCTGCTCTGGTTGATGCATGTAACAATATTCCTCTAAGGGAAAAAGGCCAGGGAAGGATGATAGCCCACCTTTTGTAAATACAAACAAGGCTGATCATTCTCATGATATCCAGCCAATGCATGAGAAACACTGTTGTATTTTAATGGATGTCTGCAAAGATGTACTCTCTGCCTGGTAATTGTGACCCCTACTTCCAGAGGTGATGCTGAATATTGCCACCCAAGGACCAGAGAGCATGACCTGCCTGGGGCTGGCTGCTACTGGCCATGGAGAAGGTCAAGAGAAGAGGGAGCTGGAACAGAGTTTCCTGCTCTGCCACTGTTGCCATAGAAAAGGGTTGGACAGAGACAGCAGTTTGGACATGCATAAGTCTCAAAGCACAGCATAAGCTGCAAGTGTGTGTCTTTCATTGACCAACACAGACACACCAAGCAGTAGATCCATGGCTGCCTTGTCATCTCCCAACACTTCATTGACCTAGGCAACTGCCTATGTGGCCTATACCAGAGCCAGCTCTGAAGCTGAGCAATCAAAGCCATATGTAGAATTGTGTTATTTTAAGGGTCAGAACACATGATTTCCATCAAATACATGAAGCAGAGCTAGCCACATTTCAGCTGTTGTTCCAGAAAGTTGGGAGATTGTGTACTAGATTTTGGTGGCCTATTGAAGCTATTATTGCTCAGCCCAGAAGCAGCCTTGAGTAAGTCCTCATCTGTACTGACTGTGATGGAATGGCGTGAAAGCAAAAATGGCCAGCAAGTCTATCTGATTAGTGGCTAATTGGCAGTAACAGGAGCTCGTATCCCAGAGCTGTGACACCAGCACCAAAGTGACATCTCTGAGAGTATGCCTTAGATGGCCCAATAAATTAGAGATGGTATTTTTAAAATGTCACTTGCCTCAGGCTATATAGAAGCTATTCCCTCCACAATAAGCTCAGCGTGCACAAACTGTCACAGCTTGGCAAACACATGCTCTCAAAAAAAATCTGAAAACAAACTAAGTCCCATCTTCACTACTTACTCCTGAATGGATCTCCATCGGGCACTCTGTTACCTTGACAGCCAAGTCAAGGTAACAGAGTAACTAACTTACCTAGTGAGGCCAATCAGATGCAATTGGCTATTTTTAAAAAGCAGATACCAGCACATCTGCCTTGCAATCCTTGACAAAAGAAGGAAAATAAAGTCCAAAGAAAAATTCCTGGACCCTTGGTAAAGGAGCAAGACAAGCAGGTCAAAATTTCCCATAGAAAGCCCAGATAATGTAAATACCACCTGCATTCCCTGAATAGCATTTAATTAACATTCCAAGACAGCTCTACAAAGCCAAGAGATCAAATAAATGCAAGAAAAGTATGCCCAAAATGAAGCAGAACTCAAGTTTGACCAGTTAACACTGACTGGCAAAATGTTAATCAAGACCAAGTTGCTCAGTGCTTGCATTGGTCAGCAATGGTCCTTTCAGGAGATCATTTCTCTATGATGCCCAAAATGTGCTCTGCTTTGGTATCAGCAGCTTCTGTGGTCATCAGGGAGGCCAGCCCACATTAGGGCTGCCCAGCACGTTTAGTCCAGCTGGCTGGATACATGCCATTTAAAAAAAAAAAGTTGTTTTCAGTGTTGCTGCAGTGTTCACGCCTGACAAGATTTCTGACTGACTATGCAACTCCCAGATAGCAAAGACACAATTTTCAGCTTATAAAATCTGATGAATAAGCTGTCCCCTGGGGTTTGGCAGGACTTACTAACTGCCTGAGATCTGCTGTAACTTTCTCCATTTGGCCTAAACTCTCTGATATGGGATGCCTGAAAGTTACACAACTAAAAGCCATCTTTAACCACTCAAAAGAACAGACTTGTTTTAGAGACTCTGAAAACTACAATTCCAGCAGGAACATATGGGAACAGTTGCCGTGAAAATCAGGCCATTGTCATAAATGAGTGCTTTAGGCACACGAGTCTGGAAAAAAAAAAGCCAGTAAACTGAACGGTATCATTGGTGAATGACCCACCAGTGGCATTCAGTCGAAACCTTGGAGATAGCAGTTTGGATTTCATTCATTAAGATTTGCATGCAACTGTTTTTCCCATCTGGAACATTATGGAACAACAGTGAGAACTTTTTATTTTAGTTTGGGTTCTGTGCTTTGAGTGCATTTTTTATGAAGCATCTGTTTGGCTAATAGTTGCAATTTCATCTTAGCGGCCTCTTTGATGAGATGCATTTTTGAAACAGATGCTTGTGCTAAAGGGTTCCAGGGTTAAGTGGGCCCTCGAAGACATAGCTCTGACTGCCTGCTGCTGGGGTCACTAAACTACTTCAGTGGTTTTATTTTAGCTCCCTGAATGACACCCCCTCTGATGGTTTTAGCCTTCAGCCACATTCTTTCGCTTCCTAAGCCTTTTCCTAACTTTACCATGGATGCAGAGGACGTGTTCGAACAATGCAGTCCTGACTAGTTTTCTTTTTTTCAGAGGCCTTATAATTAACCATATCCATGGGTTACCTGGTGGTCCACCTGTTAAAAAACAATACATAGCAGCAAGACAATATTGTTAATAAAAATTTACAAGCCAGAGTGATCTCTAAGTTTGCAGCTATCTCTCATAAAGAGATGCACACGTCTCCATTCAGCACTTAGATAGCTTGCAAGGGAAGAACAGTCCAGCTGCCTACTCAAAGTTTCCAGGGTCCGGTGTTCAACTCAGTATTTATCAAGGCCATATCCTTATGTTTCTTGCTTTGTCATTTGATCTCTCCGTGCTTCAGATCCCTCTCTGTATAATGAGACTACTATAGCCTCCCTCATCTTACATTCTGTTGTTTTAAGGTGTAACTTTTCAAGGACTAAGAGGCACTCTAATAATATGGTAGCAAGTACCATAATTTTACTCCTGTCTACAAACCAGTCCGTCTATGCTTACGCATCTCCTACTTTTAAGCAAACTTGTTAAGGAGTCAAAAGTGTCATTCAGAATCAGCAGTTGTCTCTCTTCAAGGCTTCAAGGAAACCTCACTATTTTCCATTGAAGTATTTTTCTATTCCTCTTCAGGTTCACCTTTCAGGTTGTGTTGCATGAGAACAAGGTAAGAGCAGGTCCATATACGTCTGAGGTCCTTGTCATTGTCCCCTTTGACACAGTGTACAAGTACTTCATAGTCCCTAGGATAGCTACCCTTACTTCACTGCTGCAAAGTAGGTAACAGCTAGTACCCCTTTCACAGGTAACACTCCCTACCTCTTATGAGGTGCTTTTTGGCAGTAGCTCTAGAAGAACACTAAAAACCAGTTTCCCTGCTTTTCAAAAGAAACAAAGAAAAGAGTACAGATCAAGGGCACAATGCCCTTTTTTAGCTCTGAAATGAGATTTAAAAAGAGTTTAGATGCCAAGTCCAGGTGTGGAATCTGACTTTGTTAAGCACTCACATCCTCTAGCTTTGCCAAGAAATGGTCTCCCAAGCACTAAACCTGTGTTTCTGCATATGCTTAGGACAGCTTCTGATTTGGCAAGGCTCATCTACCCCTGGATCTGCTATTCAAGAGTTTAATCTGATATCTCTGGTAATTCTTACCCCATCCTTATGCTACAGTCTAATTCAGGTATCATTTGTAAACAGGTTTTGGTAGGATTTAGGTATTGCAGGTCAAGCCAGCTTGTAGTGTTAATAATGCTACTGTAGGAGCATTAGCAGATCTCCAGGGTTTACTCCTGAGCAGTTCATCTAGTTTACCTGAAATTCTTGAACAAAAATGTATCTCTTCTACGCATAGTTGATTTCCAGACATCATTTTGGCTAAAGCAAAACATACAGAATCATAGAATGGTTTGGGTTGGAAGGGACCGTAAAGATCACCTAGTTCCAACCCCCCTGCCATGGGCAGGGACACCCTCCACTACACCAGGGTGCTCAAAGCCCCATCCAACCTGGCCTTGGGCACTTCCAGGGATGGGGCATCTACAATCTCTCCAAGCAACCTGTTCCAGTGCCTCACCACCCTCATAGTGATGAATTTCCTAATATCTAATCTAAATCTACCCTCTTTCAGTGTAAAGCCATTACTCCTTGTCTTATCACCATATGCCCTTGTAGACAGTTCCTCTCCAGCTTTCTTGTAGGCCTCCTTCAGGTACTGGAAGGCTGCTATAAGGTCTCCCCGGAGCCTTCTCTTCTCCAGGCTGAACAACCCCAATTCTCTCAGCCTGTCTTCACAGGAGAGGTGCTCCAGCCCTCTGATCATCTTTGTGTCCCTCCTCTGGACTTGCTCCAACAGCTCCATGTCCTTCTTATGTTGGGGTCCCCAGAGCTGGACACAGTACTTCAGGTGGGGTCTTACAACAGCAGGGTACAGGGGCAGAATTGCCTCCCTTGACCTGCTGGTCACGCTTCTAATATGGATCTCTTGAAGGTGTTTCCAGTATCTTCTCACCAGACAGGCATTACTTTCCATAGGGCAAAAATACTACTGATTAATTTGTCATTATGCAAGGCAACAAGTATTTACTGGGAACCAGAAACCACCCCATCTGCACCAGAGAAGACATAGGTAGAATACCTTTTGGAAGACAATGAGCATGCAGTTGTAGAAGTGGCAGGTTTTGAGATCTAGGAGGCATGGGGTTTTGCATCAGTGCTTCAGGAGATGGAAATGAGGGGTCAGAAGAGAAATGGAGGCATTATATTGCAGTTCCCTATAATAAGCAATAAATTAATAAATACAATCTAATGTCCAGGTTACCCTATATTTGTTAAGTATGGTGATTGATAAACTACAGCTATAGATCAAAGACTCTGGCAGTTTGAAATTCACTCCATTTATTTAAAGACTGAGTGGAAAATATTCTTAGTCCCTAGCACCTGCTGTTGAATTCCCCTGCTTTTCTGTGGTTTTGCTATTACATTTTCCAATTTTAAAAGAAGTGAAGCAGACTAGACACAAGATATTGTCAAATGCCCAAGGTAAATAAACTGAAAAAATATTAAGAAAATTATATATATTTTTCTGTAATAGCAAAGGGAATATTAGGTGAACAATATTAAATTAAGAAAAGATTTTGACAAGAAAGGTAAAAAGTTGAATGGTGTCCCTTTAAAACAAATGCCCCAAATGTCTGCTGAATCCTAATGGATGGAATCTTTCTTTGTTGCTTCAACACAGTATATGGAATATGAATCAATCTTAATTTATGCAGTAGATTAATTAGAAATTTTTAATGTGAATCAGATCTCTCAGGTTCTGTACTTAGAAAAATCACCTTTGTTGGCCCCATATGAGAGCTTGGTGCCAAGACCACCCAGTGACATGGCTTTGAAGAATGGAGGAAACTGTAGTCTTAAATTCTCATGCAAACCCTGATTCTCAAATTCCTAACTTACAGAATAGGAAGATGGAAACTCATAGCACATTACAATAAAAACACCTCTGCACCTAGAAGAGAAAAAGTCACTTGTGAGGTTCCCTTCTGGGTTTCCCTATGTTTCTCTGGGATGCCCCCAAAAGGGAGCAAAAGATCTCTTATCTTAAAGGCAATTATCACACATCCACTACTTCCAGCCCAGGGCATTATGTAGGTGCTTGAGAAGCTGAATCATTGAATCCATTCTGCTGCTCTGGAAGGGAAAGACCTAAAATGGGAAAGAAGGCCAGTACCATGTTAAACTACTTACGAGGTCAAACAAAATCTGACTGCAGCCAGCGATGTTTGGATTTTTCCTTTGGCTCGGAGAACAAGCTGTAAATCATCCAGCAAATGTGTACTCTACAAGGGGTCAGAGCAAAAAACATCTGCCCATACTGGGCAGCCACTTCAGTCCCCTCTTGTTGCCAAGTTCCTAAAAAGTGCCCAGAAGCACCTAGTCTTAAGTACCAGGTCTCCTGGCTCTTACTGGGCTGGTAGGTTTGTGTCCACCCCAGACCCTTGTGCATTAAACGTGACGTGGAATGTGCAGAAAGAAGGGGAAGAGCACTCACAAAGCATTGGCTTGTGTTTCTCCTGACAAGGCTGCACCTCTTATGTTAAGTTTTTAATCCCAGCTTGAAGGGGATTGTGGAAACCTTGAGAGGGATAGCAAACTCCTCACTCCTTTGCTGGTTTGCATCCATCCCACAGGCTTAAAAATCAAGTATGTTCCAGCCTTACCCTCATGACAGTTTGTCTACTTGCAAGAAAGGAGATAAGACTCTCAGTTCAGTGAAGAGCACAAAACCAGCCCACTTCTACTGCATTCAATCTCAAGGGAAAAGCCAGCAAAGCAGGAGATGGTGAAACCACCCTGGACAGCATGGCAGCATAGGAAAAGTGCATGGCATAGGGATGGGTGGTTGCATTAACATTTCCTGACCCATGTTTTTCCTGTGAATATATATTAAAATATACACGTAGATTTGTGTCTGTGTATTTATCAGTCTCCAAAGCTACCAAAAGTATAACATTTGTCATTAACAACAGAGGCAGATTTGTAACAAAATCAGCTGTTCTGAGATACAGTGAAGAGTCATTTCATAGATGTGGGGAAAATTTTTTTCACTTTCATATACCGGTAGCTCTACTGCATGTGGGGCTGATTTCTGACAAGGTAAAGCAAACAAACATCAGGAGAACTCCACGGTGCACTAAGCATGCTGAACTTTACAGCTACCTGCACTTGTGACATTTTTAGTGTTTCAATATGGTCTGAGATGGCAGCAATCTGCAAAAGGGATGGAAATGATTTCTCATTTTTCTCTGAATGTGCTATCTACTAACCTGACTTTACTGAAAAGAATTTAGATTTGGAGCCGTCCCGGGTATTTGGCTAATGCATTGGCTTCCTGCCTTCACCTTGAACTTTTTTTTTTCCCCCCCTAGGCATAGAAAAACTCAGCAGTCTGCTTAAAAATGAAGAAGTCGTGACACCTAGCGGTGAGTTAAACACCGATAACTTCTACTTCCTACAGAATTCACGCTTGTTTTCCATAGGCACATTGCTCTTGGTTGGATGTGAGACCAAGGTAATGTGGGAGGTGTGGGCATTACCCTCATGACTCTAGACATGCAGGCAGCCCCTCATTTCTTTTACAGTTCCCTGCAATGTGTGTGTGTCTCTTGTTGCATCAGACTCCTGTGCCTCTCCACAGAAGGCCCCATTCGTTAAGGCGCAGTGTGCAGCCCCTGGTCATGCTCCTTATTGAATACGACATTTTGAATAGCCTTTTATACTGAGATCAGGTTAAGTGCTTTGACTTTGGAGAGAAAGGGAGCATGGCAGAATCCTGGCGTAAGACCAAGTGGGAATTTCAGCCTTTTTTTCTTGTTGAGTACTTATTCATCAAGGCTGTTTTTAGAAGGTGACTCAAAAATGTATTGTATGGCATGCAGCAAATTCCTGGCAGGCAGTTTAAACTGACTCAGTTGCTGGCAAAGCCTTTTGCTTTTGAAGACTACTCAGAGTCTGTCTTGGTCAGCAGCAGTCAAAAAGTACTTACTGGCTGTGATACCGTGACAAGAAGTTGCATTGAAAAGCAGTAAACCAGTCTAGACATGTGCAAAAAAGTTATAGGTTCTTTCCAAACAGTGGCAAGCCTTGGAGATGGTTTTTTTGTTTGTTTTTTTAGGGAAGCAGAACACTGTTGAGTTGTGCTGGTGGTAACTAGGCTGCAATCACCAAGTGGCAAGCTTTCTTGGCTCGTTGAGCAAGCTGGTTGGGGACCTGCCATTTTTTATCACAAGAATGACCTTCAAGAAATTTCAAGTCAAAACATCACTGTATGTTGTTTGGGAATCTGGGTGCATGCTTCTTTGCATCTGTAAGAGCTGTTAGCAATGCAGCCTCCCAGTTTCATGTCCATATTTGTGCATGCTATATCAAGCATAATTTCCATTGCCTTCAGTAAGACAAACTCCTTCCTCCTCCTCTTTCAGAAGAGATGCATGATAAAATTGCATGTTGTAACCAAGAAATGGAAACTAGATTACTTGAATATACATGATTTTCTTCATCTAAAGATTTATTTTACCACATGTATTAGTACCTGTAACTTCCCCAGTTTGCTGTCTTGGGTATAATTAACACTTCTACCACCAGAGTGTCTGGATATAAGGCAAGTGAATATAAAAACATTGGTTCTGTCCAAAATGTTCCAGTTTCCATCCCTTGAATCATCAGCATGTGACCTATTCTGTGCCAATATTAATAACCATTGCTCATGGCTTTCAAACAACTCAAACTATTTAAAAATTAATTCTGTTTACAGTACCTTCTAGAGGAAGTATTTTGTAAAAGTGAATAACTCAAACTGACTAGTGGCTACCCGCAAAATATGACTATCCAGTAACAAAATGAATCATTTAGAACAAGTTGGCAAGGAATGGACATATTGTTGGAGAAAACATCAAGTGGAGATCAGATCCAGCAACTGGGAGTCCTGGATTCTCTTTCCACTCTACCACACATTTCCCATGCTGCTCTGACATAGGTAGGCCTAACTGCAGTGGTATAGGCACCTACTAGTCCCAGTCAGCCCAAATCACACTGTTTACTTTTATACACTGGGCTGTAAGCTGTGGGGCTGAAGTTAGGTGCCCTGTTCAGCTGTCACTCCTAGAAACACTTGCAGTCATGAGTTGGAGCCCGTAGGTGTGCTAGTTTATGCTTTACCTTTGTTTTTCTCTCCGTAAAATGGAGATGGCCACCAACTGATGCATGGCAAGCTTGTCTGAAGTCCCTGGTATGGGCCAAGGGTTAGCATTACTTCAGTCTTCACTGGCAGTGATGCCCTTGCCATTGCTGAAGAGAAACAACACAAAATGGAAAAGCAATACTAATGCTGGCAGCCCTATAACCTGAAATACGTAATGCAGTCCTGGAGAGAACAAGTGCAACATCTGGCAGAGCAGAAAGTTAGGTTCTGCTAAATCCTTGGGTGCCACTTTTTCCATTTTGTATTTACCATTGTTGCTCCAGACTCTAAGCAGCCCCCAAACAGTCACAAACAGAAGTAAATCTTTCTTCTTCTAGCCTCTCTGTAGGAGAAATAGCTTGACAGGTTTATAAGGGGAGGGAAGTTGCACACTACTTAGCATGGCTATACTAGCCTGTGAGGCAAAGTTTTTGGAGTGCCAAATAGAACACGTGACTTTGGGCTGTAGGTCCAGCAACTATGATGTGTTTGATCATTCTCATGCCAGGCCAGACTGTCTGCTGCAGTCTGTTACACCAGAACCGCTGCTATCTCTTGCTCTTGCCTTTTCATGATTCCCCTACTGACAGGTGGGACACAAGAGTTGTGAGGTATAAAGTAGCTGTCAAAGATGGCACAGAGGAGTAAATATCTAGGTGATATTCACTCGCATAGGACTTTGAATACCTAGCTAGGATGTGCTTTTTAAGCTAGTCTCTGTATTGGGTACAGAGGTGATATGGACAGTGAATCCCCAGTGTGTCAGACTCACTTGCATGGCTAAGCCTGCAATCACAGAATCCTACAATGGTTAGGGTGAGAAGGGACATCTGGACATCCTCTAGTCCAATGCCCCTGTTCAATGTAGGCTCAACTAGAACAGATTGTTCAGGACATACTCAGCTGGGTTTGAATATCTCCAAGGATGGAGATTCATAGCCTCTCTGGGCAACCTGCTCCAGTCCTGAATCACCCCTGCAATAAAAAAAGAGGATTTTCTGGTGTTTAAATAGAATTTCTTGTATTTCAATTTGTGTGCATTGCTTCTTGTCCTTCCACTGGATACCACTGAGAAGGGTCTGGCTCTATTTTCTTTACACCCACAGTATCAGGTATTCATACCTATTAATAAGAGTTCCCTCTGATCCTTCTCTTCCCAAGGGTAAAGAGTCCCTGCCCTCAGCCTCAAGTACTATGTCAGATGCTGCAATCCATTTTTCATTTTTGTGGCCCTTCACTGGACTGGCTCCAGTATGTGCATGTCTCTCTTGTACTGAGGAGCCCAGCACTGGACCCAGCACTCGAGATATGGCCTCACCAGGACTGAGTGGAGGGGAGGAATCACCTCCTTAGACCTGCTGGCCATGCTCTTCCTTATGCAGCCACAGACGCGGTTGGTTGCCTTTGCTGCAAAAGCGCATTGCTGGCTCATGTTCAAATTTTATTGTCCACCAGGACACCCAGGCCTGCTATATGATGTCTAGTTCCATATTAATGGCTAGTTCCAGCTGTAGCTTTCTTCAGTTTCCTAGATTTAATGGCTTGAATTTCTCTCTAATACATAGATGAACATGCCTGGTCTGTTGAATACCACGGACTGTTTCTGCATCAATGCTATTTAATAATCCAGTAGCACTGAGAGGTCTAAAAAGGCTTCCAGGCTGTTTGACCAGCCCAGCACACTGGATGCATACCTAACTGCCTAGAGCTAACAGAAGCAGCAGCAAGTTACTGTGTTTTCTTTTGAACTAGGATAATACCAAACCTCTTGCTACACCATATGCTTTAATGGCATCCTAACAACTGCAGAATAGCTTGAATTGAGGGAGGAGCTGCTTTCCCTAGTAATCTGGTTGTTGTCCTTCTTGTGGACCAGACAATGACATGTTCTCTGCATATGCATTTGGGACACCTCTTCGGCCTACATTTCTTAGCCCTACGGCAGAAAGGAAAATTCACCCTTTCCCTAGTAATGGAGTGAAATTCTTCTACAAAAACACAACTGCATTCTTCAAGGAGCAACAAAAGTGGACACAGTGGGTTAACACTCCAAAAACAGGAAATACCCCTAACCAACACACTATGTCATCACATAACCTAGATTTCAGTTGAGAATTTGGGTGTTGTTTTAGATAACAAAATACAACATGTGTTCATCATTAATCTTCTTGAACATTTTTTTGGCCAGAAACTGTCTCTGATCAACCCACTTATGTAAACAGGTCTATGCTTCAGACAGAAGTGGTAAGATATTATTCCAAGTACTTGCATTATAAGGAATCTCTCCTTAACTCTAACGAGATACAATTAATGACAGCCTCAGTTTTGGTGTCTGTACTCCAAAGACTTTCATGTTCAGTTTAAATTTCAAAATTAAATAAAAATTTATTTTGCATCAAAAGGGAAAAGTATTACCTCTAAAAACATCGACCATTTGTCCCTACTCTGTTTGAGGTTTCAATATCAAACACTTTTGCATCTGGCTTGCAAAGAACAGAAAAGCTTTTTCTTCTTTCATTAGCAAATGGCAGATGCTGCATTCATTGCAGCTGAATGCCCTGGACAAGTTTCCATTCATCATTTCATTTTTTACAGATATAGGATCATATACAAAAATGAAAGAAAAAAAAAGAGAAAATAAGCTTTGTTTATTTAAGAAAAATAAATGCTGCATTGTATTTGTCTCAGCTAATTCTGGGCACAATTGGTGTATTTCATTCGTGGTTGAAAATGTAGTCACATAAACTACCAAAAATTTTACTTGCAGAATACTGGTAGACTAAATTATAACATGCAATTTCCTACAAGCTCTTGCTCCCCATGGTTGGTCTCTTCATGCCTTTTTGTTTCAGAACAAAACAAGCAAACAGCTTCAGTCCTGCCAGTCCAGGGGCAGTGCATGAGTGGGGAGCAAGGCTCTCCCAGAGCTGTGATCACTGCAGCTACTTACTGACTGTGAACCTTACCCAAACTTCTCTGTCTCTATTTCCTCATTTGTAAAATGTAAAATATATCTAAGAACTAGCCAAGAGCCATATACTTACTCACTGCTGAGGAAGTTAGTTCTTCACAGTCAAAAAGAGTTAATGTTTTGATTGCTTGAAGGTTAATCTAAGGCTTTAAACTGTCTAATAGGAATCGCGTCCGGATACAAGGAGCCCCAAGTTTGCAGTCAACACAGCCATTAAAAATATTTATCGAGTTAAAGCATTGAAGAGGATTAGTCTCAACTGCGCCAATTCCAGAACACAGTATCTTAATTACATTACATATTTTGGACATTGTCCTGAAATGCTTCCGAAGATTGTAGAGATACAGAACTCTTGAGATATGGTTTTGTTGGGTTTTTTTAAATCTGGAATTCAGTTTACCCATGACAATTGTTTTAAGAATTTCTTACAAAGTCCTGCATTCAGTAGCTGGGAAAATGATACAGAAAGGAATGTGTTGATAGACATATAGAATAATAATGAAAGGACAAAAGCTAGAAGGAACCGAGTAAGGGGGAAAAAGACAACTGCACTGGCTCTTAATATTTCAAATGCCTGGAGGGGTGAGAAGAAAATAGTTACTTTTGTAGGTGGAAAGAGAATTTTGTAGCTAGAGGAAGGTGACTGCTGCTATAAATGACATGGCAGGTGCTGCTGCTTCTCCCTCCTCTTGGTAGAAATGTTCCCCTCAGCAAACATGCTGCTATTCAGCTGAATTTTAATGGGTTTAATGCATTTTAAAGCCAGATCTGCAAAGCTTGCAGCCAGAGAATCAGAAATGCTTATAAACGAAATGAGGTGAAGTCAGGCACCCCTTTCCAATTCCAAAAGTATTAATGCCAGTCCTTTTCCATCTGGATCGCTGTCCTGGTATACTGAACTGAACAGTTGTAAGTCTTCAGTATACTGGTTTTTCTGCCAAGTATTGCTTTGCAGTCCCTTCATTTATGCAGTTTGGCCTGCCACACTGCTGTCATGACAAAGTTTCATTTAGAGATATTATCCCAGTAGTATCTACAAGAGATTGAGATCCATAGAAGTCTAGATTGGGTGTCTGGAATTGTCAGAAATTATAAAAGTCCATCTTAGCCTGTTACATAAACTTGTTTTGAAAGCAAAAAGAAATTAGAAACAGATAGGTTGGCTGGTATAAACCAGATAGGTTAAAACAATTGTGATCATGAGTATTTACAGCTATTGAAGTCATGCAACGATTATGACAATGAGAAAAATGGGAGGAAGTTTTTGTAGCTGCAGTCACCAAAAAGTGTCTTAAGTAATCTTCATGGAATGTGGTTGTCAGCTTTCATGTTGTTTATCTAAGGGTCACTGATCAGAGGCAGAGGAAAACTGAGTGGAAACAGCTAATGTCATCATGTCTGTCATCCTCAGAGGGATCCATCATTATACTAACATGCTTCCAATAGAAGCCTGCTCTGGTGCTAAACCTGGATTTTGGCTGGATTTACTCAGTGAGAAAAAGTCATCTGGGAGCCCTCATTTCCTGAGTCACAGCTCTGGAGTACATTCACTATCTGAATAGCTTTGGGGACAAGAATGTTAAAGGTGCCAGCAAGTAAGGACTTGAGCAATTTTTTTCTAAAATATAGCTCAGAATCCAGACAGCTTCAAGGCTCCCTCTTACAATTTGAAAATTTGGTCTTCTAGGATTCAGTATTTCTAGACTTTAAATATACGTAGAAGTTTAAGGTGGCAAACAGAGCCAAACACCTCGAAGTCTGCAGTCAAGATAATTTTGTTTTGATACTGCCAAAATGTAACATTTAGATTGTGGGGTTTTTTATACTTTCTTTTCCAAAACCAACTTCAGATTTCCCATTTTTCCTTCTGAGGTGGTATTATTTCCTTTCTTCTTTTCATTCCATCACTCTCCAATTTCCATCCTAAGGGAAAACATGACTGTGAAAAGCTCCGTAGTTCATCAACATGGGAAGAGTGGAATCATCACGAAAGCTCCAGTAAACTGATGCTGTAGAAATGGGCTGGAAGAATTCGGATCACTTGGAAATAGGATGTTAGCCATGAACAAATTTCTCTATAATCAAAGGAAAAGTAAGCTGGGCAATGACCAGATACTTTAAATATTCTTAGTTTTCTCTTAAGCATGATACATTTTCTTCATGTTCTGCTCTGTAATGGATAAAATTTAAACTACCATGATCTTCATACCAAGCCTCCATGTGGAGGATTGTGTACGTTTGCCAGTTTCTCTGGATTTTACTGTTTCATTAAGTAGAGATCTACAACATGTTTATTAAATTTCTGTTAGTTTCTGTCTAATTTATGAGGCAACCAAAACAATTATATAATTTTAGAAGCGGATTGGATGGAGTATTTACCTATAGTAGTACTGACTGTCCTGCAAAAAAAATGAAGTGATGTCAAATAAAGACCAAGCAGACTGGGCCTGAAACTGTTTACAAATGATTGCAACTCAGGTGGAGGTTTGAAGTGGTCAGTGCTCAAAGTGGTCTTAGTATGAGACACACAGTCTGGGAAAGGAATTAATTTTCTCTTTCATAATGGGAGTTATCTGAATTTATTTCACATTTTTACATTTTTACACAGTACTGGCAGTAAAAATATTAAAACACTTGATGCAGTATTTCTAAGGACCGAAACCACTGCCCTTTTCTGAGTATCTTCTGAGTGTTCAAGTTGCCTGAAATCTGGCTATGCATCCAGCTTCTGCAAATGGGCCTGTCTGTCCAATGGGCCTCTCAGTGATCCAAACCAAAATCATGACTCCAGCTGTCCCTGTTTTGAGGACATTTCCATGTTATTATCTGAATTTTGCTGCATGATCTTGCCCACAGAGGCAGCCAGCCATGTCTGTCTACTGCTCGTAGTAGGCACTTTTTCAGTTTCCAGGAGCTGTGCCTGTGCTCAGAGGGAGCAGCCAGACTGTTCTCAAACTATGTTCAGGGTCACACTGAGGAAACACCCTCTTGGAAGCTGCCTAGCTCTTTGTTCTTTCCCTCGGTCTAAAATAAATGTCACTGAGAGTGTCTCATTCCTCTTTGTGTACGCAAAGACCATGGAACACTTACAAATCAATCTCTTTCAGATACTGCATACAAAATCAGAGGAAATAACAATGTTTGGGTCTTGCAAGAAAATCCAAAGTGTCCAGATTTCTTTGGCAGACATTCCCACTTTGTTTTTCCAGGCTGAGAAGCATGGAAGTACCCTTTCCACCTCTTTCCACCTCCCTGTCACTCACAAGTTCAAGGTTGATGATGCTTGGACTCAGAGATAAAATTTAGAAGTGAATAGAAAAACACGTCCAGCTGACCCAAAGGGGAACTGCATCCTCTATCTGCTACTGTCTTCCTCCATATTTTACCTTCTTTCTGCAGGTTGACTCACTACATTCTTCTGCCATTTACTTATCTTCTGTTTTCTCTGTGTGCACAGCAAATCTCTGATGCTTGTGGGACTGTTCCAAGTTCAATAAAATTTCATTTTCTGAAGGTTATAAGATTCCTTAAACTCCAGTCAAGATCTGGAGCCAGAGGCGGGTCCAGTTTGCATAAAATCAAAGCCCTGCCACAGGCAAGTGATACATATAGCTCATTAATAAAGTTCTCAATCTGAAAGTGTTCTTTTCTATGTGGGAAAAGTCAGCTTAACTGACTATAAACTGCTGCTAAAATTTTAGCTGGAATTATGCACACAGTCCTGGCTGGCGTAAGCAGAAAATATTTGCACAGACATCCATTGTCTTGACCCACAGACAGAGTTCAAATAAACACTGATGGGAAAATTAAATTAGGAGTACAGGATATTGTCTTTCATTCTCTGCATTCAGGGTACTCAGATGGCAGAATCTGAAATTTATATGGCATTTTAATTGGTCGTAAACAAACTCAAAATGATTCCGGGGCTGGATCTGAACAGATTTCATACATGAATATTTAATATTCATAACATTTGCCAGAAGGACAACTCTGAATGTTGAAACTTTGCATTCATCTGCAAAACAAGGAAAGCAACAGAGGTGAACAGTGGAAGCTTACGCAGAGTACCTTATTAGCCGATAAACAAAATAAAACCCCACCAACTCAGACACCCTAAAAATTAAGTTTGGAGAGAAACACACAGTTCGCTACAAATAATAGCCTACATGCTATTCCCACAGGACTTAGTAGGTCCACCTATTAACTTGCTCTTCTAGCCTTCCCCTCTCCTAGACCATAACATAAGTATTAACGATAAGGATGTTTTCTAAATATAATATTATCTGTTCTACAGAGTTCATACCACAATGACTGCCTTATCTGATACCAAAGTTTGCTCTTCTTCCTTAGCTTCTTAAGGAACTAATGTAAAACCAAGACCTTAACCTTCTTTTACCAGACCTGTGATCCTAAGCCACACTAGCAGTTTATGCTCTAACATCTTTAACTCAGTTACTGTTTTCTGTCACAGGATGAATTATACGTTATTCATTGCTAAGAGGACTAGTCCTGAAACTGGAACCTGAAGCTTGGCAGGATCCAGGCACCTCTACTTTCCAAACAGAAACCAGATATACCTTCCAGGTAACCTTACTCACCCTGTCCTAAGCCAATACTATCCAGATATTGACCTCTGCAAGCACCAACCCTCTCTGCAGTCATCCCTTCTCAGGAATCCAACACTCAGTTTAGCTCTCCATGCTTTCTTTTGCAGAAAAAGGGAGTGCTACCCTTAGGATAGGCTTCTGGGTGGACTAACAATGGCCACGAACTTCTGAATTCATGCTATGCTGAGTAGCTTTCTGGCATCAGCCCCGACTGTGTCTCTAGATTCTGTAGGACCTACTGGTAAATTCAGGTCTTTGTCCTCATCTACCCCAAACTCACTCTGCATAACTGCTAGATGCTTCATCTGTAGTCCTGTCACACCTTAATCATTGACAGTTGATTGCTGTAACATCACCCCTAAATGAAGAATAAAAGAATGGTAGGATTCAGCAATAAATTTTTGTTTACAACCTCTGCTTTCTTAAAGCCTGATCCTTCACCCAACCCTAATCTTAGTAATATCTTATCATAATAATAATCCTACCCATCCTCTTTTCAGTGCTACAGCATACAGACTGCACTCTTCCTTGCCAATCTCAGCCCTCCCCTCTGATGGACTTGATTCAACTCTCTGTCCTCTTTCTTGCCCCATAAATCTAACCATTTGCTTCATTACAGACTTATCAACTCTCAGATCACAGCCAATTATCCCCTCACACACCATTACACCTCTCCAGCACACCACATTAAAAGCAGATCTCCCACCTTGGCCCTCCAGAATCCCAATCCTAACCACAACCAAGACAGTAACCTTCATTATAGTTAGTCACTCCTGTTGAAGATCATCAGATCTTCACTCCTATTAAAAAAAGTGTGAAATAAGGGCTGCTGTGATACAGTGATAAACACAATTCCACAAACTGCTTTCCTAAATCCAGACCACACATCCATCCAACCTTTATACTGCCTTTAATAACACTTTTGCCACCAGTTCCCATCACAACTAGCCAGAAGGCGTAATTTCTTGCTATCACCAGCCCTCATCCTAGACCTACCACACTGACAAGATCCTGGAGTAAATGTATTTGTCCAGCTCTTCCTTTCCTGAGCCCTAACCCGAAGTGCAGCCACAGAGCTCACCCCGCCACTCCAGAGCATCAGCCCTATTCCCGGCTATAATTGTAACCTTAACTGTACCTAGTCGCTTCTTCTACCACAGAACTAATCACCTGGAGACTAATCATCTCTACACTGCTAGCTGGACAATCTCTGAAATTAGGTTTACAGGGTAGCAAAATGCCAATACAGGAAAATGATCTTCTAGTGATATGTTTCTTTTTTTCACTTGTTGCTTGAAAACACATTCTTAAAGGTACATGTTGCCAGTTTTAACTGTGTTTTTGTTTGGAGCAATGAGTTTTAGTTTTAGTGTAGCTTGTCAGTGCTTTAACAAACCCTGGGCTAACAGACAACCTTTGTTTTGTGGTTTACTAGAGAAAGGAAAAAACTGTGAAGGCTTCTTCAATATAAGGAATGCTATGCAAGGGCAAATACACACTCTCCAGTAAATGTGCAAATGCTTTTCCAGATCTAGCTGTATAGAGCTGTGTTGAATGGGATTTTTATCTTTATCTTTCCCTACATTTGTATGTGTTGGAATATACTTTAATTTATTCCAAAAGCATTGAATAACTTAATAAAATCATATTCTCTCTTTTAATCTCTAAAATTCTGCTAAGAGCACTCACTCCACTAATCCTGTGCTGACTAAAAACTTGTGATTCCCATTAATTTTAATAGGCACTGGAAGAAATTGCAAATCCATACCCTGTAAAACTAACAGCATGACAAAATAATGTCTCAGAATTAACATAAACACTTCTTTCTATAGATACATTTCTTCAAGAGCAATTCTCTGGAGAAAATATACTCCACAGGTTTTCCTAATCATATTTCTTTTTTGGTAATGTAAGAAGTTATTCCCCAAGGGCTATGTTTTGTTCCCATTCAAGTAAAAGATAAAAATTCTCTTGAGTTTCATGGGAACAAGATTATACTAAAAATAAAATTGTTCCTCTGATAACCTCTAGTGGATTTTTTTTTTTTTTCTCAGAAAGCCAACACAACAAAGATGACATTTTCATCAGTTCCACTTCTGTCCTCAGGGTGTAATGCTGTTCAGTGCAAACACAGCTTAGGGATATGTGAAAGCACTTTATGTTGTCTCATGCACCCTCTGGATTGCTCTGAGGCTAAACTGTCCCTTTCTGGTGGTAGTTTACAGCTGCTTCTGGGCAGCAGTATAGCTCAAGAACCTCCGTATAAGTAAGGAAAAAAAAGTTTGATAGTCTTACACTGCATCACAATGGAGGCAACTCTTTCCTGGACTCTTGCAATTTCTCATCAGCCCTGGTGTGCTGCCATGATTACCACGAAAGAGGCTGTAAGTCTGTTCATAACCACTGTGAATCCTTCCTGGGATGGCAAGAAACAAGGCTGCCACAGAAAAAAGTAGAACAAAGTACTACATTTGTATCCTAGCCACACATCAAAAGTCAAAAAAGAATTAAAATAATTACATAGATTCAGCAATAGAACCACCAAGGCCACTGTGCTTGAGATTCTGTAGTGGTAAATTTTTCGGCTCTGTGCTGAGTCCCACAACACTTTGTGACCCAAGCCTTCCAGGAGAGAGGGGGATGTCTAAACTTTCCAGATCTCACTTTAGGTAAAACAATGAGCAATCTGTTTGTGATGAATGTTCCCTGTGTGCCGTGCCCTTCTGTCTCATCTGCAGTTTACTCTTGCAGTTAAACAAGGCGCTGCAGGACATTTCCTAATGTCTTTTGGAGAGTCATTTGTTGTTCTGAATGAATATATAGTACTACTGTTACCTTCCTCCATGGAGGCACTTAGCTGGGTGACCACACTGGGCTCTGCAAACACCATCTGAATTGGTGTTCCATTGTTCACTTAGTTACGGGAGTGGAATGAGGGAGAGGACCACACAAACACAACCCACACCTATCAAAAAGCATTGTCAGCCTTTCCTAGAACACCTTTGCAAGCATCTCTGCTCAAATAAACACTGCCCATTGGGCTGCCTGCTGAGACAGAAGCTGAAAGAGAAAGGGGTGTTTGATTGTATAACCACTATACTGTTTCATTTTTTCTGTTTTACTTAAGGTGGATTGTGTTTCATAGCTGGATTTTTAAATAAAAGTAGTGAATAAGTGGGCATCCAGACTACAGCAGTAATTACAGTGAGAAAAGGCTATAGAGAAGGATGCTGAAGACACTTGGGAGAACTACCATAAGAATATATCGTGTGGGTATGGTGAGGCAAGTGAGGTGTTGCATTAAGCTTCTGAGCATGCATGGGCTGAGCCAGAAGATAAAACCTTGAGCAACTCCAGCCAAAACTGGATCCTCCTGCAGTAAAAGAGAGTGCTGTGCTCTCTTGGCAATCAGACTCCAGTATGAATTCTCATTATTGTCCATATGAAGAAGTACATGGGGAGACTCCAAAAAGAGAGGGGACCACAGGAGTGTGCAAGATGGGGAAATGCAGCGCTTTGAGAAAAAGGAACTTGACATGGGCCATGGGAAGTCACCAGGAGCCCTGGGCAGGAGTCTGACCAGTGTGAAGTGGATGGTGAGCGAGATGGGTATTTGCAGCTATATGTTGGCTGCAGACAAAGCAGTGAGGGATATGAAGCTGTCACCTGGGAGGTGGAGGCCAGAGCCTGGGAAACTGGGACACTCAAAGCAGAGTAACTTCACAGGTGGCAAACAGGTGCTGTGGTATCTACAGGAAGAAGTGGAAGTCTAAAGTACTTTTATCCAAGAGAAGAAAGGACAGGGGCCACCTCCCCAGTTTTTTGCAGAAGCCTCGCCCCTACCAGCTGGGCAAGTTCTGGGAAGAACAAATCCCTCCAGAGCTCATAACCACCCAGACTCCCAGGGCCTGTGTGTAGTAGCCTACATCCTCCTGTACTCCCGGAAGACCCTCTTGTTGGAGACAGAGCTTAGTGAGAGAGCCCCTGTGCTAACCCCACACTCTTGTACCCTTCATATGTCTTGTGGGCACAGTGGAAGGGCAGAAGAGAACCAAAATAGTGGGGACTTGTATCCTCATTGAAGACATTTTTGGCAAGAACTTCTTCATGTTTTTACACTGGGGACACCAGAAGCAAAACTACCCTGCACAAAGAGCCTGTCACTGCAAGAGAGACACAAGCAGTGTGAACGGGCACAGGAAAGGCCTTGTGCTGGATGCAGCTCTGGTGGAACCACACATGCCTACATGGGGGGAGCATCACAGTCTGGTAGGACAGCTTTGTCCTCCAGGGGCTCCAGGCAAATAACACAAGGTTTCCCCATCCTGGTATGCCTGCACTGTTTCTGCTGGGTTGTGGTCCTGGCAGAAACATCTGGGGTGAAGATGGAAGAGGTGGGCAACGTCAGGAAGTGCTGAGTGCTTCCACAATTCTGGATGAGGCTACCACAAAGGCTGCAGAGGCTGAAGGCTTTGGGCAGTTTGCCCATGTCCCTCCTCCCAGCCCCTTCTTCCCTGTGTACCTCCCGTCCCAGGGGACATGGGGTAGAGGGTAGGCTGAAAGCAACACAGGTGTTTCCAGACATTTGACATGTTTCAAGATTTACAGGAAAAGATAGTAAGAAATTGTTGGTCACTTTGCTACATAAATCAAAAGTGCTAATGCTCTTGTCTTTGCCTGTCACCTAGTTCAGCCATGGCTCTGCGAGACACAAACTCAGTTATTATTTTACCCAAGATTAAATTCTGAGCATTATATTTATCTTCTTATCCTCACCTTAAGACTGAATCTCTAGGATCTGAAACTATAAAGAGGGTAGATTCGGACTAGATATAGGGAAGAATTTTTTTACAATGAGGGTGGTAAAACACTGGAGCAGGTTGCCCAGAGAGGTGGTAGATGCCCCATCCCTGGAAACATTCAAGGTCAGGTCGGACAGGGCTCTGAGCAACCTGATCTAACTGAAGATGTCCCTGCTCATTGCAGTGGGTTGGAATAGATGACCTGTAAAGGTGCCTTCCAACTCAAACCATTCTATGATTCTATGTTTCTATGACACTCCATCTTTAAGTAGTTGGAAGTACTTCTGTCATATGATAAACAGAGCAGCACTTTTTGTTGTTGTTTTAAAGAGCAAATGGGTGTGCTTGTAGCCCTTCCTAAAGTAAAACTCTGGGAGCCCATTTTCAAATGTTCTTCAATATGGCCTCTAAATTTGCAGCTACAGTTCAGACCATTCAAATTCCCATTTAAGTGAAAATTCATGGAATTTTCTATAAAAAAGAAAGGAAGGAAGAAGAAGAATTATTACCAATGGGAAACATTTTCCTGCATATACAGTAATGGCAGAATGTTTACATTAAGCTGCTGGATTTACTTGAAGCAACCTTAGTCTGAAGATGAAATAAAGTTTATAGAAACACATGAAAGTTAAATGATAAGTATTTAATTTTAATAGTGACAATATATTAGTTTGTATAGCTATTGCAGCTTCTGTTTAATTTAAAGTTTAGTGAAATAGCTCGCATACCATTCAAACATCGCTTACACAAGTGCCCAGGCACTTGTAGAGCAATGTGTGTTCTTCACCAGTAGAGAGCACCCCTAGCCTAACTATTGTCTCAGTGCAAAAGTCGCTCTACGTTTTTTTCCTCCTTTCTTCACCCAACAACTAAAGTCAATGGAAGTTTCCTCCCTACCTTTTTCAAGTGGAATACTTGGTCTCATTACTGAATGTTTTGCAAGGAAGTAAAATTTAAGCATATGTTTTATCACTGCCAGAAATCTCTAATGATCACCCTACTCACAAAGCTGCTGGTGTGCCTGTTTTCTTCCTTCCAGGGTACCTTTTACTTGGGAGACCCTCTAACATTTCTTACAGACACAGACCACACAGAAGTTAAATGTGAGCCTGACAGGCAGACGAACATGCTGTGTTGCCTGCAGTTTGTTTTTTGTCTAATGTTGCTTTTCCATGGACTGACCAAGATAGGAATCACGGAACTGCACCAGTCTTAGAAAGCACAAAGCAAATCAGGGTCCTTGTCCTAAAACATTTTTTATCTTACCTTAAACAAATATGACCCATGCAAGTAGGTGGAGAGAATCCTGGCAAGCTGCAGATTCTACACTGCAGTTCACAGAGGATAATCATAGGCTGAGAGAGCTGGGGTTGTTCAGCCTGGAGAAGAGAAGGCTCCAGGGAGATCTAATTGCGGCCTTCCAGTACCTGAAGGGGCCTACAGGAAAGCTGGTGAGGGACTGTTTATCAGGGAGTGTAGTGACAGGACAAGGGGTAACGGGTTTAAGCTGAAGGAGGGTCGATTGAGATTAGATGTTAGAAAGAAATTCTTTACTGTGAGGGTGGTGAGGCACTGGCACAGGTTGCCCAGAGAGGTTGTGGAGGCCCCATCCCTGGAAGTGTTCAAGGCCAGGTTGGATGGGGCTTTGGGCAACAACGTGGTCTAGTGGAGGGTGTCCCTGCCCGCAGCAGGGGGGTTGGAACTAGAGGATCTTTGAGGTCCCTTCCAACCCAAACCATTCTATGATTCTATGATTCTATGATTCTATGAAGTGGCTGGTGCTTCCTGTCTATCTAGGGATTCAGTTCTAGTTGGGTAGAGCTTACTTACTGCCTAATTCATAAGATGCAGTGAATTGCTCTAAACTCCTCATTATTTCAGCTTTTGCATTAATTCCGGCTTGCACTCCTCAGACCTATCTCATCGCCATATATGATCCAGGCTCTGGGCTGTCCTTGGCCGCCATACCCAGGCTGGCCCTGCCCAGCTCACTTGGGTAGCATGGGGCTACCTGAAAAAAGTCTACTTCCACTCTTTTATATCCAGAAATTCAAAACTGTAGTCAACACCTTCTAGGCAAAAAGTAGTTATAAATAAGGTGGCTTTCCTAGCTTAGAAGCTGTACTACCACTGCTTTAGCAGCTAGGCAGAGCTTTGTTAAGCCTTACAGGGACTCCAGGTCTGGCCAACAAAATGTGAGATTATAAATAAAGATTATAATCAATTTCTTCCACCAGATAGATCTGTAACTCTTGAAGTAACATCATTTCTCCTACTTTGTTGCACATCTCTCCTGACTCACAAGTTAGTTTACTTTCAACCTTTTTAAATAGAGTTTTGTGCTTAAAGAACCTTCAGTTTCCTGAGACATATGGACAGAATTCCTCTCCCAAGACTTTAAGGCCTTTCAAGGTTCATCTTTTTTGCATTCTTACCTGGTGAGGGAATGCATCTGGCTAGTTTGTGAAAGATTCACCTTTAGAGTTGCCTACTGTGTTCCTTGCTAATGCTGGGCCATGTCATTCTGTCACTTTGGATTTGGCGTACTATTTTCAATTAGTGAGGTATATGCAGACCTCTTAAACTTGTTGCATGCAATATCTTCTTCATGGGCACTGAGCATTAGGTCTGTCATCTTGTAGTGAAATTGGTCTTTCTTTGATGACTCTTTGTGGATTCTGGGTTATTGTTTTTTGGGCTGGGGGGGCGGTGTGGGGTCTGTCAGCTGTTCCTTAAGCAAATGAGAGAGAAAAGTAACAAATGAAAAATTCCTACCAGTAATTCGTTTGCTTAGAAATATGTCATCTTAAGTTTTATGCTCCAGTCAACATCATTGTTTCTCCAGATATTTTTGGCTAGCTTTCGTCCTCCTCAGCCTATGTGCCTCTTTTCTTCCACAAGCAGGAAAGAGCAAAAAATAATTCATGGCAGGTGGGATTTTCAGACATGACTAGGATTAAGTTAGACCAAAGCGAAACATTTTTGGAAACCATACCAAATTGATTGTGTACACACATGCCAGCTATTTTTCTTTTAAAAAGTACCAGATGGCAAATTAAGAACTATACAGAATCAAAAATCATAATTACTTATTGTAGAACAGTTTAGGGAATTGGTTTCCTTAAGTACAAATAAAGTTTCAGTTCTAGTTGGGTCAGAACACTCTTGGAGAATGAAACACAGACTCAAGACCAACTTCACACAAGCAATGCACTTTGTGAGAGTGCCATATGGCGAGTTATTGGTATTCAAACCAATCCAACACATACAATAGCATAAGTCAAACTACTATATACCACAGAAGTTGAAGACAAATATTTAGCACACACAACCATGTTTCAGCAGGACATTGTAGCAGTTTGTGGCATGACCAGTAAGTGTAATTTTAAAACAGAGTATTATGTGTGCATAAAGGAATATGTTTGATAAGAGTATTTGATCTATGGAGAAGTGTAATAGGCATAATTTTATATGTGTATCTCTAAAGCACCCTGGTAAATGTTGCCTCACCATTGATGTTATTGGCAGCAGTAACGTACCTTGAAGACTTCAAATGTCCCATCTCTCCTCCTCACATTTTGAGCTGTGCGTCAAGTGTAGACCCACTTTGCACCTTCTGTTGCCTCTTAAAAGTAATCCTAACAAATCACAATAGATGGTACACTGTAAGTTATGCATCTTCTCTGGCCCACTTAGTCCAGTGATCTCTCTTCAGTGAAATAATAAAGAGCTGGGAAGAGCTATAAATGGCTTCAGGAAAGTGAAACTGTCAGCAGCTAATACACATTCTAAGGTCTGTTTGGGTTTTGTGAAGATAAAGCAATACCTACTCAGCAATTTCCAATGCACTGATTAGTCTGCAATGCTAGCAATTCCTCTTGCTCTGTTAAAATAACGATATCCTTTATTTTGAAAATCTGTTGCCTGTGACTCAAATGAGTATTTACCGATAACATTTATTGCATTCAGACTCTCTAGGTTGGGTGGGGTATTTCTGAAGAGATTCCTTTCTTAGCTTTATGTAAATACTCCCTACTCAGAGAGATGGGAGATAGGTTCTTAAAGCCACGAGGGATGATATTACATTTTTATTACAACACATCTTGCTGCCTGGTGATGGAATCTAGCTGAGAGGAGTGTCTGGGAATTGCATAGCCTCCCCATGGCTTTGGTGGTCTCAAGCAAACTCTGGGGTATATTGTAATCCTTATCTGATGTTCCTTAGGATATCTGAATTCTTTTGTTTGTGAGTAACAGTATTTCATCTCCTCTTTCATGAAAGATATGCATAATATAATGGTCCTTTTTTTCTACAAAAGAAGAAAAGAATGCCACAAATTAAATGCTAGGGAAGAAATTGCCCATCTGTAATAAGCAAGGACAGCTACTCAGCAAGTATTTCGTCTTTTATTCTTCTCATAGGAATGCCTCTGCTCTTCCTTGAGGCCACCAGGCACAGCAGAATTTAGGAGTCGTCTGTGATATTTCTTGGAAATAGCATTCTTGCACAGAAAGGCAAATTTCTTGTATTACAGATGCTCATCTAAATGCTCTGATGGCTTGATCAAATGCCCAGTAAAGCTAATATTTCCACAGACTATTTGATCAGACCTGATAATAGCATTTTTAGCTTGAAAGAATAAATGCTAGTAGCAACTCTTTTTTATTCAAAGCCATATACTTTCCTATATAATACATAAGAATAAAAATCAACTCTTATTATCAGTGCAGTCCCATGTGTTTACCCCAGCTGCCAACACAATGTGTTACTAAGGTGGCCATCTTTTCTTTTTGCCCTTTAATATTAATAGAGTGTTTATTCCCTTACTCTCTTTAAACTCTGCTTGATCACATAGTCATTCCACTAAAGGAAATTACAGGCTGTAGGGGAATCTGGAGAAGTATCTGTGTTTTAATACTAGCTGTATGTCATCCAGGATCCCACCGGAGATGACATTATTGCTTTTCAATGGCAAGAGCTGGTCACATGGGAGGTGATGTTTTTATTATAATCAGCTGCAGAGAACTGGTGAGGGTGAGCTCATCTGCAGCTGAGTATGTTTGAACTTTTGTACCTTTCAGTACCTTTCTGTGAGCAGTGGAAACTCTCTGCAACTGGGATGTGTTAGAGTTAGGTTTCCTGTAAATGTTGAGACCTTAGAAAATGGCCACAGGAAATGAACTTTTCAAAAGAAAAGAAAATTGAACTGGAGAATTACAATGTTGATCATTGAAGCAAAGTAGTCTCATCTGGGTTCAGTAGGAAAGGATTATTATGGTTTCAATATCTGATTTGATCTTAGTCTTCCATTCACAGAATTACTCAAAAGACTTTTTGACTCTATGTCATATTACAGAAAGCAGATTCCACTTACACTGTGGCCTACCGTTATGCTTGGAGTCTCATGGGAGATGCTGAGCACCCTTAACTTCTATCTGAAGCTTCAAGGATTGGTCTTTAGTCAAAGCCTCGATAAACACATCACATCTGCTTCCCTGGGATGATTTCCAGACAACATGCATTTCATTGACTTTCTGCAAGGAATAAATGGAAATCTAGTGGCACATCTGGTGCTGCCTTCAAATCAATTTACAGTAGTTAAATAGATTTGAATTGGCACTCACTCACATGAAGAACCTGTCGTGCAGCTCTTTGTTCACGTCACCTCACTAACTTGGCTATTAAACAATTGCATTTACCTTAATGCAGATTTTGTTGGAAAAACAAGATGACATTTTGCACATGGCTGGGCTTTAAGGCAGTTAATGAAATTAAAGCAAAGAACTCCCAGCACAGTAGGAAACCCGGATAACAGGAACAATCATTTAGGCAGCACATTTCTGTTCCCATGGGAGCCAAGGCTAATTATCAGGGCCAGGTTGCATCCAGAGGGGTGAGGAGATGACAGCACAACAGTATTTCTCTGCACAGCTGCTCTAGTCAAATTTATTTACACATTCTAGAGAAACAATGCTTTTAAAATAGATTTCTTCCTAGTGTAGGCTGGCAAGTGTAGATAATGGAGCCATGTAGGTGCCCTATCAAGTTTTCACAAAAATTTGCAGTGTTTGAAAAGCAGCTTATGCAGTTTATCCAGTACCATCCATATGGGCTGAGCCTGAGTAGTTTTAGAAAAGACATATCAAAGAAAAAAAGGAGTTTGCAGAGGGAAAGGAGGAAAGCAGATCTAAGTCTGGAAATTGTCTCCACAAAACAGACACTTTTTTCCTTTTTTCTTCTTTTTTTCCTGATTTAAGTAAAAGCAAAATAACATTCCACAGTAATCAAAGCATGCTCTCTTATCAGAGAGTAGGCTTTGGGTTAACAGCGTACTTCTTGATCTTTCTCTATTCTCTTTACTAAACCAGATCATAAAAGGTGAGAAAGAGCAGTTTTGTCTAGAGCACTTTTATGAGTTAAAAGCATTATTTTGTACTTAAGGCACTAAGCCAGATCTTCGAACATCTGGTTCAGTTCCTGCCTTTTCCATAAACTTCCTGTGTGACAAAATATATTTGCACTTCAATTCCCTATCTCCTAGGCAGGAATCATGCTGGTTTATTTAACAGAGGTGGTCAGTTCTTGGAGTGTATGTGAGTACCTGCACAGCCCAGTTCAATGAAAATGTGACTTAAAGCTGTGGACGAGGGTTCATTGACATATTCTGAGTATCTAGTCCCAGCTCTATCACTGTGTTCTGTGGCTTGAAAGCATCTCTCTCGATATTGCCATCTGTAATATGAGAATAATGCTGCTTTCTTACTTCCAACGGCAGTTGTGTGAATAGGTTGTTTGCAATGCTTCCTGGTGCTTAGACAAAGAAATGTGCTGTAAAGATGGAAATGATTTCTGTCATGTGAACCTCATCCACTAAGGTTATCTTCTGCATAAGAGAATTCTTTCACTGTCTGTTCTGCTGCTTCTCCTCACAGAGCTTCGTCCCTGTTGTTTCCAATATGAAAAAGTTCATTCAGACTTCACACATGATTATCTCCCACCTTTCAGATGAACAAATCCAGCTGCAACAGCGTGAAAGCCGGGGAATGAGTAAATGATGGTTGCAGTCTGATCTTGGCCAGAATGCAGTTAAGATTTTTATCTTAACAGCGCCTTTGGTGTCCAGGGAAAGGCATTGACCTGTAGGCCGTCCTCCAGCTTGTGCCTAATTGGAATGCTGGCCCTCGGCCAACAGCCCGGCAGAAAGTCAAGTTGTGAAACAGGAGAAATATTTGAGTCAACTCCTGAAATAGGTGGAGTGGTCGCAGGGAACTAACTCTTCTTACCATCCACTCTGGGCTACGTCTTTCCTTCCAAAGATTTTATCATTTCTGTGGCTTCGTGATAATTTTTCAGCAAGATTGCAATCTCAGCCTACAAAGCACCAGGAAGATCAATCCTAGATGAAAATGATCTGACGCGAACCGACAAGTTTCTAAGAAGTCTACTTTTCTGTAAGGGAGCCGATTGTTTGGAACAAATGCTGCAGACATCTCCTTTAGGGTGATAATTTCTGTTGTGGGTTAGCTGAGGAAAATGTTTTAAATCGCTACACAGGACTGTTACTTTCCCAAATGTAAATATGCTCATTATCGGGTCCTGTTCTTACAGTCCTATGAATCTTTCCTTTTTATCTTTCACTGAAGAACAATAAACTATATTCCCAAAATTAGGGATTTAAATGTTGTAACAACCTGTCTATAATGCAGTATTTCTTTAAACTGTGTGCTGGTCCTGTTACTGCCTCCTTCTAACTGAAGGGACATATTTTTCTGTAATGAAGCATTTTTTCATAGTAACACAGGGCTCAGCAATGCTGTGGAGCACTGAGCAAATGGTGTCAATATCCTCCTGGAGCTGAAAAACAAAAGGAAAGCAAGCAAGCAGGCTTTTGAGGAAGGATTCAGCTTTTCATTCCAGGGTTCCTACTCACAGCAATACACATTCCACACGCCAGCCTGTTCCTGATAGACACAGAGCACACTCTGCTTTCCTGGGAACAAACATTTTCTAGTAATTTAAAGGTGAATATTTGGACTGATGAAATGATAAGCTAGGTGTCTTGAAAGAATGCATGAGAGATTGGGAAATCGTATGCAGATCTGGTCATTCTTGCTCTAGAAGCACACCACATGTTGTGGGGTTCCTCAGGATCTCACCTGTGGGTACCCCAAAGTACTTTCTGAGACAAGAAACTCTGAAGGCTTTTTGCAATATTCCCCTTAGCTCTGGGGAAATAACCACTAATATTTTTATTGTGGTGAGTTTTGAGAAGAGAATGATCAGATAGTACAACGCAGCACCTGCTTCTGGAATGCAGAACATGAAGAAAAGCTAATAAAGAGGGAGCACCAGGGACTGGGAATGTTTGAACAAGCGCAATGCATATTTGGTGGGAGATACGAATCCCTTTACACCAGTCCAGAAATGCTCAGTACACAACTAAAGGAACAGTGTTGGCTGGTTCTAGAGTGAACCATTGCTTAGGAGCTACCCTTAAGTACTAGGCACAGTTTTTAGAAAGTCATGCCTTCATTAGACTATCCATTATAGAAAAGGTTTGTAATACGTAAACAAGTCTGGGTTTTGCTAGTGTTGTGGTTTAACCCTAGCCAGTAACTAAGGAAGAGAATAATAATAAGAATAAGAATAAGAAGAAGAAGAAGAAGAAGAAGAAGAAGAAGAAGAAGAAGAAGAAGAAACCAAGTGATGCCCAAATGCAATTGCTTACCACATGCAGAAGGAGAAAAAAACCAATCTGATGCCCAGTTTGTTTCCGAGCAGTGAATCTGCCACCTGGCTAGCTTCCCCAGTTATAACCAGAGCATGATGCTATATGGCAGGGAGTATCTTTTTGGCCAGTCTAGGTCAGCTGTCCTGGCTGTGCTCTCCCAGCTTCTGCTGCACCTGGCAGGGTGTGAGAAGCTGAAAAGTCATTGACTTAGTGTAGGCTCTACAACTACCCAGCAACGGCTAAAAGCATCAGTGTGTTATCAACATTACTCTCATCCTAAATCCAAAACACAGCACTATACCAGCTACTAGAAAGAAAATCAACTCTATCTCGGCCGAAACCAGGGCATCTAGCTATATCAGCTGGTCTAGAAATTACCTCCTTGCCTCATGTATAGCCTTAGGTATTGTAGCTACAGCAACGCTGCTACATTTTAACGCTGTTACAGACTCTGTAGACCAAAATGGTATAAAAGGACCAGCTTGTGAATCTAAGAATCTCCAACAACTTCAGCACAGTTTTTCTGATTTACGTGAAGTGAGAATCAGGCCTGTGTTATACATCAAGTCCTTCTTTGAGGCCACTGTCAAGTCTGGTGTAAAAAAAGGAGAGAGTTTCATCAATTTGTTTCAGAACAATGACCCAGATAGCTAAACAGATTTGAACGAGTAAGAGTGGGGATTTACAGTGATGTGAAAATGTGGAAAATGAAAAACTAAAGTAGCATCTTGAAAGATGATAAAAAATAGATCAAATAATAAAGTCTAGTGACAAATATCATAAACAAGCAGTACTTCTACATTTGAAACTCAGTGCAGAGAACTTCATTCTCAAATATAAGGCAGATTTCCAGATGCTTCCTGATAATGTGGGAGGCACTCTGTGCCTGCATGCAAATCCTCACTTAGATAATGCATAGGAAACAAAATGATCTAAACTCCCAAGGCACTTGACCCTATGTGCAGTTGTCTAGGAACAAAATTATGTACAAAATACGCAGATATTACCAGGGCCTCGTGAATATCGTGATTCCATAGCAATGGAATTTGCTGAAGAATCGTGGTCTTGACTCTTGCTTATTATTAGATACTATATGAAAGGGAATGAGGAGGATTTTGGAAGTCCTCAGGGAAGTCTCTGTGGTGGGCATTTTGCAGACATCTAGTAAATGACAGTCCCATCCTTAAATGAACACAGACTGCAGAATGGGAAGATGCACCAGAAGGTATAAATCAGAATAGTAGTTGCAATAGCTGTGATTAAAAGAAAAAAAAAGGGGGGGAAGGTGGAAGCATATAAAGTGGATAGGTTTCTAGTCTTTATAAGTATCAAACTACCTTTGACAACGCCAGTGAAGTATCATCAGTGTACTGAACTATGCTTTTAATGTTAGCTGTGAGAAAGAGGAGCTCCTCATTATCTGGAAGGGGTGGAAGGTGAATTTGGAAAGGAAAAGTGTTCATTTAGAAATGGCACAAGTAACCATATCACTGCAGAGTAATTCTTTAACTCTGTCTTCTAGCCATATACACCCACAAGCCCAGGCTGCCTTCCCTACCATTATAGATGTGAAAAGTCCCCTCTGCTCTTTGTCTAGTTGCCAGAATTTCCAGGTTTTGCCATGCAAATGTTGTAACTGCCAATAGCTGAATATGAAAAAACATGGAGAAGGCATAAAATTAATTTATAAAGAGTATGAAACTGAAGAGCTTCGTTGGACTGTTTGAGTTAATGCTCAAAATATTTTTTTTAGAAACTCTTACTTTTCAAAATATAAATTAAACAGCTGTGAGATTTCTAATATGCTATTCCAGAACATTTCATACCTGAGCTCTTAGGTACACATCAAATGTGAATATGATGATTTTTAACTAATCATGGATACCAGTATTAGTAACATAACTGAAATTTGGTGACATAGGTCACATTTCAGGATCCCGGAAATAGGCCAGCCTGTGCTCTGATGACATTTTACCTGGGAAAAAAAGAGGTGCTTCATACAATTTTTTCCAAAAGTAAGGTGCAAAATACAAATTATGCATGTATTGTTTTCTAGTCCTAGATATGTCTCCATAGCCTAAAGAGTTCTCTTACATGGCCATGAGAGCATTTAAGTTGCACTACACAGTTCTAATAGGGAAGTATTGAGAGACCACAGCTAAGACTCAAAATTAAATGAGCCTTCATTATTTCTGTTTGTATATTTATAATTAAAGGTACTAGTTTTCTTCTTGTGCACATAATTGGCTAACCAAACAGTTACTTTCTATTTAAGAACTGGATCAGTTCTTATGTTCAATTTAAATCCAACCTACTTAAATAGCTTTATCTTAAAGTTCAATCCACAGCTGCCAGTTAGCAGGTCTAGGACTCATTCACACTCACTCTGGATAATATTTTGTGGTGCTAACAGAGGTTCAGACCATTCCTTTCTCATTTTATTTCAATTTTGACATCTGTTTGTTGGTTACCTTTTGCATTGCGCAGCCTTGGTTTGGAAACAGACTACAGAAACTGCAGCCACAGCATCCTACCAGGACACAAGTGGCCCCTGTGCAGAACCTGTCCGCAGCCCAAGAAGAGGAAGATGAAGCCAGCAGCAACCTGGATGTAAGTCGAGCACAGGACAATCGTGCCAAGCAGAGAGGCAGTAAACCACGTTAATGGAGCCGTGTACATACACCTGCAGTGGCACTCCAGTTCGGCGAGTTTGGCACTGCGGTTTACAAGGGCGTGTCTTTAGGGTTACTTTCCCAATCTCTGCTGGAGTGGGTCTGCAATGTGTGGAAAGTGAACCTGTGGATATGTCTCTGCCTTATGCATATTCTTCTAAATGTGATTTTATGAATCCCAAATTTGACTGATAAGGTTCCAGACTGGCACATCTCCACTAGATGAGCAGTTGTCTGTCCTGCTATGACTGGGCTAGTGTGTGTTTGGGGGCCACCTGGCAGTTCTCAAAAGTGAATAGAGTCAGGTTAAGAAAGCTAAGACAGGGGAGCAGATTATCTTCGGAAGGCAAAAGCCAAGGGTGCATCTGATTTCATAGGCAGACCATGATCAGACATTGGCAGAGCATGATCAGGATCAGGATTTCCAAACTCTTTCAAGAGTGTACCTAAACACAGCCTCGTCCAAGAACTATTTGAGCCTCACTAGGAAAAGCTGAACCTATAACACTATAACAAGGAGTAGGAATCCTACAAAATGAAGCAGAGAGGTATTCAGGAGTCAAAGAATAAGTTGTGAATCTGCTAGAGCCTGAGGAGAATCTAAACACTGCTTAAAGCGAAAGGTCATAGGGAGTTTTTCAAACTATCTGTATTGAAGTAGATTCCTCAGTCCTAAACAGCAGTGACATCTTTAAATGTCTTTTTTTCCTTTTTGGCTTTTTTTCTTTCCTTTGGGAGCAAGTGGGGAAATAAAGGACATGAAGTTCTGCATAAAAGCCTTGAGGTCCACAAAGTGCAATCTCCTGTTATGACAAACAGTCATTTAATAAAAATCTACTCACAAACTGTTGGCAATCTTTTTAAAATATAATTAGTCTTCTTGCACCTATTATGTCAGAAGGCTGGTTTAGTAATTCCCTGCTCTTCTGTTTAGAGACCTTCTTTTAGCTGTCATTTTGCTAGTATCATCTTTTGCAATGAAGATCAAATTCCTCTTATCTATGAGCTTATCTCTTTTAGGCACCTTGGCAAGATAGGCTCTTCATGAATGTAGTATCCAGTCTCCTGACCAGCCTAGAGTCCAGTCTCTGAATGTGTTCTGCACACCTGATCCAGATAAAATTAATTTTTTAAATAATGGTGACTAGAACATGACATTCCGGGGGACTTTTTATTATTTCATATAAAATGAACTTAATATTTCCTTCTCTCTGTTAAAATATCTTGCCTCTTGGATGAGGATCACATTTGTCTTTTTCATGTCTTCTTGTCAGTCACATCTCATAGTTGGGCAATCAACCTAACACGTGGGTCATTGTCCCTGGACACCTCCAGTTGATAAACTGCCAAATTAAATGAGAAATTCTTATTACTCTTTGCATTTCATTATAGTTCATCACAGTTCTATTACTCCTGACTTAAAAATCAGTCCTTCTTGAATTATTATGTTTCCTCTCCTTATACAATATTTTGCCACTGTACTGAAAATGTCTCCAACTGTCTTATCAACAGATTTCATTAATATGTTCCTAGTCTTTGTGCCAAGGCCATCCATGAGAATATTTTGTAATACTGAGTTCCATAAGCAGTCCTGGAGGATGTCTCTCTATAATCTTCCTTGAACCCTCGGTGATAAACCCTTGTTCTCTCTCTCCCTTACTCTCTTTGCCAAACCCTCTTGTTATTATCATACTCATTTGTATTCACATATTCAGATGATTCCTATACTATTTCATATCTTCTCCACTTTAACTGATGAACTGTATGAGAATGCTTTACAGAAGTCACCTAAGATTTACTGCATTTTCTTTCCCTAAAAAAAGTTGATTGTTGTCAAAAACAATACCAGTTGAATCTGTTGTCTTTCATAAAGCCAGACTGTATGTTGCCCTATTTTTCATTACTTTTATGCCTTGTACACTATTTTCCTTTACAACCTGTTCTAAAGCCTTGTATACTATTGAAGTTTACGGTTGCATCATCATGTTCTTTCCGTATTGTTAAACACAAAGTAGTGTTTGCTGTACAAGATGGAAAAAATAGCCCCCATTTTCTTTTGGCAGATCATAATTAATTTCTGATTTGTTAGGATTGCACAGTGATCCATTTTTTTAATGATTAAAGACTCCTTTTCTTTCTTCCCGTTTTTCTTTTTTTTGGTCTTTTTGATAATTTGTACTTTATTGCTATTTTTTTCTGATCTCCAAGGCAGAGAAATTTTAGTTGATTAATTTTCTTTTCCATTTTTTCTAAGCTTTTGTGCACTTCTAATATATTTTTTCAGGTAGCTGCTCATCCAGTTACAGTCAGACCCCTCCTCTAAAAGTGTTTTTATTTTCTTGGGATTAAAGTTAACATTTTGCATCTCCCACTTACAAATTCTCCCAGATTTTCTCAACATTCAGGACTCTGAGTTATTCAGTCCAGCCTACCTCACCAAATGGTTCTCTTTGTTTTATAAAATTCCTTCTTTTTTCCAACACTGCTTTTTGTCTATTCAAATAATTTCATTTATATTGATCTGATCTAAGTCAGGATCATCAGATCCAAAACTATTTTATGGTACTGTTGTTCTTTAGCCAGTTGGAGCAAAACCCACAGTCCTTACTCAATAGCACTTTACAGTAAATTCTCAAGCTTTTTCCTTCCCCAAGGTAAATGAAAAACATTGCAACAGAAAAATCATGTATTTCTTCTATTAGAACAGCACATCTTTCAGTTCTCATGATGCTAACTCTCTTTACCAAGTCTGATTTATAGTGATGAAGAAGCTGATTCATTCAATACATAGTGTTTTCTTCCCAATGAAAAAATGTTTGCCTCATTTTTTTCAAGACACATCGTACCTATTCCAGCGATGCTACTTTATTCTTTAAGGCTAGAGCCCTACCCCTTGACTAATCCTGATAATTTCCAATGGGGCAAATTTAGGGCACGATATTCTGAGAAGACATAACAGAATCTGACTCTAACAGAAAGGCAATGAAGGCTACTGAGGGAGGTGAATTTATTGTGTTATGAAGGGGTGTGCTAGTAATTGTGGGAAGAAATTCAGGTTAAAAAAAACCAAAGGATATCAGGGAAAAATATACTGAGACCAAAATTCACTACAGTCCAGAAACATCTTCCAAAGGGAATCTTGGAAGCAGAAAAGTCTTGTACTGTTAAAAGCAGATTTGACAAAGCAATAGAATAGGTCCTGCATTTTTAAGCTGGCTAGCAGACATTTTTTCCATCTCTAGCTTCCATGTGTCTGTGTTCCCTACCTCCTCTTTCCCTGACAGATGTTCTACTCCTCATTAAATAAGGAAGTAACAGCACCCTTTCCTCACTGTTCCTCAGTCTTCACCCATAATTTAACCCCAGATTTCAAGTATTGCTGCAGTGCTTTGCACCTATTCCACTGAAATTAATTCCAGCTAATTTCTGTTTTTTAGGTACTCTTCCTGTCTGTGGAAGCAAAGGAAGAGAAGGAGGAAGAAATGCTTCCTGCTGTTTAGCAGTTCTGTAAATGAACAAACTTACTTCTAAGGCATAGCTTGCAACCTGTGGGTAGGACTCAAAATAAAATGCTTTTTATTCATCGTGTTTAATATCACATACTGAAGTTTGAGGCACCAATGGTAGGTGATTGATTTTTGTAGAACTAGTTTCCATATCTCTAACTTCTTTACAATCTTTCTGTGTACATTGTTAGATTTACATACACTCCCCCCTCAAACATTAGGCTGGAGTCATTCTTCATCTTGCAGGGTTAACTAATCCATCATTAGATGGACCCATGCAGATCCATATGAAATGTTTGCTTTTAAAGCCAAGCTTTCTTACATCAGCTTTTGACATTTTATTCACTTGGACAAGCTGATTAATGGTGTCAGCATTGTACATTTGCTTTGCAATGAATACTAAGCAGATGTTATACTGGCGTGTTGCCCCACACTGAGCACGAAGAGGTAAATTCCGTGAGACCTTGCTTTTGTAAATAGGTCAGTTACCAAAAGGTCAAAGTGTGTCCCTTAGTCTGTTTTATATATAAATATGATACTGATTAATCTTAGATATTTTGATTCAAGTCTTCTGGGAGGGGCTTTATATTGGAAGTACAGGGCCAAAACCTGATGTGTCAGACTAGGCAAAGCGTCTGTGAGTATAAGGACAATCTTTTCTGTGAGGGCTTCCACGTTGAACCAGTTGTGAGTTGCTCTCATTATACCTTGCATTTTCTCTCTCAGCAGGCATGCAGGCGAGGTCTGTTACGTTTTTCATCAAGCCAATGGGATGTAACAAAAGAATGTTTCAGGCACACAAGTCCCTCTTTAGGTCTGAAATGGAAACCACAAACTTCAAGCTCAATACAGAGTGAGAAGGGAACAGTTCCTCAAAAAAATCTGGGTAAGCACCCCTAGGATAAAAGGAAGTGTTAGCAAGAGAAGAGATGATAAGCCATACGTAAGCATTTTCCTTCAACATGAGCTAAACTTTAGAAATGAACCCTCTGAAGTAGAACTACTTCTGTTTGACACTGGCAGAAAAGAATCAAGTGCATTGATACAGATTTCAGAGATGGACCTGTGCCACAAAGTTTGAGTCAGATCTGAAGTTTCCCAAAGTTCAGGAAGTCTTCAGAACCAGGGCTCTTGGGTCCTTCTCACATAATTTACAAAGCCTACATTATCTGTTGTCCAGGAACAAAGATTTTGAATATACTACTCTTCCAGATAGAAATAGAATTATTATCTCCCTACCTTCTGAGAATCCAATGGAATTATCAATTTTCTTTATTTTACTAATGTATTAATTATATATATAAGCAATTATTAATATATTGTTAATTACCATGTGGGGTTTTTTCCCAGAAATTCTTCCTCCATTCTAGCCAAAAAGAAGAAAGAATATAGAAAACATACACATTAATCCTGTACAGGTAAAACTTAATCTATTTCAGTGGATGCAAGATATGAACCATTCTATGATTCTATGAATATTCACAATGCTCTAAGGTCTTACAGCCATCTCTAAGAGTCAGGGACTAGCTCCCAACTGAATCTCTATTAATGCCCAGTATTCACCCTTCAAATGAGATTTTATAAAATAATTTTGAGTATTTATGATATTATCATTTTTATGGCATAAAATGTTTGAATGTAAGCTAGTTCAGTTAGAATGGCACGATTATATTGACACAATTCTGCTGGTCAGAAAAACCTCTTCCTTTATAACTGTTCTTGTCCAACAAATTCCTGGGAGCTTGGTTATTTAGCTTAAGATGAAGAGAATGGATTCAGCTCTGGAGGTCCATGGTTCACTCTCTGTTTTTGAAGAGTATGACTAATATTTAATTCAATATTTCATTCACCTCTCTAAAAAGACAAACATAAAATGACAAGGACATATAAATATAACTAGACCATTGTCTGTATTAAATATATTTTCCTGATAATCACATGTAGGTTGTTTATATTTATTTTCCTAAGCATAGATATCCTAGTTACTTGCACCTCATTAAAATAAGTCCTTCTCTGGCTTAACAACCAATGCATTTTAAGCCTGTTCATTTAAACTATTGAGAGTTTATATGCATGAAAAGCCTGAAGGTAATGAGGCTTTTACTTACTGAACACCTTTTATATCCCCAGAGTATCTCTTCCTGTGTAAGCTGAGTCTCAACTGTGACATAGTGGTTTCTAACTGAATTCATCGCCTTCCAGTTGACTGTACCCTATCCCTTGAACAGGAATTTGCAAGCAAGAAAGCTAGTGAAAGGTCAAGGGGTAGAGAGAAGAAGCACCCTGAACAGAATGGCACTTGTTCCTTCTGCCACTTCAAGTTACTGACATCCTTGCTGTCTCCATGCATTCATTTGCATAATAGAGGTGATCATCTGGCCTTTATTGCAGATTGAATGTAAATCAGTTACTGAAACATAAAATACATCCTAGGGAACTCTGCACACTGGCATACCAATGAAGGTCCTAGTGCTGCCTAGGGATACTGGAAATTACAAAAGAAAAATATTAGTGTTGCTGATTGACCCTCATTGTTACAACTTGTATGAGAGGCTACAGAGGGATTTCACGGTCTTGGTGAAAGAAGTGTTACTTCTAGTTAATCTCCCTTCTCCCACTGCTGTAAAGTTATTTAAGAGACTGGACTTCACATTTTAGTACATAACTTGCCACCAAAATCATCCCATTTTTGACCCCTCTTGAACTGAACTGGACTCCAAGCTGGGAGATTTCTGCTTACATTGAGATATAACCATGTACTTAATGGCTTTATTTTAAGCACCAAACCTCATGAAAAGACCTTCCTGATCTGCAACATTTTACTGAGCCATTCTGCATAGAATATATTTCCAGTTTCTTTGGTAAGACACTATTTTCCTTCTCAACACAAAAACAGCTGCAGGCTTTTCTTCCTAACATTTGGAAATAAACAGAATAGTATTGACTGCACTTCTACTCAACCTTTTTGACCAGGATTCCCTACTTTTCATTTTTGCTAAAGCAGGCTAGGATGCCATGCCTCCTCTACCACTTAACAGAACTACTGCACATACACACCCAGTCCAAGACATCTATGTTGCTGTGCCTTTCAGGAAGCCTGTCAGTTACAGCTCTAACCTTCTGATGTTCGATACGGTAATCCCTTTCCTTTTAATTTTGCCCATAAACTACGAACTAGTGAACCTTTTTCTTCCCAGCTGCTACAGCTGGCTGTCTAAGTTCTTATTGACTCTCTCCAAATCAATTTTCACTCACATTTGTATGAGTTGCATCTCATTCACAGAAGGAGAGATTGACACTACCAGGTTACAATCTCGTCCAGCAACTAACTAATCTTTCTCATGAAGTCTTGCATGAAGCACACTGGGGCACGTGCTGGCAGAGAAGCAGTGACGTTGCACTTTAAGAGGAGTGAGTGTGTGGCATATTTGCCTCATATATCTGGAAATGGAAAGGGGCTAGGCAACTGAGCACTGACAGTCATAATTTTCAAAAAACACTAGGGCCAAAACCACAATGCTATTTTAAGAAGATGTTGGGCCAGGGAGTATGAATCTTTCTTCACTTTTGGTTTTATCAAACTTTCTGGTTGATTTGGGCCATCTTTTAAAACTATTTCAACAATCATAATGGCCAGAAACTTACACTTTTGTAACATCTTTTATCTCTCTCTTTTCTCTTTATTTTAAATTTGGATTTTGATTCTCAAAACTCTAGCACAGTCATCGCTTGCCAGCGTCCAAGTGCTGGCAACAACACAATATGACACAGATTTCCTGGGTTTTATAGTAACTGGCAATGCCATTCTCCAGGGAGAAGCATTAGCCCTGTGTGTAAAGCTTGGATTTCACATAAACAGCTCTATTTCTTCTTTAAATTTGATCATATGCTCTCATTTTCATATATGTCTTTATTAGTATAGCCCAATATTTCTTTTAAAGCTTTTAATATTTTCAGGCTTCCTCCCATTTAAAATTATAATTCTCTGCTATTTCAGTTAAATGCTACACCAATTTTCTTACAGCTGAGTAATTTTTGCCTGCAGTTCTAGCTCTGTATTTCATCAGCACCAGCTAGGGCTGTCTACCAGCAGCACATTACTTAAATTTGTACAAAAGATATAACTGGCTTTTTAGCATTGATCTGTTTTTTCTAGAATATATTTTCACATTTTGATTCTCCTCTTTTCACTACACATCATTTTACTTATCACAGTACTGATGCGGTTGCAGCTCAGCTCAGTTTGCTTTGGCGGACTACAATCAATCAGATAAAAAAAATTAGGCTGCTCCTCAAATTCTTTATCTGGAAGAGACAGAGCTGATACCAACATGTTCATGCTCTGATTCACAATTTTAAGAGCAGGTAAAGTATAAACCCTTGAAAAAAATGAATTTATTTGCTACAGAGATTACTAATCTCATCTGCAAAAACAGAACACCTCTTTCTGAAACAGAAAATTTTGCTTGAAGTTCTTCCTTTTGGATCTTAGCTTCCAGACATTGTCTTCACAGGTCCCAGATTGTAGCATTACAGTCTCACCTCAAGTTTCTGTTTACATCTGAGGCTCCCCTGTACACAGCATTAGGCACAAATATATTACAACTACACATTATGTTGTTCTCTGACATCAATGTATGGATCTGCTTAAGGGTAGGAAGGCTCTGTAGAGGGATCTGAACAGGCTGGATTGATGGGCCAAGCCCAACTGTATGAGCTTTAATAAGGCCAAGTGCTGGGTCCTGCACTTGGGTCACAACAATGCCATGCAACGCTACAGGCTTGGGGAAGAGTGGCTGGAAAGCTGCCTGGCGGAAAAGGACCTGGGGTTGCTGGTCGACAGCCGGCTGAACATGAGCTGACAGTGTGCCCAGGTGGCCAAGAAGGCCAACAGCATCTTGGCTTGTATCAAGAATAGTGTGGCCAGCAGGAGTAGGGAAGTGATTCTGCCCCTTTACTTGGCTCTGGTGAGGCTGCACCTCGAATACTGTGTTCAGTTTTGGGCCCCTCAGTACAAGAAGGACACTGAGGTTCCAGAGCATGTCCAGAGACGGGCAACAAAGTTAGTAAAGGGACTGGAGCACAAGTCTTATGAGGAGTGGCTGAGGGAACTGGGGTTGTTTAGCCTGGAGAAGAGGAGGCTGAGGGGAGACCTTATTGCTCTCTACAACTGCCTCAAAGGAGGTTGTAGTGAGATGGGTGTTGGTCTCTTCTCCCAAGTAACTAGCGAAAGGACAAGAGGAAATGGCCTCAAGTTGCGCCAGGGGAGATTTAGATTAGGTATTAGGAAAAATTTCTTCACCGAAAGAGTGGTCAGGCATGGAAACAGGCTGCCCAGAGAGGTGGTGGAGTCACCATCCCTGGAGGTGTTCAAAAAACATGTAGACATGGCACTTCGGGACATGGTTTAGTAGACATGGTGGTGTTGGGTTGACAGTTGGACTTGATGATTTTAGAGGTCTTTTCCAACCTTACGATCCTATGATTCTATTACATCATATTTTCTGGATATAAAAGCCTGAAACATGTGACACTCAACTCCTCTCACCTTCATAAGGGTGAAAGAAAGAGTGCTCTTAATTATTTTCCTAATTTGATAAATGTGATCTGTTCTCCTCAAGCATATAAATATATCAGTAAAGAGCTGCATCTTTTGAGGAACCAGACATCTAATTTTTTTCTAGTTACCACTGGTCAATGAGACTGGAAGCAGGAATCAGTGTAAAATCAAATCGTAACTCAACTTGGTACAGTGACTAATTCAGAGGCAAGAATGAGTAAGGATGCAGGCAGAGAAGATGACTAGAACAATATAGGGAAGATACAGAATTTGGAGGAGGTGCACAGGCCATGAAAGATTGTTTCAACATGGGGTTTGCATAAAAGAAGCAAAGCTAAAAAAGAAAACTAAAGTCCTGACAAAAATGTAAAATATTGAAAAGAATGTGGAGAGCAACACATTAACTGTAAAATAGAGATGAAATGTATGGAAATAATTGAAGCAGCAGACTCATGGTTCCTGATTCAGCAAAATAGTTACAGACGTAAGTTTAAGTGTGCTTTTCATTCCCACAGAAGCTAAATCCATGATTAAAATCCTGCCTGTGCTTATGTGCTGAATTAATCCTATAGTAATTAAAGTCTCCTCCTTCAGCTTTCACTGAGCCATAGGATTCATTGCATCCAGGGAATTTAGATTGCTTAGTACATCAAAATACCGCTTTTATTTAAGAGTACCAAATCCATTGTTACAAGACACAATTAGTCTTAAAGGTTTTTCTGTTTTTACTTGAAGGATCTTAGTAGTACTGGGCATTGATCCAATAAACATGAACTTGTTCAAGGGTAGAAGACAGTATGAGATTCTCCCTAATATTTTCCTTCTCTACGTTACCATGTTTAAATAAGCAAAAAATAGCTTATTTTTTTCCTCAGCACCCCCGAATTGTTTCAGATATACAGTGCAGTAAAAATGTTAAAGAAAATTGTTCTTGGAATTTATGCTACCATTTTCTCTGCTAATGACTTTAGGCACAGTAAAATTAACTGATGTTTCTTACCAAAATAACCCAGAACTAAATGTTAAGTGTTTATTATCTTTTAAAAACACAAACCAATCAGCAACCAAATAACTCTAGAGCATCAAATAAATCTGCTTTATGTACAATCATGAGGCTCCTATCTGAAGTGAATTAAAAATTAATCTTAGGTAAATATATCATGGTGGGTTTGTAAATGTGTTTCTGAGGACGAGATTAATTACATCCATTGATGTGAATAATAGACAATCAATACCCATTTTCCTTTCTAAAAAGACGAAATCAAATCCATTCTGCAACTGGGACTTTGTTGTTATTCTTAAAAAAATCAGCATAATAGGCAATTAAAACGGAAACAAAGAAAAAATTAAAACACAGAGAGGAATAGAAGGATTTTTACTGAAAGCTATAATAAAACCTAGAAATCCCAAATGAGATGAAAATGAGCAGCCAAGAGCAACAAAAGCTAGATCCGAAGGCCTAGATCCTGCAGTCTTTTAGTACCACACGTTTAGCTGATGCCACAGAGCATACTGCAGGATTCTGGAAGTGTTTGCAAGATCAGGCACCAACCATTTTGCTTGGCTGTAGGTTAGTAGTAACAACAGTTAATAAAATAATATTTGAAATATGTAAACTTCTGAAGCTCCAGAGATGTTTCCATTCTGTAGAACTCATGATAGCTTAAATTACTCACAATTTTTCATGAGTTTTCTTTGGATATTTAATTTAAAATATTATGGAACCATTTATTAAAGTGTGTTTTCCAAAAAGCAGAATTATGGCAAAGGAGAACAATAACTTTTTCAATAACAGTTTCTGGTTTAATTCAACTACTTTAACAATTAAAAATAAGAAAAGGATAAGGGTTTGTTCCAGTGTTATAGCTGTTAAATTATAAAACTGTATTTTAGTGAATAATCCCTTTATATACTATTAAGCCTGGACAGTTTTAGAGATGGCATGTTTTTTCCACGGCATATGTCAAACCTGTCCGCTGAGCTGGGTCCAGTTATTCATGGGCAGGAGACTGGATCACTCTCAGGTAAAAGGGCTACTTACCTAATGAACGTGGAAGTTAAAGATTTCCTTTAACATTAAATGATCTTTTTTAGAGTGGCATCCAGACATCCCTGTACCGTGGTAAAGAAGTTTGCATTTTCAATATATCTGCTGGATGGTTCATGGCGTCCAGGGGTGTTTAATCCAACACAGCTTCACAGGAATAGTAGGAGGAACTAAAATAGAGCAGAAGACCTCATTCAGATCCCTCACTCTGGAGTGAACTTTACTCTTGTTAAACTCTTGTAAATGCTAGAAAACATTTTGGCTAAAGAAAATTCTACAATTTAATTTAGTTTTGAGTGTTATATGCTTAAAATAATTTGCATACTTAAGTGTGACGTCTCAGCAGATTGCAAGATCTAACCTATATATTGGACTTCAGCCAAATTTGACTATACTGCCACTGTAGCTGTAATCTAAACAACTCTAAGAATATGCTCATTACCAGATAGCATAATTCTCTTGGTTGGAATTCCACCATAAGCAGTGGAATTTGTTTTCTGGAAAAAGAGGTAAAGTGACCTAATAATTCTGTGGACAGCAGAGAGAAACTGTGAACCTGAGTGCAGATCTGGACTTGCTCATAAGTGATTATCTGGGAACAGTGCTAGTAATAAACTTCAGGTGTTTGCTGACAAGAAAAAGGAGACATATGGCCCTTAGATATACATACAGCACTTGTATTAGCTGGGTGGGTGGGCCTTTGTATTCACCATCACAGAAAACATCTAGTGCATATGTGACATTTAAAAAATTAAGAGATAAGAAGATGGAGGTGCTAGCAAAGATCTAATGTGTTAATATAACAAAGGAAGTCAATAATTTGTCTGCTTTAAATGCATTATTCCCTTTCTTCAAGTGCAGAAGAATCCACTTTCTCAGAGTAAGTATTTATTTCAATTAGAGAACACAGATAAGTAACTACAGAAACTGGAAAGCTGAAAATCTCTTTTGCTCATTTAGAACATCCCCTGTCAGTGCAGGACTCTCCTCCATAGTACATTACCTGATGCCTTAGAATCATACAATCATAATTCAGGTTGGAAGGGACCTTCAGGTGTTATCTAGTTCAACTCCCTGCTCAAAACAGGTCTAATCAGATCAGGTTGGTCAGGGCCACATCCAGGGGAGTCCTCAACATGTACAAAGATGGAGATTCTACAATGTCTCTGGGCAACCTGATCCAGCATGTGACCACCCTCATACTATTTTTAACCCTTTTATCTGAAATACGGAATTTACCATGTTGCAACTTGTGTCTGTTCCCTCTTGTGCTATCGCCGTGCACCTCTGAGAAGAGGCTAGTTCCATCTTCCAATCCGGTCCTGCAGTCAAGTAGTTGTAGGCAGCAAGAAAGTCTCCTCTTAGCATTCTGGACTTGTGCAAAGCGTTTGACACTGTCCTGCATGACATCCTTGTCTCTAAATTGGAGAGACAGGCACTTGACAGTGGATAAGGAATTGGCTGGATGGTCTTGCTCAAAGAGTTGTGGTCAATGGCTCGACGTCCAAGTGGAGACCAGTGACGAGTGGCATTCCTCAGGCATCGGTATTGGGACCGGCACTGTTTAACATCCTTGTCAGCAACATGGGACAATGAGATAGAGTGCACCCTCAGCAAGTTTACCGACAACACCAAGCTGTGCGGTGCAGTCGACACGCTGGAGGGAAGGGATGCCATCCAGAGGGACCTTGACAGGCGTGAGAGGTGGGCCCGTGTGAACCTCATGAAGTTCAGCAACGCCAAGTGCAAGGTCCTGCACAGGGGTCGGCACAATCCCAAGCGCGCTATAGGCTGGGCGGGGAATGGATTGAAAGCAGCCCTGAGGAGAAGAAAGACTTGGGGGTGTTGGTTGATGAGAAGCTCAGCATGAGCCGGCAATGTGTGTTTGCAGCCCAGAAAGCCAACCGTGTCCTGGGCTGCATCAAAAGAAGCATGACAAGCAGGCCAAGGGAGGTGATCCTGCCCCATCTACTCCGCTCTCGTGAGACCTCACCTGGAGTACTGCGTCCAGCTCTGGGGTCCCCAGTAGAAGAAGGACATGGAGCTGTTGGAGCAAGTCCAGAGGAGGGCCACAAAGGTGATCAGAGGGCTGGAGCACTTCTCCTTTGAAGACAGGCTGAGAGAGTTGGGATTGTTCAGCCTGGAGAAGAGAAGGCTCCGGGGAGACCCTATAGCAGCCTTCCAGTACCTGAAGGAGGCCTACAAGAAAGCTGGAGAGGGACTGTTTACAAGGGCATGTAGTGATAGGACAAGGGGTAACAGCCTTAAGCTGAAAGAGGGGCGATTTAGATTAGATATAAGGAAGAAATTCTTTACTGTGAGGGTGGTGAGGTGCTGGAACAGGTTGCCCAGAGAGGTTGTGGATGCCCCCTCCCTGGAAGTGTTCAAGGCCAGGTGGGATGGGGCTTTGGGCAACCTGGTCTAGTGGAGGGTGTCCTGGCCTGTGGCGGGGGGGTTGGAACTAGATGATCTTTAAGGTCCTTTCCAACCCAAACCATTCTATGATTCTATGATTCTCTTTTCCAGCTCTCTCAGCTTCTTCTTGTGCATCATATTCTCCAGCCCCTGATATTTTGGAGGCCTTCTGATTGACTTTCTTCCATATGTCAATATTGTTCTTGTACTGGAATGAGCCCAAAACTGGACACAGACGAAGTCTTATGAAAGATCACTTCCCTGGCCCTCTTGTTAATACAGCTCAAGGTGCTGTTGGCCTTCATTGCTGTGAGGGCCCACTGCTGACTCATATTCAAATTGTCCACTTGCATGCCCAGGTCCTTTTCTGCAGAGTTTCTTCCAAGAGCCCCCAGCCTGTACTGTTGCATGGAGCTATTTCTTCCCAGATGCAAGACCATGCAATTGCTCTTGCTAGACTCCAGGAAGTTTGCATCAGCCTGTTTCTCCAGACTGTGGAGCTCCCTCTGAATAGCAGCCCTGCCCTCCAGCTGAATTCAGCTTTAGAAATGCAATAAAAGAATGTAAAAGCTAGAGAGCCACAGTGGGAAAGAAACCCTGTGCATCAGAAGCCTCTCAAGGGAAATGAGAGAACCAGATGGAGATGATAGTTTCATTTACCTCTAGCCGTTACTTGTAATGGGAAGGAAACATTACAGAAATGCTTAGTTGGCTAAGCGTTCTCCTATCAGCAGTAAGAAGTTGTTTGAGAAGCTATTTGCACTTACCATCTTGAAAAAAAAAATTGTGCTGATTTCTTATGATATTGGTATTGTACAATATTATATTTGTATTTGCTTCCCACAATATTTTAATTCTATATCTGTTTTGATTTGATAACAGAGACAGTTCTAAGTCACAAACTAAAATGGAGTCTTTATTATACAGTTCTGTTTTCCCCAGAGGAGATGCCTGGGAACTCTCACGAACCGAAATGTGCAGTACTCTGCAGCTGGTCTATTTAAACTCATTTTGTGCTGAAATCTTCTTAGAAGAAGGAAAATTCTGAAAGTCAGGGAGAGCATCTGGATTTATCTAATTCTTCAGATTTTTTTGTTGCATAAAAAGCATGTATTAAGACAAGCCATCCAAACAGTTGCATTGGTAATGGAACCATATTCCTAATTCTTTGGCTCTGCAGATTCCAGAAATCTTTAAGGCTTTTAGGGTGTATAACCTTTCATATTTTGTCACCACTTCCGTCAGGATGGCGTTCTCTTTGCAAAATATGTAACCTACTACGGCTCCACATAAACCATTTGTGGTCAGGGAATGTGGCTTCAGGACAAACTTCCAAGATATATTAAGCAAATTCAGTCTCTGGCTGCTTTTGGGAATTCTGTGAGTTTTCACGCCCCTTCTAGAAAAAAACCCTCTCACAGATCCAGATCTCCTTTTTACATGAACAAATAAAAACCTTCAGAACAGTTAAATCAAGCTAACAAAACACCCCCATGGCCTTCACAACAGAAAATAACACAGGAGGAAACCTCTGTCAGGTCCACCAGAGACTGTTATTGATTTATGTGTAGGATGTTCAGATGCTCCTGTTAATGCATGGCACTACTAAGCCACAAATTATTCAAGGAGCGATTTTTCCAGTACACAACAAATACCACTAATGTTTAGTGATCTGAGGAATGTGCTCTCTGTAGTACAGAAAGGATGTTATTTTAGTGATATAACTGCTTCACGTAACCTGTGGTACAAACTTCTGTGTTTAGTGAATGGAAGACAAAGGAACACATATAAATTACTTTTGATTCATCTTCCATTATGTGTTGCAGGATGTCTTGGTGACTATTACATCTTACAAGCTGACTTAAAACAGCCTCATCTGAGATATCCTTCCACTGACTTTGCTTTCATTGGGGTCTCTTCTTGTGTTGCTAAAAAGGTTTCAAAAGGGGAAAAATATGTAATGTATTCAAATCCTCATGTTTAACATTCCCTAAATATATGAGAAGCCACCTCCTGGCAGCTCTGGCACAACTGTGGGCCAAACAAGTAAAAAATGTGCATCAAAATTTTGCTCTCTTTAGTCTGAGCAACCAAATCTATTCTGGATTATTCCTTGATTTGGCACAAGTGATATGGTTGATATGCTCAAGGAAGGAGAGAGAACATTCTGCCTGTTTCTTTATGAAAAAAGCCTTAAAAAGCCCTGAGCATACAACTGGACGTTGTTCAGTTTTCAGTATCTCAACAAGGGACAGTAATGTTAAAAGAGTTAGTAAACATCCTCTAAATAGTCCTTCAAGCAACTCTGTGGATTGGGTGAGACTGACTCCCCAGATGCTCTTCCTGCCATTTTGGTGTGGTCAGCACTGGACACCACTGGCCAGGAAAGCAGTGTGTGTTTCATAGAGCTGTTTGGGAGAGGAAGTGGAGAACAATTTCTGCCTTAAGACACCTTTAACAGTGGAACCACTGGAGCTGGAAACCACCAGGACATGGGGTTGACTTGCAACAGCCCTTCCACAGCAGAAAGGATGAACTGCTGGCAGAGAGACCAATCTTTGGAAACTTTGGAGTCCCACATCCCCTCTGCCCTGTAGTGAGAGTGAGCGGGGTCAGTGGAGGGCTCAGAAGCTTTTGGTTCTGAAGCTGAAAGAAACATGAAACGATGTCCTTATGGGTGCCCCTCGTCCCTCAGGCCTTGCTGGGAGAGCGCAAGGCCGGGACTGAGGCTGTGGAAGCACGGACATGACATTTCATTGGCATCTGAAAAATACATTCATTTAATCTACCACTGAAAGGCATGTGATTGAGGTGCTCCCTTCCGTTATGATGATGATGGCATTACAAAGGTGATTCTTCGATCCTACCAGTGCTTAGGGTGCTTTTCCCCACAAAATATGCTTTCTTGACAGCCATGGGGAACTAATTCAGTACAGTAACAGCTACCATAAGTCTCTCCAAATGTGCTATTTTGCCTTCTTGTTGTAAGACTTGAAAATTACTTTTTAAAAAAAAAAAAAAGTATTTATTCCCCAGGGGTGAATTTAGCCTCCTAAAGCAAGCCTCTCCAATTATAGACTGTCAATGTTCAAAAGCTAGATGACAGGAACTAGAATTGTAATGTCTTGGGACTTCTTAGCCAATCCCTTTGCTTTTCTGAATTTGCGTTTCTGTGTGAGGATCTATGACACCAGTTTATCCTCTTCTATTAACAACAGCAATACTCTTATTTCCAAGGAGTTTTGTTTTCCCAAGCAATTTTGCCTCACTTAATCTCTAATTTAAAAAAAGAAAAAAAGTGAAATATTCTTGGCGAACTGGTCAAGGAGGATGGAGGTGGAATAAAGACGAAATTTCGGGGCTGACTCCCAGGGGCTCAGTGTCGGGGCCGTTGACCCCGCGCAGGCCGCCCCAGAGGCGCCGCCCGCCCTCCCTGCCTCGCTCCCTCCCTCGGAGCTCCCAGGGCGCCCTTAGAGACGGGGAGGGGGCGCCAGGCTCTGCGGGGCCGCAGTCGGAGCCGCCGCCGGGGGGTTTCCCCCGCCCAGAGCCGGCGGGACGCCGCGGCTCCCCCGGCGCCTCGGGCTGCCTCTCGGCGGCGCGCGGGGGGCGGCAGGAAGCGGGGCAGCCCCGCAGCCGCCGGGGGCCGCGCCGCGCACCCGGAAGCGGTTGGGCCGGTTGCGGGGGGCGGTTGGCGGCGCGCGCTGGCTGGCTGGTTCGCAGGCGCGTCCCGTTGGCGGCCGCGGGGCGCAGGGCAGAGACGCTGCCCGGCCTGGCCCGGCCGCCCCGCAGCCCGCGATGCCCTCGGACTGCCGGCCGCGCTGGCCACGCCGCGGGGCATGGTGAGCCCGGGGCGGCCGCTCCCCGCGGGGACCCGGCAGGCGAGCTCGCTGCTCCGCCTCAGCGTCCTCCTGCTGCTGCCGCCGCTGCTGCTCCTGCCGCGGGGCACCGGGGCGCAGAAAGGTGAGTGCGAAAGCGGGCGGGCAGAGCGATGGCGGGCGAACCCCGCTGCCCGGCGGCCGGGGAGAGGGGAGGCAGCCGAGCGGGCGAGGGAAACTAGCCCTCCGGGACTCTGCTGCGGGGAGAGGGAGCCCCCACTTCTGGTCTTCCCCCCGGCATGCGACCCCACACCCTGAACCTGCCCCCTCCCTGGCCAACAAAGGGCGAAAGAAGAGCCCCGTTCTTGAAACCCCCTTTTCTTCCTTCCCACTCCCCTGTTGCGGGGTGCCCGCCCCGTCGAGGAGCGTGGGGGCTCCCTCAGGCAGCCCCCACGCCCCCAAAGTGCGGGAAGGTTTGCCGGGCCTGGGCCGCCCCCCGCCGGCCCGGAGCTCCGGCCCCAGGGGGAGCTGAGGGCGGGAGGGCTTCACCCGGGCGGGGCGCGACCGAGGGGACAGGCGGGGGAGCCGCTGGGCTGCGGGGATTAGCTTGGGGGCACAAGAGCAGTCTGAAATTGGAGGGTGTGGTGGGGTTTGTCATCTTGAACAACATCCCGTTTCTAGAGGAGGCTGCCCGAGCCGCGGGGGACCCTTGGGTTTTTCCTCCTCATGCTCTGTGTGGTGTGAGCCAGGAGGCGGATAAAGGGGAGACTCTCCTTGCTGTGAAAATAAACTTAGATGTGCACAAAAGTATGTAGAAGTGTATATAGGGGTAAGAGTCCAGAATCTGTGATAGGCAGGGTTGGGTTTGTTTGTTTAGAGAAGTCAGGGAGATTTCTCCTTCTTGGGTGGAATTACTGATTAGATATAGCACTTTGAAAATTATAAGGCACAAGTTCGTCGCTTCATGGCAGACGATCAGAGGATGCCACAGTAACTGTCACTTTGATCATATGCTTGGGAGAAAGTGGTGGGAGTGAATGTTTTGACAGCATCTTGAAACTTTTGCTTCTGTGAATGCAGCAGTTGAGAAATTTTACGGGGTTTGATTCCAGTTGGTTCTTGTGCTGGTCTTGCTTCATTTTGGAAACTCAACTCTGTTTTCACATAACTTTCTGTACATCTCAGAGAGAGATGAAAATATATTTGAATGTCACAAATGCTTGGAAATGTATTATAGAATCATGGAATCATAGAATACTAGGTTGTAAGTGACCTCAAGGATCATCTGGTCCAATCTTTCATGGCAAAAGCACGGTCTAGACAAGATGGCCCAGCACCCTGTCCAAGCAAATCTTAACATTGGCCCATGTTGGGGAATCCACGACTTCCCTGGGGAAATTATTCCAATGGCTGATTGTTCTCATTGGGAAAAGTTTTCCTCTAGAGTCCAATTGGAATCTCCCCAGGAGTAACTTGCACCCGTTACCCCTTGTCTTTTCTATGCAACTCCTTGTAAAAAGGGAACTCCATCTTGTTTGTAGCCACCTTTATATACTGGAACATAGTGATAACATAGGCACTGTACTGTTAAGCATAGATTTTAATTAATTTTTTGAATGGAAAAAGGTCAGAAATGTGTCCATAGAGCAAACTAGCCACGTTGACTTACATTTTCATCTTATTTCCAGATAATTGCATTTAATTTTTTTTAAGTATGTTCCTATATACATACAAAGCTAACACTAAAAAGCATCTGGCATACCTGATTTTATTTTTTTTAATTTTTTTTTTATTTTAAATTTATTTATAAAGGAGGAGGAGAAGACCCATTTGCTTTTGAGAGGAAATTGGGCAATTTTAGCATTTAGTCTTTTGAAGGCTGCTGCTGGGTGAGTCAGGCACCAGCAAGGTGTGAGTTCATGCTGTAGGAGCATTACACTCCAAATACTTGTGCTGACCTGACACTTTTCTGACCTTTTGGTGAGCAGACTGAGTTTGTTATTCTCAGAGAAAACCAAAATAACTGTGGGAGGGTGTGTGTGGGGGAAAGTAATAATTTTCCTCCAGATTACTGAGTTGAATTGGCTCAGTGAGTGGTCAGAAGTGTGCTGCTAAAGGGGGAGGGACCATGCAGCAAGAAGCCGGACTGCATGTACAGCAGGCTTTTAGGTATGCCGTTCACTTTATCTTTCTGTACTCTGAGAAACCACTGAAGAGCTTCTACCCAGAACTTCAGTTTCCAGTGTCCCTCTAGTTAGTGCTTAAAGTTTGCACAGAAATCTCGCTTTTGAGCAGGAGGAGAACCTCTTTATTGACAAGCTTCATTTTATTTGGTAACAAAAAGCAGAGATTGTTTTAAGGTTAGGCTCTCTGATGTTTTTGAATACAATGCTCCTCAGTATGAGAAACTATTGGAGCTTCTAAGAAAAAGTTCTGCTTGTAAACGACTGTTTCCTTGCCAAAATATTTTCATTTATCTCATTCCAGGGAAGGTTGGGGAACCCGTATCCTGTATCTTTAAATGCTGGCACAGTTCTAATTTGGGTAGGGAGTCCCATACAGAAATGAAACTGCTGTCTTGCTGATGAAGGATCTGCACAAAGCTGTTACTAAATTAGTGTATTAAATATATGCACAGGCTTCTAAGAGAATATGTTGATTGCCAATGAAAGTAGCCAAGGCTTAGGACATTCCACAGTTAAAGTTGCTTTTAAGCTCTTTTATAAAAATACAGTGAGTGATACTATGTAGGAACCTAGCCTCATTCGTTATGTTAGGGAGGCTGATCCTCTGTTAATAAGCAACTATTAATTTTCTTTTCCACTGTTCAGCTCTAAGCCTCACATACTACATGGTATTTAAATCTTGTTCTGAAGATACAGTGTTTTCATTTCTCACATGCTTTTCTGTAGAGCACCTCCCTAGTATGAACTGATTTAAAAATAACAATATGGTTTTGGTCAATGTGAAACTTGTTTTGAATACTGGGTCAAATGTTCTCCTCGTCCTCCCAGATAGCTGCAAACTGAGGAATGCAAAAGTGCAGGTACTGCTGTGGTGAATATGCTTTTCACTTAGTAGCCCACTGTATTAATTTTTAGGATTTGAGTGGGATTTTTTTTTTCTATCTGTCATATTGAGAATCATTCAGTGTATATAATTTGACATTCCTTGGTCAAGGTCTTGAACTTGAGTATCTCATTGTCTTGGAAAATATGAGCATTTTGTAGGAGGCTGAACACCTTCAGAAACACTGAAAAAAACTAAAAAAAGTACCCCATGCTGGGTTTCGTAGAGTCTTGTGCATCAGGGACTGTCCAGCCGATGGCCATGCAAGTCAGCTCTTGTGATTTTGAAACAATGCTGTAGGGACTCTAGCTCCTGGTCGCAAGGAAATTGATATTTGAAAATACTTAGTGTTTTATTTGTTTTTCACGTAATTAAGCAGGTGTGAATGAAAGCAAGCCAGCACCTTGTAAGCTTCCTGCTCTTTGTGGATTGCGTTTTGAGAAACGGTGCTCTTAACAGATGTTCAGCTATTGACTTAAATTCAGTATGGCCTATTCATTAGTTAAGTTTAACCTTTTTTTCGATTTAGAAAAACACAGCTAAGAGAGAAATGGTTGCTTAGCTTTCATCAAAGTAGAAGTTGAGTAATGTCTTAGTTAATTCGGAAGGTATGAAGATTGTAGGGTCTGTGGAGCAAGAACTTTGTTACCACACATGTAGTTTGGTAGCCATCTGTTGGGATTCCTAGTGGATACTGATTTGCATGTAAAACTGGAATAAAGCCTTAAGTTAAAAATAAACTTTAGATTCTGAAGTTGATTCCCAAGTGATTTGAAGCAGACTTGTTTGCAACCTTTTCTTTAAAAATTAACTCTGGATGCTTGTTTTTGAATGTGATTCCCACATTTAGTTCTAAACAAATGCCAACCCATAAGGATGTTGTTATTTACTCAAACCTTGTTGAAGAAAGTACCAGAAAGTAATTAATCGCTGTAGCTTAAAAATGTTTGCTTCAGTATGAGAAAAATAATTTTTGAATGTATGGTGCTGTCTTACCATGATCTGAAAAGCTCAGTGAAAGAACTAATGGCTCTGTGTACATTGAGCGTAATGGAACAGTTTTCCATGGCCTTGTGTTTTGTGATTGAACTGCAGTATTCCTGAATACGTTGTATGTTCCCTGTTCAGTTCCTTTCTGTACCCTCCCCTTCTCTCCACAGTGCTCCTGGTCTCCCCACTGCTTGCCTATCTGGCAACGCAGTAGACAGTGGTGTCTTTTGACTGTGACCAGTTCAGAATTAGGCACATGCTGAGCCAGCAGCCAAACCTCTGCCTTTCTGTAGTACCTGAACTAGCTCGTGGCCATTCAGATGTTGGTGGCTGAAACAAGCGACTGTTGCGACTTCCTGGCCACTTACTCTATACCGTACAGGGGTGTCTTGGTGCCTTTGTTACTGAAGTACTGCATTTTGGCTTGCAGTATGCCGAGTTCAGAAGTTCCTGGGACAGGTGGGAAGACTAGAACTAGCTGCGTGATTTTTGTGAATTTCATTTCCTTAAACTTTGTTTCAGACTTCAAAATAACTGTCTGTCCCTTTTGGTCACTAAGATAATCTCCCACTTGTGAACTTCAAGCCCGAAAGGATCTAACAGTGTTCTCCAACTATAGATTTGGAAGGCAGGTGGCATGATTTGGGGAGAAGGAAGCAGACAGAGAAGGTGGCTCTAGCTGCATATCCATCAGCTGGGCAAATGAGAGGGAGAGAGGCTGTAGATGTCCTGGAAGAGATGATTTCTTTCTGGAACAAGGGACTGACAAGGGTTCCAGCCACCAAGGTAGACCATTGCAGGTGTCTTGTTCCTGCTGCAAAGAGCTCCTGGCATGTAAATATAAAGTGCTACCACAAAACTGTCTGCCATACGAGCAATTGTCATGTGTTGCCCTTCACACCCTTTTCTACTCTTACTGAATTAGATTGGGTGGTGTCTCATTGCCCTTTGTATCCATTGTCCTTGGCTAGGCTCATCTGGGAGGAAGAGAATCATAGCCAAACCCATAAGGAATTATTTTGATTAAAAAGACCTCCAGTGCTTTGGATGAGAGATTTATTATTCCTCAAAGTAACACTAGAATAAGTCTTTTCTGATGGGGAGGGCAGTGCTCTGTTGAACTGTTTGGTTTTGCTAATAGGACAGTTTTACTTAAGAATGCAGAGTGTTTTGAAGATGCAGTTGTGCAGAATACAGACTTTTGAGGATTCAGGGATTGGTACCATGTAGGCAGGAGTGCTGAGACAAATCCCCTTCATCCTTGTGATGAGAAGTACAGAAGAATTTTTTGAGACCAGGGCTTAAAGTTCTGCCAGGCTTAGCTGACATGTCTACTGACTTAGGTTTTCTGGTGCTTGTTGTCACTTCCCAGCATTGCGCCTTGAAGATAGATGTAGTGAGGAGGAGGAGCAGCAGCAGTGCTCTTCGGAATTGTGTGGAGGAATGCCTTTCCTGGGGGAAAGTGAGCTGATATTGGAAGTGTAGACCTAAAAATGGTGAATAGTCTTTGCTTTTGAAAACAAGTATCTCAGCAAAGTTATTTTTCCTCCTTCAGTTACTGAGCCTTATTTGAAGTGGTTAAGTGGGTCTGGTGGGCAGAAGGTACATCAATGTGTTCTGCAGAGCCGTCTTTTCTGGGAGGTTGTTTCACAGTACTGATTCTGTTCCACCCAGCTCGTCTTTGGGAGCCTGTTGAGGTTGTGCTAGCCTAGTCCACTCCTCTCAAGAAAGCAGGAACCACCATTTTGTGTAAACACTCTTAGGGTTCTCATACTGGATCTCAGAATGTATTGCATTTTGCTTTGGATTTAAGCAGTACAGTGCACATTGGGTTTATATAGAGGTGTATGTGCGTACACGGCTATAAAAGTCAAGTATCTGACCTAGTGTTACAAAGGTAACGTAAATGTTCTTTCAGAAGCTTGTGTGCTGTCGCTGTGTGTATCTCAAGTCAAGTGACCTTCTAGCATCTTAGTACAGTCTTTAGGAAAATTATTTTTCTGCTACTGAACAGACTTGTTCATCTTTCAAGATTTGGAGGATTGTTTTCTTATGTTATTCGCATAAGAGAAAAATAATTTGTCTTCTTTTCTGCAATTCTGCCACCCGCTTTATACTCTGGGAAATGATGCATTAGGTTTTTAATGTGATCACTGCTGTTCTGTATAGCTTCAGTCATCAGCTAGTTAAGTGCTGCCTTGAATGCATCAGCTTTGATAGCTCAGATAATCATCAGTACAGATGCAATCCTTGTTGGAATTGCTGCTCGACATATTGGCAATATTTCTGTATTTGTTATTTTATCCATATTTTGAAAAGTTTTTAAATAAGCTATTGCATGTCACCTCCACTTCTGTAGCTTCACCCTGTGCTTTGGGGAAGCAGTTAGGATTACCTGGAATTTGTTTTGTAGTCCAAGGATTTCCCTCTCCTCCTGCATTTTCTGATTAGGGTTCCTTTTAGATTAATTTCTTTAATCAAATATTATGGAACATCTATGGTCCTTCTTAAAAAATAGTGGTATAGTAGAAACCATTGTCCAAGCATAAACACTGGATTTGTTACTAAACTGAGGTTAGGATGGGTGGGGAGCAGGAGCAGTAGTAATGTTATTGTAAAAGGCCATGTAGCAACCTCTATTAAAAAACATCTTGCTGTTTTTTATACAAAGTGGTGGGTTATTTTCTGTGAAGCCTGTTCATTAATATGGTAAGACTGTGAAATATCAGATTTTGCAAAGTTTTGTGCTTTGCCTTCCATTATTTGAGGCAAACAGCTTGAGCTGTGCTATTCATGTTCTATTTGAGCTTGTTGCTTTATATTTAAACACTTTTTATGTTATTTGAATTAAAAATTATACTTGAAAATGTGATAGTGATTTGACATTTGGACCACAGAATAGCATTGATTTTGAAAATGGCTTTTGTTTGAGAATTCTTTGTCTAGTTTTTGAAAAAGAAAACAAATCCTGACCCTTGGATGACTAAGAAACATTTAACCTGTGCTGTTTCTTTTTGGGCATATAATTTCTGCTGTTTACCTGCATGACCACTTAGTTTCACTTGGTGAGGAGCTGTAAAAGGATTACATTTCTTTATGGATGCTAAACTCTTAAAAAAAGAATTTAACACAGATAGTTCATACCTGTTTAGCTACTGGTATCTCAGTTATTTCAATCAGTTTGCTTTTAATTTTTGCTAACATGAAGAGGATGTTTTAGCCTGTCCACTTGTCTGTGTACAATGTGTTCGGAATTTTGACTCAGTCATTATTTTCTTACAGTTATTTGACTGCTGATCTTAAGAACCTCTGTTCTTAGTATCTTACTGAAAGTACTAAGTTTCAAGGTTTTGACTGCATAAACTTCTGTCCTATTAATAGAAATTCTGTGCATTTTAATTTGAAGGGTAACACAATTAGTAAAGTTCCAGTTCTGCACCATTGTTACGATAGCATAGATAGCTGTTGCATTAGTAAATGTTTTTGTGTAAGCAGAATAGTTTATGAATTTAGTTGTGTCATTCTTGGCAATAGTAGTATTGAATAATAAGGAATTCATAGAATGGTTTGGGTTGGAAAGGACCTCAAAGATCACCTAGTTCCAACCCCCCTGCCTAGACCAGGTTGCCCAAAGCCCCATCCAACCTGGCCTTGAACACTTCCAGGGAGGAGGCATCCACAACCTCTCTGGGCAACCTGTTCCAGCACCTCACCACCCTCACAGTAAAGAATTTCTTCCTTATATCTGATCTAAATCGCCCCTCTTTCAGCTTAAGGCTGTTACCCCTTGTCCTATCACTACATGCCCTTGTAAACAGTCCCTCACCAGCTTTCTTGTAGGCCTCCTTCAGGTACTGGAAGGCTGCTATAGGGTCTCCCCAGAGCCTTCTCTTCTCCAGGCTGAACAATCCCAACTCTCTCAGCCTGTCCTCATAAGAGAGGTGCTCCAGCCCTCTGATCACCTTTGTGGCCCTCCTCTGGACTTGCTCCAACAGCTCCATGTCCTTCTTCTACTGGGGACCCCAGAGCTGGACGCAGTACTCCAGGTGGGGTCTCACGAGAGCGGAGTAGATGGGGCAGGATCACCTCCCTTGACCTGCTTGTCATGCTTCTTTTGATGCAGCCCAGGGCACAGTTGGCTTTCTGGGCTGCAAACACACATTGCCGGCTCATGCTGAGCTTCTCATCAACCAACACCCCCAAGTCTTTCTTCTCCTCAGGGCTGCTTTCAATCCATTCCCCGCCCAGCCTATAGCGCGCTTGGGATTGTGCCGACCCCTGTGCAGGACCTTGCACTTGGCGTTGCTGAACTTCATGAGGTTCACACGGGCCCACCTCTCACGCCTGTCAAGGTCCCTCTGGATGGCATCCCTTCCCTCCAGCGTGTCGACTGCACCGCACAGCTTGGTGTTGTCGGTAAACTTGCTGAGGGTGCACTCTATCTCATTGTCCCATGTTGCTGACAAGGATGTTAAACAGTGCCGGTCCCAATACCGATGCCTGAGGAATGCCACTCGTCACTGGTCTCCACTTGGACGTCGAGCCATTGACCACAACTCTTTGAGCGAGACCATCCAGCCAATTCCTTATCCACTGTCAAGTGCCTGTCTCTCCAATTTAGAGACAAGGATGTCATGCAGGACAGTGTCAAATGCTTTGCACAAGTCCAGGTAGATGATGTCAGTTGTCTTCACTTACCCACTAACACTGTAACCCCTTCGTAGAAGGCCACCAAATTAGTCATGCACAATTTGCCCTTAGTGAAGCCATGTTGGCTGTCACCAATCACCTCCTTATTTTCCATGTGCCTGAGCATAGTTTCCAGGAGGATCTGCTCCACGATCTTGCTAGGCACAGTAGATGTATTTTTTAAGAATATCTTAGAAACAGTTGGTTTGGTGGGGTGGGGTTTTTTGTTTGTTTTCCTCTCCAAGTGTTTAAAGCATGCTAGATTTAGAACTAGTTGAAAATCCTCTCTCAGAAGATACCTTTAAATCAAGTCTGAAAACTTTCCAAGAAGTTAAGTTTAATGCAACATCCTAATTTCCATTTGGTTAGAATTGTGACAAGCCAACTGTAAGTAGTTGTGGTATACAAGAAATCATACTGAAAAGACCCCTTCTGGTTTTCAATACTGTGAATCCATCTTTCTCTGAAATGACCTATAAATTAGGATCAGAGAGGTTCAAACACTTTTTTCCAAAGACTTGACACTTTTCTTTTTGAGAGGTAAAGTCTGGAGGTTTTTGGTTTTTTTGTGTGTGTGTGTGTTTTGGGTTTTTGGGTTTTTTTTTTCGGAAATACTTCTCCAGTCCTTTCTTTACTCCAAAGTTTGTCTTTCATTAACGAGGCTGTTTTACGTCAGTTTTGTTAATTGTAGTATTAAAAAAAAATCAGATATTTTTGTATTTTTTTCTGTTCTATGTGGATATCTTTGGTTTTGTTAACATTTTTCATTGTTCAGTAAAAGTTTTAAATAAATTTATAACATTTTAACATTCCTACATTCTTTATGATGTGAAAATTCAGCTCCAGCAAAATCACAGGAGACTACCTTATTAACCATAATCCAGAGATTATGCATCATTTACGTACTGAAAAATGAAAATAAAACCAATGTTCGGATCATCTGTATGCTTTATGAAACACTCCCTTTCCCACTTTATAACTTCCCTTGTTAATTCCCCCTCTAAACCTTCCTCCCAGATTTTTGAAGTTCTTTCCAAATTTACTTTTAGTTCAAGGAAGAGGTTTTGTTATCTGAGATTGGAATAGTATCCATAGGAACAATAATCCTGCCAGCTACTGATCTTTGGATCATCAGCCTTGTTGAAATTCGATGCATTGTTCATGTGGCCACATGGATTCCCTTTTTTAACTTTTCTCCCCCACAGTGGTTCTTCTGATAGAACTGTTTCTTTAAACAATACACTCATTTTCTCCATGCTGTGGGAGATAACCATTTAATACATCCTTGAGAAATATTATTAGTGGTGGAACAGGGAACTTGAAAAGCTTCGTATGCTTCTGTAAATGGCTGTAAGCAGTTAACTTTTCTGCCCCAGTTTCAAGAAAGATGATGGTGTAAAAGCTTCCCAGAGTGATGCTGTCAGTCATATTACACTGATACTTGATCTTGGTCTGGCATTTCAACAAAACATGTAAATATTTTGTAAAATTATTCCAGATTTGCAAAAGGTTAATTATTTATTTAGTCCCTAAATGTAATTTTCTCCTCATATTCAGTGATCCATTTCTGGGTTTCCTAGACTTAAATTGGGCAATCCTAAGATCTCAAATGGTGCTTAACTGTAAAGAGGAAATCTTTTCAGGTCTCTTAATTGCTGAGTAGAAGTGGTAGTTGTTTCAGTGCCCAGTTGCAGCTTCAGATATTGGAGGAGCGGGAATAGAAACACTGAACCGCTTGAGCAGTTTTGTCACAGTTGTCTTTTTATACATCCTAATTTTGCACTTTTAGTTTTATATTGAGGTGAAACTAAAGTGGCATGTTAATTAGACTTGGCAAGATAACTTGTATAGCTGCTTGGGTGTAAATGTGTTTTGAATAGAGAAATCCCACAGGAATGAGACAGGTGAAAGATCCTCAATAGCTTAAGTGGAAAGATGAATTAGGAAAGCAATGGAAACAGAGTGCGAATTATGGTGGTGCAATTTTGCTTGGTTACTTCTCAGCGTTAGGAGATTTTGACTCTGGAAGGATAGTTTACTGCAGTGATCTAGCATATATTTGGAGTATGTCATGCACTTGTGTTTGCCAGCAAGTCCACAAAGGTTTTCATAGTTGGCAGCTGTTGCATCTTTAGCAGGACTGCAGCCAGTTAAATCCATATCTGGTCTTTTTAACTTTGTTCTGAAGTGGTTAAGATTTTGGGAAAAACATCTTGCCTTGTTCAGTGTGGTGGAAAGAAGCCACAGAAGCTTAATTTTTCTTTTAAAAATCCTTGAGTTTTGTGAAACCAGGAAGTCCTGAACCACACTATCTGTTAATTTCTATTTTTATGCTCTTGTATAAAGGTATCAAAATATGTCTCAGTATCACAAGGGTGGAAGGAGCAAATTTAATGCTTTTGAACATTTACCTATCAAGTCCAGTGGTGATCAGGTTTTTTTTTCTCAAGTGTATTTAAAACCGTCAAATAAAGCATTTTAATTACTTTATATCTTCATTTTTAAAGAGCTATTTTCAAGGTCTCCAGTTCTATAACACAAGGCATCCTTCTTGCTGTGAAGAAGTTACAGCAAAGCTGATGGGCAAGTTTAAAGTTCAGAGATAGTTTTTACTGGAGCTTCACACACTACTGACTTCCTACATGCTCTTGCTATACTTTTATGGTAACTATGGCACTTTAAAAACAGTGACTCAGGTGCGCAAATTTACTGTCATTTTTCTAGTTAATAATCTTATTACTCAGTAGTACTTAATGTTTTTTTTATTGGTTGTATTCATTAGAGGGTCGCAAGTGTGAAAATATCTTCCTTTTAAGGGAACATCTACAAGGCAAAATTAGGAATTAATTACCTTTTAGAACAGATCGTGTATTTTATTTCATGACACTGGAATGAAGACACATTGTTCACAATGGGAAAAACCCCAAACAGTCATAGACAGTCCCTGTCATATTTTTTGAAATTAGAGTTGAAAATGAGTGTCAGAAATTAAGATGATGTTGTATGTCACCTACACAGGCAGAAGGAAATACCAGTGGAGTGATGTGGGATGTTACTGTTTCATCAGTTGGACGACAAACTTTAAAGAGGGTTAGAAACTGCTATTTAAAGTCACTGTTCTCGGTCCAGCTATAGGGTGCAAATATTTGCAGCTGCTTTTTGAGGCTTTCTTTTTGAAAGCATCTAGATGCCCCACTGTTCTTCGTTCAGGTACCCAAACTATCTGCTTCCTTCCTTTTGGCTTCCATTGATTCCGTGGTAGCCAAACGTGATTTTTACCACTGGCTGCTGCTGTCTCAGCCTCTCCTCCCTGCCTCTACTTTGCATCCTCTCCGTTGTGCAGGCTCCAGTGATTGTTAGACCCCTGTTGACCCATACCCGTGCCTTTACTCCGTAAAAGGCAGATAGGGTGGTAACCTGGGTATAAAACTGCTGTACAGGTCAACAAGGGTATGATAAGCAATGGCTGTGGGCAGGGTGGGAAGCTGCAGCTCTTTTAAAAGGCAAGATGGTACTGCGGTGGCTGGTTTTAGATCAATGTATGTCACCATGGATCTGCGGTGTAGGCTGTGCGGTCTCATTATGAACTGATAATGAAAGAGAGAAAAAAGATGACTGTAGTGTTAATTTAGCGTGTGAATTACTGGTATGATTGGAGAGATTTTTGCTTCTTTGTTGACACATGTAAGACTTGTGAAATTTCATTTGGTCCTGGTGCGGTGAGGACTTTGAAGATTTACAAGAGATTTGAAGCCTATTCTGACCATGACTACTGCTTATTCTCAGAGTTTTGTGTGACCATCTGTGTGTTATTTTTCATTTCCTTCATCAGCTGTGTTTCTGCTGCGTAGCACTTAAAGCACTGAAGCACAACAGTGTTTATTTTTGTGAAAGCGTTGGTGCAGATTGCTAAGTAAATGATATGTCTTGGGAAGTGGGCAAGCTGCGTGTGCCAGACAAAAGACAACGTACAACATGAGCTGTCACTGTGATTCAGCATGGGCAGCAGATCAGGAGGGCTTCTGCATTATGTATCATTGAACGCAGAGCCCTCTTACAGAGTCCTCATGTAAATCACTTTTCACCGTGGCTCGCCTGTGTTTGCAGGCGGCTTTTGCCTGCATACTGTTTAAGCAAGTCATAGCTGTCCCTGGGGATTTACTCACATCATTTCCCTGACATCGCTAAGCAAATGCTGTGCAACACAGTCTTATACAGCTGATCTTTCTTTTCTGTTCTTTTGAAGTAGTCAGTTTGGTTAGTACATGATAGCAGAGGAAGCCAATGTCTTACCTGCTCTGATGATGTAATAATTTGAGATAGTTTGTTTTAAAAAAATTACCGTATTTTGGATGTTAAATTTAGTAAGGCTAAGTGTTACTATGTTGTGTAAAATTCAGTGGCTGAAAGCTAAGACTGCATTTCCAAAGATGGTGATTGAAAAGCTATGTTTACAGATTAAAATAATAAGTGCTAATTATCACTAGTCCAACATGTGGCTAGCGTTGTAAATGAAAACAGTAAAATTTTGTTGTAATGGCATCTTAAATTTTGTACTTTTGCTATAAAAGCAAGAATCAGCCTCTGTCTCACACACACACCCCTGACACACCCCCCGAGCTGCCAGCATTTTGAAAGGCAAAATGCTTATTGTGCTTTACCTTTTGTCCCTGTTCCTATCTCTATTAAACCTCAACCCGTAATTGCATTGCCCTTCTAAGGGTGTCCCACAGCAAGTAAGTCGATCCAAAGCCCTCCTTTCCTTGCCTTACCCCTGGCAGTTGTACAATGAGCTGCCTCAGAGAGGTGAGTTGGCTGAAATCTAAGCCTGTGCTGTGGGAATGGGTAGGGGCACTGGTTCTTCTTCAGCCAGCTCCGTTCCTGAAGCCAGTGTGCCGCTCCTGTGTGACTGGTCGTCCCAGGGGAGGGATGGTTTCTGGTTGGGATTCAAAGTTGTTTAAAATGTAAATGCAGGCTGGCAGTGCTGGTGAAAGCAGCAGTTGCTGGTGTTTCCCCACCCTCACACTGTCCTGTCCCTCTGTCAGGGAGGGCACTGCTGCGTGTGCATGCTAAAGTAAATCAGGGATTTGCTCTGGGTGAAAACTAGCAGCTATTTTTATCTCAGGTCCCTGGTCTGGTTTACCATGTGGCTGTGGAAGTGTTTACCTCCAGCACCAGGAAGGGTGTGAGAACGAGTGGCCAAAAGCAAGAGGCAGACAAGGCTTGCTTTTGTCTGTGGCTACACTGATTTAAAGTGCCTTCAAGTGTTTATTGAGCTATGGCCTCATTGTGGAAGTGTGGGGTATTTTATGTTGTGAAACATCTGTAATGGGATGAAATGCTCCAGCCAGTGTGTTACTGAGGCAAATGGCATAAAGATGAATGTGGACTGTGTGCTTGTTGGCTTGTTCAGAAAATTCATTCTGACAGAGGAGCAGATTCCTTCCTGAATAACATAGCTCTTTGGATTTTGGTGGAACCAGCAATGAGTTTGGAGGACACAAATAAGGGCATTTGAAAATACCTGAAAAAACTCTTTAGAATTTGATGTCCCTGTGGTTCTAATTCCTCAATGTATCTTATTCATGGAACTATTTTGTTTGTTGTGTAAACTTTCTTGCCCACACTGAGAAAAGCAAAAAGTAGATGCAGTGTCTTTTAGTGGTGCACTGATAAAGAGCAGGGAAATGCAGAGCACAGGAGCTAAACAGAAGAGGAGAAATTATAGTAGTGCATTGAATCAGAGTGAGTTGTGTGTTTGGAGTTAAAATGAATGCTTTTGTCGTGGTTTAATACAGCTGGCAGCTAAAACAACCACACAGCTGTTCACTCACATCCCCAGCCCCTCCCAGTGGGACAGAGGAGAGAACTGGAAAAAAAAAAAAAAGCAAGACTTGTGGGTTAAGATAAAGACAGTTTAATAGGACAGAAAAGGAAGATAATAATAATGGAATATACAAAACAAGTGATGAACAGCACAATTTCTCACCACCCAAAGTTGATGCTGGGCTAGTTCCCGAACTGCCCTGCCTCCTGGTCAGCCCCCAGTTATATACTGAGCACTACATCACGTGGTATGGAATATCCCTTTGTCCAGTTTGGGTCAGATGTCCTGGCTGTGTCCCCTCCTGCCCCCCACCTTCTTGTTGGCTGGCCAGTATGAGAAGCTGAAAAGTCCTTGACTGCTTGGCAACAACTAAAACATCAGTGTGTTATCAACATTATTCTCATCCTAAATCCAAACCACAGCACTGTACCAGCTGCTAGGAAGAAAATTAACTCTATCCCTGCTGAAACCAAGACAGCTTTAAAATGTCTTTTTGCTTACCTAACTCTATTAGATTTGGTTCTACCATCGCTTAGTTAAGAAAGATTTAATGACATCCTGTAGGTAGTCACAAACTTACAGAAAATCATAGCATATGTATGTAAAACTTCTCAGGAAACCCACTGGTTAAATTGAGTCTGTTCAAAAGACAGTGCCATGTGCTAAAATTGAGATCAGTGTTTTGATGTGCATCAGTTATGCCTTATAGACTGTAATCTTAAACTGTCTGATGTCTTTATTTTGTCATTCTCTCTTCTCCAAGTAAGGAATGCAAAAGCATTCTCTTGTCTTAAAGATGAATTTTTAACATGTTTTGGTAGTGAGAACAAGATTAGCAGTCACTAACAGCAGTCAGTCTCGGGGGGAATAAGTTTTGATTAATTGACTTCAACAACTATAAAGAATAATTAATCTCTTTCGTGGGTATTAATAGAGTACTTAGCACCCACTCCTGCATGTGCGGTATCCTCTCATTTTATTAAATTTCACTTTTTTTTTCCTTATCCAATGCATTTTGGTATGTTTGTGTTGGTTCAAGGTCTGCATTTTGTTGATGTAAAGAACTTGGGTATGAGAAATTGTTTTAAATCATCTGCATGATTGCATGAGACATCATTGTGCCATAGCCTGGGGCTCATATGTAATCCGTCAGGATAATTCATCTAGACTGCATTCGAAGGCGCCTGCGGAAGAGATGAATGGTTCTCCTGACAACAGCAGTCTGCTTTACTGGCTTCGTAAGAGGCGCCGTGTTTCTAACACATGTTTTGGTGAAGAGCTGAGCTTATTCATGTTTGCCGTGAACATGGTCCCCAGGACACATGAAATTCAATACACACCTACAGACTTCCCAGCCAATGTCAGGTGTGAAGTGTACATGCCAGTCATCTGGTGCTTCTGCAAAGAGTAGTAGGTCTGTTGTGTGACAGAGAGGGCTGAAAGAAAGCGAGAGACTCGTTCAGCTGTGTACTGACAACAGAAGTGGTCAGCCCATTCAGGAATAACTGATTTAGGAATTGACATCTGTCTCTTCTATGTGTTCTCAGATATTCCACTCTCATGCACGCAGATTAACAGAAGCAAAAGATTCTGTGGCGCTTAATTAGTGATTGGCAAATGAATGAAGTAGCTAATGCTCCTATACATGTGGCTGTAGTGCGAAGAATTGTACTTTCTCTTTTTCTTGGAGAAATTGCTGAGTATTGCAGATTGCGCCCCTCATAAGGGATGTGTATATGTGTCTCTGGGGTTGATAGGTGGTGGTATTTATACAACTTTGGCAGAAATGATGAAGCACCGCTTACACAGAGAGGCTTAAGAACTACCCTTTTATAGTACCAATAAAATGAAATGAGGTTTCATTGTCTGCAAGTTTCACTGGAAGCATGATTTTTTGTTGTTGTTGTTTTTTTGTTTGTTTTAGAAATTTCCAAATAGCTCCTGAATGATGCTACTGCCCTTGACAGACTGTATATTGCAGGCCAGACATGCAGTGGTAATCATTAATTATTCAGACATGAAGTATCTGGCACTTCTGCTATCACTAACCTAAGCAAAACACAGAACAAAATGACATCTGAAATGTCCAGTCAGAATGAGCTACTATTAAAAATTGGCTTTACGGTAGGATGATGCTGTGGATGAAGTTCAGCACAACTTTTTTTTTTTCCTTTCCCTTCCTTTCTAGAATGATTTGACGCAAGTTCTTTAATGTGGATAGATTAGAGGAGTGTTTTTCCTCGCATGTTTTCAAGAAATCCTGCAACAAAAGGGAGATTTGATTTCCATTAAACTGTGTGAGACAGATTAGAAAGTTTTTCTAGCTAGCCACTGGAAACAAGGCTGATTGTTCCAAGCTACAAGGGGAAATTTGACATTTCTTAGTGATGTGTCTTTAAAAGAAAAGTCTCAATGTTTTTCTTAAAACCTATGATATTTTATTTGCATTTTAGCGCCTAAACGTGTGAAAGTGTTTTTGGAGGTTTTTTGCTTTTCTGATCAGAAAGGTGGGCCCTGTTGATCATACTAACGCAGTGCTGGTGTCGTTTCATGCTTGAGACAGCTAAATTAAGGTTATGCTGAGTCCAGAAAGGTTTAACACGTTACCATAGCATAGCAAACTAGTGAAGAGGATGGTTTAAATGAGTGTTAGGCATGATCTTTTCTACTTTTAACTGTAGAAATTTACAGTTTAAGTACATTTTGGGTCAAAGAAGAGACCCAAGCTCTCCTTTGTCTTTGACTTCCAGCAGCATAGGCTTAAGATGTGAAAGTATGGGGAGGAATCAGATAGGTAATCATGTGCATTATTGATATTATTCCTGGTTGCAAGAAATAGCATTTGTGTGGTTACTGCATTTGCAATAAGAGGCCCACTGAAATGAGAAATAATTAACTATCAAGTAATCTAGATCATGCAAGCATTTTTATTTTCCTTAAAATGCACTCAGAACAATGTATCTGCCCAGACAGGTGAAAGCTGCTATGATTTCATGTTCAAAAAGGCCACTGTATTAGTGTATCTGCATAATATTTTCAATCTGTAAATGAGTAAACAGTTGTCACAGGATAGGAAAAGCACAGAACTGGTTAACTGGTTCATTGTTTTTATTTAGGACATAACCTAAACCCAACTGCAGCTTATGTTGAAAATTAATTTTATGTGTCTGCAGTATAAAGAGTTTTGAAATACTAGCCACAATTATCACCATGAATGAAGACCTAGTATATATTTGTTGGTTTTATTGTTGTTAATATAATAAGTTCCATGTGTTTTGTAATGTGTGGGAGTACTTGCTTGCGAAAAGCTGGTTTCCTAGCAAAGGAGTCAGTAATGTTCTTGAGTGTTAAGCATATCGTGACTAATAAGGAATCTGACATTTAAAGGTGTACTGACTAATAAACCAAGGCCATACAGGTTTTGAATGATAAATCTTTCACTTACTCTTAGGTTTGTAACATGCCTTTGGAAAGAAATAAGGATTAAAATTATACACAAAATGTACGGTTTAAGTTTCCTCTTTGTGACATTGGACAATTGTGTCTCATGTATTGGAACAATAGTAATTTAGGAAGGTAATTTATCGGCCATCACCCCAATGGAAATATATTTGTCATGGGATGGAACAAAGTGTTTTAAAGCAAATTGCTAAAATTGGATGAAGACAAACATGGCTAAACAGCAGCTTTACAAATGAACTTTTGATTTTACTGAAGCAGATATTCCAGTTATCTTTTCCAAAGAAGATGCATCATTTTGATTCAAGACCGTTAGCAAGGAAAAAAAGCTGCAGTTTGCATCTGTTTGTGATTCTGTATATACCAGCAGCACTTTAGCGTTTAGAACGTGCAGCTGTCTTTCAGTGTGCTGAGATTATAAAGAGAATAGAATTTAGGTGCTTTTGCAAACAAACCGATCAGACCTAGTTAAGTACCACAGTTTATTTTTCCCATGTCACTTCAGTGCATTTGACTTACTTTTCCATTCAGTCTTGCATGAAATACATTTAAGAATTTTGAAATTTAGTTAACATTTTTAAATATGCGTACAATTTTTGTCCCTAAAGCTTAGCTTACCTTTTCATGTTTAGTAGAAGAACTACACATATTAGTGTGTAATATGAAACACTTCCAGACTATCGCTTTTAGCTGTCAAAACAAATGTCTGTCAATACAAATGATGTTGATCATTGTGAATTTCTGGAGTGTGAAATCTTGACATAACGTTAAATCTGTTGTAATCACTTGGTAGGATCTGTATGCGCAGGCATGAATTTTGAAGGGTAAAATGGACCTACAGATAATAAATGTATTTGGAGTGGTGTCAAAGACTTTTTTTTAGCAGCATATCTAATCTGATTTTTGTCTTTGCTATTTTTACTTACATTACTTTGTTCAAGATCCTGAAAAGTCATGATTGCTTTTAGGATAACGTGTACAGATCTCTTTCAGAAGATCTCTGGACCTTCTAGTGTCAAATCGTGAAAATGATAATGCTGTTCCTGGCCTACTCATTTCATGGGACTAAATTCAATAAATAGGCTTCTTAGCCTCCAGTGCTAACAAAAATAAATCAGAGATGTTGTGAGGCTTATTTTGTGGGGCTTATGTTGTTGCAGGTGTTAATTGTTCCGGATATGTCCTTGTGCTCAGGAATGCCTTGTTTCATCTTGATACAGTAATTTATAAAGAGCCAGTGATGTGGGTGTTACTTAAAGAACATTCTTATTTCCAAAACAACCCACAAATTCTTACACTTATTGTACTACGTATGGGGGGGAAATTCATGTCTAGCTGTTGAGTAAATAGATTTTTTTCAGTGTGCTCTTCGTAATTTGATTTTGAGAATACACAATTTGTGCTATTTTTTCCATTTGTTAACAAGTTGTCTTTAGTGTTGTTACTGCTGTTTAAAATTAATACTCAAATGTTAGCTAGAGGGCCCCAGGTTGGAGTTACAATTGAATTTGTTGTAGAAATCCAGAAGAATTAAGCATGTTCTCTAAGGACCTGGAAGAATTCATTACAGCATTAAAATTGTGATACAGTACAAAATGATGCACTAGCAGTTTGATGATGGTCAGACCTGGCAGTTACTTTCAGTAGAGTATTTGCTGTCTGTTGTCTTTCCACTTCTGTTCTTTCTCATCGTGTTGTGAATACAGTAACAACAGTAAAACTTATGTGTTTTTGTTTTATTGGTGGGTTTCTCCTTCCTTTTCAAAACCTGTTTTCTTTTGTACATAGGTGTCGAGGGAACATGAAATAGCAGGGACACTTTCTGTACTGTCTGTGCAATCTTTTAAGTCATTATGGATGAATTTTTATCTTGTTGAGGAAATTGTAGCAGCTCTCTGGTCACCTGAGATGAGAAGTTAAACATTAGGCAACGTTAGTTGAATGGTATTTTCTCACAATTGTGTTTCAGCTACATGTGACTTACCTTGGAGTTTTGTTGCAACATGATTAGTACGGTTAAAAACCCAACAGAACTCACCAGTGCTAAAACCCAGGATGACTAAGACACCAGTGAAGCTTTGAAGATGAATGCACGTATCTGATTTATTTTTGTTCTTTTGTAGGTGATGGATGTGGGCACACCATTCTGGGCCCTGAAAGTGGAACTCTTGCTTCGATAAACTACCCACAGACCTCTCCCAATAGCACAGTCTGTGAATGGGAAATTCGTGTAAAGCCTGGGCAGCGAGTTCAGCTCAAATTTGGCGATTTTGATATTGATGACTCAGATTCCTGTCATTCCAGTTACTTAAGAGTTCACAATGGGATTGGCCCCACCAGGACAGAGATAGGTAGGAGATTTTATTATTGGTGCTTGAAAGCTATTGTCTTATATAGAACTTGGAAGATACTGTCGGTATGTTTGTTACCTTTTACATTTCTCCTTGTTTACCTGCTCCGAGCATAGAGTAACTGCTAGGTGTAGTTAAGTTCTTTTTTATAGCCATAGAAAACTGTTGTAATTCAGTTGGATATTGGGCAGGGTAAGACCTTGCCTGAATGCATCATACACTGCTTCGTACAGTGTGGATTTTGAGCCTTATGAGAAGTGATGAAAAGGAGGAAGTGTTTATTATGTACAGAAATCTCAAGTAAGGTAAAGAAAGGAATTTTAGTAATTCTTTAATGAGAGTTGTGTTTTTCCTGAGAGTTATATTGAGGAAACCCTGCAAAGCTTTGAGGAGTGCTGTGTATACCTCATCAGTAGTCTGATTGTCCCTTTTTCTGGTGATGTGCTCGTTTGAAGTATGCTTAGCATTGTTGTTCAACAGATGAGCTCTTTGTGTTGGAATCCCAGAGTACTCTTAATGTAATTACTCTTAAGTAATTGTATTTTGTTTACTGTTATTAATGTGTATGTAAATGTCTGTCTTTTTGACACAATTCCTATATCCTAAAAACGTACTGAAAAAATTATGGATAATAATGATGGCAGAACATCCTACATTTTGTTTGTGCATACAACGATTAGATGCTAAATGCAGCCCAGATCCTATAATAATCTTTGATTCTTCAGATTCTCAAAGGAAACTCCACTGTAAAGTTTGGAGGTTTTTTCTCAGATATTTCCCAGTAGCTAGCAAAGTTCTTGTAAGCAGTGGAGAGGGAATTGCAAAGCTATGAGGATTTTCATTTAAAAAAAAAAGAAAAAAAAAAGTAAAAAAAGTAGTATCTATATCTTAGCTGAAATGCCTTTTTTTTTTTTATATGGAATAGCTCTGATTTGAGCTGTTCCATATTGGTGCTTTTAAAGGATGCCAGGCTTCAATAGTTGTGTAGTTCCAATATTCCTCGTTTTCTGATAATATCCATAGTTAATTTTTGTCCTCTTTCAGAGGACAAATTGAATTTCATGACTATAAGGCAGGTTTTTGTTTTTTTTTTTTCACATAGCAGTGTGACATCATCTATGTCAGGGTATATTTAGAGTTTTAAGACCCTGTGGTTACTTTACATAAAACTCAAATTGTCATTGTTCCTTCACTAAAATTAGTTGTTATTTTGCAGATTAATTTTATTTTCTTTCTTAAAGCTTTAATCTGGAGACAGAGAGAGAGATATTTACTTCACCAAGATTGTTTTTGTGCAACTCAAATGCCGATCCCACTAACTTGAGTCTTTTTATAAAGAGGCTAGTGGAGTGTTAGCTTTGTTAACCCTCTTTTCCAACTGTTACCTAGGTAAGTGTGTGTGAAAATAAGTATGTGCTTAGAGCCATTGAGCCAGACTTAGTCTAAAATAGGAAACACTGAAGTCCTTAAATGGCAAGGAACGTCCAGTTCTGATAAGTCTATTATTCATTTTACAAGTGACTTAATGGGTTTGAATAAATTTTCTACTTCATTTGTTTCTCTTGACTTTCAGCTGTTCCCAGCTGGTGTAGTAGCACAGTATGTTGAGCAAATGTGTGTTTTGTTCTGCTCTTAATAAAGTAAATCACAGAAAAAACAGTGATTTCTGCCACAGAAACAGTGGCAGATACAGATGATGCAGATTCTTGAATGTTCATGTTTTAAGCAACAAACACTGGAGAGATTAAACAGTGACCTTAACTTGTTTGGAAGAAATTTGTATTTTTGCTAAGTTTTTCCATTCAAGAATACTGACATTGTCTAACATTAAAATACTTGTATTACATAAAATCTGAATTTCAGTTATACCTACTTTAACTCAAAATGACTTAAAAATTGGCTGATTAGATGTAAAAATGAATTGTTAGTGGGTTAGTTCATTGATAACCAGAGATTTCTAATGAAGCTTTTAAGGGCTAGTTCTCATTCCAAGCCTTTTGAATATTTATCAATAAATCAAAAGAAGATTTAAATCTTCGGCATTAAGTTTGTCTCTAGTTTAAGTAAGATGTAGAGGTGTTCTGTATCACAGTCCAATCACTCCGTGTCTACAGTCAGGTGTACTTACTGAATACATATAATGTAAGCACAGATCTATACAAGCAGAGAATGTAAGCTACCATGGGGCTTCCCTCCCTGCCCTGCTGTATGACCAGCATGAGACTCCTGTCAGGGTAGGTCAGACTGTCCTCAGGACACCATTTATCCTCTTCTCTTGGCAAATACACAGGGCAAGACATCTAAATCTAGCTTGGATAAACTATGCAGTGCTGCTTGCACCATGGACATACAGCCTTTGACAAACTGCAGACTGATGCACCTTATGATTCATGGCAAGACATACTTTTGAGACTATAAATCATTTTTCTAACTCTTCCCTGGGCTCTCGCCAGATTTTTAGCAACTTTTTTGAAATGTAGGCACTAGAAATGGACAAAATATGACTGCTGTGATGTCTCTGTCAATGGTATGTGCAGAAGATGTAATATTACTGTTTTGTCTGTACCTAAGCATTGAAGGACCCCAAGTGCTTTTGTACTAGTCAGTCGTGTAACAAGATCTACTGGCTGAAAACAAAACTTAAAAAAAAAGGAAAAGAAAAATGGTAATTGGAAAAATGATGCAGTTCATCATAATGAATGCAATTAATCATTGAAACATGACTTAGAGCAAAACACAGGGTCAATGTGGAGCCTTGTTCAAAGGGAACTTATTTCTTTGCAACTCTTGCTGATAGCCAGTTTAAGTAGTGAATTGAGGTAAGGTTATATTTATAATATTATAAATTTCATTAAAGTATTGTAAAATCTGTTTTCTGTTTTTTCACTAGAAAATACCCTTGCTTTGTTCAAAAAAAATCCAAATGAGCCACACTTAGAAAGCTCTGAATAATGATAGGAATTTGTATTTTTATTTTTTTTTAATTGTAGTACTATTTGAGAGTACAGTTTACTTGATGGTAATTCTAGGGCTTCATAGGGCAAATATTGTCAGTATCTGCAGATTCCAGCATCTCAGTTAAAAATGTATTATTTTTGGTCATTCTGGATGACAAGAGAAGTATTCAGATGCAGAACCTCTCTTAGGTTTTATAGGTGCAGCAAAACAGAAAGGGAACCAACTGGCCGTTTGTATTAATGATACTCACATATGCTTGTACGTTAATGCTGAAGTGCAGTGAATCAGGCCTGCTGTTGTCCAAAATTAAGTAGTTGACAGAAACCATGAAATAGTCGATAAGGAAGACATGCCCCAAAAGCAGAGGGAAGGGAAGGCAAGGCCTTTTTTTTTTCATTTGCTTCTTTAAGCTGAAAGAGGGTAGATTTAGATTAGATGTTAGGAAGAAATTCTTTACTGTGAGGGTGGTGAGGCACTGGCACAGGTTGCCCAGAGAAGCTGTGGCTGCCCCCGCCCTGGAAGTGTTCAAGGCCAGGTTGGATGGGGCTTTGGGCAACCTGGTCTAGTGGAGGGTGTCCCTGCCCGTGCCAGGGGGGTTGGAACTAGGTGATCTTTGAGGTCTCTTCCAACCCAAACCATTCTGTGATTCTTGTTGCCCTAACTTGATCCTTTTCTTTAATAGATTTCTCATGGTCTTTGAAGAACTGACTGTGAGGCTTATGCGTGGCTAGAGGTGAAGGTCACATTTATTTGCAAGTGTTAAGGGTATGAGAGATTCTCACCTGTTGACAGTGACAAAATAAATGTGATACCCATACTCTGCCATTTGCTTTGAATGGACACTGACTACATTATTTAGTGTCACACACATGTATTTACTTTTGAATATATGCCAGAAGGAATGCGAGTTTACACCGCAAATGAAAAAAGATGTGTATTACATATGTTGGTTTTGGTCCACGTCTTTTCTCCCCCTTCTCTCCATAGGAAAATACTGCGGGTTTGGCTTTCAAATGGATGGTTTAATTACTTCAAAAAGTAATGAAGTCACAGTACAGTTCATGAGTGGAACGCACACTTCTGGACGTGGATTTCTTGCAGCTTATTCAACCACTGACAAATCAGGTATTTATAATAATTTGGTAATTTTTCTGTGCTGGTAAAATTAGAACTGTCTAGTTAAAACACAGAAGTAATTTATTTATTTCTGCATTCTTACAAATTAACTTCTAAAAATGAAGACTTTTAGTATAGTCTTCTTGATGCTTCTGCTAAGGAAATCAGGCTGGTCAGTGACTATTTCAGTTATTGTAGTTTTAAAGAAATGTTATTAAAGCTTACCCTGGATAGCAGAGCATGAATCACAGTTACTTGTTATGAATGAAAGAGCTGCTTTGGATAAAGGATGAAATGCATTTTTTCAGGTAGTAATCAAGATGGCAGATAACTAAATTTTTTTGTTATCCAACAGTATATTTTTACAGACCAACCTTGTGGAAAATTTTATTTCAGTAACAGTTTCCTATGCTCCCTCAACTCTTCAATTATATAATCTGCTGACTACTTTTTCATCTTTTTGTCATTTCTTGTTTTTTCCATATTTTTGGTTATTCTTCCACTTATTGTAACAGTGAGTGACATACATGGTCTGCAAGGAAAAGGAGGATTGCCAGCAACTGCTTTAGAAGACAAAAGGCTTGAGAAAACGGTGTCTAGAAGTAATTCTAAAAAGAGCAGATAAAGAGTTTTTGATTTTAATTTTTATTTTGTTGGTCTTCTGATGCTTTTGTCTCTATTTTGGACTATATGTGCCGATATGCAGCAGACAGAAACATGAAATTTGAGCTGTCAGTCATGGATGCCAGTAGCATGGCACTCTAATGTTTGTTCCCTATGCTGCCTGGTTTCAGTACTGTAGGTATGTTAAATGCTAAAAACCCAGGCCTTTTTAGCTAGCTTATTAATTTAATTTTATGCAAAGAGCATATGTTTGTATGTCTGAATTATGTCCAGTTCTCTGAAGTATAGCTATAAATCAAAATTAAGCTGCATGGAAAATGAACGTTTGTAGTGTTTCTCGTCTATGTCACATTCTCAGTGGATTTCCCAGTTACTCAGACAAATTATCAAGGTTCTACTGTAATACAAAATCTGTTGCAAGAAAATTTAGTAGGAACATGGTTTTTTTCATTCTGACACTTTCAGTTAAGCCACAGATGCTCAAATGTATATTTTTGTGCACTTCAAAAAACATACTCAAACTTGTTGTCTTTATCATCCTCTTGACCTAACATTTTTTCTTTCCAGACCTAATTACCTGTTTAGACAATGCAAGTCACTTTTCCGAACCAGAATTCAAGTAAGACTGATTTTACCTGTTTCCCCCCAATCTCCTTAAAGTCATTTTAGTGTTTCTTCTCTCCTCTGTTACTTAAACCTGATGCAGCTTGAAAATTGGCTGTCCAGAGAATTTAAGAAACAAAGTGATTAGGCTTAGAGCTGAATAATTTTGATATTTGCATTCCTCCTCTCTCTCTCTCTCTCCCCCTCTGTCCCATTTTTGTTATTTACATGCAGTATACAGTAGAACCTCGTTAATTTGCACTAACACGTAGGAGCTAATATTCCCTTAGAAAGAATATTGCTTTTGTAAACACATATTACAGCAGGTATACACCTTAAATACTGGCATTCAGATTACAGGAGCAAAGGAGCACTAAACTGTGAAATGAGTTAAAAATCACAAAACCATTTCACGGTTTGGTGTGAATTAATGAGGTTCTGCAGAGACATAAAATGCTGTTCCTTCTGATGGAGGAAACGTAGGTAATTTCCCTGGCTTTTCCTTCTCTGTTTCCATCTAAAGCAAGGATAGGGTTTAAAGTTGTGGACTGCTGTGAAGTATATAAACTCACTTTTCGGAGAACTTAAGCTGTGGCATCATGAAACGTTTCAAAGTGCAACTTTTGAATTTCTCTTGCATTTTCCCAAGTTCCAAAATAGGGCTCTAATTGTAGGTTCTGGCGTTACTCAACGTGTGCTGAAGTCTCCGAATACTGCTATTTTCATGGTACCTGCAACGTTGCTTCAACTGTTGTTGAACTGCGGTGAAAATGTTAATAGTTTGCCCCAGTTCACTGTTAAACCTTGAAGATTTAATGGGTTTTGTGTGTGTGCAGTATGAAATGGCATTAGAATGTGAACACGGGCTTGCATCAGTGGTGCAGATGTCTTGCCTCTTGCTTTCCATCAGCTAGTGGTATTAACTGAATTTGGCCATTTTTTTATGATCAAAGCATTGCCAGGAGCTATTATAAAATAGCAGTACACTTTTCAGATGTATTATTTAAAGATGCAAAACAAATACATACGCAGGTCTCTGTAAAATGAAATTCATTAATATTGATACTTATAATGACTTACAGTTTACAGAAGCCATGCAGTATTTATGTTATAAAATGCTGGCTTTATTAATTTATTATATTCAGACTGGAACTGTGGTTTCAGCTGTTTCAGCTAAGACTTTTTTAAAATTTTTTCAAATGTCTCTTCTGCTGTTGTGTACTTCTCTTCCTGAGTATTTTTTGTCTGATTTGATACATCCTTGGTTAGGACGTATCCTTACGTAATGATATATGAATGATTACAGCATATTATAAATTTTAAAAGTGACTATTTTATAACATTATAAGAGTTGTAGTTGCATGCATATCTTGACTTGATATTTTGTTCTCTTCCAGTAAGTATTGTCCAGCTGGATGTGTGATTCCTTTTGCTGATGTTTCAGGCACTATTCCCCATGGATACAGAGATGTAAGTAAAAATACCGTGGGCTCACGTGAATTTTGGTAGAACATCTGCTGTATAATTAAAAGTCTGTTATAGTTGTTCACAATAGTTGTCCTGCCTGGGTTCTGGAATTTGTACTTCCTAAAGTGAATATCATGGTACTCATTTTTTTGCACAGCTGCTAAATGGCTGATGCTTCAGATGTTGCCATCTACAGAAGTGAAATAGTGTAGTAGAGAGTCAAACATTTTTGTTAAGGTCTGCTGAGAAGGGTGGATCAATCAATATATTGTTTTATACTTCCTGTTTTGTTTTTGATGGCTTTCTCAGGTTGGGAAATTCAGATTTATAAAGAGAGAACCAGTTCTTTTAATGATGTCCTTTTGGTTTTGAGACTGTAATACATCTCTTGAGAGGTTCTCAGTGATTATCTTTATTTTTTTATTACAACATGAAAGGTGAAATACTGTTTATGCTCAGCAGCTACAAAACCATTTGCAAAACAGAGGTAATACTGTAATGTTAATAGTTCAATAAAGTGGAAATGAAAATCTTTAATAATGTGCTATTTACTTAAAACACTACAAAACCCTATACACTGTTTTTCAGATGTAAGCTTTTGTAACTGAATCGGCATGCCTGCCATAGGACTGGAGGGTGTTTGCTTTGTTTATTTTTAAGTGATTATCATTTTGCTAACAATCTAGTCAAGAATTACATTAAATCTTTTTGTTTATCTTAAAATACTCTTTTACTAAGCCATTAGCTCTAGCACAGAGGAAAGACAATTTTAAAACCTTAGTGAGTGCAGATTTTAATATTAAATATGAACCTAAAGTGTACCTCTGATTTTCTTTTCTCAAATATCTGTAAATCCTATGCAATCTGCTTAAATAATTACCCACATGTAAAAATATCACCACAGTGTAACTGTGTTACATGTTCTGGTCCACAGTGAGTCCTCACTAAATGGCTGCAAGGTAATTTTTGTGCTAGTAACAGGATGAAGTTGGTTCTCTGCCTAACATGTTTGCAGCATCTGTAGCAGTTCTTCTTGTTGGGAGTTGTTTTGCCAAAATCTGGAAAAACTCTTTTCTATGGAGGAAAAAGGAAATTCTGGGGAAATAAATTCCCTGTGACTTTCTTTTTGTATACTTTATTGCTCTGAATAAAAGGCTGAGAATTTCCCAGAAGCCAAATTGTGTGGCAAGAAATCAAATTGTCAAGCACTTTAGACAAAGTTTCAGGTAGAGATTTCTCATGCATCTCTTTCAAATAATCAACAGCTGCTTGCTGCTTTAAAAAATACCCTAAATCATGATTCTTTTGTGTGTGACCCTAATGTCCACAGTCCTTGAGGACTTGGAATGCTCATTGCTGACATCTTCTGGAGGGCAGGGAGGAGAGGGCTGCATCTGTTGCAGAATCCCATCTCTTCCTTTCACTTGAGCTGCGTGCACAAGTGATACGTAATTACATTAACTTAGCTTTTGGTATATCTGGGAGGTGGGGAATAGGATTGGAGTTTTTATGTGTGAATATACTGAGGAGAATTATGTTTGGAAAAGTCTTGGTGAGCAGGTTTTTTTGCCAGTGAGCCTGAGATATAGGGGTATCCTGGCCTGCTGCACCATGAAATTATTTCTAAAGAAGACAGGGTGGAGACAGTTGCTGTTTTTAAAACAATGTGAGAAAAAATCATCCACGAAGTCTTCCTTCTTTGGAAAGGACCTGATGATTCCTTCTTAAACAATTGTGGTGAGGCTCTTTAGCACCCAGTGCCACTGGCTGGCAGAGCAGTGCAGCAAATGTGTTTAGTAGCAATGGCTAGCAATGGACTTTGCTTGGGGGAGCAACTGTTAACAATAAATAAAAATCTGCAGTCATCATCTATTGTTTATTGACTTGGGCAAGTCCACCCTGGGATACCACACTGGTAATAACAAGCTAAATATGGTTTCTGGAAGCTGTATTGGGACACACCGAGGTGGTCCTTCACAGGCACCTTGGCCCCCCTCAGTCTTCTAAAATTCAGGTTAATCCCAGTCTCATTGGATGTGAGCGAGTGGCTGCAGAATTGCAATGTGTCTGTGCGTACCCCAGCACTGCACATTGCAGGAGCACCTGTGAATAGCTCTGGCTATGCCTGTTGCACTGTGCGTAGCCAGTAATCCTCCAGAAACATTGGTGCGCTTGGTGGGCAGGTGCAAAGCCACTGCCGCTAAGCTTGTTTTGGAACTGGACTGTCTCTCTGCTCCTCAGCACCAAGATGTTTCTTTGTCAAGCCCCTTTGACCTGGAAGGGTTTGCTTCCCAGCTGCAGAAGATCTCCTGGGCTAGTTTTGGTCTGGGAGACAGAGGCATCTTGCTCTGCGCACGTTGTGCTGTGCCTGAAGGACTTGGTGTAGTGAGTCAGTCCTGCTCTCTATGACACAGCGAGCCTGCAAGCCAGGGAAGCGGAAGTGTCACCATGAGACTTGGTAGTGGATCCAGGCTAATGGTCGTCCAGGGAGAGAAGAAAAGAACAGGAAGTCCTGCAAAAACTTTTTGCATAACTGGTCTCCATTGACCTGTACAGCCTAGGTAATCGGCTTCTTGAGAACGAACTGTATTCATGTATTACTGTGGGTTTACATGGATCAGAGTGCTCGATGGTTAAACATAGTCAAAATTATAACCCATCGGCTAACAGTTAGAAAATCTGCAGTGCATCACTCCTTAATTGTGAGAAAATGAATAAACATACTTTCAATATGCTTTCTATTAAAAGGTTTCCTATGTATTTATGTATTCAACTTCTGTTGTCTAACATAACAGATTTATTGTAGGCTGAAAATCTGTCTGGCTTTTTCAGACTGATTCACCTCACTGTTTGGTTGAGCTTATTTAATTACAGGAGTTACATTCCAAATACATCTGGGCGAGGATGCAGTGAAATGTAGGACCTTATTTTTATGTTTTTATAAATTCCATAAGAAATCAAAGACGAATGGTTTCTAAATAACAGAGATAACGGTTAAATAAGACCAGTATCTTAATGTAATAATAACAAAGAGTATATCTGGACAATGTAGCATTTACAATATACAGTGTAGTATTTAATTTATTTACCATATAGTATTAATTTTTCTTCCCCCCCCCCCCCTTCTTCAAGTCGTCATCACTTTGTATGGCTGGTGTTCATGCAGGCGTTGTGTCAAATACTCTGGGTGGCCAAATTAATGTTGTAATCAGCAAGGGCATTCCGTACTATGAAGGCTCCCTGGCTAACAATGTCACCTCAAAAGTGTAAGTGTACTTCCTATGTTCTCCTTATCTTTAGCACCTTAGATCTTGGGAATGTCTCATCACGGGATTAATTTCAGCTAGTGGAGCTACATGTTCCGTGGACAGGTTCTCTTCTTCTGTAAGGGTCTCACAATGCTCTTTTGCTACAATGTGATTGTTTTACCAGATATTTTTAACCTCTAGACCATAAAGATTAATTTTCCAAATTCTGCTAGGAGGTTTTATCTTCCAAAATGCATGGCATGACTGTAAATTCCTAATGGTCTGTGTAAAAATAATAATTTAATGAGAACTTCATAGTTGCAGGGAAAAGAGTGTAACTTGTCATTTTATCTCAGAAGTCTCAGGAATGAAAGCAATCAGAGGAGAATGATTCTTCTTATGTTTAGCTTAATTTAAAAGGGAAGCATTTTAATCAAGTCTTGCATTCTGCTGGGCAGATGTTTGTTTGAAAGCCTTTAACTCAGGATCTCTGGACTAGATTTCAGTTGAAAAGGTGCTTGTACTCACAGCACTGCAACTTGGTGATGGGAAGTGTTACTTTAATCATGAAGTGGTTGTTTAGGCTTATGTGCATAGTGGCAAGCAGTCAGACAATAAAAATAAATTCAAGACAGTTTGTTTCAGTTTTCCTCGCTGACTACCACAAAAAATGTCTTTTGTTCTCTGCAGGGGACCATTATCTACAAGTCTCTTCACATTTAAGACGAGCGGTAAGCATTATCACATGTATTACATGTTCATAGTTTCATACAAATTTTGTGAGTAGAAATAAGTGTGCAGGTACTGTATTTCTTAATTTTTGTTCTAGTTAGACCTTTTTTTCTTCATTCCTCAGGAATGTATATTTTTGAATTGTTTTACTATCCAATTTTGATGATTATTCATCACTACATTTATACAGTGATATATAAAGTAAGCCTTGCTTACGTGCAGAGATTCTTTCAGTTTATGTTCCTCTACTATAGTCTGCTTTAAAGTCACTTGACTCCTATACTTCAAACACACTGCTAAAGCAGAGGTGGGCACTTAAGAGTTGCTCTTCATTTGTAACCACTATGCATTCCAGGTCTTTTCCAGTTTTACTGCTTATACTTTCCTTCTTGCTCACTACGAAAGCTAGCAGAAATCCCAAAATGGTTCCTCAACTTTCTTCACCCCCATTTACTTTTTTCTCCCCCCATATTCTTGCAAGGGAATGCTGTGTGATAAATTACCTGTCTCTTGCTCTGGAAGAGCATCTCTTGGGCCTTGCTCTGTAAGTTGTGTTCCTTCTTGGCTGCATTGCTTTGTTTCCTAAATGTGTACCAGGTTGCTGATTGGTATAACAAGTGTTGTCCCTTTTTAAAGCTTTACTGTTTTGCATGTTTTTACTTTGTATCAGTTACCGGTTTTTCAAATAAATCAGCTGTAGTTTTCTAAATGGAAGCTAGCTTTTCTGTAGGTCACTTTAAATGCTCTCTTTGAATGGACCTTGGAAGTATTCTGAAGATGTTGGCCTTTCCTTAGTCTCTCTAACTGTTTTAATAACAATATTTTAAAAAACCCTAACAAAAGCATTATGTCTGTTTTCCGTAAGGATAAAGTTAAAAACAAAAAAAGGGGGTGGAAATCATACACATACTCCTCAAAAGTAAACAAATACTTTTCCTAATATATAAATAAAAGTGATGCTGAATGGGGATATAAAGGCAGGAATCTGATGGTGATGGGCAGCAGTGTTTGGAGATTGAAATGCATGCAAACAAGCAAATATTAGAAAATATAATCCATATAATATTCAGATAATTTGTGTCTCAGCCCCTGCAAGAGCTGTAAGAAGGAATTGCATGTCTGGTGACCTTATGCATGGCGAATATTGAACACAGTGATCAAGGCAGGGTTTGTTGGCATTTTTTGTCTTTTAAAATGTGATCTGATAGTGTATATGAAAGTAATTAAGTGGCCTGGAAATATGAAGAGATAGGACAAAATGCAGATCTAGACTATCTGGATTTCAGTGACACATTTGAGAAATTATTGAATAAGGCTAGAAACAAGATGCAGGTCTAGATTAAAATGTAGCTGGGTGACCAAGGAGTTAGCTGAAGGAAAAAGAGGACTCTGTAGTAAGCTCAAATGAGGTTTATCAGACTGTGGTGAAGTTACTAGTGTGGTTCTTCCGTTAACAGTTGGTTTCATGACTTGGTATAAAATAGAGGAGTGTGTTATTAATGCCAGAGGTGTGGTTAGTGCAGAGGAAGATGAAACGATTTGCACAGGAAGACCTGGCTGACTTTGAGACTTGAGTAACAGAAATTAATTGAAGAATCACAGAGCAAAAAGTATAGGGTCGAGCAGGTAGAGCCTGAGGCATTTCTGCTTCAAACTGGCTGCCTGTTAGATGGAAATGACAGATGAGGGAAAGGATTCGGTTACTGAAGTGCTGATGTGATTCTGTGCTGTAGCAGGTGAAGTATGTCCAGTGGAGACAACGAACTAGTAATGCCATCACACAGGACATTGGCAAGGCCTTGTCTGGGATCCAGTTGCGTGTTGAAGGATGATGCCTGACCTTGGTGCAGAGGAGGGCTGCAGGGGTGCCTGCAGGGAGAGGGGGAACGCACAGCAAAAGGGAAGCCAGGCTGGGTTGTTCAGGCTGGCTGACCAAAGGCAAAGATTGGCCTCTACTGATATGTCTGGGGAATACACGCGTGAGAGGGGAAAACTGTTGGCACTACAGAACAAGATTTTAGCAAAGAGCAAATGGATATTAGCTAGCCACAAGGAAATTTAGCCAGGAGTTTAGGAGATGTTTTGCAGCCGTCAGCAGAATGCAACATGGGAAGAAACATTTAGTAAGAATGGTGACCAAAAAATACAACTAATTTCAAGGATGTGTTTGAGCTCAAGGCCAGGATTATGACATGTCTTCCTACATGCTTTGGTGTATTGTTTGAATTAACATTGTAATACTGAGGTAGGTTTAAAAACCAAGAAGTTACATAGACACAACAAATGATCAAGTAGTCTGTTTCCCATGTTTCCCATTCCTGCTGCAACCATACATGCTCTTAAACCATGACAGCTCCCCCAAAGCTTCTCATCTGGTGTTCTGTGTGGGTTGTGATTGAGAGCATATCCCCATTACCCTTGAGCAGGCATAAATCATGGAATACTCATGACCACAAGTTTTGTTCCAGCATCACTGTTAGAAAGCAGAGGACTGTGTTTTGTTATGGAACAAATTTAGATGGCAGTTTCATATTTGCATGTAATGTCTTAAATTCCAAGCAGGTACAATCATTGTGTAACTTGAATTTTCCTTTTGAATCCTCACCTATTCTGTTGCTCAGGTTGCTATGGGACACTGGGCATGGAATCTGGGGTCATCCCTGATTCCCAGATCACGGCATCATCTATTCTTGAGTGGTCTGACCAAACAGGACAAGTGAACATTTGGAAACCTGAAAATGCCAGACTGAAAAGGGTTGGTCCTCCTTGGGCTGCTTTTGTCAGTGATGAACGTCAGTGGTTGCAGATTGACTTGAATAAAGAAAAGAGAATAACAGGTAAGGCAATCTTTTAAGCAGCATTCAAAAAATTTTGTTTTGGTCTTAGATAATGTCCAGTGACATTCAATTACCATTACAGCAAAGTTGATTCCATGTCCTAGCTAATACACTGAGGACCCTGGAGTTGAACAGGTGGAGCTTCATAGTAGAAAACACCTCTTCCATCAGAATTTGTTGAAGTGTTTCTTGTGGTTTTATTGGATCCTTGATGCTTCCCTTTTCCTGCTGATTGTCTCCTTGGAGGTGCAAATCCATATCCAGCCAGCTCAGTCCAGTGGTACCTCTGACTTAGGTTTCTAGGTTTTCCCTACTGCCTGTCATAGCCGTAGTGAATCCATCAGTGGAGACAGGAGCAGTTGCAATGTGAGATAAGCAGCAGAGTAAACCAGCTGGCAGCCTCCCCTTCACCTCCCTGCCTGGAATGGAACTTGTGCTGAGTGTTGGGGATGGTGGGCCCCTCGGCAATCTGTTGCACTTTCCCCTCAGTAGAAGCATCAAACAGCGCAGACTGATGCAGCCAGAGTCTGGGTTAGGCTCTGCTCCTTCACAGACGTTGTGATGGACCATCCATTGTGATTTCAGGACCTGTGTTTATTTGGAGACACAGCTGGAGGTTCTGTTTCCCAATCCGCTCTGGATGCTTTTGCTTTTGAGTTTGCGCTCATGGTTACCTGTTCCTGTGGATTGCAATGTGGTCCATGCTCAGGAGTGAAGCACTGAGGGAGGCATTTGCATTTTGGGGTTAACCTCGGGGGTGACCATAAGTAGTGGCACTGCAGCTGTTGTATCTTGTGTGCTGATGATAGTGTTTGATATTTTGATTTAATTGTTCAGCAGTGATTAACTGTTGTTAATGGGCATTTTTGCAGTCTGACTTAAAAAATAAAGTGGCTTTAGGTAGAGTGCTTCATAGAGGTCCAGGCTTTAAGACTATGGTGAAACATCCTCCTTTGATCAGTTTGTGTTTGCCTCTTTCTCACATGGAGGAGCTGGTCTCTGTAAACTCAGCTGCACGCCCTGCTATCAGCAGCTTGGCTTCCTGTCATTAAGCAACTGGGGTTTACTAGCAGCCTTTGTTATTACCTCCCTGGGGACTATTTGGATTTTACAGTACTCCCCTAATTCCTGTGCTAATAAGCTTTTACAAAACAGCTTTCCTATGAGCTGTTCTGCAGTGCTGAAGTGTCAGCTTTAGGAAGTGACAGTTCTTCCAGGGGTGCTTTTAGGTTGGCAGGAGAAAAGCAGGCAAGACCGGTGCTGTCTCTGCAGTGGAGACAGGAGTGGGCTGTGGTCAGATGAACAGGCTGTTTCCATCAAGAAATGGGGGGAAAGTGCTTAGCAAGGTTTTATCAGGAGAATTAAAATATAAAAGTAAGTAAAATGATTATGAAATTTCAGTCACTGTAGAAGTTTCAGACCCTGGCACCTTGGGTAATCTTTCTGAAATGTAATTGGGCCAGTGGAGATTCCAGCTCTGGAACTCTGGATTCAAAAGCTGATCTATTAATTTTTACAAACTGGTACCATTTTTTTGTCTAACTAGGCACCTTCATTTTCACAGGTATTATAACTACTGGATCAACCTTAGCAGAGTACTACTATTATGTCTCAGCCTACAGAATTTTATACAGTGATGATGCCCAGAAATGGACAGTATACAGAGAACCTGGCATGGATAAAGATAAGGTAAAAATACCACACACTTTCTAGGTATGTTCTGTGGAGATTTCACAATTGTAAATACGACTAATGTTGGTACAGTGAGGAAACATTAAATAAATTTCCTTTTCAGTGTAATTTTGAATCATAAACAGCATCTATGCAGAAGAAAATATGAAAATTTGCAAGTACGTAAGGATTTGAACAGTTCTGAAATTCAGAGATTATTTTTAGTACTATTTGGGGGTGGGAATATTCTATATAAAAAACTTCCATTGCCAGTGGTAGGCTGCCTGGTACTGTGTCCCTTTAAGAATAATCAGATTTCTTTCAAAATAGGTTGTATGTTTCAAAATTAAGGTTTACTTTCTTAGCCTCTTGTGGCCACAGAATGAATGTTAGTGGATTTATAATGTTTCTGTCAATCTTACTTTTTGACAAAATACTGGTAAGTTTCTTTCTTGTATAATAGAACAGCCCTTGGAGAGGGGAGTTGTCTTAAAAAAGGGAATGTTCAGAAATGTTCAGATTGCAAATGCTTTGCCACACAGAAGAATTAATGTTAGTGGCAAGATAATCTTACTTTCTCTGTGTGTACAGTTTTGCAGTATTTAATAGACAGTAAAAATGAGATTAGTGTCCTACGTGGTCCTCCCAGTGGTTTGGATCAGATTTTCTTAAACAAATGAGAGAATTCTTGGTAACCTGACTAGAACTAGAATTTTCTTCTTTTTCTTAAAATTCTTGGATGTAATTTACCTTACTTCCACAGGCCTGTGGTATTACATACATGTAATAGAAACTAGTAACCTACTAACTTTTTAAAAATGGGTCTTAAGAATGGTAACCAAGCTGTACTTAGTTTTCTTCTGTTTACTGTGGCTTAAGAATGTTTCAAGGTGAGATGTAGCGTTCTGTTGATGAAGTGAAGGTGAAGTATCCTGTTTGTTAAATGAAGAGGTTTTTGAGCACTGAACATAATCACAGTAGGAATCTCCTGAAAGGAGGAGACTTTACTGTCGGGGCTGGTCCATCTCCTTGAACCTACACATCAACTAACAGACCGTTAGTGTGAAGTGTTCAAGGGGGGGAAAAAAAAAATCCAGCATGTTTTGCTAGTTTTTGAGTGCCCTCTCCTGGCCATAACATGAAATCTCAGCTAGTGAGCCACCTAGATTTAGACTTCATGTTTAGTTTATTTTCTTAGAAAACCTTTGCAGCTGTTGCCTTTTAATTTGAGCATATTTTTTTTCTTGCAAGTTCATGAAATGAAACAAGTTGTGGAGCTTGAAATTACAGGCAACAGATCTTTTTTTGCACTCTTTGTATCATTGCATGAAGAACCATACATATCCAGGAAGCACCAGCTGGAGTTGAATGACACAGAAAAGAGTCCAGTATGTTTATCTCTTAGGCTTCAAAATAGCAGATTTTTCCTCTGTCTGACATCATCTCACTTGATACAGCTTTGCTTTTGGATGCATACGTGTGCAGGCTTCTCCCTTTGAGCCTGACATGATTGCACAGCAGCCCACCCAGGAGGTGCTGTTCCCTGGTTTTTTTGAAAGATGTTTGAAATTCCTGATGTCGTTCAGGGGACTAGAAGCTTTTCCAAGGCTTTCCTGTAGTCCTCTTTGCAAATAGATTCTAGAGGTCTGTCAGTACTCAAGAAAAGCTTTTCTTAATTTTTTTATATATGAAAAAAAGAATAAAATGTTTGAATTGCGGAAAAATGACATATCAAAGTTGCAGTGTGGGAAAAGTTTTGGTTGACAGCACAGAGGCAAATGGAGAGAGTTTGATAATAAATGAAATATGAAGGTGATTTCTCATCCAAAAACTTGCACTGTACTGAGCTCAGAAGCAAATTCTTTTTGTGCAAAAAAATTAAATGAACAAACAATATTGACCTGAAGGTAAAGTCAAGTTACTATCATAACACTTGACATCCAAAGTTTGACTAATAAAAGCCTGGGGTAAAGAACTGCTTTACTCTTAATCTTTCTTGAAGATAATAGCATTAATGAATCTTGCTCCCACATTTAACGTTTTCATTCATTGCTAGTAAGTATATTTAAGAACAATAAACTTCAATTCAGAGCAGGACAGATGTCACTGAGAGCCGCCAGGTGCTTGTGAAGCTGCACTGCAGTGAGCTGGGGAAGAGCAGAGACTATACACTTTCAAGGCAAATACCTTGTGTTTGCCTCGCTAGATTTTTAGTATCATGAATGGGTTAGCAGTTAGTTTTATAGCGTTATTTGGATACATAAAAATGAAAATGCTGGTTACTAATTTAAGATGCAGAAAAAAATAATACACTCAAACGTGAAATACTGCATTTAAATTACCAAGTGATTTATTTTTCCCTTCCTAACTAAATTGAATTTTGTCTGTTTGATCAGTTAGTGCTTTCAGACATGAAGACAATTAATGCCTATGTAAGGACAAACCAAAATTCTTATGCGTAAGTAATAGTAATAGGGCTTGTGTGTCTTTGGAGAGCAGAGACACATTATGTATGTCAGGGAGCCCAGACATGAGTCCCTTAAAGGTCCCTGGGGTTGTTTGGGAGGTTTGGGGGCTTTTGAATGGATGGTTTCCTGGAATAATAGTTTTATTCCAAACCTGTGAGGAAATTCTGGTCATTTGGTTACAAAAACTTAAATAATCTGCATTGATCAGAAGTGTGCTAAAAACTCTTGACTGCTCCATTTGATGCAGACACATCAGCTGTTACACAATACAGCGCTTGTCCTTAAGAGTGGCAAGGTGCTTTATTGTTTACCAAGTGGTGTGAGTGAGCGGAAAAATCGCTATAATATTTATTTTTCAGGCAAGTGCCGTAATTCTGTTCTGCAGTATGTCCAATATGATTTGTGATATCTGTATGACTGCTTTAAAACCAAACACGCTACTCATTTACTGTCACCTCTATGGTGACATGCATTGCAATAGCGCCCAAGAGCTGCATTTGCAGAGCCAAAGCCCAACTGCTGTGCACTAACGTGAGAGACAGTTCACTTCCCACCCAAAGACATGATACCAAACCAGTCCTCCCAAAGACGATGAGATAGCTTGCTGGGTTGGAGTACTGGGCCTAGTTTCTGTATTGTTTTAAGCAGCTTAGTGCAAAACCTGTAGTTGGCTGTATATTTGTCAGTGTGGTTACACTGCATCATACAGTGACTGTCTGCTTACTGGTTTTAAATTTCAACCAGACAAACCCATCCTCTATTGTCAAATTTTGATGAGTTCCTTGTGTGCGAGGACCAGCAGTGAAGGACCAGCTTGAGCTCATCCTTCATGCAAAGTCTGCGCCCTTCTCTTCCAGAACTGCGTGGCTCCTGTTCAGAGCTCTTCCATTCAGAACTTGAATCCTTTTATTGTGCTTGCCGTTCAGCCCTCGCAGACAGCAACCACTAGAGGACAGTGTGATCACATACTTGACTTTGTCTCTTAATGCTTTCTAATAAATGCCATACCCAGTCACAGAACAGACTATACTTAAACTATTAGGCTGTGTGAAGGCACCGCTTAATTCCTGCTTTCGTGTTGTCACAACTGCTTGCTGTGTATATTTGAAGAGTAAGTGCAAAATACCAAAAAGGGCTGAGTTGGAATTATTCAGTGCCGTAAACATGTGAGATATCTTTAACAGCAGGCATTGTCTGGGGAGTGTCAGTAGAATATGACATCATACCTTTATTCTGAAGTAAGTAGTTGCATGCGTACACGTACACACACGCCTGCCTTTATTTAGTTATATATTTAATAGGGCTGAGTGAGTAGAGATGTGCAGGCAGCAGCACCATTCTGGGGTGAATTTTCAGGACTACACACTGCTTATTTTTCCTAAAAACATGAAAATTGGTTGTAGTTACGTAGTTGCTATTGCATTTGTATAACATAATGTTTGTCTCTTTTTTTTTTTTGTTCTTTTCTAGATATTTCAAGGGAACACTGAATTGTACCAGGAAGTTCGCAATAATTTCATTCCACCTATTATTGCACGCTTTTTTAGGATTAACCCCTTAAAATGGCACCAGAAAATTGCAATGAAAGTAGAATTGCTAGGCTGTCAGTTTAGTATAGGTAAGGCAATTGAAAACCTTTCAACTGTGCAAGACAAGCGATGAAATAATTTGGCAAAGATTGTGTTCTCAGAAAATTTTCAATGAGTGTCCTGGTTTCAGCTGAGATAGAGTTAATTTTTCTTTCTAGTAGCTGGTATAGTGACATGTTTTGGATTTAGTATGAGTATAATGTTGATAACACACTGGTGCTTTTAGTTGTTGCTAGGTCACTGTAGTGTCTACGCTAAGTCAAGGACCTTTCAGCTTCTCCTGCTCCACCAGGTGTTATTTGTTATAAGCATTTATTACACTAGTTTAATTGTCACTGGTCCGTTGGTCACAATGTTGTTTTATTTGTTCTCAGAGTTTTGTCAGAGTTGTATATATTTGGTGTATATACTGGTGTATACTTGGTGTATATCAGTGTTTATGTGTGGTTAGTCACCTCTGGGTATTGGATTAAGGTTATCGCTCTGCTGTTTGGTGTACTATGGCTTATGGTATGATAAAATCATTGATAGTCAGACCAGTTTTGTATTTGTTCTTGGTGACTGAATCTGTTTTCGGAGGCAGTGGAGCAACAGCGACAGCTTCATCTCCATACTGCAGGAGCCATTCATAATTACACTTTTTCCTTTTTCTCCTTGGAGAGCCAATGTGTGGGGGAGACACATTCCTTCACCTTCCCAGGCTAGTTACAACAGCTCTTGAGAATGTTGAATACCCTTGGGATGTTCAGATCAGCATGCTTCTATTGCTAGGTCTCCTGAATGTGGTTCAGGTCTTGTTCAGGGTTAAACAACTATTTAAGAATACTCAGAGATCAACCCCTGCAACAGGCACCACGGCTACTCCAACACCACTACCCCCCCGCCCCCCCTCCCCCCCCTTGACAGGCACCGTAGCTAATCAAACTCGGCCGAGAGTTACTGCGGCTACTCAAACCCTGGTGACACGCACAGTGGCTACTCAAACCCTGGTGACAGGCACTGCAGCTGAATGAAAACCCCAACCCGTGCCGGTATCAGTCACCCCTATATATAAGAACAAATACACAAAAAAAAATCAGTTCCCTTAGTAGGGGATGACGATGAACCAGGACCATCACAAGAACAGGAGGAGGAGGCAGAACCAGAGGTAATCACCCGATCCCTGTCCCTGAGTGAGCTGCGAGACGTGAAAAACGATATCAGCCGCCGTCCAGGCGAGCACATTGTCATCTGGCTGCTCCGATGCTGGGATAACGGGGCCAGCAGCCTGGAATTAGAGGGCAGGGAAGCCAAGCAGCTGGGATCCCTGTCCAGGGAAGGGGACATTGACAAGGGCGATTGGGAAAAAAGACACAAGCCCTCAGCCTCTGGAGGCGACTTCTGTCAGGCGTAAGGGAAGGGTATCCCTTCAGCGAAGATGTTGGATGTCATCCAGGCAAGTGGACCACCACAGAGAGAGGTATCCAGTACTCGAGGGAATTAGCCATGCGGGAGATGGTTTATTATGAGTCTAACCGGGAATGAGTGGCAAAAGCCCCGCATTGTGACTGGCCCAGAGGCTCCACGCATCCCGGGCACAGACTGCCTCCAGAGAGGGTATTTCAGGGACCCAAAAGGGTACCGGTGGGCTCTTGGCATAGCTGCCTTGGAGACAGAGGAAACTGAACAGCTGTCTACCTTGCCCAGTCTCTCAGAGGACAACACAGCAGAAGTTGTTTCTGAGAAAGGGAAGACAATAGTCCAAATCCTTCTGAAAGCAGGTTTTGCCATAAATCTAAGTAAGGTCAAGGGACCTGCACAGGAGATTCAGTTTTTAGGAAAAAAAAGGCAAGATTGGTGTCGACAGATCCCAGTGGATGTGATCAATAAAATAGCAGCCATGTCTCCGCCGACTCGCAAAAAGGAAACACAAGCTTTCTTGGGTGTTGTTGGATTCTGGAGGATGCGTGTCTCCAATTACAGTCTGATTGTAAGCCCTCTCTATCAGGTGACCTGGAAGCAGAACGATTTCAAACAGGGCCCTGAGCAACGACAAGCCTTTGAACAAATTAAACAGGAAATAGTCCATGCAGTGGCCCTTGGGCCAGTCCGGGCAGGAGCAGATGTAAAGAACGTGCTCTACACTGTAGCCGGGGAGAATGGCCCTAGCTGGAGTCCCTGGTAGAAAGTACCAGGGAAGACTTGAGGTCGAGAATACTGAGGATCCAAGGCCGCTACGCTCCAACTGAAAAAGAGATATTGGCAGCATGTGAAGGGGTTCGAGCTGCTTTGGAAGTGATTGGTGCTGAAGCACAGCTCCTCCTGGCACCCCAACTGCCGGTGCTGGGCTGAAGGTTCAAAGGGGGAGGGTCCCCTCTACACACCACGCAATGGATGCTACGTGGAGTAAGCGTGTCGCGCTGATCACGCAGCGGGCTCCAGTAGGAAACCCCGGTCACCCGGGAATCTTGGAAGTGATCACGGACTGGCCAGAAGGCAAAGATTTCGGAATGATGCCAGAGGAGGAGGTGACACCTGCTGAAGAGGCCCCACCATGTAAGAAACTGCCAGACAATGAGAAGCCATATGCCCCGTTCACTGACGGGTCCTGTCGCATCGTGGGAAAGCATCAGAGGTGGAAGGCTGCCCTATGGAGTCCTGCATGACGAGTCGCAGAAGCTGCTGAAGGAGAAGGTGAATCGAGCCAGTCTGCAGAGGTGAAAGCCATCCAGCTTTAGACATTGCTGAAGGAGAAAAGTGGCCGATGCTCTGTCTCTGGACTGACAGAGATGGACGGTGGCCAATGTCCTGTGGGGTGGTTACAGCAATGGCAGCAGAGCAACTGGCAGCGCAGAGGCAAACCCATCTGGGCTGCCCCACTGTGGCAAGATACTGCTGCCCGGCTAGAGAAGCTGGTTGTAAAAGGACGTCACGTAGGTGCCCACGTACCCAAGAGTCGGGCCACTGAGGAACATTCAAAGCAACCATCAGGTTGCTTGGATTGAAGTGGCTCAGGTGGATCTGGACTGGCAACAGAAGGGTGATTTATTTATAGCTCGCTGGGCCCAGGACACATGAGGCCATCAAGGAAGGGATGCAACATACAAATGGGCTCACGACGGAGGGGTGGACTTGACCACGGATGCTATCGCACAGGTTATCCATGAATGTGAAATGTGCACTGCAATCGAGCAAACCAAGCGGTTAAGGCCTCTGTGGTATGACGATGGCTGAAATATCAATATGGGGAGGCGTGGCAGATTGATTACATCACACTCCCACAAACCCACCAAGGCAGGCACCATGTGCTTGCAATGGTTTAAGCAACCACCAGATGGCTGGAAACATGTCCCATGCCCCATGCCACCACCCGGAACACTATCCTGGGCTTTGAAAAGCAAGTCCTGTGGGGACATGGCACCCCAGAAAGAACTGAGTCAGACAATGGGGCTCATTTCCGCAACAACCTCATAGACACCTGGGCCAAAGAGCATGGCATGGAGTGGTGTATCACATCCCCTGTCATGCACCAGCCTCTGGGAAAATCCAATGGTACAATGGACTGCTAAAGACTGCACTGAGAGCGGTGGGTGGTGGGACTTTCAAACATTGGGATACACGTTTAGCAAAGGCCACCTGGCTAGTTTAACACCAGGGGATCTACCAATCGAGCTGGCCCTGCCCAATGAAGGCAAACCCATCTGTGGCATTGCTTTTGCTCAAGGACCTGGGTGTGCTTGGTGGGTGATGCAGAAAGATGAGGAAGTAATTTTGGGTGAGAATAGCCAATAAATTAAGTTGTATGGTGTGAATTGCTACATAATAATGCATGTCATCTCTACTTTGATTGCTAAATACCATAATAGGAGTATTACAGTAAGAATCACCCAGATAAATGAAGAATAACTTTGATGAAAATGAGCAAAGTGCAGCGATGATGAAACCAGAACTGGCTACAGCAACAAGCGCCCAGCAACTTCCTTGAGATTGACACCTTTAACCTGCAGGCCATGAGATTGGACCATGCCAGATACAGCAGCCGTGAGCTCCGGATGCAGCATGCAACAATCCAACAGTACACACCATCGCTTCTGCCCCGAGAGACTGTTGCGGCAGATGAAGCCCAAAGTCATGGATGAAATGAACTCGATGAACATTTTTGAGGGATTTAGAGGGAAGGACATAGACTAAGGGAGTGATACCGGCATGTACAGTAAAAAGACTGTACTTTCAAAAGACAGGAAAAGTGATGGTGATTAATTGGAATGTATTGGGAAATATAAGACCTGGGCATGACATAGATGGTATGGATTAAGGCGTGGATACTGTCCTGGTTTCGACTTAGAGTTAATTTTCTTTCTAGTAGATGCTATAGTGCTGTGTTTTGGATTTAGTATGAGAATAATGTTGATAACACTGATGCTTTTAGTTGTTGCTACGTAGTTTTAGTGCCTACACTAAGTCAAGGACCTTTCAGCTTCTCACGCCTTGCCAGGTGCACAAGAAGCTGGGAGGGGATGCAGCCAGGACAGCTGACCCAGATTGGCCAAAGGGATATTCCCTAATATATAGCATCATGATTCATATATAACTGGGGAAGCGAGTTGGGCGGTAGAGTCACTGCTTGGAAACAGACTGGGCATCAGGTTGTTTTATTTGCCGTTTGCATGTGGTGAGCAATTGCATTTGTGCATCAGTTGTATTATTAGTAGTAGTAGTAGTATTATTTTCTCTTCCTTTGTTATGCTATTAAACTGTCTTTATCTCAAGCCATGAGTTTGTTTTCCCATTCCCCTCCTCATCCCCTTGAGGTGGGGGGAGTGAGCGAGTTGCTGCGTGGTGCTTAACTGCCGGCTGGGGCTAAACCACGACAATGAGAAAAAAGGTACTTCTTAGCTGCATAATCCTTCTGTAACTGATACTTCCGAATTTCTTCCAGAGTTACTACACTTAACCTGGAAGATACCTAGTTTAGGCATAAACAGGGTAAATTAGAAAATAACTGTTTCAAAAGATATCAGTGACTTGCTTTCCATGTTATTGATTCATGGGGTTTTTTTCCTCATTATATAACATGAACAAAAGCTTTAGAGCAAACTGTTCCAGCTGTCTTCTCCTGAAAAGGAAGCATGGAAAACTAGCACTTTAAAAACCTTTTTTTATAAAATCTTTTCTTTTAAAGGCCGTGCTCCTAAAATCACCATGCCACCCCCACCTCAGAACAAGAATGATGACTTCAGTGATGACTTCATTCATTCAGTGAAGACTTCATTGCAGACAGATAAAACAACTTTCACACCTGAAATAAAAAACACCACAGTGACTCCAAGTGTAACCAAAGGTATGCACAGTTAAGCAATAGGAGTGTTTGGGAACTCCTTACAGTACTTTGGCATATACTAAGTGTAAATTTTCTCAAGATTTAATATATTATTGCAAATTATCAATATTTTTAATATTTACCAGTTATTAAATGTATATATGATAAAAAATGTACAGTTGCATACTGCATGCAGAAACAAAACCAGTCTTCCAAGTCTCTATAAGTTCTGTCTTTCAAAACTTGTTTAAATGGAGTTCAGCTTTTAATTACGGAACAGAGTTTGTCAGAAGGAGAAAGTTGCAACTTGGACTTCCCCTTCAGAATTAATCAGATGTAACTACCTTGTTATTTAATTTGATAATTTCTTAGGACAAAACACTTTTGACATAGCTAATCTTTTATGGACCAGTCATGTTGGCATGAAATTTGAAAAAAACATCATTTGGCATCATCATGTTGTTTATCAAAGAAAATTGTCAGAAAAGGGAGCAAGATCACTGCAGATGCAGGCATTGGTGAAGTGTCCTTTGGATGGCAGGGGCAGGATGGCCTCCTGTCACATGCAGACCCAGCATAGGCTGATTGTGATTAACTGTTAAGGTACTGTGGTATTTTCTTCTTACAGGAGGTTCACATCATACTTGTGTATTCCTGGGCTCTTTTGATTTTTCCTGCTAATAATAAAATGCATTGTTCTAACAGAAAACTTACATGAAAACAAATCTTTTGATTTAGATTAAAAACCTTGCAAAAATACCTGCTGTGAATACATGTAGAAGAGCTAGATGTTAATGGCTGTTTACAGTGTGGGAGCATCCAGCAGAGTAGCTTAGCTGGGGGATCAAGTGGGATAGACGCTATAGATGAAAACTATGTGCTTTACCCAAGTCATTTTCAAACTACAAACTGATTGATGAGAGGCTCTTCTGTCTGACACCACTTAATTTAATGGCTTTCAGATGTGGCATTGACAGCAGTTCTGGTTCCAGTGCTGGTGATGGTCTTCACTACTCTGATTCTTATCTTAGTTTGTGCGTGGCATTGGAGAAACCGGTAAATGAATAGATTAATGAAAGTACTTTAAATGAATGTTAGCCTGGTGTGTGGGAAGGGAATGCTGCATGTATTGCTATGGGAACTACATGGTCCACATTTGCGGAATTTTCAGAATTGTATTCTCTGTGAGACAACGTTGACTTGAATAGTGAGCACAGTGAAAACAGCTTTTTGTAACTATTTTCATTAGACGTGCTTTTACTGAAAACTGGTTTCTCCAGTAGCAGCAGACTGGTGATGGCAAGCCAGGTTACTGGTGCTTTTACTTTAAATTTGAGGACCAGTTACAGTCAAGGTGGTAGTTGCTGAGCATTAATTAATGCATCTTCTGATAAGCAGACTACCTAAAATACTCTTTTTTTCTTTTTTTTTTTACAGCAAGAAAAAAACTGAGGGCACTTACGATCTACCTTACTGGGATCGTGCAGGTAACAAAATGGTTTTATGAAATCCCTTGGCATTTTTGGTTCGATGTGTGTTTCAGATGCAGTAACACGGACAATTTCCACTAGCAGAAGCTTCTCTAATGCTGATGTAGGCATAGTGAACACTGAATTTCTTTTTCTGTACAGACTTAACTGCTTCATTCTCTGAATTATTTCCAGAAATAGAAAATGCCTTGTTTCCTGTTAGCGGTTACAGCTCCAGTTTTTGGTTGTGTTTTTTTAGTAAAGTATAAAACCTCTTAATTATACAACATGGGGGGGGGGAAATAATTTATGAGGAATGTCTTTATACATTTGATAATCAAATATTTGGTACTACTTTTGTCCTAGAAAAATTGTTCATCCTAGTGCACAAGGTCTGTCAACTTTGTGTCTCTTCATTGCTCTAGTAAGCATGTGGGATTGTTTGCAGCCCCTTTTAGGCATATTTTCCATCCCACGGTCTTGTGCCCCATTAACTTAAGATCAGACAGTCTGATCAGCGCATTGCAAGTGTCCTGAAAATGCTTCTGCTACAGCATAAAGGGGTGGTGCAGCAGCTGGTTTGTACTGTTGGTATGACCGTGCTTCACTTCTCCGTCTTCATGTTGAAAATTTCCACCTGTGTGTTTGCTCACTGGCAGTTTTAAGTATGCCTTATCCTTTAGACAAGAAACCTTTTAACAACCTTATTTTTATTTACTGCCTGTCCATTTCCAGTAGGTCACAGCATTGTTGGCTTAGAATGTTAGATTCAAAATATTCCGTATTTAATTGTCAGTGATGGACATGCCTAGGTTTTCTTTCCTGTTTGTTTAAATTTAAACATTCAGTATGTAGATCTGTTTTAAAAGGAAGTTTTGCACAATGCAGTATGAAAATAATGTTGCCACGCTTCTCTGTGGAACCTCTGCCTGTCCCCTCCCACAGGCTACCTCAAATTTTGTTAAACAGTGTTCTGTGGTTTTGAATCTCCTACAGGATGGTCTCTTACAGTGGGGATGAAATATGTTAATGGACAGCAAAACTAGAGTGGCTCTGGCTACTGGGGAAGGGAGGGCAAGGAATGTGACAAAACCAACCCTCCCTACCACAGTCACTCCTTGTCATTTCCACTGATGTCAGAAATCCTCTTTATTCAGGTTTTTTGCAAATATTCACTGATCAGCCTTTTTCTGCAATGTGAGTTAGAAACGTGACATTAACAGCCAGAAACCACATTCATTAAATGTACTCTTAGGTTATTAACTGAGGTTGTCTCAAATTTTGTGTAAATACTTGATTTACAAATTGGAATCATGGCTGACTTCTCAGTATTTTCTGTGTTGTATTTTCTGAGTTTATTAATGTGATAAGTAGCCCCAGCACTGCTGCTAATGGACATTCAGGAATAGAGTCGCTAGACTGCAGAAGTTCTGCTGGTGTTTGAAGGCGTGGGAAGTCAGGCGAGTTGATTGGGTGAATCTTCTGTTTCTGAATCTTCAGTCTGCCAGAAAATACTAAAATATCTTGTAACCTTAGGGTCATGCAAATACTGATAATCGAGTTGTTTACCTGCTACTACAAAATACAAGCTGTGGTGTAAAAATGTTTTAGTAGCTTAAAACACAGTATATGTGCAGTCTTAGGAGGTGTGTGTTTGTTTTTAAATCCACATGAAGGGTGGTGGAAAGGAATGAAGCAGTTTCTCCCAACGAAATCAGCAGAACATGAAGAAACTCCCGTACGCTACAGCAGCAGTGAAATTGGTCACCTAAGACCAAGAGAAGTCCCAACAATGCTGCAAACAGAGTCTGCAGGTACATTTTATTGGTTTTGAGGGCTATGTAATATATATAATATGGATTAAAAATGTCAGGAATTTGGCTACATTTAATTATATCCTGTTTGTTTTGGGGAAGAGAGGAGAAAAGAATAGTTCTGTTGGTAAGTGCATTTCTTAAAATCCAAGCTTCTTCAGATCTGTTCTTGGTGCATCATAAAAGTATGTTGACTTGATGTGCTGTGGATAGACACTTTTCCCAAGCTAATGCAATAACTGAAAGTTTCTTCACTTGTTGTTAAACCCCATAAAGGGTTGAAAGATTTTTTTTTTTTTGGTTATGTTTTCATGCACTAGAAATAATTTCACCCCATTACCTTTACGCACAAATCTGAAATGTGGCACTTGGTTCCCTGCACTGATTGTATGGATTAAATCATTGTTTTGATTTAGAAAAGGAGTTGTTACTGATAGCGGCGTATGCCCTTTCCTTGGTGAACCAGTCATTAGAGGAAGATGACTGACTGTGCCTTTGGTTCTGTGCTTACATGCTGATGGCAGAAGTATGCAGACGCGCAGGAATTACAGCTTCACAACAAGAAGAATTACTTTTCTCTTTTTGGCTGCTTGCTTGTTTTTATCCAGCTCGCCAGGTTTCTCACCTCTGGCTTTTGTAACTCAGATTATCTGTTGAACTAAAACATCTCAGCTGACCACCTGCAGGCTTCCCCCCTCAGATGACAAACCCTCCACCCCAAGTACTGCTTTATCCAAAGCCAGGCTAGGATAATTTCATTTAATTCTAATTTTGCCAGGAAGCACATAAAAATAACTTTGTTTTGAGGCAGATTTACAGCATGGGAAATCACAGCTCATAAGGGAAGAAGTATAAACCTGAGAAGTCAGGATGTTGTAGTATCCCGACGGCTTTAACTATTGGGTGGAAATGACTTTTTTTTTCCAAAGCAATGGCAGAGAGATGCCACTGGTTTGATCTAGGATAATAATTCCTGTGTCACTATCGACAGGTGGTATTTAATGTGATGCCACTGTAAAATGACTTCCATTAAGTGTGTTTTTATTTTTGTTTTGCTGGGGCTCACAACACAGAGTATGCTCAGCCACTGGTAGGGGGAATTGTCGGCACGCTTCATCAGAGATCAACCTTTAAACCAGAGGAAGGGAAAGAAGCAAGTTACGCCGATTTGGACCCTTACAATTCACCCATACAAGAAGTTTACCATGCTTATGCTGAACCGCTACCTATAACGGGACCGGAATATGCAACTCCAATAATCATGGACATGTCCAACCATCCCAGCACCCCTCTTGGCGTTCCTTCCATTTCCACCTTCAAAGCTGCAGGGAATCAAGCTCCTCCACTGGTGGGAACTTACAATAAACTCTTATCTAGGACAGACAGCGCATCATCAGCACAGGTGCTGTATGACACACCAAAGGGGCAGCCGGGGCCAGGTGCCACTGATGAATTGGTGTACCAGGTACCACAGAGTGTGGCCCATTCCGCTGGGAGTAAGGATGAACTGAGTTAGCTCACGAGTAAGGTAGAATGATGGCTTGCTTTTTAAAAGCCAATTCCATGAAGCTGACAGTTTCACTTTTTAATCGCGTTGTTTTGATATTGTTAGTCTTAAATAATACAATGTTCAACCAAAAGATGTGGTATTGGAGGTCTGGGAAACCAGTAATTCTGCCTTTCCTTAAGCTGTATATGTAATGACAGCTTGTTTCCTGCAAAACTGTGGACGTTTTTATTACTACTGTACAGTTGTCTGTCAGACATGAGAGAAGAACTCTTCAAGATTAGCTTCAGTAATTCATAGATGTGAATGCTAAATTGGGAGAAACAGTTTAAAGTATGAAAGCCAGTAATTTCTCGCTAATGGTACTATTTCGGGGGGGGACGACCAAACAAACTCAAAGCTCCTAATTTTCTAAGATCTATATGTAAGCACTATAGCTTCTAAAATTAATTTTACACTCTATAAAATGCCTGCACAACTTTGGATTTTAAAAACTACTGTCAGGACTGATGGCAAAAATCCCATTCACTTCATGGCATAAAATAGTTTTGATTCTAAATTGCATTGCTTCAGCTTTTGTTCACAGCATTAGGAATCATCAGCTGTGTGTTCCTCAGAAGTTTGCCACCATTTTTGTTAGCCTTCCAAAACTAGAATCCATTGTCTGTACAATCTGTTTTCTGCCTCATCTCCCTAAGCCACTCAGTCCTGTTCTTCCTAGGGATCCAGGAGGCAGAAAGTCATACAAGCAAACTACACAGTAACTACTTTTACATTTTTTTTTTTCCCTACTAAGTGAAGGCTGCGCTGAATAGCGTCTGCCTCAAAATTAGACTTCCCTGATGGTCAGTGTGCAAGAAGCATCCAGGTGTTAGAGGTGACTGAATTCAGAAAGGTTCTCCCTGTCCCCCTGCCCTGATTCCCCCCAGAGTACCTATTGTTGTGTGTTAAGATGTGAGCATATACAAAGCAAGCTATGTATATAACTTCATGAGTGCTTAAGGAAGCACACAAATACTCTAATGGTGCACAGTTTGTGTTATACACACTTTTAGCACATAGGGTACATTTTAGCACAATTGAAAAACTTTAGCCTTAGGGCTTTTCTTACAATTGTTCATATTAGAAGTATAGAAGATTCCAAAACGTTTGCAAGAGAACCAGTACTGTTCCAAAGCATGTCCATTTCAGAAGCGTTTAATGAAAGTTGTATCCTTTGAATGTTCCAGTGTTCTCTGCTATGAAAACATTGCAGTCAGTCTTCTATTTGAGCTAACATAGGCTAGATTTAGCTAGGTAATCATGAAATGAAAACAATTTGGATGTCATAGTTGCCATTTTTTATCTTGTTAGAAACAAAGCACAGCTTTTTAACCTAAGTAGGAGAAAAAACCCACAACAAAAATGCTTTATTTTTATGGTAACAGCACTGTTGGGAGGATGCTGAATTAATTTATACATGTGAAAGCCCCTACCGACACATTACCCCAGTTTTATGGACTTCAGTGGTTACTGTTTGTTTCTGTGATGTAACTCATTTCAGCCTTGTTTATTGCCCAGGGTCCTTAGTCTAGGTGGAGAACATCCAAATCGAAACTAAAATACTGTTCAAGAGGGCTGCCACCATGTCTTTATACCAGTATGGTATCCTAATTTATCACTTAAAAAGTTGTTTGCACAGGGGCTATATATAAAACTCAGTAATCCAGAATTACTCATGGTCTGTTCAACATCTAGAATGTGTTCTTACATACTCTGTGCTACCTTAAAGCCCAACTCTACAATTTTTTGATCATTCAATCTCATTCACTGAGAATGATAATTAATTACTTTTTAGAATTGGGTGTCTAAATGTGAATGTAAGTAAGGGTGGTATATAAGACCCATTCAAGAAAAAGAAATTCCTGCCTATAGTTCTATTTTTTTTATTGCAACTGTTTCTGCTTGATAAAGCTAGTCTGCAACCTTTGTTAAACAAAGGTTTGTTAACCTTTGCTTAAACAGGTAAGTGTTCTTATCCATCAGCAGCAACTATGACTTCAAAATGATCTGAGCTGATTTTATTTGAAAGGGGCGGGAGGTTATTTGTTTGCACCAAGATGTGACATATTTATTCCAGCCAAGTTAAGAAACCTCTGCATTCTCAAACTGTACCAGTTAAAAAATTAATCTATCATAATGGATGTGTTCAAGTCAGTAAAATTAACTCGCTTGGATTTAATTTTTTAGTGTAGGCCAGGTATGGTAGCACTGTGGATATACTGTAGGATAAGATGGGATAAGAATTAAACAGTTTCTCTACAGTGGGTTATTTTTAAGCACCCATACTGTAGATTCATTATCTGAGCAGCATGAGCTGTTGCCTGGAATGGTTGCTTTTAGGAATTTAAGTCCCTTTTCTGAAAGAAATTGGTCCCAAGCTTTGCTCCCTGCTTTCAACTTTGAACATGTTACCTGGTAGGACTAAGAAGAGAAGGTTGAACATGTAATGGTTGGGTTTAAAATGTATGCTATGACCTGTTGAACATTGATTCCCAATTGTAAGTTGCATGACACACTTAAAATCAGCATCTGCTGTGCACAACACAAGCAGAGGTACATTTAATGGGTCTCTCTTACATGTGAAGATATACAGATATAAAATGTATTTCAATCTTGTTTGGCCTGAGTATTCTCCCAGAATGTATGTTCTTACCTCAGCATGTATTGTAGTTGCTCAGTATTTGTATATGTTGCTAGAACTTAGACTGTATAAATAGTGAGGGATTTTTATATGTATGTTAAAAAGTCTTTTAAATAAATTGTACATACATATTACTCAGTACGTTTGCTGCATTTAATACGCACCTTATATAAAATTCATTTGTAGTGGAAATGCAAGGGTTATTTATGAGTCGACCCCTCTTGTAGTATGATGTGCCCTGCCTCCAAGAGTGACATTGTACTGGTTCCTGGCAGCAGCAACCACCCACAGAGGAGAGGTTGGTCCCTGCCCCATCTCACCAAGTGTTAGAAGTAATAAAGTTACACTTACCAAAGAGCTGGAGTCTGCTGCAGGGTAAGTGGTATTTACAGGAGGGAGCTTCCCTGGAGTCACCTGCTGCTGGCAGAACGCTGGCTCTGGAGTCCTGTGTTACCAGAGGCTAAGACACCAACAGCCCACTGTTAGTGTCATGAGAAAGTCAGGCTCCAGTCCAGTAGCGCTGTGGTGGGTTGACCCTGGCTGGATGCCAGGTGCCCACCAAGGCCACTCTATTGCTACCCTCCTCGGCTGGACAGGGAAAACTAGTTTAATGTGTACCAAGCAAAGCAGAGAATGATAATGAGAAATAAAACTGAATCTTAAAAACCCCCTCCCTTCTTCCTGGGCTTAATTTTACTTCCTGTTTTCTCTCCCTCCTTCTCCCCAGTGGCAAAGGAGGATAGGGAATGGGGGTTGTAGTCAGTTCATCACTCCTTGTCTCTGCCACTCCTTCTTTCTTGGGAGAGGACTCCTCACACTCTGCCCCCTGCTCCAGCATGGGGTCCCTCCCACAGGGGACAGCCCTCCATGAACTTCTACAGCATGAGTTCTTCCCACAGGCTGCAGTTCTTCACAAACTGCTCCAGTGTGGGTCCCTCCCAGGGAGTACGGCCCTGCAGGATGAGACTGCTCCAGTGTGGGTCCCCCATGGGGTCACAAGTCCTGCCAGCAAACCTGCTCCAGCGTGGGCTCCTCTCTCCACAGGGCCACAGGTCCTGCCAGGAGCCTGCCCCAGCACAGGCATCCCACAGGGTCACAGCCTCCTTTGGGCATCCACCTGGCATGGGGTCCTTCATGGGCTGCAGGTGGGTGTCTGCTCCACCAGCAACCTCCATGGGCTGCACGGGGACAGCCTGCCTCACCGTGGTCTTCTCCACAGGCTAAAGGGGAATCTCTGCTCCTATGCCTGGAGCACTTTCTCTTTCATCACTGACCTTCGTGTCTGCAGAGCTGTTTCACATCTTACGCCTCCACTGCTATTTCCGCAGCAGGTTTTGTTGGTTCCTCCCCCCCCGCCCCTTAACTCTGTTATCCCAGCAGCACTACCACCATGGCTGATGGGCTTGGCCTTGGCCAGCAGTGGGTCTGTATTGGAACCAGCTGGAACTGGCTTTATCGGACATGGGGAAAGCTTCTAGCAGCTTCTCACAGAAGCCACCCCATAGCCCCACCACTACCAAAACCTTGCCATGTGAACTCAATACAGTAATCCATTTCTTAGATACAGAGACAATCCCTGCCCCATCCCTGGCCCCCCTCCCCCCAGTCAGCACACGATCTCTATACTGGTAGAGAGGCTCTAGTTTATTCTTCAACAAGACCATGGGTATTTTCCAGTTACTGAGGGAAAAAAAACAAAAACCCTCTGCTTTTGATTTCAAAGCGTTTCCCTTCTTTATCGTAATTCTAACACTGCAGTTCCTAAATTAATCATAATTAGTGTTTGGGTTTGGTGGTTTTTTTTTTTTTTTTGCAAGTAGAAGGTTAAAATTGGATCCTAAATGGCTTAGTCCTGTGCTTGTCAAACTGAAATGTCCTTGTAACACTACAAGCAGACTTGTCTTCAGAAAATGATTACCTGCAAGCATCCCTGCTTTAGTTGACCAGTGTTCTAGAGGGACTGTTCTCAAGTGGGACAGCCGTCTCTGTAAGGCAGAACACTTGCCATTTCTTTATCTGGTTCTGCATCCTGTTACACATACATTCTTCATGAAACACAACTTACCCCTGCAATATTGCTATTTCAGCTTGGGCTGTCTCAGTTTCATGTTTAAGGTTTTTCCACGTCTTGGGGGGGGGGGGGGGGCAGAGAGACGGACACCAAACCCAATCAATCTTGAAGCAAAAATATATCTAGCTTTCTAAAAGTTGACATACTAATTTTTTTTTTTTTTAAATTACCAACAAATGCTGTAGAGCAAGTGAAAGCCCATGAAAAGTACTTAAATTAAAAGGTCAAATATTCTGTTCACTACATTAATAGTACATTATTTCTAGGAAGAAAAATGCCCCAAAAAACAAAGCTTTTCATGAAAATGAATGAAATTTGTCCTTCATCCATAAGAACAGGTGTTCAACATTTGTACTGTTTTATACTGATGAAAACAGAAAGCACTTATGCTTGCAGTAAACACTCTTCTCCTGTACTGGCAGTTCACAGGTGTCTCTTTGCAAGCTGGAAGAAACGCCTGTTGCTCTACTAGATACTTCAGATGTCTCTTGGCATTAAAACTTCAATGAAATGCACATACTTCAAATGGCTGATGCTGACCTGTGAGGAGACTAGGGATCATTACTATACGTGCTATTCCAATGAAAGTCAGCTTTGGAAGGTGTCTGTTCAAACTTTTCTTTAGGTAACTCTTAAAACAATTATTGATAATTGAATCAAATATACCATGGTTCAACTTCAAGAGATGCACAACTATGACTTTTATGAAATTACATGATCAGTAACCAAATTCCGATCTAAAAAAGGCATATAAAACTTGAAAGTGGTGTCAGTTTTCAGCACACCCAGAAATTTATACCAATAGCTGTCTCTGCTGCCTTGCAAAAGGAAAAGAACTTTTTTTTTTTTTTTTTTTTTTTTGGACATGTAATGACAGTACTGCACATGAAATTGGAACAAAGACTCCTACCTACATTCACATTGGCAGAAGCCTAAAACAGCTTTTAAGTGCATGTCTGTCTGCATGCTGAACTTACCTAGGGTGACTACACAAACACAACTCTATGGTGAAATTACAGTAAAAATCACAGTCTACCTAAAACATTAAATAATGTGTGCTTCTTTTTAGTCTTTTTACCTTTGTACCTGGCTTTAAGCAAGACAGAGTTCAAAACATGATGCAATTGAGGGGGAAAGTGGAAGTCTATAGATTAGGTTTCACACTGACACAGTGCCACAATACATTATAATAGTCCATAAATAATTTTTAAGTCTTTCTTACGTTATTTTCTAAGTGCCTGCAGTTCATTTGCCTTGCTCCTGAACATGCTGCAGCTTCACAAGATTTTTAGCTCTCCAAAACCAGCTTTTGGAGACAATGGGCTGAGTGCCAGAATCTATTCTGCCCAGGAAGGTTCCTTTATATTGGCCTGGTCTAGTACATGAATCTTTCTGAAACAAAGGCAAAAAAGAATCTGTGCTTTATGTATCAAACATCTGACACAAATGCATGGATGATTGATTAAAATATTCCTTCAGAAATCCCAGGAACAGGGCTATTCAAGCCATTCTATAGGTTTATTTTATAACCTCACAAAAGTGGATTCAAAGATGTGCTCTGTACCTGCAGTAATTCTGTGAAGGTTTTGGGGTGTTTTTTTTTTTCCTGCATCCAAAAAAAAATCCAAAGGCAGCCTTGTTACTGCAAAAAAAATGCTTTAATTGTCACTTTAACTACCTCTGAAGTAGACCACACCACTAATATATTTAAATGCTGTAACTATTATTAGGAGAAATTAGCCCAAAGTAGAATTTGGTAATGAAGTTAAGCTAAAACTCTTATAAACAAAAATGGTCAGACTTTGTTTCAGCGTCTCACCTGGAAAGCAGGATACCCAGCAGCACAACTGCCGCCTACTACTACAACGACGACGACGACGACGACGGCGACGGCGGCGGCGGCGGCGGCGGCTTACTGGTACTTCCACAGTTAGTCGTGACCCACTTTCTATGCCTGGAAACTGCCAGAATTCTGCTGCAGTGTCTCTAGCCACAGGGAGCACAAGGGCTGCAGGGGGACTGCACCTCACTGCCTGGTCACCTTCCAGCAGTGCAACAGCCGCTCAGCATCACCACACACCGACTCGGGTAATCACGGAAGAGGTTTCCTTTGCTCCCACAAAAAGCCTCAGCAGTATTCAAAACCACCACCAATAAACAGTTGAAGCAACTGAAGCAACTTCCAGCATTCATCTTACACAGCCTCTCACACACTGGGAATTACATTCTTACTGTTTCTACAAGTTCTTGCATTTTTTTTTTCCCCTGTTGTACCAGTAAAAGCAGCATTGCCTGCTGTACAGAATATTAGTACAGGTATTCGCTCCCCTGTAGAGGGAGGAATGCACGCTTCTCTTTTTTTTTTTTTGTCTAAAGGGAGGAGTTATGCCAAATTTCTTACTACCAAGATGCCTAGCACTTGCACAGGAGAGGAAAAATAATTTGCTAAAATACATCTTCATCTGAGAAGAGCTCAGCTTGCGGCACTGTATTATTACTACTCTAAAGGAAGTGAAATCATAGAATACTTCAGGTTGGAAGGGACCCATAAAGATCATCAAGTCCAACTCTCTGCTCCTAAAAAGACTCGCTAAAATTAAATCATATGACTAAGAGCATCATCCAGATGCTCCCTGAACTCTGACAGGCTTGCTGCCATGACCATTTGTGAGAATTGAACATAAGATGTTAAAAACGCTGGTGTCTGCTTATCGCTTGTGCAAGCATTGTGGATGTTTGATGGTTTCATCACAGAATCTTGAAGGCCACAGTGCCCAGAATGAGACAGTTTGCTTGATTATCTGCGAAATGAATATTACAGTTGACATCCCTGAATATGATAATGAGCTTAAAGAAGTACATGCTAAACATACATGACTATAGTACTCGACTGTCTACCCAAATCATGTTAAATGTCACCCCAGGGAGAGGAACAGCTAAGGTTAGGGTATAAATGATATTGAGGAAAATACCCCCAGGGAGGTAGAGAAGAGATTGAAGACCCTGAAGAGGCAGTCGACAGGCTGTGCTCCTGCTCCACCCAAGATAGGGACGCCTTCTTGGTAAGCATTATGCCTTCACCTTTTGGTGAAGAATACCCAGGACAGGATTTTGCTGGCACTATCATCATATATTAGTGCTACTGCAGTAAGTGCATTTATCAATGGCAATTCCAAATTTTTTATATCTGTCACCTTAATAAATTACCTTTTTCAACTTTGTGAAACTGTGTCAGAGAAAGTCCTTTATGGGGCTCTGATAAGTGGCTACACACATAATCCTTTAGACCGCTGACCAAGTCTGGGACTAAGACTGGACCTAGTCACACCTAGACCCCTCTCCAACACAAGTTTAGAAAGCAAGGGAATCCTTTCTGAACCTCATGACTCAACAGGAGGGCCTCCCTCAGCCATGTATCAGACTCATACCCTTTCATGTGACACCACCTCCCTGGGAAGTCCCTGGCCAGAGATGCCAGTGCACTGGTTAACATGTCAGCTGTGGAAACTTCCACCCAGCATTGACCTTCTGTCTTTTGCCTCCTGGCACATGCTCTCCTCCAAAATACCTGATAATGCTGCTGCAAAATGGAAGGTTCATAGGTGAGTCCTGTCCACTGCTCTGCAGCGGGAAGCACTTGTTTGGTTCTGTCCCGGTTCTGGCAAGGATAGAGTTAATTTCACAAGGAGCCAGGACAGGTGACCCAAGCTGGCTGGGGGCTATTCCATACCATGTGACATCATGCTCACCATAAAAGGGGGGCTAGTCGGGCAGGAGGGGGGCAGCGCAGTTTCGGCGTGGTTCCGGGACGGGCTGAGCGTCCAGTCGGTCTTGGTCGGTCATGGGATTGGTAAATTGTTCTCTGTTATCACCCATTGTGAATATCTGTTATCAGTACTGTTGTTGATTGTTTTCCCTCTCCCTTGCTGTCCCAGTAACCTGCCCTTATCCCAACCCTCGAGGCTTTGCCATTGTTTTTCCGTTCTCCTCCCCATCCCACTGGGGGAGGGGTGAGCGAGCGGCCCAGTGGCGCTCAGCGGCCGGCTGGGCCTAAACCACATCAGGGTCTTCTTCACCCAGCCATCGAATTTAAAACAAACAAACGAAAAAAAAAACCAAACCAAAAAACAAAAAACAAAAAAATCCTCGAAGCTCATGCTCTTTGAAGTTTGGCTGAAATTGGGCCACGGCTTCATGGCTTTTGGCAAAGGAGAGGGCACAGCAGATAGACCACGCAGAAAGCCTCAATTCCTTTAAGAAAAGGATTTGAAAAAGCTACATAATTAGTCAGGAAATTCCTTTGGTGCAAGCAAAGCGTAGAAGTGCAGCCTCTGTCATGGCATCTTACAAACCTGCTCAGGAAAGGAAAGCACATGGAGGCAGAGAGAGGAAAGAAGTGCAGTGGAAGGTTCTGTCACAACACATATACCATGTCTGTATTAATAGTTTTGAAAAGCTCATCACACTCCCTGACCTGTCAATGACTGCAAAATTTTGCAGTCCTGTTTTCAGTCAAGATTTATAGTGTCAACTTAGATGGAACAGTTTAAAAGGTAAACCTTGTTTCAACAGTTAAACAACATTCCTTAGCTGCCAAAGTCATGAAAAGCGCTCTCTTTTACATTTCATGAACTAAGGAGGCAAGAAAAAGAGCTTTTCATAGCAATTATTAGGAACAAATGAGGAATGGCTGCAAAGAAAATAGAGCAGAGGGAATTTTAAATGATGAGGACCTTTAAAATAGTAGGTTTTTTAGTTTAAGATCAAAAGGCAGACAAGTTTCACACATACCTCTAAGAGGCTATAAAAAAAGTAATTAAGACCTTGATGCAAATAAATCAAAACGGCCAGTGATATTTTATACTCCTTCATACTTCAAAGGCAGAGAAAAACAGAATGTTACTTTTAATAGTCATCTCTGCTCTACCGTAGTAAACTCAATTTAAAGGAAAGATGAAAATTGGACAAACCACTAGAAAACTCCTCCGTACAAGACATTAAAACCAGTGTGGACTGTCATACAAAATGCACTATAAAGAAACTGACCAGAAAAAATAAGAACAAAGGTCTTTTACAATTATCTGTGATTGTCTACACTTCAAATTCTACCATTCTAGCTAAGAAAGGATGTTGTAAAGATGACAGACTCCATGGAGAGGAGCAGACAGGTACCACCACAGCACAAGAGCGGCAGAGAGGCATCCTAAAGGCTAGAGAGTGCAAAACCCAGGTGGCACTGAAACCAAGCCTAAAAACCATACTGAAGCCTGAACCACGCTGACACAAAGCTGACACCTACACCACAGGAACAGACAGAATTTATGTTGTCTTATGTGTTTTGCTGTAGTCACTCTGATTCTCCTCTTCTTATGTTGCTCCAGTTTTTTGAATTGAAAAGCCCTTCTGTTCTTTAAGGAGCTCCCTGTAAGTAGAGATCCAGGGAAATCTGTCTCAATGCCCCATCCCACAGAGGATCCCATCACAAAGCTGCAGAATTTGCATGGGAACATTCACTGCAGTCTAGCAGATACACAGATAGGTACCTTAACAGGAGTGCAGACAGACATGAACATAGTACCTGTCTTGAACTGATAATTGATGTATTGTTCAATCTCATGACACAGCAGTGAAAATTTCTGATTCACAGGAATCTTGCTGAGATTCAAGATTTGTTTTTAGCTCCTGCTGTGCTAAAGTAAGTAATATTCTATATCAGAAATTACAGCATTACAAAACACTGTCCTGGTTTTCAGCTGAGATAGATAGAGTGAATTTTCACAAGAAGCTGGGAAGGGACCGAGCCGGAAAAACTGACATAAACTAACCAAAGAGGTATCCCATATCATGACATCACGCTCAGTATTTAAGGGGGGAACTAGCCTGGGAGGAGGGATCGCTGCTCTGGGACAGCCTGGGTGTGGTGAGCAAATTGCATTGTGTATCATATTATTTTATTAGTTTTGTTGTTGTTATTTTCCTCTTCCTTTGCTGTCCCAGTAAACTGTCCTTGTCCCAACCCATGAGTTTTGCCTTTTTCTTCTGATTCTCCTCCCCATCCCACAGCAGGGAGGAGTGAGCGAGTGGCCATATGGTTCCCAGCTGCCAGCTGGGGCTAAACCATGACAATCCTTTTTGGCACCCAATGTGGGGCTCAAAGGGTTGAGAGAACAACAGATCTGACCTGAATGTGTTAAAGTTGTTACACACATTTGTTATATTAGTTAAATAGTTGCTGGTCACAATGGTGGTTTGTTTGTTCACATGTGCACATTATGGAAACCCACACTTGCTGCAGGTATTCCCTGTGCTGCTGTCTATCACCTCTGGGAGAGGGGTCACGATTCTCATTACGCCATGCTGTGTAATATCAGCTTATGATATGATAACATCACTGGTCATGAGGTTAAGCTGGTATGTGTATGTGGCATTGCTTCATGCCCATACCTCAGATGACATCTCTCAGAATTTATTAATAATCGCACCCAATATATGGGGAAGATGGGGGGGGGGGAACTTTCTTCCACTCTTTCACCTCCCCTTTTTTCCTTCAAGCTGGTTAAAACAGCTTTTGAGACTTTTGAATACCCTTGGGATGTTCAAGCCACTATGCTCCTATTGCTGTCTCCTGAATGTGTTTCAGGCCTTGTTCAGTGTTACAAAAAAATTGTTTTAAGAACACCACACAGAGATCTGCCCCGAGGCTGGATAGTCATGGGTGGCACGGCATGTGGGAGAATATGGGCAGGTACCAAGAGACCTTCTCACCTCCAGTGGTTTGGAACTTCACTCCCGAACAACTACGGGACCCTGATGAAGCAATAGAACATGTGAAAGGAAAATACTGTGGCTATTCCAAAGAGGCACAACGTACTGCACTATGCTGGGCCCTGGCCAGTATCTACCAAACACTGCTCAATATCAGGCAGCACCTTCAGGAGGAAGAGAGGGAAAACAGTCTGACAACCACTGTGGCAACTCCAGCCCCAGCAACAGGCACTGCTGCTACTCAAATCCAAGTGACACGTGCTGCAGCTGAACCAAAACCCCAACCCGTGCTGGTATCAGTCACCCCTATATATAAGAACAAATACACAAAAAAAATCAGTTCCCTTAGTAGGGGATGACGATGAACCAGGACCATCACAAGAACAGGAGGAGGAGGCAGAGCCAGAGGTAATCACCCGATCCCTGTCCCTGAGTGAGCTGCGAGACGTGAAAAACGAGATCAGCCGCCGTCCAGGCGAGCACATTGTCATCTGGCTGCTCCGATGCTGGGATAACGGGGCCAGTAGCCTGGAATTAGAGGGCAGGGAAGCCAAGCAGCTGGGATCCCTGTCCAGGGAAGGGGACATTGACAAGGGCGATTGGGAAAAAAGACACAAGCCCTCAGCCTCTGGAGGCGACTTCTGTCAGGCGTAAGGGAAAGGTATCCCTTCAGCGAAGATGTTGGATGTCATCCAGGCAAGCGGACCACCACAGAGAGAGGTATCCAGTACTCGAGGGAATTAGCCATGCGGGAGATGGTTTATTATGACCCGGACAACATGCAGTTACCCACAGGTCCAGATGAGGTCCAATGTACCCGACCCATGGGTGGAAGTTTGTATGGAGTGCACCACTGTTGCAACTCAAAGAGGATATGTGCTGTTCCCTTGTACGGACCAGTATCTCAGCTATTAGGAGTAAGTGTTCCTCTGCTCAAGAGAGAGGATACAGTGGGTACACACCACAAGCCACCTTGTGGTTTACCTGCATGACCATGGAGAGGACATGAGGAAGTGGGATGGAGAACCTACCGTGACCATATGGGTACGTGAGTTGCAAGGCAAAACAATTTTAAATGGGGTTCTTCCCGGAAAATTGCTGATCCAGTCTCCAGCGGGCAGTTCCCTAGACAGAGTGGAAGGTCTGATCATACTTATAATCCTCTTGAAGGGACTGCTAAGTCATTTTTGCAAGAAGTGAGTAATGAACACAATGACCAAGATTAGAGACAACCAGGTCTACTGGACTGTGTGGATTCGATGGCCTGGCACGTCAGATCCACAGGAGTATAAGGCTCTAGTGGACACCGCTGCACAGTGTACCCTAACGCCATCCAGCCATGAAGGGGCAGAACCCACCTGTATTTCTGGAGCGACAGGGGGATCCCAACAGCTGACTGTACTGCTGGAGGCCAAAGTGAGTCTAACCGGGAATGAGTGGCAAAAGCCCCGCATTGTGACTGGCCCAGAGGCTCCATGCATCCCGGGCACAGACTGCCTCCAGAGAGGGTATTTCAGGGACCCAAAAGGGTACCGGTGGGCTCTTGGCATAGCTGCCTTGGAGACAGAGGAAACTGAACAGCTGTCTACCTTGCCCAGTCTCTCAGAGGACCCTTCTGGTGTGGGGTTACTGAGGGTCCAAGACCAACAGGTGCCAATCGCTACCACGATGGTGCACCAGTGGCACTATCACACCAACCGAGACTCCCCGATTCCCATCCATAAGCTGGTTCGTCAGCTGGAGAGCCAGGGAGTGATGAGCAGAACCCGCTCACCCTTTAACGCTCCCCTGTGGCCAGTGCAGAATGGGGAGTGGAGACTGACGGTAGACTATCGTGGCCTGAATGAAGTCATGCCACCGCTGAGCGCTGCCGTGCCGGACATGCTAGAACTTCAATACGAACTGGAGCCAAAGGCAGCCAAGCGCTACGCCACAATTGATATCAGGAATGCGTTTTTTCTCAATCCCTTTGGTGGCAGAGCGCAGGCCACAGTTTGCTTTCACTTGGAGGGGCACCCAGTACACCTGGAATCGACTGCCCCAGGGGCAGAAACAGCCCCACCATTTGCCATGGACTGATCCAGACTGCGCTGGAACAGGGTGAGGCTCTGGAGCATGTGCGATACATCGATGACACCATTATATGGGGCAACACAGCAGAAGTTGTTTCTGAGAAAGGGAAGACAATAGTCCAAATCCTTCTGAAAGCAGGTTTTGCCATAAATCTAAGTAAGGTCAAGGGACCTGCACAGGAGATTCAGTTTTTAGGAAAAAAAAGGCAAGATTGGTGTCGACAGATCCCAGTGGATGTGATCAATAAAATAGCAGCCATGTCTCCGCCGACTCGCAAAAAGGAAACACAAGCTTTCTTGGGTGTTGTTGGATTCTGGAGGATGCGTGTCTCCAATTACAGTCTGATTGTAAGCCCTCTCTATCAGGTGACCTGGAAGCAGAACGATTTCAAACAGGGCCCTGAGCAACGACAAGCCTTTGAACAAATTAAACAGGAAATAGTCCATGCAGTGGCCCTTGGGCCAGTCCGGGCAGGAGCAGATGTAAAGAACGTGCTCTACACTGTAGCCGGGGAGAATGGCCCTAGCTGGAGTCCCTGGTAGAAAGTACCAGGGAAGACTTGAGGTCGAGAATACTGAGGATCCAAGGCCGCTACGCTCCAACTGAAAAAGAGATATTGGCAGCATGTGAAGGGGTTCGAGCTGCTTTGGAAGTGATTGGTGCTGAAGCACAGCTCCTCCTGGCACCCCAACTGCCGGTGCTGGGCTGAAGGTTCAAAGGGGGAGGGTCCCCTCTACACACCACGCAATGGATGCTACGTGGAGTAAGCGTGTCGCGCTGATCACGCAGCGGGCTCCAGTAGGAAACCCCGGTCACCCGGGAATCTTGGAAGTGATCACGGACTGGCCAGAAGGCAAAGATTTCGGAATGATGCCAGAGGAGGAGGTGACACCTGCTGAAGAGGCCCCACCATGTAAGAAACTGCCAGACAATGAGAAGCCATATGCCCCGTTCACTGACGGGTCCTGTCGCATCGTGGGAAAGCATCAGAGGTGGAAGGCTGCCCTATGGAGTCCTGCATGACGAGTCGCAGAAGCTGCTGAAGGAGAAGGTGAATCGAGCCAGTCTGCAGAGGTGAAAGCCATCCAGCTTTAGACATTGCTGAAGGAGAAAAGTGGCCGATGCTCTGTCTCTGGACTGACAGAGATGGACGGTGGCCAATGTCCTGTGGGGTGGTTACAGCAATGGCAGCAGAGCAACTGGCAGCGCAGAGGCAAACCCATCTGGGCTGCCCCACTGTGGCAAGATACTGCTGCCCGGCTAGAGAAGCTGGTTGTAAAAGGACGTCACGTAGGTGCCCACGTACCCAAGAGTCGGGCCACTGAGGAACATTCAAAGCAACCATCAGGTTGCTTGGATTGAAGTGGCTCAGGTGGATCTGGACTGGCAACAGAAGGGTGATTTATTTATAGCTCGCTGGGCCCAGGACACATGAGGCCATCAAGGAAGGGATGCAACATACAAATGGGCTCACGACGGAGGGGTGGACTTGACCACGGATGCTATCGCACAGGTTATCCATGAATGTGAAATGTGCACTGCAATCGAGCAAACCAAGCGGTTAAGGCCTCTGTGGTATGACGATGGCTGAAATATCAATATGGGGAGGCGTGGCAGATTGATTACATCACACTCCCACAAACCCACCAAGGCAGGCACCATGTGCTTGCAATGGTTTAAGCAACCACCAGATGGCTGGAAACATGTCCCATGCCCCATGCCACCACCCGGAACACTATCCTGGGCTTTGAAAAGCAAGTCCTGTGGGGACATGGCACCCCAGAAAGAACTGAGTCAGACAATGGGGCTCATTTCCGCAACAACCTCATAGACACCTGGGCCAAAGAGCATGGCATGGAGTGGTGTATCACATCCCCTGTCATGCACCAGCCTCTGGGAAAATCCAATGGTACAATGGACTGCTAAAGACTGCACTGAGAGCGGTGGGTGGTGGGACTTTCAAACATTGGGATACACGTTTAGCAAAGGCCACCTGGCTAGTTTAACACCAGGGGATCTACCAATCGAGCTGGCCCTGCCCAATGAAGGCAAACCCATCTGTGGCATTGCTTTTGCTCAAGGACCTGGGTGTGCTTGGTGGGTGATGCAGAAAGATGAGGAAGTAATTTTGGGTGAGAATAGCCAATAAATTAAGTTGTATGGTGTGAATTGCTACATAATAATGCATGTCATCTCTACTTTGATTGCTAAATACCATAATAGGAGTATTACAGTAAGAATCACCCAGATAAATGAAGAATAACTTTGATGAAAATGAGCAAAGTGCAGCGATGATGAAACCAGAACTGGCTACAGCAACAAGCGCCCAGCAACTTCCTTGAGATTGACACCTTTAACCTGCAGGCCATGAGATTGGACCATGCCAGATACAGCAGCCGTGAGCTCCGGATGCAGCATGCAACAATCCAACAGTACACACCATCGCTTCTGCCCCGAGAGACTGTTGCGGCAGATGAAGCCCAAAGTCATGGATGAAATGAACTCGATGAACATTTTTGAGGGATTTAGAGGGAAGGACATAGACTAAGGGAGTGATACCGGCATGTACAGTAAAAAGACTGTACTTTCAAAAGACAGGAAAAGTGATGGTGATTAATTGGAATGTATTGGGAAATATAAGACCTGGGCATGACATAGATGGTATGGATTAAGGCGTGGATACTGTCCTGGTTTCGACTTAGAGTTAATTTTCTTTCTAGTAGATGCTATAGTGCTGTGTTTTGGATTTAGTATGAGAATAATGTTGATAACACTGATGCTTTTAGTTGTTGCTACGTAGTTTTAGTGCCTACACTAAGTCAAGGACCTTTCAGCTTCTCACGCCTTGCCAGGTGCACAAGAAGCTGGGAGGGGATGCAGCCAGGACAGCTGACCCAGATTGGCCAAAGGGATATTCCCTAATATATAGCATCATGATTCATATATAACTGGGGAAGCGAGTTGGGCGGTAGAGTCACTGCTTGGAAACAGACTGGGCATCAGGTTGTTTTATTTGCCGTTTGCATGTGGTGAGCAATTGCATTTGTGCATCAGTTGTATTATTAGTAGTAGTAGTAGTATTATTTTCTCTTCCTTTGTTATGCTATTAAACTGTCTTTATCTCAAGCCATGAGTTTGTTTTCCCATTCCCCTCCTCATCCCCTTGAGGTGGGGGGAGTGAGCGAGTTGCTGCGTGGTGCTTAACTGCCGGCTGGGGCTAAACCACGACAATGAGAAAAAAGGTACTTCTTAGCTGCATAATCCTTCTGTAACTGATACTTCCGAATTTCTTCCAGAGTTACTACACTTAACCTGGAAGATACCTAGTTTAGGCATAAACAGGGTAAATTAGAAAATAACTGTTTCAAAAGATATCAGTGACTTGCTTTCCATGTTATTGATTCATGGGGTTTTTTTCCTCATTATATAACATGAACAAAAGCTTTAGAGCAAACTGTTCCAGCTGTCTTCTCCTGAAAAGGAAGCATGGAAAACTAGCACTTTAAAAACCTTTTTTTATAAAATCTTTTCTTTTAAAGGCCGTGCTCCTAAAATCACCATGCCACCCCCACCTCAGAACAAGAATGATGACTTCAGTGATGACTTCATTCATTCAGTGAAGACTTCATTGCAGACAGATAAAACAACTTTCACACCTGAAATAAAAAACACCACAGTGACTCCAAGTGTAACCAAAGGTATGCACAGTTAAGCAATAGGAGTGTTTGGGAACTCCTTACAGTACTTTGGCATATACTAAGTGTAAATTTTCTCAAGATTTAATATATTATTGCAAATTATCAATATTTTTAATATTTACCAGTTATTAAATGTATATATGATAAAAAATGTACAGTTGCATACTGCATGCAGAAACAAAACCAGTCTTCCAAGTCTCTATAAGTTCTGTCTTTCAAAACTTGTTTAAATGGAGTTCAGCTTTTAATTACGGAACAGAGTTTGTCAGAAGGAGAAAGTTGCAACTTGGACTTCCCCTTCAGAATTAATCAGATGTAACTACCTTGTTATTTAATTTGATAATTTCTTAGGACAAAACACTTTTGACATAGCTAATCTTTTATGGACCAGTCATGTTGGCATGAAATTTGAAAAAAACATCATTTGGCATCATCATGTTGTTTATCAAAGAAAATTGTCAGAAAAGGGAGCAAGATCACTGCAGATGCAGGCATTGGTGAAGTGTCCTTTGGATGGCAGGGGCAGGATGGCCTCCTGTCACATGCAGACCCAGCATAGGCTGATTGTGATTAACTGTTAAGGTACTGTGGTATTTTCTTCTTACAGGAGGTTCACATCATACTTGTGTATTCCTGGGCTCTTTTGATTTTTCCTGCTAATAATAAAATGCATTGTTCTAACAGAAAACTTACATGAAAACAAATCTTTTGATTTAGATTAAAAACCTTGCAAAAATACCTGCTGTGAATACATGTAGAAGAGCTAGATGTTAATGGCTGTTTACAGTGTGGGAGCATCCAGCAGAGTAGCTTAGCTGGGGGATCAAGTGGGATAGACGCTATAGATGAAAACTATGTGCTTTACCCAAGTCATTTTCAAACTACAAACTGATTGATGAGAGGCTCTTCTGTCTGACACCACTTAATTTAATGGCTTTCAGATGTGGCATTGACAGCAGTTCTGGTTCCAGTGCTGGTGATGGTCTTCACTACTCTGATTCTTATCTTAGTTTGTGCGTGGCATTGGAGAAACCGGTAAATGAATAGATTAATGAAAGTACTTTAAATGAATGTTAGCCTGGTGTGTGGGAAGGGAATGCTGCATGTATTGCTATGGGAACTACATGGTCCACATTTGCGGAATTTTCAGAATTGTATTCTCTGTGAGACAACGTTGACTTGAATAGTGAGCACAGTGAAAACAGCTTTTTGTAACTATTTTCATTAGACGTGCTTTTACTGAAAACTGGTTTCTCCAGTAGCAGCAGACTGGTGATGGCAAGCCAGGTTACTGGTGCTTTTACTTTAAATTTGAGGACCAGTTACAGTCAAGGTGGTAGTTGCTGAGCATTAATTAATGCATCTTCTGATAAGCAGACTACCTAAAATACTCTTTTTTTCTTTTTTTTTTTACAGCAAGAAAAAAACTGAGGGCACTTACGATCTACCTTACTGGGATCGTGCAGGTAACAAAATGGTTTTATGAAATCCCTTGGCATTTTTGGTTCGATGTGTGTTTCAGATGCAGTAACACGGACAATTTCCACTAGCAGAAGCTTCTCTAATGCTGATGTAGGCATAGTGAACACTGAATTTCTTTTTCTGTACAGACTTAACTGCTTCATTCTCTGAATTATTTCCAGAAATAGAAAATGCCTTGTTTCCTGTTAGCGGTTACAGCTCCAGTTTTTGGTTGTGTTTTTTTAGTAAAGTATAAAACCTCTTAATTATACAACATGGGGGGGGGGAAATAATTTATGAGGAATGTCTTTATACATTTGATAATCAAATATTTGGTACTACTTTTGTCCTAGAAAAATTGTTCATCCTAGTGCACAAGGTCTGTCAACTTTGTGTCTCTTCATTGCTCTAGTAAGCATGTGGGATTGTTTGCAGCCCCTTTTAGGCATATTTTCCATCCCACGGTCTTGTGCCCCATTAACTTAAGATCAGACAGTCTGATCAGCGCATTGCAAGTGTCCTGAAAATGCTTCTGCTACAGCATAAAGGGGTGGTGCAGCAGCTGGTTTGTACTGTTGGTATGACCGTGCTTCACTTCTCCGTCTTCATGTTGAAAATTTCCACCTGTGTGTTTGCTCACTGGCAGTTTTAAGTATGCCTTATCCTTTAGACAAGAAACCTTTTAACAACCTTATTTTTATTTACTGCCTGTCCATTTCCAGTAGGTCACAGCATTGTTGGCTTAGAATGTTAGATTCAAAATATTCCGTATTTAATTGTCAGTGATGGACATGCCTAGGTTTTCTTTCCTGTTTGTTTAAATTTAAACATTCAGTATGTAGATCTGTTTTAAAAGGAAGTTTTGCACAATGCAGTATGAAAATAATGTTGCCACGCTTCTCTGTGGAACCTCTGCCTGTCCCCTCCCACAGGCTACCTCAAATTTTGTTAAACAGTGTTCTGTGGTTTTGAATCTCCTACAGGATGGTCTCTTACAGTGGGGATGAAATATGTTAATGGACAGCAAAACTAGAGTGGCTCTGGCTACTGGGGAAGGGAGGGCAAGGAATGTGACAAAACCAACCCTCCCTACCACAGTCACTCCTTGTCATTTCCACTGATGTCAGAAATCCTCTTTATTCAGGTTTTTTGCAAATATTCACTGATCAGCCTTTTTCTGCAATGTGAGTTAGAAACGTGACATTAACAGCCAGAAACCACATTCATTAAATGTACTCTTAGGTTATTAACTGAGGTTGTCTCAAATTTTGTGTAAATACTTGATTTACAAATTGGAATCATGGCTGACTTCTCAGTATTTTCTGTGTTGTATTTTCTGAGTTTATTAATGTGATAAGTAGCCCCAGCACTGCTGCTAATGGACATTCAGGAATAGAGTCGCTAGACTGCAGAAGTTCTGCTGGTGTTTGAAGGCGTGGGAAGTCAGGCGAGTTGATTGGGTGAATCTTCTGTTTCTGAATCTTCAGTCTGCCAGAAAATACTAAAATATCTTGTAACCTTAGGGTCATGCAAATACTGATAATCGAGTTGTTTACCTGCTACTACAAAATACAAGCTGTGGTGTAAAAATGTTTTAGTAGCTTAAAACACAGTATATGTGCAGTCTTAGGAGGTGTGTGTTTGTTTTTAAATCCACATGAAGGGTGGTGGAAAGGAATGAAGCAGTTTCTCCCAACGAAATCAGCAGAACATGAAGAAACTCCCGTACGCTACAGCAGCAGTGAAATTGGTCACCTAAGACCAAGAGAAGTCCCAACAATGCTGCAAACAGAGTCTGCAGGTACATTTTATTGGTTTTGAGGGCTATGTAATATATATAATATGGATTAAAAATGTCAGGAATTTGGCTACATTTAATTATATCCTGTTTGTTTTGGGGAAGAGAGGAGAAAAGAATAGTTCTGTTGGTAAGTGCATTTCTTAAAATCCAAGCTTCTTCAGATCTGTTCTTGGTGCATCATAAAAGTATGTTGACTTGATGTGCTGTGGATAGACACTTTTCCCAAGCTAATGCAATAACTGAAAGTTTCTTCACTTGTTGTTAAACCCCATAAAGGGTTGAAAGATTTTTTTTTTTTTGGTTATGTTTTCATGCACTAGAAATAATTTCACCCCATTACCTTTACGCACAAATCTGAAATGTGGCACTTGGTTCCCTGCACTGATTGTATGGATTAAATCATTGTTTTGATTTAGAAAAGGAGTTGTTACTGATAGCGGCGTATGCCCTTTCCTTGGTGAACCAGTCATTAGAGGAAGATGACTGACTGTGCCTTTGGTTCTGTGCTTACATGCTGATGGCAGAAGTATGCAGACGCGCAGGAATTACAGCTTCACAACAAGAAGAATTACTTTTCTCTTTTTGGCTGCTTGCTTGTTTTTATCCAGCTCGCCAGGTTTCTCACCTCTGGCTTTTGTAACTCAGATTATCTGTTGAACTAAAACATCTCAGCTGACCACCTGCAGGCTTCCCCCCTCAGATGACAAACCCTCCACCCCAAGTACTGCTTTATCCAAAGCCAGGCTAGGATAATTTCATTTAATTCTAATTTTGCCAGGAAGCACATAAAAATAACTTTGTTTTGAGGCAGATTTACAGCATGGGAAATCACAGCTCATAAGGGAAGAAGTATAAACCTGAGAAGTCAGGATGTTGTAGTATCCCGACGGCTTTAACTATTGGGTGGAAATGACTTTTTTTTTCCAAAGCAATGGCAGAGAGATGCCACTGGTTTGATCTAGGATAATAATTCCTGTGTCACTATCGACAGGTGGTATTTAATGTGATGCCACTGTAAAATGACTTCCATTAAGTGTGTTTTTATTTTTGTTTTGCTGGGGCTCACAACACAGAGTATGCTCAGCCACTGGTAGGGGGAATTGTCGGCACGCTTCATCAGAGATCAACCTTTAAACCAGAGGAAGGGAAAGAAGCAAGTTACGCCGATTTGGACCCTTACAATTCACCCATACAAGAAGTTTACCATGCTTATGCTGAACCGCTACCTATAACGGGACCGGAATATGCAACTCCAATAATCATGGACATGTCCAACCATCCCAGCACCCCTCTTGGCGTTCCTTCCATTTCCACCTTCAAAGCTGCAGGGAATCAAGCTCCTCCACTGGTGGGAACTTACAATAAACTCTTATCTAGGACAGACAGCGCATCATCAGCACAGGTGCTGTATGACACACCAAAGGGGCAGCCGGGGCCAGGTGCCACTGATGAATTGGTGTACCAGGTACCACAGAGTGTGGCCCATTCCGCTGGGAGTAAGGATGAACTGAGTTAGCTCACGAGTAAGGTAGAATGATGGCTTGCTTTTTAAAAGCCAATTCCATGAAGCTGACAGTTTCACTTTTTAATCGCGTTGTTTTGATATTGTTAGTCTTAAATAATACAATGTTCAACCAAAAGATGTGGTATTGGAGGTCTGGGAAACCAGTAATTCTGCCTTTCCTTAAGCTGTATATGTAATGACAGCTTGTTTCCTGCAAAACTGTGGACGTTTTTATTACTACTGTACAGTTGTCTGTCAGACATGAGAGAAGAACTCTTCAAGATTAGCTTCAGTAATTCATAGATGTGAATGCTAAATTGGGAGAAACAGTTTAAAGTATGAAAGCCAGTAATTTCTCGCTAATGGTACTATTTCGGGGGGGGACGACCAAACAAACTCAAAGCTCCTAATTTTCTAAGATCTATATGTAAGCACTATAGCTTCTAAAATTAATTTTACACTCTATAAAATGCCTGCACAACTTTGGATTTTAAAAACTACTGTCAGGACTGATGGCAAAAATCCCATTCACTTCATGGCATAAAATAGTTTTGATTCTAAATTGCATTGCTTCAGCTTTTGTTCACAGCATTAGGAATCATCAGCTGTGTGTTCCTCAGAAGTTTGCCACCATTTTTGTTAGCCTTCCAAAACTAGAATCCATTGTCTGTACAATCTGTTTTCTGCCTCATCTCCCTAAGCCACTCAGTCCTGTTCTTCCTAGGGATCCAGGAGGCAGAAAGTCATACAAGCAAACTACACAGTAACTACTTTTACATTTTTTTTTTTCCCTACTAAGTGAAGGCTGCGCTGAATAGCGTCTGCCTCAAAATTAGACTTCCCTGATGGTCAGTGTGCAAGAAGCATCCAGGTGTTAGAGGTGACTGAATTCAGAAAGGTTCTCCCTGTCCCCCTGCCCTGATTCCCCCCAGAGTACCTATTGTTGTGTGTTAAGATGTGAGCATATACAAAGCAAGCTATGTATATAACTTCATGAGTGCTTAAGGAAGCACACAAATACTCTAATGGTGCACAGTTTGTGTTATACACACTTTTAGCACATAGGGTACATTTTAGCACAATTGAAAAACTTTAGCCTTAGGGCTTTTCTTACAATTGTTCATATTAGAAGTATAGAAGATTCCAAAACGTTTGCAAGAGAACCAGTACTGTTCCAAAGCATGTCCATTTCAGAAGCGTTTAATGAAAGTTGTATCCTTTGAATGTTCCAGTGTTCTCTGCTATGAAAACATTGCAGTCAGTCTTCTATTTGAGCTAACATAGGCTAGATTTAGCTAGGTAATCATGAAATGAAAACAATTTGGATGTCATAGTTGCCATTTTTTATCTTGTTAGAAACAAAGCACAGCTTTTTAACCTAAGTAGGAGAAAAAACCCACAACAAAAATGCTTTATTTTTATGGTAACAGCACTGTTGGGAGGATGCTGAATTAATTTATACATGTGAAAGCCCCTACCGACACATTACCCCAGTTTTATGGACTTCAGTGGTTACTGTTTGTTTCTGTGATGTAACTCATTTCAGCCTTGTTTATTGCCCAGGGTCCTTAGTCTAGGTGGAGAACATCCAAATCGAAACTAAAATACTGTTCAAGAGGGCTGCCACCATGTCTTTATACCAGTATGGTATCCTAATTTATCACTTAAAAAGTTGTTTGCACAGGGGCTATATATAAAACTCAGTAATCCAGAATTACTCATGGTCTGTTCAACATCTAGAATGTGTTCTTACATACTCTGTGCTACCTTAAAGCCCAACTCTACAATTTTTTGATCATTCAATCTCATTTACTGAGAATGATAATTAATTACTTTTTAGAATTGGGTGTCTAAATGTGAATGTAAGTAAGGGTGGTATATAAGACCCATTCAAGAAAAAGAAATTCCTGCCTATAGTTCTATTTTTTTTATTGCAACTGTTTCTGCTTGATAAAGCTAGTCTGCAACCTTTGTTAAACAAAGGTTTGTTAACCTTTGCTTAAACAGGTAAGTGTTCTTATCCATCAGCAGCAACTATGACTTCAAAATGATCTGAGCTGATTTTATTTGAAAGGGGCGGGAGGTTATTTGTTTGCACCAAGATGTGACATATTTATTCCAGCCAAGTTAAGAAACCTCTGCATTCTCAAACTGTACCAGTTAAAAAATTAATCTATCATAATGGATGTGTTCAAGTCAGTAAAATTAACTCGCTTGGATTTAATTTTTTAGTGTAGGCCAGGTATGGTAGCACTGTGGATATACTGTAGGATAAGATGGGATAAGAATTAAACAGTTTCTCTACAGTGGGTTATTTTTAAGCACCCATACTGTAGATTCATTATCTGAGCAGCATGAGCTGTTGCCTGGAATGGTTGCTTTTAGGAATTTAAGTCCCTTTTCTGAAAGAAATTGGTCCCAAGCTTTGCTCCCTGCTTTCAACTTTGAACATGTTACCTGGTAGGACTAAGAAGAGAAGGTTGAACATGTAATGGTTGGGTTTAAAATGTATGCTATGACCTGTTGAACATTGATTCCCAATTGTAAGTTGCATGACACACTTAAAATCAGCATCTGCTGTGCACAACACAAGCAGAGGTACATTTAATGGGTCTCTCTTACATGTGAAGATATACAGATATAAAATGTATTTCAATCTTGTTTGGCCTGAGTATTCTCCCAGAATGTATGTTCTTACCTCAGCATGTATTGTAGTTGCTCAGTATTTGTATATGTTGCTAGAACTTAGACTGTATAAATAGTGAGGGATTTTTATATGTATGTTAAAAAGTCTTTTAAATAAATTGTACATACATATTACTCAGTACGTTCGCTGCATTTAATACGCACCTTATATAAAATTCATTTGTAGTGGAAATGCAAGGGTTATTTATGAGTCGACCCCTCTTGTAGTATGATGTGCCCTGCCTCCAAGAGTGACATTGTACTGGTTCCTGGCAGCAGCAACCACCCACAGAGGAGAGGTTGGTCCCTGCCCCATCTCACCAAGTGTTAGAAGTAATAAAGTTACACTTACCAAAGAGCTGGAGTCTGCTGCAGGGTAAGTGGTATTTACAGGAGGGAGCTTCCCTGGAGTCACCTGCTGCTGGCAGAACGCTGGCTCTGGAGTCCTGTGTTACCAGAGGCTAGGACACCAACAGCCCACTGTTAGTGTCATGAGAAAGTCAGGCTCCAGTCCAGTAGCGCTGTGGTGGGTTGACCCTGGCTGGATGCCAGGTGCCCACCAAGGCCACTCTATTGCTACCCTCCTCGGCTGGACAGGGAAAACTAGTTTAATGTGTACCAAGCAAAGCAGAGAATGATAATGAGAAATAAAACTGAATCTTAAAAACCCCCTCCCTTCTTCCTGGGCTTAATTTTACTTCCTGTTTTCTCTCCCTCCTTCTCCCCAGTGGCAAAGGAGGATAGGGAATGGGGGTTGTAGTCAGTTCATCACTCCTTGTCTCTGCCACTCCTTCTTTCTTGGGAGAGGACTCCTCACACTCTGCCCCCTGCTCCAGCATGGGGTCCCTCCCACAGGGGACAGCCCTCCATGAACTTCTACAGCATGAGTTCTTCCCACAGGCTGCAGTTCTTCACAAACTGCTCCAGTGTGGGTCCCTCCCAGGGAGTACGGCCCTGCAGGATGAGACTGCTCCAGTGTGGGTCCCCCATGGGGTCACAAGTCCTGCCAGCAAACCTGCTCCAGCGTGGGCTCCTCTCTCCACAGGGCCACAGGTCCTGCCAGGAGCCTGCCCCAGCACAGGCATCCCACAGGGTCACAGCCTCCTTTGGGCATCCACCTGGCATGGGGTCCTTCATGGGCTGCAGGTGGGTGTCTGCTCCACCAGCAACCTCCATGGGCTGCACGGGGACAGCCTGCCTCACCGTGGTCTTCTCCACAGGCTAAAGGGGAATCTCTGCTCCTATGCCTGGAGCACTTTCTCTTTCATCACTGACCTTCGTGTCTGCAGAGCTGTTTCACATCTTACGCCTCCACTGCTATTTCCGCAGCAGGTTTTGTTGGTTCCTCCCCCCCGCCCCTTAACTCTGTTATCCCAGCAGCACTACCACCATGGCTGATGGGCTTGGCCTTGGCCAGCAGTGGGTCTGTATTGGAACCAGCTGGAACTGGCTTTATCGGACATGGGGAAAGCTTCTAGCAGCTTCTCACAGAAGCCACCCCATAGCCCCACCACTACCAAAACCTTGCCATGTGAACTCAATACAGTAATCCATTTCTTAGATACAGAGACAATCCCTGCCCCATCCCTGGCCCCCCTCCCCCCAGTCAGCACACGATCTCTATACTGGTAGAGAGGCTCTAGTTTATTCTTCAACAAGACCATGGGTATTTTCCAGTTACTGAGGGAAAAAAAACAAAAACCCTCTGCTTTTGATTTCAAAGCGTTTCCCTTCTTTATCGTAATTCTAACACTGCAGTTCCTAAATTAATCATAATTAGTGTTTGGGTTTGGTGGTTTTTTTTTTTTTTTTGCAAGTAGAAGGTTAAAATTGGATCCTAAATGGCTTAGTCCTGTGCTTGTCAAACTGAAATGTCCTTGTAACACTACAAGCAGACTTGTCTTCAGAACACTACAAGCAGACTTGTCTTCAGAAAATGATTACCTGCAAGCATCCCTGCTTTAGTTGACCAGTGTTCTAGAGGGACTGTTCTCAAGTGGGACAGCCGTCTCTGTAAGGCAGAACACTTGCCATTTCTTTATCTGGTTCTGCATCCTGTTACACATACATTCTTCATGAAACACAACTTACCCCTGCAATGTTGCTATTTTTAGCTTGGGCTGTCTCAGTTTCATGTTTAAGGTTTTTCCACGTCTTGGGGGGGGGGGGGCAGAGAGACGGACACCAAACCCAATCAATCTTGAAGCAAAAATATATCTAGCTTTCTAAAAGTTGACATACTAATTTTTTTTTTTTTTTAAATTACCAACAAATGCTGTAGAGCAAGTGAAAGCCCATGAAAAGTACTTAAATTAAAAGGTCAAATATTCTGTTCACTACATTAATAGTACATTATTTCTAGGAAGAAAAATGCCCCAAAAAACAAAGCTTTTCATGAAAATGAATGAAATTTGTCCTTCATCCATAAGAACAGGTGTTCAACATTTGTACTGTTTTATACTGATGAAAACAGAAAGCACTTATGCTTGCAGTAAACACTCTTCTCCTGTACTGGCAGTTCACAGGTGTCTCTTTGCAAGCTGGAAGAAACGCCTTTTGCTCTACTAGATACTTCAGATGTCTCTTGGCATTAAAACTTCAATGAAATGCACATACTTCAAATGGCTGATGCTGACCTGTGAGGAGACTAGGGATCATTACTATACGTGCTATTCCAATGAAAGTCAGCTTTGGAAGGTGTCTGTTCAAACTTTTCTTTAGGTAACTCTTAAAACAATTATTGATAATTGAATCAAATATACCATGGTTCAACTTCAAGAGATGCACAACTATGACTTTTATGAAATTACATGATCAGTAACCAAATTCCGATCTAAAAAAGGCATATAAAACTTGAAAGTGGTGTCAGTTTTCAGCACACCCAGAAATTTATACCAATAGCTGTCTCTGCTGCCTTGCAAAAGGAAAAGAACTTTTTTTTTTTTTTTTTTTTTTTTTGGACATGTAATGACAGTACTGCACATGAAATTGGAACAAAGACTCCTACCTACATTCACATTGGCAGAAGCCTAAAACAGCTTTTAAGTGCATGTCTGTCTGCATGCTGAACTTACCTAGGGTGACTACACAAACACAACTCTATGGTGAAATTACAGTAAAAATCACAGTCTACCTAAAACATTAAATAATGTGTGCTTCTTTTTAGTCTTTTTAACTTTGTACCTGGCTTTAAGCAAGACAGAGTTCAAAACATGATGCAATTGAGGGGGAAAGTGGAAGTCTATAGATTAGGTTTCACACTGACACAGTGCCACAATACATTATAATAGTCCATAAATAATTTTTAAGTCTTTCTTACGTTATTTTCTAAGTGCCTGCAGTTCATTTGCCTTGCTCCTGAACATGCTGCAGCTTCACAAGATTTTAGCTCTCCAAAACCAGCTTTTGGAGACAATGGGCTGAGTGCCAGAATCTATTCTGCCCAGGAAGGTTCCTTTATATTGGCCTGGTCTAGTACATGAATCTTTCTGAAACAAAGGCAAAAAAGAATCTGTGCTTTATGTATCAAACATCTGACACAAATGCATGGATGATTGATTAAAATATTCCTTCAGAAATCCCAGGAACAGGGCTATTCAAGCCATTCTATAGGTTTATTTTATAACCTCACAAAAGTGGATTCAAAGATGTGCTCTGTACCTGCAGTAATTCTGTGAAGGTTTTGGGGTTTTTTTTTTTTTTCCTGCATCCAAAAAAAAATCCAAAGGCAGCCTTGTTACTGCAAAAAAAATGCTTTAATTGTCACTTTAACTACCTCTGAAGTAGACCACACCACTAATATATTTAAATGCTGTAACTATTATTAGGAGAAATTAGCCCAAAGTAGAATTTGGTAATGAAGTTAAGCTAAAACTCTTATAAACAAAAATGGTCAGACTTTGTTTCAGCGTCTCACCTGGAAAGCAGGATACCCAGCAGCACAACTGCCGCCTACTACTACGACGACGACGACGGCGGCGGCAGCGGCGGCGGCGGCGGCTTACTGGTACTTCCACAGTTAGTCGTGACCCACTTTCTATGCCTGGAAACTGCCAGAATTCTGCTGCAGTGTCTCTAGCCACAGGGAGCACAAGGGCTGCAGGGGGACTGCACCTCACTGCCTGGTCACCTTCCAGCAGTGCAACAGCCGCTCAGCATCACCACACACCGACTTGGGTAATCACGGAAGAGGTTTCCTTTGCTCCCACAAAAAGCCTCAGCAGTATTCAAAACCACCACCAATAAACAGTTGAAGCAACTGAAGCAACTTCCAGCATTCATCTTACACAGCCTCTCACACACTGGGAATTACATTCTTACTGTTTCTACAAGTTCTTGCATTTTTTTTTTCCCCTGTTGTACCAGTAAAAGCAGCATTGCCTGCTGTACAGAATATTAGTACAGGTATTCGCTCCCCTGTAGAGGGAGGAATGCACGCTTCTCTTTTTTTTTTTTTGTCTAAAGGGAGGAGTTATGCCAAATTTCTTACTACCAAGATGCCTAGCACTTGCACAGGAGAGGAAAAATAATTTGCTAAAATACATCTTCATCTGAGAAGAGCTCAGCTTGCGGCACTGTATTATTACTACTCTAAAGGAAGTGAAATCATAGAATACTTCAGGTTGGAAGGGACCCATAAAGATCATCAAGTCCAACTCTCTGCTCCTAAAAAGACTCGCTAAAATTAAATCATATGACTAAGAGCATCATCCAGATGCTCCCTGAACTCTGACAGGCTTGCTGCCATGACCATTTGTGAGAATTGAACATAAGATGTTAAAAACGCTGGTGTCTGCTTATCTCTTGTGCAAGCATTGTGGATGTTTGATGGTTTCATCACAGAATCTTGAAGGCCACAGTGCCCAGAATGAGACAGTTTGCTTGATTATCTGCGAAATGAATATTACAGTTGACATCCCTGAATATGATAATGAGCTTAAAGAAGTACATGCTAAACATACATGACTATAGTACTCGACTGTCTACCCAAATCATGTTAAATGTCACCCCAGGGAGAGGAACAGCTAAGGTTAGGGTATAAATGATATTGAGGAAAATACCCCCAGGGAGGTAGAGAAGAGATTGAAGACCCTGAAGAGGCAGTCGACAGGCTGTGCTCCTGCTCCACCCAAGATAGGGACGCCTTCTTGGTAAGCATTATGCCTTCACCTTTTGGTGAAGAATACCCAGGACAGGATTTTGCTGGCACTATCATCATATATTAGTGCTACTGCAGTAAGTGCATTTATCAATGGCAATTCCAAATTTTTTATATCTGTCACCTTAATAAATTACCTTTTTCAACTTTGTGAAACTGTGTCAGAGAAAGTCCTTTATGGGGCTCTGATAAGTGGCTACACACATAATCCTTTAGACCGCTGACCAAGTCTGGGACTAAGACTGGACCTAGTCACACCTAGACCCCTCTCCAACACAAGTTTAGAAAGCAAGGGAATCCTTTCTGAACCTCACGACTCAACAGGAGGGCCTCCCTCAGCCATGTATCAGACTCATACCCTTTCATGTGACACCACCTCCCTGGGAAGTCCCTGGCCAGAGATGCCAGTGCACTGGTTAACATGTCAGCTGTGGAAACTTCCACCCAGCATTGACCTTCTGTCTTTTGCCTCCTGGCACATGCTCTCCTCCAAAATACCTGATAATGCTGCTGCAAAATGGAAGGTTCATAGGTGAGTCCTGTCCACTGCTCTGCAGCGGGAAGCACTTGTTTGGTTCTGTCCCGGTTCTGGCAAGGATAGAGTTAATTTCACAAGGAGCCAGGACAGGTGACCCAAGCTGGCTGGGGGCTATTCCATACCATGTGACATCATGCTCACCATAAAAGGGGGGCTAGTCGGGCAGGAGGGGGGCAGCGCAGTTTCGGCGTGGTTCCGGGACGGGCTGAGCGTCCAGTCGGTCTTGGTCGGTCATGGGATTGGTAAATTGTTCTCTGTTATCACCCATTGTGAATATCTGTTATCAGTACTGTTGTTGATTGTTTTCCCTCTCCCTTGCTGTCCCAGTAACCTGCCCTTATCCCAACCCTCGAGGCTTTGCCATTGTTTTTCCGTTCTCCTCCCCATCCCACTGGGGGAGGGGTGAGTGAGCGGCCCAGTGGCGCTCAGCGGCCGGCTGGGCCTAAACCACATCAGGGTCTTCTTCACCCAGCCATCGAATTTAAAACAAACAAACGAAAAAAAAAACCAAACCAAAAAACAAAAAACAAAAAAATCCTCGAAGCTCATGCTCTTTGAAGTTTGGCTGAAATTGGGCCACGGCTTCATGGCTTTTGGCAAAGGAGAGGGCACAGCAGATAGACCACGCAGAAAGCCTCAATTCCTTTAAGAAAAGGATTTGAAAAAGCTACATAATTAGTCAGGAAATTCCTTTGGTGCAAGCAAAGCGTAGAAGTGCAGCCTCTGTCATGGCATCTTACAAACCTGCTCAGGAAAGGAAAGCACATGGAGGCAGAGAGAGGAAAGAAGTGCAGTGGAAGGTTCTGTCACAACACATATACCATGTCTGTATTAATAGTTTTGAAAAGCTCATCACACTCCCTGACCTGTCAATGACTGCAAAATTTTGCAGTCCTGTTTTCAGTCAAGATTTATAGTGTCAACTTAGATGGAACAGTTTAAAAGGTAAACCTTGTTTCAACAGTTAAACAACATTCCTTAGCTGCCAAAGTCATGAAAAGCACTCTCTTTTACATTTCATGAACTAAGGAGGCAAGAAAAAGAGCTTTTCATAGCAATTATTAGGAACAAATGAGGAATGGCTGCAAAGAAAATAGAGCAGAGGGAATTTTAAATGATGAGGACCTTTAAAATAGTAGGTTTTTTAGTTTAAGATCAAAAGGCAGACAAGTTTCACACATACCTCTAAGAGGCTATAAAAAAAGTAATTAAGACCTTGATGCAAATAAATCAAAACGGCCAGTGATATTTTATACTCCTTCATACTTCAAAGGCAGAGAAAAACAGAATGTTACTTTTAATAGTCATCTCTGCTCTACCGTAGTAAACTCAATTTAAAGGAAAGATGAAAATTGGACAAACCACTAGAAAACTCCTCCGTACAAGACATTAAAACCAGTGTGGACTGTCATACAAAATGCACTATAAAGAAACTGACCAGAAAAAATAAGAACAAAGGTCTTTTACAATTATCTGTGATTGTCTACACTTCAAATTCTACCATTCTAGCTAAGAAAGGATGTTGTAAAGATGACAGACTCCATGGAGAGGAGCAGACAGGTACCACCACAGCACAAGAGCGGCAGAGAGGCATCCTAAAGGCTAGAGAGTGCAAAACCCAGGTGGCACTGAAACCAAGCCTAAAAACCATACTGAAGCCTGAACCACGCTGACACAAAGCTGACACCTACACCACAGGAACAGACAGAATTTATGTTGTCTTATGTGTTTTGCTGTAGTCACTCTGATTCTCCTCTTCTTATGTTGCTCCAGTTTTTTGAATTGAAAAGCCCTTCTGTTCTTTAAGGAGCTCCCTGTAAGTAGAGATCCAGGGAAATCTGTCTCAATGCCCCATCCCACAGAGGATCCCATCACAAAGCTGCAGAATTTGCATGGGAACATTCACTGCAGTCTAGCAGATACACAGATAGGTACCTTAACAGGAGTGCAGACAGACATGAACATAGTACCTGTCTTGAACTGATAATTGATGTATTGTTCAATCTCATGACACAGCAGTGAAAATTTCTGATTCACAGGAATCTTGCTGAGATTCAAGATTTGTTTTTAGCTCCTGCTGTGCTAAAGTAAGTAATATTCTATATCAGAAATTACAGCATTACAAAACACTGTCCTGGTTTTCAGCTGAGATAGATAGAGTGAATTTTCACAAGAAGCTGGGAAGGGACCGAGCCGGAAAAACTGACATAAACTAACCAAAGAGGTATCCCATATCATGACATCACGCTCAGTATTTAAGGGGGGAACTAGCCTGGGAGGAGGGATCGCTGCTCTGGGACAGCCTGGGTGTGGTGAGCAAATTGCATTGTGTATCATATTATTTTATTAGTTTTGTTGTTGTTATTTTCCTCTTCCTTTGCTGTCCCAGTAAACTGTCCTTGTCCCAACCCATGAGTTTTGCCTTTTTCTTCTGATTCTCCTCCCCATCCCACAGCAGGGAGGAGTGAGCGAGTGGCCATATGGTTCCCAGCTGCCAGCTGGGGCTAAACCATGACAATCCTTTTTGGCACCCAATGTGGGGCTCAAAGGGTTGAGAGAACAACAGATCTGACCTGAATGTGTTAAAGTTGTTACACACATTTGTTATATTAGTTAAATAGTTGCTGGTCACAATGGTGGTTTGTTTGTTCACATGTGCACATTATGGAAACCCACACTTGCTGCAGGTATTCCCTGTGCTGCTGTCTATCACCTCTGGGAGAGGGGTCACGATTCTCATTACGCCATGCTGTGTAATATCAGCTTATGATATGATAACATCACTGGTCATGAGGTTAAGCTGGTATGTGTATGTGGCATTGCTTCATGCCCATACCTCAGATGACATCTCTCAGAATTTATTAATAATCGCACCCAATATATGGGGAAGATGGGGGGGGGGGGAACTTTCTTCCACTCTTTCACCTCCCCTTTTTTCCTTCAAGCTGGTTAAAACAGCTTTTGAGACTTTTGAATACCCTTGGGATGTTCAAGCCACTATGCTCCTATTGCTGTCTCCTGAATGTGTTTCAGGCCTTGTTCAGTGTTACAAAAAAACTGTTTTAAGAACACCACACAGAGATCTGCCCCGAGGCTGGATAGTCATGGGTGGCACGGCATGTGGGAGAATATGGGCAGGTACCAAGAGACCTTCTCACCTCCAGTGGTTTGGAACTTCACTCCCGAACAACTACGGGACCCTGATGAAGCAATAGAACATGTGAAAGGAAAATACTGTGGCTATTCCAAAGAGGCACAACGTACTGCACTATGCTGGGCCCTGGCCAGTATCTACCAAACACTGCTCAATATCAGGCAGCACCTTCAGGAGGAAGAGAGGGAAAACAGTCTGACAACCACTGTGGCAACTCCAGCCCCAGCAACAGGCACTGCTGCTACTCAAATCCAAGTGACACGTGCTGCAGCTGAACCAAAACCCCAACCCGTGCTGGTATCAGTCACCCCTATATATAAGAACAAATACACAAAAAAAATCAGTTCCCTTAGTAGGGGATGACGATGAACCAGGACCATCACAAGAACAGGAGGAGGAGGCAGAGCCAGAGGTAATCACCCGATCCCTGTCCCTGAGTGAGCTGCGAGACGTGAAAAACGAGATCAGCCGCCGTCCAGGCGAGCACATTGTCATCTGGCTGCTCCGATGCTGGGATAACGGGGCCAGCAGCCTGGAATTAGAGGGCAGGGAAGCCAAGCAGCTGGGATCCCTGTCCAGGGAAGGGGACATTGACAAGGGCGATTGGGAAAAAAGACACAAGCCCTCAGCCTCTGGAGGCGACTTCTGTCAGGCGTAAGGGAAAGGTATCCCTTCAGCAAAGATGTTGGATGTCATCCAGGCAAGCGGACCACCACAGAGAGAGGTATCCAGTACTCGAGGGAATTAGCCATGCGGGAGATGGTTTATTATGACCCGGACAACATGCAGTTACCCACAGGTCCAGATGAGGTCCAATGTACCCGACCCATGGGTGGAAGTTTGTATGGAGTGCACCACTGTTGCAACTCAAAGAGGATATGTGCTGTTCCCTTGTACGGACCAGTATCTCAGCTATTAGGAGTAAGTGTTCCTCTGCTCAAGAGAGAGGATACAGTGGGTACACACCACAAGGCACCTTGTGGTTTACCTGCATGACCATGGAGAGGACATGAGGAAGTGGGATGGAGAACCTACCGTGACCATATGGGTACGTGAGTTGCAAGGCAAAACAATTTTAAATGGGGTTCTTCCCGGAAAATTGCTGATCCAGTCTCCAGCGGGCAGTTCCCTAGACAGAGTGGAAGGTCTGATCATACTTATAATCCTCTTGAAGGGACTGCTAAGTCATTTTTGCAAGAAGTGAGTAATGAACACAATGACCAAGATTAGAGACAACCAGGTCTACTGGACTGTGTGGATTCGATGGCCTGGCACGTCAGATCCACAGGAGTATAAGGCTCTAGTGGGCACCGCTGCACAGTGTACCCTAACGCCATCCAGCCATGAAGGGGCAGAACCCACCTGTATTTCTGGAGCGACAGGGGGATCCCAACAGCTGACTGTACTGCTGGAGGCCAAAGTGAGTCTAACCGGGAATGAGTGGCAAAAGCCCCGCATTGTGACTGGCCCAGAGGCTCCACGCATCCCGGGCACAGACTGCCTCCAGAGAGGGTATTTCAGGGACCCAAAAGGGTACCGGTGGGCTCTTGGCATAGCTGCCTTGGAGACAGAGGAAACTGAACAGCTGTCTACCTTGCCCAGTCTCTCAGAGGACCCTTCTGGTGTGGGGTTACTGAGGGTCCAAGACCAACAGGTGCCAATCGCTACCACGATGGTGCACCAGTGGCACTATCACACCAACCAAGACTCCCCGATTCCCATCCATAAGCTGGTTCGTCAGCTGGAGAGCCAGGGAGTGATGAGCAGAACCCGCTCACCCTTTAACGCTCCCCTGTGGCCAGTGCAGAATGGGGAGTGGAGACTGACGGTAGACTATCGTGGCCTGAATGAAGTCATGCCACCGCTGAGCGCTGCCGTGCCGGACATGCTAGAACTTCAATACGAACTGGAGCCAAAGGCAGCCAAGCGCTACGCCACAATTGATATCAGGAATGCGTTTTTTCTCAATCCCTTTGGTGGCAGAGCACAGGCCACAGTTTGCTTTCACTTGGAGGGGCACCCAGTACACCTGGAATCGACTGCCCCAGGGGCAGAAACAGCCCCACCATTTGCCATGGACTGATCCAGACTGCGCTCGAACAGGGTGAGGCTCTGGAGCATGTGCGATACATCGATGACACCATTATATGGGGCAACACAGCAGAAGTTGTTTCTGAGAAAGGGAAGACAATAGTCCAAATCCTTCTGAAAGCAGGTTTTGCCATAAATCTAAGTAAGGTCAAGGGACCTGCACAGGAGATTCAGTTTTTAGGAAAAAAAATGGCAAGATTGGTGTCGACAGATCCCAGTGGATGTGATCAATAAAATAGCAGCCATGTCTCCGCCGACTCGCAAAAAGGAAACACAAGCTTTCTTGGGTGTTGTTGGATTCTGGAGGATGCGTGTCTCCAATTACAGTCTGATTGTAAGCCCTCTCTATCAGGTGACCTGGAAGCAGAACGATTTCAAACAGGGCCCTGAGCAACGACAAGCCTTTGAACAAATTAAACAGGAAATAGTCCATGCAGTAGCCCTTGGGCCAGTCCAGGCAGGAGCAGATGTAAAGAACGTGCTCTACACTGTAGCCAGGGAGAATGGCCCTAGCTGGAGTCCCTGGTAGAAAGTACCAGGGAAGACTTGAGGTCGAGAATACTGAGGATCCAAGGCCGCTGCGCTCCAACTGAAAAAGAGATATTGGCAGCACGTGAAGGGGTTCGAGCTGCTTTGGAAGTGATTGGTGCTGAAGCACAGCTCCTCCTGGCACCCCAACTGCCGGTGCTGGGCTGAAGGTTCAAAGGGAGGGTCCCCTCTACACACCACACAATGGATGCTACGTGGAGTAAGCGTGTCGCGCTGATCACGCAGCGGGCTCCAGTAGGAAACCCCGGTCACCCGGGAATCTTGGAAGTGATCACGGACTGGCCAGAAGGCAAAGATTTCGGAATGATGCCAGAGGAGGAGGTGACACCTGCTGAAGAGGCCCCACCATGTAAGAAACTGCCAGACAATGAGAAGCCATATGCCCCGTTCACTGACGGGTCCTGTCGCATCGTGGGAAAGCATCAGAGGTGGAAGGCTGCCCTATGGAGTCCTGCATGACAAGTCGCAGAAGCTGCTGAAGGAGAAGGTGAATCGAGCCAGTCTGCAGAGGTGAAAGCCATCCAGCTTTAGACATTGCTGAACGAGAAAAGCGGCCGATGCTCTGTCTCTGGACTGACAGAGATGGACGGTGGCCAATGTCCTGTGGGGTGGTTACAGCAATGGCAGCAGAGCAACTGGCAGCGCAGAGGCAAACCCATCTGGGCTGCCCCAGCGTGGCAAGATACTGCTGCCCGGCTAGAGAAGCTGGTTGTAAAAGGACGTCACGTAGGTGCCCACGTACCCAAGAGTCGGGCCACTGAGGAACATTCAAAGCAACCATCAGGTTGCTTGGATTGAAGTGGCTCAGGTGGATCTGGACTGGCAACAGAAGGGTGATTTATTTATAGCTTGCTGGGCCCAGGACACATGAGGCCATCAAGGAAGGGATGCAACATACAAATGGGCTCACGACGGAGGGGTGGACTTGACCACGGATGCTATCGCACAGGTTATCCATGAATGTGAAATGTGCACTGCAATCGAGCAAACCAAGCGGTTAAGGCCTCTGTGGTATGACGATGGCTGAAATATCAATATGGGGAGGCGTGGCAGATTGATTACATCACACTCCCACAAACCCACCAAGGCAGGCACCATGTGCTTGCAATGGTTTAAGCAACCACCAGATGGCTGGAAACATGTCCCATGCCACCACCCGGAACACTATCCTGGGCTTTGAAAAGCAAGTCCTGTGGTGACATGGCACCCCAGAAAGAACTGAGTCAGACAATGGGGCTCATTTCCGCAACAACCTCATAGACACCTGGGCCAAAGAGCATGGCATGGAGTGGTGTATCACATCCCCTGTCATGCACCAGCCTCTGGGAAAATCCAATGGTACAATGGACTGCTAAAGACTGCACTGAGAGCGGTGGGTGGTGGGACTTTCAAACATTGGGATACACGTTTAGCAAAGGCCACCTGGCTAGTTTAACACCAGGGGATCTACCAATCGAGCTGACCCTGCCCAATCAAAACTTCCACGTAATGTAGAAGTGGATCAAGTCCCCATAGTGCACATGAAGAATATGTGGGGAAGACAGTCTGGGTTATCCCTGCTTCAGGCAAAGGCAAACCCATCTGCTGGATTGCTTTTGCTTGAGGAGCTGGGTGTACCTGGTGGGTGATGCAGAAAGATGGAGAAGTCCAATGCATACCTCAAGGGGATTTGATTTTGGGTGAGAATAGCCAATAAATTAAATTGCATGATGTTAATTGCTAAATAACCCTATCATTTTATGTCATCACTACTACAATTGCTGTATATCATATAAATTGTACTGCAGTAAGAATCACCCAAATTAATGAAGGATGAACTGTGATGAAACTGAGCAAAGTGCAGCGATGATGGAACTAGAACTGGCTTCAGCAACTGGCGCCCAGCAACTTCCTCAGAATCAACATCTTCAACCCACAGACTGTGAGCATAGGCCATGCCAGATACACCAGCCACAAGCTCCACATGCAGCGTGCAACAATCCAACAGCACACACCATCTCTCCTGCCCTGAGAGACTGTTACAGCAGGTGGAGCCCAAAGTCATGAATTAAATGAACTCTGGATGTTTTTGAGGGGTGGCCCATAGACTAAGGGAATAATAACTCTGTGTGTGTGTGTATATCTCAAAGACATGGTGATTAACTGGAAAATGTAGTATCTGGGCACGATGTAGATGGTATAGAATAAGGGGTGGGTAATGTTGTGGTTTTCGGCTGGGATAGAGTTAATTTTTGCAAGAAGGTGGGAGGGGACACAGCCAGGAGAGGTGACCTAAACTAGCCAAAAGGATATTCCATACCATATGATGTCATGCTCAGTATATAAGAGGGAGAGATGGCTGGGGAGGTAGGATTGCTGCTCAGAAATGGGCTGGGCATTGGACTGTGGGGGTGAGCAAATTGCATTGTCTATCACCTGCTTCGGATATTCTTTTATAAGGATCGCTGCTGTTATTTTTCTCTTCCTTCACTGTCCTAGTAAACTGTCCTTATCCCAACCCACCAGTTAACTTTTTCTTCCAATCCCACTTGGGGGGGTGAGGGGAGGAGTGAGCAAGCGACCACATAGTGCTTAGCTGCCAGCTGGGGCTAAACCACGACACGCACTCACACAAATGTAAAGTCATTTGGGTATATAAAACAGCTATGATAGAATATATTCAGGATTCATTCAGGATTGCATTTTCAGAACAAAACTTAGAATATTCTCCAGACACTGAGACAAAATACTGCAAACAAGCCTCTGCTTTTTTCTTCAGGTTTTATGACGACAATTTTGGAACAAAAAATAAAATGGAGAAAAAAATTAAATCACAAAGGAAATCCCTAAGCCATCTATATGAAAAGGTAACTTATTCCAACACCTCCTTCTGCCCAAGAAGTCTGATTCATTGGGTACAAAAACTTGCATTTTTCAGTAAAGCTCAAATAAATGTTTTATAAGATATTTCCCAGCTGCAGTTTCATGCAACAAAAAAAGCATTGCACTGGTCCAAAAACTCATTAATGTACAAATGTAGCCAGAACAGGGTTCGTAGTTCTCAGCCCATGTAAGAGCATTTTAGCTATAATCCTGGAAAGTCATCTTCCTTCAGACAAGTGGGCAAAAAGACCTTGCATTACTGTCCTCAAAGAATTACTCGGCATCCTGTCTTCAGTCATATCTGGCACAATAAACACCATATAAATAAGCATGCACCACATACTTAAAATATACAGTGTTCCATCCCACTAGGTAAAGCTATCTTAAACTATTCAAGACACAAAATTATTTCAGAGATTCAAACATTAATAATAGTACATTAATTTCTAGTGAAGAGCAGCTTTCCAAATACTGACAAACTCTTCAGGTATAACACACGCAAAAAGCAAGCTCCTCCCTCGCCATGTCTTGCATCCATAAAGTTTCTAAGGCTTCAAATAAGTGACACTTCTGGTGAGCACATTCTCTTTCCCAGCAGTTTGATCCCTAACATAATGTTGGGTCCCAATTTTGCAACTAAGTTAATGCTTCCATATTGGTTTTGGTGAGGCAAGGTCCAGCACACCACTGGAATAATTAGGTCTCAGCATCTGCCCAGGAAATATATGGTGGGAAGGATCCAAGGAAGCTCTGTTGTAACTTCCAAAAGGGAGGTTTTTTTGTAGCTGTGCTTGCTAAGCCCTGGTTGGTTTTTTGCTCTTTAGTGTCTCTTGTTTTTCATATCACCCCCCACTCCTTTTATACCTACCTAACATCAATCCTTCCATTACCAGTCTAGATGACCAGCAGCCTAGCTTATTATTTTACATTCCTGAAGGCATTTATAAGCATCTATTACATAGCTGTAATAAACCATGAGTTAACACCAAACACTTAAACCACTCCTCCAGGAGCACGGACGTCCAGAATTTTCAGAGTTGTCTTCCAGCCCAGCTTTTTGGTAATCACAGCAAACCACAACGCAGTGTTATTTTGGCAGTTATTTTAATTTCCCAAAATTAGATGGGATCAAAATCCAGTGCTTTGATGTCAAGGAAAAAACCCCAACATCTTAACAAAATTCCAGTTCCTAACAGCAGATTGTAACCAATGTCGTTTCAATTATGTTTTCACAGGACAATAAAAATAATTTACACCTCTATGCATATTTTATAACATTTTTTTCAATGCAGTAGAGGAAGATGAAACCATATACACAAAGAACTGGTCTCCTACATAAAGCAAACAAAAAAAGCTGATTATTAAACCAAACTTCTCTCATAAAACTAGACCTGTGCTGGCAGTATTCCCACTCCAAACAGTGGCAGATACTAAATTTGTCGGTATCAAGAGACTGAAACCATTATTCATTATTCCAAAAGGTTTAACTTTTTTTACATCTGTATCAGAGTTTGAACTCGTACAATAATGAAACAAACAGCTACATGATATCCAGTACTAATAAAGCTGCCTGCAAAAATCAGTTCCCACTAAGTCGACCTCAAAGACCACTCAAAACACAACTGTATTACTACTTCTGCACATTTCCAAATTTGGCTTTTTATAAGGCATGCATATGACTAAGGTAGCATTAAATAATTCCAAGAATATTTTTTCCATAAGTCATGATACCAGACCTCTAATAAATTTAAAAAAAAAAAAATCCCTCCTCTCTTTCAGCTGTAGAGAATGCTATCACCTTTTTGTTTTCTGTAATACCAACAGAATTTGGACACCAAGAGACTCTAACATATATTAGTAAGGTGAATCTTTTGTTGGTGTAGCTAATCTTTTTCCTTAACATATATCTGTGCATTTGAGGCACTTTTCTGTCGGCATCTACCACCAATGACTTCTCTGATTTATCAGTCTGCAGGATAGGTGCCTAACAGTTTGAATGACCAGGTCCAACTATATACCAGTTAAATCTTCCTTCATAAATGACAGTTTAAAAACTCTCTCTAGTGATGAATTGCTTTGTTGGTATAAACAGAGAGGGGTATGAGGAAGCTGTTTTCCTGTGGGAACAACACTACTACACTTTAATTTAGGGATTTTTTAAAAAGGAAAAATTAATTAATAATTAGACTTCTGCAGGATCTTGGATGCAGGACTTCTCAGAGCCAGCAGACTGACACATAAGAGTTCTGAGAAGCTGTGTATACAATTTTACAGTATATCAATGAGGTTGTTTTTCCTTTTCATTCTGCACTGTAAGATATATGTGATGAATTCACTGTTTTCAAATTCTGCAGTTCAAAACCAAATATTTTCAGAAGATTTTCATTTATGTAGTTAAAGAAATGCTTACCTGGCATTTCTTTTTGCGTGCCTTCAGACTTTGCTTGATATAACCTGAGATGGTCTGCATGTCTTCTAAGCATGAAGCTTCATATAGAACCAAATAGAAATTTAACATTAAAAAAACCCCAGTAAGCTGATTTCCTTGAACTGATCATTTATCTATAAACACAAACACATAGAATGTTTTTACAATACTTGTTTATATAGTTATAGGTAGTTCTATTTCAAGATAGTGTTACAAAGTTTTGCAAAATAAAAGAAGCCCTTATTCTCACAGAATTTGGGGAAAAATAGCATGTGAAATCACATTTTTTTCTGTACAAACCAATTACATAAAAATACCACTGTTTTAATCAGGTTTTCTACAGTACATTTGCAAGCCAGTTTTGCCATGAACTGAAGTTTATTTCTTCATAGTATTGACAACTCTGTGGAAAAAAAACAAGTGGATTGTATTACCAGCTACTTTGAGGTTGATTAATAAAGTAAGACCTTGATTGTATAGTCTCAATGTGCAATGGTAAATACTTACAAAAAACCCTACTGTGTCAAATTTAAAATTACCTGAATTTTGAATGTGGGTTATTTCAGCTCTAAACAAGAAAAATAAAATTTTGGCTTTCATATCAAGTAAGTGAGGTATTATTCAGCTAAGAACACAATTATTTATACAAAAGAAGCATTTTACACTTAATATTAGGTATTATTAGCAGACAGTACTACACATCTTTTTATTAACAACTATTTTCAGATTAAAACTGTATTCAAACAGCCTTAAAAATAAGTGAGCCACAGACTTTCTATTTTTTATACTAGAGAAGTAAAGCACAAACGTGTTGCAAATGCCAGGATAAATCCAGCATTTTCCTCTCAGGCGCTTTATTGATCAGTGAGGATTACACATGGTATGTGTAGATTGAGTTGGAGGGAAGCATACTTTTTTTTAGGTTTACGAAACAAAACAATTTCCCTGATTCTGTTCTAGTAAAGAATAAATTGTGCCCAAACATGCCTCTCTCATATAAAGACATTATAAAGACATCTGGAACAGCTGAAATGGATGCATACATGTTGATTTAGTGATGTAAATCTCAACCTAGACAATACCAGATTAGACGTGGTGCATTGGTTGGGATGTAGTTGTCACATTGTATCATCTTGTATTTGCCTTGGTTTTAGTCTTTGACTTGTTTTTACTCTTTCCTAACTCATGGCTGGCATTGGAAGCTGGTACTAAGTTAAATGGACCCAGTTAAGGTTGTTCTTCTGTTACTAATGTTGCCCAGTGCTACTTGTGATTTGGGAGTCCCTGGGCTTGCTTTCACAGTGGCTGTTCATACACAGAGGGTCCAAAAAAGCTGCTGTCTGACCACACTAAAAAATGCACAAAGTCGTCAAAGGAAGGAACTGTACTCTGTTCATACACCCACAGTGCCGAAGCAGGCTTGGTCCAACACTGGGATCTCTTCTAAAGCTACAAGTATCAGATTCCCACGTGGGAAACTTGTGAGCCCTGGTACACAAGCATGTAGTCTTTGGCACATAAGCACTCCACCTCAGGTGGGTTCAGGTGAGACCAGACCAACATTCGCTCACAACTGCCAGGCGTGCTGGCAAAGGTAACATGGAGGAAGCGCCAGCTCCAAAGAGCGCTTTCTGGATCCAGCATCATGAGGCAGTGCTTTCACAAAAATACGTCTCCAGGAAAGCCCAGGAGCTGCAAGCTGCCTCAGCCCTGCTGCAACCACAGCCCACCCCCTGACCTGGTGACGGCGGGTCGGCGGCAGCATCCTCTCGCCTCAGGCCAGGCCGAAGAGGGCAGAGGACCCCGGCAGGTTGGGGACGCCCGCGCAGCCACACGCCAGCCGTTACGGCCACGCGCAGGGATCGCGAGCTGCAGTGACCGCGCGCTCAGCCGCCAGCCCGCACCTGCTCGAAGTACGTTACGCCTCAGCCGTTGCTGCGAGCGGCGAGTCCCACCACCCCCAGCTCCTCGGGACTCCATTGGCTGCAACGAGCAACTCTGTTCCCGCCCGCTGCTCACCGATTGGCTCAGGCCCCCGCTGATCAGCGCGAAAACCCCACCCCTGGAGTCGGCGCCGCGCTAGATAGCTCACCCGGCCCTCGCAGCTGGACGGGCAAGAAATCGCAAATTAACCAAAATAAAGATACGCTGGCCAAACCGGCGGGAAGCAGGAGGATGGCAAAGGATCTTACCGCCAGAAACATGCACGGGTTGAGCCAGATAAAACTCGAAGCAGGTAATCTGTAACTCGTCTCTGAAAGGTGGCACCTACAGGACGCCCTGTTCCCGGCACGCTGTCATGGTCAGCAGTACCTCAGGGGAACAAAAGCCGCTTGACGACAGCTCGTAAATTTCTCAAGTCTTTCATCTGACAAAACTTACCTTGCAAGCAGTGGCTAAGATCGTCCCATTTTTTTGCTGCACTGTTACGTATGTCAGTCCCATTAAGAAGGTGTAAGTTTTGGACAAGACCAGCATCAACAAACCACTTTTTCCTAGTAGAAGAGTAAGTTTTTTACTCTTGGCACAGTGAAGTCTAAAGAAAAAATCTGCTAAAGACTCAAATACAAAAGACTTGGTTTTTCCATCAGCTTCTAAGGAAATCACACTCTGTCTGCATTTATCCTCCCAAAACAAATTTTGAGTAACATTTGGCTGAAGAAAACCTGCCAACATGTCAATGATACTACAGTTGTTATGAGTTTTCTGAAATCGGAAGTCAACAAGAGAGAGTACAGACAATTTTACAAATACATGGCTCAGGCTACCTCCATATAAGCTGCCTTGCTTAAAAGCTACTGGTCCACCTCCTACAGAAGAAGTAAAGCCCTGGATCCAAAACAGGGGCAACTCAATTAACTTTGGTACGCTCCTGAAACTGTAAAATTTATACCCATCCTGTAGGAAGGGAACATTCTTTCCCCAGAACTCAGCATTATTGAACTGAAGTCATTACAGGAAATAACCTTTCAACAGCTGAGAACACTTAAAATTACACCTGACACATTCATACTTAATTTCTTTCTATGAGATCACTATCACCTGTTAGGCAGGTATGAGAAATCTGGACAAAACAGTAAGTTTCAGGGCAAATCCCAAATTAAAAAACTTAGCCTATTTACTTATGCTGTGTGAGGCATTCCATTTCAATCTAAACCCTGAAAAAGCCAAAAATTATGAAAATGCCCAACTGGCTTGTGCTCTGTCTTCTAATTTTCTTACCTCCCTTTGGAAAGCAATTCTTGACCTTTTCAGTTAAGACTTGGCTTTCCACTGGTTGCCTGAGGTGAAGTTACGAACTCAGAAATCTGAATGATAAATTCCTCAAGCTACAGTCTAAAACCCATTGGCACAATTATGGTTTACACATCTGTTAAGCAATTCTTGTATTTAATTCTTTTTGTCAGAAACAAAAATTTGCAGAGATAAAATCTTATCCAATCCATAGCTTTACTTTTCAGCTCACCAACTTTCTTTGGGATCAATGCCTTTTTTTTATGATTAACTGCAAAGCCAGAAATGACAGTACATGAAGAAAGCTTGTTCAAAGACGTTCTGTGATCATTGCTGGATCTCACATGAGACCTAGCAACAGCGAGCTTAAAACATAGAAATTTGACTATAAGCACTGGATTTTTTTTTTTAATCAAATTTGGCAAATAAAACCCTGTGCTTTTGTTTTGCTCAGTCAAAACAGGAATGGCTGACACCAAAATTATACATGAACACCACTGATGTTTGTCAGTCCCAGATTCTGATGGGCAATCTCCAGCCATGGATTATTACTCATGAGAAGATAATACTATGAAAGACCTTAGATGCAGAAACCTATCTGCTTTATACGCTACCTAATTCTTTGTAAGGTGTAGCTGACGACTCACTAATTAGTCTTTATTAGTTTTATTTTTAGCGACTTTAATTTAAAGTAACACTGCTGCAGTCAAAGCAACACACACAGAACCAGGGTAAAAACCGAAGCAAGGCCCCTCTTTTACAAAACTGATAGTACTTCAAAAGTCTAAATTCTGTTTGTAAATAAAATTCCCAAGATCTGCACTAAGACCAGCAAAAGCACTCATGCCACCACTTGATTCGTCCATTGGCTACTTTTCTTATGACTGTATCTCATCTTGACACCCTCCAAAACAAACTGTACACTGCTAATTCACACAATGCTACCTTGGTGCTCTTCCCGCTCCCTTACTACTTCTACTTTTCCATACTTTTAACTCTGCAGGCAACACATTTGGATGGCACAATGCAGACCAGTGCAAGCCAGCCCACGCGGGGACTGTAATCTAATTAAACGACTTGGAAACACACCCTGCCACCCACCAGGATGAAACACCGCTGGTGTGTTTCCTTGGTGTCCAGTGTTAAATCACTGCTTCCGCCCAGTGTTGGGGACGCGGTCCCTTTGTCCTCTGCTGCCAGGACAGATTTCTCAGCACATCCACTGTGGGGAGGAGTGTTATTAACTGCAGATGTTATTGTCCTGAGCTGTTGTGAAGGCTCTGCGCTGTCCAATAACTGCCATATTTTACCTCAGAGGCAGTGACAGTGGCTCAGTACACGTCCCTCCGACGTTAACTCGTAATGACAACTCGGCTATGGGATACTACTTCCTTCCTTTTTTTCTTTTAAGCATTCTGTGGGTTTTTTTGGACACATTTCTTTTTCCAGTGTTTTCAGGTTCATCGTCACCAATAACGCAGTCCTTAGAAAGCCCAGGGATTCATATAAGTTATTTGAGAAACCTCAAGAACTTTTAACCTATTCTTAAACCCTGAATCCCCCAGTGTTATAACTGGGTTAACAGAGCTGTTAATGGAACAGTTTCTCATTACACACAGGGATCATCATGGGGGAAAAGGCAAATAACTGGATAGCTGGGTCTGACACAGTAGAAACCCTCATTTTTTTCACAAGTTTTTTTTAATTGGTTCAGTTTGAAAGGAATCATTTTAGGCAATTTAATGCAAGCAGATAATGGCTGCAATTGAGCTTTTTTTCATCTTGTTTCACGCTGTATGTTTGTCAACAAATTACATAGTACATACTCAGTAGATACATAGATATTTTGATTAGAGCTGGCAGAAAATATAAGCTTTCCAGGGTATGAGCTATTTCAATTTTTTTAGCTATGGCAATTACCATTTGATATCATTTAAATATTGCCTCTACTTGCAGTGGACCAGAATCAACCTTATTGTCCTTTTCCTCTCCAAGCTGGCTATAAGGCAAAAGGGAGAAACCTTTTTTCATGCACTCAGGAATAAGCAAAAGGCAAACAGCCCCACTGTTCCTCCGCCTGGCTTCCCACAGCCCGGGGAGAAAGTAGGACACAGAGCAAACAAAAACTGCTCAACAATCCCTCTCTTGCAAAGAAGAGGCCACCAAAGCAAAGGCAGCCGCCCAAGGCGTTCCCAGATCATAACAAAATTGTTCATGGAATTGTAGGGAATAATGCAATTAGAGAGAACTGAGTCAAAACACCTGAGCTGAAAAACTATGCACTGTAGTTCAGTACTTTCCATTGAGAACTTCTTACTTAACTTGGCTGCTCCCCCAAATCATATAAGCCTTCCAGATCACATGTCAGGATACACTATCATCTTAAGTAGCTTAGCCAAATTTCTTTGCCTCTACATCCAAGAGCAGAAAAAGTACTTTGCCCCTTCCACCATTCTGCTTCCTGGTGCGATTACAGCTTTTTCCTCATGCCATATTGCTGTCTCATACCATATCACTCCCAACTGAGGAAGACAGCACCTTCTTATGTGATAAGCAACTGCTTTCTCCTATTTTAGATCTAAACTTCAACCCAAATTGGTATACAATCTCTCTCTGCATTACCAAAACTTTCCAAGCCCTCCCTTCCCTGAACTGCTATCTTTGACTTTGGTATTAGTTTGATTTCTCAGAGGAAGGAGAGAAAGCTTTTACACTGTAATGTGTCATTAAAATACATGGCACCCCATCCAAACACTATTATTAATAATCTCCATGCAACACAGCTCTTTATATGAAATAGATGCAGCACGTAACTAATTTTTCCAGATTCTATAGGTCTGTGATTATGCTAATCTGTTTCACATGAAGGACTCATGTCTTTATTTTTAGATGAGATGACTTAAGCAAATGTCTATGTTTAGAAAACAGAAAAAACAACCAAGGCAGACAGATACTGGACATATATGTATGAAACTGTAAAGCCTGAAAAAGACTTGGAAAAATTCTGTAACTGAAGTGCTACTGAAATATGCTGTAACTCCTGCTTCACTTTTATGTCTCTATATACAGACATAGATATATATCCCATTAATGAAATCCAATCCTAAAGGGAGCTGGCAACCAAAAGTAGTACAGCAGTTTTTGACATTAAAATAAAGTGCTCTCTCATACCCCTCTGTAATTTAGAAATGAGATTTAAATTGCATGTAAGTTTTTCATAATAATGGGATCTTTTCACCTGCAGATATTTTTGTCACTGTTAAAACTGAACTACACAACTCCAGAAGATAAAGTGCTCCCATGTGTAACTGTCGTCCTCAAAATTACAAATAAAAACATATATTAAAACAAAAAAAACCCTCAGAAATGTATATCTGATTGAGCTCACCATTTTAGTCCATGTTTATCATATAAATTTAGATTACATCTACTAATAGGAATCCTTTGTCTAGTTTTCCATTTATTCACAACCCAAAAGAAAAAAAAATGCAATAAATAATGTGCTCCTTTATTTATCTTTCTAGAAAAAAGATGAGGAAAAGAAAAGAAAAAATCCACACTTTCTAGTACTTTAAGCATCTATGATATCATTAATTTCGGTCCACCAAACTTAAACCCCATTTCTGACATGCTTCTTTCTTTTTTTGAGAGTGAAAGAAATAGGCCAAGTTCCATCAGCTCAACGGGACTGAATATACAGCAAAGATGCAAGATAAGGCTTTAAGTAGGACTAACAAAGGAACCAGCACTTTCCTTTGAAAGAAAAAAAAAATTTTTTTTAGTATTATGCCATTTTCTGAAGTGCTTGCACTTGTAGGAAAGGGATTCAAACAATTTAAACATTTTGATATGCCAAAATATTACAAATAATGGCAAGAAGTCTTCTATGGCTTAGTGATGTAGCACTCACAGTGGTGCTGTTGACTTACATTTTCCATGTACAGCTCTTAATTTCATTTAGCAATCTTAAACCCGTACATCTTTGTACTGAATTGACAAGTCTACATAAGTTAATCTCTCATAGGAAAAGGCCTATTTACTATTGGTGGAAGTATGCTTGATAGAGAAGATAATCAAAATTCAATTTTGAAAAGTTTAGCAAGGTGTGTGTGTTTTGGTTTTGATTTGGTTGGGTTTTTTTTAAACTCAAGACACATAATCTAAATTCAAAAAATCGAATGTGCAAGGCAAAAGCAGCACTGTGCCAAAGGTACAGTATTGGTCATGCAACTCCAGGTATTTTAAAAGCAATTTGTACCTCAGAAAGTGCAACATCTCTGGTTCCTTCATATCTCTGCTCTCCAAATCTCAGTATGCTTTCCTTGATCAATTTGATTTAATGATCTCCTAATAGCCAGAATAACTTAATTCATAATCACACTGGATTTTTGTCTGGAATCATACTTCCTGCTGGCAGCAGCAGCTGACAAAAGGGGACAATCTCCTGAGACATGCCACAACGAGGAGCAGTTAATGATGACTTTTACTATCTTTCTGTTTTGTTAGGCCAGTCCTTCAGCCAGGGCTCTCACTTCTGTTTCAGCCCTGCACATGAGGGAAAAAGGCAGCTCCAGCATAAAACAATTCCAATAAGCATTTCATGCAGGTAGACGAGTATTCCCCAATGTGGGCACTGAGGAACACATCTACAACATTTTCAGGAAAAGGCACATTCACGCACGCTCTGGCACAAGGGGCAGACCAACAGCGTAGCTGTAGCACTGGCACAAAAGGCAGTGTAAGGAGGTTGCTAAAACTTATTTTCCACCCTTTTGAGCGAGGCAGATTCCATCTGCTGGGAGTAGTTCATCAAAACTGCCATTCCCATTGCTCTGGTCTGGGCAGCAGAATCCCGAATGACAAGACAGACACTGCGGAGCTGCTCAGAGTTAACAACAGTAACTGCCGGGCTCAAGCAGCAGCTTCCAAGGACATTGTTCAGAGGGTACGAGAAAGATGTAAGACTGTTTAAAGCTGTGGTGAGATGAAAAAGAGGTTTGGGGTTTATAAATGAAGACTTAGACAACTTCCAGAATAACAGAAAGAGGAAGATTTGTTTGAAGACAGGTTTTTCCTGTGGAGGGGTTTGAAAACAATGCACATTTCAAGAGAAGAGGCTCTTGCACAAACCTCTGGGAGATAACGGGCAAACTGTAAGCGCTACTTGCGAGACTGTGTTTTCTAAGTTTTTTTTCTGCTAGAGACTGACTGTCTGATATTCAGTCTCCTTTCACTAACATTTTTACCAGATACTTCATGAAGAAATAAAATCAGTGACAATTGCACTGTGACTTAACCACCCAAATGACATATCATTTCCTGAAAGTCAGTTTCTTAGAGGATTTAAAAAGGAAAAAAGGAGAAAAGAAAGACGTTCCTGTGGTCTATGTGGAGTCAGAAATCCTAAGTTCAGCTTTGGCATCAACTCCCACCAAGGCTTTCCAGAGGGCTGCATGGGATTACATTTTCAAAAGGACTCAAAAGGATTAGGAGCACGTCTCATTGTTAAAAGTGATTTAGACTAATGAGCTTAGCATTGCTAAATATAATGCTTCATGGTCAAGTCCAGTGAGGGGTAGGGCTCTCCCACAGCTCCTGGCAGATTTAGATGCAAGGGTCTGAACTACAGCAACCCCGTTTCTACAGCTTTCTGATGGAGGTGACTGGCCCCAACCAGGAAAAGCAGATGGGGACACACGCCTTAGCCCAGCAGGTCAGCAAAAACCATCCATGGAGCAAGCTTGTAGTAACAGGCTGGGTTGTGAACATGAGCAGCACCCCTTCTGCTGCTCATGGCACAATTATGCAGCAGAGATTAAAGGAAAGAGTACTTTCTGTGGCTGCAGACAGATTCACCAGAGGCCATCATCTGTCAAAGGTCACAAGCTTCTAAGTACCCGAGACACTTGTAAAAGCTGAGGTGGGTGCCCTTGACAGTGGCACGCAGCCTCCCTGTGCCACATTCTCTTCTCTTGCTCTAGTCTGTGATTTCTTTCCTGTTTTAGTGTGGAAGTTTTTTTAAGGGAGGGGGAGGTAAGGCACACAGAATACTTATCAAAGGAATTGAAGTGTTTTATTCAGTTTGCACTTTTGCAACGGAAAAAATGTTTTAATATACTTGACCTAAATTCTTCAGTGCTGTTCCTGCATTTTGTGAGAGACTGGAAATAACTCCTAAATGTGTAAAATTTTGAACATGAAACGTGAAAATTGATATGCCTATTCATGAGCTGCAGTGTTTACTTTCTGAAAATTAAGTTGACATTTTCTGATGCTTTGTTTTCTATTGACAATAAGTCACCATACCACAGAAATGGGGGCTTGAAAGGGGAAGAGACATTTCATGTAACGTAAGAGTCTGTGAACTTTTGTGTTGAAGGGGGTAGGTAGGAGTGCAATTGTGGCCTAATAGTTATATTAGGCAGATGTTTCTGCTAAAACATTTAGCATTAAAGGAGTTTCTAATGTAAGCTTTCTATTACGTCATCATTTTAAAAATGTCAATCAGTGTTTTGATGCCCTCTAGCTTTGCAGGTTAGCCTTAGTACCTTAGTACCTAAGTGCTCCAAACTCCTAAAAAATGCCCTGTATTCAATCACAAATCAAGTATCAAACTGCAACGAATATGCTGTGGTAAATTGGTTGCTTTCTCAGGATAGCTAAAAAAGGTATATAAATCCTAAGCCAAGCCATTCAGCCCACGTATGTGGCCCACAAATAGATTTTCGCACCAAGTTCTACCTGCTCACGCTTTTTGCTGGCTCAAGACCTTACTTTTTACCCTTTCAAAGCTCCATTTAAGTCAAGATGAATATTGTCTGAATTAAGGGCTAAGAAACGAATATGGACCCTTACTTCTGGACAGACATTAGTACCATTCCTTTGCCGTTGCAATTCTAACCCACTATGCTATCTGTTGTTTGAAGCTCATCTCATTACAAGTTTCCTAGGAAACAAATTTAGGAGCACACAGACATTAATAAGAATGCAGCCTCGGGTAAGTTTGGGTTTGGATGATGGAATAGCACTGCCCCTCAATTTGCTTACGTTCACCAAACCTGTTATTGAAACAGATCCAAAGCTGAGGAGAAAGAATGAAAGGTCTGCGCTGTATGTTCTTTGTTCACAGCACACCTTTGCCTTTGTTCAGAAAGCCAGGGAAACTTATTACTTCTGAAAGTATGTTTTCTTTTTTCTGAGCTTTAAGTGGATGGCAGTTATGACAAAACCTGTCAGGGTTGCTGCTGTGCCAGAAACCACATAGGCAATTCCCAGGAATGGGTTACTTCCTCCGCTCCATACCACGGTTGAAAGAATCACGTGCTTCCTCCCCTTGAATTTGGTAACAGGAAAATCTGATAGAAGGATGTTAAAGTTTCACTAACGAGTAAGTTTACATTATTTCCAGGAGGAGGAAAAGTAGCGGTAAATGCTCAAAAACCTTTCCAAGGCATAAACAATCTGGAGAACTGCATTTGCTGCAAAAATTCCTTTAACTAATCTGTGATGTCTCTGCTATTCTGGGTCCAAAATCCCAGTAGCAGCTGGTGGTAACAAATCCAGTTATTTTAGATACAGTCTCTGTGTGACCCTGGAAATCCTTTCTTGTACATTTTAAATTTCAGATTCATAACTGCTACTGTGTTAATTTGCTATGAAAATTCAGTTGAAAATTAGTCTTTCGGGCATCTTATCGTGATGATGCTCCACATATTCTCACTGAGGGGAAGTGCTCACTTCTACTTTACATGTTGTCTACCCAGAATGTTATACGATTTTACCTTTCATCTCTCCATGTGGAAGCTTTCAGAATAGAACAGTGCTACAACATTTAAAATCATAGCTCTATCTGCTGAGAGAGAAGAGAAATTTACAGTCATCTTGACATAACTCCTGCTGACAAAACAACTGCTTTAGTCACTGTATTGGGTCTGGCTGAGGTGGAGTTAATTTTCCCCACAGTGCTGTGCTGCGTACGGGCACCAGCAAGGTGTTGGTAACGCACCGGTGTTTTGGGTGCTGCCGAGCAGCGCTGGCACAGCACCACGGCTGTGTCTCTCCAACAGCCCCCTCACCAGCAGGCTGGGGGTGGACAAGGTCTTGGGAGGGGACATGGCCAGGATAGCTGACCCCAACTGATCACAGGGATATTCCATACCATAGGATGTCTGCTTAGTAATAAAAAGCTGAGAGAAAGGAGGAGGAAGTGGGGGCATTCGTTACTTATGACATTTGTCTTCTGGAGTAACTGCTACGCGTACTGAAGTCCTGCTTCCCAAAAAGTGGCTGGACATGGCCTGCTGATGGGAAGTAGAGAATAAATCTTTTGGGTTTTTTCCTTTGCTTCCATGTGCAGCCTTTTGCTTTATTAAACTGCCTTTATCTTGACTCATGAGGGTTTTTTCCATCTTTCTTTCTCCACTCCCTGTCCTGCTGAGGAGGGCACTGATAGAGCGGCTTGGTGGGCACCTGGTGTCCAGCCAAGGTCAACCCACCGCAGTCAGCGAAGTTCACACTGTTCGGTGTGAGAGTGCATTTTCACCAGCACAAAAGTTCCTGTCAGCACATGGCTCAAATCTGCCAGAAGGCTCTGCTGACACAGGCATCCCACACAGCTCTCAATGGCAGGGATACCTCTGGCACTTCTTGCACCCTAGTAAGGGTGTCTACATATCTGATTAGGCCACCACTAAATATTTCAGCTAAAACAACACCTTCAACCATCTCTTCAGCTTCCCACTCTTCAGTTTTACCCTTTGTGTAAAGCTCCCACGTGCTGTCTGCAGCCAAAGGTAGTCCCCTCAGAAGTTAAATTCAATGTCATGTGCAGCCATTTGAGTGACAGGTCTTAACTCTGTTTGCTCAAGAAAAACCACTTGTAGTGTCTTATCACCCTCAAAACTAGGTCTTTTCAAGGTGATTCAGTTTGGGGTGTTTTGCTCGGTTTCTTTGCTGTTTTACTACACAAATCCCATCCACTTCCATCTGGTTGTAACTATCTAATAGTTAAGGAGTGTCTTGGATAACATGAAAGGATACTATAGGAAATATGAAAAGTATAGTTCCCTGCTGGGAGGCCATCTGCAAACTGCCTTATCCGTCTGACACGACGGTAAAGATTTCTGAATGTAGCAAAGGCCGACACTCGCATCCAGATAATGAAGTCGTCATTTACATAACCGTTGTTCCTTTCATCTTCCTCATCTAACAAATATACTGGTTTCTGCCAGTAAGGAGGTCTTGCTGTCCCTGGTGAAAAAGAAGGGAAAGACATACTGTCAGTAGAACAGTGGCTGGTCACCAACTTCTAGGCCTACTCACAACCAAGGCAGAATATGAGATATGAGACACAAGACACAGTGCAGTACTGAAAAATTCTTTATGCTAGATAACACTTTGCACCCGAGCGTCTCCACTCACCTCAAACATAAATGAACAGAGTTTAACAGTACCCAGGGGTTGCTACACATTAGAAAGCTCAAGCACAGGAAAAACAAAGCAACTTGCACAAATGAAAATAATATTTATTCTGGATTCTTGCCTTTTCAGCAAGCAACATACTCTCTATAATGAGGAGCTTGCCTTCATTTTTATACATTAATTTATTCCTGTACAATCATAAAGGCACCTTTTTCAGCCTAATGGCACAGTCTATGATATTTAGAATCTGCCACATGAAAACTACTTAGATAATTAATTCTTGCATCTTGCATCCAGCACAGCACTGCCCTGATCCAGAATAGGGAGCTTTTAGTCCCACTTCAGTACAGATTAACCATAACAAGAAAACAGCCCTAGGAAACCAGTGGAACCATTCTTACCTGCAAAGGCAGAAGAGAGATTGTATGATTTTGGATTGCGAAATTTCACATTTTTATCTGTCCACCAACTGTTTCCAGTCTTCAGCAGTGGTACTTGAATAACAGATGAGTTAAGATTGTAAAAAAGATGAATAGTATCTGCAGGGAATACAAAAAGCAATACATATGAGTAAAAGTCAGTCATTCTAATGGCCAGCATGAGTAACAAAAACTGACACATTGAAGGACTTTTTAAGTGAATAGAGAACAAAAAAGATCCTGGGAAAGGTTTCATCATGACTGTGTACAGATCATTGTACACTCCGCAAGAAGAATGAAGCTTCCAGAGCCTTAGAACCTCTGAAGTTTCAAAGGTTAAAAATAATCCTACCAATAATGCTACTGTATCCTATGTAGAAATATGTCGAAGTACCTTGTGTCCATCAATTCCACAAAATCTTTTGTGGAAGAAAGACAGAGATCATGCAATATCAGGACTCAGATGGATTAGGCTAACAGAATAGTTTCTAGAGAATATTAGATGTGGAAGGTACCTACTTACCATTGAACATGCTGTTGGCAATAGCACCACACGGAGCCATGGGCGTCCCATTTTGGTAGGTGGTGAAGGGTGTGCAGTAACTCTTCTGAATCTGCATTCAAGGTCACAGAACAATGAGGCACAGAACCTGAGGGTTTTGTGTCGGTTTGCTGGTGTTAATGTTCTCCTCTCATTCCTTCTTCTGAAAAGCCACTGAATAATTAAGTCTCCAGTACCTTTTGGTCACATTAGAGATACATCCAAATGAATGGGTTTGTACGTGAGGAACACCTCCCATAGCATGGTAAATAAACTTAGGGTCTTCAGCAAATTCTGCTGTGGACTTGCAAAATCCAGACTACAAAAACTCATTTGGGGATCTATTGCTGTAACATATCTACAATTTAAAATGTTCCAGTGAAGCCCTGAGTTACCCTAGAACATCTTATTTTTCCTTTTTTTAAATTCTGACCTGCCCTGCTTCAGTGGTGGAGAACAGCAGATGCAGTTAGCCACATTACTGCAGCTCTGTGTGGGGAAATCTTGATGTATGAAGATACAGCATGAAAAACAAAAGCCCATCTCAAATTTAGCACATCTCCCAGTTCATGAAAAACTATAAATCTTCAGGTTTAAACACAGAAACATTTTCAAATAGCTCTAAAAAGCCATGTATCTGATTGGCACAAAAGTCAAAAGCGGTTGCACCTGGATGCAAACAAGCAAGCTGACTGGACACCTGGAGAAGCAGATGTATGGGGAACATATCTTGAGAGTTACAAGCAGCATGTTATAGAAACAACAGATTATTATGGCACAATCATCGTATGTACTGAGAGGACAGTGTGTGGACTGTGTGTATATTAAGAAATACTACTTTTAAGCCAACAAAAACACGTTTTAGATTTTTAAGTACAAAAAATGTAAACACAATGATTGCATTCTGCAATTTCCTTATGCAGGCCTGCTGCAGATGATGCTGTCTAGCCTCCTCTTTAGACCTCTAAGTTGCGTACTTGAATGCTACATAATCACTTATTTCACCATAAACCTTTCCCTGCTTCTTGTCTGCTTTCAAAGCCAGATGGCAAAATGAAAGATTTTGAATAACTTAATTCCCTAACCCAGTAATAAAAGCACAGCTTAAAACATTTCTGGCTAAGACGACTGAAAACACAAGAAGGAAAAGCTTTCTGTAAATTTAATTGAAAAAGATGATGTATTTTTAATCAGCATCCCTACAAGGTGTAGATTTGAGAACTGCAACACAGGGCTGACATCTTTTATTTATCCCCTCAATCTTTCTCTCTTATTAACTTAATAGTGATAATGGCCCTAACAATCATAAAAGCAGAGAGCAAACACTGAAAATCTGTACCTTCTTATTATTCCCTAGAGCCATCTTAACACACTTACAGTTACGCCTAGTTAGCTCTCCATATGGTCAAAGATGCACCTGATGGAAATACTGACGATCTCATAATATAAAGAAAACTTACATTTACATTTCGACCTAACAATTGTGCATCACTTCTTGATATCACATATCGACGGTGGTTCTGATAGAAGTTTTGCAGGCCGTAGTACATAAAAACATCACCCTAGAATTCAAGGATAAATTCCTTCAATAAGATGAGTTCATGCAGACAAAGAGAAGTCCTATTACTTGCTAAAAAGAGAGAGGGGAAGAGAGTACTCAATTCATATTGAAGTGTTGGTAACTACATTCCAAGCAATTACTTCAGCGGACAATGGCTACAATCTAGTCTTTCCCCCAACTGAAAGTTTTAGTATTTTGGCACAAAATTAAACATACTTTAAATCACCAAGTGAAACCTAGAATAAAAATGCCTGATTGTTATTTTACTCAAGATTGTAGTGGCTGGCAAGGAACCTACAATGACTATGAATAATTTGGTGGAGACATCATTTCTCATAAAAGGAAGGTGCACAAACAACTTCAAAAAGTAGCCATTAGCTCTTAATTCCTTCAGATTTTTTGAAAAAAACAAGGCTGCCTCTCATCAATTATTTGAACCCTTTGGAAAGTTTGGTCCTGTAATTAAAAGGAGAATACTGGGCAGGCAAATACAAGCCAGAAAGAGGATAATTAAACTATTAAAAAAACCATTATTCAGTTAAATATCTCATCTTAAACATTACTGTATCTGAAGAATTACAGAGTATTTTAACAGCCTCCTCAATACTGAAGAACCTTGAAGTGACTTTATAATTTAAATTGTACCGTAATTTTAAGGGATCATTTATGCAGTACTAAGCATTAGAACATAAAGCATTTTAACAGTTTCAGCAACATAACCTGGCAGTTTAGGTCAGGAAATGAAGGATACTTTTCCCAAATGAAACTGCAGAATGACATTGCTAGACTTGAATTATTTGAAGGACCTTGGGGATTAACAGCATAACCCTTGTAAAAAAGACTACAGGGGTTTACTTATGACAAGTGGTCAGAGCTTCAGATTTCCTTTTTATTTAAGAGCTTAGCAGTGCAGTAACAATTAACCCCAGGCCAAGGGCGAGGATTTACTACTGACTCAGAGAGATACAGAGAGAAGTCACCTCCACAATCAAACACCATTTCCTCCATCCCAGTCTTCTCCTTGGATGACTCCCAACCAAGCACAGAGGCAGCCTGTTTATGTTTAACATACACCAAAATGAATAGCAAAGGCACAAGTGTAAAATTTTGAGTGTTTCATGTTTTTAAAAAGTACAAAGAAAATTTAGTCAGGAGTTCTACAGAGCAGAATTAGTGTTTTTTATCATATAAGGATATAAGTAATAGGAGGCACTAAGCAATGTGAGTTGGTTTCTCACATCCACTCACCAATATATCTTCGTTTAGTGTGAAATTAACAAAACAGTGGCATTCCTTATTCCAATTAGAGGAATTTTCACGGAGTTTTGAACAATCTGAGCATTTATCTGAATAATCAATCTGTCAAGAGAAGCGAACAAGCAGAGATGTTGTACTAAAGGACATGCACACAGGAAAAGGTTAGTGTTTCAGCTCCAAGACTTCTCAGAGCAGTTCTCTTAAATGACTCTGGACTGCCAAAGACGTTGTTAAAATTCGACAGAGGTACAGAATCAGGACTTGGCCTCAATGAACATTCACAAATTTTATCCCTAGTTTAAAGCTGTTTTAGAGCCTTTTGATGACTGTTGCAGAACCTCCATATCTGCTCCTCGGCAAACGAGTGCTGAATGAAGAACGCTTCTGCAGCTTGGTCTGGCTGACCAAGTAATGCTTGACAAATCCCTACATGCATTATGGCCCACCCCTCTTGAACAGCCTGGATGTAGTGCTGAGCATTGGCTCCTACCAGGAGTCTACTAACAGCACCACAGGTTTAACCAGCTTTGCCTCCAGGAGGCATTTAAACATCAAGGCACTCTGCATTTTATTATTTTGCCCCAGCAAACGTGTATGTTCTAGTACCAAACACTATCAAAGGGATTAGTTTATTTCCCTTCAAAAACCCAGGAAATAAGGACAACATTTCAGATATTACCAGCCAATGGCAGTAGTACCACCCATATGCAAGATATTACCACCCAGCTAACCACCCAGTGCTCGGCTTTTGTCAGTGACCAACTATCTCTGAAGATTTTCACAGGAATACTGGCTGCTGGACACATGTCCAAGGCATGAAGCCATTGCTATCATCTTTATCCAGAAGTAAAAATTCAAAGCCTTTTCCCTCCAAATGTAGCCCAGTTTCCTCTTCACAGAATATCTAAGAACACCACCGCCAAACAAACCTGGATTTCTCTGACGCTGTTTGTGGACAGTATGAGGCAGACTCCCACAGAAAGGCAGAAGGCGCCTATGAGAAAGAAGCTGGAGAGCACAGTCGCAATGGTAAGCTGGGGCTTCCAAGCTGGTAGCTTCTGCTGTTTGAATGCACTGTTATCCGGACATCGGGAAGGATGTGCCTCTCCTTCTTGTGGAATAAAACTTGTCTTGCTTTTCATTTTCTTCTTGGTGAGAGGAAGGAATAATATACTTGTGCTGGAGGGTGTTTAAGCTGAGATACTGTCTTTACCGTTGGGAGACTGTATTGTTTGTTCAAACCTGCATTATGGCCAAGAATTACTTATTAACTAGATCTCTCTCTTCCTCATTTTCTACATTTGTGTCTGGATCCCCATGATCAGCTTGTACCAATCAAATGTTTGTGTACTTTGGTCAGGGTGTCCAGCTCGTGCCTCCTGGGAGAGCTTATATATATATACTTTTTCCTGCTCCACAATTTGGTAGGATTTATGTCTTATTCATTTGCAGGATACTTCCGGCTATACTGGAATTTCCGTGTAATCTCAGATGCATTATTTCTTCTCCCTTCACTTCCATAGCTGCCCAGCTAACAGGCACAGCATACAATGAAAGGAGCTCTACTCCCATTGCACTGGATGCCACTGGGGAGGACTGCAGGTGCTGAGACAGCACTGGACAGAAAACACTGCTTTGGAAGACCAAATCAATTTTCTTAACCTACGACATTCATTGGTATTGATTCAGATGTAATTTAAAGTCACAAAAGGTTACATGTTCTTTATCAGAAACAAACAACTCATTCTCAAAACATCTGATTTGGATCAACAGTTTTCCAAGATGCTGATGATTTGCTCACGTCTATTCATCTTGTCCTCTGAAAAAAATCCATCCATTCCCTGCTATCCACAATGACAAAAGAATTACCCAGAGATCATATCCTTTTAATTTAAATGGACAAACAGAAGAATATTTTTTGCACACTTCAAGAGTTTAACCAAAATAAAGTCTCAACATAATATACTGGTAATTTATCATGTCATAGCAAAAAATAGCATTTGGCCAACTGTAGAATAGATGGGTAAAAAATAACTTTATGACAAATTACTGAAATTCATACAACATTTTCAAAGACCATCGAGGGTAAGAACTAGATTACCACTCTTGTGAGAGAAGTAAATGTCTCCTTTGGGACGGCAGAGGGAGACAACAGAGAAGTGAGTTGTACAGAGACTTTCACACCGGAGTTTGCTCATCTTCAAGTCTTACAAGTGACTTATAGTAGTAAAGCTAGCAGGTGAATGCAATGTAACTAATTTCAGTATCACATTGTTCCTGCAATAAAAATCATACTAAAACTACAAACAAAACTTCTATTTTATTATTAAAAGAAAAGGAAACTCAGAAAAAGTTGTAATGTGCATTCTTTCTGTATTGATAGACGTCTGAAAAGTCAGAATTCTTGATTCCATCACCTGTTAATCACTTGCCAATAGCAGACACAGCAATAGTAAAAGGCAGCTGCAAATGATTTCCTTGTTGGTAAAACCATTAAAAGAGTCCCAGCTTCACAGACCCCTCTCTGCACAGCTTTATAATACTCATCTCCAGTAGGTCAATTGTTTCTTTCTTTATCTGAAGAAAACAAAAATCAAAGAAAGCATCAAAAGTTACTGATAGTGCTTTGGCTAAACACCATTATTTATTTATTCAGGCACCTTACTATAGGACTAGAACTTAAAGAAGAGGTTCCCATACAAGGTCCCGAGCTTCAGAATGTTTCCACTTTGTAAAAGATCTAGCATTGGCTCTGCAATCCTGAAGTACAACTACGGCTTGTGAAGTCTCATCTAACATAGCTACAGAAAAGTAGTCCTTGGTAAGGAAGTGTAAAGCATGCCACAGCAAGAAGTCCATCCTGGGCTGCAAAATCCCTACGGGACTTTCCAGACTATCAGCCGGTATCAAGTAGTCCAAGGGCAGTACGGCACTGCAACAGCCACAATGCTGTCTGTGTCTGAGACACCTGAATGAAAGCGAGCATGAAGGTCAGGTCTACATCTGCTGCGTGCAAAGTACTTTAGTTTATAACACTGATATGGCTGTAGCTTATTGCTTAAATAAAGATAAAAGACAAATGTATTTGAGAGTAAATATTGACTACATATTTCAGCAGGAACACAAGATTCTCTATCATTACGGCTAGTCCAGAGTCTCCTTATAGCTTCCTCTTCCCATTTACAAAAACTTACTTGCAACTTTTCTCTCGGGATTATATCCTTCTGTGCCTCCACTTTGCACAGGCATAAATGATGTGAGAAAGCCTGACCAATCTCTGTTCCACACTAGATGTGCTATGTGAGGATGAAAACAGTTGTCTATCACAAGTCCACTTCTTACAAATGTTTATACTTTTCATGAAGCCTGAAACTTAAACTTTCCCTATTTTCAAACTTACTCAAGGCTCAGTATTCAAATTGTTTGCAGACAATACAATATTGTTCTTTGTTAGGAAAAAACTCCATTTGAATCTTACAAACAGGTAATTTGAGGACTTGAGACAGCGCTGTATTGCCATCAACCTCTATACACAAAGCTTTCAAAGCAGGAAGCTTGTCCTTTGGTCAGATCAGAAAGTGTACAATCAATTTTTATTTAAACCTTTATGCTTTAGTATAACTCCAGTGTGCCAAGACAGAGTCTAATAACCTCATTCACCCCTCCTCTGGTTTCTTTGTGAGCTTTTTTTTTTATTTCCTTCTCCCTGTTGTTTGGGATGAATGAAGCAGGAGACATTGAAACAGAGAAAAAATATCCAACAGTATTAACTAAAGAAATGTTGAGGTAATTGAGAGAGCAGTGGATCAGGGCACCATCCATTCTGTGGATATGATAAGATACAGGACTGTCATGTGGGAAGATTCATGTGTTTTTAAATTCATATATTTATCAGAACATACCACTGTGTACACAATTATCCACTGAAAATAAGGTAAGTACAAATCCAGCAAGTAGAATGGACACCTGCTTCCAGCTGTTCTTGCTTTCTGGTGTAATTACAATGAAATTGAGCAATGCAGCACCTTAAATGTGCAAAGAAATTATTGACCATTGGAATTTGCACTGAACATAGGTCAGCATGCCTTGTTCCTAATTTTAAAGGTAAAATTTTGCCCCCACAACTAATACAGGATGAAAGAAATTAGTACATCAAACTGCCAATTCTCTAAATTACATTTTTGAAACTGTAATTCCTCTCTTCTTTCAGAAAACTTATGACTATTCCTAGCATGTATTTGACAACTTTTATACAAGTAGAAGAGTAAGATCCTCTGCTCACTAAGACTTGATTCCATATTTTAAGTCTAAAAGTTGCCAAAAAATCCCATTGGTTTCTACTGTGTTAAGATGCCTTATCTCCAAAACGTTTGGGTATCTTTTATTGCTGACATTCCTCGTAAGTAACTTTCAGGAATCTGCCTGATGCCTGCAGCAGGCCAAATAGCTGCAAGATGCTCCACTTACATAGCTCAAGATGTCAAAAATCTTTCTGTATGTTGTGTTACCTCAGCCAAGTGCAGGTTTAAGACTTTTCTGTAATCACATATTCACTATTCTGTAATCACACATATATATCTATTCCTTATGCTAACACCATATATGAAGGTGTAATATTCTTTCTTACGTGGTTTTAACTTGAAATAAGCCTTAACATTTTGATGTTAAGACAGCCTTAAGATTTTGCCTTAAAATGCATCTGGAGTCACAATTTTTGGCCTATGTTGCTAGACAGAAATGCTGGGATGCTACCTACAATGAGCTGAAAGGGATAGTTCAGGTTTGCAATAGTCCAAAATCAAATATTAGCAACACAATCTTCATGTTTTTGAGGTGGATCAAATATAGTCTACTGTACGTATATTTACTTCAGTTGACTTAAAAAATCATCCCACTGCAACCAGCACCTTTTGTACTGGCAGGTCTGTGAATTCATGTTCTCTGTTCTTTAAAAAACTTACAGAGAATTCCAAACACCATACAAAAAAAGCCTTATGTATTAACCACAAGAGGGAGCCTCCTTGCCTCAAAAAGCAAAGCTGGGTTTTTTGCTGCTTCATTTCTGCAATGTATTTTTTTGTAGGGTGCTTTATCCGAGATTATTAGGAACACGTACCATTGTGTATGCGGGACTGTAAAACACAGCACATTCAAACACACAGACAAGTGCAGAGAAGACTTAATGACTGATAATTTGTTTCACTTGTGAAACAGCTTAATGTCTATATGCAAAAAAGTCCCCTTTCCCCTGGATATTCTGAATATTGGCCTGCTATAAATGTGCAAAAAAATGGCAACACTGTACAGGAAATTGGGAGCTTTATAACTACAACTGATGGAGGAATCTGCCTCTTTCACTCTCTGCTGGCTAGATACTAGCTGATGCCCCACAGCATATGGTAAACATGCCTTGTCACAGCAATAAATGTGAAAGCTGGATTACAGAATTGAAAAGAATGGGGAATTATCTTAAAAGGAGTCTACAAATGATGGATGGCTCTACATAGTTTGTACCCTACTTCTTACAAAAAAAAAAAAAAGGAAAAAAGGGGAAAAAAGGGGAAAAAAGAAAAAGGAGAAAAAAGAAAAAGGGGAAAGGAGAAATGTCTGTAGATTTACTCACAAGTTATCTTACTCTCAGATGGAGACAAATACTTCTCCACAGTTTTATTTGGTTTTTCAGGAAACTTTTGCACAAAGTCCTCTTTACTGAGAGAACTTCCTGGGAACAGGTAGAACAACCATCTAGCACAAACAGGAGACATTCACAGCACAGCCATAGAAGTCACAGCTGTGACTTGCAACAAAAAAGGCAAAAGTCTTCCTCAGGAGGAAATTTTGAGACCTGAGAGTACAGACTTGCTAGTAAAATCTTGACTTCTTTGTGTTTCTAGACCACTGAAGTCAGTTTTACAGAAAGAAAACCTTACTGACCAAGATCTGGGCACTAGAATGAAAAATAATGAATTCACAGAATACAATATATACAGGTGTTTATACAATACCTCAGGGATATCCATCATTCTCCTTAGTTTCTGATCTCTCCAGTTCCAATCCAGAATCATATATTTTGTGGAGTTCAAGCATAGGCCATCTAAAAAGGCAACATAAATTTTATCATGAAAATAATATGACATATGCTTATCAAAATGATTTTTGGCTTTTACATTTTTTGCTGTCTGTTTCCAAGGTGTCTAATCTTTGAACACTTAAGGATTACATTTGCTGGCTGGAAAACTAATGCACTGACACTGCAAACTCCCTTAACCACATAATCCCATGCCTTTTTGGAAGATAAACACAAAAGCAGAACAACTACTGTTGCCAGGCTTGTCAAGAGCTAACATTCTGCCAGAAAATAATTCCTCAAGCTTCCTCCTGATGAAACCACAGGAGTTGAATTTCCACAGCTGATGAGGAACTGGTAAGTTACAAGGACCCTAGCCTGAAAAGTCCTGTTAATGGGAACTCACAACGTTTAGCAATTTACAGGATTGGGTGCTATGTGAATGTGAGACAGGTCAGTGGTGCTGCTGAAGAATTCCTTTATCCTCCAAATAAATGGTGGTGAAAGAAGAAAAAGATCCTTTCTGAACTGGCCCTCCAGCTGTTCTCCTATTTTTCCCTGGTCTTCTACATGATGCCCACAATTTTTCATATCAGTTTTGACTCCTCTGCATTCTTTAGTAACCTGGCACCACAACGCTAAGGTGTCAAAAAAGGACTAGACCTTAGGATAAGATGATACACCTTGTGTGCCTGCCATAAGCTGCCTCCACCTAATGTGGCAATGTGCTGACGTGTTGAGCAGTAACAATTTCATGTTTGCGGAGAGCACAGGAAGCAACAAAACTATGCTACTCCTGTACCCTTTTGGAAGGAGCGGTACAGTCCCAATCCACAGCCATTCCCTGACCAAGAAACCACAGTCAGAGCAAGGCAGTGTTTAGAAAGAGGAATGGAAAGAATCACCTTATCATCTTGTCATTTTGTTGTTTGTTTTTCTTTGTGTACATAATGTCTACTGAGTAAGTAAAAGTACTTAAAGTTCGGGAAGAGAAAAGGAGATTTATATACAATAATGAATTTAATTACAGGCAAATCAGAAATAAAATCAAATCAGCAAGCAGATCTTATATATATCCATCACAAAAGTTTACACTGAGCTCAGAGTGACATATGATACAATGACTTTGCCATTATTTCCTTTTGATTTACTTGCAGTGTTTGGTTTCCTGGGGCTTTAAATCTTACACCATGGTTTTGCAATAACTTTCAAGTCAGCATAAATCAGTATTCCTGCCAAAAGAGGAAGTGCCCCACCTCTGCCTGCTCATTACCTGATTTTGTGCGCACACTGGTTTTGTTTTAACTGGGATCAGATCTAATTGGGAGCAGTTCACTGAGCTGCCAGACAGACTCTTGCGCTAGCATCAGAAGCAGGAAGGGGGACTAAGTGGGCAGTATCTGGGTGGGGGGGAAGTAGTACTCTGTCTTTCTCTGGTAATACTGATTTATGCTAGCTTAAAGTGATCATAAAATCAACTACTAGAATCTTGACCTCATTTTGACTGACATAGTAGAAGTGGAGAAACAGAACTGTACAGTACCCAAATCCAGATTCATGTCAACCTAAGCGCTTCAAAAACAACTGAGGTCTCGCTTCTCATGTGATCAAGTATAAGATACCTACGGAGAAAACCCTCCTTGTTCTCCTACCTTGCTCCACTAGTGCTTTTACTCTCCCAGGAGTTCCAACCCCGATGTGGAACACGCCTTTCTCCAACATATTCATCTGTTCTTTTATCTAATTTGAAGAGAGAAAGACAAACCACAGTAAAACCATGATTGTTTTAAAATTTTCTTCTCAAAGAGCTGGAAATAAATTCAAGATCTCATAGTATGTCTTTCAAGAATGCCATCAAGTAACAAATGCTATTCATCTTTCAAACTGATCTATCTGGGAGAAAGTTTAAGAAATATGACAGCCAGCTGGGCATCACACTTCTCTAGAAGTTCAGTCATTTTTAACTTAGAAAATCTGCTATTGCATGAACTATTTTTGAAGGCAAGAACAGTATGCTTCCTTCAGCATTTAAACAAATTCTCTGGAAATATTTGGAAAACTGACAAAGTTGAATTAGTTCTAAACTCCTTCAGGATGAAGACACTGGAAAAGAGTGAAATAAAGTAAGTGACATTTGTGTGTTTGACAGTATTTATATCAAAGGCTAAACGTCCACTCATTACTTAAAACACCTCCATAATTTGTGCTCTCCAACAGGTATGGATATTGGTATTCAGGCATCCAACTGGCAGAATGCAAATGTGCTGGTACAGTTTGCTTCTACAAACCTATGTGTGTGAGCCTTCTATTTAAACATTGTAAAAGCCATTTGAATGAGCACCTCGCAGGAACGTGGAACGTCTTTAAAACATGACACATGCATAAGCATCTACATTCTGCAAAGGATTGCACCAGAGCTACTGGAGATGGTGTGTGGCTATATTTCTGAAACAATGGGTTACCAAAGGAAGCATTACCTAAAGAAAGGAACATTACATGAATGCTATATGAAAGGTACTATTGCTAAATGTTTTAAAAAGAAAATGGTACAACACTAGTTGGTTGTTTAGTTGTTCTATCAAAATTTGGGTATCCAGGCATCCAAAATTCTATCAAAATTCCCTTGCAGCTCTCTTACCTTTATGTGCTTTGCAAACAACTTCAGAACTCTGCAGTCTCCTTTAAATGCTGTCATTGACCTAGCAATAAAAAAATGGAAAAAGGAAACACAAGCATCAGGGCTAGGATTAAGACCACACAGGAGGGAAGCAAAACTAACTGGCATTTCTCAATATGCTTGAGACACAGTCCTCCAGTGACCCCTGCTTGTACTTTGAACACTATGTACATTCTTGTTTGCTACTTGATCAACAACTGGACAAAACCAATAAAAGATATCAGTAGGGGGCAAGATTGTTTAGATAGCTTTTCAGATAATATTTAGTACTTATGGCCTGTGCTTTCACAGCTAACTTCATTCAAAACTGACTAATCACCAAATTCTAATTAAAAAATATCTCAGTTACTGAGATATAGGTATGAATGAATGAACATGCGTATGCATGCACAAAAGGAAGATCTGTGTATGGACCCATCTACACTTTACAGAGTCTTCCTGCAGTGTGGCTGCTGCGAAAACCTAGGTTGCCACAGTCTTTACTGCAGAGATTGTCCAAATTCCAGTTAACCAAAAGTAGTTTGTCGGAAAACCTGACTTGGTTTTCTGATGCTCCATTTTGGCACATAATAACAACTCTATGATCTGCATTAATCAAGCAGGAGACAACATATTCAGTAGCTACCAAATGTCATTTAAGACAGCTTTCTCTGCATGTTTTTTGCAGTGTGCCAAATTTTCAATTTTCTCTTGTGCAGAGCTAAAGGTTTATATACAAATATACATATAGACCATCTATGTCTCAGACGGCAATATCTGCATTCAGGGGCTAAGCACTACAGGCACATCTGCATACCTATGCTTCTATCTGTGGCATGGATTCAAACTTCCTGACTCTCCAGCTCATGCTGTAGTGACAGATAATCACAGGAAATGGGGTCAAGACACAAAAGACAACCATGAAATTTGTGAGGTATATATTAATTCATTCAAGTAATCAAGACTTCTGGAACAAGAAGGCGGAGGATAGAGAAGGGAAAAAAAGAGGACAGGGAACACTGAAAATCGTCATCTCTGCACAGCAGTTTTGCCAGCCTGATCCAGCTGAGAACACGGACAGAGACCTGGAAGCACTCAGGCCAGACGCACACATCTGCACTTGAGGCCCTGGAATGTCACGTCCTCGTTGCCTTTGGTGCAAAGTCACGATTTCTAGTGGTGGATCATGATGCTTTATGGGTTTACTTTGTTCCCAAGTATAACATGTTGTATGCTTCCCCCAAATTGGTTACACTTTATTTTTGGTTTTTAACAAAAACAGCACTTCCATGCACTTCCATACAACTGAAGTACTAAGTGTTACTTCAGTCTAAAACCAAACACCGCACTCCCACAGTTTAAAGAAGCAAGGGATATTGCATCAGTTTGAGTCAGTGAATTTGCTGGCTAGCAGAGGACAGTGTCCCAGTTTTCCCTTTATGTCTGTGGTTCCAAGACAAAACCTCTGACTGACTGCCAACCTCAACATAACATTTGCTATCGACATACTTGATGAGTTCCAAGGAACGAAGGGCAGAACTGCAGATAACCAGCATCACCACTGACTTCTTCTCCTTGTGGTTTTTACGGAGTTTTGCCCACTTAGGACAGACTGCAATGAAAAAGCCCATGTACAGACACAGAGAAAGTACTACATGCCACAATTTTAAATTACATGATGAATGGTAGCCAGCAGCAAGAACACACACGCTGACTCCTATGAGGTCTGAATCTCTGGCAACACTTTTACATTTAGTCATGGCTGAAAAATTGGAACATAAAATGCCCAAAATAAATAAAATACAGAAATATCAAATAACTGAACAAATTAGATAAGCATTAAAAATGAACAGATTGTAAGGTGACAAGCTCATTATCTTCATTTGCCCCATACAGCAATTTGTATCAGAGAAAACCAATTGAAAAGAAACATTTACCAGACCAGAAGTTCTATACAAATATATATAAGAGAATACAAATGCTCTTAGTTCATGTCAGCGGACAGCTGCAGGATTTTTACTCTAAGATCGTACATACACCTACTTATGAAGCCACAATAAATTACTGACAAATATTCCCTAGCGATTAAAAGAAACCTTAGAACATTTTGATACAAAAAAAGTGATAGAGTAAAAGAGTCAGAAAAACAAGACCTGTTATGAAAAAAAGAAAAAACCCTTAAAGTTATTAATATTTTGTAATTAAAAATATTTGAAGGTGCAGATAAAAACTGCAATAATATTGCATTAACAATGTTTTTCATACAACTTTCATCTCATCTAACATTTTAACTCACTTTCCTTCAGGTATGAAGAAAAACTGTGGGTGAGATCATTGGCTGGCAAAAAACAGGAATCTGAAAACAAAGAAATAAATATTTTGTTGATGTATTTTTAGCAGCAAAAGCAGCATATATGTTTGTAGCATAACCACTGGTTCTACTGATGAAATCCCAACTGTGCTTAAAAGATGCACTTGACGCTGGTGGGGAAGGGCAAGGGCCGCCCTTCCATAAGCATTTTGTGCTAATAGGAGATCTCTTCAATCTCACCATGGTTCTTTCTTCCCTGTGGCAAAACATCTTTGTTATTGTTTTGCTCTTCTGAATACATTAAGTCTCATTAATGACCGAACAATTCAAAAGACGGTTTCTAAAGGATACGAGCCTCTGTTACTGACTTTTCACCAACAGTCCAGCAACACTACAGTATTAACAACAATTTTAAATAAAGTTTCAGAAAGGGGGGAAAAAACCACATAGCTCCAGACTGCATGACTTAGAGAGAGAGACCATGCTGACTACAAACCTGACCTTCTGCACTGTGTCAATTAACAAGAACACACAACTCCAAGTAGTTGCTTTTTACTTGCTCATTGCTTTGACGTGAATGACTTGACAGCGGTAGAAGTTTGTAAACTCCTTGGCACTCTAAGCCTCCAACTCTCAGCACAAAAAGAAAGAAAAAATATCTCCATCCAACCCAAGAGCCTACCCATATGGAAATGGATCACTTCACTAGCCCACAGGGCTCTTTTAATAAGGAAGAAACTAAAGCAATTTATTTTTTGCTAAAAACCCTAAAGGTCTAAAAATATTTAACACAAGCTTTTCAAAGCAATCTATATGGGACTTCTCTAGGTTTTCTTGATTCAACAAGAAAGCTGAACCTGCCTCACAGAAATAAAGAAGGGTCAGCCTAGAATCATGGATGTTAAGGAGGAGCGTATTTATCCAGAACGACAGGCTGAAAAATTATAAAAAAGAAACCACTGCTGGGCTAGAAGGCTCCTATATTTGCCACAGGTCACTAAGAGTTCAAGATGTACCAGAGGTGCATGCAGGTTAGTTACCAGGCCGTTTGCTCTTCCAACACTACCAACAAATAATGGACAGCGCCTATAAAGTGACAGTGCCTCTTTATCTGCAGAGTAAGAGTCGGAGAAGTTCATCTCTAATGCAACCTCCAACTGACAGTAGCTCACCCTGTTCTGTCCTGCTTTGCCTTTTCTATCACTGGCTTTTAACTGGAGGCAGAATACGGGAAACCAAAAGGGTTCTCGTCATGGTTAAAACTTGGTCACTTTACACTTGGATCAAAACTATCATTTCATGCCACTCCCTGAAAAACCATTGTTCAACTTCTCATAACCACTTCAGAATGATGTCTCATTATTTCTTTGTCTACTCCTGTGTCCTGGTTTTAGCTGAGAGGGTTGATTTTCTTCATAGTAGCTAGTGTGAGGATATGTTTTGGATTTGTGCTGGAGACAGTGTTGATAATATAGAGATGTTTTTGTTCTATGGACTTATTGTTGAGCAGTGTTTACACAGGGCCAAGGCCTTTTCTGCTTCTTGCACTGCCCGGCCAGCGGAATGGCTGGGGGTGCACAAGAAGTTGGGAGGAGACACAGACAGTACAGGTGACCCAAACTGACCAAAGGGATATTCCATACCATATGACGTCATGCTCAGTTTATAAGGAGCTTGGGGGGAAGAGAGTGAGGGGGCAGCGGCATTTGGAACGATGGCATTTGTCTTCCCAAGTAACCGTTATGCGTGACAGAGCCCTGCTTTCCTGGAGATGGCTGAACACCTGCCTGCCCATGGGAAGTGGGGAATTAATTCCTTGCTTTGCTTTGCTTGTGCGCGCGGCTTTTGCTTTACCTATTAAAATGTCTTTATCTCAACCCACGAGTTTTCTCACTTTAACTTTTCCAGTTCTCTCCCCCATCCCGATGGGGGGAGCGAGTGAGCGGCTGCGTGGTGCTTAGCTGCCGGCTGGGGTAAAACCACGACATCCTGTCAGCCCTCCTATTATACATCTGCATCGACTCAGATCATCCTAGCAACAAAATACATTTTCACTTTCTCAGTTATTATCTTGGAAGCTATTATTAGGAATCATATATTTCTATTAGAAAAGTGAGCTCCTGAAATTAATACTTTACAACAAAAGGACACATTTAAACGATGTTTCTTTTCATTTCTGTAACTCCAAGAAATCTCACATTTATTTCAAAGAAACTAACATCTCTACTTAAACAGCAAATTAATATACAGTATAAGACAATATTTCCATAAAAAAGTACAACTCAAGACCTATCCCCCAAATCCTCTTTCTTCTGCAGAAAAAGAAAAAAACCCCATTATTTATCTATTAAATATAGGATAAGTTACCTGACAGCTTTAATTCCTCTATTTCAATCACTGAACGGTTTTCACCAAAATATTGACTAAGCAGGTTTTGCAGATCTGCAGGGACACCAGGTTTTGGAGTGGATTTTTCCAGAATATCAGAAATTTTCTTCTAAAAAACAAAGTAAAATGGGTAAGTATGGCATTTTTGTAATTTCTGCTCTTTGGCTAGCTAACAACACTGTAAATAAATGTTCCTCCACAACTTTATACGGTTATATTGGCTTAATTACAGCTTAAATAGAAAAACACCTTACAACGGACAAGATTCCCTTCATCTTTAGTGGGAATGCAGACTTCAGACACAAGTTCAGATACTTTGATGAGATGATCTGTGAGCCCGAAGCCAAAAATATCTTGTGCACTCACCTGAAGTGCTACCACAACAAAAACATAACTGAAAGCCGGTTTTGTGAGTTTTGTTATTGTTACACTTGAGTATCAGTTTGAAAAGTGAAGGTTTTTTCATAATTTTAAAAAATTTATTATTTTTAAAGCATAACAACAGGAATTGTGTGGTTGTATAAGTCTTGGTTACAACAGGGTAATTATCTATCTGTTTTGGAAGGAAAGATGGTTAGCTATATTCACAGAATACCATGCAAGTGTGATGAAAATGAGTTAAAAGCTCACAAAACCAGAAGTCAAGCAGAAAGAACTGAGCAGTTGCTTTGTTCTTCCAAAATGTATAATTTTTTAAAAACCAAACTTTAAAGCCAGGACATAAGTTCATAATGATTGTGTTTTACACCTTAGGAATGTTAGCTAATAACAGGTCTGAATTTTCACTGAAGTGAAAGTGTTGCTGTATTTTTCCCCATAATTAAAAGGATCACGGGGGGAGAATAGCCCAGGGTTCCTGTTATCTGAATGATCTGCCAGCATTTAAGAAAACAGTAGATTTTCAAGGATAGAGATGGCAAGAATGTGAAGGTTGTCTTGTTCTCACTGAGAAGTGGTTCATTTGTGAAAGGCCAGATTAAGGTTTCTCAGCTGCATAAGCTAAACTGCACTTGTCATTATGAGGATACATGGCAGCATAAGCCTAGAAGTGAAAAGGAGGAGGAGAACGTGGCTAGGATGGAGCAACAGCGTATGTATCTGCGAGGCAAAGTGAGATTTCACAGAGATGAGGTGGGCCTAGAAGTATTTTTGGCAGCTTTGGAGGTGTGGTGGGTACCTTCAGTGCAAGTTCGGCAGGCTAAGGTTGAGGATGGTGAAGATCAATGGCAATTTTGAAGAGAGCTATAGCAGGCACCCACTCCATCCCAGCACCCACTCCCTCCTCCTCTTCCATTCTCCACCCCTCCATCCTTCCTTCTTCCCCAATACACCCCAAATATTCCCATAAGGGCAGCATAAAGTGCAGAAGGCTGAAGAAGGAAGAGCCATTTGGGGGCTGCTGAAGCCACTCTACCCTACAGCAAAGCCAAAGTAGGCAGCTGCCTCTCCCAGCCATCTGCCACTTTGGCCACTGCCTGTTCTACCTCTGCTAAAACCAGCTGTGTGTTTCCAAGACCCCAGTTGAATCTTTGACAGTGGGATGCGCAGAGATGCAGTGCTTATGCCTTCCTCTCGGTCTGCCTTTGGCCTGGTGCAAAGCTCTCTGCAGTCCCCGAAGACTTTCCAATGGACGCCTGGCTGTTTGGCAGGTTTTTTGCAGTGCCTGAATCAGTAACATTCCTTCCCAAGTTTCACCCTCATTTGGCGCTGTTGTATTTTTCTACCATGCAACAACTGTCCTCCCAAAGAATGACCAGAGGCCATCTGCAGCACACACAGCCTTTGCATGAGGCCCACAATCGAACTTCTTCATTGTCCTTCCTATCAACCACAAACACTCTTCTCTAGCCCCACAACTTGCCTCTTAAGTGACCCACATTTGGGAACCTCTGATTTAGCAGACAGCAAGACAGACCTATCAGGCTCTCTCTACTTGGTAATTCAGCGCAAGGCGCCGTTCCCCAGGACCATTACGTCATTCGTTGGGCCACTTGGTTCCTTCAGGAAAATTATGGCACTCTGGAGGGGAGAAGCCTGATACTAATGAGAAATTCCGTAAGAGCAAGAGCAAGGACACCTGAGCAAACTCTCTTCCTTCAAGGAGAGCTGTGGGGAAATGTTCCTCCTGCAGGAAGTTTTATTATTTTTCTTCCAATTCATTCCAGATGCTTAAAAGCAAAGGGGTTTTTTTCCCCCCTTTTCCTTATTTTTGGAGAGACTTCTTTGCTTGGAACCCATAGATCAACCTGATAAATATTTCCTGATGGATTTTCTGACAGGCTGTGTATGTCAACTTAGTGGCCTAGCCCCACTGAAACCAAAGGTGTAACTAAGCGCCTATTGTTTGCCTGAGAACAGGGTCTTTTTGTTAGGTCTGGTTCACCAATCTGTCATGGGATGCTTTTGCTCTGGCAGCAGTGGAACAAGTACCGTGGTCACTTCTGCCAGAGCTGCATTTAAAGCTAAATCCCACTCTTCCCTCTTCCCATTCCGTGGATGATTAAGAGGCCTGACATAATATAAAAAGGCCACCTCTCAGCCTTGTGAGGGAGACAACTATTTACAGTCTGTCCTGAAAGACAATTAACTTGCCTGGTGCCATGTAATTTCCATCTAGACTGCAGAGTGTGTTTGTCGTTGAGGGTGAGGATGGAGCACGGCCAGAGGGACAATACAGAGTAATTATTTATATACTTATGCTATAAGGAGAAGAGTGAACAAGGACAGCTCTTGGCTCAAAAGACGTCACAGCAGCTGGAGCCTGACCATGTCGCTGGAATGGGGCAGATTCTGCAGCAACTGAAATTCCACCTTTCTTTGATGCAGTTACATTTTCCTGGTGTGCAACACTTGCAAGTCGGGTGTAGACATATACAGCCCTTGAGCAGAGTACAGACACAATGCCACAGTTCAGGTTGGGAATGGATGTTTTGAGTGAAGTCAAAAAAGTAAGAATTTCTATTCTTCTCTAAAAGAGGCTGCAACGTTATGACCATGTTACTTCTCATCGTCACAGGGTTGTTCCAGTTTTGAATCTTGTAACAGCACATACACCCACTGCCCAGTCCCCAAACACACTCTAGGACATTCATACCTTTTTTCTCCTCTTTGCCTTTACAGTGCTCTCTTGTTTTTCTTCAGGCTGACTTAGAAAACACTCTGTAGGCTGCAAAGCACATATTAAAAAAAAAAAAGTCAGAAAAAAAAGATTCAACATCAGATATCCGATCACTTGGGCAGGAGGAAAATGTCACCAAAGGGAGGTAAGAGGGAATACATAAAGTATAATTTTGGGTCAGGGAAAAACAAACAAAACCAAGCTTCCCCACCTGTAGAAGTGATCAAATTCTTACAGTTACATTTATCTGGAGTAATTTTGGAATGGAGATCTACATTGTTGTAACCAAGTGGGGAATAAAAGAACAGAAAATTGAAATATACAGGTTGTAGTCACAATTCCATAAAATGGTCAAAAGCAGGTTTTGATACATTAAGAAAAAAATCAAGAGAAAAACATGAAGTTCATAAACTTTGCCTTTTTAATCTCTATTATTGTGTGTGATTGTTTTTCTAAACTTTGCCAATAGTGCTTTAAAATAATTGGGTCTAAGGTGAGCATCCAGATGGTGAAAGATACCACGGAACTGGACAAGAATAATTGGAAACAATGACGCTCTCAATTTCCTTTTACATTTGTAGTGCAAAATTTAGGAAAACATGTTTCAAATTTGTTCTGCCCCATTCTTGTCTCCTCATAGCAGGCAGGGTCAAATACAGACCAGAAAAATACACGATGCATTTCAGAATAATCTTCATCCAACACGTGTTGCTATTATTAACTCTCTTTTGTGCCTGAGTGAGCAGGCTGAACCGGTCCATTTGTAGCAAAGCCCCTGTTCACATAAGCCAGGGTTAGGACTTCTCCTTAGCCACCTAAAATTGTCCAAAACAGAGGAAGCAAGCCACAGGCTTTCCTCATTTTGGGCATGCCAATTCTCTTTTCTTTTGCCTTCTTAGGGACTTCCACTTCATGGAAATGCAAATTAATCTACACAGATGGACTTTAATAAGTCACTTGATGAAGAGCAATGGGAAAACAGACTGAGTTGCAGGAAAAAGCTCCTTGATACCAGGATGCATTTGGCTGGAAAAATCTGCTCCTGAGTCTCATCACATGGAGCATTAAAAGCCCAGGAACATCCAGCACTGCTCCCTGGGGAAAGCCTGGCAGAAAAGTATCAGCAGGAAAGGGAGCCCAACCGAAAGCCAGAGAAGCTGCTCCTTTGTTCCCCTGTGAGGGCAGCTTCAACAGGGCCAAGAGGGTCAAAGGAAAACTAACAGAAGGTCAGAGTATCTGGAGCCTTTCTCAGCCCTCCTTGTACTTACTGCCTCCCCCTGCCCTTAACGGGAGGACACTTCATGACAACCCTGACCAGCACATATGTGCATTTCCAAGTCCACTCTCATATCTTTATCAGAAGCATTTTGTGGAGTTCATATTATGCCTATGTTTTCCTTTTCCTCCCCACTCCCCTGGCTAATTTAGCTATAAAAACCAGGATACCACCATGCTCAGCACAAACAAATGACCTATTGCTTGCTCCTGCTTTCTGTGCGGTGATACGACCACAGCCACCATTGCATTTGCAAAGGCAGTAGTAGTACTGTACAGAAGTGGCCCTGAAACTGGTTGAGGTTTGCAATGATACTCAGGAACTACCAGAGAAGATTTGGCTGGGGACTGGCTACAGCCAGCAAAGCACTCTACAGCTAGGGCTGGAGTGTAACGCAGCCTGGATCAATACCCACCCACGAGAAGTTGCGATAGGGACCGTATCTTGCCTCAACAGCAGAGACCTGTCCCTGTGACTTTCTTGGACATAAACAGATATTACCTTCACTAGAAACCAAGGGAATGACTGCAAGTAGAAACTCACTTCAGCTAACAAAACTGTTCCAGGGTTAATATAAGCTTTTTGTTTTTATTTTCGGTTTGTTTCTTTTTTAAAAATCTCTGTCCTGACTCTGTTTCAAGTGCTTTTAAAACACTAGCATACATTTCTTCATTCCTATCCCTACCATTAGCATTCCCAGACATTGAGACTGAAACAGCTACCCTCTGCCTTCAGTTCCTGCTCTACCCTCACACATCCCAGCTGTCCATAGATACTCAAAGACCACTTGCCAGGTGTTTTAATCATAAACTCCATGTTCAACATCATATTTTAGGCAGAGAACAAGCCTTTCGACTGATTTAGTCAAGGGATACTACCAAGTAATCAACAAGCCAGAAAGGGGCCAAGCTGAATCTCTTTCCTCCGGTAGAATACGATGGTTCTCTATCCTAGAAAGAGCTACCACTCTTTCAGCGTATTGGAGAATGCCACTCATTCACTTCAGGCCCATTCCTCCCTTCACATAGATTGTGAACTGTTTTACATAAATCTGCAAAACACTCCCAACTGGTATCTGCATGAGAAAGGAATAAAACTGTGCCACAGAGCTGAAAAATTTTCTCTAAGAGAAACCAAATTTTCTCACTGATAACCCTTTATTCAGATGTTTAGAAGTATCACCAAATGCCATGGCTTCTTTTCTGAAGGCAGTATGTAACCCTTTCTTTGCACAGCAAGAGAAGCACACAGTAGGCTTTCAGTCAACACCTTGTTTCCCCAGAGAAGCACGTTAAGACTCTAAATTATCTCCTTTACAACAGCTCATAAATATATATATTTAGGCATAGTATACTATTAGCCCAGCAATACTAAATCCACTTTATTCAGACATTAAAAATAATGCCATAATACAAAGAGAAACATCATGGTGGTGAATGGCTGTAAACTTACACCTCTCTGATGATCTGCAGCCTAAAATATTTAAGCATCTGATCTAGACTGAACTTCTGACCCTTACCCAAATGTTAGTTGCCTACCTACACATGCAATAGCTCTTTGCATGCCACCCTTAAGAAAAGGTCATTTGCATGTTTTTCTTATGCAAGACACAGAGCAGACAACCTACTGGTTTTTGACATGGCTTCCTTGTGCTCTGTGTTTTTATGCTATTTTTACATGGAAGTTCTTAAAATGCAGAAAACAGGAAATTTGTGCTGAGACCACTGATTTATGAACTAAAATGTCATAAATTCCTTGTTTGTTAATCATAGACAGAGCATAAAATATTTCCTGTATTATATTTCTAACAAATTTTTTTCTTTACATGTTGCCAAGTTACTGGAAATCCAAACGTAGAGTGAAAACATTCTTTTGTGTGTGTGTGTGTGTGTGTGTGAAAGTTTACATTCTAGGTCAGCCATATACTCTGACTTTCGGAGTTTGTGACAAAGTAAATACATCAATGCGCCATTCAGATTGGAGGCAAATTACTCATTTCATTGTAAGCCTGAGGACAGCCTGCAGACTAGAAACATAAATGTTGATAATTCTATTTGCTTGTCTCCTGACTGGCTTTAAGGTGCCAAGTCCACTGCAGAATAGCGTCCAGTCTGTGAATAAGGCAGGGATGAGTAAAATGTGTTATGTTATATGCACCAGAACTACAAAACTACTAGCTTCCCGTAAATACATCTGATTTTACAAGTGTTTTGCTCTAAAAGACGTGCAATAACACATCCATGACTTTGAGCTCCAGTAAAGCATTGCCTCCTGGAGTTTCGTGGCTGTACATCAACTTACCCCATTCCAAAATGCAGACTGGTATTCTTCAAATGACAGGAAGAGCTGTGGCAAGTGTTCTGCTACAGCTGAGCAGTTCCAGTCCACCTTGGCAGGATAACCTGTGTTGGTTATCCTTTCTAACGTTCTCATAGAAAGAGCAAAGCAAGTCCTCCAAACAATCTTAACTTAGTTCTAAATGCTTAAGTGAAGATAATGGTGATTAAAAAGTGGCTCCATAGGCATCCTTACTGAGTTGAAGTCCTCAGCATCTGACCCCTCGGTAGAGCATGTACAAAGACAATGCAGCTTTCTGCTGTATTGCTCGGTTCTCTCTTTCCTAACCAAAATGGGGAACCAGTTCAGATATTTGGCTCACTTCACCTTTGGTCTCCTTGGAAAGAAACCCAAAGGCTTAGTAATTGCTACTGTGTTATTTACACTTCTCTGTTACCAAAAAAAGAACATCCCTACAAATGGTTTTCACCTGGGCAACTGCCTAGGCATCACACAGTGAATTTACTATTGACCTAGGACCAAAATTAATATCCATAACCTCAAGGAGACATAGCTTCCAATATCATTTTAGCTCTTTGACAGCCATTCAGTAAATTCTCCTGTATGGTATCAGGAAGACAGAAGAAATTTACCTTCAGACAAAAGACTTCTTAAAATCAGCTGACCTCTAGATGACTCTCTTTTGCTCAAGTTGGAGTGATGCTGTCTGTCAAAGATCTTGCTGCCTTTTCCTTGGCATACTCCATGTAATGCTGAACAACACAGTTCCTACTGGTTTTAAAGGAAGCTTTTAGTAGTGCAAGGCTATGAAAACATCAATCCATGTAGACCTAAAGTCTTCTTCACTTGGACCTTGCACTGGGGACATGATTGGGTAGAGATGCTGTACAAAATTTAAATATAGTCTTCAAGACCTTGTATGTGCAGGGAAAGGGAAAAGATGAGAGGGGAGGACACTCGGTAGCACCATCCAGGCTTTTATCACTAGACAGTCACTTTGTAGGACACAGGCCTGGCAATCTCAACTCACACAAGAGTGAAGTTATTATTGAAATGTACTGTAATGTGATCACTTCCAAATAAGGCAAAATAATTTAATTGAAAAATCTTATTACATGAACAGATCAGACAAACAATGAAGAAAACTGGCCCTTTACTGAACAAAAGGGGACTATGCTTCCCTACACATTATCATCTCTGTGCTCTACACAATTCCTAAATTTACAAACCTGCTTTCTTTTCTTTGCCACAGGAGGTTTGGAATCTGAATCATGATGCGCTGCTGTCCTGTTATCGCTTGACTTCTCAATAGCTTCGTCATCTGAAGGATCTAATGAAAAAAAGGGGTGGGTTTGTTACTGTTTTTCAAATTCATCACCTACCTTTGCATTCGAAAACAGGGATAAAATCTTCAGCTGAAAGCTTCTCATAATAATACAGTCTCAAGACTGATAGTAAGTACATTCCTGTAATAGGATCTTTTATCATTTTAGAACACTGGTGTTTGAAATTTATTCTAAGAAAAGTCCCAGGTTTCCCCTCCTCTTCACAGTATTACATCCGACAGGCAATATATTTCTTTATCCTTCTGGAATGCTGCACAGTTAGGTGCCGTACCTAATTTTTCCGAAACCTCCCTTGAGTTAAGCCAAGCAGTGAACAATGAAAGAAGATGTTTTTGATAAACTACACCTCAAGTTGTATGACATCTCTCTGCATTATTTCAGAACAAGAAAAACGTAATCTTGGATCCATAGCACTGCATTCACCACACATAATTACAGACCTATCTCATTAGACCTCAAAACAAGCAATAGCACTGCTGTTGAAGCCCAATGGCATTATGGTCCATAGGATCACTGTAAAAATGTATCTTTCTTGCTAAGTCTGCTGACACTTCTTCCAGAATAAGTCATCTCTTCCTACTAAAACAAGTCTTGCAGATGAAGAAAAAAAATAAAGCAACCAAATGCACACGAAACCACTCCAGCCTCTATCTAAAAGCCCAAAATACCTACTGACACTGATTACCTACAAGAGGAAAAATTGTAAGATTCATACAATGTCCTATCGTATAAAAATATAGGCAGACATTTTCTGCAAGTACATTTTAATTGTGTGACTCTTACTTCAGTAATAATTAGGCAAAGGCACCATTCTCAAAGTTCAAGCACAACGTTCACAAGACTAAAAAAGGGCTATGTTTTAAAAGAAAACTATTTAAATTAAGATGTTTCTACTCATCCTCTTCCTGACCTCTTTTCTACAGAAAGACTTTTGGTGAAAAAAAAAAAAAATCCACAGCAACAGTTCCCTCTAATAGTGCTATATTAATGCTTAAGATTTGTTGTATTCAAACACAGAAGTTTCTGCAGGGGACTGAATTACTTCCCTGATGATTGCCATAAGCATTATCATCCGTTGAACTGAATAATTAGAACTGAATAATTCAATTTCTGTATCTGGAATATATCCACCCAACAGGTACTTACTCATTATTACAATCTCCCATATTCTGAAGCTGTAAATTGAGAGTTTCAAGATTGTTTGATTATTTTGAATAAAGAGAAATATTACAATTTCTTAAGCATCACCCCAAGTATGGATGATTTAACTACATCTACGCAATCACTAGCTGTGAGCAGAGTAAACCGAAGACCAGAGAACATGAGAGAGAGAGAGAAAATCAACTATGGCTGGTATTTACTAATTCCATGTTGAAATAGGTACCTATTGAAAACAGGTAAGTGAAATACCATGTGAAAGATATGTCAAAGAATTTAAGTGAAACATAAGTAAAAGGATATGAAGGGGAATAAGGAATCTTTATTCATCCACAGATGCAATATTATATATTATACAGCAATAAGGCAGTGGCTTTGAAAATCCTAATGCAACAGGACGAGTAACAAAATGGGTACAGATTTATGTCTGGAAAGATATCATCTTGGCACTTCCACTCCTTTTCCCGCTTTGGAAAGCTTGTGTAACAGTCAGCATCCTAAAGTTGGGTTGTGATAGCTGTTAAGAGTTCAAAAAAGTTTGGGAAGTTGAAAGCTAGCAAGTGAAGAAAATCAGTGAATGTTTTAGCAGACTGGATGTCATTTGTCATGAAATCTTACTTGATAGAGATTAAATTCTTGGCAAACTGAAAAAGCTCTAGAAACAGAGCAGCAACTGAGAGGAGAATTTGGTTTTTGTCCAGTACAACTAAGAGACTCCTAAAAAAGGGGGTTAGATAAACATGTTAATGAACTTAATTCAGACCAAAATGAATGCCATGGAAGAAACGGCAGCACTCGTGTGCATCTCGACGCAGGATGAAGACATATTCTGAAATCTTAAATGGAAATCCACCAAGAAAAGCCCCCGCTTTCCAGATCTAGAGCAAATGCACAAATGTGTGCACCAAGTGGATGCTGCAGCTCAGCTGGTCTATTTGCTTCCTTCTCTTTGCAGCCACAGCCATCGAATCAGTGGCTGCACGGACCATGGCCACCCAAGCGCTAGATCCCACGTGGGGTGAGTGGCTGGTGGCAGGGGAAGAGCAGGGATGTCACTTCTGGCAGCCCTTTACCACAGGTTAGCTGTAACATTAAGCTGCCCCTTAAGCTGGTGCTAAGCCAGCCTCGGAGGACAGTAGGGAGCCGGCCATTCTGGGATCTCTGCTCAAAGGACATGAGCAAGGGAGGTGACAAGTCTAAATCTCAGGCTTACTTGTACACTAGGACGTGCACAGCACCGATCTCCATGAGCTGCCCTCATGAGCTATTTTCCCTCTCTTCTGAGGGACAAATAAGAGTTAGATTGACTCTTCTTCTGAGCTGCCATTTAGATCACGAACAAGAAGAATGAACAGCTGTCCCCAGCATGACTGCCACTTTTGCTAGAACATCACTGTTACTGTCCCAAGAGTGTTCAGACATTGCCTGAAGGTATAAGGTTTTCTGGGAAAGTTTATTGGCTAACAGAAATAAAAAGGACAGAGTATTCCAAAGCACACTTTTTTAAAAAAACATCATCAATAGTGATATGGATTTATGTTATTATAAATTTATTATTAATACACAAAAAAAATTAATACATCTAGTCCTGTACAGCCTAACACATGGCGGCCTGTGACCAAGAGAAGAGAGAAAGCTGAAGGTTTGGGGGACTAACAAATTTCTTCCTTATATTACAGCTCAAATATCTGTGTCAATCTACTAGGTTCTTTCTTTCTGCTCTCCCAAGGATGTCTGAATGCTCCTGCACTACATGCCTGCCCCTGCACACCAACAGCTCCTTCCCTGCCCTACTCTTCTCCAAAGTCACTGACCACTTATGTCCTCTGGCCACTTTAGAATCTCAGGTATGTACTTCATTAGAGGAAGCTGAAAAATTACATCATCCAGCATATTCCTCAAAGTTTAAAAGGTGTCTTGGTAGCTCAGTGTTACCGCTGTGCATTACCACGGGTTTGTTTCCCTCTTTATCACCCTTCTTCTGGCAAATTTCTTGTGCTGCACTTTGGTAGGGCAGCTTCTATGTTTGAGAACCCATCACAGACTTTCGCCTCTTCTGCTCTGACTCCAAAGATAATGGAGGAGTGACCAGCTTTTACGCACACCAGCTCCACAGACCCGGGGTCCTGAATGCACTACATCCACACAGGCTGTGGAGCGATGATACAAATGAAATACATCAAAGTAATCAGAACTAATTGCCTCTTTGTCCCTCTTGCTCTCCATGCTGAGCCTCAAACACCCATTCCAGAGTGTATCTGTGCATGCCTCACCGAACTGAATTGCTGAGCCAGCTCTTTCTCAGCATATTTACTTCACATGGGACATAAATGAGAATTGCATAAAATAGATTCAGAGGAAGCTGCCTGTAATCTTTAAGCATTCCTTCTTAAATCCCACTTGGCGTGCTCTGAAAGGCAAACAGGAGTCGTCTAAGTTTTAAATAACCTCTTCTCTTTCTCATAACTAAAAGATACACTGCTAGCAATAGCAATCTAAAACTGGACAAATGGTTTCCATGATCTGAAATAGCCTGACAATGTATCACCTGTTCACTGCCCATCTGAGTTTTGGACTGCACTTCGGGATGCAACGTCCTTCTCTGCTTTCAGCAAGAAGCGAGAGAAGAGGAACTCCATGTCCAGTCCCAGGCTCAACAAACATCTGTGAAAACAGTTCAAATCTGAGCATCTTTCTGCAGTACCCAAGCATCTTTATTTCATATAACAGTGAGACTTTTCATCTGTTCCAGAAACGGCCATTCATGGCCCGGTCAAGACAGCAGCTAGTTTTGAGCTGTGATTGTTTGTGACACCACGTCAGCTTCCGTGATGACAAGAGCGTTTTGCTGCTGGCACTCAAGTACCACAGGCCAGACTCTGCCAACCATGCTCATATTAAACAGTGCACCTTCCTCTACAAATAGTTACCTTGATGTCAGTGAGGTTATTCACAAAATAAACCATAACTCGATGTGAATAAATGCAGAAGCACCCTGCTCACAGGTCCCAAACATGTTTATATCAGAGCACTGCTTCTTGCCCTGCTTTGGGGTGTGAAGCTGCCCAGGAGACTCATCTCTGCCAGAAGAGGAGAGAACACAAATCCTTCCTTAATAGTACGTTGGTGCAAATGCAGAACCTAATTGATTAATACAACATTGACTTTCATCTATCTCCCTTGCGGTGCAAATGGGCGGACGTGCAGGTGATGACAGAATACGCTGCTGAAGGGGTGATGTTGTTCAGTGCAGCAAAACTCCAGATCTGCTTCCTGCGACACATGGACCTCACGCAACCACAAGGCTGTCAAAGATATATACACATGTCTAAGTACATCAATCTATATACTAAATATATATATACACACCTATATAATACATACACGTCTGCATGTTTATATACATGCACATAAATAAGCAAGCACACAGATATTTAGATAATTTACCAGGTTCCCTTCAATCATCACATTTATTAACTAATATATTCACAAAGAATGCACATTTGCTTTATTATTTATACTAGTATTTTTAAAGGCAGACAAGACCTTAAAGATGTAGGAGGTAATAACACATGCCTTGATGTGAATGCAATTTTGTTTGCACAAAACAGCTAGTACATACAAATTTGTGACTGCTAGGCTAATTCACCATTACTGAGACTTCTGACCTTCATGTTCTGAAGTGTTTAATAAAGGAGTTACAGTGACCACAACATAACTAATTAATGCTTTTAAGGACTAAAGTTGACTGAAAAAGTGAAACTCTTCTAGGCAGCACACCTCCAAATGCCCCAAAATAAAGACAAAGTTACAACTGAAAAGGAACAGATAATAACCTTAAAGTTCTTTGGAAAATGCAACTTGTGGTTCGAGCCAGCCTATGACTGAAATAAAGATATAGGAAACTCACAGAAATGATGCCAGCTATGGGAAGTTCCTCACAGGAAGAGAGGATGAAGAGAACAAAAGGGTTTTTTTTCAGAGAGAAAGGAGGCACAGTGCTTACAACTCTTCATAATATAGGAACAATGAACACGTAATTAAAAAGAAAGCTTGGAATAAAAAAATATTCTTTTGCGTACAAACTTAAAGATAACCGAAGGAATAATTTCCACTAGTTTTTTGTATGTTTGTTTGGTTTTTGTGGTGGTGTTTGCTGTTGTTGCTGTTATTTGTTTTATATCTGGAAGTTAAGTGAGATCAGACATCTATCTGGTATCCAGAAGATCCCCAGTGATGCAGGCCAGTACAGGACAAGTTCTTTTCTTACCGTTAAACTAATCTCTGTGATGGAATTTGGAGGGAGCCTGCCTTACGCATCCATGAGGGAGACTCCCTCAACTTTCATTTGATGTATCTGGCACTGCCCACAGTCAGAGACGCACTCCGGGGCAGAAGAGTCTCTGGGTCTGAACAGAAATCCCTGCTTTCTCCCTTATGCTCCCATCAGGGCTACATACCAGTACTAGAATTACTTATATGAAAACAAAGTTTGTATGTAATATATTATTCCCCCCTCACTTCCATCCTCCTCCGACCATTCTAAAATTGCCTCATGTCTGAAACCAGACTTTAAACAAAGGATGCGTTTTCTGATTTTTAACAAAAAAGCTCTGTACACTGTGGAAATAGGTTTTTTTATTTGCTATGCTCTCTTTCTAGTTTCAGATATGTTATAGGAAAATATGTGCTTGTCATTACTCTGTAGGTGGACACAGTTCATTCAATTTGGTCGTGCTATGATGGATTAATTTCAGGCTGCTTTCCAGGCTGTTTTTATTTATTGGTTGATTAAACAGTACTGATCTGTGTTCATTAATCTGGGGGAAAAAATATTTCTCAGGGCCCCCAGCTTTAAATTCAGCAGATCGAAAAATATTTGATGCTGAGTACAATGCCAAGTCTGTTGGGCACATCTAGAGTTTTTTCTTAACTGCCATTTTAGATTCCTTTTGTTTGGGAGGAAAGGAAGAGAGGGGCAGAGAGGAGGTCAGGGAAAAGAATAAAATTGAATTCTGAGACTTTTTTATTATTCTCATAGTTTTGCCATTAAAAACTGGCCTAAATCTTCAGTGAATCAGATTAAGTAATCTTAATATCAATGCACTATGAATTTTTCTCATTGCGTCTCCCCTGCACGTCCCATCAGGTGCACACAGTGCAAGGTCAACTCATTTTCTGTAAAATGTAACAGCTCTCAGCAAAACTGGCTCCCAGGTCCCCGTTCATCTTTGCTTAGTTGAGAAGCCTCCTCTTGCCACCACAGTTGTGCTGATCACGGCAACTGGGCTAAAAGTGGCGATGACAGTATTTTAACATACCACTACAGAATCACTCCTCAAGGCAGCAGGGACCACGAAGCTCAGGTGGGTCTTGCCATGCTGCCCACCAGTATCCAAAGGAACAGATGAGGTCTTTTCAATGAAAGAGCCCTGACCGGGGGGCTGATTAACTAAGAAAAAAGGATGAACATTTTAAATATTTTAAAGCATTCCAAGCTCAACTACTTCCCCAAGAAAAGGGAAAGTTGCCACGTAGCAGCGGGAGAAGCAGGCACGGAAGCCAGTGGTGCGGAGTGGCAACAGGCAAGCAGGAGTTCAAACTCCCTCCTGGACAGATCCCAAATTACTCAGTTGTGTGTCACTGGCGCTGCTGATCTCAAAAGAGGGATCGCTTTCATGTCTACCGGGACAATCCTCTCTAAGTTCCCTCTCTATAGGAAAGTCCTGCTGAGAAGCCTAATAATAGCTCAGATACCCCGGAGCCCAAGGGGTAAAGCCAACTGGCTGAGCAATAGCTATGAAGCTTTTTTGAGGATCTCCAGACCAGCCACATGGAACAGCTAAGAATGCAAATTTTGTCATTACTATGGTTCTTCAGACCAGTTGCTGGCTATTTACCATGATGATTCTTTAGAAATTGCCAGTAAATGAGATAAAATGTTAGTTACAAAAGTAATCTGTTCTTGGGGAAGATCACTACATAGCTACTGCATCAAAAATAGCTATGACAGTGTCAGTACCCTCTTCGTTTCTCCAATTGCTCTGACTAAATTAGAAAGGGTCTGCTGGCACCCTCAGAAAGGCAAGTAATTCTCCCCATCGCAGGCACACATCGCCTGCAGTGGCACAACTGAGAAATCCAGATGTCAGATTACAGAAACAAAAATCATCCCCTTACCTCTTTGAATAAGGATTAGCTAAATCATTTTAAACAGCACAGTAAAACAAGATTTAGTCTTAGAAATCAGTAAGAGAAGACATATACTAACAGGAAATGAAAAATGAATATTTAATTGCATTAAAAGACATAATATTACAGCTCAGCGAAAATCTTTGATGCAAGGAAGAATGACAACATGGCTAAGCAGAGCGCCGCTTCAAAAATTAATGATCATCTTTTTTTTTTTTGTTTTGCAATTTAGTTTTTGCAACTCCAGTTTTCCAGTTTTAAACACTGATGAAGTTTTCATACTTTTCTCACCAGGGTCATGAATCAAATGAAGTGCTTTTACTTATAAGGCCTTAAAATACTTGGGTATTTTGACCATTTGGAACTAAAGAGAAAAAACTGTAAATGAGCTGGTACCTGTTATTGTTACTCAGAGGTAAGAAGTTGCATGTGAAGCTCTGTTGCAGGTGACTACCAGTTAATTACCGTCCCTTTGTCGACTTTCCCTGTCAGTCTATTGCAAGAGAACAGAGCCACCTCCCTGCCTGGGTGGATAATCTCCGTGGTAATTACATGTGGTGCTGGTGCTCCATCATCCCAAACCAGCAACGGTCCCCCAAGGTCTGGGCACTGTTTTCTCCTTCCATTTCTATGAACTAAGGACTGAGCAGAAACAGACACAGTCCTATCGAAAAATCAAAAGTGCTTCAATTTTGTCCCATTAGGTGACATTCAGATGGAGCATAAGCTCCTTCCGCTCCATCCAGCCTAAGCCTGCGCCAAGCCAGAAGTTCTTGCAAACAGTCTGTAGGAATTCCCTGTGATCGTTTCTATACACTGGCAATAGCTTGTACTACAAAGACAAAGACAACACTCATACAAAAATGTAAAACCCTTCCTTGGGTAGTTCAGAAGGCACATCTACCACAAACAACTAACTTTCCCCAATAAATCTGCTGACAGGATATTCAGTTTAGGTTCCTCTTTCTTACGCTGAATGGCAATTTAAATGAAAATCACTGCCTGTACAAGCAGAAAAGAACAGGTCTTAATGCAATAATATTAATTTTCACTATACGCTGATACGATAGCAAAATTTTAGCACACAGACAGAACTATCTGCCATGCAAAGGATCTCCCACAGAACATTTCTAACAACTACTTCTTTATTGCTTATTTTTAACACTTTCTCTTTAATATTCAAAATGGGTACTTCCAAATTCATTTTTTGACACATATTGACTTGTTGATTGGGAATGAACAAAAGATAAAATAAAAGCCGTATCAGAGAATAAGACCAGAGGAAATCCTCTGTTGTACACATGTAAGCACAGAAGAATAAACTTGCCCAGCTTGTAGTATAGTGACAACCCAGGCCTATTCATAATTTGACTTTTCAATTTTATATATTGCCTTATAAGACAGAAACATGTTAGAAAAGACACAGAAAGTGACTGATCAAGTGTAAAAGTAGTAGGCCGCCCTCCTAATGAAAACAACCCTTTCTTTTCTGCAAGACAAGGGTTGAATTTTACATCCTATCACTGCGCCTCAAACAAGGAATAATGACATCACCAAGGTAAGAAGGGAGAACTCAATATTCATTTAGTCACTGTAGTTTTAATACTCATGGTAAGCAAAGGGCAAACAGAAAGATTTGACGTAGCAGGAATATGACAGACCCTTTTATTGTTTGCCATCCAACTTAATTTCTTCATGACAGGCCTGCCAAACAAGAGCAACTGGACCCTGAAGATACAGTAATACATCAGCAGAATGCAAATCAGTTCTGTTTTCTGCTCTATTACCCTTCATCAATGACACCATGAGTGAAGGCTCCGATGACATCCACAAGTCCCTGCAGTATCCTCATTACTCTTTCTTTTGCTCTCTCAAAAGCTATCCTCTATAGTGAAACTTCAAATAATCTCCTTAAATACCCAAATTCAGTTTAAAAGTATATTCCCGGAGAGAAGGGGAAGTGGGAGACTGTTTTGTTTGTAAGTAGCACCAGTTTTGGCTGTTTACAAGTCTACTAGAGGAACATTTACAAAATTAAATAATTAACCTTGTAAAAAGGGCTTCTCCTCTTTGGACAGATGCCAGGCATTATAGACGCTACAGTCACTTTAGAAACCACTCAAAAGGGTGCCAGAAATTCTGTGCATCTGTTTGTGATAGTAAAAGGACGCTCTTTCCAACTCTGAAAAGTAGGGGAATGAGGCAAGCCAGAGTGCAGTTGACCATGTTGAAAATTGCCTGAGACATTATGGTTCACATATCTCACCTCCTAAAATGCTCCATGGGATCTTTAAACAACTGCAAGTGCCTAGAAATTTGGGTTTAAGCAAAAGAAAAATCACCTCACAAATACTGGTTACAGAATACACAACCACAGGAGGGGGAACCCTACAAGGCTGGCTTGAAATAGCTACCAATCCCAACAGAGGCATCTGAGAGAGGAAACAGTCTGGCACCTGGAAACCCAAATCATTCCAGAGGAAGTGCTACCATGGTAGGCTGGGTAGTGAAAGAAAAAAATTGTTTAGAAAGAAGCAGAAAGACCATCCATCATCACAAGGAAAACACAAGTTATGGGCCCAGGAAAAGCAAGACACAAACTAGGGCCTGACTCCCTACTGCACGTCCCACTTGGTGGTGTGGAAACTCATGCAAAAGCCAACCTAAAGAAAACTTGAGTGTATACAGCTGTCAAACAAAATACTGTTCCATCCATCTTGAAGAAATAATACAATCACTCTTAAAGTCTTTTCCCCTCCTTTCAGAAAGTTCGCGTTACTGGGGTTTGGTCAAGCCCTTCACACGTAACGAGCACAGCTCTATAAAAGTCTCCCCCAAAATTAACATCCCTGCCCCTAAGCCACCCAGGACATTATTTGTATAAGCAAGAAACGACCCCTTCTCCAAAATCTTCATATATGAGAAGCGCATCTCACAGCTCCTGGCAAAGTCGGACTATTCCTGTGCTTTAGGACCCACTGAGCACTGCAATTCCGTCTTTTCCTAAGAACTACCCATCTATCGTGTATGGGAACTGCTCCAGCTGTTTGCTGCAGAAAGTGAAAAGGACCAACTTGTGCTGTACATATTCCCTCCCTTGCCCTCATCTCCGTTGTGCTCTGGATGAGAGGATCTGTGGTGATTTCAATATCCCAGCACTTGCAAGAAGGGCAGAAGCACAGTGCGGAGCTGGAATTGGTTGGGTTGGTCTGGATTGCATTCAGGGTACCACCCTGGAGCTAGGATAACACAACGCCATCAGTGTTTAATGATGTTGGTATCATGTACTTTTAGAATTTCACTACTTACGCAGCACTAGTACGTCACTCAACATTTGTGTATCTGGAGGCAGACTCATTCCTTTCTTGGGTCCTCTCTCCAAAGTCAACCACCAACATCTTTCATTTGTTATAATATTCACTCCTAACAAACATTTATTCTTGTTAACGGTGAAGAAATAGGTAAATTGGCAGGAAAGAGGAACTCGGATAAATCCATAGAACTACTTAATGGGTGGGCTCTAGCCTAGGTCTGACTATGAGCAAGTTTTGCCCAGGAATGTAGTATGGTTCCAGATGTGCTGTCTCCCTTAACACTGCCAGAGGTTCAGATTTTCTACTGTTCTTTTGCTATCCTGAGAAGCAGCTGTGGCTCACAGCTGTAGTTCTTATTGTGAAGGTAACACACAGAGTCTGGCTGACCCTGTGGACTTCAAGCCGATAGATCATGATAAAATTACATAGTGGAACTTGCCAAAAATAGTAGGCTTTAATTAAAAAAATATATAGCACACTTTGCAAAAACTTAACAGCCCAAATTATTGCTCATAGATACACGTTGCTACTTTACTGACCACTGATATCATTCGCGACTTTTCAGCTCACGCATATTTTGCAGACATACACATCTACAGTATAAGGTTATCATAACCCCGAAGTTTTCTCAGGTTTTCTCTGAATATTGAAAATTGCATGCATGCATATAACGTAGCATACACTTCAATATATGTTACCACCACCACCACATATATCCCACTGAAGAACAATACTGCAAACGAGCTTTTATCCCAACTGTCCTACATGTCTTAACACAGAACATGAGAGAAGAGATTTTGAGTTGCTCAGATTTCTGCAGCTTTTTTTATTCCGAAGTCTTCATAAGACATAGCAGTATCAGGTCCCTGTTTGACAGAGTATCAGGTTGACTCATATCAAGTTAAACTCTCCTTCAGGTTAAGAACAAAATACCCTGACATGTTGCCACATAGAGTCAGAGTGGCAAATTCCCCGGATTATAAAACATCTGTTGAAACGCAATTCCCTATCTAAGGCCCAAGGGTTATGTTTCTACACCTCTTATTCTCTCGCTTCCTCCTCCACCATGTACTACACATTTCTCTGCAGTCTGGTCTCTGATATTGCAAGTTGTAGTGTCCTTTTAAGCTACTCTAGCATCTCAAATTTATACAGTACCAGAATATACATTTGGGGGTTTAACTCACTTTTCCAAAAAGTCTTACTATAAGAGCAAGTGAAAGGAAGTATAATTTCTTATAGACAGAAGCTTTTAGGGAACAGCTACACACTCTGCTATGTTAAGGTTTTTGAGAAGAGGAAAGGCGACAGGCTTTTCATCTATGTCAGTACTCTCTATTTAAGAATAGCAATTACAGTGCAATCTCTCATCTGTACAGGTCTTTTGTGAACTGGCATGCGGCTTGTGTCTAAATGATCAAATAAAGCACATTCTGACTTGATCGGCTGCAACTGCCATAAAAATAGAGCTCATACCTACGTTCATTTGCTGCAAGCAGATGGTTGATTGCTTTTCTGTCCTTTTACGTTGCAGTCCTGTTCCCTTAGATCCTCTCTTTGTAGAGAATGACATGCTGGGAGGTCAGTTTTCTGACAAGGTCATCTGCCTTCAGAGTATGAAGAGAACTGCACGGAAAGTGGGTTGGGCTATATTTAGAGTTTGGTCCAACTCCGTGCCAAGGTCCCCCCGCTGTCTCGCTCTTGCAGCACCGTCTCAGGTCTATTCTTGCAGATTCTCAGCCCACAGAACACATGAGGAGAGGAAAGTCGCTCTGAGCTAGTACTGGATCGACGTTTTTGCAATTCGCTAAAAACAAGCTGATCAGGAGCTCAGATGAGAACTCCTTAAATCCCTCACTCTTCTAGTATTTATTTTTCTTTATTCAAGTGGATTTTGCCTTTTCAAGTGAATAAGGAGAGGAAACTGCCTGGGATACAGCAAAAACCAGTCTCCCGACCTAAGGTAAGCTTCCTTCATTTTTGTACTGTCATCACAATTAAGAGAGCAATTGATGATGAATGACTTGGATCAGATAAGCTTTGTTCTGCTAGACCAGTTCTGCATGTCGGTATTAAGGGATTTTTTTGATAATGAAATTCTCAATTTCAAAACATCAATTTTCATTATCACTCTCTAAAGGAAATGGGAAAATAAAAGGATATCAGCATGTGCAATAGAATATACATTGTCTGATTTTACCTGTTTAAATTAATGTAAAAGGCACACAGCTATGCCAATAGACTGTATCATTCTGAAAGTAACAGAAAAACAGATGTGTGACTATATGTATAATGATTACATATATAGATGTGCATTTACATGTGCTGAGTGATGTTTTATCCACATTATTTTGTACAATATGAGAAAGTATGGTTTCAGGGTTGCAATATAGGGCTTGCTGCAAATAGCACAAATATTAAAAAAAAATAATTTATTAGATGAACACATGCTCGAATCCCTTTACAGTTCCAAAGAAGTTGCTCGGCTTCAGCCAGAGTACAGGCAGGATTAAAGATCATATTGAATTTGGTCTCCTTTCCACTGAATGCTTTACATTGGTCCTGCATTGCTTCTCCTTTTAAAACCACATACGGCTGAACAGTTTTCCTCAGCACCATTTTAAACTGTTGTGATTCTTAAGGGTAAAAAAACTGGACAGAGCACAGCATCGCATGCCTGCCTGTAAGGAGATCCTAACACACTTGAGGTCACATGGACATCATGATACTGTGGTGTGGACTCCAACATGAGGAGATTGTTGTCACGTAAAGACACTCTGGAGCCATGGATTTAGCACTGGCACACACACGTACAGCTTCCTGCAAGGCAAACACACAGGAATGGTAGCCTGAAGAAATAGGGTAGAAAGCTCCACTTGACCCAAAGGTCCAAACATCGATGTGACAGCACCAAAAAGTTCTTCATAACAGAAACACCCCATAAAAGTCTCAGCAGAAATATCTGAAGAAAGGCAGATGGGTTCTAGATTAACAGTATGCAAAGGACAAAAGAAGTCACTAAGTCACTGGGAGCTCATCTAAGTCACGACAACTGGGTGAACCCCTGCACTTAGTTCAGGTCATCTTTTCTTAATGTATCTGCTGGTTAAACAATGCCATACATCAGGCTGAAAAAGTAAAAGATTACAAGGTGGCAAAAGTCTTACTAGCTGAAGATACCTCTCATTTTGGTTACACTCAACTCTGTATAAAATAATCTCATCTTCCTTTCCTTCTGACTTTTGTTTGGTAGTTTATGCTCAGAGTCATCAGTGTTAAGCTTATTTGGAAGATGTAATAAACACCATCCATTTCACAGAAAATACCTTTCTAGCAATCCTATGATGCTTTAACAAATAATAATAAAGGCTACATGCCATGGAGCCAACTTGGGCTGTGACATGTGATAATTCAGATTCATCCAGAAGGTTCCTATTGCAAGAACTCGAACAAGAGGCTGTGAAGGTTACTTAAGTGCTGCGAATGCATTCATCAAGTTCATCAGTAAGTAAAAGGCTTCACAGTATAAAAGGAACTAGTGCAGCCTAAGATTGGCAACAACCTTTTATAAACAGTTGTGATACACTATAGAAAAAAGGAGAAACAAATACATCTTTATCAATGTTTAAGTGGTCAGGTTATGCCTAAAATTATTGCTTAATGAATCAGCGTAGTTTTTGTGACACTGTGGCACCTCTTCTCCACTTGTGTGTGGGAAAATGTTATTTCCCCATCATCCCCATCAACGTTAAAGACATTGAGGGGTGGGAGTTGGCTTCAAATAAAGCAATATGGGTGTGACTGGCTTACAAATACAGTGTTCACAAAGCCCCTCCAGCAGAGGGGCAGGAGCGCTGCTGCGTCCCAGGGGCAGATGAGGACTGGCTTGTTTTGAAGGGAGGGTCATCACATCTTCCCCACAGGAGCTGAGCCTAAAAGGTCTCTGTCACCCAAAGCGGTGGAGGTTTGTTGGCTTACAGATGACAGGACGACAGCAATGGAAAATGGCAGTATCACTGCGATGATAAATATGAGCATGGCATTAGTGGAAGACATAACGGAGGAGCACATCTGAATGAACAGGCTTCATGTCTTACTGTAGAGAAACCTAAATCTGCTTCTAACCTCTTTCTAGTTGGGGTCAATGCTGCTTGGAAGGATTCTCCTCTTGTTCTCTTCCCTCCATTATAAATTTACAGCAGCAGCATAAGCTGGCTTCATCCTGCTAAGGTGTAACCTCTAATGCGCACAATGTGCCCATTCTAGTGGAGACCAATACAGAAGAGAAATACAGAAAAAAAAAATTAAAAGGAGGAAAGGATCTTTATTTCCTCCCCTAGTGCAAAAAGGAAAGACTGAAGCCCTTTGTTTCTACTAGGGAGGCTCAGACGGGGCTGAAATCCACTCTCCTCACTGGAGGTGGGAGGGCACGGCTACATGTGTTGACTGACCTCCTGCCTAAGGTTGTGGATGAGAAGGAAGACAAGGCTTGGCTGATGATATATGCTGCCAGCTGGCCAGGCAAAGCTCCAAGGGGACGTTCACAAATTCCTGCCCTTGGCACTGTCACCCTCAGCTGACAGGTGTAAGCAAGGCCAGAGCCAGATGGCTAAAGCCAAACAGCGCCAGGGGGATGAGAAAGTCCCACCAGCAGTCAGGTGTCTACTACAGCTCACCATATTTGTGTTCCTGCTTGGGGGCTCCCTCCAAACAACAAATGGTGCTGGGATTTTCCTCCCTCTCTGCTATCTCTTAGACAAATTGGACTGACAGAAACAAGCTGGGGTTTTGACAGGAGTCGAGGTGTACGTCAACTCATCCTGAAACAAGTACCTTTAGCAAGAGGCCCTGTCAGATGCTACAGCATCATTGGCACATGGCTCTGTTGTCAGCCAGCGGGACCCAAGACTCACCACGACCCACACCATCATTGCACACATAGCTGGTGCTGCAGCCAACATCCAGGCAGGGACACCCAAAAGGGGATGGAAGAGACTGTGAGAAGGGTGAAGGTGGCACCTACAGAGCCAGTACAAGAGTATTTGGGTACAGTTCTCTGTGTGTATGCTGGTGCGAGGAGGTAACACGATACTGACATGAAAATATCACTGAAATTTCTGCATAGAAATTCTCTTTCAAAACCCTTCATGACTATTGTCATGAAAATACTTTCCAGGAAGGAAGTGACAGAGGATGACATGCCTAAGCATGCTGCAGAAGAGATACTTATGGGCACTGAAAAATCACTAAGCTGTAGTTAAACAAACAGTTAATTAAATAATTGTAGTCATTCTGCTAAAGTATTTTCCCTTGAGACTTAGTGGTAACAGGGAAGGGGAAGGAAATCAAAGTTCATACTCTCAACAAGCCTCATAGCCTCAAGCTTTGTCTGACCTGCTTTCACAAATCCATCTCCCAAAATAGGAGGAAAAAATCCAACAACAGAACTTTTCCATAGGGTCCCCAGCTGCATTTTGCTCTCTATGCACCAGAGGCAGAGTGACACTTTGTTGTAGAAAACAGTTCTCTCTGAGGTGAGGAATAGCCTCGGCAGCCTGCATTTTCTTTCAGTCTGATACAGCATTGAGACTAATGGAAAGATCTCCAGCACTGTGTACAGTTGCATAGAGACAAACGACAAAGTTGCAGGTCATAGAGACCCACTCTCATTAATGGCAAAATGTAGTATTTTAGGCTAAGATGAAGCATGTCCTTTGAAAAATGCATTTATTTTATATGGATTTTCACATGAAGAGGAGAGCAACTATGACAGCTTTGCCTAAAAATGATGATGAGAATGAAATGAAACAACTGTAAGTAGTTTACTCAAAATGTTATAAAACAGCGCGGAGGGGAATGAGGCAGCATGTATATACCCAGAGCAGCGGTAGTTACCTATACTTGAAAACATGCTTTCAAAAGTATTTAAACACTGAGGACATAGAGCTGGCCACCTGCACGGATTATTTTCTCCTTTTCATAGAGCTGTTCCCAGCTCCAACTTTAGTGGCAGCTACAGAAGTAAGCTGAAAACAGAGTGCTCCAGTGGGCCACGCGTTCCTCGTGGCAGCGGTGGAGGTACAGAACATGCTCACGGAAAGACCCTTCCGCTCTCGGGGGAGCTCGGCAGGAGCTGGGAGCCTGGGAAAGCACCAGCACGGCAATGGCTGCGCTTTGCTGAAGCAGCTTCTCTACGAAGGGCGTATGCATGGCTTTCTGCTGCTCTCTGACATCTGCTGAGGAAAAGGATTATATGCAAGGCTAGACTGTATCGGTACCTTTCTTTGAAGATGAAGGCGGTTAAGTTTAAAACAATTCCCAATGAAAATCCCACCTATACAACATCGCATAGTCATGCAGAGAGAAATGGTTAAACCCAGGATTATACAAAACTAACACAAATTTCTTATCTTCCATTACATAAGTCTAAATTCTTTCAACCACAACACATTCACAGTGATCACTGCTGGGGCTAAAATGCCACAGAAAGTAATCCAACAACACTGAATTCTTTTGTCTCAAACGTCAGAGAGTGAAAGTGCATAAGCACAGCTGCAAAACTGTAAATTACAATTTTACATAAAATGAAACTTGGACTAAACATAGTCCTGCTAAAATAAATCTTTGGAGGTGAACTTTTCCATTTTTCACTCATAACCAGCTTTTTAGTATACCAATCTGTTCCTCAGGCATTCACTTGAACAGGAGAACAGTGTCCAATCTCTAGCACACAAATAACAGTAAAAAAATCAGTATTTACAACATGGTTGTATTTAGCACAGTACTTATGGATTTTTCTTAACCACCAATAATACTGCAGAAGAATACAAGAGCAAAGGATGAAAAGAATCATAGAATAGTTTGGGTTGGAAGGGACCTCAAAGATCATCCAGTTCCAACCCCCCTGCCATGGGCAGGGACACCCTCCACTAGACCACGTTGCCCAAAGCCCCATCCAACCTGGCCTTAAACACTTCCAGGGATGGGGCCTCCACAACCTCTTTGGGCAACCTGTTCCAGTGCCTCACCACCCTCACAGTAAAGAATTTCTTTCTAACATCTAATCTAAATCGACCCTCCTTCAGCTTAAACCCATTCCCCCTTGTCCTGTCACTACACTCCCTCATAAACAGCCCCTCACCAGCTTTCCTGTAGGCCCCTTCAGGTACTGGAAAGCCGCAATTACATCTCCCTGGAGCCTTCTCTTCCCGAGGCTGAACAACCCCAACTCTCTCAGCCTGCCCTCACAGGAGAGGTGCTCCAGCCCTCTGATCAGCTTCGTGGCCCTCCTCTGGACTCGCTCCAACAGCTCCATGTCCTTCTTATCTTGGGGCCCCCAGAGCTGGACACAGTACTCCAGGTGGGGTCTCACCAGAGCAGAGTAGAGGGGCAGGATCACCTCCCTCGACCTGATGACCACGCTGTTTTTGATGCAGCCCAGGACACGGTTGGCTTTCTGGGCTGCAAACACACATTGCCGGGTCACGTTGATCTTGTCCACCAACATCCCCAAGTCTTTCTTCTCCTCAGGGCTGCTCTCAATCCATTTTTTTCCACCCAGCCTGCATTTGTGCTTGGGATTGCCCCAACCCACGTACAGAACCTTGCACTTGGCCTTATTGAACTTCATGTGGTTCACATGGGCCCACCTCTCCAGCCTGTCAAGGTCCCTCTGGATGGCATCCCTTCCCTCCAGCATGTCAACTGTACCACACAGCTTGGTGTTGTCAGCAAACTTGCTGAAGATGCACTCAATCCGCCGTCCATGTCGCCCACAAGGATGTTAAACAGTGCCGGGCCCAGTACCAACCCCTGAGGAACACCACTCATCACTGATCTCCACTTGGACATTGAGCTGTTGACCACAACTCTTTGAGTGCAATCATCCAGCTAATTCCTTATCCACCAAGTAGTCCATCCATCAAATCCATGTCTCTCCAACTTAAACACAAGGACGTCATGCTGAACAGCGTCAAATGCTTTGCACAAGTCTAGGTATATGATGTCTGTCACTCTCCCTTTGTCCACCAATGCTGTAACCCCATCATAGAATGCCACCAAATTTGTCAGGCATGATTTGCCCTTAGTGAAGCCATGTTGACTGTCACCAATGTAAAATAATCCCCAAATGAATGACAGATGTTTTAGATACTCTCCATAAAGAGAAAATTTAAAAATCATGTGCAAAAGACAGTGAAAAATAGGTATTTTATATCAAGTCTTGCCTGCTTTTAAGAACACTCAATTTAAATAGAAAATGAGTGGCAGTCATTCTTCCTGTTACTATGTTTTATTCTGCTAAAATAATGGTTAGAGATGTCATCCAACACAACTTGATGTATACCATCGTAGGTCCACTCACACAATACCTGCCTAAGACAGTGGGAAGACAAGGAAATCCCACTTAGGAAGAAAGTGGGGTGGTACAGGATGAGCTTATCAGTCTACAAGAAAAAGGAAGGATTGAGATGATGCATCAGGACTCATACACTCAAGCACATGCTGCTGCTGTGTGGTTTGTCTCATGCAGCCAAGCCAACGGGCTGCATGTTCCCCACTGTACATTCACCCACCGACCAGCATCAGCCCACTTATACAGCAAGATAGCTCAGGTTGTGATGGAGTTTCTCAATATAAATAAGTAGACACCAAGAGATTGAAACTGTATGACCTCTCAACTCTTTTGCAACAGGAAACTTGAGACTCTTGAAGGGGGAAAAACAGAGCATTTGCTCCCCCTCACATCAACTTTCATCCGACCTCCAGCTGTCTGAGGTGGACAATACGTAGTCTAATTATAGGTTTCTTGAGTCTTCCTAGAGATTGTCCCCTTACTTGGACAAAGAATCTCACAAATCTCTTTCAGAGCACAGACTGTCCTCCATTTTAGACCCTTCTTCCGCCCTATCACAGATGTGCAAGGCGAGTTCCCATCAAGTTTGCTCCTTGCCAGTGAAACAAAAAGAAGAAATGTCAGGTTTCATCAAGCAATGCAGGGTATGGAGTTATCAACGGAGAAGGCACAGCTAGCTGCTTCTCTACTGTCCTTTCCCGTGATATGTCACTTAAAAAGAGCAGCTAACATTGAAGACATTTTTATTACTAAAAGTGCAAAGCTATTTTATGTACCGAGCACTTTCACACTTTGCAATTGCTGAGGATGTACTACATGTACAAGTTGACATGCTGGGTTGTCTTTGTACTTTACACACATACCCACTACATATGGTCAGAGGAAGGAAGCCTAGAGGATTTATTTGGATGGAAGTCAGGTGCACGTATGTGCTTTGTTATATTAAAGAGCTTGGGAGCAGGCATTTCTACATCTGATAGGCACTGCTTAGCCTTTAGCAAATTGCTAGTACTTCTTCCATCTCAGTTTGTCTTACTGCAAAAAACCAAGATGCAGAAATACCCCTTAATGGGATGTGTTGGAGCCTAAATAACATATGTGAAGTGCTATGGGATTCTTGAAGAAAGTGCTCCAGTAGAATAAAACAATAGTTGTTTATTATACTTCAGACAGAAAGGACATGAAGTCCCTTTCTTAACCCTTGAAAAAACAGCAGTGTTTTTAAGAATATTTTTGAGAATCCAAACCAGTTGCATTCAGATCATTAAAATGAAAAAAAACTTGGGGCTCACTCTGTCAGACAGACACAGCTCAGTCGAATCCCTTTTAATTTGGAGTTACAATTCTCCAGCCTCAGTATCGACAGCCACAATCAAAGGCTTATTTGTCATGGCTTTGCTATTCAGCAGCTTCTGGGAGAGTGTTCTGACACGAAACAAGAGAATGATAAGGGTTAGCCCTATCCAAAGGGTTTCACTACTGCATTCAGCTCAAGGACAAACTGATGACAGACTATGTAAAGCTGGGGTCAGAATATATACAGCATGGGAGACACAGAAGCAGTGCTTTATCTAGGTCCTGAAGTCTCAGCTCTGGAGACGGTCTCGTAAGGCAGATGTCCTCTGGTATCCCATACGAATTCACACGCTGTGAATTCTTCATTCGAGACCCTGTTGGGAAATGTAGTCTCCTCCCACTTGATTTACTGTGGAATTGCTGATAAGGAAACCCCGCTGCAGCAGAGCACTACCCGCAGCACAACGGGGACAAGATAGGCAGCACATCTGTGGAGGAGAGATCAGGGTCTTAGCCAAGGTTACAGAAAACAGCAATTGTAAAACAGTCCAAACCTTACATTATGGAAAACAGTATAGCCCTCAAATCAGAGATACTTTGTCTCTCACTGTTTGCCTTTGGCAGCAGAAAGAATGGCCACATACAATTAATACTATCAAACAGAAGCCAGCACAGCAAGAAAAAAAATAAAATCCCATGTACTGTCATGGTAATTTTATCCTTCTGTTTATTTTTTTTAAACTGAACTAATTACTTAGCTCAGCAATGGTTGGGACTGGAAGGCTGCACCAGGACTGTAATGAAGGTAAAACCCTGGGGAACAATTTTGATTATAGTGGAGGTTTCAGCTGACTACATTTTAATTAATCAGAGTAGTACGGCACTCTGAATTCCCAGGTATCCCATTTCAACCTGCAGTCTAACATGACTTGTTTTAGGGCGTATTTTAACATTGTTCTAATAAATTCTTCAACAGTTCTTTTAAATCTCAGAGGTAATCTAATTTCTTTTTTATTATGGAGGCTTTCAATAGGCATTTCAACTATAAATCACCAAAATGATGTGGCTGTGGAATGTCAAATACAGACTCAGAAACTAAATACCTCTTCGATACTTGTATTAATTAAAAGCACAGCAAGTTTTCTAATTAGAAAACAAAAGAAGTTCTCTCATATCAATAAAGCATTTTATTTTAAAATAATAAAGACAAGCCAGAGTAGCATTTGGTTAAAAAGCTCAGAAGTGAGCCAGCATACTAATACGAGGTATCATCTGCTATAGGATAAAAATGTAAGTTGTCAATGACAAGAGAAAAGCAGGATGTTCAGAGTTCAAGACATGGTGCAGTGTGTACATTATCTGTGTAATCCAGGCTTAAGTGAGCCATGCTTAAGGACAGACAAAACATGCGTAGTCTGAGAAATATGTGGCAAACGAAGAACCAGACCCCAAAATAAGCAGTTTTCAACTAATACATCATAAGACCCAGCAAAGATGGTGTAATTTATATCTTTAAGTTCACAAAGCACATAAATTTTCCTTTGCATCCCTTTCTGCATCCTGAATTCACCAGTGTTTTGCTACTGTACGGAAACAAGAATGTTAAACTGCCCAGCGCTCTCCCAGTTTCTACTGAGACGCTGCAGTCCCCGACATCAGTTAAGTGTGACCTGCAGAGGTGGCTGTACACTGGCCCCATCCAGCAGCAGTAGCAGATACTGAATCTTCCTCCAAGAGGGATGTAAAAACCAGAAAAAGATCCAGACATTGCAAAAGGACCAGGGGAAAAACCTGAAGACAGCCATCAGGCAGAGAGGGCTAAACCCAAGAGAAGAGCAGAAGCTATTGGCAGTGGTGGAAGGGAAGGGGATGAGGACAACACAAGTGCAGCTTTAGCTCCGAGCCAGTACGCTTCTCCATGCCCATCAGGTCAAAAATGCTTTGTTTTCTACAAAAACCAACCCTCCCTCTCCCCTTCTCAATGGGGGGAGCAGCTGTGCCACCTGCCCAGTGTGCAGCGGGCCACGGAGCTGTACCTTGTCCCTGCATGGGGACAGGTTAGAGGGGCACTGTCCGTCATACAGTTATAGAAACATACTTGCTCCTAGCAGCACCCACCCCTCCTAAGGGGTACTGAGCCCCTCATTGCCACACCAGTAGGCCAAACGCAGCCCACCTCTGCCAGCTGTCCACCTTTGTTACCTAAATCTTTTGAGAAGATAGGCACTGTAATTATGACTTTGCCCCTACATAAGAAAAGGCTGGGGGCAAGAAAAAGTAACTTCACATGGTCCCTCACCCCAGTGTATCCATAAAGCTGCCAAAACCCAACCCAAAATAAAATGAAATACCAATTAGATTAGTTTTCCAGGGTGAAACTGTTCTGTGTAGGATAAAAAAGGGTAGCTCACTTCTGTGTAGAGGCAATGAAGCAAATGTGATTTAAGAGAATGGTTATGGATTTCCTTGGACGATGGGAAAGGTACAGACCTAAGCTCATATCTCTGGCAAGGCATCTAGTTCAGCAATCACTACTTTCCTTTAGTATCTGCTAAACTAACAGTACTACAGATATTCTATTTTACAGTTGTCATTACCACAAATATTACAGGAATACTTTGCTACAGTAAATAATCATAGAATTGAGTAAAGGCAACAGCATTCTCAGGAGCACGTAAAATTATTCCAGGCTGGAAACCAGTCGTTCATGCCTAGCAGTAATTACACTTAGAGAGTTTGGACTGAAAACCTCAAAGAGGAAAAAGCATCAAATTATTGCCACAGACCAAGGCACAAAACCTGACTTTTTGATTTGGAGAGGCAGTTTCTGCACAGATTTGCAAGCCTGAAGCATTTTTTTTTAAAATTAATTTTATTTCACACTGAGTGACCAACCGAGTACTTAGTTCAGATTTCAGAAGAGCTCGAGTGATGTATTTAACACCCGCTGGGTACACCGCCACTAACACCATTTTCAAACCAGAAGGAAAGGAACAGCTGCTATTGCTCTCCCTGCCTCAGGTTAAGCACCAGGAGCGGGAACCCCCCACCAGGAGCGTGGGAAAGCACCAGCACTCTCACGCTGCAGCCTCCAGTGATCTAGAATTCCCCTCCTAATTTCTATTCTTCACTCATGCCTTGTCTTTTAACCACATCCAAGGATGAGCAAAGGTAAACAACGCGGCACGCTTTACCTGGGGCTGCCCCTAAAACCCACTACAAAACTGCAAGCTTGGGCAGATCCTAACCAGGATCTCTGAAGGGAGCCCAAAAGAGCTTGAGCCTACAAAGCCTTATCGCTCCACGACTCTGAACAATACTCTGGCTGCTAATCGAGCTCCTCTGCAATATCAAGAGCTGCTAATGTCCCAGAATTTTTCTACACACTCATTAAGAAAGTGAAGATAAATTAAAGGAGGGTGGGAAGCTGAAACATGCCACCCTCTGGCCTAGGTGACCTCGACAGAAGTCAGGTTTTCTCAGCTCCCTTTAAGCTTAGAGCCCCAGGAAACATACCCTGGCAGGAGTCTGCCCTAAAAACCCGTGTTGCAGGTAAACCCGTGGCTGTGTTAAAGTCACTCACCTGTACCTACTAGTCCTGGAACCACTGAATGCAGGGAGGGAGGCAGCATTGTTTCTGAAAACAGGGAGGGAGAGCATCTTCTAGGCAGAGAATTATTCTGTCTTTACACTTCCACCAGTACGAGCACCAATGCACCAGTACAGTACCAGTACACAGCACCAGTGCTTTATGGACACGTGTAATAGTAACAAAGATGCTCATGACTCCAAACTGTATCTATCATGAGAATTCCTGTCCCAAAGAGGAAAGTGGCAAAGAAAATGCTGCCTTAGTGTAAGCACTGGTTTTACTGGGTTTGGTTTTGGTTTTTTTCAAACTAGAGAATCTCGACATCTCCTTCTCCTTAAATTGCTCACGCACGTCTTGGGAGCGGAGATTGTGCATTTGAAACCACTGAATCACAAGCGTGCCTATGAAGTAAAACTTGCAGGGATGAGGGGGAAACTACGTGCACAAGAGTCTTTGAGCCGCCTACACACGTAGCAGCTGCCTCCCGCAGGGTCACTGGAAAAATCCATTCAGCCATTCTGATTGCTTTTAACAGCAAGGAAAATACAGACAAAAATAAAGGGCACTGGGGGTGTAACACATCTCAAACACAGCAAGGCATTTTTGGATAGGCTCAGACAGTTTCTGCCTATTTTAACACCACTCGAGACTGGCAGAAATTTTGCAGAGGAGAATCATTTTTGTCTCCACCGTTTGAGGCAGATGAAGATCATGGCTTCATTGCATAGATCGACCTTGGTAGGGCAGTAACACACAGGGTGCCAAGGAGGTAGGTCAAAAGTCTCCAACTTGTGCTCAACACAGAGAGCACTCAAGAGATCAAACAGTTCTCTTTTTAACCTCCAAATTCAAAATGGGAAGCAGACATGACTGTGGAGAATTTTCATTCAAAAAACCAGCCACTGTTCTGGTTCGTCGGTCAAGACTTCCATTAGCATGTACTTCAGGAAGCTCACAGTACCCTTGTACTCTGCTATCCAAGTAGGAAACAAAGTTCCTTCTGCTGTATTGCTGTGCTGAATTACAGGGTCATTTTTCAAAGAGAGTTTTAAAGTGTACAGAGCTAGGAGCTGGACATGACCAGAAGTCCATAGATCTGTCTGCCGCTTTCAACACAGTCGACTACAAGGTGCGAGCAACTTCCCTGCAGAACCAAACAGGAGTCGATCTGAATCTGTCTCAGATGGTTCATCTCATTCCTCGCGGGAGGCCCAAAACAGGCAGCTGCTCCTCCTCACTAGGAGTGCTTGCCATGGCATCCCAACAGATTAGGCTCCATTCCCCATGAAGCTATACATTATTAATCTTATCTGAAGCAGACAGTGCTGACGCCCAGCTTCCTCAGTGTCTGGAAGAACACCAGCTGTCTCCAGCTCAGCCCAAGTAAATGGAGAGAATGTGTGCATTTTAAGAAATATTTCCTTAGGAAATCAAGAGGAAATATTTCTTAAAACTTTGCAGGATTCAGAATCCTTCCCCTCTTCTTTTCCCTATGCACTATCACAGCAGCTGCCCGGGACTGATACCTCAACTCCACCTCTCTGCACACCCAGGTGCAATAGACTCCTCTCTGTATGTTCTGCTTACAAGGTAACTGCCATTTCCTCTCAGACAAGGACCTGGCCCCAACAGCCCATCCACTTGGGTTTTTTTGGCGATGAGATACTGCAAGACTGCCGTCATCAGACCAGCAGAAGGAAATGCGCAGATTATGCAGCCAGTGGAAGATGCAGCAGCACACCTCCCAAAGCACTGGAATGGGCACCGGAAAGAAAATTACTGTACTCAATTATTTCTTAGCTTTTACCTCTTAGAAGTCCTTCATGAGCTTGGTTTTAAGGCTCAACAATCTCTGTGGTCCTTTTTCTCCATCGGCCTTGGAGCGTTACAATCAATACATAGCACATAGTCACTAGTGTTGTGAATAAAAAAGTTCATTTCTACGGAAAGACAACCAAGTTGAGCAAGAACTCTTTACCTTGAACTTAAGAACTGGTCCATAAGGGGTATTGGATAAGACTCATATTCATCAGCCCTTCTTAAAAGTAGTCACAATCAATTGGATGGCAAATTACACAAAAACAAGGAAGAAATGGGTCTTTATTGACTTTCAGACCTTTCAAAGCCTCCAACAATCTCAAAGATGTTTTAATGGTTGTGTAGACATGGCATAGACTGGTGCAATACAAACACATGACTCGACAGGTAGATTAAGCCCTTAAAAACTAAAGAACACTAAGCACTGTAGCTGATTTTGCACCAGAAACTTGTTTCTTTGACCAGTCCAGCAGTATGTTTGTTTGTAACAGTCACATCAAGACACACATAACTTGCATATCCCATACTCCCAAGAAAAACGGAGGTCTCTACTGTGGCAACATTATCTGTAAGGAATAGCTTTTAAAAAAAAAAAAAAAAAACAAAACAACAAACCACCTTTGACTCTGGGGTAAAATGATTTCCAAACAGTTTTTGAACCCCTAAATCAAGGGGCAAGACTTTGTTAGTAAGTGGGAAAATGTTCTACAATTTGAAATGTTACAGCCAAGCTGATGAAAGATCATTCAAGCAACCTGAATGGCTCACGTGCAATCATTTTTATTGTAGAAATCGACACACCGCGTTCAGGTCTAATAAAACCACCTTATTTGCTATTATGGAAAATACACTAATTCTACTTGCTACTTTCCACAGGTTTACAGCACTAATAAATCCAGATTTGTGTCATTAATCTCTAGAATTAATGACTGACTACCAGTAAGAGTGCAGTAGGTGGTGATTAAAGCAATAGAAATGCCCCATAATACAAATGTTATTGCCTTTGTGTGAGGAGGCACCGTGTGGTAAGTGAATATTAACTTCAAAGGTTCAGCTCATTTTACACAGTTGGGCTGTCCAATGAAAGTTGAATTTGGAGCATGTTAGTGTAAGAACGTGCTCCCAAGATTTTTTTTTTTTTTTAAATTGGTAATTATAATGAAATACTATGGCTGCATAGTATTACCCTCACCCACTTACATCATCAAAACTAGATGACACCACTACTTTTATTTTTTAAAGCTTGTTTCTGGCAAAGGAAGTAATCTGTTCTCTCAGGTACGGTTTAGAAAGCAAGATTAGTAGATTAAGCCATTTACCTCCTCAACTATTGTGCTTTTTCCATTGCCATATTTACCATATAGCTTCAGGCATGGCAAATAAAAACTGTCTTAAATCTGTGATTGCCTCAGAGCTGTTTTACAGGGTTCTTTATGCCTCTTGAGGTAGGCTGATAGTTTTGTAGCATGAAGTCCTAGGCTTAATCCTGAGTATAAAGTACTTGAAAAAATAAAGATTTCCAAGTAGAAGGTTGAAACATATTACACATCCATATTGAAATTTCACAAAGCAAACCTATTCATATATATTTACCTGGCAAATATGTACGAGGGTATTTGACTGGATCTGAAGTAATCCTGTTTATCATCATAGCAAAGAAAGACTAGAGAAGCACATATATCTCATCAAACTAGCTATAGCCTATAGGCTTCCGTACACTTGTATCTGGGTTTAAGCCTTAGAGTCATCTGTGTATTTCTATTACGATACATTGACTAAGCCTTCATCACGAGGCAATGACAATTAGTTTCCTCCATTACCTGACTTCCAATTAACCAGTGGTCTTAAGAGTCTGATGTCTCACACACTAATGTAGAGAGTTGGAGCCAAGATCTGCCTGTTTATACAGGACGGAAAGCAATTTAAATACACACTAATAGAGAAAGTTTGATTTTAATTACATTAGACACAGTATTTGTCCAAGCAAAAGCACAAAGGGACTACATTAAAAAACAAACCAAAATAAACCCCCCAAAACTTGGCTGTTGAAAGAAAATTATGGTCACATCTCTCATGTTAGAAATGTTGATAAAAGAGTTCAGAGCTGCTGCCAAGGTTATTGTCATCCTGCATATGTACTGGCTGTTCAGACACTGGTCACAAGATTTAAAGACTAAAACAACATTTAGTTTTGTATAGATCTGTTACTCCATGTAAAATTAAACAAGTTGTTTGGTTTTTTGTTGTTTTGTTTTGTTAAAACCAACCACCATTCAGCATGTGTTTAGAAGAATACACGTCTTTCAGGGGTCTTTTAATCAATCATAGCAATTTGTAAACCCATTTCAAAAATAAATATTTAGAGGTCATGTAAGCAATGAACTCAGAACGGCTTCGATCCAGGCATTGTGTAGACTGAATGATGTGATCCTCCAGACATTTTTCTGCCCATGTGGTATCAAAGAATTTTGGTTTGGGTTTTGTTTGGGTTTTGTTGTGGAGTTGGTTTTTTTTTTGAACAACATGACAAAAATTAAGGAAAGCGAGAGACATATGAGGAACTGAGAACAGTGAAATGAGACAGGGGCAGTGCGAGAGCGACCATATTCCACCACTCAAACGTGAGCCAGCAGAAGGGAAGGAATGAGATAAGAAGAAAGGTCAGAACAGCAACGGTGGCCAGGTCTTTTCTTGGAAAGAGCTTAAGAATGAAATTAAAAGAAAAAGCAACTCTCACTTCTCAGACATGAGCTACTCTCTGCACTCTCTTCTTCTCACTAGTTTGGATAAGACTTTTACTAGACAACCTTTTTTAATTGCCCACTTGGACCACCACTTGAGGTGCTTGAGGAAAGCACTGAGGGCTCAGCTGTCACCCCAGCATTAACTGTGGTTGGCAAAATACTCCGCTCCACTATAATTATCTTTCCTTGATCAAAGAACTTCCTGAGGGTCAAGGAAAAGGGGAAGGAGAAACACCACCTCCCTGTTGAGAAACAACCTCCCATCTCAGACCACAGGATAACTCTTTAGAAAATGTTGCTTCTGCTTCAGTTCAGCAAGAGTGTAAGAGACTGAGGTACCTTTTTCTGATTTTGCCAGCCATGCAAAAGACCTTCCTCCCTGGCCTTGCCACCAACCATGCCAGGTCTCTGTACCAATTTACAGCAATATACTTCATTGCACTACTCTGCTAAATTAGTTGCAGATGCTTCTGTAGTAAATCTTTCCTTAGTTGTGTGCTTCAGAAAAAATGAACTGGAAAAGTCTGCTTCATAGGCTCCATATCAGCCACAAAATTCTGCGTGAAACCATGAAGTCAAGCCCAAAGCCCCCTGGAGAATTCTGGAGCACCACTGTCACATCCTGATTTTCCAATTTCATCTACTCAGCTGAAAGGATGTTTAAAACCAACATTTCTGGGGACAAAGAAAAATCTCATTTCATTCTTCTCTCATTATTGAAGTGTGGCTGAAAGCTTCTATTCTCAGAAAAACCAAAAATAAATAAATGTTGGTACATGTAGGGAAATTTTAGCCTCAGAAGTGGAATTTCTCACAAGAACTTTTGAGCAGCTGAAGATGTGGGAAGGGACACTAGTACTTGCTCTCAGCTAGAGCAGTTGCTAACATGATTATATGGGCCCCCTTTAAAGTCCATTTCCACAAAGGGAGGCGAGTCTGGCAGTAAACAGCAGAGTAATTTATTCACCATACCCACAAACCTCTCTTCCTAGAACTGCCATACACCTGAGTACCATCCAGGAAGGCAGACCCCATGCTCAAGGTGAATGCCACCTAAGACTCCCCCTCCGTAAACTTTAGCTCTGTTTCAGACCCTGATACGTGGTTTCTTAACAGCATGACGCAGGCCATTGTGCTGGAAGACAGTCTGCTTCTGGGAAATGCCATGGCACTTCCACTCCTGACTCAGAAGAGTAAGAGGATTTTCCTCAAATCACACACCAAGTTAACGGCAAAGCCAGAAACAGTTTGCAAATCTCACTGATGTGGTACAACACAAATAAGCTCACGTGTGGCTTTTCTGCTTATTTATTGTACATGTCTCTACATCTACTTCTTTTTCACATGCTGATTATGCAAGACTGAACTATGCTTTTCCCATACTTGGACAATGTTACATGTGACTGCTTGTTATTATCGAGTGAATTACCACCAGAGTGGAAATCATACCTTTGAATAGTCTTAGTTCGGTTAAAATCCCAAGCCTTTATGCTTGCAGATACCATATTTCTCTTATGGTTCCTAGAAATACTACTGTATTTCTCTCACTTCTGAAAACTCCTTGTGGTTAAATAGGACAAATCCCTCCCTCCCCTTACTACTTGTCAGGTTGCCTCTCCAAGTGTCCACTGCGCTGAACTCCACAAGCTCAAGTTCGAGTGACAAGTCAGACAAACAAAAAAAAGACAAAGAAAAAGAAAGCCATCAAGCATCCCCTATAGTGTCAGTGGCCTACAGGCAGGGAAGCTCAAATGGGCAGGGAAAGAGAAGTTGCTGTACTCCTCCTCCTCCCTGCCTCGCACACGCAAGACCCCTGTCTCTCAGGTCACTGTCAGCAACTCCTTGTCCCACACAGAGCCCACAACGTGGTTCCCACTGCCCATCCCCTTTGCTTTGCTTCTTAGGGAAACGGGGCTCCTATACGACCACAGTATCTGTGCGTGTACGTCTATGTCTGCGCGCTGATCCTAGAGCTTTTGTCTCAGCCCACAGTCATCACACCAAGGTTTGACAAAGGGCCGGAGAAAACAAATTCTTGCAAGTTCTTGCAAGTTTTGTGAAAACAGGCAGGGAGGCGATTCTATAATTACCCTCACAGAACGCGAGGCTGTGGCATGTGCAATCCCAGAGAGAGGGGAGAATCCCAGCAAATTCCTCAACCATGGGAAAAGTTTCAGCTGAGACTCACAGTCAACCACAGGACACAAATTTATAGGGAAGTAGGCAAGTTCAACCCCAGTGCTCAGAAAACTACTTGTCTGGCTAGGCAGGCACTGTAAAACATAGTCATTTGAATGACTTATTCCATTCTTACTTCTAAAAAAATCTTTTCCAGCATTGGAACAGGAGGGAGCAAACTGGTGGGTGACACGCACATTTGCTAGCACAGAAAGAATCTTTATAAAAGCAGATTTTGTGTTTTCTAAATTAAAAAAAAAAAAGCCAGTGACAGGCTCTGGCGAGGGATCCTGTTTGTTTCTAAACCTGTCTTTTCAAACACTTTGCATGCATATACTGTCATATACATGAAAGCATCCATTTTGAAATAAGCACCAGGGTAGAGCCTACATAAGGTGTTTTGGGATAGCTGAGTTTATTTTCTCAAGGTCTGTATATCAGAGCAGAGATATCTATTACGAATATTTTGATCACTCATCCCCAACCAGCACTGGCCTTGGCTGCTTAAGTAAGGGGGGAAAGGGGATGACTGACCCCCATTATCGCCCCTATTCAAATCCTGCCGCTTAGTTGCCCGTGCCCAGCCCAGCCCCAACACACCAACCTGGCAATGGCCCGTTACTCATGCTGCTTACCACTAACCTTGCTCATGACGATCCAAGGCAGTCACAGAGCAAACACAAGCCACTCACCTGGGAGATCTGCAGGCACTTGTGGGAAGCCGGCAGTTGACCTTTTCAGCCAGCAAAAACTACAGCAGGAAAACAGTGCTTGAACAAACCTTATCATGCGATAGAAAACTTCCCCGCTGGCACAATAATGCAAGGGGAGACTATTTCCCACCAGCACTTTACTATATGAGGATGTAGCCTCAGTACAAAAGGACACATAAACTTCCAGGCTAAAAGAGTTATGACAGACCACAGCATGCACGCTCTTCTGTCTCTCGAGGAGTTCAGACCTGGCCAGGCACATACCACATTGCCCACCACAGCAGTACTCCTTCGAGAACCAGGTATTTAACAACGTAGACAGTCCTTGGGATGCAGGCAGCACACTTGGAGGACAGGAGACTCAGGCACACGGCGGCACTGCCCAGAAGGTCTCACTGGTTAGTGAGAACTGAGCTTCGCCACACTTTCTCTTGAACCTTCACCCTCCCAGAAACTGAACAGACAGTATGGCAGAAGAGCTGTGGACTCCATACAACTCTGCCCACCTACCTCAACTGCATCAAGTCTTGCTACCTAATACCACCACCCTCTCTCCACCCCACAGACAGCTTCCTTTATTTTGCCCTGTGAAACTTTCAATGCTATTTTTCACAAGTAGAAATTACCATCATTGTTAGAATTCTTACATCACTTTTTTTTTTTATTTTAAAAAAGCTTTCTGTTTGCACTAAATATATCTAACTCCAACCCTCCATGACTCAATCTCTATCAATAAATAATTTAATGGAATTTATTCCAATTGTTTTCTAGCTTCCCAGGTGATGACATGACAGACCTTCAACCTGGTCTTGCACAATCAGCACAGGAGAGGTCAGTGAATTGGCAATAACAAAGTATTTGAGAGCCAGCAACAAGGAGAGGGAGTTCAGATATTCAATGATAACGCACTAGCACATACGCATGCTTCCCTCCTCAAAGGCTCCAGCATAAGAAAAAGCTTTAGGAGCAGGTCCTTCACACCGTAATCTCCATACGCTGTTTTGATCTTGTTACTTTGGCACAGTTTGCTTTGCTTGCCTTCATCTGAGGCTAACCTGCAACAGGGACAAAGATCTGGTGTCTGAAGTCTAGAGAAAGGACCCACGTACTACAGTTCCCACACCTCTGTGAAACTTATAATAGACAAACAGGCAAGGACCTCAGTTTAATGTTTTTGCCATGGTTTTCTCTTGCTTTTGCACTCCCCAAGTTGATAGCCACTTCTCATTTTAGGAGTTTGGGATTAACATGCATTTCCTGCTGTGCCTGGGGCACACCTGCCACCACCAAAACGAGCACTAAGCACTTATACTGCAGCACGCAATGGGCAAACCATTCCAGCAAAGTTCTTCTGCCAGTGCTGGGTCACGATGCTGGCAGTGACTGTGGGCTACAGGGACTCCTGAGCAAGCCAGATCCCTGATGTGAAAAGAAGTGGGCCAGAAAGACTCTTGTGTGAGGTGAAAGGATGGGAGAATGCTTCTCCCCAGTAATATGGAGAACTTGAAAAGGCTGGAGTTTGGCATAGAGAAATGCTGCAACATTTTGTTTTAAAAAAACCGTCCTCCATTCATGAACTCCTGCATAGCAACATGAGACTGCTGAGTGGGAAGCTCAACAAAACACTTAAAACTTCTCTTTGCCCAGGAGAGCCTGGTTAGCTCACCAGAACACGGGAATCTATGTGGAAGAAAAAAGCAGCAAAATACTTTTAAAACATCTATTTTTAAATCTAGACCAGTTCTCTCTCCTCAGTACGGCCCTGCGTAGCTGCTCCTGTTAGCGAGGCACTGGAAGGGGTGATATTTCAGGCCTATTCTTCAGCAATGCTCTAAAATCCCTGGCTATGAAGCAAACCTGCCAATCAGCCACCTTGCTCCGCTTGCACGCAAACCCAAGTTGGGTAACCTGAGGAGACATTAACGACTCAACGCTCACCGCAATTTCACGTTGTGGTCTGACCAAGTGGCACAAGCCCTTAACCACAGTCTTTAACAACAGCACGCTGCGCGCACTAATCCCTCCTTGATATTTCATGTCAGCTCCCACTGTGATTCAGCACAGACAGCAATGGATTTTGGCTTAACAAGCGAACTCAATTGCACTTGCACTTTTTGGAGCGTGGAAGATTATCATTCCTACCTAAATTACACCATGATCCTGACTGCAGTCCGCCAACCTTCTCCGAATGGTGCCTTACCAGAGCTAATGTGCAGCCAGGGGTGTCGCAGCTGGGACTGCCTGAAAGGCTCGCTCATTCCCTTCAGGGGAAAACGCCGAAGGAGTTGATGTCATTTACACATTACCTGACTCTGATGAGCAAACTTGCTGGCAGCCAAACACAACACAACAGCGACACTTTAAAGAAGTGTTCAGGGTATGTTTTTCATTACCACAGTCAATCCAAACACACAATCGCCGCCTCCAGCTTATCCCACTGTGCAACAGGCATTAACAAGCTAAAGCGATAGCAGCACACGGATGATGAAAACATTCCACCGGCAGACTGGACTATGCTGAACACTGTGAGGGAACATCAAATTAGATATTTTCTGTGCCCTGAAGTCTTTGTTCATGGCACATTAAACTTTCTGATCTTTTTTTTTTTAATTAACAATTGTGCTTAAGATCCCTGAGGCTTTTTTTTTTTGCAACAAGGTAGAACTTCACGAGTATAAAAATCAGTTCAAATAAAAAAAAAAAACCAAAAAAAACCTTCCAATATTTTTTCATCCAAAAAGAATGCACTTTTCCCTTACGTCTTCTGATCCTCTCTGCACCTTCGTTGCTTTAAAAATATCACAGTAAAAATGGATAGTCCAACAAATTAGAACTTCAGTAATACTCCACAAAGCACTTGCTTACAGCATTAGGCATTGATACTGTAGGTTGATAGCACTAGATCTGCTCAGAAGAACTAGCGTTGTCTTGCATGATCAAAACCTAACAGCATCAAATTTCTCAGATCTCCAGTGGGTGAGGGGAATGAAAGAAGTTCAAAGGCCTCAGGTCCAGAGCAAGGTGATGCCCTGAGGTAGCGTGTGACACAGCAACATGTGCAGCCAGCAGGGCACAGGAAAACAATTCCTTTGATTTCCTCATCCAGAAAGGCCAGGCACTGTGAGACATCCACATGGCTTTTACAGCTGGCTGGTCAGGAGGGAGCTGTGGATGATGCCTGTTCAAAGCAAGGCTCCTACTCACTCACGTAGACTAGGAGCAAGTCTTTTAAGAGCAAAGCTTTCGGAGGGATGACTGTTCTTGATGGGTATTGCCAACAAACTAACAGCTCTACCGGCACTGAAGAAGTCAGCTATCTAAAGACAAGACATTGCATGGCGTCACTTCTAAAACAGTTATTTCCTTCCAACTGGTATCTGAAAGTTGCCAATAGCAATGTGAAAAGTATTCAAGAGAAAAAATAAGGGAGCACAAACATGGGGATTAGCTGGAAAATTAGACAGTATTTTTTTATTACTGTTACTATATTTAATTGCAAGTGGAGTCAGAACACATTCTCCTAGTGGCAATGTAATTTAAGCAGTCTATTATTCAGTATTATGTCAAATCAACATTCTGCAAAACATTAACCTCCATCCCAGGTTCATCCCCCTATCCCAACCCCAATACACTCGTTCCAAGAAACCACTACATTTAACCCCCGAGTTTATAAAGCAGGTAACAAATGCTATTGTACTCAACTCTAGGGAATTACTAGCAAGGTACTCTTGAAATCTCTAAGGAAACTCCTGCTGGGGTAATATTTAAGACTTTAGTCCCCAAAGCAACATTTCTCAAATGACCTCAAGCCTAAAGCTACCTAAGTCACAACAAAGCTGCTCAGACATGTTGCTGGCATCAACTCAAGTTCTTTTAAAATATACTTAAGATGTGCAATAAATAGAGAACAATGAAGTCAGCACATGAGAAAGATTTTAAAGTTACCTATCAGAAAAAGCAAGGCAGATATTGCATATAAACATTAGCGATTGTTTTAAAGGGTGGCCGAGTGCCCTCTTCACTCAGAGCTTGCTCAGCCATTATGCTCTTCAAAGTACTGCATGTCTTACCCTTCAACTCTGTTAAGATGCTATCGATCAAGGACCAGGATACATATTAATATGTAACCTGCCAGAGGTGTTTGAAATTCCATCTGATCTTCATCAAAGGAAAAAATTCCTCACCCTTATTACAGAGTGTAAAAAGTTACCAAATGCCCCCGAGCAGGATGGCTGCCCCTCTGGAGTAACACCCTCCCCCCACTGCAACAACATCAGCTCCAGGTGAACCATATGGGTTCTCCATGGTAGCTCCACCTTTCAATAGTGGCTTTGAACCAAGAATGTTACTATTGAAGAACAAGAGCGGAAGGGCTGAATCCCAAGATAAGTAAGCGGCAGGGCTGACCTCATAAACTGTTCCCTAGGGCATACCATTGGGATCACATGAAGTTCCTGGAAACAGTATATGAAAAACAGACACTGAGGTTTTACCATTCATAGGCAGGAAGTAAACAATGTTTAGCAGGAATTAAACACACTTATTATTCAAAGAAATTTAAAACGCAAAACCCACATACAAATCATGCTGGGGTTAAAGCGGTACTTAGATCCAATAAGGGAACACAGCAGTAACAGGTCATGGCAAAATCCACGCTTGTAGTGCGCACACATGTGCACACTTGTGAAGGTATAGAGAGAACTGCAGACACAGCTTTCCAATGCTCTTCAAGAAACATGGCCACTACATTACAAAAATAAGAATTACAGAGGCACGTAGTTTGGTTCAGATCCACTCCCAGAGAAGTTAGTAGAAAAAAACAATAACAAAAACTCCAAAACAAACACCCCACTTCAGTGGGAAGAAAATCAAGCTACTGATGAGTACTTCTAAAAATCCTCCCCATCCTACTAACATGCTCTGCTGACAGCAAGCTGTATAACCTGCCAAGCATTTCGGCTTTTGTCCACTTTGAGGTCTCTCCCATGCAGATGAGCCTTACTCCTAACTTTCTCCCTTTACACATGGAAGCAATCGACTTTATATATTTAAAGTATACGCTTTAAGCATTTTCTCATACTGAAGATTATCCTTCTATTCTAACATGCCACAGACTTTCAGGGGAAATTAACTGGAAAACAAAAGGCTTGAGAAACATCAACGATATGGAAAAAAAAGCAGAAGATCCATAAGATGGGCCTAGAATTTGATGTCTATCACTGCAGTAAGCCACGCTCCTATATTCAAATGTCTTCACTTTTTTTTCTACTGTGATGACTTCAAGGACAAGTATCTCTAGACCTTAAAACACAGGCACTTCAGTTGCCTCAGCTGCAACATTAGGACCCATAGTTCAGGGCCATCTGGCATCGCTCTTGTTTCGTATACTCCATGACAAGCTCACATGGACCACACTGACAATTCGTAACAGAAACAACACAAGTCCTAAGATCAAGTAAAACCAGAATAATGATACTGAACTAAGAGAACATCACAGAGCAATTATTTCAGAGAAAATACTTCAGTGGGCTTTTTTATTTTGCTTGGGTTAAACAGGTTTAGAGTAAGTCCCCCCTAAACTTCCCCCCCCACCCAGTAAGTTGCAAGTTGTTCCAAGCAGCTGAGGAAGACCGAATACTCACTCAATACTCCGAGCTCAACATTTTCATGTTTTCTTCCCTTAGAGGTAAATTAACTACTAAGGAAGAAATAATTTTAAAAGTACAATACTCAGTGCCTATATAGTGTCTTTTATCAGCAGAACTCAAAAAGCTGCATGTACTTTTTAATGCACTTATCAACCACAAATCCAGAAAACTGGACTTGGAACTACTCAATCTTTCACAAAAGGTATCAGCAAACTTTTAAATTTTCAGTACTAAAACCCCATAGATTTTAGGACCATAGCAAGATAAAGAAAAAGAGCTTTTGATCAATTCCATCTCATGCAGCCAAAGTCTCACTCCTAACTAATAAGGAAAAAATCTCTTGATGTAGCCAAGCTGCGCTACACTGAGATCTGGGTATTATCCTGATGCTGGGACCACTTGATTCATAAAAATCCAGAATTCTATCAAAAAGCTGATGGGACACAAAATTCTCAAGTGACAAGTACACCATCAGGGCACTGAGAACCTCTCAGCTCTGAGTCCACATATTACAAAACATAAGCATCTACACTAGGTTCTGCAAGGGAACAGACACCCCAGGGCATCCCAAGGCCAACTTGTTCCTCTGTCCCCCTGACTTTATAATTCTACATAGAACTGATTAAATCTAGCTCAAAGCAGCCTTCTGAAAACTCACTGTACTAAAAAGTTGTTCCATTCATATGTTCCCATGTCCTAAGAGACAGGCATAAAACATGACAAAAATATTAGCAATTAGGTTTTAGGGACTGTGATCTCACAGATGAGAACAGAACAATTTGAACTGAAGTCAACGGAATTATACCCACTGACATGAGATCACAACACAGCACTCAAAAAATACCTTAAATCTTAAAATCCCCAGATGCAACGTCTGTGGCCAATGTCTATATTAGCCACACGTGCATTATCCTGAAAGGAGGTTTCAATTATTTTTATAGTGAGATAATGTTCCCTTGACGATCTTAAAGTCTTAGTAGCATATAACAATTAAATTTCATTCTTGAGAAGACAATAGCAAACATCTGCAACTTTGAATCTATACAAGACCTAGCAATTTTTCCATTTTCTTCACAAGAACAGTGACTTTTCCACAAAACCATAATGCTACTGACAAGCTACATACAGGAATTTGAGGGGAAAGGAGGGGGAAGTCTTCTCCGGGGCCAATTGCAAACTGGAAGCTTTACACTTCGCCAGTTGCAAGAAAAATGGGAAACAAAACACTTCATTTTGTAATAAAGTATCAGCTAACACACTTAGCAGAAGGAAACCCGTTCCTCACCAGCCAAAGCCGACTTTCATTCGGTGAACTAAAAATATATCTGCAGAGGTTTGTTAATATGGTTGACCTCAAAATTTGGAACTTTCTTCCTTCCAGATGCAAAATAGCTCAAAATTATGCATTTTCAGGGAAGGATCCAAAGGCCCCTCTACTGTCTACTCCCCACAGAAGTTAATCACCAACCATTACTGAACACAGCCAATCCTAGACATGAAGGAAACATTATCCCCACTTCTGGATAGAAAAACCCAGCAGTCTGTGTTTTCTATGATATACTTTACAGCATTGCTATGCAAGGATTAGCACACTGCATGATGCCACCACTGCCCTTTCCCAGTGTTGCTCCCCTATATTTGGTCCTAAACTAATTTAGAAGAAAGAAAATAGCAGTGTCATCAGGGCTGTGAGCAAATCTAGGTTGTTCTTTTCTCCTCCCCACTTTTCTTAATATGAGGTTTAAAAAAAAAAAAAAAAAGGAGTCTATATATACTTAGGAGAAGTACAAAAAAGGTAACTTGAAGATGGCTATATGAAAAAGCTAAAGCTACTTAAAACTTGTTTTGACAGAGGAAAAAACAAAAGGGAGCTCACAAACCTTAACCAGCAATACCCGCTACAGGTCAAGTCCACTGTTCACCTCAGCCAGTTAATCCAAACTACAACTTAATTTGTCTGTGCTACAAATCGAAGAAGAGATAGCTCATTTTTTTCTGTTTTTTTTTTTTTTAAATTTTTTAAAAAAATGGTTACTGTCCCATAACTAAGGATTCCTTGTAACATGTCACCTTAATGCTTATCATGCAATGGCTGCATGTGGCAATAGTCGCTCATGCCCGGTTCCTGTCAGGACTGGCAGCACCAGCAGAAGCATCTTCAGGCCGCCTTCTGCACTATGGGCACGTGATTAAAACAACTAGTGAATGACACTTGTTTCTCTAAAATGTACAATCCCATAATTTTCCTAGCATGATCCGGGCCGGGGGGAGAGGCGGATGTGCAAACAGACAGGAAGGTTAGTTTTGTTCATGCTTAAAGAGAACGAACTCCAGTTTCTGGAAAATAATGTTCCTTTCTTTTCTAAATGACCGTTCACTTGCATGGTAATTCTATGAGGGACCACATCAATATGTCCTTCCCCTGCCCAGCTCACCCAAAATAGGGTCTGCAACTCTCCAGCAGCACAGTGAGTGCAGAGCCATGCTGCAGCATCCCATGTGGCATGCTTTTCAACAGTGCTTAGCAGAGATGTGGATCTCATTAGCTGCTCTGCAGACCTGGGGACCAGGAATGTTCGTTTAGAGATGCTACTGGAGGTTACCTGCATTCATGGAAGGAATGAATCCCAGTCCCCACCAGCAGCTCTACCCCAGCACACTAATAACGATGTGCAAATGACAATCTGCCACCCAATGTGATTGTCTCTGAGCTGAACCAGTGGTATATAAGGCCCTTTTTAAGATGGAAATGCAGAGTAATGCATTCTCCTACAGCTTAAACCCCTTGGGGGTGGGTGGAGAAACCACCTTCTACCAGCAGTGTGGAAATTCTTCAGGCAGGGATGGAAATACCTGAGAGGAGGGGAAGGGAGCAAAAGACAGCAGCTTCATTTCCCAACCTGCCATGGACCTTGATACACACTTACAGGAAGTTAATCCAGGAGAAATTCTGCATCTGGGAAAATGTCTGTGTATCAGGGACATGGCACTGAGAGAGCTGGTCTGTAATTACAGTCTCAGCCTCTTCAGATTTATTTTTTAGCAGGAAGGACAGCCCGTCAAAAACTTAATCCTCTGAAAACCAGTAGGGAGCAGGCAGCCTTACACTTTTTTTTTTTTTTTTTTTGGTGAGAACTTTCAAGACCCAATAAAGATGACACAATTATCCCATTCCTCTCAAAGTGTCACCAGATCATTCAGAAACTTAACTATAACCTATAGTTGTAGACGCAGAGAGCCCAGTTTATGATGCATTTCTGCATGCATATTAGCACAGAAACACAGAGTATAACACAGATTCAGAAAAACAAAAACCCTTTTAGATGTAGGGCTGAAGAGACCTCAAAACAAACCTGTTCCAGATTAAAGAGGTACCCTTCTAAAGTTCCAGAAATAAATCTAGGACCCTTGGGTGACAGGGATCTACTTCCGAGATGCATGGAAAACCAATAAACTTGGCTCTACAATCATGCCTTGTGGGGACTCCAGGAACAAGTCTATTCCATCCCCACAAGCTGTGTAGCATCCCCTGAGGGTACTGAATGAGACTGGCCAAGAACAGGAATTTAAGACAGGCTGCAGGACAGTGGTTTACCAAGAATAGGGCGTCTTTGGGACTGCAAAAAGCCCAGCCTATGTGCAGGACACAGGCACTCTGGCCAGTGGAGTCACAGAGGAAGGGGCCGAGCTGGACAGGCTCCCACCTGCAGCAAGGCAAGGCTCCAAGCACTGACACAGCCCTCTTCGAAGACTTCAAAATGGTCACAGGGAACACTAGCCCTCCCTGACTTGTGCCAGCTGAGCATAAGATGGACTTTAAAAAGATTAAGGTATGAAGGATCAGGAATCCAGGAAGCTGCAGATATGCGGGATGTCTATAGGGAACACAATGTCTGCTTCAAAAAACCAGTGAGTCACTAAGGTGGAAAATACAGCTTTTGCTCTGCTCCTTCTGAGGAGGGAGCCACTGCAATGCTCTAATTGGCCTCAGTGGGGATCCCCTCACTGGTCATCATGGTTCACTGTAAACAAGAGGTACTTTTTGTGAATGGCCAAACCACAGTGATGAAACAGATTTCTTTATGCGAAGCAATACCCTGCCACAACATAGATGCTATCAGCTAGTGTCATCATCCTGCATTTTCTTTTGTGAGTGAAGATGCTCAGTCTGACCGCCTGTGTGTCAAACAGAGGGAAAAGGCCTGCTGAGAAGGAAGCTTTGGATCATTCCTTGGCAATGACTCTGGCCCTGGGCTCTAAACCCTGACACACCACATGTAAGCGGGTTACGCTCTTTACCCAGCAAACAAGGAGGTGCATCTCCTCAGCAAGAAATGGAGATCTCGCAGCTTATATCTGGCTACAACTCTGCCACGGGAGAAACATGAGTCTGAAAACCGGGCTGTCCCACAGCAACAGAAATTAAAAACTACAAAGATGATGATGCAAAAAAAAAGTTAAAATTCACAAAAGTAGTGATGCAAATTAGAAAGGCTCAAGTATCCTCAAGCAAAGAGCAACAAATCCCAGAGGAGCTCTGGCTTGCCAAGACAAGAGGAGCAGCTGAGCATGCGAGGGCGAGGGCCATTCGCTCCAGCTGCCCACGTACAGAACAGGGAGCAGGCAGGAGGGCGCGCAGGATCCCCCTTTGTAGGCACCCCTAGCTCTAAAGCTTCTCCAGCTCCAATGGCAGCATGAACACACATCAAGGGAGAAGATACATACAGACAGCCATTCTGGAGAGCACACTTTTCCCCCATCAGAAGTAGTTTAGAGTTGCAGCTGCTTGATTCTTACCAAATTTGAAAGACTAGCCAGCCTATTAGGACAAATTCCCATGACGAGCTGATCTTACTTTGCCAATGACATACTGATCCTATATTGTCAAGGATGAAGCGTACCAGCAGGATTCTCCATGCACAGGGACACTAAGGGGTAGAACTCCCACAGCTTTTCTTCTCGGGTGACCCTTAACATTAATTCAATGTAACATGTTTACAGTTACAACACTCCCAAATACATAAATATAATAATCTGGCAGATTATACTCTGTTCTGTAGTTTCTTCTCCAAAGAATTTAAAAGTTTGGATATTTTTTTTGGTAACTTCAGCATAGCCAGTGAGCAGTTCAATAGCCCCCCCCCAGTTTTGGGCTATGTTTGTACAGTCCAGTAAAAGAAACTGCTGTAAAGTGAGCACACATTTTTAAATTAGAAGGAAATTTATGAGGTCCTACCCTTCATTCTCTAAAGAATTTCTCCGGCCATTTTGATATGTGGCGATGTGTATAAAGCCATTAGGAAGCAAAAGTTTCATTCCAGACCAGAAATTACACTTTTACTGGCATGGAGGTGAGGAATGGGGAGAGTTACAAATTATGCAGTCATTAGGAATGTGAGACATCGCAAAGACAAAATGAAAATAGATGGACTAAACTTTTCAATAGCCACTGACAAAGGAAGTCAGTACGGTTATGTAGAAATGAAGCATCAATACAGCTACTACTCAGTGTGCATCACCACTGAGTGACTTGGTTTCGTTATGCTATGTCTAATTCAGAGGAGTAAGGCAGTCCCTGCATCTAAAAAAAATTAATACAATACAAATTGAAATCCTAAGGAAGTAAATGTAGCAAGCAGTTTAAAAGACCATCTAAAAAACCCCAGAAAAATGGATGTTTGTCTTATATGAGCCAAAGATGTATAGTTTGATGGGGTTTGCTTAATTGCTTAATTTTGACGCCAAGCCTTGTTTGCATATTTGTTTCATTCAAACTACAAACGAGGAAAAATAAACTCAGGCTACAACGATCTTGCCTATAGCTAACTTTTATTTGTAACAAGGCTGTTTCACCCTACTTTTAACTTGCTTCTGAACTCTGGTTCCTTAAGATGCCTTTGCAATAAAAAAAGATGGTAAAGTTTGCAGATTGACTTGAGTTGACTTCCACTTTACATGTAATCAGGAGCTCTTCACAGCTGGCTCAGAGTAACACCCTCAAATCCCTCCTTGGCAACAGCTGTAGAGATCCACCACCGAGGTTAGCTGTGAAGAAACAAGAGTTGGGGGGAAAAAAGCCTGCAGGCTCATTGTTTTGTGGTTTTTTTTTTTATCTTGCATTCAGAGATGACAAAGAGATATAGCTCATTATGCAAAAGACAGTACACAGCTCTGACCTGCTTCGTTGTAGCTGAAGTCCACCTGTAATGTTATATTACATTGACATGGCTGCAGAAAAGTAAGCATAAAAGCAATAAATTATATTCCTAAGGAAGCAGCAGTTACCTAAAGAAATGACCTAGTAGGTTGGTAACATCTTGCATCGCCGTGCCAGGACTTCTAGGTCACAAAGGCAGGCAAATGGGTACAGAGTCAGGTAAGCAAACATCTCATTTATGCTTCAACAGCTCAAATTATGTGATATTTCACAAAATTTTTCCTAGTGTGACATTTTAATTGGTGCATCCAGTTAAATGGCTCCAGGATGAACCAGCGATCCTGCAGGAAGGACCCATCCTGTTAGGAAGGATGTTAAAGACATGGGAGGAACACCCACAAAAGTAGTACAGGAAGGCCCATCATCATAAGTCTGCAATCGTACCGCTTTGCATCACTGCGTAATCTATTTTAAAACCCATTGGGTTCTTGTTTTCTTCTGAGTCTCTCACCCTGCATCTGCCAACTTTTCCCATCCCTTGGCTGATCCTGATCATTGCCATCTCTCTCACACCTCAACCCTGCTAGCTCGGCTAACCTACTGAGGGTCTTTACTAAGCCTTTGACTTACACAGGAATTTTTCTGTTAGTGAAAAGAAATCCTAACCAAAGTCTTCAAATAAGGCCAATACATATGCTTATAGCTAAAAAGAATAAATCTGAAAATTGAACCAATACAGCAGTTAGATCAATTACATTTTCTTACAGTGATTAATAGTTTCTTTTGTGTTTTAAAACTAGTTTAAAACTTACAGTCAACTGAAGGATGGGAAAATATTTCATGTGATTTTCCAAAGCACAGCGTTTCTGAAGCTCTGCCAGTCATGTAGTAGATTGAACACGGCATTACAAAGTATTCTCATGTGTAACCACAGTGACTCTACGATATAGGTTATTTAGAGCCTTGTGAGATTCATTTGTAACTCTAGGTAAAGTACATTTCTTAAAGTATTTCACTGGCAACCATCCGATGCTGCGTTCCAAAAACTGAAGTGCAAATTTCACAGCCTCTAGCCCTGGCAATTCACATCCTATAAAATAATCAGAATTTTTTATCTTTTGCAGAATAGCCAGGATACCATGCCCTTGCAGATAGTTTTTATATTTTGTTCCCCAAACAATAAAAATATCACAAGAGCTGCTAGCAGGTTGGAAGGAGGTCAAGAAAACTAGTGTCAGGGGATTTTTATTTCCTTTCTTTTAAACTCCTTGGGGAGTCTAGTGATCAAAACTTAGCACAGTGCATAAGTATGTTGTGTAACAGGGTTGTTAGATCTGTTGGCTTCAAGCTAAAAAGACTATAAAACAAAATTCCTATTATGGATATTTCTTGATGTTTGGTGGTCTGTCATGCATTCCCACTACAGATAGTCATTTTCATCCTCTTGCTATTAAGATCTCTGATTAAAGAGCATTGCTGCAATACTTCCACGAAATTACTGTAATTTGGGAATTTTACTTTTGGAAAAAATGTAACATAATAATTAACATGTCTATCAAGTCTGCTCTCTTAATTAATACCAAAAGTGGAAGGGCTGAATTATTAACCACTTGCTTGCTTTGGCTATCACACTGACAGAATGTCTGACCCACTTCTAGCATTTCAGCAATGCCAGAAACCAGAATCTTCCTCTAATTCTGCCCACAAAGACCTGTCCGAATAGGCAATGCAGACCCACAAGAAACATCTGAGATAAAGATGTGTCCTTCCTAGAAGCATCTGAACTAATATTTCTCTGCTGATCCACACAAAGGGAAAGCAGACAAATTTGAAGCCTATTTTGTATTTACTCTCAAGCAGTTCTTGGGTGAAGCTTAATAAGCTGGTTTTGATCTATGAAGTTCTCTGTATCTCTGTCCTAACTACATAAGGAATGCCTCGCCTTTCTTCTTCTGATGGGATGGCCAGAGACTTGCCATCAGTAGAGCCAATCTTTCCAAAGCTTTTCCTTATCAAATGCTAAATCTCTTTGGAGAGCTTTTACGTACAGTAACCCACCACTGTGGATTACGGCCAGTGGCCAGCAAACGGTTTTGATACTTCACCAGTGTGACTGAGAAAAGAATCCAGTCCGAGTGCCATTAACACCATAAGCCAAATCGTAGTCACATGAAATTAATTGGCAAACTTATTGATTTTGTAGAATCCAAAATTTAGTTTCTAGTTACAGAAACTTATCCATTAAAAAAAACACAAAAGGAATCTGACATTAGACTTCCTCGATATATATACTAAGGTAAAGCATTTTGCTACATTTTCACAAGAACCTAGTTTTGAAAATATCCTTCCAAAATTAAAATTTCACATCCTTTAGTATTTCTTATAAAGTATTCCACCTTCCCACTCTCCTGGTACTTTACAAGCAGGTTTTAACATCATAAAACAATACCTCACGTATAAAATTCATCACATATAGCAGACTTCTCTCAAAGAAGCTGAAATCACAAATTCTGTGGGCAGTTTAGTAGTGTTTCCTCTAAACGGCTAAGTTAGTCTTTCCCCCTCAAAGTGTAAAGCAGCACTTTAGATCTACACATACATTTTGAATATTATTTCTTAACTCTTCAGAGAAAATACTGATACCTAACAAGCTTTATTAAATACCAGACAACCAACAAAAAATCAAACCAACATAAAACCACCAAACAAAAACCCCCTGCATTTGCTTTTGCATGGAAAAAGAGGAAAAAATATTCTCCAAAAAAGTTACAGCTGAAGGAAAAAATAAACTTAAGTGCTTACACATCTCCTGGAATTATGAGCATCTTACTATCTATACAGTCTCCAGCTTATCTGACATGGCTCCATGAATACGTCTCAGTAGGAATAGTTAGAGATGTTTTAAAAGTCTCTGAGGACAGTTTAAAATGAATCAAAAATGTAGAACCACGAACCAAAAAAAGGCCTGAAGTAAAGTATCTGATACGCATGGAAAGATCTGAGTTTAATCTCACAAAAGACTGAGTTTTAAGTACAGACAGAAATTTATTAACTATGAAAATATTTGACTGGCCTAGACATTACCCAAGGACCTCTCCACTCCTAAATAACATATTTTATTAAATGTTCTGTTTTAAAAAAAAAAACCAAAACAAACAAAAAACCCCCCACTAAAACACCCTGTGTGTTTTCCAGCAAGGAGAGAGTAGCATAAAAGCATCCTTTTTCAAGACTGATGGTAAGCATGCTCTATGTCACGTGTGTAGGACAAGTTTTCGGCTAACACTGTAAGGGAAGCCGCACGTCTGAAGCTGGTGCCCCAGAAGCAGAAGTACTGCACATGGGGGTAAACTGTAATCTATATTCACCAAGGAGAGTGATAACAAAACAGAAATACTCAGTTCTTAGAAAGGCTTCTGGTTTCCCTTTCAAGCTCAGAAAGCGGTCAGTCAGCGCAGCCCAGTACTTGCTACTGCTGCCGCTCGTTCTTCAGGTACAGAAGTAGCCACATCCACACTCGTATCGTGAACTCCCAGCTAATGAAAGCTAACCAGCAAGAACCTTGTCCCAGCCCCAAAAAAGAAGAGGAAAAAAAAGTGGTCTAGTCAGAAGAGATGATAGAGAAAAGCTGTCCACAGTGTAAGGTAGATGATATCCAACAGAGGAAACCGTCCCTCTGAGAGCACCTGCTTCCTGCTCACCGCCTGAGCTTCACTCCATGAGGTGCACTCCCCAGATTTTTTGAATCAAGTGCTAAACAGAGTGGGACTGAATAAAGACGCATGTGTTGCAAGTCTTTTTTTCATGTCCAAGAAAACAGTGGATCCTGAGAGATGTGAAAGGAACTTGCTGGGGGGAATCATGGTGCAGTTTGAGGATTGTGCTGGTTTCGGCTGGGATAGAGTTAATTTTCTTCATAGTAGCTAGTATGGGGCTGAAAACAGAGTTAACAATATAGAGATATTTTCGTTACTGCTGAGCAGTGCTTACACAGAGCCAAGGCCTTTTCTGCTTCTCACCCCACCCCACCAGTGAGTAGGCTGGGGGTGCACAAGCAGTTGGGAGGGGACGCAGCTGGGACAGCTGACCCCAACTGACCAAAGGGATATTCCATACCATATGACATCATGCTCAGCATATAAAGCTGGGGAGAAGAAGGAGGAAGGGGGAGATGTTCGGAGTGATGGTGTTTGTCTTCCCAAGTAACCGTTACGTGTGATGGAGCCCTGCTTTTCTGGGGATGGCTGAACACCTGCCTGCCCATGCGAAGTGGTGAATGAATTCCTTGTTTTGCTTTGTTTGTGTGCGTGCCTTTTGCTTTACCTGTTAAACTGTCTGTATCTCACCCCATGAGTTTTCTCACTTTCACTCTTCTGATTATCTTTCCCATCCCCTTGAGGGGGGTAAGAGTGAGCGAGCAGCTGCGTGTGGTGCTTAGCTGCCGGCTGGGGCAAAACCACAACAAGGATGCAGACTGGAGAGCAGCATCTTTCCATAGCTTCCATCCTGCAGTCACTGTAGATGTCTGCAGCAGCTCCAAGTTAAGAGCCAGCCACCAGTCCCTCATCCAGTCTACAGTCACCCACAGTGCAGCTGGCAAGCCTTCATGTCCTTATCAAGTTACTGGCCTCAGCAAGCTCCAAAAAGAACAGAGATCATGAAAGCAGGTGGTATCTGAACTCCCCCCAAAAAAGACTCAATTTGATTTCTACATAACTTAAATAAAGCATGAGAAGCCCACAGCATATTTTTTTCTTCTTCAACCTAGACCCAAATAAAATCAGCAACAGAAATCTCTGCCTCAGTAAAACCGTATGCAACATGCCTGCATGTAATTGCTGGACACAGGTTTTACATCAAACCACGTTTCATCCTAAAGTCCTACTGATCCAAACAGTGACACGCAATGCTCGTCTCTCCAGGCTGTTTACTGCAAACATCCCTCAGAGTACGCTGGAAGATGGCCAAGTGATGTTCACGTGCCTTCTGCTAAACCCAGCTGGCTCTGCTATTTTTTAATTTGCCAAATGTGAACAGGGAAGGTGAAAGGTGTAAGACATGGAAGGGAATAAAGCAGACACTCTCAAATTACCAGCTAAAAAACCAGCTGACAAGAGAGGGAGTAGGCCTTTCATAATCCAGTGAAAATGCCATGTCAGTTAGGAGGTGTATGTTTGTCATGTTTCTGTGACTACTTGTGAAACCTGCTCACTCTCTACATGAGGTACGAACTCGAAGGAATTGAAGACAGACAAATGTGATGACTGCTTTTCCTCATCACATCCACAGTCCCATAGTCTTCAAATGAGCACAGAAAGACAAAGTCTCCCTGACATCCAAATCTGACCCTTGTTGACCAACACCTCTCGCGTTGCACTGATCATCTCAGCTAGCTCTTTGCACTCAAATGCTGCAGGGTTGGTGGGAATAAAAAGGAAATGGTCAACAAATTGAGGAAATTAATTAAATGTAGCAATACCAAGCAAGATGCTGCTATGTCTGCAGTTTCTTTGCGGACTACAACCAGACTTGTCCCTTCCAACCCAAACCATTCTATGATTCTATGAAATCTAACCTCACTACTTTCCATGCAGCACTCTAAAAATCAAAACGGGTGGTTAAAGTGCATTTGATAACAAAACGTACAAACTCTAAATTCTGTTTGCAACCACCAGCTGGTGGCCATCTTGCTGAGCAGGTAACTTTCTTAAATTGAAAGACTCAAAGCTCAAATGTGAAACTAAATAAATTCCTAAATTCACACACATGGCTGTAATTGCCTCAAAGGGCCTTATATGCAGCTGCAAAATATAAACAAAATTTAAATAATCCTATAACTATAGTTACAGAATTTATGAATATAATTTTACTACAGATTTTGAATGGTCATTTGCTTCCAAAAAGAGGCAAATATTTAATTTGATGTTTCTTTCTATGGCTTTTACAGCAAAAAATAGAACACTTGACTATTGGCCCCGAAAACAGGGTTCTTCTATTTCAGAGTCAAGCTGTCTCTCTTTTGGAGAGACAACTAACATCAAATGTACACTAAAAACAAATAAGCCACTAGTGGGTTTATAATTTCTCAGGTTTTAACACTTTAAAGGCAGAAGAGTTCAGGTAGAATATGAAGAAAACAAAAGTTCAGCACTTGGCCCTATCAGATGTACTGCCTGGTTTAATTTTGATACTAGTCAGCATTCACAAAAGCCCAGAACTGTCTCAAGTCAACTACTAATTACGCAGGCTATTTGGGAAAAGATAACCAGAAAAGACTAAAACATAAATCAAACTAATCATATGTAAAATCAGGCTAAAGCACATACATGCCATATTATATTTTTTGAAAAAACCCATAGTGGCTAGATTTCCGTAAGAAGCAGATGCAGGTTTAAGGAGCAGTGGGCATCGTAATTAGCTCAGCCCTTACTCTGCACTCACACTTTTCACAACAATTTGATGCACCAGAGGGTGTCGTGGCCTTGCTAATCCCAAACCCAGATAGCCATCAGAGTTAAATGAGAGCTGACTAACATAACAAGGAGTTAACCCCTTAAATAAGCTATTGTAGGGCTCCCTCCGGAGGGATTTCTCAATTGCAATGAAAACAATGTTCCAAATCCAGCTTCCATTGCTAGAATGAAAACAAATGCTAGAAAGGGTATGATGAGATGGAGGTCTTCACACAGCCACTGAGTTGAACGATGGGATCGCACATGCTGCTTCAGTTACCAAATTTAATACTTTTACTATGCCTGTAAAGACAGGCTTCAAACTGACATTATTCCAAAGGTCACGTCTCACAGATTCCAGGCAATCCATCATCAAAACCCTTCAAAAGTAGCAGCCAAATTTAACATAAGCACCTGATGGGATATTATTAAACAGACCGACCTGCACTAAAGCATTCTCACACAGGAACTTATACAAAGCCCTCAAAAAATGTGTGTTACTATAAAATACTTAGTCACCTCAACTGATCTGAGCAAGCAAGCATTGTGAATTCATCTTGTGTGGCATTAAAATCAATTCAGTACTTTACAAACAACACTACCTTCTCCTAAAGTAATGATGAAAACCCTCTTTCTTCCATGTTTCCTCCACCATAGCGTTCTTCAGGGTGTTGTCTTTTACTTAAGACATAAAAAATTCTTGGCCACTAATGCTCACTAAAAGATGTGAACTCATCCATCTCCCCCCATTGCTAGCTTCTCCAAATTCCAACTTAAATTATTTTTGCCTCTCCAGATTTCCCCTTTCATGACACCTGAATAAGTAGCTGTATCTTCTCCATACAAATCTGTTTCTTCTGTCTTTTTTTTTTTTTTCTAATTGAACTGCCAAGAAGTTTTTCAAATGGAAGAAAAGTCAAGCTAGAAACTTGTTTTGAAAGCTTCTTTTAGGGAGGGTGAGATAGGAAGAAGGGAGGAGAGGGGCAAGGGAACCGCATTTGGTTTTAACCTTTAAAAATGTGTGGTATATGGGTCATCCAAACTAGATTTAAAAATTCAAAGGAAAGTAATCGTGATTAACAGATGCTTTTACAAGAGCAGTTGTGAGTAAAAACTAGCCACCAGGCAAATCCTAACCAACCAAATTGGCTAACGATCAAGGAACGAGGTGGTTGTATCCAGTTGAAAAATAAGTAGTATTTTTGTAAAAGTTTTTTTAAGAATCTTTGGCATTCATAGCAGATTTTATTTGCATTTTCTGCAATGAATTGTTATAATCATGTCCACCAAGAGATGGAAGTTGTGTTCTAACATTACTAATCCTCTCATCATTGTATTTCAGACACTGATTGCAGCGTTATGTGCAACAGCCAAATGTGAAGGCACATTTTGAGAGTTAGAAGAATTAAGAGAATAGGCCCAATCTGACAGCCCAAAGGAGGCGAGGCTGCTGCAGCTCCCTGCTCCCAGGTGCAACCAGTAGCAAGGCTGAAAATGTATTCTCAGTAGGTACACGCACTCACGAGCGCACATGCACACCACATATATATGGATATACACAACCGGCCACACAGGTAACACGCAGCCCCTTTCTGGCTGAGTAGGAAGAAGTCCACTAGTGAGAATATATGTATTTTATAGATACACATGTACTTATTGTGTGTGTGTATGTATATATACACACGTGCCCACACACATGGATGATACAGATCTCTCCAGCAGCTGGGCTTACTCGGTTTCCCCAGTAGCCACCCCTGGATCCCAGTCGTCCCCAGTTACTGGCACCTGGACATACGAGCCCCCAAGGAAGAAAGGAATTCCCTAAGATGACAGGACAGACTGATCAATACACAGGGCATGGCCAGACAAGTGTACTGACCAGCAAAGTATTTAGATGTGACTGGTCCTTTTTATGCCCTTAGTCCTCCATTTTCCCACACTTGTTCCTCCCCAAATCACCTAAACGCCTCTCTTTTCCTGCCTTTGGTTCCTCCCCTAAACATCCCATAAATAGTCCTGTGCAACTCCAAAGAGTGATCTGGCAACTAAAATACCCTGCACTGCTACCCACCCCTGTTTCTTTTCCTTTTCAATTTATTTAATTTTTTTTATAATTGGTGAACATCTGCTCTTCCTATTGAGCATTTGGTATAATTTAGAAGAAGAATGAAAGGCATCTGTATTAGAAATGCAAACAGAGGCACTGAGATCAGACCAAAAAATCCTCACAGAAAGCATGAAAAAAAAAAATTCCAGCTAAAAGCAAAGGTGAATTTTCCAAATTCCAGTATCCCTCTTTTCAGAAGGAAATGCATTAAGCATTTGTCTGTGGTCTTTTTAAACTTTTAGTTTATTGTCAGGCAAAGAACGCGGTAACTCTCATTTAACATTCACGCTGACCGTGGGTACCTTCAGCCTGGCCTAACCCAGAGCTCACAAGCCAGCTTTGACACACGGGATCCTTTCAGCTGGTCTAGCACATCACCTTGGGAGAGGAGGAGGAACGGCAGCCGGGGCAGCAGGCAGGCCTCCCTGGCCAACACAGGCACACAGATCCAGGCTGGTCGACCGCACTCCTGCCAAAAGTTATTTTTGCTTTCCGACCGAGCACTGCACGCAACAGCAGCCCGGTGCACTTGTGGGGAATAGTAAAGTGTTTCGACCAATTCTTTCCGAGCATGGGGAAAAGTACTGCTGCTTATGTAAGCTGTCTTTTGCCAAACGTGAATCTGGGAGCTCAGCTGAGCTGACGTTAGTATTTATTTAAAGCTGAAGAGCCAAAACATCTTTCAGTCTGATGCTCTTCTGGCTTCCACCACTGACTACAGATTCTGCTAAAAAAGTTACATCACGGTCCCAAATGCCACCTATATCATTAGGATCAAGCAAAGCGTTTTGTTTAAGGTACAGTTCAGAAGACAAGATTTGGGAACACAGGGACACCGAGAGCCGTACGTAAGCAACCAAGCAGCAGCAGCATGATACTGCGTTAGCCCCACGGGTCTCGGGTGCCATGCGATAACCTGGTTTACCCAGATGACGGTGGGCTACCTTGCTGACCTGCGGCTCCTGGAAAGAGGCAGCCCCAAGTTTCTTCAGGCAATTCGCACCCTTTCGACATTGTTTCTTATGTTGGAAACTTATTTAACCTCTTAATTGACAGCACGTAATTGTATTGTTTTATATGCAGAGTCTGTTCATAGCATATCCCTTGAACTTAATTGAGTTCTTGGTTTTCTATACCACTTAATATAATTATGTATCACTTAAAAAGCACACCATAAGACATACAAGCCAAGAAAAGAAAACAGATGATTAAGAAGGATCCCTCTCAATGAAAACAATACACTGATTACTTGAAAGCCCGTTTCACAATTTTTCAGGAAATGGCAGGGATGCCTATAAATTTCAAAATAATAAGCATTAAATAAATGCAGAAAATCAATGGGAGGAAGGCTGTTATGAAAGCATTTTACAGCAGCAATAAACCCTAAATCCTGAAAGACTTAAAATGGTCCAGGACCGCATGTTCTTACCAAGTACAAGAACTGGCTTATAAACTGCATGTAAATTAAGAACAAAACAATGACAATAGTTTTCAGATTACATCTGCGATGAGAAATGGCTCATCCAAGAAAAGGACACCAACCCATCTGCCTCTGCTGTGACTGAGCTTGGGTCGATTCTTACTCTCAGTCAAGTTCCTACTAACTTGAATGATAATTGATTGTATTGATGCTCAGAAAACCAACATCTCATATGTAGAACCATAACTGTTGTATAGGTATCTAGGGAAAAACACTCTCTTCTGTTCAGCTCATAATACCTTAAAAGAAAACAACCCATGAGGGCATACCAAGGAAAATAGGCGTGACAGAAAACACTAGCTCCCTCTTCTTTAAATAGCTTTGGTTGGCCAAGTGTGAAGGGGTTATTGCAGACTTCTCTGCCCACGTGACCACTGAGGGATAACTACAGGTTAGCAAGGTTAAGGAAACAACTGAAAGCAGCAGTTCCATTTGTAACTATTTTTAATTCAGAGGCCCTAAACACTGTCCAGCAAGGTACAAATTTAAACTAAATAGAGGGGTGGAGTTTTTGTGTCCCCTTCTCCCTTGATGAAATTTTGGAGACCCTGTGAAAAGGACAGTCAATTGGTATCACCCCCAATCCAACCTCTGGGTCTGTCACTGCTGTAACTGAAAGGGGCAACTGAGTTTTTGTTATTCTCATAACCGGCATTCTGCAGCAGCAGATAATGCTTCTGCATTTTTCTTACATCCGCAGCTAATGAACTTGATGAATCGGTCTCCAGCCCTCTGCTGACTCAGCATCACCCAAGTCTGTTTTGGTAACTGTGGGCTTCTTCCCTTTTCACCGTGTCCTCCAAAGCTGATCCATATTTCCAGTGTTCCCAGTGACTTCAACAAGAGCCACCGGCAACTCTTAGGGATATGACTTCACAAACAAAAAACCCCAAAAAGCAACACAAAGAGATGCAAAGGCAAAACAGGTTTGCTTTACTTGGTCTGGCTAAACATAAAACAGCAACAGAAAAATCCTACATTAAAAAAATTGCTGTAAAACTCTTGCTTCCTTCAATACTATATTCCACCTGAATCCTGCACGTAGGGGTAAGAGTAAGACAGCCTTAAGACACCTCCAGGCACCTCCCTACAATTTCTGCTGTGGTAAGCAGACTAATGTCAGCCAGAAAAACTGTCTGATTCTCAATGAACCAACTATAGATGTCATTAAAGTAATGGGAACCCATAGCAAGAGAAAGCTGGGGCTCAACACTGGTGTCAGTGTGTCTTGGGCTGCTCTACCCTTGACTCACTTCTAGATATTCCAACATGCTCCAAATTGTGACATTTACTTGGGAAACCTTTCAGACTTCCCTAATGTTATTTCTGTCATAGCGAAAAGTAGAAGCTGAAGTACTGAGCTATTTGATTTCAACCAGCATGATGAAAATCTCACTATAGGGAGAGAAAAAGAAAAAACAAACAAACAAACAAACAAACCAGAGAGAAATGGTTGATTTTGGCTATGGTCACTGCTGCTGCTGTTTTGCTGCGCTTTATTTTAAGTAAAACTACATTTTTTAACAGTGACAGAGCTTAGTAACAACTTATTAGCTATAACTTGTATAGTTAATCTTTGTTAAGAGTCTCCATCACCTGAAGGGTTTAAATCAATATTGGCCACCTCCTTAGAAGATAAGCTGTAGCTCAGCCAAGTGTATTCAGTTGTATAAAACCCTGCTAGATTAGGTTCTATGGTTTATGTTTATTTAAGATTGCAACCATGACATAATGTCTCTAACCTTAAGTATCCACTAAGCTGCAAAATACCCAAAATACAAAGGCCCTAGGAGCTACTAACTCTAATAGACACAAAGGTGGGCATGTAAAACAGACCACTATATGACAAATGAGAAATAATTGAGTGCAGTAACTCCAACAGGGGCAACTTCAGTGAGGTATGGAAAAATACTGCAAGCACTCTTATGCTGCAAATACAGCGCTGAAAATAAAAATTCACATATTATAAGAGGACAGACACAACTACAGAACATATCTGTCTTACCAGTGCCATGGCAACTGTAAGAGAAAACACACACACACTGACCCAAAATAGTAGCAACTTCGTCCATTTAAGAACATTGCTTATAAGGGAACAAGCAAGAGCCGGCTGACCACATATCCATAAAAGCTGGGAATGTTTTCTGTTTACAGACAGTGTTTCAATGTCTTTTCTATTTTTACCACACACAAAAAAAAAAAGGTGGGTTTGTCCCTGATTTTACAGTCCCTGAGTGCATGAAGTTAACAAGCTGAAGAGACACACACTTCAGGGACCTCTTCTGATCCAAACCGTCGTTTCCACCTGCCTTGGAACCTGCTGATAAATACAAACTCCCTTAAGCAGACCCTGATCCCACAGGCTGATCTAACCCTCACGCAAGCATCCCACTCCTTTCCCTCACCAAAGAGGCAACGGCCTGCTCACACAAATCAGCTGACAAATTCAAAGTGAAACAGCTGAATCTGCCTGGTCAGGGATTAACTGGCATTTCAGCCCTGCCTAACAGCCGTCACATTGCTAAGATTCACCACTGTAATGCCATTAACCACAGTGAATTTGTAAGAAATGCTATGCACAATTGGATAGACCTGTAAGCATGGTTTTACGAGGTTGACTGGAGACTTCTTCCTAATGAAAGGCTTGAATGATATCTTTTACAACTATCTATCAGTCATTGTGCCTTATCACTGCTGGCCAATTTGAAAAAAGAGAGGGAAGTCCTGAAGATAGTAAGCTCCTAAAAATTTGGTGAGAAATCAGTGCAAAGAAAGGAGATTATAATCAGAGTGTGTGCGGAAAAAAAAACACCAAACCAGGTGAACTCTGCCATGATAAGTCTTATTTGGTGGTACAGCACCAATGTTGCTTCTGACTGGATGCATCAGACACTGGCTATTGCCTAGTGGAGGTTTCAACAGGGAGCACAGTGTGAAGCTGAGGTTACTGCAGAGTTGGAGGTACCCAAGCAGAAGAGGACACACGTCTAGTCATTAGTACATCTTCAGGCCACAAAAAGTTTGTATTTGCTTGTTTAACCATAATTTCTATTAGCAAATGACAATGTGTCTATGTTCACGAATTCTCCACATCTGAGCAAAAACCCAAACTGGAAAAACCTGCCTAGAATGAAGTATTATTTACCATCTCCTACAACAAATCTAACTGTAACAGAAGTAAGCTTACTCACATACTGTATTGGACATTTAAATATTGTCTAGCGAGCAAAAATAAGAACTAATTAGATTTTTTTCCCCTTTAAAAAAGTCATACAAGTGTGAAACTTTGAAGAATTGACACATGCATATACCCCTCATGTCTTTACCGCGGCTAAGATGGACAACAGCTTGATTTACAAGTACTTCAGGATTTTATGAAAACAAGGTTAACGTGGAAACTGTTCTGCAGCTCAGTGACCTGTTGGAAGCAATTCAACGCAACTGCTGTGCACATATTCCTTTCCAGTAACGCAAGTCTGTAAGCCACAAAAAGGGAAGGAAAAAAAGGCAACAGAACAGGGGATTTTTTTGCATTTAATAACCAGTAATAGTTGGGACTTCCATTGTCTACCCTGCTCACTGACTTTTAAAAAGCTCTAATTTAAAAGTCTAGAATACATTATTTCTCACGACTACTTGATCCAGTTCTCCAATCTGAAAGTCCTAACAACTGCTGCTGTTTGAAGCAACCAGAATGTTACTTGCACATAATTTATAAAAATGGCATTTGCTAGTGGAAGCAAAGCTTTTAAAGTTTGGGGGAAACAGCCTTGGGGTTTTCCCCTTCTGAGAGCTTAAAGTTTTATGAGAGAACCTAAAAGACTGCCAGACTTCTAAAGTGACAACACATTACGAAAAAATTTCCTATGTGTTTTGCAAATTTGAAGTCAGCCACATTTCACAACTGACATCAGGGTTTTTAATATCAGCTCTAATGAAATATAATTCTCCAATGACATAGCTGTGAAGTACAGCATTTTCATTTCACTAGCTGGCAGAGAGGTTTTGGCCTTATTATTATTATTTCTTACGTAGAGCCAAGAGTGTTCTAGGCCCTGCACGGACACGTCTGAAGACAAGGCCTTTTCCTTGTATCTGCTGTAAACACCAAGACTGCAGGGTATTCAGCCTAACAGAACAGGTCAGATGCATTTTCACATGACTGCTACGTTAGGTATGCTGGTGTGTTAGGACACAAGAATATAAATACAGTGTAAGGAATAGCTTGCCCTCATCTTCTCTACAGTTTCAATTTCATTAAATCTCTTTGGGTGGGACTGGATAGTTTCTGGTTTGTGAGAGTTTCGCTGTTTTTTTCTTTTTTTTTTTAAAAAACCCCCTACAGTCAATGAAGAAATTCCAGCCATCATCAAAACCCTGAGGGGAGCAGGGCGTAAATTGAGGATTAAAAATGATAGTGTTGTTTTTAAATCTGGTTCTTGTTGAGGTCACATTTCTTTTGCTGGATGAGAGAGCGGGATATTTATTTTAAAAGTACAGGTACATGCACAGCTCATGACAGTTTAATCGCACATCAATAAAAACCAGAAAGCTCCCATTTGCAAATGACTGAACTAAGTACGTAACTGAGAAGAGCTCTTCCTTCCCCAAACCCCGACAATCTAAGAAGCAGGGATGAGAGAAAAAGCCAAACTTCTCCTTCCCTGAGGCCTACACCCCCTTGACTGAGATGAAATCAGAGCATGGCAGACAGCAGTCGGAAGGGGAGCCTTGCTACTCAGGAGCCCCAGAGTAGTTGGTAGGAGCACCTGACACCGCCACTTTTTTCTGAATTTGTTGTGGGGATAAGCAACAACAATAAAAATGTTGTACTCACCCCTTCACCTACACATCCTGCTCGATGCACATCTTTCTTCAGGACTCCAATGGTGTTACCTTGGGAAAGCAAATGTGCCTCAACTCGGCTGTTCTCAAGACATTTAAAGGCTTTGGAGACCGCACATTGTGCTCTGAGACTGAGCAACAACCCTGGTGTCACCCAGTGCTCAGGGATCCTGACACCCAGGAGACTCCTCTGTACACAGATCCAGCTCCAGTTTAAGAGGGAATCTCGGAAAGGGGTATCTCATGGCAGAGCACACAGTGACAAATCTAGGCTTGACCTGACAAAATGTACACACAAAGAAGAAAAGGATATGAGATCCTGACAAGTACAAAGGGGAAGCCACTGTCGCTAATCTGAACGCAACACCTCCCAGTGGTGAGCATGAGTGGAAAGCAGCAGGGCACAGCACCTCTGCCACGAGGCTGATGCATACACACTCAGCTTGGGTGGGAGAAAGAATGAGAACCAGCATATGGCACATTACATTGAGGGGTGGAGAGAAAAGTCACCCAAAAACACAAGGGACAGATGTATGGCGTGAGTTAACATCAAGGTTCATTTGTGGGGCGTGGGTCGCCTCTATAACTCTTGTGGTAACTCCATGTTGGACTCGTAAAACGTAAAAGCAGCAGATCAGTAGCAACGTGCCCTTTGGACTGGACTCTGCTCAAGCTAACTCAGGATCCATACCCTCTTTTTGCATTTTTCTGAAATCCTCAGGGATTTTGTTTTAATGGGGGCCTGCAGTACCTGAACCGCGGCATAAACACAGTTTGAATTCTTTGAGAATAACAGCTGAACATCAGCTCCGTCTGAGGCTACAGCAGAAGCTGAAAAGAAACCATGTTCAATTTTGCTAGTTTGAGGGGCGGGTGAGGAGGGGAAGAGTCTGCATAATACATTATGGTGCAGCTTGCAGTGGTGGTGGTGGTTGTCTCTTTTGGTGCCGCAGTTCATTTCCAAAAAGATAGCTGTGCAGGATGAAGTAAGCGTTATCCTTCAGTTTCTCTAGACTGCTGACAAACATTAGACTGGTCTCCAATGCTGATGGAATACAGAAGAGAAAATACAGTCCATGACCTCCCAAAACCAGGCAAAAACTTTGGTTCTCTCTGGAGGATGCTCTGGGAAGAGGCAGAGCACAAACGGGGTCTGGCTGTCTTTTCCAGCTCCATGCAACCAAGTGTAAGTTAACACCACCACAGATCTCCCCACCTCTGAGGGGCCTTTGAAGCTTGCAGGAGGAAACAGCACAGTAGGGGAAAAACTGGCATGCATGTTTGGTCTCCACAGACCTGAGATCGCAGTCAGAACTCACTAACATGCTTGCTGGAGCCTTTACCTTAGAAAAGAGAGAATCAGAACCATGTAGGGGTGGCAGGGTTCGGCCCATCGTAAATGCTGGCTTTTATAAGAGAGAACAGAGCATTCTCTGGATATCTGTTACAGACACTCATGGTTTGCTTTTCACAATGTCATGTAATGATGCTTTGTACTGAGATTTCATACAGTAGTTCCTTAATTTAAATAACTGCATTTTCTACTAGTGGGAAACAGTCTGCATTGACCATACACAATAAGCTACTGTCCCACCAATTGTATTTCCATAATCATTTACTGACACTTGTTTTAAGGCACTGCCCTTTCTTAAGAGCTCTCTTGCCTCTCTTAGAGAACAATGTAAGCCTGATACCATCAAAATACTCTTCTTCAAAGACAACATCCCTTTCATCAGGCACTGAATCAATAAATGGCTTAGGAAGGGGAAAAACTAGTTAAATAGTTGCTAAAACTATCTAGACCTCCTGCCTGTGAACTCAGAAAATACTATTTCTCACACAGGTCTGGAGTCTTAATACGCAAAGTTATACTAAAACAGTATTAAAACTTTTACATCTTCCACCCACACAAATGGAGCAGTCCCCTCCTACCCCTCCACAGCTTCCAGCCTCAAATATCCTGGCATAAAATGATCAGACAAAATAGGTGACTTATGTTTTTATTGGTTCCTCCAGACTATGACGACATTTCCTAAAACACTGAGCCAGGAAACTATTAATGTCTCTGAAAAAGTGGAAAGGGTCGGGCTATTTCAAAGGGCATGCGTTTGCTAAGAAGCCTTTGTTACAGATGTATAGGCCACTGAAGATCTGATTAATAACAAAAGTATTTAGTGTTCACATAATATTTCTTGCTTTAAAGGTACATCATGAACGTATTTGTAACACCTCTGTGTTAAGAAAGTGTTACTGCTCTTCACCTTTTTGAGAATTAAACTAAGAAGGTTAATCAGCTTGCCTAAGATTTTGTAAAGTAGTATACCCATTCCAAGATCAGAATGTCCCACAGATCTGTATGTGCTCCCAATCTCAGGTTGTTATTAGAGGTAGAAATAGAAATATTCTCAACTTATCAACATTAAAAAAAGGAAGACCAGGAAGATTTTCTAGATTTGTCTCAGCTGCACTGGCCTGCACTTGGCAGGACCAGTCAGATCAGGCATCAACAGGTGGGGTCAGAGGTTCCTTAAAAAAAGCTGTGTGTGTTTTATATACAAGCATTAAACCAAACCAACCAGTGCTCTAACAGGAGCATAGCACACTGCATGCAGAACAGATAATTTTCTTGTGCGTACTACACGTATATAGCTCTTTGTTTTGGCTTCTTTGTCAGTAGGTCTGGGAATTATCAAGGGGGATAAAGGACTTGCACAAAAGCCTTGGAAGTAAGGGTGCTCCAAAGGCATCGTTGCTTCATTCACGGCCAGATTAATTTCACCCACAAACCCAGTTCTGATCCTGACTGCACTAGAGTATGCACGAGGGTCAGTTCCCTAACACAGGGGTGCAAAGCAGATTTAAACCCAACCTGCCTACAGCACATGCAGCGTGTTGCATTTTACACAGAAAAGAGCGCTGAGGCATCCTAAAAGAAATACAAGCCACTCTGCTCTTACTGACTCGAGAACCTCACTCATCTGTCACGTCTCAAACAACTACGATCCGGTCACACCACTAATACTGCAGGTAAAATTCCCACTATTGCACAGTGCCATCTCCTGGGCAAGCAAGACTGGAAAACCCCCCCTCACGCCTCCCTTCTCTCTCGCAGCATCCACCACCGTTTCAGCCTCGTCTCCCATGCGCTGGCAGGCCAGGCGTCACCTCTGTTCTCAGAAGGCAGGCCATGAATTCACGGAAAGAAGAGCAGATTGTTTACCACTCCCACCACGAAACGTGAGACTCGGCAGCCCTCTCTTGAGAGAGGCAGTATCTGCATAGGCAAGCACCACGCAAACCCACAGGATTAAGTTCACTCTGGGTTGCTGGCTAATCATAAATAGGCAATCAGGGCTTCCTTTCAACATCCAAACAGGAAATGGGAGTGGAGGAAGTGAAAACTTAATAATTTCTTGCATGTTAACAAGTTACACGAGCCACTCCAATAAAAAAGTTTTGCGAAGTGAACTTAAACCTAGCACATTGTCTGCCCCAATGACAAGCATTTATCTTTAAAATCAAGCTGCACATCTTGGAAAGAAAACACTGATGAAAATATTTCATTCGGCACAGCTTCATTTCCAGGATAAGAGGACATCAAGCTATGGAATAAATCTGAGGATCCTACCTTACTGTAATCACAAATCTTGAGATTACAATCCCCAAACCAAACTGGGAGGTGGTAGGTAAATCTGACATCTCTCTTGAAACATTCAGAACCACCACCCCCCCCCCCCCCCCAACTAGGATTAGAAGGGTAACTTTTTAGTTATGACGAACTGTTAAATCCATGATGGTCTGTGACAAAGGAGCAAGAAAATCAGACATAATGTGTTAGCTCCATTTCTTTCCACTATCTTTTAGGGCTACTGTCCACATTGGCTCTGTATATCACACAGTATCTGCCTGGCCACACAGCAGAGGGACAGAAAAGCTGGGGAAGAAAGTCCTTGTGGGACAATAAGAACCCTAAAAGGCCTGAAGGAGCAAAAGACTCACAGGCCTCCACGCCAAATGCAGCAAGGAACATCTCTCTCCATCTTCAGGCCACCACATAGCCCCTGGCAAAAGTGAAAAGCCTGGCCCATTACACACTCCTAACTCAGCAATACTATCTTCACTGCAGGAGGAAGAAAAAAAGCTTTGTGCAACTGTTGAGTAACTCTCGAGAGTTCAAGACAGATGAAAGGCCAGTCTTTTGGTTGCCTGGAGATATTAAGACAGATTAGGGACAAAAGTAAGGTGATTTATATGGGCAGATGCAGACCAATGTTTTGAGGGAACAAAACTGCTCTGGGACTACAAGGTAGAACTCCTTGTTTATTATGGGTGCGCCCAGCAAAAAAAAAAAATCTCTTGAAGAAGTTGTAAGACTCAACAGTACAGCAAGATGATTTAAGTGGGCTGCATTGAGAACAGAACAAAGGCAAAGGAATTTGGAAAAAAATCCTACTGTCGATATATCCACTGCATCTCCCAGGGATGCAAACAAGAACAGACATATAATATAGATAGTTACCATGGCCCACAATAAACTGGCAGGAGAAAATAAGGAGCTAAAACTGCATGGGTGCATGCTCTGCATTATGGAGCATGAAGATAGTTTTTCCCTTGTTTCAGCATTAGAGATACGGGCAATCCTAGTTCCAATGCAGCATTTACCATAAAGTACCGTCTGCCATAAGCCACCTCATTGTACTTGTCACACTATGCACATGGCTGGAAATGAGGACCTTACTGTGGACTCTCATATTATTGCTCTAAGCAACAATAAAAGGGGAGAAAATCTGTTTTACATGTGAATTTTCATCCTGGATCCTCCGGGGTCAGCTAATTTTCACAGTAGCCATTCCCTGTTTATAAGATGACGGAAGGTGGATCAGATATTTAATCAGTCTGGGTTTTGGAGCACCCATTAGCAAAAAGTCTCCAGAAGAACAGTTTTGAACGCTGCAAAGCAATGCCTGTGTAAGTCTCCTGGGTTTGATGTGTGTGGGGGTTTGTTTGAGTTTTGGGGTTTTTTTTAAAGGACTTAATCATAGGTAGGTATTACCTCTTTCATTGGAAACAATGATATTCTTTCCAAAGGACTCATATTGCTACCTTGCACTCCAAGACTCACAGTATCAATTGTGTTCAAGCATTTACTACCGTGGAGTCACCTACTACCTCATTCACTTCTCTCTTAGGATGTTTGTATCCAGGGCAGCAGTGCCACTTCCTGCTACATGAGAAAGACCATGACGACTTTGGGGGACTGCCACCTGCTCCGTTCCCAAAATGAAGGCATCTGCCAGGACATTCAGGTTTCCAGCCTGTGATGCTCCAGCAGGTTAGCTGATCTTCACTTAATTTCTATAGTACCAAATGCTTTTCCTTAAGCCAGTGATTTCCAATTTTCCTTCCCTCTCCTCCCAATGAGCAAGGTGAGAGTTTCCAGACGAGGTTACTTTGCTAAGAAGTGCTGAAGAGTTTGTACCTGTTTAGCAGCTGTGATTGTATCAACAATCGACTGCCAAAAAACGGAGGAGGAATGTGCTTGACAATTCTTAGTGAGAGACAAATTATGATCCACGTCCTCCTTGCCCTATATTCACACAACAAGCTCACATGTTCCATTCACTTAAGTATCTAAAGGAAGACGTAGTTGTGACCAGTTTCTCTGGACCAGACACCAGGTAACTGTTAAATAATATTAAGAATGATTTCACCATGAGATGCTTGTACTGGATCTCGCCCAAAAAACTTTTTATATATTGCGTATATTACTGTTTTGCTGCAATTGCTGTCTCAAAGCAAAGCAAGAACTTTGACAAATATATGCATGAGATCATCCAGACGAGGAGATTGTATGTTTGCAGAGGTGTGGTAATACTTGACAAAATAGATTATCTTTTTCAGTCTGTCTTCCAAAACAAAGATTTTCTTGGATGATGAACTCCGGGTTCCCAGAGGTTTGTCCATGGAGGACAACTTAATGGGTGGGACAGCAGGCCAGGGGCTACGTAACAAAAATCAATCTGCATGACAGTGCAGAACAGCCACAATTTGAAAACCCCGCTGAGGGCCATACTTAGCAGCTTTCCAGGTCAGTCTCTGGGAACCCTTGACTCAGATGCTGAATTCTTGTGAGGAATATAATTGATCCTTGTGGGGTTTTTTCCTCCTCAAAGACACATTTCTGAAGGTTTTCTTTTTTTGATGACTACTGAGCTCTGTGTTACACAAGCAGAAGACTGACAAGGCAAAAGCAGACATGCGAACCTTTCAATTTATAATGTACTTGTAAATGTTTGTAAGCTCAAAACAAGTGATAGCCTTTATTGAGAAGGCCTCCAGCTCTAAAAGCAGCTCATGTCATGTTCAGGTAATGACGAAGGGGCTCTTACCACTTAAATCTTCAGCAGACTTTTAAAGTTTATTTTCATAGTCTGAAGGCTTAGGAAGGTAATAACTTTTAGTATTCTCTAGAATACCACTCTCATTGTGGTCTTGAATTACTTGCATGACGTGGTCTCTCTGTGCCACAAACATACACAAAGAGAAAGTATTTCTGCCTTGCACCAGCTCTGCAAGTGACAGCCTACAGAGGGAAGAGTAACAGCTGTGGAGATATATTGCCTTAAAGGATATCAGCCTCCATTCACATTTCTTTAAGTGGAGGTGACAACTGTAAACTGCACCTAAAATTTGAGCACACAACCGTGCCAGTCAGATGACAATTCAATCATGGGAAAAAAGTAAGATTTTAGACTTACAGGCACTCTCCAGCACTTATACCTTCTGTGCATATTTTCAATGGCCTTTCATTCCAAGTTGCACACAGATTCACAAAAGAAGAGATGTTAGTAAAAGAAGAAGTGTTAACAACTTGTTCTCCAGTTTGCAGGGTTGGCAGGAAGGCTCAGTCAGCTGGTATGCCTGTGTCTGCTATTAATGAGGTTGCAGCTTACTTAACATCAGGCAAATTAATGGAGAACATCCACCTTAGTCCTTAGGTACAAGTAGATGTAACAGAGAATTGCTTTCCACCAACCAAAACTACCTGAAGAACAAACTATAAGTCTTTCTCAGCAAACTTTCTTACTTTTAGTTCAGATGTTTTGAGGGGAGAAGCCACCAGTGAAATGGAGAAGCAAACACATAAAAATCCCTGGAGCATTGTCCTCTCTGCTAAGAGCTCAGAAGAGCTCTGCTAAGTGGGGAGACCTGGCGTCAGCCCCATGCACCCCCGAAACGCAGGGGACTCCATCAGGGTGCAAGCTTTGCTCCTGAGCAAAAAATTTCTCTTGTCTCTGTTAATCTGGCAGCCCTGCCATCAACATCTCAAGTCCTGGGCAGGAAAGCGCATGTTGGGTCACGCATTCCTGTCATGCTGGATCACAAGGTAGTGCCCGTGGTTGGTGGACTGCAAGACAACAAGAACAGTGCTCTGTTATTGTTGCAGCACCCTTGTTTAAAGGTCCCTCGTCAGTAGCAGGCATGACTGGCTGGCAGAGATCTGGCTTGAGTGGAGCAACCTCCTTTTTGCTCTCCATTCCACATGATAGGTGGGGCTGGTTGAGAAATCAAGGCTCATGCTACCCCAAGTACCTGCCCTGCCTCCTTACTGAAGAGGAGCAAAGCAGCTGCCTCTGCTACAAAGTGGGTGCGATCCAGGTTAAGCTGTAGGGGAAAGTGAGGCCAAAGCCTCACGTGATGGTCTCACGTTCACTGAACACGCTCTGCCAGGTCTGGTCACTGAGTCAGACAACTCTCAGAAAGGTTTCCAGTCCATGTAAAATAGAAAGGCCCAAGAAATGTCACTTGCTTTTAGCTGAATGTCAGACAGTGAGAACACAGAGCCAAGTTGCAGAGCTGCAACAAAGCGTATGCCGTGCAGCGGGCTTGCTACACCGCAACCAGCCGAGAAGGTTGCATCTGACATGTGGTCTGTTTAAGAAATACAGCCTCACTGTTTTGCGTGTTTTATCTCATTCTGATCGCGAGTCAAACAAGCCAGTCAGCCTATTGTTCTTACCACATGGTAAGTAACTAGCTACATGTAAACAAAACAATTAAGCTCCATAAGGAACTGCTTGCCATTCAAAGCTGAACTAAACGCTGCATTTTGTTTTGGGAATCCAAATATGGTAAATTACTGACAGTTAACTATGACTATGGGAGTATTTGCTGCACAGAAAGGGTAAGTGGAACAGGCAGCTCAAACTGGAAAATCATCTTTCTTCCTCTTTACCCCATCATTAACCATCTCGAGATCCTTCTGGTCTCACTGCTAGCTGCTTCTTGCTGAGTATACCTTAGCACAACTAATTCATGATAATGGACACAACAGAGAGATAAACTTCATATGCTGGCACAGCTGGCTCTAAACCCCTTGCTCTTCAGTTGCAAAACTACCAGGCTCCATGACTACCCCTCCAGGAGAATACCTCTGAGTTGTTAACCTCTTAATATATTTGGCAGTCAGACAATTCATTAGGGGATACACAAATACACATCGACTCATTATTTCCTTATTAGTTGTATTCCTGTTGCATCTAAAAGCCCTAATCAAAATCAGACTATCAACTTGATGGACAGAATACACATGGAGGAAGAAAGAATCCTCTCCCAATGACTACAAGACTAGAAGCCTGGATACTGTAAACCCAACTTACACATCCAACTCAAAAAACCTCAACTCTCTCACAGTTAATTTGTGTACGTGGTCAGCTTTGCAGGCTGAATATTCATATTTTAAATATTCATAGAATGTAGGGGTCTTGAATAGACAGGGTAGGGGGGAAAAAAAAACCCAAACCAAAACCAGAAAGAAAACATTAAATCCATCGGGGTGGGCTAATAAAGGCAAAAGTAAAAATGCGTTCTGTTAGAGCACACACTGGAACATCCACTTTTATACATATATGTTATATATAACTGTGGGGCAGAAGCAACTGAGCTGAAGCAGGTACAAGGCTGAGAGAGGAAAAGCAGAGCAGAGCTGGGAGAGGACATAGCGGGGTGGGTGCTGAGCCCTGAGGCAGAGAGGTCCCAGCACACCAAGGGGAAGGACAGAGCCTGGAAGGTGATGGCAGTTTCCAGGCTAAGTTCACACGTTTCACATTGGAAATCTGAGAGTTAAAACCACAGTCGTGGTGGATCTTCCTGTTCCCATGTCATGCTCTCCTAATCAGCCCTGCTATGCGGTATGTACGCTTGTGCTGCCTAGAAATATCCCAGCCTCCTGATGGAGTTACTAGATAAATTCTAAGTTTTGAAATACGGCTAGACAAAGGTTAAGAAAACCAACTATGGTCTATTTACTGTAGTACTGCAGCACACGTCTCCATCTCCAGTGGAGGGTGGAAGACACCATTTTGTGCAGCAGACTGGCAACGATAGCTGTTGGGAGGCTGAACTGGCCTGCTATGGTGGTATTGTCCAAATGACATACTGCTATGGGAGAGTGGGACATAGGCTGTGCATATGTTCTCTCCAGTATATTAATCGAAAAAGCACAACTTGCACAAAAAACAGAAGCCAAAACACTCTATTTGGTTCATTTTCTAAATCCTGGGTGCTAAAATCGAGGGGGGACCAGGATAGAAAGGATCAAAATAGCCTTAAATTTCTTCCCAAGCTTCACCCACCATCGTAAATATTGCTGGCCATCAAATTATTACCATCTACTTTCTATACTCCTTGCAAATATTGTGGGCACACCTTCAAAGCTGCCCATGTACAAGGGAGGATCGCTGAACATCCTATATGAGAGGCAACAGAGCTGGGAACACACAGAAAAACAGTCAACTGGCTTTGAATCAGGAGAAGTCCACGTAAGTGCTGCTTCTCTGTCCTTCAGGCTTTTACTCTTTGCCCACCGAAGTGAATCCTTCATCCATCAGAGAAAAAAAGGTTCAGAGCCCCTTCTCAGGACACATCTTGGGGTGGGATATAGTAGGAAGCAATGAAGGTCTGGATTAGGGCTTGTTTTGAGGCACCTAGGGACCTGGAGAGTTTGGGACTCATCCTCTGGCAAGATCTAGTTAACCTAGAAGAGTCAGAAAGCTGTGAAGGGCTGGACTCCAAAGCCAGGGGTGAGGGGTTTAGCCCTGAGAAAGACCATAATACAGTAGCTGGCTCCTAACCTTAGTGAGACTGGTGTCTACAGAAGGGTCACATCCCTCTTGCAGCCAACACAGGAACAACAGGTGTGGTCTGCAGCTTTCTTATAATGGTGCGATCACAGTATTAGGAATTCTGATTGCGAAGCATTTGAGATTGGGAAGGAAAAGGAAAACTGCTTCCAGAGCCATGCAGAGACTAGAGAGATACCAGAGCTCAAGCTTTCATCAAATGGGCACAATTACTTTCAGTAGGTTCTGCTTGTCCTTTGGACAATTTAGCTTCCCTCCTTCCCAACACGACGTTTCAGAAAAAGCTGTTGTAGGAGTGCAGGTGTATGGCATTCAGGATGTACTCTCCAAAACGTGCAAATGTAGTACAAGGTTAGGTTTACCTTTATTCCTTAAACATTATATTTCTCTGCCTCCTCTGCACCCTCTTTCAGTATCTTAATCTTAGCTCCATTAACCATACGCTCTGCCCTTTTCTGCTTTGCTTCTGCTCTCTAGTTTTCCTTCTCTGCACTACAACAGCCCTTCCTTCTTGCATGTTGTTTCCCCACTAACACAACAAAAATCATAACACTAATCTATTTCATAGGTGTAGCACAGTTGATTTTACTTTTGCATTCCCCACGCTTTTCCCCACATTGACACTGTCCACAAGCCCTCTGGGACAAGGCCTGTTCAAATTTGAAGCGTGCTTAGCAAAACAGCACCCAGAAGATCTCGTCTGGCCCCTCAGCATGCCCTGGACAAAGGCACTTAACAACACTAGTTGGTTAACTTGCTTCTTACGCAGCCACAACCCTGTTCTACCTTAGGATTTGAAGTTTTAGGTCAACACATGAATACTGTGTCAACCCCCAGCGCGATTTTTGTCAAGGTCACTTTGCCAGCCACTTTAAAGGCAGTTGAGGAATTCCACCTCAGGCAAGAGGCAAAACTGCTGTATCAGGGAAAACTTTCCCAAGGTACAGAGCAAAAGGCCTCTAAATTCCATCCTTAAAAAAACCCCAAGGCTGAGTGCCTACCCAGCCCTTGCCTCTGCAGCCGTAAGCACTTGCATACCACGGTGCTGAGCATGGTAGTAAAACCTAGACAGATTGTTTAAACAAGCTAGGACCTGGGCATCCTGTTTCTCACGCACCATCCTCATAACATACAACTGCTGCCAAACATTACAGTATAAATTTCCCACTGAACCTAAGATGCAGTTGACAAATATCCAAAAAAAGAATAAAAATATTTATATCTTAAAACATGTTGACTGGGTAAACAAGATCGTTGCTGGGTCTCTGTTATGTCCTGCTTACCAATCCGCAGGCTGAAGCAGACATAAATGTTTACAGCAGCCACTGCTGTGCATACATACATGCCCCGTGGGCTGTCCTTCCTACTGCTTTGCCTGGCAGGAGCAGAGCAAGTCCTGGACAGGATGATGGGTGCCTGCTTATGCTTCAAAGAAGGTGATGACCCAAGCGCACTCAGCAGATGCTGAGCTTCTTGGCCAGCTGAGACAAATCATTCCCGCACCGTATGCAAACACCATGCACAGCCACAGGTACAACTTTCAACTTTTCCTCATGTCCTGAAATCCAGATGGACCTCAGTTGTGGTTACAGTATAATGCCTTTCACCATCCTTCATAACTGACTTCATGGAGCCAATTTACTCTCTCAGATAATTATCTAAAATAAAACAATCACGACTGAAAATGGCCAGTTAGTGATTAGACTTGTTGCTTTTAAGTAATCAGCCTCAATTCTACTCCTCTCCGGCCCTCACTGCAAGCATTTAAAAATCCATTTGTCCATTCCACTGTCACCCGTCATCTTCCCCTTTACAATGCCTGTATGCTAGAATTCACTGTGCCGTTAATGTGAAAAACTAATCATCCATTATGTTAGTATTCTGTCACATTTGGCCAACACCGGCATTCATATTTAAAGGCATGTGCCTTTAATAACTCAACATCTTAAGAATATATTGGGGGTTTTTAATGTACTTTTTCAACCGAATATATATGACTAAAGGTCTCTAAGCTTATGTATATCCCCCCTACCTGTATCTGGAATGATATTCTTCAAAACTCTTCAAACTGACAAGTGAAAATCTGTAACCTGTAGAAAGCTTGCAAAATTTCAATCCCACGCAGAAAGTAACTTCTATGCTTTAACTTTGGTAAACAAACGCAGGAAAGAACCATCCAAATAAAGATACCTGCTAAGGGACATTTTTTTCAGTCAGCACTTTAAAGAACACAATTTTCTAACTTTAGGGGAATTCAAATATTTAAGAATAATTTTATGCAAGAAGTTGAGCACAAGAGCCCTGTTTCAGGTAAGCACCTGAGTCCACAGCTTGTCCTAGACTGAAGGTCTGACACATCAAGGCAGCAGGGCTGACTTCCAATGCCGTGTTTGTATTTCCAGCTCAACTATATACTGATACATTACACTACAGTAAGGGAGAAGACCTGTTTCAACACTCCTAACATCTGAAGTCCTTCTGAAATAAGCATTTGCCATCCTAGTGGAAGCACCTCAGATGCATTTATTCTGCAAATTCCCTCTTCTAAAGCAGCACCATTATTAGGAGACAACTTGCAATCTATTGAACTATTATAAAGAGACCCAACAACTACAATCAATTAGGTTCTACTGTCTACCCAGCTGTTCTAGTTAATTCTTTTGGTTTTATCATTACTGTGTTTTCCTTTTTCTTTTAATTGGTTTTCTCCCCTTTCCTTACTGCCTGAGACACACCGACACACACAGGATTTGCCTATCTAGCCATACAGACGCAGCAATGGCAGAGGATATGCTTGAAGAACACCTGAACTACTATTTAAAGAGGAGAAAAATGGATTCTTTTTCCCTCGAGTAGTCGCAGCCATTACTTGTAACAGGGATATGCAAAAATCATTAAGGCAGATGTATGAACTTTATGTTGATGATATGCCATAGTCCATTACATCTGAGGAAGTGTTGTTACCGGGAATGCTAGCGAGAGCATTTTGATATGGGCCACAGGACTGGCTAACACCAGTTTCATTGCTTGATGTGGCATATTTTTCCTATTATGTAATGCTTATTGTAGGTATTATAATGATACATAGCTGAAAGCCATCAGTAAAGGCTTTCACAAGGGACCGTGCAAAGAAAGCTGATACAATGATAAAGAGACAGCACTTGATTGTTTTTCCTTATACTCTATTGTACCTTTTGGTGGCTGTTAAATTGGTATGTTCTGATCAGATCTCCTAACTTCACCTGCCACCTTTATGATACCATTTGTCAGACCAAATTTAGAAACCAGCTGCTGGGTGAAGGGCTGCCGTCTCATCACTTGTGGAAGGTCACTAAATAAGGGGGGGTGGGGTGTCTCTACCAGGTCACTTCACATCATTACACCCTGTACAAGCACGTCTTTCGCAGGATGATTTCTTTCAGCACATGCAGATTCCAAAATGGTTAGAAAACAGACTAACTAGCTAGGGTAATTATGGGAAAACCTCTCAAAATATGAAACCATATTAGGTGGCCTTTTATTGGGCATGCCTAATTTAAAGTTTATATGTCATCAGGGCAGACTTGCAGAAATCCTCATGAATGCAGTGTAATCAAGCGCTTATTAAACCTGGTCAGACATTTTCACCACCAAAGCCAAGATTTCATTAGGAACCTTTCTCTGGTTACTCTGTTTGACTTTCTCCATTTACAGAACTTTGTCAAAATTACCTCTTAAAGATTTGAGACTGAATTAACCGATACCTTCCAGGGGGCTATTTGTCACCAAGAAAAAGTGCACTAATTTGGATAGTTTAGGTTATTCAGATCTTATTTCTTTTCTTTTGAGAAACTTCAACTGTGCTGACAATGAGAAACAGATGAAAAAGAACTGCTTCCAATCCCAACCTCAGATATTATAATTGTATTAAATGATCATTTAATTATTAAAAGCAGTAGAGTGCAATGCAAACGAAAGTTCAGAAAGTAAACAGCTTCATGTCTCAAAATCCCTTCTGTCACTGAAAGACCGCAGAGGTCTAAGAATCCACATGTGGAATTTTAATACTCTAAACAGGTTTGATTTATTATTAAAAATTAATGTGAAATTAAATGACTGAACACTACTTCAAAGCAGATGGCTATACAGTTACTCCACCAGTTTATTCATAAACTTATTTCCTGGCCAAATACTCTAAATTCAATACAATATCATTACAAACTGCTGAATTGCACACAGAAGTCTGCCTATCACTTATTTAAAATACCACAACGAAGAGATGCTTATTCTAACCTCACTGGGCAAAATATAATTTTGGAACCCCTGCAATTCCACGATGAAATCACCACAATTGGTCTAAAAATGTAGTATTTTAACATTTAATACCTCATATTTTGGGGAATAAAATATTTGCATCTTGCAAAGGGAGAGAAAGGCACTCAAGTCTGTTTGTCCTTAAAAACAAGTTTGTCACATGATGGAAAAAAAATAATCCACCCATCAAACAAAACATTCAACTACAAGCCCTAGTCCATTTTGGTACCTGGTCACTTTTGACAGTGCATAAGCATACACTGCGTGCAAGGTATAAAGACGTTGCGCGTTCTCTCATGTGGTGGAAAAGGAATAAGACCTAGAAGCACAACTATTTGGTCATAGCAGGCCCATATCCTCATCGGTTCCAGATGATTCATCTCCTTCGTTTGCCTCTTCAGCACCTTCTAGGGCCACTAGAAAGGTAAGTTCCTTCAAGTCGAGATCTCAGTAAGGTCATTCCAAACATCAAAGGCAGCAACCAAGATGACAGACAAACAAATATGACAGAAGGACATAAAAGATGAGTCTGGAGCAGCTCAGAATAAAGGAAGCAAGACTGAGGCTGGGCAGACAATAAGAGATCAGAGAAAGAAATGCTGCAGATTAGCATCAAGCCGAGCAGTGAAAGCAAAAAAGGAAAATTCGCTATTGCTCTCCCCTGGAACAGAAAAGCAGTCAAGCTAAGAGGAAGAACTTGGTGAAAGAACATAACTGTCATTATAACGTTAGCCTTGCCAAACTTTAAATTCCCTTAAACCAGGCAAAATCGGTGTCTAAGACAAGAAATGAAGAGGAAACACAGACTATCTGGCAGCCAATATTGAGAGAGCACGCAGGCTAAAATGACAGAATTCTGTCCTTGTATGAATGTAATCAGAGAAGTTGGAAACAAGGAAAAAGCTGAAGATGTTGCAAGTATAAGGGAGGAGAATGCAAAGCTCGCATTGCATTTAGGCAATTAACACGGGTCCAAAGACAAGTCTAAACTAGAGACAGTGCAATAGCTCTGTGAAGGTCAGGTATGGGAGCAGCCCAGCTGTGACTACAAGAACACAGTGCAGTTTATTAGCTCATAACCTATCAACCTTGTTAGTAATCCTCATCTGGCATCAGCGACTCTCTCATAGTAGCAAAAACAGAGTGTAAGAGTTTGGGGAACTTAATGCTGGGGGAGGGCATGAACAAAGACCCCTCCATCCCTATGAGAATTTTTTTGAAAGTAGAAACAGCTCCCACTTGGGCAGAATCAGAAAATGGCATCTCTTCAATTCAGTCCATGAAGTTTGACAACAAACATCAAGGATAAACTTTAAACAGGGGTTTACATATCTGAATTCTGCATATACAAGCACCAAAAAAGGTTTTGACTGCAAAGGATTCTGGAGTTGCTCAAAACGAGGGATACAGCAACCCTGAGCAACAAAATCACGTACTGATTTTCTCATCTGTCAGTCAGGAACAAATTAGACCTCAGGCCTGCAACCTAAAATCCTTGTCATAGTTTCTGCAACCTCTATTTTTTCCTAGGGTAAGAATTATATCCACCCAGGCATTAAAACAGGATTGCATTTTAAAGTACCACAACAAATTCTGCATCAAAGTAGTTCAGTCCCAAAGTCATTTGTTCTTTCTGTTCACTCAGTCCTTCTCCAAGCAACTATGCGATGCCTATCGCAGTGGGCTTGGTGGCATGGAAAGCCACACAGCGGGAGCTCGTCTCAAAACGACCAGCTTCAGCTCAAGTAGAAGACCAAATCTTTACACAACAGTAACTACTTTGACAAAGTCAGGATGATGGTCACCTCCAACAAGGGCATGAAATACCCACATTTATATGAAGACCCTGATTAATGTCTTACCATGGTCAAGTGCTTTAATAAAACCAGGAACCAAGTACGTGGAATTTGGCATCTAGGTAAACGATGCCTGTGTATAAAATGCAGTTTGCATCCCATCTGCGCTACAAACTAAAACAATGTGGTCAGCCAGTACTGATTTTTGCGGTGCTTGTAGTTTAGGTAAATCAAATCTCTATTTACCTAGCTCATGACTGAAAAGAGATCAAATCCAGTTGAAGATTTTAAGAGAAAAGAGTATTAGATGTAGACGGGAGAGCTAAAGACCCCCATATGATACAGATGTAATTTGCACAATTTGTGCATGGCATTTGTGCATGAACACCATTTTAATAAACACTGTGCCCATGCCCTAAGCATGACATCCTCAGAGCTCTTGGAAGACAAAATTCACGGAAGGATGAATCATGACCCCAAACGGGCTGGTAGGAAGCTGAACCATGGCCTCCATTTCACCCCCAGCTGGACAGCGTAATACAACTCCTGTCCAACCTATGCATCTTAACAAAAAAGCAAAAACCTATACCAGAACGTAAGCAATACTTCACAACAGATACTGCATTAAACCAGACCTTGGTCTGATACACATGTGTTCTGTCAGGGAGAAAAGGAATGAAATAATCAATCGGAGGGTACACTCCAGTATTTCTTCAGTGACTTTTGTACATGAGATCTTATATCTTTTCATTGTCTCAACACTCTAGACAGTTTCCATCATCTAAAAAGGAAAAAAAAAAAATCAGCAGAGAATTATTTGGATCTGTATCTAGTTGTGTTTGAACATATAATTAAAACGTTGCACTGAAGTGAATTAAAACACAGCTAATTTATACGTGGATGATGTGGTGCATGGTCAAATACAAAGCATATCGGTGAGTCTTATTTTCCAATGTAAAAGCTTGGTCCGCATAGGAATCCAGACTCCAAGTCTAAATATTTTAGAGAGCTATTCAATTACATAAGACAGACATTCTATACTTTTCTGTTATGGGGGCTGAAAAAGCGCCAGTGAACTTCTGTGCTGTTCTGCCTTGTGAGGACTACACACTGCAGTCACGTTAGAAATGTGGCAACTGAATTTAGGCGCAGTCCTTGCAGTTTAGCTCCATAATGAATTAGACTGAAAGAATATACATTTTCAGTTCCTACTCAGGCATTTGTAGTAGTTTTTAAAGGGCTGAAAACATCTTGATGGCTTGCTTCTGAGCTGCTATGATGCAACTCAAGCATAAAGTCATTAAAATTTGGTGTCAAGAAGCAGATTTTTTGTAATTTTAATTGTTTCTTCATTAGAGAAGAGACTATAGTGCTTGTGTGGTTTATAGTATTATGTAACTCAAATAGCATTCATTTTAACAATTGTCTAAATGCATATTTAAACAATCAGCCAATATATCGCCTCAAATATTATCATGTCCAATTAAAAATAATTCTTTTAAAAGCACTCAAATGCAGTTATAGTAGGAAAGCCATAAAAACCTATTTAAGTGATGCAAGAAGTCTAATCTGAACCAGGTGAACAGAACATCAATCCTAGAACGTCTTGATTCTCTGAGTTTATATTAAAAGCTGGCAGAGGGATTACGAAAGAGATGAGACCAAATTTTCACCTAAATTCAACAAAAGAATTTTTTCAGAGAAACAAGAGGGCAGAATTCATGTTAGTGCAGAAGATGAGGAGGACAGGCCAACTGACTTTGTCTCAATGTATCGCTCCAAATTCAGCTTTTGGGAACCCTGTCCACCAAAGACACTGCTCTCTTTTTCCCTCCCCCTTTTTGCCAAACACTGATGGTGTGGGGGCAGGACAGGGAGAAATGAGAAAGATCCTACAGAAGGGAGCTTCCAACCATATGCTATTCTGCTTTCTACTTCTGCATAGTAGACTTTGCTTTTTAAAACTTTATTTAAAGTACCTCATATTATCAATATATCATATGCATTATTAGTATGCATTATATCATCACATAAATGTCCCCTGCTTGCCTCAAAATCTCTCAGTCAATGTATGTTCCCTCACACGTTCTGTGCCCAGTTCCACTGAGCTGTACAATGTAAACTAGAAATTTTCTTTCTCTCATGCTCAAGGACTCTTATATTTCTCCTCTGTGTTCATATACTTTTTCCTATTTTTCCTTTAAAAAGTTACAATAGACTTTCCTCCTGTTCTCTTTCTACCCACATACTAAAGAGGTACCTTCACCTGCTACGTGCCAGAGCAAATGACACAGAATTAAAGGACTAGGTATACTGCTTCTGGTGTAAATGGTAGCTCAATTATTGTAACCTTTGCTTGTTCTCAAGAAGGAAGTTGTAGAGGCCTCAGTTAATCTTTAAATCATTATTTTATGAGATATGGAGAGAGAAAAATCTATAGGTCGCCAGCAATGTCAGGGAAGTCAGCTCACTCTTAACTGAAGAGTGTGAGAACCATAGGATAAACAACAGCTACCAGTGACAACCCATCACCAAGCAATGAAAGTACAAATAAGAGTAAAGACTGGCAAAGTTTGGAATTTGGAGGAATAAGAAAAGCAAAGCAGGGAAAAAAATTTGGGACAGAGAACCACAGCTGCAGGGAGACAGATACACATGGCAATATTGAGCTGTATAGCCCATGGGAGATCACCAACTCTGGGATTAAATCCCACAAAAGCTTCCAGAACACATTCAGGTTTGTTCTGAAAACTTGACAGGTATATGGGAATTATGAATATGAATAAATATGTTATTGAAGCAGCTGCTTATTTAAGTAACAGATCAGGAGAGATACGAGTCAAATGCCTGCCAACAAAATGGCAGGCTTCTCCAGCAAGAAGAATATTGCAACCTTAAAAAACCCTAGGGCTGAAGTGTCTGATTTTGTTCTAAATATCTGAAGGGGGCAAAAAAAGATAGGACAACAGAGCTGTTGCAGCAGTTGGGCTTGAAAAGCAAAGCAGAACTGTGATGGTTTTATTCTAGTTTTAGACGTGTAGTATGCAGAATTGACTGAAAATAGCTAGGCAATGATGCCTGTTGCCTTCTGGAGATTAGGATCAGGCAAAGGTTTTATGATGACTGCCAGCACTCAAATAGTTTTGAGATATTTCAGAAGATTATGTGATTCCAGCAAACTTTTTTCTTAAAAACAAACAAACAAAAAAAAAACAACAAAAAACCCCAAACCCAACAAATTAATGGGTGCTTTTAATAGATGTTGAGTATAGTCAGGCTTTGTTTAAGAAAACACTGCTTATTCTGAAATAAGCAGGATCCAGACAAAATGCTTTATCTGTTCACTGCTTCCTAACAAGATCTTAGGAGCTCTAGGCTCTCATCTACCCATTGTTTTCAGTAAATCCAACTTGAAAGAGAAGTCAGAAGAATCTAACCTGGCGCAAAAGTTGTTAGCTAAATAGGCAGGGCATGGGTGATGTTAAATAGAGAGTCATTCCAGGACAAAGCAGTGTCTCATCAAAAGCTTGCACCTGGATTCTGAGCTGTGAATATTGCGTGCCCTCAGTCTGACTGCAGCCTCGAGCAAAAGTGAGGGAACTACTGTTTGCTCTCACTCACCTGCGCAGGATCCTCATCATGTACGAGAGGACAGTCACAAGCACTAAGGGAGGTGCACTCATGGTTTTGGCCAAGATGAAGTGAGACGAAGAGATGACAATCTGTGTGATTAGAAAAAACTGCACAACCCCTGCATTCCCTCCGTGATCAGTGACAACTGGATGGCTTCAGGATTCCAACCTAAGTTGGACAAAAGCATCTGGAAAACTGGTATGAGACCACAACACTTACTTCACTGAAGACACACAGTAGTCACCAGCTATAGAAACCAGATTGTTCCTTTTCCCTTTCTTTTTCCTTTCTTTGGTTGTTTGGCTTTTTTTTTTTTTTTGGGGGGGGGGGTGTCTTTTTTTTTTTTTTGATCAAAAATTGGAAATAGTGACTCACTAGCTTTGTATCCTACAAATCCTACCCCCTGCAAGGAAGATTAATCATTTGCAGCCACTCCCATCACATTGCAGTCAGTTGAAAAGGCGTCAGTCTTTAAAGGAAACTTGTGATTTTCATAACATTTTCTTCTCATACTAAAGTAAGCCATTTAAATCTCTCTACTTTATTACATGCTCCAGTACACCAAGCAGTCTGAACACAGGGAAATGGATTAGATAAATAGAAATATTTTTGTTATGACCTAATTTAAGGATCTTAAAAATAATACGACTACTTAAAAAACTGCAAGGCATCAAAAGGCTTAAAAATATTGCAGAGACATGAGAGTGCAAGATATCTGGCAAGTATTGATAGAGTAACATTTAACTCAAATGAGAAACAGGAGGCATTCGGAGACACATGGTTATCATTCACATAAATTTATGACCAGGGCATTTCTGTTACTGTAATACTCTTTGTACCAAGAGCCATATGCAATGGCTCGCTCTTTTATGTGCAATGTCCATTTATGTCATATTGGCTAAAATGAAAGAAAGGTTTGAATCTGGAATTCACTAGCCGTCAGTACACCGTCAGAGATGAAGGTAGTACAGCTTCTGCTCTTTGTAAAAGAAATCAGCAGTCCTAGGAGAAGGAATCATGCAGTTTTTACAGACTTCACAGTAAGTGATGGAGGAGATGGCTAGGAGACAGAAGTATACCTACCCAATCCTACACACAATTAACATCGGTCTAGTAGTACAGTTCAAACTACACCTTTAAGAAAACTGCCTAAAGTTTCTATCAGACTAATGAATGCACTGCTTCCTTGATTATCTTAAAAGTTCATTTCTGCATTTGCATTAGCACTGAAATTTCATTAGCATTATGGCCTGTTCTAGAGGACACCTTTAGTAAGCCACTTCCTACCATGCAGTCGATGGTTTTCTGGTTCTTGAACAGAAATTTAAAATGAACAGTGCAAAATGCAGTCTGCAAAGCAGACACACAATGCCATCTGTATTGCAATTCCCTCATTAGTTTTACAGTTTATATTAGCTTCCATATTACATTCCTTCTTACAGAAGCACTTTGACATCACAGCAGCCTGAGTAATAAACCTCTAAATTATAAATAGTAAAAACTTCTCCTTATCAGGCAATAAGTGGCCAGGATCCCAAATATGGTGAAGCAATTTGTAAACTGGAAAAATAAGGAATTGTAGGAAAAAAATATTCCAACTTTTATCACAAACTGTTTTTCCAGAGGGTGTCTGCCTCTACCTGTACACCAAATTCACATCGTTAAGATGTCACGGGAAAAACTCCTCAGCCACATGCTGTTCAGCTCAGTCCTTTGATTCTTAGGTACGATGCCTGACCTCCTCAAATCAGTCTTTACTCCCTAGTTAGCCAGGTTTACAGCTCCTCCTAAAGGTATTTACTTCAAGGGAAGAAAAATCCTATGCCTAAATCCATAGGAAACTCCACTGCCATAACCCAAAGCCACGCTTGTTTTACCTCTTGCTGCTCCTTTAAGTTTCACTGCATGCGTCTGTACCTTTCTGTCATCTCTTGTACTCCACTGTCACCTCTCTGAGGGTATTTCCACAGCCCAATACAGCACTGTAAATCCCTGAATCAGGCATCAGTTTGTAGCACATCTACACAAACGCAGCACACCAGCATAACATACTAGCAAGCTTAGTTTCCAGTGCCCGGGTAAGCCCACTCAAAACTAGCTGAGGTATTTCTGCACATCTTTGCCCTGGACTATGGAATCAGGCCCTCTAAACGCAAAATAATCTTTCTGCTGTTTGCACAAAGCACCTTGTTTAACAAGGCTCAGAAGTGAAGCCCCTAGGCCCTGCACAAATAAAAATAACCAACAGTAGCAACAGAGCCCTCTTGTACACTCCTAGAAACCACAAGTAGGCTTAGTTGGCTGCTGAGAGAAATGTTTTCCTTTTTCCTATGATAAAACAACATGCCAGTGTGGTTCTCTACAATAAAGCATGGACAGAGGAGTTGCAACACAAGTGCACAGGAGGCCACGCACGAGGGACAGAGCCCAGCCCAACACCTACAAGAACTCCAACCTGAGAGACAAGAAAACGCCCCATTTTAATAGCTCCTTCCCATTTCTTTACCACAGTGCAGCCAGATCCAAAAGCAGCAAGACCACAGGTGAGGTTAAACCTAGACAAAAGTTTTCTTGCAGGTAAAGGTCCTTCAAAGGGAGATGGTTTATTAAGTCAGAAACATTTTATCCGGTGAGTTGGTGAAACCTCAAAAGCATAAAAGCATTATTGCTCCAAAGGAAAGCAAAACATTTGCATGCAATACACTTCTTCCTTCAGCTTCCCTGACCATTGCTTCATCAAGAATGTCTCTTTTCCTACATCTCTCTACTAAAAAGGCTAGTTGGAGAATAACAGTGCATTTTCCAGATGGAACATCTTGCTTTGCTTCTTTTTTTGTTTGCAAAAAAAAAAAAAAGAGAAAGAAAAAAAGAAAAAACCAACAAAACTCAAACCAAACAACCACCCCAAAATGAGAAAAAAAAATTTCCACTTGGAAGAAGCATTCTTGGCAGGAAAAAAAAAATTAAGTACCTCACGAACACAGCAGAAAGATTGTTGGTTGTTTCACTCTGATGGAATGCTTTACAAAATCACTTACATCCCCATATGGAATAAAATGTCACAGCAGTTCCCGACACTTCACCTATATTTTACAAATACCGCAGTTAAGAGGTCATGTAAATTTTGCTCTCAGTTCTTCAGCGTGCTTTGATCTTTCTATAGTATTTTTAAGGCAATTTTCAGATTATATAGAAAATGGATTCCATTTAAAGGACATGAATTACCATACTGGAGAGTGAAGAGGAAAGCCGAGAAATAAGGTCATGCATAATTAATAATGTTTTCAGAATTTCCTACACAAGTTACACATTTAATCCCATGAAATTTCAATGGGATTGAGAAGCCTGATATGACCTAGATGCTGTCCCTATGCTAATTAGGCACGTGCCCAACAACGTCCCCCAACAGCCTTCCAACCAGGGCTGTACCTTATTCAAAGAAAGTATTGGCCACAGACAATCCCTCTCGCAATGCATGTAAAGCACAAGGGGACACAGCATTATCTGCGTCACTGAGTGTTCCAGACATCATGAATGCACGTCATAGTTTGGCTTACCTGTTTACTTGGGGGTTTTCATGATCACGGTTCAATTCCTGCTCAAAGCCACAAAACAGGAAACAAACTTTTTTGGAAATCATTTGGAGACTCTTAAGGGCCTATTTTTTCAATAACTGCAATCATCTGAAATTAATAAGTGAAATATTAAAAAGAAATTTTCTGTCCAGCTTTCAACATTTGTGGAGATGTCTGCTTTTTTTCCATCAGCATCTGAGCAGCTGATAAATGAGTACTTCAAGAAGCTTGTAATGTTGCCATGTAAGACATTATCACCCCAAAGCTTTAACAGTAGCTTAAGCACACCGTAAACTGACTGCAGTACACTAAAACTGGACAAGAGAGTTAGCATGCATCATTTGGGTAGGACAACGTCACAATTTTACATCATTTGTAATCAACTCCTTGCTGCATGTGTTATGCAATTAATGCCATTCACACTTTGACAGACAAAAAAAAAAAAAAAAGCCAAGGCTTCACTGCTTTTCCTAAACGTGACTACCCCTTTGCTCTGCTATTATAAAGACACTCCTATTGGTATGGATGACTGAATGGAGGGTTTACAAATTAGTAATTCCCAAAAGCTGCTTTCAAGCTACATTTCACAGATTTTTGAATTCAAATTCCATGTTAGAAGAGGGGATTAGTGTCATTGTTAAAGAGATTACTGCACATTAGTATAAAGACTTACAGAATTTTGAGTTGGTATCATTGAAGCAGAGCACTGTGCTGTATGGGAAACTCTGTTACTGCACTTATAATAGCTCATAATATGTTCAGAAATGCAACAAATCAGAAAAAAATCTCAGATCTAATTCATTATGTTCATATATTTAAAATAATGCATGCAGTGCTTTACAATTATTTGCTTTTCCATAAACACAGTGGTATTTTGACATTTAAGCAAAAAGTCTGCTCTGATTTATTTGCAGATTAAGTTGTATTTTTTGTGCTAAATGCTCAGCTAGTCTGCCCCACAGACCAAATCATGACATTTGCTCATATATGGTTATTCTCAGATGCATGGAAAGAAAAAAAAAAAAAACAACCACCACCCACCCAAAAACCAAACGAAGAAGTTACTCAGTTAAAAGCTCTCCCCATCTGCCTGGAGTTTTATTAATAACTTATCACCATGGTATCACAGCATCTTAAGGAAAATAAAACAGACAGATAGTTGCTAGGCTCTCCAACCTCGAAGGATAAAAGGGAACATTTCTCGAGGAAGAGTGGAAGAAACTGTTTTGGTCTCCTTTCCTTATCACCCTTGAGGGTGAGGCTAAGCCAAGAGATGGGCCTCCTATTGTGTTCTGAAAGCTGCAAGTACTGTGGCCATCATTCAAATCTGTCATCCATGACCCAATTCTCTGCACTAGCACCTACATAAAAAAAACCCCCCACAACAGAAATCCAAGCTGTGAAGGGACAAAACTTTAGCAAAAAGGGAAGCAGATGAAGGAATGCATGGCTTTCTTCAGCACTCCCATTTAACCCTCAAAAGGACTCTTTAACCACATCACTGTTGTCTCCATTCCTATTAACCTAAAGCGAGCTGTTTGCTGACATGCACTGAACTCTGCCCTGCAGAAGGGGCTCCAGGATCAGCAAATGGCACGGACTTGCCCTCACTGAGCCCCCACGGTGTCACGCTGTAAATGCATCTGACATCAACAGTGGAAACCAGGGTACAGCTCAACGACAGGTGCTCTACCCAGAAGAGTCTCAGCTGTTTCTCACAAGTATTTTCAAAATTCCTGAGTTTGAGAAGTGCAACCCTTTACCTGTAGCACTCCATCAATACTGAGGAGGATGTCCCCCATGCCTCTGCCAGGTTTAGGCTCTAGAAGGAACAGGCAGCTGCATACACTTGTAAACATTATCTGCTTCAATAAGTGAAGTGAGCTCAAAATATGCTATAATATCTTCAGAATTCTAATACAGAGAAGCATCAAGCTTAAATGCAGGAAAACACATATGGCAGGTAGAGTTTGTTTGGTTTCCACATCCCCCTTCAAAAAGCATGTACTGCAAGGCTGCTCATGTCCAACTGTCACCACGCTATTATTCCAGGAAAGAATGGGACAGGCAAAGGAAAATCCAGAAAAACAACATATAGACTGGACGGTACAAGGCTGTGCTTCCTACTTACAAATAATTACAATATTGACTAAATCAATTCTAAGGCCGAAGAGCAACGCAGTTAGAAGTCACACCTTGAGTTGGTACGCTATTCTGCTGAAGTGTCTCATGAGCAGGAAAGCTTTACAGAACCATTACGTCTACTGCCAGGGAAAGACATCCAGATGTGCAAGCTATCCAGCCTACCATCTGTGAGAGGTACAGTGAGTGGTTACACCATTTCCTTCCTTTCCTCCTGTTAAGACAAGAAAGCAAATAGGGTTACAAAAAAACCCAAAGAAAACCAACCAACAAAAAACCAACCATGGGATGTGGCAGATTCATCTCCAGTGCCATCTCCTTAAAGTCCCAGCACTCATTACTTTTTTTCACATGTAATGTTAACACAGCAAAAAAGATTGGGCAGCTCAAGGGGGAGAGAAGACAAGAAGCACCAGAAGTGCTTTCCCCACTGAAGGGCTGTCACAACACGAAATGCCACAAGCAGCAGGCCTGCCCCACTCCCCCAGAGATGCTGCTGTAACTCAGCAGACTTCCCTCTCAGAAGGACCTTCACTCCTGCATGCTATTTATTCAATATTTTACAAGGAAGGAAACTGCCCTTTATCACATCTTTTTCACGCTCATGTTACTGCATACTAAAGCAAAAGTCTGTCACCTCCATCAAGCATAAAATGCTGTATTTTGGTTTATCAGGTGGCCTCATGTTAAATTTCTTACAGTTACAAGAGAAGTTAAGTGCAGGAGGAGACCGTTCCCCTTGTCTTTCAGTTGCTTGGCTAATTAGTGCAAGCCACAGCAAGCCAGAAAATCTTTTTCTTTTTGCTAGATAGTAGTAGCTCTGAAAAGGCAATGATTCCTGCAACATGAAGCTGTGTGCTACTCAGGCTCGTCCTTTTAGGGTGAAAAAGCAGCACAGGTCAAGGTAAAAATCTCTGGAAACAAACAAACAAACAATCACCCTGATTTACCCCGTCCTGTCAGGCTGGGTGTATTTTGTCTCTGTACCCAGAACATATACAACTAATTCTATTTTCTAGAACTGCAATTGTTGATTGATGAGTCATCTTTCCTGTAAATTTATTTTTTTTTTTAAAAGTGATTTTGGCATTGTTCCTTGAAATTCCACTCTAGCTATGTAATGGAAATTTTGACCTCACACTCTGGTTTCTTTAACATCACAGATACCAAGATTATGAGTTTAGGAACACCAAATAGTTGAAAAAAGGATGCAATGAAGAAATCTGTAACTTAAAACAAGCTGTACTAAATAAACTCTCAAGTAAATATTTAGCTGTATGGCCATTAGGTTATGTTCCTAATAATACAGCAACTCATTCATCATAATTAAGAATTCATAGAGGGAGGAGGGTTGCTTCGCTCTTTCCCCTCCTAAAGTTGGTCATGTGGCCAAAGTTCTTGGCAAGTGAAACTTGGCATATATCAAAGTTCAGGTTTTTCCTTTGAGTTAGCAACTCCCCATATTACCATTTTGAAAACATACTGCAATTAGTAGTCAGAAAACAAAAAGTAGAAAAACGTAAGCCAGAAGAAAGTAGAAAGAAACCAAAAGCATCAAATCATTCATCCATGAGATAGAATTATTGCATAGGTTAGAATAGCACTTTTCAGATTGCAATCAGCAAGACAAAGGACTTTTCAGCTCCCTTCCTTTCCGCTATTTGGGGGCAAAGTGGAAAGTATGTGGTAGACCAAATTTCTCAGATATGCTAAGTTGAAAACACATGACAAAGAGCTTGGAGCTTTGCACTGCCTTAGTCCCACAAGAAAAAATCGGATGGATCTTTATAGCAAGATTCAAAACCTAACACATTTGTGAACTACTCCAATTTATCTAAAATGTCACTTAATAGCTAGAAGAGAAACTCCTTGATCCACCCAGCCTGCGTTCAGCTCGGGGGAAAACCCCATAGTGCTCAGAAACAGCCACATGCCCCCAGCACCTGCTGGAGCCTCTAACCAGTCATTTCAATCAGCCCGTTGGAATCATCATGGTAAGCTAAATCTACAAAGTGGCACATTCATGACTTACAAAGGCTAAGCCTATTTAAGATTAATTGACATTCATGCCTATCTTCCAAATGTTAAGTGGGATAGCCAAGGGATGTGGCAACATGAGCTTGAAATTATGCATTCTTGGAAAAACTCTAAACAAGGTTTCTCAAATGACAACACCAGTATGGTGTCTGGTAATTCTTCATGGTCATGCCAGAGAGCATCCCACTCTATCCCACCCATGTTTAGCTTCCACCACCAGCCAGCTTTCGTTCAGGCTGAGCAAAGGAGATGGAATATTTGGCAACAAGCTCCACTGCTGTTCTAACGACAATGCAGCCCACAGTGGTCTCTTCACAGACTGCATTAGACACTGACCAACTGAAATGGCCAATTTAAGCCATGAAGAATGTGCCAAGTTCGAAACTTTGAAGAGAGTGTCACTGCCCTTCCCCATCAACGTAGCACTCTGGGTAGAAACTGTGCACCCAAGAGCAAAGTAGCTCTGACCACACAGGCTGGGACGTGCGACTGTGCTGCTGGCACCCCCGACAGCCGTGCAGGTGCTCTGAAACTCATAGGAATGCCTGTCCCCAGTCTGCTGCGATGATGAAATGAGTTAATCAGTTAATGCGACTTGTATAAGTGTGATGACTGACTGATAAGATTTCAAAAAAATACTTGTGATGAGATACTACTGGGGGGGGGGGGGGCAGGATTTCAATGTGTAAGCACATTCCCAGCTCTTCTCATAACCTTTATGAAGTTGAGTTCCCAGAAAAAAAGAGACAGCATTTTGCTTGGGGAAGGTGAAGGAAGAAAATTCAATTAATTTGGTTTTTTACCTTTCCAGTCTCAGCAATCAAACTAACAGCTGGCAAAACCCATGTGAAAAAAAAATCTTCAAAGTTTCAGGTAGAGAAGATCTACGAAAAAAAACCAGCTCAAACTCTCTGAGAAGAGATAATAGCCAAGCTGAATCTGTTTCTATATATATTCATAGCTGAGAGAGGGGTGTAGATTAGTAAAATAATGTCAGTGACCTAGGGTAAAATACAGAGGATTTTAATACAAGGTAGTACAGACTCCCTTGCATACAGCCATTAGTGGACATGTGAGAGAACTGACCAAAAGCTTTCATTCTACACTGATTGATGCATTTTTAAGTAGAGCATGTCCACAGCTTCACGGGCAAACTTTCACTGATTCAAATGTATGCCATATAGTGGGGGAGGGGTTGTCCATTCCAGTGATGAACATACAAACATCATAAGCAAAGTTGGGCAGAACATGAGGAAAAAACATTTAGCATCTGTGTAGTTACTTGAGCTGCTAGGGAAACTTCCACCAGATGTTCCTAGATGTTACCTCAGCTGCCTCCCAAACCACTATCACGTCTGCTCTCTTCCTTACTGAATACCAGTGTTTAACTGGAACCATACATAGTTTACTCCTGGGAGAAACCTTAATATATCATCTATAAGCCTGCCAAGTGCCATATGTCTTATTTGAAACTGAAAAGCTCAGTAAATGTAACATGCTAAACCCAGTAACAGGTTATGCAAATGGCACAGGAAATAAATTTCTTCCTCAATCTTCTGTCAGTCAGGAGAAAATTCAGCAAATATCAGTACAGCTTCATTTTTACACACTAGTAGTATTTTCCAATTGATTGTGTGAGGCAACATTTTAAATACCTCTATCCACCTCAAAAATAATGCGTGTCTAGGGGAATACTCTGCTATCAAGACAATCACTAAAATATCTGAGGTGTGTAATTACACAGAAAAGGAGATAAGTAGCTATGCCAGAGGGTCCTGACACTGAAAATTAGAAGGGTTTAGGCACAGAGGAGAGATAGAAACGCATTCCTCTTCCCAGTGATAGCATTATGTTAGGTATACCTGATTTAACTTGGGTAACAATCCAGGAAAACATGACAGCTGAAACTACCAGAAACCAACAGCGGAAACATGGTAGCAGAAACACGTCAGAAAGCACTCTAATTTCTGTAATATATATTCATGCTTTCTTCATTTGCATCCTCATCAACCCCCCTCTGCATCACAGCCACTAGCAATAGAGGTTCATGGACTGGCAGGAGAGGAAGGATATTTCTCTTCCTGGGAGGAAAGGGGGAACACACAGCCTGGGATCCTGAGTGGGACACGGTCAGAACAAGAGAAGAGCAGTTGCGCCAGAGGATGGCCTGACACTGACAAGGAGAAGGGTTTGGACAACACAGGGAAGAGCAGCATACTTCTACTAAGATACTAGTGGTATTATCAAAAAAGAAAAATAGGAAAGGGGCGAGCTGTCAAACTGTATCTTAATTTCAAATGTAAACAGCTTTCAACTTGCACAGAGCGCTAACAAGAGGCAATGGTCTATGCTCGGTGCAGCACACCCATCGTGCCCATTCCAAATGCAAGTTTTAAGTGTTTTGAGGAATCAGCTTCAAATGTCTACAGTTTTTTAAAAAAAAAAAACCCAAACCCTAAATTTCTTAACAATTGCTGTCTGAAAACTGTTCTTTCCTCTCATGCTAGAAATTGCTTCTGAACCAACGTTTCATTTGACTCATCTTTGTAAAACTTTCTCAACACCCCGGAGGAACTCCTTTTTAAGGAGATACACTACCCACAAAAAGTTATGTGAAAAAACCCTGTAATTACATGACTGAATAACCTGAAATTCTCAAGTTATTGAATATCTAATCTAGGGAACACAATCATCTGTCCAAAAGTATTATTGAAAGTGAAGATATTTTTCAAACACACAAGGACGGAAATAGCAACAGAAATAATGGTCCACATAAATTACCAGAATTTAAGAGGGAAAAGGGAAGAAAACACATCACTATTAAATGCACCTTTTTATTAGGGAGACTTTCCATGAGGCTTTCCTTATATATCTAGTACTGAAGTGATCTTCCGTTGTTCAGTTACTGAAAATCTCCTCTGCCTATCACCACTGTTGTATGCAGAATTTGATTACACTGAGGAACAGTGAAAGCACTGCACTTGTACCCATCAGAAAAACAAACAAACAAAAAAAGACCACACAAATCAAAACTTCTTACCCTAAGGCTTTCTTTTCTGGAATTTTAAAAATTATCCTAAGCTTAAGTTTACGCATAAGTAATACAGAGTATCTGTGTATGATCTAAAAAAGTCCAAAAGGAAGTATCTTTGTAAAGATTGCTAGTGCAGTCTGGTTCATATATTATTCTCAATGATCATTATTTTTAAAATGTATAAGGAAGTAAAAATTAATTATTCCAAACTCTCTCAAGTTATACTGCAGACTTTTTACTTCCAGCCCAAAGAATTTTTCTAGTTATTTTCTAGGTATGATGCACTACACTATTCTATGTAATGTGGAGAAAAATATAATCAAGACATGAAAAAAGCAAGTAACATACAGATCCATGTTACCACTATGCTCCAGCTGATACACTGGGTGACCCTGAGCAAATCACTTAGCCACATTCCCACCAAAAATGGAGAAGGCTCCAGACTCTGAAAAATGACTGTCAGACCAAAAAAATGTTTACAGAGCAGCTTGCAATCATCAAAAAAGGGCTCTGCAAATGGAAAGTATTACGGCATATGCTATGTTCTAGCCATGAGTTTTTAAAAAAAAAAAGAACAGAAAAAAAAGAACCTTTGCAGTCATGACTAGGCACATATGTTCCAAACAGAAATGAAACTCCTGTTTCTTGGGCATACCTCTTTGATTTTTCATTGTTTATACTTGATAAAGACCAGGTCTAGAAACAAGAAAAATAAATCAGAGGTTCATACATACAGGATCATATGAAAGCTGTTGAAATACTTCACAAACTGCAGGTACAACAAGGTTCTTGGAAAGAGGCGGTATCTATTACTTGACTTAATTCCTGTAGCTAAAAGTCAAATTTCCAGGTACCAAAGCCCTTCTTCAGGTTTCAGTCACCTATGTAAAGTAAGGGATAAAAGGAAAAGAAGCGCTTTTCATAAAAGGGTAAGATGTAGAAGGGAAAAAACAACCTGGGTCAGGTGAGGATGCCACGAAGCACCCACAAACCCTTGATTTGACAGACAGAACGAGAAGCCCTTGCCTTTGATTTGCACACGAGAAATCAAGATACGTTGGCGTTTGTTTGCAGGAAGAGAGGGTGTCATCATCTGAAAGGAACCCAGCAAATATTTTTTTTCTCTTCTTGCTCAGGCTGGTTGGTAAGATTTGGATGAAGGCGCAAAGAATCCAAATGCCGCTTTGTTTCCCAGCAAAATGCTTGTTCCATCCAAATGACTGCTCCCCATGGAGAAGGCAGCGACAGAGTTTTCATTAGCTTCTTCTGCAGTGTATCGGTTCCCAGTGCAAAGACTCAGCAGGAAGAACAAAAAAATTTTAATGCAGATGGAGGCTCAAGCTGTAGGCGTATGACAATTTATTGATAAAAGCAAATCCTGTTTTATAGTATACACTGGCCAGCGTTACTGCCAGCAATTAATTATGGCTATGAACAACGCTAGCTAGGACAAGCATATGGTGGAAAAAAATGACAATATGATTAGTCGCTGTGCAGGAAGTAAGAGGCAAAGATACAAGTCACGATTTTGTCTTTAATGTCTACATAAAGTAGGGGTACTCAGGTTTTCAAGACTCTACTAAAGGAACCACCTGAGATTATTTATATTTTTTAGAGACTCACTTTTCCTTTTGATTCGTATGCTTTAAACCAAGCAAATAAGCCAATAAAGACTAAGAAAATGGGATTATGAAGTGCAAAAGAAGGGTATAGATACTTCGTTATCCTTGTTTATGCTCTTCTTCTCACCTGCCTCCGCATGAAAGAATCACACAAAACAAAGGAAGAAATACATTCAGTGATTACAAGGGAGCTGCATAACACCAACTCAACGTGCATTGTTTCCAAATGCGTAGCATAAGCAAAGCAAAAGCCTACTATATTTCCCATAATTATCTTTTTCTTAAAAAAAAAAATCATCTATAAGCTTCATTCAATGTGTAAATCTAAATAGACAGAGAACGGAAATAAGCATTTTCCCACCACATGTCAAATTCACGATTAGCCTAAACAATTGAAAGCATCAGAGTGCCTAACACCCATTGGTTTCTCCAAGCATTCATCCATACTGCACGTCTGGCAGTGGTTTCAAAGAAAATCTGGATTAAATAACATGATTCAGATGTGAAAAGACTGACAATAAACAGCATTTTAGTACCGCTCAGTCATAAACCAGCAAGCTTTAGTACTGCATGTCCACATTAGGAAAAATGAAACTATTTCTTCCAAGAACAACATGCTGGGTGTTTGACCCATGTGCCCCGCAATGAAAAGCAGGGGAAATTTTTTTTTTCTGATTCCCCTTGTTCCATCAACATGTAAAAGCAGCCATACATAATAAAGTATAACTACTAAAAAAAATCCCAACTTTTCTTCTAAAATCTTACAAAAATAATTTTTTTAATTATTTGCCCACTGTTGTCATTTTTAATAAAGCCATTTTACGATGTTCTTTTACTTAAAGAACAATGCTCACAGAAGAACTACAAAGCTATAAAAGGCTTTTCTCAAAGATCACAAAATCAATGCAAAAGTCATTCACTGCAAGCATGTCATGATGCTAACATAAATGCTACGCCTACCCATGGCAAGTGGCGGCCACAGAATTCTGGGAAGAATGCACGAGGCACAGTAACCTCTCCCACATTTTATAAGGGTCTTCCTTATCTCCCTTCAAATCTCGTAGAATCACAGAATGGTTTGGGTTGGAAGGGACCTCAAAGATCACCTAGTTCCAACCCCCCCGTCATGGGCAGGGACACCCTCCACTAGACCACGTTGCCCAAAGCCCCATCCAACCTGGCCTTGAACACTTCCAGGGATGGGACATCCACAAGCTCTCTGGGCAACCTGTTCCAGTACCTCACCACCCTCACAGTAAAGAATTTCTTTCTAACATCTAATCTCAATGGACCCTCCTTCAGCTTAAACCCATTCCCCCTTGTCCTGTCACTACACTCCCTCATAAACAGTCCCTCACCAGCTTTCCTGTAGGCCTCTTCAGGTACTGGGAAGCCGCAATTAGGTCTCCCTGGAGCCTTCTTTTCTCCAGGCTGAACAACCCCAACTCTCTCAGCCTGTCCTCACAGGAGAGGTGCTCCAGCCCTCTGATCAGCTTCGTGGCCTCCTCTGGACTCGCTCCAACAGCTCCATGTCCCTCCTGTACTGGGGCCCCCAGAGCTGGGTGCAGTACTCCAGGTGGGGTCTCATGAGACCAGAGTAGAGGGGCAGGATCACCTCCCTCGACCTGCTGGTCACACGCCTCTTTTGATGCAGCCCAGGACACAGTTGGCTTTCTGGGCTGCAAGCGCACACTGCCGGGTCATGTTGAGCTTCTCGTCCACCAACATCCCCAAGTCTTTCTTCTCCTCGGGGCTGCTCTCAATCCATTCTCCACCCAGCCTGTAGCTGTGCTTGGGATTGCGCTGACCCCTGTGCAGGACCTTGCACTTGGCCTTGTTGAACTCCATGCGGTTTGCACGGGCCCACCTCTCCAGCCTGTCAAGGTCCCTCTGGATGGCATCCCTTCCCTCCAGCGTGTCGACCACACCACACAGCTTGGTGTCGTCGGTAAACTTTCTCTGCAGGAAAGGGTCTTTTGGTAGTTCCCACAACCACTAATTCTTCTATAAAACGGATAAAAGAACAAACACTGTAATTGGACTCACTGCATTTCTGGAGTTTTCTAGGCTATGGTGGACAGATGAACTAAGCCTGCTGTACAAGAAACTTCTCAAATGCAAGTATACATCACAACATGCCACTAGCAGATGGTGATTATAAAATGTGTATGAGGGAGGCTTGGGTGTGCTTAGTCATACTGTTCACAAGAAAAGACAGATTTCTGTGGATATGTTGCCACAATGATGCATAATTTCCAAAATTCAAAGCTGAAAATAGATTTCAGAATAGAATTTGAGCAGAATTGCCGAAAACAGCAAGATGTGGAAAAAAAAAAAGGGCAAAAAGAAGAAGTGTGACTGTACACTTGCCTCATTTCTCTAATCTTTCTGTGGCTAATGGCTACGGCTGGAGATGAGATACAGAGCTAGATGGACATTGGTCTGACAACAGATCTGCTTTTCAGTGCTCAGGAGAAGTCAGATACAAAGAAATGATAGCCTTTCTTAAACAGTTTAATCATGTTACTGATGGTGTGATCTTTTTATTACTTAATAATTTAATAGCAGTTCTTTTATTGTTAATGGCTGTGGTTTATGCAAATCTTATCCACTACAGATACAGATTTATAAATTACTCTAAATTACAGTGCTGTAATTGGACAGTGTTGACATGAAACGCGAGTAGTTAAGGAATTTCCAGAGGCACAATGCCTGGAGCCAAAGTTTAATTTCAGCTCTAAAGCAGATTCCCTCTGCACCTTTAGACTACTCATCTCCATTTCTTCCCCTCTAAACTTGCCTCCCAGGATGGTGCTAGAGGTTTAATTAATGAATGTGAGTCATCTTAGCATTGCTTCCTGAACTCCAGATATAACCAATAAAGAGCCAAAGTTTTACTCAGGCAAAACTGTAGCTGCATTTGAAGAAAAGCACACCTTCCGCTGTGCCACTCAGAAGCGGTCCTGTAAAGCGCTAAAACCAAAGCTGTGGTCTTTTTAATCTCTGCCAACAAGTGCAGTAGTCTGCTTTTAAGTGTGCAGCCACATATGCTGTTCAACCTTTCACAGAGCCTGCACTCTGACCTGTGGCATCACGGCTTCTCCGCTAACCACGCTCAAGTTAGCAAACTAAGATACGGCTGTCAGATGATAATCTGTGTGTACCTGCCTTCTCAACCCCCACATGCAGAGCAGACACCATCACTGGTTGTGAAGCATGCTTACTCGGCCAGGAGTCACCTCTCCTCAGAGGATACATCTCCCCTTTCCCACCCACTGCCACAGGGCAGGTCAACACTCCTCAAGCTAGCTGAGCTCCTTGCGTGATCGCTCCGTAATCATATCCACCCAAGACAGGTTAGCACAGATGAGCTCCTTCTGCATTTTAGGTTGAGCCTGCTCATTCTGACCAAAACAGGCCAGAGACCAATTGCAGCTGAGGAACTGGGAATGAGGGGGTAGAGGAATATTGCAAGAGATGTTTGGTACGTTCTTGTATGTGACCACCACATCATTAATCAATGCCAAGGGACTTGTTCAAATTACGTGGCTGCCAGATGTGTTCCTCCCTGTGCCTTCATGTCATTCACATGACTTCACATTCATGAGACTCCCTGTACACCAGATTTGATCACCTCCATCTCTCTGTAAAAGTATTTTTGTACCCTGTGATCCCACTTGTTTTTTGGCATCAGCATCAAGAAAATAACTTCAGGCACGTGTTATTGAAGAGATTGTTTCATTATGTGACACTACACAGCTTTACACTGTAGAGCAAAAGGAAGCTACTGGAAGTACTGGAACTGGAAAGTGCCATTACTTTCCACCTGGTGACCTCCTGGTAATTCCAGAGATATCACAGCAGGCACGTTCCTGTCCCACCTCGCTGTTTAGTTTCTCATGACAGTCATCATCACCCTCTTATCTTTTGCCTGGCTATTAGGATCTTTTAATCATACACTGCGGGCTAAAGATGCTCACTGAGCAATTTCAAACCTATAAACTTCAGAGCTGTGAGACAGCTTGTGGGTGAATGTCCAATTTGAACGACAGGACGCAAAGTGGTGGAGAAGCTGTTATGCCTCTCAGAGGCAAGCTGTTTCTCTAAGTTCCAAGACCAGTTTCAGCAAGTAAATGTCAGGAAAAGAGCTGTCAAAAAGAAAATAATTAAACCTACATCAGTCATTTATTAAACAGAAAAGAATTAAACTGCTGTCAGTCTTAAGTTCCTCAAGGTCTGACTGTTTCTGTTTCAATACCAAGTATATCGACAGATTCATTAAAGAAAATAAGGACAAAACCAGTGCATGTGCATGCATGTGCCCAGACACACACATACACCGAGTGGATGATAGTCAGTCACTCCACTCAAATCTCACTGCAAGATCCATTTCAACTATCTGCTAATCACCATCCTGGAAAAGAGATTCTATTCAGATTCTGTGACTGATATAAAAAAAAAAGGCACATGTGTTGTCAATGCAAGACGAAACATGAGCATCTATCTCACCACAGAATTATCTGAAATCTACCACTTACTTTCATTTCATCAAAACAAGACAGGTGGTCTGCTCACCACCAAAAGCTGGCTGTTCTCAGAGGTTTCAGCCACTGTGAAAAGCTTCTCAGAGTGTTACAATCAACAAGAGATGGAAACTCACTGAATGTTAAACTTTATTAAATTTCTATTGGTATTATGTTACAATCAAGACATTACAGGCCCCCTGTCACTGACTGCAAACCAGAGACATGATACTCAAAGGATTAAGGCTTTCACCTTATTCTAAATGGTTAAATTTGTTTTCAGTTGGCAACTTTGCCAGGTCAAAACAAGCAAATTAATATGTATTTTTTTAAACTGAACTCAGATATCAGATCTTTCCACTATACATCCCATTTATTAGCAAACTCGCACATACTTTCCATCCATTTACGTTCACTGGCACTGAAGCGCAGAGAGAACATGAACTCCTTTCCCCTTTCCACCCCCAAGCAGCATTCTCTCCAACCTTCATCAGCTAAACTGAAACTAGTTATAGGAAAACTACAACCATATATCTAAAACCAATATGTTAGTCAACAACTGATTATATTAAAATGTGATACCCATTAGAGAATACCCCTATAAAAACCCCTAATAAATCCCATGGCTTTTTATTTATTTATTAAGCTGTAATCTAGTTTATACACGCAATTTATAGCATAGAAACCGAGTCTGCTGCTATGTAATCAAGGCTTCTCATAAGAAGTATAGCTTTGCAATGACTCGGCGTGCATTGTTCTCAACCTACACGAGCCTGAAACAGTGCACTCGTTACCAAGGGCAGCGCACCCACTCTTCCCTCTAAAATCCACAGGAAGACGTTTTCACCTTCCCCTCCCACTCAGAAATTCTCCTTATTGCTCCGTTAGAAAATGGAGTCTGCCTTTCTCTGCCACAGCTACTGCCTCCCAAACACAACTCCCACCTTTTGTCATCTACAGGTAATTAAGTGCCTCCCGTACAAGTGCGACACCTCCGTGCCTTTATTCTTGTTCCCCTCCTAGTTTGCTGTCAGGCTCCGTCCTATTCTAAAGTTGTTTTGACACCTCCACAGAAAGACTCCCCCTGCCCTGAAATGCCTGGTCTCTTTCTAACATGCTAGAGGAGGTTGGTAGGAGAGACTGTACTCTGACTTAACTTTCAGTCCTCCCTTCCTCCACACCCTGCTGTGTATTGTCCCTTTGCCCGCAAGTCCAGATCAGGGATGATGGCAGGAAGGGATGCTGCTCACTTCTGCAGAAGTGAGACCTCCTCTGTACGGAAATGCAGAAACCCTCCTGTGAAAAGCCTTCCCTTTGCATTTGGAACAGACATGGGTTTAACTGAAGGCAAATTTTCCTATTCAAATGGAAAATGAGCAGAAAATGCAACACATATGACAAAAAAAACCCCTCATGTGCGTGAGAGTTCCTGTTCCTAGTAAATAATTATTACCTGCAGTAACAGGCAGTGCAGATTCTGCCTCTCTCCCTCCCTCCCCACCCCCTCCCACCCCCTTTTCCTTTTCCCCCTTTTTCTTTTTCTTCAATCACAGCATCAAAAGAAAACTAAGACCTTTTAGAGACATAAATGAAGCATTCCTGCTCTGAATGGCACCAGCATCTGGACACCTGGCAAAACATAGTTCGATACCAACTGTACCTATTTCTCAACCCCCTCTGACAGCAAGCATGAGTATTCTTGCCTTTCTTCTTATTTACCAACAACATTTAAAGCCAAGAGTGTTCAGAAATCCATTTCAATGGGTTTTGTTCTGGTTACATTACAGCAAATTGCTTTGATCTGGGGGAGGCAGGAGGAGGGGAGCACAGAACATCTTAAGTTCACAAAGCCAAAAGCCAAGATGCACAAAACTGAAACATTCCAAAGTTAAAAATAATCGCCTTTAAACTGCAAGAGCAGAGCTGTAATTTTGAGCAGTACAGCATGACATCATGGTTTATATGGGGCCAGCTCAATAAATCAAACCGTGCCTAATTAGAGATCCTACTGCAAATCTACGTTATTTGGGCAAATAATTAAAACAGGACAGTTCATAACACAAGCCAGATATGTTTACTAAAATATGTTCTTTTCAAACTTTTAGGTTCACTACTGCTTACAAAGCTTTCACATTTAGTAAATTATAGACCCCTAAGCTTTTATTTTAGGCTGACTTCACTTTCAAGGAATTCTTCAATTAACTTTACGTTGCTTTAAGCTCTTCATCCAACGAGAAAACAATCTGTGGTTTCTTACTTCTTCCAGTGCCAATGGCTGCCCTCCACGTTTGACTTGCAGACTTACCGTCTTTTTAGAGCCAGGGTCTGTTTGTCTAAAAACCAGCCCAGTTGTCATAGCATTTTGACAAGTCCTCTGTAAAAGGAGAACAAAACTTTGTGGTGGGTAAACTGCTAAGAATAATGAAGGTTGTTCTCACAATCTCAGCAGACGAGTGCCAAATTTAAGGAACACTGAACAACAAACCCAGAGCTGAAAGCCCTGACTACCTGAATTGCCCTTCTTTCCTACCTACCCCATTTTTAATTTTCCAATTTCTACTTTTCTCTTCTCAGCGTTTTTTCTAAAATGTGTGCTTTTACTCAAGTCTAAAAGCTATGACATGCTCAAACATTTAAAGCCTAAAAAACCCAGCGCTATCAAACATTACTATCTGTAGATGGTCAGGACACCTCTGGAATTGTTGCAAATGCTGTGGAGACTTTAACTATCAGGTACTGTGCAGATAATGTTAAATCAAGAGCCAAACAGTTTAATAAAAAGCATGAGCTGAATAAAAGGGACAGAATTCATTCCCAAACTGTACTTTTCTCCTACTACATCTTGAGAGATTAGCATGTAATTTTTTAATCTCAGATTAAAAAAAGAGGAGAGACAGTGGGCAGCTCTCCTTCCTTTTCCCTTCTGACATTTGACTTACTAAATAGAAGATTAGAAGAACTGTAAAGGCAATGACTGAGGAGCAAAATGTTTGACACTGTCAACAAAAAAGGACTACACAAAAATGAGATATATGTCTATTAGCACAGTATTATGTTGCCCAAATAATTTTCTTCTATAGACCATTAACCAAGCACAGACATGGAGAAACTATCATTCACTTCTTAACACACAGATTTTAGGTAAAATAATCCAGAGGGTTTTAAAGGAATCAAAGCACATTAAATATTATATGCACTGCATAACAATGTTTATAAAGACATGGAAAATGCACCTCCCTCAACCACAGCCACCATGATCAGCATACCCTTAAAAAGGAATGCACCTTTCAGACCTCCATTTGAATTCTTTGTTACAATAAAAATGCATCAAACTTTTAAATTAAGTATTTATTTATTTTTTAAGACTTTCTGGACAGAAATATTATGCCTGACCTCTGTTAAGTGCAAGCATTTGGAGCCATAGTCACTCCAGTTCCCCTACATTCTCAGTGTGCAGCAACAGATTGCTCAGGGAAAAAAAAAAACCTGTAACTATTTGGACATACTTCTGAAAGCAACAGTAAAAATTAAGAAAGCAGCTTTCTCAAAGAAGTATCTATTTTTGCAATGTGCACTTTTAAAGCACAATGCTTACGGAATGAAATACTTCAGTTCTCTTGTGTAAACTTGTGCAGATTGTTTGCTATTGATCTTTTGAGTCATATTTTGGCAGTAAACTGGTATCCTTGTAGAAAATATAAGTACTACAGACCAAGTGATGTAATCTACATCTATATTTAACTCATTTTTACTTTTTTTTTTTTTTTAAAGAGGAAAACTCAGGAAAGAATATGAAAATCAAACAGGGGAAACAAAAAAACACCCAACACAGAATATTTGTAGTTAAATTTATATTACAAAATAAATAATCTGGACTCAATACTTCAATTTTTTTTCCTGAGATTATGAGCCTTGTGATAAGGAAAACCATCAAAAGAGATTGACTGATTGTTTGTAGGAACACGGCTCTTTTAAGTCACAGAACAGATGAAAGAAAGTAGTGTTTCTACCTGTACTCAAGTTGCAGGACTATAAAGTACTTTCTTAACTGAATGACATAAAGCGACTCTATAAAACCAGGGCAAAAACCGATCTCAAGGAAGTGAAATCTACTTTTTTTTTTTTCCACAGTGGATTATTCTTTCCTCCCTGCCCCCAAGCTGCTGTCTATCCAGAGAAAGAAAAAAAAATAAAAAAGAAAAAATTTGCACTGTAGCAAGGCCATCCATATAGCCCAGGCTTGCGCTGTGTGTGCAGTACATGTAGATGCACTGCATGTTGATGCAACACTCCCTCTCTACTTCTGTTGTGGCCCAAAGCAGGTGCTACAATGATCAGGTTTCTGGTCATTTGTGGAGTACCTAACACTGCATGGCAGTTTGGACAGAAGCAGGAAGAGCCTATGGAGGAGGGTAGCTGACAGAAAAAAACTAATGCAATGCTCTTGACTTGTAATTAACTCTCAAATGTGACAAGTCTTTAATCAACAAAAGAGATTGCCAAGGAAGGACAATAGTGAGAGAAAGAGCGCACGATCAAGAGTGTGCGCAGATGATGAACACGTGTGCTTCCCCCTTTCCTCCTCTCAAGTTTCTCCCATCAACTGAGAACCCCTACCTAAGGGCTTGAATCTCTTAAAAGTGTGGTTACCCTAAAATTAAGAACGTGGTCAAGGCCAATATGTAGAGAACAACTGGAGGAATCCTACCATTTAAATCCTAGGTCAACGTTTTCTTGCCGCTCTGAAGCAGGGACTCACTGATGCCGGCTTTTTCGTACCTTTTCCTTACACCTCATGCCACCAGTGTCACACCCTCCTCTCCTTGTCACACTGCCTCCCACCTCTTCCTCATTACCACCTGGGAACCAGGTGTGTGGAAATCAGTCAAGATGAGGACGAACACCATGCACCCACTTCTGGGCAACTACGAGCTTTGTCTCTTGAAATTAAGTATCTTGAACTTCAGAGTTCATTTGAGAACATCACTAATTGCCTTTCAGGTGGAATTGCAAGGAAAAAGCATATTTAAGACTTGAGCAAATTAAAATTCACACAACTTGCATTGACTTTATTAGAGGCTGAAACCCAAGTAAAATGTGTTTGAATAATAAGCGAGGAATTTTTGCATTGCATTACACAAAAGATCAGACTAGATGGCTACAGAGGGTCCTTCTGACTAAATTGTGACAATACAGATACCAGAGAATTTTAAAGATCAGGATTATTTCCCAGTGTGAATTACACTATTTCTTGTTTTAGTTTTGGTCTTCCAAACCCAGACAAACCCCAAAGGAATATTATGCACACAGCAGCCCAGAACCTGCCTTTAAATACTGTCCAAATGACATACTACTTTGACCAAGGAGATGGCAATACCTCTGTTTCCATTAATTCTCTATTAAGAATCACAGGATTCAAACTGTTGATTTCCAGCATTACCTCATGCCCGGGCCTCTCACTAATTAAAACTGTATACGTAGAGGAAAAAAAGAACAAAAAAGCAGAACTGCAAAACTATGAACCAAGAATGTCCCTGATAAAAGAAACGGACTGCTGTTCTCAATTCCTTTCCATAGGTTGATTGTGAATTGTAACCAGACAAGATCTCCTTTTTCAAGCTTCCAGCAACTGGCAAACATGTCTAATGCACAGGAAGTCATATTTATAGTTGCATTACTCTCCACAATATACCAATTCTTTTGTAATCAGAAGTTGTCTCTAGGCCTGCTAAATTACATCTTTTTCCTTGGGATTGCAAGCCTTTTAACAGGAAGTTTCCAAATCTACAGTTAGTAATGGCTGTGGACGGGAAAACACAGGACAGTACAGCCCCCACGTCATTATTGGACAATAAAAACCCCAAACAATTCTGGAATCCTGGTATTGCAACTTGTGTTAATTACTCTGGTGAATCATCGTTTAAGTTACAGTATGTAACTTATCTATTTTTTGCTATCAAGGTATAGATAGATAAAGAAATTACTATTATGTGAGCTTCAGTATATACTTAGGCAGGGCCTTTGAGCATGCAGATATCCCACAGGAAATCTGAAGCAGCACACTCAGCTTCATTAAAGGAAAATCTATTTCAAACTTCTTCAGACTACTGCAGGCAACAAATAACTTGCTTGTGCCCTGTATATAGAAAATTATTAAGAAAAACCACAAACATCTACTTGAAATTTTCAAGTTCTCTTCCAGCAACCATCTCAGAGTATTTAAAAGGGCACAGCACTAGCCTTGGCCAAGGATTCCCCCTTACCCCCCTTAAACAGAAAGAAAAAGAACACAATTTTTTAAGGAAGATAGAAAGAGATGAATACTTTACCAAAGGAGAAATTCTTCAAAAGCAAAAAAATCACTGCAAAGTTGTTCTTACCTAAAATTGAAAGAAAAGAGAGAGGGGAAATTAAATAAGAGTAAGAATCATCCCTTGGAGCATTGCACCTTCAAAACACAAAGAATTCCTGAACAATATTTTAGAGACATCATGACAGCGTGGAACAAATCTAAAGAAAACAAACTACACCAGAACAGGAAATTGCAATTTCTTTGAAACAATAATTAACCTTCAGAAGGAAACCATTACTAATATAAACAAACAAGTAATAAAGGAAACCGTTTTACCACAGGGAAACCTGTCTTAAAGCAGCGGAACAAGGGAATACAGAAAGAGTTTCCCAAAAGTGATGGGTGTCTAAAGAAAATGAAAGCAATTCTGTAGTAAAGTTCATGCACAGGCAGACTTCAAACAGGTCATCTTCAAGGTTTTAAGGAGGACATTGGACCACCAGAAATTCAGTAACTTTTAAATAGAGGATGTGAATGTAAACCGAATGTAATTTCATACTACTGGCACTTACACGTAATCAGGGGGAGTTTGAAGGATATCGAGCAGGCTAAATTGTTTTACAGTCATAGTTTTTGATGCCCAATCCTTGCCATTTATAAACAACTACAGTTATAGTAAGGATCTCGGTGATTATTTTTTTATCTTAAATAGGAATCAGAAATGGGAAAAGATGAAAAATCAGAAACTTGAACTTTTTTCGTCAGAAGATGACCATTTCAAGGTTTATTTCATGAGAAACAAGCATACAAAATTGAAAACGGGTCTAATTTTTTAGACTTTAGAATCATTACTTTTTATATAAAAATTCATTCTCAACTCTCAATTATTAATTTTTGCTTCCTTTTACTGCTTGCAATTCTTAAATAGTTGCAAGTGAGCAGTAGTCGTCTTGTATTTACTCATATTCCAGTGGGAGAAAAGAAGTTCATACGAGTGTAAGAAAGCTGTAACTAAAATAAATACTAAAAAAAGAAACAATTTTTATTTCAGATGTTAAGTCAACTACATGCAAGTAACAGCATTTCAGACTGTCCATGTTTGTTCTTGTTTATTACACTGGTGCCCTTTGTGGTTTCTAGTATTTTGGCAACTGGAACATACACAGTAAAGCTAGCAACACAACAAAACTTTAGCAAAGGCAACCATAATTTGATTTAATAAAACAACACAGAACAGAGCAGTGGAACCAACATGGTTTGGCTTCCTATGGGAATTCAAAAAACCTTCAGCAGGTCCACAAGCTCATACTAAGATCTCTCTCTTCTATCTGGGAAGCCATTCTTATTAAATTTATTGAAACTTATTATCATCAAAATCTCTGTTTTTCCACTGGTCCATCTCCATCACTGGGAATGACTGTCAGATACTTCTTCCCTAGAAGAACAAGCCAACAAGAGAAGTACCAGGTCCAGTACTTTCACATAGATTAATTCAATTTTTACAAAGTGGCATTTAACTAAGAAAAAGAACTCCCCTGTTCTCTGAACCAACTTCTTAACATTATGGCAGTGTCAAGTTTTGCGACTTCTTGTTATCTTTGACACGCATTTAGGAGGATCCCTACAAGAGAAAAACCTTTATACAGATCCACGGTCAGCACATTCCAATAGTTACCTACAAGGAGATGATTTTTTTTTTTTTTTTTTTTTTTAGTAAAGTCAGAAATGGAAAATACTTGTTACGGATATCTGAAACACAAATATACCACCTGTGCCTCATCACCCTTACAAAGTGAGTTTTCTCCTCTCTCTCCTAAAGGGATTTGGGAAATGGAAATTTCCAAAGCTAGACAAATGGCAGAAAATAACATGTACAAATTAAGAATGTCAGAGCTGCACTCAGGAAGCTTAAGAGATTATCTCTGGAAACACCTTCTCAAATGGAAAAATGGTGGCAGCAGCAATCATGGGAGATGAGGAAAAGACAGGCCAGTCTAAAAACAAGACAAACCCCCCAATTCCCAGGAGGAAACTTAGAGCAAGAATGAAGGAAGATTGCTGATGGTTAAATTATGCACTTTTCTCATGCTGTTAAACCAAAGAGCAACAGTGCATTCAGAAACCCCCTGCATTACCCTGTAGCTATCTACCTACTTGAGCTCGTCACGCACTCCTGGGTAGCCAAGCAGCAAGCCAGAATGCTCAAATGGTCACTGACAGCCCTGCCAGAGGGTGTTTTAAGATACAGGCAGACCACCAATGAACCAGGAACGAAGGCTTTGATTCTGTGAAAGACCTGACTGAGGTGGAGTCTCAAAAGAATTGCAAGAAATCCCAAGGCAGAGACTGTGTCTGGGCCCTTCTCAAAAGCCAGATGGAGCCCAAAGAAAGGCTCCAGGCACAGACCTCTGCACTGCTGTTCCACTGCATCACCCGCATGAACCATCTCTCTTTGACACATGATGCCTTCACGGCACAACCTTTAAGCATCGTGCCTACCCCTGAGATCATAATTTTCTTCAATTCCACTTCTTCTATTAATTTTATTTTTTTTTTAACCCTGAGATTCCCCGTATCCTTCTGGTATCTTGTAAAGAGAGATTGCTCAACTGATGAACGGATATCAAGAACATGCAAAATCTGAAAGCAGATTTGAAGAATCACTTCTGTGCACTCTTCCTGGAAGATAAGGTGCCAACATCCAATTTAAAGCTGTAGGCTTGCCATGGTCCTGGTATGACTAATGTACCCAGATATCTTTTACATCAGGAAAGGTCACAGGAAGAAAGTCATAAATAGAAAAATCAAATACTAAATCTTCTCTTTTTTAGAGACTTCACAGGGCTTTTTACAAATACATAGGACACTGATGTTGGCTTTTGCATCCCCCTGTGCATGCTGATCTCTGGCCAAACACAAGATAAAACTACTGGCGTACCAAAAAGACCACGCAAAGCATTTGAAGAAAGCTTCCTGGCTGCACACAATAACAAACAGTGACCTGCAGTGCTGTCAAACAGCCTGAAGCTTGACAACACACCGCAAACACCAACCGAAGAAAAGCATGTGCTAAAGTCACATTAATCCTTAGGTAAATCTAGATTTAAGTAGCCCAATAAATAAGACTATCAACTACAGTTCTGGCCATTTAACCAACTTTTTTATTTTGGCTTGGTACACTTGTTATCAGGCCACCTGAGCCAGGACACTGCTGCTAACATCTGTTTCCTGCCTCTTGGGCCCTTCCTCAATCAGAGCTTCCTCTGGACTCGGGAGTTTGACCGAGCCAAGGAGCCAGACAGCGGCTCGCTCACTCTCCACAGGCTGTTTAGCAGCAAGAGGCAGCCACAACTTGACATGAACCGGAGGGCGGGCCATGTCCTGCCACATAAACCTGCAGGAGAAGTGAAGGTACGGGTTTTACAGAAGTTGTTTAAAGACAGTTTCTTTTTTCACTTCTACTTCATTCAGTGCCTTTCAATTTTGAGAAAAGAGACTTTCAAGGTTTGTTTGACTCATTTTCTAGTTGAAAGCACAAAAGAAGAGGAGTTTAAGACGAAAAGCAAAAAAAAAAAATCACTTCTACAGCCAAGGCACTGGCTACTTAGCCAGAAGAAAACAAAAGCCAGAAATACCATTTCACTGCTCAAGCTGAAAGACAGATTCTAGATATACAGCTTACATAAAGGCACGTGTCAAACAATATGCTTTATTTTTGCTTAAACACTGACTCACTGAATAAAATCGATGTTACTCTTTTATGTAAACAGTTCCTTTAAAAGCAGCAAAATGAAATACAGACGACGTTTAGCTGAACATGAACTTTTGCCATCCCCATTCAGGCATATGTGTAATTTAATCATTACCGCCATTAGCATATACAGCAAGGTACACAAAATGTGCTGCATGTTGCATTAGAGAACTTTTTTCTTTAAGATTTTTTTTTTATGATGTGTTTACATTAACAATTTACTCATCTGGTGCACCTTCTGAGACTAGCACATCATAGAATGAGTTTGTTTACCTTTAAGACAAGTTTGCAAAATGTAATCAGAAAGCTCATATAAAATTTTATCTGAGACATCAGTATGGCCTTTATTAGTAGTAGTTGGGAGGTATGCCTTATAGAAAGAAGTTGGTTGGGTTTTTTTCTGGCGAATTATTCACTTTGACCATTCTTTTCTCTTAAGGGAATGTTATTTCCAAGAAATGTAACTTAGATAAGTATCAAGGTTGTTTACATTCTACACAAACTTTACGCTTTCAAGCTTTCATTTTTGAAAATGTCAAAAAAATAAGGGGGATGATGCTGTGCTTGTAAAAACATTCTTTATTAACAGAATGAGTCTCATGGCATTTTAGGTTTCCCACAAGACATTTTTCAGTCTATCATTTTAGAACTTTTTCCCACACATCGTGTTCCTGATATAGGCTTTGGCAGGTTGCAAGATATAAGCTGGCTGGAAAATGATAGCTTGTTTTCAGCATAGCCTTCTACTGTTAAATATTAAGCACTTTTTGCACAAGATAATTCAGACCAAGCAGCACACACAGAGAAAAGATGACAGTTTTAGTTGAGGAAAGCTGAAGTCCTGAAGAATGTCACAAACTTCGTGACAGTTTCACAGAGAAAAAGGAATCTTGAAAAAATAATCAGTGTTTCCTGCAAATTCTACGTTGCCTTCATTCTGGTCTCCTAAGAGAGACTTGAGAGCATTTGACAGCACACTTTCTAGCAAGTTTACTGGAACATCAATACAGACAACCTACAAGGAGCCTGTAGTTAAAGGACACACATACCCACGTAGCAGAACAAATACTGATCTTCAGGTAGAAGAGAGGTCCAAGTCAGCCAAGCCACAATAAGGGAATGACCAAGACTTCAAAGAGCGTCAGAGAACACGCTCACATGTTTTCTTGATGAGTAAGACCAATTTCCGGGCTATTCCGTTAAGGAATCAATAGGTGGACCAAATTTGACAGGAACAGTTGTACCTGCAGCCCAAGGAAGTTTCAAAAGCTGAAGACAGCATCGCAAACTTGCCATTTGCATTTTGTAAGCTTGTGTCTGCGCAAATACACAAGACGAAACAGGAGGCTTTATTGACAGACAGCAACTGACTCACTATCCTGTTGCAAAGCTTACTAATGTCATAACATTATCATTGCTAAACCCATGAATGTGAAAAAGACTTCAGCTGATTAAAATCAGAATTCACCTAAGGACAAAGTTTCTAAAGCTGCCTGAACCTCAGATATCCAATGGTGCTTTTCATTTAGCATTATGGTCAGCTATCTGTAAAAAGTGTATGTAATGTTACATAAACATAGAGTTTAAAACAAAAGCGCTTCTAATCAGATCTGACAGGAAAGGGAGAAATGCATACATAGAATGAGGTAAGTGTGATCTTGCCCTGCTGAAGAACAGGGAATGGCAGGGCTTCAGGCCATGACTCACACAGACACTAAACAGTAGAGAGCTACAGATAATTCTCAGGTAAACTTTGCATGAGCCACTACGTCATCCTTCTCTACCCTTCCTGCATTAATCATGTCATTAGTAACCTGACGCAGCCCGAGAAGAATGTCTGATTTACAGGGAGCAGAGCAATGCTAACAGAACAAACACTTTGGCAGGTCAAAAAAGGAAAGACCAATCTAAATTTCATTTTAGTTCGAACCACACCCTACAAGAACAAGAAAACTAGGAAAAGAAAAACCAAAACCAAAAAAAGATATCTTCCCACTGTGAGATTGCGTACTTCGTTAAAAGCTCCTGATGAACCAGTTACTGGGAGTACAAATACGAAGTATATGCAAGAGCACACGGATTAAGAACCAGTCCAAACAGGTACCTAAACAAAGCAAAGAGGAGAAAAAAAACACCCAAGCTTTCTTTTGAAGTTTTCATCACAGTTACGTAATTTCCACATTAGTCTAGATGTTTTTAAACATCTTTTCTAGCATATAGTTGTGAATCAACTGTACAGTGAGTACAAAGTGTACTGTTAGGAAAGATTCATGTCCCAGCCAGGTATCTTGGTTGCTCCGCTAAATTAAGAAGGAGAAGGGGAAATACTGGGGCAAGAAAAAAATTTAAAATTTCAGAATTTTGTTTTAAAATTATTACTCACTCTGGATTGATAGCAGTCACTTTAATAAATGTGGCTATCGTTTAAAATATTGTATATGGCTATTCCACCTTAAATATCTCAAAAAAAGTAATAGCCATTCAAAGGGAGGGCAGATCACTTCCATTCACTCAAGCAAATAAAACCCCTTGTAGTTTACTTTAAAAGCAGAATGAAATTATCCTTAAGTTTCTTGAAGCAAAGAAAATTATCACCTAAAACATACAATGGGTGCAGGCAGGAGCAGCAGCTGCGTTTAAAAAAAAGTCCACAAAAGCCATTTCACAGTAGCAATTCTCAGAAGAGTGTCCATAGCAAACATGTGCTGAAGTCTCTCTAAGCATATGGAAACTCCACTGCTTATGGGGTTTTGTTCAGGTTCTCATGACTTCATCTCCTTCTAAGTCTTCCTAAGTAGGCTGCCTATTTTCTTAATGTTTCCTTCCCATAGAACACTCCCTTTTCCCTCACTTTCCTCTCATTTTATCTTAGCATCAATCCTCTGAACTGACAAATTGACTTCTTAGCTGTATGACTTTAAACCACAGGGTTGCAGGTCTACTTTCCATCATAAAACAATGCTCTAGAAATTGAAAAGCAACGTCAGAAAAAAACCCCCTATTTTATCTCCTCCTTTTCTCCTTTGTCTTTGACCCACTACAATGGCTGCACATGAGCTACTGATACCTAAATGTGTCACCTCAGTTAAAAACAGCTAATCATTTTGTTCTTGCTCATTATTCATGGCATCCCTTTCTCAATATTAAAAGCAACATACGAAATATTACCAATTTTATAGCTAAAATGTTAAGACATGGAAATATTAGCGGAACACAAAAACCCAAAGAAAATACAACATTTAACTTCTGACATCGATTTGGAAAGCTCCTCTGTTGTGCCATGACAGTAAGCCTACATCTCTCATTAAAATTTAAATCAAGATGTTTTGAAGGTTTTCTCAACTTTTGTAAATGGGCACGTCCTTTCCTGGCTTCTTGCTTGAAACCAACATTGACTTGACAGAAGCAAAATATCAGGGACTGTTTTGTCCCTGATAGTTGTTCAATGTCATATGCAGAGAGCACTAGTAAGTCCAAATATGAAATAGGAAGTAATTTGCCTTACAACTATTCCATTTCTTACCAGTGTTTTTGAAGTTCAGCTAAAGATTATGTGGGCAATGGTGACAAATCTCTCAGGAGAGTCCCTGCGTAGATAAACAGGGTTTGCTAGAAAATGGTAGGTTGGTAAGAATGATCTGTTTGTGCTTCATTCAGCAAAAGTGTTAAGGACAGTTTCACAACTTTGGTTTATTTTGGGAGGAGTGGGGGTGTCTGGTTTGTTCTTTTTTAATTTAAGACCTTCTGAAACTACAGAAAAGATTTAGAGATACGATGCCAACAGCTTAATGCATATTCTAAAGTGTCTATGAGCACCCTGGGGAAAACCTGCACTCTGATAAACAACAGATTCCATCCCCTCCTGCCCTGAGGAGCATACACCAGGCTCGCAGTTTATACGTAATCTAATGATGGCTTTCAAAACAAACACATTTCAGGCATATTTAGCAAATATTCCTCTCCTCTGCATCCAAAACCTTCTCTTGGAAAAAAGGCCTTCTTCCCTGAGGAAGACTTCAAGGATATCCTCCAAATCTGCCAACAGCTTGTATTACATAGTACACCTAAGAATTTTAAACTGACCTTTGTCCCCTCCAGGCAAGCAATCAGTCTGTTCCAAACGACCCACGCACACTCAGCAGAAAGCCAGAGCTCCTAGAAACCCTTTCAAATACATAAAGTATCTGTCCCATGAGTTGAGACCGTGTGTGCCTCTATGTACACGCGGAAGGGTGAAAATAGCTTTCCACAGTCTTTGATACCCCACAGCAGGCGTCTGGTCCTTAGAGCCCTTTCCCTATGCCTTGCTCTGCGGCACTGCTTCCATCCACGTCCACATCTAAAAAAGGGTCTCAAAAATTTACTCACAACGTCGAAGTAACATGCACGTGCTCTTTGCCAGCAGAGGCTGTAGAAAGGCAAGGAGGAGGAAGGCCCAAGATCCCCTTAAGCTGCACACCTACTGTAGCAAGGCTCCTGGGGTGCCTCCTCCAGGAAGCTGCGCTTTCCCCAAGGGAGCACGCAGCGGAGCCTGCACAGCTGTTACACGTCCCATGCAAATGTACGGAGTTGTCTGGTGGTGGGAATTGAATTTTGATACTTTCTGCCAACTTAAAAATCTATCCCTACTGAGGAAAAACAAAAATAAAGAAACGAACCAGACGACAGCTATAGAGACTCCAGAGGAATGTAATGACTATAACAAAAGGCAACAGCAGTAGTGGGACAAGGGTTTATTAATGGGTCAAAAAACAGGCTGAAATGACTCAGTATCAAATCCCAACAGGATTGGCTTAGATTTCCTTCAGAGATTGCGGGCCTTTGTGCAGTCTGTATTCAAGTTCTCTTGGGACCATTAAAAAGAAGGCTCTATCTGCTCTTTCACCTCTCGATCAGAAGGGCGCCCTACCAAAGCAGGGCAGCAACGCTACCCCCTTTTAGCAGAGCAGAAACAGGCTCAGAAGCGTCAAGCTGTACCCTCTTGACGAAGGGCAGCAAGTCAGAGCAGAGCACAAACAACTCCTACCAAACTGCCACTGGTGCAGTGCAAATGGTTTTCTTAAAATGACTGTAAAACTATGGTAAGAAAATGCTGGTCAACAGAAGTTTGTACAACTACTAATAAAAAAGCACGTAAACAGGCTATAAATGTGGAGTGAATTATATATTTTATCCCATTCATTCAAGGGAAGACATGTCTAACCATCTTAAATACAGCCTTCCTCCTTCAAAATGCTACCTACCTTTGCCACCATTAGGAAACAGGACTTTCCTGTGCCCGATATATTTCGATATTTCAGCTTGTTTATTAATACATATTAATTGCATTCCAAGTACGCAAGACACAGCAGTGTGTTGTCATTTTGAGCATTTCTACATTCCCACATAATTACTCACAAAATTGACACCTTCAACTCATCCATGCCAGGCCTTCTCTCAATTATCCCCCTTAAACAGCTCAGTTAACAAAGGTTAAAACATGAATTCAACAAAAATCTCGATTCCTCAGTTACAATGATTAAAAAAATAAAAATCAATTAAGTAGTCCTACTCTTTTCACTAACAAATCCACAGATTTTCAAATAGATCTTTCTAAGCAGTAAGCCATTGTCTTCCTTAATGTTCCACGTGCATCATGGAACAGCCTTTGAAGGCGACAGTCACAACAGTTCGGTTTTAGTTTCTTTCAGATTACCAAGTTAGGTACCAAATTCTTCTATATGTTTGATGGGAAGGTAAATGTCTACAAGAGTGCTTAAGCTGGATGCCTAAAAATGAAGGAGAAGGACATACAATGATACCAAAAAGGGACAGTCACAGACTTGGCAGTAAGTATGAATTGAACAGACAGAAACCCACCATATTTTAGACAGGGGTGAGACACGGAACAGACGTCTCTACAGTTGCCAGAAAAGCAACAGAAAGCCAAAAATTAAACTTGCTGCAAAGTATTACTCAAAGAGCGACTCAAAATAGTAAAGAGCTATTTGGTTCTTGAATAAAATACCATGATAATGTGTCAAGAAGCATTATGTTATCATAGCATGACTTAAGTATTTGTGAAAGCTATTTAAAAAGTTTCCTTTCTCCCTGCTTGGAGGGCTGAATTCTACCAAGCAATCCCTGAGATCCTGCAATCATTTCCTTGCGGATTTAGCATATTGGTTAAGTCACTGGTCTTAACAAGTGCACCAGTTCACATCCAGTATCGACTTAATACCCCCCGCTCTGATTAAGGAGAAAAAAGGACCATAAAGCATCTAATTGTGCTATACTGAAAATCAGGAAAAGATTTTTCTTCTTTGAAGCAGAAGCACAGAATTTCCTTACATACATTATATAAATTACAGTCAAAACTAACCTATATACTTTGAAGAAAAACAAATAAAAAAAACTTAAACAACAGATTTAACTTCTTTCTTACAAAAAACCAAGTTAATTAAATGTTTTGCAATAAATCACCTTGAAAAGTCAAGGAGTCAGATTGATGGATCAACATCCTTTCCCACACCTTACATGACTAGATGATTTTGTAAGGTGCACATTTACACAGCACTTCACAGAAACTTTCCTAGTAAGAGTCAAATTGCTTTTACCAACAATTAGTAAAATAGGATTCTGGTTTTATCTCTGTCCTGTGACTTCAGCAGTAACTGTTCATTAATTACAGAAAGTTTCTCAAAAGGTTAACCCTTTTTGACTTTAGAGTCTAAATTCCATGCTTCACCATCAAAAACTAGGAGCTTAAATCAGAAAGCCACTACAGATCCAAAATCTAGCACCTGTAATGTTAAAAAGCAAAACCACATAAAATGTAAGTGAGAACACAGGGCATCTGCAGTTTTAAAAACTCCAAAATGCTTCTTTTGTTAAGAGGTGTTATTACAGCCGTTTTGGTATTTGTTGTGTTATTATAATAGCTAATAGAAAAGTGATCAAATGGCACGTTACCTGAAAAAGTATTACCTGAAAAAGTATGAGGAGGACTATCATGGGAGCACTTGAGATTACCTGACACTGTCACTGGAGGAGACAATTCATCACATCCAAAAAGCGGTGGGAAATCAACATAGCCTGGTAGAAGTTTAGAAATCTAAGAGTTCAAGAAAGAGTTATCCAGAACTCATGAGCTAACCCAGACTAACTGGTGCCTTCTCCCTTTACTCTGTCATTACCTATCAGTAATAGATGGTTTAATACTAGAAATATATTATGTGGTTTTCACTCTTGGCAATAACTTCCAGAAATAGCAGGCAAATATAAAATATAATTCAGTTTGAAACTACTGTGTGCGTATGTTAAATTAGTTGCTACCAGCAAATAACAAAAAATGCCTTCCTGTGTCTAAACAATCCCATTTTCCTTCCCTTTCTCTTTTGTTACGTCCGTGGATCATCTTCTACAAACACAGATCATACTCGTTTGATTTCTCAGCATGCGGCAGGGCTGAGTTCAGTTCCACTCAGGTCTTCCTCCCAGTAGCCTGCCTTCATCTCCTTTTGCACCTCACCTGAGCTCCTTGGTCACATCTCCGTAAAAAAAGACAATCGTGGCTAGTATACCGTTCAACATCAATACCACAACATTTTCTTCCCCCCTCCCGTAGCTGCCTGGCTGTGGGCTACACTTTTCAAAGGGCCCTTTGAGGTTAGTGACCTAGCTTCACGAACCGGTGAATTCCCAAAGATGAAATTCTCTATGTAAGTTCTAGCAGCTAGAATTTGCTTACTCCCTACTAACGCAAACGAATATTTTTGAAACTATAGTAAAATACAGAAAAAAGTACAGAAGAAACAAAGTCTTTAAATGAAACAAAAAATCAGTGATTAAATAGCAGTACTTTATTTTAACATTCTTAAAGGCATCTGCTAGACTTCATGAAAGTTAATCAGAAGAACATATATTCATGTACAACTTCTTGAATGGTAGAATCTTTACTGGATCTAGTCTAACCCTTAATAAATTATTTTATACAAATTTAGCAAGTTAATGCTGAAATAAAGACTCTGAAGTCAAAAGAAATCTCTCAAGCAATTTACTTATGCTTGTTAAAAAAAATCATAATGGACTTCTGAAATTTATTGCAGATTCATACTACAAGAGAGAATTCTGGACACAACTAAGAAGAAATTTAGGAAAATATCCCTAACTATCAGTGGAAGAGCTCTGAACTGGTAGGAATTATTTTTATTTGCATGTTTTTAAGTGGGTGTTACTGAAAAAATATAAATAAAACATAAGCTCATTTCTCATGTATGAATTTTTCAATAAGATGAAAATAGGAACCTGTACATATAGGACACTTTTGGCAAATAACTTGGCAGACTGACTAGTAAAAAAAAAAATCTTAAATCTTTTAAAAAACAAACCATTCCTACTTTCTTGGCAAAAATTTCAAAGACCCTCTCACACCTCCTGCACACAGTGGGCAGTGCTCTATTTATCCAATTCTTTTAAATTCTAGGTCATAGAATGCAGTGGAGGGGAGGAAAGGGATTTTGTTCTACTTCTTAGAGAATTCTCTTAGTTGATTACATTAATTAAAAGCTTGTTTAGATATCAAATCAGTCTTTGAATGTAAAGTAAATGTGAAAATGTATTGCAAGTAGATTTGTATTTTTCCTGTACCACTTTTTTCAAGTCAACTCCCTCCCCCCTAAAAATAGAAAACAAAACTATTAAAAAAGTATGTGAATCCTCCAGATGTTTAAAAAAGTAGGTTCATATAGCCAGCAGTGTTGTTGTATTAAATACATGCAGTGGTTAACTCATCTGCTTTTGCCATCTGCATGCTAAAACAACAAGCAATGGGGTTTTTTGGACCAAAATAATGTTTCTGTAAACACATTCTGGAATTTCGCCATTCTATTGAAATTAATATGGATCTTAACAGTAAGTAGCCCTGGGAGAAAGCGCATTTCTGATGTCTTTGCATGAAACACATACCTTCCTGAAACACTTCCTGTCTTGCACCCGTTTTTGGATATTATCACTGTTGTCTAACAAGAATGAGGTCAGCTAGGATTGTAGGGATACTTTAGAGCAGCTGTTGGGCATTTCTTTGAAACTCCACAAGCCTTTAACTCCTTAACTGCCTCACCAAAACAGGCATTGCAGTCTTGCAGAAAGACTGGAAGAATAATGACTTTTCAGGGTGTACAGGATGCCGCCCACTGAGCATTCTCAGTGCTTGACTGAGGGAAATAAAAGACTAAGCTTTTCAGGTGAGCAAAAATGAGAAAGAACATGAACGTGCCACCTGATGTGTAATTGAGAAGTTATCACCTTTGCAGCAGCCAGGCCCAAATGGTGCTGAGGAGGCAAAAGATATCATTTATGCAGAAAAAAGAGAGACGCTGTGCTTGAAAAACAGCAGAGACAGCCAGCCAGGTTTAAAATAGTAAGTTTTATCAGCATTCTCCCACAGACACACACTTGACTGGCTCTCAGCATATAAAACTCAGCAGGACCAATAAAGCTGAACTAAACCTCTAGAAGCAGCAGAGAGTAGTATGAATTTGCACAGAACTCAGTTATAATGTGACACAACAAACTTCCATCCCCAACACCCTCACAAAACCTCCTGCTGTTTTAAAACTAGCTGTCTTAGGTCAGGCAGACTGTCAGAAACCTTTTTAATTCACTTATGAAGCTGTATTTGCACAATCACTAACACGAGCTCTGTGTATGAATGACTCTTTCAGTAGCAAAAAATTTATCTGTATCAATCATGCCCGTATTTCCATTAAACGAGCCAAAATTTGCACCCATGTTATATTGGCTGTGGGAAGACAGAGAGAGTCATAATGATGCAGACTGATGATATCTGGCACACAAACTTTACTTGTATAAAAGTTAGTGTTTGTTGTTTTGGGGTTTTTTTGGGGGGGGGGTTTGTTTGGTTTTTTTAATAGAGTAGAAAGTTCCACTCACATTGTAAATTTACTCTCAAATCAGTTCACTAAACTGCATGGCCACCTTTTCCATTTGAGAAGCTTTAAGATGATACAGACTTACTGCACCACCAAATCAAGGTTTATTTGTTGCTTTTTGACACACCGTGTAAGAGATGCTGAGTGTGCGAGGAGAACAGCCACACCACAATCTCTCCAACCCAGGGACCAGAAGAGGCTGTGAGAGAACAGCAACCGGGAGCGCAGAGTATGTATTAAAGAGGCTCAGTTATGAGATTGATGAGAGACAAAGAGACAGCGATCATGTGGCACAAATGTCCTGATAAGACGTGATTTCCACAGCTTATTTTCCTTTTTCACTATGTGTTCACAGGTGTTGCACACATTCTCCCCCTTTTTGTACAGTGAACCTAGTTTACATCTTGTTTCAAGGATACTGTGATGATTTCATAATTTAAACCATGATTTAGTTACAATATTAAGGTTGGCATAGTTTTAAAAGAGCAGCGTTCCTCCCTAGGCTGCGTACCAATCACACTTTGCGGAGTTCTGGCAGCAAGCAACTTAGCTCATCTGTTATCATACTGTAACACTTCAGAGTGCATACCAGATCTAAGAAAGCATTTACATACTCAACTTGGGGGGAAAAAAAAAAATCTTTCACAAAACTGATTCTGTCTTGCAAAAAATCTCTGTATGCCTTCGGCTGCTTCTGTCTCCACCTGAGGTAGGGCGTATCCACATGTAATATATTATGCATGTGCCTGCAGGTCTGCGGGGCAACCCTCTGTGCTTCCTTCCAAATGGCAACTTTTCAAAAAACAGTTGCCATTGTGTATGATAACTCAAGCTAAAGGCTGAGAAGTGAGTCAACACACAAGAAATTACCTCAATTTTGCCTACAGTAAAACCCAAGCAAAACACAGAGACAAATGCAAAAGTAAGCAATTTCCAACCACTTCACCTGGCTCAAGAATCAAATTATAGCCCCATAACACTGTACCAAGATGTACTGCAATAAATATTACGCTGCTCTAAACCGAATAAATTGTTAACACCAACCTGGCATCATCATTGTCAGTAGAAAGCTCTTCCTGCCCCCTTTCTTTTACACAGGTCTCAGTGTTGAACTACAGGTTGCCTTGAAATTCTGTTTGGCTTTTTGGATGAGTTAAAGCCTGATAACCAGCGATATCAAACAAGTAGCTTCTTTATAAAATTCCATGATTCTGTACTTACGGAAAACTAATGGAAAAGGCCTGAAAGCTGAACTTAGTGTAACAGAGGTGAGATGAAACTAATTGGTTTTTCCTGCCTGAGCTATAAACAAAAACATCAGATGCATGCAGCATGTTAGGATACTCTATTTAAAGGCCTAAAAGGGGCCACAGATAATTAGCAAGATGGCTGGGGCATGCTTCCTTTAAGCTGATATTATTATGTAGCATCACATTAATAGGATGGGGGGTGTGGTGGGTTGACCCTGGCTGGAGGCCAGGTGCCCACCAGAGCCGCTCCATCACTCTCCTCCTTCACTAGACAGGGGAGAAAAAGTACATTGAAAAGCTTCTGGGTCGAGATAAGGACAGGGAGAGATCACTCACTAATTATTGTCATGAGCAGAACAGACTGAACTTAGAGAGGGAATTCATCTAATTTATTACCAAGCAAAACAGAGTAGAGGAATGAGAAATAAAATCAAATCTTAAAGCACCTCCCCCGCCCCTCCCATCTTCCCAGGCTCAACTTCACTCCCGGCTCCAACCTCCTCCCCCCTCAGTGGCACAGGGGGACGGGGAATGGGGGTTACGGTCAGTTCATCTCACGGTGTTTCTGCCACTTCTTCATCTTCAGGGGGAGGACTCCTCTCGTCATTCCCCTGGAGTCCCTCTCACAGGAGACAGTCCTTCACGAACTGCTCCAGCATGGAGCCCCTCTCACGGGGTGCAGACCTTCAGGAGCAAACTGCTCCAGTGTGGGGTCCCCCACGGGGTCACAAGTCCTGCCAGCAAACCTGCCCTGGCGTGGGCTCCCCTCTGCACGGGTCCACCAGTCCGGCCAGGAACTTGCTCCAGTGTGGGCTTCCCATGGGCCACAGCCTCCTTCAGGTGCCTCCACCTGCTCCGGCGTGGGGTCCTCCACGGGCTGCAGGTGGAATCTCTGCACCCCCTCATCCTTCCTCCATGGGCTGCAGGGGAACAGCCTGCTTCACCATGGTCTTCACCACAGGCTGCAGGGGGATCTCTGCTCCGGCGCCTGGAGCTCCTCCTCCCCCTCCTTCTGCACTGACCTTGGTGTCTGCAGAGTTTCTTACATCTTCTCACTCCTCTCTCCGGCTGAAAAAGCTCTCCCTAACTGGTTTTTTTCCCTCCTTAAGTATGTTATCACAGAGGCACTGATTGGCTTGGCCTTGGCCAGCAGCGGGTCTGTCTTAGAGCCAATGCCAGCCGGCTCCATCAGACACAGGGGAAGCTTCTAGCAGCTTCTCACAGAAGCCACTCCTGTAGACCCCCCACTACCAAAACCTTGCCACGCAAACCCAACACAGGGGGTTATTTTATTTATTTTTGGCTAGATCTTAAAATATGTGAAGGGAAAAGACAGATGGACTTAAGTAAAGAAAAACTGCTGTTCCCAACAAAGAATTTTCAAATTAGTTGATCCTTACATACGTTTTTAAGTCAATATTTTAATGGACAGAACAATTTTGTGTCAAAAATCAGGTTAAGTTTTGTGGAAAACAAAAGAGAAAGTAAGGAGTAACACTATATTCAGCTATTTCTGGCATCTGACCACAATCAGTGTCTCTGCCACAAGAAGGTATACGAGTTGACAAAGCTCAGTTAAGAACTAGGCAAAAATTTTCTCTAACTAAATGGGCAAAATTGTCCATTTTCATAGACATTTCCCCTCCCTTCTCTTCTAAGCTTAATATAACATATTTCTGCAAATGAGATGATGAAGGAGCAAGATCTACAGACAAGCTGGCAGAGCACAGAGGTAGCAGGGAATGTACAGTGTAAGACTCCCAGATCTTCTACCTAGCATTTATGTAAGTTGTCAGATGCCTTCTTCTAGACTGAATTTCTGAACAGGTATTAAAAATTCATTTAGAAATTGTTTCAGAAATCTTGTGCAAGGGTCAAATCTTCCTGCCCTTCCAGCTCCAGAAACCTGAAAGAACCAGCTTCTGAGAATTATACATTTACCAGTATTTCTATCTTTGTTGTTTTAGCATCAGGATGCACCCACAATGTCAATACCTTGCAGTTTCTATTCACTTATATCCCCCATTTTAGAGGGCAAACAAGACTTACTAAATCTTAGGAATCAAGAAAATATTTCCCAAAAGACAGAAATTAAAATATATATACTATTGTTTACATCTGGTTTTCAGTTGCTCTCAATTTCCTTCTTTTTCCATAGCTATAATGATTAGAGTAAAAATATATTTTCTGTTTTTTATATATATATGCACACACACATATATATAAAATAAAAAAAAAAAAATAGAAGGACCTAATTAGATTATAACAGGCCAGAAACATTTTGGGGTTTGAAACAATTGCAAAAGCCACTGCCTTCCTGCAGGCTCAAACAACAACTCAAATTAGTTTGCCTTGTGTTCTGTACATATTGGCACCTCACTGTTGAGATACGAGCAATGTGTTCTTTAGGGACAAATTATCTTTGATGAAGTGGGGAAAAAATTTCCAATCATACAAGCAGTTTAAATGATTAATTTTAGCTTTTACTTACTGATGAATCATTGACTTCATCTTAATCTAGCTTTAAGTGTCTGTAATTGAATTTTCATGTGCCAATTGTGAGGCTTATGCAGAAGTACCTTAGTATTAAAGGGGAAAGGGGTCAGGGAGAGGAGAACAAGGGAAACTGGTTAGGAAGATCTAAGAGACACCAAACTTTGTGCAGAAAGTTTTATTTTCTTTTGAGAGAAACAAAAGAAAATAAAATAAAAGAAACTAACAGCTACTGCTACTTCACCTGATACATGCAGGTTGATTTAAAATGTTCACAGCACTCTTCAGCAGAGAGCATCACTCTCTATACCTATCCTAAAACACTTGTAGTTTGAGGCATGCAAATGTTCACTGGTTCACTCCATTGAACAAAAGCAGACAGCAGCAAGAAGGAAGCCAGAATCGGTTTGCCAAAGCTAACAGGAAGGCAACCCCTGACAGTTTGGGTGCAGGTTCTGCTCTGGAAATCTAAGGACCGGGAAATATAAACGAGGGAAAAGCTTCACAAAGTCTTATGAGGACTACAAAATAATTTCCAAGGAAATGCAGAGGAAGTCTCATCCCTTGTGATACCTAAAACGAGATGGAACAAAATAGTGGAAAGCAACCCAAGGAAAAAGCTAGTACTGGCAAGTTGACAGGCTATATGGAATAAATTTTTTCTTGCATCTCTGACTTCTATTAACATTTTTGTGGCTCTTGAGGCAGCAAGGTAGGCGCTTTGGTTTATACTCCATAAACACAAGCCAAAAGCCTCCCACGGTTACATTTGGTAATGTCAGCTTAACATGCTCAAATACACACAGGCTTCTGACAATGAGTCAAGTTCCCACTCAAACATAAATTATGCCAAAAACGCCCAAGATTATTTCAACTAATAAACACTTGGTTAAAAACATGTCAAATCAACTTGGTCTTTACATCAATTTAATTGCTTCTTACCACAACCATTGCCTAAGCCATAGTGTGCTGCAGGAAGCACCGAAAGATAAAGGTGATGGAAAACATTCTCACTGCACTCCTCTGACTGTCATTGCTTCTGTGGTTGCACAAAGCTAAGGGCTCTTCACTGTGAAAAGAGATTCTCCAGAAACCTGGCTAATGTTGTGAAAATTATTGTAAGGATGTCAACGTCCTGACTCCTGAAGACTAGAATTTGGGACAAATACTGCACCAAAATTAAGTTCTTAAAGGAGAGGTCAAAGTCTTGTATCCTGTCACAGTACACAATTTCAAAGTCCTCTCAAAATGTTGTCTTTTTATAAGAGTTACACTATGAAGGTTGAATCAAAGACATGTCTTCACGAGAAATATAATACTTGAAAATATGCACAATGTTACCCCAAGTTTATACAGATGCTGTTTATTAGCATATTTATTCTTTTTATAAAACTGTGACAGTTGGACTTCAGATTTTTTGAAATTCCATTCCAACTCCCCTACTGAGTTTGTATACTGAGCATTAAAAAGACAACCAAAGCGAAAAATAAAAACAAAAAATTCAACACAAGGACACAAAGTGCAAAGTAACTTCTGATATGTGGGATTTATAGATCCTGAAATTGTCTTCTCCAAATGATTTTTCTTTTCAGAATTTCATATATAGTTACAGTAATGCAGAAGGCAGAGCTGGTGTGGGTAGCTCTTGCCCAAGAGGCCTTCCCAATGTAAGTAGCATCTCTAATAGACCACTCTGACAAGCAATTAGAGAAAAGCAAGGCAAATTTATTCCAACAGATTAAAAGAATACAGCAGAAATGCTTTGTCAGTTAAAACATTGATCGGAATAGCATCACAGCAGCAGTTATAGCATGGAGAAAAAGACTGACATCTCCTAGAGACTCTTCTATCACACTAAAAGCTGGTTTTCCTGATTAGGACCGAACCACATTTGAGAGGCTAAGCTGAAATGTACCTTTTCCGTAAGAGCAAGCCGCCTTCTCCACAACTACCACGCTGAGGCTAGCCACAGACAATAAACACTAAATTCACTCTAAACACTTCAGAGACAAAAATTCTTAAAAGACAAGTTCAAATGCAAACACATGTATCCAAACATAATGTCCTGTACCCATATGTATTTCCTCTTACAGAATGGTGACATGAGCTAAAATTTCATTCCCACTGAGAGATCTCTTGACAACTCACGGAAAGATGAATCGCTATTCTTAATGGAAATAATGACTTGTGACAGCTGTAACTTCTGATATATAAAGTATCACATGGGCAAAATTAGCCTGACTCCCTGCTGTAAATAATTAGTGGATTGCAACAAAATGTATTTCATTACCTAGCTTTAAAAGGTTCTGGAGAATTAATAGTCTAGAGTCTCACCTGTGCTACAGGACAAATGCATGAGGAAAGACAGAGGTTGAACTAGTTCCACCACCTTTCTGACAGAGGTCAAAAGCAGATGCTTGGACAAAGAGAGCAAAGGGAGCACCAACAGAATGATCCTTCTCCTAGGATGTCCTCAGCTGGCATTTAAAGATTTAAGCTGCCTTCGGAACATCCTGCTAAACTACCACAACCAACTCGACCCTCTGTGAATCTCCTTACTGAATGCGCTAACACCTCTGGCCTCGGTGATAATCCCATGGTACTGACCACTACGGTTTGGCTGTGTGCTGTGCTTTGGCTATGTGCATTTCGCTTCAATTTTGTGGCAAACTGATTCACTGAGTGTCCCCTGATTATCATGCTATGAGAAAATAATTATTTCCATTTGCTTCGTGTGTGCTGCTCAGGATATCTGAGTCCTAAATCAGATGCCTCTTATACATTTTTCTTTTCCATTTGAACAGTCATGGTCTAGTAGTCCTAGAAGATAGAGCATAGGTAATCTGGTGCTACCTTACATTTTATGAAGGTAGGGAATCAACTGCATCTAATACCCAAAATATGTTTGCACGAAGGCATAATGATGCTTTCTGGTTTAGCTTACTTGCTTTGTTAAAGCGCTCTGGTTTCTGACCAGTGCTACGTACTGAGTCGAAGTATTCCCAGAACAGCCAAGAGGGACCCCCTACAAGCCCTCTTTGCTGAGGAACAGTTGCTAGTAACTACATCAGGACTTTTTCTTTCAGATATCATCAGAAGCACCTAATTGAATAGGCTGATAAGCCATCTATTTTAGTAATTTTCCTACTACAACTCTGACATCAATTCTGCAGGGCTTCAGCAAAACAAATTCTGGTATGTTGCATTGAACAACCAGTTCAACATCTTTGAGAAGCAACACTGATCCCTTTGGGAAGGAAGAGTGCAGAACAGGGAAGGAAGGAGTTTTATACCTTAGTGCTTAGGTACTTAACCAATCAGTCTCTTCAGTCTCCTGTTGCACCTCATGGAGAGCAGGGCTTCTCCTGAGCAGGAACCCAGCCTTGGATTTGTGCAAGTGCCCTCTGATAGCCCCATCCTTCTTCACTGCCTACAGCCAGCTAAGCTAAGCACCTATGCAGAGCTAGTGTGAAAATCTTCCCACATGCTCCTCTGTATATCTGCAAGCAAACATTTATCTTAAGGTACCCGATTCCTTTTTTACAATATGTCATGGTCTCAACCCTTACAATTTTCCCTCACAGTGGAGTAAGTTTGCATATGTGTACACTTCTACATTTTAAAAGATGCATTTTATGTATGTAAATACATAGGAGCTATATTTGTGTCCCACAGTAGGGCACAGTGTTATTCACAGGCTTCCAGATGCTCTGTCCAGTTCAACCTGCATACATAGCTTCCATAAAACAAAGATGAAACACCTACATTGGCAGACACTTCCCCAAAATTGTTGTACATGTTTTGCCAAGGGCTTCTTTCCTCCCTCCTAACAGATTCTCCTGTCCCTTCATCCTCCCAGGCAGTCCTACCGTCCCCAGGGCAGCTGGTTAGCAGGTGCAGAGGTGCCCTGTGCTCCAGTGCATAGCAGCAAACTTGGAGCCAGGCAGGGCTGCGCACCCCAGGGCTGTCCATGGTACCCCTTGGAGCAGTGCCGCCAAGCACCACCGCACCAGTGGTTAGACGATGACTGAAACACTGCCTTTGTTGTCCCTGCCAAGCCGGGGAGCAGATGACCATGGTCCATGCTTAACAAGGCAGCTGCAAATTCAACAAAGCTATTTCTTACAAGTATTGTACAAGCCCTTTGGGAAGACGGCCTTAAATCTCCACAGGGTTACGTCTTGCACAGGTGGCCTGTATAACTTCACAGGATCCTGTTCTTAATATTTTTTTCAAAGCTTGCTCACTACATTTATTACTGTGGTTCTGACTAAGCCTCCAAACTATTTTTACGGGCCCTAAACAATAGCAATCATTCAGGATCAAGTTCAACTTGCTAAACTGAATTATATCTAGTCCAGATCCTTAAACTCATACATCTCTGACAAATGCTGTTGATCACAGAACATAAAGGATATCAGTTGGGATAATGTTGGTTTAAGAGATATATGAAGAACACCACAAGAACAAGAATTTGCCATAAGGCTTTTTCATCGTTCATACTCTACTTACAATAACTTCATTTTGAAATGCATAATGCAGATGTGGTAAGGTAAAGATGATCAAGTTTCCAAATGACCACTCCTGTGAATTTTTTCAGTGGCATTTAAGAACCCTGTCCAGGACCTAACAGGATATTAAGAAGTTGTAAATATAATTCTTCAAATAAAGCAAAACTAAAACTACAACATATTATTTGCAAAAGGCTATTTTCAAAGACTCAGGATTTTACGTAACTCTCTTGATGGGCAGCAAAAATCAATGCTTTTGGCTTATTTGTAGAAAGACAAGTTAAAACAATTCCAGTTTGATTCAGTTTCCTGAAACAAATTCTGATGCTTAAGCACTACTACTTACCATTGAAGCATTTGCCCGGAACCATATACATTCTAAAGAAATCACTAACTAACCTTACAGAGATGGGTAAGTTTCAGCTCTGCAGCTCTGATTTGTTTGAAGCTGAAATTCTTACAAAAACAATCTCACTATGCAAATGCTGTGAAGATAAACCTACATAGTTTGTCTCAGGCTCATGCAATGTAAGAAGATAATGATGAATGTGTATGATAAAATGGTATTGCTGTCATTATTAATACCAGTGTTATGAGCCACAATCTACCTCACTGTTACCATACATATGCATTTCTTCCTTATTTCTCCTCCAGTTCTAACCCTAAAAGCCAAACTGGACAGTCAGTTTTACTTCTCAGGTATCATGAATATACCTTCCCATCTCCTATTCCAGTGAATTTTATGTTTTGTTTTGTAGGATTTTTTTCCCCTTTTCTTCTTTTTTACGGCTATATGGCAAGAAAATGTCTAAACCTTACAGTGAGGAGAAAACATCTTACTGACTCTACATTTGTTTCCTTAATTAATGAATATGCTTGTGTTAACAACAGACCTTTAAAAATGCTACATTTTCAGACTGGCCAGACTCACAGTCTTAAAGAAAAATTCATGTACTCAAGAGTTATACTAGCAATAAGAGTCACAAAATACAGTCCCCAGCCCTGTAATTCAAATCTTACACATGCAGCCCTACAGACTTTAATGGGCCTACCTGCACAAGGAAAGCTTGCAGAACCCCACCATATGCACTCTGATGTTTATTGGATATTTGGTATTAAATGATGCAGAACAGATTCTCCAGCCTTTCATTTAAAAGCCTTTCCTTTATCTTCAGAAATTTATGTGACCAGAAAATTAACATTTTGGTGTCAGAGGAGTGTTAGGATCTGTGATCATTCCTCAAACAGAATTGCTTGCACATACAGGAACAACTAGCTGTTCAGGGCTGTGTATCGTCTTAATCAAAGTAAATCCACTCTACTGTTAACACTTTTAAAATACTTATTCACTCACTCAAAACAGAATTGATTGGAACAGAGTGCTAAGGAAAATGATCCTCTTAGAGAAAGTAAGTAAATACTATAAACGTGTGAGAGCATGTGATCACTACACACTCACCTGCTGTGTGCTAAAATGACTCCTTTACAACCACTCAAAAATCAAACAGGGGTTGCTTTGGAATTATTTTTTTTTTAATGCTAAGCAAACGTTCACAAGCAAACTTCCATGTCAGAGGTTTAACCAGGAAGTGTCTTTTTCATATATGTCTAGGAGAGATGTTTGTACCTATATAACACAGAATTAGGAGGATATGTGCAGATGATGAGGTGCACAGGTACTTTCAGAAGTGGCATTAATCCGCTGACAATGCGTAACAAATTAGCGCTATGTACGTGCAGAAGAGGCACTGTGCTCTCAGGAGCAAAGTATTAGCTTCAGATAAATAATTTCAGTGAAGCCTTACTAAGCAGCAGCTCTAAGGAGGCCCTCGGTGCCTGCAGGATATGACTCATTGCTTCGCTAGGAAGGAGTTGCATATTAAACGCGAACTTTATAGTCACCTGTCTACGCCCTCCTTAACACACCTAAAAAACTGCAGACATGTCCTCAGCTGCCAGGAAAATACCAGTAGGAACATAATATAATTGCAACAGAGACGAAAAAAAGCAACTCCAACAGGACCTTTCCTGGCAGATCAACCCATATATGATACCTGCTGCTCAAATACTTCCTTCCCAAATTTTCCCATGATACTTGCAGGGCTGAACACAGGCAGCAGAAGGGTCCCTACTGCATCCCTTGGGTCCCACCTTGCCTCTGCCTAGTTCCACGTGGTTTGTCGCTGGCCATCACAGGCAGAAAGGCGAGCTTTCTGCAAGTCTCTCCAGTGCCAACACACATGTAACAGAGCTCCAGCAAAACACGGGACAACTGGTGCCAAGCAGCTAAGCTGGGTAATACCAAGATTTTGCTTTAATTTTAATTACCGTTCTTCCAAAAGGATAAACAGGTGTTTTAAGTCATCTTTTCAGAGAGGCTTTAGAGGGGTGGGGATGGGGAAGAAGGCATCCAGACTTTAGTGTTCCCTTAGGACCTCTCTGAACATTAGAGCCTTGTAAAATATTCATATAGATGCATCCATTTACATTCGCAAACTTCCCTTTCCTCAACTCCCACTAGCCAGTGGGCTAGCAACTGGCCATGGCCATATTTTATTTGAACAATTGGAAAAACAAAGAGAGGAACAAACAACAACGTGCTCTAAGTCACCTCTCGAGCCTGCCTTGCGCCTGCCACCCCCACCCCTGAGGGCTCAGCTATAGTATAATCAAAATCAGGGTGAAGTCACAGCTGCAGCCATAAATCAACATTTGCTTTCACGTATGAACCTCATGTAGCAAACCTGCAGGGTCCTTATATAGCAATGAAAAGAATATACGAGTTTTCTCCATTTGCCCTATGCCAAAGCACAGATGATGGCCTCAAGACCAAATTTCAAACAAGAGGAGAAAAAAAAAAAAAAAGAAAAAGAAACCATAGCCAAGGACACAGAGGAAGCAGATCTACCTGGCTCTCCGACCTTCGTTCCACTTCCTTTTTTCTGTAAGGAGGCAATTTAACTTCACTGCTTTTAAGAAACTTCCTATTAGAAAGCTGCACTTTCCAGTGCATTTTTATTGCCTTTTCCAAAGTTGCATCATGAGAGCAGGGCATATTCCTACAGGAGCTGAAGGTCCAAAACTGCAAGCCATTATAATAAATAATAACAAATGTTGTGGCTAGTAAAAATCTGTAATCTGAACACATACAAAAATTAATTTCTCTGTGTATAGTTACTTTTCAAACTCTGCTTTTCACATTTTCCTGGCAGACACACAGCCACAGTCACCAATTAATATGAACAATATAAAAAATATAAGCCACCATTCAAAGTCATAATTTTACTTTGGCTTATTTAAGGCAATAATCAATCTTAATGAAAAAAATTCTTCAGAAACTAAAAACAAACTACAAAGCTGACTTGAAAAATCTACCTGGAAGCTCATGGCTCCTTTGTGTTCACTTGTGTAGAGGTGAACATGCACCAAACAATTAAAAAAATCCTGGTGCCACAAAATCAACTAGTAGAAGCAAGATAAACAAGAAAAAAACAAAAGAAAAAGCCTCCAAAACAACAAAAAGCTGAAGTCCACAAAAAGAGATTTTGATTCAAAACATCAGTGCAACACTGACTTCCACCAAAGCCTAGAAATTAAAGTTTTCAAAATTTCTTCGGAGCATCTTGTGACCGTGGGGAACTCTTGTCAAAATCACGCAACTTGTCACCGTGAATCATGGTGACAGCCCACAGGCAGCATTTGGGGGGTTGGATGAGGGGGATACAGGGCACTGCCAGTCAGTACCCCTGGCGAGGAGGGAACTCGTGCCACTCGCCTCGATGGCAGCATCCCTTCCGTTCACTAAAACACAACAGGGTTTAGGAAATAAGGTCCAACCTGCATAGAAAGGTTACAGTGAGAGGACTGGAGATCTGAGAGAGATTTTGTTTCCATTAAAGTCCTGGGAAAGAATGATTTAGGATATTTATCTAATTTATCCAAATACTTCTCTTGGATATCAAATATAGAGAACATGGGCACGGGGAACGGGGTGAGGAATCCTCCACCAACCGTCCACATGTTGCTCTTTTGTAGTTGCAGTTGAAAGAGGAAAATTCCAGAGCAGATTTCTTGCACAACTAAAGATTGTCTCAGTCAAAGAAAGTATGTTAGCCTGCTGTTACATACTTAGGTATTCTCATTAATGAGAAAAAAAAGCAAGGAGAACAACAACATGCAATCACACTGGTTTTGTATTACAGAATACAAAGAAAAACACAGTATTTCCCCAACTATAGGAACACAAAGTACCAAATCACAGAATGTAATAAAGATCTGAACTTTAGGATATATAAAGCAAATCCAGTCCACAGGTAAAAGAAAACCCTAAAATCCAGGGAAAAAAGCAACCTGAGTGATTTAATTTCTGATCAGATAAACCAATGAAAGATTACTGTCTGATTTCTAGATAGCAGCAGAATATAGTCATTGATGGGGATGGTATGAAGAAGTTTGGTTTAAAACAACTACAAACAAAAACGCAAACAAAAAAATCCTACACCAGCAACTCAGAAATCCTAGTTTAGATACAAGCCTGAATGCCTACCTAGTGTTGTTCACAGGTGCTTGGTGCCAGCATGACAAAACCAGTAAAATCCTTCAAAAGAGGAATGCTATTCTCAACAGCTTCTGTGAGTTAAGTACTCTCTGCTATCAGACAGCACATAAAGATTTGGTCTGAAGCATAAAAGATGAAGTTCATGAAAGCAAACAGACTATGTTTAAGAAAAAGATGAGAAAGAAAACCCAGGGTTTAGGAAGAACAAAAATTAACCTATTTTCCTGAAAGCTGTCTAAAGGTGGGGAATTCCAGGTCAGGGAGAACACAAACTTTCAAAACTTGGCTAATACATGTTCTGTGTTGCCTAGATGCAAAAATAGATTAAAAGAGATTTTTGGACAAATCAAATAAAAACCAACCAAGCAAACAAAACAAGACAAAAAAATCAGATATACAATTTGCGTGAAGCCCTGAAAGCAGTATCTAGACATTTCACGTAACTTCAGTGGCCACAAAAGCAGATAAAATTGCGTATTTAAAAACGTCAATCAACTCACTCCTACACAGAACTCTTGAACATGCACTGCCAAAGACAATTGTTTGAAGTAGAGCATCCCACACAATATAGCGGGAAAAACAACAGAGTTGGTTTTGAAAAGTTATTTTATTCATGTCTGTCTTGGTAAAATTAGGGGGCACCTGTGGATTCCCCCACCTCTTCCTTCTCCAAACAAGGCATCTCCTCCCAGAGTAGGTTGCAAATGATCAGATCAATGGAATAATGATCTTGATTGTCTTAGCCAGCTCTCCATAGACATGAGTTCACAAGAGAGGCAGCCATGCAGCTTCCTCAGACATTAGTAAAGACTTTTGATCTTTCTTTGAAGAAACTTTTCTCAGGATATTTAAAAGTCTGTGGTTTATTTTCATGTGTGGGGAAAAGCAATGCTGAGGCGAACACTCCCACACAAAGAAATGTCTCAACAAAGCTATGCTTGTTAAAAATACCCTTGAAGAAAATTAATATATACTCACTTTGAAGGTGTACATTTTTATACTGTAGTCCTCACTGTGGTCTCTGCTGCCTATTTCATGACTCATGGATGTATGGCACTCCATGCAAACACCAAGCAGATAAAAAAAATGAGTGAAATGGAGATGGCTGCAAGGGTTAAGAAGTTTGGGTCTTGGATACCCAGACCAATTACTATTGGGTAACAAATTAACTTACACTAGAGAACATATACTAGATAATTCTTGCTTCCTAACCATACATTTTTCACTGAAAACAAAGGCAATGTACTTGAACTCCGTGTACTACTAGTATTTTGCTGAAAGCTTATAAAAGACCAGTTATTTTGTATTTGCCACATGCACCAAGCATAAAAGAATTACATAGACACACAGTACACAAATACATTCTTTAAAATGTTATGTGCGTGTCTATAGACACACACACACACTGAAATACAAGAAATACCATTGGCTGCTTGCTTCTCTTTTGTCCACAGCTATTATAGCTAGTACCATAACATTGTATTTCATCAGTTAGATTCTGTTTGGAGAGTTATGATTATAGGCTGCTTTTCAAAATGACTTTATAGCACATTACCGGCATGTTTTAAGGCACACCAGAAGACAGTTTGTCACAAGCAGTTCTTTGCCAGAGTCAGTTTACCATCCATCAGAAAGGAAGAACCATACCATAGAAGATACACTGGCCAGTGAAGTTGTGTTTGTACACACGTGTGTATGCATAGGGAAAGTTAATCATCAAATTCAGAGATGTAAAAATTGCACCAGACTCTGTGAACTTCTTTTGTCTTTTATTCTTACAGACTTCATTATATTTGTGCTTTACTACTTATTACTTTGAATATTAGTTTTAAAATGAAGAGATCTGTCAGGCTATTAAAAACATGGGAAGAAAAATATTGAATTGACAGTATAGCTGCTTCTGCAGGTTCCCCATTTACCAAAAGCATGTTCAACCTAGGGAAGGAAGGACACATACCTGCCAAGCTGGGAGACAAGCAAACATGTGGAGCACTGTGCACTGAGAAATTTCCCCTGGGTTTTAAACTCTGCCAAAACGTTAATTCCGCTGCTGAGACAATACCTTCAGGTATGTTTGCACTGTGTTTGGCACAAGGAGATACTAATCTTGACCGGGGCCTCTGTAAGATTTCATTTAGGAAGTCTCTAGTAGGAAGGAGGAAAGCAACAGCCAGAAACATAGGTATTGATCTGACAGGTACATGGATCTCATGTGAAAGAATCAGAAATGAGATATGAATGTGCAAACTAGATCAGATCAATAACCTGCAAAACATAAAACAAAAGCCAGTAAAAATCATCAGTAAAGTTGACAAGAAAAAAAAAAACCACCAAAAAACCAAACAAACCCACCATTCAGTAGACAGAAGGTGTGTGACTTACAGAAAAAAAATTAGCCTATCCTGAAACCCAGAACCTAAAAGTTTTTGGTTAGGGTTTTTTTCTTTCTGTTTTCAAATTTGCATATTGTTATTTTACAAATAGATAGCTAGCCCCTTCTCAAGTCCCAGATATCGCCAGTGGGATTTACAGAAACATGTTACACACCATGCAAAAACCTATTTGTTTCACAAGTCTGAATATGCCACCCTTCAGCTTCATGAATACCCCCGTGACAGATGATTCTGGGAAAAGGCCAAAGTTTCCAGTGTATTCTTCCTAAAGATAGCCTGAGCTTGTTTCTCTGTGGCAACGAGGCTGTGAGCTTTGTCTATCCAGCAGTCCCATCCTGAACCACTTCTCAACTGCAAACAAACCAAAGAGAGGGCAAGATACTGACATTTCTACAGATTTCCCTGGTGCCTGCAGAAAGAGTTGAGAGATAGCCACAGTGAGGAGAAACTGAAACGTGGGATTCAAACTCAGCCACGGTAGCTGCTGCCTTTGCTTTTCTATAGGCATAGATCTACAGGCTCCATTAGTGCTTCTCTTTACACAGCTTCTTTCTTCCCCTTTTTTTAATTTTTAAATACATACGTGGTCATATATACTACAGTACTTAATCTAAATTGGAGCTGAATTATCCTGCTATGCAAATGACTACAGTCCAGTTAATTTCAAGATATTCAGGAAAAAGAATGAGTTTAGATACACAATTTTTAAGATAGGAATGTTTTCTTTACATGGAGCACTATTTCCCGTTTTTGCTTTGGATAATGCTGTAATTACAGAGTAATTATACATTGGAGCCAAAATTACAGCAGCTGAATAACAAGTATTAAACCACAAGCACTATATTAAATAACGTTAACTGTTTCTTACGCTCATAAAAAGAGAAAATTCTATACTTGGAAAGCAAATTCATATAATTAAAATTGGAGCAGCTGAGTTTTATTTCAGTGTACTTTACCAATAAAAATCTGTCATACAGACAACTGCAAGGCTCACATTTTTTTATTTAGAAAGAGAAACAGATAATATAGCATTGCAGAGTTTACCTTTTCAAACACTTAGATCCATCTGATGTTACAGTAACATTTTTTCCACGTGCACCAAAAATTTCTCTTGCACTAATCCTTATAGATAACCAACTTTTTGTGTCTAATTACAAAATGAGTGTGAAGCATTTTACTTTAAAAAGAAAAAAACCCCCTAAACCCAAGGAAACAGATGGAGAAAGATTTCCCCATATTAATCTTTCAGAAGCAATTCAGTGTAATTGTGTAAAATTCCCCACAGCCCTCAATTCCCAGAAGAAAGTTAAAGAAATTCTAGCTATTTTAATTTTGATTCCTCCTCAACCTTTTGAAGCCATGAAAACATGGGATTGTACACTAGTGTTGTCGCCTTACAGCAGCACATTGAAGCTAAGGTGCGCATAGAGCTCCAGTCATTCTCCTACTAAAACTAAAACCGTAGGTGCACGTTGGAGCCCTGCGGCATGTGTAATACCTCACGGAGAAGACAAATCACCTCAAACAAATCTACTGTGTCTAACCTATTTGCTACATAAACTGTACACGTATAATGTAATAAATATACTGTAATTTTCTAAGACTACCGTCAACTTAGCAAAATGCTGAACCACAAACTAGGAGAGCTGAATTCCTGTGGAGGAGAGAGAAGGGTTTAGCAGGAGGAAAAAGTGATGCAAGCGCCTTTGAGTGTTAGGTAGGTCAGAAGCTGTTTCAAGGTACAACCAGAGTCAAGGGGAAAATCAGCCCATGTCAGAAAACTCTCCAAGTACTAATTTCTGAGCTGAATGGAACCTCTATGGAGTCCAGGTCTTCATTTCAGAACAGCTACCCAGTTTTGCCAAAGAAATGTTATGTGATACTGCAAGAAGCCCAAACTCTTGATTTTCTCACGCATCACCACGAAGTGGTCTAGTACCCAGACCACTTGGTTTTATGGACCATCTGAAGAACCTCACTTAGAACAAAGTTTGACATGTCTGACTAGAAGTATACATTCCTAACCATATTTTCCTAATATGAAAATTTCAAGTATGTTCCAAGCAAGCAGCTTATGCTTTCATGCAGAGCACTGTGAATGAGCATGCTTTAAATAAACTGCCACAGTATGAACTTAAATATGTGGGCGAACACCACCTGAGCCTCAGCAGGAGATGGGCTAAGAGCAGTTAATCTAAAGGAAGGACCTAACTTGAGCTTAGAGCCACAAAACCAGCAACTAGCCACATGGCACAGGCTCTTTTTCTCTACTTCCAGGCACAAAATCCTGTGTGTGTGCGTGTGTGTGTATATATATATATGTATGTATGTAGTTAAGAGACATTACAAGAGTGAAGACTGGATCTCAAGTTCACACACCAATACTGAAATGACAGACAACTGACACTGATACATTCTTTAAATGGACCTGGTGAAAACCTCCCACACAGACACAGCCTTCTAAAGACGACTGTAACCCTGTACAGATCTCATATGCAAAATGGACTTGGGAAGATCTTACCTAACCACAGTCACTGTGGACATGCAAAACACTACAGGATTGGAAGGGGGAGGAGGAGACAACAGATGGTGGAAATTTCACAGTACCTTTACCATCAACGGAGTAACATGACAACTCTCTAACACAGTCCAAAAAGCATCTTACTGTCTCAGAAGAGGCTCCCTCTCTCCAAGGGATGACAAATCCGACTTGTGGTCAGATGAGCACAAACCACGACTAGCACAAAAATGACATCCAATTCTCAACCATGCACTTCGCCTGTCTGGGAATGTTTACATCCTTTGGTGAATCCAGATTTTCTTCCCATTTGAGTAATCGCTCTTCTTGCGGGATCCCCAAGGGCTTCAAAGACCAAAATTTGACGGGATCCCATGAGAGGGGAAACAGACTGCTAATTTATTTTCCTTTCTCCTGCCTGACTCCCCGCAACTCCACATGCCAACAGATGGATCAGGCTACACAGGTAAGCACTCCTGCATCAGTTTTCCCAGGTAAACAACTTCATCTTGCAGTTTCTATGCCAGGATGGAAACACTTACTTATCCCAGAGTCCCTCGGTGAACAACTTGTTAAAGAAGTCTCTTCTCACTTACTGCCAAGCCTATGCACCAAGACAGCACAAGAGTCTACTGTGAACAAGAGCACAGCTCGAATGAGATCATCATCCATGGTACAAGAGAATATCCCTCTGGATAGAAGCCACTGTAAACAGTTTTCAGGGAAACACCAGAACAGTCTACCCAAAACAAAGGGCTGTATCTTTGGTAGTGGTGCAAAATCTACCACAAAGCAATGTATTCCCACTCAGGGGAAGGATGAAAGTCCTGAACACAGAAGGCATCGGTTCCAGAAAAGGCTCAGTGAAGCTGTGAAATGGCCAGATCCTGGGATTCCAATTAATAAGACGACTTTTTCATCTTCTACCGTGGTTCAGTATGGATCAATTGCTGGCCCACAGGCCACATCAGGACTACAGACGGAGAACAAGACAAATCTGATGCTTTCTCTGGTGGAGGACATGATGTGGCCTAGCCAAAAGCCTCTTCCCATGCCTGGACACTACCTGGCACACAGCCACACAAGAAATCAGAAAACGAGGGACAGGAGATTAATTTCTCCTTAGGCATATATGTGTGGCACTGAGCTGAACATGATACTTCAAAGTAGGTTTTGCTACACAGGAAAGGAAGAAATGTCCTGTAGCAACTAAGGTGAGACCACCTTTTTTCTTGCCTCAAACCACATTCGTAGAGATGGGCAGAAAGTTGCAGATCTTTTTCCAAAAGACATCATGTGCTTTGTGCTCTCCCATTACATTGGCATGCTGAGCAATCTCATCTCAGCTCCTTTTAAAAGTCAGTCTGTTGGTAAGAGTCCTATCAATTTCAGCAAATCAAAAGCATTACCATATCCCTTTAAGGGATGTTAAAAAACAGAAAGACATAATTCCTTGCTTAGTCACGGATTTTTGGAAGAAATGGCAAGTTCTCAACTATTCAGGATCCTTACCCTGGGATTAAGAGAAGATTTGGTCCTGTGAGGGATTTTGTTAGCTCGTAAGTCAATCACTGACTAAAGAGAAAACACTAAAGGGAAAAATAGATGGAAAAGAAATGGATGTCTCTTAAAACCCTAAGGTGTCTGTGGTGAAGTCATCTCTGAAGGATATTTCAGTCTTTCCCACAAAAGTGCGGGGATTTCTGAACCACCTGCTTGTTCCCTGCTGCCAAAGAGACAAATGCAGTTTCATCTCCTTCAGAATATGATTGAGAGGGTGGAGACCAAGTTAACATCATAGAAATGTTTGGTCATTTATTCTTCTGGCTCTTCAGGAAAGTATATTTTGATCCCTCAGATTACTTGCTCATCTCCAAGGAGAGGAAAATCTCTCCTTTATATGCAGAAGGACAGCATACATGTTCAGAGATAAGCAAACTCTTTATAAAACAGAACAGAAAACAAACTATAAAAAGAACAAGAACACAAACACTGAGAATAGATTCAAACTTTGCTGAGTATGTTACTTGCAATAATTTGATTTACCAGAATGTTTCAATGTAATCTACCCTTACTGCATTTTGAATCTGGAACCAGTCTACCAACCTGCACTGAATCTGATAAGCCTGGGAACCATCACCTTGTGACTTCAAGCAAGATACCACTGCAAAATCTTCCATAAAATAGATACCTAAATAACATGAAGAAAAGAACAATAGTACAGAACACAGACCTTGTGCTCTTCAGTTAGCACACTTCCAGTAAACTGATCTCCATCCCACCGCATAATGGTCAGTGATTTCAGGAGACACGACTTCATAATCTGGGTGATCCCTTTCAATCTTTTATTTTTGATGCAAGCAGATATTGCCTAGATGGTACATAAAGCATCACATGAGAATGCTGACAAGTATCCTTGCTTCTTCTGTTCTTGTAGCTACTTCTGTATAGTAATTGATCCAAAAGAGATGAAAGATCACAAGCACAAGGCACACACGCCCAAACCAAATCTTCTCACCTGCTTTCTTCCTTCTTAGCAGTTGTTGTTTAGTGTTTTCTAAGGTATCTTATATTGTCATTCTTGGTGGTGGTACAAAGAAATAAGCTTAAATTAGCTTCTATATAGAAGTTTGCTACAAGATGCAAGAGTCAGTCCACCAGGAGGAACCACAAAGACTCTGTGAACTACAATCCCTGTTATAAGAAGGAACACTTCTTCCTTACCTCTTTTTTTGCAAGACAGCTTTATTGTACACAGACCCCATCAATATGTAATTTAAAGTGAAAATCGACCGAGACACAGATAGGCAAAAAGGCAAATTTTCCACTCGGTCTAATCTTGAGAGCCTGGGCTCAGGAGGGATGAGACTCCTTTTTGGATGCCATGAGACAACTGATACCCAGAAATTTTATGAGCCTGTTAACATTTTTACCTTGGTGGGGAGGGGAGGATGTTGGCCTTCATTAACCTCCAAGAACACAGAAAGAGTTGTTCAAGGTAGAAAATAATACAACATACCAAAACATACAGGAGGAAAATTTCAAATAGCACTGCTTCTATCTCAAACATTACACTAGGGCCATTCAAGGGCTTAGTAACGTTGCAGAAAACCAGAATCCTCTGGACTAAAATGGATCGTCTTTCTGCCATGGTGCAAGGGCATGACACAGCAGCTGATATTCTGTCCAAAATGTCAGGTGCACTTTAAGGGTTAGTCCCTTGGATGGTGTCACATCTAGGGGGTCTGATAATTTGAAGGTGGTGAGGAGTTTCAAGGTAGGTGATGGGACGTTTATTTTTGTCCACTTCTGAGGTCCCACTTTGCTTGCTGCACCAGTGGCTACACTGCCTGTGGTAATCTGAAGCTTTGAACAGCCCTTCAGTTACTCACACCTACATCCTTTGACAACCATGTTAGCAGTAACATCTTTATGTAAACGGACAACACTACAAATAATACGAATGCCAGTCAATGGACAGGTAGTGAGAAGGTTTAAATAAATCAACAGAGAAAGAATATGTTAATAAGCCAGTCTACTAATACAAGAGCGTTTGTGCTCTCGTCAGCTACATTCAAGTACCCATAGAAAAGTGCTTAAAGCACACATTCAGTATGCCACTTCATTCTCTAATCATTCATGTTAATTGCTAAATTGATAAATATTTGCATTAGCAGATTCAATAGTAGACACTGGCATTCAGGAATGCCAGAACAGAATGCAGGTAAAGTGTACATAACAACTCTACTCAACAAGAAAAATCCAGTCAGGGATGCTGCAAAGGTGCCACCTCTGTAGGAGGGTAACCTATTTGGCAGGTCAGCAGGCCTTCTCAGAGACCAAGTGCCTTTTGCCAGTACAATAAGGACTGATCTACCTGATTAAGAAGTAGGCACAACAAGCTTAAATGGGACTCACAGCTAGTCCTCTGCTGCTGTGCCAACTCTGTGTGGCATGTGGCCTTGAAGCCAGCAGCATGTGTACATGTAAGAGAAAATGTCAGGGCAGTCATCCTTCTTGGCAGGATCACTGAGACTACTGCCCTGTCAAGTTCAGGATCCTGTTTCCTGATGCAGCCAACTCAAAGAGCTTGAAAAGGTACGAACCTCTTCCTCATGCACTGGTTACTCTTCCCTTCCTCGAGGAATGCCATTTTGACGCTTGTTGTCAACAAGTTTGACAGTAGCTTGATGTCCAATCGAGACTGCTGCTGCATCTGGCATGCACGAGGGGAAAAATGCAAGGACTTCTTGGACTATTTATGCACTTCATAGCGCCCTGTGCTTGTGGCATCAAAATGCATGGACAATCTCAAAGTGCCTTCAGGTTACCTGATTTAACTCACAAGTCCTGCATTTGATTTTATAAACACTAGCCATTAACTGCATGCAAAAGCCAAGCAGGCATCCAGCATTTTACGCTCAAAGGAAACCAACGGTCTTCCAAAGTAGTAATACTCTGTAAGCAAGATGCAAAAAGTCCGTAAGCCTAATAAGCACACCACAGCGAACAAAGAGAAACTATACTCAACTGAAAGGACAGGATGAGTACCAACTTAAACTAATCATCATCAGCTAACGTAACTGTCGGCCTGCTATGAACAGCTCTTGGTTTCCTACATCACTGTAACAAGCTCCAGTCCTAATCTGACACTGTTGGTGCACAGCTTCACAAAACAGGTTCCAGTGCATGCTGCCATGCAAAGCTGACACACCTTGGTTTCTGAGGACCTGAAGAAACAAGTTTTTCTTATGAAATACAAGCTGAGTGCTTTAAATTAGACTAAAGGAGACTTCAGCATTACAGAAAAACATCACTTGCTTTTCTTGTACTGTTTTTTGATAAATTCTCTCCACTCTCAACCATCAGCCATTATAAACCAAAAGCTTCTTCTACTGTCTCTCTGTTCCTGCAGAAAAACAACAAAAGGAAGTATTTGTAGCATTCAGTGGAAAATCACCACAGTTAAGGAGTGCAGTCACAGAGTTTAGGATTTAGAGTCAGAATCTGGTGGAAGGGGGGAGCTCTGAAAGAACTTTATCAGCCACAGATTTGTGAGGCCAAAAAGCAGCAGCAACAATCACCTCCTGCCTACCATAGGCCATAACAGTTTTCTAGATCTTTCAGCAATTAGCTTTGTGGTTTAATAAGAAAAAATGTGCCTTATTTGTATTTGGAACATGTTTAATTTCACCTTTGAATCACGTGATCAGGCTTTTGTCTGCTAGATGGTATCCATGACCACAGTTTTCCTGTAGAGGTGGACTATAATCCATTCATACCTTAATCTGAGTGGCGATAAGTAGCACAGAGTTCCTGAGGTTAATCAATATTTAGACAGTGTTAGTCATTTATCTGTAAAGACATTAGAGTATGTTTACTTAACAGTGGCACTTCAAAGGGGCCTAGTTAGGACAGGTCTCCCTTTGGCCAGGTACTAACACCTCTAGAGTGCTACAGTCTAGCACTAAAGTAGTAGTGTTTCATAATACCTGGTTATCTGGGATGTGGACGCACCACAATCAGCAAGGTAGTTTGGTTTTGGGGGTAGTAGTGGTGGTGGTGTTGGGGAGGGGGTGTTTACGAAGAGCCTCGCCCCCTTGCAGTCTGGATGTGCTAACCCCTCCATTTTGCCAAAACACGGGGAATGCAACTGCATTACTCGTAGTAGTGGAGGATTCCTTTTGTGCTCTCCCTTGGACAAAGGAAAACAAAACACAGCTATAAAGTAAGGGCTGGGATGTTATGAAATTGGAATAGAAAGATCTTCCTAGTGAAAACCTTCTAAACCTAAATTTGCCTCATCACAGTAAGTATCTACCTGAACGGTGAGATAGGCACTGTCTCTCAAACGGAAAACGTAGCCTGCACAGTACTGCTGCTGAAGTTGCTGCCTTTGCAAATATTGAGGAAGGAATTGTTACAACTGCCTAAGACCAGTTAAGACTCACTTCACTACAGACATCCAGTAAGGATCACAGCCCAGTCCTGTTGGCTTACGCGAGATCGTCAGATTTTGTCAGATGACAAACAGCCTTGTGTGGGAGGGAAAACTATCAGTCTGAAGGGAATAACAGCCACCACAAATTATGGTAAAAGTTTTATAGTCTCTGCTAGTTAAAACAATTACTTTTCTCCCCACCTTCCTTCAGCTTCAGAGATATAAACCATGCGTTCCAGAAGTAACAGCACAGAAAGCCCAACCAGACCAAAGCTGAGCCAGCAAAGGCCAAAAGACCACCATAAAGAAGAGGTTGGTTACAGTGGGAGAGGAAGCGTGCAAAGAAGGCAGAAGGAGAAGGACGATGTAGCCCAAGCCAGTACCACCCTAAGAAGCCCCAAGGCAGAGAAAAAACAAAGAAGTTCTTTCAAGAAAAGAGAGGATCTCTCTCGTGATGACTTGTTATTTCTTCTTAGTGTCCTCGAGGGTGAATTACAGGTGATTTATGATCTTATTTTATATCCTCAATTAAAACACACTCCCCCCTAATTTACCACAAACACATGCTGCTTCATGTTAAGGAAACACCCTACCTAATGTGATACAGAAGGACAAATATAAACTGCAAAGTACATAAAATCGCGAATTATAGCTATCAGCCAGAAAAGATGATGTTTACATCACCCCTAAATGCAGATAAAATTTACTCACAATGTACCTGTATCACACTAAAAATACTCATGGTCCACTGTGAAGGATCATGTAACTCTCAAAGCAGAGAACTCACAAAACTTTCCTGTTGTGCTGCCCCATTCTACATACTTTGAATACAAAGTATTTGTCACTGTAAAACCTATACGGAGAAAATATTAGAGACCTTTAAGGTCTGTGAAATGATTAGTTCTTATATCCCCTCTCCTATGAGGTCATGAGCATTACTCCCCATGAATCAGTATGTGCCAGATCGCAAGTAGTAACTCACTCAACAGTACTCTAACACCTTTTGCTAGAAAAATCAAAATAGCCATTTTATTTCCCATAATACAAAGCGTAAGTGTTGCATGCCACTTAGCCCACAAGATACTGGATTTTGAAGAGTGAGCGTTTTTCTACCTGGAAAAGAAACCAGCTGCCAAGTGGTAACTGATGCCTAACCTGATAAAGAATAATTTCAGGAAGTGGGAACCAGATTTCCAGTCAGAAAGGAGAATACTTCAGTGGCAGGCTGATTGCACAGAAGTAGTGACAGTCACTTAAAACTGCTCACAGGCAGAGGGAAGAGCAAACTGGCCAAAGTGACATAAATGGCTGTATCACATGGTTTCAGAGTTTATTACCTAGACAGTACCTGGGTAGTTCCATTCTTAATAGATGCATATATATTTACGTAATAATACATACATGCTTAACAGAACATACATGCAATATGAATATTTGATAGATGGGCCAATCTCAGGGGTAGATCCAAGGCAAACTTCTACAGAACGTTTCATTATGCAAACAGAATGATTTCTGGGTTTGTGAAACATTTCTCTCCTGCTCACTTTCTTAATTTAGATTAAAATTCACATGTCACACACTCCTCCAAAACAGTTCTCTCTTCCTCTCAAGAGAGATATATGTGTGTGTGTATTTATATTACACACACACTTCATTACACTTGTGTAATATAAATATATATATAAACACACATACTTCAATTCTTAAGATTTAAAACTGGAACAGAGTGAAATGAGAAACTGGAAAACATGAGCCTGACATGAACATTTTAAATCACGTCCGATGTTCCAAAGGAAGCATTATGAATGAAAAAAAAGTGAGAAGTCAGTTTTTATTCCTAATATTTTACCTCCTGTAATGCCAAATCAAATCTCTGAAGATTAGCTGTCAATCCAACCACAATTAAGTTTCAAAGTTAGAGGACATTACTCTCCGATTCCAGAACATTTAAGATGCACAAAGAGCACTCTTCTAGTTTTATTCCGCAATGATAAGGATTTAAAAAAAATTAAGATAATCTACTTCTAAACATAGTCACTAATAAAGATAGAGAAGTGCTCCAGCCAAGAGCAGTCAGACTGAAAGTGTTACCCTCTCCTGATACATCCCCTCTTCCTGATTTCCTCCCTTCCTATTCTAGCCTTCTAGAATTCGCATGGACTTTGTTTTGTTTTTAACAGATCATTGTGGACAAAGGGTAAGACATTTCATGTAGTTATGTCACCTTAACAGAGGCAGGGAGGGGGGCAACCTCCCCCACCAGAGGATGTAGGGAAAAAGAGAGGGGGACAGCCCTAGGGGAGGTGGTGACCTAAACCAGTTTCCCTCACAGTGGAAACATTCACATAATAAGATATTCTCAAGAAAGAACATTATCATTAGAAGTGGGACTTCAAGACAATTAGCACAATATTCACAGCAGGTATTTTGTCCCCTCCAACTTAACGTCTAGGAACTAGTAACTTTATAGCAAAGAAGTGTTCTTGGTGGTTTGGTTTTGGGGTTTTGTTTCATTTTTTAAAGAGCAAAGAGGATCTATAGATCACTTCAAATACTGCGGATACATACAGCATGTTTCTCCAGCATGGACTTAGAGAGTGATGCTGTATGATAGGAAGAAGGTATGTACACCTGCAAGCTTGCGCAAGAATTTCTGAAATACATACATAGAAGAACATATTGAAAACTACCTGAGAACATATTGTATTTACTCTTTGGTAACAGGATGTCATCAGATATTTTATAAGATTAAGGAAACAAATGCAGTGTCATTAAAAAAGTAAAAGTATAGTGCACATTTTTAGGCTAAACTTTTTGAAGCTACTTGATTTTTGGAAACCAGGTAACACCACCTTCTCTTCATCATCATCTTTTAAAATACCCCTCCCCTTTTTTTTAGCATGCACTCACAAATTGAGAATACCCTTACAGCAGTTACTTCCAAAAACTTGATGCTGCAATGTTGCTTATTACCTGAGGGCACGTACACGAGTGTGTGCACATCTACATGTCTATAAATACATAGGGCACGGTCTCACACATGCATGCACGCATACATATACATGCACATGGGACCCCACTGACAGCTTTGAAAGCAATTAATCTTGTTTTAAAGAACTGCCATTATTACATGGCTTTGGAATGCATGTTGCAAAGGGTCATATCCCCTGCACTACACACCTCACTACATTCACCACTCAAATGAGCAAACAGCCCCAGATGGGTTTAAAATACAGAAGCCACCTTTGCACCCAGACCATACAGAATGTGCAACACTTCCAGGCTTCAAGAACCATCCTAACATCTTTCACTAACAATTTAAAATCAACTTCTAATATCACAAATCACACTTTGCCCAGAAATTGTGTTGTGCATGCTACACACTGGTCCAGAAACAGTACTACGATCTAATCACTAACAAAGTACTTAAGCATTGATGAGGGTTCTGAAGATGTTTGAGTTTATGCAGAACTAATAAAATACAAAGACCAATACTTCCCTCATGCTTTTTAACTGCCTTCATGTTAGTGACTATTTTGGGGCACTTTACATACGCAGTATTCTTTAAAAAGTTTTTTAGTTTTCTTAAAATCAAAAGTAGAAAGCTAACCTGTAAGTACACATATACGGTTTAAGAATATAAAACTTTACTTTGTGTTTCTGCAGGCTCAAGATGAAGTTATAGGAGTACTCAAGGCTGAAAAAATTGACTTGGCTTTGCTTGAAGCACAATATGGCTTTGTTACTCCCAAGAAGGTGTTAGAGGCCCTCCAGCGAGATGCTATTCAAACCAAGGCTGAGCAATGGCAAGAAGATATCTATGAAAAGCCTATGGGAGAGGTATGAACATATAATTGGTATTTAGCCATACTTCCCACCAAATTCAACAGAAAATACCTTACCGTCTTCAGGGAAAGAAAGCAAATGAGCTCTAAATCTAGAATATAACACAAGTGTACGTGACAGCAGAAAAAAGTCCAGGGTCCAGTGGGGTCCCTAATAAAAACAGGTATCTAACAATCCTCATTTAATACCGCGCACTCGGGGCTTTAAACATAGATTTTGTCCAATTCAAACTCTGATAATCAGCCTTCTATTTTTGACACCATCATCTTCCCCCCCCACACACCCCGTTCTGTTATCCAAATTCAGAACCCATACAAACAGATGCCTCCCCATTCATCTCACTGAGGCCATCTTACCAACGGCTGGTAAGGGCCCATTCAGCAGTAATGGCACAGCTGTCTACCTTTACATATCCCAGCTCCCACTAATTCTGGGGGAGTCACAGCTACACCTGCTTGGTCTGAGTAGTTACTGTAACAAGCTGTCGTTACACTTAAGTAACCTTTAGTTTAATTACAATGCAAGCGCAGCAGCCATACTTTCTGAACAACGTTATCTGAGTTTCATTTCTGCCCTGCAATGGAAATCACTGGATATTAAAATCCCTTCATATCACAATATGTGTTTTTTTCCTAGGTAAGTGTCTCCTCTTGAATTTAGATAAACATTTTTTAATATGCTGCTCAGTATGATAATCATCATAAAAATAAAAGCAGAAATTATGAATAAAATTCTTCTACCAAGTGTTATCCAAACTTCCTGAACAGGAATGTACCTAAGGATACAGAGTTCATTTCAGAGAAAATTATATCAGGCAAAAGGTCAACGCTTATTTCAGAGGCTCAGAAGTTAAAATCTCTGGCTATAATCTGAAACAGATAAAGTTCAACTTTAACAAAGTTAATTTATTTTAGAACATTGTGGCATTATGTCACAGAAACTTTGAGCACAAATGGAAATGATTTGAAGTCCAAAAAAGTTTGAAAACATAAGTTCAGTCTGTTACTTTACATCAGTATATACACGCTTTTTCCTTCTTAGACTTAATGGCAGAGAAATGGTTTCTAACACCACTGGATTTGGCAATTCCAAAAGGCAAAGGTAAACATCCTGAGAGCAACTGAAAGGCTAGAAGGACCACTGGCATTTCATATATCTTGGTAAACCAAAGGATGCCGTAATCAGCAGGCATTCCACAATTTCAGTTTCAAAATCCTCCCAAATTAAGTCAGAGATCCATTTAGGTTTTGCTTGGATTTTTTAAACATTTATAAAAACAAAGGGAAAAAGGTGGGAAAGGTGGAAGTATGGGAACTGACTGTTTAAACTCCCCCTTCACCAGCATGACAAGGTACCTTTGTATCTGCCTACAAAATCTCTGCTGATCCAGTTCCTTCAGAGCATGTGTGTGTCTCATCCTTGACAATTTAGCCTTGTAGCCCTGAACACAGAGGATCTTCCCAAAACTCGGTTGAAAATGCAGTGAATTTCAGAAGGCATCTGTAAGATTACTGGTCCTTTAATGTTCTCTCACCACTCACTCACCTATCCTAAACTTTACGAAGTTTCTTGGCAAATTTGGTTAAGAATGTAGTGGGAAAATTTGGGGACTGGACAGCATAATTCACTAGCAACAGGATTCATAGGTGAAGAAATATAGCAACCCTCTTTTGAAAGCAGAGGGTTTTTTCAGCCCGATTTGCTCTACAGCTATTTCTTTCTGCAACCTAGCAAATGCCAGATAAGCTTACTCTTATTCCCCATGCTTGAGGATACAATAAATTGTTTTATGTTTAATGGGGCTTAAAAGAAGAAAAAATACTTTTATTTTGGTTTTGCTTCTGACACAAAGGCCTGACAAGGTTTTCCATCTTTGCATGGTTTATAATTTCAGATTGAGTCAGTTAATCATGAAAAAATCTGGCTTCAGATCAATTGTCACTTCTCTTGAACAGAAAATGAATGGTATCCAACATTCTAGTAAATACAGAATAACAGCATAAGAACCATTTTCCCAGATTAAAAAACAACAAGACAAATTTTTAAAAATAATCAGAAAAACATCAGAGAAAGTGATGTAGGGAAAGAAAGATAAAGAGAAAGATACTGCAGAATTTATGGTGTCTTTTTCTCATGTTTCAAACCTTGATGGAATTAGAAAGCCAGTTCTGGTTTCTAACTTTCCCCAGCTTCCAATACACAGTCAAAGATAAAAAAAATCTGGTGCCTCACTGTTTGAAATGTGATGAACAATACCTCCCACCACTGTGAGAACTCCTCTAAAAGCAGTGAAACTAGAGGAAAGTCTGTATTCTGCATCCATCAAGGATAATTCAAAATTTAATCCGTTTTTAAAATCCCAGTGCCAATCAACTCGGAGAAAAATGCATCCTCATCAGCCTTTTAACAAAGTATATCTGATTGCATCCTCACAACATCTTACAAGTGTCGGTCACAACTTTCCAACGACAACAGCTGTAGGGCACCAATAAGTTACAGTCATAGGAAGAGACTGAAACAATAACGTTGACGTGGCATTCAGGAAAAGCAGACCAGCATATCCGCATGGAAATTTGGCTCAGCTAGGGTTGAAAAAGACAAGGGAGGAACTGTTCTCATAATCTCCAGTAATCCTAAACTCAAGATTATACGTTTATAAACAATGAATGTGAGGATATTATTAACAGGAATAATATTTCACTGAACTTTAGATAAAGAAATACAACTAACTTGGATTTTATTCTGGCACAGTGCCAAACACAAAACAGTCTAAAAAGAGAAAGACAAAAAGTTCAGTTCTAAGGTAATGGATATGAGACACCATCCTACTTTGACTTCAGACATGAGTTGGTGGCAAAATGTGTTTAAATTATTAAATTCCTGTGAATTTTTAGCTTGCTGAACCTCTTATTTTCCATTGTATTGGACAGTATGGTCAAGTATCAATTCTAGCAAAAAGCCCATATGGTTAGCAAGAACAAAATAACAAATGACTTAATTAAGATTTTATCACCTTAATTTTCAACAGAAGATATTTATACTGCTGCTTATTAGTCCTCTGCGGTTTTTTAGCCAAGAACTGTATCTGCTGAGTAAATATGTGTGCGTACATGTAAATGGATATTTCTGCATGTGCAGATTTAGCATTTGGACAGAGTAATTTGAGGAACCAGGGGCTGGAGACCACTCCTGTGAGAAGATCTCACACTAGCAGGGATTCACACAACTTCTCTCTCTTCTCTGCTGGATACGTGGGAGTCAGCCACAAGATCTCACAGGGAAAACGCAAGAGTCAAATTTGCTCCCCAAGGAAATGCCCTTATCTTGCATAGGGACACAACAGAGCTTCCAAACAAAACACGCAGAAGCGCAGCAACTCAGTACCAGACTCTGCTCTGCTTGATCCTGTAGGGAGGGAGAGGCGTGCTGCACAATAACACACACAAATGTCCCGAGCCCAAATGCCCATACTCATTATGCAGCTTACACACAGGTTTTGCATCTGCATTAATTGTGATGTAGGATCTGCTGCCTCCCCAATTCTCTTCTCTATCACCCACCTGTACCAGGAGACAAGACCAGCACCTCTTCCCTTCTCTCCCAAGTGCAATCCCAAGCTCTCACTCTCCACCTTGTCCCCAGCTACAACAGCCACATGCCAGCTGCAAATGCTCATGGTAGAACTGATTTGACAGCACTCTTGAGAATGCATCTTCGAATTTGAGCAACAGGAGAAAACTGCAACATGAAACAGCTTTGATGCAGCAGCTTATTTACTTGTCTCTCTTACCCTTTCATGTAAGCAGCTGTCCCTGGGACACTACTGTTCTTTTACTCACTTCTAAATTCCTCATTCCCCCCTCCCTCTCCCATTCCTAATACTAGTTTGTAATCCAAACTGCTTATCTCAACATTGACAAAAGCACAACTGCAAAGTGAAAGGTATTGGCATTGCTCACTGAAAACTGCAAAACAAAAACCTGGAGTTACTACCTTTCTTCTTGTATACTTGCTGCTTGGATTACCACTTGAATTAACCTCTCATAGCCATTCAACAAGTACTCTGGAGCAAACAAAATATGCTGAACCCACAAAACAATGCTGGCAGGTCCTATACCCTTCACACCCAACAGTGCAGGAGCAGGACTATCTTCTATTTGGTTCATGTTGTTTGTGTTGATGACTAACCCTCATCTCCATCAGGCATTTATATGTTTGGAAACAGGAGTCATTTGATTTATGATCAGCTCATAGCCAGAAATTTCAATGTTTTCTTGTGATTGCAATTTACACAACCCCTCAGGTTCTTACATATACTTTTGAAGCAGTGGTCCAATCCATACAAATGCATTACTTTCTTAACCCCATCCATGCAGACTGCCTGCCGAAAGAAATCAGAAGTTCACACCTTTGCCTTCTTCCCCACCTGTCCTTGCACTGAGGGCTGAGACCAGCAAGAACTATCGTGCCAGGTTGATGCCCAGTTCATATCAATTTAAGTAAGACAGGGCCATAGCTGCAAAGAGCATCACATCAGAACTTTATCAAAAAACAGGAGGCAGGTTGCTTTCTGAGAACAGCATATATTCACCTGACAGCATGACCTTTAAAAAGGGGAGGATCAGAAACTCAGGTGATGGTGCTTCATGCATCTGTGCAACAGCTGTTCCAAAAAACCCTCAGAAATCTTGGAGGAGGAGGAAGATTGATAAAACACACTGAAAATTCTCTCATTCTGGTAAGCTAGCAGCTGAAGAAAAGATTTTAAATTTCGAAATTTCCACTTCTGGTGGAAGAGAGTGTGGAGAAACTAAAAACGGCCAGTTTTCTTCAACCTGAACTTTTAAGGCAATTCAGTTTTCAATCTCTGTAAAAGACGTAGAAAACACAGCCAAGAGATTACTGTATAAAGCAGCACTTGCTTACTAAGAAAGTTTGTATATGCAAGGGTTTAGGTAAGAAATATTTTCCCAAGAGAGGTCCTACTTCAGGATCATGATTCCAGAAAGCACTGACCTTGCTGGCGTAGAAGTGTGAAAATTATGAGAGAATAAGATAAAAAAAAACCTTAACAACCTGCTGTAAGAGCACCACAAAACAGCCAAAGGACAGTCATAGGTTTCTTTACATTTTTTGATCATGCATGTAATGAGCTCAGCTATGTTGCAACAGAAAAGACACTCTCTAACATCATAAGCAGAAAGAACGAGCAATTTTCAAAATGATCCACTTTTCTGTTGGAATATTTTGGAATAAAATGATCTTCAAAGTCTTGTCAATAGTTCCTTTTTCCTTATTCATAGCAGCATCACCAAAAAAGTTAACAATGATTTAGGAGAAACATAAAAGAATATATAAAGGTTAAAAAGAAGCTGAAGTAAGCAAGGGAAGACTCAGAGTCCCATGTAGAAATTGAGGATATTCTCACTCATTCAAGAAACTCATGTTTAGGCATTCCAGCTCTTCCTGTCATCACTTCTATCAGCCAAATTGTGAATAAACATGAGGAAAAGATAATTAATCATATGCCTTAGAATTAAACTGTCCAAAATAAGCAGTGGCCCCAAGAATCTGAAGCCCCAGTGTTTCTTGTGGCGCATGAAATTCCTTGTGGGGGAAACACTGGAGAACCAGAACCAGCCTTGGTTCCCACACTGCCCATTTGTGAATTCTTTCCTATTAATAGAGTGAAGCACTGCAAAGCAGCTTGACCTACTAGAATAGGCTGTGGTTAAAAGGAGGCACTGGGCTTTGAGCTCAAAACTTCTCTTTTTTCAAAAAGGATACGAGGATTCCTGCATTGACCTGATGAGGGAGGCAGTCTCCACAGGGGAAGAGGAATGAGCAGAGAACAAACATTCTCACCGATACAGACTCTTTAGACCGTCTCCAGTGAGCACTCCTCAAACTTCAGCTAGATCAGTAATGCCTAAGGAGGAAAACCTCTTCTGTTTTCAAACACACACATTTGTATAACTTGGTCACATACTGAATTCAAAATTATAAGAGAATCCTCAGAATGATAATTTCCTCTCAGTTTGTGGAAATCATTTTGTTTAACTCCATAATTCCATAACAGCATAACTCCAGTGAACAGTTATGCCAATAATTCGGTGGTTTAGAAAAGCTAAAAATTACCACCAAGACCTAAATTAATTATTTAAATTAAAATATCACTACATAACAATATTTAGAAGCTCAGCAGAAATCCTTGGGGAAGGGGAAGGAATTTGACGTGCAAAGTGTGCTATAAAGGTGCCATTTGCAAGGCAAACCCCTTTACAACATGAGAAAGCTGAGGAACAAAACAGGAAATGCGACCATTAAATAAAAATACTTCCAACCATTTCAAAGTTTAGCACTTACTTATTCCAGTAACCGAGAGCCATGCTCTGAGTAAGCACAGGAGACAGGATTGTTTTCCACTCTCGGTGCTATCGCACATTTACTGTGAAACCAGAGTAAAACTGCTTTTTGATCTACCTTGTCTACCTTTCAAAGACAATCCAATGCTCTCATTTCCTATGCAGCTACAAACAATGCAGCTATTTCTATTCAACCAAAAGTCAGTCTACTTCTGTGTGAAGCAAAGGCTTCTTCTGCCAAGACATCTGTTTCTCTACCACAATGATCAATGAGAAAGCACAGCCCTGGGAACAGTAACTGTTAATTAGTAGCTGTTGAGGATCAGTCATGGCAGGCGGAGGAACAGAAGGTGACTGCGGGTCCTGCAAAACAGTACCTTAACTTATTTTTCTAATTTGTCAGAATTAGACTGACAGAACTAAATAACTCTTTCCAAACTGATACCAAAGGACCTGGCCATTAGGCTATTAAATGCATTTTATATTATTAAGCCTCTCAAAATCTTTCATTAATGAAAGCCTGAGCAAGTAAGAGTTTCAAAAGACTTCAGGAGTTTTTGCTCTTTTTTTTGTAGCTTGATAAAGTTGTAGAAAAACAGAAAGAAACTCACAGACGAATGCTGGAGCAACTTCTAATGGTAGAAAAATCACACAGACAGACACTGTATGAATTAGAAGAAGAGAAGAGGAAGCACAGCAAATACATGGAAAAAAGCGATGAGTTTACAAACTTACTGGAACAAGAACGCGAAAGGTAAGGTTACCTCTTGCCATAGTACTAAGAAATACCTATAATTTAACATTACATCTAAGGATCTGTCCATCTTCTTATTCTGCATCCATTAAAAATCAGAAATATTTGCAGAGTTGTAGTTTGAGAGTTCATCTGTGAAAACACATCTAATTACTCCTAATAATAGTAGAGTATATCATCAGCAGGTGAGGCAGGTCAAATAGTTGGCAGATTCTTCAGCACTGTGGCAGGATGACAGGTATGTTACACTACAGACGATACAGGGAGATCTGCAAATGTGTAAAGTTACCCACAAAATGAAGCAGGTGAACCTTTCAGGATGTCTAAGATGCTCAGTGTACACTATAGTATGTAAGTAATAGAATATGAAATCAGGTATGCAGCCTTTGATGGCAGAAGAAAAAGACATGAGGAAAAGTAGGTGTTTGGACAGACCATAGAAATGAGAGAGAGGAAGCAAAGGCAAAGGATAATTTACAGAAAGCTTTGAAAATGAGACTGTCATAAAATTCTCCTATCAGGATTGGCATAAAAAACATAAATCCAACTTTATTTTTAAGTGTAACCTAGAAGTGCTACAACTTGTTTAAGCACAGTGTGAGGGTTTCAATACCAATTCTCAGAAGAAGGATTAAGAAAAATGTAATGTCATTTACTGTCTTTAAAAAAGCCACTTTAAACTGTGGCTTCTCTGAATCTGCAGTAAAACTGAATACATCCCAAGGGGGGAGAATATTGAAGAACATCTCCTATTCCCTGGATAGCTGCTCCAGAAGATAGGAGAATATTGTCTCTGTTTCCTTTCGCTTAGGAACAGCTTCCAGATGGAAATGTTTGGGTGTGAGAATGTCAAGCCTATTCTAAACTCACATTTATGCATAGATAATTCTTACTCTGCTTTGCCTGTGTAGCATCATGTTCCATGTATTTTGGCAGTGTTCACCCTTCACACTACACCTCTCTCCTGCAGATCTATCAAAGATAGCACATATGCTTCCCACTGAGTACGCAGCCATATTTATGGTTTGCAATTAAAGAGACTGGGGAAAAAAACCCTTTGCTTCTCAAAAAAATGTATACAGATGCAGGCAAGCACAGGCAAACACAGAAAAGCACATACAAAGTCCCTCCACAAGGCACAGAACTTTTTTCTTCTAAGAACTGTTTTTGTGAAACATCATCAGGAAACAAAACCTGAGATGAATGGAAGTTTTCACGCCTGCTCTCTTTTTCCTCAAGAACTGTGAAACACACATCTCAGAGACAGAGCTAAACAACTACAGTTGCTAGAAGTGGCAACAACATTACATCAGACATGCTCGCACAGCATGAAAAGCTGCACAGAAGGAAAGACTAAGCATCAGAGTCCTTGCATTCTTTTTCTTCTGAAAACATGGTAGACATGGGATTAAAACTCTCTTCCCTGTCGCTCCCTCCATATTCCCCCCAAGAAGACTATAAAACATTTACCACTTATCTGCAACATTTAGTCTATGTGCCTGGGGGGGGGGAAAAAAAAAAGAAGAAAAAAAAAAAAAAGGAGGGGAGGGAGGGAAATACTGAGGTGCCTAATGAGACCTGAGAGGATGTAATAATGGATTTCAGATTACGTCTCAATTTTTGTATTTTTTTTGGAGGACGTGCTTTCTGTGGAAAACCTTAAGGGGGGGTGATGTCACATGTTGAGTTGATTCCAAAATGTTTGCCAAGTAATGTTGCCATCAAGATCTCCACACAATTGCCTGACGTAAAAAAAATAAAAAAATAAAAAAATCCCACAACCAAACCACAACAAAACCAAACCCAACAAAAAACCCACAACCAAAAAAATGCTCAGCAAGTTAAGGCACAGCTCTTTGTACATTAGCCTGCCTGACGACATTCAGAACACACACCCATACACAGCAAAGTGACCTTTTCTTCCATTTCAAAATTTAATCTTCTCAGGATGTGAATTTTGCATTTGGATTAAGAACAAATAGAACTCTACGAAAAGTTTCATACATGACAAATGAATTTTTTGCTCTCCCCCCCCGCCCATTTCAACTAAAAAAAAATTCAGAAAAGCTGTGAGTATTCATGAATGAACTTTCTTCTCTTTTCAGCCAGAAGTAGTATTCTCTTTTAAGTGTGGAAGGGTATATAGCATTCCTAACAGTATTTCAGTTTCAAAGCAAAATCCTGAACTTCCATTCGATTAGTCAAAAAAGTATCTTGCTTTTATCAAAGAGCAAGATTACAGTATATGTTAATGATATCCTTGAAAAGTATGGAATGCATGCAAGGCAAATAATCACATATTAGTCATGTATCTTATGTAATCAAAATGAAAAAAACTTAAATGTTATGAGACAGTGATGCTGAAGCACTGAAAACTACTCTTGATAGCAAGAATAAAGAAACTATCAGTCATCTCCAACTCTTACATACACTGAATGCATTTTCAAATAAGTTGAAGAGAAACCATTTCTTCTTTCTTACGTATGTACTCAGGAAGAACAGAACTGAAGAATTCTTAAATGAAAATTTTAGTGATGAACTAATTTATCAGATGATCACGTTTTACAAAAACAAGGCAAGCCTCCATCTCCAGAGCCTTTCTGCTGTCTTACTCCCTCCATACATGACATTTCTCACTAAAACATTTAAAAAAACGCGTTTGGATCGTGCAAAATATTAGCAGTCTTCACTGACTCAGTAAAAAGTCTTCCCCTTAATCATTCAAGAATTCCTTTGACTTCATAGCAAGGCAACAAGACTTAGTTTGGCCTCAGCAATTGTATATTGTCAGATTTGGGAGTTTAAGCTTAGAACAGGACCAGTGACAGCTTTCTAGATATATGAGAACTGGATTAGCACATAATGTTAACCCTTTAGGCATTTTCAGCGTTTTTCTTGTTGCCAGCCAAAACTAATCCTTCATAGTCTTGTGGTAGTTGAGACAAAGATTGGTCTTGCAAACTGAACAGAGTCTCAATACTCAGCAACAGACATTTACCCCTAAAAGAATGATAAAAATCATGCTACTATCATTATATTTATTCATCTTCAGTCATATGTACTTTTAAAGCATGGAGGCGCTGACAAACCCCTATCAGATAAGGAAGAGTTTTGTGGAGAAAAGGAGGCCAGTGGGCAATGACTGGATAGGTCTTTCCTGCACTTCAACATGAATTGTACTATGTGTGCAGATCAGACAGGAACACAAAGACAAACTACACGTGCGTGGTAGTATACTACACCAAGTTGACTAGAGTCTAGAAGGGAAAATTTTATTGTATTGCTAGAGCCTAAAACAACAGCAGCACTCAAACTCACAAGAGCATAAAACTCCAGGAACTAGATACAGAGACTGCTAGGTGCACCTGAAGAACCACAGCATAAAAGCCATTGAGCTTATTTAGCAACTCTTGCATTTCATGGGGTTGTGGGACGGAGGGCAGGATTAAGGACTGCGAAGAATACTAACTTCAAACGCAGATTCCACTGTATCTTCCTGAGGATGTACCCATTTGTGCAAATACATTTATCCACATTCCATACTTTTGCAGTACAATTAAATAATAAAAGCTGCTATTTTAGAAAACATTTAAAAAAGCTAAAATATGAAATGAGGTTTTCTAGATATGCACGTTCCCAATTTGAAAACACATGCCATATGCATGCAAGTATTTTCGCATTTATGTATTACTCTCCACCCCACACAAGAAACAGAAATGAAAGCGTAAAATAGTGAAGTGACTAGCACTTACACAGCCCTTCCTCTGCAAATCTCAAGGAGTTTTAAATATTAAATAAGCACAGTTATTCCACATTTTCTGAATACTCAAAGGAAATCAAAGATATGAGTGGAAGAAACCAGTCACTGGTACCTGAGGGTTAAATTGGAGGAAAGGAAGAATTCTCCCAGTGTATAGGTATGTCCCATCTTCAAATTTTCTACATACTATATAGACTTTCAACTGTAAAGCTTTATTATGAAGATACAGCAGTTAAGTAAGTGAACGTAGTTCAACAGGACAAGAAAAAAATAGCAGTTTGCTAATAAGCAATGTAAATAGATTTCTGAAGGCAGTTATGTTAAATGTTGCTCACAGGAATTCAAATATTAGCACCAAACTTTGCAGGTTGGTATAGCAACGATTAATAAGGTCTTTAGTTTAAGGATCATCTACTAAGATGAGGGGTTTTCTTCTATTGGGAAGAAAGTCATCAGAAGTTTTGTTTTAGCTCTGAATTCACACTCACAAAGGTCATATAGAGAACCTAGTCCAAAGAAGAAAATACATTTACATATAAGATAATCCTAACATTTCCTGAAAGGAAACTTACTCCTTATGCTCTAAGCAAGTGAAAAAAACCTAACCCAGTCAACCAAACTCTATTCCACTGTTATCAGACATTTCTTCTTAAAACATCACGTAAAGGGCATTTTCAGTGTTAAGATAAAAATTGTTATTATTATATCCACCTGAGGAGTCAGCATTTACCAAGCATAAAAAAAAAAATAGAACCTAACCTGCTAAAGTCTCACAACTGTAGTCTTTCTCATCTAACAAAACACTACAAAACACTGCGCTTGTTGCTCCAACTGCTGCCCCCCTCAAGGTTAGCCAGTTCATACGACAACCTGTTGAGTGATACAGGTTAGAAGGGATCTCTGGAGGTCTCCAGTACAATCTGCTGAGTGCAGGGCTAACTTCACAGTTGGATCAGGTTGCTCAGCCCCTTGTCCAGCTGACTATTGAAGATCCCCAAGGGACAGTGATTCTGCTGGATGCCTGGGCTCCTGATGCAGTCTTTGCCATCCTCACCAGGAGACCTTTCCCTTAGTTGCATTGTAGGCATCATTCTGGTCTGGCTTCTGCCCCATGTTCAACTGAAACTGCTTTCATTAAAGGCTCAATCAATAACTTCCTTTCTGGCAAACCTCTGAACCTAATCCATCTTCACTGTCTCTGATCTTTTGGCTGCCTCGGACACACATGAGCTTTCAGCACTTCCTCACCCTACCGTTTCTGTGACTCCAGCTGGACTCATTTCTCTGTTTCTACAGTGTACTCCAAGTTGGAAACTTCTTATTGTCCACCTCTGCTGTGTCCATAGGACCTCACAGGCCTTATTCATTAGGTCTTTTCTTTATCTATTCACTCTCCGTGCTTCTCCTCACAGAAACTCAAAGCCAGCCATCATCTCTATGCTGATGACTCAAGTCTATTCCAACCATCACCACAACAATAAATCTCACCATTTGTGAGCAACCTGCCACCATCCCCAACTGCATGAGACCAGAAGGGAACTCAGTCTTTTATCCCCCCGCCCTTGGCTTCATCCTTAAGGTTCTCCAATACCTCACTTAAAACTGGAGTAACAAAGTCATATTGCTTGTCACTCAGCCTGTCATACTTAAGAATATTTTCTACCTGAGCCTTTCTACATTTACGTCTCTCAAATTCTTCTTCATAGCACCTCCAAGAAAACAATTTATATATCTTTCTGTCCATCTAAATAACTAAATCCTTTTCCAGGCCCTCACTTCAAAAATATTTTTTTATCGTTTCCACATTAGCTATTTCACCCTTCTATGTCTCTTCACTGGATGCACTCTCATTACTGCATTAAGGCTATGTATTTCCTCTTGTGTACCTTTATAGTACACTCCTACCCTCTCACGCAATGTTATTACATAGACTAAACATCACACTAAAAATGTAAAAGTTAAATCAAGAAATGTGATTTCATAAAAATGAGCACTCTAGGTTAAGTGGTGTGGGGGTTTTTTTGTTTTGGGTGGGTTTTCTGGGTTTTTTTAAAGTATCAGATGAAAGTAATTGCTATACACAGTAGGTCAAGCGAGCAATGCTTGAAAACTGGGACAGGGCATCAAGGAGAGAAGGAACCATCTCAGCTAGAAGGTAAAATGTGTTGGTATGTTGTCAGTGTAACATTGCTGTACTTTTAATTCTGACATATTCACACACTGGAATAACAATATATTGCATGTCCAGCTCTGGAAAATTCAATATTCTGTAACAGTGGGTATAATTAATATTTGCTGTTTTTATTAATGAAGCCAATTAAATATTATAAGAAGCAGGATCTTATCTGTTATAGAAAGCTACAGTAAAAATAAACACTGTCGACTTATTTATTCTACATGTGTTACCAGCAGTTTTTAATTTCATGCACACTGAACTATTGTTGTAGATTGCATTGTACTCAAATGCAATCATTTCCTTTTAGTTTTCTGGCAATGAGTTATATATATTACATATGCCTGAGACTATGTCTTGCAAGTTGTGAAATGGATGCCAGATCTCTGTTCATTTGACCTTTTTCATGGGTATCCAGTGTTCTTTAGGTGAATGAGAGACCCACCACAAGCAAAACATTAGCATTCTTATTCTACATTACACCCCAATGGGACAGTCCCATTAATAATACCACTGAGGCACGAAGACAGACTCAAGGAAGTGATGTACCATTGCACTACACAGCTTTCAACAGATGTTGTGAAATCAAACCCTTGTCAAAATTCAAGGATTCGAAGATTTGTACAACAGTTTCTGTGCATGATGGAAGGTTAAAATACTTTATCTTAAAGCAAATAAATTAAGAGAATCCAGGTTAAGAAAGGGATTAAAAAACCCCAAACTGTTAAATAAGGTCACATTATGTTTATTCAAAACAAAGATTAACAATAAATACAAATAGAAACAGGGCTTTCAACTCATTGTTGACAACTGAGAAATTCTCTAGAACCGTGCTGCAATTCTAAATTATTCCACCTACTACAACCAGCAAGCAGATGCAAGATCTAGGCGATAACTATTTCTCATACAACTCCACTGACATTGGTGGAATGATAGAGAGAAGTAAGGCTCATATTTTATTTTTTTAAATTCTGAGCACATCAAATGTCTTCACTGCTTCAGGTGCTGTCACGATTACCAATCAATACTATCACTGCGTATTTTGAGGCCAGGGAGGGGACACAATGAAAAACCTTAGTCAAACGATGTTCTCCTACACTGCTACCCTCTCTCCCCCCATGAGTGTGGAAAGAGATGGTCATATGCCCACCCTGCAAAAAGGGATGAGTTCTCTTGAAAGAGATGGTCATGGAAAACCACCCTGGTGGTAGCTCTGGTCAGCACTTTTAACCATAGTGTCAAAGCTCAAAGGGAAAGATGATCTTTCTAAGCTGGCAAGTCTCAGAATATTTATGGCTCTTGTAAATCAACACCAACTCTATATACTCTGTTTGGAACCTAACAAGTGACCAGCGTGGCCAAATATGCTCATGGTGATGTACTGCCCTCAGTAATAGGGCATTCGCTCTAGTCACCAATTTACATCTCCAAATAAGACTGAGCACAGCACAGCTTAACTAGTCTAATCATAAGTAACAATAGAAGCAGATGAATGCATCAAGACCTGTGACCAAAAAAAGACACGGTACACTTCTGGTTCATTGCAGGGTGGGGCCGTGAGAGAGGGAAAAATTGGCACAGGATTTTGTAACTGGAGTTTGAAAAGAAAACACATGACATCAGACATAGAAAAAAACCCCTATAAATCATTCTCGGAGATAGAAAGTTTGACACTATCATAATTCTCCAGAACAAACCATTGCTATGGAAAAAGTTGTACTGCTGTTCAAGTGTGGAGGAGAAATCTCAATGAAGTTAAGATCTTTCTTGTGGCAGAAAAAAATTAAGTGACTTATATGTGCTATAATTAGTTTCATATCTTAAGAACAGGCAAGAGAAAAATGGCCATGAGAACTGAGAATGCAGGTCACACATCAGTTACCAAGACCTGCGGTCTAAACTCATAACCAAGTTTCCCATGGCATACTATGAGCTTTGATGCATTTATGCCCAGCTACTAAATCTCTGAGCATTATATATACACATGAAAGAAGCATGCATGGGAGACTGAAGCAGTTAAAGAAAAATGTCACAGTCTCAGTCTCTGTGCTAAGACAGTAACTTTAAATAGAGAACAAACAAGAAAATCAGTAGCATTAAATCTGTTGAGAACAGAGATTACTGGAAAGAATTATTTAAAATAAACACCAAAATCTTCTTACGTTATAATTTTGATTTTCATGTAAGTACACTATTTTTTTGGTTCTTGAGCCTGAAATGCACACTATATAACCTTCCAGAAAAACACCACATGCTTGGACAAGGTAACACATAACCTACTTAGTGTCTGAAGACTAAAAGTGTGAACATATTGAAAAAGTATGTTCAATATTTTAACCTTTCTTCTAAGAAGATTGGAAAAAAGCCACAGAATATGTATAAACTCAGAAATAAACTAAAAGGTCAAGAGGGACATATAAACTTTTGGTTTTAAAATTTCTGTTTCAGACTCCTATGGGAGGGAAGGGGGGAGGACACATGACACAAAGAGGTGGGGGGGATGGGACACATGACACACAGACACACAGGACTGGTGGATAGCTTAGAGTAGGAAATGGGAGTAATAGGAAGTAGACACAAGAAAAATCATTAAATCATCTAGTCTCAGCCCTGACAACAGAGGGTTGTTCTCCAAACATACCGTCGACAATTTTGCTTCTCATTTCAAACATCCAAAATACAGAGAGGTCTCAATCCCTGTAGAACTGTTCTATAAAAGTTGCATTGTCATAAATAAAATTATACTTTTCTATTCATGCAATAATTCATGCTCTTTAACAACTCAATACAGTCCTTCCTGATAGGATTGTTACTCTACTGAAAGATATCTAGATATTTGGCTAAGACTGAAAAAGAACCCAAAGGCACCCATTTTGGTCACAGACACAGCTGAGATCTACAGCAGATAAAACCCTAAGATGAGAGTTTGAGTGGACTGCAGCAAGGTCTACTGCTTATGGACAATTCCAAATGGAGAACTGCCCACTCCCCTTCCAGGGTAGGTCTCAACACCACACCCCTTGGGATAAAAACCTGACACAACTGCCTCTTCAAGGCATGATTTGAAGGAACTCCAAAGACTGAGCAGACAGAGACATAACCAGTCCCTTTACCATTCCACAGAAAAGTTTGTGCTGGGGAACACTGCTAGTAAAAGCTAGAGCTTGTATAAACATACTGACAACAGAAGACTCCAGCACTAAAGGCTCTCAAACCATCACTTGATCATTGACAACATTAATTTTTCAAGCAGAAAAAAACCCCCAACCCAAACCAACAGTTGTGATGGGGTCATTGTTATCAGGCTACTGAAATAGGACAGGGGAAGTATTTTGCCATAGAAAAGTTTTATTCCCTCCCACAAATTGGAAATTTAAAGTGCCAAAGGGACAATAACACTGAAAACACCCAGACAGCTAACTGATCTATGTCTGCCAAATTTGGCCTAGCATAAGTTACCTTGTCCCAGACTCTACCTTTGCCAAGAGTGTTGGAGAAGGGAAACTCACTGGTCTGCTCTGACTCTCTGCCCAAGATATTCCTAGTAGCTTCAGCAGAGAAAGCATCAGGTTTATGGCACTGCAAAACAAAAATCACTAAAACTGCTCTTTGGAACAATGCCTTATTTATTTCCTTGGCGATACCTTTCAAGTTGCACATTTAGCTTGAAACTATGAGAGCTGATTAAAAACCTGCAACTTGAACAGAACTCTTCACTTTCAAAACCCAAGTCTTGTCTCTTATACACTACTGGGAAATTCCTTAGCCTCAGCTCTTTGATTCACAGTATCTTCAAGTTACTGGGGAAAGACACATGCCCCACAGATATTATCAGGGTATAGGTAGCAAAACAGTGTTTTTCTTGAACTAGCCTTCCATTTCAGTCAATCATAATTGTTACCATCTCAGCCGCACTTCCTTACACTAGTCTCCTTCCTCCTCACAACCTGGGAAAAAGCCTGAACAAAACCAGACAATCTTGTGGAAAAGGAAATAAAACCTAGCAGAAAGGGAAACTGTGCACCCTCCTCTCCCTTCAATTTGATTTGTATGCTAAGAATTTTAGGGTAATCAGAAAATTCTTAGCACCGTAAACCTTATTCTGACATATAAATTTATGACTAAGATGACTTTTAGGAATGTTCAAATCCTACAATTTGCATTTAGTCATCAGGAAATTGGAACATTGTTTATTCAAATCTTCAGACAAGATTTCACATGTTTCTCATTTGAAAATTTTTATCTTACATCCAACTGGGGAACTGAGAAGCAAGACACACTCCCTGAAATCCTAAAATTCTCTCTTTTTTTTCAATAGACTTGCCAGCTAAACTCTGGATGTCTTTGCGTTCTGTCAGACAAGAGAATGAGTCAGTCTGTCCCTAACTGGCCTTCTAAAAAGGAAATTGAGAAGTTTGATGACATATTTGGATAAATACACTCACTGGATAAAGTTACTTAACTTTTTATATCTCTCTAAATTTGCTATAAACCTTCAAAATCCTTATAGACTAGATTTAAGTATAGCCAATAAAAACTATAGATTATAAATAAACTTAATGAAAACCACTATATTAAAACTCAAAGGACCTTGTAAACATGCTCATCAAAGCTTCACCATTGTAATACAGCACCACATCCATAAATCCATGTTATTAATTGCTAGTCATCCACAACTCCTATTGAAATATCAGCCCTATATAGATCATCTTTGGTTCAGAACCCAGTTTGCTCATGGTCTCTGAACATAACGTAACAGCCAACACTGTAGCTCTGACTGAAAGAGCAACAAATAAACCCAAAGTTTATACAGTTCAACTCTCCTGAAAAGACAGTGAACACTATTTTTATCATCTGTATGTGCTTAGGTGTCTCTGAGTGTAGTATTTGGCCTAGAAATAAAAGATGATTGAAATATACAGTACTGAACCTATAGAAGGGCACAAATACTGAGCTGATTTAGCTTCCTAAGCCCTCAGTTTAGCAAAGGGTAAGGCAGTTTAAAATACCATATGGAAAGCATCGTTTCTTGCAATAGTGAACATCCAACAGCACAGTGTGTAACTCAATAGAGTTTTATTAAAGGAATGTACCTTACAGATTTGAGATCCTGACCTCTTCTTCCCATCTTCTTTAGCTCTGCATTAACCTCAGATGCAAGGAAAGAACACATTCCAATGCAAGGAAAGAAAGGAAGGCATTCCAAACAGAGCTTTCACTAGTTTCATAAAATAAAAGATTTATTTTACATGAATTATATATCAGGCTGTTTTCCATACCTGCTTACAAACATTATGAAATTTTAATATTAGTCTGGTCTAAATTTCTTGTCTGTAACCAATCTTAAAACTAAGCTAATTTTATATCATTTCAGATTTCACTGCCAGCATTTCTTTAAAGTGTGTAGTTCAACGCATACATATGCGAAGATCTGAGTCTCAAAACAGTATATACAATCTTGCCCTTGGGTATTCTGATTACTAAATGCAAAGATAGTTGGTTTAATGATACCCAGGAGGCATCCAGAGCATGTCTTGGAGAAAACTGAGGAGTCATTCACAATGAAAATAACGACATATAAAGGAATTTGCAAAATGCTTGGAGACAAAATTAGCTTTTTGCCACCTGACTACAAGACTGTCTCCATGGCTACATCTTTGAAATGATCCTTGTACCAAAGCAGAGTTCAGGCAGTAAAGCAGCATTTCAGTAAGTAGTTGAGAAAATGATGCAGGAAGAAAAGGTTCAGTTTTGTTAGACTGTGGAAAGACTATTGGAATAGGATGCACAAACTTTATCTAAATTAAAACAAAAATAGGCTGCTGGTATGAAGATGAAGACTGTTTAAACTTAGCAGAAAGTTGGCAGGTACAAAGGCATGCATAGTTCAGGATGACGCATCAATTAGGGATGCAATCATTAAAACTCTGTATTCTTGGAAATAATGCATTAAATTAGTTAATGAAGTTTGACAGGAAATAGCAAAGCTCTGTCTAACCAAACAGCATTTCAACCAAGCGGAGTTAAAAAAAAAAAAAAAAAAAAAAAAGACAGCCAAAGAACAAGGGTGCAAGGGCTCCTATACAAATGCAAGTTCAAGAATCCAACGCAAAACAGACTGTTTAGTTTTAAATGTGGACATGGATAGAATGTGCTTCTCAAAGTGTGTGAGAAGAAAGCATTTGGAGGCATGTGATTATACTACTGATAAAGTATTTAAATCAGAATGAGAGAACTAATCATGGTGATGTGGGAGTTGTACAGCTGTTAACAAAAAAAGGAAAGCAGAAAAGTGGAGAGTGTGAAATATATGCATTTAACTCCGTAAAAACACATCCAGACTTTCTGTGAGTTGAAGCTCATATATAGATAATCATACAAATGCTAGACTACTGAGCATCAATCCAAAATAATGACACTTATCACATAGCAAAGAGAGGTAGAAAGTGCAGAAGTACGGGGAATCTGCAGTTATTTTTACATGCTGGATAAACATCACACAAGCGTAATAAAGAATAGCTATTTAAATACTCAAACTTTTTTGAAAAGCATCTAATCATAAGTTTCAGTAGTAGGAACAAGTTACGGTTTTTGTTTCTACTAGAGCCATGAACTAGTCCACACTGTAAATACTGAAAAGCCAGAGATGAGTAAGTTCTCAAATTCAACCTATTTGAGGTAAGAGGGAAGAAAACAAAAAACAAGTATCATATCTAACTTTAAGTGGGATAAACACATAACACCAATGGAAACTTAATTAAAGAGAGCATCTTAAGAAGCTAAACCCTTGAAGGCACCACAGAAACAATTTAACAACACTGACAAAGCAGGTGCCATGTAAATGTGCATCAGCAAATCAAAAGCAACTAAAATACTCTCCCCAAAGCCAACTAACCAATTTAACAAGAGATTAAAATAAAATAAGTCTAAAGATATCTTAAAAGGGAAAATATGTGCAAACAAAGATAACATACAAAAAATAGAAATGCTGGTATGTTAAAATCCATCCATCCAAAGTGGGACATCTGCATCCTACTGAAAGTAGAGAACATGGAATTGCTCTGGACATCCTTCTCCTCCGAACACTGAGGCATAAAATTAATTTGGTTCATTTGTCACAACCTTAGTTCTTTTTCACTTGTGGGTTTTGCTAACTGACAGCATTGGTTTCCACTGTTTGGGAAGTCAAGGAGGTTTTCACATTAGACTCTATGGAGAAAGAGTCTGTGAAGCCATCTGAAGCTGAACTGACAACAGAAAAAGCTTTAGATCAATTTTGTAGAACACAAAGCAACGAGCCGACTAGCACCTTATCAGGACTACATGGTATTTAAGTGTTCAGAAAGAGCTTGCATGAGAAACTGATGAACTATTAGCCAGTGGGTAATTCCTCCCTTAAAAAGCCAGAGAAATGGAAGGCAGCGCTAGTTTTTAACAAGAGATTCTAGGAATAGCTCAAGCAGAACCCAGGGCCAATTCATTTGATTCACCAACTAATTAGAAGAAACTATAGTAAAGAGAACTGACAGATCTGAGGCAAACACAAAATACTGCAGCCAGTTGAAAGGAAAGCAGATTCATGTGCCAAGTCTTCTCTCCTTCCCAATCTGTCCTTAAATTGAGTAATGCTTTGCCCTTCTATCCTCCTGTTAATCCTGGTATCTGCACTGAAGCAAGACTGAGCTCACAGCAGTTCATTTACCCCTTTCCCGGCATGAGCGTGTTTTTCATGCACTTTGACATGCATAAAAACAAAACTCAAGGGGCTGACTAGTTACTTACAATTGTTTGAAATAGATGTTTACAAAGGCCAATTTTTAATTGAGTTTCTTATGGCTGTGCGCCTATCCATCATTATCCCATTTTCTCATCCCTCAGCTAATTTTAAATGAAATGCAAGAAAGAAGCAAAGACCTCTAAATTATGAAATGCCTACAGGGTTCTTGAAAACATATCTTTTAGTGTCCAGGATGTTAAGCAAGAGTCCAGTTTGACAAAAGTACACTGTAGAAAAACTTTGTCTTCATCCTAAGAGGGGGGAAAGCCTAGTAGCTTGTACATTACTGGACACTAAAAAAATCCAGTTGTGAAACAAACTTCCATAATTCATTTTGTTTCACTATACAAACAGTTTTTTTCCACAGCAAATAATGCTGTTTTTTCAAACCTGACAGAAACAGCTACCTATCTTCACTGCACCCAAATGAAGAAGTAAAATCAGAATCTTGATTTGCTATTTTGCTATTGCAAAAGTTGAATATTTGGATAGTTGTAGAACATCACAATCTTCTCTTTTTCCTTCTTTTCTTTCTAATAATCAAAGAATAAGAATAAGATTATAGGAACCCATGCATAATCTCCTGAAAATATCTATAATGAAATATTTAGTCAAATTTTCATACTAGCATATGGGGTGATAGTTTCAAAAGAGCTCAGGCATGCAGCCTTCACCTTCTTAGAGCACTGCAGCCAAACTTCCCAATGCATTCAGGCATGCAGCAGTTAATAACAGTGGGGAGAGGAATGAAGATGCTGAGCTCACTGGAACAGTTAGACTTTTAAAAATTATTCCCAATAAAGTAGAGCTCTCCTACCTCCAAGAAGAGAGAGAGGCTGTTTGTTTTTAAAAGAAAAACACTAAAAAAAATATCTTCAATTACATCTATGTCAAAAAAAGCTGGAGAGAACATATCACAAGTCCTCTTCAGTTGAATCCACAAAAAAATGTGGTAAGGCAAAATGTATATGATGAATGTTTAAGACACTGAAGTATCCTCAAGAATTAGGGCATAAGAGTACTTGCATCACAATGCAAGACAACAACAGGACCACGAATGCAGAAAAAACCATCCTGAACCCCATTGCACTTTCTCGTAGCAGCCAGACCTCTACCTTAATTCTTTAAGAAACTTCTCAAGCTATCTTGTTTGTTCAGCTGTTATAATTACAGCAGAAAAGGGAAAAGCTGATGATTTGCTGTATAACACCAAAGAAGTCATTACACTTCCTTATTCAACACAAACACCTCACTTTCTTCAAGCATAAAATGGAACGATGACACAACACCTGGTAATTGCCATTACCAGTGCCAAGTCTTATTCACTGTCATTGCATTCAGGACAAATCCATAAGACAAGAGAGTACATACAACTATGCACTACAGTTCATAAAGTATATACTAAGCAGACATGTCTTCTTATGAAAGCACTGTGCATTGGGTTGGTTTTCTTAAATAAGTTTATTCTATTTTATCCATCTGTCCTCAGATACTTTATTCCTTAGTATTAAAATAATTCAATATCATTTCCTTTTTGGTTCTTGTCATCAGCTCTATAAATAATACTTATTTTTGCAGTCATTATGGTAGAAGACATATTTTTGGTTGCAGCCCAAAAAGAATCCTAACCTTCACATTCTCTTCAGATAATGATTCTGTTTCTCCATTCTTATACAAGGTATACAGACTATCTTATAATAGGTATATTACCTCACCTTTTAGTAAGCTTACTTAACAAAGAGCAGTTTGCCCTTCTAGTGCTCATGCTCCCCTCTCTGCTTTTGACTCCAGCTGTAAATTATGTTCAGAAACAAAAGGTAAATTTTGTTCTATGTTTGACATTAAAGGAGTGATTCAGCTTACAGATGAAGACATCTAAAATAAGTGACTTTGTTCAGATGCCTCCATTGTGAGGCAGGCACCTAAGGTCCCAGTGCTGTCCATGGAAATGTACTCATGACAGCTCCACTCAAGTGACTGAAGATAAGTGTCTTCACATGGACTAAAATCCCACTCCAAAAGTTGTAACTTGTAGATAACTCAGCTAGGGTCACTACTCCTTTCCATAACCTCTCTTTGAATAGGCAATTTGAAAGATAAATCTTTACTGGGCTGTTTACTATGTTTATAAAACTATCATTTGCAGCATGGTTTCTTCTACCTCTCCCTCATGTGCCAGCATTGACCACTGACTGCCCCAGTTTAACTGTTTCTATTGCATCTGCCCATTCAGATTTCTTACCATTCTACTTCTGTTTACACAATCAGACTTCACATTTCAGTTCTTAAGCAGGAACAAATGCCCTTTTAGAAGAAAATTAATTCAGCAAATGGGGGGGTTGGGGGTGGGGAAACAAACCAACACGCACCCCTCAAAAAACCCACCAAACCTCAAACAGGAGAATCCCAGAAATATCTGGAAATTACAGATTTTATAGAAGCCCACTAACTTCCATTCTGCACTCCGAGTTTGGAGCAAGTGGAACGTGAGAAGCAGATATGCAGTGTATGGTGGAAGTTGTGTCAATTCTCACAAGGATACAGTTGGCAGTAAAAGATAAAATGGTTAGGAAATTGGTGCTAAACCCACATGGTTAAAAAAAAGAAACGTGAGAAAGAAAAAAAGGTTCTTAGATTACTGCTGTCTTTTCTCATTATTCAAGTTGGGATATCCTTATTTATCAGCAACGGAAGGGAAAAAATATATAATGACATTTTCATAGGTGGGGAAAAATACAATCACCATTTGATTTCTAATTGTTTGACTAAGTTTAGAGTTACAAAACGCGTTTACATTAAGAACCTGAGCTTTGTTTGAATGTTTACTTTATAAAAACTCTGAGTTGAGAAGCTAGCAGAATAAACTGTGTATTATCATTGTCGGTGTAAATTACAGGTTTTGTTTGCCACAGCCCTCTGCAATGAGAAGCTGGCCAAGAGCCAAGCGAAAGTGAATAATTGAAAACACTCAATCAGTTACATTCTGAGACATTTTGTTTAGTGTTTAATAAGCTCTCCAGGGATGGTGAAATTACTAAAGCACATTGTCTTGACATGAGCTAAAATGCTCCTCTCTCATCACCACATTTTTGAGAATTTGACATTAATGTATTAGATGAACATAGGTCTGTATATATACATACACATGCATATATACATGTTCATATTTTTGCACATGTGTGTATTGAGATACATTTTATTTGACAGCTTAGCACATCTGATGTTCTTTACTGCATTCCATCTTTGAACTAAAGTGTCCATATTCAGTAAAATTTCTATACATTCATTCATCCGCCTACTCTCTTTGCAGTATTTCTGGTTTTACATATTAAGAGAGGACACAATCAAATACATGATAAAAAATGTGTCACGAATGGAGAGTAAAGGCTGTGAAGGAACTGGTTTTTTAGTTTATCTTACATTATAGAGAAAGAGAGCCTCTATTAACATAAAAAGATGGTAACTCCATCAAAAAGTTTGTGTTTCTTTCATTGATAATCAGGTTATGACACTCACTTTTACCAGAAGTTTCTGAGCCCAAGAAATTAAGAAATTCTGCTGAGCCTTTAGGTGCAAAATAAAGACATTGAAATTGTTAACAGTTGTTTCTGAGGATTCAGTGGCAAGCAGGAAAAAGAAGGGAAAATTATGATTTTGAGCTCAAATGTATCTCTTCTTAGAAATCAAAATGAGACATTATCATAGAACAAACCATTCTGCCCCTGCTTACCCTACAGTTTGGCTCCTCCACTTTTGTTAGGCATCCTATGTCAGTCATTGTCAAGAGTCCTGATATTACACTAAAACAAGTGTCCTAATATGGCAGTATGAAGGCTCCGATTTTAACACGTATCATTATTTTTAAGTTTTACTCAGGCCCAAAAGGGAGGTTGGCCTTTTCATATAAAAACCTTTCAGAGTATACAGTGGCTGTTCATTGAACCTGGTTTATTTAATTGTGCACCTTAAGAAGTCCAAGACACCGCACAAGCTCTAAGGAGCGGACAAATACTGATGCTTCTCAAAACAGAGCAGTTCATCAGTTGTGCAGAGAAAAGGGGTGCAGGCTGGAGGGTTCGCCATAAGGCATGACTTCTTACTATACAGCTGTCCTCATCCTTTGAGTTGTGCCATTCATGCTTGTCCCACTCTAAAGGTGTGTACATACATAGGTCACACAGGCAACATCTGATTCTTTGAAATGGCATCTGCTCAGTTGCAGCCCTACCCATATCTCAGCCATCAGCTCAACACAGGGCATGGCAGGCCTCACGGCCTCCAGTTACAACTTTTGGTGAGGGTCTGGAATACGAGTCAGAGCCACCAAAGCTACCCTGTAGCCTCTAGCCAGCCTTTCCACAGACGTTTTCAATACCCTCCCTCTCCTGGGAAGGACAGCTTTACTTAGTGCCTTACTGCAGTTGGGATCTCATCCAGAAGTCTGCATCAGGACTAAAAGGAGACTGTATCTGTATACATATACAGGTACGCACACATGCTTTCATGCAGCCAGCTTACATGTTACTGATAGCATCATATCAGCAAGCTGTAAATAGCACTGAACCTAATCAGGATATTTGCTAATACATGATGAAAGGTACTTCCTAGATATCTAATAATTTCTTTTAAACAATTCTAAATGCCTTTGAACCATATCTAGGAGAAAGCAAATTGTAAAAAGAACTCGGGAGGGCTTAAAGAGAGAGTAAAGAAACAAATTAAAAACAGAACAACAGAATAAACCATTCTACTAAATTGGAGCAAAAGTGCATAGTCTTTTTCTCAGAGTAGGCCAACAAAATCTACTATGAGGCTGTTTAAGGTCCAAACCCTAGTCTCTCCCTAACATCACATGAAAGGTTGTGCAACTACATCACATGCCCTCCAACCAATGCCTCCAAACGCTGGCATTCCCTATAATGTACATGCCCTCCAACCTGAAAGATGCGGTCATTTCACAGAGGAAGACGGCAGAGAAGGGGCTACAGGCCAGCAGGACAATTCATAAAGCCCACACAGGACTTCTTGCCTTAAGGAATAATAGTAAACCAAAAAAAAGCCTGGAGAAGTGTTCTGGCAGGCTGCGCCCAACCCTGATGGTCACAGACTGGCTCTCCTGATCTGAAATGAGGTTTTGGAGAAAGAAATTGGGAAGCAATATTTATCAACCAAAAGCCTCCAGTGATCCTTAAATGCACAAACTTGGAATGAGGTCTGGCACGGGGTTCCTTATAGGCTGTGCTGTATGAAATACAAACCCTGCAAGCTCGTAGTTTGCTGTTCTTATAAACTGTACTGACAACACATTGCCTGGGAGGAAGAAACAACTGAAGCTGTGAGAGCGAGGAGGCAAGGAGGACTCCCTGGTGCTGCCACACACCGCTCCAGAATGCATTCTGACTCCCGCTTTGGTACCTGCGCCATCCGCTGCTTGTCCCTCTCAAAGAATACAAGAAAGTTTGACCTGTCATTTCTCACCAAAATATCATTTAGGAATCTGTTGTGTGATTTTGTCATTTTTCTTCTTTCGCAATCAAACTAGACTAGATTTGGCTAAGCTTTATCCTTATAGATTGTCTTCTATTTGACACTGTCAACAAAACCCACAAAGCATTACACATAGAAAAAGGTTATGCTACACTTCCCACCACTGCCTTTTTTGTGCTGTGACACTTTGAACTGCTGCAGGTTACTAAAGTGAGTAAAAAATGGCACAGCTCAAAAACTTTGGCTGTTTGATAAACAGGAGTTCTTACTCCAAGTGCAACAAGTAAAATTTCATCTCCAAGGATATCCATCAAATAAGAAAAGCTGCAGCCTCTATCAAATGAGTTGCACACAGCAATGTGTTGCATTTCTCTCAAAAACAAAAGTACATTTCACACCTCCTTTTTCATTTTCTTTAGTAACATTCTAAGAAGGGCCAGAACAATCTCTATCTGTAATTAGCAAAAAAATACTAGGAAATATTAAAGGGAATTTTACTAAACTTAGTTTAGGTGATTATTCTCTACTACCAAGTCACTATGAAATGGCTGTGGCTGTTGTTGGTGCCCTAAATACACATAAGTAAATATGAAAAAATGGAATTAGGATGGTTTGGATTCCTGGAAGGGGGAGGGAGCAAAGGGAAAGTAGTTTGCAATGCCTGTTCCCGGAGGGGGAGGAATCAACCATAAATGTTAAACTGCTGACCTGGTGGACCATAATCTCAAAAGGTGAGATTAGGTTTCAATTACTGTCATCTATTTACATTGTTGAAATATTTAATTCATTAGTCTACATGTAAGCTATTTTTATACGCTCTAATTCCTCCACACTAATTAGTTAACATCCTAGGAGTTTACATCTTTTAAAAACATACAAACATTCTGCTTAAAAGGAAATGGTATAAAATAGCACCAGAAGACATTCTAGACTTTAAAAACCTAATATTTATATAGGATCTCTACTATAATCACGTTGCATCCTCCTCTTAGAATATTTACAAACTTTAAATTATCATTTGCAATAAAGCCCCACAAGCATTAGGTTTGCTGTCTCTCTAGTTTATCCAGAGAGATCTTCAGAGTACGCAATTCTTAATCTTCTCTAGGCAAAACTTCTCCATAGAAACGAATCTACAACAGCAGCAGCAATCCGGGCAGGATGGGGAAGTAAACAAGAAAACTGACCCTTAAGACCCAAAGATCCTTAAGAGAAGACTCGTCCCAGTAGAGCGAACCAACACAGCCTATATTAAATCCTGAAAAAACAACTCCAATGACATTGGAGAAAAGGATTTAAATAATTCTAAATTTAGAAGAAGCTCAAATCTACCCCTGTTAGAAGTCTCAGCAGAGAGAACATTCCATCTTCTCAGCATTAGAAAAGGCAGGTTGAACCCACACATGATGGTGATATCCAAACCAAAGTCAGTTTATGACTCTCCTCAAAACAGCTCATACCCACTGCTGTACAACACATAGCAGGCAGGTCAGCACTCATTAATCATGCCAATGTTTTTAGAATCAGCTAAATTGTTGGTCATCCTTACAATACGTTAGATCTTTAGACATCTTCCTGTGTCCTTTAGAAAGATGCATCATGTGAACCAAGAACAAGGTTTTGTTAAGGAAGGTATGGAGAGACGCATGAAGAGAATGCACCATTTCAAATTTTGGGTGGCAAATTTAATGGGATTTCAGATCAGCAGGTCTGAAAGTGAAGGAGACAGCTATACTTCTGATCAACACCCCACAATTCTAGTGCTGAGAAGTCAAAGGATTGAAAAGGGTTTATCTCAATGTTTTGATGGCAAACCAGACAAATACAAGTTACATACAGGAAGAAGATACTAATTTTGTCAGCACCACTAGTTAAGTCTACAAATAAAACAGTCTGCTGAAAACTGAGCATCAGGTAGATCTTAATTCAGAGCATGGAAAACAACAAGCCCCTTCGCTTCCCCCCCCCCGCCCCCCCATCCAATTCTTGCAACAAATACTCAAAACTGCTCCTAAATTAGTTCTATGGAGCACACTTGGCCAAAATTTTCTCAAAAACAATGTATTCACAAACTTGCATATGAGGATCACTCCACTGATACTTGTATAGATTATCTGATGGCTTGACAAGGTAGGCAGAAATTGGGCACGTTTTTGGAAGTCAGAAGCTCCAAAGATGTGTTTTAAGCAGCCAATAGCTCATAAAAAAAGGAGCAACTGTTTATAGGGCAACTAACTGGCAGGTCTCCTGGTAAGAACAAGTTCCTAAAGCTCAGCTGATCTAGAAAAGTATATGTCACTTTATTAGGAAAATGTAAGACTCCTGGTGGCATAAAAGCACAGATTTCAGCCTTCAGTCAGGGAGGTATGGCAGCAGCGACTGGCTCTCATCCAGCATTCGCTATATGGGGGTTGAAGTAACATGGACCAGTTGGACACAAGAAAAGGAAGGGAAAAAAGGATGAGTTCACTTGTGCTGAAAAGGTTGTTAGCATTACACAAGACACAACTACTCATGCACATGCGCTCCATGCCCAGCAGGCAGCCCCCACGTCTGTTTGAAATTTGCTCTTCTGCGGGATGGTTGCCAGTCATGGCACACAGACATGCTGCAACCCAGTTGCTTAAAAAGGCTGTACAAACCATTTGGAGTTTTCTCACACCATAAAAATGTCACATCTTGTGACTACAGTTTCATGGTGGTGGAATACAATGACGTAAGAGCCATGCACTCACTCTTTTCTGCCACCTGACAGCGGATATTAGTTGATATGTTTTAACCAACAGACCAAAGCAAAAAGCTCTACCTCAAACAGGACAAGTCCTCACAACATTTTATGCTGGTGTGATGGCCAATTCAAAGAAAAACGCAAATCAGCTGAAGGGTTTATGATACAAAATGTAGTTATCTCCTTAGCAGTTACTCGCTCAGAAACTGAGACTTGAACAGAATAGCAGGACCAAATTTCTTTAAAAGTACTCTACAAAGCAGATTCATAATTAGTAGGCAGGGCCCATAACAAGGATACAAGTCCTTGTCTCACAACTGAATGCATTTACACTTAAGTAAAATAAGATATACAGAAACTACCAAATAGAGTACATGTAATAATTTTCCTGAAACACCTTTAAAAATGTCTCCTCTTTCCTCCAAAACTAGTATATTATTAGTTTTTGTTGTTTAAAAACAAAAAAGGGAAAAAAACAGGTTTCCCCTCACGTATTTATAAAAAGTAAGAAAAAAGCCCCTTACCAACCCCACAGATTTCTACAAATTCCAGATGCATTTTCCTGGCTTTTTACTAACATGGGTGACAAGCAAAATAACATAAATTGGTTTCCTTTCAATACATTTGTTTTCATTCCTTTTGCTGACAGTATTTGTGATGTCATTTACTCTGGTAAAGAAACTAGCTCACATTTCTCACGTTTTCAGGGCGTTAGTTGTTAACACAGTATACTAATTATGGAGGGGTTTGGGAGGTTTTTTTCCTTTTTAAAAAGCTAGAGCTGGCTTTTTATCTATTTTTAGAAGTTTAACACTGCATACTTTCCGAATTTAAGTAAGATTGGTAAAGCATCTGTCCTTCTTCTCCCCAAAATAAGCTACATTTGCTGGCATAATGCAACCAACTTATAAATGAGTATTTCTTTATAATCTCACATAGGACTTACCATCTCAAAATTACATCACTAGACCATAAAATCCCAGAGCCAGAAGAGGTCAGAGAGAAGAGTGAACAAAATTAAAACGTCATTTAGTCAATTTTCCTTTTCCATGCGAGGATTAAGATCCCCTCAGAGTATGGGCCATAACACAACCGATCAGTTGCTGAGTTACAGTTCTCCAAGGGCCACACCACTCTTCAGAAAAGAGGCCATACTTCCAAAGGGAAATATGGTGGGAGATATTCTCTCAGGTTTTGATCAATCATTTTTCAATAGAAAGAAAACAGACTGCTTTCCCCCGAAGCATTTTTGAGAACATACTCTCTGGATTGAACAGTTTTCAGCTGCAGGCCAAAGTTAGTTCCTAAACAAACACTTTGCATGTCAACAGAAGCCCTATAGGACAAGGTTTGATTTTGACCTTCCCAACACTCTCACTTGAAATTGATTATTTAACTCAAGGCACAAAATTAACTGAGGAAACAGGAAGAGGTACCCACGTTTTCTCCACATCACATGCAGTTTGACAGACTGCATTTTGCTTACAATTGTACACAGATGCGTGCACAGGGTAGAAATGCTGCTTCTTTGACTAAAGTTAGCAGGTTACCTCAGCATGTACTTCATGCTGGAAACATCATTTGGATGATGCCTGTTTCCAGGAGAGCTCTTCTTTTCACTAAGTAGTAAATCTTCAATTGCATTAAGCCATAAACATTCTTGCTAACTTAACATGATAAAAGAATCCACAAAACTAAATATTAAAATACAGGAGGTTTTAAATTTTTCCTCTTTTAAAATAAGAATATGAACGAAGGCAGGTTTGTGTTTTTGCATCCACATTTTTCCTTCTATTCCTCGGCAGAGAGGCTCTGAACCTCGCACATCACCTTCCACTCCCTCAGAGCACTCTTTGGACAGACATTATGAAGGAACTACAAGATACGGGCTACATAAAGAAAACCTAAATAAATGGAGCATACATTTTTGTCTTTAAATAAATCAGTCCCTCAGAAGTTAAGTGCACCAATTATGTGGCTAACATTAGGGCAACAAATTTTCCCTTGCCTTCCTATTGCCATATGCCTGTCATTTTTTTTCCTACAGTTTCCACTCACTGTTTCAAACATATGTTGCCACTTATGTGCCAAGAAAGGAATCTCTGAATTACCCCCTTCATATATGATGAAATGGCAGACTGAATGGAGCCAGAGAGAACACCATTAGCAGTTATTCACACTTCTGTTTTCTCTTAACTTCTATTCTCCGAAGTTTATTCCTCCTATGCAACGGGACGTAGAACTATAAAGCCATCCATGACTCATGCTGCAAAATATATAGCTGCAGCCATGTACCACAGAAGCAATTTTTTTTTTTTTTTAAAGGCCACCTTAAATAAACTTTTTCTCCTTTCGGTTTCCAGATGGAAGATTCTTTTGTGAATCGCTTACCCAAGCATCAACACTGGTGATCCAACATTCTTTTCTTGTAAACTCACTGCTCAGTTTACCAGTGGTTTGCAGCCTCTCTCCCTGCAACTCCTGCTTCCCGGTGTCAGCCTGGGTGCACACTTCACAGTTCCAGAACAGTGGACCTTGAAAAACATCTATAGCACTACCCGCGCTCTTCTTTTTCTGCTCAAAAGAAGACCGTGAAAAGATAAAGTCATGCACATAATTCGTCAAGGGCCAGGGGGGTGGGGGGAAGGGAGCGGGAAACAACCAACCAACAGTAAAAGATGAATGGAGGGGAAAAAACAGGATGCACAAACAACTAAAAAGCAAGTCAGTTTGATGACTTAAATTCCCACAATGCCAAGGCATCCATGCTCCTGAGGGTGGTTCTTCTGGCACCCTGAAAATCCAGCTAAGTAACAGCCTATGAGGATACAATATCTTCAGCCCTCTAATAACTCAGTAGAAAAAAAGCTATCCACTAAAACAGATGCCAACAGCTACCTCTCAACCTTGCTAACATTACACAGGGGTAACAGGAAGTTAGTCCATCAATATTTTTTTAAAACAGGTTAAAAATAGCCAAGTGTTTCCAGAAGGAGTCACTCAATGACAAACACAGAGCAAAAGTAGATGTGTTGGATAGTTTCAAGAAAAGTTACCCCCCCCCCCCAAAAAAAAAAAGAAATCTTTCATGAAATAAAAAGTGCTACTAAACTAAAAAGAATTCAAATAAAACTAATACCATCACCATTTTCTTCTCTGATGCTCTTGCATTGATTATCAGCATCAAAATCATCATGTGGTAATACTAGATTATTTTTTTCCTTTTTTTTTTTAATTCTTTTGTTTTCTTTTTGTGGTTTGTTTTTAATGTGAGGAGATACAGACAGAAGCCGTCAAAAGAAAAAAAAAAACCAAACCATATATTCAATGCCAGAAAATTACTTAGAATAAATTGCATAATCAGAGGCCAAATAATTACCTTTTGCCTCCATTTAAATTCTCAAGAGCGTAATGAAACCAATAAGATGCACAGCCTGTAACTTGGTATTTTTTAAATTTTGTAAGGACGTTGTTAATTAAAGACATGGGTTAGTTCTGAGAATGGAAACTATCCAACACATCTTACTTATACACTGTGTTTTGTTACTGAGTGACTCTTCCTGGGCATGCTTGGTTATTTTTACCTGCTTCTTAAACATAATTGTCATCCTGGGATTTCATGTTTGCTATTTCCAAGGTGTCCTATGAAACCAACTGCAATTCATGCAGAATGCTGCTTTTCCTTAATTCTCAGAGTAGTGGCCCCAAAGTGAAATGATTTTAAGTTCTTCTTATTCCTCTTCAGTGCCACAAATTTCTGCCCTTACTGATATCGACCGCATCTTTTCTGGAAGTTAAGAAGCAATTACCGTATTTCTTGGCAAACATAAACATAGTAGAACATAGCTCAAACCGTCATATTTATGCTGATTCAGCAGTGAAAATTTAAGAAATCCTCCACCACTCACTTCCATCGCTGAAATGAACAAAAAGGCCCCCACAACACACTTAAACTTGTTTTTCCAATTCTAACTTTCTTCAAAAAAAGCATATAAAGAAAAGGAACAGTCAGCAGGGTAAAGCAGTAAATACTGGGTCCCAGAAAGTTTCAAATGACCCACAGTTAGTGAGGGGATGTAAAAGTTCCTTGGTCCTTTTGCATAAAAAGGAATATTCAGGCTTATGTCACAGAGGCCAAAATGTAGAAAAGTCACATGGCAAGTTCCACTGCCAAAAGAGAGAAATCCCACAGACTGATGTTGTTCTACCAAAATCGAGATTGGGGGGGGGGGGGGGGGAGGGGAGACATGACGCACACGGGACAGTACCCACCAAAACACCAAAATCAATCTTGTTTTCCTAAACATACATCAGTAACATGTATCTTTAGGTCTCCAGAGTAACTAATAACCCTTTGTCCCAATGTCTGCTCCACCACTGGTATAAAGATCACTGGGAGACTGAAACAGAAAGATGTCTACATGAATAACCATAAGGGAGAAAATGTCACACATGCACACCCCAAACTTTTCTGAACAGAACTGCTGATAAATAAAACAAGCTGGTAGGTTGCTAAATACCACCTATTGCCCATCCAATGGATAAAATGAATGCAAGTTCCAACTGTTATTTCATCAAAAAATTGAATATTAACTATATTAATTAAGCCCACTAAGTACTCATCCATGCTGTGTCCTGTGGATGAATGACAAGACAAAAAAGTCTAAGAACTACACCATCTGCTGTGAACAGACAAAAATACAGTGAAGTTTTAAATAAGTCTTCATAGTGCGTGCCTTCCTTTCCACTTGAGGATCTTAAGTATTACACACACTTACATACCAGTTATCCTTGAAGTATATATTTTGAGGCCAACGCTTTCAAAATCTGTATCTTGTTTCAAGATTTTATGGGAGCACTGACCATCTGCAATTGATCTGGAGAAGAACTGGGGGATTCTGAAATGATCAAATCAAATTTATTATTTCTGAGGATACTTTGGGACAGGCACATCAACAAAAAAAGTTGCCAACAAGTTCCCACTCTTCAGCAAATATATTTCAAAAGCAAAGTCAATATTGATGGATGACTCACACTGGTGCCTAATTTAGCCTGGGAGCAGGACAAGAGGGGAGAGAGGAGAAAAATCCATGGCCTTGGCTTCAGTCAGTCTTTTCACTGAAAAAACACTTTCCAGTCTAAAAGGCACACATACCCCAAGGCTGACTATCAGTTTTAATTTGAAATTTTGGTGCAATTTTACCCTGAAGCCATGCATAAAAACTACATTAAGACAAGACAGGAAATCACCTGTAGATCATCATAACATAAAGCTCAGACTTTTAAGTGGTTCTGTTTTGGTTTGTTTTTTTAATACAGTCTCATTTACCACAGAGTAGGGACTTATTTATTTTATTTAACATTAGGTTTATGAAGTCCAAGTTCGTTAAAACTAGACTGAGATCACACAAAATACCACAACAATCAATAAAGACCAAACTTTGGTATCACTTTCATAGAGCTTGAGAACTATAAACTCCATAGCATACCTTTCACAAAAAAAACCCAAAGTCTTACTAAAAACCAGAGTAGTTCTGAACTGGGCCGATTAAAGTTGCCAGACACATAACAATAATTTGCACATATGGTTCTCAACAAGTGAGTAACTCTAAAAAGTGCTTGATTTAGATTAGAAAGACAAATTTAATATTCCGTAACCAAAAAAGTTTCTTTCCTGTATTTTTAAGTGGATCATTTTCCAATAAATTAAAACCACAGACTGAGTGGAAATTGGTCTGCCTCCTTTGAATTCATTAACAACAGGAATTATACTACATGAAATTTCAGCAAATCAGTTTATAAACATATCTGTAAAACTCTTCTGGTTCTTTTTGTTTGCTTCAATACATTTAAGTACATTTACAGAAAGAAGGCAAACTCTTTACCAATTTAAAATCTTATTTTCTTCAGCTACACCCTTCCCACGCAAATCCTATCCCCAGTCTATTCTTTCAGTTCATAGCTGTTAGGAAGTTAATAGGATGGTTAGGAAATGGTTAATTTTGCAAGATTATGTCTTCCATATGCAACTACCACTCAGCATCCCACCCTAAGGGTACAATCAACCAATAAAGACTTTGTTCTGATTATGTAATGCTTATTTGATATCCCACTTGAGAGCTCTTGGATGTAAAGACAACTATAGCATAGTGACTTTGCAAATAAGATGATGTAATGCTACTTTGGAAGTAAAAAACCATCTGAGCATGCTCACTGTGAACCACACAATTCAAAAGCCCAAGGACATTTCAGTCTGAACCATCAGACTGCTGGAGAGCTGTCTCTCCCTTTCTGGTTTGTTTACTGTATAGCTCTTACAAACTTTCTGATACCAAAGCCAGAACCATAATTTTCTTCAAAACTAGTCACACAAAAAAACCCATCCAGAACAACCCACCTTTGTTTGAAGTTAACAGGTTCTCAAAAAATGGAATAAAAACTCCCTCACAACTTGTATTTATAAATAAGAATGTGAAAAACGTTTTCTAGGTAATTCTAAGCAAAAGGTAGCAGTCAAAAGAACACACACAGGATTTGTGCAATTCTTAGAAGTTGTATGTGGAAGTCCAACTTGTATCAATACACCTGTAGCTTAAGAGTTATGAAGGTGTTTAACTTGGGACTTAACATTCAAAGATTGCAAGTGAACACATACCCAGTACATTCATTATTCATCAAAGTAGAAACAGTAATAGCCTATGAATGTCATAAGACCATGCACGCATGCATACAGCTTTAAAAGGACTGTCACCTCATGAGGCTCTATATATAGAAGCTTTCGTATTTCAGGTCAATGAAGAAGTGTTTTTTTAGAAGAGACAAAAAAAAAAAGGTTACCAAAAGTAAAACATCCAAATATTCACCAGAAGAATCACACAACAAAACAATAAAATTCTATTATCAACTTAGTAAAATCGCTTTCACCGAAGAGGTTGCTATGCATAGTGAGAGAGAGAGAGAGAGAACAATGTCAGGGTCAGAAGAATGAAGATGGACAAACAAATCAATCCCAAAGCTCTACTGGAAAACAAAGTGAACTTTTTTTTTCATTGTGAAAGAGGTGACCATTTTCACTATCCTCAATGCCATGCAATTGACAGCAATAAATTGGCCCTATTTGAAATAAAAGATTCCTAAGATAATTCCATGCAGAAATGTAAGACACAGCCACTTTCCTTTCTAAACTCAGATTAATGTCAAAGTGAAAAGTACGCATGTAAGACTGTGTGGACTAGCTCCTGATTCTGGACCTCTTCCCTTTCCCATTGACCACCCTTAGGGAACAAAAGGGCAATCCTAAGCCTCCCTGCATTCCAGTACAAATGCTAAAATTGCCTTGTAATCATTCCTTCCCAGTCACTCCATCAGACATTGACATCTTCACATGGTCTTCCCTCCACTTTCCAATAATCCACTCACGGATTTTCTTCTTTCAACATGACAAAGGCACACTGGAACCTCACCTGACAAATGTTAGCCTCCTTTATTGCTCCTAGATGCACTTAAAAAAAATCAGAGACAAGCACAGAATAACACGAGAAGGGAGAAAAGAGAAATGACTTGTTAATATCTGGTGAAATAGTTAAAAAAACCCACAACTTCACAGAGTGATTGGGTCTACCTGTTCCCCTGCAGTTCTGAAAAGAAATAAATTATTATACTTGTAAAAGGATCCACAAACATGATTTCCCATCTTCCTTTTGTATTACTTAACATACTAATGCTATTCCCTGAAGCCTGTAGGAATTCACTACCAAAAATGGGCAGCTTTCCTGCTTTTGAGAGATACCTAAAATAGAGAAGATGCTTCCAAGAAAGCATTTTCCACAATAATGAAGCAAAAGTAATGAGTCACAGTTTGGTTAAACAAGCCAAATTCTGTGACATCAATACATGTGGAACACATACTGGTACAACATTTAAAGCTAAGGTGTCACAAACAGCCCTCATTCACTTCTAAGGAATAACTAGCTGGAAGGAATCAACATCCTTTGAAACCGGTGTCCATAAAAGCTCAGAAATATCCACAACTCCTTTGTGTACATTTGCATGTGCAAACTTTTCAGAGCAATTCTCAAAAGGTCTGGAGACATTTCAGAATTCGCTCCTGCTCAGATCCTGCTCTCCAAGGCTGAGGGTTTCCACAAGCCTCTGAGGTATGAGTGTTTCTGCTCCAGGGATACCTATCCCCTTCAGAATTGCTCCAAGAACTCTAACTAACCAGCACACTGACCCCTGAGCAAACTATACATAGCAACATCTTTCCGGAATGACTTGCATTGATTTAGATATACACAGATAGCTACAAGTTAAGGCTCCACTTACATTCCCAAGCCCCAAGGTCAAAGGCATTTTATAACTCTCAAATAAAGTGTTTATTCTTGTCAAGCTCTGTATAACCTTATGTCACTCTGGACACACTTTAGTCTTCCAGCAAAATAACTCCTCCTATTTTGGTAGAGTTGGATACATGTACGCTCCTCTTTACTCAGCAGCAATATCAAGAAGGACTGATTTGTTTTATGTGAGAATAACCTTTGCTCATCTACTATGGGGATTCTGAAATAAAAATAAACAAACCCAGGAAAATAGGATAAAACAAAAATGCATCAAAGAACAAATAAACTTCACGTGTCCCAAAACATAGACATCTTAAGAATAGGAAAAGTCAACTTTAATCAAATTCTAAGAGGTTACGCACAACCAGGTCTCATTTAACACAACATACCTTAGGAATTCAGAAAATACTTATTCTTTTGCAACTTCTAGTCCTAGGCCTCTGATTATCATACATGGAATCCAGACACTTCTTTATGTATTACTTTAAAAGTTAAAGTAAATAAGTGTGATCATTTTCTACAAAAAGGCTGCAAGCAGTATCATAAGTACCATATTACACTAACTAGAATTGCTTTTCTCCCTCTGCCCTTGCTGCTGGCTAGAGTTATGCACAAATATTTACTTAGACATACAGTTACGTAATTATTGGGGAGGTGGGAGGATGATGACAGAGACACACACGTGGGGAACATCCCAAAGATTAACAAATTTACCATGCTTGAATCTTTGTTCTGTAGAGTCACCAAAGAGTACAAAGGTTAACAATATTTTGTTGTACTATCCTTGCTAGGAAAATACAGCTATGTTAAAAAGATATGCAAAAGAACAACTTGAAATTATATGTCCACTTAAGAAATCAGCTTATTTTTTTCTTGAGTAATAAACACAGTCTGTAAGACAAATTATTAACAATTATCAAATGTCCCATGAGATTTCATAGCAAAAGAAGCCACTTCAGATTTCTCTTACATGAAATTGTTTCACTACAAGAAAGATTCAATACATCTCCACATTTAATCAATTCTACACAGTTCATCATGATCACACACTTAATATACACGCAACTGTTTATGGACTGTAACTATCTTTCATTTAATTAATATTAATCTTCATATTACAAGCTTCTGAGTTCACTAGCCAGGGCAAATAGAAGCCAGAAATGATGCTCTGTCAGAGTGCTTTCAACCATGGTACCAAGGGGAGACAACATTAAAAGGAACAGAAACTTCATCCTTAGAACTAAAAATAGGTATCTGAACAAAAACAGATTAAAAGTACTCAACAACTAAAACAACCCCACAAAATAAAGCAGACCATAAAGCACTGGGGAAGGTTGCAGGGAAGACTGTTTAAAGAGTATAGGATTTAGGGACTAAAAAGGAATTTTTGTCTTTCCTTTAGGTGCTGGAAGAGAACTTCCTTAAATCACTGCTTTGTGCTTGAGTACAATTTTCAAGCATAAAGCAATCCATAGGTTATTCAAGCATTTAATTCATCTCCTGAAAGATTTTCTTAGTAAGTCCATCCTATTGACATAACATCCAGAGACAGGAGATCAATAAAAGTGTTCCCAGATGATGACACAACTTTCCTATTGCCAAGTTTAAGGTAACAGTTCTTAATGCTGACATATCTCATGCAGGCTGCCATAAAAAAAGCCAAATTAATACCCTTTCGTATTTATTCCCCTTCCTCACTCAAGGGTTTTGTGAATTTTTTGTTGCAGACTGCAGCTATGGAGTGTCTGAATCTGCTAAATACATTTCCCCAAGCCCAAGAGACTCCTTGAACAGTACCTGCTGTGGGCAATACTAACACAAAGAACTACATGGGACTACACACTAGGAGATCAAGAAATTCTGTAAATGCTTTTCCAGACTAGAGAATTGAACCACACAACTAAGTCACATTTCTGAACTATGAATTTATCAGATAGCTCAGCAATTCTGAATCCCAAAGGGATCAAAGTTTTACAAGTTACATTACATCCCTAGGAATTCACAATCTAAAATGGTCTGTATGGGATACATTTGCTTCTGCATTATTTCAATACAGATTCCTTGAACAAGTATTGAAATCACCAATAACTTAGCAGTACTGTGCTTTAAACAGGGACTAGCGTATGGCCACTGAAATTGTAAAGATTAAGGAAAGCCTTTTAAACTGGTGGGTTTTGGGTGGTTTTTTTGGCAGGAATCCACAAAGGGAAAAAAAATTACCAAAGTAAAAAACCTGTCTCTTACTATGTAGGTTTCATAACATATATGTCACCATCTAGAGACGCAAAGAAGGGCCTGTGGGCCCAAGAGCGTGTTTGTGTTTTACTCGGGTATTGCAGGCAGCCCAAAAAAATACTTTCTCTCCTTGCAAAGTTTGCCTTCCTTAGCATCCACAGTCATTCTTTTACAACCTTACTACCTTTCAGATAAGCTCTAACAGCTACATTTTCACTGGGTTAATCTGTAGGAGGCAAGAGAATCCTACTCAAGAGAATTATAACGATGAAATGGAAGACTCACAATACATTTTGATCCTGGATTCTCTCTACTTAACCACTAAAAAAGAAAAAAGTATGACAACTTTGTACTTCTATATGCATAATATCAATGGCTCCAACAAGCGTTCTTACAGTTCCTAAGCTGCATTCAAGTCCCTCATTCACTTAAGGGTATGCCTCAAGCTTGTGCTCTCAAGGCAGACCACGGCCTCAAGTGACTCCTGTAAAACTTGCAACCTGTAAGAAATGCTCTGAATTCCAAATCCCTTCTACCTGTGTGCTCGGCTTTGTACTCTGAGGTATTGGTGGAACAGCATCACCCAGCAACAAGTGAAGAAACAACAGACATGAAAGGAAAAGCAGAAGGGAAGAGATGATCAGTGATATGGAGGAACTGAAAGAATTTGCAACTTGATCGACTTCTTCCCCTCATCTGTATCAAAGATTTGAAAGGAGCATGCTCCACTGACACCATGTTCAGTTCATGTCTATGCAAAAAGTTGAGTCAAGTTCACTCAAATCTGTGTGTTTATTATTCGAATAAAAATTAAACAGCTCAGAAAGAGGTTCAATCACTTTGAACAAAATGACTGAATTCACGGCTTAGGTTAACACGTACTAAAGAGCTGAGACAGGGATTCAGGTGGAGTAAGATTTGAAGGTCAAAATGTTTCAGTCACACCATTTCCCTGTAGTTCTACACGAAGGATCTTGCTTTGACTGAATTTCAAATGAGAGGGATGAAGAAAAGCAGGCAACTAATTACACAGTGTCACATATTTTTTCTGAGGTCTAATGACTAAAGACAGGCATTTAAAATATGTTCTACTTTCCAAGCATGTTCATAGATGTGGAACTTAGTACCTTCCAAGGTACCTCACCACAACACTCTTCACATGATTACAACTCACTTGTGCTATTTCATTAATACTGAAACAGCTGTCATGCTTCCAGAAATAGCCCAGGCTTACTTGCAGTGGGCGAGGGGGAGATAATAAAAAAATCTTAGTACAGAACACCACAAAACAAACCTCCAAGCCCAAACTGCTGCTTTAAATACACTATTGTGCAGAGTTTTCATAGATTAAAGAATGTTACCTGATTTCATTATGGAGAAAAGATTACTTGGCTATATATTGTTTATATAGACTAGGGGAAGGGATACAAATTAAATTCTATTAATCTTTGTTCTTGGTAAGCTCTGCTGCACAAAAGATGTCTTTTTCATTAAAAAAATATCTTGGTCCCATATACAAGAAGAAACCATCTCACAAGCAGATATGCAGCACTTACCAGTTCTCCTTAGGAGAGAAGTCAGTAGTAGTAAAGAGATGCAGTCATCAACTTCTCAAGGTGGCGCCTAACAAAAAGGGATCTAATTATCCCTAACATTTGGCTAGGAATTTTATTCGTATCTGCCAAAAAAGGGAGAAAAAATGGAATCTGCAAACAATAGGAGAGTTTGGGAAAATATTTCTTCCTGCTGCCAAAAAAATTAGAAACACACAGTAATGAAGATATGAATCTCTTTCCATCCATGGTCCATAGTAAGACACATGACTCTAAAGAATGTTATCTTTAGAACTTTCCCCTGCTTCTCCCCCTTGCCTTCCACATGCAATTTATTAGTTGTCAGTGCATTTCAGACTGTCGCTTAGCCATAAGAGCCTCCATATTTCTCTTTCTAATATTCAGAAATTAATCTATGCATTAGGATATAAAACATGAAAACACTCTTTACTGATGAAATCTAAGAGAGCGTCAACCATGATGTTAGCAGAAATAATAAAGACAAATTGAATAGAAAAATTTTGAAGGATGCTATCAATCCAAGAAATAATTAAAAAGTGAGTTAATGTCAAAACTCCCACAGACTTCAGAGACAAGGCTGAGCATACATTGGAGAGAAATCCTTGAAGTCACATGAGTTATTAAAACATTAAACATCAGATCCCATTTATGCAAGTCATTAAAATTCGACTTGTCAATCTCGCATGTGTTTCAGTTCAGCAGTATCACTTGCAAAGCTTAAGCAGACCACCTCCAAAAAAGCAAATAGTTTTATATAAAATGCTAATAAAAGCTTTGACAGTATTTGTACTTCTGTAGATGTCTACTTTTGGAATATTAAAATAACCTAAAGATTTAGACCCCAAGGAGAATTTCAAAAGCATGAGCTTCAACAATATCTACATGAAGTAAATATGACCAAGAGTCTGATTAAGCCAAGTATTTCAATATATCATTAAAATCAGGCTTATGCTGAAGTCCTTTCTTTTTTCAACAAAAATACACAGGACTATGTTTTAAGTGCTTTGTTGAACTGAGGCCCAAGTTCTAATTTCCTTTATTTATCTTAGATACAAAATGGCAAAAGGAAGGGGTCAAATGCTGCAATAGATAGGTTATGGGTTTAAGGACACTGGAATTGCTGCTGTGATTTGCCATGGGAAGAAAAAGGAAAGAGTAGTTTAACGATGAAAGTAATGGGAGGAATTCAGATAGTTTAAGATAAAGTCTAAACAAGACCCTCAACATCTTTTAGCTTATTTGTCTCTTCTGTCTACTACAGTCTTCCATCTTTCCAGTTTCTATTTTTTTCAAGTAAAATCCTGAGAAAATGTGGGCACAAATAATGATACAAAACGATAAGCAGAGAGACTAGATGAAAGCCACTGCAAGCAGGCTGCAGGGAGCAGCCCCGGGTTGTCAGGGGATGCACCAAATGATCTAATATGGTTTTCATTTGGTCTCTAGTGTCTACAAATCCACAGTTCCTTTTGCTGTCACAATACTTGCAAATGCACCAATTCTGAACAAAACTATGTCTAGTAACTAAGGAAACCAAATTCATTTTCAGGGACCAATGGAGAATGAGACAGGCATATCTGCTTTTTTCCCCCCTTCAGTGAAGTTCACCAGTGCCAGGATTCTACTTGCAGATACTGGAAGACACTTTGTAAAAAAGCAGTAAAGGAAGCCTTCTCAGTAGATATAAATAATGTTATAGTAATCCAAAACTTGGAATATTTAATTATATAGTTCCTTAACAGGGCTTGGAATAATACTGTACTCTATCCTTTATTAAGTTGTGACAATACAAGAGAAGGAAGTCAGGTCATTAAACACTCAGCTGATGCTCTTTGTTAAAGCTGTTTTGTAGAAGGTCACAGATGTGCACTTTTGTATCGCGGAGGAGAATTAATTAAAAAACTAGAAGCGCATACTTTGGCCATCTCCAGATGTAAACACAGGCTTATAAACAGGAGGATTTGCATTCCCTATTCCCTGCTCCAGCCTGCCCCCAGAACACCAATAAACTTATCACCAACACTGTCTGAGCTGTGATCCTAGCAACTCCAGAACAGATCTGGACTGTAAGGATGGATTTTTGATTCCGAGCTTTTGAGAAGTGGTCTTCTTCAAAGCTGTGTCTAGTCTACAATGGTTTCATGTGGGAGGACAAAAATGCAGGTAATTTTCATATCGAGATAGATTAGAGAGATAGTGGGTTTGCAGGTGAAGGAGAAGATGCAGGGGGAAAAAGTTGCAAACGGAAGGAAAGAAAAAAATTAACAAAGAAAAATACAGAAACAGTAGTTTTCACTCTAAGCATTTGCATGCTTGCACACACACACACATATGTAAATAAGAACACATGCACAGTTAACTCCTGGCTACCTTTCCCAGATCTACTTACCTGACACCCCCTGCAAATCTTAACTGGATACAGCATCCTTGTAAAGCCTGCTCTAAGCCAGTACCTTGGATCTGCACCTGCGTTTTTAAACACAGTCCCAGCAGAAGGGGTGAATTTGTAGCTGAAGATGAAGTCAACTTCATGTTCCCCATACCAAGGTCACCTGTATGAGCTTTTATGTAATTCAAGTGATCCCCATTGGCACAATACTTTCGGGAAAAACTGTATAAAATGTTAGTTCCCAAAAACATTAGCCAAGCAAATGAACAGTCCAATTTCAGTTAAAGGACAGAATATTTTTTGTATGGATTTGGTTATTAGATCTCCCTAGAATAGGAAATAAAATATTATCCTGGTCTGTCCACTGGAATATTCAAATAAGACATTTCATTATCTCCAAAACCATTTCGGAAGGATCAGTATACAGGTATTGCAGTATTAAATAGATTTGGAAGTTTTCTGATCAAGCACCCAAATCTGAACTTCCTCAGAAACTTCCAAGGGGACACAGTAGGATTATCCATACACACAAGTAGAACGCTTCTGAGTAAGTCTTTAGCCAGTCACAGTGCAAAGGGCTGGCTGAAATTTTCCGACTAAAGAATAAGTACCTTTTTCAGACTACACTCAGGGTAAACATGTGCAAGGTAGATAAGAGATGTCTGTCTTTTTAAATGAAATGCAAACACTTTAATCACCATTTGCCTTCATACCCCCAAATAAGTAAATCGCCTTACATTACCATTATGCTTAAGTATGATAAAACACACAAAAAGCAGACAGTAGAACAGCTTAAGCTATACTGAAGTTTATCTGAAGACTAAAATTCAAATGCTGCCAATAAATGAATTGTGGGTGCACCTACTTTAACAGTGCCACACAAAATAGTGTAGAACACCTTTCAACGGTCTAATTTACCCATCGACACAAAAGGAGTTTCATTAACTGCTGTTAACCCCTACTGGAATTTCAACAACGAGTTTTGTGGCTATTTCAAGTATTTCTTCCTTGTGTTCTCAATGTTAATTCAGGGTGTACGCTGAAGGACAGGGAATACAAGAGATACATTTTAAGCTCTTCAATCTAAATCCTACTTTTTGGCTTCCTGCCTCTTTCCTAAATATTAAAACAAATGACTCATTTCTTTAAAACCTTCTTACTAAAAATAGTTGGTTGGACTGCTTAATTGTGTTAGCTGAAACACAAACATATGAAAAGGAAAGGGTTTTGTAGGAAAAACATTGAAGAGAAGAAAAAAAAAAATCAGATTTCATCTGGCCTTCCCATCATCACTTAGAGAATTGTTTTGTAGTTACATCATCAGGAAATAAAATACTATCCTCTGAGGACCCCGACTCTTTACAGAAGGAAAAAAAAAGGGGGGGAGAAAAAAAGAGGAAAAAAAAGAAAAAAAAGGAAGGCTCAAAGTTCATATCACCCTCTGAGGAGTTCAGTTAAATTCACATTTTTTGTCACATTAAAAAAAGAAAGAAAAAAAGAAAAAGCTTCCTTAGAACAACTAATTAAAGAAGATGACCTTCAATTTAATTTTTCCTTTCTCAAATTCTAGGCTGCAAGATTAAGTGGAAAACATTGTAACTAATCAGCTAGCAACTTCTAACGACTTTATTATCAATAATAGAAAGGAACTGCCCTAACCCAAACCTTCCGCACATTCTTCTTGGCCATGAACTAGTAGACAAATGAAATATTTCACACAGTCCTGAGCGTCAGCTGGAGCCAGAACACATTAATAAGCTTTCTAAGTTCTGGCTATCACTAAAGTACACCAGTCAGACACGACGAGTCTGCACAACACAGAGTGCCTTATATGGCAAGGCAATGACGTAATGCTCCATAGGCTTGGGGCATGCAAAGAGCCTATCTCTCATTGTTTAGTGGGACTGCTGGAATGCTCACATCTCTGATGCTACAGCTGAACGCCTCACACCATGGAGCAATAGCTGACCCAGGATTTCTATAGTCCAGGAGTGCAAGGTAAGGGAGAGGGTGGGAAGCAAACTACTTCTGGCAAGCACTGGCACTTCTTGCTTTTTCCTAGTGAGATACTTCTTTTTAGAAGTCCCTTCCAAAAAAAAGGGGGAGGACTGAGAAAGAGTAAAATACCCCAAAACAGCACCAGGAGATCCAGAAGATGCCTAGTTACTCAGAAGTAGGATAAATATTTCAAGCGTTAAAAATTGTATTTTAAACAATTCCTACAGAGCCAACAGATGAGGAATTAATTTAATGTTAAAGGAGGTAGTTATGAATTACATACACTTTCCAAATGGTCGGATAAAATCACGACTGCATTTAAAGCTGTGGAAAGAGTCCAACTGTATTGTAAGATATTAGGTAGAGCTACTGCCTCTCTTTATGCTGTATTTATATGCATATGCTATGTATTAGTAGACATGTATGCACATATGTCTCCAAGCATTTACTATACTTTTGAACAACTTTTACTGCAGTTTACAGAGGGATGTATAAATTGCCACAAACATTACTTTGCAATAAGATTATGCTATGTCTGAAAGAAACAATTGTAACTAGTTTAATTACTAACAAACTTTTCAACTCCTACACACTGCTTCCCTCTTCCGTGTCTTGTGTGCAAGTGTCAAATCACAAGAGGACAGAACTGTCAGATTTTGATGAAAAAACTTTAAATCCTGGTCATCAAACAAATGACAAGGCTTTCAAAATCAGAAAACCCACTGGTCTCTTCGAGGCTTATTCTACAAGATGCAGAATAGCATTTGCAGTTATTCACTCCAGAAAACAGAGAATGGAAAGCAGTTCTGATGAGGCACTAAACACCTTGAAAGATCAGGCCTTAGTGTGTTTACAATTCACATCTGCATAGCATACAAAACTACACTGTCCTCTCCCTTGATTAAGGACCAAACCCTGTCAAATCCTTGTTTATAGGAACACTGCAATTAAGTCAATTGTACTGTCCTACTTGCACATTCAGACTACTAAGCCTTGATCTCCAGAGCCTTGTGTGTAATTTAAAGTGTTAGAAGAGTTAGACTCCTTAAAATCTTTAAACTCAAACTCTTCTTAAAAGCAGAACATGTTTTATTATGTTTTCATTTTCTTTATTATGAAATTAAATTGACATTAAACGTTAGGACAGCAGAAAGGGGTTGGGGTTTTCCCCTTCATTTGATGTTTTAAATCCTGCAAAATCCTTGTTCAAGTATATACTTAATAAAAATCAAAGCTGATACAATCATATGCATTGCTGTACTATCAAGCATACATGGATTTAGAGATTGAGTCAAAATATCACATGTGAACATTTTTGTGACTTTTTTTTTTTGCTTTAAACACCAAGAAAATATTAAGTACTTATTTTCCACATGCTTCTAAAAACGTAAATATATAGACAGACATTTAATTTCAAAGCTAATGCAGGTATTTCTGTATTATTAACCTTGGCATTTAGATAAAGGTCACATCCATGTTTCCAAGATAATTTTTCTTGTAACGAACAAAGTTTGCACTTCTGTTGATGCCTTTAGTCTGCCTGGCTATAGAATCAGGGAAGAGGGCACTGTATAGTAAATATAGAATGAAAAGAATCCTAGCAACCAGAACAAATGTAAGTTTATAGTAGAAAACCAATACCCCAGATCAGTATCCTAAGCTCCTTATAATGTCTTCTGCTCGCTGTTCTGTCCTATCTGCAGACTTGTAACCTATGTCCTACCATTTTTAGATCTCCTTCCTGATAAATGATTATTTGGTTTCCTAGATATTCTATATCCAGTTGATTTAATAATAAATACATTGTCAAGTTAGAAAGTGGAAAAGTTAGCTATATTACGTAAAAGATATGTTATGAACCAAAATTAAGTAACAGACCTCAAAAAATGTGTCCGAGTAGAAAGGATAAGCTGAAGTCAAAGTACTATAATATGATGAAGAAAAAATATTCATAGAAATGCTACACATTTCTACTGGATAAGCATATATTTGATAAAGGCAGTAACTAGAAAAACTATTTCAGCTCCTCCAAATCCAACAGAGGGTAACATTTATCATTAATGCCTGCTTTAGCAATATCCAAAGTGCCATCTGTACTGTGAATGCTGCTAGCCTAATATGGATCATAATATCTATCAAAAGCCAGAACTCTATTTCCCATAGTCTGTCTTCCTTAGATCGAAAGGGAAAACATTCCTCACTTAATACTTACAGGACCAATATTACTCTCATTTATACTGGTAAAAGTCAAAAATAATTAGACTGAGGTATAATGATTAAAATATCTCACTGTTGTTTCCCCCCACCCCCAGCATTACACTTTGTTTTATCAGATTTCTTAATATGTATTGAGATTATCTCATTTTAAGCAATTAAAACATTAGCTTGCATCACTTAACAGTAAAAGGAGACAGGAAAAGAAAAAAATTATCACATAATTCAGTCTTCAACAACTGTATTTCTTCACTTAAATTTTTATAGCAACTTTTTACAACATCCAATGTAAAAAGAAAGCATTTTAAGAACAAGCATATCCTCCAGAAATGAAATTCAACTTCCTATCAGACTACATTGACCTTTTGTTCCTTCCCCGTCACTTCCCTTCCCTCCACTGACAAATACCATGTAACTGCTGACAGTCTAATTTTTAGAGATTTGACCCAGAAGACAAAGGGATGTAACTTACACTTATTTTATTTTCCCTATCGGTATTAGTAAAATCAAATTATTGCTTGATTTTTGCTAAGTAAAAGCAGTTTCATATTATTTACCCAATACTGTGATAAATTATCACATTTGCCATAGTCATGGGATAAAAAAAGCCTGGTTTTACTCCCAGTGAGTTTTCCCTCTGTGGCAGTTCTTAAAAGACTGGCATTTTTCTTCAGGAAAAATTCTTTACCAGGTGTAGCTTGGCATGGGCAAGTGAGCAGCTGCTGTTCCTCTGGACCTCTCCTGCAAACAGCTTCTCTCAAATCCTGGGTGTGGTAGTACCTGAATACTGTTCATTAAAGAAGCAATTAAAATATTTAAGTCAAAGAATCCTAAGGAGTTTACAATGTAGAAAGAGGTATCTTTAAAAAGCATCCTATAAATTTTTAGTTCTGACTCATTAATAGATCCCCTTAATACTTTAGCCTGTCATCAAGTTGATTTGAGCTTAGAAACTATGCCTCACCAATAAAAATAAATTACTTTTAATTGCTTAGGTTTGTTTTTCTCATATTGAATGGATTCTGCCATGGCATCCTTGAAGTTTATATTGAGCTTTTTTTTGAAGTTGAAAGCTTGGTTAGTTCAACCATTCACTAAACTGTATTACTCAGTTCCAAGAGGGTAAGAGGCATTGCTGAAAAATTCTAAATATAGCACCCAGTCTTGTGATTTAAGTGAAGTAATGGACATTTTGAGTCTTAACACCTCTCGGTATGTTATGCTGATTTTGAGGTTTGCTGCATTTTCTGTCAGCAGGACAAAAATCACTTTGATTGCATGTCCAGGGCACCATGTTGTTTCTGGAAGGTCCAACAACAGCACTCACGCTGATGGACCAATGGAGCACACTCAGGCATTCGCAACTCCTGTTCCTCAAGCATTCACAAATTCAAGGAAAATATATTCGAATATTTTCTGTGGCAGCCCGTAGCCTCCAGTTAAAAACAGTACAAAAACAACACCTCCCAAAGCACTGCCTCCTCACCAGAACAACAGAGCTGAGGTGACAGTGAAGAGGTGAATATTCACACAATAAATGAATGCTAGCTGAGCAAACATCCAGCAGCCTTCTTTAATAAACTTAGGGGTGAAAGTTCAAACCAAGCTCGCTAGACGACATTTCAACAGAACTCGAAGTCCTATAACCTGGTCATCCAAGTTGATAAATGCACATACTTTTTGCCTGTTGCAGAAGTCACCCTTTCTGCTACAGGTCGCCATGCACATCACAATGACGTAACAGAACTGCTTAACTTCAGCCTCGAGCTGGGCAGGGGACCTATGGATGACCACCAGAGAGTGGCTGCTGTAGTAAATAAGCAGAACGTGAGCCATTTTGCTTCATACTGCATGCTCATAGAAGCTGAGCAACCAGAGCCCACAACCACCTAACTGCTCATGCTTGAAGCATCTACATACTTCAGGTAGGGTACACAAAGCTTCAGTGAACATGACTGAAAACGTGGATGGAAAAAACTAAATACTTCTGACAAGAAAACCATTAATCTTGCATACATTTCAGGGATGTGAAACAACACATAACCAGATTTCATTGTCCTTTATAGGCTTCCAAAGGCCTGGGAAGGAACACAACAGTTGCACTTAAAGAAACGATAGGTTAGAGTTCTTAAAGATCTTCCTTAAACCTCATATTCAAAGCAATGCCTTTCAAATTCATTCCACAGAGTGGATTTCAAACTTTGTCCTCTTTTATCGGAGACACAAAGCTTATCTAGTGTTTGCATAGCAACTACTGCAATGAGAGCATAAGAGAAAGAGGAAAAATTTAAAAAACTAAAATGAAGCAGCATGCTGCTGCTACCATGAGAAAAAAAAAAACACAAAAGGCTCTTTAAAAATGGAAAGTAATGCCCTTATAAAGCTCACATTTTAATTACATATTGAATTTCAGCACATGGACAAAACCTTCTTAGAGAAAGTATAAGCTGACTGAATTCCATCAACTTTTTATGGATTTAATCAATATTCTGATAAAATTTGCATAACTTTCAGTCATTAAGTCAAATTATGAAGAAAATTAGAAAATTTTATTACAATTAAGCTTGGCTTACTCGAAACTAATGTCACCCACCACGTTCCCAATGATTCTATTCTACTTAGTTACACAGACGTTTCTCAGAAGTAGTCTAATAAATGCCACAGTTGGTTTTGTTTTCAACTTCAAAATGTTCCCCCCAGTCAAGCACATTCTCAACCTCAGTAGAGCCATTCTGTTTCAGATCACTACCTAGAAAAGAGGAAAGTGATTTATATGAGCCTAATTTCTTTTTTTTAAGTTTCAGTCACTTGAACCTGGGGGTACAACAGCTCCACATTTGGGACACCTAACCCTTGACCTAAATATCTGAAATCCAATGCTGAACATACTAACTTGGGTGTAGGAAGGTGGAAAAAAAATGCAATTTGTTAATGTTCAAAGCTGAAACATTTTCTTAACTTACAAAAGTAGTACCATAATCTCTTTCATATAAAGAGAAAAGTCTTTTTCACTAGCAGCCCATGTCATTCCCAAATTAAATACTGAATTGGCTTCAATGAAGAGGCCACCACGAACTTTGGCAGGCTTAAAGTTTCTCCTAAAATACAGGTTTCTAAAAACATATCTAACATATAAATGGGTATGTGCATTTGCTTGCATATGTGTAAGCAGAGCAGGGGAATAAAAAGCCTCTGAAGTGAAGTCAGCAAGTACAGCTTCAATATAGGTCAATCCAAGACAGATAAAACAGACTGTCTATGAGGGTGGTGCGGGGACACCACCAACCAGTGAAGAATATTTAGGCTTGTGCTAGGAGGTGCACACATCAATTCCATTTTGGGAAAGCAGCAAACAGCTGACAAGAATCTTCAAGCTTACATATTTTGCTAACCCCTATAAAGGGGGAGGGAAGAAAAATGTAACATGGTATACTAATGAGCAGCCCCTCTGGAAAGTGCTTGCCCTTGCTTTGTTCCCATCCTCTGCTTAAAGGTCTAGATGAATACTGACATCTTTGTAAATATCAAAATTCTGTTTCAACCAGGATTAACTGGGTGGGGGGAATCAGAATTTGACAAGGTAACATTTTATAACCTGTAAATGACCCTCTCATATCATCTACGCTAGTGCAATTAACCAAACAACTAGCAAGTTCTGTCTAGAGATAATTGTGTCTTTTTATTTTCAGCATTTGAAACCACGTTATAAATTAATGATAAAAGCTAAAATGTATCACATCTGAAACATACTGTACATGAAAGCATGCTACAGCTCCTTCATTTTCTGAGTGACATCTGAAAATAAGAAAATATAACCTAAACATCACAGATCATCAGCCAAGAGGCAAGAAAAGAGATCAAATAGGGCACGTAGCCAAATGCCCTTCAGTCACGTAATGATACTGAGTTATAAATCAATTTGGGGTACAATAATGAGGCAGAGAATGCTCAACTGAATTAACAGTTGTTAGAAGAACAGGGAACACTTGGAGTCTAAAAGTCTTCGTATGAAGGGGCAGGGGAAGCATACATGCACATGACCCTCCTCTTTCCTAAAAAAGACTTTTTTCTATGACAGTTTTTGAAAGGCAGAGAAGGAAAACTGGGAAACAGCTGAAGATGGGAAAAGTAAGTATCTCTCTTGGCTTTAGGAAGCCTATTCAGACCAACTTTAAAAAAGTTTAAGAAACCATTGGTCACAGAATAGCTAGAACTAGTTAAATCCACTTTTTCATCCTAACAATTTAGTTTTTTCCTAAGAAATAGAGAAACATTTATTTTCCAAAGCAAGCAACAGTTACTCCAGCTGCGGAACACACATGCAAGCAGCTACAAAAAAAAAAAAAAAAAGAAAAAGCGCTGATTCTAGATACAAACTGTTATTGGCACTTTGAGTGGACTTACGACTAAAGGACCAGATTTTTTTTTTTTTTATGCTTAAGCAGGGTATTCGATCTTTAGTGCAGTGAACTACCAAGGCTGTAGAAAAATGAAACTGGAAGATCTGACTTCAACACACCATAATCAACAGATCTGAGAGTAAAAGATGTTCTTTAGTTAATTCATCGCAGGTGAAGAGACTACTTAAATTATTATTTATTTCCATTGTTATTTAAATATGTAAATTAAATCAATGAAGTAAACCTTGCTTAGAACTATAACCATTAAAAAAATTTCTCAGACTACCATCTTTAGCTCTCCACTACAGCTTCCCATCCTGTAGTCTAAAACAACGCGTTAGTCCTCTTTGAAGAGGATCAGTCTGGAGAAACCATGTAAACTTAAATCCTGAACAAGAGCACCTATGCTAAGGATTAACACACTTTAAACAAACATTCATTGACTTTGCACCTTTCAATGATTCACCAAGTACTCCCAGGCCAACGTGGCCCGAGGTCCTACTGAGACAAAGGAAAATGCAACTTCCAAGCATCCCACACTTCAAGTCCCAACACATTCAGATACAGGAGACATACAGCAAGACATTTAGCAGGATTAGGACAGATAGCAAGAAAGTGAAGTATCTCCCAGGTAGCAAAGTCCCCAGAACTACCTAGAACTGCATCCAAAAGCAATCTGTAATCCATCGGAAATAGTTTTAATACAATTGCTGAAGGTCACATACTGCAAAACAGGAAACTAGCAGCATTCTGCATCACTTGTAGCTTCAAAGCCATCTTTAGCTAGTTAACCATGCTGCAATGCATTGCTACAATCTTTCTTTCACTTGTGTCCTCCGAAATGAAGTACCGGCCAAGTCCATCTTAGAGAAAATGGATACCCTCGCATTACCAGGTCTAGGGGGAAAAGATCCATATTTAGCTTCAAAGTGAAATCTCTGCCATTAGTGTTATTTCTGCTCTTATTACTTCCACTCTTGGCTACTAGAAAAAGTTGCAACTGTATCAGCAAATCTGATTAAAGTACTTTGCCTGTTTTGAAATCCTCAACTGCATGGCTTCATACAACCTTGCATCAAGGGAAATTTAAATAATTCAAGCTAAATTTGCAGTAACAATTAAGGTTCATGTTTTCTGTCAAAAAAAGGAATGGAGCGCCTCCCAAGCCCCATCGTCAAACACTCAAGAGTTTATTATACACATACACGGAGCTACTTCAGTAAGAACGCCCACCAGAAAAAGGGATTACTTTTGTCTTAAGATGTATGCATATAATAAAGATTTTACGGGTACAAACAGGACCCTCAAGAAGTCATGGAATTTTATCCTCCTGTACAGCAGTGACACCACCTACATCATTTCTGAGGAATGTTCATCTAATTGTTTTTAACTAGCCCTGTTCCTCCAAACCATGGCAAACTCCCAGTCTTCCCAGACAGTTGTATTCAGTACTTTTATTTAACTTACGATGTTTAATCTATGTGGTTCTAATCACAATTTCAGCACATAAATTCTTGTCATGTGCAATTGAGCATGTGGAGAACATACTAACGCTTGCAGCCAACTTCCACCTGCCTAAAAGCAAGTGGCCACTGTATGACTGAGCAACTTATCCAGGACTGGCAGCAATGAGGGGGATGCTGTTCAAGAGGAAGTGCGCATGGCAGTATGGAAAGTTCTAAATTTTACCACTGCTGATGACTGATAATATACAAATAAGGCTGCGGTTAGCATAAAAGATAGGCGCAGTGCCTATTCTGCCCATAGATGAAAATGGGGGCCCAGACATTTATTTCTATATAAAATGTGTGTTAAAACTGTTTTAGAGAACATCCAGTTCCTGTAAATGTTATGGGAAAATGACATTTACGACTAACCAGTCTCCTCTGAGTAACATGATGTGTTATTGTTGGCTGAATGCCATTTTCTGTCATACCAAAAATATTAACTAATTGAAGTTAAAAAAAGTTTGTATGAATTGGATCCTTGCAATTATGCCCAGTTCTGGTCAAGACAGCAGCACTAGCACTGCCCCAAGTGAATCAGATACCAGAAAAGCACCTATTTTGCCAACTGCCCCCCAGAAAAAAACATCCATAAAACAGAGGTCCACCTTGAACCTACACACCGCGATGTTATATACAGAATTAAAAAAACACAATCAAATTATAGACAGGATTTACCTATGGAAATCGCTTAAGGAAAACTCAGATGGTTCTCTTAATCTAAAACAATTATTATCATTAAACTGAAAAGTGTAAAAAGATTACTTAAGGGTTACAAACTTATAAAGAGCTGAAGCAACTGACTCATTCAGGGAATCAGAACTTTTGCAAACTCCTCGGTCGCTAGAATGATGCAGATTAAATAGCCAAAACAAAAACTCAGCCCTCCAACTACTACACTTCCACCAACAGTAAACACAGCATGGCAGTGATAAGTAGCATTTGCCACGCACACGTGGCTGGGGTAATCAGTGGTGGTAGCAGCCCGACCAGAAATTTCCAGAACTTGGACAAGCTGCACTCCCTTGTTTGTGCCTAATCTTCCCACAGGGAAGAGGGGGGAAGGCAGGCACGGCTCTAAAAGACAGTTTTCAGGAGCGTAATTAACCCTTGCTACGATTTTTCACTTGCTGAATCCTAGCAGTAGGCTGCAATGGTAACAATTACTGGTACTGACACTGCGAACAGACAATGCAAACACATCCACCTGTTTATCTCTGTAGCACCCAGTGTTTTGTAACAGTGGTGATTTTAAAAACAGCTCAATAACTGTGGTCAAGCAATAATGTTGTAGCAGTAATGCCTACAGTATATGTTTAAGACAAAACTCAGGTTCATCAAGACCCAGGATCTCTCCTGTCAATTAAACTTGTTACCATACAATATCAGATACAATCATTTCAATAACACTGTCATTTATAAAAATCACAAATTATAAAAATCAGTAGTTGCGTAGTTACCATACTGTTAAAACCTTTCTGGGTTACTATTAATTGTCAAAATAATCTGTTACAGTAGGTTAATGCTGGTTTTCCATTTTAATAAATCTGAAGTTCAGGCACAAAATTTTAGTTGTCAAAGATGAAGAAGAGACAAAAGCAGAACCTGGGTTAGTAACTGAGAAGTTCTGCCTCAGTCTTCTTGCTTTGACCCCTATACCACATCTCTTGTGGTTCATCTTTCCATTTCCTTCTGAAAGCTTTCCATCTGCAAAACCATAATTTCCTGGCTGACGTAAATTTGAAGAGTTCCAAATTCTGGTGTTGCATCTGAAATTACTTGCTTTATTTCCGACTTTACAGGCAGTGTGGAAAGAGGGTGAGAGAGACAGAGAGGGGGAATGAATATGCACTACAGTAATATGAAAAAATCCCAAACTACTAACCAACAAAACCTAAGTCATATTCCCCGTGAGCCAGTTAAGTTATTGATGCATTTAGATTCAGAACAGAAGAGGATTAACAGTCACGCTACATGCACAATTACATGCTATTGAAATGCCAGCAGTAATAGATACTGACTTCAAAGAATAACTGAAATAGTTGTTAAATCTAGACAGAGGGAAGAAGAAAGAAGAGTGCATCTCAAAAATGGTGACACATCAGAGTCCAGCACTCAATTCATTGTGCCGTGTTTTCTAGTAGCTGAACTCTGGGACACAGAGTTTTTAAGCTAACTTTGAGTAAAGCTCATTAATATTGTGGTCTTGTCAGGTCAGCGCTCGTTTACAATTGTTTTTCAGGATATGCAGTCAAGGAAAAAAAAACAACAAAAAAAGCCCAAACAAAAACATGCCAACAATTTCATAAGATAAAAGTCCTGCACCTTCTTATCATAATCTCAGATGTTGCGGATGGCTACAAGATTACAAATTAATAGACAGAATTAATACCTATCGTCTTGTGCATTTGAACAGTTACTGTCACAGAAAGCATTAATACTTTTTACACAAGACTGGTGTTTTGATAGGTGATTTCCAAGAACGTCTAGATACAAAAAGAATATAATTCAAGGCATGACAGAATATTTAAGAAAATAATTTTCTTAAACTGAGGTTTCATGATAAAACAAAACTGAATTTTAGTGCTGAATTAAAATTGCTCAACTAGAAATTAATGTTAATTTAAGAATCAAGACTGGATTAACTAATGTAAATTTGTTAAAAATTTCTCATGCCATTTACTGTCACTAAATTCACACAGGATTTCATAACATTTATGAGTGCCAATATCACTATATCACCAGGAAGAATTTTCAGCAGCTTAGTAGTTGTGAAATCATGGTCACAAACAATGTTACTATTCCAGATTAATTTTTAAAAGAATATTTTACCTGCATGTTTACTCAGCATCACAGTTAAATACATCTGGTTATCCATTTGCAATTTTGCCTAATTTAACCCAGAATTTGCAACACCATTCATAATAAATGACTTTTATTAAGACTTGTAAAGCAAGTCAGCATTTTAAGCACAGATAAAAAAAATGATTACTCTGTGGTAGTTTGTGGAGTAATAAGCGGAACTCACACACCCCACCCCACCCCTTAAAAGTCTTCATTTTATAATAAATTTACTTATCAGGAAATTTGCCTTATACACAGTCTCTTGCAGTTGAGACACCTTTGTGGAGGTTTGCATCCTAGTATAAACTCATGATTTAAAATATACATATGTAAATAATACACTGGAAAACAAATTTTAAAATAAGTGTTCGCATTCTGTTGAGAAGTGCTGACTGATTCAGATAAAGCCAACAGATTACACAACAGCTATGGTATGATGTTGCTGCTGTAATTTCAAAGGCTTTTGACTTTCTTTATGATGGGGAGAAAAAAGAAACATCAATAAAGATAAAGGGCACCATAAAAGCAGCTATAATATATGTCTTCATAAAAACTACACATCAACAAGCAGAATTGTAGGCAAAGAAAAAACAAAGCATAGCTGCCCCAAGACCAGAAATCCATTTTAACAAACCCAAATGTTGTTGCCACGAATTGTGGAAGGCACAGACAGACTGGCTTTCTTCTGAAAATATTTAACTGCATTGGTGTCAAAATTACAACAACTTGTAAGATTTACCAGAAATTATGAAACAAGTTTTTTCTCTTATTAAAGGCCAGACCATGGCTTATTGCTAACTGGGAAGAATGCCTCAGACGAAGAAGCATGACTTCATCTACATTTAAAAGCTTTCAGCTTAGTGTTTTTATCTGCATTGTACAGGGGGAAATTGAAGCACATTTCCAAAAACTTTAGAAGCAAGTCTTCCTCGTGTTATAACCTGTCGAATATCTACTAAGCCACATCTTTTACCTGGGGAACGGTGAAGAGCATATAAGCTAGATAAAAATATGTATTTTTATGGTTTAAAAAAAGTGAGACATCCAAAATCTCAGTCATTTCTGCAGGACGATCTGATTAAAATCAACATATTGATAAGATGTACATTAAAATCTCCTCAATACTTTGGCAGAAGGAATGATAGAAGTTCAGCTTTACAAACCAACACCTATTTCATTTACTTCCTTAAAGAACTCAGCCTTTTCTAAAGTTATCATTACAAGATTGCTTAAAGAAAAAAACCACATCATTTTTACTCTTATTCTAAAAATAATGATTAATTCTAGAACAAACTCAAAAAATTAAAAAATAATGGCCTTGCAATCTCAGTCTCTCATGCTTTCTTTAGTTTCCCTGAAACTCAAAGGAAAAGCAGCCCCCTTAGAATCCTGTAAAAACATAAATTAAACAACATTGATGTAATACAGGTCCCCCCCATGACAACGGAAAACCTTACTTAAAGACAAAATTATATCACATGACATCAGGGAGACAATGAACTGCTTTGGGAGTCCTCAGGTCTTGCATAGAGCACATAGTCATTATGTTGCTAAATATAACGTAGTGTAGGCAAAGCTATATGCACTTGAAAAAAATACCTGGAAAACAAGACAACACAACTGAATGCATGGTATTAACACCAAGAAGCTATAGTATGCATACTGAGGAAAGCGATTAGAATGATCAGAGGAGAGCTGACAAATACAATTTCTTTAAAGAAATAAAAAAGCAGGCAATTGGTATTGCAAACCAGTATGATAGTAGCCACAATAAAGCAGTCATTTATAACAGAAGCTCTGAAGAAAAAGTAGTAAGACACTGCCCTGACTCTGTTTAACTAGCTAACGTTCATGTTCATAAAAACAATTTCCAATGCCTGTTTTTGCTGGCCTGGATTCAGAAAGGGTTCTTGTAGTCCTATGAAGTCAACTGCTTGGAACTATCTGTGAAAATTTTGCCTGATATACCTACCCTTGCCTAATATGAAATTACATGATCATGAAACTCAACTGGAAATGAAAATGATAAAAATATTTTATTGCATAGGGGAGTGCCTGTTCTTATTTTTAATTATTATTTTTTAAGCCAACTTTTTTTGACCTTTGCATATTTTTGGTAAAATTGCTCTCTCAAATACTCTGGATAGTCTTCTTCAGGAAAAGAGTATTTTGGATGAAGTTAACACAAAGTATTTTTATTCTGTCATAAAAGTATGCAAAGTATCACAAAGTGCTATTATCAGTTACAGCACTTCTTCAATTAAACATGTGATTTGCCTTGATTCAAATGATATACATAATCAAGCCTTGACCTGCAGAAGTCAGGTTCCCCCAAAAAGCTGACCAAAACCAAGTGATTAATTTAAAAAAAAAAAAAAAAAAAAAAAAAAGAGAGACAAAACCACAAAACAAAACAAAAAACCCCTAAACATTTTAGGGTCCTCTTCCACTCCTAAGTGGATGCATGCATGCAGAGACAGTTGCTGTGACCTACTGAACCATGAAACGGGAATTTAGCAGGCAAGGAAAAATTCTTCTACAAATATTAATGGACTCCCAGTTGACTTCTTACAACATCAATCTCAACTCTGTCCAAGAAATCATTCTCTATTCAGCACTGTTGAGGACATTTTCTTATAGGAATACATGAATATTTCTGCATAGGAATAACTGTATGCTTATTCATGTATCAAAAACAAGTGCAAAAACTTATTTAACTCCACAATATCAAAAAATATACCATACTTTTTTTTTATTTTTAGAAATACATTAAAATCCTTTAACTCAGCTTCTGCACTATGCTCTGTAACTTAACTTCAATGGAGTGATTTTATAAAAGTATTTTTTCAAAAAGAATTAGATCCTGGTGGTTAGAAATACTTGCTTGTATTTCTGTTTGAATCTTAAAACTGCATTTTATCTTTTGAATGAAAGAAACATTTTTAAATACTCTAAAGTCTTTTGGCATGACCAAAGAAACAGAATCTCTTGAAAATCCTTCTCAGTTTATACAGTGATCCAGGTCAGATACCAACAATTTAGGCACTTCCCTTCAAATAACCCTTGCAACAGACTTGATCAGAGATTGAGTTAGACTATCTCACTCAAGCACTCAGTTTGGGCTGGAACCTCAAGTGTTTTGCTGAAGCAAGTCTTAAGCATTCCAGAGAGCTTGAGAAATGAAGTCATGGAAGAAAAAAGAGAAAAAGATGACAGGAAAAAAACCAAACAACAAAAAATTGTACATAAACTGATGATCACTGGAAGGACTGTTGGGATTATTCACTCAAACATTTGTCAAGTAATTTTATTTATTATTTATACATAATTATCTTATTTGCATCATAAAAAATAATACAGCATCCCTAGGAAAATTAAAATTCTTGGTTACTATTGGGTCTAAGTTTTCTTTCTAAAGCAATTTAAGGGGCATCGGTCACTTGAACACTACAGTTTCATTTGGCAAGAGAGATATCAAGTAGTTAATACAGAAGTGTTGGGTAAAACACTGATTAATTTAGGTATTTATCACCTCAGCTAAATTTGCCTTACAAAAATAAATTAGTGAAGCAAGCTAAAATAAATCAAACGCTATTAGGCCCAGTATTAATATAGGATGTCTTAACTTCATGCACACACAAAAACTGAGTTCATTCCAAATGAAATTGTTAGTTATGTTTCTGTTATGGTTTTATATCTATGGCAACGGTAAATCATCAATTGAACTTCACTACTAAAGCACTGAGAGACGCGGGTGGGAAGGGAATAGAGATTTTTACACTAAAGAACTCAAACTGAAAGTAGCACTGAAAAGTAGACAAAAGTTTATACACCAACACCACAGTAAAAAGCTGCCTTTGAAGATGGAGCAGTCTTCTCTGCATTTATTTGTTCTGTCAACCAGCAGTGTTCCTTCAAGCACATTTCACAAACCTCTCCCTCTCCACTTACACCTTTTCATGTCTGTTTTCGCCATTATATTAATTGACTGTTGTAAAGAATTTGGGGCTGCTTTAAGTCTTCGATATCAACTTTGATATCAAAGTTTATTGCTGCTTCCCATTCTGTTAATTTTCATATAAAGCATTTAATTACATCCAATATTGTGCAACTTAGGTACTAAAATAAAAATAGTGAGCATAGCGGAGGTTTTGTACATAAGTCTATGACTATGAAATTTCTTACAATATCAGCATTAAATCAGATAAGTCTGACAGACAGCTGTAGAATGGCAGGGACTTCCTCTCTCAGTGCAGAAAAACTATAATGCTGCCTAAGGGGATGTTGCTGAGGCAGCCTATTAAATGGCCAGAAATATATGCCTCCAGTCAGTCAACAGCTAATAAAGAGCTGTGCAAAGGAGGCTGTTATCTTAAGTTCTTTCAAAACTAAAATGATTGCTGCAACAGGAACTTGTCAGTGGGAAGCTGTAAAGACTCACCACTTGGACAGGGGCATCACAATACTGACCAGAGACAAACGTGCAACAGGAATCTTATGTTTCAGCGGCAATTTCTAGAGAGTCATCGTCATATTTCAGGAGGGGGAAAGAAACTAAAAATAACAAGGGGCCTCAGCTAATGAGTGCTGAAGCAGTCATTTTGTGCAAACAAGTACAGTCCTGATACGCAATTTATTTCCCTCACATAAAGTATACAAGTGGATATGTACCATACATATGAACAGTGAAAATTAAAAATTTCTAATACTTTATTACTTCAATCCAGGCTCTTCAAACTTCTAATACAAGATATAGGTTGGCTGTGGGAAAAATCTAATTCAAGGGAGGCAAATGTGCTGGCCAAACCTAATCACACCTCAGACCAACTCCACAAACATCTCCCTGACAAAGAAAAATCTACAAAAGAACCTAATTATTTGAGGTATTTGGAGGTTTCTTAGGATCTTACATAAATAAAGGCACAACCATATCCTAAGTCTCTAACACATTAAGTATGTTCCATCTCAGTAAAGACTGAGTACCGACATAAACTTGTAAAACTAATTTTGGAAAACCATTATGAAAACTTTCAAGAATCATGTACAAGCAGGGTTACACTTAGATGTATCTGCAAGTTTTGGATATAAGACCGAATCCAAGTCTAAAAGACAGCAAGATGTTTGTGCTTTCTAAAGTTCAAAAGGCACAACCTGAATACCTGTTTATCTGCTGACTACATTTTTTTGTGTGTGTATGAGACAAGGTCACAAGGCCTGCATTTTCACTGAGGATTGGCTTACCTACAATGTTCAGTTTTGCTCTGATGTGCTGCTTTAAAAATTTACATTAGGCAGCCTAACTGCCTAGTGTGGCTACATTTCCTACACATACTTTAACATCCATAAGGTTTAATCATAAAATATCAGGATGGTTTATAAGTGACTTAAAGGTTTTAGGAGGTTTATGATGCTGTAAATTATACCTGCCCTTGGGGGCTGCACTGATTTAATTTCTCAACCACTATGACAATCACATTTCTTTAAAAAAAAAAAAAAAAAAAAAAAACACAAACAAACCACAAACCACCACACCCAACAAAACCCAACAAAAACCACCTGCATGCACACAGCTAGCCTCAGCAAACAGCCATTCCAGTGCAGAACAGCAAAAAGTTGCATTGCACTGATACCTGCAAAAACCTGAAAATGTAGATGCAAAGATGCATAACTACTGAAGTTGTTAAGTCTAAATGATCATATTGAAATGTCCATTACAAAAGAACTTCTGAGTAGAAAGCAAAGCTTGTGGGCCCCGTGACACTAGCAGGAGAGGTCTACTTGTAGTTACGAGTGGATATTCATGCACATCTGGCAGAGATGTCATGATATTTCATGTGCGTCTTTAAATGCCCATTAAAATGGCTACAAAATAAAATACTATTTCCTCCCACAGATTGAAAAAGCTTCTTGAACAAGAAACAGCATATCAGGCAAAAAAAGAGAAGGAAAGCAACAAGAAAATAGCTAAACTGAAAGAAGAACTGACTAAACTGAAATCCTTTGCGTTAATGGTGGTGGATGAACAGCAAAGACTCACTGAGCTGTTGAATCAACAAAGTCAAAAAATTCAAGAATTAAGCACTTCTGCAGAACAAGCACATGAAAAGCTGGCTTTTGCTGAAGCAAAAGTTCAAGAAGAAGAACAGAGAGCCAGCAGGCTGGAGGCTGAACTTCAAGCCCAAAGCAGTAAGATTTCCCAAGACCAAGAAGCAATGATGGCCAAACTAACCAATGAAGACAGTCAGAATCGTCAGCTCCGATTAAAGTTAACTGCTCTCAGCCGACAAATTGATGAGCTGGAAGAGACCAATAAATCTTTACGAAAAGCAGAAGAAGAACTGCAAGACCTAAGGGATAAGATAAATAAGGGAGAGTGTGGGAACTCCACACTTATGACCGAAGTAGAAGAACTACGGAAACGACTGCTGGAGATGGAAGGAAAAGATGAAGAGCTCATAAAAATGGAAGATCAGTGCAGAGAACTTAATAGAAAGTTAGAAAAAGAAGCATCACAGAGCAAGAATCTTAAAGGGGAAGTTGACAAACTCAGCAAAAGAATTATGGAGCTGGAGAAATTAGAAGATGCTTTCAACAAGAGCAAACAGGAATGCTACTCCCTGAAATGCAACCTAGAAAGAGAAAAAATGTTAACAAAGCAGTTATCCCATGAGCTGGATGGTTTAAAAGCTAGAATTGGTGAGCTTGAAGCAATTGAAAGTAAGTTAGAAAAAACTGAGTTTACACTTAAAGAAGATTTAACAAAACTGAAGAGTCTAACAGTGATGCTTGTGGATGAAAGAAAAACTATGGGTGAGAAAATAAAGCAAACAGAAGAAAAGCTGCAAACTGCAACTTCTCAGCTTCAGGTGGAACAAAATAAAGTGATGTCCGTTACAGAAAAACTAATTGAGGAAAGTAAAAAGGCACTGAAATCAAAATCTGATGCAGAGGAAAAAATGTCCAGTGTTACAAAAGAAAGAGATGAACTGAAAAACAAACTCAAAGCCGAAGAGGAGAAAGGAAGTGATCTTGTTTCCAAAGTGAATATTCTAAGAAAAAGACTTCAGTCACTGGAAGCTGTTGAAAAAGAGTTTCTTAAAAATAAACTTAAGGAGAGTACTAAATCCAGCACCTCCTTGCAGCAGGAGAACAACAAAATCAAAGAGCTTACTCAAGAAGTTGAGAGGCTTAAGCAGAAGCTGAAAGAAATGAAGGCGATAGAAGATGATCTTATGAAAACTGAAGACGAATTTGAGTCTCTAGAACGAAGATATGTCAACGAACGGGACAGAGCCAAGCTCCTATCAGAGGAGCTGGAAGCTGTGAAAATGGAAATGGCTAGGTATAAATTAACAGAAAAGGCAGAGTCCAATCAAGAGCAGCGTCTTTTTAAGAAGCTCAAAGAAGAGGAAGCTAAATCAAGTCATCTCTCCAGAGAAGTAGATGCACTCAAAGAGAAAATTCATGAATACATGGCAACAGAAGACCTAATCTGTCACCTTCGAGGTGATCATACAGTCTTACAGAAGAAACTCCTCCAGCAAGAAAACAAGAACAGGGAATTAGCAAGAGAAATGGAAAGCCTCACAAAAGAACTGGAGAGGTACAGATGCTTCAGCAAGAACTTCAGGCCTGGTCTCAATGGAAGAAGAATTTCTGATTTGCAAGTTTTTTCTAAAGAAGTCCAGACAGATCCAGCAGACAATGAACCCCCTGATTACAAAACCCTCATGCCTTTAGAGCGAACAGTCATAAATGGGCAGCTGTATGAAGACAGCGATAATGAGGACAGAGACAACAACGAGGAGGAACAAACAGTGTCTTTCAAAAGCAACTCATCCATTGCAAATGCTGTGAACAAAAAATTATGGATCCCTTGGATGAAGTCCAAAGAAAGCCATCCTCAAAATGGAAAAATTCATACAAAGCAAAATGGAAACTGTGCACAGGCTGGAGACCTAGTGCTAAGCCATACACCTGGCCAACCTCTTCACATAAAAGTAACTCCAGACCACGGACAGAACACAGCAACACTTGAAATAACTAGTCCTACCACTGAAAGTCCTCACTCCTACACAAGCACAGCAGTGATACCCAACTGTGGCACTCCAAAGCAAAGAATAACCATTATTCAAAACGCCTCCTTAACACCTGTAAAATCAAAAGCAGCAGAAGGTTACATGAGCCCAGAGCAAGTAATTTCTCCTATTACTATGGCTACTTTTGCAAGATCTCAAACTCCTGAATCATGTGGTTCTTTAACTCCTGAAAGAACAATGTCTCCTTTGGCTTTACCACGCTCAAGTTCTCAGGAACAAACGCTCTCCTCAGAGCCTTTGGAAATGGGAGCCAAGCACGCCGTTTTTAGAGTATCCCCAGACAGGCAGTCATCATGGCAGTTTCAGAGATCTAACAGTACAGGATCAAGTGTAATAACTACTGAGGATAACAAAATCCACATCCATTTAGGAAGTCCTTACGTCCAAACTCTCACCAATTCCAAGCCCATCAGCCCTTGTAATCCAGTGCAAGACAACAGAACTCCAGCACTAGCCAATGGCCTACCCAGTAAGCCCACCAATAAAATCACCAGCAGTATTACTATCACACCAACAGCCACTCCTCTCCCACGGCAATCACAAATTACAGTAAGTAATGTCTATAACTGACCCCCACCCATGCTGACACCCTTACCAGCAACCCACCCTGTTTTTCATCCCAGCAAGAATTATTTGGAACAGCCCCCTTACTTTGGGAGAGATCTGTGCATGAACTATACAACAGTATATGGAACTAACGTTAAATTTTGCCTGCTTAGTGTTATCAAGTGTGCACTTACTGTATATCTTCTCATTGAAATACAGTTATGTAAAATATTTAGTCTTGCACTTGTATAAATGCATCTTTATGTATTTCCATTTTCAAAATAACTCACATTACTTTTGACTGCAACTTACCCTGGTAAAATATTTTAACATTACAAACCCAGTAAATAATTGATTATTTTTATCATTGCTTGCAGAATATTTTTGTTCGTTATGTGTGATTTGTTTGGGTTTTTTTTTTTGCATGTACGGTAGAATTTGAATTATGCTATAATGTTGCCTGCTAACTTCAGATAAGTCATTATCTTCCCTGCTATTTCCCAACTCCTCCTAGCCTTCTCATTTCAAATAATTATCAGTACATCACATACAATACATACTATTTTGAGTGTTTGTATCTCATTACAAATTTATGATGCATACATGATATGTTCCAGAGCACAACCACCACTTTTCCTCCCCATCTTTCTTTAAGATGTTTCGTTAAAACTCTTTTTAAACCTTCCCATAAATCTTTTTTGTAAGCGAAGAGAGTTCAGAAGCTTGTATCACAAAATTATTCTCCCCAAACAAGGCAAGCATTTTTTTTCCAATACAACAGAAAAACTGCTATCATTTAGGTACACTGTAAAACAACACACAGCAACACTTACATTCCTAAAGGATAACTCAGAAGAATGGATTCACACATAATATTCAAATTTCATCTAAGCTCCTATCCATCGGTTCAATAGACCGTATACATCACACAGGCATGCTGAAAAAGAATCAATATCAGCAAACTGTGGCACACCATGGTTTTCATATAACAGGCAGAGAAAGCTTGACAGAAGCATTAAGAAACAGTACATGTTTGGAGAGTTGTTCTAGTACATCTCTAAAACTACAGTAAATAGGCGTAGCGTACAGAATGGACAAAACAGGTTAAGGTATTTCAGTGATGGATACAGTATTAGTGCTCAAGGAAAGGACAGAAATATAAGCTATTCTGCCCTTCACACGTGCGCCAAGCAGTCAGTCCTAACCTCCCAGAAAACACTGCTAGTAGTGGACCAACTTCACGCAGAAATCAGCCTAAAAGACCTGAAATGCACTTTCAAATGTCTCTTTTTCAAAGCTGTAAATTGCAAATGTAAATTGGAACAGCTGCTTCTTATTCTAAAAAGTTAACTGCTTACGTAACTTATGCTTGGGGGGGATTATTTAAAGCAAAAAAAAAAAAATCAACCTCCTTATCAACAAGAAAGTTTGCAAGCAAGCAGAAAGTCCCTCTTAACGCGAATCTTTGTTCTGTTTACATTATCTAGAAAACAAACAAACGTTTCTGCAGTATAACTTAGCACCTGATTCAGCAAAGGACTTTGGCACATGCTTTCATATAACAAGGGTACTTTCATCATTTTAAGTCCTTTTGATGGACAGGAATCTAAATGATTACAACTGTAGGTAATAACTGATTTTAGAAGGAACAGTTTCTATTGACAAGCAAAGCCCACCACACATATGCACTTTTCTCAGTAAAATTAACAGTGGAAAGAAAAAAATATTAACTTACAAGATATGTGATAGAAACTGATGTAACAAATGTATTACAGTTGAGCAGTGGCAATTTTAAAAAGACAAAATGTGGACCTGCACAAGCCTAGCTCAATTTCATTCCGATACAACGTCTCCTGAAGTTACTGGGCTTCATAAGAGGTCCTTCCCACTTGTTTTGTCTCAAGTTTATCTCCACTGACTGCAAAAGTGAGATCTGACTAATATCTGGGTCTGAACAAGTACATGGTCTTATCCTGCAAAGCAAACTTTGGCTCCCACCAACTTCAGCAAAAGTTACTGATCAAGACAGCAGCCAGCACTCAGGCAAGTCGAGACTATGATAATTTTACAGTGTGCTAATTATACAAACAAGGAGGTTACACATTCTTAACTGCAGGGCTCATTCAAAATTAAAAGGCAGTCCATTCAAAACACATTCTCTGCACTTCTACTGCATATCCTGCTGATCCATACCCAAGATATTTGCAGGGACACATTACAAACAGGGTACTGAATAACTGCGTCTGAAGTACACGCTTACCAGTGTACTAGCAGACACCAGAGTCTCCAAAAACTAAAGGATTAACAGTTGTCCTCCAGAAGCACTAATATTTTCTTCAGTTGGCCTTTAAAATCTTGTAGAAAAAAAAAAATTTCATTTTATACCTGCCTTCCAAAATACACAAAAATGTGTTAATCATTAACCACCTGGCCATCTATTACAACATCTTGTAAAAGAAAAGCACAAATCAGGGCATAGCAATAAGAACACTTAGTCCTTTCGACAATTCCCAAGCTATTATGAATACATGGTTTACCAGTAACTGTCCAATTAACAAAAGACAAAGGAAACACTCATGACCATTAACTTCTAAATAAGAAGCATCATCACTGCCTGTAAATGAACTTGCTATGTTTCCTAAAAACACACCTTGATTAAGGGATGCTTATATTCCTCTGTTGATGAAACAATCTATGTGTAGACCTTAACTGACTTCACAGTGGAATTTTTGTCGTTCACTTCAACAGATGAAAAATCAAATAACTATTTTGACTACAAATAAGGTTTGCAGAATAAAAGCTGCTCATTCTGTTCCAGTTCCCAAGATCTATTTGAAAGCACACAGCAGAGAAAATAAACACCTGGATGTATTTGGTGAGGGCTGAAACTTACTTAGTTGTTTGAACAGAAATAAGTTCGTTATTTTATGATAAAATTACAACTAAGAGAAAGTGTAGCTTAATAAGCAAATTACCTATTTACAAATTAACCTGAGGTTGTTCAGATCACCAGTTCATATTTCACGTTATTTCCATTTCGCTGAGTGGGAATATTCACCTACTTCCTTGGCAGACAAAGAGAAAACAGCAGAGCAAGGAGAAAATTAAATGAGCTGTCTGCAAATTGATTTAAACACTCTGAACAAAAGCATCAAGCATAATCATATTAAAATTCAACCAAGGCAGGCAACTTTTCTAGGAATTTCAAGTATTCCATAAATGGTAAGTATTTATGTTTAGTTTGGAGACTGAGATACTTTTGTTTTCAGCATTTGCCCCAAAGCCTAAAATCTGACAGGTATGTAACGACTGAACTAAACGTTAAAGGGAAATACAGTCACAAAGTTGAACATATCAGAGGGATTAAACTGTGAAAGAGAGCATAAAAGCAGTTTTCAGCAGATCATAATATCAACCCTTCTCTTTTCCAAGACTCTTAGCAAGCATGACTCAAGTCTAAAAATCTACCCTTTCCCCTGGATGTTAAGACCCCAGGAAAAGAAAGGGAGAATAAACTGATTAAAAACAGCACAAGTTATCAGTCCACTTTCCTTCATCTTTTCAGTTTTATTTCAGTGAGTGAGCAAAGGAACACAAGCAAGGGCAGCACGAACAGTTGGGTGCTCAGCATTTTTAAGCCGTTCTTTTTATGCGATTAAATATTTCAGAAGAAATATTTGTAGGTTTTGTCCCTACAGGGAGGATGGACAAGGGGAGGGAGGGAAAAGGAAGAAAAGAAAAAATAAGAAGTAATAATGGTATTCTAAGAACAAAGTGTCCATTCATCAACTGAGAGGCAGTATTTCAAGTTACTTAAAAACCTCCCTGAAGTAGTTAATTAAAAAATAAAATTGACAAAAATTACAGGAGCAGCCAGATAATCCTCCTGATCCAAAGCACAGTAGATAATATGGTGTCTGGGGACAGAATGTAAGGCTGTAATAAGAAAAAAGATCTGTATGTAAACATTTCACACATGGCTTAACAAGGCATGCGCCTCACACCAGGGAAAAATAATCAGAAACAGAGTTGTAACAGTACTACTTTCTGATTAAGATTGAACGGATGCTGCAGGGTTAGGTGATGGAAATGGAGTAACCATCTGCAGGATGACTTTGTCCCTAGGAAACAGATATTGAGACAGGCAAAACAAAAACTGACAACTGCCTAATCTCCAGGCTTAAGCAAAAACTACCAAAACATTATGTTACCAAGAAACAGAAGAGAAAGATCTTATGGTTCAAGTACAGCACGAGTGGGTGTATAAAGATGCTTTAAAATTAACACCAAGCACTGTATGTGGCAAATTGCTCAAAAAAAAGGAACCTTAAAAATTTAAGAAGCATGAAGTGTTTTCACAAACCTCCAATCACTGGCCCCAAAATGTAGCTGAATTCTCCCTGCTAGCACATCACCCAACGACCCACTATACTGTGGGCACCCAGAAAGCCTCAAATATCAGAGCTGCCAACTGAACATGATTCTCCTCTGACCACTAAGCACAGTACTATTGGGAAACAGATTTTAAGTACAAGACAAAAGACTCGTTTTAATCAATGACTTTCCACTTGCCAAGCAGTGGCCTGATATCACAGAGTCTCATATATGGATGGGCAAAAGAAGCCCCCTCCCCTCTCTTACCCTTATCACATCCCATATTACAAAATACTGCCCTTTCAGTTATGCATCACTGTCCAGGAAGGCAGCACTGTGAACCAGGTCAAGAAACTAACATGGATTTTAAAAACAAAACCAAAACAACACACTCCACAAATCTTTGTAAAAAAACCCAGGATCTATTTCACAGCACAGCTCTACAAGAGAGCTACATCAGCATAACTGAAGGGGCAAGCAAAAAGGATGAGCACTCTACACCGGAATCACTGACAAAGCCCTGGTCCCATCACCTTAGATGCTAGCACTATTGTCTGAAGAGATACAATCTAGCAGGCAACTACATCACAAAGCACTCCAAATATACAACGAACAGTTCATCAGTCCCATTAACATCCTTCTGGGGTAGTAAGAACAAATTACTCCTCTTTTAGGAGAGAAATTGACTTGCGCAAAATCACAGCAAGGCAGCTTCAATCATTATTAGAATTTAGAATTCTTTACCCTTGATTGTCTCATACTGAAGCCATTATATGTCATATTTTATCCCATAGAAACACCAATCTTGGCTGGACAAAAAGTAGAGGGTTTTTAAGAAATATTATATAAAAAAATTTTTTTTTTTAAATAGGACTCTGATTAACACACCTGTAAACATATTCTTCACAAAGGAAAACAGCCTGCTCCCAAACAGAAAAAAAGCCATAATGGTAAAAGCAGACGGTTCTTTTCCCTTCATGCAGAACACATTTGGGCCCAACCTGGTTACCCCATATGCTTCTTCAACATATATATTAACTAATGTGAGAAAAATATATTCAAAGCTTTTGAACAGACAATATTGATATTAAAGATGTTTTCATGTTAAAAGGTGTGTGTAGGTATGAGCGCAGTTCCACACACCTTTAAAGACTGCACACTTAGAAATACCCAAACACATACATCCCTACCTGCCCACAACCTGTACAGAATACTGTTACCAAGAATCTTACTCAACAAATGGCAGTGCAGCTTTAAACCAAGTGAACTGATGATCTCACACAGATCTGTAAAATAATATATTACATAAAAACACTAACAGTTGAGCATCAGCAGAAACATTTAAGTGCCAGCACTACCCTCTCCTGGACAGAATTAACATTGCAGTGTGTTTAGTATTTTAAAAGGCCGTACCACTACTCTTCCTAAGGACCTTAGGCGACCTAACAAGGTGCCAGAGATCCCTCCTTGTTTCAAGGGGCAAAGGGAAGGGAACTAACAAGAAGCAACTGTTCATTTCAGAGAACAGTCAGCTGCATGGTGATGTTGATCAACCAGTCCCAGGCAAATCCTTGTCCTAGGGCAGTTGACCTACAACATAATTGATGAGATGCAGGGAAAGGTAAGGTTATCAATTAAAAGTGAGTCTTTAAATTATTTTATGTTTAAAAGATTATCACATTTCCCAGTGAAGACATGTCCCAAGAAAAGCAAGGCACATAAGAGAATTTTAGTAATTAGGAACACAGCTTCTGCCTCCAACTCTGTCCAACCATGCTTCTTTTCCCCACCACCAGAAAGTAGGTTTAAACTTGGTGTTCAGGAAATAAGACCATGGTGACACATTTGGGTATTTCAATGCAAATCATATCACATATGAAAAAAAATTCTAATATAGATTTTTCTGTCGAATAGGTCATATTATTGAAATCAAGAGTGCTGTAATAGGCCAAATATCAGCAAAAGAGTAGAAATCGCAGAAAATAGAACTTAGAAGGGAACTCGGGACATTTTCCAGCCTATTTCCTTACTACAACTCGACTTAAACCCTTTCAAACAAATGCCCGGTTCATCCTGTTCTAAAAAACTTCTGCAATGACAATTTCAGAGTTACCCCAAGAATCTATAACAGGACTGAAATATCCTTGCCATTAAGAATCTTGCTGATTTCTAAACTAAATTTCCTTTGCTTAAATTGTAATCCAGTATTCGCTTTCCTATCCCTCCACCGGACTTCAAACTATTTTCTCTGCAACAGACCTTCACGTATTAGAAGACAATTATCATGTCTTTCCTCAGTTTTGTTTTCTCCAGATTAAACAAACCCAATTGCTCTCCCATTTAATAGCTCAAGTACTACAACTGTACAGATTACTAATCATTTTCCCTCTGCAGAGCTGTTTATAATGGCATGACAATGCAGTGCCCCAAGCCAGATATTACTCTGGCTAAGGTCTTACCAACATTAGTAAGTATAAGGATTATTTATACTGCTCCTGCTTACACATCTCAATGTAGTCATGCACACAAGTGGGTTGCATAAAAGGAAATGCAGAGCAACTGAGAATTTTCCCTCTGGATTCCTAGAGGACAGATGCCAGGACCTAGTGAAAGAAAAGGAAATATCCGAATGTCCTGTGCAGCTGAGGAGGCCTAACCAGAAATTTCAGCTGAAGCTGTCTTGTCTGGAGACCAAAGGGAATATTCAGGTTTATCACTTAATCTTAACTCATTCTCACTTGCAGACCTGGCTTATGTTCTGACTGCATTCAATCATCCAGGAACAAACTGAAGTCTGGCAAGAAGCGCTTGTGCACATACAGATAGGTGTACTTCTGTGTAAAGGATCTTCAGCACCATCCCCTGGCCACTTTCACTAAATTTGAAAATTATACTCTCTGATGGTCAAATTTCTTAAACTAAAAATTTAATCAGTGAGAAAGAACCTTCTCTAAAGTTATGTGTCCTAGATCAAGTTCTACAATGACTATAGAAAGGTAAATAAGAAAACTCATAGCAGAAGTACTACATGCTCCCCTCTATTTAAATGAATACAGTTCAAACAGGAAGCAAAGCATACATCATACTTCCAGAGGAGGGGAAAAAAAAAGTTAGGAACAAAGGCAGGAGAACTACTTGAACAGCACAGGAACAGACATATTTTCTCTCCTTGACACGCCCCACACACACTTGCCTTAGCCCACTCCCCAAAAAGCAAGCGTTGTGTTGTAGTAAAGTATCTGATGACCCATATAAATAGCAGATAAGCCACCTCTGTGCCCATGGAGGGGGGGAACAAAGTCTGTATGGATATCCTCATATTTCAGAGCATGCTTTCACAGTTGACTTCCTGAAATTAAGAAGGACTATTTTCACAGTCACATGTGAAAATTCCACAGTTGGCACCCGTGGTGGAGTGTTTGCCTCCATCCCTGAAGTACCTGCTGTCATCTACTATGAAATAACAAACACAGCCGCTGCGTTCCTAGTTCTCACTCTAACACCGTTTCTCCTGCCACTTCTTATTACCCATGATTGACATCTACTTCAGAAATTAATTTAAAACTGAGGAAGTTAAAAGATTCTAATGAAACTGCAGCTTTCTTGATTTTTGAATCATTGCTTGCTTTAAAAATGAACTTTAACTGCTTGTTTCTACACCCATAAGCACTACTGACAAAAACTCTGGTATTTCTGAGTTCAACACTTTAAACAAATATGATACTGTTATATTTACAGACAGACATACCACATACTCTTATCAGTTCAAAAAGTGTGGCTAGTCTAATGTCTTTGGGGTTAGTTGTCTTTGTTGTTGCAGTAATTATTTGTCAATATTTACTTAACCATGTTTAGATACATTAAGTAAAAGAAAATCGAGCAACTACTCAGGTAGCTCCTGGGTAACATTTTGTTTCCCGGGGTGTTTTGAGAGCACTGATGGGAACTCGCGAGGGCTCTCCAGAACATGAAAGCCAGCTCTGCTTATTTCCTCTTCTATCACTTAGAAAGATAGCAAATATAAAAAGTGGCCTACAGATGGGAACTCAAGGAGCCATAACTAAACAGCAATGAACAGAGAGCCAGCAAATTCAGAACATAAATGAGTGTCAAAAAAAGAATGGGAGACTGAAAACCATTCATCTTGAAGGAGAAAATAAATTGGTAGAAAGGGTGCATACATTTTAAGAAATTTTAAGTGATTCTTGGTGTGCACAGAGATTTCCCATACATAGATAATAGTTAAAAATCAAATTTAAAAAGGTCAAAATCTATATATAGGTGGGTTTTCTTAGTCATTCGGGTCTGCCCAAATCCCAAAATGGACATCCCAACACACAAGCATGCCATAGCCAATGTATTTGCTTACATGCCTCTACACTAAGTAGTAGGCAAGGAACTAAGAGAATTGCACAAGAATTTTCAGTACACATACAACTAAACCAATACAGAACTTGATATAGTTACTTCCAAGTGCCTTCCAGACAATTCTCACACAATGCCATTCCCTCTTTACAGGTACAGCTTACAGCAGCTGAAGTATTGATCTAGTCAGCTGACCCAAAATGTTCTTTTTACAACTCATATCCAAGATTCATATTTTGTCAAGTATCAAATTTTAAAAAGATAAAGAAAGTTTAGTTCTTGATCTAGCTACATACGTAATTAAACTCAAAAAGTTAAGTTTCAATAAGTGTTCTCCTTAAATTTAGGTTATTCAGCCTTTATTCTCTAGAATTTATAGCAGGAAAAAGAAACCAATTTTTAAGTGCTGAATGAGGAGGAAGAGAACTAGAAGGACAGTTTGATAAATCCCTGCCTACAACGGAAGTTACAGCTATACAGTTAGATTGGTACAATCACTGAAGTGCAATTTTAGTTGTCCTGGCACAGAAACTTAACACTGGTATAGTTTATTTGCATAGGAAAAGCCCTATAATACAGCTGTTATCCTCAAGTTTGAGCCTATGCCAGGAGTTGCATCAATTCTGTTATTGTGGCTATAAGCAAACACAACACACACAAAAGAGAACAATACAAACACTGTAAGCAGACCAAACCTTGACAGTCATCAGTTACAACGCAACTCTCGGCACAAAGTAATAATAATTTATATATATTCAATACTGTCATTCAGAACTGCAAAACAGAACATAATTTTGACTCACCAAAAACTTTTTCCTCAAAACAAAACCTGACAGCTCAGGCGGCCATATTGTAAATGGTGGTTTTAATGAGCTGGAAGCTGGCGCAAACTATAGGCCATAGAACAGGGGTATTTTCACACCTAACTTTCCACTGATTTAATACGACCTGAGAGCCTGAATACCAGTTACACGCACAAAACCTGTAACAATTTGGCCCTACAAATACCTTCTTGAAGAACTAACACTGCTGTTTGATCAACTACAGATAGAAACCTCCAATCACTTTGTACCCTATGGAATCTCTGAACTGAAACACTTCTCAAATGTAAAACCAAAACACAACCACAACTCTTTCTTAGACATACAATCGCACTTTAGCATGCAAGACTTTACATAAATATTTTTATCTATTCATCTCAATATGCTTAGCAAATGATGGCTAATCTAATTCTTATTATATTTAGGAAACTGAGGCACATTTTGTATCATCTCTAAATTTACATCAGGCAGTAGCATTGCTAGGAACGGTCCACTCGAACATTTTATTCTCAATACTGTGCCTCATCTACCAGGTCATATCACATGGTCAGAAGTCAAACTGTTCCAACTCAGTACTCAAGGAAAGCCATATAGCAGTAACACAATTATCCCCTCCAACATCAACTCCTCCTTTCTTAACATGGTGCCTTTGGTAATTGAAGCAAAATGCTTTTTGGTTTGGGGCTTGGTTTTTTTTTTTCCCCCTTGCAGATAATATGAGTGCTAAAATTCAAGACCACCATGAAAATGCATGTTAATTTCTTTTAGTCAGCTTTTAATGACAAGTTTCAGTCTGGTTTCAGTGGAAATACTGGGATGCAATACAAAAGAAAAACTTTGCTGCCACCTAGAGGTAAAGCCTTCAAAGAACACAGAGCAAAGCAAACGCATTTCCTTTTTCCTTCTCGCTTTCAAAGCCAAATTCTTTCCTTTCTCAAAGTATTTAAAAAAACAAAAAGCTACAAATTGAAACTTTCTGATTTTGAAAATAAAACCATTAAGAAGTTATACACATTCAGACCCAGGATCTATGTATCTCATCTTAGGTAGTGACCAGCGGTAAACGCTCATGAAAAAAAACCTTAAGTACCAGCCAGGCAAAGAGAGTAATAAACCCAGCCTCTAGCAGTCTACAACTTATGGCTATCCACAGCTGAAATCTACATCACATCTTTGTGTTTAGCAGTCCTTGATGGATGCCACGAATCAGTCTAAACTGTCTCCAAACCAATTTATATCATCACCTCACAAACTGCTTGTCCCAATGAGTTTCATAGCTCACCAAGAATGGAAAATACTTTTTATTGATCTTTACACCACCTTCAATGGATGCCCTCTCAAGCATGTTATTAGAGAGAAGACCCCTATTTACTATAATACTATAAATCAACAGAAGAAATCTGTTGATTTTTTCTCTCCACAATCTATTTTCCAAACTTGAAAAGGTTTAGCATATGTTGTTAATCTTCACGCAGAAGCCATTCCACAACTGATCATCTTTGCCACCTTTTTCTGCATTTTGCCATACCCTTTCCTGAGTTGTTTGGACAAAATTCTGCAATGTAGGCATGGTTTGGATTTAGACACTAAAAAATTATGGGGTTTGTTTTCTTCTATTCTTTTCCTAGTAATTCCTTACCTGTTTTACAATTGCCAGTTGCTGAGCAATGAGGACCATTTACAGTGACTCCAGGACCTGTGTTCTAAGTGACAATAGATGTCATTTACTACTGTATGTCAACTAGTTTTACCAAGATATATTATTTTTCATTTGTTAACACTGAACTGACACACATTTTTATCACCTTGTTACTCAAGACCATGAATTACTGTCAGCTCTTCCTTCTAATACTCTCCCTTTTATACCATATGCAAACATCGTTATTTCAGTACTAACTCTCTTCCCACACAGTTTATGAATACGTTGAGTATCACAGTGAGGTTCAGATGGTATCTCCACTATACTATGAAAACTGGTTACATGCTCTGCTTCCTGTCCACTTGCCACTTTTTAACCATTATAATTTTCCTTCTTTTTCCACAGAAACTTAGCTCTCCCAAGATCCTTTTCTTAGAGATCACTATCACTTTTTTTACTTTTTTTTTTTTTTGAAAAATCATAGTATAACACGGTCACATCTATAATAGTAAGTTAAAGGCATCTACATCTGTCCCTCAGACATGGGTCAACCCAAACTACAAGAAACTTCCTGAGCCTTCAAAACAGCCTAGCCAGACACAAACTAACTACTCAAAATGAATCCTCCTCTGGGCTAACTCCCAAGCTATGCCTCAGAATTGTTTCAGAGTTAGATCCAGGTTGCAGACCATTTAAACAATTCAACACTATTGCCAATTTAACAGTTCCAGTGCCTGGGAACATTCGCAGACACTGTCTAGTTCATTATTATACAGTCTGGCATCATATAATTGTATAACAATACCTGACTAACACATACTTGAATATTATCCTTGACAAGAAGTGTGGATGTTTTCCCATCACAAAATTAGTAACCACATGGGTGAATATGCTGTTTCTTATTGTAATTTCTACAGTTTGATCAGTTCAGCAGTTATACTTACGAATCTTCTGTGAAGCTTTACTCTAAAAGTGGCATCACATCCCTCTAGCATCACCAGCAACTTCAGTGGCAGATTGCACATCATTAATAAGGATTCAGCAATTTTAAAAATCATCTCCTTCAGAACTCTCGGGAAAATACCACATTGTTCTGGGAGATTGTTGCTATTCTTTCTATGTCTGATCTCAATCTTCAATTAGCCCATGTTGCACTTTTTTTTTCCTTACTCATGACACATTAAGCACATCTGTGATGTGCAAACTTTCCCCAAATTCCCCCATACTGAGCACATGCAATGATCTGATGTTGGCTCAGCTTTATCATTTTGAGAACTACAATTATCTACAGCCAAATGGCAGGCTTTTGAATTCTGATTTTTTTTTTTAAATAAATACTTATTCCAGGCAGGCTTTTATGACCAGTAGGAAGCTGTTTCTCAAAACTTGTTTTGATCTAGCTCATTCTTATTCATACTTAATTCACCAAAGTTTCTATGCTGTTTCCTATTGCCCTAATTTGAACACCATTTCCATTTCATGTTTTTAAAAAAAAAAAAAAAATCAGTGAACTTCTTTTACTCTGTTTCTCAACTATAAAAGGTATATTAAAAGGCTTGTGATGTAAAAAGCCTTTCTGATGGGTAATGCATGTTTAACCCTAGTTTCAGATATGGTACCTTTCAAACAACCTTGTCTTTACAGGTCTGCGCCCCTTTTCAGAGCTTATTTTATCTTTTTTATTTTTGTCTAGTTACTTCTTTGCAATTAAATATGACTATGATGGATTCTGGAGGGAGAGTTCTCTCTTAGAAATACATTCATTTTGTGTACACCGTGGTCACTTTCAAAGAATGATTTGTCACAGTAAAGTATGAGCTAGGTACTGCCTGCTGCTCAGGACTGAATCAATACTTGCTTCTGCACATGAAGTTCTCCAAGAAGTCACACAGCTCACAGCCTTTGCACTGCATCACCCAGCCCCTAGGGCTGCTGCCCTAGTCAGAGGGCTGACGGAAAACCCCTCTTACTTGTTTATACTCTGGATTTCAATCCATTCAGATTCTTTTAGATTCACCAATCAAGTAGGTAAGTTAAATACAAAGCTACACTCTCATTACCAAGGAAAGGAATTTCAGACAAACAGTTTCAGAGCAATGCATTTAGTTTTACAAAGTGGAAAAAGACGCTGACAAGCTAAATATACAATCCAGCTCTCCTCCCTAATGCATGACTTATTTTCTCGGTTTATTTCAAGATTACTGATGTGTTCCGTCATTCAATTCCAACTCGGATCCCTAAACTAAAGCCTACGAGCACAACCAAAGTACCTGTCAAAATTCCTGCTGGACATCTCAACAAACCACTCCAAGACAGCAGTTCTGGAAAGCTACGCATTATAAGGACTGTGTCTAAAACCTGCCTTCAAAGCGGAGGGAGAAGGTAAATAATTTTCTATGGTCTATGACATTAAAATGGATTTAAGCAATCTGAATCACAACAGTAGTTGTTTCCATTGGGGAAAGTCTGAAACCATCCACATGGTCAGCACATCAATGGACACCAATCACAGGACATCAAGAGACAGTCATATTCTTAGGAGCCAAAGGTAACTGCACGTCTGCAGGAACCAAGCTCTGCTCCCATTTTCCTGGTGCAATCCCAGAATTTGGCCCTCACAGTAGAGAAGCACATGAGATGCAAATAAGTTTCTACTATAAATTCAGTTTTGACATGTTCCACAAATAATACTAATGTTGTCTCAATAGATTTATAAAAACATATGGTCAAGCAAATTAAGAGAGGTTGAAGGAGGTGCTGTTCTGTTTTCAAAGCTGGTCTAAACAAGAAGTGTTTCAGTATGGATATCTTATGTTCAGTAGTAAAGACAGAATGAAGAGAGGTATGGAGAAATCTGCTCCTTTATAATGCATCAAACAAAGAAATGCATAACTCCTTGTTGTGCCAAGCATCACTTTAAAAGCATGATTTGAAGATGAACAATTCTTTCCTCAATGAGTTAACTAATGTGATTACCCCTACTTGCATTTGTGCAGATGTTATCTTAGGAAAATAGATGCAAGAATTGAGATGGATATTGTTTGTATTAGCTGTATAAACTTTCACCATTTTATTTAGACTACAGTATTTAGATTTCAGTTCTCTTAAATAGTATTTTGGAACAGATCAAAATTTGTGTCAGGCTTAGCATTAAGTTGTGACTTATACAGAAGTACAATTTTGTTCTTGCATTCCTCCACAATTTTGTCCTTTCTTTCAACTGCTCACATTCAAGTAAAAAAGGAAACTGCATTCATAACCCTTAGTGGAGTTTTGTTTTGTTTTGTTTTTAACCAAACTAACTCTTTGCACTAGTTCTAGTTCATCCATGAGAGAATTTGCCTTTTTGCTTTTCGTAAAACATAACTTCTTTAAAAGGCTTAAAATTCAAAGTTTCCTTTCAGCCAACACACAAAAAAATCCCAAAACATTAGAAGAGAATCCAGGTTTGTTGTTTTCAATTTTCTGAAAAATAGCAATTGTTGCTCTGACAAGAAAATTTCTCACTGTTCACTTTAGAAAGTTAAAACTAACAACACACTATTACTGCAAGGAACCCCCAACAGGAATCCTATAACACCAACTAACATGAGTTACTGTTTTAGAATATAAAAATTAATTTATTTCCCTGGTATTAATGTCTCCCTCATTCTTCTTCCCCTAACAGAGTGCATTCCAACAGTCTAAATGGCTCAACTGATAATTTGTGGGAAAACTCCTTTCACATAGGTCTTTCTTTAAGAACTGCCAAATCCTAATTCCTAAATAAAGCAAAAGCTGGTGGTGATCACAGTGCCATAGCCAGAATCGTGATCCTTTTACTGAAGCAAGGAGATATTTTGATGCATTCAGTTACACGATTTTTTCCCTTTTATTTCACAGCTAAAAGTTTAACTTAACCACTGAGACAGTACAACGCATTAGCACTGCTGCGTGACTATTTTTGCAAACCCACAACAGAAATCTATGCCTCCCTCAACAGCTCCACAAGAAATTCTCTAGGAATACTTAACAAAAGGAAAAGTTTAAAAAGATCAGTCTACTGAAAATTATTTCAGCTTATGTCCTACAAGACACACTGGTGTCAAAATGCAAAAATTAAAGAATGACTCTTCCACATTGAAAAGAAAAGGTTTCAAATTTTATTCAATAAATCTGCAGGTAACTACAAAGTTCTGAGGCTCCATGTCATGTATGCTCAGATCCAAATAAAGTTCACAGATGCACACCATTGTATGTTCTGCAACTTGCAGGATGAAGATATGTAACTGGGAGGAAACATAAATTTCAAAAAGCAGCTGTCAACTTGGCATGCTTATCAGAGAGATCTTCAGTACAAGAACAAGTTTCATCAGAAGGGACAGCAACTCATGGATGAGCCAAAAAAAAAAAAAAAAAAAAGAGAGAGATACAAACCCCTCCATACACAGGTCCACCAACAGATCTCAGCTCCGATCAAGCAACAAAACTCCCACTGAATGTGCTAAAATGAGCAGTCCGCTTCTTGGTAGTTGCGAATCACATATTACAAATTTATGCTATTTGGCACCCTTTATTGCCAGTCTACAGAAAGAAAAGAAAACCTCCAGCAAAAGAAATTAATGCAATAGCATCCTTTGCTTTAGAGCCCACAAAGAACCCCACAAGTACTGTCAAATCATCCTCCTAGTACCACATTATACTTCTCACCTATTTGTACTGCTAACACAGAAGAGTCTTCCCTGTCTTTTGCTCCTGTTTTGGGATGACACAATTAATTTCTACCGATGAGGGACATAGCCCACATAGGCTCTTACCTAAGGATCTAAACAAACTGACAAACAGGGATACTACACTCTTATGGGATTAAGGGAGGCAAAGAAAGCATGGAGAATGAAAGACAAGGGGTGGTAACATAAAAGGAGGAAACTGGAAGAATTTCTGAAAAATAGAAGTCCATCCTTCTCCCTCAAACTGCTTGGGAGATGTGGCAAGCTGCTACAGGCAAGATACAGACGTTTCTAGTGCTGTGAGAAGTGTTCTTTCATGGAGAGAAGAGGAAAAATTTGGTGTCTTTCACCAGTACTAAACAAACTCCTTAGTATTCCTTGTCCTCTCCCTTACAGTTCTTAAAGCAATATAAAAATCATATTCAAGACTGGACACAGTTGTGACATGAAATGAAAAAAGGGAGGGAAGAAAGCCCTGCAATTAAATGACTTGGACACGTGTAACGCAAAACAACTCTGAGAAGTAGACAATAATCCCTAACCGCTCTCTCCACAAATCTCCTCTCAAAGTTAAAGGTTTGCTGAAGAAGTTATTGGGCAAGATTCTTTAGTTTGCGTCATGTGACAAGGTAAATAGATGGCTAATCCCTTCAGGGTTCTTTTTGTGGCGTTTTGTTGGGTTTTTTTTTTTACATCTATAAACCACTTGCAGCAGGATAAACATTCACATCTCAAAGTAAGAGTAACTACCTTTAATCTTTAATATGGATTCTAAAAAAAAAATTATTTCCAATCATGTGGCCAAAAGCAAATTAAGAATTACTTATATATCCATATACTAGGATATATATTTTGTGTTTTCAGACCCTTTAAGTGAGTCTGAACATCTTTCATGCACTTCATGTTAAAAGTAGCCTCTTCCAACTACAAGTTGCTAAAATCTAAGACACTTTTGAGGTCTGAGTTATTAGGAAGAATATTCCATTGGTCAGGACTTATTCTAGGGCTATTCTTAAAGGACTTGGCACAAGATCAGTATTTAAAAAGTACATTTCAAATTATTCTTCTTTGCACCTACAGTTGTGGCAGAGATGCTTGGAGAGTAAACATTTTTTTAACAAAACTTGATGTTTCACAGAAATAAACTTGATCAAGTCTGTCAGAAGTGCTAATGGGCAATTATTTTCTTGTATTGCTGCTTACCTTGTACATTGTAAACCTGGATGTCCTATTTCATGCCAACTCTTTTTAAAGCATTTTACAGTATCCACAAGATGCAGTACAATTTAACATCTGTTGTACATGAAAAATAGCTACACAAAATAAAAGTAACAGATCTCTTCTTACTTTACCAATGGCTTGTGTCAACTTAATACAAGCGGCTCCACATAAAGAACCTGCCGACAAGTTTACAAAGGTGGGATACGGACAGCAGAGTACATGGTTTGCACAACACTCATCTCTAATTGTTATTCGTAACACATTCAAAGAATGTTCTCCGAGTGAAGTGCAGATAGTGGTTTTAGCACAGGGCTGGATTAGACACCTCCAGAGGTTCCTTCCCACCTGAATTATTTTAGTAGCACAACAATGCAATTGTAAAAATCCCAAGGAGTTTCACGTAACTGGAAGAGTTGTGATTCAGTGTCATCTCAAAGTCAGATGGTTTATCCATCATGTCAAAAGTTTATCATTCAACTCCTGCTTTGTATCGAGTTTTTAAATGAAAGCCGTCAACATTATAAAAATCAGCTCACCACCCACCCCAAATGAAACCTCTGGTTGGCAGAATGTGCAGGTAGGCTCTTAAGATATTTAGGACTCCTGAATGAAAAATTCCTAATGAGGAGCATTTAGCATGGGAACTTGAACTGCTTAGGGAACCTACATGAGACTAAAAATAAAAATGGAATGCTCAGGAGCCTTATTAGGGCTTGTGACCCCTCTTTATTACATACATACAATTTTTATATTCCCTGCTCTCAAACTATTTTCCAAGTACCTTTTCACAGGAAATAAGCAACCACTGTCAACACACTGGGAGATCTGGAGTCTTCCCAAAGGTGCAGGTAACTCCCAATACCTGCCATCCCTTACTAATATTATATTTTTTAAAAAACAATTTAAAAATCAATTTAAAAATAAAATCAATAAAATAGGGCCCTATGATGTCTTAAAGTCATTTTAGTTGCCTAGATCTACCTAAATTTCCACATTAAATCTCAACATTACAGGTGCAACCACAGGCTGTAAAGTGCTTTAAGACATTGAAAAAAGGCCAGGCCTAGGACTCAGATAGTATAATCATCAGGAAAAGAGACAAATCAGCCATAGTCCCATACTCCAAAAAGCAATGGCTGGAGAAGAGCTGCTTAACTCCTGCCCTTTTACAGTAACACACGGCAAGGGTGATGTGAGACACCCCAGTGAGCACACGGGTGATGCTTTTCAAGTACCACAGATATTTTTCCCTGCAAAGGCTCTACTAGGGATTTACTGTTTCCAAGGCCCTTCAGAACTTTAAGTAACTTCACGTCGGTAATGACAATCAACAAACATTATGCAACATCCTTTCATCAAAGAAACTCGGTTTGGAAGAAAACAGTTTAGAAAACAAATGAATGCAGGGGACACTGAGCTCCGAACTGAAAGCAAGCGGGTTTCTTCCCTCACCTCCTTCCCCTCCCCCCCCGCTTTTTAAAATTCGCTTAAACGTATTTTTGTTCAGTGGGTTCCTGTGGTTAAGTACTGGTATTTTCGTTTGCCGCTTCATCCTCTAACTATCCCGCATCTGAAGGGTCTAAGATTAGACCTCACCTGGCTGCAGAGATTTTGTTTACAAGGAAAATCGCCATCGGTAGCAAGCAGAGAAAAGTAAACACAGGAAGAAAAAACGAGTGAGAAGGGAAAATCAGGAGAAGCAAATTAAAAACAGAGAAGGGAAAGGCGGGGGGCTAGATGGAGGGGGGAAGTGGAAAGAAAAAAAAAAAAAAGAAAAGTAAGAAGGAGGGCCGGGGGGGGGGGGGGGGGGGGCTGGTCCTCAGGAAAATTGTTTCAAGCCCAGCGTGAGGAGCGAGCTCCAGGAGATAAGTACCTGGACTGCCGCCCGTTCCGAACGGCGTCTCCCACCACAGCTCCTCCAGCGTGTCCCCCATGCTGCTAGAGCTGCTAGAGCTGCTAGAGCTGCTGCTGCTGCTGCTGCTGCTGCTGCTGCTGCTGCTGCTGCTGCTGCTGCTGCTGCTGCTGCTGCCGCCACGCGGGGAGGGCGGGGCGCGCGCGGCCCTGCCTGGCACCGCCCCCGGGACCGCGCCTGCGCACTGGCACTGCCCGCGGGGCCGTAAGGCGGGGCCGCTGAGGTGCTCCCTCCGCCCCCGCTTTTAGCACTTCCAGGCGGCCTGAAGGAAAATGATGCCTCACGAACATTTTACAATTTTTTTCTCTAAGTAATAAAAGTAGGTGTTTAAAATGTATGGGGGTTATTTGTTGGCTTTTTTTTTTAGTGAAACAGATAGATCAAGCGGGAAAAAGAGGAAAGGAATTAAAAATATTACCCTCTCCTTCACAATATTTATTTATTTTAATTGCCTGAATCTGATTTGATGCTGTAAAATATTTTCTTGATTAAGATTATTCTTTTTTTTTTTTTCTGAGAGACAAATATATACGGGAAAACATGGTGTGTGACCTGTGAATGTTCTTAACTCTTTGGGAAGTGGATCCTGTGCACAGCTAAGCAAGCGTGTGCTGCTTTTCACAAGAGCAGTCCCGCTTAAAGTCTGAACGTTTACATCCCAGAGCACATCCCGAAGCAAGCTGTGGAAATAAATCAGAGAAGTATCGGGACATGAATTTATCAGAAGGTGGCACTGTTATCCCATGTGTAAATTACTTGAATCATTTTTCTTAACTTTCATGGAAGTTTGGGGTTTTTTTTTCCTTTGAGGGCATAGATGGGTAAGGAACATGCATGATCGAGAGCTTTAGTGTTGTTCTAATGAACATTACCAGATGATTTTTAGCCCTTGGAAACAGGCTTCTGTATAAAACTTGTGAATTTTATGTCCAACTTGTGGAGCACAGCCTGCCAAAATACTGGCTGTAGGGGATATCATTTAATAATCAAACCTCTACATAGCAAAGCAGTTCACCTTTATAAAAACCGAAAATATTCAAATTTTTCACAGACTTGCTTCCCTGCCGGGGAAACCGATTCCTAAGTCTCCTAGAGGAAGGCAGCTACCGGAGCTGGGGATAGGGCCTTCCCCCACCACCCAACCTGAAACAGCACAGGAGAAGGTGGGGAGCTGAAGGCAGTCCGCAGCAGCGGCGAGTTTCCCTAGCCGGCCCGCCTCACAAGGCTGCCCCGCACCTACCACCGCCTCCCCGGGCGCGCTGAGGGGCGGCTCCCGCTCAGGGCGGGGAAACCCGGTCGCCAACCGCCAGCTGCTTGAGGGGAGGCTCTGTCAGCCCAACCGGGTCCGCGGCGGGGCAGCTCCTGCTCCCTAAGGGGGAGCCCCATAACCGCAGCCTCTCCACAGCCACTGCTGAGGACCCCTCAGGCGCCTCAGCAAGCTTGGCGCTGGGTCCGGTGGACGCCATAAGGGCGCGGTTACAGCAGCGACAAACCCCGCCCGGCTCCCGCCTCTTCTCATACAGGCACCGCCCTTCTCTCTTGCCAGGCTTCCGCGTTTTGCGGAGGGTGCCCTCACTTCACGACAGTACGGGAGAGACGGGAACAGGAGCTGGTACGTGGTGAGGAGGGGTGTCGGGGAAAAAAAATAAAAGCCACCCGACCGCGCTTTACGGCCGAGCGAGGAGGCACGTCAACAGCTATGGCGGAAGGGGAAGAGGGGCTGCCGCCGTCGAGCAGCTGGTGAGTTACGGGGGTGTCGGCGCCCTTCCTCCCGCTCCCTTCTTTCCGCTCTGCAGTGGGGCCGAGGGGAGAGGGGTCGGTGGGTGAGAGGAGCTGAACCTCCCCCCCCTCCGCACGTCGCCGCTTCCCCTCCTCCCCCGGGACCTGCCGTGTTTGTGGTATGGGGCCGAGGCTCCGTCGCGCGTCGGGGAGAGGGCGGAGGCGTTCGTGGGCCGGCACCGCGGAGCTGGGGAGGCCGGGGGAGCTCCCCAGGGCGGGGGCGACCCCCCTTGTGGCCCTCCGCCGGGCCCGGCAGGCCCCAGGGCGGTGGGAGCTTTGGTGAGCACCGGGGCAAACGCCTCCGGGCGCTCGGCAGCTCCCAGATCCCGAAAGGGGAAGCACCGCCGTCAAAACAAGGGCCAGCCGGAGCGTCCTTTGGCCGTGCCCAGCCTGGAGCCAGGCGGTTGCTCCGGTTTAAAATGACAGCTTTAATATGCGGTAGGAGCTGCTTGATGTGTGCGCCTGTCTGCCTGGAGTGGAGTTGCTTTGTTCGGTTCAGCTTCTCCTTTCTCTGCATACCTACTCAAGCACAGGTGGCAACAATAAGTCCTGGCTTGTTATCCGAAAGATTTTGCTTGCCACCCTCCTCTGGTGCAGCTGTTTACTTATAATGCATTTTACATGTGCATCTTCACTGTGTTTTTCTCTTTGTGCTTTTGTGTTGCATGTGATTTCTTTTCTTTCTGTGGTTCTGTGCCACAGCACTGCTCTTTGTCCTTTCCACATATACACTTTTCAAGCAATTACCTTACAGACCTGCTTTTTATGATCATTTCCAATTTCATGTTTTTGTTTCTAGGCTTTATTTTATGTGGCAAATTCAAAGTTTCTTGCTAACTATGCTCAGCCTTCTTTGTGCTTAGTTATCTCACTGTAAGGAAGACAGAATTGACACACATGCAGGTGTAGCTGGTATCTGTTCTTTGTCTAGATTGTTTCTACAAATACAGCTCTTGGATAAAACAACCAAGTATAGTTTACAGGCAAATGAAAATGAATTGGTGTAGGGTTTTTAGCCTTTTTTTTGCTTTTAGTTACAGCTTTAAAATTTACGAAGCACTTTCTGTAGGTACAGTGTTGCATAGGCATTATTTCTAAATACAGACCTGACTCTTTGGACATTTACAAAGTTAAGGACAGACTCATTGGTGGTGAGGTCCTGACACTTTGAAATACAACCCTGCATGTTCAATAAGAACCATGTTGAAATATCTGTGAAAAAATACTTCAAACCTTCTTCATAACTAATGTTGAAAGAATTATTACAATCCCCCAGATCCACAACAATGTGCCGAAATTCGTGATTAAGAACAAGGCACAAGTGTGGTTTCCAGACATATTTCAAGGCATAGCCTGCATTGTTGCCATTCTTACTGGCAGCTTCAGAATGTAACTATAGTAAATTTGATATGCTGGTACTACTAGAGAAGGCAAGCTTTAGAGCCATTGTTAGAAGAGATTTTGTAAGTCTCTATGGGAACAGTTTGAGGTTTATGCTTAAATGCTACATTCGTATGCCAGAATACATAGACCTGTACCCTGTGAATAACATAAAGTTGTATTCCTTATTGCTTGTTTAGAAATTTCATGTGGCTTTTTGGTTTTGGGGTTTTTTTAAGTAAATGTCAGTGAAATATTTTCTTTTTCATTTCTTGATGTAAACTGTTGTTTTGTACACGTATCTGCTATTGAATAGTTGTTGTTTTTCTATGTATAATATGCAGCTTTCGAATGAGCTTTTTGGTGTAAATTGTTACATTATCATAGTTTTGAAGTATATAGGATTGTGCAGTAATACTTCATGGTTTTGAAAAAACACAGCTGACACATAAAATGATGCGTATGTACACCTGAACTGTGTTGGGAACAAAACTGGTAGCTGATTCCTTGTCCTCTATTCAGTTCCTTAGGGAGATTCAAAGACAGATGTAATTTTGTGTTCAGAGACTGTGACAGCATCTTGAGTATGTGGAATCTAGACATGCTTATTAACATAAAATGCCCTTTTTATTTTTCCTGTGTCAACTTCACATGTAGTGCTGGTGTAAGTGGTTTGAGAGGGGCACAAACTAATGATGAGTTAAAACCCTCAACATCCATACTGACTGCTTGGTGGTTTGTATAACAAAAACCAGGGAAATTTGCCACTGTACAATATAATTTAAAAAAACTCACAAACATCTCTCAAACTCCTCATATAGAGTTATTGAAAAATGGGATTGTCAGCTTTTTATTCAGTAAATACAGGAAGTTTATCAACAGTTATTATTTAAAAATCAGAAAAATTCATCAGACCTTGTTTATTAAATAGTTCTTTTTAGCTATTTGGCATATTCTGAAAAATTAATTTGAGAAATTGCTGGCCGTATTATGTTTGATGCTGGAAGACGCATCTGTGCCCAAAGCTAAGAATACTGTGAAACACAAAGGAGGCAGGCTGCTTTCAAGCTGTGCTTTAAAATCTTAATTTCTATTTTTTTGTCTACTTATTTGATTATTTTAACCATAATTTGAGTCAATACAATACTTCTAGTCAATGGAATATGTAGACACACACAAGCTGGACTGTTCTTAGTTAAAATGTTTGTAATTGGAAGTTATAATTTCTTCGCTCCTCGTTTATCAAGGAAATAAATTATTTTGATTTAATTTTTCTTGTACAAGTTCTCAAACAGATATAAACAGTTATGAATTAATTTCTAAAACCTTTTTGTAGATGTTTGTTTAATATTCAAGCTTCAGGGAACTTGATCAAGTAGTATTTTTATTTTAAGAGCTATGCTTTGAAAGTTAAGACCCAAACTGACTAAATATAACTCTAACCACAGATGGAATTGGTCCCATGCATTGAACTTTGCATTGAAATCATTCACCTTATGGGTCCCAGAATACTCTCCAACTGTTTCAGACAACGGGGTGACAAAACTAGTAGATATATTTTTTTTTTTTCATGCTCAGAATCTGGCTTATTAGTGCTTAGAGCCAGGATATTTCTTCTGAAAGCACATGAACAACAAAAAAAAAATGCTTTGCAGTTAAATGTGAAATTAATACACTTGAGGAGAAAATAGAGTTAAGATTGTCAGGGAATTACTGTTTCTCTCAAAAATTCCATTTAAAAAAAATATTCAATGGTGTTCTGAATACAATGGATATTTTGAAGTAAATGTGAGGAATTGATTTTAACATTCTTCATTAGTTTTGATTTAATATAAGTCTTGTTGAGGCTTTTTTCCGGTAGTCAGGGGAATCTTAAATTAAAAGTAGGAACCAGAGTAACTAGATTATAAAAGCATATTTCGGGCGGGGTGGGGGGGGGAGAAGTTTTTATATAGATAGTTTTCTGTGGCGGGAAGATACGTTCTTTGCTGTGGAAAGGTAGAATGATGACTATAAAAATAAATTGTTATTAGCCATTGACTTTGGAACTGTTCATCGGCACTATTCACTTGGCCAGTTTCCTTTTAAGGAAAGCTTGTTTGCAATTACTGCTTATTATAAACCTGTATGCTATTGTGAGCTTTTCTAAGTAAAGTACTTTGCTTAAAACACTGTTTAGTTCTACCTTCTTAGTAACAAAAATAATAAAAATATATTAGAATAAATTAGTCCAATCTGGTACTAATGTGTTTGTTTACAGATGGCTCTTATAATTGCGATGGCAGCATTGTAATATACGCGCCTGTCTTTCTCTTTGCATGCTACAATTATCAGAAATACCCAAAAACTTGCGGACTGGATGTGTTTGATATCCTAGGAGACAAGAACTTCATAGAAACTAAAACTGGTGATACTCTTGGCAAGAGTTCAGCTGGTAGCAGCCTTGCTTCTGATTTAGGGAAAACAAGAATGATGTGTGAAGATGTTTAAGAAATACTACTTCTTACACTGAAAGTGGTGGTGGCCTACTAGAGCATATCATGAGCAGCTATGATGAGTGTGTCACTTGAGGAGTGTGGGAGAAAATAATTAAAGAAGCTTTTCAAGTATTAGACCAACATCAGATCACTGGTCAGAATATGGGAAGCAGTTTGGTAAGCGGTATAATCTAAGTGGGAGTATGTGTTTTAACCCTCTTTTAGGCCACTGAATAATATCTTTAACAGGCAGGTGTGTAGTAGTAGATTCAGGGTAGATGGTGAAAGAGTGATCATCTGTGTTTGGACTGATAAGTGTGGTTTAGATAATGAATTTGGTACATGTAGAAGATACCTGTTGGGCTGTGAAAAAACAAATTAGTATTAGAAGTGTGCCCATCCCAAATTAAAGCTTTAAACTTTTGAAGCATTTTTTTTCCAAAAATGTGCTTTGACTTGGAAGAAGTTCAAAGAGATTGGTCTTTCCTAAAAACAAATAAGCAGACGTAATGACTTTAGCAGATACATTCTGGGCATTGTCATCTACTGATCGATTATTTTTTTCTTAATACTATGCGTCTTTTCCTGTGTATTTATAGTTATCGAAACGCTTCCTACTATCTTTTCCCTGCTTTTCACATCCCCGCAATTTCTTAGTCTCTTCATTAGTATTTATAAGTGATTATTTCCAACTACCTCAGTTACATATAAATAAAAAAATGGTACTTTATAAAAAAAAAAAGTGAAGCTGAAGTCCCAACAGTTGATCATTTTTTTTAATGCCTTCAACTTGCTCTCACATCTTAATTGTTTTGGCTTTAAAAAAAATCATTCTGAATATCTGCAAAGGTATTTACCTATTGATTATAATATGTCACTGGACTGACATGAATTTCAGAGATCCTTCTATAAGCATGGAAATTTAGTCCAGATACACTAATAGCAATATTGGGCATTATGACATTTAGAACAGTATGTCTTGTAGGTATTAACCTTTCAGTCCATGACTTGGACACATCTAACCAAAATATGGAATAGCATCTAGAATTAGGCAGTGGAGCCATGGTAGACCAGAAAGAAGGATGTTCAGGTCTGGAGGACTTTGCCTAGAGAGAGAAGTACTGCATTCTTTCCAAACTAAGTGTAATAGTAGTTGTGCATATAAACAGAAAACTTCCTAGCTGGTCTTCACTCATGGAAGACAAGGATCCAGATTGCTAGCAGTTTGCTGGAGCATTTATAGCACAGGCTGAAATAAGGTAAAACACAGCTGGTGGACATGTGTTAACAGCATCAAAATCACTTTCATGGTACTTTGCAAGTTAGCATGAATAGAATATTTATTAAAATAATTTTTTTAATCTGTGAGAAGTCCTCACTTTTAGCCTGTGAACAGTCTTGGGAGCTGGAGGAAAAGAATAGCTAATTAAATCAGAATAATGCACACACCCCCACACCCCCCCGCTGTTATTTCATATAACTCAATGTGGTAATGCATCACATCTCTTCACATGGGAGATAGACATATCAGATTCTTACTTTATAAAGTGATGTAGTAAAGCTAGCATTTGCCCGTCATCTTCACAGTGTACGAAGTGGGGATGACAGTACTTATGAAGAAGATTTTTCAAACAGTAATATATTATCAAACAAACTGAGGAAGCACACATTTGCAGAAAACAGGTTGAAGCTGATCTTGATGTTAACCCATGCACAGCTCTTAAAGCCATGAATATTAGATACAAGTAACTCGTAGAAGCAGTATTCATGGGTCTGTGAAGCATTCTTTGCCAGGTATGTTTTTGCAATTTGTGTAGATGTGGTTTTAAGTGTTGTTTCATGTATATTAGATTACTTTTTTTTCCAAAATAATTTTCTTTTCAGGTCATAGAAACCAAATTTTAGTATTGCAATTTAAGACATTTCCATCTGAAACGCAATATGCATGCAGCTGTTGCATTCATTTTCATGTGCATATTTAATACTTGGATAATATTTGTAGCAACTGATTGTATTTTGTGTGCTATAATTCAAGGCCTAGCTGTTGCTCTCTAGCCTATTGGTTATACATAGCATGCACAGGAACCTGCAGTGTATCTAGGAGCATCTAGCTCTCTTCAGCTGAGGTTTGATGTTGGCTTCTGTTGAAGTTGGATCATCCCAGAGTTCATGCAGTTCTGCCGAGTGCTAGGTCTCTTTGTGTAAATGTCCTGGCAGTACTTGATTTTTATTCGCAGTGGTCTGGTTTGGTGATTTAATTTTTCCAACTTTGTTAGGTACACAATCAGACAACAGGATAGGTGACAGATGTGCACGTGCACATGTATATTTTTCCACTCCATTTCTGTCTCAGGAAAGGGATATTCACCCATGCAGCCTGTAGTTCTATAGTAAGAGGTCTTAGGGGTTTTATTTAATACTAAAAATATAAGAAAGCAAGGCAAGATAATCTCTCTGTAACAGTACTTTCTTGTATCCAAATTTGCAAGATTACTTGAAAACAAACCATTAGTTGTGCCCCAGTGTATATTTGAAATGTGATTTAAAGTGCTACACAAAAGTACTGGCAAAGAAGCTGGCTGATGAAATGCAAGGAAAATGCTTACTCTGCAAACTTGTTAATACTTTGAGAAGTCTTAGGTAAAGGTAGCTCATTGCTTATTGTAAAGTGTATGCATACATTCTCACAGGATTGAAATTTTAATCTGTTTTTCAAAAAGGGTGATATTTAGAAAATCAGAAATTGGTGTATTAAGCTTTCAAAAGACCAAACTTGAGAAGCTTTATATCAAGGAGTTAGTTGTGGATATATGCAAATAAGAGAAGCAGACAGAGCTCAACAGCTGGCATTCTTTTTCCATGGGTATTTGGAATTGACTTACACAGTATGTAATGCGGATTAATTGAGAATTGTACTGATAACACTTTAACATCTGTTATTACACATGTATAAATAGATGTGGTGTTCTCAAGGAATGTATCTTCATACTTGAGTATCTGTCCTGAATAAACAATCACATTTTATGTTTTGCTCTGGCTATAGACCTCCCAGTTGTGTGTTTAACTCCTTAGGTATATGAAGCAAAGCTTTTCTTAAGGCTTATGTCAGAGATAGTAGAGAACAGTTAAGAGGATACGGTAAGGGAGAAGTTTTGCCAACAGGACCTATGTGTCAACTGCCGTTGCTATTTTTCCAGTGAACCTGGTGTTTTGCCACTGCTGTGCTACATAATACTGAAATTCCTGAAATCATCAGATGTGACTCTCTCATTGTTGGCAGCATGGAACGGTTGAAACAGTCTGCAGAAGTTATCAGAGAGATTGTAAAGTAATCATTCTGAGTGCCTACTCTCTTACCTATAACACTTAAGAACTTTTGTTGTCTTACTACAGCAACTTAACACATCGTTACTGTTTGACTGTCTTGGGAATTTGTGTATTTTGCTACTTTCTACACTATTATTAACATTTTTGTGTGTTTTAATTCAGTCTTGTGCACATGTCTACGCTTACAGTACTAGAACTTTAAGCAAACTTGCATTTGACTAAAAGGTCCTTTCCCGTTTCAGGGAAAGATGGGGTTAAAAGCTGAGTGTTCTAAACCTTTGAAATAAGTTTTCTGTTTCTAGGTCATGTAGTATTTTATTTAAAAGAACTCTGCCATCTAATTTAGGTGTAGTGTTTGCTTTGAATGCATTGTCTGTGTGTGTGAAAATTTGTGTATCAAGTTGTTTACAACTAAAATTACATGTTTATGATACATTTTGTAACATTGCCATTTCATGAAAGCAAACAAAAAATGCTCTGAACTTATTTTTTTTCTCATATTTAAATTGAATGGAACTAGAAGTTGAACAAGCAGCCTTACAAATAAAGGAATAAATAACATTTTGCAAATACTTATTTTCAGTAATTGGCAAATTATCTTATAAAATATCTTTATGTATGTGTGGGTTTTGCCTGATAGTAGCCTTCAGTCTACATCTATTTAATAGATAAACGTTGGGAAATATTGTATAATTAAATTTTAATAAACACATTACATATTATTATAGGGAAAAAGATCTTGCTGACGCTCTAGAAGAAGGAGGCTGTGATCTTGAAACTGTGAGAAACATCATTCAAGGAAGGCAATTGCCTGCTGATCTGAGGGCCAAAGTCTGGAAGGTAAATACCAGCTTAAATCAAGAAGCAGGAAATACTTGAAGTTGTGTTTGATTTGAAATAAATTAAATCTGTACAGAAGAGATGTAGTACTGGAATTTTAATATGTATCTCTGTTGATTCAGTTCTGGATATTCCTCTTCATCAAGTTCAATAATGGGGTAACTACAGAAGGATACTAAATGTTTAGAGGGTTTTCTATTTTTGTTTTCAGATTGCACTTAATATTGTAGGAAAGGGGGACAGCCTAGCATCCTGGGATGGCTCTTTAGACCTGCCAGAGCAGAGTATAATTCATAAGGATTGCCAAGACCTGATTGGTAAGTTCCATTACGTTTAGATCACCTATGTGAAAACTTCTGTACTCTCAGTTGTCTTAGGGCTTTGTTATTTGAATTAAAAAACCTGAATGATGTTTACATTTTGGAGGAAGCTTTGAGGAGGAAGATGAGAGGGCAGAGAAAATCAGAAAGAACTTGTAAGAAAGCAGTAGTCTTATCTGTACTCTGACTCTGAGATGGGTGACATCATGGAAGTTTAAAGTATTAGCTTGTAAGTGATAGTTTGCATGGTCAGAGTTGAATGGGAAGAAAGCTCCAGGAGTTGAAAGAAGTTTAATTTTTTTTTTTCCAGGCTCTATCTTTTAAACCAGATGTTCCTTCTATAGTGTCATCAAGTTTTTAATTGTCTAATGACTGATACTTAATCTGAAAAGCTAGTATAGCACCAAAATACATATAACCTCTAAGGGAAGACATATATTAAACACTTTGGACTTTAAAGACTTTTTTAAAAGGTATTTTTTTAATAGTGTTTTCAGCAAAACCAAAAGGTTGTCTTCGTGAAAGCAGGGTACTGCCAGGACATTGGAAATAATATTCCAGTATGTCTGTAAGGAGCTGCCACAAGATCCAGTTGGAACTCATCACAAAAATGGCCAAATCCCTGATACCATGCAACAGCTTTAGTATCAATGGTCAGTTGATGGAGTCAATGCTGCCTCATAAATTCAGATACTTCTTATGGCATCGATAAGAGAATCTTCAATTTTATTACCTGTCATTTTTGTTCTTGCACAATTGAAAGTTAAGGCAGAGAATGGAGTTATGCATGCATGCGTACACACATACCTACTATTAAAATGCAGTTCTACATTTTCTAACTCTAGAATCTAGTAGGGCTTATTTTCCTTCTCTCCCTATCCTGTAAAGGAAAGGGGGTGGGGGGAAACCACTGTGTTATTTAATCAGAGTGTCTTTTTTGGAAGATGGCAAAATGTCCCACTTAGTATTTATAACATACAAAATTAAGCACTTTAATGCCTGTTAGTTCTCCTTTTGTCTTTGTTGCAAAATTTTGTAATAAGTAACAACATTAAACTGATCAAAGTAATAAATTGGAAGTTAGTTCAGAATGAAGGTTATCTAGAGATTTCAATTTTGGATTGGATTATCTCTCTCTATTTCAATGTTTTAGCAAAGGAAATAGTCTCCAAATTTAAAGTAAATCTTCAGATGGCCTTTGAGTTGTATGTACTATTTTATTTTCCTGAGAGGTAGAGGAAAGGAAATGCTAAATATTGACTGGCTTTGATGGGAAAGTATTAAAGACTTCAGTAATAAAAACTTTCATTAACAGTAATGACACTCATGGGCTTCTTGTAAATGATGGAGGAAAATGTTCACTAGAAATTTAACATCACTGCTTAATGTAGTGTGTAGGCATCTCTTCCTCCCATCAGGGGCATAACATGGTTATTCCTTCTTTTACTGTAAGTCAGTTTAGCTGTAGTAAAATTGATATAATCCAAGTGGATTAAAACAATGTTATTTCAGAAATACATAATTCATAAGTGTATTTAATATTAGATGTATTAAATCTAAAGAGGTGTTTAATATTAAACTGAAAATTGTATGAACTTACACAATAATGAAAACATCTCTGTATTATCAACACTGTTTTCAGCACAAATCTAAACCATAGCCCCGTACTAGCTACTATAAAGAAAATTAACTCTATCCCAGCCAAAACCAGCACAGTAAGCTAAGTAGCTATTTCATCACATGGAGGAAGTCATAATTTGGGGTATGGTGTTGACATATTTCAGTACGTCTTAGATTCATCGCCTCAAGTGAGGTGGATGCCAGTACTTTTTCTGAAGTGTTGTCAGCCTTGTAAGTAAGAGTATATGCAGAAAGATGCTTTGGAACTAATGAAAATGTAAGCTGTGTGTATGCATCAAAGTAAACAACAGTGTTTAAGAAGTGTTTAGCTTGGTACCTTAATTACAGAACTGGTTTTGTACCAAATTTTTGTCCCAATTTTCATCCAAATGTAACAATATGAATTATAGATTCAGAATTAGTCTGTTATTAAATAGGGGACATCTTTACTTTTCAGTACCCTACAACATTTGTAAGAATTTGAAACAATGTACTACATTATATAAAAGATATGTTCATTATTAGCGTATCTTCTGATTAGCAACAGTACCAAATAGAATTTAAAAGCCAGGTATAGTTGTATCATTTCTCTTTTTATAGTTACCCTGACACCCCCAAATTTAAACTATTGTTAGGAAAATTTCTTGGAAGTAGAGATTAAAAACGTGATTTATATGTTAATACTAAAATTTAAGTCTGTAAGCCTAGCTGTTTTCAAACTACTGATTTTCATAAATTTGCATGTCAGTGGGCTTTTGAGGAATTGGAGGTATGCATTGTGCATTGATCTGTGTTGAAATTCAAATGGATTTGTTACAGAGTTGAGCATAAGTTATGTGCTGAGCACATCAATTAGAAATAGAAGAGGGGCATTTTTTACATTAAAAGAATCTACCTCTTTGTTTCATGTAGATCCTAGAAAACACAAACCTCTTTAGTCCTGTTGTTGTGATATTTAAATGATATTTAAATTCCTTATCCTACTGGGGTTATAAAATCACTTGCATTGTGATGCTTTTCTGTAAGCATTTAATCCAAGCTGCTAGTTTTTTGTTTGTCTGGTTTTGTTGCCCTTTTTTTTTTTTTATAAGCGGTCCCTATTGGTGCAATTGTGCTATGAAATAATGTCATTCAGTTTCTTTGAAAGGCTGTTAATACGATTTATATTGCTGTGCCTATTTCAGACCAGTTGTCAGTGCCAGAAGAGGAGAAGTCAGTATTACTTCTGGATATCGAGTCTGTTATTACTTTTTATTGTAAATCACGCAATGTTAAATACAGTTCTTGCCTTGGCTGGATACATCTACTCAAACCTCTGGTACACCTTCGTTTGCCACGCAGTGACTTGTACAACTGCTTTTACGCTATCATGAATAAATTCATTCCAAGGTAAAACTCTTTTGCCTATATATTATTTTTATTGGCATTAAAAGTATTTTCTGAAAGGGTGTGGATGTTGGTTTCGTCTAGAGTAGCACTGTTTGTAGCAAAGTTGTCAAATTCCTTCATGTGATAATAAATTGAACTATCTTTCAACACCTGTTGGTTTAAAGTCCAGGAAATGGTTCTCTTGGTTTAAGATGGAAAGAGTTACCTTGTGACTCACGTAGACTCGATGTGCCTCTTAAAGAATAGCTGTCATTTCATGCAATATCAGAAATATTTGTTTAGGAACTCTCTAATTCACATATGTTATGTGAAAGCATTTTTTCTTTCCTAGCATTTTTGATATCTAAAATGCTTCTATCCTTGTCACTTCCAAGTACTTCATAAGCACTAAGTAAGTCTCAAAAAATCTCTTTAGAAGTAGTTGATGTTTTCCCTGTATTTTACTGAGGTTTTTTAGTTAAGTATTTTTTAAATAAAAAATATGAAACTTGAGCTTTTCATGCAGTTATATATAATTATATATATATAGTATATCTTATATTAGTATATTTTTTATTTATCTTGGAGTCCCACCATGACACTCCAGCGAGGCTACAGGATCTTCTGATTACGACCTTGTGAAATAACATATGGATAGTCTGTAATTAAAGATCTTAGTCTGATTCCCTGGAGAGGAGATTCCAGTCCAGCTACTGGATGTGCGCCCATAATATGAAAAGTGCACGTTTGGCGATGGGGCAGGAAACATCAGTCCTGTCACTTGACTCAGCTTGTGTCCATTTCTAATTTAAAATACTGTTGGGCCCTGAATTGTTCAGGGATAGTGGCATTATGGTCATGTAACTCACGTACTTTCAGCCATAGGCTTTCAGAGTGCCTAATGTTTGAGTTTCTCTGTAAGAACCTAGGTGATGTTTCGATGAGTTGTAGACTGTGTTCTCTTTCTTTTTTTTTCCTTTCCTCCCCATGGAAGAATGGAAGGCATAGAAGGGCAATTTATAGTAGACTTGCAAATGTCCGCTTAGGTCAGTTTGGTCTCGATTTGACTTTTGACTGCTGGACCATCATCACTATTGATAAAAGCTTCATTTTTAACTTTTTTGCCTTTTTTTAAAATCATACACTTTTTATTCGCATTTTCTCATGTTTTGTAGCAATCCTGAAATATTTATTGGGAATTTATTCTGGCAAAATATTGACAACAGGTGAGGGAAATGTACAGCATAATCTGTTGGACCATATTATATCTTGTTTTTTGAAAGCAAAGACAAAGGAAGAATGAAGGAAAAAACCCAACATAATTGGCTATTTTAGATAAGGGAGATTTTGCTATTTTTTTCTTTGGAAACACTGTTACTCTCAAGGCTTTTGGTATAAAGTATCCTGTTGGACATCTATCTTTTCCTCCTGCCTTTCTTCTAGAATAGTGATTTTTCTGAACTATACAAAATTAATGAACAGTTAATATGGAAGTCCTAGGTCATTAGTATTCTTTGTTTAGGCCATAAGTAGAATAAAACACCATCTCAGATATGCAATTGAGTAGACAATGATTTGTTTGAGAACTTGTAATGTAGTAAACTAATTAAAAAGCTGCAAGTGGATAATAGAAGTGTGTCTTATCCCAGGGACCAGGTGAGGAAAGTGCATTACATCTGCTTACATTACAGCACTGTTATCTCTAACAGAGGGTAGAAAATAGCTTCCTCTTTTGGTTTTAAAAACAAACAAAACAAAACCCCAGGTAAAACACAACAACAACAAACCATCCTCTCCTGAAGTAAAATGTAGGTTAGTTTCCAGGGCAATTTATTTCTGTTTAGCTAAACTTTTTTTTTATTTGTTTTTACTTACTTTTGTTTTTTACCAGTCCTTCTAATGGCTGAGCCTGCTGCCTCCAGGGGGCTTCTAGCCTAGGAAGTAGTGGATAGGTACAGGAACTCACAGTTCTTGATAGGTGTTTTTTTGAGGGGCTGTTTTTGTGTGGTTGGTTGTTAGGGGGGTTTTTTTGTTGTGTGGTTTGGTTTTTGTTGGTTTTTTTTTGTTTTTTTTAAACTGGATATTTATAAAGTGTTGATTATTACTATAGGTACCAGAAGTAAAAAATTACTGGGCAAAACAGTTAAAAATTTCTAAACAAGGTTGTTACACTGTCAGTAGAAATGTGGAAAGATTCTTTTTAGTTATTTTTGGGTATATATCCATTCTTAATGTCAAAAAGGTGGTAAAGAATGACTGGCTGGAATAATTGACCATATTAACCATTCAAAGTAATTTGCAAGTCTAGATTCTTATGCTAAATTAACAAATAGAATATTTTTCTTCTTTTTACACTTTTTGTCTTGTTAACTTAATGGGAAGTCAGATTTCTTTTGATAATTTCAAAAAAGAATCCCCACATAATTTGCTGTGGATATTTCCATTTCACCACCATAGACATACCCTTGTTTAAGAAAGTTAGGCCGATAATTGTGTTTGGAGATCTGATTCAAGTTTCACATAAGTTTACTTAAGTTTTTAAATTTTCTTTGGCTGCCATATTAGAATGATTTATATTTTTTTTTTATTCTATTATTAGTTAACAACATTGATACTGTGCTGGCCTTGTTTTGATATTTAAATCTGTTTTAAATACTTCTGTATTATATACTCTATCAAGTATTGGCAGTGTTTCATTCTTTCTCCTGCCTTATTAATATAGCAGTGGTTTCAGTGTTTGTGGGTTTTTTGTTGGTTTGGGTGGGGGTTTTTTTAACTCTTGAGGCAAGTTGGCTTCGTGATCAGTCCCTGTGAATTAAAAAAATATATAGAAAATTACATAATCACAACTAATAAAGAATTGCTACTGTAAGTCTGACAACTGAAATATTACAGGGGGACTTATGATTATTTTCACTACTACTTTTCAGGGATTGTTCTATGAAGGGAAGACCATTTCATCTATTTAGACTGCTGCTTCAGTACCATGAACCTGAACTCTGCTCCTTTCTTGATACTAAGAAGATGACTCCAGACTCATATGCACTCAACTGGGTAATAAAGTGAAAGTAGGGAAACATAATGAAAAATAAATTTTTGTTAAAATTTAAGTACATGTTGCCAGTTTATGGAAGAGTAGTACAGGAGATTAGAACTGCATATATGGAAATAAATTGCATGTTTTAATATAGTGTGGGGGTTTTGTCTTTGGTTATTTAACGTAAGATACAAGATCTTATTAATGTCACATTTTTATTGTATTGGATGTTAATTGAGCCACTGATTTTAGGAACTACTTGAAATAAGTAAGAAAGAGAGCAAATTGTGTACTCAAAGTAAGAAGCCATGATGTTAGTTTTTATAGTGGGCAGCTGTATGGTTGTAGGTATGGATAAACATCAGTCTAACGGATCTTTTAAAGACAAATTACTAATCATTTAAAAAACCTCCATGCTAATAGATATATCTGACTGCATCATATGGTGCAATGCCTTTTAGTATTTAGGCACGTGTATTTTACAGCTCTTCAAGAATTGGTCATTTCCTCCTCACCTTAACTTCAAAACTGCCTTGAGTTTGGGGTAGTTATAAAGGTGCTTACCTCAATCTTTTTTTAAAAAATTTGTGTAGCAGGACTACAATATAAAGCAGCAAAATTCTCATATTTCGGTGCTACTTAGTATATGCAATAGAAAATCATGATACAATGCTTGCAGAGGCAGAGTCTGTAAATTAATAAAGAAGACTTTATGACCCATGACCTCTTCTAGACTCTTCTTTTATACCCATTGACTTTGTGAAATTTTTTTGTAACTCCATTACTTTCAGTTGAAGAAATAGGACTGAAATGAATTATTAAACTGTGAGGTCTGTATTTGTTTGGGGTTTTTTAAAGATAATATTTTTCGGCTGCTACCAATTTTCATGTTGAAATGTGTCCAGGAAGAATTTCCATATTCTCAAAATCTGCCTTTTGCCAGTCATCAGCCTTCAAAAGGGCTATCAGGTCTTTTTTTACTACTGAATCTCCCTTTTTTAATATATAATTTTCCTTAGTAAACACAAACTTCTTTGAAGTTGTTTATTAAAAGTTCAGTTATTCATTAGGAAAAAATCTTTCCTTTGAAAGGAGGTAGGGAAAATGAGTTAGTGTGGCTGCCAGTCCTCAATGTCATGCTTTCTGGTGTACAATCATAAAAATGAGGCTTCACATTTTTTTCTATTATGAGATTACGTTCAAATTCCTTGTTTCATCTATCAAAAAACTTAGTCTGTATAGAGGTATTTCTAATGCTTAGAAATACATAAGCAACATTCAGAGACCTGGCATTGCCTCATTGTTCAGGGGCGTTTTGTCTTCAGTTGCATTTGACTCAGAATTGAATAGATGTTCTTACTGTCTGTTATGAAAGTTTACTAGGAAGTGTTGAAATACTCTATGATAGTGCTTAAAACCAGATACTGAGCTTTTGAGAGCTGTAGCTGTGTTGATACAGGATTTGTATGCATCAGCGAGTTTAGTAAGACCCCGATGAGGCCAGCTGGTATGCACTTGAGTTAGGTGGGATTGCAAATATTATCTCGCATGTGCAAAAAGAAGTTCCTATATCTTCCTTTATCCACTTTGAACTTTGTATATCAGAGAGGATGTATTTTTAAATGGGAATATGGGAACAGGCAGACAGTTTGTTAAATGGTAATGAAAATTTTCTGTTGCCTGCAAATGTTTAATTATACATCCATAAAGCATCATCATGTAATGTTAAGTAAGTGATGTTGTCAAACTAATGTGCAACCATGTTCAATTAGCTTGGTTCTACTGTGAAAAATAAAAAGAATGTTGTTTACAGGATCCTTTCAAAGTCCTATGTGCTAAGCTAGTTGAGTAAATACATTCTTTTATTTTTGTCTTGTTGGTATAATTGGTATTTAGCAGTGGCTATGAGCTAAACAGTATTCCAGCCTGTGTGTTATCTCTGGTTGAATTTGCAAGGCTGACAATGTACAGCTGAGTTTGCCTTCACACTGGGCATGTCTAATCACAGATAATCTGTAGCATTACTGCACTGTTTCCATAAAAATTGTTTTTGAGGATAGAATCATCCTTCAATACATGGCGCAAATGTATGTTTTAACACAATTTTGTAGTTTTTATTTTCTTCTAGATATCTTGTATCTCTGTTAAAAATGTTATCCTGATGAGATTGTTCCTGGTTATTGCTTTTTCTCATGCTATTTTTCACATTTTTAGCTTGGAAGCCTCTTCTCATATTACTGTTCAGATGAAGTCACTCAGGCAATATGGGATGGATATCTACAGCAAGCAGATCCATTCTTTATTTATTTCTTAATGTTAATCATCCTTGTCAATGCAAAGTAAGTGTATAGTTAATTCTTTGGGACATTCCTTGCTGACACAGTTTTAATCCACTTTTTGTTTCATTTTGGTTTTACTGACTTAATCTATGCCTGTGACTTTACTGTTTTCAGAGACGTTATCTTAGCACAAGAATCAGATAAAGAAGAAATGATAAGTAAGTACTTCTCTTATATAGCTGCTAGTGAAATATTTACCATATAGTATAATCCCCATTGATTATTTAATTACTAAATAACTGAATTATTTAGTTATTTCCCTGTGACTTTCTCATTAATGAATCCCCTCAGCCACTAATTCCTTTCTTACTATTCTTTTGCTGCAGCACATTTGCCCTGTCCTTAACTTTCTTTTCTTGTGGTTCCTTTTAGCACTCCCACACCTAGTTTTATGTTTCAGTTTGGAGTACTTGAAACAATCACTATGTTTCGAAGCCCAGAGCAGCTTTCCAATCCTTCTTTGAATCTACTGCACTTGTTGCATTTTCCTGATTATTATCTTTGTATGCACTTGATTTGGGCCTAATTCATTGCCTTTGTAATTTTTTTTACATGGCATAATACAATACAATTAATAATCTCCTAGTAGTTAAAAATGAGGGTGCTTGGAATTTTGTGTCTTTGCCATATACTGCAGAACTACACTACTTGTACCATCCTGTACATATAATACTGCTACTTGATTAAGTACTCTGTTTTAGAGGATTCTTTTGGTCAGCCCTCTTTAGAAAAGGCAGCTCTGAAAGCTAAAGCTATAAAGAGGCAAGAGTGCAGTAAAAAAATATTTTGTGTAGAAGGTTTGAACTTCTAGCACATAGCATAGGTTTCCTATGGATAAGGAGTATTTCCTGTATCTTCTCTCTCCACCTGGAGTGTGAATCAACATTTATGTTTAATCAGTAAACTTAATTGTGTTATGCCTTATTAAAAATAAGTTATTTTATGACATGAAATGATGTATGGTGGTGCTTTTCTACATCTGAAATAATCGGGCACTTATGTTGTTTGTATATCTCAGAATTCTTAGAAACTTCACCAGCCAATCTTGATTTAGAGGATATAGAAGATCTCTTCTCTTTGGCACAATATTACTGTAGCAAAACGCCAGCTTCTTTCAGGAAGGTAATTTTGGAATTCTCTTCTTTTTGGTAACTGTTGAAGCTCCTGCTGCCAGTAACTTTGAATAGTTCATTGTGATATCTTAAAATAATTTTTTCATGTTGTTACTCTGGTGGTATCTACTGTTAGGATCTTTGAAAGATAAGAAGGTCAGGTGAAACATGTTAGAGAAACTTCCCTGCAATATTCTCACTTCATGACTGATGACCTTCTTTTGCAAAACAGGTTCTCGTAAGAATTGAAGCAAAAATGCCATACTGACATAATTACATTGTAGTAGGCTGCACAGCAGTCCTAGCTGTACTTGCAACAGCAAACAGAAAAAAGCCAGTTAGTAGAGATAAAGCTGTCGTCATCTGCACTGTTCTTACAGTTCTTCCTTACTCAAGATATCTGACTTCAGCAAATTCATGAAATTAAAGTAATTGGTAGTCATTGCCTTTGGCTTGTATGTACTTTCTCTGATGTGTGTAGACAGCTATGTGAGATTTGGTGGCAGGGTGGGGGGGAACCCAACCAAAACAAAAACACAGGTATTTCATCATGTTGTCGTGGTCAGAGTGGTGAACAAGCGTGTTTGTAGTGGAAGTTCAGGCCTTTCAGAAAGAATTTCAGTTGATCAAAAATTTGATGACTATGCCGACAAGATGCAAGCGTATTGGGCTTAAGTGTTTGTGACGTTGTGGACGTAGTTTTACTTTAAGCCTTCACATCTAAAGACAATGGCTTCAGTTAACTTTTTTTTTTCCATCTTGCCTTATTAGGACAACCACAGTCTTTTTGGCAGCAGCTTGCTGGGCCTCAAAGATGATGACACAGACTTGAGCCAGGCTCTCTGTCTAGCAGTTTCTGTGTCTGAGATTCTTCAAGCAAATCAGCAACAAGGAGTCAGTATAGTGAATTACTCTTCCTCCCTCCCTCTGATTTTATAGAAAAGGAAAAGAATCACTTACTACTTTGTGTATTAAAAAAAAAAAGTGCTAACAACACAGATGAATATTTGTTATTTCAGGAAAAAGTATTCTTGTCTTGAAGCTCTCTTGTAAATGATCTGACTGCAATGCATTTGTGCTGTAGCAACGAGAGCTACATCACAGGGGAGCTTAATACAGCTGGTTTGAATCTGAGAAGTGGGAGCTTAAAGTAATACCTCACTAATTTGAATTCCTTCCCAAATGTAGCTATTGTAGAGGAAAATTTAAAACCCGCTACTCAGTACCTTTGAGAAGAATGCCATTATGAAAGACCTCTTTTGTCAATGAAAGGTTTAAACAAACAAAAAAAATTGATTCAACCTATTTCTCTAGTAGTTAATTACAGCCAACTTAGACGCAAGGACTTCACTTAGAGTATTTAAGACCAATATATGGATAACAGTGTGGCTAGATTATACTGTTTCTTATTGACTACTGGCTTTTTGTAGCAGTTTCCAGGCCCCAGTTTCATCATGCATACTTTTCCTTAGTCCAAGTAAAGTTAAGCATCTATTTATATCCAGTTTAAGTTGGTGGGATATAAAGCTATCATCATATGCTGTGCTGAGTAGTAACGAACAGATGGATTGGGACTTGAGAGTTGCCCCATCTGATGTCTTGTTGAAGTGTGCCCTCATACCCAGTATATTTCTTCTTAGTAGAAGTGAAATAATAACACTGTTTGCATTGCACTTGGGCAATCCTTTCCAATGCACAAGCTGACATATTAATCGCTAATCACTGTTAGAGTACTGTTTGTGGTCTGGTAACTGTATAAGTTCAGGTTAATCAAATGAAGTAAGATTTTTCCAACAGCTGCTGGCCCCTTTGAGGGTTTCCTGTAGTATTGGAATTAATATTAAAATATAGTTGAATGACGTACTTTCCCATCAATGATACACGATTGAAAAAATTTTAACAGGCAAAATCTTTCTCTTTCAGGAAGGAGTAAGGTTCTTTGTAGTGGATTGTCGTCCTGCAGAGCAATACAATGCTGGGCATTTATCAACAGCATTTCATTTAGACTCAGATTTGGTTCGTATGCTTTTTGTTTCTTTACTGATTTTTGAATCCTAAGTTAAATAGAAGGAGAGAGAAATGTCTGTCTTGAAAAATAAATTATCCTTAGTTTATACTGTAGTCTGTGGATTGCAGTGTCTAGCTATGTGATGAGGTTTCAAAAGTTAGCTTCTCTAAACAAGATTGGGGGAACCATCATTTTACTGAGAAGTTTAATCCTTAATGACATTAGAATTTGGGTTTCCAGACTTCCCATTCTTTGCTTAGAACTGGCTAAAGTCTAGACATTGCTTGGAGGAGAAACCTCTTTTTAGCATCGTAATTTCTAATGAAAGTTGCCATTAATTTTAACAAATAGCTTTTTTTTCCCAGCCAGTGTTACTACAGCCTGCTGGTAAGGAGCATAAGTCTTGAAAAGGATTTGGTTGCTCCTTTAAAACTTTTGCAGCACAATATGAGAGAGGAATTGCATTTTGAGACTGAGATGTACTACAGACTAATTACTTCATTAAAGATTTTGCTGTAGTTTCCATTTGATTATGAATTCCTAACTGAATATTCAAATCATATTTTTCTCTGTCCTTTTTTCCCCAAATCACTTCAGCTGATGTATTCTTCACTTCCAGATTAACCTCCTAGTATTTCACTTTAAGCAGTCTATGGATGCTGCATGGAATGATTTCCATGTATATGCCTCAACAAAGGCTTTTTTACCTTTCTTACTTAAGAAGCTCAGTCCTGCATCTATTATCTTTACCTCTCTAATTAAAATAATTATTATTCAGTGTTATTTGCACAAGTATAATTATATAGGAAACAAAAGGAGGCTGAGGGGGAGACCTTATTCTCTACAACTCCCTGAAAGGAGGCTGTAGCGGGGTGGGTGTCGGTCCATTCTCCCAAGTAGCAAGTGATAGGACAAGAGGAAGTAGTTTCAAGTTGTGCCAGGGGAGGTTTAGATTAGATATTAGGAAAAAATCTTCACTGAAAGGGTTATCAAGCACTGGAACAGGCTGCCCAGGGAAATGGAGGTTTTTAAAGGACTTGTAGACATGGCACTTAGGGACGTGGCTTAGAGGTGAAGAGTTGGCGGTGTTAGGTTTACAGTTGGACTCAGTGATCTTAAGGGTCTTTTCCAACCTAAATGATTGTTGTTCTGGGTTTTAACCTAGGTCAAAAATTACATAGGAAAAAACTTTCCCCATGGCATGTGGGTGTTCTGCTAGCCTTAATTGAACATGGTATTAAACAAAATAGAAATAAGCATCATAAATTATTAAACAGTTTAAAAACCTAGTATTATATGAAGAAGTCCATGAAGACAATTCTTAAATTGGATATGATTAGTTGGTATGTGTTTAAATTGCATATTGGAATTAACTTCTGTGGTGTGTGTCAGTTAGTGTGGGTAGGATCCTTCATGAACCATGCTGACTGAATGTCACCAGGTTCATCTGTGGTTTTAGAAGTTTAAGGTCAGGAAAACATTGTAGGGAATAATCTTTGATATGAAAAGCCTTAATGGAATTGCAGTGCATTTTATATGCTTGTATGTGCAAAGTACACACAATTTACTTTAAGGGGAGGCAATGGGGAAGGCACTCAGGAATCCATCTTGTTTATAGGTAGACTTAGAGGAAGTAGTGAGATTTAGCACCTATGTAATAAAGCAGCAGCATTTGGTTCTAGGAAAACTCTAGTTAGAATTCAGGTTGACTTACTGATGGCTAGGTTGTATACTTGTTACCTTGTACTTCATTTAATCCAGTGTAAAGGCTAGATAATGAGAATCCCTTCTCTTGCCCTTCCCCCCCCAATTCAGTTACAGGCTAATATTTCCATATTAATTTAAATAAGTGCCTTTCCCACAAGAGCAGGTTAAAATTTCAGCTGTATTTAGAAAGTCTTTGTTTCTCCATCTCTTTCATATAGTAGCTTATTGTTTTTGCATGCATAATGGGCCTTCAGGAGACCACAGCCTTAACTTATTGAGAGTATTGATAGTCCCAGGTATCTCCTTGTACTCCTGATTGTAATTTTTTTTCCCAAATCTTGATAAGTAAATGAGAAAAAGCTTAGTGGGAGACACCAAGAGGACAACCTTACTGGCACCTAGAAATTCTAGGTATTTTAAAGGGTTTCAAAACTGCAAAGTTTCAATGTGTTATGGTTGAGCATATGTAAATACAGAAATCAGTCCTTCTGTCATATTGCCAACTTAAGAAAGTTGTAAAGACTTCTTCCACTATTATTTGGTGTCTGCAAAAATAAACTAACGAATGTTAGCTGCATTTCTTTCCTGGGGAGAGCAAGGTAGAGTGAGGAAGAAAAGGATCATTCTCAGTGTTCTTCTATATAACATGAGGTCTGGGTCAGGCTGTCTTTTTTTTTGTGTGTGTATCTTGTACAGTGCTGATGTTGCCTTGTTTGTACTTGAAAAGTTATAACCATTTTCAAAGTTTGTATCTTTTAACAAGTTGTTACAGTATGTTGGTGTCAAAGAGCACTTGTTCATTCATTCCACAGATGCTTCAAAACCCATCAGAATTTGCACAGTCTGTAAAATCCCTATTAGAAGCACAAAAACAATCTATTGAGTCTGGCTCCATAGCTGGTGGGGAACATCTCTGCTTCATGGGAAGTGGCAGGGAAGAAGAAGATATGTATATGAACATGGTGCTAGCACACTTTTTACAGGTACAACTAAATTGCTGTTGATATTAATAGCTGAAATAAAGTGTGTCTGCACATATCACTGAAACTAAATGGCAAAATATTTTCCTCTTCAAATCTCAACTGGTTTTTACATTACTCAAGTTGACAGTTTTTATGAAATTAACCCATGCTTCATTACCATGCTTGTAAAACTCATTCTGCACACTTTTGCTTCAACCAAAAATGTCTTTTCTGTTGCAGAAAAATAAGGAGTATGTAAGCATTGCCAAAGGAGGATTTATGGGTAAGCTTGTTAATAATGAGCTTTGCCTTGAGAAAACTTGGCATCTTAACGCTGTTAATATTTGTATTAGGCTTTGGCTAGAAATCAGCTAAATTAGTAGGAAATAGGTCTCACTTGTCAACACTCTGTACTTGCACATTCATGGTTAACTGTTATGGCTTACCCGCATTTCTGAATGGTGAAAAATTCATACAGGAAGTGGGGAAATTCCCTCTTTCTTCTAACTTATCGTTCTTGATGTTTAGCCTCTATAGATTGCAGATCTGATACTGCTTCATAATTACTATTAATTGTTGTTGTGTTTTCTTAAATCATCAGTTCATAGTTCTAAAGTTTATGTTGCTGGAATCAGTCAGGCTCTACAGCAGTGGGGAGATCTGTGCTACAAGTATAAAGGCATTACTAGTCAGTATATGCAGTGTCATAACAACTATCTTTAGGATCAAAGCAGTGATTTATTTTTAGTTGCTGCTGAATTTTAACTGTTTTCTTTACTAAAATGCTTTCATACTATTGAAAGAAAAGCCAGGGATGATTATAGCAGTATCTGAGTTTATCGGTTTTGTTAAATCATGTGGAGCAAAAATTGTTACTGATTAGTCTTGGATATACAGTATTTTCATCAACAGACTAATTCCAGTGAAGTTCTGAATGGTTTTTTAATGGCCTTTTAACAGCCCTCCAGCAGCACTTAGCAGATATCAATGTGGAAGGACCAGAAAATGGGTATGGCCACTGGATTGCTAGTACCTCAGGCTCAAGAAGTAGCATAAACTCCTCTGTTGACGTAAGTGAATTTTAAGCTCAAGTGGTATAGTGGGATGGGAGCCCCAGGTGTACTGAATTTTTTCTTCATATTCCTTATTCTGTTCTGTAAAATGCATTACTGCAAGTTATGATTGTTTTCAGTTGTGTGTTTAATTTGAAACTATATTCACTGCCTAGTTGGGGGCGACCTAAATATTTTTATCCTTTTGAGAGGAAGAACTTGCTGTATTCATTCTCCAGCAGAATTATCTGTAATGGACAGTTCTTTTCTTGGCTCTTCAATCTGGGAATAAATTACTCTGAAACTGTATGCCAGTTTTATAGGAAAGCTCAAAATTTTATCTGTTATACAGCTGGTATGTTGTACATAGAATTTGGCTTTTAATTTGGATACAATTTGTCATTAATAGAATTCCTTCCTCTCAAGATTTTCATAGCAGACTGCTCAGTAATGAGGTTTGCTAAGCTTGCTTTGTGGATCAGCTTTACCTCAGACGCATGTCGTTGCTGTCTTTTGATAGAATTCTAAAAGAATACTTAATGCTGTAATTAATGTACTGAGTACCAAAAAGTAGATTACTATTTTGTAGTCTGTTTCCTTTCTTAACAAATGAGAGATGAAATAACATTATTTTTATATGATTAATCCTGAGAGGAGTTACTTTTACAGGGTGATTCTCCTAATGGTTCAAGTGATGGCAAAGGAGTAAAGTCCCTGGTGAATAAAATGACGGTTGCCTTGAAGACTAAATCTGTGAATGTGAAAGAAAAAGTTATTAGTTTTATTGAAAATACATCTACGCCAGTGGACAGGTGCGTCATTTATATCTCACTATGAGTTAGCAGTGAGGAATGACTTCCCATTTCAGGTGGCTATTTTGTTAATGTGAAGACTGTGCTAATTAGGAAAAAAGTTACCTTCCAGTTTCAGCATTTAGATTTCCTACTCCTACCCTCCTCACAATTTTATCATGACGCAGTGAGCCTACTGTGCTGCCTCAGTATTGCAAGGCCGGTGTGAGCAGCCTTTTCTTTTGAATGTATATCTAGAATTTGTCACTGCATGGTTAGCTTGATGACTTACAATGTGTCATTTCTGTATTCAGCCTAAAAGTCAAGAATGATTTCGCTTTTATTTCAGTTCCTCCCCATGCGGACTCTAATGGAATGGGTGAATGACACAAGGATTCTGGATGGGGGTTTTTTGTTCGGTTGGTTTTGTTCTGTTTTGGTTTTTTTACTGCCCTATCTTGTCAAGTTCAGGTTAACTTTTTGGAAGATCTTGATTTTTTTCAAGTCCTGATGTAAAGCTGCCTTTCAAATCCAGAATCCACTCTTGTTCATTTTTTGTATCTTCAAGAAGAGCTGGGAATGAGAATGTGCAAACATGTTAAAAGACATTGTCAAAGTTGGAGGTCATCACTCCAAATACTTATGTTAACTAGATGAAAGACTAGCAGCTTTCATCTGTCAAAGCTTTAATTGAATAGCCTGGTTTAGAGTACCTTAAAATGCACCCTTTGGAGTTGTATATTGCTAAGACATTGGTATTCAGGAGTCTTACAGAGCTAGGGTTTGTTTGATAGCAGGATATAAAATACATGCCAAGCAAACAGTAGTTTTATGTAGTCTTGTACCTAATCAAAAGGTACAGATTGTTGCTTCTTTTTGTGTTGGAAAATGATTTTTTTTTTAAATATTATTATTTCACAATTAGAGGCAAAAAATTCTTAAATAGCACTTGGTAGTAGCTTTTGTTGTGTGAAGAATTCATGTAAAGCTTATATGTAAGCCATGCATAGCATGAAAAATTCATCCTTTAGTAGAATTTTTATGAATATTTCCCTCCCTTGTGGCTAGCTGTCATGAAGCATTGCTTTTATTTATAAGCATCCTCCTTGAAGAAGATACATTGCCAATATAGAGCATTTCAATTATTTATCTAGACTTTTCCTTTCAACTTTTTTTTTTTAATTCTTTTGTTCTGTCCTCTGCCCCAATATACTATAGAATACCTTTCAATATTCCCTGGCCAGACAGAGCAAGCCTGGAGCGGTAAGCTTGATAATTAAGCAGTCTGACTAAAACCACCTTTGTCGTATTTAGCATGGCATCGCAATATTTGTAAGCATTGGTTACACTGACAAAGTTGCTAACATTTTTATATTAATTTAGGTTTTTTGCATATATTAAAGCTATTGGGTTTTACAAGTACTGGTCAGGGGACTAGAGGAAGAAGAAGAATGTATTGGCAGTGCTTTCTTCTCTTAGTTTCTGCTGTGTTATTTCTGTTCCTTGCTATTGCTTTTGATGGAATTTTTTTTTTACTTGTCATTTCCTATATACCTTTTATTAGTGACTTGCACTAGTGAAAGACACCAGGAGCAATTACTGAACAAATTATGGCTTAAGCTTTTAACAAGAGAGACTACAACTATGAAAAGGACTTCTTATAAACTATTCATAAAGCATCATCAGAGCTCAGATATAACAGGGAACCCATATGGAAATTCTGTCGGGAAATCTGGAATTTTTATGCTTCTCATCACATGGTGATAGAACATGGTGATAGAAACAGAGGTGCTCATTACTGGGAAAAGAAAAATGCTGAGTTAATAAGTAAATATGCTTTGCAACTCTCCCTCATCTTGTTCCCATAACTACTGCGTTTCACACAAATGTGGAGTCCCTTCACATTTGTTTCAGATTTATTGCCTTATAATTATTTCAGAAATACAAATTGTAAATTGAGTTTATATAAAATTACTTACGATAAATGAAGGACAGCTCATGTGTAATGAGTTTGGAACTTTGGTTATACTTTAGGAACTCTATGTTACAGCTTTTGACCCTCGTAGACTGAAAAGCATGAATATTGGTGCTGGAAGAATTAATGAATATTTAAAACACTGTTTGGGTTTCCAAGGATTTTGGACCAATTTTTCAAGTAGTTTGCACATAATTTGAAATAGGATTTACCCATAAGCATTACAGAATGGTGTTGTGTGAGCAAAACCAGTAGTCATGTTAACCAGTATTCTTTTGAGGGGAAAAAAAAAAGTGGAAATATCCCAATAGAACATAATATATTTTGTTACTTTAGAAGCCCTAAAGAGCATGGGGATTTCTCCCCACATTTTGTTGACCAGTTTTTAGAATATGGTAAGAAAGTGTTAAAATTCCAACTTAAAACACTTGGTGACTGACTTTAGTAACTGAAAGACACTTGAATCTGTATTTGTAACCAAGAAGTTCTGATATATTGAGATTATACTTCAGTTATTTTACTGGCTCCTTTCACTCACATTGCTTATCTTCTTTCATTGGGAAGATGATAAATTTGCTCACACTATGGATCACTAGACTGTTCTCTTAAAAACCTGCAATGGCATTCTTTTCCCATCCATTCAGTTAGGTCCACTTTGTGTTTATTGCCAATATATTTCGTTTTGCAGGTTTGCCATTAAAGGGAATTGTGTTCAATTTGTAGCAATGTAATGATGGCCTTCCATGCAAACAGGTTAAAAGAAATCCATTTCTAGTTTAAGATGTTACCAGGTTTTTATAAAGTAGCTTTTTACTTTTTTCTTGTCTTGACTTTGATCTTTAAATGCCAGTGAGATCTTCTCTTAAATCCTCTGTGTAATTCAATTTGACACTATTTTAATGTGCTGCCTATTACTCGATTGGTTATGTATTACTAAAGCATATTTACAAAAGCTTCTGTACAGAAGCACTGCCCTCTTGAATTGTCAGTGTCATTGATGCTTATTGTCTTAAACACTAATGAGCATGTTTTTGTATGGTTATTTTTTGTTTCATTGTAGAATGCATTTCTGGTTTTTTGGTGGTGGTGGTGGTTTGGTTTTTTCCCTATTAAACATTTTCTTGTTTTGTCTACACTAGTAAATTTTAGCCATAGAAAATGTAGGTTTGTTTTTTAACTTTCAAATATGCTTTCAGGTTATATATAAGTACTAGCATTCATTTATATATTACTAAAGAGGTTGCCTCTCCAACTTGGTGCTACAGTAGCATGTAAACTGGAGTTTGTGAATGTACTTAAACTATAAGCCCTTGTTCCTGTTTTATAGGAAATATGAATACACATTATGGGGACGGAGGTTTTCGAAATCAAAATGAGGGAAAGGGACAGGCATGTTTTGGTTTGGTTTTTTTTGTTTTTTTTTTAAACTGCTACATGTTGCCAGTTCTAAAGGCTAAAATCATGAACTGTTTATTTTGTTCAGTAATTACCTATTTTGTGGCTTTCTGAACCTTCAGGTTTTCTCATATTTTCAGGTATTCTCAGCAATTCAGGGCTAGAACTTTTAATACGACAGCTATGACCATGTAATCGTGGCACTCTGAGCTGGAGCGTTAAAATATCTCAGGATTTGCAACTGTTACTGTCAAACATTAAGACTCAGTTGTGTTTGTGTCACTTGATATGATCTATAGAAATAGATTTAAAGGTGATTTTTTTTTTAAGATCAATATCTATGTAGAAATCCTAGTGATGCTGGATTTTTAGCAGTAGGAATTGCTCAACCGAAGATTTCAGGATTTGGCTCATGCTGGACAAAGTAATGGACAGGAAGTGTAGAGTTAACACTGCAGTGGATGGTTTATAGTAACCCCACTTTCAAGTGCTTAAGGTATTTTGTTATCTTTTGAGGAATTAACCAGAAAAAATGAGCTTCCAGACATGTTAGTTAATAATCTTCATTTTTAAGCCCATCCCTATTTGGCATCCCTGTAAAGCTGCCCTGACTGTCCAGAAATATTTCAGTTTCATACTAGAAACTTCAGAGCATGTTGTCAGTTTTCAGGTCTCTAATGTATTTTGTTATTTGAGAAGGTGACCAGAAGTTCTTTTTAAAACAAAGTATTTCTTTTCACCTAATTTGTAACAACAGCCAGCCTTGCCAAGTAACTGGAATACATGCTTTCACTAACCAAATTGCTTGATGGGTCACTCACAGCTTCCTTGCAGGCAGCTTCATGAAATTCTCTTGTCCTTCTCAGTTGCACAGTTGTGTTTACATTTTGCTAATACGTTATTGTAGGTATGACTCCTACAATATGTCACACCATCAGTTTTCTTCTCCCATCCCATGTTCTCTCCTGCCCTTTTCATTACCAACAGACACGTCAGCAGCAGTGACAGAGTAGGAAAACCCTACCGTGGTGTGAAACCAGTATTCAGCATTGGAGATGAAGAAGAATACGATACTGGTATAGTAGATTTTCCTCTTACCTTGATTAGCTTATTTAGATAAAATTATTAAGTTCGGCTAAATCATAAGAGTGTATTTTACATCTTTGTCTTACAACGTGATGTTTTTCTAACTATTCTCATTGATCGTGTTTGCTATGGTGGTGCCTAGGACCAACCAAGAAAGAAACACCCTCTTCAAATACATAGAATCATAGAATGGTTTGGGTTGGAAGGGACCTCAAAGATCATCTAGTTCCAACCCCCCTGCCATGGGCAGGGACACCCTCCACTAGACCAGGTCACCCAAAGCCCCATCCAACCTGGTCTTAAATACTTCCAGGGATGGGGCATCCACAAGCTCTCTGGGCAACCTGTTCCAGCACCTCACCACCCTCACAGTAAAGAATTTCTTTCTAACATCTAATCTAAATCGACCCTCCTTCAGCTTAAACCCATTCCCCCTTGTCCTGTCACTACACTCCCTCATAAACAGTCCCTCACCAGCTTTCCTGTAGGCCCCCTTCAGGTACTGGGAAGCCGCAATTAGGTCTCCCTGGAGCCTTCTTTTCTCCAGGCTGAACAACCCCAACTCTCTCAGCCTGTCCTCACAGGAGAGGTGCTCCAGCCCTCTGATCAGCTTCGTGGCCCTCCTCTGGACTCGCTCCAACAGCTCCATGTCTCTCCTGTACTGGGGCCCCCAGAGCTGGACGCAGTACTCCAGGTGGGGTCTCACAAGAGCGGAGTAGAGGGGCAGGATCACCTCCCTCGACCTGCTGGTCACACGCTTCTTTTGATGCAGCCCAGGACACGGTTGGCTTTCTGGGCTGCAAGTGCACACTGCCGGCTCATGTTGAGCTTCTCATCAACCAACACCCCCAAGTCTTTCTTCTCCTCAGGGCTGCTCTCAATCCATTCTCCACCCAGCCTATAGTTGTGCTTGGGGTTGCGCTGACCCACGTGCGGGACCTTGCACTTGGCCTTGTTGAACTCCATGCGGTTTGCACGGGCCCACCTCTCCAGCCTGTCAAGGTCCCTGTGGATGGCATCCCTTCCCTCCAGTGTGTTGACCACACCACACAGCTTGGTGTCGTCGGCAAACTTGCTGAGGGTGCGCTCGATCCCGTTGTCCATGTCGCTCACAAAGATGTTAAACAGTGCCGGTCCCAGTACCAACCCCTGAGGAACACCACTCGTCACCGTTCTCCACTTGGACGTTGAGCCGTTGATCACAACTCTCTGAGCGCAACCATCCAGCCAATTCCTTATCCACCGAGTGGTCCATCCATCGAATCCATGTCTCTCCAATTTAGACACAAGGATGTCATGCGGGACAGTGTCAAATGCCTTGCACAAGTCCAGGTAGATGACGTCAGTTGCCCTTCCCTTGTCCACCGACGCTGTAACCCCATCATAGAATGCCACCAAGTTTGTCAGGCACGATTTGCCCTTAGTGAAGCTGTGTTGGCTGTCACCAATCACCTCCTTATCTTCCGTGTGCCTGAGCATAGTCTTCATGAGGGTCTGCTCCATAATCTTGCCAGGCACAGAGACTGACCGGCCTAGTAGTTCCCTGGGTCTTCCTTTTTACCCTTCTTAAAAATGGGGGTTATGTTCCCCCTCTTCCACTCAGCGGGAACTTCGCCGGATTGCCAGGACTTCTCAGATATGATGGCGAGTGGCCTGGCCACTTCATCCGCCAGTTCCCTCAAGACCTGCGGATGCAACTCATCAGGTCCCATGGACTTGTGCACCTTCAGGTTCCTTAGATATTCTCAAACCTGATCTTCTCCTGCAGTGGGTGGTTCTGCATTCTCCCCATCCCTGCCTTCTGCAACCTGGGCACTGTGGCTCAAGCATTTGCCAGTGAAGACTGAGGCAAAGAAGTCATCGAGTACCTCAGCCTTCTCCATATCCTGGGTAACCAGGTCACCCGTTTCATTCCGGAGGGGACCCACATTTTCCCTTGTCCTCCTTTTATCACTAACATACCTATAGAAGCTTTTCTTGTTGTCCTTGACATCCCTGGCCAGACTAATCTCTATCAGGCCTTTGGCTTTCCTAACCTGAACCCTGGCTGCTCGGACAGTTTCTCTGTATTCTTCCCAGGCTACCTGCCCTTGCTTCCACCCTCTGTAGGCTTCCTTTTTTTGTTTGACTTTGCCCAGGAGCTCCTTGTTCATCCACAGGGGCCTCTTGGTGGTTTTGCTTGACTTCCTCTTCACTGGGATGCATCGCTCCTGAGCTTGGAGGAGGTGACCCTTGAATATTAGCCAGCTGTCTTGGGCCCCTCTTCCTTCCAGGGCTTTGTCCCATGGTATTCCACCAAGCAGATCCCCGAAGAGGCCAAAGTCTGCTCTGCTGAAGTCCAGGGTAGTGAGCTTGCTGTGTGCTCTCCTTGCTGCCCTGAGGATCCTGAATTCCACCATTTCATGGTCACTGCAGCCAAGGCCGCCCTTGAGCTTGACGTCCCCTACCAGGCCCTCCTTATTGGTGAGAATAAGGTCCAGCATGGCACCTCTCCTCATGGGCTTCTCTATCACTTGGAGGAGAAAGTTGTCATCGACATGTTCCAGGAACTTCCTGGATTGCTTGTGCTCAGCTGTGTTGTCCCTCCAGCAGATGTCAGGGTGGTCGAAGTCCCCCATAAGGACCAGGGATTGTGAGCGTGAGGCTGCCCCTATCTGCCTATAGAGGCTTCATCTGCTCGGTCTCCCTGGTCAGGTGGCCTGTAGCAGACCCCCACTATGATGTCCCTTGCCCCAGCACTCCCTTTAATCCTGACTCACAGGCTCTCAGTGGGCTCCTCATCCATCCCCAGGTGGAGATCCATGCACTCCAGCTGGTCACTGACATAGAGGGTGACGCCCCCTCCTTGCCTGCCCTGCCTGTCCTTCCTAAAGAGCCTGTACCCTTCCATCCCAACACTCCAGTCACAGGAGCTATCCCACCACGTCTCTGTAATGCCAATAAGGTCATAGCCTTGCAGGCACACACACGTCTCCAGCTCCTCTTGTTTATTCCCCACGCTCCGTGTGTTCACATAGAGGCATTTCAGTTGTGCCCCCAATGAGGCTGACTTACTGGCTGGGGTGGCTGGGATTCTTTTGACGTATCTTCACAGTGTTACCCTGTTGGTACCTGTTGCATCCGGAGCCCCTGGCCGTTCTCCTCTAGGCTTCGAGCATGCTGCAGTGCATCCAGCACGTCTCTGCTACATAGTAGCAGACAAAATGAAAAAGATTTTGTGGTAGGCACCAAATAGCCAACAGGAAGAAATGGAAATAGATGGGTTTAGAGGATCGTTTGTGTTTACTTATTATTTCTGTAGTAAAGATCTACTTTTCTACACTGGTCTTGTACATGTAAACCTGCAATTGTACCTCTATTACAACAGTAAGCAAAATGTAAACTGATTTATCTCAGGTTGAATCTCTAGTGTTGGCAGTTAGTGTAATGATCTGGATTTCTGAAAATATCATTGGAGCTAGGCTTAAGATGGCTAATGTGCACACCTCTTCAGTGCTTTGGACTTTGCTTTTTAGCATTGAATCTATTAATAATTGATTCATCTCTGGATGTGCATGCAGAATGCTGCAGAAAAAAGTGCAATTTTTATTTAATTTTTTTATATAGTTGAAAAATTACAGGCAAAACTGGAATGCCACACATTTCACAAAGATTTTTTTGGGGGGGCTTTTTTGAGACCAGTGCTAACGTTAGAATGGTGCAGACCTATTGCTATCCTGGTTTTGTTCTGGTACACTTAGCTGGCTCCCAACCACCATCATCTCACAAGTAACTGTTCTGTGACCAAAAGGCATACTCGGCTTCTATGTGAGAAACAAATACCTAGACTAAGAATCTTTGACCTGCAAAAGAAGTAATTTAGGAAGCTTAATGAAAGAGATTCATAGGATCTGAAGATGAAACTATCAGGCAGAAGCTTCATCACTAACAAAACAATACTTCAAATGCCATATAATTTAAGTTTGCACAGTTCTTTGAGCATCCGTAGTGTTTAGCAAAGTCTGTGTGGTTTCAGAAAACCAGATCCTCAAAGACAAATTATCTAGAACTGTATTTTCAGTAATGGTTGTCTGCTAATTTCTATTTACGTTTGCTTTTAAAAAGCATTGTTTTAAAAGACTTAGTAAGTAAGCAGAATCACTGCAATTATTTGAATACACAAAGCCACACATATGAAGTGAAATATATGTTATTTTGGTGCAAAAGAATGCAAAAAGTGAACTGGTTTCTGTATAATTGTTTTTATGAAGTTTTAGCATGTTTTTTGTACTAAATAATTGCAATCAGCTATAATAATTGTGACCTGCTCTAGGTGGCCCCGCTTGAGTAGAAGAGGTGAACCAGATGACCTCCTGAGGTCCCTTCCATCTTCAACCACCCTGTGATTCTGTGAAATGAGGATGGATTTTGTTCCATTCCTTTCAGTTTGATAATGTAATTTTTCAGTGAAAACCTTTTCAGAAGTGTGGCTACAATTCTGAATTGCTTTGAAATAAATAGTTTAACAAAGTATGGAAAACTGGCTTTGAAAAAGACACTTTAAAGACATGTCCTTCAAAGTTACTTCTGGGAGTAATTTCTATGGATTTAATATAGTTCATTGTTTTAGATAACTAGATTACTTAAATTCTTCTCATGTAGCACCAAAATTACTATGTAAGCATAATCATCGTATTTAGACATTAAAACAGTATTTTGCAACTAAGAGCTAACACTTGCAGGAGTTTTGGGTGTTTCACAGAGGTCTGTGCTGAAAACTTTAGTTTTGAGTATGTTCTTAAATGTCCTTAGAAAAGGAGGTGAACCCAAAGACAATTTTTGCTAATGATTCAAGGTAGTAAGGACAGACTGAAGAATTGAAGGATTCTTTTGCTAGTTAGTGGCACATGAAATTCAGTATGAATTAATGTGAGGTGAGAAACATGGAAGAAAAAAAAAAAAACAGTTCTAGTTTCAGATATGAAATGGTAGGCTGATTTGCCTGTGTCCAGGAGCAGTAGGTTTATAATAAGTAAGTGCTCATTAGCAGTCAGAAGAGCAAATCAAATGCTAGGAATTATAAGGAAAGGAGCAGAGAATAAAACAGAGGTCATTATGTCACTGTATTAATCCGTGGTTCACCCACACATGGAATATTGTGTGTCTTGATCCTCTACCTCAGAAACAATGTTTGAACAGGAGAAGATTCAGAGAGTGATAAGAAGGTTGAGGAAAGATACGAAATGGCTTTCACAACAGGCGTAACTGAATATTAGAACTTTTCTTATGTTAAATAGGCAATTTAAGGGAGGAAAAATAATGCCTGGCCTGGAAAGGGATCAACAGATGTTTATTTCTTGTGCAAGAAACTAGAAGCCACAAGAGGAGGCTTTCCTGACATGTAGTTGAAATGTTTTTGGTATTCCTTGCCAAGCACTAAGATACTGGTGTTGTAGATGCAAAAAGCTTACATGGCTTCAAGGAAAGTCTGGACGAGTCCATGTAAATGAGATCTATTAAACTTTACTGAATGGACAAATCAGACCAGCCTAATAAATATCCTGAGCTGAAAATAGTTGTCTGCTGAGAGAGAAATAAAAGAATATCAGATATGCACGCCTTTTTCTTTCTTCCCTCTGAACAGTTGTTTATGGCTAGGTGGCCTTTGGTTTGAACCAGTGTAGACACTATGGGTTTAAGTGAGTTGAAAAGTTGTCTGACGTGTGAAAAACTTTTCTTTTGTTTTTTACCCCCTCCCTTCAAAACAGATGAAATTGATAGCTCCTCGATGTCAGATGATGATCGAAAAGAGGTTGTCAACATCCAAACATGGATAAATAAACCTGATGTGAAGTATAACTTCCCCTGTAATGAAGTAAAAGAAAATGGACATATGTTTCCCAGGTACTGGCATTAGTCCTAAGCTTAATGAAAATCTCTGTCTTGATACACACTTTAAAAAAAAAAAAAAAAAAAAGGAAATTAAGTTATTCTTGATATTAAACTAGGAAATGAAGGTGCAAAACAATCTAGAACAAAATGTTACTGCTATATTTGCATTCTTATATTGCAGCGTTAGAGAATGATAATTATGTACAAAACCTAGTATGAAGTTTTACTTTGCAGAACAAGACACTAAGAAAAATATTCTCAGTATATATAGGCTTATTTTTCAAGACCAGGTAGACCCAAGTACCTGTGGCTCTGGTTTTTTTTTGTCTACTCGTCTCTGTGCCTTGTGCTACACACCCATCTTGTCCCTAAGATTCAGCGACCTTGTTGATCCTGCAAGAGCAGAACATGATGCTTGCTGTATTTTGGCTTCCCCAAAGAGTACAAATCCTGTTCAATCTGGTTAACAGAAAATTGCATAGGGCTTTCTCTTGCATCATGGTCTGTTCTTGTCTTTTATTATTAATTTTTCTATGGAATTTATTTTATGTAGTGTATGATTAGTAATCTATCATAGTATGATTTCTCAAACCGAGTTGGAACTCACTAGTGTGTTCCCACCACTAGTTAAACATTCATTCCTTCCATGAAGAAGGCAAAAGTGGGTCTTGAACTGAGCTGGCAGGTCAGCGTCTCCATGTTAGTGCTTGTACAATGATTGACAATCATGGGCTGCCAGCACATCCTTTTAACTTAGGTCTGATGCTCCAAGTGTAGAGTTGCTGCTCTGTAGATGGAGGGATGGGGTTAGGGTATGATTGAAGGATGAAAGAGAGAGGCTGGAGGCATTTTCCCTTCTCTGTGCGTGGCCTGATATGTTACTAGTGGTTGTGACAGCACTCAGCTGTTGTGTTGAGGTGATGTTGTTAACCTCTTGCTCTGTTTTTGTATGCTGTTGAAGATGCCATGCTTCTTTTCAAAAATGACTATGATACATATTTTTCTTTTCCTTCAAGTCATCTCCTAGTAACAGCAACTCATATGTACTGTTTGAGAGAGATCCCATCGCGAAAGGGACTGGCTTACATACAGTCTCGACAAGCACTCAACTCTGTAGTCAAAATCACATCTAAGAAGAAACACCCAGAACTGATCACCTTTAAATATGGAAATAGCAATACTTCAGGCATAGAAATTTTGGCAGTTGAAAGGTAAGCCATCTCGGTAGCAGAGATGTAAGTAGTAATAATATATTACAGAATGTTGTCAACTAGAAATCAGGGGCATGCTATAATTCACAGAATTTAGTTCAAAAGTAATACTTTTTATTTAGGAATAGATAATTCAGATGTGAACTAGAAAAAAGATCTGCCAGCAGAATGAGGAGAATTTACAAGACCCAGCAGAGAGGAGCTCCATGGTCTGCAATGACAGTTATTGGGGATGGGGTGGGTGCAAGTGTTTTCTTTGTAATATGTTTTAAACGAAAATGAAGTGGACAACCTTCTACAGCCTAAAGTATGGATTTGTCAAGAGTAGGATTTGAGAGAGTGGTCTTTCTTCTGTGGTATCTTTTCCTGAGACATCTAACTCTTCCTATGCATTGTACAAGGAGTCCAGAAGCCTAACCTCTAAACTCTGAGCCCCTGAAACCTTGTTCCTGAAATTTAGGTATTGCCACGCTCAGCATTTGCATGCTTAAGACAGGGGGAGGTCAGAGGGATGGGTTGTGTTGGGCTCTCTTCCACTGGTATAGCCGGTGGCAACAAAGTTGCTGACATCAGTTGGACATTTTCTCATCCTCTCCCTTGGAGAACTGTGTACAGTGGGTGCTCTGTCTTCACAAGAAGTGGGAGATGAGTTTACTAGCTAACTAGGGAAGTTGTTCTATGCTTGTTGGCTGCTTGGCATGAAATTAGTTTGGTAGTAGGTCAGACAAAGATAAATTAAAATGTTGCAGAGAACTTTACTGCTTGTTAAATTACTTCATCACCACCTTGTTAACTGGAGCAAATCCAGAAGAGAAGGGATTGTAAATAAATAATCTAGAGCTATCTATAGGAATTTTTAAAGAAAACAACTGACTGCCATGCTTCAGTCGGACAGTGCTATCTGTAGAGATCTTGAACTGCCGATCTATACGATTGTTAATTAATGAAGAACTTTTCCTTTCCAGGATGGTCTGTGAAGTACTCCTCAACAGTTCTAAGTTCGCAAACGGAAAGTGTTTCATAGTATAAACAGGAAATAAATGTTATTTTCTCAGTAATTTTTCATTTTAATATATTTCCCTCCTCCTTCCTCCTAGTTTGTGCCAGAGGAAAAGTCAAAACAAGAATTATGGAATTGATACTCAAAAATTTTATAGTGAATTAATGATGGCTTTTTCTAATCTTTTTTTAAGGTATTTGATTCCAAATGCAGGTGATGCTACCAAAGCCATAAAACAACAGATCATGAAAGTATTGGATGCCTTGGAGAGTTAATAAGTAAAGACTTTGTAGAGAACGGTTTATAAAGAAGAAGCAACCAAGATACTGTATGTGGACACAAGCTGACTGTTTCCCAACTGAATACTAACTTAAGAGATTTTTTTTGTTTGTTTGCTGATGGGAGTGCCTGAGTAGCAGGCTTAAGATAGGGTAAATTATTATCAATTTCTGAACAGGATTTTTAATTTTTTTATTATATTTTGTTTTGAAGAAATGTTTATTGTAAAGGTCAGTTTGTTTCATTTTTAATGCAGCCTTAATGTGAGTGATCTGCATCTTTGCAAGAGAAGATGCAGCTGGGTTCGCATTCAGTGTGTTAAAGGAATGAAGCACTGCCAAATATGGAGCAGCAGTTGAAAATAGAATGGTTTTTAAATTACTGTCCCTTGAAAGTCAAGTGTCTCCATTGCCTACAGTCTATAAATTTGGTTTTGCCTACTCGGTAGTATCAAGGACTGATTAAAAACTTATGTTTATGAGCAGAGCAGATAAAAATCTTAGAAATACTGATTCCTTTTCATTAAAAATGGTTAAGTCCAGCTTGGGCCACAGATAAATGGAAAAAATGCAAGCAGTTTGTAAAATTAACTTTTTTTAAAAAGTCTTACCTGCTAGTAGGCTAAATAATTGGAAGTGGTGGTAAGGGTATTTTTAAATGCCAAAATGAACTGTGCACAATAAGCTTTTACTACAGGGTTGTGATTTTTTTAATTATGCAAAATACTACATTTCATAGGTTGAGGCTGTTTCTCTTGTAAAGATGAGTGTGTGCCATTGAAATTGAAGTTAATGCTTCATGACAGAATATGATGGTTGAAAACAAGTTACCTTGCTCCTCAAAACCAAAATGCCTAAGATAATTAGACCTTTAAAACCCTTCAGTTCAGCACAGAAGCGAGCATGTGCTGATCAAAGGTGTGTTCAGCAAGAAAATTAACGCACACAAATAAAGTGAAAAGATTCAAGTGCTATATGCCTGTGATAAATGTATTCATTACTTGTTGCCTTCATTGATTCAAGCATTTGTTTATATTCTTTTAATTAACATCTTCTAAATTAGTTAATGTTTGAGAGATGGCAACTATGTGATTGCTTATCAGCAGCTTTCCACTTGTTCCAAGAACGGTTCTCTTGTTAAAAAACCCAGTACAGGAATGTCCTTGTGGCCAAGGCACAGCGTCTTTGTAGACTGATGTGGAAATTACCAAAAACTGTGAAATAAAGATAACAGGGATTAGCTTTGCTGCGTGGAGTCTTCTGAGTATTTGATTCAGACTCGGTGAATTGGTACATCATCAGGAGGTAAAAGAAATTAAACTGACCTTTATAAAAAACAGTTATTCTAAGTTATGTTACTAGGAATCAAGCTAGGGCACCTTAATTCTGGATCTAATTCCTTTTTTTTTTTTCTTAGTATCTGAGTAAACACCAATAGAACTTGAACTGTTGAAGATATTTGCATGAAATTGCACTTGGGCCAATGCTCATGTATTTATAGTTTTGCCCAGCAGCTGTTGTATTACATTTTCCTCTTCCTACTCCCTTCTGAAAATATCCTGAAGAGTCTCTGACTCTGTGCCTACTTCAGCAATGAGATTTTTTTCATGTAAAGATGTTTGTGTTACTGTTTATAAACTACAGTTGTAAATAAACCAGTACAATTTGAACATAACTTGTTCTTTCAGAAAGCATTTAGTTGCATACTGTGTGAATTCTCGGAATCAATTAACAGTTTTTCCTAAAGGTATTTTGTAAATGGAAGTGAATTTGGTCTTTGGAGTGGAAGAAGCTGATTATCGATCATAGCTACTATCAGTGACATCTTAATGTAAGTATTTTGGATCTTAGACTCGGAGTGATTTCAATGAAATACTTTTGGGTGAGTCATAGTAAGCATTCATAGAAAGATCAAAATGAGTTAACAAATGGTTCAAATTTAAGAGAAGGGGTCTCTGCATAAATTCCAGACTTCTCAGCATCATATTTTTATATTACGAAAATGTCGACAAAATGATACAATGCATTTCTCCTAGTCATTGGGGGTGGGAGGGAAGGGGAATTGTGAAAAGTACACTCAGTTGTTAAACAGGTGTACTTGGGTATTAAATATGGAAAGCAAGTAATGTGTATGCTTCTTTGACGACAAAAAATACAGACCTTTTAGATCTACAGTAAGTAAAGCTACAGTAAGTCAGTTCTTAAATCTCTTCTGTGTGGAAATGTATAAGCTAAGTCATTAAGAAGTTCATTATTTTTTATTTTTTAAGACAACATGAAAGTTATCAACAGACTCCCTATTTTACAAGGTTCAGTCCAAACTATTTTCAGTGGTGTTTTATGTATCACTACCCATGCTTTAAAGGCTAGTTTTGCCTCATAGTGTACGTATCTGTAGTTAGCGTGTCTGTTACAAAACTTGTATTGCTAAGCAGAAATTCCATTTATAGTACTGGAATGACAGTTTTTTGAAAAGAAAAAATAGTATGCTACTTCCTGTCCTTTTCATCTTCAAGGAATTTTTTTTAGTTATTTGCCAGAGGTTTGCAGGCTCTTGTTTTATTTTGCATGCACTGCTGTGTAAATTCTTGAATATAAGATGACAGTTGCTATGTTGCTGGGGTTTTAATTTTTTTTTTTTAATTTATTTTGGTGATAGAAACGAGGTCTGTATCAGGAAAGAAACACTCAGAATAAGCTTTCCTGCCAAATGGAAGCTCTTACCTTTGTGTTTTATAGCCAGGGTCAGTGCTTCTGTGCTCGCTGATAGCTCTTCAGTTGTCTCACATGTTCTTTTATATTCTGTACAAATTATCATCTAGATCAGAACTTTAAGGTATTACCCACCAAAAATACTCTTAACTGTGGAATTGCTATTTTATTTACACTGCCTTCTCCAGTTTTAAGTAAAGATTACTTGCTGTTCTTTCAGTTTAGTTCCTGTTAGGCCTTACACGTGGGTCTCAGCAGTGTTTGTAGCTTTTCCTTCCAACTGCATTTTGGCTGTAATTTCAAAACCTTTGATACTGTCAAATAACCTTTTTTCAGTATAGGCATAGTCTACTGAGTGACTGAAAGTTTTCCCCTTTGTGGGAAGGAGGGGGGTGATAGTGGAACTTGTTCTTTTGGGTGTCTTTAGTGCTTTCAGATATTTTTGGTTTGAAACTTGAAAAATACACTGTATCTCTCTGAACCATGGGAAACACTGGGTTTTTAGCCTGCACTTTCACCTTGAAGGGATGATACTGCTTCACTGCTTACTGTTGTGCTCTGCACAAAATGAGTTTCGTGTGAACTCAGGAGAAAGCTGTTCTTTGCACCTGGACCCCTGCAAGGTGTGGGGGTTTTAAAAAAAACAAAAGTTCATATAGGTGAGGTGTGCCCTTTATTGCTCCAAGGGGCAAGTTGAAGGGTTTGTTGAAGGAAGGTTTGTGACTGCTGCGAGCAGCGCTGGTTCTGTGTTTTATGGTGGTTATGCACTTCCCATCCTTTATCTCTCTGCACGTTTCCTGAAAGTGAATGTGTCAGGGATTGATCGCCTGGGGTTACCCGTTTTGTTTTACCTTTGCCCCTTCTGCTGTCATCTCCTTTTAGCTTGTGGAGATGGGAAGTACTGCCTCTACATAACACAAATCTACAATTCTACAAACATGCTTTTTAAATGCCCAAGATCGTAAAATACATACGTGAGGCAGCCATGTTCCATGTTGAGTAAAGGGGAGCACTCGGTCTCTAACGTAGTAATAAAAACAGCCTGGCAGTTAGCGTATTGGTTTGTACCTTAGGAGATGTGGTTCTGGTAAAAGAAGATGGGGGTGGGGATGTCCCAGGTGAACGAGTTGCCTGTGAGCCGGTACAGATCTCGGGACCAGCCCTTAGCAAATACAAGGCTGCTAGGGATTGCCAAGGGCTGGGAAAACAGGATGTTGGCACATCAACTCTTTGGGGCACCGAGATTTAGACGCACGGCTGTGTTTTTGCCAGGTGCTGAACTGGCCCTGAAGGAGTGCTCCCGGCTCCCTGCCATCCCCTGGGGTTACGCAGGGGGAAAGGGCTCAGCAGTGGTTTGGGCTCGGGGTAATTCCTCCCCAGCTCGTTCCTGCTCTGAACCTGGGCTGCGCCGCTCCCTCCAGCTGCGTCGGCAGAACTGTGTGGGGCAGTGCTGTGAAATCGGATCAAGGAACTAGCCAGACCGCTTTAAAAGCAGTATACGAGTCGTTTTTAAACAAGCCCCGCCGCGGGTGGTGCTGAAGAGGCGCTCCCGTTTCCTGCCGGGGCACTGGCGGGCAGAGCTGCAGCCGCCGGCCGGCTCGGCCGCGCGTTTGGCTGTGGGCCTCCGCCTTGGGCACCGCCCACCCAGCCCTGGGGCGGGACTACATTTCCCAGCAGCCCTCAGCCCGGCGCCGGCACGCATGCGCCCGGGCGGGCCGCCCAGCTCTGAGGGAGGAGCCGCGGGGGCCGTGTGGGCATGCAGGTGGCGCGCGGAGCCATGAGCAGTGAGTGGCGGCGTGCGCGGAGGAACGGTTTTCCCCTCGCGCTCCCTCCCTGCCGGGGACGTGGGGAAAAGGGCCGATGCGGGTTGAACCTGCCCCTCGAGCCGAGCTCCGGGCTCCCGCCACGGGCCTCAGCCGGTGAGAGGGGCCGCTGCGTAGTGCCGGCTTCCCCGCTCGCCCTGAGGCTCTCCGAGGAGTCACCGCCTCCCCTGTGGCCCCGGGGGCCGACCTGAGCCGCTGCCGGCCCCTCCTTGTCCCCACTGGGCCGTTATCCTCTTATCTGAGTGTGGGGACGCAACCGGAGACGGGCCGTGGGCTGGCTGCTGCCCCGGCCAGCGTCCCCCGGAGTCCCCAGTCCTAGCGTGGACTGGAAAGGCTTCAGTCCTGGGGGCTGTCGCTGAGGCTTTGGAGGGCGGTGTGAAACAATGCAGGTGCTAGAGAGAGCTGCCCCGGGCACTCTCACCTTGCTACAGACCGGTAGAAACCGCTTGCCGTGCATCTCTGGGTACTGCTGCAACGGTCCTCTTGGCAAGAAATTTGATCTGAACAAACCAGACGTACTTAGCTTCTGATGTTTTCCAAAAAAAGTGTTTCGTAGTGATACAAGTATGAACCATTATTTTACTCTGCACGCTTTTACCTGGTCGTGGTTTGCATTGCTGTAGGCTTATCCTAAGAATTGCTTTTAAAGAAGTTTTTGAGGCAGCTTAGCAAGGCCAGAAGAAAAGATCTTGGGCATCTACAGCACTGTTGCACGTTTCTCTGTATTTCTGTTACTCCTACATCTCAGCGTTTTTAAACAAAACTAGGCACAAGTACATGTGTTCTTTACTGAGCTTTAATTTTGCCCTTTAACAAACTCCAAAACTGAGGCACAGGGAAAATAAAATTAATGGTTTCCTGGTCTTTTAAACATTATAGAAAGGGAGGGAGGTAGAATTTTTCCTAGTATGTGCTCTTTTGGGTTTGTTGTTTGGGGGGTGTGGGTTTTGGGGGGTTTTTTCAAAAGTGAATTTATGCTGAAATGTAAATCTTTTAAGTGTCTGATTTCTCTGAGCGAAAAGACATTCCACAAATATGGGAGAGTTTTAGACAGATTCCTAGTATGGTTATCTGGGTGGGTCTGGAAGGTAACTATGGTTACATCTGTTCAAAATTTCAGTGAAGCTTTTTCTCAATAAACCAAATATTAAGAATCTCTCACATGAAGAGTGGCAAAGTGAGCAGTTAATCATTTGCTTAACCTCTAGAAATTAGCTGCTTAGCTACTGAAGTGAGAACTAAAGTAGGAAGAAAGATATTCTGCCTGACTATTCCTGACCCGATCTCATCTTCGCTTGAGTCAGTTCTTTCTGTTTCCCTGACCAATGAGGCTGTGTTGCTTGCAGCTCCTTCTTTATCCTATAGTGATCTTTGAATGTATGACAGGGAAGTTTTCCAGAGAGGAGAGGTGCTTTGAAACCAGGGTACTTTTCTTTATGAAGAAAGAGTTTGGTTTGTTGTTTTTTTGTTTGGGTTTTTTTTAAGGAGACAGTTCTACCTGATCAGAATGTGTTTTGCTACAGCCCTAGTACTAGGAAATTCATGGAAGGAAGTCCAAGGGGTGTGCACAAAACTTCATTTGATCTCTTCCGCTTATGTATTTCAAGACCCTGCAAATATAAATCCTGCTTAGCCACAGCAGAGACAGCGTTGATAACATTTGCAACCATCGCTTGGCTAGAAAGCATATTGCAAAGAAATTATCAGGAAAGATGTTATCTTTACTGGGTTTTATGGCCATTGGTTTGATAGTGGCTTTTTGGACATGCAGTGCTCATCAGGCAACGGGCACAACAAAAAGATTGGCTCGCAAAGCATGTAGCAAAATGGGAAGGAAGAAGCAGGTGTAGGTGACTAGCGGTCTCCCTTTGTCACACAATATCTTAGGTTAGAACTTGGGCTGGGTACTGCCTAGGCTAAGTGTTACTAGCATGTGAACTCTGTGGTCTTCAACCTGAACAGAGTGATGGCGATGTATGGTTACATTATCGAGCCTAGGTTTGAATGTTCTCCCTGTGTGATGAGCGTTTCCAGAGTCATAGACAGACTGCAAAATGAGTTGGAAGTGGTTTGTGTATATATTAATATATAAGCAAATTTCTTTTGTTAAATGCTCATTAGTGAATTCAAATTTTGAAGAGTTTTTCCTGGGGAAGTTCTGCTGACTAATTTTTTTCTTTTCTGCCAATAGACTTCCGCCTGGCTCTTATTCAGCTCCATGTATCAACTGTTAAATCAGATAACCTTCAACGAGCCTGTGGGCTGGTGAGAGAAGCGTCAGCTAAAGGAGCAAAAGTTGTGGCTCTGCCTGTGAGTAAAGATCATGGTCTATTTAGCACCTATACCTTAAACCCTTGGAAACTTTTCTAGTGTTACTAATACATTATATATTCCCATTTCTCTCTGGATAGCTTAGATGCTGTATGAGGCTCCCAAATAGGAAAAAAACCCAGGGCTTCTGTCTAGGAGCACACTTGAAAGGGGAAAGCAAGAAGGAAAAAAGGCAGGTTGTCTTTTTTTGTGGTATAAGATTCCGGTTAAGTTTTTGCTGGTTTAAATCCCAGGCAATTCCTTAACTGGTATGTTCTGAGTTCACAAAAGTGACATGGTGGTTTGAATCTTTGTAGAAGCCTTCTGTGCTAGAAATGTAGGAAAAGGTGATTTTTCAGCTAAAGAATGTTGATATGAAGATGAAGGGATACAGGTATACAGTGACTCTCTTTGTCATAATCATTCCTGATTAGATAGTACATGAGAAACAAATAGACTTCAGACATTTCCAGCAGGTCACTTGTGGCTGAATTATGATTAAAACACACTTCTCTTGTGACTTCCTTGTGTGGGAACATAAACAGCCAATTAAAATTACGAAGCCTTTCTGATTTACTTTTTGGACATCAGCCATGATTAACTTGCTGAATTGTCACACAGATGAGCGTGCTGGCAGTGAGGTGACCTTTCCAGTGCAGCTTTGAGCTTTTTTTGTTGGGGGTACGTGTGTATTACCCCTGTGTCCTGCAGCATCTGACTCAGGAGTGCAAAGTTCTTTGGGTGAACTTTTGGTCTGGATGTTTTACACACAGAATGTTTTCTATCCTGCTGTCACAGGCAAAGTATTAAGCAACCTTCCCAGCTCCCCTGTGCTAGCACAGCTCTTGTGTTGCAAATGTGACCTTTGATTATTCTGGCTGGGCCTCCTACATTGAGATTATCTATTATTTGCTAGTTTCATCACGTGTACAAACATTGAGTTTTCCAGACCTATTCAGTTAAGATACTTTGCTAACGATAATTTATGCTTTTAGAGTAAAACTTGCCAAACAGGGGCAAGGCCTTTCACAGACTTTTGGTATGTAGATTTTATACTGGTATTAAGACGTGGGCATGAAGTATTCTCTTACCTCCATTTTGTTTTTTAAGTCACACTATATAAAAACCAGAAGTAACTCACGCTGACTATATAATCTACACCTCTGCAGAGGCACATAGCAGTTTTCCTATGACATCTTAGCCTTGATGTGTTAAACTTTTTTCATTTCTGAACCAGGAAAAATTTGTGAGAGAAAATTTGTAATGTCTATGGATAGAGAAATAAAAACAGAATTCATTTGAATCTAGAAATTGATAGCAATTCAAAGACCTATCCCTGTATGCTTATCACTTTGGAGAGCACAGGACTAGATTTTCTATTTTCTCCTTCTCCTTCTTCCAACTTCCAGTGAACCAAGGTAACAACTGAGGCTGAGAATTGCTTGCCAAATAGTAGGTACTGGTACTGTCTTATAGCCTATCTGTGGCCTTCAGCTGTACTCCTTTAGGGGACAAAAAAGTGTTGCAGGGGATGTCTCATGTCCTCACAGAGCTGGCAAATATAATGCAGAGTAAAAGTTTTCTCTGTATCTTGGGCATCTCAAATACCACTAGCCACCTAGTTTAGGCATCTAAACTGCTCTATTAATCTTGCTGTCTAAGGATTACATGCCTGGTTCTGAGGGATAGGAAATCTTTAACTAGAGCCTAGGACAGAAGACACTGTTCAGTTGGAGGAAATAGTGTTTAAAGGATCATTTTAGCAAAAGAATAAGTAATTCTGAGAAATGCATGCTTTTGCAAAGGTCCTTTTAAAAATGAAGAAATGATGGGCTCTGGACGAGCACAAGCATTTCATAGTTCTGAGAGGATCTGTTTAGCTTGTAAGTTGTCAAATGAGCTAGGCAGAACTTAGCTCATTGTTCTGATGAGAACGTCCCTTGTGATCTTGCTACGTCTAGACTGGTAAACATGCTAGCTTTGTTACTTGCAGCTTGCATGATACTCCTAGCTCATGTTCTGTTCAGCACACATTCACACCAACACATCCACTGCATTTTCTCTAATTGTTAAGGTCTGTCTGGCCTCCTGATATTTTCTGATTTGCTTATGGAGCTCCTGTAAACTAAACTGCTGTAACTAAAGATTGTATGACAACGCTGATAGAGAGGAGTTTGAAAGGTCAAGTACATCTCTTTGCAGTGCTGTGACTGGATTTTAACTTTTTCTTTTCCCCCCCTAATTCTAGGAATGTTTTAATTCTCCATATGGAACCCAATACTTTAAGGACTATGCAGAGAAGATCCCTGGGGAATCAACACGAAAGCTCTCAGAAGTTGCAAAGGAGTGCAGCATATATCTCATTGGAGGTAGTGTACTCTTAGTAACCTCACTGAGGGTGAAAATGGGCAATGTCTCTTGGTGCCATTGGATCAAAATTCCACATAATGCAGTGGGGGAAATCTTTGTTCTCACCTTTATAAAGGCTCCATTCCAGAAGAGGATGACGGAAAGCTGTATAATACATGTACTGTCTTTGGGCCTGATGGTGCTATGTTGGCAAAGCATAGGAAGGTAAGATGGCAGAATGTTGTTATTAAAAGGTTACTCAGCAATGTTGCACAAATTATTTCATCTGTGCCTAAAGATGATATGAATTAGTAGAATATTCCATTAATAATAAGCTGTGTACTGTCAGTAAAATTGCATGTAATTTTTATTTGGGACATGTAAACACTCCTTCCAAAGGTGGCCATAAATTTGTTCTGGATAAGGATGACAAAATGCAGAAGGCATAATTGGCTTTTCCCAGTTGCTGGGAAAACTGTAGTAAAGAGTAAATCCTGATACAACTCATCTGTGTACCTTGGTCTAGGTCTAAAACATAGTGCCACTTAAGTGGGATCAGGATTTTCCCTCAGGTTCCCAATGGATTTACTCCTTCTGTTATCATAAATACTGTTCTTTATATACTATGTGTGCTATATGTATGATTACTGCAGACAACTGAAGTCCAAGTTCTTTAGTTAAGCTGTGTCTGCTGTTTGTGGTAGATGCTTGCTTACTGTCATCCCACCTGGGCATTGCTTCATGCCTTCTGAGAAACTGCCTTTTCTTCATAACTGTAGAATGTAGTTTCTGTTAATCTGACTGTGCATACAGGTATTATTCCTTAGGTGAACAACAGCTTATTTCTTTCAAGGAAAAACAAAAGAGAAATGCAAGGTTACTTGGAACAAATGAGGTGGTGCAAAATACCTCTGGGGTGCAGGTATTAATTTCTTCTGTTAACTGATTCTACACTTGCTACGTTATTAGATCACTTTCTGAAGTACTATGTTGCTTTCCATCGATCACACCACACCAGTCTGCAAGCCTGGTAGTTGGTTATAGAATGAGTGCAGGCTTTTACTGTATAAATATGAACAAATAATCATATAAAACCAGCTGTATTGTTAGGAAGCTCTGGTTGGGAACAGAATTTTCCATTGCAGGGGAGGGATAAAGACTGTCTGCAGGGGCTAAGAGGCATCTGCACAGCTGAAGTCATGGGAACTTTATGACATGGTGAAGGTATTTACTGGAGAAGTTTTGCAGAAATGGGACTAAAATCTTAGGAAAATATTACCTGCTTTAACATACCTTAAAATCATCCTGACAAATTCAAGACTTTTTATATGTATCCTTTCTTTTGCAAAATTACTCATTAGATCACGATATTTAGCTACTTTGCAGAGATTCTTTCCATGAAGAAGATATAGAGCCATAGTACAAATTAACTGTTATGGTTTTAGCTATTTTTAACTACTCTTTATTACTGCACAGGAGAAGGACAGGGCATTCTGTTTGGTAAGCAATGTAAATATTATGTGCATCACTTGAGTCACAGGGATTATATGTGTTGTTTAAAATAGCCAGTCTTTTTTATTTTATTTTTTTTATTTCCCAAATAACTTTAGACATGTATTTCTATAACGAAGAAAACTGCTTTAAATCATCTTTAGGAGATCTCACAATGTTAAGCAATGTTTAGTTGGGACCCTGACAAAAGACAAGTCTAGATAATGTTAACTAGAAAACATGTGCCTAATGGAATAAGCCTCAAACACCAAGCAGAGAAATTGTTATTAACTGCTATTAATCATACTATAATTACAGGTTCATTTATTTGACATTAATATTCCTGGGAAGATACAGTTCAAAGAGTCTGAAACTCTGAGTCCAGGGAATAGTTTCTCCATGTTTGACACTCGTGAGTATAAGACAAGCCCTCTCTTTAAGGAGCTCTACCACAGTAGCACTATAGTCATTCTGGAGTTCTTTTCCCAAGCAGTGGATTTTTAGACTATCAAATTTGTATTAGGAACTTGACAACCAAGGCAAATACAGTCTAAGCTTGTTCCAAGTGTGTGGGTCACTTCTGAAACTTTTAAAAAGGCAATATGATTGCAAAAGGACAGAGGAGTAGAAAGGGTTAAGCATACATCATGGCATTTTGCTTAATAAATAGTGATCCTATTGATTTGTTAAAGAGAAGTTACTGTGGTTTTTTTTATAGCAGTTACATCTTTGAAATTGTTCTGAAATTCTTTTCCAAGCCATGTTTTATATGTGGCAAACAGCTACACTGGCATGTTGTTTCATGTGAGGATGATATAATAATGGAGACAGTTAACTGTAAATCCATTTCAACATTCTTGAATCAACCACATCAGATAAAGCAAGACACCTACTTCCCTCCCCCCCAGTGTTCATGGATTAACACGTCCTGTTTACTGAGCTTTCTGAAGAGTCTTGTCTCCCATGGTCACTTTTTCCTTCTTGCAATCATAGAATCGCAGAATGGTTTGGGTTGGAAGGGTCCTCAAAGATCCTCTAGTTCCAACCCCCCTGCCATGGACAGGGACACCCTCCACTAGACCAGGTTGCCCAAAGCCCCATCCAACCTGGCCTTGAACACTTCCAGGGAGAAAGTACATGACTGTAGTTTCTTTAGTCCATGAAGAGGAATTGAGGTGCTTTCTTTTCTTGAAAAGAATTGAAAAACCTGCAGCTAAATCGGAGAGGAATACATTACACAAAGACCTGATATAACATGATTTTGTGGAAATGGCTGGTTTTAGAGGGTAGGTAAGACTGCTTCTCACAGTCTTAAAGAGTAAGTCTCACTCTCATCATGAAGCATAAATGCACCCCCACAAATAGCCAGTGCTTGTTACAGATAAGGATGAGCATTTAAATATAGTGCCTCTTGTTTGTGAGACACACAAAATAACAGCTGGCAGGATGGCTACAAGGAGTCTTGTGATTGCTTTTGTGTACTTGTGATAGTGATATGACTGTTGTTTCTTGTGTTTTGAGAGCAGCATACTGTAAAGTGGGCCTGGGCATCTGCTATGATATCAGATTTGCTGAGATGGCTCAGATCTATGGACAGCAAGGTGAGGCTGGGTCACCTAATGGAGCGTGGTTAGCCCTAAGGCCTGAACTATGCAGGGCCATTTCGGGGTGGTATGTACTGGGCAATCCATGTGATCGGGCATTCTTATCCTAGCCCAGTAACACAAAATGCATGTTGTGGTCAAGGCTTTGTTATTCAAATGAGTGTCTGTTCTCCTTGAGTAAAGTAACAATCACTTCCTGACACCTATTTGCTGATGGAGTGATGGTGACGGGTGTAATGTATCACAGGGCTTTGCTGACATAAGTCATCACTTGTGTCATGTATGGACAGATTCTGTTTGGTCCCATTTTGGGCAGAGGTTGGGAAGTATTGAAAGAAACCTTGTCTTTTTGAGCCTCAAAAGTGAAGGGCTGCTCTAGGGTAAATCATCGTCCCCTTAATCATGGTTGGGCTTTAATTTATTTTTTTTTTTAACTAAGGTTGTCAGCTGCTGATATATCCAGGGGCTTTTAACCTGACAACAGGACCAGCTCATTGGGAACTGCTACAAAGGGGACGGTAAGGACCAAGTAACAGCTTATCCTCCTGTTCCCAAGGGAGTTCTAGCATGCCGAACTGAACTGTTCTGGTGTTCCAAATGACACTATGCATCAGAATTTGGTGCCGCAGAGCCACTCTGCTATTGGAGCTGCACCATTCCTCAAGCCTTGCACAGGACACCAAAGTGATTTTGCTGTCAAGGAGAAAAGCAGGGAGTTCTTATCCTTCAGTCCTGCCAGCTCCTCCGCAGTTATGCCCTTTCAAGGATCTTTTCCCCATGGCTCTGTAAGCACCCTTCACACGCAAACCTCTAGATAGAAGAGCCAATAAACCGTTTGAGAACTGCTGTAGTTACAGATAGAAATAGACTCTGAGAATCCTGACTGTAGTATTATTTATTCATTTGGTCAGCTTCAATCAACTTTGCCACATACTGAAAGAACATGTAATTAATTCTACCCACTAACTCTGGAGCAGGTGCTAGGGACTGCTCTTTCCAGGCTCTGCTTTCCCTGACCTTTGTATCATTTACAATTTTGGTTAGTTCTTAGGAGGATATATAGCTTCCCCTTCAGAGTGAATACTTTCTCTTCTGCTTAGTTAATTGGTGGTATAAAAAAAAAATAATTCTACTCACTTTTTCCCTTCCCTCATCTTTCTGTGAACACAGAGCTGTTGATAATCAAGTCTTCGTAGCTACAGTATCTCCTGCTAGAGATGAAAAAGCATCCTACATTGCCTGGGGACACAGCACTGTAGTAAATCCATGGTGAGTTTAGAAAAAAAAACCCATACCACCTTTTGTTGGTTAAAAAATGTTTTGCTTGATAGTCACATTTCAGTCCCATGTTTCCATCTACTCTTAATGTCATAAGTTTTTGGTAAAAAGCACCTGAGACTTAAGCCTACATTCTCAAAATTATCCTTTAAAACTGTCCGACTGAAAAACAATAAAGAAACTAAAACTAGTTTAACAGTATGTATTCTTTTTGTTAGCAAGGAAGCTACTTTAGTACTAGTATTTAGCATTGCTTAAGCTGCTGACCTTTTCAACTTGTCCCTGAAACTCACTGCAGTATATACTATGCATTATGGTAATTCTCTGTGCAGAATTGAACTGTCATAAACAGCGTACACAAAAGTATTTCATTTCCTCAACACTGCTTTGACATAAGAAAGAAGAAGAATGTCTTCAGCTAGCTAAGAGGCACATTCTGACTTAAGGAGAAGTCATGCAGGTGCACAGGAGGTAAAAGTGACCAAATCTTCAGGCAGCTGCTTTTCTTTCAGATAAATCCACTGATAGTTCTCTGCCAGATGATTGCCAAGTAAGAAAAGCTTTATCTGTATCTTGAGCTTTTAACTTTGTGATGAAAGCAGTGACAGAACACCTAGTGGGAGACAGGATAACTAATGCTCAGTAGCTCATGGAGGGTAAAAGTATACTCCTATTAAAAGCCAGTAGGATCTGAAAGGAGACAGTGTTAGTCTTTGCCATATATGGCTGTCCCTGGTGAAGTTGTTTCTTTCGCCTTGAGGTATGTTGCATGCTCATGTGCACTGGTTCTCATAGTTGCTCTTACCATGATTCTTGACCTCTGGAAACATACTTATGTATATGTCACATTTAAAATGTGCCACATATAAAGCCTGGAAGCCATTTCTGTTATGCCAGAGCTATGAATTATGATGCTATTTCTAGGACAGCACTGTCTTTACAGCTGTAGACATCAAGGGTAGGAACTCCCTTTTGTATAAACAACAGCAACTGGACTGATGCCTTGAGACCTCTGTGTTTAATGCTGTGAACAACTGTGCTTAATTTTGCAGGGGTGAAGTCATAGCCAAAGCTGGGGCTGAGGAAACAGTTATATACACAGATATAGGTAAGGGTAAAGGTGGGGGTTTTTTCCTGCTTGCTTTCTTGAGTACAGGTCATGAGATTAATGAGAGGCTTTTTTTTAAGTCTGTGGGCTTGCACATGCAATTACAGATGAGACCATGTTCCCGTCCATTCTCTACCTTTGCTAGAGGAAAGCAAGAACAAGCAGCACTTGACTATACCCTTGCAGTTTCCTTCCTTAGGAGGAAGCTGCCACCTTAGGAAAGAGCAAAGTCGAGGCTTCCTTCAGCCTGGGCTGCCCCGTTGCAGTGCCCTACAACCCCATTCTCCACAAAAGCTGCTCTTTTCCCTGCCTGACCTCAGGAGCTTTCCTTTTTGACTGCTGTTCTAATAGGTCTTTCTTACCTCCCTGCAGATATGGAGAAACTTGCAGAAATACGTCAGCAAATTCCTATTTTAAGCCAGAAGCGTTGTGATCTCTATGCTATAGAGATGAAAAAGTGAAGCTGGGTGACAGGGAAGGTTCAGCTGGCACAACGGCTGCTGCTTTCATCTTTGGAAGGATTCCCTTGCTCATTGCTCCACAATCTACTGCTAAATGTGCCAGCTAATTTTAAAAAAACAAAACTTGGTGATGTAATTCTAAAATTTATTCAAATACAACTTTTCTATATCCTCTCATACTTTATTTTATAGTATTTTACAGCTAGAATAAAGATGGAGGTGAAATCAGTTCAACACAGTAGTAGTAAACATTGCTTTCTGTGCACCACAATGTTTTAGTTACCTTTTGGGGGCTTCTTTGTAGAACACAGAAGTGGGAACCTTGTTCTCCCTGGAAATCATCTGAAGTCAGCTTTCAGTGAATTATCAGATAATCTAAAAGCATGATTCTTCCCCCTCTGTCCTTCTTAGTTGTATATGCCTTAACAGAATTCCTTGAATGCCCAACTTCTAACTTGGAAGGCTTAAATTTTAATGCACTAAGCAAAACAGGCCAAATTCTGCTATGACTTGGTGACAATGCAAGAAGCTGCCAGACAGAACTACTGCTATAGAAGAATCTGTAACAGATTTTGGTTCATGTATCTTGCCTGAAATATATGGATTAAATTCTCTTCATTGCAATTCCTGTTTCATAGAATGGTTTGGGTTGGAAGGGACCTCAAAGATCATCTAGTTCCAAGCCCCCTGCTGCAGGCAGGGACGCGCTCCACTAGACCACATTTATTGCAGAAGTGATTCAGGCTACAGTTGTGTTAAAGCAATTCATGTGTCCCCACACCCTTTGCTCTATGTGATGCTTCCTTAATGCCATGTCAGAATGGGCTTCTGTTCTGCTGCCTGGCAGTCCTCACCTGAAAAGTTAAAGACTTGTGCTGATCTACTCTTTCTGCCCCTAGTCTTCCAGAAAACACGTATTAGAATTGCTTGATGTTTGAGTGCATTATTACTACCAAAGGCCAACTCCCATCAGTTGCATGGAAGCACTTGCTACTTCATTGCTCTTGCTGAAGAGACTAACAAACTGATTATTAAAGATGGCTTTAAAATACTTAAAACTAGCCTAGCATGTTGTTTGTTTTTTCTTAGAAAGAAGACACCTTGGTACTTTTGATGTAAAATACAAGAATTTGCAAACAGCATTACTGTTTCTTCTTGGGATGAGAAGCAGCAGCAACTGTAACTATCCAGCCTTTACCATGACAAGGCAGCAAAAATGATAAAGTAGTAAGGCTGAAGGAGATTTCAAAATACAAAGCTGGGAGGAAAGAGATAAGGTTTTGTCTTGCTCTAGCTAACCACCCATGTTCCCCAAAACCACCTGACCTTCTTATTCATGTTCAGCCATCCTCCTCTTCCCACAGCTGCTCTCTGGCCTTTTTTGTTCTTTTGGCTTCTCTGGAATGAGCTATGTGTGTGTTTTGTAGAGGAAAATTAATGGTTAAATTAAGCCAAACCCTGAAGCACCTTCCCCCTCAAAAGACAGGTTATGCAATTCCACTCAGTGGCGTTATCTATTCCAGCAGGCATTTTAAGTCAGTACTTTACACTGCATTTTGGTGTACATACTGTACTGGAACTGTTAAGAAACAAGCCACAGAGCGTAAGGTGAAATGCAGATTTATTTGTTGAAAAATAAATATAAAAAATTAACAATTCACCATTTGAGTCAAATCTCCTGCATTTAGTGCCTCCCAGATAACAATCAGCATCCATGATGGCCATCACTGGGTTCCACCTAAATCATAGCAACTAATACACATCCATTTTTCTAAACTACTCCATCTGCCTTTCCTTCCCCTCTCTACGCTAGTTTAACATGCAACACGGCAGGAAGTAAATACTATCTTTGGAGGATTCAAGTAGTGCAGGATTCTCATGCACCAACCACTTAATTCTAAAAATGCAAAGTGCAGTCTGTGACAGAGAATGGAATCCGTGGCCAGGACCCTCCTCCCCCAGAATCCCAAATGGAAAACCTCTAGCGAGCTACTGTGGTGAACTCCGCTGAGGAGCTGAGATGAGCTCAGTGCTCTTCAGTCTGTCAGAACAAGCACTTTGGTTTAGTAGGACGTTTGGGGGGCCTCCAGTGCAATCCACTCAGAATTGATACAAATGGACTGTGAATTTGTGGGGGTTTCAATGAAAAAAAGTACACAATCAGCTCTCAGCTAGGTAATACTTAAAGCAGTCAATAATCTCTGCATTGGTAGAAAAACAGGCACTTTAAGTGTCTACATTACACATATGCACCAGTATTTAAGTACAGAAAAACTGCCAGTAACCCCTGAAATAGCTCCACAATTTCAGCCTGCAAGAGTTTAAATTCTTTTTAAAGAAGTGGCAGAAAAGACAGTAATGCCTGTTGTATCAGGTAGTGTTAGTATTATTGCAGCTGGGGAGCCTGGTTAAAGCTGCATCCACACTGCTCTTAATAGTTCCAGACTAAGTTACAGAACAACTCCTTAGCATATGTTAGTTCCCTCTTTGCTCTTGATCTGCAATTAGATCCTAGTAATTCAAGTAATTTCTAATGTCTATTTCAGCAAACACAAACAGCAGGGATTTTAAACTATTAGAATTAAGATGCAAGACAACTATGTGTAGAAGCAGCTTCCCAGAGTCTCTAGGATACACCAAGCTTATCCAAGGCTTCAGTACTCGCTTCCTACATTATTTCAACAGATTTTTTTTTTTTAAAATAGCAGTAATACTTGTTTCACTTCAGCTCTCAATCCCTACAAAAGAAAGCTTTTCTCCCAAGTTCACATGCATACCTGGCTTAAAGCAAAACCTCAACCATTTAAAAAAAAAAAAAAAAATCCCTTTCAGTAAAGGGATGCACCTGCATATACACACACATTAACAGGGTGTCAGCTACTCAGATTGCCAGCTTTCATGGCTGGATTTCCCTTCCCATGTAATTGTCAGCTCTCAAGATCATACCTCTGTGGCTGATGGAAGCAATGGGAGAGGAGATTGGTCAATTCCATGCCTCCTCTTCATTCATTTTTTTCTTGAAGCAAGAGAAGATCACAGGGAGTCAGTCATTCACAGTTCTTCCCAGATTCAGAGCAACTTCAACTAAGCACAGAGAGCACCCTACAGAGAACAGCTTCATCAAAACCTGTTCTTATACATGTCAGAGAGAGATACTTGAAGGTAACATTTATTTTTTCAGTTTACAGGTGCTACGTCATTTACAAAAAAAAAAAATTACAGACAATGCATCCTTTCAGTGCAGTTTCAAACTAGTTCAAGAACAGGCAAGAGTCTGTGATGATTTGGAATGCTAGTATTTGACAGCACATGCTTTTTTCCCTTAATTGATTGGGTGGGGTAAGGAATGGGGTACAGGTAGGGTGAAGAGGAGAAAATGCCAATGTAAATAAGGCCATGCGAATAAAAACTCCTCAGGAGAACAGGACACATCGGTCAGTCTGGCATATTTTTGTTCTCAGGTAACTGATGCAGAGTTTGGAAGTTCCAGAAGATGTGTGACACTCGGTATGTGCAGTGCCCTTAGAAGCTGCCAGTACCTTCCAATGCCTTCAGTTCTACACCAACAGTATGATTTCAGATCACCTACTGAGCTAGCTAAATTAGAAGGATTACATTAAATCTTTATGCCTACTCTCCACCGTTTGAATTTTCAATTGTAGTTGCTGGGAGGAAGGAAGGTCAAGTTGAAAATACAAGCTGCTGCTATGTAGTGTCACAACCAGAGAACAAGACAGTTTGACCACGCCATGGTTCATTTTTTTAAGAGATGAAATACATCAGACAATTCAGCACAAGCAAATCTATGATTTCAGGATGGAAAGAAGCCCAAATTAGCGTATGGTAAATAAAGCTACATCAGTTAAGTATTTGCATGAGGTTTACCCAGCCACATCAATCCAGGGAGAGGCAAGATGGACTGACTAAAGCAAGAGAGCCCTCTGCGAAATTCCTAGCCAGAGGAAGATGGTTTATGGTAGTATTTAATAACGAGCCAATCTGCTACTAGCAGAATAGTTGCCTCCTTTCTACAGTATTTGTAATCTTGGACAAGACAGAGACTAAAGAACAAGGAAACCAGTACAGATTTTAAATCCATTATTTGAATTTTGGCCTATGCTTTGTTCCTTATCTCACTTAATCCTGCAAAGGGGTTACTAGAAGGAGCAGATCAGAACACAGCAGTCTCTAGAGACTGAAGAGAATTTAGGCAGTCTATTAGCCGTTACATTTAAGCAAGTGTGTCAGAGATTACAAAGATTATAATGCAAGCATGACCTTACCTTGGCAGCTCTACTCCCAGCAGTGCTTTCTGTTCTTGAAAGTCCCTCTGAACCCTCTCAAGCAATTTCCTGCGACATCCAAGTAAGGACTGCTGCACTGGAACGCAGCCTTTCTTCCAGTAAAACCTAGGCTGCAGCAGCGTTACCTGACGTCTTTCCCCAACCAACCTTTGTACTAGCTCTCCTATACAGTATGTATGCTAGGGCTTCCTGGAGTGAGGATAGGGACTATCAAATTAATTCCCTAATAGCTGCCAGAGGAGTATTTCTAAGTAAGTTATGCAGAAGGTGGGAGGGGCTTTAAGGGAAGATTGTGCATGCTTGCATATATTTACAGGGATTCTCTCCACATTTACTGACTTAAAAAAACCCTCTATTATTAAACAGTTTGAAAATTAATTTTTTACTTTTTGCAAAATTAAAATCAACCCTCAAGGATTAATTGCATATAAAAAAGAAACCTATTTTACAGCACTGACTAGTATTACCTTTAAAATCAACAGGAAAAAACCCAACATGCTGTAATATTGTTTGATAAAGCAAAAATCGCCCACAGCATAATCACCCAAAATGAACCAATGTGAAGTTTTTATTTGCATGGCCAAAATATCTTCCTTTTGTTCCCCTGCAACTTTATTTCCCTTGACACACTTCAAGGTTTTTGCTGCAGAAGGAACAAGATGCAACACTGTGTACTTCCTTGAACAACCACTCCCACAACACCTAAACATTTAACAGATGTAGCAAATGACAACACCACGAATGGGAAAAAACTAAGTTCCACCATTCAACATGGTCTGCAACAGCGTCTTTAGGGCTGGCTGAAGTGGGCAACTTCACTTTAGAAGGTCATTTTCTCCTCGTTTTTTTACAGTGTTGGTGGTTTCAATCCATACTTCTTTGCAACTTCTGTCTGGGCATAGGCAGCATCACAGAGTGAGTAGAGGTGGGCCATCTCCATTTCAGATTTGGCCAGATTGATAGCTTTGTTGAACATTTCAATGGCTTTATCCAGATTACCTCTGAAATAAACCAACATGTTGTACAATTAGGACTGGCAAAGCAATCTCTTCATCTCTACAGTATCTCTTCTTTCTTTGGGACCTACAGTCACCACTACTAACAGCTTAAACAGACTTTGGGAGGTACCACTAGGAGAACTTGTGGTGATGACAAGCAAACTGACAGGAGTTGTTACCAAGCCTAAGCAACTAGGACAGCTGTTTAACAGCCTTCCTCTTGTGAGCCCCCACAGATGGTAGTGAGGGATAAAGTGTTCTCCACAGGACACCCAGTTTACTACAAAGATAATGCTGAGACAACTAAATGAACTCTCATCTCCCTGGAAGAGAGCTGCTATACTTAAGAGGAAAACTAGCAAAGACAAGAGCTCATATTATTCAAATAGGAAATGCTTGCAAAATTTCTCATGCCAACAGTTTAATTGTCTGTCCTTTTGATGGCTAGACATGTAAAAAAGACTCTACTATACTCTCAGCTACACCCCAAACTTTTGCGCAATTGTAATACAATGCATTGTTACAGCATAGTGCATTAGACTTCCCTCTTTACTCTGTGAGCTTGCAAACTGCAGTCCTGTTGGAATTAAGCCCAAATGGTCAGGCTTAAGAGCGTAGCTCAGGATACTCGGTACAAAAGGTCCAGTAAGATATGTTTAAGGACTACATTAGATACACAGGAAGCCTAGTAATGATGAAGGAAGTCGCTTTAAATGCCAAAGGGATAGATTTAAACATGCACAGACTCATCTGCATGTTGTCCACTAAGTATGAAATTGGTGCACATAGGACCTTATCAGATCATAAAGCAAAATTATGCCATAAAGAAAGAAAAACCTTTCCTAAGAGTTACAGAACAGAAATCAGGACTTTGGGTAAGAGCTAACCTCGCACAGCACTGAGGAAAAGATCTTAAGAAAAGCTGAAGATACATGGGGAAATCTAAAGGACTCCTATAATTTCAAAAGTAACCAAGAACTTTTAACACTGCGATTCAACATTACCTTTGCACTTCAATCGTTCCCATGGTTTCATATGCAAAATCACATTTGTTATCAATTTCAATGGCCTTGCTTATGAGTTCTAACCCTTTGTCTAAATCTTGCTTCCACTGGAGCTGAAGTAAACTGAAAAAGAGAAAATTCAGAATAAAGTTCACATAATGCTCCCATAACTAAGATCACGTCAACCAAAAAAAGATCCCTAATGTTTGTAATTCCTAATGCAAGGTAGATAGTAATGTCACTGCTTTTAAAAACATTTATGTGAAAGTCACTTTCAATAAACCATGTTGTCAGTTTAATGACTCTAAAGATGAATTCCTCGCAAGACAACTTGTAACAAGTGTTTTATGAAAGAGAACACTTCAGCACCAAGCTTAAATTAAATGAGGCTAAAGTAAGAGTCATATACTCCAAGTAGATACTCAATTAGAAATGAACACTAATGAAACTTTACTGAAACTTATTTACAGTTTAGTCAAGACAAAACTACAGAAATAGATTTAACAGCACTAAGCTGTTTTCACATAAGTTATTTCTCCTGGCTAAGCTTCTAAACACAAACATTCAGTTAGGGTTGATTCATCTAAACATGCCAACTGCTCTTGACCAAAAAGATTGCAAACTCAATACGTACCCTTTATGAACATATGTAGTGGCATTGTCTGGCTCAAGGTCAATGCATTTATCATACATTTCATCAGCCTTGCCAAACTGCTGCTGATCAGTTAGTGCCTGCATCAAAAGAGAAACCTATATGTCAATACACAACCAGAACACGCACTCTGCACTAGGCTAATTCTAATTAAAACCATATTGACGATGTGAGATTGGATATAGCTCTCTTATCGTAGAGCAGGCCAGGCACACCAGTTACCAGAATTGAGGCTTTTTAGAAGAAAGCTGCTAGGCTTTCAGTGCCAAAATTACTGATCACAGTACCACCTGTAATGCGAGATCCACAAGCAACATGCTGAGTGTACTGCCAGTAATAACCATTCCAGAAGTCTGTACCTGCAAGTCCCAACTTCTTCCTTTTTCAAATGTACTTTTTTCCAAAGAGAAATGCATCCATACTGCCTACCTACTCAAAATCAGAACATCTCATGCTTCGTACTAGAACCAGCAGCATATTTTCTTAGAGAAGAAATGACAGTCTCTGTTGCAAGTGTACTCTGAACATCTGCACTAAGCTCTGCTTGACCAGTATATGTCACTTGTAGCAGAATGAAACTGTTACCCTACTTCCACACACTTAACTCCCAAATTACCTACAGAATCCCTGACGTCCATCAAGTGAGATGCCACACACATGCAGGAATTCTAGAGGAAGCGTATGCCAGACCTCTGTCGCCTAATAACGACCCTCGACTCATCACTTACATTCTGCTCCAGCAATTCCCCATCTACCTCCTTCACCCAGAACACCCATACCCAGAAATTCAGGTAGCTTATTAAAGACAGTGTCTTATCTCAGAACTTATTCTCAAAGATCTTCATATATTATTTGAAGAAATATATGCTGCCCAAGATAAAAGGTACAAGAAAATGCAGTATTTTCTTTAAGAGAGAAAAACGTACCTGAGCATAGAGTGCATAGCCTTCGGCACACTTTGGAAATTTTTTAATGACATCTTCAAAGCCTTTCATGGCTACTTGCACAGGCAAAGGATTACTTTCTGTATAAGCCTGGCGATACTATTCAAGAAAGGGAAAAAAAAAAAGAAGGAAAAAAATGAAACACCACCACACACCAAAAAAAAAAAAAGGCTCGTCAGACCTCTACCCACTTCCCCAACAGATGCATGCTTCATAACAATTACAAGTTCCACAAGGTGACATGCCTGTACATCCTACCAAATCTGGTTTTAGGAACCTACCATGTGTCCAAGCCTCTGGTAGAGTGGACTTGGAGAGGAGAAAGGATGAAAGAAGGAAGGCCTGATATTGCCAATAGCCTCTCTCAATTTCAAAAGCCTAGAAATTCCAAGCCTAGATTTCCTCCTTGTTCACTCCATGCAAAGCTGTCCTCAGAAGATTCCTGCACGCAGAGGCATTGTACTAGCTTGAAAGTTTGTTTCCAATGTCTTGAAGATGATAGTTTTCCACAACATTAAAGGTTTATTTAAATCATTTTTATATGATACAATTAGAGTGAAGATTTGTTTTCCTCTACCACAAAACAGAAAAGATGACCTAGTGTTTGAATAATGACCATTGCAAAATTAAAGTAGCAAACCCTTACTCCAACTGAAGTAACTTGCATTGTTTACCTTGTTATTCAAAGATACTTAGGTGATGTTGCCCTACTTTTCCATTAAATTGGAAAAAAGCAGAGAAATACAGTATGTTTTCCAGAACTCTTTAAGAAGAAAAAGCACCCAGATAAACACCAGCATGTTACCTACCAGAGCAAAACATTTCTGTGCTTGAGCCAAGGCAGAGTCGGGTCGCAATCGGATACATTCATCAAAGTCTTCCACAGCCTCTTCAATTTGGTCAAGCAGAATTTTCAGCTAGCCAGAATGAAAGAAAATCCTATTTCTGTATTTAATCTGTGCTTCAGACACTTAAGTGATAGTTCAGTTAGTGTCAGTTATTCATATCGTCTCCGGTTCCGTTTTACAACTGCCTAGAAACCTACAAAACCCATGACTAAAAATCACTGCCGTAAAATAACAGAGCCACCATGGAAACATTGGCTTCATGCACAAAAAGGCAGCGTCCATGCAGAAGGGATTGAGAACACTTGCATTTTAGACTGTTGCCATTACTGCTTTGGCATTACGTCCAGCCTCCAAAACTATGCACATTTCCTCAAGTCATTTCGCCTTGCTGTAGTTAATGCCTGTAGACTATTTGGATGTCGAAACATTTTGGCTTTCCCAGCTTACATTTCAATTTTTTATGTATTTATTTTTTTAATTTTTTCCCCTGACATTCTCATTCCTCCACGAGAGTGGAGCTCACTTCATCATTCTCTTACTTTATTGTGAAGCTACTGTAAAACACTAATTTTCAATCTGCAGAAAACTTTCATTCCCTTCAATCAACACATAACACCATTCTTATCTCTGAGCACTAAAGAGATCTAACAAATTCATGGAGTGAGGCACTTGATCCGTGGAAGTCTTCCTTACGAATACGACTTAGCATATCTGCATATGGTAGTGTTTCCTTTTTCTTCCAGCACCTTTTATATTACACTTCTGCGGAAGCAGGCCTCTCTAGGCCTAGAGATTAGTCAAGGACACAGCAGTGTCACAAGCCAGAGAGGGATGAGCTGGACAGATGCAAGTCTAGGCCGCAGTGCTGCAGATGATGAGTTATCAGGAACACACCTTACATCCACTGTAACAAAGTTTCCTTCTATGCAGATACTGCTCTGCCATATCAGGCCCCTTCACAAAGCAGCTTCTATATGCTGCAAATGCCCTAGTACTTTTAAGTCAGAGCTTGTACTGATAGAGGGCTGAACCTCTCACACTTTGCATTCTTTCCTATAGCTACAGAAATAAACTGCTTCTGTCTGATTCGAACCTGCAAATTAGTCTGCATGTTTATTCTGCAACAGTTCCAAATTAGTTCATGTTTTTCTGCCACAAACAGTATAAAGCATCTCCAATGATGTACGGATCTTTATTTTTCTTTTAGTATGTACTGAAATATTCAAGTATTAGGACAAAACCTCTAATGTTTCTTACTTGTCCTCGATGGTGGTAAACATCTGCATTCTGAGGATCAATATCAGCAGCCATGTTAAAGTCCTGAGTGGACAGCACAGGTTGCTGCTGCTGCATATACATACTTCCTCGTTTGATCAGAGCATTAGCTCGGAGCTGTAAAAAAAAAGTTCAAAGAAGCATTAGCCACTCCAACAAAGCCTTAAATCTGGAGGAATGTTACAACTACAGTAATTTTTTTCATTTGACTAGTTTCTCCCACTGACAGATTTCATTCATTCTAAGCAGGAGAAAGTTTCATATTGGCTCTGAATGAATCAACTCCCTTGCTTAATTTCAAATATGTCAGCCTACACTTCCATCTCAGTGGATTTTCAACCCCCAAAAAAATCCTTTAGAAGACAGCTTCCCTATGCTTACAAATAGATCGGCATTTTTGAACCAGTTCAATATGCAAGTACAATTAATGTTTTTACTCTTATTTATGAACTGTTTTTTCAGACCAGATAAGCTTCCAATTTATTTAGCTTCCTCTGTTCTTTAGTTTGTATTACATAGCACAGCTGTCTCAAAAATAAACAAGCCCTTGAAAAACAATTTTTCAGGAATAAAAAGACAAAATGGTAAAGAAACCAGAAAACTCCCATTAAAGTATCTGAAAACTTAGGAAAACAGGCTCTTGAACTATACTGCAAGTTTATCATCTAACTTTTATGTTTTCTCAACCCAAACTACAATCCAGCTGTGACAGATTCTTACCTTCACATTTGCATCTTCCATGCTGATGACCTGATCTAGGTCTGGTTTGGCAGCATTTGCATTGCCAATAAGTAAGTAGAAAGTAGCTCGCAGAAGCAAAGCTTCTGCCATGTATTTTCCCTTTGCTTCAATTTCTTTTGTGCTTTCACTGATAATTTTGTCATAGTTCTCTTCTTCCATATATTGTTTTGCTCTCAAATAGCCAGAGCTGTAAATGATGTAAGAACAGTTGTATATATACATGCATTCACTGAACACTGCATTTCAGTTCAGACTTTTCATTAAATCATAACAAATACTAACTTTTGCTATACTCAGTTACACCACCAGCATTGTAAGTAGAGTTACAAATATTCCTGGATGGAGCCATCACAAGCTGAAAACAATTTAGACAAAAAATGCCCAAATTACATTGGAAATAAAGAAGAAAAATGTTTTAAAGCTCTTGAACTTGAGCTTCATTTGTCCCTTGAAATTTTTTTTCACATTAAGGACAACGATAATCTCTGCCTTAAAACAAGAGGGCTGGGATGGAATTCCAGGTCAGAAAAGTGAAATATTAAACCTAGCAATGTGCAGTTTGTAAGTGTAAGAAAAGATTTCACAGCAAAAATTACAGTAAGCACTACCTTGTCCTCAGCTAAGTATCCTGGATTTAGTGAATCTGCCTGTAGATCAGGACAATCTATCTTACTTTTTTAAAAAAAATCATAACGCTGTTTGCAATGGTTTCTGCACTGGCAGCGGTGATATCTTCCAAAAACAAACTGGAAAACAGCACAGTAAGTTAAAGCACCATCCATGTTTTTTTCTTTTCAAAAAAAGAAAAAGCTCAAGCTTTTCTTTGTCAGAACAAGCTTCTCATTTATGTGCAATTTGATTCCAGAAAGATAAAACACCTTCCAGCCTCAGTTGCTGTAAAAGCATAGTTTTCATTAACAGAGACCCTTTTCCTAGCTTGTCTTCTGCCTTCCAACCCAAAGACTAACTTGCTCTCTTCCTTGGAAACTCTCCTTCAGTATAAAATACTCCTTTCTCCAGAAGCATTATTCAGCACTATCCAGTCCTCCCATCTCCTAAGCTTTACTTATTGTAGTGTAGTAAATATTCAGCATATCTTCCCAATCTGAATGTCCCTCCTCTGTTTAGCACATCGAAGCCACCTCCAGTTTGGAACTAGCAGTCAGCTTTCATAAAAATTTCATTTTTAATACTGTTCTCATTTCATAGGCTCACTTTATTACCATGGGATTCCCATGCCAAGTACTATAAAAATAACAACGTTGCACTGAGCAGAATGTCAAAATCACTGAAAACTTAATTCCAATACCAAACAATTCCCAACTGTATTGTACACTCACTTTTCTTTTACTTCAGAAGCCTCTCCCTCCTTATCTTTATCTTCATCTGATTTCTCACCCTTATGCAAAGGTTGGGAGATTATATCATCTGTGAAAGAGCTGAAGTAGGATTTAATGAACTGTGGTGAGGGCATCAGAGGCTCACGATTCTGAAACAGAGAAATGTAACTTCAAGTCATTAGATGGTAAGATCGGACGGTAAATATGGAATGGATAAAAAAATTATTATAAAAAAAAGAATTCATGAAAGAACCAATGTATGACTTTCTGCTATCTCATCTGACAGTCTTATATGACATTTAGGGATTATTTAAGCTTCAGATCACAATTCAATATCCATCACCAGTAGAAATAAAGTGAAGATGGTCAGGAGAGGAGGGAGATAGTATCTTTCTGCATGTGTGACTAGAAATGACGACTCTTAGGATATCATAAGACACTGGGTAGATACACTAAAGCAGTATGCATGCATATAAATTGGGTGAAAAATGCAAGCTGGCAGTTAAAGCATGAGCCTAATTTCAAGTAGATTCTGAATGGCAATTTGACCTTTCCTCCAACTTGTCCAAGAGAAGCTGCTGTCTATCGTTACAATGAAGAATAACAAGGCAATATCCTAATTCTACATGGAGCTTGGCCCAGAGACCACACATTTTACTTGAAGTCCCAGAAATAACACCTCTCAGATACAAAATCCTTTCTATAGCCGAAAAATATTTCTTGCTCAAGATGAGCACCACACACAAGATTAACAATTCAATCTCTCCTGCAAGAAAAGTCTGAATGCACTCTTCTGAATTTCTCTATTAAGTTCTATCATAATAGCGCCAATTTGAAGCACACCTATTTTATGATGCTACCACCACCACCACACTAATAGCACATTTCATTTTTGTTATCTTGACATTACACATTCATGTGAGTTTCTACAGGAAAGAAATTCAGTATCTCAAAACCAATGTGGATTTCAGTACTTCAACCATTGCCACAAAAACCAAACAAGAATGTTTCAATAACAAGTGAGAATACCTGTCTCAACTTTTTTGGAAACCTACAGCCACTTAAAATGACTGCTCCTGTCTAACCCTATACTTCCATAGTTCTCTTTTCTGCAGTTTCCAAACAGTAACGCAAAGACATCTGAGTGCCAAAATAGGTAAGTGCAAGTATGAGCACTTATTTACAGAAATGGAACAGAAACAGCCTGTGACTGAATGTCACAAGGACATGAAGGCATATTTCTCAAGACAGAATCAGGAAGCCTGACCACTAAAAGATGTGACTTCACACTGCATCATTTTTTCTTAAGAAATGCTTTTTTGCCTTTTTTTTTAATTAAAAAAAAAAAACCCACCAACCTTAAAACAATATTATTTTGCCACTTTCTAAAACGCAGGAATTCTGCTGTCAACTTAAATCTTTCCTACATGAAATTTCTATTTATAAAACCACAAATAACCTGGGGAAAGGGCCATCAATCATCATTCTTCTCATTTTAAGTTATTCATTACATATGGAACCAACATTTTTATGCATTTTCAATTATTAGTTACACATCTTCCTATCTCAACGCACATACCTACCTCAACCGTCTGATGTGCAAATGAACATTTGGCTACTGCTGTTCCAACATGTCTGTTTCCATTATGTTGCAAGTCCAGAAAAGCCCCATGTAAGGCAGCACACCAACTTAGGTGTCTCCTGAATGTCACAGTAAGTTTGATTATTAAAGGGAAACAATTGTTAGAAACAGGCCTCTCTTCCCTACTGAGGTTTCAAAAAGTTTGGACAGGTCCCAAAGGAAAAAAACATCGGTACAATAGTAGCTTTGTACAAAACCGTTTGTGTCGACTCTTACACTTCAGCAGATGAAGACAGTGACTTGCTTACAACAATTGACAGAATGCCAACAATCAACATTTCACCAACCGATCAGGTGAAATCAGAAGTTGTCAGCAATACCACAAGTCCTACCTTGTACTTCTCTTTAGCCTTTTCTTTTCCAAGGAGTTTAAGAACTTTATCAGCTAATAACATACTTTGCTGGTTTTGGAAGGCTTCTAAAATGCAGACTGCAGTGACGTCTAGGAAACAACATACAAAAGTGAGATTAAAGACAAATTCTGATAGTCGCTGGAGTACACTAAAATGTGCCACTATTACAATGAGTCACTGTCAAACTAATGAATGTCCTCTTCGAGGGTAAAAGCCTCTGTTTCCAGTTTGCTGTATTCACCATATTTTCCAAGATACAAATTTGTATCCAAAATGACCTCTTTGTGATAAAAGGACTTCATGACAGTGAATGAAAGAAATTACATTTATTTTTATCTTCACGTTTTTATCTAGAGAAAAACACATTTAGATGAAGAGTGAAAATGTATACCTCCAGCAGGGGCTTTCAACATTTTGAAACCTTGGAGATAGTAATTATGTTCCTATTATGTTCACATTAAAAGCGTTAACACAGCTTCTCTTCTGGGACTGGTCCTAATTTTCTACTTCTAAAATTCACATCCAGTCCAATCACATCTTGCTTCTTCCTCAGTTGAAGAACTCTTCCCATATTATACCTCAAATTTTTCTGCTCGCCTCTGACTTTGGAATAGAGCAAGTTTAAGAGAAATAGCTTGCTGGCATATTTAGAGTGCTAGCCCATGTCATTCACACATACAGCCTCTGCAAATGTTAACCCATTGCTGCCTGAATCATGCTTTGCAGTGTGAAATGTGCTCTTACAGTACATTATCATTATTTCTCTGGATCCTCTAAGTTAATGTATTATTACCATGGATTTTTCCTATTTAATTTTCACTTAAACATCTGTAAAGATGAACAGTTTGGACTTGAAATTCAAACAGTGTATTGTTAATACACTTCAAAAGCAAGTGTCTTGCCTGGGAATTCAAGTACAGTTTCTGTAATTCTACACCCTATAGGTACTATTATGCCATCATTTATACAGAAACTCCCCACAACTCTAGCATGGTCAAGAAGCACATCGGAGTCCCCAGGAAAACATGCTACACCCAGAAAGAGTGTGAAAGATAGTGTGCAATAATACTGTACTACAGCACCTTAACAGACACACTTTGCCCAAAGCGGGCAGCTGTAAACTAGTGCCAGGACTTGGGTGAGGCAGCAACAATTTCCCAGTACTGCCAGGGATCATTGGAGGAGTTTTTTGCTGGTGGTGGTGGTGGGTTTTTTGGGGGCGTTTGGTTTTGCTTTCCTCCACTACATGGACATACCCTACTTCTTGGGATTTTACTGGCCATACATGGTTGGCAGGTAAAAGCAGTACGGTATTAGAAAACCAGCATATCTCAGAAAAAGCAGGTAATTTTCAGATCTGAAAAACCTGCAAGCTAAAAATCAAACACAAATCAAGGTTGAAAATAATTGCTACAAACATTACTACTATTAACATTAAAAAGGAGTTATATTAAAAAGCTATCCTACTATGGCAGGGACACTTGATCTTTCTTGGGGCTCTTATCACCTGTCAGTTTATCGCAACTACATAAGGTTTAGATTTTATTATAGCACTCCGGAAGTGCAGCTGTTGGTCAATTAGTGATTGGAAAGGACTAAATGACCTAAGTAGTCCTTTTCTAGTCACTATGGTCTTGCAGGGCACAAAGGCATTCTGCGAGCAGCTAAATAAGTAGATAAATAAGATTTCCACATCTTATTTACCTTCTAGTTTAGCAGATGTAATTCTTAGCTGTTATACATAATGAAACTAATTTAACAGTTATATTTGCCAGTCAGAGCACATCCTTATTTTCTGTCCTTCTTTGATAATGAGCACAGCTCAAAATTTCATTTGCCTTTTAATCTTACATCAGCAAGAATGATTTCACTTGATGAAATTTAAATGGGTCCTTTCAAACAGCGTCCCTTAGTTCAAAAGTGCCCTCAGACAACACCTGACCTGTAGTACTCCTTAATTTTCATGGCTTCTCAGTCATGTCTTCCTGACAGTTCAAAATGTATTGTTAGGAATAGTATTAAGAAGGACAGTATTTGGAAGGATTTGACACAGTAGTTTCTGCCAAATACAGAGTGTTGACATTTAAAAAGGGTTTTTTAAAATCTGTTCCAATTTTCATAATGGTTATATATCAGAATGAAATGTTACTGAAGCTGTTTTCCCTTTAATACCTGCCAAATGCATTTAAATGACTGTAATACTCTTGTTTCTGACCATATATCTCCACCTGCAAAAATATCTCACTTTCTGTAGTGGTACCGAACAGGGAAGAAAGTTTGTTACTGTATGGAAGTAGAACAACTGTTGTCTGGGTTATCCACTCAGCATGTTACATGAGTTCTATTCTAAAATGTAGGGAGTTTCCTGGAAAAAGAATACCTTGAGTTGCTGCAGTAACATCAAAATCTCAGCAGCTATTTCAGATCTAAGCAGAAAACAGCTTGAAAAACAGGAAAAGATTTCCTCTTACGAGAGAAGAAAATGTATTTGCAGTAGCTATGAATGGTTTTAAATAAAGAAATATTTTAAATAAATAGTTCTGTATTACTGTAGTTACAGAAGTAAAACCAAAACAATCCCAGAAGTTATTCTCTCCTAAGTGCCTGAGCTAATTCCACTTTTAAGTACGCACATCAAGAGACACTCACCTTCTAAACATTCCTTCTTATTGTCTAGCTTCTCGTGAGCTTTTGCGCGTCTGAAGAGAGCTTTTACATATTTAGGATTAAGCTCAACAGCCTTTGTGCAGTCTTGTGCCACTTCTGTCCATTTTTGCTGTGGGTAGAAAATACCACAGTGAGAGAGGCCCTACTCAGCTGCATTACATTAGCTTTCCACTACCAACTCCAGGGTCATGCCCACCTAACAGTAGCCGCAGTTCCCAGGGCTCTGGTTCTACCTGCTTGCTTCTATTTCTGCAAGTTTCTCAGTAAGAAACTGCCAGGCACCTCTGGAAGCCACCTGCACCAGAAGAGCCACAAAACAGAAAAGGAATTCCTACAGAAAAATGAAACCAGACAGTTGTACAAAGCATATGGGAGAAGATAATGAGTTGATGTGAAGATGCTTGCAGGAGGTAACACTGGGACTGAAAGACTGATACAAAACAAATAGAAGAAAAAACATGAAAACATAATGAAAACCAACAAGTTTAACAAAGTGCTAACACTTTTTTTTTTTTTTTTTAAATTTGTTACTTCAATTTACTATGCTATGGTACCACAAAGGGATGATAAATGAGTATGTAGGAGTAGAGATGGTCAAGGAAGAACTAAGAACTAAAAATCCATTTATCTGCAAAATTGATTATCAAAACAGGCTTTTCTAATAACTGAAAAAGAGGAACCACACACATTTGGGTTCTTTATGGTATGAATTAGTGTTATAAGTAGTATTTGATTAGATAAGAACTGGTTTATCTCTCCTCTAACTTTCAAGACTAGATTTCTCTAATCACATAGTCTCTCATACTTCAGACTATACGAAGCCAATTTTTCCACTCCTTTATACAGCTCACCAACTTGACCTCATAAGCAAATCTACTGATACCATAATAAACACTGGTTGACTTCTAAAACTAGTATCAAGTATACTCAGCTATCCAGTAAATGTTACTTCCACACGTGCAAAATTTAGGTCCTGGGCTTTACTAAGATTTTGGTGATTTTTTTTTTGTTTAATTTTTGAAGTGGCATCCTTCCAAAATATTTGGTCTGTCACTTAACAGTTAAAGAAACACTCTAGTAGTGAGAAACAAAGTTAACTTATATACAAGAAAATCGTTCCAGAGGATAAGAAATTAAAATCTTGGCTTACAAGAAAGGCACATATAAGAATTACATAAGAGACTGAGAATAGTTAACAGAAAATAATTTTATTTATATGTGGAAAAGTATGATGAGCTAGTGAAAAATAGCTGCAAACAACGGCATCTTGTGGTGAAGGCAGCAGATATCACCACCTGAGATCTTTCAGTGGACAAAAGTGATAAAATACACACTTTATAATGCAACTTTTCAGAATAAATACATAATGATCTTTAATTTCTTACCAGTTGTTCATAGGCAGCAGCTCTATTTTGATAGAAGGTAGAAAGATCAAGGTTTTTCTCAGGTGGGCACAGGCTGATAGCCTCAGTATAACACTGAATAGCTTGTTCATATTTTCCTGCTTTAAAGTATTTGTTTCCTTTGTTCTTGGCTGCTTGGGCTCTATCAAGAGGGCTCTGAAAAAGAAAGTGACAGGTCAGTTCAAATAAAAAAAAGCATCACCAGACACAAGCTATGCACTTAAGGGCTGATGTTCAAGTTACTTCTCCAAAGACTAAATATGTGAATACAACAAAGCCCTCAAAGCAATTCAAAAAAGTTTCCTAGTGAAATACACATAGCCTACAAGACCAGAGCTGATTCAGCAGACTATGAGTTAAATACGGAAAACACTTTGTGGAAAGACCTACTGAGCAAGGCAAATAAAACCTGTAAGGAAAAGAAAGCTGGTTTGCCTTCCATACACTAGACAAATTAACTAACTTGACAGCTAACTCCTCTACAGCTTCACACAACCTGCTTCATCCAATCACTAATACAAAGTGCTGGACCATCACGGTCTGTTGTTCTTAGCAGAGGATGGAAAACTTTGCTAACTGGCCTGTGACCCTGTTAAATTCTGCACAGCCTGTTGATCATCTGCATTTCTGCAGAAACTAACAGTGCTACCTGTAACCCCTAGATTTACAGATCAGTTATCAAATGTTGTGGTTTATAAGGAATCAGATGTAAAAAGCTTCTCTTTATCAAAGGAGTGTGACCCACATTCAAGAAATACACAGCTGCCAGACCAAAATGAACAGAGGTATTAGCACACATGCCATCCTACCAACCTCTCCGAGGAGGGAAAGAATACAAACTTGGGGGCAGTAATGCCTTAATAACTACAAGATTCACATCTCACCTGTTGAATCACGCACACTGAAAAGAACATCTAAGATTTGCTGGCCATCGTAAATGCTGCTCTTTGACCACACTTCTGCCTCCTGTCTCCCCTCATCAACCACCAGCATCAAACTACACCCAGACTGCTATAAGACAAGCTTGAAAGCATCTTTGCATTTCATCAGCCTGTTTCCCTTAATGTCTCCTCATTTCATGCCGGTCTGATCTTTCTTAGCATCTAAATGATGTTTAAAACTGAAAACCTGAAGGGAACCCAGGAGATGCTGTACAATCCCTCTCTTTTAAGGCCTGGTTTCCAATCATAGCATGAGAGAACCAGATAACGAGTGTCAGCCTTAGTTCCTACATAAAAATAGGCATCCAAATAGAACAAAGTATCCTACAGGCACTCTCCTGAGGAGAGACTTGCCAGTGAAACCATATAAGGGAGAGAATTTCTTAAATATCCCTACTGCCAGAAATGCTCTTCTCTCACAGGTCACCAATCACTGGGATTACAGGAAATCAATCTGCACCATCTCCATTGTTCACAGAACAAGATAATCTGCATGGCTTTTAGATTTTTGTTTTTTAATGACTTAAAGTCAAATTGATAAAAGATTAACTTCACCCTTTTTCGTACACTGTATGTAACTCTATGGATACACAAATCAGAATTAAGAGTACAAATATTTTTACTGAGACAAGTAACTGTGTACTTGAGAAGTTGTTTCTTTAAAACTCAACCCAAGTTTGAAAAGGTTACATTTACTTCAAGTATATCCTAAATTTAGCTCCCAGTACACCACCACTTCTCTTTTAACTAAGGAAAGGGTTATACATATGCAGCAAACAAATGCACGAAAATCAGCTTGAATTTTTCCTTCTGCATTTCTACAGCAAACCACATTAGAAATGTCTTTGCGAAATAATCTACAAAACTCAGCACTCTTCCAATTTCCTTGGTACCAAAGAGAAAAAACACGAGATGTGGGCCACATTCTAACATTCAGACTCGTGTTCCCAGTATGAAAATTATTTAAAGGTGCAGAAATTAAAGTAGTAATCTAGTACTGTAGGCTTATAATCACTACCAATTCCTTTAGCCCAGGGATCTATTACCCAAATATGCGACTCAGGCTGACCAGTCCATCCACTACATCCTATGCACTTTGACGCCCTACACCACAGTCCCTGCATAAAGACACATGCTACAGATGAGGACTACTGGATAATATCCAAGTAGCTGCTGCTTCTCAGCCCTCCGGTCCTTCTCAATTGCTACACTGAAGACGTATACAAACAAACAGATTATGCAAGCAAATTTCATGGACCTCATGCACAAGTAATCAAAAAACTTCACACCTCCTTCTTCCATTTTCTTGCAAATATAATAATTCTAGACATTATTTTCCAATTCCACTGCTTCTCCTCACCTGACCCATTGCCATTCTACGTGGTGCACTGGACATTTTTTTTCCCCCTAAGGTGAAGGTCCATATAGAGCAAGAAAAACTCTCAGTTTGTTGTCTTCTGATCAAAGAATCTGTGCAATAAAATGAATGGAAGTTCATAATCAATTATCTACCAAGGCACTATAAACAAATAGCTCAGAAATTATCTGCAGTTACATAAAGAGTAACATCTCAGTACTTAGGACCACTTTCAGCAACTGTTCACTAACACGTCTTAAAACAGTTTAAGCCAAAGGGCACTTGTCCATTTGAGAAGTATTCCGTTATCTAAGTAACTAAACAAGCAGATTGCTAACTGTCTAAAGACTAGACAGCACTGACAAAAAGGTCTTAACCGTTACTTTAACCTCAGGAAATGTGCTTTCCTCACAAAATGTTCAGAAACTGCATGCAAGCAACAACAACTTAACAGCAACAAACTGCCAGCTGTGAGAATAAAGCTTAGTAACCCCTAGCAATGCCAATATGGTTAAACTAGCAGTTTAGAACTTTATCTATTTGAGGGAGATGATTGTTTTTTAAAGCAGAACAAGAAATTTTCTGCCAGCCAATGCTGACAGTGATTCACAACAGAAGCACAAGCAGTCAGTTTCAGCATTTTCTTTTGGCTGAAAAGGACTTGCATGAGCCCTTGTCCCACAGATGACATGGAAGGGGACTACTGTTTCAGCTATCTTAATTTATCAATTTATGAGGGGAAAAAAAAGAGGAAAAAAAAAAAAAGCGTGCACCCTGGTCTAGACCTCTTTTTTCCTCTCCAAGTAAGAGGACTCTCTTGATGAGATCAGGTACCAGAAAAAGGTGTTGGTTTGTTTCTGAATACCTGCTGTTACTGAATATCTATCTTCCCTCTTTTTTTTTTTTTTTTTTACTAACATTCATCTCAAGTCTTATCTCAGACCTATATTGAAAGGCATTAACCAACTGTAAAGGTTTTAAGATTCTCTTTATCACTAAAACCACTATGAGAAAAAGTATGTCCACATGAGCTCAAGATGTAAATTCAGAGTGCAAGCAAGGACGTATTATAGTTAGAAATAATCAAGCTCAAGTTTACAGTACAATTTGCCAACGTTATCCATCAACCATCTTCCTTTTAAATAAGCTTGTCGTTCACGCCTACCATGAGTGAGCTGTACATGAGCTGCCAAGAGTCTAACAATTGTTCTACTGCTATTATACATGTGTTTTAAGTTTTCTACACCTGTCCACTACAGCTGGCATTAAACATAGAACTCTTACAGTAGGTTGATAGTGAGATTTATTAGGCAACAGGTGCACAGTACAACAGAAATTACTTTTTCATACTTTGCTTAGATCAATTCAGAGTAAAGTATCAACATAAGTATATCTAGACAAAGGGGTTTGATTTGTTCATATACTGATCTAATGTCACAGCAGAGAGATAGGCAACATTCAGTGACTGCTATTAAAATAGATACTGGAAAGAAGCCATCCTAGTTTGCTGTTGATCCTGATATGTAGCACCACACAAGCCAAGGAGTTTGGTCACGTTCACCCACCACTGCACTCAAGGACTATATCCAGCTCAGAAAAAAACGTGCAAAGACAGTGAATGGCTGCGGACTCAAACGACTTTGTCTGCAATACACAATGCCACACAGCTGACTAAACAGTTAAAGAATCTCTGCTCCACGCTTCCTCACGTACCAAAAACACAGGGTTAGCCTACAAACTTGCTGAAAGAGTTAAGGGGTGAGATTTAGACTCTCACAGACTTGCAAAAGGAAGTGATTTCAACTTAATGAGAAAAAAAAATACTCAACCAACACATTACCTCACCAACTAACCAGTGCTCGCTCCTGTCAAGACAAGGAGGGTATAAACTTGCTAAGAAGTTATCATGGAATAAATAAAAAAACATGAATCAACTGGCTATCAATTAATGCAATAAATGCAAAGCAATTTACTTCTCCAACATGTTCAAGTTATGCAACATTCACTACAAACTAAGAGAGCACATAAAAAGCAACTGCTGTTACTGAGTAACTAAAACACATTCCATTGAAATTATAAGAAACAGTGACAACCTCTGTAATTAACAGATGCAATTTGACCTCCCGACCTTTGAGTCATCCACAGACGCAGTTTCATCATCGGCACTTAACTGGTCCAATAACACCAGTTTACTGTACTGTTGAGGAGCTGTGCTTACAGAAGGAATCTCAAAAGTAGTTCGGCTTTTCCCGATATAGCACCTATGCTAAGGGCTTCTGCCAACACAACATCAGTCACAGATCACACACTTGGCCAGTGCATCTGTGCCAGGAGAATCCTCTAGTGCAGACGCAGCCTGGGGAAAAAAACGTGAGGCCTCTGCAGCAGGTAAAAGAAAAGCTTGAACTGCATGCAAAATAGTAAGAAGTCTGAATAAAGAACAATGAAGATTTCAGACCCTACGTATTTTCAAAGAACAAAAAAAATTCAAGGTCATGTCTTCAGAAACAGTGGACAGAGCATCAAATGAATGCAGAAGTTGATTTAATGAAATGCATAAGGAAGTCTGAGTCCTAAGTTACATTTATGAGTAAAAGAATAGTTGCCTGACACACACATACACACAACTGTTGGTAGCACATTTGTTATTGACCTATGTGTTTCTCTCGTGTTTAGACTGTGAAATTAATTACTGGCTCTTATTCATTCTACAGATTTGTATTTGAAATCTGAGTTTAAAAAAATACTCCACCACAAGAGAAAGGCAGACCAATACAATGCAGGTAGTTAACAAATAAAGCATCTGCAATGGTTGTATTTTCAATCAAGGGTCTTATCCATAACTAATAAAATATGTGTGGAAACATGAAATCTACATGGCATCACCACTTTGGATATGAGGAACAGGAAAGCAATCCTCCCCATACACATAAAGCAGTCAAGGAAACCTGCAGACACATTAATTTTCCTGCTGCAGCCATATTTTGACCAACTAGACAACTATCTCATATAATCAGGCGAATCTGATACCTTTTGCCACAGTTGTCCTAAGCAATATCTCTCATTTCTTTGCCGTATAAGCAATGACACTCTTGAAGGAACTCTGGATCATATCACTCAACCATATGCTTATTCTTAGATGCATAGTCTTCCAGTAATTTAATTTGTGGAGCAATCTGACAGAGCTAGACACAGTATTTTAAATCAAGTGCTATATAAGTGTTTGAAATGTTTTAAGTGCTTGCTTCAACTGCAACTACAGAATGACTACAGACCACTTGATAGTATATACTGTAATTCAGAAATATGATCAAGAAACCCAGAGTTAACATACTAACAGCAAAGTCACTGCAGCTACACAAAGGTCATGAGTAGCCTGCAAACCAGAGCTCACACGTAGCAAGCACACTGCCATCAATATGCCAGATGCTGTTTGCAGCCAAAAGCCAAAGTTACCACAGTAAACAAAGTCTGAATTTGTCCTCTGTACACTACGTGCTCAGTACTGTTACCCATGAACTAACAAATCACTGCATTTAAGTAACTGCCTCCAGGTCCAGCATAGGTTTTGCAGCTCACTAGGCTTCCGGGAATGCCTGAGGGTACCTATGATTCACTACCTATGGAAGCTGCCACGCTCCTCACCACTCCCATGCACTCCCATGCGTTCCTGCCACTGCCCGCCTATTCGCATAACATGAATCTTAACCACTGAAATAATCAAGGTTACAACCAACCTTTTCCAATCTCCCGAAGCTGATTTTTTCTCTCCTGATCATTTCAGACAGGAAGTTTAAACTGTGGTCTGACAGTTCAGAGCATTTCAGGTGGTACACAAGAATGGGAAAAGACAATGCAGGAATATCTTAATGCGATTTTCTTATCAAAGCAAATCAGTTTGCCAAACTTCAAACATGTTTATCAATTGTAACCTTGCCTCAGTAATATAATGTGACCATCAGAATACATTTGTGACTGCAGATGTGCAGAAAGTGCACCTTAGAGGCATTCTTCCACATACGCATATAGAAGAGAATCATGGATCTGATCTGGACTCTGATTTTCCATGTTGTACTTCAACCTTTGTATAGACTGTTTGAAAATTCTCAGAATGGCAATTCACACAGGATAAATGTAAGTTTTGAAAGCATATCTATTCAGGCAAAGCGTACTCTGAAGTCTCAGTTGCTTGAATTGTATGGCTTTTGTGTTTTCATTGAAAATACTTCATTTTAAAATTATTTTCATTGTGTTTTCTTTCCACTCTACTGTATCCAACATCTCAGACTAATACACAACGGATCACAGATTTCCTTTTCAAAATACCATTCCTGAAAGTGACTTACTCAGTTAATCTACACCTCAGAAGCGGAAATGCATTCACCCAACAGCATCACATTGTCAGATCCACACTCACCTGGTTAATGCCTGCTTTATTGACAAGATGCATTCAATAACGCCCTTGGCCAAGTACCAGTACCAGGACTGGAACAAACACACGCACTCTCAACAAAGTACTACCAACCGCAGCAAGACGAGGAAAAAGCCGTGAACGTTAATGGCGGTCATGAGCACTCCGTGGTTATACGGGCCGACCTCCCAATTGTTCTCCGCTGAGCACGACGAGGATGCCACCCCGAGCGCACTCGCTGCAGCGTGGCTCCATCCCCTCGCACACGTCCTCCGGGGCCGGGACCGGGACTTTGACAACCGCCTTTTGGGCCGGGCCAGTGGCCTGCCCAGCCCTGCCTCCCACAGACCGGGCATCCCCCCACCCCTCTCCAGGCGGCCCCGCCGGCGGCTGAACACCCGCTCCCCAAACCCCCCCGCGGCCCGAGCCAGCGAGCTCAGGCCCCGACACCCCATGCCCGGTGGAGACAAGCCCCGTCCCTGCCATTAAAAGCGGCGCTTCTCCCCTCCCTCCTCCCACAGCGGCGGAGACTAACGGCCGCCGCCGCGCGCGCGGAGGGGGGGAGGGGCCCGCGCCAACGGCCGCCGGCGCGCGCTCACCATCTCCTCGTGGCCGGGCCCATCGGGTTGCCCCCCGCCGCCGCCGCCACCGCAGGGCCCGGGGCTCGCCCTCCCCTCGGGGGTCTTCCGCTCGCTCGCGCCCTTGCCGCCGCGGCGGGCCGCCCGCCGACCCCACAGGTAGATCGCGCCGGCGCCCAGCAGAATCGGCGTCCCCAGCATCAACGCCAACTGCCAGCGGGACAGCCCCGCGCCACTGCCACCGCCACCCGCCGCCGCCTCCACGGGCTTCGAGGCGGCCATGACGTGCTCACACCGCCGCCCGGGGGAGGGGAGGGAAGGGGTCACCGGACACCCGAGGGACGCCGGGAGGGGCGGGTCAAGCAAGCACTTCCGGTTCCGCCACCTGCCGGCGCGGCGGCGCCTCCTGCTGGAGCGGCGGTGTCGTGGCAGGTGCCCCCCCCCCCCGCCCCAGCGGCGCCGCATGCGAGGTACAGAGTCACCCTGGGTTTAGGTTATTAGCCCAGGCCTAAAATTCTGAGTGTATCTTTAGGTCCGGATTAATTTCGTGCAGAAGGAGTTTCTGGCCTGCTAGTATACAGGACTGATTCGAAGTTCCTAGGAGTTTCTACTGAAACATTTTGAAGAAAAATTTAAAATTTTAATTTAAATTTAAAATTTATAAATGCCATTTTTCTCTCTTTTTTTAGCTATTAATTGAATCTCTTGTTCATAAAAATCATTTAATATGCAATACTGGAATTTTATATGTGTTGTATTTACATATGCATTATATATGTGTGTGTCTATCCCTACTTAGCACCCTTACCTGTAGGCAGAGGAAGCTTATGTTTCTGTCTCCACTTATTTCCCTGGAGCACGTGGCTGAGGATGAAGAGGAGTCACCTTTGATTCTTTTTTATACTCAGATAACACTAGTCATCTCATACCTAGAAATTTCATTGCAGATGGGAGGGAAATGGAAGGAATATTTGTGAAGACACATATTGCACTGAAGAAAAAGAGGACTGAAAAGAAAAACAATCGTAAGATTGCAAAGCAAATACCTCAGGAGCCCAACTAAAATCTGCCCTGCTGGACTATGAGTCAATATATCTTCATGCCTGTAGTAAACAGCTTGAGCTGTGTCTCCTTTAATTTATGGATTATTACTATTTACATAAGCATATTTTGCCAAAGCTGTGGGATGGCCTCTCTCCAACTCTTCCCTGTCACCTGTCTCAGCACAGCAGAAGCATTTCCTTCTCCACATGACGGGCTGCAGTTCTGTCTCACATGTCAGAAAAGACGAAACTTAAGCCATACAACAGAAAATATGTATCAACAGCCCAATAGCTTCCTACTGGCACAGCCTAAACTCCACCCACGTGGTGCTTCCTATGAGCTAGCACAGGCCTTCAGATGTGCCTTGCCTGTACAGATTGGTAGCCTCAAGGACATAAGTCAAATTTAGGCTTTCAGAATACGGCCAGGAGTGTTCTTCCCCACCTGGAGAATCAGCCTACACATCCTTTTTATTGCTTCAGGTGTCTTTTCACTGTACTGCTTTGCAGGTGTTCCTCTTGCTCGTGTCCATCTGTGCCTCTGCCAAGAAAGCAGCCTGCTGCAGCTTTGATTGTGTCTCCAAGCTCCGATACACAACATCGGAGGATATGCCATCTACGCACGCATGTACTCCAGGTCCTTGTGCTAACCACGTTCTCGTCTGCCCTGGACAAGGTAAAACTCTGGCACATAGGCATCCATGACCAATTGGTCCCTTCACCCCTATTATTCAGAATGAAGGGTCCTACATCAGAGTACTGTACTTAAACCTCACACCTACACACATATCAATTAAACTGGAGTTTTGTTACTACATCTGTATTGCTAAATAGACTGAGGACAAGGAGCAAGGTTTAATGCTGGACAACTGATTCTCCATAATGCTAACTAAACTGCCAGCAAGCTTTCGGCATAGTTCTGGCCAAGGCCACCTAGCATCTCTACAGCAATGCCTAGGCACCAGGAGAACCTCCAGCTACCTAGCACACAGACAGGACTGCTTCCAATAGGAAGTTAGATTTGGGCCTCTTCCTCCTGTTCCAACACTATCCCAACAGCTCTACAGCCTCAAAGCACTCCTCTGTGTCCTTCTGCCTTATCCCAAGGCATGTAACACATCTTCCGGTTTCATACTACACAAACAACAGTTTTACGGGCCACAACAGAGTTTTCCTGTTATATCAGATATTTTGACATAAAAAAGACACAAAAATTACAACAAAGTATTACAGCCACAGTATGTTCCTACAGCCTTGAGAAGACCCACAGCACAAGAGCCATGTAGGGTAGATGTGACCTGTCTAGCCGCTTGGTCTTAAGGCCGGAAAATGGTCCCCAGCCCTGTTCTGTTTTGTGGTATAGACAGGTCCTATATGGCCTACACCCAGGGCTGGCGAGGAGGAATCAGACCCATTTTTACTCTTCGTGCCTTCAAGTGAGGCAGAACCTTCCACAACACTGGTACAGCAGGTGAAATGACTCTAGTGAAAAGCAGCTGATGGAAGTTCATGCTGGCTGTCATAACCCAAAAATGAACAAGCAGTTTCCTCAGGGGGAATTTTCTTCTACCTAGACAGACCATGTTTCCTGAATACCAAAGGAAGAGCAGACAGAGTAGAAGTCAGGAGGGAGGGCAGCATGGGAAGAGTGGGCCATTTGTCCTCCCTCCTACAGAGCCAGTTAGGCTGTGACAGCTTGTGACCATCGTCAATATGTCAATTCTGTTTCTCAAAATCACAAGCCTACTTTCGGTTCATGTACGCACCTCCCAGGCATGTAACTGTGGGCAATTCTCCATTGGTATTGACAGCTGGTGCACTCAACAGCAACACACAGGGAGTAGCCAACACATTTCCCTTCCCACCAACCCCCTGCGGCAGTGTCATATTGGACATCACTGTAATGGAAATGTTAAAAGAAACCTTGTTGAAAAGAGATGAGAAAGGATTGACTTTATGTTTAGACAGTGCCTAGGGCTGCAGTGGGATGGGTTTTGGGGGATGGAGAGCAGAAAGTGTGGTTGAAACTGCATCTCCTCTTCCTCTTGTTGGCAGAACAGTGTGAGGCTATTGACTTGGTGGTGGACATTTGACCTTGCTTTTCCTTGCCTGGTTGGGAGACCCCCCCAAGTTTCGAGCATCTGTACATGGAATATGAAGAGGATGATGACATTTCCTTTGCAAAATGGATGAGCAGCTTCTGGGGCCACAACTTGATTGATGAGAATGAGAAAGAGGGTAGAGGCCACAAGAAACATCAGACACGACCCTTTAGTGAAAGGAGAGCCTCCCTTCCGGTAAGAGCTGCGTGCAGTTTTCTCTGTCTGTGTGTGTGGTTTATGTATAAATATAAGTGCCATCCCCAGCGGCATGGCCCTAGAGATCTGCGAGGATGACTATGGTACACCTTGCTGAGTAAGTTCAGCTCCTACCGGGAGCAGCTAATTGCTTTTTGAACTTAGGCCTCCGGTGCCTTTGGCATACAAGGAAAGTGGCAAACTCCAAGATAAGTAACAATAGGACCAGAAACATAAGTAGAAGGCTGTAATAACTGCTTAACTATGTCTTACAATGTTGTTCTGTCTGCTAAGCATGACCTGGCAGAGATCAAAACATTTTGGAAACTGGCACACAAACATTGGCTTCAATGAGTCTGTTCTCATGTGTAAAACTACATAAGCCTGTATGTGCTCACAGGATTTGGACCTAATTCTGCAACTATACCATCCCCAGGAAGTTGTATGCTTTACTCCCAGGGATTTAGCTGTGCGCAGGTGTAACTTCTAATTTAAGAAGTCCCTCCTTGTTTAAAACAGTGGACTCTGAAAATAAGGATGCAACACATAACATTATACTGTGAATAAGATTTTAAGGGAGAAGCTCGTTCTTTACTCTTAAACCAACAAAATAGTTGGGAAAGGGGCAGGGTTCACACACAGAGGCAGTTTTTTAAGGCAGCTCACAACTGCCTAACTGATTATCAAAATGAAGTTAAACTGAAAGCAGCTGTTCCCAGTCTGCTGTTTATTTGAAGGCTGTTGCTTTTATTTCAACCATTAAAAAATGTGTAGGTGGTCCAAACCTGTCTCTTTTTTTTCCAACTACATTAGTGGGCTTACCAAAGATATTATGTTTCCTTACAAACCATTTTTCACTTACATCCTTAGATCACTGTGGCTGCAACAAGGCAAATGCTATTCTATTGGGGAGAAACTGCTAATCTTTTCCAGACTTTGTTTTCTGCCGTGCTATATTTTCACCTTGCAACTTCTTTTGCACTGAAGCTGCCATGTTCTGAGCTGTGGAATTTTTCATTTCCAAAAAAATTGGCTAAGAAAAACAAAACAGACCAAACCCACCTCCCTCCTCTTTGAATTCATGGATTGGTTGGAGAGGTAACTTTCATTTATTAGTTTTGAACTGATCAGCCACATTTGCTATTTACGGTTATATTTCACCCTGCAAGACAGACTCTGAGCTAGAGCTGTGCTGATAGATTCCATCAGAATGCCTGAAAATAGTATGTTTATGAATGTTTTTTTTTTTAAATTAATTTTACTGTATTTTAATTTTGTCCTTCAGAGATCAACATGTATGTAATTTCTTTAGGCCCCAATACAGAATGAAGTGTAAGAATGTACTTAAATCACTGTTCAGCAAGCTGCTGAACATATCTTCATGTATATTTGTGTGTGTACACATATATTTCATGTGAAGCATGTTCTTATATTTAGTTTGTTCAAAAGCTATAGTTACATAGTTGCATCCCTGAATCAACACCTAGAACTTGGATGAAGTTAGCTGACAGGAAGACAAGACCGTGACTTACTATTCAACGAGCTAAAGTTATCCTGTACACTTAATTATGTTTGGCCTTTACATTAATGTTCCACGCAAATTTGTCTTGCTCCAGTAGTATTACACAGGAGACATAAATTTCAACTGCTTTATTTCTCAGTGCCAGACATTGACTGGAGGAATGAGAAGGGAAGATTTGTTTGGGGATTTTATGATTCAGGGATAAATTCTGAGATGAAACTTTTTGTATTTGGAAATCTCTGACTAGTTGGTAGTGAAGAGTGCTAAAACATATTGTCTTAAACCAAATCTAGAAGTTAAACAAATGGTCACTAATAATTCTTTAGAAATACCTTCAGAAAGATCATCTCCTTGTTGAGATCAACAACTTGCTATAGCACCTGGATGTGTGATTTTACACAGTTATTATAAGTGATTACTACTGTAAGATTCGTTATTACAAATTATAACTACTGTAAGGTTCAAAACACTTATCAGTGTTAGTTATATATTGTCTTCATTTTATCAGAGCAGTGCTATTAATCAGGAGGTTTAATAACTGAGATCAGACTGCATCTGTTCTGTAAGTTAATTCCTCCGCAGCAGATCACATTGTACCCTTTCTTCTGTGTCAACACCGTAAATGGAGATAACACCACTGTCCTGGTGAAAATCAAGTCAGCAGGTTCTGACTGACACAGCTGTTGGCAAAAGTTCCTTGTGCAGATACAATAGTACTGCCAAAACAGCACTGCCAGCACGCTTTGTCTCATATGCAGGACTGGTACACGGTGCAGTCCTGCCCACATGAACTGCATCTGTACCAGAGGCGTTTTGATATTACATAGGAAAACGCTAGCAGTATAGCACGAAAAAGGTGGTTTTGCTTAACGCTGGAAATCGCTTCCAGCTCCAAATTGGTATGTTGGTCTTTGTAGTTTTTCCTGTGCTATACAAAGACATTCAAGCCACTGCTCTCACCTCAAACACAATGGTAAACTCCTGTGGCATCCTATCATGGTAGACCCCCCCAAAATATGGATAAAGCTTTGTAGAATAACTCCAAAATTATCAATGATTTTCATTATTTTTTTCCCCAATACCTTAGTATACCTCACAAACATTACTGAGATGAGCCTCACAAAATGCTTTTGCTATTGCCATTCCCATGTTGCAGAGGGGAACACAAAATCCTTCACTGGGTGACTGGCAAGACAGGCTGAAACTTGCAACTCCGCTCCCCTGAAAAGCATCAGAGTTGTGTATGTTGCTGTGGGTCAACACTGAACGTGAGAACTGCCTGGAGAGAACTAAAAGTCATCTGTTTCCATCTCCTTTAGTTAACTTGTTCAATGGCAAACTTTAGGCACATTAACTGCGATACCCTGTCAAAGCCTCCAGCTTTGACTTTTCTTGAAACATTCTAGTTATCTTTCATCATTTTGGTTCAGGACAGTTTCTTACCTCCCAGATATTTTGTTGTGGGGAAAAGATAGAAGGCAAAGGAGCACTGTTAAGAGTTTTACAACCCTATAAATGTATCCACCTTCAAGTAGACATTGCTGCTCACAGGAGAAAATCTGATAAGAAACAGCTGAGAGTGGGAGCAGAACAACTGACGGCTGTTGAAGTTACTAACATTTAATTTAAACTAAAGTCAGACTGAACATCTACCACAATATTGTTACTACAGACCAGTTGGAGCCTAGGCCAAAACATTTTTAAGGAATATATGCTTGGCTGTAAACTTCTTGGAAGGAAAGGAAGCTGTGGGACAGCATCTGAATGTCAGATGTTCCGAAATATCCCTAAAGTCACTGGGGTCATTGTGTAAACGTCAGCGAACGATGAACACTCGTGCTGACACACTGAAGATTAATTTTCTTACTGACAGCTGTGCAAGCCCTCAGATCAAGCCCAAAAGATGGAAGCAATTATCTTGTCTCCAACAGAAATTGAGAAAGTGAATAGGCAAATTATATTGATGTGAATTCAGTGAAGTATTTTTGTTTGTGTACTTTTTGTGTGTTTTAGATGGGCAATTAGCAAAAGATTAGCTGTTGTATAAATAGATGCACTGAGCACGACTGGCCTTTACACCGAGGCTCAAGCAGAAAAAGGGGGTACTAAAGGGAGTGAGAAATAACCCCTGAGAACACGCTCAGCGCCTCTGGCTTTCCCAGCACTGGCAGAATTCCCCATTTTGATACAGGGAAGCATTTATCATTCTTCCTTCCCATGCCTTTTCCCTTGTTTCACCTCCTCCCTGCTTCTGCAGTTTAAGAACGACTCCAGGTCAGATCCTCAGAGCCAGGGTCCAAGGGGAGGGTGCTGACGAGGCACCAGACGTAGGCGTGAGGCAGCTGCTGGGGCGAGGAGAGGAGCAGGCACTGGGGCGGTGCTCAGCGGCCTGTGCCAGGGGACAGCAGCAGCGGTGGGCGCACGCCAGGCCGTGCGCGTACGGGGACAATCTCTGTTGCCAGCAGCTGCTGAGACTTCAGGAGGGGAAGCATAGATTAAAGCACTCTGCAGCCATTCTTATTTACAATGTTACCAGGCAATCAGTGTGGCACCAAACGGGTATTAAATGCATGTACTAAGTCAAAGAAACAGGAAGAAAGCCACATGGATTTTATCTAAAGTCAGCGCCACATTACTTCATCGCTGAGCTTCATTTTATGACTCTTTCAGTTCTCCACAGAGTCAATCTTAAATAAGACTGATGTACTGTGCTAGTCATAAGCCATGAAAAGTTCATGCTTGAGCTGTTGTGTTAAGGCTTTTGTCCTCTGTAGGGTTGTGTCCATAAGACAGCAACATGCTGACACGCACGAGCATGCTGTCCTCCTAGCTGTGGTGGTATGTATCACGCACAGGCACTGTGAGAGGAGGCACAGTCACAGTAATGTGATTGCATAGACATGTATGCGTAGCTTTACCTTAGTCCACTGAGGCAGATACGGATTTCAGAGGAAGGCCTGTCCCTTTTCTGGACCATTGCTGCCATGTCAGTATGTGAACTGCAGTCTTTTTGTTAAAGGCTTAACTATAATTCTATTTGTGAAGGGAAATTAAAAAGTAATGCCTTAGTAAAATAAAACATTTGCAAACATTGCAAAACAGAATTGATAGAATATTGTCCCCCGCTTCAGCTGTCCTCGTGGTTTTGTGCCCAAACCCTCTAAGAACAAATACCAGTGATTTTTAGTGTGAAACAATTTTTTTTTCTGGGAAACAATATATGTTGATGCCATTAAAATGACACAGAAGACATTTAGCTTGTTGAGCTTGACATGGCATGTGTATTCCTGTCCCTCAAGCACAATGTGATTGCTTTGTTGGTTTTTAAAATAATGATACAATATGACCTTACAGAAATTACAGCTGTATTGACTGGTTTGAAACCAAAGTAAAAATAGTACGGCAGAAATCATTATCACTACATTCAGAGGCAGTCCATAATACTAGTTACTGAAGTAAGATTCTGTCCAGAAAAAGAAATTGAACCAGTACTGTATGATCTGAAAACCCTTCGGTATTAGGTGCTTCTGTCAGGTATAAGATTTACTATTTTTAGCACCTCTCATCAAGCCTCTCTAATGTGTTATAGTCACAACCATATGGATGCGCAGCCTTGCTATTTAAAAAAACCCTGCATAGGTCCCAGTCATGCTGATACATTTACAATAGCATCTGGTCCAGAGTAAATGGAAATGCATACAGGAAATGTTTCAGGTCCCTTGCAGTCCAAGGTTTGTAGATGCATTGAATATACCAAGTTGGTTTAGCTTTCCACTGTTGTTTTGTTTAAAAAAAAACCATACAGAACAAACACACACACAAGGGTTTTCTCCTGGGTTTTCTTAGAAAGCATTTCAGGATCCGTGGGATAGACCTTCAGTTGTTACAAACAATCCCAGCTCCCTTGAAGCCAGCAGAGCTTCTCAGGGTTACTCAAAGGCTGAAGGCTTAGCACCAGGCTTATACAAAACATATACACATCCAAACATGTATGCAACAGCTGGGTGCCTGGAGTGCCCTCACCTGACACCCATGGGGGTCTCATTTTGGGTACCTCCCATCTCTCTCTCTCACAATTGTCACTACCTGCATCTTACCAGTGTTCAGCTCCTTACCCTGAAAAAGCATCAACAGCTGGCAGGGTTTAGGTCATGCCTGGCTCTGTGTGGTGGCCTTCTCACCCATCTCTACTACAGATCTGTCTATTTCTAAAACCACCAATACATGACTTCACAGGACACAGCAGTTCTGGATCAGTTTAATCTCCTTTACAGACATTCAGTTAAACACAGCCGATGCAGATCAATAGCTTTTATCTGCACGTCAGGCCTGGGAAAATTGAACCACACAGAAACTAAACAACTATCTAGTCCCTCCCCACTTTAGCCCTACAAATGTAATTGCAGGAAGCCTGTTTCCTACCGTTTCTCTGGCAGAGATGTGTCCCTCAGTGCCCTGAAAGTGCTCTTTCATCAGTTCAGGACAAATGTGCCCAAGAAACTAGCAGAAAATTCAGACCTGGACAATAGAGCATTTTGTCTGCATGTACACCATGCAGAAAATTTGACACAATTGGGCTAGAAATGATTGCTGGCATGCTGAGATGAACTCAAATATCTGATAAGGCCTGGAGCACCTGTGGGTCAAACTCCATACCTGGCTCATCTGGCCACAAAAGGCTGGTTCTTTGCTTTTTCGGAGTCCCGCCTAGAGCCTGCCACCAGGTGTAAGGCCTGAGTTTTTGAACTTATGAAGGTTTCCGGTTTGTTTTAGTGTCAGTGGGCACTAAGAGGACCCAGCACACTTTACATTTGAAATGCTCATTCGGGTGTCAAAACTTAGATACTCAAAAACAGGAGTAAAAGCAAATTCTGTTGCTGCTTCTGGAAAGCAAGCTGTTGGTTAGTGTGATTCTCCTGCTCACAAGAGGAAAGATACAGAAGTCTGGGGAAGGTCCTTCATTCTGCACCGTTGTCCAGAGAACACTCTGTGCCAGAAAGAATCTGCCTTGTGTGCTCTGCTTTAATATTCAATACTCAACAAAAACCTCTTGTTTTTCAGGCCAGGCTTTCTTCCCTCCATACGACACGACTTCATGCTTCTACCAAAGGCTCATCTTCAGGCCATCTCAAGGGCTCCAAGGAATTTCAAGAAGACCAAGACGTGAAATGCCACTGCCACAGGAAGGCAAGCAGAACACCTTCAGCAGACAGCTCATGCCCAGAGACAAGATCAAACTCCATGCAGGAATTTGCAGAGTCCTTTGAAAAACAATTGCATCTCAAAAGCAAACGCTCAGTTTCTTTGGTAAGTAATGACCAACTTAAGATCACTTCAGAAAAACCCAACCAACCAACAAGCAGGCCAGCTTTTTCCCTGTTGTAATTGCTGTGGCCTTGCTGGGGGAAGAGCAGAAATAAACTTGAATTAGTATTTCTCAATTTTTGTGGTCCTTACAGTAGCGCAAACAAGATTAAAATGGTAGTATCGTTAGTATGAGACTGCTTGGTGTAGTGGTACCATCTAAACTTATTTAAAAATGTATATCTTCAAAATGAGACACCACACTGGCCATGGCAATGTTTTCAGAGATTTCTACAGCTGTGCCAAGGAAATGTGACAATACAAAACCAGGTTTGCTTCAGTTTTGCCATAAGACAGCTTTCTTACTGCTGCTGACCTGGTTTAACCATATACGATGTTATCTGTAAGACTGTCAGACCCTTGTGGTGTTTGAGAGGCTTCTTTTTTACCCCTTGGGGCTCCATCCATCTGCTTTCTTCAGTGTCACCACACAGCTGCAGCAGCAGCCCTTGCTGTAAGTGGCTGAACATGTTTTCTCTGTAAGGGCATGGAGCCAGCAGGGGATTCTCCTCCCATTTCATCCTTCTCCCCATCATTCTGTCCTGAGGCATGAGCATTTTCTGTATGGTTTGTGTTGATGAAGTAGCCAATAACAACTCTTTGTCTATGACATTTTAACACATTTTTGTTACTATCATACCTAATATCTCGTGTATCATACAATGGAAGGAAGGGTAATAAACCTTAACTCACTTTTAAGTACAAGAACAACACTATCAAGTTCAGCCACCCTATTGAAAAAGCTGTGCTTAAATAACACTTGAGTGAATAACACCAAATAACACCAGAAGGAAGTATCGTGGGTTTTTTTTTTTCAGTTTGTTGACACTGACAGTTTGAATAAAGAAGTAATTTTCAGCTCTCTTTGCAGACCTTCTGTGCACGAACAAGAGAGAAAAGAAATCTCTTTGCAATAAGCAGCATCATTACATCATCAGCCTTACAATTATAGTCCTTGCATGCCCAGCCCTCTAAGAACATGCAGAATTATGGTGATGGCAACTCTTATGCCATGTTAAGATTTTAGGTGCATTCTCTAATCTTCTTTTCCCCTTTAGGAACTACTCAGAATTTATTTCATTTGGAAATTCACATTGCCTCATGTGCCTCACCAGTGGTTGTCTGGTTTATCATTTATCATTTCTTAAAAGTGCCTATGGCTAGAAAGTCTGTGAGCATGTAATAATTGTACGATAGGTATAGTGAGCATGCACTAAATACAGCTTCAGTTCTGGTTAAAAACATGGATTCTGGTACCCTTTGTAATCTGCAGTGAGGTGTGCTGGGCTGTGTTTTAATCTACCTCTCAAGTAAACCAAATTGTTGTCATTCCCTCAGTCACCATGGAAGTCTGGGAGATGTGAAGGACTTGACAGTCTCAAGGAACTGAGCAATAGGTGTTAGAGATCTGAAAGGAAATTTAGGAGTGGGCTTTAACTAGTATCTCCAAATGGAGCGGGTTTTTGCATTCAGGGCTCTGCAGGTGCAATTCAAACTACCATGACCACACAGGTTAAAATAAAAATGGGGGAAAGGTAATCCCATTTCATCTCCTTCCCTGCATATTGCTGTTCTCTTATAAACGTGGCTTTGAGGACACTTCATGACCTTCAGCATTTGTTTTCAGTGAGGTCTTTGGAGCTAGCACTGAACAGCCTTCAGGCACGTAAAGATGGATCATGTGAAAGGACAGAAACATGGAGTCTGGGCTGAAATCTCAGAGCCCCTCCTTTTTTCACTCCTGTCTGCTCTCCCCCTCAAGTCCTCCAGCAAATGGCCCTCCCATCATATACAGATTATAATGAAAAGCATGTTGCCTCTTGCTGAGTTTTAGGGTGACCGGCTGGGGCCTTGAATTTGAGCCCATCACAGTAAAGCTGATCTTGCTGAGGTAGGTGACTGGAGTATTTTATTATACATTATTAGTGAAATAAAATAATGAGATTTTTTTGTTCATGTGGGATTCGCTTTTAATTCTCTTTTATTTTTTCCTGCCTTTTAGCAGCCTGAAGGCATGAAGGAGAGAAAAGAAAGAGAAAGACTGCATTTGAGAAAAAGCAAGTCTCACAAGAGAACGGGAGAGAAATCAGAGCCAAGGAGAGAGCAAGAAGAAGATGAAGGTTCAGAAGTCGTACCTGCAAAACACAACGAACAGTTTCCATCACAAGCGAGCATTGAGAAAGGATATTTATGTACAGGCAGCTAGAATGTGTTGAGATAATGAATTTTAATGCTCCCCCTGAAGAGGAGAGGGAACATTCTTGTTTTGTTTTCACTAGAAGAGGTGTGTTAGCTAGAATAAACCCTAACCTGTAAAATAAAAGTAAAATTCAACTGCATCATTGACACCGTGTTACTACCTTCCTGTCTTTACTTTTGCCATTAAGAATATGACCCTTGTCATAGGAAGAGTATATCTGTAGCAAGATCCAAGTTAGTAATTAACTACTGTAAGAGGGTTTCAGGCAAATTTAGCATTGCAGCAGGATGGTGGTGGATGTGTTCATTTAAGAGGAAAGCATGTATGTATTACAGAGCCGTGCAAAGTCATTTAAAGCCTTACGTTTCTGTTTTAATTGAAAACAGGCTTATTGGTAGGTTTGGGAAGGAAAAAGTACACATAGCCACCTGCTTGCTGGCCCTGACACTTGCTTAGATGTGTCTTGGAAACAGGTATCTTTTTGCTTTGACAATCTCCTGGCTCCAAATTTACAGAAGTAATAGAGGAGAAGCCCACGTGTTCTCTTCTCCACCCCGTGATGTCTCACTTCTCTCTGCTTTCCCGACCACTGTGCAATATGACCCTTGTTGCTCTGGAATCCCCCAGCCCTCTCCCATGTCCTCAGTCCCATTTCCCCAGTCACACAACTAGTTCCTTCTCCCAACTTTAACCTAATCATCTTGCTTCTTTTGTGGCCTTCCTCCTCTCCATTTACTACTTTATAACCCTGCCTCATAGCTACCAATCTCCTTTGCTACATTGCTAGTTTTGTCATCAAAATTTGAGCTTTGCTGGAAGCTCTCCAGTGAAAACAGAGATGTTCTGCTTCTCGTACTTCTATGTAATCTCTTTGAGATGTTGCCACACATTCAGGGTGAGGCATCACAACCCTTTTCCCTTTTTCCCTTTTCTAGAACTAGGGCCAAACCCAGGGAATGGGAGCTGGCTCTGTCTATGATAAGTAGGACTTAGGAAAACTCTGTTTCCTCTGGCTGAAGATTTCCTGAACTCAGGTGTAAATCTCATCAACTGTAAGTAAGATTTCCATCTCTGCAGAGGAAACCCACCTCCACATGCTCATACACACGTACACACCCCGCAACTCCCCTATGCCTCCCTTCTTCAACATGGAAGTCTCCCTGCAGAGAAGAACCCTGCCCTCTTTGGGAATAGTTTCCCCAGGCCTTGCATAGAGAAAGCCTACTTTGGATAATGCAGTTAGAGAAGAGTGAAGACTAATGAAGTCATGAGCAAAAGTCAAAGTTTGCTGGGTATTCTTGCTGTGATTTTCTGTAATTAACAAAGATCTTATTATTTTACTTTAGAGCCTTGACTTTGAACATTCAACCTTTTAAAAGCTTAGGGCATCCTTAAAACTTTGTGACAATTACCTCCATTAAAGGATTGGTTTTCTTTTTAAGTAGGGCTTTGGGGGATATATAAGAAAGCACTTGAACCCTTGCTGATGCTTGTAAATTGCTTCTTGCCTGGTATCATATATTATAAACTAATAAATCTGATTGAAAAATGTTCTCCCTATGCACAGTTCCTATCCTCCCCAATCCTGACTGAATCTTCACGAAGTTCTTCTGTCAGCCAGAACTTCCATGCAGATGGCTTTCCTTTTATAGCCTTAATTTGAAGACTACATTACAATAGACCTGGATAGAAAGGAACAGCTATTCCTCAGATAAAACCTCTCACATACATCCTTTCACAAAGCAGCCTGACCTCACATTTCATGAGACCTGAATGCCATGGCTGCACAAGCTTTGCCTGAATTTCAGACCATCAGCCTCCTCCTCCTTCTCCTCCTGCTTTCCAGCCAGTTTAACTCAACAGACCCAGCTGTATCCCAGCAGAATTTGCAAACAGCTTGTATTTGTGAGACTAACGTGCTGGTTATACACCACACCTGATGAAAAGAAATCACCAGAAAGAGCTGAAATAGAAAACCCATGTGTGGCTAGTGCTGACTTGTTTGCTCTCTCCATCAAAGCACAGGCAAGACTCACTGCCACCAAGGCAGCCTAGCAAGTCTGCCTGCAAACAGCTCCCCTGTTTATCACTGAACCCCATCTCTCAAATGGGAGAGTCTGTAAGCATTTATGTCCTTTCTGGGCTGGCTCCTCTGCCCTGTGGCGTGACTCTGGAAGCAGAAGCTTTCAAATAATATCCTCAACACCATCCTCCTTAAATCACTAAAAAATATTTACTTGAAAGTGTTTTCTCTTGCTTCATATCATGCCTGATTGGACCCACAGCCCTTTCTGGTGTAGTCCCATGTAGTCTGATAGACCAGTATTACTTAGGAAGACTGAAACTTGCATGGTAGAATGAAATCATTCTCCACAGAAATTAACAATTATTTGATAACGAATCAGGCATTTGGGAAGGAAGGTAATGATCTGAAAAGGAATCTAATTGCAATGGCATGGCTGATACTTCTATTTCCACACAAAGTGGAACTGCGATATACAAGTAGTCAGAAAGACTCCAGAGAGTTTTCATTTTCACAGTAGGTCAGTAGTTCGGTTGTGACTGACATAAAAAATAGTCAGTGCCTTGATTCCCATCCCCAGTTCCCAGAGCAGCTGGGCTGGCCGTGAGTGTTTGCCGCACACACCCCTCACTAGGCAAACACTCTTTGCTTTTTCTGCTCTTTCCAAGAGTGGGATGGCTACAAGTTGCATCAGAGTCCAAACCCTGGACACGAAGGAGGTCAGTTAGTGGGAAGCAAAGGCAAAGGGACAAAAAAAAAAATCTTTTCCAAAAAGATTACCAAAATTACCTTATTAACAGGTAATGTTGAAAACCTGAAGCAGTTTTACAAGAGAGGGGAACCAGCAGGCAGCAGAAGTAGGCTGACACTCCCACTGCGGGCTGGCTGGCGAAAGCTGAGGTGACTCAGAGGCCCGTGAAGGACATTTTAGACGATGACTTGTGGCTCGCGGGTGGGAGACCATGGTCTGGTAAAACACTCATCTCTGTAGAGCCTTCCCATCCCTTCAGGCTAACTAGAAAGTGCTCCTGTGGGAAGTTAGGGCATGGGTACGTACAAGCATTTCAAGAGCAAGATCCAGTTATACTCCAATGTTTTCTGAGAGGGCTAAGAGGACAACGTCAAGTGTGGCTACCTCATCTTTTCTGTGGGAATTCCCAAAGCAAAATATTTATGCTTGCATGCTTCTAAGGTATTGTTTAATTGCAGCATGGTTTTGAGGATGGATTCAATTTTGGGTACTTGTTAACATATTGCACGTTAGTATATAAAATGCAAGACCCCACAAAGACAAACTGAAGCAATATCTATATTTATGTACATGCTCGCAACATTCCCTTCTAGGAAAAAAATGGGAAATATTTAAATGCATAAACAAAACAACCACAATGTATAACTGAACAAGAATATAATACCCATTAAAAAAGAAACCTAATATTAAATATGAAAAAATGAAAATGTTCATCTGTACTTTTTTGTTCTTTAGCACAAAAGAAGGTATTTGGGTAAGCACATCCCTGGCTCTGACTGCATTCAGTGTACACATGAATAGTATAAAATCAAACAGAGATATAATCAAACCTGAAAACCAAAATTATTCACAGATAAATGAATCATAATCATGGGACTTTGTGTTTATACAGCCATCTGCCAAAACCATTGAAAACAAACAGGTCTTGAAATATGTCCAGAAGGATATGGCAGCCAAAATCTAGTTATTCAATGAGAGAAATGAATATTGAAATCCAGCAAGCTTCATAGATAATGCCCTGCCTGCAGTTGTTGTGCCAGAGCTTTAGATAACTGTGTATGAACACATGATAAAATAAACCCACTCATCATAGAAAACATTGCTTGTAGAATGTGGATTTTCATTTGCTCTGTTGTTTTAGATTGGATTGACAGATAATATTCCTCCTATTAGGAGGATCCCTCTGAATCCTAGCCCAGTCTCTACTGTACTTTAGAAAAAGGTAACTTCTTTCAGCTGTGACTTGTCTCTGAGGTCAGACAGAAAATGGGAGAAAGAAGTGATACGAGGAGCATCAAAGACTACTATTCTGTCGTATTTGATGCATTCGTGTCCTTCTTACATGTTTGTCAAAATACTGCAGTTCCTGCGATTTCTAAACTGATTGATTGATACAGTTTTGCTGTATTGAGGAAGACCCACCAAAACCTGTGACAGTTATATATTTGCCAATGGAGTCCTTACTGAGAGTCCTCAGCCTGGTGAATTAGTCCTGTTCTTGATAATGAACTATCAAAAAAGGACTTCTCTTTTTCTCCAAAGCTTGAGCAGAAGGATTCATCGACACTGTTCCTCTGGGCTTCCCTGCAACTATATTGCATTATATGAGGTGGATGCTAAGGTTTTGGCCCTTTGGAAAGCAACCCTTCCTGGACCTGTATGCAGTGGATCTCAGTTGATATTCTGCTCTTCATATATGCACAAAATACATCTTAAATGTCTCTCATAAACATTTTAAATCTAGTGGGTTTACTCCCTGAGGACTCCTATACAGAGAATTTTGGCTGTCATAAAGCAGCTAGAGTGATTTTGGGTTAGCCTTCCCACAGCTAGCACAAGTTTATGTCTGGGACAGAGGAATGGTTAGGGCATCCCTTTGTGCTGATAGTCCCAGCAGCAGTAAAAGGTCCTCATGGAGAACAAAGTAACTTTGGGTTGCTCTCACCTGTGCAGGAGTGGCAATCACAGGTTAGCCCAGAATTTGGGATGCAAAAAAGTTTTTGTGAACTCCTTCTCCGTTGTGCCAAGTTTCACCTACCCACAGCTGGAGATGAGGCTACTTCAGACAATAGATTTTCCATTCCTTTAATGCCTTTTGCATGGAACAAATGTAGTCCCACAATAGCATCATCCAGGTCTCAACTATGTGTTCAACAGACATCAACCATAATGTTCATCACTCATTCAGGGTACTCATTACAATCTGATTATCTAATCAAAAGCAATTCTGAGTTGAGGTCATTTAAGACTGATAAAAATTTCCTTTCATTGAAGGAGGAAGATTAGGATCTGTGTGTGGTTTGTCATGATGACTGGGGACTGACAGCCGCACGGAACTTCACTGCATGCACAGCTTTCACAAAGAGGTATCGTGACAAACTCCCAGGGCCTTCTTTTCTGTTACTTGCGATAGTAGAGAATAGAGGAAGCGGTTTATATATCAAATTCTCCAGACCTTGACTAAACCTTGAATGCTGGTGACTGAAAGAGAGACATCTGTGTGTCGAAGCTGCTGCAGTAATCCTACATTACCTAGATGCTACCTAGAAGGTGGGAGAATCCTCAGTGTCATCTTTCATGGTTTTTAGCAAAGTTTTGCGCTGGTAGAAAGACCAAAGGTGAAGATGATGGGCCACACTGGAGCTGCTGCCGCCAGCGTGTGTCATTCTTCAAATAACTGTATTAGCAGAAAAGGGGAACACTGATGCTCTGAAGGAGCTGCAAGCTGCTGTGTGTTTCAATGTCTGCGGTTCAGAGCTGGCACTGCAAAGAAGGAGCAAACGGTTCTCCTAATTCCTGGCTGATCGATGTTTAAGAGTTCAGTCAGGCTGTCTCACTCCTCTCCGTAGAGATAAATTATGTGGTATGGCTGGCGCCTATATTGATAACCTCAGGAAAGGGACTGAGGACTAAGCAGTCCTCTTGTTGGAGGTTTTTTCTGTAGGTGGCATCTGAGACACATTGGTGGAGTGGAGTGACAGAAGCAGGGGTAACTGCTATGCTAGCTGTGCTTTCAAACACAGAACCTTATCTCAAGACTTTTTGGTCTGGTATGAAACAAGCAAAAAGAGAAAGCGCTGGATATTGCATTCTTCTGGAGAAAAAAAAAAAAGAGTTGTGTCTGGTCTGGATCAAGCTGAAGTTTTTCTGATGATAACAGGACTTCATTTAAGAATAGTATTCTCATTTCCTTAATATTATTGGTTCAGTAAATGTTTTGGACCAGGGATCTTAATTTCTTAAGGAAAATCAGCAACACCTCTCAAAATTCCTGGGAAATAACAGGAAATCCTGCGTTAAAATCCTGTTTGCCAACACTCTTTTCCACTTGCTTTTAACAGTGTATTCAAAAGTGGCTGCTAAAGAAACCATCTTGTCCAACGTGTCGTGTCCAGGTGCTTCTGTAAAGTCAGTGGCAGACTCTTGTCATCCGTGATGAAGAAGTCAAGAAGAGAGGGTCCTCTAAGACTATGGAGGGGAAATATTCAAGGCTTGGTTCCGGTTACAGAAGAAGAAAGAAAACGAAACTTTACTCAGTGGATTAATGCATTACAAGATTACCGTAAGCGTTGTAGCTTTTTGTACAGCTCAGAGTCCAGCTTTGAAGATTAAAACTAACTCTTAACTCCTTCTACCTGTGTGTGTCATAGAAACATGCCAGTGTTTAGGGAAGAGGTCAAAATATTTTTACAATTCAATGGACAGTGTAAGTAAAAATGACACATTTGCTACAAAATACATTGTTTACAAGTTATTTCACTTGTCATCATGAAATGGCTAGATAACATATATAGCCATTGTCCAGCAGAGGGAGTCTCTTCACACAGAGTGAGCACACGCACTGTAGTCCGCTGCAAGCACGGGTTTGAGATTAAAACTAATTACAGTGCCAGTAGGAGACAACAGCAAAAAAACCCATAACTAAGAGCACTGGACCGTATGGACAAATTTTGCCCTGTGTTGTTCATATATGACTTTTCTTGATGTGAAGGAAATCGATATACACTGAAACCCATGGCAGAGTTTAGTCTGGTATTAGAGACTGCATTATTTACCCCATGGTCAGCAGAAGACCTTGATCTGGCTTTGGAGATCCTATATTGCTGGATCACTAGTTGGCAGCTCCCTGCTGCAGGCATTTCCCAAACCGTCTTCTTCCTCTGCCCTTCATTTCCAGCCCATGCTTCCCTCCTTTCAGCGGTTGGAGAGCTGCTGGAGAGAAGGGATGAGCAGCAACCCCTGCAGAGGGATGGAGGTTCCCATGGCTGCTGCTTTCCTTGGGGTCAACAGGTGTCCAACATGAGAGACGGGTCACCCAGCTCCTGCCCAGGGAGCTGCTCCTCCTTTACATCCAGCTGAGCTTTTCTTCACCTCTGCGGCAGCCTCAAGGTTCAGCAGCTTCCACCTCGCACCCAGAAACCAAGGTGGGTTGTCTGCCCATGCTTCTCTGAAACCTGCCTCAGATACTTGCCTATAGCCGGTGAACTGCTCCCGTAGGCCAAAATCACTAAAGGATCTGCTGCGCCCAGTGCTGGTTCTTGCTTTCCGTGTTGTCAGTGTTAAATACAAGAAAGCTTTAGGGAAGCTCTCCCCTAATCCTTGCTATAGGAAAGATAATATATTTCTTGCCCCAGGTTTATCCTGACAGAATAATTATATGTGATGCCAGAAGTTTCTCAGTGAGTGAAAGCAATAGCATTTTTTTCTTATAAGCAGCACATGCTATTCTACAAACAGAAATGTAGAAAAATTAATCAGAGCCTTTGCTCTGATTTTCCTCCCAGAGTGTGTAAGTTACATTTAGCAGGCCTGTGCAGGTTTCCATGAATAGTTTCGTGACTCTTCTTTGCTTGTCAGGTGTGCAGATTGACTTTTCAAACCCAGATCTCACACTGCCTTAACTAGAAAAAAAATTTACATTCCTCCTGTTCTCCTACATCACCCAGAAAAACATAAACATTACAAGTACTTTTCATATGCAACACAGCTGAAAAGAAGCTATATTTTAAAATACATTTCAACCATCTCCATTCATCAAACGCAACCTCCGCTCTACAACAGCCCATAGCGAAGAGAATGGAGTGGCACATCCACCCGCATTTCGGTGGGTCCAGTTCAGAGTCTGACTGATGCGGGGAGGTTTGAGCCGCTTTGCTGGGCTGCAAACTGCGACGGCGAAGGGCAGGGACGCACTCCTGTCGGGCAGCTTTGCTCTGAGGGTACGTCTGGCAGCGGGACAGAAATAAGCAGCTGGGGAGCAGTAGGAGTCTTAAACCGCTCAGCTTGTCTGCACAGTTAATGTGAGCTACAGTCCTCAGCCTCTCACTGTTATTTCAAGGGGAATCTGGAGACATAAAGCCACGTTGAACTTCATTCTTCAAATACGTATGAATATGCTAATTGCAGGCGGATTACTCATGGTTGTGAAATTAAGCACAAATGGCCATGTTGGCAGGATCAGTTCCTATGTTCTGTCAAATAAAGAAATACATTTTCTCAGAAACAAAAATGAGGTAAAACAACTGAATTCCTTAAAACAACTGAAGTAAGTCACAGGAATGTCAAACCAAAGCTGATAGTAGATTTCTTTTTTCTTTCTTTTTCAATTGAAAGAGGATGTTCTGGCTGGGAACTTCTGCAGGAGACACAGGATCAGAAATCACCCTCATTCCCTTTTGCACCAATCACTGGCTTGCTAAATTACTTGGTCACTTCATTTTTATTGTGCCTGTTTACCAAGGTACCAAACAACATTATATATTTATATACATAATATATATACTGATATGTGCTGACAATTAGACGTTCGTACCTCTGCATCTCCTGGGAGAAGGGTACCACGCTGTGGGTTTCTGTTCACCACTCCTGGCCACAAACTATTATTTTTCACGCTGTCCCTGCGTTTCTCTGCTTTCCCTCAAGTGTCTTGCCCTGACACAGCCTTCTCCCTGTCACTCCCCTGCTTCCCTACCATGGCCTTTTCCTACAAAGCTGCTTAGCTCACTCTCCGTGATCCCATTACGTCCCACATCGCCCTGCAAGTTCAAACTCATGTTCCAGCGTGCCTGTGTTTATAAGGCATCTGTGCCAATATATGCTAACTCACAGGCCGATGGAATTTTCGATGCTGTGGGAAACCTGGCGGAGAGGCGGAACGGGGAGGACACCAGCGCTGTGGAAGTGGCCCTGCCTACCCTGGCAGTGCCTGCTGGGCTCCTGGCTTCAAGCAATGGGGAGGAAGAGCGGAGCGAGTTGGCGCTGAAGCGCCACTGCAGCTGCGGCCTGGCACCTTCCGTGAGAAGTGTTTTGGGTTGATGGCAAGGACCTGGGGTGGGGGATGCTGTAAATTCAGGTGCTTTTGGGAGGGCAAAGATTTGCTAAGCAACAGCCAGGCAGGAGTCCAAAGGATCCAGTTCCCGGTAAGATGGGGCACGTGGCCATGCCTCCTAGGAGCTGGTTGGGAGGACAGTGAGCAAGGGGAAAGTGTTTGTCTCCAGGGGATATTGCACCTGGACACAGAGACTTTTGTGATGCTTGGATGGGCTCCTTCCTTATTACTGCTCTTTCTTTTCATGTGTGTGATAAATGTGTATGGCAGGAGCTTTATTTCACCAGAGCTTTTCTGGTCCTGGTGTCCCATGGGATGAGGACCATTGCCACAAGAGCCACATGCCCCTGCTCTGTACGATGAGCAGGAGGACATTACCTGCTGTGCTGCAGGAGGTCCAAGGGAAAAGGGTCACAGAAGGCAATGCCCATGCAGCAACACCGACTTGCTGACCTCCCCGTCCCTCCATGCTGACCTCCCACAGCTGTGCTCCTGCTCTTGCTTTCCCTCTTCCCCTGAAAAAGCATTTTTCCCGCTTTCTCCCTAGGCTGGCCTACAGCTGGTGCTTTTCATATCACTGCTTAACTGGCCAGTTTCCCCATCCTGTTCTTTCTGCCTCGTGTCTCCGTCCAGAGGGTTGTTCACCCTGATGTCCTCCCCTGGCTAGCCCTCTCTCCTGACTCACACGAGGTACGTGCTGAACACAGCAAGTGAGTCAGAGAGACAGAGAGAACAAAAATTAACAAAACAATGAGGAAGACAAAATTGCATCATAAAAACAGTTGAAAGAACACCATTAGGTTTACAAAGTTAAACTCTCAAAAGCTGGACAAATCCAGACCTAATGCTGCCTTTGGAAGCGTAGTTCAGCCCCCTCTTCCCTTCCCCCATGCAACGTGTATTATGTGACATGATTTAATCGTTTGACTGCATACTATTTTTCCCACAGGACTAGCGCCTCGTTTAGTGCAAACGCAGGACGGCGTCTGGGAACGAAGCTGGTCTCTACGTTTCCTGGACTGAGTGTGTGACTAGGAGCCCCATTTATCACCGCACAACCCAGACAGTGTGCTGAATTCAGAGCTGCCAGCTTCTTCATGAGGTTTTCTGGGGCAGCTTTCCTGCAGCTCTGAATGTTTTGCAAACATGATTATCGTTGCAGTGTGCATTAAAGGTGAGGAGATACTATTTCCAGGGAACTGGGACCTTCTTATTATGATTTGCTGCACCTTCTTAAATACTCTGTTGGCCCTGACATTTGTTCAAGAATACTTTATAACTTAACCAACTGCTCCAGCAGTCTTCATTTGCTGTTCGGAGTGCTTGGTGCTTTTATAAATCTATAACCTAGATGTCTCCTACCAGGTGCCCCAAAAATAGAAACCACTGGCCAAACACAGACATGCAGGTAACTCAGCTAGAAATGACCAGGGAGCTGGAGGGAGGCAGGGAGAATTTCTAGTTCTTGCACCAGCTGTTTCTTTCCTTAGCTAGCAGATTATCTCCTGTTTTCCCACAGCCCTCTGCCTCAGATTTCCACGTCCCAATTTCTGCAACAACTGATAAACTAGGACTTGGCTTGGTATTCAACCCTGAGTGAGTACACCAGACGAGCTCTCCGCTGTCTGACACTATTGAGAAGTTACGCTGTTGTGGACTTGTTCAACTAATTTGCTGCTGACCACCCTCCACTGAAAAATGCCAGGTTAGTGCATGTCATTTTCCCCAGCATGAATAATCTCTTACTTTCTAATATGAAACTTACTTCATGGGCTGAAGCGTAGTAAAAAGAAATGTCATTCCACATTCTCAGAGCCAATTTTCAGACTTCTATTTTGGCATTTACAGCCTTAAAATTATCTTTGCTCTCAATCAGCTGATACATGACGAGACAAGAAAAAGCAAAGATTCTTATTCATGTGGGGACAGGGATCATTGTTTTTTATACACGTTTGTACTGAAGACAACCTCACCTGCACAGCTCTCAGTGTCAAGGCATATATTAATTTCAAGTACTGATACTCTGAGAAGAAAAATATCTGGGACCTGCAAACGACTTTCTCCTAGTGCTTCTGCTTTTCCCAGATTTCTCTGTCCTGAGTCATCATTATACAGAAGTGGAGAAGTCTGGGGAGAAAATTCTTACCGTTAATACACTTGGCATTACTGGCTTCATTACACTAGATTCTCTATGCCAAATTGCCAGATTAGTTCAAAGGACTCTAATCAACCTGAAACATAGCCAATTACTCATGCATTAGAGATTGCTTCAGGTATTGCACCTGCAGTCATTGCAGTTCCTCTCTTAATGCAGGTAGTGGTAAGATGAGCTCTTTAGACTTTTTTTCCTCCATGATTGTTTTTGCAAGTTCTTCTAGATGAAAGACTTTCATAAGGGGGAATACATTTTTATATGCTAGGAACCAGCTTGACAAATTGCTGATTAATGCACAGGATACAAACTTGAAAAAAAGTCGTCTTGAAAGTTTCTTACAAAAGTCTTACAGGCTACTTGTAAAAAAAAGGAAAAGTACTTCAAACAACAGCAACATAATAATTATTAACATTAATAATTTTTAAAATGTCATATATAATGTAACTACATGTTTTTTCTGATGGCAGGATTAGGCCTAGAAGCATTTTTTAACTTTACAGATTTAAACCTGTATCTTCTAAATCCATCCCAGAGCAAATACGCCTACTAGCACTTAAAAAATTGGGCTGCCCTAAGATGGGTCTTTGTATTGAAATTCACTTTTTATTTATTTTGCTTGTTATAAGTTGTATTGAAAACAGAATGACAATGTTTGCTTTTTCTCAACTCATAGCCAATGCATGTATTTGCTCTTTCTTCAACTGTTGCGTAAACTTTGCAAGGCCAGAATTGTTTGTTTAACTTTCTGGGCACTCTGTCTGGAGATCAATTATTTTATCAGTGTCAGCTACACTTTTATGCTATATTTCCTCAGCTCTAAATTAAGTGTGACGCTACGAAGATACCTACAAACAGCAAACCTTGGACTTGAAGCATCCAGGGCAGTAAATCAACCTTTCACTTCAGTTTTTTACCCAGAAACATGTCATGAATGTGTCCTGTTGGACTGGACTTGGCTCAGGAGGTCCATGGTTAACTTCATGCCCTGAGTGTGCACCTTGCACATGTCTATAACCGTGCTGGAGGCCAGGCGGTCTCCTCGGGAGGGAGGTTGGTGGCAATGCAGCCACGCAGGGTAAGAGCGGGAAAGGCCAAAGGCGCAGAGCGCGGCTGCGAGAGCCCTGTGGAAACAACTCGGAGAGCGAGGTTACGGTGGTGTCTGCTTCCACCGTTTGCTAAACACGCCGTTAGCCCCAGTGACTAGGCTGAAACTGGCTCACTCGCTTCCAAGTGCCACCCCTCGCCTTCTGGGCTGAAGCACTGATGTTACAGTAATTCTAAAACAGGTATAACTCCAATTTGTCTGTATCATGCTCGTGACTACCTGAATCAAGGCATAGACACATGACTCTAGGCAAATGGTGAAGTACAGAGACATGGTTGATGTAAGTGCCTTATACCTAGGCTAACTTTGATCAAGTAAAAGAACTAGGGCCCCTCTTAAATGCAATGTGATAGACCTGTGGGGCTTGCAGCCACAGACATTTGGCCTTGTAACGTTTCATTCAGGTAACTCCTGTGAAAAGTAGTTCAAGCACGACTTGCAAATTCATCTCACAGCATTTAGGCTTAGCCATGAAGAAATGCTTTTATGACTTGTTTCATGGAATCATAGAACCATAGAATGGTCAGGGTTGGAAGGGACCTCAAAGATCATCTACTTCCAACCCCCCTGTCATGGGCAGGGACACCCTCCACTAGACCAGGTCACCCAAAGCCCCATCCAACCTGGCCTTAAACACTTCCAGGGATGGGGCCTCCACGACCTCTCTGGGCAACCTGTTCCAGTACCTCACCACCCTCACAGTAAAGAATTTCTTTCTAACATCTAATCTCAATCGACCCTCCTTCAGCTTAAACCCATTACCCCTTGTCCTGTCACTACACTCCCTGATAAACAGCCCCTCACCAGCTTTCCTGTAGGCCCCCTTCAGGTACTGGGAAGCCGCAATTAGATCTCCCTGGGGCCTTCTCTTCCCCAGGCTGAACAACCCCAACTCTCTCAGCCTGTCCTCATAGGAGAGGTGCTCCAGCCCTCTGATCACCTTCGTGGCCCTCCTCTGGACTCGCTCCAACAGCTCCATGTCTCTCCTGTACTGGGGCCCCCAGAGCTGGACGCAGTACTCCAGGTGGGGTCTCACAAGAGCCGAGTAGAGGGGCAGGATCACCTCCCTTGACCTACAGGTGCAATGCTCAGTATTACCAGCAAACAATCAAACAAATGACTATAAAAAGTCTCCTTTGCAAGCATCTTAGGGACCCAAGCCCAACAGAGATTTATTTAAAGTATGTTCCTTAATGATTTTTGTGGATGCTATTTATTTTGACTCCTACAAGAATGGAGGGATTCCCAATTATGAAGGAATTTTCCAGGCAAAACCAGGAGGACACAAGGACATATAGAAATCATAAGTTTGTCAGTCAGATGGGCGGACATAAATGATGTATGTGGGCTGTATTGTTCAGAAAGTCTTGCTTTTCTATTTTAGAAACCGCAGTTTTTATCTGCAGTTACTCAATAGCTTGTTCTTACTGAGTTGGAGAGGATCCACAGCATGATTACGTGGTGATTTTGCTATAGAGCAAAAGTAATGTTAATTACATCAAACCCGTGCCATTCAAGTATTGAATGGTTGTCCAGAATCATTCGTAGCACAGATCTAACACCCTACAATGTTAAGCATCTAAAGACAATTGTTCTTTTGCTGATGGACACGTTGAGCAGGAAGAAAAGTGGAATGGATCCAATATGTTATTGGTTAAAAACCGGTAAACTGGATCTATTAGTAATTTTAACTGTCTTTTACAATTGTATTGTAGAAAGCAATCCTGAACAGGCAGGAAAACAGCTGTGATCTGAGCAAGTCTTTTTCACTTATTTTACTTAATTTTTACATATTTAAATTTGCTTTAAGCTATTTGCCCTTGTTTGTATTCTCAGAATACATTGTCCCAGCAAACAAGACAGGTGTTACATAATTTCTAGTCTCCTTTGACCAACCAGCATTTGGGAAGCATACGTAGCCCTTTCAGAGACGAGAGGGTGCTATATTCCTCCATCTAGAGGAGGGCTCAGTTGCCTGCCTGTGTGTCAGGCGTGCGTCCTGAGTTTGGAACAGGTACAGTGAATTAATTTCCTAACTTTGGAATAAGGTAAAAAGAATAAGATGAAAATGAAGGAAGGTCTGAACTTGACTGAATGTAGCAGTGCTGTTGGCCTCTTCTTGACCTTTGGTAAAAAGTTGCAAAGGATGCTTTGTTGTTTCTGTAGTCCCTAACAGTTTTATAGAATATTCTATGCACGCACTTCTCTGTGGTTACTTTAATGCACAGTGCAATGGTCCTCGCAGAAGTGTGGAATCCTTGCAGGGTTTCCGGGATGCTAATTGGAGTTTTTGACATTGGAGATACTAATGGTTACTTAGAATCGCTTTTAAGTCATCTTAAGTATGGATGGAAGTGAGGAATCCTAGGAAGTGATTTTTGCTCCACTGCCAAGACAAACACATCAAACCAGTGGTAAATAGATGAGGTAATTAAAATTATCAGTTTCATTGACTGATTTAGCTGAGTCTAACTGAAAACTCTTCTGCAACAGAAGGATATCCATTAGGTAGGAATTAATGCCATTACATGACATGCATTCTACCGTCTAAAAAAAAATTGCAAAAGAAGTCACTCAGACGAGGAAAGGGGAGCAGCTGCCACAGAGGCTGGATTTCTGAAACACTGTTTACAGAAAGGTGGTCCTTCTGGAAAACATTAATTGCCTTTTTCTGTACTCATTACATCACCGACCTGTAAAGGCATCTGCTTGCCAGATGCTGAAAGGTATTTGCTGGAATACTATTTATCTGGTAGCGAAAGTGTCACTTTATACTAAAGAGACAGGCATGGACGGAGCTGTCTGAGAAGATAATTGAGGGTTAAAAAGTGTCAAACAGAAATGCACTGTTGATCTAAGTTTTAATCTTTACACGGAGTTAATTTCATCCACAAATTACCTAAAGCAAAAAGTTCTCGAATCCTGAAAGGCAGAAATCTTAAATTAGAGAACTTGGGGGTGTCTCAGAATTTAGTCCAAGCTACAACTAGCCGGTGGGAAGAGTCGCACCTCGGCTCGGCTGTTCCAGCAGCCACGGGGGAGGTTGGCAACACCAGAGCCTGATGCTGAACGGGGTGGAAAGGGTCGGGGAGGCTTCCGGTGTAGTTTAGACAGAGCTTCAAGACCTGATTATCACAACTTCCTGGCAAATACCTCGAAGGAGGATTTTTCCTTACGTAAAATTTGAGGATTTTGTCGGTGTGCTCTCCTGGCTACTATAACAGAGGTGGTGCAGTATAAGATGCCTTTCATTACACTGTCATGATTTGGTAATGTCACTAACACCGTTTACTACAGTATGACATTTGCAAACAAAACTGTGGCTTCACCCTTTCCATTTTATTTTTAGACACTCTTCTTTTGGATTCAGGGCTCTGCCATGCATTCCTGCAAAATTACAGGGACTACAGCCACGGGTGCTCATTTTCGTGGAGAAGACCACGGGAGGGGAAAAAAAAAAAGAAAAAAAAAGAAAAGCAAATTTAAAAAGCGCCACTGTTATGCACAGCGATCAAAGGCGGGTTTGTGTGTCACAAAGTCGCTCTACTTTTTTCTACTTTTCCTAGCCTGCCCGGGCTAGTGGGAGCCGCTGCCTCCGGCCGTGAGCCCTGCCCGCTCCCGGCTGCTTTTCCTGGAAAGCGGGGCAGAAGGGGGACGGGCACCGGGCAGCGCCGGATCCCGCTGAAGCCTCGTTTTTCCCGACCCCCTTTTATTTGGCTCTGCCCCGGGTCCTCCCCGGCCAGGCGGGGAGGAAACCGCCCGCCCCCCGCGGGGCCGCTAGGGGAACATCTGGGCGGCCGCGCCGCAAACATCTGGGGCGGCCGCGGCGCATCCCCCGGCGGCCGCAGCTGGAAGGTCCTGCGGCCGCGGGGTTCGCCCGGGCCCGGGCCGGCAGCGAAACCCCTTGGAGGGGGAGAGGGGCTGCGGGGCAGGCGGAGGAAGAGGCGGCGAGGGAGCGGGACGGCGGAGGTAAGGGCAGCCGGGCTCCCTCTCACCCCGGGTGCGGGAAAGGCTGGAGGTCTCCCCCGCGCAGGGCGGGCAGCGGCGGGGGCAGAGGTGTGGGGGGTCTTTAATATTCCCGGGTGAAAGGACAACAGCTACTCCATGTTTGCCTTGACTCGGTCCACGGAGGGGGGGGACTCGTGAAGTAAAAAGTACGGACGGGATTTTTAAATCAGAAATAGCTTTTGAAAAGGTTGCTGGTGTTAAAATACAGCTGTAGCCCCTGCAGACATCCGGATTGTTCTACCCCAGGTATAAAAGTTTTTGCAGCAGTGGTTCTGGATCGTTAAACAAAGCGGGGGTTAAGTGTTAGGGATGTGAATAAAACTTCACTTTAGTTTTAAGTTCCTTGCGTGATTTTTTCCCCTCCCTCCTTCTTGGATGTCTCAAATGGAGATGTACATCCACACCGGAATTTCCAGGCAAAATCAAGAGAATTTAAATGTAGTGATGTCTACTTACTACATGGGAGAACCCCTAAAATTAGATTATCCCAGCCAACCTATCTATTTCAAAATAGAATAACCCTTGGAAAAACACTTACAGTCCTTGCATATGTTCCATTTTATTTCAATTTTTCAGCGATAAATCATATTCTGTTCTCCCAGTAGCACTTAATACTTGACATGGTATCAAACATTTCATTATTTTTCTGATAAGTGGCTTTGTGAAATTTCAGAGCTTAGGTACTGAAGTACTTAAACCCAAAGTATTTATGCTTCTTCATTTTTAAACTGAATATTTGATGATTACCATGCATTTACACACCTAGGACTTGTGATTTCTCCAAGTATGTACAACTTTGTTTGCATCATCTTATATTCCTGTTTCTGTACACCTCTTTAAATTATGGCATATGTTCTAACATAAGTCACCATAAGTACTTTGTAATTTTGGAGAAGGAATGTATTCAATATCCATTTTAGATGCAAATTCATCATTGACTCTGGGGTTACCTTTCCGAAGTTTGCTCGGATGTCTGTTGCTGCTTTTCAGGGTTGCTTATGTGGGCTTTTCCTGTATTTTTCTCTTTACAAATGGAGCTGGGTAAACCAAGCAGATTTCTCTCAGTTGTGGATAGTGTGGGTAGAAATAACTACTGGGAAGAAAAGTCAAATGAACCTTGAGGAGTGGCTTGAATAATTATGCCTGTGTTTAGGCAAACTGCTCTCTGTTTGCTCTTTTCTTGCACACCAAATCTGCCTGGAAATACCATTTTACTCAGTACTGCAAACGACCAGTGCAGCAGCACAAAAATGGGCCCCTTGTTTCCAGTCCGAAGAGGTACATGAATCAAGACTTCTCAGTGTCAAAACTCTTGTCAACTGGCTCCTACTCTCTTTCATAGATGTGACCAAACGCACTCATGCTCACTTGCGATTGGCAGCAGTGGTCATTTTGATCTTCTCTTACTAGCTATGAGCAAGGCAAGTTCCTAAACCCAGGGATTATAAATAATTAAACATTGGTTTTGAAAAATCTTAGTTTTTAGTAGAGTGTCACTCTACTGTGGCACTCCTGTCTTACCATGCAGCATGAGCCAAACCTTGACTTTGGCACTAATTTTTGCTCCAGAAGATAAAAAGGAGACTTAAGTCCCTTCTAATCAATTTATGCCTAAGTCAGGGCCTTCTAAAAACATTTTTATGTGAAATTACTAAAAGTCTTGCTCCACATGACCTTGCACTTGAGACATTTCGAAGATACAGAGTGTAGCATCTGTAACGCCAGTGGTTTTGGAAGAGTATACAGCGCCTTGCTGTGACTGCTGGTCTGATTGAATTACAAAGCGCCTACGCCATAGCATTACTCTTGCTCCCTCCATTATCCTGTCGTCTGAGGGGCTGCAGGAACTGAAGCCGCTGCTACTGTAGCCTTGCATTATGGAGGACTCTTCAGTTTCTGCTAATGTTGTGTTAGCGCCAGCTGATTCCCATTTAGTGAGTATGAGGTGGTCCCATAAAGAGGAGCTACACCTGTTTCTCTGATGCATTTTGATTTTTCTAGCTGGGCTAACTCAGGCAGCCATTTCTCCCAGCTACTATCAATGTAACAGTCTGCCTTGCCAACACTCCCATTTATTCATTAGTGTTTCTCTTTCTTTTCTGACCCACACATCTCTCTGCTGTTGTGAGTCTGTTTTCCCCAAGCAATAGGTGATGAAGGCAGTGCGCTTGGTCACCCTTGTGACAAGCAGCACATCAAGCACCCTGATCTCGACAGACAAGACTGCAGAGAAAACTTCCAGGCACAAAGCCATGTCAGTCAAGGCAAAGCTCTAGGTGCAAATCCCACCTTCTGCTCTGTTGCATGGAAATTACTGGCAAGAAAGCTTTTCATCTTTTTTTCCCCCTTCTTATCACAACACAATGTTGCAAGCCCCAAGCACTCATATGATTGGTTACGGCATCCAAATCCATGAGATTTAAACATTTATTTTGAATCACTTTTTGCCATCTAAGAGCCCCAAGGGCTTACGCTACCTAACTGTAGCCCACAGACAGACAGGATGGCTGAAGGTTACAAATCACTTCAATGAATTCAGAAAGCAGAGATTCAAGAAGAGGCTGGGTCTCAGCAGGAGGACACAGCAAAATGCAGCACTGTGTCCCAGTAGAAGCTAATATTCTGGACACACGTGTCCCTGGTTTCCAGTCTCCTCCCTAGCAGGGGACAGAAGTTCAGCTGTTACAGTCTCACCTGCTTGTTGCCCAGGTATGAGCTGTTATGAGCATCACATTGGCTGAGTGGCTTGTAATTTTTTGTTAAGAAAACCAAGTCCTTCCTATGAACACTGTCTTCCAGTACCTGAAGGGAGCCTACAAGAAAGCTGGAGAGGGACTGTTTACAAGGACATGTAGTGATAGGACAAGGAGTAATGGTTTTAAACTGAAAGGGGGTAGATTTAGGTTAGATATTAGGAATAAATTCTTTACTGTGAGGGTGGTGAGGCTCTGGAACAGGTTGCTCAGAGCAGCTGTGGATGCCCCCTCCCTGGAAGTGTTTAAGGCCAGGTTGGATGGGGCTTTGGGCAACCTGGTCTAGTGGAGGGTGTCCCTGCCCGTGGCAGGGGGGTTGGAACTAGAGGATCTTTGAGGTCCCTTCCAAACCAATTCCAAACTATGATTCTATGACTTATTAATACTCTTGCATTTGTTGAAATGAGCTCCCTTCCTGTTTTTGTCAACTTCACACTATCCTTAAGATGAAAGCTTACTAGTATGCACAGCACAGCATGACACTTACGCTTACCATATTTTGTTAGTGTTTGGCAATTCTTTAAAACAGGGTCGCCTCTGTGATATTCCAGATTCTCATTCAAAGGCCTCAGTTGCCCCAATATCTGGTACTATACATAACGAAGAGAAATCTTAATGCCTTTTCTTCAGAGTCACTGGTAGTTACGGTAAGGGAACAACTCTTGCAACCAAAGAATTAGAAATCATACTGAGATCAGCAAGCCCTGTCCTTCATACCTGAACATCTGTCCTTCTCCAAGAGCACAACTCCTCACTTTTCTTTTTCAGACCTAGCTTCCTTGCAGGTGGAAAATACCATTTTAGACCACTTAAACATTGAGTTTTCTCAGTAACCTCCTTTTTTGGTTATGCTTTCTTGTCTTCGAGAAGCATTGGAAACATAAATAACAATTGCAGTAATTTCTGTCTGTAAAGTGCTATATAAGTGTCAAATGCAGGATCTTTCACAGCTCAGGTGCTCATCAATATTTACCACAAATATTTACCGCAGTCTAGTGATCCTGTCAGCTTTGCTTTCTTACTAGATCATTCCGCCGAAGCCCTGACTGTATTGCTAAGATGCTGTAGAAGAGGTCCATAAAAGGGATGCTAACAGAAAGCGACTCATATTTTATTCCATTTCCTCTCCAGAGCTGGGCTTTGAGCAATAAATCATCAGTTGATATAGCAAACTTGCTCTCTTGACATTTTTCTAGCATGTCTATCTGAAAGCAGAGAACATGTAGGTGAGCACACCCGGAACTGCAAGGATAAGCCAGGGATTGCACCCTTCAAAACTGTTTTAGGGAGGGTATCTAGGGACCAGTCTTCTTAGTGGTGGTGTGACCTCTGCTTGACCATGGGCCTTCAGGGACACCTAGGGTCCTGCAGAGGTTGTTCATTGCAGTGACTCGGGCTGTTTTAAAGACGATAGGAGGAATTGACTTTAAAAAGGGAGAGCATATAGGAATTTCACTAGCTGGCACAATTCAGGTTAAAATTAGGAATCAGTAAGAGCTCTAGCTGAGCCCAGTGCCAGGTGGACTTGAAGGGGGGGCCAGTCTTGGATGTCAGTGAAGAGCTCCCACAGCACAGCAGTGGGATGTTGCTGAACGTCCTTCCACCACGCTGTCTGTCCAGCAGCGCTCAGCCACTGCTGCACACAATCAAAAAACTTGCTCGAGTCTGCTGGGTTGGGAGGAGTTAGGCATCAGCGGACTGCTGTGACCTTCTATAGGGAAGGGAAGGGAAGGGAAGGGAAGGGAAGGGAAGGGAAGGGAAGGGAAGGGAAGGGAAGGGAAGGGAAGGAAGGGAAGGGAAGGGAAGGGAAGGGAAGGGAAGGGAAGGGAAGGGAAGGGAAGGGAAGGGAAGGGAAGGGAACTGCTGCTCTGCACAGGGCACAGCTGGAAGCTCACCCCACAGCAGGCAGGGGCTACCGCCGGGCTCCCGCGGGCAGGGAAGCGGCTGCAGTGGCTGAAGCCAAACATACACCCGCAGGAGGTAGCACTCTCATACCTGCAATAGTTTACTCACACACCCATGCTCTTTTACCCTTAATTTCAGGCAGTGCTAGGAAATACCAGGTTTTGTGGCCAATAAAGCAACTATGAATCTTTCATAGGAACAAATCGCTCTTATATATTCCATGCAATTACAAGATTCAATTTTTTTGTGTGTGTATGTTGTTTGAACTTGTGGTGATCTGAATAAAAAGCTCCAAACTGGCAGTCCTGAAGACCAAAAATTTCGTGTAAACAGACTAGCAGCTGCTCTGATATCAAGAGCCAATGGTAAGATTATTACGGAGTGTTTGTTGTCCCTGGATAACCCCTGGAGATAGCCTGCTCAGCTATGGAAGCAGAAACAGAGTCAGCAGATGCACAGAGAAAGGGGAAAGCAAGTCAGGAAACTGAGGGTCACCAGAGATGAAAACCCACAGTGAGGAGCACTCAAAGGGCTGAGAAGGACAGGTATTTGGGAAGGAGGAGCTGTTGACAGATTCAAGGGGCTGAAAAAACCAGTAGTTCAGGTTGTGGGCCCAAACTCAGCGCTATGAGAGACTGTCTTGGAGTCCCTCCTTCCTAAGGCCCGTATATAGATTTCTGGTCATTACCTCTTTGGGATTTTTGTTTTTCATCCCTGTCTTGTAGGCCTGAGGGTTTTATCAAGGGTTGATTTCTTCTCTTACAGGCTTCAGAGATGCCTATTCATGACATTTCTTTTTTTTTTTACCTGAAAATCTTTATCTATCTCCCACACTCTTAAGCCAAAAATATCAAGGCTGTATTGTCATTTTTTAGCATTTCAAGAAGTCTTGAGTCCTGCTTTCGTTAGCATACACAATACTTAGTTCCAGTTTAATTCTGAAGGAGCTATAGGTGCCAGCTGAGTATTTCCTTAACGCCAAAGCAGTGATCTCATCTAGAAACAGGGGGCTGTAGTTGCTGAAAGGCTTTTAGTCATGACATGAAATCAGTACTGCATTTAGTGAACAAAGTAATTACAGCAGACATTGTTTTTGAGATCAGCATGGCTCTCCGTAATGTTTACAATTTAATGGCTGCAGGCTAAAAGGCATTTGCCTCGCGAATACATCTTTAACTGCAAGTAGGAATCTTTGGTGCTGAAGTAAACTTGTCTGTGATTTTCTTTGTCTTAGATGTGTTCAACTTTGCTGGATGCCAGTTTTTGGTAAAAGCTGTATGATTGCGGTTTGTGCACTGATTAGAAAGTGTCTACAAATGCATTATTTCTTATATGTTTACCTCTTATCTGGGTGCATTATTCTCACTGACATCATGATCGATTCCTGCGGCTGTTACGGATAAATAAACATTTTGTATCAAATATTATAAACTCCACATCATTGTTTTCCTGATCTAGTGTATGGGAGAAAACGCTTCAGTTTCACTGTTGCAGCAAATTTGCCAATGTTTAATCTCTGGGTTTAACTTTGGTTACCGTACGGTTCTGTAACAGAAACGAATGCATTGCAGCAGAGCGAGTTTGTGGCCTCATAACTTTTGTGGTTTCTGGAAAAAAAAAAAACAAACCACCACATTTCTGGTTGACAGTCCTCTTGAACATCCCCCAGGGCTTGATAAACACAGGAAATGGTGAGGCACATTGCTGTGGCAGGAGAATGTGCAGGGAAGGGGAGCTGCCTGCTCAGAGCTAGCTATGGCTCAGCTTCCACTAGCGTCCCCGGCCAGCACAGGTTACGCTGCCTAAGCCCTTGGCTTTTTTCAGAGGGAGAAGGGGAAAAAAGGGAAACTAATCTAGTTCTTCAAGGAGCGATTCAGAAGCCATCTGAGTAAGCAGGTGGTATAGCTAGTTTCTCCATACCACCTGCAAGTCTTGCCTTAGTTCCCACATGGGCGGCCTCAAGAGATCAGGGATCGAACCGGGAAATGTTATGAAACATCCCTCCCAAAGAACTCAGAAGGTGTTTAAATCAATCACGTAAGCCTTTATCTTGCCTGCCTTTCATGCATCTGCTGGTGTGAGATAATTTTCAGGCTAAAAAGGCAGCTTTTGATACCCACAAAAATGCACGCCTTTTCTTGAACGCTCACTTGGAAACTGCCTTTGCTCATCCTCTCCTTTGCCAGGGGATCCCCATATTCCTTTCTGACCCCAAGGAGTAAGATGTAGCCTGAACTGAGGGATGAACACCCCAGGTACACAAAGCATTACTGCTACACAGGGAATTTGTGAGCAGGGAATTTGTGGGCAGCCAACAATAACCTCTATTTGGTCGGCAAAGTTTGAGTGTAAAACACTTTTGCAATACTATGCAGATTTCTAATTGCTGGAAAAGCCTGAACCGTGAAGAGCTTTCTGTGATCATTGCAAGAAAAAACATGCCTGGAGTTCTCACACGTGAAAAAAAAAAAGCATCTCACTTTCACAGGTAGCTGTAAATTATTCTTGTTCCTAATTCCAATCAGTTGCAGAAACATTGCTTTATACTTAGAATTTATAAACTGCCTCGACAATTGAGTTTATTGCCATAATTACACCTAATTACCTTTTTCTCCAGTCCCCCTGTGACCATGGCCCCCTGAGCAGGGGTGCCAGGGTAGGGGTCCTTGGTGAGGCTGGTTGGAGCAATTAAGGCCCCTGGGTGCCCTTGAACCCTGACAGCAGCTTCCCCTCCTGGTGTGCCCCACACCCTCCTGAGAGTGAGGTTTCAAGGAGTACTTGCTGTGGAAAGCCCGAGTCTGGACTGGAGCATGCGCCTTGTCTGGTTCCTGGGCACCCTCCTCGGCGTAGCATCCCTGCTGGTCAGCGGGGAGGGAGGTCCCCTCAGATAGAGTCCAAAATTTGCTTTGCCAGAGTCCAAAATTTGCTCGTGCCCTGGCTGCTGTGGCCCCGTGGCTGCTGGTAGTGGTGGAAGGGTCCTGGGTGGTGAGGCTTCAGGGTGGAGACATGAAAAGCTGAGTGAGCCTGCAGGGATCCCGGGGGTGCACACAGCAGGTCACGGGGGTGATTAGATCGCCAATGGTCAGAGGGTCTACGTGCGCTTACTGGAAAACCAAACCCTGTCATCCGTGGCGAGGGCTGTGGCCAGGTGACGCCGTCTGTCTGTGTGCCCCTTGCAGGCACCAGCACCGCTGGCTTTGCCTGGTGGCGTTAGGAGCAGGATTTGGACAGGGTTGAGGTTGTGCAAGCAGGTCCCCAGCTGCAGGTACACATGCAGCACCTGGTGTGACTGGGTGGCTTTGGGGGGAGGGAGTGTGGGCAGACCCTGCATGGCCGAACCCAGACCTCATGGCAGCCAGCTGTGGGACAGCCCCAGGAGTTTCTCTCCTCGTATCTCTGGCAGATGACGCGCTCCAGGGAATGTGGTGGGCAGCAAGGAAGCTTTGCTGACGAGAACGCGGCTCTGGCTCTGCCAGCACAACCAGCCCTGAAATCACTGAGGATAAAAAAGGGTCTGGGATTTGCACATCTTGCAACATCAGTCTTCCAGTGATTGTTTGCTAATTGCTAATTAAGGCTCTGTAAAAAATAAACCCTCAAACTTATTAAGTATCGTCATAACACGCTGATGCCATCTTTATCCAATAAATAGCACCTGAGATGATACCCCAACTGGCTGGCTCCCAGGCTGTGCAGAACAGCTGGCAGGAGCTGCTTTGTCCGGGGCTGCACAGGGGGATGGGGGATGCCAAAATGCAGCACAGAAAGGCAGCAGCCTGCCATCCTGTCCTCCTCTCCTTTCACCTCCCATGGCACCCCTGCCTCACACCTCCCAAATTCACCTCCTGACCCTGCAGTGATCTTCCTGCAGGGGAGGCTCCGCTTATCCTCGCCACGTCCTCAGTGTCGTACTAAGCCCCAAACCGTGTGATATCACCTGGTTTACTTGCAGGCAAAACTTCTCAGTCACATCAAAACTGCGGGTGGTGGCAGTCAACTTCTAGCCTGGCCAAAATAAACTCTCAGGCCTGATAACAGAAAATTCACAAATTGGGAAGTTAAATCAGTTTAAGGTGAGCTCTGTCACAACGGTCTCAAGTTTACTAAGGATTTAAAGTATCCTCCATATAACTCTTCTCTGAAGCCAACTGTGTTGACATTCATTGTTCCAGAGGTCTGCCACAACAGCTGGCTGGCAGATCTGATGTGCCTCTTTCTCGAGAAATCCTACCAATAATCCCTAACATCTTTGGAACGCAAACTGAAGTTTGCACTCTCGAAAGCTACTAATATGTGATTGTATCGCTTATGGCAAAAAAAAATTAAATTTACTGTTTCTGTTTTGCTTACATTGGATATGCAGCAGTAGCTGCTGTATCAGTCTTTTCCTTTTCTTTTTTTCCCTTGCTTTGAAAGGCAAAAAATAAACAGAGTATCTTGATGGATTACCCAGATTTAGGGCAGAAAAACCCTGCAGTGATTAGAGCTCTAGATAACACAGGTGTGAATTCACGGATTGAGAAGTTGCGTATACTGTGCACTACAAATGACATTAACACACTGTTCTTCATTTGACTCTTACTGCAGCTGTACTCTCCTAGAGGGAGGCTTTTTACAGCTTTAATTTACCTTTTGAATCCAGTATCTCACTTTGATGTGGGGTACAAGGTAAATCTTTCCATTTGGAGTGCTATATACCCATGGTGAATAATAAAATACCTAATGAATAAAGTCTTTCTAATGAATGGTGTTTAGTGAGATGAGACATATGGTGAGGAAAGGCCACTCCCCACTCCTCCCCTCTTCCTTTCATTCAAAGAAGGAAAAAAGTCAATGTATCTGAAAAGACAGCAATGCATTTCAGGCCAGCGAGTTTTAAAACAACTAGAAATTAAGATTTTCAAAGCAAAAGAAGTATTTCAAAATTTAAAGCAAAGTTTAGGCAGCTGTCTAAAACCTCAGCTCCTGTTAGTACCGCCCTTTTTTGAGGCAAACAATGGCACAGTGAGTGGTGGCAGTGACACACAAGCTGGTCAGACTCTTTCAACTAAAGGTGTCCCGAAATGAGGTACCTCTTCTGTGAGACCGCGGGGGCCGGGTCTAACCTGCGGGGCTGAGCCCCCAACCGCACCACTGAGAGCCCAACCGCGCTCTATGGGCTGCTCGAGAGTGAGCAGTGCTTTCCCCGTCTGCAAATAACACACAGGCATCAACCCAACGGGACTTTAAGGGTGGTGGGGGAAGCAGAGGAGGCAGAGGAAGGCTCTCCTGACCCCTGGACCCTCAGCTGCCATCTCCTCCTCCTGCCCTGCCCTGTCCTGCCCGCCCTGGGCCAGGATCAGAGATGCTCAGCTCACAAGCAGGCTGATTTGGCACCACTAACGTGTGCTCAGCCCCAGGGAGGTTCGGAGCTTAATTCAGCATTTTGTGAGCGGAGGTGGAGGCAGTCATCACCATCCAGGTGGCTGGGGTGCCCGTGCTGACAGCCACTCGCCAGGTCTCCGCTCGCTCCTCCTCATGGCTTTTGCTGCTCTGATCTTCACCAGGCGAAGCAAAGCCCCCGACAGCAGCTCTGGGCATGGCACCCTTCCTTTTCTTCTCGGCGGCAGACAAGTGGCACACGGGAGCCCTTCCCCACACAGCAGAAATCCCAAATGGACTCCTTTACGTTTCATAAGAATACGTAAACACCTCCCTCATTCCCCCTTTGGCCGCCCCACGGCTGGCAGGCGCTGCTTCCCCGGGAGCCCTCCTGGGGCTCGGTGCAGCCACCTCGGCATGCTTTCCTTCCAGGCTTCGCTACGCAGATGCCAGCACTGGCAACACCTGCGAGGACACATCCAGAAATGGGCTTGCTTGGACAACCAGTATCACGTTTCCCTTTTCTTGTACTTCAGTTATAGTTCCCCAGAAATTAGCTAAGGGGAATTTTATCCAGGGAAAGCTGTTAAAGCTCACCCCTCCCCTTCTGCAGCCCTGACCGTGGAGAAATCAGCTCTGGAAGAGGAGGGGGCAGGCAGCAGGGACGGGACCCTCTTCAGCATCCCTGCTTAAATCACAGCCTGCCTCGTGCTGTCTGCGAACAGTCTTTTTTTTTTTTCTTCTCCTTTGTGGCTATATAGGTCACCTCTCCTCATGCAGTTGGGTAATAATCTTATGGCAGCTTCAGGACCTGTGCATGTGGAAAAGTTTCTCTTAAAAAAATAATAAAAAAAATTAAAGCTTTCAGTGGAGTTTAGCCTCCAGAAATAAGAGAGGGCTCACGCTACGTGACTAGACAGCATTACGTGAACCATCTGCAAGTACTCCATGGCCCACAAGCCACAGTTTAAAACTTCTTATGCAGAGCTGACCATAGGAAATACTTACTGAAAAGAAAAATATACCAGAGCCTCCATGTTCTGTTCATAACCAGATGGCTCCAGTGTAGTGTGGTGATTGGATTTTTAAGTCAGCAACGATAATAACAGAAAGTACAGATTGCCAGTGCTTCTAAAGTGGTTATTCTTGATTGTCATCTGTGCAAAGATTTAGCATGCCTTTGGGTCATGATGCACAACGACTCAGTTTATAGTAGCTTAAAGAAAAATTGCAATTTAATGTTAGAACTGTCATTTTAATGAAGAAGCTATTGGAGCTGAGTTAACTCTCCTAAAAGTTGGGATGATGACCAGAATTACTGGGTTTTATTAATAGCACTGCTTTTAAATGACTGTATAACAGTGAGCAACTAATAACCTTATCACTCAGTGCACTTGATGTACTTGATAATACGTATCTAGCTGTGGGTGCATAATTTACCTATCAAATATTGAGAATGACTTGATGTTTGTAAATCATAATGAAACATCCGTATTGAAACAGAAAATACTATTTATTAGCGAATAGTTACCCACTGGATCTGTATATGATTCAGTCTTCCTTCAGTCAGGTATTGTCTTGATTTCTGTTTGCAGAGTAAAGAGACATAAAACACTCTGTGAAGGAACCAAATTGTGAATATTCAGGTTCTCTCTTTTGCTAGTACAACTTCAACTGCATGACATAGTGTACTATGGCTTTTTTTCTCTTAACTTGCCAACTGCCAGCTCTGCATTTCAGGTCAGCTGCTCCGCAGTTGGGTCTCTTACTCTCACTCCGCAAAGCTATGAAACTGGAGAGACTGGCTGGGTGTTTTGAGCAGACAGGGAAGATAAGTACCCAAATTTATTTTTAAATGAAGTGTGAATACTTAATTCAGTGACACCCTTTTGATCTATGCAAGGAGATAGTTTAAAATTATAACCCACAGAATTCTCCTACTATTCCCATGATCGATCCGCATTTGTTTCACCTTCAGGTATCGCCTAGCAGAAAACCATGGGCAATTTCAAAGGGCATGCCCTCCCTGGAAGCTTTTTCCTTCTTTTTGGCTTGTGGTGGTCAGTGAAGTATCCACTGAAGTACGCCTGTCGAAAAAACAAGAATGCTTGCTACCTTGGTTCCAGGGCAGGATTTCAGCGCCTGGAGTTTGTTGAGGGGATCATCAAAGCTGTCTTTGCTCTGATTGGTAAGTAAGGTGGACTTGGGGCAGACAACAAAAAGGCTATGCCTTTTCACATCTTTTTTTTTTTTTTTAAAAATTATTGTTCTCTGATAAAACATATCTCATTGTGTTTTGGTACTTTGTCCTTTACATACCATGAATCTAAGAACTAGTGAGGCTACTGCTATTAATTACGTAGTTATGACTGTAACATGGTTTCCATCCATAGCGATCTTCTGGAGCTCCTTTAAGGTATCCTGACTCCTTCACAGCTGGTCCGTCTTTCTGAGCGTTCATATGCTGCTCACTACTTCAGGGAGGGAGAAAAGATATTTAGGCAAGGGGCTCTCACATGCAGACTGGGAGCGGCAAACTGGGGGGGCATTGCTTTTCTATTTCGAATCCAGATGTTGGTAGTCTCCACTGAGTTATTGATATTGATAAAATATGTAAATGCCGATGCTTCTTCATTAATGTCATTCCAAAGTGAAAATGTTCATAAAGAAAGACTGAACTCCGGACCCTGTTGCTGCGGGACTGTTGTAACGGGGTGGGCGCAGGGGGCTGTTTCTCCTTCTGCTGTGGACCGGCCTTGGGTACAAACCCACGGGGTGGGTCAGTGAGCTGCGCAGCCGACTGGAAGTGCCTAGCTCTCGTTTACATTCCAGCAGGCTGTATGGTAGCAATTTGCCTTTCCAGTGTAAGTAAGCTAAATAACAGGGGACCTGGGGAGCTCGGCACATGTGGCTCTCAAGTTGAGAAGGAACTTATTTTTTAGTGTTTTTAGATTTTTAGATTCTATCTATCTACTCTTCTTTAGATGCTCAGAGTTACCCAGTTTCTAATCAAGGTGCGGGCTGTGCCAAAATCTTGTTCATGCTTTTCCTCCCCCTCTGGGCGTTGTATCGGTTAAGATACATCAGCACTGATCTTGTGTGCACAGTATACACTTCCATATGCCTTAAAAAATTATCAAAACCTAAATAATAGCCTTCATTTTGAGATGTGAGTGGGGACATGTTTCCTACAAGTCTCCCAGTCAGTGTCTACAGGTAACTGGGCAGCTAAAACACTCATCTAGTGTTTTTATTTTCACCCTGAAACAAAAAAAATATTATTTTAACGTATGGTGATTTCAGTTCCAATCAAAAATGTGGACAAGAAAGCCTGGCAAGGACAAACAGTAAAAGCAGCAGCAGGAGTAAAATCTGCTGTTTCTGTGTTAGGAAAACTTGAAATAAAGGTGGAAAAACACTGCATTTACTCTGCAGCATATCCACTTGTACAGCAGGATGCTGGCCTACACTTTATGAACAATATAATTAACTTTAATGCTTTAAAAACCATAATGTATTTTAAACTCTTCCCAAACTTCATTGATCATATAAAATATCTAAAAGCAGCTTTCCCCTTGCAGTACTGCAGCTAGTTAGCAAGACACCGAGGGGCCAAGGTAAGGGAAGCGGTGGAGCAGCAACTCAAAATACTAACTCAGTATACATTCTCATGGGACCTTTAATAACTCTGCACAGTGGAGGGATTTCTTTTTATGGCTTTACAGGAAAAATCCCTTTTGAATTAAGAGTCTGAACTCTGTCATCCTGCATATTGCAGGGGACTGAAATGGTAAATCTTTCTTTTGGGGACTTTAGCATGTGTTAAACGCATGTTTGAACCACTGGGAAAGGCAGCTGAAAAATTCGGTCAGAGGACTACTACAATAGCAATTGTTTAAAAAAAAATAAAGCAGCACAGAATAGCGGTCTCCGTTTTCACTGCTGGAAACTGTAAGATTCAAATAGTCCCACCAGGAGTGGTGGAGCTGAAGCCTGGTTTCCTCTGGCTTTCTCCTTTCTGGATTATGTGACGTTTAATATACGCTTGAACACACTCTGTGGTCTTTCCCTCAGCAAAGCAACTTATTTCTCCACCTACTGCCTATTTTCTTTAAAATTTATATAAAGTTAATATATTTGAAGCCTCTCTGCATTTTCATTTGAATTTGGACAACACGTTAAAAACTTTACTGGGAATGACTGAACTGGGAAGAAGGGAGCAAAACACAGCAATCACCCAGAACAGTGCTCAGGAAGCCAGACTGAACCCCGAATCGACTGGCGTTATGCTGCATAGGGATATATTGTCGACTCCGTTGTTTGTATAAAGACTTACCATCGGTCTATACCTTAAGCACCAGGACAAAGAGTTATACTTCTCGTATCATGCGCAGGAATGGTAGCCGAGCAGTTTGTTCCCGATGGACCTCATCTGAAGTTGTATAATTACGAGGAAAAGCACTGGGATCACTTGATGAACTGGCAACATGCCACCATGTACCTCTTCTACGGCATTTCAGGGTTGGTTGACATCGTGGCTCACGGGACCAACGCATTGCCGGTGGCCATGGACAGGATGATGCTTTCCTTAGCAGTTTTTATTGAAGGTCAGTTTACCTCTCTCTGCAGAGATGCGTGTGAAACTTGGTATCAGTCTTTGCCTGGGAATCTCAAATCAGCCTTAGAGAGTGAGCTCTACGGGCGCCGGGTGCTTCAACTCCCTGAAACGCATAAAAAAAGATCAGTCTTAAACAGTCTTAAGCCCTCCTTAAACCGCTGAGGGTTTGTCTGCACAAACGTCAGAGCATGATCACACATTGTAGTGGCGTACCTGCGCTTTTCTAACTGGCTCAGACAGAAACAGAAAAGTTATGAAAATAGCGGCACAAGCCTGTTTTGGGTAAGCGCTCAGTAGCTCGGGCACGTGCTTCAGGGTATGTACTGACATGGTACACAACTTGTTAGTTAAAGCCAGTGGGAAATGCATTTACCTGCACGGCAATCGCACTGGCGACACGCTCAATTCATGTTGTCTGTACGCACAGTACACCCCATAGCGTCCCTCTCGTTACGCTGAGGAATGAGGCTTTCTGTTTTAAAGGAAAGGTGACAGAGCTGCAGCTTCCCGTGCAAGTTCCTGGTCTGAGCTCAAGAGTGGAAGCACACAATACGTAGGCATCAGTCTTAAAAAATTACTCTTGGCTTAACCGAGAAGGTGATCTTGACATAAAGGGAAATGTTAAAGGTTCACTGTTTTCTAAAAGCAGATGAAGGCAGATTACAAGGAAAGAAAATATCTTAAACTGATTTATTCCAGGTTTTCTCTTTTGCTACCACCTTCATGGGAGAGCCATGCTGGATGTTCATGTTCATCAGTTACTGCTATTTGCTATCTTTGGAGCAGCTGTTTGCATATTTCTGGAAGTTTTCTTCCGTGGCAGTATTGTGCTAGAGATGCTCCGTACAAGCCTCTGCATATTACAAGGCAGCTGGTTCTGGCAGGTAGGTCACTTTTCTGCCTTAGGAATTTCTTCCTTCACCGAAATTAATCATTTACCTCTTTTCAGATGTTTCACAGGTGATATAATATGCCTTTTAAATACACACCTCAAAGGACTCATAAAAACCAATCTACTCTTAGGGTCCCTTTAAAGACATAAATCTATTTATCATATCTGGTTTACAGACAAAGAAGCCACTTTACTTCTAGTGTCTTTTATGTGAATCAATAAAAAAAGCTCAAGTGGTTTTGTTGAGCTCTCTCCTTGCGATTGAACGTTCCCTCTGATCTCTGTAACATCCTGTTCAAAATTCGCCAGGCAAACGGCAGTGATTTTACAGCCCGGCAATACAGGCTGCTCTTTACAAAGACGGTCCCCGCCGTCGGCTGCCGGAGCAGGGAGTAAGTGCCCAGCGGAGCACTGGACGGGTGAGGCAAAGCATCCATTGACATTGCGTGAAGAGGAACGAAGGCACAAATCATCTTTTATGTTGGCTGCCTCTCTCTACTTTCTAAAAAGCGTTTCAACAGTGTTAACCTAGCTTTGAAAGGTATTTGAGCTCCTGGTTCGCGTTAAGAGATTGAGCCATGTAAAGCCTCCTGCTTTTCCAGCGTTTGTTTGGGGAGCTGAGCAGAAGAAGTAACAGCCCAAACTTTTATATTTCAGGGATGTGGCTCCCAAAAGGACTCCTCAAAATGTAGCTGCTGTGCCTTCGCTTACTTGTGATCCTATCCAATTAATAGGTATTTGATAGCGACCTTTTTTCTGCTGTCAAATAAGAGAGATAATTTAATGAATTGCTGCGATCTTGTAACAAAGAAACAGGAGTGCTAGTGCCGCTGTGTGTTCCATCTTATAGTGGAGAACTGAGGTCACTCCAGTGATTTTTTCTTTCCGGCATGTCTAGACTGGCTTCCCTTTTTTATATGCTGGCCAGACACGATTAATAAAAACCTTTGCTGTTCCTTAGGAGAACTGGACACTAAGCACCAAATCAAATATTTAAATACTTGCTCTGGCAAGAAGACAGACCTCTGAAACGGCTGTATTTTTCTATAAGTGAACTCAAGAACCTGGTGCTGCAGCACTTGCTGTTTTATTTTCTTGTTTGTAAACTTTTCTTCAGTGATTTAAAAAGCTTTACCTAAGAGGAATTAGATGCGACCATTTATTCTTTGTTGTCTGCCTAGTCTAATTTTAGAGCAAGTTATTTCTTTAGCTCTGGACACAATGTGGGATTTGTTTCAAAGTAAAAAATGGAAGAACTAAAAATACAAGAGATTTAAGCGTGGCTTTTTTTCACAACCGCAGCAGACTTCAGCCGTATGTGTGACTGAAAACCACATACTGGCTGCAGCATGACAAATTTGTAAAAGGTAAAGGGACTTTCTTTCTGCATCATCAACACCCTTATTCATTGAATTCTCTGCATGGAAATGGAAAATGCAGTCCTCCCCTCCTCCTTTCTCTCCTCCTCTTCCCAGCCCCTAAATTCTCAGCTAAACTGCTGAGCGGTGACTTTGAAGAGTATTAGGCAGTACAGAGGACCAGTGCTCGTCAAGGCAGACCCCTGTGTGGCCATGGGATGACTAGGTTCCCCACTTATGCATTAATCTGAATTTGATCTTTCCCAGCTCTGAATAAACAAATCAGCTATGTATTTCACGTGAACTTACAGCCTTGGGTGAGAAAGCTCCGTTTTTACGTAGTTTCAAAACCTGACCTTTTTCCCGGATGACCCAAAAGAAATAGACTTCTGGCTCGCCTTTATTTATTAATTTATTATTCATCTCCTGAACCATGTAACACATGGCCAGGCGCTGTCAGGAAGAAGCGAGTCAGCGCAAAATGGCCAGGCAGGTTTGCTGGTTGGTGATGTGCTTGCAGTTCAGCCCACACATGGCTGAGCACCATCCCCTTTCCTTACGGCACGTAACGGTGATGGCTGCAGGACTCGTTGGGCCGGCTCCTTAATTGGCTGGGCAGGAGCCGGGGGTCTCTGAGACTGGCTCTGCATCTTCAAAGGCATTTCTGCACAAAACTGTGTAAAATGATCCATCGCAGCTGAGTGTGACTGCCAAATTGTTTTTAATAACAATCGCAGAAATAATCAGCACTGTAAGTAAACAAAATGTCTGCCTTGTGACGGGTAGCATAATACACGACACGGCATCTGATATACGTCAAATGACGTCTGCTAAAAACTTTTTATTTTATTACAGATTGGTTTTGTGCTTTATCCTCCAAATGGGAGCCCAGAGTGGAATCAGACGGATCATACGAATATGATGTTCCTGACCATGTGCTATTGCTGGCATTATGCCTTTGCTTTTCTTATACTTGCAGTGAATTACACAATCGTCACCTGGTAAGTTACCTGAAACACTAAAACTTCGGAGACCTGTCTATTTAGTCAAGCAGGAGCTTTATTTTAGAAAAGTTTCACTGAAAAATCAAAAGGTTTCCAAAAAGCAATTAATTGTCTTGCAAGGTAAAATAAAAATAGGTATTGCTAGTCAATGAAGACAACATGAATCATTGCTTCAGTAGAAAGAGAAAAAACATTGATAAAGTACAGCTCTGACAGCATAATGCTTCCAACGTAAAATAAGCTCTTTTTTATAGTCTTCCACATTTGTAAGTCCATAAAAAATTGCAAGGAGGAGAGACCTTTTTTTTTCCTACAACATCTTCTCTCCCAGTGCTCGTCTCTACTAATTCCAAGTGGCTTAGTCAGCAGGCTTAATGACTTAACTTTGAAGATTATTGGACAGGTTTAATTGCTAGCAATTCCCCGTGATTAGATCCAATTTCTTTTTCACTAGCCAGTTTCATCCCTTTACCAAGCCTTTGCCCGCACGGTCCTAAACATGCTTCTCACCCCTCACTTTACCCCTACCATCCTAACTTCCCTCTTTAATCACGCTTTGGCCACATGTAGTTCTTGCAGTCTTGCTTTGCACCGAGGAGGCGTCATGTCTTTTTGGATCTCAGTCCGAAAGACACCGATGCTCAAGGCTGGTTTGTTGTGTAAACGGTGGCAACTACAGAGAAGGTGACAGGAATCATACATCCCTTGTGATGCTGGGAACAGCGGCGGCTGCAGCTGAGTTCCCGTCCGTGGGGAGGCTGGCCAGACTCAAGTCTTCTTCACAGCTTTATAGTACTCTTCCAAGTGAACACAGCTATCGGTCTTGTACCTGCACATCACTGAACTTTCTAGATGTTACACCGAGGTTTGCTTAAGGTGTACGCTCTTAGATGTGTCTATGGGAACAAGCTCTTACAAGCAGTACCTACAGGTGGTATCGTTACAGGCAGCACATACAAGTGTCACGGTACGTGCTAAAATACAGGTATACACAATTAAGGCCTGGGGCTAAATTCTGCCCAGATTCTGCTTGAAATCACTGTCTCCTCATTACGATGTCTTCCACAGTGGCCTGCTTTAAGTCTTCATAAATCAATCATCCTAATTCCCCGATGAGATGCAAGAGTTAAATGTTTTTTACCATGTAAAAATGGCCAGATGAGCCTTTGAGTTACTATTGACAACTCTTTCTTTTGTTGTTGTTTCCAGGGCAGTTCGTTCAAAGGTTAAACAGTCCCAGTCCATGGAAATGGGATTACTGAAAACATCTGAACGAGATCAGGAGTCAGAAGATGAAATTTAGTATGAATATGCCTTGACTAGTTTACCCGCTCTACCATTAGGCTAATTGATACCTCATTTCTAGATTTTTTTTTCATTCTTTGCTACAATTTGCTATGAAAATATCATCCCCTGAGTACTGTCTACATCTACACAGTTACGTCTTTATTTGCAGAGGGTAAGCTTGGTATCGATTTGTGGTGGTTGCACTAGTGCCTTGCTTATCACATGGTTCAAAGAAAACCAGACTAATATTAGACAGACTTGGAGTGGATGAGGTGGCATGATGAAGTCTGTGTATTTGCCTAATTAAAAGCTAAGCAAAATGTTTTCCAGCTGCTGCTGAGCAGACTGTTAAGTTTCCATAATTAGGATGTCAAAATAAGCGTGTTTGTTGCCCTGCAAGTAACTGTGCGTAACTAACTGTGCAGACCTGGAAAAGGGTAGAACAAGATAAAAATATCAGAGTCTTGCAGCTGTCTTGTTTAACACCTTCATGTCTTTGCTTGTGGCTTTATGTTAAACGGAGAGAACTACTCACTGCAAACCCATTCCGTGTTTCCCTGAAGAGTGTGCAGTGTGTTCACTCCCGCAGAGACACTGCCAAGCTTGGCAGGAGGACCAAAGAGGTGTATGACGATCAAAAGCCACACAGTTATTCATTCTCGCGCCTAGATAGTCCTGCCTCTTTGCTATCACTTGACTTTGAAAGGCAGTGAAGTGACTCCGCTTTTCCTCAGCACCTGCAGCAACTTCTTTTCCAGAAAGGCTGAGGGGCGTCCAGTGAGGCAGCACCTGGCCACAAAGCCAGTTTCTGTCCCAAGGTTATTTCCTTTCCTTTGGTGGAATTTGGTGGAATTTCAGCAGGGTTCATAGCAGACACATGACTGGACCCAGCACCTGGGTCAGGAGCGGCTAATGCTGATCTGCAGGCAGGATGAGACGGATTTGCAGGCAGGATGAGACAGATTTGCACCCTTTTCCCTGTGTCGCCCCTACAAGCGCTGGGCAGCCTGCCCAGGGCTGCATGGCAAGCTGTGGGAGGGCAGATGTTGCCTTCATGGTAGCTCCTTGCCCAGCTACCTATAGCAGTGAGTGACATAAAAAACCCATTTTTTTAATTGTATTTATTTTCTCCCTAAAACTGAAGTCTCAATCCAGTGCAAAACAGAGTGCCCTCCCCAAAGCTCAGCGTTGCTTGGGATGCACTCCACTCTCAACCAAAGGCAAATAACCGGTACGTGGCAAACGGCATCAGAAAATGGTGTTGTACATAAGCACACTGCCCTTACGGGGTGGACTTTTGAAGCATCGCTCTGGCTGTAACACATCTTTCAAAAGACTTGCGCAGGCAGCTGGGCAGGATGGAGCACTTGCTGCGCCACTGCATGTGTGCTCTGCCTTCCCGGGGCCTGAGCATAGGACACGTGCTGGCGGCCATGGGCCCTTTCACATATCCACCAGCGGTGAGGTGACCATTCTGGAAAACAGCCCTTCCCTTTATACCACCTCCTGAAAATATTATTTTCTAATTATTTTCAGAAATAGGCTAGTGCAGGACAACACATTCCGTTCAAATAGTACCAGTGCATCGGGTTTGGTGCTGCAGAAGTGTGTTCCTTCTGTTATTTGAATATTTTCAGGTGCTCCTAAGGGAATGCAGAGCTGGACTCTGGTAGAGGGATGAGAGCTGTAGGATCTGCTCCCTCTATTTTTGTGTTTCCCTTATATTTTTTTCAGTGTGAACCAGAAAAATGAGTAGCATAAAATTATTAATTGCAGTAAGCTGATTGCTTAAAAAGATAGGCAATAAAATAGTTTGTAGCTCAAAGGGATCCTAGGACTCAGAAAAAAAATCAAAGGCTTTTTCTAAAGCTATTTCACCTTCAATGCAACATACACATTCACTTCATTTTTAGGACCCACCTTTTACCTTTTCTTTTTTAAGGAGTAACTTCCTTAGCTGCACATGCTGTTAATGTGGAATTTAGACTGCCAGGCTTATCAATGTCTTTCCAAAATCAGTGAGGTCATTTATTCTGAGGGAGATCTTCAGAAAGTACTTTGCTTCTCATAGGCAGGAACAATGCAAGTTTCTTCACTGCTTTTCTTGATTAATTATATTTAATACTGTACAAATATTAAGGTGCTGTATCTCTAAACTAAAGGGATAACCTAAACAGGAAGAAAAGTGTGATAAACTGGCTGAGCTTTGATATGTCTTAAAAGACTTCAGTTGGTAATTTTTTAAAATTATTTTAGAACTTTGCCAAGTATCGTGAAATGACACTTGTAACCAAGTGTAAATTATCCAGATGAATCTTCTCTGGAAAGCAAGAATAGTTGACTCCCAGACATTTCTATGTTTAGAAATGTAAAATGGGAAACTGCAGATGCATAGCCAAAGATCGCCACTTTTCTTAATACTTGTTTGCCCTTCTTCAATGCCTTTCTCTGAAGGGCCTTGGAGATTTTGGCAAACTTTAATGAAGTCTGTCTCAGGACATTCTTGTAAGCTAGGTATCAGTATGGCATTTTTGTAGCTCTGTGTCTCAGCTTTGCAGTGGTCTCGCTGTAAAGTCTGAATTAATTGATATTTACTCTACTCTGCAAATCTAAGGCTTGAGTTCCATTACTGTGGTTCCATTAAAATCAGACTTTTTGTTGGCATATGCCAGGAGGCAGATCCGCGGCTTTGCTGAGGAGCTTGCCTGTTAATCGCGGCAGGAGCACCTTGGCCAAAAGCAGCGTGTCATTACAGACAGCTGTAATCTTACCTTCACTGCGCCACATCACTCTTGTCTCTAAATTGCTGGGATTCTTTTAAGGGGCAGAACTTTTTTCCTGACAGCATGATTGGGATATAAAGCTTCTGCAGTGCTGGGCAGTGAAGATGAAGGTTATGTATCAAAGAGAACTTGGGGATTATTGCAAAAGTCTGTCACGGTAAGCCAAAATCAGTTGACGAAATGAGTCTCATGGGATTCAATAACCTGAGTGAGCTGTGAACGTGAAGGGTGCTTAGCAAACCCTCCTTTTGTAAAAAAACCCTGCTTTTTCAGAAACGAAAAGTGCCAGTACTCGAAGGCGGTGGCCAGAAGAGTGGCTGCAGCTCCTGCTGTGACCGCCTCAGCCCCGTGGCTCTGGCTCCGTCCTCACCTGCACCCGGGCATCACCCAGCAGTGGCTGTAGGCCTGTGCCTTTTCTTGGGAGAAAACCTGGGCAGGACTCAGCCTGCTGAGGGGGATCGCCTCTGTCACCCTCTGGCTCCCTGCGGTGAATCTCCCACAAACGATCAGAGAACTGGACGAATAAGCCCATCAGACACATCTGCTGGTTTTGGCGCAACCGTGCTTAGCAAAGATGCCTTTAGAGAAGCCCAACGCGGAGGCTAATGCAGTCTGTGACGCAGGACTGTAGGGCAGGCTTCTTACCAAAACTCTCGCTTCACGTAAGAGAAGGTGGCATTGCATTATTAAGCTTGAAGAAATGCAAGGAAAAACAGATCCTGACGCCTCAGAGAAACAGTGGTCTCTTAGATTTAATTTTTTAATACCTACAGTACACGCAGAGTGAGTGTCATAGTGGGGTTTTGTGCCTGATGTATGTTTGGTGCCACAAAGGAAAGAAACACCCCGTTTCAGGGCGGGTTTTTGCTACGCAGAACACCCAACCTGTTCTTCTCAAGCATTGTTCAAAAGAGATGTCGAGGAACAGTAAGAGTACGATGTACTACAGTGAAAAAGGTACAGCCTTTGGCATTTCACTAGCTTTTACTTGAGTTGAACGAGTGGAGGAAAGTCTGACAAGTTTACAAACACCACTCAGAAAAAGGTAGCTGCTCTCAAGAAAATTTAAATTATTGTTAAATATCGGTGCCTTTGAAAAGCTATATGGTAGTTTATAATAGACAAGGTATGCCTGTAATTTTATTTAAATAAAATTGTTTTATTCATATGAGATATCTGTCATGTTTTCGGGGGAAAAAATATAACCATCTATGGGGCAGGATGGGGTGGGATAGACATGTTACTCTCATAGCTCGCTCAGACATTTGAACGAGCTGCACTCAAATTCAGAAAAGGTCAGTGCTGCCTTGTCAAATTCCCTTCATTCTACTATTTAATTGTCATTTACAACACAGGCGAAAACAAGTCTTTTTGAGGTCTGGGCAGTAGAGCTTTGCAGATCCACAAAAGTCAAATGCTATGGAAAAAGGAGGTCCCAAGTTTGGATCTGGTCTCCTGTGTCATACATGGTGGAGCAGCCAGCAAGCCAAGCAAACAGAACAGCATGAAAAGGATCTTTCTGTTTTGGCTAGCTTAATAATAAAAAGATTTAGGATTTTATTTGACTTTGTTCCCTTTTTCCTTTAAAGAAAAAACAAAAACCTTTTTTTCTGCTATAAGATGAAAATGCATTCTGAAAGAAAAAACTGAGATACTTGAAGAAATGTTGGCAATTAGAAGTTTTGTCCTCTTCATATTTTTCACCAGTTTCTAAAATTAAAAGTAGGAACCATGCCTGACAAAAAGTAGCAAATAATTTTGGCCACTCTCAGACTGAATTTTGGGGATAAATTGATTATTCATTAAATATTACAGTCCCATGGCTTGCTTTCCTCATTCCATGGATTTGATACCACTTTGCTACATATTTGACAGAAAGTGGTTTTTTGTCAGCTATGGAGAACTTTGGGTGGGATGCACTTACCTGTACATAAGAAAACTTCTAAATTTCTCCAGGACCAGGTAAGGGAGAGAAAGTCAGCACTTCCTAATTTCCCATTTCATCTGGTTGCCCACGAATCTGAAAGAGTCACATAAGACTTCTGAAAACTACCAGCCAGAAACTTTAAAAATCTAGAAGTAGCTTTAAATAAACCAACTGGAGAATCAACCGTTTTGCATTAGAAAATCAAATGTACCAATGTCACCATATCCCCTGGGGTTGGGGCTGGGGTCATCTATCTCCAACCACATTGGCAGCGTGACTGCTTACTCTCATGGTCGACCTCAAGGAAAAGACGGTGACAGGCTGTGTGCCCTGTCACATTTGGGCAATGGTGCAAAATGCACATTTTGGCATTGGCTCTGTGTAAGACAGACCAGCTTCGGTGTGTGGCAGAAGCTTGGCTCACAATGGGAAGGTGTCTCCACCCGTGGGGATGACTTGGGACCTCACAGTTGCATTGGTGTTGGGGTGAGGCACGGAGGGAGGCACTTATGCATGGTATGGGGGGGCTGGTCTTGGAATGACATTGCCTGAGCTCAGTGTTGTCAGGGGGCTGTGAAGGAGTCAGTAGCCCAAAGGAAAGGGGGCTGAAGCCACCCCCTGGACAACCAGGGAACAAGATGTTCTGGATGAAAAAGGAGCATGTCCGAGTTGGCAGCTAAAGGCAAGGCTGCTCCTGCAGTTCCTGAGTCCCTGACCACACTACCAGGTGCACCTACACCATTTTAGTCTGGATCAAGAGAGCTCTTTGGACCTCACCCACTCGTCCTAACTTAAGCGTCAAGGTTTGCACGATGGAGAGGAGTCAGAGTGCAGGAGCTGGGGTACCTTCACGGGAAATGGAGTTTGATGGTGCTCTCCAGCATTGTGCCTCGTGTGCTCCAAGCACTCATGGGCATCTGCATCCCTGGAACAAAACTAGAGTCCCAAAATGCCTGGAGCGTGGAATGGTTGTGCAGGAGAGGTCTGCTCCTTTGGCCCCACTGATAGAGGCACACGTATGGTTAAGGTAAGGAGTTTGTCTGACAGGAGTGAAGGAAGCTTTATCACGAGGATAAATGGGTTTAATGTCGCTTTCTCTCATTTATGTTACCCGCATCTCTGTAAAGCTTAGTGACTGTGACATTCGTTCTATATTCTGTAAATAAATACTTTTTATTTTTCTTCTGTCTAAACCTACCTTGAACTAAGAGTAAATTTGACAGCAAGGAATTTCAGTCCTACAGGTTCACTCATCCCTAAAACTGAGGCAGTAGAAAACTTTGGTGTATCTGGTACCTTAATGCTCTCCTCCCACATGGTTCAGTTCCTCTGAACTACAGCATCTGGGGTAGGAGTTACTGGTACAGAAGTTGGTGGAAGAAAATGGAATAGTTTTTTTCCAAAAAACCCTTTGGCGTGTGCAGTAGTGAAAGCAAGCCTGACTCCCAAGGACTGCGCAACAACAGCACATCTGTTAAAAAGGAGAAAGACAACTGGAAAACTGCTGGGCACTTGCCTTTAAAATCTATTCTAGGTAAAATACGTGCTTGCTCAAAATATGTGGGAGTGAAAAGCCTAGTATTTGTCAAATAAGGCATAACTAGTCCCCAGATGACTTTTTCAGCGCAGTAATTTCTAACAACTTGCTATGTAATTCTTGCAGATTCCTATATTTGATACACTTTTTAGAATGAGAATACATTTAAAAAGTAGTTGAAAAACAGAATTATAAATACTACAGCACACTTTGCAATTTGATTCAGAAAGCAAGCTCTCACATATAGACCGCTGCCATTTACTGACAAAATATTCTGCAGGGGATGGTACCTAAGAGGTCAATGTCACAGTAAGGGCACGAAACTGAAGCAGAAATGGTTACGTTGACATACCGTGGTTACCAGCCATTGCCTCCCTGAGGAGGAGGAAGAAGAAACGGAAAATAGACTGCAGATCTATACAACTAAATAGCAATTAAGCAACTAGAAATCACTCCCAGCACTCTTAAGACTACAGGGCTGGAAGCTGCGTTCGCACTACACGGCATTCCAGCCTGCCTCCGGCGTTATTTACCAGGGACGAGGTTCTCAGACACACTCCAGGATTTTTTATGGCTCCTGTGTGGCAGCCTCAGAAGCAGCGATGCCGATTTCCCGCTCCCGATGGGAATGACAGCGGGAGTGAAAGCTTTGCACCGCTTTGCTGGAATTTTACCGGTTTGTGACTCTGACTCAGCCAGATGCAGTTGACACATAAAAAAATGTCAAAGATGGTGTTTACTGCTGGCACCACACTTTAGTCAGGCTTGAAAACAAGAAAGAAAGGAAATAAGAAACAGCTGGCTCTAATTAAGGCTTAAAAGAAATGGCGGAAAGCAGAAGAAACATATCTAGCCACTTAAGAACGGTTTTGTCTCCCCGCAGCTGCATCACATATACAAATTTGCAAATAATAAGGTTTTCTTTCAGTTTGATTATTCTATCATATAAACATGGTTTAATATTTTCATAAATAAAAGTTTACTATCCTTTACGATGTACCTATTGATTTGTTTTGGTTTTGCCATCTGGTTCCTTATGCCATTTTTTTTTTCCTTTAAGGTTTATATAAAATATTCATGTGAAGTTAGAAGTTCCCACTTTTTTGCTCACAATCCTACTTCCACTTCCGAGTTGACAAGCTGTCTTCCATTTGCAACCCTGGGCTTGCAACCCAGGGTTACGGACTCACAGTATTTTATATATCTAAACACAACGTGCTGCTCAAAGACGTCCACGATGATGTTAGCTATGTAAAAGAATGAAGCAGGGATGTTATTTCCACTGAACGGAAAGGGAAATGTCAGTAACCATGAGAATTAATTCTTATCTCTTTCCTACTTTGGCATTTGAAAATCTCTGCAAGTATGCAAAGTCCCTGCTATCATCTAGCAGCATTTCTACTAGCGAACGACCTAGAGCTGTGATTCAGAAGCTGGGTATGCTTTTCAAATACTGTAAACCTCAGACTTGGTGCTATATTAGATGTAGCTTAACTTAATGTTGCTGAGCTATTCTGTGACTCAGTTTCCTCATCTGCAAGCTCCAATCTTTCTGAATTGCGCTCGGTTCTGCTTTGCCCTGTACAAATCTTGCACAGGGACAGGCATCTTCCTGCGTGTCTCTTGGACTCAGTTTTAAACTCTTGGCCCTTCTAACCCCAGAAAAGCAAACATTGAACTGCTTATGGCAAGAGGCTGTAAAGTAATTAACACATGCAGGGGGACTAAGCATTCTTTGCGAGTAGGACAAGGAGGGGACGTTTCTCTCCAGCCGAGCATCACGGTTGTTCGCAGTGGGACAGCAGCGAGAGAGCTTGGGCCACGCAGCGGTCAGGCTGCCAGGGCTTGCCTGGGCGACTCTGCAAATGCTTCCTAGCCCACGGCACGGCCGGGCAGTGGGATGCACGGTGGGGCCAGCCCCGGAGCTGTGCCACCCAGCCTGCACCCATGGCTGCTCTTGCTGGGCAAAAGGGGACACCTCTGCTGCCCTGCCCCGCAGAGCCCCATTTCTGCCCCTCTGATGAAGAAAGTCTGCCAGTGCCCGCGCGACCCCCTTGGGGGGAATTTGCAGTTTGGCATTTTATTCAGATAAAAGGCTCAAACGTGCCCCATGTGCCAGGGAGGAGACGGCTGTGTCCTCCCACCCTCGGACTCCCTCCCACCCATCAGCTGCCTGCCACGGCCCCTGTGCTCTCCTCATGTCCTTGCGCTGATCCCAGCACCAAGGATCTTTTCCCTTCTCTGTTTTCTGTGCTAATGAGAATAACCCAAAGAGAGGAAAGATCCAGGACAAGAGCCACGCTTGTAACCCAAGGGCTACTGCAGATGGGCAGGCAGATCCCCAGCCGGACAGAGCTGCGCCCAGCGGGACAGCAAGCAGCCCTGTCCCACCTGGAGGTTTGTCCCGGTACCAGTCGCTGGTGTGGCAGTACAGCCTGTCTTTAACTAAAACCTCTGCGAGCAGATCGTTAAGACATTTGGCTGTCTGAAGAAGCACATTAACAATTTTGGAGCTCCCATTTGTAAATGTAATCTTAATTATCTCAGCATTTCCTCAGTCTTTTGTACGTTCTTAGGTGCTTTCCTCAATACAAAGTCTCTTGATGACTAAAAATTAGATTCTGGTATTTTCTGTATCGATTTAAGGGTTGTCAAGCATTGGAACAGGCTGCCTGGGGAAGTGGTTGAATCAACATCCCTGGAGATATTTAAAAGATGTGTAGATGTGGCATTTAGGGACATGGTTTAGTGGTGGACTTGGAAGTGCTAGGTTAACGATTGGGCTTGATGATCTTAAAAGTCTTTTCCAACCTTAATGATTCTATGATTCTATGACTTTTTCGTTATAAGTGTGAGTATTTTTATGAATATTTTGCAGATTGCCACCAAGGAGATTAAATGCATCCCTTATCTTACTCATCTTTTTTCTTGTAAGAGGAGAAAACATCTTAATAATCTCTATGGTGTAAAGAAACAGTAGCATCTAGCAGTGTCAGCAGCCCCATCAGCAGCATCTAGTGGCTAGGCCACTGGGCCACATCCCAAGAGACCTGAGCCCTTTTTTTGACTGGATTTCTGTACATCCTTGGCGTATCACAAGAGTTTTTTGAGCCCTGTTTCTAAAACTGAGATGAAAGTGCTTCGGTAACTAAAAAAGCCATACAAACCTCATTTCCTTCCTAATGAAGAACACCATATAAAAGCAAGGTACTGCTCCTACTCACACGAAGGGGCTTCAAGCACTGATCACTGCTGATAAAAAAGACAGTGTTTATTCCAATTAGTTCTTTAAATAGCTCTATTAGCCTCTTCACTTTGACTTTGACTTTTAATTTGTCAGTGGGAGGCACGCTAGCATGCAGAAGAAGATGCTGATTTTGGCAGTTTCTGCTTTACATTTTACTTGTGCCTTTTACCTTTTTTCTTCTTCTTCCTCACTCCTTTCTGGATGAATCAGATGTCCTGGGAATCTGAAGACACAGGTTTTATTCCCAGTTGTGCCAGCGCCTGCTGAGTGACCATATTTCATGGAGGCGATGCAACAAGGCTCTGCACTGCCTGTCCAAATTACGTAGCATGGAAATGCCATTTACTCTCCTGAAAGCACATGCCAAGCCCCTGATCTAGGCCAGTCCTAATACAGTCAGCATTTCCACCTCCTCTCAACACAAAAGAACATTGCTGCAGAGGAGAGACCTTCTCCTCACCCTTCCACAGCCTCCTCCCGCCTCGCTGCTTGCTTGGAGGGAAGAGAATGCCGCTGGCTCTGAGCCGTGCTCTGCGCCCCAATAACAGGCTCTAGCCCTTATCAGTATAAATGTAGCTGGGTGTCTGAGCTCGGACATTTTCCTATAGCAAGTAGAAGACATGACGTTTAATGCCTTGATAAGTGAAATGCTTTATTGGGTGGAAAATGATAGAAGTAATGGTGTGCTACTTCTCCACCATTTTTTTTCCTAAGTGGAACGGAAAAGGTTAAAGTTTTAGCAGTAGACAAGTAGTTAATGGTTTATCCATCACAAGGTTATGAACGCGTAATGTCATTTTATAGCAGAGCAGACAGTCTGCACCGCAACATGCCTTCATTCCACTGGGACAGAATATTGGTTGGAATTACCTGTTGCGTAGTTACCGTGACCCTTTGGGCACTGTGTATTTGGCAGCTTGTCCTCAGGTTTAAAATAGGTAAGAAATATAATTCTACCCCATTTGACCTCTATTTGAGCTCTTTGGGTTCTTTTCCTTTCCTTAAGTATTTAAACATGATTGCTGATAAATATTATTACATCCATGCTGTACGCTTCTTAGGTAGAAACATTTTTCTTCTTACACAGATGTATAAAGAAGTACCCCAAACTTTGCGTTCTGCTGTAAAACAGGATACGACAGCGAACAATCTCTGGAGGATTTTTCTTGTAACATATTTACACTGTCTGTGATTCCTCTGATAGGGCTTTGAGGAATGCCTTGAAGTTTTTTGACTCTTCTGGTAGAAATCTGCTTTATTTTTCAAAAGAAAAATAAGCTCTAGCTAGTCTAGTAAATTATGTTTTAAAGAAGAAATATGTAGCTTTACATATGTTTATATGTTTGCATGCATATAAGCAAAACATGCTGTATAGCACCTGTTCATGTTTTCATTACAACTTGCACTATAGAAAAAATTGTTGAAAGAATATCAGAGATATTGCTTTGCATGTTCTATACCTGAAAATCAGGTCAACGCACCCTCGTAAGACACTTCTGTGTGCAAACTTGGAGCAGAAAACTGGTCAGTGTTTCCTCTCAGCAAAATACTCACTATATTGACATGATACAAAATTATGCATGGACCTGTATTCCAAATGCATAGAAAGAATCAGATACTCCTGGCTGCTTGTCCAGCAGGGAGTCAGATATGATTGGAGACCAAGAAGCCTAGAGAAAAATTTTTATCAGGATACAATAAGTAAGTTATATTTACTTCAAGAGATTTATCAGATGTTTGTAGGGAGGGAACATACCCAAGCCCAAGAAATGGCACATAAGTAAACAGCAATTATTTAACATACATCAGTAATAATCTACCTTTGCTAATACCTTTGCCCAGTGCTTTGTTCGGCTTGATGGAAATAAACCCAGATGAGATGGGAGTTAACTCTCAGTGCAATTGGGAATATCTCAGCTTATGCCTAGGATTTACACAACTGCAGGCAAATGAGCTGCTAGGAATTGGATCTAAACTGCAGCTACTTTGGGGATGGAGAATACCTCCAGGCCCATCTGATGCATTGCTTGTTGTGTCTAGTGGTAGTGTTTCTCCTTTATTCAAACTTTAACCACAAGTATTAGCATTAACAGTTCCCATGATATTTGATTAAAACAACCCCAGCAGTTCATGATGACATAGTATTATGCAAGAATCTTTTAGTTGTAGTTTAAAAATATATACGGTCAAAATCAATGTGATTCTTGACATGATTAATGTCTGCAAAACTTAAAAGCCAAAGACAAATAAAAAGAAGATGTTTTCTGAATCTTAAAATAAAACCAGAACCCCTCGATTTTAAGCCAACGCCACAATTACTGGAGCATGATGAGTTTTACTGCATGTGGGGTAGACACGACTGCATTAGTCAGCTCAGGAATTCATATTTATGACATTGACACAGATTTCCCTCTGGAAAAAACCCCCACCACTTTACAATGGTACATGAGACCTTGAACAGTGGGCTAAGAAAGGTTACCAGGAAGCACTAAACAGAGCCACAGTTTTGACTAGCATTAACAGATCCCACGGATGTCACGTTGTCGTTATTACAGAGGGGCTCTTTTGGGGAAGGCAAAGGTAAGGCTGATGCCGTTTGCCTGCACCCGCTCTTTGCTGCATGGGCTGCGTGGCAGCTGCGTCTGCTCCTCCTGGGGCAAACTCCGGACTTTTCCCCCCCACAGCTTCGTGCTTTTCTGTCTTACTGCTTTAAAAGGAGTGTCAGCCCTGTTTTGCTTTTCACCTTTCCCTTCCCTTCCCCTCCTTTTGCAGCTTGTGACTAACAGTGCCAAAGCCAGACCCCGAGACCCCAGCCCACTGCTGCCCCAGCTGCTCCCCTGCCCTGCTCCTCACTCTGTGCGTCTGCAGGGCAGCGTCGCTCCCTCCTTGGTTTCAGGATGCTCTGCTCCAGACGACCCTGCTGTGTCACCTTCTGCCTGGCTGCTTTGGGCACGCGTTCACCAAACAAGATAGAGGCTTGGAGCTCTGCTGCAGGTTCCCCAGTATTTTGTGGGTTCCTAGGCTCCCAATCCAAAGCAAGTGTCTGAGCCCCGGTGTCACTCCTCTGCCGGATGGCCCCATGTGCCACTCGCAGGTGAGCCAACCAGGCAGCCAGCACCCCCAGATATAGCCAATCTCCGCAGCTGCTTAGCGTGGGCCACCCAGATCTCAATTGCTGGAGGAGTTTTCCTCTCCTTTCTGTAAGATTTCCAGTGGAGAGACAATGTATTTTGAAAAGCTGATGGCTAGCGGAGGCATTACCTAGTGACACATAGATGTTATTCCACTATCATCATAGACATCTGGCTGTAATGTAGCTGAGACAGCCTGAAACACAAATGCTAAATAGCAACAACATGAGCAAAAGCTGAGCGATGCGTGCCAAGAACAGAATTACCCCTGCCACGTGGCACATCCCCTATAGTTTGCAATAATCTTCCAGTTATATGAATCCCATTAAGGAGTAAGAAGTTAGGCAATCTTTATAGTTCAGTGAGAACATTAGAAATATACAATAGCACATGTGTTCCTGACAGCTCTGTTTACTTTTGAATTTTCTGGCTTTACTCTATTTGTCAGCATCTCAAAACACAGGCACTAAAATGTCAGATCAGATGGCAGTCCTCCAGTTTTCTGCATTATTTCAAGGCATACAGTGCATCCAGTGCACAGGTGCACAATTTCCACCATGAACCTTATGGGAAGGGATTGCAACTCCATCCTTCACTGAGGGACCGGGTGAGATTGACTGTGAGGAAGCCTTGGTCCATGGGGATCTCCCAGGTCTTGGGCCCATCTTGCAGAGCCTGAGGTCTATCAATCCCTTCCCTGTTGCAATTTCTGCTGCAGAATACTCCTTCCCATTCAATATTTGCCAGTCTCTTTTTTAAGAAACCTTAACATTTTCAGAGCTTGCCAAAAGCAGCCAATACCACGGTATATTCAGAAATGTCTAAGATCTGCAGTTTCTCTGCTATTGCTTATGCTGTGCTTTTTTGTCTCCTGAAGCTGCAGCAGCCTGTGCAATGACCACTTCAAACAAACCCCACTATTTCTGCCAAAAGACAGAATAAAAATCGGCCCCTATCCTGGAGTATGGATAAAGGCTACGGCTGAGACTGGGGCAGGGTTTTTATCTGCTTTATCTTATAATGCCTGTCTTAAATCAGAGTATCTGTCTGATTCTTGGATGTGTGGCTATCCACGTCCTTGTTACCATTCTGAGTCCCTCAGCACTGGGAATCTGTGGCCCTTGATTTGCCTTCTTGCTCCTGTGAAATCCTGCAGAAGTAATTTGGGCTTTTCATGGGTTCAACGGCTCGAGCTTTTGGCAGCCTGGTGGCTCACACCAGCACTCCGGCTCCTCCAGCAGCCGCACAAAACTGTTTCCACCTACGTCGTTGCGGGAATGCAAATTCATGTTTGAAAGCTTTCACCCCACATTCACGCCACTGGTTTTAGAGGCAAGGAGGGACCAGTGACTGGTACATGGGCAAGACTGTGCGTCACATACATTTTTAGTTGAATATTTTTTAGTTGAAGCTTCAAATAAATCATGTTTGTTTCTTCCCTTTATCAGATTAGATAGATACATGTTTTTACATATGCATTAAAGGATAATGAAAATATAATGGCTATATATATCTTGATTCTTTACTTACACAGACACTACAGAATCCGTGGTACCTCCATGCTTCTGCCTCAATGGTGGCGTCTGTCGGGATGGAGTGTGCGTGTGCCCAGAAGAGTGGGTGGGATCTCTGTGTGAGATAGGTCAGTACAAGCCAGGCAGCGTGGGCAGCTGGCATCATTTCTGGGAAACCCTCTGCTTTGGGAGGCCCCTGGTCTTCCCCACCCGCCGAGACCTGCTCAGCAGGGTCGGATCCGCAAACAGTGACATGGCTCTTCTTGCGAGGTGAGGCGACATCATTCACCCCCTTCTGTCACTCTTCCAAATGAGTAATATATCTGGGGAAGATATTACAGTTTTCAACAGTCTGTGGCCTGTTTCTAGCCAGTTTGGCTTTTGTTTAAATTCCTCTGTTTGAAGATCACAGTGACGTGAAAATCTGATTCATACCTCAGTGGCCAGTATTGCCGTGTCTGGATCTGCCAGTGTTTAAGGGACACCATCCAGCTCAGCACCCTGCAGGACAATGCCTGTCCCCAGCTCCTGCTGCCACAGGCACTGGGTTTGGATGAGTCAAACTTCCCACGCCTGGCATAGCGCTGGCCCAGCTGATTCCATTTCAGGCCCCTCTACCGCAGGACGGCATCTCTGCGCTGCCGTAACTGGAGCAGGTGTTGCCGACCGATGCTGGGAGGGTGCCGGCTCACCGAGCCGCAGAATCTCCAGAGCTGGTAGGATCCCCAGCTCACGCTTTCCAAGCCAACAAGCCACTCTGTGGCCAGCGTGACGCATGGATACGCCGTCATGTGTCAGCTGCACCTTTGTCAAATGAACTCACGTGTTTGGCCACAAGGATGTCGAAAGATTTGCAGCTTATCCAGGAATATATTCTTGGTGAAGACTGCTAGGTAGATGGAAACTTCAGGTCTCCCATGTAATTTCCCTTACAACAGGATGGGCAGCACATCCAACAGACGATGACAGATTGAATGGATTCATGATGAATTGGAACATTTGGGCAAAATGTTTCAGAGAAGTTGGCTTAAATAAAATAAACATAGCTGGGATTTCAGCACTGGAAACAAACCATTATGATGAGTCTGTAATTCCCTATGTTCACTCCTCTGGTATTTTGTATTTGATTTATTGTGAATTGCCTTAAAGAACAGATTTTAATAACTGTAGTTATTAAAATACATGAGGTAAGCATGTTTGGACAGGCATCATTAACTTGAAAGAATAACAAGCATTATTGCATTTAGAAAATCTGAATTTTACTCAGTTTTCCTGAGGAACATTTATACTGCCCATCTGTCTGTTGTTCCACCTTCCTGGCAACTTTAACATGCCGACCAGTTTCAACTAAATTCACTAGATGTCTGCAGGTCTTAAAGGTCTTGAGATCCTTTGAGTTTTGCACATATCACTAGTTGGGTACAGAAGACTGAGCCTGTAAATACCTCACTGAGAAAAAGGCAAGGAGACTTATGCTGGCAGCGAGGAGGTGGGGGCCACATGGCCAGTCAATCCAGTCTAGCCAGTAAGATGCATACCTCTAAACTACCCATGACATTTGTCTCCTCCCCACCAGCTAGCAAAATAAAGATGTAGATTTTACGTATTGGGAATCTAAAGATAGATGGAGGACACAGAGATGGCAGAGGGCTAGGGCATGATGGGGCATAAAGAGTGTGGGAACACAGTGCCAAAGGTGTTGGGGAAGCTGGAAGCGCAGTCGGGTGGTGGAGGTATAGAGGATATGATCTGATCAACTGCCAGCAGGAGAGAGCAGGGCATATAGAGCAGACAACTTTTGTAAACCAATATTACTTTTGTTCCAATGGTGATGGAAAACTTCCACTTGGCTCATATTTAATTCCCTTTGTACATTATGTCATGGTTACTTTCCTTCAGAGATCATGACAAAGGGCCTGGTTTTCTTCCTACTTGTGGTTGATTTGTTTGGTTTTTAAATTCTGGAGCAATGCTACTGAAGTCAGAATATTTGCAATAATGTGAGATTTGCATCAGTGGGGAAAAAAAAGCACCAAACAATTTTATTTCAGATGGAGTCTCTTTTGTAAGCCCAAACCCAAGTAGTATAGATATGTATATAAAACACTTTCAGATCAAGGCTTGTATAAGTAGAAAGATAAAAAATAAAACTTGGAATAGGTACTCACGTTTCCCAGTGAGGATGTGGAGCCTCTGTTTGCCCTAGATGCCCTCCAGAGGTTCCTGCTACCTCACATTTTTTGAGATACCTCACCCTGCTAATCACCTCCTGGCAAGCAAGGTTCAGGTATGGTGCTATAAGGCAGACCTAATCTTTGCAGAGTCATGCGTCCTTATTTGTTCATAACCGTTTCTGTAGAAGGAAAGTATCATTGTGTCATGGGAAACTGAGACCCTATGGAAAATAAGACCCACATAAAGTTATGTGACTTGGCAAGGAAGCCCGTGCCAGAACACGGAGAACACTCCAGGTCTCCCGAGCCCCCCCATCAGGACCCTGACCATAAGTGTGCTTGTTTGACTCAGTCCTGCTAATGGGACGCAGTCAGCTGAAATGTGGTCTGAATTAGCAAAAGTTAGCAAAAACAGGATGTTGCAAGTCCTAAGACCAAGCCTGTGTCCTGCAGTATTTTTTTCATGTGTTCGCAGCATTGCAAGGTGAATTTGTGTTCAGTTATAGCAGTGTGGTATGACGTGAGAAGGCAATAGGCCGCCAGACTGGGTCAGGCCACGGGTGCACTGAGCTCATCATCCTGCCTTTAGACGTAGCCAGTACCAGGTGCTTAGACTAGGTGTGGGGTTTGGGGCGGCCCCCCTGTCCCATTCCAGCAGGCAGTAGGGCAGCGACTTCCTGGGCCAGAAGCCGCATCCAACCCATCATGGTTGAGAGTCACCAAAGGACCGTCCCCCATTAATTGTCCAAACCCCGCTTGAAGCAAATGTGTATTTTTGCTCCCTGCTGTATTCTGTGGCATTAGGTTACCAAATCTGATTTCTGCCTGGGTAACAAGACTCTGGCAGTGAAGCTTTATAACCTTTTAAAAAATTTCTAGGACTAAGAAAGTGAAAATAGGAGACATGGCAAAAAGTATGAGCTTTTAGGGTTTCAGTGACTTCATAAGTATCACTTGTAGCAGCTCAGCAGCTTGGGTTTAGACAAGATTTTACCCAGCTGCTTTTATTTCCTTTAGGGCAAAAGAATCAATGAGCTTCTACTGTCTCAATACTATTTTATTTTTGAAAATTGGTCCTTGTACTAAAAATATTTGATCTGGATATATTTTTTTTTTCCTTCTGTGCAGTTAATTTCTGTGAAGCCAGTACTTGCACAGTGAACATTTCTGAATGCATTATAAAAAACCTTACTTTTGAACAGATTATAGTGGGTAAATATGGCAACTCCAAAGAAAAATGTGAACCTGATACTGTGAATGGTACGTGTTTCTTTCCTTTCACTTCTACTTCCCAAAAGTAAACGTAAAGTTTGTGAAAGATGTCGGATTATTAGAGCAGATGAGAGGTCAGTGTTTGAAGCCAGAACAGCACAGCTCAGGCAGCAGGAGTGCAAACCTTTCCACACAGCTTTCTACCCCAAATGCAGAGAATTTAAGGTATGTGCGCCGAGTTGTATCTGTGCCTGTCTGGGACTGGGCTGAGAGTCAGTTAATATCTGCTCCTGAACAACCTTTTGACGGAAAAATAATCTATTTATACTGCACGGTTTAGCATTAGGATTCAGGATGCTTTACATCAACTGTGGTTCCATGATCTGTCTCAGCTTTCAGAGACCTTGTAGAGGAGTAAGTGTTGCACAGCTGCTCCACGTGCCCTTTGCATTTCCTTCATGACATGATCTATGTTTTTCAGGACGTGATGAAAAGTCTTTCTGATAGCTCAGTGCTGATGCCTGTGCCTCCCGTTAAAGAGATGTGCTTCTGCAGCTCTAGCATAACTAAATCTATCGGAATTCGGCATGAATAATGTCAGCTACTCTGGCAGGATTGTGTATATGAGTATAAAACACATTTTCTAAAAAGAATAACCAGTCAAGTAATTGATGGTCACTTGTAACACTGAAAGACAAATATTTCACGTGCAAACAGAAAATAACACTGGATAGGGTGTTGCATCCATGGTACAGGTTTAATTCCCAATGAGGTCACGTGCACGTGAGTGAGTGCTTCTGTACTAAATGCGTATCTTTCTGCTTTTACAAAATTACACGCAACACTTGAATAGCAATCTGGATGTGCTCCAGAGAAGGGAGAACTCCTACTTTAAAGCCCTCCAAAATTCTGAATTGTAATGAAAATCTGGAGTCCCTAGCATCACAGGTAATCTTAAATTACTATTTAAACAGTATCTGAGTTTCTGCATCATCCCAAGGGAGAAAAAAAAAAAGTGATTGGAAATTGAGGCAGGAAATATATATGTGTTACATTTCATAAAACTTTGCAGAAAGTGAACAAACAATGAAAGCCTTTCTCAGTGGCATTCTTGGCATGTGCCTTCTTTGGAAATGGCCTGAATTTCCAGCAGTGATTATTTTCTTTTGTTTGGTTTTGCCTGAACACAGCATCCCATTTCATATTTCTTAACTGACCTGCAGTGAGACAGTGAAAGGGATTTGGAGAAGACTGGCATGAGGGAACGAAGTGATGCTGACACTGACATGTTAGGAAGGATTAAGGGCAAAGCTTTTCCATTCAGACCTGTGATCAGCTAAACATGGACAAAACACTTCTGTCTATCAAGAATTCAAATTCAAACTCTCTTGTATGAATGGCTAACTCTTCCTGATAAAATCCATAAACCCCTAAGCCTTACTTTAAGGCTCGGCTCTGCCATAGGTACAAAACATGGAGAGCTGAATATGACTAACCACATGACAGACAGTGACTGCTTCTCTTCTGCTTCTGCTCTTTGTTTCCTTATCACTAGTCCCAATTGAAAAAGAGAGAAAGAAAGAGAGAAAGAAAGAGAGAGAGAGAGAAGGAAGGAAGGAAGGAAGGAAGGAAGGAAGGAAGGAAGGAAGGGAGGGAGGAAGGGAGGGAGAGAGAGAGAGAGAAAGAAAGAAAGAAAGAAAGAAAGAAAGAAAGAAAGAAAGAAAGAAAGAAAGAAAGAAAGAAAGAAAGAAAGAAAGAAAGAAGAAACCAGCTACAGTCCTTTTAAATCAGAGAAGTCCCTTTCATCATGCATTTTCACTCAACTATTGTACCTTCAACCCAATGCTTCACCTGCCTGGATCTTTTCATGGGTGTGTTGGGTTTGTGTGGCAGGGTTTTGGTAGCGGGGGGGCTACAGGGGTGGCTTCTGTGAGAAGCTGCTAGAAGCTCCCCCTGTGTCTGACAGAGCCAATGCCAGCCGGCTCTAAGACGGGCCCGCCGCTGGCCAAGGCCAAGCCAATCAGCGCCTCTGTGATAACATATTTAAGAAGAAGAAAAACACTTAGAGAGAGAGAGCTTTTGCAGCCGGAGAGAGGAGTGAGAAGATGTAAGAAACTCTGCAGACACCAAGGTCAGTGCAGATGGAGGGGGAGGAGGTGCTCCAGGCACCGGAGCAGAGATCCCCCTGCAGCCCGTGGTGAAGGCCATGGTGAAGCAGGCTGTCCCCCTGCAGCCCATGGAGGAAGGATGAGGGGGTGTAGCGATTCCACCTGCAGCCCGTGGAGGACCCCACGCCGGAGCAGGTGGAGGCACCTGAAGGAGGCTGCGGCCCGTGGGAAGCCCACGCTGGAGCAAGTTCCAGGCCGGACCGGTGGACCCGTGAAGAGGGGAGCCCACGCCAGGGCAGGTTTGCTGGCAGGACTTGTGACCCCGTGGGGGACCCCACGCTGGAGCAGTTTGCTCCTGAAGGTCTGCACCCCGTGAGAGGGACTCCATGCTGGAGCAGGGGAATGATGAGAGGAATCCTCCCCCTGAGGATGAAGAAGTGGCAGAAACACCGTGAGATGAACTGACCGTAACCCCCACTCCCCGTCCCCCTGTGCCGCTGAGGGGGGGAAGGTTGAAGCTGGGAGTGAAGTTGAGCCCCGGAAGATGGGAGGGGTGGGGGGAAGTGTTTTAAGAGTTGATTTTATTTTCTCATTCCTCTACTCTGTTTTGCCTAGTAATAAATTAGATGAATTCCCTCTCTAAGTTTGGTCTGTTTTGCCTGTGACAATAATTAGTGAGTGATCTCTCCCTGTCCTTATCTCGACCTACAAGCATTTCGTTATGCCTTTTCTCCCCTGTTTAGTGAATGAGGGGAGTGAGAGAGCGGCTCTGGTGGGCACCTGGCCCCCAGCCAGGCTCAACCCGCCACAATGGGAAACCCTTGAGCTCAACATTATATTCTCCCACAGCCTTCACTAAATGGTTCAAATGTCAAATCTTCTCTAATGTTATATATAGTATTAGTAGTAGCTATTTCTAATGCTAACAAGATACAACATAATGTTGCAACATAAGGTTATTCTGCTGCCATTACTAATAGGGGGTTTTGTGACGAGTTGTGATGTCATGCTGCCATCTAGTGAGCCCAGGGCAGCTCGGGGTGCAAGGGTGAAGCTAGGAAATAGGAGGAAGAGGAGGACGTGTTCATGCTTGTGATCCAGAGCCCAGGTTTAAAAGGATCTTATTCCTTTTAAATACAAATGTCTACTTTGAATACAAGGTCATGCTAAAAGTCAGAGGTCAGAATAGTGAGAATAGGCGTTCACCATGTACTGTTTGTTCATGGTGCATATGTAGATGTTTTCAAGTCAAATAATATCATCTCCAGTAACTATAAATGCAAATGTTCTTCCTCCCTATGCAATACATTCACCTGTCTTTCCTATCATTCCTTTTTAAACACTTCAAAGCTGCATGATTGAATTAATCTTGATTTTGATAGCTTCCCAACATAAACAATTTGAGAACAATTCAGTTATTGAAGCTATTCATTTAAGCTATTCATTGACTGGATTAGAAAAGGGATGACTTGATACACTATTTAGTTGGTCTCCATAGCCTACAAAGGAAATTCTCCTGATGATAAGCAGACTTTCCGTCTCTTTAAGTCTTACTGTTACCTAGCTAGCCTCCATAAAACATACAGCTAATGCTTCACCTTTTTGTGTGTGTTTAGACTCTTAAGATACTATGGACATTTACGATCTACTCATTAAGTGCTAACTGACTCTAATTGGACCACACCAGTGCTTCTAGCAACAACTACTAGTATCTCCAGCACCAGAATATTTTCTTTGTTTTTTCTACATTTATTCCAAGTGACACTACATACAATGTACTGAAGTGAGGATAATGTTTTTGGTGCAGGTTATGAGCACTGCATTGAGAAGCACGATTATTCTGGATGACATTTCTCAGGTTCCTCTGATGGCTTTTCAAAAAATCCCATTCTGGTTATTTAAGGAAGAGTGAAAGGTGTACAGAAGTTTATAAACTCAGAAGCTCAATGACCTTGTCAAGATAAAGGGGATGGCCTGCTGCTCTCTACAGCTGCTTCATGGCAAGGTGTGGAGAACGATGGGGCCAGGCTCTTCTTCGAGGTTTGCAGTTTTGGGATGAGTGGTCACGGAGACAAATGGCAACATGGGAAATTATAATTAGATAATAGAATATTTTTCCCCTTGATGCTGGCCAAACACAAGCAGGTTTCTGAGGGAGGTTGTGGATATTCAAAGTGAGCCCCTGAGCAGCCTGGTCTCAGCTGGCCCTGCCGGGCTAGGGGACCTCCAGGGCTCCCTTCCAACCCAAGCTACTCCCTGAGTCCATGAAATCATCCTCTAGGGAGAATTTGCAAATGCTGCATACCTGACATGAACGTAAACAATTTACACCACCAATTACTTGTATATTTTGATTTTATGTGAGACTGTTACAAAAGTGGTGACTCTTTTTCCTTTTCTCATTTTCGTTCTCTTGAATGCCATTCTCCTAACAGGTTGAAGCTGTGGACTCCAGCAATGTTTCAGCTATTGCAAGTAACACCCAAATCCTCACCTCCATGCCAGACCAAGTGACCACACAGAACATCTCTGCTGCTGCTGCGAACATCGCAGTGCAGATTCTGAAAAAGCCAAATGTTTCAGAGGACTCTCAGGTGAGACTTAAGACTAAAGTAAGACTTTTTTTGGCTTGGTATTTGGGATATCGATTCTGTCCTCCCGCCATCAGCAGAAGGAACACTATCCTTCCTCTTAACTGTATGTAACACCACAACCAAATGCGTTCATTTTGCCATTTAGCAGCGTTATTTAGCAGTGTCCTCGAGTGCATACTTGTGGAATCGCTGCTGGGTCAGTTCTCAGAGCGGAGTGTAAATTTGGTTCTTATCAGCTGTTTAGGCTTGCATATATCTGAAAGTCTAATACGAGCATCATTTGATATTTAAGTTAATCATTTAATCCTTACTGTCTAAATTAATAAAAGTGTGGTATTTATGAACCTATTGGTGCAAAGCCTGTGTTCTCTCAAACGGCATCCTGTACTTTGTTTACTCTGCTGTGTGTACTTTCAAGCAATGCTTATTAAGTGTTCTTACCTTGCCCATCCACTATGTAGCACACGGGGTGATTTATTTCAATTGCATTTGAATATTGCCTTTTTTCTGCTTGTGTCAGGCATCTGTGGCAATAATGGCTACCGTGAGTCAGCTCTTGGATGCCAATGAAACAGAATTCAACCACAATAATCTTGTCAATGTTACAACAAGGGAACTATAGCTTTTGCCATTTTTTTTTAGATGTAGTAAACTGCATTTTCCTTTCTGTTTCAGGATGAAAGTGGTTCATGGATGAGTCAAAACATTTTAAGTGTTCAAATCCAATATGCAATTTCACTGATTCAGTAGATTTATACAAACATAAACAATTTTGGGTGGATTTTTCTGCTTAGGAGAAAGGATGAGGATAGGGAATGAGGAGCAGTTCCCACTGAGAACCAAATCAGAGAGGAAGCTCAGAAACTGAGCCTGTAGCTGTATATTAATAATGGTAACTTTTATCCCACTTATTATTTCAATGCAGCCTCATGAAAACAATGGAGGAATTTTCGTTGACTGGCAACATCTCACAGCCCAACGTTGCAATCCAGTCAGCTCCACTGAAATTAAACTCCTCTACGATTCTCTTTTCAGCAAAGAGAGGTAAGTCTGTGCGTGTTGTTGGATTTACCTGGACGAGGCAGTATGTACCATAAATCCTACTGCATCCACTGCTAATTTTTGCAGATAAAGCACTGGGATATTACCAGTCAACAAAACTAGAAATACAGGAAAATGTCCCTGGGCTTATTGGTGACCTCAGTACTGAAGTTCAGATACTGTTCCACATTATAAATAACAGTAAGTTCTTTCTCCTATTGAAAACTGCACCTGGGAAAACTTTGAATGAGTATTAACTAAAAATCTTTGGAAACACCCCCCCCCCCCCCCCTTAGCCAATATAAACAACTACATGTTGTTTTTCATGCATGCTGATGCCATACAGTGGTACACGAAATGCACATGTCAAATGAGCTGGATGATCTTACTTATAGGTTAATGCACATGTACATGTAATGGCCAGAATGCTTTCAGTGTTTGGGACTTTTTCATTTGTTTTGTTTTCTAAAATGGAGAATGTAATGAATCTTTGACTATACCTCTACAGACATCAAGATCAAGAGCTAGTACATACATACCTTGCCTGAAATCCAAAGACATCAACCGTTTCAACTAAAATTACTACTACTGTCAGGAGTCAGCCAGGATATACACATCCTCACACCTACATACTGGGATAGTCTTTAATGGCACGGTCACACGGGACTTTTCCAGATGTCCATTACTTGGATTCTGCAGTGCTCGGAGGATAAATTGGTGTCACCCAGGAGAAAAAAAAAAAAAAAAAAGAAAAAGTTTATAGTTCTTCTGCTTCATTCGCTGCAGGAGCTGGTGGGTGTGGGGGAGCTGAGCTTTGAACACGTGCATTTCTATGACATGCTAAAAATCACAAGAGTTTCAGACAGGGCACAGAAAACCAGCAGACTCGTGCTCAGTTTCTCTGTATAGTGACAGTAACACTAAGACATCACAGCGCCAGAGTATAATGAAGGTGAAGCTTGTGAAGTGCTTAGACATCATAATGCTGAACATCATTGGTATACAAGCCCACAGGGAAATGAATAATTCAGTCCTCTCACCAGGGTTAGAAAAGACTCGAAGAGATAAATCAGGCTGCCCCACACATCCAGCAATGACAATAAAAACTCCACTGAATAGCTCATTAACTGGTCACTGTCCTTTCTGTTCGCTGTTTCAGACAACGATCCTGTGGAGAAACAGTGTGATCATGTAAATAAAGCTTTTATCATAATACCTGCATATCATAATACTTCCCTCAAGAGAGCTAGATTGAATGCATAGCTTGTCTTTAAAAAAAATCAATTTCTTCAATATTAAGTGCACAATTGTGACTTTTTGTAGATAAAATTACATTAGTCTCTCTTGATGATCAAATCAGAGAGAGATCAAATCAGTCTCTCTTGATCTTAAATGAAAAGTATAAAATCAAGAACAAAATCTGTTATATATACCAGGATTTTTGCTTCCTCACTTAAGTAATCATTAAGACTAGCGATTTAAATCACTTAGATGAAATCTCTCTAATTTGGTAGAAGGGTGCAAAAGAAGCAGAGTCCAAAAGTTGGATCTGAAGGCAAAAGTCCAGCCATCCTCTTTTATTCTCTGACTTCTTACTAAATGTAAATGTCCCTTGTGTTACTCTTTCTTATTTAGTGTTATTAAAAGCCTGGCCATTTGGAGTGTGTGTATGTATTGGGATTTAGGATATTATTTTCCTTGTTACCAATATTTTTCCCCAGAAATGACATTAAGAGTAGGGTAATAATTATTTTCACACTCCACCTCAGCAAAAATTGAAGATGACTCCCTTGAGATTCATGAGAAGAGAAGCTCTTCTCTACTTCTTAAATGGATTCTAAATAAATATCTAAACAAAAATCTGCTGTAAATACTGGATGTGTAAAACAGCATAGCATAGGCTTCTTCAAAGGCACCAGCTTCTCTGATGTCTGCTACCCATACCTACTTTTCTTTTTGCCTCGTGAAGGTTCATCAGACAATGGAAGAGTTGGCTTTGTCCTGTATCAAAATTACAAACTCTTCCAGTCAAGGATTTATCAGAGTCGCAGTAGTTTCTCTAAACAAATCATCTCCGGCAACATTGACAGTAGAATAACCAGCGGTGCTGAAATAGCCTTCAGTCCCAAGGTAAGCCTCCGTAAGAAATGCCATGTTCAGTTTGACCCAGAGGTTGCCCTTGCCCTACTACCTGTCTTCAGGACTTACGGAAAGAGATTCAAGAGGGAGGCTTTTTTTGGCTTACTGCCTTGACTTCTGGCAATTAGGAGTTGAGAGGGTTTTGCGGATGTATAGGTGACATAAGCAAAGGGTATTTAGATAACATGGCATAGGAAACATTTTTCAACTTTTGTATTTAACACCGTGTTACTGAATCAGTACTGCTAAACTAGGATGTCTGCAAGCAAAACTGTATTCCATACAAAATTATAGGTATACCAGAATGGATTTGTCCTAGGGTAAATTAGTCCTAAATCAAGAATGAAAAAAGCCAGGTCCCTGGAGGACAATTTTTCTTTCCAGAAGACTATCAACATTTCTGAAAACAAAAAAAAGTCAACATGACTGGCATAGCCCAATACACCTACCAACAGTGTTCATTTTTCATACTATCTTTTAACTCCTGTTTTCAGTTAAAATCATTGTGTGTTTTGTTTTGACTTCCTCCCCCCAGGGAACCGATTCCAGATGTTACTGGTTTCTTGCAGGAAATGTTCTATGTGAGTGCCCACTTGCCCAAATAACCGAATTTTTAGATAACGTACTCATGTTTAGCATGGTTTCTCCAGAAAACAGTAGTTGGCTGCTTCTTACAATTTTTAACAACAAAGGTTTTAAGCTCAAATACATGCATATGATAGGTCAGTAATCATCATCATGGATCCATACAGACAAGTAATCTGGGAAACACATATCATTTTTAAGGAAATCATTGAAATAAACTTATAATTGATTTTTTTACTCCTACTTTTTTTTTACTCCTACTTTTATTCCTCATTTTTAATTGAACTACCTAGTACTGCGAATAGTTGCTTTCACTACTTATTTGCACTTCAAGTTGCTTGTTGCTTATTAAAAAGCAATTCTACCTGAAGTACCCTGCAGAAGTATGTTGTCTGAAAATGACTGCATGCAGTTTGACGTATGACTGCACAAGCACTGTCGTGCTGCAGGAGGGGAGGAGATGGTTCACTGCATTTATCGTTGTTTGCTTCCTGTTACAGTGTGGATTCAGCTCCGGTTGGCGGTAATTTAATGCTACTAATATCTGAAAGCTGTTGTTTGGCTTACACAGAAGTCATTTGGCAGTTGTTTAATGCCTAGTCAATGTGCATCTGTACCATAATTACCCGAATAATTCACAGAAATGGGTAATTTCATTGGCAATCTTGACTGAGAAAGGCACACAAAGTAAGTTCAAAATGCCAAATTATGCTGTTATTGATACTGTTCATAGAGTTTACTGGAAACCTCGTAAATCCCTTAGTAGCTGTCAGCTCCCCTTTCAGAGGATAATTGTCAGTACATGCAATTTTTGGTGCATATCTGTTGATGTTTCTGTAGCCACTTTTTCTCCTCGCAATCCCAATCCATAGTACAACACATCCGAACTGCAGCTGCGTGATCATGCCTGTGTCTTTTGGGACTACACTGTCAACGACTGGAGCACCACCGGCTGTGCAAAAGGAAGAGACCCGTTCTTGAGATGCAGGTGTCATCACACCACTAATTTTGCTGTCCTGATGGTAGGGCATTGTCCTTTCTTGAACGGGAAGTTTGGGTTTGTTTTTTTCATTTCTTCGGTTGTTTTCGACTGTAAGGCCACCGTGCCAATGTAAGGGCGTAGGCGCGCTGAGCTAGAAGGCGCAGGAGTTTAAGACGTCCCCACGTACTTGTTTCTGACCTGTGGCAGAGCTGGCAAATTGGGAGCTGTCCCCAGGCTGCTGGAAAGCCAAACGTATTGGCGAGTCCTGGCTTTCTCTGAGACAAACAGCGGCTGTGCCCACCTGCCTGTGCGCCCCCGCAGCAGGGAAGGGCTGGTGCAAGTCATTCGCCTTGCTCTGTTGTCGTAGCCTCCAGCTCTGCACCTCCATTGCCGCAGCCGGTTGTTACATCAGTGCGTGCCTAACGCCCGCAGCGCCCCAAGACGAACAGTAGAGCAGCTTGGGATCGGGGCTAGCTGTGGCACTGCCTTCTGCTGGGTACGTAACTCAAAAGTACTTAGCATTAACTACTTCCTTTGCTCATATGTTTATAAAAAGCAATCTCTCTGTCAATATTAAGCCTGCTACCACTAAGTTTCATATATTGCCCTCTTGTACTAACAAGCCTATTTAGGAATGACTGACATTTTTTATTCTTCCAGTATTTGTTCCAGCTTCTCTAAACAAAACACTCCCTGGGTAAAATCATATATCTGTGATCACTGACTTCAGCAGTGCCAGGATTTCAGAGTTTCTTCTTACTCTGTCTTCACAGAACAGCATTTCCATATCTGTAATATTTACTTGTTTCTGTATTTCCCTGTATCTTATGCATGTCTTTATTGTGCAAAATGACTATATGCTAGAGAAGATTCCCATCCGTTTATGCAAAGACAACAGGATTTTCTGTTTCACTGAACACATTTACATTTACTTGATGCTTTATTGTCACTATACAAAGAAAGACTGGCTTTGATTTGTAATTCTTCGTAGCATCTTATCTTAGACCTTATCCTCAGAAGCCAAAATTCAGAATGCACATCAGTACGAAAAGTTAAAGCTACTTTTTCCAGTCTGCGTCCCCTTGCATTTTTCATGAATGCTTTAATGTACTATGTTGCTAAATATTTGATTGACACTGTTAATTCTCTTTTTGGAGTTCTTCACAAGCTTCTCTAGTTTTGAGGTCCAGAATCATTTTGTGTGATCTGAAAATTTTGGTAGTGGCTAGCAACAGTCATAACTTCACTAAAACATTTTTGTTTCTATGTGCAACTAGAAACATAAATTTTAGAAAAAAATTATCTCATTACTGATACAATCTGGTTTTTAGGCCTTTCAGATTAAATATATATATGCAAAGCCTTTGGAATATATTTCTAACATTGGTGTTGGATTGTCCGTGGCTGGTCTGGTCATTACCATTTTGTTTCAAATATTCACTAGGTAAGAGTGAAGAGATAAAACTGCAAGTATTTTATGCTGTTACAGTATTTTGCTCTGTGTATAGTTTGAGTAGCCAATTTAGAACATATTGCAATATTATTGATCAGCAAATAATACTAAAAAAAGAAAAAAGAGCTAATCATGTAGCATAGCTTGGGAAGTAAGTGTGGCTTATCGGTTAAAGTGAAGACACGAGATGTCTCAGCCATGCCACTCACCTAGATGAAACTTTAACTTTTGTGTTAATGTTAATCTTTTAATGTAGGAGATACATGTATGATTACTATTCAATAAATCCACTTTCAAAAATGTGAGCTTTGAAAAGAAATGATATAACAGAGTATGGACAAGCCCAGCATAGGAAAAGGCCAAGCCTTTAGCAGGAAACACTGGGCATGGCCACTGACAAGAAAAATCTTTCCATGGCTTTGACAGACATCTCACCAGCTATAAGATAACAAAGCAGGCAGTATGTGCTACTGCGGATCAAGTCAAGGGTTGATCCTTTTACCAGGGGCTCCCATCACCATGTCTAATCTCCGGGTAATGTCCTGGAGTGACATTTGTCCCATCTACACGGGGTAAGGGCGGTCTGCCATTTCTGTTGCATTTCATGTCCCCCGCTGCCTCGCTGACGTCTCCATTACTGCCCTGGCCAGGCAGTTGGCAATACAGACCCAACACTGTGTTATTGCTGCACTGGTCCATGCTACAAGTTGAGGTGTTTAGTTCGTTGCTCTCACTTAATACTAGGCTTTAAAAATGTATAACAGTATTCCACCACCAGCATGACCCCCTTTTTATTTTCCTGTGTGCCCTGTACCTTGGTATTACAATGTCTAATCAGTTATCTTTCTTCTAGCCAGTTACCAATATGCCTGTTATGTTGGTGCCTTAGTTTAAGGCTAGTCATTTCAGCCCGCTGCCCTATCACTTAGACTTTTAGCATTCATGTAGAAGCATACATGTTGTTCCTCAGGTTCTCTTCTTGCTATCCTGTTTAAATGTTACTGTGCTTTCTGTTGCCTGTTTGATAATTTCCATACTCTATTGTCTTCTGTTTACAAAATGTCTGTAAAGAACAGATGATTTCAAAGCACCGTGATTATACGGCAGTGTAGTTTATGTACACTGCTTGTGCTACAGTTTTATTGTGAGTGACTTAATTCAAAGCAAACTTCCTTGATGGATGTGGCTGTGATTAATGGTGTCATGTGATTCCCCCTTGAACGAGGAGCAAAGTCATGCCAACAGAGTTGCAGTTACGCAGATGAATGCATGTTTCTCATCCTGCTTGCACTAATGTAGATTTGGAGCAATTCCATCAAGGTCAATGTATTTAAGATTGCAGGAGCTTCCAGACTCTGCCTTTTAAATGCATTTATAAGACCATTTGGAAGTGGAGATTTATTATTCCCTTGTACCTTGAAGAGTGTTTAGAAATACTCGTCTCATGCTATTTCACCTCTTAACACTGAAGAAAAGGATTCTAAAAAGAAAAATGCATACCAACGGCTGTTGGGAAAGGCCCAGTCCTAAAAGGTGCTGGGTGTTCTCTATTCTAGTTGAAATCGGACAAAACTGATGGTTGGTAAGTTGTCTGAGAGTAATGACGGTGTAGAATTCTGCAAACAAGCTATTGCTTTGGTTTCTCTCTGTATTAAAGACTGCACACTCTAGCTTGCTTTTAATATCAATTGAAATGAGGAAATATTTTATATTTTTTCTTATTTAGCTCTACTTTTTTCTCCTAAATGTATTCCTACCAATAGGAAAACTTGAAAGTCATCTGTAACATGGATGTTAGTGAGTCTCTGTTTCTCTATGCTCATTTTTAACATCATCTTCATCTCTGGAATTGAAAACCAAAATGCCAGGAATAACAGCAGTGATACCACCAGCCACTACCAGCTATACCTTCTGTATGATACCGCCAGTAACACCTTACTCACATCTGACATGTTAGATCCTCCCGCAGACTCCTGGTGTATAGCCATGGCTGTCCTACTGCACTATTTTTTGCTGGTGACATTTATGTGGACAGCACTCAATTCTGCACAGTTGTACTTACTGCTGCTTAGAGCCACGAAGTCCCTGCCTGGACACTTCCTCATAACCATGTCAGTAATCGGATGGGGTAAGATTTAAAGTCGTATATATGGCAACTCTTACCAAAGTATCAGTACATAGTACATTCAGGGAGAGTTGTAAAGATAGGAGATCATTAGAGAGCAATTATAATCAGTGTCTCTCTGGTTTAGCACAATGCAATTTAATAAATAATCTCCTGTTACTGCTCACACTACTCAGACTACTGAGCTTGCTTTCATTGTCCTGATACGACATTGAAACTGAAAGCTTGTTCACTGGCACAGCAACATGGGTCTGTTGTGTGTGGGAAAAATTTTCATGGCAATCAAGGCATTCAACAATCTGTTTCTGTCAACTAAGTATAAAATCTTTCAGACACAGTGATTACAAATATGGACTCAAATTCTTCGTTTAGACATCTCTGAGATTCCTCATGACCTCAGCCTGAGCCTTGCAAGCAAGGAGTGACTGACGTTATTTGTTACATATTATTTATTAATAAGCAAAGAACACATTCTTAAGTCAGTACAGCAGTTAGCATCAACACTGCAAGCTGAAAGGCAAGTACAGCAGTTAGCAGAAACACTGCAAGACAGATGCCCACTAGGTAAAGTAAAAATCTCAGCCTCCTTCAACAAAGTCTTCTAATACAGTGTACAGGAATACCTCCCTTTTACACGTTATGTAGCCAGCTTGTGTGGTGGGTTGTTTCTGGTGGCATCTACCAAGCAGTTTTAGATCCTGATTGTTTCAGTTATGTTTTGTATTTGGGTGGAGGTAGATGCAATTCCTCTAAAACTTTTAGAATTTGGACTGCATGTGCAAGTCAGAAAATGTTCAGCAAAAACTGCTCGGCTACACATCACTGTGCCCCATGTATATTCACATGATAGCACAGCATTAGGTTCTTCACTGTGTCCTGTGACTAGTTACACATGTCCAAAATAGCATCATTCTGACTCATTGCTTTTCAGATCTACTTTGAGAGCACAGCAAATATGTTGCAGTCTGGAATATCTCTACTAGGGCTGAAGGAAGAACAGACTTTTAAGAAGCAAGTTTATTTCCCAGATACAAACTTGTGTGGGAGGCTCCTTCCCATGAGATGTACTGCTTAGCAAACAGGTAGGCAGGAGACATAGAATCATAGAATCATAGAATGGTTTGGGTTGGAAGGGACCTTAAAGGTCATCTAGTTCCAACCCCCCTGCCATGGGCAGGGACACCCTCCACTAGACATGGAAGAGAGGAAGCGAAGCAAAGGCATGGAGGAGGCAAACCCATACTGCCATGCTTCTTGGAGGGCAAAAGTTACGCTCTGCATCAAGCTGGTATGAAATGTAATGGTGCTTGGTGCAGAATTTTCTTAAATTAGTTTCTCACTGCTGACGAGAGGGTAGGATTGCACAGCTGTGATGAGGGAGTCAGCTACAGCACAGGAAGGAGTTTGCTCTGTCACCATTGGCGTTGTCTCTGGAAGCTGTGTTGAAGCTCTTTTATGGTAAAAATCAGCAAGTCATGGACATGAGCTGTCCTCAGAAAAATAGTGCTCACAACCCTTAGTCCTGCTTTTTCTTTAGGTTACAGAAAACCCACTTAGCTTAGCGCAAGGCAGATGAAACAGAGTTCTTAAAATCTATGGATTTTAGGAGGCAAGAAGCTATTTCTGTGGAAGGGAGGTATGTCTATGCAACCAAACGTTAAATTGCTAATGTCTCTCCTATTAATTAGGAATCCCTGCTTTAGTAATTGCAATAACACTTGGAGCTACTTACAGAGAAGGAAAAGCTTTAAACTACCAACAGGAAGAATTCTAAGTTCATGTATTATTACAACATTCACTATCCCCCACCTTTTGTGATGGCTTAATATTAATACAATTCTACATTTATTGTTGGTATACTATTTTGCATATCTAAGTACTTAAAAGAAAACAAAACTCTTCATTAAAGCTAAATATTCACTGTAAGAAATTGCAGTTTTTCCTCACTAAGTATTTAGGGTACTGGATTCGTATCTGCCTTGAATCCTCCTCCTTCAAACAGAAGCTGTAGACACTCTTAGCCAAATTAAAATTCAAGACCTTCATTTAAGTGAGTAACTGCATTTAAGTGCCTAAACTTAATCCTCCCATTTATTTAAAATCTTTCTGGGCAACATAACTACATCCCTATTTACCCCATGGGTTTGGTATTGGTATTCATTTGAGTGCCCGCACACCAAAGCAGGCTATCAGGCTTACAATGTACCTTGGTGATAGTGGGCGATACAGAACAAAGGTAGACTTCTTTCAGAAATGTAAACATAAACCCCCTTCCACATGGTGGCAATCTTAAGATACTCATTTAGGGAGTGTTGACTTCTGACTTGAGATTATTTGGCAATGAAAACAAAGAGGTAAAGATTATTGCCTGATAAGCCTGTCCTCCTGAAGCTGCCCCTGGTTTTGTTTCAACCTTTGTCCATTAGGTCTCCCCTACTACTCTTTAGCTCTATTATAATAAATACTCTAAAGATAAACTTGCATATGGTGGGCATATATCTATTTGGTCAGCTATATTGCACCTAATTATATTTCTCTATGCAGTTTGTTTGATAAATCATTTTGCATTCCCCAGAGAAAGTGAAGCGTGATTGAAAGCCCTCAGTTCTCAAGGAATGGTTGCCTTTCAGAGATAGGTTAACAAGACCTAGAAAACCCTACAAAGTCTTTCAGGATGAAACATGAAATATAATTTTGTTCCATTTTGGTATTCTGAATAATGTGTCTAACAAATCTTTTGAAACGGCTTCTCTTTATATTAAAAGTTGCTGGCTTGCAGCACTGGATCAAAATCAGAATTTCAGTGTGCAAAAGTCCATGTTGTGGTCATTCCTTTTGCCAGTAGCACTCATACTCTTGTTCAACATCATCATCTTCATGAAGATCAACGTCTCTGTGATATGGAAGAAGAATGAGAATTTGACAAGGTGAGATGGAATAGGACGCCTCAGATCTTTCAGCAAATGTATTCCTCGGTCTCTTGTCACCAGCTCAGACTTTTGTGTCACAAACTCAGATTTTTGACAAAATCTTTTGTTTTAAAGAAATGGATACTTAAATCAGTCAGACAATGAATTCCATTATTGTGATGGGTCAGACTTTCTTCAAGTGCATATCAATGAACACATTTCAGGCTTTTGCCCCCTTTTTTTTTGTTGCAGCGTCACTCGACTTCAATGAAAGTTATCCCCGACTTAAATCCATGTAAGTGAGAGCAGAGCTGGGTCCAAACAAATGAGAATTATGAATTTCTTAGTACATCTGAACATCAGGCCAGTTCTCTAACAGCTTTGAAGCAGATTTACTTGCTCGGTTTTACATCAACACTCCACGTATTGTCAAAGGCTGAGTATCACAAACTCTGCAGTGTACATTGTATTATTTAAAAGGGGATTGCTTTAATTTTTGTTAATCCCACAGAACTGATCTGTTCAACAAAACTTTGTAGCATTTATTCATTCCTTTTATGTACAATTTTCATGGCTGGAGCAAACAAAATACCTTATCTCTGACTCCCCTCAGCCTTGACAGAAACTGGATATCCAAACTTCACTGGCAGCTTATTCTTATACTGAAAATTAAGCACATTTGGATTGAAGTTATAAGCATTCTAAAAAGCTTATAATAGTTAATATGCCAATTTCAAATGCTTCTTGCTGCCTTGGTAAACCTCACTTTTTTGTTAAAGAAAGATATATCCAAGCAACATACTCCAAACACAGATTATTGTGATAAACTTGGTTAGATTTCTTTTCCCGGGTTTCTTCTCTGGATGATACACCAAACAAATATAGGGAGGTGTATGTTCCCAACTCACCTGAATAACACATCTTTGCAATATAGGCCTGAATAAATAGAAAGTTTAAAGCTCAAAACGATATTAAATGGTACAGAGAAATATTTAATAGCTTTTTGTGTGTGTGTTTCTAGGAATAAAAAGGATTCATTTATGAAAAAGATGATTGGCACTATCACTATAGTGGTAGTGCTTGGAATCACCTGGACGATAGGCTACCTCATGTTAATAAGTCATGAAGAAACAAGTCTTGTTTTCAGCTATTTGTTCTGCATTTTGAATGCTACCCAGGTAAAGTATTTAGCAATTCTGAGACTAATAATCGAGATAATGAAAAAAAAAAAAACAACCCGGCTTTATTTCTAGCTTGGTATAGCCTGGAAACTTCTTGGAAAACAGTTATAGGGATTCAGAATTTTTGTTCAGAAAGGGATGCTATCCTTCTGATCTGTCACTCATAAAATTCTTCCCATTGTGCAAATCAAGGTGGGCATTTAATTCAAGGTCACCACAGAAAAGACCTTCGTGTCTGAGAGGCTTTTCTTGTACCAAATCATATATAAAATTATATTCAGAATGAATATCAGGAAAAAACTTCTGCATCAGCTACGGGAAAGAGTCCCGGGGAAGTAACTAGAGCTTCATGGCTTCAGACCTTTCCTTTGACAATGATCCTGGATAAAAACCTCAGGCAAGCGCCTGTCTCTTGTTCCCCCATGGCCCTGCTGGATTCTTGGGTTTATACTCATATAGGGCATGCGAAGTATGAAGTACTTAGAGTAATGGATCCTTCATTATTACACTGAGTATTTTCTACAAAACAGCCAATTGGAAATGTGAAAATCCCCCATCCCCAAATATTAAGCTGTTTACTATCAGTTTGATCTACTGAAAACTGAGAGCCTGTACACCAGTGGGGATCAGATCTGCAAACTCTTTGTGCAAAAAGTCCTGAAGTGATTATTACTACACTGATGGGTGGATTATATCTGTGATTTAAAACTGAAATAATGAACAGGGAACAGACATCCATTTATTTTAAACCATGAGCCTTTAGGTTTTTGTTTGTTTTTTTTTTTTGTTTTGCTTTGTTTTTTTTTTAACTAAGGATACTCCTGAGTAATCCTTGAAATGAGAATTTAGAAGAACAGGTATAGAAAATTTGAAGTCCTGCTTCCCTCTGTGTGTGTCTGATGGAAATGCTGATAGGGCACACCAGCCACATTTAATGCTTACGGCATGCTCAAGCGGGTCTTAACTTCATCCTATCTAGGAGAGAGTAATAATACAATCCTGAGACAGGCTAGCTAAGCCATTACAATGTGCAAATGAAGCAACTATAGTTGCAAATCCCTAGTTACATGGAATAATTTTCCTATCAGAAATACTTTTTGTATTTCAAAGTATTAATGTCATTTTTAGTGGCTACTGAAAATTGTTTTGTGGTTGTTCTTCAAGTCAAATAATATTGACTAATCTTTTCTGGTTTTATCAGCAAATTATTAACTCCACACTTTCATCTATCCTACAGGGACTTCAGATTTGTATTCTCTATACTTTCAGATCACCAATCTTCAAGAACGAAGTTTCTGAAGTGTTTCCTGTTTTCTGGCTGCGAGAGGTACCGCAGTATCTGCATTCAAAAACTTACTATGTTTCAAAATCACAGCCTGCAAAACATTCACAGGAAACTTTCAGATCAACTCAGACTTTTTCAGAGAATATTTTCTTGTCTACCTTCCCTAACTGGAGTTAGAAACATGTAAATATGTGAAACATAATCCTGCATTTTTCATGGTTTATGTAGATCTCACAGGTATCTTGCATGATGGACATACTACTCGAGCTGCAGGTAGCTTGGAATAGATCATAAGCCAAGACCACCAGAAGTCAAAAGTAGGACCACAGGCTAGCAAGGCTGTACGATTGTTAAGCAGCAATGAAGTGCTAGATCATCTTGATATTATTTGTACTGTGTGACACTGAGGAAGGTCTTTGAAAGGATTTGACATTATTATAGTTTTGTATTACAGTACAGATGTATGGAAGTTGCTCTATTCATGCCCTTCTCATTTTTCAGGCCTGTTGAACATGTTTACTTAGCCTCTGCACTGTAGCTCTCCTCTCCCTTTTGTAAGAATAATTTCAATTTAATTGGAAACCAAAAGGTAAATCAACAAACAGCACAGTTCTTACTGGCTCTGGGTCCAAATTCTACTTACTACTTCTATAATATGTTGGCTTGGTCTTTACAGAAGAAGTTGTGGATGCCCCGTCCCTGGAAGTGTTCAAGGCCAGGTTGGACGGGGCTTTGGGCAACCTGGTCTAGTGGAGGGTGTCCCTGCCCATGGCAGGGGGGTTGGGACTAGGTGATCTTTGAGGTCCCTTCCAGCCCAAACCATTCTATGATTCTAAGAAAATCTGTATCTTAGAATGGTCTTTTAAATTTCTCAGCTAAAACTTCTTTAATATAAATGGTAATTAGACAAAATATTCTGTTTTCATATGAGAAAATGAAAAAAAAAAAGTTAGATGCTTGAAGAAACAGGCTAGGAAAGAAATTCTTTATACATATGTAACATAGGTCCTATTCACACGACCCCAGCTTTAGCCTGTGATAGGAAGCATTTCCTCTTTTGGAGGCAGGTGGGTGTTGCCAGAATAGCAGCTGGAGTGCTTCAGCTAGCATCCTGCTCTGAACTGACTTTGTCTCTCTGTCCTTTGACTTTATGGGCAGCTTGGAAGAGGGGCCCTTGACCTAAGCATTAAGAGTTTGGTTTCTAAACTTTGGCTGTAAGTAAATATACATCCTCCCCCTTCTCCATCCACCTTTTATTAAATTATTCATTATGAAAAGGTTAAAAGCAATGTCAAAGGGACAGGGGAGAAGAGTTTCTGGATGTTTAAGTGAGGTATAAGGGAAAAGGAGAGTACCTTGATGGAAGGAAGTGTATGGCGGCTTGAACACAATGGGTGTGTGAAGTGCAAGCCGCTTTCATTTTTTCTGAAAATCAGTGTGGTGTGTTTTGAAACTTCCAAGCTGCTTGAAATAAGGTCACAGGCATGATTCAGCATGTGATGGCTGAATATTTGGGCATCATACATGAGACTTTCTGACTATCTTCACAGAATCATTTCAGCAGTCCTGAAAAGTTCTCCATGTCTTAGAAATCCATGCTCTATCAAGCAGAAAATAAGTGCTCTCTAGCATTGATAAGTCTTCAGAAAGAGCAGTCACATCAGTTCATCGCCAGTGCTCCAGAAAAGGCAGAGGTCATTAAAAGTTACCTAGGAAGGTGATTCATACTGTTTTTTGGAACAAGAAGTTTATGTTTCCATTGGCATCTGTTTTTTTATTTGTAAATCAAATGCATAATACCTGCTTTTGTCAATACCTTCAATTTCATTGAAGAAAGAGTATTTTAGAAATTATAGTGTGGTTTAGGAAGGATGATATTTGATTGTGTAGTAAAACACAGCTAGGCACTGTGAGGATGGCTCCTTCAATGAATGATAATATTTTGTAGTCTGTGATATTTTTCCCCACAAACAAGAATATTCTCTAAAGCACATCCCATTTAATTTTGAACACAGATCTGTTAAAAAACTAATAAATATGCCTCCATATTATACCAAAAACAAACAAAAAAACCCCAAAGAAAAATTTGAAGTATTGAATTGGAAAAGTGTTGACTTTTTAAACATCCTGTATCTAAGTATTTCAGATGTTAATAAAATGCTGTTATAGCCAACACTGAGCATGTCTCACCTAACACAAAACATTTTCAGCATAAAACTCCCATAATTTTTTACATTTTATGGCTTTTTTTTTCATTCAGGGAATCTTAATTTCAAAAATGGAACAAAGCAAAATAATCTTTTTCAGGTTATATGCTTAATTGTAACAGGAACAACAGTTCAGCTCTTATCTACACGTGGAATATTTTGATCTTAATAATGTAGTGAACTTTGGTATTCTTTGTGATATGTGGGCTTTAAGGATCATGAAGTTTCTTCTTGTTAACACTTTGGAAACACTACTTTGATAAAGAAATGGATTGGAAAAGGACTGAATCATCAGTACAAAGGTATGAAATATGAATGGCAGAGAATGTAATGGATGGAAAATACCATTTTCCAGACCTCTTTCTTGTATTTTTTAAAAGTGAAAAGACAATTTTTTTCCATTGAAAATGCCCACATATTTCTAAATCTTTTCTAATACTTATCAAAGAAACTTCCTGAACTACGCCCCCCCCTCCTCCTCAAAATATTTAGAATTAAAAATATGTATCATATTCAGGTTTTTTCACCTCCATTTCAGTGTGAATAACACCTCCTCATTGCTAGTTGGACTTGTTGTTACACTCCTCTAAGCAGAGACAAAGAGCTAAGCAAAGGCAAATACTACAAAACTCAAACTCCTATGACATTTTTCTTGTCCCAGCAGAAATCGCCATTTGGAAGCCTTGCTTTTCAAGGCACTAAAGGAAAAGGTGTCTTTTCAGAGGCGTCTCTAACTCCAGGAAGTAACTAACTACAGTTGTGTTTTAGCAAGCTCGGCATAGCTTCTGTCATATGTACTAGCATGTGTAGCTTCACTTATAATTGAAGGCAGCAGAAATCTCAAATATCCTAGAGTCACAGAAGGTCCAGTTCCAGCAGCTCTGTAAGAGGCACTCTTAGCAGTCCATTCTTGCATCTTTAGTAGAGAAAACTCAGGAAATCAGCTTCAGATTCATGTTTTTCTCTCGTAGGTGGACAAGCTCTGAATGCAAGTCGAGAGGGAATGGAGACAGTAGAGAATGCCTGGAAGGATAGTCTTACGGGGCAATGACTAGTTGAGGAAGAACAGGCCCTGTGGTGGCTCTGTCTCGCAAGTACGGTGGAATTTTATGGCGGATTTTTCATCCCAGCACCGCCAGCCTACGAGTGTGAGGTCAAAGCTTGCATTTCGAAACAAATCCGCTGTTACAGGGCGCTATCGCAACTGTTTACTGTTGTTTCAGCCACGTGTCCCGTGTTTCGGCTGCGGCTGGACGTGCCGGGAGAAGGGTCATTACTCTTACCTCAGGGGTACGCATCAGACGGGTGACCGGCTTTTGTGTTCCGGGACAAGGGTCTCAAAGGTTTTACCCCAAACTCTGGCTATTTGGTAAATACCAGCTAAAACTCACCCCGACGGGGGGGGCAGAAAGGAGGTGACAAACGCGATCAGCGCCTGCCCAGACCGAGCCGCCACAGCGCCAGCGCAGCGCCACGCCCTCCCCAACACCCACCAACGGTCGCGGCTCGCGAGGGCAGGACCGGGCGTGCAGCGGCGCGCACGCCCCCCACCCGCTGACGCGTCGACGCGAAGAGGGAGATGGGGCCCTCGGCGGAGCATGCGCGCTGCGGCGCTGGCCGGGCTGGTCGCTGGAGTGCGCATGCGGGCGGCTCGCGCAGGCCCGGCAGTTGCAGGCGTCGCTGCAGCCCGTTCTCTCCCCCTGCCACGTACCGGTGGCGGCCGTGCCCGGGTTCGGACGGGGCGGGGAGCCTCCACCGGCGGGACCACGGAGGAGCCAGAGTAAGAGAGCGGGGCTGCTCGTCTCCCCTTCCCCGAGTTGTTCCCCGGGCGGGAGCCGTTGCCGCGTGTGTGAAGGCGGCGGGAGGGGTGGTAGCGGGCTGGGGGTGAGCCCCCACCCGCCTCCCCCGGCTCCGGGGGCGACGCGGCCCCTGGCAAACAGGCTGGGAGACCCCTTGCGTCCCCCCGGCGCGCCTGAGGGAGGCTGAAACCGCTCTTCGGCCTGGGGAATGGGGGGATGAGGGCTAGCAGAGGCCTCCCCTCCCTCTGGGAGGCGGATGTTCCCTTGCTCACCAAGCTTGGGAGCCGGAGGAACTGCAGTCTCCTCATTTCTCGGCAGGGAGTGACTGTGATCTGCTCCCCATTGGGTCGGGCCTGCACTTACTTGGAACTGGAGAAAAACAAAAAGAGCTCTTCTCTTTTATGCTCCCCTCCCTCGCCCCCCCCAGCTGTCTTAGGAAAACTCGTGGCTCTGTCGAGTGGGTTTGGGGACGCAATGCTGCTTGGCCCTGTTTCTGTATGCTTCATCCTGTTGTTCCTTGTCTCTGTCTTGAAAGTGAAGCAGGAATGCCTGTTCTTCCCTTGCTTAGTCAAGGCTGTTTTTCTCTGCTGCAATGCAAAAAGGGTAGTGAAATCCAGCACGGTTATGACATCACGGCTTTAGAAGGGATCCTGAAGTGACTGAGTTAGATTGGACAGTCACTGTCCACATGCACCATTTAGATTGGTGCATGATGTGAATAGAAAGTGCGCCAAGAGGGCTGGAAAAAAATCAGTACCTCCAAAACGCATGTGGTACACCAGAAAGGTTAGAAAGATGTCAGTGTGACTCTTACGAAAAATAATCTTTCTTAAACAGGAAAATATGATTTTTTTTTTTGGTTGGTTGGTTTTTTCCCCTCAAGGAAGTAGACACTGTGATTGGTTCTGTTAAAAAGCTCATTAGTGTGCATTCTGGATGTCTTCTCTGAAAAATTCTCAAGGAAATCATCCATTCAGCTATGTCACAGTGAAGGAAGAAAAGCTTGAATGCTGTGTAATTCAATAATTAGAACATTTCACATAGTTTTCTGTAACAGTTGCAACCAGTTGCAGTGTTTAGAATCTGTCTCATAAAACCTGGACACCTTCAAGCAGAATGGAAAAGTTGGACCAAAAAAGTGCATTTAAATGCTTTCCTCTTACTTTTTGTAATCATTTATAGACACACAGTGGATTTCTGTGATTAATGTTGGTAAATAAGAGGTTATAGTTCTGTAAGTGCATTACAGTAACTGATTTCCTTGCACAAAGATACAAACAATGCATTCAATCTGTTGAAAGGCCACAGGAGCTCAGGTGTGTCCACCAAAATGTGTGTCTTTAAGAATTATGGATGAAGTTCGATTCTTACTGTTGTCAGTTTGTAAGTGGCTTACATTATAATGCTAAAAAATCAAAATCAGTGCCCAGGTCTAATGTTTAAACAACATGAGATGGTAGCTAAATGAACTCTCTAAGTTAAACCACTCTTAGATGCGTTATTTGTATCCCATATTTGTCTGTTGCAGTAAGCTTTATCTGGAGCTGTAGCAAGATTGGGGTGAAAGGGGCACCATCTTCCTGCATTACTCATTTAATAAAATGCAAGTGAGGAATCAGAAAAGTAGTCTTTTCCTGTTCACCTGCTTAGTACGTCACAACAGGCTTACCCTCTCCCTGTCAGGAGTGAGTACAGCCCTTTTTAAAGGTGAACATTTCATACCCAGGATGAGGGGAGCAGCTGCCAGACTATGAGAACCAGAGAGGGGCTTTGTTTGGGGTTTGCTTGTGCTCTGCTTCTGTCCAATATGAGTTGAAAGAGGAGAGCTGGGAAGCCCAGTTTCATGTGGATGAGAGGAGTCTACTTTTTCTCTCTGGCTAGCAGCAAATCATCTAAAAATAAGATTGTGGATGTTTGAGATTAACTGTGTGTGCAAGAGAGAGACAAGGAGTGCCAAGTAGGGTACGTCTGTCAAGTGGGAGGGAGGAGCACATTTATATTCTACATTGGACTGGTCCGTATGCTAAATCATTGTCTTGTAGCTCTGGACATTAAGCACTTGTGTAATAAACAGGTGGACTGCATAAGCATCACACAGCTCATCACACAGGCTTTCCAGCAGAAAAAGCACAATCTTAAGCTGAATGGAGGGCAGCTCATATTTTTATGTGGTTGTGTATTTCTGACTGCATTTCCTTCTTGCCCAGTTTGGTAGCTCTTCTTGTGGGAAAGTGGCATTACTTCTTTTCTCTTGATAGTCTGTCCTAATGCTATGCAGTCTGTCCTTGAAGAGACACTACTTGCCACAGAGGCTTCAGCCTTAAGCTAAGAAATGGAGTTCTAGGTTTTTTCGTACCGCTAAATCAATCAAAGTTTATTTTCTTTCACTTGGGGTTTTAAGATGGAGGCCATACAAATAAATACTTTGAGACTGTTGGGAAGATCAGTGTCCTGGAAAGGAACACATTACTGCTAGAATTCCTACCTGCAGTTACAAAATTTAGAAAAAATAAACTTCTATTCTAAATTTAAAACTCTTGTTCAAGATCTGTTTTTGGTTGAATTTCAAAGTCTACAGTACTCCGAAGTGTACATTACATTATGGATAAAACTGACTTTCTTAAGTTGGGTTTATTTGTTAAGATGTTCTACAGTGAAAGATCGATGTGAGGTTGTCATGATTTAACCCCAGCCAGCAACTAAGCCCCACGCAGCTGCTTGCTCACTCCCCTGCCCCGGTGGGACAGGGGAGAGAATGGGAAGAGTAAGAGTGAGAAAAATTCGTGAGTTGAGATAAAGACAGTTTAACAGGTAAAGCAGAAGCTGTCAACACAAGCAAAGCAAGGAATTCATTCACCACTTCCCATAGGCAGGCAGGTGTTCAGCCATGTCCAGGAAAGCAGGGCTCCATCATGTGTAACAGTTACATGGGAAGACAAACACCATCACTCTGAAAGTCCCTCCCTTCCTCTCCCAGCTTTACATGCTGAGCATGATGTCATATGGTATGGAATATCCCTTTGGACAGTTGGGGTCAGCTGTCCTGGCTGTGTCCCCTCCCAAGTTTTTGTGCACCCCCAGCCTGCTCACTGGTGGGGTGGTGTGAGAAGCAGAAAAGGCCTTGACTCTTGTGTAAGCAATGATGAAAACATCTCTGTATTATCAAGACTGTTTATGGCACAAATCTAAACCATAGCCCCATACTAGCTACTATGAAGAAAATTAACTCTATCCCAGCCAAAACCAGCACAGAAGTATACAATTCTAAGGAAGTGTGACTGTAAATAAATATTTCTTGTTTTGTTTTTTTGATGCAGCTTCCTGTTTTCTGCACTGATAGTGCATGGCGGCTTGTCCTAACTCTGTTCTGAAGTAAGGTGGGAAATCTGTCCAATAATCCAGCATCAGTAAGACAGACAAGGTAATGATAAATGTATGTTTTTGGAAAGGAGGTTAAAGAAAACCTGTGGATGGATGCTGTTTTGTTGTAATGCTTTAAATTAAAACAAACAAACAACAACTGCAAAACTCTGTGCTTTTCAACCAACTTAGTTGATGTGCCTGCAGTCAAGACTCCTACGTTGCAAAACACGAATAATGCATTAGCAAGCATTAACAATATTATAAACTTCACTGTTTAATCACAGTGTCACAGCAACCTGGCTGTGTTAATTGCAAGTCCCTTTTCTCTGCAATTAGACTGTATCTACCTACCTCCTGTCATGTCTGATTAGGAGAATGAGTTTTGTTCAGTAGTTGCTTGTCTCTTTTTTTTTGGATGTCATGGGACTAAACACATGGATTTGCATGAAATGTTTGCTTTATATTAACTACCAAAAAAATCTCAGAAATTGAATTACAATCATCATACTACATCTTTTTAATGCAAAACATTGCCATTGAATCAGGACAGTTAAACATACATAGGTGCATCAGCGTATGATGTATTAAAGGCTTTAGCTGAGTGTCTTATTTCTCTGGTAAGAGAGAAATAATTTTTCAATGCAGTACTTTAAAAATAGACTGACCAAAATAAAATTCAGTTTTCTCATAAAGCACTGTGTTATAACATCCTTAAAGGTAAGGGAGAAGTACCTGCAAATCTCTACCAAGAATTCTTTTTGCACGAGAGAATCAACAGCATGCTTGCCTGCACATGGCTTTGGAAATGTCAATTTTGATGTGTAGGGCTGCCTGCTTTTAAGATTTCCGGTATTTGTACTTCAGATGTTAAGATAACTGCTTCTTTAATTGCTCCTCATTCCAAATCCTGTCCAAAACAGTGAAGAAAGAGCAGGATGTTTGACTAGCTATCTAGACCTTTTTTGTTCGGGTTGTTTGGGTTTTTTTTCCCCCATTCCTCTGTTCAGTAACTTCTCTGTAGTTTCTGTTTTTCTTTTAAACATAAGGCCTTTGTGGTTTTTTTTTTTAAAGAGAGATGCTGCATGCAAGGTGATAATTTTTAAATTGTCTTATATAAAATGTTAAAGATATAACTCTGAAGTATATGCTGTGTGCTGCTTGGATACAAGATGGCTTTGTTGCACTTCCATCTCTCTTAAAGTGCTGAAAGTAACCAACTGTTCTGACCATGTACACTGCACAAAAAATATGTGGTTCTGAGTCTAATGAGTAGCTAATGTGTAGTCTATTGAGCAGCTTTTAAAAATCTAAAATCTTGGTTAAAACATCTTAGTCTAAATTTCAAAAAAAGGAAAAAATTTATATCTTCCTTTCGGGAGTGGAACCCTCAGTGTGTTCTGATCATGCATATAATAAAATCAATGTTTAGCCCTTCATTTATTTGTTCATGAAATAATGCATGATTCAATTTGATCCTCTTAAAGGCACCTAACCACCTGTAATCTTTGAAATAAGGTACTTTGTTCTGGCAGTCTTTTCTTAAATAAAAAAAGAATAAAAATAATAAGGTGATAATGTAACCAGTATGATGTGGTAAGGCTGACAACTTTTGCAGCAATTTCACTTGCCCTGAGAGAGAGATATAGACGTGTATCTCAAAAACAAATCCTAGGCAATATTAGTTCCTCCATAGCTTTTTTCCATGACAGTTTACAGCTGATACCTTGGAAAAAAAAAAACCAACAAAAAACCAAAAAAAACCCCACCAAAAAACAAACCCACCCAAGTTTGAAATTTTGAAGTGTCACACATGTTTAAAAGCTGTCTGACTTTTAAAAAAAAAATATTTACTTTTAAATTCTGAGCACTGGGAACTGCGATAACTGTTAATTTGAAGTGTTGGATCTTAGAGTTGTTCTTTGCCTGTGAACTCAGTTAATGTATCAGGCACTCTACTGATCAAGAAAGTAGTGTGTCATAGAATGCATCCGAGAGGGGTTCTCTGGAGAGCTTCCTAACAGTAATGCTTTCCAAAGATGGAAAGCTTCAGAACTGTCATCAGATACATTTAAATAATTAACAGTTTAGTTTTCTAAAATATTTTGTTGTTAACAGGTTGGCAGGTGACAAGGAATCCACCATGAATGGGCAGCTGGACTTAAGTGGCAAGCTGATCATCAAAGCTCAGCTTGGAGAGGATATTAGGAGAATTCCTATTCATAATGAAGATATCACCTATGATGAATTGGTGCTAATGATGCAAAGAGTGTTTAGAGGAAAACTTCTCAGCAATGATGAAGTCACAATAAAATATAAAGATGAAGGTAAGGTTTAATTGCTGCTGTTGAGGTTTAATTACTGCTGTTGCTATGATATGATTTATCTGTGAACAGAAACTCTGAAATACACCTCTTCAAAATTCTTTGAGTTCATTGGCAAATGAGAGTGATTTCTTGTGAAATCCTTTGAATCAGACGGTAGAAGCTGTATCTCTTGTGCTCATGCTGTCTTAACATAGTATTTCCTCCAGTTTTTCTGAAAAATCAGCTGTCTGAGTTTTTGCTGTTGCAGGAAGCTGATGCTATTGCAGGTTTCTCTTCTGTCTGCTCATTTAACCATTTTTGTGTTTTCAGTGATAAAATGGATTTGAAGGTGAGGAGTAAATAAACATGTATAAATTAACACAAGCTCTTATAAAACTTTGAAAACTTCATTTATCTAGTAGTAATTCTTGATTATGTTTTCCTCCATCAGTAAAGATTAGAAGAAACTTAATTTAACCTGAAATAGTTATTAAAAGTAATCTTTCTCCGATGTGACAGTTTGAATCTGTTGGACATTGGTTGTTTCAAAGAAAATCTCGATCGTTTGTGCTAAACAAATGCAACCGTAAGAAAGAAGGGCTTCCACAGAATGAAAAGGACCTTGTTTGAGTTGCGTAGAAAGAGAGTTGTGGTTTGGAGGGGTTTTCCTCTTTGAATGTCAGTGTGGGGCATGGATAAGTTATTTAATTTGGGACAGAAGGGTGGTATTCATAAAATGAAACTCAGAATGAAGTGATAAAATCCAGAGTCTCTTAGATCAAAGACTGTGTGATAATTATGCTGGTGTGCAGTAAAAGAGCCTTCAGGTTCGTTTTTCTTAATAGTGCTAGCTGTCTGTGGTACCTAAAATGTCAAGTAACTTTTGTTCATACATCTAGGCAATAAAATTTCACTTTGAATGACCCTGAGACAGTTTTTTCAGGTTCATGAAGCTTTTGAGACATACTACTCATCAAAATTGATATGCAGTGAAGGGCTGATATTTTGGGTCTTGATCTCTAGTGGGAGAGCGCTCAGTGGATTTGTGGTGGTTTTGATTTTCCTCTTATCACATAATCTATTTCTTTTTCTGGAATGAGAAAGGTGAAAAGAAATTGATGGATGCTTTTTCACTAGGTTAAAGCTTCTAGTCCCTTTTTTGCATTCTTACCTGTTCTTTAAGTATAGTGCTCTGTTTTTCTGTATGCTTCTATCTCTGTCTTTTTTTAAGAAGATAATCGTGTGTGGTGGAGACTGTAATTATGGTTTCATTCTTTGATTGTCTTTCACAGCCTAGAGACCTCCTCCTTTTAATTTTAGCTTTCTTAGTGGAGTAGTAGTACACTCTGAGACAGTCACATGTATATGTTATCCTAGCTGATCATAACTACCAAGAACATTTGAACATTGTTAATATCAGAGGAAGTTGCAAGTTATGAGGGAAAAGTTAACAGAACTAGGCTTCATTTTGATTGCCCATGGTATTCTTGACTTTACTTCTACTAAGCTAAGATTCTTCTTTAAATCTATTTTGGTCATTAGAAGCATTGGAATATATACATTCTAGCTATTTTTGTTTTGTTATTTATCCCTCCACACCTGGAGGAACGCTTGTCCTCATCTGTTATGAGGAGATTTCTTAAGTTGATCTAAAGACTTCCACTATTTCTACAACCTCTATCTGGGTACTCTCAGAATTCGTGTGTATGCTCTGAGCATTCAGAAGAATCCTTCATCTGCTCCTGGCTTTGTTTCTTGTTGCTGTAACATGTGAAGTTAGTGATCCTCAGGCCTGGATATAGGATTTTCTACGTAAAATTTCTGCTAAATACTGTGGCTTTGTATCTTCATCAAACTGTCATGATCCTTGAATCTAACACATTTTGTTTTTTTTCAAACTTGTATGCTTACTTGGAGGGGTTAGGAAACTTTTAATCCCAACCCTTTCGTCTCTGGATTTGTAGACTAAGGTAGTCAGAAGCATATTCCTAAGTTATATTTAGGTTATGTGATGCTTTTATTAATTATCACGGGAAAGAAGTTTCAATTTGATTACTGCCTTGTGAGTTAGGTTTTTATATTCAAGCTGGGCATCTTGCAAACTTGAGAACTAAGGAAATTGCTCTATTAGGTGTGAAATAATTTTCATGTCCTGCTTAAGGTTCTTGAATATGTAGTAAAACCCAATGTCTACAATAAAACCCAAACAACCCAAACAGACCAGTGAAGACTTCCAGCAGTGAATTGATACGAATCAAAGAGTAGAATTGCATCTTAAGCACACAGTGTTACCGAGTTACATATGCTAAAGCCCCTATGGAGCCAATAATAGAAACTTTGCTGCTTTTTTTTTTTTAAAGATAGGCTTGAATTTAAAACTAGAGTGCCTAATGTGAGATTGGCCTTTTTCGTTCTTGTTCTTCATTACCTTGCAGTAGAAGTTGTGTCTTTGTGTCAGAACCAATAATGAGTTATTAACTCGTACTGCATGTAATCACGGTAGTGTGCCAGTCAGTAATGTTTTTATCTTCCGTAAATTTACCAAAGTGAAGGAAAACTACGTTTTGGTGGTGGTGTGTTTTTATTATTTTTTTTTTTCAAAATGGAATAGAAAAAAAATATATAAGGGTAGATAAAGCTTGTAGATAAGGAAGCATAGCTGGCAGGGTCAAGGATAATGAGGCAGATTCCTAGTGTTGTAAACATAAAAAAATTCTTCTAATTACTAATGTCATAAAAATTGGAATGCATCATGATGATGCAGAATTAATGCTAAAATGCTTTCCAGTCCATTTGTAAGTTAAGGGAGTCACTAGCTTATACTAAAGAAAAATAAAATAATTGACGTAGGAGGGAATATTTAGGGTACGTGCGAAATAGTGAGTGAAAGCTTGTCCTTTGTGAAAATGAGAAAGATAAGTTCTTGAAATAAGAAGATTAGTAGAGAAAATAAAGGAAAGTCTATTTTACTTTTCAGTAGAAAATAATTAACACTGTATATTCCTGTCTATATCATGATAACAGAAATTAAGCTTCATTGACATTCCTTAAAATGAAAAGTTTGTTTGATAAATCTAGTATACTTAAATTGCCTGACTTGTATGGCTTGACATACACATCTACTGTATGAATCCTAGCATATGCTCTACTTGGGTAATAGCTTGAAGGCTGTCAACAGGCATCATAGAACTGACTTTATGCATCTAACAAGATTCTGTATTTGGTGCTTTTCAGCCTTTTTTTCTGCTAGCAATTTAAAATAGAAACTTTAATCATTATTCTTAATGCCTTCAACATAAATGTTAAAATAGGTAAGGGAGAATAAGATGGAATGATCTGGATTCTTTTGGGTGACATTAATCCATGTAAACCACACGTATTGATACACATGAACTGTTCAGGACATGCATCTTTGTTCAGGCAGTGAATCTGAGTATTGACTGGTATGACACAAACGCATCATAAGATGGTCTGCCAATGTTGTGTATTGGCAAGAGAAGTAATTATCGTGGAATAGAAGGGCTTTGTGTTAAGACACCAGTGGATTTTGGTGTCAGCGTTTAGGAAAGGATACCGAAAAGCTGGAGGAAGTGTTTGAGTTAGAGGGACACTCCACACACACCCCCCCACCCCCCCACCCCCCCACTTTACTGCCAAAGAGAAAGGACTGTTCAACTTTATGAAAGTTACTTGTTTGGGGTCTGACTGTATACGTCTTGTTATGGATCATAGTGGCAAACAGAGGCGCTATTATCTTCCCCTTCCTGGCACACGTGAGGCCTCAGTTTTGCTGCCTGCACCCCAGACTAAAAAGACTTGGAGAAACTGAAGAGGGTCCAGCAGGACACGGTGAGTACAGTGAGGGGCCCAGGGCAGGTTTCTGTGTCTGCCACAGAGCCTCCTTGTACAGTGTTTTAGGTAGGAACATTAGTAGCCCGGAGTCGCCTTTGTTCAAAGCTGTTTGTCATTTGTCTAATGCCATTGTTTCTGAAGGTGAAGCTTCACTAGGTAGTGTCTCATCTGGGTTCCCAGTTCATCAAGTTGTTCTGGAAGGAAGGGTTCCTGCTATCCCTTCTCTTTCCTTCTGCCAGTACACATTTTCCTGACAACGCGTTCCCACTCTTTCCTTTGCACTGCCTAATTTGTGTTCATTTAATCTATTAATAATCTATTGAATATATAAAACCAGCAGAAATTCTGTCCTGTCAAAGCAAATAATCTTGTTTTATCTGTGATCTTGTTGAGTAAGCAAAGATGTTGTGGTGGGTTGACCCATGTGAACGTGGATTGTCTTGACTAGGGTTAAAGATTGTGAGATACCAGACTTAATGTGAACTTAGTATCTCTCTTAGGTATTAATAGGATTAAAGATGTTCAGTGCTTTATGCATAGCCCTTTGTATCTTAAGAATAAAGGATCCCATTCAGGTCTAATATAGTTTCTGTTTCTGATGGCAATGTGCAAATTCATTAGGATGTATTTGGATGGGAGTTCCTCTGAAATATGACACACAAAAATAAATGGCTAAGAGTTGAGACTTCAAGTCAGATTCCTGGTTTGAGAGAAAAGTTTTCTTCTGACAACTTTGACGTCTTCATGTCTTCATTCCTATTTGCATGTTGAGGCTGATAGATAATTTTACTATTCACTTTTATTTACACAGGAACTTTATTATCATTCCCTTGTTGAAAATCAGTCTTGCACCTCAGTGTTCTGAGTATAACCTGTGAAAGTGTTCTAGTTGCTTAATGTTTTCCCTTGATAGTGTACGCGTTTGGTTTGGTTTTGGTTTTGTTTAAATTGAATTGGGATTGGCTTGTGCCATCTATCTTGATTCTCCTGTCTGTTCAGGAACAGCACAGTTTTGGAGCCTCTTGGAATAGACTTATAACTAACTGGCATCATCAATCTTTCCGGTGTTTGGACTTGGTGAACTCTTCCCTCTAATGTTTCATCCTGTATGTGAACATAAAAGAATGATGAGCTATATGGAACTTGCAAAGGGCTAATGTCAGAAGGCTCCCTTTTGGAGCCAGTCATGCTTCTGTCTGCCTTCTGTACATAATTTCCCTGCATACTGACTCTCACTAAAATAATTAAAATTTTTTTGCTAGTAACTTCAGAATCAAATAGGGAAAGTTATTTTTGAGTAATGAAGTAACGCTTTTGCCCTAGCTTGAAGTTCAGTAGTTAATAGGCTTTGTTTTTAATGTAACTTTTTCATGTTCTTTTCAGATGGAGATCTGATAACAATTTTTGATAGCTCAGATCTTTCCTTTGCAATTCAATGCAGTAGGATACTTAAGCTGACATTGTTTGGTAAGTATAGAAGATTGTTTTGGGTTTGGTTTTTTTAATAATGTTCATTAAAATGCAGGCAGTGGGCTTCACTGAAAGGTACTACAAACTTTTCAGTTTGTCACCTCAGAAGAATGAAATCAGTAAGTCAAAAATACTGGATTAATACATGGTATCTATTTTCTCTCGTTTCATGTGGCATCTGAACTTACGGAAACCAAAACTATTTCTTTTTGTAAGATTGCTTAAAGTATTTGGCATACATATATATGTAATCAATGGTTTTTTTCTTAACGTAATTTCCCATATGACCTTCCACTTGATACCCTTTGTGGGGTTTTCTTCACAGGTGCATGAGAAATTTAAAATGATTATTATCTTGCAGTGTTACTAGTACACTGCTAAAAACTAACACTAATTGCTTATAATTGAATAGATTTTAACATTTATCCTTTGGCCTTTGTATAAAATAGTTCTTTATTTTCAAGCTACTATTGGTAAATTAGCACATAGTTCCAAGGAATAGTAAGCAGCCTTTAACCTGAACACTGACCTTATTCATGAATTCCAGCAGTGTTGTGTATGCTGCATTAGTTCTAAAGGGACAGCTTTCCATGACCATGTATATTTGTGTTGTTCAGGGTATATTCGTGGAAATGAGTAAACTTGCTGCAGACTTTACTGCAGTTCTGGTACTGTGGATTATGCTGAACTGAGTATATTAAAGGAACAGTAAGCTCTAGAACGAGTTCAGTCTGTGTTAGCTAAACTTTGTCACTTTAAACTCCACAGATGATGATGATGCTACAAGCAAGTAAAAGTTGGGATTTTTTTTTTCTGAAACTTTAAACTGGATGTCAAAATGTTACTGCAGTCTTAAATTTATCTAATTGCTGTTTTACAGTGAATGGACAACCAAGACCCTTAGAATCTAATCAGGTGAAATACCTGCGTCGAGAGCTGATAGAACTTCGCAATAAAGTCAATCGTTTACTGGACTGTTTAGAACCACCAGCTGAACCAGGGCTTTCCACTAGTCTGCCTGAAAGTGGTAGGCAGCCTGGCAAAGAATTGTTTGGTTTGATTTACAGAGTTGTGTGCTGTTTAACAAAGTAAAAAGTGAAGGCTTGAATACTGGTTGTGATTATTCTTAATTGTTGCTTGATGGTTCAGAACTTAATTTTTAATGCTTCAGTTATTTCACAGGCAGTATTTTTATTCAAATTATCTGGAATAAAGCACTTAGTTAACTTAGGAATAAAACTTCAAAGTCTGAGTTTTTGTTGCAATGTATGAAAATGCTGTAACTAACACTTGTGAGTCATGACAACATTTTGAAAGGGCTTTGAGCTGAATTAATAGTTTGTTGTTGCTGAAGAGTTCTTGCTCCCAGCTGAGTACTCCCACTGCTTACTTTGGGCTAGCTCTGGTGCTTATCTTGTCATGTTGCTAAGCAAGTTTGATTCACTGAAACAGTAAAAAGCAAATTCAGCAAAAATTATATCCACTTCTTTTGCCAGGTTAGGAAATTGAATCCACACATTTTGAGCTCAGGCCAGCATCAGAGCTGTCTCAGGGTAAGCAGCACAAGGGTGCAGGCAGGGGTGGGAAAGGATTATCGGGGGAGGGCAAAATGGGGAAGGAAGTCTTTTTCTCCCAGTTTTGAGGCATTGATCTCCTAGCTTAGGGCTGTTTTACTGTAAAAACAATACATCTGTGTGCTTAACTACAGATTTGGGGTAATCTGGACACAGAAAATCATAACACAAAGTCACGGAGTACAGTGTTCTGAGTGAAAAGGTGAACTAAGAACTCCAAGCCTTTCTTTTGGGAAACACTGCTTCTGTATTTTACACTTCAGAGTTTTATTGGTTTGGTTGTTTAAAAAATTCTCAGCCCCTGTTCCTACAATGTAAGCAATTGCTAATTTCAGTGGAATACCATGGATTCTGGTTATAAACCATTTGGAAGGAGGTTAGGGTGATGATCTTAGAGTGTAAACAAATTTAGCCAGTCTAAACCCTGTCTGCGCTTGCTTGTTTTTAAGAGAAAATGTAGCACTCGGCTAGGTAAGGGGTTTCTGAGTGATTCAGTGTTACATGTATAATTGCCAAGAGATGATTTTCACCTGTCAGCTGAGGAAGAATTCAGTGAGAAGGGGATAGAACAAAACAAAAACTGCAGTTGATAAAATACTATAATAAACTGGAACCTATCCTGTAAGTTTTCTTAATTTTGAAGTCTCTGTAGGCAAGTCATACCAGAACAATTTGAAGCAGGAGCCTTGTACCTTTGAATTTAAAGTAAAGTGATACTGATACTCCACAGTGTCAGTGTATCTTTAAGTAAGCAATGAAACCTAAGCTTTGTGATTCATCACAGTTTCAGATATATCAGTGATTCATCACTGTTGCCCTGCCATAAGCATTTCAACAGTTAAAATGTTTAAAACAACCCACAACTATGCAATTTTGAAGATGCTGTAGTACAGTATATATGCATGACAGTGTTCAATTCTCAAGAATTAATAACTGGGCATTTTGTTTTGTAGATGCTGTAGACGGTAGGGAAGAAAAGCCTGCTGCTGCCGACTCTAATGTTAAGCCATCAACTCAAGTTATAGCAGCAAGCATGTCTGCATTTGATCCGTTAAAGAACCAGGATGAAATCAGCAAGAATGTCATGTCAGCGTTTGGCTTGACAGATGATCAGGTGTCAGGTAAGAGTAGGTCTTGCATAAAGGAAAACAAAACCTGTTCGTAATTGATGACTCATATTTTGGTTTGTAACAAAGCATTTGTATTTTGGATGTATTAAGCTGTGTTCTGTATTTACTGTTTCTTTTCAGAATTCTAAAACTTCCTATGTTAAGGTGTTGCAATTGTTTGCTAACTTTTGTATACAAAATGTTGAAATGTTGCTGTTGGTTTTAGCATGGTGTTTTAGCTTGGAGTGGAAAGTGATTTAACTTTTTAAATTTGAATTACTTAAAGCTATTGTGTAGAGTAACTTAATTGGTGTCCACCAGTGATAGCGGAACAGTATCCACTGCTCTGCCTTAAGGTTTGATCTTGCAGTTCAGCTTGTGCTCCTGCCTTGTGCTTCTGCTGTTTGGGTCAGCCAGAATGTTTTGTACAACCTCACCTTTTCTCTGTTTCATTTCAAAAGTAAATAGTCACAGCTTTTTTACTGTTAACAGAAAGGTATAACCTACTTGTCTGAATTGTATTTATTCTTGAAGAGCTGCATGACTGTTGGCCCCACCTAGTAGTAGAATGCTAAACTGAATGCAGTCAACTTGGGACAGGATAAATTAAGCTATAAAAGCAGCATAGAATGTAATAGGGTGTGTGATGCAGAATATAGAGAAGTGATCTTGCACAGAATCCACGTACATCTGGCAAGGTTTAATGTAACATTGAAACCTGAAAACTAAACTGCTGTTAGGTAACAGGATTTGCTATGTACTCTCAACTTTAGAGCAATGCGGTGGGTTGATCCTGGCTGGGGGCCAGGTGCCCACCAGAGCCGCTCTCTCACTCCCCTCATTCACTAAACAGGGGAGAAAAGGCATAACGAAATGCTTGTGGGTCGAGATAAGGACAGGGAGAGATCACTCACTAATTATCGTCACGAGCAAAACAGACCAAACTTAGAGAGGGAATTCATCTAATTTATTACTAGGCAAAACAGAGTAGAGGAATGAGAAAATAAAATCAACTCTTAAAACACTTCCCCCCACCCCTCCCATCTTCCCGGGCTCAACTTCACTCCCGGCTTCAACCTTCCCCCCCTCAGCGGCACAGGGGGACGGGGAGTGGGGGTTACGGTCAGTTCATCACACGGTGTTTCTGCCACTTCTTCATCCTCAGGGGGAGGACTCCTCTCATCGTTCCCCTGCTCCAGCATGGAGTCCCTCTCACGGGGTGCAGACCTTCAGGAGCAAACTGCTCCAGTGTGGGGTCCCCCACGGGGTCACAAGTCCTGCCAGCAAACCTGCCCTGGCGTGGGCTCCCCTCTGCACGAGTCCACCGGTCCTGCCAGGAACTTGCTCCAGCGTGGGCTTCCCACGGGCCACAGCCTCCTTCAGGTGCCTCCACCTGCTCCGGCGTGGGGTCCTCCACGGGCTGCAGGTGGAATCGCTACACCCCCTCATCCTTCCTCCATGGGCTGCAGGGGGACAGCCTGCTTCACCATGGCCTTCACCACGGGCTGCAGGGGGATCTCTGCTCCGGCGCCTGGAGCTCCTCCTCCCCCTCCATCTGCACTGACCTTGGTGTCTGCAGAGTTTCTTACATCTTCTCACTCCTCTCTCCAGCTGCAAAAGCTCCCTCTCTCTAACTGTCTTTCTACTTCTTAAATATGTTATCACAGAGGCGCTGATTGGCTTGGCCTTGGCCAGCGGCAGGCCCGTCTTAGAGCCGGCTGGCATTGGCTCTGTCAGACACAGGGGGAGCTTCTAGCAGCTTCTCACAGAAGCCACCCCTGTAGCCCCCCCGCTACCAAAACCCTGCCACGCAAACCCAACACAAGCAAGTAAATTTTATGTGGCGTGTGAAGTAATGAATGATACAGATGGGCAAACTAAGAGCAACTGGAGCTTGTTTCTACAGCATGGCTGCTTTGGCAAAAGTGTGGAGTGATAGGAATAGATCTGCACTGCGTGATTGCAACTGTGCAGGATCCAACATTGTACCCACAGACAGAGTGGCTGTCTTCAGATTGGGGTACTGGTCTGTGGATCAGGCCTATTGAGTCATCTCTTCCTCCATTGCACATTTTGGGTATTGTCACAGCATCGTTATTTCGCAAACCAGATAAAGGTTTGATGGTACTTGAAAACTTAGTGGGCTACCTCTGAACAATGACGTGATAGAGTAGAATATGCAGTACAGCTAGCATAAAATTGGAGCTAATTTTTGAAGGAGTGGTTTTGTCTTTTGGTACAAAGCCTTGGTGTCAGTTAATGCTTTGATCATAACATCAGTGATACTTCAGTGTTAATGTGTCTACATAATTGTTCTGATAGAGTGAACTGACTTGACCATGCTTTGAATGTACAAAGAACTTCAAGAGAGGACCATTTAAGCAGGATATAATAAAACCTATTTCTAAAGCTTTAATCCTGCAGTTATGTATATAAAGGCAAAACCAGAAGTAGGCAGATTTGATTAATTTTCCCCCTAATAAGGGTAAAATGAAAACATAATTAAGAGCTTGTTGAATGCATGTTTATATTGTGTAAATATAACTTTCTTAAAATTGAAAGTGTATTTGCAGCAAATTTAATATTGTGCTTAACTTTAAGCATGTATTTGAAAGTAGTGTGTCATAGGTAGCATTCATATAGCTACGCACTGGAAAGATCCAAGCTTCAGCTCCCTTGTTTCTAACAAAGTATTTTGCATTCAATTGTAGTATATTATACCTGTTCACGTGCATGTTTCAAAACTTCTCACTAATGTAGAGAAAATCTGAATTTTCTGTTTCCATGCTTTCTTTGGGTGCTAGATGGAATATTTTCAGAATCATTAAAGCAGACAATTGCTTTTAGACTGAAGCCTGCCATATTCTGCCCAGGAGTGTGAATTTAATACATTCCTTGGAGGTTTTCTGTTCACATGCTGTATGACTGTTGGTAAAATACTTTGTTGTCTGGACCCATGTAGACCACAGTAAAACACTAGTGCATTTTCACACAGCCTTTCATCTTTGCTCCAGATGAGAAAGGATAGGTACGTAGGTGCATATTCTACCCAAATGTAGCAGATCTTCAGCATATGTGTGCAAGGTTAATGCTTCAAAGAGTGTGGAAAAAACATGTTGTCACGCAGGGTTTTATCCCACAGATGGGTCACGTTCCTTGGAAGGATGAAATATGAGTGATCTAGAGACAGGTGGAAAATCCCCCAAAAAATATTTTCAAAGGAGAGTTTAGATGTGCAAATATATTTAGTTTTAGCCTGGATGTGATGCTCAGATAAAAATCTATGGAAAACTGGAAAAAAATGTTAAAAACTTTGCAAGGGAATAGTCTTGTCTGAGATATTTTTTTTAATTCAAACTCTCTGTTCATTTCATGTACTGTATTTTGGTTTTATTCCCCTAGGACCACCAAGTGCCCCTGCAGAAGAGCGATCAGGAACACCGGACAGCATCGCTTCCTCTTCTTCTGCAGCCCATCCCCCTGGTGTTCAGGCACAGCAGCCACCATACCCCGGAACACAGCCACAAGCTGGACAGGTGGAAGGTAAATAGTAGACAAACATGCTGCTTAAGACGTGAATGGAGTCTGAATCTGAGTAGTCAGTAGTTAAGACTTCCAATTAGCAGACCCAAAGTTGTTACCAAACTGCAAATTCATTTGTGCCACTCGGCAGGAAAACCTTTTTCCTCACATGCAGTTCAATATAGAAACGGCAGGTGGAGCAGTAGCTTTATTTAAAAGGCTAAGTGATGTAACATGAGGAGGATTTTCATGGTACTGTTTTCTACTTGCATCTGTGCTCATTTTACTATAAGGCAGATTTGTATACATTACACTTTAAAGCTGTCTCAAAACCATAGTTCATTATTATATACTCTTTGTGTTGTGTCAAGCTTTCGCTTAGCTAACAGTTTGTTGGCTTGTCTACTATGAATTAAAAATGTTGTTTACTCATTGTTTTTATCTGAAAAAACAGAGCCATTACTGCACTGCTTCTTCACTATGTATGGCTCTGAGCTAGTCAGATGAAACTGTATAACTATCTTGTATTTATTGTAGTTTTCCCATGTAACCCTTGAGAGCCTCACTTGACTCTCCTTTAAAGCTTAAGGTCTTTACTATTCAGATTCCTTTGTACAATGCCCTTTTATATGTTATTTGACTTCTACAGATAAACCTATTCAGAGGTTTGCTACATTTGGGCATCATTTTTCTACTGATATTTTCTAAGAGCACTGAGCCTTCAGACCTGCGTAGTTCTGGATGAAACTCTGGAATTACTTGCTACCTCTATATGAAGTATAATATAGTCATTTCTGTGTTAGTGTAGAAACAAGTTACTACCCTCTGCTGCTTTCTGTACAGATATAATGCTGAGATACATGTGAGAGGCATTGCTGAGCTTGATGACAGTATCCACAGTCACTTGGAATATCCTGGAATCACAGAATGGTTTGGGTTGGAAGGGACCTCAAACATCACCTAGTTCCAACCCCCCTGCCATGGGCAGGGACACCCTCCACTAGACCAGGTTGCCCAAAGCCCCGTCCAACCTGGCCTTGAACACTTCCAGGGATGGGGCATCCACAGCCTCTCTGGGCAACCTGTTCCAGTGCCTCACCACCCTCACAGTAAAGAATTTCTAAAGAAGGGCATCAGTAACGTTTTGATTGGGCAGAGTATTTGAGCAACTTGTAGTTAGGCATAGTATTTAAGCAGGCATGAATGCTGTTGGTTGCAGTGGACCTTATAAAGCACTTGTTTTGCTGCTTTCAGCTCTTTTTTTTTTTTCCTGCTTGCTTCTCTAAATTAGTCAAGTGATATAAATGAGACAGCAACAGACATCTTTTGTAGCTTAAATATCAAACGCCAAACAGTTGTTATATATATGTGCGGAAGTTACTTCTGGGAAAAAATGCTTCAGGTTCTTCTGTCAGCAGCTAGAAAACTTAAAAAAATATACTCTCAGCTACTGAACTTGTATTTTATGAATTTAGCCTTTTTACTTTAATACAATAAGGTATGAGGCTTTAAGTGTTGATGTTAATCTAGAACTGAAAAAAGTGAAACACTTAAAAGCACTAGCAGCAGTAGGTTGGAATCCTGAATGGCTGCTAACACCAGGGAAGGGAAAAAATACTTATTTCAGCAAAACTCATTTTACTTAGGAAAGAAGTTGTCTGGGCTCATGTTTCAGAGTAGATGTAATGATTTTTTTCGAATTTGGGTCAGGGAAAGTATAGTGGGGGGGTTTTTTGGTTTGGTGTGTTTTGGTTTGTTTGGGTTTTTTTTTAAACCACTGAACTGTGCTATACCTTTGCCCAGGTCCTTTTTTTGCATGTAAAAGTACAACAGCACTAATTATGAAGGCTTTGGTCTGTAGTTTATGCAGTTTTTATTACTGCTGCTGAAATATCTGAGTAGTGATTATATTTTCTTCACTCTATGGCTAAAATAGGCTGGTTCAGTTATTGGGAAGAGAACAGAAGTCATCATTGCACTTTGTTCATCAGAAATACCAGTGAGAGTGCTTATGCTGTGCATTGTATGCCTATGGTAAATAGCAGTCTCTTACCAAAGCTGGGTAATGCACATGTGATTACCAGCTTCTGAAATTTTTTTCATAAACTAAGTTGCTTTTATCCAAAGTGTTGAAAGACTTCCCTTTGAAATGTGGAGTAGCTTTCCATACTTCACTGTTTGCTAGCACCTCAGTCCAGTGGTAATTTGGGGACCTGTGTTGTCCTGTCCTGCTCTCCCTTCCTGCCCTTCTGCAGCTGAGTTGAACCAGTGCAGGGCTTTGGCCCAGCCAGAACTTGGGATACATTTTGATGGCTAGGTTTTCAACAGGATTGGCTCGCACAAATGGCACTGCTGGTACAGAGCACGTTCTTGTTAAAACTAGTTTTAAAACTAGTTTTAAAATACTAATTCACTTTCTAAAAGACCAAAACACCCCAAGCTGTGCTTCCCCTCCCACCCTTCCAGGATTTTGAGGATATAAGTAAAATGGTGATGCCAGTCATGTGTCAATCATTCTGGTATATCAGGGATTGTTTTTTAATGGCATTCTTTGCCAATAAATGATGTTATGATGATTATAATTGGTTATTAGTTACTATTTGTGAATACCAAGTCACCTCACCTCTGTGTGCAGATACTAATGAATGGCTTGCCTCCCTTGATAGTTTTAAGCGTTTGCTAGTTTGAATTAAATCAGTACAAGAAGGATGTTTCAGTATAGTGCTGTCTCTCATGGCATGCTTGTGCTTTTGTACCGCTAAATCCAGTTACTTGAACACACTCAGGAACCAATTATGGACAGATGTGGACACTTTTAGTCTTTGCTAAAATAGATGTAAAAAGTCTGTTCATGTAAGCACTTCATGATCTTCTAGGGAAAAGAATGTTGTGTGACCTCTTTGGTCTTTTTTCTGAATCAAGCTAAAATGGCTGTTTCGGTGCACAGGAACAAGGGCAAATGCTGGCAGATCCTTGACTGCAAAAGTGCAAAACCAGACACTGATGCTGTAGCTCCCTTGTTTTCAGAGTAAAATCCAGTGAGAGGGAAACTGTGTTTAAGGATCCCTGACTGCATTCATGGCTGTAAATTAAGAATGTTTTCTTGAATGGCACTGGAACACCTCTCTGCTCCTCACTAACACTTCAACCCTGGTGAAGAGAGCAAACCTTTTTGGAAAGCTTTGGAAAAACTCCATGGTGTTTCTTTCATATCCCTTTACCTGGTGTCTCCAGCAGGTGCCAGTGTGATCTCTGTGTTAGCCTGTAGGTAATTATGCCGAGACAGGCAGCCTCCTGGTTGTTCTCCCAGAACTTCCCATAACAACTGAGTTTAAGAAACAGAAAACAATGCATTCCAAGTTTCTAATTTTGAGTTTATCAAGCTAACAGGCTTAAACTCTCTTCAAGCCTTGTGTTTAGCAGCCTTTTCATCCCACAATAATTGCATACCAAATACAATTTTAAAGGGACTGTAGCAGTATAAAACATTTTGAAAACCTTAGCGTGAATGTAAAATACCGTTGCTTTCAGCTGCAAGTTCTGCAGAGAAAAGAAGAAATGAGGAGTTCTGTTAAAGCAGCCTGCACAGGGGTCTGGGGGACTTGGAGCAGAGCCGAGTTGCCTTGGTCTTGTACAATTCAGAAGATACAGCTTATAGTATATTTATACAGTCTGCTGATCTTTGCAGAATGAATAATTGTTACACTTTACAATAGTAAAGTTTCCATGTCTCTTCCCGTTCAGCTAAGCTTTAGTTTTGGCAGGTAATTGTCTTAGTTCTTTGTACCTGTTATTAAATTGAAAAACAGCAGAAGCATAAAGCCTAAACAAGGCCCATAGGTTAAGTCTAAACAAATATTCTGCCTCTTCTTGCCAAGAAATTGGAAGCAGTGAATTTAGGAAAAATTAGCTTTGAGTTGGAATATCTAAGCTTAAGAATGTATGGTTTTGTTTTTGCTTTAGGGTGTATACCCCTGGGTCTCTTAAGAAAACTTGGCTTACAGCAAGTCAGATACTAAGCGATGGATGAGTTATCTGGCAAATGTGGTCAGAATAAATAATGTACCACTCTGCTTACAGTACTTTGATGCAGAAATGGTCTTAAAACCCTAATATAAACAGACAATCTGAAGACATGTTTAACTTTTGAAGTACTTTAATTTACAGTGTAAGTTTTGGAGCAGTTATCAAGACATTTAAAGATTCCTGCTCTGTTACCTGCCAGAGTAGCAGTAATTAAGGTGCATGGCTTCTACCATCCTCTGAAAATGTGAAATAGTAAGCCCCACATACCAAATTAGAACTATTTATTCTGTTGGAGTCAAACATCATTTAGTCTTCAGAACAGCATGGTTCAGAAACTAACATCTGTAGATTGATTTCAGTTGGTAATTAGGTAGAACATACTCAAACTTCATGATGTTCAGATTTTTTGAAGTTTGTATATGTTGTGAGAGGGTTTGTTTTTGTGATTTTAAACTGTTAGGATGTTGTTCAGTGTGTGTTTACAATATAGCTAGGATACTGGGCTTCAACTAAATAAGTTTTTAATCCATAGGTCAGATGTATCAACAGTACCAACAGCCGGGTTATCCTGCCCAGCAGCCGCAGGCTCAGCCTCAGCAGCAGTACGGTATGCAGTACGCAGGTAAGCAGCTCTCAAACGGTGCTGTAGCTGTAGAACCTCTTCTTCAGTGCCCGACCCTGTGAGCTTTGGTTCCCGAACCTGTGGGGCAGGTCAGGGTGCTGACCAGCCCAAGTGCCTGTGGGTCTGAGGGGAACTGGCACCATTCAAAAATTACCAGTAAGAGAATACTGTAGCTGTCTGTATTTTTAATATGTAGTTGGAGTTCTGGTATCTCAATCCTGCTTGATTGTGACCAAAAGCAGACTTCATTATCAATCAGCAGAATGCATAGCTAGAAAGGCAGGCAAAATGCATCACCTGAAGTACGTGCAGTCTTCAGGATTAACTTCTGCAGTCTTGGGATTCTAGTGAGTGAGTGACTAAAACATCCTGATTTAGCTTCCTTAAAGACTGGAGGTATATAAAGATGGCCCCTATTTCTAATTTATTGGTGTGAACACTGATTATAGTTGCCATTTAGTATATCCTTAGCTATTGTAAATACTGTAATTTCAGAGAAACTTTCAAGTGATAGGGTTTTTTTTTAGTTGTTGATTTTACTGACACCTCAAGTAAAGGTGCCGGTAGACTTTTAGCAGAGGAACACTTCAGTGCAGTAGTGGTTTACATGCAATCAAATATGAAAAGTGGGCTTTTGCATATACCCAGAATAAACTTGACTTCAGAACTTGCAGTTATTTTCTTTAGAAGCAGCTGGCATCTAGTAATGCATGGTACACGCTAGGAATCATAATCCAGCTGAAGTACAGGGATGAACCTGTAACAGCAGATTCTGTAACAAATTGCAAAGTTGCTTAATACTTTTAGAAAATGATACAAAGCATTTATCATTACTTGTTTTAAACAATCTTCCTTAAACTAAACAAAAGACTCCCATACCATTAAATGACTCAGAATAGAGCCTGTATGGCTCTTGTGTGTGTAATATATACAGTGGGAGTGCATCAGTTTTGATGCAGATGAGAACACTTGCAGAGCTTATGAAGAAATTTCATGTTTATCTTGGATAAGAACCCTTGAAAACTTGGAACTGAAGGTTTGTGCCTCAGCCCTTGTTCCTGTGCACTGTGCGAGAGCTGCTTGATTTGGGTCTCCAAATGGTATCTTGTTCTCTGCAGATTTCTCACCCTCACATTTGTAATTAGAAGACAGTGACAGACTTTCTGAAGTCTAATTTCAGAAGAAGTAACGAGCCCGTTGGAAGTAGAAGGGTCTATCTGACTTTCTTTAGGCTTAAAAACTGAGGGGGGGGGGGGGGGAAGGAGTTTCCATCTGCTTTCTAGTCATACCCTACCATCATCTAATTTACTATTTTACTAGAGAAGTTCCTGTGAAAGCTGTAGCGCAGTGCGAGTTCTGCATTCTAATCAATAACATCTTCCAGTAAGAATGAAATGCCACCAGAACTGATCTGGGGCTCCTCTGTTTCTCATAACTTATTTCAAAATTAACCTAATCTTTCAGAAACAGGTCTTTTTTATTTGAGGATCAATTGACAGCAGCCTTTGAAGATCTTGACTCATGGGATTTTTTGTTGTTGTTTGTTTTGCTGCTGTTCCCATGAGTGTTGTCTCCTTTTAAACCCATGTCCCACAAGAGCACGATCTGTGCCCACTCTAGTAGACCTCCTAGGCAACAATGTGGTTACTTACTCATGGTAGTTAAAAAACGGACCTCTCAGAGATTTCTCATGAGTAAATTTTGACTCCAGGTTCAAGGTGAGTTTCAGAATTTACTCCAGTGCATTCTTCAATCCTTACTCTTTCTGTTTAGGGCTGTGCACTTTTAATAATTTGTGTGTCTGGTGTTTAATGCTGACAGGATTCCAGTCACTGGAGAGGTTTCATTGCAAGTAGCTCAGGTGTGTTTCATGATGGATAAAAGTAGCTATTTCTTCATAAAAGGCCTTTGTGTCATTTTAAAGTCTTCAATAAAAGAAATTCCTTTTGGAAGCTGGTTTTACACAGAAAAGTTTGGGACATGTTTAAATGGAAGCTTTGTACTAAACTATTGTGTTCTACACAACTCTTTCATATTTAACCCTAAAGAACTGAAAACAGCTATGCTTTTACTAAAGGTTAAATGACTTATGTTAAACCCTAATGCTATTTTCATGACAGTTTAGTTTTGAGTTTTTATTTGGGAAATAGGTTGTGTTTTGCCTCATTTGCCAGTGAAGACTTCTCATTTTTTTGTGTGACATGATGGTAAAATACTATTTGTCATTTTTTTAATTTGTCAGTTGCGGGAAAACTATTTTACACACTATTTTCACTGTTGCTGTGCTGCCATGGTAGTGCACCAGAAACCAGGCAGTGTGCTTTTGTGAAAGGCAGGAAGACTTTGCAGTTCATTCTTGGTTTGCCTTTTCTGTGCTTATTGCATGTGTTTGTGTTTGTCACCATAAACAAGCAAAGGTCTTTCTGGTTCTTTGCTCTCTCTCTCACCCCACCTTGCTCTTTGCCTTTCCAGCAGGCTACAGCCAGCAGCAAACCCCCTCGCAGCAAGCCCAGCAGCAGTTCCCGGCCTACAGCCAGCCGGCGGCCCCGGCCCCCGCCTTCCCCGGGCAGCCGCAGCAGCTGCCGGCACAGCAGCCCCCGCAGTACCCGGGGGGCAGCTACCCCCCGCAGCCCTACACCACGCAGGCCTCCCAGCCCGCGCCCTACAGCGGCGCTGCTCCTGGCTCCCAGGCGGCGCCGGGCACCTACCAGCCGCGGCCCGGCTTCACCCCCCCGCCCGGCAGCACTATGACCCCCCCGCCCAGCGGGCCCAACCCCTATGCCCGCAACCGGCCTCCCTTTGGCCCCCAGGGCTACACCCAGCCGGGACCTGGCTACCGGTAAGGAGGTGCTGCTGAACCCAAATGATGGGCATGTACGATTCCATCCCAACAGACTCCAGGATTTTTAATTGAGATTCCAAAACCGTAATGAGGCAAAAACTATAGCTGTTCGTTAAATTCTGCTGGGGGGGAGGGCAAGGACCAAACCACCCTTTCCTGCTTTAAATTGTATATGCTTCCTAGTTTAATTTGGGGCTGGGTTGTTTTTGGAAAACACTACCTAAATGTCTGTAAAGTGATTGACATTCTGGTTTGCCTTGTTTGAAGGATATGAAGATGCTAGTTGGAAGTTTAGCCCACTTATCAGGCTTGTTTTTACTAATACCATGATGTACTAAATTAGATTCATTCTGGAGGTAAAAGTAGATATGATATATTATAAATTGTAATGCTCACATGGAAAAACTAATAAAAACCCTGAATCTATTACTTGCCTGATCTTTATTTTAGAATTTAGTAATGATGAACACAGTTTTCCTGTTAAGACAAGTGTGTGCTGGGTGTACAGATACTGAGGTAAAGATCCACAGAAGAGACATATGTTTTGGGTGTGTAAATGGAGAAGCGTTGCGAGTAGGGATTGCTTTTGCAGAGGTTATGCAGCAGTAGATGGTTTTGCACTGGCTGCTGTTATTAATTGCCAAGTAACTCTTTTACCAACTGAGCAAGAACCAATACATAAAGTCTTAGAGCCCCTTACCCATTTCATGTTCACAAGGGCAGGGCGAAAATTGGTTTATTACTTGAAAAAAATCTAAGCCAAATACCTAGTTTCAAAAAAAAAAACCAAAAAAAACCCACCCACAACCCAAACCCAAAAAACCCTGTTAAAAAGGAATGACTTTCCACAGGTTCTTTGCCACCCAGAAAAACCTGGGAATGCAGTTCTAGGGACTCGATTTTGAGCCAAGAAAAAGCAGATCAAGAGCTGTAACAAATTCAATAGACCATATAACAGCAGAGGGCAAAACATTCTCCCAGTTAATATTTTCCATCTTACGGATTCTAGGAATACATAAAACTAAGTAGGGAATAAAAAAAAAAAACAAACCAAAAAAAACCTGGAGCGAGCTGCTTGAACTCTCATAAAGACAAATTAGGAAATAGAGCGAGTGAAAACATTCCTCCCTTCAGCATCCTCAAATGTGGCCGCTCATGCATCAGCTGCTCTGCCCAGTCAGCCACAGCTCCTGCTCTTTCTGCTCTTGTCACACCTAAGACCTCAGGGGTTCCTCACACCACAAACTGCTTCCTGAAATAATAGCATTTGCCACAGAAACTAGTATTTGTTTTTCATGTAAAACACTAAGAAAAACACTTGATTAAAAAATATTTTATTAGGAGTACAGTGTACCTGCAATGTACTTTATAAGGCATTTTCTATAAATGACTATTTCTGCTATATATATATAGGGGTGTTCTGATCATATTTATCAATACATTAGTATGTAATGAATAACACGTTTAAAAAAAAAAATGACATCTCTTTATTTAGTTCATAAATGTTCAAGCAGTACAACAAGTAGCTTTGGGAGAGGTTTTAATCAGAATTCCTGTCAAGCAGTTTTAAAGTTCAGTTATCACTGGTTCCCCTTTGTCCCCAATGAACAATGTTTTAAATCTTTTTTTTTAAAATAAAATAGATCTGATGATGCTGTTCTAACTAGCTTATTTTTTTTTTCCCTGTTTCATTTACCTTTCCAAATACCCCCACACTGTATGTACATTTGGCTTTTGAACCACTAAGTCTCATTCTCTGAAAACTACATTTCTCAGGAAAAGCCACAGCAGTGGAGGCCAGTTTCACTTTTAATCCCACATAGATATGTGCCCCTCTGCTTTAATGGGAGGAAACTAAACCCGCCAAGCACTGCCAAGCTGATGGGCAGCGGCTCGAAAACCACCGCTGTGGGCTGAACATCCTCTTTCGCTGGAGCTGACGCATTTGAAAACAAACATGGAAAAGAAAAAAAAAACCCAAAAACCTGCTACCCTGATTGTTGAAAGCTGCATGGATAGCAACAGACCTCAGCGTTTCGGCAGGAATATAAATTGTTTGTATGCATAAGGAGAAAGCGCTTCAAGTTCACTGGTTGCAGGATATTAAAAACTGTAGGGGCTGTTCTATAATTTATGACCGGGGAGACATTACAGAGCTATCTGGACAGGTAGCTTATGGCACTTACGTTACAAGACGACCAGTGAATATTTAAAAAAAGTAACGCACATTGCATTCCATGATCAACTCTGCCATAACTCTGCCTTAAACATTTATTACAACATTGTGATAAATAATATACACACCGTTATCTTTTAAAATACCACATAAACCATACCTCAAGAATAGGGAGCCAGCTTCCCTATACATTATCCTACAACACGTCCCTAGCCTCTTCGGGATTTTTTTTTTTTTTTAAAAATCTAAAAACAAATTTGTAAAACTGGATAACTACAGTAAGCAGCCTACGCTATTACACAATTAATGCAGTATTGGCATTAGACTTGTATAAACCTTTGCACATCAGCAAACTTAAGTGCCAGACATACCATAAACATTTCCATCTTTGAGCCTGTGTTGGGCAGTCGGGTGGGGCTGGTAAGTGCTGGGCCTTTGCACCACGTTGACATCACGTCCTACCATTTCCCAGGTATCGATGTTCCACACTCGTACCAGCGAACATAGTTAATGTGAGTCTCCCCACCGATTTTTCCAAATTTGACAGGTTCCTGACGAACTGCCCTGAAAAATCCTAGGACAGAGAAGAGAGTTGTGTTTGCAGGAAGCCCACAGACAGCACCTTCCTTTGGTTTCCCTGGGAAGGCTGTATCCAATTCAATTCACGGCCAACCCATCCGCCACAAACAGGTTTGCTGAAACTGCTGCCAGTTTTCTGCCCAACTCGCAAGCGGACGTGCTTGGGATTGCTGCAGCCCAGAGCAGGAAAGGTGAAGCAGCCTGCCTCCCCCTGAGGCACCCATGGATGGTGCCTGCGGGGTGAGGCCAAGGCCCTCTCCTCCTCCCTCTGGCTGCTGCTGGGGTCTTCTCTGAACAGGCTGCTGTTCCTCCTTACAAAGCCACAGCCATTACACAGCCCCCCCCCCCCCACCCCCCCCCAGCAGCCTTAACCCTGCAGCGAACCTAAATAAAATGTGACAGTTGGGGATATTTCTCACACTCTCCCCATTCCCAAGTGAAAGATCACACCTCCTGCTTTAAACCTCTTCGGTATGGCAACAGACATGCTTCCCATTCAACCAACTGACATTAAGTTGAGCAATTAGTGCTGAATCCAACCTGCTCATCAGAAACGTGTGACTAAAGCGTGTGCGCGCGTGCGCACACACACACGCGTGCACACAAAATACTGTTCTGCAACTAAGCAGAAGGCATGATGCCCTCCCTGCCCTTCCAGTCACACATACCTGTCCTGAATTCTGGTTTGAACAGAACTCAACTTGCTGCAGCCAGGGAGGAACTGAGCAGCAAAGGACAATCTGTTCTTTCCTCTCTTCAGTTCATGTGCTAGAAATACAAGCTACAGAAGAGGGGGGGGCTTTTTTTGTTTGATTGTTTTGTTGCGGGTTTTTTGGTGGTTTTTTTTTCCTTTCCAAAAGTGAATGTAGCTCATGAATCCATTAAATCTAGTTGCTGAAAATAAATTGGGTTTAAATGTTTTTTTAGGCTGGCGTAGCAAGCTTTTTATGTAGAAAGGGTTTGGGTTTTCTTTTATTTATAAAATCTATTAAAAAAAGTGCATCTGATACAACTGAGAGATCTGCTGTCCTGGCGACGCCAAATTGGATTCAGACAATCCCTTATGCAAACAAAATACCTTTACAAATGGGCAACACTGACTGGGAAGGAAAAGCAAAGCCCTCTTTAAAAAAAAAATTAAATCACATAAGCAAACACCTTTCAGATCATTCACCTACTTTGTTTTCAGAAAAACTTGTGAAAGATTTAGGCACTTCACTTTAATCTCCCACACCTACCCAAATGCGTTTCTGTACTTCTGTAAGGCGTTTTATAACTGAAGCACCACATACAGGAAGGTTTGGCCAACATACTGATTTTGTACTGAAAACCATTTTGATATTTTTCTCAGCAAAATACTCCATGACCCACTCAGCGTGCATTCGTCTGTCAACACAGCCCGCGTTCTTACCCCACAAGAAAAGGAATACCTCACACCGGCACTGCTGCAAACGAGCGAGGCAGGAGTTCAGCTGACAGAAGTAGCCTTTTCTTACGCTCGAGCCTCAGCAACATGTGAAAAGCAGCCAGGGAGGTCACAGCTGCCTTTAGGACATCCAGCCCCATGCCCGCTTAGAGCAGACTGGAATTCTAGGCACCTGGTTCAAATGAGTGCACACAGAATTACTGCAGCATGAATTATATTTTCCAGTAATAACTTTTTAGTTTCTCGTTAGCACTAAACAAAGCTGTTTAATGCCCAACTGATGATTTACTGCACTTTAAATCAACCTTGCTAGTTTGAACAGAACGCTTCATGCCTCTCTGCAAATTCAGATTTGTGGTTGGATTTTTATATGTAATACCAACTGTGAATAATCTGTTGGAATGTTTTAAACAGGAGAGAGGCTGTTGACTACCTAACAGAACCCGAGTCATAATCTTCTTTTAATAGGTCATTGCTCATCTTCAAAAACTTCTTGACTCTCTTCTGCACGCAAAGCCGGTTGTCCCTTTCCTTCGCCCACCCCAGCAGTGGTCGCCGAATCCACTGGCAGGAAAAAGAAACACACAAACAAAGGAATTGCCAAGGTTTGCTACTGAGCCAGGCGTACGGAATTACCATCTTTGACTGGTAGATCATCTTGCTGTCCTGTCCTTCCATCTAAGAATGAGTCTACAAATTGGCAGTGATCTTCTCCATGGCCCCTCTGGTCTCCTATGTTGTAAAATTTTCCTGAAAACAAAGAAGCAGCAAAGTTGAAAATCCATATCCAGTTTAGCGAGGGCTATTTCCCAAAACCACCAGCGGCAGTGGGCTGTGCTCTGCGCCCTGTGGGGAAGCCAAGGTGAACGCTACGATTCTTTTCCTCTCAGGATCCGTAGCTGTAATTTGAACATTACGTGCATACTCCAAGTACAGCACTCATGGCTGTAGACAAAAGTGCCCAGTTCCTGGCCAAAAATCAATACCTGAAAGTATTTCTTCTCCTCCTGACATTTCATACAGTAAGTGAAATTCTGTTATTACCTAGAACCTCATCCTGATTGTATCAAAAATGAGGTTAGTTTTGCTAGTGATTTGAATGGAAGGCGTGTTTGGTTCCCTGTCAGGAAGCCCCCAGTACCTTCAAAGATGTTTTTATGGACCACCTCATAACACAGCCAAGGCCCATTTTAAAAATCATCATATTTTACAACATGTGTGTGCAAGTGATATCCTTTAACAACTAGATGACCTCGGTATCGTAACTGCTTATCCAGAGCATGAAGTGTGCCCGTATATATTTGTAGGATTGCTTAACAGGACACTTGATTGCAACTGAGTAGAAAGCGAGGTCTCAAGTGTCCCATGCAGCGTGTACTGATGTTACGGGCTGCGCTTATCCTGTTAACAAGACGACTCACAGCAAAGGAGTTCTGACAATGATGTTTTTACTTACTGATTTGATTTGCAAGACATTAGTAAAATTCTGTTCAGAAGATGGAGGATGCTACCCTCTCTTCCCAAGCCTTGGCAGGAAATATTTTCAGTTAAACTTACAATTTTTTCTAAATTCCTGTCACAGCACTTGTTCTTAATATGTTCAACCTTTAGTTGTGAGGTTGCAAAGAAAGGTGAGAGCATTTAGAAACAGACTCAGTACTGAGGTATAAGCTAAGCAGAAAGTCCAGTTGCTCATTAGATGTTGGGTGTCCTGTAGCCTCAAATCTGTGCCAGTCTGGCCACTTGAGAGGCGGTGAGGTGGCTTATAATACTGCTCCCTGAAGTGCAATTAATAAAAGAGCAGCCTACCAATAAACTCTCTCGTATTTTTGTGATCTGATCAATACTTTGCCAAAAATTCCCACCTCCAGTTGATGGTCTCTGTGCAGGCAGTTCTTCTCTAGCTTTAGAAAATTATTTATTACTATCTAGTTTTGGCTGCAGGCATGTTTTTTCCACAGGGGAGCTGGTCAGAGGGAGTTCCTCTCAGCAATTTTTTGGTCTGAAATTAAGAACATTCAGGCTGCCCAAAATGGCATTTTTTTTCCATGGCTGTTGAAGGTCATACTTAGAATTTATTTTTTTTCCTCCCCTCAATAATTTTTTTTTTTTTTTAGGTGGCCTGCTTTTCTGGAATGCCTACAGTGACTGCTCTGGAGGACTGTTAAATGAGGTCAGCAGTAGATGCTGGTTTATAGAACAGTCCTGGCATGTGTAACATAGATCAGTTTTTCTTCATAAGAGACAGAATAAACCAGATATTTTTACGGCTAACACAAGAATGGTAACTTTCAGATACACACATACTCACTGCCTTCCGGCCCGCAGTGTTACCTATGCATAATTGTAACAATTGCTATATATAAATAAGCAGCATTCCCAGTGACTATTAAAGTCTTACTGCCCAATTCTTTCCATAATAAAGCAACACAGTTAAAAACATTTAGCTAACAAATGACTAGACTAATCTTTCTCTTTTGGGGATAGCAACTCTAGCATAAAGTACATTAATTTTTTCTCCACTGTTCCCTTATGGGTGGTCTTAAGAAAATTAGATACCATCTTTGTTTTATACATTGTAAATTCTGCAACGCTAGAAGTATAAATTCATGCTAAAAACCCAGCACGTACAGATATGGTTGTTGGCTGCCTTACACAACAGCATTTGTACAAAGGCCCTCAAATTTCAAGATCATGATGCTGATTAAACTGCAGAGCTTTGGAAGGTATTTTCAGCATAAGGTGGAACTCAGACCTCAGCGCAGCCCTTCGCTACCAGCACACGCTGCCCAGCTGACTGGTGCTAACAGATGCGCTTCCGCTGGCCTCGGGGGCATGATGAGAGGTGTGATGGTGAAACACATCACAACAGAGTTTGGCTTCACATTGGAAACTTTCTCACTCAGAGAGGCCTGTGCCATGAGAGTTTCACTTAGGAAACGAGGGAAAAGCAGCTTTCCTTCTACATAAATATTTCAATTCTTTCAAATATGGTGACAACTGCTCAGCACTGGTTGTAACTATTCAAGTGCAAGAACCAGGCTTAGCAAGTCTAATGAACAGAAAATGTGGCTACCATCATCTTTCTCCAGCCAAGTTAAATCACCACCCTTCCAGCAAGAACAAAAACAATCTAATGAAAATAGGAAAATGGGCTCCTGATATATCAAACTTTTCTTCTAAGATGAAGTAGCTTTCACTGCAGCGTTAATTCACTTGATTTAGGGCTGAAGTCTAGTCCTGCTAGATTAGCACTGCTATTTCCTCTACTGGCTGGTTTTGTGATACAGTATGCCTCATTGCTCTGTTTGTCATTTGATCACAGTTGGTTCGTACAGCAACAGCTGAATGAATGATACCTCTGTTCAAAACGTTCGCTTTTATTCACAGAATTGCCAAGATATTATTTAGGTATGAGGTACTGTACTTATTATTAATGACAGGGCTTTCCTTCCTTGTCTGCTCAGGGAAGAATGGTGCCAGCTGCAAGGCCGGGCAGCTTAAAATTACATTGGCACAGGCTGCCCTACGCTCTCCTGCTTTTCTTTTCGTGTTCCTACATACGGAGACCAGGGCCCTGCTCCTGCGAGGTGCTGAGCTCTGACATGGGGCAACGTTGGGTTATGAAAGTTGATTCTTTCAGCCACAGATTCTCCCAGTTAATTCAATCTGATACTGCCTAACTCGCACTCAAAACGTTTCCCATATGCACTTGTTTATAGAGCACAGAGCACAAAGAGTAACGCCATTGTGACAGAGTTGTCCATGCTGCTCTGATAAAAGACCTCATACAGAAAAAAGCCAGGAACTTGGGATAGATTCTAAATTGTTAACATATTTCTAAGTATAGCTTGTACAATCTACATGAGATGCAAAGTTCTGCTTAACTATCAACTAACTGAAAATCACTTTTACAGGCGGCTTCCTGAGCTTACACACAGCATGTGTCACTTGATTCAGGTCTTAAATACATCACGCTCTAGTGACCTTAAGACACTGAACAAAACTTGAGAAGATAAGGCCAGGAGGCTGCTGTTAGTAATAAAACATAAGAAGGGGGGGGGGGGGAAGGGATTATAAGCAAAAATGGGGAATGCGAAACCAAAACAAAAATGTCAAAGCAGGTGAGTAAAACCTGTTGACTAGAGCTGAAGTCATGTATTTACAAGCCTCACAGTAATGAAGTAACCAGATGTTTACCAAATGGGATGGGAATGACTGAGTCTAATCCTGGTCTAAAATTAGGTCCTAATCCTCTAATTAAGAGCAATGCCAGACTATCCTTTAAATACAAATTTGGCACCTTTACAATATATGCTATTCACTGGCTGAGACCTGACCTTTATCAATTTTCTGTATGACTCCCTGGATACTAACGGGTACTTAAAATCAGATGACCACCACAGAGAAGTAACTCTTCAGTCTGAAAATTCAGTATCAAACACATCAAGGATTACGGAGCACAAGCAGATTACTGTTTATGATTAATTTGCCTATGGGCTACATTAAACATACCTGATCACACTTCAGCAGAGCTTGTCTTGTTAAACGTCTTAGATCTGGAACCATGGCATCTCTAAGGAGCGTATAATGTGGACAACATGGATTTGAATGTCTCTTACCTGTAAGTGAATCACTGAGGTATATCTTGTATCTCAAAGAATTACACAGCTGCACACCTACAAACTTCTTATACCAAGTCCTCTTTACATATTGTTTCCCTTTGCATTCTGAATAGGTGTCCGAATTGAATGGGATTTCAGTCCAGATAGCATCCTTTCCCACTGCAGGAGAGGAAGAAAGAGGCTGAAGTAAGATGTTGCAGACAAAATTACGTATAACACATATATTTCAATAAATAGAATTAGAAACCTTGATGGAGCAGAATGCACCATGGCACCAGTCACCTGCGTTTTGAACATGAAAGATACTGCAAGGAAGCACGAAAGGGTGCAGATACAACTGATGCAGTGAACTGCTGCTGCTCTGTGTGTGGTGCCAGTTTGGAACAAGCTCATTCTAGGACCTTGTTACAGCAACAATGCCTGTGTGTTGGCAAAACTCTCATTTACGAAGTGTGTGATACAGTCACTGTTTTTCAGTGGGTTCAAGCCAGAACAGTCAACTTGCAGCAAACTGTATGTGATTTAACAAAAACACACAAAAAAATTAAGTGTCATGAAGACACTGCAGAAAGAAATGGTGTCTCAATGTTTGTCAAAGTGATTGTTCATTACAAATGCAAAAAGCAGCCCAATTTGCTTGAGCAATCTCAGCTGTTCTTCAAAGGCTCAGTCCACCTCCCACCGAAGACAGCAATGTCTCGTAAGGGGCTTATAAGCAGAGCTGGATCAAGCCCTCAGAAGCAGAAATTTTTTCTAAAACACAACAGCAGATAAATAGTATCCTCCAGATTGTGCTCTGTTAACTCACTTAAGTGTGAAGTAGCTTACTCATCTTACAGAGCTGTCATTTGCTTTAATGACAAGGCTGAGAAAATATGAGGCTGTCCTTGGCTCATTTGTGTGCACTGGTTTGAAGCCATCCCAGCTGCCACGTGGGAGCACATCATCACGTTGATTGCGTTCTGCTCAGGTAAACAAGCAGCCTGGCATGAATTCCCTACCAGGGGTGTGGGTGGAAGGAGTGAAATCATGTGTGAATGCTGTTTGATTCCATAACTCATTTAACTGGTGCAGCACATCCCCCCTACCCCCCTCGTAAAATTATGCTATCTCATTTCTGAAAAAAAAATCTTGATCAGAAGATACTGTACTATACATAAAAGGCTTACTTGAAATTGGCTCGCTCACTCTTGGGTCCGCTGGGGAAAGAAAACAAACATTCAATCAGACAGTGTAAAATGAACTTTCCCAATATTTCAATGGAAAAGTGATTTTCTATGGTTGACATAAGCTGTAATTTGTGAAACAGAAAGAGTTTTGGAAGCAAAGTTCACTTTTATATTAAATTAAATAAATTTCTTACGTGAAACTACAGTATCAATGAACTTTTAAAAATTTTACTTATGGGACAATACCGAACACAGTTCTAATAAACCAAGAGTTTAAACCTGTAACCAGCAAAACCCAATTCTACTGCATGTTTTTAAAAATTTCACTTTCAAAACTTAAATAATCAGAAAGACCCCTCTGTAACGCTCGCCACACAAAACTTGGCTATGAAAGCCCAAAAGCGAGAAATGGATGCGTGCAATTAACAAAAAATAAAACTGACTGCTTAATTTGTCCAAGCTAAATAGGAGACAGAACGTAAGCGTTGTCATTCATGAAAACTGCAATTGGCATAAACATTTTTTTCAGTTTTAACAATCTAGGATTACAAAGAGTGTATTCACAGTTTTTAAATATGTGTGGCATAGTCTGAACTCCTCCCTGACTAATCCCTTGCTCAGCCAAAACTCATCCATCAGTGACAGAACTAAATGAAGACTAATATATTATTACACCTGGCTCAAAACACAGATTGAGAAAGTCCTTTTAAAAAGGCTAAATCCCTTTGGTGTTTTATATGGTCCTTGAGTGCTATCAAGCAATAAACACTTCTACACACAAGATAGTATCTTGCTTGTATAAAGTCAACTGCAGTTAGCCCCATGGGGAACTGCAATAGGGAAGGCAAAGGCACGCCCTGATGCTCAACTCTGAGTCAGATAGGACTTAACTTGGGAACCAACCAATGGTCAAAATAGGCTTGTATACACCTCTTCAACAGTTTCACAGTAAACAGGATGGAAGAGGACACAGCGGGACATTGACTTTTCCCAACTGCTATTTCTCAATCCTTATTTCAGGCAAAATACGTCACTGTTACACAGCAGCCTTATTGAACAGGTAGCAAAAGTGCCTATAAACACAGCAGCCCAAAGAAAAACCTTATGTTCCTCATCCAGAAGTCATTAATGCGTTTGATAGATACAAAAAGGTCAGGAATATTAATCTTAAATGACTGAGCCCTCTCTAAGGATAAAGTTAGTTTCTTCATACTGAACACCAGACAAACTCTCTGTGGCCCTCTTTTTTCTCTCCTGCAGTCTGTCCATCTTGCATCCTGACACAATAAAGCCCTGATCTCAGGCTGACCTTCCAGGCACTACCGTAACATGCTCAGTAGCAAAAACCCAATTTGGAGACAGTAAAGAACAAGAGCAAATGCGCAAAATGAAGCAAGAGAGCCTTTCATGTATCCGACGAACACGGATGCTAAAGCCACTGTAAAAGATGGTCGGACCTTTGGAAGTTCTTACCCGATTCAGTACTGAATGTCACAACATTGCTACTTGGACCTTCCCCAAGAGGGTTTCTAGGTTTCACGTGGAATTCATAACTGGGGAATAAAATAGAAGAGATTAAAATTTTGCAAACCAAGCATTCTTTCAGAGCCTGGAGCGAGCAAACTGCCAACACACACCTTCATGCTACTCGCCTCCTGGAGAAGAACAAAAAGGCCTCGTTTCTTGCTCTGAAAACACTGAGGCATTCTTTGTCTTACACAGTTAACACCTCTCTGAACACATAATTTACTGGTCCTTTTGATAATTCTTTGCGCATATACTATTAATGTCTGATTTAATGCACCAGTGGTTTAAGTCTGTCTCCTCTCACACATGCAGCTTCATTTCTGGCAAAGGCAGCAGTTCAGGTGAGGTCAGAAGCTCTGATAAGCAGAGACTGGGTAAAGCACATTGCTATTTATTTACACATTTTTCATTCATAAGAACACAAATCTCCAATTCAATGCCTCTCAGGCCCACCAACAGTGACAGACAGGGCCACTGGTGAAACACAGGGCGTGTCTTCCAGGACAGGAGCTCAGCCAAGACAAAGATCCAATTGTATGAATCTATGTTAATAGTAAATATATGAAATAATGAAAAGATATTGTGCAGCATCTCTTTCTTATCTTTTCATAGAAACGTCGCACACCACCAGTCTGTACTGTAGTTATCTCATGATTTCTTTTCATCACAGCTGTGTTGGGAACCAAACACGGTGCTATGATAAACGGAACAAGATTGAAGAGAAAAATCCAAGCCAGGGTCCTCTGCTTAAGCCTCTCGTACCTCTCAATACTTGATTAACAGTGACGGACAGGCAAGACAAGGTGTTTTCTAACTCTGCAGCTCAGCTGAAACTTACACTTTCACTTAGAATCTCTAGGTGAACAGCTACTGAAAGACAGTTACAAGCCTAAAAATGTTACACAGAAGATACCAGACAGATGAAGCAGGAAGGGGAGTTACAGGGGTGGACACTGGATACAGCTAAGATCTTAACCGAAGGGCAGAGCTAGGAACAGGTTCTGTATTTCCTTCCTCCCGGCACAGACTGTCCCAGCAAGCCGCTTCGCAGCCTTCCTCGCTCCAGGCGGGCAGCACCTGGGAATTTCTCACTGCTCAGCACCGGCTCCCTGTAGGACCTGCATGCCCTCCATGCCAAAGCACCCTGCTGAGTAGCATCTATACACCCAGTCAACAGCACCCTCTTCATGCCTTCCCCATAAGCAAGAATCCGTCCCACGCACACCACCTACAGAGACTTTTCGTATGCTTTGAGTGTATACATGGCGAATCTCTCTCAATCTCACTGAGCGGTTTTTCATCTGTGAAAGAGATCCATAGGACCCAAGTCGAAAGGACTGCAGGCCTGGAAAATGGGCCCTAACTTAGAGACTAAACACAGAGCAAAATGAGAATCCCAGAAGTCGGCAATTAAACACGCAGCTCTCGACTTGTGAAGGATCACTTAGCAATGATAACTTGGGTAGCTCATGACTATAACATAGCATTGTAATGTACTGCTGAAATTGTTTCCAAACAGCAATTTTCTAAAGAAGAAAAATCATACCACTCTCTGCATGGTTGGAAATTTGTAAACTCCATTTGCAAGTCCCTACAAGACACAGAATAATTCAATCCAAACTTTGGATTACCTCTCATTGCTTCTTGGCTCCTGCAAAACCTGAACAGCTCGCTAATTAACCTCAGTAGGCCAATCATGCAGTACCAAGCAACTTTTTTCCATCCTCAGTACTTCTAAGACAATATTTAACTTTGAAATTGCTTACATAAGCAATTGCTTTATTTCTAGGGTTTTCTTTTCTTTTTTAAGGGAAATAATTACAAAGATTGGTATGCTGAACAGATGCATCGCGGATAATTTGTGGACATTTCTAAGTGAAACACGGGCCTGTTTTGAGCTTTAAAAAGTCTATCTGGAGTAATCTTAACATTTATTCAGACATGCTGCAAGACCATTTTGAGCAACTCATATTACCCTCCTGTAGGAGGGGGACATTAAATAAGTAACAAATTAATAAGTTCTAGACACAGAATCTTCTTCATGATCAACTTAAACTGTTTAAACAAATACATGCTTTTAAAAATCGGATCTGAGCAGTTGGGCATGTGGTACAGTAATTTTTTTGGTCAAGAAGTATCCTCATCTGGTAGGAAAGGTCATTATCCAGAGAACTGTAGCAGAGCAGTCAGGGATTCCTTCTGAAGGATCACTGAAGCATAAATGAAGATTTGCTAATACAATGGGTGTTTTAAAGTAATAGCTAGAAGATGCATTTTGGACAATGTACAAATTCATGCATGCCTAGAGATAAAAGACTCCAAAGAAGTTTTCCTGCTTCCTTCACAGAAGGAACACCTTATCTAGAGCTATTACTGTGATTTTGATCACTGCTAGCTCAGCATGGCATGTTCTATTGCTTTACTGGGAGTTTATGGTTTGACCTTATGGATGATAATAATGTTTATGTCCCTTTGTATGAAATCAAAAGGGAAATATGAAGAGCACTGCCTAGGATTCCCAACCTAGAGTTTTTTGATTCCATAGGACTGGCTACAAGGAAAGGATAAATACTGAGCAGGTGAAATGCTCTTATGGAACTGGACTGGGCAGCCGCAGGGACTCAGAAGGTAATGATGCAGACAGCTGTGAACTAAAGATAAAGATCTACAGTCAGCATATCTGGATCTCACCTGAATATGTAAGGGTTTCAGAGATTTTGCAAGCTGGATTTACATGCCTCTGTCAGGGAGGAAATCACAAGCTAGACAAGACAGTGGAGGATTTTGAAGCACATGTAAGCATTTTGCTGATTTTTGTACAAATGTATTGTCCTCAAGAGCTGATATGCCCTACTTTGAGTTGCATGAGGCAGCACTCTTCATAGGAACCAGTCCTGTTCCCAAAAAACTTAAATCTATGAACTTGGACCCATCAATTCTCTACAGACCAAAACAAGAACTGATGACTAAATATTTTCCAAGCAGTGTTTTCCAAATTGTGGTCTAAGGACCACTAGGATCTCTGCAAAAGATCAAACCATAGTTGGGAAAATTATGCCAAGATTGAAATAAAGAACTCAAATCTACACATAGAGATTTCAGCTCGTAAATATATAAACAAAATTGGAGAAAAGGAAAGTAATAAAGAGACATCCAACGTTTAGCTCATCAGTTAGGGGAGTCTCCTATTGATAAAGGTAAAGAGCGAATTTTTTAAACTAAAATACATACAGTTCTACAGTTTTGTGGTAGATGTTTTCACAGATGCCCAAGCATCACAGACTCCTTTCCTCTGCTAGATTCAATCCTGAAAGAATAGCAGTTGCTGCAACAGTACAACAACAACCACCAACCACTTTTGGAGATGAAGAGAAGTAACTAGCTGACTGAAAACTGAAAGGGAGAAAAAGGAAAAGTTAGACTGAGCTCACAATTTGATAGAGTTTACAGATCTAACTGTAATTTTAAAGCCACAGTGTGGCTGTCTTCATAGAAAACCATTTAAAGTCTCCCTTTTCGTGTGTCAGGAGAAAGATCTGAAAAATAAAAATAAAATGGTGAAAAAAGGGTACCTGCTGCATCCTATGCACTTCTATAGAAACCACAAGGGAGAGGAAAAACCTGCTTAGAGGTTCAAGAAAGTATGTAGGGCAAAGTTAATAAAAGGAAATAGGAAAGCTATATAATGATTATCCCATGTCTACTTCTTAGCTAGACTTATTCATGAGAAACTAGAGTTTATATTCCATCTTTATATCTGTGTGCCTATGATGCCAAAAACTCTGCTACCCAATATACGCAGCAATCTAATGTGTCACACCTCTAACATCTCTAAGATTGCTCTCCTAGAAACTTCGGAGACTAGGCTTCCCAAACTGCAAAAGATGATAAAAGTCCTTGTGCAGATTAAATGGACTTGACTTACAGTAATTACTGTGCAGACAATATTTTTCCACCATAGGAAATCACTATTCCACATGGAACTTTGGCAGACACAGACGCTTCTGCATTTTTCAAATCATGCAAAAGGAGAAGACTGAAGACTGCAGAACTGAAAATAGGCGAAGAGAGATTTTCACCATAATAGGAGGACTGGAGCAGCTGAGTACAGTCCTGGGACTTCAGGTCAATTGCTGGGGAGATGCTGGTGGTTGGATGACAATCATGCAGGACTGTCTAAATGCATAGAGTTTCTCTGTCTCTGCGGAGTGTGCTTGGATAGCACTGTGATCAGACAAAGCAAATAAAACTAGGTTTAAGAGAAAGGAACGAAAAAAGAAAGAAAGAAAAAGTGCTAGGCTTGTTTGAGGAGTCTTTCTCCTAATCAAGTTGGAAGAAGGGCTGAGAGAAATGGGAAATGCTTACCCATGAACCCTTGTATCAACAGCATTTAGTAGAAAAATCTGTTACTTTTGTAATGAAGACTACAAAAAACATTCTTCTGCCAATTTCTGCACTTTTCTGCATTACAACTTTCACTGTAGTTCTCATCTCTTGACCCTTGCCACTACCCAAAGTTAAAATCTCTGCTTTGGTAGATTTTTTTTTTCTTGTATGGGATTAGCCCTTTTTGGGTGTTAACTGCAATACAAGCCAATACAAGATAATAGTAATAACAACAGGACCAGGTAGGTATGAATTATTGCCTATTAAGTGCACAACAAGCATATTCAGTAGAGGTTTAAAGACTTACTTGGTATGGCCTATGAGTAAATTATAGTAACATTCTCTTTTTTTGTTTCATACCTTTTGTGAGATAAATGAAAAAAAACTTTTGAAGGAAACCATCTATACACATTATAAAACCAGTTTGGTACATGTATATATCCTACATATTTCACATTTACAGTTTTGGTTCGTTGGTTGGGTTGGTTTTTTTGGGGGGGGCTTGGATTTGGGTTTTCTGCAGTGGTTTGTTTGTTTGTTTGTTTTGGTTTCGTTTGTTTGGGTTGGTTGGTTTTGGGTTTTTTTTTTCCCCTGGGGTGTGTGTGTTTGTTTAACATTTCCTGTTATTTATATTGCTTAAGAGACCCCATGGCTGGAAATATATTTTCCCTTGGGACACAATCTAATGCAAAAGTCCAAAAGAGACCACTCAAAATGTATTTTAAAAAGGAAAAAAAAGTATATTTGAAATCACCAAACTACTTAACCAGGCAAAGGATCAGTACCTAAAGGGAAGTTTTACAAAGCTGTGGAATGCAAGCATCACAAGCTTTTTGTTTCTTATTAATACTTTTTTCCTATTAAAAATCTACACCAGCAAGCTGGTGGGACACAGCCTCTAGTTTAATGGCTACCTGAATTTCCCCAGAGCTATCTGGCACATCTCTGACTGCAGTCTTAATGTTCTTCTTTATTACCTTCAAATTACTGCCAACACAAACATGCATGAGAACTGTTTTCAACAACATTCATACTCTTTTTTGAAGGCTTAGTATAGAAATTAGTGCTGCAAAGTTTCCTGGACACTAGTGGCATGTTCTATGAACTTAACTGCCCTTAAACAAATGACCAGAATGAAAGAAGAAATGTACACCTAATTTAAAAAAAAATTTCAAGATAGGGCAGGGATACAGAAATAAGAACTACATATTTTGGCAAAGAAACCAGCAGAAATAGCAGAAAAAGTCAAAACGATACTATATCAGATGACTGGAAGACTTAAATAAATAAATCAATTTTAAGGAGTTAGAAAACTCCAAAACTAGCAAAAACCCCCAAACCCTAAAATTCTTCTGGAAATGGAAAAACAGAATTGGAAGCAAAAAACCAACAACATCTGTATTTAATATTCTAGGCCAGGAAAGGTCCACGAAAAAACTGCAGGTCAGTGAAACTGATTTTTAACAAAAAAGAGGCATATGAGCACCATCATTACGACACAGGAGACAGAATGAAGAAAACAAAAACCACAGCAAGCCCATTTCTATCTCAGGTCTCTCAAGGTTTATTACAAACAAGCACCTCAAGGAGGGAAATACTGAAAATTGTGGATAATGACCTTACCTTGACTCGCACATGGGAGATCTTGCTTGACTATTATCATAGGAATACTTTCATTTCAAGGGAAGTTTTTAATGTAAAACTAAGAATAGGTAAAGAGTACAGAGTCCTGGGAATGCTAATGAAACTAGGAGTTCCAGTGTGAGCAGCCTTGTAAGTAAACTCAAAACCAAGGTACCTGTGTGACAAGTTAGATGGAATATTACAGGTCTCACTCTTTAAATGACTACTTGGAAGCTAGACTGTAGTTGCTTTGACCAAAAAGATCAGTCTTGTAGTTTGGCTTTGACTGTTTTCCAAGTGGAATAAATTGTTGTCGTGGTTTAACCGCAGCTGGCAACTAAGCACCACACAGCTCCTCACTCACTCTCCTCTCCCCCCCTCGGAAGAGTATAAGTGAGAAAACTTGTGGGCTGACATAGACAGCTTAACAAGTAAAGCAAAAGGCACGGCACACAAGCAAAGCAAAGCAAGGAATTCATTCCCCACTGCCCAGGGGCAGGCAGGTGTTCAGCCATCCCCAGAAAAGCAGGGCTCCATCACACGTAACGGTTACTTGGGAAGGCAAACGCCATCACTCTAAACATCCCCCCCCGCTTCCTCCTTCTTCTTCTCCCAGCTCTATACACTGAGCATGACATCATATGGTATGGAATATCCCTTTGGTCAGTTGGGGTCAGCTGTCCCAGCTGCGTCCCCTCCCAACTGCTTGTGCACCCCCAGCCTACTCACTGGTGGGGTGATGTGAGAAGCAGCAAAGGCCTTGGCTCTGTGTAAGCACCGCTCAACAGTAATGAAAACATCTCTGTATTATCAACGCTGTTTTCAGCACAAACCTAAACCATAGCCCTGTACTAGCTACTATGAAGAAAATTAACTCTATCCCAGCCAAAACAAGCATAGTGGTAAATTTCTCAAAAAAACCTGTGACAGTTTTCTCAGTATAAAAAGTGCAGAATTATCATGTGGAGGATGAAAAATTGAACTGACAGATTAGTTCATAGTAGTGCATCCCTTTTATTTTTCATTGCTAAGAAATGAATGGCATTTGCATTAGCATAGAAAACCACCTCGGCCTACATTAAAGAAAACAGGCAAAGTTGAGATTTACAAGATCAGAAACTACTCCCAAGATATAATCATACAATAATTGAGGTTGGAAGGGACCTATGAAGGTCATCTGGTTCAGGCCCCTTTTCACCACAGGGTCAACTTAAAAGCTACATTAGGTTGCTCGGGGTCGATCGACACGCACAGTAGTTACAGACATTCACTGCTTGAACAACAGAGTGAAAACTGAGTAGCTCAGACTAACTAGAAAAAAAAGAAGGATGAATGGAATTTAGCTATTTCACTCATTTAACAAGTGAAGAACTAATTGAAGGATAAAGATGACAAAAACTGCAGAAAATTTGGTGTGTGTTTAAGTGTGATACTGAGAAGAGGGCAGAGTGAAATGTGACCAGGATCACCTCTAAAATTCTTGGAGATAACGTAAAGGGTAACAAAAGTTAACTGCTGTACAAACTTGTAATTAACAGCTTTATATATGTGATTATTAGATCACTGAAGCACATCTATAATAGAAACGTTTAAGCAGGAGACATTCATAAAACAAGAGAAAGTTTTCCTCTTCATGCCCTAGTTATATCCGCTTAACTATCTGTATGAGAAGGATATATATTATCTAGCTCACGTAGCGTAAACATACTATGTGCTTTGAGAGATTTCAGGTAAAAGTTACAATCAAAAGCAAAATATCTGACAAAATTAAATAGAATTCTGGATTGCACCCAGACCCCAGCTCAGTGCCAGGAACAGTAGCAGTTTCAAGAACTCTGACCAACCAAATAATGGATATCAAGATTTGAACTTTCCAGGTTACTTAAACTATCAGAGGTTTTCTAAGGTGTGATAGTGAAATGCTGCAAGTACCATATTTGGCAATTCTCCAGGTGAAAGAGAGGCCAACGTACTCTTCCTATAAGGAAAAATCCTTTAAATGAATGTGATGTTGTCAACTGCCAGGCATGCCTTATTGTCAGAGAATGGCATGGATACAACGTGCCTTTGCTTGGGCAAAAACCATCTGGATCTTAGTGCTCCAACAAAATCACATTGTACAGGAGCCTTTAGAATTTTTTTTTTTTTTTAAGATCAAGTGGTCATGTTGGAAAGCAGCTGACTATGCCCCACATATATCTAAAGGGTCTCTGTCCTCACAAGCAGATTTTCAAATCACTATTATCTCAGAGTCTAGATGTCTTGCAATCAAGTCACCAAGGACACATAAAGCTGGCATATATATTACAAGACAAACAAGAGATATAACAAACTGCCATAATATATACAACTTTATTTGTTTAAAAGTAACCCTTGCAAGTTGTTGCACACCTATGAAAGTCCATTTTCATTTCCATAAAAGCATGGTATAAGTCTGTTAAAATCAAATACCTGATAACTGTACTGAAAGTCAGAATTCCTTTTCTTTTTCAGCCAGTGCATTTTTTCTGGATCTGGTCGCTTTCAGACAGCTAAATGGACACGTAGAATACTACATGGTAATCCTCTGATTCAGAGGAATTTGTATCCCATTTAACTTCTATGTTTATACTTACTGACAGTTGCAGTCACACATGCAATTTTTCATGACAGACTGTAAGAGTCTCTCAGTGCTGCCTCCCTCACACTGTCCAAATTTCTTAAATATCCAAAGTCTGGCCATTAGCTCCTAATCTTTAAAAGCTGCCTTGTCAAAAGGCCAGCTCAAAGGAAGACGGGTGTCTGGCTTACTGCAGAGTTTCCCAGAGGTGTAGCAGTATGACCTATTTGAAAGAAGAATGTGAAAGAGAAAAGCAAACAAACGGCATGATCTGGCAGGCTCAGATGCACCCAGTTTTTCCCTGCTGCTTGTTCTGCCCGCTTCACACTGAAGAGTTGTTTGTCTTGCTTCCCTCCTGCTAGATGTGGGCAATTAACTCTTTAGCTTCTGGGTCAGGCACTAATATATCCTACCTGATCTACCTCACCTGGATGATAGACCTTGGGCAATGTGACGGCAGACCATCTTTGTAATGTACTGCTCCTCAAGATCATTGAATCAAGAATTAGAAGCTTCAACTGTCTTGCGTGGAAACTGAGATACCACATTCACAAGCATTTTTATTCCTTTTGGAAAGTCTTTGTTTAGGTCTCTCTGGTTTAGATCCATCCTGAACTGTCTTTAGCTCTGGATGTACTGAACCTTCAGAGCAGCACATGGGATTTACACAGCCTCACTGATGGCTTCAGGAAAGCTGGAAAAAACAGACTCTCGATTCAGCTTGTCAGCTTCTCCAAAGCGTTTCAAGGCCAAGAGGTTCTTCCCCAGTTAATCCACCTTCTGCTACTGAGCATCTCTTTCCATATACTTGCTGGTAGTTTTGTAAATGTTGATCATTTGCGAGAGAGATTTCTTTTTCTCTTCCAAGTTTCTTTTCCGGCTCCACCTCTTCTACAGGTCTTTCCTTTAAGGGTAGTTATGGAAAAGTCTGCTTCCCAGTCTTAATGTATTACTCGATGAATTTGCAGACATTTCAGGGACTCTGTTAATTAATTTACTGGGCTGTATTTCATTGTCTCCCTTTTTCCTATTTTCAGTCAGTTTTGTCCACAGGCCCATTTTCTTCATCTAGTGAGCAATCAGCTCCTGACAGACAGGAGACTTTTATTATGGACATACACCATTCCTTGCAACACTGATACTGTCTACATGATGCCAGCTGTCTTAATCACTTTCTTATTTTCCCTGAATTTAATGTGCCAAGAAGCCTGGATTCAAATGGTAACAGCAACTATTTCTTGTGCTTCTGCCAAAGCTGGCAAGGCCTCCTCAAAATTAGGAAACGTACATTTTGAAACAGGATTTTAATCAAACAGAGCCACTCTGAAAAGGACCTTACTCCCTTTAAATCCTGTGGGACTCAACGGACATGCACTGCTGCAATTTATATCAAAGGTTTTCAGTTTGGGGCAATGGCCTCCTGAATCCAGAAAGCATCTCACCGCCTTTCCTGTTTGAGGTTGGGGGGGCGGATAATAGCCACCACTCCATCAGGGAAAAGTTATGCCTCCACCAGTCAGTAGTGATCTCATATCTGGCTTGTTGTAACAAAATCCATGCTCCAAAAGACAGCTTTTCCCCATGGTCTTGCTTACCAAAACCTAAAAGTCCCCTCATAGGCTTGACAGAATTGTTACTAGTTAAAGTTAAAAAACACCTTATCTGCTTCTGCATAGCTCCTGCCGCCTTCATGACCTTTCCAATGGTTCTAGCTGTGTCTGCCTGCCTCTATCTTGCTTCCTTTCTGGACAAAGAGCAGTCTAAAAATGCTTTTCTCTTTTTGCCATCTGGACATTGCTCTAAGCATCAAGGACTGTTGTTTTCTTCCCTGTCTTTTCTACGCTTAACTGAATCCATCCCATTTCAGTCATCACATGCGACACGAAGAGTTCAAATGTGTAATGGAAGAGAATCTCATTAATAACACACAGTTCTTTTCAAGGATGCAACTGTACTATTTCAAAGCAGAACTGAAATGAAAACACAAACAGCATAGCCTGACAAGGTTAGCAGCACCTACTGCCTTTCTTAGTTGCTACTCCAGAAACATATTATTTTACTATCTCTTCTAAGACTTCTCAACTGATTGAGGAAACTGATGCTTGGTCTCCAGTTGTATTGCTAACATAACCTAATTGCCCCTTTAACAAGACAGAACAACATGCTGCAGAGTTTACCCTTTCACAAGCAACATGGCTTTAAGAAATAACAGAGAGAGTCTTGATGCAATACACAGCAATTCTAGCCCATCTCATGAGTTCTGGAGTCTCTCAAAGAAGCTCTTTTTGGGAATCATAATTTCTTTTTCTTTTTTTCTTTCCTTCTTTCTTTTTCTTTTCCAGTTCTTTTCCCTTCCCCTTCACTTTCTGCAATAATTCCTCATTCCTCCTCCTAGGAGCTGCTGGTCACAAGTACATGAGCTAAGAACCAACACCACAGATTAAACCACACATTGGCTAAAAATAAAGGTTCAAGATGGGTTCTATGCAAAATTTTGTGCCGTGTTACCAATTTAAGGATAAGAATAGAAAAAGGCATGCTATCTGAAACAGAAAAATCCAGTTACCAAACCTAAATGGATGGTCTTACAGGGAAAAAAAGTGTAATTCATTAACTTTCTAATGCAATCAATAAGCAACACAAAGTACAAGTGGTTTTCTTCCCTGCTCTGAATTTTACCACAAAAAAGAATAATATTTTTTATGAGGTTTTTTAAAAAAGAATGATAATGATTATTTGGACTCGTTGCCATCAACGGGAATTCACTGACTTGTTTTTAACTTGCCAGCTGTTTTGAGACACTGAAAGAAAATTGCATATACAGGAAAAATGTATCTTTCCTCTCCATGCCACAATGGAATAGTCAAGCTTCGTACAGCGACCCAACTTGCATTCCAGTATTTCAACGAACATCCATCTAAATAAGCAAGCAGCCTACATCAGTTGTGCCGAGCACCCTTAAACCCCAGAGAGAGTCAACTGTACATATAAATCTTGATCTCACATATCAGGTTAATATTTCCTGTGTTCACTTTGTTTCTTTATCTGCTAAATTTAAGAGGGTTTTTTGATAGAAGGCAGTACATTTTCTCATATTCGACTGTTAAATCTTTCTGATAGAAGAGGTCACTTCTGCAGTTTGTCCAGACCATAAACGCCCTTAGAAATTACCTAAGGATTCCTCCAATGTGTCTTATCTGTTAACTTAAAAGAAAGCAAAACCAAAGCAAACCTTTTTCCTATCAGGAATAAACCCAATTTGGTCTTATACACATATGCATTTTCATTTGAAGTAGCAGACAGCTGACAGTCTAAATTAGTTGTATTAACTTAGAAAATGATTTTAAATATTTAATTACCTTGTGTCAGGTTTTAGGTTTTCCACAGTAGAATGGGTTTGATTTGTAGTGATAATCGATTTCTCCTTTTCACCATCACTTGCTCCATTTTCAGTTGATACCACCTCATACTCTGGAAAATTACAGTAAAGAGAAATTTGCTTAAATAACAGCTCTTACTTGAAGTTCTTCATTGCTCTCTCTTTTCTTATCTGATTTCTAGTCCTACTATCTAATAGGCTGCAAGGACATCTTGTGTGAACCAGTCTGGACATCAGTATGCTACAATGGTTAGTAAAGAGAGATCCAATTCCAGATTGCCGAGTGCCTAGCCCCCCATATTTCCTCATAATTCAGTTATGGGATAGAGGATACTCAACATCTCACCTCTGCTAAAAGGTACAGTAGTGACAAAATTCCAAACACAAATAAGTATAAGCATTCTGCAGTTTGCACAAAAAAGTATCAAAGATGAAAGTACAGTTTCTAAATGCTTAAACCTTGACTAACTTGAAATAAGACCTATATTTTTAAGATTTCCAAAGGAAACTTCCCAACTAACTTGGACTGTGCATTTAGGGAATCTGCCAGTTTAGAATGAAACTAATTATGCATATCTTTATTTCTGTATTTATATGATTTATAAAGCCTCACTACTTTCTTTTCATCTCACTGGGATGCATCATTAAATGCAAGCCATGCTCTGAACAGGGAATTAACAACAGATGTTTCAGAAGAAGATACCCCTTCAGTCATAGCCTTGTCCGAGATATAGTCTCTCTATAGCAGGAAACCTCTGTCCCAATTTATAACAACTTCTTCTAATCAACACACTGAGTATATTGCTAATTCTCCTCTCTTTGCAAAGAAATTCACAACCTCCCCAGCCCCTTCCTTTTCCCTTCCTCAAACTTGTCTATAATACCAAGCACAGCTTTGCAGCAAAGGAGAATGTTTTCAAAGAATATTTGCAATGAGCATTTAGATCTACAGCGCAATGAATAAAGCAGGTATTATGCTGTGAGGACAGAGACCACCTATCAACAGCTACAAAACCTCTAGAAAACTACTTTCTTTCCTGTTTTTGTCTAATGATACTATTTTCGAGTTCTTAATTAAATGATAGCATGCTGTAGGGCCTTCCCCCCTCCCCCCAAATTTTTTGTTTTCAATACAAGGAAACCCATTTGTTGTCAACACAGAAAGATAAAACACCTGCAACGGGATTCAGTGTTAGAAAGGAAAAAAAACTCTCTTAATTGCTGCTGGACTCTCAGATCCTCACTCCTAGTAAACATAGGAGATGTGTACGTAAATGAGCATGCACAGACCAACTGACCCGATTTTTACCTTAATTGTGCAACTATGGCTTCCTTTACACTCTTCTATACAAAAAGCACCTATCAAAACCGCTGGGGTAAATTATGCAAGACAATTATGCAGAGCAATTTCAACTAATCTTCAACTACAATTCCAAGCTTCTTAACCACAGCAATTCAATCTGAGCAATTATATACATATACGCACATGTGAATTTCAGATTTACTGCAATAGTTTCAAAAGGGACTTCTACACAGCATCTTTTTGTCTTTACCTTGTAATAGACTCAGTTATTTACACCATATACAGAGTAACATAAAACTGTAAATTAAGTTTAAAAGTATGTCAGAAAGTCAGCGGGAAGGAAGGAATTACTGACGATACTGAAGATTTCAAAATTTCCATGTTCAAAAGTTCTTCCCCACAACAGTCACCCATGAACAGTGAAAGACCAACCACTGCCTTTTAAAAACAAACTCATGGACCTGCAGGAATGGGTCTCTCAGATGAGAGGGTGGGGAAAAAAAAGAGGAAAAAAAGGTAAGTAGAGGGCTTTTACTTTAGATCATTGTTCAAGTGAGACCAATGCAATGACCAAAGACATTAGCACTGATAATATATAGTTGTGTAAAACATATCCATGTTTTCTCTCTAAGCATTTTCTTTTTGGAAACAAAGACCTTTTCCTATATAGCCATCAAGAGCTGAGAGAACCATGGAGAAAAAAAACACACAAAAGCCCTTATTTGCCCAATTAAGCCTCATTAGAGAAATTATGTTTTTTAGGAAGCATGGGAGAAAGAGTAGATATCCACTGCCTTACGTACATGCAGATTGAGAACGAATAGGTAACTTTGCAGGAATTCAATCTTTCTGCCTTCTGCCAGCCCCAAGTCAGTATGTGATTTGAACCTTCTAATTCATTCAAGTTGGAAAAGACGGCACATATAAGTGGGCGTGCAAACATGCGTGCACACACACACAAAGCACTACTGAGCACATTCAGTACCTGCTTGTTACTCGCTGCACAAAATGAACTGCCTTACATTTCTGTGGCAACACAACAGGAGTAGAGAGCACCAGCAAAATGGTCTCGGTTCCTGACATTTGCAGCCTTTACGAAAACAAGGAGGTAAGCTTGATCACTGTTTTGGTTATTATTTGTCAGACCTTTCCATTACTGAAGTAAAATTTTGGTTTTAGGAATACCCAATATGATGAAGCCCCTTGTGCATAGCTAAAAGTCAAGCAATGTAACTGTTTCAAAAAAATGGCTCAACAAATTACATTTTCTGTTTCCACAGTTCTATCTGAAGCAGTGCATTAAAAAAAAGATGTGATGTCTAACTCAGATGATTGAAAAAATATGTCTAAACTACAAAAATAAGAAGAGATGACAGAAAACTTGATTTAAGTCTGTCTAAACAAGTAATGTCATACCAGTGCCAATATGAAGTAATCACTGTTTTCAGAAAATGGGATTCAATGCCTTCTCTTGAATTCAAGAGTGTCCTTGGATGAGTCATTAACTGAGTAATTTTTTGAAATTAAGACGAAGGCGACAAGCTCAATGAGAGTATTTGTAAGCTATAGAGTTCAAACATTTTGTATTACACATTGACGTTAAAAAGAATGAAGATGGTATTTATGGGAAAGCTGTTACATCCAGAGAGGAAGATAGCTAGATTGAAAACTAAAGTTTATCTCAGTGAAGCAAAATGAGTATTAGTCATATATTCTGCAGAAGGTTTTAATCTTCCTTTCTGGAATGGGGAAGGGTATGCCAGGTGTCTCAGTTATCACAGAATAGTCTTACAGAAAAGAAGAAACTTAATGGAAAGTTAACTTTTATAAATGCTGATTGCAACTGAACAGACAAAGGGTTTCCGCCTAAAGTCTCAGAAGACACAGTGAGTATTGCTTGCTCTGTATTTCACAACATGCACTGAAAAAGAAAATAACCAGTATCAGAAGGCAATTAGGACTTGCTTTCATGATTAGATAATGTGCACTGACAGTTTTACCAATTATAGTGGAAATGTTTTTCTATTTTTGCAGTACAAATGGTGGTGCTGCAGTGGATTCATTAACATAGTCAAGAAAAACAGCAGGTCTACTTCCAAGTAAACATGCAGACTAAATGATGTTATCTGACCTAATCAAGCTAAGGACTAGTCTGTGGAGGAGGCCTCCAAATGACAACAGCAACAAAAAGGCTTTTCCCTAAACAAAAAGAAGCATTGCAGAACTGCCTGGAATGGGGAGTGTTCATAGAGCGCCTACCCTCAGACTAATTCTAAGGTTAGCAATAAGCCCACACCGCCTTTTCTTCCAGGATGAAGCACATCATGGAAGACAAGCCAGATAATCATTATTCTCTCTTGTTGGTACTTTTTATTAGCCTACAGTCTCTTTTTATTCCCCTTTTAATCCAGCAGAAGGGCTAGCTTTCTTCCTCTTTCCCAGAGGAAAAAAAGTCAGGCTAATTTTTGTTTTGAGTGTCCCTTTGGTTTTGCATTTATTATTTTTCAAAACAGTGGGAAGAGCATGAAAGAATAGAGGCTAAACCTAGTAATTATTTCTAGAAAATCAAGGAAGGAATAATTTGGGGAAGAGAGTGGCTTTGTTTGTGACAGTCACCTAATTATACCCTGCACTGAAATCTCTCACGACATGCATATACCACATCTGAAAACATCCCACTTACATGCTAAAGTGAAAAGTCTTAGTTCTCACAGTTTCTAGTCTTATCTATTCTACTCACCTCTAATGCAACACAGCCAAATCTGTTTGGTCATGGCTGTGATGAGCCAGTGATTTTGCAAATCAAAGATTTATGTCCGTGGTAAAAACGAAAGTCATTTTCCTGACAGTACGGAAGAACCATAATTTTCAGTTGTTAATTAGTTTGAATGTTCAAGTTTGGTAAGCTTGTGTTGATATACAGAAGGCAATAGAAAAATTATGAACGGTTGTCTTGCATGCTTACCTGTCTATGTACTGATTCCTGCATGACTCATGAAAGATTTATTCTCAATACAAAAACCTTCCTTTGGAAATGAAAAAAGCAAACAGATTCTTTCAACATAGAGAACTTGGTGACCCTACGGTGAGTACAGCAAGTATTATGTTGGCAGAGTTCTACTGACTTACTAAATGGATGTAAGGTTTCATTGCATCCAGCCCGCTGATGAACAACATCCTCAAGTCAAGAAAGAGGTCCACATTATGTGTATGCATCTATATAATAAAGACTACTGTCACATTGCTGGAACTTCTTGACTAGATCCTACCAGATTCTGTACACAGAGAATCCAGAAATTAAGAGAAGATACAGAGTCATATTTCTTAAGTATCTCTTTGTGTCATCGCTGACACCAATGATATAGTTGTGACAATCTTGTTCTAATGTAGTAGCCTTTTCTTATCCACATTGGAGTTGACAGTAGCACAAAATAAAAGCACTGGGGTATAAGACTCCCTTGGGATTCAAGCATTTTTTAAATGGCATAAAACCACTGCAAAAATAAAAGTAAGCTGGAAATACTGTATTCTGATACAATGGAGGAAGTCAAACTAACCAGTAACAGTGTCATTGTCTGGTTTTTCCCAGTCCAATATGACGAAAGTTGGACAACCCTCAACAGTCACCACTGTGAGGTTGGTTGGAGGATTTTGTGGAGGACGAATAGGTTCTTCCTTGCTGCCAGCTTCTTCTTGAGGAAAATGTTCAAGAGAGCTTGTGATAGAGCAAGGCACATCATCATCTTTTTTCATGTATTTGACATGGGGGGCTGAAAGCAATAGGAAAGAGCTGTTATTCAATAAAGTGTGTTTTTACAAAATGTCAATGCCATCTCACCTAGTGCACAACTTTGATCTCAGGGCACCAAGTAAAAATCTGCACAAGTCAAACATAAATGTTTAAGAATAAAATGCATGAATTCAATATTAAGTTGCTTGTTGGATTTTTTTATTTATCATCTAGTCTATCATCTTTATCATCTAGTCTAGTACATGTTACCATATTACTAGACTATCTGAATGTGAACAGCCTGGAATGAGAGGCGAGGCATATATGATGGGTAGATATCCCTTACGGTAAAGCGCACTGGTATTGGGGCCATACCTCTCCAGGTATGCTTGCAAGCCCACAGGAAGATTTTCATATGGTTTGGTGGAATATGAACAGTGCGCAGTTGTACTACTGCTGGCACACAGGAAAAGCCACAACGTGTTTGTGGACAAGCCTGTAAACTAGAAGGTGGTAGCAGGGAAGAAAAAAGAAGTAAAATTTAGGCAAGAATATGCTGATGGTTTGCACTACAGCCCTTTCATCTCACACTAAAGTGAAACAGAATCAAATGAAAGTTTGGCCTTCAAATGAGAAAAGATAGGTCAGTCTTCCCTCAAATAAAAATACCATAGCTATTAAAATCCTACCTTGGTACCTTGGTTTGCCTGAAGAATCTGTTTCTGATGTAGGACTTGAGCTGAAGACAGTTGCATCAACTGTGGGAAACACAGAAACGTGCTAAAGCAGTCAGGATTCATGACACCAGTGTTGTGTTACATAGGCACTATACTGAACAGAATCTTCTCTTACGTGCAAATACTACGATGGACCTCAATGGACAAAACACAATACATTCACAACAAGCGTTTTTTAATAAATCTACTATCCAGCTTGCTTTACAGAGCACTAAGGGTCACAGCGAGTTCATGATCACTATAAGGAGACAAGACTTTCAGTATTACTATAAATCCAGGAAAATTAGAAACAGCGTTATTTATGACAATATACCTACAGCTGCATATATTGGCTCAAAAATTCTAAACACGTTCTCCCCCAAACCCATTCTTGTATGCCACTTTGAGAAGATTTAGGTCTGAACTTGTTGTTAACTCCCAATTTTATAAAGGGCAAATTAACAGCTAACCACTATGTTTACCCTATTACTCTTTTTTCTATTTAAATGGTGGCAGTTTGATCAGATAGCTAGGATTATATCACAACCATGTTGAGCACTATCAGTAACTGTCAAATAATAATTTGAATTTATGTCCTGTGCAAAAAGAAATGTTCAGGAAAAGAAGTGCCTTATCTACTCCCTTCACAGATTTAAAGTAGCCACTGAATAGTATTGAAAACCTTCTAAGCATGTATTGAATTCTTGGAAGACGGAAGGGCCGTCACATTCTCATTATACCAAGGTATGTATCAGAAGACAGCCAGATGAACTCGGTCAAGTCAGAAAAGTTGCAAAGTGGCATAAAGGAAATCATAACGACCCCAGACAGAATACTTCTTATATTAAATGTACAAAGCATCAATATAGTTCAGGGAAAGTAGCAAAAGAATAAAAGGAAACTTTTATGTTCATTAAAAAAAAGAAAAAAAGAAAAAAAAATAAAAAAAAAATTAAAAAAAAAAAAAGAAACCAGAACTGTCTGTAATATGCTTACCATAATACTCTGGAGTTGCAAAAGCTGTTGGTGTCTTATATGATGTTCCTGTTCTCACAGGTGGTGTTGGTCCAGCAGGTTTTGCTATAGTGACAGGAGGAGGAAATTGTGGCAACAAGGCATTCACTATTTAAGAGTGAAACAGCTTTCTGATTTTGTAACAGAACTCGGATTTCTGACAACTGCTTCATGAAACAAGTGCTTTCATTTCAACTGTAATATTCCCTCAAAACTTATACAACAGTTTCCAGTTGGATTTAAAAAAGTTCTGAGTTGTCCTTATTGCCAATACAACCTACTCCTGAAACCCAGTAAGAAAATTCTTTGCTATTTGGAGACTGTCTTGGAGGACTTCAGCCAGCTAGAATATGACCTGGTTTAATGCACAGAACCATCCTACACAGACTGGTAAAAGAATGCACAGTGACCAGCATTGACATTTCTGTTTCTCAAATAAAAAAACACATTTCTTCATGAGTTGTAAGACAGAATAGCTTGTCAGCAACTGAAACTTGGATTCTTCCCTCAAATACAGGTAAGGTCCTTTCATTCCTATTCTCAATACAATATATATATTAGCAAGGCTGGAGCTGGAACATGTGTAATGTTAAACACTGAGTCCTTAACTATGGTCTGCATTAAGAGTTTAACCACAGAATAGTACTGGAGTTTCCACTAAATGAAATTAAGATGCACTTCAAATGAAGGTAAGAAAAATGCAACCAAGTCCAACATTTTCAACATTTATAACACTAAGTGACCCAAGGGAAAAAGCTTGCTTTCTGAATTGATCTATTCTGTAGTAGGCACCATAAGTTTGGACAGAAACTGATTGATAAAGGCAATATTATCTCCCACAATTAAATAGCTATTTTAAAAATTATTTTAGATTATGTGACATTGCTTTTACTCCTTAGCTGTTATCACCTAATAAAGAAAACAGGTTTCCAAAAGGCAAACAATCCATGGTAAAGGATGTCTTGATTGTTTTCAAAATAGCTGTAAAAGGCAAGAACTACATCCACGAAATGTGCAGATACTCCCAGATAACCACTGCCTGACTGTGAAATCTCAACCCCCCAAAAAATCAAGAACTACATAATGTAGTTACCTTCCATGCATATATAATGGGAGAACATGGTGACTGAAGGCAGAACTCTGGTGAACCAAGTTTAAAACAACAAAAATCCCTACCTTCGATTAATTTCCTTAATAAAGTGGAAATTTATTAAGATTCTCCTAATAAAGATTCTCTCCCTAGTTTCCACAAATTTCCTTAATAAAGTGGAAATTTATTAAGTTTCACACTAGAGTCCAGTTTCAGAAAGGTTCTGGAACTCTCTTGTTTCCTTTTTTTTTCCATTCAGGAGACTTTTAATGTCTGCATAGAAACCTTCCCATAATACTCTTCCACTGGATGAGTAAGAAAGATGCAAGTAAGGAATTAATCCTGTTAATGAGAAAGAAAAACAGGACAGAATTATGAAAGGGAAAATCCAAGAAGAGCATCAAGGCAAATTTTTCCTGTTAGTACTGTGGAATAGTCTCTCCAGGGAACCAGAAGAAACTCAATTATAATGTTTAAAACTAAGCTGGATAAAGCACTAGGAAAACACAGAAAAAGGAAAATCTGCTACTGGCCCCACAAGGAAGAACCAGATCATCTAACCAATTTATTCCATCTTGAATGCCTAGGAAGGTATGGTAACCGCTGACTACCACATAACCTGGCCTCTAGTGTATGGAAAAAGGGTGAAATTTCAAAACACTGGTAAATTAATTAGACACTTAACAGAGAAAATTAGCATAGACTCCATTACAAGCAAAAGAAAATGTATCAGGTCAACATTTTTTTTATGCTACAGCTTAAGACTGACAATAGCTGTTGCAGCTATTACTAAGGCAACACCACCAATCAACAGCAAGTACAGACACAACATTTTGATCCTGGCTGGACTGTTGAGTAAATATACAGCTTGTTTCATTCAGCTTGGAGATTCTTGCTTCTTATCTGCTGCACAAAATGCTACAGAATTATTTAGGTCTTTGGTGCCTTAATAGCACACAAAGCCCCAGATGAAACAAACTAAAAAAAAGCCAACAGGAAATACAGCAGACCCAAGACCTTTGTATTTCCAGTGAACTACAGAGAGTAATATGAAGAGGGAAGTATTTCTCATGATGCTAAGCACAATGAGGTGATAATTTCTGACTACCTGGAATGACATTAGCCTAAGGATTCTTATACAGAATCCACAGACAAAACATACATAAGCATAGAAAATATCAGAATCAGGGTAAAATTGAAATAAAGCAGGAAGCGTGAAAGTTTCTGTATGCTCTTACACTGAGAAGCAGGAATACTGTTAGCACAGGAATTAAGCTAAACTCTTTGCACATGAAATAACTCAGCTCGCTCTGCCTCTCAGTGCAGTTAGTTTTCTGGGTGCCTATTAACTCCTTATTTGCAGTGGTTAATAGATGTGCCATAGTTCTTTATAAATAATCAGTGTGGAGTACACATTGGAGCATAATATTCATTATCTCCCACTTGATATGCACATCAAGTAACTGCAAATCCTATTAGTAGACATGAAACATTCTTAAGATTAATCTTTATCTTAAAGGATGACTTGCATTATGCTATTTCGCTTTCAGCTCCCTTACTAGGGATGATTTTGACATAACTGGGTGAGAAAAACAAAAGGAAAACAGAGTTATGTATGAAGACAAGAGACACAAGGCCTGTGTGTTCCAGAAAGTTAGTTTCTATAGATATCACAGATTAAAGACAAAGAATCTATACCATAAAACCCCCTATACCCTGCTAGTCAGTTCAGTATTATCTCACACATAACAAAATATTTATGCTGAAAAGGCTGCGATACCTGGACTCCCTGGTTTACCAGTCACAGTGTTTGGAGGCAGAGGTTTTCTTCGCATTTGTGTAGGCTTGACAGGAGGTATAGGAGCATGCTGAGGGCCAGGTGATGTAGTTACTGAATGACATTACAAGGCAGTGTTATTAATTATTTAATCTCAAATTCCAAAACATCAGAAACCTATTACAAATTATATTCCGATCTCTCAAACAATGTTTTCATGATTTAATATCAAAAGTGAAGAGGTGAAGTTAGGAGCTGAAATGAATTCTATTTTCAGCCTTAAATTCTTTGTGAAGTGTGTGCCATGGAGTTTTAAACCAAGCTTACACTGAAAAAATGTAGCTCCTTTGGGATTTCGTACAAGTGTTTCAGTGATTCATTTTCAGTGTAGTTACTCATTTCTGTCAATGGTAATTTTTGGCAGCCAACATGATACTTCTTCCCACAATAAACACCACCTCAGTGTATTTGGAAACATCTTCAGTATCCTGCTCACAAAACTTCTGATCTTTTGTACTTTCGAACTGATAAAACTGGTCACCCTCAGCTTGAAGCAAAAGATGTAGCAAAAGGGGTATTATCATTAGGGACATTCTATTGTATGCCGTTCAAAAGTGAAAAATGAAAAAAAGTCACTGTCACTTCATGCACTGACACGGCTAGAGACACTTATTGTGTTAGAAACTCCTGAGGCACCTGACTAGGTTGTTTCAAAGTGCAGATCCAGCTGATATCCATTAAATTGATCTGGTAAGGTCCTTTGACAGCGAGGTCTGAAAGAAGAACCTAAGCCTCTTAAATTCATACTTACAAAACATTTTACTGTATTTTCCAGGCAATTATAAAGGATTTTATTATGCAAAGGAAAGGCAAAAGAAAAAAAATTTCTTCCACTATTCACCTTTGCACTTCTTTCCTTAAGAAAAAAAACAGGAGATATGTGCAACACATTTATGTAACAAAAGACTTTTTGTACGTAATGGGAAAATCCTCAAGAGTAATATAATTCTTACAGTGCTGCCAATGTCAACAAATACACCAGTTGCCTGATACTGAGTTAGTGGCTACACAGAGTACCTCGGGCCCTACATATCAGACTTTAGTTTACTGTATAAATAGAGTGACTGTGGGCGAGAAGGGAGCAGATCCAAAGACTCATCTGGGAGAGCCTTTTTAGAAATACTTACAATATACAAAGAGGAACATCTCTGTCCTTCTCTGTTCCCTTTTCCTTTTGGACTTTTGCAGTCATTATAAAACACATTTTTTTTAAAATCCCTCAGATCAAGACAGGAAATAATGCTCTATCTAATTCAGGAAGACGTAATGGTTTTGAAAATAGCATTTGTAGGTTTCATATTCATTCTTAATCCCCAGATGGAGATGAACAAAACATGCCTGAAGATCTGAAAAAGGATAGTAAATTTTTTGTATATAGAAGTCGTCATATACTAGATACTACTATGTGTGGTAGTATCCATGATTAATTTTTCCCCTACCTGTATATAGGGAATGGAATTGTCTGAGATATTTATGGGGTAAAAAAGTGCGAGTATTGACTTGTCAGTGGTTTCTATCGTATCTTCTGAACACTGCAACTGCAACATGCAAGCCAAAATATCACATTCAGTGGACTGTGTCACAGTTGAATCTACTATACTGCACTCTGGAAAAACAAGAATCCCCACTCTTCCCTTATACTACTTCCACAATGATTTGGGTGATGGTCTATGAAGCTACCAAATCTAATTAACAATCTGTGGAAATCTGAGCTTGTAAACGAGGACGCACAATAGAATTTAGGGATTTTGTGATAGCGTAGATTCTTGCAAGGACAGCAGCATGGTGAACTATTAGGATTTATTTAATCTCAGGGGTTCTTTGTGGACTGGGAATGTATTTCTTTGACTCTGTCACTCTTCATGAAAAAGGAGGGTGTGCAACCTCACAAGCTTAATTCACACATCAAGCTTAAGTCACGTGTGCTGTAACCTATCTTTTTAATTTCTTGTACGTAGCATAATGGTAAATTTTTCAGTTAACACACACACTAATTTTTCAGTAAAAGTAAATGTATTTAAAAGCAAAGTCAAATACTGGCTAACTTACAGCAATATCTGATTAAGCAGCCTCATCTCTTTGCCTGGTAAGATCATGGAACAGATCATCCTGGAAGCTATGTCAAGGCACATGGATGACAGGGGGGTGATGAGAGACAGCCAACCTGGTTTTACAAGGGCAAATTGTGCCTGACTAATTCAGTGGCCTTCTACAATGGAGTGACTGTGCTGGCAGATAAGGGAAGAGCAACTCGTGTCATCTATCTTGACTTCTGCAAGGCCTCTCACACAGTCCCACATAACATACTTGTTGCTAAATTGGAGAGATATGGGTTTGATGGATGGACCATTTGATGGAAAAGGCATTGGCCAGACAGCCCCATATAAACACTTGCTGTCAATGGCTCTATGTCCAAATGTGGATCAGTAACAAGTGGTGTCCCTCAGGGATCTGTACTGGGACCAGTGCTGTTCAGCATCTTTGCTAATGACATAGTGGGATCGAGTGCACCCTCAGCAAGTTTGCGGGTGACACCAAGCTGAGTGGTGCAGTCGGCATGCTTGAGGGAAGGAATGCCATCAAGAGGGACCCTGACAGGCTTGAGAAATCGGCCAATGCAAACCTCATGAAGTTCAACAAGGCCAAGTACAAGGTCCTGCACATGGGTCGGGGCAATCACCAGTCTCAGTACAGGCTAGGTGACAGACAGATTCAGAACAATCCTGCAGAGAAGGACGTGGAGATGCTGGTAGATGAAAAATTAGACATAAGCCAGGAATGTGCACTTGCAGCCTAGAAAGCCAACCGTGTCCTGGGCTGCATCAAAAGAAGCATGGTCAGCAGGTCAAGGGAGGCGATTCTCTCCTCCTACTCTGCTCTTGTAAGGCCCGACCTGGAGTGCTTGCATTCAGCTCTGGGGTCCCCAGTACAAGGTGGCCATGGACCTGTTGAGGCGAGTCCAGAGGAGGGCCACAAAAATGATCAGAGGGCTGGAGCATCTCTCCTATGAAAACAGGCTGAGAGAGTTGGGGTTGTTCAGCCTGGAGAAGAGAAGGCTCCGGGGAGACCTTATAGCAGTATTCAGTACTTAAAGGGAGCTTATAAGAGAAATGGAGAGAGACTTTTTACCAGGGCCTGTAGTGATAGGACAATGGGTAATAGTTTTAAACTAAAAGAGGGGGAGATTTAGATTAAATATAAGGAAGATATTCTTTACTGTGGCAGTGGAGAGACACTGGAACAGGTTGCCCAGAGAAGCTGTGGATGCCCCATCCCCAGAAGTGTTCAAGGCCAGGTTGGATGGGGCTTTGGGCAACCTGGTCTAGTGAAGGGTGTCTCTGCCCATGGCGAGGGGGTTGGAACTAGATGATCTTTGATGTCCCTTCCAACCCAAACCATTCTATGATTCTGTAATTCTGAATTTTGATATACATATTAAAGCCTCATGAAAAGAGCTTAGACCACAGAAGTATACAAGAAAATTATGGAACAGTAGTAGCTAATTTCACAAACACACCCAACTGTCTTTAAAGACTACAGTTCATGGTATTGCCTTACTTCAAAGCTCTAAAAGCTTAACTTTAAGCACCTAATATCATGAGTAAAAGCAGATGTAGATGTTCCTTGAAATCTATGCACATAAAAAAAACCTTCCAGTCTCTGCAAATGACAAGCTGGATTTACTTACGTATACACCATTGCCTGACATTCAGTAACAAAAAATGCAGAGCACCATCCTTGTTTTCAGTTTAAAGTCTGCATCCAGCTACCACTGATAGTATATTATCACAGTGGACTTAATTTTTGCAAAGTACAATTGCCAGCATAAATAAACTTTAAGAAGATAAAATATCAGAACTCAGCTGTCAAGATGGGCTCTTGTCTTTATGCAGGTAAATTAGGTGCAAAGGAAATTCAGCATGAATTAGGAGCAAACAGCAGTTTATAAATTAGTTAGTGGCATATCTTTGTATCTGTGTTTTTAAATCTAATAACATGTTTTAAAGGAGAACCTAACTAAAAAAAACAGCTGCAGCTAAATAGTAAATCCAAGGGTAACATGAAAAATATTTCCAGTCAGTTTTTATGCCAGTAAAAAAAGCACAGCTAAAACAAGCTCTATTCTTGGTTATGCTTATGAAATAAATTCTCTACATGTAAAGGTGTTTATATGTTTGTATGTATGTGTATACACATGGCATACAAACACAGTCTATACTACAACTTTTCAGTTGAAACAGAAAATTTCTAAGAAGCTCACTAGAAAAAACCTGAAATACAAAAAGTCTGTTGTTGAAGGCCTATTTGGGGAAGCCGTTTTTCAATAAAAATATTTTGATTGTTTTGAAAATATGATTGCAAGACTTGGAAGAGAAGTAAAAACTGATGAGTCTGGTATAACACGTGTAAAAAAACCTGTAACCTTATTTATGCCACATTGTTATTTCGCTTCAAGCCTAAAGTTCTAATTTTCCCAACAATCCTAACAAAACTGTCTCATAAATGGGAGGACAATCTGGTTATGCATTCACTCTATTCTCTCTTGCTATGTAGAAACTATTAGGATGAAAAAAATCAGTGCTTACAGCATTGTGGCTGTTTGATCATAAGGATACAGTACTGGTAATGGTAATTTTTAATATATAGCATATATTAGTGATTAAGTAGTGACCTTGAAATACTTTTATTTTTATCTCTTTTAGTAGCATCCTGAAGCCAAAAGAAGTTGTATAGATGAGAATGACTAAGAATTTTTTTTCTTCTTAGTGATGGTGCTTTTGTGTAGGAAAGGTGGGGGTTTTATTTTTCGTAACTGTTAAAATTTGCTATATTGTCTTCTTTTATTAACCTTACCAGAAATTGGCTTTTCCCAGGTATCACTATATTCCAAAGGTTTTTCCACATCCACACCAATTTGTCTGGCAATATCCTCAGGTGTATATACATCGTCTGTGAAACAAAGGAAATGAAGTATTTACAGTGCAGTACCAAGGCATGGAATACGTAATATTGCATATGTTCAAACTCTAACTTTAAGGGCAAAACTGGCTTATATGGCCCACCTATGTTTTTACTGATAACTTAGTGATAGCTGTTATCTTCCTGTTCAAGTAAGTAGAACGTGATATGGGACTAGAGAGTCTGCAATTTAATTTTAAACCTTCCTTGAAACAAGTATATTTGGAAAGAGAGAGTTAATAAGATTAAGAGATAACAGATGAGTTAAACCAAGATTACATGTGGAAAGATGAGTACAGAGAACATTTTAGATTTTCAGCATACAGAATAAAATCTCCATTGATTCTTGTGAAGGGCAAAGTTCTCCTCACCAACATAAGATCTTCAGTTATCCTCCATACTGAATGGCTAGAGCAATTCTGAACCAAACATACACCATGGAGTACTGGAGGCAAAGTGTACATAAAAAGTCCTACTTAAAAGTTACATAAACACGTTTTAAAAAAACCTGAAGTAAATGGCATTAAAAACATCAACAGAACTAGTCCTGGTACAGAACAACTGTTTCACATGCTGATATTTATAGGACCGCCAGAATGTTAAAATAGTATGCTTTCCCTATACAAAATAAGTATATTTACTTTATTAAAACTCTATATATGGTAGAGTGAGAAGATGCATTGCAATTTCATCATGTTTGTGCAAACAAACAAACCAAACTCTCTCATTACATAGGAAAAAAACCCTGAATGTTAATATAGTTAAAAAAAAAAATCTCAAAATTAAATTAATTATCAAATTCCAACCCTATTCCAACATGATCTAAACATTTCAACCAAAGATTTCATAGGTTTATAATCTGGTGCTCAGTTTGTTTTGAGATTAAACTAGTATTTTAACAGCATGAAGCAGATAATTTTCCAAGTAGTTGACCTTTCTTGCTAGGCATACCTTAGAAATCCACAGTCCATAGTATGGACGTGTTAAATGATTTACCTAAGATTAAAGTAACAAGACTTGTGGTAAGCTGGGAACAGGATGCAGGTCACCTGGTCCCTGTGACTAAAATTTCTAAAACACATCATGTGGTTTTATGTAATTGCAATTTGTCTTCAGGTAAATAAAGTGGTTATTTAGATCTTCAAATACACAAAGTGCCAGAGTGCTAATCAATGTTTCACGTGAATGGTGTTCAAGGAAGAAGAGGCATGAGAAGAGCAGCACTAGCTTTTAAAAAGAAAAATCTTGTACACCACAGGTCATAGTCAGAGTATATTTAGTTTCTTAGCTTCATCTCACAATAAACACATCAACAAAATGTAGTAGCACGTTGACTAAATCACACTAAATCACCCAAGTATCCGTTACCAGTCTCATTTAGTTTTGCATCTTACAGTGTCTACAGAAAAGCCTACCTCTATCCTGCTCCTTACAATTTAATTTAGAATCACAATCTTTTCTGAGTTATATCAGCTAGGAATGAACAAAATATTATATACTTTCTAGACGGAAGAAGTATTTTTTTTTCCAGAAACTTGCACTGCTGTTCTGCCATTAGTAAAGTAGTAATGAAAAATAGTCAAAGTTTCAGAGAAAAAGCGGATCAAACCATAACACTTCCCTGTTGACAAAATCTCCTTTCTGAATGTTTAAATGCACTTTAAAGTTACATAAAAGTTTGTTTCTGTTTTCACACAAGGTACCTGCACTGTCAAACAGCTTGCTGGTTTTATCATAGCATTTGCCTTATGCTAGCTAACGTACCTTGCTTATTATAAGGTTCAAGCACTTCAACATTCCACATTCATCCAAACTTTTAACAGAACTGAGAATAGATGTATTACTTGCATGTGTGTTTATGTCGTCTTTTACTTCTATCTTTTTTCCTGGAAATATTCATGGTGTCTGGAACACCTTAAAACTAACCACTGCATCTTTAATAGCAGGAATACCATTAGGAGGGTGGATCATTTTAAGGGAAGAACTGGAAAAAATAGCCTTGATAAAACAAACCGAAATACCTTAATACTTGAGTTCCTCTAGAACTTGGCTATACACCCACAGTTTCAAAGATAGAAAGAAAATAGAACACAAAGTTAATGGCCATTATAACGAAAACTAACTATCTCTCTTTCACAAGGGAAATGGAAATGTTGCTCAAAGTTTGTTTGCTGAAGGTTGTCTGGAAGCTTAATAGACAAGGAGCAGTTTCTAAATGGTTAGGATTAAATAAAAAAAAAAACTAAGATAAGTTTCATACAGTAAGACAAATAAGAAAAGGCATCTGAATAAAATGAAATTCTAGAGAAAATGGCTAAAACATGGTAGAAAACTAAAAGGACTGTTAGTCATGAGGAGGCAATGCCTGCCTCTTTCCCACAGTCAAGTTTCCCACCTGGCACTACAGCTAGCCAGGAGACTGAAAAGCCTGCCAGGAAACCATCCACAATCCCATGTGCTGCCACTGGAAAAAACAAATTCCACTGCTTATCATCTGAGCCCTGCAGCTGCCAAGCACACTCTGTATGGGGTGAAACATCTTTGCACTGATGCTAATGAGCACAATCAGGAAGAAGAACTGAAGTACATTCAACAGCAGTGCCACCCCAGCAAGGAATTAACTGAAAGATCCAAACTGGTCTTCAAACAACAGAGTATCCATGGCTCTTCATTATATGTGCTCTTCTTCAGAGAAAGAAAAAAATGACGTAATGTCTAAAGGTAAGCCTAAAAACATATTGTTCCTTACAGTCCAATTAAGGATTCTGATCAGCTTAGATCAGAAGTGAAGGGTTCTGATAAGCTAACCACAGAAAATAACATAACATTTTAAGATATCCAGATAATTTTGGGGGCAAGTGTATTTCTTCCATTATATAATTTCTCTAAGATATCACCTACTGAAAAAGAAACTTTTTTTGTCTTTGCTCAGCTGGTAAGATTTAGGGTTCCAGGTTAGTAGAGTTCTCTTTTCTGTCTCTTTTGCAGTCTTAGAATTCTGTTTGCAATATGTAATTGCACGTTGCTTGGGAGAGATATAGAAGGTTTCTTTAATTGATTACCTGAACTCTCTTTTATGCAAAATTATTTTTGTAAGCACAGTCAGCCTTGTAGGCTTGGACACTGCATTTTCCACAATACTGTGATGTACCTGTTTTACAGAAGACTTGCGATTTCAGTTACCGATCATCAAGGAAATTACAGACTAAAGAGTTGTGAAAAGCTGCAGTCCTCTCTCAACATGTCATGAATGTACAAAATTCATTGGTGATTTCCCTGCACTTCAGAGAAGAAAGGTGCAGACTCACAGAAAGGGACAGACCCACAGAAGGATATCAATGAGTTGCTATGTCAGCAGGGTTGGAGGCACAAAGAAATAAACAGTAGGTAATAAATGCCAGCTCTTCCTTAGTACTTTGGTACTTAGACACTAAAGGGCTCACTTGGCAGGACACAAAATCTAGGTAACAGACATCTTCAGGATGTTTCTTTAACTCAGAGGAAAAAGACTTACGTAACTGAGCAACGGAAAATATTACTAGAAGTATCATTTTCCAGTTATGCGCCTGTGAGTGCACACAGCACGCACGGCAAGGTAATAGCCTTGTGACGATTCTTGACATCATCTACCACAACGAAGATTTAGTTCTTCCTGGCAACTGGCACTACTACAGAGACGTGGAAATAAGGACGACTAGTGGGGCACTCCAACAGGAGCGTTTAAAATAAGATTGCTTAAAACAAATACTTTAGCAGTCACCTAAAACAGCATTAAGCATAATAAACTACATTTAACAATTTACATGTCTACTATTATGTTTATACTGCTGATTTACTTAGCATGCATTCTTGGTTTTCTTATTTTTAATCTACAAATACCTCTGCCAAGGTTACTACTATATGGGAGAAGGGGAAAGCTTAATATACTGTCTAACATAATTGTGTACTCATGCATAATTTCATAATGTGATTTCAAAAGCCACCTGCTCCTGGAGACCTGTGTGCATTCTGCCTATTTTGGTAATCAAATATTGGAAAGCTCACTTATAAGGAGACTGCCAACACAAGCGAAGAACAAAATGTTCTGACCCCCAACTACTGCCATTGGTCATGTAATACTTTAACTCTGATGCACTGTCTCTGATGTCCTGGAATTCGATGGGCTCATTTCATTTACTTGAAAGACTATGAAAGGTCAAAGAGCACGTGCCTGCAATGAAGGCATCCACTTTGTATGTCATACAGAAGAGCACATCATGCTCTAAACAGGCTATTTTTAATTCAATTTAAATATGCAGTTATCTCTTCTGAGGTTTTGCCATTTCTAAAAACATGGCGAGCTTCTCAAAATTATGTACAGGAATGAGTAGCTCTAATCATACTAAGCTCAACAACAGGTATTAAATTGCCAGAGATACTTTGGAAATGCTAGTACAGAGAAACATTACACAGACAAAAAAAGGAATGTGTAGAGTAGATGGCATATTACTGAGGTTATCCTAGCCTAGCTAGCACAGAGGAATAGTATGGGACAGTAGCACTGTTAGTAGTGGGTGAAAAGCCAAAAGTTTGAGTATGTATATTATTTATTATTTTAAATTTGCATAACTGATGAAGAACCCCCAAATTCTGCATTTAATAAAGTAATGGCTGTATTAGAAAAACCTAGTAGTTGCACTGACATAATAAATCAATGATTCATTAAATAAAAAACATGGATTAATTATGAATTAGCACTGACAACATTATTTTGATTGGATGGGAAAATCAAGTACAATCGAAAAAGGATAAATTACTTTTTCCCCAACCAAACCAGCATTTTGAATAAAACTTTGTGGTTGGGGATGTATGTTATCTGTGTGAGTATGTAAGGATGTGTAAATTGAAGTGACAGTTCTCACTCTCCTCTATCATCCATCAACTTGGAACTTGCCTGGTGCTTAAGTATTCAAGCCTGAATACCGCATAGTCTGAATTCTGCATAGTCTGAATATGAGTAGGTCTGACATGAACATACCGCGGGCATAGCTAGCAGCTAGGAAGATACCTGGCTTTATGGCTTTCTTACCAAGCCTTCTGAGTTGGACTTAAACAACTGGGTATCCCTCTTCAAAAGTGTTTTCAAGTAATTATTCTGGACCTATCACCTAGAAAACATCAGTAAACAGTAGCCACATAATAATCTATAAGTTTACACTGTCTATATAATTTCATAGTGACCCTCAGAAATTACATAGGGTGACCAGTAGCAGCAATTACATACAGCACTCTGAGGAATTAACTTCTATAATCAAACACAATGAAATATTTTGCAGGGCTCAAGATAATTTGAGGAAGGCACATTCCTGTCTTTTACTGGTAAGTTAAAAAACTCCAAAACCTGCAACTCTACCTGTTGTTGGCACAATCCACTTTGGCAGTCCAGGTGCTTTTGTTCTAGCTGGTGCTAATGTGGTTTTACTAAGAGCTGTGAGAGAGTTTAAAAAGAAAAAGAAGAAAACAAGAAAAAATGTTCCATGAGACAAAAAACCAACATACTTTTATGTGATGACAACAATTCCATATTAGAGAACAAGAAGTAACACTTGCTGTGATGGTACACACAGTTTAGGGTTTTTTTTTCTGATTTGGAAAGGCTTTACCTCTATATTGATGAACTGCAAGAAAAATACCCCTTTTCCCCAGTAACCCTTAAAATTCCACTGAGAAGAGGTGAAATTAATTAATTAATCTCCTCCCTATTCCAAACTGAAAAAACAATTATTACCAGGTCTGGTCTGTGATTTATCAGATGGCTTTGGTCTTGCAGAAGTGAGACGTGTTTTATGAGGTGCTAAAAGAAATAAGGTTCGGTTTAAATGCTGTGTCTAAAAGGAACATCAATAGTCAGTGTAATTTGCCAGAAAAAAGGTCCATGCACCAATGCAATACAGCAAAATGGACATATGAGAATTCTATGAGTTCCAATCCAAAATGCACGCTGAAAATGCTAGTTTCTTTAGTGGTCAGATGACTCCATCATGCAGTCTGACCAGTTACATTCATATTTAGGTTTAGGAAAAGATATAAAATATTTACAGCCAGTTACCCAACTGTATATGGATACAGAGTTAGCTCTGCAAGGTATCCATGGCCTTAAGACATTTAATTAGGTTCTGTAAAAAACAAACAAACAAAAAACCTCAAAATAAAACACCAAACTGACCACCCCACCCCCCCCCCCATCAAATATTCAGATAAAAACATGAAACATTAAAATGTTGCTGAGAAAATAACTGGAAGCATTCAATGCAGACACTGTGTAGGGCTGCTGAAGCATAGTGTCATCATCAAGGTTAAAATCAGAAGCCTTCAACCTTTTCTTATTGTTGCCTTTCACTTGCCAAATAATTTTGATATTTTAGTTGTTACAGAATATGTGTGGAACACGCTGAGAGCATAAGCAGTAATCACTGTCATCTCATGCCAAATTATTAACCTCTGTAACTCAATTTTTTAAATAAATAGAGCTAGCTATTTGATATTCGAATCTAATAACCATTCTATCCACAACATTTAATCCAGCCTGTCTGAAGTGTCAGAGAAAATACTTATGCAGGAAAGAACATATTATTCATTTTTGACATTTACATTTTGGAAAAATTTTACAGATTTAGATTTCATATTTTATAAGGAAAAATGTGGAAGTGAGTTCCATTTATGTTTGCAACACTATACATGTGAGGATACAATACACAGCACTAATACCGTTTAAAAGCTTCATATCATCCTTGAGGCAATTCTGATTAAACCTTGATTTTCAGAGCAATGAACAAAAAACATGTGATAAGGGGAAAATACATTTTCGTGTTATATATCTGAAATAGTTTTAAAGGCAATAACGAACAGACTATTAAACCTTAAACCATACTGATTTTACTTAAGATCTACAGACTCTCAATACAACAACTTAAGAAAATCTTAAAAATTACCTGTTTTGAACCGTGGAATTTCAGTTGCAAGAACAGTTTTGGGCTTGGGTGAAATCTGGTACGTTTCATTGGGAACTGAAAGTGGAGATATTATTGCTTATCAAATGCAAATGATTTCCTTTAAAATGTAAGACACCACAGGTAGAAGGGGAATTCAAACTTTGTGCAGACCATAAACAAAGAGTCAGTGCTAGAAACCAGGCTGAAAATCAAGCTTTTGCACAGATAAAAGACGTTTCAAGACTGGGAAGATATGTATCATTAGTAAGTCAGATAAAAGAAGAAAAGATGATCAGGTAATGCCTTTTTATATGACTCCTCAGCCTTGTACATGAAGTAGTTATTTCTAGAAAGAATTGCATGAAAGAATAAAATGGCTGGAAAATTAAAACCAGCAATATTTTGTACGTGCACTGGAATGTGACTAACAAGTGGATGTGACAAAGATATATTAAGGTATTTCTGTTGATTAAAGTGTAAGTTTAGCCATATAGCAAAAGCAGAGAAAGTAAGGTTTTATGAGAAATAAACTGACATAATATTCTCATTACCCAAAGTCATTTTGGACCCATCAACAACATGAACTGTTATAAGGTTAATCGATCCCAGGTGTGTTGCCCTTGGAGCTACAAGAAATAAAACATTGTTCTATGAGAAGTGAAATCAAAGAAGTTGGATTTCATTAAGGATCTGTGTCCTTTGTTTCCTAAAAACTTGTCTACACATCTGCTAAGACAATTTTAACAGACTTGAGACAGACATACGTTCTTATTAGTCTGGATGTATTTTCATGCTGACAGCTAGACAGTGCAACTATTCTGCCGGGCTCCCACCAACTTCAGAACAAATGCCCTAAAGGTGGAGTTCTGACAGTCTTTGGTCTTTCTCACACTGGGTATATTAATTTGCACTTCCCTAAAAAATTTCTAAAAGCTTGTAGTAATGTATTTATCTTTCAGACATTCTTCCCTCACTCAAATTTGATTCAATGTAGTGAAAGATACCTAAGTTACTGGATGAAAAGGAGAGACTGACAGGCAGAGGGACACACTACATGTCTCTCTGTCTTTCAGAAATAAGGTTAAAATATGGAAGCTGGCAAGTAACCTACTTATTAGCATAAAGGACAGTGGCTAAAGAGTGCCATTTGTTTTTAAGAACTTTACCAACAGTAGTTTATTTTGCATATACATCATTATAATGATTTAAAATTTAAAAGGAAAAGAATAAACATATAAATTCTGTTTTCTACAACTCTTTGCCTAAAACTAACTTTGTAGTGGTACCAAAACATGGCACTTGTTAACTGTGACATGACTGAAAATAGCTCTTATTCAACTAAGACTTAGATTCCAACTTGGTTACTTAAGAGAAAGCCTTTCAAAATAAGGCCTTTAGAAAATAAATCTTTTTCCTGGACTGTTCAGTTTTATTTTCATAGTAATATATTTGTACAGTTCTGAATTAATAGGGTCTCTACCCTAAACTCTTTTTGGCCACATAAAAAGGGCTAGAAGTGTAAGGGGAACAAAAGAGGGGAATGATAAAACTATTCATTAACCTATTTGCCTAAACCTAAAACACTATCAGTTTGGAGGTTAGACCAGAGAGTAAGAAAGATTAGGATCTGCTCTTATAATCATGTCATCACTCCTCCTCTTTTTTTTTTTTGTCCTATAACCTTCCTACCTTATTTTTATGGAAATAGTTCACACCCAGGGTAAAGCTGAGGTATCATCATCTTTCATTCTAACTATACATCCTTAAATCTACTGTAGTTATGCAAAAATCACTGATAGGAAGAAGGTGCCTATAAATCTTAGCATCTAACTATCCTGGACTGAGATTCTATAACCCGAGTTTCAAAAGTACTTGAGAAATTGAAGCAAATGTATTTAGGGTAATAAAATCACACGAAAGGAAAGAACTTAGTGAAGCTGGCTACAGCACTATATTTTTATTAAAATTAATAGAATTCCTGACATTTTTAATGGCTACTACCCACCAATTTAACAAACAAATGTTAAAAAACCCCAACCATCTTAACTTCTGCTCCCCATGGAAATCGATGAAATTCTTTGGCATTCTCTTTGATATAATTTATTAACATACTCCGAGCTGAACAATGATACCAATTTCTGTCTACATATCATGCATGTCACATGACTACAGTACTGAATGATAGCAGAAAGTGTAACTAAGGCAGTGCCACAATAACACTTTCAAAGTTACAAACTTTAAATTACCAGGTTTAGTCTGTGGTACCTCTGGGCCGACAGATGTTTTGGGTTTGGAAGGAATGAGCAGTGTTTCTTTTGGAGCTGAAAGAAAAGGAAAAAGATTATTATTGTGTTCTTCAGGAGTCATGATCCAATACCATATTTAGCCCACAGAAAATGCATGCCTCAAATGCCTGAAAAAAAGACAATAACAATTCCATGGCTTTCTGGAACCTGAAACAAAATTACTATCCAAAACACAGAAAAGTTCTAGCACTGTGCTGTAGGGTAAGTTGAGTTAGTGGCTCTGACCAGACGTGAGCTGTAGGCTATTTCTGCTTTACTTGTAGGATAGAACAGAGACTTATCTGTATTAAGAAACATGCACGTGTGTAAGCAGAATGAGGGACAGTGGAATGATGTTACACAAAATACCACACCAGAGCATGTTCTCTAGAAATGTCTCCATTGAAAAATTAAAAATACCTGCATCTTAACTTTAAGGAAACTTATTTACCCATTGTTGCCCTTGAATGCTCAGTGGTAGTAGAAGATTTTGTAATAATTGGTTGTGGAGTTGTCTGATGTATTGCTGTTAAGGAGAAAATGTGAAGAATCTTAGAATATTAAACTGTAATAGAAACAAAGTAGCATTTGCCCTATTTGTAAAACTTCCAAAATGCCCCAAACTAAAGAGTAGCAGAATATCTTAAAAATCAACTGCTGACGGATATCATGATCTTTCTATTAACTTCTACACATTCCTCCTATAACAAAAATGGGAAGAGACACAGCCCCCCGTAACTATTTTTAAGACTACCTTGTTTCAGTACAGCACACAATGTCAGTTGCTAACTGTACAAGCACATTGCAAAGGAGCCCCGGTGCATTTTATGGATTAAAAAAAGTGTTCACAGAGAAGCATCTCTGATTACTGGAAGTAATCAACAAGAACTCAGTCTATCTAGCCACTGAAATTTGTCAATACCCACAGTACTACATTTTAGTCATCATTTGCTATATGTAATAGAAAGGTGGAAAAACATTTCTGATGCTATACTCCAAATCCTACTATTATTTTCAGTGTAGCTTTGGCATATTTTGGATCGTCTGACTTAAGTGTACTGCATTTGTTTCAGCACAAAACCAGCTATGAATAATTCCACTGAAAAACATAAAACCTGAGCCTAAGGGAAAGAATGATTAAACACAAACCCACAGAATGAAAAGAATGACTCCATTACCAGGTTTGGTGTGTGGCACTCTTGGCTTTTGAGATGTTTTTGGTTTGGTATGAATGAACTGCTTTTCAGTTGGAGCTGAAATAAAAACAAACAGCACCCAGAACAATAATTGAAAAAACGCACTGCTTTCATAGTACGCAAGGAACATAAGTACGGTCTGATCTGTAATAAGGCAAATTATGTAAGGATAAGGCTGAAAATCAGTTGGAATTCCTGCAAAGAAAGGAAAAGAAATTAAATGGCCGCTGATACAAACAGGCTTCCCCAAAATTATATACAAATTTGTGGCTTTGGATGAAGCAGCGAAGAATATAATCACAAGCAGCACACAGTAATGTAATGGGACAAAACCAGACAGTAGTAGCCTACATCTTCCATATCTGCCATACATGAGTATGTGAGGACAGGATCTATTTTTCAGTGGACCCTTCGTATCAGGCTTGATTTATAAATTAACTTATTTGTTCTTATGTGGGAAGTATTCAGTCTTATTATCTTCAGTTAAAAATTCTTGCCATGTAGAAATCATTTACTGGAAAAGGTTATCTTAGCACTTGCTAGACAGTGATCCACATCCATGTGAGATGTCCTCAAAATATCTGCCTTAGCCTGTGCATTCTTCATCCTCTTTGCTCTGAAGAACCATTTTCTGCATATGAATATTGCCCAGATGTGTAAGACAGGCCATATAAACTTCATAAAGCTATATAAAGAGGTATCAAATGAATACTAACCTGAAGTATCAATGCATACAGCAAATATATATTAAAATAGAAACATGATGAAAAGCATTTTTCATTTCCTATTCCTCAAAAAGAAAAAAACATAGTTTGAAGATTATTAAATGGCTATGAATACTTCATTAATGATACCATTTCATTCTCAGAAAATCATGGTCAATGTCTGCCTCTGAAACTGGGGACAGAGAACTGATTATTAACAAAGATTGCTCAAGCAACATCCCTGCTGCCCAGTACTGCTTGGATTCATTGAACCTTATTTGGTCCACATCTGACATTTAAGTTAAGAAGAAAGAATTCTCAGCTAGTGTTTCATATATTTAAGCATCTTTTCCCAACGTGGACGACTAGAAGTTAGCAGAGCAGATGGCTTTAAGAATTAGTATTTGGTCTGGAGGGTCACACAGCTGGTCTGTTTTGGTATGTGTTATGCTGTAGTTGATAGCTTATCATATTCTTGCAAATTTCTTCTCTAAAATTATAGCATGAGGAGTGAAGCAGAAGAGGATTTTAGGATGATGGTATCCATACCTCAGATGCAGAACTTACAGGAATCACTACCTGCTCTTTAAGTAAAGTCCCATTTTACTGGAAAATATACGACGTCTGAAGGAATTACACCATCCTGACTGGAAAGGCTAGACAAGGAAAAGGACCTTCAAAAGTAAATGAGCTCATGCATTATTACCCTTATCAAGACCGAAGGGCAAGCCAAGTATCTAGAAGCAGAGCAAAACCTTAATTATTCATTTTTAATAACATGTAATGTTATTCTTAGCTCTCTAAGAATATCTTCTCTAACAAGAATGGAAAATAGAGTAATTATTTATGAAATACACATGATTACCCAATGTTGCCTTTGTTCTTTCAGGAATATGAGGAATCATAGTAGTATCTGGTTCATGGAAGGTTGGAAAGATTTCTGTTGGAAAAAATGTCGATAAATGCTCAGAATAATGAAGAGACTCTTCTTTTCCCTCCCGCCCCCTTAAAAAAACCCCTTCAGCACTACACTATATACACCAGGAAAGGGAGGTTTTAAAACAGCAATGGGCATTTACTCTCAAAGATTTATGGTTACAAAGAGTTCAATTTTTTGTTTAACATCTAGATACTTAAAAAACAACAATAACAACCCTTCAGTTGATCAGTGAAATCACTGATTATCTTATACAGGTCAGTCAGATTTATGATGGGGAGTCTCCTAATTGAAATAAAACTGAAGGGAACCCTCAGTCTAATCTGGCTGAAAACGCGTATATAAAGGGAAAGCACTGCAACAGCTTTAAGAAGCTTCTCTCATAAGAACTTCAAAAACATGGTGCAAGCAACTGAAGTGTGTTGCTCAGATACAAGCTGTGAATAACTTTTTAGCACTGATTTAAACTTAACTGACCTAACTGCAGCATTGCAGAGGTTTCTTAAGCTAGAATGACACCCAGGTAACAGCAAATGTACTGTTGAACACTCCCCCCACTGCCTGCCCTGAAAGCAGTTGCTCAACTATCAACCGCAGCTTGACAAAAGACCAGATAATTTACCAGGTTTGCTGTGTGGAGCATCTGGGATTGGAGATACTTTAGGTTTAAAGGGAGTATGTTGTGGTTCTTTAGGAGCTGAAAGAAAAGACCTGTTTTAAGGGTTTCTGCTCTTCAGAATTAGACAGGTTCATTGCACAGGCACTGCATGCCTCACGCTTGCAAAGAAAAACAAGATCTTTACATGAGAGACTGAAAAATTGAGTGTCCCATACATACAGGAACTTAAAGAGAAAAAGTCATGAATGAAAACGTGAGTGGAAAAGTGATCAAGTAAGCAAAATCTGGAGTCAAGTAACAAAAACTAAAAGACAACTACAGTGGACATGTGTCCATCTGTATTTCAGAGCTCATAACTGCAATACCCATGGCATGCTTGTCTCCTGCAAGTGAAAGAAACTTTGTGTGAAGACAACAAAAGAGCTAGGAATCTTTCAATACCTGGAACAGAGTAGAATTAAGTTCAGTAAGTAGAAAAGAAAACAAATCAAAACCACAAACAGATGACATGTGAAAAACAGACTAATGATATATAATCTTCAGTCCAAGGAGCAGCAGGGAAAAAATAATGACCAGCCCAAGGTAGCAATAGTACCTGCTGCTGTCTTTGGTTGTTCAACTGTAAATGTAATAGGTGCCAAAACTTCATAAAAATGAGTACATACATAGAATTAGTGGTAAGTATAAGCAAAAGGATAAAAATACTCCCTTTTACATGACTGATTTCAAATTGGAACACATTCTTATATTTGGTTTTTTTTCTTATTTATTTATTAGTGGAATCAGTGAACATACACTCACTCAAAAGGAAGGTTCAAACTGATGCTTTCAGAACCATCAGGAGCTACAGAGGTTTGGCAGTTCACTACTATGTAAATCCCTATTAAGTATATTTTTAAGTGTCAAATTCCATTAACAGGGCACACAAACATGAGTGGTTTGAGTTACTGATATTTAGTCATACATGAAGGCCCTCAAATGTTTTTCTCTAAGGATCTTTTGATAGGCAGAGAAGAGATGCAATTTCTTCCAAGAGCATTCTTATAATATGTTTTCTACCCTGCTATGCAGATTATTCACCAGTGACAGCTGTCATGTGGCTGAAAAGCATATACAACTCATCAAAACTCAGCCATTAAAAATACAAATCAGGTCTATCTTCCTTTAAACATGTATTCAATGATCATTAGAAAATCTATTTGTTTGCAATATGAAGAGATGTTAATCAACACTTGATTCACTGAAGAAAGACAATCCAAAAGAAACCCTGAATATTCAAGTACAGAAAAACAACAACGTATTTACCAGGTTTTGTGCGTGGTACATCTGGACTTGGTGATGGTCTGGGCTTGGAAGAGACTCGCCGACTTTCTTTTGGACCTATGAAGATGAGCAAACATGTTATTGAGGATGATGATTCAACATGAGTCTCTTGATTTTCCTAACATGAGATTCATTTTCTGCAAAGAAATTTTTTAGGAAGTATTTCTTCTGTTTGAAAATAATCAGAGAGATCTCCTGTCAATGCAATCAATAGTATGTTAGTGCAGAGACTAAAGACAAAGTAACTGTTACAGTGCACTCTTGGATTAACTCTCCCCTCAGCTCTATCGAACAGAGCTTTCTACAGAGTAAACTGTTGTAGTCCTAACCATTCCCCTAGCTGTGCTTCTCAAGTGTTTCATATTCCAAAAATCTGCTGCTCATTTAAATCAACTTTGCATTAAAAAAAATCTCCAGCAAAGCAGTCAAAGCAGAAGAAACGTAGAAATTTACCGCTAATTTTCAAATGGATAGAAATATTTCCAAAGTTTTGGAACAGGAAAGCACTGTAATTTTACACCTGTAAATGAGTAACTATAAAATACAAATACCTGTCACATTCTATGGAAATTAAGATGCAAATTTTCCTATGTGCAAGGGGTCAAGATGAGTGTTAACCCTCACATCTCTACCATTATACAAGTTATTGACATGTATAAATATCTACCCGATTATCTTATTCCATGACAGCTATATAACAAAATTTGATTATGATAGTAAAACACAGCCTATTCAGTAAGTATCTGTGTACCTTCAGAGGTACAATTTTGAAAATTTTCAAAGTGATAAGACTTTCATGCACTAAAGGGCAAAATATTGATAAGCTTACTCGCTCTAGTTGGAGGAATACGTGAACTGGGTGATGTTTTAGGTTTGGAAGGCCCAGGATGTGTATCTTTAGGAGCTGAAAGAAAGAAAACAGGTTATACCGTACTAAAATTTTCTAAAATATCCGTGTCCACCACCACCCTAACAGTCAACGAAAACAGAGCAAAGATTTGAACCAAAGGTATTCTATGGAGGTGATGCAAAAGAGAAGGTTTTTTTGGAACAAAATCAGGCTATAGAGAAAAATATTCTTCTGTGACTTATCATCAACTGAGCATGTGACAGAATTACTTGTTCTATTTAAGAAGAGGACTTAAAAAAATAAAAAGAAGAAAACAAAATAAGTAGCTTGAAATACATACACATCACTGCCCTGTAATGGAGGTGGTACTGGAATGATTCACAGTACCAGATTCAAATGATAAATGCCTTAGTCAAATATATCTGCCTCAAGGGATCATATGACCCAAAAAATCACTGAAGTGATTCTGTTCTGACAGTGGAATTGAGGTTTGAGTGGAACAGATTTTTTAGACCTCTATGAAGTACTAACTTTCATTTAGTAAAACTGGAGGGGAAAGGAAGCAGAGAAAGAAAACATGCAATTGTTCCATAGAAAATAAGAAAAGATACAGAGAAACTTGACTGTTAGATTATTACAGCACATACAGAGAAAGGTGACAAATATTTGCAGATCTACTCTTAGTGATTTGTGTTGAAGAGGAAAGACAACATGACTATTCAAGTAAGAAAGTATCATTACCTGCTGTTGACTTTGGTTTCTCAGTTCTAAATGTAATTGGTTCCAGAACTGCATTAACGTGATAAAAAACAAAAAAAAAGTATTATCAAGAACAATCAAAACATTATAATCACTACCTCCACAATGATCACACCATCCCTGCTACAGCCAATGACAGATGGTCACTCCTCCTTGAAACTCAATACATATACGTCAGAATATTATGCCACTCAGAATTGCCTCCAGTTCAAGGCAAATAGCTCTAACACAGAACAGAGCCCAAAAATAAATCTGAAGCTTTTGTAATAAGCCACAAAGAAGTTGTGGGTGGTTTTTCATCTTCAACTTTGTACAATTCCCTGACTTATTTAAAGGTTTTGATGCAAACAATAGGCGCAGACTTACTGGAGGGAAAAGGAACCTTAGTTGTCATCTTTCTGCCCACTTCTCCAGCAGCACCATCTAATAATGCATATACCTTGGATACCTGTACTGGGTCTGGCTGGGGTTGAGTTTATTTTCTTCATAGCAGCCCCTGTGGTACTCTGTTTTAGATTTGTGACCAAGACAGTGTTGATAATACACCAATGTTTTAGCTATTGCTGAACAGTGCTTGTTACAGCATCAAAGACGACTTTGCTTTTGCACTCTGCCTCCAAGCAAGTGGGCTGGGGGTGGGAGAGATGCTAGGAGAGGACACAGCTGGGACAGCTGAACCAAATAGACCAAAGGGATATTCCACCTCATATAATGTCATGTTTGGCAGCAAAACTGGGGGTAGTCTTTCTAAAGGACCCATTGCTTCTAGACTGGCATTGGTCTACCAGGGAATGTGGTGAGTGGGTGCCTTTGTATCACGTGGGTTTTTTCACTTCTTTTTATCCTTCCTTTGTTAAACTGCCTTTATCTGTAAGATTCTTTTGTCTCTCTTTTGCTCTTCTGATTCTTTCCCCCAACCCACTGCAGGGTGGAATGAGCAAGTGGCTAGTGGGTGCTTAGCCGCTGGCTGGGGTCGACCCACCACAGTACATACAATTGTTAGTGTGAGTTGTGTAACTTTCTTCCTCCATCCTTAATTAGCCCAGGGTTGTATATTGCTCTATACCAAGCTGTGTAAACAACCTTATAGAAAGTATTATACATTCTTAAATTTCTAAACAACATAAGGGCTGTGCAAGAGTGAACTGAAAAGTATAAATAAATGATTGTGCCTAGGAAAGAAAAAAAAAGTACACACGTTAAGAAATAAAGAAAAAAACCTTTTCTCTTTGCAATAATATCCCTCCTTTTCAGCTTCACTTTTCCAAAACCCAAGCAAATTCACACAGAAAAGACCTGCTTTCACTGACAACTGCACAGAAAATCCTCACTGTTGTAGTGACTTAAAATGTAAAAAAGAACTGAAGACAGAGATTTTAAACTTACCAGGTTGCTTATAAATTCCACATCATGACACATGACATTGTGTTTTATCCCTCAAGGCATGCTCCAACATATATGCCCAAGGGATACATATAAATCTGAAGCTCCGCTGATCACAGTAGAATTCCTAAGACACACATATCAGTATGATAAGATAAAGAAACAGTGTACTTACCAGGTTTGGTTTGTGGCACCTCTGAGCTTGGTGATGTTCTAGGTTTGGAGGGAACACGCTGTGTTTCTTTTGGAACTGAAATTAAAAAAACCAAACCAACCAACTATTAAAATATTTCAAGAACTGAGACTGACAGAAGGCATAATATTAAAAAGAACACATGCCTTTGGGACCCTCTGGAAACACAAAAAGCTTGTATGAGTAATGGAGAAGTAGAAATGTCTGGTACACAAAGAAATAATGCTGATGGAGAACCTCTGTAACAGGGTAACATAAAGCAAGGCCTGTATGGATGGACTATTATAGAAGATGGAGCACATGACAGAAATTGAGTATAGAGACACACAGTCAAAGGTAGATTGGGTGCTTCCATCCACTTTACAGAACACATTTGTGTGTGAAAAACCAAACAAGATGATTATGAATTGTTAGTGTAAAATCACGCAGAAAAAAACCTTACAGAAGGACTAAATTTAATAGTAAAAAAATACGACAGTGGAGTACAATGAAGATGTACTTGTGATGCTTGGCATACACTGAGAAAAAAAGCTGAATGTGATGATCCCCGTAGGTAAAACTGTTACCTATTGTTGGTTTTAGTTGGTCAGTTCTACGTGTTATAGGTTCCAGGACTGTATCAGAAACAAACATAAAAGCTATTATGAAAATTGAAAAGAATAATTTCACTTATAATTAGTATTACTTGTCTAGGAACTGAATTTTGAATTATATACTATGTATACTGCCTCATACAAAAACCGTTATATTAAATGAAGTCTCTGAGAAAGCAGTGTAAGCTGAAATCTAATGTGAGCTTAGTTCTCCCATGGTCTTCAATGAGATATCCAAAAATGTATCACTCCCTTATTCAGAAAATGGCTTTTTAGGGATACACATCTCTTCCCTTTGTGTTGTTATTTCAAATGCAGTTTATATATACAATTGGAATCAGAGACCACTTGCTTGTTTTCTGGATGGTATATTATTAAAGAGCATTACGGTGTATTTCATTGTATGATCACACACTGGTATGGATCTAAAATAAAACTCGCTGTTTAAGGGGCATAAGGACACGAAATTGATACTATTTTCTTGCATTTCCCACGTTAGAGGCACAATAGGAATGGTATTCCTCCCTGTGTTAAGTCTTCTGTATGGGTGAAAATAAAAAAAATTTCTTTGGATCTTTTAAGACAATCACAAGATAAGTGGAAGATGCTGTAAAAAAAGTTCTGTATATCATAGATTCTTGAAGAAACAGTAACTTTTTTTTCCTTTTTTAAAACACAGAACAGTACAACCTTGTAACATTTGTGTGACAAAATCATTTTTTAGAAGGACAGACTACCATAATAACAAAATGTGGTGACAGACATAAAAACTGAGTTTGAGACATTGCATTTTAAATTGTAGTTTGGAAACAATGTTTTACAATCAGCTGCCATGGTTAAAAATTATGAGAACAAAAATTTTGACTGTTTTCTACATGAGGAAACCATATTTAATAGATAACATCAGCTTTCAAAAATATTAATCCATGTCTACAATTTAAAGATCTTCAATAAAGTGATTATCATAACATTTTTCATGTTTACCAAAAGATAACATATGTTGATATTTGATACCCTTGTAATTTGCTGTTGATGTTACCAACTGGGCAGTAGAGGACAGAGACTAATTTTTTCTGTCTACCACGAAATTCAACTGCACTCACATTCAATGACACAGTATAAAAATCTGGTATTTTGGAATATGGCATAAATGATCATTAATGCTAATAAATATTAATATTTATAAACAAACAGTAACTATGCACTGGGTAATTTACTTGTTCATACAGAAAATAATAACGTCATGAAATTAAGTAATTGTGACTTAAAAGGGAATTCTAACAATGCAAAGCAATGTGGGAAAGAATCATAGCACCTGAGTAGCCATAATACATACTTTAATTGCTAGGTATTCGCTTTAGTTACCATTGTAGTCTGAGTTCAACAACAATATTCTCATCCTGCTGCCATGAAGTACCTAGTGAATGTTACTACTCCTGAAAACTACAAATAAGTCACTGAACACACAGCAGAACAGAACCCCATTATGTTTTAACTGGCTCAGATAACTGAACAGCTACTCAGAAATACATTTCAATCCAATATAAACTGTATTAGAAATAATCACACAAAGCAGGTTACCATCTTTGGCCTGTGGGATATGAGGTTTGGGTGAAGTTTTAGGTTTAGAAGGAATATGCTGAGTCTCCTTTGTAGCTGGAAGAGAAAATGTGGGTAGTAAGTTGGTTAAATTGCACAGCGACTAGCATTTGCTATCAAGTTGAACACACAAACACAGAAATCTGACACCTGCAACAGAGAAAAAAAAGTATTTTCATAGGAAGTAGGAAAAAGTCAGGCAATACTCTCCATGGGTTTACAATAATCTAAGCAAGTGAGTGGAATTTTAGTAATTTTGAAGCTCAGGTTTTATTTTTTAAAATAAAAAGCTGGGGCAAGCATGGAGAAGCATAATTTTGCAAAAGGTGATTCAGAGCTGCCAGCATCGTTTTCCTAAAAAAAAAAAAAAAAAAAAAAAAAAAAAAGGAGACGTTCCAACTGTGAAGAGAGCAATATGCCCAACTGTCACAAATGCCAAGCAAGAGAATTACCTAGAAGAAAAGTGAAGTTAAATGAAACAATCATAAGGCATAAGGTGATTAACTTCAGTGATGCTTTCTGTGATGAAAAAAGCAAAACATGACAGCTTGCCAAGGAAGTATCATTACCTATTGTTGACCTTGGTGGTTCAATTCTAAGTGTAATAGGTTCCAAGACTGCAACAGAAACAGTGTGACAGGGTAAGTATGGAACGTACTCCAAAAAAACATAATTACTGCACTGGTAAGTATAAAAATAGGTGCTAATACTACACCACAGTAATGAGGATCTTCAAATTAACTTTTACTTTTTAAACCCATGGACAATTAAACCTCCTAATAATACAGGTTTAATAAGAAAAATATAATTGCACAAACGATGTCAATGGAAGCAAAAATATGTTAATAGAAATCAGGAAATCCTAGAACAAGCAAGGGAAGAGATCACAGAGCTTAACTTGGAGAAAGCAAGGGACTCTTGATATAAAAAATGTCAGGTAACCCCAAACTGAAGTCTGCTACTACATGAATGTGGCATGCTGACCATGACATAACAGTTGAATTTTTCCTCTAAGGTGAGCAGAGGACTAAAAGGCTGGTATTGGTACAGCTATATAATTATCTGAAAAAAACTTATTTTGATAAAGCCTCTTAGTTTTTTTCACATTATATCCTCTTATAATCTGGATCACAAAACCAATACAGCATGTCAATTTCCCCTGACAAACTATGCCAAATTGGGGGGGGTGAGGAAATCACAGTCCTGAATTCTGAAATGGCAGAACCTATAACAATTTCCTGGCAAATATATTAAAATAATATTAAATGATAAATTCTCTCCTCAAGGCAGTAACAACTAGGTACTTTAATAACAACTAAAGTAACATATAACATACAACAATATACACCTAGATAGAACCTTTTCTATTACCTATATTAACTTATCTCCCAAACTCTCTCATATATCTACCTATTTTAAAAATGTGATTTACAATAAATAGAACTATAAAACTTTGTTTGCAATTGATGCTTCTGATACTACAGTATTTCTTACACTTCTATTAAACGTTCATAATATAATAGAGCCTAGTATTAATATTGCAGCAAATGACAAAAAAAGCCAAAACAATCAGCATTAACTTATTTCTGTTGACAATGGCCAGATACTGTATAGAGAACTTAAACTAGTTACTAATCTTTCTAATGTGATGACTACATATCCCTGGTCTGCGATGACTTTGCCATTATTCAAGCTCATCAATTACCATCAGAATTCAAATTCAAAATATTTTTCTATAAAACACTCATTTCTATTTTCAGGTTGCCTTTGAAAAATCAGTGAGTTCTCAAAAAGAAAAAAAGCTTCAGATATTACAAATAAAATGTCATTCTTTTTTAGGTCTGCAAATTGCTTCCTGAAGCAATGTGGTTTGTCTTTGTATAAATATTATCCAAAAATAATGACCAACTTCCTTCTCTCCTCCTCCAGGAAAAAAAAAAGTTGAAGTTTTTCACTTTTTTGCTTTCTGCACTAATAGCAAGCCTCAAAGTACACAATTTCAAAAGAAGTGCACTATCAGATTTAGCTTGAGGTTCTTCAGTCTTATCAGATGATTTGGGCTTCAAATGCGTGGATTGTGATTTCAGTGGATCCTGGAAAAAACCTGGCTTGTGAAAACCAGTATTTAAGCTGGAAGTTAATGGTGTCCCATAGAAGAATCACATTCACATTCAGCAATGAAGAAATGAAGTCTAGGAAATGACCTTCAGTTCATATGAGTGAAGAAACACAGAAAAAAAAATGGTGCTATGGGTTTAATGCATGAAATATTATTGGATATGGGCAAAACAAGCAGACAGAGCTTTTGAAGAAAGGAATAATCAGACTTGGATGTTCTTCTGCAGCAAAACTAGCCTCTAAGAGTTTAGCCAAAAACCAAAGAAAAGGGAGCTAAGAAATGATGCTAAAACATTGTTATCCAATGTTGACCTTGGCAAATCAAGGTCATTAGAAGAATTTTGAAAGTACTTTATGAAGCAGAACTTATTGAAGTTGGAAACAGTGCATCTAAATTATTTGTTGCTAATTAACCAAAACAAATTGATTCTATTTAATCAAATCATTTAGGCACAGACTTAAAGCCATCCTCGTCCAGTAAAATATTATATATGTAGTTGGTTTCATCCAGGTTTTAAAGAGCGAAGCTATAACTCTGAAAACATCTTAAATTGCTTCTCAAAATACAATCCGCACAGTAAATGCAAACAGTGACTCAAATCTTCCTTTGAATTAGATATAACATTTCAAGGCTCACTGCAAAGGACACCTTTGTTCTTAGCATACGTTAAAAACATATTCACTAAATACATATTCCCGTATCAAAAAAGGTAATTATCTTGTATTACCTTATACAACCTTTCCTCTGCACTAAAACTAGAATTACTTTGTTTTCTTAAATTGAACACAAGTTTCCATGGATTAATTGGAAAGATGGAATATTTTTCATAAATTTGAGAAATTATCAAGCAATGCTCATTACGTGCAACAAAGAATCTTTATTATTGAAATAATTCTTATTCTTTCATTTTCTAATGTAATTGAAGTTTCCTTCAGACACCTTTGAAGTGATATCTTGTCTTTTAGAAGACAACACCGCCATGCTCGAAACATGGAGAAATTAAATAAAGAAATTAAATAAAGTACCAAGACTATATTTCCATTTGTTGGGTTTGGACCACATATGACGAAGCAAGAAGCCTACAGGAAACAGTATTTTCAACTGCACATATTATCAGACCAGTGAAAAGAAGAATGACTAAAGATGACTCGTAATCATTACCCTCTGTAGTCTTTGGACGTTCATATGTGTGGGGACTCCTAGTAGTGACTGACACCGGAATGGTTGCTGCTGGAATAAAGAGAAATTTCTTGAGACAAAGACATGTGCATCTGTACCTATTTCTCAACTTCTGGTATGGCTCAGCTGCTCTTGCTTCCCAATTAAAATCCGCCTCCTCCCCACTATTCAAATGGAAGCAATGACTAAGTAATAAATGTACTGAATGTTCTTAAGCAACAGTAACGACCCTGTGCAGCTTTTGCTGGGCTTTGAAAATAAAAGGTGCATTTACACTACACCTGGCAGTGAAGCTCTCTGTCTTCATCTTCCTGTTTTCCTGACAATTTTTTTTTCTCTTTATAGCTGTAGACCACTGAAAAGAAACAGTTCCAGAGAAATATCTTTTTCTTTGGTAAATCTTTCTTACTAACTTTCCTGAGATTCTTCTACAGTGATGCAAAGGGTAGATGTGAAATATTTCAGGTGTAAAAATCCACAGTCACAGAAAGTAAGGCTGAAGATTGCAGTAGGTTATCTAGCGCTACAGCACAATAGATAAAGTTAAAAATAGATAAAGTTAAAAAGCTTCCCATCTCTCTCCAGAGTAATTAATTAGGTTTCAAAGGAAAGACCTCCAAAGACTGAAAAATATAAAGAATTTTGAAGACAAAGTTGGTAGAATTGTTCAGTATTAGCATGACTTTACAATTGGAGTCCATTTTCATTCCTAAATACATCTAGAATCATTAACTAATCAATGTGCTTATCCAAACCTTCAAATTTTAGTTCACTTGTTTAATCTGCTTGGACTCTTCTCAGCCTGTGTTTTATTACCGATACCTCCTGGTGCTCTCTCTCTATCATGATACAGATTTTAATTAGGAAGGAAAAAATGATTGATGAATATTGTATAATGTGCCTCAAACTTTAGTTTTGGACATACTGACAAATTGTCATGTTGAAGTTCACAATCATTTTCAGACTCACAAGTACACTCATTTTGAGGAAGGTATCTTAAAACTTTTAAATACAATAAAATCTGAGACCTAAAACTTCCGAAACTCTGTCAGTTTAGATATAAAATTACTTTATTAATTTTGAAGTCTCTACTTCCTTGCATGAAGGTTTATGATGAGGGGGGTTATATATGGGGGGACTGTGTTTAAGTTTAAAAGACTGAATAAAGGAACTGACATATTTAATTCAGAATTTTAAATCTTCTCTATTTACTGGCATTTTTTATAGTTAATGATTGATGTATCTGATACTATTACCACTACCCTAAGAAAGCAAAATACTCCAAAAAGTCTTCAGGACAAGTAATTTGGGCAATTAAGTAAACAGGTTGCCAGAAAGGTTGTGCAGTGTCCATTCCTGGAGATATTAAAAAACTGACTGGACATGGTCCTAGGCAACCGGCTCTAGATGACCCTGCTTGAGCAGGGGGTTGGACTAGATGACCTCCAGAGATCCCTTCCAACCTCATCCATTCTGTGATTCTGTGAAAGGACATAGCAATCGCCCAGCATTGTCACAGGCTATTCTGGATACAAAAAGACTTTAGGTTTGGAAGGAGAAGCTTTACTGGAACTGAAAAAAATTCTGACAGAGAGCAACTATGAAGTTTTCCCATGTTCTCTGGGAATCGGACCTCTAAAGTAACGTTCGCTGTGTAGGTAAATCTCTCCTCAAGACAATCCCCTTTAAAGCCATGTCATTGCAAATGATAATGCATGAAGTGGCTCACATGAAGTGACAGCACTGTTCTTTTTAAAAAGAAAAAAAAAAAAATCCAGCCCAGCTAGTGCAATCAGTTCTTGCTCCCAACCACAGGGCTCTGGCACTGGCTGGGGTCAAAAGGTGAAGAATGAGAATACACAGAAGCAACTATGGAAAAATCATTCACTAGCAGGATCTCTTTGTTCTTTGCCAAGTTCTTTTCTGAACTGCCACACATGGAAGTACTGCTCTGTCATGAGAAAGATCAGCGGGGAATTCTTACCCATTTTACAACTGGACACTACTTTTCTACACCTGGCAGCAATGAGTACTGCATAATATATCTGTGCCTCAGCACTACACTTTGCTCTAAATCCAAGCAGGGAAATCCAATAAGTAGCATACTAACCTACAAGTTAGGTACTTTGCACATTCTTCCAGAACTAACCTAGGGCCATATATTCATTGCACCATGTTTTTCTGATTAATCTTAAATCACTCAAATCTGTTTTTTTTCATTTCTTTGTTTTTTCAAAGAAAATACAACAATGCCATCCTCCTCCCAAACCTAAAGATATTCTGAAAGTGTCTGGTAATGATTTCTTCTCAGCCCAAAGTTCATTCATGTAGACTTTTCTAGATAAAAAGAAAAGGTTGAGCTGGGAGATGGATTTCTCAGAATGATAAGAGAATAAGATTGAGAGGCAATAAAACGCCTTTCATTTCCTCTGACCTTTCTGAAAGCAAAGCATCTAAATAAAACTCCCAGACAATATAAGAGGACTTTGACATAAAAGTTACTCTTGATATTATTGAACAATTTATCAGATTAATGGGTTTTAAGCACTGAGCAGCCAGGTAACCTGAGACTTTGAAGGACAGAAAATAGTAAGACAGACGTGCAGGAAGTTATCAAGCAGAGTTTTCATAGGCTGAGAAGGTATGGTTCTCTGGTATGACTGTACTTCAGAAGATGCAAGTTAAGAAGTGCTTCCAAGACCCTCATAGTCCTGGTAAGGGAGAGAAGACTGTAAAAGGAACAACTGCATGTATGCACCAAGCTATCTAACATTACTCTATCTTAACGTCAGTGTTGAGACTACAAAAATGTACAGAGTAGGCAGTTGAGATTCTCCTCTACAACAGGTAAGTTCTGCCTATTTGTTACTAAAACAGTTCTGCAGTTCTCTTGCAAAAGTCTCATATTACACAATTGGAAATGTATGGATGCATATGTAGAACTAGCATTCTGTACTAGAGGCACAAAAGAGTACAAGTTTATAATGCATCTACAGGGACTCAATAGCGGTTCATTATAAAGAGCTATTCTTGCACTTTTCCGGAAAGAAAATGCTGCAATGGAGTTGGATGCATGGTAGGAAATTAATTATAATATAATTTCCTTTTCTGAAAAATGGAGAACTTAGTATGTTTAGACAGAGAGATTAATGCTAACAATAATACAAATGAGCACAACGCTTGGGCAGGACCACATTGGCAAAAATAACTTTTTTTTCATGCAGGCAACAGATTCAATTACTCACATATCAAGAAAAAGAATGAAGATGCAACTTTCACTAGAATGTACAGTTGGTTGGTTGGAAAAATTGAAAATTTTTTCTATTTTTTTTTTAAATGTTTTTTGCTCCCCTGCAAAAAGACAAATACTTTACCAGAAAGAGTACAAAAGTCTTATTAACAATGAGAGCCAAAATTAACTTTCAGAAATTCTGTCTGATTCAAAGTGGGTCATTAGTAAGTCAGTGATCAAGTATGAATTTGACACACACTCTTCATTATTTTGATTCACTGCTTAGGAAAGGTGACAACCACTGTCATGGTACAAATTTCTAATTTTAGCTGTACTCCCAAGTGACACTGGAATACAGAGGAGATCCTGCTCTTTCACCATTTTTCCACCTACCCAAAAGCCTATCCCCATGCACTGCATATTTTATGCCTCAAATAATAATTTCTGAACAAGAATATCATCATTTCTCCCATCAGAACAAATGCCAAATTCGCAAATATCTACTTACAGGAAGATCATTACAAGCTTAATTATGATTAAAAAGTGTTTCTTAGGATTCCATCTGATCAATCAGCGAAACCACTAACAAGGAAAGGACAAACAAGAGGCATGCATACAAATACAGAATCATGCAGCCTTCTTTGCAGTTCTATAGAAACCTGTTAAAAAGCCATTCATTGTTGAAACATCAACATACAGTGTTGATCTTGGCAGTCTCAGAGTGTAAAACAATTTTATGCAACAGTTTCCAAATAAGTTGCTTTTTTTCCTCTGTTGTTTCAAAAAAACCATGCAGGATTCAGATCTATATTCAGACACAGGCATCTACAGCAGAGACAAATGTAATTATTCTAGTAATACAATACCGGATTTCCTATAAAATGTTGTGGGAGCTGTAATCACCATGGAAAACTAATTATGTACACTATTTTGAGAGAGTTCCAAGTCATAAATACCATTTGATTAACACATTTCATAAGAAATTATTTGGTCTGAAGAGAGTAATTCTTTTTATGAGGAAAAAAAAATTCACAGAGAATCTGGAAAGAATTTAATAATATTGCCTGATCTCTTCTAGGATTAAGTAATATATTCTTACAATATATAATTATACAATTTTAAGTTTTCTGACTTCATTATAAACCATGTAACACTAGCTATATTTTGGTAACTCTGTTCATTTATTCTTCCGCTCCAGAAAATGCCAGGTGCCTTTTATTCTCTGACACATATCATAGACCAAATTCAACCTCGGTGTGAAGGTGTGTTTTAATTTGCCATCATAAAATATGCCTTTACTAAATTCCAGAGCAGAACTTCACTCTTATTTCCACAGTTTCAGGTTATGTCTACAGATGCATTAATGATCACTGAATCAATACAAATCCCATGGTTCCATGCAAGATACTATAACCATCAGCAAGGGAGGAGAATTTGCATTTTCTGAACCCTGTGCTGAACTAAGTTGGAAAATTTGTTATTTTGAAATGAAAAGCAGGAAAACAACTTGTTTCAATGCCAGGCCATGTAACTTGGTGATTTGGGATATAAAAGTTAAAAGTTTGCTTGCTTTACTTCAAACTTTTTTTGCTTCAAATTTTTTTGGTTCAATACAAAAATAATATTCCTCAAAGAGCACAGCTCCCCTCAGTGCCTACCTTTCTGATGATAAAGCGCTGTGCTTCACATAGAATAAATTTAACCTAAAGTATACTACTTAAGTGATACATTGTAACAAATGTTTGCTATGGAAGTTAGTTACCAGGTTTAGTTCGTGGCTTTTTGGGTCTGGCAGATGGTCTAGGTTTAGATGGAGCAGGTGTGAGCTTTGCTTCTTTGGGAGCTGAAAGAAATATACTGGATTATAAGATTATCCTTTCCACTGTATCACATAAAAATCATGCTCATCAAGCCTGAAATGAAGCACCGAATGGCTACAGGGAACAAAAGCAAATGGCAAAATCAGATTTGCTAAGAAAGCTTCTCAAAAATCTTCCTAAGACTTCACTACCCCAGAAAAACCCCTGCTTGTTCTTCACTGTAAAAGTCAGTAAGTAAATTTACAACTGGTAATTGTAGCTTACAATCACATCAAAATGTCCTTCTCATTAAGTTAGCAAATTCATTTTTGCAAGATACCTAAGCAGTAAAATAATAATGCTGTTTATCCTTTTGAACTCCAGGTCGATTTTAAGCCATCAAAAGACATACGTAGACAAAATATGCAAAAATGTCCTTAATTTTCAACACTGTAAAGAAATTACTGGTAAGGAGCTGGAAAAACATGGAATCAGTAATAAAAAAAGGGAATTGCTTCGTAACTGTAGTCACTGAATTCTGTTAATAAAATACAAGTAGTGTCCTCTAAATGGTAAAAATTAAGAGCAACCAGTTGTAGAAACTTTTTTCCCCCTGAACATGCATGGGCTGAAACTGTAATTAGCTAAATATGACTGTTAATCTGACATCAGATAAAGTTTAAGATGAGTTTCAGGTAGTATAGTCAGTAATTTTGTTCATTTTTATAAAGCAGTGCTAGGAGACTGCTTTCCAGGAAAACACTTCATAGCAATAGATAAGAGTGGAAAAGTATATGACATTTATAGAAAGAAAAGAGTAGAGTAAGACATATGAAGTGACCGAGAAGTGTTTTTCAAGCCAAAATGACATTCAGAAGGATTCATAAAAGAACAGTAGAATTAACACGTCCACCCAGTGCCACAGGAATCACTGAGAATTCTAGTATTAACGTCCACAACACTAACCTTGCACTTGGCCTTTCAATAGTATTTCCAATGGGTTTCTGATGATTTTCTGAAGGTAGAAGTGTGTTGGTGTAGAAAAACTCCCAACAAAATGGAAGACAATTCTGATCCCCAAAATTTTACTGTACTACAGCACTAGCAAAACCATATGAAAAAAACTCAAGTTTCTTTTTCTCCCAAGTTTAGAAAAATGTATTTCCTAACTTTTTTTCTCTCTCTGAGAAATGGATTAAATATAGTAAAAGCTGTGAGATAAAGTAACAGAGTACAAACTGTGGCGTGGACTGCAAAGAGGAGTCACCAGATGCTACAGAAACATGTATTACCTAGTATTGCTTTTGGTTGTTCAACAGTCTGAGAAGTTTTAGGCTCCAAAAGTGGTGGTTTAGGGGCTAGAAAAGAAAAAGTCAAGTGTAATCAAACAGATCAGTAGATGTATCAGCAGTGAGCCAAAAATATTTTCATTCCAATAGTTCAGGGGGTTGGTTTGTTTTTAAATAGACTAGATAAGCACGCAACTAAGTCCTACACTCATGCATAACACCCTACACTCCTTTCTGTTTTGTTTCCTATGAATCTACACACCGTACGCTTGTGGCTACGTGTGAGTCCGCTTCTGAGACTCCTTCCCCATATTTATGTTCTCAGGACTTTTATAATCTATTGTTTGATTTGATCAACAAATTTCTTTTCTGTTATGGGAGAACAGTGAGAAAGGACAGATGAGGGCTTTGACTGAAGAAAAGACTGCAGTTCATAACCAATACCAGAGAATCTATACCAAAGAAACTTCTAAATGCCAAAATCTTGCTGAAAATCTTAAATCAGAGCCTGCAGTCAATTGTAAAACACATGTAAGATATCAAAGGCAACTCCTGCTTTTACTGACCTGCCTAAGTTATGAGAAAAGACATTTATTCGTCCAGTACCTGAATCACTAAAGGAGGCAAATTCATCTCCCTTAATCCCAAATCAGAAGAAAATGAGTAGAGAGATCTATTTTTTGATCAAAAAGCAGAAAAGGAAAAAAGACACAACATGATGATAATGTTCCCATGGTCAAAGAATGAATCTCGTTTATGTGAAAGCTTCCCCTTCTACTTTGAGAAAGCTGTCCTATTTCCAATAAAATGGCAATCCTTTCCCTTGAGTTCCCCTGCAGGAGGACTTACTGATCACATGAGTAGTACTTTACTTTCAATCAACAAACCACTGTGACTAGCAAAGGTACCATCTTTGCCATAGTATGTCTGTGTGAAAGTGGGGGATGGGAACTGGCAAAGAGATTATAGAAATAATAAACATATCTATTGTTTATACAAGTGATATAAAAAATCCCTGTGCCACCCAGAAGTAGTTTTTTCCCTTCTAGTCCTTTAAAAATGTTACAAAACTGGAGAAGTTGTTTATATTTTTATCATTGGACCCAAATGCATAAAACTGAGGAGCTTAACTCTTATTCCTTTTGTTAGGCAACATCACATGACCGATTTTACAATGATGAGTTAGTCAAGATGCTCAGGTATGGCATAGCTCCTGTCGTTTTTAGGAAGTTTTGCTTACATATTTTTACTGAACATGTATCTCTGCATACCAACTTATAAAAATGGCTTGCACAATTACCAGGTTTCTCATCCTGTACTTCTGGGGTACCAGATGGTTTCAGTTTAGAAGAAGTAAGTGGTATTTCTTTTGGAGCTGAAAGAAAGAGCTCAGTTTGCAAATCAAAAAGTCTTTAACAAGGGTTTCCCACGACAAACAGTACATGCCACAAGTTTATATTGAAGAAAAGACAACTTAGTATGGAATGTCAAAGCCATCTGATGAAATCAGAGTTTATAGTGTGGAATGGAGATGATACTGTAATGCTGCGCCTTGATCAGAAATAGATTCTATGTCTCCAAAACAATTTAAATTCCCACTATGAAAGCTCTACGTATCAGAGACAAAGACAACACATGCGTGTGCATGAGAGTGAAAGAGACAGAGCACTAATAAAAGGATGATGGAGTTTTTCATGCAAGAAGCAAGTTTTACTTCTCTGAGGACAGTAAAACCATCCTGAACTATGTTCTCATACAGAGATATATCAAGAAGAATCAGTCTAATGACAATGGAAAAACAAGACTCTGTAACCAGGATAAAGAATAATGATTATGCATGTGAAATGATATGCTGGAAGAAATGCATTCATATGGGATGAAGCGCTCAAAACAAAACAAGAGTTTTTCACTGGGTGAAAACAACATTACCTAATGTTACCCTTGGCCATTGAAAAGGACGAGAAGTTTTAGGTGTGAAAGATTCCAGAATGGATTCACTTGTTGCTGTTGGAAGAAATGGTGACAGTCATAAGAGGGCAAAGAGCTAATGGAAGAAACTCTTCCTTCATAAGCAAAACCAAATTTGTTTTTACAAGAACAACAAGTATTTCACTAATGCTTGGACACTTGTCAGCTTAGTATGTATTAGAGAGAAATTCAGTCTTTTGAACTGCATGGAGCTTTAGTGACTATAAATAATCGCATTTGTGATGTGCAGAAATCCTGGATGTTCATTTCCGCCTCCCTTCATTGTAACTGGTCCGGATGTCAACCACTGCCAAATAAGATTTTAAGTTGAGCATTTGAACATTTTGAGTTTTGGTGCATTATTTAAGGAAGATGGTATGGTGTAAAATGTAGGAATTTAATGTAAAAGACATGTTTAGTCAATTAGTCAGACATTAAAACCATACAAAATTTAGAGCAGAAAGCTGACAGCTGATCCAACTATGGTTTCAGCCCCAAAGCACTGAGTATCTGTGACTGTTAACCAACTTCATGCTATTAAGTATACACTCTTCTTAATATTTTTAACAAGGCTACAACAGCAGAATGTAGTCTACAGCACACATCACAGTATTTTCATCAACACTACTGGACGATAAATACTATTTTCTCAATTCCCTATGTGGCATATTTTTCAAAATACTGAAGGAGAATCACATGACTATGAGTTGCCATATGCATTTTAAGTGTGAGAAAGCACCAATTTCAACAATTAACAGCAATCTAAATTCAAAATTAAGGTGTTAGGGTCTAATCCAATGTACACTGAAAGTGAAGATCACCAGTGTACTGATTTCAGTGAGTTTTAAAGCATGGTTTGAGCTACTGAATTAAGAACTAGGTAGAGATTATTGTACCTGGTCCAGCATCTGCTATTTCAGGCTTACTGGGTGTCACAGGGCTTGAAAGAACAGGCTGAATACCACTAAAAGCTATAAAAAAAACAGGTCAGAGTATCTATGATTATTTATTCTACACATAGCTTTTTTCTTTTATGAGAACAAACAAAAATGTTATAGGCTATAACATACCTAATTTGCAATGCAGAGGTCCACACACAATAAGCATGCCTTACCTGACAATGGAGCACTGCTGGTTTAGAGTGGGAGCTGAGGCTAGTGGTTAAAATGACAACTGGAACTAAAGTGTCAGCCAACCAAAGCTAGTATTACTTTAGATAGCATGGTCCCTGTAGTTTAAAGCAACCCAGAAAATACAAAGGTAAAAGAACTTCTAACATCATGGGTTTAAGCATAAGGCACTCCAAAGAAGGCAGAAAAAATATAATCTACAAAACTAAAAAACACTGCAAATGTATTTCCGTAAAAAACACTATCTTAATTCTCTTCAGTGCTTTGTTTTCCGTCAAAATTTTGATAGTGAATTTTAATGTTGTATAATCTGTGTACATATATACACATATAAAACAAGGGTAAAATAAAGTAAAAAAATCACTGAACAGTATGAAATAGTACGAAAGAAGCTTACTATGCTGGCATAAAAAATATAGAGTATATAAAAGCATCTATCTGAGAGTATAACAATTAAGCTTGAAAAAAAGTAATTTTAAAATTCTTATTAAGTATTATTATTATTATTGTTATTCTAAGCTTACTTCATTTAAGTACATCTCAAAATAGCCCAAGTAGCTTTTTGAGAGACAAATGTAAGATCAAAAACACTCTCAGGTGAGTTTCTCTGTAGCAAGCACAAGTTGTCTTGGCTCATGTGAAAAAGGGGACTTTGCCTACACTCGTCATGACCCAAGCAGAAGACCAATATGACAGATAACCAAAATACCTGGGATTAACAGCATTTCCACAATTGCTATCAACACACCGGAAGTGGTTTAACTCAAAAGCTAAAGCATTACTATTACCCATAGTTGTTGTTAGCACATGAGGTGTTCTGGAAAGTGGAGGCATAGATTTTTCCATGTCAGCTGAACTTGTAACTGCAGAAAAACGTAAATAACCCTGAGAGAGAGATTCATATTGGTGCAGAAATGAAGGGGACAGTGGGGGCGGGGGGGGGGAGAATCAGAAAAAGTAAGATTGCTTTACATTGCTTTGCAAGATGCCAACACTACTATAATACAGTTTCACAAGATTTCCAGCTTGAAAAGAAATTAACAAAACCTCAAAGTTTTGAAAAAGTCACACGCACCTAACAGACACACCCTGACAGAAACTGCAGTCCCCCTAAAACCAGCCTTATCAACAGGAGTCAACTGATTTGTGCACATGTAACATCAAAAAACCTGTGCTTTTGACTTCACCTGCACCTGTAGAAGGAGACCTACGTACTTAAAAATACATGCCAATATGAATTTCTACAATCAGGTATTTCTATTGCCAATGCTTTGCTTGTTTCAGTTTAATAGATGCCAGTACTTTGAGTTATAGGTTTTAATATAGTACATATCATGTAATTTGTCATTTAAATTAAATTGTGGTATTTTATATAATTGACATAATATAAATTAACACAACTTTCATGACATACTGAAGAGCCAGAAGGTGAGGAGAAAATTCAAAACCGTACTGTTGTAATATTGACTGTCAGGTTTAGGATAATTTTCCTTCTCATCTCTCGCACATTCATGCCTTTGCTACGAATACAAATTTAATCTGGATAGCTATGACCCTAGTAAGAAAAGTTCCAACAAAACATAACATGACTTGAAAAAAATGCTTAGTAATGGAGAAAACTGAAACAAACAAAACAAATAAATGCGTATGGTATGCCTAACAAAAAATTGCCCAGGGTAAAATGTCCCAATCAAGAATATAACTTCATAATTGATAATGACTCCATCTAGCTTGTGGTCCTCATATCCGACATTACAATCACCCAAAACAGTATTGATTCCTGGTTTTTGATTTGATCCTATGCCACAGAATATCATCATGTGGTTACAGAGCCTAACTACCAAACACTGCAGACAAAATTCTTTCAGACAACACTAAGCAACCAGAGCAAACAGCCTGTAACATCTGTGATGCAAACCCAAATTCCAAGCTATAGAAATATCATAAACACAATTTACCAGTTAGTATTTTTGATATTTCTGCAGATGCAGATGTTTGCGACGGGAAAGCAATATGATGAGAGTCCAGTGAAGCTGGAAAATAAAACAAAACAGAACAAAAAATTCTTTTTGGCATCACCTGAACCTATAGACTGGACAGGGTTCAACCCATTACTAAGGAACTAGGGACTTCAGACAGGAAAAAGTCTCAAATGCACATGGAATGGATTTTCTAATGTGAATATGTGAAGATGCACTGGTGATGTAAATGATGATGAAGATGTTACAAGAAATATGAAGAAATATTCAAAGACATCAGACAATATGATGGGAAAATAAGAAAAACACAACATAAAAATTAATTAAAAAAAGAAGTGAAAGGCAAAAGAAAGACTTGCTTATGCCTTTCAGGACAAAATGTGACATACAAAAACTTAGTCTGAAAACACAATTTAAAAATAGAGGTAACAGAGGAGAGATGTACAATTTCTGATGCACAGAAGGCATTTTCTTGCAAAAGAGAAGGTAGAAGGATCCTAGAAGGATTAATACAGGCAAGAATTCCAGCATCACTGAAAAAGACCCTGAAGTACACGACACTCAGCAGACAAAAAACCAAGGTTTCTCCAGTGCCAGGAAACCAAACTTCAGAATCAGTTTCCACCACATAGACTGAGACAGCAAGAAACATGGCCAGCATATGTGGGAACCTACAATTCAACTGCATGACAATGGGAAGGATACATTAACATGGTTCATTCCACTTTTAACTTGCAGTTGACTTCAGGTCTGTAAGCTTACCAGCCTGCTCACGTATTGCCGTGTTACCTCATGTGCCAAAACATACTGCCAGGCCACACAACTGGTCTTGTACACCTGCCAGCGTGAAAGAAGCTATCCTCACAAGCATCTCCACCCGTTGTCGCCAAGGGCCATACCCAACGCCTTACGTAAATACGGCTTTTCATGGATGGCACTTTCACCTCCGCACTTACGCTTCGCACCAACTTCGGCCCAAGAGAAATCGTTTTTTTGGCTAAAAGCACAACAATGACTCTTAGGAGAATTCCCATCTGCACCACCAGATCTTCAAGAAACATCGTTACCAAATTAGGTCGGCAGCACGTCCACGTGCCAAAGGCTGCCTGCCGGTGTTCCGAACCTCAAAGGAACACGCCACGATTCACCACAAGCTGAAAAGTGGCATCATTCTTAACAGCCTAACGTGACCTCCAAAGCGGCAGCGGAGCAGAGCACTCCCGGTTACGGGTAACGGCAACGTAAAGGTGTGGGCAGGTGACAACCGGCCGCCTTGAAAGTCAGCGGTGAAGCAACCAATAGCTGCACCCTTGGGCCAGGAAACCCCAGTGGGCGGCTGAACTGCTGTGCCATCCTCTTGTGCCAGCCCAGCTCAGCCCAGCCGGGATTTGCCTCTTAAGAACGCTGCCGTATTCAAATGTGTCGGACAAAGGAAGACCCGCTGCCAAAACACAAAGCGGCAGGGGAATGGCAGCTGAAGGCAAAGCGCGAGAGTACGCTCTCTACGCAAGCTGTCATTCAGTCCCTGCAGAAAAGGCTCGTCAGCAATGGAAAAAGCATGGGATCAGACAACAGAATCGCAGAATGAGCGTGGCGAGTGCTTTGGCAAGCCAAGCTGCGCCAACAAGTCTTCACACTCTCCATGGAAGATGACAAGGATGACAGGTGGCTTGGGGTCGGAGGCGTGATGGGGAGTGAGAGAACAATAGGGAAAATGGAGAAAAATGACTTGGTTTTGCTAGTTACCCGTCACGGTTTGCTGGGTTGCCAGGGAGGAAGGAGCGGTGGACTTCAGCCGTGGTCTTCGAGTAGCTAAGGTCAAACACAAAAACCACCTTCAGGTCCTCAGACAGGCTGTTGTTGCACGGGTGGTATCAAGACAGAGCTATAAACAAGGAGGCGTGGCCCTGCTCGGGGCAGGCTTCCGTGTCACAGCATCACTCCCCATAGAAGCACGATGCTATCTTTCAACTGGCCTAAGTAGCCCACGGTAACAGAGTAAACCTACAAGGGGAACCTCAAAAAAGGCAGCAGAAAGCTTACGAATGGAGCAGTTTCTAGTAAGGAGACAGAAGGGACCAACCGCATCACGGACCCGCTTCTCAGCACATCAAAGCATCTGAACAGGCTCATGGCTGCAGAGAAAAGCATGGCCAAATAATCAACACAGGAAGGGAATCACTGGCTATTTACCCATCACAGTCCTTGTGGTTTCCAGTGAAGCAGACGAGGTGGATTCCAGGTCCGGTCTCTGGGTTGCTACGGTCAGATAGGGAAATAATCTTGAGATATCCACGCAGTCTCGCCACGGCAGGACAAGCAGCACCGGTCCACGACACCCCAAACGTCCCTACTTAGGGCAACACATGCCTTTTCCTGGAAGAATCTTGTGACTCAGTGACCAAATCACCAGGCAACCATCTTGCCATGGGTGCAACTAACACAATACTCTTAGAAAATCAGTAGCTAAATGGCTCTCCATCAGCACAAAAATGGCACTCCTTACATTTCCTTGAAAGATACTTAAAACCAGTCGTTGCAGAGGGAACATGGGAGCCAAGAGACTCATCTTTGTATTCAGAATTCAAGATGACGTGTGTTGGGTACTTCTCAAACGCAAGCAACTACACATACTAGCGCATTCCTTATTCCAGCATGAAGGCACAAACTGCACATTATTCTACTGATATTCAGTCGTAGCTCCAACTCTCCTTAGAAGTTCAATAATTTTTGCAAAAAGGTATTTTCTTACTGTTGTCACTATTATCATTATTATATTTACAAAGAATAGACTATATAAGGCCTCACCATTCCCCAGGACATCTGAAAATTCCCATTCTTCTTTTAAGTTAGTCTCTAAGCCAATGAGTAACATGCCTATGCATCAAGCTTGAATTTCAGTGCTCAAGTTAGCAAAACGAAAGAGGAGAAAATAATTGATATCCCATCAGGAATCTATGAGACAGCTATACCACATAAATACCAAGACTAAGAGGAATTCAAATTATGTTTCTGCCAGATTGGAATATTTCATTCTAGAAAGAATTTTCAAAATAAAAACCACATCTAGAGACACACAGGCATTTTGTGACATATTCTTTTTGCTAGCTATTCCTGCAAAAAGTGAATTTTCAAGTGATGGAAAAAAGCGTATTTGAACATCAGAATCATGTCATTAGTGGGGCAACAAGTGTTTTTGCAAGCCAAAGTGCATTAACAAACCTAGGTATTGCTTAAAGCAGAGGAAAATTATGTCAAGTGATGGCAAGGTAAAAGAAAAAAAGAAAATATTTACCCTCCACTGTTCCTTGGCTTGCAAGATAAGGAGAAATAGATTTCAGCTTTGGTCTCTGAGTAACTAAGATTAAACCAGAAAACTACCTTCAGATATTACAGATGAACAGTTTTTTTTCAAAGCAGTGTCAGTACAGAGTTTTAAATGAATGAAGCCTGTATTACATTCAGTATTTTTACATAAATATTTGCATTCATTACATTTTATTCCATTTTTTTTTAATCAGAGTGGCCTAGTTGAGTTAATATAGAATACAAACTGTTAACCTTTTAGTGAACTAGGCCTACAGAGCAGAAAATTACAAAGAGAGATTGAGAAGCTTAACAATTAAGTATCTCTTTGTTATCTTTTATATAAATGACCGTCCACCTCACTGCTATGTTTGGCATTGCCACTAACAGGAAAAAAAAATCAAGAGGTTTTCACTAAATTTTAAAATAAGGTTTTTCATATTTAAGTATTGCCAAAATTATAGAAATTATGATGGCATCACTGTTTACCCATTGCTGTTCTTGTGATTTCCAGTGAAGAAAAAGATGTGGGCTCCAGGACTGGTCTTGGGAGAACTAAGATTAGAGATGGAAACCATCTTCAGATGTTATGGCAGTCTCTCTATGCACATGAAGGCATCACTTTAATCACATCCAAATATATCAGTATTGAAATTGTGGTTTCTCAGGTATACTTTTCCTACCAAATAAATCATACATAAATTTTTTTGTCACTCTGTATTACCAAAACCCCCTAACCACTGGGTAAACACTGCTCCTAGTAGATAATAATGTCAGTCATGATGTTCCAGAGCTGCCTTTTAACTGCAATAAATGACAAATGCCAAAATCCATTTCCTAGCATCAAATATTTTCAAATTATAAATTGAGAACTAGTCAATGAATATGTAGCCAGAACTTCAGGCCGCATCAAAGATACTGACAAGTTTTGGACATGACCACCGTATATTTAATCTGAAAAACAATTAACTAGCTCTGATTACTATATTCTTCACCACCCTTAAAAATTTGAAGTTTGGGACTAAAAAATATATATGCCTGGGAAAAAAGGAAACAATAGCTTCTTTGTAGAAAAATGCATATAGGTGAACTTAATAAGTATTTCCATCAGGAGTCGAGCCAAATATTAGAAGAAAACCTATTTGTGCTTTCTTAACCAAAATCTGTAAGAATCTGTAGTGGAACAGTATCTCCTTAATTTATAGGAGCAGGTTTTCATCCTGAAGAGGTATGAAGTACTTCAAACAGACAGAATCTCATAAGCACACTGTTAGACAAGCATGAGCTAAAAGAAGAGTCACATTCATTTTCCAGAAATTAGTGAAGTGAAATGCAAAGATCATGATAAAAACCCCTGTACTTGTATAAGAATATATTATTGAAAAAAAGGGAATTTCTGATAAAAGCATAGAGCAAAATCTTAAAACAAACAGAAGAGAGGTCAAACAGTAGATACCTCAGAAAATGGAATAAAAATTTTGAAACTGCCATCACACTTGCAAGAACACATTATACGAAAAGTGGAAAAGCACAAATTTGATGGACCAATAAAGAGAAAGTTTCAAACATGGAATTCTTGTTCTGAAAGAACTCTATTAGACTCCTCCAGTCTAAGCAAACAAAATCCTTTGAAAATGCAATAAAAGTTTGTAGACTTGATTGACAGGGGGATGGATTGAAAGAGTTTCATAAATTTCTCCCTTTCAATGATCCATTTGACTACACCCTTCTCTGTGGCTCTGGGCTATTTACTGTCCTCTCTGTCTTCATTTTGTTTGCTGAAAAATGGAAATAACAAGAGCTCCACAAATATGTTTTCTCAATTACCTAGCCAATGTTTGCATCTTTACTGGCATTGAGTCAAAGAACTGTGAAATACTGCAGTTAAGATGGCAAATATATAAACAGAGTACCTACTTGTTAGTGTACAGTGGAATACTATAGAACATTTGCAAATATCTAGAGGGGTCTGCAGTAGAAGACAAGAGTATGCCCAAAGAAGAAAAGGAGAGTTCCTGTGTTCAGTATTAAATTTGTCCTATGGAGGAAGAAAAATATTAAAGAAACTGGCTTGATTCATTAGGATATATGCAGAAGGCTGACAAACTTTTTATCTCCCCAAATAAACATATTTTTCTTTTTTCTCATATACATATCTGGACTACCAAGTCTTAAGCTATTTAAAAAGAACTTGAACTTGGGTTTGCAATGCCCACTGTGCTATCTTTCATCTCCCTAGTAAGAATTTTGTCACTACAGCACAGCTTGAGAGTCCTCCTTCATGGGAAATATACATGAATATTCTACACAACTGCAATATTCACAACCTGAAAAACGTAACTGTTTTAAAACCACAAGCGAACATGAAAAGTCAACAGAAAATCAATCTAGGAAGAAAATTCCCTACACACATCATAAACACCCCAACACTGTAACTGACCAGGAAGATGTCTTAAATACCAATCACCACAAAACTTCACTATAGTAATAACAAAGTAAATATAAAACAAAAAGCAGTATAACATCAAGCAATACACTAGTTATCTGTACCAGGATACTCTGCATATAATGGAGAAATTAAAGTTCAATTAACAGCCTCAGAGTATTTCACAGACACAGAAGTGCCCAGGACATTATACTGTAAAATTCTATTACATTAAGTAATACATAATTGGTCAATGGCAATTATGGGTAATAGTACCAATTAGTATTGCAAAAGTGAATGAAGAATAAAAAAAAAAAAATTATAATCCAGCATTGTAAACAACATATACATTGTCTTAAATGAAAGTAGTACCCAATGCAGAATTTTTGTCTTGCCGTTTTCTTATCCCCAGAGTAAGGAAAATTAAACCAACATTTCACCAAAAGCACCCTGGGAGCTCTTCTGACAATTCCTCACTGTCAAGAACACTCAGTTTGCAAGAAATGTCATTACCAGATTGGATTGATGGTATTTCCGGAACTCCAGATGCTTTAGACATGAATTGTGAAACACTCTGTGTTTCATTAAGAGCTGAAAAGAAAATCTGGATTTAAAATGCTGAGGAATCTCACTGTTGCTGGGACAGCACAACACACTACCCAGCACAAGTTGTGCTGTTCAAAATGATGTAATTGCAAACACAAGCAAGACACTGAATGTTTAAAAGTCCTCTCTGTATTATGTGAATAAAGAGAAAGATACGCAGCCCAATATGGTGGCAACAGGATCCAATATCTGATGCTAGACAGAACTCCTAAGAAACTTTTTATTTTACACTTTCTGGAGTTTTAGTTACACCAACAGAAAAATGAAATTGTTACAAGTTGGTATAAAAGACCGGTCCTTTAGTATTTTGTACCAAAAACGCTTTATAGCTGCTGATCAAGAAGGGATTGACACAAAACAGTTAAGAGTCTTGCCATTTAGACTTAAAACCAAATATGTCTGAAAGTGTTCACAGCAGAAAAAAGGAAGCAAGTGGCAATGTGATGAAAACTAAAATGGAATCCCACATTGCTTACCCATCACTGCTTGTCAGGTTTCCAAAAAGGATGAGATGTAGATTTGAGGACTAGTCCCTACATAGCTAAATCAAATAGGAAAGTCACCTTGAAGTAGGCAGTCTCTGCATAAGTGATAACATCATAGTTTTAAAGGAAAAAATTAAGTGTAGATTGTAATCAGTCTTCAAGAAATGAGGAAGAGTTCAAACAGGCTTAAAGAACCTTGGCAAGCAAACATTTGCTAAAAACAACTAATAAAAAAGCGACCAGCTAAGCAACAGGTTTTTAAAAGATATCATTAAGATCACTAAGACACCCAAGTCCAGGGGAAATAACATGCAAGCAAGTATTTTACTGCAGTCCTCACCGTGTGCCTGGACTTCCTCACCTTCCTTTAGTTGAAAGATCCTTCTATTCACTCTCTTCTCTCTACCTTCCTCCCCTTCCCAACACACACATGCAAACCAGAATAAGTCCTTTAAATACAAACAACTGTACATGCTAATGGTTCTCATTTCATACCATGCTTATGACTAGAATATGTTAATTAAACATTATTATCATATTTAATCACATTTTTAACTCTCCTTCAAATCTGGGACTTATCTTTGCATGGAAATGATTATGTTGAATTCCAGACTAGACCAGACATAATTTTCTCCATTCTCCCAACATTGTGTTGGGATCCCTCTTGTTTGAAAAGAGTGCAATATAACTTCCTTTTCAGGCAAAGCATGCAGAATAAAGAACTGAATATGGACGTGCTATTATATCAATGTGCAGAAAACCATTACTGAAAGTATCTGTTAAGGCACTTGATCGTAAATTATTGCTCAGTATGGAAGATGCATTAATGATAAAGACTGATTAATACCTCTGAAAAATAAATGCATAAAACTTAACTCATCTCCATTTCTTCATTTTAAGAATGTTTAGTTGGAATCTGCAAGCTTTGCCATTTACCTGCAATTACAGGTAGCTGGACAGCTACTAAAAGTTTCCTGTTAAATACCCGTTTAGTCCAGTTTTTACTGCAAGGGAGTTCTGGCAACAATGTGAAATAGACTTTGGATGGAATTGTCATTATTGAAACGAAATGAAGTATTCCTCCATGCAGGGACAGTAAAACAAGCAGAACCTTGAGCACTGATAGAATTGCCTTTGTTCAGTATCATTTTGTAAGGAATTGGTAAGTTTTAGTTCATTTTCTGAACACAGGAAGTAGAAGAATCCTAAAGAATAAATGTTGGCAAGGAAGAATAGGAAAACTATATACTTAAGATTATTATATACAAATAAATAATTTAAATGTCAAGAAAATACCATAATTCAACCAGTTTAATTTTACTGGAGTCCGGTACAACAGGTTTCAGGGGTGTTTGAAAGCATCGCATCTACCACAGACATGCCAGCTCAAAATTAATTTGTCGCAAATATTTTCTTTAATTGCAATGTTATGCAATTTAGTTTAAAAAACTGTACTCAAGCAATACAGCAATATATGTGATAATATATTTCTATTAGCCTTGGACCTACACTGTCAGGAAAATGTCTTAGATAACTGCTTTAAATATATTTAAATGAAAGGACTTAAGGGTCCATTCTCCACTATTTTGAAGCCTACACATTCATTGCTATTGACCCTGTTATTTCTATGGGCTTCACTCACCACTTTCAACCATTAGAATAATTTCATTCATTCAGAGGCTGAAGAGTAAGTTTTCACAACCAGAAGTCAGTAAAAGAAAACATATTGGTGCTTGTCTGAGAAATTATCATATTAGACATTAAGAAAACATCAGAATAATTTACCCAGTTCCACTTTGAGTCAAATGTAAGACGTTGCAAAGGTATTTGAACAGTTCATGTTCAGCTTGAGCCTGTCAAATTACCCTTTATCACAATAAATATTTCTGTAATCATAATCTTGAAGCCAAAGATTATAAGGAAATTACACTGCACAAATAGAGTATTATGAGTGACAAAAGTACTGTTATTTATTTATTTAGAATAACTATCCACTGGTGGCTGCTGGTAGTTGTACTGATTTCAGGGAATCTGTTGATATGGCACTTTTGCAAAATCAGGACAGCTGAATTGGGGCAGGGCTCAACATTGATGTACATTAGTAATTATAGTATGAGTAAATTCATGTTCAACCAAAGTACAAATAAACAGTGATAATCTGAGTCATCCCTGTCCTTAAAACTTCCAGAAAAAATATAATTTCTAATATGAAATTACAAAAAAAAAGTAACTGTAATACTCCACTATTCTGTGTCATGATAATCCTAAAAGTCTACTATTTCAACGTTGTTATCCCAAATGCAGCGATATCCCACCTTCTTCCTGTAATAATATTAACACCAAGGTAAAGAAATGTAAATTAACAATACAACCAAAAGCATGAGGACATTTCTTGTGAGAACTCCTAATACTAATAAAATTACATTTTCAAGAAATGTCATTACCAGATTTTGTTGATCGTATTTCTGGACTAGGAAATGTTGTGGATCTTGAAGAAACAGGCTGTGTTTCATCAGGACCTGAAAAGAGATTGTGAGTTTTAAAAGTGGCAGTGGCATCAAGGCCACTAAAATACCACAGTACCTAGCTGTCAGAAGCTGCTCTGTAAGAGGAAAAAATGATACAAATAAAAATCAAGACAGTGAATGGCCTGAGAGTCAGTGTAGGATTACTGGCAGAAGAACAAGCAAGCTGATGTCTCCTATGGTATGGATACAACAGGAGTTCAGAGTGGTATTCTCATATCTATTACATTTCCAAGACACAGAATTTGTATCCTTTCAAAGAGCTTAGGCAGAGAAAATTTCAAATAATAACTAAACCTACATAAAACTGCTTACAGTAATATACAAGTATGTTCCTCAGTTCCTCAGTCTGAGCAGAATGCCTTCTACTTGCCAATAAAAAGAAATAGTTGACATGAAAGTATTGCACAAGAAACCTGAGAGAGACATTCTGTTTCAAGATGATGACTTCTGGTCTTACTACAGTCCAGGGCAGTGATGACAAAGTGGAAACTATAGTGCAAATATGTGCTATTTACCTATCACTATATATCTGGTTACCAGGTAAGAAAGAGATGTTGATCAAAGCTGGTCTCTGGGAAGCTAACAAAACAGCTAACAAAACAGAAAAAGTTTTGAGATACTGAGGCAGACAGTCTTTACACAGGTGGTATCAAAACACTTTCCTGAACATAGTCAACAAATTCACATTTTGCCTAGGGATCGGATTTTCCCCCAAACTGCCACAAAGTTACTTTGACATAAACAGGATTGTTGAAAAAGACCATCCTTCGGTGGAAAATAGCTTTAAAACATCTTTATGTTTCTATGACAATATTTTAATGAAAACACAAATGCAAAAAAATTAGATTCTATCAGATCATTGAGACCACCATTTCTGTTACAAAAATTATGCAGCCAGCATGAAAGAAATATGGTCTATTTCTATGGGCAGTGGTATATGAAAAACTGGAGTAGGTGCTCTTGACGTTAAGAACACTCATGACTGATTAAAGTCGAAGGACAAGTAATAAAACATTTAAGTAGCCTGATCTTTACATCAAGAGAGAATGCTGTGGTAGTTCTGAGAGAACATGCTGCAGAGAGGAGTGAAGTCACACTTGACTAGCTGCTAAAAGTTTTCCATCAAACAAAGGTAGTTTGATTTGACTGAAATGACCTTGGATAAAATAGTTTTCAACTTTAAAAGGAAACAAAAATATTGCATTCATGCAGAGGCAGGATAACTGTCAGGACCACCCATGGAGTATTAACACAGCTGCATCATGTTTGTGTTCAGTGTGAATTCTGTAATAGATAAAAGCTAAGACTTTTCTAAATTTATCTATGATGAGGAACTACAAGAACACTGACCAAAGTTTAACAAATAACACTAGGGAACACATGAATGCTAAATGTATGTTGTAATAAGCTAATCTCCAGATGACAAAAAACATTAATGATCATTTACCCAATTCCACTTCACTGTTGTCAGATGTAACAGGTTTGAAAGGTGCTTGAATAGTTACTGTAATAGAGAAATATGTAATTTTCATGTGTTAGGATTTTAGATCACATTGCCTCTCACAAATACATTGCTAACAAACCCACTTTTTCTGTAGCTAGGTTGCACTTAACCAATACAGCAACAAACACAAGAAGCTGTCCATTTACTGTCAGCACTGAGCGGGAATGTATAACTTGAAAGGACAAAAAAAAAAGTATACAGCTGTTTTACACTGAAGACTTCAAGGTCTGCTATACCACTGCTTTGTACCTTGGGCAGTTACCCATCCAGGCACACACTGGAAAGCCAACCAAACTGATTTCAGAGCAATTCAGCCCCCTGTTCTACTAATTCTACACCAACAAAATAAGAGTACAGAAGTGCAAATGAGTGGAAAACTGAGGCATGAATGAGTTTTACATTATTTGAGATTTATATTCTACTTCAAAACATCCTGACCAGGGAAACACAGCCTTACTATTCTCAAAGTATTTTACAGTTCAGACCACCCAGCACTTGTGAACCTGTGCACTTGAAATTAAGGACCAAATCCTTCCTGAGATTCCTAATACTATGTCTGTACATTTAGTAAATGTGGAGCATCCACAGTCCTATGTTTCCACGCAATTTGTGTGTGCTCAACAATTCTATAAATAAAATTCTTTCAATCAGAAGACATGCATCTTTGACACACAAGCACTGTATAGCACTTATGTAAGTGCATTCAAAAAGATTAATGCTCACTGCCCTTACAATACTGAACACCACTTGTAAACATCTCAAGAGGAGAAGCAGCTTCAACTAATTTTTCTCTCAGAAGCCAGCTTTGTATATGCTTGCTTTGTTGTCTCAGCACAGTATACTGCAGAATCAAGACAACTGATTTTAAAGTTGGTCACCAGAAAGAGAATGAAGCTTGATATAATCCTGTAATAAAATATCACTTGCTTAAGTCATCCCGGCACGAACAGAAACACAGATGAGAACCTCAGAGCAACCCTCTACTTTTTTTATGACCACATTCTGGGAAAAATCTCATGCTCAAATACAAAGGCACATATTCTGCCTAAAAAATACATTCTCCATAAATACATGGGGAGAAGCAATATATTATTAGCAGAAACAACTGTAAAATAATTTTAATACTAAAATACTGTACTGCAGCAGTCTTTTGAACATTAGAAACTACTTTAAAAAGCTGTAACAGGAAACAAATGTTCAACCAACAAATCTCTTTAAAAAGTACCTACTAGCTAAAGACAAAACATTCCCTCCCCAAAGGACAACTGTTATACTGACAACCCAAAATTCAAAGTTCAACAATTTCCTCTCATCTGCTAAATTCTGCTCCACTCTCCCCTCCACAAGTCTTCAGTAATATGACACTACCTTGAAACAGCCTGATAATATCAGGATCACTTATTTGAGGCTAGCACTGCTGGACACTGGCAATTATTACAAAGAACATGAAGCCTTAATGAACAAATGAAAGACCACTGCAAATAACAAATACTGGAATAGTTCTACTTAAATATCAAGTAAGATTAAGGATTGGAAATAAAACAAATGCCATTTACCAGTCTCTTGCTCTGACATTTTTGCAGATGTAGATGTTTTGGGAGTGGAAGTAACATGAAGAAAATCATGTGAGGCTGGAAAAAAAATTGTGGCTTATTATTTGAAAGATACATGAACCATCACATCACAGCATCATCTACAACCATGGACTTGATTGTTTAGTGTCTGCATAATAAGGAACCGAAGAAACATAAAAATACATTCTGCAAATTAAGCAAAATTAAAAAAAGAAAGAGGTTAATATGGAAAGATGTGTAAAAACACACAAATATGATGCAAAAACCAAAATGAAACATCACAAGTAGAATGGAAAAAAATTCCCATGAGGTTACTAGGAATGTAAGACTGAAAAAGCTCAAGAACACTGGGCAAAGGGAGGCAAAGAGAGAGCAAATCTACAACATGATGATACTGAAACCCATCAAATTAAAAAAACTGGCAAACATAAAAGAACGTAAAAAGTGATCCAGATGACATCACCAGACGGGAAGAGAAAAAAATATCTGCAGCCCAGCCTTAACTGTATGAGTTTTTTATGATAAGTATCTGATTTCTCCACTATAAAAACAAGAGAGCTAAGAAAAGTCCTTTAAGTAATACAAGGCAAGAAACGTAACTTCCCTGGAAATGACCCTGAAGTGCATGACATATCTCAGCTGATATAAAAGCAAGACTGCTACAGACAAAACTGCCACAGTAACATTTCAAGACACTTAATACGGTTCATTCCACTTTTAACTTGCAGTTGACTTCAGGTCTGTAAGCTTACCAGCCTGCTCACGTATTGCCGTGTTACCTCATGTGCCAAAACATACTGCCAGGCCACACAACTGGTCTTGTACACCTGCCAGCGTGAAAGAAGCTATCCTCACAAGCATCTCCACCCGTTGTCGCCAAGGGCCATACCCAACGCCTTACGTAAATACGGCTTTTCATGGATGGCACTTTCACCTCCGCACTTACGCTTCGCACCAACTTCGGCCCAAGAGAAATCGTTTTTTTGGCTAAAAGCACAACAATGACTCTTAGGAGAATTCCCATCTGCACCACCAGATCTTCAAGAAACATCGTTACCAAATTAGGTCGGCAGCACGTCCACGTGCCAAAGGCTGCCTGCCGGTGTTCCGAACCTCAAAGGAACACGCCACGATTCACCACAAGCTGAAAAGTGGCATCATTCTTAACAGCCTAACGTGACCTCCAAAGCGGCAGCGGAGCAGAGCACTCCCGGTTACGGGTAACGGCAACGTAAAGGTGTGGGCAGGTGACAACCGGCCGCCTTGAAAGTCAGCGGTGAAGCAACCAATAGCTGCACCCTTGGGCCAGGAAACCCCAGTGGGCGGCTGAACTGCTGTGCCATCCTCTTGTGCCAGCCCAGCTCAGCCCAGCCGGGATTTGCCTCTTAAGAACGCTGCCGTATTCAAATGTGTCGGACAAAGGAAGACCCGCTGCCAAAACACAAAGCGGCAGGGGAATGGCAGCTGAAGGCAAAGCGCGAGAGTACGCTCTCTACGCAAGCTGTCATTCAGTCCCTGCAGAAAAGGCTCGTCAGCAATGGAAAAAGCATGGGATCAGACAACAGAATCGCAGAATGAGCGTGGCGAGTGCTTTGGCAAGCCAAGCTGCGCCAACAAGTCTTCACACTCTCCATGGAAGATGACAAGGATGACAGGTGGCTTGGGGTCGGAGGCGTGATGGGGAGTGAGAGAACAATAGGGAAAATGGAGAAAAATGACTTGGTTTTGCTAGTTACCCGTCACGGTTTGCTGGGTTGCCAGGGAGGAAGGAGCGGTGGACTTCAGCCTTGGTCTTCGAGTAGCTAAGGTCAAACACAAAAACCACCTTCAGGTCCTCAGACAGGCTGTTGTTGCACGGGTGGTATCAAGACAGAGCTATAAACAAGGAGGCGTGGCCCTGCTCGGGGCAGGCTTCCGTGTCACAGCATCACTCCCCATAGAAGCACGATGCTATCTTTCAACTGGCCTAAGTAGCCCATGGTAACAGAGTAAACCTACAAGGGGAACCTCAAAAAAGGCAGCAGAAAGCTTACGAATGGAGCAGTTTCTAGTAAGGAGACAGAAGGGACCAACCGAATCACGGACCCGCTTCTCAGCACATCAAAGCATCTGAACAGGCTCATGGCTGCAGAGAAAAGCATGGCCAAATAATCAACACAGGAAGGGAATCACTGGCTATTTACCCATCACAGTCCTTGTGGTTTCCAGTGAAGCAGACGAGGTGGATTCCAGGTCCGGTCTCTGGGTTGCTACGGTCAGATAGGGAAATAATCTTGAGATATCCACGCAGTCTCGCCACGGCAGGACAAGCAGCACCGGTCCACGACACCCCAAACGTCCCTACTTAGGGCAACACATGCCTTTTCCTGGAAGAATCTTGTGACTCAGTGACCAAATCACCAGGCAACCATCTTGCCATGGGTGCAACTAACACAATACTCTTAGAAAATCAGTAGCTAAATGGCTCTCCATCAGCACAAAAATGGTTAAATGTCTACTTCACTAAACTGCTCCTTACATTTTGTTGGAAGATGCCAACAGTCGTTGCAGAGGGAACATGGGAGCCAAGAAATTCACCTTTGGATTCAGAATTCAAGATCTGTTCTCACTTTTGTCTGAAATCAACCAAATCCTTCATTCTATGGATCAGAAATATCAGTCCCTGGCACTAATAAAGTACAGTGATTCTGTGCTTTATTAGTGCTTGCAACCAAGTGATCAAAGGCAATTTTTCTGCAGAATTCTAGCACATCTTTCAACCACTATCACTAGTACAGTCCACCATTCCACTGTACACCGAAGAACAGGGAACTTCACTAATGTGATTTCCTCATACTCTCTTATCCCAATTTTGCACAGAAAAGATGCACAACCTAATACATAAACCAGTATAAAATCTAGTCTACGTGTACTCATTTGCACTGTGCATCTTTGCTACACTGTGGGCTTCACTCCAGATGTAAGGGAGGCAAGACTGTTATTGACAGTTTTCAAACATGCAGAAAGATGAAGTTGGTGGTAATAAGGAAATCGTGCCTAGTGACTTCTCTGGGATTTTTTGATATTCCCAACCTTTGGAAACCGAAACCCTTCTGTTCAGGTTCCTTCTATGTGAACCTTTTCTAGCAACATTCAATGACTCACTAAGCAAATCAGTAACTGGCATTTTCCCATGGTTAAAAACTCATGAACTATTCTTAAGAACAGCAGCTAAAGCTTTTTCCACCTATGGAGAAGCTTTTGCATCCAATGTACAACAGGAGCAAATATGACATGTTAGCACTTCTTTAAACCACACTAAATAACAAGCCTCCAAATATATACAATCCTTCATAAAAAAATGGATGACAACCCCACAGCACAATCTAGCTAATAATTTACAAACATAAGAAAAATGAATCTTATCATTCCAACGTTTCATTCTAAACTTCTCAAATTTAGTTGCAGCAGGTACAACTGGTCTCTCTCTCTCCAGTTACACTCTTATACTGAGCAAGTCAGAATAAACCCTCCACTTAGCACAGCACTGCTGTGTCTTTTGGGAGACTGCCTAGATATCAGAAGAACTACAATGAAGAGAGATATCATTACCAGCTGAGATTGGTGGCATTTCTGGCATGCCAGATGTTGTGGATCTTGAAGAAAGAGGCTTCCTTTCACCTAAATCTGGAAAGACAATCTTGTGTTAAAAGGCTTAATTATCTCAGACCTACTGTGGATAGCACAGGACTCAGCAGACAAACATTGCATTGTTAAAATGGAAGCGCAGGGAAATTTGCTTGCAAATCAGCTAGGCATTACTGTGCCTCATGAACGTTACGCTGGTGTGGAAGTCAGTGTGGAAACCATGTGATCTAATTATTCATACTAATGAGAACTCTTATTTCTACTTAAGAATCTTAGCACATTAAGAACTTCGGGTAGTAAGAAAACACCTATTGATCCAGAAAACAGTGGGACAGCCAATAACAAGCTAGTCAAAACAACCTTTTCACTGAAGCATTACCCAGGAATGTATGTTAAGTGCTTAATTCCCTCTCACAGTTAAGGTCTCTCAGCACAGGAAAAAACCTCAACAACTGAGAAAGGCAGGTCCACAGCTGGAAACCTAAATAAGGAGAAAACCAAGCCCAACCAACTAAAGGGAACCCACCTCTATGCCCCCTGATCCTCCATCTACAAAGATGAATGATGAGTGCAGATGAGAATCTAGTTAATGGCAGCAATAATTGGTATGAATTACAGGGATGGTGACAACAAAAGCAATGCAAAGCTTCCAAAAATAGCAGCAAGGATAAAAATGAAAACAAAATCTTTACAAGTAAATAAAGTCATCTTATCAATTTTACCCAGTGCCGTTTCTGACAACTGAGATTCTGTAGTAATTACAGGCATGGATATTTCCAACTCAGTAGCATCTCTAGCTGCAGAAAAAAATAATGTAAATACACCTGAGAAATAGCTTCACGTAAATAAATTAAGAAGAAAGATTTGGGGGAGAGAAATTTTACCTTCCACTGCTCTGCAGAGTATTATTTATTTACAAAATTAACCTCCTCCATTTCTAAGTATTTTAAATATCCTAACTGCTTAGCTGAAGATGTTATTCTAGTTTTCCCATGTGTGCAAATGTTCACAAAGAATTTGAAACACAACCTAGAAATAGTTTTACAGGCACTTGCCTTAAATAACACCTGAAAAAACAGCTCTACAACATACCACATCTTTCCATGAAGTTAAGAATTCTTCAGAAAATTTAGGAAAAAATGTGATTTCAGGAGACTGAAGTCTCTTAGTACCACTTCATTAAGTGGAGTTTCTCAATTTCAGCCAATTTTTTTCAGTCAGATTCAGGCCCAGGTATCCCATATAATAGAATGAACTAATTTGATTGAAAATCATTGCCTGGGAGTAGGATGCTTTACAGAACAGTGCAGCAAAACTGAACTCTTGAAAACTGTATTGGGATGCCAAGAACCAGTAGGTTATACAGAAGAGAACTTAATAAATTACAGCTGCATTGCTCAGAGTGACATTTTGGGCAATGAAGTGCTTTCCTTTCCCTTCCACCTCCTCCTACTCCTTCCTCATTGCCCTCAACTCTTATGCACATACTTGCTCATGTTCAAGCAGTGCTTAAAAAAAACTTAAGAATCCTCATGTATCAAAGGCTACAGGAAAAACAACCACCCATCTCCAAAGCTGTACTTAGTTAGAAAGGTCTGGCCTGAGATGTGCTTACTTTCTTATTTTAAGACAATACATAGGAAAAATCACAGCAAAATTAATATGGACATTGAAAAACACAAAAAGAGAAAGAAAACAGTCTTATCACTAAAAAGTATCATATCTTAATTGACTTTAACAATGTTAAGCCTTGTAAAATTTAAATCTTTTTTTGACACACCCTGCATTATTCAGGCTCTGTAAGCTAGCTGAAGTCTTGCTTTAAACTTGTGCCGTGCCTGATCCCAGGAATTACGATACTGTTATAGGACTTGAAAAACTAACAAATAGGGCAACACTCAGTGCAAGCAGTATGGAACTAACTGTCTGAAATCATCAACATGGAAGCAGTAGTAAACTTTTCAGCACCATCTAAACAAGCAAAAGAGTATGCTTCTAAAATGAGATTACTATAATTTACCAATGTCTGGTATTTTTGAAGCTGTAAAAGTCTGAGCATTAGAAGTAACATGAAGAAAGTCATGTGAAGCTGGAAAATAAAAACAAAAATCACACTTTATTGTTTTGAAGTGACAAGAACTATCATGCAGCAGCATCATATTCTTTTATGAGCTGAAGAACCTTCTAGGTAGTATTTAACACATTATGTTCCACAGAAAGGTAGACTCTGAAATATACAATAACCAATTAAATGTGACTTGAAAACAATTTCCAAAACCATGTGTTAATGCAAAGACACATAATGCAACTAATGACCAAATTGTTACCAGAATTGCACAAAAGGAATTTGAACTATAGAGTTAAAAAGGAGAAATACAAGGCTGCTCAAAAAAAGAGAACAAATTATGAATAAAAATCAGCAAACTGGGACTGCATGGAATTTTTGTCTAGAATTCCAAGAATCAAGAAGGAGGATATCTTGGTGCTGAAATTAGAGAAGGAAAAAGGATGACAAAGCAGGAACTCTACCAAATGAAACATATAAACTGTCTTTTGTCAGACATATGAATGGCTGACACTTGCAATAAATCTCCCCCTTACTAATGGATTTCCTTCAAAAATTAATTTCTTCCAAAAACATATGCATCAGGCACTACACTACTGGCATGCTAATGAAGTCAAATCTTTCCAATAGGCTCTCATCTTACTATTTTTTTTTTTATTTTGGATAACTGTCAGTGGTCCCAGGCAAATAACTAGCTCTTACAAACATCTATAAAATAAGAGAAACACATCATAGAAATTTTCTAAGGACCATCTAGCCAGTGTCTGAATCTTCAATGATATGTTTTTATAGTGTCAGTTTGAAATCTAGGCATTTAGAAGTATGTTTATGTTTATAAAGAAAGGCTAAAAGAAGAGCTACGTTTTCAAAAAGTGTTGAATTTCTGCAGTTTCCATTCACTTCTTAGGACTCTGAGTACTTCAGCAAATCAGGATATTCCACTTACGAAACTCAGGTGTGAGCAGGCCTAGTTAAATTTAGTATTTACGATAAGTTGGATTTACTTTTAAAGCTAAGAATTACATGTTATAGCCGAATATGGAAAAAACTCCAAACTACTAGTTCAATATTTCATATAAAATGTCATAAAGAAACCTGCTATTTGATACAGCACTTTCATACCTGCAGTTATTCTTCATTTATGTCAAACTGAACAAACTATTTAATGAGAGACACTATGTCTCCTCTGAAAATCCCTGTCAAGAGGATTAATCTTTTGAGAAATCATTACCAGATCTGGTTGGTTGCACTTCTGTGGTACCAGGTGCTTTGGATCCTGAAGAAATAGGCTGTGTTTCCTCAAAAGCTGAAAAAAGAATCTGAGCTTAAAATGCTGAGACACCTACGATTTAATGGATTAGCATCAAATAGCTTAGTGAAGGCTGTGCAATTCCAGATGATGCTAATGCAAAGCCAAGCAAGATGGCAAGACGGCCTGAAAGTGAGACAACTGTGCCATGACAACAGGAGACGATGGCTTGCAAGACAGTCCTGTGGCCTCAAAATTTGACTTCCACGTGCCCGAAAGAATTCTTATCAGTAAGGAATTTTATCTTATCAAATTTTCTGGGATAAGAGCTACAGCTATACAAAAAGAAATAAGCTAACAATGAGATATGACAATACTGTCTTTAAGCAGTTTTTAAGCCAGTAACAGTATGTTTTTCAGCTGGTTACACTGACACAAGAACGGTGAATAAGCAGCTCTCTGTGAATGCTGGTAGCCAAGATTCTAAAGCAGATCTTAAAATTACCATTTGCAAATCTACATGATGCTAAGATAATGGAAAAAAAATCATGGAACTAATCTGCTGATTACCTATTTCCATCTCTCTGGTTTCTGCAGAAGGTAGAGATATGGATTTCAAGGCTGGACTCTGAGTAGCTAAGAGCAAACATGAAAAAAAATTTATGATGCCGAGAAAGACACTCTCCTCGCAAGTGGTACAAAATCCAATTTTAACTATAACTACCAAGTTTTTGTTTAGTTTGAAGGTGTCTTCTTTCTATTAATTTTTACCCCATTCAAACTTTGGCATACATTATCTAATCAGAGCGAATCCGTATTACTTAAGAGGTTTGTCTTCACAGTGAAGCAGCTACAACCCAAACACAAGACATATGATCTTCACAGCATTTGAAGGTCTGTATAAGCTGGTTACTATTACATTATGTATAACTATTTTAAAAGTAGGTGTAATGGAAAGAGATGAAAAGAGAACAGTACAATGAAGTAATTGAAATAATCATGAAAGTTAGTAAACAGCATCTTTTATCTGTTATGCTGAAATGAAGACTATTACAAAGACCTTATGGTTATTTCACTTTGAAGTACAGATAACCTGAAGTATGCTTTAATGAAAACAGGGAATCAAGGTGGAACTGGGCATTCTTATCTAAAGGCCATCATGAATGAGTTTCCACCATGTGTAGGTTTTGCACTACTCCCCTGCTTCTAAGAAACAGATCCATTCAACTGTGTGTACAGGCCAGTAAGTACCACGCTTTCCAGTAAACTTATCTGCACCAGTCACTACTTAGGCCCATTTAGGTTATGATATATTTTAAAGAGAAAATTTCTATCTGTATTTTTAACTGGTCTTTATCAAGATGAGGTTTTCTGAAAAGCAGTTATACCAGAATTTTAAAATTAAACTTCTCTGAATGCTTGAGATTGAGAAAAACATTCAAAGAACTAGGTGTAGTGTTCATTTCTAATGTAGGCAATATGAATATAAGCCAAAAAGTGAACAGAATTTTATTACGTATATTTAATATCCTTTCCCATTTTCTTTCAATCCAGTTTATCACATTAACAAGTATGATCCCAGGTTATTATCCTTATATAGTTGGACTCAGCAGTTGGACTAAATGATCATTGTAGTCTATTCTATATTTATAGAGAAGAAAATAATACCAACAAAAGCCTTATGATTTACAGCTTTTGGCAAAAGGTTCCATTGATCCATTTACATCCAGTAAGAACTACGAGAGATCTCCCAAAGGCATCAGAACATTGAAAGGCGTGTTAACAAAGCTATCTTTTCATAAAGGTTTGAATTCAAAATATACCGACCACACAGAAAGTTTATAAAAGAAAGGAGATGTCTCCCTCTGGTACAACTGAGATAGAAAAATAAAGAGAAAAAAAAAAAAGTCTTCAGGGGAACGAGGGCAGAATACAGGTCACACACACTTAAACTTCAGACATTAGATTTTGCTTTCTTTGCTGATTTTATGACAGCAGGGGATCAAAGCATGCAGAGGCACAGAAGTCTCCTCTGTACAACCCCCTCACTCACTCTCACAGAGTATCTGTGACTTCAGCATTGACTTCATGGGGAGCACAGATGCTCCAGCTGATCTGATGACTGGGCCCAGCCTCACATAATTAAATCCCACTTCTGTGAAGTGGAACTATTTGGCAGGAATGGAAGACATGAGAACAAAATCAGAATAAATACTTGAATGAAACATATATTTTGCCTCAACTGTTGTTATTATTTTACCTTTATCGCTGAGACAAACACAGGATTAGGTTATTATTCCCCAGCAGAAAGCAAAAATACTTCCCATCCCTAGTAATTTTCAAGTTTTCAGCTACATTTATAGCAAATAGGTTCTTCCATCACCAAACGTCTCTCTCCAATGCTGCCTCTAACTGGATTTAACCAAACTTCTTTCACTACAATGAAAACAAGTATGTATCGCCATCCCTTCAAGCATTTCTGGGAAAACAGCTGTCAAAAATTGTGGCAAATTAAGAACAAATTGTGAAGATCATTTTCATGTCCTTGAGAATTTGGTTCAAATATGCATTTCAAGAACTAAGAGCTGTTCCTGGAAATTATTTTAAAATTTGACAGACTGCATTAAGTCATCTAAATAAACCAGCAGTATTATATGATAGCTTCCTGAATAATGCTTAGTGAAATACAAATCCATATTGATTAAAGGTCACTCCAGTTAACTAGTGTATTAGCTGTTTACATAGACAGCAGCAACAAGCAGTTGTTTCGGTAGAATGAGATATTTATCATAGAATGGTTTGAGTTGGAGGGGACCTTTAAGGGTCATCTAGTTCAACCCCCCTGCAACGAGAAGGGACATGTTCAACTAGACCACACTACCCAAAGCCCCATCCAACCTGCCTTTGAACACTTCCAGGGATGGGGCATCCACAACTTCCCTGAGCAACCTGTTCCAGTGCCTCACCACCCTTATTGTAAAAAATTTCTTCCTAATATCTAATCTAAATCTACCCTCCTTCAGCTTAAAGCCATTGTCCTATCACTACATGCCCTTGTAAACAGTCCCTCTCCAGCTTTCTTGAGGCCCCCTTCAGGTACTGGAAGGCTGCTATAAGGTCTCCCTGGAGCCTTCTCCATAGTTATGACTAACACAATGACACAGTGTAGAGAAATACAGGCCTGTTATGAAAGCAAAGGTCTTGAGAAGGGGAGACACAGAATATGGAGGAGTACAGGCATGGGACGGTAAGAGATGGGGACCAGGTGTAACACTGGAGATCCAATGCCATGAACAGCTCAGTGATGTTCAGTTATAAAAACTCACACCTGGAGCTGGACAAAATTTATTTTAAGGACTAACAGCAAGAACACAGAAATAGTATCAACATACACAAATAGCACCATGTATGGTAAATTCAGATGTAAGGTGTCTCTCAGCAGAAGAAAGAGAGAAGGAAGAAATCATCAACACAAACAACATATTCCTCCCAGCACAGGACTTCAGATGCTCATAACTTGCTGAAGTATCGCCACTCACGACCAACACAAGCATGAAATCACCAAGCTTAGGACCCAAAGGTGTAGGGGAAGGGTGAACAAAACACCAGGAAAAAACGTAGAAACTAAGAAGTTTGTGTGTTTCTATTTTCATTATGTTACTGCTATTATTGAGGCTTTTTCTGTATGGAAGTACTCTACCTGCATTAATATTCTTTGTTTTACTGTAAGAGTTCAATCTAAACTAATGATGATTCTTGAATTAGGTAAGACTGTTAAGATTTCCATTACACTAACAATAAATTCTTGTCTTCATATGCATATACATGTATATATGTAAATACACATCTATATATATACATACATGTAAATGTGCCTGTATATATATAAAATATAACTTTAAAAAAAAGAAAGAAAAGGTGTGTTTCCTCTGTGCCCTTAAGAAGATTCTGACCGTAACATTTTGACCCTAAGACAGGTAAAACTATGTTGAAAATGTGAGTAGTGCCATACTTTCTTAAATATCAGGCCTTTGCAAAGTGTCCTAACGTTCATCACCAAGCGACTAATGAATTCAGAAGTAAGCACACACAACAACACATCAACAACATCTACAAATTATGGCACCATTTTAACCAAATATACAAGTATTTGGCAAACTACATGAAAACCCACAGAACTGATGCTGGCCGTAACAGTACTCCAACTCTGAAATACAGTCAGTCTCTGAAGCTATGGAGTACTTCCAAGAAAATTACAAAACTAAGAGTACAGATTTTACCTAAATATATATTGCCATCGTCACTCTATAGATAAAAGTTAGCCCATATATCCTCACAAGCTTTTGTTCGTTTGTTTAAATGAAGCATTAATCTGGAGCATCCTGTCGTGACAATAAAGCAAAACCAGACTTAGAATGAAAGAAGAAATTTCCAGATTTTGTGGAAAAAAGCTAATGGCTACCATATTTTACATACAGAATGGTATTATTGCAGCTGAAGCATAAAAGCTATCAGCCACAGAAACAGCAAAAGAATTAGATAATTTTCCACTCAAGTTTACTCAAATTTACAAAGAAAGCAATTTACAAAGAAAGCAATTACCAAGTTCTGTCAATGGACTTTTTGGAGCATCAGAGATTCTGGATCCAGAAGGAAGTGGCTGTATTTCATTAGAAGCTATGATAAAAGAAATTATCAAGGCTTTACTTGATTAAGAATATTACAAGACACAGTATGGAACTATATTTTGGCTTATAAACTGCTCCTGAAACAAATGATAGTTAATTAAAAAAAAAAAAAGTAGTTCCAACCTAGAAAAACAACACATAACGTTGTCACTTAAAAAGGTGTGTGGAATATGAATGAAATCACCTTTTCCCTAGTCATAATATAAAGATTCATTGATCACGGGAATTTGATAATGAACATCCATCAATAACTATGATCACCTAGTCTGAAATTAAGCAGTGACTCATCTTGATTAAATTTCATATTTTAATCTTTAAAAGCATGGCAAAAAACCAAGCAAGGTTGATTATGCTTAAAAAACTGATTAAAAGTTAGAAAGAAAATTAGATTGACTGATGGTTTATAGCTTCGGTAAATTCTGGAAATCCGGTTACAACTGTAAATGAAAAAAGACAAAAGAGAGAGTATGACATTAACATAAATCAATAGGGTTATGGACAAGCATTAGCAGTCCTCTTCATGGGAATATCTGTATTTCAGTCCTGTAAATGCTGATTATCTTTTCCTTTATCATACATCATCCTGTATGTACACCATCTGCGCTTTAGAAAAATCCAATGAAAGTTAAACAAACAAACAAAAAAACCCCCTGAAACCCAACAACCACAAGTTTAAATTTGTGCTCATAATTTTGCATGGTTTAGGGATTAAAATACAGGCAACAAAATCAACACTGGAGAATTTAGAATTCTGAATGCATGGAGTAATTAGATGTGGCTCCAAACCACAAAACTAACAATACTACTACTTGGATCAGAAATCTCTCATTCTGAGACATCTCTATGAAAAAAATCAGTAGAGCTCTTTTTTCCTCCAGGACAAATACAATTATATTATGTCAGATGCAATGTAAGATTTTCCTTTTGCATTACTGTTGATGCTACCTAAATGAAGCTGTCATCGGAAGAAAATCAAGGAGGTAATTATTTCAATTCTATCACTGAAGTTAATTTTACTGATGCAAATTTTATGTGATGTCAATTATGCAGATCATATAGACAGAAAATATTACTTTGAAACATAAAATTGAATCACCCAGTTAAATTTGCTAGCAATAATCATATCTATAACAACCACAGTCCAACCAGCCCTAGATGCATTCTGCTTTACATTTCACATGTGAGTTGCTGGAAACACAAAGGGAACCAGAAATTTTTAATTAGGACTTCCTTTGGAGTCAATACAAAGGGGATGCAGCAAGTAGTAGAAAAATTCTGCTGGAGATGAAAGAAGCATTTAATGTACAAAGAAGGTAAAGAGCAGCAACATTAGTTACCCAGTATGTTTTGAGTTTGCACCAATTCGGGTTTAGGCGTTGACTTAAATTCCGCGGGTCCATGTTTTTTCTCAGACTGAGCTAGAAGAAAGAAGCTTTATTTAATTTTGAATCCCCCTGAGCTTTTCTTTATCTACTGCCCAAAGCCCACTGCTTTTCTTACCACCATTTTATGTCACCTGATTAGAAAAATTTCTGCAGCAGCTCAACACCATCATGATTAATATTTATTTTTGTTTTCAGATGTGACGTCTGTATGATGTTTTGGATTTATTTTGTTGCATTTTTACAAAAGCAAAGGAAAATATGTCACAAAGAGCAAAGCTAGGATCAGAAGCTCACACTATACTTCCCAAATTAATTTATGATATACTTTATAAACAAGATCCATTACATCACGAAGTGTATTTACAAATATTTTCCCTGCTATTCTGGATTTGGTTTAATCATTCTAATATAAAAATTATCAGGAAAAGAATAAAGATTCACCTATAATACCTTAGATCTTTCATTTTTCCAGTAATAATATAATAGGCTTTTGACTTTCATTCATTCTTCTACATCTTCAGAGTAAAGCATGGGCAGTTTATTAAACAGCCATTAAATGTATTTAAACTGAATCACTGACAGTATTTTAATAAACTAGTGCATAATTATACTCTTCCAGCTGTTTCACGCAACATTTAATTTCTACGGTATGCAAGTCAAGATTACTTTTTTCCTCTCCATCTTGCTGGAGGTCCCATAGCATTTAATCAGTCATACAGTACACACAACTGTGTGTGTGACAAAGTTTATTGATATGGAATATCAATATACCAGGATGGTAAAGGTCTCAGCCTTGAATGTGATAAGAGCATTAGTTCCCTCCACAGAGCAAACTACACAGTATTTAGCACATACTGGCATTTAGACATGATCTTTAATATTGGTGATCAGCATCAATATAGCACTAAGTTTTAGTATGCAGTTTAATAAAAGATTGCTTTCTTTTATACAACAGAAGAGAGTTACTTTTGTTTTTCCAGCACGCTCTCCATGCTTTTTGCACAATCTACTGAGCATGCTTCAAGCAAGAACCGATCATGTAGGTTTGTAAACTGACATTTCCTGAACAAAACATGCTGTTTTCCAGATTCTAAATAGCTACATAGATGCTACTACAGTTACAACCATTACCCTATTTTCTCTTTGGAGTATGGTACTTTTCAATGCCACAAAAGCTGGAATCTCCACAGATGCTGCCTTGTTAGGACCCAATTCAGCTTCTACTAAGTCAGCTACAGTGCTGTTACTGTCATCAGTGGAAGGAGGATTTTGTTCTACAGAGAAGTTAAAGCACTTTATCTCTATGAAGCTCGTGGGAGAAAATTCACCCAGTAAGAGACTCAGAAACAACTAACAAACTCATTCTTCAGAAGTACCTCAGAAGTACTTCAAAAGCTAACATTTCTTATTGGTGAAATGTAATCATGAAACAAAAACAACAAAACATTAAACATTAAATACAGAAATTTAGAACTCATTATGCTTAGGGGTTTTTTTAGAGGTCAGATGGTTTACACTCACATGAAGCATGTCTCTCGTCAGCTAAGTTAACTTAGCAAGCTGAACAAGAAAAAGCATGCCTAGCATTGGGACAAAAGAAATCAGGCTCTCCTCTATTTTGCACAGAACATTGTAGGGATGACACAGAACAACAGTGGACATTTTTATAAAAAAAAGGTATAGGAAGCAGAAAGTTTAGGTTTTAAAAGTTAAATTAGAGAAAAAGAGAGAAATGCCTCTGATTTTTCCAGTGCAACCAGGCTTAATGTGCTGGTTCAACAGTAGCTGCAAAGTAAATGGTTAACACAATCAAGCGCGGTACGTTACTTTACTATCACAGCATGGAATACAGCAAAAAGGCATTTAGGCAACATTTCTTAAACTATTTTTCCTCTAACTTCTCTTGACCCCCTCATTCATGTTCCCATCTTCTTCCACAACTGGAATTAAGATATTTTGTTGGAAGTAATAATCTCACTCCTTCTCACATTCCACATGAGCACAAGGGGAAGCCTTCAGGGGCCAGGAGGAAGACAACTTGGTGAACATGGCAACAAAGGAGTTATTTCTATGACATATTAACCCTGGCTTATATTCTCAGGTGGTATTTTTCATTTCAAGCCTATTCTCTATCTCACAAATCTACTTTGATAAATTTCTGGTACAATCCCTTGCATAAAGAAATAACTTGTTCTTATCTTTTATACTAGTTCTTCCATGTCCTAGACAAATAGGCTGATATTTCTGTTGGTTAGCTCCAGCTTTCCTGTGAAGTTAATAAAAAGCCTCACACTTGATTTGACTGAAAGAAAAAGTATAGTGGTAGTTTGAGGTACATTAGACAGCATTTTAAAGATTGAAGGAGGAAAAAAAAAAATTATGAATTCGTGCTGTTAAGAATAAATTAGTCCTAAGTGGAAAATATTGCAACAAGCTTGGCAAAAACAAAGCATGAAAAGAGCTTACTAACCAGTCTTTCCATGGAAGCGCATGCCAAGGGAGGGGAGGCCTGAAATTAAGAAAATGATGGGATGCCTGGCTGACAAATACACCAAAAAAAGTTACTGAACCACGTCACATCAGAAAACACACCCTCTGACAAAGACCCAGTGGAATACAAGAGCAGCCCAGCTCAAGGAGCCTTTCAGATAGTCTGCTTGCTGAAATGCTTCAAGCTCCTTTCTTCCCTTCTTGCAGGACTGATGACACAACAGCTGCTACAGCACACAGCTCCTTTTAAATCAACATTCTGTTGCCACTTCTGGCACCAATCCTTACACCTTTCACAACAAATAATTACTCAAAGACTCCAGTATGATTTTCAAATAGGAAAATCTGAATGAAACATAATGAAATAGATCTTATTGCTAAACTCAATAAATTGTGCCTGTATATTACCCTGTCTCTGAAATACAACCCTTGCAAAGGGCTGGGGCTCAGATCTCTTGCTTAAGTTACTTGTGAAAGTCTGGCTCAAATGCTTAAGTACTCAAGTTATTTTTGCATATGCAATGGCTAGACAGAAATTATACTCAAAGAACTTCTTTTTTCTTTTAAAGGATTTATGTTCATTTCCCTGTTTCCTGCCACTCTGTTTTATTTTTTTTCTCTTTAACAGAAATACTGTAACCACAATGCATACATTCTTTAATGCAAATACTGTGACATGCTCATACTTTAACATGGGACACTGGTACTGTGATCAACAAAGAATGACTGAAAGGAATGGTCACCACAGAAAGAGAGACACGGAAGCAAAACAACAGAGGAAGCATGAACTGGAAGATGAAAATGATTCTAAATATTTCAGTAAATAACTAATGGTGTGATAACAATAAGAACATGTTTAGTTGTAACAAATGGTTACATATCATTTTTCACTAAAAAGATAGTACTTGCCAATTTTTATCAAGTACTACAAAACACACTATCCAACTTCATAAACACATAATTCTGTGCTATGTCTAGAGATGACAGTGTTTATGGTTAGAATTACTGCATGCCAGGTATGCAAACATAATTACAGAATGCAAAGGAAAGGAAACAGAGTGCACTGATTCTCTCCTCCCAAGGTGGCAGAACTCTGGCCTCAGATTTCACACTGTTTACCTGATTAACCAGTACATTCCAGCACAAGGAATGATGTATTTTGATCAGATGAATGCAAGCCTGAGGACCAGGATTTTGCGGGAGAGCCGATCACCTAAATTTATGCATTCAGCTCTCACTTTCACGAAATGGCAAAATTCTATTAAAAATAATTACAGATTGCTTGTTCTGCAGTTATTTAGACAAAGCTAGTAATTTAGTACAATAACTGCAGAATTTAAGTCCACAAGAGAACTCAAACTGTAAAACAAACAAAAAAAAACACTGGAAAAAATATTCTTTACAGTTTTTAAAAAGTATCCACATGTTTCCAATTAAAAGCAAGCTGTTTATTACACGCAAGCTAAACTTTTAAAATTCAGAACCCCCTTTGATAACAGGAGGAGCATCTTTGTTTTCCTCTCAAAATTTAGGATGAACAGAAAATAGCTATCCATATGAAGGTTTTGTAGAAAGGAATTGATGGTTGAACCTAGAATTTGGCAAATACACTTACCTATTGAGTGGAGAATAAAATTCTGCAAACATTTTTCAGAGGGGAAAAAAAGATGGATTTTTTAATCTAAAAGATGGTTCTCAATCGTTACATGATTTTGCTGCATTACTTCGTCCTACATCTTTTTTATTTCCTACATATTCTTCGGCAGGGTTTTGTTTGTTCGTTTGCTTGCTTGCTTGTTTTAATTAAAGACTGAGTTGGTCTGATGATGTAAACTATGGTATCTTTGATATATTTAAGGAATAAAATAAACGCAGTCATATTTAAGGGCAGCATATGTGTGAATTGTGTGATTGCAAAGGAATAACATGCTACACCTTTTCAGGTGGCCAGGAAATACTTTATTGATGGAATAGAGTAATGCCAGCAAGATCACATATGACTAAACTAAACCAAAGCAAACCTTTGCTGTATTGTTTCCTCAAATTCTTTTTTCATTTTAAAGTCTTACCACAAGTTGGTAGTCTATGTTACATTAACTTGTTTTCTAAGCAAATGAAGACAGTAAATCTTGTGAGTTTTACAATTTAACTTCATTTTGTGAACAGTTTAAGAAACTAACATCTGAGCATGTCCTCTTAAATAAGCGATATTTTTTCAGCCACAAGCAGATGACAAAAAACTTCAGTCTTCCAAATATACAAGTTAATATATATTTCACACACGCATAACCTTGAATATGAGTCTAGGATCAAATTTTATATTTGTCGTGGTTTAACCCAGCGGGCAGCTATAACCACAGAGCTGTTTGCTCACTCAAGTCCCCCACAGTGGGATGGGGGAGAGAATCAAAAAGGTAAAACTTGTGGGTTGAGATAAAGACACTTTAATAGGACAGAAAAGGCAGAAAATAATAGTAACGATGGCTACTAATTCAGCTACATTATCCTCCTGTTTTCCAACTACTGCCTTTAACTGCAGATCAAGCAACATAAAGATGGATTTAATTTTAGTTTATCTATTTGGCAAGGATATTCCACAGAGTTTCTAAAAATAGAATTTTCATTACCTGGGAGGGACTGTGGGGAGATTTCTTGAACTTCTGGTGTTTTGGACTCAGCAGGCCATACTTGAGTTTCATTCTTAGCTACAGGGACAAAAACATTAAGAGAGTAACTGCAAAGCTGTGTCTTCTCTGTTCTACTACAGATTTGTTTCTGTCACACCTCAGTTTGCCGAAGTAAATCAACATGGACAAATGTGGAAAGCTGAACTCCTTTAGGAATCAATGAACTTCCACTGCACAATCAGTACAAGTATCTATCTAGCTATGTTGAATGCGTGCATTTTTGGTATTGTTTTGTTAATTAAAAGATTCTTTAAAAACAAAATTTACAGCAAGGAACTGAATGCCTTATGAATCATTACTTTCACAATGCAAAATAGTTCACAGTGTTTTTCATTTGTGTAGTATTTGAACATTAACAGTAAAAATACTTTTCAAAAGTCGAAGATGTAATATAGCTGTAAGCATTATACAAGAATAGTTAGTAAATTTTCAAATACAATGGACTTGTCATACCAGTCATGTCCTTATTTTCCTTTACATTATTTCTAATGATTGTAGTGGTATGACAATAGCCTTCTATTCCAACAGATATAAAGATATTTCAGCAGTGGATATAGGGAAAATTAGGGAATAATACACCTGTTGGTTTTTTTTCCCCACTGAGGAATAATACAATATATTTTGTGGGCTTTTATCTAGACTACTACTCTTTTAAAAAAAAAAAAGAAAGTTTTTTATTAAGTAAACAGAAAAAAAGACTTTGAAAATTCAGTATATATGATATTCTGTAATACATTATTTTAACTCTTCTAAATAATACAGAATTAGAATACTTGCAGTATGTCAGCGAATCCTATTTAGTTGTAACTTCACACACAACATAAGCCTTACTGCATTTTATCGTAGACCTACACCATTCTCAGGCATCAGTGAAGGATACGTGTATAGATTTGGACAATATGTCTTTTTGTCAATTATTTTATACATTTACATTATTTCTCGGAGTATTTTTACTTTCCAAGCAATGCCTCTTCCTTATTTCACACTCCTTTGAAAATCAGTAGTCACTTGTGTGTACACTCATGTACTTCATGTTCTCTGGTAAGGAACACGTAGTAAGCAGAACAAAACATCACTTGTCTGCCCTGGTTATTTTCACAAAGGTGTTTGTGCAATTTACCGTAAAGAGCGGCTCCAAACTGGCATCACACCAGCTATCTATTTTAGACCTATCAGAGGATTTAAATTTAAAAGTCCAAGTTCTACGTTCAGCCAACTGAGGAAGTTAGACATCTCTATGAAAACTGAAGCTACCTCTGTCTTTCCTGATCTTTTGGTCACAGTCACGTTCTGCCATTTTTACTGTGCACACTACTGAACCTTAGGACCTATCTGAAAATACAACATTGTATTCCTGTAGATAGATATAATTTTACAGTTAGAAAACAAAAAGAAATTAACATAAAAGTTCTAGATACTGTAATCTAAAACTATTATTGGAGGTCGTAAAATATGGTTTACTGAAAGTAAGGGGTATGAAAAACAGATTTGTCAAAATACAGTCTACCGAGTTTTAATGGTACCTTTGTTACCTGCACATCATATACATGTTAAAACCAAGCTAGTAACGATAAACATCTTGTTTTCTATGCTTGCTGGTCAAAGAAAATATTAGTAATCAAGTTAACAATGTCATTAATTTTATCATCATGATTGAAAACCAGTAATGCTCTGTAATGTAACTACTGCAATTAAGTTTTTCCACTTAGCTTAAATTTTCAGTAGCTGCAGATCAAGCTAACAATATTTGTCTGTCAAATGCTGGTAAATACTTCCAGATACTAATATTTAAGGAAGTCAGCCCCAGTTCAAACACTTCCTTACTCAAACACATTAAAATATCATTCTTCTGTGTAGCTCTACCCTTATACATACACAGTATCTTAACACTGCTCTTTTCTCACTGCAAAGCAAGCCAGTCTGAGAACGTACCATGGCCACCAATGGAGCAACAGAGTAAATTAAACACAGCAAAAAATAAGAAAGGAAAAAAAAATCTGACTCAGTTGTTTGGAGTTCAAATCAAGTATTATGACTAGCCAAGTCAACAGTCATCAGCTCCAGAACTTTACTCAAGGGATCTGTGAAAGATGCACTGGGGGCATTGCTAAGGTTTTTAAAGATAGCTGTATTTCCCACAATTATGCTACTCACAGATGATATGCTAGTTACAGATCTTTAAACAAAAGCTTTAATTATCTTTTTCCTGCAACTTTCAGGCATATTCACAAGATACACATGAAACCTGTATTGCTATGTTCTAATTTCTGGCTACCATTTTTTCCATGGATTTACTTACAGATAATAAATACGAATCTCTTCATGCAACAATTTCTCACATATACTCAAGCCAAAACTCATATAATTAAAATTCATTGAAAATCTGGACTTTCAAATTGATACACAAACTTCCATTTTTAAAAAACATATTGAAGGTATAACCTATCAAAAAATACGTTAACTCTCTAAAACAAAACCAAACCCCTAAAGACCATAAACACGACTGGGTTCCCTTCTCTCCTCTATGGATCAAAGCTACTGCATATTCTTTTAAATGGCTGTGAAATACCTTAAAAACCAGATGTTTTAAAATAAGTGAATTTCTATGAATCCTTACAAGTCCAAGCTAATCATTAACTAAATAAAGAGAAAAAAAAAAGGTAAGGAAAAAAAAAGACTTTTCTGCTTACATACATGATCTCACATCACTACACTTCTGATACTGCTCATGAACAATACAAACTTAGTTCATTTCTGCTTACCCAGTTTTTTCCTGGATGCTTGAGGTATATCATCTATTGTCAGGAGAGGAGGAAGTTTCTGCTGAGTTTCATTGAGACCTGGAACAATTAGGTGCACTACACAGAAAGATGTGTGCCATTAACTCCAGAAGAGATGAAAAATACACAGTCTGCCCTCTGAGATATGTGAGCAAGTACTACTGACCCATTGCGAGTTTAGTCTGAGTATCTGGGAAGTGAGTTAGCTCTATTCATTAATTATCACTCCTATTTGGTGCTGCTTCCCCTTTACACCACTTACTGTATTACCACCATTTCACGATTAATCAGAATTAAAACCAATTCAATACTGGAGCATACAACCCTGGAGTACTGCAATATCACAGATGCTGGGACATTCTGTCTAGTGGGCCAAGAAAACTCAACAACAACTGCGGTTGGTATCTGTTTGATTTACATCAATACATTAAAGCTCACACAAAGCAAACTTAAGCCAAAGTTATGTAGTTATATAAAGTATTTCTATATATATAAAGGACTCAAGACCCTCCTGAATCCAGGAATAAGTTGGTCACAAGATGCATGATGCAGTGAGCCTTTCCTATCTATTGCAGGCAGACCAGTAGTCCACCACACTAAGCACTACATGACAGACTTTTTCGTATTTTAATGTTCTAAGCCAACACTCTGTTTTCTTATAGGTCAAACAAGAACAGAAAGCATGAAACTGAATGCTCAAGGGAAACTATTATGCCCTGAGATCTAACATCAAGCCCTAATTGCAAGGAAGGTTATAATATACACCACTAAGGCCTAATATATCAGTACAGGTTTGTGTCTGTAGATGGTATGTTTGCCAAAGAACTTTACTTGAAGTAGGAAAGAACTTCTTGGCTTAAACAGAGACAGTATCCTCTTTTAAATACTACAACAATAAAATGATTTTATTTCCCTTAGGCTACATCATCCTTGAACCATCTGCACCACCATAAAAATATAACGACTACTGTCTGAACCATCTGCAAAATGCCCTTTGATATGCAAGGAAATAACTATCAAGATCAAGAAAATCAAAAGTATTTACACAGTTCTAATTTTAGGTCAAAGATGAGGAATAATAATAAAAATATCTTCTAGTCACCTAATATTGCTCCTGGCAGAGAAGAACTGTCTGAAGTTTTTGATTGCGTCCGATTTTGAATAACTGTGGAGACAACACAGGGATATTAGAAAATAATTTTTAAAAACCCAACACAAGAAACAAAACCACACCCACGACAAGCCTCAGCATTCTGAAAACCTTCCCTCAACTTAGTAACTGGAGATGAGTACACCATCCTAATCTTTTCTGTATTTACATTCAGTTTAAGAGACTGTAAACTGTGCTTCCTCTACATCTTATCTTAATTGTGTATCTCCTTTCCCACAGCATATCAGTTTTATAGCCTTGGTGAAAAATGACATTCTATGCTTACGTTAATATAGGGCCAGCTCCAGGCCATCTCATTACCCTGCCATTCACAAGTCTTCAAAAAAAAGACACATGCGAAGTAAATGCCAGTAGTCGTTTTTTAATGGTAATTATCGTATTTTGCTTTCACACCACCCTCCTGTCCCTGAACTGTGAACTACCTCCAATTTGCTTGATTTTGTTATTTAAAATTATGCACAATACAATTTCTGTTAGCAAATTTTAATCTGCAGCTCATTTTCTATCAGCTATCTTTAAGTAGTTAATTTTCGAAGATTACATTATTATACTACCTCTCACTACTAGGGAGACACGGGCATTTCTAAAAGGCAATATGTTTAAGTCTACTGTAGAGATCTCTCTCCACTGGACCAGGTGAAGGAGAAGAAGGGAGCCTAAGTCAATGACTTAGCTGAAGATACCCACAAAAAAGTTTGGTAGCATGAATCTTACCCATAGTGCTGCCCTTCATGCCTGACTATCAACACACTTGGACAATCCAGTTGAAAAAGAATGGATACTAGTAGAAATCAGAACTGATTGGTATCCATTCAATGACTCAACTAAGTCATTGCTTATAATGCAGTGTAATAGCTTGTTTTATTAACACAGATAGGTAATAGCGTAATAGTATTTGTAATTAAACGATATGATATTCTAAACTATTCTAAAAGAAATTTCATTACATTCACATCAGAGTCATTTTTTTTTTCATTTTAAGTTACTCATGCAGAGCGTAAGAATCAATTAAAAATATACAAATTTACCTTGTTTGATTATCGTGACAGGGACCAACCTCTTATTATCACGCAGTGTAAGCTGAGAGAAGAGGAAAAAAAAAAAAAAGCCTTGGGATAATTGCCATAATAGTCATGGAGCTTTCTCAGTAACAAAAATAGAGGGCTCTAATCCAATACCGCGCCTGCCCCAAGTTAACACTGACTATGGCTCTGGCCTTAGTCACTGAAGGTTACGCTATTGCTTCAATTCCCATGGGCTAGTATAGTAATAGTGCATTTTGATCTCCTTTTTTCAGCTTGAGATGTTTTGCTTCACAAAAACACAGTATCTGACAGCTTAGGAATCCCCAATCCTTTTTTCTTTTAAGAATCTCTTGAGCACTCACTGGGGAGTAGTCCAGAAAGCTAAGAAAAACTGAAAATTAACTACAACAAAACATCTGAAACATATGCAATTACAAATTTGGTCACAGGATATAATTATATTCTCAGGAACAGTATATTTAGAACACAAACTATTCCAGAACCAGGTGTACATCTGTAAACTATCAGCACTCTTGGGTGCATAGTCTGCTTAGATTATCTCAGAGTCATTTTATTTGGTGAAATTGTTTCCAAAGTATAATTGGCCAGCCACCCATGTTGTTCTCACATTTTTACACTAAATACTTGGACTTTTCTGCTGTTCACTTCTCTTTGACCCAGGTTACTTTTTGCCTAACTGTGAATCTTTTCCAGGATTTTGATACCATGAAAATAAGGAACACATGAATGGACCCTACATTTATTAAATGGAAGAAAACAGCTGATCCCAAAGATTATAAATCTGTATTCACTACCACACATAGGTACTAGGAGCAACTACTGAAAGCTTAATAATACACTCAGGTGATGAGAGGAGGAAGACTGTAATGCCAGCACTATAAAAATGCTAAATATATTAAAAGTGGATTTCCTTTCATTTATGTCTGAGTTAGAAGAAAGAAAATAACTCGATTACCTCTCTGTGTTAAAAGTACACTGCTAAAGTCAGAATCAGTTATTGTTCATTTTGCACTTCATGACATCTGGTCTAGTTCATGAAAATTCAGCATTTGATGACAATGATATAATTGTTTACCTAAGGATAACTATTTTTGTTCTATTCTACATATATATATATATATATAAAAAAAAGAGCTTTAAAAGCAATGGTTGGGTTCACAGCAAACATATACTGAAGTCTAAGCAGCTGGAAGAAGACAAATCTCGATCAGATGATTTCCCCTCAACAAGGGAAAATGAAAGGGAATATGAAAGCCATTACTTTCTGCTTCCTAATAACAGTTCTGCATTGGCATGAACATGGTTTGAAATTAAGTGGAGGTTTCAATCATTGTCATTAATGAAGGATACAAAATGATCTTCCTTTTTTATTGCTTACTATTTTTCCTTTATTATTAACAAGGTATACCTTTCTATTTTGCCAATGGTCCACTTTTGAAGTAACCCTGCTATTCATGTGACTAACAAGTGGGATGAAATGTACTTAGCAGAAGAAGGTGTTCATTTTGTTGTATTTCTCATCAGGAGCCCTATAATCAAATAAACATCTCTCAAGTTGTCGTGAGCACTCATGTAGCTCCAGTGCAGAACTTCTAATCATAATTATTATCAGTCCTTTTACTAGTAAAAGGTTCTTATATCAACAAGAGCATACTTTCTTTGTTGACTAATAATAGATGATGGTAATGACAGCAATGTAAAAATGCTCAATACGTGGAAATACATTCAAAATTTAATTTTTGACCCAAGAACAAGTCATTGACATGAAATCCATGTTCCACAGCTACTGTCATTACACTGCTCACCTGCACGAATCTGCAAGTGCTGCACTTGAAATCTTCCACCATATTGTCAATCCTCTCATTCTCAGTCTCCAAAAAGTGACTACTGTAGATATTTCTATGTCTAGTATAATTTACTACTTGGACAAACTATTTCAGAAATATCAGCATATCATCTGTAGGAATGGCACTATTAACTGTATTCTCCAGAGAATATAAAGCATATAGGTATTAGGCATGTTAGTTATTAAAATGACTGTGGCATCTCCATGAATGAAGATGGCAAATAAGGTATTTCCTAATTTCAGAGGAAAATTAGAGACATAAGTTATACCATAAGTCAGGCATCTTAACTTCTGACCATACACCTACAGCATATTGCATAAAGGACGTTCTGCCAAATAGCATATGGAAACGTTACTTTTAGAGACTCTTGTATTCCTCTCTTATATTCCAATACTCCAAAAGGCCACAAATAACTGGCATACATGTAAGAGACTCCTCCAGGAAGCATTACAGTCAACCTGGATTGGGTAAGTTTTGGAAGAGCAGGAACGTTTTCTTCCAGAGTTTAAAAAACTATAGAAGCTAAGAGTCCTGCTTCTTGGCTGGAAAAATCAAGGAACCCTCCACTGTTCAGACTGACATTATGAAATTACAGGAACCTAATCAGACAGAGGAGGAAATAAATTTCTGCTGCATTCTCTCCACCCTACCACCACTCATTGTTTATGAAGGGAAAAAGAATGACCATCCCTACAGCTCTCCTTTTCTTCCCTCTCTCACTAGTTGTAGCGCTCTCAGCCCCAGCAGCTTAGTCAAACTTAAAGGATGAACCTGCCAAAAGAAACACAAGCTGATATGTGACCGATGTTGAAAGGGCAGAATGACTAGATGGATGCGTAATGTTGCTTTAATAAACAGCCTTTAAAAATGTCTCCTTACAGAGAAGAGTTAGAACCATGCTGATATGAGCCAGTTGTGTCTTTGGAGCAAAGTAAGGCACAAACAAAGCTTGACCTAAATAACACTCATTCTGGCTTTTCACTGACGATGTGATTGCACCACTGAAACATACCCCACCTAATACTGTGGAAACTGAAGTAATAACGTAAACTTAAGAGCTGGCCGCTATCTGTTCCCAGCCTTAGTTTTATGGCTTTTTGCACCGCTAAAGCGAGAATGATAACAGAAGTTTTAGAATAATCTGCGGAATGTTTTCACGATATTTCTGTGGAGGGTGATAAAGCAATACTGCTCTGGAGCTAAGCCCTGTGAAGCTGACTAAAAAGGCTAGATGCTGGCTCCAGTTCTCCTTTCATGCTTAAGCTGTGCAAATATTTGGAAAACTGTTTTAGCTCACTTTCTCAGGACTTCTCTTGCATAAACAGAATCCCTGCTTCCACAGAAGCAGCATAACAGAGTCAGGGTCCTGGCACACAGGGTTTGCTAAGAGGAAGAAAAGAACTCAGCTTGCACTCCAGATGCCAGAATGAATTACCTGGTTTTGGGCTGCCACATGTAACTTTAAACATGCTTATGGGACCAATGGGAAGAACAGTAAACTTTATTTCATCAACAACATAATGAAATGAGCACCTTCCTGAGTATCTAATCAACTGGCTTCATATTACTCGCAGATAAAACATCTCCTCTTGCATGAGAGACATGACTGTGTTTCCAATAACCTAAGCATTATACTGCTCTAAGTAGGTAATGCTGTAATTAAAGTATTACTGTCCTAAATGAATACCTAATTTTTCCTATAAGAAAATGTATGTGATGGGCTGTGGTTTGATTCCCGAAGGAATTCCAGGTCTGATAATTACAGACTGTTTACAATATTGTATGAAACAAAGAGTGAACAATGAGAAATCATACATGACCATTTCCTACCAAGAAAACACTTGGAAAATCAGAGACATAACAGAATTGTGAAGAACGGATTGTTCCCTTATAATAATTATCATTCATGAGTCAACCCATTAAAATGTCTGAAATAACAACGATTTCTAGAACTTTTCTTGGGAAACTTGCACTTTGATGAAAAATTAAGGAAAGGAAATATGAAGAAACCGATTTGATCTTACAGTAGAGGAGGTAATGCTCAAAAGTTATTAATAAAATGTCTACTTTTCACTGTATTAAAACTAGTCTACTAACAGGTTCAATCTACAGATCCATCATTTCTGGTTTAGCTCTTAGAAGCAAAAAGTATCTCTGTATGTGAATCCATGAACATATGAAACCCACACGTGCTTACTTGATAGCTGTTATGGCAAATGCCAAATGAGAAAAAAAATGAGGAAATGAACAAATATTGGTATTTATTTACAAAAATCTTCAAATGCTTTGATGAAACAGTAAAAAATTCTACCTTGCCACCTGCAAGGATTTAATGAACTGCCTAGCAACCTCAATAAGCAAATTAGCTTGCCCTTTCCAGCTCCCTCTGGTTCTGCAAACACTTGCCTCACATATGACAACTATCAGTGAATTCAATGGGATGACTAATGATTTTAGAAGACCTGAGTATATACAAGATTACGCTAAGATAAGAGCATTACCTTATCACAAAATTAACTGACCACCACAAATATCATAGTTTAACAAATCTGACTACTACAAAGGGATAAGCAAATTTTAATGTTTAGAATCCACACATGGAAACCATCAGCTTCATCTTTATTAAACTGGAATCAATATATGTAATCATCTCCACTACAGTTCACAATAATTTTATCAATCCACACATATAAACACTTCTCCATACAGTTATCTAGTCTTAGATTTAACAGATTTTTTTTATATTGGCAATTTGTGGCCGTAATCTCTTTCTCAATTTAACAGAGAAGCAAAAATTTGACCATGCAATATACAAATCTGGTATAAAAAAGATGACTGTTTTGCATACCTGTGTTTGGGAATTAGGTACCAACTTGTACATATTCTGGAGTTGTCCGTTTACTTTTTTATCTGATTTGACAGAAAGAGAAATAAATACACAGAATTACTTTTTGTTTTGTCCAAAGCAAAACAAACCAAGTTTATTCACCTTTTTCAATAACCAAGAAAGTTAGGAAACTTAATAGTAAGGTATAAAAACACATCAGTTGTGTTTGGTCCTGTTTCTCCAGATTAATTAATTCATCTACAAAGCTGCCTCTTCACATTTTGACAGAGAGGAAATGAAACTTATTCTTGTTGCTCTACAACACAGGGTAAAAGAGCTGAGGTGGTCGTTGGGACTTACTAAGGAGAAGTCGGAGGTGACTAAGAGGATTCTTTAATTAATTTAATGTAACCACAACATTAATATGCAAGGAAGAAACTTGACAGAGGAATTTCTGCTTTCTATCTGTCAGGATGGTACTAGGACTGGCTAAAAGCAGCATGTTTTAAGGTCTCCAACAGTCTTGCTTTTAAGTGTATTGTTCTAAAAGAAATACATATTTAGCACTGGCAATACAGAGTAGGCATGTCACTTCTCTTTGGGTCTGACATGGTTTCTTTTATCTCAACATATGAACACAGTAACTCATGGATTTAATCTTTGAGATTTTTCTCTTAGGTTTTTCCTCTTAGCTCCTTCGTATTAGAAGTTTCTTGTGATGCAGCTGTTAAGTACGGAGGAGAAACAGTTCCTCCCAGCAACTCTTACATTCTGGCATGATGCTTCAAACTTTGTCTACATCTTCCACATTTACCCTTTTCTGCTCCCCTTGCATTGACAGGTGTGTAAACAAGAAGCAAGCTAGATGCTATCATATTTCTTCACAATTCCACCCCAAACAGATAAGCAATAGAAAAAAATTCAACTATAAAGATATATCAATTGAGAGACATTTAAGTTGACACACTATCCTGAAAAAAATCTTTCAAAGTGCTTGATACTTCTCAGGAACAGGACCTACTATTGGCCTAAAGACAAGGGAAAACTGACAAAAGTTTCACACTGACTTCATGAGAAAATCATGTTAAGATGGTCAGAAATAATCTACTTTCATCTCTTTTGATATATTTTGGTTAAATAAATGTTGAAAATTTGCCATGCCTTTTATGTCTTCCTCAAATCACAAATTAAAACCAGACTCTCAACCCCTCCCAACATGTTTAGTATATAACAAAAATTTGGCCTCTGGATTCAACAAATACAAGAACATGCAACAGGAATTTCTGTTTATAGTCATTTATATATTCTTTGGTGAGTAAAGAAAATTTTCAGTGAAGGATGTTTAGTTTAGGTTGAGATGCTTCTTAATATATGAAAAGACCTTGAATTGCTACAAGACAGTAAGTTAAAACAGAAAAAAAGTGGCCATTTGTGCTGATTGGTAAACTCCTATGCAGATAGATAGTTACAAATCTATAATAAATGTTTACTCTCTGTTTACTGCCCAGAGTTTCTGTATCTACCTACTACGCACTGTCAGTATGAAAGGCTTGACTCTGAAAGGTGCTGCCAACTTTCCGATTACAAGACACATTATCAGTAGACCAGAACATAGACGTACAGGGTAATAGCAAGCTCCCTGGATTTAGTTGCTGCAGAAGTACCCACTGAATACAAAAGTCTACGTTCTAGGAAAAAGAAATTTCATCTCAATAGAATGCAAACTCTTACAAGACAGTATTTTCAACCCAACTCAATCTGTCTCCATAACTTGCAAGAATGATTCTTCTGGCCTATTAAAAATGTACAGTTCCTGTAAGAAACAGCATTTAGAAATATATTATATAGAAAGAGCAAATTTGGTGATGCCAGTGGACATTTCAATCAGTCTCGAACACAGTATTAAACTGTAAGTACTATGAACTCTTCACTCCCTCCTATTTTAAGTGCTCAAATATATTCTGCATTTGCTCTACAGGTGACTTTTAAAATTTTTAGAATGTAGGAAAACCAGCCATTTAGTAAGCCTTTAGAGCTGTGAAGCAGAGTTTCTTTTTGTGAGGCAGGTATTGGTAAAGACTACCACCATTCTCCACTTTAAGCTCATGGTATAACGATGGCATTATTCTGGACTGCTGAAATGATTCTATTGGCACTGGGCAGGTACTTCAAAGTTACAGCTTTCTAATTTATGATGAAGGCCAGCAAAGTTCTTTATTAGGAAATATGAGGGCTTTTGCAGTGAGTTTTACAAGCCATCCTACTGCTCTCCTCCCTTATCCTCAAGTATATTGAGTTGGGTAAATTGCCTACAACTTGAAACTGAGGTCCAAATCAAATTTCAGTTGGAAATCTTATCTGGATAAGGCTGTCTTAGGAGAATTCCCATTCTTCACATTTCAAGTCAAGTTAGAAATACTGAGCATAGGAGTTTGCAGCATCTTCTGACCAACATCATGCTCAGAAATCATGGTTTATGTAAATGCTTTAGGAAAAATAAATGATATTGTACAATGTCTTTTAAGTCCTCTCTTCCTCTCTTTAAAAGGAGGAAGACTCTGCTGCTGCCTGTTTCCTCCACTGATAGCAGTGATTCTTTGAGTAGTACATGTTTTTCCAAGGCTTAATTTGATGTCACTTTGCCTGCATTTTCTTGGGACTTTGGAGAAAAAGCTTAAAATATGACTGAAAGAACAGCCAGAGATGCTATACACTGCCTCCATGAAAACCCAAACAAAAGAGAGAGAACATGGGAACATATGCTTCAAACACAATTTATATAATCCCTTGACTAAAAATTAGCTTCAAAATCAACTTTCCTGCAGAGTCATAAAGGGCCAATTGTGATGCATGCTGGATAGGACAGGGCCTGTCTAGCTTTTAACCAGTTTGAATGTCAAAGCAAATACAAAAGATTCAAACAAGGATAATACTTTCCATCAACTCAAATTAGTAATGATCTTCTTATTCAAGGGTCAAGGAAAAAGCTTGGAATCCAGTCAGAAGTATAAACATACATACTCAACACTTTATGCGTATCTAAAGTAATCACTGTTAGAGTTCTACCAACCTGCAGCAGATCCTTTACTATTTGCAAGGAGAAGAGAACAACCTTCGGAAGAGTAGGTGGCAGTTTTTCAAACACAAACTATTTCTAGTTTCATCAATTCCTAAAAGAATTTGTTAGGGACATAAGGAATATCTTTTAAACAATGAAAGCCTGATAAGTAGCTTACTTTAAGTAATACCACAATAGATGAAAAAAATACTGTCAAACTGAGTAGTTATTTGATTATTGCCAAATACTTACTAGACAGCACTGTCTTATGATTGAAAGTCTTGCTCCAAATACTATCCTCTACGTTGTCTTTAACTCCAAACTCATAAACTGTGTTTGGCTTCAGATTGTCCACCACTGTTTCTGTAACTGGGCAAAGCTGAAAAACCCATTTCTTGTCTTTATCCTTTTCTCTGTAGCGAACTGTATAGAACCTGCTCGACAAAATAAAAGGAATAATAAAAATAAAAAAAATCTTCACAAAGAAGCTCACCACAACCATTTTTGTTAGGTATTGCTAAAATTATTTCTACCCACCATTGAGTTCTTGTTCTTTCTGGCCCCTTATGGTTACCAAGTATCAGAAAATCCAGCATATCTTCCCTGCAAATGTAGTGCTAGCCCAGTCATCTCCTAGATATGTATATGTTCCCCATCATACAGACCCTGACATTAGGAGAATTACACAAAGAGGAAAAGAACAGTCTCCATATTCACAAACAACCACGTGTGTGTGGTTCTGTCCACAAACTGCAAGCTCATTTTGCAAGTAGTTTCTGTGATTCTGACATATGCCAGAACTAGTCAATTGAATCATGAGTCTATTAGTCAGGAAGCCTTGACCAATTTCTCAAAATCTTCTATATCTGTCCAGGGGAAGGTGTTCCCCTCAAAAGTAGTCCAGAAATATTCTCTAGGGAAAACCAGTAATAGTTGACATTTATATAATACATTCCTCATTCAGTGATCCCATTATGCATTGCCCACACTGCAAACAAGAAAGTAAACCAAGACTTTACTTTCAGCAGTTTAAATCAATAACGCGATGAATGCTAACAGATTATGAAATTTAAAAACATTTCTACAGAAATTGCCCAATTCAATCAAGCAGCACCACCCTGAAAAAGTATGACTGCAATGCTAACCAGTATAAAACAAGGCAATGCAAACGGTGAGATTCACAGCACAAGAACTCCACTGCCTGCTACAGTCTCTTTTCAATACACATAATGTTTCACTGCCAGAAGGGGGTGGGGTGTTCTGTTTTTGTAAAAACAAATTTCAGAGAGGTCTGGCAACTTTTTATTCCAAATATTACTAAAAATTGTTACACATAAGATAAATAAAGCTAGCCATTGTCCATATCCATCTTATGCTTACATCAGCTGAAAAAGGATTAATTCCATCCAATTGTATTTTTCCACACTTCAATAAAGCAAATTAAGGCCATAAAAGAAACACAACTCTAAAACCCCAGGTACGTGCTCAAGAATGATTCAGAAGCAAAAGAAAAAGAAATTTGGGCTGGGAAATTTAATCCAGGTATGATATAGGAAAAGATAAGGAGAGAAAGGGAAGGACCTTAAGAAAACAACCTAAAGAAGTTCTTTAATCAACTGAAAAGGTATCAAGTTGTAAGGTCCAGGTTAAAATGACTTAACGGACCAAATATAATACTCTCAATGCATAAAGCTGCTTTTGCCAGTTACAGAAGAGCACTTCCAGAGTGTATGTGAAAGATGACTGCCAAGTACAGGGAAATTCCTACTTCGTTATTAAAACATGACCTAAGACAAAGCAAGTATCAATCATAGGACATATTTTCATACACAAAGATTCATTTTGTTTCCACATTTTATCTCATAACTGTCAAATTTGTTTTCTTGGCACCAAAATATAGATTCTACTGTTTTAGCTGCTACAATTCAGCTCATTCAGGTATTCTGCCAGGTAACAAAATTAAGATTTATGTTGTTTCACATAACAATGTGAAACGTCTCTTCAGTAGCTGTACTACTTTGCGTTCAAAATAAGCCATAGTCTAACCCACACCTTGGAAAGGAAAGAAATAAGGTAAGTAGTGAATATCCTCTCTCTTCTTATCGATTCCTGTATCAAGTAATAATCTGTATCCTTCTGTGATCTACTCAAATTTCCTATGTCAAGCAATCTAACTACCAGCTGGACGGACAAAGAAAGTTTTTAACAAGAAATTATTGGCAACATTAAAATGACGACAATTTCTCCTCCTTTACAGAATCATAGAATGGTTTGGGTTGGAAGGGACCTCAAACATCACCTAGTTCCAACCCCCCTGCTGCGGGCAGGGACACCCTCCACTAGACAACGTTGCCCAAAGCCCCATCCAACCTGGCCTTAAACACTTCCAGGGAGGGGGCATCCACAGCCTCTCTGGGCAACCTGTTCCAGTGCCTCACCACCCTCACAGTGAAGAATTTCTTTCTAACATCTAAATCGACCCTCCTTCAGCTTAAACCCATTCCCCCTTGTCCTGTCACTGCACTCCCTCATAAACAGTCCCTCTCCAGCTTTCCTGTAGGCCCCTTCAGGTACTGGGAAGCCGCAATTAGATCTCCCCAGAGCCTTCTCTTCTCCAGGCTGAACAACCCCAACTCTCTCAGCCTGTCCTCACAGGAGAGGTGCTCCAGCCCTCTGATCAGCTTCGTGGCCCTCCTCTGGACTCGCTCCAACAGCTCCATGTCCCTCCTGTACTGGGGCCCCCAGAGCCGGACGCAGTACTCCAGGTGGGGTCTCACAGGAGCAGAGTAGAGGGGCAGGATCACCTCCCTCGACCTGCTGGTCACACGCCTCTTTTGATGCAGCCCAGGACACGGTTGGCTTTCTGGGCTGCAAGCGCACACCCCCGGCTCACGTTGAGCTTCTCATCAATCAATACCCCCAAGTCTTTCTTCTCCTCAGGGCTGCTCTCAATCCATTTGTCGCCCAGCCTATAGTTGTGCTTGGGATTGTGCCGACCCACGTGCAGGACCTTGCACTTGGCCTTGTTGAACTTCATGCGGTTCGCACGGGCCCACCTCTCCAGCCTGTCAAGGTCCCTCTGGATGGCATCCCTTCCCTCCAGCGTGTCGACCACACCACACAGCTTGGTGTTGTCAGCAAACTTGCTGAGGGTGCGCTTGATCCCATTGTCCATGCTGCTGATAAAGATGTTGAACAGTGCCAGTCCCAGTACCGACCCCTGAGGAACGCCACTTGTCACCGTTCTCCACTTGGACATTGAGCCGTTGATCACAACTCTTCCAGTGCGACCATCCAGCCAATTCCTTATCCACCGAGTGGTCCATCCATTGAATCCATGTCTCTCCAATTTAGAGACCAGGATGTCATGCGGGACAGTGGCAAATGCCTTGCACAAGTCCAGGTAGATGACGTCAGCTGCCCTTTCCTTATCCACCGACGCTATAACCCCATCATAGAAGGCCACCAAGCTTGTCAGGCACAATTTGCCCTTAGTGAAGCTGTGTTGGCTGTCACCAATCACCTCCTTATCTTCTGTGTGCCTAAGCATAGTCTCCGGGAGGGTCTGCTCCATAATCTTATCGTGTTAATCCTTTCATACATAACCACACAGACATTAACAGACCAGAAAAGCTTACTTGAAATCTCTGTCACTACCTTGCAAAGGACATAACAGTAATAAACAAATCCCAGCTGCAACATAAATGCATCCTCCTGGACCCCATACAGTTATTTGGTAAGAGATTTAGAATAGGTATAGATAGAACTATGATCAAAATGTGAATCACAAGTAGAAGTCGTCACCTTGTTCGCAGCTTGCCTGAAAGTGGAAATGTCATTTGTTTTTGTCTTCATCCTAACATTTTCCTACCTGTTTTAGTTGAATGGGATAGAAATAAAGTGATTGTTATGCAATAGAAATAAAACAGTATACTGATGCATTTCAGTTACTTAACAGTCTAAATTAATTGCTGCATCTGAAAGGAGAAGGAAAAAAACCCATCCAAAACTTGTTCATAACAAATAGGCTTTTAAGTGGCTGCTTCCACTTGCTTTTACTGCAGAAAATGTTCTATTTTGGAATACTGTCTCCACACCTGCAAATTCCTTCTCCATAACATGAATTAAAATACTGACAAGACTTGCATGTCAAAAAACATCTTTCACTAAAATTCAAAACTACTAACAAATCTGACAAGATTTTCATAATTGTGTCAAGCTATGCCATTAGAAATAGAAAAATATAACATAGAAGAAATATGCTCTCAATGCCAAGATTTCCAAGCCTGTAAAAACTTCACCAAGGGTCTAATTATTTCAGTGGAAACCTGCCACAACGAGTACTAAAAACACTGACTGTAATGACAGAATTTCTCAACTATTTCAATAAAAAGCAACCAAAATGAAGTTCCAGTTAACAATTTGCAAGTCACAATCATTTGAGTATTAAGAATATCCAAATTGTAAACAACATGCACTTTTGGGGAAATTCGATCATTTGTTTATAGAGTATGAATACAGAAACACCAAGTTTTGTCATTAAAGAACAACAATTCATTGTTAAATCAGACCAATAAGCTGTCAGATGCAGTGCAATTTCAGTGCCTGCCTGAGAACATTCTACTGATTAAATTTGGTTGTCATTTTTATTTCTCCCTTTTTCAAACATTCCTTTCAGAAAAAATACGATATCAAACAATCAACGCATATAATTGAAGACACAAGAAAGCAGTAAAATCCAATCACCACTCATATATATCCATCCCCTTGTGGCAGTGACACACACACAAAATTTGCGGAGCTGGCATGCTATGTGTATCAGAAGCTGCAAAACTGCTTCTCCTGGATTGCAAACATTAACAGAAAACTCTGTATAGATTCCCCCAAAAAATGACTGAAGGCAGGCTGAAGTGAAGTACAGCCACAATCACATAGAGGGGAAAGGTACGCTACGCTGTTTCTCAGATAAAACGCTTCCCATTCTCCCTGTGAGGTAAGAATATGAAAAACTGATTGCATATTGCAGGGCACTAATAGCTACTATGAAAGTAATACACTATTCAAGGAAAACGTAATTTGAACAGTCCCAGGAATATTGTCCACAGCTGTGACTGCTAGTCTGATGTTTCAGTAAGGAGGTGGCACAACCAGTTACACTAAGAATTTTTTTAAATCTAGATTCTCAGCACATACAAAGACCTGCCATATTTAACTGCTTTTAATTCTGATTCTTTATTTGTTTTGGTGGGCGATATGAAAAGGGTACATTTTATCAGAACGTTCATTGAATAGCACTTGTATACCTACTTACAACAAATACTAATCAAAAGATTACAGGGTTCACTTCACTTCTTTTCCAGCTAGCACTCTATAAAGCATTAGAGCTCTTTTGTTAAGCTCCATAAAAATTAATCTCTCTCTCCCTAATAGGCCATGTTTCACTCATTAGAAGATACCACCAATCAAACCACCATGGGGACTGTAGAGAAATTTTACCTCCTCCCTTTTTACTAGACAACTGAAAGGATAATAAACTGCAACAACTTCAACAGAAGGTGTCATGAGCAGGTGAGGGGTACTGTTCCACTCAGAGCTAATTGCTGTAATAAAGCCAACTGAAAAAAAAATAACCACAGGAAAGAAATAAAGAGCCTACATTCGCCAAGACAGTCTCTCTCCATGTGCATTTGTGCAACACCATGATATGTTTAATGTTTGCATTCTTGAAACTCTCTCCATATTAAAGAGCTTTAAGTATTCTTTTACAATATTCTGACGTCACTCGCCTCCACCTATGATGCACACAAAATGTGAAACAATGGCAGAAATAAAAGCAGCAAAACCAATCTCATGATTAAAAGTCACAATAGTATGATATTACTCCATAGGCCAACCACTGTAGTGATTACTGTGTCTGCCAAGTCTATGTAAAAGACTATCAGCCCAACACAAAATAATTTTTCTATCCTTTCTATGTCCAGTTTACACAGTTGGGGTTTTTTAAATTTCACAATGCAGGGCAGTTAAACCTTTTCTTTCTCAGCTTAGAGCCTGCCTTCTTATTACACAAAAAATCAAAATATGATGACCATTTTAAAGAAGCAGCCCACAGGGTTTTTGCTTTTGAAATTAAGGAAATCTCACTCGCTGTTAAGAGAAGCAAAATTCTAGGATGAATAGGCAAAACATTAAGTTTTCATATATCAGCATGAATGACACTGTCTGGCCAAGAATTCCAGTGCTATTTTTCCAATTGTTAACCAAATCTCTTTTCAGCCAGATTCCCAGAAAATGCTTGAATAGTCAAATATTTGGGCACAAACAATTAGATACTGGAAATCTTATAAGGCAGATGGTTTTATGAGATTTCCAGACTAGGTCAGTTTGTATAAATATCATGGGTTTATTTGGAACCAGATCCAAACCAAAACTCCAAACAATTTAATCATAACTATTTTAGTCACACATAACACTAAACAAACAATTAAGCCTTGGAGATATAAGAACATTCCTGCTCTGTGATTTTGTTTTGTTGTAGATAAAAGATTGCACTTTTGTGCATAGCAATGTAATCAGACCTTTAAAAAAAAAAGACTATTGACATACACATTTATTTATTTGCTTATAGTTAGATTTCATTAGAAGTGCAGCATCCATTTAGTGTTAGAAAGTAGTAAAAGAAAAATGGTTTGAACTATGATTTTTCAGATACTGAGTGTTTCACAAATTGGCACATGAAGTTGATTATATTGTTTCCTTTCTGTTGCTAGGTTTACTTTAAAGTAACAGACACTGACATATATAAAATGATGGAAAGAGTTACATTGCTGATAACTACCAGTTAAGTTTGCAAAGCACTTCCTAGTTTAGTTTTCACTTTTACACGATAACTAACATTCTTTTCTTTTTCCACTTATTTTTTTTTTTAGTAGAACGACTGAAATGAATTGAAGAGTTAGGGGTTCTGAAGAATGAGAGGCTGACCACCAACAAATCTTTCCATTTTTAAACAAGCTTTCAACATATACTCCCACAACAGTAACTCAAAAGCATCCAAAACTCAAAAAGCTTATTTGCTACAGTATGTTTTCCTTAAGGAATTCTGCTAAGTTTAAAATACATCTTCTCTAATGTCTGCAACACAAAGTATGATTAAGTTGGCAGCTGTGTAGTGACATAGATTTGTAGACAGGCACAGAATGAGATGCAGGCACATATCTTTCTGAATTTAGGGTTTAAAAAAACCCTACTTGTATATGCAGTACAACATAAATAGTAAGTATAGATTTTTCTCTGGTTTTCCCTCTCTACTTATTTTTATTTTTTTTTTAACTCGAAAGCATCAGATACAAATTAAGTAAAACACAAAATCTGTACTATTTGCAAATATGACATTAAGACATTTAAATCACAGGCAAACAAATTTAGACAATATAAATGTGAATTTGTCAAAGTTCTTAAGTTAGATATATCCAATGAAAAAAACCCCATACCTTCAGGCTTTAAATTTCTATTTCACATGTATCTGAAAGTGTGTTTGTTTTTCTATACAATCCACTCAATACAGTAAATGATACAATAAAATATAGTATTCTATCTACATTCTATCTACAAACCTATTTTTTTCTTGCATAGAAAAAATATTTTCTGTTCCTTCCCCCAACTCCCCTTGCCCAGAAGGTCAAACTCCTCTTTTTTTCACGCCCTGCTCCATTTGGGGATCTGTGGAGCTGTTCTAACCAAAGGAAAGTCCAAGAAAAGTCTACACAATAGTCCATACTCTCTTTTTCAGACCTAAATGGACAGTAAACATAGCCCCAGTATGTTTATTATGACAGCTCTGTCCACTAATGGTTGTTTGAACACTGAAAGGCAGAGAGGAAACAAGTCTCACTACTCTTCGAAGCATAAAAAGAGGAACTGAACATGACTGTGCAGAAGGTTATCATGACTTTGCCATCCTCCCTCATCAACTACACCTCACACTGGTGTCAGAAAACAGAAGATGCTGAGAAAGCTAACTCCACATTGTTGGTGGAACCCTTCTAGTGTTACGTAGTTTTCATCAGTTACATAAAACTAATCATTTCAGGTTTTTTGTTTGGGTCTTTTTGTTTTCTTTTGCATTCTAGTGCTAAGGCTCTGACCAGAGATGACAGCCACTTCAAGGAGGCTTTAAAATTTGACCTTTGCAAAGAACTTTGGTCCACACAAATGGCAGTGATTATAGTTGCTTCCACAAGGAATTAGGGTTTGGGGTTATCTTGCAGGAAATATGTAGCACTCTATTGACTTATGCCCTTAGTCTCTAGAGAGTTAAGCAACCAAATGATGGTTTGTCGAAAAATGGCACGGGAAACCTTTTCTTCATTGGATTTTCTTAAAAAGCCCTTCCTAGGTACAGAACAACACTATGTGCCCTCAATAAGCAAGCAATCATTTCACTGAAGCAATAAGAGATACCAATGCTTTTGGAGAACATGGCACCTCTTACTCAAAACTGATTTGCTCACAAAACCAGATATTCTAAGGAATATCCCACTGAGGTCAGACTCATACTAGGGAAAAATCTTGGCCAACTGAGCCATGCTGTTCCATATGGTTTTCATCTTCTGAGTCAGTAACATATTCAACTAACTTCTATTATGCAACATTTGTACAAAAGCCTAATGTCCATCCGGAGATGGTAAAATCTTGAGGCTGAGAACAGTGACTCCATTTCAGGTCATACAGAGTTATAAATCTAAAGCTTGGTGGGATATTAACCAACAGAACTGAGTTAAAAGGTCATAATTGCCACATACTGCCGATGTCAAAGATTAGAAGTTACAGAATCACAGAATGGTAGAGGTTGGAAGGGATCTCTGGAGATCATCTAGTGCAACCCCGCTGATAGAGCAGGTTACACAGGATCACGTCCAGGTGGGTTTTGAATATCTCCACAGAAGGAGACTCCACAGCCTCTCTGGGCAGCCTGTTCCAGGGCTCTGCCATCCCCAAAGTAAAAAAGTTTTTCCTCATGTTCAGATGGAACTTTCTGTGTTCCAGCTTGTGCCCATTGCCCCTTGTCCTGTCACTGGGCACCACTGAAAAGAATCTGGCCCCATCCTCTTGACACCCGCCTTTTAGATATTTATAAGCATTGATAAGATCCCCTCTCAGTCTTCTCTAGGCTAAACAGACCCAGCTCTCTCAGCCTTTCCTCATACGAGAGATGCTCCACTCTCCTAATCGTCCTCGTATCCCTCCACTGGACTCTCTCCAGTAGTTTGTGGGGAGCCCAGAACTGAACACAGAACTCCAGATGCGGCCTCACCAGGGCAGAGTAGAGGGGGAGGATAACCTCCCTCAACCTGCTGGCCACACTCTTCTTAATGCACCCCAGGATACCATTGGCCTTCTTGGCCATGATGGCACATTGCTGGCTCATGGAGAGCTTGTTGTCAACCAGGACTCCCAAGTCCTTCTCTGCAGTGCTGCTTCCCAGCAAGTCAACCTCTAACCTGTGCTGGTGCTTGGGGTTATTCCTCCCTAGGTGCAGGACCCTACACTTGCCCTTGTTGAACTTCATTAGGTTCCTCTCTGCCCAACTTTCCAGCCTGTCCAGGTCTCTCTGAATGGTAGCACAGCCTTTGGGTGTGTCAGCTGCTCCTCCCAGTTTTGTATCATCGGCAGACTTGCCGAGGGTACACTCCGTCCTCTCATCCAGGTCACTGATGAATATGCTGGACGTGACGAGCCAGTACTGACCCCTGGGGCACACCACCAGCGACAGGTCTCCCAACTAGACTCTGCGCTGCTTATCACAACCCTCTGAGCTCTGCCATTCAGCCAGTTCTCAATCCACCTCACTGTCCACTCATCTAAACCACACTTCCTAAGCTTGCTTAGGAGAATGTTATGAGAGACAGTGTTAAAAGCCTTGCTGAAGTTGAGGTAGACAACATCCACTGCTCTCCCCTCATCCACCCAGCTGGTCATGCCATCATAGAAAGCTATCAGATTAGTCAAGCGTGATTTCCCCTTGGTGAATCCATGCTGACCACTCCCAATAATCTTTTTCTTCCTCCACATGCTTAGAGATGACATCCAGAATGAGCTGTTCCATCCCCTTTCCAGGGATGGAGGAGAAGCTGACTGGCTTGTAGTTTCCAGGGTCCTCCTTCTTGCCCTTTTTGAAGACTGGAATGACACTGGCTTTCCTCCAGTTCTCAGGCACCTCTCCTGTTCTCCATGACCTTTCAAAGATGATAGAGAGTGACTCAGCAGTAACATCTGCCAGCTCCCTCAGCACTCGTGGGTGCATCCCATCGGGGCCCATGGATTTGTGGGTATCAAGTTTGCCTAAATGATCTCTAACCCAATCCTCCTCGACCAAGGGAAAGTCTTCCTTGCTGCTCACTTTCTCTCTTACCCGCAGGGTCTGGGATTCCTGAGGGTCAGTCTTAGCAGTAAAGACTGAAGTAAAGAAGGCATTCAGTAACTCTGCCTCCTCTGTATCATCCGTCACCAGGTCACCCACCTCATTTAAGAGCAGGCCCACATTTTCCCTAGTCTTCCTTTTGCTACTGATGTACTTGAAGAAGCCCTTCTTGTTGTTCTTGACATTCCTTGCCAGATTTAATTCCAAGTGGGTCTTAGCCTGAATCCCTGCATACTCTGCCAATGTTCCTATATTCCTCCCAAGTGGCCAGTTCCTTTTTGCCACATTCTGTAAACTTCCTTCTTCCATTTGAGTTTTTCTAGAAGCTCCTTTGCTCATCCATGCAGGTCTCTTGCCTCCTTTGCTTGATTTCTTACTCATAGGGATACACTGATCTTGAGCTTGGAGTCACTATACAAGAGTCTTGAGGATGATTAACAGTATGTTTCAGCGTGTCACAGTAAAGAGAACATGCCAGATGAAAAAGTATCAAGTGGACTGCTCCTGCGATAGCTACAAATGTTGATAAATCTGTTATCTGATTTGAAGTCATACTTTTAACTACTTCCTAATTTTTTCTTATCATACATATCAATCATCATTCAAATTATTATCACAAATTAACATTTTTTCTTCTAAACACTGACTAGAAATATATTTGAATCCAATCTCTGCTTGGAATTATAGAAATATGCACCATGGTCATGTGGAAAACTGTTCTCATCATTCACACAAATCACCAGCATTTTGGTCCATTAAAGGTAAACAAAATAAGAGCACCACTGAAGTGATTTTTTTTTCCCCCTTCATTACCTTTATTCCTATGATTGATTGCAAAATAGAAATCTGCCTATAGGTATATGCACACATTTTGATATGACTGTTTGTAATTTGATTTAAGTGTTTTCAAAATAGCTACTCATTAGTGTCAGTGTATCTTTAGAGTTGAAGTACAGGGAAATATTCAAACAAAATGAACAATACAACTCTCATAGGCAAGTCCTTTTATGGGGGCAAAAGGGAAATACACAGGCAGTACTTTAGTACTGACAACATTTCACTAAAATGGAGGGCACATTAAAAGTAAACCTGAGAGGAATCAGCTAACTGGACTAAACAACTAAAGAACCAGAATTCTGGGAGATGCATACCATTACCTGACACAAACACATGGTAAAAGCAAGTCTCTCACACTAGTGTAGCAAACATATAGAATATATTTTAAACATAGCAATATACCAGTAGCACTGCACTAAGTGGAAAACATTACGTACTATGTTAAAGAGTTTGAACAAACTTTGAGTCAGTGAATGTCCCAACAAGAATATTCAGTTACTGAAGAGAAATGGCAGCTTGTTTTTGTGGGAGCTCTGTCTGGCTTGACACATTCATACTGGTGAGTGCAGAGGACAGAGCTTTCTTACCATAGCCAAGTTCCTTCTGAGAGGGTGATGACCAACAATTGAACCCAGCTCTTGAGCTGGTAGGGTGACTACACCCTTCTTGCGTGCCCTTCTGCGCAAACTGCTGTGTAAACTGCTGCATCATGCCCTGGCTAACGCGCCACGCTCTGTTTGCCACATCACATCGTGGCTGACATGCCACACTCTGCCTGCTCTGTTCACAGTGCTCCTGTTCACTCATACTCCATAGGGCTGCTTTTTGTAGGTGTGGGGCGTGGCTGCTGTGGCTCTGGTAGCACCCAGGCCTTGTCAGCATCTCCCACAAGAGCTGCCAGCTTCTGGCAGGTCTCTCCGCTTCCCTGGCGTTTCTTTGCCTCAAGAAAACCCCCCGCATGCCAAGATCTGCCACTCTGCTGTGGGTCGGGTCGGCACTGGAGCAGCTCCCCTCAGCAACTGGTTGGTGATAAAGATCCAAATTTGTTCATGAGAAATTTTTGAAGCTTGAAAATGGTTAGTCCAAAACTTTTGGGAGGTAAGAAAAAGGTTATATTGGCTACATGGGATGGGCTTTTTTAACATTATCTATGTTTGATGTCCAGTTTAATGGTATCAATGGGAGGTTTTTTATCAACATCAAAGTAAGCAGATTCAAGTCTAAATTAGACAGCTACAAATTAGACAAAAATTAGATAGATAGGGAAAAAAGTGCTCTCAATAATGCAAAGATGCATTCAAAAAAGAAAAGATGCTAGCTGCAAACCAGATGTAGATGCATCCCAAACATGGGTGCACAAAGTTTCTTCTTGGTTTTACAAAACTGCTGAGTTGAATGCAGCTTCACACAATGTAAATGAAGACAAAAAAATTCTTCTGTCATAAAAGGAAGAAAACAAAGAGAACACCAAAGTGACAGAGAAGGGAAGATATCTGCATTAACAATTCCAGTAATTGCAGTAGATAAATTTTACTCATCTGCTAAGAGTTGCCTAAAATAGAACTTTACTTAACTGAGAAGATACACAGCACTATGACTTCTCTTGAAACTGCTATTTGGTGAGTCTTCCTGAGCTGCCCACCTACTGTACCACTCATTAAATAATTACAGGAAAACAAAAATTTTATAGTAGAAGAGATCAACTTTTACTTACAACAAAAAATTAATGAAAGTTGCACTGTATCAATATCAGGAAAGTAGTGTAGTGACAAGATTAAATACAGGAAACAAAAATCAAATAGCATTGAAACAGGACATCATTCCCCTACCACAGCACAGCAAAATACTTTCTATTTGGCAAACTTTAAACCAATGTATTTCCTATGATTTAACAAAGTTTCTTTCAAGTGATTCAAATACAAATGATGGTAGAGCCAAGGCCAATGGTTTAAGAAGAACAAAGGATCTAGTATGAAATAGCAAGATTTGTACTTCAGCATGTAGACATCAGAGTAAATTTGCACTCAAGACAAGTAAAGACTTGCAAAGCGCTAATTTAAGTAAATGAGAAAACTTACTTCACATTCAGAACTATTGCTTCCAACTTTTTTATTTCCACTGTCAAACTTATTTCAGCCACACCAGAAAACTACACTGAATTAAATCATGATCATCATAAAAAAAACCTGTTTTCTGTTATGTTACCTGTCACTAGCACAGTTACTTGTTGCTGTCCAGTCATGCTGAGGGTTGACTAGGATGCCCCAAGAGAGGAACACAGAGGTTGGGGTCAGAGTGCCAACTACCAGCTGCAGAGGCTTTTGAGTCTTGGTCCGACCTACGTAAGAAACATATAATCGCAATTACAAGTTAGTTTCTCTCTCCTGCATTATACAGGGGAAAGTTTTTGCAGTTGGATAAAGTAAATGAAGACCTATTCTTCCCAACTTAAAGGGAAAGGTACAACAGTTCTCCCTCTTCTTCATGGTCACCATTGCTAATGTATGATTTTAAAAAGGGGGCAGAGACAGTGTCTGTGATTTGTTCGTTGACTTCTTGTCGAGGCAAGTGAACCATCTGCAAGGAAGAGAGACTGCTCCTTCTCTGAAATCAACTGAGCATGAACAGAGGAAAGAAGTGCAGAGCAAAACTGGCATAAAGGAAGGGAGGATGCAGTTAGCAGGAGCGCAGATTAGGAGACTGCTTTAGAAAGCAGGTATCAGACACACAAGCTTCAAAAAGACTATTTTTAGGTCCCCTCTGGACTTGCACAGCATGTATTTCAACCTTGGAAGACACTGGAAGACTCCACTTCCAGACTTGCAGATCCAGGGTAAACCTAAAGGAATTCTTGCTATTATTTGGTGGGTAGGAGGGAGATGTATTTTACTAAACTTTGTTTCGATTTTGTCTTATTTTGACTATTTCTCTTTTTTCAGCCTATGTTCCAGTTAAACCTAGTTTTTGAAAATGAACAGTGGGTAGTTTTGATATGCTTAATATAAGAATAAGCTATATGCAGATTAAGTTCAAAGCTCTGGCTGTCTTGGACTGCATCACAGAAGGTGTTACACAGAGTTCAGGACATTAGGAAGTCTCTCTTTGCGTATGACAGAAATAGTAACTTCTTGGCAGGATTCTTAGTAAGACTGCAATTATGTCCATAGATAAGACATACTTTCTACAGCATTCTTCATCAAGAATAAAATAAAACCTACAAAAATCCTTTTGTTTTTAATTGTAGGCAGATCTGAGTTGGTGTCTGTATCTGGGAGCATTTTTCTCTTTTTAACCACCTACTACATTAAAAATTTTCAGCTTTTGCATGACGCTTTAGCTTTGCTCTGAATGCAGTAGCACAACTCTCATGTGGAGAAAGAACCTTATTTATTTAAAATTCAAAAGTTAATGGTTGGAAATTAAGAAATGATCTAGGGTAAATATTTTGAACCGGTAGTTTGTGGACTGCTACAAGCCTAAGGAGAACCTCTGGTGTTTGAAAGATGATTAATTAAAGGAAATCCATATATTCTTTACATCACATTACATACTTCAAAAATAAAAAGGATCTGTACCTCCTCAAAATGTATAGATGGCCACAAATTCCTTAAAAGTTTATAGGCCACTGATTTAAGGGTTACATTTTTCACTGTTGTGAAACAGATCTGATTAACTTTCTTTTCATGCCTTTTGAACCCTCGTATCTCTTAAAAAGCCCCAATGAAAGTCTGATTCGTACTTTCAACCAATGCATGTGTGTGCATTTCGAAACGTTAACTGTGTGGGTTTTTATTTTATATTGATGATGAATATGTTGCCACAACCTCCCCCCCCCCCAAACCAAAATAAAACCAGTCTCTACGCATAAGAGAAAGTATGACACGCTTTGAAATATTGCGGAACATATGATACTTCCACAAGGGCAAATGTCCAAATCATTTTCTTGTTTTCTGGACCAGTTCCTATACTCTTTCTCCATTTTTAAAGAAAAACTTAACACAAACAGCATGATCATTCATCAAAATATCTGGCAAATCTGCTATCTATAGCAAAATCCCTTTCTTGATCACTTTTTGAGGAAACATGGAAAATACGCAAGTCTTAATGAAAAGAATAAACAAGCTCTCGTATAACTTGAAATCATACTGGGGTTTGGGAGGACCTACATACGATTTTGATTATGGCTCTTATTAAGTCATTAGTTCCCAGTTAGAGACTGCACTGTAAAACCAGGAATTACCTTGGTGACAATCTATGTTGATCTACATGAATGCAAACCATACAACTCTGCTATATTAATCACAGTTTTAACTACAATGTCTCTTCTAGAAATGTAACCAGTCTTCATTTGTAAATTTAAAACTGTAGTGACTCAGGCTCTGCCACAATTCTTGGTCATGTGTCCAGTTTAACTATTCTCACTACTAAAAAGACTTGCACATATCTAGCTAGCATTAAACCAACAGTTGTTCCTATATCTTTGCTGGACTGAAAAGTCAATTATATGAATCTTGTTGCACAAATCAGTTTCTGTATACTGTAGATACAAAAATTAGTATTTTCCGAATAGTGCACTGGGCATTTTTTTGGTTTTGTCTTATATATATTTTTATTTTATACATATATATATATATATGTGAAGTTGCATCTGAAAGGTGCGCTTTTCAAAATCTTTCCAGACATACTGTTTTACATCTGTCCAAGAGCAAGAAGAAATTAATCTCGAGCAGCTCCCAGGAATTAGAAAAAAAACTCATATGAATATCTCAAACTATAAACATATACATATATACTATCAGTTTATTGTCTGCAACAGACCAGTGATCCTGACAGTCATCTCCATATTAAAGTAAGCAATTAAAAGGTAACACTGTTAATGACATGAATAAGGTCATATAGAAAGTCTTTGGAACAGATAAGAATCAAATGTAGATTTCTGCTCTGCTATGTACAGTTTAAGCTAGAAACATCCCTCTTTCCTTAACTCCTCGCATCAACAAACTTAGTAGTAGTACCGATTTGCAGATACATATATGTAAATACACACACAAGTTACCATTTCCAATGAGAAACAAAGAGCATTAACATGTCCATGGATGAAGGAATCCTTACTCGTAGTTTGGGAAGAGTAACTTCAATACACCAGATGACTGTATTTCAAAAACTTTTACTTTTTTTGCATACACTTGCGACCTCTTTAAGAATCAGAAATTAGTATTCTAAACTTCAATTCTCATTTGTAAGAACTTTTTACAAGAACAATCTTTAGGTACTTCTTTGTATTTTGAACACCATATGTGCAACTAATTAGTGACTAGGAAATTCTGTCCTGCATTTACTTTTCCAAGTATGGAATTTGTGCATCCCAGTCAGACACCTACAGTTAAAAATACCTTTTCAGAGAAACCCAGTAAGAGATTCTGTCTTCCTTTAACTACTTTAGGAAAGAGATGCAGTTATGGTAAAATACCTGAACAAGATTTCTTGTTATTTGAAACACGTGCTGGTCTTACTGAAACCAAATACCGTGGTTCCGCATCTGTAAATGAAGAAAGCAGCAATTAATACAGACGTGTACTTGTATATGTACTTTATTTGAAAAACAGATTAACCTATAATTCATAAGAGAAAGTCCAATATTCAGTGAACGCTTGACATTTTATCCAACCTTTGTGATCTTTCAGCATGTTTGCTTTAAGGTTTATTCACCAATCATTCAGAAATATTCTAGCCATTAGGAAAAGTGATACACCCATGCACAAAAGATCTGGCAATTCTTTTTGACTGAGACACACCAGGTGAACATAGCAGGACACACATTTCAATGCAAACATTACTTGGAAAGTGAAGGGGAATGAAAACCCAGATGAAGAAGAAGAGGTGATGGCAAAACAAAAAAGTAAACCAGCTAAAGTAATAAGAGGGCAAAGTCTGAAAAGTACAACCACGAGATATCTAGTCTCCTGACAGGAGTCATAGGAACTTTTCCTACAATATTTTCTGTATTCTGTTTTAGGCTATACACCTTTGTTCTCCTGTTGTAAGCAGTTTCTCAGTAAAGAGTTGACCTATTGTAAAAAGAATAAACAAAATGCATCAATCATTTAGGATCACACATCCCAGCAGACTAATACTAAATCATTTAAGATTTGCAAGATTCTCTGGTTGCAGGAAACACCACAATAACAGACATGCTTAAGACAGTCTCCACATCAGTTACTGGCTTGTTTCATAATCACATTTACATACTTTTTTCAGAGACTTATGAGATTTAACTATTAAGTGTTTTGACAGTTCTGAATGCTCTTTATGAAAGTAAAGTTATTACAAACATTTAAGAGCAAGGGACTAATATCTGTGTAGAATCCACAAAGGGCTGTAACTGTGGAATCTCTGAGTACTGTTACATTAGAAATAATGTTGCATGCAACAGGAGAGCAACATTTTAAATGATTTTCTTATTCAATAAATTCATCTCAGAGACACTGTAAATGTCAGAAAGTCTGGAAAATACCTTTCTTTTAATTTTAACCTCTATGCATTTCAATGAACCTTTGCAAAATACTTCTTAGATCTTTACAGGAATGAATCTCTCTCCACTTTTACTCCAGTTCGAACTTTTTTTGTGCCACTTGCCATAAAAGGTTCAACTGCTTCATTTCAGAAAGTTAACAGATCATATTACATAGTAAAAAAAAAAGAAAAGCCCTTCAAAAGACAAGATTTTCTGTCTTTCAATTCAATCTTACATGAATGGCCTAAGTTTCTTTTGAAGTACACAAGAACTGCAGCCATTCTAAAGGATGCAGAGTCATTGCTAGCTGGGTGTCAGTTGTGAACCAGTTTGGAAAACTTCTGGAAATACTAGTCTTCATAGGAAATAATTAAAAGAAGGAAACCAAGTTTTACACAAGCTCTAACACATTTGAGACACATCTGAAGCAGTTTGGATGACACAAGCACACATGGTAAAAGGCCACAAGTTCAGATATATTCATGTTTCTGGCAGTGAAAGGCAGATAACTTCACCCTGCAGCTTAAAATAATAAATGCTTTGATTAAAACAATATTGAGATGGTGAATTTAGTTTGGGGAATTCATTTTCAGAAAGAAGATTTTCCCTTACTCTTGACATCAGATGTCAGAGATTTCTGCTCTTCTTATTCTCACTGCCTCTATTCTCAGTGAACTGCAACACTACAAAAGAAGTCATAGAAACTTCCAAAGAGATATCCATGGGCAGAATTTGGCTCACCATATACTGATCAAACAGCTACAGGGTTTTTTTTAAAAAAGGATTACTCTATGTAAAATTCTTATTCTAGTTTAGATACATTTCTCTAAATCTCTATCTAGGGATGACAGATTGCATTTCCTGTATATTTCAGTGTAATAGATAACTTGAGGTCTACTAATTAAATGGAACCATTGAAAAATCGTTCATTTTTCTCTTACATCCAGATTTCTGTAAGGAGAGAGGAAGGAAAACCAGTAATGAATAAATCAAAAGCCTGCTGTGCTACTTAAAAGGCTGTGCCAGTGTGGGGAAAACCACTCTAACTTAACTTCACTGATTCTATGCGTCTAAGTCACTGGAAACCCATACTATGGATGTACCTTAATTATTTAATTATTGTTTTGAAATGGGTTTCAATTGCTGAAATTTAATTTTAGTGTTATAATTCCCTAAACATGAGTTGTTTTGACAATTCAGTTGAGAGGAGCCATATGACATTGGAATTGCTCTTTCAAGTTTAAATATCCACAGCTGAATAAAGCAATGCCACTTTGGACCAAAGCACAACACTCCTGCAGGCACATCTACCTAACCAAATTATTTTTAAAACAGCAGGGAAGACTAGTCGCACACCTGAGTATTTGTAAAGCAACAGTATTTGTATCTATGGCATTTGATACATACAGTAGACACAAGCATATGCATTCAGTACATATTCTTACACCCTTTCCTCCCACTTCTCAAAAACACTAGACAGAAGTATTCAGTCAGCTTGTTTTAGCTTTTAAACACCAAGGCTACTACAGCTCAATGAACTGCCACCAATTAGATGAAATAGTTTTCTGAACTGCTTCAATTACTCAGTACTTTTTCATCTGGAAAGCCTGAAATACCCACACACTACATGTACACACAAGTATGTCTAAAATTTGCCACACAAGAAACATTTCAAAGACTGCAAAGCTGCACAGAAGCAAACCAGCACTTTGGTGTTATAGAAGAAAAAAACCCAACTGTTTGACTAAGATTCTGTGATATTAATGATATAAAACTATTAAAAGAAAAAAACTTCTATTATCCACCTTAACAGCTTCAAGAGACAACCAGAATATAACACAAATATATGCCACTGAAACATCAGACTAATATAGGAGAACACTTACTTCCATATGCCATGAGCTAGGCTATCAAACCAGCGGCAGCAGGCCACCAACATGCACTGCAAAATGCTAGCAAATTCTGCCTATGTTCAGGCATGCTATTTTAATTCAGTTCAGGGATCAGCCAATACAGAAATGCAGCTGAAAGCAAAGAAATGTAAGAATGAACTAATGAACTTAGAATAAATAAAAAAAAAAAAAAAGTGTTACAATGCATCATTAGAATTCATAAATCAACAGATTCAGAAATCAAAACAAAGTATTTTTTAGCTTCAGGCTGCCATTCCCTAATCTGAATTAAGGGATTGCTAAAGACTTACTACGGGATGTTGTTATGGGCAAAGGCCAAAGGTAGAGAAAGGGAAGGATCAAGAGTACTGTGGTTTAACAAGCATGGGAAAAGATAGAGAAGGGGGACAAAGGGGCTCGTGTGAATGAAACTGCTGCCGATCAGTACACTTGCCCACCTGAAGGTGCAGCTTCTGACCTCCTCCAGATCCTCCAGTTCACTAGGCTCAGCTAACATTAGCAATAAGAATCTGGTTTTTTGTTACTATGAAACAACATAGTCATGAATTAATGTTCACATTATTTGGCATCTTGAACACCATACATCTGCACATTTCTGGGAATTGACCAGATAAGAAACTGACTGCACACACAGCAAGATCTTTTAGCTAAGCACTGCTCTAGCACACATCCCTGAATTACACTTTCTAAAATGTGTTCAAGGTGGTGCTAGAATTCTTCCCTATATATATGCAAAATTCACCCATCATTATGGTTATTACAAAGCAGGATTGTACAGTGTAAGAGAAGAATGTATTGGCAATCTGGTTCAGGTAAAGGAAAGGCCAAAGCACGGCCCAACTCTGAGCTGATTTTAGAAACTGAAATTAATTTTGTTCACTCTGTTAGCTAACTGCTGTTCATTCTTACAAAATTTTCCCGTCTCCACCCAATTTTTTGGGTTCCTCCAACAGTATCAACAAATTCAAGGAGGCTGACTTGCAATCTTCCTAATCAAGTTAGGAAAAACTATCACAAGTTTTTCAAGGAAATACTCTTTCTTTATGAGTCACACAGATTGGACAGATTTAGATAAAGGCTTAAGTCAAGATCAGAACTTTTGGATGGGTCTATTCACCTTATTTATTAGTCTAGCTGAATTTACATTTTGATATCTTTTGACACAGTCTGAATACCTTATATGACTAATAATAATATTTCTTACTGTCATCTAAGCTCATAAAATACACTCAGCACAAAAGAAAATATATCTTGTATCCTGATAGAGGCATACTTCTTTGAACCAAAATTTGATGCTGCACCATCATTGTCATTTATCCTTCACTGTGATTCAAAATCATCTATCTAGCAATACATGAAGCTGTTCAAGAGTTTGTTGTCAGCATGAGCTCACTGTAAGTTCGGGAAATCCAACAGAATTTTTTTCTCTGGGTACATGCCCTCTGCAGGCAGTTCCCAATTCATGGATAATGTTACACAATTGCTGGCTTGGTTATTTATTTAGTTGCAAAAGACAGGAAAACCAAATATTTTAAGATAAGAATCACTGCAGTGAGGTGCTGCATATTTTAATGGATGAAATGGAGGCGGATGACACACTTTCTACAAAGCTATATCTCTCTCCTGGAAATCCTAGGAAAGATCATGTCCTTATTAATTTCTTTTAAAATATGTGCACATATACACATGTAATCTCATAAATTAATACATCTGTTGACTTCAAGTTTATTGTTAACAGGGTCATAAGAGGTGTGTGACCTAGCAGAAAATCTGACAATAAATTTAATCTTAATCAACAGTAACTGGATTGGAAATATGGAAGTTATAGGTATAGGTCTTAGATAGATAGATAGATATTACTGTGTATATTGTGCCATCTATTACACAAAAAAAAAAAAAAAAAGCGCTAGTCATTGCTTCATTCCCCATAATCCAGTTCCAATCAGGGACAATTATTCCCAACAGAATACCGATTAGGCTGTTCCATTAACAAAACCAGGCATGCAGAGCTAAATGAAGGAAATTTCTGCAAGGCACTTCATTCTGCTGTGTAGACCTATACTGTTTGTTAGAAAGGAAAGAGGACATTTTAAAGGATTGATGCATTTTAGGGAGGGAATCATGACTTATGAGAGAAGTCTGTATGTTTTCTTACATTGGCCTAATTACTAAATTAATGATTTTTTTTTTTTTTAGTAGGGTCTACAGTTGATTGCATATCTGTACCATTTTGTACTTAAAAATCTTCACTGAATAGACAACTTTAATACTACTAGGACAAGATCCACTTTTGTCTAGATACAGAGATTCCATTCTTCTGGATCTAGTCACTCTCTCAGGAGATTGTATTCTAAAGCAACGTTCCTTAACCCATTGGAAAAATACACCTTTTAGTAACTAACAAATGCTCTTCAATCCCAGTTTCTAATCTTTACATTTCAGCTACCAAACCAATTTAAGGTTGTGATCAAAGTCCCTAAATTGACTGGGAAAGGTATTGTCTTTCCATGAGCCACTAGAACTGACAGGAGAGGAGGAAGCATTAAACTGTATTAGTCTTGGTCTAAATAAGCCACATGTCTTTTCAGATTTGGGAATCACTCCCTCCACATCCTGCTCAATAAAAGCCACAACCAACGGCTGCTCAGGGCAGCCTGTAAAGTTTCTGCTTTCTATAAAAGTCAGATAAGCCAAAGCATGAGAGGACCAAGAAGTTGGCAGGGGAATGTGAGTATTTTTGTATAAACCTAGTTGTTCTGATCATGGAAAAATGTGTGGAACCCACTGAAGACCTTTCACAAAGTGTACAGTGGCACTTGAATCACTAGATCATCTAGAACATGGAATAGACAATTTTTTAGTGTGAAATTTTAAAAATACATTGGTTTAATATGAAGACAGCATACTAGGCCAACTTCATCACACATCAGATGTACTAGGAGTACAAAGATAACATAAGATTTTTCAGTAATCAGGTCTAAGTGGTTTGTATCTTTGGAAAGTATCTTGAGAGACAATTTTTTATAGTCCCTCTACAATACCTTATTTTTTCTAACATCCACATAAAGTGTGTGCTGAGCTGAGTTCTCTGGCTACCAGAATAAAACCTAACCATTGTTCCTAAAACTAAGAATCATCCTACAATTCCTTCAGTTTGTGCCAGCAATCAGTCCCTGAAACTGGGGGGGGGGGGGGGGGCGGCAGTGCCAGCAATCACCACGGTCTCCTCTTCACCTCTGCCACAGAAGCCACTCTAAATAGAGCCAAATGCGCAACTGGTATTTCTTGCTTTAGCTCGTGCCCTGTACACACCTGGAAAGTACAGTCAGAGCTGCAGTTTAACGTGGTGTTTAATATTAATGAAATGGGAAAGATCATGTGCTCTTTGCTTCCAAACCCCAATAACAAGTCCACAAAGCATATAATCTAACCCTAAATCTCTTAACTAAAAGTAATACCTCCAATAAATGTACTGTTAATTGCCTTAAATAAATGTTTGTCACTACGTACACATTGCTGTTAGCTTGTTTTACCCCTGTCCTTTCAAAGATGACATTTTCTTAAAGTTGGAAATGCTAGTCTTTATAACTATATTATGTTGCACATTGCATTTTTAGTTACTGGACACTCAGAAGCCACAATTATAGATTCACTGTCACTAGGAAACTGATTGACAGCTTGTATTAGCATGAGTGAGTTAAAAATTTGAAGTTATTCTCCTTTAAAATAATTAAAAAGGAAAAGGATAGTATTTCCCTACACTTCTGCTTTTCCCTCTCCAGAAACACTAGAGAAAATGTGTTAATTTCATTCCAGGCTGTGTGCATTGTGTGGTTTCTCATCTTCTGTGTTCACTGCTACGAGACTTTGATTGCTTAATGGTAAGCTTTAATGAATATGCAAGTGGCTAGCACTCTGATGCACTGCAGAACTAAAGAAAGGTGTCTACAGTTTCCAGCCATTAGCTATTAAAGTTACAAAATACCAAAATCCCGTATGTTCTAGGTGACGTTCAGCTGTTTTCATATAGTTTCACAAAGCATTAGGTATTAAAGCTGCTATTAAATAGGAAGTGCAAATGATCTACACATGACATTACATTCAGTGCTTTTTCCTCTTTCTGAGGATCTCAGAGTACCTGAAAAATAGTAATTTTCACTGCTCTCGCAATACAGCTATGCGGGTATTACTTATGCCCAATTCACAGTATTCTATAGAAAATCCTATACACCATTCTTAGTGAACTGACTCAAAACTTACACATGGGATAAATCAGACACAGCTTAAGTGACAGTTATGAACTCAAACACTGGATTGGTGATATAATTACGGACAGATCCCAGGAGTATCAACTCACCAAAAGGAGAGTCAGCCTTTGCCACAGTGATCTAATGAAAGTCTCTAATATCTTAATTATTCTGTGTCTAACATCTTATTTATTCTTTTTTATTCTGTAGTTTTCACCCTGGAGCAGAACCCCAGAATTGCCTTAACTGACCACATCAAAAAGACAGCAATTGTTGCTTCTATACTTATGCATCCTTTCGTCCTCCTTGTTTTACACCAAGATCACTGGCATTACAACGATGAGGGTAACCCAGATTCATTTCAGGCTAGAAAAGATTAAAGAAAGCAACAGGAAAATCCCCAGAGATTGAACAGATTTCTTAAAAGGTCAAATCCTGATAAGTCAATGTTTTAATCATTTATCACACAGTTCTAACTAATCCAGTTCTACTATTTTGCTAGCCTGCCCATACTGACATAACCTCAAGTCAAAGGGACAACCAAATTCCCTTCTTCCTCCCTATCCCAGGCAACAGGATATAACATTCTTGATGTGGTTTAATCTCTTCCATACAACAGTTCATGGAATTCCATCTGTAACTTCTGACATAGAAGTTACAGGTTATTCTATGACATGTAGAACTGGAATAGGCCCCTGCCAGAAAAGGCATCATTTTGATATAAATGTTTCTAGCAAAGAGAATGAACCACACAGTTCTCAAAATTGTTTCATTGTTTAAAACATACACCTCTCCCTTGTATTCTACTTTACAGCTGCCACTTTAGGCAAATCATCTCATTTGAGCTGTGATATGGTCAATATAGTACAATCTCTTAGTACAATGAAAATCCTCAAAACAAATACCAGTAGTAAACTTTTCCAAACAACAAGAACTATTTGTTGTCCTTGAAGGGTGTCCTCATTCCACTTTCCTCTGAAATTCTTCAGGGCAACCTTAAACAAAGAAACCCTGAGCAACAACCCAATAAAACCAAAAATTAAGAAACCCAAAGCTTCATATTCTCCTCACTCTCTTCCCACAATTCATGACAACAGTAGCATGCAAAGCAAATATGCCTTACCAAGTTCTGTTACGTAGGTTTTTCCTTCCGAAGGTAAAGGAATGTACTGATTAGAGAAGAAGTTGCTTCCATAACCCAGGACAAAACCTTCTAGTTTGGTGTTTTGACTTGGTCTAAGATACCTCATGCAAATGGTGTCATCTGTTGCATTGATCTGAACTTTCAGACTCTGCCTTTTCACTGGGGAAAGAGTAAAAAAAGAGAAGATTAGAATGTATTATCCCATAATCATATATTCAGTAATGAAATATGACTATATAACAACATAGGGCTGTTTAATTTGCTAGTCACAAGCAACTGAACAATTCCTTAAAGGTGGAGACTCCTGGAAACTAAGTAAAAAGTAAACTAACAGTCATGTAAAATTGCAGTTTCCAGCAAGTCTGTTCTGTTGTGCCATCGTTAGTTTAGTACCATCATTAGCTGTAACATCTTCTACAATTACAGTAGTAGAAAAGTGCTTGAAGTAACTGGAAAAAATGCAAGGATTTTTTCCTTTAATTATGAGCTTTATAGTAGTATTAGCCATCTATAGGACCCATAGGTGAAAAACTTGTAAGTTTGATCTTGTTTGTTTGTTAGTAAAAAATATGAAGTTTTAACATTGAGGTAATCACACTGCAAAATTAGGGTAGAGAATAAATAGTAACTAGTTCCAAATAAATATGCTACAACTTTTTTCTTTTTTTTGTTTTTTGGTTTGTTTGTTTGGTAGGTTTTTTGCTATGTTGGGCTGCAAATGTGATTTTCTAGTTGGAATTACACCAGGATGCCTAACCAACATATATACTTTACTCAAAATTAACAAGAAACTATTGTTAAACATTTGTTTTTATGCTTTTCAGGGGAGCAGCACATAAAACAACAAATATCTTGTATATCCATCTATAAAAAATTAACTTCTAACAACACAGAATAACTTTGCAACAGAATAATCAACTTTTTAGGCTTTGTCTTCTCTTGGTGGGATGAGGGAGGATTGGCTTTTCCTCTCTTGATACTTACAATTTTAATATTACCTTGCTACTGTTAGCCTTATCATATTTTCAGAACTGTGAATGCCAGTATGTAAAAAAAAAAAAACCAACAAAAAACCCCTTACTTTTCTCCAAACTCACAACACTAGCACTAGAATAGTATATTTTGGGTTATTATTTCTCTTCTCATTCTTGAAATACAAAATTTATTCCCAACAGATTTTCAGGCATCTCTCCAATCATGAAGGCCGAAATTAACTTTTCACAAAAAACCACAAATTTGCACAAAATTATTTTACTTCAGGAGCTACATCCTGAAGAAAAACAATGAAAGATGTATGACTTGTCATTAAATAAGAGGGTAGAGCAATACTGAACTTCCTTGTCTTTCTTTCTTTCTCTCCCTAACTCCCCCCCATTGTTTTTTTTTTTCCTCTCTCTCTGAAGAATTGCAGACTGATATTCAAAGTTTCTTTAGACAAGTGCATATTGATTCTCTGGTATCGCCCCAGCCTAGCCTCCTCTTTTTTTGGAGAAATTCTAATGACTAGAGTTGTTGAGAGGCCGCAATCCCCAATCTGTGAAGATGATTTAGTAGTACTGTTGAGCACCTGCAGTGGTCTGCATACTGTATGCAAAGACCTAAGCCAAACACTTCATGCCTCTTCCCTTTACAGAAAGAAGCATAGAAGTTAAACTGATGGAAAACATGTGCCTCTGATGAGACCTTTCCTTTATCTAAAGACTGATCAAGTAAAAGCACTCAGTCAGGAAACCATCGCAATTTTCCGAAGGCAACTCTGCCAGGTTCCCGAAGACTGCAAGGCTTCTAGAAAACTCAACTCTCTGGTATTTTCGGCAGTACGCCACCATCACAGGGGAAGGGGTGGCAGTGGCTTCCTTATCTGGGAGGCATCCCAACTTCTTTTACTTTCAGTACATGAAATGCCACGGGTGTACACTTTTGAATATCGACAAGGCTCCAAATAGCAGAAACCAGGAAGAAAACCCAAGAGACTTCAAACCCCTCCAATATGCTTCATAAAGATGCTGAAGTAAAAAGGGTTCCATGCCAAAGTTTAGGATTATTACCTCTGATTGACCATGAACTAGATTTGTTAAAATTATGTAGTCTGCAAAACTCTAACCTAACTTCGGAGACCTGAGCAGAAATGAAAGCATGGTCTCCTGGTCTCCATTGAATATTCATGTCTAAGAAGAAAGCAAATCCCCCATGGCATCAGGGTTGGAACTAGATGATCTTTAAGGTCCCTTCCAACCCAAGCCACAGAATCACAGAACAGGAGGGGTTGGAAGGGATCTCCGGAGATCGTCTAGTCCAGCCCCCCTGCTAAAGCAGGACCACCTAGAGCAGGTTGCACAGGATCACGTCCAGGTGGGTTTTGAATATCTCCACAGAAGGAGACTCCACAGCCTCTCTGGGCAGCCTGTTCCAGGGCTCTGCCACCCTCACAATGAAGCAGTTTTTCCTCATGTTCAGATGGAACTTCCTATGTTCCAGCTTGTGCCCACTGCCCTTTGTGCTGTCGCTGGGCACCACTGAAAAGAGTCTGGCCCCATCCTCTTGACACCCGCCTTTTAGATATTTAGAAGCATTGGTAAGATGCCCCCACAGTCTTCTCTTCTCCAGGCTAAGCAGACCCAGCTCTCTCAGCCTCTCCTCATACGAAAGATGCTCCAGTCCCCTAATCATCTTTGTAGCCCTCCACTGAACTGTCTCCAGTAGTTCCCTTTCTTGAACCATTCTATGAGTCTTACAGTACTTGATTCAAATATGAGATATTTATTTATGTATTAAAATTCTTAATCAGACCCAAAACTAGATTTTAAAAAAATTAGTGAGGATATATTTTAATTTTAAATTTACAATTTTTTATTTTTTTTTTTTTTTTTTACACAAGTGTTTCTATATATCTCTTGGTTATTCTATTCTTCTATATATCTCTCAGTATATCTCTTTTACATTAATTTCAAGACCTAATTCTAATTCAAGATTGAATTCTACTGGGTTCAATTCCAATTAGACAGATATTGTGTTTTATTCATAAGTAGTCAATTATAGTGACAAGTGGTCTTGATTTTATGTAAGCCTAAAAACTGTCAGTAAAGTTTCTGAAAATAGAAAGTCTAAATGGGATCCCAAGACAGCAACAGCTTTGAGGTAGGACCCTTTAGATCTTTTCTTTAGAGCTAGCACATCAAAACCACCAAGAGAGCTTTTAAACTCAAAGCTGGATCTAGTAGAACATAAACAGAAATAACGTATTTTTTAAAAATAGAGAATAAGGCCGAAAAGATTAACTTAAAAATTTTAAAAATTAATCTTTGTCCTCCCCACACTGTCTTGACGAGGCAGGTCCTGTCCTTCTAGTTCACTTTTAAGTACAGGATCCTTTCAGCAATGGCCTGGATGGCAACAAATACCGCAGAATCCCTGCAGTGTTTAGGGAAAAAAAAAAAAAAAATCTTTCTTTTCCTCTCCTCGGAGATCTAGCTACAGAGTCTGCTCCATGCTGCTCTTAATGTAACTGTCTTCTACCCCTCTTGTAATCTCCTTGCTTACATTTTCCTTCTCTCCACACAGCAGAAGTTCCCCTAGCTGAGAGGGCTTGGTCAATCTCAGCAAGGGCATTCTTCTTCCCTTCCTCTTGAAGGTGCAGCCTTGCAACCACAGGGCAAGGCAGACAAATGAGCTTCTTCACTATTACTTAGCTGCACGTTTTTAAAGAAAAATAACTGTGCTAAAGCAACAGAAAAGATGCTACACTTCATATGACTAAACCACATTCCCTTCCATGGGCTGTGTACATTCCAGAATCACTGGAATTGAGGGATGAATTTTAACTAGTAAAACAATAACTATCAGAGGCTGACCACTTTCTGGACACTTCCAGAAATTCTGCAACACTGGTCAGAATTAACAATAAACAAAAAAGCCTCCCATGAAAACATAACAAAATGCAACTCATGTTAAAGCCTATGAGGAAGGCCCACATGGTAACTTGGGATCCTTGGAGTGGACAGGAGGTATATAGGGAGGGCACAGCAGTGCAGAGGGGCCTCTGCAGCCAGCCAGGGAGAGCTCAGTGCTATGTACTGTACAGACGCTGCCAGGGTAGTCCAGAGAGGGCCAGCCTGGTGCAGTACAGATACAAAAGACTTCATATCTATTAGCTTGGTAAATGGAGACTGCTCTCAGGAGCACATTAGGAGCAAAATAGATTTCACTTGTGTTGATCTCACAGTATTTTGAACAACTAACAGGGAAACCAGGCATTCCCATTCTGAGTAATATCTCTACCTTGGCCACCACTCAGATAAACAGTCATTAAACATGATCAAATGGACGAGGCAAGTCACAGTAACTTGACTGCTATGATACCGTGATAAGAATGTACTTGATTTTGAGAAAATAACTTTGTCATATTATGATTTCAGAATGCCTTTTTTCCTCCATCTCCTTGATGAAAGAACTGAATGATAAAGCAGACGCCCTCTAATTCCAACACAAAGAAATTCTGAAAACACCTTACAAACAGAAAAGAACACCTGCAAGGCAAGGTTGAATTTTCCTAACTCATAGTCACTTGTATCAGCTTTTGGCATGTGCTACTGAAACTCTGGTCTTAAGTACTTGCATTTTTAGAGTAATTCTTTTACATTGAGGCCATCTCCAAATGAAAGATTCTGGGACCCATAGCTACCTCTGTAAATCAATCTTTCTCTCCTGGCTTGCCAACAGAAATTCCACGCTGATCTGCATGTATTCTCTTCAACAAAAGTCAACTGATGGCCAAACCAGCAGGACAAACCGCGCACAGCATATCTGAACTAAAACCACTATGTTAAGTGCATCAGACCACTTGCAGTGTTAGAATCACTCTAGGGAAAGGACTCTTCGCCCATAAGGGGAAAGACTTTTCAAGACAGCTTAATGATCAGCTGCATCACAGGGGAACCAGCCACCAGTAACTCTTCAGAAAGAAGAAAATAGCTGCAAATGGTCTGAAGAATTCAGCTGGGAGCACCATAGTTTGGCTAGTTGGAAAAAATAAGTGGTCACGTACAAGCAATGGGAGCCAAGAGCAAATAAACTTTAAAACTTTAGAAAAATTTAACTCTAAATTACCTAACTGAAATTCCCATCTTTAAAATGTGAAAGCAGCTATGGAAAATAATATACAAAGTATTTAGCTGGACACTTGTTCAAGCTTTGAATCCACCAGGAATTATGTAAACTATCTTCTTTTTATTATCACTTTAATTAATCATGGAGTAATAGAGGAAGAGAGAAGAGAATTAATAAGCACTGCTAACATCTCTTATTCATACCAGCTAGTTCTAACTGATGGTTCATATTTAGCTACAAGATAAACAGAGGAGTCCAATTTCCAGCTTCTACTTTCACAGCAATAGCTCAGTCAAAGCCCTTTGGTTTAGGTCTAACAGCCCCCTAAGAAATCACCACTCCAAAGCAGTCTGAAAAGGCAAACCAGTAAGTACTAAGAATAGATTTATAGAATTCCTTTGCTATTTAATAACTGGAGAGAAGTAAGTAGATAAACAGAAATGGTTCACTGGGCTAGTTGCATTAAAGCAGTATTTGTTCAGCAATTCAGTGTTGAAGACAGCGGGATTTCCAACCTATAAAAGCAAATAAAACCACCTAAGACTTCACTTCCTGAAAGAACAAACAAAAGAATTTTGTTTCAGTAACAGAGAATTTAAAGCCTTTTAAATTCTGTGTCCCACGCCCTACTATATCATTGCAATATTGTTGGTAACAATAGATGTGGAGTTAGTTAAAACTAACTGCCAGCTGGTTTGATTTTCCTCTGTTTCAAGGAACGTGAGAGAATTTGGGTGATGAGGTGACTGGAATTTGAATTAACTGGCTCTTTTCTGTTTCTACCCAAACCTTAAAATATATCTTGGCCCTGTCAAATAAAGTATCTTCAGCTGAAGAGCACTCTTATTTCTCTCTCCAACTTACAAAGATATGCCAACAGCTGGCTGATAATTTATTAACTAATAATTAACATATTCAGAAGCAACCTTGAGATGCTGGTACAGCAACAAACTTCAAGAATGAAGCACAAATGAAATAAACATTTTTTGTTTGAAGTAAATTCATCGCGGCAACCTACATTTTTTGACCCATTTGCCTGCTTCACTTCACTAAGGCTCAGCAAAAGCAATACTGGGACAAGATGTTACTTTCACTTATTCTACTGGTGCGCTTGAAGTGTGTATGGTCTCTCGTGATCATATACAGTCCTATTTTTTGGTTTTATCCATAGAGTGAAAAGCCTTGAACTCTGCCCTACAAAACTAGAGGGTGAATACAGCTGTACTGTATTACAGCAAATTTGGCTTCGTCATCAGAATTCCTTTTGCCTTACATTGAAACTGTTTGTTTTTCACTATTTCAAAGATTTTAGAGGGCATGAAGGCAAGACTTAGCATTGCCTCCCAGACTGCTAGACAAATGAAGCGTGCCTTAAGAAAATATATTAGCACCATATATTTGTGAGCACCACCTCACTTATAACATTCAAATCATTCACGGCAGTGCTTTTATTTTCCAAATCTGGTGCTATGGTACCCACCAGCCAAGATTTCAATGATAATCTAACACTGTGCAACTTTTAGTTTTGCTATTTTATATTTTTGTATTTACTTTGGCTCCCAAACATGGAGACACATTAGTTGTTTGGCTCAACCCCAAATATAGCTTAAAATGGGAAACATTTAAAAATAGTTCTGTTTCTATGCGGTAGGATAAACAAGATACACTTGTAAGACAGCCACAACCATATAATCATGGAATAATTTAGGGTGGAAGGGACTTCTGTAGATCATCTAGTCCAACGTTATCCCGCGTCTGGATAACGCTCTCAGTCATATGCTCTGATTCGGCTGGTCCTGTGTGGAGCCAGGAGTTGGACTTACTGATCCTTATGGGTCCCCTCCAATTCAGGATATCCTATGATCCCCCTGCTCAAAGCAGACCTAATCAGATGAAGTTGCTCAGGGCCATGTCCAGTTGAGTCTTGAACATCTCTAAGGACATAGATTTCATAACTTCTCTGGGTAACCTGCTCCAGTATTTATCATCCTTGTGGGTTTTTTCGTTTGGTTGTTTTTAAAAAAAAAAAAAAGTCCTAATATCTGACTGGAATTTCCCACTTGTGCCCAGTGCCTCTTGTCATATTGCTGTGCACTTCTGTAGAAAATCTGTCTGTCTTCTTTGTATCCTCCAGTCAGGTAGCTGTGGACAATGTTAGATCACCTTTCTCATCACAGATTACGTAAAACACCAACATTCCTAGCTACAAAATCCACATTAATAAATACTCTGAACAACGAAAACAGATGGCATATAGACCATACACTTTAAAAGGGCAACAAAGAATACCTTATTAAGAGAGGGTAAGCTACCAACATTGCATATAGTTTTGTCATTTGCAACTTAAGTTTCCCAATTAAATGCTTTTTTTCCAAAATATTAGTATGCCTACACCCTGTACACAAGTCTAACATTACTTCAGAAAAATAGGCTGACAGCATGCAACAGTTAACTTCGTGAAACACATTACATGCACATGCAACTACAAAAGTAGCCTAACTCATAGCTCTCAACTTACAGGATCTCTCTGCTCAGGCAGCTTCCAAAAGAGATGAACAAAAGCAATGTTATTCTTACCTACGGACCAACATTTATTACACTGAGATCCACTGGCACATTTTAGGGATGAGCAATCAGAAAAGTTTCAGCAGTACAACTCCTGTTCCAGTCCTAACACTCTCCCTAATCTGAGTTTCTCTGCCCCCAGGTTATTGATTCTGTTCATTTCAAAGCCAGTCTGTTGGTTCAAGGAAGCAACTGAGGAGCAGAAGCAATCATCCAATTTTGAAATGCTGCTTTTTTCACTTACAAGGACACTGTTTAATACAGAAATGGTAGGGTTTTCTTATTCTATGATGCTTGATATATAGGATGAATACAGCTTGTTATTTTAAGCCTTATTATCAAGGCTCATTACTTCATTGATAACCAGAAACTGGTAATTGATTCTACCTTATTAAGTTTTGAAGTTAGCACCTCTTTCTGACTCCCACCGTAACTGAGAGGGTATATGTTATAGCATGGTAAGCACAACCTGTCCTATGACTTGCAGTAATTTAAAACAGAAGAAAAGACATCACAAAGAAAAATCCAGACAATATACATTCATCTAACTTCCGATGTCTAGTAAGAGAGTTGGATGCCTCTGAGGAGGATCTACATTTTAAAGAGGAAGCCACCTTATGTCAGCCAACAGGAAATACAGAATTTTGATTAAGTCTCTCTGGGAAATAAACTAGAACAAGTTGTGGCAAGCTAACTTCAAGGAAAAAAAAAAATTAAAAATTCTTATTTTCATGTAACTCTCCATACTGTATTTTCTACCTTCTCTTGATTCCAAAAGAAATTTTTCCAGACAGTACAGCTACAACACAAACACTTGGTCCACTTACCCACTTTCAGAAACTGCATTTAATGGCCTCAGTTGTCAGGTGGACATTCTGCCATCAGTTGTCTCGTGATATAAAAACAATCTGTTGGAATTCCAACTTTGCTACTTGCCCAACTCAGAAGAAAGATGCTTTCAAGAGATTTTTAAATAAATTCTTTCTTGTCTATGCCTTTACAATACTTTTATTTGAACGATAGCAACTATTTTTAGTTTTATCAACATTCTTAACAGGCTGCACACAGCAATAAAATAGCATAAATTATAATTCTTTTCTGTACTTCTTTCATTTCATGGGGCGATTTTGGAAATTTCATTTATAATAGAAACTCACCACAAAAGGAGCACAAATATTTGAAATATTCAGTAGGAAAACTCCCTTAATACTGGTGTTTGGCTGAAGGCAGTAACCCACTAAGACCTCCATAGCAAGAGATGTAATGTGAGGGCCAGGGTCAGCCCCATCCCTTCCAGTGCCCTTTCTCAGAGCACACTTCCAGGATTACTGAGACATCTTCCTTCAGCTGCAATGCATATTTAGTTTTACTAATGCTAATCTGAAATATGCTGGTTTTAATGGATATAGACTATATAGATATTTCTCACAGAAACATGCTAAAGCATTTATATTACAAAAGTATACAGTTTTTAAAACTTCATTTGCAATTCCTCTCTAATGATCACTACAGTTCAGAACTGAGTTAAGAAGCTGTAGCTCACTATTACTTTAGGACCAGTAAGGACAATGCAGAGGTAGATGTAGTTATCAGCAATTCCAACTTCTATTTATCTACATAAAGCAATGTACAAAAAGGAATTTATTACTCGTATGCTGCCATCTCTCTCACCTGTTTTCAGGTCATTCAAGCAATTCTTTGAAGTTTGACTTCCATCTTTTTCACTATCTGCCTCACAAGGCTCCTTATACATGTTGGTTTAAAATTATTTTTTTAGTGGACCAAGTACAGTAACTATCCTTATTTTTAGGGTACAAAGCTGAAGAGAGCCTGGATGTAAACTCAGGGTCCCACTTCAGTGGTCCAACACCCATTTCCAGCTTTCATTCTGCAGCCCATTTCCCATTATTTGTTAAATGGCAAACAAAATTGAAAACAAGCAAGAAAACTCTTGTTTAAGAATAACCAAGTTTGCAGCTGTGATGGAAAAGGGAACAGGAGTTAAACTTCTGAAAACGTCTTTGGACAGAGCTCGAACAACCTGTCTCTGGCTTCTGTCATAAGACATTGTTTAATTTTTCTTTTAAATCTTAGAAAAGTCCACTCCTTTCTTTGCCGAGTCAGTAAAGTTAGTGGTGTTTAAAGGTCAAATACATGTGGTAAAAATTCAATTTAAGTTCAACATTGAACAATTCAACATTTTTGAAGGTTAGGGACAGAACAAAGCCTATCTATTATTTTCAATGTGTTACTCCCCCCTGAAACTCCTTCAAGTTGAACCAAAGATACTACTTTTCAAATCAACAGCACACAAAATACAAAACTTAAAAGGACATTATTTGTCCATGAAAAAACTCCTTGTTAATAAAACAACCTCAAATCCTTATTTCAATTTAGATTATGGTTCACTTGTTTGCACTAGGATAAAGCTTGATTTGGATCTGATATAATTACAATCTCCAGGGCATTGCTCCCCTGGCTTTACTCTCAGAGCTAGTTTGTTGTTTTTTCCAGACTGGCCAGGCATGTCTTTTCCTGAGCTGATGCAACTCCACCTGGACAGAGCTGATGAGACAGTGACTGCGTCTTGCCCAGAAGAGCTGGTCTTTCCAATCCTGGCTCCTTCTCCTGTCCAAGGAAATAGGTCCAAGGCAACTCCACCCAGGCTGGGCTATGAAGAAAACTGTATCTTAGCCAAAGAACCTGACAGATTCTGCATAAAGATATTCAATAAAGGCATGTAGAAGACTGTGGGGAACAAGAAAAGCCTCCCAAGTTTTCCAGGTCTAACTCCCTTTCAAGCCTTCAAAGAACACCAGCTAATGCAAAAACCAAAAGACAAATGTGGTCTTCGGACATGGCCATGTATAAGGTAGTCATATTTTATACCTGATCAGCTGAATAAAAATATGGACTTTCTTTAGTAACAACTCCTCAGTAGGGAAAGCTCAACAAGATACTAAGAACTTAAGCAGGTGAGGAATTCAGAGGCTGTTGCTCTGGCTGTGCCTACAAATTATAAATAGATGGAAGTGATCCATATTAAAGACTGTGGACCTTAATGCAACAAGTTTCTTAAGAATACGTTCATTGGCAGGCAGTGCTTAGCACTACCACTGCCGTTACCTATTCAATAGCAGGCAGTGGGTAGCATCACCACTCCCTTAATCCACTTCTCATCTAGAAATATCAATGCATTTTTGCAAAATCAAAAGTCAAAGGCATAATGAAAAACAGTATCTGCAAGGAACTATAACTGCCCTTGCTTCTGAGAGAAGATACCATTCTTTATCTGTGCATTCAGTAATTAATGTTAACATCATAGTTTGTAATCTGCTACATGGATTGATGTCTACCCAGATTGCAGTGAGGCTCTCCCATTGCAGCAGTCATTCTGAAGTCTGTTCCTTATATGTGATCACTATGTATTACATCAGAATATATAATTTTGTTCATTTCAGTACATACCTTTTGGATTGATTTGCTGTGTGACTATTCATTTGGGGATCTTTTGAAATACTTTGGGAGGAGTCAGATTTAAAAGAAGAATATGAAATAACTGATGGTAAGAAAGTATCATTTCTACTGTGTTAGAAAAAGGCAGCTTTGAATTCATGTTAAAAAAAAAAAGAGCCAAGCAGTTTTAAATTGATATTTGCATGTTTTTCTATATCTGTAAAACAAAATAGGTAGTCCTATACTAAAATTTTCCTTCTGTGGTAAGCATTATCTTACTTGCCATGCTCCAAGCAGCTGAAAGAGCAAGTCTTTATCTCAGTATTCTGTAACATTGGCTTAGATGTTTTCATAGCCAATTTTGTTTTACCTCCTTCTCTGATTCAGCACATAGTTATTTTTTAAGGAAAAAAAGTGCTTAAAGACAGTAGTATTTAGACAGCTAGCTGGGTTTGCAAACTATACTAACAGCAGAGTAAATTTGACACCAGCATGTATTTCCAACTCTTAAGTTGTAAATTAATGTAGAAGTCTCAGAATCACTAAAGTATCTAAGTGTGTTTCAAGATTGTTGCCTTCTCTATTGTAAATCTGAAGACTGGGCACCCAGTCCTTTTATGCAGTAGTCCTCACTTCTAAAAAAGATCTCTTATCACTAATAAGCCAGTGCAGGTGAAGCTTTTGTTTTGCACAGAGCACTATAAAGCAGACCAACTTGATAAAATCCAGGATAAAAAGCAGTCCATGACTAGAGGTACAAAGTATGTCACCCAGGAAAAAAGCCTGAATAAATAGGAGTCATCCAGCTTAGAGGAAAAGTACATAGACAGATATGAAGACAGTATCCAAATATAAAAAACAAACAAACAAAACCCGGAGGGAAAGCAGTATGAGTAAGTTCTGCTCCGTATCTGTGGAGAGCAGAACTGACATAAACTGTACCAAGGAAGATAGTTGGAAAACTGATAAAGGCAGTGAAGATCTGGAACAAACTGCCTCAGGAATAAGCACAAGGAGGTCAAAACAATTTCAGGAAGTCCATTTCAGACCTGTGTTTCTTTGTAAAAATGAGTATTTTTCCACTTCAAGGCTACAGGATTTTCTTCTGCACCTCTAAGTATGCACCATAAAGCCTCAAGAAGGGCTGCCTTCCCCAACACTATGCTTGAATTCCGATATCCTACTTCCTATCTCTAACATGTAGATACTGAAAATTCAGTAAAGCACAATCTCTTCAGTATATAGATAAGCATAAGAGAACTGCCAGGGAGAGGCAAGATTAATTTGCTATGTGAGAACAGAATAATATCCCACTGCAACTGCTTGAGTAAGGGCGAGAAAGAGCATCCAGAAACCTGCAAGCTGTTCAGCCTAACCACAGTCACCGGGAAGTCACACCTATGCACATGACAAACAATAATGTGATTCGGACAGCCAGCACAAATTTACCAAGGCCAGACTGTGTCTGACCAACCCTGCTGCCTTCTGTAATGCTATTACTGGCTTTGCATACAAGGGGAAAGGGGTGAAAGCCATTTACTTTGACTTCAGACACCATCTCCACAGGTATCCTTCCAGCCAAATGCAAGAAATGCAGACTGGATGTGTAGATTACAAGGTAGATGGAAAACTGGGCTCGAAAAATAGCAGTCAGTGTTTAAAAGTCCAAAGTCCCCATTGATAGTTGTCCTGGGTTTGGCTAGGATAGAGTTAATTTTCACCAGAAGCTGGGATGGGACACAGCCAGGACAGCTGACCCAAACTAGCCAAAGGGAGTATTCCATACCATGTGACATCATGCTCAGTATAAAAGGGGGCTAGTGGTGGTGGTGGGGGGGGGGGGGGGGGCGGTGCGGCTCCAGGGCATGTGGCTCAGGATGGTCGGGCTTTGGGAGGGGTCCGAGCATGTGGTCTGAGTTGTACTAAGTTGTATGGTCCTTGGGTGAGAAACTGCATTGTGTATCACCAGTTTTGTGTATTCTGTTAAGTACTGTTGTCGTTATTTCCCTCTCCCTTTGCTGTCCCAGTAAACTGTCCTTATCTCAACCCAGGAGGTTTTGCCTTTGTCTTCCCATTCTCCTCCCCATCCCACCAGGGGAAGGGGGAGGGTGAGCGAGCAGCCGCGTGGTGCTCAGCTGCCAGCTGGGGCTAAACCACGACAATAGTCTTTCTGATCCACAGTAACTCCTAAACTCATTTCAGTGAGGGAGAATGTTTTGTGATTTGTGTACACTTGGGAGAGACCTTGGGTTGGGCAAATAAAAGAAGATGAGTTGTACATAATGATCTGCTTTCAAACTGAAGGGAGGCAAACTAGATTGAGACACACATTCAGAAATAAGTACCCATCAAGCTACCTTCCTAAAGCATCTTTCCAGATGGCAGTGCAGTTAGTGAGACAGACACTGCTGCAATCCTGATGCATCAGTGAGTTTGAATGGTTTGTTCCTCTGTCAAGATTTAAGTAAACACACCCATGCCCATTTTGGGAGAATGACAGTCCAGGCTGTGGTTTAGTTCACAGGTTCTCAAAAGATCAAATAAAAGGTATCTAAAATAAGACATCCTTGAACAGAAACCAGTATTTTATCAGAAGGTAATGTAATAATCTATTTCTAGCAGAAACACCTAGAAACAGAGAAGTACAATCTGGCCATCATACTGAGATTGCATATGTAGGGATCATGCCCATGACAGTACATTTAACAATTCTTAAATGTATGCAAGCTTGTAAGAATGTACTTAGTACCTTACTACTGTCTAACAGGATTTAATTTCTGTTTATAAATCCCCCATTATGCTGTGTAAAGTTGAAACAGGCCTCTTTCTTTAAAATTATATGCATCAAAAGATGAAAATAGAATAGGATCATCCCTTCTCTGAAGTCACAATGGCTTTTCACTTCCAACATTGCAACCATCATATGATCATGCAAAGTATCTGAGTTCTCTGCTCAAAATCTTCTAACATCGAAGACATACAGGACTTCAAATAATGCAAGGACTAATAGCTTTGGATGTGCACTTGGCAACAGTGCTTGCAATATTCTGTTTTTTGACTTTGGAATAAGTTCCCCGCTTTTCAGAGGCAGACAGCTGATAAAGCAATTAAATATCTGAAGCATACATAAGAATTCTTAGGTGGTGTTGTACATCGCATGCTAAACTCAAAGAAAAAGCAAACTTCATCAGTTAATAAAACCAGTAATCAAATATGAAATGCTGTTGTGCTTTGAGAACTGCAATTTGGTCTTGTCAAGGCCTTCAAGTCTATCAGCAAAGCTCTTAACCGGTTATTCCCTTTCAATTTATAAAGTTACAGGCACAAACCAAAAAAAATTTTAAAAATTGCTCAGTGTTTCCAACAGAGCAGTCAAAATAAAGTGGTTTCATTTATGCTCTTGGTCTCCAACCTGAACATTCTCACACATGTCTATGAGACTTGTTGGATACAGACAAGTCCTCTAAGGGTTGATTCCAACTGCATATAGTTTTTCCAGCTGGAAAATTTATCTCATCTTGCACCACTAGATGAGATGGATCTCAAGACTGATGACCTGGCTTCATATTTAAAAAAAAAAAAAAAAAGAACAGATTGAGAAAAATCACAGATGTCCCTGTTTATCATCTTCTATATTGTTCCACATTCTGAGTTTGCAGAGATCTAAGGAAAGCTTCTACAGTTCAAGCAAATGTCTGAAGAAAGAAGCAACAGACTTCCAGTAAATCTTTAAATCAAGAAGGTGAAAATAGAAATCACTAATAAGAGAAATACTTTATGATTTTAGGAAGTAATATCGAATTCCAAAATTTGGCAGAAATTTTTTTCAGCACTATAAACACCTTGTGAAGCAGAGGCATTGTTAACTCATCTTAAGAAAACTAAAGTATGAAGTAAATTGTTCTAAATCAATGTATTAGAGAAAAAAAAGGAAACAGAGTAAGTATACAACATGTAAAATAAAAGCTATGTGTATGATTAAGGGAGTACTAAGATAAGTCACAAATACTTATTTTTGCTACTGTAAAGTGTTTCATCTGTTCTCTCACCTATATTCCTTCCTACCCAGAATGTGGCAGACAATACAGAGTCCACGTTCTCTATTTCCAAATTCTATATCCATTACATCAGCTGCTCTATTTTCACCACACTGCCTTTCATCTACAGAGACGAACGAAAGCAGTGAGGAATAACTCATTTTTCTATGTCCATATTTAGGTTTGGGGTTTTTTCCCTCCATCCAATGTTTTATTGAAAGAAAAAGAAAATGTCAATAAAGAAAACACTGTCAGGTACACAAAAGGAAGGATAGGGGCATGTACACCTATGCACAGACCCATCAGCTAGGCAATCTGTGTATGACTGATATTGCACTTTTACTTGTACTTCACTCAGGCATGTATCCAATTGTTCATGGAAAATTTATGGCATGTAGAAAGTTATGTGTCCCTCATCACTGATCTTGTAACCCAGTGTGCAGTAGATTACATTAATTCCCAAGGAATGTTCTCTGACTTAAGAGTATATAAAGTACATAAATATTACTTCATGACTTCACAGAATTTTAAAATGAGATGGTCTTTCCCGTGCCAGTTTTGTTTGACAACTGTTTTAACTGACAAATGTTTTAACACTACAAAAGCAAATTAAGGGGGGGGGATGAGGGGGAATCTAAAAAAGCCAGGTCATGGAAAAAAAAATATTCAAAATACCTGAGATTTCTACACTGAAATAGGGCATAATTAGGATTATCCATTTCCTTTGTGGAACATCTGTAATTTTTCCTCAGCCTTAATATTATGAACAACTTTACATTCCCTTCACATAAATATACTAATAGCATATGATGTCCAGTGGTAATTCTGTAACTATTTTTGAGTTGAAAGAGAACACAATAAACATCTGTTACATTATTGAGAAACGTTGCTTTCTAAGAATTCATTACTGCATATTAACAACATACAAATGCTTTTAATCAACTGTAATTTGACCATCTTAACTGAAACTGAGACAGTATGGGGGATTGATACAAGCCTGGAAGATTGAAACAAATAATTTTTGATGCAATGCATTTACCAAAAATTAACTCAATCTCACAACAATTTGTCTGCGCATGCCTCTGTGTGCTAGAAAGTCTGTGAGAAATCACCCTCATGACTTGCTTACTTGCGTGCAGGTTTAGTCTAAATGTTCCATTAGAGAAAAAAAAAAAAATCACAAAATCTGTCCAAAATTGAAAACAAGTTCTTAAGCTCAAAAGCTTTCCATAATTAGTGTTTCAATCCTTTAAACAAATCTTATTTATGATGTATATACAAAAACTTGATAAACAGACAACATAAATTAACTCCTATACCACCACCAATTAAGTCACAGCAGATTTATTGTCTAGTGAAGAACACTGAATAATCAACATGAGCAGGAAGACATTTCTTTTAGAATTGCCAGATTTTGCCTTCCTCATAACTAAAACAAAAAGAAATACTGAAGAGATGGAAGTATTTATGCTTATGATTTTGTCACAGCATAGCTAGAGGCTGGTTCTCATCAGTATGGGAGCAAATAACAGACTACCAGTGCAGAGCAATTTCATAGTCGTGTTCACAGCAGTAAATAGCTGTTAATAAGCATTAGGACAAAGGAGGGAGACCTGCTGATTCCAGCTAAACGTGCAACCCCCTCACTTCTACATGAGACAGCTCTCCATCAAACTAAGAGAATTCATGGTACTCAAACCTGACTGCAGCCATTTCCCTAAGTGTGTAACAAGCTATGCTTCAGCGTACACTGTGCTATAAATAAAAACCGTGCCCTACCATTTAATCCAACCACTTCAATGTTTGTGTGAGCCAGAGATAATGGAAGCCTCCAAAATTTCCAGCTCAGACAATAGAGTTTTCTTCCTATTATTTGTATCCCAAAGCTCAATTTCTTACCAACTTTCAGACTACTGCGCCCATTCCTTTATTTTCAGCATATGCTTATGCATGTTGTACAGATACACTGAGAATTAAAAAGAAAAGTGATAAGGTCTGAAAGTCTTGCATTTTTCTCACTGTGCATTTTTCTTGTTCATGTATAGGCTTGAACCATGGTAATGAGGGAATCAAAACTGCCAGAAAATGTTTTCACTTCAGAGTCAGAAAACAACCTTCTGGGACATTTCAAGTTTACATATTTGTATTTTTGAACCAACCACAATTTTGTGTGTTCTAAAATGATTCCAGACTTCTACATCATAGAAAGAAAAATTAAAATGAATAGTTAACATAAAGCAGAGGCAAGCAGCTGACAAGAGGAGAAAATATTTCCCTATGCAAGTTTAAAAATAATGTTATCCCACATACACTGCCAGTCCTCTAAAACTGGCCAGGTTCCAAAAGTATTAATTATGTAAACTCATACCAAGCACTCTGTAGCCATTTATAGATTCATAAACTAATGCCACAATTGCTGGTGATAGGAAAGAATATTACAATCTCTTACTGCTTTATTAAATCATGCTTTTCCTGAGCAGATTTCAAGAATAATGCAAAAAAATTAGAACTATACAAAAATGCAGAAATAGCCCTACAAAACAAATTCCCTCTCTCTTTGAGAATCCATTTTGCCACTGACTCTCTGGCTTGAATGACAGCACTGAATTACAATCCCTTATTAAGTACAGACAGTAACACTCTAATGTTAGCACACCTCACACAAAAAAATAAACAAAAATCAAATTTACACACAGAGGTTTAGGTACTTCATTATGCTTGGTTTTATTGAAGTGGATTTATTCACATGGAGCCCTGCTGCCTTGACATGTTTGTTCAAGGTAAATAGGATCTGCATAAAAATGATGGCTACAATTAGCCTAAGAAAAAAACTGTGAATTCACTTCCCTCATTTGTTTTTCTTCCAGAAAACACTCTAAAGAATATCACATCATTACAGAGTGATGGATCTCAGCAACAACTCTAAGGTATTTCACAAAACAGAGGTTAGATTTTGTCTACCGACCTCTGAACAAGTGCAGCAAATGCTCCCCTCCAGACTGGAAGAAGACTAGCTGTCTTCTAATTAAAAAAAAAAATTTTTTTTTAAAAAAAAAAGCATTCCCTACCTCCCTGCCTTTAGATCTAGCATCTCCAGCAGCTAGTGCCTCATCTCTTTACCAGCATTTTATTCAGCAACTCTGAAGTGGTGAAGACTCTGGGTTGATATTCTTAACATGACCATCCTTATGTAAGCTCACCTGGATATCTGCACATTCTGATGACATCACTTTGGTTAAGCAGTGAGTGCAAAGCCATTTAATTCTGGTGACCATTGCGGTTACAATCACAACTTCATCAACAGTAGAAATTCACTTGGTGGTTCAAAACTTGACCTGGGTTTTCTTCACCTTGACATAACACACACTGGTTTGCTCAAGCGGGAGGCTTAAGTTTGATTTAGCCAGAGTATAATGGCACATGATTGGTACATTTTGAGGGACAGCTGTGCTGCGCAAGTTGGCCCAGGCCTTGGCCACACAAGGGTTTGATTCATGATGCTGTCAGTAGTCATGTGCATGAATACTATCCTCACAGCAAAATAGGACAAATATATATTTCATAAAGCGAACTTGTACTACATACATGCTGGCCTGTATTGTAGAAAAACCAATTTCTAACTAAGGACATTTGAATTATGGCCTGACAGGCAAGCTTGAGTGGCATCTGGCCTGCTTCCGGCTGCTCTCTTCCACTTGGGAGCAGACTACAGACTGGGCTGTTTCGCTAATGGCACTATTTTAGGCCACTGCCTTTGCAGAACACTACTACCTGCCTCTCCTCACACCAAGATTTAATGTGACATTGCTGCACAATCCATGCCAGTGAGTAAGTCTCACCTCCTGCAAAAGGCAGTAGTCAAGAACACTCCACAGCAACAAATTTATCCTGCTTACTAACAATTTCAAGTCTGCACTTGAATTTCCCCAAGGAAAAGAAATCTACCAGGAGCTGTAAGAACATTTCTGACTATGGCAGGTCACTGCTAGCCATTTTTATTTTTCCCTGGAGCAGACAAGGCTTTCTGTTTGCACATGTAATGTGCAGTACACAGCTGGTAAGCCCAAACACTCCAAAGAAGCCTCAGACCCACTGACCATTCACAGTACCACCAGTCAATAAATATACTATACTATACTATCCATATACAGTAGGTCTGGCTGAAGAACAGCAGCAGGATTTAGCCTACAGCTCTGCCCTCAAGTGAGTTATGTAGCTTGTCCTGCTGGAATGGCTAGATACAAAAGATTATATGGAGGAGGACTGAAAAATAATATTCAGAGATACTTGGGAACATTAAAATTAAAGAGGTAGAAGGCTACAGAGATTACCCAGCAGTGAGATCATTTGAGAGGCATTCATATGCTATGGAATTTAATCCTGGCAGAATCCACCCATATGTATCATCACACTATCACACCACTGCCTGTGCCAGTATAAAAATGGAATTCTGGTATTACAGATTATCTTTGAACTCAGAAGCCTGACGCTCAATACTGGTTTTTGATATGTTTTTGTGCGATCCTAGGACACAACTGTCTGCATGATAAGATAACTTTGATTAAATGGGATGCTATAATGGCAACATTCTTATGGGTTGTTTTCATTTTCAGCAAAGAATGAGCCAAATTTGCTGTGACAGATCTACCAACTGAAAATGTTAGCCACTCAATTATACCAGATAAAGGATCCCTTTGAAATTTCTCATAGGACTTTACTGTTATTTATGTGCCATTAAAAATAAGAGAAGCATTTCACACAAATCAAATTAATTTTGCACTTCTCTTTCCAGACACGCAAAAAAATTAAGTTCAGTAGTTTAGTCCAAACTGGCCCTTCCTCATTAAAGTATGTTTTTTAAAGGTTAATGCATTGTGTATTTTGAAAAATAGTTCCCAGAAAGATGTTTTGTAAGCCATGGAGAAAGCAATATATAAACCACATGTCATTTCACTCCTTTTGTGACATTTTAATATGCCAGCTTCACTATATGTTAAAAAAACCAAAAACAACAAACAATACCAACATAAAACCTCAACAACTTTGGAGACTTTTCCCTGTTATCCTACAGCTATCACAGGGGGACTGTTGGGGGGGGAGGGGGGAGCAGATGGACACAGGAGGACACAAATGTTTAAAGATGAAGGTTTGGCTGTTGCAGTGTAATGACTGTGATACATTCAAATAACTCAACATTGTTTTAACTGCTTGACACCAGTAAGTGAAAACACATGCCGAGTTTAACCTCTGGTTAGGAAGAAGTATTACATAACATAGCATAGCCAGTAAATTTAGCTATGAATAAGATTAGCCCATTTCTTTCACAAATGTCAACGGTAAGTTTGGAAGTATACTGTAAATACAGCATTGACTCTCAAAGGGATGTCAGTTGTAATTACCATAAACACAAATCTTATCTTAGCTAGTAGTTATCTACAATATTTTCTAACATTCCTGTATACTTACCAAACAAAAAAAAAACCAAACCCAAACCAGCAACTTAGAGTAAAACTATTATTTTTCTCACTTATCCCCACAGTTGACAACTGTGGAAACAAGAAAGTTTTAGATCTGGTTTTCCCTACATGAGTCTGTAAATCAGGCTCTTTCACTTGGTCCCATGAGTAACATCAAGTCTGTACTCTTTCCCTAAGAGGGCAGCAACCAGGAGGAAGGTGAATTAAGGTTTCCTAAGCCCTTCCTGGAAAGCAGAACGAGACAGACTTGAATCCTGGAAAACAGAACAAGGATGGGCCTGAATTCCAATCTACCTGATGACTAATTCAAATAGTAGGAAAACCACAGAGGTCAGAAACATGGGGAAAAAAAACAAAACCAAACCAGTAAAACATTCAAACTCTTCTTTTGAAAATCTTCATAAAGCTGTAAGTTTATAAGAAGAGATCAACCCCAAATTCTTTTAAACTCTAACAAAGAGAAGCAGAACATGAAGATACACAAAAGCTATCAGAAACAGATTATAGTGAAAAAGTGCATTTCTACACACATCTGTGTTGTAACTGGAAAGTCAACTGGCAAAATCAAAACCATGAAATGCTGTTTTACCAAACATTAAGAACTTGTTCCACAACTGTTGCCTTCAACAACATTTGTATCAGGTCCAGCTGGAAAAATGCCAATAAAACACAGTTTACAAGGCAGTACAATCTTGTGGATTATGTCCTGTAACTTGTTTATTCTTGGTTCTGTGGCTTTTGCTTTTTCATTTCCCTCTCAGATTCAGGATGCTCTGCTTACCAACTCCTTCTCTAAAGAAGAGACTTTTTGTCTTTACTCAATTCTTGTCTAGAGTGACGATGCTGCATTCTTGAAGGATGGAACATTTCTGTTATGCAGAACCACAAGAATTAGAGAAAGTATGACACGTTATAACTCTGATACCTATGCATTGCAACTGCTTCCACCCATCATTAAAATATTTCAAGTGCAACAGTGTTCAACTGAACAATTATATGTTGGATGGCACTGGCACAGTGGCATAAGGGAAGAGACAAAAATAAGTGGTAAATGTCCAAATTTCTCTTCTTTCTGATGAAAAAGAAAGACTTAGAAGTTGGTCATCGTTGAAGGAACAGTGGCTCAAACACTTGACAAAAAACCAGCCCAAATCATACCATCATCTCCTGCCCTGCTGTTCTGTGACCCCTCACACAGTCTCCATAAGCACTGACCACAGAATTTTCTTAGCAGCTGATCCCTCAAACAGAACTCACAAAACACAATTGAAAAAAGGCATTGCCTCTACAGTAAAACACAATACTCACAACCTTCCCTTTCCAATTACATTGTCTTTGCTTATGTCTGTAAAATCTTAATGTAGAAAGAGTCTGAATTATGACACAGCATATAACTGCCTCATCACTTCTCATTTGCTACAGTTCATATGACAAAGAGCTACAAGAGAAAGGGCATTCACCTGCGCTTAGGGCACTACACTGGGACCAGATATAAGTAGAGGCGTATTTTCTATACAGGCAAAACTATTATAATGCAGGATACATAGAAGCAGCATAAAGTTTCCACTGGAAATTTTAACTGACATTTCCCTGATTCTGAGTCATGTCAGAGGCATTTCCAAATTACTCCTCCAACAGTACCTTAATTTTTGAAGTAAAAATAATTAAAGAAATTATTTTTCTTAATAAAGAACACTCTATGAGAACAGCAACAACATTTTCTTTGTCATTCTTTGTCAAACACACACTTGTGGAGGTGAAAGTATAAAACTGTATGGGAAAAGGGAGTCATGTGTGTTCCAGCCTCCTGAACAGCTTATTTGCACACAATCTCTCAAATAGCTCTGGAAGTCACTGACATCCAAAGGGTGTACTGGCTCTGTTCCTTTGCAGCTGCAGGAGGCAAGATGTTCTTTCCACCTTGTATCACCAAAAGGAAATCCCAGTCCATGAGACCAGGGATCAGTGTGTTTCATCTCCTGGAGAGAAGACTTGAGCACCAGAATTCCAAAGCGGTAGTAAGAACAGCAAGATTGACACTGATAACCTGTTCACAGGAGTACCTGCACCACCAGAAAAGTGAGTTTGTTTGGCTAGATCATTCTCCCTCAAGTTCTGAAATGGATTCCACTGTTCGCGATAGAGCAGGAGTGACTCTGGAGCCTCAGTTACACAGTTCGTGACTTGAAGAACATGGGAATTCACTGGAATTTAAGCTTGCTTAGCAGGGCAGAGTAGCCCTCTTAACAGAATACTACCACTACGTATCATTATTTTAAAAATACTTTAAGATTCATATACGCTGCTCATGAAAAAATTCTGTACTCCCTATCAAACAAAAAAGTGTTATAGAAAAAGACAATCCTTTGAACGTTTCCAGGTAACAGCTAAGTACTAATACACTTGTTTTTTCAATGCAGTCCAATGTAAATAATAACCCCCTGCAAACAAAAGAATTAGACTGATGTTTCAACACTGCAATGGGAGAATCTTAAAAAAAACCTATTTCATTGAAATGAAATAAAGTTTCCACCCACAGCTTTATATATTTGGCAATCAGAACTTCACTTCTGCAATGTTATTTTAGGACACGAAAAAATGCATCCCAGAGTTAATCTCTCTCTGACTGCAGTAGATCAGTAGCTTTGTCTGAATTTTACAGTTAACAAATCTACAGCCACTGTTCTCTGGTAGTGAGCAAGAAGTCCAGTGAAACCCTTTAAAAAGGCAAGCCCTAGAAAAGTTCCTTCCCTCAAAGTAGGCAATACATACAAGGTTCCTCTCTGTTCAACTGAATCCTCCCCTGCTACAATAGTTTACTTGTAGATTGCTTTTTTGATAAAACTAAGGTCTTACAGTCTGCTTGAACAACTGCATATCTGTTACTCACAGGCTACACACTGCCCCACTATTAGCAGTATGCAGAAAACTCCACATTGGTTCCAAAAGATGAACTCAAAAGAAAGCCACTTCCAAAAGAACATCACCGGGAAGAAAAAAAAAAAAAATCTTTAAAAAAAGTCTCTTTGAGAGGAGTGGAGGGTGAAAAATCACCTCTTCTCCCCAAAATACTTTCAGGTTCCCCATCTATGAAACAATCTCCTAGGAAGCCCCAAAGTGCTGATTTCTTAATAAACGTTCTCATAAGGAACTAAATCACAGCTTCCTTTCTAAATGTTACTGGTTGCAGGAGGCTGCAGATGTAAAATGCATTACAAAATACAGTGGACTCAAGCAAGCACTTCTACAAAGTTAGAGCATTACGTGCAGTACAGAAACTGTTGTGAAAGTGCTGTTTTAATGCCAAGGTACTACAAAGTGCTTTACGATCTAGATATAGAAATATTCTTTTCATTTTATGCTATGGCTGTTCTTCCTGCAGTAATAAAATACTAGTAAAATGCCAACATTACATGGGTCCCATTAGCAAGGAAGAGAAGAGATCCCTGCCAGCTCTGCAAATCTACTGTACTTCCAGACTCCAGGAGAAAGGAATAGTTAAAGAAATATTCACACGGGTTTGGAGGGGCTTTTTCTTCTTGTGGAAATTTTAATAAATCATATTTCTCTCCCTCAAAATGCATACAACCTGACCTACAAAAGTAAATTCCTACTGAACTGTTAAGGATGGACATAAAGGGAAAGTATAAAAGTTCTTTCAAGACAGAATTGAAATCTTCCAACAACAACACAGGGTGCTTCTAAGTCACATTTTCTTTAAGATCATAAACCACAAACCTGCACAATGCTCTCTAAATCATTATAAAAATCATTAAATACAGTTACTTTGTTTCATGGTACTTCTCACTAGAGTCAAAAGGTACCATGAAAACATTTGAGCTTGTTTTATTCAAGAGCTTTAAAGTTACTCTCTTGTACCTGGACCTTGCCCTGTTAACTGATTTTCTGTCATCTTTTCCACTATCTTTCATCATTCCTAACATGTTGAAAGCAAATTTCCATGGCAAAACACAAGCATTAAAAAAAAACAAAAAGCCCCACAACAGAAAAACAAACAAAAACCCAGAAAGTTGTCATAGCTACTTGCCTCTTGGCAATTTCTGAGCATTTCCCAGGTTTAGTGCAATATATCCACAGAAAAGGAGAAAGACCAATCTTGACATCATGGTCAGAGACCCAACCTCGCACTGGGAATGATTCTGACAGGTATCACACAAAAGTACTGCAGCTGCATTTAAGTGAACTGTTCTCTCTGTGACAAGAGGCAGCAACACTTTGACACAAGCTTAGTTTACACAGTGGGAGGAGACAGGATGACATCATTCACTCCCACTGGAAAAGGAGGAATTAGCATTAAAAAAAAATAAAAATATTATCAGGCTCCCCCTACAATAATTTTCTGGGGTTTGTTACAAGGTCTTTCCACCACTCAAAGTGAGAGATTACCATTTGATCACTTAAATTTCATGCAAATAAAACCAGGAATATCAAAACTTCTATTAACTGAAAACTGATCTGAGAGACATTTTCACTGCTTTATCCAAGAAAGCTGGACTTAAAATGCAAAAATAACATTCGCAGTACTCAGAAAACTGTTTGCTATATTGAACTCTGTATTTTTGCAATCTCAAGATTTTGCTTAAGATTAATTTGGGCTAGATGTGCCTTTCACCTAGGCAAAATAAACACGAGTTTAATTTGACATGACATTGACATTATAAACAGGTATCAAATATTAATTCAGCAAAAGATCTGTGTTTGAAGAAAACTGAATGTCTATTTTTCACTTGTATCTTATTTTGGCAATTTTTGGCAAAATATTTTATGTTTTTCCCTTTCACACACGTCCAGTGACTCAGTGGGCACAATGCACACTGGAAGCAAATGCATCTCCTTCCAGGGGCTAGATCCTCTCACCAGTTACATAACAGTAAATGAAAAAGAAATTCCATTATTCCATTAAAAGCTGTTTCACTCAATGTTTACAATAAGCCGACTAAGCACAGAATTTGGTCCTACTCACAATTGAGAAGGTGGAAAGGGTGAAGCAGAAGAAAAAGGTTCAACTGAATAAGGAAGAATTTAGTCTCAGTATCTGGAAAACATCCCAAAAGATATTAAATTCAGTCAAGTAAATAGTGATATGTCTCTCTCCCTTAAAAAAACACCCACGAAAAACAAAAAACCAACACCCACCCTCCCACCCCACCCCCAAAAAAAGTCCCCAAAGAGAAAAATAAAAAAAAAACAACCACCACCAAAATCAAACATTTCCATTGCTTCCAACATGTAAAGCTCTTCAGTGGGCTCGGTCTTTTCTCACTCCCCACTTGCCTGGATCTGACATCATTCTACTTTCATACAGTGTTCTATAAGCAGACAAAAATCACAGCATTAGTACCTGGGCTGGGTAGAAACAAAGTAGTTTAAAATAAAAGGGTAATATATTAAAGAATACAGGAGCATTTCTTAAAAAAGAGTAGTACTGTATTTAAAAGACCCCATGTACTCCATACTTCCGGAAGAACTTCAAAACAGAAGCTAACAGTAATGGTCCTAGAGACCAAGGATTTTCAAGCTCTTCTAATCAGTATGGACAGCACACAGCTATAATCAAAACAGTTTGACAATGGAAAGGTTTTCCAGCCTAATTCTGAGATAAGGAAGCCTTTTTCTGATTCACTCACTCAAATCTGGGAATAGCAAGTTGGAAGTCAGTACTATAGACAGACCCCCAAAAAATCCCCAAACCTCAAGGAACGCTGGGAGGATTCAGATCTTGAGTATGAACACTATGATCAGGTAAATGCAACAGGTACAATTTGGATAAGAAATAAAAGATATTTAAAAGGTCATACAGTCGGACAGGAGTCTCCCAAAACACTGATGACACCTGACAGCAAAAGAGTTTCAAATGACAGAAAGCTGGCTACACAGAACAACTGTGCCATTCTTTGAGTTGAAACACTAATTTCAAAACCACTCCAGAAAGCACATTCTATTTTTTCCTCTTCAAAATTAAAAATAAGAAATCAATCATTTGATTGAGTAGTCTCTTGGGAGAAGTAATGCAAAAAATTACTTCTTGGTCACACACAGCTGTCTTTGAATTGCTGTAGACTCTACTAGATTGTCTTATGGCAAATCCACTCTCCTTTTAAAGATCACACAACACCTTCAACAAAATATACAAAGGTTAACTTCTATTCAAAAAAATCTCAGTGAAACATATTACTTATTTGGTTACCTAACACAATGGGGTTTATCCCTTCTCTCAGAGATAAATATACTCCCATTCCTGCTTTCATAACCACTTCCTTCTCTGCTGCCAGTTACACCTTTCCTCTTCCTCCTGTGCATTATCCAAACACTTCTTCTTTGTTTGGTACACCATAGAGACATTTAACCTTCCTCTTGCAACCCTGGCAGGCTATCCCAAGTCCCTTTCCCTCTAATCATTCCCGTAGGAAACAGCTCTGCTCAGCCCTGAGTTCAAAAACCTACGTCATGATGCCTTTCCTCTTGTCTTATCAAGCATATATGCTTCATCAGGGGCAATTACAGTTCGATAAGCAGATGCAAGTATAAATTTCTGTCAAATACATGCTGAGAGTCCAAAAATCAGTAATATAATACTCTCTTAGACTTTTCCAATATTTTCCCCACATCTGCATCATCTATATGGTCGGTGATTTTGTCCACTTATTTTCTTACAGGAGTGACCTTTCCTAAGAAAACCCTGTTAAATGAAAAATGAAAAAAAAACAATACACCAGCTTTTGCTTTCCTCCTTCCTAAATTCCTCTGCTGTTTACTGGATGCTGATCACCGCAGTGAAAAATCAAATATGAGAACAGAAGGGAGTTCCTGGGACTTCAAACACTATCTTGCACTATTGGATGCTTCCATAATCCTGTTCAGGTATCAGATTTCTCCTCTTGTTGGAAGGCTGCTCCACAATCTCCTTTTAAACAGAGATAGCATCTGGTTTCAGTTCACAAACAAAAACTGCACGTCACACCTCACAGCAGAAATTACCTAACCCAGGAGTTCCTCAGGTTTTGCTTATCCACACAAACCTGGAATTATATTACCCAGCTATCCAGGTTTTGGCAGGGATGGAGTTAATTTTCTTCCTAGCAGCTGGTACAGTGCTGTGTTTTGGATTTAGGGTGAGAATAATGTTGATAACACACTGATACTGTAGTTGTTGCCAAGCAGTCAAGGACTTTTCAGCTTCTCATACTGGCCAGCCAACAAGAAGGCTGGGGATGCCCAAGAAGCTCAGAGGGGACACAGCCAGAACAGCTGACCCAAACTGGCCAAAGCGATATTCCATATGTCATGTTCCATATATAACCAGTGGGGTGGGTTGGGACGCAGGGCAGCTCTGGGTCTTGCAAACCATCGACTTTGGGTGGTGAGCAATTGTGCTGCTGTTCATCACTTATTTTGTATATTCTTTTATTACCTTCCTTTTCTGTCCTATTAAATTGTCTTTATCTCAACCCATGAGGTTGTTTTTGGTTTGGGGTTTTTTTTTCCCCTTTTCCATTTTCAATTCTCTCCCCCATCCTACTGGGAGCAGGGGGTAGTGAGTGAACGGCTCTGTGGTTGTTTTAGCTGTCTGCCAGGTTAAACCACGACACCATTCTTTGACCTCTCAGAAGGAAAACATTAAAAAAAGATTCGGTTAATGACAGTTTTGTGTTGTTACTCCTTTAGCATAAAAGGCAAGTTAAAGAAGGTAAGTGCAGTTATGAAAAGTCTCAAACAGATCAAATTTGTTCAGGAAAAGTCAAAACCTCTTATCCCCTAATGACTCTTCTTCTTCAGCACCAAATTAATGCTTAAGTAACAAAGTCACATAACTCAAAAGTTTACTTGCTTACCTCAACTTCAACTGAGTCTCTCTAGGGTAGATTTCAAAATCAGAGATTCCAACAAGATGGTATCACAGCTAGTCTGGGAGCAGAACAGAGCTTTTCTAGTTCTATTTTAATAGTTCCCAGACCAGCAAGTATAGCGAAAACAAGAGTATGGGAAGGAAAATAAAAAGGTGGGGGGAAGGAGGGAGAGGAGAGCAGGAGACATGGTTTTACATTTTGTTTCCAAATATGAATATGCTTTTGTTGAGATTTGGGCTCAGTTCCAATTCACCTATCATTCCTGATTATTTTGACAAGCAAAAGCCAAGGTGACTCAACTCCTTACTGTTCTAATTTAAAGCAGGAAGAGTGTATAAAGCATAACTTTAAAAAACAAAATCCTATCTTCACTCTGAAAAGCACAATAATGCCGTACTGAGCTCTCTAAGAGTAAGGACTTACTTGCAGTAGATTTGATCTGTCTTTTTTCACAGTGTTGCTGGTTGGTACTGTACCTTTCACTAGTGCTGTCAATTATTTGAGAAGTGACTTTGTCTTAAAATATGCTATACAAATGATAATTATAATTACCATTCTCTTGTGTGTGACTCAATTATTGGACTCTCTTTCTTGTAAATGTCACGGGATCTCCTCTAAAGGCCTTCAGGAAAAGAGAGATGCCAAAGAACATTCTTTCAAATGTGTTGCTTAAAGAAAAAGAAGAAAAAAAGAAAATCTTTACTCTCTGAGAGTCTGCAATTACTTCTTCTTTCCCACTTCCCCACTCTTACTTTGATGAGCAAACATTTGAACTCTCATGCTATCAAAAATACAGGATCATATTCTATTAGTCAAAAGGTAAGACGTATTTCATTTGATAGCACAAAAATGACAGTCAGTGCATTCTAGTATCCTGATCCTAAACTGAGTTCCAGATCTCCAAATGAATGTGATCATAGACAAAGTGAAAGGAAGAAAACCAGTCAAAAGGGATGGACAGAACAGCTGGTTCTTGTGACATTTTGTTACATAGTTCATCAAACTGTTCCACCACTCACTCATTTGACACTTATAATTTCAGACAGTGACTCATCTTTACTAACAGGCTGTGCATTTCACCAAAGTGCTGCATGACATTGAGTGAGGTAACAAAAGCATTTATTTAGCTTCTCTATGAATTTTATATTATCTTATTGTTCCCTTTGTAACTCAACCCAATACACTCAATCCTGCAGTTTCAACAACATTATCATGACGTACCATATGGAGAACCAGTTTGATTTCAGGTTTTCAACTCCTCCCCGATCTCAATATTTTGTATTATTTTATTTGGGACTTATTTTGCCTTTTTAAATTATTTTGTAACAGTCAGGTCTTGAAAGAATCCAAGGAAGAAGCCTGCACAGTCTCAATAGGCTCCTGCTCCACTGCCTGTCCATCCTCACGGGGAAAACATTTTTCCCTTATAACCAGTCTAAACCTCCCTTGTTTCAACTTGTGCCCATTTTCTCTCACGCTCCCACTACACAACACTGTGAGGAGCCTTGCTCCATCTTCTTGGCAACCTCCTTGGAAGCACCGGAAGGGCTGCTGTTAGGTCCCCTGTAGCCACCTCTTTTCCTGACTGAAAAAGTGCCATTCCGTCAGCCTGTCTTCACAGGGCAAGTGCTCCAGCCTTGGAACATCTTGGTTGCCCTTCAGTGGACTTGCCTGAGTTTATTGATGTCTGTCTCTTATTTGGGGGCAGGGTGAGAGACCAACACTGGACACTTTCTAGATACGTGGTCCAACAAACGGTGAGTAGCAGGGGACAGTTACTTCTCTCAGCCTGCTGGCCATGCTGCTGTTCTTACAGCCCAGGACACTGTTAAACTAACTGCCTTGCTGCCACTGCTGGCCCCTGGGCCGCTCGCTGTCCACCAAGAGATCCCCAAGTCCTTTTCAGCAGAGCTGCTCCCCAACCAGTCAGCCTCCAGCCTGTATCATTGCCAGGGTTATTCCCACCCAGATACAAGACTTGTCAGCAGTTGTCATTACTGAATTTCACAACGTTCTCACCAGCCCATTCCTCCAGCCTGCCCATGTCCCTCTGAATGGCAGCCCTGCCCTCAAGAATATCAAGTGGTCATCCCAATTTTGCATCACCTGAAAACTTGACAAGAGTCTACTCTGTCACCTCCTCCTGGTTACTGACAAAGATGTTAAAAGGACAGGTCCTAAGATAAGCATCTGTGGTACTCCACTTGTTACCATTGTCTAGGTAGCGTATGATCCATTAACTATTGCCCTCTGAGCCCAAGCATCCAACAACTTACCCAACTAGTTGATCACACTCAGTATGAACCATTCAAATAGATGTATACTCCATAAAATACACTATGTATGCTACAATATATATTTAAAAATACTATCAAGAAACCAGCTTCTTTGAGCAAGTATTCAATACTTTTAATATTTCTTTGAAGGGTTCCTCATCTGAGAGGTTTCCCCTTCATTGTCACATCTTAACAGAAATAAATACACCTAACCTCATAAAGCTCCTATAACAAAAACCTAGCCTGTCCTTTGAAGCACTATGTAATTACTTAGTACTGAAGACACTGCTGCCCATGAAGAAAACTACCTTCATCATTTCTACCATCAACACATTTGTCCCACTTTAGATAATTAACACAAATACAGTCTCTCTACTACTGGATTACTCTGCAACATTACTTCCAAACATGTTCGGTCTATGCCTCCCCTGCCATCATATCTCTAAATACTTATCACTGTCTGCTTAAACAGAATCTGATTAAGCTGAAATGCAGGCAGAAGCAAAGAGCAAAACACAGAAGGGCATGTGACAGTAATGAGTCTCCACCACAGTAATTGCATGAATCAAAAATATCTTAGCATATATCAATTTTCCTGGCATTAGAATGAATTTAGGATAGCCTAAATTATTCTGGATTATAACTTAATTACTCTAAACATCCTTAAAACGAGAGCAAAGACTTTAAGCACAAGTTCTACCTTAGATAGACTGCTTTGGAAGATGGGCTTCATAATCCATGCTGTACTGAGCCTCAGTCTTTCAATATTCCATTACAATCTTCCACCGTAGAAGTCAGCCTCTCCTGGTCTCTTTCAGTCTCTCTACACACTATGTTCTGATTTGTGAAGATAATGTAAGATCACAGTCTGGATTAGTGAACTCAGATGTGAAGTCTGGAGTCTATTACTACACACCAGGACAGGATAGAAAATGTCTGGTTTTACATTTAGAACATGAATGTTGATGCCACTGGCAATTTTACTGTGAAGAAGAGATGCCTGTCTTTAGCACAGATCAGCAGGAGCACCCACCTCTGAGGATAATAATGAAGCACTAATGATTGACTGCTCTGTTGTTTGCCAAGTTATGCTACAGAGGGTTTGTACAGGAATGAATACCACATGTCATATCACATATCTCTGATACAGATTCAGTTTATTTCAGATTATTGCCACAGGACAAACTACTATGCCATAAAAAGTGGTACCCCTTCCTCACTGCTCAGTCACATCCCACTCAAGTACTTCTGACTTCCTCACTAAGTCACCCCAAAGAGATATAAAATGCTTCCCTATTTCTCAACGTATCCAAACATTTTCTGTGCCCTATGCCTGTAATTCTGGATTGTTCCTTAGCTGCTCTTAACAGAATTTTCTAATTCCCCCCTGAACCCCCACCACAAACACCCCGACACTGTGCACCAGCGATGCCACTTTCCGACGCTAGGGGGAACCCTCGAGACAACTTTTCGCCACCTGAACGTCTTCCAACCTTTGTGGAGCCCGAAACAATCTCTCTAATCAACTGAGTAATTAATTATACACAAAGTCTTTGGAGAGAGCAAGGGAGCAGGTGACTGAAGTAGCTGGGAGCAGGATACAGCATTTTATTTCAGCGTGAAACAAACATGACTGTGCTTCAAAACTGAGGGATGACTAATCACTATCTTGCCAGCTTTCTACACCAAGTTTCCGGCCAGCAAACGTCCACAGAGCGCACCACAGAGCTGCAAGACCTAGCTCTCAAGAAGGCTGGTAAGCACACTGAAGCACCAGGAGGAAAACAAGATTTTGAGAGGAGTATGGTTGTATTTGTATGGAGCTGCTCTACATAAAATAATCCATGCCTCTCAAAAAGGCTAACGAGCCTCTACAGGGTGCTACTGATCAAATTGCTCCTCCATGCGGCACACTACAGCCAGTATACCCACAGACTGCAAGCAGCTACTACCAAAAGCTGCAAGTTCTGTTGGTTTGGGTTTTTTTTGTCTCTGTGTTTCATGATGTCCTCCCAGCATAAGCTCCAAGGACAGAATGGAGATAGAGACTAAACTAGATAAATGTTACCCCTTGTATCAAGGCAATGCAAAAAAAGCATACAAGGCTATTGCCTGTGTTCTTTGACTTAAAAAAAAATTATTCTCTCCGTGGCTGTCAGCTCAATTCATCACAGCAGAAAAAGAAAAACTTTGAGTTATACTCTGATGTTAAGTTTCCCCTCACTACAGTTAGGACACTGAATTAAATGCAACTCAGTACTGAATCTGGTCCGCTCCAAAGACAGCAGGTGCAGCCTTAAGCTGGGCCTATTTCCCTCTCCCCTCCCTTTTCCTACATCAATCATTCAAACATTCTGACAGAAAGCCAGGGGAAGCCCTGGAAATAACTAGAGCAAATAATAAAAGCAAAACATTGTTAATTTTTATGAAGAGCACTTAAGTCTCAAAGTTAGATGGAGGAAGACAACCAAATTCTTAGTCTTATTAAAAGATACTTATTTTCTTGGCATAAGAAAATTACTTCTTTGGCTAGGATGCAGAGATTTGATGAATGTATGCAAAGACAGGAGGGAAATAATTCATGTTTGTTCCCCTCTCCTTATGAGTCATTTTGGCCTAAAACACATCTTCCAGAAACTTTTTGGCTGAATTTGACTACATTAGTTTACAATCAACATCAGCAGGCTTATCTAATTCAGAATACTGTGAATAAGTTTCAAGTGTGGTTGCTTGTCACTACTGTGCACAGAATTTAAACATGTAAAAACCACTATAAACTGTACACTTCATTTTAAGCTGAAAAAGGCAGCTAATGATCAACAGAGCTACACTATTCTAAAATACACAGCAAATTTATGAAAAATAATTTGTAATGTACATATTCATACTTTTAGTTGTCGTAATTATCCTCTGTACCCAGGGACAGAAAAAAGGAAGGTGTATTACGTGAAGAATAAAATTGCACGTGCAATTTATTTGAAGCAAACTAAACCCAGGATTGAATAAACAAGTCTTAAGTGCAGATGTTCTGCACAAAATTATTTGTATGCCAATCTTAGAGTAAGTATTTTACAACTACAACTGTAAGTCTAATCATAACAACTCTAAAACATTACAGTCTAGATAATGACAAAGCACATTATCTGCAGAGGAAAGTGGCTACGTTTCACTCTAAAGATGAACAGCAACTGCACGTTTCCAGCAGGTAGCTCTCAAATGCCTGTTGGAAGAGTTCTTTAATGTCAAGAACTGTGCTTAGCTTTAGCAAACAGTGCAGCCCAAAAGAAAGAGCTTTTCACAGCCAAACAGTGCATCAGGCCCAACATCCTTGCTTTATGGACTTCAAGAGAAAAGGGGAATTACTTAATACTAGCCTTAACCTGGTCTCATGGACCAAATGGCCACCAGTGGCTACAGTGAGCTACATGCAGATGCAGACCTTATCTTCCAATTCAGTTCCACCTGAAAATAATGCAGCTTGTTTATGTCATGGGGATGTCTTGGATAGCACAAAACATAAGTGGGGATGATCAGGAGATTCTCTTTCAAGGCATTCTCCCGATCTCAAATAAGGTATGAATGTATATACATAAAATAGAAATCAGTGTATTACCTAACATGAAAAGTAACTATCACACTGGAGAACACAATCTTTTCTGCAATTCCTAAATTTAAAATACTATTAACAGCTAAGGAAATTCAGAAGCCTCCCTTCCCCTAAATGGAAAGGTACCACATTAGATTTCACAATGCAAGACAGTTATAATATCACATGCTCAAGAGGAAACCCAATTTGCTCACTGTGTAACACTATTTAATCCTTCATTATGCAATGACTTCACCAAAAAATGCTATTATTGTCCGATGTGATATGAAAAGTCCTATGTTAGGGAAGATCGGTACCTAATTCATCTCATAGCATCAGTGAAGTCACCAAGTTAAAACTTAACATGCTTGTTTGACTTTGAATACCAATGCACTGAATTTACCACAGTCTTTCTTAAAAAAATCTTTAGTGTTTGTGAGACCTAGAGTTTGGGAACTGTCTCCTAAGATGGAGTGCATGGAAACTGAATTCTGAACTGTTTGCTTATTTAAAAGATTTTTTTTTCCATATAAAACTGGATTTTGTTTCATTAAGTAAGATATGTAGAATGTCTTGAGCCCGCTTGTACCTCAGCATCTTGAAAACCTATCAAGGAACATAGATATGGTATCCAAAGCTTAAGTTTTCAAGGGCTCAGATCTGTAAAACCTGGGAACTGCTACAGACACACAGACACAATCTGGAGTATAGCCAGGTGTAACAGTACATTTTGGAAGTCTCTTCTTGTGTACAGGTTTGGGGTTTTTTGAGTGTTGATACTACTATATATCAAATAATATCAACATCTGTGTTTCTGTTATGCCAAACACAAGTAAACTCACAGAAGCATACACCCAAACTCAGAGCTCATTTTAAAACCTCTACCCTCAAAATTACTGTTTCTGTATTTTCAGGTGACAGATGTCAACAGGACAGAGTAGAACAGACTTGGAGCATTCCTGAATTAAGCACAAAGTGCCAGATGATCCTCGACTATCAATTCTCATTTAGTAACAAGACAAATACATTACTAGTTCAATAACAGTATTCTGCCAGTTTGCATCAGTCATAAAATGTACGGATATTCTCCAAAAGCAGAGATTTCTTCTTCCAAATCATTAATCCTTGGTACCACTGCAGACAAGGTTAAGAACTCTGAGCATCATGTATGTTTTACTGTGTTGACACCTGCCCACAGTTGCATCACCACAGAGATGTTTGCAGAGGACCCTGAGCTGCTCTCAAATTAAAAAATAAACACAAGTCTTCTGGGTAAGATTAATACAATGCAAACACATAAAATCCTTGTTGCCAAGGTGCAAGAAGCCACATAACTGCATATACAGTTATTCCCTAACAAGTGAATGAGCAATTTGGAATGCTTCATAGATGCTCAATTACATTTGTTCCAAATAAAAAAAAATTAATATTAATACATTTGCATCAATTAATATTAAAAATATATAAGCTGGGGTTTGTTTGTTTGTAAATAAGCTCTGTACCTGCTACACCAGTGAAAGAGCACAAAATGAGAAATACTAGTTGAAGACATATGGACAAAACATTAGTATATGCCTACTTGCCATTGCACTGATTTTCAACTTTTATCTCATAATTAAAAGCAAGTGAGAACATGAAGCCAATTGTGGGGTTTGATTCATTCAAGCGCCGTCTTTTCCTTCTTTTCCATATTACTATGAGCTTGCTATACCCTCTCCAGTGGGCTGGGAAAAAAAAAATCTCCCTTTTTATTTTAGTTAAAAGCTACTTACTGGCATACTGTGAGAAAATGAATCTCAATCTTTGCTACAAAGCTGCTCATTCCACTTGCATACCAGGAGCAGTAATGGTCCTCAAACAGATCTAAACTTTCTTTCACTCTTAGTCATATACCTATGAAATTGGAAACATATTCTGATATCTCATAACCCAATCTTATCTTTATAAGAAGACATTAAACATGCTTTTGCAAAGAGGAGCTTTAAAAAAATAAATTGAAGAACAGAGGAAATTTCCTACTTTGAGTCTAACATTTGATGAAAAAGAGAAAAGGCAGATGTGCAAAATAATTGGTATTCACAGAAATCATGGTTTGGACAAACAGAATGGATCCCATTCTCATTACATACTGAAATCACTTATCAATAAAGCAGTGTACTTGCTTCCCTGAGGGTGCAAGTTTCCCTGGCCAACTCAGGAAAGTACTCAAAACTTCAAATTCCTAGAGTGGGATGTGTCTGGCCTTTGGCTAGTATCAGAACAGCTAAACAGCTTGTATTCCCCTGTATAATTTATAACCATTCTGAAAATACCAGGAGATTTGGTTTAGAAAATCTGGAACATAAAAGGGCATCAAAAGCTCTCAGATGTTAGCAAATGGACCGGTATATACATGTTACAGACTAACACTACATACATCAGTTTTGCTACTGTACCAAACAAATCATTTAGTAGATGGAAATAAACCTTGTGATCTACTCTACACGTACAAAAGCATACCTCTTGTAACAAGCCTTTCCTGTTACAGTGAACTGTTCTGTCATCTGTCACCTCCCCTAAAAATTTGCCTTGAGTTTACAAAATGAGTCAAAGTAGTTAAGGGGAAACCCCCACAGTGCCAGTGGTATCATTAAATGATGTCTGAGCAGTTCAAACATGGAGTTAATCTACTGCGTCAACTAATCCTTAATCATTCAACTCAAGGTGTTGGCTTATCCACAGTGAACCAGTGACAAGGGAACATGTGCTATAAGTGTGGAGTGGTCCCAAAAAAAGGGAAGCAGAAAGGGAGAAAGGCAATGTCTTGATACTATCAGTGTATGTAGAAACCAAAGTTAGCTCAGTCTTGGGTCAGAGGCTTTTCTCTTCCCTCCCTTCTTTTCTTCTATAGAAGAACTGAAAAAAGTCAAACATGACATGGACTTGAGTTCGCAGAAATTCCTCAGGCATTGGTTATGGACTTTCCACAGATGTTAGCTGTTTTCAAATGGAAACTACGGTGTCAGACATTATTTTCTCAGAAAAACAGTTTTAAACTCTTTTGATCAGAAGATATTTAGCTCAGTTTCACATGAATCAGGGTGAACAATTTCTAGATGGCCCTCTGGGAACAGCATTTGGATGCAAAAAGACAAAAACTCTTCAAGCAACATGGCAATAGAAAAACTAGAGGTATCTTCTGTAGTAATAAAGTAGGGGAAGGGAATGGTGGGAAGAAATGCATGAGGACTACAGGGATTTTCCAAAAGAGCATGTGAGAAAGCAGCCAATAAACTGACAAAGCATACAACATCACTTATTTCCCAAACAGCATTTAGTCTCCAAGGTACAAAAAGGGTTCTTCTAGCTTTCAAAACAACTAACAAAGCTGCCAGCTGTTACCCAATGCATCATCAAGCTAAGGGGGGTGTGGGGGAGGAGAGACACAGAGAAAGAGAGAACTTTTATCTTCTACAACACCCACCAAAACTGTGAAGTTAAAAGTAAAGACTTCAGGCGTAAGCCAGGGTTCTCTCCTGCACAGCAGTGCATAACTGGATGAATATTAAAATCAGTACACAAAAATGTACATGAAGCAAGTGCCTTGAGATCTTGGCAGCACAATCTTTCAATGTAAAGATTATAAAGGCGAGGCGGGGGGGATAGCCTAGGAGTGTTTGTGTTTTAACTTTCTAGTAATTGGACAAGATAAATACAATACACTTACATACTGCCTTAAAAACAACCAATGGTGGAAGAAGTTCCTCAACAAATATATTTAATAGAGATGGACGGTTTGCTATTAACAGTTTAGATGTCTGGTTTTGGTCAAATTACTGTTTGTTATAAATTCACTTCTAAACTGATCTGAAGAGAAGTCTAACTGAAAAATCTCTCTCAGATAATCTTAAACACTATAAATACTTACACCATTTACTCTCTAAAATCTTTGTATACAGGAATACACCTTTACACAGTTTTCTTCAAAATGTATTCCCAGCAAAAAATAGAATGATCAGATGGTCCATTAACTCTAAAGGGAGAAAAGTTAAAAAAAAAAAAAGGAAAAAAGAAAAATTGCTCTGCCAAAGGTTAACTGATGTCCTTTCTGTCCTCCCACAGAAAGGCCTGGTACTGTGCAAGATCAAAAGGATCCTGAGGATGAAAACCAAGAACAGGGAGCAAGTACTGCAGACTCCATATGAAGAATACTGTTTCTTGCAGCTCCTAGCTGATTATAACATCCTACATCAAAAATTCCACTTAAATTCTGCAAAGTTGAGAGGAGATAAAGATAAATCTTCACGTTCCTCAGCAAATCTTGTGATTATGAGGGTTTTTTTCTTTTTTATTTTCTACCACGATCATTTTGTAGAACACCAAGAGTGAACAGTACTATAACTTAGTGACATTTAGCCACCAGTTTTATCTGCCACCACCTGAACTCTGATGTTGTACGTGAGCTTGGTTGTCACAGTTCAGTATTCAGAGCGTATCACAGATCAGGAAAGTCGCAATCCTGATTGTTACCTTTGAAAAAATTCCTTGTAAAAACATGTAGGACTTAAGATTTTAAATTAGCCTGAGTCCCATTATACTACAGGCTGCACAAACACAGCAATTGACAGATGCTCCTGCAAACAGTTTATAGGCTGACAGCCTTAAGAGGTAGTCCCCTCCAGTTCTGCAGGAGGACCAGTAAAAAAAGAAGCAAAAATCTTCCATAGCCAAGGATATATTTCTTTAGTGGCTTGCAGCTTTTGAGAGAGGAACTTATTCTGCTACTTTTTCAATAGAAAGCAAACAAAAATGTTTATTTTCAACAACAAGAAAACCATCAATAATGAGCAGTTCATAAACAAGAAATGCAAAAGGAACTCTCTCATCCACCTGGTTAGGTGAGCACCAAGTTCATCTTTCTTTTTCATTCATCTTCTCTTTTCCTTATCTAAATACACAGGAAAAATTCCATTTAGTCACCAACATGTCTCCTACATGTTGTATTTACAGCATTCATTTTATGCTTGCTCTGCTTTATTGACATTATGGCCACAGCAGGTTTGTCCAGTTGTGAAACATTTTTTACCTTCCTTTTAACCCTGTGATAAAGACATTTAGAATAGTAGCTGGATTCTCATAAAATAATAATTAAAATCATCAAACTAAACATTTTTGAGTATTGACTTTGCAGGTTGTCAAAGGTTAAAATTACCCAAACCAATTGCAATGAAGATTTCCCTGGTTTAGAATGTAACATTTAATTCCCTCTGCCTTCATCCAACAAACAACTATCAAAATACACACATTTCTGGCTTTGAAACAACTAAGGCTTTTGCAAAAGATCTGTTCTCCTCTGACCATGCTCAGCTTCATTCCTGTCTGTCATAAAATATAGGGTAACACAATGCACAAATATTCATTACTTAAGACACTCAAGGCCAGATGATAAAAATTCACAGCAGTTCAGCCATTTTTCAGTCCACTTCACTATCCATTTATTTAACCCATAATTTGTCAGGTTGTCTATGAGGATTTCACAGGACACAATGTCAAAAGCCTTACTAAAGTTGAGGTAAACATCCACTGCTCTTCCCTCATCTACCAAGCTGATCACCTCATCACAGAAGGCTATCAGGCTGGTTAAGCATGATTTCCCCTTCGCAAACCAGGCTGACTACTCCTAATAACCGTCTTGTTTCCATGTATCTGGAAATGGTTTCCAAGATTAGTTCCTCCATCACCTTCTGGACTGAGAGGAGGCTCACCAGTCTCCTGTTCCCCAGATCCTCCTTCTTGCCCTTCTGGAAGACAGGGGTGACCTATCACAGGCTGGAGAGGTGGGCCCGTGCGAACCGCATGAAGTTCAACAAGGCCAAGCGCAAGGTCCTGCACGTGGGTCGGCACAATCCCAAGCACAAATACAGGCTGGGCGAGGAATGGATTGAAAGCAGCCCTGAGGAGAAGAAAGACTTGGGGGTATTGACTCATGAGAAGCTCAACATGAGCCGGCAGTGTGTGCTTGCAGCCCAGAAAGCCAACTGTGTCCTGGGCTGCATCAAAAGAGGCGTGACCAGCAGGTCGAGGGAGGTGATCCTGCCCCTCTACTCTGCTCCTGTGAGACCCCACCTGGAGTACTGCATCCAGCTCTGGGGGCCCCAGTACAGGAGAGACATGGAGCTGTTGGAGCGAGTCCAGAGGAGGGCCACGAAGCTGATCAGAGGGCTGGAGCACCTCTCCTGTGAGGACAGGCTGAGAGAGTTGGGGTTGTTCAGCCTGGAGAAGAGAAGGCTCCAGGGAGATCTAATTGCGGCTTTCCAGTACCTGAAGAGGCCTACAGGAAAGCTGGTGAGGGGCTGTTTATGAGGGAGTGTAGTGACAGGACAAGGGGTAATGGGTTTAAGCTGAAGGAGGGTCGATTTAGATTAGATGTTAGAAAGAAATTCTTTACTGTGAGGGTGGTGAGGCACTGGAACAGGTTGTCCAGAGAGGTTGTGGAGGCCCCATCCCTGGAAGTGTTCAAGGCCAGGTTGGATGGGGCTTTGGGTGACCTGGTCTAATGGAGGGTGTCCCTGCCCATGGCAGGGGGGTTGGAACTAGATGATCTTTAAGGTCCCTTCCAACCCTAACCATTCTATGATTCCTTTCTTCTGATTATCAGGAACCTCTCTTGATCACCATGACCTTTCAAAGATATTCAGGATTGGTCTTGCAATTTCATCAGCTAGCTTCCTCAGCATTCATGGGTTCATTCTGTCAAGTTCCATGGACTTAGGTACATTAAGTTTTAGTGTTCCCTAAATTGATTGTCTTCCATTGAGGTCAAGTCTTCCTTGCTCTCTCTCTTCGTTGCATCTAGGCATGATTTTATCACCAGTTTCATTGTGTTCCTGGTAAATATGTTATCAGCATTACCACTGTCCTCTTTATATATTAATATATGAAAGCTCATGGGCATTCAGCAACCTCTTCTAGCCTCTTCTGCTCTCTTATCCAAGATCTTACTTATGAGATAATTTAAACCCGATTTTCAGGAGAAAGTATCGGCCAAGAGCAGGACTGGTCCCGAGCTAATCCACAGACTGTCGCCACACACAGGTTCAAGTAACCAAAGAGCATTGTTTGAATACATCTGCTGGCCACAGCTTATTTCCAAATCCTGTTTTCAGTGGTGCACGGTTTCTATGCAGTCTTAGTAGCACATGTACAAAATCCAGCATGTTAAGGAAACACTAGAACAGCTGTGCACTTGTTGATCAAATACCTTGAACAAATACAATATTGAGGAAAGTGGAAGCAGTAGAGTTCTTCTTGGCATCCAGATCAACCTATAGTTATATACTGCTCTTGGGGGGGGGGGGGGGTGTGGATGGGACAAAAAAACCAAACCAACCAACCAACTCAACCATGCTTTGGGATTCAAACAGTACCTGGACAGGACCCTGCCACTCAAAAAACTTTCATTAAAGGCAATTTAAAAAAAAAATGAATTATGATACAATTACTGCAGTGTTGGAGTCCAGACAAGAAAGGTCACGCGCAAGCTGTACCATTGCCTTTTTCTGGCTTTTACTGAAAATTGAAAATGGCTTGAAATACACAGGAGGTAAGACTACATGATGTAATAGTCTCTTGTTGTCTTAGAGACCATATGACTACCCATAACAACTGTGATATTGTTTATAAATTTTCTGCACACCACTCCTGAAATCCAGTATATATTGTGACTAGGCTAGACAATTGCCAGAAATTTTTGTAGATTATACAGACACATGACTTATGCTGGCTCCTTACAGAATTCAGAATGAAAGGAGAATTTTAAAAACAAAAAACTAAAAGGCTGTAACCATCTTGCGAAAAATCTGACAGCAGAGAAGGCAAGACAGGGATATCAGAATATTTGCCAGGAAGTGAGCAATTTATTTATACACACCCATTATTACATCAGCTGTTACGCTGCAAGTCACTATTAACGAGTTTTGAGAACACTGATTTTGTCACAGACTCAGATAATTCCAAACTTCATAAGGTATTCCCAGTTTTAAAACTAGTACTCAGTAGCTCTAAAATCCCTGCATAAGAAAACCATCAACTGTAAGTCATGAGGGGCAATAAAACTAATGTAGAACATCAGGAAGCTTACAGAGTGATTCAACAATCCATAATTTTAGAAGGCCAACATATTAAATGTCAACACCTGCTTTTGTAGTCAGAAACCTGGTACTGGAGAGAAAACCTAGCAGCTATTCTAAGAAAATTAAAAATAATCGAACAGCAAACATCTCAGTAAATTCAGACTGGGACTTGAAGGACTCTAAAGAATTCTGGAAGTCCTGAAACCAGAAAGAAGCCTTCTGTCTCCATGTTAAGCTATTCTAGAAATAGTAAGACTAGCACAATCTCATCTCACAATCTACTGACATGTTACTAAAACAAGGAACACTTACAATCAAAACACTTACAACCAATATGCAAAACATCAATTTCAAGATCTCAGATGATTTTATTTTTATCATCAGCAAAAATAGTGAGTTCTAAAGGATATGGAGATTCCACTTTTGGAGACTATAGGCCTGGGAACTGTCAACATCAAAGTGTTGGGAAAAAATCCATTTCAAAGACCTACTTAGTAAGTATTAATGTATGTACTCTAATTCCAATGCCATTTCAGAATTCCTTTCATTCTCAGTGAGAATTAATCATATCATAAGCATTAACAATGAAGATTTTAATTTGCAATGAACATACCAAGCCAAAAAGCAAGTAGGAGAAAATGTCCTTATGGAAACATTTAAAAGTTTGAGGGTTTTAACTATGTTCTACTCTGCAGCTGGGGTAAGCTAAGTATGTGTGTATGATCACTTATGGTAGTTCACTGATCCTGGTGCAACGAAACCCCTTATAATGCCTCCACCAGAGTATGACAACATAGACATAAAGCAATGTGATTTGAGAGATCTTACACAGCTTATACAATGCAAGATTGGCAAAATGAACAGAACACAGTTTTAACATCTCGCTGAAATTATGATGTCAGGAACAAGGTTTCAGATTCACTCCACGAAACCAAGAACACTTCTGGAATGCAAAGATCCTGTATAAGAGACAGGCTCTCCTGAAGCTTAGGAGAGCTAGGCCAGTGGCATATAAAAATCAAAAGGTCACAAACAAGACTTTAAATCAAAAGATTTAAACAGTTATGGAAGCCACAAGAGAAGATGATGTGACTCTTGAACTTGGGTTGCATGCATGTTCCAATTTTAAAACTTACAGGTGAGCAGCTTCTGTGTAACAGCCACAATAACATACTTTATTCAACACTCCTACAGTACTGATGCGGGCTGAGAGAAGTACATGCAAAGTGCAAATTATTTAAGCATACTACACTATACTGAAAAGTACAAGGTCCATACCTAGCAAAAGCAAGCTGCATTCATAAACTATATAGTAAATGAAAGTATTAGAAACAAGGCAACACGCTACAAAACATTCAGATCATGTCCAAATGGGAGAGGAAAACCCAACCAACCAAAAAACCATACACAATAAAACCTCTGAAAATACAAAAATTGTAACACATTTAGCGGTTAAAAAAAACACCAAAAAAACCACCACAGTGGGACAAGCCAAAAAAGAGTTTGAAAAGTAGCTAACAAACGGAGGCAGAACTTCTTTCTTCAAGCACATGAGGAATAGGAAGCCTGCCAGAAGACTATGTAGGACCAACTGATGATCAGGATAAAAGGAACACTTAGAGAAGATACACCCATTTGCAGCAAAGCTAAATGACTTATTTGAATCAGTTTTGACTGGGGACTCCCAACAGCAGCCTTTCTTCATTAAAGACTATGACAAAACATTCTGTAACAAATCAGCAAAATGAAACTATATTCACCCAAGAGTTCTAAAATGACTTAAGGATGAAAAGGCTGAACTATTATTCATGGTATGTAGCCAAAACTGCCTTAGTATCTGAATTCAGGAAAGCTCCAAGGAACTACAGGCCTCCAAGGCCGGCTACTTGTAAGAGGAAAAAAATCATGAGGGACTGTAATATAGCATGGACAATGCATTACTATGATCTCTCTAGATGGCTGTGAAGAAGTTGACTTGCGAGTAACGGTGATGTGGCTCACGTGTGCTTTTACTTCCAGACATCTTTCACTAATTCCTTCATTAAGGCTGTTAAGGAACTTGAAACCATGGTATAAGATAGGAGGTCCTTGAATGGATATTTAAGAGACAAGAATCAGATAGGAGCATTTGAAATGTCTCTTTCTGAACAGGCATATTTTTCTCACATCAATCAAAACCAACCAAGGCTGAAGGACAGAAAAACGGTAATGGTCAAGGGGTCAGAGGCAGTGGCTGAGTTCAGAAGACAGTGAGGCAATTTTTCCCATGAGGATTAACGTAACAAATGATAGATCAGTCTATTATGCAGTAACAAATTCTTTGGACAAACCTATCTAGCAGTTAAAAATACATAATCAGCAGAAAAATAACTCATGTTTCTTGGTATTAAAACTGATAGTGAGCACTTGCTTAGCAAGAAAACTAAGCTACAGGTATATAGCAGGTAGGGCTGTTAGCTTTTTCTGCAGAGCATGATTACATCCAAGTAGCTACGGAGAATGAACAAATAGCAAATACTGAAGACATTTATGAGACCTGGACACTTACTAAACAGAAGACAGACAATTAAGTTATCTGAAAATAAAGTACTATGATAATTGCTTGTTTCTAAACACCAGCAAGAACAACCTATCTTTGACTTTAACAGATGAAAAGTCCCCAAATAAAATGCAAGGTTGGGAAGAACAAGTTGTTCTAGTGACAGTAAAACTAACTCAGCACAATCCGCACCCTATGTTCCACGCCACTGCCACTGCTGTAAACCTCTCATTTCGTAAAGTCTACCAAAAAGAATCAAATTCATTCCTGTATGCTCTTAACTTTTCAAATGAAGTTAGAGCTCTCTCATTTGTCCTCCTATAACCAGCTATGTGAAAGGCAGCACAGTTCTGTCACTGTTGCCCAACTACATGTGCGCTGGCTGGCTCAATTCTAGGTATGCCGGGTATCTACTCATTAGGCTAAATAGTGTAGGTGATCACTCAGTTCATGCTGATGCCTACTTTTTGCAAAGGCATTAAATTAAGAGTCTGTTCTCACCTCAGCAGCTGCTTACTTTCACATAAGCCACTTACAGACTAAGAAATATTTTTATTAGCAAACAGTAACTACAAGTGGTAAATCATATATATGAAATGTATATGGCCAAATTCCCTCTTGAATGAGCTTCACTAAACTAATTTTGCCCTTCAATACCAGTTTGCCTTTTAAGTAAATAAATCACTTCTAAACCAGAAATAAAAATCCCACTGGGAAAAGGAATCTTTCATCCTTCTTAAATGCTTAGTAACAGAGGTTAAAAAAGACCAAACACAGAAAAATAGCCAGGCATTCCATTTGAAAAAAAAAAAAAAGAAAAAAGAAATAGAGCACTAGCAGACACAATGTCTTAATTACACCTGATATAAAACAAGAAAAATGTACAAAGTGGATACAGAGTTAAGCAGAAAAATCCACAATTCTTGACAAATATTTTTTATTTCATAAATACCAATTAATTTGACACACGCAGCTCCAGTCTATGCTTCCCCCTTCAATCTTTTCTAGTACATTGTGAAACATCAGATCCTGTGCTATGGTTACTTCTTCAGGCAAAACATCCCCATGTTCATCATCTGTGAATCTTTTCTTTTGAAGAGGTTATGCTTGTGACTAGCAGAAGCAAAAATGAGGGGGGCAAAAGGTTTATACATCCCCAGGGATAGGCTCAACTCAGCTTTTCAAGCTTTCCTAACCTTATTCAGCAGGCTTGTGTGATAAACCCACACACCCAATAATTTCTTGAATTAATTATCAGGGGAGGGAGGGACAAAAAAGAAAAAAAAAAAAAAGCCTCTTGAACAAAATCAGCCCAAAAAATGAGCATTTGATTTGTGTCTAGGTTGACACATTATATTTTACAAGACTCCTAAACTAGCTACATCACGTAGCATCATTTATATAATATACAAGATAGCCCAATTAGTGGCAAATACTGAATTTCAAAATATTTTTTGCAAATACTTTGACATGTTTTCGTGTTTTATAAGATGTGAACAAATGCTTACAAAAACTACAAACTTCCCCTTCAAAGAAAAGATCATCTATTTAATATACCTCATTAAATACAAGCCTTCATAGAATTTTTGACTGACACTTATTCACCCTGAGGCCACACAATCATGACAAAATAAGGTAATTATTACAGTGCCACATAATACAAGAAATTTAGAATAAATACCATCAACATGTGGCAAGATGAGAGTGGTCAAAAGCAAGGAAACTCATTTTAGAGCACCTGAGTATCTTCTTGACTTAAAGAAATGACTAACAACTCCATTGCCAAAAAGCCTAAAGTGTTGAGAGTTGAAAAAACCTCCTCCACATTGGGCTGAGATAGTTTGTGGGTTTTTTCCCCAAGCACATACCTCTGACACTCCTTCCACTTCTGCAAGTAAACTAAACCAGATGAAAACGAGGGGAAGCACACTACATAATGTGCATCTCAATGAATCCTAAAAGAAGTAACAAAAGTAATTGTGTAGTTGGAAAGCCTGGCCACCCTAATTTGCTTCAAAGGTGCAGGCACCTTTTAAAGTTCAAAGACCAAAATGATCTTCATTACACAGACTAAAATTCTGCTGAAGCTTAATAGGAAAGTAGAGGATGAGAAAACAAAATTCACTTTGTTTTTGCTGACATTGCTACTTGCTTATCTGACTGGTCTGTCACCAAAATCTTGTTTAGTCTTGCATAAAACTCATCTTCTTGCCAGTGAATAAGAACACATACTCAAGAAGTTGACCCAGGTGCAATCTAAAAATAGTAACCACTACCAGATATAAAACTCTGAGAGAAAAGATATTTTGAAATAGAGAAGAAGTTAACATCTCAATAATTCACATCTGAGTAACATTCAAATAGCTTCATGCATACAGAAGGAAAGTTTGTTCTTGGTCAAGCCTAGAAAAAGCTGCACTCTTTAAAAGAAAATGCTGAAAAAGAACTACTCATTGAGAAGGGCCCACATTTCCACCGCATTTTGTTGCCTGCAATTCTGATACACTACAGAACCTTAACCCGTGCAAAGAACTACGCAGAGAATGACAGACTGAAAAAATAAGGAAGATAATGACCTTACATAAAAGTGATTACTGAGGTAAGTGTTTCTGTCTTGGAAGCTTGGGCTCCTTCTGGGTAAGCACAGATATGAAAAGAGTTTTGCTTCTTTCAAAGTTTACATTCACAGCTGCTAACTACAAACATTTCAGAAACAAGTACCTACAAAACCAGTGATATATGGAGCCAAAGCCTTCATATAATATGAAAAAAGATGTTAATTTTGTGTTTAATAACCTTGCATGAAAAATTTGGGAAATCTGTGTTTTGACAGAATAATTTTAAAGTGAGTAAATTTATCTGATCTCTGATTAAAGTAGGTTCACAGATGTTTTGTTTCCTTTTGTCCACTCAGTTTAGAGATCTGTTGGTTTGTCTTTTATGACGATTTACAAGTTGCAAAATGCAGCAATTCCACAGCTTTCATATTTCTCAAGTAATATATGTGACAGAAGCAAAACAGCGTATAAGAAATTCACAATTATTACCATCTATTTACATCCTTTTTGTACAGGGCAAAACGTATTTTGCATTTGGAAATTTCCTAGTCTGTCTCATCTAAACAGAGAGGGCATGATATTAGAAAAACTGCATTAAAAGTCCACAGCAGTCGAACTGTATGCATCATTAATTCAACACAACACAACTTTTGTTCTGTCCTTTGCAAACATAGTAACAGTTCTGTAAATCAGTGCCATTTCCATGCTGTAACATCTGTATCCTAGAGAATGCTGGATTCAGCTAGTTTTGGGGAGAGCTACAAATCCAAACTGACCCAGAGAGAGTTTTCACAAATAAAGATACCTGTAGGAACACCCTGAACAATTAAAATGAAGTGGGAAGCTCTCTGGTCCCAGTACTCTGTCAAAGTCAAAATGTTCAGGCAGAAATTAAACCATGGGGGAATCACATCTGCCAAAAAAATTGGCCACCACTTTAATATGCATATTTTACATGCTTATTCAGAAAATTACATTAGTCTGGAAAGATACTATGTGGAAGAATGATGATGTGTGTTTAAAAATCCCAAATAACTATAACAATTTATCCAAGCATAAATATACATATACAAATAAGTACACCAATAACCACTTTCCTAGGGAAAACTGATTTCCCTCCAGCTCCAGGCTGCATAAATAGGGCTTCCTTCCTTTTAGCTTGTCTCAACTTCCAACAGTTTTGTCTGCAGTAACCATGTGTAACAAACTATTCACTTATAACAACAATTTGATAAAGATAGTGCTTGAATCCTTTTGTTTATTTAATCTGAATTATTAATGCTAATTGTACCCAGTTGCACACAGCTATTCTCTCTAAATACAGGTAGCAGGATCCCAGTTCTTCTTCCTCATCACTGCTGCAGCCACTGGTATAGCCTAAAAATCAGAGTGGAGTGTGCCCAAAGGTTTTTCACACCAGTGCTATTGTCAGGAAATATTAATGGAGATTTGTAGCTTTCTGATAATATCCACAGGTTCAGTCCTGAACTAAGAAGGGTCAATTGCTAGAATAATCCCACAATTCAGAGATTAAAACACTGACAACATAATTCCATTGCTATACAACCTCCACATGGGGAAGGAAAGAACCTTTTGGCAGAGACCAAGTACTTTCCAGAGTAAAAGTTTCATCCTTTACTTCTCTTCTTTCAACTCTAGGCAGAGTTACCAAGTCTGTTATGCTTGGACAACTGCCTGGTGATTTACTCAGCCTGAGGCAAGCAGGGGGTGCTTCAAAGCTCATCCAGACCCACTTGTGATACCAGAGTAATAGTTTATTTTCTACATAAAGCACAACTGCCTGTTTCTTCAGTTGATTGAGGTTTTTTGTACTTACTGAACCTTTTTCTCTGTCTTCCTCCAGGAGCACGACTAGAGGAGAAAATATGAAAATCATTTTTTCTGCTGTGGCAGAGACTCAGTATTCAACAATATTTGGCATATAGTTCCAAAATGTCCTCATGTGGACATAGCTTTTACTGGCAAAAGAATACTAGTTAATGCCACATTTTGCTGAATTAGGCTGAGCAGTTTTTCAATGATTTATACTTTTTCCACTGCTACAAAGTTTCAGCAGTCCAACAATGTTCCTAACCCAACTGTCCTTTAAATAAATATGGCCCTCAGCAACAGAAAACAAGTCTGAATTCAGGCCCAGATCCAGGGTAAAATATACACCATTTAAAGTCACTTCCTTAAAGAAATGGCAGGACAGACTGAGTCCTTAATTAACAGAATATGCCTATATCTCCATTTCTTCTTTCAAGCTTCATAATTATTTTATTTTGGGGGCATACAGTAATGATTTCATCTCATAAAGTAAGCATTTCCACATTAGAAACATTTTCACTCCTGAAACCTTTTCATTTCACTCCTGAATATTTTAAGTGGATGAGTGTTGACAAGTTCCAAAAGAAACAAAATGCTCCCCCTAACTTTGCCCATTATATTTTTCAAGGAAAAACACAGGTGCGAAGCTGTGATAGCTTTCCACCTTTAGGTAAAATGGCAGTGACTGCTGAAAGCATCCAGAATACATAAAAATAGCTTGCATTTTTGTCTGATTTGGCACTGTCTAGGACTTGGACAGATACATTACAAGAAAAAAAAAAAACCACACAGAACGAAAAAACCCTAAGGAGTTTCATTTAAGGGTGTCTCATTCTAGAGAGGGGGGTAAAGAAGGGGAGGACTTGTGTTGCTCTTCACTCTCTGATGCGGAGGAGTCTTGAAGACACCATAGCATCCCACTTAGAACTTTTGAGTATTCAGTACATTTATACACTTTTGTTTATATGATGGTAACATGTTGAAGTGGTTAACAACAAGGAAAAGCAATTAATGGCTGTGCAAGTGATTAATTTTTGGTAGAAAAAGCCTCTAACTGTTCTATCAACTAGTGAAAACTTCTAGCCACAGAGCACTGAAGTAGAATTGAACACTTGAGAGAATGTAAAGTCATAAACAATATTACATGTCAATTCTGAACATTCATATGAATTAATGAATCTATTTATTAGGATACTAGGAGTTTACAGACTGAATATGAAATAGCCATCCTTCAGCATCTAGTACATGCAGGCTATTCCAAGAACATACTACAATTCTAGGAACCAAAGGAATAAACTGTAATTGTCATGCAATATACTGGTAATAGCATAATAGGCTTGGGAATTAAAAGCTCTGCTATTCACAAAGCAGCTGAAACTGTCTTGAGAGGAAAATTTGTCTTAATGACAACACAGAACTTATATTCTTAAATGTGCTGTCCTGATCAGGATTGCTTTTGAATAGCCTCTTCCTGTCCTTCTGTTGTGAAAAATAGGGTGGTGGTGATGGAGAAACTACAAATTCCGAACAATTTCTTTATTCAAGCTATAAGATTATTTCTTTACTATCATCCACTGACAACATGAAACAGTAAGTTTTTGACCAATCTGTAAACAGGCACTGAAATGGTTATTTCATAAAGAGGTCACGGAAGCATGGCCTATATGGTAACTGCCTAGAAGGAGGAGAGGGCACATCACCTAACACAACACTGAGTTGGACATAAAGTAATCAAATTCTTGGTACTAATTTCTTGAACTTTACTGCAAGTCCAAACCACACCACAATGCACCAGCCCTTCTAAAGTGAATTTGAACTTATTTTGAAAAATGCCATTCACACTTTTTTCCTTAAATCAGATCACACAAAGCCAGCTGAGAACAATACCCCAATCATCTCTCCTGGCCAAGCCCTGTGCTAACTCTGCGGTCATTACTCTTTAGCCAGAACCACCTTGGTTCATAGTCAAGTACAATGTGCAATTTAACAAAGAACTATTACTACAAATGGAAAAATCACAAATTCCCAGAGGCACGTGCAACGTGTGTCTCACAGACCACACCCTTACTGACACAGTACACTGCGTTCAAAGGCTCACAACTTCCTCAAACACCATTTCCCCTCAGAGCACGCCAAAACGCTAATCCCAAAAAAGCCAACACCCACATGAACTTTTAAACTGCCTTTTAAAAGAGAGCACATTTACTACTAAGTTTTTTGTCTTGCCTATTTCTAATGACTGAAAAAATACTGAATTAAACCAGAAAGCAAGCAGCATGACAAACGGGAATTACACTAACTGGATTACAAATTTAAATACATGAGGTAAATCTAAACACAACTGATATCAAATAGAAATATTTAATGCCTCAACACCTGCTTTTACCTATTTAGAGAATATTACCCATAAAAGCCTGCCCATCTTTTTTCCAAGTTAAGCATCCAGATGTATGTCTCTAAAGTTGTCTACAGAAACTAGAAGCACCTTTCTGCCTAAAAAAAGGCAATAAATGGGAACAATGTGGGTTGTTTAGTTTCTTTACTTGCTTTTTTTCTTTTACAGGGGAAGGAAACCATTAATTTACCACATGCATCTACCTGTCCTTCATCTTGTGCTGCTCAAAAGACACATATTAGTTTGGGGAGGAAAAAAAGTGTAGAGACAGACAAACAGCAATGCAACAAAGTGTGCTGATGACTTAGTTACACAAGTCAGGAAAAAGAAGGTTGACTAAGTGAAAAACATTAGGAAGGAAACAGCAAACAAAACAAAAATATCATTGTGCTGCTATATAAAGCCAGAGTATAACTGACACAGTGTACAGTTCAGATCCCTACCCCACACCTCAAACTCAATAAAAAAAAGGAGATGGCAGAACTGAAAAGGTAAAGAAAAAGAGCAGCAGTGGCCAAAGTTAAGAAGTAGATTCCAAATGAAAAAAAAAAATCCAAACACCAAAACACAACAACAAAGCCCAAACAAACAAAAACATACCCGAAACTTTTCAGCAAGTGAAACAGCCACTGGACGTTCCTACACTAAAGATACATAAATCACCAGTGGAATAGAAAAGGTGAATGGGAAGCAATTGTTTCCTGTTTCCCCCAACATGAAGCCAGAAAGTATTAAAATAAATTAACAGGGGCAGAAATGGAACATACCACATGTTTCTTTTTCCTCCTAAAATATTTCCTTAAAAAAAACGTGTGGGATTGAAAGACATATGATGTATATAGCTCTTTCTCTCTGCCACTCCTTCCCTCTCACGCTTTTCCTCTGCTCCGGCTTGAGTTCCCCTGGGTCTGCAGTTCTTCGGGGAAAAAGCCAAGCCAACCCTGCTCCAGCGTGGGGCTCTCCACGAGCCGCAGCTCCTTCAGGAACAGCCACCTGCTCCCGCCCGAGGCCTCCACAGGCTGCAGGGAGCCTCTCCTCCACAGCGCAGCACGCCACCGCCCCCTCGTCCTCTGACCTCGGGGTTCCCTCTCTTGGTTTGTTCTCTTGGTTTGATTTTTCTCCCCCCTCTCCCTTACCTGTCTGGTATGTTTTGCCCTTCTTTAAATACGTTTTCACAGAAGCACCCCACCCGTGGCGGCGGGTCTCAAAACCGGCCGGAACCAGCCGTGTCCGGTGTGGGGCAGCCTCGGCCGCTCCTCACAGGGGCTGCCCTGCAGCTCCCCCGCCAGCGCCTGGGCACCCGCCTCGGGTACAGCATGGACACCGAAAAGGAGGACTCTGCCTTGCAGGAGGAGTCCCTGTGCTCTAACGAAATGAGAGCTTCGATATTGGAGTTCCCTGAAGTTTGTGGCCTCAAATGATGGCTTCCTTATGTAACTTCTCCAGAGAATTCACACTACAGTCCTTCCATACATCTCTTTCTTCTACTCAAATCTTTATTCTCAGGAAGCTTACAGAAACTTAGTATTGGTGAAACATTAAAAAAAAAAAATTAAAAAAATTGATGGACATGTAAGCCAAAGAAATTTACTACTAGAACTTCTAAGAAGCAACCTAGTACACCATTACAAAGCAGATACTCCTGAATAGTGATGATACACTCTCAGTTAAAGCACCAAAGTTATTTTGCCTCAAGAACTCTGTAATCTATGCATTTAAGTAGAATATTAATGACTAGCATTTTTTGTGCAAATATATTTGAGTTCAAAACTTAAATTTCTCTCCCCTACAAATTGCAGCCTGCTGAGGAAAACAGTTGTGTATCAAAATGGTTCCAGTTTAGGGGTACAGCAAAACTAAAACCAGGGATTTATGGATTCTTCTGAAATAGTTACAATTGCATGGGAATTGAGGAAGACACAGGGCTGATGGACAGAGAACAGGGGTAAGTAAGACCACAGAGAAGCTCCCAGTCACTTACTTTTTCCAGAAGATGGCAAAACTCTTCTGGTTGCATACACTAAGTTTCTGAGATGACAAGTTAAAAATGTAACTGGCAATAACAAACATCATGTAGGCTACATATAAACACGGAAAACCAGAAGCAGTATTTTGCCATCTTTCATACAAAACCTAGATTTAAAAAGTTTAATGCTTTACCCACTTTCTGAGCATGCTTTCAGGTTGGAATGCGGTTCTGACAAACAGCATTACACTTAAGGCAATATGAACAGGATTTGTAAATCAAAATTGAAGTAACTCTTCTTCCATTCAGACTAATGATTAAGTTAGCTTTATGAGATTTAACAATATGCAATATCAAACCAAGGAAATTCCATGCTAGTGATCTCTATTATTTTTTTACCTCCATAAAATGCATGATTGCTTGGATCCTGGTAACCAATCCAGATCGCTCTACAAAATGATCTGAACAGATCTATGGATTAGAAAGCCATTTTTACAAAAATACAGATAGGAGAGTCAAGACAAGGAAAAAAACTACCATCACCACCCCCAAAAAATAAATAAATATGCAAACATATTACAGGACCTAGGGGCCATTCACAAACTAGACAGGAGGCAGACCTCACAGCAATCCAATAAAAATAGAAAGAACAGGAAATAACAACAGTGTATGATTGTAAACAGATTTCACATGGAAAATTATCTCTGCTCGCTTTTATTTCTACAGGATTGTTTAAAAAACAAGGAAAGAAGAAAAACATGCTTCCCTGCTCCCCATCTGCAATATCCAGAAAAATAATATTGTTAAAATTATTTTTAGAAACTAATCATTGAACCAATTTTGTACCTGGCAAAAACTGCCATATGGATAGGATTTTTAGAGTATGTTCACAGTCTTCAGGTACAAAAGTCAAGTTGCATGGTAGGATTCTTATAATATATGCTTGTAAGCATCCTTAGAGATTAACTGAATACATTACTTCGTGGATGAATTTTGTACCTATGAGTGATACTCAATCTTCAAGTTAATAATCCCAATAACCTAAAGACTATATTGCTTCTAATGCAAAAGGTAGTCGATACACACAAAAAATGTAATCTGCAGCTCCTGATTCTTTCTTAGCATGTGGAAACCAGATGCTAAGCTCAGAGATGAATGCAGACAAGAAACCAGTGCAAGTCATTTCACACTATGAGACAGATCTATTTTAACAAAACATCCATTACTGAAGAGTCTGGAGACTTTTTCAGTCTGACACCAGAAGCAAAGACTCAAAAGACAAGTTCTCAGAGGATGCCAAAGTTGTAAAATAGAGTAACCTATGTCAGACAGAGTGAAACTAGCTGTGGTTTACATCCACAACATTTTTAAAGGAAATGAATTATTGAAGACCTAGGCCATAAAATGGGGGGAAAAAACACCAATAGAGAGAGATATATATATAGTAGTGTAATTGCAAAGAATATCTACTAGTGCTACAAATAACCATTACATTTTTTTCCATACCAGATGTACTAATACATGTTCAATCTAAGCAACACTAGCTTTTATTTCAGAACACCTAACCCCCAAAATAGATTTGTTGTCAACAAATAATGTCTATAAACATAACATATGGCCTTACTATGGTGGAAAGCACTGTCCAGAAAAGGAACAGTTAGAATTGATACATGAAATAGCAGAAAAAGAGAAGAGGAAGCTTCGCCCCAAAGAAAAATTAGCATAAAGAAAAAACAGATCAATCTCAACAAAAATAGATACTGATAAAGAAGAGGATCACAGAAGTTTCAGACTGATAAGCAATGCAAATGTGAAACTCAACATCACACTAAAATAATTATAATGTGTTGTTTGAATCAAATACGGAAAACATCTGGGCTGCATCAAAAGAGGTGTGACCAGCAGGTCGAGGGAGGTGATCCTGCCCCTCTACTCTGTTCCTGTGAGACCCCACCTGGAGTACTGCGTCCAGCTCTGGGGGCCCCAGTACAGGAGAGACATGGAGCTGTTGGAGCGAGTCCAGAGGAGGGCCACGAAGCTGATCAGAGGGCTGGAGCACCTCTCCTGTGAGGACAGGCTGAGACAGTTGGGGTTGTTCAGCCTGGAGAAAAGAAGGCTCCAGGGAGACCTAATTGCAGCTTCCCAGTACCTGAAGGGGTCTACAGGAAAGATGGTGAGGGGCTGTTTATGAGGGAGTGCAGTGACAGGACAAGGGGTAATGGGTTTAAGCTGAAGGAGGTTCGATTTAGATTAGATGTTAGGAAGAAATTCTTTACTGTGAGGGTGGAACAGGTTGCCCAGAGAGGTCGTGGAGGCCCCATCCCTGGAAGTGTTTTAAGACCAGGCTGGATGAGGCTTTGGGCAACGTGGTCTAGTGGAGGGTGTCCCTGCCCATGGCAGGGGGGCTGGAACTAGGTGATGTTTGAGGTCCCTTCCAACCCAAACCATTCTATGATTCTATGATTCTATAACATATCCATCCACCTCTCTTTTTGAAATTAAGACAAAAATTTTACTTAGTCACGCAGCAAATCAACTCAGCAGAAATTCCCTGGGAAAAATTTAATCAGACCTTTCTTTTGCATCAGAGTCTGTTGTGCATTAGTACTCACAATGACTGGTAAAACTAGATACCAACGACAATCAGGTTAACCTAGTCTGGAATTACAAACACATTATTGTTCTCGTTATTATGTGGTTTTTGGATGATGCGATCTGTAAGAAGGAATAAGGCTGCTCAGAAAACCTGGCTATTCACAAGAAAAACAGGGCTTTCAACTCTCAAAGTTCTGCTATCCCCAAATATATTCTTTAAGTCACTGATCCAAGCATTTACACGGACTACATTCCATCTTTCCACCTTCCTGGTAACACAAGCCATTGGAGGTTAAAAAAAAGAAAATTTTCAGTTTGGTTTTATTTGAAGAGATACTTTTAGGACTTCAAAAGTATGGATTGATATATATAGTCTTCTGTAGCTTTTTAATGAGGGATTGCAGCCAATGCAAAACTAAGACAGCAACCTAAATATATTATTTTTCATAATATCTTACAAAATTTTTATCTTTATAGGCCATGTTTATTAATGAACATTATAAGAGTATACCAAAATGACTTGTGGGTTTAGTCTAAAGACTAAAACCAATTGGTCTGCGTACCAAAATCTGTAACAGCTTGCTGGCACCCTGTTCAAAATCTGGGGCGGTGCAAGGGGAGAACAATACACAGTCTTCTCAACTCATGACTGAAATTCATCTGTCCATCAGCACTGTAACTACATAAGGTATCCTGATCAGTACAAAAATAAACAAAATATAACTATTGAAGAGGAGGCAAAAAAAAAAAAAGGTTCCTGTCACCTGTCATTACAATCTGCCAAAGTTGATAACTCAGTTCACTTCTAAATTTAAACTTATTTTTTACACAAAGTGATTATTTCACTTCCTATACACGGACATACACACTAGCTAAATATTTTTTCTACATGTAATTAGCTAAGTCTGTAGACAAAGTCAATATAATTTATACTTTTATATTCAAAATTTCACTTATTGAATCAGAGAGGTGAAATACCTAGCTTGATTCCTATCACCCTGCAGGAAAATAAGCAGATGCAAAACATCTAAAGGTTATTTTTTGGACAGCAATTCAGATATAGTTTAAAAAAAAAAAACAAACCATAACAAAAAAAAAAACCAACCCCACGAAACAAAAACCAGAACACCACCACAAAAAGCCACTGTTCCAAAACAGAGCTTCTAAACTTTCCAAAGCCGTCTTTTTGCACAATTTCCCACTAAGAGAATCACAATTTCTACAATTGTTGCAATTCAGGATTAAAATAATTCTCAGAATACAGAAAATGTGGGGTTTGATCCACTTGATGGCAGATATAAAACAATAAACAATATACTTTAATATCTAAACTACAGATAGATCAAGCACAAACCATGTTTCAATCCTTCAGCACACACTTCATTTAAAAGGTCTGTTGAATTTACATTACACAGGACTGTCAGATTAGTGGTGGAATCCATCAGAGTACACAGATTGGCTTCTTTCTCCATTAAAATGTTTTGGTGAATATGACATTTGCGAGAAGATACATGTGCATGAAGGTGCACATGACTCACGAGAAGATACAGCAGAGAAGCTGATACAGAAAGAACAAATGCAGCATTAGTACAAGCCTTTCCAGAATGTCTCATCACAGCACTACCTGTTTTACAGGCAAGCCAAATTTAATCCCAAACCAATTCAGCTCTCAAATACTTAGCAAAAGCTGCCAACAAAGATTATCTGCACCATTAGCTGTACCTATTTGTGCAGTTTAGAAAGCTGCCCGCTGGGAGTGGAACTGGTGCAAACAGACTTTACGCAGACTATGAAACAACCATCAGAAGGCAGTTTTAGACATAAATCAGTATTTGCATAGGGTTACACGTATGTTAAGTGCTATTACAAGGCTGAATGGGATTTCAACACTCCAAGGTACAGTAAACCAAACATGAATAGTTTATGGAAGTTCACCAGAAGTAAGCCAGTAACTGAGGAGATTGAATTAGTCCAATCTTTAATTTACAGCTGTTAATTATGTGTGCATTTCTGTATTCTCCAATTTACATATTCTCCATATCTATTATGCACATCTCATTTGTTCTCATTAAAATAGATGTCATTAACAATGTATTAATTAACTGTTGATTAAGTTATTTTAACATTGTCTCAAAAACAGTGCACAAGCACTTGCACACAAACACAATACATAATCCAACTTTTACATGCCAAAAGGGAAAAAAAAAAAAAAAAAAGGGTTAGTGCCCAGGTTAGCCTATAGAAAACTGCAACTCAAAGGTTAAAGTCATTGAGGTCTTAAAGACGCAAGCAGTTTTGACCGTTGCTGGCACCATATTAGACTGTGTTAGAGGAGTTAACCAGGACAGCCCTATCTGGAGAGTAAACCAGCTACTACGAAGCCAGCTTAGAAAGGAACAAGTCACGAGAGAAGCAGAGGGAAAGGAAGCTTGCCATTAGGTGATGAGCCAACAAGTCTCAACAGTCAAATGTTCCACTTTGGGCTGATCTCTCGCCTTTCCTAAGGCTGCAACTTACTCCTTCAGGACTTTTTTCTATCAGTTCAGCATGTCAAGAGAACAAAGTTTAGAGCAGTAAGAAACAGCCATCAAGCCTTGGAACCCTGAGTCCTTCCCAAAAGAAACAAGACCTCTATGTTATTTTAGGACTGCTTTTATAATCAAATGATTATGTGGCTTTAAAACAAAACTCAAAGACATACCTTAAAATTAAGAGAGCAAAAACAAACATAAAAGGAATAACTTCTTCATTAGTTCAATCAATTCTCAAAGAAAGTGGCTATGGCAACAAGGGTAGTGTCAAAAATTAGAATGAGATACCCTATACACATAAATCCCTCTGCCACCAATTCTTTCTCCTACCCATAATATCACACTATTTCCAAATTACTGTACATCGCCATACCATAATTTCACTGAAAATTGAGTTATTACCTAAAATTGAGTGTGAAGGTTTTGAAGCTATTTGAAAGCAAGTTGGAAAATAGAAAAAGATGTCACCTCTTATTCCATTTGGAGCAGCACATTAAAAAGTCCAATCTACAAAGCATGGCAAATGTTATAATTCCCATGTGGGTTGGGGGGGTTTGGGTTTTTTTTTTGAGGGGGGGTTGGGGTTTTTTTGTTGGTTTGGGGGTTTTTTGGTTTTGGGGGGGTTTTTTTAGAGTCAACATCTATCATTTTATTTGTCACATTATGGCCCCAATTCTATTATTCATATATTATAGTCAAAAATATTACAGGACAGCCATGGTTCAATGGTTAGGGCTTTTTGAGGTAAAGCGTTCCAAAATTCATGCTCAAAAGCACAAGCTAAAATAACGCGCAGACTCTATAAAAGAATAACTTTTCTGTAAGTTCAGTTTTACCATTTAAATCTAGCCAAAGACACCAACTCTTAAGAGAAAGAGGTAAAAACTATTTCTGCTTCTACTATCTTTTTTTCCTTCATTGTTTTTGTACTTCTAAACCCTGTACAGAAGTCATTAACAAAATGAACTTTCTCTACTTGCACCTTTGTCAATATCTTGCTCAGATGACAGTAATATACTGCTTTAGAGACTGTTTTGTTTGCTTAGAAGAGAATCCAAATGTGGGCATAGCTTACATTTGGAGTAAATTTAACTACTGATTCTTAAATAAAGAATTGAGAAAACTGAGTCCTTTCTCACCACAGTTTGTATTTTGCCCCAAACATCATACATCATCTTTAGATGAGAGGCATCAATGCTGTTAAGTTTTTGATGTCCAAATGCCTTCTTACAAGAGACAGCAGCTGGTAAATTCTGTTCAAGCGTATTAAAACCATGGGGGTGCCAATGTGCAGGATATTCTCAGAAGACAAAGCTCAGCAAAACCATTAAGAACAATCTTAAGATGACCTGACTCTTTTACTATCTTCCCTATCAACAACTGTGACACGCCAAAAACATTAATCATTTGTACTATATTTGTACAAAAATGACTTCCCAGAGAACAGATGTTCTCTGTATTTGGCACAAACTTGCTTGTCTGAATTGGCGACATGATGTATCAACAGATAAGCTGAAAGTGTTGTTAGAACAGCATAGAAGCAACCAGGGCCCTTAGGTGTTCCTCACCTCTCCTGTTTTGTTTGTCTGTTTTTTTAGTTTATTGCATTTAAAACGCAAACAAACAGTTAACCAGGCAAGATTTGTTTTCTCAGCAGCTCACAAAGTTAGTTTTACCATCTTTACAGAGGTTTCAAAGCAAAATGTAAATCACAACTCTAAATAGTCACTAGAAAACAGAAACTGATCCCCCCATCACCATGCAACAGCACATCTCCACATCAAAAATTCATCATGTTATAGGCATGCCACTACGTTGCATTTCTGTTGCGGTGCTTCTTGCAGGCACTACTTATCATTTAAAGATTCTGGAAGCACGCTGCAGGCGTTGAAAAAATCTATTCAAGGTGGTCAGAGGGATTTTGCTGTGGTCTGTCACTGTACCGTACTCTTGAAGAAAGCATGTTACGTCATCTTAAGTGTAGCAACAGCTGCATTTGCACAGTTGTTTCTGTGTTACTTCAGTTAATGAAGCAAGATGACAGAAAAAGTAAAATCATGATCAAGTTTTCAAAGATTTCCATTAGTTGAATCACTGCTGCTGGCTCTGCCTTAAAGCAGAGTGCCAAATGTAGAAAGTGTCCTAGACAGCACTGAAAATACTGTAATGCTGCCCTTACGAAACCTCCCTGCAAACCACACTAGATCAATTCTTCAATTTTAGAGCCATTTTGGAACTATTATGAACCACCTTCAGCTCTTTAAATTAATCCATTATAATGTTGTCTTGAGTTATTTAAAGAACACATTCTGGCAGTTCTGTGATCATTTTTGGATCCTTATAATTGCCTTCACTGACCTTACTACATTGCTACTAATAAACATAAGTGATCATCTTTCAAATTTCATCCAAGAAAGCACACTGAAACATCACTTATTAGTTTTCAACAAGTATGCTCTGCAATGACATCTGGCAGTCTCGTATTTCTTCCTGATGAATAACTGAATAGACAGCTACACCAGTAACATAACCCTATGCCATGCCAGTCTCAAATATCACTGTGGTCTGACTGAATATACGGACTAGAGGGCTAAGGTCTTTCTCTTGGCTTCTTACTAGCATTTTTAACGGCCTTCTTGATGATCAAGGCAGCTAGAGAAAAACTATAGTAAAGAAAGGCAGGAGTGGTTCTAAAAGTGGTTAAATATACAGCTTTATACTCATTGCAAAGGGGCAAGAAAAATAAAAGATGTTATAAAATTCTTGAAGTTGTGGAGAAAGCACTATAGTCTATCACACTGTGTGGTGATTTTATGCTGGAATCATATCAGCAACTGCTTAAAAGGTTATTGCATTGGAGGCCACACCTGCTTCTCCTGCCTGTCACTGAACAACATCAACATGCTCGGTTTTACAACTGCATGGTAGCCCTTCTGATGTTGGTTAAGAGCAAAAATCTTCTAATATTTTTAAAAGCACACCAAAAACCTCCAAACTCTGACTTTGTTTGCTTCAATTTGGGCACTTTTGGGGCAGTTTTTGAAAAGTTTCCCAAAAATAAATTTTCATGATACAGTATACAAGTTGATAAATTTAGAAAGTTTTCCCATAAAATTTGACTAGAGACTGTTTGAGAAATAACTATGCTCAAATTATAACGGGAGGGGGGAGGAAAAAAGAGTAAGAGGGAGTGCAAAAAATCCCCAAAAACCTAAAACCAAAGACCGGTGCTTGAACAAGTTTGTATCATACCAGTTTAAACTACACATAAAATTTAGAATAACACATTTCTAAACAAACAAAACCCCTTCCATTTAATTGCCAGGAACTATAGCTCAGAGTAAATGATTATCGTTTGGAAGTTCCATGTACCACCCAGTATGCTGAGACATGTGCTTCTTAACAATTACTGAGTGGGAAACGAACAACTTGGGCAGTATATGGATACACGATGCAAAACTTCATGCATTTATTCGTCTTAATAGTGTAGGAAAGCAGAGGGGCCATCTGCCATCATTAAATAGCAGACAGTCCTAAGTCTAATTTGTACACAAATGGTTATGAAACGTTTTAGCTCTGCCAAAAATGATTTTGTTTGTAAAATCCTGAGACCAAGTACTCCAAACTATGTCCCATTAAGAAGGGAAAACACAAACTGTTGCTATTCTAAACATTCTCACTATTCTGTTTATTTTTAAAGACATAGCTAAAGCAAAAATTCAAAAATTTGCAATCAATCAGAGAAATCAGTCAGAGCTGTACCCCTGCATTCCACAGCCTACTTTAATCAAAATATCTTCCAGCTTTCTCTGGGAACTCTTTCATTCTTAGAGCTTTTTAAATCAACCAACTATCATACTGATAACAATATTAGATTCAGTCAGCTGTTTCAGAACACCAAAGTGAATAAAGTGCAATACTCTGAGCAGGAACACACAGCATATAAGACAAGATTTTCTTTCTTTATACATACACATGCACACGTATGTATATAAAATTAGGGCTAGCAGTTGAGATTCAACCAATAGTTCTGATATTCAACACTCCTATTCAGGCTCCTGTTTTCCCAAATATGCTTATGTGAAAGTCAGAGTTTATAGTAAATTGCCTTATTCTTTGCTTCTCACTCCAATATCCAAATGGCATAGTTACTTAAATAGCAGAGATACAGGACAAAGATGTTTACTTATAACAACCATAAGGAAACTCAGATCAGACACCTCACAAATGAGAGGATAGCCTGTCCAGCTAGTTTCTAACTAATTTTCTAGGCTTCTTTTTAATGAGGATGAAAATGGATAGGCATATGGAAATGATTCTCATGCATCTCATTTTTGTCCATAAGAATGGGATGAACATAAATAATTAGCTCTTATAACACAAACCCTCACTAGTAATGATTGCTTGCTTTCCAAAACACTGAATACTTCTGTAAATAGCTTATGACTATCCAGAATTTGTGTTGAATTGCAGTGCTTTATGTTACAGCAAGAATAAATAGGAACACTGATAAATTAATGCCTTCAGCATCCTCAGCTATCTCTGTTAAAATTAGCTTAGCACCAATGCACTTGCAAATCCTACCATGAACAGTGACTGTTCAAAACTACAGTATTACAGTAATTCTCCTAACAGCCTTCTGGAGATTGCTCCCCAAATGGTACAACTTGAATACACGGGCCCACCTCTCAAGACTGTCAAGATCCCTCTGGATGGCATCCCTTCCCTCCAGCGTGTCAACCGCAGCACACAGCTTAGTATTGTCAGCAAACTTGTTGAGGATGCACTCAATCCCACCGTCCACGTCCTCAACAAGGATGTTGAACAGTGCCAGTCCCAATACTGATCCCTGAGGAATGCCACTCGTCACTGCTCTCCACTTGGACATCAAGCCATTGACAGCAACTCTGAGTGTGACCATCCAGCCAATTTCTTATTCACCCAGTGGTCCACCCATCAGATCCATGCTTCTCCAATTTAGAGACAAGGTTGTTGTGCGGGACAGCGTCAAATGCTTTGCACAAGTCCAGGTACACAACATCAGTTGCTCTTCCCTTATCCACCAATGCTGTAACCCCATGTGGTGGGTTGACCCTGGCTGGAGGCCAGGTGCCCACCAGAGCCGCTCCATCACTCCCCTCATTCACTAAACAGGGGAGAAAAGGCATAACGAAATGCTTGCAGGTCGAGATAAGGACAGGGAGAGATCACTCACTAATTATCGTCATGAGCAAAACAGACCAAACTTAGAGAGGGAATTCATCTAATTTATTACTAGGCAAAACAGAGTAGAGCAATGAGAAATAAAATCAACTCTTAAAACACCTCCCCCCACCCCTCCCATCTTCCTGGGCTCGACTTCACTCCCGGCTTCAGCCTTCCCCCCCTTAGCGGCACAGGGGGACAGGGAATGGGGGTTACGGTCAGTTCATCACACGGTGTTTCTGCCGCTTCTTCATCCTCAGGGGGAGGACTCCTCTCGTCGTTCCCCTGGAGTCCCTCTCACAGGAGACAGTCCTTCACGAACTGCTCCAGCATGGAGTCTCTCCCACGGGGTGCAGACCTTGAGGAGCAAACTGCTCCAGCGTGGGGTCCCCCACGGGGTCACAAGTCCTGCCAGCAAACCTGCCCTGGCGTGGGCTCCTCTCTTCACAGGGCCACCAGTCCGGCCAGGAACTTGCTCCAGCGTGGGCTTCCCACGGGCCACAGCCTCCTTCAGGTGCCTCCACCTGCTCCGGCGTGGGGTCCTCCACGGGCTGCAGGTGGAATCTCTACACCCCCTCATCCTTCCTCCATGGGCTGCAGGGGGACAGCCTGCTTCACCATGGTCTTCACCACGGGCTGCAGGGGGATCTCTGCTCCGGCGCCTGGAGCACCTCCTGCCCCTCCATCTGCACTGACCTTGGTGTCTGCAGAGTTTCTTACATCTTCTCACTCCTCTCTCCGGCTGCAAAAGCTCTCTCTCTCTAAGTGTTTTTCTTCTTCTTAAATATGTTATCACAGAGGCGCTGATTGGCTTGGCCTTGGCCAGCGGCGGGCCCGTCTTAGAGCTGGCTGGCATTGGCTCTGTCAGACACAGGGGGAGCTTCTAGCAGCTTCTCACAGAAGCCACCCCTGTAGCCCCCCCACTACCAAAACCTTGCCACGCAAACCCAACACACCCCATCACAGAAGGTCACCAAATTTGTCAAGCACAATTTGCCCTTAGTGAAGCAGTCTTGGCTGTCACCGATCATCTCCTTATTTTCCATGTGCCTTAACATAGTTTCCAGGAGGATCTGCTCCATGATCTTGCCAGGCACAGAGGTGAGACTGACTGGCCTGTAGTTTCCCAGGTTTTCCTTTTTTCCCTTTTTAAAAATGGGGGTTATGTGTCCCCTTTTCTAGTCAGTAGGAATTTCACTGGACTGCCACAACTTCTCAAATACGATGGATAGTGGCTTAGCCACTTCATCTGCCAGTTCCCTCAGGACCTGCGGATGCAACTCATCAGGTCCCATGGACTTGTGCACCTTCAGGTTCCTTAGATGGTCTCATAGGCCTGTGTAGGCCTACATCACTGACCACAATCAATTCATTTCTTTGGGACATAGTTACTGAATGTCTCAATGCAACAGTTAACATAATAACTATAATGTATATCTTCCACTGTGAGCTTTCATGCTGCCTCTTTCTGATGTTACACTTTCATCATCTGCCCAAATGAATCAAGGTCAATCAAGCCAAATAAGGATGGAAAAATGGGCTAATGGTTGCAAATTCACTCTCACAGATGCAACAACTGAGTAGCGATCCATTCTAAAAAGCCAGCACATCCTCCAGTTAACAATCCAGGCAGTGTTGCTCCTACCTCTTGGTCCCCCACACTACATATTCAGTCCCTTTGTATTTAAACAGTGTGTACAACTTTATGTAGGCACCTTCAACTATTACATATCACTTTATGGGAAATATTGCTTCACTACTCACTGAACTGCTCACTATTGCACAAGTATACAAGTATCCACTTACCTAAGGTAACCTGCATTTTATTTTTACTATGAAACAGAGGTTAACCTAAAACACAGGGAGTGGCAAGTATTAATAATAATCTTTTAAAATAAAAGGTGAGTCATATTTTTGAAGGCATATAGTCAAGCATTTCCCCATAGAGAGCAACTTCCTAAGTTATGAGTAAAGAAAGTTCTTCCTCTCCAACTAACAGCATTTACTAAGCGCAAAGCAGTTGTATCAGTAATGCAAAAGGCTCCAAACTGCCACTAGAGTGGATATGTTATAGAAAAAAAAATTACTAGTAAACAACAACTACAAAATTAAATACGAAAACCATCAACCAAGAAGCCACCTCCTTTCATAGAATATCAAACCTGACTATTAGCACACAACAAGTCTCCAGTGCCTCTTGCTAACTGAAAAACAAGGCAAGCACTATCCCACATACTAGCTATTAAAAAAAAATAAAAAATGGTGCAGCACAACTTGAGTTGTTGCCCAATTAAAAAATGAATTCTCCTGACAGTATGAAAATTATTTCACTACTCAAAGTTTCCTGGAGCAGCATGCACATGTTCAGAGAAACCTTCTAAAGGTTAGACAGCATTTAGCATCTCTAACTGTATCATTTTACAAGTAATAAGATTTCTTTCTATCATCTACATCCTCAGGCTTATTACATTGTCACTAACAAGCGCTTCATTGTAGTTTGCTATTACCTGAGGAGGTCAGAAGAACACATCAGGTTTGATGAGTTTTGCTTGGCTTCAAATCCTGCACGCGCATGCACAAAGCACTCAATTTAACAAGATTCCCATTAGGTCAGGAGACCTGTACTATAAACAGAGATTTAATTTAGTTTTAATCACCTTAGAGCTTTTAATGTTCCTCAATACCAAGAGCAAAGGTTGGTAGGAATAGCTCTTGCATCCTCCCCACTGGGAAAATATATATTTAGTGTATCTCAGGGACTTCATCATTCTTCATTTAGAAAAAAAAATCTGCTGAAAAATCAGCTGGAGAAGTTACAAGAATCAGTCTATCCTGTATGCTTAGAAGCAGCCCTTCAACAGCTGATTACTTTAAGGTAATCCTTACTTATGAAGCCTTACTATTGTACTTCCTCCACCTGCAAAGGACTCTTGCTATTACAGTACAGTATTCATTTCAGCGTAACTTTCTAAAATAGATTCAGCTCCTTGGCAATGACAACTCATGCAGTATTCCTGTTAAAGAAATTACGACAATGCAAAAACATCATTGACCTTGGATCCAAACCTGTTTTTTCGGAGTTCAGGTTTAATTCTGTCTAGTGATATTTGAAACATCAATGCTCTCATTTCAAACCACAGTATATAAATTCAAGAAATTTTCCCTCTTGCAGAATCATTAATACTTATGATTTAGGATGTACATTAAAGCTATTCCAGTCATATTTCAGCCATATTTTTGGCTTCCATATTTCACCCTCTTGTTTTATAACCTGTGCTGTAGGGATTTTCCTTACTTTTTTTTTTCCTTAGTGAAGCTGAGCAAGAAATAGATTGATTATGTAAACATGGATAAAGATATTAGTATCTAATGAATGTCACAGTTGCCTGAAACAAAGTGAGAGGATGAAAATAAAGGTTTAAAATGGCTTTTTATTAAAATTGAGTTTTCATGCAATTAATATATTCTTAGAACATAAAACCAGGCAATAGCCTGTATATACTAAGTATATCACTGCATATACTAATATTGAGTATGTATATTTCAAGTATATCCTTACTTCTAATCTGAAAATTTTATATTCGCACTTGCCACCTAAAAACTAACTGTGGCCAGGTACCTTTCAGTTCCAAGAAAATTGTAAAGAACATATGGAACTCTGTATTCAGCAGCCTACAGCTCCACATTATTCTTCTATCTTTGTTTCTCACGAATTGTCCCAGTTTTCAATTGGTGCTGGAATATTTATGTAAGTTATAAAGTACACCAGGACAAATTATACAATTTAGCTATTTATTTCTTACAAACATTAGCAGCTACTTCTACTCCACAGCTCTGTCCCTGCCTTACAAGGAAGGTATTATTCACATCAGATTCTGAACTTGGAAAGGCGGGGTGGGTGGGTGTGTGTAGATTAAAGTCCAAGACTTCCCTTAGAGCTCAGAAGCAATGGCACTAGCCCTAAGTTTCTTAGATCAAGTTAAAAGATAAGAATTGGGCCTGTTTTCTGCACCTAACACAATCTCTGGTCCATATAGATGGCTCCTGGAATATTACTTAACTGCCCTAGCAACGTTTTATAGTATTTTTGTAGAGGAAGCTACAGACAACCTATCATATCATGCCACCAGATAGGATCCTGAGCAAACTAACTTCAAAGTTGGCTGTGTTTTGAGTGAGAGGTTGAATCAGATGGCTTCACTAGGGCCACTTCTAGCCTAAAGTATTATATGACTCAGCAGTTATATGCAATAGTCAAGGGGTAGCAGTGACACAATTCCACAGAGTACAAATAGTAGTAACAAATGGTATTAACACGAAATAAGCTGTTCAAGTAAAGCCACGTCCAAACTATCATTTGTCACTTGCATGCCTCTGGCAGAATAGTATATTTCTCATAGATTACATAGCTGGTTTAGGTCATATTTTGCCAATAAATAGGAAAACTAAGCTTTGAAAGTTTATTCATTATCTTTTGGCCCGTTTTCACAACTGCTAACTATAATGAAGTACTTGGACTGTCATCTTTCTGGAACAGGAAAGTGCATTTAAGTGTACTATATCTTTTTTTCTGACAAACAGATTAAATGCAATTTGAGACAAAAGAGAAATTTATCACTATTTTCTGGCAGTTAAATGGAATTTATGAAATGGTTTGGTGGCCTCTCAGATTTTTATCTACAATTAGCGATGCTAATAGTATTCGATCTCTATGACCCAAAGCTAAGAACTATCAATATACAACATTTGATCCAGCACTTCTACCAGTCCACTGTGGAAATGGCAGATAGAAGTCAGAATTAACTGCACAATATTTAAAAGGTTTGATCAGTGATAATTTGTTAAAACCAGCTGTTTCATTAATGTGTTTAATAGCTCAACTACCCAAATTACCAAAGAAAAATACATTTATGGTGTTTGCTTTAAACATTCTTATGAAATATTTTAAGACAGAGGCTTAAGGGTTTAGTCTATTTACAAAGATTACCATGCTATAAACAAATTAACATTTGTATCCAGCATGACTTCTTCAGTAGTCAATAGTCTAAGTCTGTGTTTATAAGCAGTATATAAATCCCCCCCCCCTTTTTTTTTTTTTTTTTAAGGAAGCATGTTTCCTCAAATCCAATTGCACACTTTGCATTCATTATGGTTGCACTAACATTTGCCAGAAACCAAGACATGTTACAATAGTGAAAGTACAGACCAACCTAGATTTAATTGCATAAGTCCAGGTTTGCTTATTAATAAACTTTTGAGTATTTTATTTAAACAGAGTTGGTTTATAGAAATATGGTATGTACTTGTGCTGGTTTTGGCTGGCATAGAGGTAATTTTCTTGATAGTAGCTAGAATGGGGCTATGTTTTGGATTGCTGCTGAAAACAGCATTGATAACATAGAGATATTTTCGTTACTGCTGAGCAGTGCTTACACAGAGCCAAGGCCTTTGCTGCTTCTCACATCACCCCATGAGCAAGTAGGCTGGGGGTGCACAAGAACTTGGGAGGGGATACAGCCAGGACAGCTGACCCCAACTGACCAAAGGGATATTCCATACCATATGACATGCTCAGCATATAAAGCTGGGGGAAGAAGAAAAGGGAAAGACGTTTAGAGCGATGGTGTTTGTCTTCCCAAGTCACCATTAGCATGATGAGCCCTGCTTTTCTGGAGATGGCTGAACAATGGAAAGTGGTGAATGAATTCTTTGTTTTGCTCTGCTTGCGTGCAGGGTTTTTGCTTTACCTATTAAACTGTCTGTATCTCAACCCATTATTTTTCTTTTACTCTCCCAGTTCTCTCCCCCATCCCACCGGGGGTGGGGAGTGAGCGAGCAGCTGCATGGTGCTTAGTTGCTGGCTAGTCTTAATCCATGACAGTACTACACAACGATTGTCAACTTTATTAGGTACACAATGCTGTTAAACAGTGAGCTCACGTTTGACTCAAGAAGTCCATGTTTTCCAAATGGCAAAATAACTTCCCAAGAATGTCACAAAAAGGATAAACAGAAACAAAGAGGGGAAAAAAAAAAAACCCAAACCAAGACTTTATTAACAAAAATGCTATGTGCACCTTTATAAATAAGTACATAATTCTAAGTGAAAATAACATGGATCGTGTTCATTCAGTACCCTATTGTTAGAGTCAATAGCACACTGGGAAAACCTAACATCCCTTAGGATGTTGACTCAAATGCAGAGATACGAATGGAGGAACAGATGAGTAGAATACATAGCAATGCCTAAACCAATAAACAGCAGCTGTTTTACAGTGAAGTAAAACTTTCATACACCTAACACTAAATTGCAGCAGTTCAGGCACTTATCCCAGTTACTCATCCCTTCTACGTAAAGAGCATTTTCCAGAAAACGGGCAGGGCAGTGACCCTTCAGCTGTTTATGCTGCAGTGGAGTAGAAACCATGGGAAACTAACAAAACCACATAATCCTGTATGACGCCTTTCAGTGATTCAACAACAAAAAACCCCACACCCACAAACTAATTTGCAAGATGCTGTTCCTACATATAGAATCAAAAGCCCATATAAACATAAGAAAAAGAGAGAAGTATTTGAAGTAAGAGTAAATGAGAAGTGAAATACAGCCCTCTAAACAAAGCCGATGAGATGCTCAACTTCAGAAACTGTAACTCAAATAGCCAGTAAAGAAGGAGACACAAAACAGCTTAGGGATATTACATATTGCAGACAACATATTATCAAGATAAGCTGAATAAACTGTTTGCATACTGTACCAGAGAACATACACAACTGAGTTCAGTAGTTCTGTCAAGTTTCCTTGCAAGAACTGTATGCAAACACAAAAGAACAGCACATTCTGCTTTTTTATTTCCTTCACCAGCCACAGTAGCAAAAACGCTTTCTTAGAACCAGAATCTCTCTCTCACTCTTCATGCCAAAGGCTCTGAATTATTTTAAGATGTGTCATACATTCATTTTATACTTTTGCTCTTTTCTATAATATTCCTTTCATCTCATACTCCAGGAAACACCTGTCTTGGATCCTCACAGTATAACAAGATCAAATTTTATATTTACAGTTTAGTTTTACAGTTTTGCCCAACCAATTTTTGAGGCCAAACAAATATAGACTTCTATACTGAAATAATATACTAAAACAATAATATAGACTATTTACAAATATTGCTATATGCAATCATTAATTAATTTCATTCCCATTAGATAAGATAGGAACCTGAAGCACAGACATACTAAGTCAGAACCTAAAGATACATTACAGTCTATGCTTGGACTACCAACATGCACACACAGGTAAATCTGCTAAAAAAGGATTCAGGAAATAAATTTTATGAAAAACACTACTGTTTGGGTCTCCCCCTGCCTCTTAATATCTGCATATTAATAGTATTATATTCACTGTGCTCATGAAGAAAATAGCTTATTGGGACATGCATAAGTAAAGCCACATAAGAGCCAGCATTCTGTACTGTGATTAGTGGTTCTGAAGCAATTAGTTTGTAATAGAGAAATGTAAGCCAGGTCGTATGGAACTGGCATGAGAAAGACTGGATATAAGAAAACAGTAAGATCATACAAGCTTTTATAAGCAAGCTTCTGTCAGAAACAGTATAAAAACTCAGAATAGTGAGGCTTCCAGTTAATGTTGAACAACTGCAGAAAACAATCTTGAATATTTAAATAATTTTCAACTCATTTAATAGCATTGTTTCTATTGTTCCTTATATGGTGACAGTTGATGAACCTTCTAACCAGATTAATCTCTGTTGCAGCAGCCTCTTCAGAGCATGTGGTTCTGCACTGATGCTTTTCTGGTCACTCCCTGTAATTTATTATCTTTGTAGTTTTAAGATGCAAAGTCCAGCACATTCCAATAACCATCATACTACTAGCAAGACAATTACAGGTCACTGCAGCTGGAGTGCCAGTCCTCCACTGTTCCTTTTTTTTTTTTCTTCCAGTTTCTCTGAATGAAGTTTCCAGTAAATCTCAGACAGACACAAAAATGGAGCTCATTAGACAAGTCATACATGCCTTTTTCACAATTTTGAAAATGCTCTGTCCATGACTAATGCAGAAAACACTGAATCTGCAACCCTGAAGTGACACACTGACTGAACATACTACAGTACTACTCAGTAGTACTTAGAAGATGCACAAAGCAAAATGCAATAGTAGCAAAATAAAAAACCAGACCAGCTTCCTTGCTGGAATTCATCTAAGAAACTACCTTCATAGAATATACTTGGAAATAACCCATACCAATAATTATTAATGAGACATCACATAACTATGTTTCAGTTATTGCATTGCTGGTAAGTGTGATGCAGGGGCATGACATAAGATCTTCTGGAAAAAGAGAAAAAAAAAAAGTTGAAATAGTTCTTACCAAGGTTTTCTCAACATTGCATTGAATAAAAAGAAGCCTTACTCATATATAAATATTCTTCTTGTCAAAATCAGTGACTAGTAGTACAAGACAAAAGCCAACTTCAAGGCCTAATATTATCAAAAAAGTATCACAGATTAAGTCAGGTCCTGAAATTACTATTAGTTGACACTTCTCATTTGAGTTCATTCAAATTAATTTCACCAATAGCAATGTTACTTTTGGAAATCTCTGCCTCACACAGAAGGCCACGCTAAATGGTAGCATTAAAAAGCCATCGTGACTGTGCTATAACTGCACTTTTATTAGCACCTTTTTAGAGCTGTTGCCTAACACCAGCCTATGGACATTTGGGTAATAACTTGATATATATACCTATGCAGCTTGTTAAAGCGAGAAGCTAGAGAGATTTCTTCTCTCTACAATTTCTCTATATGATCAAGTAAAGTCAGCCTACACTTCTGAGTTTTCTGCCAGTTTCTGATATTTACATTAAAGAAAAAAAAAAGTTTTACTATGCTCTGTAATTTATCATCTCTCCACTAAATCTATACCTTCTCTGCTAAGCATTAGGAGCTTTTGCAATCCCAAGATGACAAAAAAGCTACAAAATTCCATGACATTATAGAACAAATATCTTCAACCTTTTTCTCCCTAAACTCAGACCCTAATATAGAGAGGCTTTAGATAACTTGCAAAAACTATTTTATGCACATTAACAAGTGGCTCAAGAACTGTTTCCAGTTGTTTTAGGACTGGTTCTGGTCAACTCACTAGTTGTTGTAATCAATAAATTAACTTTCACCTCAGAGCTGGAGAAGCTCTTTTCAACTACAATTCAGCTCAGACAGCTATATTTTAATGAATATGAATACTCATATTCCAGCTCTCAGATTATTTGTGAAAACTATATTCATGTATTCACATAGCAGGATTATTTTTCCTCCTACTTTACCTCCAGACTCCAGCACAACTACTATGAGACTGAATGATTCAACCATAAGCAGTGGCCCATTTCACCATGACATTAGTTTCATGTCACCTAGAAATTTGTAACATTAAGGAAATAAAGACTTCAGTTTTTTACATTTTTAACATGAACATTTTTTACTGAAAATTTTCACAGATCTTCGAGGTGAGGGTGTTTAGCCTCATATAGACCCAAATGTATGCTCCTACAACTCTTTCCCCACTTTTCCCTGGTCCATAAGCACACCAGGAATGCTAGTACGTCAGTGACCCTTATTTTAAATAGTATTTCTTGCATAAAATGAATAACATAAATGGGGGGGGGGGGGGTGTTAAAGCAATGCACGCAAAGACTGGACATTCTCACCATACCTGAGCCAAACCCCTGTGAAACCTTATTTAACTCCATACCAGAGGCTCAAGTACCTCTGCTATTTTCAGTGAAGTTAACTGAGAAGGCACAAGCAAAGTCATCCATACAGTAGCCTTCAGGTGCCTTGTTTCCCCTCAAAGTAGTTGAACACAGAAGTTTGCTGGTCACTCCAGCTGGCTTTGTTTTGTTGTTTGGTTTTGGGGGGGTTTTTTGTTTGTTTGGTTGGTTGGTTTTTTTAAAAGAAACATCACCACGCCTTTCTTTTTCATTAAAATAAGTCTCTACCAGACTAAAAACAAGTTAACATAAAGCTTACAGCTTCCTCACCCTTCAGATATCGGTACGTCTGAGACGAACCACGGACAAGAACAGCGACTACCCTCCCGGCCTGGGCAGGCAGCTGCACGAGCAGAGGCAGCTGCACGAGCCCCGGCCGCAGGAGAGCGCGGCCAGGCCAGCGCGCGTCTCAGAGGCGGCTGAGCGGGTAGAAGGGGCGGCCATTTTGGAGGCGAGCAGCGACGTTCGCGGCACGGCCTCTGCGGACTCCGCCAAGGGGAGAAGGTGTGCTCTGCAGAGCTGCTCGCTTTCCAAAAATACGAAGCTGGCAAGATCATTCGCAGCTTTGAAACATGTTTTCCTCACTTTCACATCATTTTCTATCAGCTCTTTCACCTTAAGTGATCGCCCACCGTTCCCCCTCCCCCCTCGCCACCATGTTGCACACCCGCAGGGAGCACCACTTCCCCTGCTGCCCTTCGCCACAGCCTGTGCTCGTTGCTGATCTAGCTTCCCACTACACAGGGCTTTTTTGAGTCTTCCTGACGCTTTTGACAAACATCTTCCTCACAGCTTGAACAGGCTCGGGGTAGGATTAAGGAGTCTAAGAACCAAGGTGAGCTTTTTAACAGCTTGTGTAACTAACATCCCTTGCATTGGTCTACTCATAGCTGGCTGCTAGCAGGAATGAATCTGACAGCCTGCATTTGCTTTGAGATGTGTAAAATTGTGTGAAGTTGCTACTAGCATCATTGGTATACTTCAGGCACCATGAGGAGAGAGAAGGAGCCTGAACACAAGAACCACTTGATCACCAGGTGGAAGGCACAAGTCTTGCTATAGTGTTGCAAGATGGCTGAGACTCTGCCAGAGCACGCTGGGAAGGAGGTGGCTACGGTGCATTGGTGGCTGCATGGGGAATGGTAGTGCTGATTTTTAGTTCTTAGGTGAGTAATCTTACCTGTCTGACTGTGTGCTACACTGTTTTCCTGTTTTCAGGATTATTAGAGTGTTTCCTAGTCTCTGCTCCTCTTATAGAAGGAGAGAATGAGCTCAGCATGTATTTTGGGGAATGGGTGAGGGGTTGTATTTTTACTATGTGCTGTATGCCATACAATGTAGCTAATACAGGTATCACTTTTTGTTGATGTAATAATTCTAAGAGAAATTTTTTTTTCAAGAATTGTGTCAGTAGGTGCTTATAGTATGCTTGGGAAACTCTGAACTCTCTTGTGCCACATATCTAAGTATTATTTATATTCAACTTTCTCAATTTCCATTACTTTGAAATACTTTGTTTTCTTTCAGTGGTACTGAAGCCAAACTGTTCTTAATCCTGGCAGTTGCTGCTCTCTGCATTCTTTTTATGAACAAAGTTAACTTCCATTATGTTCCTTGTGGATGGAAACCAGGCTGAGTTTGCGATCTGAGCTTGTTATTAGCTGTGTGGGCTGGAGCAGAGCCTGGGGAATTTGGAAAACCAAACACATTGTATGAGAGGTGAAGGGAGAAGGAAAATCAAAAAGAAAGACACAGGTAGGGATAGAGGGAGGCTTATCATACTGGCAGAGTGTGGTTTGAGGAAGGAGAAAGAAAAATGAGGCCAGGAGAGGTGACTAAGTATTGGGAAGAGAGAACTAAGTGAGAAACTGGAAGATGTGCCCCATATGCCACCTGGTAGGGGAGTTGCTTTCTCATCACCTACTTGAGAGGCCTCTTCTATTTTTAAGGTGTTTCAGGCTGTATTTTAAATTTGAATGCATATATGTGCTTTTGTGGTTGAAATGTAAAGGTGTATTCCCGTTCTACTGTCACCGAAATTCAGGAATAAAAGAAAACTCCTTAACACCAATTTAGCATTAAGAAGCAGGCATTTCCTTTATTGCAGCGCTGGGTGTCAGGAGGGTAGTTCCTCTAATCAGGCACACCTAATGCTGGTTCTCTTGTCATATTTATACACAAATGTTACAAAGATTACAAAGTGGTACACTCCCCGTTACAATAATTGGTTCATATTTCTTCACCTAGTATGCAAACTAGAACGCACGCTCAGTTCCTTTCTCCGCCTCTATCTTTTGAGTAGGTGGGATAATTTGGGTAGGGGGCTTATGAGTCAGTGGTCGTGGGGACCCTGGCCCAAATTACCTTTCCCCTAGTTTCTCAATATTTCGGTGTTGGTAATTGTTTGCTATACGCCTCAGCAAGATAAGGATGCTCCTGGAGGCAATTAATGTCCTCCCTTTTTGAAAAGTATGTACGTAAGGACCTTGAAGTGTCTTGTAGATCCTCCTTTTTTTCATGATGTGTAGCAGGTGCTCATTCTAAGAATCGTTAGCCTTCTACCTAAACTAATAATGAATAGTTTCTTATCACATATAATACAAGTAGGCCTTCATTACAGGCCTTATCTGCTTGGCTATGTTTTCTTATTATGTATAATATAAGCAGGCCTTCGTTACAGGCCTTTCTTTTTGGCTACACTACATTAAAAGAAAAACCATAGATTTTTTAAAACTGTATTTTCCTTTTCCAGCTGAATACTGGGGTTTCTAATGCCTGCCTGTAAAACATTTACCCATTTTATAAAATGCACGTTCAATAGAAACTTTTATATAAGAGTCTTTCAAAATAAACTGTTGCTGCATGATACAGATTACAAATCTTAATTGGAAGGCAATGTCTTTGCTTGAATGCCTAAACAGGTAGTGTTTTTAAAAAGCTGAATGTATTGCTGTAAACAGTATTTAGAAAGTCTTTAAGTCTCATGCAGGTCACCAGCATAACAGAGCTATTTTTTATGTTTTTCTTTACTCTAGACCTGTAGGGTTTTAAGAGAATTGGGGTTTATGAACCAGCAGTATATTCTTTACAAAAATCTAGTGATTAAAGAGCATGTTGTTCTTCATCTAAATATTAATATAGTGTCTTTTATTCCTATTCAAATTATTTAGAATATGTATTCTAAAAAAGATAAATGTCTAAAAAAGATACATTTTCTGCAAATATTTTCAAACTATATATTTAAATTTTATATTAAAATCAGTTTTATTCTAGCAGCTTCTGTGGAGGCTTAATGGTCTCTTCAACTAAATCTTATGACAATTCACAATATGTAAAACCATTTCAAGTAGACTTCTGTAATGAAAATTAAGATCATATGGAAGTAATTGAGATTTTATTTGGGTACTGTAGAGGTAAGGTGAAAGACTTGTGGTGTTCTTTAGAAATTCTTCCTAGTGCCTTTGAAAGCTCCACTGGCAGTGTCTAAAGATAGGTTGATCTAATTACCACTGAGAGGCTGTAAACTACAGGAAATTCTATTCAGCATCCCATGCGGTATGGTCTCTGCCAAAAGAACTCCAGGCACAAATCAATAATTTTCTAGGACAAGTTTGGTATTTCCATGTCCCCAAATTACTGTATCAGTATTTTGCTCAGAATTATTAGCTTACCCAGTAAAAAGTAATGAATTTCCTGGCTTTATGTTGCTACCCTATTATATTGTAACAAGATGCTTCTGACTATGAAAAAGCAATGCTCATGAAAGTTGCCATGCTGAGATTAGCACTATGATCAGGAAAAAGTCCAGCCAGAATTCTTGAAAGCCAGCCACACTTTCCAAGAAGTTAAAGTAGAAGTGAATAGCAGGTTTGTGCTTTTAAAAATCGAAACACTTTTTTCTGTTTTGCTTTTTAATATTTCTGTCTTACCTGAGCTGTAGATCACTTAGATTCTTGAATGTGTCTTTTCTTTTATGTATCTGTTTCTGCTGTGTGCGTTCCCAACTAGCAAATCAATGAATGAATGGTATCTGGTCCAGTGTAAGAGCAGAAGCCTTCACTCTTGCATATATTGAGTTAAATTCTGATTGTGCAGCTCTGAAGCTCCAAACTCTTATGATGCAAACTTAATAATCTTTTTGCCTATAGCATAACAATTATAATTAGCATCATTGTGCTTAATACACATAATTTTTGTCCACTGGAAAGAATAGAAATGGATGTCATTGGCAATCTTCAGAATAGAAGGAGCACTCCGTAAATGTGCTTTGCCTGCCAAGTGTTAGAATTTTGCACATGCATTATAATTTTACAAAGTTAGAATTTACTACAATACCATGATATCACTGCAACTTTTAAATGAGGTTTAGTATTAATATTCAAAAAACCCAAGCTTTATTGGAGGCTTCAAAACTGTGTCTAGATTGTCCAAATGTTAATACTTAGACTGGCAGGAGCAAGCAACATACAAATTTGCAAATTGTAGATGATTTGTGGTGAATGAAATACATTTTCATAGAATCATTAAGATTGGAAAAGACCTCTAAGATCAAGTCCAAACGTCAACCCAACACCACCATATCTACTAAACCATGTCCCGAAGTGCCACATCTACACGTTTTTTGAACACCTCCAGGGATGGTGACTCCACCACCTCTCTGGGCAGCCTGTTCCAATGCCTGACCACTCTTTCAGTGAAGAAATTTTTCCTAATATCTAATCTAAACCTCTCCTGATGCATCTTGAGGCCATTTCCTCTTGTCCTGTCACTTGTTACTTGGGAGAAGAGACCAACACCCATCTCACTACAACCTCCTTTGAGGTAGTTGTAGAGAGCTATAAGGTCTCCCCTCAGCCTCCTCTTCTCCAGGCTAAACAAGCCCAGTTCAATTTTAGAGCAGAACAGCTAATGAAATTTACATTTTGGCTTTGTTATGAGTGAATTATAGTTTTTTTGTTTGAATGATTATTATAAAGTTTTTCATCTTTCAGTGAATCAAAACTACACAGAAACAAACAACATGAGGAGCTTGCAGATGTCTACAAATGCTGATTCATCGTGTATGGGCTCAAATAACCAATTTTGTATTTCTCTAAACTTGTTCCTGTACAAACTAAAAAGAATTCCCAAATGGGTACAATTAAAATATCCCGTGAGGAAAAATAGGCTGTCATGGTTTAACCCAGCAGGCAGCTAAAACAACCACACAGCTGTTCACTCACTCCCTGCCCCCAGTGGGATGGGGGAGAGAATCAGAAAAATAAGGTAAAACTTGTGGGTTGAGATAAAGACAGTTTAATAGGACAGAAAAGGAAGAGAATGATAAAAGAATATACAAAACAAGTGAGTGATGCACAGCACAAATGGTCACCACCCAAAGCTGATGCTCAGCTAGTTTGAGCTGTGCCACCTCTAAGCCAAACCCCCAGTTATATGCTGAGCATGACATCATATGGTATGGAATATCCCTTTGGCCAGTTTGGGTCAGCTGTCCTGGCTGTGTCCCCTCCCAGCTTCTTGGGCACCCCCAGCCTTCTTGTTGGCAGGCAGTATGAGAAGCTGAAAAGTCCTTGACTGCTTGGCAACAACTAAAATATTAGTGTGTTACCAACATTATTCTCACCCTAAATCCAAAACACAGTACTACACCAGCTGCTAGGAAGAAAATTAACTCTGTCCCAGCTGAAACCGAGACAGTGGCTTAACCACTCCAGCAATGAAGCAAATGACCTTATCTGGAATTCTGAGAAAACTTCAGGACCAGGCTGTTTCAGAGAGAGATTCACACATATGAATACTAGACAAATGGCCTACATAGCTTGAATATATCTACCCACTATATGTCTGAGAGCTATTTGGATGCTTGAGTGTGAAAGTTTGCTTGTTACCTGTCAAACTTGATGGTAAGACTCCAGAGCAAGGGGAGATTTGGGTCCAGGCTCACTTTGCTGTGACTTCCAATGTGTCGCTAACCTGTTGTTCTGCAGTCCTTTCCCCTACAAGGAAACTATCAACATTGTAATAGTGCTCTGGCATTTCTATATAACCTGCTGCTGGATGCTTTTTCCTTCTATTTTTTTTATATGGCGGGTAAGCCTTTTCATGTGCGTCCTAGTTTTCAACTAGTTTGTTGCATGTGTTCGTATTATGGTCCTGTCAGGGGATAAACCTTACCCCATCCAACTGAGTGCAGGTTTTAGGATGCCTCTTTTATTGTCATGAATGCTTATGTTTTCACTGTTTTGTTTCTTCACTGTGATATTACTACTGAATGGTTTTCTACAGAAAATTATTTGATAAGACTTTTTATAAGGTAATTGCTATAGTCCATTCCTTTCTGTGTCATGACATTAGCAAGAATTCCCTTAAAAATGTCTTAGATCTACAGCCCTACTAACATATTAATGTCTTACTGTAATCCTAAAGTATTTTCAGAAAGCCAAAAACACAAGTATGTATTTATGAGCTTCATTTATGTTCTGAAGTATCCTATTAGATTCTTTCTCTTGATCTAGAAGATGGTGCTCAGCATTTATTTCATGGAAACAAACATTGTGATCATTCATCATTCTAAGTTATGTTCTGATTTTCAGTAGACCAAATATGACCTGAGAAATCACGTTAACTTCTTAGAAGTTAGTCTTTTAATTATTTTTTTTTCAATCTGTTTCTTAGTTGTTAGGAATCCACACATGCAAGCTACCCCCAGATATGTTTAGCAGAGAATGATGATGAGAATGATTAAATGCTAGTTTGATCTGAACATTCTTCTGGCCCTACAATGGTAGAGGAACATCAGGTCGAAAAAGGCAAAATGTGAAGATTCCTCTGTTACTCTGCTGTGTCTGTTTAGATCTTCATGTGAAGGAAGCAGACTATGATAGTGGCTTAGGAGATTTATGGAAAGCTGTGTAACTTCAAAGGCAATTTTAAACAAAAAAAAATTAGTCGCTTTCAGAAAGTCAAACAATAATGTTTACCCAAAAGTGTTAGGAGGTACAGTCCTTGTTTGATGAATTGTTAACTGTAGAGGTAACTGAGGGCATTTCCCTGAGAAGGGCAAACTGTCACTCAGTGAGTCAGAGGGTCTCAGTTGCAAAGCAATCAGTAGCACAGAGAGACTCCTCTGGTTTCCAAAGTACTATTCACAGGGTCATAGCAAGTATGACTAAAGAAATCTGAAAAATTATATGTTCTCTCTTCTTCCCACCATGTAGTGTCACATGACGGTATACTCAAGATATGTGCTCAGGTACATGCTCAGCCTTAATGCTGTGTGGAAATATGTAAGAGGCAAAAATTTGGAATACTATGTTCTTGATGAGTAAGGTCTTATATTAATAGTTATATAGCCAATTGGTGTGAGATAAGAAAGAAAGGAACAGAAGGGAAGAAACCTGCACAAGTTCATTTTTGTGATTGAGTGAGCAATATTGGCCCTCGAAGCTTGGGGTAAATAGCCTAAAGAAAAAAATATTACAGTGTTATTTTGTTCAGTTTCAAACATTTTAGCAACATATTTCTGTACTATATTAATGAGAATGCTTGGAAACTCAGTCCAAATATGATAAAATGCACAAGCTTATTCAGTATCATTGGAGACAGCTGTCTTTAAAGACATGTAAGGACTTTGTGGTTAATAATTTTCTTTGGAAACACTTACATTATAAGTTTATTTAAAAAAAAAAAAACGCCTGGGACTTTCAGATATTTGGCCACCATTTATTTTGCTGTTACTGTTTTCTTGTGCTCTTATACGTCCAGTCAGCATTGCCTTGTTTTACATAACAATTGCTTTTTCTTGTTGGGCAAAACCCAATGGAACTCTGTTCAACTTCTGCTTTACTTCACAGATGTTACCCTTAGAGAACCGATTTTTATGTTTACTTATGTTTATATTCTGGGCTTAATGTCTTTTTCTCTACAGCAGGTAGCTTCTAACTTAGTAGAATGGCATGAGTATAATAAAGCAGAATCCAACTTTGTGCTATAGACCCAACAGTTGTTCTCTGCCTACGTACCATACGTGATATCCACCTTCTCAGAAGCACTGCTAAATGGAGTAATGCAGTACTTCCACTCTAAGGGTTGGAAACAACAGTAGCGAAAAGAGGTGCTTTATAGGGAGACTGCAGGCCTGGCTGTTTTTTGCAGTCCTTTCCCTTTTACTCTCCCAGCGTCGACAATTGTATTAGGGATGTTGGAAGATAAATTCCTGCTTGATCCTTTTTGTGTTTATGAACCTGTTTTCCCTTAATCTGTGTAGTCTTCCTTGAATCCCCTGACAGCTGTCTGTAGCAGTAAGTTCCAGCAGCTGGCTACCTGCTGCTCCTCCCTCACACACACCCCCTCACCATCTTACACCAGTCTTATTTCATGAAGTGCCTTCTACTAATGTATAGTGGGATTTGCTGAACAACAATTTTTCGTTCACTCTATCTGCTGTCTTAATGGTATCTGCAAACCTCTATTATATTCCCTTCCACCTAATCCTCTCCCAGCTGGGGTGTTCCAGCTGTTTTAAGCCATCCTGTTAAGACAGCTGTTCCATTCTCCTCATTATTTTAGTTACCCTTCTCTAATTTCTCAATGTCCTTCTTGAAATATGGCAACTCTAAGTACACTCAGTATTCAAGATGCAGCCATGCTATGGTCATAAAGGGGCAAAATGTCACACTGAATTTTCCTAAAATACTATGGAGTCATAAGGCAAAAAGGAAATCACATGGGGAAATACAACTTCCTGGACAGTTACAGCATTTGGATGTCTTTTGTCAGCTTAAGCTCTTATTCTGTCAGCTTATGTTCCAAAAGTCAGGATGCAGGTCTTGATATTTCAGGTATAATCAGGTGTTGTAGATCATGCATGTAAAGACTTACCTTGCTATGAAGGAACTAAGTGTACAGTTGGTGTGATGATTGTGTCTGTTGGTCATCTTTAGTACATCTCATTATTTTTGGATCTGTATCCTTACCTAAATGAGGAAGAAAGAATTATTTTTTTACTTACCAATACTTGTTCTTGGCAGATGACTTTGTTACATATAACTAGACTTCTTGAAGTTTTATAAATCCTTTTTATTTTCCAAATTAATGCTCTAACACAGTAACAGTGATGTCTAGCACCAGTTTAGTGTAACAACTGTGTGGTTTAGAATTTAGACAAGTTACTCAATATTAAATCAGTTCAGAATTACTGAATTCAAATCATTCTTGGAGGTAAGTTTTGCTTCTTTATAAACTTGCCCCATTGTCACCAGGTCACCATTTAAATTTCAAATATAATTAGGAAAGAAATTTATTTTCAGTTCTTCCTGATTTCATTACTTTCAGCCTTGTAGTAAACTTCCAAGCCAAACTCGCCTGAAGTGGTAGAATCCTTAGTTTACAGTTGAGTTCAAAGTTTATCTAGGATTATGTCAGTTCTTTTGAGCTGAAGCTATATGACATCTCAGCTAAACATAAATATAAATGACATCAAACTAAGTATTTATTTTGGGTATCTTTTAGTCTTTACATACTTGATATTAACATATTCTGGTTATGAGAGAGAATAACAAACTTTTGTAGTCAGTCTGGGTTTTTTTCCCTCATCTTCAGTGTTGCCAATATATCGAGTGTGCTTTTACTTTATGCACTTCCTTTAATAAAAGAGTTAATGAAATACAACTGTCTTAATTCCTTGACAAGTTTGTAATGGGTTAGGCAGACATGCCTGTGATTTTTAACAATGATGGGAAATGCTATTGGGTATAACCCACCTTCACTTCTCTTAGGGTCCTCCTATTTTTTTTAAAGACAGGAGAATAGTAAATTAGTCATACTTCAGCGTATAGGGCTTGCAGTTTGATATGCCATAGAACTTGGGGTTTTGCAGAATTGCTTAACAGTTGAGTAAACTTTATCTCAATTTTTTGACAGCCATGTAAATAGGCAAGTGAAACATTACAACCACAAAGAATCTAGTCAGATGGAAACTAACTATATTGACCTAAGAAAATGTTAATATGCTTATTATACAACACAGTATAAGAATTCAAAGCATGTGTGTATGTAAGTTAGCTCACAACAAGCTTCTCTCGCATTTTAGTTGCCATGCAATTGTTTCTTAATAGCTTTTCCACATTGTTGCTGTGTGTAGTTTGAGAGAAGATATTAGAAAAGAATTTATACCACTCTCTCCATGGGTTCTGTTATAACATAGCTATTTCCTTTTGGGAGTAAGGAGAAAGTAGGAGCTTTCCAAAAACTGAAATATGCAGTGCGCAAAGCCAATTTTCAGTTTTAAGTAACCGAGTGTATCACATAAGATTCCAAGCTGATATGTGTCAAAGCACATTTAGATTGTTATAGCAATATAGATAGAAATAAAGAGAAGATGGTAACTGTAAATAAACTGGCCCTACTTTCAACCGCAACTCCAAAAATTCAAATTCAGGCATCAGTTCCCAGTAAAAAGACTTATTTAGCACAAGATCTCAAAATAAAATACTGTTATGAAATAAATTTTTCAATAGCACTGTGGGAGACGCTTCTGTAAGTACGATTGTAATGATCAGGCATTTGAGGAAGCAGGTAGGGGGGCTTGCTTTTTAAGACCATCTGACAATATCAAGAATATGGTACTATTTGGTTTTAAAACACTGGTCAGACATCCGTGGAACTACAGAGTTTGTATATACATTTTAAATCCTTCTCAAAATTCCTAGGTTTCTAAAATAGAAGTTCAGATTGCATATGAAACAAAAGTACTCATTTTCCTCTCTTATAAGCTCATCCTTATTTGCTTTGATGTACCAAAACAAGATTTTCAGAGATGTCAGCCACCTAGAGAGCTTTCATAGGGTGTCTGTGCATCATGCCACTGTGACGTGGGCTCTGAGTCTGCACCAGAGGAAAGAACAGCTGTTATAAAGAAATGGAAATAGTGATGAGAACAGTGTTGAGATTCAAATGAGGATGCAAGGAACAGGGAATCACTGAACCTGGAAAAAATGGGTTGAGAAAGAAACTCACAGCAGGAGATAGAGCAAGAAAAATGAGTAGGAATAAAAAGCAATCGTGTATACTTAAACAACATCTTTTGCCCTCAGAAATTCTTGGGCAAAATACAAAAGCAGGCTTTAAAAGAAAAACAGCACCTTTCTTAAAAAACAAAACAAAAAACCAGATTGTGTTCCAGATATTTGGACTGTCAAACTACTTTGTGCAACCAGAATTCTATATACTTATAACATAGCTGAACAGCAAAACAGGCAAATTAAAGACATGTGCCCTATTTGTCAGAGCAACACCAGACAGCACCAGTAAATTGAGGCCCCACTCTTATTGCTTAAAAGCACAGTGCTTATAAAACAACCCAGTCAATTCCAGTATATGAGCTAATGTACTTTAAAAAAAAAAAGTGCGTGAAAGCAATACTACTGTTTATATTAAATGTAGTAACTACATCTCAATATCCATTTACCACGTGTGGGTTTTTTTCCAGCATTCTGCAAAGATGGTTTCAATCTGTCCACAAACCATTTTTTTTCCTCTTGATTCTTGTATGCTTGACAATAGCATACTAGAAATTATCTCTTCTATCTATAGGACATCAACTATTGCCATCTATGAACAGAGAACGTGCTCTGCTGAGAAGGAAGGAGAATGGAAAGGGACGAACTAAGAAGGAAAATGACTTGCTCTATGAGTGGGGAACCGTAGTTAATAGAGGTTGTATTGTAATACTACCTAAAGTAGTTTTTATGCTAATAATGAGAGCTTGAGAATTACTGAAATACACATTATTAACCATTAAATCTTGCAGGTTCAGTTACAATAACTATAGCCGGTGTATAGCTAGCTATGTGAGTGGTGCACGGGGCACTAGATAGCAGAGGCAGTGTGCTCCAGAGCACAGACTGCTGGAAGGCTTTTGGAGGTTGCAAGTGTAACAGTGGTAATGAGGCACTATGCAGCAGCTAAATCAACCTACAAGACTCCCTTTGAGGAGACGAATCCAGAGAATCATTTGAAGAATTCATGCTTGTGCATATCTACTTACGTAGATTTATAGCGAGGGAGGAAGAGACATAATGGGGAACATCTCTCTGCTTTTGAATCCCTTTTGACTTTTGCCTCATATGCTTCTGTAGCACATCCTGTCCTGATATATTCTACTTCTGTCTGCCTCACCCCATAAGTGAAGCGACTTTGGGTCGCTTCCCCATTCTGTCCCAGCTACCTGAAAGCTCTCCCTGGTATTAACAGTACTATGCAGTAAACTCACAATGTAGCTTGGCAAGCACTTTTAGTGGGCATCTGGTTTTCTATCTATTTTGTCGTAGGCTGACAGGTACTAGTGTGCTGTGAAAAGCTTAGAAATATCATTCTGCAGATTTCAAATCTGTGACTGGCTTCAGGATTCAAAAGCAGCTGCATCAAAGATTGTCATTATTATTATTTTTTTAAATGCATTTATAACTGAGTGACTTTCCAAATATAGGTGCCGACTTGGAAGCAGGGAAAGCTATTTTCCAATCTGTATGACTGGCAACCTGTAAAGAAATGCTGAATTAATGCAGATTCAAGAAAAGGTCTGTTTAACTGTCTAATCCACCATAATTAAAATGTGCTGTTGTAGGTGTTGATTGCAGTAACTTTTTTTAACAAAGTCTCTCTAATTAACTCCTTTTCTGTATCAATGTATTTATACATAGTACTGCCCTCTACAAGCATCAGTCAAGACTACTCATGTGTTTATGGTTAGCTCTCCCATAGGAGGCTGTAAATCCTAGGACTAATAACTAATGATAGAATCATAATAAATTAGAGTAATAACAAATACTTTGAGTCTACTTATGGAAGTATTTTTGGTTCTGATATCCACAGCGAGCAGTAAAATGCAACTGACAGTGCTAATGTTTGTTTATGAGAAGATCATTTAGAGAAGATTAATCTGATTCCCTCTACTCAACCCTTAAATGAATAAATTGGAGGTCTTTTTGGATATACAGGCCAAAGATGTTGCAAATACTTGAAGGAAAACATTTTGAGCAGTATTTTTACGTCTTCTGACCCTAGCAGGCACTCTTTAAATAAATGTTTAGCAAAACTATAATGGCTAAACATTTATTTAAAATAATAAAAAATCTTAAAATACTATGTATTTCTCTATAGTGATACTTCACTAGTTTATAAAGAAACTAAAAACAGAAACTAATCTGCAATTAGTTGACCTTGCAGAAATCTATTCCAGAATGGTTTAACAATCAACGGTTTATGTAAAATTACAAGAGAAGAACAGAGAAAGGAAGAGAAGACTTGGCCATGTACATATCTGGAAAACTGTCTTGCACTAAGCCTTATTGTTTTGGACAAAGTCAGTAAATGAGCATCCCATCTGGTATAGTTTTAAAGAAAAGCAAGCCCTGTCTTTTCTGAGCAGCTGTACTCTTGTACTCAGTGGCAGGCAGAAAAGGAAAAGAAGCAAAGAAATGCAGTACTGGCAGGATTTTGGAAGAAGTAATGGAGATTCCAACATCTGCAGGATTTATTGAACCCATTGAGAATTTGTATGTTGTCCTTTCACCTTCGTTATCTTCTGCTACAGCCCTTTGTGTTTATCTGACCTGACAAGTTGTTCACAGAAAGATGGCTGCCTATGATCAAACCAGAAGAAGTGGTAGAAAGTACTTTTATTAGGAGACAGTATGATGATGGTAAATTTGGAAGACTAAGTATTTACCTTAGTACAGCTTTAAGTTTTCACCACTGCCTGAGAAAGCCATCATAATTAGGATGTTTTAAGTCCTTGTTTGAAGCCATTGAAACTTTTGTGCCCATACTGAACATATTATTAAGTGTAAGTGTAGTTACAAAGACCAGTAGCCAATACTTGTGTTTTAAAGATACTAAGGTTGATTGTATATGATAATAGTACCATCATTATATGATTAAGGATCTGACAGACTGTCAGAAGTGGGTTAAAATGGGACAGCTGAAAGATGGGTGGATCTGAAATGCTTAATCACTAACAATCACTGCCACATGTGAATAGTTTATTGTGTTAAGCTGAAAACTGTGGCAATTCAGTGGGAGATGTATGACTCTCCATTAGCCTCTGAGGCTGACGCTCAGGGCCAATGGCAGCTTCAGACAATTGATTTTCTTCTGCTGCTGTGAGTCTGGAGTTTCCGGCTGTGTACGAATATCCTAATCCGCTTGCTTCTCTGTTGGCTGAAGAGTTTGATTTGTCCATAATGAGTTAGAGAGACATCTGACAAGCCGTTCATCCAGCAGACTTGAGAGGATAGTGAAATGGAGTGGGCGTCTAATAATGAGGAGCTGGGGACAGTAATTTAGTTCTTACTGTATCTCAGCCAACAAAGATGTGCCTACAACATATGTGACGTGTAGAAGGGTTAGCACTGCCTTCTGTTATTTGGTCAAATATTATTCGAACACCTAGTAATTCAGTAAATGTTTTTTATTTTACATTAGTAACTAAAATTAAAGGACAGTTCAGTCGCCCATTATGACAACTAAGTATTCTTTCCAACTAACAGTACTTGGCCTGTCTGGTGACTAGTCTCAGCCAATATGCCATGAATGTTTTGCAAAAGTGACAGCTGACAACTCTACATAAATCTGTCTTGCTTTGCTCATTAGCGATAATTCTTGGGTAGCTTTCAAACCGGAGTTTACGGTATATGTGCTGTGGGTGAAATCATCAGCTGTGCTTGATGCAAGAGTGATGTTCAATTGCAGTACTTGTGGTTCCTAACTGCATATTTGAAATACAGTGAAAAATACAAAACCTGTTCCTGATGCACCATGTAGGGCTGTCAAAGAACAATTTAGTCCTTGCTAAAATGCTTAGTATCATGATGAATAATTTTGTCTTAATGATCTGTTTCCCTTACGTACTTCAGATTTCTCTCCTAGCAGGAGATTTGTTTTGCAGATGTAAGGTAAAATCATCTACCTATTTTTCCCTTAAATCTGTTTTATCTTCTATGATTTGATCACAAATTTTTTTTTTTTATATGGATGTCCAGGAATATAAAGACTAAATATAAAAACCCAAGGGCACTGTATGTATATGTGTGTGTGTGTATGTGTATATATATATAAAAATAAAAAAACCACCTTTGGAATCTGCAACTGTGGGCAAGGCTATGAAATTTTATTTTTGGTATCAGCAATTATTACTCTGAGGGCTTTAGGTATTGCTAATGTTTTATTCTTAGCACAGGTTAACTGTAGCAGTAGGATTAGCAGTCTGTCAGTGACAATATGTTTTGAAGCAGGCTAATAGGTTGCCAAACCCAGACTTCAGGCAGCAGGTGAGGTCTGAAAACTAAAAATGTCATTGTTTAATACTGTGGAGAAGCTGGTCCCGCTTTTCAAATAACAATAACTCCTTCAGTGTCTCACAGTAACTATTATCTTCAATCTGTCTTTTAATCTTTTATGGCTTCAATCAGACCTTCAATATGTGGATTTTTTATTGGGATGATCATAGGCTGCCTGATTTTGTCTGACTGGTGATTGGGACAATTATTTAAAACAGAATTTCTAGGTTGGATTAGCGAATAGATGCACATAAATTGATAAGATAGTAATTTGTGTCTTAATAAGGTCTGCTTAAGAACTTTCTGGCAGTTTGTAATAGTACATATCTCAGTTTATGAATAGTCTTCTTTCAGTATCCATGTCTTTCCAAAAAGATGGTAGGATTTTTGAGCATGAGGATGTTGCAATTTGTTAGATGAACTATGCAAGGCTGACCCCGAATGAAAGAATTATTTCTGGCTACACCGAGCAAAGACTAAACCATTCAAAATATATTAACTAGGGCAGCCTAATTCAGCGGGGGGTTTGTTTGTCTTTTTCTTCCTTACTGAAAGCAGTTTTATGGAAATAGCCTTATTGACAGAAAAGGCTGTTCTTGTGAAAGTGTTGGCTGCTTGGAATTTGATCTGGAAAGCCAGCTGACACACTTAAAAGCAAGTTTCTGTTTCAGCACTTATATTAGCAGCTATAAGACTTTTATCTCTTGCAGCAGAAAAAATTGTCAAATGTAGGCTCAGCAACAAAGTTTCAATAAAATGTTTCTACTAATCAAGCTAACAGCCACATCGGAAATTAACTTGAAAATTCCTTTGAGGCATACTTATGTATATGAGTAATACTGTGACTTAGTTCTCTTCAGGCTAACTTTACCTGACTTCATGCTTGAAGTAGTTTTAAAACACTGACAGTCTGTTACATCTAGACTTGGAATTGCACAGAAGACTGAGAGTATGATTCTGGATCCATTGGATCCATTCTGGATGCATTGCATCCTCTAAATATGGAGAGTAATACCCCATTGCTTGAGGCTGGCTCTCGAGATTTGTTTACTGTTAAGGCATCTTACCAAAGTCACCATGCTGAAAAATCTAAATTCCGGCTAAGTGAAACAAAACCTCAATATTGGAGTTGTGTTATTTGAAGCCTTTGCAACGGCCATCTGTTTTCTTTCTTTAGTGAAAATATTACTATGGAAAAGCTGTTTGCAAACTGAAATTTCCTCAAGAGGATGCTTAAGCATCTGAAATATCTTGAGTTGGCCAGCAGTGGACTAGAGCCAGTGGAGCCCTCGGTCCCAGTTCTGTGAAGGGGTAACACAGGTAAATATATAGTTGTACACAGGAATGGTGCTGAATAAGCCAAAAATTATGTTGGAATCTACTGATACCAAGGGAATTTTGAGATGAGTTCAGCATGGCTTTATCCAAAATAAGAAGCCACAGTCATTTCCTTCCTTGTCTCATGGAAGAAAATTGGGTTAACTTGATAGCTGGCTGTTTGAAAGGGATTACATAACCTCTATTGCTAGTGTTTTATAAGAAAACTTAGTATTAACTGCTTGAACTGCTGCATACCTCTAAAATTTGCTTTATAACTTTCTGCACCCATTCCTAAGAAGACTTCTATGGAAAGGACATAATGGTGTTTTAATTAACTTTGGAGGTCAATCCCACCAGATACTCAGTCATTATTATCTGTAGGAATCTATGTTATTTCCTTATGGTTGCTTTAAAAATGACCAGGAATCGCATCTTCTGGTATTACAGAGGTGTTTGGGAACAGTGTAGTTCCATATCAGTCCAAAATATTTTGACAAGCTCTGTGTTTTAGCCATGTCTCCTGTCAGTAACAATTAGTGGCATCTGTGTAAGAATGGAACTGAACTGAAGGTGCACAGAGTTGAAAATAATTGTGGGTAACCTTTTAATCACAAGTTTATTTCAGAGAGAGCAAGTAGTGCTCTTTAAGAAATAATATTTGGTGCCTTGTGGATGATCAAAGTGCTCTAGAATTAGTCATGAAACCTGCTGCACTTTTACTTAACAGGTAATAGTTAGGAGCGTAACAGGCTTGCATTTTTATATATTAAACTGAGGTGGATTTCAAAGCCAGTAAGCTGTAAAATCATGTATGTTGACAGAGTAGTTGCATGCATGCACAGACTAGTCAATGACAATTAACATTCATATTTGACATGCAAAGACTTGATATGCACAAAGGTGTGCATGTTAAAAATTCTGGCCGCTTGGGCTGGGTCATAGGTTTATTGACAAAGATGTTTATCTTAGTAACTTCTTGCTGGAGATTGTGGGCATGTGCTCCCATTTTTATTATTGTTAGAGAAGTTCCAGTTGCAGATTGCTTTTTGTGACTTTTAAGAAACGAGTAAAAAAGATAATAGCTTGACTTTCAAGGTCTTTTGCTGCAATTTTAGGGCTGAGAGTTTAGAAATAATATATATCCACTTGTAAACTGATCTAGTAAAAAGAGCCATTAAGCAGGGAAGAGTAATGCATTCCAGGACATTGTTCCAACTATCTTAGCAAAACCCCCTCAATGTTTTACTTTGTGAGGAAGAAGCAAGAAATAGCAGATGGGTTGCCAAACACTCCCAGATGATGCCAGCTCTGACTAATATCAGCCCTTCTTATCTTCCTAAAACACCCAATTGTCCTCACAAACAATTAATTGTTTCATCTGTAACTGTAGTCATTTAATTATGTATTCATTGGCTTTGAAGTCATGAAACAAGCAAATGGAAACTTTGAGAAATGGAAATAGTATTGTACAGAGGGATTGTGATTCAGTATGGAGATCACTTCTTTTCACAGACACTGTGCAGTAAGCTGTGGAGCTTTATTTTAGTAACTAATGAAGATTCAAATACAGCCCCTTAGACTAAGTCTGATGGTAGCATGGGGAAAGACAGGAACTCTGTCAGTCATGTTAGTGGGTAAATCGAAAGGCAGCTCTAGAAGGTGCTCTCACCTTCCTCCCAGGTGGGTTGTGCTTGTTAGCAATCTGGTGGCAAACTGTTTAAAAGGCAGTGTGCACTTAAGGATTGATAGTAAGCCAGTGGCAACTACTGTTGGCAGTGCTTACAAGCAGCTCAAGCAGACAGCTTTTATCTATTTATCTAGAAAGTCTATGGCTGTTGCATGAACGCAGTATCTTCCTAGTGTTGTCAGGACTATGAAGAGACTTGCAGGTGGAGGACTAATTATGGCCTGAGATTTGTTTTCTTTCTGACACAGATCCTAAATAAAACCAAACTTTTTCCTCAGTATTATCGCAGCACAGGAAGAAGGCAAGTGTGCAACTGTTCGGTAGATGGAAAGAACAGAATCTTCTTCACTCACTTATCCCTGTGGTTTAGTGCTTTAGTGGTCAATTCTTTAGTAGGTGCTCTAGAAATGTGTAAGATAAAGATGAGATTCTGAAGGCTTCTTAAAAACCTTTGCTTGCATGAGTGGATTCAAGATTGTAGTTATAGTGGTGGTTTCTCTGAGGTGTTTGTGGTGAGGTTAGTTGCAATGGGCTGGTAGGATCTTGGAGTTTCCTTTCATGTGCCACTTAATTTTCCATTCCAGTCTAGTGGGTGTTCACTTGTTACCACAAAGAAAGTGTAAAATAAATTAAAACAATATGGATATACTTCTCAGTATGCCTGTGATGCTTGCTACTAAATCTGTATTGATTTCATAGAACCAGCAGTAGTGTAGAGCAATACTATACAAATAATGACTCTTCCCGATAGCTTCTTCATGAGTAACAAAAGAGCAAGAACTACTTGCTTCTGTTCATTCATTCATTCTATTGTATTGAGATATGCTGTGAGATATGTATGTCGCACCTTCCCTGCTCTTCTCCATCTGTCTTAAATAATTGGAAGTGTTTAAGACCAGGTTGGATGGGGCTTTGGGCAACCTGGCCTAGTGGAGGGTGTCCCTGCCCGCAGCAGGGGGGTTGGAACTAGATGATCTTTAAGGTCCCTTCCAACCCAAACCATTCTGTGATTCTATGATTCCATGAATTAGGTGCTGTCCTAGACAAATTGCAGTTAACCTCTCTGTATAAATACAGTGCATAGCACTTTGTGGCATGTAATATGAAGCATTAAACAATATATAGAAGGCCATGAAGGCTTAATGTGAGTGACTCTGTGAAATACATTTGTACTATATTCTGAATTTGAAGAGCAAAACACTTTTAAAACATGATAATGTTAAGCCTTATACCTATTCAGAGATTGTTGTTGTTGTTTTGCTCAATTTAAGGGTTTCTTTTTAGGGGTAAGTAGTTTATTTTGGTATCCCCTCCTAACAAGGGGTTTAATTTACCTCCTTAAAGAGTATCAGGGCTTCCTTAGAACAAAACCATTACTGCCTTTTGGTAAAACTTGACAATGGAGTGGGTTTTTTGCCTCAAGTTTAAGATTATTAGCTTGCTAAACAGCTCATGCTATGTAATGTTTTAGTCTCATAAATTTCAATTTAGGATAATGATACTAAATACAACTTTTTTTTTTTTTTTTAAATTTATTAAAGGCCTAGTCCCACTCCTTTGGGGTATGTCTGATTTTTGTTCCTGACTTACACATTTCCAGTTTTCAGATTCCTTTCTTGTTCTGAATTGTAGAAGGATAAACAAATTTCTTGTATTTCATGCGTATTTGTTCCTGTTACCATCTGGTTTTGTAGGTGTCTCTTGTTACTTCTTTTGGTTTAAGTATCTTTTTTTAAACAGTAATGTTAACATGAGATGTTGAATGAAGAAAAAACTGAAGAATTAGGTTAATAATTGCACTTGGATTGGAGCACGTCTTCTGTTTTTACTAAAGAAAAAAATGTCTTAAGTTTCTATTACTGCTGAGTAAAAAAAATACCAAGCCTCTTTTGATGGAAAATTTGGTTTCTCAGATGAGAAAATGTTGGACAGTGTGATTATTATTTTGTTTTGTCAAACTGAAAACTTCTCAGGAAAAAAACCCCTTGTTTTGAAAGGGTCTGATCCAATCATATTAGTCTTTTGACAATAAACCGTATAGTGTAAAATGACCATCTGCTTTGTGAGATTTTTATTCAAGATATCTCATGCCCATATTTCCTTCTGGATTCTCAGCCAACTTGTGAGTTCATTTTGAGGCAGACATTTTGGGGGTTTTTGCTGGGGTTTTTTTGTTTTTATTTTTTGTGTCAAAGAAGTTGGTGAACAGAATGACAGGATTATTTGCGGTTTATAGAATTCCTGATGACTTCATGTCTGATCTCTGCTGTCTGTTTACATAGTGTTATATACCCCAAAAGGCTACTATGGAATCTCTTCTGTCATTGGAACCAGTGTTCATCCCCAGTTTTGACACATGAATATTTTTGTTCGTTTACTCCCTCTTGAATCTTCTTGGACGTTACCTGCACCTCTTCTGTTTGATACCTCTCTGTGTTCTGAGATTCTGCTATTGGCCACTGTCCTCTGCTTCTGGCTCTTGCAGAATATTTTCTGCTTTCTTTCCTCACTACTTTAGCACGAATTAGTTCTTTATGTTTTCCTTTCTTGTGTTGCCTTCAAAACAACTTGAATTCTTTTGAGGTCTGACAATATCTGGTTATCAAAAGTTTGCCTTCTTAGAGAATATGCAGAGTTGATGCATATTTTTTAAGACAGCGAATGTCTTTTTACTGAAATATAAACAGTGGCTTGTATTTCAAGTCCAGGAAGTTGCTATCTTTGGATAGGAAATTGAATATGGAATATCCTCCTATGAACTAACTATTTCTGAGCGTCATGGCTGGCTATACAGAGCTGTATCATCTGGCCTGTAGTAATTTGTCTTCTGTCTTTCTATATGTCCACCGCCACTGGTTGTGACTGCTTGTTGCAATCTGTTGTCTTCCCTTAGTGTTGCTGAAACAACTCTCAGAAAGTTTCCCATGATGTTTTCCAAGTCAAAATTCAAAAACAGTGTTTCACTTTTCCACTTCTTCTAGCTTTGGCTTTTAATACTGTCAGTATAGCGTTCCTGAAATGTCGCATTCATTCTCTTGGCTTATATGACTATGCTGTTTGAATTTCTACATCCCTCATCACTCTTCCATTGGAGGATTTTTTTCTCCAACTAGTCTCACTTTCCAATACAAATACAGCTTCCCCCTCTGATGACAAGTCATATATTTGCCTGTAAACCAGAGATCTGTGTCATATTCAATATTGAAATCTTACCCCATTACTTTGTTTGTTTGTCATGAATGGGCTGCAGAAGCATGCATAAAACCTGAAGTCTTTCATCCACCACCTCTCTGACTGCTGTAGAGAATCTGTGCTGTCATTCTGCCTGTCATTCGCTTTCATGCTCAAGGTATTTTTCTTTAGTGAAAGCCTTTCCCCAGGACTTCCTATCTAGGTGACATCTAAGAATTACACCCCCCCCCCCCCTTTTTTTTTTTTTCCTCATAGCTGGCTACTAGCTATCTGGATAGTGTCTGGATCAATAGTGTCTGGCCTACAGAAATTTGTCATCTGTCTTTTTATATACCCAGTCTCACTGGTTGTGATGTCTCTTTTCTTTGTGAGAGGGGAGTGATTACTTGATTACTTTGGATTCAAAGCCAAAACTGTTGTCTAATTGACATTTAAACACTGTCAGTTCTTCCTGTTAAGATACAGCTTTCCTAATTTAGCTGCACAGATCTGCTTTTCTCTAGGCTTTCCTTGTTTTGTCTTAGATATTAGAACATCCATTTTGCAGACTATGAGAGGTGGGAGTCTTTTTGTACTTATATTAATGCAAAATGCAGCTTCAAAAATGATTCTTGGGGCCATTGTTTGATCTCATTACCCTGTTATTAGTGTCCTTCCACTTGCTCCCATTCTATAGTCATACCCAGATTGCTTGTCTTTGTTTTCATAGCCCTTTCTAGCTGGTTCCTGTGTTTCATTTAATTTTTGAAGTTTCTGTTTCCTCCTATCAGAGGTGAACTAGCATAAAACTACAGTGATACAAACATGGTTATATTCCTATTGTAGAATGTACACCTAATAACTATGCTAGTGAAACTTTTTAAAAGTAGACTAGGCTTAGGACAGCATGGATTTGGGGAGGTGGAGGGAAACACAGGGAATCAATTAGGCAGCACTGTTCAGCATGATCTCAGCATATTAGATGTCTGACTTGAGATGCCAGACACCTTATAAGTCTTGTTGTTGTTTGTGGACTGGGTGTTTTGGCTTCATCATACAGACTTTTAAGTGGGTGCTTCGTTAAGTTTTGGACCTTTGTGATACATAAGTATGTGTTAGTTGTTGCATAGATGATTGATACATTTCCAACAGAAAAATTTCCTAGCTATAACTTTCATTTTCACAATATTGAGAATTGGCTTAAGGATTCCAGTAAGCTTTAATGCAAAGCATAAACTTGGTTCTGAGTTACTTTTTTAGACATCTGAGCTGGATTGGCCATGACTCTTACTGGAACAGCAATACTAACAGATGTTATCCCTTGTGTAATTTCCAAAGACAGCCGCACTGGTTGACACTTTCAAATAAAAAAACCAAAAGCAGTCATGCTAAGATATTAACCGTCTTAAAATTTAGTGTAACACAGCTACGTAGAGGGAGAGGGGTTTTCTTTAAGTATGATTGTTGAAACTAATGCAATGTTATTACAGCAGCAAATTACTTTGGGGACAATAATCATGTTTGAGTCAGACCTATGGAATGACATAACAGAAAGTTGTTCTCAGTATTCATTACTGTTTATCAGGCATAAATAAAGTATATTCTTATTCTACATAGCAGCTGCCTTACACTTGTACAGCTGTGAATGCACTTCTGAAGGTAGATCTTTCTTTTTTCTGACATAGTGATGATCTGTTAGGACTCAGAGTAACCAGGGATCTGTTTCTGTATTTGTGGGGGTTTTGCTATTCTTTACTGCTAGGTCCAAATTTTACTGACATATTGCCCAGATTTGATCTCTGAAATGTGAGGTTTCTATTTTCTCCTGCTAATTTTCTGATGCTAGCCATTGTCAGCCAAGATTCCAGATTAAATAGCCCATTTCTATATTTATTTGACTACATTTGGTGTGTTATGTCAATCAGAAAGTAGTTTGGCTTCCAAAACACTATTCTAGCTCAGAAGAGAAACTGATCCTTTTCAGAGCAGACAGGATTTTGGTTTTTTTAAACACCAACCAAGATTTATATATAGCTTTTTGTTTTAGTTGGCTGCATTACTTATTAAAACTTAGCACTTCTCTCTCAAAGCCACCACCTCAAGAACTTTAATGTGAACTAAAAATCAAATTTTACAGTTCACATTCTATTTCCTATCTACAAGGAAGAGAATTTTTTTTAAATACTGAGATCAGAAAGGTATTATATTAGTCTCTCCTTGCTTCCCATTGTGGGGAAAACGATTTGGAGTTCATTGCACGTAAAGCACCGTGATCAGTGACAACTGCATTTGAACAGAATAAACCTTGCAGAAAGCTTATTATTCTGGAGTATTGCAGTTAACTGGACTTGAGTTTACTTTGCAGTTGCTTTCTTAACATCTGTAGTAGAGGGGAAAGAGAGTAGTACATCCAAATGGCATGCCTAAGAAAGGAATGTAAATTATCCTTTCTGTTTATTTGCCTTTAAAGCCTGTCTGCTAAAGTTCTTAGCATTCAGATACCACCGTGAGAGGTGTGTTATAAATGATACAGTATCTTTTCACAATTTTAGTTGGAATATGTCCTCACCCTTTCTAAACTTGTCCAAATGCTATTATTATATAGAAGCATAAGAGACTAACTTAACAACAGAGACTTGGAAAGTTGTTGACTTTAAAAAATTTAATGAAAAGAGGGAGTTTTGTGTTTTGTAAGACCCATTCCTCTTGAGCAAATGATATAGACAAAATCAAATTCAGAGGAAGAGCCTGGCTGCTGCTATAAAATAGGTGAGAATTTCCAGTTCATACTTATATTGATGCCTTCTGCATCTCGCCAGGCTGTATGTGTTGCACTGGAAAAGGTTTATAATGTTTAATACAGGAACACTTTATCCACAGCAGTTGGACTTGGATTGATGTTGGCATTGTATACTTAAGCACATGTTGAATAAACTTAGCTGTGCCATTTTAACAAGCTAGTGTCTTTAGATTAGCAAGAAATAGTTGCTACTTGACCTTGCCTGAGTTGCTTTGCTGTTCTTGTTTTTTCCAGTTTTGGAATGGAGACAATACTGTTTGTCAATAAATCTTACAATATTCTGAAAGCTGGTAAATGTAGTCACGCTGTCATGGCCAAGATAAAACAGCTAGACATGAGATGAAGAGAAATACTGTGTTATTCAAAGAGCCCAATTCCTCAGTCTTCCAAATCTTTGATACAGGCAACAATCTCAAACTCTGAGACAGCTTGTATTACATTTGGGAGTGTAAAATAGCCCTCTGGCCACCTAACCATAGCAGTTTATATGAAAGTGAATGATTCATTGAGGGGGTTTATTCTTCATAGTGGGTTATTTCTTTTTGCAGAAAAGATGGCTGGCTAGTTCTTGGTATTAAATGTTTTTCTATCTGACTTGGCCCTTGTCAACATCCACAAGTTTGTTCCTCCTTTGCATTATAATTTCAAGTGGGATAGACCTCTCTCACCCCAGCACTGGTATAGTTACACAGCAATGATGTATGTCCTACAGACGTATCTTTGCAGAGGAAGAGTAATGAGCAATGTTGTAATGAGGCACTTGGCCTGTGACAATTGGCAGCTTCAGTTAGGAAAGGGGAGCAGTCCCTGCAGTAACTTTAGTAGTATTATCAGTCAGTAAGGATGGCAACCTTGACTGGCACCTGGTGTATTTCTAAAGAGCCAGCACAGACTCCTCAGAGTGAGGTAAGAATAAGCAATAGGACTCTCAAGACTGTAGCCTGAACTGGGCAAGGGAATAACTTTGTTGGAGGGAGGAGTGGCAACTAAGCAAGCTGTCCTCGTTGGCCAAACGTGTGAAGTAATCTCTGGTAATTCAGGATGTCAGTTAGAGCATTTCTCTGTGAGAATATTTGTGTCTGAGAAAAGATGTGTTGGTAACTGTTTTGTCATGGAGGGAGGGAAGCATATCTCTCATATAAGTTCCTCATCCACTACAGAAAAACACCACAAACTGCAGCTTTGTTGTCAACTCCTTATTGCTCACTTGGTTTTCTGCTCTATCCCTGACCAGTCTGAAAAAAAATCCTGGTCTTGTAAGATCTGGAAAATACCATCAGCCTACTATCCTGGAAAGCAGCTTTTGCTTTGTTTGTGGGGTTTTTTTGGTTGGGCTAGTTTGGGGGGGTTGGGGGAAGGAGGGGGTAAGAGGAGGAGAAATGATGTTTCTCAACGTTCTTAAGACCTGAAACAGGCTTCCTGTGTAAAACTGAGAAGATGAAGACCCCAAAACTAAACTGCTTGTATGATCAAAGTGAGATACTATTACTAATTGTTGTAAAGTGCAAGCTGACTCTGCGCGGTTTTCAACACAGTTACCATTGGAGTTAAAACTCTGCATACCTGTGGACAGTATGAGAGGTTAGTAATACAGATTAATGAAATAAAATGTTAAACACAATCCACAGCAATTTATCTTTCTCCTTACTCTTAGCTGATGAACAGCTAATGAAATGGAAATGTGTTTACCTCTGAATCTGAGCTGTATGCATGCTAATGGAGTTGATATTTTCCATAGAGTACAGAATGATGGTCAAATTCTAGCAACTTGCCAGCATGCTAGGCAAGTGTATGGCTTTAGTTAGCTCTCAAACATCATCGCTCACAGTTTAAGTATCTAAGCCTCTAAATTCTGGTTAACCACAGGTGCCACAGACAATTAGTTGCAATTTATATAGAGGTTAGGTCTCATTCTAATAGCAATTTTATAAAAATTCAGCAGGAGTCAGTCCTAATGTTGTGCAACGTAATAGTAGGATAAAATATACTCTAATCCATATTCCCTTCAGTCCACCATTATGAATGCATTTCAGCTGATATATATTGGCTATCTTGAAAACTCTACCTATATTCTTTTTATTTTTACTGTGCAATTACACTCTGTTCATTGTGCGTTCTTGGACAGTATAGTCCCTTTCATACCAAAACTGTAAAGTAAGGGGTCATTTGCATGGTATTTAGCAGGCAGACCCAAGCTTGCTCTGCCTGTGCCTTGCGCCAGGTGGATGCTGGCCAGCTCTGAGCAGAAGCCATGCAATGCAGACATGGACCTCAGCTAGCACGCTCTTCTGAGAAGCAGATGATAGTATCTCAGTCCATACAGGCACATTAGGGTGACGCTGGCTTACATCACAGACCTGCAAACGCATGATGTGCTGTGCATAAAATCTAAGGTCTGAACTTAAATAACTCCTTTTTCTAGTGTTGGGACAAGGTTAGTACACAAGGCAAATTTCTGCTCTGCCTCATTTAGTTTCAACAGATGTTAATCTTAGAGCATCCTCCCCTCCCTATTATAAATTCTTTCCTGATTAAGTGACACTGTTGCTGATTTGAACTGATGTGATTAGGGTTCTTATCCAAGGTTTGACATATAGAATGAATTTTTAAGTATGGAAGATACACCCTGTAAGTGACCAGGTTTCCAAAAGAGAGGTGGTGCAAAGAACTACTAGAAAATCTAGCTCCATTGCATCGTGTCGAGTTGTGTCCTAATGTAGCTGTTTCTTCAAGTGACAAAAGCCTCTTTTTGGTGGGATCAGAAGTGCCTGATGTTTTTCTGAAGTGTGTGGTTTTGAGTCATCCTTTGTTTTTTCCAGTGTATTTTAGTTATTACTTCATCTTCACCTGCTGCAAGAAAAGTTCTTAAGATACTATTTTTCAGTCAGTTTTTAAGTATGAAGCTTAAGCCGGATCAGGTTAACTGACCTGACTAAGATATAACTTTCATTTATTTGGTGTCACTGCTTCTCTTCCCTCTCTATGACAGCTTGGATGACTTCTTCAAAAGATACGACTGAAAGGGAATGTAGAAAAGATCTAGAAAACTGAGTGACATCAAGATGAATTCAATTTCACGTTAAACCTTTACTTGTGTTATGAGACTATCAAGGTTATTTAAGGTTATTTAGGCCTGAGCATGGGATGTTTTATAAACTTAAGTTCTAGTTTAACTGAAAGAGTTTAGGAATGTATGGTATTCGCTGGAGGGATCAGTTGTCCTCTCCTTTTGAAGGAGCAGTGAAGAGAGGGCTGAGATTTTGCTGCCATTTGTCCAATACCACAGTTCGGGCATGAGGAACTGAAAATTGTGGGGTCTGCAAAGAACGTTTCCTACCTTGCAAGGGAAATGAACTTATTATTCTTTTTTCAGCTGTCCTACAGCTACTAATGAGCGTTATCTTTACACAGTACTATGTACAGAGGATAGTCCCTTGTGAAATGTCATTTGAAGTGACATTGTGTGTATTTACTTTACTTCTTTCAATTCTGCTGTCACAGGTGAACATATTGAGTCACTTCACAAAACAAAGTTTCACAAGCAACTCAGTTTTTTTTAATTAAATGTTTTCCATGTTATAAAAGAGTATATGTAGCCCATGAACTCATCTGTGTGCAGTGAGCAGCAGAGCTTTATATGCCTTTTGCACAGGTAGAACAAATTAAATAGAACTCTATTCCAGACACAGAGAAACAAAGGTGATTAAATAGAAACGTCATGAGGCTTGGAAGAGTGAAAACATTGCAAATAAACAGGAGTACAACCTTTCCAGAGTTTGGCAACATACAGGAGTGTATGCAATCAGTGGAAGAAGATAGGTAATGAGTTTGCATGTCTTTGTCGCAAAGACTTATAGTCAAATACAAGTAGCAGACTTCATGTCGATTTACTTTTTACCAAGTTCAGATAGCCTCTAGAGTTCAGTGCCATAAAACACTTGGTGCCAAAAGTTTCCTAGAGGAAAACGTTGCTCTGGAGCAGATGATATTGCTAATAAACAGGTGGGATAGGGAGTTCAATGGATTGATGCTTTGTCTCCTATGAGAGCATGATTTCATAGGAAATTATTAAATATATACTAGTTGTATATAATTATGTGCAAAGATTTATTAATTAACTACATATTTGTAGTTAATGTGTAAGTATTGCTAGTATTATCTTACTTCTATAATGCAGTAGATACAGTACTTTTCATTGGAAATGATTGTTCAGCCCTGCGGCCGAGAACACGGAGCTCCCTAGCTAGTATTGCGTACCTTCCCGGCCCTGCGTTGGAGGACCAGGGCTGCTGAGCGGCCGGGTCGTAGCACCCGGGCCGGGAGCCCCCCGCTCAGCCCGCCGCGCCGGGCCTGAGCCTCTGCCGCCCTCTGGCGGCAGGAGCGCGGCACCACAGGCCGCTTCCGGCGGGCTCGGCCCTAGGGCAGGCCCGGCTGCTGAGGGCTCGGTCCAGCCGGGTCTCGACCCCCAAGGGTGGGGTTTCCCCGTCGACAACGTCCTCCATCGCTTGGCTGTGGGAGGTGGCATGTGCTTGGCTCCTACCAGCTGTTCTCGGCGGGGACTGTTCTTGCCGGGCAGCGTTGCAGCCGGCAGGCCGAGACTACCAGGAGACTGCAGCTTTGGCTCGGACTTTGCCGTTTCCAGGCACACCAGTGTCTGTGTTCTTCTGAGGACACCATGCTGTTGCCCGAGCTTTGTGTTCATAATGTTTCTGTATCAAAGATAATTGAAGCAGCTTTAATGAAGTATGTATTTAAGTCCAGCACACAGTCTGGATTGGACAGTAGGAAAAGGTTCCTCACTGAGAGGGTGGTTGGTCACTGGAACAGGCTCCCCAGGGAAGTGGTCATGGCACAAAGCCTGTCAGAGTTCAAGGAGTGTCTGGATGACAAAGTCATGTGGTTTAGTTTTAGGTAGTCCCGTGAGGAGGAGGGAGTTGGACTTCATGATCTTCGTGGGTCCCTTCCAGCTTGACATAGTCTATGATTCTATTCCTAGTTCAAATCAAAGGTGTTTGTTCCCTCTTACAGCAGAACTGTAAAGAGTGCAATCACAAATGTAGCGGAGGTAATTTAGAGAAGGTTCTAGTGTTGGATGTGACTGGTGTAACCACATTGTACAAATTAATAGAGAGGTCCAAATAAACTAGAAGGTAGATGTGGTTTTTGCATGGCTGCCAGGTGGACATTTGTTCTAACAAACAAGTTTTTACCTAATAGCACGTGTGACACTTTGCTCCATATAGAACATGATGAGAAGGCAACCAGTAATTGCAACAGAAATTGTGCCAGAAGCAAATCAGTGCCAGTGGTGCAATAACAGGGGAACAATACATGTATTTTAATACCAGAATCATCAAGTACTTGTCACTCCAGCCTTTTGTATTTTTAATCTTAAATTAGGAGAGGAAAACGAAGTTTAAAAGACCTTGGTTTAAGCTTGATGTCAGGCTAGAAAGAGTAATGCAGGAGTTTTCTGCCCAAGATTTTCTAGTGATGTTACTCACAGGAGTGTCCCGGTTGGGTAAGGGAGTCTCCTGAGTAGTCACAGTTATTTAGGACTTTGTAGGTCAAAACTGCTAAGCATGTTGCACTGGCACTACATCTGCCTGACAATACTGTGGTAAAGCAGCTCTGTCCTTCTTTTGACTTACATGAAAGTTACAGTGGTTTGTGCTCCTCTGCTGTTTACGTGTTGGCTAAATCTCTCTTTTGAAATGCATGTGATGCACAACTGACTTTCATACAGCAATGTGAAGAGTGTTTCTTGGTTCTGTGCTTGCAAGTTGTCAAACATATTGAACTTAATTACCTTGCAGTTAGGGTGAGCAAGTTTAACTCACTGAAAACCCTCAATAAACTCAAACCAGGGATTCCCTGAAGTTCTATTTATTGGGTTTGGGTTTTATTTTTTACCAGAAGAAATGAAAATTTATCCACGCAGTGTCTGTACCAACACAGAGAGAATATTGTCATGAATGCAGACAAAGTGAGAATGTGATGGGTACTTCAGCTAATTTTAAGGAACAAAACCAGGAGATGGCAAAGTCAGACACTTTCTTTTATGTGGACAATATGGTTGTGGTAACATGTTTTATGGGCTGTCAAAAAAACACATCTGGTTGGGCTTAGTGCACTTAAAGTTGTAGGGAGAACAAGATACTACTTGCTGAAGTGTGTGCTGAACTCTTTTTTTTTTTTTTTTTCTTTTTTCTTTTTTTTTATGGGTATGGTGAGATTAAGGTCAATAAGTATGAAGGAAAGGCTTTTCATCTTATCGTGGAAGATGTTAGAGTTTTGAGTCTGCAGAAGACAGAAGCTAGGTCAGTAAAGCCTGGAAAAGAACTTGAAGCAGAACTTATAACTACTTTTAACCTACTTAGCAGTCTTGGAGGCAAAGAGAAGGTAGTGAGAACAGTGGTGGTTTTGAGATTTACAACAGCATCCCTACACTGTAGGGAGGGGAGTTAGTTGAAGGGAGCAAAAAGAGATGAGAGTCTGTAAGAGAGGTGGCAGGAGTGGGACTTCCTCCCTATCTTACCATGTTACTCCATGACATAGGTATTTCTGCAGTCTTAGTCCCTGTGTACAACTGTATACCATCTGAAGAAATTTCCCAGTACTCTAGCATCTTCAGTTGGTAAGGACCAATATTGGTTTTTCTGTTCTTCATGTGAAGTTTTAACTCACCACAACAGAGTGTTTGCTTCTGCCCCAAAAGCCTGTGCTTTTAATCCCTAATCCTGGGATTGAATTAAGACCTAAAGCATGAGGCTTCTGTTCTTTCCAGTGCTTTGTTGCTGCAGGCTTTTACCTGTGATTACGACAGATAACTTGGCCAGTTGGGCCAGAGGTTTTGAGTGCTGAAGCACTTAATTTGCCTGGCACTCCAGTAAGCAAGAGTGTATCATGCCATGAGGGCACAGTGTACCTGCTCAGGCAGAGACTACCCATTTTGGAGCTGGATGCACTGTCACTGTATCAGCACGCTGTTACAAAGTCCCAGGTGATTCAGCTTGCTGATGTGCAGCTCTATGCTGTCTCTGCTTTTGGGTGGGAGCTGCAATCTGGCCATGGTACAACCCTGCCTTGTCCAGAAGGGCTAGCCCAGGTGTTTCTGCATCGGGCTTTATTGTGCCATACAGGCACAAAAAATAGGTGCTGGAAAGCACACCCCTGCAAAAAAAGGTGCTAAAAGAAAAAAACAGCAATAGGACATGCTGGTTTTACTCATATTGCTGAAAGCTGAGAGCATGTTACAGTCAACAGCTCACATATCCTATCTTCTTGGCCTAGGAGACAGTTATGATTCATGTTCTCACTCCTGCATTTGCGTTGCAATTTATGCTTCTGCAGGTTTACTCACATCACTTGTTAAAGTGCAGCATACCAGCTTTCATCTCCCCTCCCCCCCGCTATAATTAGCTCAACTGCTACAGATTTTTTTGACCCTACATATTCATTTGATCCTTGTCAGCACAAATATAGTAATTTAGTTTGCATGCAGCCTCATGACTAGGATGAATAGTCCTTGCTGCACTTAAAAGGAGAAGCAGCATATGGGTGAGCAGGAGGCTCCCAGCTAATGGAAAGTATATACTACAATAATCCTAAAATGACCTTCCTTCTAGCAGATTAGAGTATCATTTGGAGACATAGGAAGCTCCCATATTTGCTGTGATCTGAGCATCTTTTCCTTTTTTAATATATACGTTCACTCTTTACAGACTATCCTCTTCTAGGTAGCAAAATGTGATTCTTGGAAGAAAATTAAGACTATTTTTTTAATATCCCAATTAAAAAATGCATATGTGGACTGAGAACTACTCACCATATTTAAAAGGATGTAAGTTTGAACTTTGCCTGTGTGCTCTGGGATCTAACGACATGTCCTCTGCAAGATCTGAAACATTCATCATCCAATAAAATGACATGGGGAGTAGGCAGAATAGGGAGAATTTAAGTTTAATGTTTGTATCAAACTGGTTACTACCACTTTGTAAAAGAATGTTATTGTTAGTTTTTAAAAAGCAGACAAGCAAACAAAACTTCCTGCATGGTGGCAAATGGGTTGTGCAAAGTAATTTAGCTCTTCTCTTGCAAAATGGTAAACAGCTTTGTTTGCGTTCTAGCAGCATTCAAAGGATCGGTCAGAATCTTTCTGTTGTGGAGTTTGAGTAGAAAGTGGCAGCTTTCCCTAAACTAATTGTAGTTACATCTTGGAGATTTCTTTCTCTCCTCAAAGACTTCAGTAGAGGACTGAAGAAGATATGTTTTCCTCTGTAATTCATGTTGCTCTGAGATACTATAAACACATAGTAGTCTTCTGGTGATGTGTTGGGTTAATTGCTCACCTAGTCCTGTTGAGGACTGTGACATGTCTTCAAGATGATCTAGTAATTACAGGATGGGTGACAGTAAAAATTATGAACTTTCTTTTTTCCACTATTCCCTTCAGAATCGTCATGTGACATAAATGAATGAAATTAATACTGCATCTCCACATGTCTCTGGGAAACGGGCTTTTCCTCTCATATCTAATACAGTATTTGTTTAAATTTTTCTTGAAAGTTATCATTAAAGTGGCATCTTCCATAGTAATTTAGCAGTAGCAGTCTAGAGGTAATACTCTAGTCTGGTCTGTCCTGAAGGCAGTAGTTATTGACTACTTCCCTGATGCATCCAGACTTGTGCTATTTCTTAACTAAAATACCGTGCTGGTTCTTTGAAGGGCAGGTGCTCCTTCTAATGCACTTCTAGGGCACAATAATAACACTCAAAAATATAAGACTTTTACTTACAGAGGTATAAAAGTAAATTACTTGGAGAAGCATGAACAAAAGAATGTTGCAGTTTCTTAGTTAAGTACCAGCCCAGAAATTTCAGCAGAGATAGCTGTGTGCTGTAGGTTATCTGCTTAAATACATTTGACAGCAAAGGAGTAGAAGCAATGTTGGAGGGCAGGTGAGTGTTTCTCTGTGGTCCAAAATGTGGGGTTCAGATAGGGAAGCATAACCTTCATGAGAAGAAGTTTCTGTCAATAAAACCAAAATAGTCTTAATACTGTTAGGGTACCATGAAATACATCACTATCACAAAGGCCGATCCATATTTGTTCTATTACCTTCCTAATAACCAACAACAGTCATTCCCTTATGCCAAACTGGTGGATTGGTATGCATTTCATTAGTCTTTATGTAGAAGTCTCTTAGGCCTTCTGAGCTACGTTTGCTTTTGAGTCTGTTATCTTTCCCTTCTGTCCCAAAAAGTGAACAGGGGAAGAGAAGCACAAAAAGTGAAAAGAAAATAGCATGAGACTTTCCACACAGAGCACATGGAAGAGGGCTCAAGTTAACAAGCCATCTTTAAAATAGGGAAGCTGTAGTATAGCCACTCAAAAAAACCTCAACCAAACAAAAAAACCCCAAAGCCAAATGCTTGCTTTGAATTTAATTAAGTGTACTGTTGAAAGAAGTCTCTCATGCTTTCCTAGGAGCCATACAGTGTTGCTGAAAAGGCATCAGCTGATTAACTAATATGCAGATCAGTTGCATTCCAGCATGTGCCTTTCAGTCTCAGTTGCGTAGTCAGATGGCAGTCTATTTTTATCCAAGGTTTGTCACCAAATGGGATAAAGGGGCTCAGCTGACTGACAGGAAAGCTTAAATTTTTCCAGGCCTGTCGGGAAAGCATTCTTGTAATAAGGAGAAACCTTGCAATATGCCATTTCCCAAACACAGGGCCGACAGGAGATAAGGCTCTTAAATAAATGGATCAGCTGTCTTTACTCAGAAGCTGTGCAGAAATTATAAACCATCTGCTCTCCTGATTGTCCTTAAAGAATAAATGAAAATTAAAGAGAATTTTGGCCAGGTTTTCTCCTTTATTCTTTCTGATGAGCTCTCTTGCTGGTAGTTCACCATGCAGTTTTTAAGACAACAATTATTGGTGATGCCACTTAACGGCTTGCTAGACACTGATGTTGTGGTTAATGAGACACAAGGTAAAGTGCCTAGATGGGTGAACAATATAAACACAGAGAATTTTATAGATGTAACATGGAGGAGAGGTAATTCATGTCTAGTAGCTGACAGGATCTTTCATAAATCTTTATTTATCCTCCACAAAGTGGTGTTTCTCAAGGGTCGGTATTGTGACTGATGCTGTTTAACATCTTTGATGACATGGACAGTGGGATTGAGTGCACCCTCAGCAAGTTTGCCAACAACACCAAGCTGTGTGGTGCAGTTGACGCGCTGGAGGGGAAGGGTTGCCAGCCAGAGGGACCTTGAGAGGTGGGCCTGCGTCAACCACATGAAGTTCAACAAGGCCAAGTGCAAGGTCCTGCACGTGGGTTGGCACAATCCCAAGCACAACTACACGCTGGGTGGAGAATGGATTGAGAGCAGCCATGAGGAGAAGAAAGACTTGGGGGTACTGATTGATGAAAAGCTCAACATGAGCTGGCAGTGTGCGCTTGCAGCCCAGAAAGCCAACTGTGTCCTGGGCTGCATCAAAAGAAGTGTGACCAGCAGGCTGAGGGAGGTGATCCTGCCCCTCTACTCTGCTCCTGTGAGACCCCACCTGGAGTACTGCATCCAGCTCTGGGGGCCCCAGTACAGGAGGGACATGGAGCTGCTGGAGCGAGTCCAGAGGAGGGCCACGAAGCTGATCAGAGGGCTGGAGCACCTCTCCTGTGAGGACAGGCTGAGAGAGTTGGGGTTGTTCAGCCTGGAGAAGAGAAGGCTCCAGGGAGACCTTATAGCAGCATTCCAGTACCTAAAGGGGACCTACAAGAAAGGTGGAGAGGGACTGTTTATCAGGGAGTGTAGTGACAGGACAAGGGGTAATGGGTTTAAGCTGAAAGAGATTTAGATTAGATATTAGGAAGAAATTCTTTACTGTGAGGGTGGTGAGGTACTGGAACAGGTTGCCCAGAGAGGTTGTGGAGGCCCCATCCCTGGAAGTGTTTAAGACCAGGTTGGATGGGGCTTTGGGCAATGTGGTCTAGTGGAGGGTGTCCCTGCCCGCAGCAGGGGGGTTGGAACTAGGTGATGTTTGAGGTCCCCTCCAACCCAAACCATTCTGTGATTTTAATGAGAAACAGGAAACTTGTCAGGACCATCAAGGAAGGTGTCTGAAAACAAGACTCAAATTAAGCAGTCTTGCCTTCTGTCTGTGCCACAAATACACAGAAGAATCTGAAGGACAAAGGCTGTGGATTAACATCTTAAATGGATAAGTGCCAAGCAAATCCTAAAATGGGTTAAGCCTTTCCAGCAGGCAGTGGCTGACATGACAGCATCTGGGCCCATGTGCTTGTTGGTCCTTTTGAAATTCTTGAGTAACTGTTTATGCATTGCACTTAGTTTCAGGGAGAGCACCCCTTGAAACCTTGCACATTAATTAACCCAGGACTTCCACTGTGGTTCAGCAGCTGTATAATCAACAGCATACAAGAACTGGAAATGAACGGAGAACTTGTTCCAGAGACCTAGGTGCACACTCTGTTTAAACTAGGGCCTGGAGCTTGGTCATCTTGAAATAATGCAAGCTGTTCTCTGTTGTACAGGGCCACTTTTGGCCCTGAATATTTAGCAACTTAGTAGTCACTGATGCTTTATTTTATTATGTGTGTATTTGGCAGAGTAAGGATAAAAGCTCAAAGATACCTGGAAAAGGCTAGGAGATCCATGAAAATTTTCCCTGGGGAGCCTGTGTGTCCAGACACAGGTGGTCAGACCAGGGAGCTAGTGTGAGTGGTGTATGAAAAGGCAAAATGTGATTTATAGGATGATGTTTCTGGCAGATCTTTGGTTTAATAAATCTCTCAGTTATTTTTAGCTTTGTCTTACTTGATTTGCATTAATCATACTGATAAAACAGTCAAAGGAGGAATAGTAGAAAGTCTCTGGTCTGCATTACCATGCCTTTGGTCTGTAGTGTTCAAAGTGTACGTGGGGTAATGAAATAAGAATACTTACTGGGGGTTTTTTATTAAGAGGCTACAAAACAGCAGGTGCAGATTTGCCAAGGAAACTTAAGAGATTTCTCTGATGTGATTTGTGCTTCTGGTCATTACATGTTGTGAGAGTGGCTACATTCAGCCTTAGCCAAAAAACCTCCACTTGCTCCAGGATAAAAATAGAGCTTTAAAGAAGGCAAACAAATTATCTTCTGACTATTCCAGTCTCAAGGTATTCAGAGAAGCTCCCATATGTCACTAACAAAGATAAGATGTATTAAACAGCCAGTAAATTCTGCTATACGAAAAGTGATTTCCACATAAATTGATTGAGATGAGGGAACTCAGGATATTTATGTACCTGTTGCTATTAAGTTTAAAACCAATAGTAACTGCTTGCATGTTTCGTACAATAATAATAATTAATAATACCTCCTAATTCATAGTGAGAAATTGGAGCACAGGAGAGCAAATTTCTCTACGAACCAGGTAACTCAAACTTGGACAGTACTTGAATAAAAAAAGATAATGTTCAAATTAACTCACTTGAGGTATGGATGCTGATTACTTCAAGCCTCCTTGTTAAGGCCGATATGTGAAATATTTTATAGTAGTGCTCTCATAGCAGTGATGGTCTAAGAATACAAGCGAGATAAAGCTTGTAGGGAGGGAGAATATTGTTACGCCTGCTGCAGATGAGATTTCAGATTGAAAGCCATAAATCCTCCTGTTCCTTGAAAAAGACTGTTGCTGGAAATATGGTAGATCATATTTTCATTTCTGATAGTGGGTGGTAGTAGTATTTGGCATTCAGCTGTCCTCACTTCTCACGTAGACTAGTCTAGTCTTAGTGGGGGAGAGAAGAGTACTCTGGCTCTCTTTGATCCCTCTATTAAGAAAGCCAACAAGACTTCCAGGTATGATGGTGGGTTTTGTGTGTGTGAGATACAAACACCTGTTTATTTTCCATAAAGTAATAAGTCAGCAGATGGTAAAGGTTTTTATCCATGCTGCTGTAGCTGGATTTGTACCAATAAGTTGGAGGTGAAAGGTACCATATGGTACTGTTAATCCCTGAAGCATTCATTATTCCTAAAATAATTTTCAACACCTTTTAGTGTTGACATCTCTCTTGCATTAATGTCCGTGCTTATTTATGTGGACAATGTTCAGATGAAGTGTAACTTAAAGTATTTGGGTTTGTGAGTGTTTCTGAGATTCAGTGCCAACTAGAAAATTAATTGCCCTTGGATAGTGAGTTGGGGGCTTATGTGAAATGAGTTTGTCGTCTCATTGCAGGCTCCAGTGGATATGGACTGTCACTGGCAGCCTCAGCAGACAGGCAAACTGCAAATAAGTGTGATAACTTGGGAAGTGATACATGTTCCGGTGGATAATATCTAATCATTACCACAAAAAATGTTTTATTGTGAATGATGGCCAGTGCTTCTTTTCACTGCTGGCAAGAATCTACCAGACTGGGATGAGACTGTTCTGAGGTTCTGGGAGCAGGGTTTATTTATAATACAGAGAGGATATTAAAGATTGGACCTTGGTGACTGCATGAGTGGGTGGCAGTTTTGGAGGGGGATGCAAAGGAGATCATCAGTGTTGAAGGAGTTTACCTAGACAATGAGATCTTGAGACTAGCCTGTGATGAACTCTAGAGCCATAGGACATACTTAGGGATTCAATGGCTGGATGTTCTTCAAGCTAGTAGGTGTCCAGAGGGGAATGTTCAGCCAGCTTTCTGCAGAAAGCATCCTAATTGCAACACACTGCCTCTAGAAAGGGATGGGAGCATGTTTAATTTGATCATAATGAAATATATTTAACATGACTGTATTACCACTGAAACAGCTTCTGCTTCAGTACAGATACTGCATGGGTAGGTACAAAATACTGCTGCTTGAATTAAGGCTGTTTGGCTGAACAGTTATGTCTTCTGAGGAATGTTTTATATTATAAAAACATGTCAGTAAATACCATTTATGTACAAAGAAACAGAACCAGAAGCTTTTAATCTTCAGAAACACCTTGCAGCAGATTTTTCATAAATGTGTCAATGTCTGAGTTGACAAGTTGCTTATTAAAAGTGATAGGCTTAAGCATTCCAGTGTGATTTAAAGAAATACTTTCAAAGCAAGAAAAATGTGAAAACTTATGCTGGCACTTTGAATAGAACTGCATTTATTCAGTCTTCCTTTAAGAAGCAAAGACTATATGAGTAGTTAATGTCTTCTGCAGAGCAGTCAGTCGTGGAACCAGTTTCTATAGTAAACGATGAGGAGAGTTGTCCTCAGACCCATGAAACCAGAGAATGCTTTTGTTTTTGTGCTTCTGTCTTCTCAGGAGACATTGGAAAACATCAGTTTTGCAGCTGCTGTTTCAGCGTTACCATCATTGGCAGTGGGCAGCACCCAGCACCCTTCCACCCTGCCTTGTTTGGAGAACCAGGACAGCACTGCGAGTATGCCAGGAGCCAGTACCCACAAATAAGTGGCACCCACCAAAGCTAGCACACCGCTTCTCAGCCAAACTGACTTACCCTAGAATCACTGGAGGAGCAGGCTTGGCTTCCCTACTTGTGGGAAGGCATGGATAGGGGTCTTGCTGAGAGGACACTTGCTGTCAGTGCAGGTGCAATGAAGAGAGGGATGCTGGCTGCCCCTGGGGGATGGTCCTTTCCAGGCCAGCAATTGCCAGCCACTCCAGCAGCCACTGCCACCAGTCTGGTTTTCCAGAGCTCTGTTGCTTATCAAGGCAGTTGAATCAGCACTGCTCGAGCCATTGCTTGTGTTGTCCCGTGTGCTCCGCTGCGACGGGCCTGGAGCCAGCTTTGCCGTGCACAGACTGGCTCAACTGAGTGGCCTCATAGTCTATGTAGACTAGCTTACCCAAGAAGGCAAATTAACCTACACTGAACTTCAGCCTGTGCTACCCTGCACAGGATCTTTACCTGTAGACCACTGGCCTAAATCCAAGTTAAGCTAATAGTCTTCCCTTTTAGTATGATGCTGGCTGTTTGTGGTCTGCATATTATATGGCAGCTTTACTGAGCTGACAGTTGCTTGGCAGGCTGTGATTGCTTTTGGCTTTCTTGCTGATGCTCGGGAGAACCACATATGTCCATATGGTATTTTGAAGGCAGCTGCAAATGACATTTTGTAAGTTGGAGTCAACCAAAAACCTTGTAACTAGAGTAGGCTGATCCATCTCTTCTTGCTTCTTGGGATGGAGAATGGGACTCCAGACATGGCTATTTGGTCACCTTTTGGTACCATAAAAAGTGGAGAAAGTATAGTATCTCTGCCCCATATCAACAGGTATAGAGGTGCAGACTGCCAGCCGTGCCCTTGAATTGGAATGAATATGAGAAGGTCTTTATACATCTGACATCTTAAATAGTTATCAATAAAACAATCCTGTATCTTAGTGAGATTGCTGCATTTTGATTTTAAAAACAAACTAAACCAAAACCCGCTACACCTGCTTTGGAAAAAGCTCTTGCAGTATTTTAGTACAGATTGAAAATGAAGACATGACTGGATTGATAGGAGGACGTTCTGTTCTCAGCTTCTGAATAAAGGAAGCTTAGAGTTGGAGAGGTATGTGGAAGCTGCTAGTGAGAGAAGTTTTGCCATAGTGGCAATGCAGGTGTAGAGTTTGGGGATAGGGGTCTGAGTATGCAGTAATTATAGATAATAAAAATAGAACGGTTCATCTGGGAAGTTAAGGAAGGACAGCCTATGTTTTGGAAAAAACAAAACAAAACAACCAACCAAAACAACCAACTGAAACAGTATTTGCTTTTTTTTTTTTTCTATGTTGGCGCAAAAAGTGTGGAAAGGTAGAGAGATTTCAAATTGTGAGTTTTGGCACTGGTAAGAAATGTGAGTGCTCTTCCCCTTGGCCCTTCCTCCTCCTGTTTGAAGGTATTCTTTGCCTTGGCTGTAGCTCATCTCATAGTTCATTTCAGAGGTTAGATTTTTAACTCTGGTTTTACCATGCTCTGTGTGTGGAAAACCAGAGCAGATGTTTCAGTGCACATAGCAAACAGACTCAAAGTTGAAATGAGTATTTCCTAGAGTGCCTCATGTCCTGCGGTGGAAATGTCCCTCCAGGCTTCCTCCAAAGCTCAAGGAATTCTGCTCCTTTCACTTCTGTTGTGAAAATACTTCTGTCCTTTGTTCTGCCCTTAGTAAGAGTCTTTAAAACCATAGGTGGACAGGACTGCTTGCTTCCATTGCAGTGTGTCTGCGGCTACAGTTTCACTTAAGCTTTTGTTTCTGACTTGTTGCTGACCCAGACAGTAGCCCAACTTTGTCTTTTGTCCATTTTTCTCCCCTTCTTTTGCCCCTTCTTCCCACCCCCAAAAGCATCCTGAAATGAGATCCAGTTGATGCAGATGTAGAGCAGTTAGTATTGCTGTTGCTAGTGGGCTGGGTTGAACACTTCTTTAATTTGAACCAAGTCCTAATTAGGCCTTTCCAAGCTGAAGTTCTTTGATATTGTTTCCACTAACTAGAGGGGAGGGAAGAAAGCTCAAAGTGGCAGGATTTTGAGGAAAGCACAGTGTAGATGAACAGAAGTCCCGAAATGATCAAGTTAACTCCAGCTGTGTGAGACAGCTGATGATCTTAGAAAATCCCATCAAAGAGTAAGTGATTTTATTTTGCTGTACCAGATCTGTTTTTCAGAATGAATTGCATGTGGGTTTCTGCATGGTCTGACATTTAAAACTGGATAAATACTTCTGGTTTTCAAATGTGGTCCATGACCTAGATTTGAGGTTTCCCATTTCCCAGAGCAGAACAGGGACTGTGCATGACCGTTTTGACATCGTACTGCAGGAGACTTAGTTAACTAGAGCTGGTTTTAAAAATGTTCATGAGAGATTCACATGAGGGTTGAAGAATTCACATTTTTTGGTTTTCTATATTACAGGGCTGAATAGCTCTCCTATTTTTGCTGGGTTTTCTTGTGGGTTTTTTCCCCCGTGATCTGCCAGTTCAAGTTTTTTGTGTTACAAAATCATCTGCTTTTTGCACACAAATAATTAAACATTGGGAAGTTTTGTTATATGTTTATGGAACATACTGGTCAGCACAGCTAATCAGGTTTTTATATCATGACGTGGGACACTGTGCAATGCTCCATCTGGAGAGGAACAGTTGATGGTTTACAAGCCTGTTCATAGACAGCTGGGGGTACTAGCTGCAAGACAGTTCTCAAGTAAGTGTTGAGCACTGAAGCTGCAGAACCTCAGCTATACTTGGTCACGCACATCCCTCACTAATACTTCAGAAGTAAAATTTTCCAATTAACCTCCTTTGCTCGATCCGTATGCTGTAGTTAAATCTTCCTCTGTGCTTATCTCTGGATGTGGCAGCTGCAGGTTGCAGAGGGCCTGACTGGGCAAAACAGTGAGTTCTGCCCTCCCCTCCACAATGCAATATTAAGGATACTTAGCCAGGACAGCTTATTGACTTGAATGCATAGCAAACCATAGCGATTATGGAATGTTTCTCCTCTTCCTTATATAGGAAAAAACCCCGTTTATTTGCTTTGCTGCTCCTAACATGCCTTTCTTCCTTCTTCCCAGGCTACATCATCCCTTCTGAGACTGGCTTATGCTGCCTGCAAACCATGGACTGTTTCTCTGCTTCAAATGTCTTACCAGCAGCTTCCGTTTCCTTTTTTCTTGGCAGGTAAGCGCAGAGCTCTTGTGCGCTTTGCCCTTTGAAAAATGTCAGTGGAATCCTGTGGTGTGCTGAGATGGCTCTAAAACACCACCAGCTCTACTCTTAAGTCATCTACCCACTGATTCTGCTTTTTGTTAGCTCGGTGTATTCAGTGTTGCATTACACATGACATGTCTCATCAGGAGCTGTATGCATAATGCAGAAGATTTGGTTCTCTTGAAAGGTCAGTCTCTGCATGTGTGAGGCTCCCAGCCATGTTCACTGCAAGCCTTGGGAGGATGTTTCCATCTGGGGTGGATTGTTTCGCTTGATGTTTTTAAGACAGGCACACATAAATGCTGGTGTGATGGGGAGAAGGGGAGAATGCTGGTGGGGTGGAGGGGCTCTGTAGAACCTCACTGCCTTCTCACCATAGCTGTGGGCTTCCATCCATGCCTAAGGGAAGCAGGTAGAAAGCAAACCTTAGAAGAGTAAGTGTGGGAAGTTGGGGTTTTGTTTTTGTGGGTTTTTTTTTTTTTTTTTTGTGTTGGTTGTTCCGGTTTGTGTGTGGCAGTTTCTTTAGACCAAAACTTTAAATAAGAAATACTGAAAAGAAGAAGAAAAAAAAAAACTGTGCAGTGGTCTCTGGTTTCTGGAGAGCTGCATAAAGCATTTTTTGTGGATCAAAACCCTCTAATCTTCCCATCTGAAAAGAGGGACAGGAACAACAGCCACTCCCTTACTGAGCAGATGACTGGAAATGTGAACAGTGACCTGTATCCAGCAGTTACCTGTACGTCATGCTAGGAGACTCGAGCTCTGCGCTGGTGCTAGAAGTGCTTTGCATCCCCCTCCCTTTATGGGATGAGAGATGGTGTAATCACTGTGTAATCCCCTTTAGGCAGAGCTGAGTGAATTTCCTTGTAGCTGTCTCCTGTGAGTAGAGGTCTTTCACTCTTGGGACTGCTTGTATGCTCACCACCGAGAGTCTGCCTCTTCCCTTGTCCTCTTTTATCCAGCCACATGCCTGCATTACTGCGTGAAGTTTTGATGTATGGCCATATCCATTATTGTTCCTGCTTTCATTTCTGTTCAAGCTATGTCAGCCTTTCCAGAAAGGCATAGTTTCCCCATCTGGTAATCAGCTGTGGAGATGCAATCACAACGCCAGTTAACGCTAACTCTTATTTGTGTTTAATATGAGACTTTTGAATAACATTTCAACCTCCAATGATTCAAGACAGATAGTATTTTTTTTGTCATTTTGGTTGTGTAAATGAGAGCTGGGGGGGGGGTGGGGTGAGCCTTATAAAAGGTCAGGCTTTAAGTGTAGTTTACTCCAACTTACATACTTAATCCATAAACATAGTCCTTAGATGTGCCGATGGCAGAGCTGATTAAAAAAAAAAAAAAATCAGCATGCGTCCCACAGAATTCCAGTACTGAGGGTATTTTTCATCCTGAAGCAAAGAGTCAAAATCTGGTTTTGTGTTGAATTGGAAACACAAGAAAGCTAAAAGGACAGGTTTTGAGGTACTGTTCAGCTGGCTCCTCCCGAATGGCTGTAGCGCCTCAGGCAAGCTGTCATTTTAGTCCTGCCACCTGCTGTCATCCTCCAAGCAGAGCTGCCTGCCCTGAGTGTGCTAAGTGCAGTGGATGACCCAGCAGGAAGGGTGAGAGGCAGCATGGCCCAGAGTCCAAGAGGACAGGAACTCAACTAAAATTCCTGGGGATCATTAATAATCTGGAGTAGGAGACCCAGCTCATGTTGAATGTGGCAAAAAAAAAAAAAAAAAAAAATTTCCTGCTTAGACTGAGAAATGAAAAAAATTGCCTTTTCTGATCCAGAAATAGCTTTGGATTTTTTTTTTTTCAGTTGAGAAATGAAAGCAAATGGAGGGATGTTATGTAGAATATAAAGCATCTGTTCCCATACTGGACAGGTGAGACAGAAGTGCTGCTGGTGCTATAGTACACTCCAGTAAAAAGTGCCATGAAATTTCTGTTTGCTTTCTACTAATATTTAAATAGTAGCAATGCCCCATGACATTTCCTATGCTGTAGAAGGTCAGCCTGCGTCTGTCGGACAGTGCTGACAGATAAATTGGTGTTGGTGAATATTTTTGCTTTGTGTTTTAATACGATGAGATGACTGTCCCTGCTCTGGAGCTCTAGCACCTTGGCATGCCTGCTCTCCACGGACTTCGTGTGGAAGAGTGCTCAGGGTCTTCCCGTGCTCCTTTTGCAGCCTTTCACAACAAGGACTGATTCCAGCAGGTCTGATGAGGCATGTGAGTGAAATTCTTGATTGTTAAATGCTTTTTCCATTTTAGCAATTAAGCTGTAAGTTCTTAAAAATCTAAACTTTATCCATGCTTCCTTATTTTGGAGGAGATGATAGGAGAAAATTACAGTTTCAGGTGTCTCTGAGGACCTGAAGAAATCTGATGTCTGGAACCAAATTGTTACCCAGTGGTACCTGAAGCCCACAGACTGGACCTTAACAGAATAGCTAAAAGATATGGAATAACTGAGTATTTTTTTTGCTGTGTAAGGCTCTATCCTTCACTAAAAAGCTACCACAAAAAGGCAAGCGCACAGTTCCTGAAAAGCTGTCAGTCTTGCAGCTCTGAATGCTTGTTCTCTGTTGGAATTGCCAGCCATGGTGGAATTCTACCACTGTGGACTGGTGCCTTGAGGTGTAAAAGGGAAAAAAAAAAGCCTTGAAAGACCCCAAAAATATTATAGGCAGAACTTAACCTGTGGTTTTTGCAGTACATGGCAGTGTGGTCCGAAACAGATTGCTGTATGTTTGAGATACTCTGTTAAGGGGGCAGCTGACAGTGTCATGCAGGGCCTCTTTTCTGCAGTGTTTCAAGCCTCCAGGGCTGATAGGCCTGTCAGTGTTCAGTAAACAATAACGGCTTTTGTCCATGTTCTTAAAGTCATTCAAACCTGCACTTGTTACTTTTAGCAAGTGAAAACCTGCATGTTAACTGATAACAAGTAGTGGTAGATTAGTACACAGAGCTGGTGTGGGTTGTTTTTTGTGGGTTTTTTTTTTTTGGTTTGGTTTTTTTGGTAGGATATTTAGAGTTCTTTGCTTTGGATTGGGAAAGTATCAAAGAAAGTAAGTTCATTAAGTCCTTCTTGGCATGCTGTCACATGTATCATCAAACAGTTTAGATGAAGAGGTTTGAAGGAGAGGGGGTGTTTGCTTTTGTGTTTAAGACTTCAAGATCACCTAAGTAAGTAACAACATATTTTGCCTCTTTGATTAGAGCCTAAACATCTTCAAAATGGGCAAAGAGCTTAACTGAAAGCAGAGCACTCAATTATGTACTTCTCAGCATGAATTTTCAGAATATCACCTTGCAAGTGATAATGAATCACATTTGGCACTTTTGTTAGCAAAGGAGTTTAACAGCTTAACCAATTCTGTTTAAAAAAAACAAACAAAACAACAAACTTTCTGATCCTACATGCACAAGTCATCACAGCTAAGATCCCTTCTCTCTTCATATCAAACTCATTGTCTCTACATGAACTTTATAGAAAAAATATTTTGGAAATAATTTTTTATTGTAGTGAAATTAAGATACCATTATGTTCATATGTATACACACACACAAAAAGAAAAGATTCACCATATATACACTGAAATACTTCATACCCAGTGTAACCAAGACTCTCCTCAGCTTGTGCACAGCAAATACAAGAATACCTTTAAACCATGCCTGATCCCAGCCACCACCCACAGCTGCACTTAGCAGGAGCAGCACTGAAGCTGGCTCCCAGGGCTAGCAGCCCAGCTGCACAGAAAGAAGTCACAAGGTGATGCCAACCCTGAGCCCAGTACTCCTCTATGCTGTGTAGTTACCGTGATCACAAGGCCTTGGTGTAGCAGGATGGCTCAGCCGTGCTGCTGCAAGGGCAGGAGGGAGTGGGCTGTGCCTCAGACCCTCTGGACCAGCTGCTCTGAGAGCCCGTAACATCTGGTCACAGCAGTGTTCAGCAGCACCATATTACTTCCTGCTGGCTTGCATTATTTGGGCTTACAGTGGTTTATCTAAGCATTTGACAGCTGTGTGGCTCTGGTACCCATTCCCTGCCACTCAAGGCAAGAAGATGCTACGCAAGCAATCCAGTGAGGTTCTCCAGAACACAAAGAGGAATTGCGTTGAAATCTTCACTTGTTTAGCTAAGCTGCCTATGGACAAGTAAGTAATTCTTACTATCACTTAACTCTAAAAAGTATCAGGTGGCTGTTGGCACATGTGGGCCAAGAACTACAGACGTTGTAGAAATAACAAATGACTTGGCCTTGTTTGCTAGCAGAAGCTAATGTGAGACTATCAGTGCCCTAACCCTGACAGCCAGGTTAATGCCTTAAACAAGAGACACTGGGTGACTGAACAGAGCTCCGACACACCTCAACACGTAGTCAGAACTCTCTTCCTAACTTCAAGATAAAACTCCATTTCTGTACCAAGGGAGGTCCCCACCTCAATTTAGCTACTTTAAAATGTCTCAGGCTGATGACTTCTGTTTAAAGACTTCTACACTGACTTCCACTAAGCCAAGGATAATCTCTTTTCTTCCCTTCCCCATAGGAAATTGCTGCCATCCCAAATATGCACGCACTGAAATAGCACAGCCTGATTTTGAAACAGAGCTCTTGGCAGGCTATTGCCAAGTTCAGTAAAGAAAAGTCAAATGTTAGTTGGCTGAATTCAACATTGAGTAAACACTAAATACCTTTTTAAAAAGGATGGGCACAAATGCCACTGTAGTATTTCATCATTAACCTATTCATCTTTCAACAGTTAAATCTATTATGAAAAATAAGCTGGTAGGGAAATACACAACAAATAAATAATACATATTAACTTGTAAAATATCAAACCATTTGTCTACATACAAAAAAGTCAATGTTAGTCACTTCAGCTTCACAGAACATTGGTGTGATAGAAGCCCTTCTGTGCCCCAGCTGGTGTGTCTGTCAGGAGAAGCTGGCTTTAAAACCAGGGTGCTGTACTGCAGCAGCACTGCCCTGCCTTGCTGAGGCTCCCGGTGGGGTCACTGACAGGCGCCGGGGAGAGCCTTTCGGAGGCCAGCATGCTCGGTGCTGTGTCCTGTTTTGCTAGTGCCAGGTGACAAAATGTACATCGGGCATCTGTACAAAAGAACAATTTTTCCAGCGAGGTTATGTTTGTGTTTATAGTGGGAATGCTCTAAAATAATGCTAATGTCATTCTAGCACAATAGTTCTCCCCTACAAATTGTTCCTGTGCAAACCAAATATTTCTTTCCACTAGTGCTTTATACCTGTGAAATCGCTACAGTAGTCTCCAGTAAGGGGATAACTGCCAGACGGGGGTTTTAAATGTGCCTTTTATTTTGGTTGTGCATATATCTTCTCTTACCCAAGGAGATTTTTTGCCTCAGTATACAAACTTACACTGTCCATTTCAGAGTTAAAGAAAAATGAACTCTCATAACCTCTGCCACTTCAGATCACCTCTTAAAAATGTCACTTTACACAGAAAAGCCAGAAGTAATTGAGATAAACAGACATCTGTACATTCTAGCCATTCATTTAGAAAACATCTGTATCCGTCCATGCAATGTTAAGACTATAAGTAACTTTGTAGTTACATCTGAGCCCATTGCTATGGCAACAAGGTAGTCTTTATCTCCCACGTGCATTCTACTGATTTCTTTTTTTCTTAAAGCAGCTTCCTGAAATGAAAAACAGAGAAGCAATGATTAAGTTAGTCACTTTCAAACATTGGATTTGAGGCTTATATAAGGCAGCCCTTACTACTTTCCAGCTGTGGAAAATTTAGACGCTGATCCTTTTCAAGATGAAAAATGAACAACTGACATGGAAAAAAGTGAACTGCTGTTATTTTCAATTAAAAAAAAGTATAGTTGATGATCTTGGAGCACAAGATTTTTGCTACTGTAGCTATTTTTAATAGGATCCCAAGGACTTGTGTTACGGTATCTTTCAAACTAACACAGCTAGCTGTAATTTGCTGCTTGCTACAGCGAGAGTACAGTTCATAAGAACATGTATGCGAATAATTAATTCCTTGATGGCCTTTTTCATGGTTAGCTCTCATCAAAGCAGACAGCTCAGCTTGGTTAATTGTTTGGAAGTGTAAGCTTTCTATTATGGTAGGTGCTAACCATACCAGACTGGATTGTGCAAGTGAGCTGTTGGTTTTTGGTTAGTTGCCAAGTCTTAAGAACTCAAGATAAACTAACATGCTTTTAAAATTCCTATTTTAAATAGAACACCAGGCAATAGTAAGTACACTAGAAGAGTTAAGGTTCTTTCAAGGACCTAAATTGGTGTCAGTGCTTCTCTGACACCCATTAACTTTGGGATTCCTCTTCACTGTTTTTAACATACCTTCTGGGGCTATCTACTTTTGACACTGATTATTTTAAGTACTTTAAAAGGGTTGAGCCTCTTCAGAAATAATGTTGAAATCTTAACTTCTAATGTCCCAGCAGTTCTAGACCCTTTATATGAAAAATACAGTAATGCAGTCAAGGCCACATGAGAAAACATCAAAGAAGTTATCCAGACAAGACATTTCACTCACATTTGATGCTGCCTAACAAATTCTGCAAACTGACGGTCTTTAGCGTAGAGCTCTATAATTCGAATTCTGTCCTGAATTTCCTAGAAGACAAGAAACACAATTGTAAGTACATAATAGAAATTAGAATACTACTGAAATAACTGTTTTCTGTTTTTGAAAATTAAGCTCCTATGCTTTGCCATTTCAAGAAGTAGAGCTTGAAATTGGGCACTCCAATACTAAAATTCTTCTTTACTGCGGGGTTTTTTTTTTTTTTTTTTTTGAAGTGAAGCAGTTCATTGGAATTCAGTAATACTTTACTTTTAAATACACATACTTTGCCTACAAGCCCAGCTACAGGCTGGATTCGCACCTCTCACAGTTGCTTAAGGATCTGTGGTTACTTCCTGGATGTAAATCCCTTCTCTTTAGCCTTCTAGAGTAAATCCGGGATATTGTGTATACAGGAAGAAAGGAGAAAAATGTGATCTAACCTGCAGGTTACAGAAAGATCTAAACTTTAAAAAAAAATCCCAAACCTGTAAAAAGGCCTGGATGCGCCAGCTTTTCACTGCATAACTACTCTTACAGAAGGTAGTTGGCATTAAAAGCTCAAGGCTGTGTCGAGCAGTACAGCAGCAAACCTCTCCAGCTCCCGTGAAGTTGCTTAAGCAGTCAGCTCCTCTATTGTGTGACATTCATTACAGGTCAGAACACACCCATTCCTTTCTCTATACCTAATAGCCAGCAGGGAAAGAAATCTTTTCTCTCTTCTCTCCAGTAGTTGCAACTTGTGTATCTAGAGCACAGACATGGGGGACAGGTTTGGCCCAGCTCTCAGGTTACAAGTGTGTAATAAGCTTATTGTTCACGTGATCTTTTCCATGCCGCTATGAAAACAAGGTAATTTACCTCCTTAGTAAGCTCACTGTTTTCATAAATGTGCCTGATCTCTTCACTGCTGTAGTCTGTGGATGTCTCTGCACTGGTAGAACTGTAGGACGTTAGCTGAGGGTATCTCCGGTAATAATGGCTGTAGCCAGTCGTATCACTTTCATACATGGGGTTGTATTTAACTGCGTTCTCAATGGATGAGAGGCTGTCACCCTGCCTGGGGGAGCAATAAACAAACTGTGAGCTTCTCTGCAGCCTGGAAGGGCGGCAAATAGATTAAGGAAGCCTGGCAGTTGGAGGCACCTGTACATCCTGTTGCTTCTCAACTGTGTGATATAAGACTTACAACAGAATTATCCTTATTGTAGAAGATGTGTTTTAAAATATTAGATGGTGTCACTTACCCCTGTGAGTCCTCGGTGTCACTCTTTGTGTACTGGTCTCGAAGGGTCCTGGCCAAGAAGAAGATGACAGCAGATGCCACAAGAAGGAATCCTGCCACAGAAGCAATTGCAATACCCACAACCAGCGGCTCGGAGACATATTCTTCACAGTGCTCCCCTCTGTACCACCAGTTCTCCCCCACACGACACCTGCGACAAAGAAATGGGGAAATTGAACACCAGCAAAAGCTTTGCTTAATGTAAATGTATTTAACTTCCTGGGATGACATATCCTCAGTTAACTCACCTCAATAAATACCTTTGCATGTTCAAGCACCAACTTTATTATTATTATTATTATTGTGAACAGCCTTTTTGGTATAGAATCATGGAATGGTTTGGGTTGGAGGGGCCCTTTAAAGGTCATCTGTCATCTGGTCCATCCCCCCTGCAATGAGCAGGGACATCTTCAACTAGATTAGGCTCTGAGACAGCCCCATCCAACTTGACCTTGGATGCTTCCAGGGATGAGGCATGTACCACCTCTCTGGGCAACCTGCTCCAGTGCCTCACCACCCTCATTGTCAAAAATGTCTTCCTTTAACTAGTCTGAATCTACCCTCTTTATAGTTTAAAACCATTACCCCTTGTCCTAGCACAACAGGCCCTGCTAAAAAGCCTGTCCCCATCTTTCTTATAAGCCCCCTTTAAGTATTGAAAGGCCACAATAAGGTCTGGCCAGAGCCTTCTCTTCTCCAAGCTGAATGGCCCCAGTTACTGAATTGAGCGAAGATAGGTAAAATAATGAAAGGATAATGCATTTGTGATGGAAAAAGCCTGTGGGTTTTGCAATTTAGAGTATCCTCTCTAGACTGGAAGGTGCCTAGACTTAAGTAAAAAGTTACGCCTTGATTGAGCCTTGCACGTGACATAGCAAACACTGTAAAGGTAGTAAGCAGTTGTCTTAATCACCTTGTAATGTAAATACAAATGAAGGTGTCTTAAATGAGCAGAAAGTTTCTAGTATAGTGAACTCCACAATGGTTAGTTAAATACTTAAAATAAATTACTAGAAAGAAGTGTGCGTTCAAGATGTAGCATTGAAATGGTTGCCCAAACCAGCAGTCAGTATTTCTGCCTTGCTGTGGTTTTGAACATAAGAACTTTAATGTTAATACTGACTTTAAATATACCAGTAAAAATAATATATTTGCACTATGTATGTTTGGGAGTTTTTGCTGTAAAAACTCAAGGAATTGTAAGGTATTATGAGCACTCACAGTAATGAACCTCATTAATAAGAAACATCAGTAAAATAAGTCTTCTAACTATCTCAAATCGTTTCTGAAAGTAGTAAGCAATACTTTTAAGTTTTTCAACAATTTCTTAATAAATACTGGCTGGAGCATGCCTGAGTTCAGATGCTTACCTATTTCTAATTAACACCATTACACGACTATGATAAAATGTATACTGCATCTGTGATAGTACCCATTTTGGTAGCTTTAAAAACATTTTTTTTTCTCCGGTTAACTGCTAGGACTTTCAGATTGACTTTAGAGACATTCTAGGTAAGCTTTTAAAAAAAAAAAAAAATCACCTGAAGTAACATAAATAATAACCACTAGTAGTAATATTCTTTTTTCAATGTCTCCTGTTGATAGGTATGTTTTGTTTTTAAAAATAGACTTGTTACATTGCTTGAAAAGGAAAGAATTAAGTGCAATGTCAGAGGGAGCATCAATTTGTCTACATCTTGTAGTAAGTCTTTTCCATTACCTGTAAAATAGAGAGATCCTGTTCAAATGCATCTGTATCTTTTTAAAAGCAAATATTTGAGCCAGGAGGCCTGTGCCTTGATCGTTTTATGAACCACACATGATTTTGCCCAAATGGCCAATTATTTACTTTTATGACTTTTTTTTTTTAACCAAGAGCACTATTTTTAATAGATTTATGCTTTATGAATATGCCTTTCAGATACAAATTTTTGGGATGTAATTAACTCTCTATGTGTTATGGCATTATCAACCAACACTTTGCTAATTGAGAAAACCTCTGGAGATAAATTCTGTCCCCAAAGGTCAATGAGGGTGATTTGAACTACTGAGTACGTTCCATTACTACCGTTTTTCCTAGTTCATTTTATTTCCTGATGTTTCTATTCTATTAAAGAAATTTGTTTCCTATAGGAGGACTAACGTTAATATTGGGACCTCCATCCGGCAGCATAACATGAGTGATAATCATTACCATCTCACTTGTTACACATTATCTTACTGAATTCTGCACAAATCTTGTCAAATGCTACAACAGAGGAGACAATAAGGGTTGCCATACAGGAAGCACATACTTCAAACAGCAGGATGACCTACCTACAGATGGCCCCTTGCCCAGGGCTTATGTCGCACTTCCCGTCATTCAGGCAAAAGTTTGGTTGCAGATCACAAATGCTATTGCATGGCAGCCCGTCGATGCTTAGGTAGCCAGGATTGCAGACGCACTCAGCTTCCCCACTCCAGCGATTTACTAAGCACTCAGAGAACTCATTGCAGGCCTGGAACTTGCAGGGATCTGCTTGCTCACCTGAGAATGCACAAAGCAGAAAATATGAACAATAGAGGAGAACCTTAACTGAGGCAAAGCGCTGTCTGTCTGTCTGCTGCCATTTTCTCTAACAGTCTCTTAGTTAAAATAATCCACAAAAAAGCCAGCATGCATTTTTCCTGAGTAACAAAAGGTTCTGCTAAGGTGAACAAGCAGCGGGACGTGTTCCTCTGCCTGCACAGTGCATGTCAATGGTATGACTAAGACCGCCCAACAAGCCAATCAAAAAAGCAAGTATAAAATGTTCTTTTTCTTACTGGAATGTGCAGTACCTCAGATGTTCTGTGTCTGATGGAACTATATTTTGCAAATGAGTAAAACACTGCTGATCTCCAGTATTTCTTGTTACAGAGAACCTACGCAGTACACAGGGAACGGCAAGGGAACTTTGGGCACTCAGCAACTACCGTGAGGTGATTTGCCTTTGTCTGCAAGGAACACAAGCATGTAATATTTGAGGTAGCTCACTTGTATCAAGCTTAAGAGGGCTGACATACAGTTAAACAATCAATAGCAGAAGATTTGTCATGCTAATTAGACCATCTTTATAAGAGCTACCTCAGAAGAACAGCTACCATTTACCAACAGGTCAGCACTGTTGTTTTTCCTCTAACCTTAAAACAGGAAACATTTACAAGTTGCTTATGTGGTAAACTACTGTCTAACCTGGACAGGGAAAAGACTTCCTCCCTGGATCAGAGCAGTGAACTCAGAGGGCCTGTAACTTTTTAGTGCAACCAAGACCTTCCCAGAAGAGTGAGGCAGCAGCTGCCACCTATGCAGATGCCTACGTGGCAGCTAACCTGGCTGCCACCTCTGGGAATAACCATATGGAATAGGTTCAAACCACGCATGAAACTAAGCGTGGGAGAGAGCTGGGCGCCGCTGTTCTTGCTGACCAGCCTTCCCCCTCACTCCTGAGTGACCGTGCAGTGGCATTACATGGAGTATTACAGGAGTCGGTTTTGTCCCCAATACAGTTTGCTTAGTCTGGGTCCCCCTTTGATTTTCATCTCTTTAGTCCCTTAACAGATTTTTATTCATTTGTTTGAACTCTGTCTTTCTAAAGCCCAGCCTGTGAAAAGCCCCTGGGATCCTTAATAAGTTCTTAAAGTAGAAGTTGCTCTAAATCCCTTGCTCCCAACCGTGTTTCCCTGCCACCTTTACCAGATTCCACATCCAGGGAGTATTTATCGATGGCCAGGTTCATGGTGTGGTATGCAGTGTTGCAGAAGTCTTCCAGGATCATGTACACAGCGTTGGTGACGTTCCGAGGCACAGGTTTGGCAAACTTCATTCGACTGTTCACCACGATGCTGCCATTTCTGAAGTTGAGGATTTCCAGATTCTGGAAGCCTGTCAGGTTTGACTGAAGGTAGGGCACCAGCTGCAACGCAGGGGTGTGACAGAAAAGCTGAATCTTTGAATCTCTACTCAAGCCGGCTGCACTGTTATTGCATCAAACAGCAGGACTCAATTATTTTATCCAAATCCCACAGCAAGGGTATTAAAACTTTACCCAACAGAGGCTCATGCTGGCAGCTTGCCAGGAGTCCGCATACTTCAGACAGTTCTCAAGCATATACCGATTTGCAGATGCTTTCCAAAAATCTACGATTGAGAAATACAATTCTCGGGACATACATGGTGCTCTCCCTTGATCTGAGCACCAGGTATACTCATAGCTTCACAGGGTATTTCCTTCGGGCTTGTCCTCCTTCCCTCTCTCTCCTTTGCTCCCTCCATCTCCCACAGCAAAATGTTGATTACAGTCAGGAGAGGGGAATTTCCAGGTTAAAATTTGGCAGTTGTTGCTGTATTACACCTGCGACGCTTTGCTGGCCACCAGTCAGTTTAAGAACAGCTTAGTTCCCTAAACTACCTCTGAGGAGGAGTTGAACGTGTGTTGCAGAAAAGTTACCTCCCCACAGCACCAGCTTCCTTGTTTCTCTCTCCCTATAGACTAAATACAGAGCAGTGTGGAAGCAAGTAAGGTAAGCGTTGTAGTGACTTGAGCTACACCACTACATCTGTTGACATCAGCAGAGCATCTGGCCCATAGCGCTAAAAGGTTACACCTTAGAGGGACTACTGACTGAATAAAAACTGAACACCACACCCCACCCATTTCCAGACAGAATATTCCCATGGAGGGACACAAATAATATCTGTAAACACCAGTCTTGAGTTGCTCTCTGCAAGAGAGCCGACAAACTATTATTTACCAACAATTTTTGTCTATCTGGTAATGGATAGTCAGCACAGAAGTGATTCTTACCAGTTCCAAGAATCGTTGCTCCAACGCTTTGTATTCAGGGGAGTTTTTATTAAACAGGTCCTCTGAAAACATCATGTTGGTAACGCGAAGGCTGAAAAACACGACCAGAGCTCGCGATGAGACAGGTGTGCTGTTGCGATTTTCGTGTGTGGCCCAAGCCACACTGGCCATCTCTGTGGATTGGAGACGAGTCGTTAGCTCCACGTGACTTTCAGTCATGCTCCTTCCCTCCTCAGTTGGCTCAGGAGAAAAGCGAACAGTGCTCACACGATCCAGGTCTGCTGAAACATCCGGGACTCTCGTTATTTCATCTCCCAGCTTTGTTGAGGTAGCCACAGATGATGACATCGTGGATCCCACAGTAGGGAGATGGGATGGAAGCTCAACAGCGCTTGTTGTTACAGTCACCGTTACGTAAGAGTTCGTAACAGTGCTGAAGCTCATGGAAACATGCGCGTCGTCGTCTGTACCACCCTGTCCAGTGAAGCCCTCTAGAACAGTGGTCTGATCTATTACAGAAGGAACTGCAGCTGAAACTTGAGTGGCAGTTGGCATTGCTGATTGCACTGTCTGATCTAATGAGTTTTCTAGTGCTTTGTCAGTAGGCCAGACATCAGCTGGTTTCTTCACTGCTGATCCAGTAGTGTCTTGGCCTGCCAGCGATGAATCTAAGGTTTGCTGCTCTTCTGTGGAAGCATCAGGGTTTACTGTGGAAGGATCTGCAGTCAGAATAGTTTCTGAAGAGCTTGTGTCCAAGTGGCCAATTGTAGCAGCTTCAGTTACATCTGACACTGTGAATAGTTCTACCACCATTGTCCTGTCTTCATTTTGGTGTTCAACTGCTTCAGAAATGATGTTCTGACCTACACCGGACTCTTTGGGTTGGTCCATACTGACAGTCCCTGCAGATGTAAGGAGACTATCTTCCACAGACAGGCCTGTGTTGTGCAGTGGGACAGGGGCCTCTCCAGTTGGCATGTCTACAAAGGAACGGTCCACTGAAGGCTCCAAAACTAAGGATGGTCTAACAAAAGGATCATACATGCCCAATGTTTCTGTCTGTGTAGATGGTTCCACAGATGATGGCTCTTCTGTCTGTAACAGAGGTACCTGCTGAGTTGTAGTCTCTGGAAATACAAATATTTCAGATTCATCCAGGAAATCTTCTTTTACATTGGCCATAGCTTCATTCTCATCTTTGGAAGGATCATCTAATTTATTCCCAGAGTTAAGAATATAGTCTAAGATGATGCCTTCAGGAATATCCTCAGTTCTGATTAACAAAGACTCATTGTCATCTTCAAGCCAGCTATCAGGACCAGGGTAGAAAATTGGTTCCAGTGTTGCTTCGTCCCAAGGCCAAATACTTGATTCCATTTCTTTTCCCGAACCATCAAGAGCTGACCCAGACCCATCATCATATATAACTCTATCACCAAGATATATATCAGTTTCATCTTCCATAGGGTGTACTTCTAAGGGAAAATTAAGTTCTTCTACAGACTCATGCAACACAGAGTCTGCATTGTTACTGCCTGCAGTACCCTGAGTTACTTCTTCCTTCTCCACAGATACTGTTTCTTTAATATCAGTCTCTATGACTGATGAAGAGGCCACTGTTGGTGCAGAAAGCAGAGGAACTGCATGATCATCTGTAGACGGAGGTTCTTTAGGCACAAGGTGAGGAAGAGGACTTGAAGGCAAAGGAAGGTCTTCAGATAGTCCAGTATCTTCAAACGCTAAAAATAAAAATAAATTTCCAATTAGAATCATAGAATTGTTTTTGTTAGAAAAGACCTTTAAGATCGAGTCCAACCGTTAACCAAGCACTGCCAAGTCCACCACTAAACCACGTCCCTAAGCACCACATCTACGCGTCTTTTAAATACCTGCAGGGATGGTGACTCAACCACGTCCCTGGGCAGGCTGTTCCAGTGCTTGACAACCCTTTTGGTGAAGAAATTTTTCCTAATATCCAATCTAAACCTCCCCTGGCACAACTTGAGGCCATTTCCTCATGTCCTAGTGCTTGTTACTTGGGAGAAGAGACCAACACCCACCTGGCTACAACCTCCTGTCAGGGAGTTGCAGGGAGTGATTAGGTCTCCCCTCAGCCTCCTTTTCTCCAGGCACTAAACAACCCCGGTTCCCTCAGCCATTCCTCATAAGACTTGTGCTCTAGACCCTTCACCAGCTTCGCTGCCCTTCTTTGGACACGCTCCAGCACCTCAATGTCTTTCTTGTCACGAGGGGCCCAAAACCAAACAGTGTTCAAGGTGCGGCCTCCCCAGTGCCGAGTAAAGGGGACAATCACTTCCCTCGTCCTGCCGGCTATGCTAGTTCTGATACCAGCCAGGTGCTCTTGGCCTTCTTGGCCACCTGGGCACACTGTCAGCTCATGTTCAGCCAGCTGTCGACCAACACCCTCAGGTCCTTTACCGCCGGGCAGCTTTCCAGCCACTCTCCCTTGAGCCTGTAGCGTTGCACAAGGTTGTTGTGACCCAAGTGCAGGACCTGGCACTTGGCCTTGTTGAACCTCAGGCACTTGGTCCCGGCCTATCGATCCAGCCTGTCCAGATCCCTCTGTAGACCCTTCCTACCCTCAAGCCCATCAACACTCCCGCACAACTTGGTGTCATTTGCAAACTGACTGAGGGTGCACTCGATCCCCTTGTCCAGATCATTGGTAAAGATATTATAGAGCACTGGCCCCAGTACAGAGCCCTGGGGAACACCACTTGTGACTGGCCGCCAACTGGATTTAACTCCATTCACCACAACTCTTTGGGCCCAGCCATCCAGCCAGATTTTTACCCAGTGAAAAGTACGCCCGTCCAAGCTGTGAGCAGCCAGTTTCTCCAGAAGAATGCTGTGGGAGTTGTTGTTTATAATAAAAAGTGTCAAAGTCCATGCATTTTATTGTCTACAGATCTCTGTTCAGCATGTTCCCATGATATATCCTGGCCTTTGTATGCCGAAGTCAGAAGGACCCCTGCTCGCTTCTCCCACTTTTCATTCAGATACTCTATGGGCCAAGTCATGACTGCAGAGTAAGCAATAAAGGCAGTAACTGTGCGGCACGTCCTTAGGCTAGTCAGTCTACTTCAGAGATCAGTTATCTCTGGCATCAACTAAACAAGCCCTATACGAAAATACTTCTGTGCAATTAAGCAAGTATCAAGGGCATACATTTCCTGAAGGTACAAACAGTCATTATTAGCTGTTACAAACATTTAACCTTAGCATATTGTTCTTGGATACATGCATACAGGAAAGGTAAAAACTATCAGAGAAAGATATCCAATTTTTTAGACCTTTCTGAAAAGTAATTTAGGTGAACTACACCTTTGGTGAGTATCAGGAAGCACTGGCATCCAAATTTAAGCTTCAGTCAATGGCTTAATCAATTAACTTACCATCTAAAGAACTGGGGGCTGAAAGCCATTCCAGAGAGTCCACAGAATCACGCCCTAACACTGGCGCAGTGACCAAATGAGGAGTCTGATTCTCATCCTCTAAATTCAGCCCATCAGGCAAAGAAGTGATGTCAGCCTCTGAGGAGAGCGGAGCTTCAGGTGCCAAACTGGCCTCAGGGTCCAGGTTTTCTGGTCTTGGCCAGATTTCATTGTCATTGGACTGTTCACTATCTGAAGCGGAATCTGGTTTGGCGAAATCAAAGGGCAAGGTATTGCTGACAGTTGATTCATCTGCTGAAGGCCGTTCAGCTAAAAAGGTGCTGTCCTGGAACATAAACCCACTATTAATATTTCCACTATTACAGGGGAAGCATTGGCTGTCCACGTCGGGCTGAACACATAGAGGGTGTTAACAGCAGCCAACAGCAAAATCTGGTACTACTGCCTCTGTGAGAAAGTAACACACAGCAGCAGGAGGGGCCAAACTGGGAGGACTGGCAAATATATACCCTTTGCTAATCATGTGCAATGTACACGTAAAGTGCACATCCTTGTGACATGCATTTCATGTCCAGTCGTGACCACTACAAAGGGAAACAAGCCATTCAGATTGTTTGGAGTGCAGCTTCAGTTCTGATATTAAGAGATTTACCATCTATACCCATCCCATCTCCTCTCCTTTTCTTTACTGAAAAAATGGATCGGTCTGTTTCTAATTAAAACAAAGCTAAATGCGCACAGTACTGTCTGCCTTCCTAAAGCATGAAGAGGTCTTACCAGCTATTATTCATCACCTACATAATCAATACAGTAATTATAATATTATAGTCACTATGATACATAAAAGTTTAGAAACTGAACTAGTATGCATGTCCTGTGGTCATTTCTTGCTATCTTTCAGTATGTGGGTCTGAGAACCCAGGAGGGAAACAAAGACCATAATGTAAAGAAGAGTGTTTAGAACCTGGAATAATTTTAGTCTCAAAGCCGAGGTGCAGAAAAAAAAGAAATCTATCAGCGGTAGTGATGAACAACAAAGAGTATGCACAATGAATTTGTGAATTGTTTGAAATATGAAAAAAGAATGTGTTTTTAAATCTCCAATTTTCACACTGCTTACTTCTCCATACCCCAATCGTTGTTTGGTTTACAGTTAAAATACTTAGCACATTTCATCTCTGAATATTAATCTACTACCTCAGTGTTTCATGAGATAATTATATTGAATGAAAAGATTAAGTTATTTGGTCAAGGCTACAAAAGCACACTGACTGCTAAACCTCAGGAATTTCACATGGATACCTGCGCACACATCAATGCTGTGCAATAGTCTGATATGGGCAAAAAAAACCCCTTGGGGTACGAAAAACTGCCAAACAATTTCAAGAAGCAGCAATTTACTAAGAACTAACCAGTTGCTGATGGTGACTAGTGAAGTTAAGTGGGCAGTGGACACAGGCTTCTGTAATACATATTACAGTTCAAAATCATTTTAACCATTTCTGTAGCTCACCATTCCTGACTCATCTCTTTCTTTTACTTGATCAGCATGAATAACAGAAAGAGTCCAAATACTTTTCAATTGGAAATATTACTCCTGGTTGAAACATCAGTGAACTAAATTTTCAACTTCATTCAAACTGCATTTGAGCGCTTTGGAAACAAGCCAGTTCAGGTATTTCTATTAAATTATTTGTCTACTTGTATTGATCACATTTTTATAGCCAGTTGTTATGCCACCACAGTCTCGTCACATTTTTTATTTTATACAGTAACAATCAGTTGAAAAGTATATATACCGTATAGACATGTGCTCCAGCAATTGTCTTTTTTGGCAAAATTGACCACTATAAATAAAGCTGTAAAAAAAGTTACTGTGCAAGATTAGAAACAAATTATACATATAAATTCCACAAAGAAAGAATAAGGACTACCAGCAATAGCTTCTCAATACATTTCTTTTTTATGTGAGCATTTAGTTGCCAGGGATTGCACTTCATTTATTTGAATGTGGATAGATGTTCCTATGACAACTAACATTATTCAAAGATTCTTGTTACAGTGCAATATATTATATTAACAAGTTTAATATCACATTGGCAAGTTCTGCTTTTCGCTAATGTCTTTTGAAAGGCTTACAAATATGACAGATGACTGCAAACACAGAATCCCCTCCCTCATTTTCCATTTGCTCCTGCCAGAAAGGCATTGTATTCAGAAAGCCAGAGCATTCTACCTGTTACAACTCAACAGAAATAACAAGAAAATACAGATTTCAAAAACTAGACTTGATTTTTTCTTCACTTTTTAAGAGTGCTGTAGAACTCAAACAAAAGAATTAATGATTTGTTGGTACCATCTGCTTCCAATTAGATGGTGAAGTCATGATAGTCCTACATTATGTCATGAGTATGTATGATAATACAAATCCAACTTATTCTCAAATCAGCTAAGAAAAATAACAGCAAAATTCTTTTTCATAGGCAACAGTTCTACTTAACAGTATCTACTTGAATCATAAAGGTTTGATATCTGTGGAAGTAATTGACTAATTGTTTCAGCCTTGTTTACTGTTCAAGCATGTTTATGATTTCTTTCAATTTATCTGAAGTTACTTCCTAAATTTTCTGTGTATTGCAGATTGTACACAGCTGATTTTTGGGTATACTCAGTATCTTTTACATAATTAGAGTTTTTGATGGAAGACATAGATGACATTATTAATATTCATAGTCCATGATTAGAAAAATGTAACTTCCAGAAATTTTTCTTGTACATACTATTCCCTAAACATGGCTTAAAATTTATTATTGCAAAGCTACCTCTACTTTAAAATCTTCTTGCCTGCACATCTGTCAGAGTATCCACAGACAGAATGTAAAGATGGCAGAATTCTTTGTCTTACTAAAATAAAAAAAAAAATCTGCAATATTTTAATCTAGTTAGGTAGCTCTAGTAAAGAGAAAGCCCTTTCCTGAAAGTTAACTTAAATTCATGTTTATCCACACCATATTTAAGCCATTTATGGCAAATCCACATGAATTTGCATTTTAGACATCAATGATTAGTTTTTAAAATTCAGGGAAAACTGGCATGAAATTAAGGATATAATTTTTATACCTGTGACCACTGTAGCAAGAATATTTCAGTTCTGTGAAGTGACTATGAATTTTGCTTCCCTAAAGATTAGAAGTTGGCCTGAAATTAAATGTGTCTGTGTTCACAATATTATCTCACAATGAACTTAGTGAGAACCTACCATCAAGCATAGGTGGACCGGGATTTTGTGGCACAAACTGAGCTCATTTCTTCTTGGAAGGTGCATCGGTGGTACACAACAGACTGCAGAGCAGAAACCTACTGGATAAATCCTTAAGCCTAGACAACGCTCCACTATTGAGAAATTCTAGCTGTCAGCAGAACTAATTGACTTGATCTCAGTGTTGCTGGCACCTGACTTGGCATCTCTGCTTAAAGCCCCTTTGTATTGTACAGACATGGTCGGGGATACTACATCTCCTGTCCAATGGGGAACTTCAGTCCATGTCCTGGGTTGTTCCAGAGGTAATCAGAGGAGATAATTATGATTTTGAGGGAAAAAAAAAAAAAAAGAAACCGCTAGCTATTATTTCTGTGTGTTTCCTTTGCTGGCATTAAGGAGATGGGCATCATTTTAAAACTGAACTGAGGACTTTCAGTGAAAGCAATACGGTAACAAAAGGAGCATACGAAACTTACCATTTTATCTCTTCTAGCAGCCAGCTTTAGTGCTTACATCTATTTCTCACTTTCCAAAGATAGATAGTATTGTGGGAAGAATAATTTCTTTAGAGCAATTTACAGTCTAAACGTTATGAAAAAACAGACAAAGGAAGCCTAAGAAGCAAGGCCTGGCTGTACAGCCAGGAACACGGTACTACCATTAACAGAAGATGATCACAGAAAACTGTTGTGCAACAGATATCAAATTATCAGATGAGAGATTTCACCAGGTGTGCCTTCATTACTACTTATTCTGCATGAACAACAGGACAGAGAAGGTCTGGCTGCTGGCTGCAATTTTGCCTTGCTGAGTTAAGTGTTAAAATGTGTCCAAAGGCCACCACTCAGAACCATACTCACATCGAACTCCGGGTGCTCCAGCACAACTGGATGCTCAGTAATCCAGGCTAGGTCTTCTGGTGTAGGGTGCAGTATTTCTTTCACTGCGGAAATATAAATACTTGGGATCTAAAGGCTGCAGTAGCAGTGTGAGGAAGTTGTTTTTGAGGACTCACTGAAAAACCCTCCCTCATCTCAGATTTACGAGTAAAACCTTTTCGAAAAGTTTGCCAGATTTTGTTTCTGGAAATGCCCCTAGATCTCTGACAGGAAGTACAGAGGAAAGATGAGAACAGAGGGGTGGACAGCACTCCTCCGCCACCTCCAGCAGGATCACTGAATATTCAGCAATAAACCAGGTATTTCCTTTGTGCGGCTCAAGGCCAACACAGGGCTACTAAGCTGAAGGTCGTCTTGGTGCAACGTGCATCATGTCTACCACATTCCCCCTCAATTCCTGTTAATTTTGGGAAGTATTACTGAAATTGCATACCACAAACCTCGGTGTCAAAAAAAGAGGCTAATCTAATGGATTAAGAATTGGATACTACTGTTAATGACTTGCCCTGGTTAAGATCAGAGCAAAACAAGCTACAACACAGCTGAATAATTCACTCATCTGAGATTTATTTTTATAAAACTTCAGATGTGTGGCCCACCAATGCATCGTAAGTAATACCCACCATTAGTAAGTTGGAGAGAGTTAGGGTCTAAAGATAAGGAAGTGTTTTCAAGCAAGGCATTTTTCTGGAGGATTTCAGCAATATAATCCCGGAAATCACTGATGGTGTACACAACTGTTGGATTATCCTCAATGCCCATAAAGGAGTTGTCCTCCACCTTGTTGGAATGAAGGTTAATCAGGTCCCAGGTGGCATTGCTGATGGCTTTTCCATCAAATGTAACAGCATAGTGAACTTCCACCCCACTTCAGTTGTACAAAGAAAAAGAGAATACAGATGAGAGACGCAACGTTTTCCAATGTGTAGCAAACACTATGATTCTTTTTCCCCAAGAACTTGTGTCAATAACCTTTTTTAATATAAAAATATATTGCTTTAAAGGATTCTAAATAAAAACAATTTAATTCTTTTCACACTCTTGTCTGCCTGCCTGTGCTTTCCACCACTGCAAAGTTCTTGAGGAAAAGGCTACCAGAACCTGACATCTGGTCTGGTCCCAGCCCTGTATTTCTACTAGCGAATGGCAGACAGACCACAACCAGACCAAAACATTGGCTTTCTGTCAGCATTATGAATGGGCCCACCAGCATGCAGTGATGTGAGCGATGATTTTAAGATCATGCCAATGATGGGAATGGCTCTGAGGTATGAAAACAGCAAGGAAAACCAGGCTGTATATAGTAGCAATCAACAGTAGCAAGAGGGAGCCCTGATCACTCACCGTGCAGTGTCAATCTGCTTGAAATAATGTCTTTAATAGCAATAAAATAGTATTTAATACAGCTTATAATTGGCATAATTTTTGAGACTCATTTGATCACTTCTTCTTGAACTAAGATTTGTCTGTGTGTGCAGCTTAGCTTTTTTCATATTAACTCTCCTCCATGTTCTTAATTTTCTTTTCCTGAATGCACGTGGATGTCCTTTCCCACATGACAGCATAGGCAGCAATCAGATTTACCATACACTGGGCATAAGCACAAGGGAGCTTTAGAAAATATAACATATTTTGGCTGTACACAGGGCACAGCAAAAAAATGAAGTAATCTATGAAGTGTTAGAAAAATGTGCTCCAAAGACAGGTTTTCCTCATTCCACAGAGGTGAACTGGATTGCTAAAGTAATGCTTCTGTTCAGAGAAGTCTCTAAAGACCCAGATACAGCAGAGACATAATCAGCAAAGACACTGACCAAAACCAGGAGCCTGCGGAAGTTTTGCTGCTGGCTCTATCATTGAAATGAGCCCGCCATAGGCTCACCATGGGCACTGACGGTCAGCACAGGAAATAAAAAAGGGCAGCAGTAGTGAAAAGGCACAGCAAAGATGGAATACAGTATGCTCCTCAAAAGTAACATTTAGATTTAATACAACTGTGCTGTCAGTTGCAGTTAATAATTCCTAACTAATAACTATGACACCATCATCTGTCCGGGAAGGGCTAAAACATCTGGCGCTTGGAACATAGTCTTTGTGAATAGTTGCATGCATCTTAGCCTGCAGAAGTGCAGAAGAGTAGAGGATGGCTTTAAGTCGCTATTGTTTGTGAAGAGATTTGTGTTTTCTAACCTTTATTCTAAAATTAAAATGCTCATTCTCTGTAAAACTGTTTGTGGAAACTGGTTACACCTTTGCTGAGAAATACACAAAAGAAAATAATACATCTAGTATGTAAAAGGCTGCAGTTCATTTTCTGTCTTGTGAAATTCTTAAAATACTAAAGGAGGAAAATTTTGGATGCTTAACCTGCATATGTCTGATGAAAACCAAGTCCAGACTGATCCCATCTTCTGCTAAGGAATGTTTATAAAACTACTACTAAGATGTGCAGCACCTCTGGCCTTGAAGTAGCTAAGCCAACTGCTTTGCTGGACAACTGTAGTTTTCCTTATGTACTTCAGTTTCTATAATAATCATCCTGTATCTATTCAAGACTTTGCTGCAAAGTATAAAGACCTTGAGTCATCATCAAGCAATCTTGTTTTCTTCACAAAAGAGACCCCTATACCCAAGTTAGCCCTGTAGCTGACTTGTGTTTAGAACATTTTCCCCACGTAATTTTTTTATGATTAGGACTTAAATAAGCAAATAAGGTTTATCCATACATAATCCAAACAGAGTTTGAGTTACTTGCAGTTTCTGGTAGAATCCCCTCACATAATATTTATGCTGGATAACTATCTTGCTCTGGTGCCAACACTACAAATCCCCAAAACAGTGTCCTCCAGCTAAACATGTTTTTCCATCTGTATTATGACAATAGCTATAAAAAAGTTGTCTTTACCTGTCCTCCTCAGGAGAGCTGAATATAGAAACAAAACAAAACACAACAAAACCTGTTAAATCAATGTTATAATTTCCTTTAAGTCTTCTATCTTTAGCAAATCTGCTTTGGTATTCTAGAGGGCACACAAATTTGAAAAAGCATAAAGCAAAACGGTTATAAGTCGCATAGGTATTCTGCTACATCATAAACTGTTCTGCTTTGACTGAACTGAGATATTTCCTATTAATTGCAAGGAATTAGCAGAGCAGAGCCATCTCACCTTATTGCAAATAATGCAGTCAAATTGCTGTCAGCACCAAGAAAATCAAGGCTCACTAATTCTACCTAAACGTTTAGTTTACAAACACGTTTTTTGTCATGCACAGCAGAGCACAGAGCTCTGGTGCTTTGTCAGAAATATCGACCTTTTATCTGTCTTCTCAAATCAACCAAGAGCTTGCAAACGTATTAGAGTGCAGATACCAAGATGGAAGGTTTTGCTACCTTCCAGGCTGGAAACTGAACACAGGCCAGGGTTCAACCATAAAACCTTTCTCACCATAGCTGCTTTGTTACCTGCATGTATTCTAGCTACAATACTACAGCCAATAAATTCTAAGAAACACAGCTTACAAAGTCTCAAAGAAAACACAATTTAAATTAACTCATGAACAGCCTCATTAGATTCTGAAAGTTATATTGTAATCTGTCATCCATGTACCCCCAAACTCAGATATCAGGTGTTCAACGAATAATGCACAGGATACCCTTTTCCCTCAAATTAATTTAAAATGTCATTCCGAAGCACAAATTGATCTGAGGAAACTAGTCTTTAAAAAAAATATTTGTAAGAATAGAGTTAAAACATTGCATATCATTTATCAAACTATTCACCCACCTTTGCTTAGATCAAAGGGAGAAAGACCTTTACATATCTCAAACATCAACCTTTAGAGTAATCCCAAATTAACATTAAGTAGTTTAAAAAAATTTAAATACACCACGTTTTTCCAAAAAGGTTTCTGTGCTCTTCCTCGTTTAATACTAGGACATGTCAACATTACTGAACAAGTATCAGATACTAATTTTGAATTAGAAAAGATCTCTCTTAATTTTAGGATAGAATCTTGAGTAAGAATGCCTTGTCTTAAAATCAAGGCAAGCATATCATGTGAGATTCTCTGGTGGATGCCAGGAGCCAAGAAGAGATGATTACATTTACATACAGTTCTGTATTTCTATTTCAACCTCTCTATATAGAGAGATACCAAATATGAAAGAACTTGTGCTTTGGTTAACACATCCTAGGAACTCCCACACACGCCTGACATTCTTCCAAGTATGGTGCTAGCACATCGCACCATCGTACATGATCGGTTTCAATCACCACGTATGCATCACTATCTTTTTACCTGTAATCCAGGACATGGATGCTTTTGTATCCAGGTAGTCCTTCAAATACACTTTCGATCTATTTTGAGGAGAAAACAAAAAATTAACACAGATTTCCTTCACCCTATTCATTTAGTGAAAAAATCAGGAAGAATTTTCAACATTTTCTAAAAATGTATCTGAGCTGTTATATCTAATAGGAGAAAAATGGTTGAATATTCTCTCTCTTTATGGAAGAAGAGTTTTGGTGACATTGTTTCATTATTAGAAAAGAAAAAGTATGAAGAACAACATCCAGCGTTCCCCAAGAACTGTAAGAAACATTCAAAGGAGGGGAAATTGAAACAGACTCTGCAGAGATCTGCACTGCCCTTAGCAGACTACATTCTTTCTCCTATTTATGCAGCACAAACCCTACTCTACCCAAAAGGTTTCCATTACCTCCCAAACCTCTTTGGATTAAAAAGAATTCAGGAAAATGCTTTGTACCTTAGCAACTTAAAGAAGAGGAGCAGCAGACACTGGAGGAACAGGAACCTCTTAGACTTCAAAGAGGCGCAAATGCATTACATAGTGCAAAACATGGCTCATCTCCACTGCTCTAAACATACAAAGGGCTCAGGAGTGACTGGCAGTGCTACTCACAAAAGACAAGTGTGGGCAGCAAAATGGCAGGACATCCAGGCCTAATTCAATAGTCAACTGCGTTACACGAGACAAAACCAAGAAATAATAGTATTGACAGTTCGTGCTGGTTTGTTGCATTTTTTTCCTCCCAGAAGATCCTTGCCAGCTGAGGATTATTTTTTACTCCTCAAATTCTTCTTCCCTTCCCCAATCTCCCTATTTTTAAACTGTCTCTGGTGAGACTTAAACAATCGAAGTGCTGCCGACTTTCTTTTTTTCAAGAGCTTCTTTGTCCAAGCACAGAGAAAACCAGGCAAGGGATCAAAGGAGTGGAACATCCGTGTGCCAGGTGGACTCTGTCCCATCTGACATTTCTTCCACACACACAGTATGGCCTTGCTACTTGGCCACACAACTAGGAAAATTAAGATGTCTAGCCTACGCTAGCAACTTGTGACAGTTGTGGTGATGCTTTTTGGCTGCAGTGAAGGGTACATCTCTTTCCCACCTGGCCCAGGATCTGGCACAGGCTTAACCCCAGTAAAAGGGGCTGAACAGAAAACCCCAACTAAATGGGACTAAGAAGGAAGCAAAGCTGGAGAAAAGATAAGCCTCATGATGCGCTGCTGTATGGTACCCTAGATGCCTCTCCCAAGAGAAAGGAAAGACAAACTCCCTGCTCCAAGAAAATGATGGTAATAAAATTACCATCATTATAGAAAAAAAAAAAAAATTTGGAAACAATAGGGAGAGGAAAGTTAGGAGATAGCAGTATGATCATATTTTAAATATGCATTTGTATATTGGTGGGCCAGTAACTTTATTTGTAGCATACAAATGAAAACATTAAATTTTAATTAAAATTAAATTAACTTGAAATCAAGTTTTAATAAATCATGCATATATGTGTATTTGTATATATTTATATGTATACACACATATGTATATTTTCTTTGAAGTAGCTGCCTAACAGCCTAAATCATGGTTCGTTCCCACTGACGCCAATGGAATTTAAGCACGTGTTTAAGAACTGGCTGGAGGGTTTTAAAATGTGCTCACATGCACTGCCGATCCTGGGCATGAATGAGAAGCAGGAGTTCTCTCAGCAGCCTAGATTTCGGAGAGTATCTTACTGCAGTGCACAATGATTCATTTGAAGACATGTTGCTCCTGAGCAGAAATAATGAGTGAGTTCTGCTATTTGCGACTTCTTCTGATTTCCTCATCTATCACCTACTCTGTATAGACAGATTCTCTAGATTGATGCCAGAGTTTCTTCTGCACTCCAAAATCTGGACATTGTGTAATCATGGGGATATCCTATATCCCATTTCAGTGCTCAGCTTCTGTATGAGACCCAGAGCATGCCTACATAGGCAGATGCTGATGGACCTGTACGCCTTCTGCCTGCACTCCACGTTAATGCGGTGCTACACCTGAATTACTCGAGCTGAACTTCCAGCACTGCCTCAGCACAGGTTGATGGTTCTGACCTGCAGTTGATTCATGTCCTGCCATTTGAGAGTGTGGGCAGGGTGGTTTGCTAAGACCCTCAAACTGCATTTTTCACTCCCCAGTTTCAAACCAACTACATTGCAGAAGAACTTGAACTGGACAACAAGATTAGAAAGCACTGAAATAAACTCCAGGCAGACTGGTCACTAGAGAGATGTTAAATGTATCTTTAAAATTTAAGATTTTCAAGTCCTAATATTTTAAGAACTAATGAAGTTGCATCAAGAGGCAAACAAGAATCTTGTCACTTCTCTGTGAGTTTAAAAGCTCTACTGCAGTAACACTGACAGGGAGACGTACTGAAAATTCTGAAAGGATTGTAAGGCCAAAGTTAGCCCTGGTAGAAATAGGTCCACTAAAATAAGTGGAAATGTTTTTCATTTATTAGTAACATCTGGCTCAGTTTCTTTTGCTAACACGAGGCAAAGTAAATTAAGAAAATCAGAAAATGGGGGAGAGAGAGCGAACAGTCCCTCAGAAGGGTCCTATTTAGAGTATGTCCCCATTCAGGTGTTCAGCATAATTTTCTGATCCTCCCAAAAGCATACTTTTACCTGTTTTGCCTGCAAAAATGACAGCAGTCTATTTTATGAGAAACACAAAAAGAAAACTAGAGTAATTGGTTTTTGGCAACTGGTATGCTACACACAACATATGGCACTCTGCTACTTCAAAAAGGCAGCATGTCAGACAGAACGGTGTACTCTCATAGTGGGGGAATATTTTCCAGCCTGCCTCAGGCAACAAAAGCCCTAAGCTGGATCTGCAGAGCCCATGAGAAAAAGGCAGTCCTAACACAGGTTCTGTGTGCTGCTATTGCTTTGCAGAGCCAGCAAAAAGAAAAAGGAAGCCAGGGAAGGAAATTACCTGAGAAATGAATTGTTCCGAGAGCAGTTGACGCTTCACAGCGGCTGGGTCCCTCAGCTCCTCACTGTACTTTTCACCAACAATCAAAATGCTGAACTCAATCATCTGTTCAGTTACAGGTCTCACTAGCTTCTCATCCTGCTTCTTTATCTCATTATTGATCTGGAAGGGAAGGAAGAAGGGATAAAACAAGAGGTGATTTAACGCCTTTTTTTGTTTTGCCAGTTGTTTTTTTCCAAGAAATAAATCCTCGTTACTCACCACAGACCAGATTCCTACCTATCCTGGATTTACTCCATGTAAAAAGCATCCCTAGATATGTATACGTACATACGGTCTGGCATCTGTCAACAGCACATGACATTCCTAAGCTTGGGTCCAAACATCTTTCTCATGTGGGCCAGAAACTTCCCCAGCTGCTGCAAACCTGGAGGTTTCTCTGGCTTGCGAAGGAGCAGAAAGCCTAAGCCCTCTCCATAAATGCTGTATGGACAGGAATACCTCGGGGCACTATTGGTGAGCCACACTGATGGTCACGGATATACTTAATGACATGTGAGAACCGCAGTCCAAAGCACAGCATGCTTACTTGAGCCATCAGCATACCTGCTTGCCTTGCACTGTAACGGGGTGCTCATGAAGCCTCAGGGACGGAAGTGGCAACTAATCAGGCAATCTAAGCAAGAACATTTTTTGAGAATTCTTGTTTTGCAGATAATTCTATTTTCCATTTGCACATCTTTACTCTAGTGCAAGGCCATCTAGTTGACCTCAGCTACAAAAAGAAATCCAGTTGTGTGGAACGTTCCTGAGGCAATTTAAAGTGCAACTATGGATATATGAACAGCTCACTTGAGCCCAGTCAGCAATAGGCTGATTTACCCCAAATTTACTCATTTATCACAAGGCTCCTACTTACTATTCCACCTGGAAGACAAGTTACCTTTGCCAAGTTCTACATTCAGAACAACACCCTGTATTGTTCAGCCTCAGTAAGTGAAGGATCCCCCCAGATACACAATGGGCATTGGGAGATCTGCATGGACCTCTGCTGAGCTAAAGTGGTGGGCTTCAACTGGTAGGTCTACAGTTGCCCAAGAAGCCCCACAGCAGTGGCTGTGCAATGCATCAGGGACATGTGTAGCTATCATGGCTGCCAGGGGCAGCAGTGAATTCCAAGTTTTAATCTAATTTGAATGACTGAGCAACACAGGAAGAACACTTTCTGCTTAGTTCTCTAGTATTTTACAACAAGCATATTATTCCTTGTGATATACTGAAAGACATGAGAAAAAACAGATATTGTTTTACTAGTTTGTTCTAAAACAAAAAATTGAGATTTGTAGGGGAGGGAAGGGAAGGCTGGCTTAAGTTAACTTTAGCCAAATAGCCAAATGTCTTCAGCTATTTACACGCAGTTGTTGCTTTTTCCCCCATTAAAAAGGAAAAAAGAGAGCCAACAAAACAGACCTTTTCAGCAACACTGCAGCCTGTGTTATGTATGGTGCAGGAAATGGAAAAACCTTTCTCCAGAAAGTTTAGCTGTCACCAGTGAGCAACTTATACATTGTTTAGGGACCCTCTAAAAATTTTTAGTTAAATTCTCTTCCTCCTCCCATCCCTTTTTTAGTAAATAACTTTGTTAAGGACCATAATGACTGGTACACTGCTTAAAGGTAGTTAGCATTTGAGAGATACATACCTAGCAGGTATATATGTGCTGCTACTATATGGCTGTTTGCAACGTCATGTAGTTTCAATCGTTTATCAGTCCCTCAAAACCAAAAGTGCAGTCAACATATGAGTGCAGAAGATGAGCTTTGCTGACTCTTGGTCTTGTAATCTGCAATGCATTTTGGCTGCACAGAGCAATGATGAGGTGTGATGTAACTGTATAGAGTGAAAACACTGTAGCAGCAGCAGCAATCTAATTCTGGTTTCTTTCTGATTTACTGAGTGGTCCTATTCCCTGCTCAGACAGAAATACTTCAGGCAGTTGTGTCTCAAAAAAGAATAATGGTATACATGGGACCAAACCACAAGTCTTCATACGTAATATAAAGTCAGACCCTGGACTTGAGTCAGAAGCTGTCTGCCTGTTTCATATTCAGTATTTATTCTTGGAAGCACAGTATCAGAGCTCCACAGTCAGCCTTGAAAGCTCTAGAAGAAAGCACAGTTTGGCCCAGCTTTGTTTCATGGCCATACTAGGTTACAGAACAGCGCAGTTAAACCCAGTACCATAAATCAGTTTCTACTTATATGCAGCATGTGCAACTTTGTAAGCTTCTCAGTAAATCCACTGAGAGTTTCACATTTATAAGAAAACAAAAGCCAGCTGATTCATATCACTGGTTTGCAAAATTTTCTTCAGTCATGTAAGCCCATGAATACTGCATTTGGAATCTAGAGTTTAGGCTTACATTTTAACGCAGAGGAGCTGTTTCCTGGAAGTGAATACTTCCCTGGGACCTATGTGGTGGTCGGCACTTCTGAAAGCCAGCTCACTTCTACAGAGACGTTTTAGATACTTGATGTAGGATTCCCTGTGTTGGGAGTTTTGTTTCAGTATTGAGGTCGGGTGACTGTAAGATGATAAATAAAAGTTCAGGAAAAGGAGCAGAGAATTGGAAGGCATCTTCAAGGCTATCTAGGCCATCTCTCTGCTGTCCTACACAATTGTACCACATGGACCCTTGAATTTAAGCAATTTAAGGTTGTATTGGGTTTGCGTGGCAAGGTTTTGGTAGTGGAGGGTGGCTTCTGTGAGAAGCCGCTAGAAGCTCCCCCCATGTCCGACAGAACCAGTTCCAGCTGGCTCCAAGACAGACCCACCGCTGGCCAAGGCCGAGCCCATCAGCCACAGGGGTAGCACCTCTGGGATAACAGAGTTAAGAAGGGGAAAAAGTTGCTGCGCAATGGCAATTGCAGCCAGAGAGAGGAGTGAGAATATGTGAGAGAAACAACTCTGCAGACACCAAAATCAGTGAAGGAGGGGAGGAGGTGCTCCAGGCACAGGAGCAGAGATTCCCCTGCAGCCCATGGAGAAGACCATGGTGAGGCAGGCTGTCCCCCTGCAGCTCATGGAGGTCCATGGTGGATCAGATATCCACCTGCAGCCCATGGAGGACCCCACGCCAGAGCAGGTGGATGCCCAAAGGAGGCTGTGACCCTGTGGGAAGCCTGTGCTGGAGCAAGCTCCTGGCAGGACCTGTGGCCCCATGGAGAGAGGAGCCCAGGCTGGAGCAGGTTTGCTGGCAGGACTTGTGACCACGTGGGGGACCCACACTGGAGCAGTCTGGTCCTGAGGGACTGCACTCAGTGAAAGGGACCCATGCTGGAGCAGTTCATGAAGAACTGCAGCCCGTTGGAAGGACTCAGACTGGAGAAGTTCGTGGAGGACTGTCTCCCGTGGGAGGGACCCCATGTTGGAGCAGGGGCAGAGGGTGAAGAGTCTTCCTCCTGAGGAGGAAGAGCGGCAGAGACAACACGTGATAAACTGACTGCAACCCCTGTTCTCTGTCCCTCTGTGCCGCTTGGCAGGAGGAAGTAGAGAAAACTGGGAGAAGAGTTAAGCCCAGGAAGAAGGGAGAGGTGGGGGGGAAGTGTTTTTAAGATTTAGTTTTTATTTCTCATTATCGTTCTCTGATTTGATTGGTAATGAATTAAACTAATTTCCCCAAGTCTAGTCTGTTTTGCCCATGACACTAATCGGTGAGTGATCTCTCCCCTTGTCCTTATCTCAACCCACGAGCCTTTCGTTACATTTCCTCTCCCCTGTCCAGCTGAGGAGGGGAGTGATAGAGCAGCTTCGGTGGGCACCTGGCCTCCTGCCAGGGTCAACCCACCACAAAGATGTATTGTGTTTCCATAGGAATAATAATGCTCCATATTCTTCTTGGAGGTCTCAGAAGCCCTAGGCATTCCCTGTCCAGTCCTATGTCACCAGCAAAATCCTTACCTGATAGCTCAACTGACCCATTCTCTCCCACTGTGGGAGAAGCGGCATTGCAAATCCTCTGCAAATGAAAAAAATACCTGCCCAGGAAATTATTTTAAAACTTTCTAAAGTTCATGCCCTGTTTTTATGAAATCTTAATTTGCTAACAACTTTAAGTACTAGGAAATGCAAATGACCACAACAATATTATTTAGAAAAGGCAACAGAATGCTGAACCAAATGAAAAAAAACCCAACACTCACAGTAGTGTCTGCATCTTCAATCTCATGGATGGTACCACCCGCAGGACTCTCAACAGAGATCTCATGAGCGGGAGGAACATTGGCAGCCGCATCTGAGATTGAAAAAGAGCAGTATTATTTTAAGGTTTTTTATACCCACGTACACGTAGATACACATAGCAGTAGATCAACAAGCATAAAGCAAGAGTAACATTTGATTCCTATTCCTATCATCATGACAGAAACAACACAGGAAACACCTGAAGAGCTTGAGGAAAAGTATCAAATACGCTAATCAGAATAAAATGCTAATGTTCTGTCTAAGCAGATGTATTTTTGGGAACATTAAGTTAAGTGCAATAAAAAGTACACAGAACTAATTTCTCAATAGGATTTTCATGATTCATACAATAACAAAATAACGTCAGCATATAACATGATCTCCAGATCACAAACAGCATTATTTGAGATACAAAAATTCATAGCTCTTTTGCTCTTTCTCAAATCCAACCACCACCGAATTTCTCAATTTTCTAGTAATTCAGAATCAGCCTTGACAGGAATTAGATGAAAACTGACCTCTCAATGTGGTAACATAAGCATCCGAAGCTGGAGTTGGAGTCTCACTACTGCTAAATAAAAATAAAATCAGAAATTAAAGTTGGACACGGTGAGATAGATTTATTAGTTTTTGATTTATCTGTGATTCTGCTGCCACACCAAAAAGCATGTTCGCAGAATAAATTTGTTATAGTACTACTATGCTGGTAACTTCATAAAAATTAGGCTTTGCAATATTTCAGTTATCTTTTGCAACCCAGACATTGGGTCACTTGCATCACACAACACACCATATGCCTCTCTGGGTTGCTAACCTCCTTATATTCCAACTGACTTGGAGTGCCCCCCCCCCAATACATTTTGCATTCTAGCAGTTCTGTAAAGGAAGCAAATGCAAAGACCAGAGATAAAACACAAAGATAACGTGTAATATTCTATAAAATGGTCAGTTTTTAAAATACTCTCCAGTGCACTAAAACATTGTAACTGTACTGAAATCACTGCAAGAAGATGGGTTCTTCTCATCATGACTTTTACCCTGCTTATTTGGAAATCATATCTTCAGATCAAAATCATATCTTCAAAAGGCATCAGTTTCCAAATCCAATTATTGTATTCACACACACATAAAACAACTCTAGGCCAAATATGGAAAAGAAAAACATTTCAGATAAAAATCACATGAAGACTGTCAGCCTCGAAGAAAAACTAACAGCTTTGACATGGCTCTTACAGTAAACCCAGGCTCCTTGGGGCCAATCCTGTTAGCCCTGAGCAACTGACAAGTTACCAAGAGTGGGAGACATGCTCTGACAGAAACAAGTCTTTCTTGAATGAAGAAAAAAATATTTTTCAGGTTTGTCATTATTTTTAATATATTCAGCCCAATCTGTAAGATTGGAAGTTTAAGTGCTGGAGAGAAACTGAACTGCAGACTTCAGAAAATCATTGAAGTCAATTGCATTGACATATTTCTCTCACTTCTAAAGGAATTCATTTTGTATTGGTGTCGTACTTGTGCCATAAAATAAGCATTGCAGCAAAGAGCCTTCACTGTAATATACACAAGTGCTGATATTACGTGAGCCATGCTTCCTAGCCTTGCCAGGTCTGATTTTTGATTCACATTACTGGTCTTGCAGACTGTCCTCAAGCAAAACTCCAGTCAAAGTTGATGGATATTTTGCTTCCTTCAGGACTTCAAATCAGTCTCTGCATCACTCCAAAAATCAAAGGCTTCCAGTACCACCCAGACAACCAGATCCAAAGTTACATACTAAAGTTACCAGGGCACAAGCATACAATCAAAGATATGACAGTTTCACTGAGTTAACATCCCAAACCCTGTTTCTCCCCCTGCCTCTCACAGGCACATAACACTTGCCAATAAACAGACCTGAAGAGAAATTTGATGAATTTTCTATTTAAGCCAAGAATCTTTTCACTCATGTTTCCCTCAGAGGCACAGGCTAGTCCTGCACATAATGATTAACTATACCAAAATATAGTAAGTTCAGGGAATGTTAAACTGACAGACTGAGATCTACATAACAATTATAAAATATTAATGAAAAATAAAATAATCTCCAGATGAACAAAGCAGAAAATACTTATTCAAGAGTTTAAACAAAACCTTCATGTATTTTCCTGAACAACTAAAGCCGATGAGCTATATGCAAGCTTTGAAATGTACAGTTATTTGTGTCTGCTTCCATCTCGTGGACACTGGTACCTGTCTTCAGCCAGCACAGTGCAAGGTAACTCTCTACCAATTCTTTGACAACCTCAGTAAATCTTGCAATGATTTCCAAGACTGGAAAGCCACATTTTTACTAGCAAGCATAATTTCGACAAGATATCCTCTTTTATCCTCTCTGCCACTGTCATCACATGTACAAAGAGTTCCAAGTTACTCATTCAAAAAACACCAACTTCTTTCTGCTACAAACCCCCCAAAAATTTCCATATTAAAAGCATTTAGATTTTTTTAAGAATGCTGGTTATATTTTAGAGGTATTCAGTTTCCTTACTTGTTTATGATCTTAGAACTGAAATTAAAACTATTGCTTAATTATTAATTAGTCAGATGAAATATTTTCCAATTAAATTCACTTAACTCCAAGGATGGATTCCTCTTACCCATTTCAATAGGCATTAGATTACATCTATACCAGAGCCTCACCAAATTACAGCATCCAGAAATAAAGCATCATATCTAATGACGGTATGTTCAGAAGCTAATATGATTCTACTTTTCAGGAGAGGTGAAACAATCTGGGATTTTACTTATTACAAACTGTTTAGTGTAACTAAGGTCAGAATAAAAACTCAACAAAAGCAAAGCAATGTGCTGTGAAACAGCTCTGCTACAGGATTTGTTTGAACTGAAGTGCTCAAACTCATACAATAAACATTAGCTAAGCCCTGTATCAACCCCCTTTTCTTGAGAAGGCAACAGCAAGAAATGTGATTTGCTTTAGTAGAATAATTTAGGCTCTGAGCTCAACCTGAGACTCACAGGACTCGGCCCAGCTACCCACGGGTCAAAGCCCAGTATACTTCAAGGGGCCTCAAGGCACTCCTGACCTCCAGCTGCTGCCCTGGAAGGCACTGGCCACCCATGGATCCCACGTCATCCCTGCCAGCCTTCTGCAGATGTCTGCTGTAACTTAAGGCATCTCAAAAGGACCTAAAAGGCTATCTGACCACCTGAGCAGTGGGTTAGCCTTGCCTAAAGCCCAGATGCCCACCCAGCTGCTCTCTCGCTCCTCCTTCTCAATGAGCCAGGGGAGAAAATACAACAAAAAAGTTCATGGGTTGAGATAAAGACAGGAAGATTGCTTACCAATAACCTCCATGGGCAAAACAGACTCACCTTGGGGAAAGTTAAGTTATCGCATGTAAATAGATTTGGGTAGTGAGAAACAAACACTAAAACACCACCTTTCCTCCACCCTTTCCCAGGCTCAGCTTCACTCCTGACTCCTCTACCTGGTGTGGGCTCTGCGGGGGCGGCAGTTCCTTCGGGAAATATCTACCTGCTCCAGCATGACTCCTCCACAGCCTGCAGGGAATACCTGCTCCGCCACGGAGCCTCTCCTCCTCTGACCTGGGTGTTCCCTATGCTGCCATTTCTCATTCTTTCCGTTCCCTCCTCTTCTCTCTGTGAAGTGTTTTTGCCTTTGTTAAACATGTTTTCCCTGAGGTACCACTAGCTCGGCTGCGGGGCTCAGCCACGCCCTGCGGCGGGTCTCTCAGAGCCGGCTGGAACCGGCTGTGTCCGGCGTGGGGCAGCCCCGGCCGCTCCTCACAGGGCCCGCACTGCAGCTCCCCCGCCAGCGCCTGGGCACCCACACCCAGTACCACAAGATCAATTTTAACTAAGTTGCTTCAGTTTTTAAAGGAAAAATCCTCAAAGTAGGCAAGAAAAAACAAGGAGAATGCTATGGTGTGGTATAAATCACACTTTTAAAAGAGGAGCAGTGTACAAATGGAAAAGTCTAAAGTTAGTTTTCCAGAGTAGAGTACTACTTCTAGATTAGATCACTGGTTATAGACGTTCAAAATAAAATTCTCCAATTTTTCAAACGTCCCGAAGCACTCTCACTGTCACTGACTTGTCCGACAGGGCGCTTTGGTTGGTAACAACAACTTCGGCATGGGGTTAGCCACCTGGTGCCAACCACAGACCAAACCACGCCACGGGGCAACTGTGTGAGTGCTGAAAAGCAAGGTGAGAATAAGGCCGTTGTCGTTTACAGCACAGCAAACCCATCACCTTAAGCACTAACAGGCTTGTCAAGGCCGGATAATACGTTCTTACTGGTACTGAGAAGCTTTTAAATACAAGGCCCCAAGAGCTAGCCAATTTTCTGACAAAATTCTGGCTCACAGCTGGCTGAAAATTAAAAGCCAAGGGCTTAAATAACACCTAGTAAAACCCTAATCAATCTAACAAAGCAAGACCAGTCAAGTACCGAATTTGGCCAAATTAACAGTTACCAGTTTTTCTCAGGAGGATAAAAATACTGTTTTAAGAAAGTGTGCTATAAGTGACCTCACTTTGTGCACAACATTGTTTTTTCATTACTTTACTGGAACGGTGAGGTTTGCTTTCTTTTTGCATCCATTTCTTTTTGCCTTCTACTTCCCCTTAGCATTTTAATTTTTCAAATGCCCACTTTATTAATCTCCTAAAAAAGCAGCAATAGTACTAGGTATCTCTAAAGAAGCCACTCAAAATGCACATGACAATGCATATACTGATTTGCCTGAACACATTGATCTTCAAGGTAAATACAGATTCCCCTTCAGTGACACCATTTAAAATATCGGGGATCCTTTTTTTGCCCCAGGCTTAATCCAGGGCCCAGGCTTTATTTTTAACTATACCTACACAAGCAAGCCATTCCAGGTGAAGGGACTATATTCCAGCAAGAGCTTATTGTGAATTTGAGACACGTACACATGAAACGTAATTTCTATTGTCCTACCTGCATGAGTGATGCCCTGGACCACCTTGGCTGAGCAGTAAGCAAAATATAAAAACATACACATATGTATGGAGAGGCAGGAAGGAATTTGCACAAGCAGATGTCTACGCAGCAGAATGAACAACACTGCACTGTGTTTCCTTGGCGGAAACAACCGGTTTCAGATCACACAGCTCTGTTAGACACAGGGATCCAGGCAGGTGCAAGGGAAGACCCATAAGGGCCTCAGAAGTTGATCTGAAGCAAAAAGTGCTTATAGAGAGCCTATATATATTATACAGCAAACACAGCTCACAAATACAGCCTATATTCCTGTTTTTCAAGCCCCATGGTAAGTACTTCTGTGTGACATCAGTCATGTCAGGAAAAGACTCGATAGGTTCCAGTCCACCAAAGCACAGAGTGTCCCATTGACTCAGGGGCAACTGTAGAGCCTAAACAAGTTCTTTACGTGCAACCATACTGTGTTATTAAGGAAAAATACCACTCTGGATCTGGCAATGTGGTATCGGTGATACCATTTCACCCCCCGCTATGACCTTTTCAAAGGTATTAGTTACATTCTTCTCTACATAACTCCTCAAGGTTTAACACCAACTTAAGTCTGTGGTTGAAGAAGGTAACATCTTCAGATTTGTACTACATGTTCTGGACATCCATCAGTTTGTTTATCAATTTGAATGTCCTAAACTCTAATTTGCTATGTCAAGCATTTATTGTTCTTCAACATTATTATTTCAATGCTTATATTGCACAATCATTTTATGGTCTGATTTTCTCCTTTTGAAATGTTTTAATCACATGTCCTTGAGCTAAGTATGTGATTTCAGAAGTATTTTTATCCAAATACAGAATGCGAAACTGAGCCTTGTATTCAGATTCTTTTCCTTTTAAATTGGAATTGCATTTATCTTAATTTTCATTTAGGTAATTCTTGAATTTTGATCTCTTTTGGTTTTAATTAAAGCAGGACACACCTTTCATACCTGACTGTAGGGACCACAAAAGAAAATATACAACTGAAGAGGAGCAGCGTGGAACTCTTCACATGGGGTAAAGCTGTGCAGATGCTCAAAAATTTCTGAAACGAGCAATATCGTTGCCAAGTCCACATGCAGACAATAAAGGAACTCAGGTATGTTTCTACTTCATTGCAGGCAGAACTGCTGAACTGTTGAAATGATCCCAACATGGAAGACAAATTCTTTTTCTTTCATAACGCACATTTAGATAAATGGTACAAAATTTGAGTTGATACATCATCAACCCTTGCTGCCACCACTGATGAAATGTGGATCCTAAATTTGCCAATGCATTTCAAAGCAGAGAACATGGACAGAACAAAGGAGGTCCAGACATGATTTATTGCAACTAATTTCAGTAAGCCCAGAATCAGCAAGTACCACTCAGAAAAGACACATGCTTCTATTTCATTTGACATTAATAGCCACTTCTGAAGAAGTGAAAAAGTAGTGCACTATAGTTATCCTTTTCACCTATCCCATTCTCCTTTTCTTTTCTTCAGTATGTTATTGTGTATACAGCATTCAAGCAAGGCTCTGACATAAAAGGTATATTTTTCTATTGCAGCAGTTTTGTGCTACTCGTTTGCTTTATGTTGATTCTCAAGATCTGGCTTTTGACTCCCCCACAGGAATTAGACAAAACAACTGTCCTATTGTCATGAGACATACTCCAAAATTAAGAGAGCAAAATTCATTATGCAAAGTCCCAATAACCTAAGGTTTAAAGCTATTATTAAAAGTCTTGAGCTGATGTAGTGCTCCCACACTTCCCACTGGGGCTAAAAGTCCACGATATCCACTGGGCTGCTCTATACACATCTAGATTGTGTCCCATATATTACTTTTCCTTTGAGGTTTTCTCCTCAGTGGTACTTAATTTAATCCCTCCGTTCCTTAAAAGGCCAGGCTAGCTAAGCATTTAACCTACGTGAATGCATGCACTAGCCTTAGAGGAACAAACTTTCATCCTGCTGTTACGCAATTGACAGTAATGCCGGATTGTGAGTTATTCTGGGAAGTAAATTACACAAGTACAAGCCACCTTTCTGTAGGCTACACTAAAACTATCCTAGCGTTTAACTAGCTGAAGCCAGCTTTTTCCAGCTGGAGACACAATATTGACATCTAGGTGGGATTATGAGACGTATTCAATGATTTAAATCACAGCTTCAATTCTACAGCTCTTTATAGCTTTCAGCACAGTTTTGCTTTAATCTAGAAAGGTAGCATGGTTAAAATGACCAACAGATATCCAGGGTCTGTCTTCTGTGCCAGATCAGCCCCAAAATAAGGAAACGGACCCCCAACTGTCTCACAGAAAAAACAGATTGGTCGAAGCTCATAAAAAGAAAACATTCTTTTAGTTTCTTGTGCCTGGGCTATGCTCTAGAAAACAAACCTACTGCAAAAATTCCTATGTCCTCATCAGTGGGAAAACGGACTTAGAAATATGCCTAATGCTAGGCCTCCAAACTGAAATGACTGCTTCTGCACAGTCATCAGAGAAACTGGAGCTCCTCAGAGGACAAATCAGAACACCTCTGTTAGACCCTTGCTTCGAGGCATTCTCTGGAGAAGCCTGTCCTTCCCGGGCAATGTGAGAGCCTCACCCAAACATCTCAGCTAGGTACCCAACGCAGGTGCTTTAGGATAGTCCTGCCATCCCTTGAGACATGAAACCAGGTCAATTCCCCATTCTGACACAGATGGCACAGCCAGGTGGCAATACAGCCATGCTCAAATCACTGCATTGCCCTGCACTGGACCAGCCTCTCTCTGCACATGTGGGTCAGCTGGTGGCTACAGCACTGCTCAGGAAATGCCAGAAGCACACTCACATCTCCTCCTGTGCAGGAGGGACTTGACGCTGGATTTCCCACACTGTGCCCTAAGGACTTGAGGTGATCCTGGTTTAGGTCCTTACACCGATTTCTTACAGAACATTTTTGAAAGGTCTTAATTTTATTCTGATGTGTAGTGGGAAGTCTGGTGTATTTTTTCAGGAAATAATAATGTTGGCTGTTGGCAATACTGAGATGGCTCGCTCACTCTTGATGTAGGATGTCTGAAGTTAGCTAAGACATATTCTACCCATGACAGCCAATGTTTTTACATGACCCTGGCTTTCAAACTTCACTGCTTAAACTTTGTGGTGCAGAGATGCCCAGAACACTCTTAGAATAAGGGTTGTGTGGGGGGGTTAATTTTGCAAAAATAAATTATTTTAATTTCTTCCCAATGCTTCATTATCCAGAGCAAATCTACTTGTGTCTATCTCTCTGCTTCAGTCTTGTATCACTCTCTTTATGCACTATCATATCCAAGCACAAAACAAACAATAACTTTTAGAGGAAAAGACATAGTAAACCCAAAGTTTAAACTGACGGTCATAACAAAGATCCCATCCTAAAGGTAGAAACACTCTGAAATAATATATACTGGGATAAAAGCAATGTGGTTTTGCGAGCAATGCAGTAAAGGCCCACAGTGAATTCAGTTGGGTAAAGCTTGTCATTTGTCTACTGGAGCCCCTTTAATGCCTGTCACAAAACACTTGATAAGATGGCTTTTGTACGAGTACAACATTAATCACTCTGATCCACCTTTCAATCAAATGTTGGGCTTTTTGCATTGTTAGGTTGCTTAGCCCAGTGCACGTAGGGAGTCTAGATTAATTAGTGTTGACTCTAATTCCTCTCATCTATCTCCACATTTACTAGATTTCCGGAATCATGTAGAGGGATACAGTAGGTTTTCAAACGCAAACAACTTCAGAAAGATGAATTGTTTTCAGAGTTGTCAACATTCAAACGGAGATAACTGTATCTCTGAATTCACATTTTCTGATAAATAAGATGTGGTTGCATTCGCATAAAGAGCCAGTCTAGAGAATGACTGATGCTAATGAGAAAGAATTGGACCCACAGAGTTGACAAGATTATTTTTTTTTTTTAATTTATTTTCTCTTGAAAAGTTTGGTCAATGTTGCATTCTCAACAGAGAAAGTTCTGAACAGATGTACGCTACCCAATTGACCTGGAGGCTTCAGGGAGTGCTCGTGTCAGAGGAGCGTTCAGCTCAACAGGACAGAGAGTAACCAGTTTCTTAGGAATCGCTTTTGTCCTTATCATCTCATGTTATTAATTTTAATATATAAAGTTGTGGTTATGAAATCATGATGAGGATACCTAATTTGAGAAGCTGGGCTTTTTTTAAAGACTGTTAATACCATTCCCAGTAAACAAATTACTCATTTATTGTAGCTTTATACGGCCAGTAAAGCAGGGAATTGAACCTGCCAATTTTTCAGATAAGTTCAGCACCAGGTTGTTTGAGTTTGAATTGCTCTAAAAGTAACAGCTTAAAGTTCTAAGTAGGAATGGAGTAATAATAATTTGAACAGATTTTCCTTTCAGTTTGAAAAAGACATGAAAATAACAGGTCAAGTTCAGGTTTGCTTTGGTAAAAAGCAGCCACAATTCAGACTAGCTTTCATTTTTATTGCCTTGTTAAAAGTGTGAGGAGCCCAAGCAGCCAATTCCCTTGTAACTGTTTTTAGAGCACATCTCTTAAAAGTGGGGTGTTTTTTTAAAGCATTTCAGAAACATTCCACTTTTTTTTTTTTGCTTTTTGTAATGATGACCAGGACTACGTTAAAGCCTTTGGGAAATGTTCTCAGGGTAACCGGAACTCTAACACAAGTAACTAAGGTCACATCTCTTTCCCAAAGTACATTTCCCCCCACTAAACCTCTTCAGGTAAATAGCCTGCATCTGTGCCCAAAGGCCAACAAGGTGATGACATACTTAAGCAGAAGTACAAACCCCAGATTGGCTAAGGTATTTTGAGCATGCCGAGCGTGCCAGGACAGCCAGCCAGTGCTTCGCGTGGGAGAACCACAAGGCTTTAAAAAGGGAAAATTACTTACCCACACGACCAATCAGTGCAGGAACTGACAAGAAAAAGAGAGAAAAGGTTACAAAATGTCACAACTCAGCCCTGCTGTTATTTCCAGAGTAAAATAAAAGGTAAACACAGGTACTCACCCGCCCATTGCTTCCTTTATATAGGACAGTTTCTGGAAAACAAACAAACAAACCCTAAGTATATTTGAGTATCATAATTTGAAAGGAACTGAAATGCAGTTTATACCACTTTGTTTCCTCCCTTGTGCCAAAATAATTCTCTTTTCTTTGTTCTGTGTTCATTTTTTAAGTTCAAAATTTATTAACAAAGTCCCCGCTGAAAAGAAAACAAGTCTTACATTTCCAAAATACAACTGAAACTGAACAACAGATACTGTAAGGAGCACTAGATTTGTCAGAAGATGCACTGCATTTCTGCATTGTTCTGCAGGAACAACGTTCCCTCACCTTAGAGGAGGCTAGCAATAAGACCACTTGCTTAAAAGGATCTTAAGATTGACACTCTTACTTCCGCTACTTGCCTATAGATTTAAAACCGTCTTTTTGAAAGTACAGTTACAGCTTAAAAATAAGGTAGTAGGATTAGTCTGATGACTTTGTTTAGGGTTATACAAGTGACAAGGATGACATTTTTTTCATTATTGGTGTATGAAGACTAAGGCAGAGCTACACAGTTCATGATTTTTCATCAAAATTCTCCTGGTGTTAGTGACATTGGTTCTACAGGGGAGTCACAGGAGTGTCTGTGGGGAACCCCACAAGAAGTGGAGGAGATGCTGAGCAGTTTGCAGCGTGATAGCTGTTGAAGAATAATGCTGTTTCCTGCTGCTGTACCAACGTGAACAGAATACAAAGTACTTACAGAAGTTTATTGTCCAGCCATGTATTTTCTGTTTGCCTCTGGTTTTAGGGGAAAGGGTATTGTTTGGTGGTTTGTTTATTGGGCTGGCTTTCTTTACATAATCAGTGCAGATACATTTTCCAGTAAAAACTCAACCCAAAGTGGATCAACTCAAATAGCTACTTTAAAGTTAAATTACAATGAACTTAACACATAGTATTTCCACTTTGAAAACTTCCCTACAAAACACCCATATGTATTTAGTGACCTAAGGACTGACACTCCAAGCTAGACTGATGATTCTTTTTGTGAAGGAGGAGTGGAAAGGCAAAAGAGACTTTTTGAACAGGTTAGCCTGCTCATTCTCTTCACCTGTGTTTCTAAGGAAGTCTAGAACTTCAGGTTTTATTGATTCGGAGCCACACCAGTGACTACCTTTCTCTTCTTTCCAGGACATCTGTGGACAGTAAGTGTGATCACAGCTAGAATGGCAGGCAGCCTGGATATCAGCCTGAGGAGGGCTTGCCAAAATACTAATTTCAGTCAGTTTGCTTTTCAGCATGTCCTTTGGCCAACCTTTATTGTACAAGTCCATTAAATTAAGTATTTGGAGATACTAAAGTATGAAAAAATTAAGACACAGCTAGACCAGTTTTAAGTGACAAACCAAGACACTAGGAAGACTAGGTAGTCTAAAGTGAAAAGTCTAACTTGGGGCCAAGAAAACTGTACTGGACTTTGGGTATTTTTTTTTAAGGGGTCATTATGCTGCTCTATACAGTGTTTGTACTCAGCTTTAGTGTACTGGGATCTGCAAGGAATAGAGAAACAGATTCCTTCTCTACAAGCTTTTAGGAAGTTATATGTAAGTAGTAGCCCTTTTAGTAAAAGGTGTTTGTTCATTAGAAAGAGAGACTTTCTTCCATAGTCAGTCAGTCAAGGCAGTTTGTAGGTGCTATTGAAACCAAACCTGGTTATTAGGGGCCCCACACATTTTTTTATACCACCTGGTAGTCTGTACCCAGCAGCTTTACTCACTAGTCCGCAAAGGCCATTGACAGCAGAGGTCAGTATAGCCCTGATCATTTCATAGAGCAAGGAAACAGAGATGCCCCAATGAGGGGCGCCTTGGCCAAAGCTCTGTTGCAGGACAGCCCGAGGAGCTGGTGGCACCCAGCTTTCCTGAGTCTGGGTCCCAGGACTTGACTAAGATGTCTTGTTATTTCCAAGTCTTCTATTCAATAAATTATAAAAAGAACTTGTAAGAACCACTTGAAATGCCAAATTATTATTTTACTGGCCAAGATCTAGAATAACAAACATGACACGCTATCTCTACATCTACCTTTTAAAAGAGGCATAAAATTACTAAGTTGTCATAAATTATTGAGTTGTCATCTAATTTTGTAGTAAACTAGCAAAGCCTAATACTGTGTGATTGGCTTTCAATGACAGCCTCTGCATGGGGCAGCTGGATTATGCCTTAATTCACCTAGTTCAAGACAGAATATTCTCTTTTCATTGTGAATCACATCTTTTGTGAAATAAAATAACTTTAAAGAATTATATGCTTTAAATGACTGTTTAAATGAGCTGATTTTTCACAAATCTTTCTCAGACAAAATATCCCCCTAGATTCAATGGTAGCTTTGAGAAATAACGATAAAGACTGTCACCCTTACATTTGGTTGCTATATAATGCTGTGAAGCCATCGTGAAAACAACAACAAAAAATGCATGAACTGTAAATTACAAATGAGTTGATAAAAGAATTATCAGTCATCCATTAAAACCCATCTGCCAATGCAAAGCTTGCACAGAGATTATTATCCTCTTGCAGCTTTATGTCACAGGTAAAATCTCAGGGTTTACAGGAAATTCAAAAGGAAAGTATGATCTCAATACCCAGTCTTCAGTTTCTTACAGTCTACAGAGGGCTGAAAAACAGATTCACACATTTTTGGATCAGTCCTACAGACTGAAATATAAGACTTTTTTTTTATTATATTAAATGTGGTTTGGGTTTTTTGCAACTGAGGATGTGAAAATGAAGCATCCACCATTGCTAAGCTGGCATGGTCTGCAATAGTTTGTAGTGCGATTGCCTTCCTCTCTCTTAAATGTCTAACTTGCGTTCCAGTCTGGGATGTGGGCAAGCACTGACATATTTTAGTTTCATGGCAAACAGGGACCTTCACCCCCTAATTAGAAGCCAAGGGCTCTAGAGTTCTAATACTGGCTTGGTTTCTCCTTCAGTACAGAATAGCATTTGCCAAATCACCTCACCTCTCTGGCTTAGTTTCTTCATTTAAAAGATGGAGTTATAAACATACCTACCACACAAGGATCTGCAAGGATTAATTAACATCTTTACCCTTTGAATACTTGAAGTGATCTATAAATAGTTCTACATAGCAGCAGCAGCCACACCAAGGCTTGAGGGGACAGCTTTTACTCAGTGAAGCTACCTCTGAGAGATGCTTTGTATAAAATTAGTTCTCTTGAAGCAAGACCTTCATAACATTATTATACTAATTCTTCTAAAGCTGGGAGCTGAGTTTTGTGTCAGTTGCACTAGTGCTTCCCTTTCTCAACAGGCCACAGGTAGTTTATCTAATGCAAAATTATCATGAATTAATAAAAGTCCATAGAATTAAATACCGGCTACCACAATACGACGAATCACATACAGTACCGACTGGATGGATGAGCTGTCAACTCGTGAACTTACAGAAAAGCAGTTACACAGGATAGTCTTGTCCGATCCTAAGAGACGATTGTTAGGCACAGAAGACAAAATATCTCAGAGAGAATTCCAGGCAGGAGAAAAAGGTAGAAGCAATGTCAAGGAGATCTTAAATAATCTCATATTAGTTAATCCCATCTGTGCAGGACTGTACCAAGCACGTTTGATTTAACCCACCTGAACACATAATTTGCAACAGGAAAGTAATACCAAGAAATGATTCTCTCTTTGCCTGTCCTGATTCCCCACCACAGTGCGTGGCAGAACCACGCTGTCGTGGAGGCAAGGCCAAAGCACTGGAGGGAATCCAAGGAGATGGATGACAATGTTCAGAACTGAAGCTGGAGGGAAAGGCCAGGATGGAGAGCAGTGCCCTGAAGCACAGCCCTGACAGGTAAGGTGAAAATATGGTTTACAGTGAGCAAGAGGAGAGACAGCAGGGAAAACTTAGTGGAACAGAAATTGTTTTAGCCATGTTCAACTTGAAGGCTGGAGATCCATGGTAAGGTGACAGAAACAAGCCAAGGGTCCAGTCTGCCCAGGAGGAGTCAGTTCCATAGCAGAGGGGAACTCTCAACATAGAAGCGATTCTTCAGCGTGTGTTAGGCAGTGCTATCTAGAAATGAGGTGAAAAACAGGGAAAACAAGGAAGAACTACAGATTTGCAGAGTAAAGGAACTGATCAGACAAGGATGACGAGGATGAAGTATCGGTTCTGAGCTCAGGCTTCCTGGCTGACAGTTTCTGTGCTGTGCCAGGTGTCAGAGAGACTGAAAAGGAAGATTTAGGCTGGAACTGGAGGAGAGTGACCAAAGAGAGAATTAACACAGAAAGAGCTTAAGAGATGAAAGGGAGATAAGGCAAGATCTGGAGAAGCAACTGGAGCTACTTAATCTATTTGCATATATGTGGTGAAGGTTTGGGGGTTTTCTTTTTAAGTTAGAGGAGGCTAAAACTTGCAATGCAAAAAGAAAGAGCCAGTCAATAGGAGAATAGTAAGTGTGGGGATAAGAACGGGGGTGAAGGAATCTGACATAATGGCTCAAAGGAGGACAACAGAAGACAATTTTTTTGCATCTGTAAGAGGAGGTAGAGGGTGTGAAAGAGCAGATGAAATCTGCTTTTTTCCAGATTTAGAAGAAACTGGAGATGTTCTATGCAAAGAAAAATATGTTAAAGTATCTAAGACAGCAATCAAAAAGATACTGGAAACTGTGAATAGGACATTTGATTAAATAAAGACAATGGTTAGCAAGGAAGATCACAGAACAGGAAAAGGAGAAACAGCAGAAGAGGTCTTTCTGCCTCAGAGGAACTTTAGGAAGACAAAATCATCTACTGCATGAGGTGATCAGAAGCTACAGCACTGAGACTAAGTGGTTACAAACAACTCACACCATTGGGGTGCTACATCCCACCTTTGAACACAGCTCAGAATTCAGGAGAAATCATGTATTTTACATTGCTGAGTGCCCGTTTCAGCATGCTAAGAAGGTGTTTTGTTATGCTATGCCATTAAGACATCCCAAGGTGGGGCTGCCTTCTGCCCCTGTCACCCTAGTCTCCTTCACTGGGCAGTTAGTCTGTGCTCCAAACACACTGAAATAGAGCGAGCTGCTGATGGGCTTAAAAGTCAATACTAAACAAAAGTACTGCTGAGCAAACACAATTGCAGGTTTTGTTTCTTGGCCCAGGAGCTTTTTGAGTTGACTTTTGGTAGGTGAGCACCTCCTGTGACTGTTTTGGGGATTCCTGGGGAAACTCTCTGCTTTTGGTTCTCAAAGCTGTACTACAAACTCCTTTCCACGGCTACCTCTCAGCTTAACTCTTGGATCTCGGCCCCACCAAAAGGTGCACACAAGACAAATCTCCCTCTCACCAGCATCCAGAAATCACACAGCCCTGCTTCCTTTGGAAAGGATTCATGACCTAATCCATACTGTCACGTGTCTCATTTGCCCAACACTGTTCAGATATGCTTTGTTATACCTTGTTTTCTGTGATACAATGTCAGGCTAATGAAAAAATTGAAAAGTAAAAAAAATTATAAGCATGACTTGGTAAAGATTGCTTTTTATTCACTAGGCAGGAATTGTAATTTTTCCATCCTCTTCTAATCACAGTACATTTATGAATTATATTCATAACAAGGCCTGACATTGTTTCTTGCTATATAAGCACATATATTACTAGTCAATGTGAAATCACCTGAGGCTCCATCAAAAAATGTAAACAATCAAGGTATCTGCAGGGTAAAAGGGACTCCCCAGTATCTTTTAACAGAAACTGAGTTTTTACAGTGTATCCTGCACATTGTGGTTTCGGTTTTGATTTCAAAGAACCACAAACTATATAAGGATGTGCTTGATTTCACATCTACTTTTTTCAACCTCTTAAAAAAAATCTTTGTTCTTACTAGCACTGCACATTTTTCACACCTTCAGTTCTTTTAACTTTGTTCTTTCACACTTGAATATTCAGTGCAGCATCTTCTGATGCAATTTGTACAAAAGATTGCTTGTAACTTCTTATATTAATTGCTCTGTTTATGCTACAGATTGGTGAGCCTCAAGGTGTGCAAGATTTTGTTTAGGCACCACAAAGCCACCAATTTTCTGAACTTTCCTCATCTCTTCAACAAAAAAAGGCTTTGGAAGAGCATCTGGTTGGTGTGGTACACTTTTTCCAGTTGCATTCTGGCTGAAACAGCAGCAAAGCTTTGTGTTGTTGAAACTAGAAGGATTAAAAAAGGGGGGAAAAAAAAGAAAAGGAAAAAAACCTGACATGAGTTGAGGCTTTAGTTCACCTAGCTTGATTTCTTCCTAATCACTGTCAGGAGCAGATGCCTCTATGGAAGTTGTATGAATCTCCAAAGACTGGACAGGAACCTTATGATATCTCTCAGCATGCTAAGGAGACATGGTAGACAATCAGTCTACAAAAAAGTTCCTTTGACTGTTACAGTATTTGATTCTCAATGTGAAATAAGTCCATTGTCTAGAAATACTACAAATAGAAGAGAAAACCACAAACTCTGTCCCCAAAACCATTGCTCAGCCCCAACAGGTTGCAGGGGAAGCAGAAGTTTGTATTGCTCTGATGAAGCTCTTGGATGCAAGGATGAAGAACTGGTGGTCTAGCTTGGGAGCTCACCAAATACCCAAACCACCTCCTGACCGCATGCCTGGTGAGCGGGTCCCAGCAGTTCAAGGAAGAAACAAGGGAAACACTGGCAACTGATTCTCCTTTAATCTTCTTATTTACTATAAGAACAGGCTGCATATGAAAATGTTATACTTCCCTGAGACACAGCAACACAGTAAAGAACACAAGCAGAGTTAATTTATATGAAGGAAGGTTTATGTGAAGAAATATACTGCAAACAAAACTTCCCTTTAGATTAGAATTACCTTCTCCTTTTCCAGTTCTGCCAAGATTTCAAAAGAGATGGAGGGATAACATAATCCCACACTTTGCAAATCTACTTAATATCCAGAGAAATTAGTCAGGCTTATAATCATCCTATGTAAAGTACTTTAACATGATCACACAGAAAGTAAAATGAAAGAATTTGAGGAAAAGAAAAAGAATATTTTAAATAATTTTTTAAGCTTGGCATAAATCTGTAAAGCTGTTCATCTGCTCCTTCTGAAAATCTGTCAGGTGAATTGCTTTAAGAACCTGACGAAAACATAGTGTATATATATAATATATTATTGTATAACTTGTATATATACACACACGTGTGTATCGGCAATCGCACAGAGTCAGGCCTCGATTCTCCAAGACAACACATGGCACATAGCTTGCTTATTAAAGAGCAGCACCAGCAGTGCCTTCTGGGGCACACCTCCCCACCAGTAGAAGCCATCTGATGGCAAAAGAGCAAATTCCAGCTACGTATGCTTTCACCTCCACCAAATTAGTCAAGTCTTCTTGACAGACTATTAGGGACTGAACAACATTTTTCCTGAAGGAAAAAGTGTGAAAACTGGGACCAGAGCTCGTCTAAGCTCCAGCTGACAGTCAGTAAGAAAGCGTGTCGAAAGCAAGAGAAATAGAATTTTCCTGTACGTGAACTAAGCCACACTGGAGCAGACATTGCAACATCTGTAGTTGTGTGACAGTGATTACCAGTGATTAGAGGAAAGGGTAAGAAATAAAACCAGGAAGGAAGGCTAATAAAGTGTCATTTAACTACACTGCTCAAAACAGAAACTCCACAGCAAAAATAGCATGAAAGCAATAATTTTGCTGAATTATTGTTTGCTCAGAGCAAACCCCACAGATTTATTTTGCCTGATTTTCAGATATGCTGAACTCCTTTTGAGAGAGAGAGGGAAGAGTCATGGCATGCAGCACTTCTAAAAACTGAATTTCACATTGCCATTTAGCAAAAAGTAATACAGAAAGACACTTTAAGACTACCAGAAACTGCCAACATGAACAATACAAAAGAGGAAGCAGATCAATGCTATGGCAGTAATAGCCAATATATACCAAAAGAAAAGCAGAAAAATTTTGATCAGCTGCAGACTCTAAACTAAACTCTTGAAATTAACCACAGATGATTCACAGACACTGGAGAGCAGAGGAAGATTAGAAACAAGTGGTATTTAATGAGGCATGTGATGGCTGAAGAAATACCACCAACCACATATGCTGCTTTTCTACAGTGCTGGGCAGAAGTTAGTCTTCCTTTCAAGCAGTTGAGAGTGTGGACTATTCACATGTATCACGCGTGCACACTACAGACTACTGTGCATGCTGTGAAATAATGGCGGCCCTTTGGTGAGAAGTGCTCAGCACTTTATCCATCGAACCTCAGGAATGAAATAGAAATATATTACAACAGCTGACCATGAACAAACGAATGAACATGCTGTAACGAGAGAAAAAAAATCCCACAAGTAAGGGAAAGGCTTAGCCTTGCAACTTGGTCAACTTAGCTGGTGAAAGTGGAAAGAACGAGATGGTAGGACACAGTGCTTTAGTAAGTACGCTTGGTCCCACAGGCTGAGCCCCAGCTCTTACCACCACATTAGACTGGAGCAAGCAACTAGCAGGAGAAAGGATGCTCTTAAAAGCAGAGTCGTAACTGCTGCATCTGTTTGGACTTAAAGAGGTTTCACACTCTGACAAGCATTTTGTGCATGAGCCCATCTGAGAACGAGTGAGTCGGTACTAGAGTTAGTAATTAAATCCACACTCTGACCTATGTGTTCAAAAATACACCATCAGACCTTTTGAAGCTGGCTGATCAGAGATAGGATAGAGTGCTCTCACCTTCAGTCTTTGGTTCAAGTTTAAATTGAGTTCAGGCTTTTATTTTAAAAAAGTCACCTGATAGATTCATGACATTCTATGTGAAACACAGTGGTGACAGGACTCAATCCCCCTTCAAGCAGACCAGTCTCCCATCAAATCAGCCCAAAACCCGTCACCTTCTAACAACTGTGCTGAAAGCAAATAGAAAGATGAACAGTCCTTTTCCAGAATATTGCAATGCTGAAGAGAATATATCCATCTACAGGAGAAAGAAAACCTAAATTACACATAAACCATCTGAATAAATCAAACACAGAGCACTTTATCTGACTACGCTGTAATGCTGAAGGGCCGTACCCCAAAAAGTACAGCAGCAGCTGAGAAGTTAGATGCATCATCCTGCTTCCAAGAATCATCCCGATTTCTTTTAATAAGCTCCCACTACAGATCATCTCATTACCAAAATCTTCCATAAAGCAATGATACATTCACTATGCACAGAAAAGGTTCACATGAATTCTATTTGTCTCCATCTTTTTGCAAAGTCTTCTAAGGACAACAGTACCATCAGACGTTGCAGAAGCAAACTTGGGCTAGCATCTACCTGTGAAGACTAACATGCAGGCTCAGAAAAAACCCCTCTCTCCATTATCCACAACTGTTTTCATATTCACATTCCCTAGTGCACATTCCTAGCATAGGAGTCCATAAAAAAGCAGAAAGGAAAAATGTCAGCACATTCATATTAGCAAAATATTACTGATTCTATGAGACCATACATTTAAGTTTCATAAAACTACTCATCCATTAGATTGCAAAAATAGAAGAAATTGTAATCTTAAAGATCCACAAACCACCATACATTTTAAGACAGCCTTTTACCCAGAGAAATTAAGGTATCTACTGTATCTTAGATGCGTACAAAGTTAAGCACTTAATTCTGTAGTAAGGACTTAATTTTAAAATTCACAAACTCCTGAATAGACATCTTCATATTTCATTTGAGATAGGCTGCTTTAGTTTGGCTTAATACTCCTTTTATTTGCTTTAAACTAAAATAAGCTTGCTTCAACTGAAATAGCAGACTATACCAAGATATTCAGCAATTTTTAATTAAATTGTTTTACACTCGTACTCTGATTTTAACCTCTGCAACTTCCCATGGTGACAATGTCATCAATTGCCATCATAGGACACCAAAGCTTTTTATATTTATAGCCACGCTCATTTCAGTCAGGCTGCAGTGCAGAGATGTCAGAAACCTACAGCAATGCAGAACATCAAACAGGTAATTTTGCCATACGTCTCGGCATCATCAGAAACACAGCTCAGAACTTGCCGGTTCAAAGTGCTTTTTGAACTGAAGTTCAGTCCAGAGCAGGAAGGCTGCTACACGCCACAGTGGGTAATGTGCCACAGCCTGCCCCATGTCATGCTGCCTTTTCGGACAAGAGGTCTAGACATCATCCACTTGTCAGGAACATTACCTATCGAAGACAACATTCTCTTCACTATTGTTGCTTTCTCCTCCATCAAATCAGATACAACTTTACTTTTGGAACTATGGATCCAAGAGCTGGGATACTCAAGCCTGTCCATTTATGTGCTCCGCATGTTACCACCTGCCACATACCAAGCTGCATGTTGCAGCGGGACATTATGCCCTTGCTTATGAGAAAACACCAACCAGGAGCTGCACCCACCTTCACAATCAGACTCCGGTGCTCCTCAGACTGACTGAAGTTCATGCCCATTTCAAAGATACTCATTGTTCCTTCCTCACACAGGCTCATCCAGGTGTGATATTCTTCACGCTCTGGCAGTCTATCCCAGAATGTCTTGAAGACCTCCCAGACTGTTTCCTGACACACTGAAGGCACAAGAAAGGTCTAGTGTTAGTACAACAAGAGTGCTTCCATGGCATGGGTGGCCAGGATGGTATTGTCCAAATGCTATATGCTTTTCAGTATATTAATATATAGAATACAGTGACTGTACACCTACATGTAAATGTGTAAGGTGTTAGAGGTTCTGACAAGGAAGATCTGGTGGATCTTCCACACTCATGCTACTTCCCTCCCTGATTTTTTTTACTGAAGTAATTAATTACTTCACTAAAGAAAAAGAAGCAAGAGAGAGCACACTTGTCTCCTAACAACCATCAAGAAAAACAGTATTTTCACTGAGTGAAGCTGCCCTTGATCAATGGGTCAAATTTTTAGAAAATTTAGAACACCAGAACAGTATGGCAAATGTCCTCACAGAAAGTAGAGGTGGAGCTTAATTTGCAAGAATGATAGTTGCACTGATCAAAGCTGTAGAGGCTCAATTAGTAACAATTCCTTTCGACTCATCTTTACATGGAATTTAAAATAAGTTTCAGAAATTATAATTGCATTAATAATTTGAAAAACAAGGCAGGATGATGACACAATAACACAGTATGCTAAGAAATAAGTCAACCTCTAACCCTACTGCATGTATGCACTGCGAAAGAACCAGGCATCTCTAACTGAATGGTCCGTGAAGTAAGGGTTAAATTATCTTGTACCACACCAGCTGCTTTAACCTCCCTATCTCTCAGTGTGCTCTTTGCCCATCAGAGCAGTTGGTCACATAACGCTCAAGCAAAAACCTCTCTGTGACCCAGGATAACTGGAAGAGAGGAAGATTTATAAGATGTTCCTTGTGTCCTGGAAGAGAACAACATTAGAAGGAGAACAACTCTAAAAATCACTTGCAGCAGATGCCAGCTTGGAGTAGTAGCAGACAAACCTGCTTTTTGGTCTTAATCGGATTTCACTACTTATATATACCCACTTCAGCAGAGGAATGCTTTGCATTCAGGGAAAGTCTTGACATCATAAGCAAGACCCTACAGGACACTGACAATGAATCTATCTTCGGAAAGTCATTTTCTTCAATCAGCTTAAAAATACACTCCAGGCTGCCAAAACCAGTACCTTACTGCTATTTCTTCTTGATACTCTGTATTCTGAATTCCAAAATCGATTACATGTACTTGTGTAAAACTTAACACATAGATCACATATGGAAGCATACCTTCATTCAACCAAGAGATGGACATTTTTCTTAAATGCAAAGGCTTTATAAATAACAACCTTAAGAAGCTGTTTCACATACAGTAGCCCCCTTAAAGCTTAGCTGATTCTGTCACCCTGGATGGCAACATGCAGAAAAGCTCTTTTCTGCACCCCAAATTTCAGTTTATCAGAGCAGTTGAGAACATTTCTCCATTGCGGAACTCTACAGATACACAGATATCTCTCATTTCCATGCCACATTCCTGACAGCTTTCCTACATGGCGATTAGCCTTGTAGCTCATTTGACATGTATGACTGGAGAGGAATACAGTCTTCAAACTCTGCATTATTAACTGTCAGTAGTATATTACTGCTCTAGCACCCCTTCAGCTGCTAGGTAGCTACCTTTCTATGTAAGACACAGTAATTAGGTAAGGACTATTTGAGATGCTTCCAATCAGTTTTGCTTATGCATCTTTATTATTCAGAAATAAATAGCCAAATTTACAAGCATCTACGCACCCACTCACACTCCCCCTCAAGATAAGCTTGTTTCCTCAGTTGCTGAGGAAGCAAGCTCTTTGAGGCAGGGACCACATTTCTGTATGACCGCTACACAGACCTCAGGCAATGAAGCCATAATCCTGCTCTGGGATTTCTGGATCCTGCTGGAGTACTAATAAGCTTCCTGAAGCACAATGACATCTGTAGTATCCTCTCTGCCATCTGACTCCTAAGAGCTGGTCATCCAGGAGAAGACCAAGGTCAAATTTCAAATCCAGAAGCCTACACTAAGGAATCCTGCACTCTCTGGTTTCTTTGGTAGGTATTTGTATCCTGCATTCTGACTAATGGATCTTTCATTCCAGGTGCAACATTGTACAGCAACAATCCTGCAATGAGATCATTCCCCGTGGCCAGGATAAATCTTCAGCAGGCTATCAGTAAGAGTTGGAGCTATGGCAATAGCTTGCAGATACATTGCAGTGGCACTGTCTAAGTCCTACAGCTTTCAAATGGCAACAGGCAAAGGACTGGCTTTCCAGTTGCAAGTAATAATTGGCAGTAATAATTTAAGGCAGTTTTCCTTAATAGTCTTAAATAAGTTTAATCTCTTTTTTAAAATAAAGGTGATGAAGACAGTGCCTTGCCTGAATACAAGCTGCTGCTGCATGAACAGTTGTCCCGATCAGCTCCCAACAGATTAAGGATTTGTTCTGTGTCCTTTCATTTGGAATTAGACACCTCACTGAATTCCAGTCCCAAAGGCTTTGTGCCATCTGTGGGCTCTGAGCCCATTAATCAGACCTAAGCTGTCAGAACAGGGTCATATTTTCCGTGGAAAAAAGAAAGGGGATGCGGATAAGGAGCTACATTCTGTCCTCTCTAGCCTGTTTCCTATCTAGCCATTTCCACTGCGGCGAACAGTAACAAGTTGGACCACATGGCAGCAATGGTTTCCATATTCAGAAGGAAAAGGCTGGCCCATTTCTTCCTCCTGAGTAGTCTGAGAGTTTGTTAGTTCTGACACACAGGGAGGAATTAAAAACCCCAGGCAAACATCTACTACAAATGCCATTTCAACACTTCTGTTAGCCTTGCCCAGGAAACTGCATCCTCACCCACGGTGAGCTGCTTGCCACACACAGTCTCCTCGCAACCTTGCTGACATGCAGTCCATCTTGTCATTGTCCTGTTTATTCCCACCGGCCAGTTTGTAAAGCAGGGAATTGCTTTGCAGGATAACACATCCAGGCCGTAAGGGCTCAACCCAAGACCCAGCCCCTGGCACGCTTACCTATATGGTGTTCAAGAGCAAATCTGTAGCCTGGCTAAGAAAAGGAACAATTTTATTTCAGTCTGCCTTTCTCATACACTTTTTTCAATGCTTTGTAGTTAGATGAGAGTTGTCACTCCAAGCACAGAAAAAGAACAGCACAGTTTCTTCAAGGTGGTTCAAATCATGCTCATGTAAAGAAAGAAACAAGCATGATTCTATCTCCCATCTCGTTCAGGTATGTCAAAGAAGGAGCCAGTTCTTATCATGGCTTCATTGACGTGGCCACCCAGGGAACTGAAGAGACACCACCCTCACAGCGCATTCCATTAACCTTCTTTTAACTTGAAGGTGGAGCCCATCCCTGGGGTGAGTTTTTGACTATCTCCTGGCAAGGGAGGCTTTTCAAAATTTCTTATCAACAAATTCTTGAGAACTCCCTTATAAGAAACCCATGTTTTTCATAACTAGGTTATAAGCATTCTGAGATATTATAGACAAAACTTGGAGACATAAAAAGGTAAACAAAGTTAAATAGGGCTTGACTGGAAGCTTCAGTAAATAACTATATTTTACTCTATAAAAATAATTCACTATATTCCCTTTCTGACCTTCCAGCAACTTGCCAGTGTCTGTGCTACATAGACTATCTACATATGCTGACAATAAATGAAGCAACTTTTGACTGATATTTAAAACAGCATCTCCTTGAAACCAAAATAGAAAATAAAAGAAAATGAGAGTCAGGAAAATAAAAGAAAACGAGAGTCAGAGGCCTGATGGCAACCCCAACAGATTTACCAGTAAGCTTTTTGACTAGCAATGTAACTTTGAATTTTAATTATAAAACATTTAAAGCAAATAAAGAATGGAAAATAATTTCAGCATCAGAGCTTACAATAAATTGACAGGAGCCCAACAGTTCAGTGCTATGACTGAAGCTGTTTGCTTAATACAATATGATATGTTAACATACCCCAACTATTAAATAAAATAAATGTGCTGCACAGGCTTTGAGTTATGATCTTTCCAGGCATTAGGTTTCCAAGACTAGCTGCAAAACCCTTAAAAACCAACCGACCAAGCAGCCAGCCCTGCCAGGATCAGGAAGGAACTGCTGAGCCGACCCAGCAGTGCTGCCACATGCCACCTGAAGAGCATATCAGCGCTCGAGGCATGTGAGAAGAGCCAGTCTTTATGGCTAGATCTCATGCCAAACTTTCACTAGCCTGCTACCGGGATAGCCACAGGCATAGATATGTGGGACAGCATTAGCAACACCAGGCCCTGGAGGAGACAGGATTTGCAATGAGGCCTCTAATCCCTAGCAAACAATACTGATTAAAAGCATCAGAAAATCGAGATCAATCTTTTAAGGCAGTGAGCTAAGAGCCTTGAAGCTACACGTGGGTGGGAAGGTAAGCTTCTCTAGAAAATTACTTCCTTCATCCCACGGGTGCGGTAATAAATAACTTGTATTTTAGTGTTAACTGATCTTTCGGGTACTTTGCAATTTTCCTCTGAAGAATTCAAATGCTAAAAAAATGAAGACTTGTGAGACAGACAAAGGCTCCCTGCCACAGAGATGTGATCACACCAGCTGTCTACAAGGAAGGAAGCAAGTATGCAGAAGACGTGTAACTGATTGACATGACAAACCAGAATTCAAACCAAGAATGTAAACCAAACTGCTTGTTCTGCGATTTTTCTCCAAAGTACATTTTGCACGCACATACTACATTTTGCCTGTAGTCCATCCTGAAATGCCTCAGAAATTCAAGTCCCTTAACTCATTACTGAGATAATCATCTTCAATGTGAGAGAGAGCACCAAGGCAGTAACAATGGAAAGGACAGCATGTCCGGCCCATGCCCTTGTGCAAACTTCCATTTGAGCAAAGTGTCATAGGCACTTAAAGTAGGCAAAGCCTTGACATTTAAAGGCTGTAACAGGTTTCAAAGGCTGCTTCAGAAAGCCAGACATATCGTAAGACCATGTGAATCCTAGCATATCTACTCCGGCAGCCAAAAAGCCCAGCCCTTGGGAGCTTATCTGCTTCAAATGCAGTGTTTACGCTCAAGTAATACTTACAAATAATAGAGAATATCCTGAAAAGCTTAAGATAAATTGTGTTTCAGCCAAAAAAATTCCACATAGTCAGGCACAACCTCTTTTCAATCCTATAAATCTGTAGGAAGGGGTGGAAAAAAGTCTATTTGAAGTTTCCTTTGCTAAAGACTTTTATCGTTCTTTTAAAAACCTCCAGCTAAGATCTGTGATGAGATGATCTCTCTCTCTGAAATTGCTACCTCTCATGCACCTGGGTAGGATACATCATCTCTATGGCTCCAGCTTTACCATTCAGGATGCATTTATCTCTCAAATGAGAGACCATTAGCCTATTACACTCAGTTTGTGCTCAGGGATTTCTGAGGTTAACAGAAGGGGCACCACATGACAGCACTGGGCACCTAGTAGGGGGCAGGGTGGCTTTCTGGCCATTTGTGTAAGTGGGCAGTGCTGGAGTTAAATCCCAGTTAAATCCCATTAGTGCTTCTTAAGAGTTGAATCATGTACAGTGGCTAGGAGCACCGAATCAGGCTGAATATTCTATTTTGAGGCAACATGAGGCCAACTCCTCCTCTCTAACAATTGCTGCACAACTGAATGGCTTAATTTCGGTGGGTTTGGATAAGGACTACAGTGACAGGGAGACTGACAGACACCTCCTAAGACATCTTTCCTGCAAAGACTTAGCACTCGCTAAACAAATTAATATACACACATGCAGAGAAATCACTTCATCTGTTGCTGAAATACTGCTGTGTATGGCCTATAACCTAGCAACCCTTAAACAATATACACAACAAACCAGGATTTTAAATGAAAATAGTTGAACGTGAATTAGCTAATCCACACAAAAGATTTTTTTCTTTGAATGCTAACATACTAAACTCCGGCACAGAAATTATTCTCATCAGTAATATTTCAGTAACTACAAAGGATTGTCTTTCATGGGAAAAGGCAAGCTTTTTAGAAGCATATGTTGACATCTAATAATTCAAATGTAGAGAGAGACAGAACTACACCTTCTACAAATAAACTTCAGAAATTTATTGGCTGAGCATGAGCTATGCATAATACGGGCCAGGGATGAGGGGGAAACAAGGAGAAAAGGCTGACTCAGCCAGACACTTTATTTAACATCTTTGTTGGCAACATGGACAGTGGCATTGAGTACAGCCTCAGCAAGTTTCCCAAGAAAGGGGAAAAATGAGAACGCTCAGTGCTATGCCCAAGATTACAAATCTAGGGATTATAATAATGCATAGAACTTCATTCCTGATAAATATCTTTTATTCTTTCCAAAGGACCAAAATGTCCTTGTCTCTCATCAGCTGTGACACACTAGAATATCAACTGCTTCCTTCTTTGGTCAGTATCTTTAAACACTATCTTTCGATTTTCAGCTTTATCTGAAGCTCTGGCTGACAAAAATGGTTCTGGCAGAGAGACTCTCTGATCTACTCTTGTGAAAATAAGACGTACTCACTCACAAGCATACACTGAACTGTTTAAAACAGTGGATTACAGTAGGAAAAAATGCAAACAGAATTCAGGAGAGGTAGCCACCACAGTAATTATCTCTCAGAGGTGGCAAAGAGCAGCAGTATTAACCCTGAACCTTGGAGTCAAAATCCAGCAGCCTTTGTTTTACCCAGTTAACAGGCATAGGATAGGGAAAACAGTGCAAGCCATGCTCCCTTGCAAACCTTATCTTGTTTCTGTTTTACTGGGTAATTCAGCTTCCAAGTCTATTGTGATCCTCAGGTATCTACTGGCAATTTACACCAAAGGAAATGGACAGATTCGCTGAATTGTCTACGTAAGGTGACTGGTCATGACAGACTTTTGGTCTGAGCAGGTATGGCTATTTTTCATATAAGAATTTTTATTTAACAGGGGCTTGGGCTACCATCTCCCTGTCAGCAGTAAAGAACATCATTATTCATAATCAACATTACCATATACAGTGCACACTATCTGAAATCACGCTATTAGATTTCCACAAAATCTGTTTTGTGAAACCTCCAGTTGCCCATTGGACACACTTTGTGTTCATCACGACAGTCCAGCTATGAACCAGCACTAGGTTTATGTGACTCTTCCACCAGCAACCGTAACATTACTACCATTTAAAAGGACATGTGTTAAAAATACTCTGTAAGACCCAACCCATAGGCCTACACTATCCAATCTGTAAGCATCTATGACTGATTTCCGTCTTTATATTCTAAGAAATGAAATACAAAGCCAGCCAACAGCAGCGACCTCCATATACAGCTGCAAGAGATGCATAGACTGTATCATACTGGGGAGCACAGAGACAATCATCATCCAAGATTCATCTCAAAAGAGACTGAAAATAATATCTTCTGCTAATACAAAACTCTGTTCTGCAATGTGATGGACTGTAGGAATAAATCAGCACTTGAGAAATCTGTTTTCTAGACTGCAGGTGTAGAGAAACAAGTACAAAACCACCCCTATTCTTGGCTGGTGCTTCTGACTACTACAGTAATAACAACCACCACCAGTGAACAATCATATCATTACTTAGACTTTCATATGCTGAAGGGTGCTACTGCTGTTTTAGAAAATACTGATTTTTCTCCAGATCCCTGTATTTTGCCATCCTTTGATTTTTTTAATGATTTATAATATGTTTGCCATATCTCTTTATCTTGTATCTTTTTAAGGCTGAAAAAATCCAGATGTTTTAGTCTGGGAAAAAAACTGCCAAACCCACCAAAAAACCAAAACCCCACCAACGCTGTATACTGTTAAGCCTACAGCTATATGACATAAGCACTTGCTTAAAGCCTATGGTGGAAATGTTCGTCAGTCAGTCTCTGACACTAATAGAGGCTTTAGCAAGCTAGCAAAAGTAAATAAAGCTTGGGGCTACAGACAGATAATTATATTCCCACCTGTTTCCTTCTAAAGTAGGTATAGATTGAACAAACGTAACCTGGATAATCAGCACATGCAAAAGTTTTCTTTTTTTTCTAACAAGGTCTTATATCAAAACAACAATCAACCTTTCCTTCCATGGTAGTGGCACTGTAATGTAAAACCAAAGGAAAGACTTGACTGTATTGAAATCATCCTTTCCAGAGAAAGTATGGGATATTAAAGTCATTCCTTACTTCAACAGATACAGAATACAAAGAAGATTCTAAAAATGCAAAGATTGAAAAATCAGCAGACTCTGCGTACCTTCATATTTATTCCCTTGTGGGGTGTTATTTTTCTAATCACTGACAGTACCTGGTCTCCAAGTGCTAAACAGTGACCACGTTCTTTCCTAGGACTATTTTGTTGACAGTGCAGACAAGAAAGTCCATCTCACTATTTTATCACTGCACTGATTCAGCTAGCTAGTGAAAACATGGTTTCAAGAAAAAGCTGGTATATAACTCAGTAACATTCAAGGGACAGCTTTACTATGAATGAAAGTAACAGCATCATCAACTCTCATTTACCTCGGGTGCATTTACTCAGGATGTGATTAACTAGACATCACCAAGTACTTGTGATGCAGCACATTGCTGCTAAATTGCTTGAACCAGACCTTGCTTGACTTGCTGCTAAAAAGTCACCTCTGCTTCTTGCAGAGATCTTTTGAAAAAGTTTTAAGCTAAATGTGCTAAGGGTGGTCATAGCAACTCTGCTCAAGAAGTCCTTGTGGATTGTGAAAGCCCTAAGTCCAGTAGGAAAGCAGATGGACTAGGTGGATTTTTGATTTAACCTGGGACTGTTAAGTTCTAAATAAGCTTTTACAACCTAATTTACAGATTTTGCTTCTTTATTATCACTCACACTTTTGCTTACTTGCTATTGCCCTTACATACCCCTATCACAGATAATTGAGAGGCGACTGCAGTTAAAGCACATGGTATGGATTCATTTTGAGCAAAACAAAGAACAGTTGACTCTAACTGGGTGGACACAAACAAGAAGCTTGCAAAGCCTGTCAAACTCTGTGTGGTCATCGGTGTTGACATCCCTTGCAAGCTGGGCACAATTCATATTTGAATGAGGCTCTGATCCTGTATAATTCCAGTTTGTTCTCCAAATACATTCTTTATGTTTACTTTTCGGCAGACACTCAGCAGCTCCCAGTTTGAATTGTTTTTCACTGCTCTAAGTGAATAAATCGAGTTACCAGTGGGACTCTCTTCTAGAGGCAATCAAAAAAGTCTCATTAAACATGCGTCTGTGACAGCAGCTCTTTCCCATTTCACCAATTACATGCAAACATGTTAAGACATTATGAATTGTTTCAATGCTACAATACAGACACGCACAAATACCAGAAAGCACTGAATGACCTTGACACCCCATTCCAACGTTGTCAGACAGAAGGGTTTAAAATACATCATATCGCTGTAATATTTCATCACATGAAAGAAGCTGTTACTGGGAGTATTTCAGCTTTTCAGAGAAAGCTCTGTCACACCAACTTCTACATCTTAAAAGAAAGGCTTCATCTCTGTTATACTACAACCTGATACACAGAGATTGGCTTTCTAGACAAGAGAATATACTACACTTTGCACAACCAGCCACCATCAAAGGTGACATGGCTGAGACACTGATGTCTCAGACTTGACTCTTTTCCGAAAGATCCCTCAGTGAATTCTACTAGCACTTAAAGAACAGTAAATAAAACCAACGAGCTCTGCCATTTAGCTAACCTGTACATAATGTCTATTTTTTCTTAGCATTCAAATTGTTCTATGAGAAAGGATGAGTAATTATTAAACATTAAGTGTGGTTTCAGGGACTGAGGTTTTATGAGTATAACCAAAAGGTGTTTTTTAGCTCAGAACAGCTCTCAAAGAAAATTATCACAGAAAACTAAGATTCTTGGGTAGCAGTGTATTTCTTATTGCATGGTATTTATGATGTTTAAAAGCTTCATGTATTATTTTTTTATAAGTAAATGTTCTTCATCAATTACCCATGAGACATATAATCACTTACCTCTGAGCCTGAAGTATTTCAGATGGTTGGCAATAGCCTGCTCAACAGATTCATCAGGGCAGATCTTCACTCCACTGGGAAACAGAATGGACCGCTTCCTTCGTAACAGCAAATGCTTGTTGACCTGTTCAGCCTCCACAATGCCATTAAGCTTTTTCAACTCAGGAGGCCGAGAAGGGTTTGCCAACTGCCAGCCACTGAGCTGAGGGGCTGGTGAACCATCTTTAGCCTGTCCTCCTCCTCCTGTAGCTGAATAACTTTCTGCTGTAAAATTAAAATCACACACGAATTTCTCAGATGAGGTAGTGATGCAGTCGTATGTATCTTAATGCCATTGTTCTGGTCTCTCAAGGTCATAACTGCTTTTTTCTGTTAACAAAACCTGTCTGTATGACCGCACTGTTATAAATAACCGTAAGCTCTTTACAAGCATCCCATCAAATGATAATGTAACTTAAAGGCCTAACCTTTGAATACTAATGTTTTGTGTCTAACTTCCCTTCTGTGATTTGGCTTAAGTCAATGGGACTATATTTGTGAACAAACATTTACTTAGAAGCTTTCAGGACCAGGAACGAAATAATGAAATAATTAACAAGCGTCCTTATTCCCTACTTTCTTTCCACAAGAAACATTTATATCCCTTGCCTCAAGAAAGCTGTCTATTTGGTTTTAGTCTGACAGTCTAATTCTCTGTCCTCCACAGTCAGCTGATCTGAATTAGTTAATTCAACTTTCTTCTTTCACTTTTTCCCCAGAAAACATGACTGAAGAAGAATCACAATGAATCCTTTATTAGAGAAAGAACAGTAATGAGCGTATAGCATTTTTCATCCCACAGATTATGAGCTTATTCTGCACCTTCAAAGTCAATAGCACCTTTGACTTGATGGCTGAAAGATGAAGAATGTGGTTATTTTGATGATATATTAACAGTCAGCTCCAGTGCAGAACACCACCATCAGATAGTACCTCAGAGAGAGAAGGGAACATCAAAAAAGGTCACTAAGGCAAAAGCCCAGTCTTCACCCAAACTGACACATCTTTCGTGTGCATAAGCAGAAGAGAACCTCACTTTTTAAAATTTAATACAAAATTATTAAAGAAAAAAGGACCAAGTAAAACATCAGTATTTAATGTCTCTCAAAGTTGGAAAAACTTACCTCCTGTAGCTATATTCTACACTCAAACCAACTCAAATGTACAGTAACACCTCCTGGAAATCACTCTAGTTATTCTATATTTACACTGATATCATGGCATAGATTTGATCAAACAGTTCTCCTTTAACATAGTCGCCTTTGTTATAATTAAAGCAGAGAGGTATTTTTATTTCTACACACTGCCATAGGTAGACTTTGAAAACAAGAATATGAATAAGATTTCTGCATTACCTGCAACTATTTGAAGATCACCTTTAATCATTCCCAAAAATGGAAGGCAAAGAAAGATTTTCCAAATGATGCCAAACATACTTATTTGTGTCAAAAAAAAAAAAAAAAAAAAAGGAAAAAAAAATCCCTTTTAGCAAAAGAGCTGTTGTCTTTAATGTATCCTTGAACTAACCAAGAGCATTTCCCTTCTTGAAAATGTCTTGACGTCACTTATAATTATCTTTGGAAAAAACATTAGGTAAAAAAAGTCAACCAAGACATCCTGGGAATATTCTTTTCAATGACAGTATTCCGCTTTAGTGAAGAAACAAGAAAAGGTGACGGAAGTAAACTCCTTGGAGCTAGCAGATGGACTGAGACAATTTTTTAATTTTAATCTGGCCAGCTAAGCTCTTTACCAGAGCTTGTCATACCATTAACAGACAGTCCAAACAAGGACAGCACCTTTCACATTTAATTAACCACGTTTTTTCACTGGCCCTTCAATTTCTGCCCTTTTTTAAAATCATGCTGACCACAAAACATCAGAGGGAGCACATTCGTCTTCAGCGGAAGGTCTCAGTGTGCTTTGTGATCTGCTTGTACAAATATATGCATCTAAAAATGCACTGACGCGCTTAAATGCTGATGCATGCATAGATAACACCGAAGCAATCCTTCTGAAGGACTGCTTCTTCTGGTGACAGAGCTAACGCAGCCCTGCTGCCCCAGTCTGCACTAAAGCAGAAAACGTTGTGATGCTACACCTCTGTCCCTTGCATCCCAGAAGAGGTTTTTCCCCCAAAGATAACACCAGGGCAAGCTGTGATTCTGTCATCTCTGTTCAGGTATTATCTGACATGAGCAGCAGGAACAAATTAGCACAGATACCTGAAGAGATGATCAGCTAAGAACTGCAGAAAGGACAGAGTGCAGGACACCAGCAGCAATCTCAGCTCCCCTCCTGTCCAGGGGCAGCTCATTGTGGAAACGTGTATGGAAGCAGTCCTGCAATGGCAGACGGCATTCGGACCACTAGAAAAACCCCGTCAGAGCTGTCTCTGGGTGGCGTTAACTCAGGGCTTGCTGGTTACTGCGTTCAGATCAATCTGAGCAAACTGCTGGTTTCTCCGAAATGACTATTTTTGGTAGTGGTTTTGCATAAATATTTCAAAGCTTCCCAGATGACAATCTGCAGAGCATTTACACAGAGCTCCTTAGGTATACAGTGCTGGCTCTCTTCTAGCTGCTCTACTGAACTCCAATAATTCAGATAACACTGATAATTCCTGATATTACACACAGGACACTCACAGGAATCAAATAAATCCACCTTTGTTTTTAGGCTCTGTCTTCTGACATCTAACAGACTCTTGTAGATATTTTTCAAAAGAACAACGTATTTGCCTTGATTTTTTCCACAAAACTACTAAATTGCTACTACTGACTTTAAGTTAAACCACTGAGCTGCTCTAATACTCCCAAACAGTTTTCTTAGAATCAGACATTTTGGATCTATCAAACCAGCACTGTTCACCTAGGCTCGCTCTGCCAGGCTAACTACAATACTGACAGCAGCACCAAGTGCAATACACCACACTGGAGCTGTAAATTGAACGGTCCCGATGATACGAGGCACAGGAGCATTGCACTGGTGCTCACAAACTGTTTCAAAGTCCTTTTCAGCATCTCTAGGTAGACAGGGCAATTTTTGAGGCTGACTTGGGTACCTTTATTACAATCCTGGATTCAACAACACAGACCAGATTTTTTTTTAATCTCCTGCAGAGACTGGTGCTTTCAATGTCATGACTGCTTTTGCTTGCATTACCCTGCAAAAATGCGACTGAATCAAGATTACAAATACTATACATGCCTATAAAGGCAAAGGCTAACTTACCTCAAGAATGCATGACAACTAATCCTTTTAGAGAAAATTCTCAGAATACACGTGCTTCAGTAACAGTATGAAACTCAATTAAAAGTCTTCCTGGAGAATCTTCAGATTTACAGCATTGCTGTTTTTTCACCAGCAAAGTACGCAAAGGCACTCAGAATATAAATACTATAAAAACTACCCACTTTATATCTGCAAAAATTTGTTTTCTATAGTATGGCTATGTCAGCTTCTGTGTGACAAAATATTTTAAATATTTAAATTCCATTTTATTAATATTAGTTCAAGCTATCAATTTTAAATTCAACACTGAGTTCAGCACCAAAATTCAGATTTGCAGCAGCTGAAAGTCTCCTACATTTATGATAGCAAAAGGCATAACTAAAAGCATAATCATCATTTAAAATTTCTTAAAACAAGCAAAACAACTCTGGCAACAGAATGCCAAAATAACCATGGAAAATTAACTCCTCCCTTGATCTGACTAAAGCCTTTACAGTAATCATTGAATCACAGAATGGCTTGAAGAGCAGAAGATGCATAATTCTTCATTTCCAGCAGCCAAACTGTACCTGTTGAAAAGTATATTCTTGCTGGGGGTGGGGGGAAGTATAAACCTGGTGATGTAACACACTGAGGTCACATCAGTACCCCCAAAAATAAAAAGACAATTTTCTGACAATTTGTATTTCTGAAAAGAAAGGACATGCACTTTCATATAGCAGATGTGCTTAGCTGAATTACAGTTCTCTACAAGGTAATGGTCACTGAAATTCTGCTACTGTGCACATACTGTTCTAAATAATTTAATTGTTTTTCAAAACCAATTTATTAAAAAAGCTTAGTCCACTCTTCTGTAGCTAAATATTGCAAAATAGAGGTATACCTTAATGGAAATACCTCTACTGAAGAGCCATATGATGACAGACACTCCTTATCTCCAAGCTCACACAGCTTTATACCAAGATTATAAATTGTCTCCTGTGACTGGACTACAGCAACTGATTTTATGGCATTTGACAGGATTCACCAACAAAATTCCCCATCAGTTTAAATGAGAAAATTAGATCAGACAAAACCTTTTCACTTGTTCAGTTTCTGTGGTTGCTGTTGCCAAGCATTTTGCCATTACCACTTTTTGCTTCAGCTCCTGGAGAGTTCTCTGGTGAACTCTGTCTCAAGAATAAGCAAGGTGTAAGGCTGTTTAGCCTTCCAGCTGACCAAATTCAGCCCACCACAGCCTGTCGTACCACCACCTCTTCCATCACATAGTACTGTAAAGTATTTGGAGCAGAAAAATCAGGAAGTGAGGTCAACCAAATTAATCTAACACTTCACTGATCTACATTGTCCTTGTAATGTAAGCCTATTCTCAGCACTCCTCTTTTCCTGAACTGTTGATCAGGTAAGTATCTCTTACCTTGCTCAACAGTCAAAGATGATCCAGGTGCCTGTGCTTCATCTTTGAACAGTGTTTCCAACTTCAGTTTGGACAGAATTATTGCTGTTGGTCTTGGTTTTATTCAACCATTAATGGAAACATTTTCAATCCTGAGACCTTTCAAGTGTCATTCTACAATTCCTGCTTTTCCATCTAGAAACCAGTCTTTTTTTTGGGGGGGGGTTGCCAGAAGCAACGTTCTGCTTCCCTGTCATAATCAAGATAAAAGTGTTACTACTCTGGCTTTTAAGTCTTTATTATTTTGTAAGGTGTAGTACTTACTGAGTACTGCAAGCTCATTTCAGGGTCAAATTCTAGGAGGTGAGTCCCAGAAAGTACAGATGGAGTCCAATGAAATCTATGCCTGCAATTTCAGAGGAAAAACAGCAGTCCACAGATACTTTTCTGAAAAGCACACTTGCAGTTTCATCATTCACTTCTTCAGCTCTTGATGAAAACTATGGGGGATTTTATGTTTTCCCAGAAGATTTACTTCCTACAAGTTACTTCTCTTCCACCTTGTTTCTTGTGTCATGCTTGCCAAGAGTACCTTAAACAGATCTCCATGACTCAGATTTCTTCATGGAAACCAGAATGTAGCTGTTTCTCTTACAGAAAATATACCTACATTTAACACTTTGAGGACAATTCCTTGTCTTGAAATCAAAATTACACAGTGTAGTTAAAGAGCCTCGCAAAGATTGGTTTGCTTTGAAGTATCACGCCACTCCCTCATTTCAGTTAAACAGGGATTAATACAGGAAATGGAGATGCAGGAAATGAGCAAAAAGGTCCCTGAGTGACACTGGTGTCTTATACGTGCTAAAAGTTATCTTTAGGAAGTTCTAGCAACTAAAAAGGAAAGAGAAAAGTACCTGGAGTGTAACTTTTTCCACAGACACTTCCTCGCATTCACCATGTATCTGTTACACGCAAATGGCTGGAATGGGGTGGGTTGCGGCTGGGGGACCCGGGCATTTCCCAGGCTAGCCATTCAGGCTGTCAAGACTGTTAGCCTAACTACAGAAAACTACTGTAAGGCTCTTGAGTCAAAAAGCAGCCTTGCTTGCCACAAGAAGCTGTGAACTAGCTGCATGTCTTTATAAAGACTGAAGATCAAATAATCGCTGTGATACAAATTGAGTTAAGATACACATATCGTGTATATACCCTAAAAGCAGTCAGATGGCCTAGCTTATGCTTAGGCTCATTGGCTATTTGTGGCAGCTAGGAAAAGAATGGTAACAATCACATTCAGCAACTTCTGGAGATAATTTTAATATCAAATGTATTGGCATTCTCATAGCACATATCTAACAAAACTACAAAGGCAATCCTTTAACGTTATAAAACCAATTTAGAAAAATGTATACATCACTTTTGCTTTTAAATAGCTATAAACCAGTTAATCTAAAAAAGAACAAATTACTTTATGATAAAAACTAACTTTACCATAAGAAAAAGCCCAAACTATTTGTCATAAGGGAACACTGAAAATATGCATCAATTAAAAAGCTGTAGAGAAAGGGCACATATTTTTGCATTTTATCCTTTATCTGCCTTACAATAAATACACAGATTATCCCTGTAAGTAATGCCGACGTTGTGATTTAGGTGATGAAAGCCAAAAAGCTCTGGGATGAGGGGGACAGATGTTGGTGGACGGTAGTGACAAACTACAGAATTAAAGTAGAAACAAAGACAAAAATCACACAGTAATTGCACTAGGCTGCTCACAGCTATACAGAAGGTAACTGCGCTCAGCAAATTATTTTGTTTTAAAATTGCCTCTCTTCTCCAGAAAGAATGCTTCCTGGTTTGAGAAACAATGGTGGGGGATTTTTTTGGATGACTGTACAGAACCTGAAGTAATAACTGGATTTTCCAAATGCTAGGTTTCAGAGTTGTCTTGAGGGAAAGGGCCCTGAGAATTCTGCAATGCCACAAAAATGTTCACATCTTTGGGTTGCCCTCCATTTTTATTTTAACTCTCTAGCTTACTTCCAGCTTTAAAAGCTCTGGTTTTGCAGATACTTTTGAGACACAGGTTATTTTGGTGGTTATCTGACACATGGTGCTTCCGATGAGTGAGATGACACTTAAGTTTACTTACAGTGGGGAACAGGAGAAAGCATCCTCTTAAAACAGCCACCTTCTATCATGCAGTAACTACAGAAAAAGTGTGCACATGTCAAAATATTATTGAAGTTTTATGTGATCACTGTTTGAGGAAAAACTACATAAACATATTAAGACAAGAATCAACTTATGCTAGTTTATCAAATCAATTCTGAGTTGAAACACTCGGATATTCGGACATCTTTACTCAATTCTCCTGAGCAAAGTATAAATCCTGTTTGTCTTATATGTAAAGTACATATCTTAAAGAGGTATATGACATAATGACTATTTGAATGAAAATGGCCTTATTTTTCAGTAAACACCTCAAACCTTTGAGGTTCTTGAGCCACAACCTGCTTGCCTTTCTAATGCAAGTGATGCCATAAGATTTGCAGGTATAACTCCCAAAAATAAGGCAAATAGGATTAAAAAATCTACTGCCTACATGTATTGTATTGGCATGTACTTTGAGAGTAAGATTTCTTCTAAAATCTGATAAGAAAAAAAATTCATAAAAAATACTTAAAAAAATCCACTCTTGACTTTAAGAGATTTCAATGACCAACTCTCAAGTAAATGTCTTCCACTCATGGAAATAAATTTTTATGAGGAAAATTCTAGGGAGGGAAAAAAATAAAAATAAAATCAAAACTCAGCAGCCTCAAATCTTGGCAGAATTTTCTGACACGTGCAGACTACTTCTGTATAGAATCTGAAACAAAACAAAAGATACATCTCTAAAAAGAGTCAATATTAGATCCTTAAATTAAAACAATATATAGTATTCATTCTACATGTATGAGCTGCAAAATCAAGAGAGACACAGTATAGGGTCAAAATCCTCTCTTCAGGCTTGACTCCTAAATGATCACCCATGTTTATACAGAATTGTAAAGAATAGGCTCCAAATGATGAAAATATTTTACATCCTTGTGGTACATACCTGTACACAGCTTTCATATTGCAAGCAAAGAATCAATTAGCAATCCATTTACACTTTTATCTACAACCTTCTCCTTTCCCCCCCACGACTGCATTCTGACAACACAACCCAAATGAAAAGAAAATATTTAAATAAATACACACTGAACAGACAAAATACTTCTTGTGGTTCTTTGTTATTTTTTTTCTTCCTAGCAAGGCAGAAAGAGCCCAAGTGCTGATAAGCAGAGTTCCAGTTACTTTATACAGCAATGTTCTTTGCTGGGTTTGGCTTATTAGATTTATTAGCTGCTGCTGCCACTATGCTGTTGAAAGTGCAGTTGCAAGATCAGGTCTCGAATTTCTTCTCTTTTGCTTCTGATCAGCTGGCGAGGGAACCACTTCTCCAGATGCAGTGGCTGTTCAAAGTTAACTATGGGATTCTGGTAACAAAAAAAGGAGTATTTACAGCATGAATTTCCTAAAGCAACCTTCAGAAAGAATTTCAAACCCTTCCATTACTGCTGAGACCAAGAAGGCACAAACAAGTTTCCCTAAGACAGTGGCAGGCCTCAAAGTCAAATTCCAGTTCCTCTGTGGTAATGACATATATACAGACCCTTACCACAAGCTACTCATGGTAAACACCAAACAGGTTATCACCACTTAGAATCACAGAATGGTTTGGGTTGGAAGGGACCTCAAAGCCCATCTAGTTCCAACCCCCCTGCCATGGGCAGGGACACCCTCCACTAGACCACGTTGCCCAAAGCCCCATCCAACCTGGCCTTGAACACTGCCAGGGAGGAGGCAACCACAACTTCTCTTAAAGATACATCAGTATAAGCACATATTCAAGGCAGATTCCACGTACTATGATACAATTAGGCATACTCTTGATATCTAACGGGACAGACACACTTTGGTCACAGAACACACATGTACAATCACACTATAGGGAAGGATCAAACATACAGCAGTTAAGCATGATGAGGTTTTGTTGCCTCAGGCATATGTTTTTCTGTCATGACATGGTCAGTCTGATGGAAGACAGCAAAGAAGCAAGAACACTGCTAGCAATTTTAGCAGGACATGAGAGGAGGAGAATTCGGAACAAAAGAGGATAGCAAATTGAAATGGCTGAGAGACACTGGTAGGTTCAGCAGTAAGACCACACCACCACATCTGATCTGTGAAAGTCAATTTTTTTTTTCCTCTTTCCCTCTTCATTCTTTTGCCATACTTATATTTCACCTTCTCCTTCCTTCGAATAAAGTAGTATGTGATAAATTGAAAAAGCAAAGTGAAAAACACATCATGATTTGCTGTCTAAGAGCCCTGGTATGTTTAGGACAAATTACAACCACCTTGTCCTGGCCTTGCTTCTGCACGCAGAACATGACCCCACTGTTAAGAGAATAGGCAGTTCAAAAGCATTGGTAAAGAATTTCATTTTACACCTACACAAGAGCTCAACTCATCTATCGCAGAATGGTTGAGGATTGAAGGAACTTCTGGAGGTCATCTGGTCCAACCTCCCTGCTCAAGCCAGGCCACCTAGAGACGGTTGCCAGGACCATGTCCAGATGACTTTTGAGTATCTCCAAGGACAGAGACTCCACAACTTCTCTGGGCAAACCAGAGCACTTGGTCACCCTCACAGTAAAAAAGAGCATTTCTTCACATTCAGAGGGAACCTCCTGTGTTTCAGTTTGCATCCATTGCCTCTTGTCCTGTCACTGGGCACCACTGAAAAGAGATGGCTCTGTCCAATTTGCACCCTGCCTTCAGATATTTGTACACATTGATAGGATCCCCCCGAGCCTTCTCTGAGTCACAGCTCTCTCAACCTTTCCTCACAGGAGAGATGCTCCAGTACCTTAATCATCTTTGTGACCCTTAACTGGACTTGCTCCAATAGCACCATCTCTCTCTTGTACTGGGGAGACCAGAACTGGACACAACACTGAGGAGAGGGGAAGGATCCTCCCTCCAACTGCTGGCAACATTCCTCCTAACATAGACCAGGATACCGCTATCCTTCTTCACTGCAAGGACACACTGCTGGCACATGTTCAACTTGGTGTCCACCAGAACCCTTAGGTCCTTTTCAGCAAAGCTTCTTTCCAGCTGGGTGACCCCCAGGATATAGTGGTGCCTGAGGTTGTTACTCCCTGGGCACAGGACTCTACACTTCTTGTTGAGCTTCATGAGATTCCTGTCAGCCCATTCTCCAGCACTTTGAGATCCCTCTGGATGGCAGCACAATGCGCTAGTGCTATCAGCCACTCCTCCCAGTTTTGTGTCATCTGTGAACTTGCTGAGGGTGCACTATGCCCCAACATCCAGATCATTAATGAAGATGTTAAGCAGGACTTGACCCAGTATTGACTCCTGGGGTACAGTGCTAATTACTGGCCTCCAATTAGACCGCCTGCCACTGATCACCACCCTTGGGATCTATCCAGTCAGCCAGTTTTCAATCAAACTCACTGTCTGCTCATCCAGCCCATACTCCATCAGCTTCTCTATGAGGATCTTATGGGAGACAGTATCAAAGGCCTCACTGAAGACCAGGTCGACAATATCCACTGCTCTCCCCTCATCTTCCCTACTCTTCCTTTTGCTGCTTACACAATTATAGAAGCCCTTCTTGTTGCCTTTGATGTCCCTCACCAGATTAAACTCCAGTTGGGTTTGGCTTTCCGGATTAAGTCTCTGCATGCTTGGACAGTGTCTCTATATTCCTCTCAGGTTACTTGTCCCTGCTTCTGTCTTCTGTATGCTTCCTTTCTGAGTTTTGCTAGGAGCTGGTCTCCTCCATCCATGGATGCCTGCTGGTATCTTTGCTTGACTTCCTGCTTGTTTGGACGAACTTGGAGGTGAAGGAGCTGCTTTACTTGGGTCATCTGCCATTGATGCTCTCCAGGAACCTCCCGGATTGCTTATATCCTTCTGTGTTGTCCCTCCAGCAGATGTCAGGGTGGTTAAAGTCCCCCACAGGGACCAGGGCTTGTGAATGTGAAGCTGCTTCTAGTTGTCTGTAGAAGGCCTGATCCACCTGTTCTTCCTAATCAGGTAGCATACAGCAGATGCCCACTACTACATCACCCAGATTAGTCTGCTCTTTAATCACTACCCATGAGTTCTCAGTTGGCTCCTTATCCAACCCTAGGCAGAGCTCCATGCATTCCAGATGCTCTCTCACATAAAGGGCAACTCTACCTCCTCGTCTTCTCAGCCTGTCCTTCCTAAAGAGCCTGTATCCATCTATCACAGCACTCCAGTTATGTGAGCTATCCTACAACATCCCCATGATCTGGCAATCTGTTCTACTACAGAAGAAAAAACTGTCGACTGGCCAAGGCCCCACACAAGGCTTTCCATGCACAGGACTCTCAGACAGAATGTGGACCACATGTTTAAGTATCAAACAAGCAGAGCCATTCAAAGGATGGAGCAAGAGGGGAGTGCACTGATCAGAGGGAGGAAGAGTTGAGGACACCCTAAAAGACAGTGCCTGAAGCTCAGCATCTGCAGATGTTTAAAGGTATGCGCTGAACAGGAAAGAGAGGATCCCTTAGCTCTCTGCTTTCCTTTTTAAGGATTCCTCCCTCCCTCTCTCTGCAGAAGCTGCTGCCTGCAGAGCCACTCAAAGGCCACTGCACAAGCTTACCAAAGTTTTAGAGGCTACAAAAAGAGATTGACAGTAAAGATGCCATCTGTAGGTCAGAAATGTGTAAACTAAATAGACTCCAAATACACCCAAATAGTTTGGGATATTGAATGTGTCAATGTAAAAGCAACATTAAACTAGAAGGTCAGAAATGTTTGCAACATACACAGATGAGAAACTGTCCGTGCTCCAGACACAAAGACCCCAGCCATTACTTGAAGAATGGGTTTTATTGCCTCTTCCTCAAATAGCTTTGACACTCTTGATGCTGAGCATCACAGGCTTTTGTGTCTGGCTATTTCGTGCAGAAATAGGTTTTGGGGGTTTAAGGTGATTTTGGTAGAAAGGGGAAGGTAGTTTCTATTTGTACCTGGAAGAAGCTTTCCACATATTGCAGCAAATAGACCCCACAATCACTGCTGTTATCTTGTTTAGGCACTCTGGGACACAGGTCAATCATAGTTGATTTATTGAATTCTCGATGTGTTTTTCGTTTAGCTTCCCATTCCACTTCAAGGTACCTACAAAAGAAAGCAAACAGATTAAATACTTGAGAAATAACTCCCAAGCTCAATGCATTTTTGGGATACTACTCAATATTGTTCTGGAGCTGGCCAAAATCTAAAATAGCTTTAACCAATTTCTTTCACAGAATCTGTCAAAGAAATTCACACAAGGAACAGCACAATTTCCACTATCCAATATTCTATCACACTCAGAGGCATCTCTACCATATAATATACAATATACGAAACAGAAAGATGCATGACATTATTTAAAAACAAACAGGAGATTTTTAAACCTTTACTAAAGGAAGAACTCAAGCCACTTTTCCTGGCTATCACACAGGGTATCCTGGGTTCATCCTAAGAGGCCAGCAGTGGTTTTCTAACCTAAGCTAACTATTTTAAAAAACCTTAGAATTCACTTATAAACAACTTCAGTTACAATTACACCAATATAACCCTTGCAACCCGCTAGTGTACAAGGTATATAAAGACTTGTTTAAAATGTTAAGGTAGCACTTCTTCAATGATTATGACTTATTTGTTATCAGGCTTTTCTAGTGTTCTTGTGCTTCAGTAGCAACTCACTGACCCCACATTCTGGGCAGGCCACTGATTTTGAAGATGAGATTGAAAGCATAAGGGTCTGATTTTCAAAGGCTAGAGTTATCTATACTTTTCTGCTGACTTTAGTCAGAGTTGCAAAGGCTCAGGGCCTGTGAAAATCAAACATAAGGTCTGACTTTAGGGAATAAAAAAAATATATACATTAAGTCAGAACATGTGCTTGATTTCAAAAAGTCCCAAGTCCTTGCAATTCTGAGAATAAAAACAAATAATAGCATTCCAATATAATTATACTGACACATCAAGCTTTTAGACAGCTTCAGTCTAGTTTCTATTTTTTGGCAAATAGATAGGAGTGGACTTAACACTATAATTCTGTAAGCTCTATCCAAAAAAATGAAGATAAGCCCTTTGGAAAAATAATAATTTAAACTGCAAAGTATTCATTTTAAAGAATCTGTTTTTTCTACCATTAAAACCACTCTCCATTAATGAACTGGAGGGGATTAAAAAAAACAAACAACAAACTCCTCTCTACTTTTAGTTGGTTGGTTTTTTTTTTTCAATTTCAAAAAGACTGTCCACTTTACAACTTTTTCATTACATGTGCGCTGCAGAACAGACAGGCTTTTCACACAAGCCTCTGTATCGCTATTAAAATTTTATTTATTGTGGCTCTTTGTGTTTTTTCCTTTAGCATTAGAAATGTACACTTTTATAGAGAAAAGGATTTTGAACTTAGAAATATTACCAGCAGCATCTCTTTCTAATAAATAGAAACTGCAGTTACTTACTCTCTCAAAACCTGAACTGTTTTCTGCACGGAACCAGCTTTCAAAGAATCTAAGATGAGTATACAAGGCCTGTACACAACAGAAATAAGCAAAAATGATTGTAGTCTTTCATTACCAACACTACTGAAACAAATATTTCCTTTGAATACAGCTTAACAAAAGCATCAATATCTGAACAAACACAGAAAAAAATGGACAAGTTCCTACAGTTGTGGCTTTATGACAAATAACTGAATGACTGTAGAATTTCTTAATATAATGTAATGCTACAATATTAGTGTGAAAACAGAAACGTACCTTTTACAAATCTGCCTTTTGGAGTTACTTAAGGAGATCTGGGAGAAGAGAAAATAAAAACAACCTTAAAAAAACTACAACAATTATAAACTCTATACAATGTCTTCACAGATCTAAAGGTAAAGCCAGAGATGCTCCCATTTCAGAAAGGGAGAAACTGACAGATAATTTTTAAAACCACGTGAAACCATAGCATAGGCAACAAAGGTAGGCAAAGGAGGACTGTAGGCTAATTCAAAGTGCCTTGCACATGCTGCAGGCCATGCAAACAGCAACAGCTGCTGCAAAAAAAGATGATGCAACATCACTTGGTCCAGTCTCAGAGCTTTCAGAAATAGAGTAATACGTGTTTCCTCTGTCAGCACACAAAGGCACTTACCTTAGAAATACCTGAATCCAGGACTGAAGAAGCAGCAGCAATTTCACTGCCACCTAGTACAAAATAACAAATTTAAAAGTCTTAAGAAAATATTTCCTAAATGAAATATTTTAATTTTCAAATTCATGATTATTAGTATTAAAAATACCATAGTGAAGCATAAACTAATTTTGCTTCCCTTCCAAATGTTCAAATAGCAGAGTTACTGAGGGGCTTCCCTCCTGATAAAATTGCTACTGAAATCCAAGAACTTTCCACTCATGATGGGATCTGAGCCACTGATTTTACATGTCCCTTCCAGTATTTTCTAGAGTTGGGGACAAGAAGAATACACTGCAGTCCTTGCTATGCATGGTAATACAAAAATCATATTATATCAATCTTGACATGAAAGATACTTTTTAAGACATCGTATCTCTCCTTCAAGGATTAAGACACTATTAGAATTGTATATGGCTTGACATAATTTTCTTCTAGATTACCTACCTTTTGAGAATAAACTTCTGTTAGCATCCATTTCTTCATCCTTGCAGTTACTGGGAAAGGCCAGCTCTGAACCAGTTTTAGTGTTCTCACTCTCTGACCGAAGTGGAGACTGTTGAGGCTGGTGATATAATGAATTCTGATGGTGACACTCCTCATACACAGCTTCTTCTAACCAAGGAAAACAGATAACTGCAATGTACCAATGAGACCTGCCCAGCAGTGGGGAGAGGGGGGAAAATCCGTCAAAACTGTATAACATTTGGTTCTGAAAAGGATATGAATAGTTTTTATAACATTGAGAGCTCATGGACAACTGTTCTGTGATGCATCACCATCATTGCCGTGTTCCTCCATGGCACCTCATACTAATCCTCTCATTTTTTTACTTTGCATTGTTGGCATAACAACAAAAATAAGTATTAATTCCTTTTAAAAATCCCAGCAAACCCACCACAGCAATTTATCAGTGCCTCACCACCCATCCCACATTGTAAAAAAAAAAAAAATTAAAAAAAAAAATCTGTGATTGTGATCCCAGTTTTGAATATAGCTAAGGGTATGGCATGCCTGTAGCCTTATCTCTTTCTGCAGCTGTTTTGCACATGTAACTCTCAATGACTATTCAGTTTTACTGGAGTTTCCATGTGCAGGTCAGTTATTCAATGAGGCCAAGGCACAGACCATGCAAATACGATTCCTGATCCATTAACAGTCTGAGTTGCTGTGATTTCTTTACAGAAATACTACTTAAGTGCATATGTACCATCATAATGACACAAAAACTATTTTGAAAAATACGTAAAAGCAATTTTCAGTAAAACAAAAAATAAAGATGCAAAGATTACTGAAGACAATAAAAAGTTTAACTTTTGAGGAGACTTCAGAATTACTCATTCCACACCTGTTACTTCTTCAAAATTTAATGTGTTCATTTCCAATGATCCAAGCTTACAGCCATAAATCTTTTTATCCCCATAACATTCAAATATTTAAATCTTTAAATACCAGAAAAGGTGTCTAAAACACATAGACTTACTCCTCGTTCACAGGCACAAAGATATAATCTTTACTGAAGATGTTTATATGACGAGTCCATGTTCTTACTCTTCTATGTCTTCTCTGTGCCGCTCTGCAGAAACCAAATGACAATTGCTGTTCAGATTTGTTCTTTCTACTTCAAGCAAGGTATAGGGATTAATACTCCTACATCTTCCCAATCTCCCTCAATGCGTTTTTCATTTACTCTTGAAATTTCCCCGACAGAGAAAAAGTAAATCAGCACACCATTAAGCCCAAGTGACTAACAAGCCATTTCCAAGCCATCTTAAACTCTTCTGGAAAAAAGTCATCTATAGATTTCAAAGGATTTCTTGCAGTTATTTATCTAGTAATTATTATTTACTACACTAAATGCAAAAGTCTTATCTAAACACCAGCCAGTGTAAAAACAGATCTACAGCCATTTACAAATGTCCATGAATTAAACTTCGCAATACCACTTTTAAAGGCCTGTCTAAAAAACCTTATCTTTTGAAGAAAAAGGCTAAATGCCTTGCATAGGGTCACGCAACACACTTGTAGCAAAGCCAGAACTGAAATAGATTCCCTCCAGTCCTGAGTTTTAATTTCTGGAGCACATTTCATTTTTAGTCCTACAGACATAAAGCATGAGGGCAGGATACTACAAGAATAGGAAAAATTTGAGAAGAAACTTAAATTTAGATTTTCAACTGTCTTAGTTTGCACAAGTTGAAATAGAAACCAATGGTTCATAGAACTTTGCTCCAATATGATCTGAAAGCAAAATTCAGTCTGCTCAGGAGACATCCCTACTACCACTCTGGTTCCTTCCTGATCTGTGATCGAGAAACGTAACTTCAGTGTAGGAGGAATGGAAAAACAAGCTGCTGTGGGACTCTGCATGGGCCAGCATTCAGTGAAGACTTGCTGCAAACTTGCTCTGCTATACGACTCCAGAAGCACTGGGAACTTAAGAGGAACGCATGTTTGCAGCCTGGGAAAGCTCCTATAGAAGGAGCTTTCTCAGTCTACTGCCTAAGCAGTGTAAAGAAAGAGAAGCAATGGGTCTTGAAGTTCAGTAGCTACATCAGTTGAGATTAATTTAATTTACAACAGTACAGAGCCAAATTTTCCACTATCCATTTATCAAAAAAAAACCCCCCACAGAAACAAAACCCAAACTACCTGTAATCACCAGGTAAGCATCCAAGCCCAAACCCAAAAGTAGAATTTCTAAAGCTATCTCCTGATCTGGAGCAGCTACAGTCCTTGAAATATGGTGAATTAAGAGTGCTATTCTAGTTCCTCAAGAAGGTTATGGACAGTCAAGCCTTGCAAAAAGGAATCAGATCAAGGCACAACAGCATTCTTAACGTGGATAATTTTGTCTCCACGTCAGAACATTCAGGGTCAGTAAAATGATGGAAGAAATTCTCTCAAGCACAGCTCCTTGAATTTTTGAGACATCTTTAAAAATATTACAGGAGTTGCTTTTTTTCCCTTTAATATAGCTTTAACCCAGCAGTGACCATAACACAATAAAGATGGCACACCTCTTTGTGCAGGTGGCCTCGTTTCCCAGAATGAAAAACCTGGGGACTTCATGGATAACAGAAGAAAAACACACTTCAGAGAAACAGAAAAAACCCTTTAAATAAGCTGAATGATGAAAACAGAAAAAAAGTTGCTGGCAGATCATCACTGTAAGTGGCAGGGCAAGCTCCACTCTCAAACATCAGTGTTGAAAGGGAACAGAAAGTGTGGTAGAGAGGGATGGTCCTACCCTTTATACAGTCTTAGCTGGAAACACAAAGTGATACAGAGTTCTTGAGCTCTTAATGATACCTTTTTGTGAAACTCTCCAATTCCAGAGTGCTTCAGTGTTAAAAACAAAATGTATAAACTTGGTGTGTAAGAAAATTTTCTTACTAAAAATCTGGACAATAATTTATTACCAATATGTAAAATGAAATGTGGTAAATCTAAAAATATTTTGAGAAGTGAAATTTCTTAAAATGATGCATACCTTGCAAAAGTCTGAATTTATAATAAAAAGATCAATATACACAAATAAATGTCTGAAGTAAAGATTCAGATAAAGTTGGAGAAAGGTGATAACATTTTCATTCATATTCAGTATGAATCACATGTAGGTTTTAATGAAAAACACCAGTATGCTTAAATTGCGAGATACAACGTTTAACTATGAATTCTTCGGAGAACACTGATTACTATTTTATGTGCTAATTAGGAGATAATCTGCAGAACTTCCAAGTGGCATCAATAGATAGCTTATTTCTGGTCACAATGGCATCTAAAATGAACTTACGAAACTTTGAGATCCCCTTCAGAGTTTTTTTCTGTCCTGGTCAGGCACTTATAGAAGAAACTGCTAAAAACGTGTGTACGATCAGCAAGATGTTTTGGCACCTTCTCCAACAACAGATATCTACCGAAGAAAAAAGGAAGTTATTAAATTCTTTTTCTAGAAAGTACCATTACCGCTAAAGAAGGACAACTATTTTAATGACTTGTCATACTCAGGTTACACTTGCTATCAGTTGTCTTCACAGCTGCTAATCACGTCAAACTTTTCTCTATTTTCAATATGCACATGGGTGGACATCATGAGTGTGTAACAGCCAAGCAACTACTAAGAATACAGGTTTTTTTAATCTCAGATTTGCGGTCTGGTATTAATGCTTCTGAATTTATTTTTAGAGTTAGGTTTCTAGCCCTTGCAATTAAGACAGGCTTGAAAACCTAGCCAAGTATAAGCCCGTGGAGTGTTATACTCCTGCATATACAAAAAGCATAGAACAGTTCAGCACTATAAATTGTCCATTTTGCTTCTACAGGTTATGCATGTGAAAGTTAAGACAAATATTCTACAGGTACTCATTCTGTATGATTTTACTGTTGATCATTTTACTATAAACATCAGTTTGAGTGTTTATTCTGTCATCTTAGAAGGCCAAAGCTCTCATGATTGCAGTCATCCTAGACAAGGCACCTTCAGCTTCACTCAGTGACGTGGGCAACACAGTCATACATGACACAGCTTGCAACACAACAAAAACTGAGAATGTGGGAAGTCTAACAAATTTTAAAAGCAGAGTGGTTTCTGCAATGATTGCATTAAATTCCTTTATTCAAATCTTCCTCTTCTGGCGAGATGAAGCTACAGCTATTGAGAGGACCACACTGTATGATTTATTTCTAGTTTATAGCAAAATACAGGTGGCTTTGCTGCAAAACCATGCTGAAACACTCTGGTACACATTTCCTTTCCCACTCCTCTAGACAAGAAGTTTTAACTGGCTTCCTATTGCTCACAGTTACCGCAGCCATGCTGGATGCCAAGCAAAATGGAATTCTTGCAGGTAACCTTCAAAAAAGCCAGAATTCTGCTTAGGTTTAAGTCAGCACAGGGAAAATAAACCTCACCTTTAGGGAATGGTGGCCCACAATGCTGGTTCTGGAAAGCTTGCTTTCACAAGCAACTTTAGCAGGATGGTATGAAGCAGGTAAGACAAGCACAACTTCCTCAAGAAATGTTAGCTGTGTTCCTTTGTGTAGGAGCTGCGCATCAGAAGAATTCCTAAACTCTTGCACTGAATAGCAGAGGATGCTCCACTTCATGCAAACTTAGTAAATAAACTACCTAGTACAGACTGCCTACTTTGTTCAACTGCCGGTTTAAAACAGCACTTTCTGTTCTGTGAGGTTGCCAAGAGGTTTTTTTCCCCCCAGTTATTCTGTCTGGATTACATCACAGCCCTTTAGAGGGACATTAAACTGCTGAGAACACATAAAAGCTTTAAAAAAAGCCCAACTTACATATTCATCATACTGTTACTTCTAAAATTGTTGTATCGTATTTAGTGACCAACATTTACAGTAACATTCAAGTCCAGATCAGGTCCCAGAAAGAAGGGTACAATTAAGGCTGTGATTACTTACTTAAGATAGAAATCAATGATGACATCATTAAGAAACTCTCCATATTCTAAGCACTCTAGGTCTTCTCTAGTAACTCCCAGTCCTCCTTTTGCAGGTGGGGGTGGATAAACAATTAAACTAGAAAACACAAATCACATTGTAACAGTGACAAACTATGGTTTACATGACATTCTTTTTAGTATGGCTGTTCCACATGTAGAAGATTTTCTAGAAAACCTGTTAAAAGAGGTAGTTCTCAAAACTATTGACTAACTCAAAAATCCTTTACCATTTCTTCCTCAATAGTTGTGTTACAAAGGAAATATGCACCCCACTGCACACTGAGATTTTGAGAAAACTTTTGAAAAGGAGATTATTTTTTACTTTCATCTTGTTTTTCTATTTTTGATAAAAGTAATTGACAAAAAGCTATATAAAATGGGAATAAATACTAGAGGGCATATTCTCAAATGGTATGAATGAACTGCGATTTTTTATTCATTAAAACTCCCACAAGGACTCCCACATTTTCAAGCAGGAAACTTGAGTTTACGCACCATGTAGCATATGTACTGTAAGTGGTTTGAAACTGCCGAAGTTACTTCTAACGCTAGTATTTAAAGTATGTTTTAAAAGCTCTAGATTAACAACCATATTACTTAACTGGAACCATGAACTGAGCGGTTTTTGCTGTTGCAGAAACAAAACCAACTGCTATGCTGTCAGTAAAAACAGTGACGGTAAAGGACAAGAGTTCTTAAGAGCAATTTACTTCACTAATGTTTACCATACTAGAAGTATGAGGACTAACAGGCTAGCGCAGACAAAACTGAGGCATGTCAGCGCTCTCATAGTATCTTGCTGCATTACACATTTGTGTGTTCTCATTTTCTAACATCTTCTGTTAACCAAGCGCCTGTGCCAACTAGTAAACTGTATGACAAACTAGTTATAAATAGATTGTGAGAGAACAATGAAATAAAACATTGTTCAGATGAAAAAAAAAAAAGGCTCAGCTTAGGTTAGCAATAGTTTTGCTGTGATAAGGACTTAGATGGACACTCAGAGAGGTCGTGAGGTCCCTACCCTCCTATTGATGCATCCATGACATGATCTTGTCGTCACAATTCAGATATTCTCTAATTTCTGTGAGATTTTCTGTCATCCTGTAACACATCCATTTTGTCTGTTAATTATTGGGATGAAAACAGGAGTAACTACATTCATACTTGGTGATATTTTAGATTTCTAGAGCATCTTTCACATAACACTTCCAAATTAACTAGAGAATGCTTTTATTCCAGCAATTTGTTTATTCAGTTTATTTTCACCTTCTCACTTACATGAAATATACTTACTTTTTAACTGATCCAGTTTCTCTTACTTCTTTCCATTCTTCATTCAGCGCAGAGGACAGAGAGATAGAATAGCAACCACTGTTCTGCTTATTTGCAAGGGCATAACTGGGCCTGGCCACTTTTGGGGTTGATTCCTACCAGAAAAAATCCAAACAATAATAATAGTAAAAAGCATTACACAGCTTGATATGTAAAACAGAACATACAAAAACCAAGCCTGAAGCCTGCAAGAATACCCTGTATCACTGAAGAGGAATCTTGCTGGAAAGCAGAAGTGTAAACATCAGTATTTAGGCAAATGTGCCACTGCTCAGACAGTAAAAAAAGTTATGTCCCTTTTAAAATGATGACAGGTCTTCATCTGTTCATAACCTCTCTCTAAAACTGTTTAAGCATTATTCAGCCAACTGACGCAGAATTGGTTTTGGAGAAGAAACAGGACCTGAAAGGATGGAGACAAGTATCAGACTAGGAGCTGTGTATGCTTGGAAGGTTTGAAAATCTAGTTCTTAACAATTTGCCTAAAAATGATACAGATTTTAACTGGTTGGCTCAATTTTTAAGTTCCCAGTTTCATAGCCAGATTGATCTGTTGTCTCTGTGCTTCCTAGTGATGAGAACAAACATATGTAATTTCTGAAGTGACAATGATGTGAAGTTGGGTTGAGACACATACTCCTCAGAGGGAGGTGTATTAACACATTAACTTGCACAGCCCCATGTCCCCAGGAGCCTTAGGAATCATTCAGCATTTCAAGCTGTGGAACCCCCCCAAAAATGTCTAGAGGTGTCTGGAATGAGCAAGATACACAGCTACTCCTGTGCTGCACCCCTTCACTTCCAAATCAACTGAGAAATGGCTCCATCACTCATTACTTGATTAAATCCCAACTTGCTGCTCTGGAGACACCACAAGGGCAGGAAATCCCTGTGGTTTTAGGCATACGCAACCATGAGTCTACCTAAAGCTTCAGCATTTGCCACTTACTGATGAGGTCTATACACTATCCCTCCGTGGGCAGAATCTAGTTTACTGCAAATCTTGTCCCACTGTGAGAGAGAAATAACAAACTTGACTGATTTTTTTTGAGCTATGGATTAAGAAAGAATTTATTTTCTGCAACTGGCTGATCTAAAATTTACTAGAATATGTGGATGCCAACAGGTGGTGACAAATCAAGCAACAGCTACTCACTAACCTGAACTGCTGGCTCATGAGCATCTGAGGTATTGTCTTCTGGCATACATTGCTTTAGTAGATCCTTACTGTAACTCATAAAAGCACTCTCTTCAGGAGAAAGATCCTTAAACAAGGGTAATGCTTGCTTCAAAGACAAAAAGTCAGGGAGATCTGGTGCTCTGTTCTTCCTGCTCACATTTGTAATCAGTTCAGTCAGTCTGTCTTCTTCCCATTCTGTGAGTGCTTGGGACAGTTCAAGAAATACGAATCTAGTAGACTTGGCTGGAAAAAGGAGAGAATCGATAATATTAACTATTAGGTTACGTGATAAAAACTTGTCTGCACACCCACAAAGGAGCATAGAGAGACAATGGTGGGGGGGAGCCCAAACAATACCCTGCCACCATCAGCCCACCAAAGGCCCACCTCCACAAGCCCAGAGGAGCACAGGGGCCCAATGGCAGGCAGGAAACTGAATTAAGGACTGGGAGGAAGGGACACCTGGTCTGGGCCCTTCCCAAGGCTGTTCCAGGAGAGCCTCAGCCCCAGGGTCTAGACCTGAAACCCATCAAGATGAGTCAAGGCCAGAGCACCTTTTGGACTGCTGAAGTGTATGGCACGCATGATGGGATGCAAAGGAAGAGCATTTTGGGGTTGCACAGGACTATTTATGGGATGTTTAGGGGAAGAACCAAAGGCAGGAAAAGGGAGGTGTTTAGGTGATTTGGGGAGGAACAAGTGTGGGAAAACAGAGAGCTAATGGCATTAAAAGGACCAGTCCCATCTAAATACTTTGCTGGTCAGTACACTTGTCTGGCCATGCCCTGTGCATTGATCAGTGTAGTCTGTCCTGTTGTCTTATTAAATTCTTTTCTAACTCTCTCCTGGGTGAGGGACTCTCTATTCAACATGTGTGCATGGCGGTCTGAGCTCAGCAAGTGGAGTGAGTGCGCATGTGCAAGTGAGCATGTGATTGCTAGTGAAGATCAAGCCAAACTAGGTGAAGAGGTGAAGTGCCCTGGGAGCCAGAGGGCTGAGCAGGTCCCTAAGGGACAGCTCTGGCTGTGAGACTGCCTGTGTATCTCTAAGAATGAGAGAGGGGGGTTAGCTATTGGGAGGTCAGCAGGCGGTCAGCTACTGGGACCAGGGGAGTCCTGGCCAGCTGGCCTGTGGGCGCATGACGGTCTCTACCAGCAACTGGCAGTTGTATGTCCAGCAACTGAGTATCTGAGCCCAGCTGACAGAAGGAGCCACTTTGTACATATGTGTGTATGTACAGATATGTATTTTCTTAGTAGTGGGCCTCCATCCTGCTCAGCCAGACAGGGGAGCAGGATGAGGCTGTCGGGGCTGTGTTCATGTGAGTGCTGTGTGTCCGTTATCTGTGTGGCCAGGTATGTATATATGTGGTGTCTGTGTGTGCTCTACCTATTAGGAATACATCTTCAGCCTTGCTACTGGTTGGACCTGGGGACATGGAGCTGCAGCAGCCTCACGCCTCTCAGATCTGGCATGATACATTTTCCTCTAATATTAATACACTAAGAAGGCAGAGCAGAATCATAGCAACCATTTCCACAATCTGTAAAACCACCACTGATTTGTTTCAACAGTCTCTACACACATTTCAAAATATTTACACTACTACATATTTAATCTTGTGTGATTGTGTCACTCTGAATATTCCCTCAAAAGTTACATTCAGTTTTACAGAGCTTCATGCTAGAAAAACAAATAGAGCCAGTCCATAAGACATACAGACTAAATAGTCCATTTGGCCTTTAGTGGAAATTTTCTTCAGTAATAATGCAATGGCCCAACACAGTCTTGTCAAAATCAACCTTCATCTGCCAAGTCTTTCATCTAGCATATACATTACTCAAGACAGTAATTAATTTTAAAGAGAGAGGTACTTTATACACAAGCCTAGTTTCAGAAGGCCTCCCTCACACAGATTACAATTGACCTGTGTTACAAGGTCCTTTTAATAAGTAGCAGTGGTTTTGAATCACATTTTGTTAGAATTTTCTTCCAAATACAAGTATAGCGAGGCATTTTAGAAAGCAAAACTGATCAACTTATCTTTAAAAAGCTATAGGCTTTCCTCTGTATTCCAGAAGCACAACTGTAAAATAACTGCTTTATTGACATGCCACATATTAGACCCTTTCATTGCATTTAAGGGAAGAGATTACTCACATGGCTTACTGATAACTAACTTTCCTAATTGGGTTTCAATTTTTTCTACATAATCCACAGACAACCAAAGGAAAATGATCATTGTTGAAGAACAGCCACCATCACTTCTCCACAAGCCAAACCTTCTCAGATCCAGAGTGTCCACTGTCAGCTTAATATTCTTATTAAGAGCCACTGTAGAAATAGAATTTAAAATAGTCGTATCTTTCACAGCCATGGCTAATTATAAAGTCATACATGTTATAGTAATTACATACTAAGATGTAAGTATGATCAGAGTGTATTAAAACAGTACTGGTACATTTTATTCCTGGCATTGCATAAAACGTGTTGAGAATTTAATACTTAAATCAGTTATATCAAACTATGTAAAACAAAGTTACCAAACTGTAAAACCGAAAGCTAAACATCTGCATGCAGGATTCTTCAAGAAAAAGTTGTATTTTTGCTCAGAATAACCACAGTTATCTACAAATATAGAAAAAATATTGCAAATATTTTTCCTCCTATTTGCTTTTAGCCAATCCAATTCAAAAGTGCTCACAAACCTTCTCCTATAACATACAGAAACCATGCATCATCATTGGAAAATGGAATGAATGCAAATTTACAGTTATATTCCTCTTAGCTTAAGTCAACTCATATATTTTTCTTTAATAAACCTAAGGGTCTAAAATCCTAATCTGAAAAGATTAATGTTTCACCTCAAAAGCACACATAGTCATATTTACTATAGTTCAACACTTAATATAGGCAGGAATGCGGGAGGCAAGGCCATTAAAACTACAAGTTCAACTTAAAAGTGTAAGAAGCTGCTAAGTTATTAATGCTTACACTACAGACACTGATACTTTTATTTATTGAAAAATGTAAATTTAAAAAATTATTTAATGTCTTTGCGAAAGCAAACAAGATTATAAATTATTCAGAATATATACCGAGTATTTTAATGCAATACTTTAAAGATATAGTTAAGAGAAGGCTAAAGAAAAAAAATCTCTTACCCTGAATTGGGATCGTAATATACTTGATTGTAAACTGAAATAAGATTAAAAAAAATAAATTAGTTTGCTTTTTACAAATTGATTACAACAAAGTAAGATTTTTTTTTTTAATTGCCTGCACATCTTTGCTTATAGCCAAATAAATTGAAAATAATATCATAGAATCATTTAGGTTGGAAAAGACCCCTAAGATCACAGAGTCCAACCATTAACCTAATTTGAGACTTAATATTGCCTATTTCACCTAAAACAACACTTCTAAATACATATTGCAGAATCTAAATGACAGCAAACTGACTTCCAGAGGTGCTCAGCACTGAGAAATAGGCAGAAAGTTCCAGAGCTGCCTACAGGCTCTTTAAGAAGAAAAAAAAAAATTATGAACACTTGGGACAAAAGGAGCTTCTTTGTAAGCACCCCATGATAAAGGCTGTCAGCTGCACTATTTGAATTAAGGACACTATATAAACGGTCCAACACTGGGGTATTACTTTGCTGTTTACATTAACCTTTGAATTAAAGTTTCCACTTACACTGCTGCTATGCTAAAAAGACTCAGCTAACTTAAGAATCCTTTATTGTCCCTTTGACAGAAGGTTGTCATATACATTGAGTGAAGACGTTTCTCTTATGTTACCACAGTAAGCACAAAGTCGTTTTTTCCAAAGAAAAATTTCACTGTCCGCTTAAAAGTATTGATTCTAAAAATATTTCAACTCATCCCTCAAATGATTTTGGCCTATTATTCAGGAAATTTCCATGAAATGTTTTTATTACTGCATGAGAACTGCTGCACAAAACTGTTTTGTGAAAAGTTGAAATTATTACTACAGTCCAAGATTTCAAAACATCTTACTGTCAGCAAAAAGAGATGTACATGTTCAAACATTTATTTTTCAATTCCAATATAAAGAATGAGCCTGGTCAAAGACCTCTTTAACCTCCTACAGCTGGTATTACTCCATTTGAAGTACACCTTCACTTATATTTCTATACACTGTGAATAGCATATGCCTATGCGCTAATGCTTATAGTGTTATTTTTATGCTCTTTAAAACTATAAACCAAGCAATTTTCTGTTTAAAAGGAAAGATTAGCACATAGTATATATCTGAACTCTGATCACTATGGATTACTTTATTCTAATATCTGTACTATTTCTGAGAAAAGTGGTGTTTATTTCAAGTGACATTAACTCTAACGTGGCCGTTATTTTCTGTTAGGATTCATTAAAAGCTTCCTTAGTATGATTTCTGTTCCAGTACAGAATTTATACAGAACCTTTACCTCTCAAAACTGGTGCCGCAGAAAATCCCAGTTAGCTTTTCTACCGAAAACAATACAAACATACAAGGTAATGGACTACACACTCCATTGTTTAGCCAAAGCAATTTGATGAACAATAATCAAAACTCAGTGCTTCTACACTAAGTACCAGTAGCTTTGCTTAACCAGAATTTTAATTTTTAAATATTCTCAAAATATCACATAGTAAACCAACTTACCCTAGCAGGGCCTGTTGATAACCATTTAAATTTCCCAATGTATAGACAATTAAATTCAACGTCCAGTGCCGGGTTCATCTGTTTTCTAGGTCTGCTTCCTGAAGGTAAGCTGATGGGACATTTATCTTCAATTGACTCTGTTAAAAACTGGGAGAAAAAGTATATTTACTACAGGGATTTAAATGAGATACTTCCCTCCTGTAACCGTAGGAATTTTCTCTATGTTTGTAAGACTTTATTCTCAAAGCCAACTTCCATATAAGAACTCCATATTAAAAAGCTGTAAATGTTATTACAATCATTACAATGTCCTTAAGGACAGTATCTTACTCCACCTCTAAAGTTCCCATTGCCAAGACATAACCTGTGCTCTTTACTAATCTAGAGCCAAGAAAAACCTCAAACAAAAGAGCAACAAAAAAATACTCTTCTGATATCAAAGGTACAGAATCCAATTCAAGGCTTATGATCAAAATGATACATCTGTGAGAAGAGGCAGCAATGGCTCTTCTGACTTGTTTCAGGATTACAGAGATAACCCAAATCCAGGTCAGAGCAAGCAGCACAAGGCTAATCAAGTCCAAAACGGGGCAACAACCTTTATGGCTAGTTTTAGATTCAAATTCCACTGCTAGCCACACAGGAAACGGAACTTTACCCTATCTCCCTCTGCTTTCTACAAAAATCCTTGATCTCCTCCATGCACTGAATTACAACAGAGGACTGGATGACAAGAAGAAACTACTGACTTGAACTATGATCAGTATAAAACATTGTGTGAAAAAACACTTTTCACAGATGTACCTTCATCATGTTCACCTTTAGTTCAGATAACTATTTGATCCTTCCTGTTTGTAATATTAAACATTTCCAAATATTTCTTTTCAAAATGTGAAATACACTGTATGTTGCAAAAACACTCAAGCTTCGGAGTCAGAGAACTTCTCTGAAGACTGTACAGAATTCTATCTGTGAAATAAATTACTGCAGCTATGGCTTGTTGCTGGGACTAATCATATCTGCTCTAAGCATTTCACTTTTGTTCTAACATGCAAGAAAAAATAAACATTGGAGAAATAAATTAAAGGGTTGGCATAACAAAAACTGGACCACCTGCTCTGTGTGACTTTCCGTCTTATCTTCCAATTGCTTTGCTAAGAAACCTAAGTCAGACTGTTGATCTGTTTCTTTATTGTCAGTGATTTTATCGTGCAGCAGCTCTGTGTGTTTTGGTTCAGAAGGTTCATCTTCATCGTCACTGGAAAGGACAACTAAAGAGGAAAAAAGAAGTATACATTTACTACAAGATGCAGACTTGAGAATGTTTCATTCATTGTGGATTTCAGATGAGCAAAGAATTCTCTCTTGCAGTATGTAACATCAAAGTACATTGCCCAAACCAGTCAAGGTCTATGTGCATGAAAGTGTACACAACAAGTACTGCTCTGTATCTTTATTAATACTTTTTACCCAAGATCCTCAAACTTATTTGACTATTAAAGGAAACAGGCCACAACATAGCTGCTTCAAAGAAGAGAGAATATTTTTTCTCAGTTTAAGCATCATTGAAAAGTACAAGCTTGATTTTCCATAGCCACAAAATCAGCTGCAAAATAAGGATTGGAATTTGAAAATCCTGCTGTCTATCCTGTTTCTCAAGTATAAGACCCTCTACACTCCAGTAGAGGACACTGGCACTACGCACTGTTCTCTAACCTGCACAATGCATTACAAACAGCATAATCTCTGTCTTCAATCTTTTGTTCCATATGTTTCAACTAGTCAGTCATGCACGACTTCTCCTAGGACCTCAGCATACCAATAATGGTCAGCAGCACAGATACAGTACATACTTGGGTCAACTGAAACAAGTTGCCGATTACCCCTGCAGATTCTGTTCCGCAGCTTGCTCAGGTACTCTGATGTGTCCATCTTTAATTTCCTGATGGTGCTAACTCGTGGTGAAATCACGTCCTCACTGGTGGCAGAAAGCTGTTTCTCTGACAAATTTCTGGGAGGAGACTCTGAGCCAGGTTCCTCTGTGCAGCTGTGAGCAGGCCTTACGTGGTTGTGGGTGGAAGTGTCTTTATAGTCTCTCTCTAATGGCTGCGGAATACAATCTGGCACCAGAATTGTATTAGATCTGCGACTTTGTCCACCCTCACAGGGTGTTCTGCGGCCAGGAGACTGAGTTGAACTCAATCTTTTCTCTTGCTAGAAAACAGGAGTCAGAGACAGGATATATGTTTATTTCTTGACATTTCTATGATGGTTCAGATCAGTGATCACTGAGACTTAGCTATGTGCTAAACAAATAATTATAGCTTAATGCAGCTGCATTTAGAGCTCAAGTCAGGGTAATTTCTCCCTCCTCCTATTCCAAAGGTTATTACATAAAGGTATGAGGGACAACCTTTTAAAAGTCTAGTATGAACCCCATTCAAACTGAACAAGAAACCATTTCTGAATTTTAGCAGTTCTCTGACTGACACTGAAAGACCAAGCACCGGTCACGTTCGTTACTTTGCAAATGTGTGGCTTAGTCAACTGGGTGAACAGGACTCAGCAACTACCTACTTCTGTGGGGTTTTAATCAGAAGATTACAGAGATGCCTTTATTATATTCAAATGCTTGAATATAATATCACAGTTTGTACTTGACTGACTGATTCCCTCAGTCTTTTTTCTTTTTTTTTCTCCAAATCTTAATGACAGATAAGAATAAAACTTGAGGGAAGGGTACGATAGACTGAGGAGGATGGAGAAACATGACATCTGCAAGATTTCAATAACCCCAGGTATACTTTGTAATTTTTGTATCTAAGTCCCTAATTAGTTCTATGCCATTTGTGAAAGAAGCTTCACTTAAGTAGCTAGATGCGTTATTTCCAAAATTGTTTTACTCCATGCTCCTGTCTGAAGGAAACACTTGTCATTCATCTCTCACACACTTTCTGCTACAGCAAGCATATTCTGATGTAGATAGAAATACATATACTCACCCTTCTTGATGTATCACTGAACTACTTTCCCTCAACAGGTGTAACAGTATCCCTAGATATCTTACTTATTAGGATAAATCTTTTATTTTGGATGTTGCTACTGCTGCTACTGCAGTGTGTGCATGTGTGTACACAAACACATACATTAAAATTAAGTCCAACTTACAGACAGTAGAAGTGATTTTTCTGGAATGTGTGCATTACAATCATCAGATGTATGGCCACTAGATCTTCTTTTCCTTTTCTCAGAATCAATAGAGCCCGATTCCTTCTGATTAAGAGTGGTGCTATTCATGTTTCTGCTTCTCTTTTCCTGTTCAGTATAGTTCTTATTTTCTGTGTCAGAAAAAAAAAATGAATGATTTAATGGGTTATCCTTAAAAACCTATGTATTTCTTCACATCTGTTATGTCTTAAATAAAATGCATGGAAGCAGATAACTTCCACAATAGTTCTTTCCTTTTTCAATTATGTGTGGCTGCCAGAATATATTCCCTAAAATAATTAAGGAAAGATTATTATTGCACAATTAGTTAAGATAAGGGTATAACCAAATTCAGAGCTCCCTTCCAAGTAAGAATTAGCACTCCATATTCCACAGTCTTTCTTTTACGTTCTGCTGGATACAATATTCTCCACTTCCTGCTCTAATCTGCAAATATTACTAACCAGTATTAAAAAGATAGTACATTCTCCCTGGAGACTCAGAACAGAGCTTATCGTTTTTCAGCAGTAAATACAAATATTGTCATATAATATAAACATTTTAGCAGGTTTCATAAACCATTTGAGCATTCTTAATGTATTACATTCTTGAGAATAAAAGACTTTTTATAAAATCAGGATTATTATGGTGCAGTGAGGCTTCTCTCAGTTTCCTTTTTTTCCCCCCACAGATTTGATTCACCATTCCTACTTAAAAATAGCTATTTGATATATTTTACCATATCTGTAAAATAACGCATTTTGAGGAAACACATATACTGTGTGCAATGCCTATTTTATTTCTGTGCTCCCCTCATAACACTAGACTAAAAAAAGAAAATTTCCAAAATTCATATTTAAATGCCAGGTTGTTGCTCACTACAAACCTTTCTTCTGCAGCTCCCGTCTTCTAAAAGTGAAGACATTTTTTTCTGGTTCCTTAGCAGCCTTGGTCAATTTACACAGATCATCATTTGTCTTTCTCAGGCAACGCTCAGACCTGTAAAGAGTATTAACTATGACTTATCTTTAATTTTGAAAGAATACTGAATAAAAATCCCAACAGAAAAAAGGAGTTGGTTAGACCACAAACTTCTGCTTCTCTCGTAAGCATGTGGAGCTTGGCAAATGAAACACACACTAATTCAGTTCCCGTTATGGAAATACACAGATATTCTGACATTGTTAATGAAATGGATGCTTCTAAAAGGTGCAAAGAATGGAAATCTGACATGCTTGACACCAGACACTGAAATATTATTTTGCTGTAACGCATGACTGTAACAAGAACACATAACAAGAAAAAAACCCAAAGAACAACAGTCAGTTCTGTGTATTCTTGCCTTTGTCATGAATGCGGTGGGAATGAGGCAAGGTAGTATATTTTTAATTTACATTTAGAACTCCTAATAGAATCCACTGAGTAAGTTCCTGCAACGAGAAAAGATTTGCAATAGAACATCCTGCTCAAAAGGGCCTGAAACATTAACTTTGAAGGAGGTGGTGGGGACAGAACACATGAATGAGGGAGAAACAGAAAAGAAACAGAAAAGGATTACGGTAAGAGAAACTAGGCAACCTACAGATGTTCAAATGAGTTTGTAGTTTCATTCTAAAAAGAAGGACATGCAAGAAATGGTTTCTTGACATCTCTAACTAGATAGTCAAAACTGTTGGACACTTTCTAAACAGATGCCTGTTCTTCAGTGCCATATCTGTAGACTGGAGTATCGCTGCTCTTTGGGAATACTGCAAAAACAAATAAAGATTTCCAGACTGCTCTGATACTACAGTGGTGAACATTATATAAGCACTATGAAGAAGTTACTGATTATCTTTCCATTCACAAAGAATCATTAATTGGATCATATACAGAAAAAGTGTTCGGAAAGTGCTATTATTCATTCTGTGTATTGAACAAGAAAGAGTCTTCCACAGATCAGGCAGCTCTAGTTCTGGAATAACCTCACTACAGAAAACTTGATTTTGGAACCCACATCTGTCTCTCAAATATTTATATGCATAACAGCTATATAGATTCAACTGCCTTAGAAGACCATACAAAACCATTAAGTGTTTTTTTAGCATTTGTTCTACGCCAACATCACAATTCAGGCATTTCAACAATAGGAAACATTTCAATAGGAATGTTTCAGCTAACAGACTTCCCTAAATATATTTGCTCTATACACAAATTCCGCACATTTTATTTTCACTTCCAATCTTCGCTGATAACTCAGTTTAAAATGCACCTCTTAACAGCTATATATAGACTAAGAAGCTATGGCAGTATATATTTAAGTGTTCTCAAGAGCCATGAGAAACAAGTAGGAAACACACTGAAACCCTAAGTTTCTTTACATTTAAAACCTACCTCAAATTTGTTAATGATACTGACAGGTCAGTGGTGACTTAAGCAAATGCATTTCACGCTGGGTTGCAGTGAACAGGCAATGCAAAATCCCTTAATTCTGTAATACCAACAGCAAGAAAGGAAAAGGGAACTCGCAGCAAGTTCTAGCTGATAGAGAAAGGTTAACTTATTACTACCCTGTTCTGATCACACACAATTCTTTGACTTAATCTGAAATTTCCATACTACAAAACTGGCACAATTTTCAGTAAAACAGAGCATGCATTCTAGCCACTCTGACAATACAAAAGAATCTCTGTATGGCCATGTGCGCATATGCACCTAACCAGTATAAGGGGGGAGCTTTTACTCTCCTCTGAAAGAAGAGACCCCATAAGAATCAGTGCCAAGTGTATCTTATGCACAGATATTAGTTACAGAGAGGTGACCAGGATCAAACCACATCTTTGTTGAAATAATTCCTAAATTCTCCATTTCCCATGTGATATCTATTACAACTTGCACTAATGTGCTAGTTACTGTGGAGGGTTGGAAAATCCTCCTAATGTTGGTTCCTGCTAACAATGAGCCTTTTACTTAATACATTAGATATCACAGGAACAGAATATTAATCCTTCAAGCAACGAAATGCTCCAAATCTAAAGCAAGTTGTGTACACCAACTACTAAAAAACTTGATTAGTTCAAACCATTCTTATGCTTAACACAAAACTCAACAGCCACCCTTCAGATATGAGCTTGAAAAAATATGCAAGATGTTTCCTCAGATTTAGAGTTACATACAAGACTTCATGTTTTCCTCTCTATGAACCCACTACCTTCCATCATCCAAAACAAGACCAAGTGGAAAAATCGGATACTAAAAATTATAGATCTTAAATATTTTGTAGTAAAGCAAAACAACAACAATAAAAAAAGAACTCTAACAATCCAAACAAAGTCCCCACACTTTAGTCAGCATAAAGTTATGGAAAATTACTAGCAACAAATGTAATATTTCTAAAATGAGAAAGTCTAATAAACTGTTGTAAATTTCTAATTTAAATTGCAGCTTTGTCAGATTAATTGAAGCAGCAATAGGAATCTCAACAGAAAAAGAGAAAGGAATTACTAATTTAGGTTCTCTAAGATGTTCATGTATCAGAATGAGGACTATAACTTACTTTTTTTCAAGAATTTTTAAGATTTCTTTAACCTGGGAACTGTTGATTATTCCTACCCTCACAAGTCATTCTTCTCTTCCTTCCTCTTTCTATTTTCTTCCCCCAAATTTCTTGCTATTTGTTCCTGTGGATACTTTGCTGTTCAGCAAATAGGTGGCCATAAAAGACAAGAGGAAACAGCTTACTCTGAACTCAACTGCCATTTTAGACTAAAACAAATGTTATATAATTCTAATATCAGATTTCTGCTAGTTTTATATGTCAAGTGTTAGTGTGATGCTCAGTCAACCTAAACGTAGGAAGAGGAAAAGTAGATGTTAAGCAATGAGAGGACACACATACAGTCCTTAAACAATGGCACTCTTTTGGAATTGAGACTACTGGTGGATTAATGTGAAAAGAAATGAACTATCACAATGAGGAATTTGGAGAAATGTTGCAAAAGAAGTTACTTGAAATCATGCTAGAACACATTAACATCAACAGGAAAGCAAGATTTTGGTTCTGGACACAAAGCCAACTTAAATGTGTTTGAATTAGCCTATTAACATCAGGTACAGCAAATCAGAATAAATGCAATATTAAAATGGCTCATTGGAGCAGTGTGTTAGTTTGCACTCAGGAAATTGATCTCCTGTTTCAACACAAGAGTATAACAAAAATTGTTTCAGGGAAATTCTTTTCCATTGTGAAGTTATGTCATTTCAGGAAGACTGGCAAAATCAGCTGTAAGTAACATACCTTTCAGACAGAAAAGAACTTTCATGATGAGAACTTAATATTTGACATGTCTGTAGGCTGGCAACAGATGATGAGGGTAGTTGACCCGACTGTAATTTGTCAGCATCAGATAAATTTGCATCAATCATTATGTGGCTGTCTATGTATTTTCTTCCAATTTTCGTCCTCAGGACATTCGTCAAGATAACTTTGGGTTGCCTGCCATATATATAACAGTAAATCACAAATACTGCACTGAAATCTAGAGAAAGAAACTTTTTGTTAAATTCATGTATCTTGGAGATTTGATAATCACCAAACATTGTTACTTTCAGTCCCTTAGAGACAAAACAAAATGTTAAGGAACTTAAAAACAAAGGTAAGCAGATAAACACAAAAGAGCAACAAGACACTAGGGTAAGAAACGCTAGCTATCTAATTTCACCTTAGCGAGACACAACTCACACTGCATTACCTCTAACGTCATCTAAGTATCGGTTAAAAACTGGTAAATGTTTATCTCTAAATAGTTTTCATGCAATATCTGTACACGTTTCTCAGAACTATGGAGCGAACAATCTTGATTTTCCTGTGAACAAGAAGCCTCCAGTAAAATAGACTGAATTTTCTCAAGCACTTAATCAACAGGTAGAAAAGTAGCAAATACACAAAGAGGCAGCATTAGATTTTGTTCCCCTCCTCAACTTCCAGGTGGCAGTCTATAGAATAGCAATAACACGGTTCAGAAAAACATCTGCAAGCATTAGAAGAGACAAGCATCCAAAATAAGCTAACTGTAAATATGAAGATGCAACTGCCCACTTGAACACAGATGTGTAAGAGCAGCACAATTTATTTCATACAATGCCACTGCAGCCAGCTTGGTGTATAGCCCTTGTTTTACCCACTTAGTTTCTCAAACTGGGATTTAAATTATACTGCTTTCATTGCAATTTATTTTGGATTAGGATGTAATGTCATAGCCTTTTTTGAATCTGTTATGAACAACGTTGTCTTTTGGGTATCGACTGCATAATTCTCCTGTTACATTCATCCACAAAGCACACTCCAGCACAGACTGCACAATGTCTGGGGAGCACTCAAATCTCTTCTTGCACTGAGATGTAAATTTGCTTTTAATCAGGAGACTATCTTACAGACAAGATGCTGCAGAGGCACACAGTTGATAAGCAATGAGAATGTGATTTAGAGGAAAAGTCTGATACAGAAGAACACTGTAGTCTGGATGTAACCTCCAATAAAGCAAGTCCCTAAGCTGTTCATCATCAGAAGCTCAGAGAAAAAAGCATTCACTTTAGTCATGTTTTTCCTTGAGTATCTGCAACTGACCACTGCTTGGGGAGGGAGGAGGATACTGGACTTAATATGCTTTTCTTCTGACCCTTTATTATTTTTCAACAGTCTTGGGAATCTGGAGAGATCCCAGTTGACTGGAAGCTGGCAAACGTTGTTCCAATCTTCAGAAAGGGCAAGAAAGAAGACCCTGGTAATTACAGGCCTGTCAGTCTCACTTCAGCACCTGGTAAAATTATGGAGAAAATTATGCTGGGAGTTATTGAAAAACACCTGAAGGACAAACGCAGTTGTTGGTCACAGCCAACATGGGTTCATGAGAGGAAGGGCCTGTTTAACAAACTTAGTTTCCTTTTATTGACAAGGTCACCCCTCTAGTTGACCAAGGGAAACCAGTTGATGTCATTTTTTCAGATTTCAGTAAAGCTTTTGATACTGTCTCTCACAGTATCCTTCTGGACAAAACGTCCAGCATACAGTTTGACAAAAACATAGTGCGATAGGTAAGCAACTGGCTGATGGGTTGGGCCCAAAGAGTTATGGTAAATGGAGTTACATTAGGCTGGTGGCCAGTCACTAGTGGGATTCCCCAGGGCTCCATTTTAGGGCCAGTTCTTTTTAAAGTTTTCATAAATGACTTGGATGTAGGACTAGAAAGTGTTGTGAGCAAGTTTGCAGATGACACCAAATTGGGAGGAGCTATTGATTCCGTCGAGGGTGGAGAGGCCTTGCAGAGAGATCCGGACAGATTGGAGAACTGGGCAATCACCAACCACATGAGGTTTAACAAGGGCAAGTGCCAGATTCTGCACCTGGGAGGGGGCAACCTTGGCTATACATACAGACTGGGCGATGAGATGCTGGAGACCAGCCACGCTGAAAGGGACTTGGGGGTCTTGGTCAACAGCAAGTTGAACATGAGCCAACAGTGTGCCCAGGCTGCCAGGAAGGCCAACCATATCCTGGGGTGCATCAAGCATGGCATTGCTAGCCGGTCTAGGGGAGTGATTGTCCCACTCTACACTGCGTTTGTGCAGCCTCACCTCAAGTATTGCATGCAGTTTTGGGTGCCACAGTTCAAAAAGGACATAAAACTATTGGAGAGTGTCCAAAGGACGGCAACAAAGGCAGTGAAGGGTCCAGAGGGGAAGATGTATGAGGAGAGGCTGAAGTCCCTTGGTTTGTTCAGCCTAGAGAAGAGGAGACTGAGGGGAGACCTCATGGGGGCCTACAGCTTCCTTATGAGGGGGAGCAAAGGGCCAGGCACTGATCTCCTCCCTCTGGTGACCAGTGATAGAACCCAAGAGAACAGAATGAAGCTGTGACAGGAGAAGTTTAGGTTGGATATTAGGAAAAGGTTCTTCACCGAGAGGGTGGTTGGGCACTGGAACAGGCTCCCCAGGGAAGTGGTCACAGCAGCGAGCTTGACCGAGTTCAAGAAGCATCTGACAACGCTCTCAGGCGTATGGTCTGATTCAGCTAGTCCCGTGTGGAGCCAGGAGTTGCACTCTATGATCCTTATGGGTCCCTTCCAACTCAGGATATTCTACAATTCTATGATTTATTCCAGTTCCTATATTTTCATGAGTAGTCTGAAATGGCAGCAGTGAAAATACATCTTGATACCTCCTTTGAGAAAAGAGGGCAGTTAAATACAAGTGTACTCTTCACAAGAATAAAACTCAAACATTTTGATTGTTCAGTGACTGAATCAGAATTAATTGGTCCTGTCACTACAGGACCATCTAGAAGCCATCTGATCAGAAAACATACCACAGCATGCCTGGCACCATCTCTCTATGATTATCAAAAGGAACCAGGTACAAAGGAATTCAATCAAGTCAGATGACATGAGAATGAGACATTTCATGAACAAGACAGCTGTGGTACACAAAGAATACTTTGTTAGGAAAAAACAACTGAAAGGAAAATTTTGTTTAGTAACATGAGGCAAAGACAACATACCTTTTAGACAGAAAAAGGCTTTGGAGAGTAGGGTTTAAAATTTGCCATATCTTTAGGCTGGCAGCAGATGATGAGGGTGGTTGATCTGACTGCAGCTTGCCAGCATCAGAAAAAATAGCACCAGTTTCAGGTTGTGCCTGTGTGTATTTTCTTCCTATTTTCGTCCTCAGGACATTCGTCAAAATAACTTTGGGTTGCCTGCCATACATACAATAATAAATTAATAATAGGGTGCTGAGAACTTCTTAAATTACATGAATTCAACAAAGCTTTTCTATGAGCTTACTGTCTCTGCATTATACCTTATATCTTCAGTAGAATTAAGTTCATTTCCCTGACAATTTACAAAGCAGTTTTCTTTGGAAAAGAGGAATCACAAACACATCTCTTGATTAGGACAGCCTTTCAAGGTTTATTCTTCTGGCATCAGTGACTAACACATCCATATGTGATTCTGAAAAGGTAAACTTTCAGTGCCGAAGCATGGAAGCTTTGGTGCAACTTTTTATTGCAAAATGTTGGGAGTGGTGTCGCTGTGGCCTTACAAGCTATTCTGAAAGTGTGCACTTAAGCACTTATGTTGTAACATTTTATTTTAGAACCATTAATATTATTGGTTCCCATATCACAAATTAGATTATGATCTTGCTAGAGAAAAAAAATTAAGCTAGTACAATCTCTGTTTTGAAGCTCCAACTGATTTCTATTCGATTTCACTAAAGAAATTACCTACAATTATGAATTATAAAGTTAGTAAAAATTCCCTATTGAAGTTCTTTAAACAAGTATCTATACTGATTCTGCTAGATTGGTATGGAAGTCTTCACACAGAATTAATTCTGCAGCATGGTCAGTAATTTGGACAGTTTCCTTATCAGCTTAGAAGTACTATATATCATAGATGATCTGTCAGGATTGACTTTATTTTCAAACAGATGAGAATCGGACTTGTTTTCCCAGGGCTGGTCCTAACAGGACACTAAAGTTTAGGCTCATTTGTTGGTTTTAAAAGATTACAGAGGCAAGAATTCCTTTTTCTATTGCATATATTGTGTAACAAACTGAATTGTCCACATTGTAGAGCAAGAATCCTTCTTTTTAGCTACAGAAAACTACTTGCATAGATGTTACATGCATGCTGCAGTGACATTTAAGCAAACGGGTTCTGCTCCTCAGTGGGTTGACAACTGCACAAACAACTTTTAGGAAATTACACTCTTCCCATTGACATGCTGCATTCAGCAGGTTACATGGTACCTAGTGGTAAACAGATCTAGGCATGGCATGAAAACTACTAAGGAATAAATATGCTTGAACCTAAAAAAAAAAAAATTACTTGGAACTGCCATGCCAGTGAAACACATGAAACTTTCACATAATCCCTATATTTTGCTACTATTTTCAGTAGTTGCTGCATGTAGCAGCAACTGGTTACTTACCATGTTAACGAGACACATGACCCCTTACTGAACCTGAAGACAGTAAGGTTCCTATGCACAGCTTTGAGAACCTGCACATAAGCTAAGACGACCGGTCAATCTTATCAGATTTCTGCAACACTGAATGCCATAATGTGGATGCAATGAGCTGCTTTCTCTTACAAACTGCTATGCATTTCCCAGACCACTCATCTCCAAACTACTTTTGATCATGCACCCCATCAATAGAAGTATTCTGAGCATGCACCCTCAACATATTTAATTATAATTTATATAGATGTACTAATATATGTACATCATAAAACACAAATAGAAATTTAAAAAAGGATGCAATAAAGAAGAAATAAATAAAAGTTTAGTTGTACAAAAAATATTTCCTTCTTGCACCCCAATGGATTGTCTTGCACACACCACACCTTGGAGACCACTATCTAGACAGACAATAAACCTAAACGGCTCCCATTCAAAGCTAAGTAAGGAAGTTCAAGTGAAGGTACTTTCCTCCACTCTCTGGGCTTCTCTTAGAAGTTTCCCAAAGAAAAACTAAGTGGCAAAGAGCTAAAGCTTTGTCTCAAAAATAAAATATGCTGAGGGATTAGAAAAAATCCTGAATTAAAGCACTCTAATGCCAAGAATCAGGACAGAGGGGAAGAGCATTATGTAACAGATGGATGCTAACTAGCAGTTGGAAAAACAATCCAGGGTTTCTGAAGTGAGAGATTGACTATGTGAAGGCAATGAGAAGTCATATGTACAGAGACGGCCTCATCAGAAGACTGACCTAAACCACAGGAGTGCTCCAGAATGTTTTGGGCAGAGTCAGGAAGAGGTAGGTATACATTTGTTCTTTTACCTAGACCTGTATACACTCTGACTACTAGTGCAAAGAACTGTTGTTTTTAAGAACCTATTTCAGAGTCTGAGCATGCTCTTTGAATACTGGACACAAAAAAAAGAGGTTTGTTCTACACTCCAAGGATCCAGAGACTGGAGTTTCATTTAAAGATATGCTTTAACTACTGAAAAGCTTGGAAAATTAATACAGGCCATGAGGGACAGTTTAGTAACACTGTCTTACATGGTGGAGCCCAACTGTAGCAGCCTAGCAAGCATATATCAAGCCTGCACAGTGTTCTTGATCTAGCATAGGAAGCAAGAGACTTTTTTCCCCCCTATGGAAGTCCCCACTAAGTCAGAAGTTCTAGCTTTTTTCTGGGCTTCTCAAATGTTCAGAGTTGATACATTAACCATAGTTTAATAAGTCAGAAGAGCTTACAGTGACTGGACTTCATTTGTTGTTTGTCCAACTGTAAGATATATTAGAAATAAGGAATATATAAGCAACATCTAAGGAAATAAAGATTATACATTTAAGAAATGTGAGGAAGATTCAAAGATTCAGCTACACAAGAACCTATTGGACTGTAAAAAAAATTTATAACTACTAAAGCTGTTAAAGGCAATTTCAAGGTAAAAGTCATCAAGCAATTCATGCAAATTCATCTTACAGACCCACACATTTATTCCTGTGCTTTAACCTCCTCCTTAATAAGGGAGACTCAAACTACTTCAGAGGTCCAGTTACTAAAGAACTGTAACAGAAAGACATTTAATCTTTTGGGGTGCCAGAAGTGATGAAGCAATGAAAGACTAAGCCAGATACTTCCCCTCTTCCCTTAGCGGGACTTGAAATTACAAATCAAACCCTGAAGTATCTAAATGGCATTCTTCCTACAAATACAAAAACAGTTGCAGAAGTGGGCCCTAGCAATATGAAGATGTGAATCAGAAATTGTTTCTCCTTAAAAAAGTAAATACTGTAGAGCACCATGAGACAACATAAACGTGTTATTCTCTACGGAACACTTCAGTTCTCCTGACTAGAATCATGCGAAACTTAAATCTATTTCCCAGATCTAAATTTTTTCTGTTTTCATTGTTCTACCTTGTAGAAATGCCAGGGTTGTTTTTTTTTTTTTCTATTTGTCAAGTGCAAGATACCATAATGAAATTTTACTAAATTTAGCCTGAACTTGCAAGGTTAGTCCAGTGGGAACATACATGGTCACTGAGTCTTTTAGTTGTATGATCAGGATTTGTAAAGATAACAGAAAAGATTCCAACCTTTAGGGTCCTTAACAATACCATCATGACAGAGAAAGCCCACAGCAGGAGGTAAAGGACTGAGAAGCAGAATTTCCAGTGAAACTGGATTTCATATACCTATAGTTTGCTGGCCACCTTATAAACTCAGATCAGACATCCTTTGTTCACATTCATGTCAGGATAAAACTTTAGAGACTCCAGGTCTCTCCGTGATTTGGTTTACTGCTATTAGGTACAGCATTTGCAATGTTTCCCACTCTATTTTAATGATGTTTTTAAATTTTAAGTGAATATCTTTGCAAAAATGATACAAGTTAAAGCACACACACCTGTTCAACTAGCTTTGCACTGGAAAGCTGTGCAAAGGAGAATAACCTCCAAACAAGGAAAAAGAAAACAGTATACATGTGGCTATTCTTAAAAATGTTAGTGCCAGGCTAACGCATCACTTCTTATGTGGCACCAGTTTTTGACTGAAGACCTTGATAGGACAGCTGGTTCTGACCTGATCTTCAGAGCTGTACAGTGGCTTCAGAGCTTTCAGTGGCTTCCCTTTCTAAAGGAAGAATGGCATCTGGCAGCATTTCTTAAAAAAAAAATCTTAAAAAATGTTAACAACACTGAGCATAAAACAGATTCAGGAGAAGCATCTACACTTAAACCAGCCTTTATATCTGTAAACAATAGTTGGGATACACATCCCTAAATTACCTGTTAAATTGTCCACAGAATAAAGCAAGCAAGTCATGCAAAAGATATTTCAAAAGATAAAAATTAATGTCAAGCAGGAAAAAAGTAAGCAAAGTATACATTAAAAGCAAGTCCCACCAGCAGACCCAGCAAGTAACCTGCACAACAGTAAGACTGGAGGCATCTTGGTGAAGGAAAACCAAAGCCAATTATTTTTTTCTAAAGCAAGCACCTATCGTACTCCCTCTTCTCCATCTCCACAAAAGAGAAAATATACATAAGCAAAGGTAACAAAAACATACTTACACATGTAAGGATGGAACAGACAAAATATGTATTATGAAAAATTATGTTAGCTGCTCCTGACAAATCTCAAATCACTTTTCACAGGCAAAAAGGGATTATCCTACCTTACAAAGTGCAGGACCAAAGCTACTAATTGTTTGTACCCCTTTGGATAAAATGTTTGACCTCTAGTTGACTCAATTGTCAGAGCTGCTAGATCCAGCTCCTTTATCAATTATTATAATTTGTGTACACACCAGTGTTGTAACCACTGGCTCAAATTTTTCCAAATTTGTATTACAAAGTGTGATCAAAATGAGACCTGGAGGCTACAAACTCCTTTTGGAGTAAATTATTATTAATTGTCTACACCACCATCTTCATTCCTACATTATTCTACTAGTAAACTCAAGTTCTGGGGAATAAATATTTTGACAGTGGGATGCCACATACCATGCAAGGGTCACCCTCTCAGTTCCCATAAAAGTTGAACACTTGTCCTGGGTTTACAGAATAAAGCCACTGACAGATTTGATGTGTATTCATCTACCCAGGCTTCTGTAGCATGTTCACAGCTCAGGAGGTCCTTGGCCTTTCAGAGCCCAAAAGAATAACATGATGCACTATCATTAACAGGAAACTCCAGTTGCCACATTCATTGACTACACCCTGGTAAGAAAGCCTCTATCTGTTCTTCTCCTTGGCCGTGACCTCTCATGAACTGATCAGAAGTCAATGTTTTAACAGCAAACGGGAACATCCCTACTAACCTCCTTGCTTTGCTGGATCAGGAAGTTACTACTGCCAAAATGCGCTTGTCAGGGCAAGGGGAACCAGTACGTAAATGACTGCCACAAAAACCTGACTGCTATGGGGTCAGTACTTCATAGAGTACCAGGTTGGCAGAGACCTCAAGGACCATCTGATCCAACCTTTCTTGGTAAAAGTTCTATCTAGACAAGATGGCCCAGGATCCTGTCCAGCTGAATCTTAACAGTGTCCAATGTTGGGGAATCCACCACTTCCCTGGGGAGATTATTCCAAAGGCTGATTGTTCTCATTGGGAAAAATTTTCCTCTAGAGTCCAATCAGAATCTCCCCAGGAATAACTTGCACCCGTTACCCCTTGTCTTTTCCACGCGACTCCTTGTAAGAAGGGAGTCTCCATCTTCTTCATAGCCACCCTTCAAGTACTGGAACATGGTGATGAGGTCTCCACTAGGCCTTCTTTTCTCAAGGCTGAACAAACCCAATTCTCCCAGCCTTTCCTCATATGACAGGCTTCCCAGTCCTTTGACCATCCCGGTGGCCCTTCTATGGACCCTCTCCAGCCTGTCCACATCTTTCTTGTATAGTGAGGACCAAAACTGAACCCAGTATTCCAGGTGTGGCCTAGCAAGCACTGAGTAGAGTGGGATAATGACTTATCTCTACAGGTGATGCCCTTGTTGATGCAACCCAGTATCCTGTTGGCTTTCTTTGCCACTGCAGCACACTGGTCACTCATATTGAGCTTGCTGTCCACCAGGATCCCCAGGTCCCTCTCCACAGAGCTGCTCTCCAGCCAGGTGGATCCCAGTCTGTGTCACACTCCTGGATTATGTTTTCCCAGGTGCAAGACCTTACACTTGTCCTTGTTGAACTTCATATGATTCTTGTTAGCCCACTCTTCCAGCCTATCCAGGTCTTCCTGCAGGGTGGCTCTCCCTTCTGAAGTGTCTGCTTCCCCACTCTGGTATCATCCACCAACTTCATCAGGGTGCACTTGATCCCATCATCCAGATCACTTATGAAGTTATTAAGCAGTGTTGGCCTCACTTGTGACAGGTTGCCAGTTTGAAAAAGAGCTATTTACCACCGCCCTTTGGGTGCAACCTAGCAGCTTCACCCCCCACCCACCGCACAGACCACTTGTCTAGACCATAATGCATCCACTTCTGTAGGAGGAGGCTGTAGGGAACCATATCAAAAGCCTTGGAGAAATCCAGGTAGACAGCATCCACTGCTCGTCCCACATCAACCAAGCAGGTTACTTTGTCAAGCATGATTTGCCCTTGGTGAATCCATGCTGGCTTTTCCCAATCATGTGCTTCACTTGACTTGTGATAGCCCCCAGGAGGATTAGTTCCATAACTTTTCCAGGGACTGAAGTAAGACTGATGGGCCTATAATTTCCTGGATCCTCCTTTAAGCCCTTCTTGTAAGGGCTTGATTCAGCCATGACAAGTATTTCAATTAACATTTAAAATACTGAGCTGAAATAATCACACACCTTACTGAAAGTACTCCTCCCTCCTGTAGAAAACTTGACAGACCAGGATGAGAAGCTTAAATTTCAAAACAGTGTTCTATTTTGTTTCTATTTCCCTCTTGGGAGAATGCAGGAGTAATACAGCTGAAGTAAGTGGATGCCTTTAAGCTCTATGTCCAGGTGGTGGTAGCCACCCTTGAAATAGCATTATCTGCTTTGACAAAAAAGTTTCATAAGTGGGATACAAAACATTGACCAATTACATATAATACAATACCTAACTTGCTGTAATAACACTAATAAATTGCACTATTCACATTTTATGACAGTTCTAATCTGTTTTGTGACACAATCATAGGAACATGTAAGAGACCTCCAGTGTATGAGGACTAGAGAAGTAACCTGCCCTGAGCACCCTGTCTGGGATGGCAAACAAGTGACCTGACAGTGACCTTTCACAAGGCTATGAGCAGAGGTGTTAAAGTGAGAGCAGCTGCGACTGCTGCTTCCAGCCCCTGTGGTCTCACATCACAGCAGGACTGAGAAGCAATCAATTACCACGTTGTGTAATTCAGAACTTCAGTTAAAAACACAAGTAAAGGTGGGTTTTTGCTAAAACATCCACTTTGTCCTTTCTGACTAAATTAAGTGGCAATAACAGCGCTTAAGCAACACTTTACACGAAAGCATTTTTAGATACAGCTCCCTAAATATTTGAGTTTACCTCCTATCAATAAAGTGGTTTTAAAACATCAGGAGCTAACAGGAGTTTGTCATTAAGATTTATTTCCTGCTTCTCAATGCAAATGAAAAATTCATTATCAGGAAAAAGAAACAGAAAATCTTTTGCATTAGAAAGATTCTCAACATGCCATTTCACACTTTCTTCTTCCGAGTTTTGTCAGTTCTCAGACTTCTCAAACACCACCTCTTCAGAACCTGTGTGCTCTTTCTACTTATTATGCAATGAAGTCAGTGTGTTGATTTTGACTTACTGATAAACACTGGGTATCCAAGTGGAATATCTGGAACAAACTTTATTGCAGTCAGTAGATTAAGTTTATTTTACAGAGAGCCTCCAGCTAGTCTCTAGACACACTTCTTTGAGGGAGTGAAAAATGCACGGGTTTAATATCTGAATATTTACTATATCTTTACAATTTAAATCATGTCTTACTAATGTGCTGGTAAGAATTTTGGTAAAAATGTTGGAACACCTACAAATGCCACTTGAAAGTCTCTCACATAAAATTAACGTATGTAACAGATCCAAAGATCCGTGGTGTTTTATTTTTTTAAAGCTCGTCAACACTGAAAGGTCAGTTCAAAGCTTACTGAAAGACCTTTAGATATTGGTATCAGATATCAGCCATTTCACAGCATAATTAAAACTAAGGAAACTGCAATTGACATAGCTTTTAAATTCTGCCAGGTTGACCCTGTGAGCCACTCCCTCAAAGTTACTGAGAGAAGCATTTTGAGGTAACTACATGTAAACTGACAGCTATGCCTCTGAGGAGGTATGAAAAATAAATTAAAAATCTCTTATAAGTTCAGCTCTTCCCTGCAACAGTTTGAAGCAGTCTGAACATAAAGACCAGGCTAAATGATAACTATTCATAGGTGACAAAACCACTGAATTAAGTGTCAAAATCACCTGCTGTCATTAAGCACTTTCATTACCTGTGCACTTTGTTTTTAAGAGCCTCTTCTGACAAGAAATCACTTATGGTCAAGTTAAATTCCAGCTAGAAAATGGGGCAGAGAATGCATACTCTTATTTGTTTAGACTTGAAGGATTTGTGGAATAACAATTGCTTCATTAAGATAAATATAATTCATCTTGAAGTCATTATGCTTCCTAGCTGCTGTTAATGAATCTAATTCTACATTTTCATTTCCATTTGTCAACTATGGTTCTTACAGCTTCAAAATTTTCTTGGATAAACAATTATCTAGCTGACAGCTTCACAGAAGCTGATTTTAAATAATTTGCCACAATCTCAAAGAAACCAAGATTATGCTTTGTTGCCAAAAGCAAATAAGAAGTGGCACATTGGCAGTCTTATTTACTCACTTAGGTGCCTTGACTGCAACATAACAAATATTACTTAACTATAACAAAAACTTCTAGGTTTTTTACTGCCTTCCCATACTAATCATCATATTGCTTGGGTTTTGAGGTTTGTTGTTGTTGTTGTTGTTAAGAGCTGATAAAGCCAGCTTAATGATCGCTGACTACTGAGCAAAAAGCAACAAGCAAAAGATAAGAGAAACTTCTCAAATATCTAAAATATCTAGAGCTAGAATGATAATTTACACTTAAATAATGAACACCTTTCAGTCTTCCAAGCAGGTCAACAAGCAGTAATTCCTCTAGTAAGTCTGATGTCACAGTCTTGTGTTGTGTTAAAACAAAGAAAGTTACAATTGCTTCATAATTCCCAAAGCCCTTAAATCACTTGAAACATGATTCTCTGAAGGTGAGCTACGTCACAGCTTGAAAGTCATCTCTGCATGACACAAATAATTAGCTAGAGACCAGAGATACTTGTCTTCAAGAAAGATTATGAAACTCTGCATACACAAACACAGAAGAAGTAATTTTGAGATGACTTCTTACCCAACTGATCCTTCATCATTAGAGCTGTGTCTGTCACAGACTTTTTGCCTTTTTCCTTTTGTGGAAGGCTCTCTGTTGTTGGCACTTAATTTCCACTGAAATAAAACAAATAAAATAGGCAGATTTCAAAAGATTTAATGATGCCATAATGGGTATTACGCTAAAAAAGGAAACAATGCCAGACATTGAAACAACGCAACTGATCAAACAAAGCAGAGCCACAGAGTACATACAACAATTTTGCAAAGAACAAATCTGCTTAATTTAAAGCACCCATGTACCACCTGATCTTGAATGGAATTTTTTTTTCTCCTAAAGTGTGACAATACAGCACAATTCAATTATTTCCCTATTTAATGGAGGACTATCCCAAACAGAGACTTAAATATCAGGCCTGTTTTACATAATCTCTACTTTATTTCACTGCATGCATTTAACCAAATTACATTCCACCCAAAGATATAAAATTCTGAGAAGGAAAAAGAATTTGATGGTTTTGTATTCAGGTAGCAAACCCCACAACAGCAAAACTTCATTTTTTCCAAATTCTCTTACCTTACCAGAATGCACTTTTATTTTCAAATTAAATAAATGAAGCCCCACCAAAACATATAATTTCAGAAATTCATCTCCCTCTGCCATTACCTCCTCCTAATCTCTCCTCACTTTTTTTTTTAATGTAAAAGATAATACACCAAATATATGTTTGATAATTATGCCAGTCAGGCTGAAAACAGACAAACTTATCTTCATTTCTGTTTAAGTGTGGAGTGAAAGGGCATCTGAAAAATTCATACCCATGCATATTGTGTACTTCAGTGAAGTCTGAATTTACACCTCAAGTCAATCTTTTCCCTGCCACAGGGGTCAATTCTGTAATGGAAAATACCCTCATTTTTAAAAAAGCTGGCAGCAAGAAACTGCCTTGAAGGTGCTCTCCCCTCAAACATCATCCAGTTCACCTCATAGCACTGGTCTGCAAGCATGTTAGATACCTATATGCCCACATTACTGAAAGCTGCACAAAATTTCTCAAACAACATGGAGCAAACTCTGGCAACACTAAATACAACCCGGACAGACCTTTGTATGGATAAACCAGTAACATTTCTTTTAATTATGATACCTTATAAGCAATCTTTTCTTTTAAAGTAAAATATAAAGACTAGTCAGTGTTTAAAACATACAAAACCCTCTACCACATGGAAAAGCCTGAAATATATAGACACAGGTAAGAAAAATAAGAAATGGAAAATTAGACAATATACAGGAAATAACAAGGAATAAAGAAAGATTTTTCAATTCCATCAGTCTAATCATCATTTTTATAGAGGCAGAGAGAAAGACAGGAAGAATTCCATACAAGCCCTGTCTGGCTTTGCCTAAAAGACTGCTGCTTGTAACCACAGGAGACATTACTTCTGACTTTAAAACCTGACTGTAACCGAATGCTCTGCTCACATTAAGTATTAACAGTATAGAACACAACCACACAGTGAGTTTGTATTGCAGCATGCTCAAATGACCAGGCCTACCAGGAGACCTGGGTCACATTATCACCACTACTGCAAGTCAAAAAAAGTTTCTAACTTCCCTCACTAGGTTTTTAAAACTCCTCTGTGGAGGAGCCTCTTTGTCTAGTCCCATGATTCTGAAATCACTAAAACCAGCAACAAACTCTCAATGCTGAGCTGAAGGAGTTGAGAGTAGCAGAATATGTTTCTAAAACTTGGCATTTTAAAAATGCTTACTGAATTTTAAACAGATTTATAGAAGCCAGTAGTTGCTTCTGTATGTGACTGAGATGATCAAGACAGTCATTTATGATAAATGCCATATGAGTACTCTTACAATCTTTTGGTCTTAATACTGAAAACAGTTATTTCTGTATTAGCACCTAAAATTCTGTCAAAAGTCATACAGTACTTAATATATTCTCTTAAAGTTTAAGCTCTTGGATATAATTGAACTAACGGACTAATTGAAAACTCAATGTAAAAATTATTTCCATGTCATAACAAAAAGTTTGGTAAGTGGCCTGAATATAAAACTTCATGAATCAGAAGATAATTAACTAAAAATAATATTATATTTGCATTTAAATGAATTATTTTCAAGATAATATCAAACTACACCCGAAGACCAACTCTGCTTTTAAGTTATTTAGACTGGCAACATAGCATTGAGATTTCCATTTCTGTAACTGTATGCTTGTAGGTAGATTTCAGACCTACACACTCATTTCTTTCCAAGACAATCTGAGCCAGATATTGGTCACAAGGCAGCACTCAGTACTGAAAAAATCCAGCCTCCAAAACAAAATCAAAACCCCACATAACATTCTCCTATGCACTTTACACTCCGAAGAACTTCTCTTTACCTCTTTTAAAGGGTAGTCCCAATGGTGGGAGCCTGGGAGCCTTGCCAAAGGGGACTGAACTTGGACATCCTCTGACTTGGTGTTTGTTTTCTTCTTTGGTATATGAAACTGAAAATAGATGATGTTACACACATAATAAAACTAAATGATCCGCCCATGCTGTGAGCTGACATACTGCCACTTACAAAGTTTTCTTAATTGCCAGACAAAATAACAAAGTTGCAAGGGAAGCACTGACCTGTGACTTTAATTTAAATGCATTCCTCACTGATGCTTGATCCTAATTCATGTGTCATACCACATATGAACTGTCTCAAAAAGCAAGGAAAAGCTCTATTTCATTAACTTTACAACAACTTCAAACATGTACCCAAAAGTGAGAACCAATCTAATGGCACTTAGTTTTCTTACTTCCCTGCAATTTGTTTACACCCTAGTTTAATTATCCCCTTTTAGAGAATGATAAAGGGCAAACAAAACAGCTGGGTGCATTATGAATGCCACACCAGGTTTGTGTGCTCTCAAAAAAATCAGGATTAAGAGCAATTATATCTTAGAATAGTAAGTATTTTGGTATGATAATTTAGCATCAATACGCTATAATGTACTGAAAGCAGTATCAGCTATTGTCTTTGCCAACCTTTGCAAAAATGGAACCAGCATTTAAAAAGTAATCATTGAAAGATAAAGCGGTTAGTAATTCATAGAAATTTGCTAATTCAGAAAATTATGTAGGAAATAATGTTTATTCATTGAAATTCAAACCAAAAATGGTCAAACTAAACTCCTATCAGTTCATCAAGACAAGGAAAGAAGGTGACATTTCCTATCAGTTAATTAAACCAGTTAAAATAATATCAAATGAAAGAATAAAAGTGCAAGTCTTGGCATTTCTCCAGGTATCCTGAGAAGCAAAAGCTTATACTGCAAATATGGTCAGATTAGAATACAGAGAGAGAATGCAACATTTACATCATTCAGACAACTGAGCCTTTCTCATCCAGGAAAAATCCAAAGCTACTCTATATGATGGCTACTGTCAAGTGCATTATTAACTTAATTTGCAAGCTGCCAGATGCCCTACCTTGTAGCATGAAATTACAAGCAAGGACTTTAGAACAGCAATGCTAACAATAATTAACACAGAAACTGCATTCATTAGCTCTGTAGGTAGTCCTTCAGACAGACCACAACTGAAGTATACTGTAACATAATGAGATAATCCTTCAATTCTTCCTTCTGAATTGTGAGCGCTCTTATTCCTTCTCTACGTTTCTTTGAAACAAAGATCTATTTTTTTAGTAATTAGACTTGAATTTCTATACAGTACCTCAAACTGCTTTTGCTGGTCAAACATTGTAATAACAAATATGATGCCTTTAATAACATATTCCTCAAGTTATAAAGGATGTAAATGTTACACACAGGCAACAACTTCTAATATAAGTACTTCCCTTATCTTTCAATCAACATTTAAGGATTGAAATAAACATTTTCTTATTCAAGAACATCTGCAATTAGATTGATTTTTTTAATTTCTTTTTGAGAAGTGGCCTACAAATACAGTTTATCAGTCAGAAGGCATTTTTCTGATCTGCACCTTAATGGCCAGGTACAAATTTCTTATTTCAGAACTCCACCTGCTGCCTGACCAGTGGTTTCTGTTATGAGCTTCCTAAGAATACATATTTAAATGCATATTCAAATTTTAGATAAAGTTACAGAGGTTCAGATAAACTCTGTAAAAATATAACAGATAACATTGAGAACAGGTAAAGTCAGACTCAGAAAACAGAAAGAGACAGATGGACAGACAGAAAGGGATAAAAAGCAGAAGATACATTCATCAGCAAAATTTCCACCTCACAGTAGAATAACTTCCCAATGCTTGCATTCATTAAGATGATATTGGTTTGTAGTGCCCACAATCAACTCCCAGAACAAGCGCAAACTCAAGAGGTAACCAACAGGAGCCCGTATCTACAGTGCAATGTATGTAGTTGCCTCAGCTTTTCTCTAATAGTGACTAACTCAACACATACATGTGCATACGCACTTAGCAGAATCCTCATCTAAACAAGCAGTACTTTTCTGAAGGTTCCCACCTGTAGAAGCAACTGTCAGAGAAGGTGCATAAACAAGGTGCTGGAAACAGCTTATTTTAAAACACTAGACAGTCCAGATGTTACCAGATCAAACCAGCAACTGTGGCTACGATTTGTTTTCACCAGTACTTCCATTGCTAGAAACTACTATTAATAGGGATAATTTAGAAGAAATAAACACTAGCATAAGTAGTTTCTGAACACATCTCTGCAGATAACTAAATATTATGCAGTTACACAGTTGCTCTACTTACTTCAGCTTTACTCTTAACATTTTAGACGTTAACTTAGATCTTAACATATCCTTGAAAACACGCTGTTTATGTGAAATTAAATAAGCCTATCATGTATTAATACACATTGAACAGCAGACATTACTATTGACTGCTATCAGAATAAACTGTTTCTCAGGAAAGTGTGTTCCAACATAGCGAAAGGTGGACCACTGGAGAACAAACGTGGACCACTGGAGAACAAACGTGGATGTGCAAATACATCAGAACACCCTAGGATACCCACAACCTCAAAATAAATTGTTGCATATTGTAGGAAGACTTACACTGCCATGACTTGAAAATGATGTTCTTCCTTCCATTATTTTCTCTGCTGAAAAAAAAGATACAAAATAAGCTTAGCAATTTGGATGTTATTTATTCAGAGGGAAGCAGAACCACTGCAGTAGATACTGAATAAGAAAATAATTTTTGAGCAAGCCAGCACAAATAAAACACATTCATTGCATGGTTTGGGTTGGAAGGGACCTTTAAAGATCATCTAATCCACCCCCCCCCACCATGGGCAGGGACACCCTCCACTAGACCAGGTTGCCCAAAGCCCCATCCAATCTGGCCTTGAACAATTCTAGGGAGGGGGCACCCACAACCTTTCTGGGCACCCTGTTCCAGTGCCTCACCACCCTCACTATAAAGAATTTCTTCCTTATATCCAACCTAATCTTTCAGTTTAAAAGAATTGCCCCTTGTCCTGTCACTACAGGCCTTGGCAAAAAGTCATTGACAGCAACATCAGAAGAGATGCATGCTTGTGCACCTTGCTGGGTTGTCAGCATGGACAGAACTGTTAAAGTTTTCACTAGAATTTATCCTTAGTGATGGCACTTACTGCTTAACTGCACCCCCTTGCAAGCAACAACTAATAAGCAATTCAGGCTTTGATTATAAAGTGAAAAAAGGAATCACAGAAGACATCTGTAAGACTACAGGCTCTTCAAGAATAAATAAAGTTCAAGGATTCCTGTTAACAGATAAACTTCTTCCTCAGTGGAAGATCAGAGCTTCCAGCATTCAAATGGATTTATTCTCTTTAGAAATACTTTGTATGAGTCTGGTGTCAGACCTTCAAACTTTACAGCTAGTTTGAAGTCTCTCAAAAAGACCTTTAAGGTCATGCACTTTCATTTAGCTCGCTAGTTTTTCAACTTACAGCCCCAGTTCCCTGGTGTGGGGAACGGCAACATCTATAGGAAAGCCGAACTACTATCTATCCCGGCGCCTGCCCAGAGGAAAAGCTGACAGACGACGGCTGTCAAAAGGCAGCTCTGGGGGGGAAAGAGAGGCACCTCCCAGGGGTGGCACCGCAGAAGCCCGCCCCTGCCACGCCGGTGACCGCTGCCAAGCAGGGCGGCGGGGCAGAGCAGGGTCGCCCCGCACCCCCAGCTCCTAACCCAGCCGCCGGCTCCTCTCACTAGGAAGGGAGCGGGCTTCTCACTGACAAACGGACAAGTGCGTAGGGTCAGCAATTCCGCATTCCCAAACTCTCCTTAGCCTCCTCGTAACGGAGCAACAACGCCGCTGACACCACCTCTCCCTCCCCCGGTGTCCGGCCGCTTACCCATCCTCCCCTACCGGCTTCACTCCTGGCAATAGATACTCCATCCAGCACAGAGCAGACAACAACTACACGGAACCCACCGGGGCACTGTCAGCCAGCTTTATCTCAGCTTTAGTCCCCTCTTCAGGGCTAAAAGGCGGGGGAAGCGAAGGGGGAACAAACGCTACCCCACAACACTCACCGCCACAACTGCGCTGCCGCCGCTGTTATTGTTTACTGAGGCCCCACCGCCGTCTTGCGCGGCTTCCCCAGGTACTTCCGGGATTGGCACCGCCTCTGCCCGGCCCGGGAGGGCCGCCCGCGCCCCGCCCCGTAACGGCGGTAACCGTTTCTCCGCCCTCTCTCTCGCGTGCCCCGCCGCCCCGTCCCCGAGGCGCTGCCTCGCAACTGCGCGCGCTCCCCTCAGCCCCGCCGCTGTGTCCCGCGGGCTCCCCCTCCCCAACCGCGTACCGCCTGCGCGAGCGTCAGCCCCCCAAACCGGCCCCTCCGGATTTTAACTTCCTTGCGATTAGCCTCATACTGAACCGCTGAGGGGAAAAAACCGTAAATGGTGTAGAGCAAATGATAGTGTCACAGGTGTGACAGCTTACAGGTTGCGTAGCTGCGCCTGACAAACTGACGAGTAGAAACAAAATTAGTAGTTCTGCGAACGCACTAAAATATAGTTAAAGGAAGCACAGGCTAGCAAACGTCAAGAAAACGGGAGAAATATTAAAATTTGTGGAAGGACTCAAGAAAACCTCGGCATTTAAGTACCACACAACCCAACCGAATCAGGTTTAAATTGTACCCGGCTACTGGCATTTTCCTCGCTGAGTTGAGCCCTCGCCTCGGTCAGCGCCCAGAGGATGGGTTAACCCCCCCTCTCCCCGCGGCGGGCAGCTCACAGGTACAGCGCGCTGCTGCCCAGGCCGGGGGGAGCTTGGGCCGCCCAGCGCCCTCACAGCCCCTGCCGTCGCCGCGGTTGTCAGCCGGTGGCCTCGGGAAATCTCCCGCAGCCGAGTGGAGACAAAGATTTGGTTGTTGGTTTTCGGGGTTTTGCTGTTCAGGGCAGCTTCAGAATTGTAGGTTTTGTGTGTAGCTTTTCTGTTTTGTCCTCTTGTAGTGCCTTTATATCAAGTAACGGGAAGCTGTGCAACACTAGTTGTGACAACTTTTTAGTTTCACACCGAAGACGCTTAGCTTTAACTTATGGTCAGGTGTAAATTACAACCATGAGATGTTGGCTTGTAACTTGGAACTATCAAACATTTTAGTTGGCCTTAACTATCAGCAACTGATCCATTTTATAGATATGCCCCAGAGTAAAGTACATAAAGTAATGAAACCTGAACTAAGATGGATTTATTTTCTTTCATGCAGAGAAATTGTCTACAGTCCCAGAGTGAAAAAGATTTTCATCTATGATGATGACAGATTTTACAGGAGAGCATATGGTAATGTTGGGCTTTATTAAAAGACACTGGTTTTAAATGGAAAATCTGATAAAGAGAAATGCTTATACTGTAGTAGTGTTTCAAATATGCCACCTGCTGTAATGACCTCAGCTAGTGTTTACAGCTGAAGAATCTTATAATCCAAACAGAAAAGCGGGAGGAAGGGAAAGAGGAATTTCCCCCTTCTCCCTCCAACAGTAACTTTTTAAAATCAAAATAGCAATTGTAAAGGCTTCCAGAATAAACACCCTTGTAGAGTGAGTTTTAACATAGAATGTGATTTCCTGTGTTCTAAAAACCTCCATTAGTTCAGCAAGAAGAACTTAAAGGTATACAGTAGCTTGTACCAATGTATTTGCCAAATATAACTTCATTTAAACCATTTGCCAAAACAAAATTACTGTGTTAAGATGATAAATTCATTTTAAAAATACTAATAATTGTGGGAATTTAATGCTTGCAAATCTCTACTGTTAGGACAAGAATCCTATAAAAGCAGGCTTCTAACCACACCAAAGATTACCCCCATATTTACCATTCTACAGTCAGTGACAATCAGTAGTAGACTGAAGAGTTATTAGGAAAATAGAAGGTTATGATAAGTTTAACTTTTCAGTTGCATGGAAGCCACTTCCTGGGATAATTCTTATCAGTTGATCAGTCATAATCAGTTGAGAAATGATCTTAGCTGAAACTGGAGGCCTCAATCTAATCTCATGAAAGTTTGCTGCATGGACTTTCTTTTCTCCTGTTCCTGGGTCACAGTGGCTAGCTTATTCTGTCATCCATTCCACAATTTCCATGTGGCAAGTGCTTGTAAGGATGGACAAATAACTGGAGATACTACGATTAGTGTAGTGCTGTTGGAATTTAGCAACTGAAATCTGTGAGAGGCTTTACAAGCAGCTGGTGTACTACAAACCACCAAGAGATAGTCTGTATCAAGGAGTATTTTGTAACCACTTTTAAAACTGAATTCTAATACAGTAAGTTTTATTTAAGTAGGTGTTGTATGGAGGTCTATCACTGTATTTACATAATCTTCTTAATTTGTAGTGGTTACAAATAGAGCACGAACTAAGCTTGAGGAAACTACTAGAGGGTTCAGAGTATCAAGAGCAACTGAAGTACGACTTCAATATAAAAGGGGAACTGAGGCATCTGGATACAAATGAGTCCTTTGTTTTCAACTATTTCAAGAATGCACACGAGCAGAATCATAAACGCTATCAAGTTTTGGGACATTTGATTACCCAATATGTTTATGAGCTCCTGGAAAGAGTCTGCATGCTGCAGAAAGTTTATATTCCTACTGATGCTACAGAGGATGAACCAAGAAGTTTCTTTTTCATGAGTGAGAATGCACTAACGAGTTCCTCTAGCCTAATTGTCCTTCTTCAAGACCGTGGAGTTTTCCGTGCCGGACAGTGGGGGCAAAGGACGATTGTCAGCGAGGGCCTGGGCCATGGAACACAAATACCATTCATCAAAATGGCCCTTCAGAGCCACGGGGGAGTGATTGTACTGAATCCCAATGACAACTTCGTTGATCTGAAGACTGAAAAGGAGAGGTTAAGCTTTTATACTGGGGAAGAAGCACTGACTTCTGTGCAGTCTGTCTGGTGGATCCCCAAGAGGAGCAGCAGCAGCCCCGAGGAGCATACCATATATGTATGGGATCATTTCATTTCAAAGAGTGCAGCCAAGAATGTGGCCTTCATCGCCCATGGCTACGGTGGCTTGGTGTTCGTTGATCTGCTGGTGCAGAGAAAATGGGAGGTAATGAATAAAGTGTACGCTGTGGCATTCATCGACTCCATGCACAACACACAGCACCAGGCTAGAAGCGATCCACAAATACAAGAATGGATACAGAAATACTGCCGTGAATGGGTGTCAAACAGTAAGCCTCTAGATAAAGCTGTGGGTTCTCCCATGAACGTGAATTGTCCTACTGTCTCTGCTGGAACAGAGAAGTACAGTTTAGCACCTTCCTGCTGCTTATGTGCCATCTTTAAGTACCTGAAGAGCACACTGAAAGCCAAGACCACAACAGCCTTTAGGCATTCACCTGTTGCAACCAGAAGCAGCACAAGTAAGAAGAGAGGCAATAAATAAAGGAATACTGATTCGGTCTTGATAGTGGTCTATTCCTTTCATAACTGTCCCTGCACCTTTCAGTCATCTAAGGACCTTTCTCTCACTGTGGAGCAACTTACAGTTCTAAGTTTGAAGCTCGTTTGTTTGTTTTTGAGAAACCGACAAATGTAAGTTAACTATTAGGAAAGTGCATTGTTGAAAGCTTTAAGCCACAACCCTTCAGCTATCTGTGAAATTTAAAGTTGCACAAAATAAAGATATTAAGGTGTATCAACTCTCATCTGTATAATTTTTTAAATAAACATTCTGCAGTTATGGCTCTATAATCAGACTAAACTATCACGAAAACAATCGCTTAAGTGCATAGCTTTCATTAAAAGGACAAATCTGGAATACAAAAAGCATGTAAGGGATCTATTTCCTCCTCACTATACACCACATAGTGTTTAAAATCTTTCAAAGCTGGAACATCTACCTTCCTCCTTGAAATGTTTACTGTTCAGTTGAACAATACTTCAGGGAATACATACTACTACCTTCCCTCCAGTCAGACAGGGTATGCCCCAAACATGATGCAGTGAGCTAAAGTAGTTTCCATTTTAAAGCCAACTAAACCATGAGATTACTGGGCATGAGCTGCTATATAAATACAAATACTCTAGGAACCTGCAATTACCAAACTGATGCAAAAGAATGATGTTGCTGTTTTCTCTCAGCTGTTTAATTTTAGACAGAGGTGGGAAATAGAGACAATTTTTAAATGTCCATACTCAAGGTTTGCAATTTATACAAGCAGAAGGTCAAATAACCTTTAATAAACAAAATGGTTATTCTGAATTTCCAGTTTAATCATGTGACAATTAAAAGTGCTCAGTGGCTGCAAAAGACCTTTGGGGATGACAAAACCTTGTCCTACACCTTCGGTTCTTATCTCAGTCAAAAAAATTGTTGAACAGTAAAACTGGCTACCAGAGAAAAGAGGGTGTCAATTTCCCTTTTGTGTTTGTATCCATTTCAGAATTCAGTAATCTCTAATACTGTTTGAAAAAACTTTTGTCCTGTTACCCAGTAATGGGCAAAAGTGTAAAATTCCATTGGAAAGGCACGATCAGTTCAATGCTCTTGAGAGTAAGCATAGCTTTTTATATAGAGATAGGTTTACTGTTATTACAGATGAATGAAAGTGGTACTAAATAGTCAATTAATAGACTATATGGTGCTTTAGTTCACTTCAGAAAGTTGCACTAGAGATGTCATCGTTGAGGATGCATACAACCTGCCTGTTTCGTCAGTGCTGGTCAGCATGCAACTCAAAGAACAGTCACTTGCATGAATTGTACGCATGAAAATGTAGCTTTATTTATAAGAGAAGTACAAGGTGACAGAATGTCTGTCTTCAGAAGGAGACCAATATGATCCTTCAACATAAATGCTCAAACTGTCCCACGGTGTCAGAGGCAGCTAAAAATACTTAAAGAAAAAAAAAGGGATCTAGAACATTGGACATTGGCCATTTCCGTAACTATCTCAGGTCAACGCATTAAATGCCTTGGTAGAGAAGGTCATATTTAGGAATGTTATTGGGATCAATAGGACTTCTCACAATGAGCTTTCCACGCATTGCTCCACGGTAAATCACTTCAATCAGATCTATAAAGTCTTGCTTTGTTTTGAAGCTTCCTACAAATTTGGTATGATCTGGCGACCTAAATATAAGATAAAGGTAGAATTGTAATGTTAAAGTGTTCAAAGCACAAACACATAAAGACAAGAAAAGATGTGCAATGACATTATGGGTTCTCATTTGGTCATTCTGAAAGAATGAACTGCAATGGTAACGGCACAACTGAGTCAGGAATATGCTGTGACCTCCGAAGTTCAAAAAGGCGTAGTGTCACGTCTAAGACTTCAACCATGCTATTTTTTGCAGAGTCAGGCATGTTTCACCTGACACCTACTTATTGCATCAGAGCATATTTCAAAATACTTCTTAATTTTACGTCCTTCTGGCTTCCTACAGAGTTCTCCATGCAGATGCTGGTAACAACATTATAGTTTTCAAACGTTACCTCCCCCAGACATGGTAACATAGAGAAAGACTGCTAATTCTTACAGAAATTATAGATAATGCCAGGTAGGATGACATACCCATAATCAACCTTCATGTGTTGTCCATTGAAGAAAAATACCGTAGAGGGAATATAACTGATGTCAAAATACTGGGTGTACACTGGAACCTTGTTCACATCCACTAGGTAAATGACTGCCATTTTACTTAGGTCATGAGCTGTCTTTGCAAGCTGAAAAGAGTGAGAAATATGGATGACAAATGGATTGAGACACAAGAGGAAAAAAGGTGGCAAGCTTTATAAAGCTCATTTCCCTTATGTCTTATCGGTTTAAGCAGGGCTAAAATATAATGTTTTATCTACTTCAAGCACTTTGTACACCCACTACAATAACATAAACATTTTGCTTAATTTTCAAACTATATTTTATGAATATAGTATTATTTCATTTTACATTTAATTTTCACCAAAGTTTTCATGAGACACCATATTATCCAAAGGCAACATATGACATGCAACATGTATAGGAGTAGAGTTTATTAAAAAAAAAGAAAAAAAATTGCTCTTACAATATCATCGAGCTGCAGACAAACAGCATCGTTATCTCTTCCAAATCGGAGAACCAAAACCTTCTCGGCCACGCTTTTTATTGCCTGATCCACTTCCCTCTTACAGGTCAGTTTGGGCAGCAGAAAACTCATCCCGACAGACCACGGCTTCCACTACAATCCCTACCTGACAGTTAGGAAAAAAAAACCCTGCGTCAAAAAGCAGCGAAACTTCTCCATGCTATTTAAAAAAAAAAAAAAAGAGAGAGAAAGAAATCACCCGCCACCACACCGGGCTGACAAACCCCTCAGGCTCCAGCGCCTGCCTCACGCCCCAGCCCAGCAGGGCGGCAGGGCCCAGGCGCAACCGCCCCCCGTCACCCGTAATGGCCCTCCCCCCCCCGCAGGGCCTCGGTCCGCACAGGGCAGCAGCAGGGCCTCACCGACAAGCCGCCTCAGGGCCCGGAGACTCCCCGCGGGGCCCCGGAGCAGACCACCGCCACGGCCTGGGCTTGCCCCGGGGGGATCACCGTACCCCGCAGGGCCTTGCGGTGTCGGGAGAAGAGGGAGCCGGAACCTTCGCCGTGCAGCCGCGGCACCCAGGGGACAGCCAACGAGCGCCGCGCCGCACCCCTCCCTGCGCATGCGCAGGCCGCTCCCTCTGAGGTGAGCTCGGGGTGTCGGCCGCGTTGGTGCTGCTGTAGGGCAGTTCTTAGCTGCGTCCATCGCCCACAGCTGTCTCCCTGCCTGCCTGCCTTCCCCCTTCCCGGGTGGGATGAAACGGAGGTCAGGCGGGCTGGAGCGCGGCCGGAGCTCGGGCAAGTGTGGGCACAGCCGCTGGAGAGGGAGGCCTCTCCCGTCCCGTGTTTCCCGCCATTGGGGGCTACCGGCGAGAGACTCGCCCGCGGGCCTGGGGCGCCTGAGCTGTCCCGTCGCGCTCCCTTCCTCGTCCCGCCGGTGGCTCCCGGTGACCTTGGGAGCGCCTTTCGCCTCCCTGCCGTGCCGCTCAGCCCGGCTTTTCTCGGCGGGCGCGGGTCGGGCCTGCGGCGCGGTGCTCCAGAGGCCGCGCTGCCCCGCCGGTCCCCGCCGCAGCAGCGGGGAGCGAGGCGCGCTAGTATTCCCGGGAGGGCTGTGGGGCACAGCGCGGTGCTTTGAGGTGTTACCTAGTTTGTCGCGGCTCGGTTCAGTTGTGGGCCGCTTTAAAAGTTGTTAAGGAGCGCGTAGTGCCGGTCTCTCGGGAAGAGCCGCATCGCTGCTTGCCCTGGTCTGGTGCGCCCCCCGCCCCCCCCCTCCGCACGGCCTTTCGGCCCCCATCGCTGCATAGAGGGCAGGCCTGCGGACAGCCGTGTGTAGGCTTCTGTGCCGGGGGAAGGAACGACTTACTCGGTCTCTGAAATATCAGTGAAGGGCTTTTCTGTTCCTTTAGGTTCTTCAAAGAGACTTAGAGTAATTCTTGCAGTAATGACGTGGTAGAGTGCATGGTGGACACATTGAGAGGTAATTTGGCTTTTATCGGAAGCTGTCATCAAGTATTCAGATTGTGTAAATCTGCCTTTCAGCTATTGACTCAGTTGGAACTCCAGTAGTGTAAGTTAACTGAGGAACTGATCCCTTGATTTCTCCAAGCTGGACAACATACTTTTTTGCTTATTACTTTTGTCAGTATCTATACCACTTAAATGTAGAATTATGAACATCTCTATTGTAACACTTAGGAATTTTCTCTTAACTTCACACTATTAGGTTGTGGGGTTTTTTGTTTATTTTATCTTAATAACAAAAAATGCAAGTTCAGTCACCAACTTGCCCAGTTACAGTATTGTAAAATGCATGCCAGTTTATATAATGTTTCCTAATAATATGCTGCTCTTTCTGTGGCTTTTTGTCTGGGCAGGTGTATATATAACCCCAAAAATTAGATTTAACTCATTCTTGTGAATATCAAATTATTTTCCGGTGGTAAGATATTAGGGAGATTATGAATTTTGCTTTTAAAATTTGGAGCTAACTTTTATGTTTTGGTCAAATCATGTTTTCTCAAACACAAACTTCACTGATTTTTACTTCAGTGAGTTTGCATAGGACAAGGAAAATACTAAACATTCTTTGTTTTTTCTTTTTGTAGACTATTTATATTTAAATACAGATGCATATGAAATTAATGGGACTGCAAGTTTCACGCCCTTAGCTTTATGTGCCAGCATCAACTTCACAGGCATTTAGCAAAAAGAAGAAAAATGGTCTTTTCCTCTACTAATTCTTCCATCTCCTCTTTATAAGAGGTGGCCAGTGAATCTGACATGGCAGCTTATTTGGGTGGGATGCTAACTAGCTTTTTTTCCTTTCTCCACCTCCTTGTTAGCTGCTTAGCTGTCCCTGAGATCAGTTCTCTGATAGTGCAGCCATCTGAATTCTTGGACTGCTGACAGAGCAGGAACAAGGGGCTCAGGGGACATAGGAGTGCCTTCATTGGCAGTAGTTTTGGGTTAGCAAAACTATAGCATTGGTAGTTTGAGTAGTTCCAGTGACCTGCAACGTGGAAATGCATAGAAGAGGAAAAACTTCAGTACTAAAGTTTGCCAATAGAGCTTTCCCAAAATATAGTGGTAAAAGCAAAAATGTGATCATCTGTGATAGAGTTGCACAAGATGTTGAAGCATCCTGTCCATTTTGATGTTATAGGTAAATTAGGTATGTGTATAGAAATATTTTTGGTCCCATGCAGCGTTTTGCTTGCTTTGGTTGTGAAGGTTCTTATCTGTCATATGATACAGATAATTTAAATAGATCTCAGACAATACTTAAAGGTTGTTTGACCACATTTTGAATTGCAGTAAGTATAGCTGTTTTAAGCAGCAGAGCTAACCATGTCTATTCACAGCAGTGCCACATATGCTGTTTTTATTTAGAAAACAGTAGAAAAGTAATAGTGGAAACAGGAATTTCTAGTGTTCTCCAACAAGTAAGTTATTGTCTGTCAGTGTTACTAAGGATGAACATTTGTGTGTGTTTTCTTTGTGATTTCTGACAAGTTTTTTTCCACTCTAATTGGTGTTTTGCAGATAAGTGTTTGAACACAGCACAAGTATGCAGTCTGCTAATGTACTTCTGAAAAAAATTGTAAGAAGTTCTGTCCTTCCGTTTGCTGCACAGCATGGGATGAAAAAGGACTTGTTTCCACTCAGTAGAACTCTGAGTTTATCACTTTGCCTGAAGCAGGACAATTCATGCAATCCCCCCAAAAAACTAGATTTAGATGCATGGAAAAAGGTAATGAAGTCAGGGTTGCAAGAAGAAGTCAGTGAGACTGTCTCTGAGTGTAAGGAGCTTTCCACTTTGGCTGCTGCACGTGAGCTTTTGGAGATGTGGAGACTAGCTGGCAGATTGGTTCCAGAAAATATCAGTGATGAACAGCTAAAAACCTTTCTGGAATGTCCTTCCAAGTCAGCCAAAAAGAAGTATTTAAGATATTTGCATCTCAAAGAACTGTACAAGAAAAACGACAAAAGAAAGATGGATGAGAAAAGGGAAAGGAGGTTGGAATCACAAGAGCAAGCTTCAAAAACTGATGAGAACAAAAGGAATTCATTTATATGTTTGTGGGCCAACTGTATGGATAGAGCATACAGTTGGAGGGTTGCTCAGTCTATGATCTTTGGCCAACCTCTAATATTTGACATGTCTTACGAAAAAGATATGTCCGTCCGAGAAGTTGCAAATACAGTGCGACAGATAGTGTTAAGCGAAGGCTGCAATCGAAGATCTGTGGATCCGTTCCACATCCACTTCTGTAACTTCAAAGATGACAGCCTCTATCATAAGGAATTTATCAAGCATTATAGAGAGGCATGGGGCAAATTGCTTATCACTGTGACAGACCAGTGCTACACAGATGTCTTTCCGAAGGATAAGCTTATCTATCTGACTGCTGATTCTCCCAAAGTAATGAAAACATTCGATCATGATAAAATCTATATTGTTGGGTCAATGGTTGACAGGAGCATAAAAACAGGAGTCTCTTTAGCACGGGCAAAGCGATTGGGGTTGGAGACTGCAGCCCTTCCGTTGGAGAAGTACCTGCTTTGGAATACTGGTGCTAAAAATCTCACGCTGGATCAAATGATGCAAATTTTATTAACCTTGAAAGATACTGGAGACTGGAAGAAGGCTCTGGAATTTGTTCCAAAAAGGAAATACTGTGGCTTTGTAAGCAAGCCTGTACGTCAACTGCAAAAAACCTTAAACCTCATCAACACGCTTAAACTTGGAAAGAGACAGGAAGAAGTACAAAAGCAATTTGCCAAGAGCTACTCTAGGAAGCTAACACAAAAGTAGAGTGACGGGGAAGAGAATGATTTATCACGGGCAAGATGTGCCCTTGAATGCTCCAGTTTCTTGGGACTTCTAGAACTGTATTCAGCTATTTATCCCTAAAAATGCCTTGTTGGTCAAGTTTGAAAGGACTGTTGTTAGGGATTTTTAAAAAAAATTACCTTAGTATTCCAGCTGCTTGAACTTATTCACACATTATTGAAATTATGTAAGAGAAATGTGACAATCTGTTTTTAAAATTACTCTGTACAAAGAATACAAAACTGTTCAGTTGAATTGTGCTGGGACGAGGGTGACTGTAACTGAATGCAAAGGTTGCTCTTCAGAGAATGCCTCAGTGCTTTGAGTTTGCAAGGGGTGGAGGCCATCTTACTCTAAAAGGTTAGGTAAGGCAAAATAGAAGAGACCTTTCCCCGTTACTTCTCTCTTTTGATGTGTAGATGAATTGGCTTTTGATAACTGAACTAAAACCACATGGTTAAAACCTAGCATGAGTTTGGGGAGTTGCATGGTTTGTTTCTGGGTGTTCTATCTGGCACGAATCGACTCCCTGTTTGGAAGGAATAATTCAAATTTTCTTGACCCTGCCAAAAATACACCTTATGTACTTTTGTGTAAGACTTATCCCTGAGTGCCTGTTTTTTCAATCTGTGTAATGTAGATTTCCTAAAGTGCTGGAACTTTGATAAATAGTCCTGTTAGTAAATACTTAGAGGAGCACAGAGCCTTTCAGTATTTCTCAGAGCTGACAATGTATAGATCAGTCCCTCTGTGGAAGCCTGTGTTCAGGCTGCAGAGCTACCAGCGATGCGTTAAGTACAGTTCTTTCTGCTGTCTGTAGGATGAGGAGGGATTTCTTGGTGCCTTTATGGGTGCTTACATCTTTTTGATTTAATCATGTTGACTACCCCAGTGCTTAAACTCGATGGGGGGGGTTTGTCCTGGAAATTCAAAAACTAGGAGTGGGGAATGTAATTCCGAAGAGTAAGGCTCATTTACACTGGGGGCTGGTGGTGATCTGTTCCCTGTCTTGCCTTCTACTGCACGCCGTTGTGAGGAGGGGTTGGAGGACAGGGGACGCGCTGCCCCAACGCTGCCCTTCGCTGCCGGTGAAGCACCGGGGCCTCTGGGCAGGGAGATCCCCTGGCTTGGAGAACGACTTGCTTCTTTTCAGCTGCCTGTGCTTGGGTAGCACGCAAAACTTCACCCTAGGGCAGTGCTTTTGTGCGTGGATGTGGTTCTTCTGGACGCCAGTGATGTGAGAGTTCTGCGTGTGAGGTTGAGCCTCAAGGCTCCCCAGCGAGGGCAGGAAGGCGTCCCCTGGTGCTCAGCGCCGCGTCGTTTGCCCTTCGCGCTCGGGCCTATCCGCCGGAAGCGCGTTAGAGTAGCGTCACTCGAAGCTTTCCCGCCCTCCTAGCCGGCTCTGAGAACAAAGCTTCCTGCTGCGTCATTCCCGCTGCGCCGTTGAAGGCGGGGCCGGCCCGGCCGCTCTGGCCTCCGCCCGCGCTTTCTCTATGGTGGGGGGAAGGCCGAGGGGGGTGGAAGAGCCGCGGCGGGGCGGCGCGCATGCGTGGCGCGGGAGGCGGAGGCGGGGGAAAATGGCGGACGGCAGAGCTGAGGGGGAGAAGGCGAAGCGGCCGCAGCCCGGAGGAGGTGAACATGTAGCGCCTCTCGCCGCGTAGCTGTGGGGTGGGCAGGGGGCCTGGGCCGGTCCCCCAGGGGTTGAGGGGGTCCGGGAGTATCGCTTCCGGCCGGGTAGGCTGGGGCCGGGCCGAGAGATGCCCGGCCCTGCGGGGAGTGGGGGCGGTCCGGGCCTGAGGGGGCTGCGCTGGAAGAGAGGCCCAGGTCTGGGCCCGCTGCCCTCACGCCTGAGGGTTAGCCTCAGCCTTAGAGGAGTTTGTTTTTTTTTTTAAATCCAACAGCTTCTCCTTGTTCATGTAAATGCGTTATTTCTCTCTCTCTAAAAAGAATACGGAATAGTTCTGCCGTGTATTGAGAGAAATTTGACTGTTGCTGTTGGCAAGGATGAAGAAAACACCTTAAAGATTAGCTTTTAACAGCTGTGCTACCTTTTCAAGAATGGGTACTGTGAATATTCCTTATCTGCTGTTTTAATCATCCTGGGTTTTTTGCTTGACAGCAATTTGCTAGTTTTTTGTTTGGTTTTATATTATTTATATTATGACTTGGACATTCCTGTCATCTTCTGTACTACTTAATATCAGTTCTCCTAAATTTTTTAATCCTGTGTTTCTTTTCTTTTTTTTTCCTCCTGACTTAAATTTGAGATGATAGTGTCTTTGCAAATACAAAGCTTCCCTTTCCTGGTTTGGTTGGTTTTGGTTGGTTTTTTGGTTTTTTGTGGGGTTTTTTTTTTGTTTAAGTTTATCTATAGGCAGAGGGCGTTTATTTGATCTGTTGAAAGATTAAATCAAGCTTGTAAACCAGTTAGAATAACCTCAACGGTGAATGTTATTTCTGACAATCACTAAAATATGAACAGTAGTACATGATTTTATGTAGTTCCTTGACTCTTAGTTCTCTGTTGGTTTTGTTGGATTTTTGAGGTTGGGGTTTTTTTTAATTAGTAATACAGTAACTGGACAGCATCAGTATGTCAGTTATCCATACCGTCTTGTGTACTGGAACGTGATCTTAATGAGTTATGGTACATTGGCCCTAAGGAAGGTAATTAATCCCTGATGATTTTTGACAGCAATTTGGTCTTTAGCTTTTGCCAAGATCGGCGGGGCTTACCTTAAAGTTAACTTAGTTGTGAATGGTTTGTTCACACCACCACCGCCAATGGTCACGCCCCCATGGGCAAGAGATCCTGAAATGCTGTACAATTAGCACTGTCAGTCTCGTCATTTAAACCAACTAGTAGTGGAGGTTGTTCACTTATGTAGCTTATTGATACTCATGAGAAAAACTCATCTGGGAAGTAGGACAGCTTTTTATTACTATGATCCATGAAAAGAGCACTGGTCAGGCTAATTTTCAAAGTTGTATTGGTGCTTTCTGTAAGTGAAGTATGACCTCCTTAAGATCTCTGGGAAATAATAAAGAAGCCTTAATATCTTGAAAAATATATAAGCATTGGCATGGGAGATGGGACAGACCTGTTTAATGGATAATATATGTCTGTATTTCTAACTATTTCCTGCAGAAATAGAACAGCACAATGGCTCCCTCCCCATCTAGCCCAGTTGTCCTATGCCCTTTATAGCTCCTTCAGCAAGTGAGAGTATTTCTTTCAGCAGTCTACAGTTCATCCTAAGTGGAGCCTAGTAGAAGTAACATTCAGAATGCAGTGGTGATAGGAACTAATATTGAGAGAGAAGCTATTGAATATTTTGGTGAGAAAACAGATGTGGGTAGATTGTGTTAGGCTTCATCTTGTGCTTAGTCTAGAATAGACTAGAATTTGCAGTCAAAGAAGCAAGCTGTAGTGCAATTAGCTTCGAGCTAGCATTAGCTTAGGAACCTGGACTGGTCCAGCGTGCCCTGAGATTTGGGCTGCTGTGGATTTTGTATCTAATGAAAAAGATGACTTCAGGCCTACAGTTCCAATACTTCTAAGGCCAATGAATTTCCTACTTACCCTCGAACCACCTCAGAGTCTATAGTGTACCTAAACTGGACTTGAAATTGAATATTCTGCTTAATGTCATTTCATGAACTAGCTGTAAAGAGCTTCTCATAGCCTTGAAGACAGCTGTTTGGAAAACTGTGCTAAGACAGCAACCAGTACCCAAGGTCACTTGTGTAAATTTTGCTTGTTTCTCTTTCCTCCTTTATTTGTCACTCTTGTATCTATACTTTCTGGGTCAAATTTCTAGTAGTGCAGTTTAGTACCATTTTTTAATAGAGTGAAATTGATTAAAGTTATTAATTTTTTTTTTGTGATCTGCCATGTTTCCAAAGGTGAATAATAAATCCATTTTTATTCCAATCACTTCTTATCTTGATAGCTAGAAGAGTGGGGTAGAAAGGGTATGTTCTGCTGTTCATGATTTGGGAAATAGCAGAAAAATATATATAGATGGTGTCCCTAGTTTTTCTTTCTCCTGATGTTGTTCGCTTCCTTTTTTTTCTCAGAGCTACAATCTTGTTGACCTCCAGTTCAGACTAGCTTCTCTCCCACTGCTCTATTTTACTTAATAGCTTTTTTCTGTTAGAGAGCAGTGCAAAGAGGTTTCTTCCCTGATGGTCTGAATTTGCTGTGCATGGAGGATCCTGTTCTCCACTTGATATAATGAGGAACTGGTGCTAGCTCCAGTTTTTCTTAGACTGATAGTATAAGCACTTTCCTGTCCACTCTCCAATGCATGAGGTTTGTTGTCTGGGTTTTTTTTTTTTTTTCTCTCTGTTGCTGCAGTGATTTGCTTATTGCAGCAGCAGAGAAATGTATTTTTGCTGAAACATTTACTATGCTCAGTATGAGTTTTCCAAGGACACCTTTGTCTCTTGGTGTAGCTGAAGAAGCCGAGTGTATAGGAATGAAAATGTGATTTGAGTGGTTTTTCTCTGTGGATCATTGTTTGGCTGCTGTGTTTTCCATGACTTTATACAAAACCAGAAAATATGAAATTTATATATATGTTTTTCTAGTGCTGATTTCTTCCTCAAGCAGAGCTTGGCAGATTTATTACAGATGAGATGCGGACAAGCAGTGACTTGAAACGTGATTGAGACAGCTGTCCTCACTGTAGTCACTTCCATGATTTTAGAGTTGTGCCAGACAAGCCTAGAGACTGGCATGGACATGTTTTTATAGAAATTTAGTAGAATTAATTTTAACTTAGATTATCTACTCTAGATTTGGAATTGGGATTCCAATTATGAAAGCTTATCTATGGCAATTTAAACCCTAAAAAGATGTAGTGATCTACATTTAATTTACTACATGAACTTTGACTTCCATACTAAATAAAGAGATGGTGCTTCAAGATTGTTTTCCTGGCTCATACACAAGAAGTTCTTTACAAGTAGTGGAGTGCTTGCAGTTTCTTCTCCTCTTTGTGTTTTGCTGTCCACTAAACGTACATTGGTGGAAACTGCTGTCACTAAAAACACCTTACCTATTGCACCCAAAGTATAATGCTTTTTGAGGTTGCTGCTCCCATCAATCTGCTCAGTAAAAATAGCTCATCTTGGTAAGTTGTTTCGACTTCACCAGGACCTGAAGAAGAGGCAGAAAAACCTGTGAAAACTAAGACTGTTTCTTCCAGTAATGGAGGAGAAAGTTCGAGTCGCAGCGCAGAGAAACGGGCAGCTAATGAAGAAGCTGAAGACTTCACCACAAAGCCTGCTCCTGCCAAAATGTCCAAGTTTGGATTTTCCATAGGCAGTCAGACAGCAAAGAAGGCATCTGCAATATCCATCAAACTAGGAGCAAATGTAAGTTGTCTGAGGGCTTTTAATTTTAAGGAAAGTGAGGCAAAGGGGAAGTACTTTGGGGAGGTTTCCGTGCAGAAGGAAAACCTTGAATTAGATGTGGGGAACTTGGATAAAGTTTAAGAAAGCATTGCAGGGCCAGCTAGTCATGCAAGTCTAAGTACTTCAAGGTGATTAATACTAGGTCAATTGTCTCAGGAAGCACAAGACTCAATTGAAATGAGCTGTAGATCTTTGAACATACAGAATAATTTTGTAATGAGATTTGATAAGTCTGGAGTAATTTCCTGAGGGAAATGAGCAGACTTGTTAAACTGTTCAGGCTACTTTGAAATGAATGCTGGGAGCTTCATTGCATAGGATGCTTAAAGCTACAAAAAAGCAAGTACTCTCCTAGATGGCTTGATGGGTCGTCTTCCACTCCAAAGATCTTGTTTTAGCACAGGGAACTATAGTTTATTTTTCAGTGACTTTGCCTGTTCTTTGCAAGGTCGGTATGACTCATTTATACTATATGCTTTGTTACACAGGTTACTAAGAATTTTGATCCCCTTTATTGTCCAGTACAAGGTATCCTTGTGCTTGTTCAGATGTGAATCTGATGCTTCTCTTTACTACCAAAGTAATCCTCTACTAGCTTGGGCAAGGACAAGCTAGATGCTGCCTCTCTATTTAATGGGGTTCATTTACACTTCCCACTTCCCACTGTGGTGGATACATTATAAGTCCTTGTCTGGTTTAAATTCAAACTGTAATCATGAAAGGCTTGCACCTGCAATGCCAGCATTTTACAAATCTGCAGAAGATGAGAAGAGCGCTCTGTTATTTTGAGATTGGAGGGAGATGTGGGTTGGCAGCATTCTAGGGTATAAATGCAATCAAGTCAGCTCAGACTTTGGAAAAATTGACAAAGCTGCCTTCTCTGAGCCACTAGCAAGCCCCGATTTCTCATGTAGAAAGATACTTCCAGTGGCAATAAATTTGGCACAGGATTTCTGGCTCACTGAATTTAGTGGGTGACTGATAGTGTTCCAGATTGGACAGTGCTGCATCTTACCCTGTTTCTTTTTAGTCATTTTTACTCCCTTAGTATGTTACCTGTTCCTGTGGAGCTGATGCTTCAAAAAATGGCACAATATTTATACGTTGTACGCTATTGGTGAGAAATAGCTGTAGGCAATCACATAAAGACTCTGCTGCAGCATCAGCTTCAAAAACTATGAGTGTCTATGAAATAATCATCGATAAAGTCAAAATGGATGGAGCACTGTATACAATTGATTTAGATAATTGGTAGTACTGTAGAAGCAAACTGTTACTGCTGACTCAATGCTTTCTTAGTGGTCTTGACATTACTTTTGATATGTCTGCTGTATTACATGTAACAATCATGACTTTGATATCTTCTTATGCTTTAAATAGAGGAAGGTATTTATTGGAAATCAGAATAATACCTTTTAAAGGAGCCTGATATTAGTCAGACTGTGTCATGCACACTGATGCTAGTTATAAAGTATTGAATTATTTTAAGCCAGAGAGCTGTTATGCTGTTAAAAGACAAGAAAATAGATGGACTCATCTTCCTGGCACTGATGGATAAGAATACTCCAAAAAAAAAAAAAAAAAAAAAAAAAGGAAACAGTGACATAGTAAAATTTTGAATACAACTTATTCAGGTTCTGATTTAATTGTTCATTATGGCTGCATACCCCTGCAGTGTGCTAGAAAGTTAAGACTTGCTTGTGGGGAATTGTAATATGAGAGGGCTCAGCTTGCTTTTCAGTGTCTCTAGCGCAAATGAGCAGCCATTTCCGTTTTCATTAGAGAGAAACCTTTATCTGCTTGATTCAACCAAACCCACTTTTACCCCTTGTTGCCCATTTCGGTGAAGATCTTTGACTTCATTTTACTAAAATATTTAAAATATCAAGGGTAGCTTTTTTTGAGTTAGTAGACTTACCTTACTTGTCCATTTGGTCTTTTTCAGAAGCCTAAAGAGCCTGTTCCAACCCTTGCTCCAAAAACTCTTTCCGTAGCAGCAGCTTTCAATGAAGATGAAGATGTGAGTAATAAGCTAGCAATCAACATGACTTAAAGTACCATTGCGGGTTAGAATTAGGTAGAGTGGGTCGTTTAAGGTTCTTTATATAATGTCAGGATTTTTCAACCTAGAAACATCTCTTGTGTTTCTGTATCAGAATGTATAACTTTGTAGCTTTGTGTTGGTTCAAGAGATCATTGAAGTGTTGACAAATTTCCCTGAAAATGAGATGCACAACATAATTTAAATTAATGATTGTTTTCTCTGGGCTTGATAAAGGAGAGGCGAAGAAAAGTTGTGCTTCTTCCAGTTTGCTAAATATTTAATTGTTGTGTTGTTACTGCTCCATCTTACACAGAGGTGAACAAAGGAATTTGTATTTCTTTCTATAACCTTGTAGAACCTCTGTTTTGCCCTAAGTCACTTTGCTTTCCTGTAGGGCTGTAGTCCATACTATTTCAAATGCCTGACAAGATATATTCAAAAGATAGCAGCCAGCCATACTCTAACCTCCTTTCTTACTGTAGAGTGAACCAGAAGAAATGCCTCCAGAAGCCAAGATGCGCATGAAGAACATTGGAAGGTAGGTCAGCTTTTAACTATGGTTTGGAGAAGGGTGAGTGCATGAGAATACCTTCTCAAGCACAGGTCAGATCTTGCAGATGGTTTAGAAATATAGGAATATAGAATAGGTTCAAAAAGTTTTTCTCCTGAAACAAGAAAATTTTAATATATTTTCTAATGTTTCAGCTGTTCATTAATAATTCTTTTGCATTTTGAATCTTATTTTGCCACCTTCTGAGGAAGAAATTGATTCTATGTGAAACAGAAGCTAGCTAGCTTTTTCAGAACGTAGTAAGTGGGAGTTCCTGCTTGCTGCTAAACTCTCTTTCTAGTTCTCCATTTTATAAATTGCCCTGAAGTAGGGTAGTCTGCTCAGATTTTTAAACTTCCATGCAAGGGGAAGATGAGACAAAGAATAGCTTATTTACTTTTAAAACAAATACATGTAATTCTTTTGCTTGACACAAATTTGAGTATTGGGCCAATCCTGAAATAAATAGGGACATTTTCAAAGGAGGCTTCACTTAAGTTAGGGATCAGTTTTGAGCATATATATTTTAAAGATGTTTATCATGATAGACTGCTTTTAAAGTCAGTCCCCTGGAAGCTCCTTACTGTTCAGTGCAGTTTTTTCTCCAGTAGCAAATTTGAATCCTCAATTTTGTAGCCATTGCAACAAATTCTTCACAGCCAGCAGCTGTTACTGTCACTCCCACCTCCTCTGCTGCCCCAGCTCATGGCTCTGTCTTGACCTGCTGCGGAGACATCAGTTCTGTGGCCAACTTTCATTTGCAAATAGTGAGGACTCCTGATGTCATGGAAAGAAAAAAAGCGTGGTAGTTTCTGGCGATGTGTTGGACTTGAAATTGATGTTTTCAGTGTCATGTTGCACAAACTACTACAGTTGAACTGATTTTCTCAACTGATCTTGTTTTACTTTTCACAGGGATACACCAACCTCAGCAGGACCAAATTCCTTCAATAAAGGAAAGCATGGTTTTTCTGACAACCAGAAGCTCTGGGAACGAAATATAAAATCTCATCTTGGAAATGTCCATGACCAAGAAAATAACTAAATGATGTGGATTGAGAGTTGGGTGTTTGGGGGGAGGGGAGGGTGTAACGTTAAAGGAACAGTTTCCTTTTTTAAGAATGGTGTAAGACTATCTTTGGAGCCACTTTTTTAAGATTTTGAGTGGTACACTAATAACTGAGTTTGAAATTAGAGGTAATTTATGTTTTGTATACAGATTTCAAGGCATTTGCTAATTTTGTAGTTCCATGTGATTAGTTTCAAAAGGTTACAGATAATAAAGAAATTGGAGTGGTACCTTTTTAAGATTTTTTTTTTTTGGTCAGTGATTAATTAAGGTGGATGAAAAAGGTTACTGTCTCTTTAATCAGGTTAACATTGAATGCTCTCGCATTCTCACTTCTGGCTCCCTCTGTGTAACAGGAGAAACAGTTGACTCCTAGGAATACTGCTAAAGAAAATGAGCATTGTCTTGTGCTAGAAGTGTGACTGGACTATTCATTTGAATATAAACTTATGCAGGAAATAATAAGAACCTGGATATTTTTTTTTTCTCCCTGCAGTCATGTTTTGTTAAGTCTCTGCAAACTAGGAATTACACTGCTCTGAGTGGCTCTGGTAACTTAGCTCTGATTTTGTTTAAAACTTCATGTAGGATGTGTAACCTTCTGTGGCCTGTTTCATCCTAAGGAAATGGGCCTTGTCTGTATATTAGATACAGTCTGTAAAGAATATTCACTACAAAGGTAAATCAATATTTTCAGTGTGCTCCTCTTAAATCATTAGCCTTGAGTAGTGCTTGTTAGCATTTCCTTGTGGTACACAAAAGCCACCACCAAAAAGACAAGCTGATGTACATTAAGCTTCACATTTGGTTGAAATACTTTTCTTTACTATGCCTAGAAGGAATAAAAGCCACACCAAAAATCGGTAACTCACTGCTTAAGTGTGAAAAATGTAAGATGCACTTTCCCTGTCTTGTCATTTAAAACAAAATGCCTTGATGCCTGTGACCTCAGTGGACACTATCAGGTTAAAGAAGAATCCTATATTTTCAGTCCTAATGCTTCTAACAAGAGTCAACTTCAGAAATAAAACTCGACCTTTTCTTACCTGTCTGCCTCTTGCTGTAATTTTCAGCAAGGACATTAGTCAGGTCAGTTTAATTTCCTCACTTTCATACTGCAGAACAGTGCTGTAGGATTTCAAACCTAGTAAGGACTGTTTAAATTTCAGTCTAATTCAGATTGTATATTTTTAAAAGATTTTACTAGCAGAACTGGTTAAACAAAAAGTTATCATCAACAGTAACACACACCCCACACACCCTCAGACCAAACATAAGGTTCTTTTTAAACTCAGATACCTGATAGTGTCAACCACTAAATTAACTTCAGCCTGGAACAGGTTGTAGAATTCAGTATGTTAATTGTTTTCATCCTGCCTCTAAAACCTTTCTTTATGCTAAAGTTGAACCTGCAAGTGCAGAAAGGAAAGTGCATCTTTAAGTGTTTTTTTTTATTATTTTATTTTAGGAAAGCTCTGACCACTTAGACTTTTGAGTTTGTAAGTTCTAAGAAATATTTTTTTGTATTTTTGTATTGTATGTGTAATCTTTTTTCTTTTGAAGTCTGATGCAGTTGAATACCTGTAACTATTTTCTTTCAAAGCCTTGTTATAAACATAACATAAAAATGTATACATTATTTTTTTTCCATAGCAGAAATCTTTGGGTTATTTAAAACAAAACACACTTTCAAAACAGACATTCAGGACTTCCAAAACTGATTTGGGCATTACTGGAACTAGGCAAGGCAAAATGAAGCATTTACTTTTCACTTATTTTCATCACATGTGGTTATGTTTCTTGAAATAAATCCCTTTAAGATAGTGGTAATTCACAGTGAATAACTATTTTATCTTGCTCCTTAGTAGTTGATACTATCTTGGTCATTTGTATTAAGAAGAAGCAAAAGGGAACTTGGAGTAAGAGGATGACTTTGAGACCTATTCTTTTTTAGTTAACCTGCCACCAGCAATGTCTTCCACATCTTTGGCTCAAGTAGACAATCATTTCAACAGGATTTCCTGGTACTTGAAAATCCTTTAGGAAATTGCTAGGCAGAACAGCAGACACACTAGGATTTACCCTCCATGCAAGTCAGAGAGCAGAAGTTGTATTTCTCTAACACCTGTGGTCAGTAAATATAATCCTAGCTGTTATGAGAGACTGCAGCAGCTTCTAGCTCTCAGCTGAAGGTGAGCAGAGATCCTGCCTCACGAGATGTACGAGTTCTGTTCCTTCTCAGTGCTTCACAGAAGAAAATTGATCAGGATGGCCTAAATCCTCTCGGGACTGAGTGCCTAACAGGCTTGATCTTGTAGCTGCAAGGGTGTCTGCTGGTGTTTAGTGTCGCTTACAGGAAAGATCTGAAAAGCATCATCAAGGCAAATTGTATTGGGTCTGGCTGAGGCGGAGTTAATTTCCCCACAGCAGCCCTCGCAGCGCTGTGCTGCGTACGGGCACCAGCAAGGTGTTGGTAACACACCGGTGTTTTGGGTGCTGCCGAGCAGTGCTGGCACAGCACCACGGCTGTGTCTCTGCAACAGCCCCCTCACCAGCAGGCTGGGGGTGGACAAGGTCTTGGGAGGGGACACAGCCAGGAGAGCTGACCCCAGCTGACCACAGGGATATTCCATACCATAGGATGTCTGCTTAGCAATAAAAAGCTGAGAGGAAGGAAGAGGAAGTGGGGGTGTTTGTTATTTATGATGTTTGTCTTATGGGAAGTGGCTGGACATTGCCTACTGATGGGAAGTAGAGAATAAATATTTTGTTTTTCTTTGCTTCTGTGCACAACCTTTGCTTTTGCTTTATTAAACTGCCTTTACCTTGACCCATGAGGTTTTTTCCATCTTATTTTCTCCCCCTCCCTGTCCAGCTGAGGAGGTGAGCAGTAGAGCAGCCTGGTGGGCACCTGGTGTCCAGCCAGGGTCAACCCACCACAGAAATGTTAGCTGGAACTTCACTTGACGTTTTAGGCTTTTGTTAGAATAGTCATTGTCTTTGCTTGAAGGTAGTCCTGGTGTGTGTGTGTGTTATTTTTTTGTTCTTTTTCAGGAATCCTAAAGCTCCTGGTAAACTACCTGATTTAGCAATCTTAAGTGCTTCCAGGATATATGCTGAGACCTTTAGCTGCTTAGTATAGCAAGGTATGTATACCTATCAGTGCTTGGAATGTATCCATGTAACTCATGCAGTTTTATCTCAGAAGGCTTATGCTTGCTTAGCAGCAAAGCTTTACTTAGCATCTGAGCAGCCTGCAAAACATTCAAGACATTAGGTGAAGATGTAACTAGTTACCCCGTAACCTTCTCCGTGCCACGCTGCAGCTAGGCCCCTTTTGAGCCTGTTGGTTGTGAATGGATCCAAACTCATCTAATACTAACTATAGTCATAGTTAATATAAATATAAAATAGAAATAATTAAAAAGCCCCAAACAAACAAACAGCAAAACAGTCAGTTACTGGTGGAAGTGATTCAAGCACCACTGGTGTAGCCCCTTTCACACCTAATTCCATTCTATTAAAAGCATAGGCGGTGCGCTGTGCAAATGCACTGTGCAAATGCTCAGAATCTATTTTATCAGCAGCAAGAAGCAGCCTGTCTGTGAGGTAACTGATGGATGCTACTTTAAGTTCATGGGCTTACTCCCATGACCTAACTACAGTATTCAGCCAACTTTGACAAAACCTACTACTGTGTCCTAACGTGACTGCCACGGCAGGAGCCACAGCTGCATTCAGGCCTAATCTCTGTGTCTGCCAGAATTGTTGAGCACCTCCTTGTCAGAACTCGCGTGACTATGCCGACTTCTGTCTGCTGGGGGTGACTTTACCAAAGCTTTTGTGCTGAGACTTGGAGGAAAAGTCAGCTTGTGAGAAAACGGCTGCTTCTGCTTCTTGAAGAGACAAACTGAGGCTTTAAACTATTGGAAATCACAGGTGTAACTAGAACTTTTTCTAGGCTGCCATAAGATAAGAAATCTGTTTGGAGAAGCAACAGAACTTCAAGAAGGCTTTTTCTCTGTCTAGTTAGTAGCTTTAAAAGGTGTTCTGCAAAATGAGGTTGGGTTTTTTTAAATTCACTATAAAATTATAAATTGAGGAATGCTGAGTAGTTCTGCCCTTAAGCTACAGAAGGGAAGGTTACATTCTAAAGTCATCATGATCTGTCTAGTTCCTCTGCCAAGAGACACTGGAACACCATAAAAATTGGACAATTAACAATTTGCTTTTTACTTTATCCTGTTGATACCTTCATTATTTCTTTTGCTTTTATTAACAAAGGGATCTCCTACTGTTCTCTAATTTTGATATATTGGCATCTTAAAAGCTGCGTAGTGCTTACTTAGGAAAGCTGCTTGTGTTTAATGATGGGGAGCCATTGCCTCAGGGTAGATGCGTACTTATCCATTGACTTAAAAGCATGAAACGTGAACTGTTACACTTGAACTCTGTATAGAGCGTGTTAAATTTCTGTTTATGGACTTCCATTTATAAGTCTGGAGCGGTGGGAGTCCAAGTAAGATTTAGTTACCAAAGCAAGCCTTTAAACTCTACAGTGCACACTTTTTGTGGTGTAGATAGATACATGCCAGCTACCCTTTAGGCATGGTAGAGTAGGTAGGAGTGGCGGTGACTGTCACAGCGTGCAGGTAGAGTGTATATTTCTTCATCCAGTGGTATAGAGCAAGATCTTAAAAACCTTTGCTGATCTTGTGACTTAGTTCTTAAATGTGGTTTTTGGGATTGGGTTTCGTGATGAGACAGATGTGCAAATTGTGGTTCTGTAGCAGGAGCTCTACTGAAACTTCACGTCATGAGCCTATGCTTGTAGTACAAGTGTATTAACTTAAGGTAATGTAAGTCATAATAAAAATGTAATTATCTCTCCTTTTCTCCCCCAGTTTTCCGTAATTTGTAAACATAGCAGTTGCATATAAAGTGTTGGCTGATGCTCAGTAACTTGTTATAAAATTATAATTCTGCCTTTGTTTTTGTGAAAGAAGCAGACCTGTGGTAGCCCTTCATGTTTGTATGTACACCAGCCTCTGCTATATAGAATTGCAGGCACCAAATACAGCAGCGTAAAGAGAAATTGTGAAACTAGCAAGTATCATAGGCTGTGCTTTATTTTTGTTACTCAGATGTTTGTTTAACAGGGTCTTGTTCACATGTTAAATTTAAGGCCGACAAGAAGAACTTGGGCTACTACACATCTAAAAGCACTAAGTTAATGCTGATGTTACCACCTGTAAGGCAGGGCACTTTACCTAAGGCAAGAAACACTGCCCTCAGGACAAAACTTTTCTCAGGGGTGCAAGACAAACTTCCATTGTGAAAAGTCCCTGTGAAGCCACCCTAGACTTGTAAGCATATTGCCCTGCAGCTGGCAATGGGAGCTGGGGCCTCTCACCTTCAGTAGCTGGGACTCTTCTGCATGAGAACAGGTCTCAAAAGAACTGCTTGAGAGGTGCTAGGTTCCCACTGCCTTGTCAGCAGCAGCACCTGAATGTTGTTATATTAAATGTATACACAGTTGCAGTACTGTGTATACCTTGAGGGTCTGCGTGGGTGCCCCATCCACCCAGAGGTCTTGCAGCCAAAGTGATTTCAGTATAAATATACACTGTCCTTTGTTAATGTTGTACTCTTGTATCACAATGCTCTGACACAACTTAGGAGGGCAGGGGATTTCCTGTCCTCATACAAGTTAGTTTTTTGAGCCTTAAGCAAACATTAAAAAGTAGGCATTGTTAGAACAGATCAGACATCTGTCTATAAATTCATGGCAAAGCTCAGTTTATTTAATGACAGAAATAACCATAACTTTATACATCAAACACTAAATAAAAACAGCAGAATGTACAGATCAAATTCATTATGTACAGGAATTCACTAGGAATACTTTATAAATGGACACTTCTCATTAACTTTATTTAAAAAAAATCAAATTAAATAATATCAACTGCATATTTGCAGTCTGACTTCAAATAGATTGCAGAAGGGTAGCGAACGTCTTAATTTAAGAGCTGACATCTAAAGAAAAACATAAGGCAACTTCACGTATATGGGAACAGCAAAGCTAAGAGCGACGCTCCCTACTTACCTCATGTACACTACCCTTCTGAAAAGGTAAGGCACACTATGTTAGGAGAGGGGTGCCACAACATTCAGCTTTGACATTCCTGGCCGAGTCTCGTTTAGGAAACAACCTTTTGTGACTTTTTTGTTTGTCCGGTTGGTTGGTTTTTGTTTTTAAATGGCAGGCCATCAAGTCAGTTGAAGTGGTTTTACAGTGAGTAACATGGCTCTGAAATTCAGATTCACTTCTGTCTCTTCCATAGGCTGGGCAAATAAATAAATGCACCGAAGATTAAACTAAGGTGCTGGTAATATTCTTTTTGTAAGGTAACACACTAAATATACAAATAATGTTCTAGCACTATTTACAGCTATTTGCCTTGAACATTTCCTCACTTTAGCAATACATAATTAGTTGTAAGATACAAACATTGATGTAAATTTTAAAGTTCACCTAGCACTCTTTTAAATCTTTTCTGATCATAATGGTAGTACTTTAATTTTAAGCAGGATGGCTATCTCCAGATTCTTGACCATACAAAAATTCAAGAGTTACAGCTAGCAGTATTTATTTTTTAAGTATTCATTTTAGTTTTACTCCATTTGGTAATTAGAAAAGAATACAACTGTAAAGGGCTGCAGGGATATATAAATAAACTACATGACTTCTCTGCAGGAAGACCTTGACCTTTGAAATAGTCATCTACAGATTAATTCCCATCCAAGGCAGGAACTCAAACTACACATTGCTTAAAAAATTTTCAATGACCGCTTATCTACATGCTTGCCAAGTATAAAAAGAACAGTCCATTCTGTAGCTTAGCAGACAGATACTCAAACAGTTAAATAAGATAAAAGGTAGAAATATTCAAATCAGGCAGTTACTTTGTCACAGATTTTGCTTCAGTTTTGTTCAGTGGATTGGTTTCACAGGTAGCAGAGTTACAGGCATGTAACTTTATTGATGAAGTTTAGCCTGCAGTATTATAGGCTTTTGGCTCCTTGGATACCAAAGTTGGGAAATATTTGATAATACTATAGATTGAGAACAATGTAAAGAATACAGGTCTCATCATTGTTCCTGGGCATAGCACATTCAGTTATCCATTGGTAGACGTTTCTTGCTTAAAAAAACCCAACCAGCAATGAAAGAACCCACCTTGGACAGATAAAGACGTGCAGTGTTCATGGTGTTAAATCACAGGCATTTAAACTTGGGCCAAGCACGGCTGTGATTGATGCTTACCGCAGAAAAACCTAGTAAACATTTTTCCATCTATGTGGTGTAATGCCAGGAATTAGCTTGCCCTAGAAGTATTTTCTTACAGCAGCAGTAATAACGTCTTCTGAAGACTCCGGTATTTTGAGAGAAATTTAATTTTTGCCCCATACTAAGATTTTCATAGTTCTCTATTCTGACATTGCTTTGTGTCCCATTTGGGAATTAGCAGGGCTCCTCCTTTCAACAGGATACAAGACAAGATCAGATCGTAACTAGTTGGACTTCTTCAGTCCGCTTATATTCCTAGAGAAGCATGCCATTTGAGAGTTTCTACATCAAATGTAATGCAAAATTGGTAGCATCCATCATTGGATTGCCTGCTTTGGATACATACAACAATGCAGGCGGTAGCTTCCTTTACGCAACCATTGTTAAACGAAACATGGTTGCACGCAGAGGCTGAAGCGCAAGCTCCTCACTTACAGATAAAAAGTGGTTTACGTCTCTAAACAGTCTCCCTGCAGTGGGCTATCCTCTGGTCAACTTAAATTCAGAATCCGTCTCGGAGAATCACTTCCTCAGACTTCTGTGGACCCCCACCCGTTATCTGTAAAACATTTTACAGTGTTTTGCTGAACCTTGGACTTGCCACCCACCAACCTGGAATTTACATAAGTTCTTCAAAACTGGGATAAGCTATCTGCTGATAGTGTGTCTACCCGAAGAAAAAAGCCTCAGATTTTCTGTAGGTTGCAAGAAGCCCACGCTGCACGAAGCATTCTACCATCCCCTTGTTTTGGGGAGTAAACAGACAGAATATAGCACAGGTAATTTGTTCACAAATTTGATGAAATGCACATAAAAACAAAAGTCAAATAATGCTACTGATACCTGTACATTTCTAGTTTTTAGTGCAGCCTCTCTATATTTTTTCTTTTTGTTTTTCAGAAGTTACAGCATGATACTTACTCCATGACACAGAAAACATTATTCTTCCGACTTTTTTTTTTTTCCCCTCAGTTATGGTCAGTGCAGAAGTCTTTGCCTTCAAAGCCTTGGCCCACACTGAAGCATCTTAACTTTTTCCCCCTAATGCATGGTGCAGTATTTTCTCACCAAGACATTCAGTACTGGGGATTAACTGTTTGAAAATAGTTATTACTGTAAGCCTCAGATACCCAGTTAAATACCAGGCCCTCACAGATCGTAAGACCTCACCCTTCTTGCTCTCCTGTATACTATGTTCACTCTGTCTTTGTAACATGGGCCACTTCTACTTCTACAGTTTCAATGGCCTGTGCCACTTCAGCCATTTTCTGTCCTTGCTGTTGTGCCAATACATAATTTACCACCTGCATGATGCTTTGGTCAGAAAGAGTAGAGACTGATGTACATTCCTCAGTAGCTGCAACTGCTTCGATGGCTTCAAGCGTCTCTCCTGTCACTACCACAGTCTCAATCTCACCACCGCCAACGCTAATCTCTGTTTCTTGTTCCTGCACGTCTGCTGCTAAAATGCTGATGGCATGTTCCACCTGTGTCCCCTGGTTATGAAACTGAAGAGTATCTTTTTCCAGCATGATTTTGCAGGGTACGTAGTCCCTATGAAACTTGGTCATGTGCTTCCGTAGTGTCCGGGCATCTATGTAAGCTTCATTGCACACAGGACAGACATACGGTCGTTCACCAGTATGTGTCCTCACATGACGCTTCAATGAACGCGCATCGGCCCAGGCTACTCCGCAAGTTAGACATTCAAATGGCTTCACACCTGTTCTCAAAGGGAAGGCAAGGAAAAGGTGACTGTCAGCATTCATAAATACGCACAAGCAATGACGAGAAGTGACAGCGAAAACAGCAGTATAAAAGAACAAAAGAAATACTATAATTTTTGCCATGTAAGAAAGAGACCACCTTTACCATTTCTTTACTACAATATAATGCAAGCATAACACAATCAATGGTAAGACTGTCCACAAATGCTCTGCCCAATCTAATATTTTTTTTTTCAAAATTCCTTTAAATGCAGTTTCTCCCCTATTTTAAGAACGTGCTGCTTAATAAAATTCAAATTATTTTTTGCTGGTGATGCCTTTCTGAAACCATGCTTTACTTAATAGAATTTGTTGCTTACATTCTTAGTCACACTTTGTTTCTGTAAATCTTACTGTACACATCTCATCAAATCAGCACTTATTCTAGCTGAGCTTGTAACGCCATCTACAGCTTTTTCCCTCCTCCTCCACACCACAGGTGTTCAAATGCTGCATCTGCTGTTTGTATAATCTTATTCTCCCCTACAATGTCTGAGTTCTGCAGCCTCTAGTACCCAATGGGGCGTATGGGTGGCAACAAACACTATTTCAATACCGGCTTTTCCTCCGTAACAGTTACTGTAAGTTTAGGCTAGATACCTATTACAGGGCACGTTCTCTGTTTAGAAACAAACACAAAATCTCTATTTCAATAGTTATATTTAGTCATAACAGTTCTTTAAAAGAAGGCACGTTTCAAAGAAGTGTTTTTTTGCCCCGAGATAGAAGCATATATAGACTTCCAAGATAACTGGAACAACCAAATACTCAAAAATCAATATCATACTTCATGTCTAAAGTAAAAATGCACAGACCTTTTTTTTATTATTATAAAATATTTTCATATTTTCCTGAAACATCATATAATTTACTGCTTGTTACAAATCATGAGGTTGACCAATTTGCAGCAGTGGTCCTTTTTTTTAAATTCAGGCCAATCAGTCTCCTGGTTGAAGAGTATTTTGTTAACCGTGTGCACCTTTCAAACCGGAGAATGTTTGACATCCAATTCTTTGCCAGATATACATATTTTCATCACTTCTAAAAAAGTCCCTCTTCCATTAAAGTTCTGAGAAGCACAAACTGCCACTGTCCCTGTGTGTGACTGCTGTTTTAGAAAGATCCCAACAGCCGCTTCTGGGAAGGACTGGAAGGAAGTTAAACCAGAACTGGCATAAAACTAACTGGAGAGAATATGTAAGACCTTCTGTGCATCTTGCAACACAGGACATACACAGACTCAAAGAAACAATTACTCCTTTGTCCATCATGTTTTTAGGGGTTGAGGGACATCATGACTACTTGTGTTCTACATACCTTCATGATTGTTCATGTGTCTCCTGTATTCCCGGAGTTGTGTGAATTTTCTTCCGCAATGCTCACAAACTCGTTCCAGATTTTGTTTTGCTCTTCCTTTTTTACCATGTGTGGCTTTCTGCACATGTCTTCTGTACAAAGCTTTCTCATAAAATTCTTTACCACATATATTACACCTAAAAAGTGTTGAGAAATCTATTGAAACCACTATGCTACGCTTATGTTATGCTTTTCAAACCAAAATGCACTTTAATTAGAGCAGGCAAACTTTACTGGGAATACTGTCTCATATGACAAGTAGTTCCATAATTAGAAATAATATTCCTGGACTGAGCTATGTTTTCTCTTATTCACAGCCACAAATCTTCCACTTACCATTCTAGAGAAGTGAGATCACATACAAAGCATTTCTAACTTCATCAATTATATTTATCCTCTTAGAACTTTGTACGTATTAGTTGCAGGATTGCGCCAGCAGGTGAACAGTTGGACCACACTATCTGAAGTCATCCATCCATTCTTAAAAACTCAAGACCCCAGACAACATCGATCAATTGGTACTTCAACAATGGACTAAGCAGTTCCTTGGTGTCTGGCTGTGGATCTGCATAACCTCATATTGATAAGTACAGTTCAGTTGTTAAAGGAATTTCCTCTTACCTATAAGGATCTGTGACAGAATGAGACTTTACATGAGAATACCAGTCTTTCTTCCAACTGTAACATTTTCCACAGAACTGACATTGAAATGGCTTCACACCTAAATGTTTATTCATATGCTGCCGAAGATCTCGAGCTTCATAGAAACTCTTTTCACACCTGCAACGGTAAAGGTTTTAGCATCCTATATAAGAAAGATCTTGGTGATCCTGATTTCAAAGGCACTAGAACCCTCCCCTTTAATGGCAACTTGAGACTTTGAGAAGACAACACCTATTGTGCATCAATATCTATATAAAGCACAATCCCTTTGCAAAGTAGGGAAAATTAAAAGGAACAGCAGCTTATCTGAAAGTCTGGAATATAACTTGAGGACCTCTGACACACTTTTGTCTGTTATGGGTAACTATTCTTTCTGTTATTATTTGGGGGGAATAATCAAAGGCAAACTGACTGCAAGACATCAGAAATTTGTATTATACCATGTGAACTTATGAGGATAGTAACAACTGTTTCTTCCCTTACCCAAAGAGGATTCATTATTGATACAAAGATAACTGGGACTTGTTGTTTGTAATGCTCAAATGTTATTTTTTTAGAAATTAAAAAAATAAATTCAGAATCCTAAAAGAAAGCATCTGAAAGTAGTGATAGTCATTCCTTAGCTTGCTGTTTGTATATCTCTAAAACCAGGCAAATTCCTAGTTTTCCTTCATTTATACCTTGCCATAGTATGACTATGTAAAATTACAAATCACTAGCTCCTCTTGGTATGAAAACTACAGAGGTTAGTCTAATCAAAGACATGCTTTCTCCCTTTGAAACAAATTCTGCTCTTCAGACATATTTGCTTGATCATCTGCATCTCTTCCTCATGTAACATCATAACCTGTATGACTCAAGAAAGGACAGAGGCAGAGAAATGCCAGCAAGCAAACGTGGAAGATTCACGTTCTACAGCTGATCTACCTCTTGAATGAGGGAATGTCAGAATTCCCAACCTCCAGGGGAATCTGAAAAGAAAAAAGCTTCCATACAGGAACAAAACTTTTAATATTATATTTCCTGGAGAATGGGCATTCTGGAGAGGAAAAAGGCCTTCTTCACTTTCAAGAAGGGGGGGGGGGGGGCGGGGGGCGGGAAGTTAAAAAAAAAATAAAAAGGTGATGGTCCCTGAGCCACCCAAACAACCTCTTCCTCCTAGGCTGGAAAACCTGACAGCTCCAGTTCCAATGGGGCTCTCAAGGATCTTGGTTTGCAGATCCACATCAAAAAGTATCACAAAGACCCCTGAGGGTCTTGAATGGCGTTGGCACTTGGTGCTCTCCCCTCAAGGCCTGCATATTTGGAAAAGCCATTAGAGAAGTAAAAAACTCAAGCAACCACCACCACCCTCTGACACACTCACACTACTGCAATTTAATCCAACACCTACTTCACTGGAAACTTCCACGATCATTTTAGGAAAAAAAATCATCTTAAGCTTCGCTCAACTGGGCCAGAAGCTCAAACTGAAGCCTAGCAGGGAGATTTACATACCAACCCAGCAAACTAGGAAACTGAAGTCTGATTATTGCTTAGTGAAGCTCTCTAAACCATTTGTGACAACATGAATTATACTCTTAGTAGAGATCTTCACTGTAGAAGAAACAAGGACTGTGTCTGTTTTGAAGGAGCTGGGGAATCAAAATATCTTCTCTGTCAAGGTAATATTTTGCATCCATGACTGTACTGCCTTGAGTAAAAATAATTTATTTTAAAAATATATTTTTCTGTCAAAACCAAAATTGCCTTTCCTAGTATGTTTCATTAAACAGTTTGGTCCCCGTTAAGGACCCTGTTAGCTCTATTTGTTGTTTTTCTAAGATCACTATTTTTAGCATTACAAAGCATTAAATAAAAACATTGGTGACAGAATTAAAGTGAGTATTCAGCAGTTAGAAAGTATTATTTTTGCTAGCATGCAGCACACACTACCAGGGATACTTTAAATAATACTTTAGATGAAAACTTTCATTAAAACTATGAACTGCATACAGGCAATCATATAAACTGTACAACCCCTCTTAATACCTGAGAGAGTTTTCTAGAGACCTAACTGACAGTTTGGAAATTAAGTACCATTTGTGCTTTTGCAGGTCACTTGAAAAGTTCTCCTATAGGCTGCTCGGTCATGGAAAAAGTATCCATGTTTTGCTAACACACTAGGAGACACCCTCTTTCCAGTTACAGAGTTTCTGCTAAACTCAAGTCCATAATGCAAAGATACTTAGGTGGTCATGTAAGTTTTATAATCAAGTTAACTGCAATAGTCAGTGAATCTTAATTTATGATGTTCCTGCAGAGCTGTTTGCTAAACATAGTGTATACTGCAGCGCACACAAGTACATGACATCATAGACTGTATAGGAAATTTTCACCTTAAACTGAAATCGACTATCACAGTAAAAGAGGGCAAGAACAGGCTGAAGGCCCTTGGCTTCTGACAAGTTCACCACTCTTCTATCTGTCCTACAAGGGAGCTTTAAAACCACATTTAAAAACTACTGACTGCAGCTACAAGCGCACACACGCTCATTTAAAAACAACTGTATGAAACTAGAGCTAGGTAACAGTTAAAAATCAAGCTTTTGCTCTCCAATGCAGGTATTGACAAAAGTGCAATTTTACTTTTAAAGTGTAAATGTCTAATTCCAGGCCAGTGAACAGTTTTACACTACAATAAGGAGCTACTTTTAATCTTTAAAATTACTAAGACTATTAGTGTTAAGAGAAAAAGCCCACCAAAAAACTCCCCACCAACCAACTTACTGAGTGCACTGATATCCGCGAACTTCAGGCTTTGGCTGGTGTTTCTTTATGTGTTTACTGAGTCCTGATGCCCTATGGAAAGATTTTCCACAGATGGAGCAAAGATATTTGGATTCTCCTGGCAAAAAAAGAAAACAAAACATTACAAAGCCAGGCTTCTGCATCTCTAGAGTGCTTTGTGAGAGTGTTTTTTTTTCTTCTCATTTAATTTCTCTTAAGTAATCAGAGCAGCGGTACAAAGAGAAGTTGGTTTAATTACACACAGATGGAATTTTTAAGTGTATTTTGTATGTTCCAATGTAATGATACGCAGAGGGGGGAACAGCAACTCTAAATTACTTTATTGCATGTTTTCAAACACAGGTACAACATTGCAGCTACTAATTGGTCATGAAATGTAAACAGTCTAAAAAAAATTCACCTCTTGTGTGAGAAAAACCCAAACCAACCACAATTGCTTGTGTTCATATAATATGCAACTTCTCTAGCAATGCAGTATTGCTTATGGATGACTTAAATCTTGAATTTGTGGAATAACACCTTAAAATAAGTTTTCTGCTTGAATTCATCAATTTAGGAGTGCTGAGTACTAATATAAATTCCTTCATTTCTAGAACAAATTGTCTTAACAAAAACAGTCTCTTTACTTTTGATTCCGCCCAACTCAGGAAACAAGAAATAGACAATTTCTACACATTACAATTTTAAATCTCTGCTTGTATTAAATTATTGTCATCTTTCACATGCTAAGATCTTTAAAGATACCGAGTTTTATAAAATTTTAGTATTAGTACAGCAAGTCTTGTAAAACATATGCAGAGATTCTCAGAGATTTAACTTAGCACGGTTTCCTCTGAAAAGACAGGCTGGAAGTGTAAGTGCTCCAGAACCTGTTGCCTATCTTTGTTGAATTGATATGATACAGGCATAAATATGTACGTAAAAACATAGGAACAGACCAACCATGATTCCCTGTTCTTGTATAGAACATTTGGATAATAACATTAAACTACTGTAAAGTAAGCCCAGAAAATAAATGTAAAATGACTACCCACAGCTACATGATCAGTAGAACAAAAAGGAGAAACTACTATTTTTTTAAACAGTTCCTTTGATACTGAAGAACAATGTTAAAGTTCAGCAGCATACAACAACCAACCAAAGTAAAAGGAGTCTCTTTCTCATCACTTACCTGTATGAATGCTCATATGTTCCTGAAGACTTCTTTTTGTGACAAAAGACTTTTCACACAAGTCACACTTGAACTGTTTCTGTACTTCATGGAGAGCTAAGTGCATTTTTAATCCATGCTTATACGTAAAGGTCTTTCCACAAACCTAAAAAAATCCATATCCAGTGGAATAGGACAAATAAAACTCATTATGTAATAGGTGTTTAACTTCAAATAGAACAAAACCACCTGTATTTCTTGGGAACCCGGATGGCCAAGCCTGTGATTTTGCACCAGTGGCAGAACTGGTCTGTTAAAAAAAGAATATTCAAGGGGAAGGCATTCTTCTAGACACAGGAATATGAACTTTCATGATTCAACTTCATTCTAGTTTTCTCAGTCTTGGACTACAAGAATTTTCATCAGGAATGTTACAGTAGTTTTCCCCATTCTGAAGTGACCTAAATTAACCTGAATTTTAAGACAGAGTGTCAATACTAAAATATCAAGAAAACATTAATAATTTAATTACAGAGTAAAAGGACTTTCTCTTTACCTTGCATGCATGCGGTTTTACACCTGTATGTTTCAGCATATGTATTCTGAGAGAATAGAGCTTAGGTAGAGTTCTCCCGCATATATCACATATAAATTCCCGTTTAGTTCTCCCTTTCACTGACGATGTGCCTGTCTCTTCTACACCAGAGGCTGCAGCGTTCACTTCCGTCTTCCGAGTGTGCCGGACGAGATGGGCTCGCAGGGAGGCACCATACTGGAATTCTTTTTTACACAACTGGGAAAGGAAATATTACAACTTTACTTTGCATTTAATGCTCCAAAATTATTTAAAAAAAAAAAAAAAAAGGTAATCAAAGGTTTTAAGTATAGCAATATGATTAGCTGGGTCTATAGCCTGACTCCAATAGGCATTTTATCTCAGGTTAATTAATAGTTGTAAATTTTGAATTTTACAGCTACCAACAGAACCACTGATCACTTCCCAATGAGGCTAACTTCCAGGCTAATCTGAACGCAGTTGCAAATTTACTGTTAAGGTTAGAAGTAAAGCCCACTCCAGCACTGTCCTGAGCAGCAAGCACACTCCCATGTCACACGGTGCTGTCAGACCATGTGGCTTCACCACGTTTTACCCCACCCCATCCAGATCAGGGCTGCATCCGTCTCTGAAATCCGTAAGGAAAGTAAATACACGCATGGAAAGAGGCAAGAAAAATAATTACGAATGTAATTACTGAATGAATTTTCCTAAAGAGGGAGGTTTATGGATGAAGAAAACCAAACTTACTGGGCATTTATAATCTTTCGACCTTTCATGTTTCAGTGTGTGCATTATAAGTGCATAGCGCCGCTGGAACACCATTCCACACTCGGTGCATTTGTGCTGAGGTTCTACTTCATTATTTTCCGTGGTTTCTCTTTTGGGCTGTTTCATTTTTTTCCCTCTTTGTACCAGCTTCATGGCAACCTAAGTTGGAAAAACATAACCCTTGCATGAACTTTACTACACTGTGTATTTCCTTTGCAAGTTAGTACTAAAAGCTGATGCTTCTGTGTGTTACTATACCACCTAATTTTGCTCGGTTTACTCAGCTGCTAGAAAGTTACCCCCTTTCAGTTCACTGCAAAACTACCGATCTCATAGTGGGTGAAAAATTGGTCTTGTTTTAAAACCATAAACTGATTATCATTATAGGCAGACAATGACTTACCAGTTCAGAGACAACTAACTACTCAAACCTGAGTAACTGCCTAAGTGAGAGCTAAGGGATAGTTACAGAGGAACCACAAGGTACTGCCAGTCACAATTTCTATCAACTGTTTCCAACCCTTTCCTAGGCTCCAACTTCCCTTTTCAGGATTTACATTTGCTTTACTACAAAAGTCATCAGACTAAAAACAAACAAACAAAAAGCGGCCCAGTTAATTTTTACCAGCCAGCAAAAACTGAGTTATTAATAACCTGTGAAAAAATTTACAGTATTTAAGCAAAGTTCTTTCTGGTTAGGAGCATTCCAGCTTTACTACTGGTTTTTTTGTTAGGCGTTAATGTTTTCTGTTAGGCAGTATTGGCAGCACTACCTGGAGCTGATAATCTTGTTTTCCTTTGTAGAAATTTGCTGTCAAATTCTTTAAAAGCCAAGTTGTAAGTGATCAGGCTGAAATTCCCTGTATCAGGTATCTCCCCTTCAGGCTTCTGAGAATAAGGCAAGTGAAAAAAGTACAAGCATCCTCATTTCTTCTTCCTGTTCTCTCAAGTGAGGTATCTAACAGTTTTTGAAGACATGCTAGCCCTTCCATGTCTCTCAAAAACAAACTGAAACTCAACACAGGGACAATATTTTTTTTTTTTTAATTTTGCTGTTGTTCTGAAAACTTATGCAAACTTGGCTAAACTGTGAAGGCACAAAAATAATTTTGTTCAGTAGATGATTAGTAAGAGCTTGGAAAATAATCCATTCATACAAAGCACGCCTCATCCCTAATATCTCCGTGTCAGCTGCAATTACTGCAATTCCAAAGTCAGCAGCATTTTTCTTGCAACCTCTCTTTCCTGTTATTCTTCCAGCATCAAAACTGGGAACTCAGGAAGGAGCGTCCCCTTCCCAATGCTTATACAAAATCCAGTACCATGGCAGGGAGTTGAGGGATGCATGAGACAAAAATGCTAAAAGCTATGAAGCAAGTTAGGAAAGCAGAAACTTATTCCTGAGTCAAATTCTGAGCAATTATCTATACTAATTTCTTTTTTCCCCATAGGTGGCCACTGTCTATAGACCTCATCCGTCAAGGGACCAGATGTACAAACTGCAAAATAAAGTTAACAGGGGCTCTTCCTGAAGGTAGATATTCCCCCCTCCCAAAACAGAACAAAAACATGTCATTTTCCAACCATCATAAATAGGTTGCTCAAATATTTTGATTGTGCTAGTTTTAGCAACTGGGCTTGAATTTGTCCCTCTGTAAAAGGCGACTAATGCTACAATTTCTATCTACAATGGTGTTGTAATGATGACAAATTATCCCCGTCTGGGGGACTGGTGGCTCTAGTATGTAAACATCTCACGGAATGCTTCTGGAAATTAACAGTTCTTCATAAGATTTAGCCAACATACAATGAGCAAGGCAAAGTGTACTGTGTCACAAAAATGGATGTATTTATGCTCAGGGAGGTGAATGTCAGCTATCCACAGGCACTAAAAGAGCAAAGGCTCCTGAAGGGGAAAGAGTAGGAAGACTGTTTCATTAAAAAAAAAAAAAAAATTGAAACAACTAGTTCAATTACTAAACATTTAATATGTCCGAGTGCTAGAGTTTTTAATACCAGTTCTCTTTGAACCTTTTTTTTTCTAACTGACCCCAATCTGAAGGTAGTAGGACTGCATTATTGTAACTTATGACTGTATCTTAAGATCTACATCGGATGTCAAATTTTTCATCCCCAATGCTTTGTTTTCAAGTCTTAACAAATGTAGGGTCTCGCTTCTCTAACAGATAAATACATTTGTCTATGACTGACATACACACATGCTAGTTAAGCATTAAATTCCCAGATCATTAAGAATTTTAGGGAGAAGATACACCTTCTGTCCAACCATAAGAAGCTGTGAGAAGATACTCAAGCTGGGCTAAGGTCACCGAACATTCTAAATTTCTTCAATATGGAAGGAATTTTGACGCCAATGGTTGGGGTTTTTTTGCACCACAACTGTCACAACTCAGACGTTACTTTGGTTTGCAGTAATGTTAATCACTCAAAAAAAGAAAAACATTTGCCAGACAGTGCTTGGAATCGGGAAACAGTCTTTTCAGATTGGTCTCGAAACACTGGGCGATTACTGACAACAGGCCTAAAGACAGATAGAATACCTGCTGTATCGCAGATTTAGGATTTGTCTTTCTATTTTGCAGTTTTTTTTCAATTCCTTTATGCAATCTGATATATCCCCCTTCACTAACAGAACGCTGGCGAAGCTTGCTTTTGTAAGTATCATCTTGGCTGGAAGCTAAGCTTTCCGGTTGTGAAACTGAAACGCTCTGTTCTTTACTTTGCCTGCCACGCTTTTGCTTGAGCGTTTCTGAGGAGTCTTCAGAAGCAGTGTCCACATTTGCTTTACCACTTTCATTTTGGTCTGTCTTAATTTCCATTTTACTTTGCATGTCCATGGCTTCCACCGCCGACGGCTCAGCTTCTATGACAGACACAGAGCTATTTGAAACGCTCTCTAGCAGCTGCATCTTGATGTAATTTTCAGCTGTTTCACACTGTTCTGAAGGCTTCGAAAGATCATCTGGAGCAATGTCCATAGGCTCTGGAGGCAGGAGTTCAGGCTGGAGTGCTGCTGCTTCCTCTGGCCCAGCAGAGGAAGGAGCTCCATTCACAGCTACTGGCGCTTCGCTGGCTGCCAGCTCAGGTTGCTCAGTACCATCCACGGGCTGCGTCTCAACTTCAGTCTGCTCTGTTAAATTTTGTGTTGACTCTACTGTTTGAATATCTCCCTTTTGGTACACCGTAATTTGTTTCTCTTCCATCTGTTTGTGCACGTTTTCACAGATTTCAAGGACCTCTGACATGAAGAGATGCCGGGCAAGCATGGCCACTTCTGCCATACTACAGAAGTCAAAAGTTAATTCTGAAGTATAAGCAAATTCCAATAGAGGCAGGAAACTGGACTTGCAGAACCCTACCAGGAATAAAACAAGAGATTAGACCAAACACTGATGACCCCAAATTACAGCAAAATATCCCATGTGGGACACAACAGTTCACCTTTGACATAGTTAAGTCTGAAATTTAGAGCAAAACAACACACTTGCAAGAAACACTGAAGCCCCTCTGCTGGACTCAAATTAATTGTCATTTATGCAAAAGTGTCCTCATGTATTTTCTACATTGACGTAAGCTCAGACACCGTTTCCAATAAGTAAGGAAGGTATTTTCACAATGAAATTCTCTAGAAGAATGTTTCAAGATACTGGGAGAGTCACAATATTTTTGAAGCAGATTAACCAAAGTCTTTCTGGACCTGCTACAGTCAGAAAGTAGCCAGGACTTAAGTAACAACTGACGTGGCATAAAAATATGACAAGAAAGTGGCTAATGAAAAAAATAAAGGTACAGATATATAGATAGAAATGCTTAAAAAGAAGCATTTGGTATAATTTTCCACAGTTCTGTAAATCACAAATCAAATATTTAATTCAGGGGACCTTCTGGACCATCATACTAGAAATCTATTGTTCATGCATTTCTATTGTTCATGCAGAGACAGACACAGTTAAGAAACTCATGAGAAAGCAATGCAGTAGGCATATGTTCTGTACAATATTCTTCATCACTACAAAGCTATTTTTAGAACACTTATTTTAGGATTGTCTCCTATCTTTAAGGTACCAGAAGGTTTGAGAAATAAGTAGAAACACATATAACAGTGTTTCACAGACATAAGAAACAATTTAGGTTTTGTTCAGCAAAACAGCTCTCTGAGAAGCTAGTCAATATCCCCTCTTGATGTATTCAAGTATTTGATTATGTTCCCTTTTTTTATCCTTGTGATTAACACAAGGATAAAACATGCCTAAGCAAGGTAAAAATCAATCCAAAGCTTCTCAGAAATTTTAAGATGAAATCTGATAGTCCATTCAATATGGAAGAACAGATTATGCAAAACCAGAGCAATCACTTTAGCATTAAAATGCACACAAAATAATTTTAGATGAAAAGAGAGAAAAAAGCAAGATAAAATATGCAGTTGTCTTGAACACTCAAAAAAGACTGAATCAAATACTGTACACCTTACTTAGGATATTATGATTTCTAGCTTTGAAACCCACAACAATTCACCTGACAGATCCACTACAGCTTCATGACTAGACACAGCTCCCTTTTCAATGAAGAGCTCTCGGAAGTACTCGCTGTTGGCTGCCAAGACAGATTTGTGAGCTTTGTACTCCTCTCCTTCAATCAGCAGAGTCACATCACAGAACTGATTGGAAAGCCTCTGCTGATTCAGTTGGTTTAAGACTGACAGACAATGTTTGGAAGATGACTGCTTCACAAGGCCCTTACTGTCAACCTGTCATAAACAACATTACGAGAACTTCATTACATTTAGACTGTGCCTTTTTAAGCATTCACACTGAAACACAGAAAAGGATTATTTTCTGCAACCGTACAATCAGTTCAAGCCTGTATAATAATAAATAAGCTTAACTTCATTTATAATAATAAAGGTTAACTTTACTATTGGTTTCTTTCTTTAAATACATCAACTCTCACCCTCCCTTGAAACACAGTTAAAACAGACAACTGGAAAAATGGGAAGACATGGGTATTCAAACAGTTCCTTGAACGTATTTTTCAATGTTACAGTCTGAAACGGTTTCTAGATTCAAAAGTCTTTACACGCATACAAGCCTGCAGTTATCATCAATAATTTTATATATAAATATAGCATCATTTATTAAGGAACAGATGTAGATTCCATGAGAATCTTGTATGTGATGCTTTACTACTTATACTTTTGCCATTCATTTTCCCTTGGGTCCTATATACACAAAGAGGAATCAGAGTGATTTTACTTTCCAAATATGACGTACTATAGTTAATTTCATGTCATATACACCAGTAACCCATTTCCACATATTGAATATCTTTGGCAAAATTTATGTCGTCTTATTATTGCAAGACTATCACAACAATGGAAAATAAGTATGTGACTAAGGACACATTAACAAACATCTTAAATACATTCAGATGTAAACAATGGTACTTACAAATACAAGCTCATGCTTCGCTATTGGCTTCTTCTTCACAGGCTTTGGGGATGCAGCTGGGATTGATGTTGTATTACTCAATTCATCATCTGTTTCATTACCATCTTCGTGAGATTTTGCATCCAGTCCTAGTTCCTCCAGCATTTCAGAAGGATCTGTCAGAGATCTAGAGCGATCTAGCTTTTCCTGGCACTTGCTGCATTCTTTAATGTAATCTTTAACCTGCTTAAGAATACCTAAGAAAAATTAAAGGAGCTTAATTAGACTTCTAATCTTCACTCAATTTACCTTAAACATGTAATTAAATATGTAGGTGATTAGCAAAACAATATTACACGCTTATGGAGAAAAATGAAGTTGGTCACCTATACTTTCCTTCTCCGACTTCTTTTTACCAGTTTTGCTTCTCTCACACTATTGTATGATACTGTATGTCACTACTGTAATCCATCATTAATTTGAGATGGAACATTTAGAACATCACTATATCAAGCAGACCCTCCCAGAAAGATTTTTTAAGGCTAGAAAAAAATATTTGTATTTGTACATTCACCCTAAGAATGCCAAGACAAGGAAAGCTGTAACCTGATCCTGCATTTAGCACATGCAAGTGGATCTCTGCTTGTCCATACTGAGGGGGATGAGAATTGGAAGGCTCACCTAAGGGCTTTTTCAAAATCGGGATCAACTCTCTTATATGCCATGATGCTGATATGTATTATTAACACAGATTTAAATCAATTGCCTATGATTTTGGAATTTAAAGAAATTAATTTCCCACCATTACTTTAACCGGTGTAAGTAAATAGTTTTAGATACTCAACGGTTCCTAAGCTCAGGGTCCTCCTCTAGGTACCAAGGCATTTTCAGTGTATGGCTTTCAATAGAATTTCATTTTCTTCACTAGGACAATATAAAAGCATACATAACAACAGCCGTGTCTCTGTAGTTCAAAATCTAGCACAGATCAGAAACTTGTCTGACATAGATTTGCGCCGCTCACCCCTTTTCAGAGCACGAGATGCACTATCACAGCATACATATCTCTGTAAGGATGAGGAAAACACGGACTTCAGGCAACCCAAGACACTCTAACCCAGGACATTCATGCCCATTTCAAACATTTTTATGCTTCCTTGATTTCATGGCTGGTTCTCAGGACAGAAGATTTCTGGTCTTCAGATCCCATCTCTAACACCCTTCCTGGCTACTGGGCCACACTCCAGCCCATTGCTTCCCAGTTACAAAGCAGCAGACACAACAGACTGGCACCCATCTCAGGATGGTGACTGGGTCAAAGCTGCTGTCCACTAGCAGCAGAAGAGTATTATTATGGCAAGGGAAAACAATGTTTTCAAGGAGACACAGATATGAAATGAAATACTTGAACTGAAAGCAGGGCATGAGTTTTAGTATTCTCAGTGCAAGAGAAATAAGATAATATAGGTTGTGCAAATAAAGGTAACCAATAAGACCCAAAGATGCAGAATATAGAATGATCTCTTCTGATGAAGAGAAGATATACTGAGGTCCATTAAGGAAGTTTCCAGCATAGGATGACAGTAGATGCTAGAACAGTCCAATATTGGGTAGATGATGAGAACTCAGATAAAGGCAAGATGACCATCATCCAGAATGGATATATCAACTTTGAGACATCAAATTCTTTTTCGCATCAAAGATCTTCAAGTCAATGAGATCTGGACTGCAGCTAGACAAAAAAGCCTCCAAATTAAACTATGGAAAACTAAAGCTGAAATGACAGACGTGCTGACTGATGGACCAAAAAAGCAGAAGAGGAGAAAAAGTACAAACAGAAGGTGGGCCCTGGGCAACTGAAAAGCAGGATATTTGTTTAATGGATATGTAAAAGTAGAACACCAAATCCAAAGGGAACACAGATACCAAGCCACTCGCTCAGCCAAAAGAAGGCCCCGATTGGGAATTACTGCTGTTCATACACTACCATTTCTAACGGCTATGACATCACTCAGGACCCAACTGAGAATTAGTTTGGTCTTTACGGCTTCTCATTGGAAGAAAGAGACAAATATAACAATGAGTGCAAGGACTACGAACCATCACTGGCAGCTCTACTATTACGTGAACACCATCTACAGGATAGTTGGAAAAGGTATTATGAGGTTAAACGCTGAACTAGGTCATATGGATCGGATTATCGCCCTGTACAAAGTGTAGAAGTTGAGAAATTGCTACCTTAAGCAGGCTGCAAGCTACACTTGGGTGGGGATAGTGATGCTCTGTGTTTCTATACATGCAAGACAGCGCTACCCAACAAGAAGACACAGGACAATCTGCTGACTGAGGTGCAACCCGCGCAGCGAGGCCTGCCTCTTAAGGACTGACCCAGAGTCGCAGCCTACAGACCATGCGCGTTGAGAGGCAGCGTTTCAAGGCAGCAGTCAGTCAGCGAGCGACAGTCGCCTCCCGCTTTCTCCCGGCAGGGTACACAGCCACCTTCCTCACAAACCCGGACACTGACCCAGCGCCGCAGGGGTTGTAACCGCGGAGCGGCCTTCTACCCCCCAGCCCCCAGCTCGGTGGGGTTTCTCCCGCTGCCCGGCCGGACCCCCCCCGCCACGGCTCACCTCGCCACCAGTACTTCTGCGAGAGCCCCTGCCAGGTCTGCAGCCGGGTGCGGTGGGCGCCGTCGGGCGCCAGGTGGGCGGCGCGGATGAGGCGGGCGCGGCGCTCGGCCTGCAGCACCACCTCGAGCTCGGCGAAGCGCTGCTGGTCCCGTTGCCGCCGCTGGTAGTAGAGGGTGCCGCCGCGCACCACGTAGCAGGCGGCAGCTTTGCGGATCTTTCGCTTGGCGTTGCCTTCCGTCCCCGGCGCGTAAGGCTCCCGCTCGTTGGTCAGGTAGCGCAGGATGGCCAGGTAGCTCTCCTCGCTGGACATGGCGGGGCGGGGGGCAGAGGGGCAGGAGGAGAACGAGGGGGGGTGGGGATGAAGGGGCGGCCTCCGCGCGGCTCCCGCGAGCCCTCAGAGCCACGCCGGGCTTGCTCCCTCGCCGGCGGGCAAGGGCACGGTGCTGGGCACGCCGCTGTCGGAGGGCGGGCGGAAGGGGAGGAGGGTCAGGCTCTCGCCCCCGGGGCAGAGGCGGCTGCGGGGCAGCGTCTCCGCGCGGGACGGGGCCCGCCCGGGCCAGTCACATGCGGCGGGACCGTGGGGGGAGAGGCGCCCCGACCCTCGCCGCCGGGGTCCGTGGGGCTGCGGAGGCGCCTCCTGGGGCAGGGAAAGCATGCGCTGTCGAGGGAAGGAGGACCGGGGCCTCCCGCGCCTCCGCCGGCCCCTCGGCCGGGCGCGGGGAGCCTGGAGAGCGCGGGTGGCGGGTCCGGCGGGAGCCAGGCCCGGGGGGGAACTGGAGTTTCGCAGCCAGCGGCGGCGGGTGGGAGGGAGAAGCTCGGGCAGCAGCAGCAACGGAAAGACAAAATGGCTGCTACACAAGAGGAAGTGAGGTCAGAAGCCCGCGCGCATGGGAGGGGCGTCTGCTCAGGGAGGGCGCAGCTCATCGGAGGAGCAAAGCCGCCATCTTGGAGTCGGGCAAAGGAGAGGCCGGGCGGAAGGCTAGACGCGGCCATCTTAGAGCCGGTCAAAGCCTGTGAGGGCGGGCACAGCCATGGCGCTGGGAAGAGGGAACGCTCCTAAATCAGTACTTCTATAGCCCTACCTCCGAAACGAGCAGCCTCCGCTTCAAAATTGCCTCGGGAGTAGGAGCTACGAGGAAATTGGAAGTACGATTTCATGTTGCAGTGTGAGCATACCTATCAGGAGCAGCACAACTGGTGACAGCTGCACCAGCACGGACGGGGGGACATTGAGGCTACATCTGGGTGTGTTGAGTATGCTCTTTTTCGTTTATAAAAGGAAAGAAAGAAAATATTTTAAACGCCAACTTCTGTTTTATCTTGTCCAAGTTCTGACCTGATTTTTACACCCGTAACAGAGACATGAAACGTAGGAGCCCAGGGAGGAGCATAGCCAGCAGTGACCCTTCCTTTGTGCTTAGTACTTTCAAGACAGCGTCTGGAGTACCATCATCCCCCCAAATGCAGATACAGACTGGATGGAGCAAGTCTGGCAGAAGGCCACAAAGATGGTAATGGCTCACAGCATGAAGGGTGAAGCTGAGACAGGCGTTTTCAGCCTTAAAAAGGTGAAGGTTTTGTGAGGACCTTCTTGTCCACACCTACCTCACCAGAGGACACAGAGAAGATGGAGGCAAGCTCCCTCAGGGTTGCATAGCAATAGGCAACAGCCACAGGTTAGAACGCAGGAAATCCTAGTTACATATAAGGATTTTTAAATTTTTTTTTAAGCCATGGTGGTAGTCAAATACTGGAACTTAGGCTGTCCTAAGAGGTTATGGAACCTCTGTCTTTGGAGTTGTTTCAGACTCACCTGGATACACCTCTGAGCAACCTGATCTAAATAGACATGCTTTGGACTAGATGACTACTGGAAGTCCTTTTCAACCTAAATTATTCTATGGGTCTATGAAAAACTTAAGTGCTCTATTTTTAGTGATACTTATAAGGATCAATTATGTTGTATTAGGTAAACACAAGGACTTGAATTTATTAATTTCCATGTTAATTCATTGCATAATATCTTTGAGCTGAATAGCACATAATTACACCAGGTTAAGGCCCTGCTTTGAACAGCCTACCTCACTCACTTGAAGCATACCTTGTGAGAGGAGTAACCTGATGGGTTGTTACTCTACTCCATCTCACCGCATCAGTCAGAACTCATGAATAAACAGCAAGAGTAATCTTAAAGCATTTCTGTGCACCTCTGCTGTAACACCAGGCAGCCAAAGCCTGCAAACTTCAAAGCATTAACAAATATTGACTAATTAGTCATATCTGACAATCAATTCCTATATATAATTAACAGTATTTTAAGCAAATTTTAAATGCTCACCTTCACTTTCAGCTGTTTAGCTGAAAACTTTCACAAGCATGCATGCAGTGTACCAGATGCTTTCTACAAGACACTGATATAATCAGGATTTTATGTAGTCATCACTAGCATAGGTAACTTTCAGTGGTGTTTTCAGCCTTCAGTTTTAAATTATTAAAAATTCCTTTCCCTGTAGCAATAAGCAGTTTTCCTTCCCCTCTTTCCCCCTCTAGTTTCTGGCTCCTTTTTCAAGTGCGTTGACCAGTTTAAAAGCCTTCAATTTAATTCTAAACATGACTACCTCCTATGCTTTTTAACAGCAAAAAGCATAATTGTTTGGAAGATAATGGTGCAAATTCCCCTAATGTCATCAAGCTAGACCTATTTTAAATGGGTTGCAACCTTCATCCAGACCTGTATCTATTTTATTAATAAACCCAAACCAAAGTATGATATAATTCAAAATATAACCCAATTGCCTGTTACAGCCATAGTGTTTTTGAAGTCCAAAAGAACTGCAGGAAGCAAAACTGTGAAAAGACAGCTGCTTCTTGACTAGTGTAGAAGATAAAGCAAGCCCTCAAAACAAACAGGTATGAAGATGTGGCATCAATAAATTGAGAAGTATCTGATCCAGAAAATAGAAAAGGTTCGTATTCTGCTATGCTTCTAGTAAGTCAGAGGACAGTCTACACAGTATAATTACTGTGTAATTATTACTGAAGTAGCCAGATGAATACTTAACATAATTTAACAAATGGCCACTCCCTCTAGGGATGGGAAGGTGGGGAATTACTAAGGGAACCCCTATCTGCATTCCGGAAGTTAAATAGGAACCTAAATGGGCTTGAAGTAATTGTATACCATCAGCTGCATTTGAGGCTCATTCAACTTGTTACCAGCATTGCAAGTGCTGCTAACTGGATCGTAATTGCAGAAGAATGGCCATAGTGGGTCAAGAAATCCATTTAGCTTACTGAATGAGTGCAAGGCAGGACCTTTACAGCCATCCTTTTCCTGACAACAGCTTCCAGCAATCCATGGTTTTGTTACTTCCTGACCCAGGAGCTGCATTGAACCTTTGCGTGTAACAGCCATGCGATACATGAAGCCATCCGTTCCCTTTTTTCAACCTTTTATCCTCTCCAACAGTGCATTCCACAACACAAGTAGTGCATCATCCTTTTTAAGTGTCTTAGAGGGTACTGCTTCACGCACCCCTTTAATTTGCATCTCTGAACTTAGAAGCCTCTTTTTATGCCACCTGACATAAATGCAGAATAAACTTGTACTTGTGTGCTGTTTTGTCCTTCAGGAAAGAACAGCTTCTCAAACATCAGCTCCATCTTCCCTGCCACCTGGGTCATTCCTTAAAGACTTAGGAAATGTGTGCTAATACAGCAGATTATCTAAGAAACCAAATGTTTCATGGCAAGATGATGTTTATCAGTCTGCAAAACCAGACATGGTTATTTCATAGATTAACTCTCTTCAGTATATCTCCCAACAGTTGAAGAGAATATGGCACAAGTTATGGATATTAGTCAGATGTTTATTCAGCATGACTAACAGTTTTGAAAGTTAGCGCTTTCCACCAACACGGGGAGCAGAAACCTTCACTGGTTTCACAATCTTCTGCTTAGGTGCTGCTTTTGTAGGAGCCTGTGGAGAAATAATAAAGTATGAGCAAAGAGAAGCAATTTATCTGCAGTCCTGAAAGTGTCTATGTATTTAAGATTCTTGACAGAAATTGGGCAATTTAAATCAATTAGATTAGAATTACAATCTATCAGATTAGAATCATGTTAATAGATTCTTACACACATACCACTGTAAGCCTACAGCATGTATGACACCAACAGATGGGATTAATTCATAAGTAATAATTAAATAGATGCTAGCATTCATCAGTACATTGTTACCAAGTTCCTAGATAGTGAAGATGTCACATCCAGACAAGTTTTTAGTGATTAAGAGTCTCTGACATAAGGCCAGAAAGTTGTTTACTGTAATACTTATTTCTTCTGTAAAAAAAGGTTCATTCTATTCAGCTGTTTGGGTGCGTTTAGCTTTTGTACTAAAGTTTGGTCAAGGTGCTTCTAGATCAAAATAGATAAGCAAATGCTTCTTCCAAACACAAATGGGAATTTCCAATTAAGCGCTGCAATAGAATGTTGTCTTGCAACACTGTATATTCCATTTCATGATTTTTGTCCACCTATTGCAGCTTACCTTTGCAGCAGAAACAGCCGTTTTCTTGGTTGCCTGCTTAGCCTTCTTGGCTTCTTTTGCAGCCCTGTTAATTCACAGAAAAAGAGGAACAGTTATTTGTGTCTGCCATTCACTGTTTCTTTGTCTTGGCACTGTAAGAGCTCCCTAAGATCAAGAAAGGAATGTATTTCAGGTTTATCCTCTGCATTCAGTACCTTCTAGAGAGACTACGACAGAGACAGCAAAACTGTGTGCGACAAAAATGGAATTTTCACAAAGGGAGAGGGCAAGAAGAGACCCTTCTCTGCTGCTACTATCTCTTGCTCAGATTACTCAGTATTACCTCCAAATATACTGATTAAAAAAAACAAAGCACCAACAAAAAAGCTTATAAAACACAGAGCTCATCTAGAATTTAAGCTCGTGTATGAAAAGCATTATTAAACTTTGAAAAGCCTAGGATAGCTCCGTTTTATCTCTGATTTCTCACCTAATAGCTTGTTCCCTCTGCGCCTTTCGTACTTCGGGCTTCTGATTTCGTTTAGCCATAATCTCAGCTAAAGATGCGCCAGTGATAGCTCTCTGAAACTTAACAGCACGACGCGTGCGCTTCTTTTGTATCTCTTCCTAAAATGGCAGGAGATGGAGACAATTAGTATCACAAGACATTAAATAAAAGGCTAAAGACAATTATAGAAACAGGCTGCTATTAAGATTGAAGCTATTATAGAACTGTATGTAGAAGTAGAATTTTGCTCCTCACTTTGGAGGTACCTGATTTCCTGATTTGCCAAAGCAGATGAATAGCTAAAAAAGAACAATGTATTCTCCTTTGCAAAGCATAAAAAAAAATTTTGTAAGAATGTCAGAAGTTCAGCCTTCTGTAACTCCCAGAAAAAAAATGAGGGAGGGATAAAGTCTGCTTTGATGGAACATTCTGAAAGAAAGACACTTCCCAGCTGTTTCAAGCTGGATCATGGTGCTGGGCAGCAGTGTAAGCCATTGAGCATCAACTTTCCTTCTCCAAACTGGTAAAAACATTGACTTATAACAGATCTGTAAGCCTTTCTAAATGTTCTTTTGCTCTTTAAGTTTAAGCAAGAGCACTGAAAATACCTCATGCTATATTCCTTATTATCTTTTTCATGCAATGACAACTACATAGGAAAGACCTACTAAGTTACACCTCAAAGTTTTCAAGAAGGGTATATTAAAAGTTCCCCCACCCTTTAACGCCCAAATCATCTGTTTGGAACTATGACCCACTATATTTTCAGCTCTCTATGCTGTCATCATTCAGGAAGTTCACAAGTCTAAACTTTTAGAAAGTCTATATATTAAAGAGCATTACCCACTGTCTGTAAAACTAGTTTTTTAAAACATATGCTATTCACACAAGCATTGAAATCAACTGAACCTACTGTGATTCTGAGTGAACCCTCAAAGAAGTGATATAATACAAACGCAATGCTTTTGCTGAACTGGTTAGCTTTCAGACATAAAGCAACATTGGCCAGTCATCATCCTGGTTACATGGGTCATGCTTCTGTTAAGCACCAGCATACTGAAGTCACCTCTATTCTAACAGACTTTATCTTTTGATGGAAAACTTCAGAGCAGTGTTATTTGGTATATACTTACTGACTGCCCTTTCTTGTGTTTGCGCCTATACAGAACAGTCCAGTTGATTTGACGGGGGTTTCTCTTGGAAAGGAATGCAGACTCACATTTTGCATTCAAGAACTGAAAAACCTGGGAAGGTAAATTATTTTGTGTAAGCTTTGTTTCTATGAAAGGCATTATTACAGTTTACATTAACATACCAAGTAATTATTTGATTCAGTGTTTTTCAACAGTGATGCTTTTGTATTTCTTTACACAGCTCTGACAACCCAAAATCTTAGAACATAATTTATAAAATTTAAAGTTTGGAATTTTGTTCCATCAATTAAACTGATGTCTTGCAAGGCATTCCATTATAAGAAATTTTCCAGGCCTACTTTAGTTCTCTCACAATAAAGCCTACTGTTACAGTTTTTGTTTTCATAATACAACTAAGCAGCTTATTTTTACTGAGGAAAGCTCAAAGTACCACTTGCATCCACTGCTGCACTGCATTCTAGGTGCAGCATGAACAGCCATATCTAGCACCGTACTTTTCAAGTAACTACGTGCTTCCTGTAAGCGTGAGTCAAAAATTGGCATAAGGAACACACCAATATTCCACCCAACTCCTTCTTGTATAGTTACGCTAACCTTCTTGCCTAGAATAACAGGCAGAATTAGCAGGCTGATTTATTAAGAGCCATACAATTACATTTGAAGTATAAACAAATTCCCAGGAGAGCAACCGAGGATTCAGTCAGTCCATTTACTTTGCTATTATTTCACAGGAGATTCTGTACAGGAAGACTACTGTACTGGGATATCCAAAACCCAAACCCACTTTTTGTAGACAGCAATAGTGTATTTCTGACAGTCCTACCTGTTTGAGATATGACAGCCTGAAAAGGCTCCCCTCCCTATTTTATCCCAATGATCCATACACAAATTATTTGCAAATCCAGATGTTTGCTTGAGCAAATCCAAGCATTAGATACAGTATGTCTAAATAGTATTTTCTACACAACTTTGGTACTTTAGACCAGATGCTTTATGACACCCTTCCCAAATTACAACCTAAAACCCGACTCAAAATCCCAAAGCTACAGCGCAAGCACAGTTCTCCCGGGGACCGGGTCTGACGGTAGTCGCGACATCTGCACACCGACGGAAGCACCGCGATGCTATTCCCATACCGCTCAATAGGAACTGTTCAGGCAGACACTACCGCAACGCCACCGGAGACCCCGGGCAACACCGAGTTCCCCTCCGCGCCTCCAGTGCGAGGCCTTCGCTCCCCCCAGCGCCGCGCCAGCCTCTCTCTCAGGCCTACCGCCCCCTCCCTTCTGCAAGGCCCCCTCCTGCTCGTCCCTGCCGCTCAGCACCGCGGCTGCCCCCGCCCCGTTGAACTCGCCCTGGCCTCCCCGGCCTCACCTTGCCGTCGGTGCGGGCGTAGCGGCGCCCATGGCCCGGGTAGATCTTGTACCCGCTGAAGCTGCACAGCTCGACCCTGCGCGAGAGAGAAGAATTAGGGAAGAGAGCGCGTTAGCGAAGGAGGAAGGCGCGGCCCTCCGGCGGCATCCCCACAGCGGATGGCCCCGGATGAAGCGGCGGGGAGCCCCCAAGGCTCTTACTTCATGATGGCGGCAGCTCCGAAGCGGGCGGCGGCCGGGGTGAAGAGGAAGAGAGGATGACGGGAAACGGCGTTCTGTGCGCCGCGCGCAGCATGCCGGGACGGCTCCTCCCGCGCTGTGCCTGACGGGAGGGGATCGAGGCGGGGAGGGGAGCACAGCACAGCAGCTCCCCGGGTGGAAGGGTCTGCGGGGTCCCTGTGGGAGCGCTCACGCCGGCCGCGTTTTTCACTATTCGGTTAACATCCTACCGGGCGGTACCATATGTGGGACTTTCCTTCCTATCGGGAATAAAAGACACAATTTTCCCGTAGCGGAGCAAGGCAGCCAATCGGCGTTCGGCGCTTGGTTGCCTGGTGGCGACGGCAAGCGGGAAGCATGGCGGCGACGGGGGTTGCGGCTAGGACCGAGGCCGTCTCGCCGGCTGGAGGGGGTAAGGGGAGCACCGAAGGCCACGAGCCTACCAGGGGCTGCGCGGCCGGGTTGCAGGTGTTGGGGGCCGGCTGGGCGTTGCGCCGGCGGGGGTTTGTTTGGGTTTCCGCTGAGTGCCGGTGAGAGGCGAGGGCGCGCAGTGCACTGTGGGGGCTGTAGTACCCGGCCAGCTGTGTTCTTCCCGCGCCTGCGGGGTTCGGACTACAAGTCCCGAAAGCCCGTGCGGCCCTTGAGTGGGGCGCGGGGGTGCTCGGCTGAGGGGGCGCTGCGGCGGTGGGGGGGGGGGGGCGCAGGGTCGCGCCCCCTCCTTTTGAGGGCTCGGGGGCGGCTTGGCTGCTCCCCTCTTCGCACTCTGTGCTCTCCTCCTCGCCTGCGGCCGGCACCTGGGGTCCCCAAGCGGGGGTGGAAGCTGTCAGGATAACAGGGGGCGAGGAGAGCGTTGTCGATGCGGCTTCCCGCTCTGGGGCAGCCTGCCCTGAGGAGCGGGGGTCGCCGCCCAGCAGCGGGTTTGGCTCTGGGCATGGGAGGGAGGAAGGGGGCGCGGAGAGGGGTTGTCCATCCTGCTGAGGCCCGAGGCCCTAAGGAAGGATTTGCCCACTGCCTTGTAGAAGGTAGGGCAGGAGTTGAAGTAAGGCCTCTTTTTTCCAACAGTGGAGGGCAGAGAGGTCTTGGAAGGCAGGGCCCCCTCTGAGGGTGCACTTTCTTGCTTCCTGCCTCCGTCCAAAAGGATGGTGCGTTATAATAATGCAAGTCTGGCTTTGAAGGCTTAAGGGCCCAGTGAGTGAGCAGAGGCCTGAGCAAAAATTGTGAGCTTCTGAGGTCTAATAACGTACATAGCTGCCAAACGAGTAATCAGCAATTCTGAAACATTTTCCTGGGTACTGAGAGCCTGTTAGGAAAATCTCATTCCCAAAGTATTACACCAATGAGTCTTTATAGTATGAAATCATATTAACTTTGTTAAGATACATATATATAGTTCACGCTGTATACTGAATAGTCATGCTTAAGCAAGAAAACTAAAGTACCCCAGCTCATCACAAGGAGGAGAAGGACAGACCCCCTTGAAATAGGGACATTTGCTTCACTGAATCTTAAAGCTGCCCACAAAGGATAAAGGATAGCCCCAGATAACCAAGGTAGCGTCAGCATCCTAGTTTCTCTAACACCGCTGTGAAACCATCCCATTTTCTGGAATTGTAGATAAGTATCAAGACTGACTCCAGGGATGTCTAGGCCCATAGAGAAGCAGGTGGATGATGATGCCATAGAAATATAGTTTCTTTGTAAATGGTAGTGTGTGTGTGTGTTTTAAGTAGCAAATCACGTTGTACCTGAATGCTTGAAAAGTATAAGAACCGTGTGTAAAACCACATTCCAGGTGCCTCAGTTTGAATGAGACGCCTCATGTGCATGCATAAAAGGATTACTTTTGTAATTCTGTACTGTGGGTCCTAGCCTCCCTCCTTGGTCAGTGTGGGCTGTAACAAGCCCTTGCATAAATGGGCCGATGCAAAATTTCTCTGTTTAGTTAAAGTAACCAAGTGGTTGCAGAGGTGGTTACTTAAGTGAGAAACATGCAGTATCTTTTCCCTGAACATGCAAAGACAGGAGTTTGACAATTTCTGGTACTGCTGGCTCTGCATTGCCACTCTTCAGAGCTCTTCAGGTGGCTGTGGATTTGAGAAGCAATGGAAATGTAGTAAGTGACATCAGAGATGCTTCTTAGAAAAGCATATTGTCTTGTTGACAACATGGTACACAAAAAATGTTTGTCTCCATCCTTAGCATAACTACAGCCTAAAAACCTGCAAACTCTAAGAATATTAATACATAGTGCATGTTGGGGTAAGAATACTCTCCTGGAACATGCAGCTGAAAAAGGCAGCATTATTTACTGAGCAGATAGTAAGAGAAGAGGAAACACTAGAATGGTGTATGTATGTAAAACACACAGCAGAGGCTTAATGTCTGAACATTATTATTAGCAGGTGTCACAGTGAGTACCCAATGATTCAAGTTCCCTGTAGATGGCAAGTGTTTTCCTTTAAACTTTATATAATAACAGTTTTTGCATGAAACATTTTAGTTGTGTGTTCTATTAATTAAATGATATGCTAGGCTATTTACAATTTGCTCCTGCCCAAATGTCAGCAGTACTATAGTATGGCAATATGAATGGGTTCTTTGTTCTGACTTTTCACTAGGTACTTTGTTGGAGTATGGGACACTTAGCCTGTCAATACAGTTTGGGGACACCAGCACCAAAATCCCAAGGCAAGATGTACTCGGGGATTTGGCCAGTGAAGTCCTGGAGTGGAATCTTTGGCTCTGAATTAGACACATGCCCTACCCAATAAGTTAAGACAGTTAAATACTTAAGATTAGGTTTTGCAGTGGCCAAACTGCTAAAAGGGAGTATGTCTTAAAATATCTGAGGAAGTTTTGAAGGGAGGGTTGAATCTTAAGTTTGTTTCTTCTCTGAAATTTAAGCATCCAACTGCTGACAACAGAGAGGTGTCAGTTTTGGTTTCACAGGCTGAAACCGCTGCTTCAAGTTTGCACCTGGAGTGCACTTTTAAAAAAAAAAAAAGTGTACGCTAATAATATTTTTCCTTTGAAAAACAGAGAGGGAAAAAGGAAGAAAACTGCAGGCTTTTATTCAACGGTCTAGCTTTTTGAAGACTTGTTCATGATAAGGCTGTTTATTTTCCTCTGACTGAGGACTAATCACATGGGTATTTCACATTTGCGAGTTAAGTGCCCTAATCTTCAAGTACTGTAGTAAGGTGTTTGATGGAGCTCTACAGGAAGGTAAAGTTTGTAGGTTTGCATCATCAGGTTTCCCACACAAGGAAGGATGTTGCTTATCCTTTTTCCAGACTCCTCCCCTCTTTAAATTGTTTTTTAGTGACAGGTATGGTTGCTGTGAGTGTATAGAGTGTGATTCTACAGATGTGTGCTAGGCATGTTCTGGGTTTGTCTACACGCAGGAATTTAGATAGAGTGCCTACACATAGGTAGTTGTCAAGCTGCTCAAAACTTGAAATCTTTGAAGAATTTAAAAATTTAGGGGCTTTTGAAATTTGGGGTTTTGAGGATCACACCTTTAAATTTAGCTACTGATATTTTGCCCTGCTGCCCACTTCAGAGGCTCTGTTACTGACTTTACCAGAATTCTACCAGAATTCTTTATAGGATGGGGTCTGGAATCCTTATCTTCCAGTAACTGGATCAGTTACTCTAATGTGTTTGGTCTGAAGCAATGTGCTTCAGTTTTGCATGGAAAAGAAAGTTAATTTGTATTTGCAAATTAGCTGCATGCATTATAAAACAAATGTGTTTATCTTGCTTTGCTTTTTCAGTATATGTTCTCATATAGAAATTGTTGACTTGGGACTTTTTTTTCCCTTTTTTTCTTCTCCTTTTTCTTCTAAGGTTTGGTAGTGAACTGGTCAGGTCAAGGATTGCAAAAACTGGGTCCGACCTTACCCTGTGATGCTGATACTCACACTCTGATACTGGACAAAAACCAGATAATTAAATTGGAACACTTGGAGAAATGCAGGAATCTGATGCAGGTCAGTGTTACCTGACTTGAATTTGCTATGAAATAATGGTACTGTGATGCCAGTTAAAATACTTCTGCTTTAAGGCCATAGTATGTTATTGAAGTAAGTTAGCACTTACTGTCTTCACAGGAAGATAAGCAATGGCTAACTAAAATAGAAGGCTTTGTTTTCAGTGTAGCTCTACAGCTGACAGTGGGAGAGGCTGTTTTGCTGGTTACCTAGGTAACTAAAAATTAACTAAATAAATTCTAATGGAGGAAGGGGAGATCATAAGAACACTTAGAAAAGTCACTGGTAAGCCAAATTTTGATACTTGATAGCTTTTGAATTCTTGAGCTTTGTAACCTTAAAATTAACTTTGTTTTACCTTTCCTCTGTGTGATTGTAAACATGCAGACTTACATACGGGACTCTAGTCTCCATTTGGGTTTCAGAACTCTTCACAGAGGAAGCGGATTAGTAGCCTTAATTTACAAGAACAAAAAAAAGAAAGCCATGTGGATTAGCTTAAAATAGAAATAGCAGATAAAAAAAAAGTTAAGTGGGAGGGATCTATGTAGTCTTGTTAACATATCAATTCATGGAGGCCCTGATGGTGCTAGTGCTTATCCTTAATTTTAATACTAGCAGCAGTCCATTTAAGTTCATGAGGGTATTAGTGATAACAATGTTAAGCCTATGCATGGTGCTTGCAAAAATCAGAGTATTAATGCCTCCAGGACAAAGCTGTACAAGTCCATGTTAATTACTGCTGAAAGTGCCTCCAGATAGACTTGAAGTCACCAAATAGCTTCTAGAGACAGGCTAAACTGTGGCAGAAGAACTTGTTTCTACAACAAACCTTCACCAGTCTGCCAGCTTGGTAGTCATGTTATTAATGTGTATGTCTAATCAGGATTTATCCTTTAAAAAGCTTGTGACTTATGGGCCTGTTAGCATTGGACCTTTCTGAGAATTGTGAAATATATTTTGTCCTCTGCCATATTGATAGTAAGTATGATTTTTACACCAGGAATGGTGCAACAATTTGCACAATGATTTGGCAATTCTGATTTTAAAATCTTACTTTCATATGACACGATTCCTCATTCATTATCCTTTATTTAGCTGTTGCTAGGAGGATTTCCTCTTAAGTTTGCAGAGTGAGTTGTGAAGACTACTTTCTTTGATCAGTAACTTATTTCCTGGCTCTTGCAGTTTTTTGTGTCTGTGTTATTTGCTTGGAAATGGAATATGTAGATTGAAGAAGTTCCTGTTGGATTAGATTTTTAACCACTAAAAATAAAAGCCTATTATGTCTGTACAGTGTAATAGTTAAAACTGTTTCTTTTGTATGTCAATCTGCAGCTCTCTGTAGCCAACAATCGTTTGGTGCGAATGATGGGTGTAGCAAAACTGACTAAGCTCCGGGTGCTAAACTTGCCTCATAATAGTATTGGTTATGTGGAAGGGCTGAAGGATTTGGTGCACCTGGAATGGCTGAACTTGGCAGGAAATAACCTTAAGGTAAAGCATTTAGTCTTCATAAAATTTCCGGAATCTAGTGTTGTAGAAATTTGGAAAATGCTGCAAAGAAATCTGAATATGTTTCTGGTTTTGATTGGAACAAATGCTGAAGTTTTGCATCTACTGGTTTGTGAAATAGAAGAGGGCAATTCTTCTGGACAAGAATTTTCTAGGAAAAAAATAAAAGGTTTGATATCAAAATGTAACAACAATTGGGAAATAGTCCCCAAAATAGGAAAAGAATTATCATCTTTAAAATGAAACTGTGTAAAAACATGGGCTTTGTTTTGGGTTACTTATCCAGTGTTTTTTAGCTTTCAAAACAATTTATAATCATTGATACCTAGTTTTATTTAATGACTAAGGAAGAGTTACTGTGAGTAATTGACTTCTTTATTTTTGTAGGCCATTGAACAAATCAATTCCTGTCTATCTCTTCAGCATCTTGATTTGTCAGACAATAACATAGCTCAATTAGGCGATCTCTCCAAGCTTACGTCGCTGAAGGTAGATGCTATTTTATCTCTGGTTTTGTTACATTCTTTGCATAAAGAAATTTGCTTTGAAAATTGCTGCCTTTTAAAGCATTCATTATTCATACACTAGCTCTTAAAGTATTTTAATTAATCACTATAATTTCTGGAGGAAAACATGTAAGAATTCTTTTCCTTGTTTTCAAGTTGTAGGAACTGAGGCAGTGATTTTTCCATAACCATTCTAATGAGTTTGATAAAGATAACATGGTGAGATCTTGTTCATAGCTCTTGATTCTCTTGTCTCATGTCATGAATCAAAACAAAATATAGTGTTAACTCTTTCAGCATGAACACTGCAGAGAAAAGAATGTTTCTAAATATGTTTTTTCTAACCATGACTACAGTTCTGCATTTTAAAATGCAAAGATTTTGCTCTAAAATATAAAAATTAGTTTTCCCTTCTGCAATAAACAAAAATAATTTTGATGATATCAGAAAGCCTCAATTGTAGTTCTTTTGTGTATATTGTGCAGGTATTGCCTGAACAAAAAATATGAGGGTTTTGATCAAACGTACATTTCATCACTCTATTTTTATTTTATAGACTCTCTTGCTACATGGAAATATTATAACTTCACTTCGCACTGCCCCTGTTTGCCTACCTCAGAATCTGACTGTTTTTTCTTTGGCAGAAAATGAAATCAGAGACTTAAATGAGGTAAGATATAGAAGATACATCACCTTGTCTTTAGGTAGACTGAAAGCAGCTAATGGGATAATTCTTTTGAGGATGTGACTGAAAATGGGCTCTCTTCTTTAAAACAACCCATGTTGATAGAAGTAACTTTTAATAGTTTATATGTTATACCTATACTTGCATTAGTTGCACATGCTAGGTGATACCTTTTACAATTTGTCCTTGAAGGAAACTTTGCCTTTTTTATTTTATGTTTTTATATTATTCAAGGATGTCAGAAGTATACTTTAAGGACTAAAATTCATAGAGAGCTTTTCATGATTGAAGGTTGAAAGCTGAGCTGATTAGCTGCTGCAGAGGGCTTCTGCAGCTGCTGTGTTTAGAACAGAGGTTTGAATTGTGCTTCTTGTAACTAAACGCTTTTGGGCCCGTATCTTATTTTATCTATTTCTCAAATGATATATGAAAGAAATAAATATTCTACCTGTGACTTTTGTCTCTATTTTTGGTGTGGTTTTGTTTTGGGTTTTTTTTTTTTTTTTAGTATAAGTAGCAGCCAAAACTATCTGTTTGACTTCCATGTTGGAAGGAAAATCTTATTTTGGTAATACATTTTTCTTCAAAGCAGGACAGTGTTTCTCCAGCTTTTTGGCTTGCCTTTTTCTTTTTTTTTTTGGTCAAAATCTCAAAGCTTGTTGTAGTGAACTGGAATCTTAGAAATACCATACTTTTCTGTACGTAAAGCCTCATTCCCAGATTTCAAGAGAAGGTAATACTTTCTAAGGGCTGTAGTTCTTACAGGAGAATTAATGGGAAAATGGCAGCTGTTGATAGATCTTTTGCAGATGCTCATGTTCAAAAAACGAATGTGATTTTCATTGTACTTGTAATTATTTGTGTGAGATGTCTATCTGTAACTAGGAGAAATGTGGTACATTCTGTAAGCATTTAATGGGTTCTGTTCAGTTAACAAATATATCTTGTTTTCTCGAGGTTTCTTTCCTGGCCTCTCTTTGTCAATTGGAACAGTTGTCCATTATGAACAATCCTTGTGTGATGGCCACACCTTCCATCCCTGGCTTTGACTACAGGCCATATATTGTCAGCTGGTGTCTGAACCTTAAAGTTCTTGACGGATATGTGATTTCTCAGAAGGAGAGGTGACATAATAGTATTAAATCTCTGAAATTATTAAATAAAGTTTGGCTAAGCTGAAATTGCATTTTTATATAATAAAAAAATGGAAAAGTGTTAATGATCTGAAATTCTCTTTGTCTTGCTAATGGCCATATGAGATAGAGGCCAATTAACAGTGTTACTTTTGCTAAATTTTTCATCTGCTACACTGGAATTATTATGTAAGATCACAAGTTTATTTAAGTAGAAGTATAAAGTTAAGTTTCTGTTTTGTTACTCAACTCACAGTAGCACTTCTACAAAGCAAGACTGTGGTAGCAATTTATCAATCGTCTGTTATCCCTTCCAAGCTTACAGCCCGTTTGACTTTGCAGAATGAGACAATCGGCAGATATTAAAGCTATTGTCTTTGGGAAAGCTCAAACGTGCCCTTTTATAAAGGGCTTGACTTGCATGTGCATTTCTAGATCTGGCATTTTTTTGTATCAATTAGTCAAATATTATTTTGGTCAAATCACTTGTATCATTGTGGTCATTATATCACTATGATATCTGTATGACAGTAGAGATGTCTTCTTAAAGTACTTTATATCAGAGCAGTCCAAGCATAAATATTATCCAGTATAAACGCATTCTAGTCCAATATGTTAACATATTCCAGGACATTAATGCCTTTTTTTCCCTGTTACTAAAATAAAAAGCTGCCTTTTTGGTTAAAGGTAAACCAATCCTGTTTTCATTTCATCACAACATATTATGACTTTCCCAAAAAGTTGCCTGTAAGAATTCTAGATATTTTTTTTTCATGACGAATGGGTTTTTCTCTATTAACTGTATTATTATATATACACACATTATATTAAATATTCTCAGGTTGAAGATAATTTCATTTAAAAACAGATTTCCATTGTTGAATACTTTCAGCAAGATTAGCTCCCTATGGCTATTCTGCATGTTTGTGTGAACTTTTCTGTTTCTGTGAAAACTTTGCTGATAATTTCATTGACACAAATGTGTTTTCAGTGGTCAAAGACTACATGCAGATAAAGCAGAGACTGCACAGTGTTGGTCAGAGGTTTTTTTGTTTCATTGATGCTTATGTGACAGAATACTTTATTCATTATCCTGGTAATGAAATGCCCAGTTCCTCTGGGCACTGCTCATGTTCCAAGTTTTGATTAGATTTATAGATTAACTCTTAGGTACCCATTAGAACAACAGTAATCGAAGGAGAATTAGGGGGTTTATGCCATGCATTAATGGTGACCATTTTCCCCCTTCCTAACAGTTTGAAAGCAGAATGGCTCTACAGTCAAGGTAAAGGAAGATCGTATCGACCTGGGCAGCATGTTCAGCTGGTCCAGTACTTGGCTACTGTTTGTCCTCTTATATCTACATACGGTCTCCAGACTGAAGAGGATGCCAAACTAGAAAAAATACTGAGTAAGCAAAGGTGAGAACTTCTTGTTTCTCTGTTGTTAGAGAATGTGATTGAGAACATAATGATATATTGTCTTATGTGTTAGATATAATAACGTTTCCTTTTAAGTATTGCTAAGCAACAGTGAGTGCTGGAGATAGGAAGAGTCGTGGAGGTACAGGATGTGTTCTAGAGGGGAACGAGAGGCAAAACAGCAGCAGGAGTGTTTTCCTGCTTGCTGGGCCACCTAGGTGCAAATTTTCTGTATTTTTCAGTCTATGCTCTGTAGGACATTGAAGGTGATTTGTGTTAGGATTGTGATTAAAATAAACTACCCACTGAGATTTTTTTGCCACAGAGAAAGTGAGGAAAACCTCAAAAAGGAGCTTAGATTAACTTTTGTTCTAATTGTAAATGAAGAATATTGTGGTACACTGAATTAGCCACTGTGGTACAGTGAATTAGCCACTTTTTTTGTTGTTAGCGTGTCCTTTCTTGGCTTTAAAGTTAAGGTTGTCCTTTGAGGTACACTGTTCCCAGTGATGCACTTGGTGATCTCTGTATCTGGCACCTTGGGTCTGTCAGCAGAGGCCTCTGTAGAGCCTGCTGGTTCTGCCAGGGGTAGCCGGTTTGCTAAGTTCTATGCAAATAGATCAGGAGAGTTACTGTGGTGCACTTTCCTCCCATGAAAAGCTGAACTAATTGGGATTAAAAGCCAGAAAACGTTACAATACAGGTATTCCTGTTCCCCAGGACTTACTGACAAACTTTTTTTGCAGAAAGATCAGAGCAGAAGACTCAGCTCAAAGGAACAGGCTATGTTAGTGGCATAGTGTGGGTAGAAAGTTGGGCAACAAAAGCCTTGTGGTAAGCAGAAGGACGGCATCTCATCAAAAGGGATGGAAACCTGGGAGCATCTGGAAGGAGCTACTGTATACTTTGTCAGTGTAGGTTGATCTGCAGGAGGAAATTACAGAAATGTTAGGGCCATTTCAGAGGAGAAGGTACAATAAAAGCATATTGACATTGGAATTTCCAGCTAAGTGCTCTGACATTCACGTGATGTTTCTGGGGAAAATTCAGGAAGTTGGCTTGCAAAACATAACTCTTTAAAAATTAAAAAAAAAAAACAAACCCGAACCAACAAACAAAACAAAACCTCACCAAAAAAAAGACCCCACCCATATATATACACACACGCACATATATAGATGATTTTTAAGGCAGTTTGACTTTCTGATGTCTACTTGATGATCTTTGAATTTAGCTGGGCTGAAACAACCTGTGTGTTTTCTCAGTTTGTAAAGGATGATTTTACATTTGTGACAATGTTTGTTGATTTGTATTAGGATTTTGTCCCTTTAGTAACACGGATACCTTTTCCTTGATTCAGTCATTTTCAAGTATAAAAGACACTCCCTCCATTCCTCAAACTCCTCTGTGCATACAAACATAATGTATCCTGCAGCAGACACTTAAGACATCTGCAGTCCTTCTTTGTGTGTAGAAATTCTTCATGGTTTTCAGTCTATAGGCAGAATTGCATGTTGGATTTTTTCCTTTTCTTTTTTTTTTTTTATACATGTACATGTAATGAAGAAAAAGAGGCAGGAGGAAGGGGAACAGGAGCAGTCTGTGCAATCCCCTACTTTGTGAGTAGTCCTGTTAGTGTCTTGTAGGTGTAGGGGTCTGCAGAACTAGGCTCTTGTTTTAGAATGGTTTGATCACTTTGATTACTTGAAAGTAGTTTATAGTTTCTTTTAGATGCCTTCTGTACCAAAAAAGCTTAAAAGAAATATAAAATCTGTTGAACTTTGTGCTTAGGCTCCACCAGAGGCAGTTGATGCATCAAAACCAAAACGAAGGACCACCTACATCTTCTACTCCCAACAAAATGCTGCCAGTTACTTATGAACACAGCAGTCCAGCCCAGCCACCGCAGATAGTTCTTGAAAGTGGTAAGAAGCTAATCTGCACCTGTGATCTACCCTGTGGAAATAAGTATATATTTTTTTTAACATGTTATCTTTGTGGAGAGAATTTCAGAACAAAGCTCTGTTATTATTTTATTCTATTGATTTATTTTGTTTTGTTTTTTGAGATTTACAACTGAAGTTATACTTTGTTTTCTAGAAATACATTCCATGCTTGTTCATGTCTTGAAATGCTAGTAAGATTGTTAGGTGAAAAGCACAGTCCAACAAACTGAAGAGTTATCTGATAAAAGTGTAACTTCTCCAAGAAGGGGCAGTTTGTGCAATTTACTGTACCCAGTATTTGCCAAGTTTGTGGATGTTACTGTGATGAGTAGTTATTGTTCTTATTGTTATATAGAAGTAATGCTTATCATTACTGGCATTTTAGATCTTCTTACACACCCAGGTTCTAACTATCTAAACCAAATTGTGAAATAAAAGAAGATACGTTACTGAAATATTATGACACTTTTGAATATGGCTTTCTGCCTGTCTAGAACCTATCATCCAGAAGAATTCTTGGGTTGGACCAAGTACAAACGATGATCATTCCTATGCAGTAAAGAACACTTTTCTTCTTGAAAGAAGTTTTCGCAAGGAGCTATACCTTGAAGATATACAGACAGATGAAGACAAACTAAACAGCAGCCTTTTATCCTCAGAGTCTACTTTCATGCCAGTTGCTTCAGGATTGTCTCCAGTGTCTCCTACTTCAGACCTGAAGCTACATGGAATCAATTTGGGCCTAGAAGATGATGATACAGTGATTGAATGTGTAAGCGATATTAATAGCAGAGAAACAGCTAACAAGCAAGAAGCTTCATGTATTACAGGAGAGCACTCCAGCAGAAGAGTGGGAAGCATGGAATCTCAAGAGGATATGCTGTTGACCTCTGATCCAGTAACAGCGAGCCTGATGGCTAATAATAGCAACTCTTCAGCATCTTCTGACGACCAAGTTCTGCATAGTCACCCCAGCACCTCAGTAGGTGCTGAATCGGGAGTTACAACTCTCTGTCTTGACCAGAGGGCAGGAGAAAGTTCTGATGCATTAGCTGTTGCTGATCAAGGCGCAGGTGAACTACAAAGAATGACTAAAGCAGCTACCAAGCTTCAAGCCTGCTGGAGAGGATTTTATACGAGGAACTACCATCCCAGAGCCAAGGAAGTGCGGTATGAAATTCGGCTAAACAGAATGCAGGAGCATATAATTTGCTTAACTGATGAAATAGAAAAGTAAGTTCAGGTCATGCTGCCTATTTTAAAATCTGAATGAATATAACTAGATATAACTGGGTCTTGATATAACTACTCACTGTAGAACCTAGCATCGGTAATAGAAAACTGTGATTACAGTAGAGGATTGCTTCCTTTAAGATAAGCACAGTTATGCACATCGCTGTTCATGTTCTCAAAGTGCCTTCTATGAGTGGGTTGGATTAGAATAAATTTTTCTGTTCCTTTATTAGCAGGACTTGCATGTTTCACTGCATAACCAAAATAGAAATTGCTAAGTGTGATATTTTTTTTTCGCTTGTCTCCTAGCAGTTACAGAGTCTGAAAATGAAGCGTCTGTATTGAGAGTCATTCCTCTGTTATTGATTTATTGATGAAAAGAAGGATTCTCTCTCTGTCTTGCATGATACAATTTTAAAATGCAGTTCTGTGCTTGATTCTGGGTTTTTGATCCTATGAATCCACGTTTTGGGGGAGATCATTATCAAAGTCTCTCAATTTGTAAGATATAGATTGCAGAGTTAGTTAATACCTTTCAGGATCAGCCTGGGAACTGGTGGTCTGACAGGCTCTTTTCTGTCACTATCACAAGTGACAAAAGTTCTGTGAATCAAGTTGAGCCCTCAGTGAACCCCTAGAAATTCTCAATTCTTACACATCTTGCCCGCATCCAAGTGATATCAGCGGGGAGAGCATAATTTGAAATGAAGAAGCACTATTTTGGGGTTTGCTTTTTTTTTGTGTGTGTGTGCAGGAAAAAGAAGCACATCTACTTAAAATGAAGAGCTCAGGTTCAGCTTACAAAAAGACACTTAAAGTATTAGCAAGTCAATAAATGTGCTGCAGCAAAAGGAAGAAGAATCTTTAATGTAACTCTGAAAAAGAAACTTGAAGTCAGCAGCTGGATATTGATCGCAAGCCAGACTGCAGTAATGTCTTAACATTAGGCTCTGTTGTATCTTTCAAGAGTGCTGCTATATAAATAGGCATTTTTATGTATTCTTGTTGATCTTGTTACCCAAATGTTCCTTATTTAAGCTGCATAAATTTGGATGTGTGTTCTTGCAGACTAAGAAAAGAAAGAGAGGAAGATAAGATTCAGAGGCTTGTACAGGAGGAAGCTGTCAGATTTCTTTGGAACCAGGTAAATAGTTTTAATTCTCTTATTTTTCTGCTTACATATGAATGTGAAAGGCATTATTTCATACTGTAGATCCTGAAGAGGTAGTCAATATGGTTCACTTTTTCCAATGATGATTTAGGTGGCTTATTAGAATCTGATTGCCATCTAGTTTGCTATGCTGGTATTCTGGTGGAAAGTAACATTCAGAAGTATTAGCACAATAACACTGGTTTTGTTACCAAAGGCTAAATTATGGGCTGATGAGAGAAGGAGGGCAAAATGCAAGGGAAGCTAAATAAATATAGCAGAAGTGCGAAACATGATGTGACAGCTTGACACCATTTCATTTGCCCTGAGCATCTCGCAGTGTTGCTTGTGAGCAACTCATTTCTAAAGCAGAAAAGTTTTATTAATACATCTTCTAATAAGGTATTCTTCAAAAACATAAGACCGATTGTTTTCTGAAGCGTAAGATAAAGGTTCCGTATCCTTTCTATTTTCAAGAGCAGGTTCCTTTTTCTTCAGGTATTTGAACTGGGAGGCTTGTGTGCTCTGTCAGTGTTGGGCATCTAGGTTTAAAACCCATTATTTAACAGTGGGAAGAACATATTTTCCCTAAAGGTATAGCAAACCTTTTGTTAGTTCACTTGGTCTTAAGTTTTATACTAAATTTTTGTTGCAAGAAATACTCTAGAAACCAAAGTACTTTCTTAATTGCATTTCATAATGAAATCCTCTCTATACTTTACAGGTTAAATCCCTTCAACAATGGCAGCTTTCAGTGACACAAAATGTAGGTGCCACTTGGCAACCTGGGATCCCTTCAGCTGGTACTTTCTGTCCATCCGAGCCATCTACTCGATCATCCGCGCTTGAGCAAGAAACCCCACCAGCTGTTAGTTCTGCTTGGTTAGTTCCAGCTAGTGATGTTCTTCAGGAAAAGTCTTTGTTGCAGTTCCCAGATTCTGGTTTTCATTCTTCCATGGCTGATCAGACTCATGCCAGTGACTTTTGTAGCTCTGAAAAGAGTTTAACAGAAGGGACTGAGAGCTCTCTTTCAATGGAAACTGTCAAACAATGTGGCCATTCTGTTTCATCATATTCCTCAGATGTAGAGGATGGCTGTGGGGAATGTGGGCAAAGTAAAGAGAGTAATGAGCAGGACAACGGACTAATACAGCAGTATTTGGAATCTGTTCAGCAGCTGGAAGAGGCTGATGAAGGAACACATTGCAATGATGAAACAGACGGTAGCTGGCCGCCGATCGCTGTTTCAGCAGAAAGCCAAGATTCTTCATTTGACGCTGTCTCTGTAGACCTCCCTCAAGATACATCTTCCCCTGCCCGCAGTGAAATCAGTCAGGCACCAGAAAGCTGCAAACTGAATTCAGGAATGGTAGAAGGGAAGCAAACGGACTGCGATTCTTCATTTCAGATGCTGCATGTTGGGATAGCTGTATAGTAGGCTCAGTTTCACAAAGGCCTAGGGATTCCATTTCACTTTCCTTTCTCTTTCTTTTTTCCATTTGTATAAAACTGATTTTTCATGTGTGCTGTTTTAGACTTTGACTCATGTTACCAATTATTGTTTTCATTATTATTTTATTGATGTTGCTGAGAACTGACACTAACTATGCTAATTTGAAATCAGCAAAATTCTCAGTGACAGTCATTATGCACTTTATTTTCAAACATAAAACCGATATCCTAATACCTGGCTTCCATTAAATTAATTCTGAAGATTGGGCATGTTGTTGGGGAGCATGTTTGCTGTAAATTCACTGTGGTGAATGTGTTAGTAAGTCTTTGAATTTTTTTCTAAAAAGCAGGATTGAGTTCTTACTTTGCAAAGAGAAGGAAACAATATGGGAAGAAACGGGGTCAATATAGGCAGCGTGTGCGTGTATGGATACAACCTAATGAGAAAGATGAAAGTAGTTGCCTTTCGGACTTCTTTTGACTTTAACAAGAGTAGTTTGGTTAGTGTTTCAAAGCTGCATTCCATGAAACCAGTGTCCAAGTCAGTAACTTCTTTTTGTCATTTACTTGAAGCTACTGGCTAGGAATTAGGTCATTTATATACACACTGAAACAAGGACTTACAGGATTCAGACCTTAGGGAGCTTCAAACAAACTTTGACCTTTGTTTGCCCTGGGGTTGAATTTCCCTGCTTTCTCAGGTAAGACTCAAAGTGTAACCAGTAGCAGCCTTTACTAAATAAGAATTTCAAAAGGGCATGTGAAATTCTTCAGCAGCAAACTTGGTGACGTGTGTTTTGCCTCCAAAAGGATGGTAATGTCATTTTGGGATTTGGATCTGCATGGCTTTCAAGACATTAGTGCGTTTGATGGATCACAACTACTTCTATCTACAGGTATAAATATTAAAAGCAAATGCCATGACTTAAAACTATTTCTTGACATCTCTGTTGGGTTTTTTGTTTATTTTTATTTTTTTCTCTGTATGCCTAGTATTTGACATTCTAATTAGATGTGGATAAAAAGCTGTATTTCTTCCCTGTTGGCAAATGTGCTAATTTACCTAGGCTATGCTTTCCACTTAAACACTGGGTAAGCAGTAGGGTTTCTATCTTGCCTAGCCGTCGCCATACTGGTTTTTTTAATGGAAAAAGATCAGGTATCTTAGTGTACTGCAAAAGTGGCAAGGGAAATCTGTTTTGCCATGTGATTTGTGATGGACACTAGTAAAATAAAAGTTGATGTTGTGACTTCTAGGGGTCAGTTCAGTTTGCTAATACTGCATTTTGCAATGTGTACTGGAAGGCCAGTGTTTCACTAGTTTGCTAATATTAATTTCTCAAATATAAAGACACATGCATATTATAATTCTGTGTAGCCATAGGTTAACTTCTGGTGCTATGGTGTCATTAAAATCAACTAGTACTGTTTTAAAGTGACTCTTATGGCCCTATTACCATGTAAAATAATTTAAATTTTGTAAACGCTTTGGTTGCTTGTCTACTTTTAGGTTCTGAGCTGAAATTTACCACTACTCAGGAGTTTGGCATGAGGCCAGTATCCGCTTGAGGCCTCAAAATAGCCTTTATTTAGGACATAAATGGTGTATTGGCCTTGTACCAGACATCTGCCCAGTGGTGAAGTTCACCTTGGAAGAATAAAGCTTGCCTCTGTGTAAAGAGTAGCCATCATCTCTTTTTCCCCACCCCCCAAAAGAATAAGTTCTAGGGCACTAACTTCTCCAAAGTGCCGTCATTGCAGTCAAGCTGACATTTGACTGTGCCTTGCATACATGACAGTGTTTTAAAAAAAAAAACCAAAACCAAACCAAAAAACAATGGAGGCGGTAGATTCTTAATGTGCTATCTTTCTAACTCAGTCTACTTACAGCATGTTTGTAGCATAACCATATTCATAATTAGATCTTAGAGCATGAGTGTGCTTGGGTATTGAAAGTGGTACAGGCGTATTAATGTATCACAGCATCTAATTAACTGTGCAAAGAAATGTGTAGTCTACGTGATCATACCCTTGTCATCTGAAGGTTCTCAACTTGGATTTAAATCTGCCATGCTTGGAGATCTCTGCAGTTCATAGGATTTGACGGTCAATCTGTTATAAAAAAAGATCTTGTGTAAACCTTTAAAGAGACTTTCTTTGAGGTTTGAGAGAGAAATTATTTCTGTCTGTGAAACAGTTGTTGGACTGTACACTCTGGAGGCAGTGGTTAGGTGTAATAAAACAATAAGTTCTCTTTTGTGGCAGGGTGCTGTATTAACGTACTTACTGAAGACACCGAGGGATCATATATATTTTGCTATTTTCTATTACTGTCACTTTTACTGCAGAATTAGAGGAGAAACAACTTTAATTTTGGAGGTGTCAAAGGGGGAAAACCTGGTGAAACTTTTTCATGGAAACCCTAGGTGTTTCTTGACATTTCCCCTGTTATTAGGGCTTGCAAACAGAAACACAAGATGACTTATTTTAACTAATGCCTAGGTTAATTGTTGGCTTTTTTAAACTTGTATATCCAAGAGTGATTTCATGAAGGTACAGCAAAGTGTGTACTGACACATAATCAGCTTTAACTTACTCTTTTGAGGAAGCTGAGAAATATGAAAGACTTTTTTTCTGATGTTCTGAAAAGTATCTTGCATGTGTAGAAGATGAGTTGCCTAAATATACAGAAATCATAAAGAATGGTGAAGTTTTGGATTAGTTTTTACAGGGTTAAATGTAATTAGTTTGTATATACACAAAATATTTTCATCCTGACTATTAAAATACATACAGAGAAAGACATAATGGGAGATAGAGTGGAAAAATAACAAATCAAACTGGATGCATATTTTAAAATGGTTTCTTTCAGTCTGTTTTGAGCTTTCAAAGAATCATGATATGGAAATACCGTAGTTTAATATATGGCTTAACATTTACTCTTCTTTGTGTAAGTTTTCTTAATCTAGGTATGTAATATTGTTTTCCCCAGATAGGGATGCACAGCTCCCTTCGGAGATGATGGGAATTTCATAAAGGAATCTGAAAGCCTAATATATGAAAATCCATGTCTGAAATTTTCCTGTATTAATATTTTATGTCTTACAGCATTTTCCTTTTGCAAGGCTTCATATTCACCAGAAGAATGTACTTTGCAGAAGGAAAAGCTTGCCTGTTGTATTTTATCCTGGACTGATCCTCCAGTGTTGATGGAAGAGATTACTAATGGTTATTTGTCAGGCAATGTTGTCAGCTCTGCCGTGAGTACAGTTTAAGTGCTTCTTTAATTTGCTTTAGCAAAATCAGTTAAATATAGCTCAGACTAACTATTTAAACTATGCCACACAGCTAGTTTTGCCCCAAATGAGATGGTTGGCACATGCAAACCTCTTTCAGCCAGTCTCTGGCAGAAATCATCCTTTTCCTCCTTTTCTGAAGATAGGGTACAAGGGGGAAGGTGGGAATGCATTTATCTGTGTTTTCAGGTTTGGTCTGTGATAGCAATCAGAAAAGAGTTGGTGTTACCACTTCAATTTTTTTCCAGTTGTTTCTATAGTTTACATGCTTCAATCTTTCATGTACTCAAGAATGTAATTTTTCTACTGTGTGTAATATTTGATAGACACTGTTCTAGATGGTATTTCGAAAGGGAGAATATCCTGAAAGCAGTCCTGTTCATATTTTATATTTCAAGGGGTTTTTTAAGATACTTGGATTGCGTTGATTTCTCTCTGTTAGATAACTTCTTTATAAAAGAAAACCACAAGGCAATGCCTCATTAATGAAAGTAAGTACACTTCTCTTTCTGCCACCTTCTATGAACTGACCTAATGGTCACAACTCTTTAGTACCTAAAGCTGTAATTTAAATGAATGGCAGATTTAGCTGCTGAGTGAAAGCAGCAACTCTAATGTGGGTTTTTTTGTGGTGACTATTCCTGTGTGGTGCTATTTCGTAAAAAAGGATGTGTTGCAAGGATGGAATTTTTAAAACGTGCTGAACATTGGCCTCACTCTGCTTTCACTTCCTTAAAAGAAGCAGGGTCATGCTTAAGTTGAGTCCTTGTGAACTGGCTGTCTAAATTGGGATTTTATCGTATTTACACCTCCAGAAGTGTTCTTATTGCCACAAAGCGAGAAGGCATTAAGACAGCAAATTTTATTTTGTTGCTTCTAAAACACAGATATCTTTCAGCAAATACTTGAGAAAGTCTTTGTTAAACTAAATTGCAGAAGCTTAACCATTTGTTTATAGTTAAGTTCCTTAAACTACCATAGATTCTACTATTTGCATGCAGCAAATTAAATAATGCACTTAGCAGCCAGTCTATCTGTATATAAAAACCAAGTTTGGTTCTTTTTCTGAATAATGTTGTATGTCATTGAGCTTGCAAATTGTTTCTGTTTTTTATGAATTTGTATATATTGTCTGAAGAACGCTAATCTTAATTTCTACTTGTAGTAGGTTGTTTGATGAACAAAAATGGAAGATAAATTCCTTTGAGACTACCTGGGTACTTTTTACTGGACTTGAAGTTACAGTGTGTCTCATACAGATACACTTTTTCCTGAGAGGATAGAAATGTAGCATTTAGTGGAGACTGACTGTACGACAATAAGAACTGGTCAGTTCCCCTGCTTTTAGCTACTGGAAAAGAGACTTTTTTTCTGTTGTATTAACTCCTCCCCCCCCCCCCCCCCCCCCCCCCCGAGGACTGTGCCACCCAAATAAGTAAGCATCAAATACACATGAAGTCTTTTAAAAAGTTTTCTTTCCTAGTTACTGTTTGGGTTTTTTTTCCCCCCAGTTTGGCTTTCTAGGACAAGTTACTGAAAGACACTTGCTTTCTATATGTCTGCTAAACAGTTGGGACTTTCTGTCTATTTTTAAATGCTTTCTTTATGTCAGCAATGCAAAAAAACACAGGATCCTTTTCTTGCAAAAGCATAAAACAGTATTTATCAAGAAAGGTGCTTTATCTCTTGGAAAGTGCCATGCCAAATTTTATTGTATAAAAGCTCTCAATAACAAACTTCTTTTCTGGCTTCATTACATTTATAAGTATATGGGCCAAATTAACTTGTAGCATAATTCTACTGAACTAAATTTTGTTGAGGCTTTCACAGTAATATTCTACCTCTAAACTAGAATTTGAAAAAAAAAACAAAACCAAAACCCAACAATTAGGCATTGATGTATCTTTCTACTTCTCACTATTTTCTGTGAAAAATGGTGGGTGGTTAAATTGGTACAGTTCGTATATTTTCTATAAGTGTTGACATTTCTGGATTTATTGTTTCTTAAATATTTTGTTTGTACCTCTGAGTTTTGACTTTTAAATAAATGATTTGTACATTTATTGAAAATGTTAATTTGTACTTGATCCTTCATCTTACAGCTAATAGTCATTGTCATACCATTGGAGGGCTATTTTGGAGATGAAAAGTTTAGCAATACAAAACAGTGATGGCAAGCTAACCATTTGCATTGATGACTTGGTACAGCTGAGGCATCTAATGGCCCGCTGTTTCAGTGGTAAAGACAGTAGGAGTGTGGTAGGGTACTCGAAACCTATGTACCAATTGATTAGTAGATGCCACTGAAATTGGTATTCATGCCCTGAATACCTTTGTTTCTGTCATTGGTCCTCACTTTCATGTTCTTAATTTCCTACTGTGTTTAAATTTAAAAGATGTGGCAGTATTCTGTACAGAGCTTTTGAGAAAGAGAATTAAGGCTATGGGCTTATCAAGAGAAACACAATTGCAAAGCATGTTGGTCCCTCTCCTACTATTTTGGTTTGGTCAGATACCTGCTGTGTGCTTAAATAAATGGAGACTAATTAAACATTTTTCAGGCTTTAACAGACAAACAGTTTAGGAGCTCAGACATACCTGAAAGTCATGTTTTACTGCAGAACAGTCATCCCAAAGGTAAAAAAACAAACCCCCCAAAACCCCAAATAACTTTGTTTTCCTTAACTCTCATTTGACACATGGAGGTTAATGGCATTTTTTAACTCTGTGTTTCCACTTTGTTACACTGAAGAAATTAGCTGAGGTTTATAAGTGCGACTCCTCCTCTTCTATGAAGATATTTGAAAGATGGAAATGGGCATAGCTAAAGTGACTTCACATCAAGTCTTAGAGAAGAGTAGTGCTATTTTCTCCTGGAGTAGTGAAGACATTAAAACTGTACTATTAAGTTTAAATGTTGTGTATTGTAGGGATAGTAACCATAACACTTCAGGAGCTCAGGTTGAAGGTCCCTCTTGTCCCTGTTTTTGATTCATATTTATATGGAGATCAGACATTAAAATATTTGGCTAGAGTTGGAAAATAAAGGGATAAACATATTTAGTGGATGAACCCACTTTTGTTCAAATGGAAATAGTTAGTATGAGTTCTATGGGCTGAAATCCTTACATATGCTAGGAGCTGAGTTTCTTTTGCATATGACAGCGTGGTTTGAAAAAGTCCTGTAAATTCTATATAACATTCCATCCAGATGGTAGGTGAGGCATTTTTCCCCTTCACTCAGGTGTTATGGTATGAAAACAATTTTTTCTCTACTGTATTAATACAGTTGCAAAAGCACAACCCACTATGTCCCAGTAGAGCTTGCATCAGTGCATCATTGATTTCAAGCCATAGTACTGCGTTTGTGAAGGATCTGTGGCAATATAAAGCATCAGTTTGGGGTCTAGGTAGAAGGAAGTATTACTTTGGCCTACATGGGACAGCACATGGAGATCTTGACAGACGTGGGCTTCTTCAACTTGATCCCTGCCGCTAATGGAGCTCATTCTCATTTTCTATAGCTCAGCACAGGTTTTGCCTATACATAAGGATATTTTCAGACCTTGTGACACTCCATCATAACTTCTTGTGGGTCTGGGAAGGTGCATGGGACTGCCACGAGTCCTGCAAGTGATCCAGCATGTTCCTTGGTTCTAGGAGCATCAAGACCAATGGCGTTAACATGCTACCCTGGGCAATTGTGCCTGTTGTCCCAGTGGGGAGTTCTTGAGGGTTGCTAGGACCTTTTCAGGTACAGCCCAAGTTGTTTCTGGCAGAATTTGTGAATGCAAGGGCTTTGGGATTGCTCAAGTCTATCCCCTTTTTCCTTGCCAAGATCCCATTTGCCTGCTCTTTCTGATATGTGCAAGACAACGTTAAACAAGGGAATAAATAGCAGGAACTGGTGTACAGGATGCTCGAATGAAACCAGTCACAGCCTTTGACTTCCAAGCCTTTTTAGTTTGTCAGTGAAAACTGGGAGGCCCATGATCATGAAGGATGCCCTGGAAAATGTAAAATCTGTGCACATTGTGTTGAAATTTTTCATGTGTGGGGCTGAAAGCAATAAACTGTTAAAAAGCCTAAACAATTCTTAAACAATGTGGGATTGTGAAAAACAGCAGTCTAACAGCTGGGGCAGTTTTGTTAGCATTGTGCTGAACTGCATTCATGCAGCAGCCTTGTTATTGCCTCTTCCTGTCCATTTTTGTTACACCAGCCGAAGTTCTCCAGTCCCTTGAGAACCTGCAGCACGTTTTCTGGTGTGGGAAGCGCATGGAAAATGGGCTGAGGAGGTTATCGCTGCTGTAGATAGAGGCTGTGGGACCTGAGGAGAAACAGGAGACACCGAGAAGCTCTACAGCCTGAACTCCCTCTTCTTTCCATCGTACAGCCCCCATGTGCCCCATGTCGGGGAATCCACCGTTTCCCTGGGGAGATTATTCCGATGGCTGATTGTTCTCATTGTGAAAAATTTTCCTCGTGTCGAACGGGAGCAAGCAGCCGCTGGAGGTGGCCGGGGGCGGTCGGTGGAGGCGGGACCGGGAGGCGGTACGATAGCCGCTGCCGTTCGTGTCGGGGCGGGGAGGAAGGAGGGGCGGCCGGGCCCATAGATATACGGCGAGCCGCCTCCGGGCCGGGGGTGACGCCGCTACCTGGCCCGGGGGAACGGCTGGGGCTGCGGTGAGGGGACGCGGGGTTCCCGCGGCTGCGGCGTGCGGGGCTTGTGTGAGGAGGTGGGGGGGAAACTCTGGCAGGGGAAGCCGGAGCGGCGCTGGGGAGGAGCGGCAGCGGGGCCGCGGCCGTTGTAGGGAGGCCCGGCGGCCTCGGGAGCGGGGCGCCGCTGCGGGGGCGGGTGCCCGGCTGAGGTGAGGGCTCCCGGGCGGGGCGGGTGTCCTGCTTAGGTGCCCCCCCATCCCCCAGGCTGCTGCGCCCCGCTGCCGGGCCCGCCTGCCTGCGTCGCTCGGGTTTTATCTCGGCGGCGGCTGAAGATGCTTCCTGCCGGTGCAGGGGCTGCCGAGTTTCCCCGGCAGCCTCTTGTGCCGCTCCCCCGAGGGGTGCGAGCCGCCGTGACAGCCGGAGGCCGGCCGGCTCCGCGGCGTGTGCCCGGGCTGCTGCGTGGGGCTGCCGAGCCGCGGGCGAGCGTGTGCTTCGGGTCGGAAGAGCGCGATAAAAAAAGTACCTTCGAAGCAGTGAAATACCGCTTTGCAATTTACATTGCTGGTGGCAGTGCTTCCTGCTTGCTTCCCCTCCCTCGTCCCTTACCTGTGGGCGCATATTCCTTCGCCGTGGAGTTAGGCAGCGCTCGTACCGCCGTGTGGGAGCGGGCTTGTTTTCCCAGAGCAGGGCTGCTGCAGGGAGCTGCAGCAAAGCCCAGCAGCTCCTGCGAGTGGTCTGTGCCGACCTCGGAATGTCAGCCTGCCGTAGGGGCTGTTATCCCCGCTCTTTTAGGGAGCGAGGCTGAATTTGGAAAAAAATGGTAGCAAATCTGATTTTCTGTGACTGCAGCAACGCGAACGTCTAGCCTACAAACGTCGTGCCTCAATGACATGGGTTTGTCATCACCGGAGTTAGGGGTTTGTCTGCCTTAGCGATTTGCCTGACGGTTCTCTGAAGCAGTTGCACCGATACGTGCTTTTGTAATGCTACTAAGACTTAAAAAACCCCAAACCAAACAAAAACCTAATCCTGTAATTAAGCATGACAGAACTTTAAGACTGCTTGTAAAAATGTAATTGTCTTTGTTTTTAACCTTGGGCAAAATTAGGCCTGTCACAACACGCAACAAAGCTGAGAGGAGTAATACTTCACAATAGATAGCAGAAAATTCAAAAGTATAGGACTGAAGTTACGAAAAAAACCTCCAAACAACCTTTAAAAAATCCCTGGATTACTGTAGATACAAAATTAATTTTATGGGTAAGGAGTCTTAACTCTCATGTCATTTTCTGTCACTGCAAGCAAACCACCAATATATGAAATTTTATTTAAAAATATTTGGGTGTATATATGTGTGTGTATATATATATAATTTTTTTCCCCTGTATTGTTTCCAAGGTTATTTTCGGCCTTTCGCGTGGACAGCTTCAGAGAATGCTCCAAGAATAGGGTAAGAATCTAAGGCTTTTTGGCATACTTATGTGCTTCCATTATATAAAAAATGAACTAGATCGATTATTCAGGGATGGTGAAACTGGAAGTATGTTAAGGCCTTTAGTATAAAGAAAGCTCTAAAACCGTACGTTTGAATGTTTTAGAACATGTGACATTTATAGAAATACAGAAACTTTTGAACAAAAATACATGGGAGTAGCCTCTGTGGCCTTTTTAGGTGTATGAAATTACATTCTATTCCTTTTCAGTGTGTCATGTTTTTCGGTGATATGAAGAGAATTCTCAGCAACAAAATTGGAAATTCCCTTCTTCTCTAATGTATTTGTTTCTGTTCCTCAAATCATCACATATGGCCTTAAATTAGCATTTTAATGTATTTAGGTGTATTCATTATCAGTTACCATTATACAAATTTAATACTTTATATTAGCACAGAACTGTTCCAACAAAGCTGCATTTTTGTTGCATTTTGTCAGTCTGATACTTTTACTTTAAGGGATGTCTTGTTCTTTCAATGCTTGTTCATCAGTCAGAAATACAATCTGTAATTCTCAGCAAAGCATTTGAAGTTATAATCCTTATAATTCTTGTAAAGCAATTTCATGTGCAGTCTATTTTGAGACTGCCCTGGTTATACCAATAATACATTTCAGTTTTCAAGTCTATATTCATTTAATGAATGATTTAATTAGCTAATTTTGATATTTAATGTATCATTATAACTTTTCTGTTATACTATTTATAGGAAGCTATACAAAATTTATCTAATCATTTGATGATGTTGTTGCACTTGGTGGATGGTTGTATGAGTAACGCTGCTTTCAGAAGATTAGGTTTGAAGAGACTGGTGTCTTTTGACTGTCTCTCCTTGCCATCTGTTATCTGTTTCCAAGTTTAGAGCTTCTCCTTCTGCAAGAATGGCACCCTTTTTGCTTGCAAAATGACTGTCTCAAAATTGTCCCTTTGAAAAAGAAGGAATGTAGAAGAGTCAAACTGAACAAGCATTAAGCTGTGAGAACTGTTTATCAACAGCTGTTAAGTCTGTGATTTTATAACGGATCAACTATCAAGCAACCTCAAAGAAACAATATATTTCATGAAAGTTAAGTTTTATTAAAAACATGACTATTATTATATTTTATTTAAAAAAAAATCACAACAAAACCACCCCCCCCCAAAATCACAACAAATCCAAAACCCAACACCTTGCATTCTTCTCGGAAGTTTACTTTTTTTACCATTAGAGCTGCATAAGGGTACACAATGTAAAAGGAATGATTAAAAAAAAAAAACACAACAGGGAGGATGTAGTCTAATGTTATAGAAGATTTTTGAAGTTCAATTTTAGTGCATTCAACCCTGTTAGATATCTCCTGTTTAACCGATAGGTGTTAAAGCTAATTTTTTCCCCTGCCCCCAGCAGAAAACTGAAGAAAGTATATTTTATCTTGCTTATCCAGACTTGTTTCAGACCTTAGGCTTTAATAAGACCTTATTGGAATCTCTAATCAGGTAAACAGGTGTGGTGGGTTGACCCTGTCTGGAGGCCAGGTGCCCACCAGAGCTGCTCTATCACTCCCCTTCCTTCAGTAGACAGGGGAGAGGAAATGTAACGAAGGAGATAAGGACAGGGAGAATCACTCACCAATTAGTGTCATGGGCAAAACAGACTCAACTTAAAGAAAAAGTTCATCTAATTTATTACCAAGCAAAATAGAGTAGAGCAATGAGAAATAAAATCAAATCTTAAAATGCTTCCCCCCCACCCCTCCCATCTTCCTGGGCTCAACTTCACTCCCGGCTTCAACCTTCCCCCCCTCAGCGGCACAGGGGGACGGGGAGTGGGGGTTACGGTCAGTTCATCTCACGGTGTTTCTGCTGCTTCTTCATCCTCAGGGGGAGGACTCCTCTCATCGTTCCCCTGCTCCAGCATGGAGCCCCTCTCACGGGGTGCAGACCTTCAGGAGCAAACTGCTCCAGCATGGGGTCCCCCACGGGGTCACAAGTCCTGCCAGCAAACCTGCCCTGGCGTGGGCTCCTCTCTCCACGGGGCCACAGGTCCTGCCAGGAACTTGCTCCAGCATGGGCTTACCACAGGGTCACAGCCTCTTTCGGGTGCCTCCACCTGCTCCGGCATGGGGTCCTCCACGGGCTGCAGGTGGAATCTCTGCACCCCCTCATCCTTCCTCCATGGGCTGCAGGGGGACAGCCTGCTTCACCATGGCCTTCACCACAGGCTGCAGGGGGATCTCTGCTCCGGCGCCTGGAGCTTCTCCTCCCCCTCCATCTGCACTGACCTTGGTGTCTGCAGAGTTTCTTACATCTTCTCACTCCTCTCTCCGGCTGAAAAAGCTCTCTCTAACTTGTTTTTTCCTTCTTAAATATGTTATCACAGAGCTGCTGATTGGCTTGGCCTTGGCCAGCGGCGGGTCCGTCTTGGAGCCGGCTGGCATTGGCTCTGTCAGACACAGGGGGAGCTTCTAGCAGCTTCTCACAGAAGCCACCCCTGTAGCCCCCCGCCCCCCGCTACCAAAACCTTGCCACGCAAACCCAATACAATAGGGAGATGTCTAAAACCACAAGGTTTTGCTAGAAGTCCTGGGCTCGTGATGGCTGGATGGTGATAGTGTGGCCTAATGGATGAATAGGGTAGTGGTTGTTTGTTTTGGTTTTTTGGTTGTAAGAAGGAAATCTTGCACTCTTCTTTTGGGTTTTTTTGGGGTTTTTTTTGGTATCAAATACGAGTGAGACTGGCTTTATGACAAGGTTTTTGCATTGACATGCCTGAGAGAATTAAGTAGCGTAATAGACAGTACTGATCAGATTAATGCCACAAAAATCTGTCTTAATGGTTCTATTGTATCAGTTGTTGCCGTGTGAGGTTCCACCATTTATATACTTTCAGTGTTAACTTGTAATAATACTGTGGTGTCTTAATATAATTTTTGTAAATGCATTTGCAGGAATGAAGTGGAAGTCAACTGAATTCTCTTGTGCACTACTGAGACGAAATGACATTCATGTTTATGGTGAATGGAAGTCATGGCAGCATCTAACATGGGCGGGAAAGACATGAATGGACAATGTGGCGTGACTCGTTCAGATTGCAAATCTTCTGCCTGCTTATGGCAGGACTGGCTATCGTGGTGCTGGTCCATAATTTTTTTCAGTTAGAGGTAAGTGGAGCCTGTTTCTTCTCCAAGATGGCTTGAGGAACACTATTCCTCTTTGAGCATAAGGTTAGAATTGTGACTGATAGCATTTAGCTACAACTTGGAATCACAGAAAATGCAGGCTGGAAGGGATGATTGAAGGTATTTAATCCAACACCCCCCTCAAAGGGCTTACTTCAAAGTTAGCTTGGGTGGCACAGGGTATTGTTGAGTTGAGTTTTGACAGTCTTAAGGACAGTCAGGTTTCACCACCTGCCTGGACAGCCTGTTGCAGTGCTGCACCCCTCTCGTAGGGAAGAATGTTTCTCTTATGTGCAGGTGGAAGAGTTGCCTCTTGTCCTTTTAGTGGGTACTTCTGACTCCAGTTCCTCTGTAACTCCCCTTTAGGTAGTGAAAGACTGCAGTTAGATCCCCTCTTGGTCTTCTCCAGACTTTTTTTCTTTTTTTTTAAAGAAAAAAAAAAAAAGTCCGGTTCCCATAGTGTCTCCTTTTGGTCATGTACTCCAGTCCCCTAATCATCTCGGGGTTCTTGCTGGTCTCTGCAGTCTGACACAGACACAGTATTCTAGATATGACTTCACCAAGGTCAAGTTGAGGAGAATTACCACCTCACTCAGTTCGCTGGTTATGCTCTTGTTAATTCATTGCCACAGTGCTATGCTGTTGACATGCAGTCGGTTTGCTGTCCACTGGAATCCCCAGGTCTCTTTCTGCAGAGCTGTTAGCTAGCTGGTTGATCTCCAGCCTGCACTTTGCCTTTTCCTTTTTCCCTCTGCTGTGCCTGACTTGCATATTTCTTCATTTTACTCACCGCTTTAGTGCAGAGGTACTATCAAACTGCATTAGTCCGTAACCCCAGTCTAAAGTCAAGACAGATCAAATCACTGAGGAGCCGTTCCAGGCAGCCTTGGAGGCTGAGCCTGACCGCTGGCTGCCTGCCTGGCCAGGCCATCCAGTGCGGCATTTGGTGGCTGAGCATAATAATGCTTAGCGTAATACCTCGTTAAATTCTAGCTATCTTGTGTGCATGTTAGCCAATCAATAATTGCTTTATGCTTGTGAGTTGGGTGTATCCTGCTTGCAGAGTGGTTGTGGGGTTTTGTTTTTTTTTTTTTCTCCTGGCTAGTGATACCCGAGTGAAATGGTCCAAAAGAGGGGCTGTAAAATCCCCTCTCACCCCCAAAAAGATATAGTTGAATTGGAAGAGGTTCAGATAAGGAAGATGTTCGAGTGTGGCGCAGGATCAATAACTAAAGAATGAATGTTTATTACCTATTCCAGTACTAGTGGAGACATTAAATTTAAACTGCAGATGCCGAATTCAAAGGAAGTAGGGGTGGTTTTTTATGGATTGCAGCAAAGCTGCAGAAGTCCTTGCAGTAAGACTGTGTAGCTGCTAAAACATATATTCAAAAAGTCTGGATGAATTCATAGAAGAAATATCCATTAGGGGATACTAGATCTTAAATATTTCAACTCTAGTGTTTAAGAAGCCTTTAAGCCATAAAGGGCTAGAAACTGGATTAAATCTTCAGGAGGAGGTGTCACAACTTGTTTGGCTTATATTCTTTTCCCACATACCTGGTGGTGGAAACTACTGGAAATCAACATATTGTGTTTGATGGACCTTTGGTTTGAGTTAGCATGATCATTTTTATGTAATGTAGAAGGTAGCTTTTTTTTTCTTGTCTCTTTCTGTGTTTTTTGGCCTAGGATGTTGCATGAAGAACAGTTTTGGTATTTTGAATCTTAGACTGTTTTCTTTCTTTTTTTTTTAAATTACTTTTCTTAGAGAAAAGGGCTCTGACAGATGAGAGTGAAATGAAAAATGCAGTATGAGTGTTCACTCTGGGCTTTTTCTTGCCACAATTCATGACAAGTGACTATGTGGCTTTGTTGACCTTTACATATCTGATATTCCAAACTCGTAAATGCATCAGACATGCTTCTCATCCTGAAATCATCCAATCTAGCTGACTAAAGCTAAAGAGCTAAGGCAGTTATCAGCTAGCTCCCAGCTAGCCTCCTTACTTTTTCTTTTTAGAATTTTATACTTTTTCATGTTGGAATCTTCCCTCTTGAATTCTTAAGCTACTGATGATACCCTCTCAACAGTCCTACCCATGTTGGAATTTTACTTTTCTTACTTTGTGTTTAAAAAAAAAAAAGAAATAATTAAAATAATCAAGCTGTCCGCAAAACATTTGATAGCCTGCTTATTGTTTAATTTGCTTTTTAGTACAGAGTCACTCCTCCCTTGAGGTCCACAGCTGCATTATAGTACCAGAAGAAATGTATTTTTCTTTTCCTTTTTTTTTTTTTTTTTTTTTTTGCAAACACAGGAACACAGAAAAAATGTTCAATAATTTTCCACAAAGTACCAGGTTGTTGCCAAGAAGCACCATCATGCCTTTAGGATACAAGAGAGTTTTGTGTGTGTGTACCAATTGCCTTTAGAGCGACAGAACCACTTCAGGATTGGTTGTGAGCATTCTTTTATTTAAAAGCACTTAGAAAAGAGAGTGTGTGGGGAGAAGGGAAGTTGCTTGCAAGGATGAAGGAATGGTATGTGGAATCAAACGGCTGAAATTGAACAAAAGACCAATGCAAAAAATTTTTTTATTCTCGCTGCTAAATTGCAGATGCCTACAAAAGATAACTGCATCATCTTATTTGGATTATTGCTGGAACATTTCTCTGTCAGGTGACGGCTTTTTAGGATTGGCTTTGACGTTTAGAGTAACTCAGTGCTGTGAGACAGTAAAGACAGGGAACTGATCTCACATCTGTGTTAGACAACAAATAGGGGTAAAGTACCTGGAGCGTAGAATTACTGAAAATAAGGCGACTGACCTTTCAGTAATTGGTATTTGTTCAGTTTCAAATATCTTCTGCTGCATAAGTTAAGACTTTCTATTGGGCAAACTGGAACTTGTTTTCCCCTCCACGCCTGTCACCTGGGAATCTCCTGTGATGTTTCCTGCTCTGATGTTAGTGACATGTGCAGGTTTACAGCAATTGTTCTGAATGTACTTGGCCAACCAAGCTCAGAAGTACAGCTGGTGGAAGATATTGGACTTTGAGATGGAGTCCCACCTTTTCAGCAGCAATTGAAATACTCAGAGGGGTTTTTTTGGCCACCAACATTATTGTGTTTAACTGAGGACAGGTGTTCGTTGCAGGTCTAACCAAGTACCCTGTGAACCCCTCTAGAATATCTTTATGAGCATGATTGCCTGGGTGGGGCTGTATCTAACCTTTGCTTAGTTGGTGGTGAGAATGCTTTTTTCCTTTTTACGACATCTCTCATGAACCAGGAACAGCTTGTATATTTGTTTGTTCGTGCTTAATTGACATGTAATCTGTTCTGTCCTGCCTGTGTTACTTGGCAGCCACCTATTAAACGGGTGAGTGAGCCAACTAGGGAAGACGCCCCGCTGGACCTGTTGTTTGTGACCAGAGGAGGACTTGTAGGTGATGTGGCAGTCGGAGGCCATCTTGGGCTGTTAATATACTTCTATTGGTATTTCTTAGAAATATTGCTTTGGTTTTGTCTAAGCTTAACAAGCAGTTTAGGAATATGACCCAGGCTCTGTGAGAATATACCAGACATGCTAGAACTCCAGTACGAACTGGAGCCAAAGGCAGCCAAGCGCTACGCCACAACTGATATCACGAATGCGTTTTTCTCAATCCCTTTGGTGGCAGAGCGCAGGCCACAGTTTGCTTTCACTTGGAGGGGCACCCAGTACACCTGGAATCGACTGCCCCAGGGGCGGAAACAGCCCCACCATTTGCCATGGACTGATCCAAACTGCACTGGAACAGGGTGAAACTCCTGAACACCTAAGTGTATTGATGACATCATTGGGTGGGGCAACACAGTGGAGGAAATGTTTGAGAAAGGAAGAAGAATAATCCAAATTCTTTTGAAAGTTGGTTTTGCTATAAAGCATAGTCAAGTCAAAGGACCTGCACAGGAGATCAAGGTTTTTGGAAAAAAATGGCAAGATTGGTGTCGTCATATCCTAATGGATGTGGTCAACAAAATAAGAGCTGTGTCTCCACCAGCTAACAAAAAACCCCCACAAGCTTTCTTAGGTGTTGCAGGGTTTTGGAGAATGCATATTCCAGGTTGAAGTCTTATCATAAGCCTTCTCTATCAGGTGACCTGGAAGCAGAATGATTTCAAACAGGCCCTGAGCAACGACAAGCCTTTGAACAAATTAAACAGGAAATAGTCCATGCAGTGGCCCTTGGGCCAGTCCGGGCAGGAGCAGATGTGAAAAATGTGCTCTACACCACAGCCGGGGATAACGGCACCACACGGAGCCTCTGGCAGAAAGTGCCTGGAGAGATTCAAGGCGACGCCTGGGGTTTTGGAGTAGGGGATATAGAGTATCTGAAGGTCATTGCACTCCAACTGAAAAAGAGATATTGGCAGCACGTGAAGGGGTTCGAGCTGCTTTGGAAGTGATTGGTGCTGAAGCACAGCTCCTCCTGGCACCCCAACTGCCGGTGCTGGCCTGGAGGTTCAAAGGGGGAGGGTCCCCTCTACACACCACGCAATGGATGCTACGTGGAGTAAGCGTGTCGCGCTGATCACGCAGCGGGCTCCAGTAGGAAACCCCGGTCACCCGGGAATCTTGGAAGTGATCACGGACTGGCCAGAAGGCAAAGATTTCGGAATGATGCCAGAGGAGGAGGTGACACCTGCTGAAGAGGCCCTACCATGTAAGAAACTGCCAGACAATGAGAAGCCATATGCCCCGTTCACTGACGGGTCCTGTCGCATCGTGGGAAAGCATCAGAGGTGGAAGGCTGCCCTATGGAGTCCTGCATGACAAGTCGCAGAAGCTGCTGAAGGAGAAGGTGAATCGAGCCAGTCTGCAGAGGTGAAAGCCATCCAGCTTTAGACATTGCTGAAGGAGAAAAGCGGCCGATGCTCTGTCTCTGGACTGACAGAGATGGACGGTGGCCAATGTCCTGTGGGGTGGTTACAGCAATGGCAGCAGAGCAACTGGCAGCGCAGAGGCAAACCCATCTGGGCTGCCCCAGTGTGGCAAGATACTGCTGCCCGGCTAGAGAAGCTGGTTGTAAAAGGACGTCACGTAGGTGCCCACGTACCCAAGAGTCGGCCACATCAAAACAACCAGCAGGTGGACCAGGCTTCTAGGACTGAAGTTGCTTGAGTGGATGTGGACTGGCAACAGAAGGGTGATTTATTTTAGCTGACTGGGCCCATGACACATGAGGGAAGGGATGCAACATGCAAATGGACTCGTGATGGACGGGTGGACCTCACCATGGACACTATTGCACAGGTTATCCATGAATGTGAAAGATGCGCTGAAGTCAAGCAAGCCAAGTGGTTAAAGTCTCTGTGGTGTGGAGGATGGTGGCTGAAATATCAATATGGGGAGGCCTGGCAGATTGATTACATCACAATCCCACAAACCCGCCAAGGCAAGTGCCATGTGCTTAGAATGGTGGAGGCAACCACCGGATGGCTGGAAACATGTCCCATGCCCCATGCCACCACCCGGAACACTATCCTGGGCTTTGAAAAGCAAGTCCTGTGGTGACATGGCACCCCAGAAAGAACTGAGTCAGACAATGGGACTCATTTCTGAAACAACCTCATAGACACCTGGGCCAAAGAGCATGGCATGGAGTGGTGTATCACATCCCCTGTCATGCACCAGCCTCTGGGAAAATCGAACGATACAATGGACTGCTAAAGACTGCACTGAGAGCAGTGGGTGGTGGGACTCTCAAACATTGGGATACACATTTAGCAAAGGTCACCTGGCTAGTTTAACACCAGGGGATCTACTAATTGATCTGGCCCAATAAAAACCACTGCACGCTGTGGAAGGAGATAAGATCCTCATAGTACATATAAGGAACTTGCTGGGAAAAACAGTCTGGGTTATTCCTTCCTTGGGTAAGGGTAAACCTATTCATGGGTTTGTTTTTGCTCAAGGACCTGGGTGTGCTTGGTGGGTAATGCAGAAGGATGGTGGAGTCCAATGTGTATGTCAAGGGGATTTAATCCTGGGTGAAAATAACCCATGGTTTGAGTTGCATGTTCTGGGAATTACTTTAGCAGGAACACCTTGTGGCTAACCAGGCTAGGAGCAAGGGGAGGAGTTCATTGCAATGGTAAACCCTACAACCTGGCCCAAAGGGACCAAGGGTGGAGATTGTAATGGAAATACCTTGAAATTGTTTTAACCCGGGATTTGAGTTCCGTTTTATAGAAATTACTATAGTAGGAACCTTCTGAACCAATGGAGGACAAACCTTACAAGAAGCAGTGCAAGTGCAGCAGTGACCTGACCTGAGCTGGCTTTGGTGCCCAGTAACTCTACACAACACACCACTTCTGTCCTGAGTGACCACCATAACAGATGGAGCCCAGAGTCATGGGCTAAATAAATTCAATGGACTTTTCATGGACATTTACGGATGTTTTACAGACATTTCACAGGAGTGGTCCATAGACTAAGGGAATGATATCTCTGTAATCTGTCAAAGGATGGGAAGGGTGGTGGGGGTTAATGAGGATGTATTGGATAGTGTGGGACCTGAGCATGATGTAAATGGTATGGAATAAGGGGTGGAGAATGTGCTGGTTTTGGCTGGAGTGGAGTTAATTTTCTTCATAGTAGCTAGTATGGAGCTATGGTTTGTATTTGTGCTGGAAACAGTGTTGATAACACAGAGATGTTTTTGTTACTGTTGAGCGGTGCTTACACAGAGCCAAGGCCTTTGCTGCTTCTCACATCACCCCACCAGCAAGGGGGCTGGGGGTGCACAAGCAGTTGGGAGGGGATGCAGCTGGCACAGCTGATTCCCACTGACCAAAGGGATATTCCATACCATATGACGTCATGCTCAGTGTATGCTCAGCTGGGAGAAGAAGAAGGAGGAAGCGGGGGGGGATGTTTGGAGTGATGGCGTTTGTCTTCCCAAGTAACCGTTACACGTGATGGAGCCCTGCTGTCCTGGAGATGGCTGAACACCTGCCTGCCCCTGGGCAGTGGGGAATGAATTCCTTGCTTTGCTTGTGCGTGTGGCTTTTGCTTTACCTGTTAAACTGTCTGTATCTCAACCCATGAGTTTTCCCACTTTTACTCTTCTGATTCACTCCCCCATCCTGCGGGGCGGGGGGGGCGGTGAGCGAGCAGCTGCCAGTGGGGCTGAGCTGCCAGCTGGGGTAAAACCATGACAAAGAAGAGTACTCTGGAGAGATCTTGAGAAATGCTCTTTATCTGCCTTACTTAAAGGAAATTTTATTTTATTTTGGCTGCTAGCTAGAGTAGAGAGCCTGCAGTTCTGCACGGTCTCAGTATGACTTCTTAATGTACAGGAGCCAGAGAGATTTAGAAATGCCAGTGAAAGAGAGAGTAGGGAATAGAGTGGGGACAGACTAAGCTATTAATCTGCCTCAGGGCAAGCCATGTGTATCCATAGGGGTAGGAGAGCTTGAGCACTTTTTTGGAGATGAGCCTGGGAAGCACTTAAAGGGAGATGGTTTGGAAAGCTTTTCTATTCCAGTCAAGGATCTTTGGTATATGAATTGACTCTGAAGCTTTCCCTGCCTTAACTGGAAAATGGAACCTCTGTGATATTTTCTCCTGTGAATAGCATACATGGTGTAGTTTACTTTCACACGTAAGCTTATAATTCTGCAATAATACATGGTCCTGTTTGGGGTTGGGAGAGGGCTGTAAAGATGAACAAGGATGTGACAGAAAGAATGGTCCTTCAGGACGTTGAAGAAGCTCTGGTTTTACCTTCATAGAGGTCGTTTGTTTTTTTTCCCCCTTGAAGATTGACTGAGGAAACATTTGTAGTATGATCTATTCTGCTTAATGGGTCATAACCTAGAGATGCTGGCGTTGAAGTGACAGTGCTTGTCCAGGACTTGAGCTGCATACAAGTGAAGAGCTTTGACCTGGGCCTTTGCTAAAAAGGCTGCGTAGGTGGACTGCTTTAGAGACATTGAACTATGTTCTCTGCTCTGTTTTCTGAAGGTATGAGTTTGTTGGCTTAGTGTTCTCTACACCCTTTTCCACAGAAATATATAGGTATGTCCTTGGAAAGACTTCAGCAAGGCTAGCTAGGCCATAAACGACATCATCTAGATCTCTGACAAAAAGACTGGGTTAAGAACCCTGAAGAAATTTATAGAAGGTTAAAAATAGTGATGGGTCTGTTTTTAAGTCCTTAGATAGCCATCTCTCTTCTTTATTTGAAAGAATTTTTTTTTTCCATGCACCCCTCCCCACCTTGAAGTACCAACCATTGAAGAACCAACTGAAATACAGAAACTTGATCTTGGGAGCTGACACTGAACACAAGAGTGTTCAAACACAGGTACTCTCCCTCTCCACCCCTCCTTAGGAAAATGCTTAAATATTTTTACTGACTGAGACGTAGTTACCAGCTTGTTGGATTCATCAAAATACATAGCTATCTTTTAAAAATGTTTCCATGCAGTATTTTCTGTGTTATATATATATATATATATATGCATGAGCAAGTGAAAGGAAGAAGTTGTGAAAGTATCCAAAAATAGAAACTTGGCTTAATTCCAGAATGCACGTAAGCAAGATTTAAACTAGAACTGTGCCTGAGATTCATTCTCAGCTTTGCCTGAAATTTATTGGATTAATAAAAGCAACATGCAGCGATGTTTGCATTTTTGCCTGCTGTGATGGGAAATAGAAATAATTACGAATTACCTCAGATGGCCTTCAGGGAAAATTTGTTAAATCCTGGGTGGAAATGTAAAAGAGAAGCAAAAACTTCTGTTGTGATAATAACATTTTCTGTATCTGTGGATACCTGTAATTTACATTTTATGGTTAAAATGTAACAATTTACAGTTTCAGATTTTATAGTTAACATGGATATCAAAGAGAAGATTCTGCGTATCCATCCTACATCCTAGTGTGCTCATTATCCTCTTACTCTTAAGCTGATCAAAACCAACTTCTTATGTAACAGCCTTCAAAAGCCTGTGTGTTTCAATTGCTTGTTAGCTTTACCTTTCTTCGAAAAAAACCTATACTGAATCTCTGTGTTGTTCAAATGACTGTAATATACTGGCAAATTAAAATAAAATGTAGCGGGGGCGGGGGGAACTACTTGGTATGTACATGTACTCTAGGTGATATTTCAATGAACTAAGAAAGGTTTATAACAATAAGTAAGGCTTTAATGTAAGTGCTGGGAATTTTAGTACATTACTGGGCAGTTAATTATGGAGGAAGTGAACAGAAAACACTAGGATATTGGTAAATACAATGATCTTTTAGCAAATGTCAAATAGCGTGACGCGCGGAAAACAGACTCCACAACCTGTGAAGTTGTAAAGTAGGTATGTTTATTCAGCGCTGGGCAGCACGGGGGGTCGTCCCACCAAAATCGTGCGCGCCTTGCAGCACTTCCCTTTGAATTTTATACGATAGAATGTTACATATTCAAAAAGCACCTATACATATTCATGATCTTTCCGCGGAAAGTTGGTCTTATTACAATGAGTTCATTTCCATTGTCTCCGCCTTTAACTCCTCTCAGCTGCACACGCGCACTGCCTCTTGGTGGTCGTGGGCCGGGGTCTCGGGGATGAAGGCCGTATGTCTTCCTCACTGTGCACTTTTCACCTTCACCACAAAACTTACTCAGACCGGTTCCTAATTAGCAGAGAATCCTCCGTGTTCATTCCCTTCTGATTTACTACCTCCTTATCTTGTGATTGGTTACAAAAATGCAAGCAGAGCGAAGGGTCATCTTGACCCTTCCTTACACTAGTTCTTGTTAAAACATCTTTTACGTAAGGGTTAAGATTACTAGATATGTGGCTTAAGCTAGTTAATGATCCTGCCATTTCCTTTAAGTGTTAGTTCTCTCTATCAAGCGTAGTTTTAATTTTTTAGCAATCTTTCAAATCTAAGCTAGCATATTCTCTGATGCCATGTGAATGGTACATTGTATAATTTTAATCTTTGCTTAAAAAATGATTTGACGTATTTTGCTTCTCTATGAAATACAAGTATGGATAAGTTCTACTATATACACCTGATAATTAAGTACTCATTAACTGCTTATTTTGTGCCTATTAGAGGTGTAAGTTTGGATTTGCTGATTAGGAATCTCACAGGTAGCTCTGGGGTCTTAGACTGTGCTATTTTTTAAATTTCCCTAATGCAATCCTGCAAAATTGTGCTATCTCATGAAGAAGATGGTATCTCTGTGGTCATTTGCATAAAAATACAGTGTTGGGCAGACTCAAATCACAACAGAAGCCCCCTCTCTAGCACTGTATTTAACTGTTTGAATTTTTAAACTCTTGTGTGGATTAGGGGATGCTTTGCTTGTGTTTCATTTGGCTCTAGAAGAAGCTGCATATAGATTTTAAAATCTTAAAAGTAAAGAGATTTTTTTTTTTGCCTGTTTAGTCTTAGCTTGTCCTAGACTATTTTACTTGCCCACCAGTTCATAAATTCATTGCCCTTCCAAAGCATTCAAATGCAAAGGAAACATTCCTTCCTTCTCCTCCATTTCTTTCATCTGTACATTACAGAGAAACCCACATTTCAGGTAATTAGATAAGAAGCAACGTGAGTGCGACCAGATACATGACTGCAGCTGCTACATGCAGCAGACTTCTCCAGAAAGCACATGCAGGTGGTACATCAGATCCATCTGCAGTGTAATGTCTCAAAGAAACCCATTTTTCTTGCATTATGTCGGACAGCTACTAGACTTGATTGTGCTCGAAGACTAAAATGTTCCTACAGTAAGAAAATTAATCAGGAGTTACAATTTACTGTGTAACCATACGACCTTTTGTAATTATTTTTTTTTCACATTGCTGATATTTGCAGAATAAACTGGTAGCCAGAATACTGCCATAGAAAATATTTGGCCTGCTTTATATAAAAGCTTTGCCAGAGCAGGGTAACCACAGGTTCCTTACGTGTCTCCTTAGGAAGTCCACAATCAAGGTAATAGACTTGTGTCTTCTGGTGAAGTTGCTTCATTTGGTCAGCTTCATAACTGTGTAAAGCAAAACCCAGTTCTTGGGATCATTTCCTGACAAAGCATCTGTTATTCATAGTGTGTCATTTAATAGCATGGTTTCAGGTAATCTTTTTCCTCCCCAGCACCTGGATGATGACACAATTTCGGGATCAAATTGGATAACAGAAAACAATGTCCAGCATTCTCTATCCCAGACAACCAAAACTACCAGGAAGCCTTACTGCAGTTACAAGCAGCAGACTTTGTCCAAAAGAGAACAAGCAGAACAGGAATCGTTGCTTGCTGCAATACTGTGGCCAAAACCCCCTGATGGCAAAATTGCCTTCGTAGAAAGCACTGATCCTGCACATAGTGACTTTGTGATTGTGAAACCCAGCAGGTTCTTCAAGGTGGGGGATGAGTTAGAGGTGCTTGTTCGCGTGAAGGATTTCCAAGGCAAACCCAAGCAGTATGGTGGAGACTATCTACAGGCACGAATTCACTCTCCTCTGCTGAAAGCTGGAGCAACAGGAAGGATTGTAGATTGCCGTAACGGCCTTTACAAAGTCTTCTTTACCTTGCTTTGGCCAGGAGAGGTCAAAGTTTCTGTGTCACTTGTCCATCCGAGTGAAGCAATCCAAGTCCTCCTGCGTTTACGAGAAGAAAAGCCGGACAGGGTCTATTTCAAAAGCTCGTTCAAGTCTGGGAGGTATTCGGAAACTACCGAGTGCAATGTTTGCTTGCCTGGAGATCTCCCGGTCTGTAACTTCACAGATCTTTACACGGGTGAGCCATGGTTTTGTTACAAGCCTCGAAAACTGTCCTGTGCCAGCCGAATCAGCCATGCCAAGGGTGGATATCAAAAAGGGCTTCTGACACAAGAGGAAAGCCTCTTTTTCCAAAGGTATGTATGTTGTTGAATTTATATCTACTCAGTTCAGGGTTGGGTTTTTTTTGTTTTTTTTTTGTTTTTTTTAAACCTCACAAGCTCTGGGTTATTGGTGAAATATGATAGATTGCCTTACCGAAGGTGTGTATCTGCAGGAGCAGGTGTTTGATGTGAGTTGTTGAATATTCTCTTCCCCTCCTTTCAGCCATGCAAGAACACAGTCATCTTAAACTAAAGAAACTTAGAGTGTAGTTCTCTGTGCTCTGAATTCAACCCTGGTACACCTGCTAAATTTCACAAGACCGTGCTGTCTAAATCTGGTGGCTTTTTATTGCTGAGCAGACGTGATATGGTATGGAATATCCCTGTGGTCAGCTGGGGTCAGCTGTCCCGGCTGTGTCCCCTCCCAAGACCTTGTCCACCCCCAGCCTGCTGGTGAGGGGGCTGTTGGAGAGACACAGCCGTGGTGCTGTGCCAGCGCTGCTCGGCAGCACCCAAAACACCGGTGTGTTACCACCACCTTGCTGGTGCCCGTACGCAGCACAGCACTGTGAGGAAAATTAACTCCACCTCAGCCAGACCCAATGCAGGTGTTAGTCTGGGGACTGTTTCCTTATTTTTTGTTTCCACACCTACGCTTGCAATACCAGTAACAATGCTTTGAGATGTAGTTTTGGCCAAGTCTGAACTACCTAAGAAAGGTCTAGGTTTTAGACTTATTTTTACGCAAAATACCAATTGCTTTTATCCTCAGCAAAAGTCATCTTACATGTAATGCAATGTGTTCCTTGTTGCTCAGTATGACTTTCAAATCTTAGGAATAATTTTAAGTCATTCATGAAGAAAACACCTGGTACAACAAACTGCTGAGCAATACCTGTGCAAGTGGAAATCATCTGTGCATGTTATATAAGTGTCAAGTTAAATTAGTTTCACAGTCATCTTTTTCTTCTGCATTCAGCATTTTAAAAAGATACATCTCTTAGTGGATGGCTAAATGTGACAGGACTGCTTCTGTGTGTGCCCTCAGCTGAAATTAGACAAAGTTAGCTACTGTGTAGTGTCAGAACTACAGTAGTTGTAGGCTACTGCCTTGCTCTCCAAAAAAGGTGCTGAAGGAAAGTGTTTTAGCAGTATGTCCACTTGAGGCTTAAATTGGGAAAGATTTTAGAGCAGCAGCTCCAGATATTTAATTAGGAAAGTATGTATGCATGTTTGTAAGTGAAGACCAGAAATCAAAATCAGCGGCGTTGTTTTTTTGCTATTCCTTATCAAGTTTGTAAGTAGGTCTTTTGACTTTCTGTGCCTCGGGCAGTTCATCTGTAAAATATGGCTGATACTGATTGATGATGTTTCCAAATGGGAGTGGGAATTTTTTTTCAGCTTGTTTTGTTTGTTTCGTTCAGCTCTGAGATTCTTGACTGAAATGGCTTATAGAAATTCCAAATAATTTATCTCTTAAATAGAGAAAAACATTAGAGAGGGATTCTCATTAAAACAGCAACAAAAGACAGAACAAGAACCTAGTATGAAATCTCCTCACCTGTCACAGCTGTACCACAGTGATGTGTCCAACACAACATGATCAGAATTCATTGCGGTCCACAAACGCATGCTTCTGAAGTTTGTTGGTGTTTAGGGGGACGAGCTTTGTTTCCGTATTCAGCAAATCGCTGCCCTACTGGCAGACTTTATTCCTAGGGATCTCTGAAGTTGGTTGGACGTTGGCTGGTGCTACCGTCTGCCCCAGAGGCAGGACAGACCTCTGCTCTAGTCTAGAGCTGGAACTGCAGGCGGTGGTGATGCTGGACCGCCACAAGCTCCGCGGTCTGCTGGGGACCAGGCTGTGGGATTACGGGGGCTGAAAGCGTTAATTACCTCGACAGAGGGATTCACTGCGGGAAGCGCCTATGGAAGAGACCTGGGAGCTGCTGCTGCTGCAGCACGCCCCTTCGGTGGCTTGTCTCCTGGCAGTGGTATACGTACCGCGAGCTGGGAACTTCCCATCCTTGTAGTAAATCCCCCAAACTTTCTTGCAGACCTCTGATAGCTTGATCTAGGTTTGTGCTAGTGAAAACGTGCACGAGATTTGTGTCCTAGTGCTATGAAATTTTGAATTCTGATTCAGAATAGTGATAGCGGTCTCGAGGAAATGAATACAGAATGAATTCAGCTATCGGAAGCAGACTAAACTTAAAGTAAAAAATTCTTAGTGTGAGTCCTATGTGCTTATTTGAAGTGGATTAAGAAAAAATGAGATTAATACTACCTTCAAATTTTATGGTAAATTTTACAACTATTATTATTGTTTTTGTTCAAGTGATGTGAATATCAAAAGGCCAATACTCTCCAGTGGACCCGATTCAGTGATTGTAAAGCCCAAGGCATTTACAGGTAAAGTGAACTTTAAAAGATTCTTGTTTGTAATTCATAATTAAATTTATAAAAAGAACACCAGGCATGAGACAGTAACTGATTTGTTTTCATAGCATGCAATAGAAATTAACTTTTAAATTCATATTGAGAACATGAAGGCTTTTAGGTATCACTGTAATATGTTCAGTGCAAATAACAAAATTTTCTAAAATTATATACATAAATGGGATTTTTAGCAAAAAGAATTTAAAAAAAAAAGTTTGTTCGCTTGCCAGAAGTATCTTTTTTCTAGCATTTACTCAGAGATATAAAATGTCTTACAGTAACTGCTCACCAAACTCTCAAGTTGATCTAGCAAAAGCAGCTGTGTGGTGTTTCTTAATTCCTGGCTTTGTTAAGAATTTTATCTAACAGATTTTGACAATTTGCATTTAAGTATTACTACCGTTTGTGTTACCACAGGATGTCAGAACCTACAGTTGTGGACCAGAACGTAATTGTTCTGTACCTTGTCTAAAAACAGAACAAAGGGACTGTCCGTACTAAGTTGAACTTAGAGGTTTTATCTCACTCATATCCATGTGCATGCTTTTTATGCCTCTAAAAAGCCTGCATAAAATGTGATACACAGTGAATTACTTCTTAATTCAAAGCTGACGTGGTTTAGCCCCAGCCGGCAGCTGAGCACCACGCAGCTGCTCGCTCACTCCTCGCCCCCAGCGGGATGGGGAGGAGAATGGGAAGGAAAAGGTAAAACCCATGGTTTGGGATAAGGACAGTTTACTAGGACAGCAAAGGGAGAGGGAAATAACAACAACAATACTTAAAATATATAATGTGGGTGATACACAATGCAATTTGCTCACTGCCTGGAACCCAATGCCCAGCCTGTCCCCAACTCCTCCCTGGCCAGCTCCCCACTTTATATGCTGAGCATGACATCACATGGTATGGAATATCCCTTTGGCCAGTTTGGGTCAGCTGTCCTGGCTGTGTCCCCTCACAGCTTCTGGTGAAAATTAACTCTATCCCAGATGAAAAGCAGGACAAAAGCTTTTCAGATTATTTTTTTTTTTTAATAAGGTTGTAGGAGACAATAAGGGTAGAGTTCCTTACCTGAGCGTTAAAGTCTTAACAGAAAACAGCCTACTGCATTTTTTGCTTTTAGTTTTGCTGTTCACTAAAAGAACCAGAGTGCTGCTATTAGGCCAGCAGCACTTTCTCCCCTTCCTTTCCTTCCTTTCCTTCCTTTCCTTCCTTTCCTTCCTTTCCTTCCTTTCCTTCCTTTCCTTCCTTTCCTTCCTTTCCTTCCTTTCCTTCCTTTCCTTCCTTTCCTTCCTTTCCTTCCTTTCCTTCCTTTCCTTCCTTTCCTTCCTTTCCTTCCTTTCCTTCCTTTCCTTCCTTTCCTTCCTTTCCTTCTTTCTTTAGATCCTTTAGATGACATGTTTTTGGTTGCTTTTTTAATCTTATATATTTCCTCACAGAAACTGCTGGAAATCTGATTATATTGCCCATCTTTCAGGAGTTACAGATGATCAAAGCTTGTCTACATGTCCTGACGATTAATGCTGGGTTAGAAAGGGTCGATAGGAGTAGCAAGGTATTCCTCAGGGAAATTCCTTCTAATAAGAATAGTCTCTGAATAAACAAACTTAATACATTGGTATAATGATCATGGATGTTTAGATTTGTTAGGATTGACAGCACACTTAAATTACTGTTCTGCTGTTGTTGTTTTTGCACATACCTTTCTGTTTGGGGCTAAATGTAGATCAAGTTGGTTTAAAAAACTTTACTTTTCTGAAATACAAGCTTTTATTTCTATTGGTTTGTAACTATTCAGATTGGAGCTTTTACTCTCTTCTATAAAATCCAAGAGTAATAGTTTTCAGAATTCAGGAGCAAAAACTGGTATGATACTATACACAGATTTGAAATGCTGGTGTTGTAGTGTGAGGTACCAAAAAGTTGTTCTAGTACCATTTTTTAATATATATATATATATATATAAATGTGTAGTGTAAGAATCAATTCTAAAGGTAAAAAATGGAAATGTTTTTACATCAAAACTTAAGAAAAATGATCTGAAGTTATGAATTCATATTATGAATTAGTCTTTAATTATACGAGCATATGAAGAGGGTTTTTTTCCTTTTCTTTTAGGATTCCTGTTTCATATGTATTAGATGAGTCAACATTACTAGTTGGGTTTTTATTCTCTTCCTTCATTGTCCCTGTTGTCTGATTTAAAGAATCATCCAAAGATAAAATTTTTTAATGGCTTTTCTTCTGTGGTACTCATGATTATAGTTTTTGTATTATTGTCGTGGTTTAACCTGGCAGGTAGCTAAAACAACCACACATCTGTTTGCTCGCTCCCCTCCCTCCCCAGTGGGAGGGGGGAGAGAATTGAAAAGGGAAAAAAAAAAGATAAAACTCGTGGGCTGAGATAAAGACAGCTTAATAGGACAGAAAAGGAAGTTAATAATAACGATAAAAGAATATACAAAACAAGTGATGCGCAGCACAATTGCTCACCACCCAAAGCCGATTGCTCAGCTAGTTCCTGAGCTGCGCCGCCTCCTGGCCCACCCCCCTCCCCCCAGTTATATACGGAGCATGACATCGTATGGTATGGAATATCCCTTTGGCCAGTTTGGGTCAGCTGTCCTGGCTGTGTCCCCTCTGAGCTTCTTGGGCACCCCCAGCCTTCTTGTTGGCAGGCAGTATGAGAAGCTGAAAAGTCCTTGACTGCTTGGCAACAACTACAGTATCAGTGTGTTATCAACATTATTCTCACCCTAAATCCAAAACACAGCACTACACCAGCTGCTAGGAAGAAAATTAACTCGATCTCAGCAGAAACCAGGACAGTATCCACCTCTTATTCTATACCATCTACGTCATGCCCGGGTCCCACACCTTGCAATACATTGCAATTAATCACCACCACTTTTCCTGTCTTTTGTTATATACACACAGAATGTCATTCCCTTAGTCAATGGACCACTGCTTTGAAATGTCTGTAAAATGGTCATAAATGTCCACGAAACATCCATTGGGTTCCTTTAGTCCATGACTTTGGCCTCCATCTGTTGTAACAGTCTCTCAGGGTGGGGGAGATGCTATGTGGTGTATTGTTGCACGCTGCATCTGGAGCTTGTAGCTGATGTATCTGACGTGGCCCATGCTCACAGTCTATGGGTCGAAGATGTCAATTTTGAGGAAGTTGCTGGGCACCAGTTGCTGAAGCCAGTTTTGGTTTCATCATTGCTGCACTTTGCTCGGTTTCATCAAAGTTCATTCTTCATTAATATGGGTGATTCTTACTGTAATACTGTTGTTATGGCATATAGCAATCAAAGTAGTGATGACATGCATTATTATGTAGCAATTAACGTCATACAATTTAAATCATTGACTATTCTCACTCAAAATCAAATCCCCTTGAGGTATATATTGGACTGCCTCATCCTTTCGCATCACCCACCAAATGCATCCAGGCCCTTGAGCAAAAGCAATCCTGCAGATGGGTTTACTTTTGCATGAAGCATGAGTAACCTAGACTGGCTTCATGTGCACTGCAGGGACATTATCCGTTCCTACAGTATGTAAAAGTCGTGATTGGGTAGGGCCAGCTCAATTGGCATACCCCCTGGTGTTAACTAGCCAGGTGGCCTTTGCTAAATGTGTATCCCAATGCTTGAGGGTCCCACCACCCACTGCTCTCAGTGTAGTCTTTAGCAGTCCATTGTATTGTTCGATTTTTCTGGAGGCTGGTGCGTGACAGGGGATGTGATACACCACTCCATGCCATGCTCTTTGGCCCAGGTGTCTATGAGGTCCTCCACATCACAGAGGCTTTAACCACTTGGCTTGCTTGACTTCAGCGCATCTTTCACATTCATGGATAACCTGTGCAATAGTGTCCATGGTGAGGTCCACCCGTCCATCACGAGTCCATTTGCATGTTTCATCCCTTCCTTGATGGCCTTATGTGTCCTGGGCCCAGCGAGCTATAAATAAATCACCCTTATGTTGCCAGTCCAGATCAACTCAAGCCACTTCAGTTCTAGAAGCCTGGTCCACCTGCTGGTTGTTTTGATGTAGCCGACTCTTGGGTACGTGGGCACCTACGTGACGTCCTTTTACAACCAGCTTCTCTAGCCGGGCAGCAGTATCTTGCCACACTGGGGCAGCCCAGATGGGTTTGCCTCTGCGCTGCCAGTTGCTCTGCTGCCATTGCTGTAACCACCCCACAGGACATTGGCCACCGTCCATCTCTGTCAGTCCAGAGACAGAGCATCGGCCGCTTTTCTCCTTCAGCAATGTCTAAAGCTGGATGGCTTTCACCTCTGCAGACTGGCTCGATTCACCTTCTCCTTCAGCAGCTTCTGCGACTTGTCATGCAGGACTCCATAGGGCAGCCTTCCACCTCTGATGCTTTCCCACGATGCGACAGGACCCGTCAGTGAACGGGGCATATGGCTTCTCATTGTCTGGCAGTTTCTTACATGGTGGGGCCTCTTCAGCAGGTGTCACCTCCTCCTCTGGCATCATTCCGAAATCTTTGCCTTCTGGCCAGTCCGTGATCACTTCCAAGATTCCCGGGTGAACGGGGTTTCCTACTGGAGCCCGCTGCGTGATCAGCGCGACACGCTTACTCCACGTAGCATCCATTGTGTGGTGTGTAGAGGGGACCCTCCCTTTGAACCTCCAGGCCAGCACCGGCAGTTGGGGTGCCAGGAGGAGCTGTGCTTCAGCACCAATCACTTCCAAAGCAGCTCGAACCCCTTCACGTGCTGCCAATATCTCTTTTTCAGTTGGAGCGTAGCGGCCTTGGATCCTCAGTATTCTCGACCTCAAGTCTTCCCTGGTACTTTCTACCAGGGACTCCAGCTAGGGCCATTCTCCCTGGCTACAGTGTAGAGCACGTTCTTTACATCTGCTCCTGCCTGGACTGGCCCAAGGGCCACTGCATGGACTATTTCCTGTTTAATTTGTTCAAAGGCTTGTCGTTGCTCAGGGCCCTGTTTGAAATCGTTCTGCTTCCAGGTCACCTGATAGAGAGGGCTTACAATCAGACTGTAATTGGAGACACGCATCCTCCAGAATCCAACAACACCCAAGAAAGCTTGTGTTTCCTTTTTGCGAGTCGGCGGAGACATGGCTGCTATTTTATTGATCACATCCACTGGGATCTGTCGACACCAATCTTGCCATTTTTTTTCCTAAAAACTGAATCTCCTGTGCAGGTCCCTTGACCTTACTTAGATTTATGGCAAAACCTGCTTTCAGAAGGATTTGGACTATTGTCTTCCCTTTCTCAGAAACAACTTCTGCTGTGTTGCCCCATATAATGGTGTCATCGATGTATCACAGGTGCTCTGAGCTTCACCCTGTTCCAGCGCAGTCTGGATCAGTCCATGGCAAATGGTGGGGCTGTTTCTGCCCCTGGGGCAGTCGATTCCAGGTGTACTGGGTGCCCCTCCAAGTGAAAGCAAACTGTGGCCTGTGCTCTGCCACCAAAGGGATTGAGAAAAAACGCATTCCTGATATCAGTTGTGGCGTAGCGCTTGGCTGCCTTTGGCTCCAGTTCGTATTGAAGTTCTAGCATGTCCGGCACGGCAGCGCTCAGCGGTGGCATGACTTCATTCAGGCCACGATAGTCTACCGTCAGTCTCCACTCCCCATTCTGCACTGGCCACAGGGGAGCGTTAAAGGGTGAGCGGGTTCTGCTCATCACTCCCTGGCTCTCCAGCTGACGAACCAGCTTATGGATGGGAATCGGGGAGTCTTGGTTGGTGTGATAGTGCCACTGGTGCACCATCGTGGTAGCGATTGGCACCTGTTGGTCTTGGACCCTCAGTAACCCCACACCAGAAGGGTCCTCTGAGAGACTGGGCAAGGTAGACAGCTGTTCAGTTTCCTCTGTCTCCAAGGCAGCTATGCCAAGAGCCCACCGGTACCCTTTTGGGTCCCTGAAATACCCTCTCTGGAGGCAGTCTGTGCCCGGGATGCGTGGAGCCTCTGGGCCAGTCACAATGCGGGGCTTTTGCCACTCATTCCCGGTTAGACTCACTTTGGCCTCCAGCAGTACAGTCAGCTGTTGGGATCCCCCTGTCGCTCCAGAAATACAGGTGGGTTCTGCCCCTTCATGGCTGGATGGCGTTAGGGTACACTGTGCAGCGGTGCCCACTAGAGCCTTATACTCCTGTGGATCTGACGTGCCAGGCCATCGAATCCACACAGTCCTGGTTGTCCTTTTCCTCTGCCTGACAAGAGTTGCCTCCAGAGGCTGAGGGCTTGTGTCTTTTTTCTGAATCGCCCTTGTCAACGCCCCCTTCCCTGGACAGGGATCCCAGCTGCTTGGCTTCCCTGCCCTCTAATTCCAGGCTACTGGCCCCGTTATCCCAGCATCGGAGCAGCCAGATGACAATGTGCTCGCCTGGAGGGCAGCTGAAATCGTTTCTCATGTCTCGCAGCTCACTCAGGGAGAGGGATCGGGTGATTACCTCTGGCTCTGCCTCCTCCTCCTGTTCTTGTGATGGTCCTGGTTCATCGTCATCCCCTACTAAGGGAACTGATTTTTTTGTGTATTTCTTCTTGTGTATAGGGTGACTGATAGTGGCATGGGTGGGTTCTCTGGTTCAGCTGCAGTGGTTGTTGCTGGGGTTGGAATGTCTGCAGTGCCTGTCATTTTGTCCTCAGATCCAGAGACCTTCTCTTCCCTCTGAGGGTACTGGATAGTGTTGAACAGAGCTCGGTAGGCATGGGCCAGGCCCCAGCACATTGCAGTGATTTGTGTCTCTCTAGAATTGCCAGGGTGACAGTATACTTCTTCCAAATATTCTATTAGCTTTTCAGGATTCTGCACTTGCTCAGGGGTGAAGTTCCAAAGCAGTGGAGGTGCCTACTGTCCTAGGCATTTGCCCATGCTATCCCACATACCCTGCCACTCAGAACTATCCAGCCTCGGGGCAGATCTCTGGGCAATACTTTTAAATAGTTGTTGAACCCTAAAGAAGACTTGAAACACATTCAGGAGACATAGCAATAGCAGCGTGCTGGTCTGAACATCCTAAGGATATTCAACATTCTCAAGAGCTGTTGTAACCACCCTGAAGGAAAAAGGGGAGGTGAAGCTGAAAGTATTTCCACGGTCTCCCCCGTAGATTGGTTCTCTGGGGAAATAAAGGTAGAGAGTGTGATTATTAATAATTCCCAGGAGATGGCGCCCGAGGTACGGAAATGACAGCAATGCTGTCTACACAGACCAAATCATTCTCATGGTCAATAACATTATCATAAGCGAGTAGCACACAGTGCAGCAAAAGGAAAGTTCTCATCCAGCTCCCAGAGGTGATAAGCAGCACCATAGGGAATACATAACGCAAGTAAGGAATTACTTTACACAACCATATAAACAAATAATACAACATTGTGACCAGTGACTATTAAACTAATGTAACGAATGCTTATAAGGAATTTGTTTTAACACGCTCTGGTCAGATCTGTCATTATCTCAACCCTTTGTGCCCCATCTTGGGTGCCAAAAGATCTGTCGGGGTTTAACCGAGCTGGCAGCTAAGCCAACCACACAGCCATTCGCTCACTCCCCCTCACCCCACTGGGATGGGGGAAGAGAATTGAAAAGAAAAAAAAGGTAGAACCTGTGGGCTGAGATAAAGACAGTTTAATAGGACAGAAAAGGAAGTTAATAATGACGATAAAAGAATATACAAAACAAGTGATGCACAGCACAATTGCTCACCACCCAAAGCCGATTGCTCAGCTAGTTCCTGAGCTGCGCCGCCTCCTGGCCCACCCCCCTCCCCCCAGTTATATACGGAGCATGACATCGTATGGTATGGAATATCCCTTTGGCCAGTTTGGGTCAGCTGTCCTGGCTGTGTCCCCTCTGAGCTTCTTGGGCACCCCCAGCCTTCTTGTTGGCAGGCAGTATGAGAAGCTGAAAAGTCCTTGACTGCTTGGCAACAACTACAGTATCAGTGTGTTATCAACATTATTCTCATCCTAAATCCAAACCACAGCACTACACCAGCTGCTAGGAAGAAAATTAACTTGATCTCAGTTGAAACCAGGACAGTTATACAAACATAATAGTAGTTTGCTTTTTACAGTGTCTCTGTGAGGTCTAGGGAGGTTAACATCTACTAATGCAAGACACAGAGAATATTGTATAGAAACAGAGAGACCAAAAATGCCTGTTAGGAATGGGTGTTTGTAGATGCTTATAGTCTGATTTTTTTGAGTGTTTAGAGTTTGGCTATACCTGTGTTATAATGAAGCATCTACCAGAGGATGCTTCTGGGCCTTGGAATTCCACTGCCTGTACTTTTACATAGTTAGAATGGTCCCTGACATGATTTTGGCCATGGCAATGTGTGCTTTCGCAAACAGCTGCAAGTTAGGACAGGGCAGGGGCTGTTCTTAACAGGTAGTCTCCACGCCAAGGTCGGTAAAAGTGTTTAAACAGCTGGATGTGTCTGCGCCACGCAGCTGGTGTTTGTGCCAGGGAGCAGCTCCATGCTTGTTTAGTTTAGGTATTTGAATATGCATGTGGTAAAGGAGGAACCTGTAATGACCTCATGGAAGTTCAATGTACTAGTATCACACTGGATACTAAGAGAAATATGGCAACATTTGACTGATGTAACCATGAGATGGCAGCTTCTCTTCCTGTAATCGCTGGCCCTTGCTTGCAAGGTGTCATCCAACTTCTGCAAGTGAAATGGGCATCCTACTGGACAAAGCTCTCCTGGTGTAGTCCAGTTACTCCTCAGGAGGCCACCTGTCCCAGGCAGTAAAAGGGGAAAGGGGCTAGATGGCAGAGAGAAAGAATGAAATCCGTGGAATTAGAGTCTCATAATTCATACGTGCAAAGGGCACAGGCAAGACTCTTGGTCACTAGAGGGGAGCAGTGCGCTTTGGCACAGGGGCTGCAGGTGTCCCCAGCCAAGGGACAGTGGGACTGGGCGTTCTGGCACCTGGCCCAGGCTGGGAGAAGAAGGTGTTCTGCTGATCTTTCTGCCTGTGCTCTTCTGTACCCTTTGCAAGCATCCACGATTGAGCACTTCGGTCTAAGTGTGAAAGATGTCAGACACTTACTATTTTTGACTTATCATCAGAGATACCATTTAATTTAAACCAAGTTAAACTGTAATTGTTCAACCAACTCTGTCAGTAATTGCAGGTTTTGCTGCAGAAATAGGGGGTGAAATACTTGCGCTTACAGAAGTGTGATGCATCGAGCTTTTTAATCTACACAGTACATCATACTATTTGGCTTTAAACTAGGGAAGATGTTCATCCATCACTGGCTATATGTCCACAAAGGCTATGGTGGCTAGTTTTGTTGTATGTTAATTTCGAAGATTTTTTCTCTTCCAGATGCCAGCAGTATGGACAAAGCTGAAGATCCCACAGTTTCTCCTTCTGGGTTTTATTATGAAGACCAGTGGAGGTCCAGAACACACTGGATCCATCATTTTAACAAGTCAGATGATATAACCAAGTGCTTACAAGGAAAAGTAATCCACTTGTTTGGCGACTCTACAATAAGGCAGTGGTTTGAATATCTGACAGCATTTGTTCCAGGTTATTTTTTTTTAATTTAGTTTTGTCCTTAAAGACCTCTGCAAAGCCTTATTTCTTGCATCTCAGATACAGAGTCAATCTTACTGAATGACAATGACAAAACAAAGGAAAGAGGAAAGTCAAAACATCATCACAAGTTCTGGCAGAAAGGCAGTTAGTCAAATGCTTGGGCAGACACAGGAAATATGCAGGCCTTGGAAATGGGGCCACAAGGTGTCTGCAAAATTGCCCTTGTAAAACATTTCACCAATGAGGACTGATGCTGTGGCTGTGAGTTAAGGTGGCCACCCGGGGGGCATGGCAGAAGTCACTTAGGGCACCTGCGTAAGGCCTTGCAGCATCCCAGTCGCACCAGTGACTTTGGAATGAAGTAGCCAATTACTTCCATTACTGTAGATTGGGTTTGGGCCCTTTCTTGTATTTCCCTTATTTTAACTTAAATAACAGAATTTCAGTAGCCAATTAGATATTCCTCCCTCACCCCTTACCCTCAAAGCAGCTAAGTTGTGTTGGAGCACAGACTTTGAGGCTCCTTAATGCCTACAAGTTGAAGTCATCTTTAAATTTAATGGAGTCCTAAAGTTGCCAGAAGGGTTCCCATGAGCACTGGATTCATAGGGCAACAATGACTGAAGGAGTCTATTTGGAAAATGTCCTTTATGAGAGAGAGAAGAAAATAGTTTGGGAAACTTGGAAAAGGCATTGACAGCCTTGGAAGTTGAAATGTGCTGTCCTGCAAATTTCAACACCCAGAAACTCCACTCTGAAATATGCTGCTAGCACATGTATGACATTCATCTTCTGTTTCATTTTAGAGTTCTTAGAATTATGTTCAGATTTCCTTATCTCCTGCTATTTTTGCCCTGTGGTCCTAGCATCTTGTTGATCTTATGCCGTCTCTCACTAATGCTTGTTCTTGGGTTTTCAGATCTAGTGGAATTTAACCTGGGGAGTCCTAAGAACGTGGGCCCTTTCATGTCTGTGGACCTGAAGCACAATATCCTACTGAAGTTCCGCTGTCACGGGCCACCCATTCGCTTTTCAACAGTCTTTAGCAGTGAACTGCGCTACATTGCCAATGAACTGAATGGCATAGTGGGTGGGAGAAACACGGTGATAGCCATCACTATATGGTCCCACTTCAGCACTTTCCCTGTGGAAGTGTATATCCGGCGGCTGAGGAACATTCGGAGATCAATTATTCAACTGCTGGATCGCAGCCCCAAGACTTTAATCGTCATCAGAACCGCTAACGTTCAGGAGCTTGGACCGGAAGTGAGCCTCTTTAACAGTGACTGGTATTCCTTTCAGCTTGATTCTGTCATGAGGAAAATGTTCTCAGGAATTGCTGTGCACTTTGTGGATGCTTGGGAGATGTCTCTGGCTCATTACTTGCCACATAACTTGCACCCAAAAGAAGTCATTGTTAAGAATCAAATAGATGCGTTTTTATCTTACGTGTGCCCTCTGCAAACTTAGCACAAGTGGGTATCCCTATGTCATCTTTTGCTATAGCCGAAGTAAAGTTGCTCTTTGCTGGAGCTATCGAACGATGTTGGATGGTATGGAAGAACTCTGGTTATTGTACTTGCATGCAGTACAAGCGGGGTGGCCTTAACTCTGGGTAGCTGTGAAGGGTGGTAAAGAGGAGTCGACTGTTCTTCCTGCAAGGTTGATTCCTTTCAACCTTATCAGTCATATCTGAGATTATTAGAGAGCACCTTAAATTAAATTGACAGGATTCAATACGAAATTATGTGGGTTATTAGCTTTACTAGTTGTCTGCACCGTATGCTTGATTTAATCCATATGATACTGATTCCGTTGCCAGGGTCTTGCTGCTCAGAACTGTGTGTGAAACCTGGGAAGGATTTTGGGAGGGGTCTTTCCCTCAGTGTTCTGGAGTTAGAGGGACATCCCCTCCAGTTGTATGTCAGAGAAGCACAGTGTCTATTCTTGTTTCAAAGTCCTGATTAGCAACATGAAGGGAGTGTACCAAAATCGCTAATATCAATCAAGGAAGCACAATCAAAATATCTGTAGTAATAAGTTACCAAGAATTTGCTGAAATTTAATAGAGCACACTAGTTAGGCACCCTTGGTGTTTACAGATGGCTGCTAAATAATGCAAATAGCCAGTATTTTAGTTTGGTTTCCTGTACTACTGAGTCTCTTCTGAGCTTTGATACACTGTCTACTTCTTCATTTATCTGTAATGAAGAAATGCATATATTATGACCTCAATGAAGACACCGTCTCAGGCAGTTTCTGCAAGTTCAAGTTGCAGGCTCGCCTACTTGAAGCTTGAAGCATTTGCTACTTAAAAGTGTTTCCCTTCCCTGTAAGACAAAGCTATTCCGTTATGCTCCTGCAAAGCTGGACTTCTGGTAATTACTCTTGTACATCATTTATACGTTGTGCCTGCATGGAGAAGCCAAGTGACCTGAATGCACTTGACGATGTTTGGCAATGGGTAACAGTAACTGGCACTCACTGGTGTCAAGGCCATGCGATGATGCCCCTTCTGTGTTTGGCAGTTTTATCATTTATTCATGAGCTTCACTGCTGCCAGTATGAAAGGCCAAAAAACCCACACCCAAAAGCCAAACACACAGAGGGTTGCCCTTCAAACAGATGCTTGGTAGGTATTTGCGGTTTTGCTGATGTGAAAGCTGGTGGCTCTCGGGCCTCTGGGCGTGGTGTTTGCTGCTGCCGATTTGACTGAGCCCGTGTATAGTTTTAACAAGTAGCGTTTTGTAAAGAAAGTTTTGATTAAATTCTACCCCCAAATTAAACAGCAGTGTTCCATGTTTCTGGTCCCAGTCAGGCCAGAGGTAGTCTCTACCAGCGGCCTCACTGAGAAAGGACATGAGGAAATGGCCTCAAGTTGCACCAGGGGAGGTTTAGGTTGGATATTAGGAAAAATTTCTTCACCGAAAGGGTTGTCAAGCACTGGAACAGGCTGCCCAGGGAAGTGGTTGAGTCGCCATCCCTGGAGATATTTGAGACACGTAGACGTGGCACTTAGGGACATGGTTTAGTGGTGGACTTGGCAGTGCTTGGTTAACGGTTGGACTTGATGATCATAAAGGTCTTTTCCAACCAAAAGAATTCTCTATGTCTCAAAACAGTAGTGGAGTGCTTCTGAAGCAGCTCATCATGCTTAAGTAGAATATGAAAGTTGAGTCTTTGTGAGCTAACTGACAAGATTAGTAAGGCAAATTGGTAGGTTGCAGAGAGTGGAATGATTGAAATATCTTCGTATTAGAGATGTTTTACTCTTTGCCAGGTTTGCTGCTATGTTAGGAAGATTGTACTCTTACTGCTGGAGCCCCAAGAGAGCTAATGCTACCAGCTACAGGAACGGTATTTTTGTTTTCTTCATTTTAAAAGACAACTGAGAACTGTTTTAAAAACATGTAAATGCTTTTAGCATGTAAAAGTTGTCAGTAGCATCCATCTATACACATACCAATTTTAAAATGTTTTAAAATGACTGGAGGAGTGGCATACACTGGAATAGCATTTATTTATTTCAAATCAGAATTAAGGAGGTCCAATTTGCCGGTTCCTATCGACAACCGCCTGACATAGCATCTGTCCATACATTAGCTTTAGGTAACTATTTCTTACTTTAATATGTTAATGGCAATTTATTCTCTGCTAAAAAGAGATCAGACCAATTCAGGTCTGGGAAAGTAAACCACCACAATGCAAAATGACCTTTCATCTTTTCCAGGTATGTTTTTTTAAAATAGGTAGAGTATAAGGCTTTCATCCTGAATAACAAATCTATCCAAATAATGTTAATGAAAATAAGACTTCAGACTTTTACTTTGAAGGAAACTACTTAATTTGTGGACTAACCATTTGGTTTTCCTCATAAAGTCATATCATGTGTGAAAGTGTTGTGGTGGCATGTTTCTTCTCCAAATGTTGTAGTGCTCACCACTGCCCTTTCTTCCACAGCAACTTTATATCGCTTTTAGCAGCCAAGAACAGATAGAGAAGAGCATATTTTTTTTAATGTTTTGACAATTGAGGGAAAGAGAACAAGACTGCTATTAGCAAAGATGTTTAATCACGTTCTAGTAGAACCTCTCCCTTTTAGATTAATTAGATTAATTTTTTAGTAACAGATTAACTTTTAGGCAATGAACTTGAGGGAAATTGCCAGTTGATTTGGAATGAGGACCAATATTTCGTTTCTTTGGGCTCTGGAATAGACAGGAAGGAGAAAGGGGGAAACTAAGGATTTACTCATATTTTAAGATGAAGTCTGGGGACACTATGTTTTTATATGTCATTCAGTTGAACTATAAATGATTTTTCATTTCTAGTCTTGTCTTTTTACCAGTTGCAGCAGTTGTGTATGTACTGTATATGGAAACATAGAAGCAATAAAATATTTTTAATTTGGTTTCTTTAAACCTTTAAGCCTCTAAATGTATTTTAATAAGGACTTAGGTTAAGAGGTTGGTTATTTTGCAAGATACTTAATATGAAACAGAACTGGAAAGGAATTTCTCAGTTATCAGTTAAGTATCTTCCTTTACACGTAGAGATTTATTTCATGAGATTTTTCAAAGCCCTGTCTTCCTTTTCTTTCTATTTTCTTCACTTGAAGGGAAGAAATTATATTATTTTTGATATTTTCATTCTTGTTCTGAGTCTTTTAATTGTTAATCTTTCAATACAGATTTTTTTTCCTTTTTAATTTCTTTATTCAAAATCTAGCTCACTCAAATCCCAGTGAAGACTGTATTTTTATGGTGTTTATCAGAAGATTTCAGAGCAGTTTATTTATAAAATAAGTAAACTCCATTTTACATATTAGACTGTTACATGGTGATTTTCTGCACCTGATATTTTAAGAATCTTGTGTCTCATATGTATCATGCTAGGCTGATTTCTTCATTCTAGAAATTTAGTAGAAATGTTAGTTGAATTGTTGATGAAAAGAGAGAATAAAAAGCAGAAGTTTTCCCTTTTTTCAAGTTTTCAATTGCTTCTAATTTCATCTGCTATGCAGCCCTATTGCAGCTCAGCTTTACAAGATTCAAATCATCGTTTTTTATTGTTTTACTTGTTAGAGGTAAGCATTTAAAAATGGCAACTTTGCTTACGACTGTAAGGGTCTGCACGACATTTAATGTACTACAGGTGACAATTCCATGTATGCATTACAAAAACAAAGATTTGACGTTGTCTCCTGGGAAGGGTTGAGGGTACTGGTGTTTTGCGTTGTTTTGGTTGCAGAAGTGTTGGTTGAAACATTTTTCCATTCATGACAGTTCAAGTAACAGCAAAAAACTTCAATCACAAAAGCGTATTTAATTTATAAAGCACTTGCTCAGTCCAGATCACTTCATGCTTAGGTTCTACTCATATATATTTCGACTATTTGGAAGACTCTTGTTATCTGTTGGTAGAAGCGAAGGACTCGGTATCTCTGTGTTAGAGGAAGAACTTGTTTTCAAAGAGGGTTTTTTCCTATTACATGTGTATCATTGAAATGCTTACAATACAAAGAAGGCTCTAATGTCTTTTATTTCCTGTGATCAGAAAAACAATTTTAATAGCCAAAAAACTCAAAGAATAAAAAGTTCCTAATAAAGAGGGCAAGTTTACTTAAACTGTTTCATCTGATTTTAGTCTCAGTTTATCTCGTTTGCCGTAACCCCACATACTTTATATTTTTATAGTTGCGTAGTAGTTCCCTTAGTTTTACCTATTATGTTTTTGTGCTGTGTGTCGGGTAGAAGTTTCATGCTATGGTTTATAGCTTAAAATCTCTTTAAAAAGTTTTTTTTCTGATGATGTGTATTTGGAGGGGAGCGATCTGTGCAAGCAGCACGAGCCTGACATGAGATCTAGCGCTGCCGCACACTGATGTTTCCTGTTGTCAGTGTATCAGGCCTGACACATAATAAAAGCTTGTACAGAGTCCAGGCTTCTTTCTTTGGGGGCTTTTGCAACCCAACAAGCCAACAGGCTTCTGTAAGCTACTTCATTTAAAAAAGCAGTGTGAAGAACAGAGGAGATGGCAGTGTGGTCATTGCTTCTCTAGCTTATAAACAGTTTTTACTTTAAGTAATGGAAGAAAAATCGAGGTGAGATCTGTCCTGTAAGTCAGTCAGTGCGTTCGAGGGCCGTGGGGCATCCTATGCTGCCCAGCTGCCATGGGAACCCAAGAGCCGTGTTGGCAGGGCCGTGGCGGGAGGGAGAGAGTGGCTGCGCGGCACAGGCCGGGGAGCCTCCGGGGTGGCTGGAGAGCCAGCGTGGAGGAGTTGGGGGACGGCTACAGGGTTGTCTCAGCGTTAGTTTGCAGCCAGGATTCACAGCTGGAAAAGAAGTAAGCAGGATGCGTTGCCCTGTTTGCTGATTTCCTACCCATATAGCCAAAAATAGCCTGTTTGACTGGGAAAAATCCCTGAACTACAAATTCCTGGAAACTAGAAGAGAGTACATTGAGGCAGCGTGGCTAAGTGTTTGCTCTGTTTCTCTGCTCCCCCTCTCGTTTGATGGTGACCACTGAAGGAGGCAGGGTAGGGGGCAATGGCCGGTGGAGTGATCTAGGGTGCTGCTCTTACATTCCTCCAAAACAAAGAGCTGGTTCCCGCCCCAGCCTGCTCTCGCCGATGCCACCCAACAGCCACTACCTAACAGGGCAAAGGCAAAGTACCTTATTCCCAGCGTTTTGCTCTGGAAACTCAAAGTGAAGTGTACTGCCATCATGTGCCACCTATGTCAGCCTTCGCTTAGCCAAAAGTGGAGGAGAAGGGCTGCAAAAGATGAGCTGCTCTTCAGTGGGGTGTGAGGTCAGGCCCCAGGCACGCTTAGAGGGGAAATGGGAGTGAGGGGTAGGAAAGAGACAGGGAGCAAAAAGGGTAGGGTGGGACGGAAGGAAGGACAGTGTGTAAAGGTCTTGCTCTGTGACACCGAGGAGAGGAAGAAGGTTGGGGATTCGGTCATGTGGAGGTTTCCAAAGGCAATATCAATTCTGTGGGACAAAGTCACTCCTCTGATACAGCAGACTGATATATACGTACATGTATTTCTCCAAATGTGTCAAAAAAGGAGCAGTTCTTCCCACCCAGGCTGCTCACCCATGTCTTCCTCTACTCCCTCCGGACAGCAAGGTCACAGCAATCGTATGTTAGGTACTGTTCCAAACATTCTGCTTACCGTTGGTTTGAACCCATGTATATTGGGTTTTCACATGTGTATAGATGTGACAGATATCATAGGTGGGGAACTTTTTAAAACAAAACCAAAGCATTTATAACCAGAATGAGGAGTGCACAGGCAGGCTTTCGTCGTATGTTGTGTGCTCTTCAGAGCCTGTGGTGAGTCAGGGAAGACATGTAACTCTCCTGAGATGGCACAGGTGCTTGGCAGGGAAGGGGCTTGAGCATCATACCACGAGACAGAGGGATGGGAGGCTCACTGGGGCTGGCAAAGAGCCGAGACCACATGGCTTCTGATCTGGCTGGGATGGGGCTTGACACCTGGACCTGAACTCTCACATAAGGTAACCTAGCTCGTATCTGGGCAGTGACTCCCAAATCATAGAATCACAGAATGGTTTGGGTTGGAAGGGACCTTAAAGATCATCTAGTTCCAACCCCCCTGCTGTGGACAGGGACACCCTCCACTAGACCACGTTGCCCAAAGCCCCATCCAACCTGGTCTTAAACACTTCCAGGGATGGGGCCTCCACAACCTCTCTGGGCAACCTGTTCCAGTACCTCACCACTCTAACAGCAAAGAATTTCTTTCTAACATCTAAATCGACCCTCCTTCAGCTTAAACCCATTACCCCTTGTCCTGTCACTACACTCCCTGATAAACAGTCCCTCACCAGCTTTCCTGTAGGTCCCTTCAGGTACTGGAAAGCCACAATTAGATCTCCCTGGAGCCTTCTCTTCCCCAGGCTGAACCCCAACTCTCTCAGCCTGTCCTCATAGGAGAGGTGCTCCAGCCCTCTGATCAGCTTCGTGGCCCTCCTCTGGACTCGCTCCAACAGCTCCATGTCCCTCCTGTACTGGGGCCCCCACAGCTGGATGCAGTACTCCAGGTGGGGTCTCACAAGAGCCGAGTAGAGGGGCAGGATCACCTCCCCCGACCTGCTGGTCACACCTCTTTTGATGCAGCCCAGGACACGGGTGGCTTTCTGGGCTGCAAGCGCACACTGCCGGCTCATGCTGAGCTTCCCATCAATCAATACCCCCAAGTCCTTCTCCTCAGGGCTGCTTTCAATCCATTCTTTGCCCAGCCTGTAGTCGTGCTTGGGGTTGCGCCAACCCACGTGCAGGACCTTGCACTTGGCCTTGTTGAACTTCATGCAGTTTGCATGGGCCCACCTCTCCAGCCTGTCAAGGTCCCTCTGGATGGCATCCCTTCCCTCCAGCGTGTTGACCACACCACACAGCTTGGTGTCGTCGGCAAACTTGCTGAGGGTGCACTCGATCCCGTTGTTCATGTTGCCAACAAAGATGTTGAACAGTGCCGGTCCCAGTACCGACCCCTGAGGAATGCCACTCGTCACTGATCTCCACTTGGACATTGAGCTGTTGACCACAACTCTTTGAGTGTGACCATCCAGCCAAATCCTGTCCAAATTACTGTGTCCTCCTTCACTGTTGGTGTTACTAGCCTCTTGTGGCCATATTCAATAGCCTTTTGGGGTGCAATAAACTGGTCTGCTCTGTGGGTCTGTCATGGTGAATTGCACTGGAGCTTCTCTGTCTGGAATGGGAGAGAGGGATTTTGTGGGAGGACGCTAGATAATTAAGAGCATGTGAGTTATTTTGTATGAGCCCCAGACATGGAGTGAGCACATGGCTAAACCCAAGTGAAAGTACAACGTGCCCTCCCCCACATCCTGACTGTCAGCTGGCGTGGGTTTAGTAGATTAGTGAATTCTTAATGAATGTGGCCAGAAGAGGGCTTTGAGGCACTGAAAAACAGCCTGGGATGACTCTCAAATGAAGAACATAAGCCACAATATAATAGTCTTCATGGTGGTTTGTTTTCTAACTCCTGGGTAGTTATGTTTTGAAAACAAATGGCACAAACACCACTGGATGAAGCTCTTTTACTTGGAGTTCATTTTCGAATGAAATTCAGTTGATGGCATAGAAGTTGTAACTCTTAAATTGGCTTACGACTGTCATTCAGAGGATGATTTTTTTCACCCTAAATATTCTCTTAAATCTGATTTTTTTTTTCCCTAAGTCACAAAAGGATCCAGAGGAGTAAACTTTACTGGGATAGAACAGTCCATCCCAAGTCAGTTCTTCCTGCAACATGGAAGATTTAACAGACTGTGTGATCGGACAGCAAGCCCAGGCTATGGCAGTCAGCATTCCCTGGTTCAGCCATCCATTAAAGATTTTGTCCTGCCCCTCTTCTTGGTCTTCTCTCCCTTCCCTGGCCAGCTCTGAAAATAGACAACTGCTTTTCACCCTTGGGCCCTCTGTATGGACCTGTTATTTTTTGGTTCAGCTTGATACGAGGCTCTCGCTTTTCACTCTAAATCTCTGCTGCAGGTTGTTTGCGACGATCAGGACTAGGTACATGACGAGCTCTCTGCTGCGGCATGGCAGCCCGCTCTGAAAGCTCTCTCACAAAAGAGCTTCCAGGTGGGACGTGCCTGTTGGAGTTCAGCAGGTGAGAGGCACGGCAAAAGTACCTGCGGTGAAAGAACCATGACAAATTCACTGGGTTTTTTTTTTTTTTTTTCCCTCTCGCCATCCTGTGCTCAGTTCTTTCCACTCCTTCCTACCCTCTGGTTTTCCCTGGGCTGGTGAGTCACGCTTTCCAGTCCTGCCTGCCCTCTCTCTCTGCCTGAATCCGCTTCTCTCAGGGAATTGTCGCTTGCCTCTGGCAAGGCAGCTATTTCTGTCTTTAGCTGTTTCTTCCTTCTGATGGTTTCTTCTCTTTCTGGTCCACCTTTATGATTGTCGCCTTGTGTATTTGTGTTATTATTATTTGCTTCTGCTGCGTCTGGGTTTTGCCTTTGCTTTGATAAGGTAAAATAGAAAAAAATAGTTACTTTACAGAAAAAAGTTACTGTCTTAAAAATCCAATGAAAAAAAACTTCAAGGTCTCCAGTAACAAGCAGATATTACAATTATTTTACATTGTTGTAAAATGTGTCCAATACATGTGTATCTTCTAATCCCAACAATTTAATATCCATTGTTTGAAACGCAGGTTCTCTACACGAACAAATTTCTTTCTGACGTCCCGTTGTCCCCATTCTTTTGTGCAACAAGTACTGCTACAATTAAGGCTGATAATGAGTGTCCACCATGGCTTTAGGAGCTAGAGCACGTTGAGCTGCCCTGATTCAAGAGGCAGTGAACCTGGGGAGAAAGGGATGGAGAAGCTGGATGAACTCAGTGGTGCTCCGGGTGCTGCTCCTTCCTCCCACGATACTGGACCATCCATCCCCCCCTGGGGCTGCAGCCTCCCCTCTTTGCAAAGAGAGATCCTGGTACCTTCTGAAGGCACCCAGAGGCCTCTCAGGTCCCCGACGGCAGGACGCTTTGCTCCCCAGCTGCTGCGGGAGAGAGCAGGGCAAGGGTCTGGCTGGGGCAATGCCCCGCCATGCATTACACAAGGCTGAGGGCACCGTGGGCCGTCTGTCGGAGAGCAAACAAATACCAGTCCTGGCTGGAACAAACTGCCCTTATTTCAAAGAAAAATATTGAGCCCATCAAGATTATCAGTTGAACATGTTCCAGTGATATAATACATCTGCGAACAGGAAGATGGAGCCCACGCAGCGTTTCCTGCCTGCAGGGGGAAGGTTTCAAAATTATCACCTTTGGGAAGGAGAAGTTCTCTCCTACCTCCCTCCTGCAGCTTGCTGAGGCAGGGCAAAGTCTGAGGGGGTTTTTTGGTTGGTTGGTTTGAACATCTACGTTCCAGTGCAGGAGGCACTGGGGATGCAACGGGCAGGGGATGAGTGGTTCAGTGCTTTTACCTTGTTGGTGCCAGCTGCCGGGAGTTGTATGTGTTAACTGCGCTTGGGAAGGGGTAATGAAGGGCATTGAAGCCAGGGCGTGTTTGCTCTGAGAAGATTTGGGTGTCCTGTCCTTACTCGCCATGTTTGATAAGCGTGGTGAATCCTGACCTGCGCCACTGCTGAAAGGAGAAGAGCAGGCAGCATGATTCAGATGGACCCGCTCACCTTTTAGGAAAATCCTGGAAAACTTCTTCCATGCTGAATGTTGTTGTATGTACTGGAGCAGGTGACTCTCTTACATCTGATACATCTGTGACGAAGGGGAGTACATTTTTCTTGGGTGGTTTTTTTGTTTGTTTTTTTTTTACAGCCCGTCCATTTTAATCAGGCTTCTGGCTCTATGGAGCTTCCCCGCTAAGTGACACTAGTCTCCGTGAAACTCATCCCGACCTTTCTGAGGGCAAAATCCCGCTGAAACCCAGGCAGTCGCCAAGGAGAGGTGTTTGCCCTGCTCTACCTCCCAAAGGCTGGAGCTGTTTTTTTTATCTGCGGGACACTGCATCTCTCTCGCTTCCTATACGACCGCTACGCAGGCACCTGCTTGTCCAGGTTACCCTGCAGTGCCAAGGCGGGGAAGGGCTACGAGACGCAGCTTGACTGCTTGCGGTCGTACAGGCAGCGGTGCGGGCAGGAGGTGGGCAAGGAGGAGAACCTGACCCTGTCAGGAAAGAAACCCCGGCATGTTGCACGCTGCAGGTTTCTCTTCGCCCCTTTGTTGTACAGCCCTTTTTTCATTGTTCTTGTCGTGAAATTTGCATCTTCTAGACCCTTTTTTGGCAGTGTTACGCCAGCCCGGGGTTTCCTGCCAGCCTCTTTGGCAGGGGAATGTCCCCGTCAGGGCTTACCCCGCCTGGGAAATTCCGACGCGCAGAAAAAGTCCAGGGAGCCACGCTCACACCGCCCTCCTCCTCCACCCTGCTGCTTCCTCTCACATGTCATAGCATCCCCCCGGGTTAACCAGGGCTCAAAGATAAGTGGTGTGTGATCCACTGCAATAAAAAAAGCCCCATGGGTACTCAGCCTGGAGCTGTAATAAACTTGGGGGGTGTGTTTACGGTGTCTTTTTTTTTTTTTTTCAATATTTTTTTTTCTGTGACCAGAAAGCCAGAGTAAGCAGGACTTTTTTGGGGGGGGGGGGAAGTTTCCTTGTTGCTGCTTCTCTGTTTCATACCGTTAAACCTCAGAGGAACTTTTCAATCATTCACACAGACGTGGCCATAAGGGACGATCAGCTGCCAGTGGGGTACAAAGAACTGGCTTGTTTTCCGTAGAGTTAATTCTAACTTCACTCCTCCGACATGAAGGTACACTATTATTATTTTATTTGCTTTATTGTTTAAAACCTGTAATTGATTGGAACAATATTGGCTTCTCGTTATTTTTTTACTTCTAATAGACTTGCACATGGCTGGTGCTATAATTATTCCTGTGTGTTTTGGGGTCAGGTATGGAAGAATGGCTGGCTTTTGGGAAGGTAATGGGTAATAACCAATATCAAAGAAACCACAATAAATGGTGGGATTTTTGAGAGCCCACAGTGGAGCTATGAGCAAAATACCCCTAAATAACTTAGATGTTTGGGGAAATTCTCTCTGAAACAATCTTTTTTTCAGAGAGGATGTAGTAGCTTTTCCGGGGATGGATGGATGGATGGATGGATGGGTGGATGAATGGGAAGTTAAGCTCTGAGGGCAATGAATGGAAGAAACATTGTTAGTGGGAGCAAGTATTTTGTATAATCTTGATTACAGTGTTTTTCCTGGCAGCTCATCAGTAATTTTGGAATAGCAGAGCATCATCAGCATACAAGCCTGCCAGCATCAGTAGGACAGGAGTAAACCATCATGGTACAGTGTGAGACAACACAGGGAAACATATATAAAAATTGGGATCTATGCTTACTTTCTTATAATTTAGCAAAAAATCTGTAGGAATGAAAAGAAGTAAGTTTAATGAACTTAAACTTCGCTTTAAATTTTGTTACGCTAAGGTGTTTATTAAACCAAACCATAAACTTCTTTTCATCACCTGGTGAGGGTTTCTGTAGCTTACCACATGAGGTGGATTGCACAGCACCCCAGGCCATTACCCGTCCTGTATCTGGCAGGCAGGGAAGGCAGCTCAGCACTAAGCTTCCTGCAGAGGATGAAATGAGGTCTGGATTTTAGACCCTCAAAATTTGGAGGCATGTTTGTACCGTGGTGTCATCGGAGTCTCGCGTGTGGCTGGGGACGGGTAGCTTGCAAGTACTGTAGATGGAAGCCAGGTATTTTCATCTGGGACATCGTGGTTTGCCTGGAGGCACACAGGGGGCAGAGGAAGGGGGATACCCTGGGCTCTCCCTCAGCCAGTCCGGGTGACCATCGGTCAGGGACAAATGGGAAGAAGGTGACATTTCTGCTCCAAACAAAACGCCAGCGTCAGCTTTGTTCCTGAGGCGAGTGGTTTCTTTTTGGCTATTTAGACCTTTTATTGACTTTCTTTACAGCAAGCCACGTGTTTCCCGTTGCGTTTAATGGCAGTGGATAGGAGGAGGGGGCGTGTGGGGAGGAAGTGCCCTCTTCCTCCGGCAGAGCCCAGGGCTGCCTGGGGCAGCCGAGCAGCCGAGCAGCCGCAGCCCTGCCCCCTGCCTCTGCCAGAGCCCCGCTGCCGCCCCGGAGGCAATGGTTGGGGTACCACCACCACCAGCAGCAACCAGCTGCTGGAAATGGGCTTCCAGCAGCTCTCCTGGGCGCTGGGAAGCGTCCCTTCCCGCCCCGGGCTGCCCGGAGCAGCGGTGTGGCGGGCACAGCCCCATCCCTCCCTTCGGCTCTGCCTCCCGCCGCAGCCGGGGCGGCCTGACCTGGCTTCGCTTCCACCCCCGGCCTTCCAGGAGCAGCAGAACTCAATCCCGACGGTGCTGCTGAGAAACCCCTGTGCGATTTTGGGTTTTTTTTTTTTTTTTTCATGTTCCCAGTCACAAGCTCCTGAGATGAAATGTGCAAGGTAGAAACAAGAGCTGCCTTTACTCTTCCTTTCTTGTTAAGAAATTGGCAGGAAATTAAAAGGAAACTTAAACATCCATGAGCTAGCTTCTGTGAAGAGCAGCGTCCTGTAAGACAGGATGTGTCTGGCTTTGGTCGGTGTCTTTTCCCAGCTGAGAATCGGAGGAGGGAGCCAACGCCTGGGAACAGAGCTTTGCACCGTGCCCCACCAAATCAAAGGGTTTATTTCCAACTTTCTTGGTGTTTTATGCTAACTCGAGCACGATTTACATATTACTGTAAATTTGTCATTACTGCCATGGATTTCTAAATATGTAGCAACTGGCTATTAAGTCAGCGGAAGCAAGAAAGAATGTGGTATTAGTATCCTTTTCCACGATATTAATTTATCAGATATAGGACACCTATGGTTCAGACATATGTGGCAGCAAATTCTGACCCACAGGTGGAGCGACCTTGTTCCAGATGAAGATGACTGCACACATTTAACTAAAGATAAAACCTACCCTAGTATATGCAATTCTTCCCAAGCACCAACAAAGTTTTTATACCGCTGCTTGGAAGCAACCTAAGATTTTCCCTACCATAATAAAATTTTATTTGGCTGCCTTGTTTTAGGCGCTTTTTTAAATGAGAAAATTTCCTGTTTATTGAATTTTTGTCTGACTAATGGAGAAGAGCTCTACAGCTGAGTTTCAGGACTTTCCCAAGGTCAGATAGCCATTTGTTTTGAAAGCTGGGATTTCTCTAGTGAATGGAAGTCTGAACAGAAGGCATTCATAAGCTGGAAAACACAGTGAAATAAGATCAGGACATAAGAGGATTGATGATCTTTGCAGTGTTAACATGCTACAAGTCTCTTTCTTTTACTGGGATGGTCTTGTTTCTGCCTGGGCTTTCCTCCACGCTGATGTGCACCCTAGAGCTGAGGGTATGCTCACGGGCTGTGTAGGATTGTGCAAATCAGTGCTGAGGCTTCCTGCAGGTGTTGATCCTGCCACGCAACCGCAGCACGCCTGATCTGCACGCATGCTGCCAGTGTGCCTGGGATTTCTGGACTGATCAGCCTGGTTGGATCTGCTGTCCAGTAGATGTGACTGGTTTGCCATGTCCAAGAAGTGGGTAAATTTTCAAAATCTGCCTGGACAACGTTTTTGAGTGGAAAAACACGTGTTTGGGAAGCCTGGATGTATGGCAACCTTAACCTTAGAGAGGTTACCCATTGCTACACATAAATTAGAGATTAGACAAGTGGGGCCCTGGGTAGATTGCAGTTTGAAAAAATCATATTTTTCTGGGTTAGTCTGACTGAGATACAGCAGCTTTTCCTCCTGTTCCTGTACGAAAGAGTTGAATGGCGATGCTGCATTGGGACAGCTCCGCAGTCCCTGCTAGAAAGTGATTTTGGTTTACAGGTGGTTGAAGTGGTCCTTGTTTGTGGAAGGTAAGAAGACTGAAACGGAAGTCCACCAGAGCCTAACACACCTGCTGTGGTTACAGCACAGGCTCCTGCATCTGAGAGCAGAAAATAAAATTGATACGGGCTCAGAATGACAGGTTTTGGCCCAGGTTGGTTGCACAAGTTAAGAGGAAAAAGGTCTTCAGCATGAGTCACGAGGAAAACTGATGCTTACTCCTTTAGACCTATGCTGAGAGTCCTTCACAGCACTGAGAAACTGCGCTAACCTCCCTTTCTAAACCGGAATATCATAACGAGCGAAATAATTTGAGACAAGAACATGCACTACTTACCTCATCTAGGTATACACAGCATCCTTTACGGGTTGCCCTTTGCTATGGGGAAATGGCCTTCTGCTCCTTGTTTACACGCTGTGACATCAGTTGTGCGTGTCTTTTTTAGCCATGCATTCCTACTGCAAGGTGCTAATGAACTAATGAGATACGTAAGCTTACGAGAAAACATGACTAACCAGGGCAGTGAGTACGTTGAGAGGAATGTCTACAAACACAAGGTGTATGTACAGGGAAACTGTTTACTTGTACAGAAATCAGATCCACTTAGCCAGCTTCGTAACACTTGCTAGGTTTGGGCTTTCTTTTCCTCCATACTGATTTCAGCTGCTTTATATAGCCAGTGTGAAAGGATCTACTTAAGAGCAACCCAATTTTTTTATTCTTTTTTCTTTTTAAATATCAAACAACCTGCGAGAAAAAAGCAGAATTGAGGGCATTCTTCGGATCAAAGGAGCAAGCCCCAAAAGACCTATGTTAAATAAATAGTCTGAGTTTTCCTTTAATATGAAGAATTATACATGTCCCCTTTTGAAGTTCAGGCTAATCCCAGAATGTCAGTCTTGGAGACCAACGTCTAGGAAAAATGTGGCAATACAAGTATAGCAAAGAAGGAGGAAACACTGACTCCTGTGTACTGGCTTTTAGAGGAAAATCATGTCACGGACCATTTCCAACCTGCTGACATGTGGTCTCCTAAACCGTTAAAGCAAACACACGTATCGATCCTGAATGGTCTCTAGGAGGGGAATAGTAACTAAGCTTTTACCTCTGGTTTTCTTGATGCTATTCTGAAAGCAAACGGAGCGTTACGCTGGATGGCTTGGGGCTTGCGCGCTGTGTGGAAATGCTGCAAGCATACAGAGGCGTGGTGGTGGTGGTGTTCGCACGTCTCCGCTCACAGTCTGCAGCAGGAGGCTAATTGGAAAATAAGGAGCATTTGACATCCATATAACAAATATTCGCTTGCATTAAGCAACTGGATTGTGAACTACCAGTTTGATTTCCAGTTTAAAAATGCCACAAAGGTTATACTGCTCCAGAAACGTGTTGCAAAACCGAGTTCTTGTTACCAGTAGTTTGTGCCCTGCCACTTTACTGGAGGCTGACCCTTGTCCTGCGCTGCTGCTTAGGAGACGGTCCAAAGAGAGATGTTTATTCTGCTCCCATGCCCGCTGAACCATGGGCTGCTCTGAAAGCTGGCACGCTCCTCCCTCGCAGTCGGGAGGGACTGCGTGCCTGGCAGAGCGACTATGTGCTGCTCTACAGGGAAGGCAAAGCTCCACTTTCTGGGCTTGGTTTATTTCTTTATGTATTTATTTATTTAAAGCCTACATCCTCTATAGCATTCATGCGCCAGGGACCAAGCAGTGCAGGCACACTGATGCTGTAAAGGCTAGCCCTTTCCTTACAGCCCACCGGCCACATCCATACAGCGTAACAACCCTTTTGCAGCCTTGGTCTCTCCTGAGCCCCATTTGGCCTCCCCGGGACACATCTTCTGTTCGTTTGGGTTTTTTTTCCTTTTCAACTGTTGCATGTGGGACTTGGAGCTACGTCTTCAAGGGGATTTTCTGAGGGGGAAGAGGAGGTAAGATGCCTTTTTGGAGAGTAAGCTAACATAGAGGAAGACAACTGGCAGTCTTGCTCATGCCATCTCTAGGGAGCAGTCTTGGAGCAAACCATGCCCAGGCTTCACCCACAAGGAGCTAGTTTCTCTCACCAGCGACCCCAGAATTGAGCTCACGTAAGAGCAATCCTGAGACCAGGACGTGAGGGGAAACTGTGGGGCCACATCGTTTGACCATATAGAGGTTGGGACTAGTTACATCAGAGATTAGATCAGCGGTGATCACTTACACACAAAGCTATAGGGGATGGCATAGGGTGTTGGGAGGATGTCTTTGCAAGCACGCACAAATCTCTGCCTGAGCTTTGCAGCCCAGATTTTTCCAAGCTGAGAGTCCTCAACCCGTCTGCCTGGTACCCGTTCTGCTGCCTTGTGCTGTGTGGGGGCTTTGCTGGGCTGATCACAGGCAGTTCTGCTGGACGTTTCCTTTTGGCTGCCTTGCTACCGCTTTGCAGGATGACCCAGAGGTCCCCTGCCCTGCAGTGTCACAGCTCGGACTGCAAAGCTCACGTCTGAAAGGATAAACCAGAGACGGCTGAAAGCTGGGCAGCAAAATCTCTCCCTCAGTCTGAATTCATGCAATCTTTATTGAAATGCTGTCCTCAGCATGAGGGCCCAGACACGAGAGAAAAACTCATGGTTAACGTTAAAAAGGATATTGAAAACACGGAAGTCTGTTTTAACAGAAAAACCCCAAAACACTAAGCAGGGTCCTTGATTTTGCTTTGACTTAGGACAGTGGCTCAGCTGCTTCCATGTAACAAGGACACAGTTACTGGAGGCCCTAATGCATGGGAAATCCAGCACAGCGGGTCCAGTGCATCCTTCCTCTGCGCTGGCTCTGAATAGGATAGCAGAAGGGAGGTATATGACCGTGATTAGCCTAGATGTTTAGTTGGTGGTGAAAGTCTAAGGTGTTGGCTTTCAACCTTTCTGACTTTTGCAATGATATCCCTACCCAGTGAGTGCAAGCTTTGACACAACAGGATTTTTTTCTGTTCTTATCAGAATTTTCAGATCCCTTCAAAGTAGCTCATGGGTATGCACAAGTCACACTCTCAAAAGCTGTTTCGGTAATCGCATATATCGGTATAACCTAAACCAAGACCGATTAGCTTTGATTCCACAATACTTGTCCAGGCTGTGTTCTGAAGTGAGGGAAGAAGCAGAGTTTTCAGAAACAAATGCATTTTGTTGCCTATTTTTACAGTGGTCTGAGATACCAAGATAAGCACATCTCACTGTTTGCAGGTGTCTATAAGACAGGTTTCAGGACAAACACGGCTAATACTGGCCGCTAGTTGGCATTATTGATGCATCCCAGTAAATGGAAGTGGTGTGATAAAACCCCGGGAGGGCATCGCTGGGGGAGCTGAGGCGTCCTCCTCCCTGCTCGCCTTGCAGTCTGCTCCAGCTCTGGAGGTTGATGGGTTGCGCTGTGGCACAGCCTGGCCAAAGGAAGCTGAAACCAGCCGGACACCGCAGTGCTGCGGTGCCTTCCCAGCTGACCCTCCTTTTCCCCAGTCTGTTGCCGTCTGTACTGGCTGAGCCAGGTTTTCCGTCAGGAGAAGAGCTGACAAGTGCTTTTGGTCACCACCTCACCCAGGAGGAACTTTCTTAGACTGAAGATGCCTCACGGGGTTTGGGTCACCAGAGATGTTACGTAGTGTTTGGTCCAAAAACCAGATGCTCGCAGTCCAGAGTATAAATAAATATGATTTGTAGATGTAGCAATAATTTACCAGTAACTTGCATGGAAGCACTTTGAAAGCACAAGGCTGCTGGGAGCCAGCTCATCTTGTGCAACCGATGGGTGTGTGTATTTTTGAAAGAGCCTTTTGTTACAGAGCTTGGTGAAATTAGACTTGTCTTAATCTGCTTTGACTGGGAGTCGATTTATGCCAGAAGACCTGATAAATAAGGTGTTGCTGATGAAGCAAGTATAAGTTGAGGTATCAGAGTGTTGCCCGAAGTGGATTTTGCTTGGTAAGATGACAGCAAGTCAGCAATTAGGCCTTCAGTAGAGTAGAAACTTTGGAATAGAAGAGAAAGAGAAATTCCACACCCTCTTCAAGAAAAAAACCTCATTAAATTGTTTTATAGGATAGTTTTCATTCATATGCAGAGACTAATCTTCAGTTAAATCCATTCCAGAATAATTACTGAATAGCAAGGATAAAGGTGCTGTCTGTCCCTGCCTGCGTGTGCTTTAAGACCTTCCAGGACACAGTAGGACTACCAAGAGAGAAATCCACTTTTGGTTTGAAAACTACTTTTAAGCTTGATATTTTGAAGGGAATTACGTGCCAAATCTGATTTTCTGGATTCATGCTACCATTTGCACGTTAAAAGACAAGACCGACTTGCTGCTGTAGTTGGAGACCCTCCTGGCTAGATTAAAATGGCTCGCTTTCCTGGCTACCTGGCAGGGATGTGAATGCAAAGGTTGATCGGTCGGATCTGCTTTCGGAAAGCTGGGTTGCGGATCCTCCCATCAGCCACCGAGCCTACGAAGAGCGTTCGGGGGCTAAAGGGTCTCTGAGCAGCAAACATTTTTTGACAGGAAAACGCTTAAAGTGTCTACCTAAGCCTAAGGTATTGTAACTGAGATCTAAGGCTTGAAGAACAACAGAGAACCGTCTCCTTGCATGTTTAAAACATACAGCCTGATTTCACAAATCCTCACGTGCATAAAGAGGTTCACTGAAATCGGTGAGAACGCGTGCTTGGGAGATAGCTGCCGATTAGGGAGCAAGCGAATTTTTACCTTTCTTGGATGACGCTATTTCTGGTACTACTTGGTGTCTGATTTCATTTTATGGGTTACATTTGCAAATTTTACTGTGACTGCATAAATTCAATCTATGGCATAAACCAACAGTCTTTGGAACAGAAAACTGACTAGCTAATTCCCAGTAAAACCCTTCATCCATCTGGCAGCAGAAGAAATATTTGAATAATATAAAGTAATTCCCTCCTGCCTCCTCGTGGGTCGATTAATATAATTTCATGTTGCACCTGTCCCATGTTTTTTAATACAATTAAAACATGTATAATAATCGAAATTATAGAACTGCATTTTGCATAATATACTTTAGAAATACTGTGTTGTTTTACTACATGTTTTTTGGGGCATCTGCAGCGCTAAAAACATCCTAATCGCAGCCTTGCATGGAGATAAATGCATGCTCGGTTTTTAGAAGATGGTGACCTCAGTGGAAACAAGGAAAGCAGAAATATTCGTTTGAAAAGTAGAAATCTGAGAAGTCTCCCCTGTCAGTATTGGTAATAACTCGGTAGTGTTGTTAACAGTAATCGCAGGCACATGGTTTTGCCCACTTTTTGTTTTGATATTGGTTACCTGCTTCTCCCTGCCAGCCTCGACCGAGAGGCTTTGCCACCGCAGTATGTTGCAACCTAAAACCAAAATAACTTCTGTGCCTGCTCCCTGCCTCCTACATGCTCCGATAACAGAGGAAAAGAGATGACTCATCTCTGTTGTGAGTAACCACTCACGTTCCCCTTCTCTCTGGATGCTGCCCACTTGATGCACATGACCAAAAAATCCCCGTACTCCCAAGACCGTGTCTCCGGAGCTGAAGTCTGGCAGGAGCGGGGCGGACGGTCCCACACCATCGCACTTGGGGCGAGGGGTACGTGCGTGTGGGGACGTGAGCCTGCATCAGCAGCGGTGGGAGGCTGAAGGCGATGCTCGTGGTTTCCATCTCTGCAGCTGCACAAGAGGCTGGAAATTTGGGGTTGCGTGCCTTGTGAGCAGGGCCTGCAAAAGCTGTGGGAGGCCTCCAGGGGCAATCTTGGAGGACGAGGTGTGAGGTGACATCCATCACCATCCCCATCATTAGATGTTAGGAAGAAATTCTTTACTGTGAGGGTGGTGAGGCACTGGAACAGGTTGCCCAGAGAGGCTGTGGATGCCCCATCCCTGGAAGTGTTCAAGGCCAGGTTGGATGGGGCTTTGGGAAATGTGGTCTAGTGGGGGGTGTCCCTGCCTATGCCGGGGGGGTTGGAACTGGATGATCTTTGAGGTCCCTTCCAACCCAACCCAAACCATTCTGTGATTCTATGGTCTCCATCCCACCCCAACCCCATCCCCATCATCTCCATCCCCATCATCCCCACCCCACCACCCCCATCCCCTCCCCGGCGGGGCCGCGGCGGCGCTGCGGGGTGCCCGGCCTGGGGGAGCGGGACGCCGCCGCCGGCCCCTCCCTCCCGTGCCCGCTCCCGGGGGCGGTGGGGCCCCGGGCGGGGCGGGGCGGGCACCGAGCCCCGCCCACTTCGCCCCGCCCCGCCCCGGGCGCGGCCCCCTCCCTTACGGGAAGCGCGGCCCCGCCCTGCCTCGGCCCCGCCCCCGCGGGGGGGCGGAGCCCCTATAACCGGCGGCGCCAGGGCCGCCGCCCCCCACTCGCCGCCGCGCCGCCCGCACAGCCCTGGATCTGGCCGTGCCCGTGCCCGTGCCCGCGCCCGCTCCGCCGCCCGCCGTCCTCCGCCGCCGCCGCCGCCCGCCGCCCCGCGGCACCGCCATGATTGTGGAGAGCAGCCGGGACGCGGCGCCCGATGGCGGTGACGGCAGCGCCCTCAGCAGCCCCATCAACCTCGCCTACTTCTACGGGGCCTCGCCCCACTCCAGCGAGGGCAGCTGCTCGCCGGCGCACTCCGCCCCGGGCTCTCCGGGCTCCGACTCGGACCTCTCGGTGAGCAGCCGCGGCGGCGGCCGGAGGGACCCCCGGGGCGGTGCCCGCCCCGCGCTGCAAGGTACGGCGTGCCCCGGCGGCGGTCCGGCCCCCTGCGCCCGGGGGAGCGGCGGCGGCGGCGGGGGACGGCGCGAAGCCGCGGTTCCCGCTCCGTCCGCACCGGGAGTGAAGCCGGTCGCGGTCCCTTTCGGGCCTCAGAGCCCCCGAAGCGGTGAAAAGCGGGAGCTCCGCGTCGGGCGGGAGCGTTTCGGCGGCGCTGCGTGCCCAGCGCCGGGATATTTCCAGCCTTGCGGGAGCGGCCGGGGGGGTCCCCGGGTGAGGAGGCGGCGGCGGGGGGAGCCGCACGGCTGGGAGGGTGCGGTGGGCACCGCCTCGGCTCCTCTCTGCTAAACCGTGGATTTCAGTTGTTTTCCCCGAGCGTTTCCGCTTTTATGTTTGGGGTTTTTTTTTTCTTTTATTTTTTTAAGCAAAAGCGGAGTCAGTGGCTTAAATTCGGGTTTCGTTTTCATGTCTCAACAGTTGAACAACACATGGCGGGGGGAAAGCAGCACAGGGGACCTTTCCAGGGGGTCCGTGTGAAGAACTCGGTGAAGGAGCTCCTGCTGCACTTCAGGAGCAGCAAACAGATGTCCTCGGGCTCCGCCACGGAGGAAAGCAAGGTAACCAGCATTTTTCAGCACTGACATAACTGCTGTTAATGAAGCTGGCAAAAACAGGCACACGATAACGCTAGAAACGCGCTTGCTGCTTTATCTGATGTGGATGGAGTCAGTGTTTTTCCCTTTCAATACGTAATGGAAGAACAGAGCTGGGAAGAAGTTAGTGGGAAGGTTTAGTGCGGGAGAAGGAGGCACTTAAAAATGTTCTTACTAAGCTTTGTTTTCGAAAAGGAGTTTGGATAAAAGTACGTTTGTGTTATGAAACCACAGAAACTCCCTGTTAACTCGAATGAGGTCATTCATTGTAAGAGTTGGGGAATCTTCTCAGAAGAGGATCGTTTGTCCATCGTCTGGAGCACACAGCATAAAGGCAGACCCCTCCAGTCTAGAAACTGAAAAAAATGTAGGAATTCTGGGAAGATTAAAGGGGATATTTTTTTAATAGTCTTTCTGGGTGTGTGTTTGCGAGCTTCCTAGATAAGTGTTGTCACAGGAACATTTTTGCATAGAAAAGTTCACGGCATTGAAGAAGTATAAAATCGGCCTGCTTATCTATGTTTAAAAAAAAAAAAAAGTCCTCAGACGTCAGTAAGGAACAGTATCTTTCTCTAGATTTTCTTGAGTTTTGTGGTATTGTAACAAATAGCTTAAAAAGCCTTAAGAAAAATGGTGGCTTTCATTTAAGTTCCATAAAAGTCTTTCCATTTTCTAACCTTAATTAAAAGCAATTAAATTAGGGTTAGACAATCATGTACTAAAATTATTCTAAGGTATATATATTCTATGTTTGCTTCTATTGAAGTTGCTGCCGCTTCCCTCTTGGTTTTGGTTTTTGTTGTTTTTTTTCCTGAAGTTGCATTATAATAATGGAATAATCTGGATTTTTCTCCAAAGGCACAAGGAGGATTGGTGAACTACGAGCAGTACACAGGTGAAAAAAACCCCCTTTTTTTAAAATACCCTGCAATAAGATTTTAAAAGTTGATTGTGAGAGTAACCCCCAAATTTATTTTCTTTTCAGCAGAGCTGAAAAGCATACTAGGTCACAGTGGCAAAAGGAAGGCTCCTGAGCTCCTTTCTGATGGACCTTCTTTCAAACGCCAAGCTACTATTCACCCACACCTCCTGGTAAGCTTGTAGTATGTTTTTCTGTGCCTTTATTTTTTAGTTTGCTTTATGTGATCAGAAACTACCAGACACAACTACATTTCTAACTTTCTGGGGCTTGTTTTGATTTTCCTTTATTTTTCCTGACAGACGCCACCCCAGACACCAACTTCTATGGATAACATGGAAGAGACTCATAAAAATGACCCAAAGCATGACAACAATTCTGATCTGCTTCAGAGCATTATAAACATCAAGAATGAGTCGAGCCCCGTTTCTCTGAACACAGTGCAGGTTAGCTGGTTGCACACTGTCTCCACTCACAGCTCGCCCGGCGAGCAGTACCAGGACAGCCCGGGAACCCAGGCTTTTTCCCCGTCCCAGAAGTACCAAGCATTCCAAGATCACACCTCCCAGCATATGCTTGATCCGCCGCAGCATTACCAGTTCCCGCCGTCCCAGAACCAAGATTTGTCACAGAGCTATCCTTCGGACACCTCCCTGGAGTACAGGCCGTTTGCTGCCAATGACCAGTCTCCTGGCTACCAGCAGAATACCTTTGAGAGCCATGAACTGCAGTACTGCCCCTCGCAGAGCTTCTCCTCCCTCTTGAACGACTCTGAAGGCTCGGAGGGCATCTCCGCTCCCCTCCAGCCGCTCACCAGTGCCCACCCACAGGCTGATGTCGGCCCCCACGCTCCGAACTTCAGCTTGCTTTCCGGTAACATCTGTGGTCATCTGGAGCGCAGTGTCTCTTTGGCTACTTTGAATGTCTCTCTACCTGACCAAAACATTGCCAGAAGCACAACGCAGCTGGGCAAGTCATTTTTTCAATGGCAAGTGGAGCAGGAGGAAAACAAACTGGCAAACATCTCTCAAGACCAGTTCCTTGCAAAAGACTCGGATGGAGACACGTGAGTGCTGTTTATCTTGGTGTTTCTGATGTGGAAGGTTGGGGAATATTTCTATTTGGGTTCTGGTGGACCATGGGGTTTGATGGAAGCTGTTCATTAGCAGTGCTTGTATCAGGGGTGCAGTAGTTCTGCTAATCAAATGACACGTGGTCTTGCTGGTGGACTGTGACGCACAGAGTTGCAGCACATTGAATAGATGAGGCGTTTGTATCCTCTAACGATAAGTATAAGAAATTAGACTTTCATCAAGTAAATGGGGAGAAAAAGATTCTAATTTAGATGCTTTGAATTGGCCTGTGAAGAAGGTACCTGTATTCCTGTCTTAGTCACCCAGACAGGTCTGAAGCTGGCAGTGTAACACCACCCCTGTACGTTTGGATCTCTGCAATGTCTCAAGCCCCGGGTTGTATGGTGGCGTAACTCTGTTTCCCCTCATTCCTGCAGCTTCCTTCACATTGCGGTTGCCCAGGGCCGACGAGCTCTCTCCTATGTTCTTGCGAGGAAGATGGCTGCCTTGCACATGCTGGATATTAAAGAGCACAATGGCCAGGTGAGGTTCTCAAAATCTTTGCACCTGAGTGCTCTGTGTGTCTGGACCTTGAAATGCTTATTTAATATTAACCCTGAGATTTAGCCTGCATACTAATATTAACCTTGAGCTATTAATACTTCTTGGGATCACCTTGAGCTGGTAAAACTATGCGCTCTGCTTCATTGTCCTGGCTTCCTGGTATTCATAATCGCTGTTTAAATAATGCCAGGTAGCTAGACTTTTTATTTGTTTTAGTTGCTCTTTCCTGTTAGCGATCAGATGACTGATAGTTTAAATTTTCTTCTCGATGTTTGCAGAGTGCTTTCCAGGTTGCCGTGGCTGCCAATCAGCATCTCATTGTGCAGGACTTGGTTAGCTTGGGGGCTCAAGTCAACACCACCGACTGCTGGGGTAGAACGCCGTTGCATGTTTGCGCGGAGAAGGGGCATGCCCAGGTCCTTCAGGTAAGAACCAGGCAGGCGTAGCTCTGCCCTGTCCATAAGATTTGTTTCGTATGTGTTGTCTTGGAAAACTCTGAAAATGCCACTCCTCCCCTTGTCTTTCTCTGTAGCCTTGTGAGTATGTCTGAGGGCTCCACAGTAATGGCTTAAAGTGAGGCTGAGTTTCATGTTAAGGTTCTCACCAATGTTTTAAAGTAATTTGGTTGAATCCTCCAGTATACAAAAACAATAAACAGATCTCCTCTTCATGCTGTTGTTTATTGCAACTTTGTTGCACTAAGACTGTATACGAGCTTGAGGAAGCAATATGTGGTTTGAATAAGACCGAAATGCATACCTGTTCCCACTTTTGTAGGCGATCCAAAAGGGAGCCATGGGAAGCAATCAGTATGTGGACCTTGAGGCAACAAACTATGATGGTGAGTAGTTAAGAGTTTATAATTTACAGAGTTACTGGATGTTGTAATGTTTTATGGCTGCTGATGTGAATGTTATCCTGGGTTGAGAAGCAATAAAATGGAATATATCTTTGCCAGGTTGAAATTTACAATTACAATTGAAATTACATTACAATTGGCATATCTGTCAGATAAAAACATGGTTAGTCTGTGCCTGTCAGGACCTCTTCCCTCTTATGCGTGATCGCAGTGTTTGACGTGGAGAGCGTAGGTGGTAACAGGCTGTTAAAAATGTGTCAGTGCCAGGGATACATTGGTGGATACAGAAGCCAGGATCTCTGACACCAGAGAGCTGTTTTAGTTGAACCACTTTCCACACAATAGCTCATTCTAAAGTATATTTTGTAAAAAAAAAAAAAACCATCAGAAATTGATTCTTTTATTATCTGCTGGCTCAAAGGTCACAGTAGGTTGCTGCTTAACTCCTCTGGCAATGGACAACCCACATCCTGAGCCATTCAAGAGCAATCACTGTCACTTAAAAATGTGGAACCGTCCCTGGACTTGACAGGGAGAGAACCTCCTTTATCCATCCTTCAAACCAAGCAGCTGTTCAATACTTCTGTATTGCATTTGGTCATTAATGATGATTTGTTTTTAATGTTAAGGTTTGACAGCGTTGCACTGTGCTGTCCTGGCCCATAATGCCGTGCTGCATGAACTGCAAAACAGTCAACCACCTCACTCCCCTGAGGTCCAGGAGCTTCTGCTGAGGAACAAGAGCCTGGTAGAAACCATCAAGACTCTAATACAAATGGGAGCATCCGTTGAAGCGAAAGTAAGTACAGCGGCTTTGTGCAAAGTTACAGATCCAAAGAGAAGCAGAACATGTCCCTTTCTCCCACGCCACATCTTAGCTTTATTACAAAGGAAGTAGACTAATTAGAAAGCTTCCCTACAGCTTAACTTACCCAAGTGGAATGAGAATATTGCACATATTCAGAACAGGGGATTATCAATGCAAATGAAGCATAGGAAAAGAGGGAGGTGACAGTCTAATTTTTGGATTAAGAATGATGCTATGTTGGCTGTAGCTGGCTGTGTCTTGAAAGTAAGAATATGTTTGGAGCACTCTGAGGTATCTGTAGTAATAGGGCGTTGATGATACCTTGTTCTTGAACTGCAAATTTTAATTAAAAACTGCTTCCCTGTCCAGTTTAGGTCTGTGCTGGGCCAGATCATTACTTGGTATAACATTTGATATTTTGGCTATGTAAGCTTACTGCCAAAAGAGATCTGGTCCATCATTCATTAATATTCATATTAAAATAGATACCCAGATTGACTTTCAGTGAGCTGTAGTGCAAATGTTTGTTCAACACTCTGCAGTTATTCTGCTTTCTGTTTTATTTGTCTGCATGTTTACCCTGGATAGGTGAAGCACCTGCAGGGAAGGCTAACAGTTCCTTTTTTTGATAGGATCGCAAAAGTGGTCGCTCTGCTTTACATTTGGCAGCAGAAGAAGCGAACCTGGAGCTCATTCGTCTCTTTTTGGAGCTGCCCAACTGCCTCTCTTTTGTTAACGCAAAGGTACGTTGGTTGTTCCAGAATGCAGGTATAATCCGGGATGTTCGTGTGTGGCACCGCGAGTGTCCTGAGGCTCGCGCCCCTGCCTTTCCTTCACGGCGTTACTTTGTCTTCTGCAGGCTTACAACGGCAACACAGCTCTCCACGTGGCTGCCAGCCTGCAGTATCGGGTGAGTCAGTTGGATGCTGTGCGCCTGCTAATGCGGAAGGGAGCTGATCCGAGTGCCAGAAACTTGGAGAATGAGCAGCCAGTTCATCTGGTTCCTGATGGCCTTATAGGAGACCAGGTAAAAAGCAAAACAAAACAAGCAACCCTCTCCTTTGCTCCCATCTGTCCCCACACAAAAGCCTTATTCCTCTCCAAAAGATTCTTTTGGTTTTTGAGTTGCAGCTTTTAAGGAAAAAAACTTAGCAAATGCCATTTTATTCAGGGATCTTTGGTTTTAATATCAGGATCAGACAGACTATACGAATACCTGAAATTACAGGTTTTACTTGTAGTTTTTAGTTTGTCGATCTCAAAAGCTTTTTCCTGTCAAACTAAGGTTTTTTTCTTTGTAACCTTGTAATATCCCTTCTCTTGTTCATCTCGGTATTGCCTGAGATCATGCTTTTGTTGCTCTTGTCATAATTAGTAATGGCAGTTCTTAGGCCTCAATAACAATTGAAGAAAATCCCTTTTTCCTAGGAGCTATACAAATACATGATGAAAAAGGTGACTCTTGACCGAAGAAGCTAATAACTTAAGCAACTGAGTAATTCTGTTGCCTTTCCTTCATCCAAATGCTGTAAAATTGGATCAATTCTGGTGTAACTGAACTCTGAACATAGGCTCAGATAAATAAGGAATGCAGAGCTGGGTCTAGGTGTTCTTTTTTTTTTTCAGATGATGACTCACTTTGGTATGATAAATACTAATGCTTTGTCTTTTTTCTCTTCTGCAGATAAGACGTATCCTAAAAGGGAAGGCGATTCAGCAGAGAGTGTCGCCATTTTAAGCTCCATGTTTCTTGGAGTTCAGCAACTCACACTCACTGTCAGTCAGGCAGTCCTAATGTATCTGTAAATAGACCATTTGCCCAGTGTGGGCAAATGTTAGTTGTTTCTATGAAACAAAAGTATTTTGTTCACTATCATATAGTGGGTTATATAAGAGTAAAAAAAAAAAAAACGCAAACAATCAAATTCCTCCGAGCAAACGGGAATATTTCATTCCTAAGTATGTAGAACATTCACCTGGATACCTGGATTTCATAGCTACGGCAAGACTGATGTTATTTAAACAGCCATGCAGATAAATTCTGGACAAGAACAATTCTACAGGAAATCTTCTTAGAGAGGGCTGATACACGTCAACATTGCAGAGTTGGTTTTTTTTGTTGTGCTATTAAAAACACTTAAGTATTAAGTGCTAGAGACAGCAAGTATTTTTGAAGTTGAACGTTTATTTATGTAACTTTGTAGCTTTCTTCCAGTATCTCATGCAGGATTGTATATAGTCACTGGCATTATTGTACAGCTGTATAGTTCTAAGAATCTATTGATCGCTTGGGGAATGAACTGAAGAAACAAGTTCCTTGATCTTGAACTTGCAAATTGCATGTAGAGTTTTAATACTATACTGGTGCAAATTGGGTAAATTCTGTTGTTTTGGAAGACTGAAGACTGAAAGTACAGTTAAGATAGATTGTCCCTAGCACTGATTTGTGCGTGCTTTTGGAGTTGTTAATAAAACATGAAAAACCATGCTTCTTCAGGGGACTGTATCAGTTTTTCTTGTACCCAGTAGAGGTTTTTCTTTTGATGGGACAATACATTAAGGGAGAAAGATCATGACTTCTATAGCGTATATAACTTTGTACTTTAAGGAATATGATCCTGATTCAGTGAAAATATTTAGCATGTGCTTAACTGTGGATGCATACTGAAATTGTTCCATGTTAATTATAATACTTCAACATGTGTAAGCCCCACTAGTCTCAGCAGGGCTTAAGCACGTGCATAAGAAGTTTGCTGAATTGGGCTCTAGTTAATACTAGAGTCTTAGTGTTTTTCACCTCCTAAGCAGAGTTAGTCCATTTATGGTTTTACCTTATAGGTATAGTGGCTAGCCAAGTAATATTTGAAGTTAACATTTTTCTATTTTTTAATAATTATGGGTATTAATGCAAAATGTATACTAATGATGCTATATACTTGTGTTCTGTTGGAGAAAACTTCTTCCTCCTATCACTTTCTGAACGATCTGTGCTGGGATGTAATCCAGTAATATGTTCTCTGTTTGGTCTTTGCTCTTAAACTGTTTCTGCATCACGTGCAGTTTTCTGCCATAACCATTTAATTAGTCTGATCGTGCTATTTTGACAAAGTATGTCTTGTAGACAAGCTAAGTGAAAAAAATCTGATATGCGGAGGCCTAGTTGCAATGTATTTCTTGAGGGGTCTCATGTAACTTGTGTTTGAATAAACATGCTAGTTAAATTTTGGTGGTTAATGTCTGTGATACAAATAATTGTGATGAAATCAAGCTTGAGACAAAACTGACGTAGCACAGTAATGCTGTGAGACTGGTGAAGATCCATTTGTTAAGGATGAAATGAAGTATCTCCATCCTGCTGTTTATGCTTTCTCTTGTTTGATGCTGGTTTTGAAACTGGTGCTTGAGTGTTTTGGGTCATGTGCCATGCAGTCGTATTGCCTGTGTATTTAGTAGATGCTCCCCAAATAGAGTTAATAGTCACCAGGTTGTCCAAGTTGCAGGTTGTTACCTGAACACTTGTCCCTGTATACTTGGAGGAATGATAGCAGTTATGACAATGTCATGTCTTCCCCGTGGCTTCCTTGCCTTGGTCCTCAATTCTTACAGCTTAGGCACAAGCAGTCACCTTCGCACAGGTGGAAGTCTGTGTGAGCAAATGAGGCTATACCCATGGGGAAAGGCTCTCCTTGCTTCACAAATCAAAAAAGATGGGCTCTGAGCTGTCCGTGACCTTTGAGGAGGAAGAACTGTCATCAGACTGTCCTTGCTGAGCACTGAGCTGGGGAGATGGCAACAGCCAATAAAAGCAGATGAAGCATTAGGATCTGTAGGAAAGGAACTGAAGAAAAACAAGTGTGCTGCTTTGCTATTGTATAAACCTGTTGTCCGCCCCTGCCTCACTACTGTGTGTGGCTAGGGTGTCCCCTCAGATGGAAGTGTTTTAGGGTTGGAAGGGGCCCAGAGGTGTGGAGGAGCCTCTCTGCAGGGAGCAATGGAGCAGATGAGGGCTCTTCAGCTGCAAAAGCAATGGCTGACAGCAGGTATGACAGGCCTGCGGAGTCATGTCAGGCCAGAGAAACTGGATTGGGATGAACTGCTCGCTGTCCCTTCCAGCACAAGCTGGAGGCTACTAATGAAGATACCAAGTACATGACAGACAACAAGATACAATTCCTTGAGATAGTTGAAGAATATAGTAGAAACAAGATATTTGTTGATGTGGGGAGGGCTAGAAGAAGGACCTTTTAGTGGAGGGTTACTGAAGACATTAATCACGTGAGGCAGTCCTCTCTGTGTTGGAGGGTGAAGTGCTGTACCGCAGGCTTGCCCTGCTTCCAGCTCTCCCCTGGGGACACTGTCGTAGACCTGATACCAGACTAGATTATACCCTTCACCCAAATCATCGCAGTTAGGCTTAGTGGCTCGTGGCTTCAGTCTGGCTCCACTGATATTGGTTGCACCTTTCAAGAGAAGAAAATGTAGGAAAATCATCTTACAGCCTGAGTGCTTCAGGGGAGTGCTCATAGATCCTCTGCTCTGTGCAAAAACTTGTCCCTGGAAATCTCAAAAATGGTTTCTGGTGCTGAGGTAAGGTGACAGAGGAGGCTGTATGTTGTTTAGCAGATAAGAGTGGGAAATGATGGAGACTGGAAATGGAATTGAATTTCTAGTTAGGGTATACAAAGATTAAATGGCACCTCTTTGTGTCAACAGCTAATTGGGCCTAGATTGTGTTGAAGATGCAGTCATCTGCACCTCTCACTGCACATGAGCCTGCCTTAGGTCTTTTATTTTTTTGGTATAAGGAGCCTGATAGTAATGTTTTCGCTTCATTTCCATTTTCTTTATACGAGGTGATTACACAGAAAAAAGAATTACTGATGAGATATTCTGGCCCTTCAGATCAGCCCGATCTGACTGCCTGGCACTCCTTTCTGGGTGGTGTCGACTGAGTCATCTCACACAGGGATAAACTACCCTGGGCTTGTAAGGGTGGCGGAGCACGAGCATGTGCTCAGTCAGTGCTTGAGCACGAAGTCGGTGCTGCTGGTGAGGGGCACGTAGGAAGCGGCGCGGTGCTTTCAGCAGCATTTGTGCCCTTCTGGAAGGGGTGCTCCTGGCACTCCAAGTTAGAAAATTCCTGAGGGGAGACTGAAGTGTTTGAAAATGATCTGCCTAGAGCCTAATTTCATTGTCTCAAGAGCTCAGTAGGCAATTTCACAAGAAAGCATCCCTACTGGAGGTGTTTAAGAGACGTGGCACTTAGGGACATAGTTTAATAGTGGACTTGGCAGTGTTAGGTTTATGGTTGGACTCGATGATCTTGAAAGTCTTTTCCAGCCTAAATGATTCTATGATTCTACTCTGAGTATAACTGACTCATTTTTCTCCTCTATAATATTGGGAAGTTCTGGTGTATCTGACATGATATAACTAGTTATTAGAAACAATCCCTTTTTACTGAAGGGTAAGTGACACTAAATATTTAGCAGGCTAATAGTGTTTACCTGAAAACTTATGGTGCTGGGAAAGTGCTGAATAGCTTTTATTGACTGGGATGCAGGTGCACCATTTATTTCTCTGGTTGGAGTAGAGGCAGAAGAGACTCTGGCTTGGGTCCGAGTAGGGATATTAAGACACATGGAGTTTTGTTCCCAGGGTGTTTCTGATTTGTTTGTCTAAGTAAGCCAAACCTCAGGAAAGGGTTGCTTTTTGATTTTTGTGGGCAATTCATCTGGCTGGATTTGTGGAAGGTGGCAATCCACGATTTACAAGAAATGTGTTCTGCTTCTGGGGATGGAAAAAGTACATTTCCCACATTTATTGCTCATTTTATATTTTTATCAGAAAAAGAAAACATATCCAGGAAGTGCATTCTTAAAGAGGTTGGGTGTGGTAGAAGCGACTTCAAAGATATGACACGAACTGCTTGTTCTTCTCGCCTGACAGTTTGCTTATCTGGTTGCCTTTCTTTTAAAAATATATATGCTCTTGTGTGTAAGGGAAGAGCTGAGGATGATTAAAGTGCAGTGAACATGGGAAGCTAAAGAACAGGTTCCTGCAATTAAAGTATCTGACAAAAAATGACCTGGTCTTTCAGTGCATTCAGAACAAATTCTTTTATTGTTATCTATTACCTTTCTTGAGTGTTTGGTGGTGGTCTTGGTCTGAGATACTAATGGCTTGGGAGAGTCATACAACTGACTCCTCATTAAGCTGGCTAAGTGCCATCCAGCCTCCAATACTGCTACCTTCCATTTCTCATGATTAGGACACGGACCAGGATTGCTGGTGCAGACATTGACCTGTGCCTGGGTTTAGAAAGGCAAGTGGCACCCTCAGATGTCAGGGCATCTCTCAAGCAGCATCCTGCCCTCCTCGGGGCTGCAGTGAGGGCTCCCCTGGCAGCATTTTGCTGTTTTGAGAGGAAGCCTCTCATAGCAGATTTGAATTTCTTCTAGAAGATGAAATACTAATTTGAGAAAGGTTTAGTTTGCTCATGGGATGGACTGCTGATATTTCTGCCTCTAAATGAAATTGTTCATGACAGGTGGCCTTGCTATCTGGGAATGCTCATCCGTACACAAAGCCCATATGGGCAGCTCTGTTTCCTGGCAAAATTTAGCAAGTGTTGCTAGCTAATGGACCAGTGTCTAATCTGACAGTATTTCTTTAGATTCGATCACCATTAGTGAAAAACTCAACGCAGCACTAATGAAATTGGGAACCGCACTAGTGTGGAGATGCTACACAAGTGGTTGTCTTTTTTCAAATAGTGGGATTTGGGGATTGGTTTCTCTTTCAGGTGCCTATTTTGGCCTTGCTGGAGAAAGGTAATATATCTTGGGCTGTGTTTGTTTAGTGTGTATTTGTTTTCAGTGCTCGTGATTAAGAGGCTGACTCAATAAGTCTTTGTTTCACCTGGTAAACCTTACTCTTAGCTCTGAAAATGTGATCTAGGCTGTTTTGAGAAAGTGGTTGCTGCACTAACCAACCTATACTTCACATGTGGTTTTCATCTTAGTTTCTAGTGAAATTTCTCCTGTCCCCTCTGCTAGTCAGAAAGCCTGAGGGAAAGATGACTAAGGTGGTGCTTCAGATTTAGGAGGGGGAGCAGACAATTGAAAGAAGTTGCCCATTGCTTCTGTAAACTTGTCTGGGCTGCGAGTCAGACTGCGAAGAGTCTGAGTGAAATGACTTCACGTGGATGCAGTGCAGAGATGCTTTCGTATACATTTAATGAAAGCTTGTAGCTCTGTTCAGATAGTATTAGTCACATATATGACCTTGTGGTACCGTGGAAGGCACTGTTTAATACCATGGTAGGTCACGGCACCAAATGCTGCATGTTGGCTGCTGTGGCTGGTTTTTAGGCCCCAAATAAAAGATCTCTTGAGCAGTGCTGAGCTCTTTCCATCAACTTGACCTGGGAGAGAGGTAGAAGTTGGATCATTTCCATCCGTGGGTCCTTGGGACAGCCTTCAGTCATTGCTCATGTGGCTCTTGAGGTATTTCTGGGAAGGCCCAGAGCTTACAGCTCTGCCCTGTCAGCTTCAAACTCAGGCTTACTGTAAAAGACGACTGGGACTACATAAACACTGCTGGTCGTGGCCAGCCATTAAACCCTGTGGAGCTGAGCAGGTACATCTTGTTGTTATCCTCAGGCAGACCACTGGTCCTTGCCCAAGGACTTTCACACCACTAAAAACAGCCCAGTAAGTGATGCCAGTAAATTTGGGGTTTCTGTAAGAAGAATTGGCAATTTGAGGTCACAGCAATGAAAGATCTTGAGGCGTGATTACAGTGCTGCCTATGACCTTGTCCTTTACACTGCACTGCACTTGGGCCTACGGTGTAGGACTAAGAACTGGGTCACCAGTGGCAGCCCACGTATATTTTGAGGGGAAGTGTTTTAGGAGCAATTTGAGGAAAACCATTAGTAGTGTGCTGTTATCATTATTCATCAGTAGATTTCCAGGTGGCTTCAAAAGCCAGTAATAATCACTAATCCCATCAGCTAGATAAGAAACCAGAGGCAGGGAGAAAGCAGCTCATCTGAACATACTCAAGGAACCGCAGGAGCTTCATCCAAAGGCAGTGCAGGCTTACAATTGTCTTTCTAACTGCTTGCTCTTTCTAAATTTGCTGAATAGCACAGTGTGCAGTGACTGATCTGAAGGTCATTCATGCTTAGTTCATATCTTTTGGGCACTCACATTGATCACAGACCCTGCCTGTGATACTGCTTTTGCTCACTTCTAGGATTGCCAGACTGTTCAGATCAGCCATTGGACAAAAACTCAAAAATGAGCTGCAAACTATTTTTCCCCTGAAAATTTTCATCTTTCTAAGCCAAGATTGCTGGAACAGGAACAGAAAAAGCAGACCTGGACTAGGAAAAAATACACTGAAGCAAATTCAGTATGGTATGACTGCAGGGAACTCTGAGCTAGACCCATAGCTCTAGTCATTGCATTTTGTGAACATTTGAGGCAAAGGTATGAAAGCTTTTTTAAGTGACGTGAAATTGTATAAAGACATTTAAGAGCTGGTCATGAAACATCCTTAGTCATTAACGGTTTTCTCAAAAAAGAAGGAAGATGATTCAAACTGAGAAATAAACATTTGTCTTAGTGATATGGGCTTTTAATGGTGCTTAAGACATCACCATGAATGCTCTGGAGCTATATAAAATAAATCTTACTATTGGGATGGGGGTGGCAAGATTCAGCTCAGGACATGGATGACTCACCAGGATGTAACTATGCTATCGGGCTAGCTGCTCTGGTGCTCAGGATAGACAGACTTTTCTTAACAAAAATAATAGGGGAGGACAAAAAAAAGTCTTTAAAAGTGAGCAGATAGGAGAGGATGCTTTATTGCCTAGACTATACAGCTTTTATCCAGCTCTGTCCTTGCCCCTGGCCCTAGTAGCAGGCTGTTATGGTTTTTCATTTTCTCAAACTTTCTCACACACGTCTGTGAATAAGAAACATGCATATGTAGAGTACGTTTATAATATGGATCAATTTATTTTTGTACTCTGCAGGAGAATTGTATGTATATATGCATGCAAAATCTAAGTATGTAAAATGTATTGTGTGGGAGTACATAAGGCAGCAAAGCTCTTTCAAGAAGATTAATCTTTTTATCCAGTAGTTCATTACTTCAGAAGTTTTTACTTTCTTTTGTTAAAAATAGAAACTTTTCCCATATTATTCCCTTGGATTTGCAAATTGAATGCACTAGTAAAGACCTGTAGTAAAAACCAAAGCTCTATGGGGAATAAAAGTCAGGTTTCTAATGGTTTTCTGTCCTGAGAATGAACGCCCATGTAGACTCTCCCATGCCTAGTAAGGATGAAGCATAGTCCTTGGCGGTTGGTGAGGGCCCTGTTTTTCCTCGATAAATTCGTAAATCTGTAAGTCTGTGTGAATCAGTAAATCTTGCAGTGTCCTCTCTCTGTTCCTGTAAGGAGAAGGACCCCAGGAAAGGAGTTTTGCATGCACCTTGTGCCACAGAGGGCTGAGTTAGCCCTGCAAAGGGCTGATCTGCTGCCTGGAAAATGACATACAGAGCATAAGCAACTTTAGCCCTCACCCAGGGCTGAAACCTGCCTGTGCAACCAGTAGTGCAATGGCAGATACCTTTGTACTTTATTATAGACACAGTAAACAAAGAATTTTTGTTTCTTCTTCCTTAGATGTCATAATGAAATTTTATTATTGTAGTGGTTTTATCTGTCTCCTGATGAACATGAATGTCGTTAGCCTCTTTCCCACGCTTTCTGCATCAGTGTCTCAAGGTGCTTCTCTTGATTTCGCGGCAGCCCTTTCTTTCCACGCCTTGTGTCCCCAGCTGTAAGCGCAGGCTGGGCTGCGGTGGCTGCGGCTGAGCCTGGGGACAGCTGATGGGAGGGAGCGCTGGAGTGAACCTGACCGCCGGCGTGCGGTCGCTGGGCACTGACCTGCTTTGGAGTGGCCCCAGCTCAGGATCGGGATTTTCAAGGTTGGGTGCAGACAGCTATGGGGTGGGTGCGTACCTCTGGCTGCCTGGCTTTGGTCCTTGGGCATGAGTGACAGGTATCCTTGCTGCAGGGACAATGGCATTTATGTCCTGTTCATCTGGGCTAGAAGGAGCAGGAGCACCAGGAGCAGGGCTAGTGAGCTTTATGTGCTTTCTAGGAAGGTGCTGGAAAGCAAGAGCTATGGGGAAGGCAGCCTGCTCCTCCTGCCCTCCCCACTTGAAGCCTGGACTCCTGTTTCCCCGCTCCTGTGGGAGTATGGTCCTTTGCTTTCCAGGGAGGTGCCTGGTTGTTGCTCCTTAGTTGGGGCTGCAACTATTAAGCCCACTTGCCCCTTCCTTGGGCTGCCTGTGCTCCACAAGCCTGGCGATGGCAACTTCGGGGATCTACTGGTGGCTGCTGTCCCCTGGAAATGCCCCCCTTCCTTGCGGCTGTCCCCACCTTGTCCACCCCATGCATGGTGGGGATCTTACGATGGGCCTCTGGCCCAAAGAGCTCTTGGGCTAGATGCCAGGTGCAGAGATAAGTGCAATAGGGGCTTTACTTCAAAAAGGTACATCTTCCCTGGTCACTGGCTTGACATCTTCCTAAAGACCTCCCGGTGCAGGTGGGTATTTGGGGAAGATTTGAGTAAGGAGAGGGAGGAGGCCCGGCAGCTCCATCTGGGCTTCCATCAGCTGCTCTCCGTTTGTGTACAGAGCTTATATGCTGCTGCGTCGTTGTCCTTGTTATCATGCTGGTGGCTCTGGTTCTTGCTCTGCCTGTTTATTTTTATTCCATTGTTGAATTAACTGCTCCTGTACTCTTTACTCTTGTTGGCTCCTGATAAATTACTGCCTCTTATTAGCCTTAAATTACTGCCTCTTTCCAACCTTTAATTATTTGCTGCCATCATATCTTGGTGCCACATCCTCTTAATTATTGTTGCCATACTGCTGGGGACTCCTCTGCGCCTTTGTTAAATCCATTAGCTTTGCTTTCAGCTTGCTTTGGCCGTTCTCTCATCTCTCCCTGCCCCTCCTTCCCCATCTCTTTGTGTCTTGTGTTGATACTATGGAGCATCATCCCCATCCTTTCCTGTGAGCCTTTATGGTCTTACTGCAACCCTCCTCCTTTGTCCTAAGCCACCAGCTCCCTGCTGCCTCATTTCTCCACAGCCTGCATCCTCCTGCCTTTTCAGGGCTGGTGATGGATTTCTTTTGCTCTGTCTTCTCTCTTTCTGCATGCTCTGATGTCCTCTGCCTGTCCAATTTCCCCTATCTCTTTTACTTCCTGCTTCACTAGTGGTGTGGGTTTTTCTTCTGCTGATGTCCCAATTACTTTGGTGGGATACATTTTGCATCTCCTTCCTTTTCCTACCAAACTTAATTTTGAGACCTGCTTTCCTACTCAAGACTGGTGCTGATGGCTCTTTGGTGCCTCTTTTCTTGAGCAGTTTCCAAGAGCCTCTATCCTGTTGTATTCAGTTCACCATGTCTAGCTCTGCTGCTTGCTTTTCCCTGTCTCCTGCTCAGTCTCCTCCTTGGAGCACCGTGCCTGTGCTTGGGCAGTCAGATCCTGCCTCTCCCGGGGCCTTTGAGCGCTCCACCTCTGTGGAGCTCAGGCTTACCACAGTGTTACAGCATTTGGTTTCCCGTCACCACCCTCTCTGTCGTGCTCTGTGTTGCTGTTCCCAGAGTTGCATCTGTTCCCAGCCTTGCCATTGCAGCCATCTTCTCTCCTGGCCGTTTTCCCACTTGTGCAAATCCTACCAGCTTAAGCTTTCCTTTCTAGCACCACCGATGTGTTTCCTTTTGTGTCTGCTACTACTAAGTGTTGGATGTGGAGAGGGCAAAATGAAACTTAGGGAGACTAGGAGAGGGAGGAAAAGTGGTCAAATCTAGAAACAGGCGAACCTTGCTGATGTTCCTAGAATTAACCTATTCTACCATCTTAGCCTCCTCTTCAAAGTCCTGTGGTCATAACCCATTGCTGAAATGTTGAGTGCCTGCTTCTCTCCCTGATGTGCAGGTCCCAGTGCTCATGTGGTCCTACAGACCTTCTGACTTTTTGTTCACCCACGGTGTAGGCTGGCCACAGCCTGCAGCTCACCCTCCTGCCCACCCTGCATGTGGGACTTTATCTAGAATAGCCGCTCTGACTTGCTTTGCATCCTGCCTCTCGGTATGGGGGCCAGCAATTGCCTTGGCATTGCCATTTCTTTCCCCAAAATTTGGCTGTGAAAATTTCCCGCTGCTGTCTGTGTGCACCTAGAAGTATTTTCTTTGCTGTGCCAGGTCTTTGTGGCCTAGATCGTGTGCCTCATGGATGCTGCTGATGGAGGCTGGTGGGGCCGGGGGCTTTTGCTGCGACCAGGTAGTCCTCTGTGGTACAGCCCTCGTTCCCCTCGAGCAGCACTGTCAGTTCTCAGGACTTGTCTGCTTGCTCCAAGCATTCGGTGAGATTGCGGGAATGATTCTACCTATGTAAGTCATTAGTTTAATATTGTATCTCTTTATTGTAAAAATGCTCTTTGAGGTTGATTAATGAGGAGTGGGTGGAGATAAAATGAACTCTGGTTTTGCAGGTGAAACACCATTCCTTTAAAACAAAATACTTGTAATGTTAAAAAAATATAAACCCACTTAAAACAAACCTCTACTTCTTCCTGTGGGGAGACAGTCTCCCACAGAAAGTTATATTTTCTCTTTTTTTTTTTTTTTTTAAGCAATGTATTCCCTGCACATCCTTATCTGCCTGTCTTCAGTCTCCCTCTTAATAAAGTATTAACATCTTGGGTCACCAGGGTGAACCCTGGTGGCTTGTCCCTTTGAAACACATCAGGTGCATGACATAAGGTATAAAACTGCTGCGCTGTCTCAGAGTGGGGACACAGCTTTCTGACTCTCCTTTCATAGTGCCACGGCAGCTACCAGCTCTTGTTAGATCTCGCAGGGCCTCTTGCACAACGAGCTGTTGACTTAACGATAAATCTTAGCAAGCTCTCAAAACGCCCCTGTGGAAATCGCGCCCTCTGAAGAAACGCGTCCAAGAGCAAGCGCGGTGCCCGACTCTCCCTGTGCTGCCCTGGCCGTACCCCAGCAGACGGGAGGGTGCTGCTGCTGTTCCCTGGGGGTGTCCCAGTGGGCTGCTGCGGAGGGGATGGCGCAGCCCCTCTCTGCCTAATGGGCACCGTCCTCGGCCAGGGCTGGCAGAGATCTTGCAGACTGCAACAAGAGCCTCCCTAGGTGTGGTTCCTGACTGTCATGTCCTTATCAGAAAGCCAAGCCGTGGGGAAATCTGTGTTAGGCCTATTCTCTTGCTAAATAGAATGTTAGGCTTCTCTTCCAAGTCTGTCAGCCTGGCTGGAAAGCTTCTTTCCAAGTGGAGGTGCCTTGGGGAGAAGGCAACGTAGAGAAACACTGCGGCTCTTGCAGCCATCCTCATATCCAGTTTCTAATTCTACCAGCCTTTTGGTGCATAACTTGACAACACCTTGGCAATACCCATGGTCGTGAGGAGGAATTCCCGCTCTGCTCTTGCAGAGCTTGCAACTGCAGTGCTCTGTTCTCCAGTGGTGTTAAAGATCGCCTTTTGCTTTTTCTCCGCAAGACATGATAACCGTAAAAGAAGGCCTCACAAAACAGTTTTGGAAATACCTGGTCATTTTGATTGTATGATATACAATGCCCTTGGGAAAAAAAAATGGGGCATCAGTGTAGGGTGCCCTTTTCGGCAGATTCCTCATGCCCTGTGGGCTGGTTGGGGTGAGGATGGGCTGTGATGCCAAGATTGATGGTTAAGCTGCAAATGCGGAGACTGGGCTGCTGAGCAGAAGATGGATGAATTAAGTTTAAAAAAACCCTGTGCCTGGCCACAGCCCAATGCCTGTCTGCCTTGGCATGCTCTGTGCTGGGATGGGTGAGGAGCGGGAGGGGCACATGCGGGGGGATATGCCTTGGCACCATGAGCAGCATGGCCCCTGCCTGTGCCAGCGGAAGCGGGTGGGAGGTGATGTGAGCCTGGGAGGTGATGTGAGTCTGGGAGCTCTCGGTGGCATGGCTCAGCTTGCTCTCCCTTGCCCTGCCAGGCTGTGGCCGTGGCTCTCCCTGCTGTTCCTCTCTTGTTTCCCATTCTCCCTGTTGCTTTGCTTTGCTTTCCTTTGCTTTCTGATGAGCTAAACCTTATTTGGAGGAGGGGGGGTGAGGGGGATTCTGGTGCAAGTGAAAGCAATTCTCAGCAGCAGGGAGAGCAGAGGGTTATTCTTAAAACCTTCTCTTGCCTCTCCCTTTTCTGCTCTCAGAGGAGCAGCAAAGCACCTCCTGTGTCCCATGGCCATGCAGAAGCTTGCCTGGGATGCTGGCACCAGGAGGATGCTCTCAGCCCCCAAGGTGCTCTCTGGTGACCCCACTCCCAGAGCTGTCTGTAGAAATGCATGTGTGAGTGCATGGGAAGGGCTGGGGCTGAAGGGCAAACGTGTGCTCTCTGTCCTGTGAGGGAAAGTGAATTGCCACACACAGCCTGTCCTGGAGCTGTGTGCCAGCTCATGAGGCATGCACAGGGATGGAGGTCTGTGTGATGGGGACAGAGTTTGGTATTAATCATCAGAACACCACATTAGACTCCCGGTGTCTCTAGTGCAAGGATTTTGGAAGAGCGACTCTCTGGGTGCTATCAGAAGACATGCAAATGCATGCAGAGCCAGCTCATGCACCCGGCAGGGAACAAGCCTTCCCTTGAGGCAGGAGTGGGTGGGCCTGCTAGTTGTCTGGGCCTGAGAGGTAGGAAACACCCCAGCATCAGTCCTGGCTCCAGAAGTAGGCAACACAACTGTGTTGGTAACTGCAAGCTGTATGGGGACTTTTGACAGCCCTACCCTGCACTGGTTCATCCCTGTCTGGAAGGAAAAGGATGTTTTTCTGCAGCAGAGGAAGGGGATCTGTGATCTCCTCTCCATTTCGGTCCTCATCCAGTTTACAGCATGAGGAGTGGTGCTGGCACAACTGGGTGGGGGGATGGTCATGCCTTAAACCCATTCTTGACATTTCTTAATACATCAGCCATCACCTTAGTGGCATGAATCGCACATAGCAGGGGTAGCTCAGCACCAGGCAGAGCAGGGGGCGCAGGGGCTCTGCCAGGTCCCCTCTGCCTCCGTGGGAAAGGCTGCCGAGGCGCTGGGTGCCAGCAGCACCCTCTTCCTTGGGCGCTGGGCCCTCGGGCTTGTCTGCTTCCCTTGGCAGCAGTCCGAGTGAGTCCTCCAGTGCTGTCCCCGTATCAGTCACACAGAGCTTCTCGTGGGTGCTGGCGGAGGGTGGGGGTCAATAATGCTAAATGGGGTTGTTTCGGGGAGGGACACTGTGGCAAGCTGCCAGCTTCTGGTTGGGAAAAAAAAAATCTTGTTTCTCTGAACAGAGCACCCTGCTCTTAAGGAAAGACCTGTGTCCATCAAGGAGGGCTTGGCACTGACCCCTCCAGGGTTTCAAGCATCTTGCTTTTGCAGGACGAGGAACATCAGAAAGTGGTGGGAATGGACCCCAGCTCTGCCTCCTCCAGGGATATGGGTGGAGATGCTGGATTTTGGCCCATCCTTCCTCATGCCCATTCCCACTGATTGCGACCCCCCCCTTGGCTCTGCCAGCTGTTGCATGGCCTCAGCAACTCTTCCCACATGCTTTTATTTTTTTTTTAAGGGGTTATTTTTAACTTGGACCCCTTCATTGTGTGCTCATAGGTTTGGTCCCATGGACAACTCCTGCCATTAAGAGACACGAGTCCTGCAGTGCTGGGGTGGATGAGCGGCAGCATGGGTAGGAAGGTGACAGGAGGAGAAAGCCAGCTGCTGTCCTGCAGTCACCTTCTCCCCAAATTGCATGTGCTGGAGACTGCTTGACCTGTCGAGGCAAAGTGATTCTGGCTTGAGGAGCCCTGCAGCCCGCTGGATCCACAGGATGATCTGAGATCTGCTCCCAATGTGGTGAAATCCTGAGGAAGTCTTGTGGCTCATCTGGGATGCGGAGGGAGGTGAAGTTTTGGACTGCCTGTTTTTACACCTTTTTAGGTGTGTGGGTGCTTCTGAGGGGTTACGCCAAGTGCAGAGGGTGAGCAAAGCTAGTCATTTGGTGAGATGAGCCTATATTCAAAGCCTTCCAACCTCCTCACCTTACCTAATTTCTCTTAAATCGAACCTTAAATCTACTTTGCTTTTCCTTACCCAAGGATAAATGCAAAGTAACGCAATTAGGTTCAATCTAAAAACAAATAATAGAAAAGTGATCGGAGATAAGAACCTGATTTCATCTCCTGTCAAATGGTGGTCTTTCTGCTACGTCCTCGCTCTGGCAAAACCTCAATTGCCAAGGGGACCTTTGCCTCATCTATCATTCAAAAATATCGTTCCTCTTTAATTTTAATGCCCAAAACCTCCAGCCAAGCAAATATTTAGCGTGCGCAAATCTTGCACCAAATAAACCGGGACAAATTCCCCACCACTGTAATTATCCTCCAACACTATTCCTTGCTCTCAAATAGCCGGGATACCCTTGTAGGGAGGCTGTGGCTCGCTGGAGCCCCGAGGCGTTGTGCAGGGCTATTCTGGCCTCTTTTCCCATAGCAAACCCTTCCTTTCACCTCCAGGAAAGTGCTCCGGTTTTAGCGCGGGCACATGGTTCCCTGAGCAGCGAGGGCTCGCCTGTGCCGGTGGAGAGAGGCACACGGCTCTCCTCCATGCCCACGTGTGGAGGCTTGCCCGAAGTCTGCCCGGGCCATAGCTCTGACAGCAATTGCTGCCTACGAAGGTTAGGCACCTGATGGAGACTGAGGAGTCTCTGCAGCGTGCCTACAAATCCTAAAAAACCAAGGCACTGGGGCCTCAGCTTCACATCTGTGAAATGGCCGTGGTCCTTCCCTGGGGGCTTTGGGAGGGAGAGGAAAGAGGCTGTGTGATTGCTTGAGTCCTGTCTCAGTGTGCAGTGTCCAAATTAGCTTTACACACGCAGATAAGAGTTATGTTATTCCCTGATTTCATGCATCTGGTTGTGCAGGGGAAACTTACCAGCATGTTCTACTGGAGATGTTCATAGGGAGATGACATAGGACAATAAAAATCAGCAGGGTATGACTTTTGCCACCTGTGCGTGGAAAGAGAAATGAGACACTGTTTTGTGCAAGGATATTGCAGTTTTCTTGTAAGGCAATTTTTGGCACACTTGCTAGAATGCCCCCTTGGTTTTTGCTTCCATTTTCCCATTAAGCAATTCAATTCAGTTTTGGAAAATGTTCAACCTGCCACTTGAATCTTTTCAAAGTAGTGTAAATAACTAGAGTTTGTTCTGTTTAAAGCAGCACTGCTTGGCTCCAGCCCTTTGTGGATGCACATAGGTTGCTGGAAATAGCGTGTTGCTGTGGGTTAGCCCTGGGGGGCAGTTCAGCACACCTCCCCCCCCCGCTGCTTGCTCACTCCCCTCAGCACAATGGAGGAGAGAATCAGAAGGGTAAAAGTGAGAAAACTTGTGGGTTGAAATAAAAACAGTTTAACAGGTAAAGCAGAAGCTGTGTGCGCAAGCAAAGCAAAGCAAGGAATTCATTCGCCACTTCCCATGGGCAGGCAGGGGTTCAGCCATCTCCAGGAAAGCAGGGCTCCATCACGCGTAACCTGGGAAGACAAACGCCATAGTTCCGAACATCCTCCCTTCCTCCTTCTTCCCCAGCTTTTATTGCTGAGCACAACACCATATGGTATAGAATATCTCTTAGGTTGGTTGGGGTCAGCTGTCCCGGCTGTGTCCCCTCTCAACTGCTTGTGCACCCCCAGCCTCCTCATGGGCAGGGCAGCCTGAGAAGTTGAAAAGCCCTTGATGCTGTGGAAGCACTGCTCAGCAGTAACTAAAACATTAGTGTGTTATCAACACAGTTTTGGTCACAAATCCAAACCAGAGCACTGTAGGAGTTGCTACGAGGAAAATTAACTCTATCCCAGCCAAAAACTGCACACCTGTTATTCGTAGTGAGGAGGAGTTAATAAGTCAGAGCTTTTATCCTGGAATTTTGTTACAAGTGCGTTGTTCAAAGGACATTGGATGGACGAGATTTGTAGGTAAAGGTAAAAATCTTTTATTAGACCAACTGTTATAACTGCAAAAAATTAAGACGCTCTTTTAGGAACAGAGTCATTCTTTGCTTTGGGGCTGTAGGCATGAAACCTACCTGGTTTTCCCCACCTGTAGCAATTAGTTAAATAACAGACACAGGCTTGCAATTGTGTGCTCATAGCAGGTGACTGCCTCTGTACTGTTGAGACTACAACAGGGCAAGAAGTATAAAAGTAGCACCTGAACAGGAGGAGTTCTGCAAGTATACAGTGAATGTGTAAATCAGGTCAAAGAAATGAACAAATTAACCTGTCAAATTCAATAACACAGCATGTAATCCAAAGTTCAACTTTGTTTAGACTTTTATTGCTCGTTCAGGACCAACTGTTCCAGTAATTTGCTGCTGTTTGGATTTTTTTGAGTGTGCGTGTTAGCACTGTTGTTTCAAAGTAATAAAACTTCAAAAAGTGGACTTTGAGTTTATACTGTTTGTGCTCAGGAATTGCAATTTTTTTAAGTGGAATTTGTCTTTATCACTTGGAGACAGTGTGTGTATGAGAGAGAGGAGAGTGAGCAAGAGGGAGATCTTTACATATCTACATCATCTTGAATTTCAAAGGGCTTTACAAATCTTAGTCTTCCAAAATCTACTAAAATGCTGTGCTTTGCATATAATTATATGAAGCTCATTAGTAAGGGTACTAATGAGCCTCTACACACCCGAGGCAGATAAATGAGGTTCCAGAGTAAAATGATTTGCTTAAGGTCAGACTCCTGTAAGTTGACAGCAGAGCTGGAAATAGAAACCATTGTTTCCCAGTCCCTTGTACCATATTCCCACGGACGGAATGTGTTGGGTTTGTTGTTTTGGTTTTTTTTTTTTTAGATGAAAACACTGCTGTTTGTTCATGCTCTTTTGCTTCTTATGCTTTCAGTGTAATCTTCACAAATGCAAATGTCCTGACCTAGAGCTATATAAGGCTTTCATTAAAAACCTCTCCACAATATTGGTCTTCATGCAATTGTACGAAGCAGAAGGGATAGCCCAATTTAACAATTCCCACGGCTCATAAAATGATTGGCCTAGTTTCTTTAAAGTGGGTTTAAGCCGTAGCCCCCAATGTGATTTAACGTGGAAGCCACACTATTAATTGTCTATCTTCTGCTATTAAGGTAGTGAGTTACTGGAAAGCGAGGGAAACAGCGTTTGTCTTTCATGCACTAACAGCCAATTTTGCATGGGTTTTTTACCTTTATTTTCAGGCTGCAATGGAGCACACTGACCTTTCTCCTCCCTTCGGCTTTGAGGAGCTGTAATTGGGATGGGGATGAGTGCAGGGAGGTGCAGAACTGGTGCTGCACAAGAGAAGCCCCAGTATTGGTGTCAGGGCTCTGCCCAGGACACGCGCAGCCACTGAAACACCCCGTGTCCACGTCCTGGAGAGAAACTGGGGAATGGAGACATGCTGCCTTAGGAAGATGCCTAGAAACTCCCGGTTACACCCTATCAAGGGTACTGCACCTCCATGACGGTGTGCCTCATCTGTGAAGGGTAAAACCTCCTCCGTGCTTTTCCTTCCCCCTGTATGTACAGCATGCCTTTCCTCGCTTCCCTGTTATTGCTGGAGCAGAACAGCTGTTGGTATTGTCAACAATTTGGAGCAAGGCCAGTGAAAGGGATTTTTGGCAATTCTAGGCTTGCAGGGAAGACTTGTGGCCCAGAAAAAAAGAAAAGGTATATATACACACACATATCTATGTATATATACACATATATATATATGCATATATACATATACATATGAGAAAGAAAGCAAGGGAGAGTTTGCCAACAAGCCTACCATGTAAGTGCGTGTGTGTATTTTTTTGGCAAGGCACATGTGACTTTGTGGCTGCACATTTTACACCTTTTCTACGTATTCTTCTCATGCTGAGTCTGTTTTAAGCTTGAATGGCTGGGGACATGAAATCGTTGCCTGGGATGGCCGTGCCGAGGAAGCCATCAGTACCCACAGTTGTGGTTTACCCACGACCGGCCTCTGCGGCACACGTGGCAGAGATCATCCATCCCTGGGCAGATGGTGTTTTCTCCACCAGCGTTTGAGCCGGCGTGGGTAATGCTGGCAAGCGGAGCGTGGTAAATGAAAGCAAACAGTTTCCTTTTACTTCTTGTATAAACCAAACAGATGAATACTTGTTCTCCTACTTATCTCGGCAGGGCTGAATCAAATGATGGCCACAGAGCTCGAATACCTCACGTTGATTGAATTCGGGGGGGTTTTTTGTAGGTTACCTGAAAACAGACTCCTTTTTCAATGCACTGAGACAATAGCAATAAAAGCTGTAAAACTGTGTTCTTCTTTTGGCACTAGCCCATTGTAAACAGCAAGCTACCGGGCTTAATGAGGCAATTCTGTACCATCACTTTTAATAACTGAATGTTTGTCTCCCGGCTATTCAGGTGGGCTATTACTGGTATTTAATATTACTGGCAATGCAGTTATATCTTCTGTGCCAGCACTGGCAAAGAGCAAGGTGATTCTTCCAGATAACAGCCCTGCAATAGCATTTTTCTGGATTTAACTGAGAGAAAGGCCAGGCACAGCCACTGCACGCTTGTATTTAGCTTTCCCTTTTCCTTGCAAACGTTTTATTCAAACACTGAAAGAGTTAAGAGAAATAATTACAGGCGTAAGCATGTTGATTCTAGCTTCTGTTATGGCAAACATAAAAATGTATTGACCTAAAAGGTAAATGTTGATTGAAGCAAAAAACTGACGTCAATATAAACTCCAAAGCACTCTGTATCTTGATGTTTGGCACATGAACACCATACTGTATATATAGTGTGAAATACTTAGGTTTGTTTTAATTAGATGGATGATAATCTGGTGATTGTGATTCTCATTTCAAGTGTAACAATTTACGGCATGACTAATTCTGCTGAAAAAAACCAAAATTGTCAGCAACAATCTGGAGGGCTGAGCAAACTGTTAAATGACAGCAATTTATTCTGTCAATGACATCGATGGAGTTTTCAGAGAAAAAGATTCATATACTCTGCTTAGCCTGCCCAAATTCTCGAGGTAATTTTTTTTCTGACCAGTATGTTTTGTACCAGTATTTTGTCCCCACCCAGAAATGTGCTGATGGAGATCATTTTGTGGCCAAAGCTGCAGATGTTTGGTCCCAGTACCATCCCACCCTCCCCTGTAGATGTGCTGGTGCTGGTTTGGACTTCCCCCCCACTCCTCTCACCTCCCACAGCCCAGGCTGGGCCCCTTGTGCGGGTCACCCCACTGTCATGAGCCTTTCTTTGCATAAATCAGTGGACCTGAGCTCATATTTTTCTCTGTCCCCAGTTTTGCATGGCACCGAATTATCTCCCAAGAGTTAAGCAGCTCTGGGCAAGCTGGCCTGCTGAGGAGAGGGTGGCAGCGAGGTTAAGTCCTGTCGAAGCATCGTGGGAGCTTCAGAGAGGTCCACCAGCGTGCTGGCTGGTGGATCCAACAATAAGACTTCCACGATGTGCAAAAGGAGGGTAAATTTTATTTGGCCTTTCCAGTAAAAGCCCTATTTGCAGACTGTGGAAATGGGTCACGGTTGATGGTGAAGGGGAGGTGTGGGCAGCTCCCAGCTCCCAAAAGTGAGAGACAAGGCCGAGTCCCAGACAGTGGAGGTGGATACTGGGGTTGGGTTGGAGCCTGGGGACATGGGTGTACGGGGCCAGGGATGGCCAGGAGCTGGGATGTTTGCCTGGGGGCTGCGAGGGTGGAGCAGGAGGGGGTGGTGTGCCTGCAGCTCTGCTAGTGGCCATGCTTGAGTAAACTATGATTAGGATTAGACTTGTAAATCTCCTGAGAAGCCCTTGGGAAAGTGCCCATCGTGATTCACAGGGCTTCCCCCCACCCTGCACCCCACTATGTGCAAACCCCAACCGAAGCCCTTGCTGCCGCGCCGGCGGGGACGTTTCTCCAGCCATGAAATCTGCGTGTTCAGCAGCTGCGTCTGGCTCTGCCACGCAGCCCGCTGTCGAATCGCAGCGTTATCAAAGCCCTCATGCATGGGCTTCAGCCTTCCTCCGCTTCCGTGAATTGCCTTCAGCTGGCATTCATTTTTGTGAGTCCCCAGTGTGCACCATAAGTGTGGATAACGTAAATGTGTATATGTCCTCCAAAGCAGCACCCAAGAAAAGAAAGGCGAGATGGAAGATGAAAAAAATCAGGTGTTTCTTGGTTTCTTAAGACAGATCTGACCTCATACATAGGTTCCTGTTTTTTCCCACTCCTTTTTCCTCACTCTGATATGTAAGTGGACACTGACTAGTTTCATAGAGGGTGGTGATCTTAACCCAGTATTAACCCAGGCTTAGCTTGAACCAAGGGACTGTAGGATAATGACTTGATCCGAAGGCAATTTGGAGTGGTGCTTTTTTTTCCTCCGTTTTTAGGGTATCCTCATGTCCCACTTTCAACCTTTTTTTTTTTTCCCTTTCAGAAATTCTAAAGGGGAGAAACTTTAATTAGCACTTTTAAATTAAATATAAAAGATGACATTCTCAAGCTACAGCCTGATTCTGGCAGTTTATGTGTTAAGATAGAGATTACTGACTTGAGACCTGAAGTATTCCCCATTTTCATAACTTGGCTACATTAAAAACACATAGTGTGTGTCTGTAGATTTCCCTGGAAAATGCTCAGGGACTTGACGAAGAATTAAGCACGTTGATTAGTTTTCCCTGAGACTTGATGGATAGTCTGCAGGTCTTTCTTTTAAAATAAGAATACTTTTTCCCCTAAGTATTTTCAGGTATTTGAGCTACGCGGTAAAACAAGGCCTCCAACAAACATTTTTTTCTGTTTTGCAGGGTTTTCTTCTGTGTTAGCTCTGCTGCCTTCAGGGAAAATTGTGGCATACAAGGCTGGTGCTTAACAGCAAAAATCAGCTGGAGAATCCCACCACTGCTTCTTCTGGGGAAGAGGGAGAAGGACATCCAAGTCAAAAAGAAGCAAACTAGAGAACTTGCGTTTTCCCTCCTCTTCCAGGTGACTTTAACACATGTTTTTATGATAGTAATATGTTGTTTCAGGCCACTGCCCATGTATGTGGGTCTGGAGGAGACCAAAACCTGATGCTTCAGAGAAAATTTTGTAATCCACGGTAACCCGGTTATGTGATGTGGCACGCACAGGGTAAAGAAAATGGGAGACCTTGTTTCCACACCTGTCGCATCTCTCATTTGAGGACTGAGCATCCAGTTTATTAAGAAATTGTGGTGACGTATGATTATAATTTCCTAGTGTTGTGCAAAGCAAAAATTGGGTCTCCTGCATTTTAATGGTGTGCTTTTTGTGACTGCTTTTGTGTTTAATATTGCGAGGTAAAAAGCATCTGGAGGCAATAGAAGGAGGCACTCTAAATACAAAGCAGTTGAAAATGAAAGGCTCTTTACATGAGGTGTAGCTTTTGCTGTGTCACCCAGATCATCAGGCGTGAGCCCGTCTGGAGGGTGGTGGTCTTGCCCCCCAGCCGTGGCTGGGCTCTGAGCTCAGGATGCAGAGTACAGTACAGATCTGGCCATGCAAACCTATCTTGGTTACCAAAGGCATCTATTAAACTCTGACTCACCCTGCAGAGACACAGCCCACGGAGGGAAGCTAGCTCTTCAAGGCAGTCACTCTTCAGAGTAAAACCGCACTTGAAGAAACGGGGTCATTCCCGCTGATGAGCTCAGAAGCTCTGTGCCGGCACTTCTTCATATTGCAAATGATGTCAGGGGCATTCACCTGAACAGCAGAGCGTGTTAGGAGACGAACCACCCAACCCGCTTGTCGCAATTTACCAATAAATCAAGGTTTCATGTAGTTTGTGAACTACCACTAGGTGATTCATCTTTCTCTTGGTAGGTGGGTGATGTTCCTGCTGCTAGACTGGGTATTTCCCTGCCTTCACTACTGACGCTGTGTGAAATGCAGCCCTTTCTCAGGGCTCCTCTTTCTGTCGGCTCCTGGCAGGCAGAGGCTGAGAGTTTGGATGTCTCCAGCTACGTCACTGCGTCACCAGGGAGGTTGGCAGGGAGCAGCGTGGCAGTGCGCTGTGCATCCTATCTGACTTGGCTTTCTGAGGGTTCAGGGATTTCCTGCTCTAGTTTTTACACAGAGTCCAGGTGTCAGCCTGCCTTCCTCTTCCCTGCTTTTTCAAGGAAAAACTCAGCGAAGCTGCCGCTTACAGGTCAGGTAGAGGCTTCAGAAAGATGCATCAGAAATCATGGCTGGCTGGCCAGTGCAACGGCAGGCCATTTCGTCATGTTGCAATGTTGGCTCTGCCACTGGCTGCACATCACAGCTGTGTTTGGTGCGCCGCGATAATTTGGAAGGAGACGAAATTCTGCATAGCTGAGTGGAATCACGGGCTGCATGAGCTCCAGCTGTATCTGGCAGGGTGAGCTTGCATTTTGAGCGACTCAGATGTTATCTTGTCCAAGGTTCTTTCCACGCTGTCAAAATCAGTGCTTCTGGATGATCATGTGGATGTCAGAGAGCAGATGGTTTGACCTTTTTCTCATTTTTTAAAGCAAATTAGTGCCTTTTATGAATTCTCCTCCTGGTGTAAATCTAGCTAATTTCTGCCTATTCAGAAGAAATCCTTAGTAGCCTTACGAGTTTATACGCTGTTGACTTGCTATACAACCATTTACAAAACTGATATCCAGGGTCTGCGTTTGCAGCTGGACAGCATGTGGGATCCGGCCAGGGTTAAAAAAAAAAACCAACTTCTTACGAATTGTGAATAAACCCTCTCTGTGCTCTATGGTGGATGCTTCTATCAGCTGAAATAACATGCAATTGGTTAAATGTTTGGATTCTGCATAACAACTGGAATGGCAAAGAAACAGAGAGCAGGTAACATTATTATACAATATATAAATCCAAGCTACACCCATATCTTGGGTAATGTGTTTATATATACTTACACACACATATCTGTGTATCTATATAGTTAATTCTTGAGGTGGAGCTGCTACTGTCTGTGACGTTGCTTGATACACTTTTTGGACTGAAGTCGAAGAAACTGCTCTTTTATTTGCTGAATAAAAATGTAGTTATTTAAACTTAGCTCTTTGCATTTGCTTCCCTGAAGACATAGTGTGCTACTTTTGGTTATCTTTTGTATTGACGTATCTTTTTCCATATAAGCATATAAACTTCTGGCATAGCCATGCTTCTGGTTTTCTTGGGAAATAAGGAGTGCTAGCAAATATGCAACTTCAACTCCATCAACAAGTCAGTCGACATTGTTAGAGAAAAGGTGGTGGTCATCGCTGCTTGGGGAGGCAAAGCGCGGCTTCAGCTGGGCACCAACGTGCAGCCTGGCCATGGCGAGCCCAGCTTTTGGCAGAGCTCAGCCTGGGGGCATGTGGCCATACACAGGGAGGGTTTGGGCAGCCAGGGTGCATTTCACGTCCTGCCAAAGGAGTGCTGGGTGGGCTCCTGTTCCCACTCCTGGACATCACACTGCTCCTTGTTTCTTGCTGGAGGAGCCCCGAGGTTTTTGCTATCCAGCGAGGAGAGACCGGGTGCAGGCGGTGGGGACTTCCAGCAGCCTCCACCCTCCTGTCCCTGCACCAACACGGGAAACTGAAATGAGAAATGATGGATCACAAATATGTTCAAAACTCTGCTGCCCTCTTTCACTCCCACCGCTTCTTGAGGCCAGAAGTTATGAAAATTAAATTGGTGAGAAGCAATTTTTAAATTTTTAACAGGTTATTTCTCTGGTAGGCAACCTTATCTAGCAGAAGAGGAGGCATCAAATGCTCGCTGGTACTCCAGTTTGTTTAAGCTAACCAGTTCCTCTGCATTCCCTCCCCCCCCCCCCCCCCGGCCCCGGCTTTTGGGTTTTTTTTAGATTTTCTTGTGATTAGAGACTTCCTTTTCCCAGCATTTCATGCACGTCTTCATTTCCGGCAGGGCTTAATTCCCAACTAAGACATGGTTTGCTAACGGCTTATAACCCTAGAATGGAGAAAAATTTTCTCAGATGGAAAAATATTTGCCCAGAATGACCTTAGCTTTAGGCTTAGAGCAAGCAGTGAAAGTACACAAAAGCATTGGGAACGCATGAAGATCATCCATCTCCCTTGATAATTTGCTTGAACTGAGTAAAAAAGGACTTGTTCCTTATGGAAAAATAGAAATGTTGGATACTTGAAGAGGCAAAGTGCACATACTGCTGCTTATGAGACCAAACCACTCTGTGCATAAAAAGACAAGATGCTGAGGATGACTTGACTAGTAAAATCCAGACAGCTGAAAACCTCTTCTGGAAATCTGCAGGGATATGCAAAATTAAAGTAAAAATACCTATGCTGGTTTGGAAATGCACATGCAATCTCTGGTTTGCATTTCTTCATAGGGGCTTACATTTCTTTCAAATGGATTTCATTACTTGCTACTGAAGAGATCTTCCTAATAGGCATGCATTTTCCTGTTACTAGCTCTGGTTAAGTCTTCCTGTTAAGTATAGATGTCTCCACACTTGGACAGATATTCCCTGATTCCGGTATATGCCTTGATTCATGACCCCAAGGATGTGTACAGTGGTCCCCAGTGTAACGGCAGGGCTGCCGTGGACTTCAGTCCTGCTGCTTGCTTTGGATTAGCTTTTATTATGTTACTTTACTACAAGGGGTGTAGGGGTTATAGCTGATGTTTGGACACGTGGTGTCTTGTGAGACTGGGTTTGCAGGTGAGTGTTACCATTAACCTGCAAAGAGATTTTCTTTTGATGGTAAGTTACATAGATATATACTCTGAGTTCCCCAAACAAAGGCTTTTGTGGTGGGAAAAGAACAGCAGTGATAGAAGGTCCTTTCAAGAAAGCCACTAATAGCTTAGCCCAACAGTTCCCTACTCTATTCCGTTCCCCTACTCTCTTCCTCTCCTCTGCTCTCTCTAAAACTTCCGTAAGTGGCATAGAAATATTTTTTGCACCCTTTCTATCTGTTAAAGCAAATATGGACTTGCACATGTACCCTATGGATCACCAGGCCTGCTTGGCACAGTCCTCTATCCTGGCTATTTGCTACGGTTTTGCTGTCTTTTGGAACAGTGTCTGGATGTTATGACAATACAACTTAGCGATGGCAAAGCAATGCAAACAAAGAGTTTGTCTTCGTGTTCTGGCTCTTGGAAGATGGATACGCCTAACAGCGGGAAGTCAGGGTTTACCTAAAAACAAGTGGAACCCAAACCACGGTAGGTGTGAGCTCCGCTCAGCTCCAGACTATTACATCAGCAATGGACTTAATCCACAGAAAACATCTAAGGGTTATAAGTATGAGGGATCTAGAATTAATATGTGCACATTAGTAACAATTATTCTTGGAAAATGGTGGTGTTACTGTGTAATTGGTCTCCCTTCCAGCTCTGTAGTACTTGTGTGTCTTTGCCTTTCTTATTTTATGAGCATTATTTTTTTTCTGGTTTTGTTTGTAAACAAGGCAGCAGATGCCAGGGCCTAAACCCTATTAAAGATCTAATCCAAAAGCCATGAAAGTCGGTGATTATCTTGCCTATGAGCTCAACTGACTAACAAGCTAATAGTTGGACTAGACTAACAAGCTAGTAATAGGATTATTTTAAGACCTGAAACAGAGATTGACTAACTCTTCCACACATTTACAGCAGTAATTCTGGATATTCTTTTTATCCATATAGTTGATCCTTTGCTCTCTCTCTTTCACCAAAGTGGTTTTGAATGGTAATGTTATATAATTTTTAATGGAAACTGGATTTGGAGTGAAAGAAATTTGACATGAACTGTAGTTGGTCTCCCAGTCAACTTTTGATGTTTTGTTGTTGGGGGGGGGGGGGAAATAATCAGTATCTGAAAAGCTGCTGTCCTTAGCCTGCCTCACCTGCTCGTGCTCCTCGTGTGTCCTTGATGCACAGTGATGCCTCCGCATCTGGGGTGGTGACTCACTGCCACGCTAAAAGTCTAAAATCTTCTGAATGTCTCCTCCCTACACCTCTCCCTATCACCTATCCCTATCCTGTCTGGCTGTGGGGATTCTCTGATACCCCAGAAAAGTGCAAAGTTAGTTGAAAACTTGACCCAGCAAAAACGTTACAAATGTTTGGCGCTAGCAGAGATGGTGACTTCTGTTTTGGTCTATCCAAGTCTATGCAAAAGGACATTTGGTGGAGATGGCAGTAATGTTATCTTTTCCTTCTTTGTTCTTGAAAATAGACCAAAATTTGCCTATGTACGTGATTTAAAAAATACTTGCCTCTTTGGCAGGGCAAAACCTGGGGTAGCAGTTTTCTTTGAGAGGGCAACAGACTTTTCTGGTTGTTGGCACATTTACCCGATGATGGAGAAAGGAAGAACTGAGAGCTGCTGAGCCAGACAGAGAGGAACCATGTCCCACAGAAGTTATTTGGATAGGCCAACTTGCAACACGTAATAAAAATGTTTCCTTTTGGATGTAAGGTGAATCATGAAAATGCCTTGTTATAAAAAAAAAAGTCAAAGTATTTCCCATAACGGCCCCAATTTTGCTACATTATTGCTCTTCCCACTTCAAGAAATGGCTTTTCAGTGGGTTGGATTAGGAGAGCGCTAAAAATTAGCCTGGCTGCGGGAGCGTCTTCTGTGTCACGATTTCTGACCAACGTGAGCATCATCAAGCTGTGGGCACTTCATCTGCGAATGTGGTTAGCTGTCTTTATAAGCCTTTAACCGTGGAAATCCCCGCCGCAGCCCGACCTTCACACGCTGGCGGGAAGCGAGTTGGCCCGGCGTCTCCTTCCGCGCGGTCCCAAATCCGTCCTGCCACTACCCGGAGCGGCTCTTTGCCTTGGGAGGCGTTTTTCTCCGCCAGCCTGGCCGCCCTTACGTGACCACGCAGAGTTCACTGCAAAGCCTCGGTGTTGACATCAGGAATATGACAGCCCTTATCCGGCCACAGATGTTTTCAAAAGCACTGGCTGGTGGCCCAAGTTACCTGAAGCGGTTACTAATTGTTTGGTGATGACGCAAATGCTGGGGTCCAATTTCAGCCCTGCTGCCGGCTCCCGGGCAGGAATGACCTGCTCGGCTATTATTGCTCTCCATATCCTGGTGGCAGGTAGGCCTGCAAATTCCCCAGGTGCTGCACTCCTGCCCTAGGTAGGTTATATTGAAAGGTGCATTTCATTTATTTTGGAATGAAATAGTCTTTCCTGTGGCCTTTGCTCTGATTTAAACAATTTAAGCCTGTGGTTTCCCCACCCTCCCCACCCCTATTATGTGTAGAAACTGTTCCTGGTGCCCGTCTGAGCATCATTTCACGTATGTTTACACTACACGCTTTTGTTATTATCCAAAACTGTTAAAAATCATATTCCATGGCTTAAAGACTCTCCTTTTCATCCAGGTACCTGGCCTAACTCTCCTATAGCAGGCACATCCTACAAAGTTGTTTCACCATGACTTGTGCGCTACCTCATTGAACTGGAATTGTCCTCCGCACCACTGGCAACGCTTGTGGAAAACTGCTGTAACAGCTGCTCAGTAGCACTTCAGGCAGTTTTATATGTTTTTATAAATGTTTTCACTTCTGATTTGGTCATTTATAGCAAATGCCATCTGATGATTTTATGCAACGGTCAAAGCGTAAGACGTATCTGGAGATTAGAGATGTGAAGTGCTAGACCACAGCCTTGGCCTCCTACCCAGCCTGATTCGGCGGAGTGAGTCAGCCACTGCGCCCCAGTCTCCCTGTGTAAGACGGGACAATAACATACGTCGATTGCAAAGCTTACGGGGTCTGTCAGCCTGGTATCGCGGGCCACTCAATTTCTGTGATTAGTGGGAGAGAAGCGAGGCAGAAACACAGAGCAGGGGCTACTGAGGTCCCCTGGGAGCACACCCACACAACAGCAGTGGTGCAGCTTCTGCGGAGGGTGACTTGCTTGGGGCTGGTCCCGAGAGGCAAGCGGCTGGGCGAAAGGGCCTTGGGTGAGAGGCTGAGGCTGGGTGAAGTATCCTGAACAACTGCGGTAGATATTTTTCTGCGCACAACTCTGAGAATATTTTCTGTATGGCTTTGTCACCTGTATGGTTATTCAGTTCTGTCTAAGCTTTTTGCAAAGTGGAGGGAAAAGAGAAAAAAAGCTCCTTGTTTTTAATGGTAATGTTTAAAAATAATGTAAAACCATCTTCAGTGGCCAAACCACAGAAATTGCCATGCAGATCCAAGAGCAGGTGTGCCTCCTGGAGCTACTGGAACAGCATCAGAAACCCGCTGGATCCTCAGTAGAAAGTGTCCTCTTAATTCTGGGTCAAATTCTGCTCCAAATGTGGTTGAGAGCAAAACTCCTATTTACTTTAATGCTCGCTGGCTTTCATCTGTTGTTTTTGGAATAAACTGAGATCAGACATGAGAAGTGCAAAGTATGTCTGTTAGGGCAGGAGGAAGCCAGCGATGTGCTGGGAGAGGTTGGGAATGAACCGGTCGGTGCATCCAGGTCCTTGAGATGAGGCCTTTTAGGAGCATAACGTGGTGAAGGATACTCTTGGTCTTTTGGCATGAAGCTGAGGGTATTGCTTTCCATTCTCACTTCTCACTGTCCTTAATTTCACCCACAGGACCCCCTGGGTGGCTGCAGCCAAACGCCCGTATGGTACTCAGCTGTGGCCCAGCTCAGCAGGTCATTTCTGTGGGGTCTTGTGTTGCTCCCTCCTGCCAAATCAGTGGCTCTGGGGGAGCCATCCCTGCGCCTGCCGCTGTGAACGTGAGCTACCCAGCAAAACAGCTCCGTGCCTGGCACCAGGTATTGAGCTGTACCCTGGCATTACAGGTGTCCCCCCATGTGCGTGGGTAGGTGTTTTTGCTTAGCTGGCTTCATGGACCATCATGGACTTTAAGCTTCATCCAAAAAAAGTATCTACCTTCTTCAGCTTGGGACATGCAGAATTTCAGCCACTTTTTGTGCCATGGAGGTCATCCCATCCCTTCAAGAACAGCAGGCTGGCTGAATACGTTCTTGTATTGTGATGGAAATAGGGAGAGAAAGCAGGTAAGTTGTGTGTGTAGGCTACTACAGGATGTATTTCTTAACTCAGTTGCCTAACCATATCGCCAGTCCAGTTTCTGGGTCAGTGTGGGTATGAGGCAGTAAGTCATGACTAGCACAAATATCCAAACAGATTTAAGCCTTCCACCATTCTACTTCTCTCTATTCATATCCATCACAAACTTCAGTAATAATTGACCTATTATTCAGTGGAAGAAGTCCTTTCCCGCCCACTTTCCTCCCCCCTATTTCCCAAACCATTCCCTCTCACTTAAAGCCTTCCAAAACATTTAAGACTTGATACTCCAGAGTGCCGAGCACCCTGGCCCCGATTCAGTAGAGCACTTAAACATAGGAATAATTTCATTTGAAGTCAATGCAATTATTTGCATGCTTTAGTTGCTTTGGAGTGAATTGCTCCATATTCAATAGGGTGGAGCCCATCGAGTCCTTTCCTGGCTGCGCCGCTCAAGTTTGCTAGATGGGGAGAAAAGCTAAAGTAGCTCTTTTCAGTGCTTGTGCTGCTGGAGAACAAAAGGAAGCGGTGCCTAGAAAGGGTATTTCTGGGCTGGATGGGGTTGTGGTTCACTAATGCTGTATTGTAAAAGGCTTGTTCTCATTGTATTCTTATCAGAGCCTGGAAGATTATTCTTATCAGAGCCTGTAACATTATTTTTATCAGCTTGAAAGATGATTCTTTTATACCAGGGCAGATGTGAGCCTCTTAAGGCCTTTCCCTTTATTTACCTCTCTGCCGCACTTCTCTCCCATTGGCATTTGCCCATTGATATGAGAGCTCAGAGCAGACTGACGTTTAAACATTTAACACTGGGCTAGAGGTGTTTTACACTGTAAAATGCCTGGATGTGTGATTTAGACCACTGTCTCTCAGTTCCCAAGTAAAAGTATGGCTCAAGTAGGGCTCCAGTGCCTGTTTTAGGAGATTTAGCCCAGCAACGCTCATTCCCGACAGCCCAGGCTGATGGTAGAACATAAAAGCATGCAGCCGTTGATTTTATCTGTGCTACCTCGGGCTGCTAGTTTGTGGTCTGGGATGAGCTGAGCCGCTCTTCGGGACAGGAACATCCTTCTGTTATGTGTGGAGTCCAGAGTAAAATGCGCTCCTGAATCCTCCTGGAAACAGGTAATTTTTAAGTAATAACAATAATCATCATCATCCTTCTGTTCCACCTTCTGCATCAAAACCCCCAACTTAGGCAATATGCACATACTTGTAATTTGGTATCCTAGTTTGGAAACCTCAGCAGACTCCCTGCCCAATCCTCATCAGGGGAGCGGTGATAGGGTGGCATCAGCAGATGCTCCAGGCCTCTTATGAAGTCTGTTTGTGTTGCCGGGAGATTACCTTTGGTGTTAGCAATGCAAGGGGCTTTATAGGATAGTTTTTGCTGTGCCCGTGAGTATCAGAGGTATGTGTGCATCATCCCAAAGGTGAGACCTCAGCCCCAGACAGGGATTTGGGCTGCAAAGGGCTCCCAAAGTGGTCCCCGGAGGCCCCCATGTAAAATGCCTAGCGCAAGCACGGGAAGAACCATTACATGTGCACCAGCCACCGGCGCTGGGCCACAGCGGGCTCAGGAGCATGTCCCCCGGGGAAGCCACCCTGCCTTGCTGCCAGTGCGGTGCCTTGGTGAGCACAGCCCTGGCCCCCGGGGCGGGCAGGGGCAGCACCTCCATGGGGGGTGTACCCCAGGGCAGCGCGGACGGGTCCCAGTCTCCTGGCTGGGGGGAGAGAGGCTGGCCACAGGGGAGCAAGCCGTGCTGTGACACATGGCCTCCGGACCTGGCCCCTTTTGTTTCCTGGCTTAACAACAGTCAAAGAGACCGGCTTCGGCTGTTCATGTTTGCAGTGTAAATGAGGCCCAAGAAAATTGTGTGAATGCTCGATGGTTTTTATTTTATCACGCTCACGCTCCTCTATTTGCTTTCCTGCAAATAGCCTGTGCATGGGGATTTGTCTGGTTTTGTTGGTGCTGCAGAGATAGCAAGGGCAGCTGTGCACAGAGTGATCACCCATGCACCGAGCACATACCCATCTCCACATGCCATGGCTGCCAGGGAGGGTCTGAAATGTCTCTGTCAGCAGTGAAACCCACTGCTGTTCCTTCCCTCTCACTCCATGTCTTATTGTGCTGCAACCAGAAAAGCAGCAGAAAAAGTGCCATGGTGAAGTGACTGGCCAGGAAAAGGATGGGAAATGCCAGAAAACAACCGAAGGGAATTGTCTGGAAGCAACCAGTCGTGTTCCTGTCTGGCATTTTCAGCAGAGATGTAAAAATTGGAACTTGTTTCATACCAGAGATGGGATAAGTGAAGTGAATGCAAGGCATACGTGTAAGGGACCATGCCAAAGCTCTGTCCGGCTCAGGGTCCTGCCCCTGCCCCACAGCAGCGGCCGCAGGACCAGGATGGCGAGGGCGAGCTTTCCCCGCCCCCCCAGCATACTCAGCTCGAGGGGAGCAACCTGTGCCCCACCACTGCCACCCCCTTTCCCTGTGTTCCCGGTGCTGTGTCCGGGCACCAGTGCAGAGCATCCCGTTGGGATGCGTGTGGAGAAGGATCGTGCCCCAAGGGTGGGGAGCACCGACCCTGGCGCTGCCCTGGGTGCAGGCAGGGGGGCAGATGCGTGAGCACGTCTCTTTCGGCTCGGGCCAGCTGTAGCCTCCTTGGCAGCAAGGCCCTGCACGTGTTTTTGGAAGTGCTTTGAGACTGTTTCTCCGGAGGGCTGTTGCTGTCTGGGTGCAGTGCAGGCAATAAAACCCAACGGCAGCAGTGCCGGTGGGGCCTGAACACCACGGCTCCCCCTCCATTGGCAGTACCATATAGAGGGTTGTGCTGCAGCTGCTGGGCTATGCAGCCTGAATTTAAGTTGCCTAACCCTCCCCATTTTTTTCCCCTGTCTTTGGCAATTTTTAACTCCACCAACCTCCACTGAGGAAAGATGCCCGATGGGTCCCCTCTCCCTCCCTCTCCCCGCAGGGCTCCCTGTCCGCAGATGGCGAAAACACGCCGGTGAGTCCCTGCACAGCCATGCCAGCTTCTGCAAATCGGGTCACGGTTCATGGCGGCTGCACTGGGCTGGTTTCGCTCATCTTCGCTCCCTTGCACCCCGCAGCCCAGGGTTTCAGCTGCCGAGGAGGCTCTGCTGACTCCCCAGCCACCTGCCCCACTGTGCCTCTCGAGAAGGAGCTGCGTTGGCCCCTCGGGGTTGCGGTGAGAACATTTGGGGTTGTGGCTGGAAAACTCCCCTCTCTCAGGCACCTGAAGGGAAACCGCCCAGATGTTTGGTTTTTTGGTTTTGTTATTATTTTTTTTTTCTTAAAGTCTTGAATTTACAAGCTAGCCTTGTGGGGATTTTTTTCAATGGTATGGGAAAGGTCTATGTGGGGGAGAGGGAAGGGGCTAGCCCCTAATTTCTGAATACTTAAAGCTGGTGAAATTGGCAACAGGGCTGTGTCATTCACCATGATTGCATTGCCCCCTTCTTCTGCTGTGGGTCTCTTCTCCACAAAATCATGGGCCTGAGCTCCTGGGGAAAAGGCTGAACCTTCCAGAAAACTCTTTTGCAGTGGACTTCAGGAAGATCTGGATCAAGCTTTTAAGGTAGCTGGTAGAGACTTTTAACAAATATTTAGTCTAATCTAGAAATGATATTGCAGATTTATATTATCAAAAATGCATGACAAAATATTGTGAAAATACCCCATACTTCTCCAGTCTCCAGCCCTAACCTAAAACCTTCCATTCTCCTGGAGTTTTGATGGGACTGTGGTACCAGCTGTGCCGTGCTCTGCCAGCAGAAGTCACATTGTTTAGCTATCACAACCCCTGACCGACAACTTCCCTGGCGAAAGCCAAGAAAGCTTGCGATGTATACCTGGCCTATGTGATGTAGCCACGAGGCGTCTTGTCAGCAGTGGTTTATGCAGATGCTTAGATTTGTATGAGTTTCACAATTGCATTTGAAGGCCCCCGGGGTTCCTGGAGCGCTCCCTGGGTGCTGGGGCCCTCAGCAGTTTGCAGGGTGGAGCTGGTTGTCCTGCTTTAGAGCAGATCCTCGTGAATGCTGTAGACTGGGAGCAGAGGGACAGTGGCGCTTCCCACTGCTTGTACCCAGGGGAATAAAGGGAAGTGGGACTAGTGGGAGTTTTCAAAAGCCTCTAACTTACCGGAGGAGCATAAATATCTTCAAGGGATTGCCCTGAGGTGCTTCTTAAAAAAGCAGCCGGGTTAAAGTGGCTTCGCTAAGTTTGTTCCCATGAATATGATTTTCCCCAGGCACTCTTTTTACATATACCTATTAGATAAAAGCTACCACACAGTAAAAGAAAAACAACACACAACCCTCTTAATTAAAGATATCAGGGGAAGGAGATTCCTCATACAAACAAAAAAGAGGTGAGGTGGCTCTAGCTTAAAAAGCCCTAAGAAATAAAGCTGCCCATGATTGCTATGGTGGTCTGCCCGGGTTCCCGCACAGAGCCTGGGCTCAGCAAGTGCTGGTGGCTGGGATGCTTACAGGCTCTCTTCTCCTCCTCCACCCAGCACCAACCCCTCACTGCCTGGTGATGGCAGGCATTGGAAAACCCAACTTAAAAGCAGCTCCTGTCAGCCTGCTTTCCGGGCTGGTCGCCCTGGGTGTGCTCTGCCCCTGACCTCGTAGCTCCCTGCCTAACTCATCTGCCCCCCTGTCCAGCCCGTGCTGGGATCCCACCGTCTCCAGACTCCCAGGGGGTGTCCCAAATGTGTGATATGTTTTGGAGGATAGACTCCTTCCACACCAGTGACAGCAGGATGACCCTGTTTATGTGGCTGTGGTCCTGGGTCGCCCTGCCCGGTCCCTGCTCTCCGCAGGGCTCCCCTGCTTTTCGTTTCCCTGATGCCTGGTGAGGGCGGGTTGTCCAACTCCCCTTCTGCGGAGGCGTGATCCCCAGTGTGGGATGCGGCGATTTTAACGTGGCTTTTTGCAGCTAGCCTGTCACATGCTGTGGAAACAATCCCACGGTTCTCAGGGCCTGGGAGCAGCGAGTAGGTTACTTTGCCCACAGCGCTGAGAGCGTAACACGGAGGAAATGGAAGTAATGACAGATGCCGATAGAAAAGCCAACTCTTAGATGTGCCTATTTTGTGCCAGTTAACACAATTATGCTGACAACTCGCTTTGATGTAAACTCACTCTTGTGAGCAAGTCTGTGATGTTATATTTGAAAGCCAGGAATCTTCTGTTGTTGAAGATTTGGAAGCTGCAAAGGCTTTTGTTGGTGTGATGACAGTATGGATCCATGGGATATGCCTTTTCAAATACATTGGTCTGGGACAATGTGGAGGGAGGGAAAAGGTGGAAAGTAGGTGGGGGGTGCCTTCACAATAGGGGTAGGGGCTGTTGAGCATTGGGTCTGAAAAGCCCATCTGGCTCGATGGATGTCTATCTATTGTCTAATGAGAAGGGGTTTCACTCTGCTATCCTGTCAGCCCCACCACAGCTTGTGCCCACGTGGACATTTTGGGAGCTTAGCGATGTACAGCTATGAACAAAAGAAGTGGTCTGGTGCCTCAGCAGTGAAGCAGTGGACCTGACCAAAATGACTTACGCTGATAAAAAATGAGGCTACAAGAGCTGTGTGTGAGATCTGGAAGATAGTCCAGACCTAGCAAACCCCTGTGAGAGCGACAGCAAAAGCTTATCTTGCTCTCCCATCAGTCTGCTGCTCATGGGAACCCGTGCAGCAAAGTATTTATTCAGAGGGCTAGTTGTGTAGGTGGCCGAGCGTGTTATCGCAGAAACGAAATGTTAGTCATGAGAGCGTACTCGCTAGACATGCCTTCTGCATGCGCCTTCTCGCGCGGCAGCCGGCTTTATCTCCTGGTGGGGCGCGGGCCCTTGCCAGCTTGGCATGGGAACGTGGCAGGACGGGACTTGATGCGAGGAGTCTGGAAGGGAACGCTGCTCCGCCAGCACTGAGCGCTTCGGCTGCATTTCCATGTCTAATCGGTCTAATTCACGTTTGAATTAATGCAGCGTATATGAAGGCGCTTACAGCTAACAAGTGGTTGTGGTTTTGTTTTGTAAATCGTTATCTCGCTTTCAGATCAATGAAACTAACTCCGTGGCCGACAAACAAAGTTAACGCACTAAGGCTTTCAAGCGTACGTAACTTTTAGGTTGGCTGAGGTTTTGGGTGCCCAACTTTAACTGAACTTTCAGCGGCTTTTGGAAATGCAGATCCTCTTAAGGACAATGAAAGCAGGCACAGCAAAACAGAGGGTTCGAAATTAGAAATCCCTTGGGTTTAAATCCTTAGATCTGGTCTTTCCTTGTGTGTAGGAGAAGGTACTATTAATGAAGAGTCATGTAGTTACACCACGGCAAGCCCTGTTTTTTACAAGTGTGACAGAACTTAAAAACTTATTCCCCTGTAAGAAATAACAAGTGATGTTACGTCAGTACGGTTGCACGGTTGCTAAGGTCACTTTCCCTTCTTTTGGTTGTTCCAGTAGAGTTAAAGGAAATAACTGTTAGCACAGACTTTTCTCTGAAGGAGGGGGCTGTAGGACCCCGTTGCAGGGAGCCGCGAGGCCATACCAAGGGAAGCAGAGGAGGCTTTGGCGGGTGACACGCTTCTGCAGCCCAGTTTCACCAGCACCCTGATTTTCGAAGGCATTCCCATCTGCCACGCTGCTAATTAACCTACAAGCTGCCAAGGTTTTTTAACTATCATTTTCTTGAGACATATTGATTTTACTCTGTTGCCTAAAGGTATAGAAATAATTAGCAGAAGAGTCTTCCCATCACATTTACCATATAGTTAATTAGAAGTTTTATCATAGAGTAGTCATGTGAGAAAAACAGTGTGTAACTCAAGTTGCTCTTCCAGCTGATGTGCAACAGATTTTCACTGACTCCTGCCAGTCCTCATCACTTTACAACAGCAGCAGGAACATTGTCCCGAGTGGTAGGGGAAACACCAGTGGCTTTTGTTTCATAAACACTCGGAGGCCCAGCACGTGCTCCAGGGAAACTCTCGCTGTTTAAGCAGCTTGTCGAGGAATTAAACTGACTTGTTGCAAATCAGTGCACCATTCCCCCACAGTTTCCTTCCCGTCACCGTGGGAGGGACCTGGCAGCTCTGCAGCATTTCCACACTCCTCACATTGACCTAGTGTTTAGACAGTCCAGGATATTCAGAATAACAGTTTGCCTCTGAGCACAGGGACTCTGGGGCTCACCATGGTGATACCAAATGCTGAGCCTTTCATTGCCTTTCTGCTAGGGTTTTTCCTGTGGCAGGATTGCCCTCCATGCGTTAACCAGCTTTGCTATGGCAAGAAAGCCTTTCTTGGCTTACTGCGCCAAGTGTCTGGGTCAGATCATTCAAGCACCTTTCTTCTGCCGTTCTCTTTCACCTACGCGGAGTCTCCCACAGCCAGCTGACAGTGGGTGCTGTGTCCAGCTCAGGAGGTGGCCAGCTGACCACCTGCACCGACATCTCTGAAATGGCCTCCCTGCAGAGCGTGGCGGTGTCTGTTCATGGCTCTTTGAGGGGCAGAGACAGTGGGGTTGCCCCTTTGCATGCCATATTTGACGGTGACGATGACAGATCAGCTTGTGGGTGCCTTGAGCATTACTTATTGTGAGTGCTGCCTGCGAACCACGCTTGCGGGTGCTGCCGGGAGTGGTGGAAATGAGCTGTCACTGTGTGTGTCCATGTGTATGTAGCAGACATGAAAAAGAAACTTGCACGTGCCAGTAGGTAATTTGGGCATTGATAATGAATTTCTCCCTTGTAACTGGGTGGCTTAAATCCAGCTCATGGCCTAGACAGAATAAAGTTTATGCCTGAAAAGAAGGCTCTTTGGCATGCCTTTCTGGCTGCAGTCCAACATACGTGTGCATCCTGGCGAGGAGCTGAGACTGGTGGCTGGATGAAGTTCTGGCTCAGTCTCACCTCCTCCCAAAAAGTGGCTCCTGTAAAGCTGGGAGAAAGCATATGCCAGCCCACGTAGAGCTCCACCCCTAGACCCTCACCTTTCTGGAAGAGGTGTTGTGCCAGGTAGCTGGTGGTCCTCTGAAGCTGCCCGCGTTTGTTCCAGCATGTGACGCGCAGAGAGCAGCTGTGCTTTGACAGGGAAGGCAAGGCTGGCCGGGAGCCGCTTTCGAGTCAAGTAGCGCTGCTGCCTGCTGAGGAGACAGGGTCTCAGCACTCAGAAGAGCAACTGAGTAACCGGGCTGGCGGCATGTATTTAGAGAGGTCCCCAGTCAGCAAAATAAGCGTGGGTGGAGGTGTAGAGCAGAACATCTCCCAGCGGCACCCCAGGGAGGGCGTCTGAGCAGAGACCAGGGTTTCTGCAGCTCCAGTTTCTGCTTTCAGACCCTCCGCCATAATTGACGTGCCTTTTATTTCTGCAACCGCTAGTCTACTTACATGGCAAGCTCTTTGGGCCTGGGTGCTATATATTTTCCTGTTGTTCCCTGCAGCCTTGGTTTGATTTCATGCCCTTCTAGGGGGTGGGAGCTCCTCGCTGCAGAACCGTGGGCACCTGAGGTGGCTGCTGTGCCCGGGGAGGCACAGCCGAAACTTGGGCTCTGGGGATCGGAGTCACCTTCTGGATACTCTGCTGACTACCTAGGGCTGGTATAAGCATCTAAGTTAGATGCCTAAAATTAACCTAAGATGGTGTGATGATCCTTCTCATCCCTTCTCCACACGCACTGTTTTTTACCCCCATTCATGTTTCTGTATGGCTGATGTCTGATTTATGTCCATTCATTTCCACCTGAAGGCCTTTTTACATACAGTCAGTATTGTGAAGTGGCCTGTTCCTGTAACACGCTGAATGTTTTTCTTCAAATCTTTGTTGGAGCCTGAAATGAGGGCTCATCTATTCTTTGTGTGCCTCAAGACTGTGGTCTGAGATGCATGTTCTGTTTGGTTGACATTGGACAATATTTAAAAATATAATTTCTGTTGCATCAGTGGAAAAAGAGATATTCTGCTTGCCGAAAGCCCCTTCCACTTAGATATCTATCAATGCCTTGCCTAGCTTAGATAAAATATCGCATCATGGCTGAAAGCTATTATCGTGTTAGAAGTGAACTTCCCATCTGAATCTTGCATGAAAGAGTCTATAACCTCAAAATTAATAACCTCAAAATTAAGGGGTAATTGTATAAGCAACAGCTGGACTATAAATTGGTTGCTTCTTCAGAGAAGGCTTCTTTGTTTTTTCTTTAAATACCTGGGTAAGCAATATTGCTTGCTCAGTTGTAATTTAAGGTTAGCTCACTCTAAACCTGCTAAGGGAAGACGTTACCATTGCCTGCCTGACGGTTACGGCTTCTGTGCCAGAGGCAGGCAGCTGCAAGAGTGACAGCCCTCTCCGGTGCGTCGTGGCGGGATCCCTGAGAGCGTTTCCCAGGCACGATCCCCCCGCCTGGAGCAAGCAGCTGGCTCTGGTGGTTTGAGGGTTTGCCCTCAGCACGAGGGCACAGGGCAAGCTACCGGGCAGGAAGACAACATGAAGCCCTGACTCGATCTGCCAGCAAAACCACTCGTTATCTGTAACCCACCGGAGATGAAAGGAGCCCTGTTTACCTATTTTAAACTCTTTGAATGAGAGCATTGTGGCTGCAGTACATTAAGGAGGAAAGCAGGCTACGGGCAAGTCGGGATGCCAAGCTGTTGAGCTGACACAGCAAGATGTGGAAGTCCTGTCCATCCACTGACTCCAGAGTTAGAGGGAGCTGCGGTGCATAGCAGCGAAACAAACTCCAAGTAGTTTTGGGCTGGAAACAGGAGAGGCTGCTTGTATCCCCAGCAATGGGAAGGTTCCCAATGGTATTTCTAAATGGTGGAGGAGGGAAAGGGCAGCAAATCTTAGAGTGTCTGTTGTGGCTAAAGTAGATCCTGAGATCTCAGATACTTAAAATTGCAGAATGATGTTGCATATGATGAGAGCAACGCTGGTGCCCGTGTTTGGATTTCCATGGGCTGTGTGACAAGGCTTTGCAGAACCAAAGAGCCAACCAAAGCCGTTTCAAGTCTTGCTCGTGATCTTTATGTATTAGTGTGATTCCCTGTTTCAGCATCAAAGACGACATTTCACAGCTCAGAGAGCTGCTTATCTTGTGACGAAAGCAGCGATTCTGTTGCTGGAGAGCAGGGAATCTGTAGTTTCTCGTTATCAGATTTATCATTTCTGGGGTTGATCTTTGAGACTCTGACTCTAAAGCACTCAGGAGCTACCAAAGCTGAAGCTAGCATTTTTCCCCCTAACTGATGTTCTTGGTGAGGCTTCTGCAGTTAGGTTTTCACAGAAAGAAAAGAGAGGAAAACACTGGATTTTCCCTCTGCAAGTAATCGTGGTCAGGAGCCAGTGGTCTCCTTGCACGCCTGCAACTAACCTTCAGGTGAGAGGCTCCCTTGGTCCCTTCCAACTAGCAGGAGATGTCATGGTTGGGGTCTGTTGCCTTCTACTTAAAATTCATGTGTCAAGGGGCTTCCTTTTCAGCAGTTGCCTGGCATGCAAACTTTTGAAGCATACTTTGATGAAAGCTAATCATTATCACTGCAGAAAAATATCCTGCTTGATAACAGAATTAAAATCGAAACTCTTCATGCCTGACTGCATCCAGGGGAGAGGATGAGCTGGCCAAAGCAGATCACTATTGTCCTAACTAGCTCGACAGTGCCCTAATGAATTTCTGGCTTGAAGATGTACTTTCCTCTCAAAACACGCATATCCGCAAACACAACTGCAAACGTGGCAGGTGGAGAGGCTGCAGTTCAGCATGCTGCTCCAGACACAGGTCTGCCTTGAAACAGCAATCGGGACTCGATTCCCTGCACCAGCCCTTTCAGCGGCTTTAACGTGCGTGTGAGGTGCAGGGCTGTGCCGAAACACTCCCGGTGCGGCGGGGACAGAGAAGCGGGATCCGGCAGCAGCAGGGGATGGAAAGAGAAGGGGGAGCCTGGTGGGAAACCAAGCTCATGTCTCCACCATTTCTGACAGGGACATAATTTGCAAGGTTGTTGAGGGACACCGTGTCTCCCTCTGGATGTGTGTAACATGATTTGCAGGAGCTGCTGGTCAAAGCAAGGCTGGAGGATTTTGCCCTGACTTGAGGAATTGTTTCTGTAAATGTTCTGCTGACCTCCGGAGGTGGTTAAAACTGCTCTCATCTAAACCAGATTTACACAGAAACAGGATCAGGTCTTGCAAAATATTTAATTATTACGTCTGATACATCCGTGTAGTTCGGCAGACAATAGCTGTTTTCACACTCTAACAGGAGCTTTGCTAATTGCGTAACTGGAGAGGGAAGAGAGACATGGAGCAGCAGCTCCTGGCGGTGTGCAGGGGAGGGGAGGCATCTGCAACACGAAGCAAAAACCCAAAGCCAGGAACCAAAGCGTTGCAGGCAGCTTCTATTTGCTTTTCTTTCAGATTTGCTTTAGTAGCAGCCAAGTGAGCCCCACGTGTGCCTGGTGTTTCTCCGGGAGCCCTGGGTCCCTGCTCAGCGTGCTGACCCCCTTCACCGGCTGGCTCTTTGCCTGGCGTGGGAGCTGCCCCTGGACTGGGGGTGCTGGGGACTCCCTTTGGGTCCTGCTTCAACCCACCAGCTCGTCCTGAGGCTTCTCCCTTCCTCTTTTCTTACATGGGAAGTTTTTTCCCCCCCTCTTAGAAAGAGCATTGGCAGGGCGCATCACGGGCAGCAAGCAGGAGCTTACAGCCTTGATCAGAGGTGGCAAATCCTCCCTCAGAGCTCATGTTCCTGCACCGGGGCTGGAGGTGGTGGCTGCTGACTCACGAGAGGAGCTTCTTTATTTGCAACGTGGAGATGAGCGAGGTGCTGAGCTGAGGACAGCGAGAGATGGGATTTGGCGACTGCGAGAGATGGGATTTGGCAACAGCGTGAACCTCACTGTCTTCTTGTGTGGGTGTGCAGAGCAGTTCCCGCAGATCTGTTGAGTCAGTCCCATTTGCAGTGCTTGGCTGCCTCTGCTTGAGGGCAGGAGACTGGCATGACACACAGACGGGCGCAGGGAGGAGGAATAGGCTGGGCGTGAGGTGCCAGCATGGGCATTGCCAGGCATTAAAGGGCTCGGTGGAGCTCCTGCATGAGAAGGATGGGGCTCAGACCCTGCAGCCTCTTACCCATACACCAGCTGCCTTGCTTTGGACGCTGTGCATTAAACCCTGAAGCAGGCTGGTTTGAGGATATTTGTTTAGAATTGCCCTTTCATCTCACTTTTACTCTTGTGTTTCTCTCTGATGAGCCAGAGAAGCACCGTGTGTACAGGCAGGTTGCACTTATTTCTGGGTGTTTTGGTCACCTGAAGATGCTTCTGTTCCCCCAGCTCCAGCTGGCTTCTCCAACTCCGGTATCCACTGGCAGCCGCTTTGGTTTCAAAAAAAGGGAAAGAAAAATACAAATCCATGTGGGTTTTTTACCTTTTAAAATAGGAATTATGCCACACTTTTAAAATGAATAAATGGCACCAAAAGAGGAAGTGACAAGAGCGAAGGGGAAACCAGTGATGCTTGGCTCAGTTGAGTCACCCAGCCTGCCTTTCTGAAGTTAGCTTCCTACACTGCTGAAAACACTTAGAATAAATGTATCTTAGAAAAATAAGAATGAACTTCTCAGTTTCTCTCCTTCTCTAAAACCAGAAAGTGCTGTTCGATAAAGGGGATCACTACACACTATTACATGACGTGGGAGGCCCCATTGAGCCATCTTGCTGTAAACTAATTACTCCACAAAAGCTCCCTTGAAATAGGTTGAGATATATGTACATTTTGGCCGCTTCCTAAAAGCAAAGCGAGTCTGCACAGTGATTTAAAAAGAGCTGGTATATTAATCAAGGTTTTCCTAGAATTGAGTTACTGTGATTCTCGGGGCTGCTGCTGGAAGGCTGCTTGCTTTGCCCAGACCTTGCTCTGCGGCAGCCGGGTTGAGCTGCCATGGCTGTAATCTTGCACAGAGGTTGTGCTCACTGTTTTAAAGGCAGTAATACCTCTGCCGTCCGATGAATGCAAAGAAGCTGATAGTGCTTCAGTGCTGGCTAGGGTGCAAATGCAGCAAAGAGGGATCCTTTGACAGAAAAATCCCGCGGCGTGTGGGCAGGCTGCAGTTGGTACTGACACCACCCCAGCCTGGCAGGGAGAAGGACTCTCCGGGAACAAGCCTGTGGGACTGCAGGTCATGGGGCCTGATCCATCCCCTCTTCTGCTCTTCAAAAAGTGAACCTGGGCAGAGTTTGGGTTTTGTTTTCAGGGTAGAGGCTAGTTTGGGGTATGAGTCCTTTGAAGCCATTAGGGACAAACTGGTCCCTAACCTGGTGCACCAAGAACAGCATACAGGGAGCAAGATGCTGCTGGATATTTACCCCAAGCTGCTGCCTCCTGTGTAGCGCCAGATATCTACATGCAAAACCTGATTTGTGGGACTTAATCATCAGTGTAACCATTTTTGTACCTGTCCTTTCCACTGGTTGTCAGCGTGAGCGCTTGGTGCATACTGGCTGTGGGACTGAGGTTGAGCAGAGTGGAAGAATTCAGATTATCTCTGGTTTCTGGTAGCATATGTCACAATCTTAGCTATCCACAAGATGTTCGTATCCTGCATCTTAATGCCGAAATGATGTTTCTTAATATTAGCTCTAAGATCCAGTGGGATTGGAATATCCCTGAGAAGCAAGTCTGTGAAACAGAACTTTTCCAGGAGTTGCTGCTCGATGTGAAATGCTGGGAATGAGTCCGCCTCTGATTCACTGCCTGCCATCCCCAAGGCCGGATCCTTCCTACCCAGAGGGCTCTGCTCCTTCTCTCAGCACCTCAGTACAGAGTACAGAGGGCTCACCAGGACTGTACAAACTGCCTTTAAAGGAGCAGAGTTGAAATGATACTCGGGAATACATTAAATTGGAGCGAAAAGAAAGAGAAGCCACCCAAGGCTGAATCAGAAACCGAAGAGAAATAAAGGAGCAGAAATGAATAACATTGCCTTTGCTTGCACCAAGCCTGCTAAATTGGATAGGAACACTTTAAAGCAGTGAAGGACCTTTGAAAGGTGCCACCAGGTCCAGCAGTGTAGGAAGTGATCTACATGCAGGAAGACAGGGGGAATGGATTATGTAAGGAAAAACAACTTTAAAAAAAAATATTTTCATGCTCTTACTGGAGAAAGTAATTTCTATGCACTGGGCCCTGTCACTTGTTTTCTCTTAGTGAAGTCTTTATGAAGAGATAACAGACTTTAATTTGAAGTAACCTGTGGTTTTAACCCATGTGAATATTTTCCTGCCCAGTTGCTGAACAGTTTGTAGTGATGTACTCTGAATGTCAGGTAACATTGAAATTATTTTGGCAAAACTGCAGATGTAGAAATAAGAACTTTGCCTTTATGCAAAGGAAAGCACAGGAAAAACTAAAAAAAGGACTTTCCCAGGCTTTTTCCACCTCTTCTTTGATGTCATTTCATCCAACATTTATTTGAAAAACTAAACATAAGATCATGTGTACTTCCCATGCCTGACACTTTGTTGCTATTTCTGAAGGAAAGGAAATTATTATTTTCCTATTAATTTCATTCTTTTGTACTGATTCAGCCACAAATTTTAGCTGACCTCAACTGGATGCAGATCTGTCCAGGCATTTCTCTTCTGCTCCTTGTGAAATCTTGTATCTATGCATGCATGGATTCTCTCCCACCTTTTCGGTTTCCCAACCTGTATTTTGGTCTATGATCTGTAGCAGGCAGACTACTGCTGCGTGCCCAGAAACCACAGGCAGTGTGAGTGCAGAAGAGCAACAGACCACACACAAGCGTGCTGGTGTTTTTATGAAGTCAGGTTGGTCATTTTCAATCACCCTTGTCAGCACAGGAAGATGACGTCTTGTGTTGTGATAATACCAAAAAATCCCTTGTCGCTTTTAGCATGAATCAGCTCAGAACCGTTCCTGTTTGTGATGCAAAACCAGAATCCAAATGTCCGTGTGCTGCAGTGAGATGAAATTGGTTGGGCAACCCTGCTGCCCCCAAACACACAAGCCAAAAATCTCCATCTGATAGTTAAAGCTTATTCTGACGCTCCTGCTCATGCAAGATCGGGAAGTATGCAAGGCGAATGTGAGCGGACTGATGGTGGCACGCAGTGCATAGCTGATCCTTTGGCTTCCCAACTCAGTATTTCTACAGACATGCTGTAGCCCTCAGAGATGCATCTGTTCTCAATGGTGTATTCTGAAACTTAAGTATTTATAAAACATATAATTGTTCAAATTACTTTCCTGATTCTATTGTTTAGCTTGAACTAATAGTTTCACTTTTGGTAATAAATCTTCAAGGCCTGTCTTAGAAGTGTAGGTTTGAAACAAGAACCTATCCTGTTGCTTGTTCTCTGCCAAAAGATAAACTGCAGGCCCATTTCTTCAGATATCTTGTTGAAGCACATGTTTCTGGCTAACAGGTTACTATGGGTCCGCCTACCAAAAGTGTATACGTATGTCTTATTGCGTATCCGTGGGAACCGTTCCTCCTTCCGCAGAAACCCATCTGTTCCTGCTGACTCACAGGAGTAAGGAAATGTCCCGTAATTTTGGCAGAAGGGCTGCAAGACTGGGTCCAAATCAAAGGGAGCATGCCATGCCATTTGTTAAGGTTCAGCAAGGGCTTTTCCTCTTCTGGTCTACTTTGCTGTGGGTCAGATGGGTTGGGAATACTTACAACGTCTTGTAGCAGCGGTACCAGTCTCCTCTCTTGTCTGTTACTTTAGGATTGGGAGGATGGTGAAGAACAGTTTGATTTCTGGAAGAAGGCTCCTAGGTCTTTTCAGAGCTGACTACAGTCCTCTTGAAGGCAACATGTTCTAGGAGGCTGGGGTGTTTCTTGTCTTGTAAAGCATTGCAAACAGAAAGCGTCTCTGCCTGTGGCTCTGCTCAGGCCAGGGCTCCCCTCCATGTCCCTGTGGCTCTGTGTCATCCCTAGCATGGCTGATGGGGACCAGGTGGGCAGGCAGCTCCTCTGCCAGGGTGCTGAACCCTGGCTCTTCCAGCGCATGTGGAAAACACTCAAAACTTCTGCAAAGATTATGGCAGGTCACATTACGGTGACACAGAAGGTCAGGCAAAAAAAAGAGAAGTAAATCTAGATCTCAGTGTGCTACACTGGTTTTCTATCTACCAGACCTACCTTCCTCCTCTCTCTCCTCTGCTCAAGGAAGCCCCCTTCCTCTGCATTTCAAGAAGTCCTCCCTTGCAGCTGGCAGAGAGCATTTCCTACTGCACGGATGCTTCTGAAACCACGGGATCACTGATGCAGGTCACTAAGCAGTGTCTATCCCCCACCAGGAGAGGCTACCCATCACCTCCCTCTTCTCTCCCTGTGATGGCCAGAAGGTTGGGCAACCTCCCAATTTTGCTTCATGTCCCTTTTATGGTGAAATTGCTGCCAGCTGAATTCTGGCTGTTTCCCCATCTGCATGAGCTTTGTTTTACTAAATCCCCTGAATATCTACACATGGGAGAAGTCACAGCTGGATCTTTTCAGGAGGTCTTGGAGAGCAAGTGGGATGAAACCCCACGCTGCCTACCCACAGTGCACGTTGGGAAAAACTACTGATGGGCTGAAACAAAACTCGAGCTCAGGGAGGAAGCAGCAGCTTCTTCCCTGAAGGCCGATGGAGGATTAGGAGTGCATACATGACCCACAGAAAAAGACACTGGTTGCCCATCTCTGTCTTACCTGTGACGCAAACCCAGTGGGGCTAAGTCTGCACGGGGTGAAATTAAGCTGAGTGATATGTGCTCAGGATGCCTCCTCAACAGCCACAGAGCTGCTGGAGGCTGGTGCTGTGGTTTCAAATCTAAATATTCTCTGCAGTGATGTGGTTGATCAGAAAAGAGAAATGGGATGGCTTGTGGCTGGCAGGAAGCCATGTCTGCTCAAGAGCATCCCAAGAAGCTGATGGTGTTTGGCGATGCCAGGTCAGCTCTCCTGGAGCTACTCCTCACAGCCAGCGGGATTGCGCAGTGCCCGGACGGAGCAATGCTACGCCATGCCTGGGGCCTCTAGACGTTGTTGTCCTACAGATAAATAACAGGGTTCGAGCTGCTGACGTTGTTTGTAACGTTGTGAGTCAGGTTTTCCAAAGAGCACGGTGCCTGATGTGCTGAGCTGTGGGAAAAACCAGCCCCATGTTCAGGTGTCTGCTGGAGCACTGAGGTCCCAAGAAATTTTGGTACCCTGCTGCAGGAGCTGCATTTCCTTTGGTACCATGGCTCATGTCTTCTGCTCAGGCTTGAGCCTAGTCTCCCTGGCCCCGTGCTGCTTCCCTTGGTACAATGCCCCAGCTCTGGGTGGGTTCATGTGCTCCCAGCATGTCGTCTTTGATGACCTCCAGCCACCCTCATTCCTGGAGAGGCAAAGTGCTGGCCCTTGGCTCTTGCTGGTCTTTGCAGCTCTCTGGGGCTCTTCCAAGAGGAGATGAGGCTGATTCTGCACCCTGCAAAGCCTGGGAAGAGCCCAACACCACCAGTGGTGTTTTTAAAATTAATAGAAAAAGGCGAGTCTTTGCACAATGTTCTGTTCAGCTGTGGAGCAAAAAAAAAAAAAAATCCAGTGGAGGTTATTAAATGCAGAGAAACTACTTCTGGCTCAGGAAGTCCCCGAGCCGTACATTGCTGGAGATTGGGAATGGATTCAGGGGAGACGTCACTGTAAATCTGCACTGCTTTTGCGCTCTTCCCAAACTGGTGCCTAGCCCGTTTCAGAGAGTGGAGATGAAGCGGGATGGACTTCAGTACCCCATGCATCTGCTCTGGGGCTGTGCAATGACGTGTGGCTCTCCTGGGGTGAATGCAGCGCCTCTGGGGAAGTTCCTGCCTGTGTAACTAGGTGAGATCAGACAGAATAGTCTCCCTTGCGTATTGAACGATTTCTGCTTAGGACTGTGTATTTATTTTTAAAAAGGGAAATACAGCTGTACGCTTTCCTCACTGCATCGATACCAAGAAAAACCACAGAGATGAAGCTGTCACAGAACAAACCCCAAATCTTCTCAAAATGATTCCAGCTGTGCTTCTCTTTTTGCATAACGTTGAGGCATAACATTTTCACTGCTTTTCTGATTTGCTTTTTGTTTGTTTTTCGGTTTTGCTTTAGGACATGGACAAGATGCAGTGGCAGAGGCAAATTTCAGAGCAAGTACTGTAAGTCCAGTCGGCTGTTTGCAGTGTTCTCCGCACCTACAACCAGTGAGCAAGCGAGTGAGACTCTGCTTCGTGCGTGCAGCCACACGGTGGGGATCAGCTACCCTTTGGGTCGTGCCTTTGGCCAACCGTGTCTTCCCTTTCCCTGTATCACTTTTAATTTCCCATTTTCCCCTTTATTTTTTGCTGTGACTTCTAGAAGTTGTCGGTGGATGGATAATGCAAGGATTCCTTCTTCCTGCTTTTTCTTCTCTCTTTTTTTTTTTTTTTTAAATATAGCTGAAAGATTTTCTCCACCCTCTCCCTCTTATTTCATTTAACGCTGCTAAGATGACCTACAGTGAAGCTGAGATCTGGATGGTGGCTTTCATGGTGATGGCTCCTAGAAACTCTGTGAAACCAGCAGAGATGCTGCCAGAACCAGCCTCTCGCTACCCTGTGGTAATGGGTTTAATGGTCATGCAGTTTCTGAAGCTGTCGTTCCGTTATGACTGCAGCTACGAGACTTTCCTCACGGTCCCCCCTCCACCCCTTGATGCAGCAGTAACCCTAACATAGACCTGCAGGGAGAGAAATGCCTGCAGCGGTGCCTGTGCCACCTTGCAAGCTGCCCGTGGACCCAGGGAGAGGTGCTTGACTTTTCGGGCAGCTTGTTATTTCTCTTCTCTGAGGAGAAGGCTGGAGTCCACGTGGAAGCTGTTTAAATGAAATTCCTGTTTGTCTGGCTGCCGCAGCAACTGGTCCTTTGAAGCTGATGCTTCTTTTAAAAACAAACAAAAAAAGGTGACTGTAAAAGGGTCAGTAACCCTACAAGGCACTGAGCTGTTTGGGATGCCGAAAGCCAGGGATGGAGAGCTGCCTGCTCCTGCCTCCTGCCTGCTCTGCAGTCCCTGCCCAGGGCCAGGCTGGGCACTCAAATCCTGCTTACGGAAGGTGTAAGAATTTGGATCGTTTGGGGTTTCTTTCTGAAACTGCTCCCCAAAGATCCAAGCTGTCTTAAAAACAGGACTTCACACTACCCCCTGCAACCTTTTCTGTCAAGAGAGAAAATTAAACTCTTTAGTTTTGTTTAGATGGACTACATTGTTGTGGTTTGGGTTTTGGTTTGCATCTTAAGATTGTATATTTTACTAGAGCCTATTTCTATGAAATTAAATGAAAACATTTTGAATCATCATCATTTGGAAAGAAGAAGATCCTTCAGTAGTTTGGTTGGCTGCAACTGGGGTATGGGAACTTTTGCCCCTCAGCCATTTTTACCCTGACCCAGGGTATTGGCAAAATTGAGACTGAGCTGTCAGATGGCAAAGCAGCCCCACTACGATTTTCCAAACAAACCTGGTAGTTATCTTTGCAATGCAGGAGTGCGGGATGAAGTATTTGTCTTCATATCTAATAGATGAAGCACAGAGACTGTTTGGCCCAGCCCGTAAGCCTGCTTAAGTACTTAACCCCTGCTGATTTCAGTAGAAATGGTCTGACTAAGCGTGCTTTGAATGCCAGGGCCTGATCTTAGCTAACAGGATGCAGAAAGCTTTTGAGGTTGCAAGGAACTATTCGTCCTCTCCGATGAAGGACTGCAGCCAAGGCATGGCTGCAGGACGCAGTAGCACTTGTGATGGACTCTCAAACAGAAGACGTGGCTAGGGCAAGAGTCTGTGCTGTGAGGACAGGCCAAACCAATGGGAAGTTGTTTAAATTGCAAAAGATGCTGCTGAAAGGGTGAGAAGAGTAAATGGATTAAGAGCTTAAATGAGCTTAAGATACTGCATGAAAAGAAACTGTGAGAGTGGGAAATGCTGGTGCAAGATGAAATTCAGATGCTAAAATACTGATTTATGCTATTCTGCAAACCATGGGTAGAAAATGTGCGGATGCTGGAAATGCCACTGGCTGATCTGCAGTGATGCTGCATGAGAATGCCAGCGGGGAGCGTCACAGCTCCCCAGTGTGTACTCCTGGGAGGATAACATAGCATTCAAGTAGCACTCCAAGTTCATGTGAATTCAAGTGAATGCTGAAGCAATGGGAAACCATCTGATTTTCTTTGGCAAGATGAATCATTGAGCAGATGTGAAACTAAATAACCTGTTGACGGGGGGGGGGACACGACCATCAGTGTTTCAGCCAAATTTATATTTTCCCCTGTCAGTCTTTTTTGAGAAAAGGCATAAAGAAGGGACCAAAAGTTTAATTTGCAGATTAGATTTACAATTTTTTGCATGGTTAGGAGGCAAAATGCTCTCAAAGCAAGATACTAATGAGTTTCTCAGTTTTTGCTTACGTTGTTCTTAACATTTTCTATCCACATTATGTCAGTCATGACGTGATATTATTGCTTTTAAGACACTCAGTTGCTCAACCAGGAGGCTAAATCTCAAGTAATCAATGAGTGCCTACTCAGGAAGTTGTCTCCTCTGCATCCTGTCAATGTAAATTATGTTAACGTAAAGAGTGTAATCAAATGAGATGTATAGACTGTTAATGGAAAGAAAAGTTAATTTCTCAAATTTATTCTAGTGTTTGCATCTTTTCAGGTGAGCTGCTAAACTGACTTGTCACTCTCAAGTGTTTATTTTTATGTCAGGAAAAAAATGCAATAAGAATACACATAGAGCATATGAAATTAAAAGAACTCTTTTAAAAAATAGATCAAAGCCAGAATTTAAAATATTTGATGTTGGGACAGGTTTATAGATGTTAACCAGAGAGCATAAAACTGGGATATTTTTCTTTTCTTCTGTTTTCCTACCTCATGTGTGGCTGGAGTACTGTGGGAAGGGGGATACTTAAAAGGTGACAAGACTCCCATGAAAACGAGAGTTTTGGAGCATTGGTGCTTCTCAGGGTATGCATTACGTGATGCAGTGGTAAGGACGTTCAACATATGGGAAGAAGGGTATGTGGCATTATTATGGTTGGACTTTCCTCCAGATGGCTGTATGCCTATTCAGGTCCTGATCCTCTGAAAGAGGCCCTATCTTGTAGCACCTAAATGTGACCTGTGTCCTCTTAGTTCCTAATATGCGGTGTTCAGCACTTGAAAATCTGGTTTAGGAGATTTTCTTAAATTTTTCCCCCCCCCCATGTGGTTCTTGTTCTCATAGCTTCTTAATCAGTCTTCTCTGCCTTGGCTTCCTGAAAGGAGCCCATCTGCTCTCTTGCGCTGGTTTCAGTCTGCACTGAAACCACAAAACTCAGATTAGACTCTTCAAAAGCTTTACCAGGCTTCAGGAACTCCTGAAGCAAATCTGGGCCCGTTTTCATGCAAATCCAAATACCTTTTATGGTTTCGTTTCAACTTGACATTTTGATTTTGAGATTTTGAGTCGCTCAGACCCTACGGCTTTATGTGAAACCCAAAGGGTGTGAACTTACATGAACTGAAATGGAAAAATATTCAGATGAACCCACTGAAGACTGAAACTATGTTCCCACAACCGTGCTTAATAAACCGCTCTGTTTTTCTCTTAATTGGAGAAGTGGCAGCTACTGTTCCACAGCTAGGAGCTGCAGCAAGGCAGAGTTTCCAGTTTATGTATACTGGGTATATTAAACAGGGATCCTGGTAAGTCATGGATGGTTTATACTCTTCCAACTGGGAAGTCAGTAAATATGGCACATTCTCCATCTCAGCATGACCTCAGCAGTGAGAAAATCAATGTTTTCCCCTCCCAGGGCGAGCCAGTGCAGGGGTGATGCAGGGTTTCTCATCACGGTGGGTCACTCGCTCTGTCACTTCCAGGAAAACCGTGGCGTGTCCTCTACCTCGTCATGGCTGAGAGCCGTGCCGGGTTGGCCCAGCCCCAGTCATGGTGGGGAAGTCCTGGCACTGCTCTGGCTGAACGCCTCCAGCATCACTTCTGGGGTTTTTTCCAGCACGTGGTGGCTGTGCTGACCAGCCATAGGTGGCCCGGCAGTGCCCACCGACCCTCTGCCGAATCCCCCGCCTGGCCAGGTCACCACCTCCAACCCTGACAGCCCTGGGACACGTGTTGCATCAAGGCACTCATGGGTCGGTGCCATCCCTTGCTGCCCACCTTGCCAAGGGCCAGGAGCCCGTAGGATTGCTCCATTGGGATGGGAACAGGAGGAGAGAGGAGGAGGAACTGCTTGACTCAGGTACAGGCAGGACAACTGATGGGAGAGGGAGCAGTGTGTGTGGTCCAGGCAAGCTTTAGCAAATAATCAGGGACCTGACTCTCATGGTATTAGCCAGTTTGGCCCAAACAGACCCAAACTTGGCTACTCTATGCAAAGAGCAGTACCCCCAGCAAAGCTTCCTTCTCGGCTGTGATTACAGGCTACACACAGTGTTTCCAAATCTGTTGGGGTCTTAACACGAGCTTGTTCTCCTGGAGCTTCCCAGCCTGAGCGGCCAAGCACAGCGCTGGGGAGCTGTGTGAGATGCAGGTCATGGAGGGAAATGCAGCTTGCAGGGCTCTGGTGCCCTGTGCTGTCACGGTGTCTCACTTGACATCAGAAGCAGCGTCAGGATCTGTGATGCAAATCACATGTCCCGTGTTACCGGTCCCGCGACTCAAAAATTGCAAGGACCTAGTACCACAAAATATTTTAGAAATTATGACTGCTCTTATGGCATTCTTGTTCCTGAGTTTTTCTCTGCAACTCTGAACGATAGCCACTTCTTTCCACTTGCTTTCGATTCAGCTTTTCAGCCTGGTATATCCATTGAGGTCTAGGGTATGGCTCTCCAAGGAAGGCCCCATAGACAAGGGCAGCTGGAGGCTCTTGGCACCCCAAACTTCTGCTCTGTCCTTTTGTCAAACCCGTTGTGGGACAGGAAAGTCCACCCTGGGTGCTGCAGTGCACAGAGCTCCTTCCCCACCCATGCTGAAAGGCAGTGGGCTTTTGAAAGGTTTCTTAATGCTTGAAAAAAAGTTGTGATGAACCTCTTTTTTCTCATTGCCTGAGTGGTCCAGACCGCTTTCCTTGCCAGAAGGGACAAAGCCAGGTGCTGCCTGCAGGAGAGGAAGGAGCAGAGGCAGAGCTGTGGGGAGTGCAAGCCGAGCCTGGGTGGCTGTCTTCACTTCTGGGCTCGGTCCTGCCCAGGGACACTGGTCTGCTGCTGTCCCTCAGGTTTCAAGCACAAGAGGATACGGTAGGCCCCATTAAATCAAACAACTGGTAGTGGTGGGCTTTACTCTTTTTTTTTTTTAATAATTTAAAAAGAAAACCCAACCAAACTCTTATTGGCACAGCTGTTCTCAAGGCCCGACAGGGAAACCCCATAGCCTGTGACACTTCCATATACAGGCAGATGGTGGTATATGACCTTTTGGCACTATGTTCCCCGTGAGACATTACTGACTAAAGAGCGTGCGCAAAAACTGCTGTGGAGCCGTGGCTGTGAACGACCATGCTCAGCCCCTGGTTTTCATTTTTTTTAAGAAAGGGTGTGTGTAGAAGTGAAGTCTGACATTTCAAAGGCTGGCTCTGATTTTGTATGTCTGTGTCTATGGGAGAAGCGAGCCAATCCACACCTAGGAAAATGAATCCTTTTGACATGAAGCTTTCAAAACCATCAGTTAAGACTTTTTATGTTAATTAAAAGATTAATATAATTGATTTAAAGAGCATGCACATTGTGGCAGCCTATTAGGGATGTGCTATCTGCAGTTTACATATGGTTTACTCACTGCAAATACCATATGTACAGTGAAGCCAAGAAGGTGGTGAGCTTAGTCATGGGTGGAGTGCAGCAAGTTGTCCTTGTTTGTTATCTTGTGGTAAAAAACACAGCCACCTTATCTCCTCTAGGATTTTACTATGGGCTTGCTAACGCTTGGTAACTACCTTGTTTTTGTGTTCTCTTTCAATCCTCCCCTACCAACTCCTCCTGCACTAGAGGCTTTGTTTCTGAGAGCTACCTGACTTCCACAACCATAATTTCTCCACACTAGGTTATTGCTGGGACTTGCTGCTTCAGAGCTCATACTGCTGGCAAGGACACAAGGACTAAGTAACTTTCACAGAGTGTCAAGGGAAACCAAGCTGGAAACTGAACCCAGGCATTCCCAGTTAAAGTTTCTTAGAAGATTTTATTTTTATTTTTTTTCCAGTCTCTCCACATCACACTCTGAGGCTGTTTTCCCTGAGTCAAGCAGTTAGTTAATCCACCAGCCCTTTCTTTGGGCTGTCATCACTCTAACAGCAAAATTTACATAGTTCCGTAGCAAACCAGCACTTTCTTTTCTTTCTTTTTTTTTTTTTTTTAATAGACAGGGGTTAAAAAAAACCCCAAAACAGTCTTCCATGGGGTGTGGACAAAACTACCGACCAGTGTCTCTCCAGGAATTTCTTAGATTTACTTGAACAGATCTGAGCAATGATTGTGGCCTTCCTGCCTTTTTCTAAAAGATTTACAGCCTCCTCATAGATGAAGAGGACAGGGAGGGCTGTGCTTGCTTTACTTCCTGGCAGACATATGAGAGAGAGCGAGCTTCCATAAGAATATTTGCCAGTCTTTCCCTCCTATTTCTACGTTCAACTCCTATGCTGAAAATGTTTTGCGTCAAGAATTATTTGTCTGTGAGAAAGCATACAGAGAATTTATTGGATGATCGTGGGTGGGTTTTTTTTTACTGTTCAAAGCTTCCTCTAGACAAGAGGGCCATTAACCCTGACTGCTCCTCCTTTTATAAATATCGGTCTGTTCCTTAAAGTTGCATTGATTCCTGTAAGCTCAGTGAAACATCGAGCCCCTCTGAACAGTTACGACCAAACCATGGCAAGTAGCAGAAACTAGGAGCATTTTAGATGTGCCTGATTGCCATTAGTAATGCCACAGTGATTGCCTTTAGTCATAGCCAGGCTGGCTACACCTTGGAAGTGACCGAGGTGATTTCTGGCAGAGGAGTGTCTGTTGAGGATCAGCCCATCTGTTGGGTTCAATTTAAACAGGTCAGCAGAACAGATAACTCAATTTTTCTTTTCCTTTACCCAGAACTTACGGAGTTTCATACAGGGTCCTCAGCTTCAACATGCTATGGTTTTACTCATGGAAAACATGGTGCTTAGCAGTTTTGGGTGAGTCTCATGCTTTTCTTTGGGTGGCTGAGCCTTATGGGGTTAAAACTTCTTAAATCAAAGTCACTAATAATGTTTCCCAACTTCTCTTACCATCCAAATTGCAGGGGTGCTTTTCTGTGTAGTTGTTTAAAAAAAAAACAAACTAAAAAAGTTGTTTAAAGTGCTGTGCATGTAAAACATCATCTAATAATTTTGCATTGGCGTGAATGGTTGCAAAAAGGTGGAAAAGAGTGCGACGTTGGTCCATTTGCAGTGGTTTGCTTTTTTTATGAAGCCTTTTATTAACATTTGGCTGGAGCTTTGTATCTGCTTGGTAATGACAGATAATTTGTGTAATGAGAAGTCTGCTGGACATCAGAGTGACAAGTCAGGGTGGGTTCTGCTGCTGGGAGTGGGTGACTCCCAGGAGAGAGGCCAGAGGGGACGGCTGCCTAGGGCGGTTTCAGGAGGACGTGTGATGAGCTGATGAATACGGCTTCGGTGTTTCTTTCTGCGGATTTAGAAATAATGATGGATAAGTGTTGAAAAACAAAGCCCATGCACCCTTCTTAAAAATAGAATACACAATTTGTACTCTAGGTTCATCATAACTTTGTTTGGAGAGGCAAGACCTCATCCTTTGAAGGCTTCAGTCATCTCAAACAATGCTATACCTCTGAGTGACATTTTATCCCTAGAAGAGGCCACCTGATGTACTTTTCAACAGTGCTCAGAAAGCTTAAGGGATGTTTAGATTTGAAGTCAGATCTTGCCTGCACACAGCAGACTGGTTTCTGTTTAACGTTTCATTGTGATTTTGTTGTTGTGGGTGCAACAAGAGGCTGGAGATGTTTTTCTTGTGTAGATTTTGCACATCCTGTGACAGTTTATTATAGCTGGCCGTTCTGTATTTTCTGAGCAAATCAGAAGGGGCTGGAAAAATAATAAACCACTGAAACAGTTGCTAGGGTAAGAGATGGAAATCTATAGCCTTTGAAAATGGAAAATGAAAACTTTCAGACAGCAGTGGAAAGCATGTATCAGCTGAAACAGAGAAGAACATTTGGCTTCACATCAGGTTGACAAAAACTGCTTACTTGATACACCTACTGAGTCTCGTTTCTTCTCCCCCTCCAGCCAGAGCACTTCAGTTTTCGCTAACCGGCTAGTTGCAAAGGAATGGAGCTCCCTTAGCTTTATGTGGCAGATACCCAGGCCTCTTTATCTGCCAAGGGCTGTCCCGTGTTACCAGGGAACCCAGTCTTTTATTGCAACACAAGTGTTAGCACAGGTTTGAAAAACCATATGGATGGTGTGGTCTAAACATAGACATTAATTTTTCAGGAAAGTTTTGGGGTTTGTTTGTTTGTTTTTTAAGGTTCAACACTGGATGCAATTTCTTTTGCCTGACTTATGTAAGTACCTCTGGCTCAAGTTTCCAGCCATTATTTTTCTAGGCGATGGATGTGGTGGAGAGGAGAGAAATCATGTGGTTCCTGCATAAAGACTGAACGTTGTGCTGCAGCTGCTGGGCATGACGTGGGATGGTGTTAGTCTGAGGTAAGCTCTGACACTCAGGCATATCCCCTCTGTGATCTACAACACCCACGCACCCCTCAGCATCCTGGTGGTAGCAATGGCCTCTTCAGAATTAACGTTCTTCAAAGAAAACTGATCTGAAAGCAGATCAGTTCCCTGCAAGGTAGAAGGACCGCCTGTGGCTTCAGACCCTGCCTATAGATTCAATGCGTTCAGGAGCATGTTCAGGTCCTTCCACTGTCTTGGTTATATCTTTGGCCCTCCCTGTTAGATACCTCTGCTCCCAGGCGTGGATGCAGAAGCTCAGCCATCACTGGGTTGTAGCCCTCAAACCTCTGGTAACAAAAAAGCTCCTGCAGAACAAACCTTTTCCTGCTTTTCTTTATAACCCAATGCAACTCCATAGTATCCCACTGCCAAAGTCACTCAGATCCATAAAAATTACTGGGAAATGGCTCCATCTGCTACTCTAAGCACCTCTTAGGACATCTTAACAAGTAATTAGGGATTTTTTTCACATAGCTCAATGCAGCATTGTACTGTGTATGGCAGTCACTGACCCTCCTCCAAAACCTTTTCCAAAGTAACTTTCCTCTGTGCAGGACTGTCTGTTCGCAGGAGCGTTCGCCCTGGCCTGCCGTTCCCTGGGCTGGCTCTTCACGTCTGATGTGCCTGAAGAGCAGCAGGCTGGCAGTGGCTGTTTAATAAGTGCTAGGCACTTGCCAGCTTTTGCTGTGCTGCTTCTCGGTGAGTACTTCTCCTCCTTCCCCCCATCCCTGTGCCTTTTCTTCTCGCTAAAATGACTGGGCACCACATGGCATAGATACAGCTGGGTGGTTTTGTTTTCAAAAGCACCCTGGCATCCCTATCCTCTGAGCGTTTGGTCAGCAGCAGTAGGAAACTAAGCCCCCTGCCCATGAAGCAGACCTCTGCTGCGGTGGAAACCCAGGCGGTGCGTGCCTTCAGCAGTTCCTGCCGCTGACCTGTTCTGCCGTGTAGGCATGTCCCTACTGCGCGCTTGCAACCGGGTCACGATGCGCTTCTCCGTAACCCACTTCCAGAGCGGGTGAAACCCAGTTTCCTACAGCGCTGCGTCTTGTGGTTTGCTGCGCTGGGGCCTGGGACGGAGCAGGCGCCGGCTGACGTGGCTCCTGCGCTGGAGAGAAGCATCCTGGAGACCTGCTGCCTGGCCAGGGACTGCTCCGTGCTGCTTCCCCTGGGCCAGGGGCACCTGGGGGACACTGCTCTCCCCCCGTCACCAGTTGCCTTCTTGAGAAACTTCTAGGAAATTGCCATCTTTGAAAGCTTGGTGTCGGTGAAATTTGGCTGCGTTTGGTGATGGGGCGGTAAGAGGATGAATGGGAACGGATAGCTGAAGAGGTCTAGAGACAGCTCATGATTACATACACCTCATTTCCTTAGAAAACTAAGTGAAAAATGGGCTAAATGCAATAGGAATGTTTTCTGGGGTTTGTATTTTGTTGCTTTTGGTGGTGGGTCTTTTTTTTTTTTTGTTCTATGTAGGTCATCTCCATTTGTAAGAGCACCTGATTCTGTCCCTAGCAGCACAATCTGAATTTGTAAGCTGCTAATCAGGAACTTCTCAATGATGACAGTCAGTCCAGGGGGCCACCTTCAGCAGGCAGGTGGCCACCACCTGGGTTTCAGAGAGGGGAGACATAGCAGCCTCACAAGCCAGGGCTGGCTCCCCTCCATGCTGCAGAAAGTCCTCGTATTTTGATAGCAAAGCACGTGCCGCTGGGGTGATGGCAAGACGACGCTGAAAAGTCAGCGGGGAGTCAGCCATGGCGTCCCCACGTGCTGCCGCGCTGCTGTGATCCCCGTGGTGCCCCTGGGTAGGGGTGCAGAAGAGGCCAGGCTTACAGGGAGAGGTAATTGCTCCAGGCAGGTCGAGTTCTGGTTGCCTGCGTGTTCAGCAAGCTGTCTTTCATTCAGACAAATGCCTGGATCTGTGCATGGCTGCAAGCATTTATTTCCATAGTCGGTGTGCTATTATTTATTGATCATTATTCACATTTTTCCTTTCAGAACACCTCAGTGAGAGATTACAAAAGCAGAAATAATGCCGGCATGACAAAACAATTTTAATGAATTATAAAAAGTTGAACAAAACTGTTTGCAAGTAACTGTAGGGCTAAAAGCTGTTTTGACACCCCTGTGGTAGAAGAAACAGAATGGCTAACACATTCTTGGGAATCAGGACTGTTCCACAAATGAACTTCAGACAGCAAAATATTTGCAAAATATTTCCTTTCATTCTTTTTAATAATTCATTTCAAAAGCCTCTAGTTCCCCACTTTATACAACAGCGGTGAGCTGAACTCCATTAACACTTTTAAAGAATTTTTTTTAAGGACAGAAGTGGCTTGGGAGCTTATGATGTTAATTTAGCAACAGAACCAAAAGGTGTATTTCATGTGGCTTGGTCACTTAGCATGGGTGCCTAGGGCTCATGTAACGGTGCTTTTACCACCACAACAGCTCCTACACCAGCTGTAGTTTAACTGTATCCATAAAGCTACAGTCCTCAGCCGGTGGTTACCTACACCATAGACTCTGCTGCACCATGTGAAGTTTGCTGCTGGAGCCAGGGAAATAGTTCAGCAAAATGCTTTCAGCAAGGAAATAGATCTTTGCACCTTTATTTCCTTGTTTCCAGAAAAATATCTGAAGGACTATTCTCATTTCTCTGTCTTAGGAGACAGGTTCAAGTAGAACAAAATAATATTTTCTGATAAAAAAATTTTGTTCTTCTGTGGCCCAGGTTCACTCATCCTCTTGAGCACGTCGTTGACAGTTTACATGCTTTCATTCAAAGCTCTTGCTTGAAAGCCTTTGCTGAATGACCGAGGCTGCACACAATGTGATGTTAGCAAGCTTTTCTGTGCTGTGGATGCTGCTGGAAGGCCTGCCTGCCGCCACATTTCAGCTACCAAACCCCCACCAGTGCACAGACTAACTGTCACCAGCTGCGGCTCACCGGCGGTGGGTAGGAAACGTGCAAATTTTATGTATCGAGAGTTGTAAGCTATTTCACAACGCCTCATCTGGTTGCAAACTGTCCTTGCCCCTTTTCCCTCTGGAAGGCAGCTGTCCAGGCTGTCGGGCTGTATAATAAAGACTGCCTTGCCCAGCTCTCCCTGACTTAATTCATGGAAGTAGGACTGGCATGGGGTGGAACAGAGTAGGCTGGAACAACGTTAGTAGCTTGCTCCAAATGCAGTGTTTTTTCTTGTAAAGTAGAAAAAGGTTGATGGAGCTGGGATCGCCAGCACTGCCTATCAGATATGATTCTTTTGATGTACACGGAGCAGCACTAATCTAGCTGAGGATCAGGCACAGGGGTCTTTCTCCAGTGGAACAACGGTCTCATTAATTCACGCTGCTGATACCTATGTTGTGGGCTAATCTCACTTCCTGTGAGATACTCAATGCTATGAATATCTTGTTGTGGTTCTTTCCCCCCAGCTCATTAGCTTTTAATGGGGGATAATGGCGTAGGTTAAATACTTTTGTATGAGATTTGCCCGTGTGCACCATTAAACTTCTATAGTGGTTGATTTGAGGTTTTTAGCTTTGCATTATCCACATCTATTTTATTTTCCTCATATGAAAACTCAAGTGGATTTTGGCTGGAGCACAGTAAGAAAAAATATTTGGATATTACTTAGGAAAACAAATGACATTGAAAAATTCCTGCAGTTATAACTGGAATGAAATACTTTTGGTTTTCACGCTTCTGTTCCCCTTTATAAAAAACCCAGCAACTTCCATTCACATCACCGTGAGTTGTGTCAAGAACTGGTGAACATGCTCCTCAGCCTAAAACCTGAAAATGCTAACCACATTTTTCTACAGAGTTATAAAACCAGATGGTTTTGGGGAAAACAGTTGGAAAAGCCTCTCAGACCCTCTTTTTCCTTTCTCCTGATGAGAATCCAGGCCATAACCCAAAAGTACTACTTGTTCTCAGGCTAAATAGAAGTCCTCAGAGGGCATCTGGTTTTGGATATTATAACTGTACATTCGTCTTTATCACATCCTGGTGGAAACATGGGTATAAAAGAAATTAATAACTGAAACTGGAGAAAGTTTATTGGGGTGAGAGCTGCTTCATCAAAAGACTTTACAGCCTGGGAGCCATGATGCGAAACACAGCCTAGACAGCACCTCATCTTTCCCTCTGTCTGCCTGCCTGTCTGAAGGGCGTTTGGGACCCGGTCCGGCTGGACCCTTGTGCTGCCCTCCATGTCTGAGCCCGTTCAGCACGTGCTGCCGTTGGTGGGTGATGCAGATCAAGAGAACCTTTTTGGTTCCCCTTTTTGGGGAAGAGCCGGATACCCCGGCAGCATTTCTGTGCAGGGCTGAGGGCAGGAGGTGCCCTGCCTCCAGCATCGCAGGAGGAGCAGACATGTTGGAGAGGCCAAGCCATGCCCTGTGCTTTCCTTGTTCATCGCTGAGGAGAGAAAGGTCTCTCAACCTGCAAAATAAACAAGGTGCTGAGGGCTGAATCAGACTGACTTGCAAGGAAACAAGGGGGCAGCGAGGCTCTTTTAAACGTGTGTGTGTTTAACGTATCCCAACACATGCTAACTTTATCCTTTTTCCCGGGGAAACCCACAGGAAGGCATGACAGGAGGTGGCATGAGGTCATGTCTCCTCCAGGCGCGGTGCCTGTCTGCCCGGGAGGAAGGCATGGCACAGCTGGAGCACTTGCTGCCTGCCCTCACGCCTCCGTGATGTCCACCTGGGGAGCAGAGGATCAACTCAGCTGTAGCCGTGACTTTTTTTAGGGAGAAAACCGGGCTGGGAAGTGGGGAGTGAGAGGAGTGTGGGGCTGCATGGGGCTGGCAGAGGGAAGCGTGCTTCTGGAGCACCAGATCTGGCAGCACCGCTCCCAGCAGCTAATGCGGGCATCGCCTCCAGTGTCCAACCTGTCGGGCCTTTCAGTCTCTTTTTGTCCCGGCTTTGCAATCAGTGCTCAGCAGTGAGAGTGTTCTAGGTTCGGCTTTCCTTTCATGGTAGTTGCTCTTGTGAAGGCATGAGCTGAAGGAAGAAAGAGGCTTAGGTTTATTGATCAGCAAGAGGATGCCATAACCACTGCTGTACCACTGAACTGGGAAAAAAAAGACAATGATAAACTTGATTACCAGGTGAGGGGGTTTTCTGAATAGAGGGAAGTATTGGTACCTTTCTACAGGCACTCCTCAATGAAATATTTTATATAGCTTCGGTTACCCATGCTCCAGACAGATTAATTAATACAATGAGAACAAATGCTACTCGTGTGAGAAAAATAGCACGTCTTCTGTTGGAAGAACTATGAAAAGAAGCTGGCTTCTGGAACTGGAGACATTAATGATGGTTCTTTATAAATACATTTTTAGGAACAGGGAGAGGACAAAAATCGCAGAGGGAGAAGTATTTAAGTTAAATGACACTACTGGCACAAACCCAATTGGCTAGGCATTGGTCACGAGGGAGTTTAGGCTTGAAATTAGTAAAACTGTTCAAAGACTGCAGTTCTTGATCAGTGTCTCAAGCAGTGTAATGAGTGCAAGGACCTAAATCCTTTTTAAAATGGAACGTATGAAGTTATTGAAGTGGTTGTGCAGCAGAGGAAGAAAATCCTTAGTAAGAAACAAGACATGTCCTCAGATAACCAAGAACTAGCATGTCCAAAGGGATTGGAAAGGGGACTAGATCACTGTTCACGTTGCCCTGTATTAAACCCATGCTCGGGTGCCTCTGCAGCACGGATGTGGGAGTCAGGGAGGAAACCCCTTCCTCTCCCCATGACAGTACCCTGGAGGTTGGCTATGAATAGATAGTGGTGGGATGTAGAGTGAAGTAAAAAACCAGTCCTGCTTAGTTCTCTGGTGGAGGGATGGTGCACCCTGTTTGTGTCCTGAGGTTTAGTCTCTGGATTTAGAGATGAACAGGAGATTTCCTACAAGCCAAGTGAGCTACCCCCATGGGGGTAGGCCACGGTCCACTTCCAAGGTCTGCATGGGAGCTCATCGTGGTAGCCTCCTTCTACCATCAGTAGAGAAAGATGTATTTTTAGGGAGTGACTCATCTGACCTATTTTACACATTTACTTTGGCATGAGACAAAAAGTGCCCCAAAACTACATATCCCTTTTTGTTGCCCATACTGGGAGTCGAGATGGGTAGTTACACGCCAGCAGGATCCCTTTGTCCTGAGGACAGGGTATGGCAAGGAGAAGAAAGGAGTTTTTTTCTCAGAATAGCTGCTCTGACGGGTTTTCCCAGGGAAACAAGCATTTGTTTAAGATGGGAGGAATTCTTTGAATCACCAGTTTCCTTGGCTGTTCAAAACTTTCATCAGCTCTCACCTCATCAGTCCCTGACTTTGATGGACATCAGGGAGGGCTTTACCACCAACCTTTATGGAAGGAGAACTGAGCTAACATAAAAGTAGTTTGCTCTGTGTGTCTGCATGTGGTTAGCATTGCAAAACAAGACAACAAGGCTCACAGCTTTCCTGAGATAAACTCATTTACATCATGATGCGCTGCCCTATTACTACAGGGTCCTTTTACGGCACTTTCCTTTTTAGATTGTGGTGGATCTTACACATGTGAATGTTTATTTGTGTGTACGTGACATGCATGTGTAAGCCTTTACTGTGGTATGGGAAGAGGAAATGTATTTTGTTTGCCCATTTAAAGAAGAGAACGTTGGGTTTTTTTTCTCATAGGAAGTAATCATGCTTGGCAAGCATATTTCTTGTAAGTATGTATGCTGGAAATGTTTATACTTCGCTTCCAAAAAGTAAGCTACTAAGAATGTAATATCAGTTATACAACACCCGCATGACTATGTTATCACTTAAACTGATGTGGAAATTATTTTTAAAAACATCTTTGTCTTCTGGTGCAATAACTTTCTTTCTGAGGTACTTGAGAGATGTAAGACTGTATTCTGGCATCAGCAAGGTTGAAAGTAACTGGAGTGGGAACAAAGAGATTATTTATATCTCAATTACATCACTGAGATGGAATTATGAATTAAAGCAACCTGGAAGCCTCCCGAGGTTCTTTCATTGCCTCTTTGTGTTAGTCTCCTATCTCTTCTAGAATAGCAGTAAGCTGTATTATTAGGAAGCTGGCAGAAAGTGGCCTCTGTCAGCCATTTAGGTGAGATGTGAACTTGTGAATCGGAGGCACAGAGTGGCACATCACTCACTCTTGTTTGGAGGCAAGGCAGCGAATGCCGAATAATGTCCTGAGTGACACTGTGTGTGGGCTTGTATGGGCAAGTGTGGGAGATAGCGCTTCTGCCCAGCTGTAGAGGTGTTCTCTTCTACCAGAAAACATTTCCTTATTTTAGTACGCTTGTTTTATGTAACACAGCCTGCAGAGGTAGGAAGGAGTAACCTGCCTTCATAAACAATCTACAACTGTGAATGAACTCCATCCATAAGCTGTTGATGTGCCAATCATTTCCCCAGATAAATTACTCTCCTGGCTTTGCTGAATGACAGCTCCATCCATAGTGTCTGCATGTGTTTGAACTCGATCATGGGGAAGGGCGGGTGGAGGGGGAGAAAAGCAAAGTTTCCACCCCAGCTCAACTGTTATGTTAAACCAAAAACTCAGCCTTGATTTATAGCCACAGCCACCACTGGTTACAGCTGCTGTTGTTAGCAGAAGAACTACATTCAGCCCCTACAATTTGAAGTTAGGATCAAATCCATTCCTTCAGCTGATTTTTGTGTGGAATTAACATGGAAAACCATGCATGTCTCCAAGAAGCAGCTGTGGCATGGTCTTTGGGACAGCACGGCTGAGCCATCCCACCTGGAGCACACATCAGCCATTCTCAAACCGTGTGGCCTTTCACCTGTCAGGGAGATGTGGTCTGCTGTGCCAGCTTTGCCTTCAGCCACCCTGGGCACCGGTGGCAGTGCCACCCCTTTCCCCGGCCTCCTGCCTAGGATACTTCCCCCCAAAAAGTGCACTTGGCTGGGGAAAGTCTGGGCTCCTGCTCAACTCTTCAGCAACGCGGTGGAAGAAAGGAGGGGGACGCAGGCTTAGAACAGAGCTTCCGGAGAGTTAAGCAGCCAGGAGAAACAAATCTGGAACGTCAACCAGGGCAGGATGCTGCTGCTCTTCAGGGGTGTGATGTTGCCTGGTGCCCCCGCAGCTCCTCAGCCCATCCAGACCCGTGTCAAGGTCCTTCTGCCTGGGGTGAGTCTCTCGTGTCAGGAAACTGCTCGCCTTCAAAACCCCTCCTCCCTCTTCTTTGAATTAGGATTCAGATGAGAAAACACCTCCCTTTCCTCCAGAGAGATCTTTACTGAGAGTTTATTCTTTTCTGTTATCTCAGTCTGTCTGGCCTCTCTCATAGTTGGCTCGGCTAAGGCAGCCTGCGCTCTGCCATTGGCATCCTCAGAATAAAACACTGTTATCAGGATTAAGTTGTTTTATGCCCTTACTGGATTTTTACAACCGGAAGTTATATTGCAATGCGAACATTGCAGTGAAGGTTATAATAACACGGTGGAGACTTCAGTTTGACACAGGCCTGTCTCTGCTGTTCGTCACAAGATCATCTAATCTTCCAACTTCCACCTATAATCGCATCAAATTGATTTCACTGTTTTGATTGCTTTTGAAACAACACAGCCGTTGTGTAATAATCTGGGTGTGTGTGAACTAACACTTCTTGAGCTCTTGAAGCAGGGAGCAGAAAAAGAGAAGGCAGTTGGAAACTACCTTGATGAAGCCTTCTGTGGTGTAAGCAGGAGAGCTGCCTGTGGAGGACAATGAGACAGATTGTGAGCGCTGGAAAGCTCAGTAAAATACTGTTTAGCAAACTATCATCACTGTCACTTCATGCCCTATTAGCTCCTGTCCTGCTGGTTCAAAAGGGCATGAAAGCAGAAGGGCTGCTCCCACCTGGAATGTTTTTGGGGTGCCGGTCACCCCGCGCGGGGAGGGTGGGTATGGGGGGCCTGGCTGCAGGTATGCCCTGCTCATAGGCTGCTCCTGGGGCTCGGGCCTGCTGCAGGAGATGGGACCCCAGTGTGGCCGCCTGTGCCCTTGTAAGCCCTGCACGGGCTGCATTTACAGCAAGTCAGCCAGCAGGCCCATGCACCCGCACAGTGCCGGGCTGCCTCTGTGCCGGCAGCTCGCACCCCTGGAGTCAGTGACCCGGATGGAGGAGGGCGAGCCAGCGAGCAGCCACCCTCTGCTGCCCTCACAGGAGACTCCAGCACCATTCCGGCGGGGCCGATCTGACCAGGTTGTGACCCGCTGACTCTTGATTTCAGTTAATTACAACTCCTGTAAAACTTGCAGCCCTCCTCTTTGCTTCTCACTGCTAACAGGTGAAGCAAGTTTCTATTTATAACTGTTTTCATGGACTTCCTTGCCCAGGGCTTTCTGTGTTTGTTGCAAATGCAGACTGGACAGTGAGGGTAAAAGTTACACTTGTTCTGCCGTGTTTTTAGCCACGGCTTCTCACCTTTCTTCCTATTGAGCCATTGCACAATGCACTTTTTGCACTAAAGTACACATGGGGTGAGGAATTAATCAGCCCAGCCTCTTGCCTCTGTTATCTTGTGTGCCAGGTAAATAGATATATAGGCTCTGCAATCTAGTTCAAGTCAGAAAGATCTGCTTTAAAAACAAACCCAAGTGTAACAGCAGTTCTTCTGGACTATTATGGTAGCAGTGGGTTAGGAGCTGGCTGGCTCCATGGGCTGTCGCGTTGGCAGGGTAGAGGAGACACGCTCTGCTCTCGGCTCAGCTGTGGCTGGAGCAGCGTGTCCCCTGCTCTGTTAGCTCCGACAGCTGGCCTGCAGCAAACCTTGCTGCATGACATACGCTGATGTAAGAGATAGGAAGAGGTTGGAACAAACGTTTGAATGATCTCATAGGCACTGATGGTATCTAGTTGTCTGACAAGCCACTTTTACACTCCTCAGGTGCATTTCAGAGGGAAAAGGGAGAGCTCTGCTTTGTTTGAGGCATGTTCAGTGGTAAACCTGCCAGCTCTGGGAAAGGTGGTAAGAAGACAGAATGTACCTTGTTAGGGAAAACCTGCCTGATGATGGGCCATAGACTCCTCGAAGCACCATGCTCCCAGTTACTGTGCCACTGGGGGGGGACTGGACCCAGCCTTTCCAAACCCCCACCTGCCCCATCTCCTCAGCATGGTGCCTCTGCCAGTGCTCCCACATTGCTTTGCATGAACCTCCCCCTCAAAACTTGCCACATTTGGGGCTAATATCACTGCCAGCTCCTGTGAGAGGGTGAATAAATGGCCACGTGCTAGCAATCAGCAGCCCTGGTGCAATTAGGAAACCCTGCTGCCTGAGAGCCTTCAGGCACTCCCCCCCCAGGTTTTTCAGCTTGCAGGTATGTCATTTTCTTAGCAGAGCTGCAGACCTTTACCTGAACAGCTGATGGTGGCCAAACTGCCTAAACTGGGGCTTTAGCAGTCTGGGGCAGTGGGTGTTTTCCAGCCTGGCACCCCAACAGGGTGGGAGAGCTGCAGGCAGGTACTTGTACTGAGCCTTTGAGATCTGCAAAACTGGGTCAGCTCCCAAGTCTGTGCCCGAGCTCCAGCTTTGGAAACACCACCATGTGCTTGGGCATAGGACAGGCAGGTTCCCTACAGACTCTGGGTTTGGGATGGCCACTGGTGATCATGACAGAGCCAAAATTCCCTACTGACTCCTAAAGGGGACCTCCTGTTCAAGTTCAGGGGTTAGAGGTGCTGATACAGCAGACAGGATTGTTTTGGTTGGTTGGTTGGTTTGTTTGTTTTATACTCACTTTTGCAAAGCTGTAGTTTCCCCTTTGCAATAGTTGGGTGGATAGCATTCATGGTTTTGACCAACAGAAAAAACTCTTTATTGCACTCAAGCATAAATAAAGAAGAGCTTACCCAAGGCATGATCAGACCTGTGACTGTGAATAATGTAAGTTAGAATGTTATCTATATAGGTTAGAGTTATAAACAACGCAAACCAAAGACAACCAAAGTATCTGATAAACTAAATAAACAGAACGTCCAGATAACATTTTTGAGTCCCAGACAGTGCCTTTGGTCCTGGACCCTTTTGTCTTTTCTCCTTTAGCTGCAGATGTGGTGCGACGCAGTTCTGTTTGAGAAAGGGAAGGAGGGAAGGAAGGAAGGAAGGAAGGAAGGAAGGAAGGAAGGAAGGAAGACCTGTGTCCCCTCCCTTCAAAGCCCTTTAACCACCCCGAGATGGAGGAGTGCTTCCATCTCCCACTGCCCGCGGGGAATGGTGGCCGGAGCAGGGTGGTGTCGACGTGGGGCAGGACAGGGTGAGGAGGCAGGGCAGCTGTGGGGCTGTGTTGCCTGGTGCCAGCGCTGGCTCTCAGAGAGCTGGAGGCAAGGGGGGAGCCGAAACCTGCTGCTTTCCCCCTTGCTGAGTCCCTGCTGGGTTTTGTGGAGAGCGTGGTGTGGTGAGGAGGCTGGGGTGTCTCCCTGTGTGACTGTCCCCTTGCAAGCATGGATGTGTGCTGGCACCACGCGCGACAGCCCACGTCTCTGTCACAGCCCTGTTCGCACCAGCATCTTAAAGCCCTGCCAGCCTCTGACCTGCTCGGCTGCCCCATACACGGGCACCACTGCCGTCCTGGTCCCAGTGTCCCTCACTGGTTGCTTTCTCCCTTAAACTCTTCTCCTCTGTCCTGTGGTAGGTGTACGCTCATCTTGCACATCTGTTTTTCCTGGTCGCTTCAAGACTTTGTGCAATTTGGCCCCTCTGCAAAGGATTTTGAAAGGCTGTGGGTGCGCAAATACCTCCTGCTGTCCCTCAGCTACAGCCTCTGCGTGCAGCAACCGTGTGCTGGGTGCAGCTGCTGTCTTTAAAAAATAAACCGGCTACCTGCAGGTGAACAGTTATGCTGGCACGTAGAAGATACCAGTGAGATCTTCATACGCTGCGGGATCCTCTGCCTTGCCCTCTTGTAAAGATACTTCTTTGTTTGTGCATATTTGGGTAACTGTCCTGTACCAGTGGCGGTGCCTCGCAGCCTGTTTACGAACGCCTCCCATTCACATGAGTGGCATGCAATCAGGAAACAGAAGCGATACTGGGCAATTTAGATAAGTCACGATGTGAATTGTCTGTATGCCATTAAGAAAAAATTATAAACAGCCCAAACACTGTAAATATTTTTATTATTACTTTATATTTCTGGGTAACAATTATGCAGCAAGAAATTTGTCAATAAGGCCAGCATAAGGAAAATGGAATAATGTGCAAAATTTTCTCATAACAGATAATAAAAACGTGTCTGAGTCCACAATGTGGTGATTAGTGAGGATACAGACAATAGACATACCAAGGTGATCTGTGGCATGACCATAGTATTTGGGAAATCCAGGACAAACCCAGGATAATGTACACCGTCTGCATCTGAGCAGGGAGACCATGGAACAGGAAGAGGGGAATAAGGGCAATAACGACCATTAAACCTTAACCCAGGTTTCATTTGGCTTTGGATGAAAGTGCTGGTATCAACAGTGTGTAAGATGGTCTACTCAGATTTTTATTTTTGCTTTCACAAAGTTTAGGTAAGCCTTTGATTTTGAGGAAGGTGGTAAGTTGTCAGCGTACCGTTCCACATGTAGTAAGGACCACAGTTCAGTCAGCCCTACCATGAAATAAACAGAGGCTCAGAAATTAAAAGGAAGAGGATTGAGCGTATTGGACGAAGATGACTTTTTTTTGTTTCTGTTAATTTGCCACCTTTATCACAATATAGCATTTTATATTTGAGTTTCTATTGTTGCTTATTGCTATCAGCAATGGAAAGTAATGTATTCATAGAATTATAGAATCATAGAATCAATCACAGAATGGTTTGGGTTGGAAGGGACCTCAAAGATCCTCTAGTTCCAACCCCCCTGCCATGGGCAGGGACACCCTCCACTAGACCAGGTTGCCCAAAGCCCCATCCAACCTGGCCTTGAACACTTCCAGGGAGGGGGCATCCACAACCTCTCTGGGCAACCTGTTCCAGTGCCTCACCATCCTCACAGTAAAGAATTTCTTCCTAATATCTAATCTAAATCAGTTTCAGTTTAAAACCATTACCCCTTCGCCTATCACCACATGCCCTTGTAAACAGTCTCATCCATTTAATCCCCTTTACAAAAGCTATCCAGACCACAATGAAGTCATTTTGGTAACATGTCACAGATGTTTATAAACAAGCCATTGTTATGCTGGTATCTGTAACTATCTCCTATCACTGATTCAGCATTTATTAACATGACAGAAATTATTTATTAACCTGCTGTAAATGTATATGCAAGTCCAATGTTTGGCTTAGAATATTATTTCTTTGAATTTACCAAAATGATGTGAAGTTACAGCAGGGATGACGTCCTTAACTGTGCATTTCCCAGCCTCTCGGCATGTGGATTTTATCCATGATGTGTGAAGAAAACGCACTGTCTCATGTAGCAACTCCAAGTGGTGTTTATTCATTTTGGGCTGAGGGAGTGGGGGTGGAAAAAATGGTCTGAGTCATAAAATCCCAAGCTTTCTCAAAATTTGGGTGTGTTCAGAAGCAGTTTTCATCCCTGTGACTGTTTGTAAGACCACTAACATGCTTTCTTCATTTACCTCTGGAGAGAAGCTTGAAAAACATCAATATTTTGAACCCAGTTTCTCACAGGGCGAGATGATAAAATCTTTTTTTTCATAAGCCCTAGCTTACTAGCACAATCCCTCTCCCTGGGCATTGTGCCTTTTATTACTAAGACACACAGAGAAAATAATTGTCCCACACCTCTCTCTCTCTCTCTTAGCCTGGGATTGCCCTTGTGGGATTTGTCAGGCTGGGTAATTAAGCCTGCTGCTCACCGCTGAAGTTCGCTTGCAGCTGCTGTTGCATAGAACACAGCTGGTGCTCTCCCTGGGCGAGAGAGCTCTGGCTGGGGATGGTCTCAGACCTCCCTGAGGAATCTCATCCAAAATACAGCTCTGACTGACTCGGCAGTGCTGACCTGGCAGTCCCTGCGGATGGAGAAGGCATTGCTGGTGTTAAGGACCGGGGCCACGGACCGCACGTGCCGCCGGTCCTCGGTTGCACAAGAAGGGCCGCTTCTCTGCGTCAGGCCGGGCGCCTGGGGAGGTGGGCTTGGCGGGCAGGAGGTGTGGGTGCCCGCAGCCGGCGGCGGGGCTGGATGCCGCTTCCCGTCTGCACTTGGCCAAGGAAAAGGCTCGGCGCTGTTGCCTCACAAATATGTCATTATTCTGGAGGAGATTGAGCTAGAGGCTTGGAAAACACTGTCCCATTTTGGCATGGCTTGTCCCTGTGCTGGGACTTGTCAGCGTTATGGGGGAATGAAATGAAAACAAACTTTGAACCTCGGTCACTCCCGTCCAAAATAAATAGGGATGTGGGGGTGGTGATGCCGCTTGGTTTTTCGCTGCATCCTCCAGTCGTGGCTGGGAGGGATGAATTAACCCCGCTCCTGCTGCGGCATCCCTGCCAGCTGTGGGCGTGAGGAAGGGAGATGCCCCCGGGGTTGGGTTCCTGCGCTGCTGCCTTGCCGTGCGAGGCCATGCCAGCCGGCGCTGTGGCCTACTGCGCCCCGTGGGGCTGAGCTCTGTGCACTGCCCACCATGGCGCACGTGCTTAAATTCCAGGAAAAGCAGGGTGAGCTGCACGCTAAATCCCACTCCAGTCCTACCAAGGCCATGTGGGGTCCTCTTCTCCCCCCACTTTGTGTTACCTGCGGGTGCTGCGACTCCTGCACACCCCGTCTCTCCTTCAGCCCTCTCCTGGGACACTGGCATAGCGCTGTATGGGACATAAGGATGATGCTATGGGTTTTGTAAAATGATGGCAGTCTTATCAGGTAGAGGTGTGTTACTCCCACAGTGTGTCTTTGCTGCAGTCGCCCCAAGGAGTGACGACTGTGTTTCCTCCAAGTGGATTGGCTGGCAGATCCAAACTGCCACCCTAAAATACTTCTCATCTGCGGTGCCCTTCTGAAACAAGAACAGGGCATGTTGCTGTTGACTCCCTGAAATGTGGTAAGTTTGTACCTCTGCCATGGGTTTCCTGATATCTGGCAGTGCAGCAGCGGGAGGAGTTGCAGCTGCCAGAACCTCCAGGTGTCCCGAAATCCCAGAGGTGCCCACCTGGCCTGCACAGAGCAGCTTGGACCGAGATGTCTAGGCTGACCAGCGCTATTGCTGATGCTCTCTCACAGCTGAGATCTCCCATGCAGAAATAGGACCGTTTGAACTCTGCGTCTCCAACATTTTTTTTCTTTCTTTTTTGGCAAAGGTAGGTTACTATTCTAAACATAATAGGTTTACGAGTTGCATTATCTGTTGTTCTGCTTTATCTGGGTTATTCCATTTCCTCTGGTCCAGGTAACCAAAAGCTACTGACGGCAGCAGCTCTGACACAGAAGGCAGAGCTCAGAGGTGCTTGAGAGCTTAGCAGATTATATACAAAGACAAGTAACCCTCACCACCCCAAACCACACAATTTTAGTTTAGGAAGGTGTCTACTGAAGTCATGGTTCATTGGTAAATGATTACCATTGAGAAGCAATTGAGTGTGTGTGGTGGGTTGACCCTGGCTGGAGGCCAGGTGCCCACCAGAGCCGCTCTCTCACTCCCCTCATTCACTAAACAGGGGAGAAAAGGCATAATGAAATGCTTGTAGGTCGAGATAAGGACAGGGAGAGATCACTCACTAATTATCGTCACGAGCAAAACAGACCAAACTTAGAGAGGGAATTCATCTAATTTATTACTAGGCAAAACAGAGTAGAGGAATGAGAAAATAAAATCAACTCTTAAAACACTTCCCCCCACCCCTCCCATCTTCCCGGGCTCAACTTCACTCCCAGCTTCAACCTTCCCCCCCTCAGCGGCACAGGGGGACAGGGAATGGGGGTTACGGTCAGTTCATCTCACGGTGTTTCTGCCGCTTCTTCATCCTCAGGGGGAGGACTCCTCTCATCGTTCCCCTGCTCCAGCATGGAGTCCCTCTCACGGGGTGCAGACCTTCAGGAGCAAACTGCTCCAGCGTGGGGTCCCCCACGGGGTCACAAGTCCTGCCAGCAAACCTGCCCTGGCGTGGGCTCCCCTCTTCACGAGTCCACCGGTCCAGCCTGGAACTTGCTCCAGCGTGGGCTTCCCACGGGCCACAGCCTCCTTCAGGTGCCTCCACCTGCTCCGGCGTGGGGTCCTCCACGGGCTGCAGGTGGAATCGCTACACCCCCTCATCCTTCCTCCATGGGCTGCAGGGGGACAGCCTGCTTCACCATGGCCTTCACCACGGGCTGCAGGGGGATCTCTGCTCCGGCGCCTGGAGCTCCTCCTCCCCCTCCATCTGCACTGACCTGGGTGTCTGCAGAGTTTCTTACATCTTCTCACTCCTCTCTCTGGCTGCAAAAGCTCACCCTCTCTAACTGTCTTTCTACTTCTTAAATATGTTATCACAGAGGCGCTGATTGGCTTGGCCTTGGCCAGCGGCGGGCCCGTCTTAGAGCCGGCTGGCATTGGCTCTGTCAGACACAGGGGGAGCTTCTAGCAGCTTCTCACACAAGCCCCCCCTGTAGCCCCCCCGCCACCAAAACCTTGCCACACAAACCCAACACAGTGTGCAACTGAGAATAAATAATTGGAGGAAATCTTAGAGTATGAGGCAACTGCAGGCAGCCTGGAGAGCAAAGTCCCAGAGAAAGAGCTCCCTTTCGTCTGGAGTTTCACAGAAGACTGCACAAATGATTAGAGAAAGTATTAACAGAGCCAATTTGGCATTGCGTATTGGTTGATTGATTCTCCTTGAAAGTTTATTTTAAAATAATGTAAATAAATAAATATCTGAGAGCCATGCAACAACCGTTAGATGAGCAGTGCCCTCCTTCTCTGAGCTGGCTCTTAGGAGAGTGGACAGGATGACCCAAGACGGAGTTTCCACTTCTGTGCTTTTAATGACTGTTGTGAGTGTTTGAGCTGAACTGAAGAAATTCATCCTGGAAGCAAAATCAAAGCGTCCTTGGCTTTTTGTCAACCACCGCTATGTGCGTCTGCTTCCCTGTTCCCAGACCTTCCCCGGGTTTCAGGGTTTCACTGTCCGGGCTGTGCGAGCGGACGTGTGCCAGGAGCTCGGTGGTGAGGAGCTGACGTGGGGACGGGGCCGTGCAGTGGAGAACCTGCCCATGTGGCAGGCAGGGCATGCCACGCAGCTCTCTGGCAGTGGCCAGGGAGCCTTTGGCTTTCGCACCACCAGCGATTCACGCTGCTGAGAGGGAAGAGACAGCGTGGGTAGATGTTCTGCTCCTACTGACTGCGTGGCTGAGGTCTTAGAAAAGTGGATGGACCTTTTGTGACAAGGAGTACTGGAAAACGCTTGCACACGATGGCTTGTTCCAGTTAATATCAGAGCTTTTTAGTATCGTGGCAAGCATGAGCACTTAGTAGCATCAAACCTAAGATTAAAGAGTGGATTTAGCTGTCCTGTGCTAGGGCTTGTGCTTCTGTGCATGTACTGATTAATACCAGTTTTTATGCTGGCTGACTCACAGCTCCTAAACCAGTATATTGTGGGCTTGGTTATTTTTTCTAGTATTCCTCTACCCACACCTAGGATGTCCATACAGTAGTGTGGGAGCACATCTGGCCTCTCAGTATTATGCTTCTTGGGGCAGTTTTCTTGCAATTGGGCAATTCTTATGGGCTAGAAAAACAAACTCCATATTTGTAATGATTTTAGGCCTTGGTGTTTGGCAGGGTTATATACCCTTTCTCATTCATGTCCGTGTTTAGGTCTGGGCTTTGTCAGTGATGAGTGTGTATCCCACAATGCTATATAGTCCAGTATTTCCAACACCAACACCAACACACACACACACACACACAAGCAGTTGAGCTTCTAAAACTCTGAGACTGATTTGAACATAAAAGTTTTTACACACTTGGGTTTCACTTGCCTTTGATTTTGAGTCTTAAATGATACCTGCTTTGAAGCACTTCTGAGCTCCAGGTACTTAATTTCATTTTAATGAGAGTCCAGGTTGTCTTAATTGCATGATACTTGGCAGTGGTAAGAAAAATAGCAAAAATCATGAGACCTTTGATACTTGCCAGAGGTGTACCAGAACCCGTGGGTAATTTTTAATGTCTTATTCTCCAGTCCAGTTTTCAGGTGTGGCTGACTAATACTGCTTTCCAGTTAGTGGACATGAACTTTAGTCATGAATACCTTTGTTTTCTACATCTGATATGACACACAGTGCCTTAAAGCTCTGTTTATTTTTTAAGGAAGATATGAAAAACTGCTTTGTCATAGCTGATTGTCTCGGTATTTATCATTATGATGCTGAGCCCTGACACTTCATTCAATGTGTGTGCATGAGCACGTGTGTTTGTGGGTACACAGCACTGCTAGCAGATTTCTCTTTCCCAAGCTGCACTAGTTACTCGGACCATTAATTCAAAGCCCCAGAGATGGGAGAAGGCAGAACTGATAGTTAACGCTGGACTGGAGAGCTTGTGCTGTTTGGATTATAACAGTATGTGTCAAGAAACGGGCTCATTTTTGGTTATGCTTCCTTGGAGCTGGATTCTCTGTCCACTGGAGTCAATGGGCTTGGTTTTGTTGACTCCAGCAAAACAGGATACAGCTTGTGGAGGCTGACCTACCTCCAGCTCAGACAAAATGTCACCATCTTTAATAGCATGAAATTTTTCTGGAGGGTTGAGCATCTCCAGGCTCTCTTTCCTATTATTCCACTGTTATTCCCATTTGCTTGTAAGTCACCAGTAAACTCTGCTGCTTCTTTAAATGAAGTGGGGTGAAGGATGCCAAGTGGACCAGCTGGGCTTCATCAGGAGGGGGAGGCAGCAGTGGGGCTGAGGAAGTTGGAAGAGGCTGCAGGTATTTGCATGAATGCCTTCCAGAAGTGAGAATCACCTGTGAAGAAGAGTTAACTGGGCTCTGAGGTGCCTTCTTTGGGGTATAAAAGGCCTGGAAAAGCTTTGCCTCGTCTTTGCTTTCTTGTCTTGAGGGGCAGAACAGAGGTAGAAAGCTGTGATGGGACCTGTCCTCTATGGCTATGGCCGAGAGCCTGCATGTACGGTGATTCTCTCCTTGACTCTGAGAGCAGATGTCAATAAAAGCAACAAAACCAAAAGGTATGGTTATTCTTTATTTTTGCAAATGTTCTCCAGGAAGCCAGTGCCTTTTCTTCTGCTGATGCTGTGCTTACTGATGCGTGCAATAACTCAGTGAGGTTTTGTTTAGTTTTTCCTGAGTTTTTGTGAATTGTTTGAGCCAACTTAACTGTAGCTTCTTCAATGCCCTTGTTTTTTCTAAACCCTCCATGAAGAGGTAAATTAATTTATATCAGTGTGCCTTCTAAAGGAATATTTGCTAATTAATTTGAGCTGCCTCTACTGTTTGCCTGTACCCATTGAACTGGTAGTAGCTATGAACGGAGATAACTGCTGTCACTGGGCAATTATGGTTTTATTTCCTTCTGACAAAAAGTGCTGCTTCAAGAGGTGTTTGAAGCCTGGGCCTTGTTTTTATTATAAAAAAGGTATAATCTCAATATGCCTTGGTTAACACTTAGTAGGAGCCTAGGGAATACAAAGCGTTTTTGTAGTTGTGATTCAAGACAGTGATTTGAGCTAGTCAGCCTGTTAACTTATGGACAGGAGCAGGGATGGGACTGGCCCCCCAAAATCCCTTTGATTTGCAGACTTGTTAGGTCTGCAGATCTGCAAAGAAATCTTTCAGGCCGAGGCACTGAATATCTGTGTCAGATAAACCTGTTTGAGTGCTGCTTGGCTACAGTTAGGAGGAAGTTCTGTGCCTCCCTTGCGAGCAGATGAGGATTGATTTGGCTTTCAGTTACCCTGTCTCCCATCAAGTGCACGTAACCCTGGTATGCAAGACTTGCCATAGCTTAAGAGAAGAGTTTTTGGTGCCTGTGCTTACAATAGTGACTGTTCCTTCCTCTCTCCCAGGTGCTCTTCCCCCCCTTCTCCAGTGTAAACTCTCTCCTGCTGCTGTTTGTTTGCCTGAGGCTTTCTACATTATCCTATGAATATGATCTCAGCCTAAAATCCAAACCAACATATAAATACAACAGCAAGCAGCAGAACAGTTGTTGGTTTTTGTTTTTGCCTGTGTTGTCTGTTTCTGGAGAAGTCACCCTTGTTTTCAGCATCTTGTTTAAATTACTGAGGTATTCCCATGTCTTTGAAGGGTTACTCTGCGCTTGCCTGTGGTATGCTGCTTCTAATCACCTCCATTTATTGCTGACACATACTTGGCTCGTTTTACCTGTCTGTGATCTGGAGATGGGGGGCAGGAGGAGGAGGAGGAAGCGTCTTGCTTTCTTAACCTTGGGATGGCAGGTAGCAGTGCAGAGCCCTGCCAGGGTGGGCTAACACCGTGAAAGAGGGGAAGAGGAGGGTTACTAATCACAGCTTTCCTGTTAAAGCCCCTCTTGGGAGTAACAGCCCACCGCAGAAGGGTCTGGATACGCGCGTACGCCGCTGCTCAGCAGTGGGGACAGGATGCATTAGTGCAAGGTGTGTTGGTGCCCCATGCTAGCGCTGGAAGAGAGGGAGGTTCCCCCTGTGCCAGGCTCCTGACGGTGGTGCCGGTGTGAGCACAGCGACTGTGCTCCTTTGGGAGCCCCTTGGTCCCTGTTCTCCCTCCCTCCTCACCTCTTCATGGAGCACAGGCTGGAAGTTGGTTGCACCACCCCTGACCGATACTCGTGAAAGAGTCGCTGTGGTGCACGCAGGAGCTGTTTGGGAGCGAGGGCAAGCCTGGGGCACTGAAATGAGTGAGCTTGTTGTTGCAACACCTCCTGCGTGGCCGTGGTTTCAGTTCTTGCACTCCTCCCCTCCTTGCTGATGAATGCTGTAGGAATGCGCCAAGCCAAAGTCTCTGGGTTTCTGTTTAAATTTTCACTTTTCTTGACCCTCTGAATAAAAGAAGCTAAAAAGGGACGCAAAATATTCTGGGCTCCAAAACAAGGTGATGCTGTGGTGCTGGAGCACTTTAAAAAACGACCCATGGACTTTTAGGTTTTCCATGAGAGCCTGGTTAAAGGGAGCTCCTCCCCAGAGAGCAGGTATGTGGCTCCTACAACTTGTGTCCCTCTAAGACGCATTCAGGAGAGGAGCAAAATCATTAACTGTTCCCAAAAGCTTGGCTTAAGAATTTAAAATATGCTGTCCAAGAGGATAGGAAAATTGAAAACATGACAACTATATTGTGGCTCATGATGAGGTCTGCTAGGCAGAACAGAAGTACAAAAAACATATGTTAGTGGAAGCTCTACTGGAAAAAACAAGTGCAATTCACATGCACTCATCTTTCTGGCAATGTCTTCCAAAATTATTCCAGTGTTAGTCTGATTTGTTACTAAGTTTGCAAAGCAGTAGTGTGAAATGCTACTGTGGGTTTTCTTCCTGCCCTACAATTGGCTGATCAGTGATTTAAAGTCAAGTGAAGGCTGGGATTTCAAAATCTGTAAGGTATTTTTGTGCTTGGGAATGTCTTCAGCCATCCCTTCTAACTTGAATACTTGTTTTCTATAACTTGGCTGTAATGTTTTCTTGCCTCAGTCAACATCATCATTGAAGTAATGATATTAAATTAGTCATGATCCTGTAACTTGCAGCAGGTTTTGTTCCCAAATGGGATGCTGTGTCAGCACAGCACATTGTGTGTTGTAGACTGCAGGGCTGGAGCCTTCTCACTCACTTTCTACTTTTTTTTTTTTAATAAATAGCACAAGTTGAGATGCTTTCTAAAACAAAAATAGAGAAAGCAAATATGATTATTTTTAGGCTTTCAGCTCAAGGGGGTGAAGGTCAAAAACATGCAATTGAGCAAAGTTATTAATTAATAACTAGTTACCGGATTCTTCCCAATTTATGACTTCATGTATCGTAACTCTTTGGTAAGACCTCCTTGCCAGTTATAAACATGCCCGCTGAGTAATCATACAGTACGTACAGCCAAAAAATAAAGCTGAGTACTCAGCAGCTACCAATTAGTAGAGCCTGTTCCTGACTACAGCAGGTCAGAGAAGTTATTCAGCAAAACAGTTTGTTGAAGGAAAGATTTCTCAGTTTTATTAAAACATAGAGGAAGCCTCGTTTGTGCTGCAGAGGAGCCAGCTCTGCTGGAGTGCGCTGCCCGTGCTGGGAGCAGGGACTGGCTGAGGTGCTGGGCGTTGAAGGGCAGCCCTGCAGTTCGCTCGGAAATGGGCCACATCTCTGGGGAGACTTCTTGCCTCTGCCTGAAAAGCGGTGCCCTCTGTGACTGAGCTCTGGGTTTGGGCGAGGGCTGCAGTGCCATAGCTGTGCTGAACTAACAATGGAATGCTGCTGGGCAAGGTGGGGGCCCTCATGAGAAAGCCCCAGGAGACCTCCAATGATGGCCACTTCTCTGTGCTGCTTTTTGAAAGTGCTGTGCAGTTTGAGCAGAAGATTAAACCTGAAAATGGCTTGGAGAGCATCTGCTTCCCTACTAGCCTTCAGACTTTAATGCTTAACCATCCTTTATAATCAGGACATTATGGATGTTTGTGTTTCTTCTAGCAGTGGGGGGAGTGGAGAGGGAGAGAGGCGGGTATGAAAAGTGAGTGTGAAGTCAGGAAGGTGAGGACCAAAGAGCTGGACAAGATCTTTTCTCTTCCCAGCTGCTGGAGAACTTCTTTTGTGTAGGGAGGAACCCACAGTCCATCTTATTCCAATTTAAGCATATTTCAATAATAAATGCAGTTTCAGTGTGAGAGGCTGAAACACCACTAGAAATCACTGCTCATTAGGCAGTGGCCGCTTTATTTGTGGAAGGCTTGATCTCAGAATCCCCAAGGGATCAGGATCCTGCAGGAGGTGGATCTCCCTATCTCCCTGATCACCTCTCTGCCTCCTATCATCATGGCTATTTGCAGTCACTAATAACCTCATCACTTGCCCGTAAGGCATTTTCTTTGCCTTATGGATTAGAGGCTGAAGTGCAGTACAGACTAAATGACTTGCCCAAGGTCACGCAGGAAGTTGGTGTCTGAGCCAAGAAGTTCAGAACCAGTATTTCTGAATCACGACTTTGACATCCCTGTACTAACTTTGATTTGGTTAAGGTTGGGTCCCTGGGGAGAAGGAAAGAGTTAAAAAAACCCCAAACCCATGATGATGATCTTTAGTGAGAAACAGTGCCTCCAATTCAAATGTTTCTCTCTTGCTCTGACCCTTCATATCTCCCGAGCTGTCAATTATTCTAAAAAGCCTTATCCGATGTGTTTGTCACATTCCCCATGAATAGCCTTTCAGGATCACAAATCCTTCTTGCTTGCAGCCTCTTGGGTTTTTCTTTATTTTCTTTTTTCTTTTGGTGGTGGTTTTTTTTCTTCATGTGCTGTTGGATGGCAGGCGAAGGGAGGAACCTCAGAGGCAGCCAGCCAAGGGTGTGAGTGGTACAGGGTTAAGTAATGGCTTTGCTGACATGGATTCCCGTAATTGCTGCCTACTCCTGCCCTGCCAGGAACAACCCATCAGGCGGGAGGTTTTGAAAGTCAAAACAGTCCAGGCCAGTAATCTATTGACCTGTGCAGGGCTGCAGGAGAAAGCCTGTGCCTATGTGTGTGCTCTGTGAGGGAGCTTATTAATTAAATGTAATAATATTTAATTATCTAAGTAATAAGTGGCTTGGAGCTACAAGAGATTGATGAAGCACACATCAGAGGCTTGGGGAGGTCGGTGTGCTCAGGGTGCAGGAGGGAGAGAGGACCCTGTAAGGTGAGCTCTGGGGGGCTGCAAGGCAGCGGCTGCCTGGGTGCAGGATGCTGGTCATCCATGGTAAAAGCTGCCTCACTCCTGTCTTAGCTGCTCAGTAAAGGGCATGATTTCCCCCCCTACCTTTTTTGTCTATATCCCCTTTTATTTATTCTAGATCCAGCAGAAATGGACTATGAGGGCGGAGTTATGGATTTCTTGTAATGTCCAAGCAAATACTCCATATTGGTTGCAGCTCTAAAGCAATCTGAAGAGGCTGAATACACGTTCTGATGTCCATAGGATCAGAAGCTTTCTCTGTTTTTCACTAATAGCTTAAAAAAAGGGATGTAACTCTAAATTTGCTTCATTAAACCCTGCCTCCCAGTCTATCTCTTTAACTGACCAATGAAGCAAACTCCAGGACCTCATTTTTCCACTGGTTATTTCCTGCTCACTTTGAGTTCATGAATTTATCCATGCCTCCTCCTTGTCACAACACCAGAGATGCATTTCAAAGCCTAGTGCTCTGAAGGTGACTGTTCAAAGTAACAGTTTGATGGACAAACTGATGTTTAGATTTATTTTGAAGTCTTCTACCAAAAAATCCACATTAGGCTCTCAAGAATGTCCTCTTTGTCAGAGGAAGCATTGCTTTATCTTGTGTGTTACTGCTGTGTCCTGCTTCATCAAAAGGAGATGTTGTCCTGGAAATCTGCTAACACCAGGTGATAGAGATATGAAACATCAGTGGACAGGGAGAGGGAAGTGCAGGTTATCCAGAATCACCACAGAGTAAAGGTCTGCCTGACCTGTGTCAGATTGTCTTCTGCAGCTAGGCAATGAAACCATAACTTCTGTCAGCTCTTCAGAAGGTAAAGAGCATTTAACCTCTCTTCCTTGAGCAAAACTTAGTTATCCTGACTCTGCTTGTTGACTGGAGTCCAAATGCTCTTCTGCTCCCCTTTCTCATTAAACAGACTGACCTATTTATTCATGTTGCTTAACTCTCCTTTGACCTAAGATGCTGTACATATACAGTACTATTGATTTTTCCATGGTGCGGGTATGGGAACCATAGCCTAAATGTGTTCTTTCCTCAACAGCATATTTTTAAAAACAAAATCAACAAACTTCTGTCTTCTCTTTAAGTATTACTTAAAAGATCTGGATGCCAAAGTATCATGATGGAAAGATTTTGGAGAAAAGTAAAAGCTTGTTCATGGACTTATTTTTGAATTATCAGATCTGTTGCGATTTGTAGCGTGTGGGTTTTTTTGTGATGTTTGCAGTGATTGTTTTTCCTGACTGGGATTCTTTTAGAGGCTTTAACATTCAGTGTGTCTGTGTACATTTTTGCATGCTGTTCCTTGGCTTTAGGAAACTTGCGGTCTCAGGTTTTGGGCCATAAAATGTGGCTGCTTTCATAAGGCTGATGTTGAAGAGTGGGTGATTGCTTGTGAAATGCTCTTGACCAATGCTTTGCTAGGGTGTGGGCCTTCGCACAAAATCTGGAGCGGAGCTGGGAGGAAGAGGGGACAGAAGTAGAGATGCTCAGGGAGGCTCTTGGAGCTCCTTCCTCTGCTGGGGCAGGCATGAACTGCTGTGTCACTAATGCAGAGGGGTTCACCTAGGCCTTTGGTGTTTTAGCTAGTCATGCTGTTGACACATGGGTGAAGCAGCTTTGCTTAACTGCCTTATTTGAGGCAACACTTCAGCTTGTGGGGAATCTCTCTGAAATGACGTCGTGGTTTCAAACATCTGTTTTTGCCTTTCTGTGGACTGCATGCATAGCCACGTTGTCCATTCCTTCTTGGTGTGAGAGTGTGCAAGCGTGCCAAAATCCAGCCCTCTACAGATACCAAACACAGCTGTTATGTAGCACTTGCAGAGAGTACCACAAATCTTCATTTTTGCAGGCTTATGTCAACCAACTCATACCAGTAAAACCAGCAAGAATGGTTTGCTGTTCTTGAGAACTTTTACTTAATCCATTTTAAAAAGCTAAGAATCTTCTATAGTGATGACTTTGATGTTTATCAGAAGAGATATTAGAAAGGGGAGGCACAAAATAACTACTTTGCACAAAAGAGGAATGAGTTACGTTCTTGGTTCAAACACCATCTGGAGTTTGCTTTGGCTTTAGTTATGTGGAAAGAGCTCCACTCACTGGTAGACCAAATTTCTACACTGTTATTTGTGATTACTTGGTCCTGGGCTAAAAAGATATCAACTGGAGCAGCTATTCCAAAAGATAATGTGACTACCTTACTGGGAAATCCTAGTGTATATATTGGGTTAGAGAAAGTATATTTTTATGGATGTGAATGGAGTAGGTCTAGAAGGTCTTCAGAAGAGTTTGCTATTTGGCTCACTCACACATGAGTGGCTGATGGACACAGCATGCTTTGTTCCTGCTATGATTAAAACAAAAAAATTCCGGCTTTGACCAGGCAGTGAGCAACATTTTTTTTTTTTCCCCTGACCAAGTCAGCACTTTTGCTTCCTCCTTTGCTGTCCACAAGGAGCAGGCCCCTCTGCAAATGCCGGACTATCGTAGAATGGTTTGGGTTGGAAGGCACCTTTAAGGTCATCAAGTTCCAACCCCCCTGCCATGGGCAGGGACACCCTCCACTAGACCAGGTTGCCCAAAGCCTTATCCAACCTGGCCTTGAACACTTCCTGTTCCAGTGCCTCACCACCTTCATAGAGAATTTCTTCTTAATATCTAATCTAAATCTACCCTCTTTCACTTCCAAACTGTTACCCTTCATCCTATCACTACAATCCCTGATAAAGTCCCTCCTCATCTTGTCTTTAGGCCTGCTACATGCTGAAAGGCTACAATAAGGTCTCCCCAGAGCCTTCTCTTCTCCAGGCTGAACAACCCCAACTCTCTCAGCCTGTCCTCATAGGAGAGGTGCTCCAACCCTCTGATCAGCTTCGTGGCCCTCCTCTGGACTCGCTCCAACAGCTCCATGTCTCTCCTGTACTGGGGCCCCCAGAGCTGGATGCAGTACTCCAGGTGGGGTCTCATGAGAGCTGAGAAGGGAGGTAGAATCACCTCCTCTGACCTGCTAGCCACACTTGATGCAGCCCAGGACACAATTGGCTTTCTGGGCCGCAAGTGCACATTGCTGGCTTATGTCCAGTTTTTTGTTCACCTGGTGGTGTGCTGCGTGGCTGCCTGCCTGAGGGCTGCTTAGTGGGAGGCTCTTGGGAGTTTGCTGTTCCAACAGGTACCAATGAACTGTTTAACACAGGGTTCATCAATGATGGTTTGGAGGCCCTCCTGACAGTTAAATATTGTAGGCTTATCCATGACTATATCCTTCAGAGAGAGATCATGGTTTGTGAGTTGCTGTGTCATACTTCGAATGCAGGACAAGGCTTGCCTAGTTACAAGCATGATGGGGCCATGTATGCAGAGATGAGTTGGTGCTGGCCCTGGAGGCACTGTTGTTGCAACAGCAAGGCACTGCTGGGGTGTGGGTCTAAGCACATGAGGCTGGATGGCTTTCAGATCCCAGCCAGGCATGAGCCTTGTGGATGACCGGGGCTGTCTTCGCTCAGGGATTGCTTCGTGTTGGTCCTAGCCAAGTAGTAAGAGAGATGTTTCTAGAAACAAGGAATGCTTTGTGCCCACATAAAATGGTTACAGCTTGATTTGTCATCCATGTTACACCATCTGGGCTACTCCACTGCCATTGACTATGACCAAAGTCCTTCTTGGTTGTCTCTGAGGCTGGCCAGCTTACCTGCTGCCTGGCTAGTGGGTTGGAGGGTGTATGAGTAAGTGGTGTGTATATACGATGCTGTGCTAATATGGCCCTGGGGATCTTGTGCCTTTTTGGGGCACTTAGGACAGCAGCTCTGGCTATGTGGGCACGGCAGCCAGCACAGCCACAAAAATGGTGGATACGTGTTGTAAATGATAGAAACAAATTCTGTCTGAGCCTGCAATGACTGGGTCATGCTTCAGGGTTTTCAAGTCACGATTTGAAACTGATTTGATTTACTGCCAGTCACGAGAATTGATTCTGGCAGGAATAATCAATACTGCCTCTTAATTGTCTTGAACAGTGTTAATACATTCATGCCTGAACAGACACATTCCCTGTGTTAACGCATGACATGCAAAATGCTTCAGTGCTGAATGAAGATGCTGAGGGACCTAAAAAGGCAAATCAATGTGTGCTTGCTCAACCATGATTAGAATGTTGTCTGATTTTTAGTTCTGAAGTGAAAAAGCACCCTTTTCAGTGGCAGCTGAGCTTGTCAGTCCAGGTAGCTCTAGGCAGAGCAGGAGATGTGCTGTGTGCATGGTTGTGCTATCTAGCACATGGTGTGGGGGAGAAATTGTGGTGGTACACTGTGGCCTGGTTATATCTGGGAGAGATGGAGCCCTTTTAACTGTGGGGCTTCATGTAACTGTACTCATATCTTTTTAAACCTTCCATGTGTTGTATGCAAGGTGGTTGTAGGGAGCTCACTTGAAGATCAGGATTGGAAACTCTTCTGGGCAAGTATCTCCATTAATGCCACAGTGAGCATACCTGAACTGTACTGGCTTGCCTGGCCCCTTTCCTGTCTCCAGGAGTGGCTGTATAAATGGGAATCCTGGTGGAAGGAAGAGTGAGGCAAGTGTGCATGTTCCTGCTCTCCAATATTCTTGTAAGGGGTTGTCCACAATAACCTGACTTCCTGAAAGTCACCCAGGAATTTGTTGTGTGCTTATTAAGGGTTTTTACGATCTTATGATGGTGTGGTTTTACAGTCTTCTCTGCGTTAACAGGGAACTCCCCATGAGTCAAGATTTTAAGCAGCAAATAACATCTATGAACAATGCAGCATTTCCCCACTTCCCTTCACCCTCACCTTTGTGATCCCCAGCCCTGTACTGCTGGGCTGGCTGTGACACAGGAGGCTTGGCTCCTGGCCCTGATACAGGGTGGCCACCAGCTGCACACGTGGCTCAGTCAAGCCCACTGTTGCATCGCAGGCGATGCACAGCGCCTCCAGGACGGGCTTTGGGCAGGATAAAGTGGAAACCTCTGCTCTTAGACGTTGCTACTGCTCTGCACTATGGATCTGGGACCTCGCTGTGCCAAGTGATGTACGAACAAAACGTGGTCCTAGCTCCTGGCATCCTGTAAGCTAAATGAATGCTGATGTGAACTCACATAGAAATCCAAACAGACATATCTACATTCCTCTGGCCTTACTAGCAAAGATTTGCAAAGTCACTTATGAGAGCAAAGTAGTTTCTAGAGACTCTGCAAAGCTGCTTTGGCAGATGATATTTTATCAGGCTGCTTTGCCAGGAAACTGAAGCAATACTGTGATATGGTAAGGGACACTTAACTCTCTTCCAGTGCCAGCATAGTCACGTTTAATGAACAAATAACCAGCTGACACATAGCTGTATGAAAACATACACGTTTAATAAATGCTTGTGTGTAATAGATGACAGACACTTGTCATAACCTTGAGCATAACAATATGTAGCTATCTGGACCAGCATAATTGTTAGAAAAACAATTCAATTTCATTTCAAGTGTTCTCCATTTCAATCTTGTCGAAAGCCATAGTGTAGCCAAGATATGAATATTTGAAATTAAGTGTTATGGATGAGAAAAATCTCAGCTGTAAACTGAAACCTTTGTTATTTTCCCCAATCTTGAAGTAAGAGTGAACCCCTTAGTACTGAACATCAACATTTCTTCTGCTTGTGGAGTTCTATCCAGCATCCAATGAAGACTGGAAATTCTGCATGTAGCTCCTTTTTTGAGGAGTAGATTGGTAAATTAAAAGAAAAACAGAAGTGTAGAGCTATATATGTTTCAACAGTTGAGGTTAGTAAATATGATGAACAAAAAAATTACCTGAAATTTCTTGCACTACTTTGTATTTCTGAGTTTTTTAGAATAGATTGAACGAAGATTCATACTGTGTAACTTAATTTCAGTTCCTGCCAAGAATAGGAGTGAGATGACTTTTTTGTATTGTGACTGTTAATCAAATTTTCTTTTTTATGACAAAAGCATACAACATACATACTTGATAGGCCAGACTTGAGTGTTGTGTATTTATCCTCTAAAACATGTGACATTTGAAATGCTGCTGTTCTTTGATTACTGATTTGCCAGTGTTTCTTCCTGGAAAGAGCAGGTGTTGGATGTACTGCTGCTTTGTTTCAGTATGCCATGGTGAGAAGTGAAGGTAGGCAAAGCAAGGAAGGCCCTAGTGAGGGGACACAAGAGTGATTATGTCTAGAGTTCAGGTGACAGCTCAGACCCTGGAGGGAGGTTTTATTTGCATAGGGCAAGCTGGTCTGCAAAGCAATGGGTATCTCAAATGCACTTATACAAAAATGTGAGAGAGAACTCTTCCACCTAGAAATTGTATGTATAGAAGTGTGGGCATATGCACACACAGATGAAATGCTTTTTGGGGAAAAAGATCTTTAACTTCAAAGGACAGGTGTGTGTCTGGTCTCTTTCATTTTTATAAAAGAAAAAAAGACCTTAAATCATCTGATTGCAAGTGTAACAAGCCTTCCTAAATTCTTCAGGTCGTGGTCTCAGAGCAGGGAGACCAAATTGCTGGCGCTGAAAGACTGAACTTTGCTAGAAGCTGAGACCGTGGTGGCTCAGCCAGCGGGGTATTGAAGCAGAACGCTGTGCTGGTTGTAACCCAGGCAGCCCACTGATTCCTGAAAACGCCACGCTGTGTATGCAATTGTATCTGCTGAATTGTGCATCGAAGGCCTGCAGATCACATTTTCCACATGGCTTTTCTAAATGCTTTGATCATGGCTGGAGCTTTTCCTGATATTCCTTCGTCGCTACTTGTCTCTTGCTCTTTCTGAAGGTTTTCAACACTGAAGGAAATACTATGGAAGTAAGTGTGTTTACGTGTCTCAGACAAATAGAAGATCTTATGGAAAGGAGTAAGGATATATTTTGGATGTTCTTTCCAAGATAGCTTTGAAGTGAGAAATAGAGTGTTGGGGAAGGACTCTCTATTTTTGGAGGAATAAACATCCTTATTCTCTCCTTTCCTGTGATCCAGATCAAAATTTGTAACTGCCTGCAGTAACATACTGAACATTCAATTACACTTGTGCTAAAAGCAAACTCGAGCAATGACGTGGCAATGCCACCTCTCTGTGGGATTTCCTTGTGTGTAAAAGTCTGAGCTGATGCTTGTTATGTAAAGCAGAAAGGAGAAACAAGCTGTGGCGTGGATAGGAGCTGCAATATGGCGAAGCATAGGCTTGCTGGGACTCTGTAGTAGTTGAAATGTAAAAAGGGGGGCTTCACGCTCTTCAGGAAGTGGACTAAAGCTGTAAAGAAGCTGGATGAAAAGGTTGCAGCAAAATGAGAAGTGAGGGGGCAGATGTGTGCATGCTAAAGAAAATACACACCTCACCTCACAGATCAGAATGAAAAAGAAACTAACCCACACACGCTTTTATTTGGACTGGAATCTTCTCCCATTTCCCAGACAATGCTGGCATCATGTGGCCACTTTATTTAGCTTGCCTTGTACTAAAATATTTCCAAAAAGTCTTTACTCCTCCTCAGCATCTTTGATTGGAATCCCAGAAAAAGCTCACAAACACCACTAACTCAGCTGTTTCACTTGCCTGGATGCCCTGGGACACTGTCTCCGCTTTGCAGAAGACATAAGGAGTCTTAATTGGTGGTTTGGGGTCTTTTACTTTCTGACCAAACATCGCTGATCATATTTTTTCAAATGATCAGACTGCCTCTTCTAACATGCGGAAGAGTTTTTAGCTGTGTTTTGTTTTTGAGTCTAAATGAGAGAAGGAAATTGTCACCTGCATGGCAGGCTGGGGTGGGAGTGTTTTCCCGCTGTGGGGACATGCTTGTAAGGAGGGGGAGCAAGGTTAGGGGTCAGTGGGTTTGCAGGGAGGGAAAAGAAACTGAGGCAGCAATTCTTCCTAGAGAGGAATAGTGTGGGCTGCAAGAGGAAAGGCAAAGCTCATTTTGGAAAGAGCTGGAGAGAGAGAGATCTTGCAGCGGCCAGGAGATATGCACACAAGGAACGGGAGTGGGAACAAGGAGGAAATGGAGCTGTAGCAGCGCTTTTCATCGGTACCCCGTAGAAGATATTAGTAAAACAGACCTCAGTGCCTGCTGGGCTATGGAGAAGAAAACTGCATATCTCATTCTATATTTAGCTGATTGGCTTAAACCAGGCGATAGAAAATAAGGGTAATTTTAAAGCAATACTGCTGGTATTCTGGAAGAAAGGAAACTTGGTTAGAGATTGTATCTAATACTAGTTGAAGTGGGATCCTGTTACACAGGCCAGATTTAAAGAATTTTGCAGAAATGCCCCTGAAGCTCAAGTAAATAAAGCTTAGGTGGTGTAGCTTTAATCAATGATACTAATAGCTTATTAACCTCCATCCAAATTAACCTGCCAAGAACAGAATCTGTTCAGGGGAGTTCCTCTTTGAAGTTCTGTACTTCCAGATAAAATGGAAAACTTGGCAAGAAACATAAAACAGTCAGAAAGGGAAGGTATTTCTCCCAGCTATGTTTCAGATTGTGAAAGAGATGATACAGCATTCTTAAATATTAAGACAGAGCATGTGTATAATTGCATGCTTGCACAAATGTACAGAGGAGCTGTGCATGCTTGTATACATTACTGTACGTACAAACACTTGTGTATATGTACAGATGCATGGCAAAGATTGTCTATAGCTTTAAAAAAATCTCATACAGGTGCAAAAATGTTGAAAGTATGAAATCTAAAATGAATGAGAAAACTGTTAAACCTTCTTCAAACATTGTAAAGCCAAATAAATCTCAGGTTTCTGCTGATACTGGGTATCCAATCAGGTAGTCAATTAGTAGGAAACACATGCCTCATTCTAAAGTATGCAGTGCTAGCTGTATAAATGTATGAATATTTACTAAAACACATGCCTAATAATTATGGCTCTGATTTTATGGCTTTTATGAACTTTTTATTATTTTGTGTTTAGGTGACAGGGAACCTTTAATACAACTCATGTTGTTCAGATTGGTTGCTCTTGGTTAAAATGTCTAACTTGGATCATGTCAAAGCTTCGACAGGGGATAAGGTACAAAATTCTATCACAATAAAGAGATACTTGGGCTTCTGCATTGCATTGTAGAAAATAGATATTAAAATTTTTTTGCATCTAGGTGAAAATCCAGAGCTGATCACTAAATTTCTTCTCCATGATAACTTAAATTCCAAGTGCGGTTTCCTGGGAAAGCTTTCTATCTCTAGCACAGACCCAGCTGAATCAGACTGATTGAAGGTAGTACTGCAGAGACAGGAGTGCAGGCCCTTTGCCTTTCTATGGTAGAATCTTTCCTACAGCTTCAATCCAAAAAGGAGATACTTCTATTTCACTATATATGATTAAATATAAAGATTAATATATGCACATACCAACTGTGTGAGGTCTGCTATGCCATTTGTTCCCAAAGACTGTTTTTTTCCCCACATTTATCAATGCATCTCTAAGAACCAAAAGGAAGCAAAAATGCTATGTGTACTGTTTTATATGTGTTCTTCCTGTGTAGTTTTAAATGGGAGGCTGCCTGCATCATTGAAAGTTGTTGGGCTGGATACACATTGAACTTGCATTGCCGTTACCTAGGGAGTTCACTGTTGGAATAGGACTTGTTAAAAACTATTGAATAGATATTTGTTTTCCTGAGTGTTTTGGAAGGGGATGTATGGATGGAAAAGGAAAATGAGAAAGTAGATAATGTGACTGAGGTGAAGAGAACAGGTTCTTCCACTTAACTGTGGAGTGAGGGAAAAGGTGAGATTTTAGGTGGGTTACCCTTTCTCTAACTGTAGCTCTGCCTTCTCATTTCTCCTGACTGGAAGAATGAGAAGTTCTTTCTTTAATGTTTTTAGAAGCTTTTGCATAGTTCTATGGGTGAAGGATGGGACCTGTCATTAGTGGTGATCTTAATAATTTTGGGCCGTGATGGCAGATAATCTTCCTGATGCTTATGTACCTTTACCAGAGCCATGGAGAACAAGCATTGGCAGATAGAAGTGCGTCTTTACAAGGCAAATGGGGCCTACATTTCTTGCTGCTGCAGGACAAAATTTACTTTGGATGTGAAAGAAAAATGAGCTGGCTGAGGTGGTGTGGCTTTTTTTTTCCGAAACTGCTACTTCACCCTTTCACTCTGATTTCTCAATGGAGTCAGGTATCGCTAGTCACAGCTATTTACCACTAAACATGCCAGCAAGGCATACTTCATGCTCTCTGGAACATTGTCTATGAATCTGATGCATTGCAGGAAAGACTGGGATATCAAATGCAATGTGAGAGATTTAAAATGTGAAGAAAATGCCTAAGAAAGCTTGTGTTTCCTTTTTGCTAGTTGGTGGAGACATGGCTGCTATTTTATTGATCACATCCACTGGGATCTGTCGACACCAATCTTGCCATTTTTTTCCTAAAAACTGAATCTCCTGTGCAGGTCCCTTGACCTTATGTCATTTGATGGCAAAACCGGCTTTCAGAAGGATTTGAACTATTTTCTTCCCTTTCTCAGAAACAACTTCTGCTGTGTTGCCCCATATAATGGTGTCATCGATGTATCACAGGTGCTCTGAGCTTCACCCTGTTCCAGCGCAGTCTGGATCAGTCCATGGCAAATGGTGGGGCTGTTTCTGCCCCTGGGGCAGTCAATTCCAGGTGTACTGGGTGCCCCTCCAAGTGAAAGCAAACTGTGGCCTGTGCTCTGCCACCAAAGGGATTGAGAAAAAACGCATTCCTGATATCAATTGTGGCATAGCGCTTGGCTGCCTTTGGCTCCAGTTCGTATTGAAGTTCTAGCATGTCCGGCACGGCAGTGCTCAGCGGTGGCATGACTTCATTCAGGCCACGATAGTCTACCGTCAGTCTCCACTCCCCATTCTGCACTGGCCACAGGGGAGCGTTAAAGGGTGAGCGGGTTCTGCTCATCACTCCCTGGCTCTCCAGCTGACGAACCAGCTTATGGATGGGAATCGGGGAGTCTTGGTTGGTGTGATAGTGCCACTGGTGCACCATCGTGGTAGCGATTGGCACCTGTTGGTCTTGGACCCTCAGTAACCCCACACCAGAAGGGTCCTCTGAGAGACTGGGCAAGGTAGACAGCTGTTCAGTTTCCTCTGTCTCCAAGGCAGCTATGCCAAGAGCCCACTGGTACCCTTTTGGGTCCCTGAAATACCTTCTCTGGAGGCAGTCTGTGCCCGGGATGCGTGGAGCCTCTGGGCCAGTCACAATGCGGGGCTTTTGCCACTCATTCCCGGTTAGACTCACTTTGGCCTCCAGCAGTACAGTCAGCTGTTGGGATCCCCCTGTCGCTCCAGAAATACAGGTGGGTTCTGCCCCTTCATGGTTGGATGGCATTAGGGTACACTGTGCAGCGGTGTCCACTAGAGCCTTATACTCCTGTGGATCTGACGTGCCAGGCCATCGAATCCACACAGTCCTGTTTGTCCCTGTCCTCTGCCTGGCTGGAGGGAGGGCCCCTCTAGTCATGGTCACAGTATTCATTACTGACAAATGGATTTGTGTGGCGCACGTGGATTCAAATCTCATCCTTGTTACTCACTACTTGTAAATATGAATCAGAAGCTCCTTCCATCAGATCAGAAGTAAGATCAGCCCTCCTACTGTAGGAAACTGAGATTGTCTCGCCTGGCGACTCTCATATCCGTGCCTCTAGGGTAGAGGTAGGTTTTCCATTCCACTTCCTCATGTCCTCTCCATGGTCACTGTAGAAAATATAGAAGCTTAGCTGTAAGAAAACTCATGTTAACCAGAAAGCTACTCAAGGCCTAGAAGTATTTCAAAGCCTGTCCCCTGTATAGACCCACCCAGGGCTGGTTTAAAACCCAGTCAAGCTAATCACATAGAGACAATCTTGACAAAGGATGATTAATTAGTTAATGCAGGTGTATAGCAAGATAAAAGGAAAATCATAGTGTGTGGGAATTGCTTGCTCTAACTAAACTTTAATAAAACAGCTTGAAGGTCTGTAGGTAATTCTCAGAACTGTGTAAAGATCAACTCAGAAGAGGAAGACAAAGGAAACAGCAACCCTGAGACGACCTTAAGAGAAGACAAGGATCTGAAACCAATCGGGATACCAGAGGGGAAGGAAACTGCTAAGACAGAAGAATACCTGGGACTTAGTAAATGGCAGACTTGGGGAGCTGAAAAGGTTGACTGGAAAATTACAAAGACTCTAAAGTGTTGAAACTGGGTTTAGAATGGCATAAAAAGTAGACTTGTGAGAAGAACCATTTGCCATTCACTGAGGTGGTAGCCCAACTTTGAGTTGCATGAATAAAGCAAACCTAGGATAACTCACGTCTGGTAAATTTCTTATACCCTTTTACAGTCATGCAGGTAAAACCACAGGGTGCCTTGTGGTGCATACCCTCTATATCCTCTCTCTTGGGCAGAGGAACGCTTACTCCTAATAGCTGAGATACTGATCCATACAAGCAGGGAATTGGGCATACTGAGTTGCCAGACCTCCCGGGACAGATTTTCAAACAGATTTTTGGATTTTTTGCACAGTCTTTCTATAGCTGAGGTGCAGGTCTATAGGGAGGAAGAGAGACTTTCCTTGTATGGCCAGAGCTGGCCAGCTGCTTCAACCACCATTGGTGCCTCTTTGTCTTTCCAGTCTGTTACTGCCAATGAGTTGGCATACGCTGGTGGTGTGCTCCATACAAACTTCTACCCTGTGGGTCAGGTATGTTGGACTTCATCTGGATCTGTGGGTAGCTGTGTGTTGTTTGGGTCATAATAAACCATTTCCCACATACCTAACTCCCTCAGGTACTGGATACCTCTCTCCATGGTGGTCCAATTTCCTGGGTGACACATAATATCTTCTTTGAAGGCATGCTTTCCTTCATGCCTGACAAAAGTTGTCTCCAGAGGATGAGGGCTTGTGCCCCTTTTCTAATTGCCTTGTCAATGCCCCCTTCCCTGGACAGGGATCCCAGCTGCTTGGCTTTCCTGCCCTCTAATTCCAGGCTACTGGCTCTGTTATCACAACATCAGAGCAGACAGGTGACAATGTGCTTGCCTGGATGGTGGCTGAAATCTTTTTGGGTATCTTGCAAGATCCAAGTATCTTTGACAGAACTCATATAGGGAAGTTTCAGCCCTGTTTTTGGGAAGGAGAAACAGAAGTAGAGTACGGACTGAGTAATCAGCTCAAATGCCCCAGGGAAAATTTATGACCGAACTAGAAATGATGTCAAAATCCCCTGTTAACTAATTTAAGGAAAAAATTTTAAAGGGGTTGGCACTCTGGTAATGGTAGGAGAGTGAAGTTGCTCTCGCTACAAAAACAAACAAACAAAAACCCTACAGAAATCAGGACTGGTAAGACTATTGCTGCAGGAATTGGTGGGTTTTACTTCTTGGGGAAGAATGGTTAAAGCGTTAGAACTTCAAGATCAAAGTGCTCTTTAAAGATACCTTTACAGCTATTAAATTCAGGCTGCATGTCCCTACTTTCCTGGGTTGTACCCACTACAACCCAGTTCTAGGACAGGCAGGGAGGAATGCAATGCTTAAAGTGTAATAAGAATATAACAGCCCTGATCCAATACATGTGAGGATCAACAGGAAGGAGGATCACACTTGACTCAGATGGCACTAGGCTGGCAGAATGATATCTTCTGGGAAGGAGATGGGGTATAGTGGGATACTACCCCAGTTCTTGAATGTGCGGAAGGAGAGGAGCATTGAAGAAACTGTGTGACCTTCAGCAGCCATTTAGGCTCTAGGTTTTATATCTCACATGGAAGGTAGGGATTGGCAGAGCCACAGTGCTTGTCTGTTCATTGCGTGTGTCCAGAGCAGAAGAGCAAGCAGATGTTGGGGCTTGGGCCGAGTGCTTTCAGTAGTCCTTCTGGTTGCCTTGCTACAGGCATGACTCTGGCCTTGCCACATGGATCGTGTCTGTGGGACTGGAGACTGAAGAAAAAGCTTGCAGGGCCACTCTGTAGAATGTAAAATATGTATCTACCCGAGGGAAAGAATGCGGGAACTGTGCCTTACTGGTAAGACTTGGGAATAACCCGAAAACAGGTAACACTGCAAAGGGCAACACATGTGTTATGGATCCTGGCTGTGCACTGACTTAGTGCTGTTGGAAAGCATTTGAGGGAGAGTTTAACGTAAAAAAAAAAAAAACAAACTGGTTTGGTGGTGGAGGCATGCAGGATTCTGCCTGCTCTTTTCCCAGCCACTAGCTGTGTTTCTATCTCATTCCCCCCTGGTAGTATTTATTTTTTTTTTAACTTTCCTTTTGTGTCCTTGCCATGTTAGATGAGAGGCTGTTTTCATGGCAGGTGCTCTTTTGAGAAAGTCGCCATGAGCTTTGTAGGCAGTGTTCCTTGTTCCCATCACAATTGCTCTGTTGCAATCCAGCCTGTAAAACTGAATTTGAGTTTGCTGCTGTTGTTCCCTTGCCCCAAATATTTATCATAAGGTATATCAAAGCAGTCATGGGGTTTTTTTAAACTTATGAGGTGGAGTGGGTAATTGTGTTAAATGAAGGCATGAGACATGGAACTCTTTCAGCCTCTCTAAAAGAAATCCGGAAATTTTGCATCTCTAACATTTTCCTTGGTGTGCTTGAGTTCTCTGTAATTTATAGATTAATCAATTCAACTGTTCCAACATTTTTAATGAGAAAACTACCCATAATATATAGCAATAGCTTAAATATAGTGTGTCTTACCCTGGTAATAAAAGCATGCTACAAGATTTTAATCTAGTATTGTGGAATACTCTTGGGTATTTTTTTAAATTAACATAAGGGCTGACTGCTGGAAGATACTACATGAAAACAAATTATATTATTAATCAAACCAAAGCACAGAATTCTCCACATAGTGGTTTTAAAATGCCCAAGATGGTCTTTAATTGAAATGTTACAGAAAATAACAGAATGAGAAACTGTGTACTTGGTGCTTAATTAACTTTACAATGTATGTTCAGCAGTTTATATTAGATGGTGGGACCAAAAATGTAACTATGTAAGATGTTGCCAACACACTGAGTCCATTTATCTATTGTCTAATAATAAATTTCAACTTAGATTAATAAGCACCCTCTTAATTAAAACAGTGTCATTCCTTGTTGCATGCTGAAATGGCTGATGCTAAAAGCCATTTCCATGCATTGCCTTCTATTAACTTTACTCACCTTTCCTTATAAGGATTATCTGTCACGCAGAGAAACCAGGTCTTAACAATGCTTTTTCTCCCAGCAGTTGATTGTTGTCATTTTTTTGCATTCTTTTCTCTAAACCTAGGCTGTGTTTTAGCCTTCTGTGGCTGTGAAAAGGATGAAGGCGATCTAAAAACTTTATATTTTGCACAGAAGGCCTAGTCTGGTCGGTCCTTATGTGATTTCTGTTTGCTCCCTGGACCAGGCATGGAGGTGACTGTGCCTCCCTGGAGACAGGCACCAGCATGGGCCTTGTCCACTTCATGTTCTTGCTCTGGGGCCTGTTTAAAATAGCTAGAGGACGACACTGAGATTTTGACAAAAGTTCCAGCTAGTCTTGCAGCAGTGATGAATAGTGGATGACTGGTGAGGAGGACAAGGACAGGACAAACGTATGATGATGTATTCCTCTTATAGTCTGCCCAAGCCACATTGCTGTGACTTTGTTCAAGCTGTGCATCTTCATGCTGCCAAAAGCTACTTCCATAACTGGTCAGCGCTTGGGTGCTCAGGACTTCCTCCTGTGCCCGCTGTCCTCTTAGGTTAGCAGATGTGCTCCCTTTTACCAGCACAGCGGTTCTGGCCCTGCAGAGCCCCAGCTCTGCCCTGACATTGCTGTCTTTGGTCTTGTTGCCACCACCTTAGCACTGGCTGGTGAAGCCCCTGGCTATGGCTGGTGGGGCTATAGGATCAGTCAAACATCAGTAGTTTCTCTGCACCTGACAAGAGATTCATCCCTCTTTTTTTTTTTTTTTTTTTTTAACTTTATGGCAGGTTGTATGGGATTGATTGTAGTACAGCGCTGGCATCCCTCTAAATATCCAAGCAATATTCTGGGCTTGAGCATGTCCCCAAAAGAGCAGGGGAAGATGGTGAGCAATAATATTGGTCTTAAGTACCTTTTGATGTCTGAAGAAAGTGTTCAGCTTTATTGGGGAAGGGCTCCTCTCTGCAAGGAAAGAGTGTCTTACCTACATGATCTATGTCAGAGCTCTCCCAGAGCCCCTGCTATGGGCAGTGGGTGGCTGGAGGAGGGGACAGGGTCTCTGGGGGGTTTGCTGAGCTGAGGGAAGTGGGATGACATCAGGGTGGTGGTGTAGGCTAGGACCTGGGGTGGGATGATAGCAGCGAGGTTTTCGTCTTTGCTCAGTTGAGCTCCCACTCACCTGACTTAGGTGATACCCGAGTAAAATCCAGTGTCAGTAAAATCCAGATACCTTGTAATATCCAGAGTTGCCTCCTCTGCTTTGTATCTGGTACTGGTCAATAAATCCTGCCTCTGATGGGAAGGGGTTTGTGTGTCTCTGTGCAAAGGTGCTGAGTGTGGCCTCTAGTGGCCTGGTAATATCAGATACTGGGAGTCAGGGCTTGCTGGGCTGCACATCTGCTGGGATCCTTGATGCTCTTTGTAAATTGAGACCTGCAAATCTGTGAAAGAAAAGAAAATGACCACCAGCAAGATGGGATAACTAGGTTGCTTGCTATCAAGCACCTGCTCTGGTGAGCTCAAACAGCACTGTGGGCATCTGTTTGTTGCACTAGAAGAGCTGTTACTAAGGACTGTACAATTTTTTTTAATGGATCCATAATTAGATATCGTTGCCAAAGCATTGGTACTTTTATTAAGTATAGAGTAGAAGCTTTCAGTAAACTATAAGCTCCAACAGGTGAGATCTTTCAAGTAAGGACAAAGTAAATATTAGATCACAGTAGCTTTAATTTATTAACGTTTACTTCTCTAACTTGCAAAGGTCTGTTGTAGGGTCTTTGGCCCCCTGTGTGTCTGAGATGTTCTCCTATCATCTGGGTTGTAGTTTCTTAGCAGCAGCCCAGGTTGGGTATCAGAGGACATAGTTTCAAAAGCTCCAGCCCATCTCACTTAGGTTATAGCAGAATCTACTGCCTTCCACAAGAGAACTTGTAGAAGCAAATCTGCTCATCCTGAGCACGTTGGTATGAAAGTAAGCCCTAGTCCAACAGAGCCTGTGGACACTGAAGAGCGTCCATTCCTTGAAGTACAGACTTAAGTGACAAGCAATAACAGTGCTAACAATCAGCTTATCCATTTATCTGCTAGCTTCCATTTTAATCCCAAGCAGTATAAGTGTCTAGCAGGTAAGGTGGAGCAAGTGGCATTTTTGTCTTGCTTTTTGTTTCTGGGGGATGTGTGCATGGGGAATATTGCTTCTCATCTTCCATAGCATCCTTACATAGATGTGTTCACATCTGTGCTTGCCTGTAACTGAGGTGCTTATATACTTTCATATTGAAAAAAGTTATTACTAGTGCTCACTAAGTGCGAAACATTCTTTGCAATAAGAAAGTTTCCTAATTCTGTACTTCTGATCTGTGGTGCTGACTCAGACATGAGTAAACTGTAAAATTGCGCTGGTGCAGAGCGTGCCTTTCACAGCCCTCCATCGTGCCCCTGACTCAGAGGTTATTTCCCTTGGAGGTATCTGGCCCTGCTTCAGCAGTGACTCAACTGTTTGTGGTGCTGAACACCACAAAAGACAGCCTGGCATATTGAAGAAGGCTGAAACTGGCACTGATTATATATTAATACGCTGCAGCTAAGCAGTGACTGTGAGCATCTGAGTCATGCCTGCAGCTGGCCCAGAGAAGGCTGAGGTAATTGGGAATAAGGTCTGCTGCAACTCATGCTCTTCCATTCTCTAGCCAGAGCCCTGTGTTGCTTCAGTTACCTCAGTGGCTAGGGAGAGCCTGCCTTACCCTGGGAGAGAGAGAAACCTGGGAAATAAAGCAGAGCTTAACTCCCCTTCTGTCTCTGCCTAGCGTCTGCCATGGCGACTTAGCTTTGAGCATGAGACAAGCTCCTGGTCTGCTGCTTGCAGTGGTTTCTCTCGTGATCGTGCTCAACAACATACGCCTGCAAGTGCGTTGTGAGGATCAGTTAGGGTCCACTTGCGTTTTCAGAAGTGTGTAATGCACACTCCATAACACTTAGTGTTTCTGGAAATTGCCTCTTGAGTCTCCCAAGGCTTTTTTCCCAGGTCAATTGACTTTTTATTCATGTAACATGATTCATTTTTTTAAATCAGTTTTTTTCCTTGTCTAATATGGACATAGATTCTCTCTGTGGTGAGGTTAGTCACCCTTGGAGAAAGGTGATGTGAGAATGCTCTGAGATGGTAGAGAAGATGAAAAAGCATACTTCTTGCTCTTTTGTTCTTTCCTGCTGTTTAAGGGCACAGGAAAGACTTCAGCAGCTGCTTTCTTTTTAGACAGAATCACCCTCATCCCTGCTTTTTAAAGTTGTGTTGAAAAAAAAGGAGAACTTTTTTGGGTTTTGCCTGCACAGTACAGTAGAAGCTATTTTAATGTTAACATCTGCAGACTGTTATTTTTATTTGTAATGAGATTGGGAAATAGTAATGTCTCATAGATCCCTAAAAAGCTATGGCTGGCAAAAGCTGGCTTGGGTGAAATTACTAAATTGTATTTTAGCCACAAGAATATTCCCCAGCTGATTCTTAGAGAGCTTAGGATGTTGCCTGGAAAGAAGCAGGTTGTCTTCACGTGTGGAAAAAGCAACAGCTTTTGGAACAAAAAAGTATTCAAATGGCAGACTGAAAACAGGGAAAGCTGCCTCCTTGTCTGGGCTTCCAGATGGAGCTGCTTTTCCCGGTGAATAGGCAGTGTGCTCTCACCATCTTTTGCATGCGGATGGATGCTCACCAGAGGCAGGATGGAGTCAGCTTTGCTGGTGTATGTGCGTAACAACACCTATTGGTCTGGGGCTAGGAAAAGGACCTGTGCAAGGGAAAGGATGGGGAAATAGTATATAATATATGAAAACAGACCCTTGTCTGAGCAGTGTTTTCCAGCATATCTGTTCCTCTTCACAGGCATAAACTCAATATCCAATTTATTTTATAGCAACAAACTAGTGCCTTTGAAGTCCTTTAACTGAACAAAGATTTGTTACATTGGCCTTTTCTCTACTAGCTCAGATATTTTTTTTTTTGTTCTCATCTGGTATTCTGATTTCTGTATTAGTTGATGCTTCAGGGAAAGGCAAAGAAACAAAATGAACACCTTAAAATGTAGTACATCTGTATAAAGTGGAGAACTATACGTGAGAAACGCTTCCTTGTCTGCAAGGGTGATCTGCCTGTGCAGTGAGGCAAGAAATTTGATTATTATCTTATTCCAACCTTTATTGTAGCTTGTGGAGCTGAAAACATTATTAATGTAAATAAAATGATTCAACCTTTCCTAGGTAACATAGTCATCTTTTAATTTTCAGAGGCGGTGAGTCCTGCAGGTTGGTTCTGTGCAGCCCAAGCTGGCGACCGTTCTTTGCCTCACGACTTACTTCCACTGTAGCTGTGGGACGAGGGACCCACAGAAGTCTCTGCTTTCCAACCCAATGCAATGTAAAACTGAACACTTTGCAGGGACTCAGATTTGTGTTGTATGCTGGTGTTTTTAGAAACAAAATCGCTTGCGTGTCAGGTCAGAAGCATCCCTGTTATCAAGGTGGGTCAGGAGCGCGTTGTGTGGCTGTCGGCATATTTTTGGCGTATGCCTCAGGTCCAAGCTAGCCTTTACCCCGGGCTGGCTCTGCTGGGTGGCAGGAGGAAGGAGTAAGCTCAGGGAGCTGCATCCCAGGCAGGCCCTGCAGATGGCAGCAGAACAGCACCGAAGGCAGAGCCCGGTCCACCCGGCGCAGCAGCATCCCCAGCTCTGCTTCAGCTGGAAAACTTCGGGCATTTTCCACTGAATCCCTCTGCGAGGTTGAGGGGTGAGGGCAGTTAATTCAGATATTCAAGCCATGTGCGAAGGTCCCATGTTGGAGTTCAACACTTTGCATTCAGGCACGGCAAAAAATAATGCTTTTGAAGAAAGTGAACCATGAAGAAGAAGAAGAAAAAAATGCCTGAAACACAGAGTAGGTACTAATAGTGCATTATAAGGTGACGTCCTCTCAGTATGTCCTGTTATTGCCCTACCGTGTAAATACTGGTGAAAGGAACTCAAATTGCGGTGTTGTTTCCCATGAGCGGGGCTTAACTACAGGTATGATGAATGCTCTTGTTCTCAGCCTGAGCCGAGGGATGCTTTCTGCAGAGCAAAACAGGTTCAGTGATACAGACTGGGAGAAACCTACTCCCAAAGTAGCTCTAGCCTCACAGTTAGCACTTTCTCCCTTGAGACATAAATTCAGAAGCCCTCAGACAGGAAAGAAGTTGAAGTAACATTACGAGTGGTCCTTTGACTGTGGAGTAGCGGGGGCTGTTGCTGCTGGGGCTAAAGGATGAACTGCCAAGAGCTGTAGGGCTCTCAACGTACCTTGTCCTGATCACTGTCCTCCCACACGTGTTATAAGGTAGGAGGCAGGCATCAGCTCTGAATTTCCATCGCTTCCAGAGTACTTGGTTTATTCTGGGAAAATCTTCAGCCAGCTGCCGAAGCTAGTTATGAGCCTGTTTTGCACGGTTAGCTTATGTGCCAGGATTTAGCTCTGGGTGTCTGTTATGATTATTTATTATTGTGGGTGAATGTAATCATTATAGCAGTCTGAAGAGGCCATTTACTGTATATAATAACTGCTGATTTTATTTGTTGGTATATTTTACTGTTAGTAGAAGCACCCACAGCAATGGATCTGGTGTTCTGATATCAATCAAAATAAGACTGCTATGAGAAAAGGCTATCGCCCATGCAAAACAACTCCTCTTCAGCAGCATTTTTATTATGTATTTTTAATACACATGCAGGTGGTAGTACATAACCTCTGGAAGGTGTGCAATTAAAGAGTGTACTTGCACTCTTTTCAGAACTCATGCCAGTATACCAATTTTATGTCTGCAGTCATGTTTCTGCTAGTGGTTTCTCACAAGCGCCATAAAAATTAAACAAAAGGCAGTGTTCTATATAATGTGGTTTATTAGGCATATTGAGCAGTAATACACAGATCAATGAACCTGTGTGTAGCTAAATATCTCTAAGTCATGGCTGTAGTACTTGCTGGCTTGAAAATGAGCTCAAAATTGAGTTTGCTTTTAACATAAGGGTCAGCAGGATGAGTGCTTTGCTTTATAATTACAGCCACCCTGTTGACCTCTACAGCACTAGATGGCCAGCTGGGGCAGTCGTTTCCCCCATTTATTTGCTTTAAATAACAAAAAGCTTCATCTGGCTCCTAATATTTCTGCAGTACTGTCAAGTCAAAATAGTAGTTTTAGCCAAATGAAAAATGATGAATCTTGGAAGTGCCATTGTGTTATCAATTTCCCAACCCAAGCTTGTTTGATACTTAAGACCACCACAGGACCGGGGTGTAAGAGTAAAAGGAGTGGATTGCAACCCAAAACCTCAGCTGTAATAATGAGAAATGTAGAGTTTAAACATCTAGGTTTGACTTGGAAACACAGACTCTGTCTCAGAAGAGTACCTGTTGGTTAAAGAATATTGCAAGATGTCACCCACAGTCTTGTATGGTTGGTCTTGATCTCTTTTGATTAAAATATTTATGAGTTTGAGAGAATGTCTTCAGAGGTGACGGCACTTCTTGGCACAAGAAATATCTGGATTTGAATCCTACTTCCAATAAAGGAGTCCAAAATTTTGTACATAAGACAGAAGGCAGATCCCACTTAGCACTATACATTAGCTGGTAGTTGGGAATTTCTCTTGGAAGGTGATCCAGCTTTGAGGGTCCTTCTGCAGAGGAAGATTGGCTGTGTTTTGCATCCAGTGATTGTCCTAAGCACTGGGCCATCCTAGGCTATGCAGGTGGAATCACACAAACTGTTGCTTAGTCACAAAAATATTAAGACTTTAATTCTTTGAGCTCAGCCCTTTGCCTCTCTTAAAAGTGGCCATCAGCTGGGAAGGAGGGGGAAGCGGATGACTTGCCATGGACTGAATGGAGCATTAAGTGACCAAACTTTGAGATTGTTTTGGAAGCACTTCTGAAACAATATTCACATCTTTCTTGCCCTCATTTTAGTCATGGGCCTTGAAATGCATTCCTTGAATGCTGTCAGAAGTTTAGCTAGTTTTCATATTGGAGCCTTGGTGCTCATGGAGATTGCTTGGGTTCTGCTTGTGTGGTCAGCTGTGTGTCTGTAGTGCTCGTGTGCTGCATTAGCTTGACTCAAGCTACTTCTCATCCAGTAACCATTTTCCATGTTAGCTTGGCTTGAGAAAACAAGCTAATATGGTATCTTGCAAAGATGCAGGTGATGCCAGGTGTGCCATAGTACACACATAACATACAGATAAAATATCTGTATCCTGGCACACAATGCAAGAATCCTGGCTTATGTGGGGGTTTGTTTGCATAGTACTCTGTAATATAGGCATTTTGTAAGTTCAGGCACTGGCAACTGGAAAGAACAATACTGACAATTTCTAACAAAGTATGGACCACTAGGAGAGGTTGATAGTGATACAAGGAAAAAGGAGCATCGGTGTTATTTCCATTAAAGTTTTTAAGACAATGGGACTTCTCTGAGTATTCATCATTTCCAGACCTCAGGGTAACTCCCTTGCATCACCTCTCCCTGAGCAGCATTCATGTATAGGGCCATCATAGAACTGTACTATGCAGGGTGGATAAGGACCTCAAGAGATCATGTTGGCCATCTTTGAGTCAAGCCAATCAACTTTGAAAGCCAGAGAAGTGTGTCTTAGATGAAGACAGCAATACAACAGGTGCAGAGATAAACAGTGACAGATATTCTGAATTCTGTTTGTGGTTTGCCACCAAAATGGGAGGACTTCTGGAGCCTGTACTGCTAAGAAGATAGACAAGATGGTTGTTAAATCTACTGCTGTTGGATGTTAAATTTCCTGAGCTCAAAAGAACAACCGGAGGTAGGTTAGAAATGAAAAATAGCTTGAGAAATCAGGAAAATGATGTGTGTAATGAAGAGAAATAGCAGAAGATGGAAGGAAAGAAGCAAAATACAGCTCACCAGAACAAGTACTTCACTTGAGCAGAAACAATGAATTGCACAGAAGCAGGACAGGGGAGTAACTCAATGCGTATAACTCAGGGATGGGAATAACTCCAGTCTCTTCTACAAAAGAGGATGTAGGGAATGGTAATGTATCACAAGCAGCTTACAAGTAAGTAGTGCTGTGCCACCAGGAAAACAGGCAAATATGTTACTAGAGTGCATAGTAGAAGGGATTACAGTCCATCAGACATGTGAAGCAGTCTTCACTGCTCCCGGAGTGCTCCAGGAAAGATGTGATCTGGGGAGAGCTCAGCAGAGAGTACCAAAGAAGGCTCAGACATCTGGAAAGCATGTCCTATGACAGGATGGTGCGAACTGATGGTGTTTAGCTCAGAAAATGGCATTCCTCTGTTGAAGACATGTCTTTAAATCTGCAAGATGCTGTTGTAGAAGAGGGAAATGATCTGTTCTCTGTCTCTGTGGTGGGTAAGATGAGACCTAATGGAGCTGAATTGCTGCAGCAGAGATTTAGGTTAGGCGTTAGGAGGAATCTGCAGTGATTAAGATGGAAAGGATGGGAAGAGGCACTCTGTGTGCCCTCTGAGCAATTGCACTGTCTGCAACTGGAAGCCTTCAAGAATAGGCTAAACACCTGTCAAGAGTGACACCAGAAACCTATGATCCTCCTGTTGCAGTGCTTCTGTGGGCTGCCTCCATTTTTTATTTGAGCACAATCTCCATCTTTCCTAATTTTTAAACCTTGTGGGATTCCGCCCCCCCCCCCCCCCATTTTGCAAGTACACCTTTGCACTACTGAAATCCATCCCTGCCTGTCCGTTTCCTACACAGCTGCCTAGTGCTGCCCGCTGAATTTCCTCAGCTGCTCGGCCTGTGAACGCTTCTATCAGGGAAGGGCAAGTAAGGGCTACTTGCTCTAGGTGCACTCGGGCTGATTTGCAGCGCACGGACACACGCTCACCCCTGTTAACCCTATTGAGAATAATCTTGGGGGCGTCTATATGTTGCCGCGGACCGACGGATGTTGGCGGGCCTGTAGAGCGGCATTTCCGCGGTGCGTTTGGCGGCCTCCCCCAGGGGCGCCGCCGGGCCGGTGGGGCTGACAGGCGGGGAGGGGCGGGGCAGCGGCCAACCGAAAACAACGCTTTCGGCGCGGCGGGCGGGGCGGCCGCCAGGGGGCGCTGCCCGACAAGGAACGCGGCGCTGGCAGCCCCGGTGTGCGTGAGCGGGGTGACGGGAGCGGCGGTGCCCCCGGTCGCTGTCGAAATCTACGGGAGGAGGGATGTCACGCTAGGCCGAGCACCGGCGGTGGGGCGGCGAAGCGAGATCGAGCCCGAGGGCATCGAAAAGAGGCGGCTGGAGCAGCAGCGCTCCCGCCGGCCTGACCGGTTGAGGCTGCCTGAGGTGGTTGCTGCCGCCCGGCGCGGAGGGGCCCGCGGAGTTTGGTGTCGCTTGAGACCAAAATGGCGGGCGGCGGTGCATGACCCTGCCTGGGGGCGGCTCCACCCTGGGCACGGCCGTGCTCCCACCGCTGTTGCTAGTGAAGGCTAGCGGTGCTCTTGTTTGCTGTTTGATGTTAAGGCAGGAGACGGGGCCGTTCGGTTTGAAGAAAAGAAAGCTGGGGCGGGGGAAAATGAGTTGTTCTTTGGAGACCTCTGGAAGAGAGGAGGGGAACAATCTGCCGTCTGTAGTGATCAGCCAGGAAGCTGTTGCTCAACTCGCAGCAGAGGGTGTGTCGGGCACTTGTGGGAAAATCATTTTGGTGCCTGAGAAGAGCAAAGTGCTGGAAGCTTCCCAAGATGGGGTATGCACGCTGTATCAACAGGCCTATTTAATAAAAGATTTGCTAATTTCTGTCAGGATGTGTGCAGTTATTGCTCACTTTCCAAACCTCGGAAAGGGCATGCACTAAACGATCTCGTGGTGGTCCCTTCCTTCTCTTGAACATCTGAAATTCCTTATATATGCTAGTCCAATTTTTCTAATTAGCTGCATCCAGATTTCTGAGGAGCTTATTACACAGCTGTCACTCTGAGTACTTGAGTACTTTTCCATGCCTTTAGGTTTCAGATACTTTGTCCTCTTTGGAATGAGGTTTAGAGTATCCATTAGGTGAATTGGAGAACTTGGTTTTTGACAGAGCAAACCTGCCCTGTTTACCCACCACCTCTGCTCCAAATTCTTAATGCTGAGCCCTTGAGTAGTTTAGCATGTGACAATCTGAAATGCAATATGACATGGTTAATTCTATTGCTCAATATTAAGAGAAGATGTAATCTTTTCTTCTATGAGCTCTTCCAAGTACTGTCACCTTCTCAGGGGGCTGGGAGCAAAGCCTCAAGGTTTTTGTTGTTTTTCTTTGTTAGGTTGTTTTGTCTTGGGAAAAATATTTCGGATGTACTGCATGCCCCTTAAAGCAGGAGTCTGCAGGGCTGGAAGACCTTTAGGTTTGTCTGCAAACTGATCCCAAACTGCAAACTTATCTGCAAACAGTGTCTTGCTTCTTGTTCCCTGGAAATGAAGGGAAGCATTTTGCTATTAATGCATTTTCAACTATACTTAATATGAATAATAACGATCTCATTAAGGGCTGACAAACCTGTCCTTTTTAGAAACTTTATTTTAACATGGGATGATTTGAATTTCCATAGATAAATTAAGCGCTAGCCTTGAGTAAGTACAAATTTGTAGATAATTAAAATCAGGATTAGTGAGAGAAAAGGTGAAGAATGGGGGTCAGACGCAAACCACCATGGGTCAGGCACCATCAGTTTTGCTCTTGCATTTTTGTGCTGCTCAGAAGAAAGTTTTTGATTCTGCTGGTTAGAACAAGGTTTCTAATAGTTTGGTGCACCAAGCCACTCATTTTTAAGCACAGCCTTATCTCGGTGACAGTGATAAATTCTCTCACTTAACTACAAGGTTTAAATATATACTGAGCGTCCTGCTAACTTTATGGGAATGTTCCACAGACACCTAAAATAGGTGTGAGGGGTTCAACTTAGTTTAGAAAATTTATTCTTTGTGTTTTGTTTTAAGGGGTATGTATATATTCTTCTAAATTTATTTGGAGATTCCTTAGGTAGTGATTTAAGTATTATTTTTATATCTGTTTCCTCTCTCCTGCTCATTACCTATCTAATCTTCTGGCACCCATTTTGTATGGGTGATAAAAAGGGGGATTCAGCTTAATGTGGTTTGAAATGGAACTGTTATTCTTGGACTAAAGTAAAATGCTTGAGGAAACATGCAAAATTCATGCAGCTTCATTGTTCAAGAAATGAGATAATCGTTTATGAGAAGTCCAGGACTTAGAAGTTGTTTCAACCTCTGGCAGATTGCAGCAGTCCCCAGCTTGAGACCTTTCTGTGATAAAGTCAAGGGGAAGTGCTAGAAAATGTAAGCTTGCACACTTCTGGTTCGGGCAATAAAGAATTTTACTTCTTGCTACTGGTGTGGAACACTGTTCACACAAGTTTATCCCTTTTTAATGCACCGTTATAGTCCTACTGCCAGTGTAATTGTTTTAAAATTCTGAACAGGCCTAATCTTTCTTGCGGATATTTTTCTGGTTAAATCAAAAACTATGCAACTTGTGTTTCAACAGGAGTTATTTAGTAACGCGCAGAAGTGGTAGGATTTGCACAGAGGTCCGGTATAGGGACTCCCTTGAGTTTTAAGCAAGCAGCTTTTGGGGCTAGACATCAGAACTTAGAAGAAACTATATCTTATGCTTTGGGTAAAACAGTTTCTAAGCATTGCTGAAATTGTGCGTGATGGATCACTTTTACCTGCTGGATCAACAACAATGTAACCTGGCAAGAAGCCTTATAAGTAATGAAAAAGCCTAAGGCCGGATATCAGGGCTTCCCAGAAGGTGAAGTAGTCTGATGACCAGCAGTTTAGTTGTGTTCTCTGGGTAGAAGCGAGGAACGCCTTTGTTCCTCGATGGTTCCTACAGACTAACACAGACTTCAGCATTTGTGGTCAGAGTAGGTATACAGCTTTGAGACCTTGGCTCTTGACCAACTTAGTACTCTTTTGGTCCCCATAATTATGGCATCCATATGCTGTCAGTGACTCTTCTGGTAATGGAAGATCAGTGAAATGAAGCGCCATTTTGGCTGTTTCCCTTTTCTTTAGCTGTCTCAGAGGTGCAGAAAGGTGTTTATTGCAAAAGTGTGGTCTTGTGCCACTGAAGAGTTCAGGAACGCTGCTGGAATCTGGCTATTCTGCGAGGTTCCTTTGGTCATTTTTAGAAATAGGACACCCATCTCCCAAGGTACTGAGGCTTTACCCTGTAACTTGAAGGGAGAAGGGGGCATGTTAGGCTCCAGTGAGTTTCATAAACCCCTGGGGGAGTCAAAAAATGGAACTACTGTCTTTCTTTGTTTCTGATATCTACGGTCCCTGTGGTGAAAAGTTTTTTCAGTTCTGTTGGAAGGAGCTGAACCTTTCCTTTAATTGGCAGTTTAAAAAAAAATGGTAGTGCATTTTGTCACTGTGGTAACTTACAGTAGGTTGAAGATAATTGGGGTGGAGAGGGAAAAAAAAATGCAGAGCTTCTTCCCACCTACTTGCAGTTCCTTGAATTTTGCGGTACAAAGTGAAAAGTATCCCAGACAAGGTATAGAGGGTGTAAGTTAAAGTCAGTGCTCCCTGCATGTTTCCCAGATGTGTCAATGGACAGGTCCCCATCTCCTGCATCACTTCAGGGCTTCATGGTGAGAATTGTCTCTGAGTCTCCTTCAGTTCCCAGTCCATCAGGGTAACATCTGTAGCTGCCAAGTTTCTGCTCTGATCTGTCATCGTTACTTGGCTGTTCAGAAGGAGAGAACTCTTGAGTATTACTGGGTGGCATTTGTGCAGACATGAGCTGAATTCCCTTCCTCCAAAAGTCAGGAGCAGAAGCTGGCAAGTAGTGGGCATATACTGAGGGACATGAAGCTTGTGAGAAGCCCTTGTGAGAGGTGTCTTGTCAGGGTGAAGCAAGACAAGCATTTGAAAGTGGGTAGTTGCCATTATCATAGCACTGTTTGTGGGCGTTAGTAACCAGTTTCCACATCTTGCCCCCCGAGAATGAGAAGGCTGCAGGGATGGCAGTAAAGAGTGGAAGAACTGCTCTTACAGGAGTGATGCTTCAAACAGGACAGGCTTTTTAGGAGGTACATCAATTCTCTCCGGTTTCGCAGGTTTTTAAGACTACCTCCCCCTGATGCTTTGTAGAGGTGTTCTGCAGAAAGAAGCTGGATTCCTTTCAGATTAGCTGTGCATTTATGCCCTTGTGATGACTTCCATGTTTACATCTTTGGTGGAAAATAACTAATTATGATTAGCTGCTTTATGTATTTAGAGTTATTGGACATCATATGTGGATATTGGCCTTTTAAGATGTAGCTGAAATGAAGCCAGGGTATAAAAACAGTAAAGTAGGACACTTACTTTTCATAGCTTGTCTGGAGTTTCCATGTATTATGCTGTTTACAGCAGTGTGTGCTTACGACTTATGAGAAAATGAGAGTTAGAAACTAAAGATACTTCTCTGTGGTGATACAGTTTGCAATAATTCCAGCACAGCCAAAGTTCCCTGCAAATGAAGAAGAGGTTGAGTCCTATGAATTTACTACTTTTATTTTAAAATTGCTACTGCAATTGTAAGTGCTTGGAAAGCAAGATTACAACATTATTAGATATTTGTCCCCTGGGGCATGTCTTTTATAGTACTACCAGTGGGAAAGAGGTGGTTGGGGAGGGAAGCATTTATACTGAAACAGCAAGGTTGGAAAATATATTTTTAAAGTAATACACTACTGAATGTATGACCTGGTGCCCCTTCACTGTCACAGGAAATGAATGGCACTCTGCCTAGTGAAGCATTTCTTTAAGTGTCCTCTCACCTCCCTTATTTGTGCACTGGCAGTATTTTTTTTGCCTCTAATAATTCTTAAGGCATTAGGCATAATAGAGTCTCCAGCTGAACCTATTAAAACATGGCAAATATTTATGGATGTTCTGGTGAACTAGGGTGTATTTTTTGGCTTTTCAGCATTCTCTCCCCTGGCAGTTTATTGTTGCATGACACCTACAGAGAACTTTCTTCATCTCACTGAGAGTCCATACAAAACAAACTTTTCTTTCTCTTAGTTTTTAGCTGCCACAAAGTGAGTTCACAGCAGCATTCCAGCTGTGAAAGTCTCTAATAGTCTGTAGAATTGAAGAGGAAAGCAGGGGAAAAACTAGGCTGAGGGGAGAAAAGGAGGAAGAAGGTGGTGGGACCTGTCCTGTGGTCTCTTTGGTTCTTTCTTAGCTAAGTTTGATCTTGTAACTATTTTTTGAGTGTTGACTTTACGTTAAATCTACACAAGAGGTGACTGGAGTCCTGCAGAGCTCGTGTTACTGCCTGCCCATGGGTATGGGCATGGGGATCTGCCTTCTGGCGCCAAGCAGATTCTGTTATGTGGCTAAGTAAAACCTTTTAAGAGCTGTGTGGTGGTTGTCATCCTCATTCCTTGTTTTCCGGTAAAGCAGTGCTTTCCAAGATGAAAACCTTTCCTGCCCCACTATTTTGTTTTAAATCTATTTCCATGTATTCTCCAGAAATTTATTTCTTGAGGGCTGAAAAGTCTATTTAAAGAAGTGTTTGATTACTTTGCTCATTTAGTTAGTGAATCTGCAGCCCTAGTCTAGGTGCTGCACAGAAAGAGGTACGCTCTCATCAAGTTCTTTCAAATCTTCAATCTGCAAGGAAGTGTTTTTTGCATGCTTTTTCCTTTTGAAAAGGTGACCTTCCTGATACTGAGATGGTAGAAGAGGCTAGCACCCCAGAAATCTCAAAATACACACAGACTGGCTGGGATAGCTCTGGGTTTTCTCTCCATCTCCTCAGTGAAAATATTTGCCAGTTTTAATTATGAGCTCTGGATGTGCATCTTGAGATTTGCAGCATCTGGAGCACGATGCAATGATTTCTGTTCTGTGTGAGGTATGCAAATAAGTAGCAGCTTGAGCTTGTTCCCTATTCCTAATGGTCTCTGTGTCTCTTCTGCATGTGCACCTCCTCATCAGCCCATACAAATATGTGCCTCCTTGTCTCAACATGACAGACACATTTTAAGACTCCCTTAGCTTTTAAGGCAGAGGGATAGATTCTCTTAGGGGTGAACTCTACATGGCTTCAGTGGTTGACTTCTTGAATTAAATCAATATGTTCTAATTGGATAAACCCAAGTGAGTCAAGCAGCTACATACAATAGGGGAGAGAAGATTGGAGGCAAAATGGTTTGCTTATTGCTAATATCCATGGATGATGTTCTTCATAGTACCAAGTTTTCACTCCCACTTCCCCGTCCCGTCCATCACTTCATATATTGCTGAGGATAGCTCTCTAAATGGAGCAGCTGTGCCATCTGCCTCCAATATTATTTCAGTCCTCACTGTTTTGGGATAAATTTCATAAAGTGTATTGCACATACAAACATTTAATTGAACAAATGGGAAGCCTCTCCAGTTAAGAAAGCTTTGCAAATGGCAAGTAGTGTCCAATTTCCATTCTAATGGTTACTCTGGGGCTTTAAAATATGTGTGAATTCATCTAGCAGGGGCTGATGGTATATTTGAGGCAGATGGCTTGGTTCTGCAAAGAAGAAATGTAAGTGGCTTTTACTATAAATCTTTTTTTTTTTTGGCAAAGGGTTGACATAATAAAGATGTGAGTATTACTGAGAGTGCTCTTTAATAATTATACTACCTTATGTTTTCCCTCAAGAATATGGTTAACTGACTAGAAAAATCTATTCTGAATTTTTATGCTTAACTACAACAAACAGTTTAGAAACACTCCTTTCTCCCTCTAGTAAAAAGACTGAAGAGTGGGCAGGTTATTAAGCAAAAAGGTGAATGCCAGTCCTTAGAGAAACACTGCAACTTCTGGAAGGGTGTTGGACCTCTTGAGAAATGCAGCTCAGCCACATACAATGTCCTTGCCTATAAGAGGACCTTAAGACTAAGTGTAGACCTAACTCCCCCTATAGATTCTCAAATTTTTATGGCAGTTAGGAGGTGGGCAATTGGAAAATATTTAAAATGTTTCTCTTAAAGCTATGCTGGTGACTTTTGCTCAAAGCTTCAATGCCTTATACATCTTAATGCTTGTGAAAGCTCAGCTGTGAAGCAGATTATTCCTCAGTCATTTGACTGAGAGCCATTACCACAAACAGTGGGCAAAGAGGCAAATGTTACTGAATGCGCTGGAGATGAATGTGCCTATGGGACGAGTAAGCTGGGAAGATCTTAAGAATTTTGATAGTGTTTGTCTGAATCTGCATTCAACTAATGCATGGAAGTAGGATGTCTAACATAGGTTTAGCTGTTGTCTATGGCTTTCGACACTTATGATATCTTACTAGTGGAATAAAACATGAATAAGTATAAATTTGTCAGTGTGCTTTATCTGCGCAGTGAAGACCGATCTTGCTGGCAGGATGGGCAGCGCAGATCTGCAAACTGAGAGTGTCTGCTTGTTTCCAACAAATTTGGTCAAAGCTGCATGCTCATCACACCTTTTTTCTCAAGGTTTACTGAGCTATACTCCTTCCCTGATACTTTCCCTCCACAATATATTCTTACAATTTTGTTTCCTCCTACCTCAGGATTTGGGTGTACGGATGGATTTTGTGGATTTTGTTGTTCTTAGCACTGTAAAGATGTTACCTTGCTAATCTTCTGGGCATTCTAATTAGAAACTTGTGAACAACTGACCTCAGGAGCTCATTTTTTAGTCTATCATAAAAATAAATAGGAACAGAGGACTAAATATACTGCTTTCCTCGGGGACTTGCTCTTGACATTAAATATAAGGAGACTTGAATTAAGTCCTAAAAGTTGCAGTAATGATGAAGAAAAAACACAATTCTACCCCCCTCAATAATTAAAAAAATAGAGTAATCTGATATGAAATGTGGCTTATGCATTTGAATTTGTATACTTCTGAATACTTGCATATGTCTTAAATTTTAAAATATGCTTGTCAGACCTCATTTTACAAGAACAGACTTGATTATTGAGTCTTCAAACAGCATTTTTTGTTGTTCCTTGGGACAAATTTTACTAGAAAAGACAGACATGATGAAAACCTTGACAGATTCCTTCACTATGGTACTGTTGGTAGGCACCAACCTAGTCCTCATAACCCTTCTCAGTAATTCTTGCTCTAACTGTAATAAGCAGGTATTGACTTCTGTTGTATTCGGCATCAAGATTCATTGACCTGAGAGGTAAATATTGGTGAGAGCTAAGCTAGGGTCAATATAACCCTCAAGGGATGGTTAATCTTCTGTAGACTGAAAAGGAAGTCAATATTAGTATTATTACATGATTCCAGTGTAAAAATTTCTATTATATGCGTACACAAAGGAAAAAAGAAAAAAGCTACTAAAAATGTAATGTAGCTATTTTGCTGGGCTCTGTGTGTAGCATTTAAGTCACAAAAGTTGATTATTTAAAAAAAAAAAAAATCTGAAAGTAATTTTGTCTTGTGATGCAGTCTGGGTTTGGACCAAAAGCAAAGGAAGGCTCTGAGATCTGGTGAGTGGGAAATGGCACTGCCCAAGTATTGTTTTTTTCTTCCTGGTGGGCATAAGCCTGCCAAGTGCTAAATGTTGTCATCTTAATGCAGCAGGCTGTTGGAGTTGCTGTCGTTGCTCGCATCAGAACAACTAACTGCTTTTTGCTTCCCAGGCTTAAGGGCCACGGTGCTCACAGCAAGGCAGGACCCTGCCTTAAATGTAGCTGGTAAACTGGTCAGTGCAGTGTCTCCCGGTCAGTCTTCCTGAACAGTTACCTGAATTTTAATTGAATCCCATTTTTGAACAGTGCACGTTCTTTGTGTCACCTTGCTCCTCACTTGTCCATCCCGAGGCCTCTACTGAGTTCTTCTACTTTGATCGCTCTCTATCTCAGCTTAGGTAGAAATCTTAGAAACTAGCTTACTTTATGAATATTGCATAGTTCTGTCTGCAATGCCTTTTGAACAGTGATGAGTTTTGAAGAAAGCGACGCACTTATTTTGGATGGGCTCTTCGATTCATGATTTGTACAGTACAGCAGTAATAGAGCACAAAAGAACCGTTGAGTCATGGTGATGCCAAATAACTGCTTAATGAATGTACGCAAAATGTGTAGTCTTGCCACTACCACAGAGAGGTCGGTGATCTGGAAGGTGATTCTGGGCTTTGGAAACAAAAGAAAAGCCATTTGAGAGCCTCATGTGGCATTGTTCCTGCTGTATGTGTCTGAAATGAGATTTGCCTTTTGATGAAGCACGCTGCTAACCCCGCTGCTGTGGTGAGTGAGTTTGGTCACACTCCTTGTTGTGCTTTCTGGGGGAATATTGTCAGCTCCTAAACAGCTAGGCAAAGATCGCTTTTCACTAGAAAACACTGGCTGTTCCTGATTCATTATTTGTTATTCCTCTTGTATGTGTATAGCAGCTTAAGGTTTTGCTCATTCACTTAGGGAGCAGAAATAATGTTGTGTGACTTGGGAACCTGCTGAAACACATTGGATAATAGGTAAGGAACAGTAAAAGCAAACAAGCTTGCAGGCCAAACCCTTAGGGTGAATTTCCTTCATATAAATTATTCAGTGAACAATTTGCAAACAGCAAATACATTGGGAAAGAATGGGTTCGGTTCGTGACTCACAAAGAAAAAATAGATTTGAAATCACCAGACCATTTACTCACAAAAAGTAATTGGTCTGACTCTTGTTCTCCTTAGGATAATTTGTAACTTTAAAAATTCACATGTGTTCAGAGATACATAAAACTCCAGTTTTTACAGTTGGTAACATCTCCTTATTTATATGTCGCTCTACACACACACACACACACACATGCTCTGTGATTGCTATTTGCATAAGAATTTTTAATTCAACTAAATTAGGAATATAACACTTAAAATATCTATATTCGTAACATTTACAGGTGCCGGTATTCAGAAATATGCACGTATACAACACAAAATACTGAGGTCATTGTACAAAATACATTTTTAAAAGTGGCTGTTGATAATAAAAAAGGAAATAATCTCTTTTCCATTGTTAATCATCTTTGCAGTTCATCTTCAAATAGATTTTCTGTAGGCATAGCATCCTAGAAAGAAATGCTTTGAATAGTCAAATTGGCTTCAAGTTTGAATCTTACTTGGCATTATTTCAGGTCTATCATGGTACAGGGATGGAATTAGATCAATATAAAACTAGTTTAATGTGGTGGTACTGTGGTTCTAGGCATCGTAAGCTTTGGCAGCTTCTCCTGCCCCTTTTATCCCACCCCATACTGTGTCTCTATCTGATTTTTCAAGAGAGAACTTTTACCTAGAAAAACTTGCTTTATTGGCTTTTTAAATGTTAAACCAATATTTCTGTGCAATACCTTTCAAACCCTCTATGTTATATTCCACCAAATGTGAATCAGACTACCAAGAGGTAGTTTTCCATGATTGTCTACAAATTAGTTTCCTTATCTCAATGTTCAGCTCCAGACTTCAAGGTAGTTTTCCTGTATGGGAGATTATTTTCAACCCAGCCTTCTTATCGGAAGTTGATTAGAGCTCAGAAAGACAAACGGGCTGTTTTGCCTATTTAATGCTGTCCCAACCCAGAGGGCTTCCTAGAATGAAATGTTTCATTCAGTGTTGAGGAGTGCAAAGAGGGTGCTACTATTTATATAGATGTATGTTAGAAAGAGCTATAGATGGTTAGAAAACAAGGAACACTTGAATGTTTTCTGTCTGGAATTACTAGAGCTCAAAAATAGAAACTACATAATTGTGATTAACTTTACTAAACCTTGAGTTTCAATAAATCAGTGTTTTGTGGAAATTTTGGAGAAGGAAGGATACTTCTGTAAAATATTCTGTTGTTGAGTGTGGTTTTTCGAGAGGGAGGGAATTGCTTGTTTTCATCTAGCTCTTTCAAGTAGTTTCCTGACACACTGTAGTCATGGGATTATGTCCCAAAATGCAAAAAAAAAAAAAAAAAAAAGGGTATGCATTGTTTCTATGATTGTGGCAGGGTTCTACTGTCTGACATCCTTATTTAACAGTACTAACGATAAACACTGTTACAATTTTTACAGGATTGGGGCGATTCCTCTTTTCTGAGTTAAAATTACTTGTATTTTAGGCAAGGAAAACTTGAACATAATGGTGATCTGCTGAAACATTCACTTTTAGATCAATCCTACCTTGAGGAGGTAGACATATTAGTGACAAGAAAATATTTAAAAAGGTTTTTGTACAAAAGCTTCCTAGGCAGGAAACTCTACCCCAAGTGTTTATTGCTATGTATGCATTTGCATGTGTCTTTCAGCACTATAAATTGTGAAATGTATGCTCTGTTAATCTGTCACGAGAATATCAGTTTGTCAAAAATTGATCAGCAGCCCATTACGGATTCATGCATTTACCTTTCACTGCGGAATGGTAGCACAGTTTTGTTTGAAAGATTGTTGCACAATCCAGGTTTCTTTCTTCTTAAATACAAATGAGACTGAGATACAAATAACCTGGTAAAAGGGAAGAAGTGCTTTTTCTAAAAGCCCAATATTTCAGTGCAAAGTGTTCATTTGTCCCAGGAGCTTCTTGCTGGAAATGTTGTCGCTGTTAGTGCTAAATGGATGTTCAATTTCTAGGCTCGCAGCAATGGAGCTAAAGAATGTTGCACCAGTATGACAGCGTGAGTCAGACATGCGGCACTGGACTAACAAAATGATGTGCTGAGCTCAATGTTAATCAGCTTCTACCCTGTGGATTCCTCAAATTTGCTTTTAAAGTATGTACTATCCATTTTGTATAAAGAGCAGATGTGCATTTCCAACATATGGTGTAATCAGAAAAGTCCAGAAGATAGTAGAGTAGACGTTGCCCATATTTTATTAGGGTTTGCAGCGTGTTGATAGCACATACAGCACCTCTCTCCACTTTTCTGTCTGTTGCTTTGGAATGCCCCATCTCTTTTCTTGCACATTACAGTGAGCAATCTGTAACAGTTTGATTTTTGCTTCCATTTGTCAGAGACTCTGTTCGTCTCAGTTTTCACCTTCTCATGTTCTTCGTGACACTAATAGAGAAGCTGTAGATATCTCCACACCTGTCTCCTGTCCCTTGTTTTAACTTTTGAAGCAACATAAGGTCTTTTACTTTTCTTGTATGAAAGCCAGAAATAGCTTTATTCTGTTAAGGTCCATTTGAAGGGATGGACTTTTTTCACTGGTGAGTTTGCTCTAGGGACTGAGGGCCAGCTGAGGGTATTGTCATTCTCATTAGAGCCCGGTTGTGTGAATTCGGTTTACCCATACTTTGGTGACAGCAGTCAGTACCAAAGTTGGTAAGACATGTTGCCCACATGGTAGGCTGTGTTTATAGTGTGTGTTAAATCTAGGTCTGGATCCTTTGGCCATATAAAGCCTTCTGTTCTACCTACAGAAACCACAACCTCAGGCTAAAATATTATCCAAGTCTTTATTTTTTGTAGGTTATCCATATCAGAGGTGGATTGGGCTTTTCCCCTTGCTATGCTGTCTTTGTGGCTTCCTCCTGTGCACTGTCTGTCTTGGACATGGAGAAAAGCAGCATAAGTTTGTGTGCGTCCTGAGACAACGTTCACCTGGGTACCCCTTCCTTCTCCTGATCCAAGATCTTGGAATAAGGCTTAAGAACTCCTCATTAAGACCTTGGGGTTGGAGAAGGTTTTCATTGCAGAACTCCCTTGTTGTTCAATAAAATTAAGTGGCCAGAAATCAGAAAAAACTTAGTTAAGGTTGAAAAGTAATCCTTATTTCTGTAGCATTTTGATTGTACCTTGTATCTGTTCTTCACAGATACTGAGCACTCCAAATACTGTTGGCAAATGATGTAACTTCTATTGCTGTCTGACCAGAAAGCTGCTGAATAATGTGTCAGTAACACATGGAAACACTGAGTGAAAAGATTATTTCCACAGCCTCACATGTGGGCATTGCCAAATGATGGGGTTAAATGGAAATTGCTGGCAGCTGCATGCAGAGCTGTTTCCTCCTCATAAAGCTATGGACAGAGTTCCCTGAGGAGAGTTTGGCAGGGCTCAAGATCACCTTGCTGACTTCCACTTGGAACGTGGATCTGGTTGGGCTTCTCTGCCCCTCTTCTACTTTGTTCCTATTTGCCTCAGCGTGTTAAGCTGAGAGGACCAGAGAATTGAAGTATCATGACTTCTTGCTCTCTTGGTGTGACTGTAGGAGGTAAAGGAGATAAGACCTTCTGCAAAGCTGCTTCTGCAGTGTGTGTGCACTACTGTCCGTGCTCGGTGTGCTCCCGCACTCAGCTCTTGCAAGCAGCTAACTAGTTGTGACAGACTGGCAAACAACTAGAAGGGTTAACCCATGGGTAAATGCTGGTAACTTGAAGTCCTACCCCTGGGGCTTCTGCTTGTACAAGATCGGAAAGAGAGGAGTAAGGGCAGAGACTCCGGGCTCCTGTACCTCCTCCCCCCATGCTTGTGCATTGTTTCTGAAACACTAAAAAAGGAATTCTGGGGCCTTGTCTGAAACATGTTTTCCTTCCTGTCCATTACCCAGGTACGGCTATTACATGTGTATCAATTTTTATCTCTCTCTTTCTTTTTTGTAAACACCCTTTTATCATAGGACACTTGTGCCTGTCTCATCTTATAGATGTGTGCTGGGAACCAACTGGCCTTTTGTTCCCTACAAATGGAAGGAATATGACACCAATGTACTTTTCTGGTTTGTTACCAAAATTAACATATTTCCTTCCCTGTGCCTCTCCCACAGTCTTAGCGCAGCGATGGCAGTGATTTGCCTTGGTTCTTTAAATCTGCAGCAGGAGGCGTCAGGGAGAAGTATATAACTAGATGTTCTGCAGTGGCACAAAGCTGAGAGAAAAGCTTCAAGGGTAATGTTCTGTCCTTAATCTAATAATGTTCCTTGTTCAGTATTAGTAGAAAATGACTCTTTCTGCATTCCTTCATATTGCTATATAATAAACAATGGCATAATACTGAAAATATGAAGTAATTTAATAAGTTCAGGCTTTGTTACAGATAATGGATAACTGTGCACAGGAGTATAGTAAATCTTGAATGACAGTTTTATTTGATTACCGAGCCTGAATGCAATGTTCCACAGCACTGCTTTACCGTAACGCTGCGTCATGCTGTAGGAAGTCTGATTACCCTCAGATCTGATTGAGCAGTTCTACTTCTGTGGCCTCCTGCCTCATCAAATCTGACAGACAGTGCTTGGTCAGTGCCTAGGTGGAAGACCTCCGGAGAAGATTTATGTTTGGTAGGAAGAAGTCCTGGTTACTCAAACCTGTCATTTCCCACCTAGTCCAAGCTGAACCGAAGTCTCTGAGGTAGTGCTAAATATGGTAAGGTTTGATGGAGTTTCCACTTTCAGATGTAATGTACTGCTGAGACTCAGGCCAAATATTGAGACTTTAAAATAGATTCTGTGGTTTCACTTAACTTTTGGGTTTTTTTGCCAAAGTAAGGTTTTCAGATATTAGCATGGTGTCCCATGGCTGCATTTTAATGATCGCTGAAATGTTTTCTGATGGAGTATAAAGAAGGCAAAGAGCTTTGCTGTATTACGCATATTATATCTTTCTGTTAGAAAATCACAATGATTAAATGAAGTAGGAGATCAATTTTTATCAGACACTGCCAGGCAGACAGAATATGTTTCTTCCTTCCCACGTGCCCATTTTTCCATTCAGCCTCTTACCCCCATGCTACTTTGGCAGGGTGACTTTGAGCAAAACAAGAAAAAACATTTGCCAGTTCTCTAACGAAGCACTGACACTGTCCTTTAATACTGCCCTGAGAGAAGTCATGGTATTTTGCTCTTGCTTGATAGGAGGCAGCCAAATGTTGTGACATTTTGTAACGTGCAGGAGCTGGGAATGAGGTTTTGTCCTTAGGCACTGAATTAGTTAACTGTTAGGTTTCTTTCGTACCCAGTGAAGTTCACTCCTGATTTACTGAACACCCAAGCCTCATGCTTCTAGTTTTATTTCTCACAGGCACACCCTACGGGTGCGAAAGGGATTGCACTTCAGGCAGTTTGCAGTTTTCTTTGTGATAAACGTGGAGGTTGCCAATTTTAGCAAAGATTGTGCTGCACTTTTGCTACTTTGTCTGGTTTCTGCACAATTTGCTGGTTTCAATTTTTAGAGGTTTCGGTAAACTGTTTTTCCAGTTTCCTACATTTCCCCATAACCTTAAGGAAGTATAATATTAAAGTGGGTTTTGAATGATGCTTCTTTCCTTGTCATACCTCTTGTTCCTCCTGTCCCAGGATCTCTAGGAGCTAATTCTCAATTAAATTATAAATTGCTGGGATGTATTAAGCTAAAGATTGGAGAGAGATCTAGCTACATACTGCTCCTGTGCTGGGACACCGCAATGACAAAGAACTTGCTCATTACTAGAGATAGATTTGAGGCTGTAGAGCTTACTTGAATATGCTTCTAATACCACTGTTAAGTTATAAGACTGCAGTAAGCAACATTGCATCAGCATCAAGACTTTCAAAGTGTGCTGCAAGTGGTCGGAATAAGAGCTTCTCTACATTCCAACCAGTGGCAATAATTTATTTTGACTTTCAAAAGGATTTTGTTATACACATTGATAAAAGACTACTGAGGATTCTTGGGTAAAGAGAGGAGGAGCCCTTTGAGAGAGGGAACAAAGGCTGAGAATAAATAGCTAATTCTCAGTGTGGAGGGAGGTTAATAGTGGGGCAGGCCGGCAAAGAACTTGAAAGGAGTGCCGGTAGAGTGAGGGAGATCAGAGAAGCTGTTTTAAAGAGTCCATCACCTACTCTTTTAACATCTTATTCACCACTGAAGCTAACTTAAACATCTAAGGAAACTTCTTTTGTCTCCCTAATTAAGACTGAATGTTAAAAGCAGCTAAAACTTCTGCAGCTAAACTGAGGTCAAGTAGATGAGTATTGAGGTGTCAGGGTCCTATGAAGGCTGTATAGAGATACAGTGTGATGAGGACACTTGTAAGACAGAGCTCCCACCTTCTCTCAATGCTTGCAAAGAGAATGCAGGTTGGCAGGATTTGATTCCATGTTTTATAATTCTAGATAAGGCACTTAAATAGGGCAAAATCAGCCAAACTCTTTATTTCTCTTTGAAGTAGATATTTCTGTATTCTTAGGCCTGGTAACATCTCTTGACAGAGACCAGCAGAACTTCAGACAGCCACTGTTCCCCACCATTGCATGATGTGTTTTACTAGCTGCTTTATTTAGATTACATCAGTGCATGGAGCTGCCAGTAAGGGGACCAGTCATACGCAACCTGTGGATACAAAACTCATATGTGATTGTTGCTCTAAGGAGCTGTAAGCCAACCTGAAAAAAGGATGAGTGTCACCTTTTTTATCCACTTCTGTGGATTTCTCTAATGTGGCTGGTTTCATACATAATGAGGCTAATTTTTGCAGAATGCCGTAATGTTTGGATTGTGCGTGTTGTGTGTATGGGGAAAGGAGATAAGGAGTGGAACGAAGTAAGGAATAGAACCTGGTTTACCTCTCATCCCACTAGATTTGAATGATACTTCCCTATTAAGTTAAGCATTTGGCCCCAATCCACTTAGCAGAATGATCCCTTTATACTAAGGCTCTGTGCTTATATACCTCAATGTCCTTATTTGCAACTAGCTATTATAGTACTAGAGCTGAGTAAATAATGCACAATCAATGATTTATCCTGCAAATAGCATCTTGCTTTTTTGCTTGTGGAAAATCCATGAGGAAGTCTTGATTTCTTGTAGAGGTTACTCAGTAAATATTTTGTATTAATAGATTGAACATAAACCCAGTTCTGCTGGCATTTGTGTGCTGTTTGAATTAGGAAGATGAGTTGTGTTTGGGTAAATCATTTGGTATTGCTTTTGTTACATGGATGGATGTGCATGAAGCTTAAATAATTTTGTACAGTCATCTTGGCACCAAGAACTGTGTTTAAGTGTAATACTTGCTTTTAGCAAATAAGCACCTTAAATTCTTTGTTTCAAACATTTCTGCTAGTGTAACTCAGCAGCGTAAACATATTGGAAAGTAAATACAAAAGAGGCTTGTGGTCAAAGCAAGTCTGCATATTTTCAGGCTTAAATATATATATAGAGAGTATTCCATCAGATCTTATCTTTCTTTTACTGAAGAGAGTTGGAGAAGTTATTGCACATCTGCAAGGTGCTTGGTATTATGCTGCCTCAATTAAAGCATACTTTTGGAATGGCATATTTTTATCTAACCCATATATTTTGGGTCAGAAACTGAATCCAGAATATAGCCAATTAGAGACTGCCCTGATGATGTAATGATTTTCCTGTAAAGTGCCACTGGTTGCCTGGGGAGAAAGTGGGTGGAGGTGACAGAGCACTGCAGATACTCCTCTCTATTGCATGCATTTCATCATGGCTTTTAATCAAGTCTCTCTCTCCCCCTTTCCTCACAGCATCAAACTGGTTTGGAAAGAGGTGTTAAGCCAGCAAGACAGACCCATTCTTCATTCTTGAGAGGGTGGTAGCAAGCACAGACATGATCTCCTGTGCAAGTGCAGGTAGAATTTCTCTAACACAGCCAGGTTTGTCTATAAATAGTTAATAATGTGAGGGGGGGTAGGTCACGGCTAAATCTTGCTCGTTTCGCTTCAAGTGATTGAATTTTGCCCACTGAAACAAACTGTACAACTTTCCTAAAGGAGGCAGGATATGGCCCTGAGTGATGGAGGAGCTGCAATATTGCACATGATAACGTCAGCCAGAAAGCCACTAGACCTATACGTGTTGATTTTTACAGCTAGATCTAAGGAGTTAAGTCCTGTGTCTGGGAGCTGTGTAATGGACTTTTTAATCCTTTGTGTGTTGGGTGCGTAAGGTGGATGCGTAACATGCACAAACAGTAGCTCGCACTTGCACAGAGGTAAAGATGGCAGGCTTTTGTTGGTTTAAGTCCATCCTTATGCAAGTGGGTTACATTCCATGGAGAGAAAACTTGTGAGATATTCAGCTAATACTGTATTTGCAATTAAGCAACAGGCTGCGTTTTAGCTTCATTTTTAAGTTTCCTTATGACTGTAGCTTCAAGTCACTTCTGTTATTTTCCCTTATTTTTCTGGTTTGGTTGTATACAGATACAGCATCTTATGCTAGAATGGCTGAGATAAGACTGCTAAGACCATCTGATCTGTATTATAGAGAGCTGACACACATCAGAATACTAAGTTGCATCATCTTTGGTGCCAGTAATCTACACAACCAAACAGCCTGCAACTGCGTTAAATTGCTATGATTTTTGACAGAAGAGACCTTGTTTGCATAAATCCCTTGAATACCGATGGGAGTGTGATTACAGCTTTAACAAAGGGAGAGGTTGAATACAAATTTGGGAGGGCCAGAAAGTGTTTAGTATCTCTTATTGTTTTCACCAGAATTCTAAATCTTATTCATGCAGATGACTCTGATCTTTATACCAATGCACAAAAAAGAAAAGAACAGAGGAGCAGAAAGACTCTTCTCTTTTGACTGAAACACTGATTTTGTTATCGTGTTACCAGCAAGGGTCCATTTGGGATATTGTTCAAGCACAGAGATCAGTGCTGGCCTTTTGTAAGAGCCCTTAAACATTTAGAATACATTTGCCCTTGAGGGAGATAATCTACTGCAAAAAAGTTAGATTCAGATCAGGAGATAGAGAAGGTAGGATTGTGCTTAGCACATTGATGCTTGCTGGCAGAGCAGTTCTGCCTTAAGCTTGATACTACCTGCATTCTTTTGTAACCCTCTATACTTAATAGCTGGATTCTGTTTTCTGTGTCAGGTTTTGTTCATGAAACAAATTGGCAATTAGCCACTGGCTGAGGGAACAAAGGGTATTTGTTTGGAATAAATGCAGTGATCAGGATGTGTCTTGCTATTTGGTTTCTGTTGAGATCAAAAATACCAGGTATGTGTTTTTTGAATCAAATAATTTAAACAGACTGCTTATTATACTTAGAATAGACATTCAATTTTATTTTATTTTCTATAGCCATATTGTTTCTTGTCTCTTCAAGGCGGGTAGTTTTGCACTGAGTGGACAGTTAAGTTGACTTCTACATGGACTCACAGGGCAGATAAAAATCATGAGCCTTTTTCCTGTCTTGTGCCCCATATAACTTGGCCAGCCTTCTGCTTGGAAGCACAGTTGCTCTTCCGTGTTCATATCCTGGACGTCTCCTTCCTGAAAAGAGACGTGGTGTTTGAGGCCTGGTCTGAAAAACCCACCAACATCCCTAAGGCTGGGGGATCTCATCAATCTATACCAATATGTGAAGGGACAGTGCAAAGAGGATAGACCCAGCTTACTTCAGTGGTGCCCAGTGACAGAACAAGAGGCAACGGACACAAACCGAAACACAGGAGGTTCCCTCTGAACATCAGAATTTTTTTTTTTTTTTAAAGTGAGGGTGACTGAGACTGGGAGAGTGGGAATGAGTCAAAGGTGGAATGACTAGGGCAATCCTGACTGAATTCAGAACCCTCAGATTCAGGCCTGCAGTGATACAGCCATTGGTTTCATACTATTCTAAATGTATTGGTTCATTGTAATTGTGAATACCAAACTAGTTCAGGATTGCTTTGGTTTTAAGCTTATGCCTAAATGGATCTCCTGGCAGATCTGAACATAACTGAGAGAAAGGCCCTGTGCGTGGGGAGATATCCATGTGAAACCTGAGGTTTGGGCTAGGTTATACTTACATATGGTAAGTTAAGTGAATCTGTGTATTTGTTGTGGCTAAAGATTTGAAAACTAGGCCCAGATGCCCTGACAGAGTCCTGGTTCACGGCAATATTCTGCTCCTGCTGCCCGGTGCCTGGAAGACTATCTAGCGTTCTGTGCAAGTTTAACCTTCTAGGAACGTCAGCTCCCATTGAAATTTGGAAGAACTGGGAATTTTTTAGGCTTTTTAGAAAACTGTAACCTGAGGCCTTGTCTTCCTATGGAATTTTAATAGCACAGTTGCGTTGGTGTAGTGTTGCTTTAGCTATACTAATACTGTTTTTCCTATATAGATGCGGGATTTAGATGCCCCTTCCTAGTTCTGACCACTGTTTGTTTAAAGTTGTTTAAGAATTGCCTGGATTCCTAGAAGTGATCTGAATCCAAAATTAGTCTCTATATAGGCAATATAACGGTATACTTAATCATATATTGTACTGACATAGGTTTTTTCCCATAGACTTCCACAAATGGACCAGGTTTATTTCTGTCTTTTTCCCTGCCTATCTTCCTTCCCCACCTTTCCAAGCTAGAAGAGCTGCCAAAATGGACATTTCTTCTTCCAGGAATAAGATCAGAATAATTCGAATAACCTTTTTAAGCATTAGCATGGGTCGTCAGATAGCATTGTAGAGAAAATCCACTCTAAATTGTATTATTGGTTTATGCTTTTATCAATACATAATGTCTCGGAAGTGAGCACTTTAGGTCATCAGTTTCGACAGTCCCAAAGAAACTGTTGTTAAACAAATGTTCCTCATCAATAATGCAGAGTTTCTAGGAATACCTATTTATTTTACTTAGGTTTTTTGTGCCAAGTGGCTGGACCACCATAGGTAGCAGCAAGAGCAACTAACGTACTACAAAGGAGGTACAAGTATTATCTGTCTTGTCCAGTTCCTCCGGTGAACATGCTGCTCTGTACCTTCACATTTTCTCTGGCATTGTTGTTCCCATCAATACTACGAGGGGATCGCAAGCATAGGAACAAGAATAACGGCAAAGTCAGCCATCAGTCTAACAGCAGGGTGCAGTTACGTGTTATGTAGTCCAGCATTATTTTTGACATAACACTGACAGAGATGAATCCTTTAGCAGAGCTCCTGTAGGTTGAAGCTAACGCAGATGTGCCTACACGAGTACAGGCAATGTAAAGGATTGGACTGCAGGTGTGTGTGGTGGTGACTGAGGGCCGTATGAGTGGGGGAAGCTGAGAAGAAAAGCCCTGCATCTGTCTGTCTTCCCATTTCCTTAGTGCCAAAATCCTGTGATCTTCAGGTGCTCTTATAGCTGTGCAAGACATTGGACTGCAGCACTTTATTGTGACCACTCTTTGTGGTTGTATAGGCTACGTGGCAGCTATCAGTTTGACACAACAGCAATTTCTTTCTCTGGTCATGGGGAGATGATAGATTACTGTCTAAATATTTCACTGCGTTATTCCAAAGGCACTGCAAGAGTTGTTCTGTGTTATAATTCAAATCTGAATGACCTATAAAACTTCTATTCTTTTGCTTTCAAATAGCTTGATGTTCCTAACTCAAATGGTATTGGTGTCCTCAATTATATTTAAAGAACTTAAAAATATTAGGAATATTGAAGTAACTCAATCTCCTATGGGTCAGTTAGTGCTGTCTTTTGTCAGAATACTTCAGAATTAAGATGAGGCTGGTACCTTTCTTGTTACTTGAGCAAATCATAAAATATGTTCCTAAATTATGCTCTAGTTTACTGGAGTTACTAAAACTGGAGTTTTAGTGACATTTAAGCTGAATACCAGCTATTCGCAAGTTTCTAGTTGTGACTTTGTTGCTATACAGTGACATGGATAACATGGAAATATGTTGGGTTCATTCTGATTCCCAGTAGAGCACTTATGTCATGACATACTGTTACCTGTTTCATCTCTCAGATCTTGTCTGGGGCTCTCTAAGCAATTAAATAGGAACCATTTAAAGGAGGTCCATGAGGACTTGCCGCACTCCTTTAACGTCATACAGATAGGCTTGAGTAACGCTCATTTGTTTGTGAAGGGAATTCTCCTCTTTATAACATTTGATTTCTTTTCATAGGAATTACAGCCATGCATAGCACATGAAGCCTAGATCCTAGTGCAAAGAAAGAATTGAAGGCCCTATGGCCAGCATTCATTCCTCTCACCTTCTTCCATCTTTGTAGTTGGTAACGTTGCACTTTCTACACATCTGATTAATACCCTGATTTTGGAAGTTGAGGGGTCTTGCAGATCTTCCTGGCTCCTACAGTATCAGCCTGTAGTCTGTGGGGTTTGTTTTGGTTTGTGTGAGGTATTTTTGTTGTGTGGGTGTGGTTTATTCTGGGTTTTGTTGTTTGTTTTTTTTTTTTTTCTGAGTAAAAGAAACTACAAAATCAATTGTCAAACTATTCCCTTCTTTTAGAATCAGTTCTGCAGTTTGGATTTTTAAATATGTTGGCTTTGCTTTTGTGTGAGTGAAACTATTTGGTCTTGAGGCTTATCATTTCCCATGTAACTTGCTGGTCCAGTAACACCCACCCTGTTCTGGCATTAGTTAAACCTCAGGTCTGCTGATGCCTAAAGTAGTACACCTCTCAGTGTCTTAAGCAGAGGCATGTCTATGTACTCAAGGGCAGAATTTAGCTCTTAATTAGCTTGCTGTGGCTTTTTTCAGCTCTTTACCCAGCAGAAAAAAATTCGGAGCAAATGAAGCATCTAGAAATTCCAAAGCATTGCTCTCAGTAGCCAAAAGTAGCCAAATGATGAGCATCAATATTTAGCTTGCCGGGGAGACTGATATTGTCTGTAGTCCGAATGTAATTGGTGATGAATGTATTTTTCTTGTGCAGAGAGATTGGGACTGCCTGAACATATGGAAGTTAATCACAGGAGATGTTCAAATCTGGGCTAGGCAAAGGATTGTGTACAATCATCAGCACTGGTTCAGGGAATGGATGGGACAATGATGTGTTGGATTCTTTCAAATTTAAAATGGTTGATTATTAAATTTAATGACATTTCACCTTGTAACTACGTTTTATGGAGGAATAATTTTAATAGGGAATAATTATATAGCAGACATGCTACAACTTGAATTTATCCAGTTGTGCTTTGAAATGTTGCTTGTGTAAGCCCTTCTCGGTAGGCATGAAGGCAGATTCATTTTTTTTTCCCCCAAATGTTTGCTGAAATCAATGTACCTGAGGAATGTGCTTCAAGCTGAAGCTTGACCATCACATCCTAGCCAAGTGCCAAACATGGGTATGCCTTGAAAATCAGCAGTGGAGTGAAAACATGGTGGGGGGGTTGCTTACAGGGTCCTTACTACATTAATCTTGGAGATACGATATCGCTCATATCTTCATATTACACGTGAGACCTTGCACAGGGGCCCATCTTTCCAGCTTGCTTCTTGACAGGGCTCTTGCAGGGAGCCTCTGTGCATTGAAGCTAACCCTAAGCTAACGGGAAACTAGACACTGGTGTGAGCCTCAGCCCTGATAATTCAGGGCCTGAGTGCCTGTCTGAGAGGGGTAAGCCCAGTAGTTACCTTCCCAGTTCTGATTCTGGGGCTAGGATCTTTCCATGAAAGCAATATGTTGTCTGCATCTGCTTTGGCTTGCTCTCAACTTGAACTGAATTGCAGTGAGACAAGGGGGAGTGGGATAGCTGTGAAAACCTACTTATGGTGGAGCTCCGTGAAGGAAATATTGTCTTTTTTTTTTTTTTCCCCCCCAAGCATTTTTTGCAGAAAACAGGGCCTTAAAGCCCTTGGGAAAAGCCTTGTAAGGCCTTTGTCTTCTGTGTTTTGGAGTAGGAAAAAGGAGAGGAAGCAAGCTGTTCATTGCTCTGACTGTTGTAGGGGAAATGCGACCTATAGTGAAACACTGAGCACCCAGATGAGGTGTTACATCAACACCTCTTGCTGCCTGTCTAGCAAACAGCATTGTGGGTTTTTGGTTTTACTCCTAAGGGAGAAAGAGGAGAAAAAACCCCTAGCAGTGCAAGTACAATAGTAGCAGCCTTCACACCTTGCAACAAGTAGTTATGGCTGCAGGCATGTTAGATTACAGAAGGGCTGTGTCATTGCTTGCTGGCATGTGGCACAGCTGTCATTTTCCTGCTTGGATAGGGCTGTCTCATCAGTCTCAGTGCCTGTGCTGCTTGTCCAGGCTGGGAGAAAGGTACTGTAATAATAACAGTAATAATAGCAATCATAATAAAAGGGCTGTTAGAGGAGTATGATGGAGCCTCTTGTTCAGAATGCATTGTAAGCATATTGACATATGGAAATATACTTCAGTCCATTTAGTGCTTTGTTTCCTGGAATACATTTTGATGATATAGGATGGTCATTTTTTGTGCGGGGTGGGCAGTTGCTTCATGTTTTGTTCCATAGCTGTGTGCTGTAATTACGAAGTGGGAATGGAATTTCGAGTTGTCTTTCGCCTGGGATATGAATCTTCTGCTCAGCGTAGCTGAGTGCACACATGCTTGTTTTCACAGCACCAACAAACTACTACGTTAAAAACCCAACTACATTAAAAAAAGTGTTAAAGCTGTGAAATAAGTGTGGAGAGGCAGAGATGAGGAGTGAATCTCCAGCCTAGTGATGTGGGGCTCAGAGGAATGTCAGACTACTGAACCACACTCTTCTGCTACTCAGCAGAAGGTTAGTACTTGGGTGTATGTTTCTGTGCTCATTTCACTACTTGAATGGTATTTTCCCTGTCACTTGAAGTCCTTTGTCAGCTGATGGTGGCAGGCTGATGCTTCTTTGGGTAGTCTATATTTTCTTATTCATTGAAATAACAGAAAGCAATACCCTTATAAAATAGCAAGTGTGCGTGAGCAGTGGCTGTCATGCATAAGAAACCACGTAGTGTGTAAATTTATTCATATAAATTTTTAATAGGTGTGTATATACATTGTGTAATTATATGCAACTAACCCATTTCTGTAATTAGCTATTTACAACTACATTATTGAAAGTTAAGAAATGCACGCTCTTTACTGACCACAGTTTGGTGGTTCATTTTCAATACAGTATATTGTGCAAGGAACCTGCATATGCAGGACTTGGCCTTCAAAATATCTCAGCTGCTTGAAAATGTGGTGATTCTTGTTCAAGGAATTTAAACTTAAAATAATAGTACTTTTCTAGTTAGTGCAGCTGCTAGAATTCTGTCCAGAGTTGATGCTGTTCATGGTACATGCAGTATTGTGTGTGCAACTCTAATGGTGTTTGGAAGATCCTGTTTTACAAAACTGGATTAAGTATATCTGCTTTCTCTTGTGAGGTGTTCCTAGTGCAAATTGCTGTATTTCTATCACATGGAAGTCTTTTAAATCCGGTTTTACAAATAGACAAATGGTACAGCACTGTAAATTAGGCATGTTTCTACAACTACTTTTGGGTTTACAGAATTAATTTTGAGGCTTGGAAGGGCTTTGCTTTATTTTGTAAACGTATCCTTTCTGTGTAGTCTGCGTGGTTGAGAGCACAATTGTTCCTAGAAGTTAATGGAGTTTAAACAGGAACAGAAAGATTTTGTTGTTCATTTTTCAAATCCTGTTCCTAGATAAAGGAAAGTGTATCAAAATTCAGGATATTTCTTCATAATATATTTAGGTTGTCTGAGCCTCAGATGTCTTGGTATTCCATAATGAAGTACAAGGGGTTTTTTAAGTCAGATTTCTTTATCGTGAATTTCTTTGATCTCTAAGCACCCTAAATTTGCTTTCTTTTTGTATTTATTTCCTTTCTTTTTGTGTCTGAACTCTTTTTGCTTCCATGGAGCTGAAGTGTTTAGCTGGTGCCTAAAAAAATTTGGAATAAGTGGGTGCTACTAGTTCCAGCAGATAATGTTTGATCCCCATTTTATTACTGTAAAGACAAATCAGTTTTGTAATCAGTTCAACTGTTGAAAACTTGATGCTGTAATTTGCACAATAAATTTAAATAAAGCTGTACATTAAATGCTTGTATAATGCTTCTGAGTTAGTCTCGGATTCTAGGGGCAGAAACGAAAACTGTAGGGAGAGATTCCTGCTTAACCCTCTCCTTCTCTCAAAAGAAAGCTGCTCCAAACAGGACATGGCACTTCTGGAGTCATACTTGTTACTGAAGTCTGAGCTTGGTTGTGCTAACTTTTGCCTTGAAATCACTTACTTGATGCCAACTGATTTTACTTTTTTTTAACTTATTGGCCAGTGTCCGGTTCAGGCCCTCCAAAACAGAGAGTTTTATTATGCTCAAATGTGCTGTGTTCTACCACTTCAGTATCTTCTTCTGTTACATTCAGCTTCTCTGCTGCTTTGGTCCTTGCACCAGAGATGTACTTACACCACTAATAAGGTATGAATAAGCATTGTGTGCCTTACACTACTAATAACATATGAGTAAGCATTGTGTGTTTGTCAGTGTTCATCTAATTACAAATTCTACGTTGATCATTGGAGTATTTGTATCAACATTGTACTGATTGGGGTAGCTGTTTTAGGAGACTAGTTCTCAAAGCAGATTGTGAAAGATTAAATGAATGTAAGGACACTTGTTTCTGTACACATCCCAAATCTGTAATGTGAATAAATTCCCAAATGCTACAGGAAATGCATAGATCAAAGCTGCTTTTGGCTGTTGACCCAGGACTCTGATTATCGATTTTTTTTTTTTCCACCAGCACTAAGATTACTGTTTGAAAACAACCTAACAGTCTCAAGGAAATATTTTTTCCCTCTTTCAATCTGCCTTTTAAATATACTATGTCTTCCAACTACAGAGTACACTTTTGTCTACATTTTTAATTTTATTTTATTCTATTTTATTTTAATACCTGGAAATGGCAATATTCAGTCCTGTGTTACTGACAAGCCTAGTCACAGATGACTGATTAGGGTTAGAAACAGCATTTATTGCTTCCAAATCAAGACCGGATATGATTCTTAAAAAAATCATAACAAAACAAAAAAAAAAACCCAAACCAACAACTGCTCAAGCAGGAGTTAGAGCGTGATACAGAAAGAGTTTGGGAGGCTTTCTGGTCTGTGTCATCAGAGGGTCAGGCTAGAACATTACAGAAGTCTATCTGGCCTTCAATATTGATTTGAAGTTAGAAGTAAGATTTATGCTGTTCTGAGGCTGAATCGCAGCCTAGAGAGGGAACATACAAATGTTTCTGATTGCAGTGGAGATACTGGTAATTGAATTCATGCTATGGAGCATGATACAGAGAACTCAGAAGTTTGTTTTTGACGTTTGTAAAAAGTGATGGTGGTAGTCTTCCTCTCTGCCACTGCCCTACTTTGTAGGGTTTTGAACAATACCTATTTTCACGTGAGTCATTTTTGGTGTCCCCCCCTGCCAGTGCCTTTGCTTCACCTGTGTCGACTGTTTTTCCTGGAGTCATTTAGTAACTACTCCAGCAAAGAGACTTCTTGACATGGACACGGCTCAATGTCCCTGTGAGTGCATTTCCAGGGCCCTGGCATGGGTACCTTGTAGCTGGAAATGAACAGATGATGGGGTAGAGAATTCATCTGGAGGCTGGTAACTAGGGTAATAAATCAGCATGACAAGGGGTCCCTGGCGTTGACATGTTTATATCCTTCTGGTATAAAATAATGACAAGTAAGGATATTTCTAATTATTCAATAATCTGCCTTAAGAAATCTAAATAAGAGTAGCTAATTCTTAAGCCAAACTTTTAGATAATTGATGAAACCAAACATTAATCACAATCTTAAAGTGGTGCATTTTTACGTGTCTACTTGCTGAGAGAAATAAGTGGCTTAATGTTGGGAGCAGGCTGTGCTCAGTCTGCGGGGTGGTGGGCCCCTGCATCTCCCACGGGTGAGCGGCAGGCCGTGCACCTCGGGCGTGTGAGGCCGGCTGCCCTCGGGGGAGGCAGTGGTAGCAGCTGCTATGAATGGCAGTGGGAAAACGTTCCTGTCATTTCCTTGGGTGCTGCTGGACAGGCAGGTCCAGACCTGTGGTGGACGTGAGGGAAACCGATGCCCTGTCCCACCCATGACAGCCCAGCCCCACCGCTGCACTGCACCCTCACCCCACCTCCGCTCAGCCAGGCGAGCACCATGGCGTCGCTGCCTGATCAAAGCAGAGTGCCCGGAGAGAGCTGACATCGCACAAAGCTGCTTGATAATGAGCGCCTGCCTTTTGTCCCAGTACTGCAGAGTCCTGAGGGCACCGCCAGCCCTGACTGGCCCTGCCCAGGCCCCATTTCAGCCCCCAGGGCTGCTGATGCCCCAGCGGGGCTGCAGAATGCCCATGCCCCGTCCTGCCCCTGGCCTGTCTGCTGGCTGGACCCCAGGCCTCCATGGTTGGCAGCCCCTCTCCGATGGACCCCTCAGATGCCGTCTCTGGCTTGTCGCCAGCCCTGCTGGTGGCCCTGCCCCCTGGATGGGCTCTGTGTGGCCCTGCCTATGGCTCCCAGCTGCGTTCCCCAGGCGAGCTCTGCATCTGGTTCCTTGCTTGCCTTGTCCAGGGCCATTGATGGATCCTGTGTGGCTGAGGTATGCCTGTTATCCCCAGACCCTGGGGGACAGTGCCTGCTGGTGAGGGCCACCAGGGCTTGCCTTGCCCTCGGGAGCAGGTGTCTGAAGACACCTTGCATCTTTGTTGGTGCTTTCTTGAGGAATCAGGTCTTGAAACCACAGTGTTTGACTTGCCTAATTGTTTAGGGTGTTAGCTCTACAGGGAAAATAATATTGGTGTTTATGGTAGCTTGTGACAGAAAATAGCTCTTTGATATCTTTGTTGCAGAGCATAATGAAACAATACCGTGATAGCCTAAGATTTTTAGAAATATATAACCGTGGTTTTCTTCTGGGTGGGGTCTGAAACCTGGGGTGCATTTGCCATTCCTTTTGACAGACGTGCCACGTTTGAGAGATGAGTCCTGCAAGACTAGCAGAACAGAAAAAGCTGAGATTTCAATTACTGAATGCTTCTTCATAAACCTAAAATGTGCTGGTGGTATGGTAAATCGTGCTACGAATCCTGGTGCAATATGATGAATTTGGATACCAGCCAGGCCAGCCAGCAAGGTATCTGAAACAGTTCTACATTGGGAAACCCATGAAGCATGTGCCATGTCCTCCTTTGTGACAGGAGGAGAGGAGGAGACAGTGAGCTCTTGCTGCAGAGGCACTGGAACCAGTGGTTTGGCTTGGATCATCATGTTGCAGGACTGTTTCAGAGGTGCTGGAAGAAGGCTGGGAATGGTTTAGAATTGCTCAGCTGTATGAAGGTGCAGAAAAACTATGATCTTGCAAAATATTCCAGCTGGTGAAAAGCTTTTTAGTTTTCTTTTTCCATGGTAATTTTAAAATTAGGGAGGAATTTTTGGAATTAATTTTATTCACATTGCCCATGTTAACACAATGTCTCAGACTTCAAAGCCTGATCAAAGCATTGATTGTATGCATCTCCTGAATGGAGAAGAGAAGGAAAGGTTACATGAAGTGTGTTGCAGAAAAAAGGGGAACTAAACTGATGGAAGTCAACTGGTATACGCTTTTGTGTACCAGAGAGGCATACAAACCATGCAAATTCTGAAGTTCTGTGAACAACTCAACTTGATTCCTAGATGGATGTTCTTTAGAGTTTGATGATTCTTTTTTCTTTTTTTTTTTTTTTTTTTTTTTTTTGGCTGGGGGGGAGGTTTGGTTTTTGGGGGGGTTGTTGGGGTTTTGTTTTTTGGTTTGTTTCGTGTTGTCTTGTGGAAGTAGGAAGATGCTTGTTCTCATAGGAGCACAGATAAAGAAGTCAGCAGTATCTAGTCCTGCTGTCTCACATTAGTCTTGGCTGCACCCTTAAATGAGACTCAGCTTCTCTGCTTTGAATTCTATGGGGTCTTACCCATGTATTTACCCAGTGCCGAATTTCTGTCTGAGTTGTGGTACAAATTTGACACTAAAAAGCAGAGGGCTGGAGAGGTGCAGCGTTCTGAAGAAAAGGGTGTGAACAGAGGACTTCAAATTGATGATTTGGGGGATGTGGAACATAGAAGTAGTGACCTGAGCTGGCCCTGGTTTGCTTAGGAGAGCAGGGGAACTTGTGGTAGTTGGTGCATGAAAACCGAAGGAAGATGGTCTACCTTGGTGTACATATTTAAGTCAAGTCTGTCATAGACAGGAACAGCACTTGAAAGCTATGGGCTGGAGAAGAGATGAAATTGGTTTATCTCCCCCCACTGCCCCAAGAGAAGGGCCTGAGGAACCACAGCCAAAGATCACAACAACTTATGCTGCCTAGTGGGATCTCATTGTTTTACTGGCTTTCCTGTCTATATCCCTATGTTCTTGAGGACTGCAAACGTAATTACGAAGTCTTTGGGACAGATACTATCATCTTGGTGTTTACACAGTCTCTGGCACAAGTGTAGTATTATTGTGATAGGAACAGTATATAATAATCAATGGATTTTACAGAGAGCGCTTTAACTAGATAAATCTTTTTAACCAGAGCTTTAGATGAAAGAAAATAGAAATACAAAGCTGGAGGAGAATTGGAAAGGTTGATATTTATTTAACAAAAAAGGAATTTAAGATTTTTTTGGTACAACTTGTGCATGATGTTGCATATTATATTATAGCAGCCTTCCAGTACCTAAAGGGGACCTACAAGACAGCTGGAGAGGGACTGTTTACAAGGGCATGTAGTGATAGGACAAAGGGTAATGGCTTTAAACTGAAAGAGGGTAGAGTTAGATTAGATATTAGGAAGTAATTCTTCACTGTGGGGGGTGGTGAGGCACTGGAACAGGTTGCCCAGAGAGGTTGTGGATGCCCCCTCCCTGGAAGTGTTCAAGGCCAGGCTGGATGAGGCTTTGGGCAACGTGGTCTAGTGGAGGGTGTCCCTGCCCGCGGCAGGGGGGTTGGGACTAGGTGATCTTTGAGGTCCCTTCCAACCCAAACCATTCTATGATTCTAAGATATTAATTCCATATATTATTTTTATCCCTGCTTATAGTGTTCGGTATTAAACTAGACAGTAAACTCTACAAAGCACAATTGTTTTCCCGAATGTATTTATATTGGAAGTAGGATGTCCTCATCTAGAGAGAGGAGCTTTTTGCATATAACAATAAAAAACAATAGCAGTTACTCGTTTGGAAGTAAAACTGAAAATGATTTGGAATATGTGGAAAAAGTGTTTTCTTACACGAAGTGTAAAAACAGTAGGCCTTGTTTATGATCTTCCTTCCTGTGCGCTAGCTTAAACTACAAGTATAGTTGTGGTGTGGACATACTGCCTTAAAACAGACACAAGCTCTCATCCTGATGCATTTGTTCAGAGACTATTATAATCATTAGCGATTAGAGTTGTACTTTGTTTTAGCAAGAGTTTTCATCTACTTTCTTTGGATTCCATTTTTTTCTATTGGTAATGTTTTTGCCATGAGCTTACACCTATTTTGATGTCAAGAGTGATTCTTTCTCAAGTGTGACTGTCTCCGAGGTTGTACACCGGTCCTGTTGAGGAAAGAGTAATATATTTTTATGTATAAAAAAATTTATTACACAAGGCTAAAGTTTTATTTTAGAGAGCTTTTATGTATGTCTGTTGCATTTCTAAAACATACGATCTTCAGTTTCTGTACCTCTGCAATATGATATGAGCTTTCTAGCTGTCTCCAGTATTTCTTTTAAGTTCATAGTAGGTCTGCAGCTCTCCTTTGTTACAAGGACGCTCTTGAACCTGTCACTTGTATTTTATTCGGGAATAACGTTGCTAAAGTTCTCGCTGCTTCTGTGTTTTGTGACCCATTGTTATTCATACATTCTTTTCTCTGTTCTAATTTTAAATCTGTCTGTATTCCAATTTAGCTGGAGTGTTCAATGTATTCCTTTTTATGTTACTTACAAGTTTTTATCTCTCTTAGTGGCTTGATTTCAGAGAGATGTAATGGAGCCAGCTGGCTGAGAAACAGATTTCTCCATTTCACAGGAGAAAAAAACCCACCTCACCCTTATTTTAGGAAAATGATTTCTTTATTTCTCCAACACCCTGATTTGAAATGGTCATGAAGTTCAAAATTTTCTATGGAATTCAGGTTCTGAAAAATCTTTAAGATGTATCAAGCTTAAAAAAACAAACAAAACAAACACCAACAAAAAACCCCAATCCACCAAAACAAACCCTGATGCCCTTTTAATGATTTATTTAACATTTTGAGATATTCTCCACAACGAACATATTGATGTTTTGGTCCCTTTTAATCTGATTTTGTTTTCACTGCTGAAAAAAGTGGAGAGAAAAGAATAGGTACCTTCTGACACGATAAAGTACAGGAGACTTTCTGGCCACAATGTGAGAACATGTAGAGAGAGAAATAAAACTCCTGTTGAACATGGTTTTACCAACACTTCTTTTGACTTAAATTTAAGTTTTAAATAAAGCTAAAAATGGCTTGAAAAATGCAACAAAAGCACTTACCTGGCAATATTTATTTCAGCCAAATAGATTTAAAAACAATCTTGATATTCTTTCCACCTGATGAAATAGCCTGCCATTGACTGTATTTCAGCCTGTCAAGACTATTTCAAACAATGTACGTAACCTCACTAGTTCTGACATGTTACTTTAGTATATAGCATTCATTGTGCACTTTATGACAACATGCATAGTTTGACTCAGATATGTTTTATAAGGAATATCATACTACTCTTCATTGTAGTGTCCAGGCACCTCACAAATCCAAGAGTTTACCTAAAAGGCCTTGTTTCGGGAAGAATTCTTATCCTGGTGTGGCTGGTAATGAATGTGAGAGAGTCTGTGGCTAGCCCCTGCATTGCATTGGCCACCGCTGCTCTGCACTCAGAAGCGTGACAGCACTTGTGCAAATTGTGTAGCCACAACAAGAGTTGTGTTTTGCATGTAATATGACACATCTTTACCCGGTTCTTGGATAGGCTTTTCAGAATTCTTGGGGTCCCCTGCTGCTGCAGCCTGGCTCCCCACAGCTAGGGCTGCATGCTTGAAACGTGCCTAAGTTAGTGTCTTGTATTGCAGAATAAGCCTTCAAACTGTGGTTGGTGGTGTGGCGTGGTTGCTGTGGGTTCTGGGGTCAAGCCGAAGGGGAACAGCTGGCTCTCACAACACTATTTCTTTAGAAAAATAAATAAATAAAAATTTCTTCTTTTTATACCACAGAGTGACTTTCTCAACTGTAACCATGTAATGTGTCCTCAACGCAGCTAGTTTTTTGTGCTGCTTTACATTACTGTGGACTGCAAATTGCTGTGATCTGTTACCGCTACATTTAGCACTGCATTCTTTTAAATCAAATGACTTCTGAGCGGTTATCTTGATTAAAGCACTCGAATGAATAAATAATGCAGTGGACTTAATAGTGAGGGAAGAAATAGATCAAGTGGAGCTGTAATTCTTGAGAGGATACATTTTTCTCACTTTTTGATTTTATGGATTATATAAAAGAGGTAGCTCTAATCACAATGGTTTTTTTGTAATGTTTTCATTTAGTATAGTAGCATTTACTTTGATCCGTTGCTAGCTATCGTACTTAACAGGCAAGCCTGATATTTAGCATACAGTATCTTTCCATAATGTACAGACTAACGAAGATGTTGCAAGCATTAATTTCCTCCATGTTTTCTCCAGAAAAAGAGTGTGAAGTTCAGAACTTCAACTTTTTAGCTTTTTGCACAGGTTTTGCATGGAGGAAAAGATAAAAATTCAGGTCTTTAAACGCTGTACCACCAGTATGTTTTCATCTTCAGTCATGAGGTGGTGTTTTACAGACACTCATAATGTAACAACAAAGACAGGACAAAATCACGAGTATTTCTGAGAATGGCAGTTCAAAGGGGGAAGCAGTCATACCAATTCAGACACATCTGCTAAGGTCTGGGGATGGGCATGTTCAGCTAATGAACAAAGGAAGAAAGCTACAGCTTCTCTGACTTCTCTCGATGCAGAACTTGGAGTAGGCTGGTTCTTGTTGTGCGTGATTGATAGACTGTGCTATTAAAAATACATGTTCAAACAATACAAGGAAGAGTGAGTAACAGGATTTATTGTAGGTTTGAGGGTTTTTTCCCCAGTCATGTAGTCCTCCCTATCTGCTCTTATTTTGCCAACTACTAAGGCAAGGGTTCTCATCCTCATTCTCCCCTGAAATGAGCAACATAGAAAATGTCTGACTTCTGCAGACATGTGACAGAATGGATGAAAAAAAGGATATATGTGAAGACAGAACCCTCACCCTGATAAGTCTGTTCCTTTTGCTAGAGGAAAAAAAAAGGGATTTTTATGTGATAATGGACTTTTGAGTGCAACACTAAATTAAAATAAAAAAAAAAAAACAACAATGCCCCAACCTGTTCAGCTGCCCCAAACTGTACCATTTGTTAATTACTCCCTAGCAGAAGACAAATAGCTCCTAAAGGTAAACAACTTTTTTGTAATTGAATTTTGCCCTGGCAAATAAAATAGCTCAGTTGGAATGCAACCAGGTCTTGGGATGAGGATAACTTGTAACAAGAGAAAATTTTACCTGCTACACAGTACACAAGTGAGATAACAGGACATTAGACAATTAGTACCCAGTCAGTCTAACTCACTGACAAGAGCAGAGTGCAACCAAGTAAGATGAAAGCACTAGAGGGTGAAACGAGTGAGAAGGGGTTAACATTGAATTTTGTACATATCAGTGTAAACTGTAAAGAAGATATATAGAGGAATGAAAAGAACATCAGGGATAGAGGTGTCAGATGACAGGACTGTTCCCGCAGATTCCAACCTTTCTCCTTCTGGAAAAAAAAAAATCTAGTCCGTCCTGTCAGCATAGGGCATTTGTGGATTGGTGATGTTGGGGGGAGGATGGGAAACCAAGCCTGATTCACTGTAGCAAGAATGCAGATGTGTATGTTGACTGTGTGCTGTCATAAAAGAAATCAAATGTAAACTTGAATGAAAAGACACCTTTTTTTAACTCATGTCATTCTTGTGATGTAGTGTATAACAAATTTTGGATGCTGTAATAGAAACCTACCTCTGCAGTAGCTTCTCTCTGTTAGTCCAGTGATCTGGAGACTTGACTAAGATGTACAAGACAGGTTTAATGCCCCTCTAATCTGAGGGCTTTATTTCAACTTTGTGCTGTTTCTCAGGACAGTGCTTTAGACACTCATCTAGAGCATATGCTAAACTGGATTTTCTCTCATTTGCTAGAATTGATATTAGAGAGTCTTTGTATCAGCAGTTCAGTATGAGTTGATGGGGACAAAAACTGTTGTCACTAGCCCAGGAATAGGTTTCATCCTTTGACCTCATGGAGTGATCCCCAAGGGGAGATGTGCTCCCTTGAGCTGGAGGAGGGACCTTCAGCCTGCTCTCCCACGTACTGGATAAATGCCACAATCGTTCCTGGGGATGGAAGGTAATGAAGGCAGCGACTGTGGGGTTGGTAAAACCGTCGTGGTGGCAGCATGACCAATTTTGTGATTAACTATTATGATTAGCCCTTTGCTATCTCTGTGAAGATGCCCAAGAGGGGAAGAAAAATGTTTATTCAACAGGACACGAAAATGCTTTCCTTCTCAGCTTTGGTAACAACCATGAAATGTTCATCTTGAGCAGATCCAAATTCACTATCTTTTTTTCTGATGCAACCATCACAAGTGGTGACTCCTCCTTGTGTAGGTGGAGCCTGTTCTGGTACATGCCTCTACTTGGGGCGCCTGGGGCAGAAGGGTGTTCTTGTGCTGGATGCTCATAAATGATCTGAAGATCAGTGAAAATCGATGCACCCTTGGCAAATTATGATTTGGGAGCTCATTATCTCTTTGTGAAACTCATTTTCCAGCCTACTGATTAAGCTTATAAAAGCACGGTTTTAATATGCCTCCTGCTCTGTTTTTAATTCCCCAGCTGACAGTAAAGAAAATTCTGACCGACTCTCAGGACAATTTATACTCTTCTTTTATCTTGATGGCATATTGATCTTGCTGAACATTCCTTCTGCAAAATAATGAACATGCATCGTAAATCCAGTTCATAGAGGTCGTGTAGTGAGCTTTTATCTTCCTGGGGGCAGTTTGTTGTTTTTGTATTCTGATAGCAGGTACAACCTAGGAGGAACGGGTCAAAGCTCTTCTGTGGAAAAGTCTTCCTGATCTCTGTCACTCTCTGTCTCTCTTTGATTAATATTTCCTGACACCTGTCATCTTATTATTTTGAAATTTTAATTTCACATTAAATTATAGAAAATGGTCCTAGTAACCAAAGCAGCAGCTGTGTTTACCTAGGAAAAAACTCATGGAAAATAGTCTTAGAGATCTCTCTGTGGCCTGAATAAACATGGAAGGCTCTGTGTTTATTGCACTAGCTCTGCCCTTGCTTACTTTTTATTTCTTGAATAAAAGTAGCTGTAAAAGACCCCCAAACTCTCAAAGGAAGCTTCTGGCGCAATGTAAACCAAACTCTACCCAAAAACCCTAAATAAATAAATAAATAAATAAATCCCTCTTTAAACCAAAGGATGCGTGAAGGAACGCAGTTGGTTTGAGGAACTTCTCTCGCTGGTGTATTTAAAGTATATTAAACTACATCCTACCTTAGGCAGAGATCACTTTCCTCCTTGGAGAAGCCCCAGGGTGTGGGCGCGCAGTCTGCGGCAGGCAGCGCTTGCTCAGGCAGTCAGCCCTTTGCTGCGGTTCCCTCCGGGCTCCTGCTGAATGTGAGCGGCACCTGGGACTCTCCGCATGTAATTTTTCACCATTGTGAGCCAGGCCCGAGTTTCTGAAAAGGAAATAAAGGCTTCAGGATTCGTCCCTGGAATAATGGCAAATTCAGGCATATTTCTTTGCAATGCAAGCTAAACTACCTGTATTTTTCAAACAAATAATGATTGCCTCACCCTAGCTCTGGAGGCTAACAGGCTCCCAATCATATGAATGAGGTAATCTTTCAGCAACTTAACACTAAACTTGAGAACAAGTGAAAGAAGGAAACCACTTAGAGGAAAATAACCTCTCTGTGATGGCCCTCTCTCAGAAATAGAAGATTTGCTGTTCAGCACCAGCAAGTGTGTAGGGAACCAGCTGAATGGGAGAATCTGTCCACTCCTCTAAGTACTTAATGGGACACTTATTTCCCTTTGCTAAAGAAAGGCTGGTGACATCTGCATTTAGTTGAAGAAGCTAATGGCAGAGGGAGACAAGGAAAGGCTATGCTGTAAAGCAAGAGGACCAGATCAATGTTCCTTTCGGGTCCAAAACATCTTCTCTTTCTCATCTGAAAATTTGCAGATCTGAGTAGAAGAAAAATGCTGGAAGTACCGAAAGGTTAAATATAATCTAGTTGTTAGAGGAAAGAAATAGGGGCTGTGGGTTTGGCTAGGAGGTGGGAATGGGTTAAAAAAGGAGTGTGTCTCAGACATAGGAGTGTGTAATGCTTAGGACTCATCTAATCCTAATAAAGTATGTATATTTGGAAGTGGTGGGCTTAAAAACAAACTTTGCATCTTGTGTTCGGACAGTGTAACTTTCTGTGAAGATAAGATGACAAGTGGTAACAAATTGATTTTGCTTTTTTTAGATTTGGGGGGAAACAAAAATTCTCTATATAATCTAAGAGGAAGTTTAATTTTAGATTTATTTTCACAGCAGGTTGTCAGGTCTGTTGTGGGCAACACAGACTCTTTTTCAGAACACCCCCAGGTGAGCTGAAGCTCATCTATGATAGTAGATGTAGACTCTGCCAGTAGCAGCTTAAACATCTAAAATCAAAAAGCAGACAAATTGTGAATCAAAGAGGAATTTTAAAACAAGAAATGAGCTCGTTTTAATGCTGTTCTAAAGCACTGGGAGAATATATTTGTTGTCACCGAGCAGGCAGATTTCCATAAAGCCAGAGAAGCTGAAGGAGTCTTGTGTGTGTTTTTAATCCAATTCACAATTCGTTACCACAGCCATTTCTCATTCAAGTTTACCTCTGCTAATACTGGAACATGTTGGTCCTTTGATATATGTTGTTGTGTGCTAGTATGACTAACGGATTTATATATCCCAGTTCTATGGTCTGTACCCAGATGAAACTGATGCCAGGGTTATTTACAATCTGTTCAGGTCACATTTTTGCCTTTGGTAAAACTCCGCATAAACTGGATTTGGGTTCTGTGCGATGTTTCAGTGCAAGTATAATGTCATGACCATTTTTCTCACTTGTACTCCCTGTTCTGCTAACAGTTTGCATTACGGAGATTTAAATTGCAATTGCTTTGGCAAGATAGAAAGTGAACTAGTTGGTTCTGAGGTTGAATACTGTTCAGTTATTTAAAACTGGTGCACACTCTCTCTAGATGCCAATAATGAAAATAGCCGTGACAATTTTTAAGCCATGTGTTTGTGTGAGTATATTTGATTATAACTAGGGAGGAATTTTTCATGCAGTATTGATTTTTTTAATTTTTTTTTTCCTTGTCGCTACAGCACACATTGACTAGGTATAGTAGGAATGGTATAAATTGTTAATCTACATTAGCTGGGTTCTGAATTACATCTGATCTTTCAGAAAAGAAACCTGGGTAATAGTGTGAATTGCTTATACCAAGGGGCTTAAAGTGGGCTTAATATTGAGAAATGACTAGAAAAGCAAAAGTGCGGGGTTTTTTAAATACAGATAAATACAGGTATGAGGAACACAGAGCAACTGGAGGAGGGGTGGGGAGTGTTTGGAGGCTTCCAAAATTTCATTGTAAGAAGAACTGAAAGTCCTAGTGTAGGCCTGGTTGGAAAAGAGGCAGGTAAGATGGTACATAATAGCTGTATATGGATGATAATAATGTCTAGAGAGGAAATCCATGCAATCCCTCCCAAATATATGCCAATATATATCCTAAATGTAAGCCAACTTCTGTCAGATTATTGTGTGGGAATGGTTTTCTTGTTTGTGTTTTGTCATCTAAGGTTGCACTTTTAAGCATCCTTTTTCTTTCCCCTGAACTTTTTTGAAACATTTGGTGTTGGGGTATATTCTAGACAAGGTACATGGCTAGATAAGCTACTTGTTTAATGACGTATAAGGCTTTCTCTGTTCCTAAACAATGGAAAGGTGCTTAGGTTGAATTGTTCCCTTAGAAGGCTGTTTAGGCTGCAGAATTTGTTTCACAGACTCTCCGGCAATCACTGTGCACCTTCAGAACTCATTCCCAAAAAGGCAGAGTCCCTCTTAAGAGAGCAAAGTGTTTCACTTTTGAACTGAGCATGGGAATTTCACATGACTTTTAAAACTGAAGAATATTTTGTTTTGAAATAACCTTATTTCTCCTCTGTGCTTAAAAAAGTTAGCAATCCAGCTGAGCTTTAAGAAATTTCACATTAATGGTGAAGCTCTGATATTGGCTTAAATTTGATAAAAGCAAGTCTAGGATATCTCCAGAGCTCTATGCAAGAGGATAATAGTGATAAAAACATAAGGAAAAATGCTTTTTTTTTTTTTCCTGGTTAATAATAAATTATAATCTTGTCTATATTTTTTTTTTTTTAATTAAGAGAAATGCAAATCTAGCAAACTCTGAAGTTATATCCTGGGCAAATCAGCAGCAGAGTTTGGCTTGCATAATGACTGGTTAATAGTCTTCGGACTTGCCCTTTTATTTGGAATTTGTTCTTTTCTACTGAGTTTTTCTATCATCTTGCAGGCACTCTGTCTTCTCAAAGGTATTTAGATATCGGCAGCAAATTGTGGGTGAGTTGGGGCTTTCCAAGTCCTGGAGGAAAAATAGTTTTGCTCATGTATTGTGTCTTTCTATATGAAAAGAGAAAGCTCCTTAGATGCAAAGCTCCTTTTAGCAAATTGCTAAAACTTATAATCAGACTGTGTCCAAAACTCCTCTAAAATTAGCCTTTAGAAGAATCAGCTTGTCTGATCTCAATACACAAAATAGCGAGACAGGCAGAGGGATTTGTGAGATAGAGACAGATTTTGAATTTGGAAATGAGTGAGATGTCTTTTAGTCATAATGAGGTACATTTGGAAAGCTCTTTATGTGATATATTCATAGTACTGTGTTCTTATATTTGTTCTGGCTAGAATAGCTGTTTGAAATCATACTGAAAGCTTGCTAAACTATTGAATATTATACAGAGTGAAAATAATTTCTTTACAAATAAACTGTGTAAGATTAGAGAATCAAATAGTCGGGGGCACATTCCTTCAAGGATTAATGGTGAAATACTCAGGTTTGTTTTATTTTTCCATGTTAATGAATTCAGGGATTTCTTTTTATTTTAAATTTAAAGTGTAGATAAATAACACATTATGTAGCAGTGGAATTACAGAATTTTCTATTATTTATAGAGAACTTTAAACAAACCTTGGATTTTATGGGTCCATGCAGCATATCCTTCAGATCACTTATAAGTACAGTATGATAGCAGTGAGGTGCCTGTTTCTTCTATGTACAGAGATTTGTTGATTGATTGCTTTCTCTAAATAAGACCAGTTAATTACTGATAGAACATGTTGGGGCTGTTTTCCCCCTTGCCTATGGGTTTTTAATAGATTGAGGGGGGAACCGCTGCGCTCCTGGGTTATGAAAGCTCTTTGGGGTTGGGAACCTCTAGCTAATTGCCCGAGAAGCACATGGTGAGAGAGGGGCACGTCAGCAATAATTTTCACGGGGGTGCATGATGAGACCTGCCGGGATAAAGGCTGGTCTTGCAGGTAACCGAGGGCTGCGATGCAGCCACCGTGAGCTGTGCTGCCCGGCCAGGTTTTCACCTGCTTCTGCTCACACGTGTGTGCGGGTGGAAGGGCATCCACCTCAGCCAAGCTGCTCCTACAGCTTGTGGGGAGAGCTGGGTCTCCCAAAAGTGCATGGCCACCACCCTTCTGTGCGTAGCTGCTGAGATGGCCAGCTTCTTGAGTCAGTCTCAGGTTATAAAGACCTGTCCTGCAGCCTGGTGCTTTGTCTCCTTTATTTACTGAAAAGCATAGTCTGCAGCGGGAGAAAGATGGGATGACAGCTGTGATGCTGGGCCAGGATTTCACTGTGTGTATATCTCTATGGAGGAAGAAACCCAAATGTTGCAGAAGCTGTACTTGCTGCCAGTGGAAACAGAGATAAATTGCACACAGTGTCTTAAGATGATTTGATGTTTTTAATAATCTCATTTGAAGACCAAAAAGCAAGGGATGGCTTTTGATATTGTAAGTGTCTTAAATAATAAAATAAAATAAATCAAGATTCCCATTTTGGAAACCTACTCAAGGGTAGACCATGCTTTAAACACTCTTGTTTGGGAAACTGGTATTATGCTGAGATATTTCATTGTGGATTTGTGTGATGAGCTATCAAACCTGTCTAAACACTTAATATGAAGTAAAAGACTGGAATGTGTCATTGCTGCATATCTCTTGGCTTATCTTTTTATTAGTTCAAGGCTCCCCTAGTCCAGACTGTATTACATTCTTCATATTTTAAGGTTGGACTTAGGTTTTGAGTCCTTACCTAGCCAAAGCAGCATTAATATTATAGGGTGTGTGCCTGAATAAAGGACTAAAAAATTGCAGAGGTAAAGAGCCCTTTGGTGCCTGATGACTTCAAAGTTACAACTCTAATAGGCTGGGTCTTTTCTAGAGCAAAACTCCTGCTGGGAACAGCAAAAGCTCTGGCTGCCTGAGTACGGGCTCAGCGCTGGGCTCTCCTTGCTGGCTCTGGAGTGGCCAGGTGGGGTCTGCCGTTCCCTGGGGCAGAGCACAAGGTCTGAGTGTGCAGGGGCTACCCCCTTTCAGGACTGGAAGGAAGGTGAAACGGTTCTTCCCCAGCCCTGGAGGAGCTGTGCCTGGGGGAGGAGGCTGCTGGCCTCCCATGTGCGGAGGTGACTGGAGGGGGGTAGCGCAGGAAATGGCAGGGGAGCATCCCACTGCCTCTGGAGAAACTGAGAGCTGGCAGGGGACATGCAGACCTGTGAGCTCTCTGGGGCTCCTCTAGGAGCTCCTTCACCAAGGCCTGTGCTTCTGTAGGATGCTTCAGCATTAAAAGGGAAATCTGCTTTCTTCTGTCAGTGCCCTGACATGGTAGGACCAGGAGGAGGAGGGGGAGTCAGTGCATCATGTTGCTGCCAGTTCTGCCATGGCTGCTCTTCAGGGCCTGCCTGGGTTACCATGAATGTGCACAGTGTGCTCTGCAGAACTTTGATGTTTAAGAAGAGCTGGCCAAAGTGAAGGCATGGCAGAGGCAGGGCTTTTCTGTTCTAAAAACCGCCCTAAGTCCCAACAAATCCAAGCACCTCAAAGCTTTCTCTATGGTGCCAAAGCCTGTGAACTCCTGTTTTCCCTGGCCAAAGGGGTAACAAAAGCTTCCAGGCATAGATGGCTGCAATAGAAACTGAAGGGAGGGGGCAAAAGGAGGCAGGAGGAAGCAAAAAATAATGCAACAAAAGGGAGTTAAACACCTCCCTCCCACCCCTCTCCAAGTCCCAGAGATGGAGGAGTAGATATTATGAAGCAGGTTTGGTTTCTAGCAGCTTGATCTTTGCCTTTGTGTGCACTTGGCTTTGTGTGCATTGATGTCCTGTTTGTAATTATCATTCTGTTGACACCTGTATTCATGATGACACCCCTATATCACATTTTCATCGCAGTGTGAAATGTCGCTCTTTTTTGCCTTTGTTTTGTTTAGTACTATGAATTTAGCCCAGAATTGAAAAAAATAGATACTTCTCACAACACACAATGGGACATTGATAACCTTGCAGCTTAGTTACTGATCCTATCTCAGTGCTTCCATTTCTCTCCTTCCTCCCCACCCCTCTTTTTAAGCAGACAAGGTTTTCCCTCAACAAGCTGATGACAGAATAATTTCTCCAGGTTGATTGTTTGCCCCACATGGTCCTCTGGAGATGTTCATACAAGTAGAGACAAGCAGATCAAAAGGCTGCAAGAAAAAAAGAAGCAGAGGATTGAAAAAAGCCACCATAAAGATCCTGCTCAGGTTTCAGTGATGATAAACAGACTTGTAAAGTATTCTGAGACCTGTCAAATCTTCCCATCTAAAATCCAGACCTATTTTAAAAAGAATTTTCATAATGAGTGTTTCTTTTCCCCCATCCACAGGCTCAGAGTATTTTGTGAAAAAGTTCTGCAGGGCAGAGGAGTCAAACACTTGATCACATGCAGGAGCACAGGATAGATGGAGTACAGCTGACTCAACAGCTACAGGGGATTTGGGTAAGTGCCCACCATGTCAGCCAACTAGAACTTACTAAAATCTTGGTAAATGTCAAATTATTCATTACTTTTTAAAGAAAATTCTTACTTTATCACCTGTCAGACAAATTTAACCTCACTGGGAAATCTCAGTGGGAGTTTGTCGGGGAAGAACTATGCAGGGAATGGCTAATGAAAACATGAAGGCAAATTAGCATCCAACTGTGAAAAGAGGTGATTTTTTTTTTCTTTTTCCACAGCTTAGCTTTTACCTAAAAGTTCCTAGGCCAGACCTGCGCTATTAGCGTGAGATGAGGAAGGTTACAAACCCCTTGCAGTACTGAGGCTGTCAATGTATGTTCAAGCCACTCATGTTACTTTCAGGAGGGAAACAACCAATTGCTCGAAGGAGACAATGTTATCCAACTTGCGGTGTCAGTCAGCCTGTTCCCACAATCATTGCATTGATGGAGGAAAATTTTGATAAGCGAGACTTCTTATCTGGCTCCACTGCAATCGAATGACATGGGTTCGCTGATTGGAAATTACATTGTCTCCGGTCACAAAGGTGACTGGACATGATAATTGCACCACCTTTGTTTATTTTTAAAGTAATAATAATGACAATATATTCTTGAATGAAGATAGTGAGGATTTGAAATCAAGTCTTCAGTTAAGCTGATAAACTGATACAGTTCAAATTGACATAGTTACTATAATTGCTTTGTTTACTGTGAGGGGAAACTTTATCACGGTCTAAGAGCAGCAGAAGATAGGAGTGTTGGCCCTGCTTGTATGCTTTTGATTAAAGAATGTTTTTATCAATGCATGATGTTTTGTTTTCTTTCAGTTAGGTCTTGAGCAGTACCCTCAGGCTTGTTTTAGAGGTTGGCTTGCAAATGACTTCAAACCTTGTTTTAAGTCCAAAATGGCTATGAGAGGGACTTGAAACATGGTGAAAGAAATATTCATAAGTGAATCTTTTCTATTTCATGATAGAAATATTTTTTCTTTATAAATTTGGGAACAGTGTAAGTGCACTCTGATTTCACAGCATTTATGAAATCTGTGGTATTAGATACTTTCTTAGACCAAGATATTAGCAGTATTATTTACTACAAATTTGTTTAACTTTTAAGGTCTAGATAAGGCTGTACTGTACTGCAGCAGTATTCTACAACTTTACTGCTTAATTTCTGTTCCTAAAAGTAAGGAAATTGAAGTCATCATGATGGCATAAACTGTTACCGCTTTTTGTCAGGGAAGTCTTATTTTACTGGTAACTTTTCAAGCTGCAAACAGATGGCTGCAGTATAATCTACTTGCTAGTGACATCAAGCATTATTTACTGAAGATTTATATTTATATTGCTCTCTTCAAAAGCGTAAAAAGAGTAATTAAGTGGAATGATACTCATTTAGATCTTTATCTGCCCATGTGACTGCAGGGCTCTGGGGGCAGGCAATAGGATTAAGAGCGTCTCACCACTAATCAGTGTGTTTGAATCCAGACCATGGTTAGAGGCAACTGAAGACCGTTAGCATGTGATGACTCTTCAGTGGCCTATTTCATATGATTTGATGGTCTCTGTAAATTTGCTAGCTGATGGAACCCCCATAATGATCAGTGGTCTGAGAAGGAAATCTGTAGACTGAATGTGCATGTGTTGAGAATGTATTTCAGCCTAGGAACAACCTATTCGTTCCAGGATTTAGGGACGCTCTTTGTACACTCCCCACACAGGGGACTCAACAGGACTGTTGCTTTTGTGCTTCAGTCCAACATGATCCTGGACTTGCTTTAGTCTCAGTGATTTTCAAATTCCAATGTCTCTGCTAAAAGTGAAAGAGGAACACAGTGTAAAACAGCTGCAAAAGAGCAAAATCAGCCTGTTTTTTCTCAGTATTGGATTAATTACCCAATGTCTTAAAAAGGCCGTAGTAGTGTTTATTACAGGTACTTCTATATGTAATAGCCAGTCTGTAGGTGGGTGCGGCACGGCTGGTGGTTACCTGATGGTCCTTGTTTTGTAATCAGGCAGTTTTAACTGTTAACTATAGAATTTTTTTTCTTGTTTGTAGTATTTTGTAGCTGAAGTGAGAAGTAGAAAATTGAAAATTATTTTTCAGTTTTATGATGCAAGTCAGATATGGAGTGACTTTAATATGAAGTCTATCTGTTTTCAGTAGGCTTATATTCTTGGTGTTTCATGCTGAATCCACCGAAGTTGTGCTAAAGAATCTAACACACAAGACAAAAGAAATGCAGAGCTAAGTGCAAAAAGTAAAATTATGTGGATTTTAATGATTAAAAGGAGGTCTTGCTTTGTGAAGAACCTCCAAATTTGGGCTAAACCAATCTTTTTCAGTTCACTGCAATAGTCTCCAAATCTTATACTGAATTTCCTTTCTTTTTTCTCAGGTCTTTTGCTGGTGTCAAAGTTTTTCTGATGCAGTAGACAGTATGAAGAGTGTGAAAGTGAGAGGAAAATTTGTCCAAAATTCTTTAATTTGGGTCAGAGCTTTGACCATAAATCACTTCCTTGAGACCTGTTTTCCTCTCAAATCTGCTCTCACTCACAACATTCTGCACTTCATATCTGCGTGAATGTCCTGTGGGAAACAGTGGTTAATTCATGCAGGTTGGAAGAACAGAATAGAAATCAGTCTTTCCTGTGAGGATCACGAGATGTGATTTTTTTGTTTGTTTGTTTTTGTACATTTTTCTATCTGGAACTTTAAGCTGATTTGTATTTTCACATTTTATTGAGGTATCTGTGAACCATGGAGCAGAAACATTATTTCAAACATAAACTTAAAATTTTTAGCTTATCTGTCAGATACGTATTTAGTTACTTTCATTGTATGATATGATGGGCATGATTTGAAAAACACTAGCATTTCCTTAGGTTGATAAAATAAATGTCTGGAAGAGTTTGGACAATATTTTCTGTGAAATGCAGGAAGAAAGATCTAAATAACCTATTGAAGTCATCTTTGTAGGACAGCAAAATAAGTATTCTGGTAATATTTAAAGTAAAATCCAACTATTCCATCACTAAGCATAACCACAGTAAAAATAATATGGAACAGGGTGGGGAGAAGGTAGCACATTTGAAGAAGGTTAGTATTTCATTAGTGGATGTAGGAAAAGCTAGAATAACTGGTGTTTAGCACAGAATGGCAGGTAAACAGTTTACTCCATGACTTCAACAGTCTTAAGTGAATAAGTTTAAATAGATCTAGTAAGTCAAGATCTCTGGCTTGTTCAACAAACAGGTTTTTTGGTTTTGTTTTTTCCTTTTTTATGCTTTAATAACTGTATTTCCCTAATAGTCTGTTTCCTTGGAAGAGGGTATTATGCTACTTTGTATAAGTATCGTGGAAATTTTCATATAGTCATATTCTTAATTTGATCACTGTTTCTCTTCTTACCTTGTAACTATGCAGTTAACTTAGTTTCTTTTCAGACCAGATTAAAAAAATGTTAGTGCATTGAAGGTTTTGTTGTAACAATGAAGACAGACATGTATACTATAGTGCAGTGTTTAAAAGATTATTATGAATGCTTTGAAGTCTTAAAATGCAGAATTCTTTTTTTACTTATTGGCAGTATGGTACACTGATTAGATTTCCCTAGTCTTTAGGCAGGCAAAAGAACAGTCTCAGCTGGAGTTTGGCTATCCAAGGTGATGAGATGAAGCTTTCTTTAAGCACACCTTTTGCTGATTTTATAGGTTGAAGAGCACCGCATGGCTGTAAGGCTTCTATTATTTACCCAACATACACATTTAATGGTCACTAGCAGTAATGAGATTCACAAAAATAAAGACCAAGCTGTGTCTTTGGGAACCAGATCTACGTCTTCAGCCTTTTGGTATTCAGCAGGGTTTAGAATGTTATTTCATTTCAATATGTAAGCTATGGATTGCTTCCATATAAATATGTTACGGTCTTGAATTCTAGTTGCCCATGTAGTGTGCTGGTCAAAATTTGAAGTCTTTCAGATTAAAGTCTAGTGACTTTAGTGTGACTTCCTTTTGTGGAAAACTAATGTCTTTCTCAGTCCCTTTGGCTTTTTTTTTATCCTGTGAAAAAGATTATTGTAAAAGGACTGGAAAATAAACCAGATTTTTTTAAACTTTAGAACCAAAGCAAAAGCTTTCTATATTGTTTTTAAAAAACCTTGTTCCCCAGTCTCATTTTCCTTGGACACTGCAGGCACCTGTTTGATTCACACACATCTTGACATTTGAGACTTTAGCTATGATTTAATCTTCGTCAGGTAAAGCTCCTGTTTGGTTCTGGAGGAAGTTTGATTAAAAAGTGGTTCCAAGCTTTGACCCAACATTTATTTACAAAGCTGATGTAGTATGGGGCTAATCCAGTACACTTTTTTTTTTTTAAAAAAATCTCAAGAATTGAGTGGAAATATATAACTAGCAAATAAACACGGGTCATTCTAGGTCCAAATAAGTGATGCTGAAGGCAACTCCATGCCTGACTATGTGTGTGTGTTTAATGCATGGTCGATCTTGCATGGTCCACAACTGTTCTTTGTGTTCTGAATAGCTACGAGAGATTAGTTTACCTATTTAAAACAAAACTATTTTCCCATTTTGTGTGTGTGGGGAAAATTAGCTGGTTTTGTACATTCTGGGGTGTACTGATCTCTGATGTTTTTAGTTTTATTGTTTCATCATATATGTTAAATTATGTTATTATATGTTAAATTTGTATTTTTGTGCTGCGTACCTTCAAATACTGTCATTTGGGGAACATACAGTCTGTTCACAGGTTTATCTCTGTCATCAGCTTTAGTCTTCTGTTTAGGAAACTGCTGGCATTCAGGATATATGTATGCCTCTGCGTATAAATTTGTTGTGTGTGTGTGTACATGTCTGTATATATTTTTTCAGCTTTGCAGGTTTTTCTTGGTGTCAGAAATGGGATGGAACTATGGAGTCTGAAATCAGAAAAATCTGTAAAAAAAGAAATTCTGTGTTTCAAAGTCTCAGCACCAAAGATTATCCAGAAGCAGAGGGAAATTTTATAATTGAAATGTGTCTTAAAGTTCTTCACATCATGTGCCCCTTTTTCTGTAACAGTCCTCTTGAAAAAAGAGAATTATCACTGTTTGGTAGACTTGTCTTCAAAACAGATACTGTAAATATCCAAGTCCTATTTTATCTGCATCTGAAGAGCCAAGGAGATAGTGGAAAGCAATAGTGAAAATGTGATCTGAATGACTTGTCACAATAGGATGTACAAGTTAAAGGAGAAAATTCCACTGAAGAACTTGAGATAGAGAGGTATTCTTTTTCTTTTTTTTTCATTGGGTTACTTTTAAATGATGACAAATGATCTAATACATGTCTAGAAGCAAAGCAGTTCTGGAAGACCTGACAGCAGTGTACAGTTAATGTGCTTCATAACTAGTCACAACTTGAGTGCAGATGCAGAAGCAAGTGTGGCAGTGAGACGAATGTAAACCAATAAGACAAGGAACTATTTTGTCATGATATGACTGAGAAGTACTTATTAAACTATAAGTAATGATAATTTGAAAATATTTTTGTGAGTAAAAGCAGTAATGTTTCTATTCCATTACTTGTAGAGACCTAATGTGCAATGCTATAGAGCATTTAGGCAGTTACTAGATAGGTAAGAAAACACTTAAAAATGTTCCACCAGCTTTATTATGTGCTTATCACATCTGTAATTTTCTTTCAGAAGTTTTCATTATCACTATTAACTCTTTTTTGAAAGACTTACCCAGTCAGAAGGCATTAAGATAACCATATTATCTTGTAGAACTGCCACACCCTGTGAATGAAAAATAGAGAACAAGAAGTAGATTATAGGATGTTCTCATAAAATACATGATGAATATTTGAAATAATATACTCAGAAGTTGGAACTGGCTCACAAATGGATTTCAATAAAAATGTAGGGCTGAATCAGTGAATGCTGTTCACAATGGTAAATTTTTGAAGATCTTTTTAGAGTGGATGGGTGAAGAAGAGAAATGTATGTTGAGTGATAAGAGAGGAAAGAAGAGGGAATCTAGATAGGTCAAACCACTGCTTCTCCATGAAACTAAATTCCTAAATTGACTACAAAATGGTTTTTCTTTAAATCATAAACACCTTTACATTGAAATTTTGTGCGGGTTTTCTGACATGAAGAAGTGTATGAAAGCAGGGATAAAGGCTTTGTAAAATGGTAACAAATTCAGGACTGCACGTTGCAACTCTGACCTCTTTGTACTCTTCAATGATATGCAGCACAGAACAGTAAGACCTTCAGTTGTGACTCAGTGCTGAATATAAAGACAACTCTGGTTTCAGCAAAGATTCGTGCCCTGACTATTTCAGCATTTTGGAAGTTTACTGTAATTTTATTACATTGAAACCTGGGTGTGTTGAGCTGTTTTCCTTTGAATCGATTGTTTTAAAAAATCTACATGGACCATGGTCTCTGAAATGATTTAATTAACCGTGTTTGGTAGATCTTTAAATCCTTGTCTGTCTCTTTGTCCATACCTGGCATTTAAAACTCTATTGTTCTAGTAGTGCTTGAGATAGCTGTTATGTGAACTTCTTTTTGTGTTAATGGAAGTCCTGCACATGGATTTTTACCTCCACCCCCAAGTTAAGGGAAAGAACAGTTCCGTTGCTAAATAGAAAATACCAGACCTTGTTTGGAAGAGATCCCATGGTACATGGATGGAGGTAGAAACATTTGGAAGTAAAATTATTTGACTATGACAGGATTTTTTGAGGTGATTTGGCCATTTCAGTGAGACTGAGGACTACACTGTGAATGTCATAAGCAAACCATGGTAAATCATGTAAACATTAAGATCCTTGAAGATGCTCAGCAGAGAAAACCAGAAACGAAGTCTGAAGAATACAGAAGAGAACTCTTGGTACATCAGTGAAACGTGGTGTGGGTTTGTCAAGAGTTTCATAGGTAAAGGTTCACATCTCCCTTTCGGTATGTGTTGGCATCTTTGGAATCATGAAAGACATCTTAACAGCCAACTATCTTTGCAATTAGACCAAAGAAGCACTTTTTTTGGAAAGCACCAAGAGCTGTATTCCTCTAAAAAGGCTTAAAGAATTATATACTAAGTTGAAGAAAGAAGGCAAATATCTTCCACATGAATTTGTTTACTCCTGGATTATAAATCACCCTATTCCTGACACTTGCATATTACCTTCCTTTTTTTGTACCTGGAATATTCATTTCATATTCATGTATAGGCAATAAGATCATGATGTTCCTGTTACTATTTTGATAAAACTTTTACGCTTCTTTGATTGGATGAAATCTTCAGCTGTATCAGTATGGTACAAATCTTTCGGTTAGGTTGCCTTATACATTTGGGGGACTGAAGTTTTAGAAATTTCTGTTGACAAATAAATTGCCAGAGGCCTTTAAGAACAGGCTGGAAAAGCAGGAATGGCTGCCTTGATTCTTGCTAGGATGGGCAGATAGGTGAGGTTGGCCTCTGAGGGTGCTTTCTAGCCCTGCAATTCTCTTGAGAAATGGAAAATAATGCATGTTCCTAACTTATTTAACTGAAGTCAGCAGTAGTCTGCTCAACTGGTGTTGTGGATCTGCATGCTGATCCATATGCAGATGAGTCAATAGCCAGAAATCAAGTAGAACATTATTGGTTGTGTTAAAATCTGACTTGTTCTAGAGAACTAAAGCTATAAATACTTAATGTCTTAATTCAGCTTTGTTCCTTAGCAATCATCTCTCCTTCCTCTGAAACACAGCAGCAGAAGTTAAGTTTAATAATTAAAATTTTAGAATTTATTGTAAGTTCTACTTTTCATCTAAAATAATAGCTACTGCTTTGTCAGTGTCATCTTTCATTAAATTCTTTTCAAACAGTGTTGTTTTTTTTTTTTTTTTGTAGCAAAAAATACTGTGGCAGTTAGAAAATTGAAGTCAGATTTAGATCTTGGTAAATTGCCCTTGATTTATAACATTGTAATGGACATCAGAAACCAGCTTATATACAACAGAACAGTAACAGCCACTTTATTGATGTAACTGTTGTACAAGCAGAGGTAAGGTTCCAATATGCTGGAGAAGTGCCAATTTTCCAAAGGAAAAAATGTTTCTTGGCTGACACACGAGAAGGCTGTGCTGCCATTCAGTGAGACCTGGACAGGTTAGAGAGTTGGTCGGAGAGGAACCTAATGAAGTTCACAAAGGCAAGTGTAGGGTCCTGCACCTAGGGAGAAATAACCCTGAGCAGCAGTTCAGGTTAGGGGTTGACCTGCTGGGAAAGCAGTGCTGTGGAGAAGGACCTGGGAGTCCCGGTGGACAACAGGCTCTCCATGAGCCAGCAGTGTGCCCTTATGGCCAAGAAGGCCAATGGTATCCTGGGGTGCATAAAGAAGAGTGTGGCCAGCAGGGTGAGGAAGATTATCCTCCCCCTCTGCTCTGCCCTGGTGAGGCCACATCTGGAGTTCTGTGTCCAGTTCTGGGCTCTCCAGTTCAAGAAAGACAGAGAACTACTGGAGAGAGTCCAGCAGAGGGCTACAAGGATGATGAGGGGACTGGAGCATCTCTCATATGAGGAAGGGCTGAGAGAGCTGGGTCTGTTTAGCCTGGAGAAGACTGAGAGGGGGTCTCTAAATAAATATCTAAAGGATGGGTGTCAAGAGGATGGGGCCAGACTCTTTTCAGTGGTGCCCAACAACAGGAGACAAGGGGCAATGGGCACAAGCTGGAACACAGGAGGTTCCATCTGAACATGAGGAAAAACTTCTTCACTTTGAGGGTGACAGAGCACTGGAACAGGCTGCCCAGAGAGGCTGTGGAGTCTCCTTCTGTGGAGATACTCAAAACCGACCTGGACGTGATCCTGTGCAACCCGCTCTAGGTGATCCTGCTCTATCCAGGGGGGTTGGACTAGATGATCTCTAGAGGTCCCTTCTAACCCCTACTATTCTGTGATTCTTTCAAAGTAAAGTATGAATTTTCCTGGTAAACAAACAAACCACCACCTTCTCTGTCTGAGAGTAATGAAGAGGGTGAGGAGATCATGAAAATACAGAGGTTTCATAGCAACCCAGTTAGGAATTTTATTTTCTTTCTTATGTTTTCACAGTTCATCATCAGCATTAGCTGCAAGTGCTGTCAACCTCCACAGGAATCTAATGGAAAAGGAGTAGAGGGTCAAAAAGTGCTTTCATTTAGAGTTTTGTATCCACCTGAAACTAAAAGGAGGTTGCATTGTTGCTATAGGTCACACTTTGAGTAAGTTATGCAGAACTTGCTCGCAAAACTGCTTTTGGATATGATAGCAAAAGTTTTATACTTGACTTACAAAACATGTATGCTTAGCTGGAAGCTGGTGTTTCCAATTCTCCATTTTTATTCCATGTATTTCCAAGCAGAATTACACAGGAGTGAAAGGCTGGACATTTGGACATGCCTTGACTTTTTAGTAGAGTTTGGTTCAGTGTTTTGTTGTAGTTGGTTTGTTTGCTGACGAAGAGCACTTGGGATTGTTCTCTATGGGTCTGTCTTTTAACGCAAGGCTTTAAATCCCGTGTTTGTGTACTCTGTGAGCCTGGGTTGAAAACTAGTGGAAGCCTTTCTATTAATTTGAGCAGACTTTAACTCAGACTGCTGTGTAGCCATGAAAGATCCAGTTAAGAGTGAGGGTTTGTCTCAAATGTCCTCTCCGTGTGTTGTTGCCAGCTCTTCTCAGCAATGCATGACAAACACTCGCCGTGCCAGATATGGCTGCGTTTAGGTGTGCTGCATCTATGGGGTTTACAAATGTTCTTTGTCCACCCGGAGAAAGGTGCTGATCCGCATCTGTATCTATAGTCTTAGAGAAAGCAAACCTCCTAAATCTTAGGATTGCTCAGTTCTTGTCTAGGCAAAGGGGAGAGCATTGCTGTATTTGAGATCCACGTCAGCAGAGATATTTTCAGGGCTTACAAAATCTTGTAAATAATAAAAAACCCTTAACCAATAACACTTGGATTCATGGACAAAAATCTTAATATTTTGGGACATTTTTGATAAAAGGCTGAATCAGATTTTTTTTTTGGTTTTGCTAAATACCACAGGTATTACACCTTGGAGTTTTCCTCTTAAGCGGAATAATTACTCAAGGCACTAGAAATTCATGTGTTCTGATCTCTTGATCTGGTTGCCAGATACCATTCAAGTAGATGCAAGTGTCTGTGCCAACTCTGTACATAAGCTCAATGCAACTGCATGCATGCTTCAAAGAACAGATTTTTGGCAAATAGATACAAACTGATTTTTATTCTAGGATCTTGAGCCTGAGAATTGCTCAGCAAGCCATTTATCTGCATGGTTTTCAAGGACTTGGCTAAAATAAAACTTTTTCTAAGATGTCTTTCTCAAAGAATTTTTACACCGAAATGTCAAAAAAACTGCTGGAGTTTAAATATTTAAGCAATCCTAATCTATCAATATATATTAGGGATTTTTTTCCTTTTCTTTTACATCATCCTTGAGTATCTTTTTTTTTTTTCCACAAGTTATGATTAAAAGCTGTAGAAGTTAATAGAAATTACACATTACTCAGAAATAGAGAAATAGGCCCTTCTGCCTCTGGCCTCTTTCCCATAAACTTGTGAGCTTTATCCCCAATTCCTTTGCTGGAGACCTTCACCTCCCGAGTGGTTAAATGTCTGCAGTAAGCACCTTTAAGGCAATGAACAGATGTGTGTAATAACCACCTAATGTTTCGCTAGGTTTTGCAATGGAACAGGTATGGTTACTGCTCCTGCTGACGATTAAAGTGCTTTCAGTGACTGCTCAGTTCAACGGATACAACTGTGATGCTAACCTCCATAGCAGGTTTCCTGGTAAGTGTTTAATAGACTTTTTTCTAATGGCTTCTTTATTGTCTTGGTTCAAAGCAGTGCTTATTTTTAAATACAGAACTTTAAATCTGTCTGAAGCCTGCCTGTGGGTAGGACTCCACATTAAGTGAGCAGTAACTATCTCAGTGACAATGAAACTCCTCTAATGTTGCATTTTACTTTCTTCTTAATTGCACAATGGGTCAAATTCAGCCTAGTAGTAATGAATACAACTCCCCTCTAATCAGTGGGGTTTGACCTGCTTTTGCCAGAGCTCTATCCTGTCCAAGAAGTTCACCAGAGGTTGTGTTGTTCCAAATGTTCTCTATAGATTTAAGAGTCTGAAACTTCTAACTGGGTTTTCTTTCATGTTTTATCTGAGTAAAAGAATATAATTATGTCCTTTTAATGAAATAGAGATATATATCTATTATTGAGCAAAATGAAGTTGATGGCAAAATTCAGTGCCTCACTTCAATCTAAGCACTTGGTTAGAGACAGATGAAGCAATGGGACGTATCTGTGTATGATGTACACTCGTGCCTCTGTGCAAATTAAGTTGTTTTGGGGACATCAGATGTCCAGAGCTCTTAATACAATGAGAAATAGAAATGAAATTTTAGTCTTAATGACATGTGTATCAGGCTTTACTCAGCTAAAGAATGTTTTTAGTCTCTGTTACCTTGCGTATCTTTCCTGCCTCAGTTGTTTCTTGGACAGAATAATAATAAAAAAGGCTGTGAATACTGGCGCGCTCACATCTTGTGTTTCTGAGGTAGCAATTGAATTGAACAGTATAGTGATGAACTCTCAGTATAGTATTATGCTGTAATACCTTTCAGTGTTGGTGCTTTCTGAATAATAATAGCTTTGATTTTTTTTTTCAGGAAGGATCAAGTCTTTTATTAAACTTAAGTCAGCAGAAAGCCTACATTCTGTTTATTGTTTCCTGTGTTACCCCCACACTGCTAGGTGCTTTGTTGATACAAAGACCAACAATGGGTTTGATCCTTTTTCACTTAATTGATGTGAATGTGAAGAGCAGAGAAATAAGACATGCAAAGAAGATCAAATATGTTGCCTCTATCCCTGACAAAATCACTGTTTAAGTGAATATTTCACAAACTACTTCTATATTCACCTTCTTAAGTAAAAGTTTTACAGGCTTGCCTCAAAAGTGTGGCTGAATTGTGCCCACCTGCCTCAGATCTACCTTTCATAATTTCTCATGTTTTTCTGTTTCAGGCTTCTTGAGAGGATTGCAGCAGCTAGAGGAAAGTTTAGATTCCTCTTTCTGTGCTTTTAAAATTTTTCTCTGGTCATTTTTTGCAGCAGTCCTGTGCCAAGGTTTTATATTTGCAATGTGATACCTGAGAATTGAATCCAGCTATTGTTGTGGGTATTTAGGGGCCACTTGCAGTTCTGCCTCATAAAAAAGGGTCATCTCAGATTCCATGTCTGCCAAATTTCAGGCGCTAGGGAGAAAACTTGTTTAGGTTACAAGTAAACAGATTTTTTTTTAAGTAAATGCTAATCACCCCGCACTGCCTGTAGGAGCTGAAAGTCAAGTCCCGCTTTTTCTTGTTTGTGATCTCAGGCAGTAAAGATTCAAAGGTTGGAATTTAATCAACAGTCTTAGTGCTGATTTTGAGAACTGGGAAAGAAAAATAATTCTGCTTGTTAGCTATGCATCTGAGAGAGAGGTGGAAGACAGAAAACCGTTTTGTCCCAAAATTTGCAGGCATTATTTTCAGTGGACTGCTATGTAACGGGCTGGGGCTAGTGGAGCTGAGTGAGGCTGCTGGAGCTCTGTTTTCCGAGTTCAAGAACCCCAGAAGATGGGCGAGAGAGCCTCTGTGGGGAGAAGGGGGCCTGCTCTCGCTGCGCTTGTTTCCTCAGTGCTTGGCTCAGGCTGTGGCTTTGAGGCTGCTGGCCTCACGGCCTTCAGAGTTCAAATGTAAGGGGAGTGCCGAGAGAGGGGTCAAAAAGGAGAGTGTTTCAAAACAAGGATCCTCCAGGCTGAGATACTGCTCACAGAGCCTGGTTATGGATAGGACTTTCTTCCTGTTCCTTATTTAGCTGAAATTCTGAACCTGGAGTGAAAATGGACTTTCTTGCTGAGGTCTGTGGTGTGCAGATACCAAAGAAGCCCCATTGGGTTTTGAAGTTGTCTGCTCTTTTTCTTTAAATGCTGTGAAGAACAGAAATTGTCCTCAGCAAAGATGAGAAATTAAGCCTTCCTGAAGGAACCTTGGAGCTCATCCATTTTTCATTTGTTTGTGCTTTTATCATTCATTGCTTAGGTGACTCTCGCATAGAGATGGTGCTGCATAAATAAGATGATAAATAATCAGGCAGGACTTTTGTTTCTGCAGTTTGTGGGTTTGTTTTAGAGTGTAGGTATGCAATAGTCAGCAGGGATGAAAAAAACCCTCACATTTGGTAGACTGAAAATTCTGTGACGTTTTATACCAAAAGCAAGATGTGCTCTAGAGAGTATGTAATAAGGTCAGATCCTGCTGTCCTTCAGAGAGTTGCCTGGAGAAAAAAGCTTTAGTTCTGCATTGCAGTAAAGCATAGCTTTTAGAAAGCTTCTTGGGGGATGGAGCCATAGCAGTCTGGCTGTCTTCAGATGGGAAATGCACAATTTTGATTCAGGGGGCTTTTGCTGTAAGTGCGTACTGAGAACTCAGTAGAAGCTAAGCAAATATTGCAGCTTTTTCACATACACTGTGAATTTCAATTCAGTATCAAAACAGTGATTTGATCAAAGAGGAGGCTCCTGCAGAGAAGCTGCTTTTGAACTATAAATGTCTTTGTATGCCTCTTCTGCCAGAATGACTTTTGCCAGTGGTGTTCTGTGGCAAACTCTTGTCCTCTGCAGGTCTTTTGCTGTCTGCTCAGGGGCAATGCGTGGAAGGGTACCAGAGCAGAAGCGGGCAGTGGGGCTGTCAGCATTTGGCTCCTGTTGCCATGGGTCCATCTTTGATTCAAGATGGTCTCTGTTACTGTAGTATCTACGTACCTCTTGAGCTTTACTCTGTTTTGTGCGCGACATCCCTCTGAGCACTGTTGGCTGTAGGTACTTTATGTGATTTGAGTCAGAAAGAGGCCAAGTGCTTTGCCCGTATGGAAACTCTGTGACAAAGAGGTCATTATATTTAAGGCCCCACTAGCTGGATGACCTAACCTTCAAACCATTGCTCCTCTCTTGCTCAGACAACCAGAAGCTTTTACTGAAGGAATGCAAATATTTTTTTTTGTTTAAACTTATTCCTATATAGGAATAATATTTACCTTTCTAAATTAATGAGCTAGATGTGTAACATCTAACGGAACATTAGATCTGTTTGCACCTGGTTTTGGATTAATTTCTGAACAAATAATGTTATTTTAATTCCAGAATGGACTAATTTGGCAACACTACTTCCTTGTAAACTAGGGGCCAGAAAAGGTTCAGTCTGGAAAGGTTGTTTGTCCTCCTGTATTAGCACAAAGGTTGTTTTTGTGCTGTATGGTCTCATTTTCCTTACTGTCAAATGAGAATTTTGCAAGTGGTAATGGTACCTTAACAGGTAAAGTAATATCCTGCTTTTTAAAAGGCTTGAAGTGAGTTATAAAATTAACTGAGCTGCTTTATATAACATCCTGCAATTTGTTACAATCTGACTGTTTGTGCATTGGTCCAAATAAGCATAAAGACACACTATGCTATTTGCCTTTTGGTACTGTTCCCTCTACCTTAGTATACCCATTAAATGGATCATAACAGTCCTCATGCAGTAAATACCAAGGCATACTTCCTCTTGATCTTTGTGTGTTATGTTAGTGGAATTACGTATATGTACAAACCAGGAGAATTCCATGCCAAATCACTTCAACTCCTCTCTTGCCTCCAATACCTTTCTGCTCAAATTTACACCCAGTGAGTAACATTTATCACCACATTAGCTCAGGACTGAGTTTAGCCCGTTATTTCCTGGACTTGATTGTTTTGGCTTTAAAGCCGCCATTAAAGCTGTCTAAATTAAACTGCTTGTGCTCCTGTACCATGGGGGAAGAGCTAGTTCATTGTAATGGAGATTTCATTTCCTCTCTGTTGTGACAATGCAGTGAAACAATTCATTTCAGCAGGCTTAATGGTATAGTATTGACTGAAGTTGTTCTGCAATTTTTAATAGCCCTTAATCTTTAAGCAGATGTAATAAATGAGTTGTTATATAAAGGAGTAATGTCTGTGTTTAGCACAATGCCGTATGTCTTTTTGTAAAAACCAAAATAGCCCCCCAATCATCTACTGCCAAAGAAGAATTTATAGAAAAGCTATGTTACAGCTCTAAAGCAAAGCAAACTGTTGCTTTTGCCTATACCCTAACCTGATGCTTTTCTCTTCAACTACATAAAAATCTTCAGAACTTTTGAATAAAAGGTCAAATTCATCCAAGAAGTTTTTTTGCTGTTCAAAAACTGATCAGTTGTAACAACTGATGTTTTCTGGATTTTTTGTATCGTCGTACTGTACAAAATGAAAGATTGCGAGATGCTTTGTAGTATCGATCATTGTCTTTCAAGAGCCAACTGATTTTCCATTAAAGCTGAATTTGATAGTTCTTAAAAAACCCCCAACTTTAAAGATACCATAATAAATTGCCCTGATATGCTGCTGATTGTACTTCAACGTCTGCACAGCCTGAGACTGCAGTCTTGTACAATATGGGCTTCAGACAAACACACCCGACTTCCATGCTGGAGTGGGCTGGAAGGCAGAGCCCGGCCTCCTGAGTTTCTCAAAATCACTGGAAATTTCTGTTCCAGAAGGGGGCTGTTTAATCACATTCCAAATATTTAACTATTTGCTGTTTTTCACACCACCATTGTGGTGCTTCAGTTTGTGAATACGCTGCTGAATGATTTGCTGAGGAATTTTGGAATAATGGTTTTGTTGCATGGTAGACTACGTTACCGTATTAGTTCTTGTTTTCTCTTTAGTGAAGTTAGTCAAATCTGTTCCTCAGAATAATGCAATTCTGACCTTTATATTCCAATATTTTGCTGTGACTGTGGTCTAAAAGTTGATTTGATCAGAGGTTACAACACTAGACTAACTGCTACAATAATTATATGGAGATTAGTGGAAACGCATCTTCTTACAATGTCTTTCCCTGTATTTTTCTTGCAGCTGAACGAGATATCAATGTTTTCTGTGGAGTGCAGACAATTACTATGAAGATAAATTTTTGCACAGTTCTTTTCTCTGGTTATTCTGAGACAGATCTGGCACTGAATGGGAAACATGGGGATGCCCACTGCAGGGGTTTCATCAATAACAACACCTTTCCAGCAGTGGTCATTTTCATCATCAATCTGAGTACTTTGGAATCCTGTGGAAACACTTTAGTGGTAAGACAAGGTCAAAGTGAAATTGTAGCGTGGTTGTTTATGCATAGGATCAAGTGAATGGCCTTGACAGCATTGTGTCTTTTACAGATAATGTTTACATCATCTTGCGTGCATCAAAGAAAACCAGATGAAGTCAGTAATTTACAATCTTAATTACTAATGAGAAAATGTGGTGGTACACATATTTGTCCTCTGATTAGAAAGTATATTTTTCATTTTAATTTTTTTTTTTTCAGTGGAAAAATGAGATTTTTCTATGCCATTTTTAAAACTCTTGCTGAATATGCTTTAAATTTTGCTCAAACTTTTCAAATACCCACTTGGAAAATGAAAGTACAATATTTTTAAAAGTGGGTTAGATGAGGATTATAGTCTGGGTACCTACTTCTGTGCTCTCATATGAGGGAGGCTTGCTGACAGATTGATTCATCTTATATGTTCCGTGATAAGGCAGTGACTGAATATCCCGGGGAGATAGTCTGGCTAGAGGGCCCAACCCACAGTAAACACCCCTGCTAGCAGTGCCTGGAGGTCTTGTACCTCCTTGGAAGATCTCAGCTCAATATGGAACTGCCTGGCAACAAACTGAAATTTTCAAGGAAATTTTGAATGTTTGACATGCACACAAAAGGCTGTTTAATCTATGCACTCAATTAATGACAGAAGAGTCAAGATGTGGGACTGAAGCTCAGGTTTGTCTGTTCAGCTCTGATCTCTTAGTGCACAGCCAGTCTGTGCTATGGTGATTTGCCTGGTGGTGGGGCTTCAGTGTCTACATTTTATGTTGCTGTTTCATGCATGGATAACGCACATATTTGTAGAGCTAATGACTAAATCTAATCTTTAGCAGTGGGTGAAATTTTGGAACTGGATTCTCATCCAGAAGCTGACTTTGAAGTCTGTTTTATACCAGTATAATTTCATTTTCTTTAATGAAGCTGTCTCACTCTGACTGGTGGGAGGGACGTGATGTCAGATCTCAAACCTTCTAAACCAAGGGAGAGGAGAGTTGTACAGTTTGTGTGTATATCACACACTGTGCAAGCAGCGATGACTTGTATCAAAGTATCTATGAATAACTTACAAAAACAAGTGTAAAAATGTATTATTTTAAAGGCTTATATTCTATCTGGAATTCATACTTGCACTTGATGGTACCTGCCAGTTTTTATAACAAACCCCATTTTCTGTTGCTAATAATTTTGCGAAACTAGGCTGAAATGTTTGATGTGCTCTGTGACCTGTTTGCCTCAGTCTGAGTTTTCTTTTAAAATTTCCACAAAAAACAGTTCAGCAAGTTCAAGATTCTCTTTTCCCATTTCCCTGAAAAGCTGTAGCACCTCCATGACTTGTAGTAGAAGAATTTGCCAGAAAGCAACTTTTTCCTGTTCCTGTGGAGTCAGTCACATTGTAAACTCCCTGAACCTGCTATTTGATTATAATTGTAAGAGGTTGATGTTTTTTTAAAAAAACCAACAAAACAACCAAACAAAAACTGGTCTGCTAAGTCCAAATAATTGGAGTTCCCCATGAAACCCCCCACAAAGTTGTACAGGATACAAAGACAAAGTAGCAGCTGCTAAAAATATAATCAAAAATTCCCCTTGTCTTCTCTCAGCTATGCATGCTGTGCCACAAACAAAGACGATAAAGGAGCGGGGAGCATTTCTTATGTTCCCCACACTGGAGTAGTACAATCCCACGCATTTTTTGGCTGTGTTTCACAATAAAGACTTTCAAACTCATTTTCAATTAAAGACAACAGTTCAGGCAGAACTCAGGTAAAAGCTGGGTCTGTCCGTACTATGGCAGACACAACTTTTTGGTTTTTGGGGGTGGGGTGGTGAGGAAGCTAAACAGAACTATAGCTTGCTATACTACCTTAGTGCTCTAGCCTGTGTTTTAGGCAAGAAATAGATCCTAGGAAATTTGATTTTCATAATCTTCCTTCCATTTAGCAAATTATTAGGTATACTACTGGCAAAGTGTATGGCCGCATCTGTCTTCTAGCTGTTTTTTCTGTAGCCAAAGGAATCAAAATACCTGCCGTATATCCTGTGCTACTTAATGCAAAATGTTATGACTCATGCACACCTCAGGATGACTCTTCCATAATGAAATGTCTTTTTAAGAAGCTGTGTATTCTAAAGTTATTGAGAGCATCTGTTTTGCTAATGCAGTTATACAAAAGAAACGCTACAGTGGAAGTCCAGTGCCATGTTAATTGGCCTTACTGTGTAAGTGCCTACTGAGAAAGTAATTTGTGACCTTTATCTGCTGTTTTCAAACCACCCCCTTATTCAGATCAGTAGTTACAGATGGAGCGGGGCTGGGCTGCTACTGGGAGGAAAGGGTGTCCTTCAGCGTTCTGAAGAGCTGCGTGTTATTGCTGGCTCTGCACCCTCTGTGAGGCTGAGCAGCACCGGGTAGCGTGTGTCCAGGGACTGAAGTAAGGTTGCATTGGCGTTAAGGTTGTATTGCTCTTCAGCTCTTGCATTTCTGACAGCATTTCTTTGCACGTAGTTTATGATTTAGATTGAGATGTATAATGTAGACAGAAACACAGACTCAAAGTTCAGTTCTTTGGTTTGTATAGAATCACAGAACGGTTTGGGTTGGAAGGGACCTCAAAGATCATCTAGTTCCAACCCCCCTGCCATGGGCAGGGACACCCTCCACTAGACCACATTGCCCAAAGCCCCATCCAGCCTGGCCTTGAACACTTCCAAGGATGGGGCATCCACAACTTCTCTGGGCAACCTGTTCCAGTGCCTCACCACCCTCACAGTAAAGAATTTCTTTCTAACATCTAATCTAAATCGACCCTCCTTCAGCTTAAACCCATTACCCCTTATCGGTCAATCTTATCTGCTTATAAAGTATGTTGGTTTTCATGTGTCAAAAAGAAAGCTCAAAAGTGACAAAGTATTGTTTCTATGAATGAAATTACTTGTGTATTGACTTTATTACTGCATATGGAAGATCATTTTAAGCTAATATTTTTTAACTATAGCAGAAAAGTTCCTTCAACTTTTCCCAGTAAGTCACGTGAATTCACTGGGAATGCTCCAAAAACAAGTACCTACCAAGAAAAATGCTTCCAGGATTTATCAGTTTTTTTCAAATGTTGCTAAAGTTTGTATTTTAAGAACAGGGATGTCACATGTGAACTGTATATGCATGATTTCAGAGAGGTGAAAAACAGAACACAGGGAACAAGTTATTAAACTAAATAAATTTTTGAAGGATTTCCTGAAGATATCTCTGGGTAAGTGATGGGCTAAAGCATCAGTGTCCTTGGATATCTTTTGTTCCACAGTTAACTTTCTGATTAATAGTTGTTTTCTGTCTCCCTCAATAGGTATCCTCAGCTCGAGGTATCAATGCTTATGGAAATACCTCAGTGGTACAGATAGGTAATGTTTCAGGCTATATTGATACACCGGACCCACCAACGATTATCAGCTATTTGCCTGGGCTTCTGTACAAATTTAGCTGTAGCTATCCACTGGAGTACTTGGTTAACAATACCCAGCTTGCTTCGTAAGTGTGCTTTTCATTTCGATGTGTTTCATACCCTTATCTATGTAAGCCCATATATATGTGTATATATGCATACACACCTAAATATATGCATAACATAGTAGTATTGTCAAGATAGCAATTTTTAGCTGTACAAGAGTAAAGGGAAACGAAGAAGCACTGAAAGGAGAGGTGATGCAAAGGAAAAGAAAATTCTGTAGCATCATTATATGAGATAACAGTTTATGAAGAGGGCCTTAGATAATGTAAAACTTCCCTTAAAATTCAGATGTTCTGATGACAAAACAGTAGCAGCAAAAAAAAAAAAGGTAATTCTCATGAAATAGTTTGTAAGCATGTGAATATAGAGTGTGAGAGAAAATACTTCAATGAGTAAACCTTGTACATCATGAAAAGTGGGTTCCTTTTTGTCACTTTGCCTCTCTGCTAATTATTTTTCTGATTCATGTTTTCAACAGTGTCCTTTACTTTCTGCATAGTTAAGGTTCTGTCAGTGTTTCCACTATAAATTCCTATTTCTGAAGTTTATAACCCAAATGCATAAATTAACTCCTTGTGACATGACTCGAGTGTTTTTTTTTGTTTTGTTTTATTTTTTTTTTATTGATAAAAACCACTGAAGTATGTAAACACAAAAATAAGATACCTATCTTCATGATGTTTTTTGGTTTCTGGTTCTGTTGTAGGTCATCAGCTGCTATTTCTGTAAGAGAGAATAATGGTACATTTATCAGCACTTTGAATTTGTTGCTTTACAATGTGAGTATAAAACACAGTAGTATGAGCTGGACTAAATCCACCTCTGCACTATGTGGGTGCAAACTGGATTAGCAGAGCAAAGTATAGATTCCTCTTCATTGTTTGCTATTCCCTTCTCACTCCTCCTATGAAGAACCAGGCCTTTCATCTGAGCCTCTTTCATCTCTGACTTCCCTTGTCCTTTTCATTCGCATGTACCTGTTGTCTTGTATTTATATGGCTGGCCTTTGAGGACACACAGAGTCTTTTTGTCCTGTATTTATACAGTTCCTCAATTTACAGCTCTGGCTTTCAGGTTTTAGTGCCACAAGAATAATCAATTGTAGTAATAATAATAATCATACTCCAGAGTGCATACTTGTGTTTGCATTTATTACATGTGCGTATGTGTGCGTGCACATATTTCTCTCTATATGTGTGGGTATGTGTATAGGTACATTGTACTGAAACAGAGTACTCTGTAGAATTCTGTAAAAATATTCTAGACCCGTTCACTTAGCAAAAAACTGTGGCACTTTTTCTGGGGTATTTTTATGTTCAAGTCTCATCAGAGTGTTTTAATCATCTGTAATTGTAGTCAGGGATGTGGGATTCGTTCCAAATCTATATCCCACTGTACTTGCTGTCTCATTGTGTGGACTTTCAAGATGTTAAGGGTTTCAACTCACACTTCTTCCATATGCTTTAGATAATTTAACTTGAATATGCATTATTGTATAAGCTTTTACTATGTAAATACGGATGGTGACAGTAAAATGTGAAAAATGCACGGACCTCTACTTAACAACATTAATCCTTGAAATGATATTTTCATGTTGATTAAAATTTTTATTCATACATTTTAAATACCTGATTTAAATATCAATTTTTCAATCTATCGAGCAACATTTTTGTAAATTATGAATATGATTTTTTTGCATTATTATTCATGCCATCATGACGCTGAATTATAATTCATGCGACTGATTTAAAAGTCAATGCTTTATGCTTTGAACATAATGAGCTATAAATATTGTAACAGGACATTTTCCAAAGGCATGCTTAAAAAAAAAAAAAAATCGTGTTTGTTTGACAGAGCAGAGCTTCAAATAACAACCTATAATCTGTTAAAATGAAGATTCTACTTCTCTCACTTTTGAAGAAACCTGTGACCAGTAAGATAGGGCAGGGTGAGGGTAGCCAGAGTTCTTAGGACAAGCATTGACCACCACGTTTGCTGCCTTTCAGGGCCCAGTTCTGCACACAGTCAGGTATAAATGCTGTTGGTGCTTGTACTGAGCACACTTTTTCCTCAAATATCACATGCCAAGCTGGACTTTCATCCTCCCTCCTCCACTGAGTTTAGAAGTCAACCATGAACAGTGGTGTCTTATCCTTCTGATTTCAGTCGTATTACCCTAGTGAGTAGCGCTAGCGTGAACAGTACTGCTAAGGCTGCAGGTTCCGGTGCTGGGTGTGCTCTTCTGCTTCACGTCCTAGGGCTGGGTGTACACACAGAGAGCTTGTGCGTTGCCTGCCAGGTGGGGAGTGCCTCTTGGGACACCCGTGGTCCTGTGAGCTCTGATCCTCTGGGCTCACTTGGTGCCTGTTCGAGAGTCCTGGCTTTGGGAGGGGCCTCGGCGCTCCTGCGCACCCATGGTATTGGCGAGGAGTTCTGTACAGGTGTGGCTCTTGGCTGCGAGCAGCCGTACTTTCAAACTTGAGCTGTAGTGTTACTTCCTAACGTTGACTCTTCATCTTCTCAGCTCGCTTCTATCTTCCCTCACACGGTGATGTTTACATTTACTTTGTGGTGTTAGTGTTAGGAAAGACAAGAGGAGCCATTATGATACACTCAGAGTTTAATAGCAAAACGTTTCATGGGCTTTCACAGAGCCTAAGTGGCTATGTGCTGTTAGGCCTTCCTGTAAATATCTGTCTAAACGCATAAAAACTACTCTTTAAGAAGAAAAAAAGCACAACTATGAAATGTAATAGTGAGGGACTTGCTGTAGACTTTCAAATCGCTTTACAAAATGTGACAGAGCTATGTATTGGAGAAATGTATAATTAATTTTAAGGATGGCAAACTTACCTGATCTCACTTGAATGGATCTGCAATGACTTGCTCTGTGTGTGTCGCAGAGCTGGTCGGTGTGTGCACGTGTACCTCCCAAGGCCTCCGATGCTGCGGAGATTGAATATTGGGCATGCTGTGAATTTTGGCATTGTTCCCTCTGAAAAAATACTTATGTGCTTAATCTTTCTTGTTGCTGTCAGCTGCTGCTCTTGGTCTTGCCTGCCACACTGAACCTGGTCAAAATTCTGTTTAACAAAATTTTTCTTATGTATTGAGTGTTTTGACCTCTCACAAGAGGTCTCAACATGCCGAGTCCCTGTGCTTTCTGGATTAACAACCTATTTGACATAGGTGCCGTTACCAGTAAGTGCGTTTTGATATGCTGAATTAACATCTGTCACTCAGATCTGTTTCGTGGCATTGTTGCTAAAGTGACATTAATGGTTCAGCCTTTGAACAAGAAACCAATAAAATAGCTGTATCTATGTAGTAGCATATGGGGAATTCCCAACTTTTGTGGAGTAGGGGTGCATTTTGTAGGAATGCATTTCAGCACAGGACCTTACAGCCTAGCAGGCAGATTGCGGCTGCCCATGTTGGACGTTAGGGTACTGGGTTCTTTTCCAAGGAGCTAAAATGCTTTCTTGAAACAGCATTTTTAAAATATTAGAATTTAAATGAAAGTGTTTGTTACTTGAAGCCTTCAACAAGCCAACTTCTATAGAAACTACATTTTGGATAATAGAATGTGTCTGTTTTCCCAGACTACAGCTTAAGATATGTAAAACTTGCTGGCATTGCTATCTCCACTAAATGAAATACCCTTAACAACCTTTCCTTGGAAAGGATGCGCTGTGACAACCCAGTTAAGCTCCTCCTCTAGGAAACCACAGTAACTGCTGTGTTTGCTTGGAGGCGCTGGGAGACATGCCGAGGTGTCAGTGAATGATACCTTTTCTTTAACTGATCCAGCCATTTCATAAAATCATAAATAGATTCCCCAAAATAGTTGCACAGGATAAGGCCAGTCAAGTGTTATTGATCTTTACAGACAAACTTGTAGGAAAATGCTCTGGCACTGCTTTTTGCTTCTTGCCTTATAGAGGACAAAGTCAATGACTGTCCTACATAAAGGTCAGAAAAATTAGATGGGAGGTCAGTCTGTGAATGCAGATGAGTTGTTACAGTGGGATTTCTGGTACACTGAGGCAATGTTTGTTTTTCAGGATTCAACCTACAGCCAGCAGCTCCTTATTCCAAGTACAGGTTTACCTTTGAAAACCAAAATATATGCAGCTGTAAGAGCAACCAACCTTGATGGCAGGTACCATAAAGGATGTTATTTCTTGTCTTGCTATTCAGCTCTTGGTGTTGCAAATTTTTCTGATTTAGAAGCAACTGTCTTTCCTTTTTCTTTTGTATGTGAAAATACTGGTTGGTGTTTGATAATCACTGCCCTCAGCTGGAGGGTATCAGGTCCTTGATGGGGAATGCATATCTTGCTGCTGTCCTCATTATGAAAGTTTTCCTGAATTATACTTTAAATTCTATATTGCTGTTATTTAAGAAGGGGCCACTGTGAGATCAAGTGAGGAACTCCTGGGCTTTTAGAAGTAGGATGTTTTTGATTTCTAGTACTATGTGGCCATGACTTCTAAGAAGGAGGTACACAGCACGTGTGTTGGTATGGTGGTTGGCTTGCATGAAACCAAATGATTTGTTTTATACAATTCTGCCGCTGTGGTGTGCTGTTTAGTTCTGTAAGTTGTGGGAAGAAGCAGGCGATATATTGGGAATGCAGGATGACTTGTACATGACCTGCTAAATACAGTAACTCAGCTTCAATGTAACAGCCTGCATTATCAGTTTGTACACTTGCCTGTACTGTCTTTTATCTCACTCACTCTCCACCCCTACTCGAACGTTGCCAGTTCCCCTCATCTATCACTTTGCTCCCTGTGCAGGTGGAATGTTTTGATGGACTACTGTTACACCACACCATCTGGCAATCCTAGTGATGATCTTCGATATGATCTTTTTTTCAGGTAGGTCCTGTGCAAACCCAGTGTTTTGTGGGTCCTTCCTTCAAAAAACAGTTATAAATCTCTCCAGTAGTGGTGTTCTAAACTGCCTGGAAAGTCTAAGCAATATTAGCAGGGAGGACTGAGGGCTGGGCTTACAGATAACGTGTCAGGACTTATCTTGTTTGTGAACATAAACATAGAAGCAAGTGCAAAGTCTAAGAATTATGAAGGTAGAGAAGCATATATCTAGAACGACTCTACCAGAGATACCATGAACACCCAAAATGAATGGCTAAACTGGCCTTTGTTTTACCAAAGGTAGCCTTGTGGTGAATGACAGTGATATAAAATATCGTAGATTCCAGTTCAGGAAAGCAGTTAAGCAAATGATTAAAGATAAATAGATGCTCCTGCTGCTGCTCCCAGTAATAACATTTATTTGAATCGGAACTTTGAAAATCATCTTGGCAGTATCTGAGATTAAATTTTATTGGTGCCAGTTGCTGGAGAGATGCTGTCTTCATTTGGAGTTACCTGTCTATACTGGTTAGCATACCTGATTACTTTTTGCTTCAGATCTCAAGCTTCTTTGGGCACTAGAATTAAATGATACCTTGGTTATAGCTGTGATGATGCAAAACAAAACATCATGTTTTTATAGGAATGCATTTCAGCACAGGACCGTACAGCCTAGCAAGGCAGATTGCAGCTGCCCATGTTAGACATTAGGGTACTGTGCTAAAGCGCTGAACTTGCTGCTCAAGTTATTCTCAGCTAACAGCTTCAAAATGCTAATCATACAGCTGCTCATCCTAGTTTTCATCTTCTCTACAAAAACTAGCTGTGACAAGGACCCGCAGACAACTATAATTGAAAATGGCAAGAGCCAAATGGGCCGGTTTTCTTTTGAGGTGTTTCGCTTTGTGAAGCACAAGAACCAGAAGATGTCTACGGTCTTCCTTCACTGCGTGACAAAGCTGTGCAGAGCAGATGACTGTCCCTTTCTTGTGCCAGTAAGTTTCAGTGGACAGAAGTTGCTGTTAATTATCTGGATAGAAAATAGGCACGCTGGAGTTATTCTGCATCCAAATGCTATGGAAGTTTGGATGGCACTGAATGAAGGTGACTTGTAGAGTCCAAAGTGAGAATGTTTTTGTGTCTGAAGGAATGTAAAACTGATAAAGAATAGCACAACGAATATTGTCATCCGGAGACCGAATAATACTAGAGCTGTGCAAAACACAGGTTGTTGAAAATGTAAGAAATTACTTCTTTGCCTTTTGGTCCTTAATTAATTTTTAAAAGTAACAACTCTGAGACAGCTTCAGAGCTAATATTCTTAGTATAGCATCTAAGAAACAAAGTACCCATAATCACAGTGGATGAACATAAATATCTTAGAATGGAATTTATGGAAAACTTAAAGCTATAATAAGTGCAGTTATTGACAAGGAAAATTTGAAAGAGTTTCTGACAGTAAAAAACCCCAACTTACTACATGCCCTATAGTTTATTACTATCTCCCTTATAATTGGGAAACTGCTGTTTTGAAGTTCATGAAGTTGTGTCAATTAAAAAATTATTTAATTTTAGGAGCATCAGGAACAACTATATTTTGGAAATTGAAACAAATAAACATATAAACTCAGAATATTCTGTGTTGATGTCTTCAGAATGCAGTATTGTTTCCTATTGAATGACTTTCCACTTAGACTTTTAAAATGCTATCAGTTCAGTATACTTCTGACATTTTGTACGTTGTTTTATATGTTTTTGTTACACTTTTAAATAATTCATTGTTTCTATTGAGAATTTATGTTCTGAGGCTTTTGAAGTTCTTTCACAAGAAGATGAAATTAAAGAAATGCTCTTGGTTGAAGCATACTTGAGTACCCAAGATTAAGGTAGATGATAAGTTAGAGATGTTAAAGGTGGATTCCAGATGAGAGTGCTGGGGATTGTTTTAACGTGGGTCATTGCTATTTAGAACTCCATGGAAAATGTACAAACTGAACTTGAGAAGCTTGCTAGAATAGGGGTTGTAGCATGTTGTCTATCCCTAGTCAAGCAAAACACATTTGTTGGGGAAAACTGTCTGTAAACAAAGCTCTGGGAAATTAACTACTGAAAATTTAATATACTATAAGATGGATCTTGTACACAACAGCAATGTAGTTCTGTAAACGAAATGAGGCAAAATACAACAGGAAGCCAGGCGTTTATAAGATACACTTCTAGGGAATATTGCAGCTGTTTTTATTGCAAAGTAATTTAATGCATACTAAGAAATAAAATCAAAGTTGTAGTATTGCTTATAAAAGAGTTTACATTAAAGCAGAAAGCACAGAAGGGCAATAATTCTGTTCTACTCTGAAACTGTGATTGTTTTGATTAACCACTCAGATTTGCAGTAACAGAGAAAGAAGAGACGCTGGTGGGCGGACAACTTGGAGCCCTCAGAGCACATCTGGCAATGCTGTAATCTCTGCTGGCCCCATCATTACAAGAAGTGGTAGGAATGAGCAAACTTTTTCTATGGACTGCTGGAATTTCAGATACATGGGGAAATGTTTTGCAGTTTAATATAAATTTGCAGTGACTTAGAGAAAGGGTGAATTCTCCATGAGTTTTATGGGTATTTTTTCCCCTACTGTTGGAGTCTTTGGTAGAAATTTTGAGCTAATATTTCTGTTTGGCTCACGTGCTTCCTCCCTACCCCAGTAAAATCACTGTGGGATACTGTTATGTATATAAGGCCATTATAAAAGCCCACAGTCAGTGGGTTGACTTCTTTTTTTTCTTTGTCAGATTTCACTGATGATAATGGGATTTAAGGTATGGAGTTCAGTGTTGCAGTTTAATTTGGACAGCTAATGAATATTCACTGTCACTTTCTATTCACCATCTCTTCCAGCTTCACCTGTGGGTTTTTGTCTAAGTGTTGCATAAAATTAATACACGCTATGCTTAGCCTTCAGCTATAAGAAGGAAATAGGACAAACACATTGCAAATTCTAAACAGAGCGGGCCCAAATCTACTCTTTTAAATCTAGGGTGTAATTCCATGATTTTCATTTTTATTGCCAAAGTTAAAAAAAAGAAAGGTATCTCCAAATGCAGCCTGCAGTGTCTGAAAGGAATTAGTGACTGCTGTTGACAAAATAATATTAACAAAACATTTGAAAAATGTTTAAGAAACCCCATTTACATATACTTATAAGTAGTTGCAGTTAAGCAACCAATTTCAGCAGTCTTAGATTTAGGAAGATGAGAGCAGGACTGAATCCTGTCTAGGAAAAATAATTGAAACACTTGAGAATAAAAGCCTTCTTCATGTGCAAAGTGGTTGTACCCACATATACAAAGAGAACAACTGACCCTCCAGAATAGGGGAGCCATCTAGCAAGATACCATTTTTAGAACAAATACTCTGTTATAAGCAACATTTCCACAATGAAAATGAGTATTTTTGTTCTGCATTATACATAGCAGCAACTCAGTTGGGACTATCTGATTAGTGAAGAAAAAGTGAAAAGAACTACTTCAAAGTTGCATGCATGACTACTTACGGTAAATGAGGGAAATTAGACAAACATGTATGCTAGAGAAGTGCTGCCTTAGGCAAGGAATGGAAACTACGTAAAGCTTGTTATATGAGCAACCACTACTAGGTAATACAGCTTATGATTCACATGCTGTGAATGCTATTTTTACAATTAAAAACCCCAAACTCATCAATTATCTTTAAATACTGCATAACTTCAAGCAAACAAAGATCTGTCCACCAGTGTTTAATAATCCTAAAGAAAGGATAAATGATTTAATAATTTCTTGACAACTGTGAGGTGGTTTTTTTTTTAAATGAAAACATGAATAAGACTGGAAAAGGAAAATAATAATTTTTTAGGTGTCTTCTACTTGAGATATGTGGCTAAAGCTTTTTACATTAGACATATTTCTGCATCTCCATAGTATGCTTTAGAAGCATCCCACTCTTGCTGACAGAAGGATGGTTTGATGGGAAGTACTCTCAAAACAATGGGATTCAGTTCTGAACTCTGCCATGAATTTCCTGAGTGGTGTTGGGCAAGTCACTTAATCTGACTTGCACTTCACTTTTCCTTCTGGAGCAGAAAGAGAGAACTAGTATTTCCTCCTGCTGTCCCTTCCCATTGTGAAGAATGCAAAGTTCACGAATACTCTACTCAAGGAAAGAAAAGAGGGAAGGTCATGAGAGAACTTGAACAGAACTATCTGGTTTTGGATGAGGAGTGCTGGGGTGCAGTGCTGGCTTACTCTGGTGTGATGCTGCATGGAGGCGCTTTATACTGTTTTTAAAGCCAACTGTGGTCCAGCTTTAGTACAGATACATTTGTACAGAGCCCATCAAACTGGCCGCACCTGACTCACCGTAGTACGTACCCCAGTTCTAGGTCTGTGGTTGCACGGATGTGCAACCTCTCACTTCCCTCATTTAGGCTGGTGCTGTATCTGTCCCGGGGCTAGTCCTGTGCACATCGGTGTTTGCAGAGGCACCTTGAGTTAGCCAGGCCTCCCCATTACTCTAGTCACCAGTTGCGCTGGTGACAGAGCTGTTTGTGCAGTTACCTTGATAGGGCCTGAATAGTGCTACTGCAAATGAGTAATGGCCCTTCTCCTTCTATTCTTTTCAGAGAAACTTTATTCTTGTTTGTTAATCTAAAATAAGTCATTACAGGAGACGTACACAGAAGAAAATGTTTTAGTCTCTGTGTATAGAAACAAAGCAGGTACCTACTTGTGAAGGTGAAATTGTGTAGCTTTTGATGGATGTCTCACTTAGACTTAGAGGACAGCTGCTCAAAACAAATGTATACGTGAGCTGTGCTTACAAGTTGCACAAAAAAACAAAAACAGTGACAAGAAATGTAGTTCTGAGATGGACAATGGTAAGTAAAGTACAAACTGAAGGCAAAATACAAATGTTTCCCTGACTATAATGCCACTGTGTAACTGTCAAGAGAAAAGTGGGCATGGGGAAGGGGCGTTTTGTAGTCATTTATGGTCACTGATGTATTTTTCCTTGAAAAATTCAGGTTAATTTTTTTCCTATACAGATCTTCTTGTAATGTGATTACCAGTGAAGGGACTTGCATATACTACCATACTTATGACTGTGTTTTTATTGAGGGACAGAATAGAACTGGTCACATTTTCAATTAAGAGGTTCATGCATTAAGGTGTGTATTTGGTTTTGAGGTTTTTTTGGCCACAGAATACCAAGTACCTTCAGATCGGTGTACTCGCATTAAAAATGAAGCAATGTCATGTAATTAATATTGTTGTCCTTATTGTACCAGAGATGTTAAAAGCTGCTATTCAATGTTGGAAGTATAGCAGCCGTGCTTTGAAAATAAAGCTAGGACTATTGGCTTTTGTGTTGCAAGGGATAGGGGAGGAGGAGGTAGGCAGAGGTGTTTGTAAAATATAATGCATCCCGGTTTTGTTTTATACAGATGAGACGCCAACCAACAATTCACAGCTTGGTAAGTTAATCAGAATTCCCAGAAACATAAAAGATGATTTGAGTGAAACAGAACTGAGGAGATGAACCATTTTGATTGAGCTCTATGCACTGAGTTGGAATGCTTTTTCTTTTTGACTTGTTTTTGTCATTTAAATGAGTCAATACTGACATGCTATAAAGAAAGCAATGGATGAATATGGAATGCTCAGTTTAATTTGTGCACCCAGCCCCACCAACATAGCAACTTCTAATTCCTATGATGGGATTGAAATGAAAATCTGCTGCTATGACATACGATACTGAGGGAACATTGCAACTGCTAGATGCAAAATCAGACTTAAGCAGTAAAATCTACTCATGCCATGCAGAGGTAGAGCAGCAAAATGTTTATGTTGGTGCAGTCCAGCTCAGTTCACAGCTCAAAGTCAGAAGAGCTCTGCTTCAGCTCCTGTTCTCCTGGCATTTCACCACACACAAGAGCCTCTGGAGAAGCTGGGATAGAACTTGTGGTCTGTCAGGGCAATGAAGGAAATAGGCTGCAGGGGAGATCAGGTCTCACAAGTTTTAGGTTGCTTCTCCTTTGGGCACTTGGAGGACTTGTTTCAGCCTGTCTGTTACTGTTTTCTGCTGGTAACAAGGAGTAGCTAATGACTAAGACCAGGAATTGGTCCATGAACAGCCTATTGAGCTACACTAAGCAGTAAATACATATGTTACCTCTTCTCTCTGAGAATTGATAAACATGTTAAGAAGCCTCCTGCGAAGGCATACAGACAAGCTTGGAGTAGCTCAGATAACTGGTACCAGATATGCCTGCTAAGAATTTATATACCCTTTGAATTGAGATGAGGATAATGATATCAGGGAAGAAATCCTTTTGTTAACTTGGTTAGGCCACAAATCCTTATACCTCTGCCTTGATAATTTTTGGACAGTCTTAAATAGCACAGGTCAAGGTTGGTCACTAGCATATGAGGGGTTAGGCCTTAGAAGTATCCTTACTGTCTTTATCCCCCAGCATGATGGGTATTGAAAGAACAAATAACTGTTTTCAAAGTATACTTAGATAAGCTTTATCCAAGTAGACAGGTGCTTGTTCTGAAATACAATTTTAGTCCTTTCATTGTCATCATTCTGTATATAGGATGTTGTAATGGAAAGGCAGAAGTGTTTGGCGCTGCTGAGAGATTCTAACCAGAACTTACCTGTGCATTTTTGTTCTTGCAGCTCATACAAACGGACCTCCTTTCCAGCTGAACTCAGTCACCAGCACACTGATTTCAGGCGTCGTCATCCTAGGAATCACAAGCATTTTCTTTTTTGTGTGTTCCCTAACTCTTCTGCACAGAAGGTGGCCCAACAGTTCAGTTTTGAGTGGCATCCGAAACCCAGTTTTCAACTGAAAGTGATGATTTACTTGCACTTTTTCTTTGGGGTTGCCTTTCTTGTCCATGAAACATGATTCCATTTAAAAAATAATATTAAGGCAACACTCCAGCTGTATGCAGCTTCCATTCCAGCTATTCTAGATTTGTAGATTTGCTAGATGATGTTATGTAGGTAAGCAGCAGTGATATTTGTAGCAATCCTAGAAAATTATGAGAATCTCAATTGTGTTTGTGATCAGACTGTATGATGTTATACCCATGGGTGTGCTGACAATAGAGTTTGTGTCTCCAGCTTCCCAGTAAGGTCTCAAAGCTGAAGATGCTGAAGGTGAGAACCTTTCCAAGTATGCCATTCTTATACGAAACCTGACACATTCAGAAACATTCATAAGTTCATAAATGCCTACTAATGTTAGGATCACTTCTATTTTGTCGTGGTGTTTTTCAGAAATTTGAAAAAAACAATTGTGTCTCAGGAGGAACTTGTTTTCATTTATCTTGGCTAAAAATAACCCCAGAGAGACTTAGAATAAGTGACTTTGGCTTATTATTCATTTGGAAATGTTTTCTTAGATATATCTTACATTGAATTGTGGTATCACGTGAAGCACATAATTTGGCTAGGTATCTTTGAGTCAACTAGTTTAGGGCAAACTGCAGCTGATCCCAGGGAACAATGCTGCAGTTCTTGGGGTGGAAAAAACTTTTTCCAACAAAATTATTGAGTGAGAATCAGAGAGCACTTTAAATCTAACCAATGTTCAGCAGAAAGTTAATTCTGCACAGAGTTGCCACGTCTGCAGCCTTCAGTCACATTCTAACCCCGGGAACTGCTCCAACGGGAAAAAGTATTCCTTTCCCCTGGCTCCTTGAACAGGCAAGCTAATACAAGAAAGCAATGCCCAAACTTTCCGCATACAAAATTATTTTTGGAACATAATTTGGCAGCTGAGTAAAGCTCTCATTAATATCCAAATTTGTAAGGGCCAGTTTTGCCCCATAAGTTTTGCAGTTCTCAGATAAGGCTTTCCTTTCTACGTGGAGAGTTGTAGATCAACGCTTATTTCTTTAGCAGATTTTCTGCATGGATTAGACTACTTCACTGCATGGATGAGGGGAAGAGGGCAACTAGAAGGGTAACAGGCCACAAGCAGTACTGTACTGTTTTTGACTCGAGTTAATCTGATAAACATCAGACTTATCTGAAGTGAGTGTGAGTGACCAGGTGCCCTCAAACAGGAGCACAGGGCAGTGGCATAGCTGTGTAGGCTAGACAAAAATGCTGGTACTACAGAGGCCACTGTAGACACAACATATATTAAGCTGAACTGGATAGACATTTGGGATTTTGGTCATACATACAGCAGTTAAATGTCATTTTTCATGTACTGCACATACTGGCCTAGAAACATCTCACTGATATTTATCACCATCCTCTGTTAACCATGTCTATGTTTTCATTGATGTGACACAACTGGCTAATAGCGATCGGGGCTCTTTGGCTTTCAAGACTAAAGACAAATACAGACTTGTTCTCAGTTTTCTCTGATCCTGCAAATGCTGTATAAAGGCCCGTCATTCGCAAAGTCCACTGTGCTGCAGTGTGGTATCCCTAACAACCAATACTGTGCCTGTTTTCCTCCGGTCTTAATACCTCAGAAACATTTTTGCACTTCAGGGGTTAGGTCTGATGACATGTAAAACGTGATCATTTAATAAAATTATTTGAAACTTTTCAGAACGGATGCTTTGTCTGAACTGTATTCCCAGCCCTGTCAAATTGTTACAGATCTGTATGTGCTTTCAATGACCTCATCCTACAAAGATGAAAACTGGACGTGTTTTTTTTAAGTCACTTTGGTAAGAGTTTTCAATGTATAGGATAAATTAATGTAAGTATAGCTTTACTGGCCTTTAAAGGATGGCAGTAAACTCTGGAGATTTATATCCCAGTCCAGGGATAAATAAATTCAGATAATCTATTTTAATTTACTCATAAAGACAACCACAGAAATTCCATTAATGTAACTACTACTTCATAACCAGCAGCTTTAGCTGGAAGTTTCCAGTGATAGAGAGTCGTTACCATCCTTAGTAAGTTGTTCCAACAGTTGTTGTCTTGAGTACTTTTAAAAGACGATTTCTAATGTGAATGTGCCCAGCTTAACTTGCCAGCCATTAGAAACTGTTGTGCTTTCTTTGCTAGACTGAGGGAGGGAGACCCTTTTTCTAACGCGAGTCTCACATAATTTGGTTAAGACCACAGGGGGGGAAAAAAAGTTAATGTTGCTGGGGGTAGGGGGGAAAAAAGTCCTTATATAATATCATACTTGTCCTATTTCAATTTCTCTGTATTTCTGGAAAGACAGTTTATTTCTTTTATGTAGAGAAAAGTAATTTACTATAATTAACAAAGACTTGACCAAACTTTTTGAAGGTTGGGTAGCCTATTTAAAAAAATGGAAGTTCTTATCCATTAATGTAATATGCATAAACGTTTTTCTTAGTTAAAATTTCTGGGGTGGTTTGTTTTTGTGAAGAACCAGATAAGATGATCTTCTCTGAGGAACTTTTCCTCATGAGAAAATTATTAGGTACCAAAGGGTGATCCCACACCAGCTAAGTTAGTGAACAGAGTTCCCACAATCATCTGTAGGAGTCATTACAGAGCTTGCCATGGGTTCAATGTATTTGCCTCCATCATTCATTAAATGAGATGAATACCTGTTCCTCCTTGCTAAAGCAACATGGAGAGTCACAGGTGGAAAATTATGTCTAAAACCAGGCTTATTCATTTGCAGATCTCACGTGGGAATGCTTTATGAATGCTTTTTAGGGGAGGTGAAAACTTGAGCCAGGCTGCCCAAACGCTTCTAGCAGGGAGACGACTGACGGTGTATGTAAAAACATCCCCATCCCAGTTTGAAGGAAATACGCAGGTATTTAGGAACGCATCGAGGCCAGAAGTCGTGGCCTCACAAGTTTCAAGACACAGGTCAGGTAGAAGTTGGGAGAATGTGCGTGAATGTTACACCCTGCTTTTTGAAGTGCAGGATGTTAGGTGAGAGGGAAGGGGGAATGGATTGAAAACATAAATTATGTACAGTGGGCAGGGACTTCTGGCACTCGAGACACCAAGTTTTAAATGGAGCAGTGAATTAAGAAGACACTTTGTGCTTTGGATGAAGAAACTCTGGCCAGATACGTAATGGGGGGGTCTCAAGTGTTAAACGAAACTGAATTGCTAAAAGAATAGTGGCTCTGCTAATAAAATAATTTCTATTAGAGGTGCCCATTACATGTGTTTAAATGCTCTTTTTTTGTACAGAGGTCAGGTTTTGCAGGTAAGCACAGTGTACTTGAAATGCTCTCGGGTCTGTGACCCAGATCGGGGGCGCAGACAGGAAAGAAACTGAGCGAGGCTTTAAGCTTAGGTCTAAATCTAGTAGAATTTAATAAATCTATAAAGGGGTGAAAACACTTCCTAGGTTCCTGTCTTTGGAAGAAAATGGCATATCCAACTGGAGCTATGCACGCTGGCGCTTGGGATAAATTCAGCTGATATTTGAGAAACAGACCTTGGCAAGGGAACCTGGAAGTAAATCACATTTCCCACTTCATTTGGCAGGCAGTATTTCTTACTCTTGGTATCTCTTTGGCTCCACAAATATGCCAGAAGCAGCAGCCTTGCCCTGTTAAGCTACTCATCTCTTCATCTGGAGGAGACATAGGCAGGAGTATCGTGATAAACTAGGAAATGTTCCAAGTGTGGCAAATTGGTCCTTCCTTAGGTTACTCCCAGGGTTTATTTCAGTGCCACTGGGACCTTTCCCATGCCTCTCAGGAAGCCAGAGGTAAGATGGAGGTGGAAGAGACAGCAGGGAGTAGCTCTGCAGAGTCATTAGGGGCTGGACCAGCTGATTGATACACAGCTGGATTGTGTCATGGCTCTCTGCCATAATGGCTCTTTTGAAATTTTTTTTTATAACTTTTCTGCTATTCACTTGTGAATTAACTCTTTCCTAGTCTTTAAAAGAATATCTTGGTACAATTAGGAAGCACATCCTTGAGATAGTGAAATTGAAAATGTAAGGAAGAAAAGCTGTTCACCGAAGTGACTGACTTTGTGAAGAAGGTAAACTAATTACTGTTGGCAAACTGAGGAGGATTTTTGGCCAGCCAGAAGATTTCAAATGCTGATACAACATTTATGATCTCTACTTAAGGACTTCATGATGTAGTGTGAAAAGTACTTTGCACTAAAGCAAGATCCACACCAGTCCTTGTAACCAAGAAACACCATTTAGCAATAGCTCAAATGTTCTGCAAGTTCACTTGCAATCCCCTGCTAAAAGGGGAAATCTTCTGTGCTTTGGGCTGGTGAGATGGTGGTTGTCAGACGTACAGCATCCCAGCCTGTGCAGGCATCATGTTCTCTGTTTACATCCTGAACTGGCTTGTTTATGTTTAGACTCTAGTCCTCTGAGGTGTGTTTATCAAACTTGCTTGTTTTGCATGAACAAAATAAAAAATTAAAAAAAGGCTTGCTTCAGCATGTTTTCAGTTCCTTTCCCTGGGCTGGAGAATAAATCAGGAGAGGCCCTGTGTTCCTGCCAGCCGTGCACTTTGTTTCCCATCAAGGTGGAGAGGCTGAACGATGGCTGTTCCAGGTACTGTGCAGAGTGGGTGAGGCAATATCTGCTCCTGCGACTGCTTTCCCCTCCGTGCTTTAATACCTCGTCTCTTGATTCAAGCTGAGGTCTGCCTCAGGTTTATTATTCCTAGCAGGTGGTAACATCTGTCTGCTCAGCAACTGTTTTGAGGGACAGGCATAGTTTTAGTGGATTTTTTAAACTGTTTTTTAGAACATGGATTTTATTTTATTTACCTTATGAAGGGGAATTAGTGAACTGGATTGATCAGTGCGATCACTTTATATAGCAGCTATTCCTGATTTATTTTTTCTTCTCCGGATTGTAGTGAATAAAAATAATGATCCTGTTAACTCAAATGTTAATTGCAAATGAACGTAAGGGCAAAAGTTCAGTGTGGGATCTGTACTGGATGATTCATTTGGCGCGTATGAGCATGCATGTTCGCCAGGTGTGCATTCTGCACAGGCTTGCATTGATTCTGGAGCTGGTGCCCTGTCAGGAGGTGAAGTACTTGCCCTGTCCTCACAGTTACTGTCTCCTTGCTGCTGGATGTCAGGGGCTGCACAGCTGAGTCAATGCCATGTGATGGAGTAATGCCTGTGGGGCTTCCCTCCCTCCCTCCCCAAACATGGACCAGCAGGTTGCACATTGTCATCGTAGTGCTGTGACTACTACGGCCAGAGCCATGAAATGGGTGGCCAGGACAGCTGCTCCCAGTCAGCCTCATGGTTGTTTCCTGGTGCCTCCTGGGCTGCGGGTCGGGCTCTGCCCACGCTTTGTAACTTGGCAAAGCAAGAGCGTAGCCTTGGCAATGCTTTTGCTGTTTGTCTATGTTGCTGCACATTGATGTTGCTGAGTAGCTTGTTCTTCTACACATGAACTCCGCACAGATTTGCTCTGGTGGGAACGCTGATTAAATACGCTAACAGAAGCGTATGAGTTAGTGGGAAATCACAGAGCAACCCCCTCGCTGGATAATTGCGTTTGCTCCCACAAGCGAATGCAGAGCAGGGCGAGGGGGAGGTGGCAGCGCTATGGGCTCGGGCGCGAGAGCGGCAGCGCCTGTAGAATGAGCGGTCGGGATGTCAGGTTGCAAGGAAGAGACACAGCTGTATTCCCTGTCTGCAGTCAGCCAGGCTCCAAAGGCCAGTGAATGCGGTATGTGGTAGGAACTGATAACTTTCTGTGGTATTTATGGGGCAACCGCATGTCTATTCTTGGCCTGGTACACTCCGGGGCAGTTAGTGCGTGATGTAGGCTCTGCAGCGTAAACTAGGAAGGACTGTGTCATCCTAGGGAAATCTGCTTTGATACTGAGCCTGCAGCAAGATCACAAGTGGACAGAGTGAAAGCTTAAGGACTCGTATGCTTTCCTCTTGTACAGATCACTTCTGCAGCAGGAGCCGGCTTTTTGCTTCGGTGACACTTGGACGTTCTCAACAGAGTCAGCTGGGGAAATCTTTTACCAGTGCTTGCAGAGGACTGCGCTGGTACACTGCTCAGATAAGAACCTCTCTCTGTGAGCCTTAATTAAATTAATTGCACTTAATAAAGGTGTTCCTGGTCTCTCAGGTCAAATCTGTGGGTGTGGCTTGTGCCTCAGCTCTTAAATTAGTTACTGTTTAACTCGGACATGCTTTGAGCGTGGTTCTGTTTCAGTTGCTACTCTAATTTTAATCCTTTAGAGTGGGAATTGTTATGAGCTCATGATGGTGCTTCATCTTTTTTGTAGCATTTTTCAGATCTGCAAGTTCTTTAAGCGTATTAAGTTCTCCCCAGGCTGAACAAACTCCATTCCCTCAGACTTTCCCACAGGGCAAGTGCTCCAGCCCCTTACCGTCTTGGTGGTCCTCCCCCAGACTTGCTCCAGTTTATTGATGTCTTCCTTCTATTGGGGGGACCAAAAAAGGACACGGTATCTAGATGTGGTGCAAAAAGTGGTAAGTAGTGAGGGACAGTTACTTCTCTCAGCCTGCTGGCCATGCTGCTGTTCGTACAGCCCAGGACACTGTTAAACTAACTGCCTTGCTGCCAGGGCCCACTGCTGGCCCCTGGGCCGCTTGCTGTCCACCAAGAGATCCCCAAGTCCTTTTCAGCAGAGCTGCTCCCCAACCAGTCAGTCTCCAGCCTGTATCATTGCCAGGGTTATTCCCACCCAGATACAGGACTTTGTAGTTGTCCTTGTTGAAGTTCATGAGGTTCCTGTCAGCCCATTCCTCCAGCCTGCCTACATCCCTCTGAATGGCAGCCCTGCTCTTGAGTGTATCAACTGATCCCGTTAATTTGCTGTCATCTGCATACTTGACAAGACTGCATTCTGTCACGTTCTCCAGGTCATTGGTAAAGTCATTAAACAGGACAGGTCCCAAGTAGACTCCTGCAGTACTCCCTTTTTTGCTGGTATCCAGGTAGACAATGACCCATTAGCCACTAATCTCTGAACTTGATCATCCAACAAATTTTTACTACCTAGCTGTTGATCCATCCAGACCATAATGTTGTAACTGGGGTAGAAGAATGCTGTGGAGACCGTGTGGAAACCTTGTCAAAGGTGAGGTGAATGATGCACGCTGTGCTCTTGATCATAGATTCAGTCATTTTATCAGGTTGGTCAAGCACCTTTTTACCCTTGGTAAATCCATGCTTGCTTTTCCCAATCACCACCGCCGCCTCTATGGTGGGCAGAAATGTGTTCCAAGAGCAATTGCTGCATGACTTCTGCAAATACTGAAGAGTACTTTGGATTCAACCCAAGAAGCCGAGTGTTGCCACCTGCAAGTAGCTATGAAGCTCATGGTTGAAGTCTGTTTCCCATTCACCAGTCATCACACTGGCCTGCAGTCGCTACCATTCCTCCATTTGTTTGACTGAGAGAGATTGTTGCTGTCACTTTGAGGTTCATGTTCTGCTGATCATGTATCATAGAGACAATGATGATGCTAGTCAATGAATGTTATGTTCGTTTATTTTTAACCAGGAAATTACATCAGCAATCCAATCCCGACAGAAGGCTTGTTACAAAGTAAAGCACCAAGAAGCTATGCTCAAGCATGGTGTGTTTTCTTATTTTCCATGGAGCCTTGTTTTGAAAGGCACAGTGAACTAGATTAGTTTCAAGCAATGCATGACAAGGAGTTTACTGCCTAGTGGAGCCCTGTCTCCTTTACCGAAGAAGTTACAGTTTCCAGTCAATGAGGCAAGGAAGTGGTTTAAGAGATGATGGTTGCATGATTAAATCACGTGATTCTAGTCTGCCAACTTAGTGCTCCTCAGTCAGTGTTTTGCTGGACATGTCTGGGTTGAATTGACATATTTAATTGAGATCATGCTCTGTACCTTAATTCTTAATCTCGTCCCTGAATCCTGTCTACTCAAGCCAAAGCCTTAATCCTTGGCATCATTCCTAGTACAGCTTTCCACCGCTCTGGGTGTCTGACGTTATCCTGACCTTGCCTGCTTCTTTAGGACTCCTTGGCACTGTAACCTCTGTGTTGTCTCAAGACCATAATTCTTGCTGCTCCCTGGGTGGGTGGGTGCCCACCTCCTCTCGTTCCTGACCTCAGCCTGCCTTGACCGCAACTCTTCTACTTCTGGCTTAACCCTCAGCTGTGACCGTGTGGGAGCTGTGTCAGCGCTACCCCTGCTGCGCTTCTGGTTCTGGGTGCCAGTGCCCTCCCTCCTGGGGTGGGGGTGGGTAAGCCAAACTTCTCTTCTTGATTTCTGTTTACCTGAGATAGGGCATTTGGGACCTGTGGTTACAGTAATGAAAGTATACAGTGACTAACGTCTAGAAAATGAGTTCTTGTTTTGGTAAATGTCAAACTCACTGTTCCTCTGGGCAAATCTTAAGCAAATAAATCTTGATGCTCAATATATTGAGCATGCTCTGCTGCTGTCATCATACTGGAGAGAAGAAATACTAGCGTTAAGAGGAAGCACAAAATGTTAAGCAACAGCAAAACCTTATGCTAATATTTTTGCACTTAACTTATGATTAAAAATAAACTGAAATCTATGTGCTTCAGTAGTTTTTCTGGTCTATTCTGTTTTGGACTGGAGTTGTGCAAAAATGTCACTGATACGCTCTGATTTACATGGATAGCATGAGGACACTCTACGGTTAATAAAATAAAGCAAGCCAGATACTTGTGTTCTCAGAGGGCATCCCTCTTATGTACTTCCTCAACTGTTTGTTCATATGATTTGCACAGGTTTGGTCTGATGCTGCAGAGGCTATTTGCTATTTTCGTTGTTTTATGAGTGTTGCGGTGGAAGAAATCTGGAGAGAGACTTGTATCTTGCTTCTTGTTTCTGTGATTGACCGGGCTAATTCTGCTTATAGGTGTGTTGGGGCTGCCAATAATCTCTTTTAAGGTGGGTATGGAGATCACTTGTTTTTGCCTGCCTGCAGACAAAGAAGCTGAGCTTTGCTGCTGTTTGTGTTGTCTGGAAACAGCTTCCCCCTGTGAGAAATACCTCTGTACTGATTACCAGGCAGCGAATATACAACAGAATAGCTAATGGTATCTGCATCTGTTGATTCAGTGTGGTAAAAAACAGTCCAGCCTCTCATAGAGTTGCCTCACAAACAGTTCCTACTTGAATGGCTGAAAAAAACATTGAAATGGGTGTATTTTATAGAGATGTAAATTCTGTGGTGTAAGCTATGTGCTGCTTTTTCCTCATTTGTTTCATTCCGTACATGGTTCCCTTTCCTTTGAAATTTTAGTGTCCTACCTCAGAAGCTCTCTGAAACCTCTTGCCTTCTCTAATATTCACCTTTCAGTACATTCCTCTGCATTGCTAGAGCCGAGTCCTTCGCCCTCAAACTTCTGCTATAACTCACTGGTGTCTGGTACAGTTATAGTGCTTCTGTGTCTCTGATATTTTTAAAGCTGCTAGGGGCAGTAGGAAAGGTATCTATGGGTGAAAAGAATAAACAGCAATTTGATTTTTTTTTTCCTCTGTTTATTTTTGTAAGATATCCTTGACTAAGTATTCGCTAAGGTGTAGCAATGAAATCCAGGATTAGCAAAGTAGACTTTAGGTAGGTTTTTTCTTTTAAAAACATCTGTGTATCCTTCCAGGTTGGCTGAAACATCTCTTCTGTCTTCCTAGACTTTAGAGCAGGCTTTACCTGTGTTTTATTGTAATTGAGTGACTTGGCTGGCCAGGGTTTCTTCCAGTGAAATATAAATATTAGTGCACAGAGAACGCATGGACTGCGAAGGTTGTGAGGAGAGCTTAGAAAACGAGTTCACTCTCATTTTCTTCAGTCATTTGAAGAGTTTTGCTACATCAAAATCAAGGAGATGGAGAGATGTTCCTGTGAGATAAAGCATACCTCTAACATCACGTGTCTGCTCGTTTTGAGGTGGCAGAAGCTGTTCAGATGTGGTGGTGGTGTCCAGGTTTGGTTGATATCCAGACAGGGAGGTTGGGAAGATGAGTTAGCTGGGACTCGTGCACCTCCTCGACAGCAGGATCTGGCGTCTGGTTGCGTGCCGAGTCCCACTCACTCGAGACAAGCCTGTGCAATCCTCAACTGAAGGATTATTTACTGATATTGTAGCATCTGCCTTGAGTAAATGACTGTGAGAAAAGCCGAGGTACGAAGTTGCAGTTTGTGAACTACGCTGGTAACTGCCCACCTTCACCTGCTTCCAAGGCTGGGTAGGAGACCTGACATGGGGTAGCTGCCAAAAGATAGCTAAAATGTAAATCCGTGCCCAGCTTACTGCGTAACTTCGTCCTGAAGCATCGGGAGGAGAACAGCCCGCTTTTCAGAGTGCAGAGTGCGCGTCTCCTGCTACGCTGGAACGACACCCGCGCGTCTTGTAGAGCATCTTCCTCACGGTGCATCCCGGAGGGAGGAAATGTTTAACGTTGTGGGTCGGATAATGACAGAAAAGCAGGAAGGAGGCAAAATTAAGATCAACAAGAAAGAATGAAAAGAGATTTTGCAGGCGAAAGCTGTAAATGTGTCAAGCCTAGATAATTTTCCTGACTCGAGACTGGACTTGTCTTGAGGATGAGTTGCAGCACCTTCCCTGTACAGACCCATCAGCTAGGTGGATTATAGCCCTGGACAACAACGCTTTGAAGTTTATTTTACTGACTAGGGAGTAAGGTGTAACACCAGTAAGCTAGCAAATATTATGATTGATGTGCAGCTATAATCAGATTTTAAGTCATGCTATTTTGTTTCTGAACCAGCATGTTTCCAAATCAATACAAACCAGCATGAGGGACTTAGGAGCCGCTGCTGTTAGTTTATGGTAACATTAGTAAATTTACTGAGGTGTAACATAATGGGAATTGTTCAGGTTAGCATACTTAATGCTGTGGTGTCAGCGGTGTTGGTGTAAGCTCAGAAACTGCTCATGATAGCACCGTTGATAGCACTGGCTGTATTTCTTGGAGTAGCGTTGGGGAAAATAATTCTTTTGCGGTTGTCACACTTTGATCTAGCAGTAGGGAGAAGACGCATAGTGATATTAAAGATCAACATTAAAAAATAAAAATGTATGGCATATCAGGAATTTATATATTTGTACATAAAAAGATGACCTAAAATTCTTGACCTTATCTCTTGCCTTCTGTTAAAAGATGTGAAGCTGCTCTCCTGCAGTTTCTGATGACAGCTCAATACCCCTCTCCTATTGGGACTGGCCCATCCCATGAATGGTGGGAGAAATCAGAGCCCTGCAGCTCTTATTATCCATCTTGGTATATTATATCATGTCTGTCAATCATTAGAGTATTGAACAAGTCCATTTCACATCACCCAGATGAGTTCCGAGAAAATGGCTTTGTGCTGCAGAGTAGTATCATGTTTTGCTTTTATAATGCTGTACATTGTACTGCAATATGATGAGATTCTTTTTTCTTATAATATGGTACCATTATTTGCTTTTTACATGGACATAAGCCAAGCAAATGCCCTTTGTTGCCTGTGTAATAAACTCCTTGGTGGTGGTAAGAAGGAATAAGTTGCTTTTTCAGGGATACTGACTGAGCAGTTAAAAAGCCAGCAGCAAGTGCAAATAAATGTGTTTCCTTTTATGTGAAATAATTTTGTTCTCTGTAGAAGAGAGGCAAACAAACTTAGGAAGCAGCTTGCAGTTTTGAAGCGAACAGAACTTTTTGACTACAAATCCTTATCTGTCTGTACATAGAAAGTCCTCATGCTCAGACCTGTCCTTCCAAAATTAGCCCTGGAGTAAACTGCTTTCAAGGTGGGGATCCCTGCCCGGCTTGGAGGAAAGGCATGAAAGCCGCTGCTGGAGTCGGAGCTGTTGAGAGCAACTGTCAAATACCAGCAAGTGACAAGAAAAGAAAAAAAATCACTTTTGCTTCAGTGACCTCCTGGTCTGGGATCCTCAGGGTGTGGATCCCTTCTTCTCGCAGGCAGGTATGGGTAATAAGTAAGTCGTACATCGCAGCGAATGCTTTATGGTACTGAGGGTGTTACAAGGCAGTGACGCCCAAACAGTCTTCTACACTGTCATCTGAAGGGATGCATTTAAAGGCTGTAATTTCAGACTTCATAATATCCCTATCAGTCAAGGCAGCCATGGGTTCCTTGACAGACCTCACTTGGTGAATACTGATTTATGGTTAATTAGATATTCCATTTAGATTTTTGACCATCTGCTATCCATTATCTGCCAGATACGTGCTTTGTATCTTTATAAATAGTTGACATGCTTGTGTGCAGGAGGGGCTGTGGTCTGCCTGGGCTCGTCTCGCGCCCTCCGTGGCGGCCTTGGGAGTTGCTGCTGCTCTTGCTGTGCTCGTTCCACAGGGAAGCAGGTGGCTCCAGGTGCTGCCTTGCATCCATCTCACGGAGCTCAGGCCTGGCCGTGGCCTTTCAGGTCAGGTATCCTGCCCGAGGGCAAGCGGGATGTAGCGTCACCATTAAGTTAGTGCCGTGCCATAGGTTCAAAACAAAACTGCTGGAAGTCTAGCAGCTCTAGTAGGTTTTCTGACTCTTCTGTTTCAGATTGAATTCCTGTAACTGTCTCTTGTCCCTGCTGGTTTTGTCTATGTTCTTACGGCTCACGCCCTGTGAAGTTAACAAAAGAAGCAAAGAAAGTTCTTTCATTCTCAAAAGGCACCTCTGTGTCCATTAGAAAGTTCAGTTTACTGTTTACATATGAGATTTAAGCAGTTTTGCTTTGTGCTGGCCTGATTTCTCAAATGATTTACCGAGCACCTAAGCTCCCTTAACTTTAGAGGAAGCTGGGGAAGATGACATCTCAAAACTGCCAAACCAGTTACCCCCTTGTACTCAGATTAAAGAGGTAGTCGCTGATGGTGACCTTCAGGTGCCGAAACACAGACCCTTAGTGACATTTTAGCCACGTTGTAATATTCTGCCTGGTCTCTGACTTCCACTCCAGGAAGACGAATGTCTCCTGTAGGTCGTGTGGCAGATGTCTTGCTCACACCAGTGTGCTGTAAGTCTGTGCTGAAGTGCCTGAACTGCTCACCAGCTCTTCACCCATATGATTTTGGTTCAGTGGCTGCAGGGCAGCGTGTGCAGATACTGGGAGTGCTGAGTTCAGCTCAGTGAAGGGTACTGATGCCATAAATATATTCGTCCCTGCAAGGTCATGAAGGCTGGCAGTATAGGAAGGGTTATGTACAATAATGTCAGAGGACACGGAAAGCACTCATTTACCTTGGAACAGAGAATGGGAGATAATTCAGGGCAAAGCACTGATGACATGAAAAGGCATGAAGAGCATTCCCGCACTCTTCTTGTTCTCCCCTCTCACATTTATTTATCCATTTCAGGGCCAATTAGCATGCCTTTGGCCTCTTCAACCTGCAAGTCTGCAGTGTGTGGTGCAGCACCTCCAGCAGCAAGGAGATACTTAAAGCAGAATGGCAACAAATTTTTGGCTGATAAAGAGTTATTGCACGTGCCCTGACACAGGGAGCCAACTCACAGAAATCTCTACTGCGTTACCGGGTGCGGTTGTAGCAAAGGAGCTCGGTGGAGTCGCCGTTGGACTACGCAGAGCAAGTAACTGCTGAACCCCGGGCTCCTTAGAATGTAAGCAGAGAGCCTCAGGGACTTTGGGTATTCACCTCTGGTTTGGTTTGGTTTCTTGCGTTAGTCTGCCCTACCTAGAAAGGCAGTGGATGACATGTGTGAGCTTATTGCATTTCACATTTTTCTCATGCGTATTCTTGGTGTCCTCTGTGAGAATGGCAGGGGGGAAACAGCACGGTGCAGAGACCCGTTAATATCATCAGATGTCCTCTGCAAAGCAGGGAGCAACCTCTCTCTACACACAAGAGGAGACAGGAATATTGTTTTATTTGTGAGATAGTGGGAGGTGAAGGCTTGGAGAACAAAAAGCCTCAGTGTGATAGCATGGACTTAATCCATGCTCAGGAATAAAAGTGAGGGTATTATACAAGGAAAAAGAAAAACATCTTAGGGATAGCTGGCTCAAGCCAAAAAACCTCCGTGAACATTAAATGATGTATGAGAAACTCAGAAGTGTTATTTGAAGAAAGATATCTTCCCAGTTACACTCCTCCTGCTTCTTATAACAATTATCTATCAGCAGATACCGCAAAGTCAGTACCGCTTTCGTGAGGAGCCATTGATGTTTTAGGAAATTGCTTCTCTCTGTTTTTCCCCTTTGCTGGAGAGTTGCCTTTTATTAGCCAAGACCTAGCAGTGATTGATTCTTGGAAGGAAGGAGTGACATTTGAATAGTTGGAGCTGCAGTGACCTACTTCTCGTAATAGCTTGATAAGAAGCTCCACAATGGGTTGTGCTTCTGAACAGCTGTATCTTTCAAAAACATTTGCTTTGTGGGATTTTTAATCTCATCTCTGCCCCTTTGTAGCTAACTAAATGTTTGAAAATATAAAGGTTTCCCAATGAGTGAGTTTGCAAAACGGCGCTTGAAACGAGTTAAATGGTACAGAAAGTGGGTCCTTATGTCAAAACGTGAGAAATACTGTAATGTCGCAGCAAGTTGCCTCTCATTAGGAACACGGTGTAGAGGTGGCGGCGGTGTGTCTCTGGGCCTTGACGCACCGTTTTTGCTTGTTTACCTCCATCTTCTGCCTCTGGTTTGGAAAAGTACCTTAGCTGCCGGCACCGCTCCTCCTGCCCTCCCTGCTCCTCCCTGTGCTTCCTTCCATCCCCGCACCCTTCTCCCCACTCCCTAGTTTTCTTCTTTTTCCTTCTCTCTTAATCATTATGACTTTCCTGCTAATTGAAACCCAGAGTAAAGATTAATCTATATACCTTTACTGATAACTTTAAATCATGTCTTTATTTTGAGATGAAAACTGTGTTCTAGCATTGGCTCCGATTAAACACGCAGCATAGAAACATAATATATTAAATAGTTTATGGGGAAATTAAAAAAGGAAAAGCTAAGTATATAAAATCTTGACCTTCCCAATTTCATGATTTTTTTGGGGTCAAAGAATGCTCAATAGATCTTCCTAGAGTTAACTTTTTAGTAGTTTAATATTTGAGGCTGTTTATGTCAATAACTTACTGCTGTATAGCAAATTTGCAAAAGGTTCAAGATGATGATCTTTTGGCTGCTTTTCAAATCAATAAGAACAAATGAGGCATTTCAATAGTTATTTTTCCATTGAAATAAAACTGCATTTCACTCTGGAATAACTTAACGGAAATAGGCTGCTACAATTAGAAGTAACTTAGGTTAGCGATGATCCATTTCACAAAATCTTTCCCCAAAACAGAACAGACAAAAATCCCTCTCCCTAATAAAACTACTCCCACAAAAAAAAAAAATCTTTCTGTTTGTGCTTGTTCATTTGAACAGAGAAAGAAATCAATTTGGTGTTAAAGCTTTTCTGTTTAGAAAAAAATCCACCCTCAACAGAATCAAGTTAACTAATGGAAAAGCTATTTTTCTGCCAAGAGGCTGCATCATTAAACTGGGAATTAGACAAATGAGATCCTAATGCGTTTTAATAAAAACAATATATTTCTCCCCTCACTCTAAAACCCTGTGGTCTTGCATATTTTTTGTACTTTGGCTACCGGCTATGTGGAGCTCAGTTATAATTGCTCACCTTATAACTCCTTCTGACACTTATACCTAGAGCAGACTGCATTACAAGAATGTAGATGTATTCTGAGTGCATGAAATATTTTGTAGTTATTCTAGAACTCTGTTCAGGAGAAATGAAGATAATTTTGAATGGTTCTTCAACCACTGAAAATATGAATCTGTTATGCGTTTTATGCATATTATGCATATCTTGCTTTTCTGCATTGTTCCATTAAAAACGTGTATTTTGAAAAGTAATGGCAATGTGTAGAAATAGCATTTCTCTCTGTAACAGTTCTGTTCTTTGAGCGTACCGAGCCATATTTATTTCCTTTTGTGAGTAAGACTGAACATTATGACTTTAATTTCTTTTACTGGCAGCTAACTTTGCAGCAAAAAAACACTGAATGCCAAGCCAGATTCTTGCCTCAGCCCTGCACGTTTTGCCTGAGCCATTTCACTGGATTCTGTGCCCAGGATCCTTCCTGATGATGCACTAGCCCAGGACAGCTTGCTCGCCTTTGGGCCCGGAGCTGGGCTTGGATGCCTACCGGCAGGAAAACAGTGAAAAAGGAACTCTCCCAGCTTGCGAATAAGTCATATTTCATTTGTGAATCATGTTCAGACATGAATGCCTCCTACATAATTTTTACAAAAGTAGTTTTTCAGTTTTTCTGTCTGCATGAGAGGTTCTAAGCCACTCTTCCTAGTTGTGTGGATCCATACACACCATCCCCTTTCACTTCTTTGAAATTTCTTCCCATTTGTCTTCTGTTGTCTAAGCAAATCAGTTGTTTGATATCCCTGCTGCATTTTTGGCTTCCTTATTTAATGTGTTATGGTTTGGGGTTTTGTTGTGTTTTTGGTTTTGGTTTTTTTTTTCCTAATACTCACAGCTCATGTAAACTCCTTGGGATTTGCTTCCTTCTGTAACTTTACTAGGCTTTCATGCAGGATGAAACTGGAAAGCTTTCAAATAGAAAACAAGTCCACGTACTGACAGAGTAACGTGGGTATTAAACACCGTACAAGAAATGCGAGTGAATTTTTTAACTCCTCTGCATGGAGTTGGCTTTCCAGTGGGAGGAAGGATTTAAAAAGCTGTTGCTGAGTGTGAAGTGAGCAAATGTGCAGGGGAAGCTTTGTCGCTGCTGTTTCCCATTTCTTGTTCATGGTTTTCACCTTCAGAGCACTTTACGCGTGGTAGATTAAACACACCGTGGCTCCTTGCCCTGTGTCTTTCCCTACCGTGTCCGCTACGGGCAGTCCTCCAGCAGAAACTGCAGCCACGAGTTCCTGGCTGTCAGAGCGTTTCTCTGAGCTATGGTGGGGTGTGGATGCGGCCTGCTGCTCCTCTCCTCAGCAGGTTTGTGCTTTTCTGGTAGCTGCTCTGAGGAAAAGCACCAAGATGGTGCTTTCCAAAAACCCTGCTGCTCTACTGATGAAGCCTTGGCTGTGCACAATGGAGCATGCTCTTCTTTGCAAATACGGTCAGAGTTTGGGCCACGAAGGTAAGCAAAGTGTGCCAGTGGAGAGCATATTGAGTGCGTTGATTAGCCATGTTGGCAGGCTTAGTCACATACGGTCGGGTGGTAAATGTGGTGCTGGACTTTCAAATATTTGTCTGAGCTTCCTATATTTTCATTTGGATGGTCGTGTTAGTCTATATGGTGATGAGAGAAGGTGATGAATTAAATCTGAGTAGGACTGGAAGGAAAAAGGAAAACGCCAGTGTTTTGCCTGTGGTTGTACTGGTAGTATTCATGGATTTGAGTTCATGTAGTACTGGTAGGCAAGGGAGTCCGCTGAGGAGAAGTATTTCCCTTTATTCATTGGGAGGCAAAAGCCAAAGATCAAATGTGCACTCAAACCGCTGCCTGTCAGTGTAATCGAGACACCGAGCATCGCCTTCAGCTGTGTCTGGGGTGCCTATGCAAGTGCAGGCAAAATGCAAAGGTGAATTTTAAACTTCCCCCCCACCCTCCGACTTCGCTCTGCTCGTGGGGGCGGTGAAGGTCAAAACCAACCTCAGACTTAAGGTTGGGTTGCCACCCTTTTGGGCTGCTCACCCTTTTCCTACTCATCCAGACTACAAGTGCTGCAGATTTGATACATCACTGCTAAAAGAGGTGAGGCTTGGTGTACCAATGTCTCACTGGGTGTTGGTGGGCAGGTGGACTCCTCCCACCTGATTTGTACTTTCTGTGCTTTTTTAGAATCTTAGAATTCCTTATTCCCCAAAGCTGCCGAGTTGTATAAAATACAACATACTTTGCGCAGTGAATTGTAGAACTTGTGTCCCTTTTTACGCTGAGTCAGAGGCGAAGCTCTTGACTTGCTTTGTCTGTCATGCTTCATCTGTCACAATAGGAACAAAAAATTGTTTCATGGTCTTGATTCAAACCAAATATAAGCATGGAAAGTGCCCGCTAATTACCATCAATGTCAAGTAATTTTCTCCTGTACAGTATTTATATTTGTTTATTATGCATCTTTATTGCAGTCTTCTGGCCAGTGCTCATGATCAATACCCATAAAGGAAGAGGACGTAGAAATTCAGGGTTTGACCAGCAAAGCCCAGTCAGAAGCACTATAGTTTAGTTCAGTCTGGGAAATACAAGATGATAGTATTGTTATCCTGTCCTAGGTTCTCAGATACAAAACTGTCTTGAGTATCTGAAGGCCTTTAATTTGTGAAATAGTGTAAATATATAAAATTGGTATGGTTCTTGGGATAGTGTTGTAATTCCTATTTAACTCGCTGTCTTCTGGTGTGGGTCTGAACATGAAGCTCCCTGTTCACTCCCAGTCTTTCTACCTATGGATGGTTTTGCCAGCTCTGTGTCGCTCTATGTCCATTGATTCTTGTTGTTATAAAAAAAAAAAAAAGTCTCATTTTCTGGAGTTGTATGATTAGCTGAGATTCTCGGGCTTTGTTTAGAAAGTTCCTGATCTTTTTTAGTGTCAGAGAGGATTTTGAAAATGTGATCCCTAAGGGCTCAAAGGCTGAATGAAAGAATGTCAGAGGTATTATTTTCAAATTGTATGCATTCTGATATCTGATGTGGCCTTTCATGGCTTGAAGAAGGCATTACAGCCTTAAAGTGCCTGACCCGGTTCCCATTATGAGGAAAAGGCAATTATTTTGCTGCATTAGCAAAAAAGACAGGTTGGCACTGAGACACCTGAATCTGCATTTTTGGTGCGAAATGGGTGTCTGCTGCTGCTGTTGCGGAACCAGACAGCCCTGCACCAGTGTGGAAGGCTTTTCCTCCCCGCTCTGCCGGTTGCTGTGCCCAAACTGTGCTGGCTTTGTGGAACAGCGTCTTCACACAGGTGAACCCCAGGAGTGAGACAAGGAGCCTTCTGTTCTACTTAAGACCTCATGCTGTAATAGATATGGTGAGATATAGGTGTTTAATTGCTAATTTGGTGAATCTTTATTATATTGTTCGCGTCTCAGTAACCCAATAATTTCCATTCCCAGTGCCCTCCAAACCTGGTCCGGGAGAGTGTCCCACACCAAGTGAAATTCTGACCTTCGGCCACTGAATCAATGGGCAGTGTTTGTGGCAACTGACTGGCGCTAGCAGAAGTGATTCAGGGCCCTGCCTGACTCTTTGGGAGAAGGCTTGATTTGGAGAAGAGGTCAGATGTGGGCTTTGCTTTTTGTTTACCCACATGTGTAATGGGGTCAGCAATGGTTCCCCATAGTTCAATGTGTGGTTCCTACTCTTTTCCATGAGGTGGTTCTTCTATGGCTAGAGTCTGTTTTGTTTAAGAAGATTTCATGTGCAAAGCAGTTCATAACCTGAATTGGTCTAATCTATGACATTCAGAAAAAACGTTACTGAAGTCCCCTGGAATTTAAGAGTCCTTACTGAAGGTCAAGTCCCTACAGCTATTGAAAGCTGGCTTAACTTGCCCCTTGAGGTGGTAGAAAGAGGGACAGTCTGGAAACCATTTAGACACAGGGGTATAGCAAATAAGTTCTGCTTAAAGACTTCTCACTTGGACGCAATTGCAGAGCAAGCCATCTAAACAGTTTCCAGAGCACGGTGTTGTACCAGAGCCTTGGAGCTCAGGCAAAGCCACCCCTGAGCACTGTGCAGCTGCTGAGGGTACGTATGCCCTCCAGTTCCTTTGAAATACCAACTTTCTGCTTTATTAAATCCCTTGGTGATCCTTGTGAGAAAATGCCTATGTCAGAGCAAATTATTATTACTACTGACATGATAATAAAAGGTGAAATCAGACATTGCTTAGAAAATTGAATTCTTGCTATAAAATGCCACTGTCAGGGCTATGCATTACACAGTACCTGCATTTGCTCATTTAAAGTAGTACGTCATCTTCAGCTCTACAGCTGGCTTTCGGCTCTTCTTCCCCCCCCCCCCCCATAATTGGCAAATGACGGGATGTGATTACATGGCCATTTACAGTACTTATTAGCATTTCATTTATAACATTATCATCTAAAACTGCCTTAATTGCCCTCTGGGTGTAAACATTCAAATTTTGTAAATGGCAGCTCCGTTCACTTCTCTGCCACTGAGGAATACAGTATATTACTTCTCAGAAAAGAAAACACAAATTTGTCACGGACGGCTACATCCACTGTACGTGAAGAAGAAAGAGCTTAAAAGATGCTATGGCTCCTTGGGAGTATAGACAAGGATAACAACATAATTTGCATTCAGATATTTGCATATATGGTACAGTAATTTGGCATGGCTTCTTTGTTTTTTATCTCATAGGAGGGAAAGATTGTCATTTTTCTATTTAGTTTCCTAAAAATCACAAAGTCTAGTGCTGAGAAAAGTCTTTGTAAGAGCATCCATAGCCTTGTTACTGTAGAATTGTCCCCCATAGAATATTTATTGGTGCTTTGCCAAATCTGTGTTTAAATATACCAATTGATAGCTTGGCATTAATTTCCGTTGGTGAGTATTCCAGAAGCTAAGCAACAGTCTGTCTGGGGATTTTTTTGTCTTGGTGTTTAGTCCTAAATTTCATTTTGGTTCTCCCTGTGTCCTTACCTGGTCTGTCACCTATGTGCTTATTCAGCCAAGCTGGATGTATTTTTAGCTATGCTATCCACATTTAAATCTCCTTGCAAGGCACGTCCGAACCACTTCAGGGAGCTGTTGCTTTCTACCTCATGGTGCTTTTAAAATTCCCACTGCTGATCTCTTCCATAACACTCTGCCCCTGCCCTCAAATGTTATTGGCCATTTTCTTCTGAACTCCCTTTGAATAACAGCTTGCTCAAGCTGCTGAGCAATGTGTCAGGTGCTGCCATGCTGGCCTGTGGGTCTGATCCGGAAGGTGCTGCAGCCAGAAGAAAGCCTCCATTGATTTTTGGATCAGGACCACAATGAAGAACCAGGGAATAAGATAACAGTTCATAACTTAAATCACTGAAATATGAGCCTGCATCACAGTGCAAAGAGGGAGAAGTTGAAGGCTGAGGGTCTTTCACAGCCATGACCAAGAGGCAACAGCAATGAGCCAAGAATCTGAAAATAAATAAACATCCAGAGTAATTTTTGCAGTCAGAGGAGGCTGGAGGCATTTTGGCAGAGTGGGCAGAGCTCAGCTTGGCAGCGATGGGCTGGGAGCAACGCAGCAGGTGATGTTCCTCGTGGACTCCAGGGTGAGGGGAGGGCTGTGGGGCAGGGTGGGGGATCGGGGGGTCTCCCTAGAGGGCTGGGAGGATTTGGTCACAGCCTGTGGCACAGTACGACATCAGTTTGCTTTGTTGGAGTTCAGGTGGGAGCAAGGGGAGAGGAGGTCTGCAGGGCTGGTGGGATCTCAGCAGCTTTGGGAGGGTTGTGACTGTGACTGGGGGTCAGTGTGGGTTTTCTCTGTGCCTGAAGCCAGCCTCCACTCCTGCCCTGAGTATGGGGAGGAAGAAGCTGTGTCTGGAAGGGTGGATGGTCAGGGCTAGGCCAGTGGCAGCAGCACACCTGGAAAACAAGTGTTTTTGCTCCTGGGGTGTTGAGGGTGCGAGTCACCCATCAGACTCTTTCAACAAAAGGCCGTACAGATGAGAGATGGGGAGACACTGCCTGCGGTAGAGGAGCCGTGCCTGTCCTGCCTGCTCCCTCGCTGGCACACCACTGTCCTAAGCAGTTGTCCGTCATGCCGGCTTGTCTGTCTGCAGGCTCAGCATCCAGTGGAGGAGGCGGTGGCTTCCTTTGTGGGGTTGCAGGTTCCTCTTCTGGTCTCACCTCTCCATCTGGACACCCCTCTGCTCTCACCATGTGGTAGTGTGCTATTTCTGCTCCTGTTTGTGCCTCACTTGCTTCTAGCACCTTCGCGTTCGGGCCCAATCCCACTGGATTCCTCCACCCCCCAAAAGCCAGCCCTTGACCTCTCTCATCCTGACCTGCTGCCCCATCTCCTTTTGCCCTTTCAAGTCATCATCCAGTGCTCGAGCACTCGCTTCCTACGCTGTAGTCAGGATGGGGTAGGTGAGGAGTGAGATGACTTCAGCCTGCACAGGAGTTTTTTCGGGGATCACTGCAGTCATGTTGGGGGGCAGTGCCGGAAGCTGCTCAGTCCTCTGCTCTCCCACAGCCCTCCCGGGCGGGACGGAGGGCAGCAGCGGTGCCCTGGCTCTGCAGCCCTTCCCATAACTTGCCTTTCCGCTGACAGTCTAACTCTTCCTTGTCCCACCACCCCGCGCCGGGGCTGGGATCGAAGCTGAAAATGTCCTGCAGTGCACGGAACGGTCTCTGCTTCAGGAGATACTGCTGGGATGCCCCGTCATCCTCCCTGAGAAGCTGTCCTCCTTGCCCGAAACACAGACTGCCCGCCCTGCCTGAGGGGAGACAGCACACGAATGGTATCAGCGCTATTTTTCTCCTCTCCCACCGCGTATTCAGTCTCATCTGGGCTTCCTGCAGAAGCCAGATAAGTTTTTACTTTTTTTATCAGACCAGCAGTGCATATTTCCACGGCAGACTGAGCTAGCTGGCTGATATCCTCTGCATCAGCAAGATTGTTAATTCAGATTTCCTGTCCTTTCAGCTTTTGTCCAAAATAGTTTGATTCATTTCGGTGTCTCTTTTACTGACCTTGCAGGTTAAATTTTTCAAATGACCATGAGGAGAGAACAACTTTAGGAAAAAACTGAAAAATGTCATTATACCTGAGTATGCCCAGTCAGGATCTGAAACACATTTTTTGTTGTTTTCCATGATTGAATGAAGGAATGTTAAAAAAAAAATAAAATTCTTTGAGCTTAGGAAAGGAAAATGTAAGGAAAGAAAAAGATCAAAGGGAAGAAATGTGAAAAGAAAGAGAAAGGAGAAAAGAAAAAGGGACCCCTCCCTTCAAGAAATGATAAATAGCAATTGCAGTGGCTACGTTTTCTTAGCTCATTCCTAAGGATGCAGTGCCACCTGCCAGCCTTTAAGCAAAATGCATCGGAAGAAAAAGGGGATTTAATTCCTAATTGTACGGTTCTTTAACCGCCTGAATCGCCACGTGGCCTATATGTCCATTTTAAAAATAAATTTGCACTCAAGGATTTACATATGTACTTATACCTTTGCATTGCACGTTGTGCAAAGAAATGGAATACATTTGCAAGGTGAAGACCCCCCGGCTGGAGATGGCTGCAGCTGGGCAGGGCAGGCAGCACTCGGCTAAGGGCTACGAACCTTTTAGGGGGAGAGGCACAAGTAGGGGAGGTGTTGAGAGGAGTCGATTTATGCTACTAGAAGGGATTAAAACCACTACGTGTTGAGGGATTATTAAAAGGGAGCAGGAGGAGTGGGTTGCTGAAACTTGAAGGTGACAAATAACTGAAGGAAAAGAAATATTGATTTAGGGCGGGTGCCCAGGAGTAATGGGATGAAATTTCAAAGGGAAACATGAGTGTCGTGTATTAGGAAATGCTTCCTCATACTGAGATCTATCAAGCTGTGAATAATATCCTAGGGGACGTTTCTTCACCCCAGGCATTTTTAAACTAGACTAGAATAAATGATACAAAATTATTCTAGAGTGAAATCTTATAGTGATAAGGGGATGAAATAGATAATCTAAGAGGTTTTTATTTCATCTCAGATTTCTTCCTCTCCGTTGTCTTTCGTTGTGCAGCATGCACGAGCTGTTCAGGTTTGCGCATCAAGCAGTATGCTACTATTGCTGTGTACACAGGTGTCCGCTAAGCGTTGCGTCCATCGTACAACCCCTGGGAAAGGGTGTGTGGAGTACAGCTTTGTCTTGAACTTGTTGCAAGTCACAATGTAAATGGCATTTTTGATCTCTCAGCCTCTTAGTCCTGTTTCAGATTAAACTTTTCTTCTGCACTGCATAGGGTCAATTACTGTGAAGAACCTCATATATGCTTTGTTCAGTATATTTTCTTAGAGGGGAAAAAAAAAAATCCTCCTGTCATTTGAGGCAGTACATCACCTGAAACCTTACAAAGTCAAAAGCAATTTAGTAAGCACAATCCAGTTACCTCCTCCTAAAGTGTCATTGTCTTTTCTTGGTAGGGTTGTGTGGGATGTAAAAATTCAGAAATGCCTCTGAAGATTAAGCAAGCCTTACATCTCCCTGTTAAACTTTGAATGCTCTTCTCCGGGTTGGCACTGAGATCAAAATAACTGTCTTGTGTTCATGACTGACTGAATACCTGTCATGCTTATTCTTAACAGAGACCTTGTGACAAATGGCAAACAATTAAATGATTACTCTTGAGAGCTTAATTGTCTTTTTGTGTAAAAAGGTGAAAATTAGAGAAAATGATGAAAGCACACAGGTGGAAAAGCCTGTTGAGAGCAGTTTAAACCCCTGATCTTTATTACCTGGTTAATTAAGTTCACTCCAAAACATTGGCCAAAAAAAGTCTTTTCTTTCTTTTGTGTATGTACGTATCCTGAAATACGATTTAAAAAGAACATCTCTGACTTTTGTCAAGTGATCTGAGTTCATATAACAGCCATTTAATAATGCATCCCATAAAGGCACCGTGCAGTTGAGCACGGTGTTATGAGCCTCATGCATTAGCTGCCGTCATTACGCTGCGAGTTCAACGTGCCTCTTTCCTTGTGGAATTGACTGTATTTGTTTTTCTTTTTCTTCTCTCTGGGAATCATTTCAAAACAAGTTGTGCTTACACATACTAAGAGAAGTCTTAGTTTAGGAAAGCAGTTACCATATGCTTGAAACTAGGCATCTACCAAGCCCTGTTTACTTCAAATAAGTATTAAGAACATGTGCATGTTTCTAAAAAGCAGCGTGCTTGTCTGTCATTGAACTTTGGGAACTGAGTTGGTGGATTTATTCTTGGGAAATGTGAAGTTTCTTCTGCACTGAATATAAAAAGAAAAATAGTTGCTGTTATCTACATAGTGATGCCCAGGGCTACATCACTCTGAAGACCACAGTTGGCTGATTGCATGCGGTAGTGCCTGCACGAAGAAGTTGCTTTATCTCCGGTAAGACCAGCAAAATATTCAGTGCTTTAGCTCTCAGTCCTCTCCTCTGCCTGGACCAGAGGGCGAGTTAGCGTGGGCATGTGATGGTCTCTCCCACGAGAAACTCTCTTGAGCTTGGCTTTTCTCAAGCACAGCATGGAGACCTCAAGCCCCTTGCTGAGTCCCCACTACAGATATGTTAAAAGTCAGCTGTGAAAGTCAGAAGAGCACCAGTCCACAGCGTTCAGTGTGGAAGCTCACGCTTCACCTTTTGCAGTTCAGAAATAACCAGTGACCAATCCAGAGGAGAGTTCAAGGGTACAACATTCAAAGTGTGGTCTTCCGAACCGGTGGGTCTCAACACATGGTGTCATGGCAGAGTGCGTGAGGATTTAAGCTGGGCCTGAGCAGCTATTCCTTGCAGTCTGCCTTACAATCTGTTTCGAGAATGGAGCGGGTGGGAAACGAGGTGGTCCCTGCTGCAAAACCAGTTTCCATCAGCTTCCTTTCGGGACAGAGGGACTGGGTGAGGAGTGGTTTGGCGGGGGAGGGTGAAGCTAGTGCCTTGTGGAATAAGGGACAAAGGTGCTGCAAAGTGGGTGGGGAGAAGGAGATGGGTGAAAAGCAAAGCAGCTGTAGGGGTTGGATGATATCCTAGAAGATAGAACAAACCATATGGACTTATTTGTCTTCATTATTTTGCCTTCTGGTCAGAGTATGCTATGGATTGGGACACCAGGATAATGAATCCTTGATAAATACAGAGTATTTGGTAGGACTTTCTTCTGACTTGGTTATGCCAGTGTCAATTTATGCAGGAGATTGGTTTATTTTTAGTCTCTACAGGATGGGAACAAAAATGAACACCTACCTTATTATTCCCTCTTAAAGTAATGTATGGATGGACTAAACAAACTTGTATGGTTCTATTTCTTAATAAACAAGGAAATCATTATGAAAAGTTTATCAGACTTATGTTGGTTAATCATCTCCATTGTTTCACTTCTATTGCATAGTCTGCAAGAATAAATTAAACTAAATGAGCCTTTATGAAAGTCCTTTTTAACAATGTTTTTGTTTAGAATTTCCCCACCAGCTCTGTAAAGCTCTTTATATTTCCAGGTTCTCAAACTGATCTTCCACCATCTATTGTGTCTGCCTAAATGTAGAGATGAAAAGGAAAACCTAGTTCTCTTAGATATGCCCTCTGGGACTAATTACACTCATTTGACTAGACTAGCAGTCAGATCTGAATTATAGTCATGAATAAGTTAGTTCTTAATTAAAGTCATGTTTGGGTGCAAAAGGCAATGTCATACATGCAAAGAAGCTGCTTTGTAATATGCGGAAATTAGTGTTAATAATAATTTGTGTATGAGATTTGGATTTCAATTTATTCTTCATATTGCCCTCTCTGGTGGTTTACCCATATAATAGTACATCCTGCTCCTGTTTCCATATTTGAGTACTCTCAAAGTAATAAAATGTAAAATATTGTTAAACCAAAAATTAAAATGACCTATTCAATTCACATCAATATTTAAGGAGCTTTGTAATTGTTAAGGCCTTATCAGGTGTTTAACAGCGTCTTGCTTCTATTTGGAATATGCTGAAAAATTAACAATATTATAGTGTAAAATAATTACTTTCTTCTAAAGACTATCAGAGTTTCTCAGGAGGACAGCCTGGTCTCACATTTTTTTCCTGTTCCGGTCTGTGCTGATCTCTGCCGTAAACTTATGTACATACATAAATAGCAATACAGCACACTTTAAAACACCATTGCATTTGGGTAACCATCAGCCCTCGCTTTGCTTTGGACGATGGCATAAAGCTTCTTGGGGAGGTATCTGCTCCACGCAGGAGACGGAGGCCCCTAAAGCACGGAGAGCTGGTGTAAGGCCAGTTGACTACAAGGGCTGAAAGATCAACGTGGAAATACCGTCTAGACCACAGGACGTCTACGTGGAGTAACCAGGCAACCCCAGAGCAGCAGCAGCTGCGGCTCGTAAGTGGCTTTATGGTCTGTTCTTCTTGCTGCTCGGTGATCTACGTCTCGAAAAGCGAAGCGTCACTCCTGTTTAGCACGGGCAGGTAGCCTGAGCCACAGCGTGGAAGCTTGGCAGACTTATTTCTTATGACGCGTTTTCTGCCAAATGCTGCGTCTGAATACGTTTGGTGACAAAGGGTCTTCTACGCTTTTCGTGACCATTTTGTCATTCCTTTTTATTTCTCAACAAAACGTTCTGAGAAAGTCAAAGTACTTTCTTTTGATATTCTCTAAGGAACATGTTGTTTCTTGAAAGAAGATGTTATCTTTTTTTAATCCCAAGCAACTTCTTTTTTTTCACGCCTTGATCCATTCATTTAAAAAAATAAGGAGGAGCTGGAGAGACAGGAAACTTAAAATAGAAATAAACCTTTTTGACGTCATCCGGAATGAACTATTTTTGCCTTAAGCTGAGATTATTTTTTGCCCCAACAACTCTGCTCTTTGCATTAGATACACTATATCCAGGCAGGCGGGATGTACTCGGTCGCAGAGGAGGAGAGGCAACGTGAATTTTGTATGTGTTTCACTGCTCAGGTTGATGGTTGAGTCTGGCTTTCCACTGCATAGCACTGAAGATCCTGGGTTTGGCCCTCGCAAATACAGTGTCCAGAGGGTGTGGATCTCAGGAGATCATCTTAGAAGGTGGATCTGGATTTAAGATGTAAAGTATCTCAGGAAAGTAGTAGAAATTTTAGGGCTTGATCAAATAAATAGTAATGAAAAATAAAAGTATATAAAGTAAGGAAATATTTAAAAGGATAATTTGGACCTTTTGCCTTTTATTTTTATTTCAGAAATGAAGAAAACTTGGCAAAGTGAAGAAGGAAATTGTGCAAATTTATATGAATTTTTTTTTTTTTTCACTGCCTCTTTTTAACCTGTGAAACTCACTGCTTCTGGACACTATTACTGAGGTACTGAATTTGACCGGAGAGGATTCCACTGAGGTGAATGTCTGTAGCTGCACTAGCTGGGATAAACTAAAATATTAAAGATCTGAGCCTTTCCGCTTCAAGATATTAACTAATCTTAAGTGCCTTAGTTTTGGAAGAAACATCCTCTATGGGAACATTACTGTGTGACTGTTTATGAGGATTTGAAGCACCTGTTGTTGGTACCTGTCAGAGACAAGATGTGGACATACCAGACCTATTGCCTGATTCAGTCCAGCAATTAATTTCCTCTGTAGGAATTATTATCCAGTGAAACGCAGCGCAGCGAAGTCCTGCCACTTTTCTTTTGTCTTAGATGTCGCTTTTTTTCTTCTGGGAGAAAAGTAATAATTGCAACTGGAGAACTTGAATTACAAATGCAGGTACCATTCCTGTAAGTGAATGGACTTATTCAAGTTATTCTTTAAGTAGTCTAAGAACTACTCAAACATATAGAATCTCCATAATTTAGAAATTAATTACAGGGCATAGGTGCTCTGAGATGCAAAAGGAGTCCTGAGCGTTTGCATGGATGCATTGTGCTGTGAGGGAAGTGCAGCTGACCCTTCTCCTTGTCCTTGCATGTGATGATGTTTACATGAGTTACTCAAATTTGTTTCAAATTTTCTTTTTGTGCTTATTTGTGGATTGTCACACAGTCAGTATCAGTAATATATTTACTCTTATTTAGCTAGATATATCCGTGTCTAGTTCAAGGTGCTTTGTTCCTGTTGGCAAAGGCAGAAGCATTGTAATTCCCGTTCATGTGAATAAACCCAAAACACAACTCAGGGGCTGATATAATTAGAACACATTTATGCTTGTTTTCCAGCCTTGGTCTGCTGAACAGCAATTACTTTGAAAGATAGGTCCTATGTCTGATTTTTTTTATATTTTATTTTTACATTTCTTTTCCAGTGCTCCTTTTATTCGGCCATGGGCTTGCAGCAGAAGGATGGAAGGAGCTGAGAGGTACATAGCTCTTTGCGTATTTCTCAGTGAAACAAAAAAGAATACAATGGACTTCATACAATAATCTTCAAGTATACAAAGATAGCTGCAAAGAGTAAGAGCCTTGAATGGAAAAAATTCTTTATGAAAGAAGACTAGAAATAATGGGCATATATTTCACCAAGGAAAATCAAGATTGGATATTAGAAAAACTCATATTTAGTACAAAATAACACTTCTCGAGGAAGACATGGGCTTCTGTCACTGAAATTCTTTAAAACAGGTTAGACTATCTGGTTGGGAAATGCTTACGAGACTTGATCCTGCTCGGTGCAGAGCAATGCACAAGATGGCCTCTCAGGGTCTCCTCCAGCCCTCATTAGTTGATGGACACCTTCGTTGCATTGTGTTTCAACCATATACGCACAATACTCTTAAAAGGTAGTTTTACATTTTAAGAAGTGTAAGTATATGCCACCAAGATACCGTTGCTCCTGTGGAAATGCCAGCCCCTACCAAATGCTGTCAAACAGCAGAGCTTGCAGTGGAGCAGGAGATGACTCTTAGCTAATTATAACAGCGATGACTACAGGGTTCACACACAAACAAGCGTACCGCATGCCATCTGCTTCATTGATGAAGGTATAAATGTTTCACGCTGGGACAGAGCTTTCATCTGAGGATCTCAAAGTATTTTACAAAGTGGAAATAGAAAGTGACATTATCCTAATTGCACAGTTAGATGAGCCGGATTACCACCTTTCTTAATTTTATACCCATATTGTAGCATGGCATCTTCCTGAGGAGATGTTCCTTGCTTAGGGCTTGTCCATGCACAAAGGTTATTTTGCTTGACCCTTCTGGGGATACTTGGAGGCGAAATTGTTCTGTTGTACCATAGGCCACATACATGTGTGTGTGTGTATAAGCACATATTTATTTTACTAGCGGAAATTCTTTACGTAGTGGATGTGATGTAGCTTTGCTGTTGTGAGATCTTCTTTATAGAAGAACATGCGCATCCAGTATAGCTGGTTTTGTACGTCTGCACCACTAGTAATGCCACTGAACTGACATATTTACATTGATGCAGGTTAGTTTATGCCCTCAAGAATGAGTTTTACTCTCAGCCAATAATACCTGGAGGTAATTATGTGAATAGTTCTGCGTAAAGCACCACCATTACCTAACTAGTGTATTTTCACTCATTTTACAATGAAGCAAATGACTGATGATGCTAGGAAGGGAGAAACAGGCTTTCTGCTTTGCAGCATGATTTCTGCCAACACAGATGTAGTATACTTGGGATTAGACACCTATGCACCTTGTCCTCGCCCCAAATACTTATAGAAATAATTTCTTAGCCAATTCACTGTATGTTTAGGACCCTAATGTGGAGAGAAGTTACCATTTTACTGGGCACCGAGTAAACATGTAGCAGAGACGTCACGACTGAACGTGTGTCAGCGATGAACTCATATCCACTCCAGTTCCTTTTCAATATCTGTCTAAGCCAGTGCATGTAAGGTATCAGAGTCCTGCATGGAGGCCGCATAAATCCGTATTTGGACCCTAATAACATCCTCCAAAACTTCCTTTCAGCAAGTCATTTCTCTTCCTGCTCTCATTTTTTAAATCCACTCTGCAGGTGAGATAAGAGGATTCTTTTTGCCCTTAAATTATGGCAGTTACAAGTAATCTTTGCCGTCTCTGTACATATGGGGCTTTTTGTTGTTTTTTTGTCTTTATTTTTTTTCCCCAAGGAAAGCAAGTATTTTGTGTTCATGGAAAAACAGGAGATTAGCTCCACCAGAACATGAAGTACGAGTTAACCTGAGGCGAACGCAGCTGAACAGTAGCAATACAAACTTCCCCTCGGCTCTGATGCCAAATGTCTCCAATGATAAACCCTCCGGGGCCATTAAACGGAAACCAAGTTTCCTTTTTTTATTAAAACCAGTAAATATAGCTGAACATCTGATAGTAAATAGTTTCCCCCCACCCCTCTGCAGATAAAGGAAGGTTTTGAAGGGCAGCAGGTACTTGCTCTAAGAAGAAACAATTTCAAGATGGTTTGAGGCAGCAGCTGCACTTGTGATCAGACAGGTCAGTGACATTAATATTGTTTCAATGCATATTTAAAGACTCTCTGACCTACATACAAATATTTTCAGGATGTGCACATTCTTATTCTAGCCAGCATCTTTTATGTGACTGGAGTGGCCCACACCTTTCTCTGCAGACACAGGTGCTACCTCCCCTGTTTGTGACTATGGAGAGGATTTGGAAGATGCTTGGACAAATTATTTTGTGGTGGATTTTAAGCGGGAAACACCAGTTCAATTGTCTTGAAGCCAGGCACAAGCTGGAGTTAGGGTCACCAAATACAAGAATCTGTATTAAAAAAGAGAATATCTTAGAAGAGAGATGCCATTCAGAGAAAGGCAATAATGGTGGCAGTGTGTACTCTTCTTTGTTTTGGCAGTGCAGGCAGAGACACTTGGGGACACAGCAGAGAGACGGTCAAATTGCATCTGCCTGGTTTAGATCAGAGGCTATAGGGGAGTCTGGGAGAAGCGTCCCTGTTGCAGCTGTTCTGCTTGTATGGATGCCAGACAAATATGAGCAGTAATTAGACTGTTCACTAGGACACCTTTGTTATAGCCTATGCTCTGCATTGAACAGAGACAAGCTGCTGAGACATCTCCAGCAAGTGTCAATTACTAAGCTACGTGGGCAGGGCCATACAGCCGTTTTCTCAGGCAATCTGTGTCGCTCAAGTCTTTGTCTTATTAAACAGGCAGGAGAACTGTTGTGACTTGCTGAAAATTTTGAAAAGAATGGAAGATTTCCAATTCAAGAGGCTTGTTTTTTCCTTCCTCAGGGGAGTGGTATCTTTAACTGTGGTGGGAGGATTTGGGTTTGTCTGGAGCTTGTAGGGCGGCAGGGGTGGGTAAAGGGGCCTGTCTATCTCTGGGGCTAAGTGGCAGTGCCAGTAACCCTATAATGACCATCCTTCTTCAGGTTTTTGGGGTTGTGTGGGAGGGATGTATGTGCTTGTTCAGACGAAATGGGAACTTCTCTTTGAAGTTTGTCTCTGAACTATGTCAGTGTCAGTGTTTTTCCAGGGACTGCGAAAGAGTTGTCCTTTGCTTTATGACAGAGCTGAGAAGGAGAATGGGTGGTCACAGAATCACTTATTCAGAAGAAAACTGGAGAGACAAGGATGGGAGAACTTGAAGAATGATGAAGGTAAGATGAAAAACATCTTCAAGGGTATGCAGTAACAGCTTAAGGAAAGACAAGCAGTTTCTTTCTTTTAGTTGTTTGACCCCAAGGAAAATTTTACTTATTGTTTATATGTAGGGCTGTTGATAGAGACAAGGCTGGAAATGAGAAGACTCTCCTCCCTAGAAAGAAAGGAAACAATCATTGCAGTCATTCACACTTCAAGCAAAGCAGGAGTTGTGCTTCTGATGCCCACTGAAGGGAAGTTGGCAGTCGTAAGCACAGGAGGAATGCATTCCCCTATTGCTCTGGAGCAGGTCACGAGATTGCATTGCAAAATAGCCAGGAAAATGCTAATTTTAAAGTATATGCTGTGTTGTGGGAAGAGCAAGTGGGAAATAACAACACGTGAGCAGCATCGATCAAACATCAGCATGTGCTTTGATTACCAAGGGCTCAGGCAGATCTCTTTACTGCTTAGGGAAGTTCCTCTGCCTCCCCAAGAATCACCTGAGAGGCTTTCCTGTTAGGCAAAAATAATACTGTAGGAACTTGTGAAGTGTTCATTAAGTACAGTAAATGCAGGAACTTTGTAAGCGACTGGGTGTCACTTTGATGGATAGACTACAGTAGGTTATACTCAATAAATCCTCATGATCTCTATGTGCATTGTCATTCAAAATGAATTATTATTCCTAGCTAAAGAGCTACTGAAAGTCTAAAAGGTCTGCGTGTTGTGCACTGTCATGTCCTGGGTTACCAGACCATGTAACTGATGCCACGTAAGCCAGTGTGGAGATGGGGAATTAGCAAGCTTATTGGACCTTCACAGGCACGGAGCTGGGCCAGATGCACTGGAAGTGCTTGCCCTGTACATGGGGTCCAGAGAGAGCTGGATCGCTGTGAGTGGTATCTGACCCCTAGGACTTCCTAAGGACTCCTCAAACATTAGTTTCTAGACCAATGTACACTCATTTTAACGTGCAAAGAGAAGAGGGAGAAATAGAGAGAAACGACACTTTTTTTTAAAAAATGAAGGATTGAAAATGCTATGGGATTAAAGCAGAGCCCAGTTCAAATTTTTAAATTCACTTGGCTTTCACCATATTAAAGCTTAGGCACAGTTACAAAGGACTTTGAAGAACTGGGGGATTCTTCAGTAGTTGTGAAAAGGTAGGAGAATATCAAGGCAAACATGCTGTCTGCATTCATTTCTAAGTGGATCTGAACTTCTATAGCTTGCTGATGTCTGAGAACAAAGCTAACTTTTTTCAGCTTTTGACCAAGATATTGGGAGTCATGTATGATCTCATTTAAACTTTGTCATTAGATTTCATACCTCATCTGTGCCCGTGGGTATGACTAGGATACAAATGGGCTTACTCATTTTCTAATTGCTTTCATTGGACTATGGGTGGAAAACAAGCAGGACAGACGTGGGTGCAATATTCCAGGACCAGAAAGAGATGTTTGATCGTGTCACTGTATAATATCACAGCATATAAAAGCATACAGTATTGAAAAAATCTAGCCACCTAATTTCCTGGAATCAGTACTAATTAAAAAGCAAATTGGAGTGGGGAGCAGCTGAAGAATATCCAACTATTTCTACAATCATAACCGCTTGCAGTAAAGGACAGCTGAATAAATGTTGTGTTTGAATTGGCAAACATTTATTGTACAGCTTCAAGGCTGCTGAGAAAAAGAGATTCAATTTTTTTTTTTTAAACAAAGATGTATTTGTTATTCTTCCTGCTATTTAGTACGCAATAGCCTTCATAGTTACAATACAATAATAAGGCTGCTGGATCAGGTCCAAAATAAACCTACAATGACCGGGTGCTATAACTTGAATATCTGAGTGTGACATTTTAGTTCACTGAATTGCCCTCCTTGCTCCATTTTCCAATGTCTATAGGCAGTGGCCCTGCAAAGTGCCCACATTTAGATTGGCATCAGCAGAAAGTGGGGAAGCAGGGCTCTCGATCGAGGGGAGGCTGGGTTCCTGTCTCCAATGCCGTGTGTGCTGCAAGAGGTTTGGCAAGGAGCGGAGTGGGAGCCCTGAGTTAGAAGCAACGTGCAGATATTGTGGAACTATTGTAGGTACTACTCTGAAACCTGTGCTTTTCTGGCATCGCCACGTGCTTTGGTTGATGCTAAAACTGTGTGGAGAAATATTACCCACCTCTTAATATTTGTCTCTGCTGGGGTGAACAGTGATGGAGAGTGTATGCTACAATAGCTATTTAACCTGGATCTTTGACTATGGCTCTGCAGAACTGATTATGTTGTCTTCCTTAATCTGCTTCACATTATTTTTCAGATTGTGACTGTGAAAAAGCTAGCAGTTTGCTGGAGTCAATTTTCGAGAAAAGCCAGTGACAGAGTAAGAATTTCTGCCAATCTTCTTAACTTGCACTGAAAGCCTACAGTTTCTCAGGTGGCAAGAGCATGATATTGAGGAAGAAATGGCAGCCATCAAAGCATGCTCTTAAGACAAATATTCTGCTTGCTTTTGTGACTCCTTGTTTCACACAGAAATGTCCAGATTTAGGAGGAATGACTTGGGCATAGTCCTATACTTTACACTGTCGATTTAAACCCCCTTCTCCCTTGATCGCTTGTCCCAGCCACTGATTTTGTGAAAAATATTTTTCTTTTGGTGGGTGTCTTGGCACGGTTCTTTATCTGGTACTGCTGCTTGTTGCTCCGTATTGCTGAAGAGGTGGAGAAATGAAATGACTGGTCATTGTGTTTGGGCTCCTTCCTGAAGAACCGCCTTCCGTCTGGCTTTAACATGCAGACAGAAGAAATTGGAGGAGGAACCTGTGACCCTGCACTTTTGGTAGCTTTGCCCAAAAAGGGGATGAGGGAGGTCTCTAGATTTCTTTCCTGAAAAACTCTTCTACTCATAGCCCTCCTGAGAAGAAAGAACAGAAAGGTGCTGGTCCTACAACCATGGAATGCTTGTCCCAGGAAAAGCAAGCTTCCTGTAGTTTCAAAAGTACTTTCTCATCCTCTTGCCTTACTAGGCGTTTGTGTAAGGTGTACTGTGAACTGTAAGCAAAATGTAGTGCTTCTGTGCCCTTAAACATGTCCTATGGGTACTTGTTACATGATTGGTATGCAGTACGTGTGGAGGATCAGAAAAAAGGGGCATGTGTGTGAGAAGTAACAGTTCTTCAGTAGGATGTGACAGCGTGGGGTCAGGTTTTGCCTTCCTTTACAGACAAATCTTTACTGAATTTGTACGGGCTGACAAGCATTGCTGGTGCTGGGAATTGGCCTTGACTAGCTGTGAGGCTGCAATGACTCCCGTGGCGCAGTGATTTAGCCCTCTAGTAGCAGCACACGGCAGCAGGGGTCTGTGCTATGAGGGTTCTTGCATAGTGGACTTGCTGGTCTTGGAAAAGCTTGCTCAATAACTCAGGACTTGCTTCTCAAGTTACTACAGCTTCTGCAAGAACTTGTCTGCAGTGTGCACAAGCTCCATGCTCAAAACATAAAAAATTGGGTGCCATTTTACTGGATTCCAGTTGTTTTTGATGCTGTGGAAATTAGATGCCTAGAAATAAATAAACTGGCTGTTAATGCTGTTTTTTCTTTGGTTTTAATGGCTTGTACTAATTAACCAGGTCCTGTCTAGTCCTACTTGAGTGGGAGTGACATGGGCGCAAAGATCACAGGATGGCATTTACATTACTCTGTTTCATTTAACAGAAAAAGATTCTGTTTAGCAAGAGACGCTTCTGAGGAAAACAATGCCAGAGGAAACAAAAGTATTTCTGTGCTTGCTGAGAACAGGGCTTCAATTCAGTAGTCTAATTAAGATGGTTATCTGCTGGTAAACAAACACAGCTGACTTCTGTACAGTGGACAGGGGAACTTAAGGAGAAAATATATCGATTGAGTCTGGAAGAAGAGCTACGGCTCAACAATGCACCAGATAAACACATATGCTTTCTCTGTCTCTTTCTTTCACATTGAGCAGATCTGATTGTGTTGGGGAGAAACTTTTTTTCCCTCATTTGTGGTTTTCTCTCTTTTTTTTTTTTTTTTTCCTATCAGGCTTCTCTGTGAAAGACTTTGCAGCAATGGATTGGCAACGTGGGTCAGCCAATTCAGCTCTTCAGTGAATCACTTTGTTTAATTCCTTATTCTTTGATTCTGTCAGCTCTGAAAATACACTGTTGGTGCTGCCTTGGTTGAAATTTGTCTGCAGATCCCTGCTGTATGAGTCAAGGCTTGTGCAGATGGTGGCAGTGCTGATCAAAATGACACTAAAGAGTTGTTTTCTCTTTTCTAAAGCCAAGAAAGAGCATTTTAAACAAGAAGCGGGCAGCTATTATGATTTGGTGGCTTTTATTGCTGCTCTGCAAAAAGGTATAAAAGCCCTTTGGCAGCCTCTTCCACTTGTCTAATTTGAAAAATATGAGTAAAACCTCCCGAAAAACTGGTGGGTAGGACTGTTGCCTTGCTTCAAAATCTCTTAGAAATCATAACTTTATGAAGGGACAGATGTTTTTTGGTGTGAAGCCCTATTTGGACCAAAGACACTCGGGAGCGTGAGGACCGAGGAGGCTTCACTGAGCGCTGCCGGAGTCCAAACGAGCAGTGCCCGGGCAACCCTGAGGAAAGCCTGGACATGGATGTTGCAGAGGGCATCTACGGAAATCAGCTTTGTGCTGTGCACCGGGAAACTGTCCCTGGTGGGGACAAGTATGTTGTCTGTTCTTTTGTAAATGATCAAAGCATCCCACCTATCTCTTTCTCATGTTTGGAATAAACTGTAGATGTATCTTCATCGTTCATGTAGAGGTATCCAAGGTAGCTCTAAACAAGGTGAGGTAGGCTACAAAGAAACAGGGCAATAGGGTAAAAAGCAATAAACCTTTGTTTTTCAGGTCTGACTCTACCTGTAATTTGTGTTATTGACTTGTAAGTTATGGAACAAGTCATCTGGGAAGCTGCAGGGAACACCTCTGGTCTGTGAACACAGGTAAGACAGGGAATTAGATTTTGCTCAAGTCCTGAAGGGGGTAACATCAACGACCTCTACTTTCTACTGCTCTGGTTTCTGTAAGTTTCTCGCAGTTGATACACCAAATGTGAAGCTGATTCAATGAGATGTGTTGGACAAAGCTGAATGGCATTTCTGTGTGAGAGAGAGTCTCAATGGTTTGGCCCAAACATCCAGCCAAGGTGTGGGGAATGCCATGTTGTTTAACTGACAACTCGCAGGCTATAAATAATAGGTAGTCAAGGAGGTAGCTGAAGTGACTAGCCCACAGAGAGAATCCATATGTTGAAATATGTTTGCATTAATTTTTTGCCAAAGAGCCTTGAATAATGAGCAGATTAGTAAAAATCAAAGTCCTTTGTGGATAATTTATGAACAGGAACAAAACGAGGTAAGTGGAATTCAATCAATGCCTAATATTTTAGAGCTTTTTTAAAAAAAGGTAATTTAAATGAATTCAGTTCATTGGGCAGAGTGGACACAGTCAAAGAGACCAGATGGTTAAGGAAATGCTATGCAATAGCTGGACAAAGGGATATAGTTGTTGTACGTAAAGCGCTCTTTGATTATGCCTTTTTGTGTATATGGTATCACTTTTCTGCAGAGGCTTTTGGACAACATCCAGCAAGCATACAGGAATGCCACGGGGACAAGCACTGTCCATAATTTGGTCTAGAGTGGCAGATCAGACTCTATGAGCAAGAGATACAGCCGTAAACTTGATCACATCCGGCAGAGAAACCTGAAGCGCCAAAAGTTTAAAGACAGATGTTTAAAACCCGGGCTGAGAATTGGCAGTGGGGAGGGAATACAGGACTGCCAGCTAAAAAGGGCTTAAAAGATGTGATTTTGGGAACACTTGTTAAATATGTGTTTTTCCCCAAAGCAGCCATCCCGGTGGATTGTAGAAAGGCAACTTGTGAAATTGTATCCCTTGGTCCGTAGAAGAGGAGAGGAATTACTGTTCTGAGTTTCTTCCAGAGCCGCCTCTAGCAGCTTTTTCTCCTCCCTGCTGCTTCAGCTCCGGCTGCACATGCCTCCAGTCCACGTGCCAAGCGACCTGCCAGCCTCACGTTGACTCTCCCTCTGCTTGTCATGAGCGCTGACCCCTAGCACTTGCATTAAAAAAGCTTGTCCTGCAGCTAAGATCATTAGGTTGCTTTAAGCATGAAGTGGCCAAAAACCATTGCAGAGCACGGGGTGATTGGTAAGCGTGTTACAGACGCAGGGAATGTCTACTCCGAGTTTCTAAGGGCCAGCAGTTTTTAAAAGGCTTACAAACCAGCTCTTGTTAAGGACTCTTTCAGCATTTTCTCAGCAGAGATGGAGTCGTCTCTAAAGTACTGCAATCTACTACGTGAACGCAATGAGCAATTTGCTAATGCTACTTGAAAAACTTGTGTGAATCTCTTCCTTTGCTTTCTAGGCTTTGCCATGCAGAGCTTTTGTGTTCAAGTTTCTTCTCTTCTTGCTCCACTGCTTGACAGTCTGAGTTCTCCTTCCCAAAGCAAGCTGCTTCATATACGAGACCTTCTGCCGGACTGTGCTGGGCATGGCATGGATGTCAGGTAGGCCCTTTGTGCAGGTGGTGCAACGTTGCTTTCGGATCAAGCATGCAGTGTTTCTTGCAAACAATATCTTCAGGCATTTTAGTGTTTTGGTGGTTGATAGCCATGTCAAATTGACCTGAACATCTCCTAACCCTTTTTCTTTTTCCATCAAATGGCAACCGTTCAGTGCTTCAGGCCTTGAAACCTCCTCCTTCGCTTTGGAGTATAGGGGGCTGAAAAGCCCATTTTCGTTTAGCTGACAGGCGTGCAATCCCAGCCTCTCAGCCCACCTCACGGGCAGAGCCGGGCCATGGGTTCACTCTCTAGCAGCGCATGTGGGTGAAGCAGACCAGTCTGATGGCGCTGGGTGAGAGCACGGTCAGTTTAACGTGGTCGCCTGGCATCAGCAGGAGGTCCGAGCTGTGTGCTGGTCACAGGGTTGTAACATCATTTCAACTAGAGAAGGGACGGAATAAAAGAACTGTTTCTGAGAAGAACATCAGAGGCTTCCTCGACCTCAGTTTAAGCAATAACATGCAACTCCATGGCTCCTAAGCCTCATTGGAATTTTTGAGAAAAGACAGTTTCAGGGGTGAGCATGCACTTTCACGTTTAGGAAAAACCATATTGTAAATGTTGTTTCTCTTTCATGTTCCCTTGGGGCTTTAGCTTTTACCCATTGCCAGAAGTTGAGCTTCCTACTCTAACCCTTTGTTGATAGCGAAGTGCCACAATATTATGCTGATCTGTTTCATCACTCATGACAGCAACAACGGCTCAGTTAATATGCTGCGACACGGTAACCTCTGCACGTGGAAGACCACAGTCCTGCTCTCAGGCAAACCCCCCAGAACTGGTATGCCCAGTGCTCTCTGCTCTAGGAGAACAGCTCTGTCCAGAAGGGTCACAAATCATCTGTAATATTTTGCAGACTTGTGTATGTGTCTCTGTGGGGAAATCAGATTCTTCCTCAAGCCTCCAGGAGAGCTACACGTACATAAAAGGAAGAGAAAATGCTAAAAACATACAGGTCCTCCTTTTAATATTTCACTAAACATACCATGCACTTTCAAGTCTGCTGTGCTCCAGGCTATATTGCTCTGGCACTGTGATGAAAAGCAGTTTCTTTGATTCATCCTCAGCCTTCTTTTCAATAATACCTGAGTAACATTAATTCAGAGAAGAACAAATCAGTATGAATCCAGGATCAAGTCCTCCTGAATGGCTTCAGCATTTACTTTAAGAGAAGCCTCCTGAAAATGTAGACATCTAACTTACCTCTTAATTCAGTGCCAGTTAGTCTGACAGTGCTTGTCAGAGTTCAGCTGCTTTGGGAACAGGCACTGTGAGTTTGAAAGCTGTTGAGATACATTGGCCTGATCTTCTGATCTTCTGCTGACTCCTCACACCAGGAGCAGACATGTATTTATTGTGCATCTCAATCTGAAAGAAAAACATACAGACTGCAGTACAATGTTGTCCACCTGTGTGCCCTTTTTCATTGCACTACATTGTCCTCCTTGGAAAGAAGGAGAAAGAATCAACCATGATAGACAATGGCATTTACACACGTTGACTTTCTAAAGTAAATATATATATATATTTATTCATTTGAGGAAGACCAAAGGGGATACTCTTCAGGAAGAGAGGCACGTGGCTGAATCGCAGTGTAAAAGGCAGGCTGAAAAAGAAATACAGGCATGCGTGCAAGAAGAAAAAAAGTAGTGTTTTCAAGTTTGTAGTCCTTGAATTGGCATTCTTCACCTTTGAATGCCAGCGCCTGGAGCAGCGTGAATTGCGCTGGGTGCCTGAAAAAGCAGTTTTGTCTGGTCTTGAGTGTGGTGGTGGGGAACCATGCGGGAGCTGCTGTGTGTTTCATTCGCAGCTGTGTGCCTGAAATGACCTCAGATTTAATCAAATGCTTGTCTGCTAGTCACTGGCTGCACACATGAAATAAGCAAAAGAGATTTTACTGTGACATTGAACAGGGGCTAAAATCAGGCTCAGAGAACCTCCTCTGTTCTGTCCTATAGTGGTGGTCTGGTTCAGAGAGGTCCTGCTATGGGAGCTGGATCTCAGTTTTGGGACTCCATGGTCTGGGATGGAGGCAGAAGGGGGTCAGGATTTGGCTGGGCGCTCTCTGTCCTCCCTGTAGTCGGTGGAGAGAAATGCATGTAGCAGACCAAATCCAGATCAAAGGTGTAACAGTCTGCTGGCCTCTGGGACATCATAGGCTAACAATAATTTTGTGGACTTGAGTGGAAATCCTGTGCTGCTCCCAAAGCCTGGGAAAAGGGAGGAGAGACAGGAGGGAGAGATACAGGTTAAAAGATAAGGGATGGGACTAGTTCCTGCAGACCTTGCTGGAAACTACCATGTCCATGTGAATGACACTGCTCATTAAAACAAATTAACCCCAAAGAATTAGAAAATGGATCATTTCCCTCCAAAACACTCATGTTTTACATGAATGGCTGGAATCTAGAGGGAAGGGCAGGGACAAGGTTTAGTTCATCACGGAGGCTGTGAGATCTTGCTATAGCTCTGACTCAGGGAGGAGCGAGGGAGGTTTGTCTAGGAAGAGCTGTTCAGCTGTGCTAGCCAGTAATTTTTTTTTAATTTCCCCTCCTTTGTCCTTCAATGTGTTACATAACACAAATCTGAGGACAAATAAACCAACATAGTTTCCAGCAACTATTAAACTAATGTAACGAATGCTTAGAACAAATTGGTTTTAACACGCTCTGGTCAGATCTGTTGTTATCTCAACCCTTTGTGTCCCACCTTGGGCACCAAAAAGGACTGTTGGGGTTTACCCCGGCAAGCAGCTAAACACCACGCAACCGCTTACTCACTCTTCTCCCCTGCAGTAGGATGGGGGAGAGAATCAGAAAAAACCTAAAATTTGTGGGTTGAGATAAAAATAATTTAATAGAACAGCAAAGGAAGAGAAAATAATAACGATAAAAGAATATACAAAACAAGTGATGCACAATGCAATTGCTCACCATCTGCAGACTGATGCCCAGCCTGTTCCTGAGCAGCGATCACCCCCCTCCCCGCCCGCCGCCAACTCCTCCCAGCTTGTATAAGAACATGACATCATATGGTATGGAATATCCCTTTGGCCAGTTTGGGTCAGCTGTCCCGGCTGTGCCCCCTCCCAGCTTCCTGCACTCCTCCTGCGGAAGGCTCATGCCTCCTCGCTGGCAGGACCCGGGAAACTGAAAAATCCTTGACTTAATTATAAACACCGCTCAGCAACAACTAAAACATCAGTGTGTTATCAACATGATTTTCATACTAAATCCAAAACATAGCACTATACCAGCTGCTAGGAAGAAAATTAACTCCATCCCAGCCGAAACCAGGACAATGCCCCAGAATCTGTCTGGTTGAAACAGTGTGAGGGAGCATAGCCTGATCTGTTTCCAGCTACATGAAGACAAAGCGGTGTGCATGTGTGGGAGAGGGAGCGTGTGTGTGTTGTCCTGGGATATGGGACACCACCCCCCACACACACCTCATGTTTGCAAGGGGAGAGGTAGATATGAATATTTGGTTCAGTTTGTTTCACGTGGTAATGTTATTGGTAGCTGTTGGTCTTTGTTTCTGGTCTCTCTTCAGTCAGAGGCATTTGGGGCTGGCTAATGGTTTGCTTGTGTGTTTTTAGGGCAACAAGCATCTGACCTCGTAACAGAGGCTCTAGTCATAGCCCTAAAAATACTGATACTGTCCATGTGAGTGAAGCTAAAGGCCTGCCTATGCTCTAGGAAATGAAAAGAGATAATAGTAGGCTCACAGGCAGCTTGTGGAGTGTGAACAGGGCACTCGACCTTTCTGTCATTTGCCCATTTTGTAAGTGCACACAATTTGTTTCTGGATGAATAACTAGATTATTCGCCGTATCTTTTCCCCTAAAAGCTTCGGCTTGCCAATCTGGCCTAAGAGACTAATTGGTAGCACCAGCTGAACAGTCCGTCATTCCCGCTCCTGTGGTACCGTTCTCAGCGCGGCGTTTGATGCTAGGCTCAGCGCTGCCGAGAGGCATCCTCAGGTTGCTGCAGGCTCCTGCCCAGCTCCTTTTCCCCAGTGTCGGTAACAGAGCAGCTGCGGTTTGAGATTTGCTCCATTTAATGTCTCCCTTTCCATGTTCTTACGGCCTTGAAAAGTGTTGGTTTGGCCCTCAGCAGGTATTCTAGGGATCAAGAGTGCCTCTTGTTTCAAAAAGTTGACAACTACTGACCTCCGTCCAGAATTGCAAGGTTTTAATTTCTTGGTTTGCTTAATACCATGTTTTAGCTCTAAAAATAGTTTGGAATTAGTGAGAGAATTCTAAGTACCTCATTTTTTAAGGCCAAAATATAGTAAAATTACAGACAGATTGATTGAACACAGTGTTCGATCAGGTATCTCTGGAATGCTTGCTTGAGATATGGACACTCAGGAGCATTCCTCATATATTAAACGGGAAAAAAGCAATGGGGAAGTTAAAATGGGATAGTCTTAACAAACTTGTGTGGAAACAGGGAAGAAAAAATAAATCTGGACAGGAATGGCAGCCTCTGAGAAGAACAGTAATCAAGAACAAGGGGCAAGCACAGCAACCCCTTAAATTTTCCAGCAGCTAAAGCAATGTGTGTTTGGTTGTTGTTGCTGCTGCTGTTGTTTTTTTTTTTTTTTTTTCTTCTCGCCAGCTGCTGGTTTTCTTTTGATAAAGTCTTTTCTTGTAAGGAACTGAAGAAAGACCAGCAGCTTTTCTGGAAATTCTGCTACAACCAACCAGAGGCAGGACTGCGGACAAAGATAAATTTCTACTATTTTAAAGTGGTGTGAACTCTGAAGAAGCTGGAATAAACCTAAACAAGAGGCAGAAAAGTGTAAGAGGCAGTCAGGGGTAGGACTGGCCTCAAATGCAAACTCAGAGCGTAGGTGAAAATGCAGGGCTGTCCTTTCATAGCAAGTAGATGTCAACTTAGATGATGTGGCACTACTGAATGCAGGAGACCCCAACAGAAAGGCTGAATATATCACGTGCCTAGAATAAAGCTTCTCCAGATTTCTAGTCAAGCCAAACACTTCTGAGTTCTTAAGCAGCTAATGGGTCTCATATGACAGCTCTTGGACACGTCCTCTGTTATCGCTTCTTCCTTTCCCTCACCCCTTCCCATACAATAGCTATATAGCATATAAAAGTGCCTATTTTCCTCCTCTCTTGTCATGCTCCTAAGTAAAGGCTGCATCATTGTGAGAAAAGGAAACTTTACCGTTGCTCTCTATTGCTGCAGACTGCCATGAGCAAAAGCCTTTTGTCTGGGTGCCTCAGGGGAACAGCCGTCTCCGTCTGAGCTGAGGGACTTGCCTCTGCATCAGTCTCACCTACCTTTCCTTTTTTCCAAGTGACAGTTAGATTATTCTAAATCAAACCCTGATGAGGAAGCACATATCGTAGTTAAAAAAAGAAAATCTGTAAATGATCTAAATGTTTGCTGCTTATAATGTGCTCCATTAACGCGCTTTATCATAGATAGCTTAAAATAATTTTTGAGTCAGTAAATGAAAAGGGGTCTTCGTCTGATAAATGCATTGCGTTAATTCTGTGCTATAACAGACTGACATGTTACATACAAGAAAGAGATTGACAGCTTCATAGTGAAAGCAAATTGTCTGCAACTATTAGACTGAGTTAATGAAAGAGGAAAAAAGAGGGGGAAAAGCTTGTATTAAGCATGATATGATCATTAAACTAATGAGAGGAGCATTATTTCACCATTAGCTTAAAGACTAGGAATTTATAGTAAACTAACGTTAGAATTGCACTGAGTTATGTTTCCATTTCCTGGTGAAGTAGAAAAAAAATCCCAAACTGAAGGAGTTGGTATGTTATGGGCATGCCCATGTGTTTGTATGGGTGCATGACATTTTACAGATGCAATATATACCTTATACCTGGGAAGGAGGTTGAATTTTCTTGCTTGTTCTGAATAGTGAAAACATGCCTGAAGGCAGCATTCAGCCAACATAATGTTTAAACTTTACAGCATGGATATCTTCATCTGGGCTCACCAGCCTGTTCCCTCCATACTGGAAAAAAAAAAATAATAGGGACTTTAGGACATGGTTTGTTTGATTTAATTTATTCATGCATATTAAGTTGATAGGGGTGACCTCTACAAGTGCCCATTTTTCTCCATTGACTACAAATGGTGTCCACACTGACTGCCTGACACTTGAACGTAAACACATTTAGTCAGATGGATGCTGCACTAGAGCTGGAATTCAGTTCATGTATGATTACACTTCAACGTTGGTATCTGGGTGTAGACGAGGTGTTTAAGCTCCCATTATAGCTGATGAAGAGATTAATCGATAATCTAGCGAACTGTTCTTCCAAACGTATGTTGGGTATCTGCACCTGCTGCGTATGGCTAGGTATGCTCAGCATAAAAATGTCAGTGGAACTATCTAAATTAAAGGTGAATAACAACAACAAAAAATGTGTTTAAGATGTGATACTTGCTTGGTATATTGAGGCTAAACCAACAATTTTGGGTGATCAGGAGAGGAAGAAAGAAATGATTGTCTTTTTAGGTAAAAATGGAGATTCAAACATCAAAAACGTGATAATCAAGATGGGCAAGGTTAGCTGTTTACATCTTGAAAAGGTATTAATAAACATTTTCCCTGGTGTTTTGTCCCAGCTTCTGACAATCAGTGGTTTAAGGACTGTTTGAACCAGAGCCTGCATTAAAAATACCAGGTGAATAGCCACTTAAGGACTTATCTTCACGAACTTGGATAATCTGTGCGAATTCATTTCACCACCCCACCATCCTACGGCTCTGAGTTCCACCATGTAATAATGCATTGTCCCCCAAAATTAACAAATCCCCTTGGTTTAAGTTGGTAGCTTGACAATCTTGGGAAAACTTGGGTACTGTGGAGAATGATTGTTCCTTACGTACTTTTCTGGACACAAGTCAGCATGATTTTTTTTTTCTTTTAGTCATATTCCTTCTAAGAAGGGTGCCTTTTCCATGCTGGAGTTTAATCTACATGGATTTCTTTCCAGCTGAACCTATTTAATGTCTTAGATAATCTCTGTCATCCTTCTCTCTATACAGTTTTTAGTTCTTCCAGGTCTTTTGTTTGACATTGGTCTGATTGTGGCTACATGCTGTCTGTGGAAAGAACGTGTTGTGGCTTAGGGCAATAGCAAAATTCTTCTCAAATGCTTTTACAGAGAGAGTTGATACTTGTCTTTCCTCGTGACCCCCTAGATCGCTTTGCTGGTGTTTTCTGAAAAGTATCCACAATGACTTTGGTTTTGCTCATAGCTAATGCAAACCCATGCATTATCTACATATAGTTCAGGGAGCATTTTTTTCTCACATAGGTTACTTTGCTTTTAAGAACCCTGAGCTTCACCTGCCACTTTATTTTTTGGGTCACTTGCAGCATGGTGAGATTCTTCTGCAACTCTTCACTGAAGGTTTTGAGTTTTACTACCAGGAATTACTTGTTACTGGCAAATATCAACACGGTTACACCTCTTATTTTCTGGATTGTTTCTGGATGTGTTGAGTAACACAGAATCCACCTTGTGGATGGTGTGGGGACCTGGTGGTGGGAAGCAGGTGGTAACTTCAGGAATTCTCACCTGCTTTACTAAGAGATATAGCAAATATGATGAAAGAATTGAAGAAAAGCACCATTAATAGAGGTACCAGAACCTTAGCAATGCTTTCCATATAAGTGTTAGCCCCTCAACCTTTGGGTAATGTAAGCAACTGCATATCTTGAAGGAGACCGTTCTCTTGAGGCTCTTACACAGTAATGCTTAAACCAGGCAAAGATCTGCAACAACGCTTTAGGTTCTGCAAAGCTAAATATCTCCTCGAAATGCTGGGTACAAGATCAAATAAAATAATAGATGATATCTACCATCCTAATTAGATGCATTTAATAAATAATGATCAAGCATTGATAGTACAAGATTACTGACCGAATTAATGAGTGTCTGTCAATACTCAGATAAATCCTTGCTGCAGTGCTGCCCTGATACAGAAAAGGCATTTGACAAGATTAGGTTGACTTGGACCTTTATGTAGATTTGGCTTATGTGATCATTTCTCATCTGGATTTTGTTGCTTTATTATAGTCCACAATCACTCTGACTCAAAAGGAGACTAATAGCTTAATTCTTAAAAGCTGTGAAAGAGAATAGGGCATCCCCTTTCACTCCTTTTGTTTAACAGTGCCCTTGAATGGTTGGAAATACAAATTAGGGCTAATCATAAACTGCAATGTATGGAATCAGGAACATGTGAGGTTAAACTGTTACTTTATGCTGATGATATACTTTTATTTATATCAGATCAACAAAAATATTTTCTTAATACGTTGGACATGGTAGTCAACTTTGGGAAACATTCCTGGTATAAAATCAATTGGACTAAACCTGAGGTGATGGCAATCTCCCAAAGTGTAAGAGAAAGAAAACTAATCGATAGCCCATTTCAATGGCAATAGACTAGTTTTAAGTATTTGGATGTTCAGTTTCCTAGGAAAAGTAATGAAATTGTTAGAGCTAATCTTAATCCTTTAATTATGGAACAGACTAATGACTTAAACAGATGGAAGGCTTTCCCCCTCTCATTATGGGGGAAGGTTAATACAATTAGAATGAATATATTACCCAGCCTTCTTTCCATCCTGAGTATGTTAGCAGTTTCTGTTCCCTCTCTCTTACTTTTTTTTTTTTTGAAATTTAATATGTTTCAAGTTCTTGGGGATTAGGAAAGAAACAAACAAAAGAAGTCATTAAGGAAATTTAGGGGCCTTATACTACCCAATATTATGTTGCATTATATGCCTGCTATCTTGGGGGGCAGGTGGCTTGATTGCTAAATCATTATTTTTTAAGGTCCTTAGTGTGGCAATAGAGAGAAGAGAATTAGTATCTACCCTGTATTTATGGGCATTTTGAATTCCGATAACTTGTCTCCTCCAGGACACTTGCCGTGGTTGGAGGAGGCTGGAAACGTCCTCTCTCATAGGCAGAACGTTCGGCATGGTTACGCTGCAAATATCTGCTGCTCAGCCACCTCTGCTGCGGGAGAACTGGCACAGGAAGTCCCAGAAGTCTTGTGGGAAATGATGGGTGTATGACTTTCGTACATCTCGAGGAGAAACGTACGTTAGAGCACAGGAGGCAATTGATATATAAAAGAAAGCAAAACTTAAGCATGCAATTACAGGACAAGTTGGGACCCGATATTGTCACAGCATTGAATCCTCCACAACCCTTTTTGTTGGAGTGCTGTGGCCCTTTCGGCAGGATTAGAAATGCTCTCCATGAGCAGATAGAGCCTATGTAAAAAAAATCCAGTTACTGGAGTAAGTACCAACCACTGGCATCTCGTTGTTCAATCTAAAACCGCGTAAGATATAGCTCTTCTGACTTAGACATCTGATTCCTTTCGCAGAAAATTACCAAGAGTATGCATTATGCCCATGTAAATCGTTTGAACCTGGTTCTGTATGTAGCACTAATCACTGGTGCTGTCTGTGAGGATACTGGGGTAACTTGTGGGACTGTGTTTTGAATCCTTCTCTCAGTGATTCCTTCCTCCTCTCTACTTCCTGGCTGTTTATTTCCCCTGCTTTATCTCCCCTTCGTTTTTATTACTCTTTCTGCCAGCTAAATTTTATGTGATGTGTTTAAGTTAATATGATTGGTAGTTTTACTCATTATATGGTAATTTCTGTTGCCATAAAAAAATTCAAGAAAAAGCAGAGGAATTAAAAATAATATTGGCCTTATTTCTGAAAATGTCTGCATGATGTGGAGAAAAATTTGGGAAAAAGACAGCAGTGTCAGCAAACCACCAAATGACAGCCTTCATACTGTATTTCTGTCTTCCTGTCTGGAGATTATGCACTATCTTTTTATTACAGACCATATTTTAATAGGCAGTTCTGATAATCTCATTTACAAATTTACCCATTATAAAGGGACATTGATTTTTACATTAGCCATACTTCCAAAATATTGCTGTTGTGTATAAGTAAGCGCTGCATATATTCTACAACCAACCATTGGGAACATCTTGCGCTATAGCTGTTTAGAACTTGTAAAATACATTTGTGCATACTTGCCTGGTATCTAGCCATACAGGCATAGCAATAGCATTCCTATTTTTACTCCAGCTTGAGTGCAGATGTGAAGAGAAGTGTTTTGCTGGATGGGCACAATATTTGGTATGCATCTTGTCTCTTTTATGCCTTAGTACTTTGGTCATCATGTTTCTTTGTTTTCTTCTGTTTCTTTTTCTAATTACCCTGAAGTCAGTTTTGAGAACACATCTCCAACCTTTTCTAGTGTAATAAGAACTAAGGTGACCCTTTTCTGCCACAACTCTGATTATATGCTCTATGGAAACAGAGATTAAAGAAGAAATATCAAAGGACAAGTATAGCATTCTTCATGAGAAGGAGATATTGTTTTTTCTCATGTGGGCAAGGCAGGGAAAATTTTTCAGGAGAGAAGGAAACTCTCAAGGAAGGGAATCTGATAAATCAAGTGAGACGTGATGAATATTTCTTGGGTAGATAGACCATTGCAGCCCCACTGAAACCCACTGATTTCAGCAGTTCCCCTCTGTCAGACAGAGAAATCCTTGCAAAAGGCTTTGAAACGTAGGTGAAATCTCTAGATTATTTTTTAAAATGGAATAAATAATAACAAAAAGAGATGCACACTTCAGAAAGAATTATTAGACAGAATGTGAACCCACAACTTTTAAGATGGAAAGTATGTCTTTTAAAGATGGTTTTATACGTGTGTTTGTGGAGAAGGACACATGGAAAAGAAGTAAGGATTCATAGCTCAGTGGGCAGAATCGCTGAATATTGATAAATCATATTCTTCTATCACACCAGGATAAGATTAGTGAAAATACTATGTGGGAGACAGGTATTTATAGATAAAAATGAATATTTTTTTTTTCTTTTTTTAGTGAATGTATTGAATTGAAGCCTACATTAAAAATGTAGTCTTGGAGTGATAAACATTGCTTTGCAAGTTTGGGTCATATTCAGGTCATGTGGAAAAGAAGTGGAAGAAGCACTTGAAAAAGCTATAAATTTTTGTGATAACTTTCTTCTTTTAATGATAGAAGAAATGAGCTCAAGAATTCAGCTGCAAATGTAAATGACTTTTTCTTTTGAATTTAACCCCCTAAATCTTTCTCCTACACATATATATTTTAATCTGGTGAAAACTGACAAATATTGTTGTTTCTGCAGTGTCATAGCAAATGGATACAGCTTGTACCTGGGCAGATGGAAAAGCTATCAATGTCAGAGGTTCAAAAAAAGGTAAACAAGCTTTAAAAGGCTTAAACAGGAAGATTTTCTCCACATCCAGTGCTCTGTACACTTCATGGCCAACCTGGAGAAGGCAGTCCTGGATCAATGGGAAAGGCCACAGACCACTGTCAGAACAAAGGATTATTATCTTCGATTTGGATTTCTGTTGCTGGATTATCCTGGCCATTTTTTGGCCGAAGAAAGCAGCACAGGTAGGTGGGCTTAACTCTATAATCCTCACAACTTCACACTTTTCCCAAGAGAAAAATGTGAGGTGCCATCTGTGTTCAGTGCTTGCTTTTTCCTTCAGGTGTGCGAGCTTTAACTAGAGGAAAAAGGAATTATCCTCTTTTTGGTAGCAGATGTTTCCCTATGAGAGGCAAGGTCTGGGTGCTTACAAAATGACTTGCTGGTGAGGAGAGTTCCTTCCTGTGCTACTTACGAGGTTGTTTATGCTCTGACACCCGAGGGTTTATATCCTTTCCAGACTTCTGCATTTTCTGGTGTTTATATGCAATGTTTATCCAATAAAGAAAGAATCAGGCTATAAAATTATAAGTGACAAGAGTGAAAGGAACCTCCTAGGTTATCGTGTCCAGCCTTTCTCTTTCTCCTAGGTGATATGATGGAAACATATTTCTGACATGAATTTGCATTCCTCTTTCTTAACTCTATAATGCAACATGTGTTTGCCTTTACTACCCATCTTCCATCTTTTGGAGTTCAGTAATATTTTTAAATGTCAGTATTATTTACCTGAAGTATATAAAATGTGTATGTTTGCAAAGCATTTTATGAAAGATGCTAGGATGATGACAGAGATTGCATGACCTTGGTACATTTTTATTTATTGTAGAGCTGCTTTAATTCAGTGTTTGGAGCCAAACACCTAGAATTTGTTTTTGCTTGCACTTTTCAATTTTATAATGTATTAGACTGCATATTATATTACATACATCTCTTGAGATTGTAATGGAGAGTTAAGGAAGTGCTTAGTCTTCCCTCAAAAATTTGTTTTAGTTCCCTGTTTAACACGTAAATCTCAAAACCCAGCCTTGTGATTATTTGGCTGTCGAGACTATTACAGCTTTGTTTTGGGTGTCAATAGATGTCAGGAGTCAGCAGCAGCCATTTTATGCTTTGTTCAGATGCTACTCATAGGCCTATTTATAAGGATGGTGATATTTTTCTTTTATGAACTTTTAATGAATATTCCTTAAACAATTGAGATACAGGGAACTCTCATATCGTCACTGTTGCATGTCCTTTATTTAGTCTCTTAAATCTAAAAGTATAGTCTTCATACTTAAAAGCACACCACCCAAGACATGAAAACAGCAGAAATTTATCATATATCTTTAAAAAAAACATTAAATGAGAGTACCCATTATTATCACTTATTATCACTTTTTAAGTTTTTTTAAAGCAGGTTAAAATGTCAGTGAAAAATGATGCAAAAACTGTAAATGGAAATGAAATGCAAGGGTACAGGCAGTTACACAACTGTTCAAAATTTCAGGATGAGACACTGAGCTGAAAATTTTATAGCTGCTTATTGCAGGTGTTTTTTTTTTTTTAAATTGTGTTTATCTTGCAGACTAGAAAAGCAGTTCTTATTTTGAGTTGAAAAACTCAATGAAGGGGTCAAAAAGCTATTCTTGTCAAGGACATTAGTAATAATAATCAAGAATATGCAAAGGACCACAACAAGAGCTGAAAGAATTTGTTGTACTCTGTCAAATGAGGAGCAAGGTTGTTAGTCCTTTCATAATCTCCATATGGTGCTTTTGCATCTCCTTGTCCTTAACCATAGGCTAAGTCGCTACAAGGAATTTTTTTGCTACAAAGATTGACTGGACAATGTTTGGACTAGCACGCTCCCTCTGTGCCCTCAGCAGCATCTTCCAATTCAGCAATCCTGGTTAACACTGGAGGATGTTTTTCTCCTCTCCTCAGATTTTTCATTGCAAGATGTGTAATGATAGTATTCTGAAAAAGCAGTTTTTTCTCAACATGAATATAGTTAAAGTATGTGTCATGGAAATGGGATGCAAGGACAGGGACTATACAGGACAGGCTAGTTCTGAAGGAATAAAGTTAGAAGGTGCACGAGCACCTCCATACCTCCTTATATTGCAAGTTTTATTGCTGAGCAGTGGGTGCACGAAGTATGGAAGGGTTTTAGAAAGGCTGATGATAACTCCAGCAAAATGTGTTTTGATGCAATGTACAGAATCAGTCATGCCTTTGTTGCGTGCATCTAGAAAGGGCATAGTTGTCTGTTCTGGTATCAGAGTCAAAGCCTCTCTTTACAGAGCAGCTACAGAGTTTTAGCCAATACAAGCAATACCATGTAATTTAAAAATGCTAGACCTTGGAATGAAAGGGTTATTGTATGGATGGAGACTTGAGCAAAGGAACAGAGTTACATACTACCTCAGCTTAATTCTGCAGCTAAGACATTATTTTCCTACCTTTCTTTAGTCAGTCTTTCTTTCAGTCTTTCTGAAGATAAGTGGTTTTCTGTCAGGTCTTAGAAAGAAATTAAAGAAAAAAAGTAATTTTGATGTCATGTTAGTGATTAGAGCCAAGAAACTAAAAAAGGAGAGGTGTCCTTGGAGAAAATGTGTTACAGTAGAAAATCTACTGAGAACTTTATTATGGGTGTCTATCTCCCCATGTATACAACAGAGGGGAAAATCCCCCACTATCAGGGCTCAGATGGGCAATAGGCTACAGACCAAGTTGCATGTGGAAAACAGCTTTAGCCCAAGTTACTGCAGTTTAAAATTACTGAAAAAAATGACCAAACCCATGGCTAAAGATAACCAGAGTTTTCTCTTGAGATATAAAGGCATTGTTACATGAGTGTGTAAGAGGCTGAGAATTTCAGAGCAAAGATACAAAAACATGTTAGATGGAAATTGTTTCTTGAGGAAAGGGAAAACATTTGTTGGAAAGAGCTCCAGATCTAACTGAATGAATAAGCGCTTCAGTGGAGATATCTGGCATATGCAGAAAGTCCATAAGGAATGGAAAAACTTGTTGATCAATAAGAACTGCAGGACTGCCTTGAGAATTGATGAGCTCAAGTGGAGCTTGCACAGGGTCAAAACCAGGAAGCAGTCTTCAACCACTAAAACAAAAAAAAAAAGCATGAGAGAAAGAAAAAGACCATGGTGTATCATATGTCCCCCACGAAATACGGGATGAAACAGACTTTAAAGAAAATATCAGAAGTGCCCTACTCCTCCTTTCCTCCCCAAATACATTGCTGCAATTTTTAAGGAGGGTAATGTTAAGGGTATAAGGGCAAAAGGCAAAAGTTCCCGGTCTCAAGTAAACTTTTCTCCCACCCTGAAAGAACAGCACAAGAGGAAGGTTATAGCTCTGCAGAATGTGTAATACCTCTATTTAAAAAAGGACTAAAAGGAATCTGAACAACTATTCATCCTGTAGTGTGACCTCAAATATGGGCAAGACTTTTTAGACTGTGTTTGGAAAACTTGTTAGACCAAGTTTGGAAGAAAATTCAATGGGAAAAGGGAGGATGGGGGACAGAGGGGGAAAGTCAGCCTGGGTTCACTCACTAGTAAATTGCACCAGTTGGTGAATTTCTGATAAGATGTCCAGAAAATAAGTAGAAAGAATGCAGTAGATCTAGTCTCTTGGACATTAAAAAAAAAAAAAAAAATTGTTACTGTCCATTTGTTGGGGAAAAAACCTCACCTGTATTTGGAGAGATGTGGATTATTCCAAGAACCATATGGCTTGTAAGCAGCTAATTGAAAGAAAAACCACAGTGGTTAGGACTAAAGTTCCTCTAGCTTCAGCACTTCCCTTTTAATGAATAATCTGTCCTGGAACAGATATATTTTAATATTTTTCATTAGGCCTCTGATTAAAAAAGGTTGGAGTATGCCATTAAAGCCAACAAAATTTGGATGTGGAAAACCTGAATGATCTTGAAGGTCTAGGGGAACAAAGGTGGGGTGAGTCTTAGTAGCACAGTGTATAAGACATTTAGCACTTCAGACTAAATAAGATGATAAACTGGAGTCTCATCAGCCAGAAGTGACAAGGATTAAAATAGGTAGAGAGGTTACCTGTGACCCATAGTCTGCCAGAAGAGAGAAGGAGGGCTTCCACAGTAGATCAACAAATCTTGATGCCACTGTAGGAGGCGCCAGCAGTAGCTGGGGCCGCCTGAAATAGTTGTGGTTCATATTTGAAAGAATAACTCAGGCTGGAGCACTTGTGAAGAACGGCCACCAGCCTTGATCAAAGGAAACGATGTGATGCGCTAGCGTGACATGTGGTAATGGGGGATCACGGAGCAAGCCTTCCGAAAGAAATAGTAAAGGCAAGGCATCTGCTGGTTCTTAGCTGGATCTCGGTACATTTATGAGTGTGATTATGATGTGGCTGCCTGCAATAGCAGGTGACAGACTTGATTTCTCAAAGGCCGCTCCAGCTGTATGTTTCTAAGCAACCCAGCCGATTGGGATGGGAGAGGCCACTGTTTATTGTTATTGGTGCACAATCAAAGGCAGGGCCTAAATGCACCCTTATTTCACAGAGAAATGTTCCAAAGGTATTAAAGCCCACAAACTTGTTGCCACAGATAAAGGTCGTCACCACACATTTCCATCACAGACAGTGAAGCTGTAGGCATTAGACACTGCGTGATCTAATCTGCAGTTGAAGGCTGGATAGTTGTCGGTGTCTTTTCCTTTTATGTTCCAGTTTCTGATTCTTCAAAATAAAAAGTTCAAACAGACTAGTTTCTTAGCCAGCAAAAAAAACCCAAACACCCAAAGAGCAACCTTCTCTGAGGATGTGTCAGAACTTTAAATGATAAACCAGAGAGGAACAAGTGCATAAATACTTAAAATAAGTTTGAACTGCAGCCAAGTAATGTTCTCCTATAGGTAAGCACGTGTTGTACTGTACCAGGACTTCAGCATTTTGTGTTCAGTAGGTGCCAGTGTTGTTGAATCTTATAAATTGTAATGATGCTTTCAGAAAGTCAAATTGTGAATGAATGTAATTGCAGAATGATAAGAACTATTTGGCATTTCCATGTGCTCTTGAAGGTAAGTTTTTGTTGCTACTGCCCTAGATCGCAGGTATTAAAAAGCAGGTTTAGTGGAGGTTGTGACCATCCAATTGAAAAGTTTTTCGATTTGCTAGTACAAAAGGTATGAATGATGAGCCTTTTTATTGTGGCAGCCCAGCTTGGAAATTTCCAAGTAAAGCAATTAACAAACTTTATCAATAGCTTTAGATCACCTCTTTTTCCAGATACGAAGACTAGAGGCAAAGCTTCTCTCCAACACCATCTTCCTCTCTCCATCTCAACCAGCCATCTGTCCAACTCAAGACTGAGTTTTCATGTTTTTGTTCCTCAAATAGTGCAATTAATTGATTTTGTTACCTCTTTTTTTTTTGGCCTCCACTTATCTTTTTCCAGAAAATTGTTGGTTAGGATCATACAGCTTCATTTTTCAAAGTACTCTGAAAGACTTGTCATGGTGGATTTATTATAAGTGTATCAAAAGTAGGTAGAAGCATTTGAGAAAGTTCAACATTACTATACAAAACTTTGTGGTCAGCCATTGTAAGGAATGTGTCTTCTGACATCTGCACTCTAAGAAATTGTAATGGAGAATCAAATTCAAGGGGAAAAAATAACATTAATGATGGTTTTGAAGCTTTCGTTGCTGTTGACATAGGTTTTTCAGATGATCGATATCTCCCTGTAGGGAAAGTCGTTTCATGCTTGAAGCAATACAGAGCAAATATTGCAGTCTGGGGGCTCAAAAATTCAGTATGGGATTGAATGACCTCAGAAAGAAGCAAGAATCTGTTTCTGACATAACTAAACAGTCTGTGAAATAAAGGGACTGGAATGTAAAAGACAAGAAATGGGCAATCCTTACTCTCTCATTTCGACCTTAGATTTCTCACTGATGCCATTTGCACCATTCACTGCCTGGTATTCTTTGCTGGGTACAGCAGCATCTTTCCTTCTAGCCATCCCTGCCAGTAACTGCTCTGCGCTCAGTTATATTCATTCTTAAATCCCTGCAGTGAGAAATTCTGGAGAATAAAATTCTGAGACAATTTGTGTCCTTTACAGTAATGATTATCAGTATTGTGTCTCCCTCTCAAGCAACATCTTCTTTAAAGTCACTCTCCTTTTGGAGCAGTATGATCAAAGCTTTTCCCCAGCATCATTAAGTAGCACTCAAAAACCTACTTCTTCCCTCCTGAAGAAGTACTGGTGTAGTCCTGGTTGAATCCTGTGTTTTTCCTGGGCTCCTGCTGTGTACTTTTTTTTTTCCTTAGCTAGGATATCTGCATGCAGGTCTGTTTCTCTTATGGCTTTGCTGCCCTTTATTCCCTTTATGGTGCCTCTCTCCCAGATAATCTTTTCTATCTCTGCTAGGGATGTCCTCTTTTATTAGGGGGTCTTGACAACTACATTTCCTCATTCATTTGCAGTATCTATACGTTCTTGTTCTTAACAATCCATTTTTGCCAGCATAGGAGTTGACCAAGCCCATCACAATGCAATAAAATACATGAGCAAAGGCCACCACTCTTCTGTTTGTAAGTGCTGTGTGATTTGGCGTGCTCTTAATAACAAACGCATGCTCTCCTGCTAGCTTTTATGCATCTTCATTGTACTACTTCATACCTACACCAGAGACTAGCTGACACTGTTGTTCTGCTTTGCTATGTTCTCCTGCTTGTCTCTTACCCACGGTAGGATATTTTTCAGGTCTGCGTAATTTCACAAGATGTTTAACACATGCCTCCTGCACGTGTGCTCCAGGTGCCAGAAATGTTTCTTTCCCACCACAGCACTGCCTGCAACAGCGTGATGCCGTGGAGAGAAACTCAATGCTGGTAATATATTACTTATTTTTGCAGTGGAGTACCTTCAATTAACGAAGAGCCAGAACTTGGCTGAAGTGAATAAAAAAAGGATTTTTTTCTGAGGCTGAAGAACACAGACAGAATTCAATGTTTACTGTGGGGTGCCTTGGGCCCCAGGTCAACAAAAAGTTAATGAATTAGTGACAAAACTGCATAATGCACAGAGGTGTAAAATCAGGTACGTGATTGTGTCCTTGCTTGGTCTAAACACTACTAAAATTTGGATTGAGTATATAATTTGAATTCTGTTAGAATACTTTGATGCACATGAATTACCAAAGACAAGCATGTAGACAGCCAAGATTTATTACCAAAGTATGTTGAATCTTTACAACTTTGATAGCTTTGTTTTTTTCACAGTGTAGCAAGCTTTTTCTGAATCTTTATCCTTTTCAAAATTCAAGATTAAAAAGATTCAAGCCTTTAGGAAGTATATGAACTTTTTTTACAAACCATTCCTGATATTTTTCTTCCTGTATAAATCTTTAATTTCCATGAACATGTAAAAAGTGTTTGATAAGAAGATAATTGCTTCCAAAGACTTGGTCAAAAGTGATGAAAAGGATAACTGTATAATACAAGGGCATCTGAGATGTGTTAATATTGAGAGGGTATTTACATATTTTAACTGACACAGCGAAGTTGTCTGAAACATGAGTCAGAGATCAGACTCTATAGATTGAAGTCACAAATATTACTCAATAAATGCCAATTAGCACCTTAAGCTAGACCTCCTCCAAAGCAGATGTCACCTTTGACACTATGCAGTGCTCACAGTGACAAAGTCTAAATATTTCCTAACATTTTCAATAGTTCATAATGCCAACAGCTCACATTTATGACAATTACTATGTGATGAGCTCTCATTTCTATTCAGGGAGGCAAAGGGCAAGGTCATGAGAATGGTTAAAACGTGGAGGAGACAAAAAAAAAAAAATCCCCTGAACCCCTTTTACTTTCGTCTTGAGAGTGGTTTCTCTGAGGCCAGGTGGAGAGTCAGGGTTTAATGTAACAATACTGAACCCCAGACCTAGCAGAATTTTCCTCAGTTACCTTACGTGGGCAAGATCTCTGTGAAAGTATTTGTCCTAGATAGTATATAGCAAGGAATGCGGCCGATACCCCGAACCGAGGGCACGGGGTGAACCCCCGAGCCCTTGCAGATGAAGGTGAAACAGGACCCAGCGCTCTGCCAGCAGCCCCTGATGTTCCAGGTGAAGGGCACCTTCGTGGCAGGGACAGAAGAGATGGGGCTAGCATACAACCTCACACTTGAAGCTGCAATTTTATTTGCCTGTTCTTGTGTCTTGTGATACCTTGGAGTAGAGGCAAGCATTGTTTGTCCTTTGTTTGTTTGACAACAATTTATGTAAAGGCAGTTTCCCTCAATGTTTGTGCAGACCTTTAGCTCAGCAGTGGGGAAGATAATTTAGTGCAAAACAAAAAGGGAACAAAATAGAAGGTGATTGTAAAACCGAAAATATTGGCAGGGGACAGACTTGTATCTGAAAGTGCTCAGGCTTTTTAGGGTACAGAATTTCAGGCTGATAGTATCTGTACCAATGTCCCTCCAGTAAAACAAAACTGCATTATAGTTTTTCTGTGAAATAAAAAGCAAAGATAACTTCCGTGGAATACTATCCTAACAGGATGGAGTGGAGACCCTTTGGGAGGGCTTTGCATGAAACACAGGTTCTCTGAATGAGCAAGGTGAAGTTAAATGGATCTGAACCTGCACGAACACAGAAGTGACAGTGCTGCAGAAAAAGAAATGCATCCGGCAGCAAGCAAACTGCGCGCTTTTTTCTCCCTCCACACCTCTTTGTTTTGATGACACAGGGAGACTTTTTAGGCTGCCGATTGTCATTAGGCTCACAAAGAATTTTGCTACGTGGGAGTTGCAAACATGTCCTTGTGAGTGGCTAAAAGGAGGTCTGTGCAGCCACTTCAGTGGGACCTGGAGACAGGGAAAGCACCGTACCATGCCGTGCAGCCACGTGCACGTAACTGTGCTGTGCCCAGAGTGTGAAACAGCTGACAAGTAAACCAGAAGAGTTAAGAGAGGCCAGAGTGCAAGTCCCACACCTGAGCAAGCACCTTCAAATTGAGCAGATGTGAAGTAGTAGACCAAAGCTCTGCACTGGAATTTTGGGGAGTGGAGGTGCTCACCTGCAGTCAGTTGCTGCATTCTCCCTTGGCAAGAACAAGCTAACAGGTGAGAGATGGGAGCTTTCCAAACCACTGCCTGTCTGGGAGTGCCTCTGGGAACACCTCTGAAATGCAAAGGTAAACAGGTTAGTTTTTTGGCTCCCCTACTCAGGGGTATGTTGAAGGGTTACCCCAGTGAAGGTGGCTTGCCCTACGTTGTTTGACAGAAGCAAATTGGGAACATTCGTGCAATGACTTATGGCAGGGTTGTGCTTTAGGAAGCTACCAATATTTTGGGCATTTCTCCTCTCAGCTGAGGATTGGTGCCTGACTTGGGATAGTGTGGACCGAGCCAGTATGAACTAATGCAATAGGCATAAATGCTCATTAGGTTTGTTGGCAGGCTCCCTGTGAGTAAGCTTTGGGTTCAGAACGCAGTTGTGTGGACACAGAAACGTGGGATGCTGTCAGTGAGGCTCCAACAAAACTCCCTGGAAGACATGCTTGTAAAACCTTTAAAATCCTTTGACAATATATTGCTGGTGGGGATAATTTTTCATGTAATGTGATAAATTAAGCTTTGAGGAGAAGAGTGTAGACTCACCTTTATTTTATTTTTGAGATTGACAAAAATCTTAGTTTATTTTATACTTTTATATTTATATGTATGTAATTGGTGGCATGGCAGACTGCCATGTGCTGTTTTACCTTGAGCGCTGATAACAGAAAGCATGTTACATAGATTAACATTATCTTCTTAGTTCCAGGAAAGAATAGCAATAGCTTTCTTTTGTGTTTAGAGTCTGTACCAATGGCAGTATCTGCAGGAGGTAGGTAGGCTCTCAAACGCACTGCATGGTTATTCACAGTTTTCATGCTATAGTGGCCAAAAAGACTGTCCTCAAGACTGTGGGTCTTCTCACATTTAAGAATGTTTGCACCTGCTATTTCTGGCAACAAAGCCATGCTTCATTAACTGTTTGACTGTTTAGTTTTCTACTACTGTGAAGGAGGCTATGGGAAGGGGCTTGAACTGTGTAGCTGCTGTCATCTGAACATGAAAGTCTAACTGAGATAAATCACTGCTATGCACTTTTGGTTAGGGTAATTGAAAGGATGGTTCAGAAGCTCCTGATGTCGGCTGCAACATCTGTATTAAGTAGACTTTTAACCCAGTCTACCTCAATATCATTCAGATTTTTTAATGTGAAAAAGCCCATTATTTAATAAGCCAAATAATGACAATGCTATGGATGCTTCATGGTGTCATGACTAAACACGTTCATGTTCAAGACTGGGACTGCAGCTACTGCTTCCATGCTTAACAATGTCAAGAAACATAATTATACTGATAAGTGGACATGCTTCATCAAACATTTTAAGCTTGATGAGAAGTTTGCTTCTGAAGTGAAGCTGTCCATCCTCACTTATCATGCTTTGATCTGGCTAGTGGTGTGGTCTTGGGTTGCACAAAGCAGGCACCTTTCAGGTGAAAAAAACCCCAGAAGTATTGCTCCTGCAGCGCTGCAGAAGCTATGGGTATTCAGTCCATGGGACCAGACTGCAAATAGTTTGCATTAAACTCTTCACCCCCAAAAAGTATGAAGTGTTGGCACCAATTTTCTCTCTACAGATCTGCTCCTCAGTGAACGTGCAAATGCAGACACAGACTATATGATGCCTCCGTGGTTCTGGGTCCAGCTACATTCAAGTCATTACAAATCTTTTTGACTTCACTGAGGTCTGGATCAGGCACCTTTTACCCAACCTTCTCTAAGTGAGCTGTTTGAGAGGATTTGAAATATATATCGTGGGTTCAGAAAGAGAGGACAGAATTGCTGAAGCCTGAAAGGCTAGATCCATCAATATTTTGAAAGCTTTCTTTACCTTAAGATGAGCTATCAGCTGAAATGGCTACCTGAGATCTGTTAAATGAGAACTCTTAAATCACGTATAAGCAGGAAACTTCTTCCTGACAGCTGATCTGCTATGTTTTGGAGCATGAGTATTAGAAGGCCTCTAATATGTATGTGCCAGTATAACTTGGCAGTCCATCCTGAGGTGCTTTCAGAAGAAAGACTGCCATGTTAACTACAATCAATTTAGACTGATACACAGCAAATAAATGTGTTTACCTGGCATTTTTGGCACAAACATAAACTTTTTATTAAGTGCATTCAATATAATTGTATAATGGCACATAGCACGCAGTATCAATGACTTATTGGAAGTAATCCTAGTTCTATTTTTTGTCCTTAAAAATAGATATAATTTTGTAACTTTAAAGCAAAAGTCATCTGGGAGTTACTTTTGGTCTGTTGAGGATCTGTGATGAAAATTCTGAGAGCCTCAGAAATTGAATGTTGGCAGCTGTGAGATTTCATTTTACTCACTGACAATTGGATGCAAATGTGAGCCAAAGCAACTGACACAGTATTGCTCATATCTCACATGCCATTGCAGAAAAAGTGTCATAAAAATGAATCACCTCTGCCCTGACATTATTCATGTTGACTATAATCTCCATGCATACAAAAAGTAAGATCAAAATACGCAGAAAATGAAACCAAGGGAAAAAACAACAATTCCACTGCTCTGGACTGCTTATCTCTAACACTGGTGTGCAAGAAACGCCTAATAAATGTGATGGGGATTACCTGAGCCCTCAAGGGAGTTTTTATTAAGACTTTCCTTTTACTGAACTCATGCTAATGTTCCATGTTGTTTTCATCCATGTGCATCTGGAGTGACCTTCATTCCCCAGCAGGAATTTTTTAGCACTAGAGAGGGGACTTGGAAGGGATAAAGACTGCCCATGGACAGCTGAAGTTAAAATACTTCATATGGCCCAAGGTACTGGAACAGGCTGCCCGGGGAAATGGTTGAGTCGCCATCCCTGGAGGTATTTAAAACACGTAGATGTGGTGCTTAGGGACATGGCTTAGTGGTGGACTTGGCAATGCTGGGTTAACAGTTGGACTTTATGATCTTAAAGGTCTTTTCCAACCTAAATGATTCTATGATTCTACCCCGTGTTTGGATAGGTGTGAGCCTGGAGCCTGACAAAGGATAATTTTAGGAATAGGGTCTATTCTATGCCAGTAAAGTATTTTAACTTTGCCAGGGGTGACTGATCACTTGTGCTGGGTTTCTTCTCCAAATCACCCTAGGAGGACCCTGTTTTCCCATGATTACTGTGGGCACGTAGAGCTCAGCATCCCTAGACCAAAGTCATGCTTTGTGAACAAGCACTGCTGTGTTTATTCCGCAGCGGAGAGAAGGTGCGGTGCAGAAACTGTGAAGCACAGGGGAAGTAAAAGTGCGTGGTCAAGGGTGGCACTCACCCTGCCCCGATGCAATCACGCTATTATTCAGCATTATGAGGAACTCCTCACGAAACAGACCTCCAAATATAAAAGACCCTGTCTGCCTTATTTTTCAGTAGAATGGTTGGCTGATCAGTTCATGTGGATACTACGCTTTTACTCAAGAGATTAGTTCATGTCTAGAGGCATAATGCTACTCTGTGTGCCTCTCTTGGCCCTCAGACAAAATGCTCCCGAAATGCCGCTTGTGTCGTGGATGCAAAGTCGAGTCTTCCACAGCTGGTGGCAGCTCTGCCAGCTGCGGGTGGATGCGATAACAGAGACTTCCTTCTGAAGCTGGAACCAAACTGCTCAATTACTCTTTCTTCTGTTGTCTTGCTGTGGTTGAATACCCACTGATTTGCTCAGCATTGCTAGGAGCCTGGATGATTTAAGCCTGCAGGATAGTCTTCTAAGTTTCGATAAAATCATTTTGGTGTGTCAAACCTTATCTGTCAGGGACTTTCCTCAGTGCTGAAGGATGCTGTTCTTTGTGCTGACATGCTGCACAAACATTACTGTTCTTTTCATTGCTGGTAGTTTTAATATGCATTTCTTTAATCCTGCTATTTATCATGCCATTGCAAACAAAATCTACCACAATCTAACTAAAAATGGTTGAAGTTTTCCATTTTGAAGATATATTCATACTTTCTTCAACTGTATGTAGCTGTCATACAATGGAAGACCAATCCGTAGTATCATTACCACGACAGACCCCCATGTCAGTTCTTGTATATCAGTATAACTTTTTGAACACGCTGTCAGATTTGCTGTTGCAAATTCTGAGTTTATGGCAGCTGGTCCGAGCACTGTTGGTCTTACAGCATGCAGCCTGATTCATCCCCCTGCTGTACAAAAGCCCACTGCATCATTATTGATTTCAACCTCTGGCTGCCTAATAGTTTCCTCTCCTAAACTATCAGCATTCTCTTTGCGGACTTGATTGTGCGTTGGTAGCCGTTCAAGTATTACATCAGAGCCCTTAAATGTCGTTTCCAACACTAAGTGAACAACCTTGTCATACACAAACTCTTGGTGTAACTTGACCTTCCTGTGGTAATCCTCCAACGAATGCTGAAAAGTCTACTCAGGCATGCATTGTTAATTCATTAAAGAAATATAACATTTTAAATTATTTAAAATCCTATTTTAGAGCTCTGAATCTGGTGTTTCTCTGCAAATAATGTCATACTGGAGTTTTTCTTCTAATGTTCAGGATTTTAATCACAAAATTACTTCTCTCGTTAACTGTCATCAAATTGTAATGGGCTCATGCTTTTTAAATGCTTAACAGTAATGATAATTGTGGTGAATACAGTCCATCTTCATGTACATTTTTAATGCCAGTAGAGTAGATTTCTTTGCGATAACAGAAGTTATTACAATGCTGGCTGAATAAGAATGTATTTTCTCTATAGTATATGTGCTAATACATTCCTAAAATTAAATTGCAAGCATTTCAGTCTTTAAAAACTTTTCAAAGATTCAAATGTACTGGATAATACAATATCTCTTATGCATTATAGCACAGCAAAAATGCTCAAGCAGTCAGATTGCTCAATAAACTGAATTTACAGCCTTATAGAAAAGCGCTACAGAGTTTAATAGAAAACAGTAACCTTTTTACATGCTTTTGAACCTTTCTATATGATGTAGCAAAGAATGAATGCTTGTGGGAGGATGGCTTATAGCTACAGACAGGATGGGATGGTGCCTGGAGTTCTACTCAGCGAAGCATTTAAGCATGTGCTTGTACTGGAGTGCGAGTCATCCCGTTGAGCTTGAATGGGAGACGCAGATGTGCGCATTTCCTATTGACTTTCAGGAGAGAGCGTCACGATACGCAGCAGAGACTACTACTTCCTACACAGCAAAACTGAGAGAATAGAATATTCTGGCACTGTGATGGGTTTCATGTGGAAAAAATGGGATTTCGGAAGTTGTAGATTCTCTGCTGTGCCATTCCATGCCCTTTAATTTTCAAGCAGACTGAAGTTAGGCTGGTCCCCTTTCCTTGCATCGACAGCTGAGTGAGCAAGCCTGACTCAGTAGTTCTGTGACTGCAGATTCCTCTCCATCTGCATCTTACGGTCATAGAATAATTTAAGTTGGAAGGGATCTCCCTCCAGGAGTCACCTGGTCCAACCTTTGGCTCCAAGCAGGGCCAGCTTCAAAGCTGGATTAGATTGCTGGGGGACCTGGAGAACCAATACCAAGTGCAAAGCCAAGCTGACAGCATTTTTAGTTCACGGTAGTTGGTGCAATGGGAAAGTCATTGCCAGCGCTCACTCTCAGACAACTGGAAACTTGCATGAAGGCTGAAAATGATGGATCTAACAGTTTTTTCGGTTATTGAAATGGGTTACTAAAGCCTAAGCTTCATAGGCTACCACAGTCTATTTCAAAGGGAGGCTTTTCTTTCTAAGGAAGACTTGCAGTTCTGTTTGAATGCAATGTTTGAGGGAAGGCTTTTTGCCAAAATTAATTGCTAGAAAAATGTACTTCAGCAAAGGCTGCCTCCCTCTGAGACAACTGAATCCTCTGTGGAAATTACTCTGTGTGTGTGTGTGAATATTTGATCTAATGCTCCTTCTGCAGCCTTCTGGTCATGGGCCTGGCTGTCCTAAAGGTGTGTAAAAATGATGGGTGGATATAGAAATGTATACATTGAAAAATGGAGGAAAAGTCTAACCCTGCCTGCTCAGCTGTTTCTCTGGCCTCTCTCACCTTATAGTTCATCCCACGTGCATAACAGCAAAGGGCTCAGATGGCATCACGCAAAGTGCCCGCCCTTCCTGAAATTTCACTTTGGCTGAGGAAGCTGTCATCTGCCTTTGGAGGGACCTTCTCAGCTGCTTCGAGCCATGCAGGCTGCACAGCGGGACTGCGCTGGCAGGCCCGCTGAGGATACAAGAGCAAGCACGTGTTGCAAATGCCGCGCTGCGGGAAACATTGCACACACCTGCTTTGAGAGGTCAGTGGCCATTGCTGTGAGGAGCTGGCCTTCCTGCTTAATTATGGGACACAGTGTGGGAGGCAGGAGAGGGGAGAGAATACATTTTATCCAGGAAAAGTGCTGGACAAGTCAATTTCTGTATAAGTATTTCTGCACAGTTGTTTTCTTTCTCCAGTGCTGACCCAGTGTAGATGTCTGCCTTCACAATCTTCTATAGAGGCTCTACTGACTAATTTGCTAAAATGCAGGTTTAGCAATACTATAATGCAGAGTACACTGTTGTTTATTTATGAAAACAAAAAAAATTAAAAATTTCTGCAGCTGGTTGTGGAGATCCACAGCCCAGCAGGAAGGAAGGAAGAATGGAAACCCCAGTCTTGCTCAATGGGACAGCAAGTGGCAGGGAGGAGCAGCTCTGGAGCAGAGGGAAGGATTTTTGAAGCAGCCATCACGAAGGAAATCATGCTCCTTTGTCTCCCTAATTCCATGAATGCTTTTACTTATGGTTTCTCTTGCCGACTTCCTGATCAGATCAGCTCTGGAGCACGTCTGCCTCTGCCTCGGTGGAGTTTAGCCTCAGGCTTGAAGTTAAGTGCAGGTGCTTAAGTGCTTTCCTGAACTGCATCAGTAGCAAGGCTGGGCCAACCTCCGTTCAAGTCAACAGAAAGGTCTCAACTCAGCCCTGATGTAGCCGGAGCGGAGATGAATAGTAGTCTTAATGGATGCTGCTACCTAAACACGCAATGTTTCAGGCTTGTATCCTCACTCATAATGATGAAAATGTTATTCCCAGTGGGGAAAAAGGTAAACTCAAGATTTCTTCCTGTATTTTAGGCATTTGGCTTGCATTAGTTACTGGTAAAGATCATGTATTCTGATATAAATTCTTCAGAACAGTTTTAAAAAGATTTTTCTAAAGAACACAAACAACTATGTTCTTATCTGGCAGCATACCCTGTGTGCAGAAGCCAAAAATAATTGTATTGACTCCTCCTGGCTTCCCTTTTGAAACAAAAAGCAGCAGCCCATTGTCTGTTCTTTCTCAGAAGTCAGTGGGAAAATTCTTCGAGATGAGGAACACAGTATGCGCCAGCACACTGCTGCTCGCAGCTAAGAAATTATAGGAGTCCTGCTTTTCAATTTTGGTTTTGGGAGCAATTGCTTTTAGAAGTGCCTTATTTAAATGGGCCCATAGTGGTAAATACAGCATAGATAGCAAGATCTCATAGTCTTTTGATTTGTCCAACCCTGCAACAGGTAGTATAGATACTAGCCTAGGATTATATGTGAAGCAAGTGCACCTCTCGGAGTAACTTTCTTCTGCCACAGCTTCAATTATTTTTAGAGTAAACAGCTTTACTCAATCCTGCTTCCCAGCTAGTACATTTATGCTAAATACTCTGAGAAAACAGAAGCCTCTATCAGAGCTTTTCTAAGATGCCAAATATTTACAGTGTTTGTAAATACACTTACTGTGTAAGTATATATATACGGAGATGTGTGTGTGTGAATGGAGATGGCTTTTAAATAGTAGCCAGGGCATTGAGGTATATCAGCAAGAAAGCCCATTCCTGATTTCCTCACTGGCAAAGCGGAAAGTCTGTCAATTAGCCAGTGCAATGGAGCTGTGAAAAATACCCTTGTAAATGTAAGCTGCTGCTAATTACTAAGCTGCCTTCAGAGGCAAGTTTTTAAATGTTCAAAATCCATAATGAAAATGGTGCTCCTGCTCCTAGCCCTCCCCTTATCCTTCTTCTCCATTGCTCTCCCTGCAAAGGGAACTGCTTTCATGTTTTATTTGTTTGTCAAAGAGCTTTGCAGTAATGGGTCCTTTAAGTCCCCTCAACGCTGACATCCTTGCATCACTTCAAAATAGCACGGAAAAATGATAGTGTCCTCTTGGTGCTGAAGCTCAGCATGAAATTCCTGTCACAGCGTTTGTTGTTGCAGCGTTTGAGCTTAGGGATATTGGCTGGCAGGAGATTTCCTCTCTGAACAGAATTTTTAATTTTGGCTCGATGCAGAGGTATGCAGGCACTGGTGCCTGCATGGGGAGGAGGGCCCGGCTCAAACTCGAGGCCAGCTCAGCTGCCACCACCACAAACTTTTCAAGAAGCATTTGCTTGTTGGGAGAAAGGGGAGTGGGAAGGAGGAGGAAAGTATACTGGCGATCCAAAAAAAGTTGCTTCTCCTTCCACTGAAGCTTCTTGCCTGGCTGTCTCGTGGTTTATGGGAACTGCTGTGCCTCTGCTTTGGGTTTTCTCTCTTTCCCATCAGTGCTAGCTTCCTGTTGTTGTGCTTATTGGCGTTGGTGAGGAGCTAGCACAGGTAGTGTCATTTAACGGGGAATCCTCTTTGCAGTTGGTTTCCAGTGTGCTAAGTAACAGCACTCTACAACAGGCAGCAGGGGTAGGGATTCTCATTTACTTTTATTATGTGGAAGCTTTTCTCCATCACATCAGGCTGTCCTTCAGGGCTAATTAAGCAAATAAATTTCTTATTCTTCCTCTGTTAAAGGAGTAGCTTTGAATTTGCAGTCAGGCCTTCAGGGTAGGTTTTATGTATAGAGCCCAGATATTTTCAGCCATTATCAGAGACCTCCCTCGGTTACACTGGTGTAACACCATTGCACTGGATGCGGTTCCTGGTGACTTACCCAGCACGCGAGGAGTGTGTCCTGGGCTCTCCTCTCTCTGCTGATTTCCAAACCACGAATCAAACAAATGCTTCAAAGCTAAAGTAGTAGCCATTTGTTCATTGACAGTCCCTATCAAGTTTCTTGCAACAATGCACGAGTGTTGTTATTTTTTTCTTTCCCCTTTTTTTTTTCTTCTCTGAGCAGCCCCAGATCTTCCCATACCAATAAATGTGAGTTATACATCCATCTAGGTTTGAGAGAATATCAAAAGCACCTGCTTACTTATTTGTTGTATCTGGCTCTGTTCCAGGCTGCTGATTAATTTTGATGACTCAGAATTTTTGGCAATAGAGCACTGAAAATGTGAAAAAATATACAATAAAATATATAGAAAGCAACTTGAATTGTCAGGTAGAATTCAGTGGAAATAATGTACTCATCAAGGGAGATTAATGGCATTTCTACACAATACTTCACTTCTTTTGCAATCTAGATGGGCAAATAATCCATTACTCTCACAATTAATCATGGCTATAGATGTGGGTATTCTGTGTATCTGACAACCTCTGCTGTCATGTGTTTTCCACCAGGTGTGTGCTTCTCTTGCCTTTTAATTATTTCCTGGGGTCCTTCAAAATGCCCTTTTACCTTCGGGCATCTCCACCTTGCCAGTGCCTCTCTTTCACAGGTGACCATTTTCTTTCTTCAGTCCTTTCTTTCATGGTGTGGAAAATATTTATTTCTGAAATGATTTCTTGGTCAGGCAGGGTTATTCTCTTTGACCAGGATGGGAAAGGAATGGTGCTTTTTCCCTCACAGCTGAGGTTTTCAACTGGCCTTTATGCGAGGGGCACCTTTGCTGACAGAAGAGGAATCAGAGATGACTCCTCCCTGGTATGGCGAGGATGTCAGGCATGGGTGGTGGTGTCATGTCTTCATTTGGTCTATAAGAATGACCAGAAGAAAAGCAGGAGATTATCTCCTCCCCAGTTGGTGGGTTTTGGTAAAGAAACGTCTCATGCCAGTCTTGAATGTCTCTTCCAGCTGGTGAAAGTGGCCAAGAGAGCTGAGGACTGGCAGATTGGCGTTGGAATAAAGCGTAGGTGAATTTTGCTGTGGAGTTCCTTGAGAAACTGTAGCATTGTTGACAGCAAGTGGTTTTGTCAGAAAACACTTGAAGAATTTTGTGTTCTTTTCCCTCAGAGATGTGGAAAAAGGACCGTGGAAGTGTTTCAGACTTGCCATAATGCAAACATAATGACCCTCAACATAAGCTAAGATTACATCTGAAATGGCTCTCACGTAGGTGCTGGTGTAATAATCTTGCTTCATTGGGGAAATGTAGGTCATCAGTAAGAACTGAGCTTGTAGCCTTGAAATCAAAAAACAGGAGTTTCAGGTGAGGGACAAAACAATTTTGCCCTTTGCTTTACTGGCTGCTTGTTCAGAAACGCTGGCAGGCTCGTATGTGACTGGGGCGAGAAGAGACAGAGTGAGCACCTGCCAGCTGTGACACTGTGCTCTTCAGCAAATGCACCGGGAGAGCACCTCCCGCCTGCCTCACCAGTGCTCTCAAGGGAAATAGCAAACCCCGAAGAAGAGCTCTGCACTGCTTATACACCACTTTGCAGTGAAATGGGCTCCTCCCTTTCATTTAAGGTTCTGCTTTTAGCTTTAGCAGAAACTCGACCTCCTTTTGTGTTGCCTTTTCCTACTGCCTCTTGCCTCATGTGTTTTGGTTCACATTTGCCTCGCTTCCCTTTCCTGTATTTTCCCTTCCCTCACCTTTAAGTTTTGCTTTTTGCTCATTTCTTGCCCCTTTCCTTTGCTATGTATGTTACAATATGTATTTGTTGATTGGTGTCCTTTCCTTTTACATATGTTACTTTGAATTACTCTGGGGCTTTCCTTGGCTTAGCATTCTTCTGTTCCTTTCTCTCATCCCTCTTTTTACTTGCTCCTCCTGTTCTCACTGTTCTCAGCAACGTTCATGCTATCCTTTTGACATGCGCTTTTTTTCCCTTTTCCTTTTGGTCTCCCCAGGTCCCTTCATCCTCCCACCTACAGGTCTTTCTTCTAGTTTTCTTTACTGGAAACTTCACATGAATATCCCAGAGCCTCCTTTAATATTCAATTTCCAGGGGAATTTGAGGGTGCTGTCATGTCCCAGGATTTAATGCCGGTCTGAAGAGTTTCAAAGAGCAATATTGCTGGATTGTAGCCAAAGCATCAAACCCTTCATTGCTTTTATGCAGTGTGTGTAGATGAGGAGGCAAGTGTTACCACCAGCTCCATGTCTCAGTCATGAAGCTTGAGCCTGGATTTCCAAAAGCCCCCAGAGAAGGTTTTTAGCTCAAATTCAGCCAGAGATATGCACTGAAACTTGATAGAGCTGATAGTGCGGGAACACATCAGGCGTTGGTTCCTCATTCGTCTCTGTGTGAAATGTCGGGGGCAAGCAGCCACGCTGCTGTGACAGGTCACTGCATGGTGTGCTGCCGTTTCGTCTGGCTTCCCAGGGCTTGGCTGTGGGGAACGTGCTCTGCAGAGGAGGCTTGAACCAGGTCCATCCTGCTCCCTGGGTAGCTGCTGTACCAAGGAGGATGAGGGAGCTGCCTTTTTCCTTTCCCCCCTGTGAGCAGCCTGTAGTATACGCTCTCACGCAGGGGTCTCACTTGGAGAGTCAAGAGGAGTTTGTACGGGTGCTGATGTGCTAGCCAACAGATTTTGCAAGAGCAGAGCTCTGCCTGCAGCGAGCCCGAGAGGTGACGAGATGAGAGCTGAGCATTGCCATCCGGTGTGGTGTTTCATTAAATACCATGCAGGGGAGTGGAGGTGGGGGGGAGCATCCTTCCCCGGTTCCTCTGGGGATGCCAGGGGAAGCAAGGGCAGAGAGGACAGCCTGCTGCTGAGGGATGCTTCTTATTGAAAGAAGTGGCATTTGGGAAAGGTGGGGGGGAGAGTGGGTGGGGCGAGGGTTGTGGTGGTCAGTTGACTGCAGGTACAGGCAGCTGCTGGAGGGTTTGTGCAAGCACGTGTTGGGCTTGGGGCAAGCTACTGTGCTCCCTGGGTGCGTGGGCACCCTCCTCTGCCGAGCTGTGGCAGCCGGCAAGATCCGCTCGGTGTCTGCAGCTGCTGCCTTGATTTATCTCTGCTGAAGTCCTGTCAAGCAGCGTGGTTTTAATCGAGTGAGGGCTGGGGGTGGTGAGAGGAAGCTGTGGTGGGGAGGACAGAGGCACTTACCCAGCATGGACCTTTACTTCCCCCCCGGCTGCCTTCCCACCTTCTCCCACCACCAAGGCTGTCCCCGCACGGAGGGCACCGTGTCCCCTCCCCACAGTGCCCCTCTTGTTCCCTCCTGCTCCTGCGATGGGGGTCTTGTGTGTGGGGGAAGAGGAGCACTCACAACCATGTGTGTGTGCTGCCTGACGCGGGGGACAGCTCTCCTCAGGCTCCCTTCCCGGAGGCTTCCCTCCCCATTGCCCTCAGCAGGCTGGCGGCCCGTCTCCCTCCCTGCCTCTGCGGCCTGCTGAGCACTGTCTCCTGCGCCGCCTCTTTCCCTAATCTCCAAATTTCTTGCTTTCAGGCCTCCTCGCTCCCTCTCTGGGGTCCTTCCTTCAAATACGCTTCTTTCAGAAATCCTTCTGATAGCTTGTTCTCATTATCTTAATGAACAATTAGAGAGTGAATCCATCAAAGTAATTCCTGTGCTCTTTCTCCTTGTCTTCGAGCAGCATGAGTTATACCTCTGCTCTGCGACGAGCAGGGCCAATCTGCTGCTGCCAGCCCCGGGTTTCCACAGGATGGGGAACTATTCAAAGGCACAGGAAAACTTCTGCGCTTCTGGCTTTGAGACTATTTAATTTTTTAGAGGAGATTGTTAAGGCTGGCTGGAGGAGATGTGTAAAATAACAAATGCAAGGAGAAAAGAACAGAACTGAGGGCTGTATTTTTCTCTCGTAGGAGAAAAGCAACCAGAGTCGCTGCAAATGAAAATATTTCTGAATTGCCAGTTGGTATATGGAGCTCGCTGGACACAGCCTACCCCTGGCAAGGAAAGGATTTGCTGTCTGTAAGCTCCATCTCCAGCAGAGCTCTGCTTAACTGAGGCACCAAAACTACCTGTGATGCCAGCGTGCGTTGTACAAATGTTTAAAATAGGGTAATGCAGGCTCTGCTGATACCCATTGAGGTTCTGGCTGGGCTTCTTTCCAGTAAGGCTGAAAAGGATGCCACCTTGCACAAAAGGCATAAAACAAATATTTGTATGCAGAGTCTTGGATAGTTCTGCGATGATATTTGAATTTAAGCATTCATTAAAACTGAAATTGCTTCAAGTCAGTGGGTGAGCTGGGAGGGAAAGACAGATAATGCTATTGTGAATGGGGCCATATAGCGATGCTTTGCTCCCAGCAGGTTGTGCAGATCCTGGTAATGTTTTGTCTTTATGTGTTTCTCACCTTCTGTCTTACCTCTTTAACTTTCTGAAGGAGCAGGGAAATAATTGAACGCTGTGCTGACTTTCTAAGTTGTTCTAAATAGCCATGAGAGCCACTGTTTCAGGATGGTAAAGTCGATTTCTTGCTACTCCTAGAGCTGTTGACACAGGCTCTCAGGAGGCTGAAGCAGACAGCACCACGGGTCCTGTGCCTTGCTGCCTTGGCTCCCTCTTTCTGTTTTGAAGGTTAAGATCCTGGAGGTCAGGAGGACTACACTCACCACCCCAAAGCAGTCTGGGTCCATTCAAACCCCACAGCCACAGGAGCCCACTCGGGTTTCCAGCAGGATTCACCGTTTCATCGTTTGCCATCTTCTTGCCGTTTAATAATAGGCACCTGGTACCTGCCACTGTCAGCTAGAAGGTGCTATATTTAGATGGATCAGTATGGTGATCCCTATGTTCGTGTCGGTGGGCCACACTAGAAATAGCACTAAAATAACACACTAAATAAAGCGGCACTTATATTAACAGAGAATTTTATTCAGTTACTTACAATAATTACTCAAATTAGAACTTCTTTGCATTTTATGTTTTTAGACTGAATTGAATTTATTCTCTACCACCCCCACTCCATTTTTCAGTCTATCTTTTTTTTATTTTTCCCCATAGATATCACCTGTGGAAATTGCTGTAGGCGGTACGGTAAGAGGGAAATTTGGGTATCTGAAATGGAAACAATAGAGATAATTTTGTATCTGAAAAGGAGTAAAAGTAGCTTTCTGGAAGGGTGTCACAACCACAGTATTCAGATATTCCCGCTAAATACTGAAGAGTGCAATAACTCTTAGAAGAAACAAGAATATATCCTTGGTAGATTCGCAAACCTATGAAGAACTCACTCAGAGGAAGGTGGAGTTTGCAACTCAGAGCTCTGGTTTTCTTTCTTTTTTTTTTTCCTTTTCTAGAATACAAATAGAATGCAATGTATTAGTTGACATTTCATTTAGATTTCTGACATTTTTTAACAGCTAGGAGTGGTAAAGCAATTAATTAAAAATCATGAGTATCTGAATGACTGGAATCTGTGGCAAACTGCATTAAAAAAAAAATCACAAAATATGTAGTCCTCACTGAGCTAAGTAAAAAAAACCCAGAAAAACCAAACCCTATGAAAGTTGTTTAAAGTGTCAATATTTTGAAAAAAAATCTGTTTGGAGTGACCTGTTAAAAATATTTTTCAGCAAATTGGCAATGTGAAAAATGGCTCATTTGTCACATTGGATTGTAAAAATATCAAAAGATTTCTTTTCAGTGTTCAGTTTTTTTCATTTTTAAAAGGAAAATTTCATTTCAAAGCTGAAAGCCATTCCAAACTCAAGACCAAAATGTTCCATGAAAAATGTCACTGTTTTTAAGCACTTTTAATGAAAATTTTGCTAAGTTCATGGCTTCCCAGGACGTTTTGCTGTGTTCCGTTCTTCATTGTCCAGCAAGGCAAGTTAATGGTGAAAAGCTTTCACAGGAAGATATAACAGAGCAGGTTCCTACCCCAAACCTTCAGTAACCCATCATGACAGCCAGTATTTTTGTGATAGCTTTCAACAAAGGTTTCTCGTATTCTTTGCACACTTAATGAGCTTCTTTGCTTGACTTCAGAGGTTTTGCTTCCACTGCGCATTCCTGGGTAAGCTGCAGAGGAACCCCAGGTCATGCTGTTTTGTGCTTGGAGGACATGGAGACACGCTTTGGGTTTCCAGAGTACGTGGGATTGTGTTTCTCCTTGGTTCTCTTGGCAAGGAGAGAGCGTGCTTCTCACTCCCCAGGCGGAAAGGGGAGTCACCTTCCTCTGCTGTTGAATCAGGCAGAAATTGGGTGGGTTTCTGTTGGCTTTTTCAATGCTGCTGATATTCCTAACTCATAAAGGGAAAGAAAGAAAAGCAGTAAATCTCCCATGCATTTTCCAAGGAAAATACTCTGTGTCTCCTCCTGCTGATCCTCCTGGAGCTCTCACACTAGAGCATGTAAAATAAAACACCTTTTTTCCCCTTGGATCCAGTCCCCAGGTGAAGATGCTGGGCCACCACCCAAGGCAGGGAGCTATATGAGTTACCACCTCTGCACCTGGCACCCTCCTCCCCCTCAAAAAGGGCACCCTCACTTCCTCTAGTCCTCTGGCAGCTTTCTCTTGTTCTTCAAGCATTGGCTGCCCTCCTCTGTTCAGCTGCTTTGGTCCCTCAAGGTAAGTCTTGTCTGGAGCTCGGGGACAGCATTTCTGGCATCTCTGACCCTGTGCTCCGTCTGGTTGCCCCACATCTCCCAACAGGACCCCCTTTAGTCTCGAGCCTGGTGTCTCCAGGCGCTGGCAGAGGACAGCTGCCCAAGGCAAATATCCGATATGTTTTTCCAACTTCTGCTGGAGAGACAAGGTCACGGGTAATGGAGTGTGTATGAGGCTAATGTGACCTCAGAGCACTTTAAAGGGACGTATTCTTTCCCTCTATGCCAAAGGAAGAACTATTGCAGGCAATTTGGCAGGAACTAGCCGGCGATTAATTGAGCAACAATTTCAACTATTGTAAGGCTCTGTTGTGAGGATATTGATGGCAAAGTGACTGATGCCTCCTGGGCTGCAGGTAAATGTGATTCCTGGTGCTGGAGTCAGGCTGACTGAGGGAGAGTCAGTAATGACAGGGACTTCTGCTAGAGAAATAGGCTTTTGTAGCAATGAGTAACAGCAATATATACTATATTATATGTAATATTGCACATATCTCTATGTATTTCTTGATTTTCAATAAGAAACAGTCCAGTTCTAATCAGAAGGTAGAAGGCCATTGATTTTGGCTGCTAATGTTGCTAAAGGCAGCCCAGGTCGGCAACATCTGACCCTTTCCCCCTTCTGTGCCTTGGTCACTGTACCTGGAAGTGGCTATTAATGTGGTGACATGAGGAGTAACACTTCTGGGGAGGACCAAGGAGGGAAGCATCCCCTTTTGCTGTGCCATGCATCCCTGTACCTCAGGGCTCCTTTTCAGTCTTGCTTCTCAAGTAGGGTTTGGTCTTCCATGGCCAGTTGCTGGGAGAAAGACCCCCAAACATGGAAAAGCAGGCTGCAGCATCTGAGGAGGCTGCCAGGGTACACTGCTGTGCCTGTCCTCCGTGACAGCGTGGGATTTGTTCAGCTGTCAGTGCTTGTGTCTCTCCAGTCATGTTGCAAGCCCGGGAGGGGGAAACAGATACACCAAAGCAGACGATGAACATTATTCATTATCCTGATTTTGTGGGAGGGCTCAACAGTTCAAGTGCTGTGAGGGAGTAATTGAAGTGCTAAAAACAAAAAGCTGACTTGTCACGGCGCTTGAGAGAGGAATGAGAAAATAAATGGGGAGAAGGGAGTTCAAATGTGTGGGAGAATGGCGGTGGCTGAAATTTCAGCCTGCTTGAGAAATCGTCTCTCTTCTTGTACTACTGTCTCAGCTAGATATTTTGTGAGGGCAGTGCAGCTAACTTTCAAGCTGGATGAAGTTGACGGAAGCACGAAAGAGAGTTTTCCTTGCTCCCGCCCCAACATCTGAGGGGAAGGAATGCGAGAGGTGTTGCTCCCACTGGACATGGGAAGTTTCCTGCTGCCTCCAGGGACATTTTTGCTCTTCAGCAGTCCCCCCCTCGGCATGCAATGGGGGAGGCTGTTCTCAGTGTAGCCTCCTAAACTCTGGGATTCACCTCAGCCCTCTCTTCACCAGATCTAGATACAATGATTTTGAGGTCAAGAGGTAAAACCCGCTTGTTCTCTGGAGTTTTCTCTGGTGATGGGAGTTCACAGGGCACTGTAGTGCATGGCACTTTGCTTAACTTTCCCACTGTTGGAAGACATTAAGTAGTAAGTTATTCATCTTTCAAATGAGATATAAATCCTAAATCCTTGCTAATCCTTGTATCCATAGCACAAAACCATACAAATGACAAGATGTGCAGAGCCTCAGCTCATTAGGAACAGCAATTATGTAGCTAACTGCAGCGCTGGGCAGTGGTGGGTAAAACTCAGATGTTTAATTTGGTGTGGAAGAAAAGAGGTTCAGAACTTGTTTTGTCTAATTCCCAAATTTACAAGCCTGCCAAATGTATCAAGGTACTGCTAGAATGAATGAATTCTGGTTTTAGCCAGAAAGATAGTCTCTGTGTTAGTATAGGCCTCTCCTTTCCAGTTCTGGGTGGGTTTCAAGTGGGACAAAAGATAATTTTAAGATAAGTTTGAAAAATCATAGCAGAAAGGTGAGGAAATTGCATGATCTCTTCTGGCTTCATAAAACAGCCAGTTCCAGGTGGATCTGGGCTATGGGTATAATCTAATTCCCATACTCTGGTTTCCTCCTGCACAATTTCTCCATATCACAAAATACTTCTGTAGACCAAATGGCTGTACTGGATTGGGTGGCAAAGATTAAGCACAGGAGAAAAGCAAAGAAAAGCTTGATACATTCAAAGTATCTTTCATGATTTCAGAAGCCTTTCCCCATCCCTTCCCTTGGTATTGCTGATGGATGCAGCCTATCTGGAAAATGGACAAGCTTACGCTACTGCATAGAGTGGGTTTTGAGTGAGTCCTAAAAGATTTTAACTCATCCATCAATTGATTATATTGTCATTGCAACATAAGACTATTCAGCATAGAGCATCTATTACTGGGGCTCTGATTGAAACATTGCCCTTGTTGTGCAGAACTATTTAACTTTGTCTTTTTGAAATGAAATGTGAAATGTTTCTTATCTTGCAAAGAGACAGATGTATTCTCAGCTCCTTAAAAAACAGTTACGTGAATCTGAAAACATTTCTTTTAGCCGGGTACATCTACAGGTGCTGAGTTTTCACCAGAAAGGCTTAATTTCTCCATCAGCTCCAGTGAAGATATCACGCCATGAAGCCTGGTGCAATACAAAGAGTGAAATGCATGTGTCCTTTCCCCAGAAATTTCCCATTTTGTGACTTGCACAAGCATGCTTGTGGCTGTATGGAATGAAGTCAAGGCTTGGAAATTTTTTTCTTTTCTTTTCTTTTTTTTTTTTTTTTTTTTCCCTTGAAGGTCATTAGAAACTCACAGCTCCCTTAGTTTTCCAGAAGGGGCTCCCATATCTTTTGGAAGCTCATCCCTCGGGCCAGAGAGCTCCCCAGCGCTCCTCCTGCCCACCCGCCGGGGGTGCCCCGGGCGCCCGGCGTTCGCCCCGCCGCCGCTGGGTGACAGTGCAGCCCCGGCATACAGAGCCCGCTCCCGCCTCTCCCTTGCTCTCCGCAGCTTCTCCCTACTCGCCTTTCCCCCTTTCCCTGCTGCTTTTTCTTCTCCCCCCACCCCCCCTTCCCATTTAAATGCCAGGAAAGTCACTACTTCTGGGCAAGGCGTGCGGCTCCCTGCCCAGCCTCTGTGGCGGCGGCTGCGGGCTGTCACGGCGGTGCCTGTGCGGCTCTTTGGGTTGAAGCGGGGGCGAGGCAGAGCAAACAGTGAGGACACGGAGCCTGAGCTTCCTCTGCCGAACGGTTTGGCAGCCTCTGAATCCGTCTCTTCGTGTGTCTTTGACCTGGAAATCCTGGGGAGTGGAGTGGCACTGGCAGCAAGAAGGAAAGACCCCTGCTCCTGCGGGGCTCAGCGAAGCGGCTGCTCTTTTCCACATTGGGGTGCGGTTTTTCCACCCTTGCGAAGCACGGTCAGTGCTGACAGGCTGTGCTGAGCTCTCGCTGGATGCCCGAGGGAAGGATGGGCGTTCTGCACGGCGGCTCCTCGCCTCCCGGTGCAATTCACCTCAGTTCTCCTTTACTGCAAAGCTCCTGGGGCTGGAAACAGTGGAGGTTGGGGACATGGTTGAGGGGGATGACTTGGATGACTAGAAAAGGATTTAAGCTTTCCAAGTAACCTGGAGCGGTGGCTGTGGGAGCATGCTCCTACCCTTGGTGCTGATTTAGTGCAACACGTTTGGTTTCAGCAGAGGGAGAATGAGAAGCACCTCTTTCTGAAAACCAGCTCCCTTTAGGTTGTTTCAAGTTGGACAGTTCAGAAATATCAAAAGGCAAAATTAGGCTTGGTGGCTGTAGATAAGGATTCCTAGAGAGTTTGTGAGTCTCACTATGGTAGTTTATTGCTTCTCCAGCACTTTTGAGCCAGCAGCTTCACAGCTGCTGCACCAGACTCTGAGACAGAAAAGTCCCATCTTCGCCTCCAAAATAAAAGCAAATGAGCTACACGCACATAAACTGGCCTTCTCAAGTAGCACAGGAAATTCATAGCAGAATAGGAAAAAGAAGGCAGAACCCCTAAATCCTGCGTGCCACTGGCTGCATAGACAAATGCATAAAAAGAACCGTTAGTGCAGCTATGTCAAGACATTTAGCCAAGAGTCTAATGCTAGGTGGTCTTCTGAAAGTTATAGCCTCTAGCTAGTGCTATGATACCCCTGAAGCTAAGGGTCATGAAGCTGCTGTTCAAAAGCACCTCTGCGCTCCTGGAAAATTTTCCTGTATCAGATCGTATGGTTATTATTTTGTTTTAACCAAATCGTACAGCCTGAACAGAGGATAGTGCTTGATGCAAAGCTCTGTTTCTTCTGCAGACTCAAATCTTGGAGCCTGCCATCCCTGAAATGGCTGTAAACATCTAATAATGCTAAGGACCATAGATGGGCATCAGGAGGAGCCCAGGCTTTAAAAAGAAGCCTGTCACAGAGGCGTCATTTCTCCAGGAGCTGTCAGGAGCACTGTGTCTTTTCAATGATTCCCGTTCACAAAAGTAAAAAACATGTCATTATTTTGTATTCCCAGAGAGCCAAAAGGAGGCAGTCCCTCCCCAGGCCGCCTTCAAAAGCAAAGATCCTATGATCAGCAGTGGCAGCGCTGTGAGAGCTGGAGGGAGATGTGAGGGAGGAAGCAGAGAGCTGTGAATGATGGATGCCAGTCAAGTGTGGATTTTAAAAATGCCGGTGGAAATGCCCCTTGGCGGTGCCTGTATGACAGAAGCAGGTGAAATCGGGCATGTGCCTGACAGCTTGAAGTCGTCACCTCTGTCTCATGGACATCCTGGTCTAAAGAGTGAAGGCAAGAGGTGGAAGGGGAAAGCGTAAGCGGCAGAAAGAACAGAGTTTAGGCACAGTCCCCAGGCTGGTGTCCTTTCCACAAGGCCATGGGGGAGGGTGTGCGGGGAGGGAGGAACTCTTGCGGGCCTGTTCTATGGAGCCTCGAGTTTCAGCCCTCTCTGGAATAAACAAACAATGTTCAATCACCTTGGTCTGTTGAGATACTTTCCATTTTCCTTGCTTCTCCTTGAAGTAAAAGCCTTTGTGCAGAAAGCAATGCTCTCTCTACCTGTATTTTCCCCTCTGGAGCCCAAGCCTCTTTTCAGCCCTCCCTTTTCTTGCTTCACCCAGCCTGTCTCCAGCATGTCAGTGCGCAATAGCCTTTTCCAGGAAACGCCACACACACTCAGTGTTTAAAAGCATCACATTTCTTCCAGTTAGCATCCAAATAATGCTAATTCTATTTTCCTGCCTAATTTTATTTCCTTTGCTGGCCCTGCTGATTATGAAGACATTTGTGTGTAAATACAGGCGTCCTTCCCCCTTTATCATCTTGATTCCTTCAGCGGTGCTGTGATCTAGCACTAGTGACATCACAATTCATCACCAGTGACTGCATTACAGATGCAGCTGGCACCAGACAGTCTTTAAATCAGGTGGTGGTAGCGGCAGGCGTCTGATAACAAAACAGAAAGCAGAAGCTTGCATGTAGACAACGGTGGTGGCTGCTAATCTGTGACACTGGGAATGTGAAATATGTGGGGTGCCTAAAACGTAACACCAGGTGAAGTTTGCCCAACTAAGATGGAGGGTGTGGTAGAAGGTAACCTTGTTTGTCTTAAACAGGCAGCCTAGTTTCTGAAAGGGCCGTTGTGTGCCGCTCATCAGCTGTGGTCACTTCCCACGCAGGCCCTCTCCCCCGTCAGGTTTGCAGGACTGGGGTGGGTGTCCCCTGGGAGCCCAGGTAACCCAGTGCGGGGGAAAGGCTTGGCTCTGCAGCGCCCTGCTCTCAGGGTGAGCACAACGGTATGCTGGAGGCTGCTCCTCCTTGGCAGCTCTGTTAGGGAGAGAGAGGGAAGGATGGCGAGAGACAGCACCCCTAAGAGGCTGAACTGCGTTTCCATTTTGAACTCTCAAACGTGAATGCAAATTGCAAATAGTAAACATTGTTTCCCAGTAATGAATATGTTTTCCTTTTTTGCATCGCAGCCTACTACCGGTATCATCGGTGTGCCTAAGTAGCTGCAGTGAAGGGAAATAGTGTTTTCAGGGGAGGGGAAGTAGGGAGGGAGGGACCCCCATGTACATCACTGTGGTAACAGTGGCAGCCTTGGTTTATAGTTGCAGGTTGTCACGATCTGAGATGATGGTGACCGCTTCAGGCATAACTTGTCTGAGCACTTGTCTGGATGGAGGAGACTGGTGGGTGCTGACCCGGTGTAACGAACGACTGGTTTGCAGCAGCACCAGGCTGCTTGCTAAAGTATGTGCAAATGTGCACGTCTGACTGTGCTGCTTAAACACGCTGGTTGTGTGGTGGGCTGCCAGGATGCCTTGACCAGCCACCTGCGAGGTGGCCTCAGTGTAGCAATGGCAATTGCTGTGACAACTGCCACTGTCAGGAGAGAGGGACACCCTGTACCTCTCTGAAGGAAACGGCTTCAGGTGCCAGCTTGGTCCTCTCCCTTTTCTCCTTCTCCCTCTTTGCCACCAGTTAATTAATTACAGCCTCTGTGGCTGTTTTGGAGGCGAAGGCGGTGGCTCTGGGTGTAAGTGCATGGGCTGGGTGCTCTTGCTGGAGGACAGGGGCTATGAGAGCTGAGGGATATGGCCATCACTCTCACAGGGGCTCCTGCCACGCAGAGGTCTCCCTGACAGCTGGGGGTTGCCTTACCCTTTCATTTTGGTCAGGGTAAAAGAGAGGCAGAGGGAGAAGAGACCTGCATGAACATGTGCATGTGCTCCTACCCCGTCCTTCACCTGGTGCGTCTTTAGGAGTCTGTCTTTCCACATCCTAGGAGCACCGCAGTGCCAGGCAATGAGCTCTCCCCTCTGTTCCTCCCTTTCTTCCCTCTGCCTCTCAAGAACAGTAAATGGTAGCTGAAACTTTTTTTTTTTTTTAAACTTTTTATTTGGTCTCTGAGAATTTTGGTGGTACTTGGGCCGTGTTTCTCCAGGTTTGTCAGCAGCTAGAGATTTGTCTCCTTATTGTCAACTGAGGCTGTGCTTTCAGCTTGTGACTGTATGGTCCAGGCTGCCGGGAACAACATCATGTCTTGCTGTTGATGAGAATAGCACGGCTGTGGAGCCATCAGCCAAAACTAGAGATTTTGCCCCAAAGCATCCAGAATTTCAACTGGTGGGAAAGACAGTTGAAATATCCTGGGTATGTATGTCAGATAAACACGGATCTGGTAGTCTCTCATAAGGCCAGACTCGCTCATCACCAACGTTGTTTTACACATGGTGTGGACCTAGGTTTTATTTTTTCAGTCTGGGTAGATGGAGCAGGGCTGGGAATGAACCACCAGTTTGGCTTTGCTGCAGCACCATGGTGAAAGGGTGTGTGGCTCATGGGGCGCTCTGTTTCAGGGCGCACTCCTGGTCACGGGTTTCAACTTGAGGACTAGACATATCTGCAGAAAGAGATTGATTTTCCTCTGTTGTTTGTGCTGGAGTAAACCTCACGTTCCACCGAAGTCAATGCTGCTGATTCAGTGTAAAAATAATAATACTCCCCCCTCAAACCAAACCAAAACCCCCAAAAAGCACCCCCCCCAACAAATAAAAATCCAACACCACCACAAAATCGCAAAGAAAAGGAGGCAACGGTTTTGGTCTTTATTTTTCTGGAAGCTAAAACTCTCCCTTTTTTAATCTTTGAAAATTATAATAGTTCTGTTCATGAGCATTAAACCCAGGAGCATTACAGTGCCTTTTAGCAAAGCTTAGAGTTAAAATCAAACTTTTTTTTTTTTTTTTAATGGCAGTTTGTAGTAAAACAGCCTGCAGGGAGTGCGAAAAGGGAATGGCTGAAAATTTTTCTTTGCTGGTGACTGTTTTAAGTCACGTGGTGGTTTGGTTCTTATTTACTGCACTAGAATGTGCTCACTTTGTAAAATAGTGCAGAGGGGACAGACAAATGGTCAGAGTTGAGGGTATTAGTGCAATGTCAGTTTTCCAATAGAGATGTGAAAATATTAGCTATATCTGTGGATATGAAAAAATACATTATCGCCTAGTGCCTCTTAAAACTAGCCAGTTTATTTACATTCTTCATGAGTTAGATGTCTATTGCCAGGACTTATTGCAAACATCTGAACTAAAGGTAGTTGTAGGTTTGACAACAAAAGTGATAAAGAAGCTGTGGAGGGCAATGAAAATTGATGGAGAGAGAGAGTGATGAACAGCAAAAGTGCCATTACGGTCAAGTGATTGGGTAGAAGGTGGAAGAGAAAGAGAAATGGGCTGTTTGCAGTAATTTGGGTACCTTCAAACCACCTTGTTCAGCTGCCTGTGAACATCTGCTTACTTTATTTACTGTTGCACTTCTTGGTAATGTCACTGCAGTTGAGCAAAACATCTTAAGTGTCTATGCTGGTGTCTTTTCATTTGGGAGATGGAATTTTTATCTTTTTTTCTCACTTTCCAAGAATAAAAGAAAAATATCTCTGATGCAAACAGAGCAGGACTGTAACTGCTAGGACAAAGAGCTAAAAATTAATGCTGGCTTTTAACTGAAAAATACTTTCCTTAGTGAACAGGGCCAATGTGCAAAAAAGGATCTTGTTTTTATGGACAGAAGAGGGAAATGTATTTTTGGTGGGTAAGTGGATTGTTCCATAGAAGTAGGTTTTTTACCACGAACAAAACTCACAGGAAGGGTTTGCAAGTCTATTATTTTAACAGCAGAAGGGTGCAGGTGAATTGGTTTCTTGTGCAGTTTATTAAAAAAAAAAAAAAAAGCGGTAAATGTTGTGACCCCTTTACATACATAGTGCTTTTACTTGTGGCTGCCTCTGATGATAATGCAGTTACTTGTGAAGGCAGCTGGGCTTTGTCAGGCATAATGTAATCAAAATCCAGCCACTAATAAAAATGAAAGAAAAGGGTAAGAGAGAAAAATAAAGCAGCCTCTCATATCACTACTGAAATTTCGATGACTTAAAATGTCAAAAAAGAGTGGATGCAGCATCTAGAGTTTTTAAAAGCTCTTTTCCCTCCTCTATAGTTTCTGTGGCCCTGATACTGCTGCCTAGCACTGGTAGTTGTAATAAAAATGTGAACTGTATTCTGTTTTCTTTACCCAGATTAAAATATGGAGAGAAAGCAAAAATACATGATGCTGGAAAGCAAACTAGAGAAACTTCAGAGCAGGGAAAAGTTCAGACTGAAGAAATGTTATTAGATTTGGGAAATTCTGCTAGCTTAAATTCTGTTAAGCTCAAAGCTCTGGGTAGTGCCACAAGAAAACTCTCCTTTTTGCTCATTTCCCATTTTGTTTGTTTTGATTTAAAAATTGCCAGAGAGGTAGGAGGTGGACAGATGCGCTCTGTCAGACGTAGCGGGAGTGGGTTATGAAACTTACGTGAGTGCTCCTTGTCTACTTCAGCATAAAGTCAGCCAGCAAATTGAAATCTCCTCCAACAAGGATTTAAATTAAATTGACTGCCTTTGCATTGGGGCAAACCAGGAGCATTCATATAATCAATTAATGTGGCTCAGCTTTGGGGATGGCAATCTCCAGTTGAGACAATAATGAACAGATGGGGCTCGTAGCTTATTAAATTGCTACCTCTGTGGCATCTGCGCCATGGATGAAAATGCAGGTGGGGTCATGTTTTGCATAAATGTATTGTGTGACCTTGGGGGAGTCTTTCAATTGTTTTCTGCCTCAGTTTCCCTTCTTTGAGAAAGCGTTTAAAGCATGAACTCTTCAGTGCCTATTTAGGAAGACAATTCTCTCCCAGTGGCGCAGACCTACATTTGGAGTTGCTGACAGTAAAATAATGTTGTTAAGATGAGCTATTTTAGTAATGTTTTCATGATGATGTAAAGCCCTAGTTTGGATGCAGCTATATGGGCAAAAAAAAGTGTGGCTTTCTGCTGGTTATCTACTTTCTTTTGGGGAAGTGGTGTTTTTCCTGCAGAAATGAGGGAGTGGTATTACCTGAGTGCTGTGCTGAAAACAAATGTCAGTGTGCTCTGCCTCGAGCTCCGAAATGACCAGAAGTGACGTGGATAGATGAGTGCCTCACTAAACCTAAGGCAATAGATATTGCTGAGAGGAAGGGTGTATTAGCTAAAGTTTGGCTCTGCGGCCATTCAGCTTATAGATGGGTGGCTGGCAGAGTGAGCTCATATCTATGCCACGTACTGTGAGAAGATGTATCTCGGGTCTCAGCTAGAAGGGTTTGCCCATATAATCACACTTGAAAGCCTCTTCTAGCACAGGCTGGGCCTGAACAGATCCCTAACCCCAGCTGCAGTATGTTCCCAATCTCACTTGTGTCTTTTAACTGCTATAATGTAATTGCTACTATTAATAATAAACTGACAGATTCTCTTTAAATAACTGTAAAGTTGATAGACTAGTATCGGTTGGGTGCTTCAAAGTTTGACTAAAAGCAGGGATAAGGAGAACAGCTCCATTCTCAGCTCCTCACGCAGAGAAGGGCTGGCACCGGGATGAGGTGATGGAGGGCTGACACGTGGCACCGCGACACCCCAGGGACTTTCTGCAGAGCATTTGCTGAGCAATCTGCCTGGTTTCTTTAGAAAAAGACACACTTTCACACTGACAAGTGAAATTTTGGGCTGTACTAGAAGTCCTCTTGACTTGAAGAAGGATTTCAGCTGGTATAAGTTTCTGCTCTCCATAAGTGTGTGGCTGGTGGCTGGCACAGCCCGAGTGGGACAAGATGCCCAAGCCCAACCTGCCCCTCCATTCCCCCTCCTTGGGTAGCTGGGCCGCCACTCTGGTGATGAGGCAGACTGACCACAGAGATGTACTGGCAGGTTAAAGAGATGCTGTAACCCCATGGAGTGCCCCCAGGGAGCTGTGGTTTAGCCCAGGCCACTCAATGCCTGCTGTCGGGATGGTCTGTTTGTGTTGGTTTTACCTGTTTTATCCATAAACGAAGCATCTTGAAAGGGCACTTGGGCAGAAGGTTGTGACCCATGGGATCACCGAGGCCAGTGATCAGAGCAACAACCTTGGCAGGAGCAGAGTGGAGGGGTGCTGGGGGAAAGGTGAAGGCACCTGCGCTCTAACACCCTGTGGGTCTCTGATAGGCAAAATCCACCCACTTGAGAAGGTTATTATGAAGAGGGGAAACCCAAATCTGACATATCTCCAAGGCTGGGACCTAATGTCTTACTTGCAACGCTTTGGTGTGGAGCCATTGTTTGACCCCACAACACTGCCAGCTGTAGTGTGCGTCTGCAAACTTGAATTTTGTAATAGAAAGCATGGCAGCATCGGTGTGTGGATGCAGCGCTCTGATATTCTCTAGGCTCCCCCATCAAATGAGAGGGGGAGAGCAAGATAATGAGCCAAGGAGAGAAAAGCCTGGCACAGGTATAAGCCATAAAAGAGCTCAAGTGTTATCTGTACGTTTTGACCCAAGTAGCTGAATTACTTTTTGGATGATCTGGCATGTTTATACGAGAACAAAATGAGTTTCTAGCCAGTGTGGACATTTAGAGTAATTTTTGAATCCCTTTCAAAGCTTCATTAATATCTGCAATTACAGTCAGCTACAGTGCACTTGACCCAGCGTGCCAGTGTCACCAGGCTAAGCTGAATGAATCAAAAAACTTTTTATCACGGACTCTGACCCTGCCTTGGTTACAGACACAAGGGACGAGCAGAAGAATTTTCTACCTGGACTAGGCAATCAAATCCATGCAGCAGTGCTATATGTGTTCCTCTTAAAAACATTTCTGTTTGCTTATAGATGTCTCTAACACTTAAATGTGATTATGGCATTTCTGCCGTATTTAAACCGTTAAATAAAATGATGGTTTCCAGTGATGAAGACAATTAAGCACGCAGGATATAATGAAACTTGATAGAGCCTCGGCTGCCGTCCTCCCTATTAGCGTGCACAGCTGCGCATGTGTGTCAGCGTTCGCAGATTAAAGAAGCAATTAATCTGAGCAGGGTGAACGTGAAACTGTTACTTAAGCATGCCGGCAGATTGTGAGCCTCGGTCCCTGACTTTTTTGTTAAGGTCACAACTCAAATTGCAACCAGCTATGTAAGTCCGTTCTTCTCAAATCCCATATTTCTAATCAAATTTAAGAGCTGATACTGGTGAATTACGTCCTGGTGTCATAAATCCACATTGCCAGCGATTTATGCACCTAGTGTTAACTGACAGAGTGATTCATATCTGCTACGATTAAAAGCGGAATGGCTTTATAGATCTTGATATAGTTTCCAAGGGGTTAGATTACTAAAACAACAAAATGTCAAGGAGTAACACTGAATATTTTTGCTCACGAGCGAGCCTCGTGCATTTGGATGAGCTCATGAGCAACCAGCTCTCGAGCTTTTGGCGCAAACAGCCCTAACAGCTACAGCAGTCGGTGACAGTCATACTATATTGGGGCTACAAGATTTGCAGAGCGTGTTTGCAGGAACCGTGCCTCGTGCCGTGCAAGCAGGGGCTGCAAGGTCCTCCGAACACCCTTGTGCTCTGCGTGAGGTGGGAAGGAAGTGGGGCAGGGAGCTGCCTGTTTAATTTCGTTTGGAAAATTATATGTTAAAGATGGTGCTATTGATGATCTACTGAATGTACTGACACTCAGAAGGAATGGAGAAAGGCGGTTTATAAATCACCCAGTATCCACTTTAGTCTGCTTTTCAATTTTCATTTCTCAGAAACACAAATTGCAGCTGTTCCTTAAGGTGTCTGATCTATCCTCTCAAGAAGCCAATTTCTTTTTTAATTTCCTCTGATGAGACTCAGAAGATGCTGGATAAAATATGAGGTGAGTTCTTTTATTTCTTTATTTTTGAGGCAGCGTTCTGTGTGAAACACGTCATGGTTTGCTTCTTTGCTGCCAAGGAAAGTGCTCATCTCTTAAAGCATTCTTGATGGAAGTGGTGTCACTGAGGAGCGTAAAGCAAAGCAGGCCTCGGCTCTAGCTGGGATAAAGAAAATATAATCAGTAAAATGGGTAATTGAAACAGGTGCAAGGCTTGAAATTAACCAAAACATTTTGAAAGGGAAAGAAATAGTAAAAAGACCAGAGCTGCAAAGGTTCTGGCATATTTATTGCATCCTACTACCCTGCACTTAGAGAAGTTCCATGTCTAATTCCCAGTGGACTCTAAAGGTATTTTATTAAAATATTAGCAACTGGAAAGGAACTTTGCAAAATGCTGTAAGAAAAGCCTTTCTGCATAAATAGGATTATGTGCAAGTTTTCAGTATGCTAATTTAGCTGGGGTTTTTATTATTTTTTCAGTTACTACAGGACTTTAAAGCCAGGGATGTAAATAGAGAAATCAAATTTTTGGAACCAGTTGCTGACGTCATCAGTCACTGCTGTCATGCAAAGCTGTCCCGTCCACAGTAAAGACAAGGAACTAGAAAAGCAAAATGACAATGGCAAAAAGAGACATCATTTCCTAATAGCGTACTACAAAAACCGAGGAGGAAACAGAGAGGAATCTGATGGCGGCCTATATTTTTTCCCTTTTTTTGTGCAGAACTTAATATATGGTGCAGAATGTTGATGTTGTTATGTAGGTTAGTAACAGAACTGAATTTACAGAAAGCATGTATTTGATTTTTGTGTAATTTGTTAATTATCTGTACAAATACTCCTCACTCCAAATGTGTTTACTTGAAGCTATCTGAACAGGTTTTGAGGATACATTTCTATTAATAGGTTGTTGAGGAACTATTTGTTTAGGCTTTTCCCTGTCCAGGCACCTTCCTGCTTTTGGCCTGGTGCTTGCCTACAAAGCGACCTGCCGCTGTTTCCTCTCTCCAATGGAGGTTTGTCATTTGCTTAACAAGAAAGGCGTCTAAAATGGCCACCCAGACCCTTCCTGGGCAAACCTCCTACAACATGTTCTTGGACAAGTTTGCCACCCTTTCCCTCGCCAGGGATGGTCTTGTGAGTGCCATGTATCTCTTTTTGCCTAGAAAAGATGTGTAAAGGGGTATGTTTGTCGGTGTAGAAAGTTTGGGATTTTTTTATTTGGCCAAATGCTGCTGCAGAGCCTAAATTTTGTCTATACTAAATGTGTTGCCATCTCCCAGCTCTGGATGGTGGGAGAGCCCACATCAGAGCCCAGAAGCAACCTGTTGTCAGTGACCCTCTATTATTTTGCTCTTTGCCCATTCTTGCCACTGTTCTGCTTTAGGCTTCTTTTCATATACAGGGTGGTTTTGGCAGCAAGACCAAAGTTTTCAAACTCATTTTCAGAAGAGATGAGAGCAACCAATCTTGTTGTGCTCAGGTCGAAACATAAAATTTGCTGCTTTGACTTAGTTTCCCTGCAGACCACGATGAATTATAGAGCAGGAGGTGAAAAGGAGGACAAAAATGTAAAGGTGAGGAAATATAAATAAGTAAAGAGGACAGGGAAAGAGAGGGGAGAGGAAAGGGGGACGAGGAAATAAACTCAACTGCACAGACCAGCAGAAGAATACTTCTGAATGCCTTGGGAGGAAAATTAGTGAGGAAAATGAGCCTGTTGTGATTTTTTTGTTATTACTACTGGGAAGACTCCAGAAACCTTCTAACGATGGATGCTGTAAAATAAGCGATTTCTTCCTGTAAGCTCTTGAAGGGAAATATGCACTACTTGTTTTAGCACAGATACACAGGGCAGTGGACGTTAATGGAGAGCTGTAGATAACTGCTGGAAATAAAGTAATGCTTTCTCTAGCTGCTGGTGGTACCTAATCATGGTCCCTCGTCACTCTTGTATCTGAGCACCTTTTTTTAAAAGATTTGCCCTCTGAAGTGCCTGGAATAGGGTAATTCTGCAAAGTGAAGCCTGGAAAGAAAGGGAAAAAAGTGAAATTCTTACCTCCTTGCAGTCAATGGGACTTGTCCATTTTCCCAGAGGAAGTCTGTGGTGTAGCAGTTAAACCACAGTAGCAAAACCAGGTTTCCTAGGCTGGCAACTTGACTACGGGACTACCTACAGCACTACTTACCTATGCCTTGTGGGCTATCTTGGCACGAGTTCTTCAGTGTTACATGTGCCAAAAATTCACACAAAGCTCCTTAGCAAACATGATTAGCCAAATAATCTGATTTTGTGGTCATGTTATCAAGCCAATCTTCCAGGACTTTGAGTTTGATTTTGTGTTTGTTTCACTGTAATGGGAGTGAGTTGTGGGGAGGTAAGGCTTCAGCTGCAGAATTGATGACGTTTGACCCTATAAGTCTGTGCTCAATTGAGTTATATGCTTCTGTATATAGTAAAAAGGATAAATATATTGAAACGCAGCCATGGCAGCCTTGAGGCCAGAATGGCCATGAGTCTGGCATGGGGTCAAGCATTTGATATTGCATATAATCAGTCAAGAATATAGATCCATGGTGTGACTTTTCATATGGCAACAACACTTCATTGGCAAAAAAAAGCCAGTGAGAGAGAAAGAGGCAGAACATCTCAGTGAAGTGTCTGGTTAACCATATTAGAGTGTGTGTGGGGGGATTTTGATGTGGGTGGGAAGCAAAAAAAATTCAGTGCCCCAAAAGTTGGAGCCACTGCCGCAGACAGTTTTGTAACAAGTTCCACAGGAGGCAGGGTATTGCGTCTCCCCGTCTATCTATTTCCTCGCTTCCCTACTGGGACTGCCAATTAGATCCAGCTCTGATGGTGGCTTTTTGACACTTTTGCTCACTGGGAAATGGACTCAGACTAGTATTTCATTGCATTTAGGCTTTTAAACAACATCAGAGAGAAATGACTTTCAGCTACTCTGTCTGAACTGGATGTGAGCCAGCGCTCCGCACAGAAAAGGAGAGAAGGTCTGGGTTTGACACGACTATTCCCTAGTGTGTGACAGGCTTTCTGCAAATGTACTGGGCACCCTCATTTACCTATACCTAGTAGGAGCGTGTGTACCTCAGATTATTTTAGGTACTGTCTACACTTTTCAGCATTCATAGACAACACCTATTAGAAGGGAAAAGGAAAATCAGAGGGGGAAAGGATGTGAGATTTTAAGTGAAAAGAGTTTGGCATCCAGTTCTCCCTGAAAATGAACCAGGTTCAGCTGAATGCCCTTTGAACCTTGTAAATTTGACCTTTGGTCCTCACCAAAATAATGCTGCAATTGAGACTTTAGGCTAAGTGCTTTTTTTCAGACATCGGCTGATGCTTTATATACCTATTGTGTACCTATACCTATTTGTATATGCTATGTGTATGTATGTGTGTTTTACATTGTCTGTGCTCGCTGAATGGTGTAATTGTTGAAGTATACTGTAGCTAGCCCCAGGATAGGATGTACCTCAGAGGTGTTTGTCTTAAAGACTTCCTCTCAGGGTTTTCCAGTTGCTTATCTAGCTATTTTCCTTGCATGATTTAAATCCATTTCCTCTTGTCTGATCTCCTGTGGACATAGAAAACAGATTGTTCCCTTTCTCTTTGCTGCCTTGATGAACTTGAAGAATGCTGACACCCTTTCTTCCTCTACCACCATGTGTTTTCTTCCTCTGGGAAAACAGCCCCGCTTCAGTCAGCTTGCAACCTGCCGTCGAAGGGTGTGTTTTCTAGGCCACTCGTGGTGCTCTCCTATGTTATGCCCAGGTGGTCTGTATTTGCCTTCAGACCAGCAGTTCACAGCAATGCATACAGGAGTCCAACATAAGCTGAAGAAGAGAAAAAGAAAAAAGTCACTGTGCTTATATATTTTTGCATAATGTACACTGCTCTCGTGCCAGCCAGACATCATGGACTCATGCTCTGCTTGTGAGTGCCACGAGCACCAGCCCGTGCTCTGCTGCACTGCCACCCAGCAGCTCCTGCCCAGCCCGATGTGCTCCTGCCTACGTGTCGTGCTTTGTGTGTTTGTCCCTACTGTGTCCTTCTTCCTTTTGTCAGGACAATTCCGGGCTCTCCTATGCCGCCCTGGCTCCCTGCTGGGGAGGGTTGCGTGGTGCCCGTGCACTGAGGGCCAGCTCTGCTTTGGGACCACAGCTGGTTTTTTTTCAGCTGATACATGTGTGTGCACACCCACAATGGGCTGGTCTCAAAGTTTCTGCATTTATATGCAGACTTACTAATGGGATTTCAGCTGAAGTAAGAAAGAACCTCTTCTACTTACGTTTTTAGGATGTGTGCATGCGTGTGAGCTTCCCTCACTTCTTGACTTTCTTCTATTGACTTAGGATGATATATTAGTGAAAATTTTTTTTTAATTTCATCCTTTTTCAAGCTTTACTTTTCAAAAATTTCCAGCAGATGTAATGGAGCAAGTAAAACAAGTGATGTCAAGGGCAAGAAAGAGAAGAGTTGATGGTGTGTGTGAGGGGAAAGGACTTCGATATAGCTGTCTGTGTGCTGATTAGCAGGGTTTTTGAGACGCAGCAAGTAATACTGCTATTTGCTCAGCTTATAAACAAACACGGTTTAAATTTTAATTTCAAGATCTTTTCTCACCCTGTTATGTAATTTTTAAAGTCATTTGGCTGTAGCAAATGAGCTAAAATGATGCCTGTCATCAAAGGGACTTGGTTCCAGCCTTGACTGAGGTGGGGATGAGCTGGTCCTGCTGAGGCACTGCACTTCTTATCTTGATGTACTTAGGGACTATGTAATCTTCCAAAAACTTCAGGCTAGATCTGGGTGTTCACTGAAGAAATGAAGAACAGGGACTTTAGAAATGGGCTAGGAGGAGCAATGAGCTTACTGCTGTCCTGTGCCTCTGGGTGTGTATCTGGAAGCAGGGTAAGCAGAGGATTTCTAAACCAGGGTGCCAGGAGGAATAGAGAAACCATTTCTAAGTGAGGTGGCAGCTGTCCTTGGCAGTGGTTGTTTATACCAGTGCCACTAGCTCCAATGAGTGGTGATATGCACCAAATTAAACAAAAGAAAGATGTGTTCATGGGTTTACCAGGTATCATTCTGACTAGCTTGTGAGACCTCCAGAGTCCACGGTTCCTGAGAAGCCACGGGAGCATATCTACATCACCTGTAAGTGTAAACAGAGATGGGTTGCAAACAGGAGCAAGCATTTGGCTCCCACTTCCTTCTATCATACTATAATGGGCAAGACACAGGCTTTATGCACAGGATGGCCTATGGCTTTGAGAACATTATACTCCATGCCCGTAAAATAAATCTACGTCCTCTCTGGAACTGCTTATTTTGGCATTGGCTTAGAAGGTGGCATATTCTTGATGAGCAGGTCTCCATCCACAGTCATGTGCCATCCAAACCTCCCCACAGTGCGATGGTTCTGGATCTGGGCTGGAGGTTTGGTCTGGTCAGTAAGATGAAGGTACTAAGAATACCTTATCAGTAGGGAAATTCTTCAGGCTCCTCGATCTCTTGATAGCAGCCAAGTCTGAAAATTAGGCATGAACTTTGCTAAAGCTTATTTTGGCTCTCACAAGGGCTGCAATAGAATGACAAACAGCATGCTGCTTTCTTTATTGTTTCAGTTCAAGGACTGTCTACAAAGAGTCACAGCCTTGTGCTTAGCGTTACACAAAATTATTCCTTTCCTAGCTATACAGAAAAGTGATTGAATTGCAGATGATTAACATATGTTTTATTTCCTTCTCTAATGTCTTCCTGTCCTTTCATGGCATACCTTGGTAAATGACATCAGAACGCTTTGCTTTCAAGGGGATATCTCCCTCAGAAACCTATTATCAAGGCTATTTCAGAAAAGTTGCTCTTGCTTGGTACATCTGGTAGACTCTGTCTAGAAGCCAAACACATCGTTGCTGCAGCAACTTGACCTCTGCTAGTCAATTTATTCCAGCTCCTAGCTATATTCAAAGAAATTTTTTTTAAGGAATTCTCTGCAGAGTAAATGTGAACCTCTTCACTCTGAACAGTTGTGCTAGGACAAAGAACCCCGTAACACTTTTCGTCTAGAGATGCTTCAGTTTCTTATAATCAAATCTGGCTGCCACACTTGATCATGGTCAGGAGTATAGAGATTTCTATAGGCTGATAGAGATCAGCCTGTGTTTAGCATACAGATACTACTAATGATTAACACACAACTGAGGTAGGCTGGATACACCAAACTGTCATTTAAGCCACCAAATTCTTCTTTGTCTCATTTCTGGCTTGTGTTAGAGACAGTGTGTTGGGTTTGCATGGCAAGGTTTTGGTAGCGGGGGGCGGGGGGCTACAGGGGTGGCTTCTGTGAGAAGCTGCTAGAAGCTCCCCCTGTGTCTGACAGAGCCAATGCCAGCCGGCTCCAAGACGGACCCGCCGCTGGCCAAGGCCAAGCCCATCAGCACCTCTGTGACAACATAGTTAAGAAGAAGAAAAACAGTTAGAGAGAGCTTTTGCAGCAAGAGAGAGGAGTGAGAAGATGTAAGAAACTCTGCAGACACCAAGGTCAGTGAAGAAGGAGGGGGAGGAGGTGCTCCAGGCACCGGAGCAGAGATCCCCCTGCAGCCCGTGGTGAAGACCATGGTGAAGCAGGCTGTCCCCCTGCAGCCCATGGAGGAAGGATGAGGGGGTATAGAGATTCCACCTGCAGCCTGTGGAGGACCCCACGCCGGACCAGGTGGAGACACCTGAAGGAGGCTGTGGCCCGTGGGAAGCCCACGCTGGAGCAAGTTCCAGGCCGGACCGGTGGACCCGTGAAGAGGGGAGCCCACGCCAGGGCAGGTTTGCTGGCAGGACTTGTGACCCCGTGGGGGACCCACGCTGGAGCAGTTTGCTCCTGAGGGTCTGCACCCCGTGAGAGGGACTCCATGCTGGAGCAGGGGAACGATGAGAGGAGTCCTCCCCCTGAGGATGAAGAAGCAGCAGAAACACCGTGTGATGAACTGACCGTAACCCCCATTCCCCGTCCCCCTGTGCCGCTGAGGGGGGGAAGGTTGAAGCTGGGAGTGAAGTTGAGCCCAGGAAGATGGGAGGGGTGGGGGGAAGTGTTTTAAGAGTTGATTTTATTTTCTCATTCCTCTACTCTGTTTTGCCTAGTAATAAATTAGATGAATTCCCTCTCTAAGTTCGGTCTGTTTTGCTCGTGACAACAATTAGTGAGTGATCTCTCCCTGTCCTTATCTCAACCTACAAGCATTTCGTTATGCCTTTTCTCCCCTGTTTAGTGAATGAGGGGAGTGAGAGAGCGGCTCTGGTGGGCACCTGGCCTCCAGCCAGGGTCAACCCACCACAGACAGGTACAGTGCTGATTTTGTATTCAGAGTTCTGTTCTGAGATTGAGGCAAAGACTAACTCAAGGTGTTCAGCACTGCTGAATTTCAGGAATGTTCTGGTATTTTGCAATGTTAATTGCCTAATCATCAGAACAGCGAATATCATTTCATATAAAAGATAGAAATGATAGAGCCAGAAGGGACCATTGTGATAATTTTGTCTGACTTACTGCATGACACAGGCTCTAGGACTTATGTGAACTGGAACAAGATTTAAAGATGACAAAAAATCCGATCGTGATTTAATCACGAGCTACAGAGAATCAACCAGAACACTTGGTAAATTTTCCAGCAGCTAATTGCTGCCATTGTTAAACAAATAATTGCACTGCACTTTACTTCTCGTCTGTCCCCTTTCAAATTGGGTCATTTGGTCTTGTTACACTTTTGTCTGATGAATTGACAAGCACTTTAATAATGCTGTGTTCCCTATTTTGGTCCCTAAAAATTGTGATCAAGCTTCACCCTTATCTTTCTCCTTAGTAAACTAACCAGTAGACTCCTGAAGTGTCTAACTCTAAGGGAAGTTATTTTGTCTTTTATACATATCATGGCTTTTTTCTCAGGTATTCATAGATGTTCATCTAGTTCTGGGCTCTCCAGTGCAAGAGAGATGGTGCTACTGGAGAAAGTCCAGCGAAGAGCCACAAAAATGATTAAGGTGCTGGAGTATCTCTCCTATGAGGAAAGGCTGAGAGAGCTTGGGACTGTTCGGTCCAGAGAAGAGAAGGCTCAGAGGGATCTCATCAACATGTACAAATACCTGAAGGGAGGGTGGAAAGAGGACGTAGCCAGGCTCTTTTCAGTGGTGCCCAGTGACAGAACCAGAGGTGATGGGCACAAAGTGGAGCACAGGAGGTTCCCTCTGAGCATCAGGAAACACTTTTTTCCTGTGAGGGTAACTGAGCACTGGCACAAGTTGCCCATAGAGGTGGTGGAGTCTTCTTCCTTGGAGATATTCAGAACCCATCTGAACGTGATTCTTGGTGACCGGCTCTAGGTGGCCCTGCCTAAGCAGAGAGGGTGGACGAAATGGCTTCCAGAGGTCCCTTCCAACCTCAGCCCTTCTGTAATTCTCTGATTCAGAGTCTTCCTTACATGGTAGACAGCAAGATTTGGCACAGTATTCTGGTAGGTGGTGCATCAGGGCTAACAAATATGCAGTGAATACCACGTGAGACATAGGAAAGGAAGGCAAAGTGGGGTGAGCTGAGCTACAGAGGAAGGCGGTGTCAGAGCCAGGGTAGGACCTGCTGTACTACTCCTTGCTCTGGCCCCATGGCATATGCACAGGGCTATGTTTCTTTTTATGAAAATAATACCCAGCTATTTCAAGGATTTTGACCAGACAATTTCAAAGTGTTTTGGTCAGTTGATTTCCAGGCAGGTGGGAATCTGAAGCAGAGAAAGATGGAGTGACTTACATGATGTCATCCAGCAGCCCAGCCACATACCTGGCTGCAGAGCTTGGCTTTTTAGAAAACCAGAAGCAAAGATTCATTCATTCCCTGACCCCCACCATGCAGGAGCAGGCTTACTGCTCCATTTGCAGAAGTACTTTTGAGTTGGGTTGAAACCAACCTGAGCGTGGAAAATTTCCTCCTGTCCTGGTTTCAGCAGGGATAGAATTAGTTTTCTTTCTAATAGCTGGTATAGTGCTGTGTTTTGGATTTAATATACGAATAATGTTGATAACACACTGATGATTTTAGTTGTGGCCAAGCAGTCAAGGACTTTTCACCTTCGCATACTGCCCTGCCAATGAGAAGGCTGGGGATGCACAAGAAGCTGGAAGGGGACACAGCCAGGACAGATGACCCAGACTGGCCAAAGGGATATTCTATACCATATGACATCACACTCTGCATAAAACTGGGAGGTGGGCCGGGAGGCAGTTTGTCTCGAGAACTAGCTGAGCATTGGCTTTGATTGGCGAGCAATTGTACTGTGCTTCACTTGTTTCGTATATTCTTTTATCATTATTGTTATTATTATCTTCCTTTTCTGTCCTATTAAACTGTCTTTATCTCAACCCACAAGTTTTACCTTTTATTTTTCTTTTTGATTCTCTCCCCCATCCTGCTGAGGGGGAGTGAGCAAATAGCTCTGTGGCGGTTTTAGCTGCCTGCTGGGTTAAACCACGACACATTCAAACTTCAAAGGGCAATGACAGGAAACGAGAAAAAGAACCTTAAAGGGCTTTAGGGTTCGCATTTAACTGAGATACTTTCCTGTGCCCATCAGTTTATTGTGCTGCAGGTTACTTTTTAGTGAGATCAGTGGTTTGTGGGTATCTAGTCAAATGAGTCGCAAATTTTTGCTCTGAATGCATTGCTTCAACAAAGCTTCATAGATCTGCACTGATACAAACTTCTTGGAAATTGTGCTTTCTCTGCAGACCTAACAGAGGTTACGAACAGTACTTCTGAAATCAGCATTTAAATAACACTTCAAACCCACTAGAATCCTCATTATCCTGAATATATAGTTTTAGCAGTCATACAAGCAGTGGAAACACTGTGAAACAAATGTACAACTTGTAACTGGGAAAAAACCCAACAGTACTGCCTAAATACTGTGTTGATAAACATCTAACTAGCCACTAAGTACCTTTACACATCAGTACGTTTGTTGAAACTTGGTAAGGTAAGAGCAATCCAGAGGTAAGTATCCATCGTGTTGTATGGGGATTTATTTCCGAACTTGCCACAGATCGTGATCAATACAGTCTTTAACAATACAAGTGAAGATGTCTTTTGGTTACCCAGGTTTATCTACAAATGTAGAGCAAAACTGGTGACCATCATTAAATGGAGTCACATTTTCCCATTTTAATTCTGGAAATGTAATTCTCAGTCCCTACAAGACTGTATGTGCATGTACTCACGCACACGTGCATATATTGCTTTCCCAAATCCCCCCTGACCACAGGTATGCCAATCTACTGGAAAAACCAATTCTTTTTATGCATGTTTTAAATTTCTGCTGTCAGCCTATTCCTCATGAAGAAAAGCAAAGTGTGAGGAGCTGTAGCCTGGCCTGGGGCAGGAAAGGGACTTGTAGTCTCTCTTCCCCAAGAGACCTGTCCATCCCAGTGTGGGGACAACCTAAACCACATGGTAGGGATGTGGCCATGTCCCTGAAGAGCCTTTACCCTCTTCTCCCTGCCTTCACCATGTGATGGCATTATACCAGTGCATCTGCCATCTGTGAAACCTGTTCCTGGAAACACAGGAACACACAGTGCTCTGGTGGACCTAATGGTGATACATAATTGTGTGTACCCCCACATCTGCCAGGTACAGATGTTTGTTGGATGGCACTGTGCAGGGAGCAATGTAGACAGGGTGGAAAGCATGCCTCCACATCTCTAGTGAGTAGAGCAATGTGGTCTTTTAAACCAGTGAAGGCATGGAGCTAAGGTGTGAAGTGGGCTGGAGTTTGCATCGAGGTTGCTGAAGCACAGGCACACTTTCCCTTCTGCCATTGTATCTTGGGCAGATACCAAGGAGCTGGCAGGGGTGATGCTTTTTGCAGTGCTCACAGGTCCTGCCAGGAGCCTGCTCCAGTGCAGGCTTCCCATGGGGTCACAGCCTCCTTTAGGCATCCACCTGCTCCGGTGTGGGGTCCTCCACAAGCTGCACGTGGGTATCTGCTCCACCATCAACCTCCATGGGCTGCAGGGGGACAGCCTGCCTCACCATGGTCTTCTCCACGGGCTGCCGGGGAATCTCTGCTCCGGTGCCTGGAGCACCTCCTCCCCTCCTTCACTGATTTTGGTGTCTGCAGAGTTGTTCCTCTTACATGTTCTCACGCCTCTCTCTGACTGCAATTGCTCCTTTTTTTTTTTTTTTTTAATTTTTTTCCTCTCTCCTTAACTCTGTTATCCCAGAGGCACTACCACCATCACTAATGGCTCGGCCCTGGCCAGTGGCGGGTCTGTCTTGGAGCTGGCTGGCATTGGCTCCATTGGACATGGGGGAAGCTTCTAGCAGCTTCTCACAGAAGCCACCCCTGTAGCCCCCCCGCTACCAAAACCTTGCCACACAAACCCAGTACACCTTCCTATCTACCCCAGTGACTCTGTGGAATCAGCTTCTGCAAGAAGCTATTCGCTAAAGTCAATGAGCTCCCACAGACTTGGCGAAAGTGTTTATGTCGTCTTTGCTGTCCTTTTCATTTCTTTTCTCCCTCCTAGGTGTTTTACTAATTCTTTGTTTTCTCCATCTCCTTTACCAGTGATTTCTGCAGGCTGCATTTTTCTTTTGGGGTGGGTGGTTTGGGGTTTTTTTTGTTTTCTTTTCTTTTTTTTTTTTTTCCTTCTGTGTAAAGCAGCGTGATTCACTTTGTAGCTCCTGCTTAGTGACCTCTTCTGGTTCCTCACCTCATGTTCTCCACTGATCAGACCCATTGGTGATTAGATGCTCAGCAGAGGTGATTGCGCAGCCTTTGACACCTTGCATCCCCTGCTGCCTGGATTTCTAAGGGGTAATCATTCCCAGAGACCTGCTGCTGACCCTTTGCTCAAGCTTTTGTCATTCACCTTTTACTGTCTCTCTTATTAAAGAGCTTGAAGTATCTGGATTCTTCTGCTAGGGAAAAAAAGGACACATGCACTGAAATCTTAATGATTTTTACCATTCTTTCAGAGTACTTTCACCTGAAAAGATACCAGATAGTAGCTCTATCACATCTTTAATATCTTTTGGAGTGAAATCTTCAGCTCCTATTCCCTTTTTGTTCACTCAAAACCAAGGAGACAGTCAGTGAGATGGAGAGGTGATTCAGTTCAATACGTGTCCTTTTTAACTTGGTATGTACTGGCAGTGGCGAGTGGAGTGGACCTCATTGCCAGGCAATGTGACTTGTTCCGAAACTTCAGCAGGATTTCGAAAGGACCTGGATGCAGACAATGAAGCTATTCGCAGTGTTGGCCATGAACAACTGAAACAAACGTGAAGCTGAGAAGGAGATCTGAGCCCTCAGCCAACTTTTGACTTGGAGGTCAGGAAGAAACTTTTTTTTTCCCTGGGGCTTACTATACGGTTTCTTCAACCAAAATGTCTGAAGCTGACCATGAACGCTAGGCTGCTCTTTGGAGTCAGTCTAACTCTCTTTGCCATGAATTACAGGTAACATCCAGTGTCATAAAGACCAAGAAAATATTTTTGCATGTTTTATTTGAATTCTTATGAACAAAAAGAAAGCAGCTAAGACTAAGGAAACATATTAGTCCTATTTAGATTATTTATATGGCCATGCTTTCTCCAGAGAGTTAAAATTGTGCATCAAAAATCCTAAAGGCTATGTTAAATCAATTGCAACCACAGAGAAAATTGACTTTTAATAGTATAAAAACAAAAAGTCCTATAACTGCCCCCAAAGCCCCTTGATATGTCTTTGATGAATCCATCTGAGACAAGAGCTGAAAATTGATTTCCAAAAGCATAATGTGCTTTTTTTTTCATTTTTGCTTCAATAAGTGATACATTTGAAATATTTCCTTTGGGTTTCACAGTAAATAGATGAAGTAATGATGTTGCTTTTTTTTTTTTTTTTTTTTTTTAAAATGTCTCGGAGAAAAGCAACTTCTGGATTATCTCAAATGCACTGGCAACATAAATAGCAACAGTCTTCCAGATGAAGAAACCTATGTGGAATATGTTGAACGGTAAGAAAAAGTTGGATGCTGAGTCTTATGAAAGGTGTAAGAAGAGGAAATTCTGCTTCTTTGGTGACAACATGGATGTTTACATTTTAAATCTAAGGCTGGCTGCAGTATTTTTAATGAATTTAACATCTTCCCCCCCCCCCCCTTCAAAATGCTTCACAAATTGTGGTATTTGTGCCTTCATTCATTATTTGTAATTGTGCTGGGAATCATTTGTCTAAAAAGCTGCAGCTGTTGGATTTGCTATAAATCAAAGACTGTGTCTGTTGTTTTTTTCCGCCTGGTCACCTGAGTTATGTGGTGCTATTACTCTTTAGTTGGATGAAAAACTTTATAAACTGGTGACTAACTAACTGTAAGCTTCAGATAAATTCTCATGTTTGAGGTACAAATGTACATAGATCAGAAGAATAGATACAGGGCAGCTCTACAAGTGCAGTAGTCTCTGTGTCTGCTGAATAAAATGAGAGCGAGAGTCGACTAATGCGTTTATATAGACGTGATTTTATGTCAAGACTCCTTTACCTGCATTGAGAGGTTCTTGCAACAAGAAGCCTTTTCTGGTCGGTACACTGTATACACATCTGATGCAAGCGCTGTGCTCAAGCAATGCTGTTTCCCTGCCTCTCAGGCAGGGGAAAAAAACCCCAACATCTTATTTACACAGCGTGTGCCGTATTGTGCTTACAACTAGAAGACCCTTCAACACCACGTTGGTGCAATGGAATAGCGGTCTTAAGATACAACAGGCTTCTGTAGCTAGTGGTGCAAAAAGCAATGAAGCTGCTAACCAGGCGGCAGTTTGAGGAGCGCAGGAGGCTACAGCTCTGGTCCTGCGGTGGCCACCTGGTGCACACACAGCCGGGGCCACAGGACACCCTGGCAGCTGCACAGCCTCCTCCATCATGCTCTACCACAACTTGGGCAACGTGGGGCCTGTTTTTGACAGCTAGCGCTGGAGGAGGAGAAAGCCATGTTCACCTGTATGGAGCAGCAGCAAATTTTGGCCCAAGAGCGGAGCAGACTTTCATACTCACACCTCTGAAGCCATACAGAGGTGCTATAATTGCCGTGTCTCACTTTATTATACAACATCTGGCTTGTATTCTTTAAGCATGTGGCATAGAAATGAAGAGGTAGGGGAACAGAAAGTAAATACATTGAGGAATTTCGCGGGGGCGGGGGCGGTGAACACCTGTGAAGGGACTTGAAATACCAAGCTTTTGTGCTTGCACGCAGGCGCAAATCCTGGTGTTTCCTCAGACTGAGCAGAAGGTGCAAATGGAGCTGTGTAAGCCCGGTGGAAGGCAGAGCCTTCAGCTGGAAGTCTCTAAGCACTGGGTGGTTCTGGGACAGGCACACAGTTATGTATTGTAATGTAAGCTGGATAATACTATAATTTGAATTCGACAGAGTGCACATGGAAATGGAGAGGAAATTAGAAAAAAATCATATAATCCTTCCCTCATACAAAGCTCGACTCAAGGTAGATTTGGTGGAGCCCCTCTAGCCAGCTTCAATTAATGGTTCCTGGACTGCCCCTCACTTCCAAATCATGTAATGTTATAATAACTGTCTGCTATTTCAAGTCACAGAAAGAATATAAAACTACTGCTGTCTTTGAAGTTCGCAGCCAGGGAATCATGGTTACTAAAGACTATTAATTATCTCAGCAGTCAAACTATGCTCGGCAATACTCCAGTATAAACGGCAGGCAGCAAGTCTGATGTTATACTGCAACGTTTCCTCAGAATAATGTCTACAAACCAAGAGCAAAAACCATGTGTGAACTCTAATCTCATTGAAACAGCCTGCAGAGGTACAGGTATAAATCAAGGGTTAAGCAGGAATGTGTTTTTCTGAAGAAAGTAAAGGCACTTTCAGTGTTTAATTAACAGAATGCTAATTGGGTAAATGAGGGAGAATTAAAAGAGAAACACAGAGTGTCTGTAAGAGATTTGTGGTGAAGCTGTTAGAGCTGATTTGACCGGTGACTAGAAATTGTAAGTCAAGAGCAAACCCTAAATTTGAGAGTTGTAATGAACACAAAGATGTTCAGAAAAATCTAGGTTCCTGAGGATGAACATACTTGGACAAAAAAGGGCTATTTTAGCCAAGAATATGTGAATGCTTTGTACAGACTGACCTCCTTGCGCTGACTGCAGTTTTACACCTCATGACCCTGTGAGCAATACTGGCTTTTTTTTTTTTTTTTTCCATGTGGCTCTGATGCCTCAGGGCTAAGAGCAGGGAGGGAAAGGAAGTCAAAGAATAAGTTTTTGCTCATGGGTAGTCACATTATAAGATGTTTGGGGAAGGGCTTTATTCATAAGAAATGGGACCACGCATTTCACCATGGTTACCAGGAGTGTAATTTAAAAGCTTGCAGCCCTTGGGCACCACAGGCGGGGGTGTGATAAGTCTCAGAGTCCAGCCTGCAGAGAAGGAAAAAGCAAAAATCTCTGAGACCTCGTTCACATTTGGCACACTGCTGGCGAGATGATACTCTTTGGTGGTTTAAGCCCACTGCTAGGACAGCGATGAAAGCGCTTCAACCCCTTAGGGCAGTACCAGGCTCTCAGCGCTGTCTGCACGACCTGCTTTGAGCGTGCCCCTCTCGGCATTGGTAGCGCCGGGCTGGCGGAGAGGTTTTGCAGACTTAGAAGTCTGTCCTGCAGTGCTATGCTGACAACCCTTGCTCAATGGTCATAAAACCCAGAAGACCATGTCTCTTTTTGTGACTATGCAGAGGGAAACTGCTTGAGGCAGTCAAAGCAGCAGCCAAGCAGAGAAAAACAGTCAGTGTTACAAGAGGTCTTCCAAAGCACTTGGAAAGTTAAATAAGCGGTAAATGATTCCACTCATGTGCAAAACTCATTTAGGTTATAGCTGGAAACAAGGCTCTGTGAAGCACTTCTTTCAGTCTCCTCTTTTATATGTACATTATTTTAAGGACTGGAAAGAGGCAAACTGATAAACACTGAACATAGGTCCTCTGGCTCTTTAGAAGAGGAAAACAAACCGTACGTCATAGCAGTCCTTCATCCTACGATATTGACAGCAGACTCGAGGTGTGTTTATAGCGGTGTTCTGTCTGATATATACGTATACTTATATAAGAACATATATATCTTGTTTAAAAACACATTCTTCAAAATTAATCTCTCAGCCTATATTTTAGTTTTGGACCGCATATAATTTATTTCTCGGAGTATGCCAGACACTTCTCTGGCGTGCTCTGATTCAGTGGGCCTCCACCATCAGCGCTGAGAAACTTCGGGACTGAGCCAATGCCTCTGAAATTAATCGGTCTTATTCCATTGGCCTAGGGTGGCCCTGGCAGCAACGTCTGCGTTGTGAAGGCCAAGAGGCTGAGAAGCCTGGGACTGTAGCCCACATTTACCCATCTGAGCTCCATTGCTTCAGTCAGTCCCATGACAAAATCAGGATGTATTTTTTTTGGTGTGTAGTAATATATTATTTCCTCTCCTACAACTAGTGACAGCATTTTTTTTTTTTTTTCTGTGTCAAAGTCATGACTCTTGGACTAAAATTGAGTGCGTTCCTCAAGCTGCAATGAGTGGTCAGAACTGATTAATTGCATTGGCATCTAGTACATTTGATGAGTCTCAGGATCTTGGATTCATGCATTGTTTTGTCAGAGACTGAAGCTGATGTTTAGCATATTATTGACCAAATTTTCTCTGATGTGACTTGGGACAAATTAATTTTACCATATGACTTAGAAGCTTTGAGGACATGAAAAAATACCAGGTTTTGCACAAGGAAATTAAACAGGGTGTGAAATCTTGTTGGCGCTTGTGAGTGACTAATTGTGTGTTAGATTTGGGTATGATTGATTGGGTGGATTGTGCGTCTGTGCATATCTTGAAAATTCACTTAGATTTTATTCCAGATCATGCAATTTTATTTTATTTTGTTTCAGGAAAATTGATCAAGGGATTTCATTTTTTGAGGTGAATTAGGGTTATGAGTTGATTGAGCCGGCATATCACTGTTTTCACTCCAGAGATTACTATGATTTTCTTCAGTTGCAGAGGGAAAAAAGTAACCCTCAAAACAACCTAGGTTAAATACAGTTGCATTTATTTTAGATGTTGCATGATGATATTTTAAGAAGGTTATACAACCAGCCAGTGGTAATTGGAAAAATAACGTTTAACTGAATCAGGTAACATACTTGGTTACTGCGTCCTGCCTCCTGCAGCTGGCCGATGCTGGCGGGGTGTTTGCACCTGTAGAGAGCTGTGTTTTCAAGGGCTGTGTGCCAGCATAGCATCTGAATGCTTCTTCAATGGGCTTGTCTACCCTTAGGAAGAAAGACATCTAAGCTGGCCATGGCTGCACCCCATCTGGCTCTGTTTGTTTCATACTGTGCCACAGCAAAGGAGATTCCCCAAAGTCCTGTGAACCATTGTGTGGAGTCACCCAAGGTGGTCTGCGGGCACCAGTCCGGGGCCAGAGGTAATAAGCCTGGCTGGGCATGGGCTGATTCCAAGGGAAGCTAGAGGGATAACACTGCACTTTGCTCCCCGTTGTTTCCTGTTCCAGTTCAGCACTTAGCAAACAGACACTTGGGCTGGCTTTCCCTGGAGCAGCTCCAATCAGGCAAGGCTTCCTGAAACCTCTTCCATGTCTTTGCAGAGTGGGCAGGCTGTTTCCAGGGCTGGAGCTGGTCCTTATAAGCATGGTATTAGGCTAATGAGCCCTGTTGGGCTTGCACAAGTCAGTCTCTGCATGTATGGCATTGTCCATCCCCAAACAGAGGTTAAAGGGAGGACTGCGTTTGTATAGTTTCCCTTTACGAGAGGGAAGTGGAGGTACAGTGACAGAGAGAAGACAGCTTGACATTGAATGGAGGTACAAACCGCAACACATTCAAGAGGCTTTCACCACAGAGTTCAGCCTTGAGAGGAAATGTATTTTGTGTTGTGCCATTCGCGTTCAACTGAAAACCACAAACCTCTTCATTTTCAGGCAGACCCCTCTCTGCCTTGGAGTGTCCTTGGCTCTGGATGCTTAGTGATAACTAGAGGGAGAGCAATTGCATGACCCAGCTCCAGCGTGCGTGGTCCAACACTGCTGGCAGCAAAGCCCAGCAGTCAGGCTCAACTGTGCACAACCCCAGCTGAGACTGTGGCTTTACTGATGTCTATTTCCATGCAGCTTCAGTGGATTAAAGCTGATTCCAGTTCGCCTACATGTACTGAAACCATGTTTCTGATTGTAGCACAGGAGCACCCTGGGTGCTGTGTTCAGGTCCACACAGGAAACCTGTCCTAGGATAGGGAAATTGAGCTCACTTGTGTTCAAAGTACATGGCTCATCCTTTGTCTCTGCAGTAAGTTTTATATACAAACATATATACATAATTGTCAGAAACATGCATATAGAGACATTCTTGAAGCAAACCCCCTGTAATTCCATGAATGAGAATGTAGGAGATAAAATATTTTCTTCTTGAGGTCTCCTTTTGTTGCAGGACTGGAACTTGAGGACAATTGCTCTTTTCTGCTAAGCACCCTTGTTAGCTACATCAATATTAACATTAATTATTCAGGATGCTTACTGATAGTTTGGTTTATAGTTTTCCTTCAAAGAATATGGTGGACTTGCAGGCATTTTGGAGTCCCCTGAGGTCCTCAGGAGCTGCTGTTCTGGATGCCCTGCTCAATGGCAGGAACATTGACAGTATAGTGCTAATCACAGCATTTTTAATAAAAAAACTCAAACTGCAAGGAATGTTTTAAAATGCAGCTATAAAAACGTTGCTGGCAAGAATTTTGGCATGCCTTTATGTGTTGGCTTCAGTTTTTGGTTTCTTGCTGTTTTCTGTAAGGTCTAGATTTTCTCTGTAAATTTCTGACACAACAGGCAAGTCCCTGCAGACAAAGTCATTTGAGAAGCTGAGACATTTCCTGTGCAGTAGGTCAGGTAGTCTGGTTTCAAAATGCATCCTTGATTATCATATACGGTGGGTCTGAGGGAGCAATGCCCCTGAGATGAAGTGCCAGAGTCATCGATTTCAACACGGTTTAGATCCAGCCTGGGTGAAAGGCATGGGCAAAATTGTGAGATGCACTGACTTGCTCTGAGATCAGAGAGATTTGACTCTCCCAGAATCTAGATGTGGTGGAGAAACTCACATGGCTCTAATTTAAAATAAAATAAGATCTGAAATAGCAGCAAGAGGAATCCAAGGATGAGTCAGGCTACCAAGGCACTCCTCAGCTCCCTGCAGTCTTTCCTTTGGGACTGGCATACTTTTCATCTGATGGCCCTGGAACTTGTTTAATGTGAAATGTTCCAGGAAAATCATTAGAAAATGGGTCAAAACAGAACTCAAAGAAACTTGAGAGGTTAGAGAAAAATGCTGAATTTCCTGCAGTCCTTACCTTGAATTCATCAAACCTGTGAAGGCAGGTCATATGGGATAAGAAAGCCATATCAGGCCGCATCGATATGCATTTTGCCAGCATGCTGGTTTATCAAAGTCACCAAAAATCCTCCAGTGTTTTCCTCGATGGTGACGAGGAGGATTTTGAGATCCAGTGACTTCATTAGTAGTGCTGTGTCCCTTCTCTTGACTCAGTGAAGTTTCACCAGCATGCAGGCTCACTCGGTTAATGAGATATGACACTTGGCATGCTACTAATAAGACGGAGAATTGGGAAGAAATGTATGCATCACTTCTGAAATGTTGCTACAGGCCCCTTTTCTGTACATCTGGTACATATTTCTAATCTTTTGTTTTGCAGAGTAAGGTGCCGGAAATGTGGGAGTCATCAGCAGTTAGTTCTTTTCATAAAGGAAAAGATGCTGAAAATCTATGTAATTACAGACCCATTTCAATTTTATTCTCTGCAGTTAAATTATTTCAATGTCTCTTTTATAGTCAAAATGAACAAGTTTAGTTTACAAATATTTTATTACCATTAGGGTAACTTGATTTCCATTATCATCATTTTACAACTGTAGTATTATTAAAAGTGACAAATGACTCTGTAGTCAATTGCTCTTCTGAATAAATGTCGTTTTGTGTGGTGGTTTATCTCTGCTGCCAACCTTTGATCTAATGAGAGGCAGCAGATTTTATGTGGCCTTTTTTTTTTTCTTTGGCGTGCGACAGCTTTGCCTTAGTGACAGGAAACAATTCATTTTCAAGTGAGGCAGCTGGAAATTTTTCTGTAATGAAAGATTTGGCATTTGGCATGGCAACATTCGGGGATCCTACAGTAGGCTTTGACAGCGTCCTTATCTGTACATTTCTACATTTACGGCAGTCTTTAGCAACAACACAGAGTTGCAACAACTTTTTCCCCTTTTCTCCTGTAGGTCTGCGAGGGGCTGGCCTGAAGGTCTGGGGATTTCGGCACTTCACACTTTTGCTGATTCCTGACTACTGCTGTCTGGTGAAGGGAACTACAGTGGTTTCACTTTTAGGTACTGACCTCCCAACACGCTCCCCAAACTCTCCCAGCCACCTCTGGTACTCTTTCTCCCAGGGTCCATGCTGGTTGCTACCTCCATGGTGTTTCGGGCAGGTATTGATGTGTGTACCAGCTGGTCCATCTCCCAGAAGAGATGGTATGACTGGTGACGGTGGGTTCGTTTGCCAGCAGATCTCCCTGCTGCTGTGTAGGTGAAGATATGGTCTGCCCCTGCTTTTCTCGCCCTGAGGTGACCATGCTGGTGAGAGTCAGCTGGAAGCGCCCAGCTGGGGCAAACATCTCACCACTGTCTCATGTGTCGGCAGTAGAGATAGTTGTTGACACTGGTGTGGTGAGTTGACCTTGGCTGGATGCCAGGTGCTCACCAAGATGCTCTATCACTGCCCTCCTCAGCAGGATGTGAGGGGAGAAAATAAGATAGGAAAAACACCTCATGGGTCAAGATAAAGTCAGTTTAATAAAGCAAAAGCAAAGGAAAACCAAAAGATTTATCCTCTACTTCCCATCAGCAGGCGATGTCCGGCCACTTCCCGGGAAGCAGGGCTTCAGTACGTGTAGCAGTTGCTCAAGACGACAAACGTCATAGATGATGAATGCCCCCACTGCCTCTTCCTTTCTGTCAGCTCTTATTGAGCAGATGTGATATGGTATGGAACATCCCTGTGGTCAGCTGGGGTCAGCTCTCCTGGCTGTGTCCCCTCCCAAGCTCTTGCCCACCCCCAGCCTGCTGGTGAGGGGGCTGTTGCAGAGACACAGCCGTGGTGCTGTGCCAGCGCTGCTCGGCAGCACCCAAAACACCGGTGTGTTGCCAACACCTTGCTGGTGCCCGTACGCAGCACAGTGCTGCGAGGGCTGCTGTGGGGAAATTAACTCCGCCTCAGCCAGACCCAGTGCAATCTTTACCTCTTATTCCATATCATTTGCGTCATGTTCAGGTCCCACATAATTTAATACATACATATATATATATATGTCTTTTAACCATTACATTGTATTTAATTCTCATTACTGACATCCCTTCTTACCAACACTTACAGCTTAAACTACATACTTAAACCATCTTTATACCCAACATACAGATTTATACATTCTCATTAACTACTATCCCTGGTCCTTTAACAGGCAGATGTTACTCTCCCATTCCATGGGCTTCCTCCGCTCCTCCAGATGTTCACAAACGGGCTATGAATTGGGCCTCATCTATCAACATGGGTGTTGGGGACAGGAGAAGCAGTATGTTCAATTGTTGGGCACCAGCACCGGCTTGGTTTGGGTCATTGTTGCACTCGTCTGGTTCCTTGCAAAACTCACTCTTTGTTGGTTCAGGTCATTCCTGCTACATTACTTCCTACAGCATACAACTCACATCACAGATTATTTTTCCCACAAGGTTAAGTCTCCTTGAGGCACACACTAGGTCTCCCCATCCCTCCGCATTACCCACCAAGTACCCCCAGGTCCTTGAGCAAAGACAATCCCACAAATGGCTTTGCCTTTTCCCATGGGAGGAGCAATCCACCCCGCCTTCCCCACCCATTTCCCCAGGTGCACTACAGGGACCTTATCTCCTCCCACAGCATGTAGGAGGTTTTTTTGGGCAGGACCAGGACGGTTAGCAGATCCTTTGGTGTTAACCAGACAAGTGGCTTCTGCTAAATTTGTATCCCATGCTTCCATGCCCCATTGCCCAATGGTCTCAACATAGTCTTTAACAGTCCATTATATCTCTCAGTCTTTGCAGAGCCTTGTGGGTGATAGGGGATGTGACACATCCACTCAATGCTGTGTTTCTTTGCCCAGGAGTTTATGAAGTTGTCTCAGAAATGAGTCCCATTGTCTGATTCAATTCTTTCTGGGGTACCATATCGCCACAAAATTTGCCTTTCAAGGCATAAGATGGCGTTTCGGACAGTGGCATAGTTTACAGGGTATGTTTCTAACCGACTAGTAGCTGCTTCCACCACGCTGAGTATGTAGTGCTTGCCATGCCTTGCCATACTGAAAATCTACCACCCTCTATTCCAGGGAGATTTTACTTGTGTGGCTTGCTTGATTGCAGTACGTATTTCACATTCATGAGTGACTTGTGTGATGGCCTCTATGGTCAGGTCCACCCCTCGATCACGAGCCCATCTGTATGTTGCGTCTCTCCCTTGATGTCCTGATGTTTTGTGGGCCCATCGAGCTACAAATAGCTCACCCTTACGCTTCTAGTCCAGGTTCACCTGACCTACTTCAGGCAGCCTTTTCTAGCTGTTCATTGTTTTGACGTTCTTCAGCGACACAGCTTTTGGGCATGTGAGTATCTACATGACATACCTTTAGAGCTATGTTTTCTACCCAGGCAGTGATGTCCTGCCACAATGCAGCAGCCCAGATGGGTTCACCCCTGCACTGCCGATTGATCTTCTTCCACTGGTGTAGCCACCCCCATAGGGCATTAGCCACCATCCAGGAGTCAATATAGAGTACTGATCACTTTTCTCGTTCAGCAGTCTAGGGAGAGATGGATGGCTTTCACTGCTGCAAACTGACTTGACTCACTTTCTCCTTTGGTGGCCTCAGTGACCTGTTGTATGGGACTCCACACAGCACCTTTCCACTTCTGATGGTTTCCTACCATGTGACAGGATTCATCAGTAGTAAACAAAGCACGCCTTTCATATGCTGATAACTCATTGTACGGTGGTATGTCTTGGGCATGACCTGCCTCCTCAGGCAGTGCCCCAAAATCTCTGCCTTCTGGCCAGTCCAGGATCTCTTCCAGGATTCCTGGGTGGTTGGGTTTCCCCAGTCGAGCTTGTTGTGTGATGAATGCTACCCACTTACTCTGTGTAGCGCTGCTTGAGTGATGTGTAGAGGGAATGTTTCCTTTGAACTTACTGTGTAGCATGGGCAATCGAGGTGTCAAGAGGAGATATGCTTCTGTACCAACAACTTCTCAAGCTGCTCGAATCCTCTGATGTGCTGCTAGTATCTCTTTTTCAGTTGGGGTGTAGTGGGCTTCTGATCCTGGCTCCAAAACTGTCCTAGGAATCTACCCAAATCCTTCCACACACCCTGCCACCCAGGGAACCGCCATCTCAGGACACATTTCAGTATCGCCTCACCGAAAGGCATCTTCTCTTACACCAGTACAAGACCAGATTCCACAAACCCTATAATATGCCAACGGTATTAATTAGTAGTATTAAACAGCTCATGTAAGGGTGAACAAAGACCTCAGGGGCCTGCATAATAAAACCATCCACATCAACCCTGGGTAGGGAGAGGGAGATAGAGGAGGAAGCTGAAGGAGGGTTGATTTAGATTAGATATTAGGAAGAAATTCTTTACTGTGAGGATGGTGAGGCACTGGAACAGATTGCCCAGAGAGGCTGTGGATGCCCCATCCCTGGAAGTGTTCAAGGCCAGGTTGGATGGGGCTTTGGGCAATGTGGTCTAGTGGAGGGTGTCCCTCCTCATGGCAGGGGGTGTTGGGACTAGATGATCTTTGAGGTCCCTTCCAACCCAAATAATTTATGATGCTATGTATTCCCTCATCTCTTCAAGATAGCTTCCCCAGTGCAACAAGGTCATCGATGCCAGGGCAAAGCACATAGCCATTGTTTGTAGTAACATGTTCCCAAACTCAGCAAAATAAAGAGAGCAGCATGCAGCCAACAGACTCCGTGACCCGCACAGGAGCTTGCCACTTTATAACTACTATCGCTATAGCATGCTTTCTGGCATTTCAACGTTAATATTGTTACTCCATTAATTGAGCAATGCTGATTGTTATGTGCATCCCTGCTGAGAATGTAGTGGGAACTTGCTGAGTCAGAGCTCAAGAGGGTGAAAAGAGACTTGGTGGTTTTTACTTTTTAACCTTAATCGACACCAAGTTGAAGCTGGACTTGAAGAGCTGGCTGAGGTTGTCTGTCTGTCTGTTTTCCTCAGCCCGACTGCTCGCACGTGCTGGGGACAGCTGGAGTTTCCCACCTGAAGTCACTGGGAGCGAGACTGGCCCTGGACTCACTCCCTGGAGGGTGACATGACTTAATTGTCCTCAGCAGGCAGGTTGTCGCATGGGCTTTGCTCAGATGAACTGGTGGGGCTCCTGTTACAAGCCATACTTGTCATCTTTCTTTCTAACGTAAGTGGAATAATAGCAAAACCCTGGGATAACTGTTGCCCCATCAGTCAATGTCAGATAGCACTTTAAGATTATAAGGCCAATATAGATCTGAAATGCCAAAAACTTCATGTGGGAGAGAGGTGGTAAGACTTTGCTATTTGCTGCTCTAAATAGCTGACATCAATTACAAGCCTGGCTGAAGGGTGTATTCTGATTTTGGACAATTTACAGTTCAGGCTCTTTGACTATTTGTTCGTACAGACAGACAGCTGTGTTTACTCATTTCCCTCTCTTTTAAACATTAAATAGAAATGCTTGGAGACTTTTTTTTGTAAGAACTGGTGGCATTAATTTTCTAAAAATAAACTTACAAAACCATTTAATTCTACTTTTAAAATTTGCATTTCTTTAAAAAGTTTACTGCGAAGGCCAGTTAGTGGAAATGTTGGGAGTAAGTGACGATTCTTTTCAGTGTTTTAGTCATTCAGCTCAATCTATTTTTAAATCAGTTTATTTAGTTTGGTCTTTTTTTTTTTTTTTTAAATGTTGACTACCTGAAAATTATGTAGCTTAAAAACAGTGGAGAATAGAAAGCAGAAAGAGAATCATGAGTGGAGAGAGAGAATAGCAGTGTTTGCTGAAGTAGTCCCAGGCATCTTGCCACCATGGATCAGGCCGGAGGCAGTCGTGTCTCTGCCACAGTGGCAAACGTGCAGCGAGGTGTTTTGGGGATATGCCAAACCCATTGCACTTTCCTGATGTGAGGTGTTGGTCCTCTGTGAGTGTTTGCATGGAAGCTGTGATGGTCACCAGCTCTGGAGATGCTGGAAATCCCGGGCAGGGCGCTTTGCGTGGATAGGTGGTAGGGAGGAGGGTGGAGGCAGGCGGTGCCCCTGCCTGCTCGGGACCAGCGCTGCCCCGTGATGGACGCTGAGACGGGGCAGTGCATCACCGGCCAGCGGTGCAGTCCCACAGTACCTGAACACGGAGAGTCTCGGTCGGCCAAGAGCCCGAACCACCAGGTGAGTCCATAGCGTGGAGGCAGATGTGAGGTCAAGCCGGGAAGGCCAGTCCCCAGGCTGGGGTCCCGATGGGCACGGGACGCAGCCAGGCACGAGCTCAGCTGTAGCGTGGCTCAGGTGAGGAGCCGCGACAAGCGCCCGAGATTAAATGAGATAGATGAGCACCGGCAGGAGAAACACTTGCATGTGAGGTGTTGCACTTTGAGACCAGCGTGGGCTACGTGAGGATGTCCCGGTATGATTGAGGATAACAGTTTGGAAGCTTGGGCCATTATGTTATAGGTTTGGGGTTTTTTTTAATATTTCTTTCAATGAAGCACAATTTTTCCTCCCAGCCTCCTGAGAACTTCTTGTAAAGAAAACACTTTGTAACAAAGGGTAATTCCTTTGTCTCCCTCTGCAAAACAAAACCTGGTTTTCTGATTTTGGGATGGAAATGTGGCCATCACTGTTTGTTTTATGCTGACATTTTTATCCAGTTCCTGGAGTTAGAGATCCTCTCAGATGCAATCTGTGAGTCCCTTTGCTATTATAGACATACCCCTGATGCAGATTTACTGGAAGAGCTAAAGAGACTTCTACCTCCTCTTTTTAGCAGTGGATATACCGTGGGCACCAGCGTTATACAATGTGATTGTATGGCTGCGCAGCCATCCACTAGATCAGGACTCCGTTCACCCCTCTGCATGTTGCTCTGGCAGTAGACAGCTCTGAATGAATCCGTGTGAAAATAATTCCTTGATAACTTGGGCAGCTTACCTGCGGGGAGGGTGATTTGTGAGTCTAACCACCTCTGCCCCAGCCGCTCTTGACCCTGTACACGTCGCTGACGTGTGTGCTCCCACAGAGCTCAGCGGGTGTCACGAAAGCGATCATGCTTTTGCAAGAGCTTGGCTTTGGAGCTGGTTAATTGCATTGTGTTTAAGCGTTAAAATTTTGGCAGCAGGTTTTTTTTCCCGCCACCAAACAATTGTTCACAAATGTTTCTGTTATTCAGCCATCTGTAATGCATGCCTATCAAAGGAAGAGCAGTCCTATTAATAATTACTGTCAGCCGTGTGCAGTGATGCAGTCACTTTGCAGTGTTCGCTCTTGGTGTAATTCCAGTCAAATGGTGTATTTCAAATGTCAGCTTGATGCTCCTGTTGTAAAGACGAATGTTTTATTACAGGAAAATAAAATTTACTTGTAATCCAGGTCTAAGGTCTGAGGCGGTGCAGGATGGCTGGGATTTTCAATTCTGTCTTAGTGTTTGCTAGACTTCCTTTTTTTTTTTTTTTCTTTTCTTTTTTTTTTGAGGTCCCTGCATAGGCTGGGGTGGTTTCTCCATTTGTGGGACTAGCCCAGCGCAGCCATGTGATTTGAAAGTCACCCGAGTAAAGACAGAGTTTAGCTATCAGATTATTTGCCATAAGAGCAAATAAAAGCCAGCTGCTCCTCATTGTCCTGTTAGACAAAGGTGGTGAAAGCATGGGGTTTAATGTGGCCTTTTTCCTGCCTGTTCACGGTCTCGTGGGGAGCTGGCTGGTGGGAGAGCAGGTCCTTGGGACCACACGTGCACTTGGCAACACATCTGCGCAAGTCCGTAACCTCCAGCAGTGCTCTGATCCTCTCTGGGATTTTTTTCTTTTTTTTTTTTTTTTTTTCTCTTGGTAGCTCTCCTGTCCCTGTGACACAGGAGAATGATGAACTGGGATGTTCCTAGTGGGAGAAGCATCCCTCATGCTGGCACTCTCCAGGACTTCTGCCCCGTGAGATGCAGCCGCTCTCCTGCCCTCCCCAGGCTGCTGGAGGCTGCCCCTGCCCTGGGCAGGGAAGGGATGGGGCAGGGGCAGGGGGTGAGGGGCCCGGGGCAGCCTCCTGGCTGGGGGACGGGGCAGGGGTCTGCTGGTGCTGCTGCGGCTGGTGGGGGATCCAGCTTAGGGAGTTGTTCTAGAAAGCCTGGGAACACTGAACCCAGGAGAAGCTTGCTTGTGTTTTAGGGGCAGCGATGTTCAAATTTTATGTCAGGCTTTGCATTACCTTACTGATCCTCGCAGACCCCCAAGGACAGATGCTACAAGCTGAGGGATGGAAACTTGCTAGGAAAAGGTTAAGCACAGTTCTCTGCAGGCCAGAGGAGCCTTGTTCCCAAGCTGGGATCAACTTGTTGAAATTTCTAAGCCCCTTGTCCTGTGGTTGGGTTTACTGGCTTGAATAATTAACAGCATATTTGGGGTAGCATCTGCTGACACCCACACTGTTGATAGCAGGCAGTTACAAGGACTAATGTGTGCTAGCATCATGTTATTCACAGCTCAGATATTCGAATGCCAGAGCACGCTGCTATGATGACTTTTATTTAGCGCTCCCCTGAATAATATTGGCCACAGAGCCTCGCCAGTGCTTTTGTTTCTAAGCCTGAATAGCAGTAAAACCTATTGCTGCTAAAACTTAGTTATAACCACATCTGCAAGAAACAGTTTATTAAATCTTATGCTTTATTTGGGTTGAGCAATTCTGAATATTTCTTGCAGTGACAGGAGTGTCATTTTTGCATTTGGCATCATCTTTGTATTTTTCATTTGTTGGTTTATTTGCCTAATAAATATCACAGTTTTATCCAGCAATATCTCATATTACCATTCTGCGAACCAGGTAACAAAATTCACCTATTCTTGGATTTGTTTCCATAGTACATCTTGGTAAAACTCCAGGGTAGAGGGCATCCAGGCTGCTATGGAATGATCCTGAATAACTTTGACAGACCTTGAAATGTATCTGTATGGATTAGATTACCTCGGAAGTAAGAGAAAATTTATATTTATTGGAAGGTACTGGCCCTTTCTTACTACTTCTGCTAGCACTGAGAAAAATGTAAAGGGTAGCACTTTGGAAAGTATATAATTAATATTACAGGGACAGTCTCAGGGCTGAGAGATCACGAAACTGTCGTGCTGTATAACTTACAGTAAAATCCCACTTTGAGAAGTCACCATTTAAAAATGCTCTTACTCAACACATCTGCTGCCTCTGTGTGTAGTCGTATCTGCTGACTTCAGTCACAAAAATAAGTTCTTAGCTACTTTTTATCCCCATCAGTCCTGCAGAGCCGACGCAGCTATGGGACCGTGGGTCGGGTCTGGAGGACTGACAGCCGAATTAAATTCCCCCTGCGGGTGCCCTGCTGCAGGCTCACCAAAGCCAGAGGAGTCAAACTGGCAGGCAGTAGTTGAGAGCAGACCGGGTCTGCAGAAGTGGTGCTGGGCAGAAGAGGAGAGATTAAAGCAGCCACTTCAAATCTGAGGTTCCAGGCTAAGATACAAAAAGCCCAGAAACAGGGCAGGGGGGGGGAGTGTTGCTTCCAGGGCAAGACCATTTGTGTCTTGCAGTTCAGTTGTAAGTAGTTTTTTCCTTGATATTTAAATACTGTGGGGGTGTTATATGGAAGAAGAGTTAATGCTAAGTGATGTTAATGCTGGTCTTTCCTTATACTAACCTATTTAAGAAGTCTCATCTTAGCATATATTTTGATGCCTGCAATGCTCATTTATACTCCAATATTCCTGTAGCTTTTCCCATTTTTGAAGCTAAAACATATATAGTGTTTCTTGCTTTTATTTCTCTCATGAATATTTGTGAAATGTTGACATCAGCATTGTGGTTTTGGGCAATATTGTCAAACTGGGATGCTAAAAAATCATGAGCCAGACCTCCCTAAACCCACTGAGACTTGCTTAAAAATTTTAATGTATTTGTTCTTTTATTTCTGGTTTCTGAACTTTTGGGACACACTTATCTAGGTTTTTCAAGCCTTATCTCTATCACTAAAATATCAAGGTGGTTTGTTTTTAATTGATGTGTGCGTCAGCAGTACTCACTACTTTTAGCTGAAGGTTCAAGTTAACAAAAAGGAAAAGTTCAATGGGTGGCAACGGGGAACAGGCACGTGGAGATGCTTAGGCTCCTGGGTGCGCTCAGGACAGCAGGACTTGGCTTAGCACTGCCGAGGCCCCAGGACGGCAACCCATTGACTCGGTGCGCTGCTGACTTCAGTAATCCAGCATTTCGTTTGTGGTGTTTGGAGGGTTGCCTTCCAGCCAGCATTTAGGGGCTGGGCGTCAGTTTAAATGAATTTATGGCTGCCTGGGGTGCGGCATCTCATGAAGCATGGCTTTTCCCAAAGGAGGGGGCCCCAAGAGGGATGGGCTGGCCAGAAAGTAACACAGAGGCTTTCAAGGAAAGGTAGCAGATATTTGAAATAATTCCCATGCTTTTTTTTTTCTTTTCCTTTTTCTTCTTCTCATTCAGAGGACACCTCGGAAAGGATGGCGTGAGACAGCCATATGGGGCTCCTCTCAAACTGAGCTGAAGCACCACTGCTGACACAAGAGGAGAAAAAAACCCCTTCCCTGCACAGAGTAATTCCTACATTCCCAGCGGCTCCGTCCCCCCTTTCCTGGACCTGCTGGGGAACTCCCTGACTAGAGAGGGCTCCCATGAGAGAAAGGAAAATACCCCGGTCAGGGTAATGGTAGCCCAGGACTCGGGACACCGGGATGCAAATCTCTGCCGTAACCGTCCTGTGGTCCCAGGGCTTGTCGGATTCCTGAGTCCATAGATACATATATATGTGTGTGTATATATATGTATATTTATATTTGTGCATTTTTTTCTCAAGTGTGTTTGTTTTCGAAACCTCACCTGTTTCTGAAAATTGGCTGCAGTCGAGGCTGGACTTCGTGCTTCCAGCAGCAGCAGCAGCAGCGGCCAGCTCGGGGTGCCCAGCTCTCCTGCCGCTGTTCCCAGGCTGCCGTGGCGGCTGTCCCTCCTAAAGGCATGCACTTTTGGAAGCTGGATGATAAAAACGTGCACACACTGAGCTCCCATGCAAAGTAATTCCAGGGTATGATGAGCCTATTATATATATGAATAGACCCTTAAGGGATATGCGAACAAAACTGGTTTTGATCTCCTATCTCTTCAGAACACTTCATGCTGTTGCCTCTGTCTCTTCACTCAAATTCTGCTTTTTTTTTTTTTTTATTCACCTGCCATGTGCGTGGCATATTTAAAAAAAAAATAAAATATTGAAGAACAGTTTTCCAGACCAGATTAGTGATGAGGAGAGGTGGAGGAAGGAGCTATTGTAAAAGGCACATGTAGGTATGTGAGATAATGTTTTTATAGCAGGTCACGTAGTACCCAATTTTTCATGCACTGCCTCCAGATGTTGGAGGCAAGTACAAACGTAAGACTCTGAGTGTTGTCACAGAGAAAGTATGGTCGAACCACACTCAGAAAACAGAAGGCAAATAAAAAAAAAAAGAGATTCCCATAGGTATTACTTAGAAAGTGAGCCAATACCAAACTTATGATTGCATAGGTCACCACCTGCTTATTTTTCTTGCTTTTTTTTCTTTTCTCTGTTTTTAATTTTTCCATAAAGGTGAGATTAGTGAAAGCTGCAATTTCTCCCTGGCCCAGCAATAAAATGATGTTTTGATCTTTCATGTGATTCCAGGTAGAAATAGGAATCTGCCTAAGGGGGGCTCAGCAGGGCCAGCATCTCTGAAATGACTTTTTTTGAGCTCTCATCCCCATTTCTGCTCTGAATAGGATGGCACTCGTGTCCTGCAACATGTGCAAGCTGCAAAGTTCTGGAGCTCCCCTGTGTCTCAGCATAATTTTCAACCCATTTTTTCAGTAGATCTGGGAAAAGATTGTCACATTTCAGGAGGGCTCTCTTTTGATGAGGTGGAGGGAGGAGGACTGACCCTGGGTTATGATGTTTTTATTGTAGAGAGCAAAAATTAGGATATGCCCCCCAAATAGTCAATAATAAACAATTTATATTGTCTCTCCTTGCTATTTTGTAATAAATATGTTATTGTATACAATGCAGCCTTTCAGGGATCCCCTTTGTATGGCAGAGTGGGTAAACTTGAGTTGTACAGAGGAGAAATTGCCAGAAGCTGTATAAAAGCCCTTCTGGTTTGGCACTATACAGAGCAATAGTGCTGTGAGCATGGGAGCTAATGAAGCCTGGCTCCCTATGGGCACGCCTCTCATGGCTGACAGACTTTTTAATTGAATTTTGTCCTAAAGCAGCAATATGAGGTGACCCCTTTTGGACACTGGAGAGTCTGCTCAGGAGGACACTGTGAGGAGAGATGTTCAGACAGAGAGAGATGCCCATTTGGGAGCAAAACTGGGGCCGTGCAGCAGGTTTTCTGGTGCCCAGTAAGGCACAAACTGTGGCTGAAGGTGTTTGCAGAGTTGGGGTAGCTACAGCAGTTCTGTCTGTGGGCTCCTCACCTCGGCCTGCCCCTCAGGGAACATGAGTTGTGGCTCTCTCCGCAGCATTTTAGTGAACAGAGTATCTTTGAGACTTTGACCCAAGGTTAGTTTGGTAGCCATCAACTTCTGGGATCAAAAATCTTCATAATGAGATGCTAGATTCATATGCTAAAAGTTGGATGAAAACCAGGGGAGTTTTATGGGTTTGTCACTGCTTTGTGCTGTTTGTGCATCCTGTGATCCTCCTTCCTCTGGGGCTTATTGCCAGCAGGCAGTGGTAGTAAGAAGATCCTCGCAGCTGTGCAGTGAAGTGCTTAGCACTGGGGAACACCACGAGGACGGTAACTTTTAAAGTCATAAGCGCTATTGTTTCCCGTCACTTGTTCAAATTGCTCCTGGCTGGTGCATGCAACCTGTGGTGCTGTGGGTGAAGCTCAGGAGGCCACCGGGCTGTGGTCAGGCGGAAGGTGTGGGATCGTACGCCCGGCACCGGAGAGCCTGGGGCCCGAAAGGCAACGCGTGCCACGTGCGCCGCGGGGGAGACTTGCTGTGTTTGAGCAGGAGAGCCTGCTGGGAAGTGTGCTGGGCTCCAGCCACTCAAGAAGGCAGTGCAGTCCCATTCGGTGTCTGCAAAATTACATGTTTTGGAAACCTGTTCTGGCCATTTGGGTCTCTGCTCTTGCCCTGGTGAAGGTGGCTGCAATGAGCTTCAGCCACAGGAGGGTGATTTAAGGTGGGGAGCGGGAACCTTAACTCAAGAATTCCTTGCTCTTGTCAGCTTGCAACGCTGCCTTTAAGTTATTTTTATGCCATCCTTACGTACTTTATTATTCGCAGTAGCGTTCAGTTTAATGTAGGGTGACCAGATGCCCCAGCATGACTCAAGCAGTCTTTATCCGTAATTAAATGTCCTCTATGCGTCCATTTTTTCTTGCTGGTTTCTGAAGCCCCAGGATTCAATACAGTTTTCACTCTCCTGTTATTAGGAGACATTGTTTTGTATCTGGCTTTACAGTTTTATTATATAGTCAGCTGCAGAGCTTAAAATTGCATTATAAGGCTCCCTTGAATACTCTGGCTTTCAATATACACTCCCTTCTGTAGCAGTGTTTCTAAAGCTCATGCTATTACACAGTGATAATGCACAATTTTATATTTTACAATCATCAACTGTAAAAATAAGACAGTAAAAGTTTGTAATTTACAAGGCTATAAATGACATCTGCAGATCTTATGGGTTTAAAGATGTATTGGTTCAGTTTCACATATATATCAGTCTGAGACGGAATCTATTAGGTTCTGCGTATATATAGCATATTGCTTCCATTTACACTCGATGCTGTCATGTCTTTGAGGGAGAACATAAAAAAGAAAGAGGGGAAAAATAGGAGTATGGACTCTGTTAACTACAGCAGATGTTTTCTAAATATGCCAAGTCATAGGGGCTCAATAGACATGAAATGGCAGCAGAAACAGGCAAAAATCTTGCAAGCGCATATGGATGTGCTTTAAATTCATGCATCTGAATAGTTGTGTTGATTTTAATGGAAGTGTTCATGGATGTCATGTTAAGGATGTGCACAAGAGTTTGCAGGACTGGATGGTAAAGAATAGTTTATCTTAGGGCCAGAAATTAATTGCATTTGTATGTGGGCAGCCGTGGAAGATCATTCAGGCAGTCTTGCAAAAATCAGGTGTGTGATCAGAAGAGCAGGCTACCTTCAAAAACTTGCTTTTAACCAGCTGGAGAGGGGCAGGAAGCGGGCAGAAGATAAGCTGTGTCAGAGCCTGTGGCTGCCCATGCATGCAGTTGACCCTTTTTCTAGACTCAGTTGTGCCAATGGAGAAGGTTATTACACCCATGCAGTTAGCCAAAATCACTTGTGTACATGGTTCGTATCGAGCCAGCTGTTGTAGCCGCAGTGAACGGGGAGGACCTGAGCTGTCCGGCCGTGGGGGGGGTGAGCTGCTCTCCCCAGGGGGATCTGCAGAGGCTGGGCTCGGGCAAGAGTGCGGTGTGTGAGGGGGCAGTGCTGCCAGAGGGTGAGGGGTGCCCCTGCAAACTGAGGCAGCACCCACCGTATGAATAAGTGAGAAAGCACAGCATTTACTCTGGCAGCAATGTTTTCGGACAGGCAATCTCAAGGCAGCTACTTAGCAATAGCTTGCAGGGGACGACACGGGCTTCATCTCACAGAAATGGGTTTTTCTGAGAAGGGGGAAAGGAAGCATCCTGCGGTGTAGCCACCACAGTGTCTAGCTGCTGAATCCGGACCAGTAAAGCAGTCTTTCAAGGATAGCAGTGTATGTAAGTGTGAGCTTCCACGTTCAAGAAAATTATTTTTGAGAAGGTGAATATTTTTAATATTTCTTTAATCACGTAAGCAAGAACAAAGAAGAAAGGTGTTATGGGAGACACCTCTGACTCTTGCAGGTGAAAAAGATTGACCATATAATTTGTTCAGATCAACATTACTGCAGATACATTGTAATTTTAAAGGAAAAACCCCAACCCTCCTCTTGTTTTAAACCAGAGGTAAAGATGCTTTCAGAAAAGTGAATCTTGGTGTGCAAGAGCAAAACAGTCCTGTGTTGGTGGGAGAATGTTTGGAGAAAGATGCAGGGAAGTCTTGGGGTGTAAAGTCAATGAAGAATTGTGATTTCACTCAGCTTGTTTTGCACTCAGTCCTAAGTGCACATTTCCAGTCTGAAAAAAGGTCTGATATCTGATCAGCAAAAGTAGGGGAGTATTATTGATTTTCAAACATTCTCAGAAGAAATACCTTTTTCCAAATACCTATGGTAGTTCAAATAAAAATATTCTGGACAGAGCAAGTGTGTACTCACTTGATTAAAAAGGCATCAATTTTTCATTATTCCAGTTTTAGAAATCACCATATTTCCACAGTATCTCTGTGTACCAGGACAGTGTAATTGATTGGACACGTGGTCATCTAAGCCAGAGTAGTTCATTTCAAACCTATTTATTGTCCTGCAAAGCAACTGCATTGTACCATAATTTTTTTCTCTCCTGTGCTCTCCCAGGCTGTGGGTCATAGTGCTGTTGAAACAATAGACCCATTCATTTAACTGAGTAGGTGCTTGCAAGTAAATGTATGGCATCATTATCATTAGCTTCAGTTCCATCAACAGGGTGTCATTATCGCATTTAACTTAATTAGTATGGAAGCTCTCTTGAAAGAAAGCTTCATAGAGAGGGATGTTGTAAATATATTCTTGACTTCTAATAAATAAACCAATAGGCTACCTCACAGTGAAGAATTTATAAAATAGCTGCTGGAGCGGAAGGCAGGCGAAGTAACACGTGTGTTCATGCTTAGGGCAAGGAGCTAGCAGGAGAGCGGCAGAGACAAGCTCACCTAGCAGCTGCTTATCATGAATGTATTATGGCATGACATTATCTTTTCAGTTGTGCTCTGGAGGAGATGCGTAGCTTCAGGAGGACGGGCAGGGGTGGGCCAGGCAGTTGCACGTGCAGCTGTGAAATTTGGGTGCCTTTGCTCGTAAGCGCACTTGTCCTGTTGCGCTTCTCAGTGCGGGAAGGCAGTAGCTATTTCTGAATTGCTGCAGCACATGCAAAGGAGTTACTTGCACTGTTTACTCTTACTGGGTTTTTGTAATCTAAACAACTCATCTACAGTTATGGAAAACATAAAAAGATCTATTTCAGCATATTGGCCTCCCTGGTCGATCAATATACCCTGCTCCCTCCCCCGCCTCACTCCTGAGATCATGTCTCAGAGCTCCGTGAGGAGTTACTGCTGCACGGCACGCACATCTGCTTGTGGCATACTTTGGGTGATTTTTTTTTTTTTTTTTTCCCATTGCAAGTATACACAGATGAGCTGTCTAATGAGCAATTAAAAAGATAGCCGAAGACTAGACGTTAATTGTTTCGCTTACCCAGCTGAACAGACATGCATCCCCTTTCACCCACTATCCTCCTTTCTTACTCAGAGACAATAGAGGAGCCTTTGAATTTTCCCTTGTGTTTTTCAAAATGCCGCATTTGAATGCCAGCCTCATCCATTCCGAGTTAGGCACAGGCACCCGTAATGCTCAAAACAAATGGAGCAGCTCCCTTTTTCAGCTTGCTTTTCAAAGGAGAGGAAGGTATTATGGCCATGCTCTGGGTGAGTAAGAATTTGTATGGCTGTTTGTCCTTTCCTCCATAATAATCTATTGATCAGGTTTCACAGAGATGTTGGGATATTTAACTTCCTGCAACTTGCAAGGCAATGAGTAGATGGAAAGGCTCGGTCTGAGCTCAACCCTAATTAGACTCCAGGGAGTGAATGGACCAGGGGAAGAAGCAGGGAGAAATACTACAAGTGTCACAAATGTGGGAAAAGCTTCAACTGGAGTTTGTATGAGGGTACGTTTTTAGGAACCCTGGCTTTGTTAATTCAGCAGCTCAACTAACTAAACTGCCTTCTGTTGTCTGGGTGCTTACAGTTCACCTGAGTACCAGTTTTTCCAGCTTTTCCTTATAATTGTCTGGTCCAGAATTGTGGGTGGTTTGGTTTTTTCTTTTCTTTTTTCTTTTTTCTTTTTTTTTTTTCTTTTTTCTTTTTTTTTTTTTTTTTTCTTTTTTTTTTTTTTCTTTTTTCTTTTTTCTTTTTTTCTTTTTTCTTTTTTCTTTTTTTCTTTTTTCTTTTTTTCTTTTTTCTTTTTTCTTTTTTTCCTTTCTTCCCCCGCCCAGAGATCAGCTCTTCTTTCTTAATCATGAAAAGCCTAAAGAAAACAAATGAGAGCGCCATGGTAAAAATATGTGAGCTGACATCTCTGACAATGAAAAATTTCCCTGCAGGCCACCTCAGCTATGGGGCCCCCTCAAATTTGCTCTTTCCTCATCTTGTTGAATATCAATAGTTAAACATCTTCCAAAGGGGCCTTGAAATCACTTCAAAAGAATAGAAAGATTGCAATCTACCTTTCTTCCAACAGAGGCAGTTCTGTAATACGTGTTTGGTCACGGGGCTCAAATTAAGTCCAGCAGTGCTGCTGCGGGCAGCTGCTGCTGGTGGCTCTGCGTGGTGGGACCCAGCCCTTAGTGCTGGCTTCGGGTGCACGCCTGGGCACCTGCATCAGCGGCGTGGACAGAGCAGCTACAGGTACACCTTGAGAGGCGGCAGCAACTCCAGGAATGACAGCTCAGTCTGTTTGCCGCGGTGTGTTGAAGGCTTTCTGAAGGAGGTGAGCTCAAAGACAACTGAAGCTGGAGGAAAAGTAATTAAAATTAATCTGGATCCATTAAAGATTATTATTATTATTATCGCATTTCACATCATCCAGATGGCAGAAGATAACTTGTCAGCATTCGCAACAGTGGGGGGTCCAGGATTCACTGGATTTAACAGCAAAGCTATAAGCAAGCATTGGACACAGTTCATGTCTGATTGACTGTAACGGGCAAAATATCAGAATACTTCTTCTTGAGATTGCAAGAAGCTGGGAGAAAAATTGGGGACATTAGGTCAAACAATTGCTGGAGTAAAAGTCCAACAAGAAGCAGAAGGAACATCAGAAACACTTGAAACTAATTGTCTTAAACTTTTAAGACAGATGGGGAAACGCCTCAGAAGGTGCTGAAGTTTTCCCTTATCATTTTGATCAGGAGTAACAAGAGGGAACATTTTTACTTTGTCATCCTGATAGCTGGCTAAACTCACTGCTCCTAAGACAATTCTTTTTTACTGTTAAATTGTATTTTACAGATCACATGTTCACGGAAAGCAAACTGTCAAAGTGGGTATCGAACAAAACAGCTCCTCGGGTAAACCGGACTTGAACCTTTGGCATAGATAAAATACGTACAGCTGAAGTGTTTGAGATAGGAAGCCCCTGATGAGGCACAGGTGCACTGCAGAAGAACGACAAATACCTGAGGAACTTCAACAGTTTCTGCAAGAGTCTGTGGCTAAGCTACCTTCGCCACAGGTAAATGGCAATGCTTCTGTGAGATCGGTATGGATTTACTTTAGTGAGACTCATCCTGAATTCTTAATCCTAAATCATTTGCCCAAAGCCCTTACGTCCACTGAAATCAGGGGGAGATAGGTTAAACCAACTTGAAAAAGAAGGTGCATGCTGTTTCTGATGTGAAAATTAATGACATCTTTCTGAACACAACGTGAGCAAGTCTCAGTGTTTGTTTTTTCCTGATTGAATTTAGTGCCTTAGGAATCATGGATGAACACGCAGTCAGAATGCCGGGGAATAAATAGGGAGTGTATGTTTTTAAGCTTGTATCCAAATGCACTACTGGAACTTGATTTGGAGTCGGCATTTTGTCCATTGTGCAGCACTACACTGCAAGCCATGGAGTTCAGAGATGTTAAATTAGCCGTAGAAGGACACCTCCTTGTTTCTTAATTTCAAAAGAAGCACATTGAATGTGGTGAAGAGAAATAGTTTGTTTCCAGACTGTGTAAAAGAGAGTCACAGAGTTCGAAGAAATTATCTCCCCCTATTCCTGTTGAGATGTGCAGGCGTGCCGAATTCCTGGCAGATCTCAGTTAATCTGCTGCTGGTTTTTGCTGCTCTGAGGAGGAGAACCAGCCTGTGCGTTAGCTCGCAGTCACTCCTGCAGACAGACCCCTGGCTGGATAACAGCTCTGCGTGCGTGCGTTCATGTGTGCCTGCGTAATGGTGTGAAAACGGTGAGATTAGACGGTAATGGTGGGTCTTGTCAGGAGGTCCTTGATCCAGCGGTGCTCCCTTATGGAAAGTGACCATTTCTTGTCTTTATACATAATTGTCTGTTAATACAAATGTGAACCCTGTAAAGGAGTGTCAGCGTTTTCCAGCTCCGCTGACATTGTATCTATGACACGCAGCGAGGCACCTCCCTATGCTTAGAACAGTAAATAACTGCCAAGTGTTGCAATTTGGTGTTTAATGCTGATTTTTCTCTTTATTTCTGCAAAAGCAAAGGGCTCCTCTGGCTCTTCTTACTATTCCAAAAAGTATGTCTTGCTAGGTCAGCTGGATTAAGTTGGCATGCATCTGGACCAGACTGCATTAAAGCAATTTTTCCCTTCTCGTTACCTGAACTCATTCATTCACAGCTTGGTACTGAGAGTGCCGTTCTGAATATACGTTATTGGGGTCATCTTCCCCTCAGCCCTCTGAGGTAAGGATGGAAGAGTTTTAGATTTACAATTGAGCATCAGGTTTACCATTTCATAAAGTCAGAAATAAAATTCAAGGGAGAGTAAATGGCTAACGCAGAGGCACACATAAAGACAAAGAAAAGAAGCAAATAAGTCCCCTCGTTTGGGGAAACAATTAACAGCAATTCTTCCCTTCCACCGTGCAGAGCTCTATGCATCCTACCTCTCTCATTTTCAGTGGCAAAGGAGAAAACGTATTTGTCTCTACAGCCCAATAAGAAGGGTTCCTCAAGGGTGTTTACACTGATGTGGGCAATTGCTGCACCAGTTAGTCTTATAGGAACAGCAAGCGCTGCATTGACCAAAATTATGCAAACTGTGTGTGACATCCTCAGCTTCATTGCCAGTGAACTAACAAAATACCCAAGTTAAATCCACAGTATGTCCATTTTACAGACGCACAAAAGTCAAACCATTTAATAATAAATCAGAGCCTTGAACACATTGCGGGGGTGGGTGGGGATGGGTCTTAAACTATAATCAATTTTAATAACTAGTTCAATCAAGGAAACATACATGCCCTAAGGGAAAATGTATTAGCAAATTAAATCATTGTGATGAAGCAATCTTCCTTATGAAAAGAAAAATGAAAATGAGCATGATGTTATTCCTTATGCATGTGGTATCTTTCCTGTATTTATATTTGGGTTTGTAGAGTGCATGCAAATTATGGAGAAAAGTATACGTGGCAGCAGCGTGCAAAGTGGCTGGTCACCCAGCAGCACTGAGAGACTTATCCTCCCAGGCAAAAATGTACAGTAGACTTCTTAATATGCCTTGTGATCCAAAGAACAGCTGAAAGTTTTGTAAGAGAAAGCTCCAAATTGAACTCTTCCAGTAAGACCCCCACAGGCAACTTCCAGGCTCTCAAGTCTGATGACTGTCTCTGCTACGAAGGAGAGCTCACATGCAAACGTTCGAGAGCTTTATAGAGCAGCATCTACATCCTGACATGACTCCTGAGATGAGTAGAGAGCTAATGAAGATTTTGGAGGACTAATATAGTGTGCTCTCCACAGCTCCTGCCTCCCAGGAGGGAAGTGTGCACCGCACCTGCCTGAGCCTCAGAGCTGTGTGTAAGTGCTGCTGCGTGTGAGCTGTACTACAGCACTACTCCTGATGGCACTGCGAGAATAACTACCTGCCACTGTGCAAAGCTCTGCTAGACTTAAAGAGGTTTCCTCTGGCCAGCCATCCTAATGCTGTACTGAAGAAATGAGGTGATACGCGTGCGCAAGGATACTGATGGAGGCCCTTCTAGACAACTCGGTACATAGCTGAAAATGTAATAAAAAGATGGTCGTGGTACAAGATTTCCTTTCTGCGATTTCCCTTTGTTCCTCTTGCAGAACCTGGGTGAAACATTAGCTGTTTCTATACAGTGAAAAAGATCTTGCTTTAGCTAAAAGACCCTTGCTGTTACTTTCTGTATATTTTTTGAGGGAGAAAAAAACATTTCTTGCCAGGAATGAATAATACTGGCTACCGCAGGAACATAGGGACACTTCTTATGGCTATATTTGTTATTAATTTTTATGGAGCGACAAAGAGGTGACTTCACTAAATTGCATTAGAAGCATAATAGAGCCTTGCCCAACAAGACTTAAAAGTAGCTGGTCAGCTCTGTTAGAGACTAATGCATAGTCAATTTTAGGAGCAAATGTGTTTTAAGCATAGAAGAGCAACAACCACTCATATTATGGAACTACTGGAGATGAATTTTCTTGTCTGTAGATGCAGAGCTCCTTGTAGCAAGGAGTTAGAGTGACCCACTGTAGGTCAAGTATTAAATTTTTAGACCTAGCTATGAAATCTAGCAGAGTACTGTCCCAGCAAATATTGTTGTAGTTCATGTTTTTGCACAGGTATCCAGGTGTGTGGAAAATACACAATGCAGTAGAATATACAGCACATTTCTGGAAGCCTTGATCCAAAGGTGAAATATTCGTATATTTGTCCTTGAGTTGTCTTTTGTGCAAAATTGTTTGCCATTGAATTATGCAAAGACAATGAGCAAGGACTGTTCCTTGTCTGCCTTGAGCTCCAATTTGCAACCTTACTGGAAAGCAGGTTAAGCAGGTTATGGTACTGAATGTATCCCAGTTGCTACTGTGCTCTAGGTCAGAAGGTACTATCACTTAATAGTAGGGGAAAGAGACAGTATCTTTTGACGTATCACAGTGGGATTGGTTGGTAGATGTTTATGGTACTGATTGATAGCTGTGGAAGGCTGGTATATTTGCTAGTATGTGCTGGCAAGAGACTTTTTTCGCCATGTATCTGCAAAAGTGCTGATTAACCTTACTGTGTTAAGCAAGAAATGTCCATACTGCAACTGGCTGAGAACAGCTTGTTAATGCTACCAAGCTACAAGAGAGCTAGTGAAGAAGAACCAGTGGTGGAGATGGAGGAGCTTCTGCAATACGTCACCATCAGATTTTACCAAGCCGGGAGAGAAAACTGGCTGAACATCATGCTTGGTACGGTTGGACCTGAAGAAAGCAATACACCCACCACAGCTTTACCCAGCGCTGGCTCACAGGGAATGCAAACCCTGTGCTGCAAGGCAGGTGGAAGTTTTCCTGGTCAAAATGATTGCAGCCCTACTGATGTAGGGTGGGATTTGGTACCATCTCGGTGGAAGCACCATCCTTTAAGTGGGAGAGTGCAGGTAATGATGTATGGAGCCAGCAGCAGGCAGTGGTTGTGCTGCAGGCGAGGCTGGGAGCTGCACCTCTTGGCTTGGCTCTGTGGGACTCTCCGGTGACTGGCAGGGAAGCTGAGGCACCCATCCAGCTGTCCCTGCCATGGGCTTTCTTAGCCCTGGCACTGCTGTGCCTCACTGTGGTGGGACATGGGTTGGGGCTTTGTATTTTCCCTCCTCATTTTCCCTTCCTCCTGTCAGCCGATCCATTTCCTAAACCCAGGCAGACTTGGGCTGTTCCTTCACCTCTTCTTGGGCAACTTATTCCCTTGAAGAGAGGGAAATAGGATCTGGTGTTTCAGGTGTCTCAGCTGCACTTTAACATCTCTTACCTGGGCAGGAAAGAGGTGATGGTGTCTCACAGCACAGTGGCCTTTGGTTCCTGGCTTCTTAGGGCCTTCGCTTGACGTGGGCTGTCTTGCTGGCAATCTGCTTCTCTCTCCTCTGTGGCCACAGCAAAAGCAGAGAGGATGGCAATTCGGCGCTGACCGCTGTCATGGCTCCTGCGACGTCCTTGATGCCATGCAGGAGATGGAGACCTGACTGTCCGTGGTAGTCTGAGATACAGGTGACGTCTGCCCCTTTTGGAGCTAGCAGCAGCCTGGCATGGTGTTGATCAAGATCTGTTAATCTGATAGTGGGCCTCCCTTTTAGTCTGTCCTGTCAGGGATATTTGCCGGAGGATGTAGCTGGACAAAATGCTTGTCTTCCCCTGAAGGATGTCTCTCATCTCATCACAGGTTTCACTCCCCTTTCCAGCAGCTAGAGGGAATTCTTGTAGGACAGCAAGGGAATATGGCAAGCAAGCTTGCGGCCCGCAAAGGCTCTTGCACTGAGCTGGAGCAGAATGTAACAGCAAGGTGCTGTTGTACTTGACACAGTGACACTGTATCTGAAAATATTCCCCAGAAGACTTGTCCAGCAGAAAGCATATTAACCCCAACAGGTCGCTGTGCTCTCTCTGACTTGAGCATTACGCTCACCTGCTTTGCAAACAACTATTCCCTAGCACCCTGAGGAAAATTAAGGCAACCTGTAAAAAGCAGAGAGCAATCAAGGCACCCATTCTTTAGTGTAAAGTGGGCAAAAATATCCTCTCTAATGCTGCTTCTGCTCTTATGAGTTCGACAGTAACTTTTCTGTTCTGTACAACTTTGTCCTATTTCCATCAGGATATCGACCCGCACCCCCTGCCCTCGGTGCGCTTTACTGCGGAGCACAAAGCTACGTGGCTCCTTTTGTTTTTGTATCAACAGCACTCTTGCTGTAAACCGAAGCAGTGAACTAACGGGATTTAATTGACTAGTGCTGGATTTTCACAGCAGACCCCCTGGGGCACCCCAGCTCTGCTCCTGATGGCAGCCTTTTGTGCCATTGATTTTAAGCGTAAGACGGTGGCACAGCATGCGGGATATTGGAACAGCATTGACAGAGTTAATTCACACTCTGGTTGGTCTTGATCTCTTGCAAGCGGAAGGGTAAAATCATCGTGAGGCCGTGGATGTGTATGGAGGGGATCTATACTATTTGAGCCAGCGGTATCCCAAAAGTCTTTCAAATAAACATATGGGCTTCACGTTCCAATTAGGAAGTTTTAGACTGATAAATCACTCGATACATTAAATTTCAATAAGAAAGGTAAAACGTTCCTGTTGTTTGTGCTTGTACAAATCTGGAATATCTCCTGCGGCTGGGAAGGATTTACGCTTGTGTTACAATTCGGACTGAAAACTGACATGAGCAGCTGTACTGCAGGGAATAAATGAACGAGTGGGGCAAAACTGCTGTTTTGGAGCACTGGGAGGGGTGCAAAGTGACAGAACCGATGTCTATAGATATTTCCAGACTAACTTTTTATGACTTTGTTACGGGGTAGTGTGGGACCCGGGACTCGTCTGTGCCAGGTTTTTGCGTGCCATACGACCAGCCTGTAGCATTTTGGCAGTGGGTTAGCTGGCCCTGCTCTAGCAGTGCCACCAGTGTTTTTCGTGCATCTATGCTCGCACAGGTGGCCTGAAGTCTCCACCGTGATTTCCACCCCACCTTCTCTGCTCTGCCCCATGCCGGGGTGCAGTTGAGGAGTCCTGCTTGTCTTCTGCTGGTTCATGTGTGCCGCTTCACGTCTCTGTCCAGAGCCTTGACCTGAGATGTGGCTTCTCCCCATGTTTTGAGGAGGTTGTATCTGCATCCCCTGTCAATGCCCAGAGCGCAGCAGGCTGGACCACGTGCAGCACAGACCTGCCAGTGCATTTTGAGAGAAAGGCAAGAGAGAAGCGAAGCAGAGAAAAGAGGTTGAATGGAGAAAATAGTCACCCTGAGACAAATATGATATGATGGGCAAGATTAACTTACATAAAGGGACTGACTAAAGTAATAGAAGCGGGAGCCAAGCAAGATGTTTTTAATGTGGTGCACGAACCCATTAATCAGACTAAAATGTTGTTTGTGTAACATTCTGTGCCCTACACGGTACGCGAGGCCTATAAATCTATCTGGTCTATATGGAAAATTTGTGGGTCAGGATAAGCAGAGAATGCAGCATCAAATAAAATAAAACAACTGCCAGTGCAATCAGTGATTAAGAAGTATTGAAACAAACACACGAAGACTACTGGAAATGACAGCTTTGAAATGCTCGCACAGTGGGCCTCTTTTTGAGGCACTCACTTATAAAATATAATGTTTCCGTATCAAAGCCGTATAGCTGAGCAGCTTTGATAGTATGGATTGCAAGTTATTGTCTGTTTCCCAAGCTTGCTTCTTGTTGTTAGTTATGGAAGACCCTAAGCTAGAGGATAATTAAATGAAAGGACCATTTCAAGGAATTATCTGGATAATTAGTTGCGATAAATATGATTTTGCTTTAGAGCACTGAAAAAATAGAAGCCACTGAGTTGAGACAGGAAATCATATGGGACGCCTTTCATGTGAACATATTTATTATCTATTTTAATTAGCAAACTAAGTCATAAATGTGTAATGTAAAGTACTTGTCTGGGGTTTCTTTTTGTTAAACGACTTAATTTCTGAAAGTCCATTATGCTGCACTTTATATATACATCTTTTTATGGCTACATCAGTGGCGAGGTTTTACAAAAGGACAGCAAAGTGAATTATGGAGAGATATTAACATTTTGAACTAAGTTGGATTTTTTGGTCTGCCGAGTTCTGCATTTGAAAGGTTTTGTGTATATTTGACCTACTTCTAGTGGCTGGAGCCTTTAGACTATTAAAATACACAAAAGCTACTACAAACAACATTAATTCTGTGATTGAAACTCACCAAAGCAAGAAAAGTCTGCCTGGAGTTGAAATGCTTTACTTAACTTTCTCTTGCAGTAAAATATTCTATTTGCACCTGGAAATCAGTCTTGTAAAACTTGCTGTTTCTGGCTGCCTTCTGGGTATATCAGACATGCATTCTTTATTACTGTTGGAGAGGATATTTGGAGGCACTGGAGAAATTACTTGATTTAGTAATCAAGATTACGTGGGAAATCAGGATCCAAGGGAATCTCAGAGCTGAGGAATTTCTCAGTAATGCCCATTTTGCACATGGGTAGATAGTACCTGTCTCAAGAGGTTTAGGCATAATTTTCAGCAGTGAGGCACAAGGGAAAGTTTAAATGAACAATTAAACACTGTTTTTTACACAAGTTGCCTGGTACTGAGTGCCCATTACCTGTGTAAGCATAATGGTATAACAAAGAAAAAATTCCTAATTGTTATTTTCAAATTGTATTGGCAGCATTCATAAATCCTAAAGGAGATTGACATCCCGGTCTGTCAGGTGCTGACAGTTCATGGTAGGACACCGTCTTTAATTTTGAAAACTTACTGGCTGAGTCGACAGGACAGGGAAAGGGCAGAAGATGAAGCAGAGCCTCAGAGATAAATGAACTTGTGGCGCACCAGAAGCAAAGGGCTCTGCCAGATCTGACCAAAGGCTCAGTATGCAGCCACCAGCAGTGAATGCTGAAAGAAAATTTATTATGAACTGGGTAGATTCAGGGTGAATTAGTGGGTGAAAATTGTGGTATATCCTCATATTTTCACAGATTACAAACAGCTCAAACTGGACGTTGCACCATAGCAACTGATGAACCGATGCTCCATGAATTTCCATGAAATGGCATTGTAAATGTAATGTCATCATAACCTCCACAATTCAGTTGTTCTGAGTGAAGAAATGAATGTTTCCTTTCTTTTTTTTTTAAGACCTTCTGTCTTATTGTTCCTGTGGCTTCCTCCTAGCTTTGCCATGTGAGAGTGGTCCCTTTACTCCTCCTCCAAAGCATTCGTGATTTTGTAGGCGTCCCTCAGAGATCTTCCTCCTTTGCGCTGAGAACAGGATTAATATTTGTGTGCTGGCTTTTGTTTATTCCCAAGCCTATTCGGCTATCTGTACAATGTTTATCTACATTTTAGCGTGGGCATCCATGAATACAAGTGTCCGTGCTGCCACCAGTATGTTTGCTTATGGGAAAAACCTCTCTTAGAGTTGTAAGGCACTTCGTTAATGCAACATTCAGCCTCAGTCACTTTTAATGCTGTCCTCGTTGTTGGAAAATCTGACCTGGTCTCAGAAAGCCAAAGAGCCTTGTTATCCCTTCCAGGGCTTTTAAACGCGGGCCCGTCATGGCAGTAATGTAGCTCCAGTTTATGTACTGAAGGAACCTCCCTCCTGACTGGTAGGGGCATGAGTTGTTGACTCCATTTGATCCCCCCTATTGTAGACATCCTCAGATCTGCGGATGCCCGCTTCAGTCTCTTAAATAAAAGGTTTCCCTTTCTTGTGTGTTGGCTGTAACACGCTGGAGAATGGTTGTTTGATAGCTTAATTTGCTTTTCTTTTTTATGATAGCATTTAAAGGAAACAACATGCTGCCGACAAGTGCTATAGCATTAAAGCTCCCTTAAATCCCGGGTCCTACCACGGGCCCACCGAGATTTATTGTTTTTGCCATGTGAATGGCAATAAAGAAACCATACTAAATAAATATTAGAACTTCCATCAGCTGTGGATTTAAGTTTAATTATAAGCCACAAATTCAAACGAGGCTTTCTGATACTTTGGGATCTTCTAGCAGGCCAGAAGGACGTTTCAAACACACCTCAGCTAATTTCGGTGGAGAGCTGTGTGCTGTATGCTGACTCCTGTCTGAAATGGGGCAAAGCTTGGCTGCGTGTCACGCCGAGCTCGCCCCACTGAGGAGGGCCCACCCAGCAGCACATGGGCTGCATTTTGCAGCGAGAGTCTGCTCCCGTGGGCAGGCAGCCAGAAGTAAGCTCCCTTCCCACTCAAGTCTTACTTAGGCTGTATTTTGAGAACTTAAGTGATTCGTTGACCTTGTATCATACTTCTGCCCAGGACTAAATTTCACCTTTTAATGCAGAACTTGAATACGATTCTTGTAATTCCTGAAGCCTAGGACAGATCTACTGTGCAGACATGATTTTCATTGTGAATTTTGGGGTTTGCTTGAGTTCTGTCTCAAAGTGAAACTTGATTTCACAGCATTTCTTACAGTCATAACCAGGCCTATGTCGGTCCTTGGAAAATGCAGTTTATTCTTCAGGAAAGAGAACTTTCAAAAGCTATATAGTTATGCAAAATATATAATATATAGCATTTTTTCTGCACAGATAGAAAAAGCATTTTACTGTTGTTCATATATTTGCACATGTACTTTAAGAAATACATTATTTCTTAAAAAGAGGTGAGGTTCAAGGTCTGGAAGCTTGAGGTCCAATACTTTATTAATGCACTGTTTTCCCTTTGGGTGAATTATCTTCCTTTTCCCATGTCTCTGTTTGTAATGTCATGCAGGACTTGAAGTTATTCTCCTTGGCAAAGTGCTGAGTAGAAAATCTGTGACAGATATTGCTAGATTCTCACTCAAATATAATTTTTGTCAAAAAGATCATCTGGCAACTAATAAACCATTAACTTTAACAAAATTTATACTTCCAATGATTTGTACCTCAATCATTTTTCTTCAACTTTAATGGAATATTTCATCAAAATTTATCAAAACTATGTTTCAAATAAAAATAATTTATAAAGAGACTTCTTAGTAATTGAAATTTTTATAGCATTTCATAGATATTTAGCCAGAAACTTTCATAGTATTTTATTTAATTATAATCAATGTTTGTCTTGAAGTACCTTGAGGAGTAAAAAGGGGTCAAAAACCACAGCTTAAGAAACAGAAAAAAACGTAGAACTATTGCCTAATGGACTTGGTTTTAGATTTGACCAGTTCTAATTGTTGCAAAGTATGTTTGTGCGTGCTGTGGCTTCCTCTGGAAGTACTTGTGTATTTAAAGCACTGTAATGCAAGAGATCCCATTTTTGCAGATTTCTGTTTAGGTAGTAATAATGGAATAGGAATGGCAGGATTTAACCTGAAGAGATTATCAAAATCTTTTCTTCTCTTTTTAAAAAAAAAAAAAAAAAGTGCATAGCCACTTGCTTGATGCAGTTTGATAAGTTATTGCTGCATCAGACTGTATGTGCAGTGTCACCAATGTATGTGTTGCTACAGGTTTTTGGAAAGCTTACAGTGCAGAGGTCTTGGCAATTATTAGAGGAAAGTTCCACGTTACAGTTTTCTCATATTTGTCTTATTATCACAGCAGAGTCCTGAAGGTTCCCTCAGGATGGTCGTTTGTGCCCTGCACTGTGCATGTGAGAAGAGATGCTTCCGTGATGAGCACAACTGATTTATACATGCATGTTCAGCCTACTCTAGAGAGACCTCTCTATTTTTTATGAGGCACAGGATTGAAAGGATTTCTCTGTCTCATTGAATTAAGTCCCCCTGCAGTCCCAGGCAGCCACCTTACACGTTACCTCCACAAACCAATAAAACTTCGCTGTAAAATAGCTAGATTTCCTGTTCCTTAGTGCTTCTCTAGAATTTCGTTCCTCTGATGGTTAGAAATCATGCTCCCAACCTAACCTTATTTATGTCCAGCTTCTACCTTTTTGTTCTTGTGCCAATGCCGGCCTTTAGCTTAAATAGCTCTTCTCCTTCCCTGGTGTTTACCTCTTTGATATGTTTATAGAGAACAATTATATTCCCTCTCAGCCTTCATTTGTTAAACAGTTTATCTTCTTCTCAGATAAGCTTTCTATTTCCCTGATCATCCTAGAAGCTGTTCTGTGCACCTACTTCAGTTTAAATAGCTTAAATTCATCATTTTTTCGAATGTGGATCACCACAGTTGTCCACAGAGCTCCAAAGGACACTTAAGCAGTTCCTCATGCCCCGTGTCTTGTGCAATTACCTTTGCTCAATATCACTCGTGATACGATAGCTCACTCGTGTCTTCCTTCTCCTCAGACTGATGCCGTCCCTTCTTCTGCCTGCATTTCCCATCCACCCCTTACTACTGCTGCCCTCCTCTGCAGTATTTCATCCATTTTCACTAACCTCCTTATAATGATCAGTGCTTTATTGTATGGCAATGCTCACAAGATTTGTCTTATCAGCATACTACTTAACTGCCGCCTTCCTTTTTTTTGCTGAGGCCACTGACATAAATATTGCTGAATAAGATTGGCTATGAAATCAGTCTTTGAGAATACCCATATTTACCTCCTTTCAGCTCCTTGCTAAGTAGCTGGTACTAAGGCATATTGCCTAGGTAATTTCCCATGCAGTGCTATAACAGATGTTCTTCTAAAGCCCGAATATGCTGTAGAAAGTAAGTTGTTAGGTTAGTCCAAACTATTTCAGATTAATCTATTTTGAATTTTATGTTACCATTTTCCCTTATGTCTTTGTATCTTTGATTATTGCTTCTTTCAAAGTTGATTCAGATATGTCACTAGAATTTATTACTTTTTTTTTTAATTATTTCTTAAGTGCAGGTAGTATATTTGCTATTGCTATTGCAATATTTCATGTGACAGTTCTAGAGTTTTTTGGATAGATGTGGTTTGGACACATCAATTGCATGAGTTAAGATCCTTTGGCTTTTTGTTCCACCTCACTTTAGCCTCTCTTTTATAGTGAACCTATTTTTGTGCCTTTATTCTACATCGTCTCAGTATTCTGTATCGTCATCTTTAGTGAAAATATGCTAAAGTGCTTGTTTAGTTTATGGGCCCTACCAAGATTATGTTTAATATTGATCCTATCTTCAGTGTCTAATGACCTTGTTCTTTTCTTTACTATTTATGTATCAAGCTAAAAAAAAATGTTTACTGTGCATTTACTTTTCCTTTGAACACTTTCCACTTGCATTATGGCAGTTTGTGATTTATCCTTTATATATGCCTCCAATAACTGTTATCATGTCTTCTCTCCATCTTTTTTTTTTTTTTTTTTTTTGGGTTCATTCACTCTTTCTGTGGAGGTCAGATATTTTAAACCTCTGACGATTCCAGTTGTTGTTGTTTCTCCTTGGATTCTGATACATGTCTTTCTTAAAGTATCCAAAGTAGACACAATAATAAAGCAAAGACTTTATGCAGCACTGAGAAAGTACCGCTACATATATTTCACAAACTATCCTCCTGCTTATAGATTGTGGTAGTATGTGTGTTTGCGTCTTTTGTATCAGCCCCACATTGCTGAACTGTGCTTATTTTATAATCCCCTATAATCCTCACATCCTTTTATGCCAAATTGCTGCTTAACCAGTTGTTCCCTATCTTGTATTTGGGCAAACTGATTACTCCTGCCTAAGTGTTATGCCTCATGCTTGTCCTCCCAGTTGAATTGAATCCCATTTTTGCAAGCTATTTATCCAATTTGTGAACGCAATTTGAATTTCAGTCCTGTCCTCCATTGTTCTCACAACTTTAGTCAGTGTCTATAGACTTAATAAGCATATGCGGTACTCCATCATCTGCATCATTAGTGAAAATGTTCAATGGTCTTGAACTAAGGACAAAGTTGCAGGACTGCACTAAATATATTCTTCCATTGTTATAGCAACCTATTGATTGCTGTTGTCTTAGAATAAAGTTAAGAGATGGTTTTCTTTACTGGTCAATCTTCATCTCTTTCTTGTAGGCATCTTCACTGTCATTTTTAATGCAGATGTCTGTCCAGCGGGGCCTGTGAAGTCTTTCCTCTCTCTGCATTTGGAATGCATATACCAGACTGGATTTCGTCCATTTGACTTGGAGGGGTTTTTATGCCTTCTCTTAGGTCCTTGAGATCTTCAGTTCAATTGACTTTAATAAACAGGTCTTAAAGCTGACCTGCTCCAAAATAAACAGACTGTAATTATCTCACTTTTAATTTAAGTTGTTTTGAATCATACAGTTCTTTTCTATTATTTGTTGTTTGATAATGTCTTTATCATTTAATAGTCTATATTACATTGTCTTTTGCTGGTTCAATGACTGGTCAGTAAAGAAGTCTTCCTGCTACCAGTCTGGTAGGTCTAGGTCCTTCTGTTGACAACAAGATTTACTTTTTGGCCTGCTCTGGGGATTTTCTTGGTTGGTCTGCTGCTGCAACATGTATTTAGCTAATTGTTGATTTGTAACACCTTCTCTGGCATTCCCTGGTGAGAACGAGAGCATGCTATAGGTGCAGTCACTGGCTTGGCATTTGGGTTGATTTTTGCTGTGGATGGGTGTAAGGGAGTCCTGAGGATGTCCAGGCCTGGCTGCAGGGTTGAGTGTGCTGAGCTGGGTTGCTCCGGGGAGTGGGGAATAAAGCAGGGAGTGAGACCCCCTTTTTGGCCATGTGCTTGCTCTCGAAGCCCAGATAGATTTAAATGCAATTACCATATTCTGGCATTTAGCAGTCAGCTTGGGCTCACCTGTAACTGCTGGTGGGGCTCAGGGAGAGATGCAAATCTCAAGCGAGACAGTAACCTGTCAGGTCTTTGCTTTTAAAACTACACTAGAGTTTATATCAGGAATATTGTATCTTTTCCAGTTTAGAACCTTTGTCTCTCCTCCCCCACCAACTTTCATCACTGGGAAAAGAGGAAGGAGAAAGCATTAATATACCCATAGTAATGGTGATCAGCATTTTTGTTAACATAGCCAACTTTTTGTGCAGTTTTGCAGCGGTCACGAGGAGGCAATGAAACTTGCCTATTGGAAATCATCTGGAGTGTGAAATGGGACTTTGTTAGAAGAGAGACTCTTATGCATTGATTTAATTTGTCTTTGGTTGTGGTTTTTTTTAATCAGATACAAGGATACCCAGATATTTGAAATTCCCTTTTACTGAGCAATAGATGTCTAACACTGATTTTACTTGGACTCTTATTGAATGAAAACTCATTGGGTTGTATTTACATGAATTGGATAACTTTTCAAAAGAAAAGCTCAGCTTTCGTCTTTTGTGTGTATAAGATCTGATTCCTTGCTTTCTTTTTTCAGCTCTTTGAGCACTAAAGATTTACATGTTCCCTGCTATATATCTGAAAACTAGCCAGAGATCCTGCTAGATTTTCATGTAGGCTTTATGCTGTTTGCAAGATTTTCTTGGAAGCAATCACACATATCTCATTTCTTCATTACTTTTTAATATATGTTCTTTCAGTATCTCCAGATATATTCCTCTGCTTTTGGAGATATGAGGCCATTATCACCCCATTTAAAAATTTCTAAACATGAGTTCCTCCAAGATTTTCAGAACAAAGCATGCTCAGCTGTGACCCTTGGATTGGTGAGCAATAGTGTGGCCAGAGTATTGAAATGTCATAAAAAAAAAAAAATTGTAAGTTTATTTTCTTTTATGTGTTACTAGTAAATTTAATAACATTGTTCCTACTAAATGTCACTTATTTAATAGGTCAGATTATGGACTGTTATGAAGCACGTAATTTTAGGAGGAAGGGAAAGCTGATATAAAGCGAAACCAAGCTGAAACAGACCTTGGTCCAGGCTGTTTCCTGGGATGCTGTTTGGTGCTTGTGAATTCTGACTCTTCTCCTGGCTGTAATGTGATGCTTCTCTGTAGTGTGACAGCTTCAGCTTTCTGCCTGAATGATCTCATCACACACATGCACAAAGAGCCAAAAATGAAAAAATGAAAACTCATATTGCTTATCTGCCTATCTTCTTGGTGAGGAGAAACTCATAATGTCTGTGCAGAACTTCAGACATAAAAAATGCTATATAAATGCTTAGCATTATTACGACGAACAGAGAGAAGGCTGAGAATGGGGTATGATTGCTATCTATAAATACTTTAGGGAGGTAAACTCTACAAAGGAAAAGAGATATTTAAGGTAGAGGACAATGCTGGTGCAAGAGGAAACAGATGTAAGAGGGCCATGAATAAATATAGGGTGGAAATGGGAAGAAGGTTTCTATTCGAGCAATGCAGCAGCCTTCAAGACAGAGTCACAAGGTCAAAATCTTTCCTGGTGTTAAGATGGAGTTTCAGATTTTGGAATCGTATGCTGCAGTTGCTTGCCCAGAGGGAAACTGAAAGTTTAGGAAATCCTTTCTATCGCTCAGCCAGCTGACCAGAGAAATCTTGGGCTACAACCAGACATCCTTCAGAAGGTCTCACCCCTCCCAGTATGGTCACAGTCTGAACTTTTCCTGTCTCTGAAAGAAAACAAGGAAATAGAGTGTGAACCGGTTTTGTTTCCCCAAAGAAAACTTGTTCATCCTTGCTTTAACTGACTCATACCGTGTATCTGAGGATAATATGACTTTGCATCATCTTATCCATAAATATCCTGCAAGAGCAAGGTATAGCTTGCTGGAGGTGGCATAAAGAAGCATTAGGGAAGTATAATTTACACACCAGTGCAACTTATTGCTGCAGTTGCTAGCATTTGTTCCTGTGATCCTAAAACTCCTTGCAGGCAGGGAACCAGGGATGCGGGGTTCCGCAAAGGGTGGACAAATGTAGATGCGGTTTGGCTAAATATTCAAGTGAAAGCAGTTGCTATGCCTCCAAGTGCAAAGAGTGAGGATGCTGCTCTCTGTGTGAACCAGTTCAGATAACTTGGATTTTTGCACGGAAATTCGGGCTTCTCGAGACCTACAGGAGAAATACAATACATTGAACAAGAAGAGCCACATAACAGTCAGCAGGGTATTCCAGTTGGCTGACTTATCTCATGCAAGTAGCAGAGTGGAGGGGGTCTTTCTTTCATTGCTGGAAAGAAAAGCTTCTCCAGAGGCAGTTCACAGCAGGAACATAACTCCAGCTTCCACTGCGGTAAAAATAACCCCATGAGACTACCTAGCCAGGCTGGGAATATAATAGGGCAGGGGAAAAAAGCATCAGATTTGCCCTTTGGAAATCTACAACTTTGATGAAATGCAACTAAAAATAATTTCAGCATGTGGAAGTCTTTGTCATCTATCGTTAGGAACGGTCTTGAACATTAAAGTTGGGAGTCATCTGATACAAACTTCACAGGTAAGCACCATTCTGGGCAGTTGGATTAGGCTTGTGTGCTGCATAATATTTGTGCAGAAAGGAACCAGAATTGCTATTTGTGGAAATATAAGCTTGCTGATAATTGCACTCACTCTATGCTATTAATTAGAGGCTAAACAATGATATTGCTGTTGCCATTGACAACTGAGTCTACAACCTTGGTTTTTTTGGATAGTAGCATTAGGAGACAGAAGTCTGTTCCCCATTTGCCATGGTACAGCAATGGCAGAAAGACTCTGAGTCTTGCAGCTAAAAAAAAAAAAAAATAACGTGCAAAGAGCCGTGTGTTCAAGTTGGCTTCTAAATTTATATTCGCATATTAAGAAGGCCCCGATGGGGAATATGTGCCTCCAAAAGACAGTCGATGCTGTCACCTTGCACTAGAGAGGGATCAAAATGGCACTGCACTGATCCGTAGTGGCTGTAGGCTAGTGCTCATAGCTTGGTTTTGAGGCAAAAGCAGTTCTAAGATTCCAGTTCAAGGGTGATGAATTTCAACTGTTCTTGTGAGACTTGTGAAATAACTCAAAGAAAATATTTCTGGCTGTGATCTCCATTTTTGGCCATGAAAGTGGCAGGCTATCTTTGTTTCTTGGGTGATAAACCCAGCCTGATGCTTTGTGTTGCTAACATGGTGCAAAGCAGCTGCAAGGCTCTGCAGATTTGGGCTAGCACTTCATGATGGGAATGGGGCTACCTAGGGGAAGCCTGGGCCCTCACAGATCATTTAAAAAGCAGATAGCAGATGTCTGTTATCTACAGCCTGCTCTCCTGTGTTGCAGCATTTCCCTACAGGAAGCAGCTACTAAAGGTTATTTTGGAATTATATGCATGGGTTAGGGAAGAGTAGATTTTTTGGTAATATATGAGGAACATATTTGTAATTTTTGGTAATATATATGAGGAACATATATTTGTCATCCCAAATGAGTTTGATCTCTGTCAAACAAACCCATCTTCCACAAAATCATTTAATTTTGCAAAATAAAGGGTGCTGTATTAGTTCTCATATTCCATTCTGATCCTGAAAGCTTAAGCGTTTTCATTTACGGCCCTTCTGCTTCACGTGTTTTTTGACAAATTTCAGATCGCTGCTGAGTTACTGCTGCCTGCATCAGTAGCGGCAATGATTTCCGTGTAACAATACTTCCCAGATCTGCTAAACCTCCCTGAAGTATGTTTGCTGAAACACTTTTCTATGTTTATATAACCGATTGGGTCATTAAAGAATTGAGAGAGGATTAAAAAAGCGATAGGAAAAAAACACTCTTTCTGCATTCACAATTGCAGTGGCGCTTTGACTGGGAAGCACTTGAGCGCTGTCTCAATTGGGCAATCTCCTCTCAGTGCATCATAAACAGTCTTCGGCTAATATATTGCTCCTACCAGTTTCATGTATATGAATAATGCAGACCATCAGTGGACTGAGAAAGACCCCAATAAATTGCACAAAAGTAATGAAATGTGTCTATATTAGGATAGAGAAACCCAGAGAGGCTAGCACTCAGCTCCTCGCTTGTTTTCATACAGTATCAAGTACAAATTAAACTGCTGTGTATTTCTAGATGTTGAATCCTCCGGATAGTAAGGATTATTAGCTTTGGAGGATACGTCTACACAAAAAATGGCAGCGTGGGAAGCACACTTTGCTGGTGTTGATTAAACTGGAGTGCACGTACCCCCGATCCCTGGCAGGATTGATGCGGTCCTGCTGGAGTCCGCGCTGCCACATCTTCACACTTCCTGCGACTTACGCTACCTAGATTAAATCTACCACAGGACACGTTCGCAGCCTGCGCCTCGAGCCTGCTTTTGCCAGCTGCATAAAGATGCTGTGAATGTAAATCAGGAGGAAACCTCTTACCAGAAACAGATGCGTGTCCACCCCCACCGCTGCTCTCACAGACCCTCTCCTGGCAGGTTTAAGGGTTTGTGTACCAGGGTGGGTGGCAGCAACAGGTCACAGCACCGCCTCCCCCGCTCTGCACTGCTTACACAAGGGGGGGCCACTGCAAACAGAAAGTCACTGGCCTTTCCTGATGGTCAAGATTGTCTATCAGATTAAATTTTGTTGGTTAAAAAAACCCCAACAAACAACCTCCAGGGAATAAGCTTCTGCTCTGCAGAAATGTGTTCTCTAACTGTTCTTTTTATGTGGCAGGTTTGGATTACTGTTTCTGTTAAAGGTAACATGCAGGACTGGAAAGGAGATTTCACAGTTAATTGAGTGCCATCCCTGGCTAGTGCAAGCACTGTATTTCATGATCTCCATCACTGTAAGACTATGTGTTAAAACCAGTTCTCTTGTACCTCTTATTCCCACCAAAAAACACATCTAATTCTTGAGTCTATGTTTTTCAAGCCCAAGCAATCCCATTGAAAGCTTGTACTCATTCATTCCTGGGTAAACTCTGCTTTTAGCCTGAATAATTTTGTGTAGAACAATCATGCTCCTTCCAGTCTTCCTATCTCAAGTTTCTTCTAGACTTTACACCAAAAATAGTTTCTTCATTCCTTTGATTACTCCTGTAATTCTTCCTTGTACCTCTTTCCATTTATTTCTCCAAATAAGCATCCTTCCCCACCTCTGCAGAAATAGCTCTTGATTATGCGTGCTAGGATGGCATTTGCTTTTTTTCATAATGCCCTTGTATTAGTGGTTCATAGCCCTCCTACAAATCAGCAAGTGGAAAGAAGTCCTTCCTCTCCTTAGCCATTTCCAAGGGAGGAGCATTCAGTCTACAGGAGAATTTCTTGCTGTTAGTCCCAAGGATTGTGATTCTTCATTTTGTACTTTCAGGTTTCTTCCCATTTTATTAACCTAGTCTTCAATGTTATCCATTTCTTTGTGTACTGTAGTCCAGTTTTTCCCTGCACCAGAAACACTTTCCATTTGTGAGTTATTTTATTTTTTCATCAGTGTTTTTCTAATGGTTCTTCCCTGATCATTAGTGACTTTTATAAAATTATATAAAGTGGGGTCAAAGCTGACTCTTGAGAAACCTCATTTATTATCTCCTTTCAGCCATAAACCTTCCCTTTCAAAAAGTACACTTTGTCTCTGACTTGAGACGGCTTTTCATCCTCACAATTTCTCTTCTAATCCCCATCTCTTCCTGTTTTACTAATAATCCCTGTGTGTTATCATAGACTTCACTAAAGTTAAGACAGATGGGATCAATCACATGTCCTTTGTCTAGAATGTAGGTTATCTTGTCAAAGAAACGTATGAGGTTAATCTGGTTCTATCTGCTTTCGTTAAGCCTATGCTGTATTTTATGCCATTTTCATTTGACCTCCATGTCTTTAATTATCTTTTCCCTTAAAAGCTGTTCTGAAGCTTTGCATACCACTGAAGTCAGAATTCAAGGACTGTGGTTATCCACATCCCTTGTCTCCTGCTGGCTGACCCCTTCCTAAATACAGGCACTATATTTTCTAGTCATCAGTCTTATGGCACTTGGTAGATTTATTAAAAAGTATTGCTAGACAACCAAGAAGTTGCAGGTTACAGAGGTGCATTTCTGATTCAAGCCCTTTATCCATGGGCTTTAGCATGTGCTGATGTTTACTGGGAATTCTCACACAAATGAAAACAACCTATGGAAGTAAGACTTGCATATGTAAAAGTGTAGTGAACTGAGGACCAAAAGTAGGACAGTTTTCATGCCACTTTGGATGAGAAAGGAGGGGGGAAAAAAGTGGAAATGGTCCCTGTAAAGTGAATTACACTGATGCAGTTCGGCTAGGCCAGATCTCACTTTGTTGTTAATTATCTTAAGGAGATGGGAAGGAGAATGAAAAAAAACCAACCCTCATGGGTTGAGATAAAGACAGTTGAATAGGATAACAAAGGAAGAGAATAACAATAGTAACAATAGTAATAATAAATCAAGTGATGCACAAATACAATTGCTCACCACATGCACAAAACCCCCCTAAAACCTGATGCCCAGTCTGTTTCTGAGCAGTGATTCTGCCTCCCAGCTAGCTTCCCAGGTTATAACCGGAGCATGACGCTATATGGCAGGGAATATCCTTTTGGCCAGCCTGGGGCAGCTGTCCTGGCTGTGCTCTCCCAGCTTCTGCTGCACCCGGCAGGGCGTGAGAAGCTGAAAGGTCCTTGACTTAGTGTAGGCACTACAACTACTCAGCAACGGCTAAAAGCATCAGTGTGTTATCAACATTATTCTAAATCCAAAACACAGCACTACACTGGCTACTAGAAAGAAAATTAACTCTATCATCTCAACTGAAACCAGGACGCTGCCCAACCAAGGCGGAAGCTAAACCAATGTAAGCTTCCATCCATGACACTGTGGAGGACACCTTTCAGAAGGGATGTTGCTGGGCTGCTGGCACTGTTAATTAAAAGCACAGAAGAATATTTAAACTAGAACCTGGAGAAGATACCACAGATATGGGACTAATACAACCCCCAGTGCATCTCCAAAAAGATCAGCAAAATTGCAAAGAATAGGGAAAGTAAATCAGGCTGGTCGGACCTCAGCTGACTGATGGCAGATTCAGCAGTAACATCTCCAAATCTGCAGGTGATACTAGGGCTTTTTATTTTTTTGGTTAGTCAAATACTGTGCTTATGGTGAGGAACTCCAGAAAGTGATGCTCACAAAACTCAGTGGGTGAAAAAAGTAGCAGATGAGCCTCACTGTAGATAAATGTAGGGTAATGGGGTTAGAGGGAAATAATCTAAATCATGCTTATGCAATGCTGAGGATTTAACTGGTAGTTACAACTCACGAAAGAGATCTTGGAGTTGTCTTTGACAGTCCTCTAAAATCCCTGCTTGGATGTGGTGGCAGCCAAAAAGTCAGCACAATGTTGGGCATCATTAGGAACGTACTGAGAGCAAACCAGAAAGCACTATTTTGCTCTTGTATAAAACTCGATGCATCTTTTGGGTACTTTGTGTAATTCAGGTGTTTACAATTTAAGAAGTACATAGTGGATATAGAAAAGATACCGGGAAGGGCAACGAGCTAAGAGGTTGAAAATTGGCCCTATGAAGAGAAACTAAAAAGGCTGGGATTTCTCAGGCTGGAGTAAGGGCTGAGGGGAATATGATGGTTGTTTACGATATTGTGAATTGATGGATAAGGTAATAGAAAATCAGGACCACACCTAGGGGATCTACTCTGAGGTCTAGGTGTCTTGACTGCTAACCTAGACCAGCCCTTCTCTAGTGCAAGACTAGAACAAGGACTATGCATTAAAACTAGCAGAAAGTGGTTTAAAATAGATCTAAGGAACTATTTTTTACACCACAGAGAATTAATTTCTGAATCACTTGCAACAGGAGGCTGGCAGATTGCATCAGCTGACTCAGAAGGGAAATGCACAAATTCATGGACATTTAGTTAGGTCCATAAACTGATGCTAATGGAAACAGTCAGGGGTGTACCCCTTAATGTCTTCAGTCCAGGAGCTGTGGAAGCTGCAGGAGTATGAGGAGAACGAATAACTTCTTCTCTTGCTGCTTTTGGAGAGTACTGGGCTACTCCTTATCCAGCTTTTCAGACTGCATGGGCTATCCCTCTCACTAAGAAGATTAAAAAAAAAAATATATATATATACACACAAATATGCACACATAAGAAATGCTAGAAGTGTGTTTATCCAAACCAAATACTTTTGAGTGACTTTGGTTGAGAGTATGTATAAAGGCAGTTATTTATTTGATTGAAATCCTCATTAACTTCTTATAAGCCCTCCCTCTTAGTAAGTCGCTCACCTTATAAACTCCATTAGCTTTGTGTGTTTTGGGTAGTGTGGAATGTTTGCAGGGACAGAGAAATTATAGGTTATTTTCCATTTCCTTTCAATTTGTTTTTACCTGAGGAGGCAATCTACCATTATGTGGCCAATTAAGAAAAGATACAACTGTACCATGCAAGCCCTTTTCAAGACAACAAGATATTTTGTTTCTTAGTTTTGTCTGACCTCACTACTGGCCTTTTCTAGTTTGTCCTTTAAAAATATCTGTGCATATGGATGCAGAGGGCTGACGCAGTGTCAGTTATGAGGCAGCACACCATAGGGTCCTCTGGAGATTTCAGCTTTGCACACAGAGGCATTGTTTCTGAAAAAGGTGGTGTTGGGAGGGAAACTGAGAGAGACTGGACATGCCGATGCAATCAGACTGCAAGATTTTAGGGTTAGGGACCACATGTGTACTCCTGTGCTCGTTAAAAAAAAAAAAAAAAAGAGTTCACAAGTATTTGGTATTGGGAGGAGATGGAGCCTTTAAGGAGAAAGAAAAACAGACTGAACTAAACAAGGAGGGAGAAGGATACCTTTGAAGCTGTAACTCAGAATAAGTGTAAAAACAGAATGGGAATTCTAATAGACCTAGATAAATAAGATTTGGATCCAATTTAAATAACCCAAAACATTAAATACCAGCTAAAACATCCCCAGTGGTAAGAAGCAGAGGAATGCAAATGTACTAAATTGAGCAAGACGGTAAGGGACATTATACTACTCTCCCATGGAACGAGTCAACATCTGCTTTTCCAGGAAGAAGGTGGCTTTCAGTGGAACGTCCTGCTGAGACGTGTGCTCCCGCCTAGATGGGAGCTTGCGGCAGTCGCTCAGCCCCCTCCAGGCTTCATTGGCAGCCTAACGTGCTGAGAGAGCAGAGGCAAGAGGCGACGCGCCCCTCTCCGGAGTACAATAGTTGTGGATATTTGTCTTTTTAAAGTCAATTTTCTCGTAAGCCTCAGAGTATGGAAAATGTGCGAGGAGAATTGGGAAAGAGGAGTGCTTCCAGCTCAGCTGGTGACTGAATCCTGCCTCTGCCATCAAAAACACCCAACAAAGTGGCCCTGCTCCATCTTGCAAGTGGTGACCTAGAACTGAATGCCTCTCTGTCCTTTATTCAGTGCCTAGGCTAACACAGCCTGCAAAGCACCAAGCACTTCAAATTCAGGGATTTGCATTTATAAGAGTATTTGTGGGTTGCATACAGTATCTCTCTTTAAAGAAAGCACTTATTAAGACACTTTCCTCACCCCTTTGTAGTTACAAAATGTCCCCAACATCTTTAATACAAAGTAAGCAGAACACCTTGTAATTTAAGATCAAAACTTTTATATAAATGAGATGAGTAATTTACAAAACCAACTCCAAACTACCCAGCTTCACTATATTGCAAGTTGCAGTATTTGGCACCATTACTTCAGTGCTGTGTTAAAACGATGAAAGGCTTGGAAGATCAGAACATGGTGATTGATACAGAATTCCGTTTATCTGCCTTAGAAGATGTGATAAAAATAAAGATTTGTATGTGTGCAACTTATGATTTATCTTTGAAATTGGAGGCTCTCCTATGCATATAGGGGTTATGTGACAGATTGGTTTGAATGCAGCATTCTTAATTTCACCATTGGTCCAGTTGTCTTCTATGTCTGTGTTGAATTAGACTACAGAAAGTGGTGTGTGTGTGTGCATAAGTCTGCCAGTAAGACAGATTTTTCTCCCAGGAAACAGGCTTCCCATTTTTCCTCCTACCCCCTTGAGAAATTAGTTAGTAGATCCCTAAGAATATTGCTGAATAATAAGGACTCCTAGTAGGGATCTGTGCTCCCATGGTTCCCAATCAGTATGTCTTTGAGGAGGGGGCTGGAAGATGATTAAAAAAGATAGGAGTGATGTCATTCTGGAGACTCCTCCTTTTATAGCAAGGACAAGATGGAATTACTACATTTTGTGATGGTAGTGTGGCAGACAGGAATGCTGTTGTGTGTACCCCAAAAAAAGAAGTGAGCCGCAGAGAAATGTTTATGAGTTTCCCAGTGGTCTTTAGCCTTGCATGAAGCAAAGGTGCTGCAATGGCCTCTGTACAGCCCTTGGCACGCCTTTCGAATTCTCTCTGCGCTACACCTCTGATGCACCTTTGAAGAATAAAATTCTAGTTCAGAATATCCGTGCAGCCACAGATCTGGGAAAGAGGTACTTTTCAGGTTAGCACCGGGTCAGAGGGAGGGAGGGAGGGAGGGGGCTGCACACGGTGGGTAATACTCTTTCCCCTGCTGAAGCCACAGGGCTCAGTGCCGTGGTACTCTCTCTACCAGGGATCTGTGACACAAAGCCTTGCTTTTGTCCACTCCTCAGGATCTGAAGGTGGGTTTCCAGGATTTTGGGACTTTCCATCTGCAGTTTAGAATGAGTTGGCCCCTGATGATCAGATTTCCCTCTCTCTTCGAAGTGTGGGAAAAGGACACGTGAAGATAGGTCTGCATCCGAGCGCGGTGGGGTGCGGCAGGAGGAGCTGAGTGTGTCAGCAGAGCCAGACAGCTGCTCCCGGGTACCCAGGGCCGGCACCACGTGCCTGCTGGTGGCTTTAGCCTCGGACGAGCTCCGGGCTGCCTGTTGACCCAACGCACATTCATAGCTAGACCATGCCAGGTGCACCTCAGGGGTACATCTTCTGGTTTGGCCAGAATCCAAATCCAGTTTGCAGACCAGAGACCTCTGCAATGTGAACTCAAGCGCGGGAAGGGGAAGCATTAGGAAAGTAATTCAACGCCGCTTTCATGAGCTGAACTAAAACTCTCGTGAGGTCCACTCTGAGCAGAAAGCCCAGTGCCCATTCTGTTTTTCTCTGGAGGCTATGCGTGATCTTTGAACCGTGCAGTACAGCCAGAACATTTCAGAAGTGGGGAGTGGAGCAGAGGCAAAGAACTGCTAATTAAATGATGGTCATAAATAAAGCACAAGAATAAGCTATTATATTTAAATCTAGACTATTATTTTTCTTCCTGTTAGGAGTCTGGAATGAACTCTGCCAAAATATTAGGATTTCTGACTGACTTGTCACTCCCCCTCAGCCATCTTTAAAATGGGTCAAAATGTAAATGCAGTATCTTGAACACGTAACGAAGTCTTCCTCCAGCAGGTGATTCACTGACAGGCAGAGTCTATTGCCTAGTTACAGCTAAAAGAAGATTATTCTGAACTTTCAAAGTGGAAATATATGCTTTTTGGTGCTGAAGACCCTGAGTTTGACCCTCAATGTTTATAACACTGCAAGAGCGCAAGTTGCAAAGTCGAATTTTCTGCTGTATAACCTGGTGCCACTGTACTGACTGACACCAGCTGAGGATCAAGGTCATAGGCTGGTATCGTGTTTTGGCAGAAATTGGAGTGGGGCTAACTCCGAGGCAATGTTGGGCAGCAGCTGTTGTCACAGTTGATCTAGCCGTGCTGCCATTTCGACTTGCAGATCTCTGAGGAAGAAGCCTGCAGTGGTTATGGATTTCGGTCAGTCTGGTAGCAAAGTTCTCAGCTACTCATTGCACTTACCGTCTGGCATCTTTGAGGACACGATTCTGACCGCGAGGCTATGGCTAGGGAGTAGAGGAAGTAACGGGAACTGGCTTTGGAGAGCTCGGCACGCTCAGTCACGTGCTTCAGCACAGTAGGCAAACTCAATGGCAGACGCTTAATATTCAGTATCGGTTTGCCTCTCAAACCCAGCAGTTCAAGAATTTTAGGGTTTTAGAAAAATGCTTGCAATTCAAACTTTTTTGAAAGCTGATCTTTGACAACACATCTTTGGTGGGTACCAGCTAATGCAGTACCACTGAATTATACAGAAATATCTCTGAGTATCAGCGAGGGTGTCATTCTTTATATCAGCTGAAGTGAATGCCTCAAATGTAGCTGTGAATGTACCATTTCACATTAAATCATTCTTTAGGCATTTATACTTTGTTTTCCACTGTAGCGTTTTACCCAGTATTCTAAAGATCGAAATAGACTTAAGCATCTTCTAGAAACTGGGGCTTCTGATTTTTAGCCATAGATAACGAAGATCTCTTTTCTTCTTCTCTAACCCACAAATGACAGGATTTCCTCCCTCCTCCTTTTCTCTTTTGGGTCATCTTAGCACATTAGGCAGAAACTCTGTCCCATGCAGACCCTCTAGCACAGTTAGGTGACTTACCTCTCTGTACAAGCTCTTTTTCAGCAGGCTTAAGATTGACGAGGTCACATCTTTGATTTAATAAGGACTCTACAGTCCATCTGGGAAACTCGGGGCTAGTATCAATCCTACCTTGCCTTCAAAATTAATTGAAAAAGCACTTCACCAGTAGCTCAATGACTACCTCAGAACACACAGACTAAATTAAAAGAGCCTGGTTCTCACTCTGAATACTCCCTGCCCATAACTCCGATAAAATTTATGGATAGTAGTCTCAAAAAAAGGCAGTCTTCCTGAACCAACATTCACGTATCCCTCGACATAATTTTAGCACATGTCTCTCTCAAAGTATGTTTACGTTCGGATGTTTGCCGACACACTGATGGCAATCTTTCTATGTGCACACGGGCCGGTAATAGCTTTTGAGAAAGTATTATTGAAGAGTATGTTAAAAATGGCTTAGTGGCCAGAAAGCAGTCACCTTACTTAGGTCTAAGTGAAACATAAACGGGCAGTTAGAGACTTCTGGAGATGATAAATAGTCTGTTTGGATCATTTTAAATGATTCACTAAGCAATGGCTTCTTCTCATAAACACTCACTGCACTAAAATCCAAAATGTCATCTGAATAAAATATTGTATATGGCCATCCTATTAGGTTAGCTATTGCCTTTAAGGAAGCTGCATACCTAATGGATCTAATTGCTCAAGAAGCATTAGAAAATTCCATTTTTTGTAAAATATGTTAGATCATGTTCAAGCAAAAATAGTTTAGTGATTAATATTCTCTCTAATTCTAGAGATGAAATCTGAAGCAAGCATTGAAATGGTCCGCTGAAATTGTAAATAGCGTGCATGTGGGGAAAAGATAGCAGGTTTGTGCTAAATGGTACTTCTAAAATATTACAAAAATAATGTTCTGGGCATAATTGTATTCCATTAGAGTGGATAGGTGCCTGGCAACAAAGCTGAACAAATGTATACATACTGAAAAAGGAGTATCTTGATGGAAAAGGCTCTTGTCATTTAGCTCAATCTGTGTATGCACAGATTTTGCTGGCGAATACAATGGGAGATGCTGAAGCTGAAACAAATTAAACTAGTTTACAAGGAATGCATTTACAGGAGCTAGGGGCAAGGTACTTGCCTTTCTGGAAGGTCCTGATGCTCCCTTCAGCAAGAACAGCTGAACACATGTTCATAAGGGATCATTATGTGAAAACCACTGAATAAAAGAATGATGCTTTAGGATTTTGATGCCCATTGGAAACATATTAAGACAAGGTTGACAGTGTGGGGGGAAGTGTATGTTTTTGGTTGGTTTTTGATGTTTTTTTAGGTATTACTTCCCCTTTCCTCCAAAGCATGAATTAAATCTGATGTTGTTCAACATGCTAAAAAACCCAGGCACATGATGTTTCATTTTGGGTCTGAAAAATGGAAGCTATCCTAAAACACTTGACATGACATAAAATGCCACCCACTGTGGCATGAGGCTGGCTATTTTTACACACATAACTTGAAATACATAGAAAAAGGAAAAAACCTGTGACCCATGTGTGTGCAGGCAAGGTGGCAGCTCAACACCGCGGTAGATTCCCATATGTGTACTATACATGTTGCTTCAATTCATGGTACTCACCACAGGAGCAACACATTGCTCTGTGTAACAGTTTAGCAATATCAGTTCCCAGTCTGTGTCCGGCCAACCTGTCGACAGCTTTAATGCTGACGGCGAACAAGGCTGTGATGAAATGCTCCCTATGAAGTGTCAGGACTTCACGCTGCAGCCCCAGACAAAGGTCGTGTGTGCTCAGGCGGGAAACGAGGTAAGCAAGCTGTTAAATATGTCCCTGGCACGTGAAGTGTGAAGCACTCATGGCCACGGGGGGTGGCACGCTCAGGCTACGTTTCCTGCAACCCGGGGTTCGCTGTGGGGACTAGCGCTGGGCCCCCAGCTCCCCGGCGCAGCTAGGGAAGCAGCGGTGGGGTGGCGAGGGACTCCCCGGGGGACAGCGCCGGGTCCCCCAGCGGTCGCTTTGCTTTAAGCAGATGAGTAACCCTGTTCATTTCAATGCTTACGAGTTTAAAGCCAAGTATGTGCTTAATATTGTGTTTTATTAGGGGCTTAAAAGCGCAGCTGTCTGCCTGGTGCGTATTTGTGCACATGGAGCATCCTTCTTAGCTGTTTCACTTGTGGAGCCTGTGCCACGCCAGCCTGAACAGCTTGGTGGTGCTTTTGGGGCTATCGGGGGGATGCACCTGGGCTTGGCTGTACGTTCCCCTGGGGCACGCGAATATGTACTCCTGCGGAGAAACGTATCGCTGCCTTCCAGGCAGCAATTCTTCAATGCCAAGACTCCGAATTCTTGTAAATCATCTCAGATTTGGATGTGAGGGAGCAGAATGTTTGAGAACATTGGTTACATTTCCTTTGAGAGGGAACTTTGTGTCTGCGCTGAGTAGAGGGACGGTGTCTTCAATAAAATGTGCTGTATTTCTACTCAGGATTATATGGCGTATTTCTTCCTCAGGGGCTTTTCTGCTTATGCTTGAAAAATCATTTTACCAACCACTGCCATGAGTTACCTCAGAATCAAAGAGAAATGCACAGCTTGCTGCTGAACATTAGCCTCTTTTCATGTAATTACAAGTTTGTTGTCACTGGATGGGAGAAGACATAGAGGATCAATTCAGTGAAGTTCCTACCCGCTTCTTTTGCGGTAGACCAGAGGAAGAAGGAAAAAAAAAGTCCCAAATCCCAGTCTTCTGGCAGCAGAAAGTCAGCAGAGGTTAGGCTGAATCGAGCAGCAAATGCCATTAAGATGAAATTTTAGCATCCAACACAGAAACTTAGCCTATTGTACAGTGTTTCAAAGGTATTGGCTGTGGCTTGGTGGCCTCCTGAAATAGTTCCCTTCTTCTCTTCATGAGACGTACACAGCTGCCCATTGCCAGCTTCACAGATGTAAGCTTGTATTTATATTTCTGGCCAGGGTCTGCAGACAAACGGGCAAACAGGTGCTTGAACGCTCTCCGGAGCAATGCTGTGACTGTGCCGTGCACAGAGCCCCCTGCTTCACGAATACGGGGGTCCAGCCCAGTGGCAGGGGTCTGGCAGGCAGCGGTCTTAATGCTGCTTCTTGAAAGTGATGGCAAGAGGAACAACTCTTAGGAAGGAAAAAGAAGAGGTGAGGTCAGGTATAGCATATTTTGTGGGGAGAAAAAAAAAAAATCCATGCTGAAACCAGGACACCCACACACTTTTATGACTCTCCACCTAGGTTTGTTTTATGGAAATGGCTAGGGGATTCCAAAATTACTTCTGGAGGGATTCAATGTTTGTCCTCAAGTATCTGTCATGCGGCCAGTCACACACCAAGAAGACTAAATAACACATATTCAAAATCGAAGAGGTTGCAAATGTTTCAAAGACTGGAATAAGTTTGTGGAAATGCTTGTGAATAAGATATACAGTCACAGTATTTGGATTGGTTCACAAATGATTCGCAAGCAGAGGGAAAAAAAAAAAAGGATGAATATCATCACATAGTTTATTTGCAAAATAAATAAATAAATGAAATAAATCGTTTGACCAGCTCTGTTTCTCAACATAAGAGCTCAACAGAAATGAAAGAGGACTCTGTAGTTCTCATTGCTGAATTACAACAATTTTTTGAGCTTGACTGTGAAAGGAAAAAGTGAATGCTTAGATGTTGTTTGACCAGCAGTTGATGAATGCACTCTTTAGAAAGTAAATAGGTTTTTTTCCAACAACCAGAAATATGTAAAATATGAATAGAGTTTATTTGCAAATTGATTAGACTCCTACTTGGTCTCACAGGGTGTGGGGAGACACAATTAAGCTACCATAGTAATTGGATTTCCCCTTCCCCACACCTCATAGCTCACATAAGGCCTGTTTCATAGTGATACATTCTAAAACTATAAAGACAAGAAAGAAATCATATTTGCTCATTAAGTAGCTGAGGATGATTTGAAAGACTAGACAGGCAGCAATAAAAGTCCTCCAGGTCTACAAGAAACATGCAGTCAGTCAGTTTCTCAGTTCCCCATGAATATAAATATTTTAAAAATAACTTCTTTCAAAAAAAAAAAATCTTTTTATCAGAAATATAATCTGGAATAAAGGTCAGCTACAGACTAAATCTCCTGGAAAGATTTAGACATTTGATAACTTTCTAGCATGCCTTGTCAAGTAGTCATTGATTGTTAGCATTAGCCAGAGGTACGTAAACACTTATAAATATTGTATGCAGAAGACTAGCTGCACTTAGATTGATGATTAATAGGTCTGCTGTTGGTAATCTATGGCATCTCTTTTGCATGAAGAAAGCAATTAGAAACACATTTCCGAATATCCCAGACAGACCTTAGATGACACACAGCATAAAATTGAAATCTTGAAGTACCTACATGCAAGAGTCTAAATTAAAAGTACAAATACAACCCTAGCATTCCCTCTTGTAGTTATCAGGAAACTATCAAAGTTTTTAGGATGAAAATGCAATTTAATTTTTCTCTTATCTTTCTGCACGATCCCTAAATTTTTTTTCTTTCTCCTTTTTTTTTTTTCCTCTTTCTTTTCACTTTAATATATTACCCTGTGTTAAAAAATTAGAACAAAATCTATGGCACCTGTCTAGCATTTGTAAGAAACAATGCAATTATAAACCAGTTGTTATGTGGAATGAATGACAACAGCATGAGTTAGGAAATGAACAGGGATTAAAGCAGCACTTTTTAAAGGGGTGAAACTCATCACTGAGTGGTGTTCCCCCCATGTCCCCACTAGTGCAGCCTGTGGCAGCGGGCAGCTTTCCCCCAGCTCACCCTGAGGGGACCACTTGGGCAACAAAGGTACTTCTTCATCTGGGGGGCGGGAAATGCAGTTTATTGCACATGTGAGTGGGGGTAGCGGCAGGGCTGGGAGGGATGGAAGCCCCCCCAGATGTGAAGGCACTTTGAGAGGGAGGGTTAAACCTGCCATGGACTCGTGTCTCGGTAAGTAACGTGGAGTTAAGTAACGCAGAGTTAAGTAGTGTGGAGCTGACGTTCCTCGTTCAGAAGCCTTTTTAAACATCTGGTTTTCTGAGGCAGTGAAGATCAGTGGATCGCCGTCTGCCAGTACGCCAGTCAGCCATCCTCCCGCTCTCAATCTGTCACCTCTTGCTTAATTTCCGTTCAATTTGTCAGGTAGGTAGAGACCACAGAGGCCCACAAGATGCATGGTCTAGGGGTCAGGTGGAGTCTGTGGGACCCTCGGGTTCCCTGGCCAGCCCATGAGGTTCGCATGGGACATGTGTGCACTCATCCCCCCACGCCTCACCCCACGGCGAAGGGTGGGGATGGGTGGGAGCTGAGAGCAGCGTGGTGGAAGTGCTGAAGGATTGAAAGAAACAGAGGCGCTTGTGGTGGAGGGAATCAGAGGGTGAGGAAGAAGAGGGTATTGGGAATACACATCCAAAATAAAATAGGCTTCCATAGTCTCCCATGCGCAGAGCTTCCTGACCGTGTAAGGGAATTCTTTGCTATCCTATGTTGGTCTGCATTGCTTTTTATTTTGGGAAATAGGTGTTCAGGGTTTTTTTTTTTTATTATTTTAAATTGCCGTTAGCATATCTGTAATTTTGTAAAAGAAATTATGAATGCACTGTAACGGCATACTCAGAGATAGCATTTGGTATTACAGTTTTACTTGAGGGAGAATAATTATTAATGTGTTTTTTTTTTTTTTTTTTAAATTGGGGAATTAACCCTTTCATAACTCCCCCAATGATGTTTTGGGAAGGAAAACATATCTAACTGTGAGTTTATCCAGTAAGTTATTTAGAAAATAATGGAGTGCTTAATTAAAACACAATTTTATATTAAACCCCAGTTTTGGAATCCTTTTTAAAGTAAGAAGGGAAAATGCCGCCTTCTGTCCTGAAATTTCTCCTGCTGATTCTCAGGCGAGAGGAGACTTCTTCAATCTTCATACGGTTTGGTTGTAAAGACTTCGTATTTCTGTACTAACTGCCACAGCATGCTGTCGATAAGGGGTCTTTCTTTCTTTTGTTTTGATACCTTTAAAACACAGGAACATTTGAACTCAGAAAGTCTCCAAACTTGGCTAAAGATCTGAATTCAACCTTAAAGCACAAGATAATTCATGTCCAGTTTAAAGTCATATCCTTAATCTATTGTACCTACAAATTGAAAGGGTCACCAAACCACCAGGAGATCTTTCGTAGCTACAGTAGGTGCCACAAGCCCTCAATGCAAACAGTCGGCAAAAGTCTGATGTTAGATACAGAGAGAGGTTCAAACTTTCCTCTGAATTTCCTTACTTTTGTGCATCCAAGGTCAGAACCTTAATGTTATCTGAATATATCGTGTTTTGTGATTTAATAAAGCAATGTTAGAGGCTAAAGGTCTGCCTACTAAGCGAGTTATTTTTAAAATGTCCTTCAACTTTACGAGACTCTTGAGGATAGAGTAACTTTTTTTTATATGAGTAAAGTCATCAGGGAGAGTACTGGGAGAGTCAGGGGATGATAAAACTTATGATAGCAGCTATTCACCCATTTTAATTTTGTTTGCAACTGATGAGTTTCCTATAAAGCTGTATGTAAATTAAGCGTGTTGTTCAGCAGCTACTCAGAGCTGAAGAGCCTACAGAGCCCTGCCTCACTCGAACCATCCTGGTCAGCCAAACCTGACGGAAACGTCTGTGCAGCTTGGCAGCTGGGTCTTTCCAGAGCCTCCAAAGGGCAGTGCTCCCTCCTTTTCCCTTTTCCCTTTCCACTGCTAGTATTAAAAATAAAATAAAGCAACAATTTTCTTTAACATCGGATTTTGAACACACCTGATTATTAATATCATCCAGTTAGGCTCTTAAAAACCCAGGGCTATAACAGGGACCTGGAATTCTCTCCTGAGTCAGTGCATCACCATTTGTGAGATTGTAAGCCCATTTACTCTAGTTCTGTCCTTTCTTGGGAGCTCAACTTCCAGTTTTAGGTGTCCCCTCATGTGAGAAGACTGACTGCTTTCCCTTGACCTCCATTTTATATTGCGCCGTTGTACTTTACTGCACAATTTATTGCAAGTTTCACCTAGTCCTTTTGGTCTAGCTGGAGTGGCAACCTCTTAGAGCTGCTGCTACCTGTGCCATCCCTTGTTATGATTGCACTGGCCTCTTGGTATATCAACGTGTTCGCAGTTCCCTGTCGGACAGAAGCTGATCGAAGCAGGTACATGCAGATCCATGCTCTTTGGTGCCATCCTGCAATTCGGTAGTGCTAAACAGAGATCAGAATCTGAGTCTGTTATTTCCTACTTAATGCATGCTTCAGTATTTTGATGTGATTTTCCATGCGCTTAAGGATAACAGGAGCGGTAGAGGGAAGGGGAGAAAGGTTCTGTCTTTGAACTCATGCTACACTGAAAACTGCTCACACTCCTGCCCATTAAATTGTGCTACATGATCAGAGGTTACTTTCCCAGGCATAACAAGTGGGAGTTTTTCTATCTAATTTCAGCCATCTAAAAATGAAGCATCTCATCAAAGGTAAATGTTTAGACTCTGTCTGTAGTCAATAGAGATAAAATGAAGATCAATTGCTACAGAGAGCAATTAATTCTACTACCTTAGAGAACTATCCTAGAATGACACAGAAATGATGAATCCTCTCAAAGTACTTCATTTTCTTCACTTACTGGAGAGGGAACCTAAATAACTAGCTTAGACCAGGAACTCACTTTTGGATAGCTAAAACTAAATGATACGAATCCCACTACTGGGTCTAATGAAAATAGGATTTGACAACCAGCTCTTTATTTTTAGAATCTTTTACAGGGGCTGAGTTGGAAATGAGAATTATTGTCTAGGACAGTTGTCTTCCTATTTTTCAAGCATCCACATAGCTCTGTCTGCTTTGCTCCAGGACATCAGTTATTCTCCTGCTGCCATGAAGGGCTCAATTGGTTGACCTTGCAAAACACCTTTCTCCATGTCTCTCTCTTCTGAAGGTCAGCATCTCCATTATTTCAGTTTGAATTTTGATCAGAATATAATGATAATATTAGTAATTTTTTTCTGTAGGTACCTTCAGCTTTGGAAGATGACCTGGCAGTTCACACTCCTTTTGAAATTGAACTAGAAGAAAAGAAATGTCCAGTGACTTGTATGCACTGCAGGTTTAAACTCAGCTCCTTAGATTTTTGTCAAAGGTGAAGTGCCTGTGCCTTTAAATATTAAATCTTTTTCAAGTTTGCATGACTTATAAAAGTCATACATTGCAGACAGAAAAAACCCCATCTTCCTATTTTAGGGAAGTAGACTGTTTGCCAAGCACATTTTGACAAAGACATTAAATAGTTTATAGTTGTCTCTGCTCATCTGGGCTTTATGTAATGACTTAAAATTTTACACACGTGGAAAAAGCCCCAGTCACTTTCTATACTTGAGTGTAGGTTTGCTATTCAACCTGTGAGATGTAAATCAGTGGTCTTTGGGTTTGACCTCATTGTTTTAGGAGGACTGTGACACTTTGTCACTTGAAAGCATTTGTGGGAAATTATTTATATGTTCCCAGGCTTATGGGACTTGAGATTTACTATTTTACAAGAGTATTGTGTGGAGCTCTTTGTGCTATGTTTCTGAATTCTTACTTTGAGTCATTCATGCCGTTCTGTTTCTGTCGTTTTTACGTTCTCTGTAGTGGCTTTAGCATCAAACACTTTGGACATCCCCTAGCATCAACCTGAAGTAAATAAATGCCTTTGATACATTCTTTATTTCTTTCTTCTTATTATTATTTTAAGTTAAGAGTTAATCCCAGTCTTCTAGTAATCAGTTTCTTTGGGTGTTTTCTCCCAGTTGTAATCACCATATGGTCTCTTATCATGAGCTCAATTACCATGATTGCTAACTGCAATTGCAAGATTAGCTCTTTAACCTTAAATCAGTCACAAACTCTTCTGGATTTTCACCTTCTGTTTGTTTAAAACTTCTCTCTGAACTATTTCACTTTTATGAGTAATAACATCCTTCTCAAATTAGCCTCATTAGCCTGAGTTAACCGAAAAACTACTACAAATTTTTTTTTTTAGAACCAGCTATTACCATAATTTTTCTTCTAGCTGTCATCTTTTTAACTCTGCACTTTTCCTGCATGTAGAGAAGGAGTAGTGATTTAATACATTCCTATAACTCAGGAAGATATTTAGTTGCTTTTTACCAAGTGCAGGCCAAAACTCTCCCTGTGTTGCCATACGACACATGGGCCCTCGCTGAGAGCCGTATTGAAACACAGTCTCCCCACAGCCTCGCAGCCTTTTCTCTGACAGCTGAATGTGATTTTTCATGGTGCAAGAAGAGGTCACTCCTAGCTGGTCAGCTTCACTGTTGCATGCATTACGACCACAACATTTTTTCTCCCTTAGATAGGTGGGGAAGTGTCAGGTTGCCAGCAGGTTTTATAAAACGGGCAGAAGCCTCAAAACACCCAAAATCCAAATATGAAACTAAGCATCTGGCTTCAAACATCAGCTACACTGCATGCATATGCATTTTCTCTCTTTTACCACCTTCAGAGACCTGTTTTTATCTGATCTTTCTTTCTTAATTGGCCTTGGTCTCTTAACCTCCCTTCTTGGCCATCCAGCAACTAATCAATGCAATTAGCCTCTGCCTCAGTATGCTAAGTGCTAATATTGTCCAGTTGATTTCCTCAAAAATACCTGAGGAACCTGCACGGGGGACAAAAAAAAAATTAAAAAAAAAATAAAAAAATCAAAGACCACGGCGACAATGGGGTAGAAAAAAATGGGACTGCTGAAAGACAGGACAGGATATTCGTCACCACCTGATTATCCATGTATCTGTGCATAACGTGTAATTCCTTGCTACAAGCAATGGGGCAATCTAGCACAGAGTAAGCAGAGAACTGAAAGCTTTACCTGTGTTGGGACGGGCTGAAAATCCTGGTGAAGGATTTATCATTATTTTAACAAATTTATGTGACATAATAGCACAAAGGTTTCTCCCTAAAAAGACTTCTTTGCAATGTCATATGTTTCATTAGCATATCTCCTTTCTATGAGATAAAAAGTATGAGATGTATAGAGAAACATCACATACATCTGGGAAATAAAATGTAAGAATATATTATTTCTATTTAGTGCTCCACAAAACTGAACTCTCTCACTTTGAGGACCTTATGCATGCAAACTATGGGCAGAAGCAAGATTTACCATTACACTGATGACTACACACATGTTTTAATTTTCCTTGAAAGTAACAATTGCAGTGAAGACAGGCAGCAAAACCCTTTCAAGACCAATTAGGTTGAATCAAGGTGAAAAAATCCAAAGGGGATGAATTCAGCTGGGGAAGGACTACTCACCAAAACCAAACTATCAGACAAATTCTCTCAGGAAAGCGCAATTGTCAAGTGTTCATTTGCTTAATTCATGAGCATCCTGTTCCAGAAGGTCCTCAGTAGTATTTATATTTGAAATACTTGTATTGTTTTTTACTTTTTTCCTGCACATCTGGGTTTTTGGTCGGGTTTTTTTTGGGTTTTTTTTGGGGGGGGGGTTCATGGAATTGACAGTATTTTCTCTGTCAAGCTTCAAGCAAAATACCTTAGCATTTGCTGGGAGAAAAGTTACCTCAAGGGACACCAATTCTTTCAAGAGCAGACATAGGTTTTCTATTTACTATAGCAGATTTATTATCCTTATTGATTATAAAATTTTAATATAGACAGAACAAGTTCTGCAATAATTCAGAACATCAGTTTTCCAAGTTTCCACATTAACCTCACATCCCAATCCCTCCTCCAGCTTTGACATCTGGTTGTTATTTTCTGTTTCTCCACCTTTCTCCTTCCTTACTTCCTCTCAAAGGTAAGGTGATCTTTGCACGTCACAGCACACAGGGAATCAGATGGAGCAGCATCCAAGGTCTAAACCTCCAGGAGAAGGGTCAAGCAGTAGTGCCATCTGGTTTAGGGGCCTGACTCAAAGCGTCAAGCATGGTGACTCAGTGCTTAGTAAGTTCAAAGGAAGAACTGGTAACACAAGAGGAGGCATGAGTGGCCTTGTTGCTATTTTGGGAGACGAGGGCAAATTTTCTGTCTTGGATTTCTATTCAGATCTGAATGGAAAGTCAATACCTAAACTCCTTGTAGGGTGAAATGAATGGAAAATAAATACTACAGGGCCTACTATGAACTATCTATTCAGTATAACGTGTGCATTGCTGGGAGTTATATTTATGTACTTAGTTTTCCAGACTGTCCCAGAAGGGGAACAGAATCATTAAGTCTCCAACAGGATGTACTGGAGCACAAAGAAATAAAGCGGCTGCTTGGTTGCATCATCTCATGTCTTATGCACAGGGCATTAATTAGACAGGCCTTTGCTGGAGTTGGGAATAAGTGAGGAAGATGACCAACAAGCTAACAGAGAGGATAGAAAACCATCACAACACTACAATCACTCCTCACTCTGTTAATACGCCCTGTAGAAAGAACTGCAATTTGCTGTTGCTTTTAGGTACATGTTGTTAAGGTCTTGAGGGCACTAATAAGCCTTAATGACCCTAAAGAGCCTCACCTGGAGCCTCCACCCACACCCATGAGCCCAGGAGCTCTATTTAAGCCCAGCTCCGGGCCTTCATTGTCTGTTTAAGCTTTGTTGGGTGAATACTGTCCTTTGACTCTGTTTGTGCCTGTGGAGTCTCTTGGTCTGGATCTCAACATCTAAACTGACTTCCTGGCTCGACCTTGTCCATCACCACAGACTGGCTTGGTGATTACTGAACTGGATCCTAATGTTGACCTCTGGACTGATTTTCTGCTTCATATCAGACCTGCCTTGTTGTTGGGCAATTGCCTTGTGATCTAGACTCATGGTTGGATTTGGCTACTGTTGGATTTTCTCCTTGGATGCTGTGAAGCTGGGCCTTGGCTAGTGAGGCCCTCTTCTTCTTGCTGTGGGATTTCCTTGGTGGCCGTGCCTGCTCTTGCTATACCCTGACATGTGTGGAGATTCCTGCAAGGCTACTGAGCAACATGGAGGATACCTTACTGAGCGTGAGCTTATGGTGTGATGCATTGCAAGGGGGCATGCAGCCAGTGAGTGTCTGAGAAAGAGTATGCTGTTCTTCCTCACAGATTATCTTCTTTAGTGAGAATAGCTGGTCTCTCCTATGCCTTTCTCATGTATTTATTTACCTTCAGCAACATGTCTGGCTGCTGACCCCATGAACCAACCCCTACAACTGTTTGAGGCATTAAAGTGAAGAGCTGGAGGTAAATGCCTGCTGTCCTTGGAGCAAATGATGGGTGTTTTTTTTCAAGTGCCACAAAGAGTTGCCACAAAAGCACCACCACTGGGTGAGGTGCGTGGGGCTGCTCAGTGTACCCTGCTCTCTGCTAAATGTGTGACTTCATTTGGAAGTGGTGTTTGAGTTGTAATACTTCAGATCCAGCTTGTGGGGGAAGCCTTGCCAAGGTTAAGATAACTCCCCATCTGATTGTGAGTTAACTGGTACACAGGAGAGCAACTCCCAGCTAATTGGAGGCACAAGATATACATCGAAATAGGATGAGAGGCTTCTAAAACAGGAGGCGGAGAAAGCGCACTCCATTCAAAATCCATTAACAGAAGCTTCAGCCAACCTCAAGCAGTCATTTCTAATGCAACCAAAGGAAGGTAAAAGTGCTGAGCTTTATTACTTTTACTGATAGGACTGTACTTTTTGAAGCAGTGTGCTGCACATATTTAAATGCTTCCATGTATAGTTACAAATATAACTTCTATTGATGCCTCTCAAATATATTTGAAAGATGTGCTTCTGTGTGCCCTAGTGTTACTCGGTGAGGGTTGCTACAGCTGTCAGGTGCTAAAAGCCCTTCAGAACAAGACTTAATGGGAACTGAAAGGATACTAAGGGCAAATAGATACTTATCAAACTTTCTATATGTCTTCATAACAGAACAAATATTACTGTGCATGCACACCTATGTATTATTGCAAATGCTTTCTGGGCTTGGTTTGGAAAAGATGTCTTTCTGTGGATGGTGTTTGTCACCTCAGCGGAGCTGTGCATCTGCCAGAGCTCTGTGAGCTTGTGGTGCTGGTATTGCTCCATCTCCTTCAACCTGGTGAGGTTTTTGTTACCTTGCTTCAGGGAAGGGAGCAGTGAATGAGTCTTTTTGTTTGGGAGGTAGCAGCTCTGTGTAACCCTGCCTCCATGCTGGATGGGGCAGGAATGCCTTATGGAAAGGGAGTGTATCTGTGTGGTGGTAACGGCTACACTGCTAAAAGAGGGTGCTTGAGACTATAGAGCAGTTGATGTGCATACAATGTACTTAAAAAGCATGTCTTGTGACTGGTTGTATAAGCACAGCTGTATGTGCAGCTAGTCCTTGTTAGGTTAGGCTATTTTGTACTCCTGCATTGGTTCTAGGCACTTGGATTTTCTGTTGAGTTGACTTTTGGCACAGGTGGGGTTAGTCAGGAGTCAGAGTTCTCCATGGGACTGGGACTCCTAAAATAGGTTTTCTGAGTTTTGAGTCTTCCCTCAAAATAAACATGACCTGTAGTTTCCATTATATGCCCACCTTCCAGAATAGTGCTATAGGAGTAGCCTAATAATTCAGGGAGAGGAAAACTCTACCCAGTCATAGCTATTTCTAGGTATGGATCTGACTGAGCATATGATCAGGACTGAACAACTTCCTGAGCTTATTCTCCTTTTTCTAACTCATAAAATGGTCAGAAACAGACTGCAATTTTCTTGAATTTACTCTTTGTTCAAGACTTTTACACAATTTGTTTTTCTCTCTTATTTTTTCAGTCTGCGGAGGGGAGTTGTGAGCAGTTTCCTTGACACTGAGTTTCTGAGATGCATTTTTCCTTATCAAGAGAAAGCCCTTAAATCACTTGCAGACTAGTAGAAGATAAACAAGTGCAGGGATTTTTTTATATTTACCTGTTACATGTATCACTTGGAAAGCTTGTGATCTCACATTAAGAGACCTGTTAATCTGTGCAGGGGTGGCCACTTTCCTCCATTCATGGAGAGATTTCCTTGGGGTGGAAGGAGGAATTTATAAGGTGCTACAAAACTATGTCTCAAAGTTCTTGATTATTTTTAATATTGAGATGTGATATCTAATAGTTATTAATCTTATTTCCCTCACTTGACTTTTCTAGGTCTTTCTTGAAGATAGAGAGCAGAGGTAGAGTTTGAGAGATGTTATGCTAACTGTTGGGTGCTTGTATTTTGTAGATTTGTTGGAGTTAGCTGACTGTATAGTGGCTGCCTAGTTTCTCCTAGAGGGCAATGAAATGAAACAATACATTTTGGAAAGCGTATGTGTAGGATGCATGGGTTTTGATGGCTGCTGCAGGAGAGAAGTATTTGTTGTTTCTGTGGAAATGTGTTGCTGTGTTCTATGTTTACTTTTGTGTGGTATGTTTTCATCTGGTGCAAGCGGGTTGTATGCCTGGAATGAGAATTTAGCAAAGCTGGAGAGACAGAAGTGCAAGTTCTGAGAAAAATGCCTTTCAAGGCAGAACCTTATGGGTGGCACCTGTTAATCTTCTGTACTGGTCCCAGATCAGGATAGCGTGATGGTCAGGGCTTCTATACATGAGCTTTCTAGGGTGTAACATGCTTCGTCTGTGCTGTCCTGGCAATATGTGCTTCTACTTTGGCTCTTAGGTACTCTTCAATACCTAAGACTTTTTTCTCCTCAGTTGTACTGGATGATTACACAAAAGCTGTTACTGCTCTTCACTGGTCTTGCCTCTCAACTTTTACCCCATCGTGGCCACAGCGCTACTATAAAGCTTACTCCTTTTGCTTTCATGCCAGCTTCATGTTGGAGGAGGTACTGTCCCAGAGCCTGTATTAAATCTATGCCAGTGCAAAAAGCACTGTCTGAACTGCTCAAACTAGTCACAGAAGCTGAAGTCATGAGCACTCTCTAGTGATGCTTAATCAAATCTGCCTCAAGGAAACTGTGGTAGCAAACTAATGGCAGTGACAGTTTAACTCTTTTTCAAGGCTGAAAATGTGTTATTAATAAATGCTTCTGCCCCATATCCTGCGATGATTAGGGTCACACAGCGTGTGGGAGTGAGTGGGATGGGGAACTCTCAGGTTCCCAGATCTACTGGCAGAGAGGACCCTTGCTTATCACACTGGCGTATGTCCTAATGCCTTTGCTTTGGCTTGTCTTGTCCACTTGAATTCCCTTTAACAGCATTTCTACTGTGCTCACTGTTTATTTGAGAGGAAAATTGTACTACGATGGGTTTTGAGATGTACAGATAGCTTTAAGGTTTTGGTTACTGTCGAATAAAATAAACCCCCAAACCCTATGTGCAGCATCCTTTCCATAAGGAGTGTAATTAGATTCTTGTCTAGTTAATTTAAATGCTTGCATGCCAAAGCTTTGGTGAGAGATGGGGAGACAGGAGGTTCTTTCTGCATGTCAGGCAGTGGCCTTTAACATAAAACCTGCTATTTTGGTATGAATATTGGAGGCAGCAATCTTCAAATTTGCTTTCAGATGACATTTATGAGCTAAACTCAATCACTTATATTTGTGGAAAGCTGACATTGAAGGAACTTGTCTTTAAACCAGAGTGGATACTTGGGAAACTTTTTTACATTAGAATACCTCTATTTATAGGATAGATTTAGATGGGGGACCTGGCAGGGTGCCTCAACAGTACAAATCACTGGAACTTTTTGGTCCTTTTGTGCATATCTTATCACTTTAACATCTAATCTACAAGATATTGACTGTAATAGGAGCTCTGGTTATTTATAAATGTATAGCTAAATTGCAGGGGGAAAGGTTTATTTTCTTATTAAAGAAGCAAAGTTATAGTTTGATTTATGTGTAATTATGCATGCAGCCAGATCTTGGTATGAACTAGGGAAAAATCTTTTGTTTGAACTTTCTAGTGCTTATATTCAAAATTTTAATTAACTTTTTCTCTGTAATTCTCAATATGTTTCTATTGTAATTCTCAATATGTTTTGATAGCATTCAGGGAACAAAAGGTAAGGCTTACTGTGGCTAATTTAACACCTGTAAATTCCTGCAGATGAGCAAGTAAAGAAGGCATAGTCTTTTGGGAGGGAGGAAAATGTAAGCCTTATGTTATAAAAGCAGTAGTTAAAGTGTTCTTTAGATTGATTCATTAATTAGAAGCTGTATTTTCCATCTGTGCAATTATAAACAGATTAATTCTTATAACTTTTTGCCGGTAAAAGATAAAATACAAAACATTTTGAAGTTTATTAAAACAATTTTTTAAAAAGTGAAATAGACCTGTAGCCAAAGTGTCAGGCCAGGATTATTTCTGCACCTTTTCTGTGTTCTTGACCTCGTGCTTTATTTGGGGGATGGGAGAATTCTTTAAAGTCTTTTTTTATATCTCTGAAATATTTATGGCCTTAAAAGGAGATGACCGGTTCAGTAAGGAACTGCAACTGATGCATAATCTTAAATTTATGCACAGCTTCAGTGTCCTACCGAACACTTACTGTCCCATTCTGCATAATATGGTGTATGAATTTCAAGTTAGTTGACAAAAATTGAATCACATAGAAACTGCATGGAAGCCAAACTTTGTACTAAGCAGTTTGAAGCTTTTTCTTCAAATGGATTGTGCCTTGAAACCAATTTAAGAATGCTTTGAACAAAACTTAGATAATTTAATTTTAAAGCTATAAATTCTCAAGAGAGGAAAAACTTGGAGTTTAAATTCTTGTATGTGCAGGATGTTTTTGCAATGAGGAATAGAATCTGGAAGGCTTGGAAGGAATTCATAAGGATAAGGTCTGGGCTCAGAACTGGTTAAATAATGCAGAAACACAAAAGGTTAAATGACACTGATCTTTCTGCACTACAGGAATTTCTCTAGACTTAATTTGCTGCAGGTATGGGTGAGAAAGCTGAGCATCAAGAGATGAAAGAGTAAAAGCAAGAAGTCAGGAAGTGGGTTCAAGAATTTTTTCTAGGGAGACATGACAGAACTGAGCTGTGTAAAGTTGTCTCCGTGCCCAAGGTCCCACGTAGTAGGTACATAATATTTGATATGTTTGCACATTTTGTACTCTTTTCAAATGAAATTTCTTGATTGTGATTCTTTAGTTTTAAAACTAAATGGCACTTTGCCTCATGAAAGCTGGTAGGTCACCAATTCATGCTGCTGCTGTCCTGGATTGAAAAGGCAGTTGCTGATGTTCTGCTGAGGTGAGACCTACTGGAGTTACTGGTGGTAAATTGCAATGGGATTATAGTTTTAGAATCCTGATTTTAAGGAAAAGAGGAATATAGACTCCGCACAGTAACAGAGGTGCTAGAACTGAGGGCATTCTGGAGTAGCCTGGGGGTTTCTGATGTGCAATTAGTTCCCAGACTAAATTCTTCTTTCGGCTTTGGTGTTGGGAATGAACCCATGCTGCCTCAAGATGAAACTCCCCATTCTCTGTGCCTCCTAAACCGCAGAGGAAGGGTTCTGATACCTTTACTGTGGTATGGTTTTTAATGGAATTTAAATGTGAGTATTTACATTTCTTTGGATGATACATATGCAAGACTGGTACTTTCTGAAAGGCTGGCATTTACTGTGCTCTTACTGCTTTCTTTTCTCTTCTGTCTTCCTGTTATTCACATATGTGCTTTGAAAAGAGAAGGTAAATCAATCAATTCTTGAAGTCAGGGTATTGCATTAGAACGTATTTAAAGTATCACCTCTGCATTCCCTCTTAGAAGTAACTTTCATCTAGTAATACTTTAAGTTTTTGGCTTTAACTTTGTGCCTTCAGCTGGTTTGCCTTGACTCTCCTGAGCGTGCCACAGATAGATAAGCTCTTTACGTTAGGCTGGGATTTTGCTGCAGTCATCTTTACATGGATATATATCTGGGCAGAAGCGTGTTCCTCCGCACACATCAGACAGATCAGCTGTGAGCCCGCTCCAGCTGGCAGGCGTATCGTCACGGCACCGAGCTCGTGTTGCAGGGTCTGCCACCTTGGTCCCGGGGCCGCGTCAATGCCTCGCGCAGCTACCGGACTAGAGCTGGCGTACGAGTCGTGGTGAGCACTGGAGCTCGGGTCCTCTCGTGCTCCTTTGGGCAACTGTTAATGCTGAGGAAAAGCAAACAGGCTCATTTCTGAGCAGTGTTATCAAAATAGGCATTTTTTCACATTCAAGTGTTAAAAAATCATGTGGTTAGAGGTGCTTATGTAGAGTGCCAAAAAGCACTTGAGTTTACAAAAAGCTTCTCCTAAGTTTTTGTGCATACTGAATGACATTTTAAAAAGTCAAGCACAAAATGGAATTCATCAAAATGTTTTTGGTTGACAACAACAATTTTATTCCTTAATACTTTCATAGCTCTTATAGCTACCATTTTTCAAAAAAGAGGTAAGCCGTTTCCAGAATTCCTACCCTGAACAATGAACTTGGTGTTGCTGAAGGCAGCGTGGAGTGGAAAATTTTCTATTGACGCAGGCATTATTCTTCAAGATTATTCTGACACTTTTACTGCTTGTTAAATGTGGGAAGGGTAGGAGAAAGTGGCAAGCTCAGGGTGTGCACGTGTGTATGTATGCATGCACAAGGCTATGTGTGACTAAAGTTAGCTTTTTATGAGTCTCCAGAAAATTCAGCTCTTATTTTGAACAAAGGCTTAGGAAGGTTCATAATTCTTCTGAATTGCTCATCTAAATAATTCACCTAACCTTTTTTAATTAACAAGAAGAGGGCTTCACAGTGTCTAAATCAGAAGACTGAGGCTTGTTTCTGCCAATTACTTGCATAGGATTTGGGGATGTTGTGTATTTTAATTTTTGTCTTGCTGTAATACTGCCTTGATTCCCTGGAAGCGTGCTGACTAATCTTGGTAGGGAAAAAGTACTTGATGCCAGGTGAGTGCAGGAACAGTTGGTACCAGGCTTCTCTGCCAGAACACCAAAATAATTCTGTTTAGAAATGAGATAAGCACCTTTTAAAATATTTTCCACATTAAAAGTAAAAAAAAAATCATAGGCACATAGAATTGCAAATTCTTGTGCAAAGAGTGTATGTTATAAAACTTGTCTTTTCTGTGCTTTAACCTATGTTCATTGTGACTTTCAAAGTCAAATGGAACTACTTTACAAAAGCCAGACCTATGCTGCTCTATTCTTCACACTGTGTATGTTTAAAGTAAGCATTATCTGTGGCTCGTTACCCTGTAGGTTTAACAGTCCTGGAATTGATTGTGATGGCTCAGAAAAAAATTGCCTTTTCCCTGCCCCCTGAGCCCTATGCTGCAGTGGCAGCAGCTGCTCTAAGGCAGTGAAGGGACCTTGGAGGGGAAGGTGATGTGGGTGATGTAGCTTTGGGGGTGCTGGTGCCAGACAGAGATTAATCCCCTCAGCCAGAGACCGCTGTCCTGTTGAACCTGTCAGCTGCATGTGAGAGCAGCGCCTGCCTCATTTCAGTTGAAATGCAAAAGTTTGGCTTAAATTATGCAGGGGGAAAAGTTTTTATTAAACCAGCTTCTGATCTGGGGAAAAACCCTTCCCTCAAGTTAACTTTGAGCTCACTTTTTTTAAAGCCAAAATTGCCACCGCTGCTACTGACCTCCCTGGGAGCAGACCTTGCATAGATACTTGCCTGGTCAAGGTGGGGTGTTCTTTGGCTGTGACTCCATGGCTGCTACTGCAACATGTGCTGGCAACCCCCCAATGTCTGTGAGGCACAGCTGGGGTCCCTTGCTTCTTGTGGGGGTAACTAATGCCGTGAACTTGGGTTGAGTAGGCTGGCCATGGACCCCTGGCTGCTGGGACTCCCACCCCAATGGCTGGGAAATAGCACGGGTTAAATCCTCTTCTTTGCAGTGGGTGTGAGGTGGTTCGTGTGCCTTGCCGAGGGCTGTTTGTTATGGATCACTGGCTGTTGCAAACGAGCTTAATGTACTTTATTTTTGTTGTTTTGATTGTGTGAGGTTTTGACAGATAAAATGTAGTACATGCTGCTTCTAACTCTTTGAATGGTTTGATCTTGATTGTGCCCTAGGTCAGTGTTGTAAATATTCTTGCACAAGAATTCCCCATTTGCAGCCCTGTTATTCCGAGTAGTCCTAAACCCCATTTTTGGTACTAAGGCATATGCTGCTTTCTGGTTTTGCATCTACAATATATAGCTTTAATGCAAATTACTCAGCGGTCCCAATGTGCTCATAGTCATTCATTAGTGCCATAAAAACCTTAAGATTTATTTAGTAAGTCTTGATATGCAGAATATTTTACTTTAATTTTAAATGGTATTGTGTCAAGGCCTTTCTGAAATTATATCTGTATAAAACTTAGTAGCTATGGGCTTTAGAACTGTGTTTAAAATAACTTTGTCAAGGCATATTTGAGTTTTTATTGCTGTATTAAACCACTTTTTATTGTGTCATAAAATGCATAGGCAGTATTTACACTTCCAAATATTTTAAATATGTAGCCAAGCCTTTTAGAAAAGATGAGATATTGGCATCACCCACTTCAGTGAGGTCTTGCTTCATGCAAATGCTGCTGCGTCATCCTCTTGTTGTGTGGATGTATTTTGCTGGAGTATACATAACATCTTGGTTAACGTACCTTGTATGGGTAGAGAGCCCACCTGGTAGGCAGCCCTTAATGGAAGGCTTGCTGCACGCTGCTGCTGCGGAGGGGCACTGCTGGCCTGCTCGCTGGGCTGGGCAACTGGAAACCCAGAGAGCCGGCGTCTATTCACAGGGCCGTTGCGGAGCCATTGTTACCTGAGCTTGAATATTCTTGAGTGACTAACTTAACTCCTCTGAGTTACCGTGCGTGGTTGTGGGGGGTTTTTTTTGTGAAAACAGGTAATAAGTTACTTGAAAGAACTACTCCTTGAAAAGAAATAACTACTTCTTAAAAGGTGTTTGGATACCTGTAGCTGAAAGATTCCAGCAACATATGCTATTACTGTGAAACCTACTTTTATGTATGATTCAAATATCCTTTGCATCAAAGAGGATATCTTTGACCATTGTTCTTCCATTAGGTATTGCTTACTGAGAATAATCCTGGGTATGTTCCTTAGCAGTGCATAGAAAACCTTTGCATGCTAAGAATGATGTGATTGTTTTGCTTGAGTGCCTTTGAACTGCTTTGGCAGAAGTACAACTTCATATATTAAAATATTTATTCCACATTGCCCCATTAATGTACCTTAGCACTGTTCTTCAGCGACTTGTTCTAGCACTGATGGCTTGTATTCAAATTTCTGTGCTAGTGCAATCTCTTGCATCAGCTAAGGCTGCTGACAAGCGTACTATTTCTACAACAGGCATTTGACCTTTAAAAAGTAGCCTTGGATCACTTAACCACTTCACGTTCATCCCCAAATTGCTATGACAATTTAATGGGGATGAGCCTGATGTTCAGGTTTAATTGTGAAGCCTGTTTGGAAGGGGGATGTAAAGTGCACATTGTCTGCAACTAAACATTGGGCGCTCTAAGCAAACCCAGAGAAGCTCATAGCTTTGTGCATTTTTCTTGGGTCTTAGTGGGTAGGTGGATAACAAAAAATATAAATGTACTGATGCTTGTAGCAGAATTGTCATCTAGATTAATTGTTGGAGCCAAGCTTGGTCAGGATGTTTTAGCTTCTTGGGTTTTTGTTGGGAAGCCAAGCTGTTTTGAAACATATCAAATAACCATTCCTTCAAACTTATCTGAGACCATAAAAGCATTTCTAGTGGAGTTGAAACAAAGTAATGATTTTTTTACTTTTGTATTCTGTTAATTTTTTGTGCACACCTCAAATTGTGGAAGAAAACAGTGAAATTTACAACAATTTTTTATGTAAGTCAACAAAAATATTTTAATGCTGTTAAAGTTCCATTTTCCTAATATAAAATACATAAGTTCATTTGAAATGTTTTGTTTTTTCTAAAATGATGGGTTTATGATAGAACTGTTTCCTCAGTTTTTGACTGTTCTAGGGATAGCTTTGTGGAATTCATATTGCAAGTGTGACTGACTTGAACACAAGTTATCCTGAAAACCATGTTTCAGCTCAGCAGCTCTCCTTGCTTCCCAAAGAGTTTAACAAAGTTTGTCGTAGGGGGAATTATCTTTACTAAATAAGAGACCGGGGGGGAACCCCAACAACCCACAAAGAAAAACCAAACACCTACGACCTCTCTCAAGTTACTAATGCAGAAATCAAGGGCTCTTCTAAACTAGGATCCTGAATGAGACTGCCAATTTCAAAGGCTTCCTTTGGAGATTATTGACAGCAGATAGAAGACATCACATCTGGAGATAAAGCTTTAAGAGGTTCAGACCATATGTTTGACAACTGCTTTTTGTGTAAATGAGCAAAGTAACTATCTGACTAAAAATGGTGGAGAATTTAAAAAAACAAACAAAGCAAACACCCTCAAAACATGAAAACAAGACATACTTTTTTTGAAGAGTATACAAACACCTGCTACATTGCTATGTTAGAGCTGTGCGTAACATCCTCTGGGCTGTCCCACCCTCTGCACAGCTCATCCAGTCTTTGATCAAGCACACCCCCTTCACAAGGGTGGCAGGGTTTCATGGGTGAATGGTGTATCTGTGCTGAAGATCTGGGGTAAATATGGCACAGAGGAACCCATGAATGTTTCCAGGTGTGTAATTATTGTGAGAGTTTAAGAGTACCTGGGTCTTCTATAGCACACTTTGTCATCTGCTGTTAGTGGCTCTTAAAGGAAGAAGCTCTGATGCAGGTGGTGCTTGGGTATGGAGAGGTAATCACCTGCCTCAGGCCCAGGTTTCTGTGTCTAGATCTGTCAGTACAGCTGCACAGCTTGCACCAATGGTGCGAATGCTTACTGATTGCGAGTTATCATTCTGCTGGGTTCACAGTAAACAAATCACTGCATCAGGTTTGAGATTAAAAAGTATAATTTCTGAGTTTCCAATGAGTGCCTGTGCTCAGGGGAGGAGGAGAGATGTGCTGTGTGAGCTACATGCCAATCAAAACAGCTGGAATTTTCAACACTGAATAAGAGCAACTATCTATTCAGGCAGAAGGTAGAAGTAAATAGTAATTCATGGAGATGATTTCATAGATAATTTCTGAATAACAAAATTTATCTGAAAATCATGAGCTGTTCCTGCTTCATTCTGGTGGAGGGATTCAATGAGTTACATTATTTATGACTTATTCATACAGCTCAGGCTGTGCTTCTAATATATATGCTCTGCATCTTTTATAGATGAAGGACTTCCTTCTGCAGGGCTGTGTATTGAGGATCTTTCAAAGCTGCTAAATTTAATTTAGGAATCAGGTGTATATCTGTGACCTCCTTTGTCTCTTCAGTTTCCATTAAAGTATACTTGCTTCCTTTTTTTATTGCATTGATTGAACTTTTTCCACGTAATCGGACAAAATCCAAAGTCCTTCAGAAAAATAAATTTGAAGAAAATCGGTCTTGTTAAAACAACTGATTAGAGGTGTTCTTCCAGTAGTATTCAGGCAGTAGTGGGCTCTGCTTTTCCTTTGAGAAATGAATTCATAATAACCATTGCTGCACATCCCAGTGTGCAGCACTGGAGATACAGTGAAAAAGATGAGCTAACTCACAAAAGCAAAGGAGTAGTAGCTGTGGTGTTGGCAATAATCTTTGCCGTCCTGCAGTCACTCAAGCAGCCTCTGGTAATTGGGTGCAAGTTGACTTAGTAGACTGGAAAAGTGGTCAGCTATAAAAGTTGAGGGGAATGGAGGGAGAAGATGCCTTTGCAGATGCATACAATCCTGGTTTTAATTTATGCCTAGCTGTCCATCCAGCCAACTTTGTGGTTTGCATTTGTCAGATATGATTACCAGCAGTAGAAATAAAATATGTAATACTGATTTAGCATTTCATTTAATCTCCTGATTGGTGCAGTGTGATTTCCTTCAGCAGTGACTTTATGGTGTACTTTTTTTTAAAAAAAAGGCTGTTCAGTTGCTTAAGGTTTGGCTTAGAAACTCAGATGGGCCTGGAATACTAAAATCAGAATATTTGGGTCTTTGTTCATCTAGGATGAATACATTTTTCTGGGGCAGCTTTATCTGGCAGGGAAGGTGCTTGGGTTCCTCCTCTTACCGTGTTCCCTTTCCCTGTGTTTGGCATGCTTGATGCTGATGACAGGAGGTATGAGCAGGTCTCCTGCTCTTGCTTTTACACTGGCATGTTGCATTACTCTCCTAGTCTGTTTTAGGAATGCATGCCTCGCACTTCTGCAAGTTAGTCCTGGCTCTGGTTGGAGAATCTGTAAATTAGTAGGCATATTTATCAGACTGATTTAAAAGCGGACATGCCTCACTCAATAGATATCTTTCCTTCTGATATGTGCTTATGATACTACCTAATGTGCTTTCTTTCATGCAGACATATGCTTTTATTTTTCTGAAATTTTGCCATTTTCTCTTGTCCTTCTCATTATTATAATTCAGAATGATGACAAGTCATTGATGCAATTATGAGTAAAGTTTTTTGGAGCCATAGTGAGTTTTATCTTAAACTTTCAGTTCAACTTGCATTCTTTTTCAATCCACTAGATGGTTGGATTGCCTGTGACTGTCCTTAAAGTGCCTGTGTGCTTATGATGATCAGTTTTTCTGAGATGATTTAGGAAACTGTGGGCACAGAATATAATGGCAAGGATCAACTGGAATTTCAGGACAGGGATGCTTTATTGGGTGTCAAAACCTGGGTAGTCAGTGTGTTTAATACTGCAACTATAATTTAGGACGTGTCTGACAGAAACATTATGAACTATGATTGTAGTGAGATCATTCAGATAGCATCCCCTCCTCTGCTCCCCTGGTCTCTGCCAAGTGATTGCAGAGATGCAACCTATATATACTTTCAGGAAAAAAGAGGTGAGGAAAACCAATCATTTCAATGTTAAAGCCAGGTATCCATTCCTAGTGGAGATGGGCTTGCTAGCTGCCACAGTTCTAATAAGGAATCAAACAGGTGACAATATGGAGAGGTGGCTCTTGGTGGAGCCTACAGGAGTGTCAGACCCAGTATTATCTTGGCTCAGCAGTGGGGGGTTGGAAAAAATCCCAGTTTTTAGTTAAGAAGTTTACGTTAGCTAGACCTCTCAAAATTAATAACTTTACTGCCACATGAGGGACTATCATGAGTTGAAAAAGTTTTATGGAAAAAGAAGTCTCAATAAGTTATGCTGAAAACATCGGTAAAAGCAGAGCAGGATCAGAATGGAGTAAGAAAGCTGGAGATTGTCAGAGCTTTTACCACAGATGTGACTAAGAGGGTGCAGAGTGGGACATGATCATTGGTTACTCAGGCAAAACCTGTTTTGATTTGTAACCAGACACACACTTTTCAGGGTGTTGATCCTAGTGCTTTTGAGAGACCTGCTATGGATGTGCTTTATTTCAGGATTCCCACATAACATATCACCCTGAACAAGAGGCGATGGCTTATAGCTGCCACACAGGGAAAATGGCCAGCGAGGAGCAACCAGGACAAATCTATCCAGGAACAGATGAGCATCTCTTGCTGTTGGTGTGGTCAGTTTTAAGTGCTGAAAGCTGCTCAGCTGCACACTTGTCCATCGGTATGAGCCATATCCAGCCAACTTAATCTTGTTTCAGTGGGGGGAAAACTACAGTTTAGCTAGATTTCTCTTTACAGTGAAATATTAAAACTAGATGCTCACTCCAACATTAACACACATCTTGAGCTTTCAGAAGTTTTGCTACCGTAACACCTTTGTTGACTTATGGTCAGATCAGGATACTTCAGCCTATTTCTATTCAAAAGGCTAAAGCAGCAATAAAAATCCTAATGTTTTGATGCTTGCTTGTGAAGTAGCATGTTTTTCTTGTTTTTAAGCAGCTTTTCAGAGTCAACTTTATTCCTTCTATGTATGATGCAAAATGAATATTTTTCGGCTTAAATCTCTTATCAGCATGTGCGTACGTGGACTGAATCAAGGCAGGAATTTGCATGTCAAGTTATTGCTGTGCAGCTGTTGCCCTTTTCATGATGCACATGATTATTTAAAAAAAACAAGTTTTTTCACAAGTACATCAAAGATCTCTGCCCAGAAATGGCGATTCTTCTCCCTCTGCAATTAAATCAAGCCCACTGGCACTTCTATCTTGACTTATTCTTTATAAAATTATCCATATCTATTATGTTCGTATAGATTACTTCCTTCAAGATGCTTGCTTTCCCACTTTAAATCATATATTTGATTGAGTTCTAACTAAAATAGAGTAGATTAAAATGCCTGTGATCAATCAATCACTTGATTCCCTGGGAGGAATCACTTGTACTTCTCACTTCACTGAGATAGTGGTTTTATCAGCATCTCCTGTTGTTAGTAGATCTCAATTGCAATTGTTTGATATCTTTTGTTTCTTTATTTTCTCTGTACCCTTTGCTTCCTGTACATTGTTGTGAACGTCAGAACATGTCTTGTCTCTTCTTTGCTCCATTTTTAAACTTAAATCATGCTGTGATAACACTAGCCTCTCTAAAAGCTGCCACTCCTACTTGTTAAAAATAATGTGTTTTTAAGAGCCTTCAGGCACCACTCATTTGAGTTATGCTTTTTTGAGTTTTCTTGTTCTTGTAATCTTGTAAGTTTCTATAAAGTTAAGTGTGTGTGTGTGTGGTGTTCTTGTTTTCTGATGGTCTTTTAAGCAAAACCTGAGTCACTAAAAAAGGCAACCAGAAAAAGTGAGATGGATTCCAGCAGAGACAAGCTCAACTTCAAGTTTTGTGGCCATGTACCTCTGGGAACAAGGTGTTCCCTCTCTGGGTTTAGATGGAAATTATGTAGTTGACCTCTCTACTTCCAAATCTTTTGACACTTTTCATATCTTAATTGCTATTCCTTTATAGCCATATGGCTGCTTTTAATACCTGAGTAGCTCCCAGTATTCATCCTCCCATTCTTGAAGATGGGGATGAGACATGGGGAAGGTAAACTACTTATCCAGCATAATATAGGAAAATGGTGGTGGGTCCACTGCAATGTAGCTTTACACTCTTATTTTTCATTTTCTCTAAGTTTGAGTCCAGTTTTTGTTCAATCCTGTGTCATTGGAATGGTTACTTCAGCCCCAAATTCCCCCCCATGGATGCAAATGTTGAGATAAGTCTAGTGATGTGGGAACAAGTGTTGACTAAACAAGCACTGTGGATACCAAAATGTGTATGACTGTATTTTAGTGTGTTTAGGTTGGATGAAGATGGCCAGTGTCTCCCAACTATCACTGTTGGAGAATCTATTTGGAAAAAAAATTAAACCAGAATCCTGCAAGGTGAAACTAAGCAAAGATGTCAGCAGTGCACCGAGAGCACTTCAAAAGCTGATGACTGCTCATTCCACAGGACCGTGCTAGACCTAGCATGAATTAAAGGTCCTAGAATGGTTATGGAGTGGACACTGGCCTCCAAACTCTCTGCCTAGCCTGCAGATCAACCTCTGCTGAGCTGCAGTACTTGCTAATGCAAGCTTAAGTTAAGTCTATCAAATGCTATAGGAGGCCTGCTTTCAAGGCGTTCTCATTTTGATTTACTAATATTTCTGTAATATTTTTTCAGTGAGCCTGAGTTACATGTGCATACTTCTATTCTTTGTGAGCACTAAGACAAACACCAGATATTGGTTGAATTGTGTAAGGTCTTCAAGCATTTGCTGCTCGCTGTGGCTGCACTATATCGATGGTCACTTTTTTGGTGCCTTTTCTTTGGATGCATTTAGCTAGAAGCCCTTACCGTATGGGGAAGTGTTAGTGCACACTAGCTCTTCTTCACATGGTTTGTTTGGGTCATCCAAGCTGTGTGCTATGGTTTAAATGTTGTTGTCCATCTTTGTCTTCCCATTTCCAGCTGAGTAACAGAAATACTCTGAACAAGCAAGTAATTGAGACTAGAAAAAGTTGCTTAGGGTTCTACTCAAACTCACAAGATTTGGGGTTTTCAGACACTGCCCAGGATGTCTGGCACAAATGTAAACATGAATAACAAATCACTGAGTTGCAGTGACTGAATTCTTGTTAACAAGCAGTCTTGGTATGTTTTTGTAATAAAACTTAGCTTTCCGGATAGAATTTTGCTAAAATGTAGGCAATAGGGGGGTAAACATTTTTAAAATAAATTTTAGTCCTGTCCCTGCAGGATGCTGCTAGGTACTGGGAAGTCTTAAAATCCCTTCCATTACCTCTCTCCTTCAAATCACTTTTAAATCTTTTAAAAAAGAGAAATACTTTCAAATAACAGGGCTGAGAATAAAACAAAATACTAGTTATTGTTATATGTGGTTTGCAGAAAAGGGGGTTATTTTTCTCTTATCCCTGTCTGATACTGCATATCATTAATTTCTGCTTGAAGAAGAAACCAGCAGGTGTCCAGCTCACACCCACCTTCTGCTTTAAATTCATTTAATCTCTTTAATTTCACTTCACTAGTTTATTTTCTCTGTTCCTGCTCTTTCCCCTAGGTTCCTTACTACCATTAGTGGGAGTGAGCAGGACACCCAGAGAACTATGGAATTCAGAGGAAATGTCTACAAAGCTCAGGGTGTAGCCAGAGCAGCATCAGTGTTTTGCTTGCTGGTAGGGTGCACAGCACTGGCAGCAGCAAAGTACCTTGTGCAAAGGATCCCTTGGGAACTGGTATTGGGGAATATGAGACGTGCGTGCAAAGTCTCCCTCTCCATGCCCTCCTGCCCCAGGGCAAAGATCACGCTAAGCTTTATGCTTGTGACTAGTGTGCTCTAGTTTTAGGGTTAGAATAACCTGTATATACCAAGATGCAAACTTTTGTCAGTGTTAGTTTTTCAAATTTCTTTCATGCAAACTGTCTTGGGCTGTTAAGTATTTTAGAACTTTACCCTCTGCCCTGAGTCTGCACTTAGTGAATATGCACCTGCAGTGTGCAACAATTCACCTGAGCGATTTATGTAAATGCGGTGGCTCTTGATGTGTGAAACGAGAGGTTACACAGTGCAGTGCCTGACAAAACAGGATAGCAGGTGGCAGCTTCTGGCTCCTGGAGCGGGTGAGGTGCTCTCTCCCAGGGGGATGAAAACTTTGGGAACAAGAACATAGACAAACTTGTCACTGGCAAGAATCTAATACAGGGGGAAAGGTAAGGAGGGCAGAAATTAAAACAAAACACCACAGAAACCAACCTAGTCCTCGTCGTCTTTACTTGGAACTTGATTGATATAATTAAGTTTTGTATAATTCATTGCTTTATACTTGTGTTGACCTGCTTTGCTGGATTAGGGTCTAGTTAAGACATTTTAGCTTCTATGTAGCTCAAAACCAGTAGGCCCAGTGGTACAGCTGAGGATTATTAACAAAAGCAGACCACTTGCAGTTCTGTACCTTTAAAATGAAATTAAACCCAACTCCCAAACTTGAAATGGACTCTTGTTTTTCCTAGGCTTTGCATGTGTCTCAATACCATGTTTTAAAAATAGTTTGTCACCGTATTCAGCAACTGCAGCTGAGCCTGGGGCTGGAAGTAAATTTACCAATGTGCAGGGATCCATAATGCTGGCTGCTGAGGCTGGAGAGCAGTGCAGCACTTGTTTCTTGGCAAGAAATCATGTAAGTAATCAGCAGGGTCCCAGAAGGTCATCTTCCTTCAAGTGTTGCCTAAAAGGCTTTTTGCTCTTTTCCTTTCCTCTGTTTGAATTGATCCTGTCCAACAGGGTCTGGCTTTGTACATAAATCTTTGCTAAGCTTTCAGTCTGCGCTCTGGCTGTGCTAAGTTGCCTCGTGCTTCTTGGTGTACAAAACTCAAAAGATATTCCTGGATGGACAATGCTGATATTTATTAGAGCTGCGCCCTGAAAACAGACTGCTCCAGTGCTGTACCAACCACTGTGTCTGTAACAGCTGGTCCAGGCTCCCGTCCTGCCGTGCTGTACCGCTCCAGAACGGGAGCTCGAGTGGCTTGGCAGCGCAGATGATGCGGGTGAAACTTGTGCGTCTAAATTAGTTGGTCGTGGTTGAGAAATCCCACTTTGCTCCTGGTGTCAAGCAACATGAAGAGCTAGCCCCAGAAAAGATGAGGGTGCCATGAGCTCATGCTAATTAAACCCTTTTCTATGTATTGAAGTGTTTTTAAAAGTAGATGAAACTCTTTTCTACTTCCAGAAATTAACGTCCTCACCAAAATTAACCTGTTTGGCAAGATCCTTAACCTTGATATCATGCTATAATGGAAAAGAATATTTAGGAAACTGGTTCAACTTTAAACTTTCAGTTTCCCAGATCGGTATAATTTGGTATGTAACAAGTTTTTCCTGTAATGAACAAAACTCAGGAATTTTTTTTCTTCCTTTTTCTCTGTCCTATTAAGAAACCTTGTGTTTGGGTTTACCACTGTGTAATGGACACTCTCACCTTCCTTTACCAAGATCAGGGCTAAGGTGTCTCTCTTCTATCTGCTGATGAATTTCCTAACACATGTAAGAAGTAAACAACTCTTAGATCTTTGTCAGTTTTATTGAAATACAGATGACTGTTTTGAAATTACCCAAAGTGAATTCATAGTGTGGTTATAGATATACTTGTTCAGTAAGCAAAAATCCTTACATTAAGAACTTTTTGTATTTGATCTTAGATTAATAAATGTACTAAGCTTCCTCTTTCAGTTGAGTGAAAAACTGTGTGGTATGTGAAGGAGGAGGAACTGCCCATATTCTTAAGGACACCTTTTAGTTGACTGGGCTTTTATGTAAAAGCTCTCTAAGATAGTGTATAACTTCTGAATGGCTTGTTCCAGAAAGCTTTCATGTGTAATGGGTAGGCATGTGAAATTCAGTATATCATATCTTTCTACAACTTGTGTTCCCAGTCTTGGGATGATGAAGTGATGTGTATGAGTTTAGGTTAATGCAAAAAAAAAAAAAGCTTCAAGGAGCAGTGTTTCAAAGAACATCCTGCAACTTCAAGCATTTTGTCCCCTCTTGACATGCTGTTTTCTATCTCTGAAACCAGCCAGAGACAGCTAGGTGTAGCACTGTGATCAAAATTGCTGTTAACTTTGGTCAGGGTAGGCTTTCCCAGGATAAATGTTTGACCTAATAACACTGGCCCAAGCCTTTTATTTGGGAAGCAACATGGCAACTTTCATATCTACTCAGATTAGACAGGCACTTTCATTCCAAGGTCACATCACAAAGACATATACAGAATAAACTGTTGTTCAATTTATCTATGTCAGGAGGACAGAAAGGGGAGCTGACCCTGCTAGAACTTGATCCAGTTGTGCTTTCACACCCAGGTACTGCTGTTCTGGTAATGAGACCCCTGTGCTCCTGGTGATAATGGGTGTCAGCATGATTCTTCTCTAACTGGCCCCAAATGCTTTTTTTTTTTTAAAGAGATGTAATGGTTTGATAGACCTGCATCAGGACGTGAACTGTGGAGTGACAGCATTTTGCCTTGCTTGAATTCCTGATTTTTCAGAGTACTTCAGCTGCTTCCCCTGCATAAATGGAAATAAGAGCTGTTAATGTGTATGGTGGTTGGAAAAACAATTGCTGTTATATGTAAAGATGGAAAGAGCCATGTGAGTGCTGAGCAGTGACAATGATGTAGGCTGTATGAAGGAAGCTGAGAAAACCTAGGAAGAGGATGCTAGCTTTAACAAAAAAGCCCAACAACAAAAACCTGAGGATAAACACTAAATACTGCTATGTCTTTTGTGGTTCAAGCAAGACATTAAGAAAGCCAACACAAAGTATAGAAATGTTATGGTAACTTTTTAAACACTGGAAATCACATGTAAACTGCTTCTAGCATTCAGAAACATGGCTTCATAAACATCAGCTGTGACTGTAGGTCTTATGTGGAACTGATTCCAAAACCAGTAAGAAACCCACCAAAACAGACAAATGTCACCTATGGCAAGAACTGTGTGCAGCATTTTAGTAATACAGAGGCATTCTGTATGCCAGTGTTTCTTATTTGGAAATAGCTGTCTTCAGGGAGCATGGACAGAGGAAGCTGAGAACGTTTCTAGTTTTTTTTGGACAGCTGTTAGTGGGTTTGTTTTTGGTGTGCAACCTTCTTATCTATATGAATGAAAGTTGAAATTCTTGTCCAGGTCCAGAATGGTGTCCTTCTGTTGCATTAACAAATGGCAGCCTGATGGAGTGATAAATAATTTATGAACTTGGAATATTGATTTTTCTTCAGTGCTTATAGGAAATTATACGCTTGTGGCTTCAAGAAATAATTGGTCCAATTTAGTTGCATAAAAATTATAGTCCTTTTTAATTCTTTTCAAATGGAGCTTTAATGACCACTGGGTGTGTTACAAAACAGAGCAGAGAAGGATGTCTGCATGGACTGAAGAAATAGGAGAGCCAGAAACGGCAGGTTTTGCAGGTTTTACAGGTCTAACAAAAATGACTGCTATGGCAGTAGTTTTGAATGAAGGCTAATGGACATTTGTCTGCTCACAAATGAGCCTTTCCACAGGGAAATATTGCAAACTCTAATAAAACCACTTAGCAGTACAATGCAAATCAGAGGGGCAGAGTGCCTGGCATATTAGGAAAAAATGTCCCATTTGTAAAACTTCACTGAATAGAAGGTAGGTTTTGTTCTAATGCAAAGTAACTTTCTTTTTAGTGTACCTGTCTTATGTAAGCTCTGCATCTGGGAAGAGGGGGGAAAAAATGAAGTATGGGAAGGAAGCAATTTCAGTAACTTCACCAAAAATCTGAATTATTCCTTTTAGGGAGGGAAAAACACCCTATTCTTGGTCAGGATATTCCATGATGTTTCTGACTGATTCTAATTGAAATATAAATACCTTGTGAAACACACCTGCTTGAATATTAAAGTTTGAAAAAACTGCATTGATTAGCTACATAAAATATATGTAAAAAAATTGTAAGGCTCTTCTGTTCTCTTTGCTTAAAAAAAATAAAATCAAGAATAGTCATCTGCATACAGGTTTTAGTGCAATCACATGGCTTCTTACCATGCTAGGTTTTTTTTAAAGAAAACCATCAGGAAACTGACTTTGTAAACAGGTATTCTAGAATGAGGTTTCAAGTAACTCTGGAGCAATAGTTAAATTCAGTCTTCAAATTGTAAATGTAAATTACTTCAAAATGTAAAGGCATGAGTACTGTTTGATCTGGCTTAAACTTACATTTTTTCTTTCAGAGTAAAAATGGGGAAAACCAAAATATTATTTCTGTGCACAGAAGAGTATCACTTGAATTAGATGTAGAGCTTACATAGTCTAAATTGGATGTGAAGCTTACATAGTCTAATCCATTCTGCCTATCCGTAGCAGGAACAAAACAAATAGGCACTGCTTAAAAATGGAAAAGCCGCCAACAATTTCAGTACTAATAATGAGATGGTATTCATAATAACTCATACCCGTGATCCCTATAATGCTAACTGTAGGCTTAATGTGGCATGTTAAATGTTAAACTGATGCCTGGTGTTAGCTTTAGGCTGAGAGTTGCAGAGCATCTCAAAATATTTTCCGGGGGAACAGCTAGATCCAGGAGCTATAAGAGGCAAAAAAAGCAAAATGTATTTACATAATACTGTCTACCACCAGCCTGGGCATTAAACCAATGCTATATCAAGGCTTCAATCCAAAGTGCTGCCTGCTGAGGGGGGCAGTTAGCTGTGTGTACATAACTACAGTATCTCGGGGGCGTAGCCTGCTCAGGGGACGTACTGAACCTGGGTGTGTTCTGCCCATGTGCTGCAGAGAATGTCCAGGTCTTCTGAGAAACGTGTGGGACTTCTGGTGTCTCTTGGGCAGCTTAATCCTATGTCAGATTTGGGGTAAATTTGGCCTTTAAGCATGATGATAGCATGTAGACATCAAGATCAGCTTTCATAGTTGGCTCATTTTAGATGGCTGAAGGGAAAGTTGTGGGGTTTTTTCTTCCTTCCTGGGACTCTTGAGTTTTCCTCACCTGTTGCTGGCCAACACAGAGAAGCTGTGAAATAAGTTTTGGTTATTCTCTTCAAAGCTCAACACTGTCACTACTTCTGTAACAGAAACTACTGTGGTGGTTATGCTGGATATAATGCACTGTTTCTAGATGTGATTTTTGAGTCTGCAGGTTTCTAGTTCAAAACACTGATAATGACTGGACAGGAATGGTCCTCCTGACTGTTTTAAATAAAACTCATGGTAGCTATTATAAAAATGCTATAACTATACAATGCACATGCATGCTACACTTCAACACACATTTTATGACCACCAAAAGTTTACTTTATAATTGGGGTAATAATAATTTTATTAAATATAACATTATGGGTCTTTGTTTTGATGCACAGACATATGCAAATAACTTGCATTAGCATTTTTATGAGTGAGATTTCAATGGCAAGCTTATTAATAAATCCCTGGGTAGCGCTCAGGCTGATAACATTAGTTCCCTGTACTCTTTTATTTGGGCAGCTAATGAATTTTTTCCCCTAGTTGTCAGTTCTGAATTGATGAGAGATTAGGAACAAACAGGACATGTCTGTGGAATGCCGGAAGCTGTACTTTGTTAAATTGTCAGTTCAGATCTGTTTTGGGCTGGGTAGTTAGCACTTTCAGATGCCTTATTGGCCTATGTGAAATAAGATCTTAATGTGTCCCGCAGCACAGATGTGCGGGAAGGGGCGGATGAGGAGGGAAGCCCATGAGTGTGCTCTGTTCTACTTTGTGCCTAAATATCTTCTTTTTCTGGAAGATGGTCTCACTTTCATAGGCAGGCAGGGTTCCTGGTGGCAGGAGCTGTTGCAGCATGTGGTGTGCTGCAGCAGGCTCACTGCAATACAGGCTGGAGCACAATGCTGGGGGGGGCTGGGGAGTTGATATAATTGCCATTTGGCAATTTTTTGCTGGTAAAAAGGAAAATAAATTATTTGCTTGGACACAGAGGTAGGACCACCTTTGTAATCCTGAACAAGGCTGGGTCTAAGGAAAATGTACCTTTCCGTGTAGGCAATGTAGTGAGGCATCTCTCTTGGGACTGCGGCTCAAAGCACAGCCAGCGCAGGTTGTGCTGGGGGACAGCTGAAAGCACGGAGCTGGGGCTGGGTTCGGCGCAGCACGCTGCTCGCTGCCGACGCCAGCGATGCGCTGTGGGTGCCGGGGGAGCCGGAGAGGTCGGGGCAGTGGTGCAGAGCGGGTGGATGCTGAGCGACATGTGGCAGGGAGGGAACAGGCAAGTGAAGAGAAGATCTGAGATGGAACTCAAGCACCTGGATCTTTCTTCAGTTTCCTGCTGTCTGTGACCCTGGTTGTTTAAATATAAATGCATCACAGTCTTTGAAAATACTCTGTATAATGGTGAGGTTATGAGGGGAATATTAGAGCAGATCTTCAGGCTTTTGCAGCACGTCTAGAAGTTGATGTCTAGCTGAGGCCCTGAATTAGCAAAACCCTTAGAGCTGGGATTCTATTTAATAAAGTGCTTGTGAACACAATTGTCTTAACATTAATGGTGCTGAAAAATGCTTGCAAACGCTTTGCATGTACAACCTGTAAATTTCACAATGCTACAGATATCCACTATGTAGCCTGGTAACTGTTTCTTATTCTGGGCTTGTTTGTTTCTTTGCTTGAGAGTATGGATCCTGCACACTGGAGAGAAACCAGAGTTTACTGTTCAATTAGAAAAATTTGTTTTCCTGGAGACAGCATTGATCTCCTGGACTGTTATGCTATCTGTCACTGTCTAATCACAGAAAATGTGTTGCTTGTACAGCACAGTCCAAATGACTCTGCTGAAAAGGTAGGATGCTATTTCTGTGTGTAGAAGAGGGTTTCAGAACAACAGGGGTTGGCATTTGGTGTATGACTGATTAAACTTTGAGGAAAAAGACAAGTCTGCTTAGCCTAGCTAAGAGGAAGTGGAAAGAAATAGCCAAAGGGCGTAAAGTTTTTCCATCTTAGCATTGTGTAATTGGACCAGATTTGATTACAAAATGATGGTGGACAGCTGTGAATTAGGAGGCAATGTATTAGTGCTTTGAGCTACTTCTGGTGATATGCTGGATAGAAAGGCCAGAAAAATGATTAATCCTCACCCCTGTTCCCTTGTTCTCTGTGAAGCTGCTGACCAAAAAAAGAAAAAAATAAAATTAGCTGACTTTCTTCCTGAAAACCAGATCGAGAATCTGTGTGCCAGATGCACAGAAACAAAGGTCTGCTGTTTCCATACCTGCCACTTATGCTCTATCAGTCTGGAGACTACCCAGACTGCATACACAGTCCCATGCTGCAGCTTGTTTGGGAGTATTTTTCCTTTTTGTCCTTTCACTCTTCAGCTTTGTCTTAAGATTCCAGATGCAGCCTTGCTGTTGAATGTTTGAGAGTTTAGCCTAACACAGGGTGACATTTCCCAGAAAATATAGCTGTTTCTCAAGATCCCAGAACATAAGACACTTCCTGGCAGTTGGCTGGTTGCTTCTTCATGGAGATCAAATAGGAAAGGGGAAGGAGAAATGACAGTTTGGAGTCTCCTCCTTTACCATGTCCTCCCACACTCCATCTGCTTGTTTGAGTCCCACACAGCCTGCAGGAAAGTTTGCTGGGCTGATGAAACAAGACCCTCAAGAGTGAAAGAGATGGCATATATTTTTGGCAGAGGTTAGCGCTTGGACAGCAAAGCTACTCATCTACTATTTAACTACTGCTGCACATGTAGAGTAAACCGGGGCCCCTCATAATTTTTTCATCCATAAAACTGACTGCTGCCCTTCTATAGGGGCAAAGAGAGATGTCCAAGATGGATAAAAGGTGTTGGTATGAAGAGGAGATTGAAACAGACAAGGAGCAGCAGCAGCTGAAGTATCAAGGCATGGTGCTCGGGAATGGTAATGACTCTGTATATGCTGTTGTGAAAGCCAGTGATGGTTGCAGTTTAGTGGGAGAAGGGTGCAGAGATGAAAGAGCAAATGCTCCTCTGTATAGATGGAGAGGTGACTGAGTGAGCATGGGCTAATGGTGCTGGGCAGGATGGCAGGACTGGGAGGCAGAGATGTGTGAGGGTTGGGACAGCTGAAAAGGAATGGGATGTAAATTACTTGATCAATTGGCTCCTAGGGATGAAGGATTTTATGACAAAGCTGGGCAAACCTTAGTTTGGGGAATTTGGTGGCTCTTTAAGGGAAGTGCTGGCAGCAGATGGGCTAACAGCAATAAAGGGAAACTGATGGTGAGTGAGGTGAAGGAAGTGTGTGGAAGGCGATAGACCACAAAGATAAGTATGGACTAGAAAAAACAGGGTACTGTCATCCCAGTGATCCTGAGTCAGTATCTCTCGTCCTAGGCTGTGATATAGGTATTCCTTGGTCTTCTGTATAATGAGCTCTGTCAAGAGGACCAAGCACTTGAAAGGCTTGATTTTTTATTGCAGTCTAAGCCAGGAAAATGTAACAGGTTTAAAACAGAAACCTTTGACTATGTAAGACAAAACAGGGATAAAACACTCTTCCTTATGTCACTGTATTGTTTCAGGGGAAGGTATTTACTTCCAGCCTTGGTTTTGTTCAACCATACTGCTGAGTGAATTTCAGCAGGTGCTGACGAGCCCTGCCTGGTCCCTGGTTCATCAGATGCCAGTCTATGGGTCTGTCCTTCGTCTCACTTCTGCTGCAGGCTGTGTGCAGTTTTGCTCAGACTGTGGGATAACTTCTGCAGGAAGGGACCCTGGGAGGTGTCTCACCCGATCCTCTTTCCCAGAGTAGTGTCTGCTGTGATGACAGGCCAGGAGGTTGCTCAGGTGTCTGGGAAACATCTCAGGATGGACCCTGCATGACCTTGCTCTGTAGCCTGCTCTGCCTCCCTGCCCTCCACTGGGTAAAGGTTTTGTGCTCCTGTCCCAGCCTGGACAGCTCATCCTCAGGCAGCAGAACCAACCACCTCATCCAGGCAGCAGAACCATCCCCTGTCACACAGGGCTCTGCAGAACTCAGCAATGAAGCACAGCTGGCGCCACGGGGAGCACACCCCCAAACCCTGGGGGGAACTGGAGTGGGTGTCGGGCGGGAGCGGAGCGGTGCGATGGGCCGCTTCCCGGGGTGGGGCTCCCGGCCGGCCGGTTAGCTCAGTTGGTTAGAGCGTGGTGCTAATAACGCCAAGGTCGCGGGTTCGATCCCCGTACGGGCCACAGCTTTTGCGTGCCCCGACCAGGGGAGCGGGGGGCCGCGGGGAGCGCGCAGAAGCCGGGAGGGAGGGAGGGAGGGTGAGCGGCGGGGAGCTGTCGTCGGTGCGGGAGCCCTCTGCTCCCGGTGGGGTGGTGGGGGAAGACACAGGGAAGGTTTGTTTTTCCCTTCCTTCCGACGCGGTGCGTGCCTGAGGAAGAGTCAGGGGAAGGGATTTGCAGGGAAAGGGAATGGGGACAGGAAAGTGAAATTGCAAATGCAGTAGAAAAGTGTAGATAGGAAATCCACTCAAATATTTTAAATCTTTCCATGGGATGTCACCAAATATTCAATACCTCTTGCCTCAGAGCATCTTCTCATCTGTTAACTAGCTTTGTGCCTGAAGAAAGCTTGCAGGATTTCAGATGGACCTTGCTTTCTTTCCCTTCATAATCCTAGGTAATTAAAATTTCATATCAGGTCTTTAGCTCATAACTCTGGATAGTTCTCCGCTGCCTGGGGCTGGAACCAGTGATGCTGAAACAAGTGGCTTTTACTTCTCATCTTTGCTTTGGAGTAGGAGGACAAGCTAGTCAGATCTCCCTGGACAGCCTGATTTTGCAGAGGATGTTCTGAACTCCTCTTGAAAGCTGTCCCTGTAAAGTATTGAAACTTAGATATCCATATGAGATAGGCTCGCTAGACACTTGGCAGTCTGTCAAATTAATTTTTATTTATGAATGCATGTAAGAAAATTCCAGGTCAAACTGAGATGTTCTAATAGAGTAGCAGGTCTGCAAGAGTGGCTGAGATGAATTGTTGCTGGCTCAACTGGCCTGTATGAGGGTGTTTTGTTTCTAGAACTTCTCTTAGGAGCTCAAGACAGATACTATTTTCTCCTATCTACCTCTGAGCTGAAACGGGATTTCTCCAGAGGAGGGAAACTCCTTGGTGCAAATGTTTTCCTTGTAGAAACCAGTGGTTTCATTATTGGAGCTGCGTACAGAAAGGCTGCAGCTTCTTTGGGAAAATGTCTTAACAGCATGCTATTGATTTCTCTCACAAATTTGCTAATATGCTCCTTTACTCTCAGGGCCTGTTGCTTAAGGCTTGATTCAAAATAAATGATGATGATAAAGAAATAAGCAGGTGACACTCATTTCAAAGTCAGTGTGTTGACATGGCATCTTCCTTACAGTCTTGTCAAGGTACAACAAGAGCACATGAAAAGTGTCATTCCAAAGTCACAATGAAATTTTTAAATCATACAGATGAATATTCATGTCACCTAGCATCCAAACTGCTGTTATGACTCCATCAGATGTCAAGGGAGAGTAATGTGGTGCTGGTTTGAGGACCTCCTCTCTTGCTACTCCACTCAATGATCCTCCTCAATTCCTTTGGGTCCAGTTATAGTAGTCAGGACTTGACTACATATAATGACATCCATTTTAAATGAAAGGAGAAACAGCATGGTGTTTTCTTTCAGAAAAAAATAATCTGGGAATAATATTGCTTTGTTTTAGGTTTTTGACATTAGGAATCAGAGTTTTATTGCAGCAATGTTGTTGTATAGTAAAGTTCTTAATATAAACCAAGGTGATGCAATGGCTCCTCGGCCACTTCTTCAGTTTGGTTTGCATTGCTTATATTCAGTGTGGGTTTTTGGCAGCCAGCATTGTATGGGCATATTTCCCCTAAATTTATTTTCACCGGATGGTTGTCAGACTGAGGGTCAGCCATTGTCCCTAGGGGAGTCATTCCAGAGCCTGTTCTTCAATCTCAAAACTAGTTTGAGAATAAAAGAGATTAAACAAACAAACCCATATAGTAGAATAATGCTCTCATGAGGACAGCAGAGGCATTTCCATTCTGAGTGGTCTGCAGTGGCAGATGCTGGGGCATATTCTGGGGTTACTGCTCAGTGTTTCATTTAACCGTAATCAGATTCCATAACACCAAGGCCAGAACAGGTATTGGCTATTGTGTGCTCAAAAACTGTGGTGTGAAGCACAGCTCCTCTGAGCACAGTGGACAATGATGGAGAGAATGAACCTTTCTTATTGCCTGTGACAATGCTGAACACTGACAGCTGAGGAGGAAACTTCTAATGGGTCTAGCCAAACCTCTTCCTTTTGTTACTGTTGCAGATATTAACTATTGCATTTTACAGTTATGTAGACAAAATAAGCTAATTAGTTTCATATTCTTCACTGACATAACTGCATTTTTCTTTGATGCGTGAAAAACTACTAGGAGGGCTCTTGAATTCAAATACTTGAAGCTAGTTAGAAAGTAGATTCACACTGTATTCAATTCAGTAGATGTGTATTCATTCACTCAATCTTCTGAAGCATTTTCTTTTCTGTTCACATCTCAGGTTACTTTTATAACTTCTTAGATGCTCTAGTAATAAACACAATATAAATGTCTTGCCATCAGGGTGCTTTATTCATTCAGTTTTCCATTAGGGGTCTTAATTATGGTGAAAATCTGAGTGGCAAGGATTCATCTGGTATATCAACAAAGTAATACACAGATACAATCCAGAAATGACATTATTGAAATCAAAGGCAGGATGTGGTGGCATGGGGTTTTCTTTAGATTAATTTGTGTGCAACTAAGTGTAAGCATTAATGCTATTATAGGTGAAGCTTAACCTTGCTTAAAATTGGTGAGTGTAATGTTTACCTTCCATGCACTAGAAAGAAAAAAAAAAAATGGCAGCTCCATCAAAAAGCCCAAGTCTGTCACAACCCCAAACAAAGGTTTTCATTTAATGTTGTGAGTAGCGATGCAGGTGGGAGGGGGGTGAGGAAATGCCATAGAAACAGACCCAGGAAGGAGCCGCCAGCCAAGAATGTGGCTGAATGGGCCTGGGCAGCCCAGCGCGGGAGGCTGGGAGCTGGCTAAAAGGAGCTGGGAGCCGTAAGAAAAAGCCCAACAACCAGCCCCCTGTTTGGGTTCTCCAGTGTTTCAGAAACAGGGTTTATTCAGGAAAGGGGACTGCATGAGAAGGATGCTGGCTTCCAGGTTTTTTTCTTTGCAACTGAAATAACAAGGGCCCTGAATTTTTGTTTTGCAGCTCACATCAGAATGGGTAACTATACTTACTGCTGCAGCTGGAGAAATATTTTCTTCAAATTTGTATATTCTTAGAAAGCAATCACTAAAATGAAGCATGAGCAAATCTGAGAAATGTCTTAAAACCCGAGACACTGTGTTGGGCTGGACTTGAACAGGAATCAAATCTTTGCTCTTGAGATACTGTATAAAAGGATTAAGTAACTTTGTTTACAAAGTATCTGGCATTTTCTCCCACAGTTCTGAACTAATGCCTGCCTGTAGAGTTACTAAGTTTAGCCAAACAGTCCTTTTTTTTACTGTGAAAGAATTCACCAGCAATGCCCATAGTACAACAGAGCAGTGTGGACATCACTGAATTCTCATTTAAACACGTACTGTATAGAACCAGGTGGAAGATAAGTGTGAAAATATCTGGCTCTTGGTGTGTATTTGTGTTTGCTTTACAAAGAATTAATAAAGTTCTCTTACTAGATCAGGAGTAGCTATACACCAATTCTGTGTAAGGCTTCTCTCCATGTGGTGAGATAAAACAAGTGTTCAGTTTAATCGGTATCTAGTCACTGTTTCACAGGGAAAGTAAGCTAGAGATAACAACCTTTGGTGACATTCTCAAAGCTTAAAAGCAGTATACTGAAGTCTGAGTGTGAATTTTCTTATTTTTGAAGATGAAGAATACAGTTTTAAAGACAAATAATATGTGATGTCATTTTCCTCATTAACCAATAATGTAAGGATCAGTGACAGGCAATGGGGGTAGTCTGGAGTCCGCGGTGGTAACCAGCCTCCTTGTATGCACTCTCCGTTAAAGCAATCTTGAAAGAGCAGAGCAAGCGGACAAAGCAGGACAGCACATCTCCTGTATGCTGCTCTGCAAGCTCGACAAACCCTCGTGGCAGGCTTCACAGAGAGCAACTCTGGCACTGAGCTAGAGGGTTGCAGCTCACGCCGTCAAGGTGTGGGACAACTGTCAAGGTGGGTTACCTTTAAGAAATGAGCATCTGACACTGTGCCCTTGAAAAGAACGCTTACCAAAATGGCCTTCAGCTACAGTTTCTGCTGCTTGCTGAGAAGTGGTTCAGTCTGTAAAGTGCAGCAGAGGTTTCACTGAGGGTCCAAACCTAACTATAAAAAGGGCTTTTTAGTCTCTGTGGCTTTCCTCAGCCAGAGAAGATTCAAATATCTAACCATTCCAAGGTCAGGAAGACAGGTGTCAGTGTCACGTCTTCCCAGTTGTGCTTGAAAGCCACTTTCTTTTTGGCTAGAGTGGGTTTTGCATTTTTTTGGCTTCGTGGAGAATTCCCCTGAAAGTCAGGGAATGGGACAGGTTGAATGGGAGAGTTGAAAAAAATATGGTTCAAGGATGCGTAGAGGAAAGGCAGAGATAACTGTCACACACCCAGTGAAGTTTCACTAGCTTGTTAATATATGCTATCATCACTTTCAGTAAGAACAGCTTTTTGATCGTGAACATTTTGCTCTTGAATTATTAAAACTATTTTTTAAGGAGAAAATCTTCCTGCATCCCACTTAAGCATGACTTTTCTGATTTTACCCTTATGCATACAAATAGCAAAGCGAATATAATTCTGTATTTTGCCACAAAGTATTTCATTTCAGCAAAACCAAGGCAGTGTAGGCTCAGCATGCGGCTAGGAATTAAAGGACAGATGAATATACAGGTTCTCAATTCTGCTTTTGACTCCATGCCGAGGCCTTTGGTTTTCTGTTTATCTTTCCCCATCTGTACAAAAAGGGAAAATGCATATTCTAAGTAGGAAGCACTCATGAAAATCCACAGAGAAGTGCTACAAAATCTCTTTCTCTTCAAAAAGAGATGGCTACCTTACTGTATCCTAGCTGTAGAACAACAACCTGTTGGGCTCATCTGCACACCTTCTAGTGGTGGATGAATACTAGCAAAGGAAGTAGCTGGTCTGGTGATGAGTTAAAAAAAATATTAGCCATTAGAATCTGCTTAAAGTATGAATTTATTTCTGCTAGACAGAAAGCATGCTGAGACTTTCCTATGGTGACAGAACTTTTTAAAGTGGTAATTTCTGCCTAATATTGGTTTTAATGAGGAAATTGGATTTTCTCCTTTCATGTGTATATAACTCTGCTCTTTTCCAGCTTTGTTCTCCAACAGATAAATTTGCAATAGCTCTGCCAGCAATGTAAAGGGCAAGTTTTCTTTTAAGCAGCTGAGGCTCTAAGCAACTGATGTTGAGGCAGCAGGTAGCAAATACATTTTAATGGCATATTTTGGTGGATATGTTGACTAGGGTCTTCAAGAACACTTATGAAAATATTTGCTTTTTAAGGAATGAATATGAGGTACTGTAACTCTGGCATTTTGTGGGCAACAAGGATAAGAAAGAGGTTCCACTGCCTTGCATATTCCTTCTCATCTTATTTTGTCTCCTTTTAGATAGTTATTCTGGGAACAAGCTGCTGAAGGCAAGCTGACTGGTTTGAAGTGTAATTTTTTAATGAGGAAAGAGTGACCCTACGGAGATGAAAAACTAGAGAACCCAAACAGGTCATTCCCTTCAACTCTTGCATTATGTTTGTAGCTCACATCATGCCTTTTTTCCTTTCTGCTGCTCTCTTAATATCACCTGGTCCTAAAAAGCAAAGTTATAGTGTTGTGTAAATCACCAATGCGAATGATTCCCCAATTACTACTTGTCACCACTGGCAATTCTTCTAATGCTACATGGCAGACAATCTTTTTTCCTCTTTGACAGATGTTGTGGGTCTGCAAGGAAAAAAATCAGACTTCAGTTTTGTGAGAAGTTCAGTGAGACTTACAAAAGTACAAGGATGAGCTTTGTAGAATGAGAATATGCCTCTCTTCAAGGCCAGTTTTGTTTTCTGACTACAGTTGTACTTCTATTTCTTCTTCCACAACCAAAGGCAAACCTGATTCTAGATTTGGGCCATTGCCTGCCAGTTGGGAAGAAATTTGAGGGAAATGTCATGATTATAATTATTAGTAAGGGAGGGAAGGTCAATAGAGGGTGGCAGGAGCCCAGAATAGTCGACCAATCTTACAGTTCTTCCACTCACTGCGTGTAAAACTCTGGCTGTACCCCAGCACTCATCTAAGTGGAAAGCATGATAGAAAAATATTTTATTTCTCCCCAGTGACTGATTGGGAGTGGTGGTGTCTTAAATGTGTTGTTTGGAGCAGTTCTGCCTGGCCAGGGAGATCAGCCAGAAGCCTCAGGGCCTTTCATTCTCCCTTGTGATGCTGTGTAATGGTCTCCTGCACTTCAGCTGTACCAAAAAAGCCATAAAAACTACCATGTGATCAGAAATGTATACACCCAGGCAAGCTCCAGGAAAGCTGGGGGGGAGAGGGAAGGTGTAAAATTCTGCTCAGACTCCCAGAAAATTCTAATATCAAGTTTCTACAAGTGAGATGCCAGTGTCTTTACCTTGTTGAGTTTGCTTCTGACTCTTCTGGAGAGAAAGGCCTTTCTAAGTTCCTGTGAAGCCAAAAAATGCCAACAAGAAAAATCTTGACACTTCAAAAATATATTTCAGTCAGTGGAAATGCATTCCTTTTGAACAGGGAATTGTTCTGATTTCCCCATGTTAAACTTGGATATTTGGGATTTTGTCCTGTCTTTAGTCAGGGCAAGAGAATAAAGGGAATCACACATAAACCCCAAATTTGGGTCAGGCCAATCTGTTTACATTTGGTCTCTTACTAGACAAACTTAAATATCTAGTGAAAAAACATTCTGTCCAAATTTCTAAATGGTTGAGATGCTTGGGTATATTTCCCAAATAGTGATGGAAATTTTAATTACACTAGGGGTATCTCAGTGAACATGCATTTTCATACCCATATGTTTTGATTGAGAAATTCCTGGCCGGTTCTATTCTCTGGCAGTGTGTAACTTTTGAATAAAAGGACGTCTTTGGCCTTTTAGATTAGTGGTATTTGAAAAACTTAGATGTCTAAATATTACAAGATTTTGGGGTCACATCTAGGTGTTGACAGAAACAGCCCTGCTATTCAGCAAGGTATGTTTTTCATCACCTCTAGAATGACTTGAATTCTTCCTCAGAGTATTGACTTCCAGTCTAGTCACTTTAGAATGGTCTTTAACTGCCCTTGAGTTATCTGCACATTTTGCAATTGCTTAGTCTCATCCCATTTCTCACAGAACTTGTATCCTCTTAAACAATTATTTTTCTCTTGTTTTTATCGTTTTGAAATACTTAATCTCCTGTAGCTTGCACTAATGTTCTTTTTCAGTCTGAAACACAGGAATCTTCAACCCTGAAATGGTACTTGTCCTCTCTGTTTACAGTTGCTTTAATATGTGTATAGTGCCTCTTCCAGCATGTGTACTGTCACTGATACACTTACTGACATATGCCTTGAACCTGCCTGAGTGTAGTTAGGTGTACATATTTGACAGCTGAAATCATGCTCTGATCAACATTGATCTCTCTAGCCTATTAGTCAACTCCGCTAGACTCTGGTTCTAATTTGTCAATCCTTTCCTGACATTGAGATATAGGTTGGTGGTGTCAAACTTCATTTGGTGACTTAAGTAGGCGCTGATGGCCATGAGCTACGGTACTGCTGAAAAATAGACTTAGCATGCCACACTAAAAAAAGTTCAGCATATCTATCATACTGAGAGACTTACTGCTGTTTTCCTTTATAATTACTGTACATAATTAGATATGACATTAAAACTGTCTTGATCTCTAGCTATTCAATTTTAATCACCAGGAGGCTTGATTCTCAATAATGGTACATTTCTTCTGGGCTCCTAGTGAAAGCAGAAACAGCCTCCTGAAACTTCAAAGGACAAAATGGTTTACTTCCATGTTCCCAGCCAGATGAGGGTCTACACTGTGGTGCTGTACAGGTACTCCTTGCTTTACAAAAACTCTTACCATGACTTTAATTAGAAGTATATGTGAATTGGAGAAGCCTCTAATGCCAATTGTGGGTGAGCAGTAGTGGTTTACATTCTCCTTTTTTCTTCTCTTAATACTTAGGTCTGGAATATCTAAGGTACGTTGTACCAATTTTTCCTCTCTGAAACTGAGAGGACAGTCTTGGGCTGAAGAGTCGCCTATTTACAGTTGCTGTACTACGTGTATGGTGCTGCTTTCAACACATGTGCTACCACTGTAACATACTGAGTTGCGTGTTAAGTCCAGTACCTTTTCTAGGACTATCTTTGATTCATTGCCCCTTCAAAAAGGCAGCTATGTGTGTCTGTATGTTTACTTACGTTTTGTACTGTGATATTTTCACTCTTTTGGCTTCTGAATTTAAATCAGCCTGGGCTCTTAGGATTTCGTATCTCTATGAATTCTCACCTGAGCACTCTGCCCTCCTGTTGCCTGGCCCTACCAATTCACTCCTTAAACCTAGGTTTCCCTCAAGTGTACACTTATAATCCTTTACAGTGGAAGATATTTTGGCTTGCAAAGACGAATACTTATTTGAATGCCGAGATGTTAACTTTTGAATAATTTGTATTAAACATTTAAACTGACATCAATTCTGTTCAATTATGCAGTCTTGGTAGCCTCTGTGTAGACCAACTGTTTTCTTTCCTCCTTTTCTTCCATGTTGAAATATGCTGCAACTCTTCTGTTTCATTGAAGTGATCCCATACATAGGGCAGGTTCAAACCTGAGGGACTCCAAAGTGGAAAGTCATGTATTATCAGTCTCCCAAGGCAGTTGCTAGCTGCAGTATGTTTTGTCCATAGCTGGTTTGCAGTTCTTTCCATCTGATATCAGCTCTGAAAACCTCTATGCTAAAAATAGCAGAAGAGAGAATTATTTTTCTATTTATAACATCTGAAGAGAAGGAAAAAATATTTACATCTGTGCAGTTTTTAGAAATTCTTCATACATTGTAGGTGTAGTTCAAATGAAAATGTTGCCTATATATTTTAACACCAAAATTAAAAAGTGAAATTTCTTCCAGACTGGATTGTTTTCCCCTCCGAAGTGAGAGCACAACTGTTACAGAAAAGTGAATATATTACATGAATCTTTCTTACACAGGTAACTTTCCAAGGAGCAGAATATTAATGGGACATTAGAAGATCCCTGTTTAGGAGGGGAGGGAAGGGGAAAACAAATTCTGAGAGATCGTGTTTTTCCACTTCAAATGTCAGTGCATCTCCACATTATGATTCAGCACACACCATTCACACTTAACAGCCTGTGTTCTGAGGTTCTACAGGTTTCATCAAATGCCCAGACAGAGCATTGTAACCCTCTACAAACTTGCATTTGATAGGCTGGCAGTGATCCAAATGCTGGCAGAAGCACCTGCACAAACACAAAATGTTAGCTTTTTTCTTCTATTTTCTGCCAGACACAATTCAGCAGTGTTCCAGATGACACACCTTCTGTTAAGTAAGGGAAAAGGAGTGATGAATGCCTTCAGAAGGGAAATTGTGATGCAGTGGCATCAGTTCAGCATAGTCTTCCTTTATGGTTAGTTCTAGTTCTACTTAGCTGCCTGATTTGGATGATCAAAGATGATTGAGCTCATAGCTGCAAGGCCTTTTTAGATAAATCCAAAGTGATTCTGGTGATCTGAGAAAGTAAAGGGGGAAACTAAGCTAATGATGGGAAAGGGCAGAGCAAATGGGGGGAAAAAAGCACTATCATGGCAGCTAAATATGTACTGTCTCTTCACGCTGCATCGAATTACACTGAAGGATACTTTCTGTTAAAACTGGTTAGTAGCATGGGGCTTTATTTGCTTTTGCCAACTAGTCCTCTGTAGGCTGAAAATGAGCTGTGAGGCAGATGCAGTTGTAGAGACTTCTGGCTTTCTGTGGAGGCAAAGGGTACACAAGTATAGGGAGATAAGAGAACCAGCTCCTCTTCAATTTTTGCTAGAAGCAGCCAAGGCGAGACTAATTTATCTCCAGGAAAGATGTCAACAGATGTCCAAAGTATTGAAGTCCTATCTCTGAAAGTATAGAAATAAAGTATTTGCTTCTGAGTAATACCTCTTAGGGCTTTTTTACCTTCTTCTCTTCTGTTCTTTGTCCTGTAGGAGTGAGAGGGGCTGAAGAGTGCTAGTGTCCTGGGAACTGTTGACTCTTCTCTGAAAATGACTGACAGTAGAGGCTGCTTACAGTGACCCTGCGTTTCACCAAGGGATGCACAAAGCTTTGCTACAGGCAAAAAGAAAAGTTACAGAAATACCCTTTAGTTTGCCTCTTTCTCATTTTCTATAGACAGGTACCGTAGACCCCTGAAAAAAGGGGTTTGTAATACCCATGGTAGAAGACCTAAGATCAAAGGGTCAATAACACCCTAACCAAATTCATTGGTTCAAAAAACACCATATAAACCAAACCTTACTTCATTTTGCTATAGCCAAGGTCACTGCAGGTCTGAGTTAAAGGCCTTGATCTTAGACCACATATGCTAGTGAGGACGCAATACTAGTGAATTTTGTGTGTGTCTGCTCGTTCAAAGCAAGGACTCCTCCATGGACAGTGTCCTTCCTGCTGCTGCCAGCAGAGCCTTTGCCCCTGCTGCTCAAGCAGTGCTCCTGGCAAGCACAGGCACTTGGGCTGTTGCTGCCTGGGAGATAAAAGGTGGTAATTGGGTGTGAAAGGCAAACCAGAGCTCCGAGGTGACTGGGGAGGGTATAACAGAAGTTCATAAAGAGATGCACTGAAATGGTGAATGGGGAGTGATCGCTCAGTGTCTATCAACCAGGGCAACAAGTGCCACTCACTGGTGACTCCAAGTGCTCCAGCAGGTGCCATAATTTATATAGTCACAAAAGTGATTGATCAGTTCAGGAAGGAATGTCTGTTCCAGGATTTTAAATGCAAAAGCCCTGGGCAGCCCAGGAGGTCCCTGGGCTGAAGGTTGTTGGACGGAGGGGAAGGGTGGTACTGCAGAAGCATCCCTAGGTGTGAGTTCAGTTCCCAAGGCTCTGCTGTTTCTAAAGGTGAGCAGAAGTACTGGGCTGGATGGACCTTTAGTCCATGTGCTCTTCTCACAAAACCCTGTACCAGACTGAGATCAGATACATAAGGTGGGGCATTCGGGCTGTGTTTTGCTTTGGAGGAGAGGAAGCCACAGAGACAACTGCCTTCTGTGGTCAAAGTCTGTCCTGTTATCTGCCAATTGATTTTTTTTCTTTTTTTCCCCAGTGACTTAAGCAAGGGATCTGTGCTACCTTTTTTTATGTCTTATATAAGAGATTTCTTTTTATCCTCTTTAGGTAGTGATAATCTGGTTTAAGAAAAACCTTCGGGTTTTTTTGCAAATGTTTTGACTGTCCTATGTATGTGTAAATACATATGTATGTATATTTACATCAGCTTCAAAAATCAATTGTTTAACCAATCTGTTATAATGGTAGCAGCATCAGGTACATCAGCTTGTGAGAACTTGTTTTTCTTAAAGTGCAGCATTTGCATATGTTGAAGTGTAGCAAGTTAATTTTTTGACAACTCGATCCTTGTTTTTTCTCACATAAGTTATTCTGAAAATTCTGGGAGTAACATAATATGCACCATTCAGGCTTTGCATGAGCTACTCATGTGTTTGCAAAGGCAAGGCAAATGTCATAAATGTAGCTACCCCATGAAAGCAGATTAATAATGTTTGCAAAGGAAGCAGGGATGAAGAATGCTGAAGCTAATGTAAGAATCAGTATGATAGATGGTCTAGAATAAGTTTTCTGCATTTCTGGGGTTTCACAGTGAATTTGGTTGTCCACGTGATAAATTCAAGGCATAGGAATGTTGGACTGGAAAAGACCTGGATAATTAAGTTCATTCTCCTATTGCAGGTAACAGTATCAAGTAGTTATAAGTGTATTAAACCCACATTTCCTCTGGCTTCACACTATCCAGTAAAACTGATTTATGCTCTCTTGAGCAGCTGAGCAGCACTTGTTGCCTGCCAGTTGCCTGCACTTGAGGGAGAATTTGTGGCAAGTGATCAAGATGTTCATCATTTTTAAAGAATAAAATCCTAGTTCACTAGAGGCGAAAAAAATCAAAACACAACAGACAAGGAAAACAGGTGAGATGTGTTAATAAGTTGACAGCAAATACTGAGATCACCAATTCAGATTCATCCTTTGATTAAGAGGAGAGGCTGTTTTCTAAGGACAATTGAGTAGAGAAGAGGGACTTCTCTAGTCTTTGAATCGCATACTGCAACTCAGATTCAAGCTGTATACGTGGATTTTAGTGCCTGGCTTTGCATAGTCACATTTAAAGACCACACCCTGTTTGCTCCCAAGCTCATTGTATTAAGAGCTAACAATAGAAATTTAACAAATTTTTGTTTGCATTAGACCTTGAATGGAAAAGGTTAAAAGATCTGAGGGGGAAAAATATATTTTGTTGTCATGTGACTTACAATAGTAGCATGTCTCCTCTGTATCATCACTATATGATGAAAGAGAAAAATGTGTGAAGCAACAAGAATGAATCATCATAATAACAGCAACAATGTTCTTTATCACTTTGGATGTGGTAGTCTTGGAATTATTAGATACTTGTCCAATACATAGTAAGTGGTGTGTTTCCAAAATGAGTTAATGAATTGGATGTTTGAGATGCAAGCAGAATTTTTTAAAGATATTCCATAAAGGTTTTTGAGTTTTGATAAATGATCCAAAAGCTATTGGATTTTTCCTATTCCATGTTTTTTTCTGCTGATGCAGTAATTTTTTTGATCTTACCTTTAGCACATCTCTGAAGTTTCCTCCTGTAATCAGTTTGTTTCTCTTCCCATTTACTGGCTAATTTGGGGATATGAAGATGTTAACAGGTAAGGCATTCCCTCCTTATTTGTCCTTTCTACTGCCTTCATCCCTGTCCCTTCATACTGCTAAGAGGAATGCTAATATTAAAAATGGAGGAGATATTGTTTTGAAATTGATAATTCAGCTGCCCATGTTACTAACTGAATTTGAATATCTTTGATAGTGTTGTTCATTCTCTTAGTAACAAGTCTTCATCAATGCTGGATGCTCTGTCAGAGCCAGGGGTTATGACTTGTGCCTGTTCCACTGTGCCATAACCATATTCTGTAGATATCCAGACCTGCGTCCCCAAACAGTCTGCATTCTTACAGGAATGATCTTTCCAGCTTGGATGAAGTCCATTTAGCTTAGCATCCCATCTCTGATATGGTCAGTAATGTTTAGCAGAGGGTATGGGAGCAGATCTGGCATTTAGCAGTATTTTCCCAGAACGCTCTCCCAGATAGAGCAATTTGCAACATGGAGGCATCCTGAACCAAAAGTGGTGATTTGTATTAATAGCCCCCAGCAGCCTTTTCCTATGTTCTTCTGTGTCCAGCCTCTTTCTGACCTACAGAAATGTATCCACAATGTTCTGTAGCAAGGAGCTCTGCAGTTCAAATTCCTATTACTTTAAGAAACACCTTGGGCTTGATACTCCTATCTCCTGAGTTTCTCTTGGTGCTGTACTCATACCTGCTCCATCATTCTTTATTTGGAAGCTAGCAATCATTTTGGCTTTATGCTCAGTATCTACACTTGTACGTTTTTATTGTACCTGTCTTAGGTACCTCTTTCTGAACTGTGCCCTCACTTCAAGCTTTTCTGGGTGAACTCTGAGATCATCAGTCTTAATGATTCCCATCTGACTCCTTTCCGAATGGGAGGAAAAACTCAACTCATCCTGTTAGTTAAATACTGCAAAGTTGTTGCAGAGAGTAAAGCAGGTGCTACCCCTGCTCGAAATGCTTGGGCGGTGTTGCTCTTCCATGCTGCAGCAGCAGGACACGCAGCCACTGCTCACCGGGCACCAGGGCTGGTGCTTGCAGGACTGACTGGAATTTTCACTGGTTTTGAACCTGATTTGTTTCTTCCCCACAGAGGAGGTTAGTGCTCAGTATCTCCTTTAGAGTGAAGAGAGGCCTCAACAGGAAAAAATCAGGCGATTAATATCTTGTTACTGGACCCTCTGAACTCCACTTTTTGGCAATGTTTCCCTACCCTTCTGTTTTTGTGAAACGCATCTCCTGGAGTTGCTTCTTCATGGGTTGGTAGAAGTGTTTTCCTGAACCGCAGGGAATCAAGATACTTTGGTTTTTTGCTTGTGCAGTAGTTGCTGCTACTTCCTAACAGCTGAACTGAGCATTTGGAGACTTTACCTAATAGAAATAGGACATTAAGAACTAGGTCATGCTTTTTTAAGAAAGAAGACTATCTTCCTTTGGACTGGTCAGTACTGATAATTGTGCAAATATGCTCCTGTGAGACAGAGGTGCGCTAAGATAATATTTGTTTACTAAGCTGGTTTAATGCAAAAAGGACTCCAAAGGAAAAAAAGCTTTTTCTGGATTGCCCTTATTGGTATTCTGTTAAGATAATAAAAGGTGCAGAGCTGTTTATTTAACCACTTTCTACTCTTTCATGTTTCCCAAGGAACACGGCTAGATGTAGAGACCTGCACTTGGAAAGGGAAGATAATTGGCTGGCCTCCTTCAGCAGAAGGCATATAAGAATACCCTTCAATGATCTGTGTTTGCACTGTGTGCAACTGTGATTTCAGCTCTGCCCTTGAAACACAGATTAAGCAATGCTGCCAACTTGTATTCTTCTGTCAAACATTTCACTGGCTTGGGAGTCTGTACACAGCTTACAGTGTATGCTCTCTGCCAGGGTTACTGCAGCTTGGTGCTTGGTTGTGCCTTTTTTCCTCTGAGCAGAGGATGCAGTTCAGATATTTGTTTTATCTGCTCCTGAGACAACATGAGTCCTTGTATTTACTGTTTTGAATATTCCAAATTTGTGTTGTCACTGCTGAGGAATTCACTGACTGTGAAATAAACTTGCTCCTGCATGGGAAGTGTAAGGGAGGGTATCCCCCCACACAGCATCTTTCTGTTTCTTCCCTATACTGCTCTGCCTTTTAGGCAGCCAGCCCTAGCTTGCTCTTCCTGGCCCCTTTCCACATAGTTTGCTCTTTTCTTTCCAAACAGCCTTTCAACAACAAAGCTTGCACACAAGTCTGCTTATGCAACCAATGCACCCGTTGTTAAGAAAAATTCACTGACTTAATATTAACATGCTTGCCCCTTTCCTTACAGTTAAGTATTTGTCACTCTTCAGGGCCACCCAAAACAGTGGCTCCTACAGACATGACAACGTTTGAAAGCATGATTTCATGTACATAATTTGAGAAATTCCTAAGGAATGGGCAAGTTCTTGAGTATTTTGACCCTCTTCACCACCAAAGGTACTCATGGGTAGTTGCTCTGAACTTTCCCTACTTTGTTGTTTTCTTTTGCCCTAGTGTGTTTTAAAACTAGATCCTTCACAAACTCCAAAGCTGTGGCATTTATGTTCTTGTGAGGCTCTCTGTCTTGACTTGTGATTCTGAAGTGGAAGTACAGCTGTGGGAGTGTTTGCCTCTTGGAGGTAGAAGGGCCACCATGTTTGGTGTCACATTTCATGTGCCTGTACCCTTCTAGCACCTGCAAGTTGTTTCCTGGTGTATATTTGGTGTTCCTGTGGAGTAAAGTGTTGGTGTTGGGTGGCAGAAATGGTGTGCAAGGCCTGAGATGTAGTGAATGTTAGTGTTATCCATCATTGGAGAATCCTCTTGCAAACTGGTACATCCATTAGTTTTTGGGCTTCTATTAGTATAAATATGCTGGCAAGAAAGACCATACCAATCTTTTAGTGATGCGTCCTAGCTGATGGTTCCAGCAGGATGGAGAATGCCATTTAACAAAACCTGGGAACAACTGCTGAGTTGTAGTTGTAAGTAAAATTCATTTGTAGCTTTAATGGATGATGTTTTCTTTTGGCTGGCAGTAAAATGTATGTTGATGTAGTTTTGTGAGAGAAGCCACTTATTTTGAATTTGTTTTTAATTTACTTTCTTTTAGAAATGTTGATTACGATATTATGCTTTTGAGGACACGTAGTTCTTATGTGCCCAATTCTGTATAGCTAAAGGATGGACTGCTCTTTTGAGGAGAGGCATGACACTTTCTGAAAACTGAGGGTTTTTTAAACTACATGTAAAAGACATTGAAAGGCAACTAAAAATAAAGCTCTAAACTAAAAAAATTTAAGAAATCAGTGACCTATTGAAGGCTTGTATTCTATTGTAGTTTAGAAACCTGATCTGAGAAAAGTAGAGAGAAGCAACTGAAATGCCTCTCAATGTCAGAAAGAAACTGGGATATGTTTTTTTCTTGTTTTTTTACTCCTAAAGAATCACGGAATGGTAGGGGTTGGAAGGGATCTCTGGAGATCATCTAGTCCAAACCCCCTGCTACAGCAGGACCACCTAGAGCAGGTTGCATGGGATCACGTCCAGGTGGGTTTGAATATTTCCAGAGAAGGAGACTCTACAACCTCTCTGGGCAGCCTGTTCCAGTGCTCTGCCACCCTCAGAGTGAAGAAGTTTTTCCTCATGTTCAGATGGAACTTCCTATGTTCCAGTTTGTGCCCATTGCCCCTTGTCCTGTCACTGGGCACCACTGAAAAGAGCCTGGCCCCATCCTCTAGACATCCATCCTTTAAATATTTATAAGCATTGATGAGACCCCCCCTCTCAGTCTTCTCTTCTCCAGGCTAAACAGACCCAGCTCTCTCAGCCTTTCCTCATATGAGAGATGCTCCAGTTCCCTAATGATCCTTGTAGCCCTCCACTGGACTCTCTACTCTCTCCAGTAGTTCCCTGTTGTTCTTGAACTGGGGAGCCCAGAACTGGACACAGTACTCCAGACATGGCCTCATGAAGGCAGAGGGGGAGGATAACCTCCCTCAACCTGCTGGCAGTGCTCTTCTTAATGCACCTCAGGATACCATTGACCTTGGCCATGAGGGCACATTGCTGGCTCATGGATAACTTGTCCACCAGGACTCTCAGGTCCTTCTCCACAGAACTGCTTCCCAGCAGGTCAACCCCTAACCTGCACTGATGCTCGGAGTTATTTCTCCCTAGGTGCAGGACCCTACACTTGCCCATGTTGAACTTCATTAGGTTCCTCTCTGCCCAACTCTCCAGCCTGTCCAGGTCTTGCTGAATGGCAGCGCAGCCTTTGGGTGTATCAGCCACTCCTCCCAGGTTAGTATCCTCCTTGTATGTCCCATATTTGTGCACTACTGGCACCTTGTCAATCCTTAAGAAAAAACTTGGAAAACATCTGCTGCATTCACTCAGCCAGTAAAAACACTCATTTAAGAAATGGAAAGCAAACCCAAAATGAAATAAGAGGAAAACAGGAAACTGATTTGTGATGATTGTGTGTTCTTTCCATTATCTTTTTCCTCCCCTTCCATTTGGTTAATATGCTTGTTTTTACATTTTTTTCCTTGCTATATGGCTTGCATTATACATGAGATACCCCTGTGAATCTGGATGCTGAACTCCATCCTCTCTAACTACTGGTATCTAAACAATACTGCATGCAATTTCTGCCCTTGAATTGAGTGCATGAGGAGAGTCAGGCAAGCAGGCCAAGGTAATTTCACCTAGAAGTGAGACTGTAGCTGTCTCTCCTGTGAAAAGCAGGACACAGGTGCAGGGAGAGAGCTAACAGTAATTTTGCAGGATTTACTTCAGAGCATGTTATGTCTCAGGATCAAATTGTCAAGGGATGTGGGAGAAGTGAAAGTTCTTGGTATGTTGACACCTTCATTGCAGTGAATTGAGCATCTGGTCAGGGCTCTGGCTCTCTTGATGAGAGAGTTTAAGATACAGCCATATGTAGCAGTGCTGTGGTCTAGCCCCAGCTGGCTTCTAAGCACCATGCTCACCCCCCTCCCCAGTGGGATAGGAAAGGGGAAGCAGAAGAAAAAGGTAAAACTTGTGTGTTGGGATAAGGACAGTTTACTAGGACAGCAATGAAAGAGTAAAATAAGAGGCTTGGAGGGCCGCAAAGATGATCAGATCCTCTCCTATGAGGACAGGCTGAGAGATGGGGTTCTTCAGCCTGGAGAAGAGAAGGCTCCAGGGAGACCTTATAGCACCTTCCAGTACCTAAAGGGGACCTGCAAGAAAACTGGAGAGGGACTGTTTGCAAGGGCATGCTGAAAGAGATTTAGCTTAGATGTAAAGAAAAAAATTTCCACTATGAGGGTGGTGAGGCACTGGAACAGGTTGCCCAGAGAAGCTGGGGATGCCCCCTCCCTGGAAGTGTTCAAGGCCAGGTTGGATGGGGCTTTGGGCAACGTGGTCTAGTGGAGGGTGTCCCTGCCTGTGGCACGGGGGTTGGAACTAGAGGATCTTTAAGCTCTCTTCCAACCCAAATACTCAACCCTTTGAGCCCCACGTTAGGTGCCAAAAAGGACTGTTGTGGTTTAGCCACAGCTGGCAGCTAAGCACTATGTGGCTGCTTGCTCACTCCCTCCTAACTGCCCCCCCATCCCCCAGTGGGAATGGGGAGGAGACTTGGAAGAAAAAGGTAAAACTTGTGGATTGGGATAAGGACAGTTTACTGGGACAGCAAAAGAAGAGGAAGATAACACTTATAAAAATATACAAAATGGGTGATATGCAATGCAGTTTGCTTATTGCCTGGAACCTGGTGCTCAGGCCCTCCATGAGCAGCAATTCCCTCCTCCCTGGCTAGTTTTTCCCCTTGTGTATGAAGCATGATGTCATATAGTATCAAATATCCCTTTGGCTAATTTGGGAGAGCTGTCCTGGCTGTGTCTTTTCCCAGCTGCTTGTGAAAATTAACTCTATCCTGCCTGAAACCAGGACAAGTGACATTCTTATGACAGTGACACCTTCCCCTCCAAGGCCCTTGGTCTGTTGAACTTGAGATCTGCAATGGTATGCAGTTACTTACATCAGTAAAACTGGAGGTCAGCTGACTTGGGTGCAGGCCTGGAATGAAGCTTAGAGCAGGGCATCAGGGGCTAGAAACCAATGTGGTTGCTCAGTGGTGTATTGATTTTTCAAGTTGTTACTTGTAGTATAAACACTTGGTCAATCTTATTCTTGCAAAGCTCAAGTCTTGTGTAGACTTTCAGCTCTTAGAAAGACTTAACTTTTCACTTGGGTCAGATGCACTCCTACGGGTTGGATTTATTGCAGGATTGACTGAGGAGGTTACACTCATTCAAAGCTGCCTTCTGAATTTTTTCTAAAGCCTTTGCATGATGGAAAGAAAAATTCTACCAGCTGTATCTAACAGCCTAACAAGCAAGGCCTTTGCTTCCTTGTTGACAAATACAGATATAAATATATATGTATACATACATTTGCTTAATTTACCTCATTACAGGAGTAATACAAACTGCCTATTGTTAAGCTGGAAGGTACTAATAACTGGGAGGTGGAGGTGGTAGATTTCTCTCAAGAGCCTGAAAAATAACCTTTTAATGACTCCAGAGAAGTAAAAAAGCTGTTTTAGCAGTAATGAAAACAGCTGTGGATAAAAACATGCCAGCCTAAGGAGGTAGGTACCTATAGCAGGTACATCCAAGCTATAGGCACAGAGGTGTCCTTGGTTGCAATAACAAGGCTTGGTTTTTTTGCTACAGGCTGTGCATGTAGAAAGAATAAGTAAGAGATCTTTGCCTTGACAGGAGCTGAAGTAGCTCCTCTGAACAGAGCTTGTGAGAGACACTTGAGGTTTCTGAGGTAGGAAACTGCCAAGCCTTTGCTCCTGCTTTATTTGAAAGATGGGTGGATGTTTTTGAGCATGTTTGTAGTTAAGAAACTGATTTGCAGATATTAATTTGTGTTCTAATGAAGGTAGAGCTCTGAATATTAGCCAAATGCTTGGGCCAAGAGACACGCACATCAGACCTCTTGGATTATCTGGATGCTGATATGTGAAAATTCATGTTTTGGGCGAATTGATCGAGAGAGGCTTACAGTCTTTTTGGTGGGTGTGATGAGCCCAGAGCAGGATGTGTGTGTAGGCAATGTGCCAGGGGTTCTCTGCCCCATCAGAGGCCCGCTGGCTGTCGGGACCTCCGTTGGTGGCATTGCTCTTGTTCTGGCCAGCTTCTCTCCTCTCTCTGGCAGCAAGTGTGACCCTGGAGTACAGCTGCAGACAGCTGATAAGTGAGCAGGAGGTGTCCTGGAGCATGAGACTTGGCAAGTTCAAGAAGTGCTTTTTTCACAGGCAAACAAAGCAAGCTCCTGTTTAAACTGTTTCCAGTCATAACCTTTCTAGTGCTAAACAGCCTATAATGAAGTTGCTTAACATGTGACACAGCATTAAGTTGACACAACTTTATTAACATTCAGCTTTGAAGTTTTACCTTTCGATAACATCTTTTAGTATCTTTTTATTTTCAAAGTGCGCGAATCAAGCTTGGAGAGATAGTGACTCAAAGTTGGACATTTCTAACTTCAGTGAAATAAGCTGCAGTGAGAGAGTAAGGCATGGCAGGTCAGAGATACCAAAGTGAGAAGTAGCAAGGGTTTCTCTCAAGGATTAGGCAGTAAAGTCTCACTCAGTAATTTAGGAAGAGAGCTGTTCAATAGCTTAAAAGCATGAGGAGAGCCTCCCCTTGCCTCGGGCCAGAAAAAGGAGTGTGACTTTTGGCTCCTAAGACCCCAATTCTCAGTTGCTTTCTTTGAACCAGAATGTAACGTAACAAGAAAGAAGGGTAGCTGCAATCCACCTTTATATTCTGGGACAACTGACAGCTCCTAGGTATAATATTAGAGCAGATTCGGAGCATCCTGAAATTGCACTGTGCTTTGCAATCTATCCCAGCCACAGAGGGACCATAGCGTGGGGTCCTTACAGCTTGTGTGCTCTCTGCTGCTGCTCTGCCTTTGGCCTGCTCCTGGTCTATCTTGTTCTCAGGATGGCATTTCTAATGCCATTAGGTCTTTTTTTTACCTCCAGCCAGGTGGAGAAAACTGACTCAAGCTCAAGAGCTCTTAGATTCAAAAGCTCAAGAGCTGTCTATCCCAATGAGCATGCAATCACACAAAGGTGGCAGGAAGTCTGCGTGAGTAAGCAAGGAGCTCCTGACAAACCTTGAGCACAAAAAGGGGAGAGTATAAGAGGTGGAAACAGGGTTAGGTGGCTCAGCCAGTAGGTAGAGTAACTGTCCAAGCCTGCAGGGGTAGGGTTAGGAAGGCCAAAATCCACCTGGAGTTGAGTCTGGTGAGGGATGTGAAAGGTGGTAACAAGAGCTTCTTAGCAGTACATCAGCAGCAAAAGGAAGCCAAGGCAAAACACGGACCTGCTGCTAAGTGAGGCAGGGGGTCTGATGACAAAGGACACCAAAAAGGCTGAAGGTACTCAGTAGCTTCTTCAGCTTGGTCTTTAATGGTAAGATTTACCTTTTAGGAATTCCAGGTCCCTGAGACTAGGAGAAAAACCTGAGCAAGGAAGACTTAACTGTCAGTGGTGGAGGATCAGGTTAGGTAACAAACTAGTCACATGTAAGCCCATGGGATGCGAAGCCCCCATATATGCTGAGGGAGCAGAGAGATGTGATAGTACAGCCACTCTGTTACCTTTAAAAAGTCACAGTGATTGGGAGATGACTGACTAAAAGACAGCAAATATCACACCTTTCAAGAAGGGGGATCTAGGGAACTACAGACTGGTCAGCTTCATCTCTATGCTTAGGAAGGTAATGGAACAACTAATCCTGGAAACAGGACAAAAAAGTGATCAGGAGTAATCAGCATGGATTTATGAAGGGGAAGTAATGCCTAACCAGCCTTGATAGCCTTCTGTGAAGAAATGAGTGGTCTGGTGGAAAAGGGAAGAGCAGTGGATGTTGTTTACCTTGTCTTCAGTAAGACATTTGACAGTCTTTGACAGCATCTTTATACAAAAACTAATGATTTACAGACTATATAACTAGACAATGAGGTGGACTGAAAACCAGCTGAACTGCTGGGCTCAGAGGGTTGTGATCAGTGGCACAAACTGTAGCTAGATGCCAATCACTAGTGAAGAACCCCAAGTGTCAATACTAGGTCCAATGCTGTTTATCCTCTGGAGTAATGATCTGGATGATGTGAAAGAGGACTTAGGGACTTGTATTGTCTGCAAGTTTGTGTTGTGGTTTAATCCCAGCTGGCAGCTAAGCACCATGCAGCTGCTTGCTCACTCCTCCTGTGGTGGGATGGGGAGAGAATGAGAAGAGTAAAAGTGAGAAAACTCGTGGGTTGAGATAGTTTCACAGGTAAAGCAAAAGCTGTGCACACAAGCAAAACAGAACAAGGAATTAATTCATAACTTCCTGCTGGCAGGTAGGTGTTCAGCCGTGTCCAGGAAAGCAGGGCTCCATCACACACAAGTTATTTAGGAAGACAAACACCATCACTCCAAATGTCCCCCAGTTCCTCCTTCTTCCGCCAGCTTTATATGCTGAACATGATGTCATATGGTATGGAATATCACTTTGGTCAGCTGGGTTCCCAGCTGTGTCCCCTCCCAACTTCTTATGTATCTCCAGCCTGCTCACTGGTGGGGCAGTGTGTCCTGGCAGGCAGCAAAGGCCTTGACTCTGTGTAAACACTGCTTAGCAATGACAAAAACATTCCTGAATTATCAACACTGTTTTCAGCACAAGTACAAACTATAGCCCCATACTAGCTACTGTCAAGAAAATTAGCTCTACCCCAGCCCAAACCAGCACAATCATACAAAACTGGAAGGAGTGGCTGATATGCCAGAGGGTTGTATTGCCATTCAGAGGGAGCTGGACAGGCTGGAAGACTGGGCAGAGAGGAATGTCATGAAGTTCAATGTGGAAATGCAAAGTCCTGCACCCAGAGAGCCTCACGCACATGTACAGAAGCTTTCCTTCCCACATGTACGCAATCTCATCCAAAGCTGTGCCCAGATGAAGCCTCTTTCTGTTCAGCTGCACACTACTGCTCTTAAAACTGCTGCAATTTGATTCCTGTTTATGAGGTCTACCAGGCTGTAAATAAGATTAATATGGAAATACACTTACAGTTATGGAGTTGCCTAACAGATTGAACTTCCTTTAAAAGGTTTAGTGATCCATAATTGCATTCTTTAGTAATTGTATTAAACAATATTCTTTACATTGATCATTTTAGTTGTGCTTGAATTGTTTTTGAATTGATCACAAAGAAACTGAATGTGTTTTGGCTGCTTATCTTCAGAGCTGAACATGAAATGATCAAACTCAGTTTGTGAAAATGTCAGAATAATTTTCAATTTTCTGGCAAAATGTCTGTAAACCAAACACTTCTACACTTAAACTTCTTCAAAATAGGAAATCCTAGTCAGTTGCAAAGAGTATATGGGTCTTTGGGGGGCTGCAAAATTGGAAATATCTCAGGAAAGAAACAGATGATCTCTTTAAGTATCAAGACAGTATTTTGCAGAAGATAAGATATTGATCTTGGTTAAGTGGATTTAGGTTATACCCTTGTTCTACCCGATATGACCTATGGAAACTCCATGGGCTTCAGGATCACCAGTTTTGTAAGTGGTAATAGTTAAACTGCTTTCACTTAAAAAATTAAAAATAATAAGAAATTTAAAAAAAAATACTTGTATCTTATCTTAGCCACTTCCTATCTCTTTGACCTAATAAAGTTGAACAATATATTGATATGAAAATTCAAGGAAGAAAAAAAATGAAAAATTCTCCTCACTTCTAATTAACACCCTGCCCCCCCCCCCCAACTGTTTAAATTTAATAGCAAAAGAACAAAATCACTGCATGATTGCCTGCCCTCCTCTCTCCAACGTTCTTTTGGAAACTCTTAGCTAGGTCTGCAGAGGTAACACAGTCCTGACAAAGAAGAAATGTTGAGCTTCTCAGACTGGAAAGGGAGTTAGTTGCTGGTTGGTGACTTACCAAGCTACTTAGTTCCTCTTTCCTTTTTTCGTAACACCTCTCTTGCTCCGATAAAATGAAATTTAGTGCCTTACTTGGAAGAGGAAGTCAAAATGGGATACTGGTTTGGATGTTTGCAATATATGCAGTGCCACCACTGAAGGCATCGAGACTGCAGGAGTTTAAAAATGAGACTATTTTGCACATATATAAAGAGAAGGCTTTTATCTTAAAATTTAGTTTCGCCCCCCATGTAGGACAGGCTTATAATGATTTCACGAAATCACTTCTACCTCCTAGTCACAATTTCTGCTTGGGTTGGTGTAGCTTACCCTAACCTTAGACATTGGTATGTCAACCAGGAAAAATGCACTCGAGGCCTGAGGGCAGGGGCAGGCCTCTCAAATGGCGTAACGTTTGATGCACGGGGTGGTATCCGATGAGGCAGGAGCTGCAGGCTTCTGCTGGGGACTTGGCTGGTTAGCAGGCTTTCTTTGAGAATGGGGCTCTGCTAGGTGAAAATATATCCCCAGGTGCTACCTTGTTGCTTGCGACCCTGCGCAGCAGCGTCTGGTCAGCAAAGGAACCCATGAGATGCACTGGCAGGTAGAGCCATGAGCTGCAGCAAAAGCTCAGGTGACGGAGGAGCACGGCAGTCTCATGTCCTGCCTTGCTCTTGGTATACAACACTCGACAGGTCTGTATATTTCCCGGTGTCTTAATTAGCCTTTTATTATTCCTTTAGGGAAAGGAAATGTATAGCGGCTACTCTGATGGAGTTGTGGAAGCTGTGGAAAAAGGCCCAAGGCAGAGTGGAATTTGAGCTATCTATACTTGACGCTCTCCATGATGAGTTTGCTTTAGTTTTTGTCCCTGAAGCTTTTCCTGTGTCTGTGATCAGCTGCATTCAAATTAATGTGGTGCTTCAGTATGTACAAACAGGCTGCTGCGAGCAGAATTTATTTTTTCTATGTCCATGTTCTGAGTGGTGATGTATGGCTTGCTGTCCGCTTGTTGCTTGTAATTGCAGTGTCAGAGTTGGCTTCTCTCAAGGGGCAAAATGAAACAAAAATAGGAAATGTGTGTTTGGGTGCCTGCCCCTGCCCCTTGCCGATGCAGCAAAAAGACTTCAGGTTTCACTTGCTATGTGGAGCTTTTTCATCCGTCACTTCTAATGTTGTGCTTCACACATAGCTAAGGGCCTAATGTTGCTGACGCAACTGTACTTGTTTAATTTTATCACATTGACTGTGCCACTTAGTGTGCTTAGTCATCTGCTAAAAATCCTTTTGTTAAGATTGAGAACCAAATACAACACCCAGTGTTTGATCCTACCTACTTATGCATGGTTAACATCCTTTGCTTTTATGTTTAGCTTGCTGCAACAAAAATAATGAAATATTTATTCAGCTGTTAAGGATCAGAGTTTTCCTTCTCTCAAGATTAGATGATCTGCAGAGGATGTTCCTTAGAGAAGAAGAAAGGCTCTGGCATTCTCCAGGAGAGGCTGTACGCTGAGGTGGGGCAAGTATTGTTATCTTGATAGGCTAGACTTTTTTTTCCCTCAAAGGAACTGAGGTCAAACCTCTTAAATTTTGGCATCTTCTGATGTCACAGGTAGCTTGCTGTAGTCAGCCTGACTTCTGATCATCTGTTAAACGCTGTGGTTCTTAGGCAGTGGGATGCTCTGCAGCCTGTCTTTTTTCTGTTTGGTTTTGTAGGATTTAAATCAACATGGCTGATATTACAATGAGCTGCAGTGAGTGCAATGCTGTATCACTATAAAAATCAATGAGGGACTGAATCATGATCAGATTTCTAGGACTAACCAGGAAGGGAGATTTTTTTTCCCCCTTCTTTCCACTTTCTAGAGCATGTAGTACCTTTCACCTGGGGATTTCTACCCTGTCAACTGAATGTTGGGTATTCTGGGCATCTCACCTGAGGGATATATTCCTGTACAGATGAAGCCAGCTGAGAAAAATCTTCAGCATATTTAGCTCACCATGTGTTTTCAGAAAACTCTTCTCCTGGAATGAAAATTTTTGAAAACAAGCATACTAACAGGCTAGCATCTGTTCATTTAGTTGTCAAGACCTGGAGTGCGCTTAGAGAAGAGACAGTAAATGGTAGAGATGAGGGAAGGAGAAAATATAATTAACTAACCTCTGCTTTCCCCCTCAACAGTCATACGCCCACACACCCTAAAGAATCACCAGTTTCTTGATGCTGTATGATTTTCTTATTTCCATTAGATTAAACATTTACTGCAGGGGTATGTGAACCTCAGGCTGAACTTCAGGTTGAAGTCTAGTTTTTGTATCATTGAAAATCTCAGCCAAATTAATCTGTTTCTGACAATGATGCTAGTGGCAAAAAAAAAAAAGAGCATTTTATTAGCTTAATTCTCTATCAGTGGCTCTCATATGTCCAGGTCTTGAAGAAGGGACTTGAAACTTAAAAAGAAGCTGACTTTTCTGTTAGAGTTCAGCCTCTGTCAATTCTGTGAAACACTTCTAAAGTGCAGCTAAGCAAGAAGCCTGTGGAAAAATATCACAGCTTTTTCATGCCTTGTCAGTTTGTTGTAATTGTTGGGTAAGATTTTAACTGTTCTGCATGTGCTGTGTGATTATTATTTTGTTGTTGTTTAAATTCCATCTTTTGCTGCTTCCATGTGGAATGGCTCTCCAGTAACATCATCCTGGTCTGCAACGCAATCACTGAGAGCAGTGGCATCATCACTTTATTTTTTTATCATGCAAGTTTGCGTATAAGCAGAGAATTGGTATTTGAAAATGAGCTGGTCTCCATGTGCCAGAAGAATCAGGTACACCCCAGTGTGCACAGGGATAGGCAGCGAGCATCCTTTTTCATAAGGACTTGTAGGTATGGTTACAGATATGCATAGAGCCAAGCCTCATGGTTTTCCTAGCAAGAGCAGCAACTGAAATTCTTACAAATGTATTGGGTTATGTGCAAAAAGGAAAGTTGGGGAAGAATCTCGGGTTTAGGAAGGCTTTTACTGTTGCCATCAGACTGTGGTTTGTTACAAAATTATGTTGGCTAGTATTAAGTCCTCCTTGTTTGCATTTGGTCTGTATCTGCAGGGCTTTGGGGGAGCTCAGTGGTGTTCATTTTAGGGGTGAGGCTAGGTTTTGCATTCTGCTTAGCAATAGCAAAATAAGGCACCTGGACAGACAGTGGAAGAGTGCAGGTACTCTTTGAGAGAGGGTGAGCTAGGCCTCAAGGTCTTTATAAAAGAAAGTTCAGCTGATCATCCAACAGGGTGGTAAAGCACCCCGCTGTTGCTGTTAGTTTAGGCCATGGAGCCCAACCCCTCCTACTTCAGAAGAAAGAAGCCTCATCTTAAGGGTTAGTATTTGGAGAAAAAAATGGGAAGGAGAAGGGAGCTTGGCGTTGAGCTATAACTTATCCTTGAGTTTAAGGCAGCTCCAGCTTATCTGCCCTCGTTTACTGACTTCTCAGAAGACTGAAAAGCCCATATAAATGCATTTAAAGAAGCAAGCAAGATCCTAGCTTTTCTGCCGAAAGGGTTCCAGAACATAGCAGGCATCTCCAAAAAGTCATAATCCCTATATTCCCACTTGGTGCTGTAGAATGAAGGCTTTAAGTGCAGGATGTGACTGGTGGCTGCCGTAGAAATTGAACGGGGTTTGGAGCATGATATTCTTGTATTTTCAAGCCATGTACTGGCATAGTGGTCTGGAGCAGGAGGAAAGATAAGAATGTGGGAACAGGTTGAGCTGTGGGGAAACAAAAAGGAGCTTTCCCTAGAGATGCTGGGGTTAAGGTGGAACACGCTCAGACTGAGGGGGTAAGCTCAAGGGGGAATGGATTTCTTTTGAGTCATGTGGGAGTCTGGCACTGTGCTATTTTATTTAGAGTTCTGAGACTGCTAAAAATGGCCCCTACTATGCTCCAGGTACTTTTGACATAAGTTAGAAATACATGACAAAAATACCCTCAGTGCAGAAGTACAAATGAATATTTCAAGGAAAATGACAGTAAAATGAATTTAGGGTTGAGAGTTCACATTAATAATGCAGGCTGATCTACAGCACCTTCATTTTTCATCTGTAAAATGGGGATAATGATGCTGACCTGGTTTGTAAATGAGCCCTGAGATCATCTGATGAAAAGCATCACCAACAGAAGCGGTGGTGGTAGAAATCGGTGTTAGAGATGTGGTATAATTGTTTCAAGCTAGAATTTTATAACTACTGGGGAATCCAGAACAGAAGTTAAAGAAATCCAAATATTTTTGTGTGGAAATGCTCTCACAAGGTGTATGAATACTTCTGCTGAGCAGTGATGCCATATGGTAACCATGCAATTACAAGCAGTATGGGTTTTTTTATAGTCATGGATCAAACTGATCTTTTAAAAGAAACATAAATTTTCTTGACTTGATTCCTTCTGCTGTCTGTCACTGTCACTCATCGATTCCACATCACAGGCTGTTTCTCACCACTCTCTTCTTTTACTGCTTCCTACTTCTGAGGCCCTTTGGCCAGCAACATACCACTGCTGAGCACTTTGTTCTTTCTGCAGTGTTTTTGATTTATGTACCTAGGCAGTCTCTGTCGTCTCTTTCCTTCTGACTGCTTGTCTTAAGCCTCTGCCATCAACTCCTCCCAACCTCTTTACTCAGGCTCTGGTACCCCGAGAAAGCCCCTTTGTCCCTGGTGTCTTTGCTTGCGTACAAGTCTGAGTTCTGCCCCTACTTGTCAAATGCTTCTGCGTCTGACTCCCCCACCCATCCTTCACCTCCACACACAACCCTCTCTGCTACCTTTCCCACCATCCTCCTGACACGGTCAGTCTGTTTTTTTACCTCTTTGCCATATCCCAAACTTAGCTTCAGCCTCCTTTCTCCTTCCTGGCACTTTGATCTGGGACCTGCAGCTGCCTTCTCTTTCACTCTGTCCAATGCCGCCTGTGCTGCCAGAGCCAGCTCGCTCTTTGCTCCTTCACTTTTGCAACAATAACAATAAAGAGAAAAATCTGTGCAAATCTTGACCAAATAAATAACTAGGAAATTTATAGATCACTTAAGAATAAAAATGTTACTCTCCAGTAACATTGTCACTTGTCTAGAAAATCAGACTGTACTTCATTTTACTAATGTGTTTTACTGACCTTGCTTACATTTAAAAAAACCTCTCAACGTTGGCTTCTGAACCTATCTGCACATATTTAATTTTGTGTGCAGTGTATTCCTTTGGACTCCAAGATAAACAGGTGAATAAGCCTTTCCCAGATCAGAGTGTTGGAAGGCAAAAAGCAAAGCGTGATGCAGTGGCAGAAAGACCACGGGAGGTGATAAAATAAATGGCAGCGGGTCTATGTTCACATGCGTCTTTTTAAGTGTTCTCCAAGGCCTCTTGCTTGTCTTTGATTCTGATGTGTAGAATGATTGTCAAGGAAGTAAAGAAAACACTCTTTTCTCCATTATTTTTTTGGCTGTTAATTTCTCAGACTGCTAAAACTTCAAACTCTAGAAGCTTCACCAGGACTGATGGCTTTTATTGTCTCCTTGTACTCGTGTGCCTGAGACCAGAACAGGACTGACCCTACGCTAATAGAAAGATGGAGTTGGCTGAAAATTCTGCTAATAATGGAAAACTACCTTCCACTGTAGCTATGCAGCAGGCACTCTGTAATAATAAATCTGTCAAGCTTTCTCCCTTCATGGTGTTACAAATGTTTGCAGACTCTCTAGCAGAGGGGACATTTTTGTAAAGGAAGGGAAGAAAGTTTATATGATTTCTTTTGATACGCAAGTTTGGTAAAATGTTATGTGTAGCTTTTGTAATTTTAAATCTATGGGGGTTTGAGGAGTAAGTGTTACTCCCTGTTTTTTGACAATGCTATTTGACAGATTAAGAAATAAAACACTAAAGTAATCTTGCGTCTGAAAACAAAGATGGAAATAGAGCAGATGTCATTTTCCAAATGGGGAGTAAAAAGGTTTTTGCGTTTGCCAGCGTGCATAGTTTAGAATAATTTCAGTGCATCAGGAAATGAGCTTTAAATTATTCTAAAGTGGTTGATAAATGAGAGCAACACAGTTAAATTTATTAAAGCTTTTTTGTAAATAATTGATATAATGTTGCAATAAGAGTACATTACATATTATAAAACGATACATTATGTAAATAGATGTAGCACGCTTTTCCTTCTGCTTGATACTAGATTCCACACTTCAATAATTGTGAAGGAGCTCAGTCAGTTTTTCTCCAAAAGCCATGAGTATTTTAGCTGTGGAAAATTGGCAGGTGTGTTATTTAAATTACTTTCCCCATCTCTATAGAGCTTCCAGCTTGATTTAGAAATAAAATAATAACAATAATTAAAAAATCAGCCCTAGAGGAGAAGATAGGCCAGCCTGCTTACTACAAGTAGCTGGAGGAAAAGACTGGGAACTTGACGTTTCCCCCAGTGTCACCTGAATGATGTTCAGGGACCTATTGCTCTGGGCGTTTTGCTGCGGTTGAACTCGTACGGTCTTCTACACCTAATCCAAATGCTGGTTTGAATACAGTCTTGATTATCTCTGACTGTGGGGAGTAGTATATTTGTGCCTTTATTAAGGCAACAATACTATTAAAGTTAAAAGACTGTTATTTTCAGATTTTCCAGAAGTCAGGTTTAAGGTAGAGTGTCTCCTGAGAATTCTTATCTAGTTAACAGAATAGTCTCATTTGACAGGGCATGCCTCATACCATGCCTCAGCAAGACCTCTCTAATAATTGCAATGTGACAATCTGTTCTCTTTTTGCTGTTAGTGGATTGCAAAAATTTCTTCACATTTACTGTCAGAAATGGGACTTCCAGTGAGTTCATAGTTTGTGCGGGCACCTTGTATATAAAAGTTTTGCTAAATGGCTTATGAAAGCTTTACTAAATGTTGAACAAAGGTATGAAGCGTAAGTACAAAACAGCTATTGTGTCTTCCACTAGTAAGTAAACAAAATATCCATTAACTACTTCTGGCAGTCACCAGTCGTTAATCCTTTACCAAATGAGGTCCTGATGACACCTTTATTTAGAATGTGACCAGACTCTCCCTCCCAGGCTCTTAGCTCCGAGGGAGGGAACTGGGAATATTTCAGAGCATGAAAATGCACTACCTGCCTGCTGTACTAGTTAAGTCTCAGCATCTCATTTAGTGGAGGAGGCACTAAAGTCTCGTGACACCATTCTTGTATGCCACTATAAACTTAATCCCAAATATCGTGCCCAATCCATGTAGAAAGTCTCTCAGAAAAATTATCCAGGACTGTGTGGCATTGGACTGTCACAATATTACATTGTGATTATGTGCCTCCATTTTTTTTCTTGAATTTTTAAAGAGCAATATTATTTTTTCCCAACAGTATCCCATCTGTCTGATCTCTCTAGACAGGTAAAGACACTTTGGTAGAATTACTAGGAACTGCAAGTGACTTCTACAGCTGACTTCAATCTCCACACTCTTCCTGATCTGTATTTACTAAGTCCTTGTAGGTGGTATGTAAATAATTATGCAGATGATTAATGGGTAAGGTATCTCCTGTCACCCCCAGATGTTGTCAAGACATTGCCAGAAGCTCTGGAAGGGACATTAAGAAATTAATTTATTATGGTGATGCAGCAGTCTTGTGGTCAGCACTATAATAATGATGTCCTTACAGAAAAGCACTGCATATGTAACTATCAGAAATCAAGTATTTTTTAAATGTCCATATTTTCCAGTAAGATGAGGAGTCAGAGGTGCCTCTTTAGCATGAGACAGATACACAGCAATGGTTCATATTGTTGCGAAGAGTGGATAGGGAAGCACCTTCTCCTTTTCCTTCTGCCTTGCTGTGTGATACAAATTTGTCTTGTGGCTATAGTGGTATAAACCCATAGAAACATCACTTGAAGTAAATGGATTTTCTGCTGGTGTGACTCAGAGCAAGTTTTTTTCCTCCCTCTCTCTAGAGTCTTTATCTAAGCCTGTTGGCATTAGTAAAAGACGACAAATAGTTATACAACAATAGTATGGAAAAATTGCTGCAATTTTCCTAAATGCATCAAGATATTTGTTACATCCAATTTAAATAAAAGATATGCAAGAAGAGACTGTGGAGTTTAACACAGCAAGTTCGGCTCCATGTTTAGCTCCACTTCTTCTCTTCCTGTGGCATCTGCTTACTTGTTACATTTTCCCTCTGTTCTTTCCAGGTGCAAGCTCCTACCTTGAGGGGTATAACAGTCACAGTGTAACTACACTAGTGTCTGCTCAGGTTAGATTGATCTAAAGAATTAATGAAAGTTGTGTTCATTGTATTTGTATCACAGGTTAAGTCTTCTCAGAGCCGTACCTTTGCTCAGCTGTGATATGCACAATTACCCCTTCCTCCGAGTCCTCCTCCGACACTCGCACGTCCTAGGCTTGTCACATGGATGTACTTTGCACCATTCCTTTTCTTCTCTCTTTCTCTAACTGGTTCACAACAGTGCCTTTAAACTGTGTGACTCTGATCCTTTTAGATAATCTGAAAGAAAGGCACTTAGGATCAAAAATGTATTCTTGTGTAAGTGGGGGGGGGGGGGGGGGGGGGTAGGGAAAACTCACACTGAGGGGAAATGACCCAAAATTCCTCGGTACACACCTGTGGTCCCTGTGAAGGGATATGGGGCCCACGGGAGCCCATGGTGTGTGGGGTAGCGGGAGGGGGATCCAGAACCACAGTGTGGGAAGGGAGTGGGATGCTTGGCTGGGGGGCAGGGGGAGCTCAGCAGAGGATGTATCAAACCTGCCACTGGGCAGAGGAGGGATGTCTGGTACTTAGTGATGAAAAAGGAGCGCAAAGAACTGAGAGGTGTTATGAAACACTTCTGGAGTGGTCATTGAGCCTGTTCCTCAGTAGCAAGAAAGAAATATGACCTTTTTACAGTATTTAAATTGAATCAGATACAGAGTGACCCTTTTGGCTGGGTTTTTGTCCGGCATTTCTAAATGCAGCTACTACTACTTTTAATCAGTCTTTGAGCTCTGTCAGTGCTTTCCTCTTCCGTGTTGTTTTCTTTCTCCTCCTGCTTTCTCCCTGAATCTACAGTTCCAGTTGTGGCTTCAGTCCTGCTGCTGACTATCTGTAGACTTTGAAGTGGGAGGCAGAGCAGGAGTAGTAAGCACACGCTGCCATGGGTTGTGTGGCAGTGAGGGGACTGACCCCTGAGGATCAGCTCTCTAGTGGGGCTTGTGAAGATAAGGGGGAAAGACAGAAGTAAGGAGGCAGGCTGTGAAAATCATATTGCTTGTTTTCAGGATCCGTGCTCTTCCAGTTCAAACCAAGTATTTGAGCATCCATGTAGGGTGAGAGAAGTGCATTTGAAGGTACAGGGTGCATTGAAACAATTATGATGCTCCTGGTTTGGATTAGGAGAAACTTTTCCCTTCAGCTGTTCTACCCTCAGTACTGGATTTCTGTCTCTTCTTGCCAGCTGCTGGCACTTCTGACTCTCGTTGGGCATTATCACAGTCAGTTTGTGTGGATGGCCTTTTGTAGGGGTTGCCATGGGATGTTGCTTTGTCCAGGAATGGTTATTCCCTGTTGGTCAGGTACAATACCCATCAGCTTTTATCCTATCTTAATTCACTCTAACACAATCAGATTTCTTGGCAAAAGAGTCCTTTTTAATATGTCTGATGGTAGGATATCACTTGTAGGAAAGGAGTGGATTAGTGTGCTGAAATTGTCTGCAGAACTATAAAAAGATGTTTTATTTTTATTCTGTAATTGGGTGTGACAGTGTTGTGACAGGGATTTTATGGAAAGTTGGAAGGAAAAGCATTTTGGAGTAACCCTGATATCCTGTTATGTTCCCAACCCTGGAGCCCAAGCAGCAGTCACGGGGCACTTCTGTTTTCTTCCCTGCTCTTTCTAGCTTCCAAGCCCCGTGCTGTAAAGTGGGGTTTTGAATAAATTCCTGTAGGAGCTTTAAGAAATACATGTTTGCTGTTGGCTAGGTTTGCCAGAGTTGGAATTGCGCTTGGAGAGTGCTGCACAGGTTATTCAGAGGGGGAAGCCTAGTCATCCTGGGAGGCAGGCTAAATGGAAGTAGATCCCCTGCCTCCATCTCTGACAGCTGATTTCCAGTGCAGAGTTTAAAGCACTAACTGCATGCCACAACACTCTGAATTTATTTTTTTGGTTTTGTTTTTTTGCAAATTCTTTTTCCTCCTGCATTATCCAGAATTGAACCGAACTGCATTTCCCAAGTCCTGTGTGTGTGTGTGGGCTGGATGCAACGGGAGCAATCAGCAGGAAATGGGCCGTAGATGGACTGAGATATGGAGGCGGGTCGGGCTTAGTGATGGGATGCCAAGTGCTTTGCTTCATGATGCTTGGTGGTTTGTTAGAGGCACACTCTTCCCTGCTGGTGGTCTGTGCCTGTTTGTACTCCTGATGCTTACCTGTGATAGCACAGTCTGATCTAACTCTGCCCTAGGTGGGAGAGACAGACTGACAGGTAGATGTGTGAGAGAACAGAGGAAGTGTGTCTAAGTGTAAACAGCAGGTGAGAGCACAATTTCTTCACTGCAGCATGCAGAGTATATAGGTGAAACACCTGTATGAAATGACAGGCAGTAATGACAACAGCGGTTGTGCCAATGACCTCTGTTGTGGAATCATCCTGAAGAATAGCTTATTGAAAGTTTTTCCTTTGGGATTTTCAGCGTATTGGGGCAACATAATAAGGGAAGCAGGAAAATACCATCTTGGCCAAGGACATCTGGCTTTGGTTACCAGCTGTGCTTTTCTATTTTAAAAATTACAGTGTGATTTGCCCCCACTGCTACCACCTCTTATGTCTCCTGTTGTGTGAAAGCTGTTTCTTTATATTCAGTTACTAGTTAATACTACATACGACTTAGTAGAATACTATTGACCATCTCTTCCCACTCTGCAAGTTCTCTGAGACTTACTGAGGAGTTATTTACTTTTCCATGCCTTCATTGGCTGTTTCTCTGAAGACCAGATTGATCTGAGTTTAACTGAGTGCACACAGTACTTATTGTTAAGGTGGTCATCTTACAACATTTAATGCTTGCAACTTTTAAAACTGTCCAACGCTTGGCCTGTTCATCAATAGGTGGTGCCCTTTGCATTTGAGACCTGCAGACTGTTTTTCAGAGTGTTCTTACCAGTTACAGCCTCAGCTGCATCATGTTGTTATTAGAGGCAGAACAAAGTCCATGAGTACTCATTTGTGTTAGGATAATTGCCTGGTAGCTTCCTAATCTTCAAACTGGGTGCTTCACCTGTAGCGTACAGAGCTACTCTCAGGACTATGAGAATGGCAAGACCACTGCTGCATGTCTGTTTACAATACTTCACCTCTAGCAGTTTGTGTGCCATGGCAAGTCTTCACCTAGAAGCTCAAGCTCATGAGCTCACAAGCAGAAGTGGACCATTACCCTCCCCAGGATAATAACTGGAGGATGAGAAGAAAAATTCTCTATTGGGATCTATGACTGTTGCGTCAGAGGGAGATGAATGTTAGCTTATACTTAGAGGGCAAAATTGAAGTAATTGATAAAACCCCACTTTACTACAGTGGGACAAAATTGACCCTCGGGGTTTTATAGATGGTTCTTGACTAGTCACCCAATAGAGGAGCTGATTTTTATCATGTTTAAAGAGGCTTCCCTTCTCTAAGCCATTGAGCTTATTAAAGACTGCTTAAATAAGCTGTTTGTAATCACTGCTGATTGTTTCCCTCTGTTTATTTAACAGACTAAATATATTTATAAAATCCGTTTCTGTTCCCCTGTGACTAGCATTAATGCATTTGGTTATTTTACTTCCCTTATCGCTGTCGTGTAACCCTGAACAGATTAATACATATTGTAGTCTGCTGCTTTCTGATTTTTTTTTCTCAGTGCACGTTCATTTTTACCCTTGTATCTTTGAGCAGAGTCTCCTAAAACCACATTAAAAAAACTTCGTGCTTTTTTGATTCATTTATAGATCTTTGTAGAGATTTGCAACACACAAGCCTTCTCCCTGCTGGCAATCCCATGTATTTTATACAGTATTTTCAATTTTTTCAATACAGTTTGTATATACCTGTACAGTAAAATACGGAAGGATGAGGAAGAACATTTTTCAAGAGGGATTTTGCCTGTTATTTAATATTCCATATAATTCCATCATGAGAAGGGTATCCATTGCTCAGCATCAGAGGCTGCAAGTATTGCTATAAGTTTTGGGGTATTGGCTATCTTTACACAAAGAGATTGGTATAGCAGGAAGAAGAGATGCAGGACTTCATGGATCTTTTGATTGTTTATGTGATAATACAGCAAATAAAGCCGGACAAATAGAAAACCAAGGATTGATGGATATTTACGCACATCGTGCTAACTTTAGAGTGACCAGCTCTGGTAGCTCATGTTTGGGTGATGTGTGTTCCTCTATCAATCTTGACAATGAAAAAATCCTGCAGTGATACCCCAAAACCTCTGGGGTCTAATGAATTTTCATAGCAACACAGGCAGCATGTGAAGGGCAAGCCCATGCAGCTATGGGGCAGACTCAGCAGGAACTGGCTGCAAGCTGCTGGTCTCTAGTTCTGAAGAGAGAGAGGTTTTTGCTTTTGAGTCAGGGAATGTGGGTTGCCCTGAAGCCCCATCAGGGAAAACAGTCTTTTTTTTTCTCTTTGGGGACACTGTTGTCCTGAGGAACAACCATGCCCTGGGAGCTTCCAGTTATCTAAAACTACAATGAAGTATTTGTTGCTTGCTGTCAAAATGGGACAAAATCCTAACAAACCTCAGACATCTTCCTACTAACTACATTTCAAATTGCCAGCTCTGTTCCTCAACTGTAGTTTTTGCACTGGTTTTAAGGACAGTCCTTTATAAAACTTTTAAAACTGTCATTTTCTGCCTTAACCATAGGCTCTATATTTTTCCAAGTTGAACTTTCTACATCTCCACTGAGATGAGCTGAAACTTCCTCCTGTTAAAGAATGTTGACACCCAGTTTTCAGAAGACCTGTGAGAAATATTAGACATAAACTTGTTCTGGGATCATGAAAAAAACTAGGGTTATTTACAGTAAGACTAACAACTTTGGAAGAGATGTCTTCCAAAAATGCTAGAAAAGCTTTTGCTGTTGATGACTATCCATATTTGTGGAGACCTACACAGATTATGTTCATATGTGCAGCGGAAACTCTTCCATGAAGCCAAGAGCCAGCCACAATGATCTATTGGTTTATTAGCCAGTGACTATAGCTCTGGTCTTGTCTGGGACTTCCTAAATTCCTAAACATCATGTTACTTCCATTTGTCTTGGTGCTGCGGTAGTTGTACTGCAAAAGTGTTTCATGCTTACTCTTGGACATGGAAGACAAAAGTAAGAGGCAGCCTCAGTTACAAAACAAGAGCTGTGTGGTGCAGGGCTTGCCCTCCAGCATGTATGGATTTGTTGATTAAGAAAATACCTGGAAACTGCCTCCTTCTGGACCCTTTTGATCTTTTCTGTCCTCTCATTTCCCCTTGACTGTTTCTTTACTTTCTTGGTGACTTCAGGGGCTCCAAGAGTTTTCATATTCAAATGGCTGAGGGATGTGCCATCTGTCTAGCAGGCACAAAAATGCCCTGAAGATGGTCTAATTCAGCAAGTTCATAATATAATACAAGCCTTTCTTTTGTGACATGAGAGCCAGGATTCTGGATAGAATCATAAAATCAATATTTTTCTTTTACAGTGAAAAGGAAAAGCCCAATTATGAGCAGTGTCTGAAGAAATTCACGCTGCGCTAGGCCATTGGGCCACCTCCGCACAGTGTGGTCAGGTCTGTTTTCAGAGGAATTTGGCTGTGTAGTGCTCAAGACCTTCAACATCATTTTTTTTTTTCTTTTGGTGATTCTTTCTTTATTTCTCTCTCTCTCTCTCTCTCCTTAACGAAACTGCACCCACTGATTGATATGTTTTTAATGATTACCCTCACCATATACTCCATACTATGGTGATTTACAGTCTTTAAGATCCTTTTTTATTTGACAGCTCCTTCCTACTCATTTTTTTGTCTCTGCATGGCAGATACTGCAGTGATATTGTAGTGCTGACAAAATGGGAATTAGAGAAGCACTTACCAACCTAATGAAGCTGTGGAGGGAGAGGGAAAGAGAGACAATGTGAGTGTTTAAAACCACTGTAACTCATCCACCTGAGCAATCAGTGTTTGTATTGAATGGCCTTGTTCATAATTCTGAAAAAAAAAGGGGGGGGGGGGGCAAACAAAAAACCAATAAAACTATTGTCCTGAAAGATGTTGGTCTGGTCATTTAATGAGAGAATGGCACCTGGTGTAGGGCATCTCACAAAGATCATCAGGCAGAGACCCTTTGTATTTTTGTAAAAACATTTTTCTTTCCCACAGGGCTGGTAATAATCTCAATTGCTAAGATAGTGGCCGTGATATCCAGAGGGTGGAAATGGAGCCCCAGGGACTTGTGCACTTGTGTGTTAATCTGAGAAGAAAGAAATGCCAAACAGAAAGAAAAGTTTCCTGGGATCTAAACATTCTTAGCTTATTACTGAAAAATAAATTGCATTGGCTATTACTGTTTTCTATTAAGTGATCATAATCTCTCATTTTTTTCATTCCAGCTCTGTTTTGCTTGGTAGGGAGCAGCCTTCTGAGAATTCCCTCCCAAGGAGTGGGGATGCTTTCTGATTGAACACCCCCTGTAAAAATAGCTAAGTCACTTTAAATGATCAGGATTTGTATCTCCCTTTAGCTTAACTGGTTCCTATTTCCCACAAGACACCCTGTCATTGAGCTGCTTAAGCCATATGAACAGCACAGCGACAACATAAGCAAATCAAGGTTTGGTTTATAGCATTTTACTGTCTCTTTATGGTCTCACCGTATTGTAGGTGGTGTTGTTTCTGAACTGGAGCTGGAGAAAATCTATTTGAAGCAAGCAGCCCAATGAATAAGGCCTTTTTATTCTGATAATGAATTATCTGTGTGAAGACTCATATGAACAGAAGACTTTGTTGCTAAAAAAACTACCCTGAGAATAGTTTAGAAAGAACATATTTTGGCTGACCGTCTGACTGGATGCATGCAGCTAATGTAATAACTATTACTTTAGTTATTTCCTAGATCTAACTTGCTCTTTGTGGCTGATGTCCTGTGTCAGGTGGTATTGCTTTTTCCCACCTTCTGTGTCTGACTCCCAAACCCACAGAGGAGCTATCAAATACTTGGGAAATGCATGTTCTCTCCATACATTTAACTGTTCCGACAAACAAGAAGGTACCTGTACTATAGTATTTGTGTAAAGTGGGTCAACAGAACAGGAAGGCAATCAGGAGGATTTACGTTTTAACAAGGGTTCACAAGTAGCTATTTTGCATTATTTGCCCAGCTCAAGCATGAACAAAGCTGATTTAAGTACTTTCCTTTTTCACAGATGGCACATAAATAGTAACTACAAAAGTACTGTGCTCTCTACGTAGCTAGATGTTGTTTCCTTTTAAAGTCTCTCTGCATTTTTTTTTTATAGCAGTTTATCTGAGCTACTTCTATCTGCCCTATTACCATAGTATCTGAACATCTCGGAATCCTTAATGTATTTATCCTAATAACACCTCTCAAAGAATGGGAGGCGCTATTATCTTCTTTTTATGGGCCTCTCATTTAGAGTTCTATTCCTTCAAGATTGGAGATAAATTGGCTTGAAGAGGTAAAATCCAGTGGTATACACCACCTTGATCTCCCCAACCAAGTCACCATTAAAGGTTGCCACTCCTACCCCACAGCCAGGCTGCGTGAGGAATTCCCTAATGCATTTTGGGCAAAATGAATGGAGGAAGCAAACACTCACTATTTATTCACTAAAATAATCTGACTCCTTTTGACTGACATCAGGGCTTTTGACAATATGCGAGCAGCTGAGGTGAAAGGTGTGAGGTGACAGCGGCCAGAGGAGAGGAGCTTGGGCAGGATGAAGGTCACAGGAGGAGGAGGAGGTGGGTGGATGCCAGCCCTGAAGGGGGTACTGTGGTACTGTCACTGTGCCAAACCGGTTGTAGGTGGCCTGTGAAAAGGAGGATGCAGTTCATATGTGTGCGGTCACCGTTTCCCTTGTGCCAGCACTGCCTGATGCACGGTGCACTGGCCTAAGGCCCTTAAACCAGAGGAAAGTTGACTCTGCAACAAAAGATTGAGTAGTTTTCAGCAGGGATTTCTCCTTGCCCACCTTGCAGTGGTCAGGTAAGCATCTGTGCTGGAGCAAGGAAGTAAACAGAAACATGCCACAGGTGGTTGTTGCTGAGGAAGGGTAGAACATCCCCTATTTCAGCAGAGACTGTCATGAAACTTCACCCCTGACAGATTCTCAAGCACACTGCAAAACTACACGTGAAATGACTCACCAGGGTTATGCGAAGTCTGCAGGGGAGTGAAGATCTTTGGCCCGTGTTTTCCAGGTCCTTGGCTGCAGGCTGACTTTGTCCATCTGTGAGCTAGTACTGTTCTTTTGGTCTCATCTACTTGCATCTGCTTTTCTGTTGTCTAATCCTAAATGAGGTGGTTACAGATTTTAAAAACAGTATTTCACATGGGGCATGGTTAGCTAAAGGATTTATAGTGTGAAATAGTCTCATGCTTGGTATTCTGGGTTATGCTAAAATCTTTTATTAAATAGTATTTCCATACTTTTTTTTTTTTTTTGCAAGGGGATGTATTGCTAATTTAATGCTAGCTCTCAGAATTTGTTGGAGCTATGTGTGAGTTTCTAGTAGGCATATATGGTCTGTGTCCCTGGTTTCAAATTACCTAAGTTACTATTAGCTGTTAACAGCTGTTAATGCTATTAAGAGCTGTTAATGCTATTAAGTGTTAACAATTAGCTACCTTGTAGCAATTCCAATTTGAGAAATTGCTTTTGTAAAAATGTAAATTATTTTTAGATCTTTCTTTATTTTCTCCTTTTCTGGAGGAAGTGTAAGAAACTGCAATGAAGATATGTGAGGCCCTTATATGGGGCATATCAAAATGAATACAAAATAACATATTGAAGTGAAACTTTAGCGTAAGAAAACATATTTTTGTACTTGGTATCCTCTCCCATATTTGACTTCATAAGAAATTTTGAAATTTTATTTAAACTTTTTTATAATGAAAAAATGTCAGACATTATAAAGTCTGTTAAATGATGGAAAAATCTAGCTCTGATCAATTCTCCATGTTGATGCTCTGAAAACCGGAAAAAAAAAATCAATCTGTTTCTTAACAGATTTGATAATAGTTTATATAATTTTTGGAAGCAGTTCAGAAGAAAGTTTCATTTCTCTGTCCCCAACAAACAGAAAACATGGCTAATAAGTGTTTTAAAACAAGCTGTCCATAAAATAAAAAAAGATACTGCAATAAACAGGAGATAGTAAGTGTAGCATTAGCCCTAAGAAACAGGATGATTAAGAACATTAAAAAAACCACAAAACAGAAGGAGTAGAAGACCATGTTGAAAGCCAGATTTGACTACTGTTCTGTTAATATACCCTTCTGTTTTAATTAGGAATGGGCAAATCTTATCTCATGGCAGTTTATATAAACAAGGCTGTCTGAAGTTCCTAGGCTGCATTCTTCTCTGATTTAGAAACCTAATTGCAGAGAGTTAGGGCAGAGCCCTGTCCCTAGCAAGTCTGTTAGAGTATTTTTTCAATGCTTTAGTTTTCCAAACTACTTGGGAGTTTTTATGAGAATGGGCTGGGTTTTTTTGTCTGTATTCCCAGGTTTGAATATATGCTATGGAAAGTCTTCCTTGCATCACTTCTAAGCCTTTCTTGTAGACTTTTGTTGATGACTCAAGTTCCAAGCCAAATTCAGGGTCTCCAAAACCTGTTTTGCGCCTTGAGACTGTAAGAAAATGTTTCGCTATTGTCAGCAACGTAGCAAATCTTGGAGATTTCATAGGAAGGGAAGATGATTTTATTTTAAACCAAAAGTGATCTCAGTTGTTTGTACTTCTGCATCCAGCTGCTTCTAAGTATGCATGTAGAGGAGCATGAGACCAAGTAGTCTGTCCAGCTGTCTGGCTCCAGGATTCGTGTGTCTTCGTTGTCTGTGTAGGACTTTTGTACAATGATACTTGTGATACAAGGGATGCCACTTACTGGATCCTCAACAACTCCTCCAGGCTGGTGGCTGTGTGGTGGTTTTGGGTGCACATTTTTGTATAGGAGCTTGTAATTGGCAAGCCTGTAGGAGACGGGAAGTCTCTCCTTCCTCTGCCACCTGCGTGGGCCGTTGGGACCTATTGCCTGGGATGTATTGCAACCTGGGTGTCTGGAGAAGCTGCGCAGAGATGTGTGCTGGGGTTGTGGTGACTAGCTAATCTGAGACTTACCAGCACTTGCCCTTCATACAGTCCTGCTCCTGCCCCTCCTCAATTTCAGTCATTCTCCAGACCTATCTGTCCTAAAATTTCTCTGCAGGGCGAATTGGTGGCAGTAGCTGTGGGTAAGTAAGTAGGGCTGTGTGTTATTCTCTGGGCTTCAGTCCCAAGTCTCCTTTCTCCCCTTCTTGGTCTTCCTAATTGTATTGAGAGGCATGAAATGAAAAAATATCGACTGAACATTTTTGAACATTGGACAAATAAAGCAAAATCACATTTTGAGCAAACTGGCGGGTTGCATCTCGCTGTACTTGAATTTGTTTATAACTTAGCTGATAAAAATCTGCCATTTTTAGGAGAATTCTTTTGGGTATTATGTATTACATCGCTGAAAGAGCTGTTCAAATCAAGTTTTATGCTAAGGCAATTTTGTTTGGTGATTGTTTGGTAGAACAGTGAAAGAAAAAATGATTGTTTTAGTAGTATCCTCTGTGAAACCATCTCTCCTTCCATTGTTATTGGTTCCAAATATTTCAAACCAGAAGGAATCTTTACTGTCAACAAGTATGACACTCGTGTAAAAAAGAAAAAAAAAAGCGAAAGAAAAAGAAAAGAAAAAACCCAACACAGTTTATCCAGTAGCTTTTGTATCCATTCTTTAATTTCTGCAGAGCTAGACCATAAAAAGGTATTCTGGAGGAATCGGGTTCTCTAGCCAGTAACTCTCCTGTCTACTTTGTTGATTGGTTTGCAGCTTAAGTTAGAAGTCACTGAAAGTCTTTCTCTTCAGAATATTGTTTTGCCTAATGTTAAATGCATTAGTGGGCCAGGTCTGGTTTTAGACATATCATTAGCAGAGGAAAAATCATCAGAAGCAACCTATGATTTGTCTAACTACTGCTAGGATGCTCACCAGTGCATGCAGAGCTGAAGGAACCATAGTCCTTTCTACAAGGCCATTGTGTAAAGTGTTTCTCTGTGGGTTGCCTTGTAAGAAACACTGTCGTACCTGGTGTGGAAGTAAGAGGCTTTCAGCCTCTTATTTTCTGTTAATATATGACATTAGTATCTAGAAAAGAAATAAGTTTTTGATTAAACATGATGTAAATTTAGGTGTACATCATTGGTATGTAATACGCAGGCGCTCTAATCCACAGCTACCACTTTTTTCCTGTGTTTAAACTGTTTTACCATCTGGGATTATGTCAGCATTATATGAAGCAGTCTGTTGCAAAAATTAGAATGAAATTAATGTCAAAATCAATGTTAAAATTCACCTCATGGTAAAATTATATATATACATATGTGCATGTATATATACACAAAAAAAATCTTAAATGCCCTTAGTTTTCTTAATCTATATCTAGTTTCCTGACTAAATTATGTTTTGATATATGAACAGAATTATTACCCAAATATTCAATATTATGCCACTAAAATAATGTGAAATAGTGAAAATATAAATCAGAATATCAGTAATATGGATTTGTTTTCTGGTTTTTTTTGTGTTTATATAGAGTTACTTTGTTTTTATTTGCAGCCATGAGATCTGGAATTATAATCCCATCTTAATGAAACCAGAGTGTGGTAAAACACTTAAACCCATGAGTTTTTAGAAGCAATCTGTCAAATATTGCAAACTTAAATAATGGTAGCAAAATGGCAGTGTCTTAAAAGAGTTTTCAGCAGGTGGGGAAATGTGCAAGTTGTGATTTGGGATTTCTTTCTGTCTTTATTCTTTGCTATCTGTGTCTTGATGTCTGTATTTTGGTGGTCTTTAAGTATTTAATTAAAAAAAATAAAAGCTAGATTCTGCAAGAACTTGTGCAATTGAATTGGGTCATACAGCTTGCACGCCTAAACTGTTCACATGTAAGAGGTTTTGCTAGATTGGCACCTATATTTTTCTCCGTTGCCAAAATGTCTCTGTCTGCCATGACAGAGAATTGAGATGTGTGAGTTTTTTCTTGCTAACTTAACCCTGCAGAAGATTGTTTTCAACAAACATGATTATACTGCTCATTAACTTTCCCTCCTAATATATTCATTTTCATGGTATAGGAAAAAACAAAACCTGATGAGGTGTCTCTTTAAATATTGGTTTGGTTTTGTGCAAAATTCATCTTGGAGGTGCTATGGATCTGCAATCTAACCAAAAAGGTACAGTACAACTTGGTGTTGCTGAAGTGCATGTGGCTGGTGCGCAGCACGTCAGATCCTGTAAAGTGGAGCAGATGTCTCTATCCCAAGCTCTGCAAAGTGAAGCAAAGGAGAGGATGGAGCTGTAACTCTACCAGGAGGACATGGCTTTTAATTGTTGCAACACTTGCACTATTGTGTTAATCTGTAATAGTATAGTCATACATATGCTTTAATTTTTATTGAGGAGGGGGTGGGGGAGAAGAGGCAGAGTTTGGATATGGACAGGAGGGACATACAGATGTGCCTTTCTTTCCTGTGGTTCATGAGGCATATTGACCACAACTCCTTGACCAGCAGCACTGAGATGTTCTGGGCTCTCCTCCCAAGACAGGAGGTTACAGCTGTGTCTTTTTCCTCATTCTTTTTTTGTTTTACTGTATCAATTTTCTCCATTTTCCTGGACATCTGTTTATGTGGTGAGTCTTCAGGGAGGACACTCTTGCTCTCTCTGCATGATATCTAGTGCCCCAGAAGCCTCTGACTGAAGGCGGGCTCTCTCTGCTAACACTAATGGACTTTCTGCCTCAAGATGATTTACCTTTAATCCTTACGGTATAGCTGTCCCTCGATCTTTTATGATAGAAATATAGTGGCACAGATAGACCAACTTTTAATTTGACAAAAAATAGGAATTATTGTGTGCGCATAGTATGGCCAAGTTCAGATCCCTAAAGTCAGACTAGCTTCTATTTTTAACCATGTAAAGTAGAACTATGTTAACATATGCAGGGAGTGGTTTGTTTTTTTTTTTTATCACAAGCATTAGCTACAGATCTTTATAGAGTTCACTTTAATTCAGGCTTTTCCCATCTGTCAAGTAGCTGTAAAATTAGGACACATCCCATCCATTGCTTAGTGGGGAGCAGAGGGCTGTGCTCTGCATGGAGGTTTACTGCAGGAGGCTTGTGGCATTGTCAGCAAACAGAGGAGGATCTATAGATCAAAAGAGTGCTGAGCACAGCTTATGCAGGGTATATGTATTTTCAGGGGTGTTTGCCTCAGACTGCCCTCAGCTTGGACCCATGCTCTGAATGGCCATTCACAAATGCAGAGCTCTAGGTGTGATGCTGATGTGTGTCTCCCAGCTAAATTTCATTTGGAAGGGATCTCGCTGTGAGGCTGCTCAATGATGCAGACCAAAGTGGAGATCAGACCTGCTTTGAAAGCATGGTCCCTTCTGAACTTAAAAAAAAAAAAAAAAAAGGGAGGGGAAGGAAAAAAGAAGAAATCCCTACTATGTGCACCCAAAATATGATGAGGTATGTTTGGGCCCTGAGGGCACCATCAGCCCTGACTGTCTCTTGCCCAGTGCCCCTAAGGGCTCCTGCTGCCCTGCCCAGGATCCCATTTCAGCCTATCACAGCCTCCCATGTCCCAGGAGCCTATGTCAGCTCCCCTGGGCCACCAGCCCCTGCCTCTGCAACACTGCAGCAGGGCTAGTCTTCAGCTCCCCCTTGCCCTGCCCAGCTATGAGCCCAGAGGAGTTAAGCCCACATCCCAGCCTGGCTTGCCTCATCCCCAGGGAGGTGCCTGGGGCTGCCTCGGTGCCCCCAGCTGCCCTGCTCCTGGCTGGGGGTGGGACAGACCCTGGCCCACTCCCAGGGGAGCCCTCACTGCTCCTGGCCCCTGCACTGCCCTGACGGAAAAAAGGTTGTTTTAAGGCCTTATGGATATTGGAGGGGACCCCAAGCTTTGCAGACAGGGATTCATGTGTTTGGACTCCCAGAAAACACCTTTGTCCCTCTCTTGTTGAGGAGGACCTATGTGCTTAGCAACTTCTGGAAAAGGAGACTGCTCTTGGTTTCAGTGCCTGAATGCAGATTTATGTCCCAGATTCTTCGAAGTATTTTGGTGCTCCATTACTTTTCCTTGTAACAACAATCCTGGTTTGTTTTATGTTTGAAAAACATTGGTGTTAACCTCCTGGTGTGCTCACTTCCTCACTTCTTCTCCTGATGCCTGAGATACTGTGGGCAGCTTCTGTGTGGCTTGATTTCAAGTGGCAGACACGGTACCAGAGGGGAGAAGTGTTACAGCTGTGTGTTTTGTGGTATTCAAGTATTGTCAGTTTTCTCCTTCTTCTGCAACTCTGAAAAAGGACATGCTATGCCCAAGAAGTGTGGGCAGGCAGCTTCGAACTGACAGAAGTCAAAGTTGGAAGATGAGCCTGTTGTCCCCAAGAGTGTGCTTTCTCTTAATTGCCTCTAGCTCTTGTTTTCCTGTGGGTCTTCTAAGTCAGCTTTTGCTATGTGGTGTGCTGCCGTTTCTCCACAGATAAGGCCTTATTTTGTGTATATTTTAGACAGTTGTGCATTTTTCAGTTTGTTTCCAAAAATGTTTGGGATCCATCTGATTCTTAAGCAACTCTTCCACTTGCATTGATGAAAAGAGAGCACAGATGGCTTCTGAATCAGAAAATTGCAATACATCCACTTTGCCCTTCAGTCCAAAGCTGCACTGTTCCAAAAAACACAAAACAGTGGTACGTTCTCAGTCTTACATGCTCTAAAACAACAGTGTCAGCTGGTGCAGAGTGAATTTGAGGAAGCAGACATTGTTCTGATGTGGAGGGTGCAAATCAAGTATTTAATTGATGGAAGCAAGTTTTCTACTCTGGAAGTATTGACATTCTCAATTACAGTGGCAACATCAAAGCTTTCTGCATGAAGCTTTAGCCAGCCCTTGAAACATATGGTGGAATATTTTTGTGCTGCTGCTGCTCTACTATGGTGTATTGGATTTGCGCTTGCATCATTTTCTCCCATTAGTTAGGCTCACCCTACTTCACCTTTCCAATTTATTGGAACTTAACTGTTCATTGTCAACTGACTCAGGAATGCAGAGCCACACTCTGTAGCCAACATATGGCCTGCCTGAAGTTAATAAATTTAAATGCATGAAGTAAATTAGAACTAGTATGTTAATGTTGATAGCTTTTACCGCAAAACTCTTATTACATCTGTTTTGGAGATTTTGATTTTTTTGAGATGTTCCTCATGCACATCGTATTGTACATATACATGGTATCACAACTCTTCTTTTCCTTACAGGGGCCTAATGGGAAAACATGAGGTTTTGTACAAATAAAAGCTTTACATTCACTGAAATGGAAAGGATACAATTTAATCTTTTAGTAAAGACCTTTGCCGACATTCTCATAAACAGCAAGAAGAAAAAAAAGGAAAAGCATGTTGGGATCTGGCTGAGAGAAAAGCTCTTTCCTTCCTTGGAAGAAGAAATTTTTTTCTCTCTCCTTCCCCCCTCATACTGACAAAATATACAGGTAGTAGTAATATGTGCAGGCAAACCTTTCCTAAATAAACTTCTGTTTAGGCTTATGGAAAAAAAGATCTCAGACCTGAGGGTGCTTTCCCTATGTGTATTCATTTTATTCGTGCAAAAAATACGAGCAGTCCAGTTACCTACAGGTACATTGTCTGAATTTATTGACCTCTCCTTAGGTTGGCTTGGAAAGAATATTGTATTGTCCCTGTGTATTGGCTGATGGGTTAAGGATACAATTTTATTACCCTTACCATCTAAAGGTAGCTATTGCTTTAACTCAGAGGTCTGAGTTGCACTTCCAAATTTCTCCATTCAAACTGGTGAAATTTTAGCACTTTTTCCATCCAGCATTTGCAGGGTGGTTTGGTTACTTCCTGTAGAAAGCTACGAGCCTCTCCTGATCAATGTTAAGATTCCACTTCACTTTACTCAAAGCCATCGTTCTCTCATTTGTCATGATTCTTACTGATGCCGGTTCCCAGGGCTGCTCTTGGCCTTAACGGGAGCAGGACAAACACCTTTGCTGATCCTTTTTCCTGTTCTCCTCCTCCCTCCAGAACTGCAGTGACCAGACATCAATATTTTATTTTGTTCTGGAGGTGGAGGGAGACTGCTGTGGCACCCCTTCTGGGGATGGAATGGCAAGATTATTTGGGTCAGTGATCTGAGACCAGCTGAAAGACTACACTGGCTTTTTGTCGTCTTTTCCCCTCATAAGACTCCAAATGACAGGCTGAGAGTTGACACCCTTGAGGCCTTGGTAGGTGCTCTCTCCACGGTGAGCCTCTGGACATCTTAGCCTAGAAGGCAGATTTTGGGGTGGCCCTCAGCCTGATGTGCCCTAAATCTTGCTTCTGCTTTCCTGTGCAGCAGGTGCTCTGTCCACGATGGAGGTCGGGCGGTGGGGTGCAGCTGTGCCTGCGGGCAGACCTAGCAGCCAGAGCAGCTGCACAGTTGCCCTTCATGTGCAAGCATAGCAGTGCTGGGAGTGATGAATGTGCCCAGGGCACTCGGGTCACACCAGGGCTTCCTGCAGCCACTAGTCCCCTTGTGATGCTGGAGGGTCTCTTGTGATACTTCCTTTTATTCTATCTTGGCACACCTATGCCAGCGTATTTTTTTGTATCAAGTATGTGGAAAATTGACCTGTGTGTTTTGTAAATAACTGTTGAGCACTTAGTGGAGGAATGGAAAAAAGCTTGGCTCTTGATGGAGATCTGCTGGTATCTTTCTTCAGCTCCATTCCACCCCCCTTTCTTCCCAGCTCCATGCCAAGCTCCCTGATCTACTCTCCCAAGCCCTGGAAACAGAGGAGGGAAGGCAAGATGGAGATATGGCAGCTGGAGTAGAGATTAAGGCATTACGTGGTCCTGCAAAAAAACCTCCATATGCTTTGGCAGCACCTTGCTTGTATTGCATCTCAGATTAGATGGCTGGATGTCATGAAGCCATTGCACGTGGCAGTGCTCCATGATTTCTGAGGGTTGTTTAGTAGTCTGAATTCCCACATACAAAGAACTGGCCAAAACACAGTTTTTGTGGAAACATGTCTCATTACACTTCATGTTGGAAAACAAAAGAACTGACAGTGATTAAGTATGGATATACACAGATGGCAGAAAAAAAAACCCTGTATGAAATAGTGTAGGACGAAGTAGCCAGAACTGGTACACCAGTCATTCTGCTGTTAAGTATTTGTGTTAGCCAGGGGAACAATTTGGATGGTAAGGGCATATTGTTCTGCCTCTGTTAGAGGGAAGCCAAGTAATGGAGAGGCTAAATGTCTTCTCTGAAGTTACCCAGCCTTGTGCATGTTCTGCATGCCCCTGTTTCTCTCCCCACACTGTGCCTTAGTCCCAAAGCTTTATCTTTTTTCCTGTTGCATTATATATGTCTTATATATATGATTATCTGAACTACGCTGTTAGTTTAGTTGTGCTTTGGTTTTTGGTCATGGTTTGGGGTTTTTTTGGTGTTGTGGGGTTTTTGTTTGTTTTTGGTTTTGTTTGGTTTTTTGTAAGGTCAGTTGACCTGATAAATCTTAAACCAAAACCAAATAGCTCTAAAAAAAACCCAAACCAAACCGCCCTTATTCAGACTGACTCATCTGTTTTGTCTGTGCTCCCCAATTCTTTGACACAAAAGTAAACTTATGGACACTTTAAAAAAAAAAAAAAAAAAGGAAAAGGAAACTAATAGATACCATCCCCAGAGAGGAGGAGGATTTTCTTGCATCTCCTCTTATTCTGTTTACTAGTGGTTAAGGATGCTTCTTGAGGTGATAGGAGATTTGAATGGATTTTCCTTTTGTGTCAGAAGGAATGTGAACAACCTCATGGAAAAATGGATGCCTTATATGTAAAATAGGTGTGGATGTTATAACCTTCTATATATACAGTGTATAAGAAAGCATTTTTTTTTTCATATTAGATGGCTGGCTTGAGTAGGAATCTTATGTGAAAGTATTGAAACCTTTGCAGCTGAGGTAGGAACTGAACTCAGCTCTCTTTACTGTTAGATGAGCAATCAAACTATGAGACTGTCCTTCTATATGCCACTGTTTTGGTTACCTCTCCCCAAATGGAGTTGAGTCCCTGTTAGCTGGCTCCCCAGTTTCTCTCCGTTCCTCATTCCTTTCATAGGTTTCAGTGACTACTTGCAAGTAGTAAATACACAAAATGTTTGCAAAAGTTATCATTTTCTTAAAAGATAAGACTGCTGGAAAAGCATTTGTTCAAAAGGCTTTGGCTTGAAGTCTAGGTTCTGTGAGACTGATTCTTTGGACAGTATTATTGGTCCCTTGGGGGTTTGAATGTATTTGCATGTTTAGATATTTTCTGCTGCAGTGAAAGTTTTTGTGTTACTCTTGACTTTCACAGTAAGTAGGCACTTACATAAACAAGGAGGTAATAACTAGATTCCTTTTAGTATGATCTTAAACTAGTCTAGAATGCATTAGTTGAAAAACAGATAACTTGCCTCCTGTGTGTGTGGGAAACTCCTCAAGCATTTTTGTTGCCTGTGATTTCTAGCTTTATCATTGTCACCCTTCTACAATGTCTGTTGTGTCAACAAAAATAATCTAATTTATGAAATGTAAAATTATGTATTTGCTGAACCACTTTAAATATTAAAACCCTGTGCAAAAAGAACTTAAGTAGAAGCAGAGAGAATTTCTTGCTTATGTACAGATACATAGCTCTGATTCATACAGTCACCTGTTGAGTTTTTATGCCATGCATAAGTTGTCTTGGTTAGTGTGGGTTTTCCCTTATGTTTAAATTGTGCTTTTGCTCTGCAAATTCTTCAGATGGTCTCTGCTGAGATGTAAACACACAGCCTTGAAATGCTCTAGGAGAACCCTTAGATGTCAGTGAACATCAATGCAAACCTGGCTAAGAGTAGTGTACAGGAATTTTCGGCACAGGAGTGGCAGGAAAACAAGAAACTAGAAATTGGATTACATCAATATATTTTTGGTTTTGATAAATAAAAGTAAAGCAATTTTGGTTTGAAACAGATTATAAAGCCATAAGCAATTCAGGCTTTTCCATGCCTTTAAACTACTTTGATTTTTTTTTTTTTTTTTACAAACTTGACTGTAATAAACGTATGCATATAAAGAAGATAGTATGCAAAGCTATGCGTAACAGTGTTTGTAACTTTAAATTCCCAGAAATCTGAAGACTAAATCTCTTTTGCATTTGATACTGTGCATCCACTCTCTTAAGAGCCCTTTGACTTTGCAAAATGAAAGTATGTAAATTTGAGGCACAAGGATGTACAGAAGGAAACTGCCTTTTGTCATGAGAGAACTCCATTTCTATTTTATGGTGCAGAATCTGCAACAGGCTATACCTGGTATACCTCAAGGATCACCTCTGTAAAGATAGTGGTGGTATGATGTCAGCTCCCTGCGGTGTTTAGGGTCAGGGATCTCTGCATCTTGTGGGCAGGGTTGGTTTTAACAGTGATATCAAGTGACAGATTTCCTTAGAGTTTTTCCTTCTTACTTTTTTTTCCTCTCCTGTGACGCAAATCAAGACTCTTGTAAAATCATTTGCCTTTGCTTTTTATTTACTGGTTGCGCGCACTTTAACAATATTTTTCAAATACTTTTTATAAGATTGGGGCAAACTGCTCAGCTTGGTAGAAGTGGTTTAAGTAAAACTGCAGTGAAATATCAGATGTGTGAAGAAGCAGCACTCCTCTTCAACCCCAGATACTTTTCTTCCTTTCCTTTGCATTCTTAGTTTGAAGCAAGATGAAGAAACATCTATTTATTACAGGTTGATATCTGCTCACTTTGATGTTCCTTGTATCTTCTTCTGAAGCAACCGTGGCTCCTGGATACGCTGAGCAACGGCATTGGATGCTCTTTGGGAGCTAGGTGTTTAGTCAACATTGGTGTCTTAATATAAATTCCCCCTGTTGCTTTAGTTCCCGTTATTACAGGTGGGACCCCTGCGAGCTGAGAGGCAAAACCTGCTCCACGTTCCCTACGGGCAGAGGCTGATGCCGCGGGAGTGGTGACCGGGCCTTTGCAGCCGTGACCAGGCCTCGGTAAGGGGTAAGGCCCCTAGCCCAGCAAGGAACCCATAGGCCTGGCTGGTGCCTGTGCTTCTTGCTCGGGCTGCCTGCTGTTCTCAGGATGGCAGGAGTTAAAATTATGCCAAATTGGTGAAATCTGTTTAGGACTACTTATAAACCAGGTTTAAAAGTAGGCTGCTGAGGGCCCTGCCAGATGGGACCTGCCTTTGTGTCTCTCCCTCATGGCTGTGGGCATCAGGAAAAGAAATCCCCTCCCCCAGGCCATCCATTGGGTATTCCTTCTGAGCTAACAGTTCTAGAAAGAAAATGAAAACCACAGCAAAGCCCCAAACAGACACAGCAAAGGGGAATTGCTGGAAGATACACCTTGGGCTGCTACCGTGCCTTCCCGGAGGGTGGTGGCTGTGGGGCGAGGTGCACTTGGGCACTTGGGGCTGTGAGTGTGGAGAACTGTGACCCCATCGGAGGGGGCAGGCAGGAGAAGAGACATTTAACTTTTTTTATTCTTTGCAAGCTTCCGCATGATGGGTCAAAAAATTTTGTTTTGAGGGAGATTTTTGCAGTTCACTGATCTGACCAGTTGATATCCCTTACCTTACTTGAAATTGGTTTCCCTTCCCCATTTACCCCTTTCCGCTCTTTCCCCTCTTCCTTCCTTTGTATAAAGGAGAATGTCTAGCTCTGAGTTAGATTGGTGTTAAAGATCGCTGGTATTACCAAATACCCTGGCTAGCTGATAGGATGGAAGTACAGGAGGGGTTTGTAAGTTTGTTTTAAGGACGAAGACAGTTTTTGATCTTCTGAAATGGTGTTTCCATGGATTTCGTCCCCCCGCCTCCCCCCGCTAGCATCTCCCTCATTTGTGTAAGATGCCGGATATTCAGGGACAGATCCAAACTGCAGTTTCTTTCTTAATAAGTTTCCCTTGCTTGGTTCCCACTTCCTGCAAAATAAATCCATTATGTGCAGTGGAACTAAAGCAGTGGAGAAAATACTGGATAAGCAAAATGGGGCCAAGGGCATCTTTATGGCAGCAGAGCAAATGCTTTAATTTTAAAGCTGGCTATTCTGGTGTGAGATTAAGAATTACAATTTGTTTTACTTTTGGAAAAGAGTCTAATAAAAACATCTGTGAGGAAATATTTTGTGACACTTGAAATACTTGCATACCAAAAGAGTTGAAAGTATTCTTGTTACTAGAGATTCAGAGTACCTTTCTTTTCCTAGTTTCAGGGTTTTTCCTTTGAAGACATCTAAAAGAAAGGAAAAAAATTAGCAAAGCCCCTTTTATCTCCTTTCCTACCCTTTTCCAGTCGTCATAATCTGCTGCTTTTAAAACTTAGTTTTGTGACTCATTAGAGAAACACAAATACTTCTTTTTTAGAGGTGCAAAGAATATGTTAGTAAATAGATGCAGAGAAATTTGCTGCCCAAAAGTGCTTTTTTTCCCCTTTTAAAAATTATTTTATTTTTGATCAGTATCTTTTCTTCTAGCATTATCCAGGAGGTTTCTTTGCCATAGCCAGCTGGCAAATCTATAACTAATCTGTAAATGATTGTCAGCGGCTAAAATGGCAAAGGGGACACAAAGGAACAGCTGTATGGCAGCCCCCATTACATATAGCTTGTCTGGTCAAGCCTGGCAGAAGCTTTGCTCCACTGGACCTTGCAAATCCATGCTGCCCAAAGCCCCCAGGAACTGTGTTTTGTTTGATGTGCACTTCAGTGATGCTACAGTGTAACCCTAAATCTGCTGGGATTTGTTTATGGGCCCCTGATTAATGTGCTGAGCAAAAGGCACGCAGTGTATTGTGCTTCAAAAAAGGTGCACCCACCTCTTTTGTGAACAGCAAGTCCAAAAGGAATACACAAGGTGCTGCACATGGCTACACCTTCCTGGAAAGCATGGCAGAGAAGAGAGAGATCTACATTTAAAAACCAACCAAACAAAAATTCACGAAGCGATTTTAACTTTATCTAATTTGAATTTTAATTGGCGAATGTTTACAACAGTGGCAGACTGGAAGGAAACGATGATTGAGAAGAGCCAAAGGAGGGCATTACTAGATCAATTATTGTAAAATTTAAAATGCACTTTCCATTCTTTCTGTACAGGATTTCACAAGCTCTTCATAGTATATGGAAAAGTTACAGTGGAGAGTCACAGCCAGCAATATAGCAAAATACAGGTCCTATTCATAGTAAACTGTGTACTTTTCTCTTGATTGCAAATAAAAAGATACCCTGGTGACCATGCTTGTATATCAAACCAGAAATAATTTGCAGATCAGGTGCACAAAAGAAAGGAGGCATATAAACTCTAAAGTAGGATGTGAGAATAGTGAGTATGAGAGGGTGAGTGAAGGCGGGGGAGTTGGTTCTTGCTTTTTTCTGACCATAAATGGAGAGACTAATAAAATATTCTCTACCGTGACTTCAGCAGGTACTGCCTTCATAAAAATCTTGATGATATAATATTTAGAAACATTTGTCAAATGGTGAACAAGGTTCGACCAGAAATCTGTCTCTGCACTAAAGCCTCAGTGCCTGAGCAATTAGAAAAACATAAATCAAAATTGAATTTTAAACTGTTACAGTATTTCAGCTTGGTTTTGTTGGCTGTGTGTTAGCTCCTCTTTGTGTAGCTTTTCAACAAGTATTTTCAGCTTTCTGCAAGTACGCAGATGTGTCACATTAAAGAGTGGATGGAGCTGGGCTTTTTGTACCCGCTTGGTAAAAAGGAAACAGAAGAAGGAGAAAAAAAATATTCTTTCTGGAAAGAACATAGTACATATAATCACCACGCAGTTTGTGATTTAAAAACATCTGTTGAATAAAGAATTGATCTCAGCAGTGGATTTGTTCTCTCTGCCTTGCAGGGCTCACTTGAGAGAGGGGCTAGGTTACCTGTATCTTCAATATCTGCTAGGCTCTTCATTGCTGCTCTTCTAGCAGATGTCTAGTTTGATTGCTTCTCCAATTCTTTAGTGCAAACCTGTAGAAAAAGAGTATTTTGTAAGACTTTGTTGCATTGTCGAAGGTCAATATAATTTTTAAATTCTCTGAAGGGGGAGGTAGGCTTTAGTACAGAGGTGCACCTGGCTGAATGCTGCTCTTTAGCTTTCATCCATTCGTGTGTGAGGAAAATGGACAAAAGAAAGCCCTAGAGATTTATTTACTGTATTTGAGCACATGTGCATTTTTGGTTTTGGAGATGTGTTTCTTGCTCTTGAAGCAAGCTGGACTATGTTTATTAGTGAAAACAGACGTGGACTTTGTATTATACTCTTATTGTGTACATTATTAAGGAGTCCTTTGCCAGCTGTGTTCTGGAGAGTGCCTGTTTTACATAGAGATGAAGATGGGATAGTTATGTGTAAAATAAATGTATGTTCAGTTCAGTTCCTTGTGCATAGGAGCCCCATGAAATGAATCCGGTGTAAACCTGCCTGCAAAGAGAAGGAAGATGACCAGGACTTCCCTTGGCCTGCAGGGAAGAGAAGACAGTAGGTTTTTTCCCCGATTGAGAACTGTCTCCTGGCGTCTCTAGACTGGATTCTATCATTCTGTATTGTCTTTGGAATAAGCAGCTGGTTTTATCTCTTCCTTTGCTGTTCCTTGGGTTTTGAGGCAGGGCTGCTGTGGGAGGCAGGTGGTCTGTCCTTCCTGGCTCCTGCCAGCCCTTGCTGTGCTGAGGTTTGCAAGGACCGAGGGCCCTGCTGGTACTGCTTCTGGTTGGAGAGCTCTTTTTTTATATGTGAAGCTATTTTGGTGGTATGTGTAACTTCTTCAAATGACCAAGAATAAGCCTAGCATGGGCAAAGTTTGTTTCTATTAAGACACTTCAGAACAGGACATCACCTTCTGTTTTCCAGGATGAGGTCTTGTGGTTGAATGGTGTCTGTGCTGGTGTGTGAGGTGGTGTGTGGGGATATTTCCTGGTCTCATCTTGCTGGTGTTGCTTCAGCAGTAACACCTGCAGAAGAACAGGCAGGTGGCTTCTTTTACCACTCCAATTAGCCCTTCTAGGTCTGTGTGCTTGTAAGCTCTTGCTGAGGAACTTGATTGCTGATGCTGTGTCTGTTCAAGGGCAAAAAAGACCCATCACCAACAAAAAAAGATGCCCTTCATAACTACAGCTGCTAGCCTGGCTGTCTTAGCTATTATTTTTTCTTTCAAAGTTTCATACAAGAGATGTGTGGTTGTGATTTTCTTCCAGAATGAAAGAAAAGAAAGGGAATAGGAGACACTCCTCAGAAATATTATCATTAAATATAAGTCACTAAAGAAAAATCAAAGTAGCCCCATGAATGAGTCCAGATTAGCTTCCTCTACTGTGACACAGTTTTGCATCCTACTTCTTTGGTATTCTCTTTTACATGCTAAGGTTAAAACACTTACCAGTATAGCTATGGTGTCAGCACCATCTAGCAAAAGCACTTTATACCTGCCAAAACCACTACTATTAAAGTCATTTACATTGGATTGCTAAACAAAAGCAGTTATGTCATCAAAAGCTTACTTAGATTGCTGTAACTGCTTCTAAACAAGAGCTGTTGATGATGTAGGAATATTGCCAAAAATTTTATCTCTAACCATCACTGCTATATAGACAGGAATTTTCCAAAATTGACTGGAACTGAAAAGCTCCCCTATATGCATGTGCCTGTATGTCTATTGATCTATCTCCATGTGTGTATATACATGTGTAAACTTTTTTGTCAGAAAAACAAGGATCCCCAAGCTGCTGCTTTTCTGATTTGAAAAATGTAATTTTCTTTTTTCTTTTTTCTTTTTTTTTTTTTTTTGAAAAAGGTTAAAAAGACACTTTGCATTCAGTTTGCCTGACTTGGCTTAATCGTATCTAGAAGTTAAACATTAGGCATTTCTCTATTGTTCAAGAGAAAGCAAGAAGCACTTCTGGGAGTAACTCGTGTATCGTTTGTCTTAGGAAGGCTAGCTATGCCTTTGAAAGTGTCTGTCTCCCCGTTAGCTATAGAAGGAGCCCAAATAATCTTTTAATGTCCAGTATCAGGTGTGATGTACCTCCTTGCAGCTAACTTTCTAATGAATTCAATGGATGTAGAGAATGAGACCTTGAGCTAAATGCCAAACCAGTTGCTGGATTGGAGGGAGTCCTGCCGGCAGGCTGCCGCATCTGGGAGCCAGGCTGGGCTGCTGTGAGCTGCTCTGCGGCTGCTGGGTGCAAGCTGGGGGCTGCCTGTGCTCTGCTGCTGAGGGTGGTGTGGACCTCTCTAAAGGGGGTAGTAAGCCCGTCCCCTGTTCTTCAGGATTCAGTGCCTGCTAAAATGCTCAGTGCTTTTGGTCGCTGCTATTTCCCCCTTATGCGGGAAGGAGCCCATCTCTGTGAGGCTCCAGTTGTTCCTCTGAAAGAACCAAGCAGTCTGTAGCTTTTCTGTTGTTGGGACCAGCTTCTTCCCAAAGTCACTGAAAATCTCCTTATTCCTGAAAATCCTGTAGCACTGGTAGTAGATGCAGCAACCACTTGAAAGCTATCTGCGAACATTGGGTCACACTGGGTCTCTATGTTAACTAGCAAAAAAACCATTTTGAGTGTTTGGTCTCAGTTTCATTTACTGGTTTGAAGTCTGTGGTGCTTTGTACTTTCTCACAAGGTGTGACAGTCACTCATGAATGACTTCTGTCTTCTTGTGACAGAAACCATGCAGCACCTCGTTTTGTGAGCTTAAAAGCCTTTGCAGCAAGTGTCTTTACATTTCTTTGTGTCATAGTTGTGAACATTGTGAATTTAGGAACATTTTTTCAAAGGCCGGAGCACATGCTAACTCTGCAGAGGTTGGATTTAAAAGCACAGTGTTTGTTACCACAGGCACTGAAAGGAATTGTGTGGCTCTGTGTCCTCATGGGATTTTGTGTTGATTTTTATCAGATTTTGCAAATACCTGCTAACTTTTCCCACTATGCTAGCCTTAGATTTAGGGAATGATTTCACTTTGTTTTACTTGTTTCTTGATAGAAGACATATAGCTCAGAGAATGAAAGAAGCAGCACAACTGATGAACAGAAAATTTATGAACAGAAAATCAGTCCGAGCTGTTTTAATCAATTGATGAGGAAGTTATCTGTGAACACGTATTTTCATTTATCGAGCCATATCTAAAACTGGTCAAATATATTAATCATAGAAAATCTCTTCTGTTTCCCTTTGTCGGTTGCTTAAATAAATTACTAGGGAATAATTTTTTGTCGTTCAGACAGATCAATACCTCACAGGGGTATCTGGATTCTGCTAACACCAAGCAGTCCATTTTGTAGCTTTGCATCCAGCGTATGTGTGTGTTTCTGAAGTTTGAAAGAATTTGATCCCATGTCTTTCATTTAAGTTCCTCTGCAGGCTCACTAAGAAGTATTTGCTTCTGCTTGTCACTTTTCCACCTTCTTCAAAAATTAAGTATAGGAATAATTGTGTCCTCCCCCTTTCCAATCTCCCAAGCAGACTGTCAGGGTCTGCAGCCCTGTGATATTCTTAGAGACCTGAGATTGTTTCTTAATGAAAAATCAGTGGTTTGCTGGAGGACCAGGAGTGGCTCAGAGCTTCTGAAAATTAGAGGGAAAACTAAGTTTTTCTGCCAGTGCAGTGAGACAAAACCAGACTCCTTTGTCCTCTGCTGAAGGTGGTGTAATTAATTTTTGTGCTGGCAGTGGAGTGGTTCCTCTAGGTGCTGGCTTCTTTGCTGGTCTCTTAGGATTCAGTGGCAAGGATGAGGGATGCATCTGGCAAATGCTGGCTGCCTTCTCCCCTCTCCTCCTGAGTCTGTGTGCAAAACCCACAACATAGCATCAACATTTGAGGTGCACAGATGCTAAAGCTGTCAGTGCCCATCACTGGTTCCAGGAACTTGCTTGGTCTCAAAGCTGCTGAAGAATGGTGATAGGGTGGATGCTATTGAGACAAGGTGAGCTGGGCCACATAGGCAGACCTAGGAGATGATTCTCAATCAATCAAGGCTGTATTTAAGGAGTAATTTTACATATGCAAACCTTGTTTGTGATCAGCAAATGGAGTTAAGTGAAATTCTGCGAGCTTGTTGTATGGTATGTATAAATCCCATAAATTATGTATTGGTTTTAGGATTAGACAACGGAACCATAAAAACCAACTTTGAGCCGCATTTTCTCAGCCATGCTGACTCTGGAGGGCAATTGTAAAGTAACTATTACTTATAATAATTTCCCTTATTCAGTTCCTTTTACAATGTGCAAAGCTGTGTAAAGTAATTTCTGACTTTACTTACTATTCACTCCCCCCCTTTTTTAAAGTAGAGAGCTCAATTTTAATAATGAATTACAAAGGAAGAAAATCTGTCTCTTTAGAAAATTCTGTTTTAAAATAAGGTAGCAACTTGAGTTAAATCCTCACAACAGAGCCTTTCAATATCTTTTGAAAATAAAATGTACAAACCCAATATTTGTTTTCTAAATGTATAACGTAGAAATATATTGAGAGTCGAGTAAAATACTTTCAAAGAAATGTTGCTTGACAAACATACTACACCAGCTGCAGTCTTTTTGAAATCTGCATTCTAATGTTTTGATAAAATCAGCTTTGAGGTATGACACATTATACTCCTGTCACTGGTCAGAAATCTGAATAAACTGCAAAGGATTACATAGTTCAAGTGAATGAATACATAAAACAAGTTCTTAGCTTTCAATTCCTGGCTGTTTGATATTCAGCCATAACTGCTTTGTAACTAAAAATGTAAAAGGAAGAGTGAAAAGCTCTGGACCTGCACAGGATTTTAGGTATGTACTCATAACTGGATATTTTGGATCATCGTAAAAAAAAATATATATATAGCCTGATATTTTGTATCTTATGTGAAACATTATATACATGCTTTGTTCTCTCCCTGAAATCAGTTATAATCCATATCAAATAGCTATGGGCAGGGTTATAAAAAATCCAATTTATGGTTGAATTTCTTGGTAATGCTGACATAAAATTACTTAGAATGTTTTAGAGAGGATTTTTTAGAGGGCATATGTTTGGCATACTGGCTGCATATGATATGAAGGGTACTGTGTATTCAGTCACAAGGTGGCAGGTAACCATGTTACATACAAGGGCAAAAGAAGGGCAATATTATTGGTTGCTAGTTATTGTCCTCAGCCAGGCTGTATCCTTTATCCAAGGGGGATGCATTGACTATAAAACCCCGCAAAAGTAAAACTCAAGTGGTTTGTTCATGTCACAAGAATTCCAAGATAAATGTTATAAAAGGGATCAGCCATCGTGTATTATGATCTACAGACAGCGTACATTTTTCTCCCACTGTATTTCAGGACTGAGACTTCTCTAGATGACAGTTATGGAAAATCTGAAGTGCCTGGAATGCAAAAATAGAAAGTTCTGAATACATTTAATAAAACTTTAATTTGTGAGTTATATCAGCATAGAAATATCTACTGATGGGTGAAACCCAAAGGTGCATCAGTTCAGACAAAGCTTTCCATATGAACTTTTTAGAGATTTCAGTCTTTCTTGTGGTGTAGGCTTTATACCATTTTTATTCCTCCTTCCTTACCCTGTTCTTCCATGTTTTTTAATGCCTAAATTAATCTGCTTGTTTATAGCAAATGTTAACACACCTTCTTTTCAAACAGCTTATCTTTTATACCAGTATGCTCTGGGGTGTAATGTGTTTGGTTAGCCTTTTTCCCCCCCTTTCTTTCCCGTTGTGGACTTTGGCAAGGGGGTCCTGTACAGATCTCATGTCTTTTTCTGACTCTGTTGCTGTATTTGAGGTGATTCTTCCCCAGACTTTCCTTTTCTTGTGCAGTATTTTATCACAGGGGTTTTGCAGACCTGCCAGGACTCAGCATGAACTTCTGCAGGTTTTGGCTTATCTTTCTGTGGTGGGTTGACCCTGGCTGGGGGCCAGGTGCCCACCAGAGCCGCTCTATCACTCCCCTTGTTCACTAGACGGGAGAAAAAAGTACAATGAAAAGCTTGTGGGTCAAGATAAGGACAGGGAGAGATCACACACTAATTATCATCACGAGCAAAACAGACTGAACTTAGAGAGGGAATTCATCTAACTTATTACTAAGCAAAACAGAGTAGAGCAATGAGAAATAAAATCAAATCTTAAAACACCTCCCCCCACCCCTCCCCTCTTCCCAGGCTCAACTTCACTCCCGGCTTCAATCTCCTCCCCTCCTCAGTGGCACAGGGGGATGGGGAATGGGGGTTACGGTCAGTTCATCACACGGTGTTTCTGCTGCTTCTTCATCCTCAGGGGGAGGACTCCTCTCATCGTTCCCCTGCTCCAGCACGGAGTCCCTCTCACGGGCTACAGTCCTTCCTGAACTGCTCCAGCGTGGGTCTCTCCCATGGGGTGCAGGCCTTCAGGAGCAAACTGCTCCAGCGTGGGGTCCCCCACGGGGTCACAAGTCCTGCCAGCAAACCTGCTCCAGCCTGGGCTCCTCTCTCCACGGGGCCACAGGTCCTGCCAGGAGCTTGCTCCAGCATGGGCTTCCCATGGGGCCACAGCCTCCTTCAGGTGCCTCCACCTGCTCCGGCGTGGGGTCCTCCACGGGCTGCAGGTGGAATCTCTGCACCCCCTCATCCTTCCTCCATGGGCTGCAGGGGGACAGCCTGCTTCACCATGGTCTTCACCACGGGCTGCAGGGGGATCTCTGCTCCGGCGCCTGGAGCTCCTCCTCCCCCTCCATCTGCACTGACCTTGGTGTCTGCAGAGTTTCTTACATCTTCTCACTCCTCTCTCCGGCTGCAAAAGCTCTCTCTCTAAGTGTTTTTCTTCTTCTTAAGTGTGTTATCACAGAGCTGCTGATGGGCTTGGCCTTGGCCAGCGGCGGGTCCGTCTTGGAGCCGGCTGGCATTGGCTCTGTCAGACACAGGGGGAGCTTCTAGCAGCTTCTCACAGAAGCCACCCCTGTAGCCGCCCTTGCTGTCAAAACCTTGCCATGCAAACTGAACACACTTTTTGACATGGTAGGGAAATCATATCAATCACTAATCAACCCTAAGTCTTGATGATCAGTGTGGGACTCCTATAGATTTACAAAGCTTAAACAAAAAATGTTGATTTAAACAACACTTGTGTGGTTCCCGAGTTTCTCTCAAAGTCTCCCACATCAGTGACCATTGTGTGTAGGCAAGCAGAACCAGTTCTTGGTGAGTGGAGAGCATTGAGTAAGTACTGAAGAGTAAAATGAGGGATTACTATTATAGCAGTATTCTGGAGATAAGTAGCAAGCAAATGGAACTGGGTGAAAAACCAGAATTTTGTCATGTGTCCACTGTACCAGCATCATTAAAATAGGTATTTTTACTTTTTTTTTCTGGACAGTGCTTTTGTACAGGTTTTTTCATGTTATTTACCTTTAGAGACATTCTGCAAGGGATTGGATTGTGAATAGTTTGCTTGTAAGCTACGGCTAAAGGTACTATTATTTCTAAGCTCAACAGGAAACATTCCCTTGTTATTTCTTCAAGTTGTGACTGAAGAGCCATAGGCAGAGCTGCTGTTTGCTAAAAGAGCATTGTATTAGCTCTGGTCACAGCAGAAAACCACTTTTTGAGAGGCAATTTCTCCTCCTATTGGACCTGATTTTGATGTTTGCTCTGGTGTAAATCAGGAGTAACCTACAGAAGCTTGTCCGTTTGTACCAAGCATGAAAGTAGAACAAGTGAGGTAAGAACTGTTTGCTGGATCTGAGAAAGTAATTCTCTGGCCTCTGGTACTACTTATTTCTTGTCAGATTTCATTATAATTGATCAGGACAAGTGTTAGGACAGCACAGTTCTACCTTTTCAAATCCTGTTGTGGACTGTGACTGATCCAATATGTGTACATGTGTAAGCAGCAGTGTCCCCTGGGACTCTTCAGTCATCTCTAACTGTACTTTAAGAAAAATGGTATCAGCTCTTTGATGCTCTTAAAAACTGTTGGACTTGCTCTAGCATCCAGGACCTAATTCCAGCCCAGTGCAAATGTGGCCTGGCATAATTCCCAGACTGTAAAAGGCAGTATGCTCATGAGGCAGGCTGTACTAATTTGATGAAGTTAAAAGTGAAGGCAGTAAGCAGGAAGTCAGATTTTGTGTGGGGACTGACAAGATACAAGAAGTGTAACTCTGCGGGCAGATGTGTGAAAAGATGAGAAATCAAGTGCGGGAGAAGATGGTGAAGGATGAGGAAGCCCTCACCACAGGAGCCCGAAGAAGTGCTGGAAGGGCTTCCACTGAGAAGGTGGCAAAACTATGAACCTCTGTGCTGCCTCGGTGGACGTAGTGATTCAGATCTAGATGATGTGAGGAGGTGGTGAATAAGAAAGAAGGGAAGGTTATTAGCCCCGGGCAGTGGATTCTTCTGTTTTCTTCCCTAGAGCAGGTGACAGCAGTAGGTGCCTTTGATGGCATAGCAACATGATGGTTGCTAAGTCAACATTCAGAGATTTGCCTTCCTCATGCAACTAGAAAATTATGACGTGACGTGGTTTAGCCCCAGCCCTGAGCACTATGCTGCTGCTTGCTCACCCCTCCCCTGGTGGGATGGGGAGGAGAACGGGAAAAAAAAAGGCGAAGCCTCGTTGGGTTGGGATAAGGGCAGTTTACTGGGACGGCAAGGGAGAGGGGAACAATCAACAACAGTACTAATAACAGATATTTGAATAACAGACATTCGCAATGGGTGATAACAGAAAGCAATTTACCAATCTGACAACCGACCAACTTGGATGCTTAGCCTGTCCCGGAGCCGTGCTGAGCCTGCCCCTGCCCGACTAGCCCTCTTTTATGGTGAGCATGATGTCACATGGTATGGAATAGCCCCCTGGCCAGCTTGGCTCCACCTGTCCTGGCTCCTTGTGAAATTAACTCTGTCCTAGCCAGAACCAGGACATGACACTTGTCATGGCATGTTATGTCATGGCATGTGGACTTAGAAATCTTTTCATATGCACTACTGAAGATCTCCTTTATGGCTGTAGTTTTTCACGTCCAGTACAGGAAACAATATCTAAACATGCAGTTTGGAAGAGGCTTCATCTCTCCTTGGCTTCCTATGCTTATCACGCTCTTTCTAGTCTCACTTGCCTGCCTTGGAACTCTGCATGTCAGCTGGTCTGGGAAAGAAAGCGTTTGAGAGTGTGGGAAAAAGAGCAAGTGCCATATAAAAGCAAGGAGGAGAAAGAAGGCAGAGAATCCAATATCATTCATGAGGAAATACAAGGCAGGGAAATTCATTGAATAATAATAAAAAAAGCTAGATTGTATGTATAGTATCAGGGGAAAAAATATTCTTGATGTATAGTGTCAAGAGAAAAAATAACTAATTAAAAGTCACTTTCACACTGTTTCAAGAGATGGAGTCAGGGATGAGTGGCAGAAAAGAATTATAGCTATTTATGTGAAAAGTACATCTTGATTTAAAAAAAAAAAGCACTGGAAAACTAGCAAGGTAGAGGGACAGCTTTGAGGTGTACTTGAACTATTCTAACATTTTTTTGAGTATTACTTGATTATTTTTCCCTATCTGTGATTGATTGATGGAAAAAGCTCTGAAGCATAAGAATTATTTGGTAGAATGGCTTCTAAAGCTATGATAAAAACAGCAACTCTGTAACTAAGTCTACGATTATTCAGATTATCTACTCTTGATGTGTTGAAAATTTGTCCCGTGACAATTATAATTTTCTGCTCTGACTTTACTTTGTTTCCTTACAGTCCTAACTTACGGACTTGCTGACAGTGACGGTAGAGGATCCACACCGTACTGTGGGTAGTTTGCACCACATTACTGGCATGAAGAAAGATTTTCCTGAGTCAAAACAAATTGTTCCAATGGTTTGGGTTTTTTTTTTTGTGCCTAGGACTTTTGATGGGGTGCACTTTAGGCTCGTTTTATTCCATCTACATTTCTGAATCTGTGTTTTGATGTCTGAAGGGAACTCTCATATCTACAGTCCAAATAATTATCCTAGCTACGCCGTAAGATTTTTTTTCAGTGCATGGTGGATCTAGGATTAACAGATTGTCCAAGCATTTTCATCCCAAATCCTCTCTGTTCCAAGGACAGTTATGTTGAATATAAGCTGCCTGCCAGGCTTCCCCTTTCGAAATGGCAGCATCTTTTGTATGCTGATGGATTAGATCTATGTTTGTTTGAAAGTTTGTTCTTTTTCTTGTTCTTTAAGGCCTGACTAGACCTATTGTTAAATTCTGCGATCTTTGCTGCTTTGATCATTCACAAGGGAAGCCCCTGGGCAAGAAAGAAAATGATAAAGCTGGATGTTTATGGCATATTGAAGCCCAGACTTCTGAGAAGTGTTTCTCTACAGATGATGCCCTTAGAAAACCTTAGAGAGGTTTTCACATGTGCGGGTGCATGCACCGGTGAATGCATTTGAGAACTACCAGGTCATATAAAAAGTAACAAAGTACATCGTGAAATATCACAAATTATTTTAAAATGCTATGAAGCTTTTTCAGATATTGTTGGCAATACAGGAAACTACTGTACAGGAAAAAAGAAATTTTATATTTGAGAACGTATGGATAGATGTGGATATGAAGGTTTACAGATTTATGAATACCTTAACAATTATATAAATATTATCTGTGTGTCTCAACTAAATAAGAAATCATACTTCTCAAACTACATACTGCAATATTAAGATAAATATTTCTTCACATTTACAGCAAAGTGGAATAAGCTGTTATCCTCTAAGATCATTGCCCCACAGCAATTCAGTGTTCCGTAAAATGCACAGCACAGATACTACAATTAATAGCCTTTGCATATTTTCTTTTGAAACCAATCTTGATAATAGGTATTTTACAAGGGAAAACTGTTAAGAACTTGAGGAACTGAACTTTTCTCAAAAGCCCACATAGCTTTTGAAATGTTACTGAGGTTTGTGTCCAAGAGGTTTTTATGAAGGGAGTGGGAGTAGGGGTGGGCTCTCTGTTTGAAGCATCCATTAGGACTGGATGTTCTGAGGTCCCTCTCATGTCACCTTTCTGCGTGAAGCACTGTTCACAAGTTGTGAAAGATCCACTCGCAGGTACAGAGCAATATATGCCTGGATGTTCTACTGGCAAGGATTTGAGTCGTTGGGTTTTTTTAATGGATAGTTTTCATCTCAAGCATATATTTTCTCCTCTCAATTCAGTGCAGGGTACTTTTTTAGCAACTAGAGATGAATGCTGAAAATGAAGTAGTAGTTCTTTAATTGACCCAGCCTATCGACTCGCATTCAGTACTGGCACCTTCCTCATCTTTTGAGGTGTGTGAAGAGGTATAGAAGCAGGATGAGAGTCAGAGATGAATCTGAATGCTTGCCCTCAGACTAATGGTCCCAAAACACAATGCCAGACACTATAACAATATGCTTCCTATGAATAATGAACAGGTCTGGCTTTATGAAAAATATCTTGATTCAAAAAATTTAAAAAACCTGACAGAATAACCCTTATTCACTATAGTCTGCTAGCTAAGAAAGCAAAAATACAGGAGCATAATATAAAGTTCTATTTGCTGACAACTAAATCAAAAAATGTCATCCTACTGGGTGCACAAATACACAGTTTGGAGGAACATATACAGGTGCGGACTGTACCCTGTATCCTGTTCCTTCCTACAATGCAAGCCGAGTGTATTTAAGGGCCTCATCTTTGAGTCAGTAGTGTTGTGGGCAGAATTGTGAAATGATGCAAAGCACCATTTGCGATCTCCGTCTCCATTTCAAATGGTGGTTAGTTTCCGTGGCTGTGTTGGCTTATTTAGCCAGGGTTTCTGCTTCTTCACTGCACAGATGGGCGTAGTGATCCTTTCTGAGCAAATACTCATTGTTTTCCATTAGCAAAATGCTGCTGTTTGTGATAACTGGGGCAGCAGGAAGGGAAGAACTATCCCAAACTCCCCTGAGACCTGATACTTGTGATAAACCGTGTGGGGTTTAGTCTTCTGTTGAGGGCTCTCTAAGGAGGTCTTGTTACAAGTAATCTTTGGAGAATTAAGTATGATAAGTAGTCTTTGGAGAACTATCACAGAAACCTCCAAATCTGAAATTGCGAGTGTGTGTGTTAGTGGATCAGTGCAGAAGTGTGGTGATGACAATATATTACACGTGAGATGAGCATAACTCCCCTGGGGATGCAGAGGTAGGCTGTATGAAACACATATAGGGCGGGCATTTGTACCAAGATGATTGTGATTGCATATACAATTTTTTTCAGATAATCCTGTCTGTAACTGGACCCCTTTTTGTGAACATTCATACTAGCTACATATGTCAATTGTGAAGTTGGAAGCATTGGTATCACTCATTTGCTACAAAAAAAAAAAAAAAAAGAAAATTACATGTGGGGAGACTGTGTATTGGTAACACTTGGAAATAATATGGAAGATGAAAACTAATGTTGTAACTGAGCCCCAGAAATTGCTTTTACATTTCCAGAGGGCAATGAATGAATAAACATGGAATTCATATGAATGTTCATTATACTATAGTTAGCACAGCACAAATGGTCACAGACAATAAGACGTGCATATAATTTATTCTTTCTAGTCTTTCTCCTATCCCCCCAGTTTATCTTTTTCCCCAGAATTACATATTGGAACAGTGGAGAAGAGAGGTGACAATTCTGTCTTCTGCTGAAAGTTTCTTTTTCATTTTCTGGATTTTTATTTTATAGTGACCAAGATTTTTGAGATTGTTGATATTCCAGTTGTCTTTAGTCGGTGCTGAAGATGTGAAACACTTCAGAAACCAGTTTTAATTCAAAATGAAACTATTGTCTCTGAAAGCATTAGCTCAATAGAGAACAAACTTAGTCAAAATAATGTGACACTTCCTATTTCTCCACTCTTGCTAAAACCTAAATTGAAAATCTACCTTCTCAGTGACCTCTCACTTTTTAAAAGCTTACAGCGTCATTTCCATGCCTAACTATTCCACATTACAAGTTATGGCTAAAATTGTTACTTTTGTAGTAAAATATTTTTGAAAACTAAGCTTCTTGCCTGTTATGTCCAGGGAAGCAGGAAAATTGTAATAATAAAAATATTTGCTTTGCATTCTTTACATTTACAATTTCAAATTCCAATTACAAAAATGGACACTGCTAAAATGTAAATAAATATCAAGTTATCTGCAGTGTCTTGTCCAACTTGTGATAAATGACTTAAAATATAATTTCTCAACCCTTGGAGGCTTTACTCAGTGGGAAAGAGTAAATACTGAATAAGTGCTTGTGATGCAGAAGGTTAGACTTCTAAAAAAGCTTGCCTCTGCTTCTCCAGTTGCTCAGCCACGTGTATCTTAACAGAACTGGGGTAGCAGGCATAGGACAGAGAAGAATGTGATTTGAGAAACTTGAAGAGTAGATGATTGGCAGTACAACTTAGACAAAACTTGAAGTTTCTTCTGTCTGTCTCTTCCTTGGTCTTAGTTATGTGTAACTTAAAGGGGGGGTGTGTGCTGGGTATTTTTTTGAACCTCTACATTTGAGTTGGCTTGGATCCCTGAGTTTCATGCATTTTTTTTTCCTTCAGTCCTTACTAAGGTGACTAAGACCTCATTTCTGCAATTGGCACTCCTCAAACAGCTCTCTGAAGCACCCACCAGAAGCCCTCTGTAGTTCAGTGGTGTGTGCAACACATTTTGTGCCTGCAGGATTCCTGTTGCTTGCTTTTTGAATACATGCAAAACCATTATGTGGGCACACATGTCTTCATCTGGTGTTCACAGACTGTACTCAAGATGATAGCGCCTTTTGACCTGTCGGAAGAAGTGTGTTTGCTTTTCCCAAGAAGTTTTCTTATAGTTTCTCATCTGAAGGACCTATCGGGACATAATTATTCTGAGCAAGAATAAGGGAAACATGGAATTATTATGAAACAACATCCTTTTCTTGCACTATTGCTAGTAATGCAGGAATGACTCATAGACTTAGCGAACAAATTCAAGAACTAATGCCAACAACTGGCAATAGATGAAAGATGAGAACAGGCTAGTAACAACGAAGACAAGGAGCCAAGTTTAGGCACAGTACGTAACTCAGCAGGAACGCATCCAGACACTCTTACAGCAGAAACTACAATGCACCATGATGTTACAGGGAAATAAAGCTCTTAGAGTGGTGCAAGGAATGGATTTTTCAGTCTAGTGGCCAACCTTAAGCATCGTGTGTCTGTGTGTGATGGGGGGAAGGCTCATGTTCACTCAGTGTGCAAGGTTCTGGGGTTTTTTTTGTAATACAAAGATCTGAAGAATGTAATTCTGTTCAGCTACAAATACCATGACTGCAGAAAGCACTTGGTACAAAACTCAGATAATTATCTTTTGAAGGTATTTAAACCTTTAAAAATGAGGTTAGTTTCAAAGTGGATGTGCTGTTCTAATTTAAAAATGTCAAAATGCAACCATTTTTCCTCCTTCCTTTCTGCTTGAAAGTGTTTATCAAGTCTGGTCAAATTTGTAGCTTCTTGTATAGGAGTAAATTGGAGGGTAGAAAAATGAAAAGTAAACCTCTGTTTTTGTGTAAATTCACTGAATGAAAAGTTCATCATATTTATACCCAATTGCTTTTGTGTATATGTGATTTTTTTTTTCCCAGAAAATTTGATGATACATTGTAATTAACTCAACAAATGCTTCTGACAAGGAATTTTTGTTAAAAAAATAATTTCACAAAAACCTTGTGATGGTTATATTGAACTTGTAATGGTTTAGGTTTTCCATTTGAAACATCTAAAAGAGTCTTCTCTCGGAAGATTGCATTTTTCAGTCAACATGAAGCATGTTTATGATGACTGTGAATATGAATTTGCTTTCTCTTTCTTTAAGCATGTGTCTTCATGGGCAAAATTACTGTACGTGTAATTATATGCATACATATAAACAGGGAGCACTCTGTGATACGATAACGCTAAAATCTGAGGAACAACATATGCATTCTTTCCTGTGCAGTTTTTTTTTATGTGGGGTAGGTGTTTGTGATCATTTAACTGATAAGGTTTGCATTAAGATTCCAAACCTAGTTCCTTTCTATGTAGTACTTTAAGGGCAGAGAGGCTTTTGCAGCCAGCCGAAGCTTCTTGTGCTCTTCAGTCATCCCAGACTTGTAGCTGCTCTGGGATTTCACGTGTTTTCTTAGTAGAGAATGTGTTGCCACTCTGGCAGCAGTGTGAACTCGGGCTTATGATGTTCATGTATTAATATTTTTGATATACCGAGAAAGGCAAGCAAGGGAAGCAAAATGTTTAATAGGTTCAGAAGTCTTGAGGCATTTGTTCTTGCAGCACCAAAGAGAGCTCTGAGACTGTCTTGGGGACGGAGAGGAAAGGCAGCATGACATTATAAAAGAAAAGGGTCGTACTTATCAAAGAACTCTTTTCTTTACTATAGAGCCATGTAACTATCGGGCTTCTTACCTCTGTTTGTTTGCTGTGGACTGGGAGACTGTAGGTAATGAGAAGGTGTGATGCAGCAGCTCTGCTGTGATGATTGTTTTCATCTCCATTTGCAATGACCCATCTGCAGACCCGAATAACATCACAATATGTGTCCTGTAAGGACACGAGCTTTCACCTGGGACACTTGCCCTCCATACTCTGTGTGTTTACATTGGCAAAACAGCCTCTTTCTCCCTTATGGATGTGTCTTAGTTACTATTTATAATGATTTGTGCTATTTGGGCACATTTTTGCCTTTAGCCCTAAAAAAAGAAATCTGGCCTTTTTGGAGTTGGTTACCTTTAGCTGTTTTCAACCTCTTAGAGATGTTGAAATTAGATTTAATTTAATTAAATTCCCCCTCTTAGAAATGGAGGGGAAAAATGTTACATCTGTGTTGTGTAGCTAGGGTTCAGGTCTTATATTCCAGGAAGCTTGCAAGAGGGACATAATCTGTTGATTTTGTACGTGCATGGAATTTTGAAGATGACAATGTTTTCTTTCAACATGGAATATGATTCATTAAAATTCTTCTCAAAGTTGTTATTTTTCCTTTAACAATGATGTGCAGGAGCTTACCTCCCAGGTACAATAAAGAGGGATCAAACCAGTAAGTACTATAAAAATAAATAGAAATAAATTAGAGGAAAAAATACTTTTTAGTAGCCTAGAATTTCATGTCAAATGGGTTTGACAGGGTGTTGAGCAGACAAAATTGCTACTGTGAGATGGAATGAGGATTTTGGGTTCCTTTTTTGTTCTTTACCTCTGGCTCTAATATGATTTAGTTTCTTAAGCAGCAAAAGAAGTTCAACTCCTTTTTCTTGTCAAAGGAATTGTTGGTTTTGTTTTACATAATTTCAAAATGTCGTAAAAGCTGAGTGTGAAGTGGTTGAACTTTAGGTTGATTTGCATTAATATTATGCAGGATTAATTTTCTTAAAAAAATAAAAGACCAATTTTAAAATTCATCTTGGTACACTGTTCAACCTGGTATCCACTTAAACCATGTGTTTGTAAAATAAATCAATTAATTTGGAGAGGTGTTAATTGTCTCCAAAATATGTACCTCACTGTTGTGAGCCAATATGCATCTCACACTTCTGAGATAAATTTCCACAGTGCAAACGTGCCAACATTTAAAAGTTAAATAGAAATAGATCCAGATGAAAGCCCAATCACAGAGGTCCACATCTGGGGATTATCTATGTACTTAACTTTATGCACGTGAATATTAACAATGAAGTTAACTGGATTATTTATGTAAAATTAAGCACATATGCTGAGGTCCATTTGTGTCATTTCCTTCTCACTAAAGATGTGAAAATGAATATTAATAAACTCTGCAGAACAGTCTTGCAAAGATGTCTGTATGTAAGCAGGTGCTTAATTTTTAAGGTCTGTGGAGTCAAAGTATTTGTGTCTGTAAAATGTAAACACGTGCAGAAGACTTGGCAGAATCAGCCCATGTGTCTAAGCAGATGTATTTATAGTATCAAACCACACAGGTTTACTCAGAATAAAGCCATTATTTGAGTGACTTTTCAAGCTGTAAAGACTGGGAATTTGGAATGGCAATGAAGTTCCAAGTGTTATTAAAAGAAAAATAGTCTTGTACCAGCTTCCTATTAATTTTAATTGTGTTACACCTAATTCTTAATTCAAATGAGCTAAACTCATCACTGGCTGTAAATCCATAGGGTGTTTATTTTCACTCATATTTTCTCCTATGAAATGTATTATTAGCACATCATATTTGAGTCTTTGCTTATTGCAGATAAGTCCTTTTTCCATTCAACGATAATTTCATATTCAAATAGTGTATACATTAGCAATGTGATTCAATTCTCTAGTTTGTTTATGTTCGAAAGGCTAATATTTTCCAAACTACAATTTAAGGGTGCATGTAGCAAGGCAAATTGCAGGTTCCCAAGTGAGTCAAGTTGTGTAAATTGTCAGCTTGCATTGACATGCAAAGGAAAGTTCTAAGCTGTCATAAGTTATGTGTTGTGGGGCTAGACAAGAGTAGGGTAACAAGCAAATCAAGTGAAAAAGGAATTTGCCCAGCAGGAATTCCCTATAGAGCAGGTGAAATTGCAAGACTTGTGTAAATCACTGCAGAGAGAATGGAAAAACAGATTGTAGTTATTTATCCTCATAACTTTTCCCTCATTCAAAGAAGAAATTCCATAAGCTTTCTATTTTGGGGGAAGATAGTGGCACTTAGGTCCCTGCCATGGATTGGGTGATCTATCGCTGTATCTCATCAAGAGCAATTCAGCTCCTTTCTGCCAATGCAGGCAACACTGTGCATATAAAGATCTCGCTTTTCTCCTGCAGAAGTGGTACTAATATTTTACCAAGGATTTCTGTGATAGTAGTATGTGAATATTTCTGCAAAACCACCTTTCCTAGATGGGCACAAAATTTTTCATTAAGACTCTTCACTATGAATATTTGAGTCCTAGAAAATATCGGGGCCAATCCTAACTCTGTAAGGCATTGGTGTGCTTGCGAGAGATTTATGCCATCAACTGAAACGAGCATGAATAAGCCTGCAGTGATTAGAGCATGTTGACAGTATAGAAATGAGGTCAACTTTTTTAACTGAAAGTATACTATAGTAAACTCTTCTGGGCTTGAAGGAGATGTTGTTAATGCTTGGTGGTAGAGGATTATGGACCATTTTACAGGCGGACTAGTAGTTTCAGGGAATTCTAACCATGAACTGTCTCAGAACCTTCCACTCATTTCTCAGCCTTACTTTGAGAGATTCTTGGAAAAACTTGTAAGAGTGCATGTGGGCACAGCAATGCACTTATCTCAAGCTGGTGTAGATTTTCTAGTACCTTGTGACATCACTTTGATTCTGCACCTTCTTATCTGGTTAGACAAGCCTGGCAGAGTGTAAGTTCATCTATTATCGTATCACTTTTCAATCAAAGCAATTCTTACGACATACTGTCAGTTGCTTTCAGAAGTGAAAATGATGATGGCCAGCAGCACTTGGAAACTGATAATTACTTGACATTAGAACCAGCAGACAAGAGCAGGAAGTTCTGCAGGAATATTTATTTGAATTTTAACTTTTTTTTTTCAAATCCATTCATTCCTCACTGGTTTGTTCTTCCTGTCAACAATTGGACAGTCGATCCTGACTGACATGGAAACTTAACTGGATGGCTGATGTGTGTTTTGAGATTGTTATGGTCAAAGGGATGTTTTGTTGGCTTCTAAAAATTTGTCAAGGACTAGAAATTGCAGTGGGAAGGTACGCACCTTACTTCTTTGGCTACTTTAGAAAAAGAACACCACCACAATAAAATTAAATATTTGGCACATCTCTATGTCTGTGAGTGCTAAAATACCTCTGACTCTGGCCAGAAACAGTTGCATTGCATTGATTGGAACAATTCTAGGAGGTGAAAGGCTTATTCATATATTTGATTCAGTTGGAGAATGGAGGCAAGATGATGTGACTTCCACTCATCTACTGCAATGAATACTTGAGCTCAGGTGTCATAAACTTGTAGAAAGCTTCTTTGTAATCAGTGTAACCCATTGCTTCTTTATTTAATACATATGTGATGTTCTGATTGCATGTGAATAATAGAATTTTAATCTACACTTGGAGAAGTTCATTTTGCTTTGCTCTACTGCATAGTATGCATTGGCCTTCAGGGGAATATTTGTTTCTTACAGACTTACTGTAGGTTGAAATCATGGTGGGGTTTTTTATGGATCTTGTTTTCTCATTGTCTTCCTCTCATTCATGGCTCACCTGGAAAGTTATAACTCATTCTAGGTTGAGCCATGGTATGGATCTAAGCTGGATAAATGCATAAGTTAATTTTGTTTTCTGTATCTTAAATATGAGACTGAATAGATCAATTTTGTTCCTTGATGATAGATTTCTGTTGTGGTAGGGGTGAGAAGTGAAGTTTCTTCCCTACTCCTTGTTGTGTGTAAAATTATGTGGTTTGTGCCTATCAGGTAGTACTGTGTGATTTCTGCCTCCTCCCCTTTTTTTTATCCTATTATCCCAACTTTAATGTCAATGCTCTCCATTATCTTTCTAGATTGCATTTAGTTGGATCTTTAAAAGGGAGAGACATTGACAAGTCTCTTAAAAAGCTTGCTTTTGTGCTGATCATATCTTCTCTTGTGATGAGGCTACAGTCTAATCTTTACAGAAAGATATTGCCTGGGCTTTCCCATTCAGTGTCTTCATTATTACAGACTTCGTACAGCCACTACAGAACCACAGCTTTCTATCAGTTCAGTAAGTGTAGTTTCAACTGTGATGTGGTCTTGCCATCACATTTTGATTTAATGTAGCCTCTACTGGAACTTTATCAAAGTAAATTCTACCATTTTGGAAATGATTCCTGATATGAGTCACCCATAACATACATACCTGCACACAAATTACCCATCTCTGTATACTTTGTTATTTCATAACACATTCAAATGTCCAGCTTTGACATATGAAAAAAATATCCAGAATGAAAATGAAATATTTCTCTGAATAGTGGACTTCAAAGGGAAATGCCACTTGCAATGGGATTAATAGAATTTCTACTTTTTTGCATTTTCTTATTCTGAATTACACAAGTGCTCCAACTCTTATTTCTTCTTTCTTACGTGTGGGCTTCCATATCTATTTTTACAGAGTTCTGAGTATATTTTCAGAGTATACTTTAAAATCTTCTTTGGCTCTTTCTGCTGAGTCCTTCATTGCCTCATCAAAGTCTCTGAAAACAAATGTATTAACCCTTTGTTGCCACAGTCCAGCTGTACATCAGAGTAAACTTAAATCTGCTTCCTCAGGAGAAAAAGTGAATGGAGGCTTATTTCTGTTAACTGTGTAGTACTTACGTTGCTTAAAGAAGAATCTGAGAGCAGTTACATAGTAGATACTTAGGGTGGTATTGAGTAGACATATATGGATTTAAATAGATATTTCTCATCCACAAGAGAATAACTTGGGGCTTGAAAAAAGATGCAAGAGTCAGTAGGAAGATGAGTGTCCAATGAAGAACCCACTAATCTTGGGATGATCCCCAAGAATTCCAGAGTCAATGTATTTTCATTTCCTTATGCCATACTTCTATCAGATTATCTTCCATATAATTTCTACCCTGTTCCTTGGAAACATGAGAAAGGGTTAGAATGGTCCAGCTCATAGCATGTAGTACGTGATGTTTCCATCCCTCTCCTGAGCAGTTACACACCTAGTTACAAGAACTAGTGTTCAGCTGTGTCAAAGGAAGGGATTGGTGACATAATGTCAATCCAGGAGCTCAGCTTAAGCCATGGCCTCATCCTGAGTGAGGTACTCGCTGGAGCATGAGTCAGTCCTGTGTTCCTGCTGCACTGAAAGTGGACTTTCCAGGGGGGAGGCAGGAGCCTGGGCTTTTGCAATTGAATAAGTACTGTCTCCCTCTAAATTTTGAAATATATTCCATGTTTTGATCCTTCCACTCCTACCTGTGCATAGCAGTACACAGGCCTTTGGAGTGTGAAGTAAAGGGCTTGTGGTAATCCCAGATTTAAGGGCATAGGACAGATGATCGTGCACCTGGCATGTGAAAGTGTCCTATAACAATGCATTGACAATGATAGCCACGCTGCTTAGATAGGAAAATTTAGCTAGTTCACTTAACATTTGGAAATTTGTGCGGGTTGCTTTTGACCTTGTGGTTGTTGAAAGTTCAGCTCATGGTTCAGTACTACCTTAGCAGGCTTTCAGTGACTATATCTTGTTATATGTGATAAAAAACTTTTCATATTCTTCTTGTCTAGTAATGCATTTCTTAAAATGTGGTGTCAGCAGCCTGCAGATGGCTTCCACCAAATTACAAGAATTGTTTTGAAAGCACCAAATCAGACTCCCCTCCTGCAAAACATCTAGTATATTATGCTGTGGTTTTTCTTTAATGGTAGTAGTATGGAGATAGCACCTTTCACTAGGCTGCAAAGTAGAACCTTCTTGCCTGTGTACCCTTTAGCATATTCCAAAACAGGTGCATCCAAGATAGGCGTGGGTATGTAGTAGAATAACATCTTTTGAAGCTTCTTTGAACCAGTGAATTCACATGTAGGAAAATCAATACTGTTAAGTCAGTTTTAATCACAAACATGGCAAAAGGGAAAAGAAAATAAACTAAAAATATTAGAGAACAGGCAAAGAGGTGGACTTTGCACAATGTTTTAAATCGGGTGAAATGATAACTGGTAGCTGTATATCAGAGTCCCCTAGGACAAGAAAGGGAACATGTTGTCCTCCCCTAAGGAGATTCTAGCCCATGCCGAGTCCTAAATATCACAAGTAGGTTTCTGAAATATATGTGTGCACTCATGTGACGTTGCTTTTTTACTGTGTCCTTGTTTCAGCTAAGATAGAGTTAATTTTCTTTCTAATCGCTGGTATAGTGGTGTGTGTTGGATTTAGGATGAGAATAATTTTGATAACACACTTATGTTTTTAGTTGTTGCTGGGTAGGTGTAGTGCCTACACTAAGTCAAGGACCTTTCAGCTTCTCACGCCCTGCCGGGTGCAGCAGAAGCTGGGAGAGCACAGCCAGGACAGCTGCCCCAGGCTGGCCAAAAGGATATTCCCTGCCACAGGGCATCATGCTCCTTATATAACTGGGGAAGCTAGCCGGGAGGCAGATTCACTGCTCAGAAACAGACTGGGCATCAGGGTTGTGTGTGGTGGTTTGTTTTTTTTTTTTTTTTCTTTTCCCTTCTGCATGCTGTGAGCAATTGCATTTGTGCATCACTTGTTCTATTTATTATTATTATTACTAGTATTATTTTTATTCTCTTCCTTTGTTATCCTATTAAGCTATATTTATCTCGACCCACAAGGGTGGTGGGGTTTTTTCCATTCTCCTCTCCGTCCCCTTGTGGGGAAAGGGGTGAGCAAGCAGCTCTGTGGTACTTTGTTACCGACTGGGGTTAAACCACAACATACTGGAATACACTGAAGGTTAGTCCTATGCCCGTTAAAGTCAAAGAAAGGATGTGTGCTGATTTAAAATGGGATCAAAGTTTTTCTGAGTTATTTCTACTGTAGTTCATTACAAGCAACAGTGATACTCACTATAGAGTTGTGTTGGGTTTGCATGGCAAGGTTTTGGTAGCGGGGGGCGGGGGGCTACAGGGGTGGCTTCTGTGAGAAGCTGCTAGAAGCTCCCCCTGTGTCTGACAGAGCCAATGCCAGCCGGCTCCAAGACGGACTCGCCGCTGGCCAAGGCCAAGCCCATCAGCACCTCTGTGATAACATATTTAAGAAGAAGAAAAACACTTAGAGAGAGAGCTTTTGCAGCCGGAGAGAGGAGTGAGAAGATGTAAGAAACTCTGCAGACACCAAGGTCAGTGCAGATGGAGGGGGAGGAGGAGCTCCAGGCGCCGGAGCAGAGATCCCCCTGCAGCCCCTGGTGAAGACCATGGTGAAGCAGGCTGTCCCCCTGCAGCCCATGGAGGAAGGATGAGGGGGTGCAGAGATTCCACCTGCAGCCCGTGGAGGACCCCACGCTGGAGCAGGTGGAGGCACCTGAAGGAGGCTGTGGCCCGTGGGAAGCCCAGGCTGGAGCAAGTTCCTGGCAGGACCTGTGGCCCCGTGGAGAGAGGAGCCCAGGCTGGAGCAGGTTTGCTGGCAGGACTTGTGACCCCGTGGGGGACCCCACGCTGGAGCAGTTTGCTCCTGAAGGTCTGCACCCCATGGGAGAGACCCAGGCTGGAGCAGTTCGTGAAGGACTGTAGCCCGTGAGAGGGACTCCGTGCTGGAGCAGGGGAACGATGAGAGGAGTCCTCCCCCTGAGGAGGAAGAAGCAGCAGAAACACCGTGTGATGAACTGACCGTAACCCCCATTCCCCGTCCCCCTGTGCCGCTGAGGGGGCGGAGGTTTGAAGCCGGGAGTGAAGTTGAGCCCGGGAAGAGGGGAGGGGTGGGGGGAGGTGTTTTAAGATTTGATTTTATTTCTCATTGCTCTACTCTGTTTTGCTTAGTAATAAATTAGATGAATTCCCTCTCTAAGTTCGGTCTGTTTTGCTCGTGACGATAATTAGTGTGTGATCTCTCCCTGTCCTTATCTTGACCCACAAGCTTTTCATTGTACTTTTTTCTCCCCTGTTTGGTGAACAAGGGGAGTGATAGAGCGGCTCTGGTGGGCACCTGGTCCCCAGCCAGGGGCAACCCACCACAAGAATGAAATGAGATTTTAGAAATGTTTGGGATACTATTTAAAACCCTGTCATTGAATAATTACTTTTTAGATTGATGAGGTTGTGTGCGGTCCAGGAGGATGGGAATGGGCAGGTTTTGAGGAATGCTAGAATTACAGGACAGTGTGGATACTGCAGGAGTGGGCTAAGGTACCCTCCAGGTAACAAATATTGGTGACTGACTTGGTAATTGAGTAACCTTTGGTCCTTTGATAGGCAATCAGTCTTAAGTTTTTCTGTACAGGGAGGATATCATACAGTAAGCTGGGGTGGGCATTTACAATGTGCTTTCTAGACCTCACTAAATCCCTGTGTGGGTACGCCCAATGCCCATGAAGTGCGGCCACACAGTTTCTATGAGTATCCTGTAGCAATGTCTGTCCTGCCCAACTGGACTAACTTTCCTGGTGCTAGTTGCCTGAGTAGACACACAGTCCAAGCAGCCCCAGAGGCTGCTTCCCCACTGGTGTCTTCATGGTTTGTGCAAAGTATGGTTTGGCTTGCTTGGGGATGTGATTTTCCTTTAAACTCATCTTTCAAATATTTGATGTTGAGGAGTCTCCTAACTTTGCTTTTATTTCTGTCCCTGGGTTTCAGATTCCTACCATGTGCTTGTAGCTACTTTACTGTGTTAAGTTTTAACTTAAGAGAATGCATGACTGTTATGCATTTACCTTTGCATTAAAATATTTGGGATACACAGCATCCCTAATTACTAACTATGCTTCATCTTCCTTCATCTTGAATCTCTTGGTAGTGATATTTTTGAAATGGGAGATGTTAATCCCTTTGTTGAGATCAGCCATATGCTCTTTTCCTCTGATTATAATTACTTTCTTTTTATAAATTGCCATGGTATTATTGAATGTGCATTGGTGAGGGAATTTGCACTTTGGCTAGCAGGGAAAATGTTACAGGTGTGAGCTGTGCTGTGCAATAATCTTCACAAGAGCTGTCTGATTTTTTTGACTGTTTTTCATCAAAACTGTACTCTTATTGAAGTTGAAATGTTGGAGGAAATGGATTATTCTGACAAACTTCGATAGAAAAAAGTTAAAACATTAAGTTTTGACAACTCTGACTCATTTTTTCTTGACTTGATATTTTAATATCAGCTATTGCTATACTTAATATCGTATGCACACGTAACTTGCATTTAAGCTTATGTTCATCTTGTTCTAATCTCTTTCTCTGCTCTAAGATAAGGTTAACTAAAACTTTGCCATTCCTGGCAGATGTTGCCCAAACCATTCCTAAAGTTCTCAAGTCTATTACCTCCACGAGTGATCTATTCTAGTGTTTTCATTTTTTTTTCCAATCCAGAACAAAAATAAATGTGCAATTTTCAATTTCATGGCAGAAAAGGTTTTAGCTGTGGACCAACTCAACAACAATAGATTGTCCTGCTATTTTCAGCATTGATTTCTTCATGTTGTGCAAGCTAAGTAGAGCTGGGACTAGGGTCCATGATGGTCAGGTTTTGCTGGGAGACTAAAAAAAATCCCAAACAAAAAAACACCCCACAAAAAATATGTCTTTATTTTGTGGAGTTCTTGTTTGTTAAAATTAGGCTTGTTTATATGTTTGAAATTATCACCGAAGCGTTACCAAAAGTTTGAATCAGGGTTTGGTTTCTGGTTTTCTCCAAAGGGGTATAAAATTGACTGTGCATTTCAGAGCTTCCTTTCCTTGCCTTGCTGTCATAAATTCTTCCAATTATATTGGTGTCTTCTGCTTGAATCTGGTTAGGACTTTTCATTTCCCTGTCTTTATTCTTTGTGCTGCTTGCACAACTACCCCGAGATGATTCCTTTTCGAAATCAGTGAAATTTTGTTTCATTTTTTGTACGTGAAAAGTTCTAATTAGAAAAATAGCACCCATCAAAACCTAGACTTACACAGTTGTAGCTCTAGGGAATCTGGTTCAGAATCAGCCTTGCAGATTGAGGTCTGCTGCAGCTCTGGGAGTGTGCTGGAGACTCCACCAAGGGAGTAGAGTGAATGAACATAAACCCAGGACTTCAATAAATTTACCACTGTATCTTAAATCCAAAGCGTCTAATGAGACATCTGAAATGCTGATGTGAAAATTTAGGAGAATAATAATGTAAAGTAAATATTAGTACCTCTGTGTGGCTGTTTTCTACCCATTTTCCATTGGGGTATGACTGCAGAAGTTCTCTTTCACATGGTAATTGGCCCATGTGAATGTAACAACAGATTTACTGTGAGGTAAGTGTACAGGCATCGATATTTGATTACAAAGTGCATGTTGCATTCTATGTTTGAAGTAGCAGATTCCTTCATAATTTGTTATATATCAATCAGTCATAACAGCTGGCCCAAAATGGCTTCTAACAGTCTTCTCAGGTTGCAGGTCTCTAAGCTGGAAATAAATGATTTCTTACTTTACCCAAGGTGAATCAGTGCAACTCTGATGTGATCTTGCAGGTTTTTTAAAAACAAAATGGAGATAATGTCAACCTAACTGCTAATCTTCTGTAGTCCTCTTGGTGTTTTTTCTGAGGCATCGTATTTAGCATTTTACAAGTGTTGGTAGTTATGTCTCTCACTATATCTAGTTACATCTATTGCAGACTGCATGGTGATTAAATCTAGATTGGAAGGCCTCTGTGTATAGGATGCAAAAACATATGCACTCTTACTTTCAAACAAAGTAAATGGTGGTTACATATATGGACTTGCAGGGGCAAAAAAAAAAAAATTAAGTGATGTCAGAATCACCAAAGGCAAGAAACTGTTAAATTTTCAGCTATAGACAAAAGAAAAATCCAATATATGCCATTTTCTTTAATAACTGTTCTTCATTTTTCAAAGGCAAAAATTAAATCATACAGCTTTTTTGAATGTGTACATGTAGAAGACATGATTTTGTGTTTTCTTATAGAGAATAGCTAACATTAAGGCTGTCGAAGAGCTATAGGCTATATTTAAAACCAGAATTAATGCATATTCTAATTCCAAACATGGCTTTGAAAATATCAAACAGCATTTATTAAGTGGAGAAAGATAAACATAGGGTCACATTTCTTGTTCTGCAAGCATTAATGGATCAAATTGGGAAAACAATTTCTGACCAGGAAACAGTTACATTTCTATTTTCACACTAGCTAAAAATGGGCTAACTTGTCCTGATGAAATACTTCTGTAGGTTTTTGTTTGTTTTTTTTTTTTTTTTTAAAAAGATGATTGAATTAATCCAGATTGTTTTAGGGCATGCATCTCTCTCTCCCAGTTGCTGCTGAAGAATGAAGAAGACAATTGTTTTGGCTTCATTATTTGCCTTTTTAGTACAAATAATGTTATGTTTGATAGTAAATCAAGATGACCTGGCAGTTATATATTCAGGTTGAAAAGGTGAAAATGAGATAAAACCCTGCAATGAGGTCAAAACAAAAACTCATTTTGACTGACCTCCAATGAAAACCATTTTATGGAAGAAAAAAAAAGTAGCTAGAAACTTCAAACGTTCCTTTTTTTTTTTTTGAAGGAAGAAAATAAAACTAAATTCCCTTGAACTTTTCTGTTATAGGCGATCTAACTGGATATGTTCTGCTTTTTATGGCTGGGTATTAACACTGAATATTTCTGTTTTATTTGGTACTATTAGGAGAAAGCTATGCTCGTGATCAGTAAATATTAATGATAAAATACTGTCTGATGAATTCATTATTTCGTGTGTTAAATTTTTACATAGAAACATTCACTAAAGTTTAATGTAATGAAGCCAAATATAAAAGTTGAAATAATAGATTATAGTGGATTTTTAAAAGTATTTTTGTTTTGGGTAATTTCTAAACTTGTGCATCTGTTCTGATTTCGAACAAATCCAATTTTGAAATGTGGTAATACCTGCAAGTGTAGTTCTAAAGCACTCCAGTTCATTTTCTTGTCACTGCAGGAGACATTTGTTATTGGCAATCTCAGAGGAAAGCTATAGTCTTGAGTGGGAAATGAAAAAGGTAATTGTCATTAAAATACAACAACTAACTTGCATGAAAATTTGAGACTACAGCCAATTCAGCCATGTAAATAAACCAGATGTTTTCTTGTGATAAAAGTGGGAAAAACATGGCAGAGAATTAAAAAACCTGACTTTTTATGCTTGCTTGAATGATTATACAGATTGCAGGCCAGTGAAATACCAGATCCAGAGCATATTCCTACTTAATTCTTCAACCTCTCTCTCTATATTGTAGTCTGTAAAGGGGCTTTTCAACCCATGAGAGGCAGGTCATCTCTTTCCTATTAAAAATGATGATCCGTCAACGTTTAATGACAGACAATGAAGTCCATCAGAAATATGAATAGTGGCACAAGGTATTCAAAACCCATTCCTGGGAAACACCTGGGTGGCATTTAAAAGTCTAAATACTTCTGATTTCAGGTGGTTGGCCTTTTGATGAAAAAAATCAGTGAAGGCAGATACTTTCCAAAAACAATTAAACTGTTTTGAAAAGGCCATTTTGAAAATTTTCTCAAAAATCATTGAAGACTAGATTTCTTTTCCATCAAAATCTATTAGGGGATACTTTCAAGCGGCATTGCTCGATGTATGGATTGTTTGTTTCCCAAGGACTATGTGTGAAGGATGTGACAGCATTCTCAAAAACCACTGAAGTATGAAGGGCTGCTCAGAAGGGAAGAGACCCGGCTAACACCTTGCCTTCCCCTGACAGGCAAGGGACCTGGCTGCCCTCGCATTGCACCGCTCGGCCCTTCAGGAACAGAAATAGAGCCATTACTGGGCGGAGGAACCATTGGGGAGGTCTCGGCAGCAAGACTTGCTGAGCATTAACTTTTAAAAATGACTCTTCAACTGTGAGGGTCAAAGCAAATCAGGACAGAGTGCTATTTAAGAAGGGAAAGGGGGAGATGAGCTGGATAAGCTGGGTTATGATGGGGACAGTGCTTGGCAAGTGCTTCAGGCCTTGCTTCCTCCTGGGAAAGGTGGCCACTGATGGCAGCCCTGCCTCTGTCTAGAGAAAGCCCTCGCTGTAGCCATGGGACCAGCCTAGGCCAGGCACTCTTGGGAAAGCCACCTTCCACTGCTGAAGCTGGCCACGGGTAGCACAGATCTGCTTCAGAGTGTTTAGGTGTCTCTGGCTGTTGGGCCCTGAGGGCACCAGTAGGCTGGGATCTCCATTCTGCCCCCATTCCCCAGGCTTGGGGGTGCCATTTTGTCTCAGCAGGGCCCACAGATCTGCCCCAGGTGCCACTAAGGGGGCTGTCAGCCCTGTGACTGTCCTTGTCCTGGCTCAGGGCCTGGGGGCTGCAGCCAGCCAGGGGGCCCCTGCCCCCCGCAGCCCCCATGCTCCTGTGAATTGGTGTGGTGAGGGAGGTTCATTCCTGTGCCGAAACCCTGCGGGCAAGCGGCTGGGGGTCTGTCAGACCTGCTGAGAGCCAGCCTGCCTTGAGACGGCAACGTGCCTGGTGCCTTTGCCTGCTGCCGGGAGAGGCCTTGCGCTGGGCGCTGCGGGAGGGAGACAGGCCTTGCTGCTGGCCCTGCCGCAAGGGTCTCCTCCTGGTTTTGGCTAAGCACCGGGGTGCACGTGCCAGCGAAACAGTAGGCTGGTTTTTTTTAAGAAAAAAGGACACCAAGATAAGATGTATATTATTCTTGAAATGAAAGCCAGTGTTTTATCTGTGTAGATTCACTGATCTGGATTAAAATAAAAGCACTGATATTGACAGGAGAGAGATCCTGTGTTGTCCCACACAAAAGGTGAACTCGGAGACTGCAGTAAATAATGCAGTTGTACATGTTCTTGAAAGCCATGTTCTAGGTACTTTATCATAGTCTTTAGCTTGATGCATTCCTTTTTGCTGTTAATTTTTAGGACCAGCTATGCTGTCGGTTCAACAAAATGAGAAAAGCAAAATCTTCAGGCAGATTACATTCATGTAAGTGTTTTATTTAATTGCTGCACTTGGTGGGCCAAGATCTAAAATACAGAATCAGTATACTGTGTGATAGAAATACTAGATATGGTATCAATTTTCATGACAAAAAGCTGTTTTACCTGATGTTAACAGCACTTCACAAGTCTGAAAAATTATACCACTTAAGCATGTTTTGCCCATGTCATTAAAGGATTTTGGTGGACACAGGTAAAATACTAAAAAATCTCCAAAAGATGAATATAAAAAGAGCTAGTTTTCAGTGTTGTCAGTCAAATTTGGTTTTATTGTATAATGATAGTAGCTTTACTTTCCCCCCTTGATATATTTTTTGAGAATAAAAGCAGTGACTTGGAGCTGGAATAATTGAAAATCAGTCAGTCTAAAACTAAACTTAAAATATTTGCTATTCTGCTATCAACAACAATAACAATTGCTCAGTACTGCTCGGGAATATGTTGACTTTTGGCATAAATGCATTTAGAAAAACTGCTTGTACCTCTGACTGATGAAAAGACAAAAAAGGAGAAGGTTTAGATAGTTTTTCACTTCTCAAAAAAACCTTGGAAATTAAAGGATTATTTAATCACTACCACTGTCACCAGTAGGAAACAGTTTATCAGATTGTTCTTCTGGATAAAGTGTGATAAAGGTTATCTATTAAACAGAATATTTTAATATGGGTTTAAAATGTCCTTCAGATATATAGTCATAACTAAAATTAAGGGTTTATGGATTTGCTTTGAAAGCTTACAAAATACTTGTCATTATTGATATTAATAGCTTGTGAAGTATTCCAGGTCTGTTCTGTGTTGGTGATTTTAAATGTGGGGATAGTATTTTTAACTCTTATCACTAAGCATGAGCTTTCAAGATATATTTCGTTCAGTTTGAGGGGTGGGGAAAAAGGTTAAAAACATGAAAATCTATCTAAAGGAAAAACTTTGAGGGCATTTTTGAGCATCAGATTATTTTCCTGAGACTTTGTTTCAGACAGCTGTGGTTTTTATTTGCGTTCGTTCTTTGTGCTAAATTATACAAGCCATACATAACATTTTATGTAATAGATAACTAATACTTAGCTATTAGTATCCCAATACTATTAAATTTGAAAGTTTTACCATGTTAAGTGTCATATTTAATTTTTGTTTTGCCCCTCACATCCACCACTTCTTTGTTATTAAATGGTGGTGTTGAAAAGGCTCTAATTGTAAGAGTATGAATGGAAAACCAAATACTTATTTTGGAGTATCTCTTTGCAAAGGCTCTCTTACTGTGTAAGATGGTGACACTGACACTGTGAAATACAAATTGCCAGTTCTTTGCTCCAGATTAGTTCTTTCTGCTTTCAAATGGATTCTCAAAAAGAGTAAGACAGTCCCCAATACTCAATCTTGAAACATAGTTCTTTCTGAACCACAGTTACCTCTGAACAAGTCAGTTTGTAGACAAGCTGTTAGACTAAGATCTCAGGAAAAAAATTTACCCTGGTAGGGAATGTTGTAGTAAAAGTAATGGAAAAAAACAGAGGTCTAATAAAATCAAATCATGGCAGATAAATAAAGCAGAGATTAGTGGTATTTAAAGAAATGTGTTAAGTGTATGTAATTATCTTTGAAAGAGCCTTGTTATTGAGGCAGAGCAAGAGGGCAAACTGTTGGCTTCGAATGTCAGTGTATAAGAAGAATTGCTGCAAATTGAAGTAGACACAGCTGCTATTAATGCTTGAATTTAATTTTTTCCCCCTGATGCATTTGTTAGTTCTGTATGTATTTCTTTTTATACCAGCAGTGGAACAACATATTTGGTGAAATAGATTTCTTTCTTTTTTTTTTTTTTTAAATGCATTTTTTCTGAGTAGAGCATGAAAATGGCACAGAGAAGGGAAAAAAATAATCTCTGCTTGATACTGGGGTTTGAATAGAGTTTCAAAGTTGTGTTCTTTTTTTTTTTCATGTATGGAGTATTGTACCCCTGCCTTGCCATATACCACCACTGAAATGTGATCATTCTAAAATCTGCATGATAAAATGCATAATTATCAACCAAAAAAATCAGTGTCTTGTATTACTATTCATTATTGCTTTATTGTTTATTTACATGGGACTAAACGAGGTAGACTGTATTTTTATATAGTACATACTATATATATTATCTATAAAAGAAAAAGGTCTTTACCTTTGAGATACAGCAATCTCTGTAAAAATTGCTCACCTGCTCCTGGAGTTCCAGTTACTCTTCTGACACTCCTGTCTCTTAAAATATCTGTCACTCTTTTAGAATTAAGCATAATTGCTTTTAGCAATCTTGCTTTTCTCTGTCAGGATTAAGAGGTGCAAGCGGCAATAGCTGCATATTAATGCCTTTATTGTGTGTAAGACATTTGGATACTCTTGGTTTACCATGGCAACATATTGCTGTTGAATAGTATTATTGGCTGCTGTCACTAATAGAGAGTCATATTCATAAATTACCAAGGCTAGCAAGACTACTGACTGCTCTTGTAATCTGGAGGGTTGAATCAAATGACAACAGTGATGTCAAGCAACGCTGACGGGTGAAACATGGAGCAAGTAGAGTTTGAAGCTACTGGCATAGCCTTGATTTGTGAGGATGTTTTTGAACATCATCCATTCATCCCTTTAGGCTGGTGGTATAAGGGAACACTGTTGCAGAGTGTTGATAATTGTAGCTGAAAAGATCACTGCAATCTCTATTGCTAACAAGAAATAAGGAGATTCTTGGGCCTGTTATCTTGCAGTTATCATAAAAAGGCAGACATTCTGCTTCTGGACTTCATAAAGTTTCTGTCTGAGTCTGAGACTTACCACTGCAATCTATGTGCTTTAATTATGTGAAATGAGAAATCATCCAACACCTTCTCCCACCTAGAGAATCCATTTTATGTTGGAAATCCTTATTTAGATCTCAGAGTGAGCTTTGAATCTATACAAGAAAAAACAGACTGAGCAACATGTATTGAGCTCTGGCCTTTGCAATGAATATTTTACACAGATGGATTTGAAATAGGTTCGGTTTTTCCAATGTGTTATGTTAAGCACAAAGGAGAAATCAAAGAATATTTATTAGGACATTGGCCAGAAAGCCCATATCTGTGGACTTGTTGCTGGACTTCTAAATTCTTATCTAGGCACTGAGATCTAAATAACCTAATTTTTAGAAGTACTGAAGAACCCTAGGCTTCACAGAACTGATGGTTTGCAAAGAGGAAAGGGATTGGAAGCATAAATTTGGATCCCAGTCCTTGCAAAGCAAAAGCTGTGTGTGCATCCTTGCAATTCCACAGAACTAACATTCTGGCAATTGTACAGACTTTTGGAAGAATCTTGTAATTTATCAATGTTTGATAGGATTTTTAAATAAAAATATTGGCTCACTGGGAATATCGATGTTCAAGATTATGCATATTCTCCTTATTCTCTGCTCCCCAATGGAGTTCACCATGGGCCCAACAGATATACAATGTTAAGATCCCCAGTCTTAATTTCTTGCATTTTTTGATCTTCAATAAAGCTACTTTCTTCATTAGAGTTTAAATCTAGTAAATATTTCTTTCTTTTTTCTTCCTTTCCTCTTTCTGAGAATTTTTTTTTTTTTTTCTGAAATATGTGAGCTAAAATTCTTAAGCCTAGGTTTGTATTTCTTCAGCTTTAAGGGGCAGAATTTTAAAAATGTGGAGTGTTGTGAAGATCCAGATGGGTGCCTGTTAGGATTGCTAAGACTATTTCAATTATGAGTCAGCTAGAGCTATGACATAGAAAGCAAATTAGGGGTAATTAATATTGGTGTCTTCTGCTGCTGAAGTGGCTATTCTGCTTTTGTGTCCAGAGCAAGTCTTGACTGCTGTAAGCTTGTTTGGGTGCATATGCATAGCATATTCCACATGCAGATTTGTCCTAAACCCAGGTAAATTAGGTAACTTGTCTGCCTTAAATGCTGTTGAAAAACTCCTATGTGACTTTTTCTTCATTCTTGGTTATCTAGATATCTTTGACAATCTTTTTCTGTACTGGACTTTTGACACAGTCACCAAGTGACATTATGGATTAAACAGCTAAGGGATTAAAGGTGGCTCTATTTACAAAAGGTGGGAAACTAAAATGGCAAATTCTGTTCGGCCTTGGCAATACACAAGAGTGAACTGACATGATGAACGTAAACAAACAAAATATGCTTTTTGTTTTCTTTACTACTGGTTACTCTTGTTATAACAACGGACAGTTGATAAATGCCTTCAGTAGTAAATTGCAGTCCATTTTTTGGCACACTTTCACCAGATTTGCTGACTGGGTTTGTGCAAGTGCGTTAAACTGGGGTATGCTAAGGTATGTAATATGGGATACATTTGAACTGTCTGTGGCATGTTTTTTTACCCATCATCCAGCCTTTGTTCAGGTTCCTTTAAATGTCAGGGGATGAAGGTTTTACCCTTGTTTGCTAATGTGGTTGGAAGTCTGTTGAAGAGGCGACTGTTGCAGTTGTTGTTCCAAAAAGTCATTTCTTAGACTCTCTGCAGATGTCATTTTAATACTTTCCCGTGGCTTAACTCTGGGGTATTCTGTGATTTAGAAAACTCAACAGCCTTAATCTTCTGACCTGAGTGGCTCTGTAAGGCATTCTAGAGCTATATTTTGAAGGGAAAAGTAGCATTAGGACCAAAAAAGGATAAGATTCTGCTTTTGTTGAACTTGCTAGGGTTTTTAGTTGGCTTCAGACCAAGACTTAACAGAGCTGATCTGAATGTTTAAGAGACAGTTTGAATATCTAAATGTATGTATTCTGTGAATTTTGGTTACTCCCTCTTATCCACAGAAAATATCTCCCACGTATGTATACTTGTATCCAGGGAATGCCTTTTTTATTTTATTTGCATAGTCCCTAACAAAGTGTGGTATAATACTTGCCTGGGGCTTTTGAATGGTATCATAATTCAAAAAAAAAAAAAAGAGTAAATATCATGTTTGGTTTAACAATTCTAGCATTTGTTCATAAAACATTTGCAGTACATTTCAGTTTGGATAAAAAAAAAAAAAGCCCAACTAACTGCATGAATTATTAAAGACTTTCAAAACTCAAAGCTTCCAGAACTTGAAGCACAGAAGTACTCTGTATACAATATGTTATTAGAAACTTTTTCTATTCCACAGAATTTATCCTGCACTTCATTGTTAACTGATATGACAGATTGAAATGACTAATGTTATGTGATTGACTGAATTTACTTCATTGATGTGTCATGAGAAAATGTAACTTTCCGTGGATAGCACATTGGCTTTGTCAGTGATTTGTCACATTGGTAAACTATTAATACATAGATATTAGTACAGGTGATGAAAACATCTAGGATATGTATCAACTGATTTATGCTGGGATTATTCTCACATTTTCTGATTTCTAGGCTTTATATGGTTTAGACCAGGCAAACTATTGCCAAGAGTTGTAGTTCAGCTAATTGAAGAGAGCACAGAAATCCTTATGGAATCTGTGCCTTAACCTATATGTCCTGCTGTGCCTCCTGAATACCATCTTGCCAAAACCAATTGCACTTCATTCATGGTATAAAAAATTCCTTTTATCTTTCTGCAAGGATAATTGGATTAAAGGAGATACCTCTGTGATCTGCCTTACAAAGGATGGAGGGGGAAAAAAAGTCCAAAATAGAGTATGTGTAACCGTAAGGAGATGTACTGTATAACACTGTGTATGTGTGTGTTAAAATACAGGCAAAATATATGACGTAGTTTGCTTTACCACTATTAAGATCCACATTTCTGGTGTTTGTAATGAGAGACTTCTACACATCTGTGCAGGCTCATGAGCATTAGTGTGTTTTGTGGTGAGGTCTGTGTGGGACTAACCTTCAGGACAGAGCAGCAAGAACCCAGATACATGGTTAGTGTAAAATGATGTGGGTGGGAGGGCTGCAGGTGGAGCACCATTGGAAAAGCTATCTCCAGATACTGAAGGACATGGCCATCCTGTAGTGCAGAGGTTTGATTAAACCTTATGTATGTACAACTGAGTTGTTTTTAAACTGGGTCAAGACAGCAGGGAAACTGCAATGGTGTGTGCTTTAACTATCAGATAGTGCTCCTCACTGTGAGACTACCTATGCTGCACTTAATGCCTTAGCTTGCTTAAATAATGTTTAGCTAAACAAAGTGATGGTAGCCCTTATGCAATGCCAGCATCTGTTTTGTTAGCGTTAATTTAACTGATGTCTCCTCCTGTATTCACAGGCCTTTCTGACTCATAAGCAGGAGCCAAACTGAGACTGTGAATGATACACCTTCCAGAGTGGCAGAGGCCCATACTGGCCCTTTCATGTCCACTGGCTACAGATCAGCTGGTTCTTACCAGGACTTCCGCCTCTCCATGTTGACTACTAGCTGCAGGCTCGTGCCAGCATCTGTGTAACAACTCTTGGAAATAGTCCTGTGCGTTCGTTGTCTTGAGCAGCACAGCCAAATTGGACATGGCAGAACTACTGGAATGGGATGCCTGTAGCATGCCTCTGGAAAGGCATAAAGGCAAATATGTTGTTATCCCTACAAAAGCACTCAGGTGGCCGTGAGCAGTGTATGCATTAAACTGGGAATTACTGAAGCATGAGCCTGATGCTAGCGGTGCACTGTGAGGAATCTCTGCCATCCAGGACATGCCCCTCTGGAGACTTAGCCTTATCTGATCTGTCCATAGCTACCGCATTAGTAAAGACGACCAAGTCTTTCTCTTGGAAACATCCAGGAAGGCTTATATCTTCACTTTTATGCCTTATGTCTCTTAGGGAAAAAAAGAAAACCAAAACAGCCTTCCAGCTGCCACTTTCAGTGTTCTCATGCAATGCAGAGTTTATTTGGCATGTAATTGGAAATGAAGGATGAGAATGTAAAAGAAAGGTTAGGCTGAATATAAATGTAGTGTGTCCAGATACAACAGCAGGCATATTATAAGCTGGTAAATAAAAAATAAAGGTGGGTCAAATTCAAAATGAAAAATCTTGTGTCACAGACTCTTTTGTGGCTTGGTTTGTGGGCTGTCAGCTTTCTTTAAGTCCAGAATTAACATAGGAAGTTGGTTTGGTGTAAGTGCATATGAGCCTGGCAGTGCTGGTATCCCTGAGCTCCCGTGTTGCTTCCCTCTAGTTACTGCACTGTTCTTTTTTGCCCTCTTGTGCCTTTATACTCAAGTATGAAGTCTTTTGCAGACCACTGTAGGCTTCTGCTGCTGCTCCTAGTAGCCATACATGAGTACTTCAGAAAGAACCTTTGGGAAGATGTCTTGGGCCATTAGCCAAGGTTTTCATGAGTGATTACAGTGTGTTGGATGCCCTATGTTTCAGAGACTGAACCTCATGAGACACCTGAAAGGAGCCTGATATTACTAAGAAATTACTTGGTACTGATCATCTAAGTCACAGCTGGGCATCCTAGGATAGACATTGCATGTCATCAGTCACCTGTAAAAGTCTACCTGTTCCCAGCTCCCAACCATACCTCCAAGCACAGGTGCTAATGTGCTCTGCTTCCTCCTTGTCGCAAGTTTGTTCAGGCAGGCTCCTCTGAATTTACAAAATGTCTTGTGACTATGAAGGAGACTTTAGCATGCTTTCTCTGTTATCCTGTAGTAAAAGTCAGAAGAGGTTTTGTGATTATCGAGAGCTACCTGGTGACATCAAAATTCTGCCCTGAGTTTTGTGTGTTCTTTAGGTGGCACAAATACTTTGCAATCTCCACTGTAAAAATCCTCCATGTGAAAAGAAATTAGATCTTATATATCACTGAGCTTTAAAAAATAATTTCTGGTAAAACTGAAACAAAATACTGTATTCTTTGCTTTATTTAATCTGAATAGAAATTCTTTCATTCTTTTAATAAAAAAAACAAATTTAATTTTCCTCCTGGAATGGTGATTGTGGCGTAGTGGTTGTGATCCTTATTCTTTCTCATGGACAAGGAACAGAAACGAGCACCTGCTTCCTTTCTCCTGCTCCCCCCCCCAGGCAGTGCCACTTGCTAATGCATGTTCCAGGACGTATGAAGTGGCCCAATGATCAGGCCCACAGAAGGAGTGTATGGGCATCTGGTTCCTATCCCCATATGGAAAACTCAGTTTGTTTTGACATAGTTTTCAGACTCATTGGTTTGAGAAAACAAATTTTCTTCTCCTCCCCATTATTTTCTCTCCATTTTGGAATAAAATCAGAAGTTGAAATATTGGAATCTTCTGTCGCATAGAGATTTTAAATCACTTGTATTTGTACTGCATGCTAATAAATGCTGAAACAGTTTGCAAACAAATTGGAGAAAAGCTATGAGGATCATACACATAAACTCGATTGACATGATTAATGGGCTGTTGTTTGTAACACAATGGAAGGTGCAAAACCATAAACCAACAATGACTTAAAAACCTCTGTGTATTGTATTGGATACCTTGAAAGTATTACAGGCCTGAATTAACATCAGAAGTGTCCTGGCAAAAGTGTTAAAGTGAATCTGACAGGTTGATTAATGTATTTGAAGTGTTTGAAGAAGATCAGAATGCTGGAATAGTGATTTTGAGAAAAAATAGAAGCAGGTTGGTTACACCAGGACAGGCTGTATTCCAGCACTAAACGGGATGTACTACTTCCTAGACAATTTGTAATGAAGACTTATATAGAAAAAAACCCAGGTACATTTAATGCAGAGAACATCTTCTGGTGTTGGATACAATCTTTCATAGAAATCACGATTCTGTAAAAGATTTTAAACATGTGCTTAACTTTTTAGACACGTTTTAGTCTTTTTTCAGGTTGATGGAGCCTCATAATGTGTCTAGATTGAAGTAAACATCTACCTATTTTCCAGCAGGGACAGAGAAATGCTTTAAAAAATCGACTCTTGAAAAAGTAGTTTATGAAACAATATTTTAAAGATTACCAAATAAGGATATGCGACAAAAAGTATTGAGTATATTGAACCTTGAGGGTTGAGAGTGTGTCAGTCCTGCCATGTTCTGATAAATTACATTGTGTGTTGCTTTACTGACAAAGAAACAGAAATAATTTCCTAAATAGGAAATATTTTGTCCTTTTTCACATTTTGCTTTGGGTTTGCTTATCTGTCAGATACTTTTATGGCTTCCAGGACCCCGGCCAGTGAAATACTGGTATAAGTAGGAAACTACTGCATTTACCCAATGTTCTTTTCTAAATTATTTGATATTTTATGCCACAATGCTGTTAGATATATAATGCTAGAAAAGCAAGTGCTTGCTTTTATGATTACATGTGCCATTAAGATTACCCGGATATGGACAGTTTACTTGGCCCAGGAAAGCATAGATCTACATGTTTTTAAGTTTGATGATTCATTGTGTTTATTTAGTCTGAGCTCCTGTACAACAGAAGAGACACAGGAATAAGTGTGTAGTCTTATGTTTTGGCTGAGCTTCTGGAGTATATTGGTCTACACTGGATCCAGTAATTAGAACTGGATATGCTAATCAAATAGCAATTTGTTTTAAGTCCAATAAGCAAAAGTAATGTTGCCTTACATTGCCTCACGCATACCTTAAGAATGTGTTCATCTTTTTAACCCAGTGAAAAATGGGACCAGATCTGAACGTTGGTTTTTTGAAAACTTTTCCCAAAAGTTATTCAAAGTCCGTGATTTATTGATTTATTTTGATGTTTTTGATCAACACAGGGTGGGGTATTTTGTGTGTGTGCTTTGTGGTTTTTTTGTTTTGTTTTTTTTTTTTTTTTTCCCCTGGAAAGGAGAGAAAATGACCCTTCAGTGCTACAAAATATGTATTGTAAAGAAAAGTTATTTCTGAGTGTTCTGCTTAAAATTAAATTGAAAACTTTCCCTCCCCAAAAAGACCTGTGTAAAAGGAGATGTACCATGATGCTATAAGGCTCAGTGTTTTAAAATTAAAGCAAACAAACCTTATTTTACCCAGCTGGTCTCTGGACTTTACTGATATAATATTTTGCTGGGGACGAGGAAGGACGAATTTTCAAAAAAGAGAAAAAAACCAAAAGAAACACAGAAATGGCATGTGTTGTGTCGTCGTCGTGTCCCATCTGTCCCATCTCACGTCCATCCCGCCCCCCCCACAAGAAGAACAATAAAAAAACCCCAAGCCAACTCGACCACCTTCTTGAGGGCAGGAGCAGTTCTCCTGTCAAGAGAGAACAAATGTCTTCCTCACCATATTGTGTTTCTTACAGGACTTTTAATGACAACTAGAGGGGCAAGAGAAGAGGGACCCAGCAAAGAAAGTTTAGTTTTCTGCAAATAAAAAGCTTCAGGTAAGGTTTAACTTTTTCCTGAAACTATTAATCAAGGTTGAACTTGAAGAAAATGGATGATTGCAGCTGAATTATTTCCATGTTTATAAATCATATATAATCCCATTTTATTTTGCATCTGTCACTTTAGGTTACATTCTTGAATAAATGCAAACCTGTGAGTCCAAGTTAGTCTTTGGAGTAAACTGCATCCAAAGAAACAGGCTTCATTTCTGAAGTATAATTGGATATGTGTGTTTGATCATGACTTTGATTATGACTTTAAAAGGATCTGTTGATCTACACAATCTGATTTGAAAGGTTGCTACATAATGAGTTACTATCTCATTGGTATAAAACAAAAGCTTTGTTTCATACTATAATTTGGGAGATGGTAAAAGCTTGTAGTCATAGAAAAAGACATTAAATCTATTAATTCCTTTGTGGGGTTCACATTGAACAAAAGAGAGACTGTTCTTCAAGTGCTAAAGCCTGCTCCTCTGAGGTGAATGGCTATGAGTGTGCTGAACATTTTACAAGACCTGTCTCTTAATTACATTAACATATGTCTCACTTGTAAATGATGCCATTGACTGTTTATCTTCTAGCTCTGCCTCCAGTTTGGTGAAAGGTGGAAAGTCGCTTTTACTGAAGAACTATGTAAAAATGCCTTTTTGTGTTACACTTGTTGGAGCTGAACATTGGAATAATGTTCTTGAATGTTTTTTATTGCTAGAATGATCACAACTACAGTTGGATTCACAAAGTGAATTCCCTTGTCCCAAAAGTAAGGACAGGTCACAGGCTGGTGCTGGGAAGCAGCTGTTGGAGGATTTGTAATGCCAGGGTTCTGTTCCCAGCTCCATGACCTTGCACAAAGTCACTGAACCACTCTGTGCTGCCCTTTAGTGACTATCAAGTTATGGTACCCAGCTCCCAGGGCTATGGAGCTGGCTTAATTATTGAGTTGGTAATGTGCTTTGGCACTTATCCCTGTCCTTATCTATGTGCAAACTGATTACAGCTGTATCCTCTTGCTGTCTCCTAACCATGTCATCTCATGTCTGTTTGCTGTGTTTCTGCTCGAATGGTCTATCTGGCCACCTTTTCTGATCACTTTATTCTTCTACTGCTTTTGCTTTCTCCACTGCATTAAGCACAGACACCTTTATTGTCACCTGAATAGCTATTGAGTCTCACTGACCTTTCAGGTTTAATTTTGTATGGCAAATAACCTCTAACTCTCTGTTCTGAGAATGTGCAGCCTTGAGCAGATTCCTTCTTACAAGCATCTTGATTTTTGTCATGCTACCCCTCATACTTTGGAAGAATCTCCCTGTGCACTGCCAAGCTCCTCCCCCCCATCCTTTCCCCTTTGTCCTTTCCTGCGATTCAGTTCAGGGAAAATCCTATGTCATCTTCTCTTAGAAGTCACTAAAGACTTATGTAAGGGAGTTGTTGCACTGTTTTCCAAGTTGTGCATATGCTGAAGGACTTAGCAGTAAGATGTTCAAGCTGCTATAGATTTTAACCCTTCACTGAAAAACCTAACGTGGTTAGGATCTTGCATTTGCCTTGCTGATATCTGTACCATTGTTTAGCTGGGTGTAGTTATTAATACAACAGAGCAATTGCACCTCTTCACATAGGTTCTTTTCTGCTTATCTACTTATTCACTAGCATAGTGTGAACCTAATTTCTTTTTGTTACTTTAAAAAATTCCTTTAACCCCAACAAGTTGTAGCGTAAGAAAAAATGCTCTAAGAACTAATGCAGTAATAATCTTCAATTCCCTGTGTGGAATCTGGATTTTTCTGTTAGTAAGCAGTGTAAAAGAAAGAGTAATTTTCCAAGTTTTGTTGCATATTTCTTGTGTGTTTATGTATATGAACTTTTATGAAAACGCGCTCAGAGGAAGAAATCTTTTAAAGCATTATTTTCAAATCTAACTACAATGAACAAAAAGTCCTTGAAAAATAGGAGGCAATATAGAATAGGCATTTTTATGCAGAACAGCCTAAGTCAAGTCATACTGCCTGTGATGCTACAGCTTTTATCAAGGCAAAGCCTTGATTATTTCCACTGGAAGGAACTCAGGGCAAAATAATTTGCCCTGTAACTGTACCTGTTTTGATTAGCGCTCCTTGCTGTTCCAAAGAATTGGTTCTAGCCATCCAGTGTAGACATGTATGTCTCCTAGAAAGTCTTCATCCAAGAGCACAAGCATTACAGGATGATGGACACCTTAAAAAGAACAACATTCACATGTAATGGAAAGAAGGAAAGACAGAGGGACCAAACATCTGGATGAAGGTGGGGAGGTGAATTAGAAAATATCCAGCATGATGAAGCCCAGCTGGCAGTATATGAGAAGTGAAAGTATCTATAAAACATTTATGATAATTTGTGGTAAAAGTTACTTGGCTACAAAACATTTTGCTTGTCATTCCACAATGACACAGCGAGGAGATATGCAAGCTTTCCACATGGCTGATAAAACCATATCCTGAAATCAATATCCATATTAATACGTATGCTCATATAAGTCACTTTTTTGGTACAGTGAAAGATAAAGAAAGGAAAGATCTTGCACTTAGCACTGATGAAGTTGACGGACTTCCCAGTTTTGACTGAGAAACATAGGTCTTTAACTGAGGACAATATAAGCCCATATACTTTTTCATTCTGATCCTATTACCTTTTCACATGCTAACAGAAATGACAACTAGATTTGCCTGTTGTTGAGATCTTAACGTCAAGTATCTTGAATTAATTAATTTTGTCTGTGCTGTCTACTGGGGTAGAGTGATGGTATGAATAAAATTTGTGCCCTGTGCTGCAGAATCAGGTTGTCTTCTGGGCCTTAGCCAGCTGGGAACTTTTGTGGAAGCTCTGTGAACAGTCAAAGAGCTGACCTTGAACCACGAGGTGCCAGAATGATATAGATGTTGTCATAAGTAACCAAAATGACAGACTAGAACTGAGCAGGGATATTCTAGGTGTCTGGAATGCTGACTTTTCAGTATTTTATTTCATTTATTTTAGTAGTAGTTTACAGAATGAAGTGTCCCCTTTTGGCTGAGGTAACCTTGAGTATCTCTAGGGAAACCTGTGAAGATCAGGTGGGATCCATACAGGTGTAGAAAGCTTTCCTCATGGGAGGTCTCTAATGCTTAAATTAGGGAACAACCTGTCTTAGAGCTTGACACAGTTTTTAGTAATTTGCAGAGCCTCGCTGACACTTTGATCTCACTTTAGTGGAATGAATGAACACAGGGACTGGTGAGTCTGCTTGTCTTCACTGACAGACTAAAGCTGTCTCATACCTAAGGCTGTAAAGACTCTAATGCTCATACCCACAAGTCTAGATTGCTTCTGTTGCCATCCCATTTAACAATATGTTAGGGGTAACAAACAATATGTTAAGGGGTAACAAGTGAAACGGCTCATATTTATTGACAGCAATGGACTGCAAACCAAATTAATTTGGCTGGTGAAGAGGCCTGAGCTACACTACATAAGTAATAAGACTTGAGACAAAGAGCACCAGGCTGTGACTTAATCGGTCTTTAAGTTGGAGACTGAAATGAATCCAGCAGAAATTATTATTTAGAATTTATTAGACTCAATGAAATTAAACCAAATATTAATACAAATAAGTGCTTGAACTGTAGAAAAGGCAGACCTGACTTACAGGATATGAACCCAAATGTACAACTAATCATTTTAGGAAAAAAATAAGCAGGTTAAACAAGAAGCTGGAAATGGATTTACTGATAGCGTCAAGATCTTTGTCCTCTGAGAACTGCTTCCATAACAAGTACTAATGAAGAAAGAAATTTTTTTACTGAAGAGAACTGTAGTTGGGAAAGCATTAGTTTTTACAAACTTGAAAATATGCTAAAAGAGCTGAAAAATGTTGAGTGGTCTTGTAGGTAGGCAAGAGTAACCTAACTCAGAGGGGGAAAATGACATATTGACAAAAAAAGAAACAGTTTAAGCAATCTGGACTTGCTTTCAAGTGGCCGGATTGTACTTCCTAAATAATTGTTGTGGGATTGGGCTCTGTTTCATTTAATTGGTAACGTGTGTCGAAACCAGAGCTGAACAAACTGTTTACAGCAAATAATTTATTTGATCAATGTTGTCCTCTTTTCTGTTCATGAATTATCCACAAACAGGTTTTTTCTCCACTAATTTGTTCATTATTCAAAATTGCTCAGCAACTGCTTTGTGTGAGTGCCTTTTTTGCATCTTTTTTCTCTCTTTGGAAGGTTATAGTTATACAAGGAGAGTTTTTACAGTGGGACTCAAGAAACCTGAATGTTCTTCTTTTGTGTGCTTTTGACTAAGGGGAAAATAACCCATTTTCTACGGGTTATTTGCTGTATTTGCTGAAAATGTGAATAGTGCAGCAGCTTTTCCTTTTTATTCATAGGATTTTAGGCCGGAAGGGACTATTAAATCATCTACTCTAATCTTTTTTATGATGCAGATATAGTAGGAATTCATCTAATTTCTCCCATACTGAGTCCAATAATTTGTGCTTAACTAAAGCAGATTGGAACTTTATTTTAAAGCTTTTTCAGACAAATGGCTAAGAAGTGCTTTATGGAGGAGTTGTTATTCTATTTTCTTCTGCAAGCTTGTGTAACTATTCGATGATCTTTATTTTTGTCATGTGGGACTGTTTGTATTTGCTGATGTGGTGTCTGAATCTTTTGAGAGCAGGGAGGACATGAGAGGCTTCATGGCCATGTGAAGTGTTCTTTCACAAATCTTCCTATCTATTTGCCCAGGTACAGTTTTCCCACAAGCAATTTCACAAACAAAGAAAAAGCTGGAATGAATATCCAAGGAAGGCAAAAAACGACCCTTGTGAATACTGTCAAAGCAAATGTATGCTTTTAGTCAAATTAACGTTTGTGAATTCTCATTGCAGTATTTTTCCCAATGCTAGTCAAGACAGACACTGTTAAATGTAAAATGTAGTGACAGTAATTTTTTAAAATTTGGAATAAGCCTTGTTACTCAGAAGTCAGGATAAATGCATTTGTCACACAGTGTTACGACAAAAAACATAGTGAGATGCTGCCTTCCACTGAGTTCGGATTGGAGTCTGTATGGGGCATAATATAGCAGAAAAACATTGCGCTTCTGGCAAAATCTGGTGGAAGCTTGGTGGAACTGTTTTTGTGAAGTAGAAATATCCAAGCTTCAAAAAATACTATTTAATTGGAAAAAGCTGTTCCCTACAATAGATCAAAATAAGGGATGTCTACTTTCTCTCAGTGGTGTGCCTGGTTAGATCTCCTGCCAAAAACCCCATAGCTTTCACGTGCAAATTATGAGCAGTCTCCGTGCTGCGGCAGCATTGTTCTGTACAAGGAAGCTGTCCTTTAAAACTGGTATGAAGCTAACTGTGCAGTCAGGTGATCCCGAGCAGTTTGGTTGCTGCAGTTTGACAGGCAGCCAGGCAGCTAACCCGCTCACCACAGCTGAACTGCATTAACTGGCTGCTTGCGAGCTCTGCGTGCACCCCACTTCTGAAGTGCTGGTTTCAGCTCGCACGTTTTACTTCCCTGCTGGAGTGGGCTGTGGCAAGTGTGAGGGTAGTTATCACAGCTCGGCTGTCAAGTCGGGTCCCGTACGCCTGATTGTGTGTGGTCGTGTGAACAAACCCTAAAATACCGTGATGTGTGAGCGCAGGTGTTACCATCCTGTTCTCCGTCTTATGCAACCAAAGTGCCTTCACATGTAAAGATCGCCGCAGGCTCTAGTGGTCTTATCCTTGCCACATGACTTTGAGAAGTGGCGGTGCAATTGGCCTCATCTTGCAGGTGGACAGTCAATGCAGAGTGAGCATGTGCAAGCTTTGAAAACAGATTTGGGTGCCTAAATTCTCTTTGTTCCTCTCAGATCAAACAATAACAGTTTAGCAAGTAAGATTTCCATGAGAGCATGGGGTATAAATAACTTCAGAAATGTCCTTCTAATGGTTGGATTCATCTTGCCTACCTCTAGCAATTTAAAAGATTTGGGCCTGAAACAGGTGAGGTATCTCTCGTTTGCTAGTGGAGCACAATCCATCCAACTTTAGGATGTAGTGAGGGCTTGTGTCATCCTCAGTCTACTGGAGGGGCCTGGTTTCTTTGCTGACTTTTAAGTGGAACTAAATGAATAGATTAGATTACACACCTGACTTTTAGACTGCTAAAATGAAGTGAGATGAATGTCACCCCAAATTATTTGCCTCAGAATGGCTGTGATAAAGCAGCTGCACCTGATGCATTAATAAGTAGCCATGCTTTTTCTCTCTCAGCTGAAGAAATGATCATTTACTGCTTTTTCCTAAGCAAGCAGAAAGGTCTGACATATACTGGAATGTCAGTAAAAAGGTGCTTTTTAATTCTCAAGGACTGACTGTTTGTGGGTGTTCTTGAATACTATGCTGAATCTTTTGAGTTCTTAGGGGCATGACATTGTTTAGTGACTATTCAGAGCCACCCACCCTACCTTATCTGCGTCATGATGAAATATCAATTCCATTTATTGGGAGAAGGTTGAGATGTAGTCTGATCTGTACATGAATGTGACGAGAGATTGCCTGAAGCGTCAGTTTACTTTTTCCTTTTATAAATCAAGTGTCTTGGCAATAAAGGCACTACCCTGCCAAAGGAAGCTAGTGAGAATGATGACCCTGCATTTGGGAATTGTCTCCATATTGCTCTGAATGGATACACAGCAGTTCTTTATATGGCTGTGACCTTTTTTTTTTTTTTTTGTAGTCTTTGCTGTTAGAAGATACAGCGTCTCTGGGGGAGTGGTAGGAAGCAACTTACGTACCTTCAGGTGAGGTGCCTTCAGGTGATGAGCCGTGTATGATAATTTATGAAACGTAGTCCTGGTAATATTTTATACTGCTCAAATGTTCCAGATGATTATAGTCTCCAGATCTGCGGTTAAATTATTATCCTGATCAGAAATTTAATTGCTCTCACTTGTCTTGTTCTGTATGTGCTTTTGGCAGAATGACAGCACTTTCCATCACTGTTTCTCCATCCATTGAGTGATACAAAATATGTCTTTAAAATAGGAGGAAAAAATATTAATGGGGGTTATGTTGCCTGATAAAGTGCTTTGTTGCTCTTTTCTAATCTGATGGTAGTACTAAGTGCACTTTAAATATTGAATATTGTTCTTAAAACAAATTGTGAATTTTAAAGCTGCAATTTTAAACCTGAGGTGAAAGTAAGTTTGATCAGTGTTCAGATCCCAGATGTCTTTTGATATTTTTCCTTCCTTTTGCATTTCAGCAGAGATTTATAGTTTATAACAAACTCATCGAAGGCAAGACAGACATCATGTTTTCTACTGTAGAAGGAGGAATGTTGCTTCACTAGGAATTTTATTTTCCATACAACAAATTGTCTTGGCAAAGCAGGAGTCAAAATCAAAGCTGGACAGTTATGACCTAAGCTTGCCAAAGCAGAGAGGAAAAAAAAATACCAACCCTCCACCAAAACAACACCTAAACAAACCAGAAAAAACAACTAAAGCAAAGACTGAACTTTTAATATCACCAGGTTTTGAAACTGAGAAATTTAGATTTCCTCTTTCAGTAAGTTAGAAACTATTTTAAGTGGCAAGACTGCATGTATGAAAACTTCTGCTCATTGTGGTATTGAATAGAGGTGGAATGATACTGATGTTAAATTATAGTTTGAAAAGTCTGAGCTTTTTTGTTTGAGGCAGATGAACCATATGTTTTGCAATAATTGCCTTTAATTCCAGTAGCGAAAATGATTGTAACTATTTGGTTTTGTTGTTTACACAAACATATGACAGAAAGCAAGTGAGATAAAGACAGCATGTATTGTAGAATCTATTAAAACAACAACAGTGTGGTACACCAACAGGAATTTTTAAACATGAAGGCCTTAAAACAGCAGGTTGAACCAATTATTTTAACTATATGTGAAATAAAGCTAGGAGGAGATATATATTGAAAAATATCTATAATATATTTTATTATATCTAATATATAGAAGTATCTTCAGCTATATGTATAGCTCCATAGGTTTAAAAGGGGTAGTTGTTATTCTCCTGTGATAAGTGTTTGAAAAATAAGCTTTCAAATTGGGATTTCCAAATGGTGGTTTTCCTGCATAGCATATGAAGGAATTAAGCTGCAAGTTCAAATATGGAAATATTCTTGCTGCCTCCTTTGAAAACTTCATAGAATATTTTTCCCTCGGGCAAACTAATTCTTTGCTTGCCTTTAAATCATGCATAGATACCCCAGCTTACCTAGAGATATCTAGAAGCAAGTAATAGAAAGGTTGGGGCTGTGTCAGCTCAATGTCCTGACTGGGAAGAAATCCTCTGCCTCTTGGCAGGGCCAGTTAACCCCATCCTACCTGAGCTGTACTGCACCTGGCACCCAGCCTGGGTCTCTCAAAGCAAACCGGGCACATCTGCTGTGTTGCATCGTGCAGAATCTTGAAATAAATGTTAGGGTACAAGTCATACTTTAAGTACTGGAAATATTTGCATGAAAATAGGCTTCTTGGTTTGTCTTCAAAAAAGTTCAATGACTTATGTAGTCCAAAAGTGGGAGTTGAATCTTTTTTGCATCATAATCATGTCCATGACCACTAGTTGTGATATCACAGAGAAACATGCAGTAAATTAATTTTAAACTATAATAACTATAAACCACACAAGAGGAAGATGAATTCACACAAGTGGGAAGGTGCTAAAGTTCCCAGACATTTTAATTTTCCAGAGCAGTGTTAGGCACTGGAATCTTTTTCTCTGTAATGTGTTTCAACATGGATGCACTCTGAAGCGATTAAAAAATTTCCAGCCTGATGATGGCTTTTTACTGCTACTTATAATTTGCCCAGATGCAGTACTTTGTTGCTGTTTTCACGGTCACAGTGATACCTTCTTCCTTTACACATTTCCCCTTTTGTTCTAGGAAAGCAGTAACGGGCATAGAAATAAACTTGGCTTTCTTTCTCCATAGTACAGCACTTACTACGGTGACTGGGCCAGTGCAGCTCATCCCTTCACCTGTATTTTCTAACTCCTTTGGGTAATTTGATTCCTTCTGACACTTCCTGATGCCTAAATTGGCTTTTCACGTAGTAGCGCTTCTCTTTTGTGACTGAGAGAGATCTGTTGCTGTCAGCATGGACTTTCTCCAGCTGTTTCTCCTGTTGCTACTTCTCTGCTCAGTCCTCTGACTTACACCAGTTTTAAATTCTGTGTGCAACTTCTTTTTTCCCTAGACAATCTCCTTCCATCTCTGGTCATGCTTCATTTGTCTTCCTTCTTTTGCCTATCCTTGTCTGCTTCCCAGATTTAGTTTAAATTTCCCATTCTTTCTTCCCTTTTCAAAACTCTTTGCCCTTTTCCACACTGCTAATCTGAATGGATAACATGGTGTCACTTGGTATGCATGCTTTCTAACCCCTTTCCTGACTGTCCAAAGCCTTCAATGCAGAGCTGCTGAGTGTTTTTCTAATTTGTGTCTTTTCAAGCTAGATTTTTCTAATGATAATGTGAACATTGGAAAAGTTTTCCTCTTAATGGAGACTTTTATCAGGGCCTTTTGACTTATATACTTGCTTTCTAAGCTCATAATCTGGGAGGTAAGACAGGAAGTTTCTGCCTGATGGAGCCCTTTTATTGAATATGAAATTGTTAAGCATTTTGGTTGTATCAGTCTCACCATGCTTCCACAAGTTTCATGAGAAAGTTGAGACTGAAATTCTGAAATTGTCCAAGTACAGAACTCCTGTGACTATACATGTTTTCTTTTTTTCTTTATTTTTTTTCCTTTTGGAACAGATTTCTAGTATTCTTTTATGGAACAAAGCTTTACTTCATGAACCCAAGAGTTTAAGCTTCTGTTCCAACAACAAGCAAACTACAGCTTGCCAATACAGGCAAATAAAAAGGGCCCCAAAATAGTCATTATTATCTTTCTTCTCCTTGAGTCCAAGTTTAGGCCTTTAAAGCAATTTCAGTTCAACCATATTGTTGACTAAGTTCCAGTGGAAGATCTGTGAGAAGAGAGGAAAGTAACTTTGTGTTGAGCTGATGGAAGGAGGTACCCAAGACTCTTGGTTCCAAAGCAGTCTAAACGGTGTTAACTTGTGGTGTTTCAGAGGAATGATTATTATGTTAAGCCTTCCTGAAGCTTGTGTTTTGTAATACAAGGCAAGTAAAACCAGCCTGCAACCTGTGAGCTGTTTATTATTAACTACATGTTTTCTATGGCAGCTCCTATCAATGTTGCAGCTAAAAGGGTATGCTTTGGGGAGAACATTGGAAAGAATTAGCTGAAATGAACTGGGATATTTTGTTTTTACAAAGTTATAATGAATACTGACAATTTCTGGAAGAAAAATTGAAATAATCTTAGGGGAAATGAAGCTGAACAAAAACATTGAAAGCTTGCGCACAGTGCCTTATGCCAACAACATAAGTTGGTTTGGGGTCATCTCTAAGAAGAAAGGCGAATCTTACTGGAATAAAGTAACTGGTTGGTATACAACAATATATTAAAAATCTTTAGGAATTTGGACTTGGATATTAAAGTGCACTTCAGGGATCTGGGAATCTAATTCCTATTATTTTCCTGCACTTAGTGGAAGTCTCTGTGTTTTTAGCTCCTTTGCCCTACCAGATTTGGACATGGATTTTTACAGTACCAGAACAGGAGAAGAAAATAACTGCTATCTAAGATCATAAAATATCTCACCACTTTTACAATTTCTATCCACAGGGAAAAGTGAGGTTTAGCAACATAACCTTTCTTTAGGTAGAGTATAGACCCTGTGGCATTTACTAGGCAGTACATTACCCAGTACTTGATGATTTTTTCATATGGTATCGGCACTTTTTTTTTGTTTGCATTGATCTTACTGAATGCAAGGTATTCTGCAATCAAACTATTGCAATGGAGTGAATGGAGTGTTGCATTCAAAAAATCATGTGATCATCTCATCACCTATCTTGATCTTTACAATCAATGTACCTTTATTTTGTGTTGCGTTTAACTTACTCCTCCAACAGCGAGGCTGGCAACTGTGACAGAATCCTATGGTCTTTCAACCATTAGGCTGGCTTTGTAGTGTTGTGCTAATAAAGGTAAGGTATGGTTATATCTGCATAAGTGTATCTAGGCTCCAATTGAGTGCATAATGTTGTCATGGATGGAGTAATGGATAGCCTAACCTAGCTGACATTGTCAATAGCAGTGGTGAAAATGTGTCAATGAGATTTTCACTGTGGACTTTATTAGTATAGGTATGTCTCATTCGTAGTGGATTTATGCCACTTATGCTCCTCTCTTCTATAGCTAAATTAAAACTAGAAGGGAAATAACTGCTAATAGAACAGCTGCAATTATAGATATATAACTGTAGATTATACAGTGGATTAACCTAAAAGGATAAGTTTATTATATCCTTAGTATTTAGACCTGCAGATTGCAGAATGGAAGTAAGCGGGATAAAAGCACCTTTGCTATGTCCATTGGTTTGCTCTAAGGAAGAAGACACACTTGACTGAGAAGACAACTTGGTTTATTGTCATTGTGCTGCTTCGATTTCTTTAAGTTACACCATCACTGTGTGTTTCTTTGTCTTCACTGACCTGTCTGTTTAGACAGTAAGTTCCCTAGGACAAACCAGTTCCTCACTGATCATGCATACAGGGTTTAGAGCTGTGATGTCCTGAAGTCATTTGGAAATCAAAGAAACGTGAAATTTTTCTTAGTTAACTTCAGAAATCTCAAAAATACTAGTTACTGCCTAGATTCCATCTGTAGGCACGGGGAGATCAAGGGATCCCCGCCATACAACCGATCTCAGGGACTTTATATGCCTATCTTAACGTGAGGCATTTTTTAACTGAGATGGTCACAGCCCCAGCCAACTGTATAGGGTATGCAGATTGTGGTGAAGTGACTCTCTCCTTACCTTACTGTGAATAATAGTTCCAATGGAAATTTAGAAATCTCAAGCCCTGTTTCTTCTGCATTCTGCAAAATGCTGAAACATGCCTAACATCTTGAGAAATGCCAGTAGAGCATTTTGATTACTAAATTGAAATGATTAGAGGTTTTTTCTTTTATCTTTCCTTGACAGCTTTTTGTCCACAAGAAAATAGGCTACTTCCATGTATCTCTTAATCTCCATATACTTGTATATGTAGAAAGTCTCTCTGTGTGGATAAGTGGGAAAAGATATGCATAATCTGGAAGAAATTTGCAAAATTCTTTAATTTTTGTTATCTTTGGGAAAGTTTGAGTTTTTTATTTATAAAATATTTTAAACTATTAAAATGAAAGTAATACCTATCTATCTTGTCAAAACCTTGTAAGTGAAAGTCAGCTGCAAGTGAGATGCCTAAAACTGAAAGGAATCCTTTCTTATTTTACTCTTTTGAAAGTTATTCTCAGTGTTTTTACTTTTAAATGTTATGCTTACTCAGTTTCTTTTTAAGTGGAAAGCAACAACAGAGTTGAGAACAACTTAGAAATCCTCATAAAAACTAAAACAAAAACTAAGGACTTTTCTCCCATCAGATTCACTTTGGTTTACTCTGTTCTCAAAAAAAATGAGAAGTAATAATAGTAATAAAAAGCGTGTCTGGACTTTCCCTTTAAAAACAAAACAAACAAAAAAATTCAAGTTGGGAAGAAAAACTTTTCTGTCTTTCATATTTTCATTGCCTGGACAACATGAATAAAAAAGGAGAAAGAAAATGAGAGATAGGCTTTATAAAGACTATGCTAGCATTGCTTGTCTTCCTGTGTTTTGTCTCTTGGAATGAGAACTGTGCCTTGCTAAAGAGCAGCTGCTGCAGATTCTTGGATGGCTTTGCTATTAGAAGTCCTGATGTAACAGAAGGCTATGGGACTTGGAAAAGAAAGATTTTTAGTATTATTAATAATATTTAATATATAAAATAATATATAATAAATACAATATTCCTGTGGAACTTTGAAAGAACATTGCCTATCCAATGCAGAATACTTCACACAACGTGGAAAAAATAGGGGAAGATGTTGATAAGAAGGGAAGAAGAACAAAAGAGGAAAGGAGAATTGTGAATGTTCAAAAAGGCTTTGAGTTTAACCTCTTGTCCATTCTCCCACTGAGGGAATAAGAATGGCTTCATTTTTCCTTAGTTGTCCTCCAGGGAGGTTTCTAACCTTGGCCGTGTACTGCTGATGAGGACTCTTTAACTTCCCTGGGCGGTTGGTTCATTTGCCTAACTCCTCTTCTTGCTGTGTGAAACTTCATGCAGTAACTGTATTTGACCTAAATTTCCCCTGATGCTGCTTAAGTTCATTACTTCCTCTTCTGTCCTCATTAATTAAGGGGAATAATTGATTTCTGTTCTTTTTATAACATCACTTTATGTACTTGAAGATAGCTCTTTGTCACTCTCCCCAATTTTCTCCATGACACACAAATATGAAGACAAAAGGGAAATATTTCTCAGGCTGGATGATATCAAGAAAATAGAGCAACCCTTCAAAGAGAAGGAGGATAAACCTGGAGAAATAGTGTAGTAATTGAGATTGGGAGTGGCCTGCAAGAGAGCTTATTGTTTGATTCTCTGGCTAAAATAAGGTTGCTATGCACTGTTCTCATCGCCATGAGACACAGGCTACTTGATCTTCGTCTAGTCATAGGTATATTTGTTCCCATTTAGCCAGCCAAGGAACTCCCTGCTTTGCTTTCTTAGGTAATCTGGACAGGGGAGGGTTGATGGGGGTTTTTTTGTGTAGCTTTTTGGTATACCTCAAGTTTAATCAGGTTGTTTGGAAAGGAGCGTGTATTTTTAGGTTTCTCACTTCCAGTCTTCTGTTGAAATTGAACATAGCTCTCAATCCTTTCAAACCTAGCAATCTGTCTATCATTTTTGTTTCCTTTACATTTTCAAGGTTATCTCTGGCAGAAAAATGGATAGAAATTTAAAAAAAATATAAATGAAAGCTGTGATTATCTTTTATGTGTACACAGTTCCTGGAAGATAGGGAGGCCTACAGCTGCCTACCCTCATGAATTCCAAAGTGGGACACAAATCTGATCATCACATGACCATGCAGTGATATGGTCTGGTATCTGTCAAAATCATGTAAAATACTGCGTGCTATTTTTTAGATAGTATCAAAAGCACAGGTGTACCTTGCATACATTCTCAATGTTTCTGCAAGTGGAATAAAAAAAACATTTCTAACCACAGTTACTGCTACTCTAGTCTAGAGACATAAGGTTGTTTATATTGTCATTATCATAAATGGTGTGATTGTTCCAGTTACCTAGGTAGAGGAAATATTATCATGTTCTTCCAGAGTGTGATCTGGCACTGACTTAGTGTTTTATCACCTCAAAGCTATCATTAGTGGGTAATCATTTTAGGAAATTATTCTACTGCTCATTTATATAGCCTGGCAGCACTTTTGGTGATTTTCCTTAGTCTTTTTGTTAGTGAAATCCTTCAGTGCTTGAATATGGTGGATGTTGTGCAGAAAATATTTCAATGCATTTTGGTGATGGAGAGAAGCCAGTGACTTCGGGTTGTTTGTTTTGTTTTTTTTTTTCCTCCAAACAGTTCAAATAGTGAGACCTGTTTATATATATTCTTTTACAGCTGTTTTTCTCATCACTGTTCCTGAAGTATACTGTATTTTAGTGCTTTGATGATGGGACACCTAGAATTTCATTGTCAGAGCAGTAATCTTAAGCAATAGCATAGGATATTTTCCAAATTTTGTGGGTCTCAAAGCATTTAAATAAATATGGGACAAAGCTCAGTTCTTGCTCTATCGTAGAAACTGAGAGTTTATCCTCTCACTTCTATCATTACAGCATACGCAGTGCGTCAGAATTAGGGAGGTCAGATACTGTAAGCTGTAGAGCTGAAAGACTGGTCTTGATCTAGCTGCAGAACGTACTATCTTGCCTAACTGCTTGTGTTAACTGCTGGTATTACCCAGTGAGCAGATTAAAATTTGTTTGCATGCGCACATATGAAATTCCCTCTCAGCAGAAGCAGCAGTCTAGGCCAGTGCTTTGGGCTGAGACCCTTGACTGAGTTTCTGTGATTTAATAAGTTACTGTGGGCTAGTTGACAGCAACAAGCATAACTGTGCTGAGGTGTATTTTACACACGTTTGCCACAGGTGGGATTACTCACACAGGGATGTACTGGGGCTCGGATGACATACTTTGACAACATGCTTTGACTCTTGAAGACTTAGTTGCTCCATGCTTATCAGAAGTCTGTAATCAGAGTTTCAGGAGCAGAACATGGGTATTTTGCCCTGTCCTTTGCTTCGATTAGGCTGTCCCCGAGCTGTGGTAACTCGCCCGGTGTGCAGCAGGGTAAAGACCCCAAACAGCAGGGTGAAGCCCCCCCTCTTCTAGCTGACAGGCATAAACTAATTCTGCTGTGCTTTAACAGTATGGTTGTCTCCTAGTATGCATAGATTGAACAGGAGTTCAGGCAATAAGAGGCTAACTGATGGTAACTCTGGGTAATAAAGCTTTTTTCGGTGGTCGTGTGTCTGAGGGTAACTTCTATTTATAGACAAAAATACTTGAGTTTCATATGTTTTTTGTAAGTTGCCCTGCCCCCCAAGCACATGGTACTTCTAAAAAAGAGAAAATCTGGCAGTGGTGCTGACATAACCACCTATGTAGATATATATGTCCAGTAAAATCAATATTCACCTTCATATGAAGTGAATTTTAAAGGGATAATCCGTGTAATATTCCTGTATTGGTTAAATCGTTTGTAGTCTACTTCTAAAGACATCAAAGACCAATCCAATAAACTTATTAACAGGAATTCAGTTAATTACAGCAGTTGGCACTATTTTTCTTTCAAGACTATCTGAAGAAGGTACTGTGATGTAATCTAGGTGGCTAATTAGCTAGCCTGTCAGCCAGTCTACAGTAACAGCCCCTCATGTGTCCTCCTGTCTGGGCTCATGCTGTCACAGCTGACCACGCGTTCACCAGGGAAAAATCACTGCTGTAAAATCACACTGTGCACCTTACGTGGTGCATGCCCATCCTCAAGAGGCAGAGATTGCTGTTGCTTGAGAGACTTCCATGTCACCAGCTCTCTATTCTCTTTGTGTGTTTTTGCCATGTGCATTTTTGTCTTGTTCTACTGCTGTAAGCAGTACTGATAAGTGCATTTGCATAGATGTTTGCATACTGGTGGACATGCTTGTGGTGTCTCCCTTGCAACACCTCTGGAACTTTTACAGCGGAGGCTTGTCAAAGGAATTGAAGTCTGATGTAGATCATGAGGCAGTTGTGCTGTAGACTTGATGCCATGTTGTATACACAGAGAAAGGCTGTTTGTTTTTCCTTCTTTCCATGAAGTTTTCTTGTATATGCTGAGTCCTGACTGTGGCTTTTTCAGTAATGGCTAGGGGAAAATTGAGGACGTCTTCTGAGACACAGAAATGATTTCTCTGTTTCTTGTCTTAAGCTTTGATAGTTGTTTCTTTTTGTTTGATTAGGTACTGATCCCAGGAGGGGCAGTAAGAAATGTGGCAAATCTGCATTTTCTGATGAAATTTAGCCATTTATAGCCCACTATTTTCCTGGTTTGCTAATTTTAGACAAAACAGCTTAGCATTTTAGGCTTGTTTTTTTCCTGGCTTGGCTGTTGACTCTCTAAGTAACTGTAGCAAACTCACTGCACTCTTTTGCTTTGTAGGCTTGGGTTTAGAGAAACTTTTATTGTACATAATTTTACACGTTTGCCTTCTTTCATTTGGAATTACTGGCTGCTGCTCTGCTTCAGAGAACTAACCAGTGGAAAAGGTTAGCCACAGACCTCTTCTGAAACTCACATGCATGAGAAATGTCACCTTTAAAAGCAACTGCTCTTACCAGTTCATCACATGGGGCACACAGGATATAGCACAGTATGGGGTTCCAGCTGGGTCACAACATTTGGAGGACTACCTAGTTGTAATAAAGCTGAAGTGAAGCCAAACCACCATTGGATATGCTAGCCAGAGTTTTGTTGTGGTTCAGGGTATCAGCCAATACCTTGCATATGCAAACACAGAAATGACTGACTCTGAGCGATATTTCACAGTGGCTAAACTCATGGAGGTAGAAAGAAGTATTGACTCCAGCCCACCAAATGGTAGAAAGAGGGAGCAAGCACGTTACACTCCCAACTTGGCTTTGGTTGAGCTTGTTCCAAGTACGAATGGTGAGAATGAAGTTGTGGATGCCCCCTCCCTGGAAGTGTTCAAGGCCAGGCTGGATGGGGCTTTGGGCAACGTGGTCTAGTGGAGGGTGTCCCTGCCCATGGCAGGGGGGTTGGAACTAGGTGATCTTTGAGTTCCCTTCCAAACCATTCTGTGATTTTGAAAATATGTGGGTCAGTTGAATTGCAGCAGTACTGATTACATGCTCTCTAAATTGTTTCTTTCTAATATCCTCCTTATTGTTGCAATTTTCCCTTTTAGATTTTAATTTAGGTTTTGCTACTGTTCCTTTGCCTGGAGGCTTGTTGCCTCTGCTGCTCTTATACTGTTACAGTATTGGATGACAAATTCATCTGCTAAAATGATTTATTACCCCAGCTCACTGGGCAGTAGCAGTGATCACTGAACAGACAGATCTGTCAATTTGTTGCAGAGATATCTTTATGGTCTGTAACAGGTGCTGTGGAATGGGGAGTAGTGGAAGCATATTTGTGATTGTAAAAGAAAAAAATCTCAAGAAACAAGGTGCAAGACAAATGAGTAGCAAAGGTAGAGGAGGGAAAGGAAAGAAAAAGGATTTAATTTTCCTGTGTTATGAGACATATAAACCAGTGGGATGAGCTTAATTGCTGTCTCACAACTTGCCTCGTGTCTGATAAATTACTATTCTGGTCACTGTGTTTCTACTTGTTCACATTAGCTGTCTTTTCCTCATGTGCTGAGAAGGAAAAAAAGAAAGTAGCCAGGAGCAATCTCTGTGAAGGGTCCTGAGGTTTCCCTTGGACTTCTCTGCTCTTGCCTGCTCAGCTCGTCTCTTCTATGGGGACAATGGAAACATCATTAGACTTTGTTTGTAGTGTTTTTGATATGGAGAGTGAAAAATTAATGCTAATACTTAGTTTTACTTTGCGGTCTCAATTGTGGTGCAGTACAAACATCCAAAGCACAGATTCCTCTGATTGCTTGATAAAGATGCTTCATCATTTTTGTCATCTATTCTGTGAGCCCTGATCAAGAATTCCTTTCCTGATCCACATCCCCCACGCTCTCCTGCCACATAGCTGCTTTTATTTCTTGCACTTCACTCCGAGGAGTAAACTGTTGTGCCCTTTGTCATTTTGGTGGAGTTAAGAGGAGGGTTGGCAGATTTTCTGGTTCAGGTTTGCCTGTATGCTTTTCTTCTGTGTTCTTTCTCCATTTATTTTTCTCTGGCTCAGGTTTTACTGAACTAAGTGCTTGAAAATGGATTTTTAATTAAAACCTGACCAATTTCTATGACAGAAGAATTTTTCTTGCAAAAACCTTTACATTGTTACAGGCTCATTCATACCATAAAAAAATAAACCTTGGAAATATGTTCAGCTGTCTCTGAGAAGCCTGTTTGGACAAATCTATTGGAAAACAGAATGATATACCCAACATTGGGCTGGAATTGATTTGATTTTTTTTTAAAGCAGATCTATGTGGCAAAACAAAACAGCACATCATCATTTTCCAAATTAAATGAATAAATATTAATGTCTTTGTTTCTCCAGGTGGATACTGCATACATGAAATCAGTGGGTTGGTGTTTTACTGTTGAGTTTCAGGGGGTACTGAGTATCAACAGCTGGCACTGAGTTCACCCAAGAGTCATGTGTTCAGCATCTCCACAAGTAAGATCATTATTTCTTCACTCAGGTTTGAATTGATGTCAAATGAAGTGAAACATTTAAAATAAACGAGTGTCATGGCAGTAGGTGTGGAAAGATTAAATGGCCTAGATCTGGCCCTGTGTGTATGTGTCTGTGTGTTTGTATGTGTGGTCATTGTCTTTGTTGTTGTTGACAAAAAGGCACTGTGCAGGATCTTCCCTCCCTCCTGCAATCGATCCTGTTAAATGAGAAACTTTTCAGGGAAATTCTTACCTTCTCAGACATACACACTAGCTCTTAAAGAATTAAATTTATAAATAAAATAAAAACCCATACACAATTTGTCCAGCCTGCAGGCAACCCAGTTGTCAGCTAAAAGCTCTTTGAATCTCATGCAGTGAAAATGGCTTTTATATTTCTAATCTTTTTTTAAAATAAAGGTTAAAGAAAACAAATGATAGCACTATGCCTTCACAGATATTTTGGTAAGTGCAACGGTGTTCATGCAGTATACTAGGCCCTTTCTGGTTTTTACCCTGTTAAATGCTGAGCACACACAATTACAAGATAGTTTGAGCTACATCTCTTGAACACGTTATTTCTCAAAAACAGAAAGATAACATAGCCAAGGACAGTAAAAGAGAAGGGAGTATAAGAGTTAGAAAGGGAAATCAAAGCCTTGTGGAATACAGAAGAGAGGAAACTGGTGTTTCCCATTCTTCTCCCCAGTTAGTCGAGGCAGAATTTGAAAAGAAAAATAATTTGCATTCAACCCTACATGGTAACAGCAGCCAGCTTGTTCATGTTAGTATTTAATCATCATCACGATATAGTCTTTAATTACATGATCACATACTGGGTTTCCCCACGGATTCTGCCTTGTTCAGTGCACAGAAGTGTTGTGCACATTGAAAGAACAGAAATTCAATAGTTAGTTTTTTCCTTTTGCTGTTCAATGTGCAGACTCAAGCCTGATTCACTGCACGCTGTGCAAAGTCTGCTCTCACAATCACATTATTCATTTTTTCCTCTAGGCTTTTTCTAGCCATCGCCTTCTATGTGCACCATGCAAACATTGTTTTAGTGTTATAGAGTATTCTTTTGAGGTGTTGGGGTTCATCTCCATTGTAGTAATGTGGAAATTGGATGCATAGGTGTGAAGATAGGTACAGACACTTATTTTGGCTACTCTCCTTGAGATAATTAGGGCTTATATTTTCTGAATGCTTAGCATTGGAGGATATTTTGTATGTTCAAAGCCCAACTTCTTGTGACTTCAGTTGCAGCTGTAATTGCTCCTCACAGTTGCAGATTAGAATCTAGGGACTCTAGACTGGGTCCCCCAGACCCAGACTTTGTGAGCATATGTAAAAAGCTTGGTTAGAGTGGCTTGCTTCACATCCTACAGGAATCCTCTGATAGCAGTAGGTACTGAATCCAGTTCTCCAGGCAGAATCCAGCTATGTTAACTATATAACTGTTGTAGGAAAATATCATCATTATCAAGGTTGTTTCCTCCTATCACATGCAGACAAATTGTGTCATACTTTTAATAAATGAATCATGTCCTTTCTCAAAACTAGATAAATTATACTATGCCTTTTAGAAAGTTGCTGCAGAACCTCATTATTCTGGTGATTGAAAACCTTTTTCCTAATTTCCAGCCTGAATTTATTTATGGCCAAATGTATTTATATTTCTACTTGTACTGATATTGTTCTTTAGACTAAGTAGCTCTTTTTCTGTTTACCTCTATGATATATTTACAGAAAGCAATTATATTTCCTTTTAGCCTTTATTTTGCTAAATTTACAGAAGCTCCTGCCTTTTATCCTTTCTTAAAAAAACCACCAACTCATTCCTTGGGCGTACAGCAGTTCTTTTCTGTGCTTATTTCCATTTCAGTTAAATACATTTGATGCTAAATGCTATACAGAATTTGAGATATTATCAGTGCTATCTGCCACACAATATAAGTATTCACCTTTTTCCATGCCTGTATCATACTGTTGGCTCATGGTCATCCTATGATTAAAACAAGTAAATCTTTATTTTTTTTCCTGGATCAGCCCTCAGCTTTCAGAGAAATGTGTTAGTGGTCTTTAAGTGCATGTTAATAGTGCTTGAGTGTGTGCGTGTTCTCTCTTCAACTTCTCTGACAAAGAATGCAGGGCTCTTAAAAAATACTCTCACTGTGCAGCTTGAGTGGCCTTTGGAGCAGGAGTGCACTGCTCACTAAATGGAAACACAGGTTTGTTGCAAAGCTTACTGTGACACCATAGTTGGACTACACTGTGATGCTCCTTGAGGAGGAGGCCAAATTCCAGTAGTAACATGGAATCTTCTTTTTGGCTTTACCTCAGATTGGAGAGTATGACTTTGCTGAAATAGTGGTGCTGAAGTAATGGAGTTCTGCTAAGAAAGTACGTCAAGAGCAAATTTCTTCGAGTGGCGCATTTCTTAGACTTACCTTCATGTTAAGGCAAAGCATTTAAAGTCTGCTGTGTGGAACTGGGATGAAGACTGCTGTGACTTGAACTAAGTGAATAACTGAGGTTGTCATTCTGTAGGTGGACTGAAGGGAGATCTAAGTTTTCAAAGGGATTCGTAGATACTCGCTTTTTACAGAATAAGGAAGTCGGTGCATGTTGTGGAGCAGTTGCAGACTCCCTCATTCCTTCCCTCATCCTCTCAAATTCAACTCCTCCTGCCTTGAGGAAACAATAAAGATTGAAATACAGAGAGCATGATGCCTCATGCTCTTTGTTGATGTGACACATGACTAATGTTTCCTTGTATTTTGTTATCTCCTGTTACAAATATATCTTGTTTGATACAGTAAGGAAAGGGTTGAGGGAGAAGTAGCTAACAGTAGCTGTAGGTTAGGCTCTGGGGTGTGAATCCTGGTCTGCAATAGACTTTTCGGGTAACCTTTAGGTAATTCTTAACCTCCCTGTGTCTTGGTTCTTTGTAAAAATCAGTGTAATAGCACCTCCTTTCAAAACAGGCAAAAATATATTAAAAATTTTAAGATGTTCAGTTATTGTAAAGCTAGAAACTTAAATATGTACTTTAGTTAGCCTGATTTTTCTATCTAGCTTAGTATCCTGTCCATGATAGTGGCAGCCCAGGAGTGATGTTCAGGACAGGACATGAAAGCAGGGCCAGCACATAGCTCAGTTCCCGAACTCCCACACTTCCCCCTGCTCCACTGTCTTTCTGCCCTCTAGCTGCAGACAACTGTATCCTGCCTCAGTGTCTCTGTCTTTACATTTTCCAAGTAAAATTCCCTTACCTAAGAATTTTTTTTTAATGGTGGCTCAAAGAGCCAGAATGAAGTTAGTGATTATTAGTGTTACTAATTATTTTTAACTTTGTGATTTCTCATAGGGAAGAGAAAGCAGGAAGAATCCTCTCAACAGCCTTGGGACCCACATACCTTAGTTCTTAAAAAAATGACCCAGTGTATTCTCTCAAAGCTTTTAGTTGGTTATGGCAAAAGCCAAACGAGGAAACTGTCTCTAGTTTCCGTAGTTGACAGGAACTCAAACATGCACTTTTAAGGTTTTGGCTGTGTATGTGTTCATTATTGGCCTCTCTACCTGGCCACATGCAGATAGGGACATAGCACTGAGCCTTGGTTTGGTGGTGTAGAATAAATTTGACAGGAGTTGCCATGAAGCTTCCCTCTCAGACAGAAACAACAGGAGAGGGAAAAGCTACAAAATATTAGCAAGTCTTTGATGGTACAGGGCAGAAGTACAAAAATAGCATTTCCTTTCATTTAAAGGAGCGGCCTAGAGACTAACCTGTTTAAAGTCTTGATCCTCTAGTTCCTTTGGAAAGCTACACAAGCTACCTCTTGTCAGGAAAATCTGCTAGTTTGCTGCATCTATTTTGAGGTATGGCAAACATTTCACTAGCATTTTGCTTGTAACCTCAAGGCTCTCCGGAGCTGAGTGCAGATGCTGTTTCACAGTGAAATACATCAAAGAATACCACTGCAAAATGGGGCGTACCTCTCAGTGGAGAGGTAGGTGTGTGTGTGTCTGTTGAAGAAAGAGGTGGAATAAAGGCTCATGGAGACTTGCCATAGCTAGCAGAGAAAAGAAGAGAAAATGGAAGAGCTTGCTGCCAAATATTTAGAAAGAGGAACCTCAAGAAGAGCGGAGAGAGAGGGAGGTACAGGTAGATGTCTACTGAAGTGGGCTTTGTACTTGTTCCTAGAGATGCTGGAAAATGTTGTTCTTTAATAACTTAGCAGAATGCATGAGCAAGTCACCAGGGCTTAAGAAGGCAACACAGTACATAAGCCACACACTGGAAAGCGACAGTGACAGTTGTAGAGCCCTTTGGGATGGGTTTAGACATTGCAGGTGAAGTCTTTGGAAATGTTCTTATTAACTGTGCTGTTAAAAGTTGATCTGCTTATTTGCATGTGTAGGGCATGGCATACAAATATTAACAATAGTTATTAGAAGAGAAAAAAATATAATCATACACGTGAAAGAAAGCTAGGTAACCATTTATACTAAAAGACCTACAGTAAAATGTGACAGTTAATTTTTAGCAATAAAAATATTTTGTTTAGTATGGCAGGATTCTAGGTACTTAAAAAATATGGTCTGTTTTGTAACTGGCCTAAAATCTCTTGTGAAAATTGTTTTAAAAAGTGTTAGGTTATAGAGATAGATTCTTTCTATTTCTTTTTATTCTAGCCAGGTAAGAAACAGGCAATTATGGAAGATTACAGCTGTTTATTAAATTGAATAAGTATGCCATATAAGCCAAATCTCTGTTTCTGTTACTCTTGTTCTCTCAGGCCTAGAGCTCTAATGATATTGCAGCTCGGCTGTGAGGACACAGGTAAGGATGAGCTAAGTCCAGAAAAGGATTTGGCATAATATATCATGTCTGGTTTAAACCAATCTAAATCCTCATGGAAAGAATGTGGTTTGACACCTCTCTGGTGGGTCTGTGGAATCAGTCAATCCCCAGATCTAACTGACCATACATCACCATTGGTGCTAGAAGTGGCACAAAGTAGGGGACTGAACATCCTTTTTGGTGACAGTGTGGCTTTTGGTCACCTGCAGCTGATCACAAAATCAGCTGATCACTCCCTTTGGGATGTGATTTTGTGGACAGTTATCAGCAACCATGCTGACTTAGGCAGTTTCTGTGCTCTTTGTACCCTTTGTGCCTTCTTCATGTGTTCATGTTACTTCCTCTGGACTGAAAATCAAACCAGCAAAAAAAAAAAAGTCATTTTTCACCTGGATAAGCTCCATCGTCTGGTTAATCATGCAGCAGGACAGAATCAAGGGATAGTAAGGGTAAGGACAAGCAACCAGGCAGAGGCCATGGCTCCTTACTCAGCATTGCTGCCAAATACAAAGCTGTAGCATTTGGTGGCCGGGGAGCAACTGTCCCTAGTCCACCTACTTCTGCGTAGGAGGGGTCCTAAAGTTTTGTGACTATCTGCATTGAAAACCTTGTGACCTAGAAAGCAACAAACTTATGTGTCAGTCTTAGCAGTGGTAAAGGGGTGAACAGGAAACTATTAACAGAAAAAGTGCGAGGAGGAAATGGTGGTGACCACCAGCCCTACAGACTGGAGTGCTCAACTGGAGCAGGGAAAAAACAACTGGAAAATTTTCCTGGAGGACTAGATTGGAGCAAGATCAGGAATCCTGGTTTTCCACTGTCCCTGGCAAGTTCCCTAACCTAACCACAAGGGTGCTTCCAAGCAGTAGGTCGTCTTTCAATTTTTGAAGCTGTTTCAATTAGCATAAACTAATTACCTATTTGTAAGTATACAGACTGGTGCTTCTTTTGCAGATGTACTATGGTCCGAGATATGGTAGGTTTTACCCCTTTGCAGCACAGGGAGTATCTAATGAACTCACAGAAAGAAACGTGAAAAGCTTCCACAAGAGGAAGAAATACCTGTTGTCAATATGGTGGGAAATGTGCACTCCAGATAAAGATACTGAACCAAAGGTTTTCACAGCCCGACTGAATACTCTGGTTGTGACATCCCTGGCATTTGTAGGGTGCCTGAGTGTCTGACTGGAGGCAGTGAATTGTATTAGGGCACATAACACCTGCAAGTAATGTACTGAGATATTTAGTGTAGCAGTGCTTACAAGTCAGGACTTAGCCCGGTATTGCTCCAGAACATCTGCTTTTCCCATTTTCTCTCTCCTGGTTTTCTACTTACTTACCCATTGCTTGCTGATTTCATTTGGTTTGTTTTCTGGGAAATTAGGTCTATACCAACTGGATTTTCTTGTTCTGTTTGTTTATTGAGATGCTAAACCTGAATGCTGAATCCATGAGCGTATGTTTGTAAATTGTGACTTTGTAAAATTGTATGGATCTAATGCTGGCCCCACTGAATTCATGGGAATTTTGGTTTATGTGTCAGCAAGGCCTGAAATTCTTCCCCAGTAATTAGTATGCAGAAAATGAAAATTGCTACAGAGCTGTGTTTTTATAGAACAATTTACTAGCTGTTAAATTCCAACCAAAGCATTTTATCTTCTGAAGGCAGGAAAATACTAACTTTATTTCATGTCATTGCTTAAGCTACATATTAATAATTATCCATTATTATAATGAAAGTCTTCCAGGTACAGAACGTGCCCATTACTGAAAAAATGGAAGACAGAGAAATGAGATAGGTCAGTGCCAATACAGAACTTGACTCTCTTAGGCAAGACATCAGCAAAATTGCAAAAGCAGAAGTGTGATAACATTGTAAATAGACTCAGGTGTATTAATATCTGTTTATTCCTACTGTACGGATCCTACATACTTATCTCCATCACCACTAGAGCATCTGAATAACAGACTCTGAAAGCAATCAGCTAGCCAAAACCTTCTTTTCTTGGTTCTAGAATGTTTTAAGGATATTTTCCCTTTTCCTTCTCCCATATTATTCATCAGTCTGTATTATAAAGACAGTAGGTACTACGGCAGCTTGATTGCCAAATACACCTTTCTCCTGGATTTTTTTTTTTCTTCCAGAGCAGGAGTAAGGGCTGTGTGAACTTGTAACCGTGTCAGATCTATGCCTGTAGAAGGCTGCTCTGTCCTTTTTTCGGTAAACATATTTGGGGAAGATAGCGTGTTAAAAACGGATACTTGACAGTACTCTGGGCCAGATTCTCTGGTAGTTCTATGAAAGGTCCCCTTCAAGCTATACCACAAAGATGGTGCATGATTAAAAAAGTGAAAGTCGTGGTGTTATACATCTGCCATGTATTGGAAGGAGCACCTGGTGTGTGCTGTTGGGTGGTACTTTCCTGAAGGAACCATGCAAAGACCCTTTGTTGGGAAATCTTACCTCCTCCTGCACTGCTTGTGAGATCTGCTTCCTTGAATATTGTGGGTTCCTTAAAAAAGCTCACTATAGGCAAATCCCACTGCACTGTGTATCAGAAATATTTCACAATACATGAAAAAAAAAGATATTTCAAACAACATTAATAATGCTAACAATAGAGAAATCATTCCTGTTTAGAGCTAACTTAAATATACAAAAGAAAATATGTGTACACAAGACCTACGGATCCCCCAAACTTTGCATTTAATCTATGCTATTATTTTGCATAATGTAGGCTTGTTGCCTGTGTTCTGCATATAAATTAGACTACTAGATTGGGGGGGAAAAAAACCCACACTGTTTCTGCTCTTAGTTTTCTCTGCTTTTTTAATTCTTGTAGACACATAATTGTGAGAGCATTGGGCTGTCTGGAACTCATAACACCATTGCCTTAAGTGGGGGGGGGGGGGAAGGGTGTGACAAAGCAACCTGAATGCTATGAGCATCTTATGCTGCCTGGGCTAATGGTAGGTCTCTGCCCAAGGTTATGAAGGGGTGTGCCATGGCTCTGAGAATGGCATGGACTCGTTGGAACATGGTGCCTCCAGGAGTGAGGAGCAAACGCCTGCTGCCATAGCCACTGCTACCTCAGTCAGATGCTTGAATGGAACAGGTGGTAGAGACCTCTCAAAGATTTCACATTATGAAATATTTGGAAAGTTTAAATATGCAACTTGGTTTTAGTCTGGTAACATTCCCTTTCTTCCTAAAAAGGCGTTACAGCTGAGTCCACTGAAACATACCATGACCAGAACATTTCTTTTATTGGAAGTCCTGTTCTGCATGCAGAAACAGTGGTCTAGCAAAGGGGTCACTGCACTGTGGTGGGACAGTCCATTGGCAGTACTGTCAATGAAGTTTTCATATAAGCAAACCACAGACCCAGTCTTGAAACGTGTAAACCAGGGCTTGTTGTGTCTACAGATTTTGAAAGTGTCTGAATAGATAAACAAACAAACACTGAGAGATGCAACCATGATGTTCATTCAGAAAATTTTTACAAATATACTAGAGAGATAGTAGTAATGCCTACAGTTAAGGAAGGCTGATGCTTTCCATGATGGAATTCCATTTCCAGTTGCTTATAACTTTGCCAAACTTAAATCAGCAATGAAATATTTCAGGCTGAGTGTCTGCCTCAGGCTGTTTATGTACGGGTGTGTTTGCTGTGTGCAAATTTTAGATAACATGATTCAATCATTTTCTGTAACAAGGTTAGAGGAAAGTGCATTGCTTTATGCTTGTTAAAGAAAAATAATAAATATGTAAATATTTCACTTACAAGTTATGGCACTTTGATACTTTAACAGAGTAGGTACTTGGCATTCAGCAGAGAAAACTGACCATGTGCCAGAGATGTGCCGTTTATTGTGACTATAAAAGTTAAAATGTGGGCAATTATAATCCTCCCACATGTGCTGGATAGAAAAGCTGGTGTCTGATAATTAAGGATGGTATTGTAATGTGTGCTCTTGAAGGAGCTTAACTGGCAACATTAATAGAAGTTTTCTGTGACCTGGATGCTATGTGTGAAGAGATCAGTGAAAGGATACTGATTCTGAGACGGTTTGGTTACTTATTTTCTGTTTTCCCAGCAAGGATTAGTTTATAAGGTTTTGGATGAAGCATGCTTTGGAGACGTGTTCCTCTAGCTGATTCAGCTCAGGCAGACATGGAGGATTCATCACCTCTGGAAAAGGTAACATGATACTGCCTGTACAAGTTCTGAAGTACAACTGAGAATGTGGCCATCATACTCCTTTATTTCTCTTGAGTCATAGAGAAAAATTACATGGGGCATATACTTGCTGTTTCTAAGAAATAGACTTGAATGTTTATGTTGAATTGTAGTACAGTGAGCAGAGCAGCTCTTGTTCCTTTATTAATCATGTTAACACAGTGGTCTTGCAGTAGAAATCTGCTTTTACCTTCTCTTTTATTTCCTTCTACCCCCATATACTGTTTTCTCCCTGATATCTTCCTTTCACTGTGTTAGTTTCTCTACCTGCTTCCTTTTTCTTCCTCTTCTTTGACTTGGCGGAACGTTGCGTGTGCCACTTCCATCTCGCATTTTGCTAGTGCAGGCTCCTTTCAGCAAACTCTCTGCAAATGGAGGACAGAGCTTGTAGTTTGTAAACTGCAGCTTGTAAAACACAGAGGCTGCAAAAAACCAGTTTGTGAGAGGCCACTTAAGGCAAAAGGTAAAATATGAATCACTTCAGCCTGGGAATGTGTGTGTCTGCTACTACCTCCCTGTGTGTTGGCAATCAGTCTATTTGTGATTGTTGCTAGTCTGAATTAACACCATTATTTTTTGTCTTCCTGATATAGCAAAAGAGTGAGAAAAATATTCCTGAGACAGAAATAAATTCCAATATAGTTTCTTCTACCCCTTAGACAAAATGTTGAAAGAGAGCAGCCTCATTCCCTTACAGCGTGCCAAGCCTCATCTGAGAGAAGGCAGATGAGGATCTAACAAGGAGACACCAATATGTTCCCGACAAAACATATGTCAAGCGTAACATAAAAGCAAGGACTAGTGATGTGGCACATTGAACACTACAAACTACGGGCAATCAGAGGCAATAATCCATCATGGTATGGAACCTTACATCCACTTGAGACCTTAGTGAGAATTTGGATTATTGTGTTGGTTCAGAAATCCACGGGCACTCTTTTGTACCTATTCAGGCTATTCTCTGGTAGTGGTTGTTTCTGAAATAATGTTTGTCTGCAGAAAGCAAGGTCATTGTGAATGCTGTAGTCCGGTATTAAAAAAGAAAAAGGTGCTTTGTAGAGAACAACAATTATTTTCTCTAACTAGAGCAGGAGGTTCTCTGAATCCACCAGCCAGCTGTCTCCTTGTTTTTCCAATGTAAATAGCTGAGGCAAGGTGCCAAACAGGCTATGAGAAGACATGTCTGGCAGGCACAAAGAGAACCCCAAAAGGCATCATGGGGAAGGCAAAGACACTAATGGGGAGACAGAGGTTTGACTCTGCTTGGTGCTACTGCAGTAGCACACGGACCAAGAAGTTGGAGTGCTGCTAGCATCAAATGGCTTTTTATAAGAGCATAAGCTTGTATAGCTAGGGACCTTCTGCCATATTTGTACAACTTTGTGTCTAAAAAGTGTTTAATAATAACAATGCAACATTATTTTCATATTCCTGTGTGGAATTTAATAAGACTGGAGCTTTCTAGAGTTAAATCTGAGTTAGAGGCCCTTAGATTCTTAACAAGACTTTTTCTTGGTATAAAGGCTATCGTTTTGGCATGATACTTGTAACTTCTGGTCAATTCATCACCATAATTTGTCACCCAGTCATGTCTAGCAACTTGCTCAGAGTGAGGCCTTCTAGCTGATTTGTGAATTTAGTTGAAAAATATGGCAATGGGCTTATTTTGCTGTTCAGTCAAATAAAAATTCTTGACAAAGGAATAAACATATTGCTATTTTTTGTTTTGGTTGAAGATATGAATATTATGGATTTCAAAGTGTATTTTTTATTAGAAATATTTTTTTTTTCAGCATGAGGAATGATAGAAGGAATTTTTAAAGCATTTGCATCCAAAATTGCAAGAAAACAAGCTGGACTTTTTATTTTCCAAGGCCACCTACCTGCTTTCTAACTGTGCTGCTGTTTACTGTTGTTTTTCTTGATGAATATTTAATGCAGACTCTCAAAAAATATCTCTTCCTCTCTGAATTTCTGGAAGTATTAGTTCTTGGTGCTAATGATGTTATGGTTGGACTTATGTGCCAGGTACTTCTCCAGAAGACTGAGGTTGATCAGATGTAAATTTCCAGTGTAATACAAGCCAAAACAGTGATAAAATGTTTCCAGTCATCTTTATTATAATCAACAAAAAACAGTAAATGTAACTTGCTGTAAGCTTTTTAAAAATAAAAAGTAAACGTGAAAGTATGAGATAATTTTTATAATTCTCTTAGTGTAAAAATAAACTTATTTAGATAACCTTATTTATCTTTTATCCTCCTAATTCTATCCTTGAGACCTAGTTATTCTGGACTCTCTTAAAAAAGGTATTTTAACAGTAATGTTTCTCTTTTGGCATCATAGTCACTCTGCACTTATTTGTTCATCCATCACAAAAGGCTGGAAAATAACATACACTTCTTGTATCCTATTTTGGTATTTACCTGAAATGTGGTCCTCGAAAATTAAAATGAAGTTTGGCATCTAGGTTCTCCACAGAATCTTAACAAAGTATTTCCTGCAATAAAAAACTTCAGATGAGAGTTGAGTGAACCATTAATTTTCAAAGTCTTCTGTTCCCTTTAACCTTGTTTGTTCTTTTGTCTGTCTTCAGCAGATGGCTGGATGACTGGCATCCTCTAACAATGTTCAGTGCTCATTAGCACCATGTCACTTTGAGTGTTGTTTCCATCTTTCCTGTTCTTTCTTTCTTCCTTCATTTATCAACCTGTACATTCCTATGTTTAGCAAGTCATTGACAGTGATGTAGGTTTTAACACTTGACTTCATTATTTTCTCCAGAAATCCTGTTTAATGGCTAGGAGAAAAAACCCACCTGTGACATACAAAGTGATTAATGAAATATTAATCTCAGTAACTACTTTTCTGAGAAACTTTCAAGAGTATGAATTATTTGGTTTTACCCATCAGTTGCTAAGATCAGTGCATACAGTTAAAAATTCAGGCCAGCCTTCTTTTCATAGTGTATATAGAAATGCTGAATCCAGTGTATGCGGGATGTCATAATGTTAAATGGATTTATTTAAACAATGCAAAACAAAGCTATTTCTGAAATGAAACTATGAGTTCATTGATACTCCTCCAGATCTCTATATTGTCAGATCTGCCACTAAAGCAGAGTATATACTCTGCTTTCTCTTGTGGTCCTGTATTGGCAGATCTGATGAGTGCTGTATCGGCAGCTTCCAATGCAGCAGAATGAATGTGTCTCAGAACCTGCTAGTAATCTTTAGTGGAGAAAATGTATCACCAAGAAATAGACTTTATGCAAAAATCTCAAGAAATTCCACTGTAATGCCCATTTATTTCATTGATATCTGTTGAAGTATTTAAACTTATATTGGTGAAATAAGAATCAAGCCCCATGTTGACAGTATATTCATACCTCTTCCAAAGGCTGCCCTGAAATCTGTTCTCAGAGATGGGATTATCAAAATCTTGCCCACTGTTGCCCTGGCTCTACTATTGATAAGCTCAGTGATGAAATCCCTGTTGACTCAAATAGGGTAACAGAAGGACAGTGCTCAACAGATTTTCCTAGTTCAGCTGATAGCATACAACTGTGTGACAAGCAAGGAACAAAAGAAATCCTTTGAAAGGCAAGGAAATACAACTTACAGACTACACGAGCTTTCCCTTAACTGCTCTGAACCCAAATGAAGAGCTTGGGTTTATCTCTTCTTTTTTTTTTTTTTTTTTTTTTTTATTTTTCTTCTCTCATGTAAGAACATTTCAGTGTTACTGTTCAGGATATTATGTTCTGTAATCTTCTCTGAGAGATTGTAAAATACTTTGCACCTCTTTTCCTAAATTATTGGCAGAAGACCTTTCTCAGAAAATCATTGTCTTTGAACCTTCATATTTAATTTGTGCTTTACTCATTAAGTTATGAAAGCAAGAAAGGTCTGACTGCAAATCTTTAATTAATCGCAGCAAATTCTCCAACTGTGTGAAACATGATTCATGTCTGCCTCTTGACTACTATCCATAGCATTTTAGATTTGATTTTTATAAATTACCTGTGCCACCATTGTAGTGTAAATGGATGTGCAGTGGATTGTAATTACCAAGAAACTCAATGATGTCCAAATGAAACTAGTGCATAGGGAAAGAGTTATAGTCACAAACGCTGCATTATTTAATACAGTGACTTTTAAAGAAAAAAATTTTTTCTTAAAATAGAACAGATCTATTTTCTTCTTAATGCAGATCATTGTCAGAGTCTTTTCTTTGTACAGGAGAGAATGAATGGTTCATCATGTCACTGGCATCTCTACAAAAAACAGATTGTAATAAATGTTATTATATTAGAAACCAAAGAAGAATTTATGTGGAAATAAAGTAATGTGCTTTGCTTCATGGTCAGTGACCAAATGAAACAGCAATTTTGCAAGAATTCATGGATAATGTCACTCAAGTAATTTGGGGTATGGACTCTACTAAAATATCTTGTGTTCAGTAGTTGCACATGTAACTAATGAGGGCAAGCATTACAAAAGTGAAAAAGTTGTATCTGAAAATTGTCAAGTGAGTTGCAGTTAGTGTGGATTGCACTTGGCATGTTGAAATGAAATGAATAAATATGATAAAAATCAATAAAATTATATGTATAAATCAATTAAAATAAAAACATTGGCTTGAGCTTAGATAACACTTCTTAACACATATTTCAACCCGGGATTTCCATTCAAATGGAAACATTTCTTTTTGTGATCGTTTGTATTTGAGTAAGTTACTTTGATCAGAAGAATTGTTAGGGTACCTCAATTCAGTCGGTGTTTTAATCAGAACTGAGAATAAATATGCTAGCTTCCTTGTGTCCTGTGATGGCTGGATCAGTAAATGGATCTACTGGTTGGCAGGTAGCACTTTCTGTCAATAAAAGCCTTCGGTTTCCCTAGGAGTTAACCATTGCATGTTTGACCTGGACTAGATTAGAGGACTCAATATCCATTCAAAACTAGGGATCAGCGAAGACATCCTATAAGATTTAACCCCACTGGGTTCTAATCTGCTTTCTCAGATGTGTCAGATGTTTACTGAGAGACAATGCTCAGGACTTGAGACAGGAATGAAATATCAAGAACAAAAATTACTATAATAGACTGTGAATTGTGGTGGCACCTGGTGAAGAGGAGTTGTTTTTCAGTGTGGTAGGTGATATGTTTCAACATGTTCCTGAAATCTTTTGTGAGGAATTAATGAAAACTCACTAAAACTTAGAAATTAATAAATGGTAAGAGTTCTGGGTTTCCTCTTAGTTTTGCTACTGTTTCTTTCAGTACAAGAAAATTCACAGAGTGCTTTCATAGAATTATACAATAATGCAGGCCGGATAGGACCTCTGGCAGACATTTTCACCTGAATTCCTGCTCAAAGCGGGCTAGTGCAGCTCAGGATCCTGTTTGCTGAAGTTTTGAACATCTTCAAAGGTAGAGATTCCACAACTTCCTTGAGCAACTTTTCCAAATGTCTGACAGCTCTCATGGTGAAATCTTTTTCCCAGCATTGGAAATGTACTGTGCTGCAGCTTGTGTTCATTGCCTCTCTCCCCCCCCGCCCCTCCCCCATAAATCAAGAAATCTGAATCCTAAAGAAATGATGAGCATGTGGCAGCTTGATCTCCAGTGGCACTACTGGACACATCAGCTAGGACAACACATTGACCATGTTGCTGATGGCAAATGTTTGTTAATCCGCCAGTCGTATATATTACAACTTTGACAATCTTTTTAACCACCTCAGTAACAATACTGAGTACCATTTCAGCTGGATGCTTCTGAGATTGTCACAGAGAAGAGTGGCCCCACTGGATGACAGACTTAGTAAAGGATGTTATTATTTTCTACACTCTTAAAGTCACATATATTAGGAAATGGGGCAGGGTACCATAAAAGAAAAGTGGTGTCTGAAGGTGTGATTCTTGACCAAGATTTTTTTCGATTATATTCTTGAGTACAAAGACAGGTGGTTTAAAAAAAAGTACACTTGCATCTGTGGTAATTCCACAGTGGAGACAAGGCCATGTCTAGAGTATGCATTAGTCATTACGAGATATTACAATTATGCCAAAACTAAATATAAACCCAACATTGATTAGAGTTAAGGTTAGTCTCAAAATAAATCCACCAAATACAAAGAAATCTCTCTTTTTCCTCCAGCAGATATTCAAACTGTCCTTCAGGGAACAGAATAAGTATGTTGAAAGGTGTGGAAGGTGAGGCATATTCACTGTTATAATCCTTGTATGACTGATCTGCTGAGGCTTCTTCATAGTCGTGGGAGATAAAGTGGGAGAAAGGCTTCTAGTAGAGGAAGATTCTCAATTCCTTCCACTTGGGACAACAATCCTGTGAGGAAATGAGTCCCATTAAACTTCACTTCAAATGAGATTTACAGTAATACTTAAATACATGTCAATTTTTTTCCAAATTTGCTTCATTGTAGGCCAGTCTCTGGATAATATTGCTCTGAAACAGAGAGCATGACAAAGTCCCTTGTGTGTGAAAGGGCAGGTGACTCTTAGTTGCGTCAAGGTGACTGGTGTTTTCTCAGTGGACTAATGCAGGTATTGATATAGATTTATAAACATCTCCTTTTGTTTGGTCTTTATTCAGGTAAAACTCAGGTAAAACATACAGGGGGGGAAAAAAAAATCAATGTAGAACTCCAAAGGTAAATTTGGATTTGTTTGATCTGAAAATCTATGCAGCCCTGACAAGACTAAACACAGTTCAAATTTGAAGCAATAACTCAGTCCAATCTTGTTCTCTAGTTTAGCCCAGTTTTATGAACATTTTAGTAAACTTAATCTGTATTTCCAGTTTAAAATTAATCTAGGCATCATGAAGGCAACATAGGCTTGTTTGGGGCTTTCTCTGCAGAAGGTTCACACAGCTTCAGTCAATCATAATCTATACACTAATGACTGTACACCCCTTTGGCTTATTTGTTTACTCCTCTCAGCTGGAAGTTAGCAAAACACATGCTGGCTTTCTGCTTTTAGTTATACAACAGACAGCTGTCAATCTTTGTCTAATGCTGTCATAGCTGTAGTAATCCCCAGTGATGAACAGCTGTGTCTAGGGATATGAGCGAAAATAACTGGTACACATTTTGTTGTCTATGCGTTGCTTTCATGAGCTCTCTGTCCATAACTTTTACTGGTTTCTATGTCATTCTAACTTGGTGCCAGTCATTTTCTAACACAGGATTCCCTAACTGCACCAAGTTGTTCTGTTCTTAGCATATGGATATGCAATAAAAAGCAACGGAGTTTCTTTCAAAGTAGTTCAAAAGCCCTCGTGTTTGCTTTGCTTTATGTCATGAAGGAGCAGAGTTGGGGCGATTATCCTGGCTCAGCTGCAGAGTAGTAACGGGTTAGGCTTTTTGGCTGTTTGGACTCACTTTCCTCAAAGTAATTTTTGGTGAAAGTTACTACTTTGATTTCTTTTTTGTTTTTATTTTTTAAACTGATTGGAGTTGCTGCTATCGCAGTGTTTAATCTAGCATGATAGTCTATATTGGGCTTGGCCAAAACTTGCTGATGAATGAGTTTTCGTTTGAGAAATCTGGTTTTGACAGTGAAGATGTACGAGTATCAATTTATTAATCTGTCACCTGAAAAATGCAAAGCGATTCAAATCAGAATATTTTGGTTATGCTTTCTTATGTTTTGTTTTGACTTTTCTATATGAGAAAGTATCTCAACTTTCAGTTTTAAATATAATCTTGTGTGTATATGCATTTCATAATGCATATTTTATATCATATTGATATTTTGGGCAGTATTAAACCAAAACATCTAAGAAAATGTCTTTAATGGTTTAAAATCAAGTCACTTTGGATGCATGAAATAACAATGTTTTCTAGGTTTAAGAAAATACCTGCAATTTGCATGAATGTGTGTTTTCATTACCTACCAAGCTTTGTGCAGTGGTCACTTTGTATTTCTCCCTCTTCCTTAGGCTAATTGTCCACTCAGCAGCTCTATTTGCAAAGAGCTTAGAGGAAGTAAGGCAGGAATTTATGCTCCTGCATGGAATCAGACTCACAGGAAGGGAATAGGCACCAACAATATACAAGCCTGGAAGTTTTGCCATTGCTGAGACCTTTGTTTTCTTTGTTTTGGAGGGGAGGATATGTGTATTTTTGTGTGCATCAAAGCAGCTGTTGCTACAGGTGTAGCAAGTCTTCCAGATGGTGGGGGAGGATTCCTCCCATCTGTGCACCTCCTCACTGCCAACCCCAGTTATCTAAGCTTGGTGCAGGAGTCTTGAACTTAGCTATAATATGATTGGCCTCATTCATCTTTTGTGGGTGGAATCAGTCCCATGCAGGATGACTTTATTCCCTTAAAGCTGCGATGTGGGTAGTATGTTCATTCACCTATAGAGAACCACGTGTATGTCTGAATGTGCACATTGTGTGCAAGGCAATCTACGGTAAAACAAACTGTGCATTGGTTCTTCAGACCAGTATTTCACTAGCAGATATCATGAAGGTCACTGTCAAGTATGCTGTACTTGAAATTCAGCCATCCAACCATGAAAATGCTGTTCTTTTATCTTCTCCCTGTTATAGAAGATACAGCTGAAATCCCTGTGCTGCTGTATCCAACATTGAATGTTAGAACTGAGCATTACTGGGCTCTCTGTAAGCTTGTCACTGAGCTGATCCACCATATCATGGCATGTTTTGTCTTTGTGGACAGTCTGGGTAGGAACTGTATCTGTCTTAGTGCATTTTTCCTATGGGGAGAGAGCAGTGAAGGAATGGAAAAGCGACTATACTCATGTGTGGATGGGTGCTTTGGTCATGAATTTCCACTTACAGTTAGGTGCTTTTAAACGTATGTGAAGAAATAAGTTCTTCTCCCTCCTGTTTTTCTATTTGTTTGAGGTTGGACTAGAGTAAGGATTGTCCAGTCTTGGTGACGGACCAGCAGCAGTTTTGTAGAATGCAATTAAAAGATTTTGATGAGGTTACTTTAGCAAAAATGTAAAGGCCAGTTGGCCAGACACTCTGCTATGTGTGAGACAGCCCTGGAGAGCTGTTAACCAGTGCTGACAGATGGCCCCCAAGTTCCTTGGTGCTCTTAGTGAGAAGCTCTGAATTATGTCCCTGGTAGATGCGTTCTTATTAGATTAGGGTAGTGAAATAGAGCTCCTGTTTCCCCCTTCATGCTCTCTGTGCTTTCTTGGCATATCTCCGATGTCAAGAATAGACGTTAGACGCATGGACTGACCTCCTCCACAGTTACTTCTATGCCAAGCCCTGCTGCTTTTCATCATCCTCAGCAGTTCAACAGAGCATGATCTCATAAGAGAATGTTGGTGTGCGTTTTAATTTTATTTCTGGTTTCTTTATCACAAAACAACTACATAAGAGATCATCTTTACTTGCATTTAACAGGCTGAAATTAAGGGCTTACATTATGGAAACACCACCATGACAGAATAAATAGGCAGAAACTGTCTGAACAAAACAGAAGGAAACAAAAAACAAAATACCAATTCACATATTATGTTTAACTGAGAGCTATAAACCACATTTAAATAAATAAATAAATATTCAATTAACTGTGATTAATTATGCTGCTGTACATTAGTCCTGCTTGTCTTTTTTCCTCAGCCTAGTCCAGGAAATGATTCCAAATTAATTCCTGGTCAGCCATGCGGTTCCTGGCAGAGTAAATATCCTATTTTTTAGACAAATGGTGATGTATCTCAGATCTGCAGAGTTCTTTTTCAGCAGTACTGACAAGCATGAAGCAGTGTAGAGCTACAAGTATTGCAAAGAAAACTTTTGTCTCTAGATAACATCTTACAGACCTGATGCTTGCTAAGTTACTTTGTGAAGGTGTCCAAGAGCATTTCCAGTGGAAGAAACCGGTTGCCAAGTTATCCAATTGGGACAGAGAGGGGAGGGAGGCAGAAGATATTTATTGATTACCTACCTTACTAATTTAAAGATGACAATTGAAAGCTACTGTGGTAGAAACACCATGCTGTCTTCTGTGACTGCAGAATCAGGGGAAGAAGCAGGTGAGACACATAGGTAATACAGCTTTCAGTGTAGGCTTGAACACATGCCTGGAATAAAGCTGCTTTCCTATATGGAGGAGTAATGGGGTCTATATCACTGAATCACCAGGTTGGAAGGGACCTCTGGAAGTCATCTTGTCCTACTCCTCTGTTAAGGTAGGGCTACCTAGAGTCGGTTGCCTAGGACTAAGCTCAGACAGCTTTTGAATGTCTCCAGGGATGGAGACTCCACAACGTCTCTGGGCAACCTGTGCCAGTGCTCAGTTACCCTCACAAGAAATAAAATGTTTCCTGATGTTCAGAGGGAACCTCCTGTGTTTTGGTTTGTGCCTGTAGCCTCTTATTCTGTCACTGGACGAGTGGCACCACTGAAAAGAGTCTGGCTCCATCTCATTTGCACCCTTCCTTCAGGTGTTTGTACACATTGGTGAGTTGGCCCCCAGCCTTCTCTTCTCCAGGCTGAACAGTCTGAACTCTCTCAGCCTTTTCTCACAGGAGAGATGCTCCAGCACCTTAATCATCCTTTGCTGGACTTGCTCGAGTAGTGCCATCTCTCTCTTGTACTGGAGAGAGCAGAACTGGACACAGCACTCCAGGGGTGGCCTCACCAGTGCTGAGTAGAGGGGAAGGGTCATCTCCCTTGACCTGATAGCAATACTTTAATGCAGCCCAGGATACCACAACCTTCTCTGTTGCAAGGCCATATTGCCACCTCATTTTCAACTTGGTGTCCACCAGGTTCCTTAGGTCCTTTTCTGCCAAGCTGCTTTCCAGCTGTGTGGCCCCCAGCACATTCTAGTGCATGAGTTTGTTCTTCCTCAGGTGCAGGACTTGGCAATTCTCCTTGTTAAACTGTATGAGGTTCCCATCAGCCCGTTTTTCCAGCCTCTTGAGATCCCTCTGGTTGGCCGCACAAGCCTCTGGTGTATCAGACATTCCTCCCAGTTTTGTGTCATCTGCAAACTTGCTGAGGGTGCACTCTGCCCCATCATCTAGATAGTTGATGAATATGTTAAACAGGATCCCAGTGAGGCTCTCCAGTGCATCAGAGAAGTTTTGAGTTAATGCAGAAAACAAAAGCAAATAAAGGTGCATTTTTAATAAGCTGGAGCATTACTCTTTTTCTCCTGAACGTTTTGAAGGATTGTATTGCCTCCAATATCCTTCATCTGCCCATTAATCTGCTAACATCATTTAAGATTCTGTGCATTCATCTATTTACTTTTGAGGTTCTGGTATGTAAAATAATTATCTTGCTTTGTAACAGGATGTTCTGCTATTGCATAGTTAACATTTTGTAAATGACTCTGCTAGCATTCTTTATCAATTATGCCTCTTTGAATAAAAGGTAACGCCTCAGGCCCAGAGCTAAATTATTTACTTGTAACTTGCTGATGTGTTCTTTGTTCAGTTTAAAATTCCACTCTACCTGGAACTTTGTCAAGCGGCTCTGCTTTTTTTGATGCTCAAAAGATGGAAGAGATGTGAAGAAAAATAGGCTTATATTTTTAGTAGGAACAGAGAGAAAAATGGATATTAAGCAGCTAAGATGATTAGATAGATAATATCCTCTAGTAGAATGCCTTCAGTATTGGTGAACAAAATGTGATGATGTATGATGGCAGGTTGTTGGTGTAAAATGAACTAGTGTTCAGTGGATTACCGTGCCTGGAGTCTTCGCAGCTAGCCTTAGAAGGGATGCTGGGATTTATTATGGACAACAGACTATCCTCCATCTTATGTTTCCTGCTTCTCAGCGCCTTAGTATGCACTGCTGCTGATTCTCTTTCTACTTCTTTTGGCTGTAGTTGTGCTAAGCCACGCTCTAGATGAACAGAGGACAATGGTCCTTTGCTAGTCCAGCATTTCCACCAGCAGTCTCTGCTTGAAGAGAAAGGGAAAGTGCATGTTTCATCCTCTCCCATTCCTGTCCTCCTATCTTGAACAGATTTAGGGCAGCTTCTTGAGTAGTCAGGAAAAAAAAAGAGGGAGAAATATTTCTTCTCTTTTGTACTGTATCAAGGAAACAAAGACACCCCTTCATGGAGCTGGTCAGTTGTGGCACTCCTTGTAGAGTTCCACCTGCGTTTCAGCAAAGATATTGATGGCATTATGCAGAGTGCTCCACACTATACCATCTGGAAAGGGGGAGGAAGTAACAAATGCTAATAAAACATTAATAATAATTTGAGGAGACATCACTATAGCTTGAATTAGTTCACATTTCTTTTGAAGCCTTTTATGCCCTTATGAAAGCAAACATTTTCAGGCTTGGGTGCTTGAAGTTAGCCTGCTGAATTCATATAGGAGCTCTTAAATAAATGTCTCATGTTCCTAAATCACATAGCTTCTTTCTGATGCTGAAACATTTTTAACATCAGTCACCAATGAAGATTTGTAATCCTTTAATTTTTTATTAATGCCTTATACATAGCACAGCAATTTTTATAAAGCATGATGATAAAATGCACTGCATAGTGTTATTTACTCTTCTTCAACTGCTTGATATATACAGAACATACGTTCCAGGAACAGTATATGTTGTTTTCATTTTTAATAATGGGTAAAAATATCTCTTCCTAGGACACAGGTTGAATCACATATCAGTTCATCTTGCAAAGAGCTTCCTTCTGTGCATAATGCTTTCTCTGAGTTTCAACAGGGAAAGGCACTCACGTGAGAGTGAAAACAAGGTAGTGTTGGCAACTGAAGGACATAAGATCAAGTTTCTGCTGATCAAGTTTCAAAGGTGCCCTAATGTACTAAAATGAAACTTCCTCTGTTGCACATGGCTAATCTAGAAATCACATTGATCAATACAAGTTTGTAGACCTGTATCATTATTAATTTTGAGTTTACTAAAACAATATATAGCAACTTGACCAGAGTTCACAATTAATATGTATGTAAATGTCTTTTTATTATATTGGTTTAGGTTTGCAGTTTTATAGTTCAAATCCCATGTATCTGTGATTTAGGGTTTAACAGGAATTCATTCACTTCATAAATATTAATTACTGCATAGGCTTTATTCCATATTAGAGCATCTGGGGGAAAAGTGCTGATCATTACATTGCTTGTGAGGATGTATTTTTGCCTAAAAATACCCCTGGATAAATTCAGTCTGATTTAGAGAACATTAGTCTGAAAGGTGTAATGCATTAATTTCAGGCATAATATTTTAATAGCAGGAACTGCAATATAACAGGGCGTTCAGCCCTGCAGTCTGAAATGTGCTGCATTGTTACAGTGTCCTCCAGCAGAGTTTGAGTGGCCTACTGGGAGAGTGATGCCATCAGTTTAGTGTTATATGGTAGTAACAGAATATGCATACCCATTGTCATTAGATTGTAAAAGACTAGTTCTTAGGGCAGCTCCCCAGGTAAAAGTAAATCAGAAAACTTCCCTGTCTTCATTAGCAGGATCCTCAGCTGGAGTCAATCAGGATTGCTCCATTGATTTCAGCACTGAGCCAGATGAGCGACTGACCTTTCTGTCTTTAAAACATAGCCTGAGGTTGAAATGATTGTAAGGTGTGTGGAATGTTCCGCCTTTGCTGCGTGGTGCAGCATGTATTATTTTCACAGGCACCTTGATTCATTGAATAATTTGATTACATTTACTTAGTGTCTGGAGATCATATTTGGTCTTTTACTAGGTCTTCATCGTCTTAACACATTACTGTGCCTGCCACCACTGCATTTGGCCAGTTCTGCTGGCTAAAAAAGGGGGCATGTAGTTACCTGGTCTGTATTTTGGAAGGTGAAATCCATAGCACGTTTCACCTGGAATAGCATGTGACTTTTCAACAAGGTGATAACAGTTGTTATCTCTCTTGAGTACCAAAACAGGGCTGGGTACAATCTATCCAAGAACCTATGCGCAGTGCTCGTCTTGACTTTTTGTGCCTGGACCATAGGGTGGACTGTCTAAGCTTGACCTTGAAATTCTGAACATAATTTTTATTTTCTGAGTGTTCTGAGTATCCAGGGAAATTCTGCAAGTGTAAACTGCTTAGAATAAAAGTCATGACTCTTGTCATATACTTTAATGTACCGTATATTTCCATAGCTATTTAGATGATGAATCTGAAAAAATACTGGTTTTCCTCATAAATATGTTCTCTGTGTTGCCACCACAGTCGGTTACCTTCTGTTTTATTCTTGGAGAATGGTATGGATTAAGACTCAAATGACCTCAAATCCCTCAATACTGGCATGTTTAATAGAGGATCAGTAACTGTATACAGCATTAAGCAAAGCACTCTTTAAAGAAGTGCAGATTTTCTCTTTGCTAGTGTTCAGATAGTCATACTGGAATAAGGCAAGAAGTTAAACAGGAATATTTGTAATGTTGCATTTATTTTTTTTCCCTAAATATTTTGCCATTGTTTTACTATCCCTGTTTTCTAATTTATGCATGGAAAGAACCATGGCAACCTGTGATTATTGTCGCCAAAAGTAGATGTTGCTTCTTTATGAGAGTGAGTACTTAAAGGAGGAGGCAGAGTTCTGAAACAGAGCCCAGTCATTGATGAGTTTGTGAAGATAAAATGTGAGAAATGCCATATGCTCTTGAAAGAAGCAATGGCTAGCAGAAAGCCTTTTGGGCATAAATGAGAGGTGAAGCTTCAATCTAAAAGGCTGAAACATATTACAAATATGGTAGAATCTGGGGATGAAATCCTGCCTCTATTCATGTCAATGGAATAATTTCTTTTTGTTTTCTTATTTTTCAGTTAAATCATTGAAACTTCTCATACTTAGATGCTTTATATATAATCTTTGTATTCTTGTAATCTGATCAAAGGTCCATTCAGGTTTATGAGACTAATTCTATTATCTCGAGTGGTTACATGAGTATGTTAGATTTTATCCAGAATAATGTGCAAAAAAAGCCAATGTTTCACTGTACTGAAATGGGCAATTCTTCACTTGCAAGGTACTCTTAGGAGACTATATAAAAAAAAAAATCATAATTGTAACTCAACTTTTATAAAACAGCATAATTCCTTTGTACCTGGACTTTTTGTAAATGAAATGAGAGATGAGAAAACCCCATTGCTAACTAAATTTTCTACGTGGTCTATTTTGTATTTCTTATCAGTCCAAAAGAAAATACTGTTAAAATTAGGATGTTTAATTTCAGGGGAACAGTTACTGAGAACTTGATTATATTGCAAATATAGGGAGAATTATTTTTTATTAATTTAAAAGACTTATTAATGGTCATTGATAATTTCAACCTTCTTTTTTTGTGAAATGTCCAGAGCTGGTTGAATTAAGTCTAGCTGACAGACAATTAACTGATCACCAACTCTTCCTCCCATCTTAAAGCAAGATAATTTTTTTCAATTAAATGTGTGATTTGTATGAAAAGATACTACCTTATTTACATTTTTAATGAAATGACGACATTTGAAAACTATTGCTTGATGATAGAAAAATAATTGTGTTATTAAGAGAGCTGAATTCTGAAATATTGTTGAAGATAAACGCATTTTCGTAACTGCAGGTGTTGGAGGTTGTCATTTTGGCAAAATAAAATAAGCAGTTTCTCATTTTTGCTATATTCTTTTCTCACATTGGTTCAGACTTCCGAACATAATGAAATCTGCAGCTCAAAATTAGAATATCTGGAGAGATGGCAGAAGCCTGCCCTACTAAGAGTATAGTAACCTGCTAAAATTCCTTAGCTTAGCCAGTAACTTTACCTGGCACTGTAGCTGATAATGAGTTTTGCTACTTCTAGGACAGTGTTTCACTGCACCCAGTAAGATGGGTGCACTTGTCAGCTTGTTCCGTACTGGTCTCGGCCTCTGGGCACTAAGGTGCACACAGGATTCTCCATCGACTCAGGTATTAAATGAAAACCACCTTCCTTTCTGTTGTTGTTTCCTGCACTGTTCGCAGTGGCTCATATTTCCCTCTCTCCTATCCCCTTATTTGGAGCTTTCTATCCCCAGCATCACCAGAACTTAGCATTTTATCCCACTCTTGTGTGAAGGAGAAAGGAAAACTGGTAGCAAGTAACTATGAGCAGGAATTTCCTATACTTAGTGAGCCATGAAGAAAATATACTTTTATCCTTCCTCAGTAGATTGATTTGGATTTGCAATTTAAAATAGGTGGTGAAGCTATACTCTGCTGTGAAAGAAAAACCTGGCAATGGTCAATGGTCCATGGTCCAAATAGTTTGGGACCTCTGCTATGAGGCAGCATCTCTAGTGAACTCGTTCTTCTTACGTTTAATTGAATTTGTAGAAATTCACAGGGAAACCAAGTAACTTGAAGGAAATAAGAGCTGATGAGAAGCTCATAATCCTCACTTTGTCACAAACCTCAAAACTGTGTTGGGATTAAACTTACTAGTTTTAGAAATGAAATATGGACAATATGTAGTGAGAGAATAGCAATTACTTGAATTCCAGTGTCCTGTCAGGATTGATTTACAGCATTCTCTTAGGCTTGACCTAGATGACTTCTTCCAAGTTTAATTCAAAGTGTTAGTCTTTTTTTCTTTTCTTTCCTCCTCTTTTCTTCTCTATATTGCATGTTTTCAAAGAAGACTTCTCTATGTTTGAGACCATAGAGACAATAACAATGTTTTATTGTGATCTAGACTGATTGCAATATGTTCCCCCCTCGCCCAGCTTTTTACACAGGTTTAACGAGGACAGCAGAGCAGCCTATGCAGTGTGTTTACTGGGTGAAAAATAGGTCTTGTTCTTGTTTGCATTTTCATAATTTGGGAGATCAACAGAGATATATAAGGGCTGAGACATGAGATTGAGATGTGTATGCACGTGGTCAGATCATAGGCTAATGTTTCTCATCTAGATACTTGAATATATATTAAAGAGATGCACTATGTTTTCTGTCCATCAGAGAACTTCCCTCTTGACAAATAGGGAGTGGTCGTCAGTGTGAAAATCCAGAAAAATGCATAGTATTATGCAAACTTGCTTTTTTTGAGACTTTAAAAAGTAAATCTCTTTTCAGATGTGTCCAGCATATGGTGAAATCACAGGAGTCAAAAGATACCATGGATCTAAATGAATGTCGTTGGCCAAAAGAATAAGTATCTTCCCTTTCAATTCTTTGTTTTGGAAAAGTGGTGGTGGTGGGTTTTTTTGTTTTATTTTTTTAAAGTTATGATGTAGAATTTTGGGAGATGTAACCTCTTCTTTCCTTTTTTCCCTTTGTCCTTTTCTGCCACCTCTGTCCATGAGAGAGGACACCATTTGCTCTGAGCTGTCAGGTGAAGAGCACAGTAGTGACTGGGCCAGTGTCCCGTTCCTGGCAGAGGCTGCAGACTCTGGCCTCGGCTGGCACTTTGGCCTGGCCTGCTGCTGCCCAGGTGTTCTCCTGCCTTCTGAGGCTGGGGGTGACCAAGTTCTGATTTGGGCAAACTGATGTTGTGCATTTGGTATAACTTGATTTGAATGTTAAACACTTCGTCATTTCCCTTATCCCAGTATTAAAATACCCTTTTAAGAAGTATCCACAGGCATTATTTTCAACTTTCCTGACAGCTGTAGAGATGCTTTGTTTTCCTAGCTGTCTTGTGACAGTCACATCAAAAGATATTTCTCATCATCCTGCAGGGAAGTAATAGGTTTAATACATGTATTTTTACCCCAGGATGTTGTTTTCTCTTTGCTTTGTTTCTATAATTGAATGCAATACATGGTTGTCTGATGAAGCTTAAGAAAAAGTATCAAGTGTGCTAGTTTCCTGTCTTTGTGTGTATGTCTCCTTACATACATACATCTTGCCTTACATGAAACACATTTAAGTATTCCCAGATCTCCAAAGTGGCTGCCATTCATTCTGGCACTTGTGTAATTCCATTTGGTGCTGCCATGTGCTGCAGCAATCTGAGTTTTCTGTTCTCAGCAGATGGCAGGGGAATGTGTTTGCCTCTCTTTGGGAATACCAGTCTGGTGGAAATGTTTGTGCTGTGTTTATGTGCAGGTCAGTCAAACAACACAGCTGACCTTAAAGCATTTAGAAATGCTTAAGTGGTCCCATTAACTTCAAAGGGGCTAAGTATCTGAAAAGTGTTTTAATGCTTATATTTCTAGATGCATTGAGACCTTAACACGTTCATTGCTACTTCCTTTGCATTAAGCCCTCAGATTCCAAAAGTGAGTTGCACTTATCTTTGGTAAAGGAAACATTACATTTTTCCTGGTGCAATTCCTAAGCAAAATGAGTTCTGAGATATGAGAAAAGGAAAGGTATCATTAAGTATAATCCTCTCTGTCTATACGGAGTTGACCTTTCTTTCCATGGTGATTTTCAGGATGCTAGCATGAGGATGAAATGTCCTAAACCAGGGAAGTTTATCTGTGTGTTATTTGGAGAGAAACCAACATCCAGCCAGTCTCTAGTCCTATATGGTGCATATTGTATATTTTGCAGACAACACTGGAGTTTGTCAATAGAAAAAACCTGGTATGTTTTGTTTTGTCTTGCTTTATTTTGCTTTGTTTTGGTTTGCTTGGCAGTAACATTTTTAGCATCTTCTCTGATACCTAATGCCAGTAAAACAGACATTGCTTTGCTTTATTTTTCTACAGGGTTTTTCCCATCAGGGACTCTAGACTTTTGTTCTCATATTGTTATGTATGCTATTCATATCTGAGTCCTCTGCCTTGCTTCGTCAGAATTTTTAATTCCCATGTTCTCCATGTCCATCTTGTCTCTTGTTTCATTATAGCTCTTCTTGGGGAAAGTTGAAGGACAGAAAGGTTCTTGGGTATTGCTTGTTCAACGTTGCAGCAAAAATCTTTAAGTGATGTATCCGTTTTATCACCAGTACTTTGAACCTGCTTTAGAGATTCTTATCCATATGTTGGTATAAAACTCTTAGTGGCTCTCTTGCTGCTGCTGAAACGAAGGTGAGTGGTGGCAGTTCCTGTGATACCTGTGCTCAGTGGAGTGGCAAATAGGATACAGCAGCTTCGTATTTCATCCTTCCCCTTTGTTTTCTTCTCCCCTACTTGTCTCCCACTCTCAAGTGGCTTAAGCCTTTTGCTGTTGGCAGCTTTATGGTTTGAGAGAGTTCATGAACAAGCATGTCCCCTTGGCAATCAGACCCTTCCACCCCAAGTATCTTTTCCATGGATGTGCTGGAATCAGCCACTAAATACAACAGTATGCATTTCTGTCCTCCTTCCTCATTCAGCTCAAAAACAGCCGACATTGATGTTACTTTAAGCATTTGTTTACAGCTCATCCATCACCATGGCACTGGGGACCTCTTGGATGCAAAACATCCCGGCTTGCTGTATCTCACAACTGTGAGTAGTCATTTGTACTCTGGCTGGAGGGGGGAAGCCATTTATAGGCCAATTGTCCAAACAGGCCAACAGAGCCTTTTCCTGAGTCTGGGGTCCAACTTTGAACTGTACTTTTACACCCTCTCCCACACCTTCCTTTGGCATTGGAAGACCTGACTGATTACCAGGGTGGTGTTTGCAGTCCGTGATTTGAAAGATGAGATGGCTGAATGAAACATAGCGGAGTATAACGTGCTGAAGGTTAGATTATGTGCTCCAACAACCCTTTCTGTCTTAAAAATCTTTGTCCTCCATGTCCTTTGAAACAGTGAAATGGGCAGTTCTAGGTTGTTCCATGCTTTTTCTAGGCTTCGCTTTAGATCTAGCTTTCCTTTGGCCCAGAGAATATTGTCAGCACAAAACATATTGTTTTGGAGGCAGTTGCATAGATGTGAGCTAATGTTGCAAGAAAGAGGGACGAGTGCCTCTGTATGCATGTCTGCAAGAGAAACTAACTGGACAAAAAAAGGAGCTAGGTACAGCTCATTGTATAGATAGAGCAGACAAGAAGCTTCTTGCAAGTAATGGGCATCTGGAAAGCCACTTGGTTTTTATTACTTCATCCATAGCTTAACAACTTGGGCTTGTGCCATCTAAACATTTGCCCTACTCTCTTGCCAAAATTCACTGTAGAAATAGTGCCAGATAGAAATAAAGGGCAGGCAGACAAAGGACTGTTTTAAGCATCTACTGTAAATTCATACTCTAACAGCTAGTAAGAGAAGTTTGGGTAGCTTTATCTCACTTGCTTCTCTGTTTCTGTTCTCTGCTTCTGTGCAGGAGCTTACGTCCCAGAGAAGTGCTGCAGTATTTCTGACCCGCTTTTGCAGATCTAATGCTTTCAGATATCTCTCAGTAAGGTTCAAACAAACCATCTTATGTGACTGAGAGCATGTCAGAGCTGAGCCTCCAAACTGCTGAAGTTTTATTCATTTTTCAGCAAACCCCTCTCTGTATTGCTAGAATCACACTTGCCCTTGCAACTATCTCTTTATGGACAAGCTATTGTAATTCTTATTGGAACCAACAACTTCCATATTCATGTTTTAAGAGCAGACCTGAAGACATTGTTCTCCCAAGTGCTTCAGTCATCCTGAGTGAACTCTGTGGAAGTGACAGCTGACATGCCTTTGGAGAGGCCTTTTACAAAACGTATTCTGTTCTGAATCAAATGCTGAAGGGTACAGCGATGTGACAGGCTTCAAGAAAACTAACTGAAGGGCTAGGCAGGGTCTAACAGGAAATGTTTAAAAGAAAAGAGAATGAGAGAAAGGAAAAAACCACAAACAAACCAGAAAGTGAAACAGAGGGTGAAGATGAGGGTATAGAGGTAATCACCTTGGTTCTGACTGGACCCTTGCTGTCTTGACTGAAGCCAAAGTTCTGCTGCCTTCTTTTAACATCCTTCCTTATTCTTTTCCTCTGTCCTCTTCCTATGCCACTGTAGCAGGTGGGATGGATTAATCTAACCTAACTTTAGTTGTCTGAGCAAACCCCTATCCTCCCTTTGCAGCCAGTGGAGATAAATGAACATTTTTTGGATGTGTTTCGGCTGACCTGTTTTTGATATCTGTGGTAGTGTGATATGAATGGTATCAGAATGTGCATTTCTCCCTTTCTGTCAAAAGGGGAAACCTCAAACATAAAGTAGGAGCATACATTGTAGAATATTATATTTGGTCAGATGAATCATACTGGGAAGCAGACCAAAGCGATGGTCATTGTCCTGGTGTGCTGTTAAATGTTGAGTTTGGGGCTCAGTAGCTCTTCAGTAGTTGAATAGAGGATGCTTTGAGACCATTCTCTGTTCAAAAGCATGGTTTCCCTTCACAGCCACTGCTGAAGCTGGGAATAAACATGAGGCTCAAAAAAGCTGCCTAATACAGCAGATGATTAGGTCAAAATTTGGACCACTTGTGTCATTATTAAAGTATCTGATCACAAATTATGGGGATCTTTGGGACAAGAATTGAGAGCATGGGAGCACTTTCAAAGGCTGCAGTAAACCTTGGAAAAGACCTCTGGAGCTAAAATTGTGAGAGAACACAAAGCTTCGCAAAATAGAGTGAGAAAACCATAAAAACGAGCAACAATGCAACAAAACAGGACTGATCTGAGCTTTCATGCCAATAATAGCCTGCCTTTGGGGTTGTTGGTTTGAGGGAGAATGGATTTAGCCAGTCCTCTAGGAAGGGAGATCGGCTCTTCAGATAAGTAACTTATTTCCCCCTTCTTATTTTTTAACAGCAAATTGAGCTGTTGGTTTATTTTGAGATCTTTTTTTAATGATTTTGATGCTTTAACCTTTCTAAAAAGAAATGCTTTGTTCCAGAAGGATTAAAATGAAACATTAGTGTTTAAAAGTAGTTATTTCTTCTTTGTCTTCCTGCCCCTCCCCTCCTTCCCAGCTCCCAGAACTCTTTCCCAAATTCAGTCTGAATTCATAAGAATTTCTGGGTTGCTCCTGGCTATGACTGAATTTAGCACTTAGTGAAAATATTTCCTCCTGTCTTAATGGGTCTTTGTCTACATATATGACTTCTGGAAGACTATTTGTTTGCAACTTGCCTCCTAAGTTTATTTTCTATTCTATTTTGTGTTTGTGTTGCTGTGAAATTCATGCTTCCAGTCTGGGCTGAAGGTCTCTTGAATCAGACATTCTGCCAACACAAGAAAAACAGTGGTACTTACCCTAAAGAGGTCACCACCTGATTGCAGAGGAGAAAAAATGAAAAAGTACTTAGCATAATTTCAGATAACTTTTGTTGCTGAACTTTTTATTATGTTACTTGTCTCCAGGTCCTTAGTCATGATCTTGAAAACTGTTTCATGTCTCTTTATGCTGCTATATAAGAATGACCATTAGCCTACACATCAGTTGTTTTTTAGGGTCTACAAATGTACATTTGGAGCAGTGAGATAGCTCTGTGTCTTCATCAGCAAGACACACTGTTCTTGGCTCAGCAATTATGGATGAGTTCTTGGAGCTCCTGCAAACTTAAATCTCAATAAATCAAGGGCTGACTGGACACTGGAGTAATTCCTGTCCTTGTACAAGATAAGCCTGGCATTTTCAGACATGGAGAAAGTGGTTCTGTGATCCTTGCTTAGCAGAACCTGCCAGCAGATCTTCTTGTGAGGGCCTCTGTGCACTAGATGGATTAATTCAGGAATATGTGTAAATCAGTTCAATGACTGAGATTATACACAATTCATCAGAAGTCTGTGGTGTATGTAAGGAATAGCAATGCTCTTGAAGAACTATAATTATTGGTAAGCCACTTTTGCTTTGAAAAGGGCTGTAAGCATTTTGTTTTAACGCAAAGTAGTTTTCTGTAGTTCTGTTCATGCACACTTGCCTTTCCTTATGCATGCACAAGAGAGAAATAGTAAGACACTGGAAGAAGGATTAGCTCTTTAATAGTCCCAACCCAGCAAGTACTGCAGAACCCACTGTAATATTTACTCTTTGGAGAATTCTTAGCAAGATTTCCAAGTGAAAGGATTGTTGCTAAAATTATGTACCTTTACTGGCTGCTGGGGTTCTTCCACCTGTACTTGGCAATTGGATCTACGTAAAACAGCTGAGCTACTGTTAACAAATAGAATTTACACATCTGACATGTCTGTGCAAATGTCTGAATTTCTAGAAATCAGATACGGGTAGTGAATGGCAAAAACCCCCAACCAACCCCCCAAAAATGCTGTATAGATGTTTCTATGTCTAAATACCAGTTCATGGTATTTGGTTGTTCTCAGAGAGTGGCTACATCTGGAATTTTTTTTCTTTTTCTTTTTTTTTTTTTTTTTTAATTGGCATAAAGACATACTGCTTTGTTTTCAAGATGCTGAAATTAGGATGGGAATAGACTTGTGGTCCTGGGGATCAAGATATCCCATCTGCATATTCTTTTAGCTATAAATCTGAGAATCTGTCTTAGCAAAAAAAACCCCAAAACAAACCAAAACAAAAAAAAAAAAACCCCAAAACCCCCAAAACCAACCAAATAAGCCAACTCCTAAAATAAAACTAATTTTTTTCCCAAGTTAAAGGTCAAATAAACTTGACTTGATACATTTATTTTTAATACTGAAAAAAAATCAACATTGTCATGAATCTAAACCAACCTTTTACCTGCAGAGAAACACATAGGTCACTATTAGTTTTGAGTGATATAGAATTAAATACATGAACTGTCAACACTTTGAATTTAAACCCACAAAATGAACTCCAAATGTGATCTATCCAATTAATTCAGTGTGAGTGGATTTATTGCCAGGAAGGAGAAAAGGTGAAAACAGAAGCTAAGTGAAAAAAATCCACTTTGGGATTATATAGTGGGTAATATAAGCTTCTAGACTCTATAATTGAAATACATCTCTGCTGTCAGATGTACCTGGTACATAAACACAGAGTTTGAAAATTCATTCTTCAGTTAGAAGAGGGAGAAAAAAATTAATAAAACTTAGTAGTTGAATAAAACACATTTAATAAAAAGTCATATTTTCTGTGTATTGGTTTCCATGCACTCCTGACCAGTTGGTGGCTTCCTGTTTCCGTTGCTGAATACTGCTACCGCAGTAAGACAATATATAGCCACGGATATTACATTGATTTACTGAAAGGGTACTGCAGGAGAACAGGAAACTTAGTTGGCCAGTGTTGCACTTCCATAACAAGCATTACTGCCAGATAATTAACCTTGCTGTTTGTTTAGCACCCTCAGAAAGCTTCATTACCAATGCAGTCAATTATCTTCTGGTAATGGCTACTACAGAAGGTAGAATTGCTTAATTAAAATTATTTAGACCAAAGAAGCTGTATGATTAGGTAACATATATTGGAATAGAATAGAATAAACTCTCTGAGCTACATCCCTCATCTAAGTCTTGTATTTCACATTTCAGAATGCCAAATTCTGCATCTTTTTCCACAGAAAAATAACAATAATAATAATTATGTATTCATTCTCCCATCTATGTACATTTCCTTTCTCAATAACATCTTTTTATAAAGCAGCTACAGTAGGAGGAGGAAAGAGGTGAATCAACCATGCTGAGTGCTCTAAAGAGTAAGGATAGAAGTGGGTCCATTGCATGGAAGAAAATGAAAAGGAGGGAGGATTATTGCTGGTAAGAGATGTAACTCACAGCTATGCAGGTAGTTGTTAGGTGTTGCTGAAGAGAGTCTCTTGATGGCCTTCTCTGAGGAGAGAGATTTGATTTGTTCCCCCCTCTGTGACAATTTGCATTTCCACCTTTATAGTTCATCAAAGAAGTGGAAAGAGGCCTGAGTTTTTGACAGTCAGCCTTAGAGCAGGACTATCTTTGAAATTAAAGGCTGGTTGATATGGAGATACAGCTTTTGGTACCTGTTTCAGTAGGACTTGAAGATAAGGGTTTTTTTCCATTCTATAAAAGTCTTCAGAGCTTTGCTCCCATTTCCAAGAGCACTTGAAAGCCCAGTGGACCATTAACAAAGACTTAAATTGATTAGTTAGTCTTAGAGCTAGTTCTGTACTCCTAGACAAGTAAACCCTGACTGATGAGTGTTTTGCCAACAAAAACCCCAGTGGGATGGAATTGTATTAGTAAAACTGTTCTTTTACCAGTCTGTCTTGTTTCACTCATAGTTGATTTTCCTGTGTGGCTGCAAATTTGCAGCCTTGCTGCTCTGCTTAAGTCCATGGTAAGAACTCTTTACTGTACATACAACATAATGTTGTTATTGTAACTTGCTCATAATAGCAACCTTAGTCTAAGCATGGTATATGACTTAGTACCTGGTATTCCTCTCAAGGGCTATATTTTTAAAGGTATATAAATGTCAAATATGTAATACAGGTGAGGGGAAAAAAACACTAAAGTAAATGGCATAGATGAGAACATCCATTGCAATCTGGCACCTAAGCTACAAATCCAGGTTGGAAAATCTGATTCTGGACAGGCATCTGTGTGCTAGATTACCTCAAAAAACTCAACTCCTACATTATTTTTGATAACGGGACTTGGGTTTATATGTCACCTATGCACATTTTAAACCTTTGTCTGAACTTTGTGAGTTATGGTTCTTTTGAGTGAATTGATAGTTGCTATAGAATAGACTCCAAAGGCAGAAGCTAATGAGGTGAATGAAATCCTGGTGGAATGAAATTAATGGCAGAACTCATGTTGGTTTTATACAGCCAAGATCCCACTTACGATTTCTGTACCAGGCTCTGAATTTCTAGTGTCTTAAATATGTCTTAACTATAGCCTTTTTATCCCCTGAAAACCATAGAGAACATGAGAGATTATAGTTGAAATCATATTTGCTCTAGTACGGTATCTCTATCTGTAAGTAATCTCTGCTATTAAGAAAATAATTTTGATCATTTCTGCTAATTCTGTCTCAGAAGAATAACTGCAGGCATAGTAATGAAACCAGGTACTCTTTCTTACTCCTTGAAAAAAACCCATACTAAAATGCAGGAATAAGCAAATAGCTACTTAAGAGGCACTGCTTCTATGCTAAGCATGCAATTAACCTATGAACCTTGCTGCCTTAAGATATTATCGAGGCAAACAATTTAGTGAGATTCCAGCAAAGCCTAGCTATTTATATGAATAGTAAGAATAATCCAGAGGTGTAATAGCTGCCATAAAATATAATGTATTTAGGAAGTCAGAGTTAGACACAAGCAAGATTACCAGCTCATAATTTTGCCTTAAGTTTTGCCATGTTCAATCTTTTAACAAACCCTCAGGTCTAAAGCACATTGGTTTGTGAGAAGTTAAACTTTCTTCTTTAAAAAATGTGTGAGATATATGTTGCTGCTTCTTTTGAGAACTCTGAAAAAGTGAAAATTGAAATTCAGATTAGCAGAATGCTTGCTTTCTACTTAAAAAAAAAAACCAAACCTCAACCAAACAAACAAAAAACCCCCAACCGCATTAAAAAGATCTCTTATGCTCAAGGTCATGTTTCTTTGTAGAGCTGACCTGTAAGGTTTGAATATTAATGGCAATTGTGACTGCACAGAGACAACCACTACTCTGTGAGGTAGTGTGGGGAAAGGAAACATTCATGTTGACAGCTGATACCCTTTCTGTACCAGCCCTGAGTTCCAGGGGCTGCACATGGGGGACAGAAAGACAATCATGATCTCTGTCCTCCTTTGTAATAAAGCCACACTAGAAATTGGAGGGCAAATGCAGGCTTTCTCTAGAACGTGCCAAGGATGTCTCCAAATAGATGAAAAATTTCAACTTTGGATAAGTTACGGTACTTCAATAACACACATCAGCAGAGCTATAGTAAAGATATGTGTGTATATGTGAGGATGTTGGTCTACGGCAAATAGTAATGTAGCTTCTTTCTCACTGTGCCTGGAAGTATTTAAAAGACGTGTAGATGCGGCACTTAGGGACGTGCTTTTAGTGGGACTTGGCAGTGCTAGGTTTACTATTGGACTTGATGATCTTAAAGGCCTTTTCAAACCCAAACGATTCTATGGTTCTTTTTTCTGGTTAGTATAACTTGAATTACTATGCTTTTATTACAATTTACAAAACTGCATATAGACAATTCTGCAGCTGATAGTAACTTTCTAAGAGTCTGGAACTTTGTTTATCTCTGCCCAAGAAAGTCTTGTCCACCCTTTAACAGATCTTGTTGCAATACTCAGTAGGGTGCCAGAGTGTTTCCAGATGATTGGAATATAAACAAGACCATAGGCAGCTTACTCAAAATAACGAAACCAATAAACTAGATTGTCTTGCCTAGCAGTCCTCACATTTTCTTCAGTTGCTTCATGGCAATAACAATGACGAGCTTTGTAGAATTGCTGGTAGATACCACAGATGGGACTGACCTAGGACAGGGCAATATTTCTACAGAGCAGGAAAATCGCCTTTCTTTTTTAGAAATCTATCTACAATCTTAGAGCATTTTATGGGTAACCTTTGTATTTGCTCCTTCCTTGCTCTGCACAGAGCACTGGCAATGCCACAAGGACACTCTGCAGCCTAGAGCAGATGCTAGTACCACTTTAAATTAGCTCTTATCATTCAGTAACTGATTTGCAACCAAGTGCCCTTAAACATATTTGTTCCCCCCAAATACAGTCAACTCAAAATAGAACCTCAAGTGAGAGAAAGTACAAACAGATTCAAGTTCATGACATACTCACAATTACTGTATGGAAACAATAAAACAGGGAAAAAAATAGAAACCACTTCAAATCTTATTTCCTCCCAAAAGAGAGTGTAATCAAGGTATAATGAGCATTGAAATTAATAAATTAAAAATAAATGCCCATAAGAGGGAGAAAAAAATGTGTTAATCAGTTGGCAATTATATTTTTGGCATTGTAAATTAATTCCCCAAATGAATCTCCTTCCAGCTTATTTCACTCCATTATCTGTTTTCTTCCTTATTTTTATCTAATGATTAGCGTTTCTGAATTCTGTACATAATGATAATTTTTAAAAAACAAAGGTGCTTGTTTAAAGATAAAAAAAAGACTGTGTGTCAAACACAAGATTATGACGTTTTGTCCTTTCCAATCTGTGAAGAACAGAAATGTCCTTATAATGAAGCTGTCCTTTTAGTGTTCTTTTTTTTTTTTCCTGTCTTTTTTTCTAGATTGAGCCTTGTGGCATTACTCATCTTTTCAGTAATGGAAATGATTCTCAATTGTCTACCAACTACCACTAAACAGCGATCTGCAACAAAGCTCATCTGTTCCAACTCTTCCATCTTTGCTCCACCCTCAAGTACTAAGAGGCTTGCAGACAGCCTGAGAAGTTTTAAGTTAAGGAAGGGGAGGTGGGGGAAACCCTAGCTCTACTTATTGACAGTACTTTCTCACTTATGTATCTCCAGATTTTATCATAACAGCATTTTCTTTCTGCCCATGTATCAAAAGCTGCAGTAGCTAGACAATTATTGATGGCTAACCTGAAATAAAGAAGTAATATATTAGATAGCATCCAGGAAAGTGGCTTGATCTGGGAAGTAATTAGGAGAAAATAAACAGCAGCTGGAATACCTTGTTTGCTTTTGTTTCTCCCTCTGCCTCACCAAAAAACCCCCTAAAAAAACCCAACAAACAAAAATGTCAGTATCGTGCTTTGTAGATGAAAATTTCTGAAATAGAGTGAATGACCATAAATGTAATTTATCATAGCAATGCAGTTCAGAGGAGGTGAGACAAAAGCCTGTATTGTTCATGACTTTCTGAAGTACAGTGGAGAAGAGAAATTTATTACCACAAGCAGGAGGAAGGGCAGAACTAATACATAAACCAAGGTGTCACTTAGATTTCAGAACTCAGGCAGTTTAGGATCTGCTGCACAGTATTTCCTATATCTGAGAGGCTCAGACACTGCTGTCCTGATTCTTTGGAAATACGTTCAAGGATAAGGTGGCAAGAGGACATGAAATCTGCTGCTGCATTTTCCTGCCACCCATCTCGGGAGTGTTGGTTTGCCACGTGTTTAACTTGGTGAGCTGAGGAAGAGGGATTGTCTCGGTTTCTCCCTCTGATCTGTTCTTCAAGTACCCTGTACTCTTAGAAGAAAAACATATCAATGTGCTACTTGTACCTCTACCGGGGTCTGTTTCCACCATCAGACCAGAAAAGGGCTCTACTATGCTCCTTCCTGCTGTCTGTCCTTCCATCCTTCCCCCTTACACCAGCTTCTCTAGCATCTTGTGGAGCAGTGACTCAGGGATTTTCACAGCATGGTGGAATTTTGCATATGCCCTCTCCTGCTGGCATCCTCCCAAGCAGCGCCTATGCTGCTTGGAGTTGGGTGGGAGGACATAGAATGATCTGCCAACCACCTTGAGCCACTATAACTGGTGTAATCCTGGGGAATAAAAACTCTTCAGAACACTAGCACAAGAGAGGCATGCCTCACGGACCAGACAGTTTCTGTATGAACATGTGTGAAGCACGAATGCGTGGTGTTGACTTGTTAAGCTCTTGCCAGGGAGACAACAGGGGCATCTGTCTTCACTAGCTTCTGAGGTCTTTAGTTGAACAGTCGGTGACCAGTAGTTTTGAAGTGAAAAGACAAAGTGCTTGTGTAGGAGTGTTTCTGATAGAAACATCTGTACGATAGCGTGACAAGACTACCTTAAAAAAAAGGACTAAGTGAGCTGTAGCAGCTGGGTCGCTGGGCGGCACATTGGTGAGTTGTCTTGGCTGTAGGTAGGCTGCGCTGCTTGGAGGAGGGAGTGCTCCGTCCATGCCAATGGGTGCTGGACTGTGAAATAAACCTGTAGGTACTGTTCAGATATAATGTAATGATTTGCAATGAAATAAGTGTAAACAACTTAGGAAACGCATGAAGAGACCTCACAGTGGGATCCTAAAGAATTGCCAGCAACTAACCATGTTTTGCACATTAAATACATATTCCTTTCAATTGTTCAATTAGGTCTGTGTTAGTTTTACCAAAAAAAAAAAAAAGATCAAAACCAACCAAACCAAAACCCAAAACACATAGCAAAAGATTAATACAACAGTGTTATGTTCTGTATTTTCCTAGCTCTGTCCTTTTTCAGCACTAAATAGACTCAGGCTCCTTTGGAGGTGTTGGATTATTCAGAGGTGTGGCGTCAGTAAATCTTCCACTAGTAGGATTCTTTGTGTTAGATTTTTGTGGCAATAATTTCAAGCTATTCTGTTTCATGTTACTCTTGTTATCAGTAAATTTTTTACAACAGTATTCTTAGCCTGGCTGAAATTGGATAATAGTCTATCAAGGATCTTTGATGCATGAAAGAAAGCCTAATATTAAATATTCCTGTGCAGTGTGCTGACAATGTACAGGTGTTCTCCTATATGCTAACAACTCAGTACCTACAAGTGTTTCACTGCAAAACTGGCACATCCTGTAAAATGGGCCAGGGCTGCTGGAATACAGTTAGTTAGGCTGCGACTCTATGTCCTGTGTGCTGGCCTACAGCTATACTTTCTCTGTGACTGATGTTATTACTGTCTTTTGAAACTTCTTTATTCTTCACTTGCCGAGATTTGTGCAGCCTTATTAGTTACAATTACCGTTGTTGCAAACAATCTTACTCCTGGAGTTTCGATGTCAGTGTTGTATAATGTGTTACAGGTTTTTTCATCTGTTAAAAGGAAATAAAATATATCAGTTTAGTTATTTACATGTCTGCTAAATAAAATCCTCCCTTAGCCATGGCATGATTCAAGCATTAGACAATGCTGACATGATAACAGCCACATGCAGGTAGATCATTCTGCCCTGTTCCGTGCTGCTCATGCCTCTAACGCTTCTTCCTGAATTGGTGATGTCCACGGGAGCTTCATCCCTGTTATAAGCGGAGTTGCATTGCATCCTGTCAGCCTGTTCCTGATATAATCCTGTGTAACTTTGCATGTAAAAGTGCAGAATTATGAGCCTTGGTTCAAATCTCTGTTTCTAAGCTATTTTAACCAGGAGGCTTTGATGGTTGTAACACTATTCTTCTTACAATAGTGCATTCATTGTACAGTGTAAGCAACTGATAATAAGTAGTGAGGGTCACCTCCCTGCAATTTCAGGGTCTCCTAAGAAAGTGCTTGCTAGTAGAACAGCAGCAGCATAGAAAGGACTGTCAGTTTGAAAGGTAATTTAGAGATCCATACAGAACAGGGGCATTTGATTTAAGGAGAGTCCTACGAACAAAGCATGCTGTTGGTGGTGTGAGGTGGTTCTCCTCTGCTTCCACGCTAACCAGGTACTAGATTGGCCTCCTGAGGGGATGTTTATGTGCTCATTTGTCAGTCTCGAAGTTCAGACTTCTGCCATTGTGTAAGAAGTAACAGCCCGCAGTTTAGCATTGGGCTTTCGTACTATTACTCCCTTTGCTCAAGTGCCAGGGAACAAAACCTAATTGAATGGGGATTGTCCGCTCTCAGTTCTGCCTTCCCATCCCCTCCATGCAGTCAGGGAGAAGAGCAGCTTTGTACTGTGTTGTTCGTTGCTGTCACTAGGCATGTAACGAATGAAGGAAAAGGCACAGGCACTACCAATGGGTGAAACAGATGGGGACTTGTAGCCAGTAATGAAGTATCACAGGTGACGGATCTTTTCAGTGACAGCGGTGGTGTTCCTGAACAAGCCCACCTGGATGCAGAGGATGGCTTTGCTAGGGTTATGGGTAAGAAAGAAAGGGAAGTTGGTGTTTATTATCTCTTGGGCATCTGTTTAATTTGCATGCAGAGAGCTGCGCATGTGGTTAGGTAGTGTGCTGTTGCTTTTGGAGGACAGAGCCATCTCCCAAGACTTATGGTGGTCAGTTGTTACAGAGAAGGGGAAATAAACACGGTGGGCCAGAAAGCCTCAAGAACTTACTGATTCTGTACAGGGCTATGGAAAAGGGACAGGAGTCTTATTTTGAAAGCCATTTGCTTTCTCATTCTGCTGAGACGTGAATCCAACCATAAGGTGGAAATGCTATGGCAAGTCACCAGCTCACATGATCCCTGTGCTATTAGAGATGTGTTTCAAATACAGCTTTTGCTCTGTAAACAAATGCAGTAAAGCTTTGAGGAGGATCTAAAAGAAAATCCACACACAGGTATATAAGTATATAAAACATATATGTGATGTGTTTGTGGAAACTGAACATAAATATTTTGATATATATACACACATATGGGTTCATAAAACAGAGAATAAAGTCTCTATTTAATGATAAAAGCATGTAGATGATTATATTCGTCCTCCAGTAAAATTCATGTTTGGAGAAAGAACTAAAACTAACATCCTCACTGTTTTTCTTCAGCAATCATCAGGCATTTCAGGACATGAACAATCAGAGCTGTCCTGCTGAGGTCTGCTAATTGCACATATGTGCTATCCCCTCGTGTTTTTCAGTTTTCCTGTAATTCATAACTAAACCGGGTTGCAAAAATACCTGGTACCTGCCTAGCAGTTCATGTGATGGCAGCATGTGCGGCAGGGCAAGAGGGAGTACTGGGACAAAATGAGCAGTAACTTGTTTTTCCTACAGTAAACGTAATGTCATCTTGACATCCTGCAAATCCAGGTGCTGCCTACAGGAAAATTGTGTAGATAACCTCTGAGAAAAGACAGCTGGTAAACCGCATGATTTCTTAAGCCGAATCAGCAGAGTTCCTAAAGCCAAAAATCTGTTTTACATCATAAAACAAGATTTATTCTTTGTTCCCAAGTTTTAGGCAGACTCATTCTCACTATTCCAACTTGCTTAACTTTTACTCACACTTCAATCATTTTTCAGTCATGATAGTCTCAAAACTTGAAACACTTTAGCTATTTGACACTCCAAACTTCACATCCATGGTGTTCAATCATTAAGAGTTTGCTAAAGGGTCTGAAAGAAATCTACCTAAATCGTACTTATCTGTTCTTACTAGCATTCAGGTGGCCTAACTACCTGTAATTTACTGCTTTTATATTTCACATAACTGTTCTAAACAACCACGCAGATTGGAGTTTGTATCGTATGGTAATTCAAGCTTTTTTGAGGACTATTTTTAAGATACTGGTTGTATTCTTTGGACTATGCTGTATTTATTACTGCTGGTATTTTTAGGACGGGGTCACCAGGAGGTGCTTCTCTTCGGTTGCTGCTTGGGATCTGGACATTGTCTATTGGGCTGAGACCTGGGGAAAGGGAGATTATTTGTGTGCCCTTTATCAGTGTTGGATGGGAAGCCCATGCAGCCAGAAAGGAGGGAGCTTAATAAGGTGCACACTTAAGAGAGTTGTTTGTATGGGGAAAGTTACAGCCCTTCCCTGTTTCCTGCTGTAAATATATGTCTACTTAAAGTTGCCTTTGTTCTGAGCTCAGTGCGGTTGGATGAACAATAGTTTTATCCATTTTCCCATTACTGTTTTATAAAAGGATGAAAAATCTTAGGGATGTTGCAGAAACAGAAGTGTTATTAACTTGAAACTGCCATATTGTTTATTTCCCGCTTTTCCTTGGCAGAACTTTCTGTAAATCACTATTCCTGAGGGTAAACATGTTGGTTAGTATTGGACCTTACATTGTTTGAGGGTGCTCACTTTTATTTAAAACTTTTCACTGGAGTCAAGTATCTGATGAATCTGTGTTTTCTTACAAAAATCTAAAGCCATTGCACAACAGTATTACTTTAAATAGTTCTGTGGGATGTAAACCCCATGAAATTATGCTATGCTTTATCAAAGTTCTCACTTGAAATGCATTAGAAAGAATTCATCCACATCAGGCTTTCTTTTAAACAAAAATAAAACAAACCCAACCCCCCTAAACTGCAAAGTCAACCACATTGCAAATTGTCTAATCAATAAAACAAGTGGTTAATTTTTAATGGAATGTTAAAAGCCCTCTCAAACTTGATCCATATTTCCATAAAACTGTTGGAGGCAAATTTAAAGAGGAACAATTATTTATTGAGGAAAGTCCATTATGGCTGCGTAGCTGTGAGTGGGAGATGAACCTGCAGCACAAAGCTGGGGTTTAAGTCCATTCCCACACTTGACTTTCCAGTGTAATTTCTGATTGACAAATCTGTGAAGCAATTGTAATTTTCAACCTTTATTTTTAGTGCAGGAGTGCCTGAGGTCAGACAGCATAAGGTGCTCTGCAGGTGCAGCCTGCAAGGGTGCCTGAAAAGAGTGATCCAGTCAAAGCAGGCCACTAGCTGTTGCAATGTTCATTGTCAATGGTAAATAAGGGGACGTCTATTATAAGTAAGTGCTCCACAAGCACTCTTTTCCTGAGCATATCATAAAGGGAAGTGGGTCTTGGAAGACGAAAGAGCAATGGGCTTTGAAATGATTTCTGGGAAAGTATTCCATGCTCTGAGCCTAGCAGTGAGGAAAATGGTGTCGCGTGAAAGCGTACAAGTCTGATGTGTGGCTGAGGGAGGCCCTCCCGTTGAGTCACGAGGTTCAGAAAGGACCCCCTTGCTTTCTAAACTTCTCAGAGAGGAGCCTAGGTGCGGCTAGGTCCAGTCTTAGTCCCAGACTTGGTCAACAGTTTATGTCTAAAGGATTATGTGTGTAGCCACTTATCAGAGTCAACGTTTGTCTGTCAGAGCCCCACTAAGGACTTTCACTGAAACAGTTTCGCAAAGTTGAAAAGAAAAATAGGTAATTTATTGAGGCGACAGATATAAAAAGTTCAGAATTGCCGTTGATAAATGCACTTACTGCAACAATTTGGAGCTCAAGTTAATAGTTCAGCGCTTTTGTTAATGACAGTTTTCCCGGGGTAACATCCGACATAATCGGAGGCGCAAGTCTTACCAAAGAGGCGTCCCTGCTTGGGGAGGAGAGAGGTCCAGGCCCGTCGACCTGTCCGGATAGTTGGAGTTCGCGTCCTCAAAAAAGAGGATTCTAAATGCCAGATTTATACTTTTGGCGAGGTGGGACTAAGTCAGGTATTGTATGCCGACTGGCCCTTAACAAGGCTTGTTGTGCAGTTGATCGGGGCTGGGGGGGGGAAGTGGCAGAGAACAAAGGCGTTCAGTACAGAGGTGCGGTGGTCTGTTTGGTTTTACCAAAGTAACGTCAAGCTGTGAAGGCTCCCCCTCACCCCAGGCATCACTTAGTTGATTAAGGAGTAGACCCGTCAGGCGCCGCATCTTGTTAAGATGAACAAATTGCTCATCTCCTGCCCCTGTTCAGGTCCAGTGCTTATCAGTGCAAGATAAGCAAGTTGCTCAATCCCTGTTCTCGCCCAAGCTGGACTCCCCCAGAGCCCCTTCTGCTGGTTCATAATGGCCCTGTATTCGGCACCAACAAGCCTGGCATCCCACAAGTGGCTTACTTCATGGCGGAAGTAAGCGGGCAACGTTACTGTTCTTTACAAAGTAGGCCTTCGAAATCAACAGGGGTTTTTTCTGTGTGTGTGGTGGTGTTTTGGTTTTTCTTGTCAGGTTAAATGAAATGAATATTTAATTTGGTGTCAGACCCGATTAAAGTGGGGGTTTTTTTTTTGGTTTTTTTTTTTTTTTTTTTTGTTTTGGTTTTTTTTAACCAAGATGTTCAAAGTGGAATGAGGCAGTTTAGCACTGGGTTTCTTTTGGGAGTTATTCAGGCTCCAGACTGCTTTGCCATAGTGCAGGGCAGGTTTCAGCATTACTATTCTTCATTACAATTACATAAGTGCAAATGCACGGTGGTAAGAGGAGTCTGAGGATTCTGGGTTGTATGATATATTGGAGACTACAATACTTAGGAATTACATCTCCCAGGAAGCACTATGCCACTGTGGAAAAATACAGCTTAATGTTGAACGTTAGACAGAGGATTGGAGTCTAGTCTGTAGCTAGATTAAGTATTTTGATATGAGGAATGTTGATATGCTTGGTTGTTTTCATCAAAAGTGTTGAAGCAAAACATTTATTAGCTTAATTTCTAGCCTGTGAAAATGCTAGGAAATAAGTAGACGAAGTCTAAGTGGAATATATGGAAATCAGTCTGATGCAGGATAAAAGTAGGTACTGGAATCTCCCACAGAACAGATATTCTGGATTTCTTTCTTTTTAAGTGTTAATGCTTTGTGTCTAGATGAGTTTTAATGCAAACCATGTTTAAGGTATTACTCTTAAATTTTGAGACCTAACTCACTGAGAAACTTTTTCTGTAGACTTTGTCTATCACACTGCCTACTCCTCTGAGAGAATCAGCAGTAGTTGTTAGATGACAAAAAAAAAAAAAAAAAAGGGACCTGTAGTGAGCATAATTCCTGTGAGAAGTCAGGAGGAGCTGCTCTGGATGTGTGAGGTAGATAGTATGGCCATTCATAGGTCTATTGCTAACTTTCTGGAAGTGTGTAGCTGACAGGAAACAATCCAGAAAAGTGTATTTTTTATGCTGTTTTTATTATTACAGTACACAAACAAATACATGGACAGCCCAATATAGTTCATATATTGTGATATATGATACATATATTAGGAAAGTGCCTGGACTTTGATAAATTTAAGTAGAAGTATGGGATGGCAAGAGCTGTGACAGGCCACATGAGAGACTGTGTGATATAAATAGATATCTGCTTTTTCAGCAATCATGTGACAAGAAGGGAGCTATAACTTGGCCTGTCTTCTCATTAGTAAATGGGAGAATCCTGCAGGAAGGCACAGCGGGTTGTGTTTCCTTCAGCAGGGCTGTGCAGAGGAAGAAATCTGGGCTCCAGCAAGCCCAGGGAATGAAGTCAGGACTGGCAGTGGGGGTAAGAGCACGTGGGACTTTTCCAGGTGTTAAAAGGACAGACAGACTCTGGGAATGAACGTGTTGCCTTTGTGACTATTTAGGAACCAGTGAAGATCCCAAGTCTCTGGTAACACTGCAGGAGTTCACATGTTTAGGCAAGATTATTTCTTCAGCATTCATTTTCTGCATTTGATTCAGTGGTGGGGTGTTGCTCCTGAGCAATGTCCTTGAACAGTGGAAGAGCAGCAGGAGCAAGGCGAGCTCCTGCTCCTTGCATTCTGAATTGAGGCTCAGCATCAACCTGAAAGGATCTCTGTTGTACCCTCACATAGTTCATAGTATGCATTAAATAGCAGACTAGTTCCAGGTACACTTTCATACTGGAGAGTTCGTTTTGATTTTTTTTTTTTAAATTCTGCATCTTGATTCACCCTGCGTGTGTAGTTTTCTTTTGTTTTTTGTTGCTGATGATTTAATGCCATGGCATTGCTGTGTGTGCTTCTTTGATAGTCTTGTACTCTGGTGCTCTTTGGAAATGATCAGTCTCATCTGTTCCTTCAAATGGATGGGTGGTCTGTAACGTACAGTCTTATATTCTAGACCAAGTCTGTGTTCATTGTAAGGATATTTTCTTCTGAACACTATGTTTGTGGTTACATCTGATGTTTGCTTCTTTATTTAATTAAAAGTGATAAAATAAATATATCTGATTGCTACTTGTCCCCAACTCCTCCACAGATAGTAGAAGTTTATTTAGGCTGGAGATCAACAGGAACTTGGTGGAAATCACTAAACTGCTATGGCGAATGTGAATCATTTGCTTAGAGAGAGGAAGAAACTGCATAATCAATTATTGATCTTTCCTGCTCTGTGCTTCCTCTTCTGATTAAATCTTCCAAAATATTGATACAGAATTATAGCAAGAAAAGTTATCAGCTGGAGGTGAATATGTCTGACCTTGCTATGGGATGAAGGCAGTTGAAGAACAGTGAGATGGGGAGAGTGCAAGAGGTGAGGTGAAGTTGTCTGGGAGTGTATGACTGTTATTGTATAGCTACTGAGAGAGAAACTTTCAGAAGGGCTGGTGCTGGATGTTCCTTCAGGCACTATTTTGGTTAAGAACACCATCCAGAACAGCTCCAAGATATGTGAACCCAAGTCATTGTCAGACATGGGCCCAGAATTAAGCTCCTCTGTAGTTCACGATTGCTTTCCTGTCTGATTAAAAAGAGTGAATCTAGCAGCCTTCTGGGATATGCTAGGAAAAAAAAATTAGGTTGACGAAGTTTATTAAAAAGGCTGAGCATTCATGTCTCAACTGCTTGAGAGGATGAAGAGTTTTTGCAGCGGCTAGCTACATGCCTGTTGGAATGATTGTTTAATTAAATTTGATTGCTTTACTAAGGGATGTCATACCTTGAGAGGAACGTGGGATCCTTATGTTTCTTTGTGGACCCAGGGCCACAGTCTCTGGGAGTTTGATGGTTAAATCCAGCTCTAGAGTTTTGTAGGTGCACCTTTAGCAGGCATGGAGGAAGGGCTTAGTAAACAGCCTTAACTCATTTGAAGTTGTCACCTTCTCGACAGGAAAAAAATAAATAAAACAAGCCCCACACATACCACGTGGCAGAGACCGATCCACCTCAACCCAAAATCAATGTTATGCTTCCTGTTATTGTGTTAGACAAAGGATTGAAAACTTGCTTTTTCAATTGATTTGTTTTCTACTGCAAAACTAATTATGTCCAATGCAGTTCTTCCTCTACCTGCCTCCGGAGGGGAAACTATATTGGCAGCGGTGGCTCCTGTCCTTTGCTCAGGCAGCTGTGTCAATATCCCTGTTGTGTCATTGTTTGTTGAAGGGTGAAAGATCCCAAACTTCAGCAAAGTCTTCCATGCATTCACTCTTTCAAAATGCCCTTTTCAACCTGGCCAGCCCCCAGACACGTGCTGTTGGTCAAAGCTACCCACAGTGGTGCCCTAACAGGCAGAATGAACACATGGATGCACATCAAGAGGAATCCGTCCCTAGGAGTGGTGGGTGCTAATGCATTTTGGCTTTGCCAGGGATTTTCAGAGATGGCAAATCAAGGACCTTGATTTCTGAGGGGTTTTGAAACTGAAAAGTAGTGAGATATCAGAGGATTCTTTCCCCCCCCAAATAATTTGGAAAAGAGGTTGGGAGAAAACTCTCCCTTTTAGTAATTTTTAAGCCTAAAATGTTACTATGTTACTTTCCTGGAGATGTTTGCTAGACATACAGAGAGCCATCTGTTCCTGGGGTTCCTGTCTGGATTACTACTGTGCAACTCTTCTAATGCCAGTGATGACTGCAGGGTGGATTTCATGGTCCACATCAGCCTTGGAGATATGGTGGCATAGTCCAGTTTGGGGTTTAATGAACCACAGGCTTCACATATATTTCTTCCTCTTGAGGTGTTAAAATTGTAGAGTCCCAGGTGTTTCACTCAGGATGGCAGCAGACTGTCATACCCATGCTGGACCTTCCTAAATTCTACAGACACACCAGATAACGCAGTAGTAGATCAGTTCTGCTGAGAAAGAGCTTTCCACGGGACCAAAATTTGTTTCTAACTGAATGTAAGGGCTGGGAGGTGGACTTTTCAGAATAATGGTTTCCCCAGATGGTAAGAGCTGCATTGGGCAGTGAAAGCTTCCATTGACGTTGCCCTGCTAAAGAGCAGGTCTCAAGGCACCACCGCAGCTAGGCAAACTCGTCCTCTGCAGCAGAGCCCTGGCTGCTGCAGAGCTCTGGTGCAGTGCGCTGGGAATTCCACAGCGGCTCCCTTGTATATGAAAAAGCAGAAGGCTTTTAATAAATTAAATGTGAACTTCCCCAACACAATCACTGTGTTTGCTGCTCTCTAATATATATTTTGTTGTTATTTTCCATTTGTTTAACACTGTCCTCTGCTTTCAGTTTTCAAGGATGCTAGAGCTGTTTGCGTTGTTGACATGTAACAGTATCATAGATGCCAGTGGCAAATCGGGAGGCATTTCGGCATGCCAGGATGATGGTGATTGGTATGGTGGCTGCTCGTTGTTAGCTGGGAGACCCTCTGTAGTATGGGAGGAATTGACACATGAGGGAGAAAGTAAATAGGCACAACACACTTCATATCCCAGAAGCAGTGAAGAAACTGGGGATTTTCTGTGAGGTGAAATATTCATGAACTAGTCCTGTCTGAGGACTCAGGGATTTTTAAAGCCCTGAACACTTCCTCTGAGATGCTCAGTACCTCAAAAACCTGAACCTAGATTTAATTCAGCATCAGATTAGGGAGAAGGTGAACAATTCAAGTGTAGGCAGGCAATGAAAGACTTCAACTTGTCTGTCCTTCCTCAGCACCTCTCCTCTTCCTGCCCCACTGTATGTAGCCTTCCGCTATGTGCCATCTCTTGCTGTATCTCCTACCTGCAGCGTCCTGGTTTTCTATCATGTCCCTGGCTTTTGGCAGTGCTTTACTTCTGTTGGCTACTTTTTGTATTGGCCTAGCTTACATATTTTGCTTTCTCATCAGTTAATATATCAATGCCATATTTTAATTCCTAATCTATTAGGCTGTTTCTCTGGCTTTATAACTTATGGATATAAGGCAAGCACTGTCTTTGTGTTTTAACACAATGTTATTTGGCGTTACAGTTCTAGTTCAGAGGTTTAGTAATCATTAATCTCTTGGCTAGATGCTGGATTGCATGGTGACGTCCCTTCCAACCTGAATGATCCTATGAAAATAATTAGTGCCCCAGGCATTCTGTGTTTCTGTGGCCATGGAACTTTCTCTAGAATTATGAATCTGATGAAACCACCAGACTGTGAATTGTGATGCAGTATTACTGTTATGAGTTTATTGACAGTTGGAAAGAAGATGTTCTGGAGATGTAATCTATCCAGTTGATCTCAAGGGACTGATAAATTAGTAGATGGAGACAGACATCTGTGTTGATAGTAATTTTTGCAGGATTAACTGGGCAAAATTAATACCCCAAAGTTCCAAATACATTAGTGGGTACCAAAAATCACAACTCTTTACACCTTGCTGTCAGACCCTCTAACTCTTCCTTGATATATTTGATGCAATTATACATGTTCAATACAAAAATCTTTGCTGTATCAAAAGTGGAACAAGTAGAAGGAGGATAGAATAAAATAGATTTAGTATAAAATAAACAACACAGGGATTGCAGTATTGATTGCATGAATAGCTTTGGTGTTTAAATCGTTAGAACATTACTTGTAAAGAGTTGAAAGTTTTAGATTAGTGGAACTTCCTGCAAAACAACCACACAACTGCAAGTTTTAAACACTCTACCACTCCAGGGTTCTTAAGAGTATAAAAGAGCTTGGTGTGGGTCATGCATTAGCACGTCCAAATTATCATGCACATCACCTATAAAGAAACTTGACTTTTGTACATCTTTGTGTTAGAAAAGTGCTATAGATGAGATGCTTCTCATTTTCAGTGACAGTGTATGTGGATAAGTCTCAAAACGTGTACTTTTCTCTCTAAGTTAATGAGGTCGTTTTTAAGGTGAAAGAGATTACTTGAAAGGAAGAGCACCACCTTGTGACACCAAGAATAATATTGCTGCGGTACTTGATTCAGAGAAAGGAAGGAGTTGATTTACTTGATTTTGTCCTCTAACAGGATTTATAGAGTTGGGTTTTCTCTTTCATTTGCCTTTTCTTTTAAGACCTAACAGGGGAACTGATTTTTTCAAGTGATACACATTCAACAAATCAGCTTTATTTCATTGATATGAAAAGCTCGTTTTCCAATTTCATCTCAAATTTCACTTTTTTAATAGATACACTTCAGAGAAAGATTGCTATGAAGTCTTAGCAGATTTTAAAACTGTCAATTAGACTATCAGTCCTTTAAAACTGAAATGTGGTTTTCTTTTACAGACTTCTTATCCCTTACTTCATCTTTCAGAAGCTGTAAGGAAGGAGAGGGATTTTATAAGCTTTCTTTCAAGTAACATGCAGGGATCCTCCTATTTAGGCTTGTACAGCTTTAAGCATTTGTATGCTCACATCCAATTTATGGGGAGACTCTTGCAGAGGAAAGTCCATTCTAGCACACAGGACCTTCAACCAGACCTGTCCACTTTTCATATCCTCAACTATCAGACTGGATGTTCAGTCAGACTAAAATAAGCTATAGCTGCCCAGATGGGGCATAGATCAGGACAATGTCAATCCTACTAGCACAATTTTTTTCTGACAGGTTTTTGCACAAGCAGAGGCTTTGGCAAGGATCAGTTGTTCAAATAAAGTATTAAATAATCCATATAAGAGTGCATGACTGCTGCCAGAGAACTGGATGTAGGTTATTACTTTTATAGAAAACAGAGAATTTAGTTTAGAATACATTGATTGGAAAATGACAGTTTTAATGAATACAAAAATAGCAACAATGTCATAGGTTTTTTCTTTTTTTCTTCTATTTTTTTTTTTTCCTAAAGTGCAAACTTTTACAAAATTCAGAAGAGCAGACATGTTTGTTAGTGAGGGCATTTTATTACTATTGCCTTAGGAATTTATCTCCATAGCTTTTACCACTGAGTTTTATTGTGCTATTTACATAACTGTGACTTAGCTGAGCCTTGAAAGCTGGATCTCACCTGTCTTTCAAAACAATGTCATTTTGTGCTTTCTGACTTGTTTGCTTAAAAGCCTGTTGATTTTTTTTCAAATGCATATTTATATTTTAATGACAAACCCAGCAGCTTCAAATCAAACCTAAATCTGACTCAGAGAATAAAAACAAGAATCCTCTTCCCTGCTCGTGACATGGATTAGTGTAATTTAGCCAAAGATCTGTCAATCTTGTTCAGTGTGAATAAGATCCCACTGGAGCGATTTGAACTACTGTAACATTCACCAAGATTGTTATGGTAGGACAGACTATGATCTGGCAGTATCAGGTGTCAAACTAATCCTGCAATGCTAACGGGATTTGAAACTTATTTGTACCTGGTTAAGACTGGCAGGTGTGGATGAACCAAACTCAAGCAGTGCACAGTGGATTGAATGTAATCTGGGATACCGCAATTGCACAGTACCCAGACCAGTTCCTGTAGTTTGAAAAGGCACTTTCATGGATTAAGGTCCTCTGGAAGAAAATAGACACAAAAGTCAGAAATACTCCTGAAGCTGTTCCCTGAACGAAGGAGAAAGGCTGGACCTAGAGCTGAGTAAAGAGATAAAAAATATTGCTTGAATGAGTTTGTCACTGCCTTTGCCTGGGACGAATAAAAGATGCTGTGACTTACCATCGTTCCTGGTTTCCTTGGTAACATTCTGTGTGCTGGGAAGTGGCTGTTTGAAAGTCATATGAAAGGAAAAGCCCTTGGAAAACTACAGTCTGATACAGGACTTTTTCCTTTCTCTAGAACAAAACAGCAATAAGCATGTATGTATTTTTTTGAGAGAAACTTTATTAGAAGAACCCATTTGTGCATTGCTGGCTGATTTCATCTGCTGATAAAATATACATTAGAATTCTCTTCATCCAGACAGGGATGTCCTGGATCTTTCACCTGATTGCTGATATGCAGTGCATAAAAGAGAATTCTAGGTATTAGTTTGCTTTAAGAGACAAGGGATAAATAACGTGTTTTGGTCATTTAGTAGCAAGTTTGGTGACATTTGTTGAGAGTTGTTTGTTTCCTCAAGTACAATTCCTGTTCCATTTTCATAGAAAAGAAAAGAGAACATGGCCTGTTTGGGGAATGTAACATTTATACAAAGTGTTCAACTGTTTAACTGATTAAAACTCTTGAATCTGGCACACAAAGGTGTTTTAAAACACACAAATACCTTCTGTCCCTCTGTCAGCAACCGAATAGTTTCTGTTTAGAGAAAAGATGCTTGCACAGCCTCTTTTGCCTTTGGGCATTGATCCAGTAAAACTTTTAAACTCTTATTTGTTAAAGGAGAAAAAAATCCAAGCATGAGTTTTTGAACAGAACTGTTAATGACCTGAATGGTCAAGCAGGCAAGGAGGGGGGGGTTTCAATCAGTTTCCTCCTCTTGGCAACTTTTTATTTTAGAGTGGTGAAGGGCAAGACTTTTAAAGTGATTCTGGTTCATGATGCTCTCAGAGGCTGCCAAATGGCATTAGAATGGCAAACCCCAGATCTACTGACGCAACTTTTGAAAATGCTGATTTTTTTGGTAAAGCTGTTAGCACTGCTAGTGGTGTGAAGGGAGGGATGAGACTCCCAACTGTGGGTTTTAGGCTGAGAGCCCCAATTTCTCCCATGATCAGAGAGATCTGATCTAACCTCCAAGCAGCTTTCTCCTCAGTAGGCTTGGGGTGGCAAATCTCATCCTGAGGTCCCCATACCCTTTCATCAGGTGTGCAGGAAGCCTGGGCACCCAACTCCAAGGCTGCAAGTTCCCTGCTGGGAAGGGAGCTAGAAGGTGAGGGCTGCCAGCTTGGTGGTCCAGCATGTGTCATTCATTGCTCATCACCTGAGTATTTTTCCAAGAAGGCATTCTGCTAAGTCCATATTTAGGAGGCAAACTGAGAAAATCTATTTTCAAGACACAACTCTCAAATCGATTTTTGTCCTTTTCTCTGCTGAATTTTGGTTTTATCAAGTACAAACAAATTTTACTGCCAAAATCTACATATCTGCAGAACAGAATGTGAGAGAAATTGTTTACCGTTTTTATAGAGTAATGTTTTCTGTTGTTGTCTTTCTTGGGTTTTTTTGATTGTAAGTTTTTTCCTTCCCTCTTAAAGCAACCATCCGCAAAGAAAATATAATCTTGATTGTACTCCTCCATAGACACAGCTCCATTTACTTTAAATTCCCATATTGCTGAAAATATTTTAGTTTATTTCTAGCAAAAAAATCAATGAAACAAAAAATGTTAATCCTTCTAAGTTTTCTATATTTTCAGGAGGACCTGAATAGTCTCACAAGTTAGGAGCAAGGAGATTTCCAGATTATAATAATTTTTTTCTTTGTTAAAAATTTTGTGTGGGTTTTTTTTTCCCCCTTTTTTTCCCCCTCCACATTCATATAATATATTAGGCGACAGTACTAACTGGTGTGATTCATAAAAACTGGAAAGACTATGGCTTACATGCCACTAAAATGGCACAAGAAAATCAGTTTCTTTAAAAAAAAAAATAGTTTGCAAAACCACCTTAGCAAGATCCCAGCCTAAATATTCTTTTTTTACTGAGATGGTCAGGATCAGAATCACACATGCATGTCACTCTGTCTAAAATGCCTCATAAAGTGTATTTCAGCATAATATAGAGGCTATCGTGTGGACAATCCTATTTGAATTATGTTGGCTATCATCTCCTTCCTGCTCTCTTTGTTCACTGTTGCTCACCTTCTTTTTAACAACAGTAGAAACTGCTTATTTGGACAAGCAATACTTAAATACTGCTATGTGTTTCAACTACATGATGTTTTGCTTTGTAGAAAAAAATGAATAGTTATGTCTGCATTTGTTCTTCCATATAATTCCTCCCTTCATCGCTGTATTTGATCTGTTTCCATGATCTAGTCTGCATTCAATTCTTTGTCCTGCACCTATGACAGAAATCTTGCTGAACTACAAAAAATAATTCAGCCTCTATGGCTTATATATAACTTCTCTGAAATAGGGACTGTATCTTCTCCCTTGTAAGGCTTTGCTTAGCTCTGTGGGACTGCAGAGACACCAGGGCTTCTGGTGATAATGAAGAAATGCTTGGGCTGCTCTCTTACTAAGATATGTTTGTATTCGAGTACTGGGAGGAATTCATATCATACGGCACCAGAAACCCATATGCATTTTCTTGTCTATGCAGGGCATCCTCTCTTTCTTCCTATCTCTTTCTAAATCCCTTTAAAATCTGTTTTACAATACTATTTCTGATACTCTATCTTGTCTCTATGACTACCGTAGATTTTAGCTATTGTAACTACTTTCTCACATATGACCCTGGCATAAAGAAATATTTGATAGATAGGAAACATTGCTAAGGAAGTTCTAGGGGAATCTTTACTATGATAATTGAGTGGTCCCTGCTCACTAGCAGGGACTTTTAATTTTCTTAACCGTGTTTTCAGGCATTTTTTCTGAACCTGGACCTCAACTTTTCCGGCTGCCTTTGGGGAAGAGGACAAGGAATTCCACATCCCTATTTAGTTAGCTAGATTTAATAATGGAATAAAAATATCAGCAGACGTGGTGGTAATTTCAGAAGAACTCAGACAGACGTCTGCAAAACTCTTTTCTTTTAAGAGCATTTTTGTTGTACTGTTATACTTCTCTGGTTGTGTGGGATTTCCTCTTTTCCTTCCTAATGGCAATCACCTTTCCAGTAATTTAGTTAGGCTGAACTGCAGAATTCGAGCCCACATATCTAAACAAACAGCTTAATTTTGAGACCAAAGGGCAGGTTTTATTGGACCAGTGAGGGGACAGCAGTAAAATTCTCATTTGGGTGATGCTGCTGCTCTAATGGCCCCAGATTAGGATTTTTCTCCCCTGACATTTGGCCCAAATTGAAGATCTCAGTCTTCAATTTTCAAATCAAAAGAATGAAGTCATGTAGTGCTTAATTGTTTAATAGTAAACTGCCCAATAAGTCATTTATGCAGCATGCCCCTGTGAAAGAATTTATCCATAAAAACTGACTCTGTCCCCTGGGAATTTGAATATTTGTTTTAGCATGAGTAAGCATTTTAAAACTAAGTAGTATCACTAACTCATTGATTAATTCCGTCCTCCAAATCAATTAATTACATGACCCTTTCATCCCTGCAAATCATACTAATATGTTCCTAATGCATTAATTGTTCTTCCAAAATATCCAGTCTCCTTCTCTACCTTCCTCCCCGTTCTCCCAATTAACTGACCTTCCTCCCACTTGCAAATGAATTTTTCCCCTATTCCTCCATGTTTTCGTATGATTCCTCTACTTTCCAGCTGTCCCTGCTGTTTATCAGTGCTCTAAAACCCCTCAGTTTCTCAGTTTGTCCCCACCATTTCTCTACTGTACCACCTACCGAGAAAGCTGCAGTAGTATTCAAGGTACAGTGGGGCAGGAATAGAAGCTGCTTCCAGCTCCCTGACTCTTTTCTTCTGTTGTGAAAAAACTAGTAGTGCTCAATCTGTCCTTTGGTCTTCAAACTCTTCCTTAGTTTAATGAAATGCAAGAAAGCAGGAGCTGTGCAAAACACAGAATAGTTTCTGCTGGGGATCAACAGGGATGGGGTCGGCTAGCATCACCTCGTGCGGGGGCTGGCAAGTCTCACTCCGTCCTGGAGTCCCAGGACAGCTGCAATCCAGGGCAGGCCAGAAGTAGCTCCCAGCTTTTAGCACTTGTTTGGGATACCTCTGTGTAGATCCTTTTTGTCCTTTGTGATCTTGTGCAAGAAAACAGTCACTGGCTCTCTCCTGACAAGCCTAGCTTTCAATGGGAATGAATTAAAACTGAATATTGCTGTGATAGTTTGAAATCTTGTGTTCTGGGTTTGAGTTGTATCTAGAAAACACATCAGCAATAAACAAGATTGGATGCATTTTTTTTTTTTCTTCCAAGTGGAAAGTAGGGGTGAACAGATCTTCATATGTGGGATCGGGTCTTGTAGGCAGCCAAGATGAAAGTATAATAAAGCCTCTGTTGTCCTGTTGCAGAGCAAAACGAACAAGAACTGTTTTGCTAAATGTAAAGCAGGGTCTTTGGAATACAAAATCTTTGATCTCTGTGGGTTTTGAACCTCTACATTCTGAGGTTTTCCAATTAAATCATAAACCACAGAACTTCATGGGGAAGAAAAAGATAACTTTTTGTCTGTGATCTGGACTTCTGAATTTTCCCTACGTACCAGGAATTAATGTTGCAAGTAGTTCAACATCAGTGGCCTTACTGTTACATTACACTGATGATAACAATGTGTGGGATTTAGGGGTGGTAAAATGTAGACTTGTTTTATGTGTGCATTGCATGCGTTACCTTTATCCACGTAGTACTTTTGCAAATCTCATTTTGTTTCTATAACTGTGTATATTGACAACAGAAGTATTGATGCTGTTTTAATTTTGATAGAAAGCAGGAAAAAAAAAGACAAGACTGGAATGAAAAAGTTCTATTGGCATGCAGATTTATGAATGTGCTAAATAGAAACAGTAGAATTAATTTAGTAAATGCTTAATGGATAATTCACAAAACAAGTTTATGTCTGCCTGGCTGAATTGCTTTATTGACTCTGAAATGTAAGGACAAGCAACATATACCAAGAAAAAATGAAGAATAGCACAGTTGTCCCCGTCCTTGCCCTGCAAGCTAGGGTTTTCCTTTTCACAGAGCTTTAAAGGGCCTTTAAAAGAAAGGGAAGAAAGGATGTTGCTAAGATTAAGTCCTAATAACACTTTGCTCTTCCGTGGTGCTTTAATTGTTTTCCTTTGCTTTCTGTGGCTTCTTTGCCCTCTCAGTGTGATAAGGTGTTTTAATAATCTTGAAGCAGAGGGAGTCAGCAGCCACAATTAGAGACAAAGTCCCAGATTGCGCTTTTATATTGTTGGAGGAAATGTCTCTCTTCATCATGTTAACTAAGGAAATGATGTTCCAGACGTGGTATCTGCTGTTGTGCCATTGCTCCTTTATCCAGTTGGGTTTCTCTAATCTCCTCTTCTAGCAGCAGAGAATCTCCAGAACTCGTGAATGGCAAGGCACAGGAAAGCTGAACAGAAATGCACAGATTGGCCACAAATCCCGTGTGGGTTAGGACAAGAGCAAGGAAAGTACTTTAAAGTTATATAAAGTGGGTTTTGTGATGTGTACTATTAACATGGAAGGGATATTTAATTTGTTTTAATCCATAAGTTTCAACTTCTGCTTGCTGCTAGAAATAGTTTGAATAGAGCTATTCCTACAGTTTTGATGAATTCCGCGTCATTCTTGGCCTCTGAGCCAAGGCATAGCCTACACTGTATTTGGGGCTTACAGTGGGGTTTGGATTCCCACTTGTTCTTCCTTTCAAGTGTTGACTGTGTTCTGCCAAAAATGCAGAATTCATGAGGACAGAAGACAACCTCTTCAGCTGATTTCAAGTCCCCAAGAAGGTGTACTGAGCATTACTCGTGGAAATAATAATTGGTAAGCTGTGACTATTTCACAGTCAAAGTTGAAACCCTTGCAGGCTAAAGAGAGAACTGAAGTTTCCCAACTGTCAGGAAATTATTTTATGAACCTATTGTTTACAGCCAAGTTGAAAATGGTAGGAGGAGTAAGGTAAAATGTGTCTCTTCTTGCTTCCATGTTTAAGAGAAAGTCTTGTCCAGTTCTTTGAAAGACTTTGTAGAATTACATACCACCAAGGGTGGACCGCCCTGAATCACAAGCCAGGAGAAGCACCCCTTGTGCCAGCCCGACTGAGGTGCTGTAAGGACAGGAGGGTTGAGGAGGGCACTGACAAGGTTTCCACTGACCAAATCTCAGCTCCCTTCCCATGTGGGTCTCCGAACAGCCTGAGACGCCTCACTCTTCCATTGCATCGTGGAGGGTTTTGAGTTTTGAATCCTGTTTTAGTGACTGTGTGCCTGAAGCATAGATGTTGCAGGGCCTAATCTTTCATATACTTAAAACCTTGAGTTGATTTTACCCATAGGTTCAGAAAGTTTCCAACATTTCTAATTTCTATTTTATGATGAGTCTTGTCCTACATCAAAATGTGGTGGCAGAGATAAAGAATTATGTTCTTGACAACCAAATTTACAAGGGTCACCCATGTTGCATTAAAGGAGTTGCACAATTTAAGTGTGATTATAGTATGCTGATTTTATAATTAGCACTATCTAAGCTTATATAAGCCAGCATCCTAGTGCCTAATTCAGATTTGATCTGCAAGGCAGGAAATTTGCATGCACTAAATGCCTACATTTTACAAAAGGTGGCTAATCATTGGGAAAAAAAATCCTTTTGCATTTATTGTTCATAGAGTGCTCGTTTGGTATTAATATGGCTATAATTTGCAAAGCTAAAAAAAATTCCATTGTAATTTAATAGATTCATGTCCAATTGTTGTTAAGTGCCACTATACTTTTCTTGTAGCAGGAGGGATTGTTGCTGTAAAAGCCGATGAATCTCGCTTTGTGAAAAGGTAGGTAAGGTGACATTTTAAGGTTGAAACCAGCAATTGTAATTTGGAATCAATACTTTATGCCCTAGAATAATGTAAGGTACTGTTCTGTCCTAATTGGCTGGAAGCTAAAACGTTAATGCCAACCCAGCAGATGTATCCCCAGCCTGTAGTTTCCCATGAAGATTTGGTTTGCAAATAGATGACTTTCTATTTATGGGTAAAGTAAAGCCTAATTGTGAGTCTTCACAGTAGCAGGAGCTGCAATGACTGCGACTTTAAGGGAAGTGACTGGCTGATCACACTGATGCTGTAGAGCATACCAATGAGCTGCATCAATGTATCTTTTCCAATAAATGAAAATCTTCATTAATCAGCAGAATGTAGACAGTAAATATCCCATTGTTTTTCACAGCAAAGTGTTGCAAAATCAGAGAAATATGGCAAACTCTAATTGGATTGAAAACAATGATTTCCTCTCAAATAGATTTCTGATTGCAAACTAATATAATCTAGTGATGTCCCAAGTAATAACTGCAATGCACAGATGGTGCCAAATTGAAAGACTAAGTGACTGAAAGTGTTGACATGGTAGATTAAAAATCCATCCTAAAAATATTTCTATTTCACTGTGTTTCCTGTGTTTCACCTCCTATCCAGACTGCTAGATGTTGTAGTTGTATTGCATTTTCTCCTATTTTCAGTCCAGCCAGTTACACTTAAAGCCTTTCTCGGGGGGGGGGGGGCGGCAAGGAGAAAGCACACCTTATATATAAGTAAAGCCAAGGATTTATTGTTAGTATAATTGAGGTCTCAAGAGTTTGATAATTATTAGTCTGGATCTAATTGCTGCAGAACAAGAAAGAATAATAATGCAGTTAAAATTGCTACACACACACACACTTAATTTCTACCCCTTTTCTGGCATTATGCTTCTCCTGCTGCTACTAATCTGGATCCTAGTCAGTGTTTTCATTCTGGTGGTGGCATGTGTGGTAGCGTGTGACAAAGAGTTGTCAGCATCTGGAGTCCTTTGCCAGGAGGAATACGATACTGAATATGTTGGTGTTTTCTTCTTCCTCTCTCTCGGATTGACTTGGGATCATTTTTGTATCTTTGTGAACAGGCTTCTACATCTTTCTCTCTCTTCATTGGTCTACAGTTCCAGGTTACATGTAAATCTACTATATACTTTATGTATATTAGATATTATGTCTTTGTTACCACTAAACCCAGTTTTGTCCAGCTCAAGATCTGCATGTTTTTAACTGGCCGTGACTGAGCTGTTTAGAGCTGTGGGGTCTCCAGTGCCCTCTCTTGTCTTCCTGTGCCGGTACTCCTCTATGCTGCATCCCATCTCTCCAGTTCCCAAGGCCTCTTCTCTTGCACCAGCCCTGTATTTCTCTACGCTATGTTACTGTCCTAGAGTCATAAATATTTCATTTTATAGTGTAACTGCTTGTTACTGCTTTCTATGTGAACCTGTGGTTATACCACATAAAGGTGAACAAAAGTAAACCAAATTAGCCATAGACACCTGATCAGTTGGAGAAACTGCTGTCGCAGCTAAATTGAGTCAAACAAAGCTAAAGGCAGGTCAAGGGAAGTCCGGACAGAGCAGACCTGACAAGCCTCAGTCCTGAGGCCTTGAAACTCAGTACAAAGCCTATGGCCTGCTCTCAGCAATGGCAGTGCTGTGTGATAGCGTGTCATGGTTTAGCCCCAGCCAGCAGCTAAGCACCATGCAGCTGCTTGCTCAGTCCTCCCCCCTGCAGTGGGATGGGGAGGAGAATGGAAAAAACCCCAAAAATCTTGTGGGTTGAGATGAAGGCAGCTTAACAGGATAACGAAGGAAGAGAATAATAATAGTAGTAGTAATAATATATAAAACAAATGATGCACAAATGCAATTGCTCACCACCCACAGGAAAAAAAACCCAAACCACAACAACCTGATGCTCAGTCTGTTTCCAAGCAGTGAATCTGCCTCCCAGCTCGCTTCCCTAGTCAAATCTGGAGCATGATGCTATACGGTATGGAATATCCCTTTGGCCAGTCTGGGCCAGCTCTCCCAGCTTCTTGTGCACCTGGCAGGGTGTGGGAAGCTAACGGTCCTTGACTTAGTGTAGACACTACTACTACCTAGCAACAACTAAAACCATCAGTATGTTATCAACATTATTCTCATCCTAAATCCAAAACACAGCACTATACCAGCTACTAGAAAGAAAATTAACTCTAACCCTGCTGAAACCAGGATAAAGGGCTAGACGGTTATACTAATGACAGATGAACTGTGTTAAAGGTACAGATATGTAACATTGGCTTTGGGGAGGGACTGTGTTGCTTGCACCATTATTAAAAAGCTCTTCTCTCTTTTGATAAACCTTCAATGTATGCTGTTCATTTAAGTTGCAACACTTGACTGAGAGACAAAAATTTAAATTTGGTTGGTTTAGAACATTGGGAAATGCACAAAACCAATTAAACTTACATCCTGTGATGTCCTACAAGTCACAGGTGTTCTTCTAATGTGAAGCACCTCAGCTACCTGTGTGTCTGTCACTAAATCACCTGCCCATTCAACAGTGGTCCCACATAATCCTTTTTCAACCGTTTGCTGCTAAAGTGGCCACAGAAGCTCTTCTTGTCCTTGATGTCCTTGGCAAATGTCAGCTCCAATTTATCTTTGGGTTTCCTAAGACCATTCTTACTTGCCCTAGCAATGTTTTAAATTCCTCCTTTCTAAGCCAGATACCTGATACATATGTCTGTTTTCCTAAGTATCAGAATGGACTGTTATTCTCCTTGGAGGATACTGTCTTCAAAGATCTACCAACACGCCTGAACTCCTTACCCTTCAGAGCCACCTTTCATGGGATACCACTGATCAGTTTCCTGAACAGGCTGAGGTCTGCTCACCTGAAGTCTAGGGTTTGCACTCTGGTGCTCTTCTTCTTCACTCCTTTCAGGATTTCGAACTCTGCTGCTTCTTGGTCACTACAGCCAGGACTGTCACTTCTTGGTTTGTGAATAGCAGATCCAGCTGTGTGTCACCCCTGGGTTGGCCAGCCTGTACCTCTGTCAGGAAGTTACCTCACCCTCCAGAAATCTCCTGGATTGCTTTTGTTCCTTCCAAGAGAGGTCAAAGAGATTAAAGTCTTCCATAAGAACCGGGATCTGTGATACAGAGACTTTCTGAAGTTGTTTAGAGAAGACTTTACCCTCTTTCTCATCCTGGTGGGGTGGTTTGTACCAAATTCCCCTCATGAGGTCCCCCTTCTGGCCTCTCCCCTTCAGGGGGATGTAAGGTGTGTGAGAGAAGAGTAGTGAGTTATCAGGAAATATCCTCATCTGAGCCTTTGGCTCTTGAGGAGACAAGTAGACTGAGACCCTCATGGGTACATGAGCTGGCAACAGGAGGTCATACTAAACAGCGGGCTGGTAAGAGATGTTCATGAAGATAGTTGCCTGCCTGCCAACAGAGATACAGGATTTCAAGTAAGCATTTCAAGTGTGTTGGTGGAAAAAGATCTGTTTCTGTCAAGAAATTATTGAGTTTTTATTGAAACCTTTTGGTCTGAAACTGAAATCTCTTTGGTTTTCACTGAAAATTTGTAATATTTTTTATAAAAAATTTTATGCTGTCTGCAAGAAAGGACTTTGCTTTCCAAACAGCTCTGATAGGCATCAGAGCACAGAATACTCTTTGGTTTGAATGGCAATAAAAACAGCTTTCATGTAAGGGTATCGAGGAGTGTCCTCTGATGGCATATTTTCTGGACATAAAATGCCAGTGTTCATTATGCAGGGAAAAGCAATGCATTTTCAAAGCATATTGGTGATAAGTGTTCAATTAACATTTGCTTGAATAGAATGGAATTCACTCAGCTCTTTTTTAGGATCCTTCTAATAAACTTTGATCGCTCATACGAACAGAGCTGAAAAATGGTAGCTGAAAGTTTTGCCTCATGTTTAAGTCAACCACAACCCCGTTCTGAACTGTTTGAAACTTGCCTTTCTCTGTAAGAAAGATGCCACAGTTTAAAATCATGCCTAATGTTTTAGTAATTTTCTTTCTTAATTTTTTTTTCATTCATCCAGTTTGTCAGCTCTCCCCTGCACCCAAACATCACTTTATGTAGTACTTGAGAATAAGGGTGTCAGTACATTGAAAACATGGAACATGAATCTTACCCCTATGAAGCTAATGTTAATATGAATTAATGTAAGCTAGCTGCAAAGCAGTTTTCACACAAAAGAAAAAAAAACAGAGAAAGAAAAAAGAAAAGCATGCATCTTAAGTGACTTTTCACAGAAACAAACCCATTTTCAAGCTTGACCGAGATGGGGAAGTGTAATAGTGGTTTTGCATTTCATCATGAATATTTCAAACACATCTGATTTCTACACATGCTATGGTTGCTAACGTGTGTAGTCACTTAAGTATACATTTAACCCTTCTTTTCTCATGTGAGAAATTGAGCTTTTAAACTAAAACAAACCCACAGCCAGTGTATATAGTTACCCTAGTCTTGAGAAAAGGGCAAAAATCACTGTGGGATTATTCATTTCTTTTGTTTGTCCTAAATGAGAATAATTTTTTATCCAGTTACAACTATTGTATATTCTTCAGCAGACACTAGGTGTGAAGGTCAGCGATAAATTCTTCCTGCTGCGATGTTTTCTGGGCCCTGAAATCACATACAATGTTCATTTTCTTTCCATTATTTTGTGATGTTACTTGGTTGAGCTTAGGACTGATTCAAAATTATCTTTGTTGGAGGCAGGGAGTTGAGAGGAAGAGAAAGGAATCCTTTTTTTTTTTTTTTCTTTTAAACTTGTAGATGAAGAGGCTTGCAGATTTGGCTTCACTTTTTCTTAATTGAAAATCTTTCCAGAGAGGCAGGGGAGAGTGCCTGTGCTGCCACATGGTTAGGGCAAAGCAGAGAGAGCAGATGCTTCTTGGAAGAACTGGGGGTTTTTTTGTATTAGCCTCTGCTGGTCTCTCACTTGAATCAGGAATAAGAGCATCCTAAAAACCTGGTTCCTAATGATTTCAAAGGGCTTTGAATCGGGCCCGTCATACAGTTGTTTTTGAACTTGATCCTTGTGACTGAAGAGGCGTTCCTAACTAACGACTACAAACCCTACGCTGCCACCAAGCAGCTGTGCCGTAACCTCGTGTGTCTCTGTGACACGGCTGACGCAAGCATCGCTCGCCTGTGCCTGATCTGCCATTGCAAGTGACTTCAAAGTTGCGTTCAGGTGTTTAATGGGAGTCTGAGGTCACCAAAATACACCTCTCTGACTTCCTTGTCAGTGAGCTCTAGACAACAACATTGTTCCTCTCAGAGAGAGGGGAAAGGGCAGGGTGGGTGTTTGTGGCGGTGTTTCTGCAGTCTCTCTTAATTGAGCCGTTAGTGCTGACGGTTTGCAGCATGAGAGCGCAGTGGGAAATTGAGCTAGGGGAAAAGCTGCACAGTGGGGCTGTCATCTCCTGCTTTTGGTTGTACGTAGCCAATCAGTGGGCAAAACAAGGCCTTGGGAGGCTGTGTGAAGCATGGTAGGAGGATTTTTTACTTAATTTTTATCACTTTTGCATACTTGCACAGGAATTGGACAAAGTCCTGCTACTGTCAATTAAGTCAAAGCCTGCTTCAGCTTGCTGCCAGTGTGACTCTACCTTCTTCAGCACGCATGGGCTCCTTGGACACATACAGCATCTGGAGAAGAACATAGCAGATGTACTCAGGGAAATCTGTCCCAAAGGGACTGCACCTCCTTCCAATAAAAATCTCTTATGCTGCTCCTGACAGTTTTTTCTTAGTTAAAGGAGCTCTAAAATCTCCGGTCCAGCTATGGGAGTATTTTCCTGTGAGCAAAATTTGTAGATGAAAGCTGCAAAATCTCCCTCAGGGGAGCCACACACAAGGTATAATATAGGGTTGTTCTGGAAGTCAGTCTGGGAAGAGAAAATTAATATTAAGAGCACTGTGAGGTCCTCAGGACTGTCTGTGTTGCATCAAAAATTATTGCAAGTCCCAATAGCCACTTAGATTTGGGAAACTACAAAGTTGCTTAAACGTCACGGTCCCTGCCTTGTCCTTCTGTCTGTGATGTCAGAGGCTCAGCTCTTTGGAGGCATCTCGAATATCTTCTGGGGGTGAGGCAGTTTCCTTACCCACCAGAGTCAACAATGAGGAAGTCCTGTAAACTGTAATGGCAATTTTGACAGCCTGACTCTAAACAACCGTAGGCAGCTCTCAGGCTATTAATCTCAGTATGAATTCTTTATCACTCTCTTCATATAAGAGAACAAGGTGCCTGAGGTTTTATGGGAATTAATAGGATTTTACAAAATGTTATGCTTCTTTCATACTGGAGCTTTGCACAGGTGCCTTTTAATGTTGTACTGTAAGAAACTCTAGTCTTGTGCAGATTCTTGTCACAGATGTCCGACCAGCTAGTAAGATTATTCAGATATTTAACTTTATATATGGCTAAAAGTTTTATTAGATAGCATAGTGACTCCCAACGCTTCAAAAATCCTGCCTTTTGGTGACAGAGTACTATGAACAAATATGGAGGAAAATAAACAGAGTAACTTAACTGGGTGTTATTAAATGTGCATGTAATTATTCAGGGTTTTTTAGCTCTAGATCAAGACATTAAATCCTATTGAAAATAATTCTTCTCAATGAATAAGCCATTGTATTGGAATGGATATTTTTTCTTTTAACTTTGCCGTATACAAGTTCCAAAAGGGTCATTACTTTTCAGGCTTACAGTGTAGTTTTTTCTTTGCCTTTCGGTAATTCCGAGCCTGTTTAAATGGACCTTTTAATGAAGGCAACCCAGAATATGTTGTATCAGCCACAGAACTTTTTAAAAGAAAAGCAGAGCAACCAGCAAGACTGTGCAAAAAGCCTTCAAGAGTAAAGATATTTTTGGATAATGCGAATTTGACAGGGCTGGAAAGTCAACATGTGTATTATTTCTGAAAAATAATTTAAGTAAAATAAAAGTGCAGAAGGCTGTGGAAATTTGAAAATGTATTAAAAATGAACATTTAAAAAACTTGAGTCCAGTAAAAGACTTCTGCGAGCTGTGTTTAAATTGGTTTTCTTATCTCCAGTGCATATCTCGATGTTATGGTTGGTTTGCTGGTTGTGTATTATCACTAGTTTAGTTTGAGTTTGTCTAGCTCAATCAAGAATGTAACAATTTCTTCATGTTAGCAATACTAACAGGGCCATGTTAAGTCATTTTGAAGTTGAGATCACTTGACTTCACTGAAAATTCATGGCAATGGTAGCAGGAGCAGGCTCTCTTTTCGGCGTATTTGTAGGCTGTAAACTCATATAACAATGATCAAGCAGATATTAGATGAGTACCTAGAAACACACAAGTACCACAAGATGCAGCTGTGAATGTTTATAAATTACACATGTAGAATATTGTTCCCCTGATTGCAAAAGTAGACTTCAAATTGGTTAAGCTAAGCTTCTAGATAACGGGGGATATTTTATTACAAAGGAAGGGTACGTAAGTTCTACCTCAATTATGAAAAATACAGTGGTTTTGTGAGAAGTTTCAAATAAACTGAATTTTAATGTTGGAATTTTTTTCTTAGAATGAAACCTTCCAGCTGCATCCCTGATAATTTGTTTCCTAATGAAGCTAAGAGATGCTTAGCATATCAGTTCCCTTTGAATAACTGTACTAATTCTAAAAATGGTTGCTTTGTGTGCTATTTCTGCCCTACCAAAAATGATAGCAGTCCTTCTGCATCTTCCCAACTGTGGAATGATTTTTTTTTTTTCCCTTCAGTGATTTGTTTCTTTCTTGTATAGCAAATAGATTTCTGAGCTTCTCTCCAGGACTTTTTAAAATGCCAATTGATGTACTTACTGTCCTCAATCAACACAAGACCTCAAACCTTTCTTTTAAGAGGGAATTTATTCTCTTAGGCTGTCTGGGCTTTCTGTCTAATTGTTATTCCCTTCTTGTTTTCTTAGCACTTACACTCTTGCAATTTATTCATAAGTAATTTCTTATAATAGATTGTACCCTTGTTACTTTCCTTCCATCCATAATATTACATTCTGTTTTTCTCTCTCTCTCTCCCTCCTTCTCTCCTTCTCTCTCACTCCTTTTTTTTTTTTTTTTTTTTGTTAGCTGACATGCTGAATTTCAGTATTGCTGGTTAAATTAAACCATACCAAATGTGAACCTGTAGTGACGCAGTAGTAGTAATTTTTGTGCCAACTATGTTCAGCCTCAGCATTTCTGCATTCTTTGGTATTTATTTACTTAAAGCCCTCATTAGCATAGAAATGAGAATCTCTCATTTCCTTCTATCCCCCATCAGATAGGAAAGGTGTCTCAATTTTACAAGAAAGCATGGAGTTTTAGGATAGATTACAAGGTTTGACAAGAGCATGCAGTGAACCTGTGCTTTAGATAAGGATGTATTTTGATCTCCAGAATCACAGTTTTTGTTTAGTATTCAAATCGGTCCTACTCAACCCAAATGACATAAGTGGACACTGTGCTATAAGCGGGCTATTCAGTGGGGAGATCATCAGCTCAAAACAGACAAAGTGTTGTAGAGACAGTAACAGCTTGTGGCTATGATGGATAAAAAGTTATCAAAACTTACCCACTCTCCTGGACTAGGTGCTTTAAAACGTACAATTCAGGTGAATATCAATGTATTCACAACGGTTGCTTCTATATTGGTGTTCTCTGTAATGACTAAAAGACAAACATGCCAATACAGAATCTCTTTAACCACTGGGATATGAAGACACACTTATGCAAATGGATAAAAAAATGTAAAATTTTTTATATATATTGATGTTATATTTTTTCTTTATCAAATGAACTGCCAGATTCTAGATCTTACTTAATAATTTTGCAAACATTATTTGGCTTCAGGATGGTAACTTATATTCTGGAGCTGTTGCACACCTGTTGGTGTTACATGGCAATCTTAACAGAAAAATGTCTTAAGTAAAAGTCAGAAAAGAGTTTTATCCCCACTTCATGTCTAGAATCTAGTGTGGATCATGTTTTATATCTGAAAAGGTGGATTTAACAATAAGTGATGGAAGCGCAGAAATCTGAGATGTGAGAGAACATGGGTAAAACCGCTGATGGGATTCACGCTAGGTTTGGAGTGAAGCTGGCAGCCTGGGGGAATCAAAAGCTGTCATCAGTGGCATAACCTCTCCTGGTAAAGGGACCTGTGGGTAGTTGGTTTTGAGGGGGTTTTTTTGTTTGTTTGTTTTGGGAAGGGGGGTTAGAGGGACGGTTGTGCTTTCATCAAGATTATTAAACGAATGAACTGAACCCCAAGTCTTTACTCTTTTTTGAGGTCCCAGTAAGTCCCTTGACATTTAGCTTTTTAGTTGTCTTGACAGTACCTATATGAAACTCTGAAGTTTCACTTGTTTTCAACTGTAAAAAAAATTGCTTTTGATCCTCTACTTTCATTTTCTTATTGTTGAACTTTTTAAATATACAATATGGTAGAGTCTACATGAGAATTGAAATTGCTTACAGAGACTTTTACAGTAAATTGATATCTAGAAATACTGTATTGCTGGGAAATAGTCTATTTATCTTGGGATCAGGGCAGATATGATAAAGATATGAAACATAATCATCAAAATTCTATACCTCGGGCCAATTTCAGTTCAAGGCTAAGTGGAAACAAATCCCACCAACTTTTCAGAGAACGACATTGCTTTACACCAGATGTGGTTTTATTCAGATGCACTTTCTGGTAAGATATAGCATACATTTCCTATAAAATGTTTCTGAAAAACTTTGTATTTCTCTGCAGCATAGCTCACAGAAAATGAAGCCTTATGGATTCTATCTGTACAGACAAAGACTTTTTTATGGCATATATTCTTTGACAAGGCAAATATTTACATATAGTGCACATCTTACGCTGAGTAGCATTAGCACACCTATAATCAAAGTCTAACTTGAACTCTGCCTCCCACCAGATAATCGTAAGATACACTTATGATGCGGAGTTGTATGTTTTATGTATTTTCTCTACTGTAAAAAACATCACGTACTTCTATACTCTCTTGCTTTATAGTGGAAAGGAGGAAGGGCTATTCACATTCCTGAAAAAGATATAGCAGGCTTCAGTCCTAAAAAGTCTTTTAAGAGTGGCTTATGTTCACTTATGTTTCCCTGTAGCCTGAGAAATGACTAGGAAGTGTGGGACCTCAGTGCCAAGGGTTTAAACCCTCATCTCTCATGCCCATTAAAAAATATTCTAACTACAGGACAGATTTGCAATGGGGATTGCATCCTTGCCAATTAAATTGAGCCAAGGGATTGCACAAGATGCAAGATCAATTTGGACCTGAGAGAGAATGATCCTGAGGGAGCCTGGCTGGCACCTTAGTGCCTAGAGGCAAGAGGAGCACTGCTGGTAGTGGGGCTGACCATCCATGCCATTATCTGTGTTTTGCTTCAGGTTTCTTGAAGGGAATCCAGCTGTGGGATGCTGGGGTTTAGGTGGAACAAGATCTGCTGAGACCCAAATGTAACAGTCTTCACATTTAGGTTTCTGTTTCAGAAAGTGTTTGGGGCAGAGCTGCCAAACTGTCAATATGTGAGTGGTAACATTTCTGTGAGACTTACAAGAAAACAGACAGTTGCTAGCAGCAAAGATTTTTGTCTAACAATTCTCTAGACTTGTGCAATATGACTCAAAGGTCTGGCTTCTGCTTACTGCAATTTTATTCTATTGGAACTCTGTAGTCTTTATAGCAGTAACTCCTGATTTACAACAGCACAGGGATTACCAGAAATAAGACTTGATGTTCTCTGATGGAAAAGCCTTATTGAGTTTAATAGCATATAATAAGATTTTCTTGGTTTTCTTTCTTCTTTTTTTTTTTTTTCTTATTCCCTTTATTTTACTAATTGAATCCCATCTGAAGAGATGGCTAGAGAAAATCGCTATGATTTTTGTAGGGGTGACTAGTCTTTATCAAATTCTCATAGAATTAGATAAAGAGTGCTTTTTTTGGTTCAAGTCCCTTGAAAATTCTGTAAGATTTTATTTAAAAAGTTGATAAAGTTTATTTCTGATCAGTTTTTGCTATTGCAGAGTGCTCAACACATACAGTTTCAACTGCAGCACAGAGACATTACAAAGTAATGCTCTGCAACCTGAATTTTGTTCTTATTCAAAGTACCATAAATTCCTTGTTTTCAGTGGCTCTCTCCCTTATTTACATCAGTGTAAATGAGATGTGATTCAGTCTTGCACTGTGTCTTGAGGAACTGTTTTCCTCTAGCATAGACATTCTATTAAATTGAGGGCTAATCGGGCACCAGGCTTGCAAAGCAAACAAGAAATGTGTATCTTCAGGTCTGAGCACATGAATTTCCCTAAAATTACTGCCAAAATAAATCTCCCAAAACAAATGATATATGAACTCACTCAAGCAAAATGGATTATTCAAATAATTACTTAGTAATAGAGGAAGTTTGAGCAATGATACATCTAATAATGAAGCTGCCCACAGATCCTGATGCTTAGGAAGATTATGAGGGATTAAGACAGATTCTTTCTCATTCTTTCAGCTCTGCTACCACCCTGCTGAAAATGCGAAGAGTTGTATGTGCCTTAAATGATGAAAAGAAGGAGTCGGGTTTTTAGGAGACAGTAAAGTTAGGGCTGCAATTTAGTACAGTTCATGCTCAGTGGAATGCAAGCATGTAGGTTACACTTTTAAAGGTACAGCCTTAAATACTTGCTAATTAGATCTGAGAAAGTCTGGAAACATTAGATGGAGGAGGGGGAGGATTAAACTTCCTTTTTTTTTTTTTTTTTTTTTTTTATTTGAGGGTTCTACATGCTGATAAACCTAAAGGAAGCTTAAATATGTTCAAAAGCAGATCTCCAAAGCAATTAAGGCACTTAAACTTTGTACATCATTCCTTCTCCACAGCTAGCCTGCTTTAGATAAAAGAAAGCAATGTCCAAGCATAAGTGTTTTAATGTTGGTAATTCCCAAGAGTGTTTTCCATCCATAGCCTCGCAACTAATTCATGCAATTCTTCGTGGCTTATTCCCCTTCCTCTGGATTTCAAATTTCTAGTGAGCAAACGAGAAAAGGCTGGCTCTTGTCTTCATTCCTTTCAGTGAAGCTGAATAGGCGTAAGAGCAGTTGCTTATAAAATTGCAAATGTAACAGTAAATCAAGCTAATCTGCAATGACTTCAATAGTGTAGTGTTCCTGCATGACGATAATGGAGAGCTCTGAGTTGCAGCTCATAATTATGATGAGGCTAATATAAAAAAAAAAAAAACCATAAAGGGAAAGACCTTGGAATGGAGAGAGATAGAGTTCTGCAGACATTTTTTTTTTTTATGCAGCTGCTTACTAAATAATTAACTAACCAACCATTTGAAAAAAAAAATAATAAAAAAAATCTTTACCCAAACTTGCCAGGAATGTCACGTTTTTCACAAGATGCTGAACTGCTCAGTTAACGTTGTAAATGGGATAGCTTGTAATAGCAGGCAGTATCTAGATCTGGAAATAAACTTCTTTTGTAGACTCTATTCTAAACAGGACCAGTAACATCATAAGGTTACACATCACTTCTCACTACCAAGTCCTGATTGCTAACTTTAAGTCGTATTTTGCATGGATGTGATGGTCTCTGATGAGTGGATCTGAGACAACTGAAGTATTGAGGACATGTACTATCCAGTTAAATACTATTTTGGACCATGGGGTGCCTGACGAGGTGATTGGTGGAGTAGCAGAAATTGCCCTGGCAGTCACCACGAGGGTTGGTGTGGCACCAAAAGTGACTGGGAGATGTAGTTGAGGCAGCAGTGTGTAGGAAGTGCTGGTAAGAAGGATAGGTGCTTCTCCCTGGAGGCAGGAGGAACACTGACTGTAGATACTATTGTGCATTTAACGTTGGGACCAATCTGAGACATCCAGACAGATACAGTAGCCCTGACAAGTATCCCTTCCCTCTCCCTCCTTTCTGTGACTGTCATCTTAGTAGATGGACTGGTCATCTCCAGAGCTGAATCGGGGATAATTATACAGCTGTACAGGTACAACATTATCCAACTGTATTACAGCTATCTACAACTATAGTAAAAGCAGTTCTTATCCATAAGACCCTGTGCTTCATTTATTGCAATGTATGTAGTGAGGAACTGAATGTAGAGGACTGAAAAAGACATAGGACAATATGATGTTTCAAGGATACTGAAAGCACCCTAAAGAAATAGATTCTCACCCTGTCTCTGTTGTAGAGCTCTACTACTACCCAAGTCATTTAACCCGAACCTTTCAGAGGTAGTCAGTAGTTCGCATGCAACTTTAGAGTACCTATGCTGCAGATGGGTCAGGATCCAGTTGCAACATACACAGCACCATGGAGCATGCTTCAGAAGCATTCTGAAAAATTAGGCCATAAAAATCTCACATGAGATTAGGCCAAGACCTAACAAGTGCCATCTACAGCTTAACATCTCATGGGAACCATCATCTTACAGGGATGTTGTAAAGACCTATTTCTATTTTATGAACAATTTACATTTTATACATGGGTGTACAGCCTTGTCAATTCTTCCTGAGCATGGCTGGAAGTAGACTACCTTATGGAGAAGGGAGTAGTATCTGGTGTCCTCAGGAAAAGTGGAGAAGGGCACGTCCATCTGAACGTTTGCTCTGTGTCAGGAGGTGGGTCACGGGCTCGGATAGTGGGAGAAATCTCTCCCTGCCCTGGGCAGTCTGGCCCTCCTCCCTGGCCCTTTTTCCTGTGGAGAAGAGGACTGGAAAGATTCAAGAGGTCTGTGATCTTTACTCACATCTCCCCTCAAAGCGGGTAACAGCAGGGGTAGATCCACAGGTCCTCTTTCTCTCTTGACAAAATCTGGCTAGGTGGGACAGGATGCAGTCCTCTGTCTTCTAAAGCCTGAGAAGGGAGGCTTATGAACTCCAGGGAGTGCTGGAGAAATGCTGGGGCCACTGGGGGAAAAGGTGCTGCTTTTGGGAAGATAATGAGGATAAGATTATTGAATAGCTGCTCATTAACTGAGTACATTGCATCCTGTGTACTTGAATGAGGGAGAATCCTATGGGAAAAAAATGTCATGTGATTGTGTTTACTAAAGATTGCATCACAACGCAACATGTGTAAAAGAGAGGATGCACAGCAGTTTTAAAATGGTGTTTCTTAACTGTGAGTGCTCGGCCATTGTGGTCTTAATGTTCTTTTTAGAACAGTGTATTTTTCTGTAAGCTTTGCAGAGATGCTAATAGGCTGCTATTTGTAATAGCTAGTTAGGAAACTTTTTTTTTTTAACCGTGAAAGGACAGTTTGTTTTGTAAAGGTGGATGTTTCCCCTGAGAAATATTTCTCTCTGGGGAAGAACTGTTAGCTGAGGGCAATACTTCATTTGATTTTAACACTCTAAGTTATCCTCCTAAGGCCAGCACTGCAGACTCTTCACATAGTCGTTACTCTAAATGTTCTTTTCCCAAATGTGCTTTTGTGTATCTTCTCCTTCCTGCATTTTAGTCAACCTTAAGATTTCATTTACACACTCATTAACAAGCTCATGGTAGAAAACATAAAGGCATGAAAAAACCCACTTAGGTTACCAAAAAAAACCCCCAACCCCTCATTATGGGTTTCATGATGGATTTTAGCCAGTGAAGCATGCTTATATTTTGTACAAGTACTATCCTTTCAGATTAATTCTTTGTGGACATATAAGTTGAAAGAGTAATAACAGTCTCACATCTGGCACATACGGAATGTCATTGTTTATTTGTTTTCTCAACAGCAAATAATTGACAGAATTTTAGAATTGTGTTCATCTAGAATTCCTTAGAAAATGCCCATCAAATCTTATAACAAAAGAAACAGGAAAATACATTTGGGAGGAATTATTCATAGTTAAACTTTCCCAACGAGTTTATAAAACATTTAGGCAAGATTAGGTATGTAGTAAATAACCCCTGTGTCCTACAGTGTATTATGTTAATGGTCATATTGTACAAGGTAACATACATTTATAAATACATACGACTTATCTTTGCAGTTAATACAAAAACTAGTTTGAAGACCCAGAAGTTGGGGGTTTGTAGTTAAAACACATTCTTTGTACAGGTATATTGTATTTGAACTGTAGGGACATTTTAAATGTGTTAAAATATATGAAGATTGCTGGCTTTCATTTGAAACCGTTAACCTGATGTGGACAAAAAGAACACAGATGCTTATTGAATATTTTTTTCACATAAACGCATGTGAAGTGAGACTGTCAATTTTTACACAGTTCAATAAAAGACTTCCTTCCAAATACCATTATCACATTCTGAGCATCAAGCAAATACCAAAATTAGCACTTGGGTCTAGTGTGCATAGGCAGAGAATACTTACTAGAAGTCTACATAATTGCACAGCATGAAAATAATGAACCCCTTAAACTGACCAAGTGTGAAAATACTTTTGTAATGGAAGCATTGTTTCAAATGTTAGCAATAAACCTGAGAGAAAAACTGTGCTTCTTATTTCAATGTCTGAACTCTTATTAAAAGCTTTGCTTCTCTATAAGTAGCAAAAAATAATTCTGTCACCTTGGGCTCATTCAATAAGCTAGTCCAGTGATCTAGAAATGAAATGTCATGTACAGCAGTTCATCCTGTGTCCTCAGTCTTTATAGAGTGTCTATGGGTTAACATGCTGTGGTTAAGATTTGCTCTGTCATCACGTAAATTCTATAAATCGTAGCAGTTCTCACTTCCCTTGCCTGTTAAATAAGCCAATACTACCAAGTTCCCAATGCTTCCTTCTCTTATAAGCTGTTGAATACATTCTCAGGGAATTTAATTATCGTATCAATGAAGAGGAAAAAGTGCATATTAAATTATTGGATTTTCCCCTGTGTATGCCATAAAAACATATGGGTGGCACCATCTGTGTTCTTATGACTGCAGATTTGTATGTTTACTGGTTTTTATCTGGAGATCAGTGTCATTTGAACGAAGATCTGGCATCAGAGCTTACATTCAAAATTCTGGCTTCAACCCATGTGTACATTATGTTACAGCTCTAGCTTGTCCTGCAAATCTGAAGGCCAGGAATGTGTCTGTTCCCTTCTGCAGACTTGCATCTATAGCAGATGAGCTGTATGGAAAGGGTATAATTCAGTGACTCAAAGCTACCTACTTTGGAGTTCTAATTTCTTGGCTATTTTTGTGTCTATGGGGAAATCTTTAGTTAACTCTTCAGCTACAGTTTTTCCTTCAGCAAAACAGTGATAGCAATATCTACTAGGACTGTTGACAGAATTAATAGTGCAAAGAATAAGCAATAAGTTCTGTATTTAGCTTGTAGACAGTACTAACAAATGTTCACTGTTTTTAATGCCTTGGTCTTAGTTTCATGAAGTTCCTCTAAGACTGTGCAGGGCTCCTCCACAGCTGCTATTCTGGAAACTCTGCTGGAAGTAGAAGCTTCCCCTTTTTTTAAGCACTGGAACCAGGAGAGTTCCTGTATTTTCTCTTAGAAGATGGTGCACGTGGGTGCTTCATCCGCTGCTGGGCTGATATTTGCATATATGACAATATGTACCACAGTTCTGGGACTTGTGCATGTGCTTGACTTTCTACTTTTCTTGTTGGCCGGAGTATGTCTCATTAATAGTATTGGTCTTCCTTAAGAAGCTATTGATTCAAACAGAAAAAACATTCTTCTCTTGCTTCAGACTTTATCCTTACATAAGTGAGAAGTTGATAATGAGATTTCTTTAGAACTCTTCCGTCATCCTATACAATCTGCTGATGGGAGTGTAAAGCTGATTGATTTTAAAAAATGGTATAGAAATCCTGTAACGAAGATAGTAAATACCACTACATTTTCCAAAGATTCCTGTGGCACTTTATCGTGTTGTGTTAGAATTTCATTTCTTTCTCCTTAGAATCTGTATGAGTTTCCTATAGATTTTTCTGCAGATGAGTTGAAAATGTTTAATTATTCAGTATTAGTGCACCGTAATCCATAAGCATATATATCACTACATAGCAAACATTAACACAACTACTTCAGTCAGACTTTGATGCACTCCAGTTTCCCAGGCTCTTCCTGGAAAAGAATAATATATTTAAGGAACTCCAAATAGAATTAAGGCATTTGTGATGATTCCCTCTGTGACCATTAGTAATGGCGATGAAGAGAAAATGTAAAGTATGTAGCCCATATGCAAACTGACTCTGAGTGTTACTTCTGTCAGAAGTTTCTTATTTTTTCTAGACTTGATTCTGTAAAAGATTGGGAACTTGCTGGGATTTCCAGAATTTGGTATCTCCCAGCTCGGCAGGCTAATGGGGGAAAGAAAATTGAGACTCTCTCATCCGTCAGGAGCAGCATATAAAACAAAGCCTTGAACTAAAGTGACCTAGAGCTTTGATTTAGCTTTCTGATTGACCAAACCAAGAGTGTAATGCTGCTGCTACTTAATAGCAGAAGCAGAGAGAAGGAATAAAACTATCCACTTCCTAAATAGGATAACTGTGGCGAATTAATAGCACTGTGAAGACTTGTTTGTTTTTCTTTGCTGAGATTGGAATGCTGCATCTTTTGACTTCAGAATCCTTCACACTGCCATTTGCCCATGTTTAATTGCAACTTCTTTGTATAGCAGGGGCCCCATTAAAACACAGTACAAGTCTGCTTTATGTTTTTTGCTGAAAATATGATAAATAGACACCAAAAAACAGCCCAGTCTTCAGCTGGGATTTTCATTTTCTGGTTTCAGTTTCAATATATCCATGCTTTTACAAGTGCTGAAGGTTTTTTTTTTTTTTTTTAAAATGTCTATTCTGAGTTTTCTCATGCTACCTTATCAGATGCGATGATCAACTTCTCCATAGTTGTTAGCATTCTTTCCTTATCCATATGCCTTGTGTAGTCCTTTCTCTTCCAAGTCCCAGCTTTGATGTGTTTTGATAAATAATTTTGTTCTTTTTTTGATCTCATGAACATAAGAGGCAGTGGTCTTGTGCAGTGCATCGGTGCTGGAAGCGGCTGCAGAAAGGTGAATAAGAACATAAGAATATGAAGACAATAAATGATGAGTATACATCTCTTCCAGCCTCTACTGAATACTGAAAGCATGTTTAGCTGAGGAAGTACCACGATAGCTTGCTAGGAAGTTATACAGTTCACTTGTGATGGAATTAAAGCTAGTGTTCACCTTTTTGTCCTGTTTTGTGTAGAAAAACAGTCTTCTCTGCCGAAGGGAATTTACTTTTACCCTTGAGTCAGCTACCACCCCCTGTGCTGGAAGTTAGTGCTGAAATGCAGCAAACATGTGAGAGAGTGGCTATTGCACAACATGATGGTCTTAAAAACTGTGAATTAAAAAATCTTCAGAGCCTTGTTACGCAGAAGATGTGTTATTGTAGTCAGGAATTGTAACAGAAACACTCCTTTGTAATGTTTATTTCAGTTTTGAAAGAATACTTTGACACTGCGCAACACAAGGTTGTACATCCTGGGCTGAGAGGGGGCAGATAATCTATAACTTCAGAGGGAATTTTAATGCTTGTCTTCAACATTCTTGGTAAGAGTTGGGCATCTTTAAAAATATCTTCCATGCTTTTTTGGGGGGTTATGCCAAACAAAGACTGTAGAATGAAATTTTTTTTGGCTTTATAAAAATACACTAACCACAACTGAAAACAGCCTCTTGTGGGGTGCTGTGCTGTTCAGAGTTGCTCTCCTTTGGGTAATACATAAGACTGAGAATCTCCTCAAGTCACTTTGTATTCTTTGGGGCTCGTCAGAAAAGTAGTGAGATTAGCTTCTCCGTCTTGGCTGAACTCCAGATCTGTTAATGACATATTACCTACTTAATTTTCCGCTGTGTCTTTGGTTATTAGGAAAGGTACAATTTTTCACCACTTGCTACAAACTGTAAAGTGGTATTCATGTACTAGTAAACAATGGCTGCATTTCAGGCCACAGCTGATTGCATTTCAAAGGAGTTTATCAAAATACTCCTACTGACTTGTAGATCAGTTAATTTACAGTTCGTTTTGGGATCCTTCATGATAAAAATGTGCTGTGTGTGGTCCTCGCTGAATGCCCAGTTAAATAGAGAATGTAGTTCCATTACATGCAGAGAAGAGGATTTAAAGTAATACTAAATGTGTTAGTATTTTAAAATATGTGCTGCTTCTCGCTAGTGTGCAAGCAAACTTACAAAATCTTAAGATGCAAATAGAAAAAGGAAAATTTACACACCAGTGTAGAAAGCATTAGGGATAGTGAATGATTATATTAGTTTGACAAGGAATAGGGTTGACTAAGCCCGCTTATACATATTAAGCAATATGTTTAATGAGAAAACAGAAATACAAAATCCTATGAGTGCCAAAATCATGTCTCTGCTAGAACGTAAACTTTTGCATTTTCTGACTCCTGTTGATTTATGGTACTATTCCAGCAAGTAGCACATAAATTGAAAAACAACTTTAATGTAAGCGCTTGTGTGCGCGCTTAAATATGTAACTAATTTAGAGCCTAGTTGTTTATACTTAAGAGTTGCATTGAGTGGCTTTTACGTTTAATTTCCTAGACTTTAAAAAATAATATCTGCTAAGGTGATGTAAGGTCTATTTATATTGTAGACTAAAGCATAAGCTGTTTCAATAATGTGTATGGTAGCTGTGGCCAAGTTTTTGTTTGACTTCACGGAGCCATGTCACTTAGGTTGTTAAGTCCAAATCCCTGCTGTGTCCTGTAAGGACATGCCAACTGTCCCATAAACCTTTATATCCATTACAAAGTGACTTTTTAGATGGCCTCCGTTTCCAGACTCCTTCCTACATACCTCAGGAGCTAGCCTGGCACCAAGCATGCCTAACCCAACTAAGTGGGTGCTGGGCATGGCCCTGTTAACCCATCATTAACCCAAGTATCCTACACTGGACGGAACCGTGTCAACTGCCACATAAACTCAAGGTAAATGAAAGGTAAAGGACAATGTATTACTGCATAACTGCATTAAAGTCCTGAAACCACTATGGTAGGGTAAGTTATAGAGTGTCCTTAAATAGATAAAAGCCAGCTCTGCAAATAATTAAACATCTTTGTATGTGTAAGACACTGCAATTTGGACAGGAAACTGGATAGATCCTTAATCTAGGTCTTATAAGATGCTCCCTATTCTCAACTTCTAAGGTCTTATGCACTCTACAAGCTGGAATCTTTCAAGAAATGACAACCAGAATAAAATCATCGGGATAAATTTTGCTTGTACTTCCACCGTTAACAGGATACTGTTTGAGTTCCAGTTCCTTGTCTTTTCCTCTAACCATTTGGAAGTAGTCTTTTCATTTTTTTTTTTTTTTTTTTTTACCCTCTAGTCTTCGTCCTTTTCACCCAGTGACTTAGTATGGAGCTGTATCTCCCTTAAAAAGCTTGCAAGGGTAACTTCAGTCAATCTAGTCACTGCTCCTGCTTGTGGAACCCTTTCACAGTGTCCAGAAAGTGTTTTCTCTGAGTGATGAATTTTTAGTGGAAATTACAGAACAGAGCGATTTCACACACTGTGACACTGATATCTAAATTACTGCAAACAAATGAATCCCCAACCCCCAAAATAAGCACTTGCATACTTGCTGTCTTTCCTGATCTGGATAAAAAGACAAATTTAGGTAAATTTGTGGTATGCAAGGATAGTTTGCATTTATTCCTGCAGCTGGTTTTGGCTGTCTTACAAGTATATACTGTACTGCATCCAAAAATCCTACACTGAAAGAATTTTAAGGTTGCAAAGTCAAATACGTTGAAATTGGGAAGTGCCAGAATGAATTTTGCGTGTGTGACCTTAATTCATTACTTTTGCATGTTTATTATAAAATGTGCAATAATGTAATTAAAGATTGTGATATTTTTTTTTTCTCTGTCCAAGACCCTAGCATTGTTCAATGAATGTTTTATTTAATATTGTCTTCACATCTCCACCTCCCTGATCCTTGTATTGAATGCAAAATTATTAATTTATTGAGGGACTATACTAAGAATGGCTCAACACAGAATCTGGATGTTCTGCAAACATTCATGAATTTAACTCCTAGGTGAGACTGGTTGCTATTAATATCCCTTTTTTACAGGACCAAGAGACCGAAGCCAAGGATCTGCTAAGTTTGGGTGGCTAATTTAAGGCATGAATCTTCAGGCTACTTAGCATACAGGATACTACTTACATTCAAACCCTATATCCAATATTTTAGTTACAGGATTTATGCAAAAACATTCCCAGGCATCTTAGCAGAAAACCATGAATACTTATTAGTGAGCAATCCGTGACACATTTGTTTTCAGTAACTTGCTAATGTTAAGCAGAAGTGTTGGAGGGCAGCACTAGTGGTTTACTGGAGCACTGTTTAAGTGCCTTACCCATTAAATAATCCCTCCTTTTTAAGCATCTTCCTGCAGCCTTGACTTCAGACCTTGTAAAGTGCTTGACAAATGTCCAGGACTTGTACAAACAACAGTCTCTTGATACATAATCCTGATTCATTCTCAAATGGCTATCTTGTGAACTGAATGAGGCAGGACCCAATTTACCAAAAGGTTAAGATTTTGTTATCCCAATACTTTTCGGGGGAAGAGGAAGAGAGTTACAGTTAAACATATATAAAACCATCTGATAAGAGAGCTACCTGGTATTAAGGATCTTCTGCAGATTTGAAACAGAAATTTTCAGAGATTTGGCTTTTCCATCTCTTGCTGCAGAGATGACAAGGGAGACAACTATCACATGTAGACATAAATCCACATGTCTTAAGCCATTGTCCTAAACCCTGGAGACACTAATTTATCTTAAAAAAATAAATAAAAAAAGATCAATTTGGACTAAAAAATTAATGAGTCTTTTCTCCTGGTTGTGAAAAATGGCACACTATTTTTATCTCTAACTTTAAGTGTAAGTGTAAAGTTCAGCCTCAATTTTAAAACATGCAAAGTTATAACCAAATGAAACAAGGATGTACTCTAGGGAAGTGTCAAATATCATTAATAGGCCTACTAGATCCATATAGAGCATTGTGCAGTTCTTTTTAAACATAAATTAGCAAAAGGCTGAAATGTCACTTAGCAATGCTTTTGTAAGGTATGTAGCTGGGCATACCATGAGAATAATGATACTTGTTTCTGCAAAGCAGCATGCAACGTGGTAGAATTTTGAGGATCTCAAATAATGGTTTTCTTCCTGCAGAGATGTTTAAGTTTCCTTTTCGAAGTTGAGTATCCCTGTTATAAAATAAAAGGTTGCAGTAGCAACCTTTTGCTACTTCAAGGTGTTTTTTCCACATCCTAAGAGAAATATGGTTATTTTCTTTAGAATAGCATCTTAAAAGCATTACCTTTTATTAATTCTCTCAGCTCTTGTATTTATAGGGAAGAGGAGATTGTAGTGGCTTCCAAGCAAGTAATTCTGATCCCAGATCGGTTTCAGGCTGTTTCAAATGGAGTCACATGCAATTCAGCAGTATCAGTTAAGATTTGGAATCATGAGTCCAGCAAAATAGAGCTCTCAACTAGAGGTGGGGAAAATTCGGGAGGTGACTGACTTTTAGGTATGTAATTGGGCATGCTCAAAGTGGTGATGTTCTTCACAACTCTTGGTGCTACGCAGATGAACAAATGGTGGTGAGCTCCTAGGCATGTGCCTTTTTGATTAGAAGTCATTGAGGTAGAAGTCAATATATCAAATGTGGATACTCTAATGTACTCTAATACAAGTACTTGCTGCTTTATTGAAGCAAAAATACATTTCAGTTGCACTGAGTGACCTTTCAGCAATACACTACAGAAAGCATGTTTTAGCCAAAGCAGAAAGTTGTATTAAACAGATACTGCATGAGATTGGTGATTGCTGAGAAATCTCTGTGTGTGTGTGGAAGGGGAAGGCGTTAAATGTTTTTCTTACAAAGTAAGCCTTTTCTCACCATTCTGCATGGTGTATTCATGATCCTCAAAACCTCTTGAACATTTGGGATGTTGAGTTTTTATTAAATCCTGAAACAATCTCACTTGCATAGCATTACCTATATGATAATATCTATACTGAGATGGTACAAACAAAAGTGGGGTACAAAGATGTTAAATCTAGTAGAGCTGTTACCTATGTTTTACTCCATTGTAGACAGTATCACAACACAGAAACAGGTTGGAGCCTCCCTCAGGTGCTGTTCCACACTTTTGGAAAGTGTAGCTAGAGATGGATGGTTATTAATGTTTTGCAAATAGTTGAGATAATTGTTTTGTCTTGATGCCATGTCCTGCTAAATGGAATTAGGCAAGTTTTTGAATATTAGTTCTTGAAAGTTATAAATTTCTTGTATAACTTTAATTCTAAGCATGTGGACAAATGTGAGAAATGAGATGGCAATCACACTACTTCATACAAGCTCTTTAGTTCCTACAAATGCTTATTGTTGCCATTATTTTTGTCTCTTAATTCATACCAATTCGTACCTTACAAATAGTTCCTTCCAGAAGTACTGGTCTGTGAGGTGATGCTGTGAGAAGAATTGTTTGGGTCTGGATGCCTTATTTTGCCAGCCAGCTAATATTATTTGTAGACTCCATAGCTATATAACAGCATAAGCACTGCAGTATAACAGAATCACTTTGAAAGGTTTAGAGAAACAGACAGACTCCCAAACCCCAGCATTATTTGGTTGGCAGAGATAAAAACTCACTTCACTTTCTCAAATGCTTATGAATTTTTTGTTAAGAAGAATGAAAGAACACACAGCAAACCAGATTTAAAAATAGAGTATTATGATCATTTCTATTTCTTTCTCGTCCTCTAATCTATACTAGTTCATGTCCAAAATGAGTGATCTGGTTTCCACTTTAAAAGAAAGAGATCAATTTAACACACAGGAGTATAGTTTATAGAAACAGCAAAAGCATTTGATACCCACAGTTTCTGCAAGGAGGGCTGGAGGTAGAGGGAAGTCTCGTATTACCTTTACATTTTTTCACATTTGTCAAAAGTCATTTTGTGTTTAGTCTGAATGATACAACACCACCCCACTCCCCCAATTTTAAGATAAGTTAGAGTCCAAAGCAAAGCATGGCTTTTCTCACATTTGCATTACAGTCTCTCTGAAATAATAATTTGTAAAAGAAATGCTGACAGGCCCTTACCTTATCTAGTATTTGAAATATTTATGGAAATGGTTTCACTTTCATATCTATGCCCATTTCAATCTCTACAGCAACAAGGAAAAGTTATGCTACAATTTTAAAAATCAACTGGTTTGGGTATTTTAAAAATGTTATGCAAATCATGAAAAGATCTGGTTTGGATCCCAATATGTAAGGACTCATGTGCATAATACACGGATATTTCCACTTTTACCAGGGTCATAAATTGTTCTGATGTCATAGCAGCATTCAATTACAAAAACAAACAAAACCTTTTATGTCCAAGATTTATGCCTAGCTGAGTTATAATGATGTGTCTTCAAACACAGTAGAAACGAAAAGTTTAGGGATAGACATATAAAATAACTATAGATAACAGCTTATGGAAAATACTAATGAATACAATATTACAGGTATAAAAATACAGTTGTACCAAGGATGAATAAAGAATAATTTTGGTGAATTGAAGGATAAATATTTCTCAAACAACCAGAAGTTGAGCTGTTGGAAAAGATAGTTATCAACCAGAAATAGATTTTAAAATTCTCTTCAACTTTTGTGATATGAAGATTGAACATCTTGAAGAAACAAACAAAAAGAATCATGGATCTGTATCCCAGGTCTGCTAGTTTAGGTATAGTGGAGACCATGACTAAGGTTAATCTCAGAATAGTTTAAATGTTGACCTGACTTTCTTGAAGTCCATAGGATACCCTATCATGTGTAAAGCATGTACATAAATCTCAGTAGGATCAGATTATAAATTGGCCAGTCACTGGGAAGGGTCTGTTTATTATTTTGGGGACAGTCAATTCACAGCTTCAAGGCCTGTATCATTGTTCAGATGTATTCATTTTATGGTTTCTAGTGCATGTTTTCTGTCTTTTAAGTAAATTACATTATTGATTCTTGGAAAAGTAAAAAATTTAAAATATCAAGATACCTTTAGAGAAAAAAAATACGATGGCAATGTGAGCTGTGATTTAATTTTATTACATGGATCGTGTTAGCAACATTTCACAAGTAATAAATACAATTGCTTTAGAACAGGATCCACAAAGAGAAACTGGGAACTTAAACTACGTTTCAATACTTTAGTGGATCTCTACTACTTAAAGAAAGAGGACAACAATTAAAACTGACTAAAACACTGTGTGCAATTCTCTCATTATTTCCATTACCCCTATTGGATAAAGCTTTCAAAAGCTTTTTTTCTGGGACTTTGTGAGAATTGCAAAGTCTTGCACCTGAGGAGAAATAGCTGATCCTTTCCCTCTTCTCACCACTTGTGACATTGCATCTGGAGTGGTGTGTCCAGTTCTGGGCTCCCCAGTATGAGATAGACATCAACACACTGGAGAAGCTCCAGTGAAGAGCCACAGAGACTTTTATGGGACTGAAATATCTCTTATGTGAGCACAGGCTGAGAGGCCTGGGACTGTTTAGCTGTGACAAAAGAAGGCTTGATATGTATAAATATCTGATGGGAGAGTCTAAAGAAGACAGATCCAGATTCTTCTCAGTAAAAGGACAGAAAGCAATGAGCACAAATTAAAATACAAGAAATCCCATTTAAACATAAGGAAAAACTCTTTTTAATGGTTGCCCAGAGAGGTTGTGGAGTCTCTGTTCTTGGAGATACTCCAACTGGACACAGCCCTGGGCAACCAGCTCTAGGTTGCCCTTCTTGAGCAGGGAGGTTGGGCTAGATGACCTTCAGAGGTCCCAGTGATGGCATGAATCATCTCTGCTAACACAGAATTCTTTTGACTTTGATTAGCCCTTATTATCCAATATGAGCTTTTGACATAAACAGACACAACAGTCAGTCATGTTTTTCTAACACAAATCACTATCTCATTTATGAGTGATGCTTCTATGGAACTTCAGTGTCTCAAGTTGATTTTCTCTGCTTGTGTCCTTTGAATATGTAAGCTTGATTTCGAGACTTGTGAGTTTCAGAACATCTTTTTCCCTTTTGTTTCAACTCTTCCCAGCCAGAGCTGATACTTACTCAAAGTCTTTCTGGAGTTTTGTTCAAGTCCTTTATTCAATAACTACAGAAACGTATTGTCAGATTACCTTTTTATTTATTATTCCTAGTCTTATATAAGCCACTGCTCATTATCATTTTTATTGAAAAATGCCTTAGTTTTTGCCTATCTCTTTTCTCGGATTCGCCTCCATTTATTTGTCCAATTTCCTGACATCTGACCTTTTGACCTCTTAGAAAAATGTGTTTATAGTCTAATCTATTTTTGTCCACTGATTTAGGATTTCTAGCCTAAAGTTAATTCACCCTAGTAGTGTGCTGGGATTTTACTTGCCTCTTTTGTCCATGGCCTCTGTGGTTAGAAAATGTTCAAGCTCTCAACATTAAATCAAATAAATTTTAAGCAAGGGAAAATGGCTACTCTTTTTTTCTTTTGGAATGTTGGTGAGTTGAGTTGCTGTCCTAATGTCCATCTCAATGCTTCATCCAATAGCTCAGAAGAGAGAGGATTTGGAATTTCTTTGGCTTACTGACTAAACTTCTTATCTCTTGTGATCTATAGATATATCTGAATCTCTGGAAGGTAGATGCAGGAGAGGTTCCATCACTATGTGTAGTTCCTGCATTGCTAGCTCTATGACTAAATAACTCACTGATAGACTAATGACAGCACATTTTTCATATATAAAATTAAACAACTTTGAGCTGGGAAGAATGAGATAAACCCAACCCTTTCAAAACAAGCATTGTGAACAAATAATGAAAAACATTTTCTAATAACATACTACTTGCAAACTGATCTTGCTGTAAGTAAATTATCAGCAAAACAATAAATGAACTCCGCATGTCCTTGGTATTGTTCCGGTGCATTTTTGCTGGAGATTAATGTGATTTTTTTTTCCCATTTGGTTCAGGTGCAAATACACACTGGGATGATTAATTAGATGTCAATGGGACTATACCATTTAGTTATTCTAGGGTAAAGATTTGTGGTTGAAACTCAGCAAGGCTTTTGAATAGATAACTAACTTTACAGTTTATGAGAAACTGTTCCAGAAAAGGCAATAAAAGCGTTTGTTGGCTCACAGGTTAGGTGTGCGCTAAACCGTGTGGTTGAACTCAAGCTTTGCATAGCTACATGAAAAGCCAACTGATGTCAGTGGAAGATTCTCTGTGACCTTACAGGGCTGTGTTGAAATGAATATGTCAGCCTTGTATCTCTTCATTCAGGCTATCTTCTAAACCCTTTCTCTACTTAACAAATTTAGTAAATCCTCTCTAGTCACTTAAGTGTTTTAGACTCTCCTTTGCTTATCTAGATGTTTCTGAAGATTGATCCCATAGTTACAGATGCAGGCAGGCTGTGATGGGGCAAGAAGAGCTGTATGGAGGGAGAACTCAGCTGTCCCCTTTGCTGCCAGAAATCGGAGGCAAATGTAACTTGGTGTATAGACCACTCTCTGTTCTCCTTTGTATCATTATCATCGACTGGGAACTCTGTACTCTTTAAGAAAATAAATTTGTTCAGCTGTTTTGTCTCAGATTTGCACCCCATTTCTTTCCTCTTTTCATGCAAGAATGTGATCTTGATAAATTACTTCTCTGTGTGTCGTATCTATTGCTTGAGCAGTTAGCAAGACTGTTCCCATTAGATGGTGAAACTGCTGAGAAGAGTCAGGTGTTACTTTAGAAGGAAAGTACTCATTCTCTTGCTTTCCAGTATATGGTAGAAATGAAGAAGATGGGAAAGTTTCCTTGTGTGACTATCCAGTTCTGCTGCAAGAGAAATATTGTGCCTAAAATTAGAAACTCTGCCTCTTCGCTTCCTCACACCTGTTCAGATTTTCTCATAGCTTTCTTCACTGAGTCACGTGGCCCACCCATTGGACCCAAGCAGTGCTCTGACCTCTGCATTTGCATTAGTTCTTGGCCAGCTTGACATAAACTCTCTTGAGGCCTTCCATGCCCACTTGGTCTCAGGGCAGTGGTTACAATTGTTTCAGCTCCTCCCACGTGAAATGTATTTTTATTGCTTCTTCATTCACCCTGAATGAAAAGAGCTCAGCCAATACATCAAATCTAAGCAGGTCAGTGATTGATGACAATCATGAACAACTTCCTGAGTGACAATGGCAGTTTTTATTCCTTTGTATTACCGATGCTGTGGGATACCAACCAAGATCAGGACCCAGCTGTGCTGATCTCTGTACAAGCCCCAGATAGAAGAATGATTTCTGCAGCTAAAAGGTCTGACAAGCTCAATGAGCAGTGTAGGCAAGGCATTCATATGTAGAGGGTATGATATACAAGTAGGCTGTTGACTGGGAGAATTTTAAATGTTGTTCTGATGATATTATTATATTATTATTATTATTATTTTAAATTATGGCTCAAGAGGTAGGACCACTGTTACCCAAACAGAATAGATGCATCTCCTTGGGTCTCATTTGATTAATGCTAAGCAATGAGCACTGTTTTTTTTCTTGTTACCTTTCACCTTTCTGAAAGATGAATGTGTGTTGTAATATCTGTAGTTTAAGCAGGGAAATTTTTATCTGCCCACGTGCTACAAATGTTTCACTTCACTCAGGCACAGATTCTAATACCATATCCTTACTAATTTCCCTTCCCAAATAAAGATCAATGGTGCCAAGGCTACATACTGCCCTTGATAGCTATGAAAAATCACACCAACAGCAGTGTGTATATTTCATGCAAATTTAAAACCAGTCATGACTCAGCATTACAGTTCCTTGTTTTCTGAAACAAAGTGATGTAGTAGGAGTCTGCCTGTGAACATTGATGCAACTTTCTTATTCCCTAAACTGTCAGCTTTATTAGTCTTTTAATTTCCATTAACTAGAATAATTTCTGTATGCATTGGAAAATTACAGGTAAGAAGAAAACTTAGAGAACTGATGAAATGCAACTTCAATACTATGTGTTTATATTGTGTATGCTAATAGTGTTTGACTTGTAGTTATTTGGACAACAGTGAACTAAGATGACCATCACTGCAAGTTTAGGAGAGTGTTTGTCACATGTAGGCATATTTCATGCCTGAAGATGCAGATTTTGAGAGGTGGGTTCCTCATTTTTTCTTGAACTCACTTTCGCAGAGTTTATGCTTGAAAGAGAAATGTGGAGGTAGATAACTTTATTCGGTTTCTACTGAAAAGCCTCCATGTGTTAGACCTGCTACCCTAAATTATTAAGTACTGAGGAGAGGCTCTTTTGTGTTGTATGGAAAGTGACATCCATAACACCTCTTAACAGCAACAGCAGTTGTGTGTGTCACTTGCTGTGAACTTGAATGGGAGTTTAATTGCCAATGATAAGCCATGTGTTCTCCATACTCTTTGTTCTCTGCCTGCGAACAACTCTGTGCAAGTTCAGCTGGAAAGAGAAAATGGGTTTTATATGTTTACCAGGATACACAACTCCTATTGGTTTTGTTTTGTATCTCATACTTGGTAAAACTGTAGTCAGAATAGCTTTCTGAATGACTGGTTTTAAGAGGCTGCTGCCTTTTAGTGCTAATTGCCATCTTTCCTCAGAGCACAGTCCTACAGCAGGTTGATTGGTCACAACTGAAGTCAAAGCTCTGAAGGGAAGAAGAGAACAAGTGTCAAGGATGAGGGAACAGAAATGAGGTGTCCTGAAGATGATCAGAAGTCAGTGTATAAGGGGATTGAGGCATACTTACTATTAATTGTTGTCCTTATTTAAATATTAGATTGGCAGAATTTGGTGGAAAAAAGAAAACCTGCTTGGTGGTGTTTAAAATGGTCTCAGCAAATCATGCAGGAAAGAAAGAAGTGATGGTACTGACTTGGAGCCCTAGACTGTCAGTGAGAAAATGAAACAGAAATTGCAGGGTTGTTGAGTTCTGTATTGCCCTATGGAGTAAAATGAATATGTGAAACAGTCGTATCTATCTCTGCTATGATAGGCAGTTCTTACCTGGAAGTAGGTAGATATTTCTTAGGTATTGTCAATGGACTTTGAATTCACCTTTATCTGTCCCCTTCTATAACTGCTTCCGGCAATCTCTGACATGAGTTTTAAAAGTGGGAGAACTGCTCCTAAGAAGTAATCGAGTAATGCATGGCTTCAATTTCATCCTTCTCTTTGTGAGCAAATTGCAAGACTGCTAACGGGGCATCTTTAAACTATGCTATATTCATGTACCACTCATTATATATGACACTCGTGAAGTCTGCTGAGCATGTTGTCATGACATGACAATGCAGTCTTACAGGGTTAAAATGTCACAATGGCATGGAATATAATTAGGAGAAGACTTTCTTATTTTGATGAGCCATAGTCGAGGCTCTTGTAAATGAAAATGTGTATCTTTTCCTGCACATTAAACTAGCTGCAGATCTGGGATTGGCATTTACATTCACCCCTGCAATTGGAGCTGATAGAATGATTCAAAAGGGATTTGTGAGTAAGTGTGTTGAGCTGATGTGCTCATTAGTGTGGTTATGTGGTATCAGGAAACCTAGAAAGTGCAGCAGCAAATGGACAACATGGCAAGCAGCAATGTTACTTTGCCTTCAGCAGTTACACCCTGTCTCTGATAAAGGTCAGAACAATTTAGCTTGTTACCCGCATTGCTGAAGTGCGTATGTAATGGAGAAGAAGGAGAAAAAAATGACCATTTTCCTCCATGTTACCCTTGTACTACTTGAAACTACGCTTAGCAGGACAGTTCTAAGTATTTAAGACCATATTCAGAGATATCGCCAAAAAAACCCTAAACTAGTTGTTTCTTCTAATGTCCCTTCTTACATCCCCTCCCTTACTCCAGCGACTCATGTCTGACAAATTCACGATGCTGAACTCTGCATATCTGTTAGATATGGAGGAGAATAAAGACTCCGGTATTTAGATTAGGGAGTGAAATTTACAGCAATTGTAACAACTTCCAGCTGAGGAGCGAACTGCTAAGCTGTTTGGTTTGGGATTTTTTCCCCACCTGGCTTGAGTGCATCAACAGTGCCTTAAAACAACCCAAGAAACAAACGTGTGAAGGAGTGTGTCATGTTGATGAAATTCTGCAATCTTCTGATGCTTTCAAAACAAATGTCTGGAGTATTTGAGCTTTCTCCTCCTCCTCTACCTGCTCACTTGCATCTTATAATTTTAAGTGATTCTCAGTAAACACTGTTGCCCATCTAACCATCCTGCTCAATAGAATTATGACATAATATTACATTATCTCCTGGCTCAGTGTATTGATAAAAGTAAGTGCAGGTTGCATCCGTGTAGGAAGAGGTAGAAAACAAGCAAGCACTGCTGTCCCCACTACATTGTGAAACAGTTCATACAATGAAGTCTGGAGAAATTCACAGAGATGGGCATCTTCCAGTGGAGCCAATGTCTCCCCAAGAGGTAAATGCTTAACTCTAGAGCTGTTTCCATGATTAGATTTTAACTGATATTTGTAGTATTGATTCTTCTCATGTAATGATTATTTTCTCCTGGCATTTTTTTTTTTTTTGGTTAAAAATATCAGTTATTACTAGTATCTTAGATATTTTGGAATTACTTTTAGGGGACTGGAGACACAAAATAATACATCAATTCTGTTTTGAGTATGATGTTTCAGATTTTTTTTTCATCATTTTAATCTTTTGGACAAAGTTAAAAGACAACAATTTTAATGATTTCTTTTATTTACTAGAAAGAACATAAATATTCTTTAATAGAATAATACATGGAATATAGAGTACCCTGCATTATCTTTTATCACAGCATACCCATACTCTACAAATAATTAGTCTTGTAGAACCCCTTTGGAAGACCTGAAAACAGATGTCAGAAGTTCTGAGATACATTCCTGGTTTGGTAGTGTTTCCTATAGTTACACTGCATAATGTGCTTACCCTCTAACATATTGGACCCATTTGTGAAATAGATATAATGCAGTGATGCAACATTAATATATATTGCTGGTTGTGGTGTCATTGCCATGCAAATTTGGGTAGTTTCACTGAGATAGATGAACCTACAAAGATTTACATCAGATCAAAGCTTGGTCTCTGAAAAGCATGGAAGTTAATGAAATACATAAGTCTGTACATAGAAAACTTGGAGCAAAAGCAATGCTATGGACTGTGCAGGACAAAGAACTGTTTCCTACTGTTAGTTCATTCCTCTGCAATTCATGGCAATGCGACAGCATTTCCATTTAAGAGCATTCAGCATCAGTTCTGTAGTAAGCCACGTGTTTGTGTTTTGCAAAAGGCTTTCACTGTATATTGTCAAACAGTTAAAGAAAAGTGGAAAAAAAATCAATTTTCTTAGAATCATAGAATCATTTAGGTTGGAAAAGACCTTTAAGATGATAAAGTACAGCTGTAAACCTAATACTGCCAAGTCCATCACTAAACCATGTCTCTAAGTGCCACATCTACACATCTTTTAAACACTTCTAGGGACAGTGACTCAACCACCTCTCTGGGCAGCCTGTTCCAGTGCTTGACAACCCTTTTGGTGGAGACATTTTTCCTAATATCCAATCTAAACCTCCCTTGGTGCAACTTGAGGCCATTTCTTCTTGTCCTAGTGCTTGTTACTTGGGAGAAGAGACCAACACCCACCTGGCTGCAACCTCCTTTCAGGGAGTTCTAGACAGCCACCAGGTCTCTCCTCAGCCTCCTTTTCTTCAGGCACTAAACAACCCCAGTTCTCTTAGCCACTCCTCATAAGACTTGTGCTCTAGACCCTTCGTTGCCCGTCTTTGGACACGTTCCAGCACCTCGATGTCTTTCTTGTAGCGAGGGGCCCAAAACTGAACACAGGACTTGAGGTGTGGCCTCACTGGTGCCGAGTACAGGGGAAAATCCCTTCCCTAGTGCTGCTGGACACACTATTTCTGATACAAGCCAGGATGCTCTTGGCCTTCTTGGCCACCTGGGCACGCTGCTGGCTCATGTTCAGCTGGCTGTCAACCAACACCCCCAGGTCCTTTTTCTTCAGGCGGCTTTCCAGCCACTCTTCCTTGAGCCTGTAGCCTTGCACAGGGTTGTTGTGACCCAAGCGTAGGACCCAGCACTTGGCCTTGTTGAACCTCATACAGTTGGTTCCACCCCATTGATCCATCCTGTCCAGAGCCCTCTGTAGAACCTTCCTACTCTGTAGCAGATCAGCACTCCCGCACAACTTGGTGTCATCTGCAAACTGACTGAGGGTGCACTCGATCCCCTCGTCCAGATCATTGATAAAGATATTATAGAGCACTGGCCCCAATACTGAACCCTGGGCAACACTCCTTGTGACCAGCTGCCAACTGGATTTAACTATATTTACCACTGCTCTTTGGGCCTGGCCATCCAGCCAGATTTTTATGCAGTGAAGCGTATGCCCATCCAAGCCATGAGCAGCCAGTTTCTCCAGGAGAATGTTGTGGGAAACAGTGTCAAAACCTTTACTAAAGTCTAGGTAGACAACATCCACAGCCTTTCCCTCATCCACTAAGTAGGTTCTTATCAACATGTTGTCTAATTGTTTTCATGCAAAAGTTCTTTGATGTGATGAAGTATTTGACAAGATTTATGCTTCCCACTGTCCTCAACTTTGTGACCTCTATTACCTATTGGTTTTTCAGGTATCATCTGCAGTAACAGTTGACACTACAACGACTTCTAAAAACACGCTGTGTTTGATAACCTACCACATTCAGAACATACAGTTTGCATTCATAAATACAAACTGAAAATTAATCTCCATTGCTAAATCAACTAGTTAACTCCATAGTTTCAGTCACCGCTGCGTAAAATACTATGAAAATGATGGGTTTTACTTAAAGCCTAATGTGTAGTGAAACTGTCCGAAGCAAAGAGCATGGGAAACTTTTCAGGACTTGACTAGAAACACTTCAGTCCTAGAATTTCAGTGCATATATATCAGTCTTAAAAACTGCAACAAAAAAAGATGAATGTAGACAGGAAATCATGGTACAGGCTCAAAGATGAGTGACTGCAGTAGAAGTGTGCTCCTAAATGGAAGAGACAGCTTTGCAAGGCTTGCATAGACAGCTGTTGGTTAGAGAAATGCATCCCTCTGGAGCATGTAAAAACAAAAATTATCTGAAGCAGCAGGTAAAATGTCATATGCAGATAGTATAAGAAGTTGAATGGGGAAACTTGTTTCCCTCCTGGAAAATTACCAACGTTTTTTAGTATTAGTGTCAACCAAGGATTTGCCATTACCTCCAAGATAAAATCCTGCAGGTGAAGATCCCTGCTTTCCCCACTTTTTCAGCAAGGGAGGAACAGTTCCTAAATCCTGTTCAGCCTGTTCTGTCCCAAAAGAGCTGCCATCTTCTTATAGTAGATTATCTGAGGATTTCTGGAGAATAAAAATGTCTTTGGGGAATAAAGATGCTTCATTTTGAAACTGTTTCTGCTGTAACCTATCAACCACTCTCTGGAAGTGGCTAGTGGGTATTACATTGGATTTCCATTTATTTACCAAGTTGTTAAAGGGCAGGCTTGTGAGATATGGGATGATGGAGTAAGTTTTAATGTTTCTCATGTACTCAGCACTTATGGGCTCACATGCTTTCTGAGCCTGGTGCTTGTCTAATTCAGCCTCTGTGGATGTTAGTAATGAATTTTGGTTTACTTTTCTAGAAGCAGAAAAACCTGTGCTCATTGCTTTCAGTTCTACTCTTCAGTAACCTACTTTTGTGCTTATGCTGACGTGAGATAGCTTTCACATGTAAGAGGGGGAGAGATGCTTCTAGAGTACAATTAATGCTTAGGAAAGAGGAAGATAACAATAGAGAAGAAAAAAAAAAAAAAGAGTTTCCTCATAAACATCCCAAATACTTTCTCCCTGTCTCTTACTGGTGAAAAATTTCATATGCTGGAAAGAAAGCATTGAAAAAGTAGCTCTTCTGGCCATTTTCTGAATGTCTTGACCTACTTAGCCCAAAGCTGCATGAAGATTTTGATAGAAACAGCATACTGGGGAAAGAAAACCAGCTTTATATCTTCAATTCTGTAACTCTCTTCATAGGCAATTTTTTCTTAAATTGCAACTGTTGGATACAGACAGCTCATGTGTGCATCTCTAGATTATAAAGTTCTGTATTTTGCTGCTTGGCTTCATACACCAGATCAGAGGTTAGTGGTGGTGGTATGATTTAGGGAGACCCTGTCTTGTGATGGGAGGTGGAATTGTTAGCACCAGGGTTGGAGACAAGAGTCTGTCTCTGTGGGCAGGGCATTCCTTTGTCTCAGTAAAGATGTGCCTGGGGTGGAAACGAGAATAACCACAATAACACCAACTGCTGATGAGTGAACTATCTTTCACCAAATGAACCTGTGAACTGATGAATTACAATTCAACTGTCTGGAGAAGGGGTAGGAGGGAGAGAGGGTCCTTTCACACAACAAACGAGGGATAGAGGTACACTAGAAGGCTTCATGGTTATTTTTACTAATATATAAAATTATGCTAAAAAATATTCTTGGGCAATAGAATTCAATCATCCACACTTTTAAGTCAACTATCATTATCCCAAATAGTTTTCCGTCCTGTTTATGGAATTAATATGGGGTAAGACTATTCTCAGTAGGTTGTTTTGATGCAGCCATAGCGTTTGCAGGATGAGTTTGATATTGGCATTTGTCCTTAGTGCCATGGAATAGTCCAAGACATGTTTACCTCTACACTAGCATGTAAATTATTCTGTTTCCAGCTAGGAACCTACCATGCAGTAACTACCGTAGATGATCCAAGCCCACTATGGCCACACGGCTGCTGAGAATTGTGCCATGAGCCATACCAATACCTGTCAACTTTATACATCCGCTAAGCTGCTTCCTTTGCACCTTTACACTTTTTCAATGCAACCAAAGACCTGACCTCACCAGTATTGTATAGTAATACTATTGCGCTCTTTAACCTTTCTGAAGCTTTCCAAGTCTAATTTGCAACATCTGGAGGCATGAGTTGTGGGCTGATGGCTTTTGGTCAGCATTGCATATAGATAGTCCCTTAAAAGGCTTAGGAATGTGATCATATTTGTTCAAGAGGATTGAGCTAGCATAGATATAAATACCATTTATTCTTCAAGAGTTTGGCTCCTCTAGATGAAGTTCTTAAGTATCTGGTGACTTATCATCCATTCATTATAGAGGTCAAGCATGATTAATTTTTGCATCAGTACATTTATTTGCAGTGTAGGGCATGATCTGGCAAATCTTTTTTATACTTCTTTCCAGCTATGAATGTAAGAATAAACTCAAAGTTGCTAACATGTCTAAGTAAGACATTAATAAGGCTAATTATATAATTGCAAGCCTGTGTTAGTACTTTTGAATCATATTTTGATATGTGTGCTGCTGGTCAAGTTTCACAGACGTAAGCAAGGTCCGAATGGGTTTCTCTTCAGATGTACAAATAAGATAAATGCATGAGAGAAAGGGGAAAGAAGAGGTAGGAAGGAAATCCACTAATAGGTAGTTTTTTTCCGGACATCAGTGAGGTTTATAATGTAGATTCACTATTCTGTTACTGAGGTCTGAAAGTGACTTCCTAGTATCAGTAAACTAAACTATATTTAGTAGCAACTGTTAAAGGTGTATGTGCTTGGGAAGTGAATAATATTCTTTGTGAACACAATTTGCTTGCAGTACTCTGTGTTGCAGGATGACTTTTGTAGTGTACTTGAAGGACTAAATCTAGTTCCTAGATTACTTCCATGGAAAAACTGAGTGGTAAAAGCCCTCTAATTCAATGTTTTGCCAGAAGATATTAACTCAGAGTAGCTTATAGGACTTCTATTTTCTTTTATGTTAATGCTAAATTAATAGCTACTTTTTCACAGGAAGAAAAAGAAAAATCCTGTAGTGCTATTGTGCTGTGCAATGTCCTATTTCCATTTGCTGGGTAATCAGCTATATTTTTTTTATTTTGCTGTCAAAATGAGATTATTTTCTCTTTTTGTTTTTAATATTGGTACAGGCTACAATTCCCTTGTGAATATTCTGCTACAAAAAATTGTTTATTAGAACGTAATGTATTAATGTTGCTGACATGCTTCTAAAGGTCACACTTAATAAACAAAGCACTGTGCCTACTGTCTATTGAATTGCATTTTAAATTAGTGGATAATTATGCCAAGAGTGAGATTCCTACAACACAAACCATATGGCTTGCTTATGCTGGAAGATTCAGAAAAAGCGTCATCCAAGACTTTGTATGTTTGATGGAAGAGCTTTCCCATCCCCTCTGACTTCCTCTGTGGTACTAGTGAAAATATTGGAAAGTTATTGAGTCATACTAAGGGTGGCAGGACTCTCAGTCTTGCATGTATTTCTTTACTTGCATGATGCGCCCTCAGTTGCAATACTGGCAGAAGAGTAAGGTCTTGCTTGGTCCCACACAATATTTTGGGAGTAGAGCACATTTGGGAATGCATTATTTAGAATGGAGGCCAATGCCATGGAACTCAGTGCAGACAGAGATGCATCTGATATAGCTGTTGGAAAGGGATTAAATATTTCTTAAATTAGACTAAAATGATTGTAACGGCTTCTATTGTCAAAGGCAGCTGTTCTGTCTGTACTCCAAAAAATAGAGTGGAAGGAAGCATTGCTGTCACCGCAGAATATTAAGACTGTTTTCAGACTTATAATGCCTTTAGTAGTAGAGTAGCAACTTCTGAGGTGCCTGTGTTGTAAGATGAGTAACTACGTTAAGAGACAAATGAACTGGGTAGCCTAAAATACGAGCCAACCTGAACCTTCACCAGAACTACAGGTGTATCTAGAAGTTAGGAAAGCTCTGTCTTATTTTACAGATTTGGGAACTTTAATCCACTGGTCAGGGTTACAATAGCCACCCCCCCTCAAATCAACAAAAAACCACTGAATGGCTCTTGTCTCACTCAAGGCTGTCCTGGTTTTTGGCAGGGATAGAGTTAATTTTTTTCCTAGCAGCTGGTATAGTGCTGTGTTTTGGATTTAGGATGAGAATAACGTTGATAACACTCTCATGTTTTAGTTGTTGCCAAGCAGTCAAGGACTTTTCAGCTTCTCGTACTGGTCTGCCAACGAGGAGGTGGGGGGCACCCAAGAAGCTGGGAGGGGACACAGCCAGGACAGCTGACCCAAGCTCGCCAAAGGGATATTCCATACCATACGATGTCATGCTCAGTATATAACCGGGGGTTGGCTGAGAGGCGGCGCAGCTCAGGAACTAGCTGAGCATCGGCTTTGGGTGGTGAGCAATTGTGCTGTGCATCACTTGTTTTGTATATTCTATTACCATTATTATCATTATCATCATCATCATCTTCCTTTTCTGTTCTATTAAACTGTCTTTTTCTCAACCGTCAAGTTTTGCCCTTCCCCCCCTGCCCCCGATTCTCTCTCCCATCCCACTGTGTGTGTGAGGGGAGTGAGTGAATGCCTGTGTGGTTGTTTGCCTGCTGGGTTAAATCATGACAAAGGCTTATATACCCAAATACAGTGCATTGTAGTAATTCACTCTGAAGGACAGAAAGGCAGAGATCAAAGTGGCAAGAACTGCAGAAAAAGAATTACCATCATATCCTCTAGGATGTAGTAAAAAGGCACTGTGTTCCAGAGAAGCTATAAATGCTCAGGAACTCAGCAGTGGGAAAGACTGAAGTCTTGGGATCTTTTTCAAACTGGGTTAGAAAAGACCAGAACAGATTAAGGAACATGAGAGCACATCCATTTAAAGATATTTCCCTATTGTAACATCACAACCATATTTCTATGCAGCAACTTGTTGACTTTTGGGAGAGAACTGCAACTTTAAGGTGTGTCAGTGAGGTAAGAGATAAGAGAGGCACATGTTATCAGAATATTGGGGAAACTCTAGAGCAAAAGGAAACACTGTTTATTTTAATAGCTGACCAAGGAGGAAAAAATGGGATTAATTCTTGGTGTCACAAGTCTGTACCCTTGGAAAAGAAATCTCAGCGCTTATTATTACCATATGGAAACTCCTTCAGAGGAAAGAACTGTGTGAACAAAACTACCCATCTGATGGGTATTAAGTCAGTAATATGTACTCATCTGATGGGACTGTAACAAATACTGTCAGCAAGATAAGTTTTTGCCACTGATATAAAGTGATTGTTATTCTAGATTGGAAAATCTGTGTGTAATGAATTCAGGATGAATCCAGATTGGCCGGATTGAAGAGCCTTCTGGAGATCAAGAAACTGAGAAGGTACTCAACCACCATTATTCTAAGAAAATACTGTTTCCTTGACATTGCAGCCTCAAGAATGGTGTTGTTCTGCCTTTGCACGGACTCATGTCACAGAAGAGGAAAATTATTTTGACTGATTATAGTTATGCAAAATTTCATTAGCAGTAGTGCTACCAGTAGATCATCACAACCTGTAAACTTATTTCTATTATTTTAAACATAAACCAGACCAGGATAGATTAAAAATAATAAAGAGGTTAAAACTGCAAATGGAGAGAAAGCACAGCTGTAGTATTTCCCAGCTGAAAGAGTTGTTCAGGGGCTAGCAAATGTAGAGCTTGAGTATACATGCACACATACACATATTTTGAGACCATGCTATTTTTTCTTCCTGTATTTTTGAAACTGTAAATAGTAAAATCATGAATGTTCACTGTGATTTTACTAATGGGAAGACAGAGAGCAAATGGTTTCCCAGGATCAGTACCAACTGTGGCAGCAAGTTAGTGCTGTGCATGTCTGTAGCAGGAGGCGGTGGTTGTATGTATTATTTTTCTTAAATTGTTATGATTATTTTTCTTCTTCAGTTCAACTTTAATTTTGTTTCTCTAGCAAGGGAGATCAAAAAGATGTAGTCAGTGACTTTGTGGAAGCAGCTCTCTCCTATAGTCCTGCTTGAGTGGGGTTTTCAATTGAGCTTCTTTTCTGTTATCATGAAAAGAAAGGAATAATTTATGTAAGTTTCCTCCCCATTCCATCCAACCAGATAATGTGTTTATTTTATCTATGTCAGTACTTATTAAAACACACCCCAATTCCCTAAGCCTCTGGGTGTGTTTACATCTTTAGAAACATAATTAAACTTCAAACATTCATAGCTGGCTGTCCACATTTGATACTGCCAGAAGACAATCATTAGATTTATAATTTCCAGCAAGACTATCAGAGAAGGAAGCTGACACCACTCTTGAGGTGGACTTGTTCTGAGCATGGAGAGCTGCCTACGTTCAAGTCCAGTCACTCAACAGGGATTGTGTGTGGGTGGGGAGGAGGATATAAAGGGTGACAAAAATGACCTGTGGTGATGTGGGATTTCCAGGCATGATTACTAACGTTGCATGTCTCAGCTTTTGGATGCCAGCTGGACGCTTCAGAATGGTCTGATTTTTAAAGGATATGTGGGAAGCATTCTTTGAAAACCAAGCTGCTTTAATGTCCTGCAAAACAGATACTTTGAAATAGAATTACTCGGTGTGATTTACAGAAAATATGAACTATGCTTTTGCAGGATTTTTGTTTGCATAGTAGTGCCTCCCATTTCCCTCTAGCATTTCTTGAATGAAGAATTAATTAATTTATGAAGATGCTGAAATGGGATAAATAAAAATATTATATATAAATATCTAAAAAATGTGCATGTACTGTATAGCAACGTGAACTGTCATTTTAAAGTAGTGTGCCACACAGGAAAAGGAATAAAATTAAACCCGCTCCCCATTACCTTAATGGCTGTTTTGGAGAATATGTATCGCACTGTTGCTCTTGCTTTCTCTCTTTTTTTAAAATCTCTTTCTTTTCTCCTTTTTGTTTATTCATTTTTTTTTCTGTCTTCCTTTTGTGTGTTATGCCATTCCTTCTTCTAATTTCCTGCCTTCCTCTCTCTTCTTCAGTGGGATTTGTTTTTCTTTTTCCATCTCTGTGAATTTCTTTCCAGCTCCACCAAAGGCTCTCAGGGCTGTGCTCCTGTGTGTCCCTCCTACATCCCCTGACTCACGATGTCCCTCTGCTGTTTTATACTCTTGCTTCTACATATTCTTCCTGTCTTCCCCTGTAATTTTCCTACTATTTTTTCTTTCCTTTTTTCACTTATGGGTAGCATGAAATACACACGAATAATTTCTTATTGTGGCAAAAAGCCAGTCTCTTGTCTAGCTGTCCCTGGCTTCTGCTCTCAGGCTCAGCAATGGACTTCTAGGGGAAAACCTCTGGCCTGCTCTGTCAGGGTGGTTCCTCTTTGGTGTATGAGAGTCACATGCCAGCTGGGGAGATGGCCTCCCGTGTCGGTGTCCTCCTGTGGCGCTGTAAGGCACACTGTGACCTAGGGGACTCCTCAAGCACAGTGGGGCAGCTGTGGCGTGTGTCTCACATCCCTCATGACATGGTGCAACAGCAGAGTGCCTTGGCCCCTCTGGTAAATCTGTGCTTACTCTTCTCCTGCAAAGGAGGCGGAATATGAACTAGCAAGGTTATTTTATTCCTTCCCCTGGCTGATTTGCACCTTCAGGTCACGTTCGTTGTGAGATGGTTAAAACACAGCCAGCAGTGAGCTTTCGAGACTGAGCTATGCCTGTGGCTACAGCAGGCACGGAAAGCTAGAAGTTCCAGCAACCGCATGTCCTGCTAAATCCCATAGGCTTTTTGCTTTCCTCCCCTCTCCCAGGGAAGAGCAGTTCAATGTTTAGGACTCTGGCCTGGAATTTAGAAGAGCTGCTTTCAAGTATCTCTGTGCCGCAGATGTGTTGTGTAAGTGTAGCCACTTAAGTTCTCTTTTCTTCAATTTCTTGTCAGTAAAATCATTCTTTACCTCCTAAGGGCACCCTTAAGGGCAAGGATGAGATTTTCTACAGACTATTGGTAAAGTGCTTAATTGCAGCTGTAGCAAGAACATATATAGACATGGTCTAGTTAGATCTGGTCGTGGAGAAATCTTATCTGTCTGCAGGTCAAGTATTCTGATATGAAATTCTTTCCTAGTTAATAGAGCCACTTTTTTTCCCCTGCTCTTATATCCTTATAAGAAATCAAGCAAACACAGGCAGTCTATCATTATGTGAAACAAATCAAATCTCGGGAAAATGAGATATGATAAATATATGGAATATTTGTTTGTTGCTCAGATGACTCTATATTCAGCAGTTTGTTTAATTTGGATTCTGGCTGGGTTTTATCCATATTGAAATGTATGAGATTCCAGCAAAAAGGTGTGAAACAGAGCAGGCCAGTGTGTGATGGTTATCCGATGTTGTAAAGAAGGATGTGGCCAAACCCATGAGAGAAAGGGGCTCTGCAGGAACGAGCTCCTCTGAGAACTGCCTGACGTCAAGGAGGGAGAGAGGCTGTTTAACAGAAGCAGGGAATCTCTTCTAGGACCTCATCCAGCCCTTGCTCTAAATGATAGAAAAACGTCTTGTCTGTACCTCAAAATACAAGCAATGTTATTTATTTTTAAAGATCAGACCTGTCTTAGGGAAAAAAAATCTATTTGGTTCACATAATTTAAATCAAATAATGGTTGAAGTAACTTATTGTTTTATCAGTGACATGTAATTAACTGGCAATTACTGAACTATACATTCAGGATCAGCATGAGCCATACAACAAATAAACCACAGCAACAGACACTTCCAAAATATTAATAAACACCTATAAATTTCTAAACATCCTTCTGAAGTAATCCTAAAAAATATTAACCTAATTTTCCCCTCACCCTGCACAGTTATATGTGTTCCCCTGCCTGCCCACCCCCCCCCCCCCCCCCCCCCCCGTTTCCCCTCCTTGCACACACCTCTTGCTGGGGATGCGTATCTGTGCTGCTTGCTACAACCTACCAACCCACCCAGTGAGAAAGCACCCTGCAAAATTAATATATGTCCACGGAGGCGTGGGTTCCTACATGTTGTACCCAGTACTGTTGGTCCACTGGCTGGCTGTTCACCACATCGGGTAGAAGGGGAGGCTGCTCTGTAAAACCTAGGCAGAGGCGACCATACTAGTTGGGCAACTTCTGCCCATGCCAGGCCCAGTTTTGGCTGTTTCTCTGTTTCCACTCCAGAATCTTTTCCCTATGTTACAGATGTTCATGTTTCCCATTTATTTCTTTTCAAGTTGATTCCTTCTTTGTATCAAAAGTCAGTGTCATTCCCTAGTTGCTTTCTTCATCTGACTGATGGTCATCTTCCTCTTTAACCCCTTTCTCAGCAGCTACAGGATTAGGTGCAAAGAATCTACAATCAGAACATCATTCCACCCATGCTGACTAGCTTTGCTAACAAATAGGATTAAATAGCTTGGTTAGTATCTCTATAGTCTGTCATGTCATTTTGCTGTGAGCTAGCTTTTGAGAGTGCTACGTTATTCTCTGTAAACAAACGGATATAGAAAATTCTCGCAAGCAAGAAAGCAAAAATGAAAAAAAATGACCCATGAGGCATGCCTGTGAGGAAGGACTAAAAGCACCTTGGCTGTCTAGGGAAAACCTGCAGCATTGCTCACTAGTTTGTAAGGAAAGCTAGTCTGAGCTTTTGCAGATGAGATCTGTATTGAATCTTACTACAGTTTTTCAGCTGTACAACTCATTCACCTGCTGGAAATTGTTCTCTCTGAAAGACTTGCTAGAAGAGGACATGTGCCTGTGTTTCAGTCCCTCCAGTTCAGAGTCTGGCATCTTAATTCAAACTCTCCTTCTCTCCTGCAGAGAGGCTGTCTTAAAGGCAAATAAGGAACAGGACAATAATAATTACAACCAGTTACAGGCTGAAGATGAAAATATTTTGAAGGAAAAGCTGGGAGCAGCAGCACCTTAAAAGACACAAAGAATCGTCATCAGACCTTTTTTGCCAAAGCTCTAACTTGGCATTAATGAAGTGTAGCATTAGATAAGATTTGGTATATATATAAATTTCTGATTTAAATACTTCTAAAAGCTAGGCAATGATACCAAATTCTAACTGATGCTAAAGAAACATCCTTAATTTTCAGATGTTTACTGATCTATATTACTTATATTTCAAAAGAAGGAACTGCAAGGTCTACCCCCTGAATAGGATTCCTCCCTGATAAAAAGTGTCTGTTTAGGAACCCAACTAAACTTTTCAGAGAATAGGCAATTGTTACATATGGAGAATGATTAAAGTCCACCAAAATGAAGATGACAAGTTTATATGTTCAGGGACACCAGAAAGAAAGCAGAATTCAGAACTGTTAGTAGTCCCATAGATTCCTCATGTTGGTAGCAATATGAATACCAGGCAAAAAATGGATAATTTGAAAAAAGTAAAATGTCAGAGTGGAGTGGAGTGAAAGTGTTGCAGGAAACAAAAAAGCAATATGGCCATTCTTTGTAGTTTTCTTTGTTCTTTTACAGGAGCAGAAAAGGGAAACATGGAAAATGTTTTGGCTGAGAAAAGATGAGCTAGTGGATTTGTACAACAAGGGAAGGTAAACTTGAAAGAGATTTTAAAGGATACAGCTTTCTGAACAGAAAAGTCATCTTGCATTGGAACTCAATGATGAAATAAGTGAATTGGCAGAGTAGAGTTATGTGCTAAAACCTGCAAAACAAGATAAAGTAGGAGGTCTTGTGGAGGCTGAAGAGATCCCCAAGAGAGGCATGGATAAAGATGTTGAGGGTATCCAGTGACTGGAGGGGAAACTAGACGCTTTCTAAACTGAATTCCGCAGTTCACTGAAGTCTGAAACATCAGAAGTTGCCGCTCAAAAGGGAGAACTGGGGCTGCTGAGATAATATCTAGTCATCCTTGAAAGAACAGGGCCAGCCAACCAAAGGAATGAAGACATGTGTTTGAATTGGATCAACTGTGCAACCAGCAGCACAGTCAGACAGCAAGTGTTGACAAATTCCATATGTTCAGCTTCTCAGGTGATGTAGATTATAAATGATCATCCTAGTATCTGGACAGGAGTGACAGCTGATGAATTCCTAAATGCTTTTGAGAGCAGTGAATTAGGCTGATTTTGAAGAGACTCCTGGCATTCTTCCATGTTCTGTTCCCCATCACTCACAACTGTCTGAGCAGAATTGTGGATTAAAAGGAAACTTGCTAGAAATTAAATAAGTAATTTTCTTAGTAGCAGATTAATGGCTGGCTATGTAGTAGGGAAATGAAGAACCCTAATCTGGAAAGAATCCACAGATTCAGAGTGTGGACTGTTTATCCACAGGTCAGTCCTATGTTTGTTTAAGGTGTGTTACATCAGTGAAATTAATTACTGTTGGATAACTTTAAAATTTTAAATGCTAAGAAACTTCAGTATTTCATTATGAAAGTTAGCTATTTCATTGGAAATAACAGGAAACCTCAAGAAAAATGCTTAAAAGTGTCTGCTTTTTAAAATTTTCCTCAAAACATGGCTTGTTTGTAATCAACTCCATTTATTTCATACGGAAGCATTTATTGCCATACATATATGCACGAGTACAAACACATACATGTAAATGATACTTTAAAAATCATTCATATCCTAATGTATGAACTTCTCAGGGAGAGAGGGAGCTAGTTTGTTCACGACAGAACATGCTGTCTTGGTGTAGAAAAATATATCAGGCAAATTCTGTCATTCAGACAAGCAGTTTTACTACAGGAGTGTTTGGCTGCTTTGCTGCCATAATGACCAGAGATAGATGACCACCTCTGCAGAGGATCCCCCACCCTTTCATCAGAGATTAACAAAGGGATCAACTGATACCCTGATTTCTAATGGGGATGGGGGAAACGACTCATGTCTATTAGCTCCACAGGGCATTTCTGGTTTTATGGACTGGTTCGAAGGCATGGAAATATCTCAGATAATGGCACATTAGTATGGCACAGTGCACAAGCTAATGAGCCTTGCCGCTTGGGGGAATCATTAGGCTGAGGGCAGTGCTGTTTTGACATGAGCTCTTTGCTCTCAGTGTCATAGTTAACTCAATGATGCTAGCTTGGTGGGAGGGGGTGAAGTCTCTGAACCATCCTGTATTATTACATGGTGTGGACTGGCTTGCAGTACCTCTAGTCCTGATACTTAGGTAATCTAAATTAGGTTAAATTAGATTTATATCAAATTAAATTAGATTGCTTCTGAAATTGCCTGTTGTTATATGTTGGATCCAGTTTTCTAGTCAAGTCAATGGCTCATTCCACAGACTTCACTGGGTATTAGATTAGCCTTCAAACATTTTCATATAAGAGAAGTAACAACAAAGTGGTGGAAGGAGGAGAAGGAAATGTAGACTGGCCCCTGGCTCAGCACGTTAGGAAATTTAGACAGATATTGCAATAAGACCATGCTGTCTTATCTTCAAAGCAAAACAGAGTCAAGACTCAGTTACAACAATCTATGCAGAGAGAGCTGCAGGGCTGGTTAGATGATGAGAGACTGATTTTCATGAAGAAAGATATACCAGCTGACAAGACCATGGAATCGTTTTAGAGAGTAGTGCATAATGTGCTGTTTTTTTCAGACATTTCCCTCTAGCTATATGGAGACAGGAAGGACGTCCTAGGGAAAAGGGTGTTAGCTTTAGTTCTCAGGAGATCCCACCTGAATTTCTCATTCTGCCACAAACTTTCTGTGAAAACTTGAGCAAATCACTTAGTCTTAAATCCACAAAGGTTATTTAGGTTTCCTAGTGCCAGTTTCAGTCCCTCGCTCCCATTATGTCCAAGTGGCAACATTTTCTTATCAGTGGGCACTGGGCACTCTCTGACAAGTGCAGCAGCTAAGCATCCTTACAGATCAACCCCTCCTTTTTCTTTTGTTTCAATTCCCCCTCAGTAAAAGAGAAAAAAAGGTGCTGAGAATTGCAGCTGTTATTCAGTCTAGCTTTAAACACATGGGTTTTAGAGAATGATTGCATGCTCAGTTTTTTTTTGCTGAGGGGTTAGTACAAGGTTTTTTCCAGTTCCTGTGCAACCCATCTTGCAAGGGCAACATCTATGGGGTGCAGTGCTGATATGTGTATTTAAAGAGTCTGAGACTACATAGGTAGCAATGGTTAGGAGCTGCCTGGTCTGACACCTAAGAGTAGTAAAGACAAAGAGATTGTAGAGGGCTAGTTCTGAGTGACTGAATTTCTTGGTGTTGTCATCAAGGATATGTCTGTATTGCACAGCACAGTGCCGTATAGCCTGCACACTTGGGCTACCTCACTCTGAGTGGTGGCAGCTGTTACAGCATACTAACAAGCCCTGCTGCGAGTCCTACACTAATGTGGCTGCAGAGTGTTGTAAAGATGGCTTTACTCATTGAAAGCCAGCCTGGAATCTCTGTGAGGTCCAGTATATATAGAGGTGCTCAGAAGTATGCATGATGTGTAGGTCAGCATCAGACTTGGTCTCAGCAGATTCCTGACGACTGAAGGCAATGTTTCATTACTTTGAAGCAATTATATTTTGTTTGGACAATTGGTCTCTAAACCCTCATTATAAAGCTCCTATATCCATTAAAGGGTCGAGGAACTGCTTTTTAAATAGAGGCAGACAGGTCCTCAGCTGTGTAAATCAGTGCAGCTCCCTTTAAATCAATGAAGCTATTCCAGCATACTCAAGGTGAGGATCTGACTCAAAGACTAATGGAGGAGAGGTGACACGAAGAATGAGGTTTTTCTAAAGCTTTCAACATTAGTGTGACTCTGTGCCCATTTCCTTTGAAAGGAAAAGTCTTATTAAATTCAGAGGTAACGGAGCAACACCAAGGCTGAAAGCTATTTGAGAAATCCCATCCCTCAGGCCAAGAGTGTCTCAGATATTGCTCTTTGTTGAGAGAGGATTGACTGTGAGGGATCAACAGTATGGTAGGGTCCTCCTTGGTCAGTAGTGACAAAGCTGAAAAACTCTGTACCACTCAAAAATCAGGAGAGGAAAGCCAAAACAAACTGGATGACCAAAAGATAGTGTATTTCCACTGCATCCCCAAGTGCTGAAACAAACAAGCTACAAACCTCGGATTCTCCTAAGATGTCAGTGTCTAACCGATCTTGGAGGAGCTTTTTGGGTATCTGCTTCCATGAGGATTTCAGGAGGTGTTTAGGGCCAAGCTGTTCTGTTATTACGTGCCAATGTTATTATGTGCCTAGAAGCACATGTTATGTCAGTAGGGGGGGTGAGGGCTCATTTTTGAGGTGGGGTCAGATTGTGTCAATATACACTGAAATGCTGAGTATCTTTGCTGATCAATAGTGGAATCTGAAAGCTTTCTAGTGTTGGTTTAATTGGCCTTCACTGTCCTTGTCATATGGGACCAAGCTCCAATAGATGCCAGTACAACAAAAATAACCCAAATAGTTTAACTAAAGAAAAAATGTCGAGCAAAGGGGCATGAGCAGACAGACACACAAACAAATAAATTAAGCAACTCTCCTCTCATAAAACCTTTTGTATAATGACATACACACAAAAACCCCAACCAAACAGGAAATTTAAGTTCCTACATTAACTTCAAAAGGAGCAGGGAATGGGTTGATGTAACTGGAGAAGATAAGTGTCAGGATAATTTTTTAAGTGCTTTTTCTGCTAATAGCACTGAGTCCGAAACACAAATGTGTTAATGTAACTTGATCAAGCTGATTATATAACAGCATAAAGACATTTTCCTTATCTGCTGGCCTCATCATCATTCATTTGCAGTATGTTCCAACTGACTACACTATACATCAGTAGTTATGTTCTATACGCAATAAAATTACCACATAACATGTTTGCATTGATATATGTATATATTCACTTCATGAAGACAGGAAACTTTCCATCATTCTCTTGCTTTGCAAGTGCTTTCATTGTGAAAACAGTTTCAGATAGGAATTGTTTCAGGTGTCGTGACTATGCTCTTAGACTATTGTAGTTCTGACTCAAGCAGATATGGTTAATTCAGCAAGTAGATTCTTGACAAGAATGAAAAGATATCCCTCAGTAATAGTTACTTACCTCAGTTGGCTTTATTGCGACTTTCTGAAAGTGTAAGGGTTTATTTTTTTGAATAAAGGTCTCAAAATGTAGATCTTTGGGTATTCCTGACCCATGGTTCACAGGCAACATACTGTCTGTAGGACCTTCTCCATTACCCACCACCCTAGGGAATAAAAATGTTAAAACTGAAGCTGACAGGCAGAGAAAAATGCAACGTTGTCTGCAAAATGTTTCTGTGTTATGGCTTGTAGGCCAGAAATGGGAATAGTATCTATGTGGAAGTGGGCTAATGCAGGACATAATTTTTAGCTCCTTCTGTGTAAGCAGCTCCCCAGCTCTCTGGGATTCTCTGTGGTGCAGACAATTGTGCTGGAACAAACAAACATTCAGGAGGCCATACTTAACTGCTGTCATTTAGGGGAGCATACTGTGCATGCTATGTTTTATAGAAAGCAGATGAATCCCTGCTTTCAACAGTACAATCCAACTCAGATTACTGTTTGGAGTTTTAAGTAGTGCCTCTGTATGTATTTTCTCATAACTTCTCAGTTTGCATCAGTAATGAAATCTTAAAAGGGAAGAGAAAAAGGAAATATCTTTAAAAAGTTAGGAAATAAACAGAAAGTACTGTTTTGGGTAGGAAACTTTTAATGTTAGCATTCATATCAGAACACATGCAGTGCCAGTTCTTTGTAATTATCAAAAAATAGAAACTGTAGGCATTGGGGAAAAATATGAAGTTGTAAGTACACATGATGTGAGACATAATGTCTAAATTATTATTATTTTTGTAATTTCCCCTTTAGTGTTCCTCTCACAGAGAATAGCATATTTTTCACTACTTTTTAAAGTTTCACTAATTGTTTTGTTTGCTTTGTTCAGATTCTGGGGAAGTTTGGCAATCCTAATACCACTGCACGGCCCACAAACAGTAGCCCCAAAATGGAAGCAGCTTATTATGAGATGTTATCTTCACACCAAGGGACATTTCAGCAGTTTGTGGAATAAAGCAATTGAAAATATGCAAGTACACTCAGCAAACAGATGGTGTTTAGAATGAGCTGGATTCCTTTTTCATAGCTCTAGCTCAAAATATTTGATTCAAAAGTTCACTCTGCAGTTTTTTCTCCCCTAATCCCTTTGTAAGCTATAGCGGTCTTGAAGGTTATCTGTCGCCTCAGCTTGAACATAGACTTTCATTTCTTGAGTATGATCTTACTTGCAATTAGATCATATAAAATACCAGATATGCTGTTCTATTAAAAAAAGAAAAAAAAGAACAAGGAAAAAAAACCCTCCACCCAGTTCTGCACACAGCAGTCTTCAGATTCAGGAAATTATACTCTAATAGCTCCAATAAGCCAATGAAGTGTTTCTGCAAGAAATTATAAAAGCTAATAATATGCCTGGTTATGATGAACCCCACTTGTTCATGGAAGGCTATTTTTATCAGAAAAATGGAAAGATTTCAAACACCATTAGAGATTTAAAGGGGTTATTCCCTGTGGAAGACAAATCCAGTAAAAACCAGCCAGATCTGTCAACTGAAATTTGTAAATATTCATTCCCTTTCCTTTACCTATTACACTGAAGGGCAGAAGTTTGTCTATGGTCAGTAATTAACGTATGGCTGAGTTATGGAGGGACTAGAAACTAAAGAGAAGGGGATTTGTGGTGTGTATTGGCTTGGGACGGAAAACTTGTACCTTGCTTTCTTATTTTTAGAGATGATCACTAAAATAGCCAAGATTGCAAAATTAGGAATCGTAAGGAAAGGCTGAAATAATGATCTTGATCAAAAGGAGTGAATACAGACCCCAGATACAGAGTGTCTGCATCCATGTGTACTTATGTGCTGTATGCTAGGTTTTATTCTTGAATCAGAGAGGCATTGAAGGCGACACTAACTGTCCTACTATGGGGGAGAGAGAACAGTTCAGGTATATGCCTTGTGTCTTCGGTGAAATTACCGATAAATGCTTTTAACTGAAGCTTGCTACATATCTTTTGGCTGTTTACATAGGGCACGGTTCTACCTGTGAGTGCTGAATGTGCTGCTTGTGTGCCTTGTCTCTGCTTGGTCCTGTCATAGCATTCATAATGTCATCTTCAAAGCCAAATTGCCTACCCATTGAGCCCAGACCAGCACTTGATATGGAGTCAGTCAGGAGAGGTCCTGAGTCGGTCCTAGGTATGAACCCTTCTTGGCTTACATCCATTATGTGTGTCGAATCAGTGGCCTCGCAGCCCCATTCAGCTCTGGTGCCTGTTCCTGTGCCCATCCTTAGTTATTCACAGAGAGCACCCACCTCAGCCAAGGACAATGCTGGCCAGTTGCTAAGTCCAGGGTTGTCAGGGGGCCCTTGCATGTCTTACAACCAGATACAGTGGCAACCACCAAGCACTGCACCTCTTGGCAGGCAATGCCATATATGTGTGTTCAGCAGAGAAAGTTTTTGCACATCAGCCATGGCTAAAACTTGCTCAGGTGCACTTTTCTCTCTGGCTCTTCCTCACCCATCCCACTATTTCTTCCATTTTTTGCTGGAAGCTGTGCTATACCATTTTGAACAGGTAATGATACTGCCCACATCCTATATGCACAAACACGTGGGCAGAGAGTGATCCAAAAAGGGTGATATTTTAATTAGGGAAATATGAGAGGAAGAGGGAGTGGGAGAGAGAATGAAAGGGAGAGAGAGACAGAGAGGAAAAGAAAGGTAGGCAGAGGGAGAGAAAGAGGAAGGGAGAAAGGGGGAAAATATGAGAGAGAAATGTCATGACATGTACAAAAGCCCAGGGGTTTTTGGAGGGACCTAAGGGGCCAGTACTGCAGGTGAAGAAAATATCACTGTGGCAGAGAATGTATTTGTGGACATTATTATTTTGCACTGACCTTCTGGTTGAGAGGAAGAGACAATCTATATATCTATAGGTACCCATCACTACAGATAGTTTTAAGAGGGTTTATTTGTTTCTTCCATGCTCTCACTCTTCTGTGCAGGTTTGGTTTTTATTTGATTGTTTACTTTTGGAAAAGATAGACCCTCCTCTCCTGTTAGTTCAGCTGTCTCATGTTTTTTAATAGCCAGGTCCTCCAGGTTGGACTGCAGTACCCAAGTTGCAATATGGTGTCCATTTTGGAGACTCTTCATGGTAGTCACATAGCTTCATCACAGAATCAGGTTCATAGGAATGAACAGAAGCAAAAAGTAAACTGTCTTCATGTGCCCTAAGATATGATGACAGTACTCCAGAATGAAAATAACTGTTTGTTGCTAAAATAAAAGCTTTCTGGTTTTCTAGTGTGCTTTAAAATGCAAATTCTGATTATAAAGAAAGCAAGTTGTTTCACATACAGAAATGTTTTTTGTAAAAGCTGCTTTCCTAGCATGGAAGAATTTCAGAGGAAAACTTTTACTAACTGTAATTGGCACAATTCTGTTGCCTTTTATTGATAATGTTTGCTACAGAAGCAGACTAGAGGCCCAGAAATATTTTTTTTCTTAGGTTGAAGAGATGTAGACAAATGCACCAATTGCATACTCGAATATAATACTGTATTCTGTGGCTGTCAAAATTGGATCAATTAGATTCAATATTCTTTTCTACTGATGGGTTCATAGGACACAAACATACACATGCCACTTAAGGATATATTTTTTAAAACTGGAATTAGTAGTATGCAGTCAGAGCCACAAAAAAGGATACTGATCAGAAACCATGCTTGTAACTCACATGATCTGGGAGAAGCAAATGTGGAAATATATCTTCATAAAAAATTCACACAGTCACAAATTGTGCCATCTATTTCTGTACGCTACGTTTTTGTTACTCCTGGAGAGAGGTCTTTTTATTTAAAGTAATTGTTGTTGGTTTTTCGGAAGACATGAAGTATTCATCTTCTCCCCTCTCCTGCTGCCTTTTAGAAGTAGTCAAAGAACTGAAATTAATTAAGTTCTGACCTCATGTCAGCATTGTATATCATAATTAACAGAAAACAACATCTTTAAGGTCTAAGATCTGCACAATTAAAGAAAGAAATCTGTGAAAAAGACATGATTAAAAAGAGAGTGTTGAGAGAAGAGAGTCTTTAAAAGTTGAATTCCCCTGCATGGGGAGATGCAGTCACTGAAAAGTTCACCTAACGTGCCCAGATACATTTACATAAATCCCTTTGTTCTTCTGTGCAATTACCTTTCCATTTGTCTCTGTGGAGTTTCCTGTCTCTAAACCTTGTACACTTTTCTCATTTATTTCGCACTTACATGTTAGAGCCCAGACCCTCTCAAAAACAAAGATCCATTTGGAAAACAGAGGTAATCAGGATGCATCCTGGATCCAGCCCTGGTGTATGTAAAACAGCCTTTCTTTATCTTATAGCAGCTGTTACTGGCTGTCAAGAAGAAACACATGCCAGTCAGGACACGGCTTTCTGTGCCTTATCTTCCTAAAACCCCTGATATGTCAAGATCTACTAGCATGAGAGCTGATTTCACTGCAATTTTGCTGATTTGAGAGATCCAGTAGACTGGTAAGGCTGGAAAGATAGATTCTGCATTTTGCTACTCATTGACTTACACCATGGTTGACTGTTATTATACTCTAGCCTCCAAGAAAGGAAGCCTTTGCTTCTTTCACTTTGCAAGTCTGGTAATTTCCAAACGTGTGTCCTTTTTCTTTAATGCCACCCTGCTTATCTCTTAATCTTTAATAATTTGATCTATTTTTTTGTTTGCATAGCTCAAAAAGTAACCAGGTATTCTAGTTTCAAAAATCAATATAATACTTTTTTCTTTGAAAATGCAGTATTCCTCCTTTTTACATTTCCATTTTGCCCTTGAAAATAAGTTGAAGAAAAATGATATATGAAAAACAAAAAGATTGACTATTTTGTTCTTCAATTTTATCACAGAAGGGGAAGAAAGAAAAATTAATTAAAGCACGCCTTGATTTTCCTTTAAGGACAGTTAATTCAAAAACCTGATTTGAAGTGTTTTGATGTCTTCATTGTTTTTTATTATTCCTCTGGGCTCATCTTTAATAGTCCTTGGTACAGTCTCTCTTTCTACTGATTTCAGTCAAAACCCCAAATGTTCTCCCTTAATGGCGCTTAAGGCATCATCTTTATTTTTATTGTTTCTTTCTATTGTCTTTACTGTGATTTTGACTTCTTTTTGGCCAACAAAACCTTTCTCCCGTGATTCTTTTATACAAATAAATAATTTCCATGTTGTTGAGTCCTCCTCCTCCTCCATACTGTCTTTCAATTTGAATTCCTTGGTCCTACTGGCATATTCTTAAATGGATACTTGGTCACTTATGAATGTATTACCTCAAGGTAGTTAATTTCAAAAGATGTTTAATGGGAGATGGCAAGAACTCATCATTTAAAGAATTTATAATCTAGGTGCACATTTCAGTCACCTGTATTATAAAAACTCTGTCAGCTTGTCTTTTCATTGAAATTGTGAATGATCTCATCTGCTTGTGTACTATCCCTATGTTGAAACTGGATAGCCTTTTGCATAGTCCTGATGCAAAGCACTTTTGCATGCTCTTATTTAGGATCATCCCTCCAGTTCATTTTTTCCTCCACTGATGTAAATTTCCTTAGCTTCCTGCCCGTCACAATCTCTCAAGCTCTCTCAGAGGCACTTTGGGCACTTTCTCTCCTAATACAAAGTCTAATGATAAAATTTGGATCCTGATTTCCTTTCTCAAAAATCTTCTTTAGTCTCCAGCACAGGTTTCTATTTTATTACTCTAATTCTTTCCAGCTGAAGTCTTATCCTTGTCTATTAGAAGTGCAAGAGCTCAAATAACCTTAGACTGCCATTCAAAATATGTTATTCAGAGGGCCTCATCCAGGCCCTCTTTCTTCAAGAAATTTAAGATAATACTCTTTCCCTTCAGTGCTCTTTACAGCTTCCCTTGTCTATATATGTACTCTTATCTTTCCTTCCTAGCTTTTATATTCTCTATCAGGAAGCCTTTCTTAAATTGCTCTGCTCTGTTTTCTGAATTCCTTTCATATGTAGTTGTACACAACTCTGCATTCAAACGCTCATTTCTATTTTGCAAATCTTGCTAATGCTAATCTATTTCTGTAAAAATATATCCACTTGTTATGGGACTGATTTTGCCTCCCTTAGTAATAATAAACAATGCAATCAGTAGTTCCCACTGAAATCTGTAGAACTCTCTAGCACAAGTGGCTGGATTTGGCCCTTCCATAGCATCCTATACACTATATGGTCATGCTAGAAACAAAGTCATAGAATCATAGAATGGTTTGGGTTGGAGGTGACCTTAAAGATCATCTAGTTCCAACCCCCTTGCTGCGGGCAGGGACACCCTCCACTAGACCACATTGCCCAAAGCCCCATCCAACCTGGCCTTGAACACTTTCAGGGAGGGGGCCTCCACAACCTCTCTGGGCAACTTGTTCCAGTGCCTCACCACCCTCACAGTAAAGAATTTCTTCCTTATATCTAATCTAAATCGACCCTCCTTCAGCTTAAACCCATTACCCCTTGTCCTGTCACTACACTCCCTGATAAACAGTCCCTCTCCAGCTTTCCTGTAGGCCCCTTCAGGTACTGGGAAGCTGCTATGAGGTCTCCCCGGAGCCTTCTCTTCTCCAGGCTGAACAATCCCAACTCTCTCAGCCTGTCCTCATAGGAGAGGTGCTCCAGCCCTCTGATCAGCTTCATGACCCTCCTCTGGACTCGCTCCAACAGCTCCATGTCTCTCCTGTACTGGGGCCCCCAGAGCTGGACGCAGTACTCCAGGTGGGGTCTCACCAGAGCGGAGTAGAGGGGCAGGATCACCTCCCTCGACCTGCTGGTCACACCTCTTTTGATGCAGCCCAGGACATGGTTGGCTTTCTGGGCTGCAAGCGCACACTGCCGGCTCATGTTGAGCTTCTCATCAATCAGTACGCCCAAGTCCTTCTCCTCAGGGCTGCTTTCAATCCATTCCTTGCCCAGCCTATAGTTGTGCTTGGGATTGCGCCACGTGCAGGACCTTGTACTTGGCCTTGTTGAACTTCATGAGGTTTGCATGGGCCCACCTCTCCAGCCTGTCAAGGTCCCTCTGGATGGCATTCCTTCCCTCCAGCGTGTCAACCACACCACACAGCTAGGTGTTGTCGGCACACTTGCTGAGGGTGCACTTGATCCTACTGTCCATGTCACTGACAAAGATGTCAAACTGTGCCGGTCCCAGTACCGACCCCTGAGGAACGCCACTCGTCACTGATCTCCACTTGGACATTGAGCCGTTGACCACAACTCTTTGAGTGTGACCATCCAGCCAATTCCTTATCCACCGAGTGGTCCATCCATCGAATCCATGTCTCTCCAATTTAGAGACAAGGATGTCATGTGGGACAGTGTCAAATGCCTTGCAGAAGTCCACGTAGATGAAGTCAGTCTGCTAGAAGATTATCTCTGGAGTCGCCGACGTGGTTTTGTTTCTGAATTATATTCTCTGTTTTCAATAAAAGTTGCCAAGAACTGAGACCTATTTATTCCTTGTGTCTTAATGTCCTGAAGAGCATTGTTCACCCTTAACAAATAATGGTTAATACCAGTGGGGTGTAGCGTTAGTAGCAAAGAGAACATAGGAAAAAAGAAAAAAAGTAGTTCCATAAAAAGGTTACAATGAAGACATACAAAAGCTGTCACCTGTTTCAATTGAAATGCATACTGTCATTCTGGAAAGGTAATCACAAGAATGAAGGCAGAGGAACAATTTACTGAACTACTAGTTCAGTTCAACTTGCCCTAATCCTGTTTTCAAATAGTAGCACAAAACTGGCAAGTTTTGTACAGAATTACAGGGAAAGAAGCCTAGAGGTACAATGGTGTGGCAAATGTCGACAGTCGTCTCTCAGCTGTTTGGTGTTTCACTTTATTTTCAGTATGCTGCCAATTCTAGCTGACATTGCTGCTTTCTGGAAGGGAAAAGAAAAGCTGCTGGTTTTGTTATCACTGTTGTTCAAGCCATTAAAATAGGACTAGCTACAGCTTTTGTTGTTGTTCTGTTTAACAGAGGGCTTGGAAACAGTATGTTTACAAAGTATGTAGAAGCTGCTGAAATAGCATTTCTCTGATAACTCTCATTAAAGTTGTCTTATTATTTCCTCTGCTAATATTTTTTTTTTCCAGTGGGTTATTGAGCAAGAGAATGGTTTCCAAAACAGTAAGGAGGGGCTTCTGGCTCATCCTTCCCTCTTTCCAGATATCTGAAGCAGGAGTGCAAAAGTGACAATAAATTTCCACTCTTGAGTTAGTCTCCCGTAAAGGATACGTGAAATCTGTATTCAAGATCATATAAATACAAAGGCAGTTAGGGATGCCCATCATGGGGTATGGGACAGGCTTTGGATCCAGTGTTTCAGGTCAGAAGGAACCATTTTACCATCTATGCTGGCATACCATTTCTTACCAGAAATTAACTTTCACCTAATTGCCCTTCTACTGAGCTTGGGATTAGGGCTGATTAAAATACAAGAATACAAGAAAAATATCTAGCCGTGATCTGAAAACATTCACTGTTTTCCTTTGTAGTTTGCTTTAGTGTGTTGACCATACTTAAAAAAAAAAAAAAAAAAGTGGGTGAGTTTTTCTGTAATTTATCTGGTTTCTCTTTCTGAATATTCTATCTATGTCTTTCCTCACTTTAATAATAAAGATGCTGTTTTAGCACCTTACATTTTCTTCTCATGAAGATATTTATATGCTGGCATCAAGTCAGTTGTCAATCTTTTCTTCTGATAAAGTAAACAGGCTGAGCTTTCTAAGTCTGCTACTGTAAAATATTTTCTCCAGTCTTGAAGCAATTTGTCTGGCATTTCCCTACCCCCTCGCCAATGTTTATAATATGTTTAAATGTGTCTGTGAAAAATGTATGCAGTTTTCTAGTATCAGCATCATGAATGTAACAGAGGTAAATAATTTCCCTATATCCAGTCTCCATGCTCTAGTATCTAGTGCATAAGAAATGTACTAGCATTTCTTACCCCAGTGTGGCATTCACTGTGGCTTATCCAATATAACTCACAAAATTTTCTTAGAGTCATTACGTTCTAGGATACAGCTCCCAAGACACAGTACTGATAGGGTCTATATCTCTTCTCCCCAGATGTTTCTTCATTGATTTCACTGCAGTAATTGTATTTTGTTTGAATGGACCCAGGACACCGAGTAAGTCAGTTTGTTCTGCCTGATTCATCTGTCATCCTCATTACTTCTTCTTTGGCATATCCTCAAGTTTTATCAGGTCATTGGTTCATTACTCATTTACACAGGTTTAGTTTGGGAGCAACTCCACAAAAGTCGGTGAAGATACTCTAGGGCTGACTCATTGCCTCTGTATATGAGTAAATTCTTGGCTCCCGGGATATAATTGCCTGTTCTGATAATCAATCAGGATAATAGACTAGAATAGACTATTTCAGTTGGAAGGGGCCTACAATGATCATCTAGTTCAACTGTCTGACCAATTCAGGGCTGACCAAAAGTTAAAGCATGTTGTTAAGGGCATTGTCCAAATGCCTCTTAAACACTTACAGGCATGGGACATTGACCACGTCTCTAGGAAGCTTGTTCTAGTGTTTGACCAACTTCTCAGTAAAGAAATGTTTCCTAATGTCCAGTCTAAACCTCCAGTGGTGCAGCTTTGAACCATTCCCACATGTCCTATCACTGGATACCAGGGAGAAGAGTTCAGCACCTCCCTCTCCATTTCTCCTTGTCAGGAAACTGTAGAGAGCACTGAGGTCACCCCTCAGCCTCCTTAATAACAACTCTGCCAGAGTTATTTCAACTCTGCCTGAGCTTCCCCAGTCATGAGTGTGTGACCAAAGGAAAAAAGTGAGTGATTAGGCATCTTCTTCCTGAAAGATCTTTGCTTGCCTTGGAGCAAAAAGGAGGAACCAGAAGCTGGCATCAATTTTGTGATAGAAGAATGAGAAAAAAACACAGAATTCAGGGAAGGAAATGGCTTTTCTCTTACATTGCCTTCCAGTTTTCCTCATCCAGCTCCACCTGGTTACACTTGAAAACCAGGACATATACCTGTAGCAAGAGAGTGCTACATCATCTCCTGGAAACTGCAACTTCTTATTTAGCTTCTGTTCAGTCTGAAGATCACAACACTATACAAATATTCATTCTTCAAATTGTAGTGTATCCTATCTATTTTACGGGTGCAATCATCTACTATCAGAAGTACACGAGGAGATGGGAAACACTTCCCAGAGCAGTTAATGCAAATGATACTAATAACTGAATTGAAAACTTGCAGGGACATCAGTAAGCTTTATACTTAGATTAGCTCATCCAGTCATCAGAAGTCATAAGCTTCATACAGCAATAGGGAAACAGCTATTTCTTTTTTCTAGATACTATGGTTGCATCTATATGATAAAATGAAGCATTTCTATAAACATTCCCAGTACTGTTTAATTTATTGCTAGAGCTTTAGCAGATGCAGGGATATTCTCTAGATTGCAGAAAGAATGAGAAAACTGGAGTGCCAGAAAGAAATGCATTGTGGAAATATAACAGAGTAATGCAGTTGTCCTCTTACACAAGCTGTGGTTTTGTCAGGTAGTTCCCAGCTTTTGGCATCCATTTTGATTCTGCTTTGAGCTCTTACCTGCTGGACAATTGCTCTTCTCCAAAGATTTTGTTGGTAGGGAAAAGAGGAAATTTCTTTACTGCTCAGAGAATAATTATCCTTGGAGAACTGCTAATAACAAAAAACATGCTGCCAGTGTGGAAGGAGAAAACTAAACTGAGGTGGTTCTACAATATAGTCAGCTGAATGATCCCAGTGAGTGTCTAAAGGGCTCTGTGAATAAAATATTCTCCTTTGGAAGTAATCTGGCCACTGTTCCTATTCACATGTTGTAAAAATACTCTTATTTTTCCTATCTGCATCTGAAAATGTAGCTATGGACTTTATTTGGTATACTGCTTCTCATAGAATCATAGAATGGTTTGGGTTGGAAGGGACCTTAAAGATCATCTAGTTCCAACCCCCCTGTCATTGGGGTTGCCCCATCCAACCAGGCCTTGAACACTTCCAGGGATGGGGTATCCACAACTTCTCTGGGCAACCTGTTCCAGTGCCTCACCACCCTCACAGTAAAGAATTTCTTCCTAATATCTAATCTAAATCTACCCTCTTTCAATTTAAAGCCATTACCCCTTGTCCTGTCACTACACACCCTTGTAAACAGTCCCTCACCAGCTTTCCTGTAGGCCCCTTCAGGTACTGGGAAGCTGCAATTAGATCTCCCCGGAGCCTTCTCTTCTCCAGGCTGAACAACCCCAACTCTCTCAGCCTGTCCTCACAGGAGAGGTGCTCCAGCCCCCTGATTGTCTTTGTGGCCTCCTCTGGACTCGCTCCAACAGCTCCATGTCTCTCCTGTACTGGGGCTCCCAGAGCTGGACGCAGTACTCCAGGTGGGGTCTCATGAGAGTGGAGTAGCTGCTTTTACTAGATGCCTTTGTTATGCTTCTTTAGTACATTGCTCTTTCTGGATTTCCATTCTATCATGTTATACTCCAGTCAGTCCATTTCTATCTAATGGCATTAAAACTGTATTAAAAGTTTAGTACTGGGGAGCTTTCTGCACCTTCTGCATTAGGTTTAAGTGTTGAAGCTTTCCATCTTAGTGCTCAAATCTCTTTATAACTCCACATCCACAAATATTTTTCCCCAACTTTTTTTTGCCATTCATGAGAAAACCTCAGAAAAAAGTCTGACCTAGAAATAGAATCACTATGAAACAAAAATTGCAATGCGTCTACTCGCCACAAAGATTTTTATTTTATTTAGGAAACATAAATTCACACAAAAAAAAAAATGCCCTGAAAACTAACCATTTGTTTGCTATCCTCCCAATTTTCTGCTAAGTGCTGACAAAAGCAAGCTCTGCCTTTTCCCCTGTCTCGGAGGGAGAGAAAGGAGAAAAGGAAGGATGACCGGTTAGGATGTAAGAACTCCTTTTTTACCCTTCCTTTCCAAGCTTTCATTCCTGGTGGCTATTGCAGCTTCTGCAGCTTTGCTAGCCACAAACAATGCACATTGCAGTGCGCTAATTCCATTTGCTTTGCTTCTCAACTGCTGATTGTCTTCTAGAGGGAAAATTCCTGCAAGCACAGTCTCCCTTTCTTCCCTGTGTTATATACACTCAAGAGTGCATTCACAGTGCCTAGTAAATAAACTAAATGAGCTACTGCTTGTTGTGATCACCAGTCACATGAGAATGGGGTATATCTGTGGATGTGATAGCTGGCTTCTTTTGCCTTGGTTTTCAATTGTGCAGAATGGTCCAGTTGCACTGCTACATATAATGGGGATGGTTTTTCTTTTGCTGATATGCAAAAGCCTTAGTATTATGCCAGTACCTTATATGTAAGGTATTATATTGTGTGTGTGTATATACACATATTCTAATTTAAATAAGTGATATAAAAATGGCTTATGGTACTCAAAGCCTCACTGAGACTTTTGTGCAACCAAACGGCATGAATAGATAGAAACCTGGTGGGTAATCTACTGAGTTTGGATAAAGTTAGATTTGAAAGGAAGATGAATACTGACTTTCAGTGGTTTAAACAGCCCAAGGCACATCACTTTGAAAGGAATCATTGTACAAAGCAAATTTTCATTATTATTATTTTTTACCTTTTAGTCAGAAGGTTACCTTCCAAAAACCTAGTTTGCCTTTAATGGCTGAAATTTTGATGTGACTGAAGTTATTGAAATAAAAGATTGCATATAGTTCTGCCCTAAACACATATTTAACTAATAATGTCCTTGAAAAAACCCCCACCACCTTGAGCTACGGTGTGGAGAGTATCAGGTTTCATCACACAATAATTTCTTTCCTCATTCTAAAAGAAGAAGTGTTAGTGTCACCAGGAGGAAGGGCCTACAACCTGTGCGTTAGTTACAGCCTCACTAAAGCTCAGAAAGTATTTTTAGTGACATGGACCTGCTTTTCTATTCCCTCTGATTCAGAGACTACTGACTTAAACTGTTGAGCTGTATGTTTTTTACTACATATCCAAGGGTCTTCATGGGTGCTCTAAATTTCACTGGTGTAGGAGCTGCACAAAAGGAGGATGTGCTGGTCAGGTGATTATAGCTGAGGATTGAGGTTCAGTGTTCATCTCAACTAGAAAATTTGTATCACCATAATGTGGCTTTATTTTCCAAATGGGGGAAGCAGTATTTTCCATTACTTCATGCAATAAATACATTATTAGATGAGAAACACTGGTGGGAAAAGAAAAAAAAAAAAAAAGAAAAATCCATGTACGAGTCCAGAATATACAGAGTTTCCCAAGATTTCAGTGTGATACTCAGGGTGAAATCTCTGGCCATCCCTGAATGTTTATTCCTTAGAAAGTAATGTGATATGGGTATGGGCTAAGTGCTGCCCAGGGGATGCTGGATAATCATCTGGTTCACAGGGGAGTCAAATATGAGTCTGTTTACCCCCAAACAAACAATTTAAGCGTGGCCCAGCATGTGACAAATACTGATTCTGAATACGTGAAGCACAAATTTCTGAGGTGAATGTATAAGATGCCTCATCTAAATATGCATCTTAACCACAACCCTAGAAGAACTCTTTTAAGAAATTAAACCCTCTTAAGAAAAATAACATCCTGTAACAAATTATTTTTAAGAAATTAAAATGAATTAATTTCAAAAGGCAATTACATGCAAATACAGTAGAAGGAGAATAATTTGCACTAATGACTGGGATACCCATTGCAAATTACCGAGTTTCACAAATTACTGAGTGAATAAGCAAAACAAATCCAGGCCAAGAATAATGCATCACAAAATGTCCAGCATTTTGTTTTTCCAAATGCAATTTAGTTTTAATTATGATATAGTAAAGCAATGAATGGCCCACCCAGGGGAAAAATGCTTCTAAATGCATGAGAGACCTATGGCCCAAATGCTGCAATCTCAGTGTAGAATCCCAGCCAATAAACATCTCTTTGAGCTATTTAATTGTTTTTTGGTATTTCCTATAATAATGTAGGGAGTAATAGAAATGCTAAATTACTGATATTAATCATAAGGTATAAATGGGATGAGTCTAAAAGAGCAAGGAGTATGAATGCTACAGAAGCAGAGGTCAGCTTTTAAAATGAAGTATCACTGTCTATGTGCTTGTAAGTTCTCCCTCACCATGATGTGTGAGTATTTCACAATCATCGATGGATTCCCTCCTCTCATCATTTTGAAGCAGGGAATTTTTCCATTTTGCAGCTGGGAAATAGCAATATGGAACAGATTAAGGAGGTCACATACAGAGTCTGCTGATGAAGTGGTAATTGACCTGAGTCTCCTGTTAGAACAGGCTTTCATCTGGTAAAGCATCTTAAATAAGACAAAAGAAGAATTCTTTTGTTTGTGCTCAAATTAAAGTATACCTCAGTTCTGCAACCTGTTATCAGGAAGAGCTCACTGCAGCTGAACCTGTAAGCCAGAAATCGCCATGGAAGCTCCACACACCCTGAGTGGCGGCAATCCCCACAGTGAACCTGCAGATCCGTGTATAGCACAGAGAAGTCATCAGGTAATCAGATGAGGCTGGCCTTCGACTTTCTGATGATGTGCTCAGCAAATCCCACCTTGGTGGGAGCAGGAAGAGGCTGAATGATGAAATCATAAAACACAGTGTTGTAAAGTAAAAGTTGAAATGGTATCAAGTGCTAGATTAAAGTTCAACCCAAATATATTCTTCCAGGTGTTCACACAAGCTCTGCTGTTATAAATCTTTCAGCTGCTGTAAATGAACCAAAGCTGTTCATTCCTGAACTCCTGCTCTTCCTTCATCCTCTTTTTCATAGTTACTGATGCTGTCTTTTCTCTGCAGTTTGACTGGGAATCAGTCTGTGTCATAAGAATCCCAGAAACCACACATTTCCCTCGTGGGTAGAACTTTGAAAGGTACAACAAAGCTGTTGTAATGCCTTCCTCTAACAGCGTCTCTTTAGTCTGTAGGAAGGGATTTCCTGTACTTGATATTTTAAAAAAGAGAGAAGCTTAGAAAGGAAATGAAACTACCAGGACTTTTTCATTTGTTTCTTTGTTTTGCTTTGCTTGGATTCCTCAGAACCCAATCCTCTCCTCACCTCTACCTTGGGAATATGAGGAAAGTGTAGAAAAAAAATTGTAAAATTCTCACCCTCACTTTCTCCTTATGAGCTGCTGACATACCAATATACATCCTATCAAAATGTATCTAAAGAAATACTCATTTCACATCCTAAGCTGTTCCAAGTACATCACAAGTCATGGCAGAACCATTCCAGGTTGTTGCCCAAGCAAGCAAAAAAACATATTCAGTTTTAACTATACACAGATACTTTTGCTTCTCTAATAAATGTTGTGTATAGTCGGCAACTCAAATTTTAGAAACTCTTGCGTGTGGTCTGCTAAGACAATTCCAATGGGATTGATGGTGATGGACCATACATATGCAAGCCTTTTAAAGACCACAACTGATATTCACGATTTCTCATTTTTTGATGAAAAACTCTGGACAGAGTGACAAGGTAATTTCCCCTTGGGAAAATGCAACCTGAATTTACCCCAGGGACTATCACGTGATCATCTTGGAAGAACTTTGCCTGGGTTGTCTATCTGGAACAGTCCCTTTAAATGTGGGAGGTTCAAGCAATGGCTGTTTTGCAAATGTGTTTGTAACTCTTCTCTGCGGGAGCTGGTGAACCAACTTGGTATTGATTATGCTTCCCTTCTCATCTTTCTTTTACATTTCTGCAAAAGTGAAGAGTTGTGGTATGATATCTCTCAGACAGAGAGCAGTTTGTATTATATTTTGGCGTGTTGTCCTTTGTATATGCATGTGCATTTCATATAAGCTCTTTATCCCAGCACTTGTATTTCTAAAACAGTATGTGTTAGGTCTTCCTCCAAAATCCTAGTGGTGACTTTTATTGATTTTTTCTTTTTTTTTTTTTTTTTTTTTTAAAGAAGTACTGAGGAGTAGGGGAGCTTTTTATTTGACTTGTTGGCAACTTGACCTGTCTTATGGTTTTGCTTGTGTTTTTTTAATGCTACTGCATAGCTGTGAACACAAAGGTAGTAAAGAGAAATATATTAATACTATGGTAGTAATAGGGCTCTGTATGTGTGAAATAACAAAGTGGGGCTGAAAACGTCAAGTACTGATATGATTGTATTGTCTGGAGCCCAGCAGACACCAACAGAGTGGCTCAGTGCTGCACTGTCAGGATTCCTGTTTTCCCATCTTTTACCATCTTGTCTCTCACCAGGCTATTACGGTCCCACTTACATGTCATTATCTTACAGTACTAAGGCTCAATACCTAATAAAACACAATTATTTAAAGAGGTTGATAGCATAGACACCTCTGTCACTGTGTGGTGTTTTTAATCTCCTTTCTAACTCAAGTGAAAATAGTTAGGGGTTGGGTTTTTTCCTGCATTGCCTACGCCTCCTTATTTCTCTTTCCTTTTGCTATGGTCTCTGCAGCTCAGTTGACTCTGTGACAGTTCAGTTAACTGACATTTTGGGGACATAGTTTGCATGAAAGCAACTACAAAACAAAAACTACACTTCATCTTCAGAGGCTGAGAGTTCTGAAAAACTCTCCTGAAGCAACATACTGAGAGCAATAATGATAGTAATTCCTATATCATTAATTATCATATAAAATCTCTTACATCTGAAGAATGTTATTTAGGCTGTAAAATCAAGCACTAGAAATGTCTGACCTAGAAGCTACCCATTCAGCTTTAGCTCTAGTCCTTCTGAGTATGTGTCCTGTGTGCAAGCTGTTTTCTGTAGGAATTATTGTTTCTGTCTGTAATTAAGTTGTCACAACTCTTATGGGGCCATAAATAATGTTTTGCTGGCACCTGAAAAACTTAATTTTCCTATATTTTCAGGAGGCCTTTGCAGGCTTAGTCCAATTTAAAACTACCCTCTGTCTGCATATAGCATGTGATATAGAGGACATATATGCAAGAGTTTCAAATAATAAAGTTTTATGATCAGATTCTGGAACTAGATTCCCCCGTTTCCACCTAAATTCCCCTCTTCTCCATCACACAAAGTTAATTTGTGTTATCTGTGCTTCTCAGTATGCTGTCTCTATTGCCCTCTTGCACTGAGTGGCATGAGCAGGTCCAGTGAAGAGTAAAAGTCTGTAATGAATGGTAGGTGAGTAGATTTCTGGTAACTTTTAAAGCTCTATTTGTAACAACCACTTCATTTCTTACTGATCAGATTATTGATGTTGTTATGGTCACACTTTCCTGCCTTTCAATACTAAGGTCGCTGTATTCAGAAGCTGCAGTTGGCTATTTCAGTGGATTTGGTCTTGCTAATGTTAGTAATAGAGACTTTTGGACTTGTTTTGCAGATATTTTTTGCTTGCCTATACAGACAACTAATCCAATGGTGCACTTGACTTGATGTTTCCTAGCTTATGTTTCAGTTCTGCGAACACTATAATGGGGCTACTCATGAACTTATTTCAATGGATTTACTCATGCAAAAAGCTAATAATTTGCAGGTGGATTTGCAGGGTTGGGTCTCGTTTATATTATGCTAGGCAACTGCTGAAGTCTCTCAATCATGAAACCATTAGAATAACTTCAGCCAGCTGGCAGCTCTGTGTATGGTCCGGAGAACCAACCCAGCTGCAAAAGGAGAAATACTGTCTTCGGAACCAGGGAAACAGAAGAGATAGTGGGGACCCTTCCTTCATCTTAAGGCCAGGGTATGATAGTTTGGACTTTGCCTAAGAAATACAATAAATGTAATAATGTCTCTCCTTTCTTTTGTTAAGAAAGTTGCCTGATGAAGCAGTGGTAATGCTAATGATCAGATCAAAAGGTGATAGTTGAATCTTGGACCAATATGGTATTTTTCTTAAACAAAAGACAAACACTTTTCTTTTTTAGTTCTATGAGATAACTATAGTGGTTTTCAACCATACGTGATTTTTTTGGTCATAGTGATGTACTCAAAAATATGCATGAGAACAGCCTGTTAATCTCCGTTCATGTGTTTGATTCATCTGTTGCAGCTTGCTTTCTGTGTCATATCCTTAGGGAAAAGGAGAAACCCAAAATATAGCTTTTAGTATTTCCAGAGTGGTGAAAACTCAGTTATCAAAATGAACACACTGTTTTTTAGCACTGCCCCCTCCCCCCCCCTTTTTTTTCCCTTGCCCTGTCATCAGTTGCAAGCAGCTGACAGTCAGTTGCCAAAGTTAACACTTCTGCTTCGGGTATTTCCTTCTGCCAAGGTCTTCAAGACACTCTTCCCTTCCAACCTGACCTGGACACTGTCTTTCCTTCCTACTCTGGAGTCCCCTTCCCTCCAACTCTGGCCTGACTTCTTTGCTTTGCGTCACCTTGAAATAACACACCGTGGGGTGGGAACACCTCCCTGCAACGCACGTATGGTAGCTTTCTCAGTCCTTTTCCTTTGTTTGCTTTCTTGCCCTTCTCACGTTTTATTTCTTGATTTCTTCCCTGCTTACCCTCCTTGACGAACATTCACTAACTTCACTTAAGCTGCTTCCAACCCTGCAGGGGCTGCCTTGCCGAGCACGCATTGCTCATGGCGGAGGAACTTGTCTTGGTGAGTGAGTGCGAGGGAGGTGGCCTGCATGTGGCTAAAAGCTTTCTGATGCTGCGTGTGTGTGGTGAAAAGGGGTAAATGGTTGTTTCTGCATTGGTGTGCCCAAATAGGAGTTTATGATTCCCTCTTAGTCGCCCAGCCACTTGACAACACTCTGCTGCGAACAATCATGCTGCAGGAGATCACCATGATTTTTGAGAGTGCAGATTTTTGGCGCTGCCCAGAGTCACTTGCTGAGCCTTGAATTCCTATTCTGAGGTCCGAGCAGTTTTGAACCCTGAAGATGGTAAAAGATTCCCTTCATGGTTAAAATATAGAGGAGGACAAGGGAACTTGGAGAAAAAAAATGTTGATGTAAAACATTCCTCACACAAGCACACCCAGTTTTTCAGGGTAATCTGATGCTGGCTCCAAATGCTGTGATTTGGATCTATTCCTAAATAAGAACAACCAACATAATAACACATTATCCAGAGCTATAGCTCTGCAAATTAAATGTTTTGCTGAAAACAGGACTGGAAGGGGAGCAGTAGTTCACATAATGCTTTGTAATATGCTTAAGCGGTATCTGTATAGCTAGGGAATTTGAGGTATATTTGTTTTTCATTGTCATCTTTTCAAGCAGTGTCACTAGACTTGCAGCCAGCTCTCAGGTTGTTTCAGGAAACTCTGATGTTCCTCCTTTTATGTTTCATTACTGTCTTCATTGACACAAGTGTGGCATGTGGGGAAATCTTGAGTAACTTAAGCAGATTGAAATTGGGCAAGGAGCAGCGGTGGAATATTAACCCTGACGTGTCCTGGTGCAAAGAAATCCCTAACAGCTTTTCTTTTTCAAGTAGCAAGAGAAACCAAAACCACCTGACTGTAGTAGAAAATGATGCAGAAATAACAGCAATAGCTGTAAGAGAGAGAAAGCTAGTGGGAAGTACTTGTTCTAATCTGATAACGTTAATCTGGATAGCTGAACACTTTTGGGAGTGCTTCTTGCTCAGGGAGCTGAACCTACTCAGGATGGATACCTGGCTTTGTACAGCTGGGGTGTACACTCTCCCATGCCATCTGGGCATGAACCAGCTTGCTTTGGCAGATGCACGCTGCAAGAGCAGTGGGATGTTTCTCATCATAGTTACCTTGGGTGTCTGGCAGAACCAGGCAATCTTCTTGTATCAAGCAGAGCCCTTGCTATGATTCTTCTTTTTCCATCCTCTTTTCCTAAATCTAATGGATACCGTCAGAGGAAAAGAAACTTATTTTGTTCACATCATTCTGCACCGTTCATTTCGTGTGTTTGAATGCTGCAGACATGCTGGCACAGACAAAAAGGACGATCTAAGCATGATGGTGTTAGTCCAGGTCTGGCAGGGTTGATCCAATTTCTTGCTCAGCCACAGACTTTCTATGCTGGCTTGAAGAATTCACATGATTTCTCTGGGCTTCAGTTCCTCATCTGTAAAATCATGATAAAATTAGGTGATGAATGGATTTTTTTCAGTTCACCAGCCAAACTCTAAAATCAAAGGAAGAGGTGAGAGTTTGGTTCAGAACAGAAACTTCTTAGCAAATCAGTCTGAACAAACATAAAGGTCATTTGGAGTGTTTCATTCAGTCTAAAATGAACTGTTGTGATTCACTTCATATATTTAAAGAAAACTCACCTTTTTCTTTGACAAAAATATTGTATTGAAATGCAAATTTAGTTTTCGTGACAAGATCTGAATGAAAGACTGCCATTGCCAAACAGTTCTCTGTTTTCCTCTTTTATACTCTAGCCCTTCTCCCTACTTTACAGAGTATTATTCATCAGAGTTGAAGAAGTAGTTTTGCTTCCTCTGAAACATTACTGCTTGGGCAAATAATAACAATATTAATAAACTGTGTAGTTTTATACAACCTTGTGCTGCTCTGACATAAGTATTTCATTGCCTAATGCAGTCTATGTGTGTATATGGAGGATGCAGGACGAGATCACTTGGATATCTCTCATAGACGTATTCGTGTCTGGATAGAAAGGCAGACAAGTCATCCTCCTTCCAAGAGCAATTCTTGTTTTGGAAAGAAGTGTGCCTTCATGGTGGAAAGGTCAATGCTGCTAATCCACAATCTGGGTTTGATGCCAAATCTGTCTCTGAATTTGGTCTAATCTCACTCCTGTTAACATTAAAGCAAGTTTGATTGTGAGCAGAATCAACCATTTCTGTGTGACCTTGATGAGTCATTTAACCTTTCTGTGCTCCATTTTTCCCCTCATTGATTAAATAAGGAATCATCCTTCTTTCTTCACAGGGGTATCTTTCTGTGGAATTCCCTCAATGTTTGCAATGTGCTTTGAGATAATGATTTCTCTCTGTAGACCTTCAGTAACGAAACATGCTGACCAAATTCAGCTTGGTCAAACACCTGGTAAATCTAGGAGATGGGACTCAGAGCAATGACTGCTGCAATCTTTCCCTTCTGTGTCTTTTCCCTTCTTCTTTTATGCTTTAATAATGAGAATGAGCTTTTATATGGACTATTAACACTGAACAGGGTGCTGGGGAAATGAAATGTCATTAAAATATAAAAGGCAAATAAGTTGTCTTTGCTTTTTTTTGAAGTTTAGATAGGTAAAATCAGTGCCTAACATCATCTGATAGAATCAGCAGAGCAACGTATCACATAGAAATATAGGAATAAATTAATAAGTCTGCTAGTTAAAAGATTATCTTTATTGTGCCTAAAGAGGCAGAGTTCCACTGCTTCCCTGCAGCTACTTCTGTACTAGTGTTTCTGTGAAAAGCAATGCCGGAAGGATTTCCGGAAAAATAAAGCCAGAGAAATAGTTGTCGTTCATATGAGCATCTGACACAGTTATATAACTTCTGAAATCACTGCAGCAAGTTCTGAACATCGTGTAAAATGCAAAGTTGCCCACCAAATGCAGAGAGCAGTGAAGAACTACAAGCCCACTTGGAAATTTCTGTGCCGTATTACTCCGCACAGACACATAATCTTCAGCCTGGTTGGAGACAGAAGTGCCCGGGATGCTGTAGATTGCCCACCTTCCCCCATGACTAATCTATTTGTTTACTGAGGACTAAATGAGAGCTATGCATGCTCCTGGAGGATGACCTCCCCAGTGTTTTAATTTCTCTTTTGCTTGATAGAACGTTGGTGACAAGGCGTGAGAAACATAGAGAATATGTGCATGCTGTATTCTTACATTTATTCTCTAGTCAAAAAAAAAAAAAAGGCTTCTTGAAAAAAATTTGAGAATGCCTATGTATCTAACTCAAAATGAAATAATTCTGCTATCTTTTCTCTGCCAGTGATTTCACTGGTTCATACTATAGTTGTGTTGATGCTGACCTGAAAACTGACCCTATACCCAGTATTGCTGATGCTGATCATTAACTACAGGTCTCTCAACTACCCACAACAAAAATGACAGAAAACAAAATTCAGTGCCAGATTCCATTTGCTTATTTTCCTGAGAACAATATTACTTCTTTTTATTTGTTTCCATTTCTTTAGTCTTTAGAAGTTTTTTTTTCCAAGGTTTTCTCTGTGGTTTGCCAGGCCAGAAGTCAGAGAAGTGTGTGAGGTTCTTGTACAATTTCCCGACTCCCAGAGCTGGGCTGGTTAGAAAGCCCATTTACTTCATGACTTGCAATGATGAAAGTCCCAAAATTAGTCCACGCAACTTACTCCAATGCGGAGTCTCAGTGAAATCGGTGCTGTTTTTCACAGGGACTAATAGTTTGGCCTGGATCCAGCTGTAGAACTGAAGTCTCTAGTGGCTGAAAGAAAAGCAAGAGAAGGAGATATCTTTTTTTACTAGAAAAAAATGTCCTGTCCTATGCAGAATCCTTCCCAATTTGGTAAGCATCCTGAAGGATTTCAGACAAGCAGCGCTAGATGGCTGGAGTATGCATGGAAATGTGTAGGTCTTGGAATACTTCCTCACTTCTTGATAATTATACTGATTGTTTTCTAATTTTGTAATATAGTTTATCCATGTCTAGCAAATGGTTTTTCAGAAAGCAGATTGCTTAGGTTAAGCGTCGTCCAAGCCTCAGAGGCTGCATCTTTTTCCGGCCGCACCCAGCGGATGGTGTGAGTGGAGAGCCTTTGTTGGCACAATAATGGAATAATCCGTCTGGGATGGCTCATCCACAGGAATGCATTGTGTGGGAGTTAAAGGTGTGAGCCCCCAGCTCGAGGGCCAGGCAGGAGTTAACGGGGAGGCAGCAGCTCCGAGCAGTGTCACCAGTTTAGCCACTAGAGGGGACTAAAGACCCGCTCTGGCTTGTCCCGGGTCAGGGCTTGGGTTTCCTCAGGAGCCGGGCAAAGGCGGAGGAGCAGGTGAGGCAGAGCTGGTGGGTCCGCTCCGCAGGTGAACTGCTGGCCCTACCCTTGCGAGCAAGGGGGGGTAAGGGTCTCTCTGGCCCGCAGCAGTGAGGTGTGGAGCCAGCACCTGCAGAAGATAGTGCGTTTTGCTCAGTACAAAGTCAGGGGTAAGAGCGAGATGAAGCCCGCGTACGTCTCCCAAGGTACCTCTGCAATTCACCAGAATATATTGGTGGAGATGCTCTCACTGCCAGATTTCTGATGGCTAATGTATTATGCTAGTGTTCGTTTTGTCCCACGTTCACTGAGTGAACCTAAAGCCTGATCTGTATTTTAGGAAGCATGTACAACACAGGCCTAATAGTAATCTGCTCTGCAATACAGGGAGAGAAAATTTAAAGCTATACTAACTCTTTTCTGCTGGAGATTGCATGCTGAGTTGAGTCATCTTCGTGCAGTAGACAAACTACCCTGCTACTAATGAGCAAAAAGAAAATGAAGTCTTTGTAAAGGAAGGATCTGCCTGCGAGATGCTCTTTGAGTCTGAGTTTTGTGTGTGGTCTTTAAACCTTAAGCTTGTGTCATACAATTGACTTCAGGAGCAGCAACAGTTTCCAGCTTCATTTTAGTTAAACAATTAAGCGTTGGCTTTGAAACTAAGGATGGAAGATGAGCAGTTGTTCGTGACTGTGACTTGCTTAAATTAGTTTTATTTACAGCTTCCTCTTCCACAAAGATCCTTGATGTATTTGATGGTATCCTATCTGCCTAACATCCTGCTACAAAAGGTGGTATCCTGCACTCTCTAGAGTGCAGTCTCTTTTTCAGAGCAAATTACTTTCTGAGATATCAGTAATGAATCAGAAACAGTAATGAGTTTTTCTTTTATCAGGAGTTCTAACATACTGGGAAAATGTACTGAGCTGTTGGAAGAGCACAGCAGAGGGGGATGCTATGCTCTCTAGAGGGCAGCTTATAGATAGGCTTCTAGGTTTGCCGAACATATGAGCAGCAAATCCAGGCTTGTAGTTCAGGAGATGCCTTATTACAGACATGTGTATTCTCACTGAGGGTGGAATGTACACCTAAGTGCTTTCCCAATTTCTGTATTTCAAAATCTAGTCCAGGTCCTTGTGAAATCTGAGTGTGATGTTCCATTTGCTGAAATGGATTTGAAATAATTCTCTTCTTGTAACTGTGTAAGAAAGGCTGGAGTTTGCATACGGACATTTGGGGGTCTGGATTCTAAATAGATCCAAATCAGAATTTATTTATGATGTTATCCTTGGACTGGAGAACCCTGCTAAATCATATTTAAATTATTTAACTGTAAATGGCTAGAAAAACTTGGTTAATTTGAATCTGGTTTGCTTTTTTTTTTTTTTTATAATAGCACATCACATATTATGATGTGAAACACTCAAGGTTGTTAAGATAATGTTCCCTCCCACAGTGGATGAGTCAGCTCTTCAAACCCAGTAATTAGTATCCTCATTGATTCATACTATCACTCAACCCGTGATGGGTCATTTGTAGCTTCCAGTCTTCTGGACACAGCCATATGGCATCCCAGTGGGATCCAGGGTGCTGACCCTGGGCTATTACAAGGGATACATGGTTGGCACACTAGACTGCTGATTAAATATTAACTACAGCAGACACATTATTTCCACTCTGCCTTGCAATGAGTCTTTAATTAGAAAGAAAATAACAGCAGCAAATGAAGTTTCATGGTTGTTGTCTGAAGTAAATATTTTGACCCATTGCCTGTGGTACAAGCTCAGAAAAGTCCCCTGAGACTTTCAGGCTGCCACTCAGACCAAACACAGGTGTCTTGAATGGTATCCAACTGTCACTCATCTGACATAGGTAAGGATGTTTAAAAAGGAGAGATTACTTGCTTAGATAAAAAGAAGACGCTTCTGTTAAATTTAGCGATGTCTTTTCTACCTGCTCTTGAAGCTGTAGTTGTATGAGCAACTGAAAATATTTATGTTGTTTTATTTATTTATTTTTTCTCCTTTTTCCTCATGGTAGAAATTCTTGTCAAATAAATTTACCAGGAGCTTTAATTCAATTCTTTATTTAACAGTCTCATTTATTATTCTTACATGCCCTGAAAGAAGAGCCATTGGGTTTAATTACATTGGGGGGGGGGGAATAACTAGTTAAGGATGCACACTTTACAGTTTATGAATAATGTATGGGTTTAGGTACATACCTTTGATGTTTTATCTCTTTATAAGATGCTGAGATAATCCAGAATTTATTATTTTGCCCTCAGAAATGAAGATGTAATTATTTGTTTTAAATTCCTTATTACTAACCTCTTGGTTTTGTCTTTTCTGGTTTCCAACCACTGAGAAGCCTTTCCTAAAAATGAAGCAGATTCTTAATGTTTTAAAACAACCTCTATTTTATTCATAATTAAATAGAAATAGGTTTGATAATGCTTAATACTTATTACAAGTCCACGGGAGTATTTTCTAAACAGTCATTTGAATTTTTTCATTGTAGAGAAATATAGACTCACTGTTCTTGTCATTTCCTAAAGCTTATAGCTTAAACGTGCATTTCCTAAAGCTTATAGCAAGAAAATTCCATGTTTTTATTAAAAAGAAATATGATTAAGTCACTAATAAAAACAGTGGTTTCATGTGCATAAATCCTGCCACTCCCTTTTGTGTTATAAGCCCTAAAAGTGACTATTTTGTCTTTCAACAGTTTTCTCAGGGACAAGGCTGAGTAAAATGTCTTGGTGTGTTATTACAGATTTTTCTTACTTTGGGGTTACATTCATTTATAACTTAATTATGACCATGGTTTTAGAAACATTTGTAGCTGTGGATCAAAGCAAAAGCCCATCAGAAGCACAGTACCGAACTTAAAAAAGTGTATATTATAGAAAAACATTCTCTCAGATGATGCCAAGCAGCTAGTCGTTGTTTTATGCCCTAGAAAGCCTGATTTATCACATACTAAATTCTTGCCCTCATGCTAGTATTTTATAATGTCTGTTTCTTAGAACCACTGCTACTTTTTTGTCCAAAGCATATATATGGATCTTATTTCCATAAATAATGCTTGCATTGCATACATTCATGTGACACTTTGGTTAATTTTCCTAGGTTAAATTTCACAGCAGCCCACTTATTAATTTAGATATTCTACATGATTTTTAGCAATGGTGGTTTTGTTGAAGACCCTAATTAATAAAAAGAACACCCTCTTCCCCCCCCCCCATATTCTACCCTGGTTTATAATTTTGCAAGTTGAAAGCATGTATTCATTTTCTTCTTTGCCTTTTAATTAAAGCTGGCATCTATAACTGAGGGTTGAGTTCGGTTTAGTACTCTCTAAAGTAGCAATGTCTTAATCCACAAATGAAAGTGAATATTTTCTCTGTAAACAATTAGGAAGATTGTCTGCTTAAGCAGGTGAGAAGATAAACATAAATTGCGCATGTTGGTATTGAAGAAACTATTTATTAAGCGAGGACAAAGCATTTCTTCTTCAAAGTAGAGGAGCTGTTAATGAGGATGCAACATTTGGGTGATCACAGGAGTTTCTGTGGGGAGACTGTGCCTTCTGAAGTCTCACCGTCATCACTGGTGCATGCTGAAACCCGCACTAAACCTTTTAGAAGTGGCAGCAATGCCCGTTGCCAGCAGTTGTGAGCCCCTTCCAGCTCCCAGGCGAGCTGCCTGACCATTCCAGTGGCTCTTGTGGAAAGGTCTTGGGTGGTCTTCCTCAGTTTCATCCAAAGGGATTGTGTAGAGAACACAATCTCTCCCTGTGCCTCTTCAGCCCTGTAAACAATCACTAGCAAAAGGGAGAATCTCTTCTTTTGATGTTTATCCATAGGGTAGGAAAGGTGACCATCGACATCCTCCCTTCATGAATAAAACTTGTCCAAAGACTAAAATCCTCAGGGACATTCCCTGTGACTTCCCAAGGCTTTGGGTTAAGCCTGTTGCAACTGCTCACTCTTCCACTTCTGTGTGCTCTATTTCCTCCTACATTATGCATTAAACCTTACAAAGTTTCTAAGAAGAAATCTATTTTGAGACTTTTTGGATTAATTCAATTAGTTACATGGTAGAGAAAAATAGCTGTTTTGCTAAGCTGTTATTATTGGCAATAGGTCAAATTCTGCTAGCGGTTTTTCTCCTCTTGATGTGGAGTAGATCTACTGAAATGTGTATGGATTCTTCTGGTTTCACTTGGAACAATTTGAAGCAGAATTTAGCCCATTATACTTAATTACATGAAAATCATCTTGTAAAGGTCTCATTAGTCTTTCTATTTGTGTTGCTATTTTTCTACATTAATCATTCCAGCTAATATGTGAGTGATATTGGGTCTGGCTGTTTATGTATGGAGAGTTTGTATTATAATACTCTGTTTGAATCTCTAGCTATGTTCTTGTGTTTTCTTCTGACAGTAGTAGGACTTGATTTAACAAAGGGATATATGATTTCAAAACTATAATGAGCCTGCACTAGAGAAAACTCCACTAAGTCAAAAAGTGCCTGAGTTTTTTGAAGGTTTTTGTTTGTTTGTTTTGGGGATTTTTTTACTATGCCTAGAACTCTACAATATGTGACTGGTTTCCTTCAGGTTCCTCAGTATCATCAGGCCTTTAAATATAACACATATTGGAGATAGGGGACTCAAGTGGAAATGTACTGATTCTACTTCAGGGTTGCTGGGCTGCTGCTGGAATGGCAAATACTAGTGTTTATGATAATAGAAAGAAAATGAGTAAATTTTTCAGTGCTTGGAGGTGCAGTGTCTATTTATTTTACCTGTTAGGAGATAATGCAGTCTCTGAAGAACACTGCCCTGGGCTGTGTTCTTGTCACTCCTTCCTCCTTCATATCTGATTGAATAATTGGAAAGAAATTCTCCTGGGGACAACTGAGTTAACATAGTAAGTGGGCAACTATTTGGTAGCAATCTTGCTTGTTAATTGGAATGATCTCTTAATAACCCAACATGTCATTTTGGATACTGTGGGACACAGGGTTCTAAAACAGAAGCCAAAAGTGATGTTCTCATCACTTGTCATCATAGATCCACGAATATTTATGGATGTTTTATGACTTGGTACTGTAAGACAATTAACTCCATCTTACCGTTGCATAATGGGAACAGTTGTTCATTAACACTTCCTCAGTCTTTCTGTAAAGTCTGTTGGATTCCATGTCCATTTTTAAACCTTCAGACTGTATGTAACACAGTATATTGTGGTAGATGGATAGATGTTGGTACGTGGGACTTCCAAAATGCTTTCAACTAGAAGATGTTGTCGAAAATATGCAATAATATGAAATAACATCTTTCCAATCATGTTTGGTTGTTGTGTGTGGTGGGGGATTTTTTTTTTTTTTTGTGTGTGTGTGCGTGCTATCTTTCTCTCAATCACACCTATTGTATTACTTAGAACTAGGGGACAAAGTCCTCCCCTTTCTGGTATGCTGTATAATTTCAGGTCCTGCCATGTCATAAGGACATATCTCTCCTGTCAAAAAGCACTCATAGAAACTTATTTAATTTTTACCTCTGACCTTACTAAGCCTAGAAAATACAGCCTGTGAACCCTGACTATTGATGTGTTAGACCTGCTGAAACACTAATCAGATGGCAGACTGGCTGATTTCTCTCCTTTTTCTCCAAGGAGTGGAACAGTTGCTCAGAAATGACCCAAATAATTTTTATTAATGGGCCCAACATTACTTTCATTTCAAAAGAGACAAATCATTTAATAAAATGTGTGTTCAGTTGTGTTCATTAGTGCTAATCAGTAGTTCATTAAACCTTAATCATATCAATTTCGGGCCACTAATATTCAGGTAGTTTAATAAAGGACCCAGCAGTAAAAGAGCACACATTGCATATTCATCCATAGCAAACCTGGCTTGAATACACGCTGTCCATTCAGTTCCGTAGCAGGGATGTGATAATAACGGATGAAAGTAAGAAAGTATACATGGCAAAATACCACCGGTATGGTTTTAAGTAAGGCACATGCTGTGCTTAAATATTATGAAGCCTTTGTCCCATTGAGCACTGCTGTTGACTCGAGTGGGAGTGCTGTTTGAGTAAGGAGTGCATCAGGCTGAAACTTTTGCCAAAGGAGTTAGCCTCTCTGGTGGAAAGAGCAGGACAAAGTCTAAGTATATTGGGAATGCTTAGTATTTTGACAGGATGATTTGTAAAACAGCATATTGGAGAATACTATGTGTAGTCTCTGGTTCATAAAGCAATTAACATATGTAAAATTTTAGGGTATTTATAGTTCTACTGAAGTAACTGCTATTAATGTCTTATTCAAAGCTCACGAACCTAGCTTAGTACTTTTTCCGAGATCTCATACTGTCTTCCAAGAAAGGTTGTTACCAGTTGAACAATTCTCTCTGGGGGTGTGTGTGAAGCTCAAACAATGCTACAGACAGCACTGAACAAATATGCTTCACTTATTACTATTTCTGTATTAAAAAGTCACTCTGAATTTCATGGTTTGCACTGAAGCCTGAGGAATAAGAGTGACTCGTATCAATACACTAATTCTGTGTCAAAGCTCTGATGTGCCAGAAATATCATGAGCTGTTTTATTCCAGCTAAAATTTTATACTAATGCATGTTGGTACAAGCATGTCAGTCCTAATTGCTTCTGTGAATGAAAAAGAGTTAACAGCTGGTTAGAAAGATGAAATTTTAGGGAGAAGCTTGGAATTATGTGCTGCTTGTTCTTAAGATCTTTTCTTCATTGAAATCCAGTCATTGTTTTTGAGATGCTGGTTTCTATGTTTTAGGTGGCTATAACTGAAGGAAGGTATAGCAACATGTGAATCTCGTCCCCCCAAGAAGTGCAGTGTACTATTTTATCATCTAGTACAGTAAGATGTCATCATACACTGAGGTCATCCTTCTGATCCTGTCCAGGTAAGAAAATTATTGTTTAACTCGAATTGGACCTCTACTTCAATCTCTTTTTGCACTCTGTCATCTCTTCTTTCTGACTCAGCAGCTCTCATTAACAGTGTTGACCCATTTCAGTGAGAGATCTTGATTGTTTGAATTTTTGTCCTACAATAAAACATTGTGCCAGAAAGAAAACAAGAATTTACTTCTTTCCTCCTTGTAGATTGAATACCATATACAGCCCATTTCCTTTTTTTCTTGCTCTGTAACCACCCCTTTCTACTTTTTTTTTTTTTTGATCAAATAAGGAAGTGAAAATATTATGGGAAGATATATTCTATACCAACTGCATTTAGTAAATGAGTTCCAGTCACATTAATGCAGTAAAGTCATAAGTGTTTCTGCTAAGACAGCTATATTCATCATGTCTTTACTAAGCACTCTTGTATAGGTAAGTAAATGGTCTATTTGTTTTCCCAACCTATTCTCATCAGAAATGAGTTAAATGCATACAGAATGATCCTAGATCATTGCTATTTAATGTCTTGATAGTTTTTACAACTGTGTATTCATCTTGCCTGTCTGAGGGTCTCCATTCAGTCTGCCTTTTTGTTGACTGGAGTCTCATGTAATGTGCCTTACCATCTCTCTAAAACTCTGCTTAAAATACAGCTGAAATTACCATAGACTGATGATGCTTTAACATACTGGATAGTAACTTGTCAATAGCTTCAAGAAGCAGTGTGGTTTCAGACACTGTTGTCAAACCTGCACTGTACCATTGGGATTTCCAGCCCAGCAGGTACAGGTTAAACTTTTAGTACGGCATTGCATTTTCTTCTCCTGCTCTGTTGCCACACGACACGGAGAGCAAACAAGTCTACTGGAGTCAGACAGGTGGGACCCCTTGGGCACAAACAGCATACTCCATTCTTGGATGTTTTCCCTGCTGCCCCTTCTTTTCTCTTCCGGTGAAGCTTACAGACATCTTTGGCATATAGTATGGCAAAGTCTGAAAGAAGAGGTTAGATAAGGACTGGAGGGAGAAGACAGCTCAAACCATGTGCAGCCCAGATTTGGCAAAGGGTCCAACGCAATAGCTTCCAAGAATTTGCTTAAATCATTTGTAATAGGAAGGTGCTTGTTCTTGTAAAATTAGAAGAAAATCAAAGCAGAGGTTTTTGAGAAGTCCTAAGAACTGCTAACAGCACAAACTGTTTGACACATGCTTTGGGATACAGAAGCTGTTGGCAAAATGGAAAGCAGTTCAGCCTATAAAAGGCTGATGATGGACTGCCCTGAGATTCTGTTATACCTGAAGTGGTTATACTTACGAAGGTGGCATGTCAGGCATTGAGGAATTCAGAATGTAATTGGTCTGATCTGAATATGAGAACTTGGGTAGATTCAAGTTCTTCTGGACCCCATCCGGAGTCACTGGCACTGCTTTGGCAGTTAAAATTAAAGCTGTATTGTTGTAGGTGGGCTTTTTTCCCCCCTTTTTTCTTTCCTTTTTTTTTTTTTTATTTTATTTTATACTGTCATAGAGGATGTCCAAGGGAAAAAAATGCATATAGCTTAGCTAAAGAGCAAGGCTCTCGATCAGCAGCTATAACAGACTTATTCTCTGTGGCCTGGGATACGTGGGGTACATTGACCTAGTGGACCAGTACCAGAATATAAATAATACCATATTGTGAAGCAAGGATGGAAAGAGTGTAATTAGGAATGCATGTTGCTCATAAAAGTTATATACGGGTATTGCTCAGGGCATAAAACAATTTAAACACATGATTTCTTTGCAAAATAGTAAGAATCTAAGCTTAAAATACTAATAAAATATTGGGTTTAAGAATAACAGTAAGTGAATATTTGGAACAGATGAATCCCATGTTTTATATAGGCTAATAAAATATTATGAACTGGATATATTTCTAAAACTGCTACTAGGGGGGACTAGATGATGCAGGGGGACTGCTAACATGGTGTAGAACCATTAAATTTTGCTCACTGTAGTTCAGGAATTTTTAATAAGTGAGCCTTCTCTTTCTCCTTAATGGCTGTTTGATGTCCTACATGAAATCTGTGTGGGTGGGTTTTCATTCTAATACTCAATACGCAGACGTCCACATCGTGCAATAAAACAGTGTGTTAATTTGCTGTTGTGTTCTCTACAGAAACTAGTATGGGAATTGGGGCTGAGCATTGAAGCTGAGAGCTAGAGACTGAACCGTGTTACAAATTGAGTATGATTTAAATTGTTCAAAATAAACGTTTTTTGTTTTGTCTTGTGTTTTGGTAGGGTATGGTCGTATATATATGTTTTATTTTTGTTTTTATAATTGCCTTTAAGTTGGCGACAGCTTTTCAGCCAGCATAAATTACTTCTGTGAAGTTGGCAACCTGAATTCCTTGTTCTCAGGATGTTACTTCCCCCATCTCTGAGATCCTTTCTGGACATCCTTCACGTTCACTTTGGTGTCCTCCATTGTTGCTTGTTTTTTTAATTTTTTTTTTTTTTTAATGTTAACCTGTTGTCTTTGGTGGACCTTCACATTAATTTTGTTCTCCAAAGTCCTTTCAACTTGGTTGTGAGCTTTGGTTTTCAAAAGAATAGTTTTTCAACTGAACATGTTCTGTCTGTACTCTGATCCACTGTATGAAAGAGGTGGGAAAAACACACTGAAATGAAGAAAGGGGTTTTGTCTTTTTTAATTAACTGATAAAAAACAAAGGAAGTGTATTTGAAGTATAAATAAAACTTGGCTTATTTGAAGTGTAAGATATTGAAGGAGAAAGTTAATAAAAAGATACGTCAGGAAAACTTGAGTGAAATATAGAAACTCCAGGAAGGAAAAATAGTAAATGATACATGAGAAATGAGGTTAAATATTCAGAATATATAAAAAAAAAAGTGTACAAGAAATCTGCAGTCAAGCCAAGGGTCATTGGAGCTGTTGGAAAACCTGAATGGCATTATTAATGAATGAGTTTAATGTTGCTAAAAGCTGAAATGGGTTGTTTACAGTGATACTTGTTCAGAAGAGCACCTGAAGATGCCATGCCAGAGACTGCGACAGGCGTTTCTTCTGTGAGAAAGTAAAGTAAGGGTTATAATACATTAGATGTGGGAAAATTAAAACACCAGCTGAATTGCATTTGCAAAGATTCAAAATAAGTAAGACAGGAAATTGGAAATCTGATGGCAGAATATAGAGGAAAGTAATGTAGAGAGAGATGAATAGTGTTTCCTGCAGCCTGCAGTGCTGGAGCTGTGGTGTGGTAGTAGTACGTTGTCATAGCAATGCCTGATTTTAAGAAAATGGAGATTAAGTTTGCAAACACTTCATCAGTTGTTGGATATTTCAGCCTTTATACAAATGTTGTTTGGTGAAAGCTTACACAACCATAGTAATTCAGCAGAGTTTAAAAATGGGCCTAAGGGATTTGGAAGCAGAAATTGCAGTGAAAAATTATAATGAAACTAGTACTCATGTATCAACTAAAATCCATGAAAATCTACCCTAAAATGTTGAGTTTTGTCATTTGTTTGCTTGTTTGTTTTCCCAGTAAACCTGTCTGCATAGGCACTGGGAGAAGTTTTACAGATGAAACACATGGCTTCCAAGAAGTACAGTTATTTATGTGTTGGGTGGGTTTCAATTAAGTTTCATTGCCTAAATTAATTTCACTTTGTCTTCCACCCACTTGCTGTGAAAACTCTAATGGAAAGATGCTGGTATAAGACCATTTGTTGAATGGGGAAATTTTATTGGACAATCTGAATTAATTTACAACAAGAACATTATGAATAACATCAGGAAAAAAGGGCTTTGGAACTCACTTTGAATAGAACCAGAACCATAACTGTAGTGATCACTTTAACTAGATATTATAGCTTGAGTCTCGGATGCTTAACACGAATTGTTTGTAAGGAGTCTGCAAAGCAATGTATGCATGTACATTTTGTAACAGAAGAGGACCGTAGGCAAATGGCAATGGGGATTTCTGTTGGTGAAGAACTCTTAAGTCCTTAACATGTGTTTTAAACACACACAGAATGTGCACTTACAAACTTGAGTAGGTGGTCAGCACTTTACCTGAAGAGCACATTCTCATTTTACTTTTTCTGCAGTAATCCAGCTTAAGCTGTTGTTGGTTTTTATCTTATATTTGATTTTTATTCTAAGGATTTTTTTCAAGTGAGGGGTTTTAATGATACTTGGGCTAAAAATTAAAAGATTTTTTTTTTCTCATTTCTGTCCAACTGGCACTGCAGACAGATGGAAAGATGTGACTAATAGAGTATATCAGTGTATCCCTATAACTTGAATCAAAATGGCCCAGTGAAACGAAAGGCTCTGGCTTTGCTCTCTTCTTTCTGATCCTAGCCTAAGGCAGACCTAAAGATCAAAGCTTGCCATGTCAACAGATATAAAGACAACGTACGGCCTTTATGCAGTATTGGCCAAGTCTGATTTACACTGCATGGAGCACAGAACTAGTTGAATGGTAGAGCTTAAGTAAGTGTTTGTAAATATCTGAATCATTGAGGATGAACTTAGGAGAAAAACCCAGCCAGCGAGTTCTTTGGCTTGTCATTCTCATGCCTTATGTAAGTAATGTCAAAATGCATTGGGACACCTTTGCTTGTTCAGATAGAGATATATGAGTCAAACTGAATGTTTCATCATACTGTTTTCCCTCTAGCAGCCGAAGAAGTCCTTTGATAGAGCTTCACTAATTTAAAAGGAGACTTCTTCAAAACTCCAACATTGTCAACAGCCAAGTCTTCATCTAGGGTAGCTTTCTTTAATATTTTATTTAAAACTGAAGCTAGTTTTTATTAGCCATGAGTTACAGAAAAGAGCAATGCCCATTTTGTAGGATGTAGGCTTATTGGCAATTGTTTCCATCTTGGAATGGGAAGGGAAGAGCTAGTGAATAGCACTTTTTGCAAAGCCTCCAGAAAGGACACTTTTTAATTTTGTTTCTTTGGAGGTAGAAGCAGAATTAGATATAACTGTGTCCCAGGCATAAACGCTTTATGGGAATTGTAGCTCAAGAGCCTCCTATTCACGTTTCCTTGAAGCAGGCTACAGCCGAAGCCTGTAAGACTTGTGACCTGGATAAAAGTAGAAGGGAGATCTGGCTGTTGTAAAGATGTAGTCCAGCCCAGATGTTGGAAGGAGAGCGGGAGGCCTGCGAACTGCAGTTTCCATGAGGTATGTGAGCGATGCAGTGACCGTTTGATTTGGTTTAACAAGCTTCTGTCTGAGGCGGGCATCATCGAGGATAACTTTTTTTTTTTTTTTTTTTTTTTTTTGTCTGTAGAGGAATTGAGACTTTGAGACTTTGACTAAGATTGTCTTCTCCAAAACAAAAATGTTGATGGTTAATGGCTTTGCTCACAGGCATAAAATGATACCATCTGAGAAGTGTATGTTCTCCCAGATATTTTGCAGATATCCCCCTGGATAGTCCCACTAAATATTAAACATCATTGTTCATGTGCCAAGGGCCTGGTTTTCAGTTTCCTTCGAATCCACATATCCAAGGGAAGACTGTTTCCTCTACAGCACTAGAATAAAGTACAGAGTAAAGGCACTGAAGTATTGTACAAAACCCACTGCAGTCAGATGTTGCCATTGTAACACTTCAAGATAAAAGTCATGGTGGGCATCTGGCAGGCTGTATGCCTGTCCTGCCGAAACCTTTTAAGGATCTAGTGAGTTACTCTGGTGCTTAAACAGAAAGGAAAATTGGATTCAGATTATTTATGCAAAGGTCTTTTGGAAACTATATTCACCATGCCCAAAACTACACTAGAAACTTCATAGCTACAGACAGAAGATGTCTCTGCCTCCTCATTAGTATCCAATGAAACGTCTTGGTTCATGTAAGCCCAAGAAATGACTTGAGGGATGAGAATTAGAAGGGCTATGTGTACTGTAATATAGTGATATGACAACAGTTTGGCCTTTCTGAATTTCTAGATTGAGTTCCATCAAATTCTTTCTATGTTTTTTGGTGTGGGTTTTTTTTTTTTTTTTTTGTATTGCAGTTAGGTAAAGTTCACTTTGCCAGGTCGTATACAAAGGATGGCTTATGGTGTAATTTAAATTAGGAAATTAGGTTATGCTCTGTTGAATTGGAAGATTTTCTGTATATAAGGAGCAACGTGGAGTGTTTGAGCAAAAAGATAAACTAATACACAGTTGCTTTCTGAAGCCTAACTCTGAATGCTTTGATCAGAGATCAAAATATTTGAAAAAATAAAAATAAGTGTTTCTAAGGTAACACTGTAACTTGTTTTGTAGATGTGACCTAACCGGGACGTGTGAGGATGCCCAAATGCTGGGGATGCTGGCATTTTCTGAGTGCTGACTGGTGGAGATCTAACGCAAAATCTCCCACAGTGGTAGAATACATCCCAAATGGTGCCATGCACTGAGGTAGTGTGAAAGCTCAATGGCTGGATGGCTTTACCAGATGCCTGGAAGTGGCACAAGCCATGGCTCTGCTGTGGCACTGCTCCATGACAGTCTCACTAATACCACCTCATGTCCTATCAGGGAGGGATAGGAGTTGGGTTAATTGCTGTGCAGCCCCACGAGCTGGGCTGAACTTGCAGGACCGCAGTTCTGAAACTGGAATTGCTTCACAGGACTGCAGATGTCTTTGGCTTACCGCATTAGATATGTGTATAAATTATGTCATGAAAGCCTGTACTTATTCATTTCAGAGCTGCTAAGATGCTTTGATGTGCTTGGATTAGATGGTGAAGAAACCCTAGCTCAGCTGGCAATATCCCACAGAGGGTAGATGCATGCATATAGTATGAATATAAATTCTCTTTGAGGCCTTACAGAGAAACAGGGTTTACATACAGATCTGACAAACTATTTTGGGTTTCTGTAGGAGGATCTGAAAAGTGGAGTGTACAACAGAAAGACTGTATGTGGAGTGCAGCTTTGAAAATTGCAGGTAAAAACCTGCATGTGCTCTTGAGAAGAATGAGTAAAGTACCATTTTGTACATGTGGAAATGGGCAGAGAAAGGTCATGGCACTGAGCACGTCGTTTGCAGTGGCTTTGTTTGAAGGAAGCAACGAATGAATGGAACTTGAGTGCCAGCGATTTGTCCTGAGTCCGAGGGGACTGGAACAGAGCCCCAGTCTGTGCCTTGCCCTCCTCTCTGTGCATTGTGCTTTTCTTGTGTCTATAAATTGTTCATATGTGAGAGGGATAGTATATTTCTAACAATGATAAATCAACATTTATTTATTTATTTATTTATAGCCACAGGCTTATTTGAATGCTGACAATTGAGGGATTCTGTGTGAAGGAGCACTAGTCAATATGTTTATTCTCTTCTAGATAACAGCAGCAATAACAAGCACACCATGAATTTTATTAAGCCATGTTAATTTTCTGTCTGTTCTGGGAGCTATAGGGTTTTGGTGGTATTTGTTGTTTTGTAGTTTGTTGTTGTTGTTGTTTTTGTTTTGTTTGGGTTTTTTTAATTCTTTTTCTTGTAATGATTTCTCTCAGCTTCAAAATGAAAGAGAGAATTTCATCTTTTGTAACGACAATTAAACACAGTTTGAAAGATCATAGCCTGGATGTAATAGCTAGATTCTTGGAATTTATTAACTGAGGAACTAAATGAATAATTCAAAACAAATAGCTTTCTTGACAAATGGACCCTCCAGCATTCTTAATATTTTCACTGGGTAGATCAAATTGTTATCATCATTGTTTATATCAGAGTAGATACCACTGGTTTGAGCTGAGGCTTTCTTTTAGAGTAAGCTCTTGTCCTCCCAGAGCACTAAGAAATGTGACTGCATCACTTTTTTTTTTTTTGGTGTTTCTTTTTGATGGGTGTTTTTGTCCTTTTTTTTTTTGACCTGTCTTGAGTTTATAGAGTTGGTTTGCTTTTCAAAACATACTTGTAGCTGTGAATGCAACAACATCTTGAACTTGTTCAGAGGAGAGTGATTTATTCTGCAGTCTTGGACCAGCATCTCAGGAAAGCTTTGGCCTGAACTTAGATCAGTTCAATCCTAGTTTGTAAGGAGTCACCCTGTGCCGGAGAAGGACAGATCTCAGCTGCGGTCTCCATCCCGCTTTTTAAGTGGTCTCTTAGAAGCAGTGTGTCAAAGATAAGGAGGAAGACTTTTAGTTTCATGGTTTTCTAGAAAGCAATGCGTAAAGTAGAGCTTTGATGTATACGCAGTATTTTGTAGAAGATGTGCTAGAGAAACTGTACGTGTTAACTCGAGTTTTCCCAGTGCTGGAACCATCTTCACCAGCAGCTTTGATTTATTGTAGTCCAGAGATAACAAACATGTATTTGAGGCCTCTCCTTTATCACTTTGGAGGGGTGTCACCTAGAACAATTAGGACATTGGAAAGCACCATCTCCACTGCAGTATTCTCTGTATGTGAGATATTAAAGTTAAGTGGTGAAAGGGAAAAAATAGAAGGCAAAACTGTTACTATTACTGGTCAGAAACATGCAGCACGCTAGTGGTGGAGAAGGATTAAAATTTGGTTCACTGACAATTCCCTTCAATATTAGTGTCATGAACCATGTGTTTTTCTTAAAATGGTTTTGGTATTTACTGATATTCTTTGAGATTTCTTGGTTTTATCCCAAACTGTACATTGTGTATAGTCTCTATAGATTTATTGAGCAATAATTCTTTCTGATTAGCTCATTAAATGAAATACCATGATTTGAATGACAGAAAGGTATATACTTACATTTTTTGAAAAATGTACCCAAATTTCATATTTTGCTTCAAATTTTGTTAGTTCTTTCTGTGAACACTTATCCCTCTAAAGGTTGACTTCCTAGGTCTTGGTGGGAAGCAGAAGGTGGTGGGAAAACATGTCAAAGACTCTTCACTGAAAAAGTGGCAATTGGTAGGGCTATTTGTGTAGAGTTAACTGTTGCTCACTCTCTAGGACTGAGGAATTGGAAGCAGGGGAAAAAATCACTTACAATAGGAAATAAAAGGTCAAAAGATAAACTTTGAGGAACTAAACGTGTAAAAAGCTACAGCAAGAACCTGCTATTTATAGTGTGACAGTTCCATTGTAATCCTGGCAGAGACAAAACCAGGACAGTTCCGCTTCATCTTAGAGCCATGGGGTGTCATTTTGTACTGCACAGTTAGGGGCTATTCATGTGCTGTGAGAATTAGTGGGAGTGGCAAAAAAGTGCCAGGCACTCCAAGTTTGCACAGAACAAAGTGCAAAATAATGTTTCCTCCTCCTACCAGCTTAAACCTAAAAAGAACCAGTATTTAGTCTGGATCAGTTATTTATATTTAAGAGGGTTTGGCGCCTTCCCCCCTGCTCCCTATGGGCTAACTCCTGAACTGCTTGAAGTCATTTAGGGAGATGTGCAATGAGAGAGCTCCCAAACGAAAAGGAAAAACATTAAATGAGTATGTGTTAACAGTGTAAAGAGACAGCAAGCCAGGATATTTGTGCCAATGTATACACCTATGGGTCATGCTTTTAAAAGCACTTATTTCATGATTAAGTGTCTAAAAACGGTGTATTTTTTTCCCCTCATCGCTTGCAGATCTTTACATGCTGTTTACTTAATAGAAAGTCTTGACAACTTACCTAAATACTTTGGGAATGTGTGTATGCTTATCTAAGCATAAATTCTGGGTAAAAGTGGCAGAAAAGCTAGCTGCAAAATGAGTAGTTACTTAAGAATGTGATGCTGCAGGTGCCAACATCCAAGGTTGCAGAAAATTAACCAGCAGGGCATGAGCAGGGTCAGCACTAATTTCAAGATATTTTTCATTTCTTACTATTTTGAATGTCCTGAATTCTTGTATGAGAAGCAAAATCAGCTTCCAAATGAAAACAGGGGAAGACAGAAAACGCATTTTTAGATTACAAATTATCTGAGTCAGAGTAGATTTCTCCAGAACAGTCAAAAGCAAGTCAGTCCTGCCTTTCAGTTTAGCAAGGTCACACAAACACCTGAAAATAAAGAGAAAGAGAATCTCGACTAAACGACAGTCTTGATGGTAGAAAGTAAAGAGCGATTGCTCATTTGAAACAATAGTCCAAAATTTGACCAAGATAGAAAGCCAGGTAAATAAGATAAATTTAATTCTAATTTGGCATACATTCCCCCTCTTTAAGTTTAAAAACAAGATAAGCTACAAGTATTTTAAAGATAATTAGAGGATTTTCATTTTGTTAAGAAAAAACCTGATCATTCTGTAATGTCTGCAGATGACTAATTGTGTTGTGTTCCTGGAGGAACAGAGTTACTCATCTGCTTTGAAATTGGAAAGGTAATAAAGCCATTTAATGTTGTAAAACTTAAACTATGAAAATATCTTTACCTATAATTGCTTCAAAGTTATAGAAGCCTCAAGCTAGACACCTATCAGTGCTGTCAGATTTTATGGTGATTTTTGTTGTATGTAAAAAAAAACAAAACCAAAAACCCACACAAATCCCCAAACCAACTAATAAACCCCAAACAAACAAAAAAAAACCCCACCAAAACACCTTTTGTGAAACATCACTTCTGAGATGTAACAGAGACCAAGATTTATGTCTCTGCCATTTGTTCCCTGCGTTAATCTTCAGGTCTTTTAATAAAGGTGGGGAACAAAGGGTCGGGATGACTCAAAGAAATGGTAATGGGATACATAGAGCTTTTCACCTGTAGGTCATTAGATCAAGTTCAGCCAGGATGAATGTTGCCTCAAAGCTTTTCCACCCCTTTATTACTCTGTGGCTCTAAGGGATATAAACTAAAGGATCTATTTCTGCCTTCTAGTAAACTGGTGACCAGTGCTGGAAAATGCTCCTGCCCCTCTGATCCAGGTCAGTGACAAGGGCAGAGGTATGGGATTTCCCTCCATGTCCAGCTGCTCTGACGAGTGACTGAAACACGCTGATGAGAGCAGCGGTGGAACTTCCTTTATTGGTGCCTCAACTGCAGTGTTTTTCCTCTTGATTGATGAAAGATGTTAGTTCAGACCCCTCAGCTCAGTAGTGACATAGTGGAGGGGAGACAAAATAAAAATAGAAGTGGGATGTGTCCAGATCCCAACTGATAAGAAAGAAAGTGCCAAAATAAATGAGATCTCTCCAGCACTTGTTTGTGGGAAATCCCCACAAACATAGACCTGTGAGTAGGTGTAGCCTGTGAGAATAGGAAAGTGAAATCAATGTACACTTAAGTTGCTCTGAAATCTTCAAGACTTACTACAAAAATGCGTAGAGTCTTGTAGAACCTGCTTTAGAGGAATGAAATTAGCACGAGACCCTCTGACTCCTATAAACTCCGATTCAAATGAAATAATGGACATAACTTTCAGCTATGAAAGCTAATTGAGTGTCTAATACTTGGTTTCTAAATGCTTGGATGTGGGCTTTTGTGTATGCATAGAAAGGTTTTTTGTCTTCCCTCTTTTTTTAAAAGACCCCAAAATATACTCTGTAGCTATTGAGTAAAAGAATTAAAGAACAAATATAGAACTAGGAAGAGGATTCATCATATCAAGAAACAAAACTGATTGTTTTGCATATTCTTATGACACGAATGTCATACTATTCTTATAACATGAATGTCATACTGTATCCTGCAAAAAGTTGTCATGTTTTTCCTGCACTTTTTCCTCTGTCTTTTGGTTCATCAGGGAGAAAACAGCATGTTTTTCTGTTGTCTGTCCGCTGCACTAAGGTTCTGTCCCATTTTGGTTTCTCTGTTACATCATCTCATCTCTCTCACTAAAACTAGCATAGTAATACAAATGTAGACAATTCAGGCACAGAGGTGGCATACTTGTTTTTTATTTGGCTCTATCAGATGAATACTTTAAATGAAACCTTCTTCCACATATGTTAATAAAGAAACCAAAACATACTTGGAGGTAAAAAAGAAAAAGCCCTCACCTACTTCTTTTTTTCATCCATTGGTTTGTCTAAATCTCCAAGGATTTCAGAACTTAATGTGAATTTTATGTTAAAAGACCGTAAGTAACTCTCTAAACTTTCTGATGCTTGCAAAATGTTACAGTAATTGAATTACAAAAGCATTTGCAGGGTTTATTTTATTTTATTTTTCTTAAGCGATTGCATTACATGTGTCAAATCAAGGCCTGTTTGGTGCAGTATCCTGTCTCACAGGAGCTGAAGGTGGGTGCTTAGGGAAGAATATAGGAAAAGGGTAGGCATGTGATATTCCCCCTGAGCCTCAAGCCAAGGTCTTCCTGAGTCAGAGGCTAGTTTCTATGCATTTAACACCCTTTAGTGGATTTTTCTTCCTTGATCTTGTCCAGTTTCTTCTTGAGGTCATGTAAGCTTTTAATGCATCCCAGTATCCTGTGGCATGGTGCATCACGATGAAACCACACATTGTGTGTAGAACCTGCAATACCCCCCAGCTGTGAGCACCTTCACCAGGTGTTACCTAGCTCTTCTGTTAGGAGAGGCAGTGAACCGTCAATATGTGGCCATCCCCTTCATGTGCCGTTGGGTACTTGCAGACCTCAATCATTTATTTTTTTTCCAGATTGAGGATTGGACTTCGCTCTTTTGCTTCTGGTTTTCCCATAACACTTTGATTTGCGTATTGTTCTCTCAAAAATTTTCTTGTGTTTCAACCAAATCAAGCCATGTCATTAAGCCTTTTTAAGCTTTTAAAGAAGAGGCCTGCCAACAAACAGCCCAAAGCCTGTAATCTAGGATTCCCCAAAGGACTTTAGTGAAGAGTTTGCATGTACCTATTTCTGCCTAATTACATGGCCCTAATATTTTGAAAATGCCTTCCATGAAAAACTACAACTTTTTTTAGATGCCTAAAAATGACTGTAAGAGATTTTAGATAGAATAGATTTGGAAAAAATGCTTCTTGGGACAGTTCATCATTGTTTTGCTGGTATAGTCGGTAGCTGAGGAAAGGAATCTGTTTTTCACAAATGCTTTTCCACTGCAGAGTTACCTCTGGCCAGAGAAGGTTGAATAGTGATTACACTGACTGTAAAATTAATTTGTAGGTCCCTTATTACTAGCATCATTACCAAAGCGATGTATGTGTTTGGTTGTGTACTTCCGGATAGTCTTCCCCACTGGAAAACACATTTATACCTTGGTACGGCAGCCCCGTCACCCCTCAAGGCAGGTACTGTGAGGCAGTAATGAGATTTAAGGAGTGAGGGTTGACTCTCTCGGCCTCATCTTGGCTGCCAAGCCTGCTCCCTCTGGCTTCCCTCAGGAGGCGGGAAGCAGCACTCAGACACACGACCTGCAAAACTTAGTCACAGAACTGGAGGTACCCACTTACCGCAGGTGCAGCTGGTACCTCCTGCAACATGCGCTCGCCTGGCCAACAGGGACCCTGGAGTCTGCCTGTCTGGGAGGAAGGAGCTCTTGGAGCCTGGTTTGAATTGTCCTTGCACGTGTCCGTACCTGACTTGCCATCCATTTGGTATTTAATCTGCTAGTGGATTTTCAGTCTCACAGTTAAGGTTGCTAATGATTGATTAATCCAGCTTGGTATGGGCAGACCACTCCAGGCAGTTATAAATGAATTACAACAATTTCTCTGAATGCTACCTTTCATAAAATGTACTGTCTGGGGCACAGATGAACAGCAGTGGCTCCGTTTCTGGTCTTGACCCAGAGCTAATTAGGACAGATCCTGCTCCCTTCCATCTGCTGAGATGAAAAAGAGGATTTAGAAAAGGTTTTCAGATGAATGGTTTTGCCTGATGTGGTGGGGTTTTTAGTGTGGTTTTTTTTTTTTGTGTGTGTGTGTGTGGTGGATTTTTTTCTTTCTGGTTTGGTTTTTTTTTTTTTTTTTGCTTGTTTGTTAGGTTTTTTTTAGAGGAAAACATGTTATGGGACTTTCTGTAAATTCATTGCCCTCTGTAGCCATGAGGGATTAATCAAAGGTATGAAAGCCTGCACAGTGGTTCTTGAGAGGAATACATTATGTTTGCCAGTGTGCGTGTGTATGCTAATGAGGTTTTTTTTGTTCTGAGGTTTGTTTGGTTTTGTGGGGGTTTTTTGTTTTGTTTTAAGGAGAAGATGGGGCTAAGCAGATACCCTATGCCTTTACAGTCTACCATGTGCAATGTGTAGCTGGTTGCAAAACAGAAATGCATGATTATTATGATGCCTGCCTGATTTCTAAGTCAGGAGGATGAGAAGAAATAGAAAAGAAAAAGAAAAAAAGAAAAGAAAAGAAAAATATTTGAGCTGGAACTCAAGTGGCACAGCTTTCCATGAGAGTATTGTGGAAGGAAGTGTAAGTTCTTCTTGTATAGGTGACAGAGGTTCCTTCCTTTCATATGTTCCTGCTATATCTGGCTCTTACACATGTAGATTGTGCATCTTTATCAGAAGTGATCACTTCCAACACACGTGGACTTGTTCAACTTGTGTAGAATGCAGCTTTCAGTAATATGCTGACCATAATAATGACTATTTAAAAATAGGCTTCCTATTAGAGTCCATTCCTGATGATCAATAGGAAGCTTTTCTGCATGCTGGCCACTAAAAAGGTAAGATATTAGGAAATCAGTAGCTACGGAACTGAGAACTGTGCGGAGGCAAGATTTTGCTGTTCTGTCATCAGCAAATCTTTCTAGAGAACTTCTTAGCAAATAGAAGTCAATTTGCCCTTACAACTGTACGCATTCATTTATCCAAACCACTTGGTGTTTGCTCCATGAACATCTGGAAGGAAGATGAGGGTGGATGTGGGGGGAAATGCTTTCAAAAGAAACAATCAACGCTAGAACAGAAATCAGAGCTTTTGCATTTAAAGCAGCTTTTCTCTGAAACCAGAGACTAATGTGATTCCAGGCTGCTCAGATTCTAATGTTAACATGTCTCTTTAAGTTTTGATGACAGTTAACATAAATATTAATGACAATTTCATTAAAACTTGATTTCATACAAAAGTGGATTATTCTTTTTATTCATACCCTTGTGCTAACTGTCGTTCCCTGTTGAACGGATGCAACATCATGCAAAATTGTCATGTATGACAACTACTTTATTACGTGCACGGAAAAACAAAACACTTTTCAGATTACAGGCATTTGCACAGAGCAAGAGTAAGGTGAACCCACATCTGATGTAATGACTATCAATTATCCTGCAGAACAGGGTAACGGTGTCACAGGAGAAACTGGAGGACAAAGCTAAAGGACAACTAGTATAGCGGGTGAACAGAAGACTAGTACATTTGTAGTAGAACATTCTTCCATTTGTTTCCCTCTTTTTTAATATTTATTGCCTTGGGTTTCTTTTCCTCAAATGTGCATGTCATGGCAAAAGAAAAATTAATATCCAGCTATGTGATTAATATTAGGTTCACAGGATGTTTTTTATCTGATGTATCTTGTTTGTGTTTATGTAGCACTTGTTGATGGGCTAGCTAGTATTCTTCACTTTCTCTAATAGCTTTACTGTAAATGATTCCTTTACAGAAAACATATAAATACTATGATTCCCAGCATTATGATGTCATAGCACCTATAAATACTCAAAGTACAGAAATGCATCCTTCTAAATGGAGAGTTTATTGTACACTTGTGGATACCTTCCAGCCAGAGGATGAGCAGCTCATAATTCTTTTTTGACAGAATAAATAGGAAATCCATGATTCCTATCAAGTTCTGTAGAAAGACCCAGACACCCGGATCCATATGCCATACTTTGCCTTGTACATGTTTGAAGCGCTAGCAGACTTAATTGTTATGCCCTGGGGAATCTTCAAAACTACTGTTGGCAGATACAAGTGATATTAACAAGACAAATATGTCTCAGTATATTTACCAGGTGATTACTGCTGTTTCAGAAGTGGTAAATTATTGTATTTATTCACCTATGATGCTTCCATGGGAACCGAAGGCAAGCTGTATTTTTAATTTTTTTTTTTTTTTTTTTTTTTTTTTAATTTGAGGGAGGCTTAGGGATAGGGAAGGGGGAAGAAGGAAGCAGATTTGGATAGTGCTATGGAGGCAGTCAAGTTGCACAGTTTACCATTAACTCTGTTTCAACAGCAACATTTAAAATCACAAGGTTTTCATTCTGTGCATGCAAGTGATTTATAATGCCACATACCCTATGTGATAGCATATGTAGTCTCCAAATGTTTCATCTGTGTTTAGGCATTCTGTTTTTTAAATCACTGCAATATGTTGAGCGAGCAAAGGACTTACCGTAGAACTTTTGTGTGTGTGTTTGTTTATATTTACAGAATGTTAAATATCCTACCTCCTTTCTCTCATCTGCACTTCTTTTTCCTTCCTGTTTCTTCTCGCCTCTTCCCCAAGACATTATTAACTAACATTTAAATTGTGCGTCCCTCTATGTTTTGACTTTGGTAGTAGTTAGCTTAAGGAAACTAAATCAACCATACCATTTTCAGCACAAAATCTTCAACTTAAAGCTGTTTACAAGAATGAAACAGCATCTTTCCCCTTTTTCCTCCAAACCACTCCTTTAGGGCTGAGTTAGCCCATGCTTTTTAAACCTAAGCTTCATTTGAGGATGAACAGATGCAGTCCTGACTTGTTGCATAGAGATTGAGCTTGGGTAATGTGACCACTGATGTACTAATTCTGCTTGCTTACTTTCTCAGCTGGAAAATCCCCTAGAAGATGTACATAATGTTGAAACCTTTTTATGGGATTCATGAATTTATGGCAGTGAGATGCTACTTTTCCCATAAGGTACAGGAGATCATAACTGAAATTGCAAAATCAAAGCTGCAGTTACTAGGAAATGCCAGAGTTAAATTTTAAAAATTAATTAGGCCTCTCTGTATAGTATCTTGCAAGGTAGGTAAGATTGTATAATGTGGGGGGTTTTTTTTGTCTGTGAAGCCCTACCTCGTTTGCCAGATGGGCAGTTCTTGCTTGATGAGCAGCTACTTTGTTTTCTTCCCATCATTCAGTAGAGGTCTCTCAATATCACTTGTTAAATGCTATTTAAAATCATCTTGGGAGACAGCATTACTGTTTTTAGTGCTTATTCTAGTATCCACATACTACAAGATGCTTATTTTCAGAAAAATGCTGTGAACTGAGGTGATAGTACTGGAAATAACGTATGAAATTATCTCCTTTGGGTGGCTATTTTGTAATGCCTAAGGAATTTGCTTTTTTCTTCTTTTTTAGCATACTTAGCATTAGTTAACACTATACATAGACAACATGTTATAACACTTACACTTTATATATAGAAGCACAATTCTCATTGAGCAGTTCCCAAAGTACAAGCACAATTCCCAGCTGCAGCTGGGAGGGCTTAGCACTTCCGCAAATCATGTTTCGAGCTGAACATGAAAATGGGGAACACATGATGAATAACCAGCAGTAACACAGTTTAAGTGACTTGCCTAGCTTGACATAGGCACATTAGTTCTAACAGAGTAAGAACTAACATTTTTGTTTGTTTTTCTTTTTTCCTCCGTAAATTTTTCCCCTCCCTTGCCCTCCATCCCTTCTGGCCGCAGAAGAATGGGGAGACTCCAGGAAATTTTCATACTAAATCTGGGGGGGTGAGAGTTCAGCGAGCACAGACCTGGCCTCCTCTTCTCATCATATCCATGATTCTTCTTTACCCATTGATCCTTGCTTCCACCTTACTGGTTGTGAGTTTGTTGTTTTTCTGATAGATTAGTTCAACTTTTTCCTCCTTAATCTTCTTACCCCCTTACTTGTTTCCCGTGTTCAGCCTGTTCCTGCTTTGGCTGCCTGTTTTTTCTGACACTTTTACAATTATAGAAAGAACTTCTTTTTTAGTTCTGCAGGAAATTTCTACACAACTATACAGCATTTTCAGCTAACTCAAGGCTCCTCTTAGTCAAGAGAACATTTAGAATAAATGTCTCACAGCACTGCTGGAGACAGTGTAGTTGCAAGGATAAAAATCAACGTAGAACTTGGCTCAGTGTAAGTGATGGGATGCCTGTGTTTGATACTGGGTTTGCAAATACTTCTGGGGTTTTTTTGCTACACTTGCACTCCCTGGGCATGCCTGTTCTGAGCAGGAAAGAAGCTTGAGAAATTTTTAACAACTTTCCCTTGTACGGCAATGGGCAAGGCTTCAGACTTCTGTGTAAATGAAATAGTATTATGTGAATGCTGCTGGCAAAGCCTGGAAAAACACACTGTGTTTATTGTTTGGTATAGTAGAGTATTCTGTTGGCATGATTGGTAGGAGGCTCAAGAAGGGATAAAAGGTTTTAGAGAGTGTTATCTCACATGGTAATGTTTTGGAAATATCTGCCCTCAGACAGATCAAGTCCTTTGCAAAGACAAAGAATTTGTGGCTCAGAAATGTTTTCAGGAGCCTTGGGGATAAATGGTTTCTGTCAGAGATGATTTAGCAGCATCCAGAGGGGAAGTGATTCCAGCTGATGCACCATAATCATCATCCCAAACACCCCCTTAGTTGTTTTTTTGTTGTGGAATTCTAACAAAGCAGTCCCAGAGGGCTGCCTCGCTGCTAGCTCTCCCCAGAGACACCCAACCAAAACACCACACGCTGCAGCACAAATCTAGAGCATCTGCTTTGGAATCGCACAGACGTACCTGATAGCAGAGGCTAGCGATGGGCTTAAACGGGACTTGCATGGGGTTATCTGGTGGAACAGTCTTCTCTCTCTGTTCTTATGGCTGTTTTCTGGTAAATTTAAGGGGGGGGGGGGGAAGAGCAGATAAAAAGTGTGAAACTGCTTACAGGTTTTTCTGATAACTGCCTGATATTTCCTTTCTAAGATAACTGTAGTTAACTAATAGATGCCAAATAGAGGATTTGGAAAATGCAGTATCTTGCCACAAAGCCTTTCCTATAACCACTGTATTTCTACTGGGGAGAACTCATTCTACGTAATTGTTGTCATCTGCTGATCACACTCATACTTACCATCTGTCATCAAAACACCAAGTTAGTAGTCTGATATATTGATCTCATAGCTCTGCAGCTGCCCATTTTTAAGACCTCCATCTTACATACTACTTGCTTTGCATCCTTTGTCTGCGTATCTCAGAAGTCATATACTTCCACTTGATGCCCTTGACAGACAGTTGACAACAGCCTGATAAGAAACTGCAGAAGTACATACCCTGACTACCTAGGGAACCCTGTAAGGGAGCTGCAGCCATCAGAACCACATGGAGATGAAGAAAAATCTGTCTGCACACCCAATCCCAACTACAATTTTTTTAAAAAATGGATTTCTGATTTCCAAAATCAGCTTGTTTCCTTTTTTTCCTCCATATGTAATTTCTACCATGATGATATTCCTGCACATACTCTTACTGCATTTCCACCAGCATGCTTTAGCACACTTTAGCCTTGCCTTTAATATTGAAACGTTGCCTGAGCTTTACTTGCCCTCTGACTGCAGCTGAAGAGAAGGAACTGCCTTTCCTTACATGATTAGAATTTATCCTGCTTTCTCACAAAACACGGTGGAGACATTGGAATCTTGATTTCCAGCTTAAACACCACCACTTGTTCATTCGTACCTTCTTGACCTGGTGATTAGCCTGACCACTGCATGCACTTCCTTTTGTATCCCCCGATTGTTATGGGAGCATGTCTTCTGCCTCCTCTGGCTGCGTAGGGATCAACAGACCCAGACTCTGGTGTGTATCTGGCTGTGTCGTAGAGCTGGTAAGAGTGCTGCATCAGACCTCAGAGTGCTTGTGAAGGGTGAAGTAAAGCAGCTGGAGCAACACAGCAACGTAAAGGCACGAAGCCTAAGATAATATCTACTCCAGCAGTTCTTAGAGAGGTGGGACCAACTTAGGCCACTCCTTGAATTGTTTGTGTGGTCACTGGGACTCGGTGTATCTAGTTGTCAACATTTTGGACAGGGAGGTAAGCCTCACTGTGCAGTCACAGTTGGTTTTATAAAAGATGCAAAAAGAAATGCATGACTGTAATCCCTCTTTCAGGTTTTTCTGACCCAGTGGCCAGCTAGTCTATGGTGTTGGAAATTCAGATTTGCATTAGTTTTGTTGAGAAGAGGGAGGTAATTCTGATCGTGTAATTAATGGTATTGTGTGCACACCTTATATATATAGTGCCCATACATCTGGGCATCCGGTAAGTCTGGCATCTGTATTTAAAACTTACCACTTCCACTGCAGGCAGACATGGCAGGTTCTGTGCTTTGTAGAAAGTGCGAATTAAAGGTCTTAGGTTACTGTCAGATGATTTGAAAATATTCTACTCCTTCCAGTGAAAGAAGCTTGTGAAGTCATTCATGGAAACTTTTACTTAAGTGTTTGATGATTTATTGTCCTGTTTATTATGCATGGTTAAAACCAGTGAACCTACAACAAGGCCTTTTAGTTTGGATGGCAGTTTTCTTTCCTTTTGCGAAGATCAATCCTAAATGTCCTACATGGGTTTTGTATTTTCTAACATTTTGCACAACCTTATCTTTTATTCAGCTTCACTGATATGAGTAATTCTCTGAATTAAACTGAGATAACGCTAGGTTTGTGTGGAATAAACATCGTTTTAGAATAGGAAAGGAAGAATAATTGAAAGAGATGTTCACTGACATTTTCATATCAAACAAAGTAATGCTCTGTGACTGTGCCAGCAAATATTATTTTCCAGTTCTGTCAAACAATGCCTTTAATGTAGCAGTGAACTAACTATTAATCCTAGGTCGATAACTACAGTCCTGTTTTTCTTGTCTCTGTCCCTGGTGAGTCCAGTCAACAGTTTCTTTGGCCGCACACACCTCTGTTGAAAGAGCATGTGTTCTTGAGGCCTTATCAGTTTGCAACCTGGCAGAAAGTATTTGAGCTTATCTTTGCTCTCCAGTGGCTCCATGAACCAGCACATTGTGTTGGTTGTTTTCAGGATGTCTACTTTGGCATCCAGCTGTGGTTGGAAGGTTCTCCCTAGTGTTGGCAGTAAGTAGTACAGAGGCCTCTCTTTCTGTTTTTCCTCTTTTATCTGACTTTCTGGTTTTCTTGCCTGGGTGCCTGCAACAGGTCTTATGTAGCTGAGCTGCCCTTGTGTAGTCCCTGGTGTGGAGAGCTGAGCCGTGCCTGTGTTCTGGCATGTAGGCTTCTGCCTAGCCTGTGAATCTGTGCATTGCCATAAAGCTGCGGTTTCTCGTCCTCTGATCTCGTTTGTTTGTTTGAATTTTTTAATCTAGTCTTCTATCTTTTTGTCCTCAACAAACCCATCGGTACAGCAGTACTTATGCAAATGAGCATAGGTACGGTATGTTTCTACTTCCCCTTGAATCTGTGTGGCCTGTGCCCCAATGCTACAACTTTTTTCTTTACCTGCAACACTCCCTTTCTCTTTCCCAACCCACTGTGTAGAGTTTGCATAAAATGCCTGTCTCAAGAAAATTTTCTCAACTCTCACCTTTGCTGGAAAGCTCCTACTGTTTCTCACCTCTATGAACAGGATGCTGCTTCTACACAGTCTTTTTTTGCCCCTTTCTTTCTTTGCTTTTCCCTACTTAGTTCCCTGAAGTGCCATGTAATGAATGGCGTTAGAGACAGAAAAAGACCTTCTTTGACCTGAAATATTGTTTCCTACAGTATATTTTTTTACTGCTTCATTGAGTCTTGTTCTAAACATCTCATGAGATGGGATACCTTCTGGAGACAGTTCTGTGGTCTAATTAATCTTGTTTTTCTTCCCTGCTGTTCAGCCTCAATGGCCCATTTTTTTAAATGGCTTCCCATTACTTATAGTTATATCCTCTTAGACCATTCAAGCGCTATGGCACTATCTTCTTGCTTTCTACACTTCTCATGCCCTTTCAGTACTCCTGTTGACATTTTTATGCCTGATTCATTATGGCTGTGCCAAGTTGCATATTGTTGGGGTCAAATTTGCCTCCAGATTGGTAATTTGGTACGGAGGTATAATAGAGCAAAATTGACAGGCAGCAGTGTGCAGGTCTTAGCTGTTCTTTTAACTTTTTGAATACCTGTGCTCCTTTCTGTTTTCATGTACTCACCTACTGTTCTGTGCATTTAATTCCTGTTGTATTCCACTGGGTTCCCTGCCACATTAATAGCATTTTTTTCTCTTCCTCCCAGCTCCCTGCTTTAAGATACAAAGTGGACTTCACAGCGCTTTCAATTTCTTGTGGCCATGAACCTGCTTATTTTAAAAGTGGGCTAATCTTAACAATTTACCAGTAACCTTCAGTCTACAGAGTTATCATAATTGCTTCTAAGTATATTTAGAACAAAACTAAAATCCTGCCTAAATGACAGCCTGAAATACTCCAGCTGCGTGATAAGCATGTTCATCTTAAGAACTATTAGCATTTATTCTTTCAGTAGTGTTTTCTCACTTCAGATTTTTATCAATTTAAAAACCCGCCATTCTTAATGCTCATATAGTAGCAAGCAGAATTTGGCTTCTACTCCATCTTCCATATTGTCTCTGTTTAATTTATTTATGGGCATATCTAATCTAAAGGCAAAGGCATCAATTGCAGACTATTGGAGCATTTGAAATGATTAAAATTATAATTAAATAGAAGATGAAACTAGCAAATATTCTGTGGTAACTGTAATTGCTGTCCCAGTCTGTACCATTACATAATACTGTCTCAAAATCCAGGGTTAAAAGAGAATTTGTAAAGGTAGAAAACAGTGGAAATGGAGGGATTTGGAATAATTTCCCAATTTGACATAAGAGCCATTACAGTCCCTGGTATCTTATAGAGTTTTCCTGGCCCTGTTGGTCCCTTATGTCCAGAAATACAAAGGACAGGGTGCAGATATGCTGGCAGTAGATTGTCAGATGAGGGAAGGAAAGCAAGCTGCTAACTTCCACTCATCTTTGCTCTCAGTAAATTTGAGTGATAAGCTCTGTTAAAGCAGCCTTCCAACCTCATCAGATTTAGGTTGAGGCAGGCATTATGGCAGAGTAATGCAGTTGTAAAGGATGTTTGCCATCTTTTGGCTACCCAAAGATTATAGGAAGAAGAATCATTGATGGTATTGCTATAGAATGATCCAGTGTTTCTTACACCTCCGGACAACAATCTAGAAAGCATTAGGAGACTCTGGTACCTTCAGCTGTGTAATGGTAACGTAATCCTTGCTGCGTCTTTCCAGTTAATTGTCCATCTAGCACCAGGTTGGTAAAGTGGTTTAATATCAGGCAGTAAAAATTTATGACTGTGTGGGTGAGCACATTGAGAAGATCAGAGTGCTGTGGACCACTTGGAAGAAGAAGGAATAAAGGCATTAGGTAGCGTGTCTTGAAGGTTTTGAGACCAACTACCAAGCTGTAATGAATCACTATATGATAGGTTAAGATAATGTCAGGCTTGCTTTTGTTTTAACTTTTTTTTACTCTGGGAGACAATCTATATATGATACCTGATATGAGACAAAAGATCAGGAACTACTGTGAGAAGTGTCCAGTTACACCCCAATAATCTCATGAGAAATGGAAGATTAGATTCTGGGTGTCAGTTGCCACCATCAGGAGATGGGTGTAGTGAGGAGCAGGTATGCACAGCTACCTCGGTGGGAGTTGGCAGTCTGATGAGGAACCCTCATGATCTCCAATAACACAGGGCTTTGTAACAATGATCTTTTCCATAGATTTGAATCACGAGTTATGGCACAAGCATGTCTAGTTGTCTCCAAGAGACAGGGTCTCCCTGCCTGTGCACATTCTCTGAAGATCACTTACACGCAAGGACAGAAGACCTCTCTGCTCCAGAATTTTCTTCCAGAGTATGTCTGTGGCTATGAAATATTCTTCTCCCTTGAGTGCAGTAATATACTGCATCTCAATATATCATATCACTAGCTTTTAAAATACAGTGTACCAAAGCATAAATACTCACTGGATCTCCTTAGTAGTGTGTGATTTTTAGTAGTGTGCCACCTTTTTATCTCTCTTTTTTTTTTTTTTTTTTTTTAATTAATGCTTAGAGGGGCTTTGTGCAGGGTGAGTTGGGGGTTTTTTTAGGTGTTTGTTTTGGTATGGGTTTTTTTCCTGTTTGGAAAGTACCAGAAATTGTCTATATTGGCAAGAAATAAGAGAGACGTGATGATTTATGATGCAACCAGACTTCTATCCTTCACCTGTACGTAATAAGCCTGGGGCCGGGGTATGCAACGGAACAGCTACTGATGGTGGGCAGTCTCCTGCCTTGATATTTCAGAGCTTAAGGTTCTTTCTTTTGTCCGTAAAATAACAGTTAGAAAGATCCAAGTAAACTTGATTGAGTGGTGTATATTTTTTCAACATACTGAATGTATCATCCTTTGGGAAGAATCTCATGGCGTAAAAACAAATCTCTGACATATTTAAAAGGTTAGAAACTGGATAGCACTTAGTCAATCATTTGCCTGTTTCTGTTAGAGACATATTAATGTCTGCTTTGATCTGCTGGGATTTCACTGAGATATACTGGTCATGTGCAACACATCCATAGGTACTGAAAGCTGTATTGGTCCTCCTCCTCCATATTACTGGTACTATGAGTTGCATTATAGGATATAGAATTTTTATTATTTACTGGAGTAAAATACAGATTTCAATAGAAAATGCGATTCTATTTTATTTGGTCAGTTGGGGATATCTCATTTTCCCTGAAAAAAGCCACTGGTATATATCCTCAACTGGAATAAATTAGCATGCCACCATTAGAGACACTGGAACTGAACAAAGCTGTGTGACATGAAGTGCTGACCTTTGGTGTCTTTAAGAGGCACAATGTAGCAGAAAGCACAAAATTCAGAGTAGCCCTGTCTACTGAAGAGAAAAATGTTACTGACTATGAGAAACTGTCTAAAGTTGGAGTGGGACTACTCCCAAACATACATTTACCCTTTCAATTTTGTGAAAGGAGAGGGAAGGTCAGGAAGCGCTGAGGGGTCCCAGGCAAAAGAAGAAAGCAGCAGTGTCTGGAGGTCTGCTTTGGAGGTGTGTGTAAGAACAAGTCACAAACTTGTGACTACAGCTTGTCTTTGCTGAGGTAACAATCTCATTCCAGGCACTCTTTATACCCTTCGGTCTGCATGGGAGGGCTAAGAGAAACAAAGGCAGGTAACGGGTAGAAGAGAAAAATCTGTGCTTTTGAATGTGAAGATTTAAATGTTGCGAAGCCAACAGTGTCAGCTGATTTCATATGAGAGGTGAAGGTATTTTAAGAGGGAAAGTCAACAAAAATACAATGAACTGGACTTAGACTTCTAATTTACCTTGTTGGATATGGCATTGGTAGAAGCTATATGATGGGAATATGTGTTGAACAAGCGAAAGTGCATTTTTGCTTTTCCAGGTACTGTTCTTCAGCTTCGGAAAATGCTAGTAAATCAAAGATTAATACTGCAGGGAGAGGTGGTGTAAGTGATTAGCATTACTTGCAAAGGAAATGCACCTAAATTAGCGTATTTGCAAAGGAGGCATTACTCAACCTGAAAACAGATGAAGAGAAGCAAGTTACTAGTGACACTTCTTCCAGTATTAAAGCAGTCTGATAAGGTATTGTGGAACAATGTCTAGAGCAGGGAGCATGTCTATCCTCATAGTTTGCACATCACTTACCACACAGATTATGATAATTAATCACTCAGTGGAAGACAACAGGATGGGATTCAAATGAGTATTTAATAAACAGATTTTATTTTCAGAAGGATGATCCAGATCTACAGTACTGTAAATCAGAGTCATTTCACTTAAGAGAAACTGGGTGATTTTATGCCAGTTGCAGGCTTGATACCATATTTTTACAAGAGTGATTGATGTTGAGAATTGTTGTTGGTTGGTTGGGGTTTTTTTTTTTCCTTTTTCTTTGAGAAATACAAGTAGGTGGAAAGGAAATGTGGAAGTGGGAGCGCTTCTGAAATGAGGATCTCTCTGATACAGCACTTGAACAGGCCTAGAAACCAGCTCCCTGTAGACACAGCTCCTTGTGTGTTCGCAGGCACTAAATGTCAGTCTGTGTTAATACCTGTACAAGCATTTTGGGCATGTTCAGATAAAGGCTACTTTAGGGTTGATGGAAAATTCTTCTGCTTTTTCCTCATGCAGCTGTAGAGCTAACAGATCAGAAGCATGCTAGTGCCCCAAAGTCTGGCATCCAGAACTGTTTCTGAGTTTGTCATATATCAGTATCAAGTGGACAGTGAGCAGCTCCACTAGATTTTGTAAGACCAGCTTTGCTGTGTCTCATTCAGTACATCACAGCATTATCTTTCTTGGAAGGCCTTCAACTCAGTCCAGTTTTTAGGCAACTGTTCTTTTTTTTTTTTTTTTTTTTACATTCTCCTATTTCTGTTACCTAGTGAACTCTCATTACATAATAAAAGGTATAATGGAAATCATCTATATCACATATGGCTCTTTCATTTGAGCTTGAAGACTGTGTCATGCACTTTAGTAAAAATTCTGATTAAAAAATGTTCCTCCTATCTTCTGGAAGTCAGGTCACATCACTTAAATCTATACTTCTGGCATAGCAAACATGCAGAAAGTTCTGGTTATTCAGTTCTGCAAAGCTGCCTGCTTTCAGAGAATTTACAAAAGGGCATTTCAAAACCTCAGAAAAGACTACCTGGTTGCTGTATCTGTTACTGAGGTGCTGCAGAAGTGCAGGTTTCATTCTTACATACATATTAACAGTATCTTTAAGTAGCTCAGGTCAGGGAGGACTTTTTGCTTTATTTCCTGGTTTTGTTAGGTGCGTGTGTGTACATGGAACTTCACAAATGGAAGGAGAAATCTGACTTATTGGCAAGCCTGGAAAATGGTGTGTAGAATACTGTAAAGTATTCACTTACCAAACTTTTCTTTCAAGAACATAGAGGGCAATGATCATAGTCGCTGCATTAGTTACGTTGAACATCAGACCCAAGTCAATAAAAACTCATTAAATTAAATGTGATGATGAGTTTCATGTCTATATAGTTACATGGATTGCTTGGAAAAAAAGTTCCCTGGATTTAGCATCTAAAAGAGCACAAGCTTTTAAACAATATTGAATCTGCAGATCCTCAGAAATTTTCCAGAGACATGAGGAACCATTCAAAATTTTATAAGTTGTAGAGCATATATGAACTACATTTTATTAGTTATTTTTCAAATGAAAAACCAAACTGACCTCTTCTCATTAGAAATTCGTGTAAAACCGCTACCTTGTTTAGCCAGTTTTGCAAACCTCTGCAGGTCCACAGGGTTGGAGTAATAAATTCTTGTGTTTATATATATTCTGTGAATTTATATATCAAAGAACCATGAGTATTTATTTAATTTTGTTGTGGGATTTTTTTTATTTCTGGTTCTCTTGAAAAGTCAAGCTATTGCTGACTGAGTCATAGGCTGTAAATGTACTTGGTTCACTTATGCTTCTTGGTAGTTGAAAGGGGCTAGCTAGAAAATGCTGAAACTTGCTGCAAGAACAGTATTGGTAATTCTTGGTTTACATGTTTTCCCAGGTTCTCTACCAGTGTTGTGATGTGGTTTGATTCACATAAGTTTGTGCTCAGAGTTTTTACTTGGCTTTTAAGTTTGGTCTTTTAAAATTTGCTACCAAAAACCAGAATTTTGGCATAGATCTGTGCCAGGTTTTGCTGCTTAAAACTTAGTCCATGTTTGGAAAATGTACTTGTGCTCAACAAAGCCACCTGAGTTTTGTGATTGGAAAAAGTAAACTGCAGCCATAAAAGTTTCTGAAATAAATGAAGATACAGCAAATTCTTCAGTACTCAGTCCTCCTTCAGTGAGTGTCCATGGCATGCAGAGGTGTGCAAACCACCTATCAGTGTGCCTAATCTCTACCTCACCTCGATTCAAGCACTGATAATGAAGGAGAGGTGACTATGCATAGAAAGACTGCTGTACAAGAATATGACTGGGGCATAAATACTTAACTCTGAATCAGTAAATATTCATGAAGAACATATTGGGCATTTATAGGTTACCCCCCCAGAGGAAAGTAGTGACTCACATAGTGATCTGCAAACAGTACAGAAATGCCCTTAGAGCTCCTAGGAAAATAATACTTCTCACAGATAGCTGCTTGGCACCAGTGTATTCTGGGCACAGTGCTTCTGCCAGCTGCCTAATCTACAAGGCCAGCTATCATCAAATTTTCCCTTCCTGGCAGTTGAATAATGGAGCCTCTACCATACAAGTAGTCCATCCTGTGTCTCAGTACTGCTCTTCCATGACCAAAGACCTTCACTGGCTTTTGAGAACCTATTTTAAGTTTCATACTGTAAAGAGAGTGTCAAGTGAGTTTGTGATGTCTGTTGTTTATGATTAGCTTTAGAATGATCTAGGGGACTGTGAAGTGCACAGTTTCAGATGTGGTGGTGTTCTTGGTTTTTACTCTTTCACCACAGAGTGACTTTTTTTTTTTTTTTCTTAATTCTGATTGTGGTCAAAAAGATGGTAGAAAAAGAGTTTCAGAAGTTGAACAGTCAGCAATAATATCTCCAGTTCCTTTGTCTTCCCCCTACTGCAATCTCGTGGTTGCCTTTGCCTCCATTTCACATCAGGGGTCCCCTAACAAAATGGATAGCATCTGTCTCGTCCTCAGGAATGTCTGTCTCTCTTCTAATACTACTTTTACCTCACTTTAATTCATGTTATTTTTTATTTACTTATAATATCACACAGTGCACCAGAAGTACCACAAACATCTTTGATACAAGGCAGGTGGCCAGAAACCACTGTCTGCTGAGGTACATGTTTTGAATTATCTGCCGACAGATGGGAATTGTTCAACTCTGAGTCTGGGCTATTGGCTTATAGTTGTTCTTACAGAGGAAAAAAGATGATACTGTTTTCTTTATCTTAACTTAAAAATAACATTATTTACACTTTGAAGAAGCAAAATGTAAATGCCAACCCCAAGAACAAAGATCTTGTTATGTTCTTCGGGCCATTCTGAACTGAACATTTTGTAGGGCTTTAAAAAATTGTGGTGTTATGGTATTTGCATATCTTCTTTTGCAACGGATAGATTTAACATGTTAACAGCTCTAAAGTTTGCATTTGTTTTATGCTGGTGTAATAAGATGTTATATGGCCTGCTGAAGATAGCATTTGGTGGCCTTGGTAGTCTCAGCTATTGCCTTTGTGTGTGTCTCTTTTTTTTCCTGCCTTCTTTTTTTACCCTTCGGCTCTTGTGTTTATGATAAAAAGAAGTAAATGTAGTTTCTTAGCTCTTACAATGCCTACCTGTCAAAGTATTTAAGTGCCTCCACCATTTTAGCCATACACTTTCCTAATTCACTTGAATAAAGTTTATTATGCAACTAAAAGCTTTGATTGGATTAGTGCCTGTCAGCAGGTGATTTTCTGCTTGCTATGTAATGATGGGCTGTTTTCTTAAGGATTCTCACTTGGTAGTGCTGCCTGAAGTTCAAAAACACCATGCCACTTCTGCTTGTTCTCTGATGTTATGATAGGGTTGCAGTCCAAAGCCAAGACTTCAGAGTACTGCCACAAAACGTACATACTACCAGAAAGAAAAATTCTTTCAGTTTAGTAATTTAATGGCAAATTGTTTTAATGCCTTATACCTCTGTTAGATTTTTATATGTAATGCTATATTATATTATATATAATATATATTATAAATATATAAATATATAAATATATATTTATATTTATATGCTATTGTGCAACAGGTAAGATGCTACTGACCTCACTCTATCTTAAGGGCAAGATATAATGACAGTGGCTGTCAGGATGCATGAAAGAGGTACTGGTGTGATATTATTCCTCTTTTTGAGTGCCATTTTTAAGGGTTTTATAGCTAGAGTGTGGAAGTCCACTCTGAACTGAGACCTGTTTTTATAATAAGCTTTCTTGTTCAAAGGATCTTTTATTCTTTCCCAGTTTAACTATACTGCATATTTAATAGGTTTAGCTATGCAATAAATTACAGGTGTTATGGTTTTACTTTTTTGTTAATTCTAAAAGCATGATATAATTTTTAAATTGAGCTTTGCGAGTCTCTAAATTGAACAGCTCCCTTTGGATGTATATAATTCAGGCTTGCATAAAACATGAAAGCCATGTTCAACCACATCATCTGAATCTTTGAATAATCTTTCATACCCTTTGTGGCTGTTGCCTAATATTTTCAGGTCATGATCCAACAAAACACTTATATGCCCATAGAAGTTAATATTTCTATAGAATAAAACACATGAATATTGCCAGATTGGAGCCAAAACAGCAGTTAAATGCGAGGAGAAGATTCTTTGCTGTCATTGCATTTCTTCACTGGTATAATGAGATGATACATTACCTTTAGTACATTTATAAAACAAGCACAGCCATTTCAAATTCTGCTTGTTTATTATGTTCATCTGAATGTGTGGATATTTAGAGTATGAAACGGGGCTGGCTTCCAGCTTTAGAGAAGGATGACATTTGGACAAAATTTGAGGATTTTCTCTAGGATATACTGTGGGGCTGTCATTTATAGGAGCTGAGAAAGGACGTTCCATTTTGTGAACAGTTTCTTTGTGTGTTGAATAAGATTGTTGGTTTGCTCTGAGACTGGATTTTCAGTTTATATGCCAAGGATTTATAGAAGCACATTGTATAAAGTCAGAGTAGGAAATCAGATAAAGCACAGCCCAACCCAATTAACCACACTACATTTTTTTCTCCTTTGATCAAAGAATAAGAGAAAGCTTTGCTGTTACCTGTCTAGTGATATTGAAAAACTGAACAGGATCCTCAAACTTCTTGTTGGCTCTTTTGTGGAGAGAGCTGTTTGCTGCAGCTCCCTAATTTCTAAGATATTACAGAGACCTAATTTGTTATCAATGGTGCCTCCTAACGTAGTGTGAGTACACTGAATCCCTGCTCTGATGTCCACACAGCAGGCCTGCGACTGATCTAATTTGAAAACACTCTCACCTCTGCAAAGATAGAGAAATCTTTTCCTTTGTACTTAACAAGAGCAAAATGTAGGGCTCAGCCTAACCTTTTCTCTGAGCTGTCTGTTATTCAACTATATTTCCCTTTAGAGAAGAGGTGTGCAGCAAGCAATGTAAGGACTGGGGTCTTGTATTGTTTCTTCAGGAGATCACTTGTAGCAACTGAAATGGAGGGAGGATGCCTGCATTGATCTTTGAACTTGGTACATATATGGCTCTGGGGGAAAAATAACATCTGCTGTCTACATTTAAGGTCCTGTTTGATATGCATAATTGAAGTCATACAAGTCATACATTGCCTATGCTAGTGGAGTCTGTTAGTGGATCATCAGCAGTCAGTGGCTGTGTCAAAATTTGCAGAGATGTCAAAGAGTGTATAGATTTGACCTCTACCCTGACTCGCGAGGAAGTCATTGATCCTGTGCTATTAGCATTGTCTCTTTGACATATCCAAGCCTGAAGCTTGTTTTTGAAAAGCTGCTTAATGTTGGCAAACAGCGTGTGCTGGGCTCTCATTTTTCAGTGCCAAGAAAAGGGAAGTAGAGCACAGAGAATTAATTAGTGAGATTGTCTTCGAATATAAATTTTGAGTAGCTCGTAAAGAGTCCTTCCTACTAGAGAGATCTTTTTCCACAATCAAATATATAGCTTTCCTAGAATGGAAGCAACAGTGACATCTTCTGCACCTTCTCCTATCTCTGTGTTCATGGGGAGGCTGAACAATGGCACAATGAAGATCATCCTGACTGTGTTGTGGCATCTGTCACGTGCAGTTCAACGCATACATAGTTTCTCTTCTCCGTGAACTCTTCATTCTAGTTTTTTCATGGTTTGCTTGTGAACTCCTGCTGGTCCACTTGGATTTGGTAGTTCATTTGGGAAGGTGATAGTTATTCCAGTCCCAGTATGAGGGCTGCCATTGGGAGAAAATAGTCTTTCCCCTTATTGCTTTAGTGACAGAAGTTTTGGTGATGCCATTGCATAGTTTTCCTGTGAGCTTAGTAGCACCGACCTTCTCAGCTTGTTTGCATATGTGTGATAGTCAATGTCGTAAGCCCTGCAGAGTTTTGGATTCTTACCAGTGATGATTTTGGAAAACTGATGTAGCTTAGTCTCAATATACTTTTTCTATAAAATGAGGTAAACACTATTTCATTGTTCCAGAGGCATGACGAGTCATAATTAACTACCATTTTGTAAAAGTTATGTGAATGCCTACTGTGAAGATGGTATAATACAGATGGCACTGATAGGATTGGAGCATTCTGAGATATAGCGGCTTTCTGATTTCATGAGAAGATATCCTGCAAATGCCGCACTCTGGAAGATTTCAGAGTTTCTTGTCACTGAATCAACTTCATGGGAAGTCAGGAACAATCTAGTTCTGTTGCATTTGCAGTATCTTTGCAATGCACATTCCTCATTTAGTGCCAATCTTCAGAGACCTTGCAGCCCAACCATCTAGAATACAATGATGGTTAATGGCTTTGGGAGTTAGAGTTGATACGTCAATGGACTGGCAAAAGTGGAATATAACCTGATCCCTCTTCAGCCTTTTGATGCTTTTTCTCAGCAGTTTGATTTTAAGTGAGACTGATTCCTACCTATGGATTTTTTTTTTAGAATTTCTATGAAAAGTAAGAAAAGAAACAAAACATGATAATTTCGTTTTGTTATGTGAACTTCTTTTCTTCCTTACCTGTATACACAGCTGGCTAATTGGCCACTCTGTACCTCCCAGGGGGCTCTCAAGGTACAGGAGAAAAATGCCTATAGGCATTTTTTGATACAAACATATCTGCATTTATCTCATTTTCTTCACTAGAAAAATAATAGAGGAAGAGTTTGGTGAAAAGTTTTTGGTTGTAAAGGATTTTGATAAATTTAGGAAATAAATTACAGTTGTGTTCAGGGTGATTTAAGTAAAATAGAGATGATGAAGATGATGACAAATCTAGCTTTCTTCACGCTAGCAGAACAAAATTCAATTCAGCATCAAAGGAGGATAAATAGGGATAAATGTAATGGCAACCTTTTGTTCTGTGAATGCTGTCACAGAGCGTTTGAAAGCCTGAGCAAATAATGAGAGGCAGAAAGAGAAACAGCAAGTGCATGAGGGAGACAGCACAGCAGAGAGTAGGAATGGCTAGAAGGAATATCTGTCGTAATAATCACAGCAGAGACAAAGGGAAAGCCCAGGAGCCAAGACAACTTGCTGTGAGCAGTAATCTGAATATAAAAGCGTAAGGTCTGGAATGGAAGACGGGATTCAGCAAAGTCACTTTCCTAAAACATCCTCATCGCTTACTTCTCACTTAAGTGGTTTGATTACTTTGCAGCTCATGCCTTGATTCCCCCCACCATCTTTTTTTCCACCTGTTTTGTTCTTACACTTTAAAGTGATTTGAAATTTTAGCACAGTGGAGGAGCAGCCGGCCCTCTATTACCTTTTGAAAGCTCAGGTCTTGTTAGTTGCTGTAGTTATTCTTCCCACCAATTCCAGAATCATGCTTTGTAGAACGAAAAAGAAATAAAAGAGCAAGCCAATCATTTCCTAGACAAGAAATCCATTCAAGAAAACATAAGCTCTTTTTCAGTCCTGAAGTGTAACTTTTGGGTTTAGTTACAAATGTCCAGCTCAGGACTTGCCATTCACTGTAAGTAACAGAGCAAATGTGATAAAAATCATCAGCTTTATAGGACTGGCTGCAGTGACCATGAAATGGTGGAATTGAGGATCCTCAGGGCAGCGAGGAGGGCGTGCAGCAAGCTCACTACCCTGGACTTCAGGAGAGCAGACTTTGGCCTCTTCAGGGATTTGCTTGGTAGAATACGATGGGACAAAGCCCCGGAAGGAAGAGGGGCCCAGGACAGCTGGCTAATATTCAAGGGTCAGCTCCTCCAAGCTCAGGAGCGATGCATCCCAACAAAGAGGAAGTCAAGCAAAAACACCAAGGGGCCCCCATGGATGAACAAGGAGCTCCTGGGCAAAGTCAAACAAAAAAAGGAAGCCTACAGAGGGTGGAAGCAAGGGCAGGTAGCCTGGGAAGAATACAGAGAAACTGTCTGAGCAGCCAGTGATCAGGTTAGGAAAGCCAAAGGCCTTACAGAAATTAGTCTGGCCAGGGATGTCAAGGACAACAAGAAAAGCTTCTATAGATATGTTAGTGATAAAAGGAGGATGAGGGAAAATGTGGGTCCCCTCCGGAATGAAACGGGTGACCTGGTTACCCAGGATATGGAGAAGGCTGAGGTACTCAATGACTTCTTTGCCTCAGTCTTCACTGGCAAATGCTTGAGCCACAGCGCCCAGGTCGCAGAAGGCAGGGACTGGGAGAATGCAGAACCGCCCACTGTAGGAGAAAGATCAGGTTTGAGAATATCTAAGGAACCTGAAGGTGCACAAGTCCATGGGACCTGATGAGTTGCATCCGCGGGTCTTGAGGGAACTGGCGGATGAAGTGGCCAGGCCACTCGCCGTCGTATTTGAGAAGTCCTGGCAGTCTGGCGAAGTTCCCGCCGACTGGAAGAGGGGGAACATAACCCCCATTTTTAAGAAGGGTAAAAAGGAAGACCCAGGGAACTACAGGCTGGTCAGTCTCACCTCTGTGCCTGGCAAGATTATGCAGCAGACCCTCCTGGAGACTATGCTTAGGCACACAGAAGATAAGGAGGAGATTGGTGACAGCCAACACAGCTTCACTAAGGGCAAATTGTGCCTGACAAACTTGGTGGCCTTTTATGATGGGGTTACAGCGTTGGTGGATAAGGGAAGGGCAGCTGACATCATCTACCTGGACTTGTGCAAGGCATTTGACACTGTCCCGCACGACATCCTTGTCTCTAAATTGGAGAGACATGGATTCGATGGATGGACCACTCGGTGGATAAGGAATTGGCTGGATGGTTGCACTCAGAGAGTTGTGGTCAACGGCTCAATGTCCAAGTGGAGAACAGTGACGAGTGGCGTTCCTCAGGGGTCGGTACTGGGACCGGCACAGTTTGACATCTTTGTCAGTGACACAGACAGTGGGATCGAGTGCACCCTCAGCAAGTTTGCTGATGTCACCAAGCTGTGTGGTGTGGTCGACAATGCTGGAGGGAAGGGATGCCATCCAGAGGGACCTTGACAGGCTGGAGAGGTGGGCCAGTGCGAACCGCATGAAGTTCAACAAGGCCAAGTACAAGGTCCTGCACGTGGGTCGGTGCAACCCCAAGCACGACTACAGGCTGGGCGAGGAATGGATTGAAAGCAGCCCTGAGGAGAAGGACTTGGGGGTATTGATTGATGAGAAGCTCAACATGACCCGGCAGTGTGCGCTTGCAGCCCAGAAAGCCAACCGTGTCCTGGGCTGCATCAAAAGAGGTGTGACCAGCAGGTTGAGGGAGGTGATCCTGCCCCTCTACTCTGCTCTGGTGAGACCCCACCTGGAGTACTGCATCCAGCTGTGGGGGCCCCAGTACAGGAGAGACATGGAGCTGTTGGAGCGAGTCCAGAGGAGGGCCACGAAGCTGATCAGAGGGCTGGAGCATCTCTCCTATGAGGACAGGCTGAGAGAGTTGGGGTTGTTCAGCCTGGAGAAAAGAAGGCTCCGGGGAGATCTAATTGTGGCTTCCCAGTACCTGAAGGGGCCTACAGGAAAGCTGGTGAGGGACTGTTTATGAGGGAGTGTAGTGACAGGACAAGGGGTAATGGGTTTAAGCTGAAGGAGGGTCGATTTAGATTAGATGTTAGAAAGAAATTCTTTACTGTGAGGGTGGTGAGGCACTGGAACAAGTTGCCCAAAGAGGTTGTGGAGGCCCCATCCCTGGAAGTGTTCAAGGCCAGGTTGGACGGGGCTTTGGGTAATGTGGTCTAGTGGAGGGTGTCCCTGCCCGCAGCAGGGGGGTTGGAACTAGATGATCTTTAAGGTCCCCTCCAACCCAAACCATTCTATGATTCTACGATTCTATTTTTTTTTTTTTTTTAAGTTCTACAATGAGCTTGAAACAATGAGTCATTTGTTGGGTCTCCCTGTTGCTCAAAGACTCTCCGTCACACAGCAGGGGCAGTGTGCTTAAGGGAGTTAAAAGATGGCATGGCCTGTTGATTTCAACAGGTTTTGACTACTTTAAGATCTGTTTCAATGAAATGGGAAAAGACCAAAGAGCACCATTCTATTGGGGAAATATGCCAACAGGTAGGTATTTGGAAAGTGCATAATTACCTGGGAGCATTAGGCCTGAAAAATACACATGCCAATTAGAAGAAATGGCAGAATGAACAAAGAAAGGATTCACTGGCGCTTTGCGGTTAACAGCGCAGCCATCCCCTAGTATTTCTGAGAGGACAGAGAATGTGCTGCCAAATTTGTCGTGCATTTGAATTTATTTTTTTTAACTGTACGTGGTTAGTTTCTCATTTATAGCCATGCAGCCCCGTAGAATCACCCTGAAAGGGTAATTATGCAGCATTTATTCCATGAATACCACCAAAGCAGAATCAAGCAGAATCAGAATGACTTTAAATGGGAGGCTGCCTGGATACTGAGAAACATGATTACAACCAATATTTGGTTAAGAAAAATGTGAACTTGCAATTCATCCTTGACTAATGATGTATGTATATTTCCACATGTAAGTGTTTGTGTGAGGGTGCAGCAGAAGTCTTGGGAGCCATGTGATAAGGAGAAACAACTTGTGTTAATGGGGCTGGAACGTTTACCTTGACAGCTGGGAACTTGTATTAACCTTTATTGTGTTTTACCCTATTTTTAACAAAACATTAGATTATGACAAAATGGCTAATTTCAGGTTTGATTTTATTTACAAACTGACTTTATAAAATCAAATAAATTACAGCAACTCTTTAGAGCTATTAACTACACTTATTGCTGGCAGATATTGCTTGTGGTTTCGTTCAATGATGGCAATATATTCCACCTTGCAAAAAAAAAAAGTGCTAATATATTCAAACTAAGGGTTATCAGTGGCTCTAATTATCTCAAAGTACCTCTATTAATTTGCAAATTAATCACATTCAAACCATACAAAGTAGCAACAGCCCATACATGATCTCATGTTCGTAATTCAGTATAATATTTAAGGTGATACAACATAGTTTAAATGTCTCGATCTAAACAATTTGACTTCAAAACTGCCCATCTTCTGTTGGTTTCTTTATGACAGCCTTCCTGTTTTGCCTTGAGCAACTTGTTCTTAACATGGGAAATACAAATGGTAGCATTCTTCCACCTTTTTGAAGTACCGATGGTAAAAACACATGAAAGATAGTCAGGTGTGTAGATCATCCAGTAGTATTATAAAGTCCTTCAGTTTCCCAAGGAAAAAATACATTTGTCTTGTCAGAAATAGATGTCTAAGGTAGTGGATATAGAGAAATTATTTTAATTCCTCAACAATATTCTTGTGTAATAAATGATACAATATTATTCCTGGCCAAAAAGTAAAATTTCCAGTTCACAGGAAATTTCACATTGTAGAACTTCCCATAGACTGAAAATTTAGATTATTTTGTCAGAGACACAGATGGTCATGTTACCAGAGCATACAGTAAGGTATGTTCCCCAGGTCCTGTAACTGCAGCAAATCTGACAAAACCCCATCAACTAAGACATTTGTAGAAGAATGTCAGAGATGGTCCAAAGGCTCACTGACCTGTCTTGGAGCTGTACGCTGAAATCCCATGGACCCGAACCTGGGAGAGTCTGCCTGGTGGGCTTGTTCCAGAGCTGCCCGTCCTGCAATGTTAAACAGCACTGACTGGGGATTTCAAGTACCCCACCTTAAGTGGTCACTTGGCAGGCTGCCCCTGCCCTGGGATTCAGTTTGGGTGATGTCAAAGCACAAATATGCTTTTAAGACCTCCATACTACTGGAATCAGGCTTCTTCAGAGCTACGTGTCCTGCTAGGAAGGTGTGCAAGCCCCTTTCCAAAGTTATACACCACTCATATCTGGAATTTTAGTGGTATTGAATTTCCCTATCGGCCTCATCACTGAGCAGAATCTACACAGCCCAGGCTGCTGCAGCCCTGCCCCTCACGTCCCCAAATGAGAAGACCTCAGAAGGCAGCAGCATGGCCTCCTTCACAACGTCTGTGTTTGTGGAGAGGATTATTTCATGTTTGATACATGGCCCTTCTGAGCCTCTTCTGCTGCTTTTGCTCTTTGTATCCATGGAATTGGACTGGAAGTAGAATAACTAATCCTAGATATTTACTACTTTTTTTTTTTTTTTATAAATTCATTTGTGATCTGTTGTGAGCAGACTGGAAAAGGTATCAGCTTTCTAGGTGCAGTTCTGCAGTGTCTTTGCTACTAACGATGTTTTCTAAATCTGGAAAAGGGTAGAGAGTATTTAAAAAAAAAAAGTCAGCTTGTGTGAATTAAATGAAAACATGTAATAAAATCACTAAACAGGTGCATCTCTGGTGCAGGTACATAAATTTACTTCGCACATCACATATAAACATACAAATTCATGTCTTAAAATATACGTTTAAAGCTATAGACTGCAAAAAAATATAGTTTATGTAGCGGCATGTGCCATTCAAAGCAAATATTTTAAAGGTAACAAGCATGTTTTGCATGCAGAGACAATGTACACAACCCAATCTACAAAGTGGATGAATCCATTATGTAAATCTAAAGTTGTCAAAGTGATCTATTATAACTATTTCTACTGTCAGCTGTTCCACATAGCACAAATTCAGCAACGTACTCATCCTGATAGAGGAGAGTATTTAGATGTTATATCAACTATTTATTAATTTTACTGATTTCTACAGCACCTATTGCAATGAGAATTTTTGTTACAGGGATTAACGCACAAAACAGAAGATGAAAATCAAAAGCTAACGAAAGAAGTGTCATGTTCATGACTTGAATATAAATCGAGGGCTGTGAAAGAATGACATGGCTCAGAGAATTGCTGCTGGAGGCCAGTCTTTCATCAGAGGGTCAGGTTTAGAAACTAGAGCAGGTGGGAGGGAACCAAATGTCATTAGTGATGGCTGTAACCTATGTGAAAGAGATTGGCTTTCCAGTGCCTAGTATGCTGCATACCAAAAAAGGATCTAAATGGGTACTAATTTGAACCTTACAGGCATTCTCTGCAAAGAGTTTGTGGGTTACTTTTTTGGCATCCAGAACTAGTCATTGAGTGTTTCTTTCCTCTTTTCCCACAAAGACACTTCTCCAGGCTTAGGAGTGAGGCAATATTTTAAAAGATTTTCTTGTTGTTGCAGATGCTATGGGGTTTTTTTGTTTGTTTGTTTGTTTGTTTTTGGGGGGCTGGCATACTGGGTATGAATTTGCACTGCTAGAAATCTAACAGTTCAATACAAATGCTATTCAAACATTTTACATTATTCTGGCTGTGAAAGTTACTTTATTTATCTCTTGTTGTATCTGCATTCTTTTTAAAAGGCAAAGTAAAATATGTTGTTGCATCCTGACAGTTGTGCTTCTTCCCAAACAGTAGGAAAACTCAGAGCTTTGAACCAGGTCCTACAAAACTTATTGTCCATTTCATGCCCATTAGGGTTTCACAAAAAAAGAAAAGGTGCATTAGACAGCATCGTGAAGTCAATGTATGTAAGTTTGAAAGGATTAACCAGCTATATAGGCATGAAATAATAGCAAACCCAATGGTTTCTTTGCTTCTTTTTCCTACATTTCTAGTGATTGACCCATGCAGATTTCTTCTTTTGAAGACATTTCCAGTTTTAATAGATTTGGGTGTTAGAACAGTCCCATAATACACAGAGCGCCACAGTTTGCTGTAGTTGGTTGGAGGCTGGTGGGAGAGCAGCACAGTTCTGTAGAGGTAAAAGAAAGAGGCTTCCACATTTGTTCAAAAGTGGGATCAGAGGGAGAGAGCAAAGCGTCAAGGAATGCCCAGTGGCTCAGAGTGCAGTACCTGGAGCCAAGCCTGTGGTCTAAGGTCAGGAGAGTGCACTAATCAGTGACTGCTCTGAGGTCTTTCTTTTGTTTGGAGTTGGGGTTGGGTTTTGGGGGTTATTTTTGTGTTTTGTTTCGTTTAATTTTACTACAAAGTCTGCTTTGGGCCTACAGAACCTTCCTGACAAGTGTGTCACTGAACAGATAGAGAGGTTTCCACCACAAAAAGTATTTTTCCAAGAACTGCCATTTTTTTCAGAGTAGCATTTAATTAGTGTAAACAGGCAGTAATTAAACATTCTGTCAAATCTGTAGATAGTGAATAAGAACAACAAAAGCTGTCATCACTGAGCAGCTGAATGTTGCTTGACATTATCATTTGCTCATGTGATGATATCTCTCATATGAGAGATATGTTACAAAGGATGTCTTAACATTTTGAATCTTTAAATTACCTTTGTAGTTTTGCACTTTCTATTAGTTTTTCCCTGGATATCGTTCAATGTGGAGTGAAGTTCTCTCTTTTGCTTTCTGCAAATGCTAACTCAAAATGTGTCATGTTCCTAATTATTTTTCTTGGACCACGGGAGTGGAAATCCTAAATACTAGAGTCTGGGTTTGTAAAAGAGCAATGTGAGGAGCAGGAAGCTGATAAAAGCCGTGGCTGGATTTCAGGAGGGAAGATGGTTTTACCTCAGCATCAGGCAGCTTCCCCTCTAGGAGGTCTCTGGCTTCCAAAGCACTGACCTCCTGCCAGGCAGCACCCCGGGATGCTTGCCATTCTGGTAGAACTTCACAGCCGTTCGTGGTGCTGGGATCTCAAGTTGCAGCTGACTGGCTGCACCACAGTTAGAGAGCCAGACCTACTCCCCATGTGTCAAGTAGCATTACAGAAGTTGGTTCTTGTCCGTCCCTAATGCCTTGTGGAAATGGAAGGGAATTTTCCATGAATCCTGATATTTTGGGGCTACACAGTGCCTCCTGTAAATTAACTCTGTGCAGCGGAGGGACAAACTGGACAGGCTGCATGGAGGTTGGGTTTTTGATGATTTCCTTTAATGCCAGTTTTTTTCAGAGCTGTGCTCTTGGCATTTTAGAGGGACTTCGTGGCTCCACATTTAATACTTGTGAATTTGCCTCTGTAGACTGGTGTGCATCTTGGCACAAGTGGAAGGCCAGGCCAAGCAAAAGGCCTACCAGCTGTGTGCCAGATGAGAGTGAAATACACCCATCTGTGCAGCCACAGCATGTCGCTAAATCAAAAGAGTTTATTAGCATACTTGGTGAGTGATATTTCTTGTTACGGTTGGTAAGAAATGTCCAAGAGTGAGCACTGTGTTTCTGTGGCCTTTTCTGCAGTCCGTGTGGAAATTGCTTTGTAGTTGAGTTGTTGGTTTGTTTGGTGGTGGTTTGTTTTTTGTTTTTTTAATTATTTAATATAAAGAGATCTTGAAGAGTTTATTTCCAATAAGTTCAGTTAGGAGCAAAAAATATATGCCCTGCACTTTTAAGTCCTGAAAGATCCTTCTTCAAAGCTCCAGATGGGAGCCCCTGCATGAATGTTAATGCACGTGTTTAAATGTGTGAGGGATGCTGTGCCTTTTAGTGAATTCACCTGGATTTTCCTGGGTATCCCTGTGAACCCTTTTTTATTGCCTTAGTGAGAAATAAAACTGGTTCATTACAGTGTCTTCCTGAAAAGCATTATCCGTCACGGTATTACTGCTGAAAGGGAAGGAGGTATCCTGCTTACTTAGAAATATTCCTTTGGCTGTGTTTGAATCGCTGTTATTAGTAAGACTGCATCTGCAGAGTGTCAGTTTGTTCTCTTTTCACTTCCTGTGAAAAATATCTGATAATTTTGAAATTTGTTGAGCATTTTGGGCAAAAATATGATTTAGAGCCAAAAATACATAATTTGATAAAATTGTGTTGTAAATATTTTTCTGACTAGTTGTAATGATTGGAGAATTAGGTGCTTCAAAAACTGAAAGTTACCTGATATGTACAGGAGTCCAGAAAAAAAGGAACTTTTTCAGTGAGGCAGACCAGTGGTCCACTTTGTCTCACGTACCTTTCCAGAGGCAATCTGGGGATCTCCAGCCCTCTGCCAGCTGATGTTGAGGGATGGATCTACACTGAACCAAGGTTTTTCTGTTAGTGTGTTCAAACAAGGAGCGTGAGTTTAGTGAACCTTTTGTTCTATCTTGTTCTGTGGCAGTTATGTGTGTATCTTGTGTTTGTATTACTGATTTGGATCTGTAATTTTTTTGCAGGAATTTTTTTATTATGCAGTTGTGGTTCCTTTGTGTTGCCAGCCACTAGCAGATGGCTTATTTCTTTTAAAAAAACAGTTATTTGATATGTGTATCTATCTAAACAAAATACATGGTGGATATCTGGTACTGGAAAAACAAACTATTCCCAGTCTTCCTGAGGGTAATAGAAATATTTTAAAGTAAATTTTACCACATAAATATTGAATTTTTACACATTACAATTACTTCTTGTTTTAGCTTAAAACAAAAAGCCAAGCTAAAAAATAGAGGTATCTTTTCTATAGGTCTGTGCAGAGGCTCTTCTAAGCCCTAGTATGTGTTCCTTGCATCTTTCTGTAAAAATAAAAGCATGAGCATTATGATCATTTGGAATATCACTAGTTCTCATCCAGAGCACACCATTCCAAAAATAGTGTAGATCCTCAAGAAGAAAGTGTGAGCTATGCTATGCTTTTATGACTTTTATTGGAGAGAGTCATGTTCTACTACATTGTATTTCAGAGCAGCAGGTGGTTGTAGTCACAGTATTTTGGGGTAAGACGGTTCCTTTCTGAAACTCTCTTAAGATTGGTAACCATACTTGAAATTGTCTTTAAAAGTCTATTTTTGATAAAGCAGTTTCTTCTAAGTTGCATGCAGCTGAAAATTTTTTATATTAATAAAAGTTCTTTAATCCTTCCTGATTATTAAAGAATGTTGTCCTAAGACAGAAAGAAACTGCATACAGTTCAAATAGATTCAGTTAATTTTCTTGTGTGGGCTAGCATAAGGAAGCATCTGGCCCTCCTGGTAGTCTATACGATATAGACCCTTCAGTCTACAGGAATGTAATTTAAAGGATGAAGCATAAGTTTACTTCATGGGTGGTCATGCTGTAATGTCATCAAATCCATTTGTCAGACCAGTGTTTCTGTGTTGGCAACTGACCGCTCATTCCTACTCTCTCCAGGAGATATTGTGCTCACCAGAGCTGTCCGGAAAGGGAACAGTTTTTCTACCATTTTCATGGTCTGATAGCCTCAAGCCAGTTCTCTTATCAATAATTTTGACTGAAAGAGAAACTGCTGTTCCTGTCTCTCTTCATTGTCCTTTTAGGACTTTGACTAAAACCTAGATATTTTATGTAATTGTTTCTGCCTAGCATCTTGTTCAGGGAAAGAAAGAATTATTGTGTCCTGAGAACTGAACTACAAAGGGCAATCTATGATAATGTTTTTAATTTAGAGTTTCTGTAAAATTTATTTCTAACATTCCAACAGACTTTTTTAAAAAGAAATCGAATGAAAGTAGTTCAGTTAGAGGCTCCATAGATATCTCTGAAAAACATTGTCCTTTTTGCTTCTGAGTCCACGCTATGTAAAGCCGTGTTTAAATTGCAATCATCATTTGGCCCTCCTCATTTCTCTGATTTCCTTCCCCCTCCCCCCATCTGTCGTAATAGGCACAAAATTTCCAAAAAAGCCACCAAAACCCTTTCAACTGAATTAGATCACGATTTGTGATATATTGTTGGGAGTCACTCATACGTTTTTATATTCTGTTCCATGGAAATCTTCATGTGAAAAGCTTTTTTGATAATGAGTTTTCTGTAATACTCCATGGTTCTTTAATTCCAGATCACACTCAGTCATAGCTCTGTCCTTCTATCTCTGTAGAATCTTTCTGCTCTATAGAAACTTCTTCTAAAACCACAATAATTGTGTCCAAAACGTTTAATCTTGTTTTGATATTGATATCATGAAGAATTGAAATATTGATCCTTCTCTCTTATCCAGTAGTTCATCTGCTAAGAAAAATGACCCACTTATTACATGGATCTGGAAATAATTTAAATCTTCTTATTAATAAGCTGAATGTAATTAATAGAAGTAATTGTGTAGCATGAAGTAGTGAACTACTGAACATAAAATTTTAAAGAAACTGTAGATCATAGAATCACAGAATATTTCAAGTTGGAAGGGACCCATAAGTATCATTGAGTCCAATTCCTTGCTCCTTGTAGAACTACCAAAAACTAAACTATATGACTAAGAGTGTCATCCAGACAATCCTTGAACTCTGACAGGCTTGGTGCGGTGACTACTTCCCTGGGGAGCCTGTTCCAGTGACCGACCGCCCTCCCAGTGAAGAACCTTTACCTAGCGTCCAATCTGAACTTTCCCTGATGCAGCTTCATTCCGTTTCCTTGTGTCCTATCACTGGTCAGCAGAGAGAGGAGATCAGCACCTCCCACTCTGCTGCCCCCCTTGAGGAAGTTGTAGACTGCAATGAGGTCACCCTTCAGCCTTCTCTTCTCCAAGCTGAACAAACCAAGTGACCTCCACCAGTCCTTGTAAGTCTTGCCCTTTACTAGATTTTACTCTTCATGATGCTATTGTTTCCAGTAGCAATATCTAGTTTTTCCTCCTAAAATATACATTATTTTGTTAATGTGAGAAATGCAAAATTTGGAACCCTTTGAAAAACACGGTGTTGATATTCTCCTTTCAATCAAGTTTTTTGTTGTTTAATCACTTCAGTCCACAAGGAATCAGAATTCAACGTACTCACCTTCCAGGTGATTGACCTAGCTTTTCCTAGGCTTCTAGAGTTGCGTATCCTTACGGATACATGTCCGATCCTTTAGACTCTTGAAAGCTGTCATTCTCACTGCCTGGTTATTTCTTTCCATCTCAATGACTTTTTAAGTATTTTACACAAATTGGAAAAATAACAGCAGGAAACATGAGAAAACCACGTCAGAATAATGGCTGTGGACACACTCCTGGGAGATGCAAGATATAGGTTCAGATCCTCTCGATTAATTGTGTGGCTCCCAAACCCCAGGTAAGTAACTGGCTAAAAAGCTAAAAAATAAAGCTTTAAGATGTTTCCAATAATAGAGGAAGGTGAAAGCCATTTGTGGTTTCAATAGTGATAATTTTACCTGAATTTATGAACAGATGATTTAGCGCTCTGTGTCTGGTAGAGCTGGCTCTTTTGGTGATTTTACTGTTTTTTCCAAATGGTGATCTAACACTACAAACTTTTTCTTTTAAAAACAATTGAGATATCTTGAATAACCTTCATCATGAGGTCAGACTGAATGTCCCCTTAGCTACATTCCCTGCAGCTAAGTCCTGTACACTGTGGAGTCCGTGGACACCCAAGGGTTAGTAATTCAGTTCTATTTCCTGTGGCATGTCCTTTTCCAAACTGTTTACCTTGACCACAGTTTTGACACGACAGCTCTTCATGGGTCCCTGAATTGGGGGGCTTTATGGCAAATCAGTGTGCTGCTTTGGATCATTTCTTTAAAGTGAGAACCCTAAACAGTGGAAAGGGCTTTGAATCTCAAAATACGGGCCTTAGTAGGATTGTATATGGTAGACGTCCAGCATCCTAACTCTGAACTCTTTTCAGTACAGGAAAACCTCACCAAATTGAAATAAGAGGTTTGTAAACAAAACTGCCCCCTACTCTTTTTTTTGTCCTGGTGGAGCCTTTCTTTCAGAGTGATTCCCAATATAGTTCAGTAGCTTTCAGGTTGCAAAAACTCTGTACAGCCCACTTTGGATACCAAGGGTGATCTTCCTTCTGACACCCCAGCCACATGCCTCTCTGCTCCCGGGTTATTTCAGCAGCCTCCTGTTCTCCACGTCTGCCTCAGATTCCCTTCAGGCTTCCTTTTTTCACTCTTGGTTTGCTCTCACCAATCCCACTGCAAAAGCGTCCCCACAACCCAAGCAGGGCCCATCTGCCCTCTGCAGCAGGAACGTTCTCCCTCTGCTGCAGAAAGCTGCACCTGGTTGTGTGGGCAGGGAGCCTTCCTCTTAGCCATAGTCTTCCTTCCAGTCCTACAGCCCTCCCTGTGATGGAGAACAATCTTTCTCCTGACAGCTCACAAGAAGTGAAAGCGAGCTGTAATCAGTTGAAATGGATACTGTTACAGAGTTTTAAGTCCAACAAGCAGAACACTGTTCATTTTACTATTTTTAGCATCTTACAGCACTGTGGTTAACTTGCTGGTTTTCTGAGCTGCAGTGTCAGGAGGGGCTTCAGATACTTCTGGAGTTTCACTGAATTGACACAAGGGTAAATCAGTTTTCAAACTAGACAAAAGAAAAGTAAACATCGAATCATGGAATCATAGAATCATTTAGGTTTTAAAAGAACTTTAAGATCATTGAGTCCAACAGTAAACCTAACACTGCCAAGTCCACCACTAAACCATGTCGCTAAGCGCCACACCTACACGTCTTTTAATTACCTCCAGGGCTTGTGACTGAACTACATACGTGGGCAGCCTGTTCCAGTGCTTGATAACCCTTTCGGCGAAGAAATTTTTCCTAATATCCAATCTAAACCTCCTCTCATGCAACTTGAGGCCATTTCCTCTTGTCCTATCACTTGTTACATGGGAGAAGAAGTTGACATCCACCTCACTACAACCTCCTTTCAGGTAGGTTGTATATTTCAGGTGTATATTTCCCACATTCCTGAGTACACTGCAGTATTTTACGTTTCACATTAAATTAGCAGAAGCCCAAAGTCAGATCTGAACTAATCAAGCACAACTGACAACTGCAATAAAAACCCCATCTCCTAAATCAGCTTTATCCTCGTTACTAGAGCTTAAAGGCCCCAGCTGAGAAGCCCAAGTGCACTAAAGCCATTGTTCAGCCACACAGTAGGAGACAGTTCCTGCCTCAGAAAGCTTGCAGTCGAAACAGATGAAATACTGTTGAGCATAGCACTATTACTCTCTGATAGAAAGTCTGAATTTAACTGACACGCTCCCTAGCTCAAGGTCAGAGAAGGACTATGACAAAACTGGAAACTGAACCAAGATCTTCTGAGTCCCAGCCTAGTAACTGAGCCAGAAGATGATCCTTCAAACCATGCAGAACATCACCATTTGTTTTCATATGAAGTGCTCTCTTTCATGCCGGTGGTTCTCCAGCACCTTTTTGCGTGGCTTTCCATCTCTGCCACAGAGCTTTCCTCCTCTAGGTGCTATTCTGGCAACACAACAGCTATTAAAATAAGCCATGTTCATCTACACTCTCCATAAGCAGTTTTCCAGAGGAAAACCTTTTGATAACAATAACCTGCACTTACCAGTCCTGCACATTTTTTTTTCTCTTTTTTTGAAGAAAAAAAAAAAAACCTTTCTTCCCCTATTCTGTCCTTTTCCTTTGCTTTCTACAGCCTTATGATGTCAAAGTTTGTGCAAAGATGAAAAGTTTGGGGCAAATTTAAAAAAAAAATAATTCAGAAATTCACAAAAATAATATGTAATTGTTGTAAGTAGATTTTACTGTGTGGTGCTCTTCTGAAATCTTTCTTTTCAAAACATAAAACCAGAGCAAGATAAAGCAATGGTATTGTTTAACAATCAAATTCTGACAAGCTTTTAGGTGTTGCATATGTTCAGACTGTGAGCATAGAGTTTACCTTTATTATGAAGATGCTAAAAATGTTACCAGAGAAAAAAATAAGGGCCATTTAATCCTGTCTTGTGTATTCCTTTCTCCCACATACAGGGCTTTACTTGCCCTTTCCCTAGAGATAATGAATTCTTGCAAGTGTGAGATATACTGTATGAATTCAGGAATAATACAGCACAAAGCTTCTTGAAATCAATACTGAAATTCACAGTATTATTTCCATTTAAAAACATGGACAACTGTGAAATAATATTTGCTAATCAAATATTAAATCACCCATTTTTCTTATAAGGAAGGGACAGATGTTTGTTCAAAACAAGTTGTGGCAACTTGCAGAGATAAGAGGACCATTGTTTAAGGATTTTTGGGGGAGGCTGAAGTAATGAATTTAATTGACTTGTCTGCATGCCTTACAAATATTTACCTTCCTGTCTTATAAATGCTGTAACAGGTTTTCTGCCTAGGAAGGAAAGCCTGAAAAGTAGATATAGGGAATCTTGACAGGTACAAGTTTTATTAAATAAAATAAGAATAAAAGAGAATATGCTTCAGTAGTTTCTAGGCTTCTTATTTGTTGTAGGGAGACATGTCTAAAAGCAACATTTTGTGAATCGGAGTGGTCTTGAAAAACAAGAGTATCTTTCTATGTTAAAAATGTATTTGTAGGCAAAGTGATCATTTTGCTTTTCCTATAGTTGATTTAGGAAGAAAGGGATGAGGTTTTCAGAGGTACTTAAAAATAGCTGACCAGGCAGCAATGTGTGTTGCCAGGAAAAAGGTGTTAATCCATTAATACCATCAGAAAGAGGTAGAGAAAACAGGAAATATCGGTCATCCTGCTGTCCTCCTCAGCTCTGGCCTGCTAGTGACACTGTTAAACCAGGGACGAGGCCCCTTGTGGTGGGTTGAGCCTGGCTGGGGGCCAGGTGCCCACCAGAGCCGCTCTATCACTCCCCTCATTCACTAAACAGGGGAGAAAAGGCATAACGAAATGCTTGTAGGTCGAGATAAGGACAGGGAGAGATCACTCACTAATTGTTGTCACAGGCAAAACAGACCGAACTTAGAGAGGGAATTCATCTAATTTATTACTAGGCAAAACAGAGTAGAGGAATGAGAAAATAAAATCAACTCTTAAAACACTTCCCCCCACCCCTCCCATCTTCCTGGGCTCAACTTCACTCCCAGCTTCAACCTTCCCCCCCTCAGCGGCACAGGGGGACGGGGAATGGGGGTTACGGTCAGTTCATCTCACGGTGTTTCTGCCGCTTCTTCATCCTCAGGGGGAGGACTCCTCTCATCGTTCCCCTGCTCCAGCATGGAGTCCCTCTCACGGGGTGCAGACCCTCAGGAGCAAACTGCTCCAGTGTGGGGTCCCCCATGGGGTCACAAGTCCTGCCAGCAAACCTGCCCTGGCGTGGGCTCCCCTCTTCACGGGTCCACCGGTCCGGCCTGGAACTTGCTCCAGCGTGGGCTTCCCACGGGCCGCAGCCTCCTTCAGGTGCCTCCACCTGCTCCGGCGTGGGGTCCTCCACAGGCTGCAGGTGGAATCGCTACACCCCCTCATCCTTCCTCCATGGGCTGCAGGGGGACAGCCTGCTTCACCATGGTCTTCACCGGGGGCTGCAGGGGGATCTCTGCTCCGGTGCCTGGAGCACCTCCTCCCCCTCCTTCTGCACTGACCTGGGTGTCTGCAGAGTTTCTTACATCTTCTCACTCCTCTCTCCACCTGCAAAAGCTCTCTCTCTAAGTGTTTTTCTTCTTAAATATGTTACCACAGAGGCGCTGATGGGCTTGGCCTTGGCCAGCGGCGGGCCCATCTTAGAGCCGGCTGGCATTGGCTCTGTCAAACACAGGGGAAGCTTCTAGCAGCTTCTCACAGAAGCCACCCCTGTAGCCCCCCCGCTACCAAAACCTTGCCACGCAAACCCAACACACCCCTCATGGAAACACGAATGGCAGCAGGGAGGGGAAGTGGTGCAGTCACCGATTGCGCTGACGGGCGAGGGAAGAACTCACGTATGTGGGGTACGTATTGGTAACATGTCCAGAACTTTGTTGCTCAAAAATTCAGGTTTCTAACCTGAATCAAGATAGTGTATGGAAATGTGTTATGCAGCTGAGATTGTGGGGAAAATCCCAGTTGTAGATTAACCACAGAGACAGCAAAATGAGACCAGTGAGGATCTGGTTAGCTCACCCTTCACAGCAATGAAGCACATACATACATTTACTTTGTGGATGTGATAATAAAATTAAATTTGATTTTTTTTTTTTCGGTTGTAAACAGAAAAAACCCCGTGGCTTTGATGGATTGGATCTCTGCTTTAATCCAGATGGGAGCCCTGAATTTAGTAAAGGCTAGCATTGCCCTTACTGGGTTTTTTTCTAGAATTTTGTAGACCTGCCTGTTGCCCAGTGTCCTACTCACCTCTGCAGAGCAACTGGAAGCCTTTTAGCTTTTGGCATTTATTAGAATTCGAGCATCTGATCCATAGCATACATGAGCAATTGCTTTTCCTGACAAGCACTCTTTCAAGGTAATCGTGATGGTCAATAGTCAGTTACCAACCCATAAACTATGCAGCCCTGTTTATATAAAATAAATTCTGAGCAAGAAGCACATTTCAGAAACATGAAGTCCAGTCATGGAGCGCTCTTAGATAGAGACAAGGACAAAAACTGTTGTATAAATCAATTTCTGTAAATGAATCACCTCCCCGCTGGCATACTGTCCCAAATGGCTCTGATGGGGCCACTCAGTTTATTTTTGCCAAATCTCAGGTGCTGCAGGCTCTGTTCAGCAGGAGGCAGGTCACCGGGTCCAGCCCTGTACATCTGTGGGAAAATGTGGCAACTGGGTTTAGCCACTTCTCAAAGTAAGCACCAACGGGCCTTTCTACCAGGCAGCATAAGATTCAGCTCAGTGGCCCAGGAAAATAAGCAATAGTCCTGGATCTCTGCCAGCAGTGGGAGACACAATCCAAGTGGGATTTTGGTGAAACTAGCTGTATGCCAATCAGCTATTTAACACCTCAGGCTATTATCTATTTTCCTCTCTAAAAGAATGCAGAAGTACTTTCTGCTCTGTCTCTCTCCACTTCTAATATGAAAGCTTGGTGCATCCTTATTTCATTATTTTCAAAAAGGAGGAAAGGAAGAGACAGCTAAAATCTGGTATTTTTAAGTTAGTAATAGCTCCAAGAACTTGTTTCATCTGATCTTTCTACCTCCCTACCTAGGTCTCATCTGTAAGTATGTTGTTCCAAATAAAATGTGATATGGTATCAAAGCATATGATTAACAATACCAAAGATAAAGTAAGACTAAGGATTGGTTGATATTGTTGTTTTCCATCTATGTGATAAAGCTTAGTGAGCCATATTACTGATTAGTAAAAGCATGATGTTTGCTTTGTTATGTACAAAATAGAATTATCCTACAAATTAAGAGGAATTTAGCTAACATCTCAGCAGTAAATTAAAATGGACAGTTTGAAATTTGTACACCATTTTCCTCTTCCAAAAACTGAGACCTGCCATGCCTCAATGTGAAATGTCTTATACCAGAGTGTGAACTCTGCAGAAAGCCAGCAGTTGAAGATGGACCTTGCAACAGTCAGAAGGCCAAGAGTTAAGGTAGCTAAGGTCAGCCCACGCAGTGTGCAGCCTTCTGAGGGCGAAACCACGAGAAATTATGGGGAAAAACAGCAAGGAGGAAGTCCTGTACTTCTCAAGAGCTCACTGCCTCACTTAGGAAGCACCTCTGTCTGCTCAGGTCTATGTGTAAGCGACTGTATTGCCAGCACATATTGCCTGCATGGATATGACTGGTCTTCAGTTCTGCTTTTTAAAATGCAGACAGGGAAAGAAAGGTGCTGGTCATAGCACCAAATCTGATGTAAAAGTATGGATGCTTGTCAGATGGATGTTGCTACCAAAGGTCCAGCTATGAACCATGGGTGCACCAGCATTTTTCATCTGATGTTTGCTGGTGACTTTAATTTGAATTCATTTTAAGTTAGCTGGTAACTTGCCAAAATGAACTTAAAAATACTGAACCTTCTGTTCTTTTTGTGCCATGGTAGGGCTTCATTAGGAGAGAGAGCAACTCTCCTCAGACAGAAGAGATGCTCTCCCTTACTGCTAAATAACTGACCTTTGCATTTCTGTGCTGTTCATTATATATCAGTATACGATTTCCACTCCTCTCTGTTGCCATTTTTGTTGTTAACAAGGTTTCTGTTCGTCTAACCTTCCTCTACTCCCAAGCAGCAGCTGGTTCAGAATCACTCTCTTTTTAAACTTTGGTGAGAAGAGGTTGGTAAGCTGTCTCTGGAGTGATTTGCTCTTCAGGAGTGGCTGCTGGAGAGCTGTTCTGAAGAAATCAGTAGCAGTCCTAGGCCAAGTGTGAAATCTTGGCTCTCCTGTATCTAAGCCTACTTAAGTCAAAATGTTACCCTCTTTTTCACATGCTACTGTTTATTGATTATTTTAGTAATATGTTCCCTCCTCCCATGTCTTTCTATCTGGTGCTTCATTTGCATGCTTCTGTCATGGGTTGTGGCTGTATATCTGATCTATGAGTATCAACTGAGTTTGTGGCCTTTAAGCCACTGGCTGAGTGGTGCCATTCTTGGCACTATAATTCAAGATCTCAGTGTCTTCATTATGTCTTATTTTAGTAAATGGCTTCTAGTTTAGATTGTTCACTTTTGACAAGATTGGATAGCAGCTGGAGGAATTATTTAATTTATTTTAACATGAAGTTGAAAAGAAAAAAAAAAAAGGGTTGTTTCAGTCAGTTTCTGAATCCTAAGAGGGCATCAATAATGTTCATCTTCATTTTAACAGAAGACTAACAGAATAATCAAAATGTACACATTGTCTATCTAGAGTGGTGTTTCGTGATTGCAGATTACTGCAAACTTTCTTCTCAATGTTTTCCTTCTTGTTTGCTGAAGGATTCATCTGCTTCCTAAAACTAGTCTGAAATCATGCAAGAAAGAAGTAGGAGCCTGTGCAAACAATTTCTGTGAAAACAATGGACAATTCACAGGAGGAAGGTTACATGTGGCCTTCAGGGCTGGGACTAGATATCTTGCAGTAATCGAAATCCTGACAGATTATTAATTACTGTGTAGTAAACCAACAAGGGAAATCTTTGTAGGATAAGGGTTTAGAGTGTAAGTTTTTTGAGACAGGGCCTATTCCTATATCTTCTGTGACGTGTCTGCTTATTTCAGCAGTGCGTACATAAAAACATTTGTGCAGTTCGCAACATGACTTTTTCAGGCTTTTGCTAGCAAATGGCCTGTAATGTGCCTCATGCTGGTTTGCCTTTTAAAAATAAAATAAATATTTTGAACTGACTTCGATGCCATTCACTTAACTGTTTTGAGAAAAATGTTACTAGGATATTTAGGACACGGATTTACTGTCTGTGCATGCTATCTGTAATGACCCAGTAGACCAGAACATCTTCAGAAGAGCTGTCACTATCTATCAAGTCAATGATCTGTGAAATATAAATTCTCTATGGAAGTTGTTATGGGCCATTAAGTAAATAATAATACCTATTTTATAAACTCTATATTAACTTTATATTTATTACAGAAGATCAAATTGATATGATAAAATAAAAACCAGCCTGAGCCTCCAACTAAAACTTAATCTTTTCCGATAGTGAAATAACTGTCGTTACATTTTGTCACACAACTCTTTTTATGAATATCTAGTGTAAAGTCATGTACAATCAGTATAAAATGCCAGAGTACCCAAACAGTCTATTTTCATAGGATTTTCAGCCTAGTTTTGAGAGCAAAGTCCTTGTCTAAGCTGGTTTAGATAAGTTAAAATAGTCTTCAGCTGAGTTGAAGGAGAAACTTCTTCAAATGTGCACAAAATTCCAAAATACAGCAATTAACAAAACTAATTGCTTTGAATTCTCTCTGAGTTCCCCGGAAGGCATTAATTCTGAGAGTTCCATTCCAAGTGCTGTATCAGAGTGTTTTGAAATATTTAATGTGTTTTTCCCCCTGAGGTACAGGGCAGGACTCTTATCCCTGTGTTTTATGAAGGAGAATCTGAATCACTAAAGTTGGAATTCATCTCTCCTAATAATAATCATCTGGAAGTTATGTGCTGAACCAAATAGACTCTTTTTATAGTCTCGAAAGGAAGCATCCCCATTGGCAGGATTCAGCCTAATAGAGGTGTCTGAAGCGTACGTTTATGCTTCTGTTGAGAGCTGTGCTTGAGTTGACAAAGCCTCTTGTCTCCAGTCTGGTCCTCTGGGCTGCCTTGCTGGTAAATTGGTTTCTACTTGTGGCTAAGTTTTCTTGGCAAATCCAGTTGCTTTGCTCCAGAAGGGCTCCAGGGTACGACCCAACACACATTACCAAAGTCAAAATCCAGAGACCCTAAGCTCACAACAAAGGTCTTTAAACAGACATTACAGTGTATGGAAGACCCAAGGCATTTGGAGTCGTTTTACCACTATCTGCTGGTAGGTAGAGGTTAGTGTGATGAATGCCATCTAGTATTTATTGAGGTAGCACAAGAAGTCTCGAGTACAGCGAACAAATGAGGTGGCTATATCAGGTTGCATGATCTAACTACGGTATTTAAACTTAATATTTTAAACAGTGGTCTATTTTCTTTGGAACATTTTTCCTTTGATGGCTTTGTAGAGTCCAAGTTTGATTCAGATGTCAGAACCCTATATGGGGGCTTGGGTTGGGAGTATCTTTGGAGGATTGAACTAAGTTTGAAGCAACCATAGGAAAGGTTAAGGGAAAAATAGACAAAGCAAGTACTAAAAGATTACTAGGATCAGCTGGTATTAGCAATGTAAGGTAACTGCCAGACGAATTAGCTGGGTTACTAACAATACTGGGAAGGCTTATATTTCTTTAGTACCTGAAGACTGAAGAATAACAAATATGACAAGTCTTTACAGCAGTGTAGGAAGCCTCTAATCTTGATCATTTTCCCAGGCTAATTAGTGGAAACTATAAATGATACATATAAACATGGAAAAACATGAACTACTTGAGAGGAGTCATCATGACTTCTTTAAAGGGAAGTTCTGTTTTATAAGGCTCTTGGCCCCCTTTGAAGGGGCTAGCAAACATGCATAAGAATGAATTTATTAATACAGCCTACTTTAACTTTTAAGAGGCTTTTGACAAAGGCTTTTAAGGAAACCAGACTCGTATTGGATAAGATAAATTATCATGGATAAATAATCAGTTAAAGGTGGAGTCCAGCAGAAAATGGCCCATGGAGTTCTGCATGGCTGTCTGTTCAGACCTGTGGTGGTCAACATATTCATAGAAGACATAGGAAAGGGGATGAGTGGTGGTGATGATATAAAGGTTTTCAAAGGCAAGGATAAACTGAAGAATTGCTAAAGGATTTTGCAAGACTGAAAGACTGGGCAATAAAATTTCAGATTAAATTCAATGTAAAATGTGAAGGGATATACTGGGAAAATACAATCTAGATTCACATGTGAAATGGCGGAGTCTGAGCTGACCATTACCATTCAGGAGTGAGGTTGTGATACCTATAGAAATGTAGGTATTTTTAGGGCTGTGTAAATATTTTGTTAGACAGTTAATTCTTTTTGTAGCCTTTTTGTGAACGTATCAGATGGCACTGCCAGTTTGAAAGATAAATCATCACATCTTTCCCTCCACAGTGGATAATTACCAGCATGTAACTTGGATTCTGTTTAGAACATGAGTGATTACAACTAAAATTGTATAGTATGACTCATCAGTTGATAATTAGATCTCCCTTCACATTGTACTTAAGTTGTGTCACCATAATCTATAATGATAAAGGAAAGAATGACTGATTTCATGCTTTTGGCAAGCAGAAGCTACAGTTTTCTAATACAGTCACAATAAGGAAATTGATAGGTTTCTTTTGTATTGACTTGCATCTTTTTACACCTTTCATTCAAAACATTCTTGCTGTCCTTTAATTTTTATTTTTTTTTTCCTAATTTCTTCTTCAACTTCCCCTCTTACACTCATATTTCCCACCAGCAAACAAAGACAAATGAGAATCAAAACCAGAGCAATGTCTTCAGTATGGGCAGACTTTTTTTGAAGACTTACATGACAGAATGCCAGCAAAAAATCTGCTGCCAGAAACCACATGTTATTACAAGTATTGCACTAAGAAGAGCTACTGCTGTAGGTGCCGTATTGAAATAAGGCTGGTAAATGTTAGGGGTTGATGTACTATCTCAACCAAGTCTGGATCTAGAGCTTGATTAACCAAAAGTACAGATGAATTTAAATCTCGGGTTTTGGGTTCAGGCATTGATAGTCAGTTTGCATGGTTCTGCAGTTGTTTCCAAGAAGTCGGATGGGAACAGTGACCATAATCCTATAAACATTTTGATACATACTTAACTTAGTAGGAGTTTTTTTTAATCTTATTAGCACAATAAAGCATTTCAAATCATTAAAAGATGGACATTGATTTGTGTGCAGATTTTGCACGTCACGCAATCTGTATTGGCTGCAGTGACCATGAAATGGTGGAATTGAGGATCCTCAGGGCAGCGAGGAGGGCGTGCAGCAAGCTCACTACCCTGGACTTCAGGAGAGCAGACTTTGGCCTCTTCAGGGATCTGCTTGGTAGAATACGATGGGACAAAGCCCCGGAAGGAAGAGGGGCCCAGGACAGCTGGCTAATATTCAAGGGTCAGCTCCTCCAAGCTCAGGAACGATGCATCCCAACAAAGAGGAAGTCAAGCAAAAACACCAAGGGGCCCCCGTGGATGAACAAGGAGCTCCTGGGCAAAGTCAAACAAAAAAAGGAAGCCTACAGAAGGTGGAAGCAAGGGCAGGTAGCCTGGGAAGAATACAGAGAAACTGTCTGAGCAGCCAGGGAGCAGGCTAGGAAAACCAAAGGCCTGATGGAAATTAGATCCCATTAGCCAGGGATGTCAAGGACAACAAGAAAAGCTTCTATAGATATGTTAGTGATAAAAGGAGGATGAGGGAAAATGTGGGTCCCCTCCAGAATGAAACGGGTGACCTGGTTACCCAGGATATGGAGAAGGCTGAGGTACTCAACTACTTCTTTGCCTCAGTCTTCACTGGCAAATGCTTGAGCCACAGTGCCCAGGTTGCAGAAGGCAGGGATGGGGAGAATGCAGAACCGCCCACTGTAGGAGAAAGATCAGGTTTGAGAATATCTAAGGAACCTGAAGGTGCACAAGTCCATGGGACCTGATGAGTTGCATCCGCGGGTCTTGAGGGAACTGGCGGATGAAGTGGCCAGGCCACTCGCCGTCGTATTTGAGAAGTCCTGGCAGTCTGGTGAAGTTCCCGCCGACTGGAAGAGGGGAAACATAACCCCCGTTTTTAAGAAGGGTAAAAAGGAAGACCCAGGGAACTACAGGCTGGTCAGTCTCACCTCTGTGCCTGGCAAGATTATGCAGCAGACCCTCCTGGAGACTATGCTTAGGCACACAGAAGATAAGGAGGAGATTGGTGACAGCCAACACAGCTTCGCTAAGGGCAAATTGTGCCTGACAAACTTGGTGGCCTTCTATGATGGGGTTACAGCGTTGGTGGATAAGGGAAGGGCAGCTGACATCATCTACCTGGACTTGTGCAAGGCATTTGACACTGTCCCGCACGACATCCTTGTCTCTAAATTGGAGAGACATGGATTCGATGGATGGACCAGCACGGTTTGACATCTTTGTTGGCAACATGGACAGTGGGATCGAGTGCACCCTCAGCAAGTTTGCCAATGACACCAAGCTGTGTGGTGTGGTCGCCAATGCTGGAGGGAAGGAATGCCATCCAGAGGGACCTTGACAGGCTGGAGAGGTGGGCCCATGCGATCCTCATGAAGTTCAACAAGGCCAAGTGCAAGGTCCTGCACGTGGGTCGGCGCAATCCCAAGCACAACTATAGGCTGGGCGAGGAATGGATTGAAAGCAGCCCTGAGGAGAAGGACTTGGGGGTATTGATTGATGGGAAGCTCAACATGACCCGGCAGTGTGCGCTTGCAGCCCAGAAAGCCAACCGTGTCCTGGGCTGCATCGAAAGAGGTGTGACCAGCAGGTCGAGGGAGGTGATCCTGCCCCTCTACTCTGCTCCTGTGAGACCCCACCTGGAGTACTGCATCCAGCTCTGGGGGCCCCAGTACAGGAGAGACATGGAGCTGTTGGAGCGAGTCCAGAGGAGGGCCACGAAGCTGATCAGAGGGCTGGAGCACCTCTCCTGTGAGGACAGGCTGAGAGAGTTGGGGTTGTTCAGCCTGGAGAAGAGAAGGCTCCGGGGAGACCTTATAGCGGCTTCCCAGTACCTGAAGGGGCCTACAGGAAAGCTGGAGAGGGACTGTTTATCAGGGAGTGCAGTGACAGGACAAGGGGTAATGGGTTTAAGCTGAAGAAGGGTTGATTTAGATTAGATGTTAGGAAGAAATTCTTTACTGTGAGGGTGGTGAGGCACTGGAACAGGTTGCCCAGAGAAGCTGTGGATGCCCCATCCCTGGAAGTGTTCAAGGCCAGGTTGGATGGAGCTTTGGGCAACGTGGTCTAGTGGAGGGTGTCCCTGCCCATGGCAGGGGGGTTGGAACGAGATGATCTTTAAGGTCCCTTCCAACCCAAACTATTCTATGATTCTATTGGAAGTAGTGAAACAGCCAAGTGATATTAGTGTGTTGAAATACTTAGGCAACAGAAGCAATGAGAATTAAACAGATGAATACTTAACAACATCATCAACTTTATAGTATCTGCATGATGTAGTCAATATGCAAATATTTTTTTACTCATCTAAGCATGAAGAAAGAGGACCAAGGAGATCCCTTTGGATTCTACTTTCCTATGCATACTAAGAAACAAATTTCATCTGCCTGAATCAGTCTTAATCCTGATCCACATATTGAGTCCAGTGGGTGTGCTTTACGTAGTGACTGTAACCACATGCGTGACTGCCTGGAAGAAAGGAGCCTTTGTGTTTGACCATACAGTTCTCTGATATTAAGGATCTAATATTAAGGATCCCTTTACATCTGACCGATAGCTCGAATGCAGAGTCAGGGGTTTGGAAGAATGAAAAACTTATTTTTATAACTAACCTTCAACTGTAATCCCGATGCAAACTTAAAAGATGTTTCTACACATTAATAATACTTTAATAATTCCCAAATGCAAATCAAGATGCATAATTTTTCCATAAATCAACACTTAGATACTTTATGAAACTGTATGTTCAATGCTATTCTCTGGAAAAACTAATTAAAATTGTCAGTTGATAAAGTTAACGAATGATAGTATTTCCCATGTAACACTTAATATAAAATATTTAGAAACTAAAACTAGTATAACAAATATATTGAGAAAATCCACAGGTCAGAGTTAAGGTTATTCTGTAATGATGAAAAATGCATTCCTTTTATGTAAATGTGAATAATATATGAATAATGTATGTTTGTTATGTAGGCAATGTAAAATTTATTATGTCCTTTAATATTCACTGCTTGGGTTTTAAGTGCTTTGCTTTGTAAATGATGCAATAGGTAAGTACATCTGTGTCACTTAACACCGTAAGTATTTTGTGTTAGAACAGAGCTGTAGTCGCCTGCAAAGTTTAGAATTGTTTTAAGGACCCCTGAAGTTTTGGTGTGGTGGAAATTTAAATCTGGTGATTTGTTTGGGGTGCTTTGAAACTTTCATGAAAACCTCCCTAAAGACCCTGCCAGCTGAAATAATTGAAAGATAACATGTATTCCACTAGTATTAGTGAATTCCTTTGTGTATCTAACACCTACACGGAGCTGTGAAGATCTGTTTGTGTGTTTTCCGAGGTTCCTCCTACTGGTTTAGTGCTTCGGGGCTGCTGCAAGCAGCTTCCTCTGTTCTGGCAGCTAGTCAAGGGCAAAGCAAATTCTTCCTCCCTGGGCTGGTAGTGTGGGTCATATGGGTATTATTTTAAGACATGTACTGTAGGAAATGGAGACTTTCTCAAGAAGGCAGTAGTTTAAAGGTTTGTTGGCTTACGATGTAACAGGTTAGTGGTGGAGAGCAGGAGGCTAGTCCAAATCAGAGCCTAACGTGAAAACTGAATGAGGTGAAAAGCATATTCTCTGCCAATGCTTTCTTCCTAGTAATGAAGGGCCCTAGGGCTACTCCTTTCTTTGTAACAGCCTTCAAACAGGAAAGAATGAATGAAAGCTTGTAGCTGCTTAAATGGGAAAGTCACTGGGCTCCCTGTGAACTCCCAAAGACCTGGTACTGCAAGCCCTGGCAGCACGGTGTGGAGTGGCTCAGCTCCTGCAACAACCCTTTTCCCCTCCTTTTTTGGAATGGGAAAGGGATCACTTCCTTGAAAGCTATGTCCTTTTACACATATGCCTTTGGGAAATAGCCTGAGTAATGGTTGTGAAGCAAAGAAGCACCTGTAGAGTGCTTTAAATCTGATTTCTGTCAAACCAACAGGGGAATGCACAGATCCCAGTTCACCTGACATGGGAAATTTAGGCCAACATGGACTTTTCCATGAGGAGAGGTCGTTTTTCTTGTTGCCTTGTGGATCCAGCATCCATCCTGCAGGTCCTGAAGGGCTTTACCAAAGAAACAGGCATCACAATTCCCATGTTTGGATTCACTTGCAGCTTTAGGAGAGTGAGATGGCTTGTATGGGGCCACCATTACAGACAGTCCCTGCAAACATTTGGATGTGGTTCTAAAAGTTGTCTGTCAGACACCTTGATTCCTTTCTGAGTTTTGCTTCTCCTTTAAACATAGAATTTTCGATGCTGAACAACTAGGCTATTTGTAATGCATTAGAAATAAATGGGTGCAGTTTGTACAAACCCCACAGAATATATGGACTGTTTTACAAGTGCTTAATCATTCAGTGGGTTGCTGATTAAAGTCACTCACCAGGGTGCCATATGGGCTGCTTGACAGGAAGAAATCAGGGGGTTTCTTGCAGTTGTAAAGTCAGTGTAAGATACATGCTTACAGCTCTCTGTCTCGCTGAAAACAGTCCTTGTTATCCAGCTTTTGTCAGGCTGAACACAACTGCATTTTTTGCTTCTAGTCTTGTATTCATGCTGCCAGATGGTACTAAAAAGGAGAAAGAGGAAATGAATCACTCTAATAATTTTCATTGTTGGCCCTGCCACTGCATGTCTGCTTCATCTGGACAAAAGTTCCCACGGGGAAGCTGGTGATCTCCAAAATATTTCAGACTGATCTCCCCTTCAGCCCAGCTTTACCAGTCCTGGGTTCCACAAAACTGCTTTGTCCGGAGGTCCACATAGTTATGCTGCAAATAAAATCAATGGCTTAAATTTTCTTCTGCATTTTCCTCCCATGCAAGCCCTGATGAGACATCTGACTTATTTAAGTACCTGCCCCTGGTAAAGTCATGCTAAACTTGCTCTGGCTTTAAGTGCTGTGAATTCGGCTGGCATTGGCTCTATCAGACACAGGGGAAGCTTCTAGCAGCTTCTCACAGAAGCCACCCCTGTAGCCCCCCAGCTACGAACACCTTGCCACGCAAACCCAGCACAGGCAACAAGTAATTTTTCATACTCGGGCATGGATGGCAGGACACCAGCATCTGAACACTATCACTGAGATACTGAACAGTGCCTCTGTTGTTAGAAAGGTGAGCTATTGCTGTATAATAGGAACCGTATTGGTCCATGATGGCTTTCTTACATTATTTAGGTTTCCAGTTAGACTGATGATAAAACTTGCATGTATAAATTAAAGCCAAACATCTGTCCATTTGCAGCATGTCTTAATTTTCTTGGTGTTATTTTGTTCTTGTTATACGCGTGGAAATATCAACGTTGATACTAGGTGTAAAATTAAAACAATAACAAGATCGTCTTCATTCCTTAAGCACTGAAGCAATAGAAGTTGCATATCAAGAGGAATTGAATGGACTAGGCTGTACGCATTAACCTCCAGAAAGCACATCTCATAGCAATTTGTAATAACAATCAGAAAGCTGGAAGTAGAATTCAAAATCAGAATGTGAAACTAATCCCCCTCCCCCAGAACAAAGTGGAAGTGTCTCAGGTACTTGAGCTGAAACCTGCATCAAAGCAAAATATGAAACTACCTGAAAAATCCAATCTGTCCTAGTCCGTCATTGTTGCATCACCCTCGCATGATAAAGATATAAATCCAGTACTTCTTACAAAGTATTTATTGAGTCTTAAATCCTTGACATCGCAGGCTCTCAGCCTAAAATGCAGTACCATTTTTGTTTTTTCCCTTCCTTAACAGAATGCAGTCAGTTGGGAAAGGAGCATTTCTCAGTTTACTGTTGCTTGCTGTTCGCATTTTACTGGGATCTGGAGGTCTCAGCAAAGACTGACTGCAGCCAGCAAGCCATATGTGGTGGCAAGTGTTGCACAGTTGTGTGATTCCGGTTCTAATAAACTTGCGTGTTCTTGTGTGATTCCTGCTTTAATGAGGTTGTATGATCTGAGTAGAAGAAAGAGAAAAAGATGATATCCCATTTTCACAGGCAGGGACTTCACACAGGTCAAAGGGCTGCACCTGAAACTAGAGCTCTTAAGTCTGGTTGCTTCAAGATGATCCTCCCTACCTGAGTTTTTAGCCTCCTGTTACAGCTGGCAATTTCTCTGATGTCTTAGCTGCCTGCAGCTCCCTGGCAAACAAGGTCAGGCTCCTTCGGAAGCACACCGGGGAGGCAGCGTTCGAACTGCTGTGTGCGTGGGTCTGCCTTCCTATTCCAGCTGAGGCAATTCTGAAGCCATTGATACAAATGCCTCAGATTGGATATGTCTGGAGGAAGAGGACAATCCGCAATATTCGGCAACCTTCTTGACATTTTCCGTCACTTGCTATTAAAGCGTATTAGGCTCGATATGCATATGCATAATTTTCAAACCCCCTTCTCACATGTTCACTCAATAACAGTTTCCAGCATATTGTACTCGTGTGTGCTGTTAGTAGCTGTAAATCTTTTTAACAGCAGAACTGTCTGCTTCAGTGGTAGCCAGGGCATTTGATCAAAGTTTTCTACTGGTGCCTGCTAGAGCCACAGACCTCCGTTAGTAGGCAAGGCACTATCTTCCATTCTTTTGCTCTTTATGGCCTTATACAATGTGCTGCCTTAACCACTGCTCCAGACAAGATAGGTTGTTTTGGAACTTTTGAAGTGGAGCTGAACAACTTTGCCAGTTCTGCTGTGGTAGTTTCCTGAGTAGTAGATAAGAGGAGACTGAGCGCTCTGCGCTATTCCCGTTATCTCCTCTTGTATCCCTGCTGTGTACTGGCAGTTGTCTGGTTGCATTTGCAGACCTACTGCAAGACTGAATGCAGCTTCTCTAATACCTTCTTAGACCACAGCAGCTGACAAAGCCCCAGGTCCTTTAGCTAAAACATGCTAAGAAGCAGGAACGAGCCAGCTGTGTTTTCCAGCTCTGTTTACAAATGTTGCCTGCTCTTTAGGGAGCTATTGCCACCCCCACCCCCTGCCCCATTCCCCTAATATTTCCATTTGCTTTAAAAACAACAGCTTGACTTAGTTGCAGTCAGCCATGGTGCGGAAGTGACAAATAACACCTAGTGTGTTCTTTGCAGTGTGCATTCTGCTTTGAAAAGGTGAATGCAAGACAGTTTGACTATCGTATGAGATCAGGCACCAAAACAGAGGAGAAAGAGAGAATTTTTTTCCTCTCAAATTCAAAGGGGAGACAGTTCAGAAAGCAAGTGTCAGGTAAGGGTGGGAGAAGGAGAGAATGGGAAGTGGGCTGGAATTGAATTTAACCATAGAATGAAGCACTTGAAGTGATCATCCTCTTCTGTTTCTTTCCCCACACCTGCTGGATTTTTCTCTTTGCAGTGATAGTTTTAAAGCTGCTGCTGCAAAAGCGGAAACAAGCAGCAGAGAGCAGTACCGAGCTGCTTGTCTCTGATGGGAATGGTTGCCATAAGGACAAGTGGTCTACAGAAGAAGCAGAGATTCAAAATTCAATGCTAATAGTCCTCTTTTTGGTTTAGAAACTGTTGTGATGGTCTTCCCTTCTGACAACTGTGTGCATGCATGAGATGGAGAGCTGAGGCAATGGGACAGTTTGTCATCAGTCCCCTCGCGCTCCTGGGCTTCTTCCTGTTGGGATGAAACCAGTCTTTGCTTTTCATCAGATTATTCCTTGGTAAATGCTTTCAGAACAGAGCAGGAAAAAGGGGAATAATAAATATCTAAAAGGGGAGGGAATAGAGTGAGTGAGCCAGGGGAAAAAAAGGAAGGTGTATTTTAATACAAAGGTTAAATTGCCACTTATGGAGCCATATATTTTTTGTCCGTTTTAATGCAAAGTAATCAACAAACATCATTAAACTGATGAGGCTGCCTTCTTTAAGATCAAGGCATTTTTTAAGTGGAAGTGCTGAACAGTGTAATTTTTTTTTTAACAAGGGTTTTGTTTTTCATTAATGAAATAAAAATCTCCAGGGGAGGAGGCCATATAGAATGAATTATATATTCCAGATTTCATAGAAATGATTTAGTGCTAACACATGCTTTGTGCTTCAGATGGAATAATGAATCTCATGTGATTTACTTCAAATGGAGTTGGGGACCACTTCTGCTTTCCAGGGGTGGGAGGAGGGCTGTTCATCAGAAGCAATAGCAATTTCGGTTGTATTTATTTCTTACCTCCCCTCAGAATTTTGTCTCTGTGCATTCCCCCTGTACTATATAGCACTGCAGATATGGAAAGAGGAAAATAAGGTGCTTGTATTTTGCTTGTCTTTATTGCATTTGCTCCACAGATGAACTGTTTCCCATGAAAAATTATTTTGCATAACTCCCTTAACGCGCACTCCCAAACTCACTGGCTATCTTCCAGTGCCAAAATACATCTCAGGTTCAAATATGTAGAGAGCCTGGGTTTATGCTGATTGTATGTGCAGGTTGTACACTCTGTTAATGGAAATATTTCAGATACCCAGTATGATGTTAATGTTTGTCCTGTAGTGAAAGAGAATAGAAACCAGTGAACTTGTGCCGTGTGAGCTCCAACCTCATCTCTCTCCATCCTCTATCAGATTTTTAATTTTTTTTTTCCCCAGCACAAAGAATTCAAGAAACCAGGTGTGAACTTACCCGTCAGCTGTTTCTACATTGGTTTATCTGGATGTTATGTTCTTTACACTCTTATCTATGTATTAGAGGGGTAAAGGTGATACATTTGTTAGAGGTTCGATGTGATTTTATATGTATTTAAAAGATTTGTTAGAGCTATGTTTGTAGTAGATCATGACTGCAAACATATATAGAAGTGTCTTCCATGTTTCATTATAAAATTTTTATAAGCTACCCTTCTACAAGTTATCAGTTTAATAGCTAAACTTACAGACATTGAGACTCTTTAAGCCTAGGCAAGGGTGAAAGGCTAGCTACAGTAATCACCTTAGCTGAGGCCTTTGGACGTGTTTGGCATGTCACTATCTCCGCTTTTATTACCTATTAAAAGAATGGTGCAGCCTCCCTTATTGTGGAAGTGGAGGGTGAAGTGAAAGTTCTCCTAAGTCTGCAAGCAGCCCAGAAAACTGATTCATAGAGGCTTGATATCTTCCATTCAGCTCCATAAATCGTATCCGAATCTCTCAGGTGTGCTCCACTGCCACTCCATTAATACCACTCCAGAAGCAGACCCTGTCTGCAGCAGATGAGAAAGCCACTTTGTTTTCTTACACTACATGGGATTTCCCTCTTGGCCAGTCCAGTCTGGCTGTTTGGTGACATCCTTGCTAAGCAATGCTCAGGGGCTTAATTAGGTAATGTGCCTTCACCTTGCTTTGTACTCGTGTGCTCTTTTGATACTCTCTGCTGCCAATCACTCAGCTAAATCTGACAAGCATAATCTCCAGCATGAAACAAAACAAGAGAACTTGTTTTATCCAGCTAGCACTCAATACCTTCAGAACAAGCTATGTGAATTTAGCCCTAGTTTGTATTTAAACTAATATCTTGTCCTGCCTTATTCAATTTCAGAAAGGTTAACGTGTATTTCCCCAGGATCCACAGACTAAAGCAACAGCCACCTGCTCATTAAATGAACCACTGATGTTTATGAACATTAGATTCATAAGCTGACTTTTTATACTATGTGTGTATGTGGGGAAATGAGCTACGAAAGAAGCAAGCTGCTTGTAGTGCTGCATCTATTTGTTTGCAAAAATCAATAAGGCTTTACCTAGACACAGTATGTATCATGTCTCCTGTGCTTCTGTAGCAAGAAGCAATAAGTTTTGACATTTTGAAAACTACTGGCCTAAAAAGCAAAAATAGATGAGCTTCTAGTTTTTAATTTTTTTTAAAATATTCCTGGAGATTTCTCTGTAGGTCAAATGTGCTCTGGGCATCACCACTTGATTTCCAAACAGTTTCATGTAACGCTTTTGTGAAATGCAGAAGAACATTTTTTGAGCAAAATTAAAGAGGAATTAAAGCCAATCCTCTAAGGAAGATTAACCTCTGATCCAAGAAGACTAGGAACCTAAGAGCATGCCGATTATAGGTATAGCAGTGTATGAAGAAGCAAGTGGTGTGTTCGGAATAAGACCAAGCTGGGAAGCAATATGTGCGTATGGAAAGAATTGTTTGGAAAGACTAAGGGAACTTTTTTGAACTGATACTGGAAGACTTAGGATTGATTTTGCTGATGTCTCTTTTATACAAGTGCTAGGATGTGCTTAGTAAACATTTCTTCTTAGTAATGGTTGGTCTCTATTTATGACTGGATTTCTCTGAGCATCCAGCAGCTTGTCTAAGAGTGGGGAAGTGTCTCTGCCACACCATAAAAACTATATTCATCTGCTCAGAGACTACATATTCTCTGACTTTCCTACTGGTCATTTGTTTGGCTTTGGCTATCTGTGTATTCCAGTATGAGTTAGAAGCAACAAATGATAAAATTATCAAAGTTCTTTCAGCTGTCATTTTGCTTGTAATGCTGCTAGAGGCTGTATTTTTTAAGGCAAGCAGTCTGACCACCTCAGGATCCTGTCTCCATTATTTGCCAACCACTTATGAGTAGGACAGAAGTTAACTCCTTAGTAAACTCTGTTCAGCACTCTGTCTTGGTGACTTTCTCCACTGCAAGTACATTTTTTATGAAAAAAAGGAGTGTCATACTTGAATGCCTACTGCAAACTACCAGTAACAACTTTCAAGTTATTTGAACAGTGGTCCCGTTAAGAAGATTAACAAGAGGGATAGCAAAATCCTGCCCCAACTCCACACCCCTCCCTCCCCTTTTTGGAGATAGTAGTCCAAAGGAATCTCAGAACTAGAAATAACCAACCTACAGTCTCTCTTCCTCTTTGTAGCTAATTACAGCATCTTGTGTTGATGATGTGAACTGACCGAGCAATGTTTCCATCATCAAAAATCAGATAAAGACATTCTGAGAATGTAGTGTACGTGGTCCAAGAAGCAGTCACTAGCATTGTTGATGTTCTTCCTTTTTCATGCAAAGTAAAGGAGTTTTACACTAGCTGGTGTAAGTTAGCTTAAAGCCCCATATCTCCATGAGTAGAGAAGTGAAGGGGTAATTCTTAAACCTTGGTAGCTTTGTATCTTTGAGGTTTCTTCAAAGTAACAGAGCCTGGAGAAAGGGCAAGGTGGATATTGCAGAGTTAAAAATGGGGTGGAATGGATGGATAAATAATTATTTGGAAATGTGGCCACCTGCTGCTCACCTTCTTGTGTGAGACCTCACGTAACTGGAGATCAGAAACTGGAGAATGGAAAGTGAAGGTATGGAGACTGAAGGTATGGAGACTGAATGGGATCTCTGAGTAAAGACTGGCTTTCTTCAAGGATTTCAGAGCTATTTCTTCACAGTTTTTTCCCATCTGGTTGCTCTTGATGCTACCCTGTGGCTGTGTATGTATATACACACGTAGATATATAAATAAAATAGGATTTTATAAACAGTCTGTTCACATATCCGTTGAGAAATACCCACCCAAACCAAATCTCACAGTTCTATTCATAGTCTTTATGCCCCTGCCCCCTAACAAAGGCTCAGTTGCTTACTTGTTTCCAGACTGAATGTATAGCTATAAACTACATTGAAACTAAATATTTCCCAATAACACCAATATGTCATTTGAATGTAATAGTTATATTGCTGGGATAATAATACATTGTGAAAGTCCTAATGTCTCTAAAACCTAAAACATTTACCTGCAAACAGAATGACAGTTCTGTAGTTAATCCTTCATAATTATTTGTGGAGAGATTGCAGCAGTCATCAAATGCCTTTCTTAAACCATTCTGTGGGTGGCTTCCCTCAGGTGACTAATTTTCCTTAATCATGATTTTCTATACAAAGACTTTTTCCATGTTTTGGCAATAGCTTATCATGGTATGTTGCATCTGGTTGTGTGTCCTGGTCATCCAGGATTTACGTTACATACGAATTGTTTGTGTTGCAGGTAGCAAATGCAGGATATCTTTGGTTTGTAGGGGGAGAGAATCAGAATTTGACCAAAAACTGGTCTTTCTTTTTGAATTAAATACATCTAATTATTCTTTAAAATGTGTCTTTAAAATGAATAGATTTTTTTGTTTGTTTTTTTTCAGCCTGGAGCGGCCTGTACTGTTGATAGTGCTGTTGACTTGCTGTGTCAGCAGGAAGATTCTCTGCTTTATTCACTGATCCTGACTAATGTCACCAACAGCCATCAATTACATGACATGTCCGGAGTATGAGAAGAAAGATTTTTCTCTTCAAATTATATATGTTATAGATGCAGAGAAACTAAAAGCACTTCAAATTCTACTTAGAAATTTTTATCTGTGAAGTGTTCTGTACTTTACACAAAGTCTGTTAGATCCTTTTCACAGTTCTCATCACCTTTGTTATATTCCTGACATGTTCTGGTCCTCCCTGTCAAATGTCTCTCCCTCCATCTTCAAGTTATTACAGGGTGGCTACTGTGTATTTTCTTGAGTGACTAAATATGAATCCCTTTAAAGAGTATGAATATTCCCCAGGCTTCTGGAGGGGCCATTAATGATCAATATGTTGATGTTGTCCCTTCTTGCCTCCCTTTTGTATCCCTTGTATGAAGCATGTCCACTCTACACCATGCAGATCATGTAGGAACACCTCATTTTACATGCAGGTAGCTTGTATATCTGTGGAGCATTGTGCTTCTAGTTCTGAGTGAGCTCCACTATACGTCTCTGAGGTTTAAACTCATGTTTGCTGCCTTTATAATCTTTCCTGTCTAAACTCTTAAGCTAAATTCTGATTGGGAACTGAATACAGCTAGAGTTCAGGTAATTAGACCTATTTCCTTCTCCCACACCTGTTTTTTTAGGGGAAAAAAAAAAGTCACGTTTCAGGCAGAAATTAGACCTATACTCTAAGTATTGCCATTGTAACAGAAAAAATAGAAGAAAACATTAACCGTAACAGTACAGGAAAGATCAGTACTGGCTTAAATTTATGGTGTTACGTGTGCTTCTACAGTCAGAGTAAAATAATGGTGCATTATCTTTGTTTCACAGCTTGATTTTTCAAACTAGGAGTTGGATTATGATGCTGAGATAACGGTTGAAAAAAAATTGATAGTGAACTTTCAGTTATTTGCCACCTCTGCTTGAAAAAATTCTGTTAAAAACATTTCTTGTTTAGCAAAAGTTGTCCATGTCTTCTGCTAGATTTTGTCTGAGAAGCAGCTCTCAAGAGTGTATTCAGTGCAGCTGGTGACGAGATTCTGTTTGTACAAAGTATCTAAGGACCAGTATTCAAAATCACCTGTGGTGAGCCTTTCTTGGACCCAGTGTGTATGCCTTTGCATTGATAGGAAGGTGTGTTCAGCAAGAACTTGTTCCTCCTGTTTACACCCACAGAACAGGGGTTGTACCCCTTCTTCCTGGTTTAGCAATATTTGCAATGCACCGTTCTTCTGAAATAGCTGTAGCTATCAGGAGGGAGGAGAATTGCATCTCTTCCCCCCACACACTGGTGATACCAAAAGTATAAACTTAAAATAATAATTATGTAAAAAAAAAAAAAAATTATGTAAGTAACTTCACACTGGCAAAATTGGGGCAACTTGTTTCGTTCTACTGGAGGTAATGTCACTGTGATACACGGACTGGTCACTAAACTGGCAACCCCACTAAGAACGTCTATTGCTGTTCTTTTGCTGGTAGAGCAATCATGGCATGGTGAAAGCAGTGCAGAAACTTAGGGTAAACTTTGCTGCGGCTATTTATGTCACTACTGCCCTCCAGCTACTTGTTGACCCCACTCTGCTGAAGGTCAATGCCCTGTATAGTTAGAGCAAGGGGTGTACACTGCTTTGTTCCGTGGCTTCTTGGCTTAAAATGAGACTGAAAGTTGAGTTGGAGCTCAAATGGCTGAGCTCACAGGAGCAGCTGAGGCTTGCGTGTGTGAGCTTCTCTGAGGAATTTGCCATAGAAACTGTTACTTGAGACACACAGAAGGGGTTGACCACTGAAACATTGCAATGGAGTTGAGAGAAAATGTTAAGTGAATTTCTTGGCCATGAAAGAAGCTTTTGAGCATCAGTACAACCTTAAGTTTATTAGCACCTAACCTGTCTTTCAAAGTAGGATTTATATTTCTAACTAGTAGAGGCACTTCTGGAAATTTTACCCTTTTCTTCGTAAGGAGAAGAAAATTTTCTGATAATTGTATGATGGTCTTTTCCAAATGTCTGTTGGAGAATTACCCCATCATGTTAACAATGCTAGAATTATCAGAAATCTTGCAGTTTTGCCAAACTAAAATTAGTGAAAAACTGTTTAAATATTTTACAGCTGTGCCGCATTGCACAGTAATTGCATGCTTAATAATACAGGATGTACACTACTGCTTACAAGGAAAGTTAATTAATTTGCTTTTTATATTAGTTTTTTTCCTTAAAAAACCTTGCTGAATACTTCATAACTTATGTATGTTTATTTCATGTTATTGCTAACAGCTTTAAGTAACAAGGCTTTAATTTGGTAAGGATTAGAGTATTACACACTTAAACCTGATTTAATGTCCTTTAAACAGTTATAAGCATGTTTATTTTTCCTTAAAACTCTTAATATGTGTGTCCAGTAGTGATATGGACACTCAGAACAACAACAACAACAACAACAACAAAACCCAAACAAACAAAATAGAAAAATGAGAAAGAAGTCAAAATAATCACCTCTATCAATTAGTGTGTACACTTACTGCTATTAAAGAGAGTGAGATACCAAGAGAAAATAAAAATTGAGGTGCTGTTTGCTACTTGAAAATGTATGGTGCTATGCACATATAAAGATTTTTGATACGGTGGGTTGGGTTTTTTTCTATTCGTAAACCAGAAATTATTTAAATATTTTTTTAAGTTGATGTGAAGTCATTAGGACTAATCACTTATTATTAAGCATGTCTTTAAGTGGTTTCTTCACCAGAGGTAAATTGAAGTACTTTATTTTTCTGAAATGGAGCCCAAAGCTCTGCTGGTGCTTCTCACAGAAGCCAGCTTAATTCAGATCACCTTTCCCACCATACGTTGGTGTCACCTAGGTCCGCACATCAGTCTTTCTAACTAGCATATTCCTAAAAATGTGAGTTTTGCTTTCCCAACCAAACACAACTTGATACAGAATTTCTAATCCTTGTAACCTCTGTATTCGTCAAACTCACGATGAAAGCTTGAGTATTTTCTGGGATTGTGTGTTTTTGCAGGCTTGTGTGTCTCTTAAAATACTATCCACTGTACCATCAATAAGCATTAAGACTATTCTTTTAGGGTGTGCTGTGTCCTGGGATTCAGCTGTCCCAGCCTGCTATGGTTGCTGTTTGCCTAGGACAAGTCAGCTCTTTGTCCATTTTCATCTCTCATTGGAATTTGGAAAAAATGTCTTTTTGCTACTGTAGGGCTGGGATGAAAATCTCACAGCTCCCACAGGTTTCATTTTTTACTTCCATTTGTGTTTCCGACCATTACTCTTTATAGTGTTGCTGAGAAAGCTGTGGCCATTTCTAGGACCCCAAATCCAACTGGGATTTTTTTTTTTTCTAGGTATTTTCTGTTTCATATCTTTAGGGACTGTGATATGAATATCTAGCACATGCTGGTTTTGGGAAAAGAATGTCAGGAGAGGCCAACTCGCACTTTATTATTGCTTTGCAGTATATGGTAGAGTTTGCCTTCTGCAGCCTTTTTATAAAACTCTCATATGTTTTGAAACTGTTTTCTGTCAATACTTCAGATGGGTAATAGTGGATATCTGTGGGGACATGTCTAAACCTTCATTCTGCTTAAATTCATGCCCATTAAACTGTGTGCTGTGGTCAGACATTGTGGAGATAAGTTGTAGCAAAAATAGTGAAACTAGATTTGAGATGCACAATTATTTCTTTATCTCTAACATTGACCTCTTTGCAGAGAGGGACAATATTACTCCAGGGAAACTCTTCAGCTGTTTATTTTGGTAGCTGGTTGAGCATTTTTTTTTCTTTTCACCTGTTGCTTAGTTTCCTTTCCTTTGAGGATGGGGGAGCTGGGAGCTATGGGGGTGGGTGGGTGTTGGTTTTTTTTTTCTTAAGCAAGACTAGCAAAAAATTTACACCTACTTTTGTTCACTTTTTCTTCAGGTTTTGGTTTTTGGGTTTTTTTTTTTCTTCCCTGATGCTACCAGTGTTAGTGATCTTTTGCTTAACACAAAATCCTTGCAAATCCGTTCCATGTCCTTCTAAACTTAGCATGTTTTCTTCAGTATACCTTTCAATAAAAGTTAGCTACCACCCAATAAAATCAAACCAAGTAAAAAGCACTACAATTATTGATAAATTCTGAGGGGGTAACTGTCAAGCCACCGTGTGATCAAATTTTTAATTACTTATTTTTTCCCCTCATTTGGTACTTTAAATATAAATGAACTCTCCTAGCGACCAGGAAAGCTGAGCATTTCCATCCCTGTCCTCGTTTCTGCAAAGGGCTTCTGAGTTATGGGAAGTAGGACCTTAAAATTCTCATGGGTTTTGAGTAGCCTTCCTGGCAATGCTTAATTCCCCTGCTGAGATGGAAGATATGATACTGTTTAGCCAGATATTGGATATATTCACTTCTGGTTTTGTCTAGGGCAGTGGAATGGTGCTTCTTCTATGCCCTTCTACTTTGTTCACCTACTGATTCATGGAAGTAAGATCATCTACCTCTTCTACAGGCTCATTCCTTCCTACTTGTAGTTTTTACAAACATTTTTTCATTTGCCACATGAATTGCATTGGAAACCGTTCTTGATTTAAAATTAACAGAGGTCTTATTGATTATTCATCTTCTACTGAACCATTTTCTTTGCTACTCTGAACAGCTCTTTTGTAAGTCTCCAGTTGTCTGGTCCACTTTGTCTACTGTGCTATTTCTTGACCAGTTGAAAAACATTATTTATTGCAGTTGTATGGTGCAGGGGTTTTTTCCCCTAAATGCGTAGTATGGCCTTGGCTTCTGTTGTTTGCCACTGATTGCCATTCATAGGCCATGGGAGAGATGGTTTTTTGCAAAAGCTGACTTTTGTGGCAAAAGCTCTCAATGTCTGTCTTCCTTAGGATGTTTTCCTGTACTATTTTGAGTTCTCTGTCACTGTGACAGTGTCAAAACATTGTGTCAGAGCACTGTGACTAGACTAATACAAAAACTTCAGTTCACTTTAAATGACTGCTATTACAAACCTAATTTCAGTTGGCTGTGCCAAAACGTGATTCTGGGTCTTCCAGCACATCTGAGGGTTTTTATCCCAGATCCATCCCAACAGCAACTGAGTTTCTTATAAAGAACTCAGTTAAAACCTGCAAAATTGCAAGATAGCCTTCTGTACTTTTTGTATTTTCCATTTAAAAACATGTGTCTCTCACCTTTCCTTTTACGTGGAATGCAGTTCTCTTCAAATTTCTGTAATACAGCTTCTTCTGCCAAGTTAACTGAAAACTATTAAAATCAAGTGCTTCAGAGTCAACTACTGTCAGAAATAACACCACTCCCTTTTCTTTTCTGTTTTCACCCACTGCTTGCAGACAAAGAAAGAAGCAGCGTTTAAATCTTTTTCACTTGCCTTCCATGCTTCTGGAGAGTTTCAGTTCTACTGTCAAGCTTTTAACTGCTCTATTTGTGGAGTTTTCTGTAGTTTACTTCAGCTGTAGCAGCATTTGTTGTTCAGAAATGAGTTGTAGTGAAGAGAAACATAATAAGGCTGCCGCTTCTGTCGTCGGCTGCTTTCTAAGTGGTCTGCATTGCTTAACATCTAAATCTGCCTGTTAATAGACCACACTCCAAATTATTTAGGCAAGGACCTAAGTTCATTATAAAATCCACCAAAGTTTTCATTAACCACCTCAAGGGGAATAACAGGAAGGGTCTCTAAAGTATAATGTCTCGTTCAGTATCCCTTAGCTGTGCCATGCTTCCCTTCCTTTGTTAGTCCTACACCTGTCCCTCAAATATTACATGGCACTGATCCATCCTTCCTTCTTTCCTTGGAGAAATGAGTTTTCTTTTTTTAAAGTCTCAAAAGGAGTTGGGATCCTCTTTCTGAGGAAACTTCGCTTCAGAGACCTGCTTTGAATGTTATTTCTGGATGTGCTGCATCTTTGGACAGAAACCTAACTTTTTCATTCACTTCTCTAGCCCATCATGTCCCTACAGATTCATACAAGTAGCCTGAAACTGGCAACCAGCAAAATCTTTTCACTTTATACACCCCAAAACAATTCAGCCAAAATATACAATTAAATCAAAACCATCATACATTTTAAGTAGCTTTTCAGATTTCTCTGTACAGTGAACGATGGGAGAGGTGTCATTTGTCTTCAGAGAACTTATCATAACTTGAATAATAATATTCAGAAGTAGGAAAATGGTTATTATATATGAATAATTGCGCTGAATATTTCCCAATTTGCGTATTTGATGCCATATCAAAATATATTGCAATGTAAGCCACAGGATTGAATATAAAAAGAATATTTTTAATTAGAAAAGAGCTTTTATTCCACTTTCAATAATGCCTATCAAAAATATATTTTTTAAAAATCTGCACTTAATTCAATTAGAAAAGCTCAATTAATCAACAAGAGCCAAATGAATTCTGTTCAAACTAATGAAACATAACACCGTTTACTCCCTTCATCCATTCATTTCTTCAGAGGTCAATTTTGTGACTGTGCTGCTGTAAAGCTATTTCAGTATTGGGTTTTTTTGTGGGTGTGGGGGTTTTTTGGTGTTGTTTTTTTTTTTCGTAATGCATTCCAGTCCCAGCATTTAGAATGGAGTTGCAGAAGGATTAGCCCATCTCACAATTAGTGCATGTATAGCCACCAGAGTGCCTGGTAATAACAGCTTCCGACAAGAATGGATGGTTATTGAAATAGAGTTTTATCTCCTGTAGAAATAGTGGGGAATCAATAAATTATTATTCTATTCATTATTAAATCTATAGACATAAGATGACCATAAGTTGAGATCCTTCTCATTAATTAATTAAATGAGGACATACGCCCATTGTTACCATCTGTCTATTAATTTAATAATTTATTGAATAATGGATGCTGCTAATACAAGGTTGAACATGACGATATCCATCTTCAGTGCTAGTCCAACATTAAGGAGCTTGACACTACATCAGTCTACTCCGCCCTTTTGGCAAACATCTTTATTTAATATGGTCCAGCAGAACGTGTTGTCCAGATTTGTAATCTGGCAGGTACTTCATTTCTGACAAATTTCTGTTCTACCAAAAATTTGGCTTCACAAGAGGCACTTTTCTTTTGAGCAGTGAGGGAGGGTGAGGCTCTAAAATGGTGCCACGAAAATAAAGAAGAGGAAAGGAACAAGGCTGATGTGTTTAAACAGGTCAGGTAAGTAACCCATTGTAAAACTGTAGGGAATAGGCCAGCTCTTGCAAGAATCACTTAGTAGATAACATAGTCTTGAGTTTGATGGTAAATCTCCAGATTTATTATTAACTCTTCATATGAGCTTGAAAGAGTTGGTATAAACTCTCTTAATCCCATCTTCCCCTATTTCTAAAAAAGGAGACAAAAATTTCTTTCAATCTTTTCAAACTCTGTTGCATCTAGGTTTTTGAAAAGTTGTGTATGAAATATTATACATTGTTCCTGGTAAGGATGTGGCTTGTTTCAATTTCTTATCCAACTTTCTAATTCAACTAAGGTTTACTTAAACACAACAGCTCCTGAATCTAACAGAAGTCATTGATGTTATTTTCAGTGCTCTGAAAACACCATTTTCTGCTGAAGTCGACTTCAAGATAACTCTGTGCTGATGAACCAATATACATCATTAAAAGCTAAACCAAATCAAATGAACACTTGCATATCCCTTTGACCTCCTGGATTGTGTTGTATAGAGCTTTGACTGGCTCTTGCAGGCTATATTGATTATATATAATCACATACACCAAATGATCTTTGAGAATCGCATTAACTAGATAAATGGCCTAAATACTTTTAATTGAATTCACATGTTTCTCTTCAATAAAATGAAGGGATGTCAGAAAACAACTTACATTTGAATTTATTTCTCTTATCTACAGTGATTAATCAAAATTTTGTTTTTACTGCTAGATAATTACAGTCATAGAATCATGATGATATCAAATGAAAGACGAAGTTTGGGAAAATTCACTAGTGAGAAAATTAACTGAGTTATAACTGGTTTGGACATAAATGAATAAAATGGATAGAAAACAGCAAGCAAGAACTGTTATACAGTGGAAATAGTTCAAATATAACACGCTATATTTTTATGCATTTGAATTTTCTTTAGTAAATGGAGACTTGTAATGGCTGCAAAAGAAAAAAAAAAGTTATTTCATCATACAGTGGTTGTTATTAAGACTTCATATACCTGTGCAAGATATCTGCAGTAATAAAATCATGTTACTTTTCTTTAGTTAGATGTTCTTTGTCTCCAGGCCACTGACTTCAACAAAATATTAAAGCATAGACATTTTATCCAGGGCAAAATTAAATATTTAACTATGAGAACAGGCTTTGGGATTTTAGCATATGCTTTATTATTTTGCTAAGGATAAATTGCCAAAAAACCAGATGGTTACCATGCCCAAAAAATGCATTGTTAGAAGATTTATCTTGAGCAACAGTTTCAGAATATGACTCCTATTGTACAGCAGTGCAAACTGAGTCTTGTATGGTGCCTGCAGATATGACTAATGGCATATGCATAACTTTGCTGTAGCTGCAACATTGACAACATCAGCATAAGACTGGCCCTATAGTCTTCTTGCAAGGAAAACTCCTAATTGAATACATTCGATAGGAGCTTTCCTTGTAATGGATGCATTTTTTTTTATCCTAATTTGGGCCGAAGTACAGCCGCTGGAACCTATGACAAGACTTGTAGAAATTTCAGTGGGAGGTGGAACAAGCTCATGATGAGCAGCAATATGCAAAGATCCCCCTCTCCCCTCCAAAAAAAAAATCCTATTCCCCCCTCCAAACCCAATCCAGACAATGGATGCATTAAACTTGAATTACAGTATTGTGTGTCACCAAAAGAAGTGGATGAGACTATGTTTTGTAACATCATCAACAGACTTCCATACAAACACGTATTTTTCTAGATGTGGCAACAGATGGCTCCACTTACCAAAAGAATACGACCTTATTCATATTTATATTCTCTTAGTCACTCCTTCAAGCCAAATTCACTTGCAACTCAGCCCACCAGGGAAATTAAAGCACAGCCTGAGACAGCAAGACTGAGGGTTACAAGAAAGGCATACCTGCATTCATAAGAGGTCCTTGCCAGTTTTACCCTGTGCAGAGAACTGCTGTAAAACCTGTGCTACTGGTTAGCCCTTAAAAAAGAGTATTGAAGTAGTAATGAAGTGACACATATGCTTTGTGCTGTCATTTCAAAGAAGGATGAGTTTTACCTTCCTAGCAAATTGTTCTAAATATGCAACAGAAGCTTTACCTCTACATCAAAGTTATTTTTAACCACAAAGGGGTTAGCTTTACTACTGCATATGCATTTTAGAGCTGTAAAATGTATAGAATGTTTCATATGAAATATGCATTATACACTTTTATATATATATACACATATATATTTATATATATAAAAAAAGAAAAAATAGGGAGAAGAAAATGAAACACGAGTACAGGAGTAACACCTAGATATGTTACTCATGAAAGGATGAGTAGGTAGCAACATCATGATTTATTAGAATAATGGCATAGAAATAGACTTACCCTGTCATAAACTTGTGGGCAAGCTATTTTTCTCTTATGTTAATCATAAATCACCATTTTGCTTTTATGCTTGAAGAGAAACACCTCAGAGTATCTCAGGCAGTAACTAGGGAAAGAATGGTTTTCATCCAAAGGTCAAGACTGAATCTTATAGAAATTTCCATTTTTATGCCGTCCGGATGCAGATAATACAGTACAGTATTTAGATCCAGATCACTGTTAATAGCTCTGGTGACAGAAACTCCCCTAAGGGTGAGAGTCTTTAACAAGGAAATGTCAATGCCCCACTCAGAGAGAAATAATTTTCTGTGAGACCTAATAGCGATGTAAGTGACCACTGTTGCGATGTCATGGTACAAGCATGTGATGTATCAGCAATACTGCAACCACAAGTAAGATCTGTCAAGGAGAACTGGTAACCAGATGGAAAATACTGAGTTTCTCTGACTCCATTGATTAGGGTGATCTTGGTTAAAAGCCACTAAATCTCACCTAGCACTCTGAAAACTAGTCCTTGGCTGCTGTTAGGCCAGGTGGAATATTCAGGCTAGATCTTGGACTCTTACCTGATTCCATAGCACTAATGGAGAAGATGAAGCAAGAAATCTTACTGTTCTTAAAATGCTAAGTGTCCTGTGACGTAGCTACAACACAATTAATTTTGAAGTTGGTCCTATGTTTATTTTGTGGGCTGGCATGGAAAACACTTGATATGGCTTGTGATGTTGCTCTGCTGTCTTACTACTTCTTAATGATGTTGCTGACCATCCTTGCCTGCAGAAGGAAGGACTGTTGAAGAGGTCATATAAAAAGGCACCTCTTTTCTTCCTCCCATCAGAGAACGTGTGGGGTGCCCTGAGCACAACCGCTCAGACTTTTTTCAGAATCGTGCTCCAGTTAATTTTTAGATTTTTTTTCCTCTCTCTCTCTTTTTTTTTTTTTTTTTTTTTTTCCTTCAGGGACCTTGAAAGAGCAGCTAGATTCAGGAGAGCGCTGTGACACCTCTGGACACTGCAGGTATGAGAGAGATCTTTTGGGGTCACAATTTAAATTTATCAGGAACTCAAATGGGCAGAAAGATGAGAGAGAGCCCACATAAAAAGCCAGGGACTTTTATTTGGGAATCAGTCTTTTTGATTAAATTTCTGCTTCCACAGGTCATTTGGTTTTAGTGATGATAAGTTTTTTGATATTTATGTGAATTCTTGTAATTGCTAATAAGCTACTGGATTAGCTGGATCCTACTGGATCAATCACAGCTGGTCCCATTCACAGCAGCTCCAAATGCCCCATTTTCTTGTAAATTATTTGTACCTTCTCCTAGACCAAGAGCAATTTTTCTTTTTATATACCACTGCTACAACTTCTCTCAGGGGAACTCGACTCAAGGTCATCTGCCTGCCCAATTTACATTACTGACTGAACTCACAGACCGCCAAGAATTAAAAAAAAAAAAAAAAAAAAAAAGTCAGGTTTGTGACAAGTTTTTGGCTATCTAGAGAAGTGTATGGAAAGCTAGAACAGTGAAGTTACAAGTTGTTTTGTGTGCTATTCCCCTTTACTGATTCTGAGGGATAGAAGCAAGTCTAGTTTTGGGATGCCTTCACTTTTCTGTTCTGGAATTGTGGATGTTTCAGAACTATGTCTGTAATTGTTTTTAAGAGATTCAGGAAAGGGTATAAAAATTTATTTTAGATGTGAAATGGGAATCTTATTTTAGATGTGATCTGTAAACTGCATGAAGAAAACTGGTTTATATTTAATGTAGCCCAAACAGCAGGCACTGGAACAGGATGTAGTCTGTGCCTGTAAGCTGCACTCCTGTGTGTGATGCTGCTGTTCTGTTACTTAACAGGAGAGCTCCCAGCAGACGTGAGTCACTGTTGTACTGTTATACCAGGCTCTGTACAAGTAGATCTCATGGTACTGTTCACGCTGCCAGTATTCACTCTGGAAAAGGGAACATTGTAAGTTCTTCTTAGTAATAATAACTAGGGCTGATGTGTCTCGTGCCTCGCTCAGCCACGCAGATTAGATGGAGGAGTAAAGTTTCTTCCTTGAATCTGCACTGCCATATAACACATGAATAAATCCAGCTCAATGGGTGGGAGTTACAGAAATGCTTACAAGCAAGTATCCAAAGAGAAACCAAAAAAAAAGCAGGAAAAAACTGCACCCTTTCCCCTTGTACACATCAACCCCAATCCAAATCAGTGGGACCAGCAGGATGTTTGGAGCCAAGGAAGATGCCCTCATCTTTGCTGCTCCAGGCAGCTCCCCTGCTTCTAACAGCCTTTTACAGGGGGAACGTGAGCATTTCTGTGTGGTAGTTCCTCTGGGGGCCGCTTATGGAGTAACACAGTTTAGGCATCAGCCTTTATTCAGTGCAATGTCTAATGGTACCATCCAGTTCTGAAAATGCAACAGTAGCAATTAAAAAGAACAAAAGAGAAAGAATGTAATATTGCTACTAACCATCGTCTAAAATTATAAGTCTGTAATGTACTGTAATTGATACTAATAATCACTAATTAATGCATATTTTAAGTGATGGGAAAGAATGTGCTTTCAAAGTGCTGCACTATCAACTGCCTGGCTGTATCGGTGATTTGACACTGAAAATGCTCACCAGAAAAAGCACCTCTTGTCCGTAGCACAACAGATGTCCTGAGGGGCATGCAGAAGTCAGAAGACATTACTTTCCTGCAGCGTCTAGGCAAGCCTTGCGATCACTTGAAACAGTAATAAAGACTGCATTTTCTTTTTGCCATGAAGTTGCTTTGGGTAATATATTAATCATTTACTTCTATTCACCACTTTGCAAATTTGTTCAGCAATGTTTACAAATTGTGGCACTAAAATGTCTCAGGAACAATGTGAATATATAAGCCAGCCGTTCGGTCTGGAAACACCACAAATATTTGTCTAAGCTGGAGCAGATTTTTGATTTTTTAAAGATAGATAGATATATATAAATAGGAAAACTCTCTAGTAGGCATTTCTTTTTCCTTACAGAGGAGAACCTCTGACCTGCTTGAATATGTGTGCTTATTGCTAAAGTGCATTGTAAATTCTGTACCTTTTCTGCATGGGATGAGTCTCTTCTAGCCCTGCAAAAGCAACACTTCTTTCTACTCATAGAGTTGCAACAGTCTTATGAGTGTGGTATAACGATTATCCCATATTATTCCTCAGAGACTTGAGTGGGTATGGTTGCCCAAAAACCAGTCATCACACCAGGGTGATTGTTTCTTCTCATAAGCAAGAGCCAGTTGGAAACTACATATTTTAATGTCAGTTATGCCATTGCATGAAATCGCATTACATTATTCAGTAGCATGTAGGGTTCACTGTGTGAAGCAGCTTCAGACTGAGATTCAGTGCTGTGCTGTCTGGCAGTAAGGAGCATTCTGTCTTGCCATGGCTTAGCAATTTATGTAGGACTTACCCAGGTAGTGTAGTAGCCACTGACAGCCTCTGATTACTGTCTGAGCGGGCGATGGTTGTCACGGACCATGCCCAAGAGGTAGTAGCATTTCCAAAGCAATAGGAGAAAGTCAATGGATGAGAGAGGCAGGACTAGTTATCTCATTAGACCTCCAAACTATTGACTTTGTCATCCTGTTTTGGAAATGTTAACATCACCATAAGTGGTATCACCTGCCCTGGCATTAAACGGACAGCTATGAACAGTTAAAATTAGTTCTAGGTGGGTTTTGGAATAGAAAATTTGTGCAAGAATGGGAAAGGAGATCCTTGGTTGGAAGTAGCCTTCCCAAAATATTTTGGGATATAAAGAGAAAGATGAATATCCAGCTTATCCACTCTGCATGTGACCTAGTGGTATAGGATCTCCAGCCCTGAGTGTGTGAAGTGTTTGCATGAGCTTATCAGTAAAGTACTGGAGGAGAGGAAAAGCTTTGGGTCTAGTCTCACTACTAAGTGGCTATAATATTATATGTAGGGTAGTTGGGTTTTTTTCATTTGTGTTCACCAGTTTCTATAGCTTTGCAACCATGCTATAAGCATTTGCTTTCTGTGCGTGGATGTCTTTCCTCTTTCATGGTATTGATACAGAAAAAGGTGTTCAATTCCTTTGCACCTGAGGAAGCTTTAGTGTCTGCCTCACAACATGTCTGTTGTCTTCAGGACGCCAGTACTGCTCGCTCAGATCTCCAGAGGTCAGGAGACTGCTCAGGCCAGTTTAAGAGCAGACTGTGGCTGAGGAATAATAATTTGCAGTGATCACTGCTAGTCAGTGTCTGTTCCTGGCATGCAACAGGACTATGGCATGGGGCTGAACCTAAAGAGTCCCAGGGAAGCAAGTAACGTATGATAAGCAATGAATGATGCCTGGGAAAAAGCATTAGGAATGTACCTGATTTGTATTAATTATAGGTAAGCTCAAGGCTGTCACCAGAAAGGGATGGTGGAACTGCCAATTTTTGTGTTTAAGATGTTGGAAACTTTGTTCAACACTTGCTCTGTGCATAAAACTGAGACTTAAACTTCTTTAAAATACCTATTATGCTTACTAGAAATTTGGCCTGGATTTTATGTTGAGTGGGGGTTGTTTTCTATTTTCTGATTTCTGTGAAAAGTTAGGTGTTTATAAGGTATTGAAAGTGTTCTTAATAGAAATGAAAAGATGATTCAAAGTGAGCCAGCCCCTCCCCTCCCTATTTTTTCTCAGCTATTCAGTCAGCCACTCTTAGGTGATTGCATCTTAACTATACTTAAGCACACTCCATTTAATCAAGATTAAGCTTGCTTTAGAAAGTCGTAAAAATTAGTCGGCGGAAAACTTAGAAACAGTGTAATTTTTAGTTGGGCACTATATTTACCAACAGCTATAGAAAAGGAATGAAACTGTTTATTAGGCTTCAAAATATATTTGTGAAACACAAGCTCTTTTCTTTCCAAAGAGCTTCCAGCTCAAGGAAAAGATATGGATTAGACTGATGGGAAGTGGGAAAACCGGAGGAGTAAAGCAGCAAGGCAGGGGATTTTATGTATATAAAACAGTAAAGAAAAAGAAGTTTTTTCAATACAGTTGGAAAGGTGAGTAGATGTTCAGTTGGACTATGGGTATACATAAAATTCTCAAAGGAAAGAGAATATCATAATGCTGAATCCTATTTTATTAATCATGGGCCTTCTTTTTTTCCCTGTGGTTAAAAAAATGCATAGGATCAAATCAGTAACCTCAGTAACAAAAATAATTCTTCCGTGAGCAGTTGTAGCAATTCAGGATAGGAGCTCTGTGCAGTCATTTCTGGGTTTCTGTGATCTTCTACATTTCTGGAGGTGGGTAAGGTGGGTCAATCAGGGAACAGAGCTCCCTTGGGAGAGCTGGAGAGCGTTCCCCTCCAGGCTCCGAGACCAGCAGCGTGCAAGCTCGCTCATGCCCGAACCCAAGCCGGGAGGTTCTGGTCTCCATCACTGCTCCCACATTCCTAGCTCTTGTTCACGCGTACTGGCAGATAATGGAAAGCCTGGAAGCTCTTGAGTAAGTATTTCCCTTAGGAAGCTGGGCAGCTGAAATACTTCAACACATAATTCCCTTGTAATTTTCTACTGAACTGAACTTAACAGGAGGCTGGAGGAGGAAAGAGAGGGCTCGTTTTTTTTCTGTGGAAGATCTGGAAACTTTGAGCAAATCTTTGCTCTCAGCATGGTAAACTTTTGATTGTTTTTGGTAAATGTTCAGAAGCGCTGCTGTGCCACAGCTTCTCCCAGTATGGCTGGGCAACCATGTAGGTAATCCTGGTAGCAGCACTAGCTTGGGGGAAAAATGCTGAGTCAGGCTGGTGCAGGCTGGCTCTGCACTCCCTGCTACTTTAAATCTTAGGCTATCTGCTAGTAGTCCCTGTTTATCATAAGTGCCTGTGACTGGCATCAGCACAGTGCTCTGGGTGCAAGTGGAGGAGATGTTTTGGTTCATGAGAAGCAGCGCATCAGAGAAAGGGCATAAGCATTTCTTTTTTACTGTGTATTTAACGAGGTAGGGAAGAGTGGCCAAATGGGTCTGTATTTTTTACTTTCTTGGTGTATTTACCATATAAACATCTGAAGCAGAGTTGAATTTTGTCTGGTGTTTGAATGGTTCAGGCAGAGATTGCTGAGGCTCTGTTTACCACAGCTCAGATATGAAACAGCTGTTATGCTTCTGGATTTTTGTAACATTAATATAATTAGGTTGCATACAATTCACTGTTCCAATCTAATTTTGCAAGGATGCTGCTTTTGACATTCTGTAGAGAACATCATCTTCCCTCTGTACAGTTGAAGTTGAAACATCTTTTTCTACCACCTGAATGATTTTCTTGCATTTTCCTTTGGCGAAACATTTCTTTTTAAAAATTTCATCTCACAAGACTGAGCATCCCCAAAACATTCCTTGCTGCATGCATGTTCAAAGAGTTCTCTGTTCAGAATCAGAAGCCTAATTGTTAGTGAGTCACTTTTAATGTCTGATTCTGTTAAATGTACTGCAGATGAGATCTGGGCAAAGATAAAAGGAATTTTAATCCTGAATTCAGGAGAACAGCTTTACAGTAATAGCTTGACCAGGCAAGGGAGGAGACCCTTTCTTGATTTGCACGTGAAGTTATTGTTTTAAAATCTCCTTTGAAAAGAACGGATTTCACTGTTTAATGTAAACTTCACTCTGGCTGGGTTTAATTTGGGATAAATGTTTTGGCTTTTTCTCTGCAGGCATAATTTGCTATTGACACATGTACAATGGCTCTAGTGCTGTTATCCTGTTTGTTCTTTGTCTCCTTTAATCACCTGCTGATCCAGTATTTCCTCCATTTTTTCTTCTTGTGCAAACAATCACTGACCTCATCTCACCTCTGTGCACACTGCAGGGCAGCTGGAAGGTTTACACATGGTGCTCCTCTCTCCCTCCCCTCTCTCCTCTCCCCGCCCCCAAAGTGCTATGGTCTGAATAGTGGTTAATGAAATTTACATATTCATGAAAATAAAGTCTTAAGCACAGGAAACCAGCATGCAGGATTGCATTTGTAAGTTCTACAGTTCGGGTTTTTTATGTGCAAACCATTCTCATAGCTGTGTCCATATTAAAGATTAGTCTTCCAACAATGCCCACATGCTTCAATGTGTGGAACAATGACACCTTGCGTATGTATTTTGCCATCCGTCTAATGTTCTCAGACTACTTAGGAATGCGAATGGTTCATAACCCTCTTCCATCTATTGTATGAATGTGGTAAATGACACATTCCTCATTTCACAGATACCAACGGATGAACTGACCTTCATGAACATACAGCAGTTGTGTTGCAGAGCCAAAAATGTTTCCTCTAGTCCTTAACAATGAGATTAAGAGAGGATTTTGCTGGATGTAATCTCTTCTATGGAAGTTTGTACGGAAGCTTTGCAGTTGTTCAAGGACATGTTAACAGCAGGAGTCTCCTCGTTTTCAGATTACATCCAGTTCGCATATGTGAATTGCGTGACTGGTACAGAGTGCAAACCTTGAGGATCCTGTTCTCCAGGCACTCCTTGACTCTACGTCTAGAAGTCTCCTGAGGGACACACCACAACCTCCACATCCCCACTGTCTCATTTACCTAAAACTCACTTGCTAGAAATGTAAGCCCACTATTGCTTGTCCTAACCTAGTGCACATGGAAATTAGTGTTATCCTTCCTCTGTGCCTTTTTTCTCATTTTCATATTTGCACACAGTTAAATTGCTACCCTTCCAGCCTTCTTACAAAATAATACCAGTCTTTCAATCTTTCCTTGGCCGTTTACTTCCAGATCTCCAATCACCCCTCTTGCTTTCCTTTGGAGTTTCTTTCATTTGAAATTCATGCAGGTGACCTCTCTTTTAATCAATGTCCCCAGCAAGATCTTCCACTTCGTAATGGCTTCATCATGTAGTTTGTGACATTGGTATCAGCCAGCATATGGACTCCAAAGCATTCACCATGAAGGAAGGTAAAGAATTCCACTTGCTGAATATCGTTTTCTGAAATTCATTGATAACCACTTAAGAACTCCAGTTTTGTTGGTGGATATTCTTTTATATCTTCTTTATGCTTCTGTCCCCTTCTCTGTATAGTTCACCTATTTTGGTGATCCCTTTGTTTCCTGTTTGTGATTATTATTATTATTACTACTACTACTACTGGGTTTTGTGTTGTTAGTGAAACAATATATACCTGTATGTTAGTACTGACTTCCCACGTTTTTGTGATTACCTTATCCTCTTTGACTTTGTCTCTTAATTCAGCTTTACCACTTTGAATATGTCTGATCATAACCTAAAACCAAGCCAGAAGCACATTACCAATGAGAATGCCACCAGCTAGACAGTAACATTTTCATGCCAGTGGTACTGGCCCTTATGGCATGAACATAAGCAGAAAATCTTCTAAGAACTAACTCTGAGCATCTTCCTTGCGCTTTTTAACTGCCATCATCAAAAAACTACAGAAACCTGGTACTGTTTAGTTTCCATTTTGCTGAGGCTCAGAGGATGTGTATATGCAGAATTGCTTTACTTTAGCTGATGCAGGTAGCATTCACACTGGAGGCAGCGAATCTAAGCTTTTGGTACAAGAATTCAAGTCATCTGTCCTTAACTGCTTGCTTTCACTATGTTTTAGTAGTAAGAAAAGGTTAACATGGACTACTGCACTGTACTGCAATCACAGCTCCATTTTGCTGTATAGGCATAGTCTACAGCATTAGGAAAGAGAAATTTCTCTCTACAATGTTGTCAATTTTCCCCATCTTTTTGATAATCAATAATTTTAAAAAGGGAGTGTGTTATCTGAAGCTCCAGAAATAGTACTCTAAAATTTTAAAGTTTAGCTCTACATAAAGCCTGCATGAATTTAACTTTTTCTCTGCAAGCCTTCAAATATCCTTTAGCACGTGCCCAGATCATCTTTTGTGACCAGTCTACTTGTCCTTTCTCCACCCTTTTGTTTTCCCTTTGGTCACGTTCGTGCAAAAGGATGGAGGAAAATCAGTATAAGGCTGATGATCTTTCTTTCACATAATCTAATATGTGATCGTGATTTTATCTAATAACTTGTCTAACAGTTCTGGTTTTAATTCAGCCTTTGGAAAATTTTAGCTAAGTCAAATTGATCCCATGACTGCCACATAAGTGAGCATAGATAGCTACCCTCATTCTCCTGATACAAGATAACTTAGATAACTTTTTAAGCTGGGTCATTTAGTCATAGCTTGATATAGAGAAAATAGACTGGTTGAAACATTTATTGTCTCACATAGTTAAAAAAAAGAAAAAAAAAAAAAAAGAAGTAGGTACAGCTTCAGCCCTGGTAGTGACATCAGTGGTTATTGGATGGGGTGTTGGGGTTACTATTAATGCAGCTTCCATCAAGTTAACTGAAAGTCTCATACTGGCTCCAGAAAGACTTATATCAGGCCTATAGGTAAGAGAATACAGCATATGTAATTCATTTGCTCTCAGTAAATATATACCTTTTCTCTCTCCTGCTGTATCCCTGAAAGAGGCCAAATATAGTCCTTTAAAACAGGCAGATACTGTGATTGTAACATGAAAAAGGAAGCCTAGAACACTGGGAGGATCTTTTCTTGAATATAAAAATTAATGCATTTTATAAGCCTACCTTCATCATTTTGTTTACTTCTGAGGCCAATAAATTGGAGGGCTGCTGATCTGAATACCAGCAGGTTAAAGGTATATATGAAGGATGTTTCTCATCATCAGTTCAGCTCAGAAAGATGTGCATCATAACTACATTTCTAATAATGACATTTGACTGAAGATAGAATAATGTTTCAGATAAATAAATGGAAGCTTTATTGTAAAAATGCAAAGCTTTTACGGTTTTAATAAGATTAAAGTTTCTTTTACTTGTCAAGGAACCATAAAGAAATTAAAAGAAGGCTATCAAAGGGAAAAATGTAGTGAAGCACGTAAGAAAATAATTTATCTGATTCTTCAAGTCCTAGAGGCACAAAATGAAAAGTGTATTGAAAAATAATGGATTTGAAAGAGAGAATATTGCACCTCAAACATGGAAATCTACTAGTTAATATTGGATTGTGCAAGTAGTTTGGACTAGCCCTTGCTTTATGCTTTTGTGCTGCATGTTGGATATCAAGAGAAGGAGCAGATTGTCTTGTTTTTAAAAATTTAGTATAGTGTCATGTGTGAAAGTTGAGCTCCCTCTCCTCCCTCTTGGAAGCTGTGCTTGTTTCTTTTATTAGCTGAAACTTAAAATTTACAGTGAAACCTTGGTATACAGTAAAATGTGGTCTGACTTCTGGGGAACATGCTTGCTGCTGATACCTAAGGAATGCTAACAACAGAGGTTAACAATTCCTGACCCTCTCTGTGGAGTATTTCACTCTCTTCAGACAAAAGCCAAGGATTTTAGACTTATTCTGGCAGGAGTTTGGGGGTTTTTGAGCCCTTTGGTAGCATATAGCGGAATGAGCAGAAACGCCAGCTTCATTGTGTCACCCTCAAAGGAAATTTTTTCCCTGGAGCAGCTGTCAAGGGAACTAATGAAACATTGCGCATTTGTTAACTAACAGGATTGGTGAATAGTGAGTAACTAATTTATGTGGCATGCAGCAGCTCTCTATGAAAACCTTCATTTTTCAGCATTGTGGGTATAATAATGAGTGTTATCACTGCTGTCATTGGGGGCAGACTGTTCTCTTTATCTCTTTATCCTCTTGAAGTGGGCAGAGGGAAACATGGGAACCATACAACTGAACAGTAGTTGGCATACAATAGTAAGAAATCTGCTGCAGCTCTCGCTGTTATTTTGCAACTGGTTAGAGGCACAGAGAGCTTAACTGTTGACAATTTACGTGGTCGGGTTTGTAACAGCCGCTTTTCTGCTGTCATAACTGAGGACAGCAGATGTTTACATCAACAGGAGAATGTCTGAAAAGCAAACCACAAGCGTTCCTAACTGCCTAATCAAGAACTTGGTCCTCCAACCAGTGGTAAAGATAGGCACATCTAATCATGTCACTTCAATGAGAAAAGGCGAGTCCTCCCTCCTCCCGTTACTCGGTGACGGATAGACAGACTTCCCACCGAGCTCCGGCAGGGGCTGTGTATAATTACAACTCAGCGTTGTTAGCTGGCTGCTAACTGTGTGCCGTGCAGCAGGCTTCTCGGTGGGAATGACCTGAGTCAATAGCTCCCCAAAAGCAAATATTCTGAGTGGCATCCCAGAAGGTGCAGAGGGCATGGCCGTGCCAAGAGCTGCAGCGCCCAGTGCTGAACAGAGCAGAACTGTCTGAGGCACTGCAGCTCTTCCCATGGCGCAGGGGTCTTCCTTTGTGCGGGGAGAGGTACGTGTCTTACGGTGGGACACAGATACTACCACGCTGAATTCAGCACGCTCAGCTGGGGAGTCACATAGACTGAATTGATGGGAAATTCTAAGATAGGGCTAGGGTTTGAATTGTGCAGAGCCAAATGGGATCCTTTCTCCATTAAGAGTGACAAAATAAAATCACCTCTGTAAAGTAGACCCTCATGTCCTTTCCTTGGAGCCTACAGCAGGGAATCTCTCTGTTTCATTTAAAAACAGGAACATACGGTGCTGTCCACACCTCTTTCCAATCTCTTTTAATACTTAGCCTTTTTGTGAGCAAACTTGCACAGGACCTGGAGAGATAAACTTGCTTCCCTGCCTCTTGATCTTGATCAAATTCAAACTTAGCTCTCACCTTCTCCTGGGAGAGTCTCCGACCCGCCAAGTGTTAAGAAAGTCTGGATAAAGGGTAGAATCCAACCCTGGCTGTCATGAAAACTGTGCCACCGTGCAGAACAAAATGCTGAATGGCTGCAGAAATGATGTGCAGAATTGTCTTGTGGTTAGAGCGGTTAAGTCTCTTTCTAGTTGACTATAGCAAAGAATTCTGTCTTTAAAGCTAAAAAATCATATTCAGCCCCATGAATTGTATTTTTTTTTTTTTAATTTTCCATGGACAAACCATTTTAACAAGAAGAAAAAAAGTGTTTCCAACTAACAGCAGAGACTGTCAAGATTTTAGCACTAGCTAATATCTTGTAATGGATTCATACAGATGGGGAGGAATGGCTGTCTCTCACATCCTCCTGCAATGCTAGGTTGTGGCACACAGTGGGATATAAAAATGGTTATCACATCTGCCTTTTATCAGATGCCAGTCCAATAAATGCTCTGGGAAGCTTGGGAGGTATAAGCAGAAAAGAACAGCTTAATTTTTGTATCTCGATCAGGACTGTGTATAAGGCAGGCCAAAAGGCTGTAGCAGATCTGGATATGAGTCTTAGGCAACCAATACACTTTAACATAAAACCGAGATACTTACAAATTTTAAGTGCTTCCAGGGTCCAGTGATGTCTTGGTAAGACAATTTTCATAATCTGTCCATATGCAGAATATGGATAGTAAAGTCCTGCACATGTTTATGATATTCTTTTCTAAATCTACACATATTTCCATTTTTGGTGAACATCTGACTTCAACCATAGTCAATGCCAGTTGTATGAAAATAGCCTCTTGTCATTCTCACAGGCCCTGTCCCTTTGACTACCTCTCAGAAATATTACAAGTCAGTGTCCAGCTATAGAGAGGCGCAATTCTGAGAGCCTTTAAAAGACCCTGGAATAAAGTAACAATGAGAAATGTGTGGTAGAGGCCAAGGTGTCTTTATTACACAGTTCAATGACTGCTTGCACACTCCGTGTCTTCCGCCAACTCTATTAGCTACTTGCTCTGAGAAGTAATACACTTGACCAAAAAAAAAAAAAAAACCATTCCGTGTTCAAACACCCTACAAATATCCATTTAAATATATTTCTACACAAATTCCATATGTTGACAAGCTTGTATTTGAGAAAAAATGGCATTTCCTAATCCTATATTTGATTTTCTCTGTTATGGACTAAATCCAATTGCCTAGATGGGAATAAACCTTGGTAAAAGATGATATTTGTCTTTGTTAATCATGCAGAACACCCACAGCTCAAAAAAATACCAAGGTGGAATAATGCAGCCTCAATATCAAGCCTAGCAAATAAATTCTAGATGAAATGGGCCCCATGCTAATAGCCAATCTGATCATTTCCTCATGCAGGAAAATCTACTTAAAAACTTTATAGAGTTTTTGTTGTTGTTGTTTTCTTCCCTCAGTGGTTCTCTTCCACAGGTTTTTCAACTATCTTTTCATTTTCAGCAGATGGAGGAATGTCCTTACTCTCCCATGAGCACATGTCATAGTTCATCGGTGAGCTTTGGGGGTTCCCCGGTTTCCTCACAAAGATAACCTAGATACTCCTCGATGGTATCTGGGTCTCATTACGGCTGGCTGTGCTGCTGGGTAAAGTCATTCTGCTGGAGCTGCCCTAATGTGAGTTGTGTCCTATGCCCATGAGGTTTTGCCTTTGCCAGAAAATAACCTGCTCAAACAAATTCAAGGAGCTGCGTTAATGAATACACTTGCTAGCATGTCTTATCCTTCTCTATGCTGACTGCAAGATCATCTTTAGCATCAATCTTGTCTGAAATGACTCTTCAGTATCGTGACCATTCTGATCCTATTATCCTAAGGAAAGCAAAGTCTTAGAGGAGTAACATTGTCACAAAGGTGAAGATAACACAGGAAAACTGGAGCACCTCTGTACTACTTATTTGCCTGTGGACCATGAATATTTATTTGATCCATCTAATCTACCCCCAGCCCTGCTCAAGGCAGAGGGTGTGATCCATGCAAGGAAGACTTTGGTGGCTTAGCTGGCATCTAAGCTCTGAAGTAAAACTGTCCAGTTCTGTATATTCCCTTTCCTGGGTCTGGAGGCTTATGGCAAGCCAGATATTGGTAGGACTGACTCCTACTGCCTGTTTTCTCTTTAGAAGTCTCCCCTCCCTTCTTGTGAAATAAATTTATCGTGTTTTATAAAAGGAGATTATAGTCTGAGGATTCTGCTTTTCCTCTTATCCAGTTAGTAAGCAAATTAAGAATATTGACTCACACCGCATAAAACGAATGCATAGCTACCTGTTTTTGTCTCCTACTCTACTACTTTCCTTTTTTTCCCTTTTTAATTCAAATTCAGTGTGACTTAGAACAGGTTTTTTGTCTGTCAATCTATGTTTCTCAACCTTTGTTGTCTTGAATCTCTGTTCCTGAGTTGATGAGTTAGTCCATTGTTATTTCAGTAGACCCATATAACTTATTCTCATTGTAGCCACTTTCATGTCAGTAATTTACCTTTTGAATCTGTTGGTGTTTGCCTGTTGTTAAAAAAATTGATCGTGCTTTATCCATATGATTTGTTATTTTCAAAATCCATTTGCCTTTATTTAGCAGATTTCTTTAAAGACAAAAGACTTATGGATCCTGACAGCTTCTATGTTTGTATTAGGCAGAACAAAAAAATGTCAAGGTGGAAAACCACTTACACACCAAGGCACAAGATGTCTAGTTAGCTGCAAAACTTCAGCTGTAGTAATCTTTTCTCAATTATTGAGAATCATTTGGATGCCTTGTGGAACTGGGATATCAATTAGATGAATCAATAGTTTAATCCAGTGTGCTAATTCTTATCTCCTAGTCGCACAAATACTGTCTAAGAATTTTAGTCAAACAAACCTACCTTCACCTTCATATATTATATCCGAATTACCTGTTTGTATTACAGATGATGTCTAGTGACCACTGAGGCAAATATAGATAATAGAGGGTAAGAATTAGGACTTACATCGCTGACTAGCCATTGGCCATCACTGGCATTGTGGGATTATTCAGTTGCTAGCACAGAATACTTCCTCCTTGGAAGAATTAAAATAAGAAAGGCTGAGTACTGAATATAAATGCACATTTCATAAAGTTTTTCAAGATAATTACTGGTGCTAAAATTCTGGGTTTTTTTAGGATTCACAAAAGTTCTTGCAAATAAATTGCTGATGAACTGAATGTACATGAAGGACTAATTTTGACCTCCTTGAATAATGATAGCGCTAACTTGGTACTTTCTTTTTGTGCATATGTTAATGAATGACTTTTTGTACTACTTGACTAGATCTAATTTGTAGCATTCTTTCATGTTCCAGGCAGCTCAGTCACATTTCCCCTCCTAAGCATAGCTCTAAGATTGCCTATCCCTTATAATCACCTATCAAAAGAATTTTGTGATAGCATGATGAAGAATGGTGTATTGAGGTATATTTCAAGGACCTGTGTGTAGCACTCATTACATTTTTTCCTTTTAAGCACAGTTCTAGAGGTTCTTTTAAAAAGAAGTGAATGCTCAGCAGAGGTGCCATTTTGACTTAAAAAAAATTATCTGCTTTTGCTGATAAAATTAATGCAATCCAAATAATAAATGTTCAGTCTTTCAGAAACTGCCCAAATAACGCATCGTGAGTGTGACACAAGGAGCTGCCTCTTTGTCAAAATTAATATCCCACAGTTACTGTGAAGCTGATGTAAAATCCAGTTGTATCAACTGGAATTCTTCCAATAATTACTGGAAATTGCTAGAATGGGTAACATTTTAATTGTGGTTTCATCCAACACAATGCTTTGCAAGATTTACATATTTTGTTTTGCGGACTTTAACATTAGGGTTGGGTGGGGTTTTTTTGCTGTTTCATTTCCAACTCTTCTCCCAAATCAGGCTTCATTCACAGTTTCATTAGGATAGCTATTTTTCACAGTGAAAAATGCCTAAATGGAAATTGCTACGTTTTTGATAGTTAAGCCATGTTTTCTCAGCAAAGGAGTCTATTTTTGCTTGACACCTGTCCCATTTCTCTGGGAAAATAGACTGATTTGTGAATTTTAATGAAATCCAAAGAACCTTGAATTTCAGGCTGGTTTTAGTTTGTTACAATACTTCTCTCACCCACCCTCTTGGAGCTGGACCAAGACAGAGAATATTTGCATATGCTGTGAAGTCACTGAAGTGAAATTCTGGCTTAACTGACATCAGTAATTTTTATTAATTTCAGTGAGACAAGAACATATTCTGTGGTGAGCAGGCAACTAATAGAAAAATGTATCCAGCTAGTGGTCCAGTCCGATAGAAACTTGAAATTCTCTTTGAAGGTCTCTGCTATCTCTTAGGCTTCTTATGATCACCTCTTCACATAAATGGTTCACCCACATGTTCACAGATAGAGTATGCCTTGGACACATTTATATGAAAGTATTTTTCCATGAATGTGTTGAGTCCTGTACCATCTACTTCTTTTTTAATATATATATATATATATATTTAACTTTAGAGTTACCAGGAAAAAAGTCAAAATTAAAGAAAAAAATCTAGGAAAAGAGCTCTAAAACCTATGTAGAGATGCAGTGGTTTCAGTGTTCAGAGTAGTCTCTAAGAAGGTTCACAGGCTTCACAGCTGCCTTCTCACCTAGTATGGGTTTCTTTCCATGAGTTAGGTGGCCAGCTGGTTATGGAAACGTTGGATTCAATGTAGGACAGGTGATGTGACTAGAACTCCGGGGACTGTCTTATCTGTAGATGAGAACTGGATGCTTCAAGTAGTGTTTTGGCAAAGGAGGGGTGCAGGGAGTAGTCCAATTATTTACAAATACACAGGTCCCCCTGAACTCAGTTGTAGCACACAGGGGCTGTTCTTTCATCCAGAGATCTGTAATCCTCTCTCTCCAAAACTTTCTGAACTCAAGATGCTGCGTCTCGTGTCATGATGGCTTCCTCATGACTACTCTGTTTTTAAGCCCACAGTGCACAAATGTCAATCTTTAGTGCTTACTTCTCCAGAAAAATCCCTGTAAATATGTCTGGATTTTTACTGATTTTCAGTTACATGTTACATTGAAGTTGAACAATATTCTTCTTACTCTCTTGGTGCAAGGATAGGCATAGGTGTTCTTTCCATGTAGCTTGAAAGATGGACACTTAATACATGAATTATCTCTATCCGAGTGTGTGCTTGTCTTTGGATTGACTAGCATTCTGACAGCAACCACAATCAACTTTCAGCATGATTTTTTTTTTTTTAACTAGTACGTTGAAGTTGTCTAATTTTATTTTAAATCATAGAATCATAGAATCACAGAATGGTTTGGGTTGGAAGGGACCTCAAAGACCATCTAGTTCCAACCCCCCCGCTGCGGGCAGGGACACCCTCCACTAGACCAGGTTGCCCAAAGCCCCATCCAACCTGGCCTTGAACACTTCCAAGGATGGGGCATCCACAGCTTCTCTGGGCAACCTGTTCCAGTGCCTCACCACCCTCACAGTAAAGAATTTCTTCCTAACGTCTAATCTAAATCGACCCTCTTTCAATTTAAACCCATTACCCCTTGTCCTGTCACTACACTCCCTGATAAACAGTCCCTCACCAGCTTTCCTGTAGGCCCCTTCAGGTACTGGAAAGCCACAATTAGATCTCCCCGGAGCCTTCTCTTCTCCAGGCTGAACAACCCCAACTCTCTCAGCCTGTCCTCACAGGAGAGGTGCTCCAGCCCTCTGATCAGCTTCGTGGCCCTCCTCTGGACTCGCTCCAACAGCTCCATGTCTCTCCTGTACTGGGGCCCCCAGAGCTGGACGCAGTACTCCAGGTGGGGTCTCACAAGAGCAGAGTAGAGGGGCAGGATCGCCTCCCTCAACCTGCTGGTCACACCTCTTTTGATGATGAAATCATACAGAATGGATGGAAAAACTTGTGAGAAGAATATTGTTGTATTTCGTAATATTTGACTGGGATTAAATTTGCAGTGCAGACAAAAATTATGAACAGCAAATAATTTGCAAGCATTCCATAGGCTGATGCAATGCATAACACATGTATTTCACTCATGGTCTGGACAAGATTTAAGTTAATAACAGCACTATAAGTGTTTGAAATCCACTGAAGTTGCCCTGAGAGCATCTAGGCCCCCTTTTAGTTTAGTCTGATTTTTTCATGATTGATTGGTTTATGTGTTTGTTACTAGTATTTGCAGAATGTTCTTGATGGCATTTACATTTATTTTGAACAATAATACTACCTTAGCCCTTAAAGGCAGCACACCATTATATATTTTTATGTAATATAATTTTTATGGTTAAGCTTAATCTTTATGAGTATTTGTAACTTTCCTGCAAACAATTCTCAGCACATAATTAGATTGTGTTGACTGCTGCTTCTTGTTCCAGCTGATGATTAGAAATTGTACTGAATTCAAAACATTTCCAGCTCAAGGAAAATCTTCATTCACAGACTAATGTGTGGTTGGATCCTTTGTCCTAACTTTTTAATGTTTCCAATAGATGCCTTTGGGCAAACCAGGAGTACTAATAAACAGAATAGATAAAGAAAACTATCAAAACCCAGCTGAAATAGCTACAGAAAAGCAATCAAAAACATTTAGCAGTGCTCTGGAAAATTAGACATTCATTACAAAGTCACTGCACAGTGTAACTGTGAAGCAGTAAGATCACTTACATGCAAAAATGAATTGCTTCATAAGGCTCCGTTTATAATCTGAACATTTATATAAAGGCCAAATATTCTCCAAAGAGATTAAATTTACCTGGGTCCCAGTCTCTGGTATGACTTCAGAAAATGGAATGTACTGATTCACAAGTGTTACAAGCTATAGAAAATGAACCATGATCTGGCCTAGCTAAAAGCCCTGAGAAAAGCTCATAGTACTATCATAGGAAGTCTTGTTCACTTGCAGAGTGGTTTGGCTAGCCTAAAGGGATAGGGGGTTTGTATATACTAAAATGTATATACTAAAAATGAAGGTGTCAGAGGTTGGGGACCCTGGCATTTTAGTCTGATGCCAACACTGTTTAGATCAGATTTCAAATCTCCATGTCACTAAGAGTGAACTTGTGACTGAGAGTAACAGAGCGTACAAGGAGGAGCAGAAGAGAAAACCCTTGTGTTGATCGTGAAAAGCATTTGGAGAGACCATGAGGCTCCCATTGGCCTCTGGATGCTAAGGCAGCCAGCAGCTAAACAGAGATAGCACTCATTCCAGCCAAGAGTAAACAGAGAAGTTTGTGGCAAAGGTCGTACAAGAAGCAGCAAAATGGAGCAGTGAGTGCAGCCATAGTGCACTTTGGTGGCAGGTAGACCAACGGAGGTACCAGACGTGGAGGGACAAATTAGGGTTCCCTGTTACCAACATGAGTGATGATAAGTGGAAAGACGTCACATCAATTAACGAGTGTCTGGGTGAGATGCTAGGAGCAGAGGTGAGCAGTTTTTTTAAGACTTTTTATGACTGAAAGTAGAAGCCTGTCTTGGAGGGACAGCACAGAAGACTAAGAAGTTGTGCAATATTACCTTTGTTAGTCAATGGAGGATCATGGCCACTTCTAGATATGAAAAAGCCTTGCCGACAGATACTGAGGGATGCCAGAGGGTTTCTCACTGGTGAGCGTCTGGAAGAAAAGGTCCCTGGATGCGGTATGTTTGCTCTGCAGGTTATGGACTGCTGTCCATCTTATATCTGCCCCTGGCTCTGTACACTGACAGGCTGCATGGAGGCAGATTGACAGTGAATCACTGCTGATGCTTTGCAAAACCTTAAATATAGTTCACTGTAAACCCTGGTGGTGTTGCAGTTTTTCTTCTGTCTAGTTTTATGTGTGCATATACTACCTCTTGCTTCACTGTTCCAGCATTGCTGGCAGAGAAGTTGGGAACTTTGTTCTGTGGTCTACACTTCCCTTTTCTTCATCCCATGTCAATACATCTCTTAAAAGGATCATAAAGTTATGATTAGAATGATTTCACATCATACGAGAGTGCGTGTGATTATATACCTTTCTATGTGACGTTTCGCTCTTTCTCCTTCTATTTTATTATTTGGCCATCCCACTTGGTTGCATCAATTGGTGTTTTAAGAGAACTATTTATAACATTTAAAAATAGTATGTGAAATTGCTGTAAACATGTTCTTTAGTGCAGGGGCAGGTGAATGCTGTAAACATGTTCTTTAGTGCAGGGGCAGGTGAATGTATGCAGCTGAAGAAGAAAATAGGGGTTTGCTTGTTTCATCAAATAGCCAGAAACGTGTTTTCCACAAAACTAAGTAGCTTTTTTTCGCCCACTTTCAACTCACAGAGTCTTATTAGCGTTACTTCTCTGCACTCTGTTAATCATGTACCCCATGGGTTGGGCAGTGATGGTGGCAGCATTTTACAATACTAAGCCAATACATTTCACAATACTAAAAAAAAAAGTATTGTAACACCAGCAAGTACAGAAGTGCTGTAAAACCAGGAGGTCAGTGGGATTTCATGGGGCCATTGCTCGCCTCAGATGGCTGGTACTGTACAAACCTGGAGAAAGTGTTTTGCCTAAGAGCGGCTAAAGGTTAAAGAGAAGCACCTTAGGCAAGAGGACAGTGCTTGACTTGCAGAGTCATCTGCAAAGGCTTCATAGGGAGGGAAGGGAAGGAGGAATGATCTAGGGAGTAACTGAGGTAGATCTCCACCAAAAAGGGATTATTTGTATGAAAAAGGTAGGGGAGTAGTTAGAGATTGATACAGCAGAAGGAGAGAGAGAGGAGAAAGCAGCTCTGGCCAGGGCAAAAGAGGTGGCCTGATGGGGAAGTTGCTGCAAACAGCTGATCATGACTGCAGGTGATTGGGGACAAAGTGATGAAAGTGTCTTACAATGTCACTGCAGCTCCAGCAGCTGCTCCTGACACCTTTGGGATCTGACCACCTCTTCCCAGAACCCTCACCTTTTCGTTACCACTTGCTTACTAATGGCTGCAAATTGCCTCCAAGCACCTATGTCCGAAAAGGGTCTCCCGAGCTTAAGAGAGATGCTGAGCAGGGGAGAGAGCCTCAGCCACATCCACATCTTTTATTTCCCCTCCCACAGTATTCTTCTGTCACCCCCCAGGTGTTCCCATTGGCGCAGTCTCTGGCTACTGTCCTACAGCAATCTGGGCATCATTGCAGCTTTACCCTTCCAGAAACAAAGCCCTCTTGCATAACTACGGTGTGCCCTTATTCTGGTAGGTCTCCTGCTGGCTTGGAGTTCTGCCTGATTGGAATTGGGTCCTTCATGGGCAGAGGCGTTCCTGTTCAGAGCTTTCACCCAGCCGTGCTGTGAGACCTATGCAAGAATAATTTTTCTCATTTTCTGGAATCCCAACTCCTAAACAAGTTCTTAACAAAAATGAGCACAGCAGAGCACCTAAGGAGGCTCTGATAGAAGCTAAAGCTAGAGAAAATGAAGATAGCTGGGCAGTATTACTGCAGTGCTATTGTTTTCTGGGTTCCAGTCTAATTTATTCTTTTATATGTCCTGAACATTTGTAGATTTGATTTAAGCTCACTGTAAGGCAAGCTATAGCACAAGTACACATTTAGGATGGGGAGGATGATCTCTGTTATTCGTTCATTCCCTTGGTATAATCTGCCCAGTCAGATATGCTCATGTCAAATTAGAATATGAGGCTTATGTTGTCCCATGTGCTTATCTAACACATGGATGGACCACTAGAAAATTCATTGATTTTGTGTGCTTCTGTCTTTAATTTTTGGAGGGGAATCCAGCTGTGCCAAAGTCTGATTGTTCCCATTGCCTAATGCATTTTTATATCATAAAAATAAATGAAATTGAGTTTCTGTAGTCCTTCCAATTGCAACCCTCCCAATTTTGTTGCTGTGATACATGCTTTCTTCTTTTCCTTTACTGAATCTGTATTCTTTAACAAAAGAATATGAGCCAATACCACCAAAAGAATTCCAAAAGTTATTTTATTTAACTTTTAAAAATCTACTTTTCTTAAAGATAAGTTTGTTTAAAATGTGATAATCAACATTTCTACTACTGATTGTTATGAAGTGTGAATCTGGACTAAAAAAATCTGGAGGTGTCTGGTTTATGTGAGAAAAGGAATGAGAGTAAAAGTAAAATTTAGAACCCAAGTGTAGGGCCAGGGTCTAGGTTGTGTTGCAGTATTCCCTCCACACACTGGCTTTGTTCTGTAACTTGGGGCTGTTAGATCTGAGTGATTGTAGAACCACAACCCTGTGCCTTGGCCCTGAGTGCAGACAATTCTTGTCCTGTCTCAGAGTCATTTGTTGATGTGGAGGTCATTTCAATCGCATGGAGGAAGTTGAACAAACTCTTCTCTGAGTGCTATTTCAGAATCTCACCATCTGCCGCAAGACTGGAAGGATCTATAGCATGCATATCAAATTCACCTCTCACCTTTGTCCACTAGGGCTGATATATCTGAGTCCCTAGGAAAGACCTTCCGAAAGATGTTTCATAGCACGTGTGCACACCCACACCCACTCACAGAAAAGCCCTGCATGTCGTGCATCTACACTGAGGATCAGAGTACAGTGGCATTTTGACATGGTATCATTCAATTTCTCTAAAACATCTAACTGGAGGGCATTTCTTTCAGGCGTGATTCTTATCTCAGTGAGCTAAGTCACTCTCTGAAGGTGGGTGTCCATCTCCAACTATTAGAGGAAGAACCCAGCACAAGTGGGCCCCTAAAGTTTGGATGATGGTATGAATCCAGGCTGTTGTCTTTCTCAAAACACAGGCATAAGCATTAAGAAATTTGTATTCTGAAGCAGGTGTAATGTGATTTGTCTGGTTTTCTGGGAAGTTATCTCTGATGACATGCATTGCTCCTGGTTGCTTAGAAGAATGATGGCTATTTGTGTAAAGTTAAATAGGATAGAACCATATATATTTAACCAAAGTAGAATGAGAAATTTCAGATCGGAAATTCTGTCTACTTAGGGGGAAAGCCTAAACAAATTTTGTCTCAACTTTTTTCCCCGCTTTTTGTTCTTCCAGTTACAAGTGTGTGAGTTCCATTGGATTGTTTTAATTTGGTTTTATATAGCAGAACTATGGCAACAGTATTTTTCCAAGCCACTTTTCCTCTTCCAAACAAAGTGAGTTAATTTTATTATCATTATTGATCAATTTCTGCACTTTCGGTCACGAGCTTGCAAATATTTTCCCAGAAAGATTTTCTCCATTTGATTTTCAGCTTTTTTTCTGAAAAGAAGTACTCGGAACTTCCAAATTTTTCTGAGCTGCCTGCAAACCACGTTAAAGGCAGTACTGATGTGGAACTGATGTCTCTCAAAAGAATTCCTATCAGCATCAGGATGCTCTTTCTCCATTTTATTTATGAGTGGTTAGCATATCCAGGCTGACATTAGTGATTAGAGTTTACTTAATGTATAGTATCTGTGGCATCTACCTGTATATATTGGCCTGTTGACATGCCTATGTGAAAACCCACTGTGAAACTGCTAAGAAAGATGGAGAATACAACTGTGTCTTGCCACAAGCAGGTTAATTTGGATTATATTTGGAGTCTTGGAACCTTACAGCCACAATTTTGGATATGTTCACATAAATTATCCCATTTTCTTAACACCACCAACAAAAAAATTCCAGAAGACTGTAGGCAAATTAAACACAAAGATAGGAAAGAGTTTCAAATAAACAGGGAATTTTCATGAGGAATTTTTGAAAGGGCACAGGCTCAACCTGACTACCGCAGCATGTCATCTTGAGAGAGATCTAATTCTTATTTGTTCTGCCTGAGAAATATCTCCTCTTATTTAGCTGAAGATAAGAGAATGCAAGATAGAGATTCTTTCTCGTTGGCAAGAATCAAGCTGAGAAAGGAAGAAAATTAACCCAGCTTGTCTGCAGCTGTCATGAATCAGAGCTTGTAATCATTTCATAAAAGTATGGGCCATTCTCAGTGATACACAAGTTCCCCTTTAAGATTATTCTGTTGCTGCATGACTTCCAGGTGACCTGGCTAAAATGGTTAACTCTGAGATTTTGGCAACATGCATTTACTTTTCACAGGTGTGAGCAAAGTGACTAGAAATGCACTGAGATTGAGGAACCAATTGAAGAACCCTTCTAGTAAACAATTATTGATACTCAAATCCAAGAGACTTTTTAAACACATTTCAGTCCAGAGGTGTCATGTAAATGAGCCTTATAAAACATGCAAAAGACAGTGAAAAAGGCATAGCTTCATGTTGTTTTGAGCATGGATCAGACTACATTTAAGCTGCCTTTCACCTTGAAGTAGGTTTGAATACAGGCATACTGGAACAAGCCTAAGATTTCCGAGTGCCTTTCCTCTCAGACAAGGGCTTTGCTTGCCATTTGCGATTCAGCAATTCTGATCTGGCATTGTACAATTTGAAATGATCCAGTTTTCTGTTCAAAACAAAGTGAAGCTGCTTTGCATGGAAACTTTCCATTTGTTTAAAGTGTTAGACACTTAAACCCTACCTATGCAATAAATTCATCTGGTTTCATTTTTTGAAACACCTATATTCAGACAACTCTAAGAGAAAGAGTAGTCAGTCACCTTCCTCCTTCCCCTCCAGGACTACCTTTAAGCACAAGCAAAAAAAAAAAACCCAAACAAATTCCTTTGAGATTGATTTCAGCAGTTTATGAATTGATTCCCTCCTGTGATGGCCCAGTGGGATGGGAGGAGGCTGAATGACGAGAAATTTCATGGGGGTGTAAGGCAAGACATATGCACCCAACCTCTTCTTGGGATAGGAGACAAGGAGGAAACCTGCTTTTGTGGGTTGTCTGCCTTACCCAACAATAGCCTGGCCTGATCCATGTAAATTGATGCCTACTAAGAATGCTGCAGAGTACTGCTTAGTCTGTGTGGAGACACAGAGCCGGAGGCTGAGTAGCTATAACCACCCAAGAAGTTCAGTAATAATCCCTAAAGACTATTGCATCTGAAATGCCTTATTGATGTTACGAAACCAAAATCATAACAGTAAAAAGCTGGAGTCAGAGTATGTATTTGGCTGAGTATAAGGAGTACAGCAGCCTGTTGGCAGTTTCATTTGTACCTGAATTACTGTAGCCTATTTCTGAGTCAGGAAATAAGCCAGAAATTTAAAAAGCTGAATGAAAGGCTTACGTGTTTAAAGATCTCTGATAACCTTGCTGTAACTTTAAAGCCTGTAAGGAAATAAGCACCTGCATAATGAAATGTATCTTTCAAGTTACATAGTAATATTAGTATATTTCTACTTTTTCACCTCAATATGACTACTTGGAACACATCATGCAGAAAAGATGGGTTGTGTCCATGTGTAAAACAAAAACCCAGTCAAAATTCATGCACTAAAATGCCATGCATTCAGTAAAGCATTTTCTATCATGCTGTACTACTTACCATGTTTTGTATTCTATTCAGCATACCATGCTTGTTAGAAATATCTATAAATACATGTTTTTTGATTTTAAATGAGCAAGAACAAAAACTATAGCTTTAAGTTATGACATTCACATTGCATAGGAGTAGGAAGGGACTTTCCAAGTCAATTTTTAATCTGGCTTAACAGTGCTCTAGTTCTGACTTTCATGGAATGATGATACATTGAACTGTTTGGATTATTGTTCTTTGCAAAGGATAAAAATCCTCATCATATAAACATTTGATGGCTTGGTCTGTTAATTTCTGAGTTAAAAAATAACAGGTAATATGGATTTGATTTTTAAAAGCCTATTTGGATGTAGCAGAAACAACTTGCTTGAACAATAATTTCTATGGGTAACTAAGCAAGCATTCATTATTAATGGTTGTGCCAAACATGCCATGTAATTAAGGCTGCAAAATAATTTCTATTTAAACCCTAATCCTGTGTTCATATATGGCAGCTCAAGCTCCTGTATTTCTCGAAAGTTCAGTTGATTTCAACATGTCACTAAATGGTGATGCATGGAAAGTATTGGCAGAACTGGGAACCCGCACGCAGACTGAAGTAGTAGAACTCCAAGGCAGAGTGCGCTAAACTAAAGACACAGTGTGGCATGCACAGCTACAGGCACAACACTGGGGAGATGGACAACTGTCAAATTCTCCAGCAAAGACAATTGCACAGTCATCCTTTCATTTTTTTTTCCCGTGACCACTTATGCAAATAAATGCAAATATGTGTATAGCTAATTGAGGAGAAAATAGCATTCTTTTAAGTATTTTCATGCAGGTGAGGAGACCTTCTCAGCAGCTGGAGTGCTCACAGCCTGGGATACTTAGGAAGTGAGATCAGTAGGGACTATGAGCTCCAGATAGTAGGTGACAATGAATGAAAATAATAATTTAATTAGCTAATTTCAGACAGAGTGATTGGGAGGAGAACGAGCTAACATGATGGACTTTGTGAAAGGATATGTTCAAGCAAAATGGTAATATAATCAGACCTTCGGGTAAGAAGCCTAGATGTCTGAAATTGAACTAGGATCTGTGACTGCAGTCTTCACAGATGGATCTGTGAACACATTGGGTAAAATCTACTACCCTTTGTGTTGCTTTGTAACACATAGCCTCACGGGGTGCAGTTTGATCCCTGGGCATGAGAAGTTAAAATTCAGATAGTCAGGCAGATTATAATGATGTATCTGGTAGAAAAGATAAGGGGGAAAAAAATTAAAAATCCCCTGGGCCTGGTTACATTCTTCCACCTCTTTTGGTCAATGGGTGGGTGACTATTTATTTTCCTTGAACACAGGCCCTTTGCTGACACACCTGAGTTATGAGGCTGCTATCACCTTATTGTCCATTTGGTCATTAGCAAGAGCTTGGCTCATCCAAAGATTCAGAGAAGCCGAAAGATCATTCCAATAAGAAGCCTGAATTTTCTGTTTTCACTCTCATTTCGGGGGAACCTCTTACTGGAGGCCGTTCCCTCTGCTTCCTTCCTTTTCTAACTTTGAGCAGTTCTGTCACCTTGCCAATCATCCCTTCTAATGACAGTAAAGGTTTAGGAATTGTTACTGTCATCTCACAGAGGACCGTTAAATAAGGAAATGACATTACAAATAATTGTAGTCATTCAGATGATGTAAGTTATGACAACGCTAGCAACCTTCAGGTATTGCCAGAAAATTAGAGAGCTCTGCAGGCACATTCTTTGATTGGAAGAAGTGTTCAGGTTAGTTTTTAACTGATGGCGACAAATGAATTGAGAAGGCTGGGTTTAATTCCAGAAAAATACGACATTGAAAGTTCAACACTAAACTTTCATGTTTCTCCATTTTATTTAATATTTTTAATGTGTAAAATACTGGAAGCTACTTTTCCTCCTTGAAGCCTCCTCAATTCCACTAATAACACTTTAAAACTGTAGAAGATGTGTATCTTTAACTGCAAAATTATGAACTAGTAATGCATTTTGGGAAAGTGGCTTACATAACTAATGGGATTATACTGGCTGGAACCCGAAATATCGGCTGGAATCTGAAATAGTCTGCACTGGGGATTGTCTATCTCAAAACTCTTGAGGCAGAGAGTAGTAATACCAGCACTTGTATTGCAATGTGTTCTGTACAATTTGGGCTGTGATTTTTCAGAGCTATTGAACACCTTCAACTTCCTTTGAAATAATTGCTGACTTACAGGACATCTTAGAAAGTTTGGATTTGATTTTGGATTCCTTATGATTCAAAGGAGCGTTCATTCTGTTATTTGGACGAGCTCCACTGTGGTGTCTGTTACATATATTCAGATATGTATTTATACTGAGGTTACAGAGTTCCCTTAACCTTCAATGTTTAGATCTGGGGAACTGGCTTCCATCCATATCTCAGACAGCATCTCTTTGCTACATCCACCAGCAAACCTTGTTTGCATGACCATAATTGTAAACTTCAGGATTCTTTGATTTATAATCCAAAGTCAGGTACATATTTCCATATAAACCATTATATTTAGATATTCAGAGAAAAACAAACTCTGATTTACTTTTGCAAAAAACCTCTGGAACATTTCAAAGTAATTTACGTTGCCATTTACAATACTGTCTTATTAATTGCAATTCAGATTCTCTACACACCATGGAGTTCAGAGGACAAACCATGAGGACACACTGTAAGTTCAGAGGAAATATTCAGACTTTCATAGAGTCCAGGATGGTGGAACTTAAGAAATTTCTGTTCAGCTGTAAAACTCCATATGTATTGCTTCCAGATGAAGAATTTAGAGATTAAATGAGCTGTGCTTTTAGTTTAAGTTCAATGTAGAAACAGGTTGAGGCTTTTTGGGTATTATTTTTTTCCTTAGCTGTCAAGTATATTGAGCTTGATGCACAGAAAGCCTGAATCAAGATTTACTTGGTGTTCCCACATTTAGAAAGCTGGATAAGGTCTATTAGATCATCTAGTCTGCAATCCTGAGGAGATAATGTAAGACGCTACATTTTTTCACTGTTGCTTCCAGTTGATCCTGAAAATCTTGGCTGGTAGAACTTCCGTTGCATCCCACAGCTGGAGGCCTCTTACTGTGAGGAAAAATAAATGCATCTTGCGAGGCGTTCAAAATGCGGAGCCCCCGTCTAATTCTGCTATTTTGAATTTCCTGGATAGACAAGAAATGTGAGGGGAAAAAGGAGGATTTATTGATCTGGCCAAGTCATCACAGTTCCTCATGTAAGATATCTCTACCCCAACTGTGTGTGTGACCCTGATAGAAATGCAGCTGCAACAGTGGGGGTTGCCAACTAGAGGGAAATTATGAATCCTGAAGTGAAACCAGGTGGAAAGCAGCCTGTTAGAAAGCTTGGAAACTGCTGCCAAAAATTATGAGAGCACTCTGATCACTATGATTTTTAACAGCAATTAAAAAACCAGCAAGCTTGTAATAACACTCTTGCACACTTTATGAGAAGTAGGGTAAGTAACACCAGATTAATGAGATAAGAAAAACTGTGATATTGTTATTGATGACTGAATTATGATAGATGTAAAACTTGATAAAAATTTTCCTAAAAAGTGCAGTAATAGAGCAGTTTTGGAAGAGAAGTTTTGGTAAATGTCAGAAATGAGCAATGTTTTGTGGTTTTTTTAATTTGTTTGTAAGGTTTTTTGACACATTGTGAAATCCCCTGGTATAAGTTTGCTTCCATTAGTACTTGGAGGGATGGATATGAGAGCAAGGGGAATGTTTTGGATTAGAAAACAACACTGAGAAAGAAGGGCACTACACAACTCTGATTTATTCTGGATAACTGACAGTCTGTGGTGGTGTGTCATTCTGTACTGAGTGAACATCTCAGCAAGAGTTCCGCCTCCTCTCTGTAAACCTGGTAGTTAAGCCAATTAAAGGTGCACAGAATCAGTCGTAGCATGTGCTTCTAATGTATACCTTTAAATTGAATTATTACCCTTCAAGCACGCTGGAGCACCACGTACTTTGTTAATCAGGCACCAAGTAGCTGTGACCAACTTTGTTTCTTTTCTCATTCATGTCATTTGCAAGTAGAAAAGGTATCCCTTTGGGCAAATCATGTGAGGAAGCTTTCAAATGCCATAGGATGTGTCCACCAAATTCACTGGTACTTTTGCAGTGCATTGTAACAGTGTGGTGTCTAGGAGCCAGGACTGCTCAGACATTATCAGAATAGGGCAAATATTATCAGAGGAGAAATGCACCCATACCCATGTAGGTGCACTCTGCAGCAGATAAACAGTGGCAGCTACTGGTTTCCAGGGAGGATAGATGCCATTGCAAGGGCTGTAAAACTTTGAGCCAATGAACACGAGTGGCTGGATTAACTCAATTTCAAGAAAAGTAATTTAACGGAGCTCTTTTCTGCATCTGTCAGTTTGCAGGGTTGGTATTTTTCATTTGCAGTAAGCCACTGTGTGCCATAGAGTGGTGAGGAAATGAAGCAGGAGAAACTGAGCTGAGATTTGTGAAATGGGCAAATATTTAAATTAGTAAAGGCAAAGACTTCAGTGGCATCCTCTGAAATATTATATATGTAGGGAAGTATTAGGCCAGTGGCAAATCTGCTCCTGGGATGTGTAACATACTGCCAAACTCAGAAAATGAGAAAATCAATCTAGTGTCAATTGTTGCCTGGTTCTACTCTCTCTATGGGTTTGTATTCATGTATGAAAATACAGATCCTCAGGTTGGTTGTGAATAAACATTAATTCATTGCTTTCAGTGTGTTTCTACCAATTTATCCCAAGTGAGAGATTGGCCTGGATTTAGTGGAGGTAGCAATATCAGTGATTTGTCCTCCATTCTCTTTCCTGAGAAAAGTATTCTAACAGCTGAAGAAACTGATAAGTCATTTGAAAAGACAAATAAAATATAGGTCTTGCCTCCAAAGCTTATTCACTGCAGCCATTATTGTTACCTCTGCTGCTTCCTGCTCAGTGGGAAAATGCATGTTAATCCCTCGTGCAGATAAAGCCCAAGTGATCTCAGATCAGTAACATCCAGTATTGACAGCATAGTCATATTTTCTTTCCTGAGAGAGAAAGAAATCAAGGTGACCTCACAAAAGAAGGTTTTGCTTTCACCATATATTTGCGAGGGGGTTGTTTGGCTGCTTTGGGTACTGAGGTTTTTTTCTTCTTTTTTTTTTGCAGACAGTTCTTGCCAGTTGAAAGCCAATTAAAAAAAAAAAAAAAAGCAAACTGAGAATGCTCTTGTTCTGCAGCTGATGACAGACATTGCCAGGCAGGGTTCCCAGTGACTCAGAAGCAGGGACAAATCTATCTGGGATCCTAGAAACACTGCTTTGCTCTAGGAGAAGTTCGTATTACCTCTGTTGTTGCAAACAAAATAGGGTCAGGAATTTGTCATTTTTCAGCAAAACTTTGTCTCCTCTGAGAATTTCCAGATAGATTTGCTTTGATGCGATGGAGTCATAAGGACTAAACTATCATCTTGTCAGAGCTACTTCTCTTCCAAATGCCTGTTTAAAATATAGTGGCATAGATGTCTCAGTGTTTCAGAGCAGGATGCTGTTTAACTTTCTCCTGTTCTCTTGATGTTCATTCCCATAATATTGTCAATGTCTTTGAAGAAACAAACAAATGAAATAAAAGCTGAAACAAGGTGGCCCTGCAAGCATACACGGGGGGATTTGTCACGTTCCTTGCTCAAAAAGAAAGCCTTTGAGAAGAAGCAACTGGAGGTGTAGTCATGGGAATGTTCGGAGACTGATCCCCTCCTCCTTCCCTCCCACATGCCATGTCTCCCTGGGCCCTCCTTTAAAAGGTGGTCAGCTAGTCTGCAGCAGGAGGGAGGAGGACAAGCACCTGGAAAGCCAAATGGTGCAGCTCTTTTGTGAAAGTAGGCTTGAAGACTGGTCAAGGCAACATGAGAAGAACGCCATGCAACAGCAACGGACCAGTTCATGTTACTGGCGGGAGCACTATGGTCAGGTAGACAGTCTTCCTCAGGGAATCATGCCTTCTGCAAATTATAAAGGACAAAGGGAGAGAACGGCCACTTTGCCTTCGCTTCATGGAGTGATACCTCCTCTTGTGTTGAAGCTCCTCTTTGTTGGATATTTAGGGGTCAGGGTACAAACTATATCCAGTGCAGTCCTGTCCTGCAGAGGCTCTTCTGTAGCCATGGGAGAAAAAAGAAGGAATATTCCTATTCCTCACCCCTTGGCAGTTGGATCAGCCTTTTTTGGGCCTCCTGTGAGGCAGCAGCACCACCAAAGTGTGCTGGTGTGTAAATGCTAATGATAATCTAGCCCTGTGCAACATTCTCTTCTGATCTCATGCACCGGAGCCAAAAATAAATGTCATTTTTTTCAGGTTACAGGGATGTGATTTGTTCCTGTGGTTTTAGTTTGGTTTGAAATCTACCCTAATGTCTTCTCTCCATTTTCCTTGCATGTAGATGTAGCATCAGGATTAATTGTATCATAAACTCCAAGTTATCTTTTTCATATCCTACTTGAAAGTGCTTACTGACAAGATGGTATTTTTGTTGAGTTGGAATTGCACATACTATGGGTGTAATTCTCTGCTTTGTTCTTTTTGTTCCATTTTTGTTTTGTCAGAGTTTTATTTTTGTGCTGTTGAGTGATATACAGTTGACTTAAACTTTAGAAGGGAAAAAAAAAAAAAAGACTTTTCAGCTTATTCAGTTTTTGAAGGTGATTTTCTATCCATTCCTGTGTAAAACAGTGTATATGTATTTGACCAAAACCCAGATGTCAGCTTCATAGCCTGGATACTTCATCTCCAAATTAAAGGCATATTTACTCCCCACTTTATCACACAAGGGTAGAAATGTTGCTTCAAGATCTAATTCAGACTTTGAACTTCTGCCAGAGATCAGGCCAGCAGCCTTCCTGATCTGATCAGTCTAGTTTGCCAGCCACAGATGGGCCCCTATCACTGCCTGTCAGGCTGCATGCTAACATTGTCATTCCCAATATCCAGTTAAATGAACTCCAACAGCACAAAACAGCACAGGGTACAGCATGCTTTTGATACTTTCTCCACATCTCTAGGTGCAGTTGTTTGGCTTTAAGGAGGAGAGGTCTCCTCCTGTGGCCTCTGTGCTCAGCTGGGATGGCAAATTGCATTATTAGTATTAAAAAGGAGGTGATTGGTGACAGCCAACATGGCTTCACTAAGGGCAAATAGTGCCTAAAAAATTTGATGGCCTTCTATGGCGGGGTTACAGCCTTAAGTGGATAAGGGAAGACCAATTGATGTCATCCGCCTGGACTTGTGCAAACATTTGACACTGTCCTGCATGACATCCTTGTCTCTAAATTGGAGAAACATGGACTTGGCGGATGGACCACTCAGTGGATAAGGAACTGGCTGGATGGTCACACTCAAAGACTCGCGGGCAATGGCTTGATGTCTAAGTGGAGATCAGTGACAAGTGGCGTTCCTCAGGGATCAGTGTTGGGACCAGCACTGTTTAACACCTTTGTTGGTGACATGGACAGTGTGATTGAGTGCACCTTCAGCAAGTTTGCTGATGACACCAAGCTGTGTGGTGTTGTCAAGACGCTGGAGAGAAGGGATGCCATCCAGAGGGACCTTGACAGGCTGGAGAGGTGGGCCTGTGCAAACCACATGAATTCCAACAAGGCCAAGTACAAGGTCCTGCATGTGGGTCAGTGCAATCCCAAGCACAGCTACAGGCTGGGTGGAGAATGGATTGAGAGCAGCCCTGAGGAAAAGAAGGACTTAGGGGTGTTGGTGGACAAGAAGCTCAACATGAGCCGGCAGTGTGTGTTTGCAGCTCAGAAAGCCAACCATATCCTGGGCTGCATCAAAAGAAGTGTGACCAGCAGGTCGAAGGCAGTGATTGTCCCCCTCTGCGCTGCTTTTGTGAGACCCCACCTGGAGTACTGCATCCAGCTCTGGGGCCACCAACATAAGAAGGACATGGAGCTGTTGGAGCAAGTCCAGAGGAGGACCATGAAGATGATCAGAGGGCTGGAGCACCTCTGCTGTGAGGACAGGCTGAGAGAGTTGGGATTGTTCAGCCTGGAGAAAAGAAGGCTCCAGGGAGACCTTACAGCAGCCTTCCAGTACCTGAAGGGGCCTACAGGAAAGCTGGAGAGGGACTGTTTATCAGGGAGTGTAGTGACAGGACAAGGGGTAATGGTTTTAAATTGAAAGAGGGTCGATTTAGATTAGATGTTAGAAAGAAATTCTTTACTGTGAGGGTGGTGAGGCACTGGAACAGGTTGCCTAGAGAAGCTGTGGATGCCCCCTCCCTGAAAGCGTTCAAGGCCAGGTTGGATGGGGCTTTGGGCAAGCTGGTCTAGTGGAGGGTCTAGGGGAGGTGCCCCCTGTGGCAAGGGGGTTGGAACTAGATGATCTTTAAGGTCCCTTCCAACCCAAACCATTCTATGATACTGTGAAAAATAGTAATGATAATAATATCATAACAACACAGGTCATCTCAGAGTGTGATGCAAACCTACTAAAGCATCAAAAAAGCTCTTAATATGGAGTGAAATCTTACGGAGAGGTGTTTTGTGAAGCCTAGAAACCACCACAAAGAATGTATAGTTTTTAGATTCACCAAGCTGATGTCTGTTCTTTTGACATCACGCTTCTCACAAAGCAGTGGGCATACTCTCATTGTTTCTTTCCAGTTGGCAGATCTCTCTTCCCTCTTGATCCCAGCCCTCTTTCTTTTCTTAAGTGTTTAAACACTTGAAGTAATTTCTTACACATATTAATGTAACTGATGTCTGAATAAAATAAACCATCCAGGTAGTTTTAATGTTGCTTATGTTGTCCCTCAGTATCCATAATAAAGAGGATTTTGAATTCAGCTGAATGGGAGCTTCCATTAATGTAAAAGCCTTGCAGCTCAAAATCATTTGGTAATATTAGGAGCAAGGAAGGGCAAAAGAAAAAAAAAAGGAGATGCAATAGCACTTTGCACATAAGTGCATCCATACACTTGAAATGCATTTATTTTTGAATAATGTTCAGAAGCTCCAACAAAGGGGAAAAAAAAAGAGAAGCTGTCACCCATTTACCAACTGGAGACCTCATTTTAGCACATTTAAGAACTATTGTTGCACCTGCATTTCCTCCACATTAGAAAGTCATTCTCTCTCAAAGGGAAAAAAAAATGTGTACATATTATTTTTTGAAAAGGAGAACATATTCTCCTCCAAGTCCAAGGTATAGAAAATCTAGATATATTCATGCTGCTCCACAATGCTTGACCTGGAAGTTGATCCAGCAGTACTGCGGTGAGGTTCCATATCTGCTTTTCTACTTCATCTGCTTTCTCTGCTATAACAGTTAATTTTGATGTTATTTTTGTGCACATCTTCATTTTCTTCAATTCTCTTCACCTTCCACAGGAATTAGAAACCTCATAGGAATTAGAAAAGTTTTCAGGTTGCCCTTGTTTATTTTCATCGACGCTTTCTCCCACGAATACTTTTTTCTTCTTGTTTCTTACACCAATGTCTGCAATTTGGACCACAGAAATCACATAAAGTCCTTGTGCTTCACTATACTCTGAGCTGGGTAAGAAAATGTTTGCACCTAGTGTTCTAGAAAACAACTTTCAAGTCCTCACTGTATTCATGGATACATGCAGATAGCATCCAGCTAAAAAAAGACAACTTGTGTTGCTTTTCTTTGACCTAAGAACTCATGTACCAGAATGGAAATCTTAAAACAAAAAATAGTTCCACCTGCTAAGTACAGATGCTATTGAACTCCCCTTGATGCTCCAGAGTGGTTTTTCAAAACAAAGGTATAAACGTAAACTTTGGCAGAGTAGTGGTGATATGTTGACGTAAGTTCCTCTGTGCCTACTCTGCAGACAAAATGAATCTGTTATAGCCCTCATTAGTTTAAGCATCCTGTGTTTGGGTCTGTAAGTCCCTGCTTCATTCCTTGGCCAAGGCGGCAGCTACTCCAAGAGGTTTCTGCGAGGATATCATGTGAGGAACCTTTTAGTTTCTTCTTTTTTAGTTTTATTTCTGTTGATTTGCAGGTACTTTGCACCAAGGATTATTTTTGCTGTTGCAAATACTCAGAGCGAAGTACAATATGGTTTCTGTCAGCTGCTTCAGTAGGTTTCTGATATAATAGTTTTACTTAAATCAGTGTTATCAAAGACATGGAGAACAGGAACAGAATGGAAAGAAGGGCTTGCCAGGAGTGTGAACAGTGGCCTCCATGTGGAAGGTTCGTATGCAATGTAAATCTCAGGGTATTCACCCTGGAAAAGGCTTGGAAGCAAGAAGGAAAAGAGAGACCAGTCTTCTTCCATCTGATTGTTACGTAAGCTTGTTTGAAGAGATGTTCAGTAAAGGGCTTTCTCCCTCATAACTGCTTTTTCTATTTCGTGAGCCTGCAGCAAAACTGTAATCCTTTCAGAATGCCTCCTTTAGCACAGCTGCCTGCAGGAGGGAGGATAAAGCCCAGTAGCATTTTCAGCAGGAGTTCAGGACTAGCACAGTGTTTCGGCAAAGACGCTATTAACATCTGTTTATCTGCTGTTCATGGTTTGAGTCTCAGTGGGAACTCCTCTGCCAGGGGGGAAAGAGTTTCAAGTAAGGTCAAGTGAGAAATATACTCTTCCCCACTTCAGGTCATGGAGGGTTTATTTTCACTGTGTCTTTGTTGTTTTTCCTCAAGCTAAAGTACAAAGTCATCTGGACTGAAAAACACATGTTGATCATTGTGCACGAAGATGGGTATTCCATGTGTGGGAGGCAGCACTGCCGTTCACCTTTTCTCTTCTTCCAGACAGTAGCAATACTTGCGATGAATCCCTCTCTGAACAGAAAGGTTATGCTGATATATATTAAGCATTGATAGGTCTTTCGTTCTTCCTGTTGTCTTCAAAATGCGGCCAATTATCTTTCCCTGTATTGGTGATTTCTCTGTACTGGTGATTAATCATTTCTGCTGAGCTGCCGTGGGCTTTCCCATTAAAAGAAGAAACAAATAGACAAGCAAACCATGGTTATGGGTTCAAGCGATATAAAGTTGGCCAGGTGGCAACTTCAACTAGACGAGAACATTTCATAATTCGGGAGCTGAGGTTTCCTTTGCCCAGGGTGGAAAGGTTTGAAGTCTCCAGGGAAGGACAGAGTGGTATTTATTTTAATGTTATTATTTCTAAACATCAGGAAGTGGCTGTTTGTTCTAAGGTAGCTGAAATGGAGCTAAGCACTACTGTTAATATTTGCCTTTCAGCAGGCTTGACGGTGACCTTCCTCCCCCTAGTTCACCCAAATGAAATTGAAAGATGGAAGGAAAAAAGTTGTAAGTTCTCAAAAAGGACTGTCTTCAAAAGTCATGCAATAATGCTGTGGATGGATTTTAAAATAGGGCTTGTTAAATTTATGATCACTAATAACATTTGTAGTTACAGTATGCAAGCAAAGATAAGGCCACTCTAATTTCATGCTTCAGGAGCTGAGATGATTGCCCACAGGGGGTCAGGAAGGATATTTTCCCTCCATGCGTATACAGCACTGCACAACTGATTGGGACCCATAATCACCAACACACCCAAAGAACATGCCTAGCTTTAAGCACATGCTTAAGTGATATGCCGAGCTGGGGCCGTCGAGCTTTCTTATTACCATGGGTAATACTAAGTGCTCATGTAGCATTCTTCAGTTTCCAAATCCTCTAGACATACTGAATGAAATCCTGCTCATTCTGATAGTAACTTCCTCCAGTTCAGTCTGGTATCTCCAGGACTGCCAATGACTGATTGTGTTGTCTGATTTGTTACCTAACACATTTAGTTCTGTAAACTTCCCCAAAAGGACTACATATACAAAACATGAGTAATGCAAGACACTAAAAACACTTTGGAGTACTCCACTGGAATCAGTAGCTTTCTCTAATCTTAGGTTTGAATTTCTGAGATAATGAATCATTGGTCATCAAAATATAGGGATCGTATATATATGATCTATATGTTTACTATTCATCTATGTGAATGGTAAACAACCAGCAAATTAAAATGAGCATCCTTATCTAAAATTACAATGTTTATGAGAAAAAGTAGTGGAAAGGATGGTAGAAACTAACCTTCGATTTCAAAGAGGTTGCATAGGTATGTCAGGAATTGAATATAATGCTGAATTTTTAAAATACTTTTATGAGAGACTTACAGAAAGTATTTCACTATTCCCATTCAACGGATGGAAAAAATAAGGCAAAGCAATTAAGCAAATTGGTCTAAACTTGGAGCGTTTTTGAGAGATTGTGTCATTTGCCAGAAAAAGAACATAATATTTGATCTTTCTTAAATGGCTCATTCTGGCTGTTCACATGGGAAGAAAAAAAAAAGTAATCAAGTTATATATCTATTCATGTATCTATAAATTTCATATAAATATAGAATGAATATAGGTATTTTCATATCTATTTATTTTACACAAAGAATCTGTACTGTACTGTTGGGTGTTAATGTTTTATAATATATGATACATTCACATAGTTATAAGGATATATTTTAGCAATTCTGGTCCAGTTGGATTTGTGACAGATATTATGAAGTTTAGAAATTTTGACATGATAAATAAAAGCGATCCTTTGGGCAAGTATCTGCAGCCTCTGTTTCTCAGTAGCTCAGACAGCTGGCAAAGCACAGGATTTGCCTTCTCATGTCAGTCAGTCTTTGGATGGAAAAAGCAGCCATTTTGACATTGCATCCAGGAGAGAGATGCACTTTGTATGGGTTTTGTTTGATAGGAATCCATTTATCTTGTGTTGGATTGCTTGATGTTACGGTGCTGTAATTTTTTACCTCACCCATGTGCTCCTGTTGCTATTCCCCTGGGCTCCTCCAAGGAGCAAGAGTACAGTTCAGTACTTCCTCATTCCGAGTATTTCAGTCTCGTTAAGATCCAATGTTTACTTGTTTCAAGAGGTGAAGATTCACAAATTCAAGTCATTTGAGTCAGATTGGCAAGCAAGCCAGATGCCATAGGCAGAAACGGGACACATCTCTTTACTCTGTCCCTGAGCAACAGCAGGGGAGTAACGTGGAAAACATTTGTGTGCCCTCAACTTTTGATCAATTTCTGGATATAGCGTTTCCCTGCACCGTGTGATGTCAGCTAGATGATGCGGACAATATAGGTAAGGCTTGCAACAATAATAATCTGAAAATCACTCCTTCAGAACTGCACACAGTAGGAACCAGACTTGTCCAAAGCTACTTTTGACTATTCTGTGGCATTTTATTTTATCGACTATATGATCTGTGGTGGGTTAAGAAATGAGTTCATTTCCACAAAGTGATGTATCAAAGCAGTATTAGCAAAGCAGCATGTCAGCAGGCATATTTTGGCAAGGGTAAGAGTAGAGGGCGTGATGAGCATACTGGGGCTATTCTTACAGCTGCCTGCCTTTGCTACTAAATGCCTACCTTCCCTCTGTATTTGCAGTCTCTGAGTCTTCGGTGAGAAGCTGGGAGATTGACAGGTCTCTGGCTGAGATACAACCCATTCCAGAATTTCCTGTGTGAGAACCGCAGGTACCCTGTTTTCAATGTACTGTAGGTGACAGCCTTATATTAAACCATACAAAGAAATTAGTGAAACCAAAGCTCAGTGTCTCCCCAAATTTGGTGATTCAGGCCGGTCCAATTTTGAGCAATTTTCTTAGCGAGCAGCAGTGTTTATTCTCAGTAGCAGCCATTCATTTATTCACATTAGGACAACATGGGTTTTTGGAGCTAAAATGTAGGAATGTGACAGAAGCCAATTACCCACTGCATGCTTGGCTACATGGGTATTGGGGAACACATGCCACCCATTTCAGCAGTGATTCTGTCCACCAATTAATCCCTAGGGAGGAAGGTTATAAAAGGCCCAATGAGAATCTCTGTGTAGTGAGACCTATTTTAAAGTGGTTTAATTGCCAACAGCCAACTGGGAGTACAGGGTTTGGATTTTTTTTAATTATAATTGTTATTATCTTAGAATTTTTGCAGCTCTTTCCTATCTGTGACTATTTTTATATAGCTTAATATCCAGCTTTTTTGTATCACCTTATAGTTAAACATTTATAAACAATTGGAGATTTTGAACAAAGGAGAAAGGTATATACAGAATAAAAGTAGTTGGTGTAGTCTGTGAAAAGTGGGTCTTAAAGCTTCAACTTGAAATGTGGTGGGAGTAGATGTCCCACATCTGTAATCATGAGTCTGATTATGTCTTTGTTGGAGATACTGAAATTGGCTACTATGCAGAAATAGCAGGCTAGGCAGGGGAAAGAGACTATTTTCTCTTTAGAATTGACTGTATTAAAATTTAAAGGAAGTTCAAGAAATGCCTGTCAAAAAGCTTTGTATTTAAAACTGCCAACAATCTTTATAACTTCTGGCCCGTCCATCACTCTTGTTTTCCTTTTTTTGTTTAACCTTTTCTAAGTTAAGTTGAAATCAGCACTTCCTGTTTTTACAATTTTGTCATTAGTTGTGTTTCAGAAACATAAGTGTTGGCAGTAGTGTGCTTCAAAATGCAGCATCCCAGAGGAAGCGAGCATTTACTCTGTGTTATATTGCATCATAATACGACATAACACAGCTTGAATTGCATGCTCCAAATCTATGCCCTAGAGTGAAGTATGATTACCTAAATAAGCATAGAAAGAAAATAAGGAGGTTTCAGAAAGTTAGAATTAACTAGCTCCTTGGGGCCGAACTGATTTTCCCATCATGCACTCCTCCTCAGTACGGAATCCGGGAAAATAAAACACTGCTGGCTGGAGGTGCGATGTGTTGTGCTCTGTGTGTCAGCGTAGCTGGGATACATGGAGTTATGCTGAGAAGGACACAAAGTGCAGTCAGGGACCTCTATTTTCAAAACTTTCTGGCTTGATATTGCACCCTGTCACTACTGATAAGCTTGTGGGAGGCTGGAGGAGGAGAAGAGGGTGTGCTCCCACATGGTTTTACCCTGTTCAAGAAGTAAGTACCCATAACATCTACCATAAATCCCTAATGGTAAGTAGAGGAATGATGGTCTAGGGGTCGGGATGAAAATTTGTGATTCTGGAACTATGGGTTGAATTCCTTCTTCCATCTCAAAGCTGATGCTTGATTTTCAGCAAGTTGCTTATCTCCTCAATTCCCATTTGTTCAAGACAGGTAATAGTAGATTCTTGCTTCCCTGGAAACAAAATTGTGTGAACGAGTATGAGAAATAGGGTGTTTTGGAAACCAGAGGGGTAGGGAAAGGACTGAAATCTAGTTGTGGAAGTCCTGCGAGGAGTTGCCCTTGATTTTCTGTTACCTGCTGTTGGTAGGCTGGAATATTCCTGAGGTTTTTTTTTTTTTCTTCTCTCTGCCTCAGGTTCCCAACAGAGGCTCAGAGCGTAGCTGTGCTGCAGTAATTCCTGCAGTGACAGCAAAGAAGGAGGATTAATGGCAAGTTGCTGGGGGAGGGAGAGCTCATTTGTTTGAGCTCCCTGATAGACATCCCTATTGCCGAGCAGTTCTTCAGAGCATCTCAGCAGACACTCTGGGTTTGTTTCAAGCCAGACCTGACTTGTTTGACATTGGGCTAGCAGGAGAATACGAAGCTGACACGTATTTCTCTCTCTACAATATGACCGTGATCCAAGGTTCCTTCAGCTGTTTTTGTGAAAAAAAGTTGATCTGATGTTTCTGCAGTGCTTTCCTATCCCAAAGGAGAATATTTCTCAGAATGTCTGTATGCCCACCACAAGTGAAAAGCAGCTAGTTTTCAGGCAGCAGTTAGCAACCAAACAACTCGAAATGTCACCTCCCTTAGTGAAAAGACATTTGATCTACCATTTGCCCAAGAACATTTAGGGGAAACCCCTGATGTTATGAAGAATGCCTTGGGACCATTCTTCACCAAGGCTTGGAACAAAATGTTTGTTGATTGTTCACAGAAGTATATGTCAGTAAGAAAAATATTTCTTTCTCCAATTTTTTCTGAGGAGTACTCAGATGCACATTAAAAAAACAGAGTAGCAAGAAGATTCTCTCAAAATAGGACGTCCACCCCCTGACTTCCTGAACTGAATGAATCACAGGTAAATCCCTCCCAAAGGCTACAAAATGTTAAGCCGAGAGATTTTCCACAATTTTGTTAGGGCTGTCTGTAAAAAATGGATGAATAACCCTGCTAGAAAGAATGGCTTTGTACAGAATGGTCATCAATCACTGACCATTCTTTAGCTATAAGCATTTGAAAAAGAGGTAGATAGCTTGGAAAGGAGATTCTTAATGTGATTTATTTATTTATTTGAAAAATAAATACGTCTCTTCATTTTTTTAGGCATCCAAATATGATTAATCATGCGAGAAATAAAATGAAATTGTGTGTCAGTAGTATTAAAATCCATTCCAGCTATCCACCTGGTTACTTCTTACCTAAGGTGCACACACTCTGTCTTCAGCAGAGACCATCGGACAGGTTTTGGTTCTGAGAGAGAGTTTGTCGTGAGAAGTATTAGCTTCACAGTCAGAAAGTTTCAGAAAATTATCAAATCTAGGCTATTTTGAAGAGCATGTTGGAGAGATTTTTTTGTGGGGAACTTCCTGTCAGCCATCCCTTCCTACTTGGAAGAAGAAAGGAGACTTCAGGTGTATTGTCCCTGATGGGCTTGCTGGAGCAAAGTATTTCTCTAAGAGTTGTAATCCTGGTGATACTGTACATTGCAAAACTGCAAGAATTGCTGGTTAAGAAGGGACAAGGCAGTGCTACAGAGATTGCTGTCAGGTAACAGAGGAGCTTTAATATTTGTATCATATCAGCTCCTGCAGCCTCCAGCAAAACTGGGGTCTTCAATGTTCAAGGCACCGTAGAACTGGAGCAGGCATAGCTGGCTTAGGTGCTTAAGCTAAGTAGATCAGAAGGTCAGTGTAGTGCCTTGGCTCCCTGTCCCTTGCAGCTAGATGTGTCAGGTGAATGATCTGCAGGTCCTGCTTAGCAGCTGCCTGGTGATAGTGGGAAGGACTCAGCAGAGGGGTGGCAGCCCCTTCTGGTGAGAGGGAAGGCAAGGAGGCACCCTGGTGGTGCCTGGTTTCTTGGGAGACATGCCACACAATTACTCATGGAAAGGAAAGTGTGGGAAATGCACCCTTTCCTAAAACAAGTAATTAAGAACAAAAAGCATCAAATAAATAAAAGCAAACCACCATGTCCCTGCCTTTTGTGTTCACTGAGCAACAGTCAGAAAACTTACCAGGTCTACCAGGCTGTGCTGGTTCAAATTCTTGTCATCTGCTTGCCAGGAGAAAACCCTAACACTAGGTGATAAATGCCGCAGACAGAAGGAGAGGGTTTGCCACTGGTACATGACAAAGGGCATTTCTGGCCCCGTGGAAGAAGATCGTTCCTCTGTAGCCATTCTAAACACTTTCCAGTGGCATACTTCTTTTCCTTTGTCATCCAAAATAAAGGCTTATGCTGACATCAGCACCCCCAGGGTCTCCTCAGCAGCTTCATTCAATTGAGGGAAAGTTCTGTCATGGGATTGTTTTTCTGGCAGGTACAATGGATGTAGCTGATCCATATACAATTTATTTGGCTGGTAAACTTCCCACCTGCCAGTCATTTATATTATTGAAATTTAGACCTCAGATGCCACACCCCCTTCATTTAATTTACTGTTTGACTCTCAGAAGTAGCCGTGGTCCTCACGGTAAAGATGTATAAGGCAAACACCAGCAGGAAGCACCAGCACAGCCGTTAATTGCATGGTGAGCTGCCATGCAGTGGGGAAAAGGAAAGGCAATCTTAAAAAGTATAGCACAAGTGGAGAGGGCCAAGAAGGAATTGTTCCTATCTTACACTGGCTCTATTCTATATAACCACTTTACTGGATTTACTCCAGCTTTACATAAATAGAGGTAATACCAGGATTAGGTGCAACTAAGGGTGTCTAAATAAGTTGATGTCCGACTCTCATGCAAAAGGGGTTACAGTGGTGAGATCCTAATCTTCAAATAAAACCTATGCACACTGCTAGATTTTGCAAAGTATTTTAAGAAGAAAAGAGCTACTTTAATGCTTTTGAGCTGGAAACTTTGGAGTTGCCTCTGCTGTTTCTTTGTCTAGCATTTTCATTATTATGCTAGACAGTAAAGAGTTAGCTAGTAATAAAGTGAGATTTGAGGTTAAATCTGTGATAGCTCTAAAATCAGGAACAATTGTGAGGTATAATTAAGTTGAAAAGGCCACAAAGGAAGAGTTTCTAATTTTAACATAAAATACACAGCTTCAGTTAAAAAAAAAAAAAAAAAAAGAAAGAAAAAGACTTGGCAAATTTTATAGAGAGCAATTGTAGAAACCACATAAGACTCATAACTAATACATATCAATTTTCAGAAGTCATAAAGATTGATTTTTTTTTTTTTAAGGAGTAGCTAAAAGACTGTTTTACTTTGAGTAAGTTTTCTTCTGTGTTCCAAGAACTCTAACTTTTTAGTGCATGTAATTTATTATTTTCTAATAGTATTTATTGAGAATGGGAAATGTAACACACTGGCTGCTAACTTTGTGTAATTATAGATTTAAGCACTGATGGTTAAATCCAGATTGACTAACACTAATGCAGATAAGTTTCATGAATACATCACAGCTGTGTGCATGAGTAAAGCCATGCACGCTTGCTTAACTGCAAGATTAGGGTTTAGGTCTTCTTCCACAAGAGAATCATGAAACTACTCGGCTGTCTATTGTGTCTGTAAGCTGTTCAGTATGGTGCTACATGTTACATGCAACAGTAATGATCAATAAACTTAAAAAAAAAAATCTACATAGGCATTCATATACAGTTAATCTTTGTATGATATATTAAAAATAAAAACAATTATATAGATGATGTGTAGTTACAGTTTTCAGTGTTTACCGACAGTAAAGATAGCCATGAAGCAAAACTCTGTGATTGCTTTGGAGGGAAAAAGTAAAGTTCAGTGCAGCATGAAACATCTCTTTGTCCATGTTAAGGCAATGGTTTTAATTCTTACATTGTTTTAGAGTTTTTCAATACAGACAAGGAGAGGCAAGGAAATAAATATTTGGAAGTTTTTCTAAAGTATAGTTTCAGTTAGACTGCAGCAAAGTAGTAATAACTATAGTAATATGGTGTGCATCATTAAAAATACAGTAATCAACACTTGCTGCACTAGACTTGCAAAATTCTTTTCCTTAAAATACAGTGGCAAATTTAACTACTGTAGAGGTGAATATTGATTTAGTGATTAGGGTTTTTTTAGTAATGATGCCTGGTTTTACATGATTTTGCATATCTTATATCATGTGTACACAGTAAATGTGCTATGTCTATAAACAGTAAATGCAGAATTCTCCTTGAAAAACAGAAGAATAGCTGCATGGTTCAGACCAAAGCTCAGTCCAGTCCAGGATCCTGTCACTGGCAGTGATTAACCGGATAGCTAGGAAAACATGGAAGATTGGGACAAACATGTTGTAGTACCTCCCTGGTATACACTCCCAGTTATCAGCTATCTCGAGGCCAGACATTCTTGTGCAGAGGTATTTATTTCTGTATTGAATAGCACTTGCTGGATTTTCATTTCATTAATTTGTCTAATTGCTTTTTTGAAATCATATGAACTCTTTAGAATGCACAATATCCTGTATTCTCCGTGGATAAATAGTGCTGTTCATATAGTGTTTGTAGTTTGCGTCTCTGAATTTAATAGTGGTGTGCCAAGTGGTTAGCAACTCTGGATTTTACAGACACTTCCACTGAAAATTCATTCAGTATTTTTTATGTTAAACCATAGCAATTATTTCTGTGCAAGTCCCAGTGAGCCTTCAGTTACCTGTGTAAGGTAGTTGAGAAGTTTGATGCAAGGTCTCCCAGAAACAGATATATGCTAGCATTATCAATGCTTTAAGGAAGAAGCAGACAGAGCAATTTGTAACATGGATAATTGTTTCACTTGTTTACAGTTCCTTTTGCAACTTTGCATGCAGTGGCTTTGAAAAGTCTCTTATTTAAATTTGTCTAAATCCAGAATAACTACTGTGTTGTTTCATAGGTGTAACAGAGACCCAATTTGACCAACTATAATTTTAATTTCCTGACCTCATCTGTGGCTGTCTCCCGTTAAGCAGCTGCCATGTTTCACCACAGCAATGGGTGATGTTATTCCTGCATAGTATGAGATACACACAGCACTGAAAAGAATGTATTGTTATGCTTCTCAGGAAAACGATGCTCAGGCAACACTGGTTTCTCTGCATGGATGTAGCTGTGCAGTGAAACAGGAGTTGGAGACTCGTGTAATGTTGCCAGACCCTGTCCTCTTAAATAACTCACTTTTTGGTTCAGGTGGAGATACTCAGTTGTGGCTTTACCAAGTCACTAAAACCCCTGAAGCATCCCCACTTAACAGCTAGTCCTGAGGTCCATGTGACAAGATGAGAAACTATGTAGCTCCCTCTCCGTCTTCCTTCTTTTTTTTGCCTTCACGTTGACAAGGAAACACATCTCCATCCCTGATTATCAGTGTAGTGATGTTTTACTGACAGGACATCAAAATAATTTTATTTTTTTCAGGTCGTATTGGCATTCCCAGTGCATAACAGCAAGAATTGAGTAAAAACCTCAGATAATTTTCAAGAGAACCTAAAGGCTAGTTCTATTAGCTCCTGGATGACTTTAATTTATGTGGCCAACATTAACTGTGAGTGACACATTAAAAAGCCCATGCCGGTACTGATGTTAGCAACATTTCAGCAATAACACCTTTTCATGAGTTACTTGTTCCTGAACAATTTCTCCACTGTATTATTTTAGACAAAAACCATTCTCTTTCTGTTGTTGCCAGATGGATCATCCACCTTAAATTCCTTGGCTATGCCTATGCCTGCTGATCAATGCAGAAGAAAGACTAGTCCTATTTATAGATGAGTCTCTTCAACCCAGTCCAGCCCATGCATTATTCTAGGCTATCGACAGAAACCCAGTAGAAACTTCTCCCCTGCAGAGTCCCTCTTGTGTGCTGTCAGTCAGTTGCTGTTCTAAATCTGCTCTTTCTTCTTTATGGAATTTTGTGCTTTTTCCTTCTGTAGTAATCAGCAAGTTCAGAATTCTTGCATTTCAGAAACTGTTGCCTAAAATCTGTACACTAAATAGTCATAGACATACATATCAGTGTACAACAACTGGAGTAGCCTCAGGGACACCGTTACTTTCTGCCAGTTGAAGAGGAGGAGTGGATAAGGATGACTTTGATGCTTGGCTGGTCTGGATATATGGTGCATCACTCCTCTTGACTGTTCCATCTTTCCTTTCTCTCTTTGCCTATCTGTCAGGCTTCAGGGGCTGGGAGGCTGCTGGAGAAGTACACTACAACCCGTCTCACCAAAATGCAAACAATTATGCACTTAAGTTTCCCTTTCTAGTGGCTGAAATTTACCTGTGTTGTTGAAAGACTCTGGAGAGCAATTGGGTCTCCTGTGGTCACAGCTATTTGGTAATGCAGAGTAATGCAGTGTGGCAGGAACATGTTCTCCAGTCTTCTGTCCCCTGCAGGTTTACAATTCAGCAATACTAACTGTTCAATTAACAATATAAATGAGCTGAAGGCCTGTATTAGAACAGTAGGCAGAGTTCACACATTCTTTATGTGTTTTCATCTCCTAATTAACCAAACATTTTATTTTATTACGGTATGGAAGCATTGCTTACTGACCATTTGCACCACTAATTACTACATGCAGAGAATAAATTTGATCCTCCTATAAATGTAAAATTTATGTCTTTTCCCCCACATATATTTGTCTAAGCCTAAGATCACTGTACAGAAAAGGAGTAAGCCTTCATTACTTTACTGCAAATATGATGACTGACCTTAAGTGAGAAATACTAGAAGAATAAGTAGGCAAAAAATGATAAGAAGGGACCCACTGGCTTTTATCATTCTCACAGAGTCAGGTTGCTCTGTCCTTCAGCAGCTATCATATATTGTTTGCCATGAGACCTGCAGTTAATCAAAGAAGGTCTCCCCTGTATTTTGCATGCCTGTGACTCTGGGAAAAGCTTTATCTATGGACAGAAGGACTTCTGTTTGGGAAGTTACCTGCCACAGACACTTACTGGTCCACAGTAGGAGCTAAGAAGAGGCAAATGGGTAAAGAAAGGATACGCCTTGAGGACAGAAAGAAACTACTTGAATCCTTTGACCCTTGTCTGTTGCCTACCTAGACGGGAATGTGAGAGGGAAGTGAAAAGAAATGTAGAAAATGTCTCTAAGCAAGTTCTCTGAGTCTATTCTCTAAGGCTCTGTCATGTTATCAGCAACAGAGGGAATGATCTGCACCCTCAGTTGTAGTACTGGGGTTTTCTCTTGTTGTTGTTTTTCTTAAATCTGGAGTGATAGCCGTGATGGCATCAGTGTGGTCTAGCTATAATGAGAGGGGATATTTCTTCCTGTGTGCTATAAAATATTAATGTCTTTGAACTCCATGCTAATAAATATAAATTAATAATACTGTAGAAACCAACTGTCAGTCTGGCTTGTGTTCTGGCAAGATAAAGGAACTTCAAATGACATTTTTGTCCCATCTGAGCATACTTGGGTAGGATCTTTACAGGCAAATAATTAGGAGAGTCTGGGCTTTTTGAACGCTGTAAAAACATATTTTTTGCAAGTTTAAATTCCTAGGCAATGGATTTTAAAAGCTATCTTGGGAGTTCTGCATGCAGTTCCCCAAGGGTAGTAGTGGAAGTCACAAGAATGAAAAATTGCCTAGATTCTGATGGAAATGACAGTGATTATGCCGCTTAGGGCTTTGCATAATATTTGGTTAAAGTGGCCTGGCAAAGGTTAATCTTCCTTGAACAAAAAGAAGAAGAAAGTTGTCCTCAAACCCTTTAACCTGATGTTTGTTTTAAAGAGTAGTGGTTTTCCACTAACTGCTTGCACTCAATGGAAATGGTTTACAGTAGTGCTTCTGCACTGCAAGCAGTGCATGCTGCCACTTGTACTCTCATGTCATGCCTGCCACCCTACCACTGTCATCTGGCTAGACAACTGCAACCTTTCCTTTGAGATTTGGCCCTTGCTTCTGTCATTTTAAGATTAAATGTTTGTGCCATCCTTTACAAAAGAGCTGTAACTTTAAATAATTTGGAAATCACAGCTAGCGAGGAATGCAGCTATTTATTATAGGAAATACTTTGTATGGGCAAATGTGATCCCAGTGCTCTAGAAAATGTGAAATTGAAGTTGCTGGCTCTGATACGGGACTTGATACATGGGGAGATTTCTCCTCTGGGCCATGCTGTAGCAGCTGTAAACCTTAAACTCGAGCTTTCTCATTACGAAAGAGGGGAGCACCTCTGATGGCTCTGAGCAAACTGAAATTGCTGCCTATCCTGGGGTTAAAAATTGCCTTTCTGTGGTGACTTTTCAGGCTGCTGTAAAAGCCAGCTGTTTGAAGAGTATTTGGAGAAAGCTGAGAGCAAACTTCTCACAGCGATCACGGGAAAGGAAGTTGTTCCTGTACATTGTCGCATTCCCGCTGAAATGATTGCATTAATGCTGCTGGATTACGTTGTATTGTATAAATTCATGAAGGTGCTATAGGAGCCTAGAGTCATAGATATGTCTTTTTATTATTTTAATTCTAAATAAATTCTGTAGGCGCTGCAGTGCTCTGTATAAATGGCAAGGGAAGTGATGAAACTTAACGAGACTGCCTCCTAGCCACAAAATGACAGCTACAGGCAGATGACAGTTAGTAACAGATTTCCAAGCACCGTTTTTCTGTGATCTCAGCATCAAGACAAATACTCTTTTGTCAAATATAGATTTTGATTTCTATAGAGTGATAAATTGATATTACCTCAGCCTAGCTTAATCTTAATTACCTTAAATCTACCCCCACAAAAGGTCACACCAGCCCTCACCACAGAGATGGGTCTCCCATGTTGTGAAGAAAGCCCTGTAATGCACAGTGCCTCCTAGCAGAGAATTGCTGCTGGCAGGCGGGCTCAGAGCACCACGTTTGGAACAGGGTATCCCTGCGTGCATGGAAAAGAAAGTAGCAATACACAGAGAGAGCAGCACGTTGGGACAGTCGATTGCTTTGGCAGCATTTGTCAGAGCTGGGTTCCTTTGCTCTGCCAATAAGGAACAGGTTCTCATAGAAGTTGCACAGAGAGATCTTTTTGGGAGAGCTGGCTGGATTTCCATTAATCAAAAGTTGTGGCCAAAGGGCTGGATTTCTGTGACTCGGCTGGTGGTTCAACTCACCTCTGCAACCCTACCCTGAGGGAAGCTTGAGAAAACCAAACCATGTGAGAAGGAAGGCACACTTCCTGAAGCCGGACAAAGTAACATCCCTGTCGTAGTCATATACTCTTATTTTGCATGATAGATTAAATAAAAATTATAGGTTTTGTTTACTACAAACATTACTACAATTCTTTACTAGTCCAACACCCTTGCATTGCCCACTCTACATATTCAAATACATACTAGAGTCAAGCTGGCAGCAGAGTGTGTTGCATTAGTGATTAAGACAAGTGATAAAAACCAGAAGCTACTGACACTGGTGAAGGTCAGCACTCTGGAAACACTTGGTACTTCCTGCAGTTTACCTGTTGGTCGGAAAGCTCTTGTTACAGCTTGTGTAACGGCTATGCACAGGTATCCTTGTACTTTCCAAAATTTGCTAGTGGATTATTAACAAATTATTTGTAAGGTGGAAAACAGTGCAGTCACTCTATGATTTCAGCTATCAGCTGAGCATACTTTAGATATAGTTAATAGCAACTAGTCTATAGTTCTTGTGGCTGATACTTAATAGTCTTATAGCAAAAGATCGATTATTTTTTACTCCGAAGTCAAAAAAAAAAGAATAACCTCATCAAAATTTTTCCACTGAACAGTGGAACCGGTGCCCAGAGAGGTTGTGGAGGCTCCCTCCTTGGAGATTTTCAAAACCCAACCGTGAGCAACCAGCTCTGGCTGACCCTGCTTGAGCGGGGGGAGCTGGATGGGATGATCTCCAAAGACCTCATCCAACTTAAACTGTTCTTTATTCTGTAATCAAGTAAACATAGCATCTCACAGTACAAGGTAATACAGGCTTTTTGCATTGCATATTAATTGTTGATATTTTCAGGCTTAAATGCTAAAGGCTAGAATTTTGAACTCTACATTAGTTTAAATTTAGAATACTGAATCTGAGTCAAAGAATATACAAGTATAAAGAACTGTAGACTTCACTGAGGAGCAGGACTTGCAAACATTTGAAAGAAGAGCTGAAACATTTCTTACATCTGTGAAAAACTGAAGTAACTGTTGAGGGCAGAATCCGCTCTTCAGTGTCTTATGATAAGCATGTAAATTATTTATCACATTTTTTGAGAAAGAAACATTCAATACCAAGAATGCCAGTGGGAAAAAAGAAGTGTTCTCAGCCTCTGTGCAGGGATACTAGCTCTTCTTATTTCCACATTTCACTCCGTGATTACATGGACATGACAGAGTTAAGAGGTTTGCCGTGCATGCTACTCTGAGAAGAACAGATTGGCGCAACATACCTATTTTCTCAGCAGATAAACATGATTTTTTTCCTGGCGGGTGGTTTCGCAAATGTATTTGGGCAGTCAGCTTTGCATATGGATGCCAGAACACCTGCCACTCAAGAATATATTTATAGAAACTGTAAACTAATTAATTCCCTTAAACATCCCCGTGGTTTTTAATGACATATTATGATACTCTATCCAGTGGGGATTACATCACTGCTTTTCTGGAGCTAATTTGCTTACCTCCTTCCCTCTTTCTTTTTACCTTCCCTTTCCTGCCAACTGCCTCTAAAGCAAAAGTAACAAAACACTGTTCCGGAAAAGCCGTGTGTCAAACCCCACTCTTCTCTGAGAGCAAGGGGCCTTGCTCTGCCCATGGGCAGGTGCCTCCCTGCACCCAGAGCTTCGCGCTCTGAGACCGAGGCAAGAGCTGAACACCAAACCCTTTCCCTGAAACAAATAGTTGCAGAGGGCGCAGCGCCAGCAGCTCACTTCCCCCTAGCTCAGGGTCTTCTGGCCAGAAACTCTGATATCGATTTATGTGCAAGCTCCTTTGCCACTTGTCTTACAGTGGGGTCTTTGGTAGTCTCTCTCTCTCTTAGTATGGGTGCTCCGATATCTAACAAGAGTGAGCTCAAACTGCTGTCCCTGCCCCCAGTGAGAAGGGCAAATGTGCTGCTGCTTATATCTGCATGAAACCTGTAGGAACTCGATACCTTTGAGACTACTTCCACCCTGTCAAATTTGGCATAAATTGGCCACATTGAGGGAGTTATGAAGAGGTAAATGGACAAGCAAGCATACCATGTGACTGCACAAGATCATTTCCACAGGCATAACATATGTCAGGCTAAAATCTGAGGAAGATTTGGAATTTTCTTCCAAAGATGGGAAAGTATCGTGTTCCTCCTCTGCAATTGCTTCAGTCATCCAATAGCTCTGTGGCTCCATGCCTATATTGTTCCTCCGTTTCCTGACCCAGTCTTCAAGAACATATTTCATTCCTAGTTGGAGACCACCCTAACTCAGCTTACAAACATGTTGTGAAGTGAAGGGGCCCTCAAACTTTCTTTTTGGAGCTGTTTCATATTGCTCGATATAACTGTAAACTTGCTAGGCTAACATGAGAGTCAGCATCAACTCTCCAGCCTAGTGATTATGAAATTTCCCTAAGAATGAGAGTATCTTGGATCTAGTCCCATTTCTAGTTTATATTACGACAGAGGAGGATTTGTGAGGAGAGGGAGAATGAAAAGTTGGGGAAGGGAAGCTCTTGAGCAGTACATGGGCTTTAGGTTATGGTACAAATGCGACCATGCTTTTGTCTACCTATTTTAATTTCTATCTCTAGTCTTCCAACACATACATACAGCCAGATGCTAGCTGTGTCCATAAGTAAATGTTTGTCCTGGATGAGAGCTTACCCCTGGCGTAAGTACAACGTCGATTTAGTTCTTAAGGACTTGGATTCAATGTCTTCCTCTGCTGCAGACCTTCTATGTACTTTTGCAACGGTACTTCTCAGGAGAGGTCTTCAGTTTTCTACATTGACTATAAAGAGGGAAAGTAAGGAGACTAAATTAGCCAGACAAGACTGATACCTTGAAACTAGTTGCTGTAAGGGCTTTCTTCCTGTTCTCTGTGGCTTTACTTTCTCATCTATGAAATGGGGATAATGATTCACCGACGAATACATTACAGGTTGTGAGTTGTTCATATAGTCCAACTACAGTAGGCTTCTACCTTGCCTACACATTATGGTTGGGCACTCTATAAGCAGCTTCTATGAGTTTTCTAGAATGATCTCTGTTGTGAGCTGTTTGGATAGCTGTAAAATGCAATGAATAAATTAGGAAGATGTGCTGACTGAGCAGGTAGCAATAACATCAAGCCCTTTACATAATAATGCTAAAATGTTTGAGACTTTAATCAGACATTATCCTATTATGTATGACTCTGGTTTAATTACATAATTATTTATTTCATGAATATGTTTACTTTTTGCAGCAGATACACTATTCAAGCTATAGGATTTAACAAGCCTTAGTGAGCGTGGTCCCATTAGATGCATCATCTAATGGGAATGTGCCAGTTTCACCTCATTTTCATGAACTAGCAAAGGCAATTCATTGTCTTAATAACAAAACTGACGTTAGTAACAATAGATTTGGCACCAAAATGCATACAGAGTCACTTCTGGGTGGAAAAGAAAGTATTTAGCTGGATAGCTAATACCATTTTCGGAGGGAAAGATGTGTTAGAGAGTAAACTAGAATTGGATACTTGGTCTTGTTTCTCAGCTTTGTCTTAGATTTTCTGCATGACTTTGGACAAGTGAGCTAAAGATTTTGTGTTGCCATGTTACCTGAGCATTTACTTACACCCTAACATGGTGATGTGGTACGCACAATTCTTGACCACAGGAAGCCTCTTCAAAACCAGAAACAGAAATCAGCAGAATGCTGATTTTTACCCTCACACTAAAATGGCTCAGTTCATTAGACTATGAGAAACTCAATTTACTCACCCACAGTAACCCCATTAATCTAAACCCAGTGCACTTTTAAAGGAGAAAGACGTCCTTTAGCCATCCTTTTTTTCCTCATGTTTCTGTGAGCAGTGATACTCATCTGAGCAGTAACACAGGTCTGCAGCTCTCATTCCTAGCTGACATTCATCTTCATGCTGTCTGTGTTTGTATGTCTTGACTACCAAGAAAATTAAATTAAAAACATGTATTGATTGATTTACTTTCTGGTGTCACTCTTTACTGTTTCGAACAGTGCACATGCTCAGCTTGCATCTGTTCTGCAACATTAACAAGGAGGTATTTTCTCATAATTTTTCTAAACATAGCCCTCGGTGTTTGACTGTTCTACATACACCCTGGTTCAGCCGAGATGCAAAATTTGTTTGCTGGATTAGGTACTCAGCAAGTGGAGGGTTTTTTTCACAGACTACAACTTACTTCTTCATCCACTTTTGTTCCACTCTCCTTCAGTAGATTAATTTTTCTTCCTTTGAATGTTAACTGAGAGATTAATTCTCATTTCAAATGTATTTATCATCTTTGCTGACTTTCTAAGTAAATACAAGTTGTCATCTTCATACTTGCCATCAGTCCACACCATAAGATAAGGCTCACCTGTGCTGGTGATTGCTGAAGCAACTTTATAATCTGCTGCATTCTGTAGCCCCATTCACAAAAGAATATTGGTTGTCAATTCCATATTATTCTGTCGCATCTTGCATCTCAGGAGCAGCATTGTGGATATTTCTCAAAACAAGTAGAGCATTATGAAGTTGCCATTAAAGCCTTGACCATAACTGTAAGCTGGGCTCATTAGAGCCCTATCTCAGATCCTTCAAATTCTCTGTAATAAGATGGCAGAACACCTTATACTGCAAAAAATTTAAGTGGTCAGGTGATTTCAATCTGGTTTTGTATTAGCCAGGTTTAAACTATTTCCACCAGTTTTATAGGTGTAAATCAATGTTTGCGCCTCATGCTGAATTTCAGCACTTGACTGAAAAATGTGAATTCCTTTTTTGGTCACCCATGCTAGAGGGTGAAATGGGAGCTTTTACACAGGATATTTCTTTGAGAGCTGGATTGTCTTGTGTAACCATATTTAAAGGCCTCTCCATCTGAAGTGAATACAGATCTTTCTCTGTCCCCTGTCCTCCCAGACATGAAGCTTTTAAGGGGGTTTTAATTTTATTTTTTTTTATGCCAGAGAATTTAATAGAATTTATTAATACTGATATTTACTTGTATATATACATAACTGTAACATAATTTAGCCCTTTCTTGCTTTATTACAAAAGCCTCTTCTGCCTCTGTCTGTATAGGAAGAGTCTTGTGTAAGACAATACATTGACTGAGTAGCTGCATCTGACTGGGTAGCTGGACTATTCCCCGAGTAACCCAGCCAAATCAACAGAGGCTCACTTCTGTCAGCACGCCGTGTCCGCACCATACAACACAGATGGGGAGGACATGTGAAAATTTTCACAGGCTGAGCCAACATATGTATGTAAGTGGAATTTCAAATTAATAGACTTTAGCCAAAGGACTGAATTTTTAGTACTTAGAAAAGAACAAGTGTCACTTCTGCAATTTCACAAAATAACCTTAGTTGTTACGGCTGCTTAGGCTAAGCATCAAGTTTGGGGAGTTTTTTAAACTTAGAAAGGAATTTTCTTGTCTGACTTCTTCCTTCCTGCTATGCATCGTACGTAGTAGTTCTTAATATTAATGTGGTTCTTCCAGATATCATTTTATATTTGTGCTATTTGTTGTATAGCATGGGAAGTAAAGATGCTGACTAAAATCTAAAATGCTACAGAGAAAATTAAAACCATCAAAGTATTCATTACAGTGCCCTTTCAACTTGATGAGTTGCCAAACGGAGCTAGCTTGCAAAATTATGACTAAACAACTTGTGTTGGAATTTTCTCACTCTCTGAAGTTAAAATCTATCACAGATAAGGTTTAATTGCAGCAAAGAATAGTTTCTTGGAGCTTCTCTGTCCTCCTCCTCAGCAGTGTGCTAAAAAAAAAAATTGCCATTGCATTGGCAATCTCAGTCAGGGCTGTTGAACAACCAATAGGTTATTTCACTTACTGATACAAAGTCAGGACCCCCTTTCTTTTTGCAGATGAGGCTTGCTTCTGAAGGCAACCAGACTTCAAAATATGAAAATTCTCTGAGAGAGGATTTCCTTTTTCCACATAGTTCTATTGCCAAGGCAACCTGGCCACAAAGAGTACTTCAAAGAGATTGGATGGTGCTGTTTATTTGAAATAAAAGCACGATCAATAAGAATATCTAACAATGAAGTAGTAAGAATGTGTTGCTTTATGATAAAGCAATTTTTAGTTTGATATGGTGAGAAATTAATGTAAAATGAAACCCTTCAGGGTTAACTTAATAAATTCTCTTAAAGCCAGCGAGATCATTAGGCTGCATCAACTGTTTGACTGGCAGTTATACATACCACTTCAGAGATGAACAGATCATGTTAACATACTGGACTACAAATACGGGTGAAATGACCTCATATTGCTTCATGATAAACAGCTAAGCTACTGCAGAGCTATCAGACAACAGGAAGGGATTTAAATAAAGACTCCTTTTACTTCAAAATGCGTGTTTCAGCAGCCAGCAGATAAAAATGCTGATGGAAACACTGTGACTTGTCGAAAAGACATGGAGTTGTGCAAAGTTTCCTACAGGGAGCAGGGCCCAAGGGAATCAGTTTGTTCAGGTGTCTTGCTGCCTCTAGGCAGATCAGCACATGCAAGCTCCATGATGCGTGGCATGAAAACTGCAGTGATTTTTTTCCAAAGGCAAAATTGCAAAACTTCAAAGAGCAATTATTGCATTTTCTGTCTGTGTGATGAGATGATGCTCATCCAGATTTTGGTTCAAAATGTCATATTTTGACCAGAAACTTTACATAACTGTATTTGTTCAGGAAGCTGGCTGTCCCACCAACTAAAAAGTGTATGCAATGTTCCTCTCTATCCAATGGGTCATTCCCTGACATAAGGATGTTTAACTGAGAGACTTGTATCAGGATGGTACTATTTGGCCAGCGAGGGTATCTCCTGACTGGTAGCAAATCAACTTGTCAGTGACGAGCAGCCTATTAATTCTATTTCTTTGAAGTCTTTTTTAGAGAAGGCACTATGAAATCCAGAAAGAAAACAGCAATACAGCTGTCAGCATCTTGAATGAAAATTACGTGAATGAACTTTGTCTGTATTTCAAGGAACCAGTCAGTGAAACTGTGAAACTCACTTTGAGATGAAATGTTTGTGCCAAAAGCATAAGAATTATTTTTTGTAAGTGGATCTTTTGTTATCTGTCTCAGAAACTGCACACCCATGTTAAAGACTTTTAAATAACTGTTGAATACTTTTGTTCCACCAGCAAAGTAATGTTTCACCTTTGATTGTCAAAAGCATTTAGATAATGAACACCCGTTGATTCCCCCATAAAGGAATATAGGGGAAGAGAGATTCTCAGTCCTGATTTCCAAATCCTTCCACTTAAATCATAGCAATAAAAAGAGCATTCACAAACTGCACATTGGAGACAGCTCAGTTTATACATTTTGAACTGCTTTTATTTTGACTTAATGGGCATGCTGTTAAGGCCGAAGTCTCGGTGGGATACAAGCTCAATGGATGCAGAGAATCTCTTAGGTGGGAGCTGGAGAGAAACCAAGTGGAAGGCAGGCAGGTGAGCAGGCAGGTGAGCAGGCAGTATCCTGGCTGGTACCCTGCGCTCACAAAAGAGCATGTACTCTGCACTACAGATCGAAACTCCTCGCATCCAAGTGGAAGCTTTCCATTAAGCTCCAGGGACACTGTAGCAGGCCTTGTGTTCAAAATCGTGACCAAATTATGGACCCAGTGCATTCAGTCTGTTAACAGCAGTATGCTCTCATCAAAGAATAGCCACAAGAATGACTAAAGCGCTCAAAAACATGTGTGTTATGGTCAAAAACTCCAGCGGGCACAATCTGTTTATCCTAACAAAGACAAGACTAAGGGGGGTCTTAATCACAGTTTCTAAGTAACTAGATGGGGAACAACAATGCCATAATAAAAAGCTCATCAGTCTAGCAGATGAATGTATAAGAAGAGCTGATGTCTGGAAATGGAAACAGGATAAATTTAGAATAAAAATCAGGTACAAATATTTAGCAGCGAGGTTATTTAACCTTTGGAAGAACTTAAACTTGCCAAGAAGTGTAGTGGATTTTTCATCCCTGCATTTTTTTTTTTAACCTAGTTTGAACATAATTCAGGGAATCTCTATTGACTGTGCTATACAGGACATCAGGCTAATGCATAGGAATGTCCCTTCTGGCTATATTAGGTACGAATCCATTCTAGTGGAAGCACAGAGCATTCTGTCTCTGCAAAATCAGGAAACGTATTTAAGTATCTGAACATGGATTTTGGCTAGAGATAGTTGGGAATTTTTCACCAAAATGATATTCCACTGTGAAGTGGAATTCCCAGGGTGGTGGGGAGGTGGAGCATGATAGCATTATTTTTAAATGTCATATTTTCTCTGATGGAGAATTAAAATTAAAATAGCTATTTTATTTCATGTTAGTTGACCTGAATAAAAGTATTGATTTTGTTTTGACACTGATCTAAATTATTTTGCTTCAGATCAATACTAGATAAATATAGAATAAAATAGCATTTTGCCATAGATAAATTCTACCTTTACAGAACTTATTTTCTTTCATAAGCTGGGGTTTTGGTTGAACATGTATTCTCTAATGCATTTTCTAGAGTCATAAGACTCACCTGAGCTAATTCATGCTGTTGATCACTTTATTTTGGTCCTGATGCCTGCCTGCCTGCCTGCTATGGAGACAAGAGACTAAAGTGGATTGAGAGAATAAGAAGATGAAGTTTAATGCTGAAATACAACTGAATAACCAAACCACTAATTTCTAAGAAATTCAGATGTTTTAACTTTATATGTCAAAGTGGGACCTTTAGACATTTTTGAATGCATCATATTTGTTGGAATTTGTTTCTGCCTTCCAGTATTTCCCTTGGAAGGGAAGACCCAGCTTTCAGTATTAACCATCTTTCTTCCAAATTAAAACGCAAACTAGTTCCAGCCCTCTTTTAAAATGCCTTCTTTTCATTGCCCTTGAAAATATTGTTGTAGGCCCAGGCAGTTTTGGCAATCTCTCCAAACATTAGGTTATAGAGTTTACTGGGTTTTAGGGAACACAGAACATTAAGTGTTGTTGGGCTTCCAGGAGGCACTTCTGGAAGTAGAGACTGGTACTAAATGAAGTAAATATTTTGCAGTGTCGAGACTCAGATGGTGGATACTGGAAGGATGCAGGAAGGAAGAAAAATGTTGTAGGAGAACTGTGGTATTATTACGCCGGAGACGGGTGACCATAGTGGAAGAGGCGGCATAAGGAACAGTCTTGTTAGAAATAGTTAAAAAAAGAGGAACTGTGACTTTTAAACATTATTTTAAAATAAATTATCATTTTTAATAATATGTTTTGTTACAATGGACGAAAACATTCCTCCTTCTTTTATTTATTCCTTCTTTTTCCACTAAAAACATGGAAATAAATTTAATTAAGTAATATTTAGGGTTTTTTCTTATGCAGAAAACATGGGAAGATAATTTAAAAAGCTAACCTTTTTTTTTTTTTAACTCAAATATTCATTGGTAAGGGAACACTAATTTTTTTTCCCTGTTGTGAAACATTTAGTCAAAATAAGGATTGGTTATTTCTTTTCAGTTGACCATTTCAATTAAATTAAAAATGTAAAAGAATTCAGAAATTCTGTTTTCATCTGAAAGAAAAATTACATAACATTTTTGTTGACTGTCTTGTAGTTAGAAGTGGACATGCTAAGAATAGTTCTAATCCAAAGGTAATTCTAATATTTTAGAGGTTTTTCTTTTAACCTGATCAAAGTGCCAGAATTTTGGAATATTTCATAAAGAAAAGTGTTCTGAAGATTTTTTGGACTTAAAATTATCTTCCTTGTCATGAATAACTTAAATGTAAAATTAATTTTAAACCCCCAATTTTTTAATTTTAGGGAAAGTCAGTGATATGGAACATTTTGAACATTTTGAACAAATTGTTGTTCCAAAAAGTTCCTTTATATTCCCAGAAATCTCATCAGTCATCATTCCTTTCCACACCTTTTTAAAAAAAAAGCATGGTTTTGAGTTTTCATTAGCAAACAATGCACAGAATGCAAATGTAGAACAATTTAATATCGTGAAACAGCATATCAATCAACTTAATAGACAGATTACTATTCTCAATACGTCTTGTCATATAGTTACTGTTATTTTCCCTGAGATATTGTGGACTATTGTATAGTGTCCTGCAGTTACTTGGTAAGCAACTCAGATCACTACTTTTCATTCAAATAGGGTTATTTTTTTGGTTGAACTACTGAAGTAAAGAATATTAATTATGAATTCAGCTGTTTCTTCTGTTTGTGAATCATTCATGAATTAGTCCTGATTTCTGTGAATGCCATTTTTATTTGTCAGTAGTCTCTGAATATTTTCAATGAATAACTTAAAGCTTAAGGGTTTTTTGAGCACTGTTTGCCTTTAGATTATTCATTATTTATGTTGAACTATTAGACGTATGACATAGTTTAAGCAACTTCTCTGGAAGACCAGCATATTTTAATTATGGAAAAAAGAAACACAAAAAAAATAACAAAAATTGAATCTGGTAAAATGTTTCAGTCCTATATACTTATTTGCAGAATGGTTAACAGAGCATACATCTGGCCTCAGAACATTTTCCATGAGGATTTGGTAACTTTCTCACAAACAAAATCTCCGCTCATTGATCAAATAAATTGTTATAAATCAGCTGTCCATACATGGTAGATTTTATTTAATGGGAGCATGTGAAATATGTAAATATATGTTTGTAATTGTATTCATGCACCCTCTTTTGTATGATAGTGTTGATTTAGTACTCCACTGAGGTCCCCTTTGGTGTTTACATTTGCTTTCTCTTGTTGTTTTGTGCCTAATTATTCATTCAAAATGTGCATTATTCAAACAATGGCCTATTGCTTTTATTTCTGCTTTACTTTCTTCCTTCACAGTTAATAGCACCATGACAGTTTTGCCAATGAAGAAGTTAGGCACGTTTAATTCTCCTGCATCAGAACTCCACTTCCCTGTCCTCATCCCACCCCTCCAAATGCAAGACAGAATCAGCAGCTGTTTAGACCCAAACTTTAATTTCTAAAACACAACAAATAATGTGACTTGGAAATTGATCTGCCCATCAGAGAAAAGGTTGGGATTATTTCCTGTTAGCTCATTTCAAATGCTGAAACTATTTTTTAATAAAGCCCGCTTAGAACTTCATAAATAGTTCTAGTGTCCAAACCTGTTGCATATGGCGTCCGCTTCAGTGTATTGCACGGCCTGCTGAGCTGTGACCCAGTGATTTTTATAAACTCTGAGTGCTGTAGCAGGTTCTGACTGCATGCTATTATCTGGTGAGCCCTGCCAAGATACATACACAGAGAGAGATTGTGTCCAAGAACAAATCTTTGACTGATTGACACTAAAAAACAGCTCTCCAAAACATTAAAAAGCTGAGGACCTTCTAGACATGCAAAGCATTTGCCAGATATCAGATGTTTTGAAGGATGTTCTTCATGTGATTTATTATTTATTGGAGAATTGTGTCGGAAATACCTATTGAGGGAAATAAATAACTTTCAAGTAATATGAAAAAGGGTAGTATTTTTTTGGTAAGAATTGGATCACAGTGGGTATGGATTTTTCAAAAGTCCTGATCATTTACAGTTCCACCAGAAATCAATGGAAACTGCAGTTGCTCAGCACCTCTCTAAAATCAGACCCTCTAGGAATCAGAACAGTAATGGCAATTATGCTATCAAGGGCAAAATTACTAGACCTATAAATTCTTTAGCTTCATTGTTATTCTCTGAAAGGCGATTTACAAAAAACGGTGTCTTGGGGATTTCCATTTTAACGCAACCCAGTGACTTTGTAGCTCACTTGTTTCATTTCAAGGGAAGAGTGCATTGCTGTTATACCAGAGACCTGAAAGTTAATCCTTTCTTTTACCTTTTTTTCCTCACAGGAACTGTCAATAAAAATTTTGGGTGTCAAACTCTGTCTCATAGTTGCATTAGCTATCACTGTCCTGTTACAAGGGAAAAGAAATATATGGCTGGTGTTAATGGTACAATGATGGTGACAAAAATCTCATGCTTAGGGGAAAAAAGTTGAACAGTGTATTGGGGGTGTAAGCAAGAGTCATATTGATAAGGCACATGGTGTAACTCTCCCACTCTCTTCAGAAGTGGTGAGGCAATGGCTAAAATATTCAGTCTAATTCTAGGTACTGCAGTTCAGCAAAGATTTGGATCAGGAGAAGAGAATCTAGAGAAAAGTGAAGACAAACATTAATTGGGACATACTGAAGGAAATGGGTTGTTTAGTTGCCGCAGGTCGGGAGCAACCTGCCAGCAGGACCGTGCAGATGGAGCCAGCCCCCCCTGGAGAAAGGAAGTTTACCAGATCACCTTGTTAGGTCCTGTCCAGCCCTGTGTTCATTGATTGCATGATTACTCTAGAAAAGCCTTCCATGGATCTTGTTGGCTTGAACCTAAATATTGGGAAAAAAAGATTCAATACAGCAAGGAGGACCAGCATCTGTTCCTTATCTGAGCCTGGCTTCTCTCCTTGTCTAGTCTTGCTGCCCTAACTGCTGACATGCTTGCCACTCCTGAGCAAGAATATTTTCTCCCTTTGCTTCATTTCTATGTCACGAAAGTTTTGAAAGGCCCTGGCTATATCCTTGATCTGCTTATGCTTGGCTTTCCCTTTAAAAAAAAAAAAAAAAAACAGAGAGAGACAGAACCCCAAATCTGGGCAAGAAAACTAATTTATATACTGTTCTGAAATGGTAAGAGCAGCCCTGATGAGATGGCCCTGTTTCAAAACCAGTTCTGACAGAGCAGTCTCCTGTCGATCAGTGTGGGCAAACTTCTCACTCACAGACAGTGAAAGAAAACAACCGTGTGTAATGACGGACTCTCTGGCAACAGTGGAAGATTCTTAGTAAAACAAAATAAAAGTTGGGCTTCCTATCTCAAAAGGTTTCAGACTAGCTCCCATTCTGAACAGGGATGTAACGTTGAAGGTCTCAAAAATGTTTCTAAATTAATAACCTAGGCTGGAGGGGAAGGGATTGGGTCAGCAGAATGTTGTCATTAATTTCCTAGCAACTCAGAGCACAGTGTCCGTTTCAGCCCAAACTTCCCAGTGCTTCAGTGGTTTAAAGCAGTCTTTTTGAACTAGAATACCTCAACAGTAAAAATAAAAAAACCCAACACCTTTTATAAGTGGGGATCCTTACAGAAATCTGAATCCTTTGCCCACAAGGAGTTTCAGTTTTGATGAGCCAACAAAAAAGTTTCATTGTTGAACTCTCTGACTTTGTTCCTAACCCTGGAAACTTGTTTGAGTAGAATAGTAGACTCTAACACTAGCTGATGTACAGGCGCCCTCTTGACAGCGCATGTATTTGTCACCTCATTCACTTCAATGGATGCCTTGCCAGCAGTCTTTGGATTTCCAGATTTTTGTTGCAAATTACAGCTCTCCAATGTCAGCTTTAACCCTGCCTCTGTCCTTTTGTATTATCTGTATTCTTTTTAATTAGGTGGTGCAATTTATTCCCCTTAAATCAGTGTGATGTGGTAAAAGGTCCCTACTTGGTGCCAAAATTTTGTTTGTAAAACGGTATTTGATTCCCAATAAATTGTGTTGTCCTTTCTTTGTCATGGTGCAGCCCGTGATAGTATAGACAACATCTTTGCTGACTTCATGCTTTGTTATGACAGCTTGTTTGTCCCTTCCAGAGACAGATATCAACCTTTTCCTCATCTGTAGTCATTCTGTGGCATTTCAGAATTTAGACAGCAGCTGTGTTAAATACAGGCAGAACCTCTCCGTGCCATTATCAGAGACCTCTCCCTCTGTGTAATAGTACTTGTTAAATCAGGATCATTTAGCTGTCTCTGGGCTTGGCCTGCAATTCTCGGCATATTTGGTTCATTTCAGGGAGCGTGCAAATGTTACAGGAAATCTCAGTCCAAAGTAGCATTAATACAGAACATTGTTGTACTGTCCTGTTTAGAGGACTCTCATATTTTTTATTGAATCAACTGATAGGAAGAAAGGGAACGGAAGAAAGAAAACATAATGCATGCACATTCTTTCACCATAAAGAACGCATTAAGCAAAAAGTCCCAGCAACAGATGGCTCAGAAATAGTATGGGGATCTGACAGTGGGCTATCTGTTTTGGGGACGGCTGTCCTGGGGAAGCCAGAATTATTTCTATGTGCCGCCCAAACTTAACTTGGAATTAGTATCCAGCTCAATCAGCAGCAAGTAGCCAACTTGAAAGAAGATAAATTTTTTGAAAATGTTTTCCAATATTTCCCACCCCATTGTATTAGGTGATGACAGGTTATGTTGTGGTTCATTGGGTTGCATAGTATCATGTTGAATATAAAGTCAATATTATTTAATGTAAAATGACTTGGGAGGAGTGGAGGAAATGGAGAACTATGTTGTGAGTCCTAAACAAAACTTTTTTTTGTTACTCGGAAACAGGGCATACTTCCTTTCGGTGCCATGTTAAATAGATACCATGAAGCTACTAGCAGTAGTTCACTGAGTGCAAATACATTTGATCACTTGTTGGTTCTGGGCTTCACAGGTTGCTAGCTTGGGAATGCACATTAAATGATTTACATGCAACCACTATACTTCTGCCAGTTTGATTAGAAGGCTGGATATGATACCCCTAATTATAAAGCGAGATCACTAAAAGAAAATCCTGCTGAGATCCCATTATGATGGATATTGAGATAGTGAAACAATTACAATAGTAGCCTATATGAATGTCAAAATAAATGAATAAACTCTTGCCAGTGGAAGTTATAATGCTGTTAAACAAATGAGATTAAATTCTGAAAGCAACCAACACATAAAAATGTGTCAATTCTGCAGTCCTGACCAAAGTAAGGAAACCGGACTGAAACTATTGGAACAGTCTGCAAATGCTCTTAGTGGGTATTGGAGCCACATCTTATTCTAGACCTGCATGTGAATTGTTCTAAAATGGACCAACTGGCACAATAATATGCCTCATTTCGTTGTTCTGCACCTTGCATTTCTATAACTGTTAGAATAGAACTGATCTAGACTGATGAAGCATAAGACAATCTATTATTGCTACTCCTAGCAGCCTGGCAGAGAAGTTGGGTGGGGCTATCTCCAATAACTTCCCATCATTAGCCTTTATCAGCTTCAATATAGACTTTCAGGAAGGCAAATCATTGTGGACCAAATCATCAATGCCTTCATTTAGCAGAAGAAAACCAGCTGTAGATACATCATGATGAGAAGGTTCCTGGTTAACGGTGTGTGTTGAATAAGATTGCATCTATGGTTTAGAAACCTGTTCCCACTAGTTGTAGCCAAGTGTTTATAGAAGGCACATTGCTTTCTAAGATGTTTTCATTCTTTCTCAACCCATTAGTCTGTTATCATACGATGGAATGTGTTGGATTCCAGTGTTATAAATATTTGGGAAGAGGGCCAAACACATCAGTCTTACACTGATGTAACTCTTATCTAGAAAAACAGTTTCAGATTTACCTCATAAGTGAGGGACAATAGGGAAGCCAAAAAGATTCCATTTTCAACAAGCCACTAACTGGTATAACTAGAACGCATTTGTGAACTTTTAGAAGTCTTAGGACAAATGAGACATGAAAGGTCCTCTCCCATTCCGCACTTGCTTTCTCTGTCATTTACTTAAATCCAGGGAGTCTTAATGTGACGGGGTACATGCTAATTTTTCATTAGAATTCTGCTATGGGCTAGCTTCTGATTCAGACCAAATGCTGGGATTTTCAGGCATGGTGGATTTTCAGTCAATAATTGAAAAGCCTGTCTGGATAACCACAGTTACCTAGGTTCCAGTGAGGTGCTCAAGCATGTGCCTAACTGGAAAGAAGCAAGCAGTGACGCTGACGGTGGTGGGAGTAGGCCTGTACAGTATCAACATTTGGCCACTCTTCCAGATTTCATCCAGCATCTAGGCTGCTTCCTAACTCAAGTTTGCAAAACCTGGTTAGACAACCCTCCCGACATGATCAGTTCAAAGAAGATGCACGTAGTTTTTGGCAAGGAGCCCTTTAGCACTGATGTATTCAGAAAGAGTAAACTGGACGGTTTGGAAATTCTCGTATAAAAAAATCTGTGGGCATCTGAGATTTTAGGAGGCAGGTACTTTGAGAATGCCTTTTGTACTTGAGTTATAATGTAGGTACCTGAGTTGTACTTCTGGAAATGGCTCGTATTCAAGTACTTAACTGAATCAGACTTCAATTAATTGAAAAACTAAGAGGTATAAATGCATTAAGGGTTAAAGTTACAGCAACTTCAATTAATGATCCAAGACAATTCTGCTTAGTTACAAACCATTATAAAGAAGATGCAAAACAGCCGTTATATGCAGTCACATATAATAGTGTTATTTAACATGTGACCCAGCAGCTTATATTATCTAGTGCAGATGTTTTCAATTGAAATAAGCACATAAAACTTGCCATCTCCTGGCACAACTGGTAGAATGTTATTTCTGCAAGAAAAATAAATTCTGAGCTGCACAGACATTTCATCTGTCACAGCCATGATCCATAAAACTGGAAAACTTTTCTCTACTGAAAACCCGCCTAGCTGAAAAGGAATGAGAACAAAGTGCATTTTTCACCTTTATCTTTTATTTCTAAATGTCTCTGACATTAACATATACAGGTGTTGGATTTCTTTATATAGTAAGAGATCAAATACTGTGAATTTTGTTGCAACTGGTTTTAAATAAAATTTCCTCTGAAAAATGATGTGAATATAAATACTAGAGCTCCTTTCCCCACCTGTGTGAACCAACTTGATGTGTAATTAGTGTAATGCTATATAAAAGGCAAATGATTAATTACACAGCTATTAACAAAGTGAAACATTGTAGTTTTTCATTTGCTTTAGAGTTTTAGGTCCAGTGTCTTGGAGAGAGTCTGGCTTACAGAATGAGTTTTTGCCCCAGCAAAATTCCTCTTGTAGTTTCAAATGTATACGTGCCTCATACTTTCTGGCTGCCTGTTCCATAGCCTGACCCATTATGGAGTGGATCTCTCATAAACATGGCTGCATTTCTGAGTGGGTAAAGTTAAATGTTTTTACCAGTTTTGTTGTTCTGCAACAAAGTAGTTTTCACAGTATTTTAGGATCCTTCTGAAATAAAGATAGTGTTCAAATATTAAAGAGTAATTTTTAATTATAAGTAGAAATAATACTATTTACTTGAAATGACTGCTTATATTTTAGTAGATAGTTGTCTTAATAGAAAATAGCAATAGTGAGTTATTTAAATATCAGACATCTTTGTTCTTAATTATTTTGTTTTATCCCACTGGGGCAGTGAGAGCTGGTTAGAATACAGTCAGCTCCTCTTAAATAATAGATGCTTCAGCGTGCTAACTGTTAAATTCCTGGGTTTGTGGGGACTTTAGTCAGGATGTCTGAGAGAGCAGGACACAATCATGTAAATGTGATTTTGGAACTGATGAACTTTTCACAGAAACACAAGCTAGTTGGACAAAAAGCCAAACTTTTTTTAGCCTTTTCTGCACCTTGCAAAGTCCACCTGCATAGGAAATGATGGCACACCCCTCTCCCAGTGGGATTTAATGGTGAATCCTGTCTTTGGAGAACAAAAGATAAGCTATGATTTATGTGTATGGAGAGGGGTTACTACCCACTTCTGCCTACGCTTAATTTGTAGAATTTCAATACATTGGAGATTACATTTGCCTACAATACAAAGAAGGGGTTTTTTCCCTTAACTTTTCTTTAAGTTGCAAAATAAATATAGAGCCAGGTGCTAACTAAAGAGTACAATTCTTTGAAGCAGAAGTTGTTGTTTTCCTTTCTGTTTTTGTGTAGTACTTAGCCAAATGTGATCATGACACACATTTAGTAAAATCACAGTAATAGTAATCTAGAGTCCACATAGGCTTTATAAGACTCTAATATGATGACAAGTGTAGGTGACCCAATGACACAATATAGATTGGATAAAGTAAAAGTTCTGAATAGTCCAATATCCAGTGCCTGACAGGGGTCATTAGAAAATACTCATAGTACAAAGAGACAGAGTTTGTAAAAAGGTATATTGGTGTCTTTGACTTGGGGTTGTACCCTCTTGCCTATACTTGATTTTCATGTCCTGTCTGCTCCATAACACAGTTGGAAGAAAGAGAGAGGAGCAGGTGAAAGAATTAAGTGGTTGGTTTTAACCATGTGCTTCATATTCTCTCCTTACCCTTTTGTTGCCCTCTTCCTCTAGAGCTACAGAATCAGGTGAGGAGTATTAGTACTCCTGCCTTTTTCTTGTGACTTTAGCCCAACTGCTGCATGATCTCGTGATTTACTGGAAACTCTGGTTTCTGCACTCAAATTAGTAGGTAAGGAAATTTATACTTCTTAGTAATTTTCTTTGGCCTGAGATTGTGGCAAGAAAAATCTCTGAATTCTAACCTAGGTGTATTTTTAAGTGTAAAGGTCAAAAGACAAGTAAAAAGGCAAGATTTATCTTTTGGTTTTGCCCACCTTATAAATTTTGGGGACAAACTACATTTTAATGTTTGGGGTTTTTTTGCAAGAGGGGTATATTTTCCTTTTTGGAATCTGCCTTTCCTCTCTCACATATGTGTGTCAGTAGAGAATGATTGCAAAAAAAAATGGCAAAGGGTAGTGGGAACAACTTGTAGAAAGTCCCAAGTGAAGAGTGAAACGTAAACAGTAAAAGAAAAACATTTAAAGCAGAGATTTTAATGACTAAATTTATACCTGCATGTGTGCAAACTAAGGCAAGTAATGTCTCTGAATCACAATGGAATGCAATGCAGAAAGATGTGAAATTACTTAAGTCTACCTCTGGTTACAGCAATGCTACAGACCCCATAGCATGGAGTCCAGCATGGGATAATTTACCCTGCCAAGAAGTTAAATGAGTTAGCTAAGGCTGAATGGTGTATTTCTGCACTGCTTTGTGTCACAGGCATCTGCAGACTATAATGTTATGATTTGGTTATGAGGTCTTTATTTGTACAAATTACACCTCATTTCATGCATGTGTTCTCTTGCTGGCATTGGTGGCCCCAGCCTGAATCACCACATTGCAATGGTGGCATGAGAATTTCAGCACTTAGCCCGATCCTTCCCACCTGGTGTTTTATCTGAAGAGTTGTTTGGCTAGCTGTCACTGAGGAAAATCTACAGCAGGCTTTAATAAGAATTTGCAAACCTGAAATTGCATTGTAACTTGCGTACCTTGCTAAGTTATCAATTAGATCGTGGTCCAGACCGGCATAAAACTGAATATTAATGCTCTGGTGGCATTATCCTGGGGTTTTGGAAGAATTGAGGCAATTTCTGCTTGAAATTCTTCAATGAGGTTTGGAAGTATGAAACATGTTGGGACTTGCAGGGCAAAGCTATTTGAATGGTTATTTGTATTTTAGATGCAGTACGGCTCATCTGTCTAAGCCTGTGCTGTAGCTCTGTGCTTCAGGTCAGGAATAGGTACTAAAGCAAGCGGTGTTAGAAGCCCTTATGCACATCAGTGTTACATAAATATGAGTAAGGACTGCAGATCAGGTCAAAAATTCCCATGGGTCTGTATCTGCCATTGTGCTCACCTCAACATCTGTGACAAGAATTCAGATACAACACGTCCTTGGGTTGCAGGGAAAAAAAAAAAATACAGTAAGTGTGAAGCAAGGCAAACCTAGAGGCAGCTACAAAAATAAAAATCTTATCTGGTTGTTTACTTCAGGCTGGGAGTTAAATCCAAATATCCCTAGTTCTGGAGTTTTCCTATTTGATATTTTAGTTTGTTGGGCAATGGGTTGTCAATGGATATAGATCCACATTCAAATTTGCCTGAATTAGAGAAAGCATAAATGAAAAAGACCCTTTTGGGGTAAGCTCTGAGGATGATGAATGCTCACCTTCCCTCTGTTATACAAAAAAAGGGGAGGTTTGTGGTGAAAGCATTGCAAAAAGTAAGACTCAAGTCTCTATTCCTAGCAGTACTAGTGACCTTCGTATATGTTGGTTTTGAAGGAGAAATTTGTAGTGTGCAGTTTCCTTTCTTTGCGGTGGGAATAATAGGCATATTTGGATAATTGCATTGAATGCTGAGATGCCACAGTGATGTGGCACCTCAGAGAAATCATTACAAATAATTTAAAAATCCTGAAGATACATTATTCCTAACTGAGAAATAGCAATTATTAAAAAAAAATATTAGGGCTTATCAGTTCAATGACATGTAAAAATTCTGTATGTTTCCCTGGTAGAGGCATACTCAGAACATATTTTTCATAAGGTATTTGCAATAATAGCCATTAAAGAGCAAAGCTGCTCTTCTCTGGCAGGCTTGAGTAGCCGAGATTGTCACACAAATTTCTTCCCTCTCCTCACCACCTCCTGTGGGATGCAACATTTTGCCAAGGGTACATCAAGAACATTTGGTCATTTGCAGTTTCCTAGATCAAATGGGCTACCAGTGACACAGGAGCTGTTGACTTCTACCATGAAGATTTAAAAATAATTTCCATTCCCATTGAGTTAACTTGAACAGATAAACCATTGTTTAATGAAATGTTGTCAAGATGGATGCAGTTTTCCATCTCAACGTGAGGGGAAATGTAAGTTAAATCACTTACTACCTTGATAGCTTCCATGTCCATATCTAGATGGATGGACAGAAAGCTGACCTGGATGCTCTGATAAATGGACTGTCCTTCATGTCTGTTTGCTGGGTTGTTTTGGTTTTCGAGGTTTGTGTTTGGGTTTTTTGGAGGAGTTTTTGTGGGAGATAGAAGTATTATGAAGCTGTTAAAAAACTGAAGTCATTTTACTTACAGCTGGGGCATCGATAAGAGTAAGAGCAGAAGTATGTCCTGGTTTTGGATACTGAGGACTTGTACTGGAGATGAGATCCAACATTGTGGCTTTCTCATGTGGTTGCTTGGCCACTGCAGCATTGCCAGTGCACTATATCTGTCTACTTGCGTACAACCTCATTTGATATCCCCGCTTCCATGTCTCATGCATCCTGTAGCTCCATCTGAGGCACAGATTTAGTGGGGACAAACAGGTAACTGCCACTGTGTTCAGAGCTGAACAGGGCTTCATCTTATGTGGGCGTCAGGGGCAAGGACATGCTGCAGGAAACTTTTTTTTTTTAATCTGCCTGGCAGGAGAGTTTCCACCCTGATGGAAAATTGCCTGTAATGGTGGTGTTATTCTGTGAGGGGGAATGCATCCTGATCCAGGCTACTGGGTGCTCAACACCACTGATGTCATCATCAGGGGAACATAAGCCCTGCTGCTTAAAGGTGACAGAGACTTCTGCCAGGGTATGTTCTCAGTGGATTAAGTTCAGCCCTTCAGGTATTTCCTATTGAAATACCCTTGTAGGCCCAGCCCTCCTCTTTTGACAAGAAGTAAGACAAACTCCAGAATGTGGCTTTTTTTGGCTAGGATCATCCTTAGCTCTTTGCTCATCTTCTGGACTTTTAACATGGATCCTCTGGAATTTTCTCTGGAGTTTTTCAGTTACTTGAAGGACATTTCAGACAGCATGCAGGCTCTCCTGGAAAAAAAAAAAAAGACACCATGGTGTCTGAGGGAGCGTAATGAGAGGCTTAAACCTACTCTCAGTTTGGACACAGAGGTCCTGTAGGCCATTTCTCTTTACTTTTGGTCCTTCTCCTGTCTGTCTTTTTTTTTTTTTTTTTTTTTTTTTTAGGTTGTGGTTTGGGTATCTTGGTTATTTGGTTGTTTGGTTTGGGTTTTTTTGGTTTGGGGTTTGTTTTTTTTTTTTTTGATAACAGTTTATTTTCCTTTTGGTGTTTCCCACTACTCCATTCTCCCATTCCCAATCTCTTTTGTTGTTAAGTGATTAAATGATTATCAAATGGGCAGAGGATTATTCAGCACTTTGGTTGCCATGGTGATTGGATGTGAGGACCAGAGAAGGAATAGAATTTGAGCATCAGAAATAAAATTGAATCAAACTACTTTTGCTATTAGAGAACTTTGCCCACAGTTCATTTTTTTTTTTTTTAATGAAGTTATTTTTATACAAAGGAAAACAAATTCTTGCAGGGAAAAAAGGGAGCAAAAGATAACTTTTATCTTCTTTATTACATCTGTTGAAGAATTTTTAAAGATTTTTTTTTTAAGGTGCCACTTTGGGACCATGTTCATACTCAGTTTTTATTTGGTCAGACTCCTGTGTCCGTTTTAGTTTGGTGTTTGGAGGAGGCTTTCTTTCAGCACTCTCAGACTTGTATATTGTACTGGGGAATTAAAAACTTGGGTCCTGGGCTGTGACTTTTTCTGCAAGCTAAACCCATGGCTACATAACCAGCAGTGTTAGCACTCATAAAAGAGGGGGTCTGGAGGAGGAGATGTTGGAGGAGAAGCACTGTGAAAGGTTCCTTGCTGCTTCATATGACTTTCTATAGTGCTTCTTTCCCCCCCCGCTCCTTGGACATGTTTCCAGTTATGTCTAGTTCGGAGATGGAAAAAGCAGCCATGGAATGGTTTTCTTGCTTCATCTGTACAGAAAGGATGGGTAGAATCTCTTCAATGAGCTATTGTTCCACCTCAGTAGAAAGGGTGCTGATTCAGCCTACAAAAAGACTCAGCCATCTACAGAAAACTCGGGTCTTGGCCTCAACCCTGAAAGATCTTTCTTCCATTTTAGAGGTGTACTTACTGTCACTGTCCCTGCAGACTGTACAGAATTAAACCTCCTCCTCCCCATCCTTCTCCATAGCCTCTCCTCAGGTAAGAGTTCTATAACTAGAAAAGAGACAAGGCTTCAGCATGGGTAGGTTTGTAGGGCTCTCAGAAGGTGTATCAATTCCAGCTTGAAGGTTCAATGCCTTCATTGGTAGTCATACAACTCTCTGCTGGGTGGCTAGGAGGGTGATGACAACATTGTAGAGCAATTTGCTTATCCTCCTAAATAATCCTTCATTTTAGTTTTGTTTGGTTTGGGTTGTGGTTTTTGTTTTTTGTTTTGTTTTGGGTTTTTTTTGGGGGGGGGTGTTAGGGTTTTTGTTTGCTTTTTTCTTTTTTTAAAATGTGCTGTATTACTATAAAAGGTTAAACTGTTTAATGATGGTGGATAATGTAAGCACCTGTTACCTTTTATATTCTCAAGTCATGTTTCTAAATAGTTCAGAAATTACAAGATTTAATTCCAGAAGAATAGTTTTGGTTTTAATTTTTGTAATCAAAAGTAAAGATTTAGGTAATTTCTTTTTTTTGGAGGGAAGCATCTGGATGTTGTTTGTTTGTTTTTCTTAATATTGGAATGTGATTAGCTATACCATTCTTCCTCTTATTTTTCACTGCTAATTATTATTCTTACATATTCTGGGTAGAAATGAATACATGGACAATGGTTTTGGTAGAAGGCATGAAAAGATTAGATCTTGGAGATTAAATAGAAATACAGATGGAAACTCAGGACTGGGCAATTACTTCCCCATTCACTTAGTCTGGATGATGTCTTTGTCAGGTATGCAGTGTTGGAATAATCGTGATGGGAACTAAATTAGCTGCTTACTCTTTCCAGCATGAGGAACTGACATGTTGAATATCACCCAAGGGAATGGGAGGTTTTTAAGGTTTAGGAACTGGCAGTTAATGTGATTTTTGGAGTGTCTGATTGACAGGAGTGAGGGATCATAATATTTCTATTCCCATGGGAACCTTATATTTCTTTCTGCAGCCCTGATTCTCTAACTGACCAAATACTGAAAAATGTTGAACTTAAGGCAAGGGTGATCAGATATGTTGTTACTTGTCATTAAGTCATTCAAGCTTGTTTGAAATTACCAGACTCTGCCCAGATGCAATGTTAAACTCCAAGCAGCAGACATTATTTACCTGTATCAGGGAAACATTCTCAATCTGCTGTTCCTGGGCAGATGTCTTATTCCTTTTTGCATGTCAGGCTATGGAAGCAAATCCTGCCTGGGTAGGTCCCCTAACCCCAGCCTTTCCTGACCAATTTTTCACTTCCCGGGCTGAACTTGTAAGTTTTTTTTATTCTAACATTCAGGACAGAAGGATTATACCTTAGGAGGAGACTTGACTTTAGCTGATGCTTTGCTTTGTGTCTTCCAACACTGAATTATTTCCTTTTTCTCTATGAGTCGTATTATTGGCTTGCTGGGACATTTATAGTTAGATTCATCAGAAGTTTAGTTTTTACTCTTTTTTTTTCTTAAATTTTATTGTACTTTTTTTAAATAGGTGAGGTCAAAGACAAAAAGGATTGCCTCCTGTATTGTGTTTATACCTAAAAGCCTCAATGGGCATTGTTTTGGTTAATGTGGTTTGCCGAAAGTATGAGTTTATGTTAGGCTCTGTATGTCTGCACTTTTCCACATCACTGGTTCCTCATTGCTTCAATATTAATAGCAACTGCCATGTGAGAGACCAGAAAGCATTTTTAATGTATTCTGGTGAGCTCTCTTTGTGGCTGTGTTGAGCTTTGAAATGGTTACACTCTTATTTCTGGGAGAAACGAGCAGTCTCATAAAAGAGCAGAGTAATAAGGAAATAGGCCCAAGTACTCTTTCACATACCTGAGAATTTACTTTGCTCTGGGTATTGCTGTTTAAAACACAATAATATTTTCTTGCCTACAGTTTCTTTCTCTCATTTTCTTTTCATAGGTTTACACTGATCCATGCAAAGTCTGACTGACTTTATATGAACGTAGAAATAAAAAGTTGCTGCATAACACTCTGATCGGCTGCAGTGACTGGGTTGACATTACGATGGTTTGGATCCCAATAGCTGCTCTTGAAAATGTGGTTGCCTTGCAGGCTGTCAGACCCTGGGTGTACAGATGGATGTCTGATGTTCAGTCTTGTCTAATTTCAGCTTGCATAGGCAACTGTGCGCCTCCATTAAAACAGACACTGCCTGGTGGATGCAGAAGGTGAATGTGTCTCCGAGCTGTGCAGAATTTCTAAACTTCTTCAAAACTGTGGATCCCTCTGTCTAGGAATTACCTATCCATCTGTGTAGCAGTCCCTAGCAGACTGGTGATTTTAATCATTGGCAACAGGGATAGAAACTTCTCCTTTTCCTCTGCCTTTCACTGAAGGATTGTCTTGAGCGGGAGTTTGCTAAAGAAATTCAGCACTGAAAGCATGTTGCCACAGGGCTTGACACACTAGATTTCAAAGAGCCACACTGCTCTACATCTTTATTGCCTTTCTTTTTACAGGTCAAGACAGCTACAAAACACTGCCTGAAGTGACAGTGATGAATTATGTGGTATTGCTGTTAGTGTGAAATGGAGTGGCTATAATGTAATATGTGAGCATCTTAAAAACATGAACCAATTCACCAATGACAGATGTGGTGATGAACGTGTGGAATTAAAGTAAATAGCATTGTGTGTAAGCAATCAATGATTTGCAACAATAAAACTTTGCGATGTGAATCCTTACGTTCTCTATTGACTCACCCTCTGGATAACCACCCCGTCTTACCTCTCACCGAAAAGCCTTGGGCCTGTTGATCTTTCTTCTGCTGCTATAAGCCCCGCGCTTGCCAGACTATTTATACTTGGCATTTGATCTTTCTCAGCTGTCCTAAACATCTCATACTTGGGAAAAGCCAAATCTTCTGATGTGCCATCTTTTACCTATATAGACCAAATGCCCTTCTTCCTTTCTAAAGGCACAAGTTAGTAGGAACAGTTTCCATGTTCCAGAAAGAACAGGTTTCCAGACTTTCAGGAACTTGCTGAATGGTGCACAGAGCAATATCACTTTTGTCTTTGAAAGGACTGATGATAAGGTAGATGGTAAACTGCAAGTGCTGAGGGCTGAGAACAGTCTCTTGCTTGAGAACAGTTTGGGAGCTGTGATCTTGATTTTTCCAGCCAACAGTTCTCGATCTGTGTCTTTGGAGTTGTTTTTTGTTGTTACAAAACCAAAACTAAACAAACAGACTAGAGTCTGTGATCCACCTTATCCATTATCTTTCCTCTGACAGTGTCCAATGTTTCACAGGGAGGATGCAAAAGATCTGTGTTTAATTGTTTGTGTATATTACTTATTTGCTGTCATATTCTCCCTCGCCGCCCCCCCCCAACCCCATCCAGAATGTCAGTTAACTACTGTGGTTCTGAATATCTTCTTCCTTTATAAAGCTTCAGAATTCTTTGAATTAAGAATTATAAATCTTATTACATTGTTTTCTGATGTAACTCTGATTTGGGAGGAAGAATCACTGATAGTGGAGATGAAGGAAGAGTACTTTGAATAAATGAAGAATAAAGATTGAAATATTTTTGCAAGAACATTTTGAAGCAGCACTCATTCTTTTTTTTCTCCCCTTTCAGTTCCCTAATTGCCTCGCGTTTGATCCTCCTCTTCTGCTCTGCTTCAAATGCCATCCTCTCCTCCTTTCTTCTATTCTTTCATTGTCTAAACTTTCCTAATTTTTCTGTCTGTTATTTATCAAATGATATTGTAGTTTACATGGTTTACAACACCTGCACTGTGCAGACTGGAGAGTGGCAGTACTACAGAAAAGGCAGATGCTCAGCAGAGCTGTAGTGATGGATAAAAAGTAGGAGGAGTAGGGTATTTTCTCTAAGCCCAGAGGCAGAACATCTTCTCTTATGTGTTTCACTGTCGCCTAGCCCAGACCACTGTATTTTGTGTTGTTGCTGCCAAGTCATTCTCTATTTTAGGCAGAGAAGTCATAGGCACAGCTACTTTATTTAAAAAAAAAAACCAAACTTCACAATAGCCGAGTGTCCTGGAGAAATTGTACTATTGGGGGGGGGGGGGGAAGGTTGTACTTTTATGTGTTGGTGAACACAGCACTTTGAGGCAACTGCATGAGCAGTAGTTGTTCACTCAGGGTTAGCTTGAGCCATACGGGTGTTTACCACAGGCTGAAGCTGCAGTCTGTTACAGCCCTGCTGTATAAATTATGCATGATGGTTACAGAGAAGGGTTTGGGAACCAAACTGGGGAGAGGCCTGGGACAAAACCAGCCCTGAACAAACTGCTTCAGGCTCCTGACAGTGTTCCTTATGGAATGAGGAGTTTTACGGCTGGAAATGGATACTATAGAGAAGAAGTGAAAACAGAGGAGGCTCTTAGAGCGGAGGTAGGGAAGGACGGTGGAAATGAAAGGTCACTCAGACCTATGCAGAATAATGAAAGCTGGCACTTTCCAGTCACAGCCCATTCTCTCCTGGTCACTCAGTGACCTGAAAATAATACAGATTCACAGTCCTTTCTCTCCTGTCAGTGTGGTCAGTGACCTTACAACAACATCCTGTAGTCCATTAAAAGAAACCTATTAAAAAAAACATTACCGGTCCCACCCCCTGAAATTAAAGCAGGGTGGGAGAGAGTCATAAATAAAGGCTCTTCTAAAGTGAATTAGCCATCTTGGTATTTGGATGAGAAGACAGGAAATAATGAGTGAAATATCAATCTATCAGAGGTATAAGCTAAATGAGATGCTGAAGTGACAAAATGAACATAGTTGGTTACATTTGGGATTAGCTTTTTTCCACCCTCCCAAATCATTCATTTCTTCCAAGGGCCCTCAGAATAAAACACAAACAATTCTCTATTGTTCATTATAGTTAGTTTCTCTTACAAAATTTAAACTCTCGAGGACAGTCTGGAGTTATTTACAGTTGACTGATTAATCTCTTGATGTTAACGCTAAGGTCATTAAATAAACATTCCAGGGAGATGCTTAGATTTGATATGAAAAAGCATCCAAGTATGTGCCTGGAGGAGGATTAAAATGTATATTGTTAGAGTTTGAACTAACTTAGGCTTATACCTTCTGAAATCCTAACTGTCAAGGCAAATTTTACTTCAGTACCAGAAAGCTGGACACAGCAGATGTATGGGGGCAGGGTGTTCAGATGTACCTCTGGGTTTTGCCTAAGATTATGTTTGGGTTTCAAAGCTTATCTGAATCTATGGCTGATTGTGAACTGAGGTGTTTGCAGGGTAATTTCAAATAAAAGGAAGAATAGATAAGTAACTAATTAATAGTCATGTATGACGTGGGGTTTCAAGGATAGCTTAATTGGACTCAACCAACGAATAGAATGTGATGTGCTGTTAAAATTCAGGCAAACTGCTTTTGATTTCTGTTTTTCCTATGTAAGGACTCTCTTTTTTTTTTTTTTTTTTTTCCTCCTGTCCCTCTTTACAGCATCATAATGTTTTTTCATTATATCCTTTAATTCCCAAACTAACCTTGCTCAGGAATATCAATGGCTGCCTTTGGCAAAGAGGAAGGTGCCTCCTATTACGAAATGATTTTCTTTTATGTTGTAACTGGATTGGGAAGAGGTGGTCTGATAGTGGAGCCTTTCCAATGGAGATCTGTGTGATAAGAAAAGCAGACAAAAGAAGTAGGGGTGTCTTTTATGGGAATGTTCATATGGAAACCTGCAACTTCTAGACCAATCCTTGAATAAAATGAAAGGTTGACTGAACTTTCCATTCTTTCCTTGAATTTTCAAGATTCTAGGAAGTTCTGCTTCCCCCTCCCCAAATTTAACTAGCGTAGTTGTACTAAATCAGGTGCTTCCATTTTCCTCATAGAATTTTTATACTAGTTGAAAATGATCAAAGACATTGTGGTTTACTCAATTAGAAGTATTGTAGCTCAGGTACAAAAATCACCTTTTTTTACTGGAGTGTCTTCATGCATTTAATTTCATTCTGGCTTTTGTATGTATTTGAGCTTGCTAAAGCTTTGCACTGTTTGCACTCTTACGTGGCATACTGAACTGTGTTGTTGTGCATTAAGTTAACAGTGAAAAGGCATTTCTAGTGTTGTTTCAGTAATGTAAAATACAAAGTTCATGGGTTTTGGGCAAAGCTATCTTTCCATTCAGTCTGGACTTCTGTTTTAGGATCAGACATCAAAGTGAACATATCTGTGTGCGTGTTTGGGATGTGGTTTTGAGATTACTTCAGCTATGGGTCAAGAAGCACAGTTTGCTCCTATCCGAAGTGTGCACAGAGCAGGCGTGAAATTGTAATGGTTGCTTTGCCCCTCAGCATAGGGAACATCAGAGAAGTCTGCAAAGGTAGAAATGACATTTTGAACCTCTCAATCTGAACTCGATCACACCAGTGGTGAGGAGTTCTGTATTTCACAGTACAGAAGTTACTGAAATAATTTGTACTGGCAAATGGGCAGTGCAGAAATAGTAATAATAATAATAATAATAAAAGAGAAGTAGTTGATCCGACTTCTCACTAACAGTTGCAAGTGCTAATAAATCTAATTATAGTTATGAAACATACACAGAAGGGAAAAAATATGTTGGTTCGTTTTGTTTATTTTTGGAGAAGAGTTAAACTCTGAAATCCTATGCTGTGTAGAGACTGGTATTCTGTTCAAAAGGACTACAAACTGAAGGACATATAACCTTGCTGCACACTAGTACCACAAAACTATTAAAAAAGCAAGCAGTGAGAAGGTCGAGGGGACTGGAGGGATTACTTTGCAAGGTAAACTTAAGGTAAGTAGCTGCAGTTTGCTTAAGCAATGGCAGACTTGCAGATAGGAAAGTCTACAGATATCGGAAGAGTTCACCCATGAAGTAGAGAATTACTTGGCATAATAAGGGGAGGGATGGAGTGAACTCAAGTGGAAGTGTGGGTGGTACGTCTTGGAAAAACTTCTCAACATTGACATTTATGAGTCTAATAATGTCCCAAGGGATGTGGTGGGAACTTTATCACTTGAAATATTTAAAATAAGACTTGAAGACAATTATTAAAAATACAGTATGCTTCTGCAGAAAAATAAAATATATAAGGTCTTTTCTACATATAGATTGTGTGATTCTGTGAATCTTGGGAAGTATTCCTATCAGGTACTGAAAGATAAGGGTATTTGAACCTTGCCACAACTTGGACTGAAATGGGAGACCTTTCACAGAATTTTGGAGTCCTGTGTGAATTGGAGCTCCTTCCTCAAAACCAGTAGGTAGAAGCAGCTTCCCAAAATACTGTTTATAGTAGGGGACAGAAGCACCATCACAGTCCTACCCACCATCTTGATTAAGATAACAGCGTCATTTTATTTGATGGGATTTGACGTGCAGGTGTTTTTTTTCCCTCCCAATCACAGAACTCTTCCTGAATTTTGGGGAACAAAATAAGGACTTTTTCTCTCTTTTCCTTCTACTTTCTCTCAATCTTTTCATTTGATTTGGGTCAGAAGGGAAGCAAAACATTTTGTAAAAGGTTGTTGCTTCTTGCAATATACCTGGATAAACTAGAAGTAAGGAAATTCCAATTTATTTATTTTTTTTTTCTTACAAGGGTTGTATCTCATATTCGTAGATCCCAGAAGAATAAGCAAATCTGGGGAAAAAAAGGAAACATTTTAACTTAATTGGTTTCTCTGAGAAACAAGAAACTTTTTGAAAGGCCCCCATTGTTGAGAATTCAGCCGTATCCTGAAAGCAAGGAGAGTTTTACTGCGACATTCATTGGCAGCAGAAGTGGAAGCCTAATTTTAGGCAGGCAAAGCATGTTCAGTGTATTTAAGCCAGGACAGAGCTGTATCGGGTCTCTTCACTTGCTTAGGCGGTGGCACTGCTGCTTACACTACACTGTAGGCCCCAGTAGGCCCCAGCAGGGCCCTGACATCAGCAGGACCGCTGGCGAGAGCGGCGCCGCTCCTCACAGACATGTTGGTTTGGCCACCACAATGGACGTGCTTCCTGAGCTGCATGAGTCCCATTTAGATGAGTCAACTGCAGAAAGAAAGCAAATTGTAGAAAATACCGGCAGGTGTCCTGGAATACACATACATATTTCCAAACTAAATGTTTCAGCTGGAATTTTTCTGACCAGAGATAGGGATGGAGGCTACACCGGGTGTACCTCAGCCCGTGGTTTACTTGTGCTGTTAACTACAGCTTTTTTTGCATGAGCTCAGCCCAATGGAGACACTGAGAACACAGCCTTAAAATAATCCTGTTTTAATAACGTTCCCATTTCCAGGCTGTTTGGGGAAGGTGTAATCAGCAGTCACACTATGTAGTCGCTTGCCCCTTCAGGAACTCCCGCTAAGCTTTGATCCTGGCAGCTGGTAATGTACTCCTCAGTGTGTGAGAGCAGCTAAAAGATCCAGAGTGTTTCTTCTTTTCACTGATTTGCAAATAAAATTATCCCTTTCTTTTGAATCCTACTGAATGTGAGCACCCTAAAACATTAGAAGAACTTTCTCTGAACTTGTCCCACTGAGGTCTAGTTGTGATGAAGGAAAATTGCTGGGCAAAATCATATCTTTTCTTTCAGAGGTTTCGGTGATTATGAGTGGTTTATTTGTTGGTTGGATGGATTTTTGAAATCACATCAGGGATACAATGTCACTAGTTAGTCAGTTATTCCTAAAATGGAACAAGAAAGTTATACCTCTCCATATGAATAGTTCATAAGGGAAGCAATCAACTACTAGCAATTTCCTAATTGCTCTGTTGCCCTGCTCTCCCCAAATATTTCTGTGACAGCTAGAATGAAACAAAACTGTGCCCACTGAAATACATCTTAGTTCTGGAATACTCCCCAAAAGTCAGTGAGGTACCTTTTGGAATAAGATGCTAATTGTGGGAATAGGTTCCACATGCAAAGTATTATATTACAGGCATCTTTTCCTTATATGACTTTTTATTGCTTTTTATACCAGTGACTGTATCTACTGAAGAATGTAACTCCTCCCATGGCAGAAACAGCCTGGAGTTTTGCCTTACCTTTAGAAATGTCTTATGCCCCAAAAAGAATTGTGAAAAACATGTTATGTGGCTATGCAGTTACAGTGGCTTTTTTGTTAGTCTGTAAACTCTGGTCATCCATCAAGATATGGCCAAGTTTGTTGTTTTTTTTTTTTTCTTCCTCAGCTTTTAGACATATTGCATTGACAGGTTTGTTTTTTGCCTAAGTCACGCAGTTTGTACATGTGGGTGTGGGTGTGAGTGTGAGAAAGAAAATGCAAACTATGCGGCAGACATTAGTCACTTTGTGTCGTAGTGCGTTGGAAGGTGCTCAAGTTCTAGGTTGTAAAAACGTTGTGCTGTACTCCATAGACTGGGGTGCTGTGTGGCTCAGTACTGCAGCTGCTGTTTTGATAGTTGAGGAACTATTTCAGTTCTGTCCATCTTTTCTCCTTTTTGCTCTGAATATGTACTTGTATAAGCGACAGCAGAGACCACCTTTGTTGCAATAGGCAAGCCACAAGCCTTCAAGGCAGCAGAAAGGAATCCTGGTCAATAGCATCAGCATTTTAGCCAGTGTGCTCTTTAATTCACTGGGCACAGGAGCAAAAAGGAGAGGGATTCAGTAGAATTAAGGTCAGACAGGTCACACACATAAACGCTCCCATGCAGGGAATGCAAGGGGATAAAGTGACAAAGAGATCAGGATCCTAGTCCCTCTGTTATAAACAGAATTGTACCTTTGCAGTGGACGTTTGCTCTCGGCACTCTCACTGATTATGCAGGTTTTAAGTGTTGTTAATTCTGACAGAATATGTCATGCAGTTCTGCAGCTGGATGGCTGACCCACTTAAAGCCCTTCTGTGCAACTCAACTACCCTTGTAACTCTCTCTCTTAGCCAGCCCTTTAGGTATGCTGTAGATGCCTCCCTGCCTCGAAAGCCGATATTGCAAAACCCCTGTAGCTAGCATCTGCAGCAGATGGAATGCTTATCCTGGGATGAAGGTACAGATGGATACAGATCAGTCAGTCATCCCTACAAATTACATTTTACCCCTTTGTGTGGTGTGTACATCTGTGAATTGTTGTTAAGACTCCTGTACGTCATGTAGGAATGTCACTAAGCTTATAAAATTCTATGTCCTATATATCTCTCTTCTACACATATATTGTTTAGGAGAGACAGAGAGTGAGACCACGTATGAGACTGAGAAGTGAAACAAATTCTGTTGGATTGCATTTAGGATGTTCTTGTTAAATGAAACAAAGGATGAATTACATCATCTGTGTCATCAACATCTTCATCCTTTATGCAGAATTGGTATGAGTAGAATGCTAAACTAGCAATGTTTTATCAAATTTTACACTACTTATTTCTCTGTGTTTGCTTCCGTACTCACCTTTCGCTGAAGCGTTATGATCGTGTTTCATTAATAATGGCTGTCTGAGATTCTCAACATTTAGGATAATTCTTCACAGTATGCACTGTGATACATACTGTTCAAAGACAACAGAAAGATGGTTCCTACCCAAAGAGTAATGTTATATGTATGCACAGCACTTGAAAAGCATTGTCCCTAAATTGGCAGTAGATAGCAAAGTTTAGAAGTACATGGATATAAATCATAATCTATTTATCTGTATGTGACTCAAGGATCAAAAAACATGGGATATTGTGAGTGATGATAACAACTTTAGAGGACTTATCTCGGCCAATTTTGTTCTACATGTTTTAAATTCTAGCCTGGTGATGTTAACTCAAGAGCATTGCCAGGGTTGAGTTGGGAGTCTGCCATTAAACATTGATTTTCCCAGTATCTCACAATTACAGCAACATCTGTGCTAAATAACTTTTACTGATTGCCTGTGAAGAGTTCATGGTCAATGTATCTCACTCAAAGGTCTCCTTTCTTACTTGTGCAGGAGGGAGTTGTAATGATTGTGCAGTAGGCTATTCTGTGAGAGGGATGGAGGCTTAAGGCTTTTGAGGCATTTCTTTTTATTTTCTTTTAATGCCATCTTTGTAGGTACACCTTAATTTTCTTCGCTGTACCAGTGTAGTTTGCCTAGGTCTCTTAAAGCGTTTTCTTCACTCTAAGATTTACAAGTAGTTAAGTCACCTATTTTTCTACCTTCATAAAACCTCAGTATATTAAAAAAAATCAACAAACAACAACAAAAGCATGAGTGCGTGATGAAGTTGTACAATATACTCCTACTGTTTGAGCAAAGTCATGTCTTGTTATGAATTCTATAGAAGGGGCTGCTAAATTGACTCTTCCCTGTCTCAGTGCTTGTGTATTGGGTATGGCTCCCTGTAATAGTGAAGGGAAACTAAAATAGTCTGGAAAGCAAAATACCACCCCACCCACTCCATTTACCTTTACAGAGCAGGTTATATCCAAGCTTCCCAAAATGCTTTACAAGTGCTCATTAATTAATTAATCAGCCTTTGCAGCACCCCTGTGAGATGGATATGTATTATCGTCCGCGTCATTTTATACATGCAGAGAGCTGAGCTGACTTGCCGTACGTGATCCAATAACCCATTGGCACAGGTGAGGTGAGAACACAGCCAGCCTAAGTCTCCTTTTCCACGCTGACCAGCTTCATACCAGACTTCACGATGCAGCCTGAGGCCTGGGCTGTGCCTTCCAGTGCCGCAGTGCAGGCCCAACTGAGCAGAGAGATTTAAAAACGTAAGTAATGACAAACAAGGATGGAGAGAAAAACGTTTTTTTCCATCACCAGAATGTATAACTCTTAGTGCAATGCTGGTTGCTTTGTGCTGTCAAGGATCCCCTGGATTTGGGGAGGAGAAGTAGGAAACTGCCGCTGTCTGTCTACGATGTCAGACCGTGTGCTCCTGCAGTGCTGAGGATTCAGCCAAAGTATTTTCATAAAAGTTACCTGATGTGTTTATAAGAGGCCCAACAGGGATGGGAAGCTATCAGCGTAAGAGTCTGAAGAAACAGTTCTGAAAACTGCGGAAGATAAATGCACACACTCACCGAGAAGGAATATCCTGGGCCTTTTTTCCCCTCAAATAATAACTTCAGAGAATAGTACCAAGGCTTGTGTTCTTTTAAGATGTCTGGGATGCTTATTTTACTTACTACTTATATTTTTAAAACTTGCCTGCAAATTGCATTTCTAAATCTAAAAGAATAAGCTACCCGGGGAGCATTCTGCCTTGCCTGCATGATCTATAATGCCAAAAATCATCTGGAACTTTCTGTACTACTTTGTTTTTCTCTAGTTATTAAGCTATACTGAGGAAACTTTCTTTCTGAAGTATCTCAGAAATAGCACAAGAGAAAAATCAGGGATTTAGCATATCCCTTTCATGCAGGGCCTGATAACTTCCTGAATTTTCAAAGACAAAGACTGATAAAACCCCGATATTTTTAAAGGCATCATCTCCCTTTCCTGTATATTCTGGTTTAAGAACCAGTGTTATCTTAAACAGAGATAGTTTTGTACTTAATCTTGAAACACATGGAATCAGGAATTTCAGTAAATTCCTTTAAAGTGTCTGTTTACAAGGTTCCCACCCTGTTAACTTGTACTGTCAGACAGGTTTGTTTTGAAAGGACACATCAAATGAATTTGTGCCTCTTGTAAGCAATGAAGTTTGCTTGTGAGAAACAGAAGGTACAATTCTGTAAATCATGGATCAGCTGTTTTTCAAATGCCCAACTGAGAACCACAAGATATTTATAGTGCTCAAATAAGAGCCATTAAACGGATTTTAAAGTATCTTTCCTTTCATTGGTTTATAATATATTTATATTTAGCATTTCAGCTAGTACGTGGGCTTCCAAACAACTTTCTTGATTGAAAATTTCCGGATGCTGTTATAACATTGAATATTATAAGCTAAGTGGAATATTACGGGATGATTCAATCAGGCTGACTAGCATGCAGGAGATTAATTCTCTTGAAATCCACTGTTCAATCACTGTGCTTGAAATGTTGTCTCCCTTCAAAACAAATATCATTATGATTATTTCAGCTTTTCCTTTTCAGTTCAATACTTTGCACGTCCATTGCATCTCTCCCTGCAAACCTCTCTTAAGACCTTTATGATCGTTAGGTGATTTACTGTCACTGTCTTTGGTGAGGGATGCCTAATAGCAGTTTTGATTAATAATAAATGGCTCTTAGAGGTCATTCTACCCACCAATGAAAGAATATTAGCATAGAGCACAGCAACTGCATGCAGGTGGCATGAAGGTGAAAGTAAAGAGTAGCAGCATATACTTGTAATTGCAGAGGGAACTTATAGGGGCAAAAAGTACTTCACTGAACTGGGATGTGTCTGAGATGCTAGTTAATGACCACCCATGATCCCATTGTATTATGAGAACTTTCATAACCAAGTGAAGTTAGTACATTAATGAGGCAGTTCCTTCAACTATGTACAGAGGAAGACATTTATATGTGGAGGATATTGCTTCCTCAACCAAAGCTGGAGAGAAACTGCAAGGTTGCGCAGGAGTCTTGTGGACCTCCCATATCACAGTGAGCCCCTACTTTCTTCCTCAGCATGTAATTTGCTAGAGTAGGTCATCCCCTGAAGTGGCCTGCACAAAGGGACAAATGATCCCTGATTTAATGCTGGGTTTGCACTGTTCTACAATCCTCATGCTGCAGTCAAAACCTGTGATTCTAGGTCATGGAGATACACCAAAGGCAGGCCAATGTAGTTGATTCACATCCACTTGTGGTTCCCTGCCCCAGCCCCCATCCTCCTGCCCTTTATGAGCAGAAGTTGATCCTGCCATTGTCTCTTGGGTCTTAGTTCCATGGCACTTGACACAACTGGTATTTGCTCAACCTATTTAGTTGGCTGCGCAAATAACACAGCTCCCTGTAGCTTCTAGTAGATGTTTCTTTCCTAGGCAGCTTCTGTTATATTCAGCCAATTTCATCTGAGTCATTCTGCAGGTTCATTTCTTTCCCAAGTTGTTCTCTGTACCTTGGCATATTTACAGGCAGTTGTCTCTTCCCATATTCCCACCTGCTGGTACATTCTTGTTAGCCCTTTGTTTGAGCTATGCTGTTTGTGCATTTATTCTGCAGAACTCTGATAATATGTATTTGGGAAATCTGCCTCATGGTTAATCAAAAAATTTCATGAACAGTAACAATACCTCCTACTGTCATGGTTGTTTTTGTATGTACAGCGTACTCATGGACTTTCATTACCAGTAGTACTTACAATGATTGTTATCACCCTTTGTCTTTTTAGCTTATCTAAACAATCAAAACACAAGAAGCACAAAAAACAAACAAGTATCAGTTTAAAAAAAAGTTGTTTAAAAAGGCTCTTTTTATTTGACAAATCTTCCTTCTTTGAGCCTGTGCTTCAGATTTTGCATATTATGTATGCTTCATAGAAAGGGAAACAAGCTGTACGCTGCTGTTTCATGTATCGGCAACAAAACTGTGAGATAAATTCTGAATGCAGAATTTTTATTATTGATGACAGTGTAATTGAAAGAGCACAGCTGGATTTTCAGATCATGTTGCATAGATCTAAATGACTATATAGATTATGAAGCAGTGGAGAGTCAGCTGCTATCTCTTTTTGCATTTCCTCTTGTATTTATGCATTGATCTAGGTTTCCCATAATTTTTTCCATTTTATTTCCTGGGATTAAAGATGGTGGGGGAAGAAAGAAATGAGAATGGATATCAATGACAACATCCATATACACAGCTTTTCAGGAGGAATTTGTGGGCATCTTCACTGTAAACACCATTTACAAAGTTGTTTGGCAATGCTGCAGATGACTCCATGATCAACTACAGAGGATACTGAGGAGAAGAGAATAACCTATAGAAAAATAGTTCAATATGTGATATTTTTTTTTTACAGTTTTAACTTACAGCCTTAATTTTTAGGTGCCTACCTAATATTCTTTAGATTGAACTTGATATTTTCTTCCTCAGTCAAAGCTAATATGTAGGCTTTTAATTTCAAGTTTAATTCTTGTTGAAGCTTTTCAGAACATATGTCCTTTTCTCTCACACCCACATTCATGTGACTCAAAGACAGCTAAGCACAACTTTCAAGTACCTAAGAGTTTACTCATGTATTATGGGTGTTTATCTGCTTTAGAAGTCTAGTCTGCAATGGAAAGGAGAACATGGTTTAACTGATGCTTTTGTTTCTTGTTGAAAGTTAAGAAGTAGGCCATAATGTGCCTAAGCATCTGCAGGGTAAAAATCCATCTTACTCCACCTACAAACCTATTTCTGAACCATTTTGTTGATCTGAATTTGTAGAATGCTTTCCTAATTCACCTGTTTCTTATAGTGTTTATATGTCAACAGCAGTAGAAAAAAATAGTGGGTTTTTTTCTGAAGAGCTCTAAGTTCTTTTCTCCTCTGTGTTATGCTATTCATCTCCTTAGACTTGATGTGTAGGTTTTTTGTTGTTTTTTAATTACTGTTTAGATTTAATTTCAGCATCAGATTGTTTCTAAATGGTTTCTTTAGAACTATGTTCCTGGGGCCATTCTTTAAGACTGTTATTACAAAGAAGTAGCTTTTCTGAGCTGAAAGTTTACTTTATTGCTTTGATCTTTGGCCACACCAGTTTCTGGGAGAAGGCAATTCCATGGTGCTGGCCTTGCAATTTAAGGTGGGGAGAAGAAAGCCATGTGACTCTAGATGCTGCAGTCCTGTGTTCACCAGCTGTTATTAATTTTTTTTGTTGTTGTTGTTCCTACAAAGTGTCTAAAAAGAGAGTAAGCTTCAGAGTGATTTTCAGTGAATAGCCAGTATGTTACAAGTAGGACTGAGACTCTCCTTGAGAGTAGGCTTACCTGCTGCTCAAGGCTGCAAAACCTTTTGCAGCTTGGCTACGCATGGCAGCTGTGTGTAAATGGGCATAAGGTGGAGCATCCTTGTTCACTGCCATTCCTGAAAACCTTCTGGTGGCATGGACCCCCTCCAGCAGATCACAGTGCAGCGTCCGCGTAAAGACAAAACAAATAAATAGGAAGGAAATTACCTGGATGTTCCCCCTCAGGGAGGAGGTGATATTTTAGGTTAATGATGCAGCAAAACCAGTTCTGAAAAAGGAAATTCTGGCTTGGAAATCTCTTTTGTTGCACTGGCAATTGTTTGGAACTTCAGCTATCACTGTCAGTTGTCAGTGCAGTGAACAACCACTGATTTTTGTGTTGTCTTAATATGGCATACTGTAAGCTACCGTGGTTCAGGAGCTGTAACATAAGCAGTTCTGGCATCTGTGCAGCGAAGATTAGGCTGTTAACGTGACATGCCAACCCACGTACCTGTTCCTGCTTGTTGACCAGAGCTCAGAGTTTACCTGAAACTATCAGCCATGTCAATAAAATTTCGGCTTTTTCCAGAGAAGGAAATAAAACCAGGGGAGTGCAGGCAAAAGTGCAAATAGCCTGACTAAAATCTTACTTGCACTACCTACTGTAGTGCTTTGTGGTCAGTCATTCCTTGCTAGTTTTCTGTTAGTGTGAGTGGGATTGTACAGTGGAGAAACGTATCCTGCAGAATAGATATGATGCACTTGAAAGACTGAAGACAGTCATGTGGCCAACCTGTTAATATATCACAATGCTTCCTAGAAGGCCGTACGCCAGGTAGCTTTGGCCAAATGTATTCCCTGTGCCACCCTACTGATATCAGTGGAGTTGCTCCAGAGATAGATTTGGCTCCTCTTCCTTGGAAAGCTGGTGGAAGGGAATGTTTTTATTTAACTTTTGGCAAGGCTTGTGACTTTGCTGTGCTGTGTTTTATGTTCTTTCCCCTCTGACGTATACTTTTAATTATTCTTAATAAATTGAAATTGGAGCAAGTATCTTGGAGTGCAGAAAACTAAAATATAAGTTATAGCTTTGATCTATGCCAACCTTTGGAGGATTTGTCAACCTTGCATTGTAAGTAGGGGATGAAGACCTCCAAAACGAAATTAATAGATATTTAACAAAAATAACTAAATTGTGCCTATGGATTTTAATATCTGTAGTGTGTTACACAAATAATTCATGGCTTTTTTTTCTGTATAGTATATATTTTTAAATGGCTTTTCCACAGAGATACCCTGTTATTGCTTTCCACTGAATATAGGTATAGATGACAGGATATTACCCTGAAGTAACTCTTTGCAACTCTCCTCTCAGCAACTGTCACTAGTAGTAATAGTAGTACTATTTATTGCACACTGCAGAACAGTTAACTTCTGGATTTCTTTTAGTACCTGTGCCTACTAATGTATCAGTGAATATAATAACGATAGTATCTACTTCTTTTGACCAGCAACACCCAAGAAAGATGGGCAAGATGAACTCTGTCATACAACAATAAGCAAAAAAAGAAGGCTACGCAGTAAGCCGTACAACCCAGGAGTCCTAACTCCTACTGTAGGGTTCTGTTCACTAAGTCGGACCACCCAGATCTAACAGTCTGGTTCTGTTTTCAATAGCCTTGTCCACTGCTGGCAGGAAAAAAAAAAACCCCAAACAACTAGTAGTGACAGCAGTACTGTAATGCTGATCTGCTACTATATCACCGTCCTCAACTAGAAGGACCATCTCCAGATCCTCAGTCCCCAAGAGTGATTGGTATGGTTTTTGGTAGGGTCGATGGGGACAGCTCTTCATGAAGTCCGTGAGAACACTTTTAACATATAATGGTAAATGTTTGGTTACTGCTATGTCGGAGCGCAGCTGAACTGCTCTAATTCCAATCAGAATGCCAAATTCATCAAACCTGATTCATAAATGCAAGGTCAATGCTCACAGCAATGCATGCATTGAACACATCTCAACCCTTCAGAACTACAGAGGGGATTTTTAAACTCCAGTAGGGCCATCGATGAAGATCCTTTTACTCAAGGCCTGTAAATCAACTTTGGTGCCACTTCTGTAGCCAGACGTAGCTCCTCATTGCTCAGCAGCCACGGGAACTTGAAGTGACTCCCTGAGTCTGATAGCTAGCGGTACTAGATAGAACAACCCTGAGCTTTGTTTTTTTGGGGGAGCAGGGCCAGAACAACACAGTGGGTGTTTGCACTCTATTATTCTCACATGCCTTGGTTGGCTCAGCTCCTCACCAAACAGACACGAACAATTTTGCCTGAACCAAGGCTGGCCACCTTTCTTTCTGCAGCACCTAGCACAGTTTGGTAGCAGTACAGCTGAAAGATTAATGCAGTCTAATTAACTCCTTTAAAACTTCTGATCTAGAAGACTGCCACTTCTTTTACCTTGTGCACCTTCTGTGTGAAAGTAAGATGTGCCTGCAAGTATAACATGCCTTCAGAAATGCTGAAGCTAATAATGTCCACCCTCCAGCATCACTCCTGTTAAATTATGCTGTCATTCTAGTGTATTCACACCGATATCATTCTGCTCCATCGTGAGGAAATCCATTTATTATAAGCAAATCTGTCTCCTGTACACACCAATTATTTTACATAGGATGGATTGGAAGCAGGTCCCATAATTATACCCTAGTCAACCAGTCAAGTCTATAAACAAAATCTTTCACTCTCTTATTACCTATTTTCCTTCCATCTATTATTCTTCGAATGTTTATGGGAGTTGTGTGTGTGTGTTTTAATCCATCAACAGCTGCACATTTTTCAAGCCCAAATGCCCTAAAAATGTGGTTATTTTTCATAAGGTTTCCAAATGCCCTTCCTGTTTTCTTCTCCTGACAGCCAGAGCAGAATAAGCCATCATTAAAGGCAGCACAAATTATACTGCTAATTAACAATGTGGCTGGTGCTCTGGAAACCTGCATTTTTTTTTTTTTTCTACTGTTGTTATTGGGAAAGAAGTTCAGTGGTGAAATTCCCACCTCAGCCATTCCATTTTAATCCCCTTACGGTCTGTCTGTCTTAGTAGTCAGTTTTCCTCTGTTCAAATAGCAGATTAATTTTACAGAATCAATGCCATCTCTGTCAATATAAGGTCTGGGTTTTTCTTCCCAAGCCTGCTCTCTTAGGTTGCTTGGGTTTTCTTTATTTTTTTTATCATGCTGCTATTAATGCCAATACTTACACAAAGTTATGCTGTGTTTCTCACCAAATTTGGGTCATATTTGGATATCTCTGAGACGTTTCAGACAGACCTGTAAATTTTGCCACTTGCCATTTTGGGAGTATTAGATCCTGAGATCTCAGCCGAATGACAAATGGCTTTGCAGCTCTTGGTTTGGAGAAACTACAAAGTTCATCAGAGACTGTGGTATGGAACCATATTGACCTGCCTGGCTGCAAAGGGCATTGCTGATAGGAGTCTTCTAGTTTCTCATGTCCCCCTGCAAATAGATGTTCTAAGCCCAAGAACTGTGTCTGCTTTTAGCTAGTCTAGACAAGAAATTGCTTTCCTCTCCCATAAAACTTTTAAATACCTTAAAAGAAAATAATTCCAATTGGAGCTGGGATCTGCAGTGTAGGGAACTCAGATCCAAATTCTTCTTCTGCATGATTCCTGCATCCTTACTGCTCCCCTAATGTACTGACTGCTTTGAGGTGAGTGTTTAGACTTTTTTTAGTCATCACATTAGTCAACTCACTAGATAAAGGGCTCTGTGGGAGACTCAGGTTCAAATCCTTCGAGTGCCATGAACGATGATAGTAACTACTTTTCTTTCCTAAAAAGAAAAAAAAAAAAAAAAAAGAAGGAAAAATTAGCCAAAATCTTAGTGTCCTCACCTATCCCTTTTATAGCATGGTTTGTACTTAGGCCAATTCTTGCCTGAATTGAATAAGAGCATCAGCAAAGTTTATACATCCAGAGTATTCTTGGAGAGTCAGTGCCAGAATTGTTCCTTGTTGGTGTTCAGACCAGCCTCTCCCCTGTATTTCTGTCTCCCTGTCTCAACCCTTTGCTTTTATCTTAGGCCAGGATACAAAGTGGCACAAAAGCTGTGCACAAAGTGAGTTGGGTTTTTTTTTTCTCCACTTCCAGCACTGTGGAGACCAATCCATGGACACGCTTCCAGGCAGTGCTATAGGAAGCACCTGGAATGGTGGGGGCCAGACTTAAGGAGGGTAAATTCATGGCATGGCTTGATGCTAGTGCTGGGACCTGTGAACCTGGAAGGCTATAGATAGGACTCAAAATATTACATGCCTAAGATAAGAAACTTGAGCTCCTAGGCTGCCTTTGTTGTGAGTAGAGAGAAATCAGTTTCTCCAAAAGGCAATGCATCACTTTGTACAGCCTGGAAACAGGAGTTATGCGAGTCCAGTATACAGAAAGGTTCAAGTGTGGCATCTTACAACCTATCAACCGCTCTTGCCCACTCTTGTTTTTCTGCCTTTAAACACTGAGCTATTAACCTGTCAGTGAGGTAGGTACTATTGTAGCTTTTCATCTTGTATATTTATTTCAATAAAGCTTTTATTTAACATATTTGCCACACTTGGATGGTTCTGCTAACACCCTTCTCGAAATAATTGCTACTCTGCATTTGTCAAGGCAGCTCGTGCCGTGCTAGGAAGAACCAGGCTTATAAACAGTAGAAACTAGAACATTTTCTCAGGTAGTGAAAAGTCCATAATATGGTTGGAGAAAAAAATTTCCCCCTTTCTGTAGCCTCAGGAAGGTTTTTAACATGTCTCTTTCCCAAGAGAAAAAAATCCCCATGTATGTGCAGAATTTCTGAATAGCAAGCTGTCAGACATGCTTTAGAAAACATCCACAAAATCTACTTCATGTCCTAGTGCAAGTAGTCAAAAGCGTAGCAACCAGAAACTGCCACATTCTGATAATCAGTGATGTGCCTTTCTTGACTGGTTATGGAAAATCTTCATCTTTTCTTTTGTCTTACATTAACCTGAATATATTAATTGGAGTGGTCATGCTTTCCAACACAATGTTTAGGAACAGACGTATCTGCTCAAGAGAATCACCAGTGGGCCTTAGCATTGAAAACCAGAATGCCAGTCTTCCTTGTCCTGTTGTGTCACTGTTATTTCTAGCTAGGGTGTTTGCTGCTTCTCTTTTTTAGCATTTGTGTAATGACTTTGAGATAGATAAAAATGACAGCAATGAGTGTGACTGTTTAAGTTTTGGCCTTATGTACTGTATCTCACCCATATCTAGAATTTGGTCTAGGTTGCCTGCACATCTGATTATCTGTTTTTTTCCCAAAAGAGGGAAAGGGTGTTTGCAAGACAGTAGCAGTTGGATCAAAGCTGTAGTGCTATATTTCAGCAAATAGTACAAAGGTCACTGTACATGCAGTGCTAGAGGATGCAGTGGGCATGATACTGTGAGCAGTGTGCTTGGCACTGTAACCATCTTGAACCTCCCCCCAATGTTCAGCATAGTGCTCTATTAATGCTGTGATTTTTTCAAAATTTATACTTTCTGGACACACCTGTTGCCTGTAACTTGGAACGAAGCAGTCACAGCTAGGTCAGTGGTGGTACTGATGTTAGGTTTTTTGTCCTGACCAAAGCAATACATGCACTTATACTAAAATCAGAAAGTATTACTAGCCAAGGAAAGAAAGGGAATGTTGATAATTTTGCTTAGAAATTGATGCATTTTCAAGAGAAGTTAACAGGGGCTAAATAAACAAAATTAGATGTCATGTTTATATTGTCAAGGTAATTTTTTTTCTTCATTTTAATTCTGCTGAAACAAATATTCTTTTCTTTCTTCCATTGACTGAAGCAATGCAAAAGACCATTTGTGTAGGCATTGCTTAGCTACGGTCACTTTCAGACATATGTACACTGTTGTGGTAATGTGGCTGGGTATGCTGGATCCCCATAGTGGGAGTTCCCTCCTCTGTCAAACTCTGCAGTGGAACTTCAGTCTTTGTGTTCAACTGGGCTGTGGTAATCTCACGTGCTGACTTTTTAGTAGGCATCCACACAATGAGCGTGGACGCTGGTAGCAATGGCTGCCATGATTCAACAAAGTTTTCAATAAATGCAGAATTCAGAGCATAAATGGTTGTACTGAAGTCACAGCAGCTACCTGGGTAGCCACCTCGTTGAATCAGGGCTCTGGGGAGGAGATGGTAGGGTTAGTGTACTATGCAGTTTCCAGCAGTGTCAGGTCATGTTCCGCAAACTCTGCTTCTTGTTCTCCTGTGGTGTGGTGGATGGGCACAAAATCCCATAAATTGTTTTCAAGACACAGCCCTTAAAAGCAACATGTTAGCAAAGGGCAATACCTCCCAAACAAGGCTGATCAATTGCAACTCAGCAGCAACAGAAAGGTGCAATCTATGGAGACCTTCACGAGTCAGGGACTGCTGGCTCTGGATGGGACAGTGTTAGAAACCTTGTATGAGTTTCCATACATCCTGGCCAGATTACTGAAACCCAGTTTAGGCTCATAAATGTGTACTTAGGCACCAGAATTAAAATGCTTTGCTTTCCCAAAGGTACCACGTCCCTCCTGTTGACAACAGTCCAATTTGTCCTTCCTTGGTATAACACTGCACATGTATTTCGGGTTCCTAATGGGTGGGTGGAGTTAGGAGACTGCCTTTAACCACTGAGATTGGACTGTATTACTTGCTTTCTCCAGGCCACGTGCACCAAGCATGACATTGAACTGATCCAACAACTGTGTAGTCCACATGAGCAATTCTTCCCTGCTGTAACCGATTGCTTCCTTATTGCCTGGGCTTTAAGTGTGTTTCTCTGAAGGCTAGTTCAGGTTAAGCCTGAGCATGTTAAAACCCTTAGCTGAAGTTAGTAAGGCAGCTTGATAAAAACATTACATTTTGAAAAATCCTCTTTCAGCTCAAATTCAATAAAAAGCAGTGCTTGGCACTTATCATACTTGCAGGTTAAATTAATGTTTTAGGTTTCAAAAAAGCATTTTCTCACTAAGTCTTTCAGAATTAGAGGCCTGCCACTTTCCTATTTCAGTGGGAAAAAACAGCTACGTTGCTTTGTGATTACAAAAAGGGGAAAACTTTGTAAATGCAGGGTTCTACTTACTGATTTGTAAGTGTTGTCCCTTTTCATTGTCCTTGAAGTCTTTCACAGATCTGATTGTCTTTTAATTAGCTCGCTCTCCCTCTCTTGTAGTTATAAGTAGCGATATATATAAATATTACTTCATAAGTTCATGCTAGTCACTTGCTAGCAAGTTTAGCATTGATAAGGCAGCAGGGTGAAGAGTTTTAAATACCTGAAAGAATAATTAAAAGTGGATAAAGTGAGTTTGTTTATTTTACACCAGGTAACCTGCAGAATGATAATACTCTGGTTTTGTGTTATTTATTACTTACTGTTCATACAGTAGAAGGTGTGATGTTTACTATTCTTTAGACCAAGATTTATAGGGATAAATTATGAACCACCATGTATGGACAATACCATCTTCACAATTTATTGGATTGCAAAATAAAAGGCAACTAAAATAAGACTGTGCTTTTTCAGCAAGGGTAGCTGGTAAGTTTAAAAAGAAGGAACAGTACCCGGTCCAATGTCATTTAGACTGCAGGATTAATTAAACTGAAAATCAACACTAATGTAGGAAAGAATCAGCTTTCTTTTGGATCCTAACAGCTTGTCTAAGTGATGTAAACTGTGGTGATGTCAACTCTGCTGTCACTGGGGGCATCTAGCACAGAGACTCTGTAAGCAGAAAACAAAGACAACCTGGCATTCACCCTTTACCACAGAGTACTGGATCTCTGTAATTTTTACATAGCAACAGAAACCAAGCTGAATAATGATCCAACAAATCACAGGTTATGCAGTACAGAAAATAAAGCAATCTCCTGTCTCTGTAGATCCTTGGGATGGCCTGTTGCGTGCACACACGCACCCTTCCCCAGTCAACACCTCTAATGAGTGCGTTCATCTGTGCAGAGCAGTTGACAGAAAGGAACTTCAGGATCATTTTCCCTGCCATTCCCCTTGAAACGATCCTCTGTCAGCGTGATTCCCCAGGGCTACACAGAAAAGTATAGCAATTAATCCCAGAAGTATTTTGATAGACAGCATAGATTGATAGGCAGTCCCTGGAGAATACTGAGCCCAGGTGGTCATATCAGTGTCCTTCAGGAGAGGATGGTGGCACCAGCTTTGCCCACATCCAAGTCCTCAGCATTTTCTACAGTGTAATATTAAGATTTTTCTCTCAAAACCAGTGTCACCAGGTGAACCTTCATGCAGGCTCCTACCTGAGAATGAACAGAATACGCACTGCAACCACCTTTTCGCGTTCCTCTCTCTCCAAAGAGATAGTCAGTGAGGGATTTCCAGACCATTATATCCAACCTTCATGAAAGTCAGAAGACTGGGAGCCAAATGATAACAAATCACTGGCATAGGCTGTTGTTTTGACAATCAACAGTTTCATTTATGAGGAAGTTTTGTTCTGGTTTTATAGTGCTGCTTCATTGCTATGTTAATCCTTAACAAAAAGTTTCATCAATCTTCAGAAATTCTGAGTTTTCCAGAGACACTGTTCCAGCTGACTGCAAAGGGATATACAGCAAGGAAGTGAGAGTTTGTGAAAGACAGCAAAGGCAGCCATATATTCATGCTTAATGCACTACCTGGACTCTCTGTAATTTTTAGTCTAAGCAATTATGTGACTAAGTAATATCTGTAATGCTATATCCTATCAGTTTGTGTTGAATTTGGTTATCTCAAAACCTTGCATCACATGACAAGATATCTGTCCATAGTCTTAGCGTAAGCAAATGTATTGGTCTCTTTGCTGCATCTGGCTACCTGTCCATGACCGCCCCATGCGAGATCAGGTACACATTGAGGGTGAGATACAGAGATATGAAGAGAAATCAGAAGACCACACAGAGAACAGTCATGAGTTAGCTTAGCAGATAAAGTCAACTCATTTAAAAACCAAATACAAATGCCATGGAAATGGTAAATGTAAGTTGACATTTCGATGAATGTTTTTCAAATAAATTCAATGAAAGAGTCGAGAAGAGGGGTTTGGAAGAGAGACTGTCAATCCACAGTTTTTCCACTGGCTCTCTCATGTAAGCTGTATTTGTATATGTTTTTCAAAGAAAAGAATAGTGTCAATTTTTGGAACAGGAAGAGTACAAAGTAGACCTTTCCCAGCCAGTATATAAACAGAGCAACCAACGAAAGGATTGAGGCCCTGCAAGCTCGACTGATGTAGGATATGAGTGTGTAACAAAGCAAGTCCATCAGTTTTAGGTGAAGATGCAGCTGTGTAAAGCCTGAACGTTTCCAGTTTTAGCCTTGATGTGGTGTCTGTCATTTAATTTTTACCTCATCGAATAAGTAAAATACGTCCAGATAATCCAAGCTAGCCCTAGTGAGGTCAGGCTAGGAAGCTAAGGAGATAAAGGGATAGTCTTCAACCAGTGCTCCCCAGTGACCCACACTGCTAAATTGTTAGCATGCTCCCTGGCAGTTTTGGCCCATGACAACTAGTATTTTTCCAAACCGTGCCTGGACATGATTCAGAGAATATTCCAGGTCAGAAAAAGTTTTAAACAACTAACATGGATGAGGCCGCACTGGGCTGGCAAGTCAAATACAGCTTAGTTACGCAGACATAAGCCACGTTGCTCACTTCGGACAAGACAATAGACCTTGGACAATTTTACTTATTACTAAAGACATAGTCACTTTTGCTTCAGTTATCACGATTGTTTCCACTGGGCAAGGGAGGTGAAAAAAGTGAAACCTGTACAAAGACTGTAAGCTAGAAAATGGTATGTCATCTTTTTCTGGGCTTTAGTGCTTTCACATCCTAGTTTGGTTGTTTTCAATAAACTTTGGTTTTAGAGGAAGGCAGCAGGTACTGAGGCTTTAACTACATTGCTCATTCTTCGTGCATTTGATCGTTGTTTTCCTGAATACTGGGGACAGCATTTTCCATGAATGGACAACACATGTATTGATCAGCACCTGTTCACAGGCATTACCACATACAGTTCCTCATCCATCTCTTATTTGGTCCTGAGGCACAAGGGGCTGTGGTCAGCCAAACATCTACATTGTGGTTGACTTCACCTGAGCTAGTCACCTCCCTACTTTACTTTGTAGTCCATAGAGAAAGTGGCTGGCCCAGGAGTTTGCCTCAACCTAAGCAGACACCTAAAGTAGGAGGAACTGCAATAAAAGCACTGTTATAAAAGCAGCCACGGAGGGCAGTCTCTGACAGGTACCTATACTGCAGACATATAAAATCAGATCAAATTATTCCACCCTAGAGTTCTTGAGTTCATTGTTGTCTCAAACTTTTGAAAGGCTTGAATTTAATTAAAGAAACTAAGGGCTTTGCTGAACCTTTCATGTTGTACTGTCTGTCCATGAAGCAGCTCAAGTCCCCACACCACTGAGTTTCTTGTGAAGCCTCAGATGGATTTTTCTTTGACTGACTCTACTTTGATTTACCCAAGTCAGATGTGCAGCATGTATCTTTCCAAATCACTATACAAGCATAAGTATTTGCTATAGAATAAGCTTTATTTTGCATACCCTAAGTTGGATGTGTCTCTGTTACCGGGGGCAGAGATCTATTTTGCTGTTTTATAACTAGAGATAAGCAACAACTGTGAACACTGGTCGGCTTATTCCAAATACCTACACCAAAGCCTGGGCACTTGCTGAAATGGATTCAAACTTCTGACTGAAGGATCAAGCTGTAAAGCTCAGACAAGTTGTCTATTTGCTATTATTTTTTTAGACTTCCAGTACTTTCTGATTTTGTTTGAAACAGAAGAATCTGTGTCCTTTTACTGCATCAGCTTTTGGTAACAGACAAAACTAGGAGCTAAAATAAGCTAAAATAAAACCACCGCTACCATTGTTACTAATTGGTATCCTCGTTAGCAAGCTCAGCAGAGATGCCAGAAAATGAATGTATATATACGAAGACACAGTAGCAGACTTAAGCCCATAATTTACAATGAATAATTTATTCAATTAATTTAGCCTGCTTTTCTTCTCAGCAAAACAGATTGCAATTTCCTTAAATTTATCCATTATTCAAACATGTTCGATAAAAAATACTTCTTGTTTTCACTGTATAGACTGATTACAAATATTGTAGCATTGAACTGGGTTGTTAAGTTGTGATTGTTCAAAGAACTCAAATAGCACAATTTCTTTCACTTTTTTTTTTTCCCCCTCCTCCCACTAATTGGATGGACAAGCACACACTCAGGGCTCATACATTTGCCGGTGGGAATTTAAAATTTCCTGTCAGCAGGTATTCAACATGTGCAACTTTAAAGTTGCTCTCTAAGAACACTTTTTCTGGCCAGGAAAGGTTAAAAGCAGTGCAATCCTGGCCCACTTATTCTAAGGATAGCTCTGGCCAAGTGTTATAAGTGTAGCAGCAGCTAATTCGTTAGAAAACCATAATATCAGTGGACCTTATTTTATTTAGAGCTGTAAGTGTGTGACTGTCATGGGAGTACAGTTGCCTGTGTTGCACTTATTTGTGGAGCGTTTGCACTGTGGCTATCAACCATTTTTGTTCACTCTCTCTTCTCAGGCTCTCCCCCTGCCCCCTCTTCTCTTTAAGTTTACAAATGTTTTCTTTCTGAACTTCCGCAAAGATTGGCACTATTTTAAGATTTGTTTGAAACTTAAGGCTGCAGCTTTAGCAAAACAGCTTCTGCCAAACTCTAGCTACAAGTTTCAGTTGCATTAAAAGGAAAATGCTGTTTTGAAGGAGAAAAAACAGAGAAGATGAAGAATTTACTGTATCTTGTGCTGAAATTCTTAGGCACAGCTGAAAGTCACACTGCAGTACATGCTGTACCAGAGTTGCAGCTGCACACATCTATTAAAAAAAAAAAAAAATCAAATCATGCAGGCTACCAGTGTTCTTGAGGAATGAGACCTGTGAGCAGTGGCACAGGGGGTGCTGCCAGGCCCTGGGCCCTCGGCTTCCCCCTCGCACAGCCGCTCGAGCCGCTCACACAGCGTTTTCCCATGCGGATTGCCAGCGAACAGGAAGGTCTCTATGGCGGGATTTGAGCAGACACCAGACCCTCACAATGCACGTGCCTTCCCCCAAAAAAGATGCCTCTTCTCCTCCTGCCGTGTTCGCAGCTCTGCTCTGGGCCGGTTGGAGCCCAGCTGGGTGGGGGAGCCACACTCTGCTGCGTGCAGCACGCTCCCAGCCACACCGATCAGCAGCAATATCAGGCTCTTGATATCCGACCGATACAACATCATTCTGCAGCCCAGCAGGCAAGCAGAATTTGCAGCCATGGCAATAATGACAGCTGGGTCATTACACACAAAACCAACAGTCTGTTAGTGTTTACTGTGATTTTTAAGCAAATTCTTTTTTACTGTGTTGGTGCTTCTTTTTGTGTGTGGTATGTATTCTATCTTCCAAAAGGATAGGAATATTCTTCGCAATAGTGAATATCAAATCTGTATTGCAGACTGACTACTTGAAGATGGTGGGTTTTGTTGGGGGTTTTTTTGTTTGTTTTGTTTGGGGTGGGTTTGTTTTGTTCTGTTTTGGGGCTGGTTTGTTTTCTGTTTTGTTTTTTGTTTGGTTTTTTTACACTCAGTCATTAGGGTTTGCCCAAAGTGATTCTTTCACAGGCTATACTTGGCCAAGAAACTGAAATGAACACTATGACTTTCGTTTAGTAAAAGCAATTGGAAATTGAACGAGCTGTGTACAGGCAATGTGGCAGACAGGTGATGAATCTCAGTGAATATTTGTGAATAATGAATACTTTTTTAGGATACTCATGGCCTCTTTGTGGACATCTGTCGTGGTTTAGGCCCAGCCGGTAGCTGGGTGCCACGCGGCCGCTCACTCACCCCTCCCCCAGCGGGATGGAAGAGGAGAAGTCTAACAAAAGGCTTGGGTCGAGATAAAGACAGGGGGAGATCACTCGCTAATTACCGTCAGGAGCAAAACAGACTGAATGTAGAGAGGAGATTCATCTAATTTATTACTAGGCAAAACAGAGTAGAGCAATGAGAAAATACAATCAAGTCTTAAAACACCTCCCCCCACCCCTCCCATCTTCTCGGGCCCAACTTCACTCCCGGCTTCAACCTCCTCCCCCCTCAGCGGCACAAGGGGGCAGGGAATGGGGGTTGCGGTCAGTTCAGCACACATTGTCTCTGCCACTTCTTTGTCCTCAGGGGGAGGACTCCTCTCAACATTCCCCTGCTCCAACATGGAGTCTCTCCCACGGGCTACAGTCCTTCACAAACCGCTCCAGCGTAGTCTCTCCCACAGGGTGCAGACCTTCAGGAGCAGACTGCTCCAGCGTGGGGTCTCTCCCACAGGGTGCAGACCTTCAGGAGCAGACTGCTCCAGCGTTGGGTCCCTCCCACAGGGTCACAAGTCCTGCCAGCAAACCTGCCCTGGCGTGGGCTTCCCTCTTCACGGGTCCACCGGTCCGGCCCGGACTTGCTCCAGCGTGGGCTTCCCACGGGCCACAGCCTCCTTCAGGTGCCTCCACCTGCTCCAGCGTGGGGTCCTCCACGGGCTGCAGGTAGAATCTCTACACCCCCTCATCCTTCCTCCATGGGCTGCAGGGGACAGCCTGCCTCACCATGGTTTTCACCACGGGCTGCAGGGGGATTTTTGCTCTGGTGTCTGGAGCACCTCCTCCCCCTCCTTCCTCACTGACCTTGGTGTCTGCAGAGTTTCTTACATCTTCTCGCTCCTCTCTCTGGTTGCAAAAACTTCCTTTAACTCCTTTGTTTTCCTTCTTAAATATGTTATCACAGAGGCGCTGATTGGCTTGGCCTTGGCCAGGGGCGGATCCATCTTGGAGCCGGCTGGCATTGGCTCCATCAGACACAGGGGAAGCTTCTAGCAGCTTCTCACAGAAGCCACCCCTGTAGCCCCCCCCGCTACCAAAACCTTGCCACGCAAACCCAACACAACATCTTACAAGAATCACCAGACACATTGTTGAGAACATTTTGCATGTATGTGCCTAGAACTAAAAGCAGATCTTGACTTAAATAATGAAATCTTCAAACTAGATTAATGCCTATTTGCTGGGAGCTCTGCAAAAAAGATTACCTTTCTGTCTTCCACCCTGTAGTTTTTTAAGTGAATATCAGCCACAAAGCTGTAAAATAATGGGTAGTGATCCTACTCAAATATCTGATCATCAAATGTAGCAGCGTTTGATAAATGAAGAGACAGACAGTAAAAACAAAGAGAAGGGACCATAAGCTAAAGGCCACCTGTAGTCACATCAGAGTCTGGATTTACCTCTAAACTTTATTAAAGAGAACAAAATTATAAAATATAAATAAGGCAGTACAAATTAACTTGTAAGAATTACTTGGACCTCTAAAAGAGCAAAAGAGTTCTTAAGAAGTCTCTGTTGGGCGCAGGACTATTTAAAGATATTCTGCCCAAGGATAGCTTTAGTCTTTCCTCCTTTCCCCCTTGCCCCCCCCCTTCTTTCTTTCTGTCCTTTTCTTAGTCTTTAAGAGTGTTCTGAGTATTTGAAAACAGGCTTATAATGGAAGTATTTTCTAAACAATAATTGATGGGTCTTGTCTTTTGGTGCTGTAATTTTCTGTGGCCTGAATTTCTGGTTACACACTGTGGCTGCTTTTGGGAGGCAAATAACTATCAAATCAGGTAGCAGAGCTTGCTTCGTATGTGGAAGAATCACTGGTCCTAGCTTTCCTTCCCCTTACCTTTCCATCTTTGATTCAAGATTGAAAAGTATCAGACCATGAAGGAATGGTGTCATGTTCAACTTTATATTGTTGTAATTTTTCTCTCAAGTGTGTTATGAGTTCTGTTCCTTATTTTTTTTTTAAAAAAAAAAAAGTCTGAATCCATTCTGGTTCCATGTGAGTTCATGACAGGTATAAGGAGCAAAAAAAACCCCAAAGACCAAATGTGACTGCAGGAGATAGCTGTATCATTTTACCTGTATGTCGTTGATTTAGATGTGACTTTTTTGGACTGTTCCTCCAGCAATACAAGATATATCAGAAGAAGTAGAATAATTCCTGATCATTGCACTACTTCTGCAAATATCTAGCTTAGCTAGGTTGTGTGCTGCAGTTACAACAGTCATGTACTCTGCCAAACCAGTGTAAGTGCCCACAGCATGTGGTGGGTAGTAAATGAAGGACTAAAGACTTATCTGCAAGGAAGTTACTGAAAGTAACGTACCTAGCACAAGGATCTTATAGCACTCTTGAAGTATTATATTCTCCTAGGGAATTAGTGTAAAAGAACTCATTTGCTGAAAATTACTGTTGTTCCTTAATACTTTCCCCATGTTCATGGACTTGAGCTTGAAGAGGCTGTGCCAAAGTCCATTGAAATCTTTCCAAGGGTAGAATGGGAATGCTAGGAACATTTCCAAGTTCACATGGGACATCTTTTTCCTCTTTCTTCTCTGTTTGCAGTTCATGGGTTTTCTGTGACTCTCAGTTAAATTGTTAAAATAGGGGATTCTGAAGAACAGAAAAAATGCAACAGATTAGGAGTGGGGACCCTGTGAAGTCTGTGGGAGTTTTGGAGCATGGATATGGGATGAGTGCATCCATATTAAATCACTTTATTGTGGAAGATTTTTTTTTTTCCAAAGTCTTGAATTTTGATTAATAATATTTTGCACAACTGACTTCAACCAAAAAAAAAGAGTTCTATTCATGCATTTGCTTTTTTGTTTGTGTATTTCCATTTCTTGTACAGGGAGTTCAAAGCATTAATTCTGCAAGGTGCAGCTCGATATTCACAAGTAGTAGTATTATCACAAAAGGACATTTGAACAGTTTCAGTGTTGCTTCATTTCCTCTGCTCAAACGTATTTACAAGAAACATCTATTTTTGCTTCAGTCTTCTCATTACAGCTTCCTTGCCAGTCACACGTACATGTGTAACAAAAATGCCTCCTTCATGCCCCCTGAGTGGTACCATGTGCTGACAAAACCGTAATAAATTCACAGGTCAGATTTCATTGGCTATTTGCCCTCCACTTTATTTTGTTAATAAATACTCCTCAATGCCACTACTTTCAATCTGCTCCACCTTTCCCAAGGTGGCTAGTAAATACAAAACTTAGCTCTCAACCCAGAGGGCAGCCTCGGGTCAACTGTTTGCAACAATTGCATGATTCCTAAGTTAATTACCAGGCAAAATCTCACTGATCGCTGCAAAAATCTCTTTTCCCAGGCACGTTTTTCTTCTTTTCATTTGCCCCTGCTTGCTTTCCTCCGTAAACATTCTCTGCAGTCCGGACCCAGCTGCTCTTTTAGGAGTTTTCAGGCACAAGCGCCCAGAGCCAGGAAGACTTGACATTTAAAAGGTCTTGACATCGTTCAGGGGATTTTACCCAGTGTCGGACAAGTGCAAGCAAACTCAATAATGGGGCCGTTGTACCCTGCTGGTTCAATGTTAGCTCGGCTTCACATTACTGCAGCCCCCCTGCCTGACAGCGTGGCTTAAAAGGTCACGGGTTCAGTACTGGTATTATTTAGGCTGAGGCCTGCTATGACTTAATAGAGAAAAGAAATCTTCATCAACAGCACACAAATGTGTGGTCTGAAGGAAAAACAATAATTTGAATGAAGCTGGGTCCCAGGTTCTGACTGTGTGCAGATTGCTTGTGCAGTCGATACTTTTCTCAATGATTCCTCGTAAGTCTGTTTGGTAACACATTCCCGTGGACTGGTCACGTAGAGCAGACTGCAGCCAGAGCTTGCTCTGTCCTCTCTTCCCCAGTTCTTCTGCCCCCCTCCCTTTCACACCAGTGTGCCTTCACTTCCTATCTGACTGCTTTCTTTGTCTCGTCATCCAGCCTTTCACGCTGCCCCTCCTGACTGGAACAGCTTCTCCCTTCATACATGCCAAATTCCGTTCCTCCTCACAAAACGTCTGAAGACGTGGCTGCTCAGCGCAGCATTCAGCGTGAGTGCCGCCAGCGCCATGCTTGTCTGTGTCTGGCACAGTGCGCTGCTCTTTCCTTACAAGTTCAATAGGGAGAGAAGCTGTCATTTCTTCATCTTGCCCCATAAAAAGATTTCTATACCTTATTACACAGGGCAGTCACAAAATGTTTTCTCTTACTTGGCACGTGATTTAAGAGGACTACTTAGATTACTGAATTTGTGATTAAGAAGTCCAGAATCTGTCCCTAATGCACGAAACAGCAACGACTGCGCCCTATAGGATAACTTCAATAGTTTCACACTAAAAGAAAATGTACCTTTTACCTCCTGAATTGCTCTAAGGCAGATGAGTTAGTGTTAGCTGTAGCAGTCTGACAGGCTTAGAAAGATCCCTTTCCATCTCTTCCAACCTTTTTATTTTAGGACTTCTTGATTTGTCATTTCTAAGATTAAAGACTCATCATGGACTTCAATCCCAGCCCTGATGCTTGCTAAGAACCATCAGAGTGATCTTTTGTGAGAAACAGAGTATGGAAAAATAACTGGTACTTGTGGCGTTGGATGCATGTTAATTACCCCCCTGCTATAGAGTACTTCTTTATTCACCACATTGGCACTACAAAGCGTGCCATGACATCTCGAGATGCATCAGCTCAGAACTAGAACCCGTAGGATAAGAGAATACAAAGAGGAGGCATGGTACGTAAATCCAGGCTCAGAGAAATCAAAGCTTCTGCAGTTTCAGCAGGAGCACGACATTGAGTTGCCTGTATTGCAACCTATGACAGAAACAGTGCAGATAGCCATGTTACAAGACGAACAGAAGGGAAACATAAATAGTAAGCCCTGTAGTGGATTTGCATGTGTTGCTTTAGAAAAAAACCAACCTGTGCCACTTGTTTGTGTCTACCAGAGTTTTCTGAAGCCATTTCCCATGTTTTTTATGTCACTAGTGATAACCATGGTAAAGGTATGGGTGAGTTGGACAGATGTAAAAGGAGCATTGGTAATGCCCTACAGATGCTAACTCACTGTGTCATGGAAAATTGGCTAAAAGAGGCTTGCAACTGATGGTATTTTGGAGGTTGAGTCTAGGAGCTGCTGAAGGTTTCAGCTAAGAGATAGGCATCCCCAGGGTTCGCTGATTTGACCTGAGGATTCTTATCATTTAGCAGGCTCAGATCTTTTTAGCTTGGTGTTTATGCAGTTTGTGCTTTTACTGTTTCTAGCAGCTTGTGTTGGGGGATAAGAGAGGAGGTGAGAAATAGCAACATGGAAAGGCCTGGAAAATGCATTAATTAATTTTGCATTTTCTTGACAGCAAGACCTTCTTTTGTCATTTAGGAATCAAAAATTAACATGGAAATTGCGTAAGGTCTTTTGTGGGGATTTGTTCTGCATCCTAGCATGTTCTCCAAAGGATAACGCATTGTGTGCGGGCAAGCACCGCTGGATTGCATCCAGCTCTTTACTCCTCCTCACCACCCACAGCTGGAGCTAGTAGGCAGGCTGTGCAGCAGGTGCACTACACTGGATCTCGGTTTGAATCAGGCTGCTTTCCTTTTTAATGAATCTTGTTAGTGAAGTGTTTTATTTTATTTTATCTTTTCATGAGGAGGAACACTTGACTTGTTGTTATGAAGTAACATGTCATTAATCCATCTGGTTGCTGGAACCTGCTCAGTAAAAGAAAAATACGTGGGAATAGTAAGAATAACAGCAGTATGTAGCTTGGTGTTCAAATGCATACACACACACACAAAGGCCTTTATAGACCAGCTACAGAAATTGGCATCTGAGCTACATGTCTCCATTTTTCTCAGATTAGTTTATCAGATGTACTATGTGGGGAGTTTTATTTTCGTGGTTGTGCACCACTCCAAGATGTAATGGTCACACTGACTCTCTGTCACCTGTGGATAACTGACCGTATTTAAATGTTAATTAAATTTTGCAGCAACTTCTGCAAAGTTTTCCTTTTTAAACAAATACATAGGCTGAGGTTAAGGAATTTACTGGGGGGACATGTAAGGAATCACTGAGGCGAAAAAACCCAAAACACTCATCTTTGAACCTTTTCTGTAACTATTAGGTATATCCTGGTAGCAATATAGGCAGACTGGAGAGATTCAGGCATCACAAGCTACGCAGTAATTTAAAAACACACAGAAGGACAACAGAAAATCTGAAGAGCAGGCAAGCCCCACCTGCCAAAGATCCTCTTCTTTTGGTTCTTCTAAAATTCAAGCTAAATCCATTTAGTTTAATTAATTAATTAAAGTAATTTAGTGTAATTAATTACTAACCTAAATATTGATTCCAGAATTTTAAAATCAACTTGAGGGTAATTTTAACCTGATTAATGTCTACATTTGTACAAACATTGGCTGCAATACTATTCTGGAAAACTAGTATAACCATTCCAGAAGTGTTTCTCAATGACCCTATTTACAAATACAGGTTTTGAAAAATTTTTTTTTAAATACTGTAGTTTTGGGGGAAGAGCTTTCTGTCTTTAATAGAAATTTTGACTGAGTAAAGATCAGTGGAGATCACAGGATTTTGTGGCCATTGTTTGTAAAATGTAAAAGATTTTTCATTGGTGACAATGATGCTTATCATCTTTGAATTCTTTATTTTTATTTCTTTTTTTTTTTAGTTGAAATGAATAGAAGTACCTGAGTCTGATTCTCCTGTATATTTGGTTACTCACAGAGATAAATTAATATCCAAGAGAAAAAAAGAAAAGAACAAGGAACCTAATTCATTTCTGTGTTTGTCTAAATCTGCAGTATTATATTGTGTCATCATTGATATAATTGGAAAACTAGTTTAAAAAAGAAAAAAAAAAAACAACAAAACCAAACACCCCAACATCCCTCTTCCCCCCCCCCCCCCCCCCAATCCAAACCCTTCTGGTATTCAAATACTAGAATGAATTGGGGCATTGTAAAAAGAAACTAATTCTTTAATCTGCCGATGTTCCATGCCACCAAAAGCAGAAATCTTTTCAGCCATTTCAGTATTGCTTCTCTTACCATGAAGATCCTTGTCACCTAGAGAACGAATTATCCACATGGTAGTTGGACCTAACCATAAATTTCCATTGCTAGTGTTCTTGAACATACAGTAGACCCAGTCTTGAGAGGGTCTTCTGAGTACCCACAGTTTCCTAAGCCAGGCAAGGAGCTGTGCTGAGCACGTTTCCTCACTCACGTGGGTTCCTAGTCGATTAGCCTGTGGGTCAAATGTGATGCTGCCCAGCCTGTCTAGCAGTGCTTTTTTGTCTGGCAATGAAAATCAGTCTTAACATTGCTGGGATGTTCCCTACAATCCCCTATCTCCAAAGAAATTAGGTATTTTTTCCCATCAATAATTAAATGCTTGCAGTGCTGCTCAGCAGAATGAAAGCAAACTTAGATGAATATTATGACACATGGACTGTATTTTCATGAAATTAAGATCACAAGGTAGTGTATGACTAGTTCCAGCTAGAGCAACTGCTTTTCTTTTCTGTAACCTTTGATATGCAAATAAACATTTCAGGCACTAGAAATCTGCCTTATTATAAAAACTGACCTATACCTATTCATCCTGAAGTTTATGCTCATTTTTAGCTACCTCGATAGATAAACTCTACACATAATTTGCAAGCTGAACTGCTTCTGAAGTATGTGATTATAAATGTTGAACTCAACAAAATGGTATGTGTTTTTGGAGAAAGCGTATACTCTTGCAGACCCACAACACATGGTATTTTAGCTGCACACACCTTACTTTCTCTGTTCAAAGCACCTTCCCAGTAACCATTATATAGCTATATATCACAGCTGCTTACATCCAAAGGCACTGTGCAATTATTGGAGTGTGTATGTATTTCCTGAGCTTTTCCATGTTTGATGAGTGACAAGCAAACAGTCAAGCTTGGTTTTCTCAAAGGTGTCAGAATCATACAAAATATTCTCCCCAGTCCATTGGGTATCCATCCTCTGAGTTTAAGAAGTAAGAAATTACAATAATAAAGAAATGAAGTGTTAGGTTGTGGCATGGCAACCTTCCAAGTAGTTATGATAAACCAGCATTGTTCGCTGCTTGGGAAGTTAAACAGAATTATGCATTGTTCTAAAGCAGCTGGGGAGTGGTTCCCCAGGCTGTTTCTTACAACAGTATTTTAAGGAGGTATAATGCAATCTAGTATCGCTTTTAATTAAATTAGCCTAAAAGGCAAAAGGAATGTACCTGCTAATTTTATGAGCTGCAGCTGAAAAGTAAACATTGCCAAGGTGAGGGCAAAATAGCAGCTTTTTGGGAACAGTGTTTTTGTAAGGGAGAAATCTTTTGTCTGAATATTTTTTCATTATAAACTAGACACAAAATACTTTTGCATTAAGTACTTTAAATAACTGATTTATTGTTACTGCATATTCATTTCAAAGTTGTTGTTTACTATCTTTGTTTCTCATTGTGGGCAATGGATGGGAATCTCAGATAAGGCACTTAGTCGTAGCATTTTGTGGGAGGTCACAGGAATTTTGGGTGAATTCTGGGCGTTTCAGTATACACAAAGTATATACATACATTGCACACATGCTGTTTAAGAAACAGCTTTTGGAAATAAAAGCATCTCTTGAAATAAACTGCTGCTCTCTTGTCCCCATCCTTCAGGTCCATCAGGATGCAAACCAGTTGCTATAGAGACTTTTCACTTGAAATGGAGGAATGGAGGAAAAAAAAAATAGCAACATAAAAACTGAACTGTGGTGGGCTCTTTTTAGGTAGCAGGACCTCAGTGGCAGTCTACTGAATAGCTCAAAATATGTGAGGAGGCCACTAACCTTCCTACACGTTGCGGAGCTTTAATCCTTCCTACCTGCGTTTAGAGGACATCCTATGGCTCTCTGACTTCCACTAGTGAGAATTTCCCATCTGATGAAGTGTAGCAGGGGAAGAAGGAACAAATGTTTCCCCAGAACTTCAGTCGTGCCTTTGGCCAGTGGGGACGCTGATGGTTTTGTTTTGGGTAGAAAATACAACATGGTTGCAAACTCTTAGCAGAAAAAGGAGTAAAAGTCTTAAGTGACTTTTGAAAAAGGATGACCACAGGATGGAATTTCCTGCATCTTTAGCATCTGAATCCCCTTCTTAGCTAGCATTATTGGAAAGATACGGACGCTTGAAGTCTTGATATTTTCTGTGAGTCTTCTGCAACCTGGGACTAATCCAAGGTCCTTCCAAGTTGATACAGAGTATCCTTGTAGCAGCTTCAGCAGGCTTTAGAGTAAAGTATACATGTGTCTTAGATTGCTTGCAGACATTGGTATTATTTTTCTCCTTAACATCTAATGTTCATTACTGAATATTAGTGTTCTGCCAGTGGTGGTTGGTTTTATTTTTGTTTTAAAGATATATTAATGAAACATTTTCCAAATGAAGCTGATCCATTTTCATATTTAAATGTATAATATTCTTACGTGTTAGGTTACGTCTTGGGGATCCTGTGATTTCTATCTTCCTCCTCCCTCTTTCTCCAAGCTCCTGCAGGGTGCTCATCATTTTCTAACTTGATGATTACACCTGGAATTATTCCCACTCCAGCTTTTAGCTACAGAAAAAATTACTATGATCAAAATTGCAAAGTTCTCTTCCATTCTTCTCTTGCATATTTCATTGTTGTAACTCTAAGGATTTATATTTGCTCCTCTGAAAGTTCTCTGGTGTGACAAGAATCATGTATCTATGGAAGAGAAGAAATTTTTTTGTCAAGGAGGGAGGGAGAAAGTATTTCTAGACTTGTGCTCTGATTATATCTGTTGCAGTGAATCAGTTTTGATTTCTGTCTGCAGAACTACGTATTTATGGACTGGTGTACAAAACCACAAGGCTCATTTATGCAACACTTATGTTTTCTCTCAATAATAGGAACAGCATTATTATTGACTTGATGATTTTTGCTTTCAAGTGCTTTTATTTCTCTTATTGCCTAGCTGCCATTCATTGGTTTCCTGCTGGTCCCTGATGTGAAAAAAATAGAAGAGAAAATGCTAATTGGAGACCAATTTGGTATACAAAGCTGCCCAATAGCACTCCCTCTAATAACACATGGGTATTATGGGTTGAATATTTCATATCATAGGTCTGAATAGTAGAGATTAATTTTCCCTATTTTTCACTATATCAGAGCATCATGATCTGAGATAACATATTGTAGTAAGTGATATTATGGATGTTTGGGTTGTATACATGTACCTGCTGTCATCCTGGTATTAACACTTGGAAGGAAGGGAAAGGTCTGCATGCAGAAATTAATCCACAGATGAAGATGAGAACTAGTCCTTTCCAACCACGAAGGCTGCAGGTGAGATGCAGGATGTGTTGGGAGGGTGTTTGCAGTGGAGGCAGGGAATGTCTCGGAGCCATTGTTCAAGGCACACGTCGCTGACAGAGCAATGCCTCTTATGCAGTGTCTTATTCAAGAAGATGAACTGAAGCTGGGACATCTGAAACAGAAAAAATGTTTAGATCACTGAAAGACTGAAGCCTTGTCTTACAAGGAGAGTGAAAAGGCTCGGCTGGCTTAGCCTAGCAGAATAAAGTCTAAGAAGGATCTGATTGCTGTCTATAATCATGAAGGAAAGTGCAAGCCACGAAAGCAAAAAGGCTATGTAGATGGAAGACTAAATGGCGTAATTTGGCTGTGAATCATGGTTTAGGCTTAGAATCAGGTTTCCATCTGGTGTGGGAAATAGAGTACTGGAAGTCCAAGACTGAATGCATGTATGGGAGATGTCAGTAAGTGTCATGAATGGAACCGCGTGACCTGGCTGACTGCAGTGGAGGGGAGCCTGGCCTCAGGAACAGGCAGCATGGGTCCTCTAGACCTCTTCACCAAACACTTAGTAACTGTAATTGCCATGAAAAAAAATGTTTGTGTTCACTTCAGCTTTGGCTAAGCTCTCCTGTGTTTCATATCATTGCGAAGAGCAGAAACAGGAAAGCAGGTTGGGCAGGATTGTCTCAAAAAAAACAATAACAACAAAGAAGCCTGTACACATCTCTCTAAATCAGTGTCTCTATATACACTTGTATCTCTTCAGTTTGTGTATGTTTATATACGGACACATTTAAGTTATTAAGCAACTAGGTGGGTCCTCATTAAGTTGTTGTGACTTTTATCATGCTTGATGTGGTTTATTTTCTACCAAAATATCCATATTTGCCACTTTAATTGCTTTGTTTCCTGTGTTCACTTGTGGCTATAGTGCTAATATAATATTTTCATTTTCTCTGTTAAATAATTCCTTCTCTGTCTCTTGAATTATGGCTATGAAATGCAAAGAGGCAAATCCCTGACTCGCTTTCAGAATTTAATGTAAGGTTGTAAAGGTTTGCAGTAATGCAAACCTAACACTGCAAAAAATATACAGTTAGGTAGTCCATTGCCTTAGGTGCCTGAAAAACAAAATAAACTAAAGTTATTTTGTTTTTCTAGGTCTTTGTTGGTGTTGTTTCTTTCATGCATAAAGCTTACCACATTCATTCATGCTTTTGTCACCTTCAGACTTGTTAATGCAACCTTGTGGTTACATAAGACAACCGCTATGAAATTTTGTCTGCTGTTGAATGCATATAAATATTTCACATGCGGAGCATATTAAACTGATGTTTCAGGAGTTTTGCTGGCTTAGGAATTTTTTGCTTGCATTTATTCATTTGTTCCTTTTCATGGATGTTTTTGGGTGGTAGTTTTCATCCTTAAAAATGACTGAAGGTACTTGTTTGATTCACCTCTATTTTTCTGGGGGGAAAAAACCTCCAGAAATCTCCAAGCTTTTTTTTCTCTCTCTCTGTAGTTTGAAATCTCCAGTCAAAGACATCTTTTGAAGGATCTCATGTTCTTCCCCTCCCTTCTCTATCCGCTGCTTCTTTCCTCACCCATCAGCAGACATAAAAGCCCTTAGAAGATTTTGAGCAACCTCAAAGCTTAAGACACACTCCCAAAGCATTCTGCCAGCTATCACTAAGTTGTGTTGGACTTTCCAGATCACAGTAAATAGAGGTTGCTAAAGGAATTTAAGTAGGGAGGTTGGGTCAGAATTAGACTGAGTGACAGCCCTATCAACAGAACTCACTATTGCTTTTCTATAACCCAGTTACGCGCACCCTTGTATTTTGATGTGTGCTGTCATGTAAGGCTCCATATGAAGTCATTGAACCATGATTTCTGTCAGATCAAGTCACTGAAATTCTCTCAATTTTAATTTTCCTCACCTATAAAATACAGGTAATAACACACCCTGGTACCTAGTACCCATCAGGATAGCTGCAGATGGTGTTTGTGTTAGTGTAACATGGACTTCATTGTGCAGAAGAGGAACCTAAGACATGGAGAGGGTAAATAATTCATTGAGGGAGGAGGAGGAGATGGCTTGAGAAGCATAAGTTTTGGAGAGCTAGAGAAGGAGAGGGGAAAGGAAGATCTTCCCCTCTGTTGCCTTCTGCATATCCCCCTGAAAAGTCACATCAGCAGCTGTCTGATGGTTCCTGAGTGATATGAGGTGAATGTAACGATCTCTTGCCACTCTTCTAGTTTCCAGGCAGTAATGGTGATTTCCATTTAATGAAACATATTCCCTAGGGAATAAACAGCATAATAAGACAGCACCTGAGCCCAAGTGTTTCTGAAGACTGCTGGTTATGGATGTTGAGGAATTGTCAACTTTTCAGGCAGAAATCCCTGCCCCAGTCTCTTCAGTTCTGCATGCTGCAAATTTGGGTGCCGGTTCTTAGACCTTGTTGTGATGCTAGTGCTACTTGCCAAATCTTCACTTGAATTTTTTTCTGAGCTCCTGACTCTTTATTTCTGGAACAGGACAATGAGTTTGCTCTGTAGACCTAGGCTGCCCTCCAAAAGCTGATTTTATTTTTTTTTTTTAATGGAAGCAAGACTTCTGTTCTTGCATCATCTGTACTCACACTAGGATATTCTGACCTAGTCTTCAATTCTAATCGTGTGATGTGGGTAGAATGTAGGAACACCATTCCTAAAAAAAATTGTATGAAAATAGGTGTGTGAGCACAGGGAGAAAAGTGCCTTTGACAAAGGAGGAAAAGGAAGCAGGAAGAGATGAATCCTTACTCAACATCCAAGAATCCACTCAGGGAGAAGCTACAGCTGCAAGAAAAACTTCAGGTGACTCTTTTTATATTCCCAACAGCCAAATCCAATTAGCCACGAGCCATAAATTTGCAGGAAATGAGGCTCATTAGCCTTTATGTCTAGGGAACTACTTGTTTTTCAGGGATTAGCACTACAAGGACTAACTGTGGCAGAAGTGGGTGTAGAATTTAGGCTCCTGCCCTCCTTGGCTGTGCTTAGAGCCTGTTTAAGGTAGATATGCCTGGAAACCACAGACCCAGCAGAGCTGCATGATGAGATCAGAAGCTTAGCCTTCATAGAAAATACAGTTTTGACATGGAGCTACATACAGATTTCTGAGACAGCTATCAACTATTTCACTGAAATCTTCATCCCCTTCTAAGAGAATCAAAGGCCACAGCCATGAGGTCATTGGAATTTCATTTGTACAGCACTTAAAGCACATACTTAATGTCTAAATTAGATTATTTTGGTGATCTGTTTCCAATACACCTTCAGTCTGACTGTTGGTTAAAACCCCATCTTTAGATGCCTCTGGCAGCTTAAGACATAATTATTGCCATATACAACTTGCATAATGCAAGATGTGGCAGAGACCCCTCATTTCCAACTGACTAAAAAAATACCATTGTGAATTTTAAGTCAATGTCAGGCTGTATTTACCATCTGTAGAATGCATTGCCTTAAAGGAATATTACATTTAGCTTATGCATACAAACTTGCTGGGAAAGGCTAGAAAATATCCCTATGTCCCTAATATTATCCAGTATCAGAGCAGCCTAATTACTCTCTGATGCAGTCTCACCTTACAATGTCTTCTTAATTGTTTTAAAATTGGTCTGCTTGCTTTTGAAATGCTCACCAGTGAAGAGGGTTAGCTCTCACCCTAGACCCTGCTCCACTAAACTGCTTAAGCATGTGATGAAGTGCTTTTCTTCATTAGGCTTTTAATGCTCAAATATATAAACACAAGTCTGTTTCCAGAGGTGAATAAAATGTAATGCTATGGCAGGTGATGAGACTTGTATCTACAGCTCTAAGATGAATATGATACTGTTGAATTCATACTTAAGTCTGAAAGCATTTGGAACGATCGGTACATTAATGAAATGATAATTTCATGCAAAATGCCTGACCATTATTTTTCCTGAAAGAGGCCACAGTGTTGGCCACATATCTTTATAGGGCTCTTTAAGAATGAATTATTGGCAACTCTCTTTATATTTGAATTACATTCCTCTGATCCCAAGTGAAAAACAAGCCTAAAGAATGATTACAATAAGCCATCACTTTCCATAGCAGAATGCAATGTAACTTGTACTGAAACATCTGATATGCAGAGCCCCTTTCCAATGAACTTTACATACCGATTTCATTAGCAGGTGGAATAGGGCAACTATGCTAAATGAGTAAGGATTTATCCTTTCAGTCTCTTCTCTATCTGATATTTTGCAACCTCACTGCAACACTTTAACCTCATGATTCAACTGTAATGATGTTGTGCGTTCCTCAGAGATATGTTTAATCTTTTTACTTAGATAAGTTCTTGGCTTAACATTACAGTATCAGACAAGTTGAACAGAAGGAGAATGCATTTAACCAAAATGGCATTATCAGGAGGAGTGCCTCTTTGGCCTAATATTAACCAAAACGGTTAGCACTATTAATAGCTTGTCTGTGAATACTGCTAGCTAGCAGAGATTCAAAATACGCCATGCAGAGCAACATGAATGAAGCCAAAGATATCATTTTAGCTAGAAGGGAATTAGGCCTATTGAATACAGTCACCTTTTTTTTATTTAAAAAAAAATCACAACACACACACAAAAAAAAACCCCTTTTGGACTTTAACTGCATCCCTGTAATGGCATGGCAGAAGATAATGGAGCGGTGCGGCACAGACAAGGTCTTACATGTTCAGGCTTTAACTACTTATTTGGTTTTTATCGGTATCTGAACAATCAATTGCTGTGATTTTCAGAAGTACCAAACGCTCCCAGTTCCCCGCACAAAGGGCAGTGTTCAAGGCTATTTGTATCACTGCTATTTTCTTGTGGTGGGATGGCTCTTAAGAATATACGAATTAGACTAAAGGTCCTGATAGCCTAGCTGGATCCTGTCCCTAAAAATGGCCAGGAATAGAGGAGTATATGAACAAAACACAAAATGACACTTCTTGCAGAACAGCCTCCTGTTTGTTACCTGTTGTGATCCAACCGGCCTTCGCTTACACATCCAGACAATGAGTATCAGTGAAGGTGGAACAAGTGTTGTCTAGGCTTCAGACTCCTTTACTTTTAATCTGGATTGCTTCCACACAAAGGAACTTTTTTTTTTTTTTTTTTTTAATTATTTCAGAAACTTGGTATTTCAGAAACTTGGTATTTCAGAGTCTGCACCAAATTACCCTCATTAGAGCACACATTGAAACCAAAGGGCTGAACACCTCAAATGCCTCTTATGGTAATCAGAATTGAGAGCACGCTGAAAAATTACCCCTCTTCCCCTTGTGAACTGCTTTGAAAAAAAAAAAACCAAACCAAAAATCATTCTTGTTATTGGCTGAGTCTTATTTTCCTTAAAAGCAGATTTTGGAAGGAGATGCTGCTGTGCTTTTTGTACAAGCTAAAGCTAAATGTAGTGATAATGCAAAAAAAAAATTCATTGGCATAAAAATGTTTTGGCAGTGAAGAAAATCAGTCTCAAAAGTAGGAATATCATCAAGGGAAAGAATTTATGTGTTTAAGACCGTGTTTAATTACAGATTAAACAGATTAAATTAGTCATTTGGTGCAACAAAAAAGGGGAGGAGGGGATGCTTCATGGGGTGGAAAAAATACAGCAATTTAATAAAATAGTAAGTATCATCAGTATTCTGTTATAATTGAAAGTGTTTATTCTATTGAAACCAGTTACGGTTTTGCTATTGAGTTTACAGGGATGAAGTGCAAGTCCCTCTTGTTTAAAATGAAGGTGGAAAGAGGGTGGGTGAAAAGGAAGAGCAGCAAATAGGGCAAATGCCGGAATCGGTAGGCATATTTTGCCTGCTCATGATTGCCATCAAGGGAAGATTCTTTGAGAACCATGTTTGAAAAATAATTACAAAAACACAGAGCATTGGGCAGAATTGTTGTAGTGAATCAGCTACTGCCTGGAAACTGGGAGTCGAGAAGGAACACCTAGGATCACCTGTCGCTGAATTGGGTTTTGTCTTCCAGTTCCAGCTGCTCTTCTCCTCCTCTTGCTTCCTGCATTCACATGTGTAGTACTGACCTTATAGGAAGATGCATGTAGCATATTGTCTGTAGGTATACTATGAACTCATGAAGGAATTTGGGGAGATTTAATCAAGGTTTCGGAGACTTTAAAAAAAAAAAATATGCATGTTGCCTTTGAAAGCTCTGTGGTTATAGTTTGCTGGGACCTCAGTTCTTCCAAGCCAGTAAACTTTTCAGGAGAGATGGAACCGAAAAACTGCCTTTCTGACATAGATCCTTCTGACATCCATCTTTCTCCCCTTGCATCCTTTACATTTTCTCCATTTTTAGCTCCCTCCTCCTTTCCTCTCTCTTTTTTCCTTCCTTTTTCCCTGCTATAAACTCCATTTCCCATAACTTTTCACTGTAGGACTAGAAAAATGGAAGCTTTTCTTTTGTTTTCTCCTAGGAGAAAGCCTTCAACAGAAATCAATATTATTCCTGCAGAGAGGAGTCCATAGCAATCTGTTGTTCCAGTGCTAACTGAATAGACAGAGTGCAGCAAGGAAATCCAGAGAGCCATCTGTGATCAAACCTGCTCACCTGCTTGCATGACTGACTCAAATTGGGTGACCTGCAGAGGTAAACCAATAGGAATTATTTCTCAAAGTCTACATGAATTCTCAGCCCTTCTCAGACTTACATCTGAACAATAGACATATCAATATTTTATATTAATATATTTAGAAGGAAATCCTAACAGTTCCTTAAAGGATTCTTAGTGCAAAGGTCAAAAGTGAATGGTGGTACAAATCTAGACATGGTTTACTTAACCTATATAGTTATCCTATAAGTAAGACTATAAAATTTAAGAATTTCAGCTTTCATATTTGGCAACTTTTGTTCACATTACTTTTACTGACCATGTCAATGGAGTACTGCCCCTGGCTACATTTTGTGAATACACCTCAGTGGACTAGGTGCTTAGCTAAGAACAAATCAAGGCGGCTCTATTGGTATCAGTAAAGTACCGATGATATATACCAGCCTGAGGGTCTGGCCTCTAATGGGTCAAGGAGGGTATGAAAGCTAGCTTGTATCTGAAAATGGAGAGCAGGTAATTTAAAAACTAAAGATACTTTAACCAAATCCTGGAACTATGCCTAAAATAATAATTTTCATCCTGTGTTTGAACTTAGACATTCATGAGTTACTTTGTGTTACTCAAAGCTTTACTCACATTCATTGCTGTGAGAACCCTTCCTATAATACACACACCAAGTGACATAGATCACAATCACATCAAAGTAGGTTAGACTTCAGAGGGGATAGACAAGAGGATAATTTGCACTTACATAGTTTCTTTCATCCAGGGAGTTCAAAAAGCCTGTATTCATTAGGTCTAAACACCACTCCTTATGGACAGGTAAGTATAAGTACCAAACCCACTTTACACACAGATAAATTAAAAGGTAAAACAAAATAGAGACAGCAAAATGCAATATCAGAATGACAGGGGGCACCCCAGTTACCCAAACCATTGATTTTCATTAACCATTGCGATCTGTCCTGTGTTCCAGCCCAAATTATTGCCCTTGAGATACAAAATCTTACTCCTGACATATAACTGACACTATTTAGACCCTCCCACAGGGAATTCTGTGGGCAAACCATTTCATCCAAAAGTGGAGGGTTGGTTTTGGGGTCGGTTATTTGTCAAATCATCCTTGCACTGTTCTGCACATGGGGCCGTCAAATATCAAAAGGATAAAAGCAGGCGCTAAACAGTTGTAAGATAAATAGCTACCTTGGCAGAAAGATGAATGCTACAATATTACACTAGATCATTACCAAAGCCCTAAAGGGCAACCTTTGGGCCAAAAAGTCTATGTACCTCTGACCTCACCAGAGCGCATGACTTTGGGGATGGTTTGTTGTGTATGGCTGGGCTGAATAGCCTGCATTCCCCACATGCTTTTTGGGGAGAAAACCAGGAGAAACCATTGTTTCAACAGGTATAGGATCATATCTCTGCTGAGAAATACATGAACTCACAAACTAAAAATAAGTGCCTGAACATAACAGCAGAAGGGAGATTTTATACTAATTTGTAGCACTCAGAACAGCAGGTTCCCTAAGTCCATCAGAGAAGAAGAGTTAGAGTGGTAAAAACAGTCAGAGAAAACATTAGCAGTTAAATCTTTGGGGCAGTTTCTGTAAAGAAGCTCAGCAAGATACTTCTTACCTAAACTCTGTAACTAGAAAGGCTCAGAAGACTAGGAAGAGGTTACCGACCCTTTCAACTCAAGGTCAATGATTGCATCTGGCTTCAAGGTAAACACTAAACACACCATTACCTCTTACAGCTGCTGGTAGTTCTTTGTTAAATAATCTAGATTAGGTGTCAACTTTCTGGTAAATAAACATCTAGGTAAACAGCTACTTAATGTTGTTAACCCATCTGGGCTGAATAGAATCATAGAATCATTTAGATTGGAAAAGGCCCTTGAGATCATCAAGTCCAACCGTAAACCTAACACTGCCAAGTCCACCACTATACCATGACCCTAAGCACCACATCTACGTGTCTCTTAAATACAGCCAGGGCTGGTGACTCAACCACTTCCCTGGGCAGCCTGTGTTCCAGTGCTTGATAACCCTTTTGGCAAAGAAATTTTTCCTAATATCCAATCTGAACTTCTCCTGGTGAAACTTGAGGCCAGTTCCTCTGTTTGCTTCTCACTGTGATTGAAGGGTGGTCTAATAGTTTGGAGGGAGGTTGCCCCATCACTGTAAATATGCAACCTCTTTGGGCTTCCAGGGAAGGGCTGGATTTCCAGGGCACCTTACCTTAATGTGAAATTCTTTCCAAAAGTTTTACATGTTGGAGTGGAAAGCAGATTGGTCTCCTCAGTAGGTGACAATGTTTTTCAGGACCTCTTTACACGAGAGTAGTTGAAAATAAGAAAAGAGGGAGAACTGCTTTAAATTTGCAGGAAAGAAGGCTCTTTTCTATCTCAGGTTTTCCTGAATAACTTTCACAGTAAAAGGCTCAGGTTTGCTGATAGCAATCTTCTGTATCCAAAATTTTCTATATGGAAAATTTCTTGAAAAATTAAGTTATGCTTACTGAACAAGGGATTATTTATTTTCAGTTAAATTGACAGTATCAAAGGATAATGAAGTTTTGAAAAATGTGATATCTGCCCTGGCAAGTTCTGCAAAACAGAAGTAGAATAAAATGTGAAGTCATTTCTGTTTCTATGTATACTTGTATAAATAGGGAGTGATCACACTTTTATGTCAGTACAGTTTCATCAGCATAGAATCAAGCGGAGTTAAATTAGATCCAAAGAACCAATTGTTTTTTTCTTCTGCTGGCTTACATTCAAGCCGACATGGAAGTCATTGCTTTATCTCTGAACTGACACTACCATGAATGAAAACAGAATCAGACCTAGTCTGTACTCACACTGGTAAGTAACCATGTAGTCAGGTTAGGTGGAATTTATTTTCAGAGCTGAACTTGGCCAGATTTTAAGACTGCATAAATCAGTGTACCTCTGTGCTGTCTCTCCAGTTGAGGATCTGCTCTGTACAGTTTAAATCAGCCAAGATGGGATACCTAAACTGTTTGCTAGAAGAGGTAGAAATCTGTTGAGAACTGGCAACTAAATGTGTACAAGTGACTGAAAACCTCATGTAGCTTAAAGAGAGTTGATCACTAGTTTATATGTAAATCTATGTACTTGTAAAATGTCAGGAAAACTTAATGTACTCTCTTCTTTTTGTAATTCAAAGTACTGTCATGACTTTCACTCAGTGTAAATTCCTTTCTCCACCAAAGCTGCATGTTTTGTATTAAACAATATTCAAATTAGATGCAAGAGTTGAAATAATATTGTAAGGTAATGGTTATTTTATCCACATTTTATCTCCTAGCTATAAATTTTATACATTAGATTATACAACTCCCTATAGATCTTGGTATAAGAGACCTCAATAAATCTCAAACCATTCAATACAGAGGAAATTTATTTGTTATTTGTGTCATGTTTTATTAGTGCCCTGCAGTTCAATCCTGACACTGGAGAGATTGCTCCCTTTGCCAACAAGTAAGAAAAAAAATCTTTACAGCTTTAATTTATGGTAACAATATATTTATTATTTTTACACTATGCATCTTAATTCACCGATTCAGGTATTCCAGCATATTTGTCTGAACATACCTCTCCAAATTCTGTGACATAGTTATATTTTATGTCACTGATAGAAGCTTCATAAATCAACAGCGTTTAAGTTGAGTATGCACAGAAAAAAATAGCATGTAAACGAAGATTTTATTTTCCCACATTGGAAGTAAAAGCCACACAGTAATGAGATGGATGGATAAATAGATAGAAATTCCCTTTACTTTTCAATCTCTGGATCCCGCATCTGTGTGGTACATTGTGCCAAACGCTGCTACTGTTTCTGCTGCTGTTGTGTCTCAAAATTGCTTTGTAATTCATGAGCTATGCAGTCATCTCTAGCTCTTGGAATAAAAAGGTAGATTCAGTCTCTTGATATATATAATGGATATAAGAGTATTCATTTTCGTATTCTCATTCTATAATGGATGAATGGAAAAGAAATCTGGCTTCTAGCTTGTGAAAAAAAGCGGTATTTCACCATTATCATATAAACAGAAGGCTACAGAGTAGGGCTGGGAGGACATAGTCGTGAAATACATTTCCAGGTTTGAAAAGGTGACTGGGGGGGAAGAACCACACAGTACTTACAGCCTTTTTAACCAATAGGAGGGTGATATGTAAGTAAACTTGTGTCAGCAATGGGAAAACAACTAAAACTGGGCCGGCAATTAGCCCTACCCACTCTTCTGGCCCGTCCTCTCAGCCCCATGGTTGTAAGGCCAATTGCTCCACTTTAGCATGCCTGAATTCCCAGCTGCAAAAGTCTCCCGCACAGGGGTATCATCCCCATCACACGAGGGTGTGTTGCCAGTTTCATGCAATATTCCCTCAAGGCACTGCTGTCATTATAATGAGACTTTCAAGTTCCTTCTAAACTGTAGGGACCGCTGGTTCTTTCTCTTCTCCACTACTCCCCACAAAGGAAAACCATGGTCTGAATGCGTGATTAGCAATCACCAACAACAGAGGTCTAACCGACCTTCAGCTCTGACTTTCTCCATGTCCTTGGGCAAGCCCCCTCACCTCACAATGAGATGGAGATGATAATCCTGAGCTCAATTTTTACCAAGATAGACTTCCTTTCTGGAGAGGAAATCCCGATGAATGCCTCGTGTTGTTACCACAGGCTAACCAGGTTGTGCGGCCAGAAGATCAGTGTGTTTCTTGTTGTGTCGAATTTTCAGTGAATATTAGGGCCAACTGCAAAACTTTCTTCAAGAACAGCTTTCCATTTTGACTAGTCTAAAATTAGTGCCATGTCAATTATGCTGAATTTCTAATAAGAAGTTTTGAAGATGTTTTTACAAATCAGAAACCTGAAGTTTTACTTTGCAATGACTTCATTTTTTGAAATGTGCTTTGAAAATGTATATTGAAAATTATTCTATTGAGTCAACATTGGATTAAAAAGTTTTCAAAACTGCAGTTGAAGGGAAAAAAATGAGGAAAATGCTGACATTTCGTCCCTATTTTGGAAAGAAAAAACATAATTAGATCCCAGGTCAGAAAATCTTGTTTTTGAACACTCCTTACAAATACCCATTTTCTCCCATATTGGTTCTCTCTGTATTTATATTTTAGGGATGTGGTGGTTGTCTCGCTGTAAAGAAGTCTAAATCCCCAGGAGAACAGAACATGTTATGAATGTAATGTCACACAGCATGTGACAGTGTTTTCTGTCCTTGGGAGAGAACCATCCAGCCAAAAGTTATTTTCAAACCTCCACGCATAAGGCCAAATGCTGAGAGGTGCTGAGCGTCCTGCCAGCCACCAAAGGTGGTGGCCACCAAAGTCACTGTGCCCAGTACTACCGTGCCTCTGGGCCTGAGCTCATATCTGGAGATAAATTCTGTCCACATATCTTTAGTGCGGTGTAGGTGAAACTTAATCTCTTCATCTTGTTCCATCAACAGCGCTGAAAATAACCTAAAACAAAGTCTGAGATCTAACACGGGAAAATAGCCTTTCCAGTCAGATTGGACTGGCTGGTTCCTTGAGTTACTCAGTCTGAATCATAAAAAATACCAAGTGACAGGACATATATCTGCTCTGAATGCTTTGCAGTTTATAGCAGCTTTTTGGCTTTGTTATTTTTTCTATTCATATGTGATTATTTTCTGTGTTTCCTTTTCATGTTTACTTTTTAAATAGAACTCTGAAAAACTTGTTTCAGTTCATTTTTATAACTCTGTTTTTCTTTTATCCTGCAAGCTTCATGTATTGTTTAAGGTCAAACACCAAAAACAACATTGTGAGCCTGTTAAACTTGTCGTTCCATTTCCAAGGGTGGTGTTTGACCTCCAAGAGCCTCCTTTGTACCTGTATCAACAAGCTTTGTTATCAAAACAGTACCACCAACCTCCATCCTGAAAAAAACACTGATAGTCCAGGGACAGGAGAGAATTTTGTCTTGAACTTTGCTGTAAATTCTGTAGGGCCCAAAGGCATTTTGCATAAAAATTTTCTGCCCCTCTCTCCTGCGAAGCTGTCAGGAATTGGGACTAGTCCCTCAGTGCTGGGAGCACAGGAGATGGGAAAGGAATGTGTTGTTTTGCAGAGCGTGAGGGCTCCTGTTTTCTGCCAGGCTCCTGTGTCTCATCTGCGTTCTGCTCTCCAGCAGCTCCCCCCATATAGCTCATGTTCTCCTGGCATCTCTCCCCATGCTGCAGTGACCTTGCTTCTTTCTTTTGTAAGGTCTTGAGCACAGTTTATTTGTTCCGTTTCCTTTGTTTCTTTCAGCCATTTTTCTTCTTCTCCTCTGTTTCCTTTTCAGATAGTTTAAGAGACTCCCATGTTTTCTTTGTTCTCTCTCCACTTCCCTCTTTTCCAAGGCCCCATTTCAAAGAGGCAGTCCCGTTCCTGACAGCATTTGTGCATCTACATAAGTGCCATGAAGCCAGGTGAGCACGTGCCTATGTACTGCATCAGGGTCTTAAACTCTCACTCTCCTTGGCTTTTCCTTTTTTGACTTTTCTTGTTGTTCATCATGTGAACAACCTTTTCAAGGGAAAAACTTTTTTACAGTGGTTAGAATTGGGCTGGCAGATTTTTACATTACATTTTTTGTTCTGTTAGAGTAGAAAGAAAACTTAAACATCAGGTAGTGGGGGCTTGAATGCATCCTGTTTCCGGCTGAGGTGCTGTTATTTTTGTGAGAAGTGGAAGGCTCTGATCCGAAATCAAAGCTATCTGCTGTGCTCTTAGTGAGACACAGACAAATTCTGAATGCACAGATAGCTACATATGGAACATTTTAATTCTTGGGTCAGTAGTTCAAATCCGTTCAGCTTGCCAATTGCAAAAACTCATTACTGTCTGATGGCCACTTAGGATTTACTTGAAATTAGTGAGAGTGAGTGTGTGGGGAAGGGAGGGAGGGAATTGGGGGGGGGGGGGGGGGGGGGTGGGTAAGAGTGCAGGGGATCATCTTCTATCGCTTCACATACACCACCTTCCCCTACAAGTGAGAGAGCTTGCATCCGTGTCAACAACCTCAGCTAAGGAAGCAAAAATATGGAGACCGAACTGTACACCAAGCTCTTACTCCCCTGCAAAGGCGGGCTGTCGAGGCAGTGCTCCAACACCCTGACAAGGCCCCAGGGACCGGCTTTCCCTGGCACAGGCTGGTTGAATTCTGGTGGGCTTCAGATTGCAGTACTGTCAACGTGCTGTGTTTTTAAACACATTTTAAAACATCCTTTGATGTTTTATCTGTCTCATCAGAACAATTAGCTCCTGGATGCTCTCTGTACAACAAAGGAAATTAATTAGGAAGAGTCAGATGCTGTGATACAGAGCGGTGTTTGAGAGACTGCAGTGTCTCGTGTGGGTTTTGATGTTGCAGCAGCTGAGCTGGAGACTGTTGTCATGTGTGTCAGGCTGGACAGAAAGATTTTACTGAAAAGGAGAAAGTCACCTTATAAAAGCTCTGCACTTCCACCCTACTAAATGTTGTTTTTGTGTGAGCTGAGACATAAAGGGTATGCATGTGGGGAAAGCAGCCACCCTGAAATTTTCTCATGAATACTACAGTGCATGAAGAACAAGGAAAAGATCATACCTGTGTATTTTCAGTTCCTAAGTACACCCGGGCTGGAAATCAAAGTGGAGTAGCTCTGCTCTTGCTTCCCCCGTCATATTTCTAAATGGATTTTCCCTGTAAGGCACTGAGATGATAAACTTTGATCATAATCATATGACTTTGAAACCGAGAGATATCAAGAGCCATTTCTTTTCTGTGATGTATGCAATCTACTGACATGAAAAGAATGCATTTAATGTGATTGAGTGAAACAGAAGTTTGATCCCAAGAATTTGAAGTCAGGGCTCCTGTTTGTAAAACTTGAAGTACAACAATATTTTCTACATGCCCAACAGATGATTGGAGAATTGCTTTCCCTTTTTTAATTTTCTTTTGTTTTGGTTTTGGTGGTGGCTTTTTTTTTTTTTTTTTTTTTGTGAATCAACCAAACTGGTGCAGGCTTCCCCGATCTCTGAACTGCACTGTTGTCAAGGAGGTCGAATCTTGGCTGTTCATCAACCTTCCCAGTGATACCAACCAGACAGAGTATCATAAGGTTTTGCAAATCCCTGTCTGTACAATCATGAAAGAGTGTGTAAACGTAGACACTTGACTTGACAGAGTTCCTCATGGAATGCAAACACTATCCTGTTATGTGAGAAATAGGTTATCAGACCTGGAAGAAAGCTTTGGGTAATGGATTTTCTTGGCTGTCTTTAATGCTGCTGATTCCAGGCAGACTGAAAAGGTGGATGGCATCCTGACCCTCCAGGGAGCTTTGCAATTGCTCCAGTTGGTTGAAGATTGCTCCTTTTTCAACTGCAGGATTGCAGTCCTTGGGCATCTCTGACTGCTGACCCCTAGATGGTGTTGGAGGGAGCTAGCCCATAACCTAAAATCTTTGCCAGTCCCTGTTGAGGAACTGATCAGACTTAAAACCTTAAGCCTGGAGCATGGGGGTCCAAGCCAGGTTGTGTTCCTTCTCTGACACCAACTGAGGGAAGAAGACTTTTGGGGGAGCTGTGGATGACAGTGACATTGCTTAGAGAAACAGTACTCCTGCACTGTACCCTGTCAGGCATAAACAGGAACCTGACTGACAGCAGGCAAGATAGACACAACTACAGCTTCACAGGGAACAGTTTATCCTGGGAAATTTAAGGCAGGTGACAAAGTATGACATCATTCCAAAAAGTGTTACGAGAGGAGAAAGCTCTTGTGTAACAGAGGTTGCTTCTCTAAGTATTATCAATAACTTCAAAGGAAAGGCAGCCAAATACAATAAAGGCAGGCAGCTAATGTTCATAATATGATTTTTAAAAGTTTTCTCAAGTATCGAAGGAGCCCTTTTAATGCATAACCAAATTACCTGTTGAATGGATGTGGGCTGCAAACTAATTTTCTCCCATGAGAGTCAGAATATTTTAAAAATACTACACTCTAGTAGAATTTGCATCTAGAACGTTTGTCTGTTCTCTTATTGAGCAGTAGGAAAAAAGTGCCAAGGAGTGAAACTTTGGAAGTGAAGATAAAGGGGGGGGGAAATACACGAAGGCTGAAAGATTTATCAACTTGTGCGTTGCATCATTCTCCCTAAGAAGCATAGGCAAAAGTGAAATGAAGGGAAAAAAGAGCTGTGAACCATGATGAAGATGATTAAAGAGGGTACAGAGCAGCTGTCAAAGCAAATATCAAGCAACGTTAATAACTTCATAGCACATCAGAAGACTGTCTCAAACCTTCCCAAGAAAACAAGAGCTTTTGTTGCTGCACAGGGTAAACGGAACTTGGGTGCAGGCACTAGTCTTTGTCTGTCAGAAATACTCCAGTGTCAATATGGAGCAGAACAAGAGATTTTAATGGGGTTAATGTGACTACAAGCTACCAACTGAGAAAAAAAATTTGGTTCTGAGATTTCAAAAACCTACAGCTACGTGGGAAAAACTGTCCTCAGTGGGGAACTCACACCTTCAGAGAAAGTAAAAATGCATTTTGTTAATGCCCTTTCTTCTGCATAGAGAGGAATTTTTCTGTGTACAGAAAAGAAAAACAATGAGTGTTTGCTGCAAAGAGCTCATTTTTTAGTCAAACGCTTGACATTTTTCTTTCCCTAAAAGCATAGCAAACTTTCATCTCATGCAAATTCATGAAAAATTATGCTTTGGGCCACAGAGTGGAATTTTGCCCATCTTCGCCTTGAGCCTAAGCGAATAGCTCTTCGCAGAGCCACAGAGAGGAGCTTGTCAGAGATCTGTCGGTGTGGCTGGAACTCCCTAGCCACTATTTTAGGAAAATTTTCTTTCAACCAGATTTGCTATGTCCAAACTATTCCTGCGTGCGGGTTAAGAAAACATTCAACATCAGACATGAGCAACTGAATAAAATCATTGCCTTACAGGAATTGAGCAAATTATCATAAGCATTTTGGTGCCAGCATGGTGTAATCAGTTTATAAATGGGCATAAAAGACACTCCTGCAATCTCTTATGTTCTACATCTACAGCCAGTAACCAACAGAATCAAATGCTACTCTGAGGTGTGTCGGATTCTTTATCGTACACAGCTTGAGTTTCTCACAGGTTGTAAAGTCTCCCAGGAGGCTATGGTTTGATACTGCATGTGGTATGAAACCATAATCCTTCATGTTTCTGCAGCACCCATTAGAAAGGGGTATGCTGGGTCTGAATAGCTCCCCTGAATATTAAAAGACGAACTACAAGGAAACTGTTACTGACTGTAGTGATGCCTGGTTTTAATCCCCTTTTCATAGTAGAGAAATTTCCTCTGACTCAGATCTGGCTGGAATTATTCCAGGTTTGTCCCCACTTGAGATGAACAAGTGCATCTGTTCACTTGTTTAAATGTCCCTCTACTTTGACCTGGCCCTGTCTCGTTCATCTCTTTTTAAAACAAAGTGAACAATGTAGGAATGCCTGAAGCTAACATTAGCAAGCATTTCTGTACAGGTATTTTTATGAAGTTCCACAAAGCTAGGAAAAGCAGACTTCTGTCATTTTCTCCTGGAAAACACAATCTACCTTCTTACCCTGCAGTCCCAGTTATGTCTTTCAGATCATAGCTCTGCTATTCTGTTCTTCTTGCCTCTGCCTCTCGTGTAAAATCTGTTTAAGGGCTAAGCATTCATTTCACACTGAAAGCTCTTTCTTTGGTTTTCAATGCAGATATAAAGACAGGAGGCAAATTCATGCTTGTGGACAGCCCTGAGATGTTATTACTCCTCTTTGGGATATACTCTATATTATCAAAAGCCAGGTTCTTATTTTGTCCAGTGTGCTTCCCCTTCACTTGAACTGACCAGAGTCTGTCAATGTAATAATCAAATGCAAGTCTCTTTCTCTCTTTCTTTCTTTCTTTCTTTCTTTCTGTATTTTTTAATGAAAGATGTCATTCTAAAAGAAAGAAAAACTTTTTTTTTTTTTTTAAATGCAGTACTTCACTCTCTCCACTATGTGAATCATCTTAAAATTTGCGGGAGTGCCACTAAAACCAAATTTGAATTATCTACTGGTACTAAATGAGCCTATATAGCTTGTTCTGGCCTTACAGAAAGGAAGTTTTACTGTTTCTCGGTATGCATCTGCTTTGAGGAATTCACCCTCTTCCCTATCTGTGTATAATGATTACTTAGACATAATAAGGATGGTGAAAGGGGAGGATGTTCTTCATTAGAACAAAAACCTAGTAATAGCAGAGAAAAATGACTATCTGAGATAAAAGCCTGGCAACATGAAAGATCAGATGGGTTACTCATATGTAATTACTCTCTTGAGTCCATATGGTCATGGTGTATTACATTACTCCCACTCAGCATGCTAGTGGTATTTTGTTGGTGTCTTTCCGGTTATTAACCATATCTGCTTCATTAATCCAAAGACTCAGTACTTTATTTGTAGAATTAATATTTTTAGTGCCTTAAATACCTTATTTTGTATTCTCAGACAGCCCAATCTCTCACTAGCTGTGATGGGAATAGGGAGTAAAGGAGCCCAAAGGACTGTTTGTAAGTGATACAGAATTTTCACTTGATGGAAGAGCATGGGTCCCCCTGCAAATGAGATCTGGGAGCCTATCATAAAGTCTCCAAACGGGACTTGCATTGCTTTGTCCCCAAGAGGCTTTCAGAAATGTTATGCTAATGGTACTTATTTAGAAGTGGTTTAGCAGTTCAGTCCTGTTAACTCCTGTGTCCTTTAGGCTCCCAAGAACTTATATCGCATTTGAAAATAAGACTTGGCATTCTGACTCTTGTAGGCTAAAGCATTTTGTGTCCATAAGCCAGCTGGAATTTCTTTTCCTAACTGGAATCAGGCAATTGGAAATTGCTTCCTTGTTTGGGGGGGGGAGTGGCGGGGGGAAGGTGGTGTGGGGGCGTGTGTGTCAGAGCTTTCACACAAAATTAACCTCTTTCTCAAAGTTAAAAGTATTTTTTTTACCTTCTTTTTAATAGTATAATAAAGCACTTAATTATGTCAGTTTTGAGGGGTCTTGGCATTCTTTCATGCCAGTTTGGCTTTGCCAGATGGAAGTCTCACCATAGTTTACTGATACTACAGTATAATTAACTCATTAAGCTTCCAATATGAAAAGGTTTTGAAGAAAACCGGGAGAGGTTCAGGAACATTTCACTCATTTGCAGGGTCATACAAGAAGTCATGAGCCACTTGGCTTATAAAATAGAACTTCTCAGCCAATATGTTTTCTTCTCAAAATAGCTGACTACTGGCAATGTCAATATACTGTGCAAGCTGTCTAGTCATGTTGCTTCCTTTTATTTATCCATTAAGAAAACTTGCTACATAGACAAGAGAGCTCTGTAGGGACTGTACATACATGCAGGTGTCTGAGTATATGCGCACACATCTGCTGATTCCCTCACAGAAAGCTGCCAGAGATTGGTTAAAAGCTTTTTGCTGGCATTTGTTTGAAGTTTGGCTGCGTGAATGTGGTCTTCATTTCATAAGGTAGTTTTGATATTTTCAGTTGTTTAAACAATGGAAAGGAAAATTTCTCAAGGCAGTGATAAAGCTTTTTAAACTTTTATCATCACGGTCAGAAAATGCTTCTTAGTATTTTTGCTAAGAGCAGTCTGGATGGAATCTCTGGTCCTCACCAGGCAAGCACAATAGCTAACTGTGGTCTTGAGATTGTGTGAGAAAAATACCTGTCTGTGGAACTTTAAGAGAAAGAAATCCTACTGTGCTTGCCATTGTTTCCCCATCCCAAGGCTGCCGTACTCCTGTGTGTGTTTTGTGCCTTATGCAAGTGCTATAAAGTAAAACACAGCTGTAAACACTCATTTGGGAGCTTGGCCACAGACTTCAGTGGGAGTCAGAGCAGGTACTTGCTCAGAAGAAAAAATGCAGAGAAAATATCTTATTTTGTAAGAAAAAGAAGCAGAAAATGCAAATTCCTTAATTGCTATTCAGACTGGAGGGGGGGGAAGAGTATTATTCACACTGTCAGCCAGCTTTAGAATAATTAACACAAACAAAAGTTTGGGGATCAGGAAAAATACATATAGTTCTCTTGTTTTGGAAGGGATTACTCCTGAATGTGCTGCTAATCTGACTAATACATTTATGTTACACTTTGGGGGTAAAGGGGATTAAGTGGGAGGAATTAAAGAGATTTGATATGGATACCATATTTGGTAGAACTTCTAATGAGATTACTTAAAAAAAAGAAGGAAAAAAAGCTGCCTTATGCATAGGCTTGACTAAGTCCAGAGACTCTAATGAGATCATGTATTCTGTTTCCAGTAGGGTAAATGGTGCCAATTCAGAACTGTGGGAATAAAATTCATTGGCCTCTGATTAACTCAAGGATTGTAGCAGTGACCAAATTGGCACTTAGAATTTCATGTCTCTTAGAGGTCATAAGGAAATGCTGTGGAAACAGAATAGGGAATCAGTTCTGTACCAATAGGGGATGCATATTTATTTTCCACCAAACTAAATTTCATGGATGAAGTTTTATTTTCCTATTTCTTAAAAAGGAGATTTTATGGAGGTATTTTTTTTCAAATGAACTTGGAGTTGAATCGATGGTCTATCCCTTCTGTTCATATGATTTCAGATGCCTAAAGCCACAGGATATGAGGTGGGTTATTAGATATGCCTTTCCAAAGAGGAAATGGTAAGACAAAAATGGCCTGCCTGAAGTTACAGTTTATAGTTTAAAAAAGGCACAAACAATTAAAAGACGGAGACAGTTAGGGCAAATTACTTGCAATCAAGCTGCAGCTAAATGAGCTTCTTGATGAGGAAACCAAATTTATGTTGTTTAGAACCACAAAGAAATGTTCTCAAAACAAACAAAAAAAGTTGAAGGTGAGCGAAGCGTTAGCACAGTTGGATACAGATGTGTTGATAAGAGAAGTTATGGGTGCAATTAAAGTTCTGGTCTTGGATAAGAAACAAAATAATAGTAACTACAGAGAGCTTTCCTTTCAAATCCAGAGTGACAAAACCTTAACAGGTGTAGGACGATATGTTTTTTTCCCCTCTATTTTCATGTGTGGCTAGCAACCTCAACAATAAGTTTTGACTCAAACCAAGCAAAATGTAGCAGTTCAAATCAAAACATACGTTCTCCAAAAAAATCATTTATTTAAAGAAAAGGGTGAGTGCTAGGGGTGGGGGTGAATATATTTAACACTAGAATTAAACATTTTGTTCTCTCCTTTTATAAAAATGTGAATTACCTTTTTGGCAGCTCTTTGAAAAGATCTTTGAAAAGTTATGTATATTCAGCGATGAAGACAGAAAGTCACACAAAGCCCTGAAGACATGTGAAGGCTTCAGTGTGAAACATCACATTTTTCTCTTTGTTGCTCTATATACATTTTGCATTCAATGTAGTATTCATCAATTTCACTGAATGCTAGTCATTGTCTATTTATATTTATCTGAAAGGAGTGACTTTAAAGACTTCACAATTATGAAAAGACATGAAGCAAAGCAATCCTTCCCCGTTCTTATTGCATTGGAATGGTAGGCATAACACAGTAGACAAAAGCAAGGTATAATAGGGCTTCTTACTGGCAGTCAGAAGGTACAAGTATATGTAGAAGGAGATTATACTCTGCTGGCATTTTCCCTTATCTCGATTCCTCCTGTCCTTTCATGCAAAAAATTTTGTGTCAACAGGACCTTGCAGAAATAGGCGGGTGGAGAATGAGAGTGAAAAATTTGTAGTCCTGAGCTAGATGAGCTGGAATTCCCACATATGACATTTTGACAAAAAATTGAAAGTGACTTCCCCTGTCGTGCTCAGATCTGTAAATGAGAAGCCCAACCCCCTAAGCTCCATAATGTTTTGGAGCACTAAAACACTAATGATATTGCATATATAATTTTCTGCTCAGTTGCAAATAGCGTTTATCATCTGGCAAACTTAAGTAATATTGAAATAAAGAGATTATAATGTGCTGGGCCAGTTTCAAAAATACAGCTACTTGAGAAGGGTGTCAGTCAGTAAAAATAAATTAAGAATATGTTTTCCCAGTGGTGTGACATAAAGTGTAATTTGTCTGTTTAGTTAAGTTTAAACTTTTGAAAATTTAAGGTAGATTTTGTAGATATACAGTATTTATTTTTTTGTTGAAATAAGAACAGACTTTGGGAGGGCTTTCTCCATTACCAGTAAGTCTTGTCTCTCCTCAGTTTGTATATTCAAAGTTGTTGTGCTGCTTTAAAAAATGTAACTAACTCATACAAAGAAGATGGAGGTTTGGTTTATAATTACAGTCTTTATGCTTAGTCATTGGTCTTAATATTGTTTTACATATGTGGTTAGGATTAGGTCAATACACATAATATGCAGTATTTATTTTTACATTACATGATAACTCATATGCTTAAGGTATGGAGAATGATTACAAGCTTCCGTTGTATGTAGCTTTGTCCCCATTACCTGTACCTTTGTACAGTCCTTAATTCTGTCTTTTCAGCTTGATGTGGAGATGACCAAAGGAAGGAAGATAAGGTTGGGAGAACATGCTTTTATTTCTCATCAGAATCATAAGGGCAGCGTCACCTATTGTGAGGGATTGCTGGCAAGGTGTGAGATTAGGAAGGAAATTAATTTTCGTTACTTGTGATTTGGGCATTATTTTAAACTCCCCAGAGCTGAAGGGTTGGATGATTAGACAGGTAAGTAAAGTGGAAAGTCTAATGACTGAGAAAGTGAAAGTGTCTTTGGTTAACAGCTGCAGGGAGGTATTAGGAGTCAGGTACCAGCTTAGTGTCAGACGCCTGGCAAGAAGAGTGAGGCTTTGATTTGCTCTAAATGAGGAGAACTACCAGTGTCCCTCCAAGAGCGCACTTACCTTAGCCCAGTTTCTCCCTTCCGCTGCTCAGCAGGAAGCCAACCCACAGACACCCTTGAGAAACAGAGCAAGAGAAGAAATGGCTGGATATATCATAGTGTGTCTCCTACAACTTTTTCTCCTCTTTTTCCTTCCACTAGGCCCTCCTCAGTTAGCTCTGTCCTGTGCAGCATACTTTATCCTCAAGGGACAGAGAGCAGGCAGGGAGTGAGTATGGGGCACATTCAGACAAATCCACAAAGAGCCGTGTAACAGCAAGTTGCCGTATATGTTAACAGAGAGTGCACCTGTGTCTCCCACTCACCTGCAACCTTCCAACCAGAGGACCAAGAAGAAAGGTTAGCAGAACAAAAATCAGAATGGAAGGTAGAGTGAGGGTTAGATTAACAAGGTCATCAAAGGTAGCAACATTTGTTTTCCAGCCAACTCTCGTAGGAGTCACAGCAACACTAGGGAGGAGGGTAAGAATGGTATAGAGGGCTGGTAGAACTTCAAATAAATGTTCCACCTTCTCCATATAGACCCTGTACATTTTGGAGAATGCTGTTAATGAACTTGCTCCATTGTATTTTAGTTTGTGAAAAAAATAGGAGGCACCATGTAAAGACATGTTAGATGGAGGTATCTATTTCAGAAGCTGTTCAGAACTGTTCAATTGCATTTGATCCTTGTCTTTGCTGTAGCTAATACTGAAATAGCCCCACTGAATCATGCCAAATGTGATCTTTTGTAATAATAGCAAGCTTGTTTCATACTGCCCAACTGCATTGCACTGGAATGAACAGATGGGCCAGCAAACTTAAGACAGTTTTCCAGTTTGTTCATTGTAGAGAATAAGATTGGGCTTTGTCAACAAGAAACTGTTGTAATATTAGCATGAAATGGAAAAATAGAGTCATTAGAAGTTTTTTCACTGCAGAGAATAAAAAACCATGATATGTCAAACTGGATTTAGATTCCCTGCCTCTTCTCCCCCTTCAAGTGTGCAACACAAGTTTCTTTTCTTTCCAGGGAGAGCCAACGTGCCTGTGAAGACTTTGGCTCTGATTCTCAACTTCTTCCAGTGTTGACTTGAATCTGGATAGAGTTTTATTTTTCCAGTCTACTTGCAAGCCCCATTCTGTTAGTAAAGCGTGATTGTCCAAATGTCTATTCAGCAGTACATAGTATTTTGGAACTGTGCAGCAGGCTTGTCTCTTTCTGCAGCCATCCTTTCCTTCCACCTCACTTTACAGCTGGAGCTAAGCAAGTGTGGTGTTTACTCTTCAAGGAGCAGTCAGTATCTCTCTCTCCCTCTCTCTCTCTCCAGGGGACTGTTTGACCCAGAAGGGAACAACCAAGCCAAGGGAAACAGGCAAGTCTCCTGCTTAGCAATTCTCTTAAAGAACCGTGATATACAATGCCTACAAAATGAGCTTAGAGCACCAGGTCAAATGCTTATCTCCTCTGTCAACAAATGACATTGAAAATACCCCCTTCTTTTTGCCATAAATCACCATCATGCCTAAAATCTCACAAGTTAAAAGTCCCCCTGAGTTTGTGGTGTTTGCACTCTGATCATCTCTTAACAGTATCTCCAGATGTAAAACAAAGGAAAGCCTTGCTGGGTAGAGCTCTTTATATTGACTTAATCCATCCTACAACATCAGATATGTAGGTGTCTATAGGCGCAGGCATTGAAACACATTCCTAGCTTCATCCTTCAGTAGTTTCCCACTGAAGGCACCAGAGTAACAGCACGTCTAAAGAGCTTGCTAATCTGGAGTCCAGATACTGCAGATATAGGGCACTGTGGTCAGACCTAAAGTCACCCGTTGGGAATTTTTGTTCACACCCCTCAGGCCACTTCTCTCGGCAGCTGTTCAGTAACCTCAGCTAAAGCATCACCCGCTCTTCCTGAAAGGGCAGTGCCAAGGCAGGCAAGGAGAAGTCATCATCTGCAGCCTGTTTGGAACGCTTCTTCTCCTTCCTTCTTCAGCAGATGCTCACCCTCTTCCTTTCCACACCTTTTCCCCAGAAGCTACAGCCAGAGTGGCAACGTGCCACCTGCGTTGGACTATAAGCAAATGTCAGAAAAAACCTGCATGCCTTTTGCTGAAGTGTTTCCTGACTGAACAGCTGGTTTACCTCCAATAGGAAAGGGTGGAAGAAGAAGGCACCAACAAGCCAGATTCAATCCCTAGACCCTGGTAGGATGTGGCAGAATTATTGTACAACTATATTCATTGGGTAATAATTTAGAATTATTCCATTGAGCAAAGTATCAATAAACTCAGTAAGTGAAGGCATGCAATCCCTTATTTACTGATAAATCATTCTTTGTTTCCTCAGACAGGAGTATATTATTTATATTCTGAAGAAAAAAGGCTACATTTGTATTTTCATGACATCCTGGAGAAACACTGATTACTCAAGTTTATATTATAAAGTGGAATTTGGAGGTAAAGAACTAAAACACTTCTCAAGAAAGATTTGGTGCTTGTGTTTTACTGGCCTTTTGGTTCCTCTCTTTGCTTTGTCCTGATGCTGTTGTTACTTTGTTTGCTGATGTTTCTCACCCCTCGTGTGTCATCTTCCCTCCACCTCTCCCCAGCTAAATAGAATTTTTAGCCTGGACTTCTAAAGGAATGGACATACTCAGCTGTGCTTTTGTCCTCTTCTCCAAGCAGGAGACTTGTCTGTTTCCTTCACTGGGGTTCTGCAGAGTGCAAAACCTGGTGCACACACTGGTTACTGCTAGGTGTCACCTCGAGTACCTGATCCTCCTTCCTTCAGGTTAATGGTGAGAAGTCCTGCTTGTCAAATGCTGGGTGTTTCCCAACCTCGGCAACCTCAGCACAGCTGGCACACTCACCCGGCCAAGGGAGACCCTGCTGCTCTGGCCCAACTTACAGTTTGGACCAGTTATGTATGAATTAGTTAAAATTGAATTTTATAATTGCCTGAGATTTTGTACACTTTTGTGATATGTGCTTTCTTGCATATCTTGTGGGTGTTTGGTTTTTTTCCTCCTCTACAAACATACCCCAAAATTTGGGAGAGAAAAGTATTCTGTACTGCTAACATTACTCCTGCTATTCCAGCTTTATCACAGAGGTGTAGGCTCAGCTTTGCAAGCCTTAAATTCTGTGTTCTTATCATACTTTACTTTATCGTAACACATGACCTTTTCAGAAAGTTCAGGATAGAAGAGGTTGACTGTTTTGAGCCAATATAGTGTAATGATGGGTAAAGAGAGATACATGTGAGACAAATTCTACCTCATGGGTGTCAAAACCATTATGTATGATTCTCTGATGGAAGAATGAATCGATGAGACAATGCAAAATATTAATCTTATGCTATATTTGAGCGATGAGGGTTTTATCTGTAATAAGATGCTCATGGAATAAGAAAAAGAAATGGCTGAAGAACATTAAGGAAGGCTTAGTCAAGAGTAAGAACTAGAGAATGCACATGATACAATAATGTTTTCAAATTAAAATGGCAGGTTCAGATCCAAGATAGACCACTGCTCAAGAGAGATTTAGAAATACTACTGTTCCAAAAATCAAAATTAATCCTGAATTATAAGAGAGAGTTTTAGGAGCTAGAAAGAGCCACGAGGAAGGAAGCAGGTCCTTCATATGTGACTAGGTAGGTGTTTTTTCCCTTTTTTAGGCAAGCTGTTGAGTTGCCATAGAAGTCCCATCTGAAATTTTCTGTAAGGACGAACAAAGCTTATGAAAGTCTGCGTCAAAAGAAGGGCTTAACATTGTGTGCTTAAGCATGTGTCAGGAGTTAACTGTGACTCTTTCAGCCTTAATTCTACCAGCTCCATTCAGCTACTTCAGGGAGTGGTTTTGTGCTTGTATAATCCTCCATCTCATTCACAGGGGAGCACAAACTGTTGAAGTGTAATGGCGAATTTGCACTTTCCTGTGTATTATGGCAGATTCATTATGCGGCTGCTCTGAACCTTAAAACAGGTAATGGATTTATCACCATTTTATTAAAAGAAGACCAAAAGAGAGGAGGATGTTAATTTTTTAAGTATCTCACCTCCACCTTTATTTCAAAGATCCATTACCTGTCCTCTGACTTTTCCGTGACTATTCTTTCTTTTGTCTGAAGAAGGATTACAACAGCTCCATTAGCACTTCCTTCTTAATGGGAGGTCTGGGTGGGAAGTGCTGTTAAAGCAAGGAGGTATGAAACTGGAGGGATTGTATTTACTGAACAAAGACTCCTACCTGTGGGTCTGGATACTGCTCTGATTCACACTGTTCCCTCTTGCGACCCTTCAGTAGTTCCAGGCACTTCAGTAATTTTACTGCTGGTGATCCCTTTACTACTGTAAGAGGGATCAGAGTGGGTCCTGGTGTCTTTGAAGAGCTGGGCTTCAAAATATAGCTGCTGTTTGCGAAGTGAGACCTGACTGGAGTCTAGCTACATTACCACATCCCTGCAAATTTCTATTTTTATCCAATAAAACCACCGACGACTTTGTCCTCAATTTCACTGTGGGTGTTGCAGAGCTGCAGTCACGTTGGCGTGAATCAGGGCTGCGGGACCCGTGCCTGGGCTGGGGTGCCCCACCGGAGAGGCAGGGCACCTCTCTGTCTTTACCAGTCCGGACAGCTGCCTCTGGTCACCACTGGTAGGGGGGAAAAGCCGCTGTGATTGGTTTACATCCCTTAAGGTACAGGAGTTGCCACACTGATAAGTCCTTATCCTGGGGGGCAAGATAACTTCTTGATCGATACTCACTTTGGATGAGATCCAAAGTAATTGCTGCATAGAATCCACCTGACGCCAGTTCGGGTGGAGAATGGAAATTTTTACATAGGTCCAGATTGCAGTAGGACAGTATCGCTGGGACAGTAGGAAAGGTTGACTCAGAGTCTGATGGGGTTCTGTAATAATAATAACTATTAGCATGACCTGAAACTGACAGGGCTGGCGGTACTGAGAGATCCATTCCTCTGGAGACGGTTTGGAGAAGGCGAAAAAAAAGTGCTTTTTCACCTCCAATTTGGAGCAAGGCAGCTCTGTAAAGTTATTTGTGGGCCTTTAGACTGCTTTGAGCAGGGGAAGAGGACTTTGTTTCACAGAGTGGAAACCATAGAGACATTTAATTACACTACAAAAAATATACACAATAAACAAGTCTATTTTATTTTATTTTATTTTTTTCAGCCAAATATACTAGAGAGCCCTAGAGGGAAAATATATTTTAGTACTTTACAGTTACAATTGCAATTTATGTTAGTCTAGTGTCTTTCATACGAGAAGTACCATATCATAAAACACTTTACAGTCTGTTTATCAATACAATAAACTGAGAATATTGCTCAATTTACTTTATTAGAACTTGCTGAGAGATACAAAAATAAAACCAGCTTGGATTGCTAGTACTTTTTTTTTTTTTTTAAGCAAGTGAAACATTGGAAAGAGTAAGCATAGCTAGATACAGTCTTAGTTATGAAAGAAAAAGTGTAAAAAGGCTTCAGGTAATGAGAAAGGGTTGATCTGAGGACAGAATTCTCATCAAAGAAGTCCAAGAAATGGCTGGATTGCAAAGTACATCAAGAAATTTTAGTGAAGTTTAGACCCAAATAAAACCATTATCATACCACTTCTTTTGCTTGCTTGAATTGTGGGATACTACTCAAGATAAGTAAGGTTGAAATAAACTGAAGTGAGTTGTTTTTATTGCCAGCACTTCCTGGAGTATGGTTCATTAAATATTTTTGTGATACTGCAGAATCTTGTGGTAAATCTTCAATAGAGGTATTCATTTGAAAATTTATGATGCAAGCAGAAAAAAGACAGTTTTGATAGGCAATGGTTTGCCTGTTTCTGTACATATTTGCCAACCACTAATATCTGTTATCATAGTCAGTCACAAATACATCTTGGGCAGTAACCAGGTTGACCCCAGAAGTTAAGAAGATATGAACATGGATTTATGTTTTAAAACAGTTTAACTACTTTGAGTATAAATGCTTAATCTGCCTCAGAAGCTACTGCCAGTTATTTGATCTTATATGATCTTATTGGCATCACAGAGATGTGGTGGGATGGTTCCTATGACTGGAGTGCTGGAATGGAGGGGTACAGGCTCTTTAGGAAGGACAGGCAGGGGAGACAAGGAGGGCATGTTGCCCCCTCTGTCAATGACCAGCTGGAGTGCATGGAGCTCCACCTGGGGATGGGTGAGGAGTCAACCAAGAGCTTATGAGTCAGGATTAAAGGGAAGGCAAGGACAGGGGACCTTATAGTGGGGGTCTGTTACAGGCCACCCAACCAGGAAGACCGAGCAGATGAGGCCCTCTATAGACAGATAGCAGCAGCCTCATGTTCACAAGCCTTGGTCCTCATGGGGGACTTCAGCCACTCTGATATCTGAAAGAGAGTCAACACAGCAGGGCAGTCCAGGAGGTTCCTGGGATTCATCAATGATAACTTCCTTCTCCAAGTGACAGAGGAGCCAACGAGGACAGGTGCCATGCTGGACCTTGTTTTCACCGACAAGGAGGGTTGGTGGAAAATGTGAAGCTCAAGGGCAGCCTTGGCTGCAGTGACCATGAAATGGTGGAGTTCAAGATCCTTAGTGCAGTGAGAAGGGTGCACAGCAAGCTTACTACCCTGGACTTCAGAAGAGCAGACTTCGGCCTCTTCAGGGACCTGCTAGGTAGAGTACTATGGGACAAAGCCCTGGAGGGAAGAGGGGCCCAAGACAGCTGGCTAATATTCAAGGGTCAGCTCCTCCAAGCTCAGGAGCGATGCATCCCGACAAAGAGGAAGTCAAGCAAAACCACCAAGGGGCCCCCATGGATGAACAAGGAGCTTCTGGACAAACTCAAACAAAAAGGAAGGCTACAGAGGGTGGAAACAAGGGCAGGTAGCCTGGAAAAATACAGAGAAATTGTCCAAACAGCCAGGGATCAGGTTAAGAAAGCTAAAGCCCTGATAAAAATAAATCTGGCCAGGAATGTCAAGGGCAACAAGAAAATCTTCTATAAGTACATTAGTGATAAAAAAAAAAGTAGGGAAAATGTGGGCCCTCTCTGGAAGGAGACAGGAGATATAGTCACCCAGGATATGGAGAAGGCTGAGGTACTCAATGACTTTTTTGCCTCAGTCTTCACTGGCAAATGCTCTAACCACACTGCCCAAGTTGTGGAAGGCAAAGGCAGGGACTGGGAGAATGAAGAACTGCCCACTGTAGGAGAAGATCAGGTTTGAGACCATCTGAGGAACCTGAAGGTGCATGAGTCCATGGGACCTGATGAGATGCACCTGTTGGCCCTGAGGGAACTGGCAGATGAAGTTGCTAAGCTTCTCTCCATCATATTTGAGAAGTCGTGGTAGTCCGGTGAAGTTCTCACTGACTGGAAAAGGGGAAACATAACCCCCATTTTTAAGAAGGAAGAAAAGGAAGACCCAAGGAACTACAGGCCAGTCAGTCTCACCTCTGTCCCCAGCAAGATCATGAAGCAGATCCTCGTCAAAACTATGCCAAGGCATGTGGAAAATAAGGACGTGATCAGTGACAGCCAACATGGTTTCACTAAGGGCAAATCGTGCCTGACAGATTTGGTGGCCTTCTATGACGGGGTTACAGCATTGGTGGATAAGGGAAGAGCAATAGATGTTATCTACCTGGACTTGTGCAAACATTTGACGCTGTCCCGCATGACATCCTTGTCTCTAATTTGGAGAGGCATGGATTCGATGGATGGACCACTTGATGGATAAGGAATTGGATGGATGGTTGCACTCAAAGAGTTGCAGTCAATGGCTCAATGTCCAAGTGGAGACCAGTGACAAGTGGCATTCCTCAGGGGTTGGTATTGGGATAGGTGTTGTTGAACACCTTTGTCGATGACATGGACAGCGGGATCAAGTGCACCTTCAGCAAGTTTGTCAACAGTACCAAGCTTGAGAGGTGGGCCCTGCAAACCTTATGAAGTTCAGCAAGACCAAGTGCAAGGTCCTGCACATGGGTCAGGGCAATCCCAAGCACAACTACAGGCTGGGCATAGAATGGATTGAGAGCAGCCCTGAGGAGAAGGACTTTGGGGTGTTGGTTGATGAAAAGCTCAACGTGACCTGACAATGTGTGCTTGCAGCCCAGAAAGCCAACCGTGTCCTGGGCTGCATCAGAAGAAGCATGACCAGCAGGTCGAGGGGGGTGATCCTGCCCCTCTACTCTGCTCTTGTGAGACCCCACCTGGAGTACTGCGTCCAGCTCTGGGACCACCATCGTAAGGATAGGGGCCTGTTGGAGCGAGTCCAGAAGAGGGCCACAAAGGTAATCAGAGGGCTGGAGCACCTCTCCTATGAGGACAGGCTGAGAGAGTTGGGGTTGTTCAGCCTGGAGAAGAGAAGGCTCCAGGGAGATCTTATTGCAGCTTTCCAGTACCTGAAGGGGGCCTACAAGAAAGCTGGAGAGAGGCTTTTTACAAGGGCATGTAGTGACAGGACAAGGGGTAATGGGTTTAAACTGCAAGTGAGTAGATTTAGATTAGATATAAGGAAAAATAGAAATTATGATGAGGATGGTGAGGCACCGGAACAGGTTGCCCAGAGAGGTTGTGGATGCCTCCTCCCTGGAAGTGTTCAAGGCCAGGTTGGATGGGGCTTTGGGCAACGTGGTCTAGTGGAGGGTGTCCCTGCCCATGGCAGGGGGGTTGGAACTAGATGGTCTTTGAGGTCCCTTCCAACCCAAACCATTCTGTGATTCTCTGATTTTACATCACACTCACCCAGTGCAATTGGGCAATGAACAACTACAGTGCCCACACACAGATTTTGCTATATAGTGTTGCTATGCATGTCTGTATACTTTTAATTAGTATCTGAAAGGCACATTTTCCTAATTTGAGATTATGAATACAAACATGCATTAATTGCATCAGAAAGTTATTGAATACTGTTCTGCAACGATATCACTGGCGGTCAGAGTTAAGGCTGTTTGAGAGGCTTAAGTGGGAACTTCCATCTGTTAATAGCTTTTGATATTTTTTTAAGCTTAACCTCATTCTATAAGGCCCAATTTTGAGATGATTGAAATATTTCCTTAAGTTACATGCTATTAATATTGCAAAAAATACTCTAATTTTCCTCCATCCTAGTGCAGTTTGTAAGTTTTCAGTCTGTCTTCTTTTAAAATTAATTATAGGTATACTAGCTTTGGAATTTTTTATCAAGGACTTAAAACTAGCCCAAATTTCATCCTGTGTCAATTTATTATAAATTATATTACTTATCTTTCTTTATGAGTATTTGTGTGTTTCTACAATGCTGTTTTGCCTTACTTTGCAAACAATTGTTACCATTAAAAGCACTGGTATTTCAAAACTCTGCTTGATATTTCATATATATATATAAATGTAATACTGTATTCTATCATCAAGTCAGGAAAGACAAGTGGTAACTGAATCATATTCATTGACAAGATTAAATTCAGAAAGGCAAAAATGTGTGCAATAATAGGAGATTAGAACAAATAAACTAGTTACACACTGAAAAAATCCCAGTCCAGGTGATTCATTGCTGCTAATTTCAGCACAAGAAGTGCATTCTACTTCATTAACCATCAGACACTCTTCAGGAATGCAAGCATATACCCAAAAGGGAGAAATGCAAAATCCATCAAATGTTTGAGACACAAAGATATACATTATCCAGTATGAGATTGCCAGGTACAACAAGGTCAGTTCTGGAAACTGGGAAAATTCAAGTTTTGAAACATAGTTATTGTTTTTCTAATTGCTGTGGACACCTCCATGTTATTTAGTAGTTATGTGTTCAGTAAGAACAGCCTTTCACAGTAACTTGCAGATGAGATGACATCAGTGCAACGCTGCAAGAACTAGAAGACCGTGTGAGCTCTATTTGTGTTTCTGTCAGCATTTAATTGAATTGTCTGTGAGGAATTGCTAGGCCTGGAGCAATTACTATCAAGAGCAGAACTATTAGTTTAAATCTTCCATACGCTCTTTCTTCTATAGAAACCACTTTTTGTAGGTCTTGTAACTTCACTTCCTTCCTAGATTTAATCATGTATTTCAGCAAATGCAAGATCAAGTCCCAGGTTGTAGTCGAATAAGCAAAAGTGTAATTTTTCCAATCTCAATATTTATCATGGAGTTATTTAAATTCCAGAGCTTCTGGTTTCCAATTTTCAGAGTTAAGTTGATAAAAGATCCATGTTTGACAATACTTCATGGAAAATGGAGTTTGGTTGCTGTTCATGCCAGAATGAAAAGACAAATGTAATTTTTCAATGAATTTACTACAGACCTATAGAGTCCCTTAGAAAGAAGACCTGTAGTGTTCTACTTAGCTTCAGTTATGGCCTGGCTGAGAGAAAAGGAACGTAGGGTTTCTGCCTTCACGCTGCTGCTTAACACCTGTTTTTCTCATTGTTTGCATATTCAAGGTGCAAACTAGTGGCAGCCTTGACCCTAGTGCCTTGAATCAAAAAAAAAAATAAAACAAAACCAAAAACCCAACAAACTTCTGTAATCTATTTTGCAGGTGTGCACTATTACTAATTTTAGTGTTTGCATATAGGAAGGACATAACAGCATTTCGTCCTCTGAGAAGAAGTGGTTTCCTGTAGCATTATCTTTGAGGAGTATTCACAAAAAATGGTGAAGGAATAAAATAGCAGACCAAGCGTGGGGAGGAATAAATAAGGTACTCAAAGAAAATGGTGACAAAAGAAGCCCAATATCAATCAAGCTTTAAATACTGATAAAGAAAAGAAGTTTAATGTACCATCAAAGAAAAACAATTGTGCTATTAAAGAAAAGAGCATCAAAGAAAGAAATGAGAGATTAATCTGGAGGAAAAAAGAAACCATCATAGCAAGGTGGGAAAACCTAGAACAAAAGGTAAGGAATGAGAAGTGTTTCTGTCTTGTTCAAATATGAGTGTGCATGTAGCATTTGGGAATGACAATATTTTGCTTTGAAATTTGCATTAAAATGAATTTTTAATCACAATAGAAGAAAATGAAAGCACATGTTGGGGGGGAGGAAAAAAAAAAAAAAGGAGCATAAACCAGACAAAAGAAAAGGAAAACAGCAATGACAAATTAAGAGGAAAAACACCAGGAAGAGAGAGGGTAGGATACTAACGAACAGAGCACAATGGTATGAGTGGGGACAGAGAAACCGTAGAAGTGTGTCATGTGCCAGAAACATCTGTCACATGCAAAACCAGAAGGCAGAGAGCAGGAGATTGGAGGGTAGTGGGTGAGCTGGCAAGGGCAGCAGAGAAAAATGTATGTCACCAGAAACCTAGCAGGATAGGAAACTGAACATCTAATGACTGTGGGAGGTGGTTTGCTGTAGGAAATATAAGATAACTTCTACTCCATGTCTGACTGAGATAACTTCCTAGTTTGGATTTAAATGTCTATTTTAACGTGGGGTTAAATGGACTACTGTCTATATAGCAATAAGTTTAGCCATATTGATAAAAATACTTCTGTGGTACTTTCAAACTTGCTTATATTAAAGTCCCTTTTGTTCTCCAACCATTTAATGTGTCCTAAAAAGAAAACAAGCTTGAAAGCCTCCCCAAGCACCAAAACATTCTCATTCATCTCATACAAAACAGCTGCCCACCCCACTCCCCTACTTCAGGCACGGGTTTGGACTTGTGTATAAGCTTGGAGGTTGTCTCCTGAAGATAAGAGGATTCAGACTTTCCTAGGAAATGCCTCCTGTTGCGAAAAACTGTTAGCTGAAACATTTCAGCTGATGTCCGTGAGGATGGTGCTGCCTAGAATGGCTCTTAAGATAGTTTTGGATTAAATCCATGCACATAAGGTCAAATATAACCACTTAAAGCACACAGTTAGGGGTGTGGGGCAGAAATGAGTGATACCATTTCAGAATGTATTCTGAGATACAGAATGAAACCTGGAGTGGATTTTTTTTTTTTTTTTAATCATAGAAACTTAACACCTATACATTTGAATGAACTTAAAACTCTTTGAAGAGCATATCGTAGAATAAACTCTGGGAGAATACTGGTGCAGTTGCTGTTTACACCAGATAGAGTTTCTGATCTGTTAGAGATTTAACACTGATCAAAGTCCACTATAAGAATCCAAGTAAGAAGCTACTCTAATGTGAAGTAAAGCAAGGGGGGCAGCAGTATCATTTGATAATTTAGGTGGGAAGGGCTTGCTGGAGGCTATCCTGTCAAAAGAAGGCCATATTAGATAAGGGCCTCATCCAGTTGGGGTTGAAGTGTCTCTGAGAATAGATGTTTCACAAGCTCCTAGGTACCTCCTCCAATCTTAAAGCACCTTCTAGGTGACCTGTTGCCTCCCATCCTAGAAATCAGACCCTTTGAGAAGACTCTGGCTCTGCCTTCTCTATATATATCTGTTAGGTAGTTGAAAGCAATAGTTTATGATTTTGCCATTTCTTCTTAGGACTGAACAAACCCAATTCTCTTAGCCTGTCTTTGTACATAAAAATAATAGAATCAGAGAATTGTTTTGGTTGGAAAAGACCTTTAGATCATCAAGTCCAACTGTTAAGCTAGCACTGCCAAGTCCACCACTAAACCATGTCCCTAAGCGCCACATCTACGTGTCTCTTAAATACCTCCAGGGACAGTGACTCAACCACCTCCCTGGGCAGCCTGTTCCAGTGCTTGACAACCCTTTTGGTGAAGATATTTTTCCTGATATCCAATCTAAATCTCCCCTGGCACAACTTAAGGCCATTTCCTCTTGTCCTATCGCCTGTTACTTGGGAGAAGAGACCAACACCCACCTGGCTGCAACCTCCTTTCAGGGAGTTCTAGACAGCCACCAGGTCTCTCCTCAGCCTCCTTTTCTCCAGGCACTAAACAACCCCAGTTCTCTCAGCCACTCCTCATAAGACTCGTGCTCTAGACCCTTCACCAGCTTTGTTGCCTGTCTTTGGATGCGCTCCAGCACCTCTATGGCTTTCTTGTCATGAGGGGTACAAAACCGAACACAGCGTTTGAAGTGCGGCCTCACCGGCGCCGAGCACGGAGAGATGATCATTTCCCCAGTCCTGCTGGCCACACTAGTTCTGATACAAGCCAGGTGCTCTTGGCCTCCTTGGCCACCTGGGCATGCTGCCGGCTCACGGCCGGCCGGCCGCTGACCAACAGACCCGGGTGTTGTTTTCCGCCGGGCAGCTTTCCAGCCACTCTTCCCCGAGCCCGGAGCCTTGCACGGGGTTGTGGTGACCCAAGCGCAGGACCCGGCACTTGGCCTTGTTGAACCTCAGGCACTTGGTCCCAGCCCACGGAGCCAGCCCGTCCAGACCCCTCTCTACAGCCTTCCTACCCTCAAGCCCATCAACGCTCCCGGACAACCTGGTGTTGTCTGCAAACTTACTGAGGGTGCACTTGATCCCCTTGTCCAGATCATGTTCTTCCCACTTCTCCTAAAGGATGCTAATATTAATAATACATACTAATGCTAGAGTAAAAATAGTTATTTAAATAAGGAACTGATCAGAGAAATTTGTTTTGTGGGTTTTTGGTTTTGTTTTTTTTTTTTAATGTGACATGTTCACAACATGTAGTGTGTGCTGCCAGAGACTATCAAGAAAAGTGAAAAGATAGGATTCCACAAGCAGTTTGTATATAGATAAAAATATTCTATTGCTTTAGGTAGGATAAAAATGTACAAATGTACCTTAATTCTCTGAGGCATAAACCAACCTTTAATTCCCTTGGTTAAGAAATAAACTTTCCCTAAATCCAGAATTTGTCAACATACCCTTTACTCATACATTGTGCTGAAGTGTCAGAGACAGGCTAGTGGAGTAAATAGTTGGAATGCCTGATTTTACCATGTCCTTGTAAAAAGGGTACAAGAAAGCAGTCTCGGCCACCCCTGTTTGCCTTGGCTTTCAACACCTGCAACGTGTTATAAGCCTCTGTAACAAAAGACCTACTTCATGCTCTGCTTTTGAATGCACCCCTCTACCTCTCTATACACATGTATTCCCACTCTTGTCCCCATTTCCAGCTGGCAGACTTTTATATTGTTTGTATTTTTCCTCTGTTGAGTCAGTAAGCAAAAGTCAGAGTCCCTACAAAAAAACCACCAAAACCCATCCATCTACAATCTTTGCAGCTAGGCCCCCTCAGAGAGCAAACAGAATTTTTGGGGGGCTGTAGGAAAGCGGTCACCTACATTACAGCTGTAAAAGATTTTGTAGGCTTGGTTTGCCAGCGTGTTGCCATGCTGTGCAAAACAGAGGGGCTGACCCACCTCTCCTTCCTAGCTCCCTGGGACAAGCTGAGCAGTCCTCTGCTGAGAAGTATGCAACAGTGGCACAGGGAAGCTATATTTGTACAACACCCACATCTTCATACATGTATTTGCGTAAAACTTACTTTGTTTTCTTTTTCCTCTTGTCAGTTTTCTGGTTTAGTTTACACATTTGCATGGCTTCTCAGAATATCCTTTAACTGCTCAGCAAAAAGGAGCCTAATAAAGCTCTGAAAGTAAATACTACTGAGTTTTGTAAAAGGTATTAGCCTTTGTAAGCTTGGGTGGAAAAGTTCGGGTTAGAAAAAAACATTCCTCATGTTAGTTGTTGTGTTGGCCACTGACTGAAGTAAGGAGTCTGGGCTCTCCAGAACTTCACTGTTTGCTCTGGCTCTGACTCTGTCCAGTTCACCAGCTACCTCCAGCCAGGGTGGTTTAATTTACCTGACAGGCTTATGTGTTGCTGTTGGCTTCCCTTCCATGTGCGCGTCTCTTACTGAAGAATAGCGCTGTTGGGACATACTGTAAATTGCATTCATTATAAAGCAGAACAAAGACCTGGGGAATCATCAAAGCTGGTGGAGGTGATGACCCCTTGGGGAGGTTGCCCTGTCCCTCAGAACGTGTGTGGAGGTGGTAGTGGAAGGAGCAAGCTGGGAGGCCAAGTCAGGGAAAATGAGGGCAGGGAGCAGAGATTGAACTTCAGCCGAATCGCAAGGACTAGTGCATGCTTGCCTGCTTCCAGTCCAGCCTGGCTTTATGTCATGGATGACGGTGGGCTTCACTGGGCAAGTGGGGTTCTGTGCCCTCTCACCACTAGCACTACTATGGCTCCACGATGAATTACAGGGGCTCCAGACTTTCCTCCAGTCTTGACTCCAGCAGAGGTCGTTCATTTACACTCCTGTTTTGTCTGCGTAAAAGGGAAAAGAGAGGGATTTCATATCTGAATTTCTTCCAACTATTGTGTGTCCCAAGTCAATCTTCCTCTATTTTTTCTTTATTTCAGTACTAAGTTTAAGAAAGGAGCAACTTGCCTTGCAAGCTGGAAAATGAGTGTGATTATAAAGGGACATGAATTGTAAATGTCAGAGCTTGCTTTTCTTAAGGCTGTATTTGTCTAGCAGGACAATGGTTGGAGTGGAAGGACGGTGGCCTGGTCAGCCTTTGATTTTTCTGACCGTAAAGGGATGTGGTAAAATTCAGGTCTGACTCTGTCATTATCTTATTTTCACCTCCAGCTCTAACCCAAAGGGACCCTAAATGGAGGAAAAGTAAGTTCAGCCTTCCTGCCCTCCAAGTGTTGAGACCCTCTTACCAGGCTGAGAGCACTCATGTGAATAGATTTTTATTTTTTTATTTCTTCCCCCTCATGACTAGACTGAGATCAGCAGTTCTTATAAACCACCAAGCAGCAGTGATTTTTTTTTTCTTTTTTTCGTTCTTTAATCACCGATGATGTGAATCACAGAAGAAGCCCCTCTTCCCCTCCTGCTGGATCATGCGAAACCTTTATTTGTTTTTAAACCTGTGTGACTGCTTCCAACAGGAAAGTATTAGGTAAGCAATAGGTGAGGCAGTGTCATATGGGGAGGAAAGTTGAATCAGAGACCATGGAGCTAATCCAGTGACAGGCTGATAAAAGGCCGTTGAGGAGTGTCTGTGTTTGCCACAGATCTGCGGACACACTCTGCTGTCCCCGTGACTCATGCAGAGAATAGCCTCGCACTGCACTTACTTTCTGGGAGATGGATATTTCTGCTTCAGAGACCACGAGAGAATATTTTGTACTTTTATATCATACAGCTATTGGAACTAGGATATGAATAATCTGTCTGCTCTGGCAAGGAGGTGATATTTATGTGTTGTCATCTCAAATGTATGAGAGGTCACTGGCAAAAGGTGTGCAGGAAGTGGAAACTGTGCAAAGACCAGCCTGTTCCCAGACACTTTTGGGATCAGTGTTACAGCTCTCCACTCCCGCAGAGAGAAGGCAGGATGGAGACCACAGAACAATTAAATTCCTGTACGCTGAAGGGTTTCCAGTGACTGGCTCCAACCTCTTCAGGCTAGTTTCAAGGATGATGCTTGAATCAGGCTCATGTGACCTGAGGAGTCATCTGGTATAAAGCAGGGAAAAGGATTTAATTACAGAGAACAGATAATCTTTGTTCTAATGCCTTTAATGCTATCACTTTCTCTGCAGCTGCTTTACACATAATAACAGCTTAGCTTTCATTACAGATTTTTTTTTTTTTTTTTTTACAAAAAAAGGCAGTATCCTCCTATCACCACATAGGCAGCACTGGTTTTATTCATTTAAAGTCATCATTTCTCTATGGCTAGAGGGTACTACATACTATGTCATTCCATATAATAGTCTTGTAGGAATATATATTTTTCACCTTTATTATTGAGATTACTTCAGTCAGCAAGTGCCCATGGAACGGAATTACAAATGATGCACGCAGAAAGTTAGCAATAAGCTGTATTTCTTCTGTTGAGATGCTATACTGGCCCTTAGGAACAAGACTTAATACATACTATAATCTTAGGTGTCTTTGGGGAATGTGGAACATCTAAAGAAAAAAGCAGGCAATAGCGTTTCCTTCAGAGAGCTGAAATCATTCAATGACTCCTTCATACGCAGTGTTAATTGTGTTTTACACTGGGAACTTGGCACTTTGGCATACCGGTGATGGACAACAGGACATTTTACCATCTTGGATACCGGGTTTGTTTAATTTCCACTGATGCCAGACGGTGATTGCGTCAGAGTATTGCCTTTGCTTAAAGAGCATTGGTGACTGAAGGCCAGATCTGTTTTTGAAAATGTGAGTCGCATAGTACTGTCAGATGGGAGTTATGATTTGTGATGGTATTTCTGTACCTGAACAAGTCCAAGGATCGGCATACTAAAAATGTGATTTTGGTGGTAAACCTTATTTTGGCTAGCACAGTTTAGAGGTTAAGCTATCTCAACTCTAAAGGTGCTACCAAGTGCTCTTTTTCACACTGTGGGAAATGCTGGCTTCAGTGAAGTTTTAACCACCGCTTACAGGTGGGCGAAGGGCCAAGCGTTAGAGGCAGAGTTACCTTTGCTGCCCAGCAGGCATTTCCTTCAGGCTGATGCACCTAACCTTGTGTGGGGTTTTCCATGGTGCACCTCTGCACGGCTAACAGAGGAGTTTCATCTCCACACTTGTCACTAGTCTGTCATGAAAGCTGAATTTGCTTTGGGAAAAGGCAGATGCAACCTCTGCATGCCAGAAGTAAGGAATCAAAAGGTAGAGTTAGGATATCTGCCTGTAGAGGACCAGCTAAGTTCTCCTTCAGTGTGAACCCTTCAGCATTACTTGTAAATAGTACCTGCTGCTACCAGGCCTGGAGATAATCAACAGCTGGAGTATAAACAAGGATTGGTTTTTATTAAATAATTTACTTTGGGTTCTTAATGTAATGGCATAAACTGTTGCTCCTCTGTAATTCAGAAAACTCTCTACTTGCAGCAAATCTGCTGCTGGGACGGCACCACTGAAGGGCTGATGCAGAAATCTCCCTGCCACTCCAGTCTTACTTCACAGGCAGCACAGAGCAAGCCCTGGAGGAGAACTTGCATCATGTGTTCTCCTAGGCTGTAGAGAAGAAAAGTGATCCCCAACTGCAGTACCAGAGAAGCAGGAGGTTAATTTTATTTGAAATTCCCTCAGCTAAGAATTTGATTTCCATAGCTAAGCGAGTTGAACCACCAGAGCAGATGGGTTGATGCTCTAAAACCTATGGCACAAGGCTTATAATATTTTTCAAACAACGATGACACAACAGCTCTTTCCTCTGTTTTTGAGTAACTTTTGCCTTAGTAGGGTGGATTGCAATGCTTTGGAAGATGCTTACAGACCTTTGGCACTTTGGGTATTACAACTCATGGGCATCTGCATTATTAAGAATTGAACTTAGAGCCTTTCATCTGTGTCCCAGAAGAAACACAGTACAGACCAGCAGAGCACAGACATGCGAAAGCACATATGAATCTCCTGAATTCCTAACCTAAGTAGATCAATAACAAAAGGATTTAGTCTCTTAGCCTCTGGATATGGATAATCAGTATACTTTTCTACTTTTTTTTTTCTCCCCTTGAAATCATTTCTTTAAAAAAAAAAAAAAAACCACAACAAAATCTGCCTTTTGACAAGGTGTTTTGCGTTCTTCCTGATAACAGCTCCAGGCAAATGTATCTGTCACACAGAATGAAAGGCATTTTGGGGAGGGTTTGTCTTAAGTAAAATATGATGGCAAGATGGTGACAGAGTGTCAAGTCCTCTGATACTCATTCTATAAATATCTTTTAGTTTGGAACAGGTGTCTTGAGTTTCAGGAGATTAATCAAGTGTGAAATGGGTAGGTTGGTCAGCCTTTACCGTTCTGGGAATTTTATTGTTCAGGCAAGTAATTAAATTGTCCAGACACAAACCACCTCACAACAAAAATACATTTATGACAGGACGGTCTTGTTCATCTTGATGAACCAGATCCCCAACTCTTTTGCAGACTGTGTGTGCATGTAGGATTAGTGTGAGTAATCATATTGTTTAGAAATTATACTATTATCGTATCCATGTGTGCAAGAATTATACAATAGCACAGAACAGTATTTGATGTCCAATATTTATATTGCAGAGCAGTGAGGAGAGTGAGTTTAGAGCTGCTTCTGGGATCAACACACTTTCAAAAAAGGTGCATGGGCCTTAGGAATTTAAATGTTCAGAAAAGTGGCAATCCAGATAAATGAGGTTACAACTAAACTGTATATTTAAACATTAACAATGGGATTCAAAGTTGTGGTTTTTTAAACTACTAATATTTGTGCATTTTTCTAAATGTTGACAAAAACCATATCCTCAAGCAGTTACTTGAACATTTAGCTCTTTATAAAAGCACAATTTGACGGGATCTCAGAATTAAGAATGGCATTCCCTTTAGGTATTTTCAGTCACACCCCTCTCTTAAAATTACATTTTCCTCTGTGTGAAAGATTCAAGGATGACCCCCGTCATCCTGGAATTTCAGCAATCCTCAGTTAACAAAAGTCTAAAACTTTCCAGAGCAGTTGTCTTGATCATTGAGTCATCCTAGCTCTGTACTCTGATAGAAATCTCAGGCTATTCTTTCATTTAATTGTCTCTCCATTTATCTGCCTGCCTGCCTCTGTAGATACAAACAACAGAATTAAAAAAAAAATTACATAATCCTGACAGCTTACTCAGAGGGACAAGTCACCTCTGGGCAAAGTGTAACCATGGAAAATTCTGGATAGCACAGGATGTTTTCTTTTCCTTCAGAAAATACCAGCGTTTTAAAAGGAGTGTGATAAGGGATACACAGGCTCAAGCCACAGCAAGCAGTTTTGGCAAGCTTTGTTTTGGACACTCATGTAAACACAGCCGCTGCAGCTGCAGCAGCAACCCAAACTGGGCAGACCTGTCCCACTGCTCAAAAAAGTAAAACCAGCACCCTTAACTTCACATGGTGATACTTGAGGGTTGGGGAGTTTCGTCCCATCTCAGGCCAGAGATGGAGAAGCATTCCAAGGCTGGCAGGCAGCGAGACGCGAGTGCCCATCGTTCAGCCTCCTGCCACGGCTGCGGACAGTGACCCAGCGACTCCTCCGGCGCCTGCTGCCGTGGGCCGGGGCTTGCTCGGGGCGCTCGGGCTGTCCCCACCAGCAAGGCATAAGCAGGGAGCCTGCCATGAAAGTTATTTTCTCCTCATTCCGGTCTCTTCCAGGCACCTCTCGTCTAGCAGTAGCATGGGGAAGCAGGGGATCCCCAGCTTTTGTTTAACAGCTTCCTTATAAATGCTAGCTGAATACTTTTGTTCTTAAGTATACATTTTCTGTCTGCAGAAATACAGCAGATGCTATTTTCCTGTGCATTTAGCCTGTGTGGCCTCAAAGTTTTATTTTGTGCCAGGAGGGAATTATGTGCCCCTGTTGAAATCCCCCTTTTCCCTTTCAGGAAAAAGCCAGGGAGCAGCCCCCTCCCCAGGGCAGCAGGCAGGAGGAGGTCAGGTGGGGGAGCTCTCACTGCATGAGAAGGGGCGATGTGCCCCATGTCCCTGCCAACGCCATCACTTTACTATCACCCGATAATGAAAGAGCAGTAGATGCCAGCTCCTTTTTTACTCCAGTCTTTATTCGTGGGTTACTCATCCCCATCTTTGCTCCCAGAGCAAAAGCGGCAACAGGCACTGGGTCTCAGGTTGCTTCCAATGGTGCTGTGGTGGCGCAGATTTTCCCAGCCTTATTCTTGGGCATGTAAATGCAGGGCCAGATTTCTTTATATCTCCTGGGAGCTCAATGCCTTCAATGTTTTGTGGGTCAAGGGGGTAGACTGGATGCTAAACTCATCTGGTTATTTTACTGAGATGCCAAAAAGGGACCTGATCTTCAGAAGGGTGTAAAAAGGGGGGGGGGGGCTAGAAAGGAAAATGTGGTGAATCAGTAGCATATTGTCCATTGAGTGGTGAATTTTGCCTACTGAATTCATTTGGGGCACCGTGTTACCAAAGAGAGGAACAAATTGGAGGGAGATCAGTAGGAAGCAGCAAATATGGGAGTAGAAGGAAAGAACTCAGACAAAATGTTGGAATGATTTAATATTTCAGTGTATCACTAGGTAACGACTAAGGAGAAATGATGTTATAACAGGCTACAAATGTTCAAAGCATGCAGACATCCAGGTATGAAAGAAATGTAGTTTGATGCACCCAAGCATGATGAAGAGGCATAGGGATATAAAACTTAGGTGGAGATACATTTAAACTAAAAATCAGGTTAGAGTTTTCAGGTGGCCAGACACCTGAAGTATCTTCAAAGGAATTACTGAAACCCCCTATTGCTTGTGACTTCTGAAGGTGGTTTGAACAAAATACTAGCAAGTGTCTGTGGAAACCAATCCTGCTCCTCCGGAGAGTGAATGACTTAACAACTCTTCCTACATAGAGTGTGATATGGTTGACCTTAATTAGCCTTGAACATAACAGAAGTTTCTACGGATGAGCTCTTCAAGTGAAAGGTTGCCGCTCGTGTTAATTCTTTGACTTTCTGGGTTGGGCTGGCCTCTGAAAGAAGGATCTCTTGGGTAGAAAATTATTCTGCCCTTATGTTTGCTACTGACCTGCTGTGTGACTGTAAGCATGTAGCCTTTACCTTTCTGCCATGCTTCTCTCCAAAAACCTAGGTACAATCGGGGAAGGAGCCCTGGTGAGCTCAGGTCTGGGTGGTGAGTGAACCAGAACCATGTGGCATGCATCTGAGCTGCTGGGCAATCAAGCGCCAAGGCAGAGGGTTTATTTTGCAGGCTACGCATAGACACTGTAACTTCGCCACCATGTCTGAAATAGCCAGTGTGAGGACTCGTGGCTAATCTTATGCTGAATGAGAGAGAGGCCATGCTGCCAAAAACCAGTGAGTCCCCCAGGCTCCTCTGTAATCGAGAGAGTTGTGAGTTATCTCAGAAGGCTTCTGGAGATTGTGAAGATTATTGCTATTTGCTGCTCACCGCAAGAGACAGGCTAAAGACTGTTTTTGTTTGTCTCTTTCCTCATATTTTCTTTATTAACCTTAAGTTGAGAGCGGTAGAAATCAAACAGTGAAGAGATACGTTATGGGCAGGAGGGATTGCAACTCTTGATCTGACAGTGGAGCTGGTATGTTAATTTTCAATATTTTCATGAGTTGAAGAACCCAGTAGTAGCACTGAGTTGTCTTATCGATAAGCCAGTGTTTATTCTATATTATTATCTTCAGGAGCATTAGTGCTCAAGAAGTAAGGTGCTTGAAATCTACCAGAGCTTTATTAAATACCATGTTTGGTGTAATCTCTCAAATTTTTGTCTAGCCTCATATTTCCCATACTTTGGGACATCAGAGAAGACAGAATACTCCAAAAATCAGTAGATCTTTCCTGCTGTTTCTGATTCCCAAGTTCTGCAAGAGTTTGTTCTGCAGCCGCAGGCTTTGGAAGAGCAGAAATAATGAAGTCTCAGCCCAGCTTCCAAAGATTTAGTGTTGGTAGATGGGGTTTTGCATCCTCCTGATGTGTATTGTGTGCTCTAGAGACAAGTAGCCATCAAATGCTCTTTCTGTTAAATTCACAATTTGTGAATTTAACACTGAATCGTCTTGACTAATTTGTAGCATCTACAAGCCAGATTACAGCAGAGATTTAAGAACATGCCACAATTTCAGAGAAGGAAAAAAAAAAATCAACATGCCTTCAGGTGGCTTTATTAATTCCCTCTCCTTTGCTCTTTCTCTCTTCATATACTTTTACTATATATTAGGTGTTATGAAATAAATTCTTTGTATTCATTGTAACCCAATAATAGGGGAAATTATCTTTGTCCTTTTTCCAAAAGGTCTTGTTAAAGGATTCACGACTCCTTTGATTAAATTAAACAGCACGATAACTTGAGTCACTCAGCTGTTACTTCACCTGTAGGCATAATTACCATTAGTAATAAAAAAAAAAGTACTCTGGAAAGTTCCTAGTGCCTGGATTTGTTCTGCGAACCATATGTGTTTATTAATTTCCTAATAAGAATGCAAGAAAGCAGGGAATGATAAAAGAAAATAACCCTTTGTCCATGCTACGTTTCTCTTTCTATTACAGCTCTGTCAAGAACACAGCTGCAGTCCTGTTACTTATGTTTGAGTAACACATGCCTCTTAGATTTGAGGATGGCTCACAAAATTTAGATGCTCACTGGAAATTTCAAGGCCCTTTTGTTATCTTGCTTTTACTTATGCCCCTCCTTTATGTTCCATTTCTGCAGTCAGTGAAATTTCCCTTTCCTCAGGATGCTCTGATTAGTTAATTTAGACTTTTCTGGATCAGGTTATTGCTCAAATGTGAATTTGCAAAGCTGACTTCAAATTGAACTAAGTTGTACACTGATTCCCTTTGCAAGGAAAAAGGGGAGTAGGGGAAAGAAATTTCTCAAATTCTCTCTTCTTTATCTTTGGAGAGCTTGCTTTGTGCTTTTTCTCCCCAATGTTTTCATTAAGACATCCCTATAAGCATACCTAATTCTTCAGGACGAAGTACAATATAAAGTAAATATAGGTGTGCAGCATGAAAATTTTGTAAGATATTTTAAAAATGACCGATTCTGTACTCAACATAAACACACCAAATGTGTGAAGCATGTCCCAGGTATTTTCATACCTTCTGCATTGCAAAGAAATATCTCATTAGACTTCTTAGATGTCTCCTTGGTGAAGAAACACCAAGTGACTCTCCTGTCCTGCTCTTAGCAATAAGGCCCTGGGCCTTGTTCAAGGTACAGTACAGCATTATATAAAAAAGGACCCAGCCTGTGCCCAGTTTTGAAGATAAATTTTCATATTTCAGGGCTATCAGTCTAACAATTTACACAAGCACTAAAGAAACACCCACACGACTAAAGTCATCTCCTGATAGACGTAGAAAAAGGCTGCCATATCAGACTGTGTATCTTCAGCCTGTAAAGGGTCCTGGCTAATCATTCTTTGAGTCGCAGTATAATATTGGGTGCTAATAAATCTGTCAACTCAGATTTACCTGGGTTTGCATTAGTCAAAAGTTTTTTTTTTAAATACTGTGTTTCTGTTTATTGCCAATTAATAACCTCACCAGCTCAGATGCAGTGCTGGTCTAACATGGCCACTTGAACAAATCAGATGGACTGCATGGCCGACACAGCTTGTAAGCATCAGACTTTATTCATGTGCGGTGTACCAGTATGAATTACAGTTCCTTGATAATGCCTATAAACATCAGTATGTCTTCTGGCTTTTGAAAGTGAGGAAAGATTTGCAGAGGTTTTATTTGTTTCAGTAATTTCAGTATAATAGCAGCAATGCTGTCAAAGATAAGTTATTTTTGTTGCAGAACCTTCTTTATTCACCAACCCAGAAAAAAGTTAAAATATGAGATTTTCAGTAGCGTTACAAAAAATTTTCCCCAAACTTATGCAACCACCACCTGTCAAGTTGTGCAGCACATGTGGATGATCTGTGTGGCCAGGAACTCTTTTGATAATCACTTTTGTGCTTTAACCAGCAGGTTACGCTCACTACAGTGAGACATACAGCCTGCCCAGGAGTGCAAAGTGTGCCTGTTTCTCAGAGGCTGCCGCCTCTCTCAGATACTTGCAAACCACGGTGAGTTGGCCAAGCACGGGGGAAGGGGGCAGGTACAGACGTCACCAGCCATCTGTCAGTCTTTTTTTCATGTTATCTGATTATGGACAGGTTTGTCTGCAATTTTGAGTAAGGAGTAAGCATTATTAAATAGATGTCTGGCTTAAAAGAATGCTTTGCTATTGCAAATTTAACACTTGATTGACATCCCTGGCGACTGGAGTCTTCTCCCTCCCCGTGGGAGAAGGGAACCGCAGGCGGTCGCAGGCAGCACGCGCATCCTCTCACGCCTCTCCTCCTGTGTCTCGGCCTGGGAAACCACGCTGGGAGCAAAAATCGGGTTCAGTTTTTGGGCCCATTGAGAAGCTCCAGTAGCAGCTGACAGTTAAGTGGTATATGGTCAAACATTCCCCAGTGAAACTTTTTTTTTTCTTCTGGCAAGCAGAAAGGATCAGAATAATCTGTAGAGGATGAAACACATCCAGCACTCCTATCTAACTTCACATTATGAAGAGAGGAGGTTTTTTTGGAGGAAACTTGAGAGACACCCACAGAGGGCTAGAGCTGGGTGTTGGAAAGCCCGTTTCTGTAACACCACAGGAAGAAAAGCATTGACGTTCAACAGAGAGGAACTAGCCAGCAGAGGAGTGGAAGTGGGGATTTGTGAATGACTACACAAAATGTAGATTATGGGGGGAAATGCTGCTTTAAGACTTTCCATTTAGTGGGAGGTCTACTCATAAACTTCTTTTCCTGGTCAGCCTATATTCTTTTAATCTTGATTGCTAATTAGTTACTTAAAATCTTCTGCACGGGCACCCTGCACTGTGGCATCAGTGCAATTTTCTCTGTGGAAAAAAGAGCATTGGCATAACCCTGGATGCAGCTGAAGAGAGCGGCAGTCCAGAGACAGTTGCTGGGGAGATATATTTTCTACTCCAGGGGTACAGAAAGAAGACATGCATTTTGGGAGGGGGCGGGAGGGGGGGCAGAATTATTGGGAAATTAAGTTAATATATTTTTCTGAACAAGGAACAACAGGTATTTGAAAACAGTTTAGGCTTGCCTAGTCAAAATCTGTTGAGCAGAAAGCAGGAGCTTACATTGAAGTAGTTTCACCTTTGCCTGCCCTTTAGTCCTGAGCTGCCATATTTTCCATTAAACTTTCTTCACTCTGCTTATGCCATTTCTGTAGTGCCACTTCCAGTTCATGAAAGCCTCTTGTTCTTCTGAAAATCCCTGCTGTTACATGAAGTAGCCCAGGTGCTTAAAGATCATGATTTGTTTCTTTCTGTAGTGGTAAATGTTGCATTGTACTTACAATGAAATTTCTGTCCAAGACGATGTAAAGCGTTCACTTGCACCAAACAAACTGTGTTTGAACTAATGCTATTGCAGTAGGTCAGTTTGAATTAAAACTGACAGGATACTCAGATGCATTTATTTTTTTCTGTAGCGCTGAGGGTGCTGTTAATCCAGCATCTAGGGAAAGCTTAGTGAAAATCCTCCAAAAGGCCTTCATCATTTAAGACCGAAGTCAGTTGCATAGTCTGGATGAAATTAATGGAATAACAGGAAAAAGGCAATAGAGATTTAGAATGTCAGTCCCTCTCGGGCTGAGATTTCACTATGCTGGTTTTTACTGTTTCTATTAAAGTATCACCCAGCTGACATCAGGACTCCATCGTGCTAGGGGCTCTCTCAGTTTATAGTCCCTGAGCTAAAGAAATGTTTGCATTGCTTGCAAAGAATTGCAGGTTTCTAACAGGACAGCAACTAAAGTTTAATGAAAACAGAATCTCTGTTCAAAAAATGCCCTTTAAAGCTCTTAAAAAAACCCAAACAAACCAACCAAACAAAAAAAAAAACCCAAAACAAACAACCCCCCTGAACTCCCCCCAAAACAACACCCCCCCCCAAAAAAAAAAACACCTCTTGCCTTTTTCTTTAAAAAAAAGAAAGAAAAACTGGAAAAAGTTTGACCAACTCTCAATGTAACTGCATATTAACTGCTTAAATCAGCTGAGACTGATTCTTAGCTCACCTGCAGAAGTACAAAATGGAATAATTTTCTTTACGTGACAAATGTAAACCAGTGGTTTAAAACCATAAAATTAGTGTTAAACACTGAGCTTCTTGTGGCTTCAGTATGATAAAAGGGCAAAACTTTCAAGGCTTCTTTCTCTCTAGGTATTCCCTAAGCAGAAAAAAATATTCAACAGATTTCCCTGAAGCTGCATTGTTTATTTTTAACTTAATTTTTAACAGTCACAAGTCTGTGGTCTGGGACAACACACCTGTAATTAAGAGCCACTTTTTACTGCTGAATGTCATTTCAGAAAAGCATATTTTGCTGTTGTATACATAGCATTGAAGTCTAAACCTGAACTCAAAGACCTGCATTCTGTTCTCTTTGTCTTTATTTCCCTGTCCATAAAATGGGCCAGAAGCCTTTGTCTGTCATGATCATGCTGGATCAGCTCACTAATGAAACATTTGAAACAGGTTAGTCAGAGTATTGCACGTCTGTTGTGCTGGGTGCTTCTGTAATAAAGTTGAAGTACTGTCCTAGAAACACTTATTCCCTGAAAAACCTTTTTCTTGTTGCTTTCAAATGGGAATATTGTGTTCCCCAAAAAGAAATGGATGTAAACAGAGAAACAGAGAGAGCTGAAATTATTTTCTTCATCCCTGCTGATGCATTAATTCCTGACAGTAAAAGCCTCTATTACATGAGTGCTAAGTAAGTAGGTACTGTATGAAAGCCCATAATAGATTCAACTTTAAGGAGAAAAGGAAATAGGCATGGTAAGATTTCTTCTACAGCTACAGATGTTGCTTAAGTGGCATCGTTCCAGGGACAGCCCTTGAAGGCATTTGTGCTTCAGAAAGTTGCAGGGACAAAGGGATAAATGAACCTTTGCCACAGGCTGTGGCAGGGTAGAAGGTGCATGAAGGGAGATCCTGCCAAGCTGCTGACACACTGTGTGTGGCTTACCTGGAGTAATTTATGCCTGTGTCCTCAAGCGTGAATTGCTTTCCAATTCTCCTTTTCTCCCAGGTTGACAGTCATTAGTTGCCGACTTAATTCCTCTGCTTGTTTAGCTATAGAGTACAGCCTATAGAGGAAAGGGGAGAATCGGTATAGAACATAGGAGCCACCTTTTCTGCTTCACATACTCTGCACCGGAAAAATCAGGGTGAATACATCTGGGCAGCATACCCAGGCACATCAGAGGTGTGCGGTTATTACCGTCCCTCTGTGGGAATGTGGTCCAGCGGCGTTCCTGTGCAGTGGTGGGGTAGGCACAGTAGACTCTGTATCCAAACAAAGCCTGGGCTCCTCTTTCAGAAACACATTTAAAAAGTCAGTCCATGTTCTGCTGCCATTTATACCTCATGCCAAGACTGTTGTTTCAAAGTCCCCTACAGTGCTGCACCAAACTGTTCCACATCAGTAACATGTAAACTGACAGTTTTTAGCCAGCTGTTGAACAGGTAGCACATTAATGTAAACTGTTCGGTCTAAACCTGCAGCCTGTTGTCGTGCTCGTCACAGTACTCAAGTACTTGGTGCTACTGAGATCAATTTATGCATCAGTGGGTGCATGTTCACGAAAATTAAAGGCAGGCCACCCATCAGGAGTCCAAGCAGTTAGAGGGAAAAAAAAAAAAAAAGCAGCTGCATGAACACTGGAGGCTTGTTTTTCTTCAAATTTGTGCCTCAAGAATGATGTCCTGTGCAGATTGCTTGCTACTTACACTTGCTGAGCTCATGCTACCACCTTTCCCTCAGCAGAGGCTCTAGTAATCATAGAATCATAGAATAGCAGGTCGGCAGGGACCTCAAGGATCATCTGGCCCAACCTTTTTTGGCAAAAGCTCCATCTAGACAAAAGCACGGTCTAGACAAGATGGCCCAGTACAGTACCCTGTCCAGCTGAATCTTAACAGCGTCCAATGTTGGGGAATCCACCACTTCCCTGGGGAGATTATTCCAAAGGCTGATTGTTCTCATTGGGAAAAATTTTTCTCTAGAGTCCAATCAGAATCTCCCCAGGAATAACTTGCACCCATTACCCCTTGTCTTTTCCACGCGACTCCTTGTAAGAAGGGAGTCTCCATGTTCTTCATAGCCACCCTTCAAGTACTGGAACATGGTGATGAGGTCTCCACTAGGCCTTCTTTTCTCAAGGCTGAACAAACCCAATTCTCCCAGCCTTTCCTCATATGACAGGCTTCCCAGTCCTTTGACCATCCCGGTGGCCCTTCTATGGACCCTCTCCAGCCTGTCCACATCTTTCTTGTATAGTGAGGACCAAAACTGAACCCAGTATTCCAGGTGTGGCCTAGCAAGCACTGAGTAGAGTGGGATAATGACTTCTTTATCTCTGCAGGTGATGCCCTTGTTGATGCAACCCAGTATCCTGTTGGCTTTCTTTGCCACTGCAGCACACTGGTCACTCATATTGAGCTTGCTGTCCACCAGGATCCCCAGGTCCCTCTCCACAGAGCTGCTCTCCAGCCAGGTGGATCCCAGTCTGTGTCACACTCCTGGATTATGTTTTCCCAGGTGCAAGACCTTACACTTGTCCTTGTTGAACTTCATATGATTCTTGTTAGCCCACTCTTCCAGCCTATCCAGGTCTTCCTGCAGGGTGGCTCTCCCTTCTGAAGTGTCTGCTTCCCCACTCTGGTATCATCCACCAACTTCATCAGGGTGCACTTGATCCCATCATCCAGATCACTTATGAAGTTATTAAGCAGTGTTGGCCTCACTTGTGACAGGTTGCCAGTTTGAAAAAGAGCTATTTACCACCGCCCTCTGGGTGCAGCCTAGCAGCTGCACCCCCCACCCACCACACAGACCACTTGTCTAGACCATAATGCATCCACTTCTGTAGGAGGAGGCTGTAGGGAACCGTATCAAAAGCCTTGGAGAAATCCAGGTAGACAGCGTCCACTGCTCGCCCCACATCAACTGAGCAGTTACTTTGTCATAGAAGGCAATCAGATTTGTCAAGCGTGATTTGCCCTTGGTGAATCCATGCTGGCTTTTCCCAATCATGTGCTTCACTTGACTTGTGATAGCCCCCAGGAGGATTAGTTCCATAACTTTTCCAGGGACTGAAGTAAGACTGATGGGCCTATAATTTCCTGGATCCTCCTTTAAGCCCTTCTTGTAGATGAGGGTGACATTAGCCTTCTTCTAGTCTTCTGGGATGTACCCTAGTCTTCAAGACTTCTCAAAGATCTTTCTTTGTTACACACCTCCTTTTTTTCACTGCATTGTAGGGAATGAGTATCTCCGAGAGCTTTATTCCTCTGTGGTGTGTAAGAAATTCAGTCTCAAAGGTTACAGGGAGGATGGAGAGGGAAGGAGGAAAAGGGATAGATGCAAATAGGCATGCGAGTGCACAGGCATACATATACACACATACATACCCCTTCTTGTAATCTTATGGGTCTCGCTTCCCTGGGGTACCTGGCTAAAATAGTTAGCTCTAGCTACAAACTCTTTTGTCTTTGCTTTCCAATAGTTTCTGTTTGGAAAGATCGGCAACCTTTGCAGGATTGTGTACCAAGTCAGATTTTAATTTTCCAAATTGGAAATAAGGCAGGTCAACAGATCATCAGAAGGTTCCTGGATATGTTTTGTCAGAGAGGAAGAGGCTTCCAAGATCTTGGTCTGTAGCCTCTCAGTTATGGGTATTGGGAAATGCCTCTGAGTACTACATAACTTAGTGTGAGTGAAGAGCCGGTAAACACTGTCTCTGCCTGGCTGTGGAGATATCAGCATTAGCACCCTGCCTCTTAGATGCCTCTCTAAAGATGTCTTGGTTCCCCAACCTTGGCTGGTCCCACGTGCACCATTCAACATTCATCCCCTTTTGATCATTAGATTAAAGAAAAATTTCTTTTCCTTGCTGCAGCAACATAGCTTCCTATATACAATAGAGGAAGTAACTAAATGATTTCAGTATAGGAAATAATGAAAAAGACTAATATTTTTTGTTGTTATTTTATTCAATTTCAATCACATTAGAATGCCCGTGACAAAAAAACCTATGGCAATTAATTGTACAAGACATTGTCAATAGTGAACATAACTGGGGGGCGGGGGGAATCCCACAAATATGATTTTTGGATTTCCCTCCTTCTTTCCTACCTTCCAGTTCAAGCTATCTCAAATGTTGCTTGTAGTATAGTAGCAGTAGCGAAGAAGAGAAACAAGAACGTAAAGGAAAAAAGAACAAATAAAAATAACCCTTTTCCCTTTGCTTTAGATTTCCTCTTCAGTAATTTTTTTTAAAAAATCTGGGACTTACTGGTTGGTGGGGGGTAGCAGGAGGAAATGATTTATCTTAAAAGATATTAAAAATTGCAGAATCAACTTTCAGCTTGACAAGATTTTTGTCTTTATGAAAAAGACTTAAGGATCAAAGTAATTATCTTTACTATTGCATTGTAGTTCAGTGTGTAGAGAGCTTTCATGTTAGATATATCCATTTTCTTTTTATGTAATTATGGTCCACAATAGCTCTATCTCCAACCAAACCACAGTTTATTTTGACCAATTTCAGTGTGTACTGAAAAGGAATAAGTTGTCTTTTTGTGCTTTTATTAAGACTATAGAGATAAGATGCACCTTGTTAGTAGGGTCTGCTAGGCTGAACTAAGTTTAGTTCTCTATGTTTTTATTTGTTTGTTTGTTTGCCAAATTCCATTTTTATGCTTTATCTCTCCTCCTTAATTCTAACAGTCCTGTTTCACTGAGATTTTGCAAAAGAGACTTGCACTTCGAGCTGCTGAGCCAGCTGCTGCGGGAACAGCCAATGCATTCAGAAAAGAATGCAAAGAATGTCCAGGCTTTATTGTTCTTTTTTTGCTGGTGTTTGATTTTTCTGATTTCTTTATTTTTGGTTCCCCAGAGCATTAGTGTAATATCGATACCCTTCCCTAAGCATTTGTAACTAGGATTTGTTAAGAAGTCATTTATATGAAGAGATAATTCGTGCTGAGCTGGAACAGGCTCTTATTTGAGGCTCTGTATTGCTAGAAAGTCCTGAGTTCACTTTTCCAGGGATACGCCACATGATTTCATATGGCTGTGGAGATATCAGCATTAGCACCCTGCATTTAGTAAATAAAACTTTGTGGGTGGGATTTTGGCCCAGCTTTGCTCCCATCAAAATTAAACTGAAGCGCGAGTGATTTTGGTGGAAGCAGAGCTTATCCCAGTAGAAAATGCTTTTGAAAATGTCTGATTAGTAAAAAGTGGTCTGGGAGGGAAATTCTTGATATGAGTTGTATACATTTTTGTGAGATAGAATCCCAAACATTAGCAGGGTTTGAGCAATACAGAATAAATTGGTTTCCGTGCTTATGAGTCATCTCATTCTTCTATCATTTTATTAGTAAATCATCACACATTTTGTCTGACTCTTGTCATGTTTTCCCACTTCACAGTGATGGCTTTACCCCCCCAGCAGAGGAGGGCTGTAGGAAGGGTTACTTTAGTGCGAGCGAGGCTATGTTCACGCTAGAAAGCTCGCTGCTACAAATTTTATCATGCAACAGCTGACTTCAACATGTGCTCAGAAAAAAACCAGATTTTGCTGCTTGATCTCATACTTTGTGCAGTCTCCTGGCTGGTTGGTACACTTGAGGTCATACGGCACAAGTGTTCCCCGAACTGCCCTCTGGCATGGTATCCTGCAGGATGTGCTTTTTTATGGTTTACAAAAAAGCACAGAGGAGAGCTTAGGAAATCATGGGTGGGTGGGCATGGCTTTCCACATTTTCTTTTCTTCACTACTCAAAATCTCCAGTGCCCAGCAGCTACCTCTCCTGGGTGTGATCATGGGTCCTGCTCATATCTGATATCTGCTTATAGCTAGGCTACACAATTCACCTGGGTCTGGTGTAATTTAAATGACTATTACTGCTGTGACAGAGCTGATGGGATTTTTCAGGAAGAAAAAGCAGGTGGTGCATGGGAGCACCTTGCAGGCGGTAGGGGTGATGGAGCCTGGAAAATGTAGCAGCACCCAGGAGGGTGGGCAGTGGGAAGAGTCTTCCCCAGCCCTCCAGCACAGGCCACTAGCCTGTGATATTCCTGCAATCTTGAGGGGTGATTTATTTCTTATCTTCCTTTCTTTTTTGCACCGCAAGGTGCCTGTTGTCTTGAGAGGACTGTGTTACAGCCTGGTGGTTGTTGCAGAGTAATGCCAGCAGTGACTGCTACGTGATTGTAGGGTGATGAGAGAGGGCTCAAGGCTCGCTGCGGCCAGTCCCAGGTGTGGAAAGCCAGGCTTGGTGTGGTCCATGTCTATGCACGCTGTCCAAAGTGGATACTGGAGCCAGCTACCCTGTTGTGAGCCTATGGCTCCTCTTAGAGGGACAGGGTTGTCTTACTCCTCCTTGAAGCCAGGGAATATTTTGGTATTCTGTTAGGAGACTGACTTGCCTGCATCTCTCTGAGGCAAGTGGTTTTCATGTTGTTGCTTCTTCCTATGTATATTGGAGCATTTGGCATAGCAAAACTCATGTGGTGACCAGGAGAAGGAAACAGAGTCATCTGTTGGTTTTCAACAACAAGCACCAAGTCACTGAGGAGTGCTGAAGCTGAGGAAAATATCACTTTGCCACTATGTCTTAGTATGTGCTTAATTTTTGCTTATTTTTGGTACTTGTGTGAATAACTCAAATATTTAGAATGTTGCTCTTCATGTCAAAAGGAAGGAAAAAGGTGATACAAAACATCTGCTGGTTCTCATGCATTTATCCTGAACTTTATCACACATTTCAGTGTGTGCAAAAAAATCTAAAAAATAAATAAATGTAGCTCATTTAGAGCAAAATAGAGAATCTGTCAATGTGAGAATTGCCTGTTACCTGTTCTTGCAGCACTAAAGAAGTGCAAGCCGCCCATGGAGCCGGTTTGTTTACGTGTAGTCATGGTTATGTTTTCTACCAGCATGCAATGGAGCAGCTGAGAACTGATGAGTATCTCCTGGGAAACGCTGTTGAGACCAGCTTAAAAAGTGATGATGTTAGGGTGGTCAAGAAATGCTGTGCACGGAGAGACGACTCTTGTTGCTCGCCAGCAATGCATAACGGACAAAAGTCATTCTTCCTGAAAGAAGTTTAACTAGCATTCCCTTTGCCATCTTCTGGAACAGCTTGGTCTGTTTGGAGTGGGGAAGTTGGTCTTGAACTTAGTTTTGTGTTTTTCAGTGCATGAGTACTGGGGACTTTAAAAAAAACCCAACCAACCAACCAAAAAAAAAAAAACCAAAACCCAAACCCCCAAACCCTTAACAAGAGCTCAGGCTAAAGTCATCAGCGAGTTTTTCAGGGAACACGCTTTTATGTCGTTATGTCACTTATTTTGTTATGCTCAGGGACCTGGATCACTGTTTTACTAATTTATGAAATGTATTCCTGGTGTATTTCTGTTTTGCAACAGTTGAAACCCAACCAGATGGCTCACTCAGTTTCCTGCTGCATAGCTAGGACAGGTTTTTTTTTAAAATAAACTAGCTACTCTCCGTGTTCTTTATTTTTCAACTCCACAGAGGACTGCCATATTTAAACAGGATGTGAGAGAGGACGGGTTTATGTGCTCTGTATGGGGGCAAGATGTTAAAAGTGTAGAATTTTATCTAAGTGTCATCCCTTGTCCTCATTTGGTGGCAGGTTTCAGCCTGGCGTTTTTCACAAGGCCAGAGACCCATGGCAGTGGCACACACACCCCTACACACACACACACACCGCCCTTCCCTGCACGTACACACACCCCTTCCTATTGCCCAGAGACTCTTCCATCCCATTCACACATTGATAATGCTACTGAGCGTGAAGGGGGAGATGCCACCAAAGAGGAGGGACTGCTCCCAGATTGGGGCAGGCTTTGGTGATCTCCAGAGGTTGTGGGGATTGTGGTTCTGCTTTGCCAGGGTGGGCTCCCCTGGCCGGGTGCTGGTCACCCTTCTGTCCTTCAGAGCTCCTGGTGTCTGTCTTCTTTGCAACATCAGAACTGCTGTCCTCACACCTCTGGTTGACCTTGGAGGGGAGATGAAGTGGTCTCCTGTCCCCCCAGTCTGAGGTGATCTTGTATTTATGCAAAAGCATTGAGCTGAAGTGGTGTTCTCATCTTCTGTGGGCTGTTGTCTGTCAGACCATAGGAATGGGCCACCGAAGAAGAGAAGCTTTTTTTTTTTTCCCCAAAAGCCTGAGGAAATACGTGTAGGTGTCTGCAGTCTGAGTCACTGGACTTGCAACACTAAAAATCCTGATTGGCTTTGTCACCATCGTGGATACAAATGCTGTCCGTGACTGTTTCTTGAGGGCTCCTGGGACGCAGTACGGCATCTACGCAGGTTATATCAATGACCACGTGTTTTCTGAGACCTTGTGCTATTCAAGGAAGGAGATGTAATCAGACTCAAAAGAGAAACAAGTTTGCCAGTTTCCTGAAATTTGTCTGTCAGCACTCCTAGACCAGTTGTTAAAACTTTGCAGTGTGAAGCTGGGCTATGAAAGTGGCTGTCACTGCGCTAAATGTGGGCAAGAAGAAGGAGCAACTGCAAGAGAAGCATAATGGTACATTCAGAAAAAATGTGAGATGCATTGAGCATAGCCATTTTTTATTTTATAAGGATACACCACAGGTTACAGTACCATGCACTTATTCTTTGGAAAATATAGTTAGATATGGTTGTTTTATCAAGATTCCCCTATACTTCTAGGGATGCCAAATGTGTTTAAGTATGAAAAAGATAAAAATCTGGTTTTACCTGCCCCCACAGAGCTATCTGCAGCTATGTGAAATGGGTGCTGTTTGCAATGTGACAGCTGAACTTTATTTTTCTTGCCTTTTAGAAACACTAAAAACCAAGGCTGCACTGGTTTATCAGTGCTAAATATAAATAAATCCCTGGTTTTGATATATCTTGGAATCTTTCTTGCGTCAGCCATTTTTCATGAGAAAAACAAATGTGCAATCCAGGTGTAGTTCACAAAATCAGAATTTATTGCCTGATACATCTAATGTTACCTTGTACAGGTGGATACTTCCAGCTGCAGTAAAAATCTCCGATTAACACTCCAGTCGCCTCTTTTTTTTAAAATCAAGTTAAAATGAGAAACTAACGTAAAATGATGTAAAATTTAACTTTTCAAAGTGACCAATTTAGGATTTCCATTAAGTCTCTGAGTAAAAAGACCCTTCCCATTTACTTTAGTAGGCTCTGGAGAAGGACTGTGTAATAGATGGCTCTTAGATTATCTTTTCCTGTGTTAAAGGAATAATAATAATAGTAAATTCAGCCTAAACATGTATTTGGAGGAGGTCACCATAAACGTAGCTATTGTTTTTAGAAAGATTTAGACTTGGATGCATGCTGCGGACTTCAGTTCCACTAACAGGCATGTAGAATTCTCCTACTTGAGGATCCTATTTAGTAAGGGAATATTAATGGAGAAGTTTATATTTAGAAAAACTTGTGTACTTTAAAAGTGCAAATGTTCAAACTTGGACTCTGTGATCTCCTAAATAGTTGCTGACATATAAAACCATGTTAAACAATCAAATACCACCTTAATAACTCTGTAATTGTATAGCCAATCACAATCAATGTACTAATCATTGTTAGAGAATCTAACACTTCCTCTTCAAAATGTTATCCTGATAATTAACATAATCAATATGGCATGTAGCTGTAACAACTGATAATAATGAAAGCACATTTAACAGTTGCATGACTTCAGGTTCAGTACAGACATTTGCCACTTGAACTGAAGCCTTAGTTCTTTTTGTTTTTTAAATTAGCTTATTTTCTAGAGGTTTAGCCATCCCCTTTTCTGCCTCCGCTCCCCCCTCCCCACGCCAGTGAGGATACAGAGGAAAATTAAGCCTGGTATGTCTTTTTTACCCTTTCTCATTTTCCAGCACAGCTTCTGACCAATTAATTATTCATGCTTCTCTGGACTGAAATATCTGAATTTTGAGGGGAATTTGTCAACCCTTGGACTTGTCCACAACAGCAGAATAAGTGTGGCAGGAATGTTTTAATTGAACTCATGAAGTGAGATCCGTACTCTCTGTATGGCAGCAGGTGGTAACACCCCGTTCCAGCTCTAGTCCCAGCTGGGGAAGGTCTATTCAGACAAACAGAAGACATGCTGTGTCCTAGAGAAGCTCACAGACTTGTCTAGAAAGCCCAGACTGAAGTCAATGGCACGAGTTTCCACTTGGATCTAGCCTAAAATGTGTAAATCCCTGAGTATTATTTCCCCCTGCATTTGAGAATTACCAAGAAAGACAACAAATTGTTTGCATGCAGCTATTAATATAAAAACATTACTTTCCTGATGTTGGACTTGCACATTGGATTCACTGCTTCCTTCAGTGAGATGGTATCTGATATTGCCATGTGAACAGAAGCATAAAATCCTTTCATGGGATTAAATAGCACATATCTGTAGGTAACATTATGTTTATTAGATTTTGCTCAGTTAATACATTTTCCTCTCTCTTTCCTGTTGCTTACTGTGGAGTGGAAAATGTGCTGATTCAACACCCATTCACGTAATGGTTGTTATATTCCCTGATATTATAATTGGCCAAATAATTAAGTAATGCTTGCTACAGAATTACAACAGGGCAAAAATCACCTTAAAATTTAGCATTAAGGATGCAGGAAAATAGCTGTGAAATGAGGTTCCTTTTCCAGTGATATATACCCACCTTCTGCAACAGCAAGTCCTACAGAAACATACGGTACTTTGAGAACTGACAGGCAAATTAGAGACTGCGGAGTGTATTTGCTTCAGTACTGCTAAAAGCCCAGGGGAGATGATAGCCTGGTGGTGCCAGGGAAGGGGGGTAGCACAGTGTCTGCCCACAGTCACGGCTTTGGGCAGGGAACTTAACACCAGCGAGACAGAGACTTGAGGATCAACTTGCTCAACAATCGTTTCAATACCTGGATGAAGGGTGGTGGAGGAAGAGCAGAAGAGAGGGACTCTCTGACCTCCTCCTGCCCGTGACTTTCTGGCAGGTCTCAGCTCCTGCGTAGCGCTCAAAGAGATCCCTCTAAACAGGGAGGTCTTCGTGAATTGCCAAGCATCAAGGAAGTGGTTAGAGCTCAGGAAATAATAAATGGTCCTTTTAATATTGAGATCATTTGGGGAAGTCTGTGCATCTGAACATTTGGTTACACCAGGGATAGAAATGAATTAGTGTGAGGATTTAGAGGACCTGGAATATTTTCTTTTTCTGTAGCCCACCTGAAATAAATGCAGTGATACCAAGAGATGTGCAAATTTCCAAAGTTTGGTTTCAGTTTCAAATGTTAGGATGCTACTATCCAAAATGTCTCTAACATTTGATTTGTAAAAAGAGAGCTAGAAAACTATTTGATGCCTTTGATACAGACGTTCTCGCGAGATGTCCTGTAGTTCTTTTTGGGACTTTCAATACTAATGGCTGAAGAACATTAAACATCTATTTAACCATGTCGAGCTTTTAATGGCGTTTTGGTTAAGCTTTGATTCTGCATGAAAGGAATAATGTTGGAGGCTTCTCACGTTTCCTGAATTGGTTTCTTTGTCCTCATTAAATCAGCATCCTTATTTTTCTCAGGAACACAAAGGTATCACTGGATACTATTTGGAGGTATCAAGAGGGAAAAGGATGGTCTGGGGTATTTACCTGGTGTGAAATTGCATAATTAACAGGATTTGTGGCTTCCTCTACGTGTTTTCCAACAGTTTCAACAGGGGAGTGTAAGTGAGCTAGAGGATCCCTAGGAGAACTAGGAGAATGCTTTGCTGCTTAGAAAGAGAACAAAGAGAAGGAAAAGCTCCCAGCCAGCAGCACAAGAGTTTGGATCAGGCCCATGAAAAAAATTATACTGATTGAAGAAGGGGCAAAATGTTCCTCTCCATTTCTGCAGCATGATGGGTGAGGCACTTTTTTTTTTTTTTTTTTTTTTTTTTTTTTAGTATGGGCAGCAAATGTTTTGCTTATCTACACTGCTGACTGGGTGGAAAAAAGACCTGGATGGTGCGACATTCAACTCTGACTGTATCTGCCAAATACTTTAGGTTAGACATGCTACCTAATAATTCACAGTCTTGTATTGTTGTGTTCCCTGAAAATAATTCAAGCCTTGTTGTAATGGGTGTAACAGCTGTAATAATAGAGTCCCTTCAAACAGCTCAATTGAAGATGATGACCGTGATTAAGTGAATGCAATAGAAGAGATGAAGCGACTTACCAAAGATAGTAACATCAGCTATAGACACCAGGTCTCCTGGCTCCCAGCCGGCAGCGCAACTTACATCATGCAGTAAATGTCAGTCACACAGGCAGGGGTAATGGATGGTGTAAATTAAATGGCTGTAAGAAAGAAATTTTCATGCTGAATTTGCATAGTGTTGAGGACAAACAATTGACAACAAAATGGGGCATCACAACCCCAGTCTGAGAGACTTTAAAGTTAGAAGATTGAGTTAAATCACTGAGCCAGACTTGCTGAACACAGACTTTCACCTTTTCACGCAGGTAACACAATACTGAGTTTTAAGTCAGTTTTAACTTGTGTTCAGTTTAAATTTTCACCCAGTCACCCCAATGTTGAGTTTTATCTTTGGATCAAAGCAGAATCTGTGCGATTTCCTAGAAAGACATCCAGATTTCACCATCTCCCATGTGATACGGGCTTTTCTTTCAAGGAACGTGACTCTTGTCTGCAAGTGGAGAGCTTCCACCGCGATGGTGAAATGCTAGTTAGCTTTGCGGGCACTGGCTAAGTTGCAAGTTAATACGTTGTTCTCTTTGTGCCTTGGAGCACAATCCTGAGTGTACTGTTATCAGTGTCCTTCTGCCCAAAGGCAATAGATAAGGCTTGTCTATTTTCTGCGATTGCTCGCTGACTGAACAGCGGAGGTATTTGGAGCATTTTGCCTTTGCTGCCAGCGGCCAGGCTGAGTTGCAAGGAACCCAGTCCTCAAGCGGACAGTAAGGGAATGAAAGCCAGATTTAGAAGGAGATACCATCCTCAGGTGGCCTGATGAAATAGTTAAAGGGTCTTGCAGCAACAGCAATGTCTGAGTGGTGAGACAGCCACACTCGGGCATTGGTTAACTCTTGTATTTGGCTTGTACTGAATCTTCAGGCTATGTGGATGAAATCCTCATCTCGGTAAAGCTGGAGACATTTTTGCCTAACAGAGAAAAACGTCCAACCCTGCATACTAATCAGTACAGCAATCAGCCCCAAATGTCTACATCTTCCTGCAAGACGCCTAGCTGAAAAATTATAATGTTATGCTGATGCCATCATTAAGTGCACATAGCCTCAGTAGCCAGCTTATGCTTAGAAGTGGTCCAGGTAGTGCCAGGTTGACAGGAACACGCAGGGGCCTGTGGAGAGTGCTCCCAGAGCTCCTACCTCTGCTTTTCCTGCTCCTCTGCTCAACGGAGGCTCTCAGTCTCCAAAGCAGCGCACCTACCGTGTTCCATCAAAATCCTTCTTGCTTTCCCTCTTTGCATGAAAAGCCCAGAAAAGTTTCTCTTAGGAACACAACTTATATATTACCTTTCAAGATTTTTTTTTTATTCAGTTAAATACAGGTAATAAGTAATGTCTCTACAGCAAGGGAAAAAAAGGCACTCCAGCTGCCTAAAAATACTGAGAAAGGAGTAAAAGGAACTGAAAGTGTTTTCTTAAATTGCATTTGTGGCAATGGATCCTTGTGCATGCTATCATGGGTAACGTAATGCAAATTGCCAAGGCTGACAAAGCTGCTGTAGAGCCAGAAGCTTTTTGCTTTCAATCCTCAAGTGAAATAGAGATTGATCTGAGCTCCCAGCTTAGTAGTTAAACAGATTTTGCCAATCTTTGTTTCTTATAAAATCAAAATAAAAATGACACATTCCTTTATAATAATGTAGAAATGTAAATATATATAAATTTGAAATATAACCAAATTAATTACTGTAAATGGGTATGTAATACCAAGTAAATACATAAGGAAACAAAATCATTAATTGATTGGTCTTCTTATTATAATGAAACTGTTTGCAAGGATTAACAGCTCCTTTCTGAAACACTGAACTCTGACATGATGTTTACATTTCCATATATTTTTAATGATCACATAGTTTACTGTTTGAATAAAACAGCACCATATGCTTCAGCTGTATTAAACAGTGCAAACACTGAACACTAAATATGGAATAAATTATCATGTAAAGATAGTTAATATTGGCAAGTCCCTCCAATATGCCACATCACTTTAGTTTTAATATGCCAGGACTTTGCTAAAATGAAATGCCTCCTTTTATTAACTATAAATTAAAAATTTTTAATACAAAACTCTGGAAAAAAGCATAGGCTGGACACAAATGTCTTCATTTTGTTTAAAAAAAAGAACAACAACATTTATACTTTCTAATATAAATAGAAGCATTTTCATGGCTTGGTTTTGTTGCAGGATTATTTTTTTTTCAAATGCAAGTGGAAAAATACTTTATTTAGATCTGCTTTCAGAGCAAGGAAGGGAACTATGCATTAATAAATGCAATGTAGACTGGCTGTACTTTGACAGCTAGGATGGGCTCTGTAGTTTCACTGAAGCATCAGGAGTAAACCAGTGGAAAGGTACTGAAAAGCCAGTTTCTTTAATAGTAGCCTATCTATATATGGAATTATTTTTCTAGCATAATAATGTATTGGTAGATAGTCCCTTTAATTTTAGACTTACCCAATGCAGCCTAGAAACAATTTTCAGTATGTGACCAGGAGACTTGCATGTTTACAGTACTCCAGGGACAGACCTTAGTGGAAAAACTGTCTAGCTAGCACTGCTCTGTCGATGAAAGACATTCTTTGCACCACGTCTCCTGGCTTTTGTGGGTCCACCCTTTTATTGCTAGTTAGAGGGAACACTTCAAGGAGTAAGTGAGTCTGAGACTCTGTTCAGTCTCTTCTGAGACTCTGTTCAGTCTCTTCTGAAACTGCCAAGCAGACCTTGACACCAAATATGTCTTTCAAAGAAATGACATTTAACCAAAAGCTTGATCTGTAATGGGATACTATCTAAATCCTATAATGGAAGTAATTTACCAGATTGGTTTGGAGGCGTATTAAGGCAATATAGGAACCATGGTCTGCATCGCTGATAATGTTATCCATGCACTTGCTAGTCCATTAGCAGAGTGATTCATCTGAGAGCTGCAAAAGGGCCAGACCACTCTCCCAAACATACAAACATCTAGACAAAACAGATCGCAGAAGCAACTAAGCAGCTGTTCCCCTTCTTGCCATACCTGCTGCTGGTGTATGATGGAGCAAATGGCCATTAGGATTCCTGCTTTTAACAAGATTGTATGTGCGTCTTTGAAAAATGTCTTTTGAGATGGATGTGTTTTCCTAGCAGATATTACATGTAGCTGCAGTCCCGGAGCTTGCTGTTCAATTAAGGACAAATCCCGAACAAAATATGCAGCTGCAAACTACTGAACTTAACCTGGCATCAGCCAGCATTAGAAAGGCATGCTCTGATAACTTCAGCAGGCAGAGGAGGTTATTTAAGGGAATGTATTCTCCGTCTCACATAATCACTGAGATTATTTCTCGCTATCTCTTCCTTGTCCTCCCCACCCAGAACTAGACCGCAGCTGCAGAAATGCCAGCTGCGTTGGCAGGGGCAGGCACAGCTTCAGGCTCAGGACTGCTGCAAGTGGGGGGGTGCCGTGGGCTCCCCTGCAGCCTAAAAAGGGTATGCTGAGATGGGGAGCAGGGTCAAGGGCGGCATCGCCACTTTTCCTGCCGGACAAGCATGCAGCTTATAAGGTCAGTGTGCAATTCAGCCGTGGTTCAGGGGTAGGGAGCCCGACAGACTGGTTTCTTTCAGTGCCTGGATCATAATCAATTGTGTCAGTGCAGGATGTGTATGGGTGTAATACAGTAAAACAGGTTCAGTTTGTTCAAAGTGAAGACTTTTTAAAGGTACAGTCAGAAATAAGAACAGTTCATCAGCCTGAGTATATCATAAAACTCCACTTCAAATATATATAAATATCAATGCTCAGATAATCCCTAAAGTGCCGGTAATTTATTGAGTCCTCCTGAGTATCACCATCACTATGGTCAGGTAGAGATAAGTGGATTAGTTCTGGATATGAACATGTGAACTTATACTTCACTGCTCAAATTCATACCTACTGAATTTGAGTCTATCATCATGTTGTAGGGCTCAGCTATCTAAATTTGTTATGGTTTAACCTGTCCAAGATATTTTAGGTGAAAAAACAACTTGGGGGGGGATACAGATGTTCTTTATGTTTGATAGAGAGGAGGAACCTCTTCTAATCTCCTGGTAATATTATTGCTGTTCATATCTATTTGTTTCAAACTCCCCAGAAACACTGCCTCATTTGGCATGGCCAGAGCTCTGACTCTCACATTAATTGGTTTTGTTCTGCCTGTCTCTATTTATCTGTATGCCCCCAGTAACTCTGACATTGGTTCCAACAGTGTAGGCAGTTGTGCTTTCTGCTTTTCACTGAACAAAACAGGTGACAAGCTGCCTTCATGGGCGTTGTTCCGCAGCAGTGTTCAATGCAGATATGAGTCCAACTTGGTATTCTGCATTGCTGACATCTGTTTTCTACCAACCACTTGGATGGCTGATAATGAGAGTTTTCTTGTTTAATCTTTCTTCTTACTGCTAAAAATTCTTATTTGCTAAACTTAGGCCTATAGTCAGCTCTTAGTACATCGGAGGTACAGTATCTAGATAAAATAGATATGCTCAATCTCTATTTTTGTGTCAGCATTGTCTTCTAATGCTTTCTCCTAACAGCAAGAGGTAGGTGCCTCCACTAAAACAAGTAAATCTATGCCTGGTTTGATCCAGAAGAGTTTTGCTTTGCCACCAGAAAGACCCTTTTCACTTGGTTTATATCCTGATCTTATTTCTTTTCTTTCTGAACACTGGGCACAGATTTGGCTGTTGCTCTTCACTATAGTGTCTGCAAATTCATATTCTGCTTATAGTCTGCCTTTGATTTTGTGTATTTTCCCCTGCTTGCTCCTTGTCTGTAGTATGGGATCCTCTTTAATGTTGGGGTATCGTTCACCAGCCTCAGGCTGGATTAGATTGGCTTCTGAACAGGAAAATGCTGAAAGCTGCTTCCAGATTCTAAAATGAGGCTTTGCGTATTTTGAGTCACCTGGTCATCTAAGCAACAGTAGTTACAAAGTTAGCCCATGACCAGATCTGAGGAGAGTGAAAACTTTCGGCTCCCTCACCCAGCCCTCTGCATGGAGGTGTATCCATCTGGCACAGTGTGGAGCAGCTCTAGGAGAGCAGCCCACGGCAGTGCTTGGAGAAGGTACCATCAAGGCTGATATGTCCCCTTAACGTGAGCTTTCCACAAAGGCAGGTGCCCACTGGCCACCAAGCCAGTATCAGTGTCCGCCATGTGCATGTTAGGAGATACTTTGGGCAGGGGTCCTTCCCAAGCCAGCCCTCCTCCACCAACACCTCTGCCTGCGTGTGACACAGCAGGGTTGTTCTGGACACGAAGGCCCAACTTACAGTGAGCAGTGCCCAATGAGGTTGCCAAGTCATGCTAGCAACCCTGAGCTGCTCAACCTAAGGACAGTTTTGAGCTCTTTGGTGTCTCTGCTTTCTCCTGCCACCTGCTTGTTTTCAACCGTACCTTGTTCACTTTCATGCAAATTGCTTCAAATTCCTGCATTATGGTTTCACTGTCAGCCACCTCTGAGCTAACTGGAAACTGTTAAAAACACCAAGTGCTTCAGAACCGGCTATTGTCAGAAATGAAGACAGTCTTCCTTGCTTTTGGCTGACCTCCTAAGTCAGCAGGTACCCTCTGCTTGCAGATTTCCATGCTGTTTCAGCTCTGGTTGGGCTTTTAAAGGCTGTGTACTGTTTGAAATTGCTTGGAGCAGTAGCTATGGTGTATTGAATATGTTACCTGAGGAGCCTGTAGTTCAGATGGCTGACTAGCTGAGGCTAGCCTCAGGGTAACCTAGCCCACAAGGAGGAAGTTTCTGAAACCTGCAAGGTTATTCCCGGTGACTGGTTACTGTCTGAAAATGGGCTGAATGCTTTACATCTTCGTGTAGTTTCTGCCCTGAAAACTTTGGTGTTGGCAGCTGTTGTTGTGAGCATCCCACACCACATGGTGGGAGCCCTTATGTGATGGTCCAGCTGGTTCCACTGGGCTTCAGTGGGATTTCCCCCAAAGTAAAACTTCTCATTAAGAGATATGCCCTCATTTGGGGGTTGCAAGTGGTTTTCCCTGAACCCCTGAAAGAGGTTTCTTTCCTGAAGAATATTCCTTTGGGTACAAGGCTTCCCAAAGAGGTAGAAAGGAAATTTTCATTGCATCTCTACAGAGGCTGAAAACGATGGGCTGCACAACCTACCCAGTGTTCACTTGTGGAAGGAAAGCAGAAATGTGCTCCAGTCTTTGTTTCTCACACACGAAGACTCCCACCATCAGTGCTGCTGCCAGTGGCTATATAGGACCAACTGAGCTAGTCTAAGGCTTCTTCTCATTAGCGCCAGCAAAGCTGAATTAAGAGCCCAAGGAGCGACATGCCATGGGAAGCAGGGCAGCTGGGGAGAAGATGAAGGGCTGATGGGGTAAGAGAATTAGCAGGCAGCAGGGCTGTGTCCACTTTGTGGTCTCCAGCAGTTTGCTTCCCTGGTGATGGCCAGGCCCTTGGTTTTAGCTGAGGCACGATCTGTGCAGGACCCAGGAAGGGTGAGAAAGACAAAGAGATAGTCTCTTAAAGATACCTTTTCTCTTTGGTACTCGGGAAGAAGGGAAGGGGTGGAAGGAGGATGATTTATATGGCTATTTTGGATTTTCCTGGCAGATGTCACCTTGCATAGGCAACCACGCTGTAAGAGGATTAGAAGAGCAAAATGTTGTTCAGCCGTCCTAAAGGACAATATGTCTTCAATGTGCTTCCGCTCTGTCCCCATGACATGGGCTTTGCACCTGCCAGAGATCTCGTCTGTCTGGGTAAATGAAGGGAAGTTCCTCACTGCTGTCAGGATATCCCAAGCACCCGGCGAGGCTGCGGCGTTAAAAGCCACACACTCATTTGCTTCTTTACAGACGACCACTCTCTTCCAGCTTGTGTCAGCACCCACTTTTTTTCTCTTTGAAAGGCAATGACAATATTGATATGTTTCCATTTCTGAGCCTTCTCCAATATCAGGATTTCTACAGAGAAGGACAAAAATAGTAATTGAAATTAATTCTATTGTGTGTATTTTGCCATCCAAACAAGTAGAGTTACTTCAGGTTTCTGGGAAATAGATATTCTGTTTTTATTTTAGCTGTCTGGGCAATGACTTACTGGCTGTTCACAAATGAATGATTCTCAGTTTGAGGTGGGAATTTCTCATTACAGTCACAAGTTGTAGAGGGAATTTACATTCTTAAACATACTGATATTAACCAACCCCAAATCCTGCCTGCATCAATATCAGAGAAATACAGCTGGCAGCTGCCTGTAGAGATCCTCTTTCACCATGTGGGGGGTTGACCCAGGCTGGAGGCCAGGTGCCCACCAGAGCCGCTCTATCACTCCCCTCATTCACTAAACAGGGGAGAAAAGGCATAACAAAAAGCTTGTAGGTCGAGATAAGGACAGGGAGAGATCACTCACTAATTGTTGTCACGAGCAAAACAGACCGAACTTAGAGAGGGAATTCATCTGATTTATTACTAAGCAAAACAGAGTAGAGGAATAAGAAATAAAATCAAATCTTAAAACACCTCCCCCCACCCCTCCCATCTTCCTGGGCTCAACTTCACCCCCGGCTTCAACCTCCTCCCCCCTCAGTGGCACAGGGGGACGGGGAATGGGGGTTACGGTCAGTTCATCTCACGGTGTTTCTGCCACTTCTTCATCCTCAGGGGGAGGACTCCTCTCATCGTTCCCCTGCTCCAGCATGGAGTCCCTCTCATGGGGTGCAGACCTTCAGGAGCAAACTGCTCCAGCGTGGGGTCCCCCACGGGGTCACAAGTCCTGCCAGCAAACCTGCCCTGGCGTGGGCTCCCCTCTTCACGGGTCCACCGGTCCGGCCTGGAACTTGCTCCAGCCTGGGCTTCCCACGGGCCACAGCCTCCTTCAGGTGCCTCCACCTGCTCCGGCGTGGGGTCCTCCACGGGCTGCAGGTGGAATCTCTACACCCCCTCATCCTTCCTCCATGGGCTGCAGGGGGACAGCCTGCTTCACCATGGCCTTCACCACAGGCTGCAGGGGGATCTCTGCTCCGGCGCCTGGAGCTCCTCCTCCCCCTCCATCTGCACTGACCTGGGTGTCTGCAGAGTTTCTTACATCTTCTCACTCCTCTCTCTGGCTGCAAAAGCTCACCTTCTCTAAGTGTTTTTCTTCTTCTTAAATATGTTATCACAGAGGCGCTGATTGGCTTGGCCTTGGCCAGCGGCAGGCCCGTCTTAGAGCCGGCTGGCATTGGCTCTGTCAGACACAGGGGGAGCTTCTAGCAACTTCTCACAGAAGCCACCCCTGTAGCCCCCCCACTACCAAAACCCTGCCACGCAAACCCAACACACACCAGCAGCCTCCTACCCCCGGTGTCCAGTGTAGTCTGGAGCACTGCAAGCGCAACCCTGTGCTACTGAGCTGGGAAGCCGCCTCTCGTGAAAGATGGTTACCTGGCACGAGCTGCGTGGGCACACGCAAACCAGCACCTGACACGTGAGGACTTGTTAAACTTCTGCTGTGAGATTACTTTTTTTTTCTTCCCCCCTTTCCTCTTAAGAAAAACAAGTTTTACTATTTTTTTTATTATTATTATTCTACCGGGTAGTAATGACAAGGTGTAATTTTTATTCAAATGAGAATGACAACTGTAATTGCAGCTGTGGGCCATGATTTTCTGTGCAGCACTGGTTACTGTAAATAATGCAGCATCATATGTAAGATTTATGTTTAGTTGCGGACATCTAGGTCTGTGAACTGTGAACACTATCAACATGGTGGCGTTAGCACATGGTAGAGTGTTGAGAGTAGAGCCATTTCTAAATGTTGCGTGAATCCACTCTAATTTTTAGGTGCTGAAGTGCAAATATTTATCTCCTGTAGATTTCTACATGCACTGGCTTCTGGAGGCCAAAAGATTGTTCTTGTGGCTAAATAGGAGGTTTTAGGTAATCATGAGCTTTCCAAGCCTGAGTTTATTTGCATTTGCAAACTGTATTTCAAGTACAGCAACTAAGCCATACCAGTTTGTTACTGTTGAGACAGCCAAATGAACGGCCATCATGCTGATGGTCAATTACCACCCAGTGGAGAGTCACCAAGTATATGTGCATTAGTAGGTGTATAACATATAGACCTCCCTTGTGAAATTTGGTTACTTATTTGAACTTCAACACTGGAGAGATTTTGTATTGTTGTTGAATGGGCCTTAGCACTGATTTGGTAAACTCAGCCATATGCTCTGTCTGTAGCTTGCTGCAGTTTACCTATGGAATTCAGTCATTTACTTTTTTGCATCCTGTAACTTTTTGGATAACTTTGGTAATGAGATTTTTTTTTTTTAATGTATGATCTCGGTGGCAGGCAGTATTTCCTTCCCTCTCTGGGGAAACTGCAGTGCACCTGAGCAGTTGGGGTTTTTTACCATTTGGCAGGAGAGCAAACAGCCCATCCACCCCAGTTAGAAAGGATTGTAGTGAATCTCACTGAAGGGCGCAGGTGAGAAATATCCCGTACTGTCTACGGCTATAAATCCCTGCTTATGTCAGTACTAGGAACTGTTTCAGGATCAAGCTGCTGATAGTATGCTCTTTTATTTACCGACTAGGAAGCAGCTGTAAAGTGTGGTCTGGGCTCTTCAGACAGAAAGTTTCCATCAAGACCACGAAGCTCCACGGGAGCTGCAGGGCAGTGCCGTGTCGAGATCCTATGCCTGATTGCAGCACAGCCACAGCAGCAGAGTGCTGGTCCCAAAATCATGCATTTCTAAAAATGGAAAAAGAGGATGTGTGCCTGGAAGCTGTGCATGCGTGGTCCTTCCCCTGGCAGCCTGACCAGAAAGCATCAGCTGAACAGGAAGGTGGCCCTGCACTGATGCATCCCCCAACCTTACTGTCCCCTAACCTTTACTTTCTAGGAAGTCTCACCTGCCTGCCCTGCTTTCTCAGTAGTTTTCCCACTCTTTTCTGTGTTAGACCTCTCTCCCCTGCCTATTCCCCATTGCCTGAGCCCTTGTCTTTGGCACTCCCAGCTCTCCTTGAAGCCTCAAGCTTGTGGCTCACATCAGAGGTCCTTGCCCTTCCCACGGAGGGGTGACCAGTGTCACCGCTGCTCCAGCCCCGCTGTGCCCTCCAGCTTGTGCAGGGCTGGAAGTGCAGAGAAGGGGAAGTGTCTGGGAGAAAGATAAAATCCAGCAACCACTGCTGTCTTCCCCACTCTCACAAAAAGCCCTACTTCTAGGCACTGTTCAGCAACTGAGGAGTGACATTACAGCAGCCGATCCGGGTTAGGAGGTGGAGTCTGCAAATGGAAAGTCCATCTTGACTGAATGCTTTCCAGGACTGACCAGATGCTATTCCCTTATAGCACAGAGGTACATGAAGTTCCCGACCTTTATGGGATAGAAACCAGCAAAACCACAAAGCAAGTCTATCATCCCCCTGAAACTGAAGTCTTGTGGGAGGTTATTTTCTTTTCTTCTTAATATATTCTCTTGAAAAAGCAAGCAAAATCTTTCATAGTTCAATTCACAAAACTTCTAATGTAACTCTAAGGCTCAAATTGTGATTTCTTTGCACTGGAGAGCAACAATTCACTGTGGCCAGCAAGATATAATGAAATGTTGATGAAAATGGGCGAAGAGCTTGGAATTTGTCCCTCCTCTTGCACAATTAGGCAAATCAGTCTCAAGAAATGCAAAAGTTAAAACTAAATTCTTAGCTTGCTGTTGTTTCCAGCAACAGCATTCAAAATAATCCCAAATGCCTTCAGAGGGTTGGTTCAGATAAGCAACCAAAAGTTCATTTGATAGAATCTGAAAAGTTTATCTAAACTTCTTGTGTCTGCATAATTGAGTTTGAAATCTTGCAAGAACAGACTTGTTCTCTGACTCCATATAACATACACCATATCTTCTACATGTCTGCAGTTTCCAAAATATTAATCTCCAATGACCCAGACTAAGTCAACAACATTTGCAGTCATACATAACACTTGCTCTGTTCAAATGTGGCATTCCTGCTATCTTTACAAATGGCATTGCCACAGCATAAGCATGGAATGAAGATTTGAGATGCAATAACCTTTTATGCTTCTTGGCTTAAACAGTATCTTCTGATGTCCTGCACAGCACATAATACCAGGTTTCAGGTGACTAGTTTTAATCAACTGATTGATGTCATAATCAAAGTTTGGGCTTGATTCAAATACCATGGTATCAAATGTTATCTTCAGCTTCCAACTCCCAATTCATATTAACCTTGCTTGTTGTTTTGTAAAGTTTATTTTCCCAAGTTCCCTTTGGAAACACATCATAGTGTTTTGTCTCAAAGCACTTAGCACCAATTCATTTCTTCTAACCCACACATCAATAAAATTAATCATACCCTCGTCTTACAATGATTCAGCTCTTTATGTGCTAACAGGTCTCTATCGATGCACAAGTGCTAAACTCTGAGGGACTAAGCAGCATTTGTTCTCTGTGCCTCTGGTGGGCATCGTCCTGAATCTCCCAATGCACTTTTCCTGGGTAGTTAGGGACTGAGATATTTCTCAAATGTGCAGAGGAGCCTGCTGGTGCCCTGCTCCTTGGTCGAGGTTTCTGCCCTCGATTAGGCAGTGTCGTGTTGCCTGTGCTTCCAAGAGAGCTCCTGGAGAGGGTTGTTTACCTACCAAACTGATGCCTGATGGAAAGGGATTTTCAGAGGCCAAGCAGTAGAGCAGGGGGTTGCTTATTTAAGGGGAGGAAAGGGGGAACCTGGGGTTCAGACTGCAGAGCTGCTGCCTTGCCTGGCTGGGTCAGGCAAGCCTGCTAAATAGCGTGTTTTGTAACACCCAAATTGGCCATTCTTCCAGTGCTTCTCTCCCAGTCGTGCTTCATGTACCGTCTGTTTTTGTCCCTGTGTCGCCAGCCTCCTTGTGCAGAGCCTCGTGTTTTCTGCTGGTGGTGGTCTGCCTCCCTTATCCATATGCAAGATGGGAGAGGCATTTTCAGTGCAAGCTGTGTGTTTGACTCCTGCAAGACACTCTGGTTTTAAACCCCCTTTTGGCAGCTTCGACAACATCCTCCTGAACTGTTTATTAGGTGCTGAGAGATGGTGGCACTTGTGAAGCTGCTTTTAAATTGTTGACACACAGCAGTATAGGCACCTCTGCTTGTTATTGTCGTCCAGTCCTCAACATGGAAAATGTCAGTAGCATCTGCTTGATGGACTTATCTGCCTGTTTGTGTGCCTAAATTAACAAGCATCAGATTTTAATGGAATTTAAGTGGTGCGTTAAGTAAGACACAGCAAGACCATTAATATGTGCTAACATGTGCAGGTATCCTTTTTAGTCACCTAGGGAATTACAGCCCTTCTGAGATGGGGGAAAGAGCAACTTGCTGTGCACACCTCCACCCACGCCAAGCTTGTAGGACAGAAGGAGCATGTGACAGCGTATTCAGGCAACTTTCAGTAGGGACGATGTATTTACTCTGTGGTGGGTGCCCTTTGGCAAACAGCCCTGAGGAAGGAGCGCGTGGCTGAGCTGCGGCTTGGTGAGGCCCCTTTCTGTCTCGAGGTGTGATGACTGTTGCCAGTAGATGACAACATCTTCTCCTTTTTCAAAGCAGTCACATCTGAAGGACTGGTGGTGGCTGCAGCCTGGTTCTGCCATCTTCTTTCCATCAGCTTCAGCCCAGGACTCTGGTCCTCCCACCCCAGTTCTGCAGCCAGGGTCAGCACCCATTCTTCAGCTACCTGTTCAACCTTACTGCCTTGGGAAGTAGTGCAGGAGGATGCTACAAATTTATTCCCCCCCCTCCTTAAAATATAGGAAGAGGGGAAAGACATAGGAAATCACTGAGCTCATTTCTGCTGTTTAGTGCAGGATGTAAACTCAAACAGAAAGTACATCAGCTGATACTGACATGAAACACACCTCCTAATACTGAGTTTCCTCTTAAACAAAACCAACTAAGAGGAAGTGATAACTATGCTAGAAGGATGAAATGATCTCAGAAGCATGGGGGGCAGTAAAAAGATCCCCAAGTTTATTACAATGTTAAAAAGCACAGGAAATTCCTCCTTCCCCCCCGCCTTCCCGCTCTGCCCTTTACTCCCTCTCCCTATCCCATTCAGCGCAGAGGTCAGAAGCGGGGTGCACCTACCTGGGGTGAGGAAAGGGAAGGAGGATGCGATCCCTTTCATTTCTCTGAACAAAAAGGCCAAGCGCTGTTCCAGCTTCTGCATTTGCTGAGGCCCAGATGCTGGTGGTTTTACTGGCGGTGGTGGTGGGGAGGTGGAGCCCGTTTAAAACAGGTTACGCAGAAAGCTTTGTGCCCAGGGCGCCTTGCTCTGCTTTACATCGATTGTCCCTGCCAGCAGAGGCACGCAGGATCATAGAAGCTATGTGCCGTGGTGTTCCCTCGTAACACCGAGTGATGGAGATTTTTGTTATTGTTGACCTGTGGGTTTAGATTGCAGAGACCCCAGGGAGGAGGCTGGGGCAACTGAGGACAATGGACAAAACAGACCTTGGGGAGGGGGAAAAAATACAGAGTAAGAAAAGATTTTTCAGCTCACCCTTTAAATTTATGTTTTATTTTAACTGAGAAGATTTACCAAGAATAAAGAAGTTAGATAAATAATGTGAAAATAAAAAGTAAAATATTTTTGTTTATTTCTACCAAGTATAAGTGGCATTTTCTCCTCTTGACATTAGTTTTTTTTAATTCACTGAGAGAGCTGAAGTTTGCAGTGACTTTTCAGTTTGCCTAGGGAATGAGTAAATAAGATATTCCCTACACTGGATCTATGAGAGCTACTAGAAGAGACTAGCCTGGAAGTTATTTTGTTGCATAAGGGGGAGAATTCCTTCACAGAAGGCTGTTTTGTAAATTCCTTTAGCATCCAGCTAAGTCACTCTAGTTCAGCGCGAAGGGTCAAATTGGAGTTTGCCAGCTGAAGGAAGTCAGGAAAGCTTGCATATATTTTAAAGGATATGTAAAGGAAGTGGAAGATGACTCCGTTGCTTAAAAGCTTCATTGATTTTACAAGACTGAATACCTTTTTCCCTCTTTAAAGATAAGTGTAATGCGTGGAAAGTCACAAAAGAAATACAGTGATAAGAAGCCATTTTTACAAGATGGGTGCTTTTATTCCCTCTGCTGAAAAGAGAGCTGAGCAATACTATTTACAATATTATAATGGGTATTCCTGTGTTATTTTAAAGAGCTTTAAGGGTTGAAAACAGATCTGCTAGGGAAAGGTATTAGAATTGCCAAATAGGACGCGCATGCCTTGACTTTGCAGAGGAGCATTTGCCTTTCTATTTTTGTTAAAGGCATTAAATATTCTACGTGTATGCTGGCCATAGTGTTAAGATTTAAGACAGTAATTATCAGCTCTTGATCACACCATCTAGTATATAGTTCCCAGTTCATGTAAAGCAAAGGTGAGATTGTCAGAGAATCGGCACTAGTCCAAGGGCTTTAAAACTTTTCCAGGGGGGTGCATCAGAGAGGGGTGAGAGAGGCATGTTTCATGCAGCGGTTTTCAATCCAGGGACATCTTGGTGGCAACTGCAATAGACCAGAAAGTAAAGTATCCAGCTAATTTTTCAGCAGGAGAAAGGATTATACTGTGGCCCCATGTTTGCAATTTTCTGCACCAGCTGAAAAGTGTCTGTGGTGGTGTGAAGGGGGCAAGGGCCCCTTGTGAGAGCCCTTCACCCCTCCCAAAGTCAGCCGGTGTGCCGAGAAAGCAGCGTCTGGTGCAGAGGGAAACGGTGGGTTCGGCTCTGCAGCTGCCCGGGGTGGCAGTGGTGCTGAACGTGGGGGCTGCCCTCAGGAGCAGCGCTGCTTTGCAACCTGTCCCCAGCCACACGCTGTCTGTACAGTGCCACTGCATGGTGAATATTGCCCTTTTCCCATGTACGCCGAGGCGTCCGAGGAGGTTGCCACCTTCTTGGCAGAACTTGCTGTGCTACTGAGCATCTCCAGGTCAAGGGGGCCCCTGCTGCCAGGTGACTTCTGCACCCGGTGCTCTCGCACATGGTGCTATGAATATTTATTTTTCCCAGGGTTATTTTGTTTTGGTTTGGTTTTTTCCTCTTTAATCTTAAATACAAGTTATTTCGATACATTGTTTAGGTTCTGTCCTATGACAGATGCAAAATTACAGTAAAGAAGCAAGAAAAGAAAGGAGTAGAATAAAGGAAGCAGAATACTAAAAAGGATGGACCTTAAAAGTGCCAGGGAGGTCCTTTAGTTAACATGTTTGATGCTTTCTGTTACCTTATGGTTAAGAATTCGAAGTTTTGATGGAGTACCTTATAAATTAGATAACAGGTTCACGTATTGACGGAGAGAAATTTAGATCTAAAAATAAGTGACTGACTGAGTATCTAGGAACTGTTGAGGTAATGGCTGAAAGGGCCTCTGAAATGTAATATATAATTAAGTCTTCTTTTTCCTACACGTTCCAGTCTTTTTCCCATAGACACTTGCATGTTTAAATGAAAAATTGTAAATTATGCTACATTCCATAGCTCAGCCTTATTTTTTTCTCATTCAGCAGAAGCAGTAAAAATATTGATAAAAAATGCTAGTTAGCCTCCTGCTGTAAAAAGGATCTGCAGGTTCCTTGACTTTGGGAAGGAAACCACATTCTGATTTATATTTACAAACAAAATGAAAACTCTTTTGTGATATTTGAATTGTGGTTTCGAATGGTCTGCCATCACGTTTCCTTTTTCTTCTTTTGCCTTGGAGATCTTTGCAGCCCCGAGGAGAGGGACTTGGGGGTATTGATTGATGAGAAGCTCAACATGAGCCGGCAGTGTGCACTTGCAGCCCAGAAAGCCAACCGTGTCCTGGGCTGCATCAAAAGAGGTGTGACCAGCAGGTCGAGGGAGGTGATCCTGCCCCTCTACTCTGCTCCTGTGAGACCCCACCTGGAGTACTGCGTCCAGCTCTGGGGGCCCCAGTACAGGAGAGACATGGAGCTGTTGGAGAGAGTCCAGAGGAGGGCCACGAAGCTGATCAGAGGGCTGGAGCACCTCTCCTGTGAGGACAGGCTGAGAGAGTTGGGGTTGTTCAGCCTGGAGAAGAGAAGGCTCCGGGGAGACCTTATAGCAGCTTCCCAGTACCTGAAGGGGCCTACAGGAAAGCTGGAGAGGGACTGTTTATGAGGGAGTGCAGTGACAGGACAAGGGGTAATGGGTTTAAGCTGAAGGAGGGTCGATTTAGATTAGATGTTAGGAAGAAATTCTTTACTGTGAGGGTGGTGAGGCACTGGCACAGGTTGCCCAGAGAGGTTGTGGATGCCCCATCCCTGGAAGTGTTCAAGGCCAGGTTGGATGGGGCTTTGGGCAATGTTGTCTAGTGGAGGGTGTCCCTGCCCATGGCAGGGGGCTTGGAACTCGATGTTCTTTAAGGTCCCCTCCAACCCAAACCATTCTATGATTCTATGATTCTATTATCTTATCTCTTTACGAAATATCAAGTAAAAGAATTTTGGCATAGCTGCATTATATGAATCATATGATACTCCCATCACCTTATGAAAAAGAATCAGACTATGACTGACTAAAGATGCTTTAACTTATAAACTAGAAATGTGTGGGGAGAAAACAGACATGGTACTTAGGGATTAAAAACCAAACAAACACACCCCCCCCCCAAAAAAAAAAAAAAAAAAAAAGGAACTTCCACCACTTCTTCTTTCCATAAAGTATTCCAGCTGTTATTTCATCCACTGATTACATGAGTCAGAAATTTTAAAGTAAATACAGAAGTTTTAAAGACAAACCTGTCAAGCTGAAACAGTTGGAGGTCTAGAACCTGGTTCCAAGAATACTGATACTTGCTTTAAAATCCAGCAATTTATAGCCAGGCTTTTTACACCAGCGTCCCCACTGTGCCATAAGAAAAATCATTAGCAGAGGAACTATTTCCGGAGATTCAAAATCGTATACAAAGTCTGTGACATTTCAGATGGTAATTGCCCCTTGAGGTAAATTGGGTTGATCGAATCAGTGAGGTAACCACAAGTTTCTAAATATCATATTTTTTGAAGGTCCAGTTGCAGCTCTGATTCACTCTTGTTCCCAAGGAAAGTTTTGCTTAAGTCTGTTTTCATCATCTGACAACAAATCAAAATATACAACTGGCATTTCCAGAACATAAGTAAAGTGGAACACAGCGGTCCCCAGGTATTGATGGAAGAGGCAGATTAAAAAGAATGGACACATCAGCAGTAATGCAAAGAAGCCTTACATTCCCAGGATATACAAACATGTTTACCTCATGGCATTAGCACCCTGACCTGAAAAAAAAAAAAGAAAAAAATCTCCCCTTGGGATTTAGGATTTAGGATTGCATAAGTAAGAAAATTATTAGGGCCTTCGAGGGGTGTGCAATGGTATAGGCGGGAATAACTGAAGTGAAATCTGTGGAGCTACCTGAACAGAAAATTAATATGAGAACTGCGAGGTACGATCCTGAGGGTATGTCCGTACTGCTAAATAAAAGTGTGTAGGGAAGGAGACCCTGGGCTCTTGTTGTCCCCGCTGCTTTGCGAGCCAACTCAGCGCCTGGCTCCCCTTCAAAATATTCCAAATATTTGTTTCCAAGACAAACCTGCCACAGAAAGGGCAACTCTCCGGCCCTGGGGCCCAAGATCAGTTCTTGGCCAGCTTTTATTCAGTCGTATCAACATAACCCGATTGACCAATGCACTCAATTATGTGCTTTTATTTACTCCTGGCCAGGAAAGCACTTAAAGTCCTATTTAGCTTTAGGCACAGGGTTCAGTCCTCCTGAAACATTTTGCATGAAGCTTAAAAATATGTTCAAGTAACCTGGAATTGACATGTTAAACGTATGTTTTAGGTGCTACCGAAGTTGTGATTTTCTTTTAATGAAGGCTGAAGCCAGGGGTCTTAAGCACATTTAAAGCAAAGCAGATGTTATTTTGCTAAATCGAGATCATCGTTTACACTTTCCTCTGAACTATTTAACATTAACTGGTATAAAAGAAAGATACTACGATATATGGATCCTTGGTTTGTTTTGGTAGAAAATTCCTTGGCTGCTAAGGAAAATGTCTTGCCTCCTTGGAGACTTAAAGGAGTGTAGTGTTTAATCAAAGTTCACCAGCGGGACTGTGGGCTGCCCGAGCGCAGAGGACAGTTGTTAGGGAATACACCTTCCTAGCTGCGGTAGTGCCACACGTGGCATTTTCTGAAGCTGCTTCCTTTCTGGAGGACACGTGGCAGTGAATCTTAATGAAAGCCACATATAAGATGGAGGCTACTAAAGGCTGGCAGCTCCTGTCCTGTTAAGGAACTACAGGCTGTGGAAAAGAGACAAAACTCACAAATTCCAAAAGAATATCCAGTCTCAGCTCAGCTTGACTCATTAAAAATGTTTACGGTCTGGGTTACAATTAAAGGTGGTTTTAGAACCTCTTTGATAGATTTATTATTTTCTTTTAAAGCTTAGAAAAAGTCCTATATGTATGCAGCTATTTACAATATTCTATACATTTTTGTTAAGTCATGAAAAGATTGCAAGCCTGCTATATGGTGATTGTCTTTGAGACCTTAAAGAGTATGTCCATTTTTCAAAAATCCTGAAACACAGCAAAATATGATGTGTGTATAAATCATAAGTAACATGTTTTTGAGCAGTGCAGTAATGTAACTGATGAAGGGTCAGAATAGATTATTCTCCCTTTTCCCCCTAACCAGGTTATTTTATTTCTTTGGAGGGCTGTGCTTTTTTTTTTTTGTCCAAACTAAAAATATATTATCAACTGACAAATAATTTGGTAATGTTATAAATTATTATTTTGCTACCCTTGCATTCGCACATGTGAAATACTGAGATCCTGGGAGAAGACAAGAGTCCTCTAAAATTTAAAAGTACTATGTTAGTTTATGCTTCAAGTGGAGTATTATTAAAAATCTACCCTTATCAAAGAAGCAATAATAAAAGTAAGAATATTTTAGAGTCACAGAAATTGTACTAAATTAATTGTTTGGCCAATTGGATGGATCAAAGATGAAAGTCTTGCAACAATAGCTGTCGGTGTAGCTGGGCTGCCACGCAGCAGCAGACATTAAGCATTAATGGACCTTATAAAATAAAAATTAGAGGTGCCAAGATGTTAAAAATATAAATTAAGATGTTATTTTAAGATACTTTCTGCATTCTGTTAATGTCCAAAATAATGAATTAGCAGCCTGTTTAATGACAAGGACATATAGTGGTTTGTAATAAAAACTCAGCTAGAACGTGCTCAGCTGGGCCGCGGGTATTTAATAAGACTCCTGGTGCTTCAGTGTTATTGCACCACTTCTGGAAGGTAGCAAGCTAAAAATATTCAGGACTTAGCTGGCAGGGGCAGGGTCATTAGCACACCTAAACGATGTTACTATTTTGGCTGCTACCTGAGTCCCTTCTGAGAGATGACCGTTTCCCTGAGGACAAGGGGCTGATACAGCTTCTTTCCACAGCAGCTTTGTCCCTGGGGCAGCACTGGGGCCACCCAGGGCAGAAACCGTGTCACTGCCGTGACTGCCTTCCCTCGGGCATCACCAGACCTACGTCACGGCAGCAAAAAGCAATCGCATACCCAGCAAGATAAAGGATGCCTGGCCAGCACACGTTCCAGCTGCAGCGATGGGGTGGCAGCAGGGACTCCAGCAGCAGGCAATTGCCTGAATAATCGTTTGAGATCCCACAGGGAGAGGTTGGAAGAAGCTCCCTTGACACCCTGGCCCCTGCTCCCGGGTGCAATACTAGCCTCAAAGACAGTATGTGACTGTACTAGTAATAGCTCACAGTTAAGAAAGGCCAGAAATTGCCTTTCTCGCTTCTACAGCAGCCTCGTGGAAGCAATTATGTTCTAGGTTGTTGGTTTTCTTTGAGTTAGGAACGATTGTGCTGATTTTATCCCATTACGTGAGTTTTACCTATGGCACAAGGATGCATTACAGAGGTGCTCCAGTAGAACAAACCGTACAAACAAACTCCTAATGTGCGATTCTCCTCTGCTTTGTATAGTAGGGTGAATCGAGAAATCCAGTGACATCTTCTTGTTCCTTGAAAAACAGGACTTAGGGTTCTTTCTTCACGTGCAGTTAGACAGTTTGACTGTCACCAGTGAGATTATGCCAGTGTAAGCTACCTGAGAATAAGGTCTATATGAGCATACGACCACATCTAGGGGATACGGACAACGTGTTAGTATGCAAAGCCACCCAAACCTCACCCTGATGCCAGTACAGCCTTGAAAAGGCGGGTGAGGACCACTCAGCGCTCCCCTCGGTGCACAGCTCCGCTTGTGCTAGCGCAACCGCAGGACCGCGGATTACGCTGGGTGTCATCGCTGTCGCAAAGCTGGCGCAGCCGAGCGGAGAAGCCAGCCTGCAGGTTTTAATTTCACTTCTGAGAGGCCTATGCGAGAATGAGCATGGAAATACCCAAGCCGGTAAGCTCACAATGAGACACCAGGCAGGAAGACTCCTCTGCCCAATTTTTAAGGTACCATGGAGAAAAATGTTATCAAAAGACTACTGTGGCACTGTGTCCTGGCATATTCCATACTCCATGGATTTATATCACTCTGTAAAAAGAAATAATTTAAATCAATCTTGCCAAAAACTACCTGCTGAATTTCTCTCTTTAAAATACTTGAGGAATATTCTTGAGGCCTTGAGCCTCTCTTCAGCCAGCTAACAAACCAAAACATAAACTGAAAGATTTACCTTTCCGTCAATAAAGAGAGATAATTAAAGGATTCAGTGAAACTTGAATCACCTTTCTACAAGTGCTGGTAGGACAGTAGCCTTGAAACTGAAATGCACAAAAAAAAAAAAGATCTCTTTTCCCTGAAGTTCTCTGGGAAACCTGAGTGCTGGGGTGACTCTGCCTGCATGCAGCTGAGGGTTGTAAAAACTTGTCAGGTGCCTCCGGCAGGCAAACATTTACAGTTTTATAACCTCAGTATTTGCAACATTTAAGGCATTTCCTGTCTTAAGTATTGGGAAGTACAAGTAAATAGTGCCTGTTCTGAGGTTAACTGCTCTGCTTAGTTGAGGTAAAACTAGCAGGCTTTTCATGGTCAGAACTGGTTCGAAGGGAAACCACAAAAATCCCAAAGCTGCTGTCACATTTTTAATTCATTAGGAGCAACTCATACCTATTCCCAGGGCTACTTTTAATAGTCTGCCTTTTGTGGACCACAGGGGGTTTTGCTCAGAAGTAGAAAAATCTGAGCCTGGTAAGGTGGTTCTGGTGAAATGCTGAAACAGACGGAATAAAACTTCAACTAAGTGTTCCTTTTATAGAGAAAGAGGAGACCTCAGGTTTTTTCTTCTTTTTTTTTTTTTTTTTTTTTTTTTAAGGATTCAAAAACCATGCCGAATTTCCCAACCCTACTTCATATGCAGATTTTGTAGCTATCTGTGAACCTTTTCATTTTCCAGCTCCGGATGGCAGCCTAGACAGCCTGCTGGAAAGCAGAGAGGGTGTGAAAATGGGTGGGTTTAGAGCAGTGGCTGGTCTATCTCTGCAATTGCTCCATTGAAGCCAGCAGAACTTTATCGATTTAAGGCTAGATTTGGCTCATGATTGAATTTTGTATGTCTTTAGAGCCAACACTGTGCATGGCATATGAAGCAAAACGCAGCACAGTTACTGCTTTTCCTCTCAATCTATTTCTTGTTCTTCCAGCATTAAGAGGTAATAAAAAGCATGTACGTATATGCCTGCACACGCATACACGCTTGCACACACAAAGCCTTTTCTTACAAAATTGTCATTGCAATTTTGCAGACTCGGGAGGTCTGGACAGTTCAGATAAAGCTTCAGAGAAGTATCTTAGGGTTTAGATGCTTATCTTAGCCAGTGAACTCAGATTTCCCCCCCACCCCTCCCCCGGCTCAGGAAAGCTCTGCCCCCAGGAAGCCAGTTTAGGGGGCAGCATCCGCGCAGGGACCCAACTCCCGGTTCAGAGCTGTGGCTGTGCAGCATCCTTTACTGCTGGGTAGAAAGCTCACCGTATGGCTGCTTTGTTTCCAGTAGCTATAATGTAATTGAATCAATTGCCCTCACATGATATGGGTGTACTAAATGAACATACATCATTTATTTCTGGGTTTTGAGGCTTGTAAGGAGTGGAGGGCAAGGCCCCTGAGGATAAATCAGTCTAGTTTGTCTTCAGGAAAAATGGGTTGAAATCTGACCTGTGGTGCAGGCACAGATCAATTCAGTGGTTCTGACAGTCCCACGTGGATACTTTCCTCATTTGGAAATTATCCTCTGATGAAGGTTGCTGTCAGTCTTTACACGGCTAGGCTACAAAAAGCAGACATCTTCTGAAGTGAAGGTCATTGGTATATAACATGCGAAATTTAAATACAGCTAACCTAAGCTCGGGAGAGGGATAGCAGTAATTCTCATGATACTGTCAGAAAGTAAATCATGAGGTGGGAGAAGGAGGAAGAGGAGAGGGAGCTGCCAAAGAGCTCCAGCAACTGAGAATTGCCATAAGGCAGTAGGATTTGCCTGTCTCCCGCTTACCCCCTTGCAGCAGGACCTGGGTAAGGTCAGTGCCTAAACTTACTGTGCCCTAGTTTTCCCAGTCCTCTGCTGCTTCATCTCAGCACCTCTCAGTTAGATAAATAGGTTGTTTGGGTTTGTTGGAGGTTTTTTTTGTTTTGGTTTGGTTTTTTTCTGCTCTGCACCAGCTCTCTGTCAAGAGCTGGGGCTAAAAACGTTGCTCCTGATCTCTCTGGCCAGGCATCGATACTGCTAGCTGCTTTCTGTCTGATTCAAGCTATGCAAATCTGTCCCAGCAAAACCAGAGTGGGCTTAGCTTTGTTGCTTTTTCTTTCATTATAAAGCCAAAAATTTAGACCTACAGAAAAACAAGGCCAAGTCCCAAGAAAAGATAGGCCGGCTTTTGCAGGGTGAAGAAATGAACTGTCTGAAGGTATCTTATCTAAGCTACCCACCTGGGCCTCCAGTGTTAGGCAGCTTGAGATGAGTTCCTTCCTGCAGGTGCATTTTTATTGGACTGGGACATTGTGTCTTCTGGTGGTGCCCATCTCTTTCTATTTACAATCAGTCCTGGATAACTGGCTTCACAGAGTGCCAACTAGCCAGTTGGGTTTGTTGCATATACCTCGTGGTTGCTGATAGAGGAGTTATTCTTTGAAGTAAAAGCGTGGCTTCATGTGATTTTTGTTCTAAAGTTGAAGAAAGAAATCTAGACTTAGACATTGAATTCTACCTTCCCCTTCATTAGCATTTTGGGGACTCCAAATTTGGAGTGCACCGTTTTAGAGCTGGAGACCATTTATCAGCAATTTCTCACCTTGTCAGAGAGTTTGGAAAGTGTTTTTTAGAGCTTTTAGCTATTTTTGTGTCTGTGCAAGATTGTTTCCTGCAGTCTGTCTGCCGAAGCAGAAATTGAAAATCTGGCCTTTCAGAGCTATTATTGAGTCTGTCCTTCCTTTTAATTTATTGACGTACTTGCTTTCCCATATGATATCTTATAAAAAACTTGTCTTATTTTTCTCAACTCTTCTATGCACTTCTGTGTCTAAATACACTTCTTTCATTTCTTGCTTCCTTCCCGCCCCAGTTAATTCCTTTCAGACCTTTGGGTTTTGTGGCCCCACAGCAGCATGGGTAAATATCTCTGTGGCACAGAAGCCCTTACAGGGAGAAAGTTGAAGGTCATTGCAGAGAGGAGACAGCACTCCTGGAGAGATGGGATTGAAATACAAGCATGTGGGCATCCTCTGGCTTTGAATACAGGTGATACTATAAAGCTACAGAGAAGGAGAAGATGGGGCGGGGGGGGGAAGGCAGAGCAAGCCTCTCTGCAAATTGGTGGGAGGCTAAACTGAGAGGCTGTTCAGTACGCCAGGCTGAGCTAATATTGGTAGCAAGCCCCTTCAGTGTGCCTTCTTGGTGAATCTATGCCTTCATACCATTCTTTGCTTTTCTATTTCTCTATTTCAGTTTCCACTAAATTGATTTTTTTTTTTCTATTTCTGTTCCTTGGAAACTTAATTCTCTGCCACCTAATACCCTCTTAGTGCAAGCCTTGTACAGACACATTAGGTCAGAGTGGAATTATACAGATGCAAGACATAAAACCTGTATCAAAAAAATTTCCATTCTAACTAGTTTTGGGCAGAAAATGTGGATTTAAGGAAATAGAAGAGAAGTCCAGTGCCAACTCATGGCAGTAAATGGTGCATTATTACCAAAAATTGCACCTCACAAATTTTTCTGATTTTGTACAAAGAGATGTTGTCTTTTCTTCTTTTTTTTTTTTGAACAAAAGGCTGTATTTTCCTTTGAAACACCCCCCTTTTCTTCATCTCTGCTCTCCTGTTTTTTTGACCAGAGTAGCTCAAGCTCTATCTCCTGTAATAGGCAGCAAACCTATCCCCATTCTCACTTCAAGTGTCGTAGCTCACAGTCACTTATTTGCAGCTGTACTCTAATTCATCTTCTCTCATTTTTTCCCTACCTATTGCTAAGGAGTAGAACAAGGGATGGCTGCTTTCCCAGGAACAGGCAAATAATATTTCTTTAAAACCAGGATTGCGTATCTTCAAAAGCTTTTTCTGGTCAGGGTTCCACGATGCGTAACGGGGAGTTGACTGCAGACTCACAATGTGGAGTTTGCTCAGAGGGGCAAAATAAAATGATGGATTAGTTGCTTTTTTGGGGGATCTGAGTGTTAATTGGCTCCCTAATAAAATCATCTAGTTAAACTCTCTGCTCGGTGGTATAGCACTGCAGTGAAGGGATTTTTGAAGGCACCCTGCTAAGTTGATTGTGCTTCTAGATAATTAATTGAAATGAGGAAAATAACACATACCAAAAAAAAAAAAAAGGAAATTGCAGATTTTCAGCTGTTCTTCATCACATAAAGTTGCAAAGATTAACTCACCTCATAAGAAAGTAAGCACCTTGCTGAACAAAGTGTTTCTTTGTGTCAAGCAACAGGTGTGGCAGATGCTTCCTTTGGAGAACCTCACATTTCTAAAGCTGCAATAGGAATTTTAAAACCATTAAATACTTTGAACAAATATGTAATGATTTTATGCACATTTTAGTCATTTTATCTACATTTTATATGGTTTTATAGGCATTTTAAAATTTCAGGACGGTAGTTTCGAAACAAAACAAAAATGGTTCCTACTCTCTCAAGTTCATTTCTTGTTGCTCATGTTTGGCTTTTGTCTTCCCATACAGCAGTCCTCTTGACATTTATCATCCCAGGATGATTTAGCTTTCTGCGTAATTGTTTTCTAAGTGTTTGTGTTTATCCCGTTGGTAATCCAGCGCTGAAAACTCTTGCCCATACTTGGTTATATTCTAATATTGATTTTGTTTCCTTTTCTTTTGCTCTTAGTTACAAATTACACCTTTCTTTTTGCCTGGAATGTTTTAGGGTGATTGATCACTGAATGAATCGAGTTCACCCATGAGCTAAGGCTTGATTTAATCCCCTTAGTGCCAGAGATTTCAGAGCACGCAAACTGAAGTTACAGCTCCCTCTGGAAATAAGGGTGGTGGATGTTTTTCCTGGGTGTTGGAGAGCTGCGCCTCTGGGTACCTGGCTTGGGCTCGAGCACCCGTTCTTGCCGAGGCAGAGTTAAACCCCAATTTCTGTCATGTCAGTGGATTTCTGTGGCTGTCAGAGGAGAGTGAGCTGTTTGTGTGCAACCCCTCAAAGACGTGAGATCTATAAATTGCAGGCTCTTTAGGGAACGTGACTCCGTACGTGTGCGGGGCTTTGTTTTCTTTGTGAAGAAGAGGGGAGGGAGGAAGGTTTGATAAGAGGCACTCGCGTGTATGTAAAACAGTGACTTGGGATCAGTAGGAAAAAATGTGTATCCTATTATAGCTGAATTATCCTCTGAAGTCCCTTCCCTGAAGATAACTGAGCTTGCTTTTATGCAAATGAACTCACTGAGAGCTTGACATTGCAAACAGTGTGCTTGAAAGTATTTTGGCTGCTTCCAGCATTCACTACGAGGCGGGTAACAAATAGATTAAGCGTGTGCTGCAGTGGACTCGATCAGATGTGTGGCGATATGCAAACGTCTCTGAACCTGAGCTTACAGGTAGGCTCAGCTGCAATGGCAGGGATTATCAGGGGCGTCCATTACTGGTGGCTTCTGCGCTGTCAGGCGGGGTGTGGAAATGAGACGACCGCAAACAGCACAGCTTGCGGGGACTCGTTGCTGATACCCCTTTCATTCCTGAGGTTTGACAAACTCTTAAAAACCTCATGCCATGTGCATTCCTCTTCCTAGCTTTTTGGTTCTTGTAACCACACAGCACTGAACCTTCAGTTATGAGTGTCATAATTACCTCCATCTCCTCCTGCTGCTGCAAATGAGCAGAGGGGAAAAGTTCATTAATCAATTATCTGAATTTTGGAGAGAACCAGTGCAATGATAGTCTCCTGTTTCCTGGAGATTTGAAATATGCCTCCTTCCTTCGGAAGCGGATGCAGCCCTAGCCTAAAAGGGGAGTAGGGAGTAAAAGGAGGGGGAAAGCGGCGGGGGGAGGGAGGGGGGGGGCACACTTGACCTGGCAGCTTGCAAAATGCTGGCACAAAGGCCTGAAACTACCCCTATCTGAAAATATCTTTATCTCACAAAAAAATCTGCTGCGTGCATGTATGGATGAGAGAGAAAGAGCTTAGGAAATAAAACATCTCTGAAGAGATTTTGTGTTTTCACACGTGATGACCTGCCTTCAGGACTGGTTTTATGCATTTTACCTGTCGAACCCTCTTGAGCTTTGTGGCTTGGGAAGTTAAGCTCGTATGACTGGCTCTGTGAGTGCTTTATACAACTGTTTCCCAAACCGTTCCTCTCCTCCCAGCTACTCTCCCCAGTGTTCGGCCTCAGTATCGTGTTCCTGCCTTTCCTTTGGTGTCCACCATTACGCTCCAGCCTCGTGAGCACAACCACCACCCCCACCTTCCTGTAATGTCCTAGCCTGCTCTCGGGACCCCCACGGTATCCCAAGGATGCGGTTGCTGCGGAGGGTGTTGGGGAGAAGGGGTGGGAAAGGAGCTGGGAACATTGCAGCTAAAAATGCAACTGAGCAGCATTGTTGAAGAGGCCGGCAAGAGCTAGGATGTTTATTTAGCTCCATTTAAGAAGCACATACTAATGCACTTCACTGGGATTTCTGCTTGTGCAGTAATTTTTAAGGCCACAGTGCAACACACACTGTTACTAGAGGCAGTGACAAGTACATTTATCAATGGTAGCAGCAACAAACCAAATTAAAACACAGTCATTACTACCTAGTCCAAGTTTTAATGCAGCAAAGCATTAAGCATGTGCTTAAGTCCCATAGGGCTTCAGCCAATGCTAAGAATAGGCACGTTTAGGTGATCTGGCTATAACAGGTACCTGATGGCTCTGCAGATACCAAACTCTGGTATTTTGTGTCTTACTACATTTCTGTACAGTCCAAATCCCTTTTATATTGCATACAAAAAAAGTGATTAAGCTACACAGAAAGTTAGAAAGAAGCGGTAGGAAAAAAATCAAATCACTTTTTTATTGTTATTGAAATAGGAAGAAATACAGTGCACTATAACCTGACAAAACGTTGCATGCCTTACCTCTTTATATGAACTAGGGAACAAACTCCAAATCTAAGTCATATTTTCATAATTTTTAATACCCCTTCTTTCATAAGTTTCTATTATATATATAGAACAATATGGGAGAAAGCAAGTAACTAATTTAAATGTTATAAATATGCACAGCCATTAACTGGAAGACTTTGTAGGAATAGGGATAAAATATCAGCCTTAAATTTCAAAGAGTACAGTAGTCAGTTCAGATAGGGTTTGGGTTATATTTTTTATCTAAAATTCTTCAAATCTTTTATTCTCTCTGCATCAAATGGATCACTACATCTTCAATACTTAATTATCTGCACTATAAAAAGAAATCTCTTTTAACAGTTAAGAAAATATTTAAACAGCTGCTTTTTTTTTTTTTTTTGGTAAGAGAACTAAAACATGGTGTACAATGTATGAGCTAATCTTCTACTGATGTATACATGGAGGTCCGAATAAGAATAAAAGAAATGTGCTTTCTCTGATCTTGGCAAATTTTGCATTCAGTTTTTAGGCCATCATTTTACGGGTGGTTTGGGAAGCCAAACAGATTTAGCTACATGAATTTATTTGCAGAGTCACGGCCTTACCAAGCGGTAGCTACATTTCTTTACTTTTACAGGAAAATGTAGTTTGTTAGACCTAAACATGAAGACTAGTTTCTTGTGCTGGAAGTCGTAAGCAGAAGCTTTTGAAGTTGGAGAGGGTGGGATCCTTACTCAAAGCCTGTGGTGATACAAGAGTGCTCTTTGGGTTCAAATATTCCCAGAGGAAGAGGAGCTGGTTGCATCCCCTGGGAAGTGAAGGGGTCTGAACTGAATGCGAGTTGGACAGAAAAGTGGAACTTAATTTTTACCATGCAAAATCTATTGTCGGTAATATCTTGCCATAGGGAGAACGTGGTGGAAATGTATTTTTGGAGGTGCCTTATCCTCGTTTTTAAGGTATTTAAGATCTTTAAGTTTGGCTTGCTAAGAGTCTGAGATAAATGAAACATGGGACTTCTAGAAAGTTTCCCAAGATATACTCTGACTGTTCAGTCAGCTTTACTTGTCTCCTTCAGAAATGAATGACCTTTCCATGTTGTTTATATCCTCATCATCAGGAGAGCGTTTTCCTGTTCTACCTGCTGTGTAACCATTTCTATGTTATCTGACACCCCCTCTCCTTGGCGCACACATTACCTTTTCTACCTAAAATGGCATAGCGCAGGAGTGGATCAGAAGGGACCGCACAGGAGACCTGCTGGCTCTTTCCAGGTTTCCAGTATATTGATTTGATAGAGGATCCCACATTGGCTTGGAGTGGCCATTATCAGGTATTTTAAAGAAGTCCTTGCTGTGCAAGACACAGGACCTCAGCAAGAAAGGCTTACAGGGGAAAAATAAGTTTGGAAATAGATTGAAACTTTGTGAAGTTTGATCTAGGAAGGTGGATAATGAGAGAAAGTGGGGGGTTTGACATAAACAAGATGGTTTCTAGAGAACCAGGAGTACCCTCTGAGTAAAACTTGCCTGTGCTTTTGCATTTTGACTTCTATGCTTTTGTAGTTTGGCATAAATCAAGTGTAGCTTTACCTGGGGGAGAGAAGAAGGGAAAGCGGTAGAAAGAGTTGAATTGTGAGAGCTTCAGGCATCTTATTTGCCCACTGTCTCCTGCAACAGCATTTGTGCGTGTATGGGGAGAGGCTTCTCTCTGCCGCTTGATCCCAGGTTTGGGCAGCCAGAGGCAGGCTCTGCAGCTGCAGAGCAGAGGCTGGTGGAGGAAAGGGATTTCCACGTTCTCATCCAAGTTGCACCCACTCCTGGAAATAACCATCATCCCAATAGAATTAAAGTTCTATAATGTATTATGGAGCCGTACAGCAGTTTCTGCTGAAACACCCTCCTCTGAATCACCGCACAAACTATTAGATATTACTCTTGCAGACCTGGTACTCAGCAAGCTTTGCTTTGATATCTGATGACTCCTTGGTGGGGAATGCATGGGGCAGCCTTGCCCATGTGGGGTAACACAGTCCCCTTCTTTTGCCCTATAGACTAATCCCTGGGTCTAGGAGGCAGCTTTATTAACACCACCAGTCCTTGCTCTGGGTTGTCATTTTTGATATTGAAATACTGTGTATAGATTTAAATCACAGGAAACCCGACGTGTTTTGCTACCCAGAGGGCGAGGTGCAGCCTGGTGAGTCCTCTGGGACGATGTGCTCCCCCTCCCTGCCTCCACCAGCACGTTCTGAGTGGTGTGACCCCCTCCTAACGCTCCCTCCGCAGAGGGTGGCAGGAGAGGCAGGGTGACACCGGGTAAAGCCGGCGCAGAGGGAAGCAGCACCTGGAGCAGTGTTTCGGCACCGCACTGGCAGTGAGTGACTTGCTGGCCTGGAGACACGGGAGAGTGGAAAAGGCAGGGGACTGGCAGGGAGGGAGCAGAGAAGTAAGTGTCATGCAGCAAGGAAGAGACTTGACAGATCTGTGCTAGCATTTTGTATTTATAAGCCATGTTGTGACTGATGAGCTCTACAATACAATCCCTACTGACTGCAGAGGCTGCAGAAATGACCCCTTTCTGTTAGGGGGAGGAAATACAAACGAAAGACGAAGGGGGAGAAATCATATTTCTCAGTTTCTCATCTGAGCAGTGTCTCGGTACACGCTTGCGAAGGAACAAGCTCTCCATCACTCAGCGCTGCACCGGCTCACCGTGACGTGAGTGAAGGTGACCAGCGCAGGAAGAGCCACTCAGAGTTTCAGAGCCTCGGGCAGTTTCTCTGTGTGCCATTTTGTGCGGATGGCCGGAGAGAAGAGGGAAGGTGGGATTAGAAATGAGCTTACTCTGATTTCCAGCAAGCTGCAAGGACCTCAACTGGCCTCTACCACTTCTATCATGATGGGCTTAAATTGGGGAATAGCTTTGGGGTCCTGCTTCTTCACGATCAGCAGTGACAGTTCCCTGCTCACAGGGGTGTTTGTGAGAGGAATTAAATTTGTGTGTGTGCAAGCAAGTATCAAAGGGGGAGGTGTTACTGCCATGCTGGAGAAGTCATCCTAACCTACTTCCTAACCTGTCATCCTACAGCATCAGCCTAACCAGCTGATGGACTCTCACATGGGGGGATAGTTTTGAGGCTGAGGTAGCTGGGATTTGGGGAGGCATCCTGAAACACCGGTGCAAAAGCAGCAGTCCCAGTTCCTCTGAGCAGTTTATCTGTTTCACACTCACTACCCCGGAGGTGACGACCCCCTTGCTCTGACTCCAGGGCAGAACTAAGTACGTTAATTCCAACGGTCTGCCGTCAGAAGGGAAAGAGCTGTGTCAACACAGAAAATGCTATTTGCTGACAGGTTGTTAGAGACAAAGAAGACACGGGCAGGAGCAAGAATAAAAATAGAAGTTCTCAAGTAAAAAATGGGAGAGAAAAGAGAAGATTGATTGTTTAAGTCACAAAAGACAGAAAAATGAAGGGAAAAGTAAAAAGACTATTACATCGAATATGCCTGCCCTTTAGAATAGCATTGATAAAGGCTGGGGATATGCAGTGTAAAGGTTGAGACATATCTAACCGAGGGTCGCATCTGATGAAACGATAATTTATGGTTAGAGAATAAAACAGACCATGTGGATGATGTGGGTATCATTTCTAGACTATCAGGTATTAGGAGGCTGCAGGGAACACACATCACTAGATCCATGAAGCAGGTGTCTGAAGACCATCCAGCTATGAAAGACAAAAAAAAAAAAAAGCTCCTGTTTATTGCTTTGCTTGCTTCCCTATCCTCTCCTGCTTTGCTGTAGGGAAATCAAATGAAAAACTAAGTAATACAATATACATTCTGTGTTCCCCATTACAATTGACAATATGAGAAACAACACCTTAATGATGTCTTAGATTTTTAATGAAGATGCTTGTTAGGCTTCACAGTATAAATGCAAAAAAGATTTAAAGGTGTTTGTTCTCCAAACATAGCCACGGCTGGCTGGGCCAAGGAAGGGTGAGCACGATTAAAAGAAACAAAAATGGTGAGGGAAAACCTAGATAGCGACTGAACTAATCAAGAAAAGCATGATTATACTGAATGAGCAGACTTCTCTATGTAGATATATTAATATTGCAAATTGTGTCAGCCAGTGCAGTGGCTCAGCCTCTTAGTGGCTGCATCTGTTTCTTTTCTATCAGCTGCAGAATCACATATAGTCATTAGGAAAGAGACGCATGCACTCTCATCTCCAGAGTGCATCATACCATATTAACTGGAGCCCGCAAAAAATAGCTAGATCATTCCCTCACTCTCTTCCAGTTCCCTAATTCTCTCCTATTTTTTTGCCTGCCATTGATCACCTTTGCACATACCTGCTCTCTGAATTATATGGAACTTTTTCTTGAATTTTATTTTTTTACTGAAATGTTTTCTTCAAGTCCCGTTCTATGCAATTGCCTCTTTCCCCCACCCCATCAAATAGGGAGACAAATGCAAACCCCAGAGTATAATTTATGGAGAGATACTGTTGAATCCTTCATCAGACTCTTTTGCTTGAAGCCTGTAATTGTATTCTGTAGAAAGCCAAACCACATTTGCTCACTCTGGAGAGCATTGTGTTGTAAAAAATTGAATCAGACTTCTGCTCTCGATAGCAGGAATAGCTTTCTTTGCCTGATGTAGAAGTGATTTGTATTATGTAATATATGTAATTAGTATGAAATTATGTATTTGTAATACATAATCATAGCCTTCAATGAAGCACTTTCATTGCAGCTTTTCCAGGGTCTCTCAAGCGTTTGTTTTGGAGAAGGTGGTCAGCACAACAGTAATTTACCAGTGTCCCAGCATCGCTGAAGGAAAGTATAATTAAATGAAAATGTGTACCCCCTTCTTGTAATCACTGAGAACACTGGGACAGTGTTAAGGACTCTGCACGTTTCTTGTTTTTACAGATTCATGAAGGAAAGCCCGATGTATGTGAAAAACAACATGACCTAGTGAATTAGACTTGACTCTTATGTCCAGATATACCAACGATTGCCTATGTGGCAACGTTTGTGAGCACGTCCACCTCTGTAAAATGGTACCGATGGTTGCTCGCCTTCATACATCTCTGAGAAGGACAGGAGACCACTCTATCCTCTCTGAGTATTTGGTATTATGGATAAAAGCAGTGGCTCTGCACTCCTGCATAATGGGTTCCTCCCTAATGCCCTCTGCAGTAGACAATGATGTTATTCATACCATCTCACTGTCCAACCAGCATTTCACTGAAGGGTGCTGTAACTCAACATTACAGATAGACACCCTTCTGCATTGAGGAATTAAGCCCCTGCTACCATTTGTACCTGTTTTGATCCCAAGCAGCAGAAGTGTGTATTTATACAAACCTGTATTAAGTGTGCATGTTTGTGCTTGCATGTGTGCGTGAGATGATGATGATGAGTGCGCCCTTCTTCCTTGGATTACTCTAGGGATTTTCTGCATGATGTGGTGGAGTGACTGTGAACTTCCACATTTCAGAGTTGGAATTTACATGGTGACCAGTGGGCTTTACTTGTTAGTCCTCCGAGTTTTCTTTTCTCTTTTCATCAGACAGCAGACGCTTTCTTTTATTTTCTTCCTGTTGACTTCCAGATAGCAGGGTTTATAGCCAGAAATTCTTGAAAGTTGACTTGGGTCTCCCTGAACTAGCCCAAAAAACTAATGTATTGGCTGAGTTCAACACTAAACTATATTTTTTGGCTGTCCTTTGGGGCCTAGAAGTAAGCTGGCTTCCCAACACAGGAAATTTCTCCTAGCAGTGTAACTTCTTACTTGGTCTTAGGTCTGACTGATTTGCTGTGATGGAGATTTGTTGCAGGAAAAAACATAGCTTCCTGGGTTTTATGAAGTTGGGCCAATTTCACTGAAAATACCTCCCAAAGGAAATTATTCTCTTCTTCCTGAATTCTTCCTGTCTGCTATGAATCGTTCACGTCCACGAACACATTGTTCCCAATTTTGGAAATTTCTGTGTCTTTCAAGTGACTTCACTCTATCAGAAGTAGGAACTCCTGACCTCACTCTAGGACTTACCCTGTGAAGTTCCTGGCGGCTTCCTGCGCTCATGTCATTGCCGTCCTGTCGCAAGGGAGTTGTCAGCTGCTCTCTCATCCTGCTTTGCATTAGTATGTGTTTCCCAGTGTGAACTGGGTTTGTGTCTCAGGGAAATAGTGCAAGACCTTCAGAGAAAGAGGAACCTGCTCAAGTCATGCTGCCAAAGTCAGCAGACTGTTTTCCAAATAAAGAAAAAAGGAAAAAAAACCCACAAACCTCCCACCAAAAAAAAAAAAAACCAATTAAAAAACCCCCACCCTGAAGAAACCACAAGCCAGTCAACTCTCTGTATTGTGCCAGAAAGAGGACTACAATTTCAGAGGGGAATGGAGTAACACCCTGACTACTGCTTGCAGCCTCTTTCAGCATGGGAGGGAAGTGTTGCTTGTAGTTCAATCATAAGCCATAATTGGAACGCATACGTTACAGTTTCAGCCCTTTTGTGATGGAAAGCTTGTGACTGAATTGTCTCCTGATGGTATGAGTTGGGCACCAAGCAGTTCCCTTTACATAAACGTGCTCTGAGATCAGCCTGTTTAGGTTATTTCATCCTTGAACTTCTTTACCACTTTCAATACTGGCAGACACCTTTTCCTTCTCAAATCTCTGTCCTCCTTCAGCCTTTTCCCAACATATGCCTATCCTCCTCTCCACTCCTCCTGTGGCGGTCCTTACCTCTCGTTTTCCATTCGTATCGCAAAAGCCCTTCTCTTGCACCCACTTTGTGTTATCCCTGCATCAGTGCATCTCTATGGCAATGCATTTCAAATTACTTTCCCACCTCTGCCTGCCTTCCGAGTGTCTGCCTTTCCAGATACTATTGCCAGTCACTTAAATTCATTGTGGCAAAAAACATATTTCTTATTCATATTTCTCTTTCCATGCTCCCCATTGCATTGCCTTGATTTTCCCCTCTCTTTAACTCTGCACTTTCAAGCCACCGCTAAATCCTAATCCTCTTTCCTTTACAACTAAAATTTGTCTTTCTGCTCTCCAGTTCCCAAACCCACTGTATCAGTCTGGCGTTGCTCAGGAAGAAGGTTTTTTTTTAAGCAACATTTCTTGCTAGAAATGTGGAACAGAAGTGTTTGGGTTTGACTTTTGTGGGATCTCAGAATGAATCTTCAGTCTACAATTTAGGGGAAAATATTAAAAAAAACCCTCCACTTTTTCACAGAAAGTAAAGTTAATCTAGTATTAGGTAGTGAACCCCACAATGTAATTTCAGAGTTCTGTTTTATAACACAGGGTGTTATAATAGGTATGGCCCCATTCTCAATATTAGCTGCGCTGCAGATGGATGCTTCATAAGAAAGAGCGGGGAAGTTGCTTTTTCTCATTCAGCGGTTTGAACTGTGCCCTAAGGCCCTGGTTCTTACTCCAGCAGATGTGTAGGTCACTGCCAAATAGCTCTGGGTTTGGTTGCTTGTTGCATTGTGCCATATGTCAGCTGCTGTGCCTGCGCAAAAGCTGATGCAAGCTTTTGCTCTCTCTTAATGCCTCTGAGGTAATTCTTTCCTTATGTGAACTATGTTTGGTTGGAATTTCACTGTTGAGCTTTGCAAAATTGAGCTGTTAAAAAAAAAAAAAGAAAAAAAGACAGAGGGTGGTAGCTGAGTCAAATGGGAAGTGGTGAACAGCAAGCAAAACTACTGTCTCCTGGTATGTCCTGACACAGACGAACAGCTCTGAGGCTGCTGTAGAAAGAGGAGTGAAATTTAAGTCTAGGGGTTAAGGGCCAGCAGTACAGCATACCTGTGGATGCTGCACTGGGGTCTTCCGAGAGACATGTCTCTGAGCAAACACCTCCGCTCTGTACATTTTAGGTCTGTTGTCTGATTTTGGTACAGGGTTTGAGATAGAATATGCGGCAGAGTTTGCTAACGAACAGGTGAAGAGTGGGAACTGTGATGTACGTGGCTCTGAAAGGGACTTGGGCGTTCCTGGGGCTGGGAGACGTAAGGAAGAGGGAAAGGCGGCAGTGCAGTGAGAAGTTCCTGGTTGGGAAAGGGGCTTAGTTAGGAGGAGGGAGGCCTTACTCCGCTTCCAATGCGTTAGCTGTGCATTGTTGCAGTCTTTGGGAGACTCAAAAAGGAAATCTGTTCTAAAGCTGTGCCTGTGCTCTTCACATACCATCTGCATTTCCTTTCAGAGGACCTTTTGGGTCTATTTTGCTACACTGCCAAAGGAGCTTTTTATTTCCCTCATGACGTTATTTGAATTCCTCAAATCCTGACAAGAAGCTGAGCAGCAGCCAGGAGGTCACAGTGGACCTGCAACCTGCTGGTGCAAAAGCAGTGAGCTGCACAGCTGTAATCCCCACAGTGCCCACAACCCAAAGGAGCCACCTCCCGTTCCCGCTGTTGCAGCAGCTCTGGCAGGCATCCTTTGGAGAAACATGATAATCCACCTTCATCAACTACACCAGCTCTTTCTCTTTCAACTGCAACCATTAAGCATATTTTTTTTTTTCTTGCAGCCCAAAATAAGTCCTCCACCTCCTGCAGATGTCCTCTTGAGTAAAGCTACAAGTCCTCATCCATTAATGCAGATTTATTATCTGCATTCATCTACAGGTTTCAAAAGCCTGATGGTAAACTCACTTTTCTTCCCTCCTGCCCACACAGCTAGGTGCTCCTAGAGAGGGAAAAATTTAGATTGGCAACTGCTTACTGAGATGCTTCCTATTGTTTTGCTTATCTTCCTGTAAGTGAGTTCAGAGCAAATGTTTAGTACGCTGCAGATAATGTAGTTACCGATAATGGATCCTTGCTGCTAGGGGACGTGCAGTGATTTACCTTCATCGAATTAAATCAGAACAGGTGTTGCCAGCTCACTTCCAAATCAGAAGGTGAGCAGGTGCCACTAAGTTGCATCTGGCAGTGGGAGCAAACAAATCTAGGCCAGAGGATTGTTGAATGAGATGATTTTTTAATTTGGTGCACAACCTAAGCAATTAGAAGCAGCTTTCCAAAGGTTCTTCTGCACAGCCCTCTCATACCTATTTAAGAAACAGTGACAGAGGGACACTGTCGGGAAACAGTATTTGGATTAAAGAGCATTGTGAATATTGTCTCTGACACTTATGGCATTTTCTTTGTCTTTAATAGGGAACCTTGCATGTAGACATGCTTCAAAGTGAGTTTCCTCATTTTGGAAAGGCGAGGAGGGGAGACCGCTGGGGCAGAGAAGGGAACTTTATGATACGCTGTAGCAATTCCACAAATCCACAGCTGTGGGTCGATTTCTACATTGCAAACTGCCTCCCATAAGAATGAAACTTCACTGCAGAAATGGAGGGTTTTTCTTAGGAATGGTCTGACACTGCATCGCAGTTTATGGGTGAAGACCTGCCGGTTTCAGGGCTAGTTGTGAAATGAGACCCATGTTCCTTCCTTAGAAGAATACCTTGAGCCACTACTTTGGTAATTATCAGAGTGTCTGTATCTGACCCTCCATATTTGTCTAAAATCAGTGTTTTTGAAAGCATGGATTAAGTCCTCTCCCTGCTGCATGTAAAAGCATTTTTGACTAAGTCATTTTCAACCAAACAGTGTTCAGCCAGGGCAGTAAATCACACAAACAATGTTAATCACTTTTCGGTCATGTTTAATGGCCTTAAATTGCCTTAGAAATTGCTTCACCTAATTTTATTTCACTGGGGCTCTACAAGGGGTCCAGCTGCAAATAACCACTCTCTGAATCAAGGCTGAATTACTGCAAATACCTCGGTAAAGGTAAGAAGGCAGATCCTCAGATCATATAAATTGGTGCAGCCCTGCTGATGTCTGTGATGTTACGGTGATTGATACCAGCAGGGCCATAATACTGCTAAAGTAAATGGTCTGCAGTTTTAAATGCCTGCTGCTAATGGGTCCCGTGGTAAATCAATGGCTGACTTGTTAGTTTCTCTTTAAAATGGATTCAGAAGGTGCGTTTATGGGGAAAAAACCCCGCTTAGCAGAGCGGTGGCCAACACAGGTAGCACTATAGCCAATATAGTTCACATTTGTATTTAGACACAGGGCCCGACTTGTTACCATAGCGGATGCTTGTGCCAGTAGGCAATAGGCCTAAGATAAAGCCTGACCCCTAGGCCAGCCCAGCTGCTGCTCTGGTTGACCCAAGCTGAGGATATGACTTTCTGTGACTGGCATCTTGAGAATTAAAGCCTGTGAGAAACTTCATTTCTACTTTTCAGCCATCTTAAAGCGAGTCAAGGAACGGATGGCCTTGAGTGCCCTTCCAGTGGAACTGGAGCGAGAGAAAGAGCTACTGAACCTGGATGGGAATGAGATTCCTCACCCTGTCACAGTTTTCAAGAATTCCAGTATTTTTCCTATCTCCCACCAGGGAGGAAAGGTCCTTTTTGAAACTTGGATGAAAATCTCCAAAATAAAATCAAGATGGGGCCAAACTAAATATTTTACTTTAATAATGTTCAAAGAGTATATTTTGACTGTGACCTTTCTAAGCAGTTGCCTCTTTTTAGTACAAAAGGAACGTGGGGTTTTTGCTTGTTGCGTTCAATTAGAAAATAAAACTTTTCACCTTAAAAAATGTCAAAACAGCAGTTCTTGATCATTCAAAGGTTCTTTTGAATTTTTTTAAAGCTGAGAGACTTGTTGAAAACAAAACTTTGCCATCAATCAGTTTCAGTTTTGACAGATGACTGCTTTTTTTTCATTGTAGGTCGAGGGAAAAGAAAAGTTTAGTCCAATAATTCCTGACCCCTTCTAGTAATTTTTACCTCAGTTTTGAAAACCTGCTGCCTTACATAGGTTTTAGCCCAGTTAAATGAGGCTGCACTGGACAGGAAGTGCTTTTTTTTTTTTTTTAAGCTCATTTTTAAATGAATACTTTAATCTTTTTTTTTCTTTCTTTCTTTTTTCTTTTTTTATAAGTGACCAACATGATTTATAGAGCCTCTATGTGATTTATATTCTGTTTGCAGGATTTAGTGTCCTGAATGAATGCAGTTTGGTTGAAAATGGCTTAATGAAAAATTGTTTCTTTATAGCATAGATGGAGCTTAATCCATGTTTTCAAAAATCATTCTGATTAAAGCCTTATAAGGATCAGGCCAAGGCACTGTCTGTTGCCAAGGTATCTGCTAGAGATGTGGTTCCCAGGGAAAAACGTAAAGGCTCTGCGTCATGAAAGAAGAAAGAGTTACTTTCTGAAATACAATGGTGATGAGAAAACTGTGGATTTCCAGCTCAGATAGCAACACAGCAAGGCTTTAAGGGGAAGGCAGGGAAATAAAAACAATCCGATATAAAAAAATCAAGAAAAACCCCAGAGAAGATCAGCTCACCTGTTTTCTTGTGCCAAATAAGATCACTGCCTCTATCCTAGTTGTTCAAAGTCTATACATTTGGCACTGAGGAGAGGATGTGGAGGTCCTGCCTGAAGATGAGTTTCCCACCCGCAGCTTCTGGGCAGCTGTGCTCAGATGGGTGCTCAAAACTTTCAAATACTTTTGGATCAGGTTTTAAAGAAATGAGCTGCACTTAAGACGACTTTGTCATGGGGTGGTGATTAGTGACGCATTTTGTTTAAAAGTGCCTCATCTTCATTTAAGTGTTTGTTTACAACACTTCTCTGCTAAATGCCACAAATATATATTGAATGGTTTCTTGAAGGCATTTGGGCTCCATGAAGTAAAATGGAATGAGAGGATTTGTAGTTTTCCTACGGTTGGAGGCTGTTCTACAAGGCAGGCTTTTCAGGCCCACAATATACCCTACACTCCACAAAGGTTTTACTTTTTTCTGTGGTACAGGCCAAAGTTTGAGGAAAACGGAGCAACTACAGTTCTTCAGCTGTGTCCACTGACAGCATGTTTGTTACAGGGGTTTCAGTGCAACACAGTGCCTGATGCTGGCACGTTTTTGTGATCACCCCCCCATGAGCAGTGATCCCTACCTGCAGGTTTTATTTTTGAACACCAACTTGATGATGCATGTAGTTTTGTTTTGGTTTTTTCCTCATTACTTTCAGGTCAGACACCCACACATGGATGTTATAAGCTTGCATCTGATTTTGATACAGCCAATATAAACTGTAACTCAACTAATTTCAAATAAACCACATATCTGTGTATAGCATGATGTAAAAGTAACAGAAATCTACTCTTAAGAGATGCTGCAGAAAAGAGTGTCAGGAAGCAAAGCTTCTGGAACCTGGCTCTCGGAAGCACTGGAGCAATATTCCCTGCTCGCAGGGGCTGCCCTGCTGCTCAGCTTTGGCAGAGGCTTTGCAAGCACAGTGGCCCTTTTAATGCCACAGCAAAAATATATTTTTTTTTCCTGGACTTTTCTGGAGAGAAACACAAGATCCTCCTCTCCTCCCACACCAGTGGTGAGCCTCTGGGTTCACTGGGTATATCTCACTGGACATTGGCGTGTTAATCTGACCCTTTAGAGCTGATCTGATCTGCACATATACATAAGCCAGGAGAGCCCCATGTTTCCAGATGTTTAGCAAACATTGCTGGGTGTCCAGAAACCACAGAAAAATGGCTTAAGAACCCCGGCTGCTTTAGCTCAGAATTTCCAGCTGGAAAAAGAAGATACAGCTGGGGAAACCTGGGGAAATGGCACCTTGTCCTACCTCACCCTGATGCCATCCGTGCCATGCAAAGGCGACCCCCATCAGGCTTGCTAGAGTTACATCACTTGTAATGAGGATGTGACCGTGTGCCCAAAGACACCCAAGCAGCGAAACACAGGTAACCTGCCCAAACCCTACTCATCCCTCTGCAAACAAAGCTCAATGTTTTTGAGGCATCTGTTGGGTGTCAGCTGCATGCTAACCCACTTATCTCAAATTTGTACTTCAGCTCCAGGTAACAAAGGGCATTCTCCCCTCCTCTGTGCACAGATTTCTGCTTCTGCAGTGGTTCGGAGAAGGGGCTGCATCGCCAGCTGCAGAGGGGTAACCATCTGCCAGTCATACCTGCTGCTTTTCCAACCAAGTCTTGCTCACCCAGCTGTAAATCAGAACAGTTCTGCTGAAGAAAAGTAATGTGCAGCAGGTAACAGGAATAGACCAAGACTTTGTTATTATTTTTTTTTTCACAGCCTCATAACTTATTTTGTCATTTGCATCTCTGCAAAGTTCTTCAGAGCAAAGCTCTCAGAAACAGTGTTAAGTATGTGCATTTAATGTTGTGGTGGTGTGAATGATTACGCAGTATGCAAGCGGTAAAGAGAGGCTGGGGCTTGTGTTTACACTTGTTTTACACTGTTTTCTGTTGTTGTTTTTACACTGCCTTACCCTTCAGCAACTGCACTTGGCCGACTCTTGGTGCACATGAAGGGAAACTCAAAGTGAGATGGTAGAATTACATTGGCAGGTTAGACATCTGAGGCACGTTTGTGTGATTAGAGGCGGACAATCAGGCACAAAGGTGAATTTTCCATAGGTAATGGCAATAAGCAACAAATCAGAGGGATTACATGTCAAAGAGGGAATTGTCTCCTAAGCTGAGTAATGAAACAATGACTAAACAATAAAACAATTTGAAGGAAGTTTTATCTTAGCATGCAGTGTATAGGCTCCAATTCAGAGAAATGCCTTAGGGTGCATGTTTGCTGATCTCTGAGCATATATTTAGATGCTGTCCTCAGTAAGGATGAAGGTACCTGCCTCAGTGCTGTCCTGAGAAGAGACTTAGATGATGAAGCAAGAGGAGAGATTATTTTCCCTGAGGCAGCAGAACTTTCATTCACTTTTCACCTTCTTTTTCAACAGCCTGTTTATTTTCATTGAGCACTGGCTTGAATTCTTGTGTTTTGGCAATAACAGGCTTGACTGTTCCTCCGGTTGTTCTCCCCCACCACTGCCACCTCTGAAGCTAGGTCTGTTTTTTGTACTTTCAGTGTTTAGAAGTGGGGGAGTAGAGGAGCTGCTGACAGAGGTAGCCAGTGATGGTTACTAAATGTGTCTGCTTGGGTGAAAGTAAGGAAGCATACAACAAATGTTAAAGGGAACAAAATGGATTATTTGTTATTCCTGGGGGGATTCTGCACTTAAAGTGATGCCCCAGAAACCCAGCTGGAATGTTAAATGAAAGCCAAAGGCCCCCCATAAGCATGTCGGCAGAGAAAAGCTCCTCATAGTGAGGGCCTTTGAAAATTAGAACTGAAAAATAATATTCTATAAAAAGAAAAATTATCCTAAGAAAACAGAAAGCAAGGAAATGAAAAGCACAATAGGGACTGGCTACAGTACTTAAGTTGTGGAGGATCTGTCAAGCAAAACGCTGTTAACGCAAAACCTTGACTTTTTTCACTGTATAAATATACATGCACACACTTTATTCAGAATGGCCTTAAGTTTGCCTCAAGATCACCAACTGAGTTTTTAAATTAACGCAGTGGTGCTCACACCACTATGCACTATCCTAATGGCCTTCCAGGAAAGTGTTCTCTGCATACAGAAAAGGAAGTGTGGGTGCTTTCTATCTCCCCTTCTTTCTCCTCCCCAAAATGTAAAGAAATCTAAGAAAACACTAGGGAGAAGAACAGGTGCCAGTTAGGACTCTGCAAAATAATTTTAGTTTTTTTTTTTCCCTCTGCTTTTGAGGTTACCCTGTCCCTCTCCTACTCCTTCATCGCAGGTGATCCACATTGTCCTACACAGCAGAGTACTGTCTTGAGCAAAGGGTTGCCTTGCTATGTTGATTTAAACACCAGCGAGGCTCTGCCCCATTAAATTCAGCAAGGACTCATCAGTAAGATACAAAGGACATGGCTCTTTCCTTTACGGGCCAGAGGATCAGCGTGACCTAAACACAAAGCTGTGGATTGATGGACCAGGAAAGTTATTCTTATTCTAAAAGTAGACATAGCATTAACAGGAGTTGTACTGACTTACTACCTTGCTGATATGCCCCAAACCCCCTCTGTGTATGAGAAAATGAACCATCTTTGTGTTTGCTTAGTCATAAGCCTCCTTGCTGAGATTGTTGATGAGTTTACCAGATGATGCCAATTCAGGTGTTGTGTCAGTGAGCAGACATCTCGATTGGCCATGACAATCCCCAAGTAATGTAGCTTGTTCCAGTGTCCGGAAGGAAGTCTTTAAACACAGCCTTGTACTGAGTTTTTCTTCCAGGCACAGGCCTTTTCTTATTTTTTTCTGCCAAGCTGCAATGAAAAGGCATTTATGCATTTTCAGAGGGTTGCACAGAATGACCGAAGGCACATAAAACCTCTGTCCCAGCGCCAGTGTCCGATCCCACAACTGGAAAGTAAAGGGGAGAAAAGGCATTCTTCCCATTATATTGTCTGATGTCTCACATCCATTCCTTATTTAAAAAAAAAAAAAAAATCTTGTTAGACTATATTAGGCTCCGTTCAGTTAAAGTATCTATACTATATGTTTGACTTTTAATTGAGAGAAAATGAAAGGGTCCATGAGAGAGCTGTGTATTGGCTGCCAATGACTGAGTACAAAATGGGCGTCACGTCTGCAGACAGGCAGATTCTTTTCAGGCAGAAGTGAAATTCACTCACCAGATGTACCATAAGGATGATGACAGTGGATCTGGACACATGCCTACCAAGCACTGAACTGACACCATCGATCCATTTGGTAAGAGTCATGAACAAGGCTTCAGATTGCAGGAACATTTTGTTATTGACTGAATAGAATCAGTTGATAGAACATTTACAATGCCTGCTCTCCATTTGCAACCATCTGATGACTCATCTGGATCACTAGAATTTGTAATGTAACAAATCCTTGTGTAGTTCTGAACTCAGTGCCCTCAGTCTAAAACAAATGCGTGTATGTGTGCTAATACCTGTATAATAATACTTTAGTTACTTAGATAAATTTCTTAGACTTGCAAATTGATGCAGGTGTTCTGGACAGAAAGACTATCTGTCCTCTTCATTACAGTTATTTCTAAGAGTCTAAAACCAGGATATTAGGATTGTGCCATGTGGAAGACATGATAACCCAGAACCACAATGATTCTTTATATAAAATGAAGTTTATGTCAAACTTTTTTTGCGTATCAGCTCAAATCTGTCCTAGAACTTGACATGGAAAATGTACTGAACAGCAAAATGCCTTCAGTAGTACAAAATTATGATATCTATTCAATAACCTAGGACTAAACACAAGTTTTTAATCCATTTTTTAGTGTTTGGAACTGAGTTGTTTATTCATGTTTTGTGTTTATTAATTAATCTTGGCATGTTTTCATGTGCAGAACTCAGAAATTGACCAGAGTTTTTTAATAAAATAGGTAAGTATTTGGACAGTAGATGTCTGTGCTGGTTTTGGCTGGAATAAAGTTAATTTTCTTCATAGTAGCTAGCATGGGGCCATGTTTTGGATTTCTGCTGGAAACAGAGTTGATAATACAGAGATGTTTTTGTTACTGCTGAGCAGTGCTTACACAGAGCCAAGGCCTTTGCTGCTCTTCACCCCACCCCACCAGCGAGCAGGCTGGGGGTGCACAAGCATTTGGGAGGGGACACAGCTGGGACAGCTGACCCCAACTGACCAATGGGATATTCCATACCATGTGATGGCATGATCAGCATATAAAGCTGGGGGAAGGAGGAGGAGGGGGAGGAGTTTCAGAGTGATGGCGTTTGTCTTCCCAAGTCATCATTGCATGTGATGGAGCCCTGCTTTCCTAGAGATGGCTGAACACCTGCCTGCCCATGGGAAGCGGGGAATGAATTCCTTGTTTTGCTTTGCTTGCATGCGTGACTTTTGCTTTACCTGTTAAACTGTCTGTATCTCAACCCACGAGTTTTCTCACTTTTACTCTTTTGATTCTCTCCCCCATCCCATTGTGAGGGGAGTGAGTGAGGACTGCATGGTGCCGAGTTGCCGGCTGGGATTAAACCACGACAATGTCCTAGGAAATGTTAGAGTGCTTAAAGAAAAGTTGTTGGTTATTCAGCGAAATTAATCAATACTCTGTCAAATGTGTAATGAATCAACACCTCAGCATGAGGTTAGGAATATCCATATTCTACAACCCCCACAGTCTGTTGTCTTTTGGAAGTAGGCATAAAAAGCCATGAATAATCTGACTATTAGTCATTAAAGAACCCCAGGGAACTTTAAGCTTTAAACTTTAAACTTTAACTTGTAACAGATGATCTGGGCAAAATTCTAGCTCATGTCCGATATTCATCCGCCAGTGTAAATCACCACTGCTGCCTTGGCTTAGGTAACGCAGTAGAGATTTGCATCAAAAGGCTCCCTGGCTCTGCTTGCCTGAATGGTCCCCTCTTCTTTCAATTGGATATGCTATTCCTCTTCCCTTCCTCTACTGCAAGCAGAGAGCAGCTTGCAGTGTCTGCATTTACAGCTGGTGGGAATCAAGGAATGTATCTTCTGAAGGTCTCCTTGTTACCTGTGGTGGAGTTACCTCCCTAATTTTCTATGATGTGCTGTGGGAACTTCCACAGGAAAAAGTGACACAAATACGAAGGCATAATCAGCTGACCTTAAAGCAAGCTGTTATTCTTTATATACCAGTAGGGAAACAGAGGGCTGAAGTGAATGTCAAGTTCTACTAAATCACATTGTTAGCATTTTAATACTCACTCATCCTGGTGTATATAATTCAGCAAATTGCACAGCAGCGCATAGTCAGGCTTCAAATCTCACCTACTGCTACTGAAAAATTGTCACTCATAAGAAACTACCTAACTGCTCGTTACTGTGCCAGAGTATCTAAGATGTACAATTAATTACAGGGTAATAATTATAGTATCTCAGATACTACTGCTGATAACTGAGCTTGACTTTTCAATAGCTGCTACTTCTCTGATGTGGTAATACGCAATTAGACCACTGAGAACCCTCTGAGGATAAGGCAACCTGTATGCAATTTGGTGCTAAACCATCACTTAGCATTCCAAGTGTAGCCTTCTGAGACTTAGGCATAGTGTGGTGTCATCTGGTATTTTCTGTCATTGCAGAACTCCCTAGAGAGTCTTTCCAACACTTTCCAAGAGAATAATTAATTTAGGTACATTACCTACAACCTAGCTGAGACCTACTTCACTGCACCGAGGGAGCTGGCCCCTTCACGAGTCATAGTAGTTATAGGTATTATGTAGGCTTATTCTTCAGCCACTTTTCCTCTTCTCGTGGGTTTCTGATGTATTTTGTCTTTTTTTTTTTTTTCTTTTTGCTTCTGTGAAATAATACAAAGCTTCTGTCTTAACATTTCCCAAATAAATTCTAACTCGAATATAAAAATTCAGTGTAATCAGTTGATTGCTTTAACACATATTCGTAATTCATTATTTTTGAGTACCTTAGATAAGATTTATAAGATCGATAGCCTGGTGGGAAGGGGAATGAAGAGTCATGTCATCCCTAGATCAAGCTGTTTGTTACATGGAATTGGCATAGCAATACCTTTGTCATGTTGACTGCTTCATGACATGGACCTTCAGATAGACTAGATGTACCTAAAGCACGTGATTAGCAAACCTTCAGTTATCTTTATTTTCACTTTTTTGTTTGTTTTTGGTTGGTGGTTTTGGGTTTTTTATTTTGTAAAAGGAAGAGGAACAGGTTGAAGATGATGAAGCAGAAAGGATCCTTTGGAGTTAAGGAAGCCACTGAGGATCAGGAGGGAGGCTTCCTGGGACCAGGTTATTTATGAAACTCAGATGCCACAGTGTAATGCTCAGGAACCAGAAAATCCCACGTCTTGCCTTTGCTTATTTTCTGAGTTGTTTTGCCCTGAGATGCCAGAACCTCCCCTTGCCAACAGAGGGTCCTCAAATTTTCATTTGCCACACAGTTTGCAGTGCTGATTAGTCTCTCCTACACAGAGCCCACACCCCTCACTGTTCCCCTACTAAGTGCTTTCCATGACACCCCTAACCAGCACGGCCTGTCGTCCTTTTCAGTTTGGCACGACAGAATTTGCAGTATCTCGTTCCTCCAGCCCTTTCCTTGGCTTCTTGTTGTTGGAACCATGTGGAGCCTGTTTTGAGGAAAAGATTCAGACACAACCATCGAAATCAGCTTTTTTTTTTTCTTTCTTTTATTTGCAAGCAAAATTTTATGCAGTGAGGTAGAGCTAGCTATGGCCTATGTTTTACCCTCTCTCACTGATCATTCTTTGGGTTCTAGCTACAATTTACAGTTAAGCTAATGATCAATAATATCATCCTAGCGTTTCTCAGGATAATGGATTGGCTCACTGTAGATCACCAATCCTGTTAGCACGGCAGCACGCGCAGCAACAGCTGCAATGCATGCTTCCCTTTTGCATGGCAGACGCTCCTTGGGTGACCAGGACCAACAAACTATCTCACATGAGGACTACCTGCAAATGAACAGAAAGATTGACAGCAAGGCAACCAGAAATGGAGAACTGGTGGTTCCTAGAAATGGAAAATCCGCAAATGCAAGTCTTGGACTGGTATGATGTTCTGGCAGTTGCAAAGAAAAGTGGTGCTGTAATGGGGCATTGCACTGTTTCCTCCAGGATGATGTTTGGCAGCAGAAAGGAGGGAGACTACTACCTACTCCCGCTTTATCACACTAGCTTTTATACCTAATGATTATAAAATGCTGTGCATCATAAAAGCTGCATCAGTAGCATAAAAGTTGCTCATATCATTCTTCTCTTCATGCATGGCACTGTTCTGTGAGGGCCAGTGGACCTTCCAGAGGCGAGATGGAGTTCACGCAAGAAGACTCAACGTTAAATAACTTTCACAGTATTATTATTTTTATTACTCTAGCTCATGGAAGTTGTAGAAATAGAACAGACCCCCACTGTGTTAGGGACCTTACAAACAGAGTACAAAAAGACAGTGTTTTCCCCAAAGAGTTTAAAACTAATTAGCCTTCTCCATTCCGGACATGGTCTCTGTACCTACAGCAAAGAAAAATCTTGTTTGCTTATTTATTTTGCCTGATTCAATTTAGAATAGACAGCTCAGTTTATTTTTCCATTAAAAAGATGATGCCAAACTGAGTGCTAACATACATGAACTACAACCCCTTTGTTTTTAAGAGGGGAGGAAGGAGGTAAATGCTTGTGATTAATTTGGCTCATCCTGGTTGAAAAACAATAAAGATTTGTCTTAACTGGCCATAAGTAAAGTAGATGCTTTAAACACAAGCAAGCTACCTCTCAAGCTGTGGGTGATATATTAGCTGGAATATGGTATGAAAAATTAGCCAACACATTTACCATACCCTCTAGGAAGCCCTGTGATTAAATTTAACATAGCTGACCTTGTTGTCCTAAGTCTAATGAGCCAGAATGGATAGAAATGTCCTTGATCCAGCTGGTGTTTTTTAGTGTCAGACTCTAGTCTTATATAATTTATCCACCTTAACCCCACCAGTGGTGCAATTGCTTAATGCACTGGCCTGTCACCTTTCAAATGGGATTTTTGGTCTGCTTGGTGTAAAGTGGAATTAGACTCATCTGCTTGAAGAGGCAATGGTACAAGCTTCAGCCTAAGAAAGCAAAGCCTGGGTTTTGCTCTGAGACCCGTATTGATACAAAGGTGAGGGCAGCCCACTACAATGAATTTTATTTCAGAAGTAGAGGGAAGCGTCTTGAGGACAGCTTCTGCAGGAGCTGCCTGATTCAGCAGATGCGAGCTTACTTGCACTGTGATAATTCTGGTTTGTGACTGCTCTTTTAGGTAATATATCCAGTTTCTAGATATTTGTACATGACTTAACCTAAGTATTGTACAGCATGTATCCAGCATATACTGCCCAAAACAAGCAGAAGCAAAGGAAAAATTCTCAAACAAAAGGATTACGAAATGCATTTTTGCTCCCTGAGTTACATTTCCAGTCTAGAGCTGTCATCCCGACTCTGTTAAATCTGTCTCTACAGCCATGAAATGAGCATGCAATTTTTTGTAGCAAAATTTTAAGCTCTTTCTGACATGTCAGATCTTTCACCATGAAAAGAGATTCACCCCTTCCTTGTGTAGATCCTTTCCCAGAGGTGCAGAAGACAGTTGACTTTGCCCAGCCAAAACCAGCCAAGAACCTCTAGGCTGCAATTAACTGGGATTCACTTCAGCTCTTGCCTATTTAACACGGGCTGAGGTTTGCTCTAGGAGGAGAATGAGACCACCTTCAAAGTGCCTTTCTTTGTCCAAATAGCTGAGACAAATTGTTTGATTAAGAGCTTGTATCATATGCAGGGACCTGCTTAAGCCCCAATTTGGAAAGCTAGGTGGGCACAAGATTAACAGGCAACAGCTCCCATGGATCATAGACATATCCATACAGGCATAGGGTAGAATTTCACTAATGACTCAGTAGCTCTTTCCATTCCTGTTGTCTACCTGCAGGCATGTATTTATGGGAGCAGCCCTGGGCAGAGCTCTGCAGCACTGCGAGGGAAGGAAAATGAAACCCAACAGATGCCCAGCCTTTCCTCTGGGTGGTCGGGACACCGGCAGGGTTGTGAAAGCTGCCACCCAAGCCACCAGCAAGTATACCAAGCTGCCGCCTTCTTGAACTCAGAGGCCAACAGAGAGCAATGCAGGACCTACTCACGTGGTAGTGCGGAGGGCATTTCTTCTAACAAAAGAAAAAGAAAAAAACCTGCTTTTTTACAGCCCAGAGGAAGCTAATAGAGTGAGGCACAGCACCACCATAGCCACTTATGCAATTTCTACTGAATCCTACCCTCGAGACCAGTAGAAACCTTTAATGCAACCCTCAGTTTCTGTCTTCTTTCTTGCTTCTCATGTATTGGCTTGATAGCATGTTTCCTGAATAAAGTAAGGATGGTCTTCCACAAGGCTTGGCCCAGGAATCTTTTCATTAGCTAGTGCAAAAATGGTGAGCATTTCTTTTGCTAGAGTGAGGATGTCCCTGAGTTGCTTGCACTGAAGTGCATTTTAAATGTCTTCTGAAGTTGGGGACATTTGTATTTAAAGCTGAAGCTGCGCATTTAATCATAACAGCAGTTGTAAGTTGTTTGATGGAGTTGCATTTAATCCATGAGCTATCCCCTGGGCACTTTGTGCATCAGAGATGAGTCAAAAGGGAGAATTTGATGAACTTTTCAGCAGGAAGAATCAAAGCAGCAGTAAGTCAGCTGGCTACTAGAAATAGATATTGTTTCTGAGCATACCCGTGTGCTGGAGCACTTCACAAAGCATATGAAACACCCACACATCCGTCTTGCTGTTCCTATTTTTGGAGTTACAACTGACTTAACATTAAATTCAGGTTCTTCCTAATTCTAACACTGTCTCTAACTAAGGGCATAGATTTACAAAGCAAAAGACAATTTCAGGTTTTTAGAGTAATAGTTTAGTATTCTTATAAAATGTCCAATTGATTCAAAAGAGCTTACACAAATATTTCCATGTCTTCCTGCTTGCTGCTGATCATCTGATCGTATGTGCATGTCTATATATATGTGGTTGGGTTCTTTTTAAATCTTTGCTCCCAACTATTTGGAAACACTCCCTTAGATTTCTACAGAGGCAGTATAATTCCCCAGAGCAGTGCCTAGGAGCAGCGAGATACCTCATGATCAAGAAATTTAAAAAAAAAACAAAACCAAACCCATAGTAGAAGCTACAGGAAACTGACCCTGACTGTTGCCTGAGCATGGAGGTAGCATCTGCCCTCAAAGATGTTTCCATGCACTCAGTCTTTGCTGGGTGCAATATAAGACATCCGGCCAAGCGGTAAATAGAACACCATATTTTTTTCCATCAAAGGGGTACACTCTTTGAAAGCAAAACAAGGCAGGAATGGGAGGCTTCAGAAACCTGAATGGCAAGAGAAATCTCTGAGAAACACCAAGCTGGTTGTCTCAGCAGTGAAGGTGGTGATCAATGACCTATTGTGAAATCCTCATTGATGGAAGTATGGTGGTCAGTTCAGTTGAGCCAGAATTTATTTCTTGTCCTCCAGGAGATGGTCTTCATAGAGTGGACTTTAGGCATTTTCAGAACAATATTTTAACGATATTTAGATGCCTGATTTAATTTTTTGATGCAGGAAAGGCTCTACATGGCTCTGACCCTGCAGTTTTGAAATCACTTATACTTAATCATTGACTTGGTGACGATACGATCAAACCTCTGCTACAGAAAAGAGGAGAGACTTCCAGTGCTGCTACTAGTGTGCTACCTACTCTCTATTGAGTCAATGTAGCAACTTACAGAGCTGGATTGCTGCTTTTATACTTTCTGTGTACTGAAGTTATTGCAGGATAACCAGCAGGACTGATGGTTTGTTCAGATCGTTGCACAAATATAAACGTGTAGGTGTAAATTGAGGAATTAGGTCTGATTATTTTTTGGGAATGGAAAAAACCTAGACCAGTGTCGTGTCTAAGAAGGCTTTAGTTTTCAGGCAGTTTCAGGGTCTGCTAGCTTAATTTTTCCATTATTTATTTTTTAATTGGGATGGTGATGGAAATCCAAGAGTGGCTTTTTGTTCTTGTTGTTATTCTCATTGTGTTTCCTTGGCTTGTTCATTTTGCTTTTTTGGCAGTCAGAGTAGTGCACATCTCCCCAGCAGTTTTCTTGAGCTTGGGTTTTAGATAAAGCTTGAAGGCCCTGGCCCAGCATAACACTTGATTGTGTATATTCCCTTAAGCAAGTGGGTTTTCTGTCTGAAGCTTAAGAGGCTGTTCTTACACTCCAAGTTAGACTCTAAAATATTTAAGTAGGAGCATAAACCAGTCAAAACCCTGCAGTAGGGTTTCCGTTCTCATCCATAAATGGTGAAGTACCTGACCAAACCTCCTAAGTCAACAGAAAGGCTCTCTTTGACTTCATCCGGGTCTGGATCAGAGACAAATGAAGGGGGTATTTTTCCTGCTAGGCAGCATATCAGTAGTGATAGTGTAACTGTCAGGCTGAAGGAGATGATGGAGGGAGGGGCACTGAAAGTAAATGTCAAGGGGATAAAATATGAGTAGAAGTAATTTAATTTTCCTTCTTTGTTGGGTTGGTTCATTTCATATCGAAACTGAATGCAAGCTCAGCTCCCAGATCTTTGCAAAATCATCCAGACATAATGTAATTTGGGAAAATAAGTGGTCCACATTTTCTTGATGTGACAACATATGGATATTAGCATTTTTTCATTTCTCCAATCAATATACATAAAACATGCAGAAGGAAAACAAGTCATGCAATAGGACTCAGATTATTTTTTAATACTGTCAAGATTTTATCAGTCAGCAAATGAGATAAAGAAAGTATAAGTCAATTTGAAATAGCATTGGACAGCAGTGAAACAGACTCTCTCCTCCTCTCTATTTGTGCCAGCTTTTGGATTTCTTTTGTGGAGAACTTCTAATTTTTTAGTAAGCACAGGGAATGAAAACAGAGAAGGACTCTGCATTGCTTCTCTGCAATCCCTTTGCAAGAGCTACTTTTTTTTTTTTAATTTCCCAGAGGTTACCAGCATACTAACATCTTTTTTATTTTAATTTGAATTATGAAGAGTAGGAGCAGAGGGATCTTGTTCAAAGATCCTTTTTTTTTTCTCCTTGAGAAGGAAATTTTTCACAATTAAGAATGTCTAATTAAAAAGTCTGTATTTTTTTGTGGGTGTGGTTGTTGGTTTTGGGGTTTTTTTTGGTTTATTGTTTTGTTTTTTATTTTTACTAATGATGTACTTCATACATCAGTTTCTCAGGCATGGCCACAAAGGACAAAATTTACTGTGCAATTGGGTTGTGACATATGAAAAAAGGTAACAGTCTGTATTAAGTTATTATTTTGCAATGTTCCCAAGCATTTGTCCACCTGAAATGGTTCAAGTGTGGCAAAAAAAAAAAAAAAAAAAGGGAATATAATTTGACTTTGCTGTAAAGAAAACATTACAAAACTCTCCTGCCCTCCAGCAAACAGTCCAAATAACAAACAGAGGCAAAAAATGCTAAGATATAATTAAGGAGATACAATACATGTATCTCAAACTTGTAGTTAGGGATGACTTAAACACAATTTAATATACCAGACACATTGCATTGCAAGTGAATTCTCATTTCACCAAAACACTAACAGATGTTTAATCAATAAGATGGACCATAAAGGGCAGCACAATTAGTAGGTCTGAGAAATGTTCTTGTGTGATGTTAGAAAGCTGTAATTATGGACCAGATCTCATAAGTGTTTTGCACAGATGACACATAATACCAATATTCTAGCTTATAGGAAAGGCTGCATGGCACTTTTAATACGATTACAGGCACAAAGAGACAACAGCCCTGATCTTAGAGAATGCATTTTAACAAATATCAAAACTGTCACTGAATTAAAAAGAAAGGAAAAACAAAAAGGCAAAAACCAGATCCATGGACCAATTTCTCTGGGGTTTTTGTCACATTTCTGCTCAGATGGGCGCAGACAACAACTCCACCTTCCCCAACATGCCTCCTCTTATACCCTAATGCAGAAGACTCAGAACCGCACCATCCTCCTCCTCACCCTCAGCATGGGAGGGCATGTAGGGCTGGTGCTGGCAGTGGTCCGGCCAGCATGAGATGGAACAGGAGGCCTCAGCAGGAAAGGGAGTAGATAAAGCAGATGGGAACATCCTGAGGGTCCTCTAATTTAGCTTGAGGAGACAAGACTTCTAGGTCTCACCACGAACATGTTTTTGCATTACACACTCCATGATGATTGGGCTCCCAGCTGACCAGCAGCACATCATAGTCCCTATATTACCTGTTCCTTAGCTCCCACGGCAGGAGGAGATGTTGCCTGCACTTGGAGCAGCGTGGAAAGGAAGATTATTGAAGGAGTAGTCCTTGTTGTTTGGACAGTGTGATTGTACTGTTGAGCAGAGTGGCAACCAGGAAAATCACTGGAGTCATGGCTGTGATGTGAGGTTTGGTACCCTATTTTCCCCAAAAAACTGTCTGCCTTTGCCATAATGTGACTGAAAAAAGTGGAGGTAGTCCAACAAAGCTTTACTCTTCTTAGAATAAAATTAAAGTTGTAGTTGTGCATCCTACTCTTGAGTTTCTCCAGCAGACATAAGCCATTACTTTAGACAAGTGTTCTCCCATCTGCACCATGTTCAGAAACATAATCCTCCTAAATTACTGGGATTTCGAAAATGTTGCTTTTGTACATGAATTTGAACTTCCATATTTAGTGGTTTAAAGAGATCAATACAGCAATGTTCAGCAATCTGGAATTGCTATACTTAACCTGTAATTACAGCTCTTTACTGAAACTTATAGCTGGGCTGAAGCCCTTCAAATCTTAGATTAATCAGACTCAGCATAGCGCCCCTGCCTATAAATTCCAGAAAGGTAGATTTATTTCAATATAGTGAATCATGCAGGTTTTGGCAACAATCTGAAGACTATATTTTGTCCATGGGAAAGTGAAGGAAGAAATATGGTTGGCTGGCTTATGTAGAGGGAAGAAAAATCCTCTTCAAAGGCATGTTCTACAACTTAATTAATAAATACTCAACTGATTGGCTGGTGCAGTGATAGGCTTCATTGTAGCTAATGAAGCTCCATCAGTGTATGGCAGCTGAGAATCTGACCAATAATTCTTCATGTAAGATTTATAAATAGTACAGAGGAAATACACTGTCAGAAAGTATGAACAGTAGCCCTATTAATGCATACTTTTCATTTAGTTCTTCCCAAAGAGCATAAATCTCATTGCCACGGGCCTGAAGTAGTGCAGGTCATTTTATCCCACAGTGGATCTCCCAGGTGCATCCCATAATGGGTGTCCTGCTTAAGTGCAGTCACAGGCTAACCCGTGCATACACAAGAGCATGGGCCAGCAGGACTGATGCAGCTGAAGCCCCAGTAATAACAGCATCTGAACACAGCAGCTCCGCTCTTCAGATAGTCGATGCCAAACGCTCTCTAAAATGAGTTTCTTTATAAAGCCCCCCCTTCTAGGTGGGACTGCAGAGCACCGTGTTGAGCCAGCTTCTGCTGCCTGAGCCTGACATGTCCTCCTCTTTAGGAAGGTGATGGAGGTACATGGAAGGGGGGCATCCAATATCTTGCAAGCTTACAGATGCCACTGAATAGCTGTTGCTCTGTGCAACGTCTCAGGCTACTAAAGGATAAATATTCATTCGTGTGACTTGTAAAGGGAAATGCAAGATGCATATACCACATACTGCTGTAGTAACTGTGGAGCCAGCTGATTGTGTCCCCTGAATGTAGGAGGTGGCCTCTTTGTACTACCTATCTATTTTTCCCCCATAAGGTAGTGTTTAATGTTACTTTACACTCACTGGCATTAGTAACATGTCACCTGGTGGATTTGATCTGTCTTTTGGGCTCATCATTGGGCTCCAAATCTAAAGCATGTCTCTGCCATGAGGTTCGAGGAACAGTGCTGTTGGGAACAGGTACATGACCGCTGCTCAGCCGCCGATGACTTCACTCTGGATTGCACCCTTGTCCCAGCCAGCAGGGACCCCCCACTACTCCCTGGCGCAGGGACCTTCATCCTCACCACCGCTCAGCGTGGCACCTAAAAAAGAGGGAACCTCGCTCCTCAAGTGGATGTCTCAGCTTCTTACTGTAAGCCAACAGCTATTGCAGGAACAGGTGCGGAGGAGGACTACGAGGACAATGGGGGAGAAGAGAGTGCTTGTCTTAGGAGAGGAGACTGGGAAAAGCTTGGCTTGTTCAGCCTAGCAAAATGAAAGCTGAGATGGGATCTGATTGCTATCTATAAATACATCAGGAGAATAAACACCAGGGAGGGAGGAGAGCAATTTAAGCCAAAGGACAATGTTGGCACAGGAACAAATGAGTCTAAACAGGCAATGAATAAATTTCGGCTGTGTACCAGAGGAAGGTTTCTGAGCATCAGAAGAGGGAAGCTCTGGAGCAGCCAGAAGGGACTAGTGGGAGCTTAACTCCTTCTGAGGCAGCCTATTGGCAGGGCACGGGGGCACGCGCCAGCTGGGACCGGGGCTTGGTAACCCAAATGGTCGCTTCCCGTCCTCTGTCCCTTCTGAGTCGACAAATATGTGGATCTGCCCCGAGGCTTAACCGCTCTGTCTGCTCAGAGTCCTGTCACGTGCGCTTCTCTAGTCAGCATGTGGTTTTTTTCATTGTGAACGTCAGTGGCCTTCAGGTGTTAGGCATGCTTGGCTTTGGTAAGAGCTGTTCTGTCTTTCATAGAATCTGCAGAAGTCGGTAATTCAACTTACCCTGTATATGAATATATATATATAATTTTAAATAGGATGCTATTTAAAATTGTATAAATTTTATTAAATTGAAGTAAAAAAGTCAGAAGTTTGAAAAACTGATAAAGAAGAATTTAATGTAATTCTAATACTGATTTATTTTCATAAAAGCCTTTTTGGAAGCACTCAGACTGTAAAAATATTTTTTGATTCTTTTTGATTGTTTGTTTCATGACCTTGTATTTTTTTTCTTTCCAGTCAGTATATAAAACCGTGATCTAATTTAATGTAACTCATGAGAACAGACTGAAATTCAATTTTCGTGAATGGGAGCTCCTTCTAATATTTGAGATGGCATATACTACTTGGGCAAAATAACTGTGACTTTTTTACCTCCCTTTTGCTTCTTTGAGAGTCTTTGCCGTTGGTGCCTACAAGTTTCTAATTGCCTACATGTATATATATGCATAGATCCATATAGTTAGATTTTTTTTTAATGTGTTAATTTTTCCTGAACTCTTTCAAGCAGAGACAAATTTGTCTCATCCGTGCTTTAGTAAGTTTTCAACTACCAATGATACTTACCAAAATACTCCTGCCAGTTCAGATTTCAGCACTTTCTTAAACTTACCAAGTCCCAATTTTATTCAGTAGCCCTCTGTTTAGGATATTTACTTTGACAGGGCATAGATTCAGACCTTCTCTGCCTGAGTGTATCTTAACCCCCCAGCACTTCTTTTCCTGGTAATGTATCCTAACATTTAGGTTTATCATCTGTTCAAAAAGCTGGGGATGAAGAGCTGTTCTCAGTCCTTCCTGTTGGTATTATTCCATTTTGAACAAATAATTGGGTCCCTTTTATTTTAGCATCCGGACCAGCAGCTACAGAAACATTTGTGTTCCCTCACCAAATATTTAAGTGTGCTATTCGAAGTGGAGCAGTTTGAGCAGATGAGCCTCAGGGAGGCCTGCTTCAGCCCGCACTAATAACTTAGCAGTTGAGAGACTCACGTGAGAGGTAAGAAACCTTGGGTCAAATCGTTGCTCTGAATCTGTAACGTACAAAATAATAATAATAATAATTAAAAAAACCCTACTTTAATCACGTTCCTATTTTCACCTGTTGTAAATGGGTTCTTTATTATTATTTAATCAAACCAATATTTTTTCCCCAGGTCAGCTGCCAAAGTGAACAAAACATTTCATGCCAATGTGTGGTGTGTTCATATAAATTCATCCATGATGCTTCAGTACATTTGTGTCCAGTCCATTGCCTAAGAAGTGCAGCAACCCTATACCATTTCGTACATTGCAAGTCTTAGGATGTGTAGGCTCTACACAATATTGTACAGTAGAAAGACATTTGAGCTAGCTTTAGTTATCTTGGGTACTGAAGCAGAATAGCCACATTAGCATGATACCTCACAAAAGTGGAGTAAATTACCCCTGGAAATGTTGCACCCATTACTGTCACTACCAATTACAATAATTAATGTTATTCATCTCTAGGCAGCGGATTAAAACTGAACTAACCCATTAGTAACTGAATGTCATTGCGACTGGAGGGTTGTTGGATTGCCTGCGTGAAGGTGGTGATTTCGTTTCAGTTCCTATTGGCAAATGGCCATGTTCTTTAAATGAATAATAAATGAATACACAACAAGCAAAATCTTGGCTCCCTGGAGCTCTCCATTAACTGAAATGGTGCAGGACGCAAACACATCTGTGTCAATTATTGAAAACTTTATCATGATACCAGATATTTCTGGGTTTGAATATAGAAAGGAGTTGAGGATTGAATGGATCATGGAGACTGAGGTGCTCTATTTCTCCTTTGGAAAATCCCTCTAGAGTAAGGGTGTTCATGTACCCATTTATAAGTTTTTTAGTAGTTGAATGAATGTCTGCTCCGTTGCTGCCTGTTTGTACTATTTCCTGTTTGTTTATTAAATGATCAGTTACAATGAAACACACAACATAAAGAACTAGTCTTGACAGAAATCACCCCTCAGTCACAGCACATGTATTACTATAATTAGATTATTTTATGCATTTCTATGTAAGCACACACTAATCAGTTTTCCAACACTGTTCCAAAAAATAAAATAAAGCTTAAGTTTTAGAGACCCATTAGTTGCAATTTGCTAAGCACGGCTAGTGAAGAAAACCTCACCCACGTTCAATTCTATAAATAGCTACTGCAGTTAGACAATAGTTAAGTCTCTTTAGCTGATTTACTTCATCTTTCTGTAGGGTGTTTTCCAGATCTGACCTTTTTCATCCTTATACTCTTAGTTCCTATTTAACATATCCTTAGGCAAGCTGACATGCTTTGACCAACACCCCCACCCCCCGAATATGGTTGCTTCTTCCTTGCCCTTTGGTGAATGAGAAACAAGCAAGGACCATTGAACTCTTTAAGGAAGAAAACAAGACTCATGCAATTTATTAAAGAGAACTATGAACAGACTCTGGATGAAGTGTGCATTGCTACATTGGTTCCTAGGCTATTTGCCTAGTGTTGGGTTGAGGTTTTAGTTTCTTGAGGACTGTTGTTTTTGTTGTTGTTTCGGGGTTTTTTTTTAACACGACTATTTCTACACAAAGTACAGGACTAGAAATGGGCCAAAATTTTAACCCTAATATGGAAATGACAACATGCAGCTATGCAGAAAGGTAAATAAGTATTTGTCGTGTGTGTTGCTAGACAGAGTAGCCAAGATGAGAAATTAACCTTGTGGTCCTGGCAGAGGGGTGCTGAAAGTGAAAGAATGACCTTTCTGAGCTATGCACAGTACAGTTATCATTGAACATGGAGCAGGAACGACTTCCTTTGCATCATACTCTTTGGGTGCCTGGCATGCCACTCCTCTGGGAGAAGATAAATTCATACGGAAGAAAGTCTACTTTTCATTTGCCTTCCAGCCGTGGCACCCAATTGCCGCATGTTTGTCCTCTTTTTTGACCTCTTCAGCATATAGTCATGTCCTGTTAGACTCTTAGGCTGTCATGTAAACCGAGCAAGACACATTCAGGTGTGGAATTTGAGGGAAAATCAATAACACAGTGATTAGTGCACATGGCTCTCAAATGCTCAAACTTCCAGGCTGAAGTCCACAAGCTCTCAGAGTCAGGATGAAGGTATAAATAATTATTAGACTCCTATTGCTTCTCAGAAGCTTATCTCTGCATTTTGCCTACAGTATTAATAGAGACACAGCCTTCTAATTGCATTATATACATTATGTTACATTTGAGTCTTGGTAAAGCAAATTAATCAGCCGTGTCTAAAAATAATGACCGTGGCTCTTTAAGCTAACTGTGCATCTCAGTCATCTAAAATGTAACTCCTACGTGGTTTGCAGTATCGCCCATGCTCATAGACAAGCAAGATGTTCATGCTGCAATGTTTAGACTCTGTAATGCTTTCAATATGTGAGGTGATAATCCACTAAGATGCTCCTGATAATCATTTTTTCTATGCTTTATTTGTCCTTATTAAATTACAGAAACCCCTGGGCTGGGACTTTTGAATATTTGCCTCTGCCCTACACAATCCCCTTTAGCTCTGAGAGTTGACCCATGGGATGAAGCTTTAATCAGCGTTTTAGATCCTGAGAAAGATTTAGCTGTGTCAGTCAAGGTGAGCACCATGGGTCTGTCCAGGAGGCTACACAAGAGGGGAGGGCTCTGCAGGGGGCAGCTGGACAAGTGGCAGGAAACATTACAGTGACAAAGCTGCACAAGCCTATTTCCCACCAGAGGAAGATGGCTTTAAACTCTTTTTGGGACTTCCTTTGTGGAGACTGCCAGAATGCAAATGGCTTGTCTCCCACGTGCCCTGCATTCATCATCTCTGCACAGGTCCTGCGAGCGTTCAACAAAGCTCCAGCTGGTAGCTAGCAGCTTTGGCTATGCCAGTAAGAATATATTAGATTGTTGCAGGGGATATTAGAGCAGAAGGGTATTGCTTTTTCTCCCTCTGTTGCAGGGAAAGGATATGTTTCATAGTCTATGCCAATTGGAGAAGAACTCTCCTGAGACTGCATTCTATAAAGGAGTTTATTTACTCTGCAGCAAAAGAGTTACCCAGCAGCCAGGCTCCTGACTCAGTTGCCGTGCTCTTAGAACTGCCTGTTCAGTGCTGCAAGTTCAGTAAGTTGCAGAGGAAACCTGCTGGAGACACATGGGTACAGCACGACTTACGTGAAGCTCTGTTGAAGAGAGAGAAAGTTTTCTGTTCTTAATGCGGCAGTAAATCCCGTGTTGTACAAACTGCAGTAGCAATAACAGTGGAATGGCACCCCACACCTCAGCACAGAGTGGTGGCATGACCTACTGGGTAGGGAAGCTCTCGGTAATCCTTTCTGCTGTTTTCTTCCCTACAGACACCAAAATGCTGCTGAATTCACAAAGTCCTTGTTGGGATTTTCTTTTTCAGTTGCCTCTTTTGACAAGACACAGCTGGCACTTTTATTCAGCATCCATCAGTACACCAGTTGCAATGCCTTACTGCAATCTTTTTGTCTCCATTGTTGCCCTGTTTTCTGTTGTGCTGGCTGTAAATGAATCGATTTGTGCAATTAGCACTGGAGCTGTAAAGTGCCTAATAACAGGGAAAACAAGAGCCTGTGCGCTGAGGAAACTAGATGCACGAAATGACGCAACCAGATTGGGGGATGTCATGTCGTGCAACGTCTGACATTTTTTCATGAACAGAAGCAGAATATACTCATTGCGGTTCCAAGGTATTTGGAGATATCGTAGCAGTAAAGCTCTCAGCCAGCAAATTCTGTAAGTATCTGAGAGGTACCACCAATAATAAGTTTAACAGAGACTTCTGTGGCACGCCATTTGGCTTCAATGTAAAGTATGTGCTTGAGAATCAGCAGAATTGGTGTTTGAAATAGTCATTGGCTGATATAAAACCTTGCATAAAACTAAGGTTGTCCAAGGACTTTTTTACTCCAATAAATGGAAGTTGTTCAGTCTATCTTCAAATAAATAATGGCAATCTGGGCACTTTGCTGGCACAACAGAAATGACGTGAGAGGGCACATGGGGAGAGTGCAATTTGACGGCAACTAGGCTTGCATTTGAAGCCTGTGATAGCTGGAACTTAAAAGGGGCTAGAAGCTAGACTCAAGTTGTACATGAATACAACTACTAGCATGTTGCAGAGATCCAAGGCTTCAAACATACATGCAGAAAATGCAGGGCGACAGCTGAAAATGATTGATCTCAGCTGTATTTTGTTGTCCAGCTCGGTTGAGGCCTCTTTTCTAGCCCAGGTAGTTTTATTTCACAAACAGTAGGCATCGTGCTGGGAAAGAGTTCTGGCTGGATGGTCCTGGAGCCTCGATGAGGAAGCTTGTGCTAAAATGCTGTCCTGACCTTTAGAGAGGATCTCAGATTGATGTATTCATGCGTGGCTGTCTGCACTTAGGATCCAGGACCAGTATCCACTAAATAAGATTTCTCATGGTTTTCCACTGAATTCAGTGGAACTGCTCATGTGTGTAAATGTTACTCAGCTGTATGTATAGTGTCAGGACCTCAGACATGATGGACAAGTTAATTATAAATAGGTCAAAATGTGATGAAGCTCAAGTTGCAGTTGTAAAGTTTGCGTTAGTTATTAAATATTCAGGCTACTGTCATACTTGGACTGATTGCTCTAAGGTTACGAAGCAAGTCTCTAATATTTATGACATGTCTTGTTCACTTCTTCTTCTTGACACTGTCTTGAACTGATGGAGACAAGGTGATGGATTTTTTTCCAAGCACCTATAACCCTTGTATCTTAATGTTTGCTTAGTGCAAATGTGGAAGGCAAGAATTTGAGGATATACACTTTAGGGCTGAAAAGTTTAGAAGCAAACAGCTCTTACTTTGAGGTAGAGATACATATACTCAATTCAGTGCCAATATTCACTCACTATATAAAGTGATATCATATGCTATACTAGCGGACTTTTCTTTGTTCTACTTTTCCTCTTTGTCCTACTCCCATCACACAAGATTCTTTTAAGTATAGATAACAAGGCGTATATGGGAGGTAGATTCTTAGATTGATCTATCATTTATAGTTCAAGCATCCATTCTCTTTCAGTTTTAAGAAGAGAAACAACCTCACACCTTTAGCTTTGTACTAACACATAGCTGACACCAACTGCCCCACCCATCACCACCAGGTTAAAGGATGTTCTGATATTTATGAATGCACAAAGTCACACGTCTCATTTATCTCCAGACCTGAGGCCCCATTATCATGTCAACTCGCTTGCTCAACCTGAAATCCTTGTGGAGAGAAATTAAAGAAAAAGGTGTAACAGAACAAATATCCCTTAATCAATTGCCCTCTGACATCTCTCACTCGGAGGTTGGAGCTTGCGAAATGAATTAGTGTAATAAGCTCCATATGTACAGCAGATGGCATGGACATTATAATAAAAGTAGATGAAATAAAACCTCAAATCATTTGTAATGATTTATAATTATTGATCCCACTAAAGCATTTCTCTTCCTTTGGGGAGGGGAGTAAAGAAGGAACATTAGCTATGTTCTTTATTATATATTGCACACTTTTTTCCTCTCCATACTGAGCTGAAAAAACTATAACACATAGAAAATCACTAAGCATTCAGGTAAAAAGCCTTTTAGATAAAAGTTTAAATAAATTTGCTATCTATTCCAAGGAGTTTAAATAGGATTTCAAAGTGATATTTTAAACAAAACTGCTGTATGAAGTGATTTTTTGGGGGTAAAACTACATATCTAAATCTCTCAGTTTTATGGGGCATATCCATCTGCATCAGTCACATTGCATTATGTTGTTTCACAAAATGTCATAACATCTTATAGGACATATTTTTTCTGAAAACCATTTTTACTTAAATGGTAGGGTATGCTGCTCACAAGAAAAGCAAGATTAGCTGGCAAGGTATGACAATATAGAGCTGAAGGGAAAAGAGAAAAACCAAAGACAAGAAACTTAATTTAACTGTCCCTTAGAAATAACATATTCTGAAGAAAGGCGGGGGGGGGAGGCGCGGATTCTAAAGAACAGTATGCCTGCACGGGTATTAGCAGGCGATAAAAAATGCCTAAACCTTGATTTAGGCAAGCTCAATCTCAGATCCCAGCTCAGAAAATATTTTTTTCTAATGGGGGCTGCACATATGTCATTGTGATTGCTACAGTGAGGAGTTTCATTTCCAAAGCCTGCTCTAAAGCCCAGAAGATGAAAGAAATAACATCTATAAAAAGTTTAAGCGTAACTGAGTTATCTGCTGGTTACGTGCTTCCCAGTTCAGGGAACTATTTGCACAGCTTAACTACATCTTTAGGCTAGCATTTGTTTAATACAACTGACCTCGAAACTACTTCAGCACACAACCAAAGTTACGCACTAAATTAAAGCTGTCATGCAGACTTAGGACCTTGTTAAATTATTTAACCTATTAGTGTAGCTGAGAATTAATTTAAGTAAAGAGAACTTACCCCTGTTAATTTACAGAGCTTAACAATGTCTCATATACAGCAAAAACAGGTGAGTTAAACATGTTTTTTTTAATTCACATGAGCACCACCGATTTACAGAAACAGCTGTAAATCTTTTCCTTGCTGAGAGGAGAGAGACTTTCAAATTCCTTGAACAGATCCCACTGATAGAAACATGGGGACTGATTACTGGGGATAAAGATTATAAGACTACGTGATTTGCCATATTGTGTAGACACCACGTGGCAAACTAGGTGGTGATTGAATATTGCCAAAATTAATATTACTGGGTTTATTAACAGTTACATCAGCTATATTATGTACTTTCTGCAGGTGTCTAAAGTTCCTAACTGGAGAGTACCACCTCATTATGCTAGGTGCTGCACCAGCTCCTCAGAGGGTCATCTGTTGAAGGACAGCACTTGTCTCAAATGAGTTGTACATTCCCAGTTGCAACTAAAGTCTGTTCAAAGGAGGGGAGCATAATTTCTTAGGAAATTTCAGTACTGTTTCCATTCTCCTTGGTTAAAAATGGTCCCATGTTTTAAAAAAAAAAAAAAAAAAAGCATCATCTGTACCACTTTAGCACTGGTTTAATCAAAGTTTGATTTGAAGTTGTTACAGAATCATTCTGCTTGTGGTGAATAAAGATACAGTATTGAGAAATAATGGCAATTTTCTCACATGAAACTCCAGTGAAAAACCTTTCCTGAAACCTCTCCCTACAAAGGCCAAACAAAAAAGGCATGTGACAGGCTGTCATCACAACAATACAGGAGAGGGAAATGAATAATCAAAAGAGGCTACAGCGCAGGAAGGCTGAGGCTTTGCTGTGTTCACCTCCTGGCATGCTATTTTTACCTACCCGCTTGCTGTAAGCCTTGTGGTGGGGTAGCGTTGTGCTGGGGGATGTGAAGGTCCCACAGGCACGTGGGCAGGGACCGCAGCGAATGCTGCTGCCAGCACAGCCCTGGGCGGGGGGAATGGCCGGGCTGAGCAGGGGTGGGGGAAGGACCCTGGGGCTGGGCAGAACAGTTTGTCTTTGAGTAGGTAGGGTGCCGTTGTTGGTGTAAAGGTCCCTACCTTGTGCACACAGAAAGTAGTAATCAACACGAGTCATCACCTGGATGGACAGTTGCAACTGAGCCTTCACGGCACGTACAAGGAAGACACAGCTATTCTTTCATCTTCAGAGTGATCTGTAAGACACCCTCCACATCTTTATGGGGAAATTTGCAGAACTGTGTACAGTACTCTCCTAGCTGGCCTACAGAGATTTTTGGGTTGCCTTTATTGGCGTTTAATTTCACACAGACATATGCTCTACAGCTTCCCAGCCCAAACATTACATTCTTTCAGCTATCAAAAAAAGTTTGTTAATAAATTTACAGTCTGCCCTGCCTTTTGTCGTCAATGGAGTGGAGACCCCCATGATGGCTGTCATGTTTTGTACTCTGATATAAAGACCTCTCTTGCCCTTGCAGTCCCTCAGTGGCTCCCAGCCCCTCACCTGTAGCAGCTCTGCTTTTCTGGGGGGTGCCACAAGGCAGCGATAGATCCGCAGTTTGGCACTTGACGGATGGGAGCCTGCCGCGGGGTTGTGGTGCCAGGCTGCAGCCACGGGGATGTGCCAGGCTCTGCCAACGACAGGGACCCATCGAGCTGACGTTCTCCAGAGCACACCTCTGCAGGACCCCACGAGGGACCCAAGGGACACGTGCCCATGATGTGGCTTCACAGCCTGGACTCTCGCCCCAGCACCAGCCCAACACCGGCGTGCAGGCTCTGAGATGCCAGGAGGTGAGAGGCAGGGCAGTGACCACCGTCCTGGCAGGCAGCCTGGCCCACCGCCCTTCCCAGCCCACAAGGAGACACAAGCACTGGCTGTCCGGGTGAGCCCTGCCCTCTGCTCCCTAGCCAGAGTTGGCATCTGGCATAAAGCTGGCTTTATATGCGGTGCCCTCAAAAAAATAAGAATTAGGTTTTGTCCAACCAAAGCTTCCTTTCCATTAACATTTCAAATTGAAATATTACTGAGAAATTTCTACACGTAATTTTAGAAGGTTCTTTTGGAAACAGACAAGTGGGAGGAAACTTGCTCAAACTGTATCAGCCAGGTCTGTCAGACCAGGGAGCATCACTTCACAGTAAGGAGGTTATCCATAGATTTGAAGGAACTGAGTGAAACCTGCTACTGTATTTTAGGCTACCTCTGTCCTCTAACCCAGGCTTTCCTTCCACGCTTGAATCTGGATTTTGCAAGTGGCTTTTTGCATGACCTTTGCATTCTCTGTTTTCCTGATGCATCCCCAGGCAAGCAACCATATACCTGCTGTCTCATTTCTCACTGTCTAATTGCTAACCTATGTCACAGCTGGTTATGTAAGGTTTGCAGCGTGAATGGGGTGTGCTGCTGAAAAGCCTTTGTTTTCCAACACAGTGCTTTTCATTTAGTAGTCATGTTGTTAATATAAAGGAAGAGCAGAATCCTGTTCTTTCTTTTATTGATAAAAAAAAAATCAAAATAACACATACATGCTTCTGCCCCCAACCCAACAAAACAAAAATGGCTAGAGGTAAACCTTTAGGAACAAAGAATTCAGTGCAAATTCGAAACAAAACAGAGATGCTTTCCATTTTTCATGAAAATTTTATCTTTTTCTTTCTTTTATCAAACATTTTGACTACCTTTCCACATATTTAACCTTCTGTTTAAAGGTTTTTTATAGCTTTAAAAAAAAATGCATTAGCAAGAGGCAAAGAAAACAAAAAAAACCAACCACCCTAACATAACCACATTTAGTCACACTTCAGTGGGGCTGAAGGATGGTGCTTCTGTGATAAATCCTTGAAGAATGTCTCCTGGGACATCGGTCCCAAGAGAAGTGGTGGCTTCAAGGCTGATAATCTCTTTGTGGTAAGATAAAAGCAAAATAGCGTTGGCTGAGTGCTGGGAGTGCTCCAAGTGCATCCTTCTGCCCCATCTGAACCCTCAGCACACCCTCTTTCACACAAGGTAAGTTTTTACAATAACGCAAAAGGCGGTCACTCTGAGATAATTTCTACTTTTCCAGAAGGGGAGGGGAAAAAAAGCTCCTGTAGCTTGAGTAAATGAGAAAATTGTTTCTCTGCTTTGGAATTCTTAAAGGTTAGGAGAGGCAGAAATCACCACCAGTTAGGAACAACTGAAAATAAGCCATTGAAAGAGACAAGAAATAAGGTGAAGGAAGAGAATCATGGCTGGATCTTGGTTATTTAGTTTCCAACGAGCTTTCATGGCTGTTTCTACAACCTTATTTTTCAGATCTCCCCCCTCCCACTGTGTTAATGAGGCGGGAAGTGACCTGCCTACTTATTTTCTGGCTTCATACTTAGCAAGGGGGCAACATGCTGAACAGCTAACTGTGTGCACGGTATTGTGGATCAGATCCACGCACTATGTGACTGACGATTGTAACATCTCTGAAAAAGTATACACCAAGCTCCAGGTTTGTATTTGCTTTGGGTAGATAATGGCATTTTCTCTCAAGCAAGCTTTTCTTTCCTTTCTCCACAGCGTGATCATCAGGCATCATGCTGAAGTGGCACATATATTATTCTAATTAAGACCCTTAAATTTAAGGAGGAATGCCTCTGTAACTGCATGGGGCTCAATAGAAATTCCCCATGAACACCACACATTTCACTCCCATCAGTATTTGCAAGCTATGAGCAGCTCACATTCGTGCCAACTCCATTTGCAGAGCAGCTCTGCACTGTTTCTTGGAGCGAGGCTTTTTCCCCCCGCCTCTCTCTTGCAGCCGGTGGCCTTTGTCTCCCATGCTTTTCCCCATTTGTGAATGTTACTGGGAAACCCTGAGCACAGACTGAGGAGGGCATAGCCGCCAGTGCTACATGTAAGAGAAAGTGTCTGGGATGTTGGATCTGTGAGTTAGCACCACTGACGTGATTCTCTGCCCCACTGCAGGAAGTGTTTTTTCTGTCCAGCATGTGTTCATCATCCACATTTCAAGGGTTGCCTGTGTTTGCCTTTGAAGTATCTCTGTGGCCGCAGTAAATGCGCAGGCTCCCTGTGGTAAGAGAAATGTGGAACCGGGCGGTGGGAGTTGTGGGCAGCTGATGTAGACACAGGATGAAGTGTGCTCATGATCTATGTGAGCTGATAGTAGGAATGAGAAACAGAGCAGGATGTAACCCTTGATTTGGAGCAATATTGCATCTGCCCCAGCTCTGAACACAACTGCGTCTTCCTCTTCTTCTTTAACAAAATCCCGCAGAGATTCCCTTGGAGAACACAGTGGGCTAGGAAGAAGTAAAGCTTCGGCTGGAAACCAATTGCTTTCCAGTATATGAGCTTTCCAGCTCCTTCCAAGATCAACACAGTAAAACAATACAGCTGCATACCTGCAGACAATATAATGGCAGAGCAAATTGCTCTCACAGAAGAAACGCTGTGCTGCTGTACCCCAGAAGACGCTTTCAAAACTCCGTGGGAGAGCTGTCTGGATCGCTTTGACATAGACAGGAAAACCGTTTCTTTGTGCATAAGGTGAAATGACAGCTTTTAAATTGTGAAAGCAGCTAGAAGTTATTTGTATAAGTTTCACGAGGCTTCCAAATCAAGTAACAAGCCTTAAACTGGGGGACACGATTTGGCATAGTTGAGACAGGAGCTGAACCTAATGCAGGATTTCTCTCCCTAGTCCATACCGAGTTACATTTCACATCCATATAGCCTGAAGCTTCAGCATTTCTCAGGAGAAAATGTATGATCAGGTTAAATCCTGGGAGGACACTAACTTATTTCGTTATTTTTCTTTGAAAATATTGACTATATCCTGACCAAGTTTTGTCAAAGAATGTGTACTCAGCTATGCATAAATGTTCATAGCATCATGTACATCCACAGTATATTCCTTTGGCTACATCAAAAAGTTTCCTGAAAAGAATCAGTTTCTGTTCCCAGCTCTCTCCTGACATTGTGTGTCACCTTGCAGATGGCACTGGGCATTTTGATCTCCTCAGAGGTTAAATCCTTGGAGATGCTTGTACTGTGACTAGCTTAGAGGCACCCTGATCTCCCTGTTACATCTCAGTGATGTAGTAATCTAAGTAACAGTAGGCACATCTCTTAAAAGATCATGCTGAGCTCTATGGCACTACTACACATCTAACTGCTACCACGTGTAACTGTGTGTGCTGCATATGTACACGTGTGCTGCTTCAGCTTTTCAACCTCCAGATTCGGCAGCACAGCAAAGTGGATGACTACACTGAATCTTTGTTAAAGGCCAGCAGAAAAGATCCCTGACGAATGCCCACTTCGCACGAAACACGAAGCATACGTTGTGTTAACTCATTTTAACTGCACATTGACATATCATTTGGCTTTTTTTCTCCAGTTAGAGGGTGCCATGTGCAGTGCATCCCACCAAACAGGAATCAGGGAGAGCTACCCCGGGACTTCTCACTGACAGTGAAGGTTGCAAACTGTCCTCATTAGCATGCAGCCTACTAAAAGAAGTGTAAGTAAGGCTTTGCATTAAGAAAGCAAAGAGTCTGTGCCCCAGAATACTGATTGCTGTGAACAGCAATGCTACAGTGGATGGCATTAGGTAGGAGAACAATTTTGAGAGCAGAGTATATAGATGATTTGGCTATTTCAGGTCAAGCACTTGACTTTAAGGGACTCCTAATCAATTTGGAGCCTAAACCTGGAGTGACTGTCCTTCCACTTTTCACTAGGAGGGCCTTGGGAATGGCCTTTTCTCTTCACGACTAGTGCTTCAAAAATCAGGGATGATCTTGAGCTACCAAATTCGTACCTCAAGCTGAACTTGCCTTGCAAAATTGCTTCAGGATTTTGGTTTCTCTCTTACAGGAATTTGATGGCATGGGGGCAGAGCCCAGCCAAACAACTGCCTGCCAAGCAAGCACCAAGTTCAGAGCTCAGCCTGATCTCCAGAAGCTCGCAGCTTCGAGGGCTTATGTTCAGCTTCCTCTCTGATCTTGAAGGCGGTATGACTGTGTTACTCTCCACCAGTGCACAGCTTTATCATGAAAAGAAGTCCAACGAAAAAGCAGTCAGCACTTCCAACCCAAGCGCCGTAGTCAGTAAATACAACTGCATACAAATTGCTTCCTCCTCTGCAATATGTCCTTGCATCTGTCAGAACTGATGCCTCTGCTCAGGTAATGCCAGAGCTCCCCGGTGCCACTGGCTCCCACGGGAACTGAGATGAAGGGGAGAGCAGTGGAGGGAAACATGCTACATGTCTTCCCACCCTGCTAAGCTCTCAGACACTCCTAGAGCCTCCAGCAGTGTCTGTTGCTTATTTCAAGTCATGATAGACATTTTGGATAGCACAGTTCAATTTTGAGTCTCAAAATATATGTATGAATGACGTAATATGTTTAGGGGAGTTGTGATAATAAATTACTTTCTGGATCGTACTTAGTCTAAAGGTTACTCAGGCAACCTAGATATCAATATGCATATAACCAACTGGGTTTTGAATCAATTACTGTTTTCCACAAAGCATTTGCATTCTGTACCTTGTTATGAAAGTGATCTGCTGGCACCATCAATCAGTATTTGCCTCACATACATTTACTCACATACCATTACTAGAAATAAAGTCTTGTAATTATTACCTAAAAGCATAGGTCTTTGTACTGCTTTCCCATTGTGGTGGTGGTTTTTAACTGGCATGTTTGGTTCTTATCGATATGCTCCTGTAGTGGAGGATTTTCAGGGCTGCCTTTGGATGTATTGTGTAGAGAAAGCTTTTATAGGAATTTTTTGTATTAAAAAGGGAAAGTCTGCAGGTCTTGCTCAGAATTTGTTCTCCATCATCTTTGTTTAGCAGTGATGCTGAAATTGAAAGGTACGGTCTTTAGAGAGGGTCTGCCCTACTCATTTACAAGGAAAAAGTTACACATATTGTATGTGGCTCTTCACAGGCCTCCTACAATTGCTTTTTAAAGCTTCTCTACATACCTATTTCCCTCAGAGGCCACAAAAAAGGGTCACAATCATTGACGTTTGAAGATATCTAGCTGACTTTGTCTTGTAAGTGTTCTGGTCTGGGATCCAAGTAAAATAGGCTGCATTTTTTAGTTTCATACCGGTTTGTCTTTTTCTGCAGTGAGAAAGTGTAATAAAAGTGTAATAAAAGAAAGTGCCTGTGTAATATAAGATACAACATGCAACTGCAGATGTAGCAGATTAGAAAGCAGTACCTTTGGCCATGATCAGAGATGGGCCCTGTGTTTCATTCAGCCCTGCAGGAGGTGGCAGAATGAAACATCCCACTGCCAGAAGTGGTAAGGGCTGTCTACCTGTGCTGGAGGTCCTGCGCTTCTCCATTCGTGCTCCAGGGGAGACGTGAGGAATAGTAATAACATCTTACAGTGTCGCACAAATGTTCATCCTGACTACATTACTTGCATTCCCCCCCCCCGCCCCCAATTCAATGAGAAGAGGTAGATTTATAAAAAAGTTATTACTGAACCCTGCTTGTGCACATTTGCATATCTCTGTGGGTGTCTATTTTGAACAAAATATGGTAAGGCAGAGAAACCTGGTCCCAGCTCATTTTCAGGACATGCTCAATTCTATGCATATGAGCAGTGCCTTTGAGTTCAGTGAAACCACAGAATTCTTTAAATGAAGCGCTCAGATGGATCCCATTACAAAGCTAAGACCCACAAACCTGTGAAATTTGACCTGTGAAATGTTGATCTCTGATTATCAAACTTTTCTTTCCCTGTTAACCCAAATATCAGTTATTCTGGAATTGAGGTGTATTTTTAGAGAGGAGTAATAAAGTTTTATGGTCATAGATTGCTAAACGCACAGATAGCTTCTCCACCCTCTATATCTCAATGCACAACAATGAGAAAGTAAGCTATAACTCAGTATAAACTGGCTTCTTTATTTGTTCAGTCTTTGCAACACAATGACTCTTAACGAGCACAGTCTGAAGGCTGTTTGTGCCTACAAACAATTAGTGCAGATCTCTGATAAGTGATTTTGGAGGTCATAGGTTTTGGCAACCTGACTAAAGATATCTTTGAGGAGTCTGATTTTCAGAAGGCTTCTTAATGCTTTCCAAAACCGGGACTCCATCAGTAGGGATTTTAAGGAATCTCTGGACACCTTGAAGCATCAGGGCTTTGCCCCTTGTGGCTAGAGCCACAAGTTGAAATAGATGACAGACAACTATGGACAGGACATGCTGCAGCTATATTTATCTTCAGAGACTTCCTAGATATTGCTGCCTTAAAATTCTTCTGGTGCTAGCACTTTTAAGACACTTTTTATCTTGATTAAACCACTTGAATAAAGGAATTGTCATTTATAAATGTACCTGGAAGGATCAAAAAGAATCTCTTTGCTTTCATGCACCTCATTTTTTTTCAGTCTTAATTTTAGTAGGGATTGCATATTCAGATTTTGGTCACAGCTGTTAAATGAGCCATTGGGAGGAAAGCAATGAAGAACAAAGAAGAGCAATGAAGAATAGTAAGGGGCTGGTGAAGCTGGTTAGCAGGTGGAATAGGGAGATCTTGGCTGCTGGGAGAGATGAGCCAGCAGAATAGTTTGGCACATGGTCTCAACACCTACATGTGGCTTCTGACAGAAGAAACTTGAATACCAACCATAAGAGTTTTGCAGGTCATTCTTTGTGTTGAACACCCAAGACTGCTGTTATGGGAGCACTCTACTGGTCTGAGTTGTTGGCAAAGAGCACTCAAGGAACACCCAATAGATCTGATGTTTGAGACCTGTACGATTGATTACAGCTGATCATTGCCAATGGTGTTTGTTGTGTACCTTTTTCATCAACTTCTTGCTAGCAGAAACAGAGGGAATTATTGCCCACTTAGTTTTGTACACTATGTCTGGCAGTCATTCTTATCTGAGAAAGAGAAACAAACCCATAAAGTATCTGACCGACTGTTCAGTGTTGTGTATTTAGGACTCGGGAAGTACCTGCCTGAAGCAGAGTCTCCTTATGTCTTTAATCCTCAGAATGTGTAGTCCTACGCATAAAGATCAGTATTCATAGCTGATCAATTTTCCTGGAGCTGGTCAAATTAGTAGTCTCCATTAGTTACCCAGGCAGGAAATTACCCAATTTCTGGTAATTTATATCTCATACTCCACTAGTATAATATGTATTTGAAAATAATTTATGCAAAGAGATATCAGTCCATGCATTGGTGATTTTGATTAGTCACCTCTTGTTAATATTTTTGAGACAGTACAGGCATCTAAATCACATCCTGCTATTTCTGCCTCCTTATTGGATAATTAAAAACTGCAAACAGAAGCCTAGTAAAGGACACCTAAAAATACATAGAAGTTTGTGGTTTTAGTCTGAATTTTCAGACTAATCAGCACAACTAAGGAAATTTCAAATTTTTTACAAACATTTCCAGAAAAAACTTAGAAACTAAATTATTGTGAGTAGAGCAGCTCAAAATCCTGAATTCTCAATGTTGTAGGAGGTTTCAAGATAGTAAAAAGTTTGTTATTTTGGAATGAAAATTAAAATACTTACAACTTCTAAATGAAGAGAAAAACCAAAATATCTCATCTTGTAATTATTAATTATGAAAGTAAATAATCAGCTGTTCTTGCGTTGTTACCTTGGCCATCCTGAAGGATTAAAGAACAGTCTGGAGAGCCCCAACACAAAGCAAGGAGGCTAAGTGACCTGTAAATCTGAGATGTGACTGAAGTTTTCCAGGCTTCCAGAATTTATTCCACAAAGCCAAAAAGCAGAGCTCCTGAAAGCTTTGACTGAATCAGTATGATTGGGCACAGCCCTAAGATAACTGGCTTTCAAACCACTCATCAGCTCGGTGAAACTGAAGTATTTCTGCAAACATTTTTCTTTCAAGGAACAACATTTTTTTCCCTTTAAAGAAAACTTGTAGTATAGCAAAATATCTGATGAGCTCTACTGAGGAGTGATGTTGATCCACAAATAACTACGGAGTTATCACTTCATGTTGACTTGCATAAATATTAACTGTTTGTGTAACAAAAAGTTCTTGCTTTTAATATGCATTTGTAATGAAATTTGATAGATTTCTATGTGTTGTCCAGAATTTCTGCTGCACATTTCAAACTGTATTCTGTTTTTTGCATGCAGAAGCATCGTATTTTTTCAAATAAAAGAGACTGCCCTTTGCAAAAGCTCCATTTTTACTTCTTGAGATAAGGTGAATGAGTGTGCTGCTTAATTATTTAAAAAGCAAAAGCTAATGGACTTCCTATAATGTGGGTTCTTATAATTTCCTAGAGCATCCTTCTCTGTGTACCTGTGTGTGGTTCCTCTCTGTCCTCATAAATCAAGTCTCATGATCAATTGCAGGAACACCTGGGGAACAGAATGCAATGTTGTGAAGAAATTTCTTTGTACCAGGATATCATTCACTTCAATTTAAAAAAATAAAGAAATTAAAGAGAAGTACAGCCATATAATCAGGTTCTTTTTCCTATTGCAGTAAGCTTCATTAAAGATCTCACATCTTTGACTACTGCCCTTTATCCTGTCATCTCTATTTCTTGGGATTGTTTTGCTTAAATGGAAAAGAACATGTTTAACTTTGTAATACAAAACACAGCTGAAATCATTGACACTTCAATCAGCCTTTATTGTGTTGAAATCACAGTAGGATATCCCTTACTTAGACTGTAGTGACACTAAAGCAGAATTGATTTCAGTGTGAGAAGGAATGGCAATCGTATGCAAATATATAAATATCAGTGCAAAGAAGCATACAAACAAATTTGCTGTTGGCAGAGTTTGTTTTAATTTTCAAATGTAATAAAATAGAGGAGGTGAAAGGAAACAAAGGAAAAAACCAAAATTAACTAATCAAGTCACCTCCTGGCTGAAGTCTTCAAAGTCCTGCTGTTCGGAGGCAGTGAGCATTGAAGTCAGTTACCTGAAAAGTGTGAATGCTGCAGCAGAGCTTCTGTTGTGAAAAGCTTTCTCAAAACATTTAGAAAACATATTTAATCCTAAATGTTCCTGATCCAAATGTTACACAATTGAGTGCAGATCTATGATGTGAAAGCAGTATGCTGGCTTCCATCCACAAACGACCTTAATGTTCAAACAAATCACAATGTTGTCTAAAATGCATGTTACAAAAATAAGTAGCAGATGATGTTAAAGCACTCCACAAATGTATATTATCAAATAATTTCAGAGGAAGCCTGCAAGCATTTGCACTTCAAAAAAATGCCAAATTAGCAGCAGAGTAGAAAAATAAACAATGAAAGTAGAAAGGAAATTGTAGTCACAGTCCAAAAATGGCAAAATTCAAATAGTAGAAACAGGTGGAGATGGCTCAACAAGGGGCTCAGTGTATTACTCTCGGATTACTTTTAAATCTGTGTTTAAATCCTAGTTTTAACTGTAACTGAAATAATCCTGATGACCTGAAATTTGTCTGCAATGGAAAGTAATCCACATGCTAAAGACCTGAAGAGTCAGAAGAGGTTCTCCATGTTCCTAGGTGACTTACAGCAGGCAGGATCTGCATCTGTGTGCAGGCCCCGATCCTCCATCTGTCTTTTGACATATAATCTTATCTCAGTAGATATACAAATCTGATGCAAGTTTAGGTTTACTTATAGCACATCTGTGGGGAGAAAAAAAAAAAAAGTAGAAACTGAAAAAACATTTTCACGCAGCCTGGATGATAGTACAGAGCCTGTGAGGACGATAAAGTTCAGATTTAAAGAGGTGATCCAAGGTGCAGTATTTGTATGCAGTTCATCATGTCAAAGCGGCCGCTGTGTTGGTGAAGCACCGTGCAGATACCTACCCACACGTGGTCTCCAGGCTACTAGTGCAACTGTCGATCAAAAGCTCTCCCTATTAAACGCAAGCGGCAGAGTTGCTGCAAGCCCTGTAGCGCGTCAGCCATGAAGGACACAAGACAGCCGGTGGGGCGATGGTGTGCAGGGCTTGGTGGCTCCCGCTGTACGTGCCCTGCAGACCACTTCTAGCCCAAGCGGAGCCTCCCTGAGCCAGAGTCAGGCCACCCCATCCTCCCTTCCCCGCTCCCCTGGGAGCTGCGTGCCGGACTCCCAGCCGCGCGCCGGCGCTCAGGGCACAGGGCAAGACTTTGTTACGCTGGCTGCTGCGCAAATACGGAGCAAAAAAAGACAGTTTTTAATGAAAGGAGATGCAGAGAGAGGGTGACAGGGTGGACGTAATAATGCTAACAGACTTCTTAGTCCCTCCTGCAGGCCATTGAGTGCCTACAAGTTGTACTTCACAAGTTACACTTTCTGTATGAAGCCTTCTTAGCCGAAGTTAGGCCAGAAAGGGAAGTCAAGGGAAGACAAATCAAAGCAGAAGATCATCACTCAAGGTTACAGCATTGGCTGCCATAACCCAGAGCAAGATCCACCTAGACCTGTCCTGTGTGCCTCACGAGCCGTGTGTACCTGCAAAGAGGCAAGTGGGAACTGGACAAGTAAACGTGACGCTCCCTGAGCATTGCCCCAGCCTCCAACTGTATTCAGCACAGGGGATTTCCTGACCCTGGCACAGTTTTCCTGGTAACTCTCAGCAGATCTACTCTCCAGTGGCTTGTGTCATCCCTGTCCTTGGAACCACTTCAAATTTTGCATCCACAGACTTGTTTGTATCCTTAGCAGTGGGGCTGTTGCTATGCTTTGACTCTCAGCTGTGCCTGGTTCCTTTGATTTGTCTTCTCCTGACATCTTTTTGTGACCTAGCACAGGTTAGAAGCTGTAACAGGTAAGGTATAATTAAACAGAGAGCTTGCATGTTCTGACAAGGAGCAGTAGAAGTACCAAACTCTTCTGAACAGCTATAAGAGGCCAAGAGGTACAATATCAGGTAACCTCCGCTTAATTTGGTTTAACATTTGATAGAGTCTGTCCAGAACAGTGTTATAAACTCAGAACATCTGCTCTTCATGTCATTATCAACATAGTTTTTTATATGTGACTGGCTCATTAAAAAAAGATTCCGCTCTGAGGTGCTGTTAGTTCAGCACTGAGCTCATCATGCTCGTACCAGCCTTCCCGCCCCCAGGTACAGTGAGAGCCTGACTCTGCTGCACCTTAGCATCTGAAACTTGAGCAATATTTATTTCTAAAAGTGCTCACCCAACTGTCAGTGTTACCTAGCGTCTTAAAGGTTACACAATTTCAGTGTGAAGAAGCTTTTCTGATATTTATAAAAAATTGCGCAACATACATTGTTCTTTTTCATCTTTGTGCTACATTATTTTTTACTTAGTATGCTTCATTTAATTGATTCAATCCTTACATAGTTATTATTTCCTGTAAAGTTTCTTTCATGCAGTACTTTGCTTCTCTGTCTGTTTTCTTGAACTCTTTAGGTTCCCAAATCACACCAGGGGTCAATATTTTGGCTCCCTCTCATCAGCAAGTTTTATCTTCAGCATTCAGTCTGAGCTCCTAAAGGCCTGGCCTCCCTTATCAGCTCTCGCTTCAAAGCCCTGTGTAGATGCCTAATAAAACCAGGGGGCTCCATGTTTTTAAAATGAAACTGGTTCCTAACACAACTGTTTGTAGCTGCCGTCCCCACCCCTCCCGTTTCACAGAGGCAGACTTGCTGCTGCCTTCTCTGAACGTTTCGCACCTGCCTCCCTCGCTCGACCCTTCCCCGATCGGTCCGTCCCCCATACCTCCCTGGTGGTCTTGGCACGTTGTCAGCTCATGTGCAAGCAAAAATAAGCAAGCTGTGTGTCAAAAGAGACTCGTGGTCGTATGTCAATTTTATTTGGTTGTTTGCTCTCCTATTCTTTAAGAGGAAGAGGGAGTCAGAATTACCCTGGCTAGGAATGTGAGGCTTTTCAGAGGGGCATAGCGATTGCTGTACAAGTTCATGGCTTTCCCATCTCCCTAGAAGCACTCTGGTACCACAGCCTCCTCCTGACCATGCCCCTCGTTCCATATCTGCATGCTTTAAGCCTCTCGGCATGCATCATGCGTGAATTACCAATCTAGCAGCAGAAGTTCACAGAAGGGACAGTGCTATGTTAGCAAAACTTGGCTCTTTATTCCCTCTTGTGAGAAACACAGCCAGCTAAATCCTATCCTATATCCCTTTCAACGCGGCATGCATACCACGTGGAGAAAGCTGGGCCGTTCCTTTAGTGAAATTTTAGACCTTGCTAAAGAGGACTTAATGGAAGACGGAGCTAGATGATTCTTATAAATCAGTAAGAACCACAAGATCAAAAAATGAAGTCACATTTAAGTTATCTGTTGGGAGAAAAGAATGAGTCAACGTTGACAAGGTATTCATCTTAATGAGGACAAATATTTACACCAAACAAAATTAACATATCAGAAAATGCAAGAGAGGCATATAATTAACAAAAGGCAAGGGAATTGGCATAACACTGATAAATTCTTCATTAATAAAATAACTGTTTTAAAATGTCAAAATGAGTATATTTTATTCATAAATTGTGTAGAATTTAGCACACTAATTAAAGACATAGGCTCCATAGCTATTTACATGGCAATTAAATCCACAATGCCAGTGACCCAGGCAAATTAATGTTGGCCCCAACTTAAAAGTAGACTGTATAAATAAATAATTCACACCATCACTAGAGTCTTTGCTTAAGCAAACAGTTCAGTGTAGAAAATTCTGGGAATTATGAATGACTTTGATGTGCATTAAAAAAACACGACAAAATAAAATGCAAAATAAAACACTCAGATGTTTTATTAGAGACTCAGATTCCAAGCTAAGTTATATCAACAGTGATGGGAAGAATGTGAGCACAGCAGGTGATAACAGTCCAGCCATCTTTTCAAAGCAACTAAATCTGCTTTATGGATTCTTATGCAGCAGAAGGCCTGCTCTTACGGTCCGATACGAGAGTCCCTCCAGCTCCCCCAGGTAATATCTTTGGGTTTGACTGGGACATTTATCCACATAAAAGTCAGCAGGCTTGTGGCTTACCCCGATTCTTGTTCCTAGGAAGAAAAGGGAAAAATCACAAGCAGTATGCAAAGAACATCATCAAGAAGGAGCAGAATAAGTACATTTACAAATTACCATTTGATGGCGTATGTTCATGTGGTGGTATGGGGAGCTCCTCTCTTTCTACGAATTCAAAATTTGACAGTCAGCAAGGAATGGAATAGCAATATGCAAAGTAGCTATATAAGTGTAGCTTGAGCACCGCTTCCCTGAAAATAGAACCCTACAAGGAGATAACCATGCTGGCAATGTTCTTGAAGTATCAGCCACTTGCTTTTAGCGTTGGGTGCAAAGTCGGGCACTGCTTCATCCTTGGTCAGGTTGAGAAAGATGGGAACAGTGTTAGCTGAAGTCTTGGCATGGCTCATGCATCCAAAGTTAGAGCTGCTGTATGCTGGTGCTCTGTATCTAAATATGCTTAATAAGAAACTCAGGGAGAACCACTAGCAGATGAAATAGGCAAGAACATAAATGCTGGGGGGAGAGTGACTGACCAGTGGAAGCGTATAAACAGAAGTGCTCTGCCAAGCACAAGTCCCAGAGCCAGGTCAATGAGTTCAAGGTGAAATAGGAAAGGAGGGGCCCGGAGCAGTTCTTGTGTTATACTCTTCCCATGACCACAGCCCATCTTCCTCCTTCCTGGTGTCTGCTGCAAACCATACCCCACAGGTCCCTCAGGAAACCTGCTGCAAAAGAGAGGAGAAAAGGAGAAACATAAACCTGAATGAAAAATTCAGCTTTAATATATATTGTAGTTCACTTATACAGAAGCGACTAACTTTTGTAACTATTAGGGGTAAATATACGGTCAGTGTAAAGCCTGCAAACCATTCTGAGAACATCTCGGACTTCAAAACAGGTCTCAGATGGAAACTTAAGCATCATACAGAGTATGTGCACGGAGGTGAATTTCACCACCATCTCTATTCACTATCTGATTTAAACATTAGACAGACTGGACTAGAAAACATCACAGCTGCAGGAGACCATGAAGCAGGTCCAGTCTGCTGTGAGCATGAGGTTGTTTTTTTCCAGTGATGTCCCACATGAGGCACAGAACGTTGTTATTCACGTCACACAGACCAGACCACCAACAGCTTATGGCTCAGGTTACTGGAATGTAGCTTTTTAATTTTTTTGCAGTTAATTATAGGACTTAATAATGCACAATGCTTCTGAAGTAATGATTCACCTAAAACACTGGCTATAATACTAGATCCATCAATTCCAGAAAGATATTGATAGGTTGCAAGACATTCAGAAAAAAGTAACAACGGATGTGTTTAAGGCACTGGAGGCAATGATTTATGAAAGGAAATTACCAGAAATGAATATGAACATTATGTTGTAGCTTTGACCAACCCAGAACGAAATGGGATGCTGCTGTGACAACAACGTATGGGTTTTTTGAAAGGTGCAAGTTCCATTTATAGAAAAGAATTTGTATTCGGGGGCTAGTATAGTGAGATGTAAAATTGTGGGTAGAAGAATCAGGGAAAAAAGAAATCCAAATTATTAGTTAGCAGAGTTGCATCCCATGAGAAGTGACTGAATTATTTTAAACAAGCTTTGGCAATACACTGTGGGCTCTACCATAAGGGAAAAGTCCTACATAATCAGGGAGAGTAAGTTAATAATGTTTCCTCTCTCTAATTTCAGTGACTCAGCACCCCAGCTTCATCCTTTCTGCTGTTGCAGCTATCCTTCTTGTCTTTTGCTTTTTCAGGTCTTTGATGTTAAAAAAATCCAGCTTTTGGAGTCATCTGCAACAACAAACACATGCCACTCAGCTAATAGTTACCACGACTTTACACACCATTCAGCAAATGGCTTCACAGCTTCTGGCCTATCTGTGTGCCAGTTATTTGTCATACCAGTCCCTCAACCATGAAGTGTTATACCAAGATCTTAGGGAGGAGTGCATGGAGCCAGATCCTCTCTCCCCATACAAGCTTTCCTCTGCAAGTTTGGCAAGTTGAAGCTAGCTCACCTTCTAGGGCCAGGTCAATGGAATGCCGAGTGTGCTGGGTTTAGGTGCACAGCATCCTTCGGGACTGGCACTTCTAGCCATACTTCAGTATAGAGAAGCATGTCACTAAATCATGCCATATCAAGTCTAGTACTGAATTTATTCCATAATAAGCTCTTCCTGATACAGCTCCGCTGATTTTTGTCTCAGTCTTTCTTGGGTTTCAATATTTTATCTGCATGATTGAAAGCTCTCATTTTTTTGGACGGATTTTCCAGAATAAAATAGTGATCCTGATATTGGCCTCTTCTCCGCTTTCAGGCCATTGCTGCATGCAATTTTTCTTGGAATATACTATTCCAGTAATGGATTCAAGCAAACATGATTTCAGCCAAGGTCATAATTTTGGACTGAGCAAGGTAACAGATCTGTTTATGTGCAATTCCAACAAAAGCTCTTACAAAGATAGCAGTTTCTGGTGAGTATTAGCAAAGTCAGTTGCAACCTGATCATGCAAGCTCAATCAGATTCTATGGCTTTGTCTGGAGTTTTTGGTACATGAGGGAATCATTTGCTTCACAGTCCCAGTTAAAATGAGGATCCAGTTCCCAAATGGACATTTTGAGTACTCTTCCAGGAGTAAACCATCAGTAACAATTTCAAACTCAATTCTTTACAGAAGATTTATAAAACCACTTTAGAGAAGAAATTAATATCATTGCCTCTATATCCCCTCAAAAAATCCGCTCCTTGTCCTGGAAGGAAGATCAGTGGTATTTATCTCCTCCATCACAGGTATTATCAAACCTGTCCTCCAACAAAAGTCATTGCCAGGAAATCTATCCTGTCATTTCAGTACTCTCAGTTTTAACAAGTTTTCTAATTACGGCTAACCCGAATCTTTCTGGTCATAATGTAAGCCTGTCGCTGCTTGTCTGCCTTACTGTGGGCTTTGGAGAGCCAGCCGTGCCTGTGCTTTCTCCTACAATCAGAACTCATTCAATCTGCTGCCAGAGATTGTGTTTTTCTATATTTCTTCATAAACTCTGCTGGATGCTTTTCTATTGATCCGTACATTTCTTGAGGTGTTCTGCCCAAAACTGGACAGATGTTCTAATATTCAGCTGAAGCTTTACAGAGTTCTGAATACAGGTCAAAGTCTATTTCACTTATTCCGACTTATACTTTCTGATACAGTATTTGCCTTTTCCAAAACAGCATGAAATGACTGACTTTTGTTGCACTTGTAATTCATTAAGATCCCCAGATCTGATCTGTGGAAGCGCTTCCTATATAGTTATTTCCTGGGCCTGAATTTGTTCATGTTGATGATTTCTGGCTATGTAACTTCCACTTGTCCCTGCTGAATTTTATTACCCCAGTTCTAGCACCCATCCAGATCATTCCAGATTTATTCTGTCTTCTGACACAGTTGCAGGTCCACTTAGTTTGGTCATCATCTCCATATTTTAATAAGCATCCTCTTTTTTTTCCATCATCAAGGTCATTAATGAAAGTATTAAGTATCACTGGATCATGGACAATCACTTCTAAAACTCCAGAATCACTACGTAACTTGCCCACAAAACACTCGTGTCTTCTCTCTAAATACAGCTTTCCAACCAGTTTTAGAACTCCCCTGTAATTGTGTCACCCATTCTGTACTCCCCTAGCTTGCTCTTGTGGTCTTCCTGTGATAGACTGCAATAAACTTTGTTAAAATTAAGTTATATGATGTGTATACTTATCCCTAACCACAAAGGAAAACTACATTATCATCTTCCTGAAATGAACGAGTTGTTTGATACGGTTTGTCTCTAACAAATCCTCACTGGCTGTTGACTCGTCGTCTTGTTTTCTTCCATGTATTTACAACGAAGTTGTTGGCTTCTTTCTTCCAGTAATTTGCCTCCCTCCCCTTTTTATAATGATAGACACATTGTTTGCTCTTCTCCTGTCATTTACATATGTTGTTTTCTGTGAATCATTCCTTCCTACAATCTCTTTTGTGAGTTCCTTTTATGTTCTTTTTGTCAGATGTTGTAATTTGTCGCATCTAGACAGGCATTGTATGACTTGGAGCATGTTCTGTGTTGAATCAATTTCTGCATGATTTTGAATAAGTAACCTTAATGGAGAAGGCATTACAAAGCTGATTTGCCAGGATCATTCTGATTTTCCTGATATTTTTATACACTGGCTGAAACAGAAGCGTTTAAAAAAGAATGATCTTTTAAGCCACAAGCATAATACTTCCAGATTATGCTCAAGAATAGCTAACACTCTTCTAGCATTCTGGTATACCTTGATTCTTTCAGTGTCTGAAACAAAGGCGGCAATGATTGTATCCAGGAAAATGCAGAAGTTATGTTAAAGAAAACTTCCTGCAATATTTTTCTTCAACTATTTCACTAATTTCTAGGGAGGAAAAAAAAAATCCAGTAAATTGTAATACAGCACTGCTCTTTTGACAATGGAAGTTGTCATTTCACCCCCAATGTTACTTTTATAGTTTCAAAACTTGTTCTTGGCCACTTTCCAAATATTTATAGCCCTCGTATAATGTCTCTTTATGAGTGCTCTCAGGAAAATAGCCAGTCTTGCAAACTCTTGCACATGTGCTGAACTCTGCTACGTGAGGTAGTTAAGCATGGGAGTGTTAGCAACAGTGGAGCCCCGACATAAGAAGACTACAACTTAAATCACGCTGACAGACCAAAGCACCTGCTGGAAGTTTCACTGACACACGTGGATATCTGTGCAGGACTGGAATCTTTACAAGGCGAGAAGAAAAGGAGATAATGCAAGGCAGCATGGAAGAAGTCCGGCGTAAAGCTAGGAGGCTAGACAGAGTGAATTGGCGAATTAGTTCGTGCAGTCTCTAGTTACGTTGCTGTTTCTTTTCTTTTTTAATGGTCTGAAGTAAGCCTGTCCTCTTTTGGCTTCATGAGGCACTCGGAAAACAGCAAACTCCATTTCTCATAAGCCACTGAGGATTTTGAAAGTGATGTTCATGATCAGATCTGTGAAAGTGAGAAAAAGAATAAGTAAATTAAATGCATTTTTCTTTCTTATACAATTGTGACATTTCAAAATTGAAAAGTTTTCAGCAGACTTGGTAGCTGAAAAATAGGAGAACAAATGGTGATAATTTGCTTCCTGTCGGTCTGGGGATGTTTTGAGAGCGGGTAGCTAGCTGCCTCAGCTCCACGGGCTTGAGGAAAGTAGAGCTGGGTGGCAGGGCTCTCCCTCTCTCAGAGGTCTCGGTGGTGGTGCCACTGCTGCATTCAGCACGAAGCGTCAGGTCCGCATGGCCGACTGTGACTCCACCGTTTGAGGGATCTGATCTTTCCTGGCGCACACATCGTGCAGTTTGCCACCCCGTTAACCTCGCCACGGCTGCGGGCTGTGCTCACGTCCATAGATCCGTGCTCTTGACCGCTTTTCCCAAACAGCTGCCATCCTCTCCTGGGAGGCAGCGCAGCTCGGCCCGAACATTGTGTGGAGGGCAGACACCTTCTCTTGTTTTGGCCTGTGGGTGTCTAAGCAACTGGGCGTAGTTCAGTGGTTTACTTCAGGGCTCCCCAGCTCTGTGGCAGGTGAGATTTCAGCATACCAGCTTTGGACCCCACTTTTCTGCTCCTTTACACACCTTCTCCTGTATTTCCATCTGTAATTACATGTGACCTACCCGCCTCCTTCTCTGCTGCAACTCACCCCTGTGCTCCTTACCCTACACCCTTGTGCCCCGTCCTTCTGCAGTCCTCTCCTCCCTACCTTCTTGCAGCCTTCCTCCCCAGCCTCCCCCGCCTCCTCTTCACGGGCTGCCTTGTCTGGGCATGCGAGGCACCCCAGCTGCGGGCTGAGAAGCAGAGCGGGTCTCCCCAGCTAGCTAGGCTGAGGGGGAGAGCCTCCCAGTCAGCCTGAGACGTACCTTCTCTTGACTGCCTGTCAGCCTGTGAGACGTGCTGCCACTCAGCTGCTAGCACACCATCTCCAGACCAGATGTTGTGCAGGTCTGGTTTAATTTGGTCTAGGCTGTGGTGCAAGCTTTATTTTTGCATCTATTTTTCAAGGGCTTCCTCATCTTGCTCTGTGATTTTTATACTTCAGTTTTTATTTTAACCCTTAATCTACTGGTGACTGTTCTGCATGTACACTGAAGAGTGGTGCAAACACTCTTACCACACCATTTTCCTGTCTATCAGAAGATGTGCATGTTGCTGCTTTCCTTTCTGTTAGTTTAATGCCAGTGTACAACGAATTTACAACCTTTACCTTCAAACAGATATGTCACAGCAAAAGCAATTCCTGCAAATTTTCAAAGCTACCTTAGTTACACAGAAGACTAAGCCTCCCTTAGATACCCAGGTACTTGAGGGAATTTAGGTGAGAAAAAGGAGTTAGCTGCTTAAGGCCAAAAACTTTCAAGATGTGTGAATAACTTAAGACTAGACTGAAAAAGAGTCTTTTAGGTATTTAAAACCCATATCTTGCATCACCTACAATAGTTCCAGTAGATTTTTTTTAAATCTCACTAGGTGTTCACTTTTAGGTATCAACCTTCATTTGTAAACTTCAGTTGTAAACGATCCCAGGATACTTTTGAAAATGTTTTCCTTATATGTTTTTTTGCCCAGTGTTCAAGGCATGACATTTTTTTTTTCCCCAGTTTGTGGCCTCCACAGATGTTTAAAATTTCTTTTAGTGGTAGAAGACTGACAAGTCTGATAACAGCAGGTTCTAACCTAATTATTAAATGTTAACCTCTTGAGGTTAAGTAATCTCTTCTGATGTCATTAAAAATGCCCCAGGAGTCCTGATGTACCCTCCTCACATTTGCAACACATGTTTAAGGATAAAATAACGCAGCTCTTCCTACTCCAGCCACCCTGTGCCGAGCAGTCAGTCAGACAAGAAGTCTCTGTGCCACTAACACATTTCTTCTTCCTGTTCTGAGCGTACCCCCTGCCAGGCAAACTCCCCAAACCATCCGCAGTTCACGGGCACCCGAAGGCATAAGAGTGCAAGAGGGCATATTGTGAAACACAGTAAAGCAACCCCCATTTACCAACACTTACTACAGACAATCAGGGCCATTTTCAATCCTTCTGCCAACAATTCCATACCAAGTTGTGCTGCATCCCTGAACCGTTGACCCCCCCGCTCTGAGATTTTGGAAGTGCTGCTCCCTGTGATGTCAAGAGGCATTACAGGTGCTTGGTCTTTGTGACTGCTGAGCCGTTTATGACTGTTGAGCCATTTATTTATGTGCCTACTTTCGGATTTGTGTGTCTCACTCAGATATGAACTTTTTAGCCTATTACTCACCCCTCCCCCCCGCAAATGATACATCTATAGGCTGACATTTAATGGTACATTCACCCAGAAGAACAGATGAGATGTCTGAAGCAGTTAAAGGAAGAGATATTTTCATTTCTAATAGCAGTCAGGATATTGGGAACGGATGACGCATCCATCAGCTAAGTCAAACTGCTGGATTTTCCTGATGCGGTACAGACTTCTATTATAGCCTCATTGATAGTGTTCAGTAATCTCTCAATGAAGTACACCATATACAATAATTGATGTGCGACCTTTTGTTAGGGAGAAAATTAAGCCCATGAACAAAAGCTGGCTGTGCTGGTCTGCACACCAAGGTTTGTGGTATAGCTCCACTATCTCTAATTTCCCTGGTGCATGCAAAGAGGGAATGTCTGTGATTGCTTGGCAGGAAGGTCTTGTGGCTAAGGTGTCCTTTTCATGAAGGTGAGAAGTATCTGAGTTTAAAAAATTAACTTTATCCCTTATGTAAGCACCCCTTCATGGACTCATATCCGCCAGTAGCACTTTGGTTTGCTCTGGGTTGCTTTCCCACTACACAGTGGAATCACTGCCCTCCTCCTCCCACCACGTCAGCAGGACCAAGGCGACGGAGGAAGGCCACATTTCCCCATATCACTGTGCTGAGTGCACGACAATGTCAGACAGGCCTTTGCGAGCATTTTGTGACCGGACGGCTTGTTCTCATTCACCTTGCTTCTGTACGAAGCGCATAAAGCGTGCATCGCCTACTTCTGAGTTGGCAGAGCCTGTATTAGCCTTGACATGCTGCAAAGATTGGCTTGAATTCCTTCACTGGGATTTTCTCCTCATTGCTATTTTTATCGGGGATGGCTCTTGCCTGGTTTTCACTCAAAAAGAGTGTTGTAAACTTCAGACATCATAGCTGAGATGAGGACTGTAACAGAAACATGCTTTTCAACCAAATGTTCATAAGATTGGAAGTCAGCGCAAAAAGTACTGCAGAAGTGTTGTTTGGCTGTCTGACAGAGCAACTGATCATTTTTTACTGTTGCAGCAAAATTACCATATAAGGTTACTTTAAAGTTGTGTACTATATCTAACTTTCTATTTAAATAACAAGGAGATAGGGAGAGGAAAGCTAGAGGGTGTGGAGACTGCACCAAGACTGTCTGTAATAACATGTTTTATGATGTTTATTTTTTGCTTTTGAAAGAGGAATCAAATACTTTTTTTTTTTTTTTTTTTTAGGGAGGGGCAAGAAAATACTTCCCTGTAGAGTACCTAGGGCCAGGATCAACTTCTGTTCACAGGTGTAGACACACTAGTTCCCTTGTCTTCAATGGGAGCTGCTCATGCATCTGAAGATAGCCCCTAGGCTCTACAAGTTTGATAACTTCCCAGCCAAGGAGTGAAAGTTTCTTTCCTCTCAGTTTTTATCATTCACTAACTATCCTCCAGACACATCCTTTCTTAACCTGAAAGCCTTGAGAGAAAGCACCCCTCTCCTCGAGTCTCTGCTCATGTGTGTAAAAGGGAGATACATTTATGAATCTTCCATGTGGAAGATTTTAATAAAGACATAAGACGTTTGCTGCCTACAGCTTTATTTGTACACTTTGCTTAGCCTACCTGAGAAGTCCCAAACTGGAGAGTGCACAGCTGTGATTGTGCTCCTGGGTGGGTCTGTGCGTGGGGGGTCAGTACACTGCACAGCAGGGTCCATGTTCAGCTCTGTCACTCCTCGATTTCTAAGTGACCTTTAATTTCCCATTTGACCTTGTAGCTCTCTGTTACCTAATCTCTGAACAATCGATAGAGACATCCAGACCCTTGAATTTTCAGTAAGGCAGTGCCAATAGGGTATTTATCTCAGTCAGCAGCTTAAGGCCCAGACCAGTTGTGTGAAATGAAGGGTGAGATCAGCTTAGAGACTGGGGGCCTTCTCTGTCACCCTGACACCTTTGATCAAACCATAAAACCTCAAAATTACCTGACATTTACATGGCACTGGAGTTTTGCCTCTGGCCACAGGTAAAAGTACACCTCTTTTGACAATGCTGCAGAGTTTGTCACTTACCCTTCAACTGAGACCTCGTAGATTTACATGTGGGCTGTTCCTCTGTCTAACCCTCCTGCCAGGCTGTAATGTGGGAACTGCTCTTTCAATTCTCATCATAAGTCCTTCACTATAGGCTACAGAGGTCTATCATCCTTGAATATGGGGAAGGAACAAAGTGATCTTCAGTTCAAGAACTGTGAACCATGAATGAAACTACATCTAAACCTTAGGAAGCAGTAAGATTTAAGATGCACCTTAGCTTTCCCTTATTGTCTTTCTTAAAAGGCTTCCTCCTCAATCTTCTGAAAGTCACAGACCCTATTCTGAGGTGTGGAGTTCTTCCTGTGCACATACAAAGTCCATAGCTGGACATCATATAGCCCATAGGTGCTGGAGGTGACTGGAGGTGACTAAGAACATGGATGCTGCTTTGCTGAGTCTCTCAACACAAGATGTTCATTGTCTCATTTATACCATATACCCTCATGTCTAGTATGAGTCTGTACAAGTTTGTACTACTGTGGGATTAAAGGTGTAGACTAGTTTTTCAGTCTTACTGCAACAATGTGTGTTTCAGTACACCGTAGTACCTCCAAAAGTTTGCCATCATTTCCTAGTTGGGGGATCTTTCTGCTTCACTTGATATCCATACAACAGTAAAATAAATAATCTGTTGGAAGTACACAAAGGAAATTTAAGTCTTAAAAGATGGAATGCAGTGTTTTTTCTTTAAGGGAGCGTCTGAATTTTGTCTTAAGAGATGTGAATTTTTGCCAATTTCTTGTTCATATTCATAAGGTATAAAGTCTGAGTAATACATGAAAAATGTGAGTGTTCATGTAGGTAGAAACTGCAAGCAGAGAGTCATAGATGAGAATATTCATAAGGATGCCAGTAGAGTGTTTCTATGTTGTTTAAACTCTGGCATTAAGTTACTTCTAGTGGAAGGTGCTGCAAACTGAAGTTTTCCATTTTTCCGAAGAAACAGACACAACACAGTCAGTGACAAAATAAACCTCCCACAGATTTTTTTTCTTACAGGCTGTCTTCACCAGCTGTAAAAAACTAAACAGACATGGAGCTGAGAATCATATTGGCCCATCAAGGCCCTCTCCTGCCATTTCTGACAGTAGTGTCAATTGTGATTCTGGATTTAAAGAGCTGGGGAAATAATTTCTTGCATATTGGCATATTAAGACCTACCATTAACATCTACCAATGGCCCATCTACTGCAGAATACAGAATGAGATCCTGGTCATGCCTAAATTTATTCAACAAACACGCTTCAGTCAAACACTTTTTTTTTTCCAGTGAAAATTTTGTCAAGGATGATTACAGATCTGTCTCAAACATAAAGGTCTATAGAGTAGGCACTGGAAAGATGCCACTCCAAATAATTTCATATCTGTTTCAAAGCATTCAGCATTCTTTTGTGGTGTCCTATAGCAGCCAGCATTAGAGTCTTCACTGAAAGCTACAACCCTTATAGAAATACATAAATACACAATCTAGTATCTTTGAGGGAAGTTTCTTTATAACCCAGGCAAGCAGGAAGTTGCTTAGGGCCTAAATCAGGAACAAGGATTTTCTTTAAAAGTCATCTCATAAGTAATATGACAGTGGATATTTTTATTTTTCTTAGATATGACTAATTCCTTTCTGTATCCTTCTTTGCCTCAGCTTTGCTGAGGTCGGCAAATATACAAATTTTGCCTTTTATCAGTCTGACAGTTATTACCTTTTTTATTTCCTCAGGTATCTTCTTGTTCTTTTATTACAAGATGGAGCAAAAAAAAAAAAAGGAGATCCTGACCTTTGTGGAATCATTCAGTATTTTGTTGGCTTCTATCTGCATGGCTGCAAGGACCAATAAATACCTATTTAAAAATATTTATTTTTCATTGCTATAAAGACAAATATCAGCCATACTTAATCTGGATTTTATGTGGAACAGGGATCCTGGTGGAATGTGGGTGTTAACTGGAAGTAACTCAATGAGTTTCTTGCTCAATATTAATTTATTTGAATACTGCCGAGAAGAGCATTATCAGTGTATTTTATCTGAACAAGGTCTATTTAACTTGCACCTCATTTCTAGAGGTGTAGGAAAGTTGTCCCTTTAATTGGTTGATGTCCAGCCATGAATTTCATACATTGTCATCTTGTCCTGTTCTGCAAGTACTTTTTTGAAAGACACACCCTCAGATGTTCCATTTGCCCAATCCTCTGAAATACAATACTCTTAGAAAAAATATAAAATTACTTCAAAAATATTAGGGGATCTCTAGCTGGAATAGATGACAAAAAAGATTCTGCAAAGATAATATATCCCTTGATAGTGGCACGAATTGATCCTTGTAAAAGCTAACTATTTTCCTTCCAAGTTTGGGTTTTAAATTTCTTTCAGCTTTCTTGAAAACCATTTACTCATCTGTCTTTCACAAAAAAATATATAAAAAAAATCACACACTCAGTGTCTACCAATGCCAATGACTTTTAGAAGCAGTCATTTTGTGGGTGCCATGAAATATTCACTAGACAGCTCAAGCTATTTTCCAAATATAAATATCTGTCTGTGGATCGTTACCAGAGGCAGATGGGGCACAAATCAAAATTCATATGAATCTTATTTAAAAAAAAAAAAAAAAAAAAAAAGTCTCTATGTAGGCCTATAACAAAAGAGCTCATTTGGATGACTTACATAATAGACCAGGGGAATTATCACTGCACAGGAAGTACCCATCAAACTAAATATTTTTAAAGGATTAAAAGAAACCCATTTTGCTCCACTAAGGGAAAAGTTATGTGCTTAGGCACAAATGACATTGATTTATGCATAATTGGATATAAAAGAGCAAAATAACATGGAGCTTTCAAATGGGAAAAGGTATCTTAAGAACAAACTGTAGGTTTCTTGGCTATTTTTACAGATTAACAATAGACAGAGCCTTTACATTTAATGTAGAGAAGCATCTTCAAATCAGATCAAAGGATGAGATCTACTTCCTCAAGCTTCGTGAATCCAGAAGCACGGTACACGGCCTCCTCTTGTCAATGCAAAGATGTGGCCACTTCCAGAGGATAATTATTGCATGTATTTGAGACTCCTGTCACAGAGTGGAAAGAGGCAGCTGCCTTTTCTGGAACTCGGGAATGCTGAAAGGTTACACTGGATGCCTAAGTGGCTGCACTTCTGGTTCATGATGGAGTAATAGGGAGAGACAGTGCATCAACCAAAACATGAGTAGAGGCTCAGGGTTGGAACATCTCAGTTTTACTGGACAGGAGAGAGGTGAGAGGATTGGAGAAGGGGGAAAGGGTAGGACTAGGGCCCTGTGCAGTGGGAAATGGGCGTGACTTAGTGGTGTTGGTCTGGGAAGCTAGGAGAGCTTGTGTAATCAAGTAGCTGTTGATGATGTTCTGGTGTAAAAAGGATTTCCCTTTAGGGAAATCTAAGCTGTGTTTATGGGTATTGTGTTTAGAGGAATATGGGTGGCCCAGAGCCATCAAGAGCTGCACTAAATGTTGAGCTGGGAGCACCCGATGTAGGCATCCCCAGCTTCAGATCCCCTCGATCCTCTCTGCTCCACTCTACAACAAAAGAATAGGATGGGCAGATGTGATGCTGTAGGCAAGGTACCATGTAGCTAAGACTGCAGAGCTTGCAGTCTTCAATCGAATGAGGACAATCTCAAGAATGATGCTGTATATCAATAGGGAAAGAACTAGTGTCCTGCCCTCAGTTAGATAAGAACCTTTCTACCTTGCTTTCATAAATCCAACCCCTTGAGAGGATATGGATACTAGGTGGGAGTGTCTTGGGCACTAGCATAAGGGTACTAGCTCATAGTGGATGGTATCTAGTGTGTAAAGCAAAAAAATCTATCATCTCAGGCATTTTCTTCTTGTTTAAATTTTGAGAGATAATGCTAAGAATGCATCCTCAGTTAATTATCCTCTTCACCTTCTTCTCAAAGCTTGTATTATCTAACGTCAGAGCCTTTTTCACTCACTTTTTAGTCCATACATGGGCAGTGCACATCCTTTGAAAGCAAAATCATCTGGGCAGTGCTACAAAAGCAATTCTTGCCAGTGCAACACAAGTAAGCATCCCTACTTCTGAGCTGTTGCATCACAGTCAGTGGATTTTTGCTGCAGTGGTGAGATAGCCATTTCCTTCCCCTTGTCATTGAAATTGTTTCCAGCTGGTACCACCAAACTCTATCCAACTGTGCAGCATAAGTGAACAGCTATACAATGAGCTGGCAAAAAAGAAGCATCTTTACTCACATTGAAAGTTTGGAATTAACAAAAATGTATAAAGCATCAGAAGCAGAATTAAACTTCACTGATTTTTGGGGCTCGGTGGTCCAAGCCTGACTTAGTGGATGTGTCAAAGCTGAGAGACATGAAGATCTCCTCACCTCCTACCTATTCTGTGCATCTCAGCCATATCCTGCCTGCAGGTGTGTGGGTGTTAGTTTGGTGTGTGCCATTACTTCTGGTTTCCTCTGGCGGGTAGCTTTGGCATGTGGACATTCAGAGAGCCGTGATGCACATGTGTCCCTGTCTGGATGCCCAGAGAAGCCAGACTGTCACACTACTGCTAAGCTCACTGACCCTGACTGTCAGGCAGAGTCATGTGTCCTATGGGTGCATGAGCTGCACTTCCAAATATCAGCCCCCATTCACTGTTGCTCTGCAGATCCACCACAGGAAATGCATCCACTAGCATCAAGTGAGAAATTATCAACAACTCATTTGTAACTCAACAAGGAGGCCTCAGTCAGGACCTGTGGCCATCGTGCTAGGCATTCTCCAGATACCTAAGGAAACCTTTCCCACATGGACACTGAGTATGCGGCAGGATTCTTCACGTGGCACAGGAAGGTAGTTAGCTAGTTCAGGCTTCTGACTCTGGAGACTGGATATCTTTTCAAGGCCATCTCTAGCCACAGGCATAAGGCAGCTTCATCCAGTTGACAGGGCTCTAGGTTGATACCTGATCATTTTAGCTGGTGAGTCAAAAGTGACTGGTTTTGACAACAACTTTGTTATTTCCTAGCTAGCTAGCAACGTTGGTTCAACCTAACCCAAAGGTTAAACACAGTTCAAGTCAACCTTAAAGAATTAGGAACCCAACTTCCACCGAAAAAACCCTAGAAGATGAAGATCTGCTTACTTTCCTCCTAGTCTTTACATTGATTACAGTGGCTTTTGATTAAGGCCCTGAGTGAATTTTATGCTAACACCAAGTGCATGCTGAGTAAACACTTGCACAGTAGAAGGTTAAGGATCTCATAACTTGAAAAGCTGAAGTTCTTGTTTTTGTCTGAATCAAAAAGAATACCAGTGTCCCCAGAGAGCAGTGCTGGATTTGAACTCTGGCTCTGGAGAGTCTGGCTACAGACCACAGAAACCCCCCCCCGGGCTGAGCTGCACATCACCTATTCACCTACAATATGCTGGTGGGGGTTTTGTACTGGTTTTCTTAAGCAGATCAGTGCTGGCCGTGCCTCTGCCTGCCTACAGGAGCTCACTGTGGTGGCATGTGCCAAGCAACTTTCAAACTGGCTGGTTTTGGTGCCAGTAGTAGTAGCCTTGCTGGTGGTTACCTCAGTTGGCATGAACATCCTTAGCACCTTTGATTGGCTTTCACAGCCCATGTTAAGCCCATGTTTCAGTGTTATCAGCCAGCTCAGGTTAAAACTACGCAAAAGTCAATCTTACTGCCAGTTGCAGTGTAGGTATATCCCAAAGTTTCCAAACATATGCTACCGTGTATTCTTTGTGCTTGTTCCTTGACAGTATTTCACTGCAAAAGTGCAATGATTCCCCCTCCCTTTTTATATAATCTTTTCTTCAGTTGTGCTAATCTCCAAAGGCTCTGAATCTAAAGAGCAGCCTCATTGATTTACCAGCTAGATCAAGATAGAGGGGAAAAAAAGGCTGGAAACAAATGTAGATTAGATTGAACAGCTATGCAAAGGATGCATATATAGTTAACATTAAAACGCAAAGAGCAAGTTAATGGCATAATGTCAGCATCACTGGTGGTACAGCTAGAAAGGTTAAAAATAAATAAATCCTCCCTGAGTATAGTCGGCTTCATTTGGGTCTTGCGTGAGCTATGAAGCTTGCCTTTTTCAGAGCTCAAAAAACCTCAGACGTGCTCATGACCATCACAAAGCACAACAATGCTATTCAGGCTGCAGGAGGGACTTGGTATCCCCAAAAGTCTTTCCTGCTCCTCTGATTATTTAGTACCTGCCAGCCACTTGCTTAAGCATTGGTGACTTTAGGATGGATAACCAGAGATGGGCTGTTTATCTGGGGAGACAGGGAGAGAGCAGGAGGGATTTGCCTGCATACAGCATTCCTAACTTGTTTTCCACCATCTCAGCTTTTGGGTGATATGGTATTTATAGACGCTGCTTCAACCAAAGGGAATGATAAAAGGAAAATAAAAACATAATTCATGAATCACAGCTAGCCTACAACCAGCCTGCACAAATATACATCAAGAGCTGTGGCTTAGGGAGCGCAGATCAACTCCTCAAGTGAAATGGCTCCTGCACCTACCATTCATGGTTAGAAAGCAGAGGACAGATCAGAGTTCCCCTAAATAGAAATGGTAAATGGCTTATTATGCCTCAATATAAGGACTGTTCAGGCCCACACTCACCTTGCATCAGTCTTTTCCAGCAGGAAAAAAAAAAAAATTCTTGGCTTTGAAAGGTACAATTGCACCAGATTTCATCACAATCCTTCTGTGGTTTTCTTTGAAGCTGAGCAGATAAACACTGTCTACAGGGACTCCATCTAAACTCTTTACACACATTTGTTCGAAATGAAAATGTGAGCTGGCAGCAAGCCAGGCTTCCCTCATCTTCTCCCGCTTGCTTTCTGACCCCCGAGAGATGCCATGGATGCATACATGCTGCACGTGGGCTTTTCCTCCCAGAATTTTGATCATCTCAGGAGCTGGGCTACTGTTAAAGAGAGAGCCTAGGTCTTCAGCTAATCTCAGGATGGTTTTACACTTTATGGCTACTGTACTTATTCAAAATTTACCTTTCCTTTCCTAATTGCATGGCAGCATAAGCCCGTACGTTCCAGGGGGTGTGTGTACATTGCCTTCAGAGGCAATTTGCGCAGCATCTGTTTCCTGTCATTTGCTTTACCTGTAGAGCTAGGTATAAATTCCTGCTGCAGGTCTGCTCAATTAATGTGGAAGGGTCACTAAGCAGGCAGAGGGAGAAGAAGTAGGCCATCAATAAAAATAATAAAAATGCAGAAGAACTTTTGATGCCCTCTGCAAATCAATGACATTGTTCTTTTGGATGTCAAATGAAAATGTGCTGCCATTTACAAGATAAGCTTAGAGAACAGCTAAAAATCAAACAGAAATTTCTTAACCATCTCCTTGTCAGCTAAGAGCATCACCAAGACCATTGTTACCACCGTATCTAGTAAGCTTGCTGCATGCAAATAGCACTTGATTTATTTCACAAGCTTCTAGATAAACCCAGCGATCATTTGAATTGCTGTTAGACTGAAACATACTGTAGAAGAATGGGGAGTACTCAGGAAACGAAAACTCAGGGAAATATGTGTGAAATGTAATCCCGTTACCATTTGCCACATACTGAATCCATGTGTCATCAGTACAGGAAATGAATAAGCTATAGATCAGGAATATCCCTTGGACCTAGGAGACAAGTTGTAGATGATTTTTCATTGAGCTAACCTCATAATCTAGACAAGCTTTCAAAATGTGTAGACACTGCTCTCCTTATCCTGGCAATACCGCCCATATTCTTTCCTTGCTTCATGTTTATTATTGTGTTTCATTGGCCAAAATGATTGACATGTTTCTGCTTCAATATAAATTCTCCTGGGCCAAGGGTTGGGGCTTAGCAAGAGGATTAGAAATAGGCCTTACTTGATGTACAAAGCAAGTAAGGATGAAAACAATAATACCACATTTTTTCAATGGAATCATTCATGTTTCTTCTCCTCAATCCCCAAATTAAATATGTTCAATTTCCATTTTCTGTGTGGCATTAAATCATGAGCATTAATGTTTGCTGTCATGCAGTTTATAATCAGTTGATTCATGATTTAATGGAAGACATTTCTTTTTCCTCCACTCATATCTAGGAAACCATTTTTACATTAAATTGTTACTTTTTGAAGATGCAACTGACACAAGCACGCGGAGCACAAAGCACAAAGCAGATGGGGTTGTCACCTGTGAAGAGATTGAGAACAAGTTTTATTTCCCTCAAGGAATCCTCTGTCTGTATGCCACTATCATGAAAATGTCCATTTTCTGGCTCAAAGCGTAAGCCAAAGGACTCTGCTGCCAAGTGATTACCTGCCTGTTTTGGCATTCACTGCTTGCTTTCTGTCTCAGAGCCATACATTCCTGGAGATGGGACAGAAAGTTCACAGGTGGGGATTATCTAGGTGTGGCTGAGAAAACCCACACTGTGGTGATTCTTCATATTGCCATTATTCTCCTTAGCAATTAGAGGTGTGCCACTCTCGGAATTCTCAGAGAAAAAAACTCCAACGGCACTACGTGGTTTAGTTGCAGTACTGGAGGCACAGATGGTAAAAGGTGAGGGCGGATGAACTACCTGACTCCATGGGACTTAGACTAGCCGAAGGTATCTGTATCTGCTACAATTGCCAGTAAAACCACTGTCCTGGTACTGCTTGTGTTTCCTGCCCCCACTACAGGTGTATATTGGCGCATGTGTACGGAGGCGAAGGCCTGCTGTTTAAAAAGGTGCCACAAATCTTCTGAAATCTCACAATGGCTGCAAGCTATCTGTTTTTCTGTGACTTTGTGAATCCTCCTCTTGCGTTTGAAATTCAGGTGAAATTGTCCTTGGCCGTCTTGAGTCTGAACACGTCATATGCCAAGCAGCAAGGTGCTCAGGAAATTTTGCATTTATTTTTGTTTAATGACACGCAGCGCTTTCCTAGTGTGGAAACTTCAAAACACTCAGAAAGGAGTTTGAAGTCTTTAGCCCCCTTTTTTTTTTTTTTTTTTTTTTTTTCCCTGAGGTCCAGAGTGGCAAAATAACCAGCATGGCAAGGCTCTGCCCCCTCCCCTTGGTCCCTCTGGCTCTCACAGAGATCTCAGACAATAATCAGAGCTTCCGGCTACCTCACCCTGCAGTCCAGGCTACCAGCTATGGATAAGAGCTTTGACCTTCGTATCCAGAGCCCAAGGTGGCTGTACAGTAGTAACAGCTCTTTAGGGAAGGTAAACTATAGTTAGGCTGATCCCTCCCCGGGTGAGCTGCAGCCTGAGAGCTCCGTGACATGAGCATCATCCCTCCTAAAGGGGGGGGAGATTTGGCTGAAGAAATCCAGAGCGTCCCCTTCCCTCGCTGTAGTTTTCTTCTCTGCTGTTTTTTCCTGTGTTATCATGAAAATTGGTCACGGAGCCTGCGTTACTGAGACAGAACATTAGGGCAACTGGACATTTAATCTGACTCAGGATGGCATATATTTGCACTCTCTTCTTGTTTAAACTGTGCTGCGTCGTTTGTGATGAATAGCTCTAATAGCCCATCTTCAAATCTGCAGATCAACTATACTGCTGGGTTTTGGTGTTCCAGAAAGGTAGGGTAAGGATTACTGAGGCTTTAGAGAGCTAAAGAGGAGACTAAGTGTAACCCACATTGAAAGTATAGTAAAGAAAGCAGAAACAAAACAAACAAAAAAAACTTAAAGGAAATTTATGGGGAAAAAAAGGTTGGAATTTTTTTTCTTTTTTCATTTTGTGATGTGAGAGGGCTTAAAAAAATGCACCTAAAGATTATAAGTTTTACTTCTCATTGGCAGCAAGACTAGAAACTCTCTGGGTAAATTCTGTGGCCTGGACTGTGCAAAATACACCAATAAATGTTACTAAAAGGCCTCACAGTACTTGATCAACTTAAAATTTGTATCTTGTGACTGAGCTTTTGTGTCACTTGATATGTCACACCTGACATGCATTTCCTTTTGCTGTTCAAGTTCAAGTTGCAAGCAGGGGGAATAGAGGTAGAGATGAATGTGAACAGCCAGGAGTCCTAATCTTTGAAATGACCCTCCCAAGAGCTTTAAGTGAAAACATATGTAGGTTTTTAAAAAATGTAAATAAATCCTTCGCAATTGTTCTAGAATTCTTACCCTTTTTGTTCAGCTTTGCTTCTAGCCAAGAAACTGTCTACATTCTTAGTCTAAACATATCCCCCTTGTCTTTAATTTTTCATAATTAAACACACTTTCCATACTGTGTAATCCAACTGGGGCAGGTCTAGATGATTGCCTTTCCATGCTGTTATAAATCGAGGCCCTCGCTGCAGAAAGAGGGAAGAAATCTCTGAGTCTGCCCAAGTAAAACACGAAACAAAACAAGACCCAAAACAGATTTAAATGCCTCCACGGTTTGTCTGTGCCTTCTCTGACTCCACAGCACTCGGCTGAAACAATAAACAAGCGCAGGCACGTCTGGCGCGTTCGCTGCAGTCCTGCGTGTGCCTGGAAGAGGTGCGTCGCTTGAAGGTTATGAGTAGCCCCGCTGTCCCCAGTGTGTATCTCTCTACATTTTGAGATAGGTGGTAGTGCTTCCAGAACTTCCCAAATGAAAACTGTGGGTTTTCAGATTTACCTTCGGTTCTTCCCGTGTGATGTCAGCAATGATGCAGCTGTCTTCTGCGTTTTACTGGCAGCCTGCATATGTCAGAATTTCATAATAGTTTGTGACAGAGACATCCAAATTACCAAGGCATTTTCTGTAACTTGGAACAGATGAGCAATGGTCCTCCCAGGCTGAGGTTAGGGGAGAATAGCATAAGAAATGGTTGTTTGTCTGCTGTAAAGAACTGACTGCTCGTTGACCATGATTTGAATCCAAATGGGTAAGGTTTGGAAAAGTTGTGCAGCCGAGGCTCTTAAAAACTTGCCAGTTGCCAATGAGAGCTGCTATTTGCAGTTAGATAACTTCAGCGTTTGTAATATTCAAGGAATTTCCTGTAGTAAGCACAGAAGAGTACAAATGATACTGAAAACTCTGAGACAGTTGTATCTGCTTATCTTAGGTAAAACGTAGAAGTTTTGAAAGGCCACTGCTCTTTGTGCCTCTTTCCTTCTGGTCACCTAAACACAGAAGTACCAAAGTAGAGATTGACACTGAAAACAAAAAGGGACGTTTGTGGTATTTCAGGTCTGTCTGAAAGCGTGATCAGTTCTGTCATAAAATTTTTCACTGAAATTTCGGAAGAATTGGGTATCTATATTAATTTCAAAAGTCTCTCTAGTTCAAAGAGGACCTTTATCTTGGATCTATTTATCTTCAATTGAACAGATTCTCTGTAAGGCTGCTAACCCCTTACTAGTTAGCTGACTCTCTTTTTAAACTTAATTTCTTTGCTGACATAGAAGATGGTCTTATGAGACAATGCAGGTGAAGAGGTCTGTGACCCATTCCCAAGTAGTGACTGATATCAGATGCTCCTTCTTCAAAATCATTAGATGTACAATTTGTAGGTTCATAATCCCCTGAGGCAAACAATGCCAGTTGGTCGGTAACTAGAGCCCGCTAAGTAAATGAACAGCGTGCTTTGAGGGGCATGGCACAAGGAACCAGAGGCTTTTCTCAGGAGAGACATAGGAGGGACAGATTCAAACTTAGCCAAAGCCTGCCTCTTCAACTCTTTCACTTACTTAGGACAACAACAGCAGTTTTTCATGTGTATTTGCTGTGTGCTTTGAAAGCACCTGCTAATGCCTGCTACACGACCGAAGAACCCTATGACCAATGTCACAGTCACTGAGGCACGTAAGTGCAGGTCATGTAAACTTAGACCACCGTCCTGTTGAGATTATTCTATCATTCATTTCTTCTGTCTCTTTAACAGCTTGCTGTGTCTCATGATATTTTCTTGCTTTGATTCCTGGCTTTACACCTGCAGTTTTACAGAAATTAATTTTCCTGCTGCCATTTCTCAGCTATGTGTCCTGTCCCACCCTCACTTCACTGTGATTTAGCCTTTCTGTTGCTCTGCTTCTGTGAAAGTTACACAGTATATAGTTACAGACCATATTTCTAATATTTACTAGGCATGTCTTCAGAATGAAGGAATTTACCTTCTGAATTTTGGATTATTTATATTCTTGCTTGTTTTTCATATATCTTTTATGGTTTCCTTGGGAAAAAGAAAAAGCATCCACAATGTACAGTTTGGTACACTGTGGATAAACATCAGGTATAATCAGAAATTAAATGACACAATGTTTTAAGTTGGAAAAAATAAGGAACATTTTAACCAGAAAATTTACCATCCGTCCTGACGTCTAGGCACAAGTGCAGATGTTATGTCAGTCCTGTTAGCAACGCTAACATCCAGCAAGGTAGAGGTCATATCTCTCTCACACTTTTCATACTTAAGACTGTATTTGAGATATAGCTTATATTTGATGTCCCTGTTTGCATTGTGCTTTCAAAATTTTCAGTGCAAACACAAGTTACAATAAACACCTTTCTCTACACGCAGTTCCCCTTTTTACCTGAACGTGCTGCTAAGAAACCAAACAGCCACTCCTTGCCCCATGAAAGGGGAAAAGGCTGTTCAAGTAGCCTGTGGTCGTGTGAGAGCAAACAGGAATGACGCTCCAGCTGGTGTGGGTGTGCTGTGGCGGAGGGGATGTAATCCCACTTTGACACCAGGTGATGGATTTGAGACAGCAGACCTTTGTAGATCCCCAGGTCATTTTACAAACAAGCAGGGCGGTTTCCACCGCCGCCCGTGTAAGCTAAGCATGCACATAAGCGCGCTGAAACCCAGGGGGCTTTTGCTTAGATCGCAGCACTGATCTGGTTTCCTTTCACTAGCGGCTATTAAACCAGTGGCACAGCCTCCGCTGCGGGAAGTCCCTCAGCTGCTGAATGGCAGCGAAGGGAAGGGAATGCCAGCTGAAGGAACGCTCTCTTGTGCTCTCTTCCTCAGGGGTTTTGATTAAGCCGGTCTAACATCAAGGACTTGATGCAGGGCAGGACCCAGTATGCCATTCCTACAATCCACTAATCAAAACTACATGAATCAGGTGATTTGCTCAGCTAGAATAGTCCTCTTGACCACTGTAACTCTAGTTTTACCAGTGTAAGAAGAGAGTAAGAAATCAGGTCCCTTGATCAATATTTAGCTTGCTTTACTGATCTAAAAAGACAATAAGGAAAAACACAGGTAATGAAAGGGTGGAGAACAAACAGAAACTTAGAACAGATGGACATGAATAGAATATTATTCAGTCCATCTTTCTCTCAGCAGGTGTTGGGTGTTCCCAGTTTTCATTCTGACGTGCAAAAAGAAAAGTTACCACCTCTAGCTCCACAGTTACCCCATGCTCTTTGCAGTGTTCCTGGTCCCATGAAGGCTGAGCCACTTCAGGATGAAAGCTCATGGCTCTGCCAGTGCACCATTGGAGAGGATTACAGGTGGCTCCTCAGAGGAAAGCAATATTCTTATAGGCACAATGTTCAGGCCAGTACTAAAAAGTCCTTAAAGACAGAATCTGAGATCAACATTCAAGAAACGGGCTGAAGATATTGATGGGCAGTACTTGCTTTCCAAACCAGGAGGAAGTAAGGAAAGATTAAAAAAAAAAAGAAAGTAAAAAATCAGAGAAATACAGCAGGATATAAAGGGATGGGGTGGGGGAGAAACAACAAACCACCCAACAAAAAACCAAACAAAACCAGAAGGGCTCTAAAATCTATGGAGGACCACAAAAAGGAGAAGAATAACCCTGAATGTGGTCTTGTTAGAAATGTAAACTATCATTCTATTTTCTTTAGAAGGGAAACTAAGGAAAACCTCAAAGACTTTCAAAAATTTCTTTCATTTCAGAAAAATGACCCACAAATTCAAAAAGAATAGGACATGAGTTTTCTCTCCTTTTTGTTCCATTTTCTAGCAGTAGCTTGCTTTGTCCTTTCATTTACCTAAATCTTGTCTTTTCAAGCCCAATTTACTGGATTAACCTTGTTGCTCAGATAGCAAAGTTTAACTTCAAGATAAGACCCACAAGGGGATTTGCATGATAGATAACTTTTCTACCTCCAGAGCCTCCCCCAGCTCTGATTTAGTCATGGAGAGTCCATACCAGCTGACCTGAAGGCCGTACTGGCTTGGTGCCTGGCTATAACTCACGTGTTTCTGAGCAGTGGCCAAAGGAGGCTGTCAGAAAGCAAAACATATGGAAGCCTTTTCTCTCTGAACTGTGGGGCCTGAATACTGAAGCAAGAAGTCCAGCAAACACCGATATGGTGCATCTTCAAAGAAGCAAAGAAAATAAAATAGTCTCTCATCGTGCCTGAGAACTGCTGTGGTAGCAAGAATGTAGAGAATGAGCATCAGGAACTTTTCACCCATGCAAAAATTTGCTGGTATCAGGCTGGTGGGTACACTCAAAAGGCCAAGCTGCTGAAATGAAGGTGACTATGAGTGACTGCAAGCTAATTGGTGTCTTGATTATGCTAGAAACAGGGGTTAGTGTTTCACGTGGTGAACTGCACTGTTTTTGCCTAAATCTGTTGTGAACTCTGGGTGAGTGGCAACCCAAAGCTGTAGTACAAGCCAAAGTAAAATAGAATGGACATTGAAGAAATAGGTCTCACTCACAAAGACCAGCAGCAGGAATGCACGAATATGATGGCACATGAATTGCATTTTTCAGCATGTGAAATATCCCTGAACGTCCTTGGGTACTGGTATTCTGTTACGTCATGGTGCAGCAGCCTACAGATGCTGGTCTCAGAGAACCAGTTTTTATGGGCTTATACTCTGGCTGCAGAAGGTCTGATTAAGATGGGGTCTGTTTAAAATGGCTAAATTTTGGAATGGGGAGGAGGAACAATGACCTGCAGTTCTGCCCAACTCCAGCATTCAGAAACCCTGAATAACACTTTTCCTTCCTCACACTCTCTCCTTTCCCCAATCAATCACAGGATTGACTTAACACCATGGAAGCAGACAATTTCATTTTACAGTCTTTTTATATGTGTTCTGGTGCTGGAGCATTTAGGACTTTCATTTCCAGGCACTGTGGGCGAGAAACATACTCCTTTAAAAATAAAGTGAGATTTTCAGGCAGTAATCTCTATGCGGCAGCTATGGTTTTCAGAAAAAAATGTTCAGACGAAAACTGCAAAGCCTGTGACTGCTCATAGACTCCCTGTCTGCACTGGGCCTTATGCAACTGAGGCCCAGTCTGGCTGAGACCTCAAGACATTCCTGAATCTTAGGTGATGATATGATAAAGATATGACATAATGTTTTTCTGTCCTGTTCAAGATAATCCTGCATGAGCACAGTTACCTAGCTAAAGAAATCTGTCTTTCAAAACAAGAAGAACAGGCAGTGACTCTCCTGTACACTAGCTGCTAACCGGCATCTTTCCAGTCTCTCTAACTTCACTGGTTAATAACAGAGCAATAAATGGGAGATATTTAACATTTTAATTTCTGCTAAAACCTGACCATGTGGGAGACAGTCCTATTTTTTCTGTGTTATATTCCTTTTATGCGAGAAAGTAAGATCCAGTTAGTGCTGGAATCTTTGCAAGATGAGTGTTCACTGGTGAGCAATTCATATTTGCAATATCTGCATGATATAAAAATACCATTAAAATATACGTCCTTAAAAAGAGCAATTGCCAAATGCTGTCTTTCACATTGCCTTTGGGCCCAGCCACTTTACTTAGTTTTTGTAAATGTTATTTAGCATTTGGCCTGTGCTTCTGCCACAATTCCATTTGTCTGTCACGGTCACTTTAGGTGATGCTAGCCCGAGTCATCCTATTGCAGCTACTCTGTTGAAGGTGTACCACGGCCCACTTTGCAAGGGAGAAAAGAGCAGATAGCTTGACGCAAACTAAGGATTATCCCCAGTACAGGAAGCCAAGCGAAAATGCCTAAAAAAACCATTTCCTGATGCCATCTGCAAAGCAATGGTAGCACAACGGTTTCTTTGCTTTATACCTGGGAAGAAACAAACCCTTGCTATGTAAAGAGGAAGACCTAGAACCCCCTCTGATCTAAACAGCACTTTCTTTTTTACTCTGAGCAAGTAAAACAGTATTTAAAGCTCAGTATGGGTAACAAGGGGCTACTTCTGGTTAGGGTGTTAATAGCAGCAGCATCTAGCTGTGTGAAAGAGAAAGTCAGTGGGTAGAGAAATACTGATTGACTGATTCTTCTGCTTTTAGGCTGTCATTTATAAAATGTTCAGATTTGGTCAAAGGTTTTCATGATCCAAATCTTTGCTAATGAGGGCTGGAAACTAGTCGCCAGCTGGCTTTCTTTCATGCCTCCCAGTGACAGTCAGGGAAAGAATGGTGGGGAAAGAAAAGAATGAAGGAGTCATTTCTTTATTTTTCCATTTGAGACAAAATTAGAATTGTGCACTACACATCAACATTATTTCTCTGGAAGACATGCCTGGGTTGTGAAGGAGTGTGTGTGTGTGTGTGTGTGTGTGCACTTGCATGGGACAGGGGGGACAACAGTATTATTTGGTCATGGATGTTGGGGTTGAGTGAGAGGTTGAGTCATCTTATACAAGCCTGCTGCTTTTCTCCCTTGCATTCTTGCTGGGTATGAAGTGTCAAATGGTCTGAGTTCCACTGGCCAGAAATATAGCCCACAGGACGATGAAGTGGGCAGGGATCTTGATGGGCTGAAACCTGTTCTCTTGGGCTTGGCTTCCTCTGGAAAAAAATCCAGCCTCACAGAACTGCTCCAGGCAGCACAGTGGCTGAGAAAACCTTCAGCAGGCCTCATGTCACATTTGGGGCTCATGGCGGGTCTCAGCTCTGCAGATTGGAATGTCCCCATTTCCCTCTCTAAGGCTGACACACCCCCAACCACCCCACTTGCCTCCTGGGGGTTAGGAAAAGGACCATGCCCTGAACCTCTCAGCAAGAAGGAGCTATGCCCAGAGCCACATCCAAGATGTGCTCAGTGCCGTGCCCCAGCTGGGCAGCCATGGCACACTGCTGCTCAAAATCCTCTTGGCAAAACCAAGCCCACCTTAATAGGAAACACAAGAATTCACAGTTGGTTTGATGAAAATCTTAACTGTTGAGAATTAAGAGTGGAATTCATCTAGCATCCCGACTGGTTGATATCCAGAAAGTGCCTCCGGAAAGGCCAGGCTGTGGGAATCTGATCTATGTGCAGATATGTGGGATCGAGTGCACCCTCAGCAAGTTTGCCAACGACACCAAGCTGCATGGTGTGGTCAACATGCTGGAGGGAAGGGATGCCATCCAGAGGGACCTTGACAGGCTGGAAAGGTGGGCCCGTGTGAACCGCATGAAGTTCAACAAGGCCAAGTGCAAGGTCCTGCACACGGGTTGGCGCAATCCCAAGCACAGCTATAGGCTGGGCGAGGAATGGATTAAGAGCAGCCCTGAGGAGAAGGACTTGGGGTATTGATTGATGAGAAGCTCAACATGAGCCGGCAGTGTGCGCTTGCAGCCCAGAAAGCCACCCGTGTCCTGGGCTGCATCGAAAGAGGTGTGACCAGCAGGTCGAGGGAGGTGATCCTGCCCCTCTACTCTGCTCTTGTGAGACCCCACCTGGAGTACTGCATCCAGCTCTGGGGGCCCCAGTACAGGAGAGACATGGAGCTGTTGGAGAGAGTCCAGAGGAGGGCCACGAAGCTGATCAGGGGGCTGGAGCACCTCTCCTGTGAGGACAGGCTGAGAGAGTTGGGGTTGTTCAGCCTGGAGAAGAGAAGGCTCTGGGGAGATCTAATTGCGACTCTCCAGTTTCTGAAGGGGCCTACAGGAAAGCTGGAGAGGGACTGTTTATGAGGGAGTGCAGTGACAGGACAAGGGGTAATGGGTTTAAGCTGAAGGAGGGTCGATTTAGATTAGACATTAGGAAGAAATTCTTTACTGTGAGGGTGGTGAGGCACTGGGACAGGTTGCCCAGAGAAGCTGTGGATGCCCCCTCCCTGGAAGTGTTCAAGGCCAGGTTGGATGAGGCTTTGGGCAACGTGGTCTAGTGGAGGGTGTCCCTGCCCATGGCAGGGGGGTTGGAACTACATGTTCTTTAAGGTCCCTTCCAACCCACACCATTCTATGATTCTATGATTCTATGATCCTATATTGGGGAAGACCAGCAAGAGGGTGATGCTGTCAGCATCCTGGCTCTGGGCGTAGTTTCAGTTAGTGCCTGTGCTGCGGTCATCAGCCACAAGACTATTTAAGTCACAGGGGGAAGGCAGGAATACAAAGGTCTTGCAGATACACACAGGCACACACACATATACATGTTTGTATATGCCCATTGCAGTTCTGTCTTTTTTTTTTGTTTTCCCAGTATATCCATAAAATACACAGTGAAATTGCTACACAAGCTCTCTGGATTCAGCATACAGCTATTAATGCTGAGAGTTTTGCCTGGTTTTCTTCAGAACTACTGAACTGATAAAGACAGGCTGAAAGGTCTAGCTGCCTCTTCCAAGAGTGCGCGCGCACGCGCGCGCGTGTGTGTATTTTATGGCCAGCAATTTTCTGCAGTGTCTCTTGTTTACTTTTGCGATGGGCGCTAGGCCAGGAAGACTGTCTGCCTCCAACATAAATGAGCTTATAACTTTATGAAACATTTTTCACTGATGTATTGGGGATGAGGGAAGTGGACAGGCTGTCTGTGCAACTCCAGAGACCTCCAGAGAAGTGAGGACTTGGGCAGTTCTGAGTGCCTGCATATGCTATCTTGTGTGCCATATATATATAGGATTGATTATTGGTTTTTTACTGCATTAAAGCAATGTGACAAACTTACCAGGACAATATTAAGAACATTTGTGTGTTCCTTTGAAAGGGGGAAAGATTGAATACGACTTAGTTTCTCAGTTTTCCTTCTGTTGCCTGAAGAGCCTGAAGCAACCCTGTGGCCTGTTGCACCAATTCCCCCAGTGTAGGTTTTAATTTATGATGTTGTCCACAGGTCCTGACAGCAGGGCTAGTAGACAGCATCACTAAATTAAACAATGGCCTGTTCCCCACCAGGCAAATTGATGAATAGAGAAAAGGGCACAGAAGAGTAAAAGTACGTAGGAATCTTGCTGTCTACCCTTTGCTATTTCTTCCATCACAGGTATGTCTCCTGTACAGCAATTTCATTTTAATGAGGCATCCACTTCAGCTTGACTCTACACCTACCTCATTCACAATTATTTAAGCATCTTCAGAATGAATTCCTTTATCTTCTCATACAATAAATATATAAAAAAAGACTTTTAAAAGGATGTTAAAGGCCTGATTGAAGTAAAAAAAAGTAGGGAAATTTTAAGATAATGAGACCAACCTGTCCTTATTTTACCCAGAACTCCAGAAGATTGTATAGATCATTTATGGTATCAACTATTGCTGGGTAATGTGCTGCAATAAAAGAGAACACAAGATGCATTGGATAGTGGCAATGGATTGATTTAATCAAAAAGTCTGAGCATTTACTTTGAATTTCATTCCCTTTGGCAATTTATAGAGAGAACAGGGCCTCCAGCCAGCTTCCCTCTATGTGGGGTGAACATATTTGTGGCTGTTTCTTGTGTATCGTGTCTTTAAAACATCAGATGTCTGCCTACCTGTCTGCTCAGGACTGCCAAAGCCAAGTGGTCCAAAATAATTTGTGGACCTTTTTTGGCTCACCCACTTCCCAGAAAGATAACCGAGACATTAGGTTAAAGATCGCAAGAGTTTTTAAATTACATTTTTAATCTATCTTCTGTCTTCAGCAGAGGGGTGCACCTGTGTCCTAGTTTTAGGCTGTTCTCTGAGACCTGAAATACTTGTAATTTGCTTTGAGAAAAAAGTCATCTGCTTCCCACAGCTGGACCCTAAGGACAACTCCAAACATCATGGGAAGTCTGGTGAGTCGTGCTGCATGCTTCCAGATCTGCAGTGCTGAAGGGAGCCCCGAGACAGAAGATTTCATGGAAGAAGGAAGAGGCACAGACAGCTTCATCTCTCCTTGCCCCCTGTGAAGCTTTCAGTTTTGTTCTTTCATCTAAAATTAAAATTAAAAAATATCAGCCATATAAAGAGTATGTCCTGCTTTTGTATGTTGAAAGCTTAACAGCAGGCAGAATTACTAGAGCCTGCAAAAAACAATTTGACCGCACAAAAAGCTCCTATGTGCTTGACATGAAAAAGGCCTTTGTGGATTTGAATGGGGTATGGGGAGGGAAATGAGAGGAAAAGGAAGCTTCAAGTGCAAATGACTGTCATGATGTTACGTTTTCAGCCTATCAAAACCAAGATATTTTTCTTTCACTTTAGAAACTCAAAAGAGAGTGAGCACTAATATAATGGCACTTTTTAACTCAGGGAATGAAAAATAGGATCATATTTGATGAAATATAACATTTTCAAATCCTTAGCATATTTCTAATAAATTGGAAGCAAGAAGGGAAGCTAACATCTGATTTGGGTTGACAGGTTTGCAGCCAATTCTATTTCTCTTCCTGCTACTATTTTCTAACGTATTTTTGTCCCTGAGTGTCTTTCTATAGCAGCATGCTGGCAACGGCAGAACCCAGAAGGAGGAACTTGGGTGTTTGCAGAAAAGTATCATTCTCATTAGAAGACGTCAGCTGCTGGCTGGCTGCTGAGATTTACAAGAGCTGGTTCCAAAACTCAAATGCTAAGTGACTCCTTCTCTCTCCTCCATGCTACTTCAAACTGGAGCAAGGAAACTTAAGAATTAAAATGGAGGAAAAAATGTCCTCCAGTATTGATTTGTTGAATAGAGTTGAAAGCATGAGCACAAACATGGGGACGTTTTTCCCTATCTGGTAACATTACAGAAAATATTCACTAGACAGTATCCTCTTTCATAATGAAAGTCACTACAGTGATTACGGGGCGACTTCCTACAAAAAAATTATGTACACTTGTGATCTTGCGGATTGTACAAGTCCATTGTTTTGCCCAGGACTACTCATTCTATCAACTTACATGGCTATTTAGGTCATTGAAAGAACAGGGTTTACATCATTACATTCAATGATAATAACAAAGAAATCATTCCAATGGGATATAGAACCAGAGCCTCAATGATACTTAGGATTTATCTCCAAAATCTCTGCCATTTTTGCTTGCCTGAACCCAAATTATTTTTGAGAATCAGATCCGAATGGCTAAGTGCAACTGGTGCTGCTTTTAAGACATATACATTGCAGTGTGTCTGTCAGGCTTTCAGTGAGACTGCAGCTCTTTGCCTGGGAACGCGCCAGCTACTATATTCCAGACTTATGCCCTTTGGGGTTTTCCTGGCTCAGAGACACACACAGTACATCCTGGGGCTATTTCTAAAATTATTACTTATAATTTCCCTTCCCTCTGGGTCCTGTAATTGGACTGATGCTAGTAAGGTGCCTGGCTTTTCAGGGAGGTACTTTAGAAGAAATAGTCTAACAAAATTTTTAGTATGTGTTTTTAATTGTTTTCTATTTTATTACCCCACCATCATGACCCCAGTGAAGAGGGGTTGAGGGTTAACTGTATGGCAAGAGGATTTTGTCCTGACTTGGGAATGGGTTTATTACTTGCCAGGTAAAATGCAAAGACTGAATTTTTATACAGATCTTTCGAAATGCCAGATCCCCCAACATACACATACACAAGTACATTTTCTGTTCTGCACATACCATAAGCATGTGTGTCTGCATCTTAAGTCGCATGTTTTGCCTAGCTGATCTGCCTCTACTTCTACTTACAAAGCCTGATGCCTCAAATCTAATTCGGTGGACAGGCCCAGAGGCATACAGATTCCCTTTAGGTTCCCCTCCTCAAATGATTTTTGGTAACTTTTGGAAATACACACAAAAACCCTGTAACTAGTTATATGGTATAAGCAGTCACATCTGTACTCAAGTGAGAAAAACATAAATCAGCCCAGAAACTGGGGAGCTGTCTAGTCTGGGCTCCCAGGCACTCTGCTATGGTATTATTTTTCGTGTGTCCTTACATCCATGAACTGCGAGAGGTATCTTCCCCAAAAACATCGTAACTGTCATGCAGAGTTGTCATGCTTCCCAACAGCTCCTGCTGATCCTTTTGGGGGCCAGGTCACTATGGTGGTGAAGATCCTGCTCTTGGAGATCTCTACTGAGGCTCTGTGTGAAGCTACCTGGATCTCAGTGGCACCAAGGGATGAAGTCAAGCCCTGTGGCAATGTCCTCCCCTGCGACCCTCCCCTCCTCTTCCTATACATGCTGAGTGCAGAAGGGGAAGTCTAATCACATGGGCATCAGCAGAGGAGGACTAATTTGTACAAGAAACTAAAGAACAGACAGAAATGCTCCTCTGGGACCCCCTGGTTCACCATCTCAGTTCCGGATGTCCTAGGCAAGGGAACTGGCTAATAAGCCATGAGATAGTAGCTCTTACAACTACACATGTGATTCATACAGGTAAGAGGCACAAGACATGTACAGCACACCTTGGTAAGCCAAGAGAGCAGGAGCTCCAGGAGAAGTACACCGATGTCGCGGTCTCCTCAGGGACCCACCTTTCCAGCACAAGATGGAAATGGTTCAGTCCTGTAGCCCTGAGTACCTGGGCAAGCTAGAAATTGTGCCCTTGGGAGCCCCTGCTAACTCTTTTCCTCTCACTGCCGGGTATAGATTAAGCAGCATCAACTATTGGGAGTCTTACTGCTTCATAATATAATGAAGTCAGGCCTAGGATTGCATTTGAACTGTTAAAGCACTAAAAATTGGTAGCCTTCTCCTCCTTCCATCTCTCCCTGTCTGTCTCTTACCCAGCATACAATTTACTAAATGCCTTTGCAAATTTTGGCTCTCATTGCCCAATCTGTGACAGTGGACAATAGTCCTTTATCTCACAGGGTTGCCTTGAGGACCCAAAAGATTGTGAGGCATTCAGATAAGAGCATAATGGCAGGACGAATAACTGGAAATAAACACAAGCACTGCCAAACTCTCATGATATAGTGGAAGCGCACAGGTCCCAAGATCCCCATTTCTCCGTGTGCTGGCTTGAGAAGTATCAAATGCTAATTCTGCCACTAATCTAGTACCTAATGCTGTCTTGAAATTTTTGGGAGGAGGAGGGAATGTCTGTTTTAGGAAAGAAAGTAAACTCTTGTCTGCTGGATTGCTTGAAAAATGACAGCTGTATATGACACTACCAAGATATCTGGGATGTTTGAGTTGAGCAGGGAAGATGGATTAGTGGTCAGGGTTTGATGAGCCAGCCAAGAGCAAGTGACAGGTTTCTGAACTATATGATGGAAAATGTCTACTTTACACATTTTTGCAATCTATATCACATTTTTATACATCTTTATACAAATATAAATATATGGGGGGGGGGGGGAGCGTGTTTTGAAAACTACTGTAAAAATTCATCTGTGATGATTAACTATCAGTCCAGTCAAGGACACTGTGACGTGAAATTTCTACCATACAACACTGCTTGTAATTGGGCTGAACTTTATTAGAGGTGTGCAGCAAAATCTTTCATGCTGCTTTTCCACTGTTGGGGAAATTAAGAACTCTGTAACACAGATGTTAATAATAACAATGTTATAAATAAGTTTACAGTTGAGTCTTTCCAAATTTGCAGCAGCGTTTGTCCTTTAAAGGGTGTCACAATGGATATGGCTCCAAACCTGATCTATTATAACACAGGGAATCTGTAGTCTTTAGTTTAGCTCCTTTTATAACTGCAGTTTTTAAAGTTATCACCAGATGTGTGTAATTACTTAGAGTTGCTGTAAAATCAGTCTCTGGGAAAGGAATCTATTATTATGACTGTAATTTATTTTTTTTTTTACAAGATATGGAAGCAAAATTATGCTTATAAGGTTCTGGTCTTTGATTAATCTCAATGCTGACCCGTTAAACAAATTTAACTTTTTTGTTTACATTAATAGTTTGATTCTGCTTGCTTGAGGCAGGGCCTCAAACACTAGATTTGGCCAGCTTATTCACTTGGATGGTGCTAATATGATTGAGGTCATGATTTTGTTTCCTCACACTCAGCTCACCAGCCCTTCTCAATTATTAAGCGGTTGTACTTTGTCTCAAAAAGCTAACAAAATGAATTCCTTTATAATGAGTTTGGTAAGGAGACTGCATATTTTTAGTCTTCCATAAAAGTTTTGTAATGAAACCAGTGGGTCTTAATTGTAGAAGACTGGGAAGTCTGAGGGTTGAACTTCTTTTATTATCTAAAGTTTTTCTTGATAATACCTGAAGAGTTACGCATATAGCTCTGCTCCAAAGAATTTTCCTGGAGCACTTGGAGGGTTTTCAAAGATATTTAGAGTAGAAGGGGATAAGATATTACCAAGAGCTATTAAAAATATCCAGACATGATTATCTAAAGAGCTTCACTTGCACTAAAACGAGATTCTCAGTGTGCCTATACTTCAAGAACAGCCATTCACACACAAGATAAACACTATTGTACACATGTTTTCCCACTTTCCCTGGAAAACCTCAACATAAAGGCATGACAAACTCTAAAATGCTCCACAGTGTTATTGCTGAGGCTGTATGAAACATAAAATATCAACAGAACACAAATGCTAAAACTTCTGTATTTTGCTTCTGCTTCACAACACTGGCCTAGAATCACAAAAACCCTGCAAATTCTTACAGCTTACCAATCACAAATACTGTTTCCAGTTTCTCTTTGACTTTCTCCTACTTTGTAAAGTTCTCAGGAATCTGCATTTCGTTATAGCATCCCTATGAGCTTGGCATTAAAATATACAAACTTTTGAATTGTTGCATTACACATAAACCAGACAGCATCTCTACTATAGATCTGAAGAACACAAGCAGCATGTTTTACATATTAAAGATCACTTATCGACTCATACACATTTCCCCTTTCTATTTAACACTCTGGAGTTTAATATATGGCATAAAGGCCAAATGCATTGCTTTCCTTTTCAGATCAGAAAAGATAACACAAAACTTATAAAGAATGCATGAAGCTCTAAATATAGAACTGGATTTCAGCTAGTCTTAATGCTGCTTCCTCTGCAATAGATGTGCATTTTACCCTGGTATGCAAAAGCAATATGTACTCAGTGTCAAGATACGGCATTCAAGAGCCAATGACTAAATGCCAGGCACTGGGAAAGCATGGCAGCACTTCACAAAGGCGTTAGCTTGGCTGCTAATGGCAGCTTTACTGTTGGCTTTGACCAACATAAAAATAAAGTAGATCTCCGTGGAATATTGCAGTCAAGCGTTCAGAATCTGGTGCACTTAGGGACTATTTTAATAAAATGACAACAATAATGAACTGTAGTTTGACACAGTGTAGGCAATAAACTCCATGAAGTCTGAAGCAAGCTTCCAGAAATGAGGCAGCCAGAGCAAAATTCGTTGACTAACTGTTACGTGGCCAACGCAAAGGAAACTACCCAGACAGTAGACTCCAGTGTACTCAGCAATGGGAATCATCCCAGATAGAAAGGATTCTCTCATTCAAATGTCAGTGAACAGACCCAGGTATCTGCTGCCAATCAGAGCAAAAGAGAAGCAAATGTAAACCCATAAATGAAAAGTACACAGAAACAATATAGAGAATGGAAAGCCAAATGGGAACAGCTGGACAGCCTGCAGGAAGAATCCAAGCACAGATTTTCAAGGGCAATTTTACCCTGGGATCCCTAGGCTGGCCCATAGACTTGTGGTCAGTGGGTGCAGTTTAAATTAAAACCTGAGAGGAAGAGTAACAGCAGAAAGTGAGGGTGGCAAAACACATGAGACCCATCAAGGTCTGCCTGATTAACCAACACCAACTTTCACATTACCTGTGGCATAGGAAAATGCACGTCCTACACCTGCAGAAAACAGTGACTTTTTCTTTCCAAAACAAGTTAACTTTCTAGCTAGCAAGTCCACAGCACATGGAAGAATGAGGATCTCAATAGTTCAGATGGCTGCTTACGGGGAAAAAAGGGATTGTGTGGTGCATCACTATTCCAAGCTAATGAGCTCAGCATCATCACCCTGACAGACCTTGTCACTTTAATGTAATAACAGGAAACAGAGACAGAAATTGGGGGACTGGACTCTGCACATGGTATTGCTGCAGATAAATGGATTCATTGTGCTTGGGAAGCCTCAGAGCCAGATTCCTTTTCATATCATTTTGTGGGAACAGGTGAGTGGCTGGATCTTTGCAAACTGAAAGGGGTAAAATCATACTTTTCATTTAAACCTCACTCTTTGCAGGTAATACTGGCATGCAGCAAAAGCTGAAGAGATACTAAAACGAATCTACCAAGCTCTGTTCTTAACAGGGTTTTGGTTTAGTTCTCTTTTCCCCAACAAGGTCCAGCCCTGTCCTTTTGAGTTACTGCAATGTTCCCTCCCTTCTTGTTTTTTTCTATTTTTTTAAGGAATTGTCTCCCATGTGAGAACTCCCTCTCTGTAAATTGTCACAGCCATCTGATGGCAACAGCCACTTTCTCTGAAAACACTTCTGTATCTGAATAATTTTATATATGTTGATGTTCAATGGCAATACAACCAAAACCAGCTTAGCCAGGCCTGAGAATGGGTTAGGAAATCTAAGCACCAGGGCAAGCACTTTAGCAAAATGACCAACCAACCAAAAACCTTAAGGAAAATCTGAATAGAACAAAGCAGGTAACTGGAAGTGGCTTACACATTTTAGACAGCAAATACCTCATGCAAGTTGTCTGGGAGGGTTGGGTGTCTACATAGATATCTATCACATAGAAACCGCTATTTGTCTTTTACAGAGAGCACCTCTGAGACCTGCTGAGCATAATGAAAGAATTACTTCACGAACTTCAGAATATTTGCATCTTATTTCCCCTTTACGTGGGGCCTCCTCATCCTGGTGACAGAGCTATTCGGGAGGCCCTTCGAGTTCAAAGGAGCCAAACTCCAAGACTCAAGAGTCTACATTCAGCTATAGATAATGCGGTGTCTTCCTATAGCAGCCTGCTGCTTCTGGCCCATCAGTAAACATCATTCTAGGACAGAGGTGTGAGCTGGGCAGTACAGCAGCTATCTAGTGCAGCAGCAGCAGTTAAACTCCACTACTTTGTCTGTAATCAAGACACAAAACAGTGAACCTATCTTTTCATTTCAAGACTGGACTATTTATACCAAACCCTGGCATTTTTAGACACCCTTTGGGAAACTAAAGATGCTATTCAAGAAAAAAAAATCTTGACATACAGATCTCATGGTGGCAGGCATGACATAAAGCACAATGGAGCAGAGAAGCAGCATCTCCTGCTGATGCAATCACTCCTCAATTTTCTGTCCCTCCATATCCCTAGAGGAGTGCATGCTCTTCCACCACGTACCATGACCTGGCAGACATGAAGTTAAATATCAGCTCAGGATAGCCACATACGCAGAGTAACAAAAGTCTCTCAGATTAGTAAAACTCTGTGGATGAGTGATGATGATGAAGCTAATTGGCAGCGGGAACCTGATTTCCTGCAAGCAAGGGATATAAGTGAGCAACAGGGAAGGTATTCAAGTCCTGGAGCTGTAAGCTGTTCTTCTGGATCAAGTGAAGGCTATCCTTGGTATAGACTTAAGGATAAGACAGAAATTGTATCCCACTTTCATCCATGTCCCCAGTCTTTAGATTAGATTTAGCCATTAGAAACAATTGAAAGTGGCTTGAGATTTGTAGGCTGAAATATTGCACTGCTTGTTTAAGAAGAAATAATAGAAGCTGATATTTATTGCCCGCATTCTTTTCCAGACCTCAAAACAAGTGGTTTGGTTCTTATCTCTACACAGTGACACTAACTAAGGAGCAGGATATGATTTCAATTTCATGCTTCATATTTTTTTAGCATAAAATATTTTCAAAAGGTCACTCAGGTATTTTGACACATATTTTCCCTGAGCCGTGCCATAACAGAGAGATCTTTCCTATTTTTGCATATTTCATCAGTGTTATTTATTATTTTAAAGATAAAGATGTATTTTGGCAATGCTGACTACAAGGCTTTGTTTAAAATAGATTTCATTGGCTTGTGGTTCGTTTCTGTACTCAATCATGGAGGTGATAGAGAAAATTTTGGCAGCTCTTCACACTGAGACAACATTAAGAGCAATCAAGAAGTGTTTGCAGTTGTTTCAGTCACATGAAAAATTTCATCATCTTCTAATCCCCTTCCTAAAAATATGAAGATTTTTGACAGAAATCAGCCCTTTTCATGAATATATAAACTAGCTGAAACCCCTGTTTTCTGTCACTAAGTAAGATTGAATAAGAAAACTTTCAAGCAGACCTAGGCTTTACCTTGTACTGAAGTGTACTCGGGAGTTTGTTCTTACCCTTCATGCTCACCTATCAGTTTCCCCTCTTTTCAAGAAAGTACATGTGTTTGAGCAGCAGCTTCCCTTCCTGTGATAATGTAATTCCTCTTCTCATGAGTTTCGGTTGCAGATATGATGAGCCCCCTGCGCCGGCACACAAGGTGTGATGCAGGACCACAGCTGCGGGGCTGCCACCCTGGGACCACCTGACCCCAGCAAGCAGTAAGACGAAGCTCAGCAGAAAGCACATTGCCACTGTCATCTCTTTTGGACAACCTACTTTTGATTTCTTCAGTCCTTCTTTGTCGGGTCCTCTTTCCTTAGGTTATATGCAAAACAGCTGAGCCTCTTCACCTCCCTCTGTATTGTTTTTCAGGAATAGATGCAGGTGGCATGCTTAACTCCTTTTGCTCCCGTCACGCCATTGCATTCCTGTCAAGCTGCTCCTTTGAATTCCTGCTCACTAGTCTTTCATCAGCAGTGACCTCTGCACCGCTTAAGTCAGCTAACACCTCATTTGCTTTCATGCGAAGTACCTCCTGGGTGGAGGATATTGCAAGTGGCAGGTGAGTGAACTACTGCTAGTCAAGTGGTGTGCTCAGGCTGTCAGTCTGCCATGCATACCCCTTCCCCACACCCTGTACATCTAACTCGGTTTGTCATGGTCTGGTCTATGCACGTGATAAAATGTTTCATAGATTTGTGGGCAATATCATCTTGAGTGGAGAGAAAGTGGTTTTCTCACACTGACTTTGAAGAGCTCCTTCAGCTGTGTGTATCTGGATGTCATCACTGTGTCTTTTGATTTCCTCAGACTAAGCTATTCTTTTTTGGGTCTCAGGTCTTTTCTCCCTCCCTTTTTTCCCCTTGTGTTTTCTCTCTTTGTAGTTGTGTGCTTTAGTATATAAATGTGCAGTGTACAAAATGCAGTCATTCCAACCTCATTGAACACATCAACATTTGGAGGGTTTGGGTTTTTCCTCTCTTAATTTTGACTTTAGTGAGGTCTGAGTTTAATGGTGCCTTTATAATATCTTGCCAGTTGGAATAGCCTGGTGGTTTGTAGCCTTAGGACAGACATTGCAGAACATCTACCATATTCACACGGTCTCTAATATCTACATTTTCAAATAACCCCTTAGACCTCATGGAGAGCCTAAAGATGCCTTGAGACAAGGATTTCAGTAAGGCTGAACAGTGCTCTTAAAATGATCTGGGGTATTTAATTTGTCTGGGATTGCAATTTGCTTTCCAGAGGTTATTGGACTTTCAGTTGCAGTAGACTGGGAAAGTGCATGGCAGTAAGCTCTGCTGAGGGAAAACTGAATTTCCAGCTGATAGAGGGCAATATACCAACTTGATTGGAAGCAGCCACCTCAGAATATGTTGACTTGCTCTGCTACTGCTTCTGTCTTTGTATTTTCTTCTTTCATTTTAATCAGTATTGTCCCTGAAGTTTGTGAGTGGTGTCCTCCGGAGGGGTGTTTCTTGTGGAATTCAGAATATGCAGCATTTATTTGACCTCTGCCTCCTGTTGTACACAGTCATGCCTTACATTTCTAGTCAGGCTTTCTTTATGGCTAATAAGTTCAAATATTAGAGAAAGTGATTCTTCCTTTTTGCCAGCTGGTCTTGCTTTATGCAAAGATGTTTGTGATGCCCCAAGGATTGTGCTTGTATGGATAATCCCGCAGGCTTCTTGATGTTATTCTAAGTATTTTCTAAGCTATAAACAACTGGCCCACAGTTTAGTGCCAATCTGGCACTTCTTGAGCATATTGCGCACATACACACACATGCACATGCACACATGCGCGCGTGCACAAGTGCGCAAACACACACACACACACACACACACCAGCTCCATTTGCTGAGCATTTCTGCTATCTAAAATAGTTTTGGTTTGTACTGGGTCTAGGTCATATCGGTGTCCTGTTCGATATCTGTCTTTGACTAATATCTCAGCTTGCTTGTTTGTGTGACTGTCAGGTATAACAAAATGATCTCCTTTTTTCCCTTGGTATGTGTTTCTGCCTACTATCCATCCATGTGTATATATATACATGAATGTATTAGGATTCCTCTCCTTGTTGCTTATCCGTTAGGCTGTTCTGAGATACCTAGCCTGATCTTTTTGGTCAAAACCACACAGAGTCAGGTTTTTTGATGGCTCATCTCCAACCTTACAAGCTCATCTGTCATGTACTTCCCATATAATTTCATTCACAATGGCCTGACATAGTACCATATTTGAGGCAAAGCAAATACTGTGGTTGACTTCAGCAGAACATGGACCAGGCTATTTGTTCCTTGGTTGCCTAGATTCCTATGGAAGTCTGTACCATAGGAAGCTTTCAAATATTTTAAATAGGAAATAATAATAATGAAAAGGAATTTGTTTTTTAATGTATGTCCTCTTGTAAATTAGGCAGTCTTTTTGCATATACTGGCTATTCAATTTAGTAGATTGTGGAAGAATATAAACCACTGCATGAGTAGCACAAAGAATAAAATCTGCCTTTCTCTGGGTTTGTTTCTCAGTGCAAACTATACCAGTACGTATTCACTGATGCCTGATACGATTTGTGCTCACGCTGCAGCAAGAAGACACTATAAGGGGGATCTCTTCTCTATCAAATTGTTTACATGCACTAATTCTGTAGGAAGTGAGTGTATCTGAAATCCCTACCCCTTTGTCAAAAATCGCTAGTTGATTTAAATGTTAAGGTAAGAGACTGAAAGATAGGTGGATGACCTTAGTGCTTAAACAACGTTTCCTTGGGAAATCCAGCTTAAACAAGACCAAGAAAAAACATCACTGCTAACTGAAATATTTTATCTGGGGTTAAAAATATGCTTGGAAGAAATACCTTTTGCTAGAGATTTTCAAACAGCTAGGCTAACTTGTTCATTGAACTCCCCCATACCATTAACTTCTCTTTCGCTTGTTGTCCAACTCATATTTGACAAATTGTGCAGTCTTTTAGGTAATTGACAATCTGTCTATTTTGTGTCCTGCAAGCATCAAAATGATCAACTTCCATCTGGTCTGCTTTTAAGAAACGTTTCCCACTTCAAACTCCACTGGCAGCATTTTCCCCATATTGTCAACAAATTACTATCTCATTTTACTTCTGACCCTTCCCGTTGGCCTCCAGTGATGTTGCAAAATAAATTTTCCTCAAAAAGAAAAATCTTCAGGAAGAGCTTTTTCTCTGACTGCGAGCCTAAAAGTACCCTTATGCCTGGTCTTCCACTTGGCTTCCTGACATTAGTTTTGGCAGCTGTGTCTAAAATGGGCTGATATATTCAGTGTGCTGGAGGTAGGCTGCATTAACCTGAGGTGCCATACAGCTGGCAGGACATAAAGGAATGCAGCATTGCCATCTTATTCCCAGCTTGGCTGAGTGTTGTTTGTAAGAAAAATCTCAGAAACACAAAAGCAGTAAAAACTTTGTTTTCCTTCTCACCATATACCTCAGCATAGCATTAATATCAGCATTCATGTGCAGTTGTTAAATGCTAGCATTATCAGTAAAGCATAGCCACTTTTACTACTTTATTTTAACCCTTTTAAATACAGGGAAATTAATTTTTTTTAAAAATGTATTAGTGCAATGAATTTAAATCATAGGTTGTCAGAAAATGGAAATAAAACCCTTTGATCTTCTCTGTTGTATTTTATATTCAGAGTATAGCTAAATATATTTAAGAGTCTAGCTAGGAAGAAATATAGACTGGAAACCTGAACCATTCTGACATTTACATTTTTAAACTCAGTGGAAAGTAATGTTGTTGATTTTTTTCTTTCTTTCATTCTTAACAGGGGAAAAAAAAAAACAACCAAAAAAACCCCCCAAAAAACCACCTTAGCAGCGCTGAGTCCTGCATGAGTAATACATCTCTGTCTCAGGACAAGGCATGCAGAGACAGAAAGGGTCTCTTAAGTGCCCAACTCTTATCAACTTTCAGTAGGATTTGGGCATCTCTCTGAAATTTTCTCCCTGTATACATGGCCTGACACTCCTCCCGTACTGCAAATGCTCTGCTGCCCACTGCTAGTAAAGTCTGGTCCACCAAAGGCTTTGCAGTAAGAAGCTTCTACAATTATAGCATAAATACCTGCTGTCAGAGGGCAGCTTGCACTCTACACTTCTGGGGACCGCAGGCTGAAAGAAGTTGGCTGCCCAAGGAGTGTGTAAGTGAAGGAGTGTGTCCGCTTTCTTCTGGGCACCTCAGCTAACAGCAACTTCTTCAAGCAAGCCCTGGAGGTGAAGGGGAGACACAATCTTTGAGAAACACTGACAGAAGTGTGGCCGTCCTCATATTGGAAAGGATGTGGTGCATTTGGTTGAGCTTCAAAACATATTTCCTTTCTTCTTGACCTAAAACTGGTGGCTTTGCTGATTGATTTAGTTGGCTGGAACATCTAGGAATAACTCTTTTTTTTTGAAATAAGAGAGGAGAAAACCACCTCTTGCAGCTCAAAAAATACAAATTACTCCCCACTTGCCACTGGAAGACACATGACTCATTCTTGCAGCTCTCCTGAGCCCACTGCTGCTGCATAGCTGTCAAGATCCAGAGCACTTTTAACCTTACCTGAAAGCAGAATGGATAGTCAAAAATCTCTGTAATGGTGCTATCTGTAAATGAGAGAACTGAGGGTATAAATCAAAGGCTTTTGACTCTCATTTTGGTGAAGCGGAAAATAGAATTGTCCAGCTTGAAAACAGAGAAAAAGAAGAACAGAGCATTTGGTATAAAGGAGATGGACAATAGATTAGCTTAAGGATTTAGAGAATCACCCCAGGAGCTCACACATAAGGCTTTTTAGTACACCTGAGTGTGCTTGGAGGTATATCCAGCTACCTGAGTATCCCCTGCCCCAGATTTCAATAGAGCAAGGATGAAAACAATAAAGGGTTCAGATTTGAAGACAAAAAGATCATGCTGAGAGAAGCAAATAATGTTCTTTCCCAGTACTAATTTTTCCTTCTGCCTTTCTATCAGTCAAGAAACAGACACCTTGTGCAGCCTTTAACCTCATTAAAAACCAGTATTGTATGAAGAATATCAAACACGCACTTCACATTTAAAAAAGTGTAAGAACGAAATCTTTCTTTTATATTACATCAACACTGATATTAACTTTTAAAACTCATTGAAAAAGCTGAGAAGTTTTGCAAAAGCTACTTTAATACAGTTATACTGTAATACACTCTTTCTTACATGCATAGAAGGAACTATGATAGCTTGATACACCATCAAGATTACAGTAAAGAGGTATTTTTCTTTGGTCCAGCAATAGCATTCTTATGGGCTTGTGGTAGATTATAATTAATAGATAATAAGTCCTGTCTCTACCTACACACATTCATGACAAGGGCTTTTTTGAATCATTGTATTTCTGAACATCCCTAAGAAGAAAAGACAATAAGGCAAGAAGTCTGCCTATACCTCCTTTGGCTTCTGAGCTCATAGTTTCATACCAGGTATTTTAAATGTTATAAATCTGCCTATCAACAGTTGTCTTCATTAACCCTTCAAGATAAGTGAGAATAGACATTATTAATTGGTTGTATCAGGGTGATTCACTTAATCGGTTCATGCATATCAATGGAAATAGCCTTTGTTCTGAAGTAAAAAAAAAAAAAAAAGGTACAAGGGGTATGAAATAAAACTCCAGTATATATGAACGTGCATGTGTTAAGCTTGGAAATCAAGTTCAGCTGTCCCCAAAGCATAGCCATTGGTTTCTTATAGACATTGTGGAAAAGGTATTCAAGAAAAAAGATACAAAGGTGTCTGAACAAACTCAGGCAGAATTTATTTCCCTTCAAGATTTATCTTTCTCAAGCATCACTTATCACTAGTGAAATATTACTTATGACTATTAAATCTGCAGAGTACTTTGAATATCCGTTGTCAGCATGAGTCATGTTTCATCAGGAAAATAGCTCCATTCTTAATAACTGCTCAATTTGTTCCCTCATTTTTCCTTCCATTTAGAAGTTGTAGTAATACTTCTCATGAAGTCCATGCATTGAGGACACAGAATGTGGAAGGGTTCCAGTACCATGACTTGAAAATTAATTGCAGGGTTCATGATACCTGTTGTTGCAGCCAGAGCACTCTATGCCTAGCCCACTTGATTCGGGGCTTTCCTTAAAAACTTGTGGTTGTCACACTTGTGAAGAAACTTAGAGGAAATTACTTAAATCTACCCTAAGTTCTCACAAACTTTAAAAAAAAGAAATAAAAATTAAAGCAACGGAAAATGAGGACACAAAATTGCCTGCCTTAAGGAACTTTCATTACATTTTGGAAAAAAAAAAATATCATTACAGGCAGGTTAGAGAGAGCAAGTTTTTAGCTCCGTCTGGTACAAGGCAAAAAAGACTGAAAGTATCAGGTAGCTCCTTCTTGGTCTGAACCAGCTTTGGATCTGGCCCATAATGACACATTAGGATATGGTGAAGGTTTTTCAACTGGACATACAAGACCATAACAAAAACAGTCTATGCTTGAGTACATAAGATTGCTTACAGACATCAGATTTTCCCTTGTTGAATATCAATGAAGATGATAAGGGCCTTTCTCTCTCATTAAATGAATGTTTAAGGTGTTTATTGTGGGATTCTAATTGTTCTTCTGAAATTAGAATAGATCCTCAGGAATCTCAGACTGATAAGCAAGCATATTGGACGCTTCTAAAATACATTTGTTAAGCTTTAGGTTTGACTGTCACTTGGAGGAAAATAATAATTCCAGCACATAACACTGTTTTTATACTGCCTAATATCAATGTAGTTCTAGGATGGCTTTTTTATTCAGTCTCTAAGGACCTGAGCTAGAAGGGTTTTTCTGGCTCACTTGTCAATATAATGGTGTTCAACCATGGTATAATGCATCTAGGGATTAATTTATTGCTATTAGCAGATCCATCAGGGAAACACAGGTGGCTAGGAAAAAATTTACCTATCAGAAAAGGAGGAGTATCAAAACCTTTTCAAGTAATGAAAAAAAAAAATTAGATTGTAACTGAAAATGACAATACTGCTGGAGAAGACTGTCTGTTACAGGTGACTGCTGACGAGCAGGAGTGTGATCCAGCCAGTGATGAAACAAAACCAGAAAGAGATATATCTCTGATTTAAAGGTTGAAATCATATCACTGTAGCACAAGAAACCTCTAGGGAGAGTAAATATCTCTATACAGGAGTGACTTCAACTTGTGTAACCATACATAAGCTAAATTTAAGCTAACTAGGGCAGGTATTTCTAGTAATGTAACCATGGCAGCATAAAACTCAGCTCAGACTAAAAAAAGCCCCACCTGCTCAAGGGGTTGCATAAATACTTACCATTTGGCCCCACAGAGCCATCTAACAATAATAATAATAATAATAATAATATCTCTAAAAATATCCAAGTTAGATATGCTGCACATTGTAACTGCAATACAGATGCTTCTTCAGACTAAAACTCCCTTAAAAGGATCCGAAGCCCTTTGGTGTCCCTAGCAGACTTTCCATTGATTTCAGTGAACTTTGGCTCAGGCCTTTTAACGTTAAAGATGAATGTAACATATTAAATTATAGAACAGAGTACTTGGTCTTAATAAGAGCAAATTATTTCTTCAGGGTAATAAAGCTGATCCAGTTGTAGTGACACAACTGAGAAAACAGACTCAGGGAAAACTAATTAAAGCATCTTGAGTACTAGAACTAAGTTTCACCCTCCCTGACATAAGAAATTATTTTCAGAACTTTTATAAAACATTTATTCTCATATGAAGTAGGTAACAAAAGTGATATACTGTAGCCTTCTCTCTAACCAAGATCAAACTACCTACCTTCTATGAAAGGGAGCAAATTGCACAGGATGTGCCTCTTGAAAACAGAAAAGAATTGTTTGCTATTGAAATGTGAAAGTCTATTAAGTGCTGGGCTGTGATTGCTTTCCAATTAGCTTTTACAAAGTTCTAAGGAAAAAAAAAAAGAAAAGGTGGTTTCCCAGCTTGCAAGACAGCTATTAGATTTCTACTCAAACAAGGGTCACCAGAAGACTGTGCTTTGTTTCATCATGTAGACATTTCTGTATTAAGGAGAAAAGGATTTCTAGGAGAAATCGAAGGGCGAAGCTAGAGAAGGTGAGTTGTTCTTTAATTAGTAAAAGCCATGCTGGCTTTACTGAGGGTCAGCTCTCACCAGCAATGGGCACAGGCTTTCGCAGTAAATCTGTGTGGGTACCAAGAAGGTGTTTGACTGGGTTGAGTGGGGCTGTTCGGATGCAAGATTGAGAGGGAAGAATTTGGGCCAGAGAAGCTTTTGAGCCTGAACTGGAGCATTGTGTGGGAAGCCGAATGCCAGGGTATTTGTTGAAAGGGAAAAGTAACTTGCTAATGTGATCAGCAGAAACATAAAACAAGGCCCTCCCTTACAGTCGCTACTGTGGGTACTTCAAGCCTTGATGCAGACAGGTTAGATCTAAATAATCATTTATGCCGATATTTAACAGCAGATAGATGAGAAGCCTTGTTGACATCGCCAAGCCAATTTCAAAGCGAGGAACAGATTTAAGTGCTTTTCTGGATGAGGGCCAGAGGCAGCTGAAGCTAGTGCTAAGGCCACTTTGGAGACTTCTTTTTATCTCTGAATCCTCAGAGCACCCAGACCTCTTCCTGGATAATCTTGGGAAGGATTATCAAGGTAAAGCAGATCTAAAATAGTCAGTTTTAAAACTGGTTGGAAGAGAACTTGAGACACTATTGAATACCTTTCCACAGACAACAGGGGAATTTCCTTTAGCCCTTAAACAGAAATTTTGTATTGGGTTTTCAAACAGCTTTAGGGGCTGTTTGTTGATTTAGAGGCTATTTGTTGATTGAGACTTTTAAAACAAAACATCCGGGTCAATTTTTATTTCCCTCATTGGAATTGCTTTATAATCTTCCTGATCTTATTTTTCAGGTCAGAAAAATGACTGTGTCCAAAAGCATTTACTCAGAAACTGAATTGTAATAATAAATGTCAGCCGGGTATACGAGATCCCCCTTTTTTTTGGATGCCATCCCACAGTGTTTTCAGGAGGTATTTGAAATCAATTATCACACTGGAAAGGACTGTAAAGCATGTCAGGAGGTGGGCTCCAATTCAACAGAATTGGCTTCAGGGCTTTCTAATCCCTGGAAGAGAAATTTTCTCCTTAGTTTTATAAAAATTTCTATAAGGCTGATGCTATTTTCTTCTAGTTGTTTTAGACAATCAGGGAAATCCCATTTCAGCCATGGTTGACTGCAAAAGTCCTACTGAATTCACAAGAGCCAAGATTTTTTTTCCAGTAGGGTCATTTCCTAACCCCTAGGTCAAACCAATAGAAGAGGAAGAATTCCCAACCTCTAAAGTGGTCTGAATTGCTTTGGATAAACAGTTGAGAACCAAAGGCCCTGTCATGGTTTAACCCCAGCCAGCAACTAAATACCACGTAGCCGCTTGCTCACTCCCCGGGTGGTATGGGGGGAGAGAATCAGAACAGTAAAAGTGAGAAAACTTGTGGGTTGAGATAAGAACAGTTTAATAATTGAAATAAAATTAATAACAACAATAATAATAATTGTAATGAAAAGGAAATTAACAAAAAGAGAGAGAAGTAAAACCCAAGAAAGACAAGTGATGCAAATGAAAAACAATTGCTTACCACCAACCAACCAATACCCAGCCAGTTCCCAAGCAGTACCCCGCCCCCAGCCAACTTTCCCCCTAGTTTATATGCTGAACGTGACGCCATATGGTATGGAATATACCTTTGGTCGGTTGGGGTCAGCTGTCCTGGCTGTGTCCCCTCCCAAATGCTTGTGCACCCCCACCCTCCTCGCTGGCAGGGCAGTATGAGGAGCAGCAAAGGCCTTGGCTCTGTGTAAGCACTGCTCAGCAATAACTAAAAGATCCCTGAATTATCAACATTGTTTCCAGTACAAATCCGAAACATAGCCCCATACTAGCTACTATGAAGAAAATTAACTCTACCCCAGCCAAAACCAGCACAGGCCCTGTTATCCGTACAGATCTGGAATGATGCACATTTCCAGTCTTCTAATTTTTGCAACTTTTTGCTCTTTTTTCCTCCATTTCTTAAAAAATAGGCTTCCACATGTTCCTACTGAAAATGAAGCATTCAATAGAGACTTCACAAATCAATTTTTGTTCATGACTTAAGAACAGGTTTCTGGAAGATTATTGCAGCACCGTAATGCAGCACCCTCTGTTTACGGCTACAGTTTATGGAGAACTCAGGACACGGATGGTGCATATGCTCAAAACAAACTCTTGCACAGAAAAAAATGCAGTGCTCCTGTTCTTTAGTATAGATTTAGAATATGTTGAAGTCTATCCTCCGTCACTGCTTAGCTGAGACTTCAGGAGTCCTTAGCTAATTGAGAGTGCAGATTAGAAAGAATAGCATTATTTCATGTTTAGGGGAACTACAAAAATCCGGGCAGCATGCCTCAGCATTCCCGTGACCTCTGTGTCAGTAAACACGGGCTACAGATGAAGTGTGGCTCTGGGGACCTGCTCTGAATATTTTTATTTAGGGGAACGGTTTTGACTTGAGTTTAATTTTGTGTAAGGGTGAAAAGCTGAATGATTAGGGCGATATTCTTTTTGGGGCGCTATTTCTCATTGCTTGTTGCTGCAGTAAGCGTTCAGTGCCCCAACAGCAGCACGAAGGAGACATCTTTCCGCAGGCACAAAGCGCGGGATCCTCCTCAGTGTGCATTAGCCATTCTCCATGTCAAGGTCTGCACCTAAGCTAGACCTTCTGTGCACAGCGGAGAGAAATAGACTTAACATCCCAAGTTTGACCTTGATTTATCCCTAACAGACATGGCACCTGCCAGTGTTTCTTATTCCCTTGCAATTTACAAATGTTTCTGACAAACATTCTTTCCTCCCTCTGAAATATGTAAACATTTTACTAGATAGGCACTTATTTTAATTAGTATTTTAATTAATTATTTTTAATTAATTTGTTGTGTTACTTGGTTAATATTTTCAGTCAATTTCCTTTGAAACTGTTCATTTGGAATATTTTGTTCCTCTGGAGTGGGTTCTGCCCTGCACTCCTGTGGCTCCCAGCTCATGTCTACGAGCCACAGCAGTGCGCGTACATCTTCTCGACACCTTGGGAGGCAGGCTTACACAATCGTCTTTCGTCACTCCGATCAGTGCTCCAACTGGGGTTTCTAAATCAATTCAATCTCCACAATTTTCCTCCCTCACAGAGCTTCTCTAGGCCTGGGCCACTTCAGTGTTTATGCTCTTTAAAAAATTAAAGAATAACATTTTTAAAAAGATTAAGGTTTTGGTTGAAAGTGAGCACTGTACTTAATGCAGAGTTTGATATGTTGCAACAATTTTTGTGAGGCGTTATGACCTACAGTGAGGCATCACCTTTAAAAACATAAAAAATCTTCTTAATTTTCAGAAGTTCAGGGCACTCCTGGACTCCAGCAGCTTTGATGGGAACGTTGGGTCAGCTCTGGCCTCCACTGCAGTCGGGAGGATTTTTATCAGAGAACGAGTTTTGGCCTATACATTTAAGCAGTGCGATCAAATCACTTTTCGAGCCTAGATAAGGATTTCAGTTCCTCAGTTTAATGCGCTCCAGTCTGAAATATTTGTTCTTTGCAACTGTGAAAAAAGGAAATGTTCAGGAGAAAGTTGCACTTTATGCTGAAGTTGAACTTGAAGTGATCTCCTGAGATGTCTTTTATTTGTCTGTTAAGCAGAATGCACATTTATGGCGCTGTATAAATAATAATAATAATGCTATCACCTCTCTGTATTCTGTTTATTGTAATCTGTTTATTCTGCAAAACTCAGCAATGAAAGTAAAAATAGCCTCGATATGTATTTTCAGTGAAGATCCATAGCCATTTTTATTTCATACAAACTTGTTCTCTCTTCCTCAGTTATAAGGCACTTTTTGTATTTAAAGCTATCAAAGGAAAACAAAACCAAAAAAGAGCAAGTCTCAAAAAAAAAAAAAAATTTAAATGTTCTGACATCATTAAGTAACTCAACTCCATAAAAGTATGAGGCCATATCATCCAATAATGTTTTTAAGTACTCCCCAATCAAATCAGTGAAGAGTTCTACCTAAAAATCAGTGGTGGTTTGATGGCCCAAGGAATGTAAAAACCATACAACTCAAAGTATTAGTCATAAGACAGGGAATCTTTTACCTATAAATCTCAGTTTGAAACCATCTCAGTTTCAGTAAGTAGTAACACTAGTTAGGGATTGATGGCCTGTAGGGATCAGCATTAAAAGGCAATAGCTACCACATTGTGGTATCCAAGATATTAAAGCTATTTCCCGTACCTAAAAGAGGAAATCAAGAAAGTATTCAGATATTAATGTTGGCCAGCGTTTGTGAAATGAATAGGCTTGACCTCAGTCCCCCTCTTTTCTAGCAAAAAGGAGACACTGCAAAAAGTGTGTCCTTATTTGTGACCTTGAAATCACCAGCCCTGTGGATGATTAACTTTGCACAGAGGGAGAAGGAAGACGAGTACATTGGTAAAGGGAAGAAACATAGACGAGTTTTGCAAAACCTGCTGTTCATAACTACACCCTTTCCATGGATAAATAGTTTTTCAAGCTCTTAGGCTGCCAATCCTGCTCTTTATCATCTATAAATATACTTATGGCATATAAAAAAAAGTCCTGAAATAATTAAGGGAGAAAATATGAACTGACAGTCTGGGCATTAATCATAGTATTTTATATTAATCTAGTATGAAAGTCACCACCTTTAGAAACTTTCATTTGTCATACTTCCCTGTTTAAGCACTTCACAAATGATTTGCAATAGTTTCCTCATTCCAAAGCTAGGGAATTACTACAAATGCAATAATCAACATTGGAAACCCCCAACAGCGCAATTTTAAAAGCAATAACTGTGTACTGCTGCACGAGATTTCAGCGTGCTTTAATGCTCACAGAGACCAGTGGCCAGCCTTTCACTGAGCAATGCATGCAAGAGGCAGGGAATGGAAGGTTACTCTGGGAAGAGAGGGAGATCACACACGTGTTTTTAAACCTGGACACATTGGTATGTGATTTCTTCCAAAATAAAATACAGAAAACAGTGCTACACTGCTTTAATACCACATTTGCGTAGGGCTCCTATAGACTGAACGCAAAGAGGGTTAGCTGAAGGCACGGCTTTCCCAGCTGCAAGCAAAGAGTTACCCAATGCAGTGAGAATCCGAATGACTCCAGGAGAATTAATGCGTGGTGCCCATCTTTGAAAAGCAAAAGCCCTGAGGCACCTCTCGGGGTACTGCAGCTGTGTGCAGAGCACTCGGGGGCATGGAGTGGCCTGAAGGTGCCTCGCCAGGGATGGTGATGGCAGGACGAAATACCTGCCTGTGTTGGGCGTAGCAGCCGCTCTGGGTAGCTCGGCCTCAGGACGGCCCCTCCCAGCTCCAAAACCTTCATTACCGGTCAGAACTGCTCCTGCAGACACTGCTCAAATGCTGAAATAGAGTTTGTCTGGCATGGAGTCTTTCTGGGCGTCAGAGAGCGGGATGCGTGGTGCCTTATCTCTCTCGAGTCAATTCCAAGCCCTCACGCCTAACTGGTGCCTAATGAGTGGCCTTAAAAATAAATTGCATTTCCCTGGGGCTGAGGGAGGTGCCGTTCCTCTCCTGCCGTTGTGCTTTCCATCCAGCTGCCTCCCCAGGCTGACGGAAGAGGCCGGTTGCCCTGTCCCTGTGGGTGCCGGCTCCTCCAGGGTCAGTCTCACAAGGTGCTGGCCCTTCTTAGGTGCCACGCATTTTGGGGAGGTGATGGGTTGTCTGCATGAAGGCTTCCACCTTGCAAGCCCTGCTTGCATGCAATGCAGTTGCTCACCTGCCGTGTCTTTATTTCCTTCCTTATTTTTCCTCCGTGAGCTAAACATAGCAAGACCACATCCTACCACGTGACCACGGCTGGTTGCTGCATATGCTATCCAAATCCAATACCTGCATCACTTCTGACATCTTTTGCTACAATGCCCTCTGAAGCCTTTTTGTCCCATTTAAGACCTGCCAGTCCTTTGCTTCTGTCTAGCCCTTCCTGGCCCTGGGTTGAAATAGCTTATTAAAAATTCCTTGCAGACCTACATTAGTATAAATTAAGAGGTAGACGACATTATCCTGCATAAAGTGTGAATTTTTATTCAAATAATTCTATTAACATAATTATCTTTTTGAGGAATTAAATGTACATTATTATACTTGATGTGCTACAAATTATAAAAGCAAAATTTCACTTGTAAGGTTGCACAGTTCTCAAGCAATTAGCCATATTGCACCCAGCAAACCAAAATTAAACACATAAATTAAAACAGCAGGGGGGATAATAATGTTAGAAAGGGGGCGTAGACTTTATGCAGTTTGCTGCTTCTGAAGCTCCAACTAAAGATAGTTCTGACAGGAACAGGTCAGACAAGTGGGGTTAACAGGTTTCCCCACATTTTTCTAACTTGTGATGTAAAAAAACTTACTTGACAGAACAATTATGTGAACTACTTTCACCAGGGATAATAACATAATCTAAACAAGTAATTTACTTGTGTGCTCTGTATATAATCTTGCAATATGCCCCTGATTTTTACAATACATAGCTGTTATTGGCATTTTAATCAATAGGCACATTGGGTCTGAATTCAGCATTCATACTTTTTTTATGATTATTGAACGCCTGTGGTTCCATCTATATGCAGCTACCTACACAAAAACATGTAGCACTTTATAGCACTTTATAGACACACATTTTATCCAGCAGGCATTAATTATTACAATCATGAAAATTTATCAACACACTGAAATATTTCCAGGATGACTAAAACATTTAGATAACAGCAGTAAATTAAATAGGATGGACGAACACATGAATGCTGCTGAATGTGCTCCGAAGGTGTCTTGGACTCACCGAGCTTGCTGAAATTCTTCTAGACAAGCTTCAACATAGGAAATGTCCCGTGTGAAAAATACACATTTGCCTCGCTGTACAAAGCTGAATTAAGACTGAGGAAATGCTGGAAACCAGGAAAGAAATAGCAGTGGTTGTCCCAGACCCCTCAGCTGAGAGACCTAGCCTGTCCTCTGCTGTGCAAGCGCACGCTGTGATGACATGGAGGAGCGCTACTTCTTTGTTATCCGGTAGGTCACAGCCAGCAGGGACCAAGAGCACTAACAGCATGTTCTTCTGTCTCTGTCAGAGGAAAATTTTCTTTCAGACTAAGCCTGTGAGTACATTATCATCTACGTTTTATAGAGTTCTTCCCTGAAAACTGGTAAAATTTCCCTTTTTCCCGCCTGTTTCATAGTGCTTCTAAGAGGAAGCAGATGACGTGCTTACCATTAAATGTTCTGGGATTTGGGTAGTCTTCTAGTGTAATTCTGGTTATTTGCTTTGGCCTGAAATATACTGAATTGTTTGGATGGTGACTGCTTTAGGGAGCATCTGTCTCCTTGTGGTGTTGCAGTACCATGGTGATATAGAAGGAATTTGCCAATTAGGGGAAATTTCAAATAAGAGGTCTTTAATTTGCTTTTTCTCACTCCTCTGTCTTTTAGCATGCCAGAGTTTTTGTTTGTTCAGCTCCTTATGTCATACAGTTTCCTTATTTTCTTTTCTCTTTTTTTGGAGATCCTGTTCCAATGTCCAGTCAGGATCAGATTTATAGGCAATCTTCTACACAGGAACATTTTGTTGTAAGTATTTGTCTAGTCCATAGTAACCGCATGGGGTTTTGTATGTAGTTGTATATGCATCCGAAGAGGAAAAGAGGAGCTTCTGATAAAACGCAAGAAATACATTTAAAACAACTTAAGCTATCTGCTATAGTTGTTGGGAGAAAGGGGCAAAGTTAGTAATTTCCAGTGTCTGTTATGACAAAACTGAGCATCTAAAGAAATAAAAAGGAAAAGTAATTCAGAATATCTCTCTAAGTTCTTATCCATGAGATTAAATCCAAGATAACACAAAATAATCGAATCAGATGATTGATCCAATAACATTTGCATTGCTTCTGTTTTCCAGCATAAGAAGGTATGCCTTTCCAGAAAAAGAAATGAAGCGTTCATTCATTGATACAGGTGTAAAGTTTTCAAGAACAGGGCAAGGAACAGTAAGATTAGAGTAGGACCAGCCTGTGCCAGGTCACAGTGCCTATGCAAGAGAAATATTCAGGGAGCTCAGAATATGCCGTCATTTCAAATCCCACGGAATCACTGTCACCACAAGTCTGGGCATTTCCTCACTGACGTGCTGTATTCATTCCCTCCTCACCCTTTGGCCCTCTATCAGTACTGGCAATCCCTTCACACAGTGTATTTCCCCTGGGCTCCCCTTTATGCCAAGGTTGGGCATGTTCTTCCAGCACAGACTCTCAGAGACTGCAAGATTCAGCATCTTAGACCTTTCTAGGTGTAGACAGGTGACAAGTGACTACCTTTTCCAGTCTTGGGGAAACTGGATGCCTTCTACAAGCAATGATGCCCAAATAAGAGGTTTCAAAGTCTATTCAGTTGGTTTCTTAAAACACCTGCAGGCTCCTGTTGCCCTGCAGAGTGTCAGTAGCAACCTGCCGGCACTCTGCACTGCTGAAATGGGTTGTGCCCGCACTTCCCACGGCTGCAGGGACGTGAAAGCATGCCCAAGACACACTACTTCCTCTTCAGGTTTCCCTAGAGAACCCATGTGCCTTTTCAGCAGACGATGTTTGGTCTCTGAGGAAGAGTCTCGAGGTGCCCCAGGTGTACGATGTCCATCCTGCGGCACTGTGGGAAGGGCAAGTGAGGCAGGTAGAGGTGCTTGGTCATGCACAGGCAAACAGCCTGGCCACGTGGCTAGTAAATGCAGCAAGTGCACCGGCTGAGATTTGAGTTCACTCAGAGATGATTTATTCCTACCTCAGGAGTGTGCTAGCAGGAAGGAGGGTGAATAGGTGGTAAATTTGGCCTGAAAAAGGAATTTTATAAAGTCACGAAGAAGCTGTTGAGTCTCATCGTTTTAGGTCCAGCAAGGACCTCTTTGTTGCTGAAGTGCTGTATAACGGGAACAACAATAGGGGTGTATTTGGTTGTGACTACCCCAATTTCTGCATATCCCTAGTGTATCAGCTTCCAGAAGAATTAATTTTGTCTTTTTCCCTCCTATTGATGTAGCTTTTTCCATAGCTGTTGGGGCTGCTGCAGTTGATCATCTTGCCCTTCATCCCTCCATCTGCCAAGTACCAGGGATGGTGACATACGCACTCACAACATCTATCTCAGTCCCTCTCTTCAGCAGTGACACCTATTTTACCTTCTCCTTTCAGCAGCAGTAATACCTCCCTGGACTATGCCTGCTGCATAAATTAGAAGATTAAAAAAAAAAAAACAGAGGAAAGAAGGGGAAAAAATTTTCACAACAGAGAGAGAAAAAGGCCTGAGGGATGAGTTGGAAGTTGGCCAGATTGAACTAGAAGGAAGAGACAGGGGAGGCAGCAGGGATAGGAAAAGGTCAAAATAGCTATCAGGTTATCAAGTGAGGTTGCACCAGGGAGAGTGGGACCTTTTTCAATACTGGATACAAGGAGGGGGTCTGCAGCTGTCATGCAAAGAAACAAAAGCAGTAATGAGAAATCAAAGGTGGTGTGATTTGGCTAGAAAGTGTCACATATGTCCTGACAAAATAATCAGAAAAGCTCAGAAAAATCAGTCATAAAACCTTCACCTTTCTGCAGTGTTATATGCAGATGAAACTTGCAGACCTTTACACGTTTTTGCAAAGAAAGCAGTGCAATGCCACGGCTTGATGTATGCATTGAAGAATATTGGTTTGAATGTTCGAGGTCTCTTATCCCTCTCACTGTTTGGAGAAGGGCTCTTTAAAATCAGTCTGAAAACTACAAATAAACTATGGTTTTGATGATTAAAGTATTATCAGGACTAGGTAATAAATTCAATGCAACAGGTTTTCTGTGTTCCTCTAACCTTTTTTTATTTATCCCATACAACAAAGAAAGAAAAAACAGATAATGAAGGGCGGTTTTGTTTGGAAAGCGTGCAAGGGTGCTTGCCAAAACTGAGAGTCCAAGTAATATAACTAGTATTTAGGGGCTATGATGAGGAAATGGAGAGCTGTAAAATAATGCATACCGTATATAGATGTCTCACAACACCTCGTCAGGTATAAATTCTATATCACATACAATGAAGCTGTGATACAGACCTTACATGATTTTCTGATGGAATTTTTGTCAGATGCAGATATTCCTGGCTTCTATTCTACTGCTTTGACCACTAGATTTTGCAAAGTTAAAGATGACTGTAATCTACTGAGATCTAACTGGGCTTTAGAAATCTTTTTTTATTATTATTACTTTAAATAAATAAATGGGGTATATTAGTGATATGTTAATGCATTTGTTGCCCAGGGCAGCTAGAATTGGAGCAGGAATCAAGAGAGACTTTCAGAGTAAAGATAGAGGTGAAATGAAAATGAAAAAAGATTAAAACCAAAAGCCTTAGATAATCATATGGGGTTTAAAATATCAGGAGAGCTGGGGAGAAGGGGGAGTCTTCTAAAAGCTTGTCTCTAGCATGTGATAAAAGCATTTAGGGCATTCACCAGGTAGGGGAGTTGGGAAAAGTCTGCGGGTGGCTGCAAAGACATCCACCCACCCACCCCCTCCAAGGTCCTTTTTGATTATGAGCTAGAGGTAAGTAGTAGTAGAAGTGTATTAGACTCTGAAATTAGTGTCTTGGAGCGGCTGAAGAGTTTTCAGCCATTCTATAGAGGTAAAATAACCTGTGCTTATGGTTCAGATGTCACAGAAGTATAAGCTTGGCCTAAAGAGCTAGAAGAGAGTAAAGCTCTTCCTGCAACTTGATAAAGTTATTTTAAAAGTTATCTTGAGTGTTTTCTCAATATACAGATTCAAGGGACTTTTAAAAATTATTGTCTCTAAAACAATGAAAATCAGTATTATATGAATGATGGGACTCCCTTATTAGCTAATTATTGTTCCTATTATTAACTGAGAGCAACTAATCACACTGATACATCTTTTGAATAATTGACTGATTGAGGTAATGACTAGCTTTCAAACGTATTTGTCACTAATTTGTAACTCACATAGGTGAAAATATGCAATAAAGTCAATGGCTGCTTGGAATCTGAAGTAAGAGAACAATCCTCTGTTCATGTCCATGTCATGCTGCCGTGATGAAGCAGCTTTTTAAGTGCTCCTTGAGGGTGTTTGCACATTTGCCATTTTGTCATTAGTATACTCAACTCTCTTCCCCCGGAGGAGATCAGCAGAAGGAGATTGAGGAAGGTGGAGTCAGCATCCTAAAAGGGAAGAGATACTCCTCTGTTTATTTGAAATATTATTCATATGCTTTCTGAATTACACACTGGAGAAACATGCCAAGTTAACAGCCTGGGATACTGGAATTTGTGTTTATCCAAAGACTACGGGAAAAACAGAAGCTATCTGCTTTAATCTATAGGTGGCTTTAACCTCGAATGTTTTTCCAGCAAAACGGTTACTTTGCTAGAAAACACTGTTCCGAGGCAACAAAAAGCCCTTCACAAATTTCATCAAATACAGCAAATAATTTTAGCCAGAAGAATAGAGGGAAGAGGAAAATGTAGAAAAATTGAAATATTGTATATCAGTATTTCTGAGCTACCACAGTTTGCTTTTTCCTTTGACCAAAATGTTAGAAAAGCATGAAAAAAAAGGTCAAATAACTGGAATAAAAGTCTTAGAAGCATGGTTTTGATCAGGTGAATTTGAGGTACTACAGTGCTGATCAGCACTGAGTGTTCGTAAACCTCAACCCAGAAAGACAACTCCTTCAGCAGGTGACACAAATTACAGATGCCCCTGCAAAAGCCTGCCTCCATTGACCTATGTAGACAGGTCAACTAAATTAGACATCTCTCAGTTGCCTGAAATTCAATGGTGTGACCTTTCAAAACATGTCACTCTGCTTGAATTAAAAATTGTAGGCTGATATGAATTGGAAAAAAAAAAAAAATATATATATTTTGTCTCATTGAAATTATAAAATTATTTCTGTTCAACACAATTTTTTTTTAATTTGACACCAAATTAAAAAAAAAAAGAAAAAAAGTACTTACAGCATAGTTCTAATATCCAGTTATAATTTTAGTGCTTAAGACATAGTTTTTTGTCCCCTCACATCAAGTTTGAGACCACTGAATGTTTTACGAAAAACAAAACAGATGATTGCTCCAACATTTTGATTACTGCTGGATTAGCATGGATATCTTCAGGCTATTAAATCTTGTGGATGAAAGAAAATTTACTTCTTCAAATCATGCAAAATGGAGCTTCTCCTCCAGGTCTGAATCATGACAGACCAGGACCAGCCGCTGCCTGGTGGAGAAAGGATCTTGTCACAGATTTCAGATTTGGATTTGAAACCACAAAGTTAGAGGCTACTCTTCTTTGGGGACAGGGAAAGGAAAAAGTGGGATGAATACGGGGTTATTGCTAATCTAGAGAAAAAAGCAAGCATTAAGCAGGAATAACTTAAGAGGTGGTTTCCTCATTTTGGTATGTCACTCCAAAGGCAGACCCAAATTTGCAACAGAAACACCACTTGCAGATATACCTTCCAAAGCTGGATGAAGAAGAAAGGCAAAGAAGTTAGAGCTGAGATCCAGCTAACTCTCACCACTATGCTGGCTTGAACGGCACGCTTGTGAGCAATGCCAGCAACTAAGATTTGGCCTTGAAACAATTTCCATATTTGCCCAGAGTGCTCTGATTCGTGCTGCAGATACACAGCTTGGTCAGACGTCAGGCTTGACTATGGTAGCGCTAATTTCCCCCTTCCCTCTCCGCGGGCACCAGGATGGTTCCCGTGCGCAGCCCGGGTCGCCATCAGCACCGTTAACACTGCAGGGCTGCCGACCCAGAGGCTCCTGCTGGTGATGAAGGCAAAAGCCTGATGCAATAGCTCTGACCACCACCGGCTGGTGGGTCCTGCAGCCCAGAAACGGACACCTTTAACTACTCAGTCACCCAGACAGGACATTTTTGTCCCGTATCTGGTCTAGACTTTGTATGCTATTTCCCATTCCTCGTGGTAGGTCTGGTTTAGCCCTCTCCACTCTTCTGCATTTTGCCCATATTTGTGACACTGGAATAGTGTAACCTCTCTCGAGCCTCCAGTTTGAGCAGTCCTACCAGATGTCAAATCAGTTTTCAAAATATAAGATCCAACTTATAAGGATCAGAGAAAAATAATAAAACCCCATCTGTCTAACCCGGTTCCAATCAGTGTGTTATCTGAGGACCTCACAAATAAAGCATGTCACACAGAACATTTATTGCCATTTATCTCAGGGATGTTGTTTGCATATCAGTCTTTATCTTAGGATTTTGCAAAATACCTAAAGACATTTGAGTCAAGGCACAGAGAACAAGGTGAGCAGTAATTGCAGTTATTCAGACCTCATGACACTTTCTACAACTGTCAGATAACAAAGTTAGCTAATGAGATAGTCCATACCTGTGAAAAGATTCATGAAGAAAAAGGACTCTACCTTGTCTTGCTACACTAACCTTTCTGTTAATTCCTGAAAGGCTCCAGCTGACCATCACAGAAAGTCAATGCTGTGCATATAAGTGTATCCAAAGCGAAAAAGCCCAGCCTGCCATTAAGACAACGTATAAGCTTGCAAGAGAGGTTAAGCGTTTGTCTGCCCATCTAACAAACCACAGCGGGACCCAAGAACACCAGGCCATTCTCAGTCCTGTTACAACCTTGCATCCAGAGGAGACTAACTCCACTTTTTGCTCCACGTCTCTATCTTGAAAATGGAGATAACCGCACTTGTTTGACTCACTTGGACATTGTGAAGATTTTTTTTTAAAATCACTTACAGAAACTTGACAGAAGACATTTCTGAGTTTTAATTGATTAGAAGCATCTTTTTTTTCAGATAAGAGGAGAAAGATGATGCGAAAGCGGTAGGCGGCAGAAAATGCTTCAAGTTTGGATTAAAAGTACATGGGATGTAGACCACTAGGATGAGCCCTCCTGCAGGAGGTGTTGCAGAAACATTTCCACTTTCAGAGAACATGCTGTACCAGTGCAGAAAATTTGATTCCTTACTCAAACACTGACCCTTTTTTGTCTCTCTCTAAGTTGCACCCCAAGGGGCCAGAATTCTTAACTGTTTTTTCAAGCTATTATACATAATTACATAGCGATGCAAAGTGCCATAAAATGAATGAGAGAACACATTTGCAAAGAAGCACTTTTATAATCCTTGTCATGGTGTACATGGAACATTTTATCCACACTCAATCTTCACATTTCCTAAATTTAGACTATACATCATAGTCATATTATAGCCAATATAATCTATTGAAGTATGCATTAATTGGCTTGGCTTTACTTCTAAACAGAGGTCATACAGTTAATTATTAAGCGGTTGAAGGAGTCAGAGAAGCCCTTTCTTATCATGTTCTGCTCCATAATCTTCATAGTGCAATATCTTGCGGGGAAGGTGCAAGGACTAGTCTTAAAGGAAATACATAGGCATATCATTATTCTCCAACAGTTACCATCTAGGTAGGTGTTACAGCTGTGAGTCAAAGAAATCTGCATCAAACAGGGCCTGAATCTGAAGAGAGTCGGAAGCTGTTCCATTGATACAAATGGGGCGGGCTTCTGTGATAGTGACGATACTTTTATATGGCGACGTTGTTAAGCTCTGCAAAGCAAGGACAAAGGAGTAGAAGTATCATCTCATGCAAAGGAGCTGCGTTACTTATCCTGTAGGCTTGGCTGCTCATACAAATAGGAAGGATAAGAAAGGAGACTAATTTATATAGCTTGACCTACCTCACATTAGCTGCACAGCCACATTTTCTTATTCATAGTAAATGCAAGGTAATCTTTCCTTGCTTATAAATGTATAAATTCACACTCCGTCATAACTGATGGAGTCTTGTTTGTAATGATTCCCCAAATGTCTGCTGCTCAGAGGAATCCTCTCACCCTACATGGTAAACTGCCAAGGATTGAGTCTTCCTGGGAATTCTTCTATAGCCCTAAAACATGCACATTTCAATGTTTTTGAAAAAAGCACCCCACTTACAGGCAGAAAATGCATGTCTTGTTTAGAAAATAAAAGAAACAAAAAAGGACAAATCAACAACTGATTCACAATTTATGACTTGTTAAGCATTTTGCTTCATAACCACAATCTGTTTACATGAATTGCTTTAGTGTAAGAGTCAGAAAGTTAATTGCTCAGTTGCAGGAACCTTAGAAAAAGCTTGTTCAGTAACTATAATTCACTACAGCCTACCAGAAGTCTGGAAGTAAATAACTTTACACCACAGTAATTCTACTGCCCTGTGATGATTTGCAAGTAACAGAAGGGGTTTGAACCAAAAGAGAGATTGTCTTACGAAAGGCTGATACTGATTGTAATTTATTCCAGTCAAAGCTCCCAAGTAGTATCATTTCTGTGCTCTTTCACATCTCTGCATGTCCATTTCAAGAACACCCTATAAGCTTGGGTCAAGGTTTTCAAAAAACAGTGCTTGGGCTGATCTGTTCCCCACCCATATTCAGCAGTGATATACCTGAAATGCCACAGCCATACTTCTAACAATGTACATCCTTCTATATTTAGTTGGAGTGCAGGAGCCTTTAAGATAATGTCCAGAACTGATTACATCATGTCCTTCCTTACGCTTCCCATAAACTGAAATGTCATCTCTATAAACTTCCACTCCCTTCAGGCCCTCTGGGCAGCACCTCACTCACTTTCCTTCAGACCAAGCGTCTGCAGAAGCAGCAACCCTCAACAGCCCTTTGCACTTCCTCAGCTGCTGTTGCCAAGCTGGACAAGGGCTGTGGGGAAGCTGCGGACTGCACCCCGTGAGGGCTATATTGACATATTATGTAGCATGGAGATAGAGCCCAAGCCCAAACAAGCGGTCTCGATGCTCAGCTTCCTTCCCTCCCTGTTTCACGGTTAGGCACCTTTCTCTTCCCTGCCCGAGAGCAGCCTTTCGTGGGGACCTGTGGGGTTGCTGACTGCGCAGAGCAGGTTTCCAGCTTCTGCAGCAGCCCCCCTTGAAGCACACACTTCTCACAAGGTCAAGGCCCCGGGGACTTCCCTGTGCACTGCAAGAGCTGGTGGAGGGGCCTCGGATTAGCAGGCTACAAAGACGTCACTCATATCCTCTTTGCCTTTGTAGCGTATGCGGGCTTTGAATGGATCTAGACAACTGATTTGTCACCTTGAGCTGGTGCACTTTTGTCCCTTTACAAATCCCAGTCACTTCTGCCCTGGGATCAATCTGAAGTGCAACAACTGTATTGCAGACCTTAAAAATAACAGTCTAGGCTTGTTCATGAATGCCTGTTGTGGGCATTGAACTCAGAAAATAGGTAAGTCTCACTTGTATTTGCCCTTTCTCCCTGGCTCCTTTGCTTTGACGGACACATTCCCAATATCCTATTATCTATATCCTATTATCTTACATGTTTGTACCACAGTAAGTAGGCATAACTGATTTACCTTTTCTCTAGCATTCATTGCTTTCTATACTTCCATCCTGCCCCTTCTTATTCATCTTTTCTTCTGAACTGAACAAAGGAGTTTGTTAGAAAAGGAAAACAAGATTACCGCTGAAAACTACTGTGAATCTTTCTTCTCTTCACTGCACAGCCTCTGCCTAAAACCTTTCTGCAGCTTTCCATGTCACATTTAAAGAAACAGCAGCTTCCTAACCAGGGCTTTTTCCTTTTTCTTCCCCAGCATGGGATCTATTGGAGCACAGAGCCAGATGACTTTCCAGCATCTTCATCTTCACAGCGACATCCCACACCAGCCCTGTCCCTGGTGTAACGGCCTTGGGCCAAGTGGAGCAACACAGCACAGCAAAGTTGTACCACAGAATTATTCACTAACCGCCTTCATCTTTTTAGTGCACTTTAGCAACTGAAAATCAGAAAAAGTGTCAGTACCAAGTCACCAGCAAAGTCTGCTAAACCATAAGTGTGTCCCACCCAAAATCATAAGCTGGATATGAGGCCACAGCTTTAGGAAGCCACATGTCAATGAGGGACTCTCACTAGGCAGATAATGCTTCCTTCTTGTTATAAAAAGAGATTTTTTTTTTTTTTTTTCTCTCCAGAAGCAAAATTACCAAGTGGGAAGCAAAGAGGGTTAAGAGATAGAGAGGATTGTAATCACAGAATTAGTACCAGCACAAAAGTCTCTGAAAGCAACTACACTTAGGAAAAAAATTAGTCGGTAAACATATGAATCTCTGTTAACCCAAGAATATGATTCATTAGGTACCAACTGACTGTCAGTGACTACTGTTTGTTTGTTCTCAATTTTTATGTATTTCTTCTAACTCAGATAAATAAATCTTGTTTTGACCCTAATGCATGACTCGCTGTTCTGTAAAAAAAACAGGTTAGTAGCAGCAGTTGCCTCAGCTGGGAAGTATCAGGCGCCTCTCTCTCTCTCTCTCACCTCTTTTGTAGCAATAACTACTTGGTGTGGTGATGATAAGAGAAGCGCCATTCAAGAGTTCAAATGCTCCCAGTGAAACTAAAAATTAGTGCCGAGAACAGCCTCAAATTGAAGAGCAGATGTCAAAAAGTCCCCCTCAGACTGTATGAAGGGGTAGGAAAGAAGCAGAGGAAACGAGAGATAGGAAGATGACCTGCTTTTTCTGTGCTTTTTCACTGAATGATTCCAATAAACCTAAAGCTTTCTTTTTTTCGATAATAAATAGAAAGTTACTTCAATGAAGCCCATCCCCTACAGCCACAGGATTCATTCTCTTAAAAAAAAAAGTACCTCTTCCTTTTGCCAGTCTATAAAGGTGAAGGAAATTAAAGTTACAGGGATTAAAGTTGCTGTGCCATCTATGCATTCATTCGCCTCCTGGTTGAACTTCAGTTGTGCTGCAGGGCATGGCTCAGCATGAAATTGGGAATCAGGCTGAGAAGGGGGCAAAGTGGTTTCCCAGCTTATTACCTGTGGGCAGCATGGGGCTAGAAAGGATACCAGTACTGCTCATGGTGACCAGAGATGTAAATGTTAAAACCTGAGAATTGGAGAAGATTGTATTGCCTGTAACTTGATTGCTTTGGTTGTTTGCTGAGCAGCTGAGCTTTAGGAGCCCCATCTAGATCCCAACTCATTGGACTCATACGCATGGACACTTCAAAAGCATTGCACCCCATTTGCTCATGGAAAGAATTTTTAATGTTAAGGATGTTTCCTGCCAGGAGAGGGATGCGGAGAGGGTGTACAGGTTCCTGCCACACCATTATGGCAGGATTTCAGCTTTCCAGTGCTGACACTGGTTCTGCAGAGACCTCCACTCTGGAACTGAGGTACTGCTTAATACGAATTTCAGCATTGGCCTCAATAAGCATGCAACTCAGGAAATAATATTTATATCACTGCATCTAGTGAAGGATGCAAAGCCTTTCAGGGTTTAAAATTGACTTAGTTAATGATGCAAATCTGTGTGGTCATGTGTATTCCTTTTCTCAGGTCAGATGTGGCTTCTCCTAATTTAGTTCAAACCTCTTCTACGTGTGTGTTTGTGTGTGTGTTTATGCATACATAGCTGAAGTAAATTGTTCTCATACAGAAATAATATGTCTTCTGCCCTCACAGAAGCTGAAAACTATTCTATTGGTTGAAAGAAAATGAACAACAAATTGAGAGCACACAGTTTTACACATACGCGATGCTTTTGCATTTTGCAGCCTTGAAACTACATCTTCATTGGCAATGCACTTTGAAAATGTTGAAATCCATTTATAGATGGAAAAGCTCTTGAGGACTTATCTTATTTTCATGTGATCCACAGTATTGCACACAAAAAGAGAATATGCAGAAATTTATTGAGTGAGAAGAGGGAGACGCTTCAGGCTGTGCACCCAAGAGAACCACAGTTGAGGCCTGTACAGATTTGTCATTCTTTTGTGGCAGTTCATTTCCACTTGCTGTATCTTTATCATGAGAAGAAAACATGCAGAAGCATTTCTAGAAAGCCCCTTGTTCTAGGTGATTTGGACATCGTTAACTATTTTAAGGCTCTTCTCCATACCAGGCTGTACCTGCATTGCTTATAGCTTTGTGAGACTACAACTATTTAGGTGGAAGTATTCAGTGTTCACCTTTTGTAGTTGTTGTTGGCTAGTGGTTTTCTTTATTTTGGGGAAATATAATTGCTCTTTATCTGAGAATGAAGTTAGAGGAAGACACAACGTTTTCCCTTTCTTCCCTTTCTTTTTTGGGGCACTTTCTCCCAACCTCGCTTTGAAAAGCACCAGCATCCCCATATTTCAAAGAAACTGTGGCACTCACTTCAGGAACGTACCTTTTTCTCTCCTCATGAATAAAGCTCCCAAATTTCACCTCATTCTAGTCCATTGGAAGAGAAGAGTAAACACCCAGGTTTTAGCACTTCGTTTCTCAGATGCCCGCCCTGCTGCGCATGAGCCAGCCCAGGACTGAGGTGAACTTCTTGCAATTAAATTTCTGAGAAAGTAACCTAGTTCAAATGTCAAAAAGACCACAGTCAAATCTTAGATGAGTTGTTGTTTGGGAAAAACATACTTGCAAAAAAGAGGAGAAATGAAACCGCAGGACCAGAGGATAATTCAGTGGGAAAGAGACCTAGGGAGTTCCCTAGTCCAACCTCCTGCTGACAGCAGGGTCAGTCAAAAAGTCAGACCAAGTTTATCAGGGCTTTATCCAGTTAACCTCCTTGAAAACCTCCAAGGATAGAGCCTGCTCAGCCTCTCTCAGCAACCAGCTCCACTGCCTGACTGTTTTCACTGGGAAACAGTTTTTCCTTATGTCCAGGCAGATCTCTCCCTGCTTTCACTAAATCACCTGCCCCATTCAGCAACGGTCCCACATTTTTCTCGCTCAGCCTTTTACTGCTAACATAGCACAGAAGCTCCTCCTGTTTCCCTTGACATCCCTCGCAAGTACCAATGCCAGCTGCGCCTTGGCTTTCCTAACACCATGCCTACCTGCCCAGACGAGGTTTCCAAATCCCTCCTTTGAACCCTTTGCTGCTGCCCACCCTCTGTATGCTGCCTTTTTGCATCGCCCAGCCGTCTCATGGCTGTGCCTCACCCTGGCTCCCCTCGCCGGGCCTGAGAGGAGGAGACAGGGCAGCAGTCAGAGATGGGAGAGGGGGTCAGGGAGAAGGAACGGTTCAGACAAGAAGTCAGAAATGGCAAAAAGCAAACTTTCTCTAAGCAGAAAACTAGTTCTGCATGTTTTATTTTCTGGGTATCTGACTTCATACCCTGGGGCCTGATTTGCTGAAATGCTGAGTATCGCAGCTGCAACTGAGCCCAATAGGACCTGAACTCTGCTTTAAAGCTGAGCACACTGGAAAAACCTGGCTGTAGGTGCCTCAGACTGGAAAACCAAAATTTTGTCTGTGAATCTGTAAAATACGGCTAATAATATCCCTTATTCTCACAAGGGTCTTGTATAAATAAATGCATTCATTGCAAAGTGCTCAGATACCGCAGGGATGAGCTCAATAGAAAAGCCCAGGAGGCAACTGGAAGTTCTGTCTTTAGAGAAAGATTTGAATAGTGTGCAGTAAATAAGGCTTGGGGCCTCTCATCTTATAATAAGGTGTAAACAAAAGACTGAATAACTGCTCATTAAGTGAGCAGCATCCATCCTGCATGATGGATGAGGTGTGATCCTTTAGAAAAAAAAATCTATGTGTGACTATGTCATTAACAACTATTTATCTCCTACATGATTTTAATTCTGACATTTCCTCGCTTTTTGGTAAAGTGACTCTGCAATCAGAAAACTGTTTTTTTAACATCATTTCTGCACACACTTGTATGTATGTTTATTTAGAACAGCGTGGTTTAATACAGCTCCAAAACAGGTCTATATTTGACATACAGTCTTATTCCCATAATGTTGATAAAGCAAGAAATACTGTCACAGTTTACAATTTCTATTTGTTGTACTAGTTCCTCCTAGTGCTCATGAATCCTTCCAGCCTTATCAGTGACTGGGAATTAATTTCTTGTATGGTTTTGTAGTTCCCATATTTAATCCATTGCATCAATAATTGTATTACAAATGTACGTGTTAAATGTGTATCTAGCATAAACCAGGCAATCCCATTAGTTAAGGAAGCTGTATTTGTGTCTCCATACACAGAAAAATCCTGGATGATATGTTTGTCATAAACACTTGTAATGAGAAATGAAAATTTGGTTGTGGGTTGCTAGAAGGAGTTTAAATAAATTGTTTTATTGTTATTGAAAACTTCAAAAATAAGATGCTTTCTAAAGCAAGGTGCAGCACTGCTCTCAGGAAGTCATTTTAATTTTTTCCCCTTTAAGCCAAAAGAACTTCTTTTTTTTTTTTTTATTCCATTCTAGTTTGGTCAGGCAGCTGCATTCAAAATGTGTCCTACTACAGAAATAGAGACATTTATGGTTTGCTTGCAGTTTGGTTAGGCTTAATATTAGCTTTTGGTCAAAATGTCACTGTACTATCCTCATACAACTGCTTTCTTTAAAAGGCAACCCACTGCTGGGGATTTACCCCTTGGTTCTTGGGCCAGCTTCTCTAAGCACATTAGCCAGTTTTCAGCAAGTCTTCTTCTCCCCTTCCTACACATAGCTGTCGAAATTAAGCCTTGCTTGCTTCATCTACCACTTCAGAGCTAGGAAAACAGACGCAAAACCTCAGGAGAGCATACTGCCGCACCTGAGAACTAGGCATCAGGACCCACCAAAACCCTTCCAGAAAGAATGCAAAAACCCCAGGCCAATGCCTAGCGTCTGCTGCCGCGTGTTCGTTACAGCATCACTAAAGCAAATGGGTTTCTACAAGGGAAAAGAAAAGCATGTTTACGTGAAGGCAAAATGTCTGAAGTGTCACCCACAAGAAGGGCTTTAAAGTTCATATCTGGTCACGTCTAGCATGAAGAAGAGCAGATGGTATGTCAGCACCAGAAACAGCATCAATATTTTGGGATTAACCTGGCTTTTCTGTAGCCAACAAAGTGCAGGGATTATCAGCTTTCAAGATTTTGTTTTCCTCCCTGTGCTTTAATGTCACACAATTTCACAGCAGCTAAATATGAGAGATGCTGCTGCTATCCCTCCTTTGGATTTCATACTGGAACGTTATTGGAAAATTCAAGAAAAAGCTGAAGATGGCTTAAGCTTTCAACACCAAGAACTTGGGCAGGCACAAGGGGGAAAGAAATATTACAATTATGGAGGAACTAGTATAAAAATTTTTACTGTCCTGTAACTTTTGTTCCTTTGGAGGTTTTAAGGGTCTTGCCACACATTTACTGTCAGATTAAAATCCTGCTGCTGAAGTGATCTCTGCTCCCTTGTTGCCCACTCTGTCATCTTCTGAAAGCTGCTGCCCCTGTACCTGAGGTGGCTGGGTGGCTATTGAGTCACCTTTTGACCATCACATTTTTCAGGATGGTATGTTACCATGAATGAAAACAGATTAAGATTTACTTTAATAAGCCTGGCTGTAAAGTGCATGGGTTTAGGAGGGGCTCCACAGTCCAGACTGCGGGGGCAGAAGTTTCCCAGAAAGGGGCAAGGCAGAAGCCAAAGATGAAAATTGCTTTGCCTGTCACAGTTCAATCTACTGCTGAATGTACGTCAAAGCCTTCAGTGGAATATGATGAAAACATTAAAAAAAGATTAGGAACCTACCCAGAATAATAAGATTCATGTGGTAACTCAAGTCTCATATAACCTAACTTACAAGATCCTATCCCTCCCAAGAATTATGTCACTTTTCCCAGTGACATGGATCACATAAGAAATCATTGCTTTCATGAACAGGGAAATTGTCATTTAAATCTAAGCGTTTAGCCTGTTGAGGTGAGCTTCCTAGGGACTGGTTGAAATTAAAAGGAGGAGAAAAGGATTGGATGATTTTGTTTCATTAAAACTACGCATAATCTCGGATGGTCTAATTATTAATTTCCAATTTAAAAAATAAAAATAAAACAACAAACAAACCACAAAACAGGGAAGTGAACCAACCCCAGATAACATCTTCCTTACTCCCTCCCTTGTCTTAAGGCTGGATCAACATGCAGAAAAGAGAGAGAAATGTTTAAGCTAATAGGAGACAATTATAGCAGTCAAGCTTTTTCACACCCACCTTTCATTCTCGCCCTAAAGTGTATTTGCCATCCAGACAATAGCAGGCAAGATATGCCATCCATTGTTTCGGTAATGATACAGGTGGGTGGAACAGGGCTGCTCGCATGATCCCATGGCAGAGAAAAATCCCCCGTCACTACAGCGTGCTTGAAACGCTGTCTGACAGCCCTGTCTCGTCCCATCCCCGCCTGCTCCAGTCTCTCCCTCTCGGTGCTGGAGCACAGAGAGGTAAGCCCTCGTCTCCGCCCGCTGTCCCCCGCCGGGCTCCCAGCCGGTGGGAAGCAGGGTCCGCGCTCCCCGGCGGGGCAGCCCCCCTCTGGCAGCACCGCAATCTGGGTGGAGGAACAGGGGTCGTCTTGCGGCTCGTGGACGTGTTTCTCATGCCAAACCTCTTCCCAAACTGCCCTCTCCTGTGCTGGTCTGAAGCTTTCAGGCACGTGAGACTGTCCTCTTCCAAACACACCCCAGAGGTGCGAAAATGCTTTAAACTCTGCAGTGCTCGTCACCATCAGGGATCCCCTGGGCTTAGCTGAATGAGAGGGATGAGAATCTCCCAACTGGAGCCTGCGCACGCTCCAAATACCACATCGAGTTTGCCCCAATTTATAGTCATTACTAATGCACAAATGCAATCATTGAGCCGCGACAACCTTTTTGCTAGCCATGTCCCGCTGCCTGGGCTGCAGCAAGGAGAACTTGTTTGAGCCGTGAGGACGGCTCTGGAGGTCTGGGGACCCCCGAGACACAGCCAGATCCTGTGGCATGAGGGCACCCAGCCATCCAGGGAAGCTTTGTGTTGACCGGGCTGCAGCATCGCTGTGAGCAGCCCACCTCACAGCACTGGGCAGGAACGGTCCTGCATGGTGTAGCGGAGACTATTGAGATATATGCCATGGGAAACCTGTTTGTGTTGTAAGGAAAGGCGGTAAAAATCGGTAGAATGATGAGCAGATGGTTTCGGCTCTGTTTTCTCAAGCTGTATATTCTCTTGCTCCATGAACCGCAGGCAATGGAAAGTAAATGGTGACTACTAGATAGCGGTTTTTAAAAAATACTAATACATGCACTTTAGAGTAGTCTAAGTACTTCAATTGACATCTTATTCTAAAAAGCAGCACCCTTTTTCCCTTGCATTGTAGAGGATCAGAACAAGCAGCCCTCTTATCAGATATATTAGTCCTAAAAGAAGGAACACGTAGAGCCATAGAATTACATAGGGTTATTGGAATGGAAAATGGCACTTACTTCTAGAAAACACATATCTTTGCTGTTGCCGGTCTGTAATAGAAAACCGCATCTGGAACCCCTATTGTTGTGGCAAAGTCTAAAAGGAAGCTTTATTTCTTCAGTAATGAGAGGCAAAGCCGTGTAGCTTTCAAGCTGCTGCAAATTTTGCGTGCCCTGTGCAGAGGCTGCTTTTAGAAGGCACTTCACCTATACGAAACGCTGCCACAGGGCAACAGCATAATGGAAATTTCAAGTCCTCTGCCCCTTGCTGGCTGCCCAGTGCAGGGTTCAGTAAGCAAAGATACAAGCCAATAACAAAAGAGAAAGTGCTTTTATTTATTTCCCCCTGATCTCTAGGGTTTCGGTGGCACTCAGAACATACTTCCCAAATGAATAATTTAAGTCTTTATGGCTCATTCAATTTCAGTTTACACACTGCATTTTATCCAGCTCAGGCTATGTCGGTATATCGCAAGAGATAGCCATTCAAGATACTCAGTTACTATTCTCCATGTATGTAACATTGGCCAGTATTCAAGCCTGGAGACATAACAGAGGCTTTTGTGCAGATATTTTTGGCTGATGTTGGGAACTGCTACGATAAAGAGAGATGGAAGCCATCTGCAAAAAACACACATACACACAACACACATACACAAAAGCAGTTTTACTGGTCAAGGAATCCAGGATCAATGCTACACTTGAGCTCTGGATATTATCAGAGCTATGCAGGAGCCAGAATTTCTGTCTCAGAGACAGCCCAGGATTTTGAATCTTTCCATATTAGATCAGAACAGAATGTTTATTTTCAGAATTTGCCCCACAAATGTTTTTAATTAAAATGTTACTTTCTATTTTGACATTTGTCATTTATAATTTTTCATTTAAAAGTAAAATCTGCAGTGAAAGCCACTCCAAAATGGAGCCAAGGGATTCCAGTCTGATCAGCTTCAGTCTTTTCAAAACATTGCATTGCAGAAAGTGAGGAGGTCGCTTCATTACTCTCCATTTTGTTCAAAAATGAAATATCATTATAATCAATATTTCCTGCAAAATGTCCCAGTTATAACAAGCTGATACTATCTAACACAAAGCTGCTTCCACCAAACATTTTTGACCATATCTACTAAGAAATACTTATCTGCACTGGGAGAATTCAGACACCTGATATCCCTTCTGTGCAATCACTCTTGCTTCTGCTTCCCTCAACCTCATTTCTTATTAAAGCCACAGAGGAAGCAAGCTAGAAAAGCTGTAGGGGAGGGGAAGAAGACCTAGCGGGAGAAGCAACAGCTGATACAGTAGAAGGAAATGCGTTATTCAGGGACACCACTACAGCTAGCAAGCGCTCCCTTGCACACGTATTCCCCGTTGCCAAAGGGCCGGGGTAGCAAGTGATGGCTTACGTGGGAGGGATGAGCTGAGCTGGGCTGAGCCGAGTCTGCCGGTCTCGCTCATGCAGGCTGTGTTCGGGCCTCTGGAGCCAGTCTGACTGAGCCCCGACCTTGGTTCAAATGAAAAGTTTAGCAGGAGAGCCAAGAGGAGCACCTCTGTGCCGGGCGCAGACTCCGGCACTTCGCTCATGCCTGCCCTGGCTGTGTGCTGCCAGAAGTGGAAGCAGAGGCGCTGCGCTGATAACACATCCCGCAGGACACATCCAGCCAGGCTCCCCGAGACATGGCAGGGACACCCTTCCCTGGCAAGAGGCACCAGCTCAGCTTTCAGCGTAACGAGGGCTCAGCTCCTCCACAGTAATTCTGCATGGGACCTGTCCCTGCTGAAAGGGTCGGATGTCTAGAAGGTGCTGCTTAAAATTTAATTAAGATGCAGGCTCAAATCCTCACAAGAGGCATGGGAAAATTAGTCACAACCAAGTGCCCTACAAAAAAGGCAACATGCTGAAGTGGTCAAACTACATATTTAGAAATGGGAAATTATTGCAGGGAACAAGAGCAAAACATTAATTTTAGAAACAATTATAAACAGAATTATTTATGTCCTAGTAAATCAAAAGTCTTAGCCCACACACTCCAGGAGGATTTAAGCACAGTTTTCCTCCTGCTACTGTCTCTCCTGGACACTTGACTTAAACCCCTCTTTCCCGCCCCAGTCCCCACCCTTGGCCAGGCCGCCCTGAGGAGCTGGGGAGCTCTGGGAGCTGCAGGACGAAGCCCAGCAGTCCTTTCCCTGCCCGCGGTGCAAGCTCTGCCTGGCCTCTCTGCCCTGGATGGAGCCTCGGCTCGATGGCAGTGAGTTTGTGGCTGCTTCTATGCTTCTTCCTTCTTTCCTCTTTCCCCTCCCCTCTTTTCCACCCCCTGCATGAGGACTACCTACGTGGCATCACAGTGTGGTTCAAAGGCGCAGCGACAGATATTTTTACATCAGCTGCAGTGAGGTGGGTGCCAATCGGTGGTGCCTCTTGCTGCACCAGTGCTTCTGTCTACCACAGCGTGGCAGTGACAGTTTGATTCAGACCCTTATGGTGTAATTGCTGTTTACGTATTGCATCTCTATGAGTTCGTTCTGCTCCGTAGCAGTCTCCAAGAAGAAGTCAGGGAAGACTTAAAATTTTTCCAGCTAAAGATACTGCGCTCAGGGTTCCAGCTTTGGCATTGCACTGCATTGCACAAGAGCAATCTGACCTTAACTCCCAATTTATGCTACAAGTATGTCATCCTTTCAAGGTAGGACCTCTCCAGTGTTTTTTCAGGACATGTTTAGTGCTTTTTCATAGGACAAAATGCATCATGGAGAATCCAGCACAATATTGTCTTTGGCTTTGCTTTTAAGTGGAATATTTCTGCTTCCTTTTAAAATAAAACATGAAGACTGTTTCCTCCCTGTCTGAGGTTTGTTTTGCAGTGTTTCAGCACAGACTGGGACTTGTATGGTGCATTATTAATACAAGTTATTAATAGGACTTAATAATGGAAGCACAGACACTTTAGGGAATGAGATCATCACAATTAAGAATAAGAGGAGCCTACACAAGAAAATGAAACCTTACATTGCTTAAACAGTTTTAATAATAACTGGTGGATTTCTACTCATTAGGATTACTTTAAGCATCTGCATCAGTAGATGGTCAAAGAAAATATATTCAGAGATAAACTGAAGAATAAAACAGGGCAATGAATGGAGAATGAGATCACACTTCTTTCTAAATATGCAAATAGATAAACATCAGAACAATAGATTTTCTTCTGTTCTGTTCACAAAGGTGCAGTTTGCTTATCTGAGATCATTGTGAGATTGTAAGAACACAAGGCTTAATACAAAATCTCCCAGAGGCAGACAAACAGTTTGGCCAGACTGGCTTTATTGTAGTAGAACTCTTTACTTAAATATTTACACACACACATACATCTATGTATGTGTATGTGTATATGTAAAAAGCCTCACACTTACTTTTCCCTTTGTCTACTGTTCCCTTTATACAGAAATATAATTACATAGTTAGAAGAGTGGAAACAAGAAAATAGTTGTTTCTTTAACTTAATGGGATGTTTCACAGCCAGTGTAAGCAGGAAAATAGTTGTTTCTTTACTTTAACTTAATGGGATGTACGCAGTCATATAAGGATGGCGCCTGTGTGACATGCGTAACTACCTTTACAGACCTTCAGAGTCTTCAGGGATGTTTCATGTGCCATCTTACCCTGTGGTGATGATAAGCAAGTCCATATTTCTTTGCAATTCCAATAGTACCTAGTAGAGTCAGCAGCTAAACTCTAAATAGAAGGAACATCCATCTGCTACAGGTTTTATCACACTCATTTCCCCCCCACCCCCCATTGTATTTCCCTCTCTCACCAGTCCCATACAGAACAAGTCTACTAGTAGAGAAAGAGATTATATCCTTAAAACATGCCGACCATCTGCTGTGATTTGACAAGGAGGCCTGAAACCATTTTTCTGCAGGAGAGCTTTGATGGAAGATTGTGTTCCCAGGCATTTCTTTTGGCTGTTAATGCTTCAAAACTTGAACCCTGAGCTGGCTGGTTGGAGTTGTGCCTTTCCTTTCCCTCTACTCTCCATCCCCATGGCCCTTTTTCTTTCATTCAGAAAGATTACTGGTTCTGATCACTCCTTGCAAGCCTTGTCCACAGCTCACTGCAGCCCAGGAGTTTCTTCTTCTTGGTTTGGGGAGGGGGTCCAGCTCAGGTATTGAGCCTGTATGGAAGAAAACTCCAGCATCATCACATAAAAAAGAGATATCTGAGGGTTGCTGGCAGTGACAGAAGGTCTCACAGCTAAGGTCTTCCCATGGGAGATCCTGGGTGACCCTGCCAAGTGAGTAGCACCTTCTGACCTGAGGGAAGACCGTGGAATTGGCATAAGCTCAGCGCTTCTCACAACTGAATTCTGAGGTGCCTCATTTTTGTTAAAAACTGATGGAAGCTGGGTGCCCAGTTTCTCACCTGCCTTCAAAAACCCAAGTCTTGGCTGTTTCTTCCCATCGTACTCTCAGAGGCAGAGTGCCTGGCAGAAGCAGGGCCTGTTCCTCATGGCGTGCACTTCAAATTAGTGTCATTTCACCACCTCTGAGGGTGAGGGGAAAATGCACACTGGGAATGGCCACGCCACTCAGACATCTTATCTCCTATTTATGGCTAGTTACAGCTTCTCCCCCATGCATAATCACCTACAGGACACATGCAGTGAAGACAAGGTGACATGAGCTTTACTGTGAGCTGGACAAAGTTTCCAGGACCCATATGATGCCGAAGTCTGGGCTACCACATCTCCATTGCCATTTTCTCCTGTACCTGCTGGACTGAAGTTCCTTCAAGTGCACATGCCCATTCTGGGGTCATCCCTTCAATTGCAGCGTATTAAATTCACACAGTTATGATCCCAAGTTTACCATTTGGTTTAATGAGATGGGACAAATGGTCCCTTCATTGTACCCCTTCCATGCAAAGTTTACCTTAGAAATTTTTGATAGTACGTATCAAATTCTTTCAGAGCCTGCAAAAGTATAACATACAATCATACAGCAAACCCGTGGTCCCCTTTTAAAACTACACTCAAATCCATGCTGCCATCCAGATGCTGAAGGCAGGACTATTACCCACCTTCCTGCCTCCCTTATTATGTTAGCTTCCCTAACAAAAGCAAGGAATTGGAGGAAGTTACAATACAGAACAGCATGTCAAACCTTTCAAAACAGCAAAAAATAAGTCATCAGGGCTTTTAGGTTTTCATTATATTTTACCACCGTTAACTAAACCTGTTTCTGAGACAGATGTATTTTATAAGCCAATTTCTTTAATGACGAGTCCCGACACACAGATTGTGCTGGTGTCAAGGACTGGAATGGGAACTGATGACTCTGTGTCCATCTGACAAAAAGTAATTCATAAGAGTCATCTGTGTGAAAAATAACCTGCAACAATATTCATAAAACATATTGTCTACGAACAAACTCATGGCAAATGTAGCCTGAATAAGTTTTCAGCACCACTGTTTCCTGAGAAAGACATGTCATTCCTGGAGAGGTATGCATGGTAAGTGGTGCTGAGAGCTGCAGAGCAAATGCACAGTGACTGGGTGCCAACAGTTCTACTAAAAAAAAATTCCCCAGATGAAGGAGAAGTTGTCATCCAGAAACCCGCAGTCAGTACAGATAAAAAGATTTTTTCAACAAGGGAATCAGTGTCAGTAGAAAACAATGATAAAAAATGAGCAAAGATATAAATATAAACTGGAAAATGTGTATTACATCATTCTGTGTTACTGGAGCAATGATATACATAGTCATGGGCAGGGGGGGAATGGCCAGAACAACCAAGAGGGGAGACCTGTGTTCAACTTTAAAATGTCAGTAGTGAAAAAGAGGCATAAAAACCTGAGCCTGAAGGGACCTACATAAATGAGTGTCTCTGATATTTCATCCATATACTTTTTTTTTCTTTTTCTGTAGATATCTCTATCCTTTGCGCTAATTAAAAACTTCCTTTACATGTACTTTGTCTCCCTCTTTCTCTTTGCTACTTCACTCTGTTCTGTTCTTTTCTTCTCTGTCATCTTTTATCTTTCCAGATACCTTTTTAATTATTTTTTTCTTATGGTAATTTCTTTTCTATCCAGTGCAGAAGTGGTTTCTCCTTGTTCTTCTTCTTTCTTTTCCTATCTTACCTTTTTCCTTTCTTTCTTCCCTGTGTTTTTCAGCACTTCTTCTCCCTCCTTTTAGAGTACTCTTTTCTTGCTTTCACATTTCCCATTTCATGGCTTCCTGTGCTCACTCCCTCTCTGCCCCACTCCATCTTCTCTCTTACCCTATCTCCTTTATCACTGAAATTCTCAGATAATCCCTTTCCATCACCACAAAAATGCTGATTCCAGCCTCTCATCAGACACAGTCTCCTCTCTGCAGCCTTTTCTTCTCTAAACCTCTCTAAACGCATTGCTGCCTTGCCAGAGTCTACTCACAAATATATTCATGCATGTACATGGCCTGTACATACTCAGACTTGTATCCTTTTCCCTTCTGTCTACAAATAAAAATAGGGATGAACTATCCTATCCTCTGCTATTGCAATTCCAGACCCAGGTTAGATCATCAGAATTGGAGATTTTTATTTTGACCATGTGAGCCTCTGCTGCTTTGGCTACAAGCTCCAGATCTGTTGGCCAAGACATGAGGAACATGGGCCTCTGTGTCCTGCTCCTCCCCAGAAATACATACTGAACAGATGCTGCAGGAGCATGCAGATAGACAGGTCTTACCTATGTTGCTATGCATATGAGTCTTATCATCAAAGCCTTTTGAAGACCTCAAAATCTTGGATGAATATTTCTTGGCCCAACAACTACACAAAATAGGGACATCAGAAGTGGGAAAGTAATGAGAAGAAGACTAAATAATGTGTCTTGGGCCATGCCAAGAGTCTATAAGACAGCCAGGAACTCCGCTTAGCTCTGCTGCTTTGCCCGGCTGTCCTTCCTCAGCCTCCCATCGTAGGCCATGCAAACCTTCTCCAGCTGTCTCCATTCAATCCTGATCTTTGGACACATACAAGCAGTCTCCTGTTCTGCTCAGGAAGACATGTAGCTCTACATGCCTCAAACACATATAGATTACTTTGCTTATTCCTATACTTCACTCTTACCTACACTCTTCCCTGCCTCTTGTCCTTTTCTGTATTCATGTTCCTCCATATTTTTGAATGCCTTCCCAAACTCACTCCCAATTTCTAGACCCCTTTTCTCACTTCCAGCTTTCTTGTACTACTGCTAGCATCCACTAACAGCTCAGTCTAGTAAAGGGAGCTTAGTGTTGGGAGAGAAAAAGCATAGATTTTCCTGGCCATGTGAGCATTGAGACCTCAGTGAAGTTAGAACAGCTTGCTGGCAACAGCCACCAACAATGAGGAAAGGTGACTCAAGCTGGACTCAAAGGAAGAAATGAGATAAGCTCCTGAATGTGGGGGGTTTTTTTGCCTACTGATGGGTAGAGCTGAAAGCAAGCAGTATCAGCAGGTTGAGGAAAAACAGAAGGAAGATAGGAGCATCACTATGTCAATATTAATAAACGCTACACAGGCAGGGATCGTGCTGAGGTCAGGTCAGCACTCCCCAGCATCAGCATGCTTTCAGAGTCACCTGTATACATGTTCTTTTAGCATGGGTTTTAGGCTATTTAAATATGCATTCATATGTGGCATAACACAATGTAGTCTGTTTTCAGCTAGCTGTTTTTTAATCTAGGAGCAACACATTGCATAGTCAGTGTGAAATATTTTTGTGTCTTTTCATGACACACCTCCGCTCACTCACTTTACCCAGATATCGGCATGTGCTCGGCAGATGAAATTGTGCCTGAATACCAAAGAACTGGAAATCCAAGAGAGTCATTAAGAAAATCTGTGACAGTTTCTAACATACCTTTATTACCTCTGTAATGAATTTTGATTGATTTGATGCAAGTGGGTCATGACAAGTGTTTTTAAATCAATTTACAGCTTAGAAATCCTCGCGGAGTTGGCACGACGACAGAGCGCCGGATAGCCGCGTCAGGCGGCGCTGCCTGGCAGCACCACACGGTCATGCCGCGGTCTCACACAGGGCATAGGCATCGCGGGGTGGTTGCTCCCCGGCAGCTGGCCGCAGAAACAGCTACATCCAATCTGCAAGACTCGTGTCTATTTCAAATGGGAAAATAATCCTATTCGCACTCGTATAATGCTGCTAGTTTCAAGCTTCAGGTATACGTTCGGATGTTTTAACTGGCTAGAAAATATGAACATTTCTTTTCCTTGCTGCTTTCCTCGCCTTGGTGCTTTGATCTGCAGAGGACCAGTTTGTTCCATTTCAAATACCAGCAGCTAACTGATCTAAGCGATCGTTGTTGTTTCTGGCGAATAAAGACCACAGTCCACCAACTGACTTAGCATGTTTCACTTGTCTCTCTTGCGCTCTCTCTCTTTTTCATCTTTTTTTTCTCCTTTTTCAGCGAAATGTTTACTTAATTCATGGGCACAAGGTTAATTCCAGCTGCTCACTTCCTCTATAGAAATCTGCAGCAATAGATCTGGAAAGATGAGGGGAAGCAAAAAAGAAAGCCCTGATGCAGTACGTAAATCAAGACATTAGCAAACCAGCCAGGGTTTGTTTGTTCTTTCTCGTTAGCATTCTTTCCCCACCAGTTCAATAGTGAATTTTAGCTGACTGTTCCTTTTGAGATGAGGCCCCCAAAGCCTTCTCTCCCGCCAGTGTCACATTACTTTCCTAGCTTTTTTTACCTCTACTTATCTGAGCTAATTTTAAAATGTTTTTGAAGGGATCAGCAACCCCTGAAGTCAGACCTCTCACACACACCGTCGTCATGTTCATTCACACCTAAAATTCATCCTTAAGGAGAAGAAGAAATATTTGTTAGCTCAGGAAAAAACATATATATGTATGAAAGCAGTCTAAGTGCTAAACAGAACCTGACCACAGGGGAATTGAAAGTTTGGAGGCGCTCTGCTGCCTACACTACAGCTAACTCAAGCTTTCCTTGTCTCTTTTTTCTTTTTCCGCTTACGATTATTATTTGTTATTGTTCTGTATTTACACTGTGGCAACATCTAAAACCCAAATCAGGATAGGGGCAACTGCTGTGCAAGACCCTTGTAGTCAAACAATTAGAGCTATTAGAAAATATCCTGAGGGAACATGCTGATCCCTTAAGCTTGACAGGTTCTGAAGAAGAGCTTTGATTTTGGAAAAAAAAAATATCATTTTTTCCACAGTAAACGTAGAGGGTTTCAGTTTTCCCAGAAATAAATGCTTTGATGCTCAGTTTCAAAATAAGTTCCAATTTCAAAATATATTACATATTACCATATGTTATAAAAGTGTAACACAAGGTAAAATAAAAAGATCCAAATTCCTGCACAGGTGTTACAGTTTGAGCAAAAAAGAACAGTACCATGCCTAACTTCACATTAAACTTTGTGCAAGTGCCCCTTTTCATTAGGGATTTTGAATTTTCAGCATCTTACTGCAGTTTGGAATAAAATTATAAAAATTCAGGCTTTTGAATGTAGGGATGTAAAGTTTCTATGTTTTAAGCAATGGAAAATACTTTGTGTTATTAAGTGACATTTATGGGTCAGGCAAAGAGTACTGCAGAGTTATAAAGGAGCCAGTTACAAACTGACTGGTGTGCTATCCTGTGTCATCTTTGCTGAATTAATATTTTGCTCTGTTGCATATGTTTGATTTGAAGAGTTCCCTGCTGTGAAGATTTCATAATTACTCAGATAGATAGAAAGATCCAGATTGAAACAAAAGACATTTCTAAGGTTCAGCCATGTTCAGCCAGAGCTTGTCACCCAGCACGGGGAACACAGCTTCCAGAAAAGATCCCATTATTCAGGAGGTAAGGACGGCACCTCACAATTATTATATTTCCTTTTGATTTTTTAATTCCCATGCTGCGTTTCAGTGACATTGAGAGTAACAGTCAGGACAAACCAAACCTAAGCAACAGCTCCTTGCCATTGCTCCCTAATAAAAGGAAATGTATCACTCTCTATTGCTTTGACCTTTTGCAATGAGATGTAATGAAGTGACATAAAGAGAAGGGGCTATGCAGCTACCAAGTTTACGCTTGAAAGAGTTTATCGCAATGCTCAATTGACATCTGAAACTTCCTTCTAAACAACGTGTTTGCTGAGGTCAGTGAAGGATGTTCTCTTTACTTCAGTAGGTTCTGGTGAGGATCTTAAAAATTATTGCTCTGGCTACCTTAGTACCCGCTGTATCTAATGCTGAATAAATACAGAAAATGGATGCATGCAAAAGATACATGAAAAAAAAAGAGCACGACACCTGCAAAGAGTTTGAAATGAAAAAGACAGAAGATTAAAAAAAAAAAGGCAAAAACCAGAGACTAACCCTTTGATGTGTATTTTCTTAAACAAAGATTCTTGTTTAATCCTACAAAATACTATTGTATTTTAGCTGAATTAAACAAGCAATGTGATCAAAATACTTGTTAATCCTGTATTGTTCATTTTCTCTACTGTTAACACCACCCAGAGTCTAGGTCTATTTAACAGCAGACAGAATTATTGATTGGTTCTGTTTTGCATTTAAGAATAACAAAAACACCCATTTGGAGTTCTTTAGCAAAATATCCAACTATTAATGAGTATATAAAAAGTAAGAAAAAGGAGAGAAAGTGAAAAAGTAGTCTAGACATCTTAGAAATAAAGACACTTTCCTGTCTTTAAACAGTTTTCAGCAAAAACAGTTGTGGATAACTCTTCTAGCTGCTTGTTCTTGCCATTTTGATGACAATTTGTAGTGAAACAACAAGTTAAAAAATAAAAAATTTCACTTAAAATGTTTCATTTTACCCAAACCAGGATTTTTAAATTCCAATCTGAGAATTTTATAAAAGATCGTTATTCCTTCTATGTAAATCAGAAAAATATTTTTAAATGAGAATTTAATGGAAATTAACATTTTCTAAATTTAAAAAGGGAACTATTGATTAAAAAATAATCTCAAATAAATGTTCAGATTTTCCCAATATGCTCATTTTCATTATTGAAATTAAAAAAAAAAAAATTCCAAATATTTAATGTCCTAAAATAAGCCTCCCCACTACATACAGAAAAAAAAAAAAAAAGGAATGGAAAATATTGCATATTTCAGCAGAATAGTCAAGTCAGCTTGAGTCAGCTATCAACTGGAAAACAGCACAGGCTTTTTGACCGATTCCTTTGAACTGAAAGGCATGATACTGATGGATGTCATCTATGTCTCCATATGCATGCATGTAGCATGTATGTGGAGGTCATCCATAATTACCTTCTAGGCTGGACTTCCAGTGGGATACAAGGGAGAAAACTGCCTTTGACTTCATCATTTACAGCCTTCTTATCTGTTAATTTCCTGTAGAATGGTTCAGGTGCCATTGTTGGTAGAGATTACTGCTACTGTTATCTCTTTACAGTTGAGGTGCCTGGAGTGGCCAGATAATTAGGGGAGTTTTGGGTAAATAAGTGGAAAGATGAGGAAGTATAAAAGTGCATCAACATGATGAAGGCCTTACAGAAAAGTCTTTAAAATTACACCCAAATCCCACAAGATAAGAGGACTCGACACATTAAACGAGGACTCGTACAGAGAGGTCTAAGCTTCTTTTCAAAGACACATAGTTCATTCTCTTGTGGAACAGGTGTATAATGTGCGGACACTTCAGTTTTGGGATACACAGACGCTGACGTTAGGGGGCCTTGGAGGTGCTCAGGCTCTCCAACGACATGCCCTGCTGCAATGGTTTCTAAGACGGCGGGGCTGCGTAACCTTCTGGACCTCACCGCCTCTCCACACTGAATACAGAGAAAGCCTACATGTTCCAAAGGACCAAAGGCAGCTGGCATGAATCTGCAGTTCAAGGTCACTACTTCCACGGACTAATGCAAAAGACCCGAGGTCATTATCATAATCTAATTCCATAAGATTATCCTAAAAGAATTTAAGACAAGGCAGAATAACAGAAAAATGGTGCATAGGTGCTCGTTTATATAAGCTTCCCTGTTTCCCTCCTTTGGGAGGGATGTACAGCTGAATACCTCTACAGATGTGTCTACTGTGCACTTAATATTCATGTACTAGGAGTTTATCTATAGTGGCTAATATGGCTGTAAAACATATATAACTTGGTACCATATAAAAGCATTTTTCACGTGGATTGTTTCTGAGCCTCAGAAATTGCAAATAGGTTACAGGAAGAATTTAAAATTATCTCCAAGTTGTATATGTAGTGTTTTAATAGGTTTTTCAAACAATCCGAATAGACGGTAATTTTAAAATAGTTCCTCTGTAGTGCTGTGGCTTGGGAAGGAAGACTGCAGGAGAGAACTGTCTGATAAAAGATGGGCTTCTACTCTGGGAAAACTTGAAATAAAAAGGCGGGAAACCATATGTATACAAACAGCAGATTATTTGCCAGCACTTTGTGTTTTTTCCCTACTGAGGTTGCAGTTTTTAGAAAGAAATGAGATTATTTTCCCAGCTTATGCTTGGAGTGGATTTCTCACTGAAGTCACACTCCAGGGTTTAGAACCACAGAGACCAATAACACAGCATGGATGTCATGAACCAAATCTCTTTTCCTGCAGAAAAAACCTTGGGAGACAGAGAAGATGTAAAATAATAAATGCAAGATGAAGGAAAGCACTGGGAGGAATAAATGGTCAAGGGATAATTTCTTCTAAAAATGCAGAAGTTGACACAGCCTTCACAATGTTGCATGCAGGCAAACAAAGCTTCTTGGGGAAAAAAAGTGCCTGTTTTCTTCCAAAAGCTTCAGTGGAAGGCAGTGTGCATTTGTGCACACTTGAAGATGTGCCACAGGCTCCTACCAGCACCACTAGAACAATACTGAGGATTTCTCTTTGAAGAATAGACTTATTTAAAGTATTCTACATCTACCGCGTCAAAAACTTCTATTGTGGATCGTTTCACGTGCACCATAACAATCCCCCTTCCTCCATTGTGTTCTTGGAAAAGGTAGCCCTGACGTCTCCCATTTTTCCCTGCACGCCAGATCAAAATTACAGAAAATTCAGATCTCCGGTGTCCTCTTTTCCCAGCTTGGCAGACCCCTCTCCCTCGTAGACGTCCTGCTCACCATTCCTTGCCTGCCAGAACTGAGCTGCAGCTTTCCGGTGGCTGTGGCACACACTTCAAATTGGTGGAGGGTGCTTAGGAAAGGAAAAGCTTTCAACCTGGGGAAAAGTAGGTAGCAGAACTCCCCTAAGCCTTTTGGAGATGGGTAGTTCCTCACCTCTACCACTCACCGCTTCATATATATAAGCCTCGCTGCGTCTTACCTAGGGGTTGCCTTTGGATACTGGTAGGTTGGGAGAAAAAAGATTAAAATGAAACATTTAATATTCTCTAAAATGTCACTAGATCATTGTTTCCACCTTAGTGCTTTATTAAGGGAAGGCTGCTCCTGTCCATCAGCAGCAACAAGCAGTGCACCGCTTAGACACTAATGCTCAGAAATCTCAGAGAAGTGGATAAAAATAGAGGGGGGAAAATGCCAAATGAAAGTGGTCAATTCGTAACACCGGCTTTCAATATCAGTTGGTTTAATTAATTGAATGTTCAATTACCCAAACACTTTGCCTTCTGTTCTAATGATGTTTCAAATAATAGGTGGGGGGAAAAAAAAAAAAAAAGTCCAGCTAAGGCTAGGAAGCAAACAGAGAAGAAAAATACCTTTCGGGACAGAAGGTAAAAAAAAATCAGACATTTGTTAAGGAAATATTTCCCCAGGTAACATTCAATTTCACATATGATCATTCACGAGAGACATAGGGTGGCAGTTCAAATGTACACATTGTTTTTCATCACTGGTTTAGATAAACAGTGCACTGTCATTAAACCGTAATGGACTCCATCTGAGTGCTGTCTCTACATTAAATACTGGCGAACGATTTCTGTATTTGTCTGCCCCAGTGTTAAGAGGAGATTGTTGACTTTGAACCTTAACTTGAGGTATTCCTTTTTAGCATTTTAAAATAACATCCTCTTTATTATTTTTTTCTTAATATTTAAGCAGGTTGAATAATTTAGAAAAGACGCTAATCCTCTAATTTCACTTTAATGAGGGTTTTGTAAAGTCAAACCCTGCAGAGGTTTCAAAACTGTGTCATGAAATACATAGACATGAAAACCAGGGCACGGGCAATGATGTGGCTGCCACGGCACTTCGCTTTCGGTTAACTAAACCACGGACAAGTCACAACAAGAGCTTTAGTGAAACATAATTCCAAAGTCGGTGGCACCTATGTAAGATTAGGCCTGAAGAGTGAAGCTACCCAGATCCTAAAGCACTCCTGCCAAAACCAAGAGGAGATTCAGCGCTCGCTGCACGACGGCTGGATGGAAGTGTTTGGTCCCAGGGCCGTTCACTGAAGCCAGAACGAGTCTGTTCAACGAGAGCTGTGCTGAGGCTTCTGGTCCCGGCACAAACCGTGTTTAACCATACACATAGCGGTAACCACGTGAATCGAGGTCAGTAGGCTCCAACGTTACGCTAACATTAAGCACACACCAAAATGCTGCGCTGAATGAGTACCTCTAAGCTCGTATTCTGTCAGCTAATAAAATAACCAAATATGCTTTGAATTTTGGGCCTGGTCATACGTAAGTTTCCTTAGCGCTACCCAAACCAAAAAACATCCCCAAAGCCAGCCCACCCCCCAACCTACTTTCCCAGAGAGTATAATGACATGCATTCCAGCATAGTTCTGCAAATCCGTTATGCAAGAACCGTGTTCCCAAAAACAGCCTCGGGCTATAGCGGTGCTGAAAATATGTTGTTGTCTTTTTTATCAACAAAAACAAGGGGAAAAAAACCTTATTTGTAAAAATAAATGACCAGGTTTTCATTTATACAGGAATGACTTTGTTGTGTGGTATGCCCTTCAATAAAATTATAGCTTAGGTCCACGAGTGTGTGCATGTTTTGAGGTCTTATATTTAGTCTTATCCTTTCTTCATTTTAAAGGTATTCAATATCGTTAATAACCAGGAATGTAAATTACACGCATACATACTCGTGTACATTGCCTACCTAATTTTACAGCTCCTATTAAATGCTTTAATTACACACAATGGGTTATAAATAATAATCCAGAAATGCATCTAAATATTTTTACAGCAACACCAGAAGCTATGAAACTCCTTAGAATATGAAAGGTCCTCACTGAAAAATAGCTTTCAAAATTTACAAATGAAAAGTCTTTGAGAATTCAGACCCTTAGGTAGGATTGTATTTTTTTCCAACTTTTAATCCACTTTACATTACATTAACAGAATTTTAGAAGGCCTATGTTTTAAGGCCCTTGCTGTTATGCTAGTGTGCTCACATATTAAAAACTACAGTAGAAAGCCATTTCTTTTACCTAATTATAAAGAAAATGAAATTAATATACCTCCTCATAATAACTCAGCACTTCCCCAAATGCATGTTTTCATTATTTGATTATACATTACTTATTTCTATCCCTTTGACCTTATTTCTTATAAATATGTTCTAAACTTCTCCAAGAGTATGGAAAGAATATTTAATACAAAGCAAAGTAATTATAGTCTGTAAGGTTCTGAAATATAACTGAAGTGTATCCCTGGGGTTATTTCCTGATAATTAGGTATGACATAAATAATCATGATTAATTATGTTTCTGGATAGTCATCTGCCTCCAATGAAATATTGTTATCCCTGATAATGCTTAACATAAAAAACCCCACAACTAAGTGTGTTTAAACAGAATATTTTCTTAAACCTCGTGTGCAACTCAGCCACACAGGCTATAAATGGCTTTGATGTTGATCTGATATATTGTGCCACTGGAATACCAATTCTTCATTTCTGAGCACATTAAATAGTATTGTCTGGCAACAAATCAAAATCCAGGAGACCACAATTAAAGCAAATAATTTTATTTGATGAGTTTTGGTTAAATGGGTTTTGAACATGATCTTGATTTTTCTTTTGTCTAGTTTATTAAAGATGTGATAAATTGTTTACCAATTTGTTACATCCTTCTGATTACAGATGTACCAAGAAACAGTATAGACAGGTATGTGGATCAGAGCTTGGGCAACCGAAGATTATTTATAAGAAGAAACCTCTGTTGATTTTTTTAATGATGATTTTGTGAGCACCAACTGTGTTTCTGGATCAAGAACTGAACTTTTGCTCTTTGAAAGAATGCCAAGACCTTTCCTGTTTATGTCCAGCACCTTCGTGCAGTATTATTAATACACTAAGAGTACCTTGATGCTCATCTTAAACTGTACAAGACAGTGCCCTGCCAAAGGAGTTCAAAAATAAAAATGAAGAGTGAAGACCACAATTAGCAGCACTTTGCCTGTGAAAAACCAAGGTGCAGGGGGTGCCTCAGCGCTTGACCTTCAGGACCAGACTTCCTTCCCGGAGAGTACTGACCCTACCAAGAGCAGCTTGGGCAGACTCGACCGTGGCCAGCAGCACATCTGGGCTGACCCCTGGCAGAGCACCAGCGAAGCCAGCCCCCACGAGTGTGCTCACAGGCATCCCTGGCTGTCCTCGGAACAGGAGTGCGGGCAGGAGGCCGACCGCGCCATGCTGCTCGGGGCAGATCCAGAGACCACTCCTTCGGAGAACACTGGCCCCCGCTGGAAAGATGACGAGCGTGTTTGCTGGGGAGAGCTGGTCACTACCTGAGCCCTGCAGTGGTCTGGGCTTCCCCTGGGTTCTACAGGTGGGTCGTGCTCACGTAAACATGGGTAGACCTCAGCAAACCCAGAAATTGAAGGAAGTGTCACTTCTAGATGTTGTTGGCCAGTCCTTCTTTGTGTTGGGTGTTTTAGCCGCGACAAAGTTACCACCCTCTCCGTCAGGGACGGAGGCAGAGTCACCTTCAAGCTGTAAGCAGCACGGTTGCAATGAACAAACGTGAAGATGACTGCTAGTGCAGCAGAGTAATCCCTGGAGATCCATGGCTTCAGCGGGCCTGCCACTGGATGCGCAGATCCCTAAAGTTAACGCAGAGGAGGTGGGGGGGAAATGAGGAGCACCCGGGTCTGAAGCAGCAGTCTTAACAAGCCACAAGGTGGAAGCAGAAAAGCCAGAGGGGATGGCAGCTGTCAAGATGAGAAACAAAATGACTAAACCGGATGCTCAGTTGCAAAATAACAGCAGGAAAGAAGGGGGTATATTCTTAAAATACTGCCACGGACCTAAAGAGGGGAGACAAGGACTAAAAGTAGGTAAAATAATAAAAAGCTAATAAAACCCCCACCAGCCAGGAGTGTCAATAAAATTATATGAGCAAAGGCAAAGGACTTTTTCTTGGCAGCAAGAAGCACAGATGGTCAAATATAAAAAACATGCGCCTATATGGGTTTTTCATCTGTGTTACATTTCCCTTGAATGAGTGCACAGGAAAAATGTGTACCTGGATTATGTTAAGTGTGAGCAAACTATGGATTTGTATTCATGAATATTCTCACCATAAAGCCATGTTAAATATTTTTAAATCCCACTCAGTTAGGTCTGATGGAAGTATCATAGAGCAGAAATGTATTTGGTGAGGTGTATTCATGCAAGGTGGGAATGGATGTATGAAGAATTCCGAAGAGATTTATTTTACACATACCTGCGCTTGCTACATCTTCGTGTCAGGAATTGGGTAAAATAATACATGAGCTAAGTTTGAAGCAAATCACAGAATTAGAAGGCATTACCAGTCACTCTGTCATTTTGCTAGAAGGCATTCCCATATTTAACATACAAATTTGTACTATTGTCACTGACGTAATCCCTGCTTGTGCAAATATTCAATGAATATGGTACAAAGTTTCTGCCAACATTCAGTTGCCAAGCTACAGCTGAACTCTGTCCACGTTCTCAGTGACTGAGAGCATGCTATTTTTAATGCTGCTTGGAAAATAATTTACATGGCAGATATAACTAAGCCATATAATTGTACCTGACTTCTGCAACTGTACGTTATAGCCTAGTTACATCATTTGAAGAAGCATCTTTCAAGGAGACCATATTCTGAGGATAATGAAATCCCAGCAGAGTAGAGACTGGGGAAGGGACCATCTCTGCAGCCTCTAAAAGTGAGGGAGAATTGAGAAGTCTCTGCTGTCTTTAGGAAGTGCAGAAGGGAGCAAACCCCAGCCCTTGGGTCAGCTGCTGAGCCTGGACTTCTGTCCTTACTGACTCTTTAGAAGCAGCCTGGCCAAAAGCCCATTGTATATCTTTATACTGATGCTGAAGCAAACTATTTGCTCAATTTTGCTCAGATTTCTTCTCAAAAGAAATGAGCTGTTTTGAGGCTGGGAAGACAATCAGGGGAACCACAGCTCAGGACTGAAGCATGGAGTGAATCAAAGTGACACTGTAAACACACAAATATAAACTCAAACCAAGCAAAAAAAGGAAGTTTCAAAACCCAACTCCATTCCAATCTTGATGGGGTCATTAGAAGTCATATGCCTTTTTTCAGCCATGGCCCATATTCAGCCCTACGATATGTTTAAGCATTGTGCATTAATTTAAAAAAAGAGTTGTGCTCGCGCACCTATGATCTCAAGTTGCCCCTTGAAGGCAGCCAGGGCTCTCTTTCCAGTGCAGAAGTTTCCTGGATAATTTTTTCCTTTGTTGTGGCTTTGTAAGAGTTGGCTTGGTCAGCATATACTTGCTTCCTTCTTTGTCATGTTGTTTTGTAATGAACTCCTATTTCAGCATGGGGCCGCTTCTCATTCTGCCTTATAACGCAGGCATGTGGTAATTGGCTCCAGGAAGGAACCAAAACATATGTTTCCTTATGGCACTAATTAATTAGTCATATGCACACCCGATACTTAATTGCTATTGTACACTCTTGCCTGTGTGTCTTCTGTGAAAATATCTGACTTTACACCTATCTCAATTAGAAACACATGAAAAAGTGAAAAGTGCCTGTAGTTTCTACAAGCAAGAGAAGCAAAATTTCACTAGTCACACCATTAATTCCTAGCACATCACTTACTTTTTTTAAAAAAAAAATCCTCTACACTGTGCTAAATACATCTTCTAATGTAACCAAGCCTGGAAGCATAAAGCATCTGCGCTCTACTTAAAACTGCTGATATGACAAAGAAAAACCTCTTCCTCAGGACTACTACTCCTCTCCTGTAGCATAACAAGTGCTAGTCAACCACAAGTGCTCCTAAGAATGGCTACTTTTAGTGCTTCTTACCAATAACAGGCAGAGGTTTTGCCCATTAAGGGTTCTATTTTCCATCTTACAACAGTGACGACCATTTGGAGTTTTGCCCATACCTCTCTGTGCTGAATTTTTAGGTATTTATAACATTTCTATGGTACTTACTGCCATATTACCAAAGCCCCTCACACTCATTAATCTCCCGTATAAATCGTTCCTTTGTTCATTTCTTAGATGACTTAGATAAAGACCACAGCCTCTTAAGCAGATCTAGCAGGAAAAAAAGAAATTGAGAGTAAATTAGATATTCTTATTTTCTCATTACTTTTCCACTTTAAGTGTTCCTGAAATAGTCAGAATGACTAAAACGAACAAACAAACAAAAAAGCCACAACGCTAAATTTTACCCTTAAAAATGTATGGGTGACTGTGAATTTGGAGCTACTGGAGAGAGTCCAGCAAAGGGCCATGAAGATGATTAAGGTGCTGGAGCATCTCTCCTATGAGGAAAGGCTGAGAGGGCTGGGACTGTTTGGTCTGGAGAAGAGAAGGCTCAGAGAGATCTCATCAATGTGAGCCAGGCTCTTTTCAGTGGTGCCCAGTGAAAAGACCAGAGGCACAAACCAAAACACAGGAGGTTCCCTCTGAATGTCAGGAAGCGCTTTTTTTCCTGTGATGGTGACTGAGCACTGGCAGAGGTTGCCCGGAGAGATGGTGGAGTCTCCATCCTTGGAAGGGACACTTGGTCCTGGTCAGCCGGCTCTAAGTAGCCCTGCTTGAGCAGGGGGGGTGGACCGTATGACCCCCAGAGTTCCCTTCCAACCTCAACCATTATGTGATTTTGAGAACTCCATAGGATCCAATGTATCTCCAAAGACAGAATGCAGATCATTTTATTTTAAAACCAGGGTAAAACATTGCATGTCCTTCAGGCCACTGCACAGGCTTATTCTGAAAAGTACATGGTTAAAGATAATCATTAGAGCAAAGTTCTGACAGTTTGTAAGTTACTCAGTGTAATAACTTTACTAATAAACTAGTATTAAACCATAGTTTTGAGATGCACTGTATATGTGAAAGCATAAATGGGAAGAATAACTAATGAACTCAAAATATACCCACATGTAGGGATCTGATACGCAAGCAGGATGGTTTACCAGGAAAGAGTTGTGCTTGCCATCCTCAGCTGTCCATCTTCTTCTCTCTGAGGTCTCAATCCTCCATAGCCACACAAACCTCAGCTGCTATTGAAGCAGTTGCTGGGTGACCTCAGTTTCTAAGCCAGCATAGTAAACAGGCTCCCACTTCTCTTAGTACATCAGGGTGTTATTTCTATAGCTCAGAAACTGGTAGGCGAGCAAATGAATGCCCTTGTAATGAGGGCAGAATGGCCAACTCAAGTGAAAATTTTTTCATATCAACAATACTAACCTACGCCTGGGAACCTACAGAAGACTGAATTGTTTACAAGCAAAAGAATATGCACAGAGTAGTGTGAATTGTTTGCAGCAAAACCTGATGTCTCAAAGACAATATTGCCCAATCCAGGGGCTATAAACTTGCATCTAAATTCAGGTTTGTTCAGAGTTTTCTTCAGCACACAAATACGTAGTGAGTGTCGACCAAAGTAAGATTTTATACTATTCCATACCGTGGCACCACTGCACAACATGAAAATTGACAGTTCCTGGTGTTTTCTGAACCTCAAATTGCAAGCATAACTCAACGCCTGAGGAGTTTGAGCCAGACCTAATTCCTGACAATCTCATATCTTGTCATTTACACCTGTGCAATGAGAGGAGCACATGGAGCACTGAAGGGTGCTATTTTTCTCCCACTCCTTACAGAGATGTAAATGAGTTCAACAAAGTGAAGGGCAGTGAATACAGTGGTGCAAACACAGGAAAAATGAGTCAGGAATATAAACCCCTATATTCCTGCAGAGGGAAAATTATCTAAGAGAAGCAAATCAATAGACAAGCATACAGAAATGGCAGTGGGAAAAGAAGGGAAAGAGGAAGATTGCAATTTGAAAACAACCATAGCAAAAGCTCCTTATGAGTCAGAGGGCCAAAGGAAGACCAACAACCAGTGAATGGAACAACCCGCTCTCTCACTGGCAGCACACGTCACAGATGTAGCTGCTGGGGTACAACATCTGAAATGAACGTAGCCCATACCATTTTTTCCATGGAAAGTTGATTGCAACATTTCTGCTGCTTAGGAAAAAGAAATTGGAAAAATGTTTTGTGAAAGACCATTGAGAGTGTTAATGTCTAAAGAAGATACATCCCAGAGAAATACGTGTAGGAAACCTGAATATCTAAAGTGATGGGAGAGAGAGACTTACCAATAACCTTAAGTAATACCGACTTCATATAAAAATCTTTCATCATCACATTGGCCATTCTGCCCCTTTGTTGAGCCAAGTAGTAAAATCAAAGTTAAATTTTAGAAGGTGATGTGTCCTAAGAAAATGAGCTGGCGAGAACTGAAAAAGCTCTGGTCTCACTGCACTGAAACACCGCACTGTCTGTAATTTCATTTTACATCTCTGGCATCAGTGGCCCAATGCATGAGATAGGTTGGTGGCTGATGCAAGTCTGGCAACATCAGTGGTGGTATGTCAGTTTACATCATGTTGTATAGTATGAGGATTTGAACTGGCACAGACTTTTTTTTTTTTTTAAAAAGTTAATTATAGATCAAATTTGAAGATCCTTCTGTGCACACTTTTGTTTTGATTTTTCAGCAGATCTTGAAGTCAATGGTTCTACAGTGCCTGAGTAGCTGGGCCTCTGTGTACACTTTTACTGTTCTTATATTGAACAAACCATAATAAGGACACTGGGAGAGATCTGTTATTACACAAAGGAGAAATTCAGTAGCTGGTTTCAGCTGAAAAAGGGGTAACTTCCTATGTGTCTCGGAAAACCTCCCTCCCAAAAACCTAGACTACTCCCACGTGCTCACTAATTTCTGTGGAATAGTCAGTTTTCATCCTGCTTTCTGAACTCAACCATTTAGCTTGTTGCAGATTCAGGGCTTAAACACCATCCACACTGCAAGACAACAGCAGAACTCCTATTGGCTTCAAAGGGCCCAAACGTTCATGAATGAGAAACTCGCTGCTCTTAACTTGATTGGAAGAACTTGCTTCATGTCAGTGACTCTGCCAGTAGGACTCTGCCTAGGGTCTGACTCTCCTGTGGGCACAGTCTACGTCGACCACTCTTAAAGGATGCCAGTGAAGTGACATGCCCTCTGTGGGACCACCACCATCCTCCCAAATCTAGGAGTGTTGCTAAACTAGTATGTCCTCAAAGTGCTTGTATTACAACCCTTTCCAAGGGGCAAAGGATCTGCTCAGCTTGTGAATGTCGCTTGAGGTGCATTATCTCAATGCAAAACAATCATGTTTTGAGGGCATTTCAGCACTAACACGAACATTTAAAATTATACACGCGTTCACAGAGCAAAATATTATAGCTACTTATGACTTAAAACTATGGTGACCTGGTGCAGAATGAAAAGAGCCAGTTGCCTTCCTGAGACATTTGCCTTGGGAGTTAATTAAGAGTTCTCAGAAGAGTTAATATATCAGGAGGAATTGATACTGAGTTTAGGGCTAGGAAGATATAAGCCTGTCTTACACCCTTGCTGCATTTCCTTACTCAGGAATCTGTATCAACACCTAAGTGCTTGGAGGCTACAGGTGATGGATGCTTAATACAGGAATCCTTACTCTGCTGTGGAAAAGACTAAGCAAGCCAAAATTCTGCTATCTTTTACACTAGTAATAGTTAACTCACTTCACAGAAATTTAGCTGAAAATACCGTGAGGGTAACAGAGGATTGGAAAACTACTTGCCTGAAGTCCTGTTTTGGGCATTTTGCAATGCTTACTGTTTTAGTTCCTCAAACTTTCCATTTTCATTAAAATAATACAACAGTGCCTGCTGTTCAGACAGAACTCTCTCTATATCGCTCTTTATTGTTCCCCTGTTGAATCAGTCTCACAATAATTATGTGCAGAGATGCAAAGTGAAATTACTGCAGCAAAGGTGCAAATTCAGCCCAGAATGAAAAGGGGCATCAATTTCAAAGTCTATAACTAGGTAAGCTTCAATATCAAATACTCAGCAGGAGGCCAAGAACTTCAATATTTATTGAGCACATTATGCTTTCTCATTACATAAATGCAGTCCTGTGCTACAATACAAACATATTGTTTTTACAAAAGACTTCAGAAGATAGTATTTGAAATGTTGCATTAACATTCAGTTTAGCTTTAGTAGCCAGAACAAACGTATTAACTCATGAACCCTGAGGCCACAAGTTCTCCTAGAAAACACTTACATTTACTTTAGCTGTATATATATATATATATTATTTGTAACAAAAAAATAAAATAATTCAATATTGACATTTCAGAATGGATAAATTGGCAATATAAATGTTCCCAGATGATCTGCTAACCTCTGCTGATTATGCCAATTACCCTTTACAGAAGTAATTAAAATAATTTGCAAGAATGGAGAATGAATATGAAATTCATCTCCATTGCACAGTCATTGATCAGTGGTAAAATAGTTGCACTTGAAAAGGATATTCTGAACATGGCAAAAATGAGAATTTTGATCATATGGAGCAATTTAGCTTTTCTGGTATGTTAAATTGATCAATTAATGTTACATTTAGCACTTTTACATTTGCCCAGACTTGACAAGGAATTTACGGTAAGCTGACACATCATTTGTTTTTGGCAGATGTCGATTGCTCTCACCATTATTTTAAAACAGAAAAGAAATCATAACTGCAAGGAAAAAAAAAAAAAGAACATTACATCATTTTCAATCCAACTCAAAATATATTCTTTATTAACTTTATGACACTGTTGGCTGTTTTTCTCATATGTTGTTTACATTATTTACTCAGTTTTTGTTGCTATTGTGGTGACTTTCTGGAGGTAAAAAATGCAACAGATAAAATAATTTCCTTTATGCTTCTGACTAAAGGATGCAATGTTTTAATGTACATTGCCCTGACTCCCTGAACATCTGATGGCAAATACTAATAAATCATTGGCACTGATTCTAGTAAGTCAGGCCACTATAGTCATAGTCAAGTTATACCAACTCAGTAGAGAACTTCAGTGATAAACGTGCAGATTTGCCATATCACTGTGGGCAGTCAAATTTCACTCTTCCTATGAGTGGGTATACGAGCCAGGATATGAGCCATGTCTGAATGACTTCTAAGCCATTTAATTAAAGTTAGAAGGGTGCTGAACCCAAATTAGCAAGGTTTACCAAGAGGCGGCATATATTAACTTGAGCTCAGCATGGTGATAGGGCTATGTGCCTCCAGCCAAGTTCGCATAGACAATGATCTCCTAACGCACAACACTTTCCAGAGGACCCAGCCAGCCAAAGAAAGGGCAAGACTGAAGGAGTTAAAAAGAAGATTCTGCTATATCTTTCCTTACATATCACCTTTACACACACAAAAAAAGGGAAAAAAAAAAAAGAAAAAAAAAAGGAAATAGAGCCCAATGGTTACATACAGTATTTAATATTCCAGCCCTGTTATATTTAGAAACATGATTTTAGTTTCATTGGACAATCTATGCAAATGGAGATCAAAGGAGCAGCAGACTCAACAACTTTCTTGTCCGGCCCAGTCATTACTGGGGATACTGACAACCCTCCTAATGCACTGAATTCACTGACCATCAGGAGCTATACCCAGTTGTTACAGAAAGAAAGCAATTTTATGCGAGGATATGTTTACACCCAAAACTCCACTACATTATGGGTCCAGGTACCAGCTCTTCTAAGTCCATACAGTCCAAGCACAGGAAAGGAAATGGGTTATGAGAAATTGAAGAAAGCATCCTTTCTTGTCCCAGATGAGGTATGCCAAAACTGGTTTTACCCTGCTTTGGTATGCAGGTCTGGATATTGCCATTAAAATACCATATATGGCTGAAATACTTAGCATGTAGTCAATCCTAATTATCTGTTAAGTGCTGTGTAAACATCAGAAACAGCCATGATATTCCCAATTTACAAAGCAGTAAATCAAGGCAACAAAAGGTTATTGCCACTCTAATACAGCAGGGAACTATTTAACTTTTAATTGCTCTTTTTGATCATTCTCTTTTGGTTTATTTCTTTTTATCTACATTGTAACTTGGTTAGGGAAGAACTATATCTAGATGCCACCTCTAAAGTCCTTTAAGTTTCATTCATATCAGCAATCCAGATTCGAAGCTTGATCCAAAACTGGTGTTTTTCTGAGGGTTCAAATGCTTTCTCGAATCTAGGTAGCTTCAAACATTGGGATTTCTCTAGCTGGATACTCATCTTTTGGTATGCTATAGTTTCTCCTTGTGATGAAATGCAAGACAAGATGAAAATACAATCTGAATAGAAAGATAAGCCCAGAGAAGAGAATGATGTATGTAAAAGGGTTCATTTACAACTTCTACTAAGGACTAAGGCGAAGCAGTCCAATAACAATATGTTTATTTGGAACCATTTTTAGTTGCACTTTTTTTTTTTTTAAATTGAAATCAAAATTGTCCTCAGAAAGTTTATGTTAAAAAAAATTAATCAAAAACCTAAACTTCCTCTAAAAATTGGACAGCATTTTTCTGCTATGACACCTCACTTGTGCAAAGCTGAGTATATATAGAAGTCTTCCGTAGCATCAGAAAGCAATTGATCAGTAGTGCCAGTAAAAGTTTTTCATAAATCAATTTTATTAAAAAAAAAGAATAAGTGGTTTGAAATAAAATTCATGCAAATAGTACTATACCTGTGAAACAATGAAGGGACAGTTTGACAATTCAGGGTTTGAAGTACCATATTTAAGTTATATTTGCACAGAGAATGGACTAGCTTAGGGAGTGGAGTTCCACATCCTGCGGCATGGAAGTCAGTAAGAATGTTTTCACGGATGTCGAACGACATAAGATTAAACTCCTGCAGAAGGGAGTGGAGAAATGTTTGTTTTTAAAATACTTCAGCTTCTAGGCATGCAGATCAAGCTGCACATGGATGCATTATTTGAGAAGTAATGGGTGATCACCCAGTTAAAGACTGTAAAATACGTAGGACCAGAGTTATGATTACGTGATGTACCTCAGTTTCTAATACGTTTAACTTCTGAGTGAATAATAGAGAAGATATAATGTTGTATAATATATGGTTCTGTATCTAATGTTATATTAAACAATGTGTGTGTGCATAAATTGCACGTATAGGGAGCATATGCAGCATATATAGGATACCTACCTATATATATGGACACACACACATAAAAATTTATATGCAACATAGTCACGCACAGTAATAAAAAGAATAGGTCAGGCTAGAGAAGTACTTCTAAAGCGTTTAGCAGAAATGAGCATTTTATCTTCAAGTTTACTGAAGTATTTTGTCATTCAAATTTCTAAAGTGAAATGGAAAATATGCATCAGACTTGGATCTTTAAAAATAAACCTCCTCACAGAGAATTTCAGCTGTGGAATCAAATGCTTCCTATCTGAATTTCCAAAGGAAAAAAAAAAAAAAGAAGCAAAAAAAAAGAAGGAAAAAAAAAGAAAAAAAAAGGAAAAGAAAGAAGGAAAAAAGAAGAAAAAAAGAGGAAAAAAAAAGGACTGCACACAGAATTAGTTGCGTCAAAGGAGACTTAAAGGTTTTCATAACAATGACACAAAGGATGAAATTTTCCTGTTGCAAAGACAACAGAAAGGCATTATATTAGCAGGAAATTCAAAATAGCAGCTTCTTAGAAACGTAGAGTACAACCACGTAACCGAGACTACAATACATTGGGGCTTCTACCTGCGGAAGGTCAAGTCTTCCATCTTAACTCAGGTTGTATGAGTAGATTGAAATTCCACTGAATTCCACCATTCAGTATTGCAAACTTTATTTTTTTCTACAGGATCAGTGATGCACATAAAAAAAAAAAAAAGTTGCTAATTATCAGTGGCAATAATTATACATTTAACAAGTTACCATTATACTTCAAAAAGTTCACACTAATGCGTGAATAATTATTGGCCTAATTAAATATCCGATATTGCATCTACAGACAAAAATGGAACATTATTTAAGAGTGTGACAGTGGGTTTTATGTTAGATAAAAGGAAGAGGTAATTTGGATAACTAATGCCCAGACTGAATTTATTGCACACAGCTCACAAAAAGCAGCTAATTTCTATCTTTCAAAACACTCGAGGAGCATATTTCCCCCTGCCCCTCTCTCTTTTCAGTGTAGTTTTTGGCCGCACTTTCTTTTTTTTTTTTTTCAGAAGTGAAACCAAAGAAGAAACATCAGGAGGAACTCCAGAAGCCTGAGGAGTTTGGGTTTGGGTGGGTTTTTTGGGGGTGGGAGGTTTCTTGTACAATTCCCCTACACTGAGAATCCACCAGCTATTTTGTATTAGAGCGCGGGGTGCCTTGCGGTGTTTCAAGCTGTAGGAGCTGATGAAATCATCTGGTAAACAAGAGCGTCTCTGCTTAGCCACAGAGATACATGATTGTAAACATTTAGTGAAAATCAGTTCAGGATGCAGCACTTCGCAAAGAATGGCTGTTGTTACAATGGCTTTCATCAGGTTGCTGCTTCTGTATTAATTTTCCTCCTACCATTGCAGAAGGCATACAAAGCCAGGTCCTGCAATAATAGCCATTTATCCACATTGTCATTTGGGCCTTAGCAATGAAGGAGGGTAAATTGCAGGAAGGGAAGACAAAGCCTCCCTACTATCCTGCAAATGCCATGATTTCACAGTTTTCCTTTTTTATGAACATCTGAATGAATTTCCTGGGCCAAAATTACTACATTTTATCAAACACAGCACTAACTCATCTTTGCTTGAACATCCCCCTGTCACTGGCCAATAACAGAAAACCATACAAGCCTAAAGGAGTAGCCCATTTCTATGACATTTTCCCAGTTGAGTCTTCTCCCATTTTCTCCCCACTCATGACCGAGTTCCCTCCACACTACAGGCTGCACACTAGCCTCTCCCATAGAGCCATGGAGCCCATGGGGAAACACCCTGTCCCTTTCACTGTAGCTTTTCGGGAACGCCTAAAGCTTTAGGAGAACTTATTTGAACAGAAATGCAAAATAGTCTGTAAACTCAAGTCCTGAGGCTGCCAAAACCTGGCCAGGCTGCATGGCTTTCTATCGGTCTGTGCATCTCATCTGTCTCTGTGTGCCTTGAGAGAAACATCAGGATTTGCAACATTCCAGTGTGAAACTATTTTAAATGTACCACTACTGTTTAACTCCTTGTACTCTGGTCCAAAAAACATCATCTATACCATAGCCCTGCCCTCTTGAATCTCCTGTTGTTCCCCCCATACCCAGGAACAAAGCTTCAGTATGTGCATATTCAAAAGTCTGTTTTAAACCCTCTTTTAAAAGCAGACTGGAAGCTTTATAATGTTTCCATCTTAGAATTTGCAGGACCAAAACTGAGACCACGTGCACCCTCAGGTACATTGTACAAATCCCTAAATACACACATTCCCCTCATACACTGGGACCAGTGTCTAGTAGGAATCTTTTCTCACCCGCTTCTAAAATGAAAGGGCATTGGAAAGACTGAGTGCCATACTCATCCTTGCACTGATGGCAACTCTGTGCTGGATAACTGAAATAACATCCATAGAGCTGAAACTGAATCTTTCCATACTTGTGTATACAGATTCTATCAATAAAAAAAAGTAGACATTTTAAACTAACTTGCTCTTCGCACACTCTCCTTCCACCTCGTGATTATTCAGTACCTTTCATGGGCCCCAAGGATGCTCTTGAAATTGCTCCCTTAACTCTGCATGCAGAGCTTGTCGGAGGCAGCGTTAGGGGCGCCTGGAGACAGCCTCCTGAAATGCAGAGAACCTGGAGAGAAACAAGACTTTCTATACTATAGGGACAAGAAAGGGGGGGAAATGGCAGATATTTCTCCTGCTGGAATGTACTTCAAAAGCTTTTCCCAATTCCTGTGCTAAATCTAAGGTCAGGTAGGACAGATAACGCATCCCCTGTATTCCTTTCACCGGAACACTGCCCCATCCGTGTTAGGGGTACATTACAGCACCATGGAATGCACAAATGAGTGACCCCACTTTAGCAAATGCTCTAAATAAGGGTCTGATACACCTCCTCGGGTATCAGTGGGCTTTGCATCAGCCCATATTTGCTTCATGCTGATCAGTTTGGATGCACCTTCTCTATCCACATCAGTACAACTTGACCACAGCTTTGTGCATAAGTTTAAACGCTTTACATAGAGACAGGTTTTATTCAACACATAGTTTAAATTTAAGCACGGATTCTTAAATGCTTTTTGGAATCATGGAATAAGCAATGCTGGAGGCATTATATTTTCTTGTGACTATATTTTTAACATATATTCCCTCTGTCTTTCGAACACATTATGTCAAGTTTCCATATTTTTAAGCTGGGCTAGAGATAACGATGAAAACATGGGCTAACTGCAATTGCACTTCTTATGGCATTCAACATATAACAACAGAATACACTGTTTTTTCAAGTAAAAGCTTCACATGGGTGTGCCACGAATTATCCATCTGCAGAAGCCACTCCTGGTTAAGGAACTTTTCACTAGTATTTCAAAGGTAAACAGACTGCTGGATGAAATACCCTCTCTGAATTGCAGAATGAGTCAGCAATACCTACATTTTTGGGGGGACTGGGTTTTGCAGAGGTTGCTTTAGCTCGAGCCATTAGCAACTATTAAATTAATTCTCTTCCTTTCACATTGTATACAGCTGATGGAAAATGCGGGGAAAAGGCAGTCTTCAAGGCATTAACCCCTTCACTCCTCAGGATATTTTTTATGCTTGAAAGGAATTTGATGATTTCAGCTTTCTTCTCCTTCTTAACTTTGCCTCCATTAGGATTGCTTGCATGAATAAGGGCTTGCAGAAACTGGCCCTTATATTGTAATGTAATCACAGATTGATTCAGCTCTGCAATCAGCCACTCATCTGTGATGATCATTTCAGGGTCCTGCCAAGAGTTTCTGGAAGGCTCTGTGCTAGCTCTCTACTGATCACATAAACCACTAAAAAAGTTCCTTATATATTCCTTTGCACTAATTCATATATCTTGTTCTGAGAGGTGGGAGAAAGAATCGTAAGGAATCATAAAGAACGCTGCTTCTGAGCATTAATAAAATATCCATGCACACCATCCCCAACAAAAACAAACACTAAAAAACTGCAGGTACAACTAAAACCTGCTGTTTAGTTTAAAAAAGAAGAAGAAGAAGAAGAAGACGACGACGACTGAAAAAAATAAGGTTTAAAGAAGGGAAATGGTCTGTGGTTTGGAATGTGCGTTTGGAGAGAAAAGGGATATCCAAAGATCAGCATCTCTGAGAACAGCCCATTTAACAATGTCTAAACAGCTAATAACTGAATGTAAAACTGTCTACTCAATCTAATAAAAATGTACTATTATATTATTTACTACAGCATAAACTTTAAAATATTAACATGAAGAAGGTAAACAGAAAACTATTTACTGTGTCAAAGACTAACCTTACTTTCCAAAGTTTGAGTCAAATATTGCTACTAATAATACTGACAAGAATATTTCCTCTGGTGTGAGTGGAATTATTCTGAGTTAAACAGAATATACAGAAATGCTGAATTTGGCTGTTTGTCTCTTGTTTTGTGATATCCATGTCCTCTGACTGCCTCATGCTTTGGGCACCTGGAAAGAGCCGTGGACTCTGGTATTAGCTAATGGCTAAGACTCTCAGTTCTGTGTATGGGTTGCCAAAAAATCTTTCTATTTCAGGTATACCTACCACTCCCCCCCACCCCAGAAGTGTCCCTGCTATTTTCTTCTTCAACGGCTTGTATCTGGTACTTTCAACAAATGTTGCTCTCACCCTCTATACCCTGAAATGATAAATACATCACCTGGAGGTTGTATCTACCAGTTCCTGCCTAGCACTTCTCTCTTAAAAGGTGAAATTACACTTCAGAAGTGGGAAATAAACATCCCACAAGGAATTCTGAAGAGGGAAGGACATGTGCAAGTGCAACCATGCAGTGAACTAATCTTTAACCATAAAATGCCAATGTCCTCTTAAAACACGGATCAACTCTACAATGAGGCACTTGCTAAACAACTAAATATAAACCGCACAAAGCTACCAGTGGTAGAAACTCCTTGTATCAGCTCAATTGTTAACTGTTTTTTCTCCAAACTGGAGTAGTTTTCCATGGTGCTGCTGAGAATTTTTGCTAGCACGCTTCCAGGCATCAGCAGAAGTGCCAAAGGCTGCATCCACATTGCTAAAGGCACCCACCTCAGACAGCGGTCCATGGGTCCCTGGCCACGTAGTGCAGACTGGCCCATGTCCCCTCTGCAGATGGCTTTCCTCTCGAGAGCAGACTGACTGCACGCCTGCTCCAAAGCACTCTGCCTGGAGGTGTTCAGAAAGAGAATGTCATCCACAGCAATATTGTCTCGGTCTCAAATGCAGGACAGGTACACTCTGAGCACACCTGGCACTCCTCTTTCTTGCTCAGATATCCAGATGTTTTTACCCTGGAAGACAGAGTGTGGTTGAGGGGTGGTGAAACCCCAGGTGTTGTCCTGCAGTATGCTCCCTGTGCAGTCAGGGTACACCACCCCAGAACTCCTCTACCTGCTGCACAGGCAAGGCAATGTGGTTGCAATACTGGTAACTGACCTTGCCATGTCAACCTCCATGGTCCAGGCACTTTTACACCTGACACCTCTTTCGCAGGAAATATCTTCTCTACCACATCCAAGTATGATTTGGATTTCTCCTCCTTTCATGGTGGAGGAGAAGACTTGCGGCAGCTGTGTGGTGATTTGCTACTCAATCTGTGTTATTAACTTCACTGAAAGACAAATGTCTTGTCAGTGTCACTAGAAAAGCGACAATATAATTTTCTCAGACTATTCTATGATTTTCTGGCTGGCTTAGGAACGCTTTTTGGGCCAAAGAATCTAGACCGTGATTCATCCTGGAAGTCCAGAAATTCCCTGCATGACAGGCTGGGTCTTCCATGCTTAGAAAAGGCCACAAAAATTCTTCAGAAGACTGTTATAATTTCACTCTCTCCTTGTGCAACTTACTACACCAGCTGGATGCTGAATTTCGTACCAGTGGTCAGCAGTGTACCTCCTGAAGTGAGAAGATCTGTTTTACAGCCAGGGGCACAATATGACCTATAATTATTGAAGGCCAGAAGAGGATTCAACTCCCCTTTGTGAGTAATATCACTGACTATTCATGTGAATTACTGCTTCTCAGTAAGGGAGGTAAAACACTTACAATCCCTTTTCACTTCCAAAGCAAATAGCAAGTTCTCATATTCAACAGAAGTTCCATACGTGTTTTCATTATGAATAATTTGACTTGGTTTTCCTCAAAATGGGGAATATCAATAACTCTCAAACTCTGGAAAGCTTTTCACATTAACCCATTTCATTGCTGTAAGGCCAGACTTTGAAAATCTAAGTTGCATTTTACTGCCCAAGTCTTTCTACTGATCCTATGGGACTGCTCTTAGCGTATGTTATCATTTGGTGTGAGTAAATCAATATCCAGTTTGCCATAAATTGTAGTAATAGATCAGATTTTACAGTGATAGTTCAGAGGTGAACTGTATAGGGAAGTTCATCCAGTTTTGAAAAGTGAAGCAAGATATAAAGAAAGGTATTAAAACCTAAGGCTCCTTCTCATTACCTTAAAAAAGGTCTGAAATTTGGAAAACTTTCAATAATTTCTGATTATTTCTCTGGATTGCTCATACTTGGATCCAAGAATAAAGAGGGAAAAAATCAAGCTGGTACTTAACTTGAAGTATTAACTACACATTGTTCTCCTGTAAGCACTCAACAGATCTCTCCTTGTTAAAATTATGGCAAATTAGAACAGTAGTTCCCTTCTGATTCAACATTAATTTCTCTCCCCTTCCCTTCTGAAGACTGTTACATTTTGAAGTCACAAACAATTATTTATTTATTCCCCTATAAAATGCATGCATGGTCCCAAAAGCCAGAATATAACATTCTGTAGTACTCACAAATGCAGTGCTCATTATTACAAATTATTAGATCACTTAATCTTCTTTGCTGGTCCCTTCTTCAGAAAAAAAAATATTCACAGTCCCTCAATACAAGCCTAAAATACAAAACAATAAAAATAATAGTAATAATAATGATATGTTTGCTTGGTCTTTTATGGCATAGAAAACAAATGCCTGCTGACTTGTATTGCAGGGATATACACATTGCAAGTTGATACACGGCTGAGTCAGTCAGTTCCTTACCCTGAGGATGCTCAGTCTGGGTAGAAATTGTTCACTTGTTTCTTAGGATCTGGAAACAACTACAGGAATCAGAAGACGAAGCCATGTTGTTTCTGCTTTCAGCTCTTGCCTTTAAAATGAAATAAAATTCTCTCGTACCTTTGACTCAAAAGGCCCCTATACCAAGAGTGGGATCATTTGGCTGGACTTGTTTCCTTTGTGCAACCAACCATGCCTTGCCTGGAACAGTGAAACAGCGCAGCATCAGCCTCCAGGCAGATGCCAAATCCCACTCAGCATGCTCACCTTGCCCTGGCTTTGTAGCTTGCTTTATCCTGTTTCTCAAACCCAGCTTCTGCTCCAAAGAGCTATTCATTCACCTGACCTTTCTCATTAGTCCTTTCTTGTGTGTCAAGGGCTGTTTTCCTTCCATTACAGTCAATGAGAGTAAGCGTCTGATTACAAAGGGAATTTCCAAGCAAGAACAGACAAAAGCAAAGGCATGCTCTGCATTCTCAATCACCCAAATCATGATACAAGTAACACTATAAAATACAAATTCTTCTCATTCTCCTGGAAAGACTTTATGATCAGAGGTGATGTAAAAGGCATATGGGCTGTACATGTCCTCAGAAATCCTTACAATGGTAATGAAATCAAATTAATCTCCTAAGATCTCCTGGGATGAAATCATTTTATTTACTTAGGCTACCAGTCAACTGGAGCTGAATGAGGTGAGCTCTGAAGACTTCATATTTCAGCTTTGTACACTGACTGAAAGTAAGAAATTCCTGGTAGATGTTGATCATAGAAATCATAGAATATATTGAGTTGGAAGGGACCCATAAGGATCATTCAGTCCAACTCCTTGCTCCTTGTAGAACTATCTAAAAATAAACTATAAGTCTAAGAGCATCATCCAGATGCTTCTTGAACTCTTACAGGCTTGGTGCGGTGACCACTGCCCTGGGGAACCTGTTGCAGTGACTGATCACCCTCTTAGTGAAGAATCTTTACCTAATGTCCAATCTGAACTTTCCCTGATGCAGCTTCATTCCGTTTCCTTGTGTCCTATCGCTGGTCAGCAGAGAGAGGAGATCAGCACCTCCCACTCTGCTGCCCCCCTTGAGGAAGTTGTAGACTGCAATGAGGTCACCCCTCAGCATTCTCTTCTCCAAGGTGAACAAACCAAATGACCTCAGCTGCTCCTCATAAGTCTTGCCCTTGAGACCTTTCACCATCTTGGTCATCCTCCTCTGGACACACTCTAATAGTTTGATGTCCTTATATTGAGGCGCCCAAAGTGCAATCTGGCATTTGCTCTTGTTGAATTTCATATGGTTGGTGATTGTCCAACTCTCTAGTCTATCCAGAATTGTATGCTCCAACCTTTTTGCCCAGTTTGGACATCTAAGAATTCCTCGCATACAAGGAAAGACTATTTGAATAAGAAAGAACGCATCTTCATATCTCAAGAAACTCTGCTGCAACTGATGTGGTCATGTTGGAACATAACTCACTTAAAATCCAGTTGATTATTGGGTTGAGTACCTCTAGAAAAAAAATGGGCAGTGGAAATAGCAAACTGGGCCTTCCTTCACTTGTAAAAAGTCTGTGGGGTCCTGCAGTTTTGCCAGTGTTAACACCAAGTATAACTAGATCAGATAGCCGTAGAGTATGATTTATTTTGGTTGTAGCAACAAGAGTACACCCATACACAACACCCATGGGCAGCAGTAATTATTATTTTATTGTATCACTGTATTATTTATTGCCATATCTAAGGGAGTCAAAGTTGAGACCAATGTCTAATATGGCAACACAAACCTGCAGGTTTTTGCAGTATGGGAAATGCAGGTGGTGTCTCCGAGTCCTTGGACTTAAATTCTGGGAGAAGATCCTGTTGGGACCAACAGTGACATTTGTGGCGTCTTATAGAAATATTAGAAAGGGCCTCTAATTAGTCACCTGCTCTGTCTTTATTTTACTATGAAATGGAGTAAACTTCAGGATTTAAGCACAATCTGGTTTTGGCCACCACTGTGCTGCACAATCACATATGAAAAATAGGTAAATCAATTTTGGAAGCCAGAATCCGAAATTTTGGCTCAGTTTAATCAAACCAGAACAAGGTAGCTGACTTGATCTTCAGGAAGCAGTTGTGATATAGCCTCTCCTTCTACCTCCTTTGTCTGGCAAAGGCAAAACCGACTTGTTAAATAGCCTGAAATTCCTAACATTTTCTTTCACTCCCACTCTTCCAGTACCTGTTAGTGCATCAAACAATTATGCGGAGTCTCTAACACAGGCTATGCAACATATGTTGGGAACATACAGTAAAAGAATCTTATTAGCTGGCCCTATTAGCTGAAATGAGCAGGAGCAAAATAGTTAGTAAGCTGAATTTTAGGAGTGGGGCATTACACATCCCACTGAGATGAACAGAGAAAATTCACGCCTCTCTTAAATGCTGTCAGAGTGTGGGCTGGGGAGGATAATACAGCACTGGGTCGCACAAAGATCAGGTACTGTGCAACCAGGAAAGCTTGAAACTTAAGCAAAACCACAAAAGCTTAATTTCTGAAGCTAAATTTTGCAACAGGGTCAGATTCCCATGTGACTGGGTAGCTGCAGAATCCCAGAAGATAGAAACCGTGCACAGAGCAGTACGTTGCAGGTCTTCACAAACTTCCCACAGAAATTTGCACTAAATAAGGAGACTTTGGCCCTTGCACACCTCTTCATTTCTTGCACCTGTTCCACATTTCCAGAAACAAACTGTAACTGTTATGAAGGACCAACCACAGAGATGGCATTCCTCCTTGTCCCATTTGCCATCTAAATCAGAGTCACTCTGAAATCCACAGGTGCCACAGGTTCCCCTCTGGATTTAAATGCGATGGCAAAAAAGAATTAAAAGCCGTGCTGATGGTCTTATAGGCAAAACTTGACACAGGGAGGGAAGGAGGAACTCTTTGCAGGAGTTCGGTCTGTAACTACTGCTTATCTAGTCAGTAAGGGGAAAAATCAGATGCTGCTCCTCACACATGGACATCACTTTCCCCATGAGTAAGCAAAAGGAAGGAATTTGGCAACCTGGGCAGGACTGCCACCCCGCCAAAGCTACTGAACCACAAAACAACTTCTCCCAGGGATTCTCAGGTATTTTAAAATTGTCTAAACTGAATTGACAACACCAGCTGCATCACTCAGAACTGCAAAAAGCCTTATAGTGTCTAGCCATCTACCAGAATCTCAGACATGGCTTATTCAGAAATTAATTTGAGTTGGATGAGGGTGAATCTGAGAATGCATGGATTTTTCTTGCCTAGGAAATCTAAAACTTAACTAGACAATAACCTACAACTGTTTTATTGTTGCAGGCAAACAAGCATGGGGGTCCATATTCCCTCTTACATAGAAAAATGTATTGACAGGTCTGCAGACAACAGACAACCATGCATACTTTTTTTTTTTGCTACAGCAGCAAGTCCCTGCGTACTCGTTAGGTCCTTCAAGAAAGGGCTTGACTAAAATTCTACTTGACAAATGTATTCTCAGAAGTATTCTCAGGGGTTTGTCTCATCTTCATTAGCAGTTCAACCATTTTTAATACCAAGTTTGGGGTCAGGTGAGGAGGGAGGGAATCTCTTGCTGGCAATTACTGTTGACAACAGATTTATTTTTTTTGGTGTATAACTGACTTAACATGGACCAAAGTGTATGTGAAGCAGATAAGAAGAAACAAAACCTCTCCATACAGACACCTGTACTTGCAACTTAGAAAAATACCACTCAAACAACTAGTACCTGAGACTTATCTATGGATGAATACAATGTGGCAGCTACTAGTATCAGGTTCTTGATCTAATAGCTCAAGTGGAGAAAAAAACAGGACCTTTCCCCCCACACACCCCCACACACACCCCCCCCCCCGGGCACAAAAGTGAATGAACTGAGCTCTTATGTAATTCTGGTTATACAGAATAGAGATATTTTATTCTTATCCTATTTATGGGATCAGATCTTCCACCCTAGCACACTTTACACTCAATAGGAGATTTTCTGACTGTATAAAGCCAGCATTGATGACCTGACACTGTGCACTCTTGAATTCTCTTCCCCTTGGGAAGACCTCTGACAGTCTGGGACAACCAGGAATCCATCTGGGATCCAGTCATCACTGTCCTAAATAAAGCAGACTGGGGACTAGACAGATTTGTTCCAGGAGCCAAAATAAAGAAGGAATAGAAAGGTGACAGAAATTCACTCCTGTCCACCCAACGAAAAGGGTAGATGTATTCTCCATATACACATGAAGAAGGAAATGCACGAGGCACATACCCACTTATTTTAGACTGCAAAGTGTGCTGACACTTTTGTCATGTCTATGACAGACGTCAACATATCTTAATGGAGAGGGTCACTACACAAACACATCAAGGGCAATTTTGCTCTGGAGCACCATGCAAAGGATGCAGAGCCAAGTGTGTCCTAGCTAACTCCAGAATCAAAATACCCACAATCACCATGGGCCTGAGCCTCAGCAAATTCACTCTTCGAGTGGTTAGGTTTGTTTTCTCATGCACAGTGCAGCATCTTGCTTTTGGAAGTGAAGTTATTGTACCGTCATCCGATTCTTTGCCGACCCTTACCAGAAGGACCAGCTTCACAGATACTGTCCCCTACAGGCATGGTCTTGCTCTTTCACTTCTTTTAAATTAAGGTATTGCTTGAAGAAATTGAGCTTAATTCACTTGTGTAAAAACAGAACAAGATCAGAATCTGATACCTATTCTTTAGAAATAAACAGAATTTCTCTTTCTTTGCAGAGAGAGGTAAACACTTTATTTTTCTTGGCTGATAATTCCAATTAAAAATGTCTACAATTCACATCAGATTAATTAAGTTTTATGTGAAAGTACAAGTATATCTATTTTACTTATTAATGTATTTAGTTTGCACAACTCCGGTTATAAATATTGATCTGTTTGGATCATTAACTGCTGTGCAGTTTTAAAAATAGAATGATTAAATTCAATAAAACCTAAATTTAAGAATAGCAATTTTAGGCTTTTAATACAGCAAACATCAGTTTAGCACAAACCAGCTGGATTGCAGGAGAAATAGCAAGCTACAAGGTTGTTTCCCACAGCAGTTTCTGAAACAGATTACAAGTGTATCATTCAGCTGCTAATAAGAATCATGGTTTCTCCTGCTAGTTTACTAATGACAAATTGGCATAAAAGAGTCACCTAAATAGATAATGTAGGGTAGCCTGTGCTAAATGTGTTTATTAGGTTATATGAGGGAATTACCTTAAATGTAATATACATACAAACGTACAAAGTTACCAATGTGAATGGCGTTTGATGTTACAACTGGGTTAGGTCTCAGAGACCTCTGCATTCTGTATCATCTAAGACTCGTAGGCACTGCACTCTGAATGTCGTCAACCAAACCCTTGAAGATGTCAAGGGTACTGAAAGGTTAATGACTATCTATCGGTCATTATCTTGCAAAGAACGCAGAAAACTCAGATGGTAAGAGAAGCATACACCATGAAAGTGGGAAGGAATAAATAAATTCTGCTTTTCTAGAGAAAAATAAATCCATCCATGCACACTGAGGAGCATTGCAGCAGAGGAAAAGGCCTTGGTGTACTACCCCAGACTGAAGGGAGGCAGGTGTGCTCCCCGAGGCAGGAAGCTGGTAGCCCCTCCACCCAGAAAGTGTCAGCTTAAGGATCCAGTGCATGCTCTCACCTTCCTGCCTCCGTTGTGCAAGTACATGCAGCGCATGGTCTGGAAGACATGACCTGGCACGCGGAAAATTAGGTGTCTATTGAAAACAAAAATTTAAAGCAGTATAAAAGAAGCCATCATATCAAGATCTGGATGAATGAATATTTTTCTTGGGTTGGCCAAAATTTACTGACACTGACTATAATGTCTGGAAAGGGGATATGCAGTTGGACATTTCACGCATTATTCTCCTTCCTCTCCTTGACAACTAAATTTCCCACCTATTTTGTGGGAGTACTAGTGATACGGTATAATTTACATTTTCATTCCCTGTGTTCTCCTTAAGGCTTTGGTTGATCATGATCAGAGCACAGTGGCTACAGGATCTAAACACAGAATGCAGAGTGATATCAGAGCTAGGGGTGAAACCAAGAAGGAAACATGAGTTTGTCCAAGCTCTATCTGCAGCAGAACTGTTACTGATGTTAATGGTTGGCGAAGAAGACTCAAAGAGAGCTTCATTTACTGTTTGTAGGGTGGATGTAGTAGGAGAAGCGATCACCCTTCTGCTCATAAGTGACTCTGGGTAAAGAAATAAGGTAGGACTGAAAGCAACTGCACTGGCTCTACGGTGTCCGATAGATAATGGGTGTTGGGGAGCACTCTCCCGGTTACGACTCCCACATCAGATGGGTGCCAAATCTGCTTCTGAAACAGCTGAACACTCCCTTTTACTCAGGGTGGAATGAGAAAAGCCAGGCCAGCCCTTGCATGGTCTGGCATTCAGCAGATAGCAAGCAGAGGCTCACAAAGTTTCCTGTTTGCTCAGCTATTGTCCTCTTAAAGCAATCCAATGCAAATAAATGCTATTTAAATCGATAGTGTGCATTCACAGACAAAATTGGTTTAAAATTTATTACATGTTGTGGCTCACTGTGTCAAGACAGAACACAGCATACATTTTAAAAAACAAGCAGGTTTTCTTAAAATAATCAGTCATTCAATAAAAGGGGTTAATTGTTGCTTTCTTTATTTGTTGGGGTGGGGGATGGACTTTTTTAATCTTTCTCTTGAAAGTTCAGCTGCATTGAATTACCATGGGAAGGATATGGGAATTTGCTTTACTGTAGTAATAATTTGAATTGTCTTTGAATTTATTTTAATCTCGATTAACATGTGTACTGCGTCATATTCATCTCTGCACTTCTTGAATTGCCCACTTGCATACGAAAACACACTCCAGAATATGGTTAATAAAGAACATAATGGCTTTGAGGGATTTTTAAAAGCAAAGATATATTATAATCTTCTTTCACTGTAGTAGTTGCATACTTCAAATGTAGACAACGTTTGCTTTACAATTATTAATTTTTATGGCTGCCAGATACAATTAAAGAACAGCTTGTGCTCTTCCTATGGCTTCCTTCAAGCATTCACCACATAAGACGTTATTGAAATAGCTAAATTAAGAAATAGTAAATGCTAGCACTTATATGATCTTTACTCCCCAAACCCCTAAAATAGTTTGCAAAAGAAGGGCATTATTGACCTATATTGTTGTGAGGAGAAGTGAAGGACAGACACATTCAGGCAAAACCATTCATCCATTTGAGGTGCTTCCACTTGTAGGGGTTGTACATGGAGAGTACGAGCCTTTTCAAAGGCTTTTCACAGCATAGTGAAAGGACTTTCAACAAGCTTTCAACAAGCTCCCTCTCAAAAGGCTTTTAATAAACATATTAAAAAATGTCCCAGAAAAAGGAGGGAAGAGTGAGAAGACAAATTTGTTAATGCTAAATTATTCAGAAGAGTGGAAATGAAAGAATGCTGTAAAGACGTACAGAAAAATGGCACAACAGCATAGGATAAAATGAAAGCTGAAATGCAGCGTTGGTAAATGTGCAGTGGTGCACCGAGGAGACACAACTTAATGTGATGTGTGCAAGGACGGGCTCTGAACTAGCTGCTGCCTCTCTGGAATGAGAACACCCAGTTACACCAGCTGGTTTCATGAAAACATCAGTTGGCCTGAGAAAAACAACTGGGATGCCAGGAATTATCAGGAAGGAAACGGAGAACCAGGCTGAAAATTTAATTATGTTTTTGTATAAACCCATGGTGTGCCCACAGTTCAACACTGCCTGCAGTTCTGGATTTCTGGTCAGAAAGGCTGCACTAGCATGAGAAAACACACATAAAGGTATCACACGGTAAAGAACAGTGTCCAAAGTAGAAACAACTAGATTAAAACTCTTTTGCAGAGAAAAGAGACAACCAAGGGTAGATGTGACACAAATGAATAGAAACATCAATGACATTGAGAAGATTATTAGGAAATTATTACTTTGATTTTTCACAGTGCAAGAAGTAGGGGCAACAAATGAAATTATCAGGTGACAGGCTGAAAACGAACAAAAGGCATTACTTTTCCAAGCAGCACAGTTTAACTGAGAAATTCCTTGCCCAAAGATATTCTAAATACTGTTAATTCTTACCAGTTCATGGAAGTAAGTCCACCAAGGCTGTTAAACCCAGAAATAGCATTTATAACTAAGGAATTTGTTAAACTGTGGATTGCTGGAAGCTGGGAGAATATGCCAGGGAAGCACCATTGCATACTTGCCCTTTTATTAACGTCTCCCTCATGCATTCAGTACTTGACTACTGTTGAAAACCAGATGCAGCCTAGATGGATTTTACCACCCCTTAAAAAATGCCTCAGAGTTCTGAAGATGGCCTCCACAAATAGAAGCGTTTGTGCTGATATAGGTACTTGTGTTGTTGGCTATGGTCAGTGGGCTTGCCCAAAGAAACCAAATGGATCTCTGACAGAGTTCGATGCCAGACACAATGCCATTGTCTGTGAATGATGTCATCTTGGGTGGAAGGATGAAATCTTGACTGTGTTGAAATCAGCAGGAATTTTGGCACCACCTGCAATGGGAAGCCAGATCTCACCTTGTGCTACCTGAGTCCCAAGGCTGGAGTACCCCCGACACATCGGGCTTCCTCCTGGTGACTGCCTAAATATCCAGCATGAAATGACACAGAGATTTGCAAAGCACAGAGCTTTGTAGCATGCTCCTCAACACAACGTGGGAGGAAGAGTTTAAGAACTACAGGGCTTTAAACTAAAACAGAATACAAAAATGTACTAGCGTAGTCACTGTGGAATTGTTCTGCTACAGTCACTCTTATCAACACATGGGCTCTGTTTTAACATTCAGATAGCTGAGGTTGGAAAGCAAACCTGGTTTTGCACCTTAAACAGGGAAATGGAAAATATTTTATAGGCTTTCATGCTTTATTTGAAGATTATCATAAAGTGAGATTTTTCATATTGCAAAAACTCTAAACTGTAAACCTTTTAAGACTGCTGACAGTCATCACATTTTTTTTCAGAGAATGATCTGGTCTATATATTTATCAGGATTGAAAGTATCAGAACTTAAGTAAAAAGCTCACCTTTTAAAATGAAGAACTGTCCCTAATAGAACAAAGCCTCCCTGAAAAAAATTGTATTTATATAGATTCTGTCAGCACATTTTCTTTGGCCTTTTAAAAAACCATTTGATTCAAAAGATTATTTGATTTTTAAAAATGAACATGTTAGTGGATTTCAAAACACATTTGATATACTACTACTTAGGGGCCGAACCACAGTTATAAACTACAGAATGAGTAATCAAACCCATGCATCAATATATATTTGCCATATTAATATTTACTTGATCCATATAAACACAATAAAAGAATGAAACCAGAATCACTGCTCATTAGGAAAACCCCTCCATAAGGCAACATTTTCTGCATATGCCTGACATGGCCCCATTTATTAGTGAGAGTCATTTGAATATTTCTTGAGGAACAGAAATTTGCTTAATTGTGGCTGAGCAAGATGGCTGAAAGGTGCTGAGATACAGAGAGATTTTTAGCCATGACATTTCATGAGGTAAACTAACGTCTCCTTGATAGATGAATCAAATTTTTGGACTTTCAGTCTAAATCCAACAGATGAAGCTAGTCCACCGAGGGTTTTAATAATAAGAAAGGGGAAATGAGAAGCTATATAGCTAAATCATTGTAACTAGACAGTTGGAAAGGCAGAGACAGTTTGCACTTGTAACAACTTAGATCTCATGAAACCATGTAATGGAATAAAAACCTTAACAAAGAATTAAAACAAAGATGGAGGACTTTAATTGAAAACTTGATCAATTAGCACAGAGGCCATAAGAAGGAGGCAACAGAGCATGAAATTTGATTAAACAGAACCATACGTCCTACTTCATTTTCAGCAATGTTGCGAAACTGATGACCTTGAAAAGAGAAGACATTAGAAGAGTGCAAAATAGCAGTTATCTCAATGCTGGTTAAAATAGAGAACTGATAATAAATATTGTACAGTAAGGAAGCCTTAAATTAAAATCACATACATATTCAGAATGGAGGGATGGGTAGTCATAAATTGCAGTAATTGACATGCAATCCAAATTTATTACAATGGATCTAGGCAGAGGGAATGCGCGAAAGTGCCCTAACTTCACAAATTTGACAAACGGAGCAGATCATACTCTAGCTCGCTGACTACTCAGATTATTTTTTGACAGTTGGCATGACTCTACTGCATTAGATGGTCCTTTTGTAGTCAGTAAAGTAGATTAAATTCTAAAGATACACTCAGCATCTACAGCGACACAGAACCGGAGTCAAGGTGTGATTCTTCTCAGTTTTGACCCAAAATGAAATCACAAAAGGACAGTCCATCACCCATGTGACACTGTCATAAACTTATGAAGACCTGCCTCTTTTAATAGGTGAACCAGATACACTGTGTTGTACACAACGATGCCTTTGTTCCTGTGGCAAAGAGGTGTGGCTCCACACTCTCTCTTATAGATCGCTACAGTACAGGCTCACCGTCCTGGTTTCAGCTGAGGTAGCGTTAATTTTCTTCCTGGCAGCTGGTGTAGTGCTGTGTTTTGGATTTAGGATGAGAATAATGTTGACAACACACTGATGTTTTAGTTGTTGCTAGGCAATGTTTACACTGAGTCAAGGACTTTTCAGCTTCTCCTACTGCCCTGCCAGTGAGTGGGCTGGGGGTGCACAAGAAGCTGGGAGGGGACACAGCCGGGGCACCTGGCCCAAACTGGCCAAAGGGATATTCCATACCATATGATGTCATGATCGGTATATAATTTGGGGGAAGCTGGACGGGGGCTGGGACCTTCCTTTTCTGTCATATTAAACTGTCTTTATCTCAACCCATGAGTTTTACCTTTGTTTCCCAATTCTCTTCCCCATCCCACTGAGGAGGGGCAGTGAGCGAACGGCTGTGTGGTTGTTTTAGCTGCCTGCCAGGTTAAACCACAACACACACCCAGCTACGAGTCCATGTTCTCATAGGATCAAATGCAAGGAGTCAGCCATGTTTCTACAGCTATCCAGAACAACCAGCATAAGCCCCAACAACGTGAGGCTTATGTCTTGAGCTGCATTTCAGCTTTATCCCAGCTATGAACAGACGAACGGTGCCTTTCTGATATAAAGCCCGCTGGAACAAAGGTTCCTCTTTAATATTCTTCAACAACTTGGACTGACAGGGAGACACTGTACAGGTTCAGTGCTTTATGTCATGTGGCTGTGGCAGTTTGATTCTCTACAGTGCGCCTTAAAATTAGATTTACTGTCATGTGGAAATACAGCTTAAGTGATTCTGAGGTGGATTTTTTCCAAAGTGGCATGTCCTTGCAGCCATGTAATGCCAATAGGATTTGAATGTGGTCAACACAGAGTGCTTTTGAGAGCCCCACTTATTGTGAATTCCAAAATAAAATAATAGCAAATGTATAAGTATAGTGTGATGGTTTTCTCATCAATGTTCTCATGAGGAAAAATGTTATGGGTAAAGGTTCCTTATATGAAATTTGGAATTTTTTTTATTAACTTGAAGAAGATTTACAGCTTGCTCCACCTGTTCATACATACTGCTGATCTCCTCAATGTAAAGCAAATTGATTGCAGGAGGATAATATTAGCATCATGTCATTTTCTGCTATGATGTCAAAAAGCCAAGGAAAGAATATTTAATTTTATTTATGATGGCATAAAGTGAAAGGAATTTCTGTATGCTGTGTAGCAGTAAATGTTGCACTGTACTCTTTTGAAGAGAACTAAATCAGTTAAACACGATGAACTAGGTTGTCCACTAATTGTCCACATTGGTGCTTCTTGCTTTACTGGGCTGCCTCTTTCTGCAAAAAAGAAAGGGACAAGCACTGGTGTGACACTGATTTGCAGTGGTCAGGGCTTCAGTACATCCTGTTTTGGGGTATCAGTACAAAGCACATGGAACACTTAGAAGTATGAGGAATATGTAATTCTGTCCAAATCATTCATGAGCAGTTTTGCTTTTAATCTATTCCCTTATTTTTAATTCTCTATTGAAGGAACCACCAAATATTTCTGGTTGTGAATTTCTCAGTCTGACTTTTCGAGGTACTTCCTAACCCACTGTTCTCTAATTCTGTGAGAAATGGAGAAAGAAAGCTTGCAAACACTGTGTAGCTGTTCTCATACATTTGCTTACAGTTTCCTTGGGCTGAGAAAGTACTAGTAGAGGCCCTGATATTCCATTGAGGCTGTTTTATTTTTCTGTCTTCTATTCGTCTTCAGCGTGTGCACAACCTTCCATCTCCAAAGAAATGAAAGACAACACCATCCAGTCCCATAAACACTCATCTAAACAATATCAACACGCAAGGAGAAGGAGTATTATTTATACAAACTGATTTTCTTTCCCTTTTGTTCCAATGAAGCTTACACCATTTTGCATCAATCCAGTTTCTGGGTATCCATGGCTATTTGTTTCTTCTCTTTTTTTTTTTTTTTTTTCTTTCCTTTCCTTTCTTTCCTTTCTTTCTAGCATCTGGTTCCTTTCTAAATTTCATATCATGCATGAGAGGCATAATATATTTATTCTGAGACAGTACTACTTTAATACATTGCACTAAATGAAGTGTACTGCTAAATACTACTTTTCTGACATCAAGTGGGATATGAGAATAAACATTAAAATATTAGCATTCATAGGCTGCTAGGAGGAGGTGCAGTCTGTTAATGCAACTATCTTACAAAAGAAAAACCCAAGGAAACCAAGACTTAGTGTTCTAAAAGAAATAAAATAAGCAAAGTAGATCAGTAATTCACATTCCTCAGAATTCACAGGCACCACAAAGACACCACCACAGTGTTTTAAATGTGCACTGCTGATGTGTGTATGAAATAGTCTAGCAGTCAATTCCCAGAAGACACTTTTCTCATCAAGCCCACACAACTTTTGCACTGGCCAGCAGCTGCTCGTAGGTAGCAGGTCACAGAAAGATGCAATATGACCATATGAGAAAAAAACCTCTCCAGAAATCTCTTTGCTAGCAGAAATCACAAAATGAACAGAGCATATCCAAGGAAGTTCAGCAGATGCACTGAATCTGCACACAATCACCACAATCACCACCTCCACTAGCCAGGTACCTACAAAGATCTTGTGCATTCACACCGCCAGTGTGAAGCATGAAGCTCCTTCATCCTGGTGACAGGCATGAGCAGTACCTTCCTCTGCCTTCAGACAAAGCCCAGAGAGGAGGAATCACCAGTATTTACCTCTGTAGGACTACACAGACAATTGTATTATTTGTTTGTTTACTGAGGACTTGCTGCATTCTTAAGCCACTGGGTGGATGCTTTCCGTGGATTCCACATGCTGGTTCTGATATAGGAACACCATATGGATTTTTTAGAACACCATATGGATATTTTTTAGAACACCATATGGATATTTTTTTAGAACTGGTGAGGTTTACTGCAGACATTAAAGTTTTTATTAAAAGAAAAACTAAAATCATTCTATGAATCGTTCCCAAAAAGTCCTTCCACCCCAAAGACTGTGTTGGTGTGCTCCTGTGAAAGACACTGATGAGGAACAGCTGTATTATATTTTGCACCTCTTTCAGGATATGCACCAGCCAACCAGAAACAACTCTTATTCCTTTGCTTCAGTTCCAGTGGACAAAGGGAACACGTAGATCTTAAAAACTTGGTGCAAGTCCATGTGGAGCTAGGACAAAGACTCCCAGCCTTAAGTCTACTTCCTTTTGAACTCCAGCTTGCCTTGTATCCAAAGTGGGCTCAAGGGAAGGTCTATTGCAAAGCTCATTTTATCCTCTGCAAACTCCACAGAAGTTTAAGCACAAGTCTTAGAAGGGTCTTGGCGCTGCATGCAGCCATGTAGCATAGGAACTATAGGTAGCTTGGCTCACAGACAATCTCCAGAGAGCAATGCAGATGGACAGACAAGCTATGTCTGCATTATCAAGTAATGCAGACCAACAAGAGAAGATTTGTAGATAGAAACAGCTGGTGCTTAGGAACTTGTATCTGCACTAGCTGCACTTCAGAGAACTTTTACTTCCAACTAGTTGCAGTCTGGCCCCATGCACAGAGCCCATTGCATTTGAAGCATGACTGGAGCATGTCTCCTGGTTTAGTTTCATCCAGCAGAAATCCACTTTGAACACTCTGAGACTAGTCCATGATGTGAAAGCTTGCTAAGTATGGACGCTGAGGAGATTAACTCCAAAACCAGTCCAAAGTAAACCACTAATGTGGACTCATCCATGAATTTTTAAGAAAAAAAGTCAATGAGCTTAAAGACAGCTCAGTGACATGCACTGATTTAGGTGTTGTCCCACTGACTCTGGAGGCTTAAGTACTTCTTATTTACAAAGCTTGATTGGAGGAAAGAGAGTTTCCTAGACCTGGAGCTGTTGTTTCACAACTTTCATGGCATAGTTTGTGACATGCGATATGACTCTAGCAATACTCTTGATGATATCTGACACCAAATTAAGTACCAATATCAATTTAGAAATTGAGGCTATGTCTCACAATTTGTTTAAACTGAGTTATTGAGTAGAATCAGATATCTTGGCTGTAAAATATGTGATAAGCATGTGGGATCTTGGGTAAGAAACTGTAAGGTGAAATTGGGTAAATGAGGCATTTCAGTTCTTAGTTTTCTGCATTCTTTTTTTTTTTTCTTCAGATATTTTCATCCCAATTTAGCTACTACTGATGTTCAGCTTTTCCTGCCAAACCTCCAGTAGGTTATCAAACTTTTAACCAACAAATCTGCTCATTTTGCTGTTTAGTGCAATGCTACACTAGCTGTTGACCTTCACTGTGGCTTCACTTAACTGGTAATTTACTAATCTTATGCATTATTTCAAAATTATTAACATTATTTCTAAGATGTTACTTGAAACAGAGTGAGTATCATTCATATGAATCCTCCTTTTCAAGTGGGTACAGCAAGTCTTTTGATTTTTCCCACTTATTTTTATCAACTATAAGGCTTTAATTGTAGTAGTTCTTATGAAAAATTCAAGACCAACAGCTATGTTTTCAACTGCAGCTTCTAATTTATGATTCATCACTTTTGGAATACCAGACCTAAGATACCCTGCAGCTAATTTTCAGAGGTGCTGAATGCCCACAGCTGCTGATGGCAGCTGCTTGATGCTACTCTGTCTTGAGATTGGCAGAGAGATGGCATGTTAAGCATTAGTGTACATGTAGTCGCAAGATAATATTGCCAGTGGCCCTATGTCAACCCTGAGCTGAGGGAATTGAGTCTAAAGAGTAGGCTGCACAAGTTAGGAAGTTAGTCTGGGTTTGAACATACGCCATTCCACAATAGCTCTCTGTGAGAAGTTTATTAATGCCACAAATATGAATGAAGTACCTCAACCCATCTTCAAAGACATTAAGCTTTCAAAATAGCTTTGAGAGCCAAACAGCTTAGAAAGCACATTTCTAAGCAAGCTACCTCTCTTACTGCTCATAAAAATGTCTACACGAGGAGGCAGTTCGGATTACCTAGCTTAAGGTTGGATTTACTGGTAAGAAAATGCATCTGTACTCTTACTCATTATTCTGTACTCTCATTCTACTAATATCACTTACTGTGGTACTTGCGTTTCAAAAACATATGACCAGACAAGGCCACACAACCATTTCCTTCTTCTTCCTTAGTGCAGACAGAGTTGTATACACCACCACATCGTAATTTCATACTCTAGCCTTGCATGACACTAACTTTGTACGAAGAAAAGACCTGAGGATGAGAAAACAGCTTGGCTGCTACATCCCTTTAGACCTGTACCTAAGCCAAGCAGAGCACGTAGCCTGCAGGAATGTGACTGAGAGGTGTCTCCTCTACTGTAAGGAAGACCAGCCAACAGTAAAGCTTTGCAGTCACTGCCAGGCAGAGTCAAACATTCACTGTTACTTAGAGTGAAGGAACCAAGCAAAGGCTTATTCTAATGTACGTGTTTTCTTAACTAATACCATATGGTCAAAAGCATTTTCAAGAGAACTGTTTCATGTTGGAAAATGTTGAATTAAAACAGACACGTGCCAATTTTCATCCCAAAATTGAGAGAAAAGCATCAAATTGAATCATGTTTCACCTTTTGCTTTGATTCAGCCGTATTGAAATCTTGTGTTTTTAAAAGTTGGAAGCATTTAATTTCATTTTGTTATTACCTTTAATTTATAATGTTTCATATTATTTCATATTATTCTAAAGACTTTTATGTAATAAAAGACTTTTAATGTAATATTCAGCTTCAGCATTATTAAAATAAACTGTTCAGAGTTTCAGAAGAAAATAGATCAGAATTTCTAGTCTAACTGAGATTTTCATTGTAATTGAGAAAAAAAGCACACTTTGAAACTCCAGAATATTTTGCGGGATGCTACTTTCTCACTTGCTCTGCTTCTGAGTCCTTACAAATGTTAAATGTAAATGAGAAATACAAGCTAGTACCTCTACAGGATGACAACAAAATTTTACTAAATCTTCATTCAGACACTATTTCTGTACCTTCACACATGGAAAAGAAGCTATGTTTGTTACCAAAGATCAACACATCACATAATCATGTCAGTTGCCATTATATAGGGTTTTTTTCTCCTTAATTCTCTTACAATTAACACCTAAGTTCCTGATGATAATCGTAACTACAGTTTACAATTGCTTTTCATCCCTAAAAGGTCCTAAAATGCTTTAGAAGCCTTTATAGCAATGTGGTTTTCAGGGATTATTTAATCTACCACTACAGTTCAGACACCTCTGGCACGAAATTTGGCAACTGTTCAACAGCCTTATAAGACAGAAAACTGGAATTGAATGGGCAATTTACAGGTCAAAATACAATCATCAACCAGAGATGAAAACAGAATTTCACAGAATCACAGAATCACAGAATCACAGAGACACAGAATGGTAGGGGTTGTAAGGGACCTCTGGAGATCATCTAGTCCAAATCCCCACTAGAGCAGGATCACCTAGAGCAGGTTGCACAGGATCGCACCCAGTTGGGTTTTGAATATTTCCAGAGAAGGAGACTCCACAGCCTCTCTGGGCAGCCTGTTCCAGGGCTCTGCCACCCTCAGAGTGAAGAAGTTTTTCCTCATGTTCAGAAGGAACCTCTTGTGTTCCAGCTTGTGCCCATTGCCCCTTGTCCTGTCACTGGGCACCACTGAGAAGAGTCTGATTAATAATAATAATAACATAGCCAGAACAGAGCAAGTTAACATACATGTCTGAGGCAATAATCTCTATGGAGAATGACGTGGAGCTACCCAGGCTCTAGGAAGTATATGACTTTCTCTGAAACAGGCCTTCCTCTTTCTCCATACCCTGCCATTGCTACTGGAACAAGTGGAAAAGTGACAGCACCATGGATACCTCTTCTCTATGATATGAAAGTAGTACTCTTCAAGAAGGACTTGTAAGGACCTGACTCACTTCGCTATTGTGATGGCAGGCAGAATCACTTCCACAAGATCCATAAGTTAGAGGCTTTCCCACACAGTCTGAACTTTAATGAACAAGTTATCAAGTCAGTGGCTTTTTAGTATCAGTCCATTTCATTAATGCTTCATGCTCCACTCATCTGACCACTGACTGCAGTTAGTTGTACGCAGTCCTTACACAGGAATCTGAGAAGGCCCCCTTGAAACACTGATTCCTGACATTTCCAGGCTGTGATCCCTGAAAATGGTCCTACATGTATAGAAATAGAAGTAGATCATTCCAGAACTTAAGAACGTGTATCCACATGCATGACTTTGGGATCTAAAACCTTGCTGTGATTTTTCACCTCCCACCCTGAATTCTGAAACAGAATTTAAGGTATTTAGTACAAAGGAAAATGGCAAAAGCCTGTGCACTGCACCCTCCCCTGCAAGAACAGCATGAAGACAAAAAACATGGCAGAGTTTATAATGATGAGACATTTGCTACTGTGAGTCAACAGACTGAGTTGCACCTGTCACATATGGAATGCAGGTGGGACCTTTCCTTTCCTCTTGCCAATATTAGGTTCTGGCAATCCATATACATTTGGCCAAGTCATCACTGGATATTCCAGTTGCACCTGCATTACTCAGGATCTTGGCTCCAGATCACATCTGTTAAAAAGACACGGAGTTCGATATTGCTCTCATTGCATGTATGAACATACCGTGTGTGCTGAGAACAGGCTGACTTGTGCTTATCTGATTGCTCACTGACATACTCATGCGGCATAAAAGAATATTTTTTTAAATATAGGTCAAAATCACATCCACCTTAGTTTCTTCATTTTGTGATTTAATTATTTAAAGTGCCAAGGCTTAAATGAACTATTGAAAAATGAGATATAATTCTAGCTAGAACACCATTACTATACTGAAAATTAATAGCCCACATGTATTGTCATTCTGACACTTTGTTTTGATCCTCTCATAAATTTCTAAGGAAACACATTTTGAACTAAAATTTTCCAGATTTGGTGATCTTTTGCATGCCCATTTTGGTTTTGTATTTTATTTTTTGACAATATGAACAGGAATGTTTCGAACACTGCTTTACTACAGGGAGAGCGGACACAAAGAGAAAATTAACTCTTTTTGCTTATTAAAAAAAAAAAAGATTCATATTGTTTTTATGAGTTCTGGCATCAGAAAGACATAAAGCTAAAAAAATTATAAATGTTTTCATTGCATGTTCTTGTGAATGAGCATCTTGATGTAGGTAGGACCTGTCTGTAAACAGTGCTCTATGAATGTACGTAGAGTACATACGGTTTTACATAGGAATAAAATTTTCAACACATTTGGTTTGAAGTCCTGCCAAATCAGTAGGAGCTTTTTCAGTCACAATAATAGGCTATAGATTTAGCAGAAATATATATTAAGCCATAATGATATCTGAATTTTGCAGGAGAAAAATATTTGTATTTGGCAGTGACTCAAAGGAGTTTTCCCTTCATACAATTTCCTCTTCAACAGATCCCATCTCCGGATCTGCTCCATGCCTGTGAAAACGCAGCACTAGCCTTGAATGTGTCTCTTGCACTACTGTTCACCATGTCTGCACAGTGCAAAAAGAAAACTCCAGTTAGATCACCAGAAGAGACTTGAAATCTTTGCTTTAGCTTCTAATGTATCTGCCTTCTACATTTCTTGTTTAAAGAAAAATGAGATTTCGATGTTGCTGGCTCGAATGGAAACAAGTGTCCAGCTGGTGACTCACTGGCAGTCTGCACAGTGAGCTCCTCAGCATCCTACCAAGGCTCCAGGGTGCTTTTACACCTTATGAGGTTCCTCCTTCACAAATTCTCACTGGGGCCTTTCCCTCCTTCTTTCAGAGCCACCAACCCACACGCTGACCAGAGTGGGACTGGCCTTGCACAGCACCTGGCTGAGCACAATACCCAGCACCAGCCATCGCGGGCAAGTACGACCGCTCTTTTCCGTCTTGCCTCTAGCTGAAGGTCCAGGAGTATTTCCTGGGCCACGGTGCTGCGTTATCACGCGACGGCAGGGCAAGAAATCATGGGCATGTGCCTCAGCAAAGGAGGCAGCTTCCAGACGGGACAATACCATCTGGGGGGCTGTGCTCTGCATTACTTATGCACTGAGCAGGTGAACAAAATTAAGGTTGCATCCAGTTGTTCTTGTACAGCGTAATATTTCGCATGTTTCTGTCTGAGGCATGAAATTTCTTTTGGTGAGATTAAATGAGACTATCAAGGGTAAATTTTCAATGCAAGGAATACACGTTGAAAGACCCATTACCTTTAATGGAAGCTGCGCAATTCAGGCTGCATGTTTACTCCCTAATGTTGTTTTAGAAAATCCTTTCTGTCTACTTTTCATCAAGTTTTCAACAGTAAGGTCCCTACATGCATATTAGAAATTCACAGTGGAAACTTTCAAGTCAGTTTCCATGAACCTTGATAATTATTGGATGTCTTTTCCATTTTTTTTTAGCCTCAAAAGTTTCACTTCTTTTTACTTACTTTTTCTCAAAAGCTATCTTGTAATTTGTTGTACATTCAGAAATATTATTATTTATTAAAGTCAACAGTGCATTTTTCTGTGTCACAGGCTATTGTTGCAATGTGTTATGTAGATTAGTACCATTCTTACTGTGCCACATGATAAGGCATCTAATTTAATATGTGTTACCTCTCTTCTGTTTGCATGCAACCACTGGGATACAGATATCTTTCCCTGAAGTGATTGATTTTCTGTTGATGAAAGTTTATTGGAAATCCTAAAACTCCAGAGGCTGTTCAGCTGATGGCTCTGAGTCCCAAAGATGGATTTAAAAATACATTATTTCTTTCTTTCAATTTGCAAAAGAGGCACCGAGAATCAGATCTCCTTTTAAAACGACACGGTGAAAATGAGATACAAACTTAAGAGTCGTTGATTATGAGAAGTAATTCCATTTGAGACTTTGCATATGATTGACATAGTCTATGCTTTGATAAGATTAAAAAAATCTCCAGAGATAATTGCTCATAATGAATCATTTATTATGTATATCTCTTAATTCTAGAGGGGTTAAGGATGAGTGAGCATGAAAGCCAGGGACAGAGCTTTATGCATCCCATAAACACTCCTTGCAGATATTTATATGTGTTCTCAAGCACCTCTGCATGAAACACAGGAATCAAGGACACTTACCGCTTTTCCTAAAAGATGTTTGCTGCGCAAAAAGTGTTGGCTCTCGTAGGTCTGAATCCTGCTGTGACCCCAGAAACCAAGGTGGGCAAGAACAGGGGAAACAGAAGCACCATACTTGCAAAGCAGAGATCCAATGTAAAGAAACCCTCGCTTTGTGCCACCCAACAAAAAGCATAAGATGGATGGTACGGAGCAGCCAGGCTAATTTGCCACAGGGCCAAAAGGCAAGCAGGTTGTGCAGGAGGCTGAGAACCACTACTGATGATGATATGCCAGGGGGTGCATATCTCTGGTTTTCTGCATCGCCTCTTCTCATTAGATGCACACTTGAAGGGGTGCACACCTGTTCCGTAGGGTTTGGTCTGGGGCTCAAAGCACCAAAAGGTGGTCTAAATAGAACGTGACTTTTTTAAGATTAGTACGGGCCTAAAATTTTCTGTCCTTGAACCAACTATGCATTGGGCAAAGGATTTCTTTTTCTTGCATACATTCTTAAAAGTACAGCCTCTTTAACTATTACTTGCAGGGTCACAGACCAAGGTTCAAATGGGTTTCATTAAACATAAAAGGAAGATATTATAGCTAAGCTGTTTGCATATCTTTTTTGCAAACTGGCATATGAACAGTCAGCAGGTGCCTCTCCAGAGCGACAGGCATGATATACAGCTCTTACAGCCGTACAACACTTACCGTCATAAACATGGCATGTTTTACAGCCCGCCTGATGACTTAGACAGAGAACCGTCATAATGACTTCCCTGGCTCCGTAATAGCTCCATTTACAATTAGTGTTAGGAGGCAGCACAGCTCACTTTTGTGTACGGAGCTGGTACGGATTTAGACATGACAGTCTGGTGAACAAAACGTGCCTGGGTGACTGCAGAAATTCATGCTGTCATCCTACAGTGCTGACTACTCAGACTGTTGAAAACCACCTGCCTGGGTATTTTTGTACCTATGTATTTTGCTTACAGAATACCTCTTAAACAGACTGTGGCTGTTGTCTTGGATTTTAATATTCACCTTTCGCTGTCTGAGCTGCGTAGCTGAGGCTTAGGGTGGATTATCTCACCTTCATCAATGGGAAAAATGCCAGAACTTACTGAAGGAATCAGGTACAGTTGGGGCAAAGGTCTGCAGGGAACTAGGTGTGCTGGCACACAGGGGGATGTCACATCCACAGCCCACTCCTGGCTGTAAGCCCAAGACTGGGTTTCCACTATTTGGGGTGAAAAAAGTGTGTCTGGGTAATGCTAGGAACTTCCATTAAAAATGTGTGAAAACATAGATCATAATCAATAGTAATTTTCTGTTAATAGAACCGTTTCGCTTGGGTTTGACCAGAGGTCCTGGATCACTGAGCACACGCCAAGGACGTGTTTCCCCGGTGGTCCATGACACGTTACACAGCAGTACTTCCTGGTTCAGACCTGGGTGTGCTGCAAATTTCCAAATATAAACCAACTTTCAATAGCAGCAGTGCTCCAAAAACATCTCATACAAAAGGCGCATAAGATAGGCAAATGTTTTAACGTCCCTGATCTTCAAAAGAGTTACCTGTAAGAATTACAATTATTCCTTTTTTTCTGCTTTCTAGTATTGCAATGCTTGGTCACTACTCTTTATTCTTTCATCTACTGTGTTTAAGCAACATACACTGTCCCTGTTGTCTTACTTCTTACATCTCAGGATCAGGAGAAAGTTATTTTCTAAACAAGCAGAAGCCTTCACTGAAATAAGCACAAAAGCATAAAACATTCCAGCTTGCCAGAAATTAGTGAAAGGAAACCAGGATATTGTTCCTGTTTATCTTTTGTTCTGTTTTGTTTGTTTGTTTGTTTGCTTGCTTGCTTCGCAAATGGTATAAAATACTCTTAAAATGTTCCTCTCAACCTGCTCATTATCTAAACCAAAACATAGATCATTATTAACGTCACTTAAAATAGACTAGAATGTGGAATTATTCTAATGTGGTGGCTAAAAGGTATTATCTACTATGAAAAAAAGAGTGGAAAGATGCACGTTGAATACAATAAGGAGGTCATCAAATTAAAAGAAGTCTATTTTTCTTCTAAAAATCAAAATAAATAAACAAAAGAGAAGCATTTACAAAATAAATATACTCAGCACACAACTGTTAGTTCACATAGATTTTTTCTAATAACACAATGGAAGGTATTAAAAGTAGATAGAAACAATAATGAGAATATTTGTATATGTATATGTACTACATGAGATTACTCTGTGTGTGTGTGCGTGCTGCAGACTGCAGGATATTTCAGGTGTCTTTAAGCCAAGCATTTAATCATGTGAAAAGTACAAACAGCATATTTCAAAATAACTTCTAGGAAGAGAGGATACACGTGTAGTAAAGAAATGTTTTTGAACGCACCAACACAACTGAAGAATGGAAAGCATCACACAGAACTGGAGCAACCTGTGTCAAATTGACATCAAAATATGGTATCTGGTTATTGCGCAAGTCTGGAAAGCCACAGTCTGGTAGGTCGTACACTCTGTGAGCTTGGGTTATATTTTTTATGTAAACTGCTCTAGTGATTTAAAGGGGTCTTTAAGCAGAACTCAGGAAAGAGATGGCCTTCCTCAGCATTAGCCAAGGGCTCTGTGTCCTACTTTTTCTTATCCCATATTCAGTCCTTCTTTCACTGAGCAAATATTCACCCTGATCTTCACCACCTGAAAGGTCCTCTCCTGTACCTTTTAGGCACATCGACTGCTGGTCTATTGTTGATGTGTATGACCTACCTCAATGAAGAGCACCATGCAGGAACAGCCGCTGAGTTTTTCAGGGTCTGTCACAAAAAAATCTGACACCCCAGAATTGAGAGCACTTACGCAAGAGGGAAATTACATTCACATGCACACAAGCATTGCCATTGAAGATTTGCATAAAATTATTCAGATGCAGAAACTCTAGATCCTTTCCCTAAAATAGCTCTTGACATATTTATCTTTAGGGACTTTTCACCTTGTGGATGTAATTCCTTAATTAATTACTTCATCTTCTGCCTACAATCCTGCAAACCTCTTGGCAGATCCATTATAACACAGTTACATATTCATGTGATCCAAGCTTTGTCTCAGTCAAATGTGGTTTTTTATTAATAACAATATGGATTATAATCACAGTTCTTTTATTTTTGAAGTACTAGCTCATCAACACACCTAGGCAACATAGGTAACTGGTTAATTAAAAAAAAAAAAAAAGATAAGTAACAGGTTGAAGCTTCAAAGACACATGTCAATGTACATCCTTTTAAAAGTACGTTTGTCCAGACACACAGCTGCTTCACTTTATTCATAATTAAGGTAAGCATTTACCTCCTTAATGTAGTTTATGGAAGAAAAATATTTATATTTTTCTACGATCACTGAGATAGGTGCAGCCCCTATGTCAATGGTGAAGGCTGCATCGCATGATTTAGATTCCGTGTATTGTCCAGGGCACATGGGAAGGATGCCCGGTATTTGTTCAGTAAATCTTTGCTGAACAAATTTATAGCAGCTAAGAAGTTAATCTCCTAGGTCTTCTAGAAGTACAGTTGCAAAACAAGTTTGCATGTACCCATTTAGCTGGGAACCTATTTGAAAAAGTAGTCCTCAAAGTGGCCATCAGCCCACATGAGTATGCAGATACAGATGTGGATGCACACATCAAATATGAACACAAAACCAAGAGGTAATCAGGAAGACTTTTAGGTTCAAGTTTCAAATTGGAGAAGATAAAAGTTTCAATATGACCAACTGACACATTCTGGGAACAACAGTATTTAACAAAATTTTGTCCCACATGTTCCTTCCTATTAATCTAGTTGTGCATATTACCTTCAACTCTGTGCTGTCTCGATGCCGGATAATTTTTAAGGAAATAACAATTTTCTCCCTCCTCTTTTCTTCGTCTTTCTTTTCCTTCTTAGGCTTGAGATTTGGAAAAATGGGTTGGTTGGAAAGCTAAATCAAAGGAACAAGCATGTCTGACAGATCTTCCTGGGCTGATATTCTAATTGCTTCCTAAAATAAATTTTGCAACTGACATAGAAGGGTATCCTGTTTTGCGTCCTGAGATTAGAAAATTCACTATTACAGTAGAAGGTCTTATAAAAGATGATGCTTATAGAGAAAGATGTGCTTACTTGAGTAGCTTTGGCAGCCGATGTGATTTGGCTGCTGTGAAACTAGTGTGAATGTCACAGGATTTGGCTCCATTCCCGGCTTGTTTTGTGAACTTGCCCAAAAGTCATCACTCAATCTAGTCCTCTTATTTTGTTTCCTCAATGGTGCCAGGGGAGGGAATGTCCAGATATGACTTTGCAAACTCCCTATTACAACTAAGGAAAAAAACCAGCAAATTCTCTGTAGGGTTTTGAACATAAGGTGGAAATCTTTAAGATCATTCTGTATTCAGTGGGGAACCAATGGAGAACAGAGCACTAGGGAAATAAACCTACGGTTGCTTGTGTTTCTAAATAGAGAAGTTGCTGCATTCTATCATCTTGGGCTGTTTTCAGACTGGATAGCTGTATTTCCAGATAATGAGGTGCAATTTCTTCAAAGCAGCTTTAAATCCTGCTGCATATGATGAAATGTTGTAATGCTTTTCATTTTCTTGTTTGTGTTTTGCAAAAAACAGGGGAACAATAACAGGGAGTTGATTGGAAAGATATTGGGGACTATCAGGTGCTTCAGAAAAAAAAACACCCTCAAATCCTAAATATGCTAATACCTACAGTTTGCTAAAAGAAGCAATTTTGTGGCATTTATTTTAGTGCATCCTCTTCATTAAAGAAAACTTTAATGCATTTTTTTGTCTGTGTTGACAATTTGGATGGGGCTTGGGATTTGTTTGTATGTTTGTTTATTTATTTCTTGTTAATTGGATTATAAATGGTCATAGAGCCAATTCAGTCTCCAGAGTCTATGATTTAACGATGTTCTGAATCTGTTTCTAAAAGTTACCCACAGGGGAGCAGTACTGAGAAAGATGCCACCTTCTCTTTGCATAGTGTAATTAAACTTTACCTGACTACCAATGAATTAATTTACAAGGTCTTCCTATAATTTAAATGAAATGTGAAAATTATCCCTTCTTTGACTTATTTTCAGCAAGCTGGATCAATGTAGTTTACGAAATTAAATGTTACCCTGTGGCCTCTAGACAGTTGATCCTAAAACCACCTCCAATCCCTTGCTTTCTCTCTTTTCCTACTGAAATTGTTATACTTTGCAAAGCTGAAAGGCTACCCATATTTTGCTGCTGCCTCATAGCTAATATGACATTACACAATACCGGACACACCCCCACAAACGCAACAAATGCACAGCAACCTTTCTTATTTGGTGAGTTCTCAGAGATGATTCTTTCTTCTTCTTTTAATTTAAATTTAGCTTTCTACAATGTGACAGATTGGCAGCCAACAAAAATAAAACTTAATCTATAATTAAGTGCAGACACAGCACATGCAGAAGCCGCACGGCTGCAGTCCTGCCTATATTGCCTAATATGGGTCCAAACAGAGAATTTTGTCATGCGCTGTGTCATGTGGACTAGGGGGTAGAAAACAGGCCTTGGACCATCAGTAAGAATGAACCCTCTGAGGCTATGTCACCTCTGGAGAAAGGAAAATACCCTGAACACCAGCACGAGAAGGGATTTCTGGTACAGTAAGTCAGACCAGACGCGACAGTACCCAAGGAAAGTGCTTCCTCCCCAAAGCTCTGCTGGCACCGCCTGCAGGGTTGGACGTCCTGTCAGTCCTCTCCCTTGGTGCTGCAACTGGTGGTTGCCAGCATCTACTCAAATTATATCGTGCTTCAGCTCTCCTACATGGGACTTGAGATCATCTCCTCACTGCTGAGGTCAGCCATTAGAGGAAAGGCTTACATCATTGCTTTATGTGCAAACCATCGCTTTGTTAGTGCCTTGTGTATATCCTCTGCCTCAGGACAGGCAAAGGTGCTCCACTCGACTATTTGTATTACTGCCTTCAAGGGGAATGGATTTAGCCCACAGTACACCTAGTTTTATTCCCTGAATAATTTCCCTAAATTGCAGACACCGTGGCCCAACCTGAGGTCATGTCAGGGACCGTTCCAGTAAGAAAATTTTCAGTGGTGGGTGAACTTTACAAGCAAACTGCCAAAACTGCAAGGCTGTATTACTGCGGTTTAACTGAACTTATGTATTAGGGAGGAGATTTCAAAAGATTGAAGGATTTAAGGCCTCATTACAGTGAAAATAGCTGCAACTTTTATGTTCTGAGTTTTTGAGGAGCTTTGGAAAGTTTTCTCCTCGAAATTGAGGCTTCTTTGCAACATAAGCAAAGGAGTGAGTGTCTGGATCAAGACAAAGCCATAATTCCCAAGCTGTTGGAAGGAAAAGAGATGAAGACAGAACTGAGTGAGAGACTCAGTGTTGGAGCTCTGCAGATTTGCTTTTGGCGCTCTTTTTGCTATCTGGGGAAGGGGAGAACCTTTGGGCTCACCTCCAGCAACAAGAGCTGCCCCCTCAGCCTATCAACAACCCTATCTTCATCTTCACGTAAAGCTGCAGCCAGCCTGATTTTGCAGTGCTCTGGCACAGGCAGAGCTATCAGAAGGTCATGACCACACGACAGCTCCAGAGCAATCTGCTATCTCAGGCACCTACTTTTGCCGATACCTGCAGACAGTTCTGCGTTCAGGTGTTAGTGAGAAATGGCTTGCAGGCACAGAGGTGCTGAACCCATGGCCATCAAAACCACCGGAATGAACAACTCTGTTGTAAGTGATAACGCACTACTTTGCCGTTGTTAACTGCTCTTATTCTTTTAATTCAATGTTAGGCAGCTTTGAGGCAAAAGAAAAAGGAAGACAGAACACAGTAGGAAGATAATGATCAAAATAAAGTAAGTAAGCGGTCAAATCAAATTCCAATCATAAGGTACAAAATAAGAATTTTACACAAGGCCAAGAAAGAGTAGAACAAGGGAGCAGACATTCTTATTGTATTGGTTATTAAGGGCACTAGAAATCATGCACAGGCAGAGGACGGGAAGATTAGTCTCTACCTCAGGTAACTTGCCTTTCAAACTGAAAAGAAAACCCTGAAGAAGTTTTCAAAAAGGAGGAGCAAGTTGTTTATTTAAAAATCAATGCAGGTGATACTGATTAGCTACATGACTATAAAAGATGGGCAGCAAAAGCCGTTTGCAGAGTTCAAAACCTTGCCTGATCTGTCGGCTCTATGTAACAACTGTTTAGGAGTTTCAAAACAAAACAAATGCAAAACCCCACAATATATTACTGATTCTGTGGATTTAGTGTTTCAGAACTTCTAGGTAAAACTATGACATGGCTAGCAACCGCTCATGTTTTTAATGACCCTTTTGGTTCCGTAGATGAGATCAAGCTCAGGGGAATTATAGAGGTATTTATAGAGATAGAGTCACTGTAAACCAGACTTCTAGCTATTGGGAGAGTGACAGAAGTTAAGCCATAAACAGTCACTCATTTATATTCAGGATATGTATTTAGTGCATCATCATCTGTGCCTTATTTCTATGTCACTAAACGCAGCCACATGCTTTATGTTACTTTGCACATCACGCAGCTCCGTGATAAGCCCTGCTCAATTCCCCTGCATCCATCTCTCACCTGCTATAGTAACTTGCGGTGATTCTTTGTCTGCTCTGTCAACCCTGCGTATTGCATCTGCCCAAGACTGAAGTTTCCTCAGCCCCTGAGGAACAGCAGATGTGTCTGCGGTGTTAATATGTCACACAGTACATCCAGATGTAAGTGAAATACCAGCCTGACATGTTCCTACAGCCTCCAGATCTCCTTGTAAAAAGTTATTATATCACCTTGTGAGGTCATTTCAAAGCACTGTTGAAAATTAAAGGATGTTGGCAACCGAGCTGAAAGTAACCATCCTCAGAAATATGCTGATTTTAGAAGTAAGCCAACTTGAGAATGAGAACCAACCTGAGAACATTATGCTTAATTCAATGAAGGCATTTTTGCCAATTTACTTTTATAGGTGATTTGTCCTGTGCCATTTAAGTTAGCAATAGTCCAGTGGGATAAAGGACCGAAATATAGAACATGATCCATTCCTATTCTGAACCTATGGAAAGGCTACACCAAATTTTGCAAAGGTTATGTGTTTACACAAGGTCAAATTAATCTAAGAGCTACCCACCATAATTAAGAAAACACAGAGGGATAGATGGCTGAACTGAACAAAGGCAACAGGAATATTTGCCTACATTGAAATGCCTAGCAGCCAACTACTTGAGCAGCAATACTTGAGACAATTTTTTCAAACTAGGCGGCCTCAAGTTAGGCAGCCACGTTCATATGTAGGCAATGACATGAGTGATGTGAGCTACAAAGGTTCAGGTAACCACTGCTTCCAGTGGAATCACTCGTCAAAAATCAGGCCCTACACTTCTCAGCCTACATATAGATAGGTCTAATGCCTAAATTAGGCAGGAAATTTTGAAAGTCCTGACTTTGGAGTTCTATATCTTAAAAATACTAGAAAACTTTAACATAAACATAGTGGCAAGTCCTCATATGCGGTAAATCAGCACGGCCCTATTAGCATCATGAAAAAGCATTGATTTTTAATGAGCTGAAGATCTGGCTTTGTGGTCCACTGTGGCATCTGTGTATCCACGTATGGATGATAACTCTGTATTGGCAGGAAGAGCCGGACAGAAACAAGAGAACAGCCCCAGAAAGCAGGAGTTACAGGTTCACGCCAAGATTTGCAACCAATCTGCTGTGAGACCTTGCACACATCACTTTGTTATTCTGTGAATTTTCCCAAACAAACATTCCCCTCTAGATACCTGTTTAGACTGTAAAACTCTTCTTACTATGTACTCATACAATGCTGAGAAGAAACAGATTCTTATTTCAGTTTGTGCCCTCACCTATTATTTCAAACACTATCAATATTAAATATATCTTAATTTATAAAACCTGCCCAGACTCTCTGGCTTGGCTGGGTAAAATGTGCCCCTGATTCAGCAAAGGAAAAATACACCTGACGAGCCTTGAATCTGCATCTGCCTAGGTTTGCATGGACTCCATGTAATGGATGTAACTGCACATGAAATGTTACAATGACAATAAGTACACATAAATCTACTAAACTGATGAGCATTCAGTCAGACCTGATTAATGATGCCCTCAAGAGCAGCAACAAGATGCATTTTCATCCTTAAAAGTGAAAAGCAACAGTTTTAAAGGACATGAAGCAACACAGACAGCCATTTCTCTTCCAAACCCTTGAGAAATACTTCCAGCGTGATTCCGCCCGTCGTTACAAGAGCACTGAACGGCAGCTAGAACTCCAGGAGGTACAAAGCCCCATCAGCTACTCCACCACGGGAGGGAGAGGAACATAATCTCTGCTCCATGGTAGTAAATGTCCTATCCCGTATCAGAACAGAGGCTTACAGGAGAACCACCCCCCCACCCCACCCCTCGCTACGACAACCCTGGAGCACCCCTGCAATAAAGTGGGTAACTCTCCTTAGCCAGAGGTGCAGCCTTCTGCCCTTCAGACTAATGCACCCAGGCAGGTCTGAGCCAGAGCTGATTTCCACCCAGACAGCGCAGAGGACCACGAGCTCTGATGTGCCTGTGCCCGCTCACGTAGGCTTGCCTAAAGCGAGGCGCTGAGACCTGCAGTTAGCGCAGCAGTCGGACTTTAAGGATTCCTGTAACCTGTCCTGCGCTCAGACCAGCGGCGCTCTCTGCTAATCACACGCAATTTTATGCTGCCAGTGTAATTGGAATCAGCTGAATTGGTTTTCAGAGTATTTAATAAATATTGCCTGCTGGCATAAACGGGATTGAAGAGCTGGAGATCTGAAAGAGCCAAACATCGCTTTTGGCACCTTTGCTCTAACGATGCAACTGCGTCTCTGCCAGCCCCTGCCAGTCTCAGCAGACTGGCATTAAAGTGACACTTTGCGCAGGAAAAAATAAATAAACAGCTTATGCTCCATCTGATCCATAAACAGTGGGATCTTATTAAAAGCCACCGAATGCAACTTTAAACAGCAATGCATTGTATCCTATGATTCATTTGCAAACCATTGGTCAAGCCAATAAAATCTGTCGTTGTGCATTATTTTTATTTTAAATAATATGTGGAAATGGTTTTCTAATCGTTTTCTCCTGGGAGGCCAAAGTAGTTCTGATAATTAGGCTATCTAGTTAATTACTAATCCTCTACAAAAATGGCCAATAGTCTGGTTTGTCAACATAGCTTAATAGAGATGGCAATGAAATGTATCTAATTTTCCTAGCCACAGTACTTTCAGAAATGACAGAGGTGTTTATCCTCCCTTTTCCTTCTGAGGAGCAGATGTACCATAGGTCATGGCAAAATCCTGGGCACAAGCACAACTAAGTTTTTATCCTGAACACTGTTAGCTTTCCTGGCTTCTCCCTGCCCTGGTCTATGCCCCTGTGAGGTGATTTTAATACTACTTCCAGGAATAAATATAAATTAATTTTGGTTTGTGAGTTCATCATTGTTACACAATCTCGTAAAATAAAAACAAGCAAAAGTAACCCCTAAATTTTGGAAGCTGTTTGCCATAAAACTGACTTTATAAGATGGCAGATTTTTAGCCTTTGTTCTAAAGAGCCAGCTTTGGAAATTTTCAGCATGACAAATAACTCAATTTTTTCAAAGCAATGCACTGTGTTTTAGACATAAGACTGACCCTCAAGTTGTGTCTCTTTTCTGATCTAAAGAAGAGTGCAATGGGCTCGGACCCAGGTGATTTATGCTCTGTTTTCCCCATTCTAATGTAACGCTTAAGGTGTATCACTTCCCTTCTGCATGCTGTGTTCGCCAGCTGCAGAATTAGGGTAAAGCTAACAAATTCCTTTGTGGGGGACTGAGATTTCCACCCTCCTGCCCCCTCCAAATTGCTACAGAAAAGTTAGGTACTATTATCCACATTAAAAAAATGGAGTCAACATTTTTGTTCTAACAATATCATGGAAAGACCAATTGCTCTCCAGCTCATACACATGCACTCACATTTAATCTGACCTTTGCAGAGACTACCACCTCCCTTTTGGTCGTCTTTTAATTTAAAACGAGTAGCGAGGGACCTAAGCCGATACTCCCAACAACAGCCCCTGACTAGCAGATTTACGTCTTTGCTTAGTCCAACAAACCTTGCTCTCACCGACTCTGTAAGGCACAGTGCAGAATACGGAACTCAGTTTCCAAAAGAGCTCAGCCCTCCCTCCTCTGCCCCCGCTCCGCATGCTCAGAGCCCGGGAAAATCCAGCCTGGGTTGGGAAGCAGTAACCTGAAGAACACAGGACTGCAGACTTGACTGCAGAAGGATGCTGTTGATGTGGAGTTGGGATGGCAACTACGGACCGTACTAGTGAGAAGGAAGACAGCAGCTGGAGATGAGGTGGTGTTGCTGGGATTTGGGTTTTTCTGAATATGTGATTTTTATACTTACTAATGTGACTATTTTTATTTGCATTGTAGAAGTATTCATGAAACAACAGTTGTAGTCACCAAGCGCATAACCAAGCTGTTCTTGTTGCAAGCCAGCAGAAGATCCTGCTCTGCAGAGCTTACAGTCAAAATAGACAAACCAGCCGGAGCCTGAGCTCAGCACAGGTATAAAGATGTGATGTGATGTGCCACCAAACTGGCAACTGGCAAGGTCAAGACAAAAGGTAGACCCAAGTCTGGCTCTAGTAGCATATGTGGAGAGCTCTTCTCGCCTTTCCACATTGTGTTTTAGCACAAACGCAGGCATAGTGTAAAGACCAGCTAGGCACCTTTAATGAATCAGAATGAAGATAAAATAAAAATACTATCTAATGAATAGTCTTCTTCTATCATCATTAGATTCTCAGAAATATCATCCTAACTTTCTCCTCTTTTTTACATTCTCCTAACTCTGCACCTTTAATAGGTTTCAAGGATAACATTTCACAGTCCTAACTTTCAGCCTGCGATGGATGAGGCTGAGTACTTTTATTACAGTTTAATAAATTGTTAATATTGAATATGAATAATGAAATAACTACTGTCATGTAACCCCTAATAATCATTACAGAAATGTGCTTTCTGACATAATTTAAACATATTACTAAAATATATATACTTGCCTCTACGCAGGCAGAGGTAATATTTCTGACATAATTATTTCTAATAATAATTTTGTTTAAAATAAAACCTTATTTTTTCTAAGAAATATCAGCTTTCATTCAAATAAAACACTTTTACGCTCAAAATGGTAGCATTCTGATTCAAATGCAGCTCTGAAACTGATTCAAATGCAGCATCCATCTGCTTTGCACTGCTTTAGATTTGGTGCTGAAGATGGTGGAAAGCTATTCCACTCTTACACTGAGGCAACTGAGGAGAAATCTTGGCCACTGTTTTACATGGGGATCATACACGTCCATTGCACCAGTGCCAGAACTGTAGCTAGACATGCAATTTCCTGTGCATGCTGACTGGATGCCCATGTGTATATCTGGAGTACAGGTTCAGGAGATTTGAAGAATTTGGCCTAGACATCCTGGAAATGTGTCATTCACACCTGGAAGTTTAGGAGGTGGGTTGTTTGGGTTTTGGTTGTTGGTTTTTTTTGGGGGGGTAATTATTATTGTTTGGGGGTTTTAAGTTAGCTAACTAGTAGCTTCTAACCTGACTTAAAATTGTATTGAGCCAAAAATGTCTTTAAATAAACAAGATATTCAAATTACTGTAAAAGGTGTTTAAAAGACTATGCCAAGAGCTAGTCTGTTACAGCTATCAGCGCCCAGCCATTCTCAGAGCTAAAATAAGTGAACTAATTTATATTGGTACAGAGCTATGTTTATAGCTTGACATAGCCATGCTTAATGTCAACGTCACAGAGCCAGTTGACAGAAGTCGACAAACGCCAGTGAGCAAGGTTACGGCCATCCTGGACTCAAGCTGGCCTTCACCTGTCTCCATCAAAATTATGGCTTTCATGCTAAAGACTCACACTGCAGTGGCTACCCAGTGGCAGATGGGTAATTCTACGCTGTGAACAGTGCACGAGTTTTCTTCGATTTTACAAGCTCATTTGAACTTACACATTTAACTTCCCTCCAAATTAACACTTGAAACGTCCGTCAAAACATGTTACAGTTTTATGAAACTCTAGTGTGGTCCTATTACTTACTGGCATCTTTCATCTCACTCTCCATCTCCTATTTTAACCCTGAATTTCAGAAAACAAATGCACATGTTTATACATTGAGCAGTCCCATGACTGCAGCATAGCTATTGATTTCTTATGCGACAACCCATACACATATACTCAGCAGAATCTGGGCTGATGTAATAATTTCTGAAAAATTCCACTTTTCATTTTATTAAGGATGTTTGGGGAAATAGCCTCGTAGTTTTACACAGGATACATTTAAACTGGAAAATAAGGTCCGCTCAGCTAGAGCTCTGTTTCTATTGCTAAGCTGTCTTTTGTTCAACCAGAACCTGATTTGGAACTCCTTGGGGGGGGGTGCAAGAGCCCACCTAAAATCTGGGGAACATCTTCACTTTTCAAATTTATCACTTTCCGTAGAGCTAAACAGAATCTACTGAAGTGCCATATGCAAAAAAAAAAAAAAAAACAAAAACAAAACAAACAAACAAAAAAACCTAGGAATATCATCTGCTGTTTCCTCCTGCCTTTACCCCACCATTTTTTCATATACCAGGCTGATCCTTTTTTTCCTTGAGGGCAGTTATCATTTGATTATAATCTTGTTCCTCTTCTAGCAATCTGATTAATATAAGCACATCTTTACTTTAGGTTCTATATGTTCAAGATTAAGCAAACTGTTATAGATGCCCTAAAAATGGTTAAATAAATCATCTTTACAGTATTTTCCTGATTTGTCCAGAGGCATTGTAACATCTCAGGCTGCCAAAAATGAGCCGGGTTTCAAGGCTCCATTATATCAATGGGAAATAAAATGTGATTTAACAAAGACAAAAAATGAGCTTGAAACCTTTCTAGTAGAAGAATCATTTGGGTGATAGAGAGATGTGAACTGCGAATTCCTACAAGAGATAATTGAAGAAAGGAATGCTTTATTAAAGATAAATTTTCTTCTACTTTTTTTTAAGAGGCTGGCAAAACCAAACCAAAGTATACTTCAAAGTGAATACCCTATGATCTGTGATGTGAATTTCACTGTGTTCTCACTCAATTGAGAAGTCTTTCAGAATAGGCAAGATCTGGATTTTTTAACTGTAAAACAAGCAAGCAAATAAACAAAGCAACCAACCGAGAGGTCTTCTTTATACAAGAAGAGGAAGCTGATGTTCATCTTTAAGAGAATAGCAAAGCAAAAAGGGATTGGAAGCAAATGTTCACCCATATTCCAATGAACATGGAACATGACGTGTATCACATCAAAGAGCTGTAGATTTTTAAAGGAACTGCAGAATTCACTGAGAACATTTAATTGCATACGCTGAGAGCGTTATACATTCCTTGAGGATGCTATAATTCCATGTGTATGTAAATGTTCTAAAGTGCAATGCCATGAGGGCATACCCTCTCTATTTCCAGCCAGAAGGCAAGAAATACTAAAAGAAATACTGACCAGGGCACACTTTAGGGTAGGGGTTTGGAAACTGCACAGTACAACTGGTAATCAGTAAAGCTCAGAGTCCGAATAGAAATAGACGGCTCCACTTTTAAGGGCTTCCAGTATTCTGGGACATAACACAGTGCACACTAAGTAAAAAGCAAACTGAGGTCTCATGCCTTTTTCATAGCTTCCAGGTGGAGAAAGGCCAGAGTCTCTTTCCTAGGGCTTTCCTTGGAACAAACACAGATGTCTGGCACAAAACATACGTTTGTGTTTTTACTGGATGCCAAGCTGAAGCTCGGCTTTTCTTGATTTCTCTTCAGCCATTCATCATACGGATGGTCAAATAATTTCTCTCTCAAGAGCTCCTTTATCAGTTTAAGAACACCTGACCTCCACTCAGCCCACGACACCAAGAAGGGAAGCAAAGCGCAGAAAGAGACGCCTGCAATTTACAGGCTGAGCCCTGCAAGCCCTCGCACGCACGAGCAGTTCCAGCGGCCGGAGAGCGCTGCCCCGCTCCCGCAGCGCAGTGCGGAGTAGCTGTAGGCGCTCAGCCACCAACAGCCTGGGCACAGAGCCTGGGCTCCGGCCCCTCACCCCCTAAATATTAGTAGCACCGACTGCCGTGGCAACAAAACCAGCCGCTCAGGTGGCCTCATGCTGCCTTCTAAAGCGGTCGTGGCCTTAGCCATTGACTTCCGTGTGTGAAACGCTTCAATTTTCTGAACTGAAAGCTGTTTCGGTTCAGAAACTGATTGGAAGGCAAGGAATACTTAGGGGTGACAGCACCTGTGAAAAAAGTGTGTGGAAGCAGCGTCTGCCACCACATTTTGCTCTGCCACTTGCAGTCCCCCTGTTAAAACAGAGATGATAAGAATAACATCCTCCAAACGGCGTGAGTAGAACTAAGAATTCATGAAATATTTCTAAATTCCCAAGTGGAAGCTGCTATGTTTAGTTTATCACTGTAAAATATGCAATGGTTGCAAACAATCATCAGATCCTGAAATCTTAGCCAAAATGTCTAAAAAAATTTGCATTATCATTTTCAAAAGGAATCAAGGGCTACATGCTGTATTTAAATATAGCGGAAACCCAGAAAAAATTGAATGCACATGTCTGTGAGATTTAACTAGAAGTTCTTGCTAAGCACTAAGGATTGACATAAACACTACAGAGCATTTACTTGCAACAAAATGTAAGCAATCAATGTAATAATACTATCTTTTCCTTATCTCTATCTTATTATTCACAGAATAAGAGCTGTGTTAACAATATCAAAAAAGTAATTCGAAGAAATCTTTAATTGAAAATTTCTAAACCTGACAAAATAATAAAATGACGTTCCTAAGATTTTATTAAAAGCTCCAAGTAAATTAATACATTGAAATCCAGTTAAACATCTAAGTAGAGTTTAAAAGCCACTGCACATTTTAATAAAGGTCTCACCAAAATAGTCTCATACTGTCTGCAATATTTCATCATAATATTTTGATTGCAAAATGTCTGAGTTCTTCCTACAACTCTGTAGAGAGTCAAAAGATCACACTTCCACCCCTTCCTCCCCATTCAAAAATCCACCTGGATAATTTGATTTTGAATGAAATCCCTGAAATTCCTCTGAAAAGGATTGAATCGTTATGTGGAATTGCAGACAAAATTGGAAATAACTTTTGTGTGTAGAAATTTAAACTGAGGCAGTTCATGTTTAGAGTGACAGAGGAGTAATCATGAATACATGTATGCCTGTTGAGTTAAGACGTTGCAAAATTCAGCCCTGATTAAATTCATCCAGATTTGTATGTGGGGCTAGCCTAAGATGGCCCCTTGGGGGATAAAGCAAAACTGAAGTTTGTCACAACACTTCACTTCTCCTCGCATACTGAAAGGTGTGCTGGCAATTACAAAAACAATTTTGCTGGAAGATTGTTTCCTGCTTCCTATTCCTCCTGATTTTTGGATGAGTTTTAATATTATATATACAAGAGTGAAAAAATATGGAAATATTTTCCCCAGAAAAGCCCAGACTGAGTTTCATCATTTTTAAATACCTTGTCCAGCCTTTACCAAGTGAAAATAAAGAGCTTCAGGTAAAAATACAAATCTATGGCCTATGACACTGACTGAATCCCTGAAACACCTCTCCGTTAGGACTACGGGAAAGAAAATTGCCCAGAGAAGCTGTGGATGCCCCATCCCTGGAAGTGTTCAAGGCCAGGTTGGATGGGGCTTTGGACAACCTGGTCTAGTGGAGGGTGTCCCTGCCCATGGCAGGGGGGTTGGAACTAGGTGATCTTTGAGGTGCCTTCCAACCCAAACCATTCTGTGATTCCGTGATTCTATGAAATTATCGGAGCTTAAATGTCATAGAGTATTGGAGCACTAGAGTAGTGATGGCCAAGTTACATCAGTCTATCCCCAAGCCACTTTACTATTAAATAAAATATCTTCACATTTTTATATTGCTATACCTTTCTATAACATTGTGGTGTTTTGAAATTTTAAAGCCTTGCTAATGGAAAAAAGAGCAGGAATTTTCTAGAGCTTTCAATGGAATGAGATAAATCTAAAATACACTCCAAAAGCTGTGTGCCAGGACACACTGGTGCACTATGGCTTCTGGACTGTAAGAAATAGCACGTTGGTGCATTCTCCTGCTTCCTGTTTCAGACTGAAGAATGACAATTTGGGTTGTTTTTTTTCCCAAAAAAATAATGTAAAATATAAAAAGTACATTTATGGAACAGTAGCACAAACTTACCAAAGCACTTTGTTCAAATTTTTATCCAATACATACACACAATAATCTAGAAAATGCCCACACAACAATACAGAATCAAAATGTTAACATCAAGAGAAAATACAGCAAAAATGTTCCCGAAAACAAAAACACAAAATGTTTATTCCATTCAGAACATTGATTAAACTGGGTTTTTTTCCTACAAAATATTTCTATTCAATCACTTAAACATTTGAAATAGTTCATCCCAAACTATTTTAACTACTGCTAACAGTAAATGTACATGCGAAAGCTAAAGCAACAAGCTTGCTTACTACACTTACTTTATATATATGATACACATCTTTGCCAGCGACTTATTTCTTATTTTAACTTTTCCTGGAATGTGACTTGTCCAACAAAGCATAACTGCAGAGCTTTGAAGCAGAAGGAAAGAGAGGAGAAAAAAAATACTAAAATAGCTTGAAGGCACAGAAAATATGGTACTAAAGCCAACGGCACAATATCTGCACAATCCAGAAGATCAACAAGGTGCAGAAATATTTTCTTGCTGTGCAGGGGTGAGCTGGAAGCAATTAGGGAAAAAAAAAAAAACCCAACACCTCAGCACAGTGCTACTCACAAGTCTGAAGCAGCGGTCGTGACTAAAGCACAGTGAATCGGCGCCGGTCACGGCCAGCTGCCATTGCGAAAGCGGTGCTCAAATAGTGGTTTGTGGAAGGAAGCCTAAGATGGATAAATGCCTCCAGGAGCCCCAGGGAAATACAACTCCTCTACAGACATTAAAAATAGCAGTGTGAATTCCTGCTCTGACAACACGGCTAGTGGAAAGGTCTTTGGCCCCAAGTAAGTTACAAACTGGTACTAAAAACCTAGGAAGCCCCTTAAAGTCTCACTCTGGGCCAGCTAGGCAGATCCCATGGGCACCCTGGCTCGAAACTGAATGCTGATGAGCAAAACCAAGAAGAGGGATACAGTTTGGGGATAAAGTGGAAAATGAATTTTCTGAATAGAAAGCTCTGCTTGGCCTCCTTAATCCTCTGCAGGTTGGAAATAATTGCAGTTATTCCGTAAAGCACTGTCACAGAGGGTGCAGTGGTTAGCTGGTCATGTCTTTGGCGGGTAGTGGTTCGTATTAATAATGTTCCAGGCTTTCAAAAGCAGCCTGTATGTCTAAATCAATTAATTCCCACAGCCTTTGTGTGTGGTAAGCAAGCAATGCTATCTCTTTTCCAAGATAAGGAAACCAGAAGGAACTGAAATCTTTGCAACAGGAATGTGAAGCAGACAGGATGAGGACCCCATATTTCTTTTGTTTAGAGCTGTGCTTTGAAGAATCTCTCCAGCCTGTTTCTCTCTCTCCTTTTATGTTACTCTGTGTTATCTGTTCAGATTTCAAAAGTGAGTTAAGCACCAGAAAATGTACAGAGCTGCTGAAACCCTACCAAAAAGGGCTCTGGGAGCCTTAAGAGACCTACATGGGCTCCCCTACAAGGGGAGTGTCTCCTGCTTTGGCCTTGCCATTTAAAGACGCCATCAGGTGATGTTTGCAAAGAAAAACGCAAAAAGCATGCAAAATGCAAATTTTAATTTAGAATGAAAGCTGATACTTAAACATGTCGCTGGAGTAGCTGGAACACCGAATAAAGCATTCAACATTGACAGTAATTTGACACTTGATATCATTTTATCTGAGAAAAAAATTAAACTTATTTGAAAAGCTTGTTCTATTAATCCTCAAAATTACTTCAAGAAAGGGATTTTAATAATGAAGAGGATCTGAGTGGCTGGACCGGGGTAAGACTTTAAGGGGCTTCCCAGGTTTTTAGTATCCGTTTGTAACTTGGGGCCAAAGAGCTTTCTACTAGCCTTCAGGAAGCAAGGCGAGATGTCTGTTGCCTAAGGGGAGTAAGAAGATTTATCCTGTTCCTTCTGAGCAGTATTTGACCAGCACTCCCACTGGATGGTCCTGTGTTTGCCAAGGGTATCTTTACTAAAAAGCACAGAGGATGGAATTCCAACTCTACTGACGCTAATGGCAAAAACTCCCAGGTATTTTGATGCAGCTTGTCTGTTATTGATTTCCTGACTCGCACTACACTTTTGGTCATTATTTGGGGGAAAATATCAAAATACACACAATAATCTTTGGAACCGGATGGGGAAACTATGACGACATAGGAAATACATGTGCTGTGGGGTGCCCATGCATGCTGTCTATAACTCAGGGGCATTATAGAATAATTCTATATACTGTAGAGATACGTGAATTAGTATAGAAGTAATCCAGCTATGGTAGTACAGGTGTCTACCCTGACAAGAGATTTTAAAACTAGCTCATATCTCTCTACGCTTTGTGCGGCATGCAGTGAAGCCACTTCCTCACTGACAAAAGAGATTTACATTCAACCCCTTCCATCAGGATGATATGTAAGCTAGATTATAATGTAAACATAATTCGATGTTATAAGAAAGACTTCTAATTGGATGTTATAAGACAGAATTCTTATACTGGTTTACTACAAATCCTCTCCACCTCTTTTTAATATCTCTTCTGTGCTGGCAGCAGATAACTAGAGGCTTTTTAATAGTAATAGAATTTACCAAAAATGTCAGCCCATCACACACTATTTCTATTTTAAAGCAGACACCTACAGAAAGAAGTGAAAGATGAGAATCTATTCCATACTTTGACAAAAAAGCCATGCTAAAAGTATTGATAAAAATAATAGGAGAAAAAAAAAATCAAGAAATATCCCCAAAGTCTATCACATGGGGTGTTTCACTGTTCCAATGCAATATAAAAGAACAAGTTGCTACAGAGCCCAATTATTGCCTTGAGTGCAGCATCAATATTGCTCACGTCTTCGAATAACTTTCTGAATTTTCCTGTAAGTTCATAAAGCTAGAGCGGGCTGCCTGTGAACTGATAAAGAACTTTACTTTCTGAGGCAAAATATGATGTCCGCATCAGAAACAGCTGTGTTAGGAGGTTCTGACAGATTCCTGTTGTCCCAAGGGTCATTTCTTGGTGAGGTACATTTGTTCCTATCACTGAAACGCTGCAGGCAGAATCCGCAGCTTGCACAGATGCTTTGCGCAGCATTGTCAGCGAGCAGCCTGGGCTTCCTAACCAGAATTAATATCCTAATTTCAGGGGAACTATGCCATAAACGGCCACCTCCCCACAACGTGGGTCTGGAATCTTCTAGTGCAGAAGAGAGCTCAAGCTGCCGAAGGTGTAGGTGAATCCAAGCAACCAACTCACGTGTGTGTCAGCTAGGAAAACTCCAGAGGAGTTAGTGTCAGAGGGATCCATTCTTGGTGTCATGATTTCATACCTAATCTTCTGATCTTTGATATTGCTAACTGCTGAAATTAGGAAGGACTGCCTCTGCGAGCTGTTGCTGACAAAGGGTGAAATGTGACAGTTGCACAGCACAGTAACAGAGCGGCCAGCGCTGGCAGGAATTACATACTCTACTGGCTCTGTAGACAGCATTTGAACCACAAATACAAAAGCTTAGCATTAAATGGAACAAGGTACAGAGGTGAGGGTTTCAGCCAGGAGCTGCCAAGGTGCATAGGATGAGACCTAAAGTTATTATCTTAATTTCTCTGTCTGAATTGGCTTATGTGAAACCTCTGGAAGGGCAACATAAACATATCACGTTAATACTTCTGAAACTATCACCTGGAACATCTGAGTTCCCATTTTGGCTCTGATTCGATTCCCTTTGTGCCCTTGGCAAGGCAATAAACAGTACCAAGTTACACCACCTGGATTCATGCTGCATAGCTCCTTATTCCGCAAACAGCCCAATATTGATTCCAACAGGAAAAGATATGAAATGACATGTTACACCGCTTGAGCAAGAAGGGTTGCAAGCTGCTTCAATATTTTCACTCATAAAAGCAAGATTATAGTAATAATATATACCCTTCCTGCTCCCAGTTTGGTTATGAGGTTTAATGCTTTTCCAGTTCTTTGAATATGTAAAGATTGACACTGAAAGTATTTTTGGTGAGTTGTTTATATGCCATAAAGGCAGTAGGATCTGCACAGTTATTCTGTGAGATGCCCTGTTACTTTATCTTAATGCAGTTTTTCTTCAACAAGGTGTAGAATGTCTTGTCTAACTGAGTGTCAGAGGAGGAAACATGGCGGGATTATTTTGGATACTTCTCTATGTGGTAGATCATAATCGAGGACAGCAGGTGGGCAGTGTCTTCCTTCTTGTACTGGTTCCACCACTTTGGTACCTCCCATTCGAACAACCTTACACTTGGACCACTGCCTCTAGCTTTAACTCACTAATGTACTACAATATCCTAAGCAATAAGAAAAAGATACAGATTTTAGGGGACCTTGAATAACACCAAGTTTAGACTGCAGTGATCCTTCTGAATATGTGAGGAAGTGTAACCTCTCTGCAGTGACACTCTCTGCTGGGTGAGATGCGTACATGCTAGCAGGACAGCACACAATTTATCTTCTTTCCTAGGGCCTGAAATCTTATGACGTACATTTGGCCAGCCTGCTTCCACCTAGCTCGTGTGCTGCTGAAATCTTATTATTTTCAGATATCCGCATGTGGGGATAAACCCCCAAAGTGTTAGCTCAGATGGTTATGAACAAGACCTTGTGATGCCTCACACAAACACCAAAATACTAGCACTGAGAGATGCTCAGGGAGCACCTAAATCTGAGCTTTGAGAAGATGAGCAGGAATAATGGTTTGGACCACAGCTAGAGAAGGTCAGTTGCCAAATGTCCCTGCAAGGACAAGAGCCATCCCCAACCGATCCCAGTCCTCCACTTCCTCTGTCATGGGCCTCCCCACACGTCACCAGTACACTTAGGGATCCTTTCCATGTGTATTTTGCATATAAATGCACTTTCATACGTGTTTTGGTTTCTTTCCAAAATACTCTGAACACATTTCGAGTCACAGGGCTGTGCCAAATTCAGCATGTCCAAAGCCTATAAGCATGGGCATAACACAGGAAACTGGAGAAACTGATATTAAAGAATTTCAGTATTTACTGCTAATGCTGTGGAAGAAGTGAATCTAGCCAAAATAAGAAAGGGAAGAGCTTTGTGTTCACACAATGGTGAACTTACAGGATCCTAAGTTCTAGGAAAACCTCTTAACAGTTTTCCTCTGAAAGTTACAATTTTATGCTATAAAAAATATTTTGTGCTATATATCCTCTGCTCTCCGTTCTACATCTTCCTTCTTCCCACCTCAATAATAAATTTATCGCATTTCTTGACTATAGTCTGGAATAGCACCTACGGTACAACCTGCAACAAAAAGGTTTTGTTTGCTGTTGCTATTTGCCTGAGATGCTCCATATGTAAAAAAAGAGCTCAGAAGAGGCTCTGTCAAGCTAAATTCTGTACTACTGAAACTCTTTTAATATCGTGTTTTAAAACTTTTTATTATTTTTGTAAGAAGAGCCTTGCTTCCATTACACGACTGCTGTGAGACTCTAAGACTGAGCTTTTAGTACAACAGGTATCAGTTTTAAAGAGCTGAACATAAATGATACAAAGGAAAGCATTATCACCTCCTTGCACAAATGTATGTGCTCACAAGCATATGTGTAGACATGTGAGTGTGTGTACCTTTATATATCTGTATATATGCATGTGTTTGTGTATATTCCTCCCTCATCCTACCATCAGACTGGCAGAAGGCAATACTGAAGCCTATTTCAAAACAAAACAAATTGCCTGCTGGCATTTCCATTTTCAAAATGTTTCAGTAAATTGTTTTGTTAAGAGTAACATCATTTCCATCTCACTTAATCATTATTCTTCTAAACAGTGTTTCCCTTTTAAAAATGCACTGCTTTTTACTACTAAGTTTTGCTGATTTATAAACTTCACTGTCCCTAAAGTAGTAATATTGCAGAGCATGCTGATTGCATGACTAGATTTAATGTTGCTATGCCTGAACTTCTTTCTGAAAATGAGGTCTGAGCTACAAGGCTGTATTGTCCTCCCCATGAGTGAAAACAAGGACACAAATAACACAGAAATTGCTTACCTATGTAAATGAAGTATTTGTAAAATGCATACATTGGTTAAAATGACTTCTCCAATAAGACTTACTAATTTCATTTTTTCATTGATTGACATTTTTGTCTAAGACATGGAGAAAGCAAGACTTCCAGGGAGGAAAAAAGTGAACGCTACTCTTAACTTCAACTACTTGTACATTTTCTGCATGCATTTGTTAACTAATAGGAGTTCATTGACTATGGCATATTGCTTTCAATTGTGCAAAGGCAATTACCATTACTTCCCTGAGCCTGATGCAAACACGCACTGAAGTCACTGGACTCTACCCACTCACTTCCACAGGCCGCAAACCAGGTCCAGACACGTACGTTATGTTAATGGTGCGGAACGGGGAACTAACTCTTATTCCAAAGCCTTTTCTTTAACACTGCAGCTACATCAAAAGTAGAATTGTGAAAGAGCATAGAAATGCACAGTTCAGAAACACATGGGCTCTCCTCTCAAATTCATAGACAGATGCAAATTGCAAGCAACAAAAAATAGGAAGCACTGGATTCAGCTTTCTGCCCTGGCACACCATGTAGTAAACTCCCAACCACAGCAAGTACTCCATGCAGGACTGCGGTTTCATGAAAGGCTCCATCCAGCCTTCTGTAATAGCTTGAACTGAACTCTTAGTCAGATGTGACATCTGCAGCCTCTGTAAATTCCGTGGATGAGGTAACCTGGGTCAAACTATAAAAAAAAAATCCATATTCATTTCACTTTTCCCCAGCTGCTTTTTCATCTGCTTTACAAGCTTTATTCGCCCCACGAAACTGTACGGTAGTTAAATTCTTAACAAACAGGTTATCCTGGTAAATATATCTAGACTAATGCATCTATTAGTAACCTTAAAAATGATTATAATGAAGGTACTAAGTATCATAGTTGCAAAAATAATATTGATAATGACAATGCACATACATTTATTTAACCCAAACTCTCCTCTCTGGACTCAGTCAAGCACAGAGCAGAGTCCTCACCTAGGTTTGCAATAATCATTTCTTTGTACTTCATCTTGGGATTTTTGGAAGCACATTTTATTTTCCTGCTCAATTTAAAAAAAGTCTTAACAGAACAGCTAAGTGATTCATCCAAATCTTTGACTACATGTTCCTAAAAGAGCCAGATATTTCACCTAAGTTAAAGATTATATAATGCCTCAGCCAAATTACCCTCCCTATCATCAAGGGGTTTACAGAGGAAGCAATATGGACTACAACATTTTGAAGTAAAGGCTTTCCACATGCTATCACATGTCGTAGTTATCTTGTGGTATATCTCTCAACCGAACAGCAGGTGTGAGACGACTTTCACTCCAATTACATGCATACCCAGAATGTTGTAGGTGTTTCTGACATGGTGTGTATGCATTTGCTGTTTTATTTTTTATTTTTTTTTCTATTTTGAAAGGGATCCTTGGAGCCATCGTCGCCATTCCTAGCATCTAGCAGCTTCCAATCTGACATAAAATCATTCTTTGCCAATATGAAATATCTGCTGGTCCTGACACATGCTGTTTCTCTTCTCTGAAGAGGTGAACATATGTTTCAGATGTATACAGCCATACCCTGCTATCTGTTGAGGGTGAGTTTCTGAAAAGGACAACAGATAGCAGGTCAATGGATAGCGAAATTATCTTTTTCTGTAAGAACTGTTGTAGTAAAGAGAAGATGCATTCAGGCACTTAACATATACAGTCAGGGGCAGTACATTGCATTATAAAATCTTTCCCACTCATGTGCCATTAACATCAGCCAGAAAAGTGAGATCTTAAAGGCTCAGATGCCAAAGGAAGATGTTGCTGCAAACCACACGCTAGACAACCCACACAGTTCTTTGAGCATCAGTGTGATACAGAAACAGTATCGAAACAGAAAGAAATACTGTACTGTACACGAGAGCATCTGTTTTCTCAGCACTTACTTTATATATGTAAATATTTTATTGAAACAAGAAATACGTTCAGCAAAATGTACGGAAGAAAACATCAATGCATAGTTTAAAGTCTCATCCACATGTTAAGGTAGTTCTGTGATGCACGCTGCTGCTCGTCAGACATGCTCCAATATGACTAGGCACCTTGTGGAAGTCTTTTACATAAGATGGGTGGTGGAAGTGTGGAAGATGGAAACCCAGGGTAATAATGATGGTTAGCAGAGCAGAGTATTAAGTAGTTGCCAATGGAAAACCAAGATAGTAGGCAGACAAGTACAGATAACAGATTCTTACTGTCTGTGCATATATTTAATGTCTGTGCGTGGGGGAGGTGTATACATACAAGTGAAAGGAACAGTCTCAGTTTTAAGGTATGATAACCATCAATGTTAAAAAATATGTTGTTTATAAAATATAATTTTTTACAAGCCTTCTAAGATGCATATAATTGTTTCTGTCTGGGAATGCTCAAAATGAAATGAATGACAATTATATTTCAGTAATGTATTCTACCACAGAAATTAAAACTAAACATATCCATCAGGGAAAAAGGCAGGTGCTACATTATTTACATGATGCTTCAAGTGGAAATCACCTAAACAATTTCCAAAAAGCAGAAATTTTCTCAGCGGTTTACTCAGCTAATAAGATCTATTTCAGTTGAAATCTATTTTCTCGTTGCTACTATCTGAAATTTTATTCTGCCTTCTTGGAAATATCGCTACAGTAAGAAAGACTTTGAAATAATAGAACGTGCAATAATTGAGCTTTGAGATTATGAGTGTTATTTGGAAGTCTTGAAAAAATTATTGTTAACTTCCCTCAATTAGAATGAAACACAGCAACTCCTGGTTCCAGTGATTTCAGCTACAGATGCAGAAGTGATAGAGAGGTATCATCATTTCTATCCTATAACGTTTTTGCTGTCCTTCCTTAAAAGTCTATGTTGATTTAAGGTTCTTTTCCCTCACAAAATCTTTATGGTAGCTAGCTAGCATAGCTTTCAGATTTTATCTTGCCATATGTTTCAAGTTGTGTGCTTCAGTCTGCATCTGCTGAGTATCTGCTACAGTATGGCTACAACATCAACTCAAAACAATTGGGACTACAGCCTTTATAATAATTACTCTCTGCAGCTGTTGAAATCAGAGTCTTTAAAAAAAAATCTAAAGGCTGTAGCTTTTCTCCCTCTCTGTCTTTCTCTATTTTTATCTAAAGCAAACCCAAGCACATTTTGATGGGACTTTTTGAATTGAAAGATAGAAGCAGATTTTTTTTCAAGGTATAATATAATTTGCTTTATGCTATGGAATAAAGGTATATCTGGCTTTTGCCATGATATATTACTTAAAGAAAGCCCCATGTGGAAAAAAATGTTGTAGTACAATACATCTTAGATGTTAGAGGTCTCATTTGGAACGCAATATTGACTAAGTTCTGCTTCTCCAAAAAAATTTTTTGGTTGCCAGAAACTGAAGATTTATTAACAGCTAAAACCCTAGCAATCCTAAGCTTCTATCCCTTATGGTTTATGAAAGCATTTCCAACCTCTTTATCTCAACAGCTAGACAGCGAAAACAAAATCAACCTGTCTTTCCAGCAAATATATTCAAGCATCTGCATGCCGTTAGATGTGGCATCACTACAATGATTCAGAAGTTATAAAGAGACGTACTTACAGTATCAAGGAAGAGTTTGATGCTGTAGTTCATACAGAACTGCTTGGTTAGACTAATTCATTTGCAATCTGAATGCAATAGCCATTTTTAGCTGATCCAGTAGTATTATTTTAAAACTGCTGTGATTAAAATGGTAGGCTTATAGGATCATAAAAAGATCCAGTTGTAAGGGACCTCAGGAAGTCAAAAGCAGGATCTCTAGTGTGGGCAGACCATGTTGCTCATGGCTTTGTCCAGCCAGGTCTTGAGATCCTTCAAGGACAGAGGCAGCACAGCCTTGTTGGGAAACCTGCTCCACTGCCTCACTGTCCTCTTGGGGAAATGTTTTTCCTTGTATCCAGTCTGAACCCCTCTTCTCTTATTTAGACTTCTGTTCGTTGCCTCTTACCCTCCCACCACTCACCACTCTTAGGAACCTGGCTCCAACTTTTTGATCACCTCATCTCCTCTCCATATAAACCTATTAGATCTCCTCAGGCCTTCTCTTCTCCAGACTGAACAAGTCCAGGAGTAATAACATAAAAAAAAAACGTTTCATATACATATAAAAATAGTAACAGTGAGCGCAGGTAGTTTTATTACTGCTGCTAAAACACAATCATAAGTTGGCATACTCTCCCATTGTTAAATAGAGGAAAAAATGTTTCTTCCCCAAATGATCAGGGTGCAGATTTTCAAAGATACTTGAGGCAGCTAATTTCCATGAGATTTGGTGGAAGCCAGCTTTCTAGACAATTTCAGATATTCAGCCATGACACTGTAAGAAAACACATTACTGTCATCACAACCCGAGCCCTTAAAGGTCCAGCAAACGCAATTTACTGTAAGCATGTGAACAGCCACATCTGGAATACTTTCAAACCTACAATGCATAAATATTTTTAGACTAGTACCTAAAGAAAGGAAGTGCAAGAAAAAAAAAAATATGGGAAGCAACAACTACAGGGACAAAGGATGTGTATGTGATGCTCAGGAATACATTTTAATAATAAAACCAGCTATTTTCTCTTTTAGTGTGTTAACAAGTCTGCCAAATGAATGTCACTACTGTGATGGTGAGAAACTTCATTTTTAAGTTTCAAGACTAAATCAAGAAGTGATGTCAACGCTTCTGAGATTGCATTGTACTAAACAATATACAAGATGAGTTGCTCTGGAGCAGTCTTACTCCAGCCACCACCTGGAGTACTGAATCTCAGTTCTTCTGGTTGTCTGCCTTCCAAGTGTCTGGAGTTGAGGAGATGAACTCTGTCCTTTGGCGTTATGTTAGCAACGGCTCTCAGGTTCTCCTTTGAATGAGTTCCTCAGTACCACTGAAAGCCACTCCTTTCCTTTGTGCATCAGGACTTGACACAAGATTCAAATTATTAGAACAGTCGCTATAGAAGCATTGGGAATCTTTCTGAAATAGAAAATAAGCCTTTTGGATTATTTTTTGATCTACCTGATGATTTCCTCTCATTTTACAAGGATGCTGCTTTTGGCGGGGATTTATTACATTTTCAGATATATGTCAGAAGTATCTGTAATGATCAGACAGGTCCCTTCCTCTTGTTTTATAAATTTAAGAATTAATAACTAGTAAATAAATGCAAAGCAAATTACTGCCAGGCCATAAAATGTTATATCATCATTTTATGAACATTAATGACAATTTAAAAAATGTTGAAGTTCCATCTGCCTAGGCAGACTCTAACTTAACAATTCTGTTACCTAATTAAATCTTGATTACCTACAAAATCAGCCAGCCAACACGTCTATGTGTGGATGAAGTTACTCATTTTCTGCAGAACTTGCACCATGTAATACAAGGGCTTCTAAACAAGCTAATTTTGAGACACTGAAAGAAGATGCACAGGAAACATTTTCTTTCAATTATTAAACTCTTACTTGTTTAAAATCTGTGGGAACGAAAGATGTATTGGAGTGAAGCTGATGTGCTGCTAATATAAGGTCTACATGGTAGAGCATTAAATGATGTATTCTGATAATCAAGTTCACCTGAACTCAGTTTAAAAGAAATTATAGACATTTTCTTTCTCCTCTTTTGAGAAGCACTGTACAATTTTCTCTTTCTCTAAATACATACATCTAAATGAGAAAAAATATACTAGGACTTAACAAACAAAAGTATATCTATCAAACTACTGCTATCTTTTTCTTCTCCAATTTTAGAAATGTATGTGGAAGTGCACTAGATTTGATCCGTGCACAGATCCAAGGAGCATCACTTCTGAAAAATGTATGTACATACTTGCAAAAATATTTCCCCGCTAAGCTGGGGAGTTCATTGTTGCTTTTCCTAATCTTCCAAAATTTCCACAGGAGCTCCATGGTGAGGGCACAGGAGCTGGGCAAGAGGGCTGCTGCAGTGTTTCTGTTTTAATGAATGGGTCTCCAATTCTTAAAGCAAGACAGCAAGCAAGTATTTAAATAACAACCGGGTTCTCTATTTGTTTGCAGGGACAGAATGAAGATGGTAATTATATGAAGCAAGTCTTACTCTTTGAAGGTTACTCCTCCCTACTCTGTCTCTCTACTTTTTCTCTCCAAGTAAATGTAAGCTAGAAGCACATGGAGAATAATAAATTATGGATAACAACTTCAATTCATAGACCTCATAACAGAGAACCCTCAGTGATCTGCACTTACTCTCCTATGCACCAGCAAACAAGCTATAAATCTTCTGAATGTTGTTACTAATATCCCTATCTTTTCCAGTAATTACAAGCAATATCTCAAAAAAATAGTTGCCTTATTCACTCCCACAGTATTGTGGAACAGTTTGATAACCATGGATTTAGCATTAGTGGAGAGTTCAAATAAAGTTTCAGTCTCAGTGGAAAATTGAGTTTTTAGTTGGTTACTAGGACATATACTTATCTAAGCTCTTTGCTTTGCTTATACTTTTTAGTTATTTTTTTCCAAATAGAAGGTAATAATGTAGAAAAATTGGGGGGAAAAAAAACCAAACTAGAAATGTTACTGAAATGAATAGTGGATTGAATTCTTTGCATCTTAATTAAGCCATAATCTTGTGGAACGTGAATTTTACTCGGTTAAAAACCAGCAAAATACAGCCATTACTTCCAGAGTAGCACAGGTATGCTAAGTAACCTATGCAACAAAAAACTTCCCCAAGAACTTGCTTGTGGCCTGCCAACAGTACTGCCAAAAGCACATCTCTTTAAAGTGAATGAATTTGGACTATGAGAAACAGCATCTTGCCACCAATAGGAATATGGCAAAAGGATATCGATGCTGTTATGCAGCGTGTGTCTACAGCAGCAATGGCTGGTGCTAGTTAGGGTACTGAGAGCAATATATAACAGGAGCTCAGAGTAGGTTAACTCACCATGTACTTAGAGAATTCAGTGAAGAACTTTTGCAGCCTATGACAGCTGTATCTAGGCTAAAAGGCAATGAAGATGTACTACATATTCTTCCAAAAAGCTATTGCCCTGAATCAGCTATTAAGAGGATTCTCTCACTTTTAAAACAAACAGGATGGACTTAAGTAAGTGCATAGATAATTCCTCAGGTCAGCAGTAATTTATGCAAAAATACTGGTGCCTTTTGACAGTCCAGGAAAGGTTTGATATGGATAAATTAATGACGAGTAAAAATCTCAATTTCATATTAAACTCTACAATAATCTGTCTGTTAAGATCAGCTTGCATATGCTGCACGGGAGTGTTAAGACTAGGGCTGCCCCTTGAACATGCTATCGGAGTAAATTTGAATAACCAAAATAAATTAGCTCTGGACAGCAGTTATACAAAGATTATCTTACTAGGCAAAGTTTTATGTTAAATGATAATTTTTTCTCAAACTTACTACACTAAAATAAAATAGTTCTAAAGCTAATAATAAAGAAGACCAAAACCAAGAATGTGAGTTAACAGGCGTACAGTGTATCTCTGCAACTCATTCTCACCATTGTGTTTTTATATGCAGCCACCCACCAGCTGTAACTGAATCATTTTTTCCAACTTGTTAAAGAGTAATTTAGCTCTGAAGTTAATGTATTGCCGATCAGAAGGGAAATTTCCAAAATGAGTTCCAACCTACTCTTTCCCTTACATACACATATATACATTCATGTGTGGCCACTGCTGCTGTGTTCCATGTGTTCAAACAGTAGGAGTCATCAGCAACAGCAGCTGCTCTGCATGGGGAAGATGGTATTCTTATGAGAAACCAAGACCCAATTCCTACAGACCTTCATCCGTGAACAGCCTCAACACTCTGAATCACACCAAGAGTTGCACATTTCTATCCACCTTTTCCCACGAATGTTCAATAAGGGTGATGGTACTGCCTATCTTCTAATCAGGGAGTTAGAGCTTCAGGACGAAAAGGCCAGAACAAATGTGAGTAATTATAATGACTATTACATTAGCTGTAATAGTCACCCAACAAGTACCTGAACAAGAAAAGCACCTCTGCCCCCCCCATGGTTTCCAGATAGCCTTGTCTATGTTCAGTTTGTTTACAAGTTAATAGCATGTCCTAGAGTTTGCACATGTAAGATCTCAAAGACGTTTTTATCAAAATTAAAAAAAAAAAAATCAAAATCACCTAATCATAATTTATTTCATTACACATAGATAAAAATCACATTTAACCAACACTATCTAAAACTTCATGTTTCAGCAGGACTTACCTTCAGTAATGTCTTTGAACGAATACCTTGAGAGGGCAATCTGCTGTCACAGGAGGATAACACACCCATTGCAAAGACCTCGTGCCAGTAAATTAGCTTTCCTTCTGTCATCTCTGGCTCAGCCTCCCCTCCGCTCTTCATTCTGGTCCTTGTGGTTGGCAGCTATTGAAATCACAAAGACCACAGTATATGACTTGAATGCAAAGGAAATAAATCAGCATGCTGCCTACCTCCTAATAATACTGTTCTCCAGACTATCCATGGCTTCTGAAAAGGCTCCACATACACTTTAGGAGGGGCGTGAAGGATTCAATACCAGAGAGGCACTGGATTAAAAAATTCTCAAATTCAGACTCCTTAACATTTCTCAAAGAAGTCAAGTGGCCCACTTCAAGAGTTTCTCTCAAGGGCAGCTTATTCCCAAGCAACATCCAGAGGAAGAAACAAGATGGTAAAGATTACAGGGCAGTACTAGCATTATTGGGACATTGCAGCTGTTCCCGAGTCTTTTACAGACCTACTGGCTGATTTCAGAAATCACTGCATCCCCTGCCTCAGTTTCCCAATCTGCAAAGTGTGAATAATGATACTGACATTCTTTCTTGAAGTGCTGTTGGAACTGTGCATGATGAGCACTTCATAAAAGCCATGTGTAAGTATTCTTCTTCTTCTTTTTGTTTTTTTTTTTTTTTAAATTTGAGAGGCACTTAGATTTGAGTGAGATAGATGCCATCTCTAAGAACCTCTTAAGACCTCAGAATTTGGTTCATACAATATAAGACTGACATGGCTGTGCCATCCCCCATGTCATCAAGCAGCATTTGAAAATGCAACATTAATTCAGCATGAGCTCGATTAGAGACTCAAATCCTTCTGGTTGCCTTGTTAGAGGATTTTGCTTTTCAAGGGGTTCATCCCTCTCCAAAGTGATATAATTTGCAAAAAAGAGCCCACAATGTATGCAACGATTAGTTGCAGTGGTTCAAAAGAAAGTGGAAACCTTTCTGCTTAACAGCAGCATTCACTTCAGTAATCTACTACTGCATCTATGCCTCTCTAAAACCTCACCACAGTTCTCAGAAAACTGAAATTTTGTACACTTCTGCCCTGTTTCATTGAAGCAAATTCTAATTTCCTTCCCCATCTAACCCATAAAAGGACTGTTATTAAATGTCTACATCCTTTTTCCAGTTCTAACTTCTATTTCTTTTGTTTTGACCTTTAATTCATGTGAGAAAACAATAATGCTCAAAGATTTATACTTGAAGAGCAGGTGAGTGAACGTGTGCAAGGTGCAGAAGAACTGTGATTAATCCATCCATTTTCTGATATGCCTTTGTTTGTTTAAATAGATTTTACAACTGTCTTAAAAAGAACAGTGAGCAAAAGTTTAGTTTGAGGATCAAATGTATCTTCATCATGCATCCCATGCTTGTAAACATCCTTATCCTTGTACAAATGCATCTTCATATCTTGGACTACATATTGAATATACAATTTTGTTCATGAATATGTGGCATGACTGCTATTCTGTGTATGTCATTATCTATTAAAAAAGTTATATAAAGCCATAATGAGCCTGTCTACTTGTAGTGACTATATTGCACCTTTAGCATAGAGTGAATCAAAAGTCCAAAACAGAAAAGAAAATCAAACAATGGGCCAGAAGTAATTCTGGAAGGAACAAGGTTTGCTGTGGGTTAGCCCTGGAAGGCAGCTCAGGCTCCCCCAGCTGCTCACTCACACTCCCCCGGCGGGATGGGGGAGACAATCGGAAGAGTAAAAGTGAGAAAACTCGTGGGTTGAGATGAAGACAGTTTAATAGGTAAAGCAAAAGCCGTGCACACAAGCAAAACAAGGAATTCATTCACCCCTTCCCATGGGCAGGCAGGTGTTCAGCCATCCCCAGGAAAGCAGGGCTCCATCATGTGTAACAGTTACTTGGGAAGACAAACGCCATCACTCCAAACATCCCCCCACCCTTCTTTCTTCTTCCCCCAGCTTTATGTGCTGAGCATGATGCCATATGTTATGGAGTATCCCTTTGGTCAGTGGGAATCAGCCGTCCCGGCTGTGTCCCCTCCCAAATGCTTGTGCACCCCCAGCCTGCTCACTGGTGGGGTGGGGTGAGAAGCAGCAAAGGCCTTGGCTCTGTGTAACGAAAACATCCCTCTGCTATCAGCACTGTTTTGGTCACAAATCCAAAACACAGCACCATAGGAGCTACTATGAAGAAAATTAACTCTATCCCAGTCAAAACCAGTACAAGACTATAGGTGAATTTCTAAGTAACAGGAGAATCCCTGGATGCTGAGCTCAGCATCCAGTGAGTAAGTGACTTATGGTGGAAATGAAAAACAGAGTTCAGGGGTTCTTTCTCGTGGTGAGAGCCAGAGGAAGGTGCACAGAAAAGAGTGGGGAGAACTGACTGGAAGGTTGGAGGTTGCCAGGCTGTGGACAAGCGGATGGGTAGAAACCTACCTGTGGGCTAAGACAAATGACTTCAAGTGGAGGGGGGAACCAAGAAATAGGCACACACATGGACTGAGAGTGGCAGAGAACAGCAACAGAAATAATGGGATGCAGGAGGAACCCTTTGTCAATATGAGACATAGGAAACTGTTTGACAATGGGAGAATAGGGTGAACAGCAAGTCTGAAAATAAATCTGAACTCTGGGTAGCAGAATCAAGGGACTAAACTGACCTCTGAAAAATGTCATGGACTAAAAAAGTTAGTTCAAATGTAAGCCAGAAAAGCAGAGAGAACTTGATAAGTCTGCCCTTAGCAAAACAGGTAGACTCCCTTTCCTGTTACTAACTGCAATTTTTCAGAACATTAGTGCCAGGAAGGTCTGAACCCTTTTGACTGTCATCCCTAGCAAAGAACCATTTCACACATATGTCAGTATGTGAATCTGACTTTGAATTCACAGTGTGCCACCTCTTGCAAAGCCTGAATCTGAGACAGCTGATAACAATTGTCTTTCAGCCTTTCAGTTGCAGACCGCTACTAAATAGAATTGGCAAAATATCTTTATTAGTTATCCATCCTTATCAGGAACTCTCAGCACTCTCTATGAAAAAAACCCTTGCAGCATTGCTTCTACAGTTGCACTGACTATTTTAGCCACTGCGAACGCATGGGGCGGCTACCTCAGTTAGCCTCTCTGATAAGGACGCACCAGCCATTGGTATTACCTGCTAGGATGTAACTCAACACTAGTGCCTAATCTAGCAAGCTGTGGTGTCATCTTCTGTCAATATACTTGGTGTCATAAATCTCCTTCCCAAAGACATCTTCACAGTTTACTGAAGATAATGAAAAGGTCATTTTTATTAAAATACATCTCCTACTTTAATTTCTGCAAATCAAAAGTTTCTTCAAGTTTGATTTGATTTTTTCTACAATTGTTTTTTGCTTTAACGTAAAAATGTAATGTGCACAATACTGTAACCTATTAAACCAAACCAGAATGATATGTTATTGGCTATATTTTAACGTGGATGCACTTTTATTTAATCCTGGAAAAAATGCTGTAGTAGACTGGCAATGTCTTAAAAACTCTATCTAGATGTACCCTAGCATTTTCTTCTTTTTTTAAGGATGAACTCTTCTGCAAATTTTTATAGAATATCTTTCCTGCGATTTTTGACATATGCAAAAATGCAGACTTTAGGGCCATTTAGGTTTAAAAATTTCTTTCTCTAGAGAATCATGTCAATCTCAAAATGGCTCATTGCCCCATTTGTAAAACAAGAATAACATTTTTCTTTTCCTTTAAACCACCCTTTGTTCATACTGTTTACTTCATCTGTAAGCTCCCTGTAGCAGGAGTTCTTCCTTGCTCTGGAATAGCAGAGCTATTTAAAGGGAGTCCAAGCACTTCAAAATCTTTTGTTCGAATGCAACATATATATTATATAATAATCATCATTTATACATGGCTAATTCTCACAGTTCGTGTCCTATCCCTCCTCACTTTCAAATTTGTTGGCATATTTCTACTGCTTTGATAAAACCCCCTGTTTTCAACATTATAAATCATTGTATCCTTCTTCTCAAGGGCTAATTTTACCTTCTGAGGAACCAGCACTGTGTATATAAGGGAGATATTCCAATACTTTCCTCCTAAGTTGTACTGCAATCCAAAAAGTCTGGTCTTAAAAGCCTTTCAATCTTCAAGCATTTAAAAAATAATTTACAAACCTAGTCTTGGCACAGGTATCCAGCTAAAGGACAGAAGAGCAAATACATTTTTCCAAGGATCTGACAACAACAACATGGCTCTGACGAACATGTGATCGACCAGTGGCCTTTTCATCCCCTGAGGCAGGCCTATTCCTACGCTGGGTAACCGGCAGACTGGGAAGAAGCATCTCCTTTCATTTACTGAGGAATCGCTCTTTCCAATCTGCAAGTGCTGATGTAGCACAATCGGGGGCAGCCACACCGCAATAAAGGTTGCAAGGAAGAAATTGCAATGCTGGAACGTAGTCAGTGGATTCATTTTAATGGTTCTGCATATGGCTAGATAAAAAAGCACCATTGATTTCCTGCTGACCCTCTCCTCCAAGTTAATGAATGAAAGGTACTCGTGTTAAAAGGTATGCAGCATGAGAAGGTCTGCCACCACCACCAAGACTGTAAAGAAAAATGAATAAGCAGGCTTTGAGGTAATACCTGTCACGTAAGGAAACTGCCCAGGTTTGGGACGCACAGCATCCACTGTGCATTGCAAAACAGTGTGAATCTGGCACTATCTCTTTACTTTAATTCCTCCTTTTCAATTCTTATTTTGTTGCACCGTGCAGAGAAGCAGTACTTTGAAGGAGCTGAACCCTGCAGTATGGTGCAGCAAATACACCTGCACTACTCAACACTAACTCATCAGTCTTCAACACTTGATCCAGGTTCTTTGGTTCACCCAAGACAGAAAGGGAAGAAAATTGCTTCTGAAGAAGGGGTAACACATTTCTTCTGGTTCAAGTAAGTCCTGAGTAGGGATGAAAGGCTCCGAGCTGTCCCATCTGTCTTCCACACAGACACCAACATGTTGCTCCCAATGTCACTGTTTTTTTCAGACACAAGCAGACCTAAAACCACTTCGTCTCTACTTAGGTGGATCAAGTGCAGGTTCAGACAGGCAAGGATTTATCCCAAGTCACCTAGTTCTCCATCACTCTAAAATTATATTTGGTCAGGAATCCCACTTAAATCAACTGTATTATTTGTAATGCAAGATGCTGAAACACATTGAGAAGAAGTGGCAATAAGTAGGCCTTAAAAAAACCCATTTATTTTTCTAAGTTTACCTTTCCTCTTTTGTTCCCTTTCTCCTGCTTTCCCTTTCAGATTTTTACTCTTGGATCTTGCTTCTCTTATCACTAAGTCCTTGTGTACTTTCTTCTTTATCATAGCTAAGAATTATGTGGAGATGAGATGGGACTAGAGGACTGTTTTCTTGCTTTCCCTTACGGACATGGCAATAGTGTGCTGGTCAGCATGAGCTATAAACCAGACTCTGTTTCGCTTCTGTCCTTCCAAACTTTCTATTGAATATACCTCATTTCTTTCCATCCTTCCTTTCATTGTTGTTTTCATAATGCAAAGGAGAAAATCCACAACGTGCTCTAATGTATGACTGCTCTGAATGAGTTATCTCCACTTTCCTCCCCTTGGCTAGGTTTGAAAATTAAACATCAGTGCACTAACTACTACAGGCAGGTGTATTTCACTGACTTGACTACTGGCCTTGCTTTTGACCTTTGCATTTGTTTTTGTTACCTTTCGCTATCTAACACAAGTATAAACTGAGAGTTTTTTAGCTTTGGGCTTGAGGATGGAAACTCAGGAACTCTGAATTTTGTCCTCAGATCACCATTGCTTTTTTAAATAGATGTGGGTAAATCTGTTCATCTCTCTAGTGTTCAACATCATCTCTAATGTCATGTGCTGCCAAGCACTTAGTGCTGTCACAAGTATCTGAATTCCTCAAATGAAAGGCAGGACAAAAGTGAAAGCTATTTGAGTACCTAACTTACAAAGGTGTCATGATTTGAGGCTTAATCAGTGTAAAACCCTCAGATGAAAAATTGCTCAGTATCAGTATTCTGATTAGATTTGATCATGCAGATTTTTAAAATTACATAGCTCATACAGAAATCAGTGATTCAAGGAAGAATTTGAAATTTTTCACCAAAACCAGGCATAGCCCATGTAGAAAGGAAGTTAAAATTAATTTTGAATACAGTGATATTTAAATGGTCTTTCATTGTGATGCAGGAGGGAGTACCTGTGGCCATGCCCATTACTGCTCTGTTGGATTGCTCCCCGCTAGCACCCCAGCAAGGGCACTCCATGAGGAAGGACCCACCTCTTGATGCCTCCAGACCCCCCATTCGCGCTACCCCCCATTCGCGCTACCCCACATTCCTGAAGCTGTTACGGCACTCCTAATGCTGTTCCAGCACTAGCTCCTACGCCAGCTCATCTGATGTCACATAATCCCAAAATGATTATGGATTGCTTCCTGACTGACAGCACGGTAGCAGAGATAAAAGGAGGATGCTGGCCAGAAAGGGCCTCCGGTCCCCTCTGTTGCTCTGCCAGGACGCTGTCTGCACTTGTACTGGCAGCATGGGTAGAACCAGGCAACAGAGGCCCAGATTTGGTAGCTGGCCCAGATTATGCCAGAGCTGAGCTCGCAAGAATCAAGTTAGTCCAAGTCTTAGCCACAAGTGACAGCAACGGAACAGATGGGGAGATGCTTCCAGGTCAAGCTGACGCCAAGACCAGCCCCACTCCGCTCCATTATGAGCAGCCCTATGGAAAGGCTTCTGAGCACAAGAAGCAACTTCAGAAGTCAGGCGTTGGCTGAGCCTGTCTGAGCACCACGCTCCGCACCGCTTGAGACACATGGAAGTCCAGCCTGCACACAAGCAGACCAGCCGTGGGTAAGCGTCAGGAGTTGGCTGGACCCACCAAACAGGGCAGAGAAACCCACCGACGTCCTAATAAATCACATGACACTATACTCTTTCTTGCTCCTTCACAGCATGCCAGCATTGCAAACCAAATGTTGCAAAAGTGCTTGCAGGATATTTTTGACAGAATGTGACATGTCTTGTCAAGGATGCTCCTTTAGTACGGGGGATTCGTCAGTTCATATAGTATTAAGGTGTTTTCCTGCTACAGTCAAGTACCATCAAGGACTAGAAAACACAGAAATTCAAAGAATTTGGTCTTGTGGATGCTGAGAAAAGGGGAAACACAGTGTAATCATTTTAGCAGTGTAAACAATCTCATTCTTTGTATCACAGCTATTTTATATCTCCAATACATTATCAGTGCTACTCTTCGCGCTCTGCCACTGTGTATCCTACTCGATTTTCATGCAAAAACAATTCTTTGCCCTCAAAAGCAGCTTTCGTAATGAAAAGAGAGACCTGAAATCTGAAAACTGCTTACTTTTACCTGCCTCAAACCTGTTTTAAAAAAGGCAGAAGAAAAGGCAACTGAGCCTTCACAAAAGGCCAGTAAAGTTGATATATATACTGGTCCAGCCTAAAAAACTGGATTGATTTAGCTCTTTATGTACTTCTCAGTTAACATGTCAAGCCACTGTGGCATTTTTTGTGCATAAGACCTGCTTCTAGTCTAATATTTTTCTTTTCCTGTTTTTTTTTTTTTTTTTTTTTTTTTAAGGCAGATGACAAACTTTTAAAGACACCATCCATTCTTCAAACTCCTTCCTCCCATCTTCCACTCATTTTATGAAAAATTTGTCTCAGTTGAAGGCATTCTGGATATTTTGTATATAATGCAAGTATAATGTTATTTTAATGAATGTTTGTACAGTACTGGTCCTTTAGTTAAATTATGTAAAAAACAGGTGCATTGGACATGGGTAATAGGAAAATAAGTTTGTTTCAGGAGCCTAATTGCTATGCTGATGACTATAATAACAATACTGGCAGGCATGTGCTGATTTTTTTGAGTATGATCATTTTTGCGGTGAAGAAACACAGATTCTGGGTATTCTTCCACTGCAATTTGTTGGGGTTTTTTATTTATTTATTCCAAATATGTGGGTCTCATTTACCTAGATCAGAGACAGCCAAATTTGCAGATAGCTGCAGAAACCCCAGTAAGTAGGCTTTCTTCTTTGCTATTATTGGTCACAGTTAATTTTTAGCCCAAGTGTGTTTTTTGACCATTTTCTATTTGTGTCCTGGATGTTTTGTTTGAAATACCTTACAACCAAGAGACGCTCCTCCATACACAGTTGATCTAATTCAGGAAGACTTTAGTACCAGTTACGCTCATGTGCCGATATTGAGCAATGCAAAATAATTCCTGACAAACATAAGTATTCTTCTACCACGGCTTATACCTTAATCAAGCAAAGTCAGCAAATGACTCTGCTTGACCTCGCCGTGCTTTGGCTCAGATTTGCAGAGCCTGGTGTTTGAAGGTATTCAGGTGCCTAAGGGAGCAGGAAGCACCTTGTGGATTCCCCAGTTGTCATAAAATATGACCCAAGTCCCAGATGATTCACTAAAAATTCCTTCAGCAATGTTGTAACTGGCAGTATGGATTCCATTCATGCTTAATCCTTAGGTTTAGATAACGTTGCAGTGAGATCAGTACACATGACAAGAATCTCTATCATTGTAGGTATCTTCTGAATTAACACCTTTAACTTAACAGTCTCCAGCTAAACTAACAGAACCAGATTTGCAGAAATACAAGGCTGGATGTTGCATTCAACAGTTGCCTTATAATTCAAGGGCAGTTTCAACAACAGGAGGCTTCCATTTTGCAGACTGTACTTCTGAATGCTGAGCCAAAACAGCATGCACAGTTTCATTGACATAATATCCTTATCCTTAACTATCCTCCAAGACTAAAGATTATTCACTCACTATTAACAACAGATTAAATTACCAGGAGTGCTGAGCAGTGCTCCATTTAACAGTATTCTCTATTATTCTTGCTAGAAGTTTGCTTCCAATGTAACTATTTTATGCATCTGTTGTAAATGGGAAACGATATTTCAGTTTAACAAAAACTCCTTGTTATGATGCACAACAATTATTAATGGATTATACTTTTAATCCACTTTGTCGCATAAATAGAAGATCTATGGTTTGATAGGATTAAGCATTTCTCAAATATTTTTTATTAGTGTTTTTCAAAAACAGAGTTATTTTCTACAGATTTTTTTTTTGTACTAGTGTTTTAAATTCTTCAAAATAAATGTTTATTTTGGACTTTAAAGCCAGGCAGTTACTGCTTTCCCAAAAGATCAGTCACTCACTCATACTCCCATTAACTTCAATGGGAAGAGGAGCATGGCCCAAGAAAATATTCTGTAAAAAACCAAATCTATATTCCGTCAACCCAATAGACATTAAAGGAATTGATTACAAATCTCAGAATTGAGGACAGTTGAAATGATATAGCATATAAAGATATCTTTAATAATTATCTTGACAATTTTTAATCACATTTAAATTCCTGTAAAGTTATCAAAACATTTGAGTAATCTGAGTTTAAGATGTTTTCTATTTACTCAGAATTCAAAGAGCTCCCTTCAAGTGAAAGTTAGAAACAGCTTTGAAGAGAAATGACAAAGGAGTGAGGGAAACCCTAAAAAAATCATACTTCTGATTTAAGTATTATGTCCTTAATGTAATCTTCCGCATTTCTCATATTTTTTACAGACTTTAAACAACACATTCAGTATTGATCTGAGTCACTTAATATTTTTTTCTGAATACTATCCTAAGCATAAATTGTAAAATGACTCTGTATGTTTTGCCTGTTTGAAATGTGTGGCTCTATAGCTTGCCTTTTAGTCTCTGCACCATGCCATTGGAAATTATTTGCAACATTCACAAAGACTTCCTCATCCCCGCTCCCACTGGCAGAAAATACATACTATTCATTATTTTGATGCAAATGAGGAAACAGTTAATCATCTGCTTTAAAAACAAAGGGCTTTGACATTATTAAATTCCACAAACCAGCAAATCCTGTATTTGTATTTATACAAATTGATCTTGCCACCGCTGTGTTTAAAACGAAACATATACTAAGAGCATCAGTGAATTCTTGCCTATAAGCCCTCTCCTCTTCTATGTTTGTTTGCATTCAGATCACTTTTAGAGTCTGACTTTTCTGTCTTTTTTCCCAGCCACAATCCCACTATGGCTTGCCCACACCAATAAAGAAGGCAGAATTAGGCCCTTAATTTGTAACGGATCCCAAGTTGTTGCAAAACCAGCACATACTATTAAAAGCACTAGAGGTTAAAACCAGAGTAGGAATACAACTTTTAACGGGATTTGGTGGTCATCTCAAAGCAGTTCTATACAATGCCTCTTTCAAGATTTTGAGGGGGTCTCCAGGCTCTACAGCAATAATAATACTAAATATCCCTACAAATGAGTACTTTACTGTGTTTAAACATGCAAGAAAAAAAAAAAAAAACGAATGGGAAATACTAATCAGCTTCAACAGCAAGATAAAAAGATTATTGATCTTAAAAGAAGTATTTTTTTGGAATCTGCTCAGTAATATGCCCATAGAGAGAAATCTACTGAGAAAACAAAGGACGACAGAGCTCTGCTGAGCAGTAAGCCTAGAAAGTAAAATATTTTTAAAATTGATTGCATAGCATGCCTTACACAATACAAAGAAAAAAAATAATGTGGAAGAACAGAAGGATATTTGGAATTGAAGACACCACTTTAGATTTAAAGTTCTAAAAGCAAAATATCCTTACCCCACTTTACAGAAAACAAGCATGATACACAAGGAAAAAAAATACACAGGCTGTGTTATTCTAAACCTACTCTGTATCATGGTAATGTTTAAGTGTTGTTAGTCATCATGAAAATTGTTTTGAGAATACCAAATATATTTGCAGAACGGACTGATTAAGTTTGTCTTTGATTTCCAGGAGTTTTGGGGAAGTTCTGGTCTAAGAATTCACATCATCACATGGTGAAGTAAGATAAAGCACTTGGCACTTCCAATATCACTACTAGAAAGTCCCTCTGAAGAGATCGCATGATGTGCGTTATATTTTTAGACTATGAGCATCAGGCTTACTTCATATGACAGCGTGGGCTACATGTTGATCACACTGTACTGTTAGCCGAAAAACTTGCTGTGTGACTTCAGGGTGCTCATGTCCCTCCCTGCGAAACAGCGCTGCTTACTCAGATGGAAGCAGGGAGAGAATGAAGCCCTGGCTGGCCGGGTTGCATTAGTCTGAGGAGGAATCTTGGTGGCCTTTAGGGCAGCTGACTTCCAGAAGCGCCGAATGATCACTCCTTTGCCCTTCAACGCATTTCTTCATGTGAGGAAGAGTGTTGTGAGCTTCTCTCCCTTCCCTTTACCCAGTCCTTTGCTGAATTAGTTAAATCTGATTAAACTCTTTGCTATTATCTTTGGTTCCTTTTTGTTTCATTTTGGCTAGGGGGAGGACAACACGGGACTCACCACGTTTCTAAACACACAACAGAACGGGCAATATTATTACTTTTTTTTTTTTTTTTTTAGCTTTTGATTTGAAATACTGGCATCCTGAACACAGAACCCGAAAAGCAGCCCATGCCCCGAGCAGATGCAAAGGACGGGTGGCAGAAGGCGGGGTCGTCTTGCTCCGCATGCCCTCCAGCCCCGCCGCCCAGGCCCCCTCTCCGCGGCCCCTCGCTTTCACGGCGCCGCCCGTCGCCCAGCGGGCCCCGGGGCAGCGGCGCGTCCCCCGGCGGAGGGACGCGTCCCCGGCGGCAAGGGCGGCTGCACCCGGCGGCTCGGACTGCCCGCGGGGCTTCCCCCCGCCCCGCTGCCTGCGGGCTGTGTGGCGGGACGGCAGGGGCGGGGGCACGGGGGGCCGGGCCAACGCCGCCGCCGCCGCTCGGCTCGGCTCCGCCTCTCCTGCCGCAGCTCCCAGTCCTGGAGCGCCGCTCGGCTGCCAGAGGGAAGCCGCCACCTGCTCCGGTGCGGAGTCGCTCCTCGCTGCGCGCCGAGAGGGAGAGCAGCCGCCCGCGTCCGGGAAGTTACCGCTCCTCCCGCCGCCGGGGGAAAGCTGCCGCCGCCGGCTCCCGGCCTCGGAGGGGGAGAAGTCGCCTCCCCGCTCCGCTGCGAAAGGGAAGAGCCCCCGCGGGCGCGCCGCCCTGCTCCGCCGCTGCGTCCCGGTCCCGCCGCGGGCAGGCGGGATGATGGAGCCCCCCGCCGCCGCCTGCGCCTCCTGCCGCCGCCGCCCGCTGCCGCCGCCGCTGCTCTGCCTCCTGCTCGCAGCCCTCTGCCTGCCGCCAGGTGAGCGCCCGCCCGCGGGAAGGGGCGACCGCGACCGCGCCGTCCCGCCCGCACGTAACTTGGCGGAGGGGAGGCCGGGGCCGCAGGTGGCGGTGCCCGTCCGCGGCTCTCTGCTGCCGGCGGGGCCGCCCGCCCTCCGCCGGAGTGCCCCGACACCTACCGCGGGGTCTCTGCGTGGCCGTGCGCCGGGGTTCGCTCCCAGCCGTTCGTGCCCTCCACGCCCCGTTTCGCTTCGGCGGGGAGCGGGCGGGGGTTGGTCCCCTCCTGCCCTCGCCGCCGGCCCCTGGGGAAAGCGGCCGAGGGCGGCCGGCGAGGCGGGCTGATGCCGCCTCTGCTGAGGGAGAGGCAGGAGCTGCCCCAGCGGTGAGGGGGGCGGGAGGTGGCGGTCTCGCCTTTCCCCGTGGGGAGCGGCGGCCGGATCCCTCCGGGGCGTTGTCACCGGCCGCCGGGCAGCGGGCGGGAAGTGGTGGCGGGCGCTGCCCCCGCGGGAAGGAGAGCCGGGGCTCGGCGCGGCGCCGGTTTCACTTCCAGGCTGAGCGGCGCGTCTCCACAGCGAGCCGCCTCCAACTTCGGCCGTTCGGCCGCTTCTCCCCTCTCCGCCTTCAGTGCCGCCCGTGGCGGTGCCCGGCTGCCCGCGGGGCCGACGGCTGCCCGCCGCTTTGGCGCCGCTGGGGAACCAGCGCTGGCCGGGAGCCGGTGGGTGCCCGGGGAGCGCCCGTCGGCGCGGTGCCGCCCGGCAGCCAGCCGGGTACGGGCGGGAAGCGGCGAGGAGCAGCCCCGCTGCCGGGGTCCCCCTGCGCGGGCAGCCGGCTGGGGCAGCGCGGGTCCGCGCGTGGTGGCAGCGCTGCGTGGGGTGAGGCTGCTCCGGCGGATCGGGTTCGCGTGGGTAACTTCTCTCCCTCCCCCGCTCTGTAAAAGCACTCCAGGGGCGTTAGGGAAGTGGGAAGGAGCAGGGAGTGCTAAATACCCTAATTGTTCTGGGAATATTTTGGCCGTGAGGTGTTTGTAGGCTTTATTTTGTAAATATTGAGCGTGAAAGTGAAGTCTGAGGCAAAAAGCTGTGAAGTGAGTTCCGCATTCAACGAGGAGACCGTCTCATTATTCTTGTAGAAAGAGCGTCAGCCTGTGGTAACATTTTGTATTGCTTTAAGAAATGGCTTTGCCTTTATGTGCCTGCCTTTGCAACAGCGAAGGGTTTGCAGAAGTGTGGGAGTTGGTGGTTTTTCATTCCTGGCCTCTGCCTTGTTGTTACGTGCTCTCCAGTTTAACCATTTACAGGCAGTACGTTCTCATCGAAACATACTCATGAGAACAGACCTGTTTCACTAGATCTATTTATGTTTATTTTGTACAGGCTCTAGTTAAGTAGAAAACGAGCTACAGCAATAAAGTAAGGCTGCAGAAGCTTTAGATTCAATTAGAATACTAAAAAAGCTCCAAACAGAACAAAAAGCAATGTTGGAACCATAAGCAATATGTCAGGCTGTTCTGCTAGGCTTTCGCTTTGACAAATACAGTGTATAATCACTGTAGGACATAAAAAAAAAAAAAATCAGTCTCGGTGGCAGTTTGCAAAGGATATGGGTTTCTGTGATGTAGAGGAAGTCTTCAGGAAAGATTGTTGTTCATTTTCTGAAATCTCAAAGGCATGTGGAGTATTTAAAGAGATAAGCACCTCAGCTTCTATGAAGCAAGACTTGGCTCCCGTGGTGAGATTTATCCCAGTAAATACGAAACGATCTCGCTGATTGTGTGGCTGTTTACATTTTCCCATTGAAGGAGAGGCGAAACCATAAAATATTTTATCTCAAGGGTTGTGTTGATGAAGTTCTATAAAAAGATGGGACTTGACCACCTATGGTCTAAACAGGTTGGAGGTAAAACCATTTACCAAGGTTTTTCTGCTCTTTGTTCCTTGCCCCCTCAAAGAGAAGCTCAGGCTAACTGTTCAGAGTGCAGGCAAATACATGTGGGGAGAAACCAGCCCCACCTCAGCTTGGAAACTTTCCCTGCAGTACTGAAAATACCTGGAAAGCCTGACACCAGATTCAAGTCTCTACCTCTCAGTTTATTCTGCAGAGTATAAAAGATAGTTAGATATAAAAATATCTATAAAAAGGTCTTGATATTCCTGTATACTTCATGTTTCTTTCTCCTTGCTATCTCAGCTATTTTAGATGATAGGTAATTTGCTATCATCTACAACAAATTCTGGATACATTACTCTATTATGGTACTTGGCTTTTGGGAGTTCCATTTCAGGTTTGCATATAGAAAGCAATAGGTAAGCTATTAAAAGCATATTAAAAGTTGATGCACATCAGGTGTAGATTTCCAGCAATATTCAAGCTGACTGTGGTCCCTATGAGAAATTTCGAGTTTCTTTCTTCACAGAATAAACTGCCCGGTTTTTAAATGGAAGATACCCATTTAAAAAAAAAAAGCGGTGGTCCAAGTCCAGATTTGGTACTAGGAGACTAACTCTAGGTCAGACTAAATAAGAATACCAATTAAAATCTCATACTTTTGTAGAGGAAATGACTATATTGAAAAGGATGCTAGCTCTTAGTCAGGAGCTAATCATGACCTTTGTAAAACTTCCCCTTTCCCCCCACTTTCTGGTTAATTATAGCTGAGAAGCTTGGAGTCCCTCATACTGTGTTTTATTACTGCAGACTTGTTACATATTGCTATATTGTGTCAGGGTAGTGAGGCTATAACATGTAGTCTTCTCATTCATCCACCACTTCCTGTGTTCTCACTCCTGACTACCGTTTTTTTCCTGGTATATCTGGTGTGACATTGATGTAGGGAAACTGGTTTTTTGTATTAAGATCTGAAGTTCACATGTTTTTTTTCTGAGACTGAAGTCAGGAAACATCTGCACCATGTATATATGTTTCAATACGCTATGTATCTGTGACACAATACACAGGTAGCAAAGCCAGACTCAATTTTAAGTGAGCTGTAAGTTGTTAAATAGTTTGCTTTGGGAAGTATTTGATTTTTTTTTTTTTCTTATGGTGTGAATATGCTAGAAAAGTTTCACAACATAATTTTTTTTTCTTGTGCTCTCCCCTCCTCTGTTGAGTTTCTAGCACTTCTCATAAGGCAGAAGGCAACAACAGAAATCATCCAGGTCTGTAAATCTCTGAAATTTCAGCCCATTGATTTTTACTGGAGAAAATATATGTTGTTATGTTCATGAAATAAATATCTCTGTCGTAAGTCATATTTAATTCCAGGATATCTTATTTCCACTTTCCAACCTGTGTAAGAGTAATACTCTTTCTTACAGTATCATCCATTCTCCTTCCTGAAAGTAACCTAGGATTCTAATGTGTAATACCAGGGTAAATAATTTAATTTGTCTTTGTAGTAATTAAGCTATTTGGCTTATTTCCAGAGGAAAGTTTTGGGGAACAGAATCTCTATATACTTATGTGAGAAATGGAGAACATGTTCAGCTTTGGGGTCCCCAACATGAGAAAGACCTGTTGGAGAGAGTCCAGAGGAGGGCCACGAAGCTGATCAGAGGGCTGGAGCACCTCTCCTGTGAGGACAGGCTGAGAGAGTTGGGGTTGTTCAGCCTGGAGAAGAGAAGGCTCCGGGGAGATCTAATTGCGGCTTCCCAGTACCTGAAGGGGCCTACAGGAAAGCTGGAGAGGGACTGTTTATCAGGGAGTGCAGTGACAGGACAAGGGGTAATGGGTTTAAGCTGAAGGAGGGTCAATTTAGATTAGATGTTAGAAAGAAATTCTTTACTGTGAGGGTGGTGAGGCACTGGAACAGGTTGCCCAGAGAAGATGCGGATGCCCCCTCCCTGGAAGTGTTCAAGGCCAGGTTGGATGGGGCTTTGGGCAACGTGGTCTAGTGGAGGGTGTCCTTGCCTGTGGCAGGGGGGTTGGAACTACATGTTCTTTAAGGTCCCTTCCAACCCAAACCATTCTATGACACATGAGGTGGAAAATAAAGAACATAACATTGTGTTTTACATAATGCAAATTACATCTGTGTGATCAGGATAAAACTATCTTCTCTATTTTCTTACAAATACCCTACTTCTGTGGTGTGGTTTATAGTCTTAAGCTGTAAGAGTGCTTACTGCAGATTTCTATAACGTCAGATCTGATTACATATGGTGCAGAAGGACCTCATATAAAAACAAGCATTACAGTATATAATGGACAGCTTTAATGTGTTGGCCAGTCATACTGCATCACACTACCATGGACTCTTCTTTGATTCCTACCGCAGAGACTTTATGGATAGTATTTTTTGTCAGAGTGGTTTTGGACTGGTTGAGTGAAATAAAAGCAGATTGCAGAATAGGAAACCGGCTACAGAGGAGCCAGGCCTACCTGTATGTACTTCGAGCCTCAGCTGAGACATTGAATGTGCTGACTTTGTAGGAGCTGTAATTTCTAACTGGATCTCCTAACACTAGATGATCAATATTTAGTTTCCTCTTTTTTGTGACCTGCGCTACCTGACCATAAGCATGATGGTCACAGATAAGCTGGTTCATGGTCTGATCTGCAGTGCTGGTTCCACTGCTGTTTCACATGTGGGAGGGCTGTTTTATATTACCATGCTCATTGTGGAAACTGTTTTTTCATGTCACTAATAGTATGGTCTTGTTCAGTTCTGCAAACTCTGATACAGGGCTAGACTTTACGTGCTGGTTTTAGAGAGGTACCACTCTATCAAATCCATAATGTTCAGGCTCTCCGTTCAGTGCTCCTCAAGGTTCCTCTGGGTTGGGTAGCTTTTTCCTCTGGTAATACAATCATTTTTTGTTAGAAAATGCATGTAAACTGCAAGGCCGCGCTTATAAGAGAATTGAGAACCTGTTGCAGTGTGCTGATTTCTTTCAAGTTCCTCTGCTTTCAAGAAAAACAGTTACGCTTCCATGCACTAATGCTCAAATGAGAGAATCTTCAAGAACTGTAAATGCTGTAGGGTGATAATTAGAATTGACTCAAGCAGAATGTGATTTTTCCAGGAAAAACTGAACATTAAAAACTCCTCTTGATTTGAAATTGTTGAGCGTTATCTTCCCTGAAGACAAGGCTTTGACCTACACGTTCTTTATCTTAGTATCTTTTCTTTAATTGGAACAGGATGAATATTAAAGGAGGCTATACATTCCTGTCTTTAATACACTTGAAAATGAATCTCATCTTTTAGAGAGAAGATCGCAGTACAACTAGTATGCTGACAATCCACTACTGGCAGCGATTGGATCAAGTTTCTTCCCTTTTTTCTCATCTGGCTTTGTTTTGGTTTTCTTCTTCCCTGATGTGCTTTATTGAGAATGGCTTGAATTGCAGTTGGTCCTACCCCAGTGGATGTTAATCTACTGCTCCAAAGTGGTGGCTCTTTTGAGGAATATCTGCATAGCTTAAGATTAAATTGCTTTTCTTATCATGCATCTAGGTCTCCTGAAAGGCAAATAAATATTTACTTATTAAAACAACTGCTGTTTCTACTGAACTGGTATTTTTGTTGTTGATAAGAAATATGCCTCTTTTGGGAGGTAAAAAAAAAAAGGGAGAAAGTGATAAAACGGAGAGAGTGAGAGAGCGCGCCTGCAGCTTTAGGGTATGATTTTTAGAGGTTATCAGGGATTAGAACAGTTCTGTAACGTTTGGTTAGAAAGCATTTGAAGTGCTTTCAATAGCAATGGAAATACTAAGCTGTTCCCTTGATAACAAGCAAAAAGTGCATTCGGTGATTTAATGAGTGTTTCAGCAGTCTATATATCCATATCATCTGTTTTCAATTAGGTTGTACTCTGTATAGTTAACCCCTTGTTGTGAAGAAAAACTTCAAATGCTTGCACCACATCCATGCGTTGCGTTTTGTGCTCTGGTAGCCCTATCTGTAGAACCTCCCAGCGTCATTAAACATGAATATTGGTCACAGCAATCAGGACAGTTTTGGTCCTTGAGGCAAAGCTCTCAAACAGTCAAATTTAAACATCTCCTCGGGTCTCATGGACAGCAGAAGTCCCCTGGCCTGGAGCCCTGGCAGGTTGGTGACATTTTGGCCTGTGCTAGAAGCTCTGTGCGGTGGCTGTCCCCTTCCCTCAGCTAGCTTGCTCATACAGTGTACCTGATGGGTGTGTCCCAGGTGTTCGGCCTGGAAAGTTTTGGTTTTTTAGCAGAACACTGCTTCTGACCACAGTTGGCATCTCTTAAATTTGAAGAGATATTGGCAGCTAATTCAATAGAGGGAGCTCCGCCACCTTACTGTTAGAAGCAGCGAGTCTCTGCTTTTCCCAGACCTCTGGCTTCAGCTTGAAAGTTATGTTAAAAGTCTTTGCTTCTTAGCAGTGTTCTGTGGTGCCGGGCTTTGTTTCTGAAAGCATCTTACTTTCATCACAGGCTTCCTGTTGCATGAAGGAGAAGGAAGGACAAATCCGAATCACATAATAGGCAAACGCAAAAAGATGACTCAATTAGAGATACGTGTCTCTCTGCAGCAAGGCATTGTGTGTGTTTTAAATGGCCGCATTACAAAATCAGGTGTTTAAATGACCTTTCCTTATCTGGGGGTGACTTCATGGAGAAACTCAAAAAGAATTAGCATAAAAAGAGGGTATTTTCCAGGGATGAAATGGGCCAAGAGTGGTGTTGCGTGAAATGGGGTACAAACAGCATAAGGGAATGATTGTACTAGATAGACTGTTGTGGCGACAGAAAGCTAGAACACTTCCAATAAGATGTAATAAGTAGGACCTTTATTTAACAAAAATTATTCTTTCAGTAAGTTCTTCTAGGATCATAAAGGAAAACTGAAATACGTATGCTGTTCTGCTAACACAGTCTGGATTCTGGGCTATTAGAAAAGAAAAGCTTAGGTATGTGCTGGTATGCTTTTAACCCATTCCATGTCTCTAATACAGAAACAGGTACATACAGAAAGCTGATAACTGTTCTGCAAACCTAAGTCTTTATATTTTTCTTGGAACCTTTATTTTTTAAATATTATTTCTCATCAGACTATTTTGAAACTGATTATGAAGCCCCATTAAGGATCAGCCCCTTCTTAAAAAAAAAAAAAGTAAAAAAATCCTTTAAATCAGGTCACCTTCAAGTAAACTTGTAATGAACTCAGCATTATTCTTCAATCAGATGAATCCTGCCCAAATGCCATTTATCATTTGACTTACTACAGTAGTTGCATATCCTTCCCCCCCCGCCCAATTTAGCTAGAGAAAATAACAGTAGATCTTGGATAACAAAATAGATGTAGCTTGTGTACAGCTAGAGTTATATGTGGCATTTTATATGACTGACTGGCATATTTCAGGTTTTTGTTGTTGTTTTACATGAGTTTTTGGTTGGGTTGTTTTTTTTGGGGGGGGGTTGGGGTTTTTTGTTTGGGTTTTTTTAGAAAGTGGAACAACTGTTTTTTCCAAGAGGTTGCTGTTGAACTGAGTGGGTTTATCATGCTAGCCAGGAAGAATTGCTAAGGCTCAATATTTTAGAAAGGCAAGAGAGGGTTGATGTAGTTTATCTGTGGGGTGGAATGGTAAATGTTCACTTAAGGCTCTGTAACTGGGTAGCTTACAGAGAATACCCAGTTTGAACGGGGCTTAAAAATGGACATTTGAATGCATGTGTCAGGTTTTAATGTTATTTGTGAGATGCAGTTCTTTAGTTGCAGTTTCTGAATTATTTTGCTGTTGATTATCTAGAGTATTAGCCTACGTGTTACTCCATTTTGGCAGGGAATTTTGTTTCATGAAATGTAGAAGCCAGCATGCACTTAGCAAAGTGAGTTCTGTGACTCATCCAGATAAAATTGTTTGTTTGTTGGGTTCATCTAGTTGTTTTGGAGAGCAGAGATGAATTTAATGACCTTTACCTACAAAGCCATGCGTGGAACAAAATAAGAAGGACAAAGAACAGAATATTTAGGCAGGATTTGGGGAACTTCAGTGTAGCCATGTAACTTCAGAGAAGTGAAGGATTCTGAATCGATTCCTTCCTTCTTGGTACGGCACATCAAGTTGTATAACAAGTGCTTGCATATAGAGAAGATGATAGGGTAGGTATTATCTTTAAAATTCACTCACTGACACAGCATTATGGGGTTTGCTTTCTCAAATTGGGGAAGTCGAAAGTTTCTGACACTGCCAACAAAGTGGCATGCTGGTGACATAAATCAGAAAACATTTGCATCTTGCACTTGACAGCTTGAAAGGTTAGCAAGGGGATGATTCTTCCGACTTTAATGACGTATTTTTGTCGTTTGTTTAATATTACTCCTCAGTTCTCAAACTACTGCACAACTTACTGCTAGTCTTGTACCCTACCTACACACGGAAGCAATAAGGAAGTCAGTATTACGAGTGTCCCACCAGCTTCCAGTTAGAGAATGAACTACGTTTTCTACTATTGTGTTTCTGCACAGACAAGAACTCTTAGTAATGCAGAACTTGCTGTGCAGTCAGTTCTACGGTTTGAAACAGTCACCAATATATAAGCAACTTGTGCTTTATGTTGCATAAATCTACATTTTGCAGCTTTGTTGCCAATCTAAGTGTGGGGTTTTTTGTTAAATATGTAAAACTTCCAGAAAATGTTTTTAGTCTAGTAGCTTAGCTTTTGACGTGGCTTCTGTAGCAGGGCTTTGCCTTTTGGAGTGGGAACCGTTCCACAGTTTAGTTTGACCTTGCTCATCACACGACTGTTGAATGATGCAACAGGTTCTGTCTTAGCTTTGAAGTGTAAGTCCTTTACCCTAAAGGTTTAACCTCAGTTAATGTGTGGGGCCCCACAGCAGCAAATTCCTAAGTGTCTACATGAATCTTTGATGTTGGAGTGGCACTTCTGAAAGTTCAACTGCAGGTTTGGTCAGGGTCAGGTTCTGGTATTTCATCCAGACTCAGTTGTGTTTGCAGGTCATTTCTTGTAGTTGCTTATCACTTTAAGTACCCTGCACTGTTAAATCCAAAACTTCTGCACAGCTGCTGGGGGTGTCAGGGGGAGGAGTGTAAAGCTTTTGAGATAGTGGGAAAATAAGTGACATGTTGCAAAGGTGATACCCATGGACATAGAAGCAGCAGGTTAACCTTTGTTTTTTATTTTTTTTTCCATTTAGATTCATAAAACCTTTTTGGCATCTTCTGTGTATCTTAACAAAGTGTATGCCTGCTTTATTAGAAAGAAAGTTCCTTATTTCAGAAGAGCCATAAGTCCTTAGTGTCTGTAGATACGAGGAAGTTCCTATAGGACCAGGGAAGGCAAACTTTCTGGCCTATGTATCAAAATGTTGGTATATCATTCACCTCTCCTGGGCCTCTGATGTTTGCCTGAGAGCCAAAGGGATAGGAGCAGGGGAGTTTTTTCAGTGGTCTTGTCATGGGAGTAGGGCTGTAGCTGGGTGTTGGGGCACGCTGGCAGCGTTAGACTCTGCAGAACCTGCTAGCTGTCGTCATCCCACAGATGGGGACTTGGAGCGCTGCTGCAGCCACCGTGGCAGCATGGCTTGGCGAGGGCAGCTTTGGAGTTACTCTTGAACAGCATGAAGCTCAAGAGCCAGAGGTCAGAAACTCTCTGTAATGGTGGTCATCGATAGTGTCCATGGTGGCTGCTTCCTTTCCGCTGCATAAGAGGGGAAGGGAAGGGTCGCGTCTGTATTCCTTCCAAGCACGAGAAACTACCCCCTTTTGCTGGGGGCACCCTCTGAACTGCTGCAGAGAGGCATCTGCTTACTTTAGGGACGTCCTGTTTCTTCTCCTGCTCTGAATGGTGTGCAAAGCACTCTGTAGGTGTTTAATCTGTGGGATTTTAATCATTATGTCCGTCTACAAGTACAGCAGTGGTAAGGAAGGGTGGGCTTCAGCATACTCGGTACACTCGCAATCTCTGGCTCTCTTTCCATTGCATCAGCGGCACAGGGCACAGAGGCATGAATGAAGCAGTGTGTTTCTTCAATGAATGCTGAATGGGTGAGTGTGAGCTGCCAGAAGCTTTATACAGAAAGAAGTGGGGTGTTGTGAGGGGCGATATCCGCACCCGGAGGAGGAGAGGCAGGTGAATCGTTTTTAGCTGGAATTCACAGTCCAGTTTTATTAGATGTGGGAGTATTTTAAAGACTGAAGTTGAGAGTTCAGCCCAAAAGCTTGTTAATTTTTCTGGGCAGAAGTAGTGTATTTAAACTCTTTCTTGAAATGAATTACTGTTATGGTTACTCCTGAGGGCCACGTATAAGCTTCACACTTGGAAAGTGCTTTGCGTAAGTATATATAAATACCTAGCCCTCTTGCTATGGTGGGGTCCTTTGTCTTAGGTGTGGATTCTAATTCACAAAAGCTCATAAATTGCTTGCTTTTTCTTGCTTTTTTGACTGTTTGCTAGTCCTCCTTCAAAATGTTGTCATGTGTAAACAGCAATGATTGTTCTGAGAAGCTTTTCATGTAAGCGTGAAAGAGCAGAGCGCTGAGCGTGCGGGGGACCGTGACTCCTCGTGAGGAGGCTTTCTTCGTGCAATAGAATAAATATTTGTTACTTTTTTGGATGTACTATACAGCACAGACTTTTTTTTTTTCATAACCACAGAAGGAGGTTGGTGGCTCATAGTCTGCAAGTTCTGTTAGAGAGCATGGTAAATGCTACAAAAATCTTGAGGGACCCTGTGAACTGAAAATCAGTAATAGAAGCTTTAAGGGGAGTATTGCAATGAAAATCTTTTCTTGCTAAAAATTTTGTAAAGTCTGGAGGAAGGTTTTTTGTTTGTGTTTTGTTGGGTGTGGGTTGTTTGGGTTTTTTTGTTTGTTTGTTTTTTCTTTGAAGATGGACCGTTAATCAATCTTTAGGAAAGGAGGGAAGGATAGATACTAGAAAAACAAAGTTTTATCCAGGTTGCATTAATTCCAGATGTGAGGTTAAGACCTAAATCTTCCATCTGCTAATAAAATGCTTGGCTCAGCAGTTTCCCAGTATCTTCCACAATGGTAACTGTAAAGAAAAAAATACCAAGTTTCTTCCCTGAACAGGGAGAGTTAAAGACTGAGGATTCAATATGGCTTGAGGGTTTTTTGGCTATTTTTTAATTATTATTTATTTCATGAAGGAGGAAAGTGATCGATAGTCTCTGGAGTAAGTAGCACTGTAATGCCAGGCTTTTCAAACAGTGATGTTTGTAAGCAGAAGGAAACTGTTGTGAACTGGGACTGATGGTGGCTTGGGGGAGGTCGCTTTGCAAGTTGGTTGTTTTTTCCCTTGGACATGATGGCACTCCTGAGCTGTTAAGCCAGGGTGGAAATACCTCGGTATGCATTTCATGTAAGAGGATTTTAACGTTCTAACTTAATCTCTTGTACTCTAGTGGTGAAAAAATGATTGAGTTTTATGTTTCTTGTGGCATTTGCTTGAGCTAAACTTCAAACGTACTGAGCACTTTGCAGTCTTTGGCTGCTAAGCAGTGCTTTAGTTACATCTACAAGGCTTGAAAATTTTACGTGAGCTGCTTCTGCAGTGAACGCACATCCTTGGTAATTGCTATTGCCAGCAAGCTGCTTGTGAGTCCATGGTGCTTAGCCTGGTACAAATTATATTTGCAGAGGTACCAGATGAATTGTATGTTAAAGAGCTCTCCCTGTGTCGGGGGTAGCCAAACTTTGCCCTGTGAGGCTCAGAGGGTGGGAATTGCCATATGATCTGAACCTGAACAGCACGTGCCCAGGTCAGAAAGCTGAGGGAGGTCCAACTCCTGCCAGGATTTGGAGCAGGAGCAGTGATTCCTCCAAGACAGTATTTCTTCCCTCTGTCTCAGGAAAGGACTGGGCTGAGTGTTTATTGACTCTTAGGACAGCCTGGCAGTGCCAGCCAGCACCAGCAACTACTGCTGCAGCAGGGGAGCATCAGCGGCTGCATGATTTAGCCCTGGGACTGAGCCCTTGCACAGGCTTTGACTATGGCTCCTAGGTGCTGTGTTCCGTATGTCACCAGGTGTGACCTCTTCTGCTGATGACACACGTGAGTGGGGGTTTAAGGTTTTGTGAATTGAGTTGGCATGCAGATTCCCACTGAAAAATCTGCTTTTCTGCCATTTTATTTGGAGAGGAATCTGAATGTGTCTTTCCAAGATCATAAGAAAAGAGAAAAAGATACAAAAATGGAATACTGAAATTCTTTCCCACTGATTTTTATTCTTTTAGCATCTGATGTTTAAGAAAAAAAAAGTGTAAGATCTTCAATTTAAAGAAAACAAAATAACATAATAGAGGTGGTTTTGATTTATAAACTGCACTTGAACATCAAAAGATGTTTGGGAACATTTCAGACTGAGAAATAGAAAATATTTTTTTTTTTTAGCATATTGTTTGCTAAACTTCACTGTGTCTTTGACTAGTATGTGTCCCGGATCTGTAGGTCTGGGAGAGAGAAGACTTTAGAGATGAGAACAATTAAGGAAAGCTAGACTATTTAGGACTGCAAGAGCAGCACTTTGAATCTATGGCAGATTGTATTAATGTGAAAAGGAAGATGGATTGGTTTTATTCTTCAAAGTTCACTGCTCTGTAAGCAAATGTTTTTGATTGGAGCACATATGAACTAGCTGAAAGAGAAGTCTGCTGTCAGTAACCGATGATTGGGCCAAAGACACACACAGATCAGCATCTCTGCAGGGACTGGCATACACAAATAGAAGGCAAATAACTTACTCCCAGTGTGCTAAACCAGGTATATCCCTAAAGCCTGTGAAAAGAAATAATATGGCAAAATCATAGAAAGAGGTCTTTGCAGCTGAAATCGGGAAGGATGAAATATCATTTGGGAAGGCCTGTAGAAGGATGCTGCCTGGACAGGAGGGGTAGCCATTTTGATGGCCCAAAGGAGCTGTAGCTGGCATGTTCCCGTGTGAGACTTCCACACCTTGTGGGTGTGAGTTTCCAGAGAACAGTCAGCAGAACCCGAGGGGAACCCAGCTTTTGGGTCTGGCTCGTCACATCCCACTTCCTCTTCAGCAGCAGTGGAAGTGGTGTTTGTGGTAGAGAGCCTGGGGGGTTAGAGAGCGGGCGGGCAGCCAGAGGAGGAAGCAAGCAAGCCGAGGGCCCCGGCCCCAGCTCTGCAGAGCCAGCGTGTGCCGTCTCGGTTCTCTGCATGGCTGGCAGGCCTGTGGAAGCAGAACTCTGGAGGGAGGAGGTAAGTCATCCCCGCAGAAATGGCAGCTGGATTTTTGCTTGCAAGTGGAACAAGTTGCAGAGGGAGAACAGAAAGCTTTCTGGAAAATGGTGAGGTTAAGAACCTTTGATATGAGTATTTTGAGAAGCAGGTAAAAAGACACCAGTGAGCAGGGGAAAACCCAATTTCAAGATAGGCAGTGCTTGCTTTTCCCTGTCTGTATCACCGTGCGCTCTCCTGGGTTTGGCAGTTACTCTGCCTCCTCCCTTTCCTTTCATCTGCCATCTCCCCTCGCCCAGACCATGTACTGCCACGCCACCATACTCGACTCTTTATGTTCCCTTCTTGTCAGCCATTCAATTCAGTGTTATTTCCTGCCTCAGGAAGACATCTGCTTCCCCACAGGGATTTCTCAAAGGCGACGTGCTCCCACCCTGGGCTTACGTGGCCTGTGCTGGTAGGGCAACCACATGGACTAATGGACCCTTTCTGGACAACCTCCCATCTCCGTTCTTGGGTCAGTACAGATAACATGAAAAGCTGTTCAAACTGACAGTCCTTTTTTTTTTTTTTTTTGAGTGGGGGGGCGGGGAAAGAACCCCAAATGTTTTTTTCTCGTCCTCATAAGAAGCTTGGTGTGTGAGGTAATGTGTCAGGGAAAGGTTGTCATATGCTGAGCGTAATCACTGGGTGACCTAAATATCCTGCTTTGTCCTGTTGAGCCATCAGATGTTCTCTGAAGTAATATGCACCTTATGCTATGGTCATTCAAGATGGTCAAGAAACTCTCATCTCTGGAACGAAGTGGCCCGTAGTCTTACAATGTGTTTTTACCAATTCCGAAGAAATGTAACATAAGTTGTTTAATATGAACGCTGTAATAAATATAGCTGTATGACCCACTGCTGCTGAAATTGCAACTGTCAACCATTTTCCTAGTCTGAGCCTTTGCATGCTGCATCTGAGGTGGGGAGCATCAAACTGTGGTAGGTCACATACTGTAAACCTACAACAGCAATTGTGCTAAGTCACAAAATCCAGAAATTAAGCTAACACAATAGTTTTGGGCCATGATCCAGCATGTGTTTGAATACCCAGCTTCAAAATTATTCGAGTATTTAAATATATTCTTATGGACCTAATATTTAGGCTAGAGGTAGCAGGGTACCTACAGAGGGGGCTCAGGAGGACACGGTAAGCCACACGTGATGGCGTAGAGGCTGTTAGGATGCTGGATACTCTCTGTGAGTCATAGCATCTTTCTGCTCCTTGAAGAGGATGTCTGGCTAGCACAGCTCATAGAGAAATGGTTTAGGTAGGGGGGTTGATCTAGTTCAGTCTTTCTGAATATGATGCAAGTTCACATCTTTGGCTGACTTTTTAAGCCACTATTTTTTGAATTGCACACCATGTTTTTTCAGTATATATAATATATGAGAAAGGATATATATTTTTTGTGGCTGTCAGCAGGGAATATGCAGCTTACTAAGCTTTCTTGCATGTAATTTTAAATGGAGAAAAATGCTTCTATATAAACTGAGATTATCTCATCACAATATTTTTATGATTGTTAATTAAAATGTGAGGAAATCCTTTAGATTTGCAGTTTTGAGACTTTTATGAGACTTAACATGAAAGATCTATTTTTATAGTTATGTCGCCTTATTAGTTTTGAGATTAGGATATGTTTAAATGCATGGCTATCAAATCCTGTGATGATTACTTGTTTGTTTTGCAGTGTAGACTAATTCGGTTATGGTCCCATTCATGTGTTGTTTGTGTCCCACTTTTCAATGAGATATTGTAGTGCTTTATTGTTATTGCTATTTAAAATAAACTCCCAGAATAGTTTTAATTTGAGCTTCTATTTTTTTCAATATTAACTTCCAGTGAAGAATATTTTGTTAGATTATTGTGAATAATGACCATTTAGGTTGTTCCGGCTCCTGGAAATCCATTTTCATTAGACTAGAAAACTGTAAAATATAAGTGAAGAAAGGGTCACCACGACTAGCTACAAGAGACTTAAATCATTAAAAAATTGTCTTGACATAAGTGGAAACCTGTAAAATCTTGGTTCACAGTGCATAAAAGTGTGATAGGAAGCAATACCTATAGAAAGTTTACTGGGAGAAAGTGGGAGTTACTAAATGCTATTGTGTGCCCTATTCTCTCTGCAGCGGACAGACATGTCAGTGGAAGATTGGTTTTTAGGCGTGGTGCTTTCTACTTGAACTTGTGCTTGAGCTAAAGAAAGAATTGGAGTGAAGATCTGAATGGGATTAAACAAGTTTTGGTTTTGGGTTTTTTTGTTGGGTTTTTTTTTTTTTTTGCCTTGCTCTAGTCATGCCTCTAACAGCACGACAACATGAATCTTTTAATCACAAACTCATCTGTCATCTCAAACAACACCTTGAAGTTGTTTGATTGCAGAATTTCCCAGGAAATTTTCCTGGGAGTAACTAAGGGATGGAGAAAAGTGGTCAGCTGTTAATCGTGAAGGAAGTCAGAATCCATCAGAAGTGAATGTGGTGAGGATTCAAAGTCCTTTGATGTGACCTATTTGTGTGAGTGACCATGTGGAGAACTTTGTGCTCTAGGCCAGCAGGAGACTATGTAAAGGAGAGAAGGATACTCTTCTTTTCTCCCTGTGGGTCATTAAACATAAGCTTTGGGTTTGTTTTTTTTTTTTTGTTAAGACCGAGAGACGAAACATACCAGATTAAGGTCTGTAAGATAATTAGCCCTGATTATTCTACCTGACACTTTAAGGGGGTATTTTATTAGAGGATCACATTGTTCAGGAATATAATGTATGTTTCCCTGATGCTTCTATACTCGCCCAGGCGCTAGCATGGATGTGCTTACATGAGCAGACTGCATTGTCAAAAGCAAAGTGAGGGAGAGGAAGAAGGGAGAATTGTTTGTTATGCTGGCAGGAATACACATGCTGATGCGAGCTGTGTTTATATTAGCAGACTATTCTGATACAGCTAATTAATCAGAATTTGTCTGTCAAACTATGCCTCAGAGGTTATAGCCCTTTTGCAGGTGTTGAAGGAGAAAACAGAGAATGGGTGGAGTCTCTCTGGTGATATTTAATAGAGGAAATGTGTTAAAGGAGTTGTGGCTTTTATTTTTCCACAGGCATGTGGATAAAAATGAGAACAGAAGTTGAAACAAGAAGAAATGAGAAGGGAAATCAGAAAACTTTTAAGAGAATAAGTGGAAGAAATAAAGGTTGACGTGTTTTTTTGTGTCCTTTGGGAGAAAGTCACTGAAAGGTGGTGTGGAGGTGTACATCTGTTTATATCTTCAGAGCTGTGGAAGTAGCATGCCCATTCCCTTTTGGTCCTGCCAGAGCTGTGGGTGCTGTCTCCAGTCGTGGTGCCAGGAGAAACACAGGATTGAGATCTGCCAGATTTCTGTGACACAGATCTGCTTGGGAAACTTGTGGGACAATGGCTAATGATTGCTCCTGACTCCTAGACTCTGTCCCAGAAAAGTAGTTCCTTTTACTTCCATTTGTGCACTGGGGAAAATTTTATTTGCAGTTTTGTTTTCAGCAGTCAAAAGAAGATTATAGTCTTCCTAAAGGGACTTTCCCATCTCCTGTAGAGCCTTTGCCTACAAAATTATTTTGGCTGTGTACGTGTTTGTACAGATTTGTGACTTCTGAAGTGTTGTTTTATCTTAGACCAAGTAACTCATGCTGGAATTTTCCCCTCATACCGATTCTTCTGGCTGCTCGTGTAAGCCACTGATGCAACTTGGTTTTGCACATCCCACATGGAAAGCACTCACTTAGTTGGAAAGGTGTGTGTGGTGGGGTGCCTTGCAGATTTTGGGGAAGAAAAGGGGGCAGTATAGCTTTTTTTTTTTTTCCAATTTCTGTTTAAGAAAAATAGTGTTATACACTAAGGCTTGTTCTTCTATCTACCTGGTATTAAAACTAGGTAAGAGTAACTTCTGATAACCTTGCATCTCATTTTGTCTTGGGTCATTCACCAAATACACTGAGGTAGTCAATATAATTTTTTTCATAAAGGGAAAGTAGGCAGTGAAACAGATAAACTGCTAGATAAAATATCAGTGTTTCACATACAGGCTTTCATATCAGTGCAATTGGATGCATACTGAAAGTGAGAATCAATTATATAGCTGCTGCTTATCAGAAGTTAGCAAATGGTAAATGCACTTTCATTTCTATAATCAATTACCTAGCCCTGGAACTCGTTAGCAAAGGTTAGAAGCTGTAATAATTTTCAGTAAATGCCTACACATTATCTCAGGGTATTTCTACACACTGAGTTTTAGGGAGGTGAGGGAGAAATGTTTTTCTTCCCTGAAGTCTTTTAAACTTGCTGGTGAAAGATGAGGATCAAGCCCTTCAATTTCTAAGCACAATTTGCATTCATCCCACAGCAAACATGATGGCATATACCTTCTCATTAGTCAAACACTTTTTTTTTTTTCCTACTTGTAAGCCTAGATTACTTTACTTTCAGCTTTGTGAGTTTAAAGGAGCTTCCCATCCCTGTGTGGTTAGTTTATCCACATCATCGATCAGAACTTACAGATAAGGGGGATAGTAACGAAAGATAACTTTCTTCTTTTTTTTATTTTATTTCTGTTTTCCTCTAACTCTCTCAATAAGGATCCAAAGTTCTTTGAGTGCAGAAGTTATTTGTTGCTGGTGATAGGCAATGAATGCATTGTTCCAGAAAATTGCCAATCTTCCAGTCCTACTAACCCATTCAAGCCAGCATTTGCTGTTCATACACAAGCTTTCATGTTCCTATTCTTGAAGTATGTTTTTATGAAACACTCCTTTATTTTTGTTCAAATGTTCTATCATCACTGTTTGCTTATTGACTCTTGCCCTGTTTTTTGGCTGGAATAGAGTTAATTTTCATAAGAAGCTGGGAGGGGACACAGCTGGGACAGCTGACCCAAACTAGCCAAAAGGCTGGCTGGGGAGGAGGGATTGCTGCTCAGGGAGGGGCTGGGCATTGAGCTCCAGGGGTCAGCAAATTGCATTGTGTATCACCTGCTTGGCATATTCTTTTATAAATATTGTTATTTTCCTCTTCCTTTGCTGTCCTAGTAAACTGTCCTTATCCCAACCTATGAGGGTTTTTTTTTTCTGATTCTCCTCCCCATCCCACTGGGGAATGAGGAGTGAGCAAGTGGCTGCATGGGGCTCAGCTGCTGGCTGGGGCTAAACCACAACAGTCCTTCCTGATGCCCAACAGGAGGCATTAAGCGTTGAGATAACAAATCTGACTGGGGTGTGTTAAATTTGTTGTACGCATTTATTATATTAGTTAAGTAGTCACTGGTCACAATGGTGTTTTGTTAGTTTACATGAGTGTGTTACATAAACCCGAACTTGCTGCGTGTATTTGCTGTGATGCTATTTGTCACCTCTGGGAGAGGGATCAGGATTCCCATTTTGTTGTACTGTGTAATATTGACTTATGATAGGATAGCATCAATGGTCTACTGAAACTACTTATTGTTGAAACTCAACTCTGAGTTTTTGTTAATTTTTAATTTTCTTTTAATTAAGAAAAAAATTCTTGCTCTATGTTAATTTTATAGCTATTTACCACAACTATTTGTTATTTCTTCTTCAAGGCTAGCTTTTTATAGACTAGTTCGTTTCTGAATCACAGTGTATTTTAGCCTGTTTTTCAAAGAGCATTTCATTGGCTCTCATTAACTGCATTTTCTGTCTCAGTATGATTTTTTTTTTAACTGACTTAGTGACCTGACTGCTCCTCTGTTTTTAAAAAATGATGAATAACATTTATTTGAATCTCTGTGGCAATGATCAGTCATTCTAAGCTTGTAGAATTTTCTGTTGTTTTTTGCTTCCCAGGTCCTCACTGGGAAACTTGACTGCCAGCTGCAGACTGCAGTAGCAATGAAAGCGAAAACATTTTCTAGGTATATTTGATATCTTTATTTATCCAGAAGTCTTTATTTAACTGGAAGCAACGCTAAGAATAGTAACCTCTGCTAGCCTGACTGGCTCGATTCTCATTCAGGTTTCAATATCTATATTTAGTGGGGCTGCTGTTCTCTGTTCATCAAAATAGTGCAAGTCTTCTCAAGTTGCCTCAACTTTCTGCACAAGTTACAGCAGGGAATCTAGAACATGTAGATGGTTTAACAAACTCTTTGGTGAGCCGGGGATTACAGGGTAAGGCAAGTTTCTTCCGGCTTTGGTCTTCTGAGGTGCTAAGTGCTGCCTGGGGCTGTGCAAGGATTCTTGAATGAGCACAGCACTCTGGTGTGGAAAGATGGTAGCTGTGTGAGTGTAAGGCTGTCCTAGGAGTTCATTTATGGAAGTGCTGCACAAATGCATTGTCAATGAGGTGATTTTCCTTCAAGTTCTGTTGCTGCCTAGTTGAACATCATCTCAGAGGTTCCTGAGCTATACAGAAGTGTGCTTATAAGGCTCTCTCAAAGTCCTGTATGGACAGGAGGAAGACATCAGAGTCAGCTCTGACCTGTGTAGAGATGAGAGGAGGCTTTTGGATCTTGCTGCAGTTCAGCACCACCGCTACCACCTCCTCGTCCTGGCCAGATGGGGTTGTCTGACTAGCAAATGCTACTGCTGCTGCTCCTGAAGCAGTGCTGCTACAAGGTGGGCTGGGGGAGCAGTAACCTGCTGGCTTGCTTCAGGCCAGGTAGAAAACTTGATGGAAGTTGTTCCTGTCATCATCTAAAATGACAGAATGAAAGAAATTAAGGAGCCTGTGAAGGACTCTGTTACTGGATGACAGGACAAATTGGATGGAGATGGAAAAGCTAAGTGAAAGGTGAAAGACAAAGCAGAGGGAATGAGGGGTCTTGTAGAACTTTTTTTTTTTTTCATAAATGAATGAAAATTTAAAAAATCTCTTACCGGCATTAGGCAATAAAGCCCAGGAATGGTTTCTTTGTTTTCTAGTTTAGATTTTGCACAGCTTATAAAAATAATATAACTGTACTTCATTTATGTCTGTCAATAATTGAGTCTGTAATTAAGGCTTTTATTACCAATAATCCCTTGTGATTCTGTGTATAGTGGATATTATTAAAGCCCATTTTTTGTTATAAATTTCTGCTGATGATCAGTTATGAAAGTATTCTTTTAAATTTAAAAATCAATGACAGAAAGCATTTTGTTGGTAATTCATTTTTTTTTCAGAATACAGAGTAGAAGAGAGCAATGCAACAGAGATGATGATCCAAACACTATGCCATCTCCATATTTTTTGTCTCACTTAAGGGAACATAGAAATTTTTTTAAACTGTTAATGTGGGTTTAGGCATGCTGACGGAATGTGTTTTAAACTGTCTCTAATGTTACTACATACAAATTCTTTGTTTTACTTCATTCCTCAAAAGCCGCACAAGTTCAAATGCAAGGAAAGCTAGTTCTGCTAGAGAATTCCTCCTTTTCTTGTCCTTCCTTTGGTATGCAGGGTAACTTGTATGGGAAGGAGTGATGAAAGATGCTTTACAAACAACTGAATGGCCAACTAAACTACTTAGGAAAGCAGTCATGCACCTTAAAAGGACAAATCAATAAAAACCACTCTGGTTGCTGATTTATATATTTTCCCAAACTTTCCATTTCTTTTGACATTTAAGTTCTAACAGACATTAAAATACATAGGGTTTTTCTTCTGAGTTTTGCTTCTTCTCATACTCTTGAATTTCTCCATAGGTTTATGAAATAGACACAGGTATACCTACCTTTCTCAGAATATTAAAAATAAGTAAAGAAACTAACTGGTTGGTAAGTAAAATGTAGTTATGGTCTAATGTTGACAGTTTGACTCAAAATAATTTTTGGATCATTGCCATTACAATAAATTTGGAATAGATGTAGAGAAAGAAGATGCAATTGGAAGAAAAATAATCTTGGTAGGGGAAGGAAACCTATTTTATACTTAAAAGCCCCAATGTCTTAAAAGCAAGTGTAACTGAAATGCAGATGTTATTTTAATCTTTAAATTTTTATTCACAGTAAGGTCACTCTTTGAGTCATGGTGAAATAGTTTTGATGTCATTGTAGAAAGGCAAGATGGAACCAGAAGATAAAATAGTAGTAAGTTATACTGATCTCTGTGTTATTGTTGAACTTTCTGATCCACTTGCCTAGTTTGTGCTTGAATGTTTTCATAGCGTAGGAGAGTCAGAATGACCGATGGAAGAACCTACATGCTTGAGCTCTTGAGCTCTGCCAGGAAAAATGTTTGGTGTGGATGCAGTCGTGAAAGGGTTTTGCTAACGTTATACCTAATACCATTTCAAACTTATGATAAAACTGTCTCCAGAGGGGAGGATTTGCTACAGCTGTGCTCACAGTCTCTGATCTGGACTGGATGCAATGTGTCTTGTGATGTGCTCTTCTGTGGTTGACTTTAGACAGAAGGTGTGGGGGAAGAACCGTGCTGCTCCCCTCCTGCTGCAGCTTTCCCTCGGGTGTAGCCATGCTTCCTCCGTCAGGGATTATTTCTATTACTGTGTGTCAGAGTTACGCAAAAAAGTACAATGGCTTGAACGCGTTGAGGTACAAACAGCAGTTATGAAGGACTGTCATTCATTTTCTGGTCAAAAGAAAATGGCTGGCCTGATGGGATGACAGCCAGGCTACAGCTGGCAGAGCTGTAGGATGGTGTTGCAGATGAAAGTGTTGTCAAGCACTGGAACAGGCTGCACAGAGAAGTGGTTGAGTCACCATCCCTGGAGGTGTTTAAAACATGCGTAGATGTGGCGCTTAGGGACATGGTTTAGTGGTGGACTTGGCAGTGCTAGGTTAACAGTTGGACTTGATGATCCTAAAGGTCTTTTCCAACCAAAACGATTCTACAATTCTATGGGAGCTGCTCTCAGCAGTTTCATAGTCTTCCTTGGACAAAACAGCCAGGTCTGTGGTGTTGCATATTGTATCACAAATGACTGCAAAATCTTACCTGCCAGCTGCCCTTTTGTCTTGACATGAGAGGGCCTGAAGGGGTCTTAGTCTGCCCCTCTCAAGCAGGTGGAGCTGTCTGTTCCTTGGCTGGAGAGCATCTTTATGGATGAGAGTAGGGGCTTGTTAATTTAGCCTTCGCCTACAGTTATGAGTGTCTTGTTTAACAATGTTCTTTCTCCTGTAGCTCTTTGGATTTCTCAGTTGATGGTGATCAGATAAAAGTAGTAAGGCGCAGTGACCAAATGCTTGGGCAGTTCTCCTCTGTCATCTTAAAGAGAGCTTGAAGGTTATTTCCATGGTCATACTTAAGGGATTGCAGTTTAAATTCTGTTTCAGCCCTCAATGGAGCTTCTCAAGGAAGTGCCACATTCAGGATAGGCCTCTCAGAAATAACTGCTTAAATGATTTCTTGTTTCTGGGTGTATGGTAAAGAAGTTGTTTTATCTTCTGAGTTTTAGATGTTGCACCTCTATTTTAACTATTTTTACTTAAAAGGTATTACAGAGTTAAAACCTACTTTCAGTCAAATCGAAAGCCAGTTGTGGATGATTTCTTTTTGATTTATCTTTATAGGAGTAGCGTCCGTTACCTGTAGATGCGTAATAATGATCTACTGCAAGAAAATTAATGGAGGAGAAGAAATTTAGTTTCATCTAGAGGTTTTCTCCTTCTGAGAATAACGCACATAAATGCCTGAGGAGGGAGGCAGGGTCATTGCAAAAGTTTCGCTGTTACCTGCTGCTGTCCAATGGGTAGTTGTATGTGGGATAAGAATCTTTGAGCTGTTTTTTGGTATGCTGATAGCAAGACTGGAGTACAAAGAAACTGCTCTCTTTTATTGTGCTCTTTGTCTAGTACCTCCACAGCCTTCGAAGCAGATGTGTTCTTGCCATTTTAATGAAACTATCCTGTGTCTATTACTGTACAGTAGAAACATTTACGGAGGGGAAAAACATAGTGGTATGACTGGACTCCTGATCACTGTATTTTTATATAGTGTATGACTTATTTCCTGCATGCCTGATGCTACTTACAGTTTACTGTTGCTATCTGTGTTTTTATATTGAAAATACAAGTTAGATGATGTTTTGAATTGGAACTTGATGAAGCAGAGCATACCACTGCACAGCAATGGTTTCTGCACTGGCGTGGTCTGTCTCTCCACATCCCGAGCCTCCTTTCCTCCTACAGAGTGACTTGTTGCCAGAGTTGGACCCGCCACTTGGAAGACACTTGTCCTTAATAGCATACTTGTGCTTCAGTCTTCTTGCTCTTTTTCACCGTTTGAGGAAACTGATGCCCGACTTGTTTTTTTCCTTTTCCTCTTCTTTGTTCCCTTTCTTCCCCTCTCAGTCCCTGACAATCCTGCTGCCTTATTCCCCTGTTAGAGTACAGCTCTTATAGCCTTGCCTCATCAGGCAAGGTAATGAAGAGGCGTATCAGGCTGCTCTCAGGATGCACAGTTTCCAGCTAATTGTGTGCTCTTGAATTGTCCTCTTAAGAGAATTTTTCTGAAATGGACTATGTGTCCGTTCACAGACGGTTTTCAAAAACACCTTTGGGTGTTTTAAGCACTAAGGAAGCTGTTCAGTACCTTCTCTTGCTTTAATTCATTTGCATGCTGTGAAAGTGGGGCATCCTAATTACTCCCATCACTTGGAAGGTCACTTTAGCAGCTCTTTCAATTAAGTTGTCTACATCAGTAAAACAGGATGTTTTTAATTTTTTTTCTCCAGATTTTTATTTGAGTAAGACTAAAGTCTCTTGTGTCCCTTTGGTAGTCATTGTAAAACTTCAGAAAGTGAAGAAAAATAGTGGTTTCCTCATGTAATGTACTGTTCTTTCAAAACTACTTTGTCAAATTGCAGGGCTTGTTTATTGGAGGCAGTGGTGTCCTTAGTGGAAGTTAGGTGATGTGTAGCTTCTGTCAACTGAAATCAAATCACTTTGCCTGCCGAGGTTTTTTTTTTTGCTTGCTTTGGGGTTGGTTGGTTAGATTTTTTTTAAGTGCCAGTAAGAGCTTATATTTGTCTTAATTCCTTTTGCTGATCTTAAAGTATTTAATTTTTATAGCAATATGAATCCTCACGGTGGAATAACTCATGCAGATATGTCAGTTAAGTTTCACCATTGCAAACAGTGGGGTTTCTTTGTGTTTGTTATTTTTTATTATTATTATTATTAAGCATGCTGAATAAACAGGGAAGTCCCTGAGAATTTCTAATACTGGTGAACTAATTTTGTCCCCCTATAAGGTAGTAAGTCTGCCACTGAGATCACTGTGGACCGATATCTGCTTTGTGTGTTGGGTCTGGAACTTCTTTATTAAAACAAAACATTAAACTAGTGAAGTTCTGCACTGGTATGTTGTAAATGCAAAATGACTCTAAATTATAAATTAGTACAATTGTTTCTGTCTCTTTCAGTCTGGCATGAAAGTTCTCTTTTAGGTTTTTTTAGTGTTAGAGCTGAATAGCTTGCTCTAATACATTCAAGAAAATGTCTTGGTGACTGTGAAAGCTTGGTATGTTTGTGTAAGATTGATTGCTATACTTTGCTCTTGCTCTTGTGTTCCTGTGAGCATTTGTTTTAGTTTTGCCCTTCAGAAGTTTTACTAGGCTAGTTTGTAAGTGACAATATAGTACCTTAAGTGGGTGTGTTAGATATTCTTACGTTCTGTGCTCTTTATTGATGTTTGCAAGTTGCACTAAATATTGTTGGGGGGGGGGGAAGTTAAGCACAAGAGATCTTTATGAATAACTGTATGCTTTCAAAAGTGTTATGCTTAGCTTAATGCACACTTTAATTCTCCAGAAAGCACCCAAGCGAAAGATACAATGCAACAGACTTAAGTTAATCACTTTCTCTTCTCCACTTTGAATTACATATATCACAACATCTCAAGTCTTTCTGATGGTTTTTTTAATGCCAAAAAGGTGTGAGCAGATCATGGAGTTATGGAAAAAATGCAAATTGTCATACAGGAAGATTTGTGATAAAAGGACAGAAATGGGAGGGGGAGGGGTTGGTGCAAATACATAAAGTATGGAGAGCAGGAGAAAATATCTCAAAATAAAGTGCATTCATGAAACTGCTACTTATATAAATGAAAATTTATAGGACAAAGTATATCTAACTGTTTAACGGGAAGTCTGGACCATATAAAACTCTCTTCCATCAAACTATAATTTGCTAAAAGCTTGTGTTCAGTAGGGGCTTGAGTTTGGCTTGTGATGGTGTTTGGCTAAATGGAAGGCTGCATTTACCTGTTTAATCTTTATCCAGGTCTATTGATAGATTTTTAGACAATGTAAAGCTAGATTTAGGCTTATGGTGGATGGTCAAATGCCATCCATTCAAATGCTGTATGGAATTTCTTCCTTGCTTTTCTGTTTTAGGTTTAACCCTTGATATTTGAAAATCTGCCAAACTGTAACATTAGACTTCCATGGGTACAGGTCAGTTGAAATCACTGTATTCTGAGTCCTTTAAATTCAGTCTTTGGATAACACTGTAAGCAGGAGTAAGATGAGTATGTGTGTGTGAAAGGAAGAGACATATGTATTTTGCTTTTGATTTAGGTTCCCTTTCTGACACAAAATGACATGACATCTTTATGCTTCCAACACAAGATCAGAGCATCTCTTTGAGGACATGGTGACATGTATTGATTGACCTGTGAGCAGATGGCATCGCACAAAATTCACAGATTTTTGAGAGGGGGCAATAATGGTTATTTAATCTACTATGTTAATTAGGCTTGTTACTACCAAAGTACACAACATTGTGGTGTGAGAGCTCTGCTGTCTGTCACGGAAGTGGGCTACCAGCAGATCGGATCGGTAGTGCCGATGCAGATGCCTGTGAAATGCTAGTTTAAGTAGGGCGAGAAGTCTTCCCCTGAAGAGGACTGGCTTTCTGTGGACCAGCCACATTACCTGTGGGAAGGATCTGCTCGCTGTTGTGCTGTAGGCATCTGCTAGAAATGGAGGTACGGGTTGCACTTCTAGGTGTTTGGGGCCCTTGAGTGTGGCGTTTAACTGATGGGTTGGTGCGGTCTGTCAAACTGCTGCAGAGGCTGTTCGGTTCTGTGTGGGGAACGAGCTGCCCAAAGCCCTTTGACGTGGGTGTCTGTGGGAGTGATTGTTTGAAAACCTTCAGCTCTTAATTAGCTGAAACTTGAAAGGTGTTCACTGAAGCTAAGAGCATGAAGTAATTTGGAAATTGAGTAAAAACTGCAGTAGTTCAGATTAAGGCCCTCTTCTATCATTTCAGCTACCTGTGGTCATACCAGGAATAGCAGTCTGAGATCATCACTCTATGCTGACAACTGGGGTTGTAATTCTTTCAGAGAGAAGAAAATTCTTCACAAAAAGTGACAAAAATGGTCATGCTTGTCCCTTAAAAATGTTCTTAAAGCACTTCTGTAAAAAAAAAAAAAAAAAAAATCCCAGATCTCCTGTTTGCCTGCTCTTTTTGGTACTTAATTTATCATATACATCAAGGACCGTGAAGTCTAATTTGCATATGCTTTGTCAGGGTTGTTTTTTCTGTCTAGATTAAAATGTAAATACATAAGTATAGAAAAGTGTCTATATTAAAAATTCAGCAACTGCCTTGTTATAATTGAATTTGTGTCTCACACTGGGCATTTGTGCTTTAGCTAGTTTAATTTGTATTTGAATGTCTAAGTAGAAACTTTGAAATGGATACTCAATTAGAAAATTGTATGCGGGTACATTATTCCTTACTGCAGTCTCCAGAGACCGACTATTTATCTGTGTAAGGCCAAGTTCTAGGTTTCTTGCTCAAAATTTAGGTTTATATTTTAAGTGTTATTGGGGGTTTGGGTTTTTTTTTGTTTTTTTTTCCTCTACCAATCTCAAATCTAGAATTTCCAGACTTGAATTAGGACTTTTGTTTCAGAAGTGTTGGGCTTTTTTTCTTTGCATTGATGTGAAGAGTAACAGGTTTGGTATTTTACTTGCTAGTGGTCTTGAAAAACAGTAATATCTGGTATGAGATGTGTGAGTGAAGCAGAGATGATGCACTGACGAGTCCCAATCCACAGAATAAAATTAGATTAAATTTACTGCAATGGAGCAAAAAAAATATTTCAGTATATTTTTAGAACATGTAGGAGAAAATATATAAAATTAAGTATGTAATTTGGAAGTTAGTTTAATACCACTCTTTCTGGGAGAAACCTTACAGCTTGGCAGCACCAGCTTCATCACTAACAAATTGCAGGTAAAAGATGCAGGCAAATAAATACTTGCTGTTAAGCTGGCTTATTACATGCTAAAAAAGCAACAGCATGAAACTTCTAAAACATCACTTCAGAAAATGTCTTTTTCAGAAACATGTTTCAAGATAAAGAATGCAAAATGGGAAAGGGGGAGGAGAAAGCAGAGTGTGAAGCATGACCGAAGATGAATCCACACCTTCTCAGGCTGGTGGTGCATCCCCAGCGCTGCATGGAGGAGTGCTAGGGTACCAGGCATGTAATGTAGTCCTGGCAGCCCCTACAGCTTCCACTTGAAGCACTAGGCTAGAGTATGTTCTTATAGGCCAAATAAATTCAGAGGGGACAAAGAGATATTTTAAGCAACAAAACAATGAAGACATGGGAGAGCCTGGAGATGCAGAAACAAATTTTTGGTAGATCTATATTAAACGTATATGGGGCTAGGCAGCAAGAAGTTTCTTGTAGGGGAATTTGTTTAAAAATTCAGCAGATTGGAAAATGGAAGTAGGCTCAGAGGAGTCTTACGTTTCCAGTTCAAGCATTCACTGCTAATTTCAGGCCAGAGGGCATGGCGTTTTCATGTGAAGCAAGTGGTTTATACCCACCATGGAATTTCCTTTGGGAAGATTTATAATGACGTTAGTAACTAAGAGGTACACACTTAAGACTGGAAGGGGCATCTTGGATCACTAAGCCCATGCCCACATAGTCACAGACAATAATATAAACTCCATTTATGAATTGACTGACTCCTTTTAAAAACGAAGTTTTCTGCCATTGCTTCTTCCCTTCAGAAGGCTAGAAAACTTCAGCTTGTCAGAATGCAGTGATAATACATTAAAGTTTTGGGGCAGTATTTGAACTGTAGCTTAAACAGGTCTGTCCCCGATACATTTAGAGAACAGACAAAGTCTTCTCTCATGATAGTCTCTCCTTTACTGCAAGTAAACAATCTTTTTTATTTATTCAAGTTAAATCAGGGCTTCTTGAAAATACATGAACAGAAATGTGCTGTTGAGATGAGGCTTCACTGTGGCCATTGTACAGTGACATTAGTACTCTAGGTCCTCAGGTATAATTTAGGTTCCTGTTTCTGTTTCCATTGAGCTGTCAGTCCATCGTTGCTTGTGTCATCTGTCATACCTAGTTTGTCTGCTTGTGCAGCACGTCCAAGTGGGATGCCCAGGAGACCTTGCATTTCAGTAACTTTTGTCCTGTTTCTATTACTCCACTCCTAAAGCAATCCCAGGTCTGTCTTTCTATGTGATGTTTTTTTTTTTTTTCTGATGATAACGTCTCTCCACTCTGCTCAGCCTGCGGGTCTCATTAGCACACTGCAAAGAGCATTGGTGACAATTGAAATAAAGCATTTTGGTGTCAGGACAAGTATAGAATCATAGAATCGTAGAATGGTTTGGGTTGCAAGGGACCTTAAAGATCATGTAGTTCCAACCCCCCTGCCATGGGCAGGGACACCCTCCACTAGACCACGTTGCCCAAAGCCCCATCCAACCTGGCCTTGAACACTTTCAGGGAGGGGGCATCCACAACCTCTCTGGGCAACCTGTTCCAGTGCCTCACCACCCTCACAGTAAAGAATTTCTTCCTAACATCTAATCTAAATCGACCCTCCTTCAGCTTAAACCCATTACCCCTTGTCCTGTCACTACACTCCCTGATAAACAGTCCCTCATCAGCTTTCCTGTAGGCCCCTTCAGGTACTGTAAGGCTGCAATTAGGTCTCCCTGGAGCCTCCTCTTCTCCAGGCTGAACAACCCCAACTCTCTCAGCCTGTCCTCACAGGAGAGGTGCTCCAGCCCTCTGATCAGCTTCGTGGCCCTCCTCTGGACTCGCTCCAACAGCTCCATGTCTCTCCTGTACTGGGGCCCCCAGAGCTGGACGCAGTACTCCAGGTGGGGTCTCACAGGAGCAGAGTAGAGGGGCAGGATCACCTCCCTCGACCTGCTGGTCACGCCTCTTTTGATGCAGCCCAGGACACGGTTGGCTTTCTGGGCTGCAAGTGCACACTGCTGGCTCATGTTGACTTCCCATCAGTCAACACCCCCAAGTCCTTCTCCTCGGGGGCTGCATTTTGAGAAGTCCACTGATAACCTTCCATTTGTGGTTAGGCTTCATTTCCTATGTGGTTAACTTAGCATTCAGCTTGCTTTGAGAATGAACACAGTGACAGGAGTAGTAGAGCTGTTGAGTTGGTTATGAGCTGTACAGTGCCGTTGTTTTGACTAAAGCTGTGGTAATTGATACAGCATTTTTTTCATGTCTTAACTCCTGAAGCGTACTTAACTTTAGAAGGCTAGTTCATTCTTCTAGTGTCAGACACTCTCTAGTGTAAGTACAAATATAGTGTACACTTTATTAGAGGAGAAAAATGGCTGATCTGTGAAAATGTCACGAATATAGCAAGATGGATGTGGGTAGGAAACTTGATGGGTATTTATTAAGGAACATAAAAGTACTGGACTTTTGCTTTAAAGACTTAGTCATATCTGCTTACACATGTTTTTTCTTACAGCTCTGCAGAACTGAACCTAATTCAGATGTTACTGGGTGTATTCTTTCCCTTTTGTTCATCATCAGTAAATTTTTTCTGTTAGTTTGCATGTGTGCAAGAATATATACTTGCTACAGCTGGTTGAAAGGAACCTGTAAATGTACAGCTGGCTTTGGGTAGGAGAAAAGGGTGTCTGTCTTCCTACTCGAAGACACCCTGAGATCTCAGATGTCTTAGATCTCAGAATCAATACCTGACACCTTAAGACACAATTCAGCTCACTGTCCTTGATGTTACAATGTCCAAGATGACCCCTCTTTTTTTTTTTCTCCTTCTGTTCATTGAAAAATAGGAGAATTCACATAGGTGGAGGTACAAAGTTTGGTGAAGTTTTTTGAGACAAAGAACATAAAGGAATTTTGAAGATAAACATGTAATCACTTTTTACAGGATTTCAAAAGTAGGAAATAATTTCATTGCTCTGACTATATCATTAAAACTAATTTTTTTATATTTTTAAAATATCAGTTATATCAAGGGATAAAATTAATACATGAATGTTTTATGGAGTGTAAACGTAGAAGAAATGTAGTGAGAGAGAGGAGGTAAATGAGAAAGGAAGGTATGTGAAAATGGTGAACAATACCACATGAAAAGTCAGGATCATGTAGTTTTCTATATTCTCTTATCAATGTCAGATCTGCTGATTTCAAAGTCATACATACAGCATTTTTGCGGGACAGGAGAAGGGATCTAAGCAGTCTGGAGACTCTAATTTATTGGTAACTTCTGACTTCAGTGAAGAAACCACGTTTGACCTTTCCAGTAACTCAGTAACGCTTCTGACAAGACATGAGGTGTTTTGGGTTTTTTGTATGTATCCAGCTTTCCCCACCCACACCTTTAAAAAAAAAAAAAATTTTTCCTTTTGCTGCTGAGTAACTAGACCTTGAGTGAGCAGAGCAATGAAGTACTGATGTGAGATAGGGTAGTGGCATGATTCATGGCAAGGAGGCTGGACTGAAGAATGCCCAGTTTCCTGAGAGTCTGCCTACTCGTTTTTGTTTTGGTTTTTTGTTGGTTTTTTTTTTTTTTTAGAAGTGTCAGGATACAAGTATCTGTAATAGCTGCTTATCTTTTAAGGAGGGAGAATATTTGAGAAAGTAACAATGCTAAAACACTGTGGAGGAATATTGATTCCCAGCCAGCATCTTGTGAGCAGAACGATCCTGAATGTATTTCCTCTGATGCTCTGTATATTCACCAATTATTTTGTCCTTGCTGTTACTGAAAATAAGCAGTCATTTTTCTGAATGCCTGTAAAGCAATACTTTGCTATTTCTCACTTAGCTGGAAGAAAGGTTGCTCATTTTGTGAACTCATGAACCAACATGAAGAGCTGATTTCCAACAGCCAGGGTCTACTTCCCTTGTAATTACAAAATTAGGACTAATGACTTTCCTTTTCTCAACATGAGTCATTTCTTGCCACTACCCACACAGTTAGTGTAAATGCAGTGATAAAATGAAAAAGGGGTGGGAGAAGAGGAAATCCTGTCCACTAATTCATTTAAATAGAGAATATGCATAATTCTTTGGAGTGACACACAGCTGGACTTAACTTTCAAAAATGGCATTGTAATGAGAGTCATGCTAGCTTTAGGTTTGCCTATCTATAGTTTATTACAAAGCATTTGTTATCACACATTATTTCTGCTAAACATTAGCTTATCCTGGCTGTTTTAGTGACATAATCAATTGCAGAGGAAGTGATTTCTTCTTCTGGATTCCTTAAAAAATACCCAAAACCCCAGTCAATACTGTAAGAGTGTTGTGAGGCTTACTGCTTTGGAGTTTGGTGTTTGACTTTGGAGTTAGCAATTGAAACTTGTGTTTTCATAAGACAAAGCAATATGGAATATAAACCAAGATAAGTAGAATGTCTTGTTTTTCATATTCATTTCTTGCCAGCGGAAGAAAATTGATGGTGACATGATAAAATATAAGAAAACCAATGATGGCTGCTCCTGCTGAAATCTCAGCCTCTTTGGTTATGAAAGCCAGTTTTCTGCAGTAGCAGGCAGTGGCAGCCTATGCATATAATATTTCTTTTACAAAGCAGAGAATGTGCAGTCTTGAAGTGCTAAACTGGTTTATTTTATCTTGTTTCTTCAGTTTGAGTTTTTGTTGGCTTGGTGTGGTTTTTCTTTTTTTAAATAATAAAGCTAACTGTGAAGAAGTGTAGAAATATTTTGAAAATCGCTGCACTGACTTTCCTGGGATGTGGTAAATATCGCTTTTCATGAGTAAAAACTATACAGTGTGGGAGATAGTTTTGTTTTTCCTACTAACAGTTTAAGGAAAAAGGAGGGAGAACAGGCTGTCAAGAAAATATAAAAATAAAAAATAATCCTTAAATCTCTGTATTTTGCATTCAGACATTCAGCTACAACATGAGCTATAGAATGACTTTTCAGGTTTTGGGGCTAGCTGATAAATTAAGTTCTGGCATTTTTCCTTATGCTGAAGTAAATCTTCATGAAAAGATGGAAAGAGGGGGATTATACTGAAATCACGTCTAGCTGTAAAATAAGTTAATGTTAATGTGCCTAGCTTCCAAAATTGCGTTCGTATGGAGCTTAAAAACCTGAAGGGCTGCAACTGGACATCTCTTTCTTGTTTAACATGATTGCAAGAATTTGTTGAGAAGTCATATTCAAATACTGAGATTATAAATTGTGGTGTTGTGTGGGAAGAGACTTACAAGAATAAACAGCATGTCTTGCTGCCTTTTTCCCACTCCCACCTTATATGGGAGGGATGTGGATGGAAAGGACAGATAAAGTGATCAAATAAAGCTGGCAGAAAGCATATGTAATACAATTGGGTTAGGGATCTGTCTGCTAAAAGGAATATATCTGTGTGAATGAAGACTTTGGGCTTCAGCTGTCTAACCTAGATAATTGAAAAATTAGATTCTTTCGTGAAAATGGAAACCAATATACTAGAAATGAAACATTTCAAAAATGTGAGCAAACCTAAAATAAACAACTTCACAAAGCAGCTAAAGAAGCTCAGCTCAGCAGTTACGGTGATTGCTATTTGGCGTGGGAGCCATGATTTAATTTTCTGAGGAACTGGAGAGGCGAGTCCAAGTCCCCTTGACCAGTACCTGACCTGTGGGGTAGGGGTGGGGATCTGAACAGCTGTCTTATGTATATTCATAAGCATTCACCACAGCAGAAGTGGAGCCTACATATGTCAACTCCTAGGAAAGCATCTCAACCCCTAGAAGAAGTAATTGTCTTGCAAGAAACAGCATGTCAGCGAGAGAGACTGAGAGGGTCACGGCTTCTTGTGGCTTTCTGGTCTCACAGCTGGGCTTGCTACCATGATGTGCTAGCATTGCTCTAGCCAGCTGAAGAGACTGAACCTGAGCATCTGAAACACCCCCAATAGTTAAGGGAGAAATAGAAGTGCATGCTTTTACCTATTTTGTGGTTGTTGTTCTGTTTCATGGGCTTTTAAAAAAAAAAAAAAAAAAAAAATTAAAAAAAAAATTGGTGGGTAGTGGGGGGATTTAGGTGTTTTGGGTGGTTTTGTTTGGTGTTTATTTTTTTTCTTTCATTTAGCAAAACCAGCAAATTTGGTTGGGGTGGTGTTTACTTCTAGCATTGGCTTCTGCTCGAAGAATTATCTAAGCATGAAACAGTTACTGCCTGGCCATAGCCTCTCTCTTTCAAACCTTCTGTGTGTGCCAACACACATACTGTTCTTGTTTCTAAATTGTGGATTATGGCTGTGGTGTGCAGCATTCTTGCATGAATCTGACATGAGAAAAGAGATTTCTGCTGGAAGGCAAGATCCTTGGAGGCATGAGCCCTATGCCTTGATTTATTTTTTTGATTGCTTTTCTGTATGAAGATAAAAGCATAATCCCTTGCTCACTACACTGACAATACAATGTGGAGGGTTTTTTTGCCCCTAGGAGAGTCCATATGGAAACGTGGTCTGACCTAAAAAAATGAACAGTTTATTGTAGCCAGTATTAGATTAAAAGATTGCTGTGGTCCTCTGATCTATTGCTTCAGTGTCAGTTAATTGTCTAGGCTGTGCTTTATAAACAAAAAGCTTTTGAAAGTCCAGCCCACAACTATATGGGAAGAAATCCCTGTTCGCTTAAATTTTTTCTCATTTCTTCTCAGTGGATAGGCAAAGACTAATTTTTAGATGCTGTTACAAACCAATGAAGGAATGGGATTCCTTCTCTGCCATCTGAAAGTTACAGAAAAAGCTTTTCATAAAAGTGAAAGCACCACTAAAGTCTTAATTAATTGACATCCATCTCTCTTAGTGAGCAGAGAAGGCAGGAATTAGATAAAGTTATTTCCTTATTGCTGGGGATTTTTTTTTTTGTAGACTTCAAATTCAGGAGTCTTTTAGATTACTTTTTAAAAGGCCAAAGATGTAATCTTTAGAATATAGTTTGTTGTTTGGTTTTTTTGTGGTTTGGTGTTTTTTTTTCCACACAGTTGAGTAGCAGGAAGAAATCTGTTGTATAAAGGCGATGTCAGGATCCAAATCTTTAGACTGCTTTTTATCTGAAGTGTGAAGTTCTAATAGCCATTTTAAAAGCTATTGTGAAGCACTATTCATATCCTTCAAAGGTTAAGTTTTATAGCTTTTTAAAAATGCTGTGTGCTTAGGTTACAAATGCATTTTGAATTCTCTAGTACTATCTAAAATGTTAGTGTGGTGGAAGATACTGAATCTGAATGATCTTTTCCAACCAATGACCAAAACAGTGAAATGTAATTTTTTTTTTCCTCAATAGACAGTTTCTCCTTTTTTCTTATAGAAGTAAAATGAATGGTTTTGAATAGAGGCAATGGATGCAAATATATCAAGTATACTGTGTGCTATGAATGAAAGTACTTGAAGCCTTCAAAGTTAGGTCAGTGAAAAATCCTGAGGGAAGAGAAGATTTCAGGCGTACACTTGCAGTCTTCTGACAGACATGCAGTCTGATTCCTTGACATATATATCAGACTGAATGGGGATTGTGTTGGCCAGCTCTACCTGGTGAGCGACTTTAGAATTAGCAACAGATGAAAGAAGGCACATAACATCTAACTAGCGAGGAGATATTTGTGTATCTCAGCAGTTCCTTGTGCTTTTCCTTCTGAGAGGGTGTTTGTGTGTGTTCTTGTAGGGGAGATTCCTTACGGATGACCTGTGACCTTGGACAAAGACAAGGAATTCTGGCTTGTGTCATCTAAGCTCCTTATGTTAAGAAATGCACAATTTTGGCTATAGTTGAGGGGTTGGTTTGTTTGTCTCTAACTACATACCTGTGAAAAATGGGTCTGATTCTAGTTATTTTTGCCCTTACTGGTGTTCCAGTATTTTTCTTAGCACTTACATACACAAGATAAACAAAAAACCCAAATATTTTAAGAGCCTGCTGGCTTTCTTGGGCAGAATGTGCTAAAAACCACTACAATTCTGTTTTTAACAAAACAATGAAAACAGGTACACAAATGAAAAAAGAGTGATAATGTGAATAGTGGCTCCTCACAACCCTGTAGATCACTTGAGAAGCTGTGACTTAACATGCTTTATGTCACTATTCTTCTAGTATATCCCAGTAACTACAAGTGGCGTTATTCCTCTAAGCCTGTGCAAAAAATTTTGGTTTTTTGGATGCAAATGGTTAAGACTGATTAAAAATAAAATCTCATCTATGTGTGCAATGCCGAATTTATTAGTGAAATTCTTGAAAGTGTTACCCTCAGAATTTCATCAATTTTTATTTTGTATTCAGTGTTATCTACCATGCAGAGTATGTGGCTGATGCTGACTGCAGAAGCGATTAGCCCTTTTGAAGGACAGGGTGGCAGTAGAAAGATAGGGACATTTTTTTTTCTCTCTGAAAATGAGCACATCTAGAATCTGGTGAACTTTGGCAGAGACCAACAGAGCAACACTTTCTCTTACTTAGAAGCAGCTTTTCTGGCACAGAAGCATGACAGCTTTTGTGTCCTCTATTGGCCCAAGTCAGATGTGTCAGAGTAAAACCTTTGCTTAGTGAGGGATGTCCATTGTGGCACAGAAATAGGGGAGCAAACTCAAACACTGTTGCTGGGCTTCCAACACTATAAAGTGCCGCTCTTGCTCCCTCTAACTTTCCTGTCCCAAGATTTTTTTGTTAAATTTACAAGCTGTAAATAAATCTGGGATTTAAATTATCCTGCCACATGTTAAGAACCCTTCACCAAAACAAAAACAAACCCACCATTTAAACTGGGTCTGACTTTGTTAAAAGGAACTGTGATTTTATCATGTAGCTACAAATTATTGTGAATAACCATCTATTTGAACAGGTTGTGTACTTCTGAGAATAGATCTGTTCTTTTTGATGGTAACCATAGTGAAATGCCATTCAACTTTACTTGACTTCAGAAGAAACCTTGTAAAGAACTTTATGTGGCTAAACCATTTGTTTAACATAACTGGAGTTCCTATTTAGCAGTATGTTTTGTGATGCAAAACACACTTGGGGATAAATTTTTCTGTGCTTCTTGATGATTGACTTCACATCAGTTATGTATTTAAAGTTTTACCATGCTATTTATGTTGTTGCTCTAAACAGATTCTGAGTGCCATTCTATATAATATCTGAAAGGAGAATTATTGCGTAATGGCATGGGCTAGTCAAAGCACTGAGAGGCAACTTTCCTAGTCCAGCATTTTCAATATCCGAGTTTGGTCACTATAATTCTGTGTGTGATAGCAGTTGGCTAATTACAAGTATATGAAAGTGTTTGGTTTATTAAGCAAGATAGACTGGTAATAAGAGGACTTGGGGTTTTTTTCCCTGTAAGATTCAAATTAAAGTAGGTCTGAGAGTTCTTACTGTTTGATAAAGCTGTGAATGTGGCTTTTGTGATTCCCTTGTTAAAAAGTGTACAGTAATTAGTATAGCTACAAAGAGAACCATTCAAGCAACATAACATTTAATTGGAATTGTTAAACATTTAAAGGTAATAATATGTGAACTGAGTGTTGGAAAGTGATGACAATTTTGTTTTAGTCTAGAAAATGTGGAATTACAGGTTAATTTTTTGGGTTACTTATCTTTTCTGATACTTCTTAGTTTTTAATCTCAGCCCAGTGAAGTATTTTGCATTTCCATTTTTTTAATTGTGTTGTAAAAGAAACATAAATAAAAATGACATGTTCTAAAAAATGAAGTACGATTATCAAGTCTGTAATAATTGGGGGGGAAAAAAATCTCTTAAGCCTGTAAATCTTTTCCATATTAATTTATGCCAAGTCTAGAAGTTCGATAAGCCCTGCTTATGGGAATACACAAAGGATAAAGTGGTCCTGCTAAGAAGTTCTCACTGTTGTACTTACGAAGCAGTAATTTAAATTGCAAAGTAAATATGCAGGTTTAGCTTATGGTTTGTTACAAAAAGTGTAGTTCAATGCATCAACATTTCGGAGCTTTGTTTTTTCTGTATTAACTCCTCCCACCCCAAGTCTAAACCAACCAGAACCGAAGTCATTTCATATTCACATAAAAATAGGTTGCTGTGCTAGTGTTCTCAAATTGGATAACACCTATTTTTCCATTTTAAAACTCAAAGACCTGGATGGATCATACAACCATGAGTAAGAGTCTGTAAGATTATTTTGTCATCTTCCGAAAACTGGATTAAACATTAATGTACAGAGTTGAGAAAGGGGGTAGGCTGTTAATGATCTTTAGCCTCAAAGACTAAATGTTTGAGCTCTCTTATCTAGCAGTTCCCCTCCTTTCCTCTTTGTCCTTATTCTCCTCCTTTCCCTAGCGATGGGGTGTTTCCTACCATCTGCCTTTCTGCTTCCTCCTGCTGCCCCTTGTTGGGGTTGTTGCAGGCGTCTCTAGGCTCCCTGTGCTCCCTCCTGCGGCAGCATCCATACTAGCCAGCGGAAGGGGCAGGCGGTAGAACGTGGTGTACATCCAACAGCCAAACGTCCTGCTGGGACCAAAGTCCAGCCGGTGCAGTTTTGCCTAAAATGTGCCTCGGCATGGCCACATTGTGCTGGAGCACGTGTGAAACCACCAAACAGCCATAGGCATGGGGAGCCTGTGCCCTTGCTCTGCTTAGCTCACTGGTGTAGATGTAGCCTGCATGGTTACCCCATCCCATCCTTATTTATCATCGGGGGGTTACATCTGGGGAACAAATGGAGGAGTATGTCTCTGTTAAGCTGTTCTGAAATAGAAGTTTTTAATGCTCGAAAGATTTAACTGGAAATTAATTTTAACTTTGCAGACCCAGTGTTTTCAGACTAGTTTGGCTATCGCTTTGTGACCTCATTCAAGTATTTAACCTCACAATGCATGAACAGTGAGCTGCTATTCAGGAAAAACTTTTTGCTAAAAAATAAGGTGAGGTTCTGAATTCTCAGTGTGATCACTAAATAGAAAGAAATACATGAGCTTTCTGTTAACATAGAAAAGAAAAATCCGAGACAAAGTTAAAATATTTCTAAAGATGTAAACAACACAATTTTCACAATTTTCTCGAACATTCCTCTTACCTAGGGCATTAAGAGCTTTGCAAAGGTTTCCTTGATGAACAGAAGTTTCTTGCTCACAAATACTTAGCTCAAAGTTCAAACTGAAGCATATACTATTGGGAATAGTAGGATTTTTGTTACAGTTTTTATCCACTGTTACAGAAGGTGCCCCATCTCTTGGATTTTCCTGCAAGTCCTGTTTACAAGTTATTTTGCAAATTGCAAATGCCTTCTAACTTGCAGTGGGAGTCTAGTACCCACATTAGAAGCGGGGGGGGGGGGGGGGGGGGGGGGGGGGGGGGGGAGAAGACTTTTCTACTTTCCCTGACAGTAACCTCACTGTTTGGATGGAAGACAGTTGTAGGCAACAACAAGAGCAATGTACTTAACAAACACAAACACTGTATGGTTTTGACATTGTGTTAAACATTTTTACCCAAGAGTAATTGCCCTAATCATCTTTATGTAGTTCAGATAGTTACTTTGAGGCATTCATCCTATAAACCTACAATTAGAGCACTTAGGCACTTGCGCAGGTGCAATTTAGCAATGATACAATAAGGATAACAATGAAGCTAATTTTGTGTTCAGGGGGTATTTTAAAGTAACTAAATTTCATGGCAAGGCATGTAATTAGACCTGTTATTGTAGGAGGAAGGTTGTGAGGGTAGTGCCAGGTTACAGTACACCGAATTCAGTAATTTTAAGTTTCAGGTCATTTTTGGTTAATGAAAAACACAAATCTTGAGCTCACCTGTCGCTTTTTCTTAACAACTCTCTGCTCTTTGTGATACATAATCCTCCAAAAAACACCCACAGACATGCTCTTTTGAAATTCCTGTGTGGAAACGTCAAAACTTAAATGCTTTAGCATAAACAGCCTTACACAAAATTCTGCTTTTTGATCTATGTGAATGTCATTGTGAATGTTTCTTGGATTTAGTATTTGGGTTTTGCCATTGGAGACTATTAAGAAGGTATGGCTTTGAAGAACAGCGACAATTTCATTGCTGCCTCTCGAGTGAGGATTGTGAAGAGTCTGTGTGTACTGTTAAGATTGTTGAGATTACTTACACTCTACCTTGTGTTGGTTCTTTAATACCAGGCCATCTTCTTAATACAAACCCCTGAGCAGGGGATTTTTGCCTATGTTTTTTTTTCCTGATTATGTGCTACAGGGATAATAACCTTTTCAGATATTTAGTCAAGAAGCAATGTATAGCTACTTAACACTTACTGCATAGCCCTGTCTCATGCATCATAAAACTTGTTTCTTGTTACGGGCTTGTCCAGACAGGTTTGCTGGGGAAATTTACAGCAAGTCAGTTGAATGGGTTAGCTCAAGAGCTCAGAGTCATTCTCTACTCCAGCATGGGAAATATACGTGGAGGTTTGCAGTTGTCTGTATCACACGCACTCATTCATTTTTTTTTCCACAGTATTTTTCCAGGAGTGCAATGTGCCCTAGGAAACAAACCCTTAAAATGTGCTTTGAAACCATAGAGTGTCACTAGGCACTTGAAATAGAAATGAGCCATTATCTGACACATTTTCCAGGGATTGTACTGACAGGGGAAAGAGCTCTGCTCTAAACTTAATCTCCTGACTGCAGGTGTATACTTCTGCAGTATCTGGGTGTCATTTGCTGAAGCTGTGAACTCTTACCTGGCTGGTTTGCATGCTGTTGGTTTGGCACGTATGCTATGAGAACTTTTGTCAGCTATAGGGCATATTAATATAGGCTTTTAAAAGTGCCTTGGTTGTGTGAACAGTTTGAAAGATTACCAGAAGCCTATTTACTTTTAGTTTTTGGAAATACTCTGTGACAAATTAAATGAAAAGCTACATGGAAGAATTGTGATGTTGCAACACAGCATCATGGAAAAGATGGGAGAAGGTGGTAGAGAGTATTATTAGCCACAAAAATCTGGATGATAAATGACAATCTTCTCTTTCCCTTAACATGTTTTGAAGAATTGGAATAAAAGTTGCTATATGATTAAAGGAGGAAGCAAGTATGTTTGATTACTACAAAATTAGCTTACCTTTCTGTATCAAAATTAAGGAAACTGGTTAAACTTGCAGTACAATAGCCACTACACTAACAGTGTAGGAGACTAAATACCTATGAAAAAGTAAGAAAAAAACCCCACCCAGATAATCTCTGCATCTGGACTTGAAGCATACAGTAAGATTTTTTTTTATTTTTTTTATGGCAGAGGATTGATATATTTCTGTTGTGACAGTGATGGTCACCCAACATCTTTTACAAGTATCTGTTGCCTGCCTTTTGGTTAATTAAGTTTTCTTTTGGTGAATGGTAACAGCTGTTGAAGGTAGGCTGCCTGCTTTAGCATGTTGCATGTATGTTAGCATGTGCAGAACAGCTGTTCCAGGTTCAAGTTTAATCTAAAATTTCACGAGAGGACACATTCCCATGTAACGCTTGGAAACCCAGGGTGCCAAAGAGAGCTGTGCTCACATGGGTCAAACTGTGGGTTTGAGAGTTTGTGGTTGAAGAAATGTTGTTGGTATATGAGCATGAGGTCCGTCTTTACAGGGTTGGTAAATACATGAGTGAAGCTCAATAATCTTTGGATGTTCTCACTGTTCTTTTCTGCTGTGTGAAAATTGTTTTCTAAAGGAAACAAGCTATTGCACATTTAAAGATTCTTATGAAAATCAGCCTTCCAAAAGACTGTTCTCCAGTGTTATATAATTAACCACTTTTGGAAACAAGGAAAGACAGATTTTTGAATGTATAATTTACACTGATGTCACAGAATCCATAATTCAGGAGATAAGGGATGGGGTTGTTTGTTCTTGATTGATTGTAATTGCAACCAGATTTTAAAGGAAAAAAAAAAAAGCAAAGAGAAATTCTAAAGGTAATTTTAACATGGAAAAAAAAAATAGACCATGGTACTAGTATGAAATATGTGACTTTTATCAATGTAAATTGACCAAATATTAATATCTTATTACAATATGCAGTGACATCAATCAGCCTTTGACCTTCTCTTTAATTCATGCTGATCCACTCTTCCTGAGGCTGTTGTATTTTCAGCCCCCCTGAACAGCTTCAAATAGCAGTTATTTGAGGGTGGGGGAAGATGAGCATGCTGGAGCTGTCAGATCTCATGCACACCAACCCTACAGACAAAGGGAGATTCGTGGTTCACTTGTAAGCTGTGGAAGATGTGTAATTAGAGGACACGGGGTTAGCTGCTGCAACGCGCTTGAGCCTCTTGTCTTAAACCAGTCTTGTGGCAGGTAGTCCTTTAAAACTGGTGTAATATAGATGGGAAATGGGTCTGTTCAGATACAGAGGGAAAGTTTGAACTGTCTCGCTCGTAGCTGAGAAGTTTAATGGAAGATTTGATTGTGGTTGTGTTGGATGTACAGTGACTTAGAACAAAAGAGAAACACAGGACAAGAATAAATGTTTGTACTTAGACTGTACTGACTATATTTAGATCAGACCGGCAAAAGTCTGCTTATTAAAATTGACTAATAAAAATCTTTCTGTGGCACAGTGGGAATCCTGAGGAAAGTACCAGGGGATGGGTAAATGCCATTGGACTTTCTCAGAAATTGTTGCCTTTTGTGAGGCACAGATTTTTTAAAATTTTTTTTTTTCTTTAGAGGAGAGAGGTGGATGGTGGGCACAAAAGGGGCAAAGTCTTCTCAGTGACTTCTTGGTATGAATCAGACAGGGTTGGCAGATCTAGGAGAACTGATGACGCTTCTGCAGGAGGCAAACTTCTCATTTCGGTGGCTTAGGGGGAAAATAAGAGTGATTCTGGAATTTCCTTCTTTGAGAGCCCTTCCTGAAGCAGTTTCTTCAAAGACCTATCTAAACCATGATAAGGGCAAATAAACTTGCCCCAATGCTTACAAGGAAAATATTTATTTTGTGGTATATATGGACAACACAGGAACTATGGAGTGAGGGCATGTTTTGTTATTTATCTCTTGATATTGTCAAATGGAGGAATGAGTTATGTGATGATGCAGAGGAGGCCATGAAAATAGCCTTACCAGATGGTGAAGTGTTACAGTTTTGGGACTGGAAACTCAAACATTGACGTGAAGATCCCTGAAATGAGAGATTCACTGTTAGACAGAAGAGCTTGTGAATTAGAGAAGAGGTTGTTGATCATCTCTGGGTCTGAATCTTGTTCTCTTATCAGGCTGTAGTGTTTAGAGTAGATTGCTTGCTTTCTCTTAATGAAGGCTAGCAGCTGTTCGCAGTGCTGAATTAAGCCCTTGGAGACATGCATTAGCAAGCAGTAGTACTCAAAAATACATGATAAATGAATGTTATATGGCTGCTCATTCAGCGTATATGCCTATGTGATGGCCATGCACGAAATACTATTTATAATAATATATTTCACTTCTCAGGAAAACAGCCATAATAGCCAGCTGGGAAATAAAGTAAGTGATCCTGATCACTCTCCGCCCTTGTTTATTCAGGTTGAAGTCTGCCGTGTGGCAAGCAAGCAGTTAAAAATAAAACTATAAATAATTGTGTTAATCAGTGTATAATTTATCTTTGTATTTGTTTATTGCCTTGGGTACTTGATTAGACAGCTCTAACATACAATTAATCAGTAACCTTCAGTGTTAACTTCTCAGCACTGTTTAATTAATCGGTGGTGGTGCAGAGGCTCTGCTGGCTAGGAAAGCCAGGAACTGTGCCATGTAAACACTTTTGTTAATGTCAAGTGAAGGTTGAGATATGCTTTATTTTTTTCTTTATTAGCTTAATTGAACTCATCAGCCTTTCAGGGTCTAGGTGCAAGTTGTAGAGGCAGGTCTAAAAAATAGACAAACACCATGGAAACAATGTGTCATATAAATGCTGGAAAGGTTTTATGCCTTAGCCATTATCATAAGTCTTTTTGACTGTACTGATCATCACGTGTTTATTAAGTACCAGTACAAGGTAAAGACCAAAGTGAAATCAGTTATGTTGATAGTTGTATATTTCATTAACACTGACAATGCGAGGACTGATATTTACCTTTTCTACACACAGAAAAGCTACCTGCAGATCTAGTAAGCATGGTGGGTTTTCATCTTGGCACTGCAGACAATTACTGTAAACAGAGGAACTAATGCATTTTGGGTATTGGATCTTTGTATATGTCCTGTGTGAAAGAGATTTTGAAGTTTTTCCACAGGTGTGTAGGAGAGAGTGAAGAGGTGGGTTCTGGTTCTGGGATTTTACAAAGAAACCACATGTCAAAGTTAAGCCTTGCACACCTACAATGTTATTCAGGCCCTCAAAATACCATGAATGTAGCAAATACTGGTTTAAAAATTGACAAGTCTTGATTACTTCATAACAGTTATGTGATCTTGAAAGTAAAATTGCACATTTCAGGTATGATATTTTGAATTTAGCTAGACATGTGAAGATTGTATGGATGAAGTACAAGTGGAAATGCTGTGTGTACGTGTTTCTGTGAAAGTGCCAAAAGAAGGAGCAGCATGAGAACTGTAAGAACGGCCTGTCTTGAAAACGAGAGACACAATTTGAGGATACTGCTCCCAGGACGCCATTTCTAGTAGTAAAATTGAAGAACATATGGTTTCTATTGAGACCAGAAGGCTTGCACTCTAAGACCACAACATAGATGACTCGGAACACAATGTCTCCTGCTGGTGACAGGACAATGACAACGAGGTTGCAGCGTATCACCTATATGATTTTTCTTTCCTGTTAGCTCATGAGGGAAAACCAAACATATTTCAAACAAACAAGGAGAAACAACCAGTGAACAGCAACCTGTCCTGATATATGGAAGCTGAAGTAAGCAACACTTTGAAGCAAAGGACGGTTCCATAACAAGTGTTGACCCCAACTGTTTACATGAGAAGGATTTGATAGCCAGCATCTTGTGTTATCAGTGTGGCACACAAGAGATGCCGGCCAGGCCACTTGGGCACACATGCTTTGGTACTTCCAAGTCTGTGATCGCAAGAGTGTGAGTGAATGAAATCTGTGAGAGAATGGAGCAGGTAAAACAAATTAGAGATACAATAAATAAATATCACTTTCCCTTTCCAGATACTTTTCCATAGAGTTCTCTTACAGAAATACTGTCAAGGGTGGTCTTTCCCAGTTGTTACAACTCAAGACTTGCTACAGTACATCTTGATCATGTTGGTTAGAATATACTGGTTAACATGCATTCTCAATTCAACATGTTCATCTTCAGGCAGAAGAAATAATAAAGTCTCTTTTCAAACAGCTTCATATTGTCTATCCCACACCTCCCTTCTACCTTCTCAAACTGCTGAAACCCTGAGGTCCTCTCCATGATAATCCTGACCCACTTCCAGGGAGAATCAGCCAGACATGACTTAATATCTCCAAAGGGGAACAAATTAAAATGAATATGTGTTTAATATAGTCCTCTTCCGTGTAAGTGAGAAAATTTTAATTACTTAAGATGCTTGAGGCTGGTAGCTGTGTATCATCTCTGAGATGTTTTCAGGCCAATGTAATTAGGCTCAGCTGATGGATGGACAGGTACACAGCTCAGTGTGGTTACACAAGCTTTGTTTCCATAGGACACCAGGCTTTCATTGAGTGGAAAGATAGATGGAGATTCTTCACAGAAAGTGAATGAGAAATAAGTGGCAGTACTGACAAAAATGCCAGACCATGAACTGAAAGAGTGAAAAGGTAGTATTGCAAAATCAATGCAGCTCCCTCATGGGGTAATATAGAGGGGTCATCTGTCTTCCTCACAGAGAGTCATTTGCATCAGATACAGCTGAATATGTTAAATGGAAGCCTCATCCAAAAAAAAGTATCAAGGATGGCACCACTGAAAAAGACCAATGTTATTCCTTCTACCTGACAGGTTGGGCTGGAATAGAAAGGTTGCACTCTGTTGCACAAAACCCAATGCTGTCAGGGCCGGGGGGGAAGCCTTTTGCTAGTAGAAAACTAGTTATAGAATGCTTTAACTGTGAAGGAAATAGTCTCCTTTACCCTTCCTCATTCAAAGGTGTGCTATTTAATAAAAAGAAGAATCGGGCACTTTTTGTGTTTGTTGTTTTGGGTTTAGCATGACCTACAAAGCCACCATATACTCAGATGTGGGATTCCCTCTGCCAATATTTAACTTGTGCACTCAAGTGTGTATTTTTGTAATACTCACTGAGATTCTGCAAAGTAGACATTTTTATTCATTGCACGCATCTGGTTGCTTTAGATAAACTAAGTAAAAGGTGAAATACTGATGATAGTATTTTTCAGCTTAGTCTTTATTTCCCTGTGCTTTGCCCTAAGCTTCAATATCAAACTATTTCTTAGGCTGGAAGTTCATATTACATTATTTTTCTTAGGCTGGAAGTTCATATTACATTATTTTTCTAATACGTAGACTAATCTGAGGACACTGAAAGGCTCATTACTGCTGTAAGTCTGGATACAGTGACCACTGCTATCCAGTGCAGCTCTGTATCTGAATTCTTATGGCCCCAAGTATATGACTGAGCAAAGTAGCTAAAACAAATCGCTCGAATACTAAGAGACTTTAAAGTCTGGAGGCAGCTTAAATGCATTTTTCGCAAATCCATCATTTACACAAGATTTAATACCTTAGAATTATAAAATTGATATTGAAGTAGACTTAGAATTACTTTTTTTTGTTACCATGGATGCTAATAGACCAGCTAGGGGTAATATTTTCCTGATCTGTGGCTCATGAACAAGGAGAAACTGGTTGGTGATGTAATGAATGACTGTAGCAAGCATGAAATGGAGCTCAAGGTCTTGAGGGGTTCTCAAGTGACCTGGCAAGTCTTTAAGGCTAATATCGCCCCCTCCTCCAAGCATGAAAATGTTTCTACCTGGTATTCAGGGAAATGAGTAGATAGATCACAACTGAGCTTCAGTTTGAAAGGGCAGTACTGGGGAGGTGGGAACAGGGGCAGACTACGAAGGAGGAATTGAGAAGTGTTGCACAGGCACATAGTGATTGTGTTAGGAAAGCCAAAGCTCAGCTGGAGCTGAAAGTGGAAAGGGACATCAAGGGCAACAAGGCAAGCTTCTGCCACTCCATGAGCAGTAAAAGAACAAAGAAAGAAAGTGTGGACCTGTTCCTGAACAGGACAGGTGATTCAGTGACAGTGGCCATAGATAAGAAGTCCTCGGAGCCTTCTTTCCCTCAATTTTCAGCAGGATCTCTCAGAAGTCTTGATAGACAAGCTAGCAGTGTGCCCTTGAAGCAGAGGGCAAAGAGTATCCTGGGCTGCACTAATAGGAGAATAGCACCAGGTCAAGTGGTTATTCCCTTTACTTGCTACTCACTAGACCACATCTTAAATACTGCATCTGATTTTGGGCCAGACATGGATAAACTGGAGCAATTGGTGGGCTGGGGGAAGTCCTGCCGTATGAGGAGGGGCTGAAGGAGTGGGGCTTGTACAGCCCTGAGGAGAGGTGGCTTTAGGGGCACCTGACAGCAGCCTCCTCCCTATGTGGAGGTTACAGAAAGGCCAGCCAGGATCAGTATTGAGGTTCAGAGGAGTGAGAGTAAAACACAGTTGTCTTAAGTTGAAATAGGAGAGCAAAGAAAACAAATACTTTCACTGGGAGGGTAAGGAAATCTCACTGGGAAGGAACAGGTTACCTGGAGAGGTTGTGGTTCCATCCTTGGAGGTTTTAAAGATCTGCCTGAATAAAGCCTTGAGCAGCCTGATGTGATCTCATGGCTGATCCTGCTTTGAGCAGGGAGCTGGACTAGAGACCTCGCAGGATCCTGTCCAACCTGAATTACTCCGTGATGATTTTTTGAAATAAGTTAATCTCTAGATTATTGTCCTTCCTTTGCTTCCCTTCTTCACTTGTAGTCTTATGTTGGACATACATGAAGATTATGTGAAATATGTTGTAAGAGGAGAAAAATATCTTTTGAAACCCTGGTTTGGGGGGTTTATCCAATAATAAATTGTGTTTGAAAACTAGGCAAAGCTGGTGCAACGTGATATGTTTGGAGTTAGTAGTCTGAATTGTGAATTTTTGTTCCTAAAGGCAGCCTGTTAGCAATATACAATCCCAGCACAATTCAGTGATTTCCTTACGTATGTGGGAAATGTATTGTGTTTCCCCTCTGACTTTTCTCTCCTCCCATACTTTACTACAAAGGCCTGTGTCACAGCATACATTTCTTGTTGACATAAAATAGTAGGAATCTAATACTGCATACTTGATAGGCTGTGTGTCATAAGTATTAGATACCAGACATACTGGTGCCAAACTAACTAACAAAATCATTTATCAGATCACTTCAGGGGTTTTCCTGCATTTGCTTTACCACTCTCTGAAGAGTGATGTAATAGGCTCTGACTGACTTCTTGTCAGCAGGGAATATACAATACGATGTCTGGCTTTTGAAATCAAACCTCCCAGGGTATGCTTTATGCAGAGAGCTGTAATGTGACTCTTGAATTCTCAATATAGACAAGTCCACTTTCATAAAAAGGCAGTTTAGTATGAATGACAATGCAAAGCACTAGAACTTAATGTTCAACATTTACCCCCTGCTATTTATCAGGAACCATTTCTCAGCTGTGCATTTTTCAGAAAAGGAATGACTTAGGCCAGGTCACTTGAATTGTTCAAAGCAGACAAGGTGGAGAACTCATACTGTATATACTTATATACTATGTAAGACAGTTGTGTTTTGTCAGGAGGATGCTCTGAATTGTTGATCTTTTTTCTGTGTGGCTTTTATTTTAGATATGAACATATAATTGTAACGTTATCCTCCTAGCCAGCCATGACTTCTCTGTACCTCCCTCCAACACCATTGTATGAAAATATCAGTATAAGGAATGTATATGCCTTTTGATGTATTTAGTCTGCAGGGGTATTTAAAAGCCCTTACTTTCACTGACAAATAGATCATCTAAGTAGTTTCATTGAAATAAGCCATTATGCTGGCAGGTATCATGTGTTTTGTACTTCTAAGAAAAAAAGAAAGAGGAAAAAAAGTACACTGAATTGCTTATTTCTTTTGGTGTCTTTTTTTTTTTTCTTGGTGGGTTTGTAACCAGAAACTTCTGTTCCTGGGCTTTTCTTCTTTGGGCAAAAATAATTTAGAGGGTAGAGTTTGAAAGTCTCTGTGCTAGAAAGCTTGACAGGTCTTACTTGCAAATTTGTAATTCTTCAATTGTTCAATTCCCACTCCTGAAACTTTTGGTATTTCGGGGTCTTCCTGAGACATTGTTGGCAATTACAATAAGAAATATCATCAGTAAAGACTGTAGTACTCAACATTCTCTAAAGGTGCCTGTAATTTTTACTTTATTGTTCAGGGGTATTACTCTGAAGAACTTGTGTATTTCGGTCACTATATCCCACTCTCATCTGGATTCAACATCAAAATAAGATACCAAGTATTGTACGTCATTGCCAAACATCTGTTGATGCTGAATCATGATGATTTTTGAATAACTGGAGCAAGATTTTCCCAATAGCTCAGCAGTGTAAGTTGGAAAACTAATTTGGCACTGTAAATGGATTTATCACCACATGGACACATATAGTGCAGAGAGTCTTCTACCAGCCTTCAGAGATCTGTAGTTTATCATAAATATGTAAGCCTGTGTTCTCAAATTCTTGGGCTTTAATCTAGGGATTATGTGATCTGGACAGGTTAACTAAATATTCTGGGTTGTCATTTTGTTTCTCCTTTTTGAAATTAAGTTTCACACACTGTGGGCTAACAATTGTGCCTATTTAGAAAGCAATTAATGGCTTAGTCCCTTTGAAACAGAGTGTGAAGTTAAAGGACCTGGTAACTCCTGGAACTGATGCAGTGAGATCAGGTCCCGTTACCTTCATCTTACAAACTTCAGTCTGTTAAGTAACATCCTTAACACTTAGCTTTCAGTAATTACAAACCCTTGCATTCCTTTTCCAGCCATTTTGGAAATGAGAAGAGCTGGGGCTACCCAAGCTGCCAAGAGATGCTGCCTCCCTAAGGTTCGTAGCCTGGCGCTTCCTAAGGTCCTTCAGTCACACCTCCCTTTCCTGCTTGCTGGTTCCACTAATGTCAGGCTGGTGACCTGAGATGTCTGCAGAAATGTTTGTGTGTCTGTCAGGCTGGTGACTCTGTACATAAACACCCTGAACTATGGTCTGATGTGACCTTTAACATTCTACATTTGGTGGCAAGTTCATTACTCTGCTGGATGTGGAGTCCAGACTCTCTGTGCTCAAACCTCTGTTAAACAGTTGATTTTTCTCTTTTATTTTGTTCAGCTTTTGTGCCTGAAAAATAGAAATCGTAATCCTGCTCTTTCTAGGTAGCTTATATAGATATAGCAAAAAAGCCTGTAAACTGCTGCATTCAAAAAATCTTTGTTATTTAAAAATAAAATGGTATGAAATATATATCAAATACATGGGAGTCCTAACGTGTGCAAATTTTTATATTGACTTCAGCATTTTTACAGTACACTGGTACATGTTTTGCAATTAATTTCAAATGGAAAAAGGATGAAAAGGCAATTTTTTTCCCCTTTGTCAGCTAATTTGTTTTCTCCAGCATCATCGTAGCACGTGTCATGGTGTCTGCTGGATTTATAGTAACAGGATATAATTAATTAAGAAGAATCTCTCCAGAGCTAGTTTCTAGATCAGGTGAAACCTCTGGCCTTGTCCTCTGCTTTGAATGTGTGTATGCTCTTTTGGTGGGTGGAACAGACACATCTACAGAAAACTTATTGGCTTTCATTTTGTTCAGAGCGTCTAGTTTGTTGCTTGGGGAGGGCAAAGGGCAGGAAAAAGAGGGAATGTGGCCAGATGAGCTGTGTGGTTTTGCTTGTCTTTCTCACTCTAGTTTTGGAAAGTTTTAGGTGAGGAAGTATGGCCTGGACTCATCTACAAAGAAGAAAAGAGGTAGCAGGTAGATCAATATATATAAAGAGTTGGAAAGGAAGACTGGGAACAAAGGACTCTCCACTGAAGCTCTTGATGCTTTTCCTCTATCTTCTCCCAGATAGAGCTAGGAGGGTAAGTGCTTCCTGGCCAGAAACAGAGCCAGGATTAGTTATGCTTTTGAAGATCACCAGGAGGAGACCCTTAGGGCTTTTGGACAGCTGTCTGTTGTAGAATTGACACTCAGGTAGTCCCATTGCATGAAAAAATGAATTCTGACCAGATCACATATTAGTGAGCCAGTAAGTATGCAGTGTTTCTTTCTTTGCTTTTTGGCATCTCTCAGGAAGCAACCCATGCACTTAAAATTGCTCCAAAACATTGGGTTTTTTAAATTGCGACAGAAAGTTAGACTTCTTTTAGTCCGGAGTTCTTCTAAGGGAAGACAACTGTGTCCCAAGTCTCTGTAGAGTACTGTCTTTTCTCTCTTCTGATTTTCCTTAAGTATTTCCCCAGTAATGGAATTGAAGGGCAGGGGAGAGGCAGAGTTAGCCTCCAGTCTGTTTGCTCTCATTTCATGTCCAAGAGCACATATCTTGACTTTGAAATAAAATGTTTCATTTTAATGACTATAAAGAACTTACTACAAAACAGTTATCTACCCAATAAAAAGTAAAAACCTATGCAAACCCCACCGTATCCCAGTCTGTCGGCCTTTGTGATTATCTTCTGTTGTGCACTTGAGATTTGTCCAAGTCACAGAATAAAGAGCCAACTCCTCTCTGTGCATCTAACCCTTCTGGGAGAAACTGCTTTTATGCTGCACCTCAACTACAGAATTTAAAGTCTGAATGTGGCGGTGGAAGACATCCAGGGTAAAGTCGCACCCCTAAAACTTTACAGTCTGTCACGTGCCTTACAGAGACAGCTTTCATACTGCAGAAAGGATGTAAAATACAACGTGCGTAACAAGGATTTGTTTGCTCGTGGCTTACACGCAGTTCTCACAAAATGACTGCAAAGGTGTAGGGCAGAAGGAAATGAAACTCTCTCCAGAGTACATGTCCAGCAAACTTAATACAGTATGTCAATACAATCTGCACCAACTCTGCTTTTTTCCCAGCCTTCGTTATTGGATGGTAGTACATCTTATGCTTAAATAATCTTATTCAATTGTTACTACTTTTGCTGTAGGAGGAAAATGCAGACATAGGTTAGGGCATGTAAAATCCATTTTCATACCATCAGTAGTATTCTCTACCATAAGGTTAAACAGAATTAACAGCACATGGTACCACATAAGTTATCCATGTTGGGGGCAGGGGAAGACGATAATTTCTATATGTTACTTTTGTGATCTCCCCAAAGAAAAAGAATGGCAGAATTTAGCCTTCCCTGTGAAGGGCCGCATATTGGTTAATGAAGTTCATCAAGTTACTGATATCAGTGACATCAGTCAGTCTGTGCAGATATGTGAGAAAATGAAGTTCTTGTAAGCATCCCCCAAATCAGTAGATATCAGCTAATTTCCCTGTTCAGTTGAGCAGATAGATACTCATCCAAATATCTAATCTTGATATTCTGAGGAGACAGAATAGTTAGGTAGTAAATAATGCAGATCCTTCTTTTTTTTTTTCCTCTCCCTTAAAGGACAAAGGACGCTGATTTAAGTAATATTGATTCACTAGCAAAACAAACAGGTACTCAGGTGTTGCGTTAGTGCAGTCTGCAAAAAAGGATTTGTTACAATCAGACATCAGTCTGAGAGAGATGATAGCACATTTAAACATTGAAACTAGAAGTTTCTTTACTGTGTCTCAAAGCAAGTTTCCTCAGCTCTTCATCACTTTGGGAGATAGTCTTCAGTCAGAATAAGTTAGGGTGATCTTTTCTTGAAGAAAAGCTAGGAAATTTGAAAAATCATGTGTATCAGAAAGAGAGCTAGATCAGGAAGAAAAGATCACTAAGAAATCACAAAGAGCCAACAGCCCTGTAAAAGATAGAGTAGCAGCTTACAATGCTTAAGGGAGAGAGTGTGGAGGATGACTACGTTGCTTGGGATGGTAGATAGAAACAGATAAATATTAAACTGTTTTGTTGAAGTTGCTAGTCTCACCAAAATGTTCCTAGATAAACTTTGTCTGAAAACAAGTGAGAAAAAAATTGGAATTCTTCCTTTGAAACGAACTATCTCTGTCCTTTCTGCGAGTTATAGAAAAAAAGATCTTTTTTCCTGTGTTGGAGAGCAGTGAATAGGAGAAAGGACTTGTTTCGTTAATCCTATATTTCTCATAGGAACAGACTTTCCTGTGAAAAATCAGCTGTTCACAAGTTCTTAATTGTTGCAGTCTTAAAGCTATAAACAGTTTTTTCTCACTTACTTTACAACATTTATTTACTTATTGTCAGGGCCAAATCTGCAGTATCAGAAAAGCTCACTAGGAAATTTCTTTGGTATTTACTAAGAGCAAATTGTATTACTAATTCTAGTTATTATTAATTGAAGCTATTAAATTAATTTGAAGAAGTAACATTAAACATTGCACAATTTTTTAATCTTGGTGACTGTCATGGTTTAACCACAGCCAGCAGCAAAGCACCACACAGCTGCTCACTCACTCTGCCTTGGTGGATTGGGGGAGAGAATTGGAAAAGTAAAAGTGGGAAAACTCGTGGGTTGAGTTGAAGACAGTTTAACAGGTAAAGCAGAAGCTGTGTGCGCAAGCAAAGCAAAACAAGGAATTCATTCCCCACTTCCCATGGGCAGGCAGATGTTCAGCCATCCCCAGGAAAGCAGGGCTCTGTCACGTGTAACGGTTACTTGGGAAGACAAACACCATCACTCCAAACATCCCCCCATCCTTCTTTCTTCTTCCCCCAGCTTTATGTGCTGATCATGCCATCATATGGTATGGAGTATCCCTTTGGTCAGTTGGGGTCAGCCGTCCCGGCTGTGTCCCCTCCCAACTCCTTGTGCACCCCCAGCCTCCTTGCTGGGGGCATGGGGTGAGAAGCAGCAAAGGCCTTGGCTCTGTGTAAGCACTGCTCAGCAGTAACGAAAACATCTCTGTATTATCAGCTTTGTTTCCAGCACAAATCCAAACCAGCCCCATACTAGCTGCTGTGAAAAAAATTAACTGTATCCCAGCCAAAATAAGCACAGTGACTTACAGTAATGATGATATCTTTAAAAAATTATGTAGGTTTTTAACAGAGATATAGAGAGAATCTTTATATATAGATTGTTACATATGTCTCAATGACATAAATTTTTATAAGTTGATGTCAATGTTACATCTTCTAAACACTCTGAATGTTTTAATGCTGCAGACTAGAGGAAGTGCCTGTGTAGTGTTCTCTTCTGTATTCAGTGTCTGAAATATCTGCTGGTCTTTGGAAAAAGAAATCCATCACTTATGTTATCTGTGAAAAGTAATACTCTCAACACTGATCTATTACATGATTTTGCAAATGTGTATTTTTTTCTAGTTGTATATCCTTAAAGATATTGGTAGCACTTGCAGCAAGTCAATGTCAGCATTTTTACTAGAAACCTTTACTTTTTGTCTGCAAAAATTGTAAAGTACTAAACCCACATATTTAGCATTTCAGCTTGCAAACAAGGGATTCTACAAAATCAGTGTGAGTATTTGTACTGATGCGATGGAAATAAAGATGCTTTTTTACAAGCATGTGAACCAAAACTTGATAAATATGTGAACAGTCTTTCAGGCTCCATAATACTGTGTTGTTATTTTTGTGTATGTGGACCTCCTCAGATACCCAAAGTCATTTGATCGTACAGCTAAGGGAGGAGGTCTGCTGGACGAGGAGATCTGGAGCCGTGGCGAGCATGGGTTCACTGGGTAGCCCCGCTCTGTTTGGGGGGACTTTTGGTAGTGTCGGGTGTGTAAGTGGTACTACCCACGGCAGGGCTGGGAACAGTTGCAAGTTTATGCGTGGTATATTTGACTGTCTGCTTCTGTGGAGAACTTCTTTATAATGACTGTCTGTTTCGGGGGTTTTGTTGAGGTTGTTACAAATAGTTTGAGTACAATAGTCACTGGAATTTATCTGACCACTTGGGAACATGTACGTGTGAGCCAGCTATCTCAATGGTGTCTGTTCACAATAAAGAGAAGAAAGGCATGATTCACCGTAAGGAAGAGTACTTGTTACTAGTTCCCTAGAAGTGCCTTTTTCTCTCATATGAGCATAAATATGATGCTTGGGTGATATAAAAGCCCATCCTGAAGGTAATTACAGTTAGGAGAGATAGTCTTGCCTGAGGTTACTGCTCTATTAATTTTCTTAGAATAAGAAAATGGCTGTAGATGGTTCTGTTGGGGGTTACAAGAATACAGTGCAAAAAATATCCTGAGTTTATGAGTTCATGACTCTCTGTGTTTTAATAACAAATTAGTTGGTAAGCTTTACATTAGCATACAAAAAATCGGTGAAATTTTTGAAATGCATGCTTAGCCCTGATAATATTTACCTTTTACAGTGAGAAAAGTGGGTGTATAGTTTAAAGCAGTTGTTGAGAAGCTGAAATGGCAATTTTACAGCATGAATATAAAAGGCAAGAGCAGTAGTGTGTTCAGCTGCATTTTTGTTGTAGGCTTTGTGTATGCCTCAGATACTGGTAGAAACAACTTGTACAGCTCAAGAAGGACAGTTCATGAGTCAGAATTAATTTGTATGCTAAAAAAAAAAAGGGATTTTGACATTGCTAAAGCACACAGACTACAACATTCACAAAACCCAACTTACTAAACCACAGTTTTCACAGATATACAAAAGATGTGGGTCTTGATAATTTAAAAAAAAACCACAATACAGAATTTTGTAATGTCTTATAGTACCCAAAAGTGTCTTTACAGATTAGGAAGCTTAAGATCCTCAAAGAATTTAGTCATTTAATACTCAAAAGAAATAGGGGTTTTAAGTTTTTTTCACTGTTCTTTGAAATTTTATTTTATAGCATGAAACATTTTTTGATGGGACCTGTTAATTTTGCCAATGTTTGGTATTGGATCCCATTCAATTCAGTTAAAAATTCATAAGTTAAATTTTTTTGCGATCTAACCTCTTGTTATTCAGTTGCTCCCACTTCCTCATCTTTTTTACTGATACTTTTCTTGCCGATGTTACGTTCGTATCTGCTGCTGTCAGTGATATTTATGCGAGGAACCTTGAGTAACAAGAACAGCAAATTTCAGAATGCCTCCAGAGTGACATTACTTGAAGAGTAAATCAGCATTTTTTTCTTCATAATTATTTTGGATACGCGTTTCACTTGATATGCTGCCGATCATGTTATAAAAAATGTTACTTCTTAGCATAATAGATACTACGGCTAGTGATAGGTTATGATACCTATCAAGTGAGGCATTTCTTGAAGGTATAGATTGCATCCTGTCTGTATATGTGCAGGATAACGATTTCTTTCGAGATCAAGTGTTAAGTTCTTGACTTCATCTTTTGACTGCAGAGTCTATTTCTCTTGCTTCCCAACATCAACTTCAGAATAGTTAATCAAAACCTCAACAGGTGAAGTGCCCTCCCAGCTGTTGCTCATGTGTTTTGGAGCCTGGCGGTCCAGGCATCTCTTACAGTACTGGTGTAATTCTTCCTAACAGGTAGATGATGATCCTGGTTTCCCACTAAGAGTCTTTGATACAATCCATAGAGGTGGCTACTTAAAGTGCAAATAGCACCTATTTTAGCAATCTTGTGCAGAGTTCAGGGGGAAAAAAAAGTCGTCTTTCACAACTTGAAGTCACATTTCTTTCTTGTCTCTTCCTTTTTTCTTAAAATACTCCTTTTTACAAAACTGACGTTCAGAAGATCTTTCTTCCCTGCGGTCTTAATCTGACATTAAGTTTCCTAATGGAACCACCCTTTGAGCCTTCCAGTCTTGATTGGTTGTAATTCTTCTCTTTCCAAGGGCCTTCCCTGTAGTTATTTGTTCTGCTCAGAGAGTTAGTGTTTCAGATCTTTCCTTACTCTTCAGGAGACAAATTTTCCTGCTTCTCCCAACTGTTCTTTTTCTAATGTCCCAGGATTCAGATGAAAAGTTAATTTGCCCATCAGTTAATCAAGGCTGTGTTCTGCTTCTGTTTTCATCGATAGCCAGCGCATCATAGCTGATTAGGAAATTGTTAAAACAGATTAACTTTAACTGTAGATTAAGGACCTAAAATGTTTGTTTTGGTCCTGGAGGGAGAGCCTTACAAGTTTAAAAGAACAACCTGTCCTCTTCAGTTAATGGGCAGCTGCTTCTTGAACAAACTTTGAGATTGACAAAGCCTTAATTAAATTGCTTAAATTCTCAGGTGTGGATCTGATCCAACACTCATTGAAGTTGATTGATGTCAGCAAGCTTTAGACAGACCCAAGTCTAACACAAAAGAGGTATTCGAGTGCCATCTCCACTGTCTCACAATAATTATAAAACAGCTCAGCAGCTTCTTTCTGTCTCCAATTGGAAAACAATGAGGTCACTTGGGTATTGCACTAAATGGCACCTGGAATATAGGGTCTCTAGGATGCTTTGCTCAAGTCTGTGGAGCTGCAAATTTATTGGTGTTATTACCTCCAGGTTATTATAAAACTCTAGAGCAAGATGATATTGGGTGGTTTTGAAGCAACTTTTTAACCTTGCTTTTGCTTTCTGTTTTGAAATTATATTAGAAGTTGTCATTCCTTAAGTGAAAAGACTTAATAAATGGAAATCAATCAAAATGAAAGGCCTCCATTAAAGTCAACACCCATCTGGTATTTGAGTATTCTTCTTACACTTGTTACCTAATTTGAAAAGGAGAATTAGATAAAAACATAGTATTTCACTGTAAATATTTAAGAAATGTCTTGACAGGGCCATGAATAACCTGATCTGGATCCTCCTTTGAATAGAAGGTTGGGCTAGTAGATGATCTCCAAAGCCCCTGAAACCTAGACTTTTCTATGAGCCTGTGATTCTGCAGTATCTTCAGGTGCATGGTGGGTATGTATCCACTCAGAGCTAGCTAATCCTGAAGTTGTATCTTTGACTAACTTTCCACTCATGCTTCTTTGTATTGCCACCTCTTCCAAAAACCTCAGTATAAAACAAAGTTCTAAGTGATGCACACCAGAAGAATTGGGAGTGCTGCTTCTGTACTTGGCAAGAGCTAGCTTTTCGGAGCACATTACTGTTAGAGTTTTAGGCCTGCAAGCAACAAGTGGAAAACCAAAGGAGCACTGGGAACATTAATGGAGCTCCTGGCAGGCGTGACAACAAATACAGCTAAGTGGAGTAAAGAAATAATTTATTATTTTGTTGCTTTTAAAAATTGTGTGATGGGCCTTAGACTATAAGACTATTTAATATGACATGGAGGACTTCAGGCATGTTTAACAGGAAAAAAAGGTATCTATACAGCTTACCTTTGTGACGCTCGATTTTTAGAGTGCAGTAAGATTATGTGGGGAGACTGATATTAGTGAAAAAGCACATGGGGTGCGTCTATAATGAGTCCCCTGTGAGGTTTTTTCCCCCTCTAATGTCCTGTCATGTGTTCCTTCCAGATGGAGATGAGTCCAATTCAGGTTAGTTTTTAGCTGGGGAAATGCAGGCTGAGTTATATCCTGAACTTTTATGTACACAAAGAGGAAACACTTGGCACTCCACAGTTGTTTGCAACTGGGCAGGAAAAAAGAGTGAGGGAAGTGTGGGGATTGTATCTATCAACAACTTGTCCTGTGGATCCTGCAGTGGATGAGGAGTTGCCTGATGACACCTTTCAAATGATGGGGAAAATGCTCTTAATTTACAGCACATGTGTCTGTCTGACATACACCAAAGTCTGTGCTCTTCATTCAGCTGGCTCTATTTGGCTTGTTTTCTAAGATGAGGAGCCTAAATTCTTGGAGCAAGCTGAAAAAATCCACAACTAAGGTTAAACTATATTTTACATATCTTACTACACATCCATGTTCAAAAGTTTTGATTCAAAAAATGTAATTTCTAAATATGGGTTTCTAAGAAGGGTTTTATTTTCTGTCCTAGGAACCTGAGATATCTTCAGATAGTAAGAAAAAACTGTTTATTTCTTTATTTTGACAATTTGTAGCTTTGAATTTGTTGAGTTGGGATGGATTTTGGTTTGGTTTTTTTCTTTCCTCCATCTCTAAATATATGAATTACAATTTTAATATAATTAATAGAGAATTCTATGGGTTTGCACCAGATTGCAGAATTTCACTTATTCATGACAATGGAATTTTGGGGGGTGTTATGTTGTGTAGAGACATAATAATCATAAGTAGCTGTGCAATTGGTTGTGCTTAACCTTGGGATGCTGAGCTGGATATCTTCTCAGAGTGTGATTGAGGGGCAACTTCAGGAAATCAGATTTCTCCATTATATGTCACTTTGATCACCCAAAAAGCAATACTGACTCTCTAAATTTATGTTAATGGCTGTGCTGTTATGCTCATACAGAAATACATCTCTGATTGAATTAACGTTTTTAAGAAGGAATCTGATTTATAAATGTTCTTTGTTAATGATTAACTGAATTAAAATATATCTGTGGCTTATTAAGGCTTACTGTTCTGTAGTTCTGCTACTTTTACTTATTCCTCTCTATTAAAGAATAATAAAGTTATTGTCTAGAAACAGCTTTACCAGCTGTGCTTCCCTTTTGTACACTTTTCTGATTGACAGCATAAAGTTGAGACAAATGTGGCCTAAAAGTAGTGTAGATATCTGTGGTAAGCATTCAGACCGGTGGAGCAGAACAGTACGTCATGGGGTATTCTGTTGAATCACTTGCTTATGGCTGATCATTCATGCTGTGGATGTACGCATCCAGACTGTGCATCTTTTCTAACACTTCATTTTTTGGCAGCCCCTCCTTAGTGGTAGCATCCGTGGGGGTTTGCTAACGGGACGCCCTACAGGGAGGTGTCATTTGTGTAAGCCAGACTTAGAGAAGCATGAAATAGTTATTGCTCTTTAGTGTCTTTTTTGACTGACTGGACTCCTCTGGAGCCAGCCTCTGCACTGTTGCGGAGCTTGTGGATGCAAAGCCTGAACGTAGCAGGTTTTAAGATCCCTTGAATCTATGAAATGTGCTGTGCCTAAGTAGAAGGCTGTCCTTGCCTCTTACCCCTTCCCATCTCCCTCAAGGAGCCTTTTCATCGCTTAAACCAACCAAAGTACCAGAGAAACGGCATATTTAAAATGGAATTCCTGGGTTAGTTTCATTGGAGAAGGCGATTTCAGTCTCTGTCCCCTTGTAATAGGCAGGTCTGCTCCTTTGCGCAATTTCATGCCTTGACTTAAGGAAGACCCTCTTAAAGAGTGAGGCCTCCAGCTTCCTATCTGTAGATGAAACTGCTTGTGAGAAGCTGGTGTGACCTGTTCTGCAATGGCACACACGTGATGCAGAGTGTCCTGGCAAACTCAAGAACCTGGTAGCAGCGGCACATGGCATGCCATTTCCGGCTCCGCAATTCCAAAGTGAGTTGACATCTGCTCTCTGGGTCCTACTCCTGTGACTACTTCAAGGGCAGGGAGGGTATGGGAGGTGGGGAGGAGAGATGGAAGAAGAAATGTTTTACCTTTCATCTCTTCCCTCTGCCATTTGCTTGTGTTGCAAGGCATTTGTGGCAGTCTGCCTCCAGAGATGTGTAGTACCTGGTACGGCGGCGGCTGAGTCTTCAGGTTGCTTTGTGCCAATATAATAGAAGTCCTAACAATGCCAACATTTGAAATGCAGAGAGAAATTGTAGTACCTTTTATCTGAGAAGTATGAAAGATTGTGAATCTGTAATAAGGGATAAAAAATATGCTGACATCTCTATAAAATCAAGTAGATTATATGTGTGTTTTAATGCTTGCTCTGCTGACTGCTTTTTGCTGTCACATAATTTTTGAACAGAAAATATAAAAGCAACTGAAGAGGAGTAATTCTGGTATTTGCACACAGTGATTTTATGTATAAGTGGAATAGCAATAAGTTGTTAGAAGACCTGATCAATGTGCTATAGTAGAAATGTTTTGAAATCTTGCTTTCCATAGTTGTGTGACAGGCAGCTCAGTCAAATTAAATTGTGTTTAGAACATGAGGTTAATACCTAGGAGACCTGAAATTGCATTTGTAATATAATGTATTATGGGTTTAATTTTCTAAGTAGCCGTGCCTCCAAGTGACACTTACAAGCAGCAGTTTAAAGCTGCTTCTTCCCACCTCATGTTTCATGAAGAACAAGCTGAAAGCAAAATCTGTTTTGTTTTTCCAAAACAGAAAATGGCTTTTTGTTTCCACAGTTGGGCACTAAATTATAACTTTTTTTTTCCCCACTCATTGTGATTAAAGCTAGAGTTTAGAATCTCAGAAGCAATTTATAAATTCATATTTCAATGTACAATACATATAGAATGACTTAAAGAATCCCTTGAACAATGATTACTACATTTGTTTGGTTTATTTATTCTCCAGGTATATAATGCTGCTTTGTCATAAAACCGCAGAGAAGTCCTGCAGAATTGTCACTATCGGACCAATTTCAGATTTTTCTGTGGAAATTGGTGAATTTTTGTACTAACTGTGCATTGGCAGGAGGTTATTTTGCAATGTCCATAGTAGCTGGATCAAATAGCATCTTTCGTGGTTACTTCAGAGGCAGCTATTCCTGTAGTATGTATCCCTGCAGTGGAAATACAGATCAGCCAAAGGAGCACGTATGCTGTAATCCGATAACAAAGGGTTGGATAAAACTTGATGTGCCTCGGTGGACCTGGGCCTCTGACATTGCTTCCTGCGCTGTTCTTTCTTAAACCTGAATGTGTTGGCTTGTTTTGCCAAAAGTCAACAAAATCACTTGTGTCTCTTTCAGTTAGTTGTGAAACAAGTAATTCATTAACCTGAAGGGGTCTGAACAGAGAGGGTTGTGTGAGTTGCTCAGTGAAGACTGAAGGCAGTCACCCTTCGGGTGAAAGATCCATTTGTTTATCAAGGTTTTTTTGGTGCAAAAGCATGTGGGCATTAGCAAGTTATAAGTTTAGGTAGACATATTTTAAAACCAGCCTATTGCAGAGTTCATTTCAATCTTCAAGGTTGTTATAGGAACCCAGTCTAACCTGCTTCATGATCTATAGGTAAAACCGACACTCAATAACAAATATATCTAAGTGGACTATATATATCCAAGGAAAATGTTGGACAAGAAAACTGCTGTCCAACTTCTATCTTCTAACTTAGGCACCTGGGTTAGATATGAATATACGTCAAAATGTAAATGAATAGCCATCTGAAGGCAGAGTTGTCTTTGTGAATTTCAGCTGTATTTTAGAAATACTCTCACTGTAATTTAGAATTGGTTGTGTGTCTTGCTGCACCTAAATTTCTTATTGTGAAATACGTAGGATTTGGGGTTTTGGTTTTTTTTAAAATTTTCATTAGTAATCTTTTAACTCATTCTGTATGTTGTTTGGGTAACTAAAACCCCTTCATGGATAGCAATTAAAAAGTTATTTTCTTAAATGCAGCAAAGAGATTCCCTGTTGAGGAGCTTCACTATTTCCCTAACCATATTAAAACATTACTTCTCACACAAGACTTCTTTAATTTTATTTTTTTATTTCTCCTTCATTTTTGTGGCACACTGTGGGCGTCACCATTCTGCTACTACTGTTAAGCTTTTAATTTTGGGGATATGCTGTTTTCTGCATGTCAGCTTGGGACCACTTTATGGGTGGTTTGTTACGAGTTGATTTTATTGTGCCCTTCATACTGAAACTCTAATGATATAGAAAATACAGTAATTGTTTTACATTACTGAAATACAAATACTTGCCTTTATCCTAGAATAGTTTGTCATCATTTGTGGAGTATGCAACCTCAGTGTTTAACCTAGCAGAGTTTAAAACTAGGTATTTCATGAAAACCTGAACTGCATGCATATCAGTAATCAAGTCTTAGATCATTTTACTGTACTAACAGAATAATGATTTTTTTTAATAGAATGTATTATTATTTAATCACAAAATACTACAGAGGTTTTTTTTGTTGTTTTGTTGTTGTTTTTTTAAAAAAAGAGTTTGAAATAATTTTGACCCTAGTGCTGTATGTACAATGATTTATTTTTTGGTGGCAGAACAAGAATATGAGTGTCCATGTTCCTTGTTCAGATCTTTAGCCAAAAGACCTTCCTTTCTGTAATCTTCATAGATTGGTTGTCACTTTCTGTTGATACTCTGCTTGTTACTCTAGATATAGAACATATAATTTTCCTAGCAGTAAATCTTTCAAATTAAAGGTATTCGGCTTACATGAAGTTTTTCTCCCTGCTTTCCGTGAAAACTGACTAGTGCTTAAGAGAATTAATTTAGAAGCAGCATGGAAGATAATGCTGCGGTGAGTTCACTGGCTTGAGCAGGGAGGGAGGCAAGGACATATGGTTTTGAAATAATTGGCTTTTAATGTTTTGTTTTAGTGGCTGTAACAAAATTTTCCACTATGATTTTAAAGATGTATGTGACAACATTCAAAATGTAGAGTCAGTTGCTCTAGTATGGATCTGGAATAACTCTTAAATTTCAGCGATTTATGCAGCTGCAACTGAGATCAGAACCCAAGCTACAACTATTGCATTTCATCTTCTCTTCATGCATTTAAAGAGGGGAAACTTGAAGGCTGAAATCTCAAGAAATTGTAATGAGTTCACTAGCCTGTTACTTTTTTTTTAATTGTATTTGGAGCTTCAGTAATATGTGAGCATGAGATAGAAAAGGAAATTTTCCAGTGAAGTCAGTTCATATTTATAGTGTGATTGTATATATACATAAACAGGTGTGTAGGTACATACATACCCTACATTTAATCCACTTTCTCTTTCCAGAAACCCTAAATATAAAATCTCTATCTGTTTTGGGTTTTTGGTTTTTTTTTCAATTGAGTGTGTACAATAGCTTCTTAATATTTTGATGAATCCCATCTTCATGTGCTGGTTTGAATCTTCCATATTATTTTATTCCTCCTTTCATGATATCTTACAGGAATTTGTAGCTGAAAGAATAATGCAGACACTGAATCCTAATAGATCAAAGATTTGACATCTTTATGGACCTCTGCTTAGTTATATGTAGGGTTCTGCGGAATTGCATAAAGTTCTTCATAAATCAGAATTCCACTTGCCAGACTGGTTGCCTTGGAACAGCTGAATTGGATTCCTTCTCTTGTTTTAGACTGGTGACAGGGAGGGGAAAAGTCACAACCTGGTCACAAATGTGTTTTTTTAACAGTAGCAAAAGCAAGTTACAGAATACATGTAAGTGCTGTTAGGTTTCCAGTCCATAAGTACCAAAATATGCCAAATTTTAAATTTTCAAGTCTTTGCAACACTTTTTTCTTTTTTTTTTCAGAATAGTAAGCTTATAAAATTTTGTAACCAGGGAAGGAGGACTATGCTTAATGGCGTGTATATTTAAATCATTCACAATGTAGGAATATATCATATATACTCATGAAATGTTGAACTTATTATTTGCAATGTAACTTTATTTTAAAATCAGATATGTTGGCTCCAGCTCATACCAGATACAAATCTTAAAGTTATCCCTCCAGAAAGATGATAGTTACAGCTTCAATATCTGAAAAATGTTACACTTGCATTTGTTTTAAAACTGAATGTGTAAATCTTATAATTAAAAAATATTTTTCTTTAGGCAAAAATCAACTATCAAAGATCTAGTATTTGGCCTGAATCATTCAATGTAATGCCTGATAAGTTCTACTTGAATTCTCTGTTGGGTTTGTCTTTGTTTTTCCTGCCAGGAATAATGAGTGCTTTAACATAATTTCACATTTATACAGCTTCTTTCACGTGGATTATTTTTTTTTTAACCAGCAAAACAAGTTATAAATGGAAATAATTTTATCCACTTGTTTAGCAGCAACTGTTATCAGGAGAGAATATAAACTCTGTTTAAGATGGCATATCCTCTGTAAAGAATGAAGATAAGAAATGATGCATTCTGTGTTTGGTGAAAGACAAACCACAAGTTAAGGTGATGAACCATAATTCTGACAAAAGAATTATTCAGAAGACTTTTTTTTGCTGGATTCAGGTTTTAATGCATAAATATGTAGACATTTAAAAAAATAATTTACCTAGGATTAAAAAGCCATAGGACTGAAGATACATGTTTAAATGTGTTCTTCATTAAAACTACAATGTGAAGTTAGGTACAAAAGAAAATTATACGAGTGTTATCCTTAGTGTATTGCTTCTTTGAATACAACAGAGCCAAAAGGCTGCTTGTTAATGTATACTTCACTCCTCTCCAGTGGCTGTATCCAGAAGACAAGAGTGGGTTTGTTTCTTTGATAGATGAATAGAAGAAATAGGGAAGAGGCCGGAAAACAGGTGTGTCAGCATATAGCAAGTGTCCTTCCAAAGAGAAAACAGCTAAGTCTGTGGTTTATCTTATCATTAGCTTTTATGCTTTGAATTAATCTGCAAAGTAATATCAGGTGAAAAGTACAGAGTAAGGTGCTTTTTAGTAATTATTCCTAAGCATGTGTTTCTGTTATGATAAGTGATTATGCATACTGGTTCTGGCTGTGATGGAAAACGGGAAAAAGTCTGTCCTCAGTTTGCACTGACTATAGCAGCTAGCATAGATGTATCTGGCTAGGTATGCCAAAACTAGCTGGAATAGCTATTATTTTACTAAATAGATGCTCTTTATCTTTTGGGGTTTTATTGGTTACCAAAAGGTTTGATATTTTTTCTCTTTAGTTGATAATTTTAGCAAGCTTAATGATTTCCAAAAAATAAACACATAAATTAAAAGACACATTCATCAGCTATTAGACTATGCAGCTTTCCTACTGTCAGAGGAGCTTCTACAGGCTGAGGTTCATAAGCAGTGTAGGTGTACATTCTGATTTTTTTTCTTTCTTGTTTGTATGATAAATTTATGTTTAAGATAAGGTGATAGAGTATCTCATGAGGTACCTTCAATGCCCTGAGAAATAGCATTTGAACCAGTTTTCATTGTCCTGCTCTAACAGTATGATTTATGGAAGCTCTCTTAGGACAGATAGTATTTTTATTTTTCAAGATTTTGAATGTGTTGAGTATTTAGTTTCAGTTGAAACTCATAATTTTAAAAGATGCAGGTGTGAAGACTGAGTGGAGAAAGTGAAGTTGAGAAAGCTTTTCTGTCTCCTCTCTCCCCTCTGCTGGAATCACAGAATCACAGATTTGCAGGGGTTGAAAGGCACCTCTAGAGATCATCTAGTCCAACCCTCCTGCTTGAGCAGGATCACCTAGAGCAGGTTGCACAGGATCACGTCCAGGTGGGTTTGAATATTTCCACAGAAGGAGACTCCACAGCCTCTCTGGGCAGCCTGTTCCAGGGCTCTGCCACCCTCAGAGTGAAGAAGCTTTTCCTCATGTTCAGATGGAACCTCCTGTGTTCCAGCTTGTGCCCATTGCCCCTTGTCCTGTCACTGGGCACCACTGAAAAGAGTCTGGCCCCATCCTCTAGACATCCATCCTTTAAATATTTATAAGCATTGACGAGACCCCCTCTCAGTCTTCTCTTCTCCAGGCTAAACAGACCCAGCTCTCTCAGCCCTTCCTCATATGAGAGATGCTCCAGTTCCCTAATCATCTTTGTAGCCCTCCGCTGGGCTCTCTCCAGTAGTTCTCTGTCTTTTTTGAACTGGAAGGGGAAACCAAGGTCGAATGATCCACACCAAATTACATGAACTTGGTTTATAACTTTGGAGGGTGACATAAACAAATCCAGCATTCAAAAACACGTCTGGTCCATGGTGTAAACTGCACTATCTAATCCTACTGGGATGCAGGGGAGAGGAGACAGTGTGCAAAAGAGACTTAGAGGCTAATATACTACTGCTCTGAGTAGTTAACGCAGCTTATTTTTATCTCCTAGTGTCACCACTTTCACTCTTAACTGGCACCACACCCATGATTTTGGAGAGTGTTTCTTTTGCTGCTGTTATGTGAAAGGTGGACCTATTCAAGATGCTGCAAAGCTTCTCTGTTGCATAGTCTTCAACCCTCTGAGGCTGTGGTACCCAACAGATCAACCCGTAGCTGTGGTGTTCTATTAACCTCTTGGAGCTGCAAGTAGATAACTTCAATTATCTGGAGTCCCGCTAGTGCATGGATTATGTAGCTTGGCCCTTAGAAAATTATCTCCGAAGCAAATACACAAAACTAAATAGCTGAAGCTCCTAATCGTAAAGCAGAAGAAATTCTGCATTGCCATTTAAGCTGTACTTTAATTAATCTGACACGTGTATGCTGAAGGCCAACAATCTGGAAGTTTTTTTAAATCTTCATCATTTACCCACTGTAGCAGATTTTTTATTTTTTTTTCTTCTCAATGTTCCTTCTGGATTGACTGTTCTTATCACTTGTGTGCTTTTGAGTGGTGTTTAAAAAGTCCTTTTTTTAATGTGTCAAAAGGAAAAAAAAAAAAAAAAGCAGAATCACTGTGTCTGTCTTGGTTAGCAGATTGCCACTTTGTGCTTCAGGTTCCGGTAGTTTGTAAGGAAAAGCACCACAAAGTTATCTTAACATTTCAAATTCAAATGGAAATCCTTTCTTATTCAAAAACATTGTCAGTAAAAGGGGAAAAATTATCCTTGGAGATTGCTGAGGTAGAATATGGCTGAGGAAATCAAACATACTTAATCTTTTAGGGGGATTGTAAATTTTTGTTTAGGTTTGCTTTGGCTTGGAATGCTTCAGGATGGGCTCCATCCCCATCTTTCTGTCAAAGCTTTGCAGAGCAGAGTAGGGAAAGGTGCTTAAGACATTGACATGGAAATAAGCAGCTCTGAGTCCACAGCTTTGAATGCCTACTGAGGGCAGGACTAATGAACAAAGCGTCATCATTTTTTCATTGCTCATTTTTAGCAGAGCCTTAGTACACTAGTGAAGATTTAAATAGTAGCTCACAAGGACTAAGAGTTGATATTTTTCATCAGGAACTTTTCCTTAACAAAACCAGTCAGAATTGTACATACAAATATAATGAGATACTGCTCATGCACTTTTGTCTTGTATTTACCTCATGTAACTTTGTATTTGGTTTGCATAGTTTTATATAGAGAAGTGGTGTGTGTTGGTACAAAATGAGTGTTCTCTGACAACTTTTGTCTCTGGCAAGGCTCTAAATAAAGGAAAAAAGGGAAACTATTGAATGAAACACTAATACTGTACACTCGTAATGCTTGGGCGTACCAGATATAATGTGCCTGTCAGCCCACTGTCCTGAAACATCCCTTAAATCATTTTAATGTCTCTTTTTTTCGTTCTTACTAATACACTTTGTTGTCCCCTACACTGCTGTCATGTTGTATTACAAGAACCTGCACATGAAGTCTGCTCTGCTCTTCTGTCACCTCCAGGTCTTTTCCAGCATGAGCACTGTCTGTACGTGTCCTCTTCCTTTCTCCTGACACTCGCTTTGGATTACATTTCCACACAATACATTCTTTTTTTTTTAAAGAGTATGCTGAATAATACCAGGTTTCATACTATTGATAGGTGTCCCTAAATAACGTAATGCATTGCCTTTTACTGGGCTCTAATGTTCTTTGACACAAATAGATTAAAGTCTATTAAATGTTGCACATTTGGGGTGTTTTACCTAAAAGGTTTTAGAAGAAAACTAAGCAGAAATCCTTTGTAGTTATCAAGGCCTAGATTTATTACAATCTCTAAATAATTTACAATGTGTTTCATGTATGAGCTTTCAAATTTAAATGATTTTTAAAAGTGATGCTTTTTAACTCCGTTAAAAAATTAGTTAGCTCAAGCTTTGTAGTCACAAGTCATCAGTGTTGAGTGAGAATAAAAATTGTAATCCATTTTAACATAAAGTGTGTACTTTTTACAATTCCTCACATTATCTTAACAAAATGAATGAGCTTTCATTAGGAAAAAAGTAAAAAGTACAAGATTAAAGTTGATGAGCTAAATCAAGGTGTCCTGCTTGGTTGATTTAAATCCATGATTAAAATCAGTGATTTGATTTAAATCAATCCACTGTTCTTTCAGCCAGCCTGAAAGGAACTGTTCTTCATTTCCTGCCTAATTAGAATTGCTTCTGTAAGATTAGTTAGGATTGCGCCTTGATACAGCAAACCTGCTGCACCCTCTGAATTCCCTGAATGTTTTTTTGGGAGGGTAGAATACCTTTTTTCCTGTTGTTTTCCTGCTTTTCAAATAATAGCTTTACTGAAGTGATACTTCCGCTAGAACAGTATACCACTATCTTGTCCCTTAATAGCTGGGTATAGAAAAGCGGGTCTACAATCATAGCTCACCTTGTCTGTTAAGGATCATTTCAGCTGGATGACTTCTTCAAATACCAGGCAGGAGGTTGATGCTCCCTAGTATCTTCCTGCTGTCTGTCCATTACACTAGGACTGACGTTCCTGGGTACCCTGACCGGTACATCTGTGCAGCCTGATGGCTGGTGCCAGGTTACCCTTCTCCACAGAAACAACTGAAAATAGAAGTATGAAGAGATAACTAAGTAAATGAGAGGCAGTAGAGCTAATAATGGCTATTTTTTCCATGGTTTCATGCCCATCGGTGTGTCCTCTGGAGATGAAGCCAATGAAGGTTCCCATGGAAGCTTGTCTCTTCCTGGGAGCCTTCCAAGCTTCTCCGCAGGGTGGATACTCTCGTAGCTTGTCAATTTAAGCTTGTTTTGCAGCCTTTTTCTGAGCTGGCCACTATCTATCCTTCTTTTTTCTTTTTTTCTTTTTTTCTCTTCCTCTCCAGCTTCATGACACTGCTGGTTATGAAGTGTCTCCTATTTCCCTGTGAAAGTTTAATAGAAATTATCAAGTTCTTAACACATTGGCTTCCTGTGGGGATACCCACAAGCAGCATGATCATGTAAGCTTCATTTTCGCTGGGTGTAAAGAAAAGCCTCTAACACAGCTCTAAAGAAGGTGTATCGTACTAACTGTATTCCAGTTATTTTCAGGCATACAGAAGCATCTATGATGACAAACTACTTTGTTCTCTGAAGTGTAACTAAATAGCAATTTCTGTTGTAGCTATTGTATCCATCCTGAGAAATAAAGAAGTGATTTCAGCCTGGTGCGAAATCCAGGACAAAATCAGAATATTTTCCTGCATTTCATTTGGGCCTATAAGCTGATTTCTTCAGAAAAGCCTTTAGTTGTTGATTTTCTTACACTGATTGGTGTGTGAGACAAGTCCTAGGAAAGGATGGTCTTCTGTAGCAGGACTGTGGACAAGCCAACCCAAAGTGACCTTCTTTCCAAACGCTGCCTACCTGGCCTCTGCTGGTCATGAGAGCTTTGTGCTGCAGCTTTCCTGTAGAAGAAAAGGGTTTTCAATAAGGCTCTTCTCCTCCCTTGCTTTTCTCTCTTACTTAGATTGCACAGCTGTTTAAGAAAGAGATTACCACATACTCCAGATCTTTGGAGTGCCTAATATTGTGAGATATATGGGAAGAACCTATAAAGTATTACTTTATTAATAATGTGCAGAGATACTATGTTTGAAAATAATACAGTTCTAAAAGCTGAAGAATTTACCTTTACGATGAAAACGAAAAATGTGTAAAACCTTGCTTGTAGTTATGATAAGGAAACAATGTTTTGTTAGATAGAATATAATTTAAAATATGTTATGGGATTTTACATTTTCTAAAGAAGGAGTTGCCAATTCAAATTAGGAAACCTCTTGTTGAGGGATTCAGACAAGCCATATGGTACTCTCTTGAAAACATCAAGGCAAGGGAAGTATCGTGTGGGCTTTTATCACATTTTAGTCATTTTGAGAAGAAAATATGTTTTAATATTTTTATGTGTACAAAATGGCTCATATTGCAATTTAATGAGAAAGAAATTATGTCTACCTAAGATAAATCTAGATAATGAAAACCTACTCAGCTTGATTTAAGGTGCCTTGTTTTGATTGTAGAGTACTTAATATATTGAGAGATTTTTTTTCTAATAGCTATGATGGATATTAATTTTATGTTGGACTCATTTTAATATTGCAGCAGCCAATTTCAGATACTTATATGGACTGTCTAGAGTGGAAAAACAATTCTTGGAGCAGCTGTTGTTGCACAGGAGGCAAGTTTAGGTGTGAAGCTACTTTTAGGAACTGATTGGTATTCCAGACTCAAAGCAGAGGCACGATGCTTATTAAATGATGTCTTAGGATAATGTCAAGGGTATAACGTGAACGGTGCTGCAGAAACCCTCTTACACCTCTGCAGCCTGGTGGTCTGTCATCCGATTCAAAGCTGCTTTGTGCCAACTGTCCGTGGCTACTTCCTACCCATCCTGGCTCTGCCACAGCTGGCAATCCTCCTCAGCCGTGGTGGGCAAGCCATTGCATGTCTGCAGACCTTTGCTTTGCTGTCTTTAAACAAGTATTATAGCAGTTACATCCATGGGAAACTGTGTTCAGATCCATTGGTGAAAACCGTAATCTGTAAGTGGGAAGTTTGATATTTTTAGGCTCTTACTGACTTCTTTAAAAAGGATACTTTTGAGCGCTGTTTCTGAAGGTCCAGGTTCACAGTCCTTGTGAGCAGAAGCTGCGGGTTCCTCTTCAAAGGTCCCCATCCTCCTGGCAGGAAGGAACGACCGGGGACCGGCAGGCAAGCAGGGGGTGTGCTGAAGCCCTGCTCCAGGGGGGCTACACCCGGCACCTGCACCAGGTCTCAAAACCCAGCCTCTTCACTGCTGTCACTTGATTCTGTGGATTTGGTTTAAGCTGTGAACATCTATCTTTCAGACTGAATTTGCATATCAAATGCATTTAAGTAAAGAAAAAATGCATATAAAAAATTAAAGCAAATCAGCATAAAAAGCTGATTTGTACCTATGAGAAACTAAAGGCAGCTGCTACTTTGCTGGAGGGTGACCTGGGTTATTCTGGTTCATTGGTTGTTTTTTTGTTGGGGGGGTTTTGGGATGTGGGTTTTTTTGTGACACCCAGTTAAGACCAACATAAAATTAGATACATTATCCCAAATACTATTGATTCACCCCCATGCACACACAACCCATACTACACGTGTCTTGAGCACATGCACGTGCCGTGGCATCCCTCTGTTCTATCAGGCAAACCAATACTGACATTTCTGCAAGGACCCTGGCCTCTTAAAAAAGGCAACTTCTAAAGAATAAAACTTTGCAAAGTCACTTTTATCTTCACCGTGCGACATTTGTTTCCCATTAATTTAGAGTTAAAAGGTTTGTTGTCAGTATCAGGGCATTAAAAACATACATCATTCCCTGAGCTGTTCAGACATGGTCAAAGCTCACATAAATAATTCTCTAGCCGTGGTATTTTAGGGAGGACACCATCTGGCTCCAAAAAGGAAAAAGGATTCCAGAACTAATAATTAGTTTTCAGGATTTCTTCAGAATAATTAGATGTAGGAGCATTTTTTTAAATATGTGTGCTAATTAGTACATGTTTTTACAGAAGCTGGAGACTATTAAAAATCATTCTGCTTCCTCACAAAAGCCAGAATAACAACTTTTTGTCTTTGGGGGCCAGATCCTTTGCCCCACTGAGCTATCCTAGCACCCCTCCTGACACTAAGAGATGGTTTGAAGTAGCTGTGAGATTGTTTTGTCTTTTCAGAAGTGTTTTTTGCCAGGTACCCAGCACGGTCCCGTTCCTCTTGATGTCGAGTAGTGGTTAGGAAGGGCAATAGGTGGTGGGTGCTCTAGGAGTCCCCTCGGGCATGATGGCTTTGACGGCCTCAGCACAGCAGGACAACTTGTGACTGACTGACTCAGGGATGCTTTTAACTTACCGAAAGCTGAAGCCGTCTCTCGCCAGGCACTGTGTGAATGCTGTTTCTCTGCAGAAAACACAAGATGACTCTTATGAAAGAAGTAAGGTAGCTCTCATTTACTTTGCGGTGCTGCAGTGTAAAGATATGCACGAAGGCTTTGCCGTTCCTGCTTCAGCCTGGTGCTGCAGTAGCTTGTGTGCTTGGCCAACATATGGGCTGCATAGCAAACACTTTGTCTCTGATGGTTGTTGCAAAACTGTAATGCTCAGAGTACGTAATTAGTGTCAAAAAATGGATAACTAGCACTGTACAGGTAAAAGCTCCTGCCACAAATCAAAATAACAACTCAGGAGACCTGTCTTCTGTGTTCCTGCTCAGGGAGAAGCGGTGACACAGGCAGCAGCAGCACCTAGATAAGGAAATTGATAATTATGGCCCAAATACGTAGGTCAAACCAGCATGTTGAACTGTACTTAAATGTGCAGTTAGGCATTAATGCAGTTTACAAGAGCAGAATGCACTGCAGAGGCTGTCATGCTAACTAAAACTCGATTGCCTTCTCCACAAAGAGTTTCTGACAGGTCTTTAGAGAAAGCGGCCGACTTTCACATCAACATGTGTGTTTACAGAGAGTGTCAATGACAGCCTAAGTGTTGGCCACTCTGCGCTGGAAGCCGTGCATCTAACTGAGGCAGGCTACTCTGAAGGAATTGCTGTTTACTCAGCCGTTCAAACCGAAATCTAAAATTACAAGCATCCAGATCTGTGCAGCTGCTAACATTTCTGATACTGCTGTTCAGGACTATGTCAAAATGAGCGGTATGTAGTGAACGCATTCCCTAAAGCCAGGCAGTCAAGGTTTTTCCATTCCTGCGAACCGCGTACCGGGTTTTATTTGTGGCAGGGGTGCATGCTGCATGCTTGGAGTTGGGGGGCTCATTGAGCAGGGGTTACACTCTGGAAATTACAGTGGCTCCACGGGTGTCCTGAAGTGCTCTGCTGAAGGTTGGGCTGGGCTGGGTCCCTGAGCAATTGGTTGATCGTGCCTCTTTGTTATCTTATAAATGGGGTCCTGGACTTTCAAGAGGCTGCCACAAAATATATAATAATAGGGAGGGAAGCCTAGTCAGCATAACTGTTTTCTAGTAGTAATGCTGATGTTTTGTGCCCTAGTCCTCCCTCTGTGGGACTATTTGTTCTTGAAGATCAATCTTTCAAATATTTATGCACATATTTAAGATCTGTATTGCTTCTGTTTGCACATGCTTACAGTAACCCTTTGGTACCCTTTTTGGAACTAAAGATAGGCCTTACAGCAGATGCTGCTGGTTTTAAACTTTATGGCAACACTCTATTTGCAGAAAACAATGCCTACAGTTTAAAATTCTAGAAAGTAACTCATGTATTAATTTAAAAAATAAATAGGAACCATACTTTGCCTTTTCTAATGCTTAATAGTTTTCTCCAGAGGGCATCTGAGACTTATAGCAATTTGTTCAATAACTGGACAGTACCTTTGTGGTCTAATGTTATATTATATTGGAAAAAATCATTGTAAGCTGTGAGCCCGTCCACCAGATTTGAGCTGCTGTTGAGTAGTGTCTTCCAGTGTTGTTTTATATATGCAGCATTTTAAGCAATGGGGGTATCTTGTAAAAACAATAAAGAATCCATGCAAAGGAGAAAAGTAATAGCACATCAGATGCTAGCTTATATATGCACATACATATGTAAATACATATGAGGTGGAAGCAGACCCCAATATTTGGCAGCGTTTCATACTATCACACATGTCAGTAATATCCGCAAATAGAAATGACGGGCACTGAAGTCACACCAGCCTTACATATTTCCATATCTGTGTGTCTGTGTTTCACCATTGAATAAGGGTCTGTGTACTGTTAACTCTTTCTTTTTATATATAGTTTGGAGTTTGTGCTGCTGACACACCTGTTAATTTTCAGCATTCTGGTTAAGAAAGGCAGAGAAAGATGAAACTTACAGAAACGAAGGTGATGCTGATTTCTCCGGTCAGCGAAAGTGCACATCTGCTTCAGCTCTTCCTCCTACAGCAGGAGACAGTTGCCAGTACCAGGGCTGGCTACAGGCATCTGTGAAATTTAAAAAGCTGTGTCTGTGAGGAGCCCATTAAATCTAAAGAGAGCCTCAGAGGAGCTGTCAGTCACTTATTTTAGCATAAATCATAAGGATTTATAGCATTATACTTTCAATGAGCTTTCCCCCACACACACCTACGTTACTGTGCTATCAGTGAAATGATAGGTCTTGTCTCCAGGTAACAAAGACCTGTTGATGATTCGGTGAGTCTATATTCATCTCATCTGCATTGCTTTGTCCTCTCCCTTATCAGTAGGGAACGCAGTTGGAAAACAGATGGAGCAGCCAAAAGCCTATCATCAGCTAGGGGGGGTGTCCATCCAACCACAGCCACCTGATGGTACATAAATGCGATGCTTTCCATTTGACAATTTACTGCCCTAATTCGGAAGGTCTGGACGTTTTCTGTTGAAAGCACGTACAGCTTTTTCCAGCCACTCAGTGTTACAGAAGGATAAATCTGTCCTTCCTCTATGCCCTTTAAAATTATAACTTCTTTAAGGGTTTGGGTAATTTGGGAGGGTTTTTTTGAGGTCATTAGTGCATGGTTTTCACCACAAGTAAATGCAACTCATTCACAGAAAATAATATCCTGTACACAGTTACACACATTACAGTCACAGGTTATGATTTGCTCTGTTGGTGAAATCTAGCTGGTTTCTTTGGGAATAAACACTGCTAAACCCGGCAAGCAGCTGGTCCAAGGAAGTGTGACTGCAGTATCGAAGTGTGGCAGGACACTGCCTGTTAATTAGCTGTGGACTCTGCAGCCTTGATGACAGGTGAGTAGGAAGAACATGTTTCTGTGATACACACTATTGGATGGACAATTTTGGGAGGCAGAGCGTCAGTGGAATCCACATGGTGCACATCTGCAAGTTGCCAATCAGACTTGGATTCACCAAATATTTTATTTCTTACTTATTGGGGTGTACAGTACTATTACAGAAATACAACTGGAGCTTCTGCAAATGTTTCAGAGCACAGGTAAAAAAAGAGAAGCAAACGCTATGCCTTCTCCACACAGATTCTTCTCTGCTTGCTGGAAACCCCATTTGCTGCAGAGGGGAATGCTGGCAGCAGATAGCAAGCCAGTGGGAGAAGCTGGAGAGCTGAACCTTAGGATAGTTTTGCATGAGTAAGCAAATGCCCAGGTGAATGTGCAGGCAATGGAGAGGGTGAGGTTTGCACATCTGGAATGTACAGAATAGTAGAGATCTGACTTTTTTCTTTGTTGCAGGATTACTTGACAGGGCAAATCATGACATGAAATAGAGGAACAACAAGCATAGTTTAAGAAAAATTACATTATTGAAAACTGCCATGCACTAATTTTCAGCTTGGAAGGATCCTAGACAGGCAGAAGGGAAGTACCTCTGTAGGCAGAATGCCGACAACTCACAAAAGGAAAGTGGTTAGAACAGTGTCTGCTGCCGAGATTCCTTTGGATGGAACGATTACAGTGACATTGATTTAACTACATTAAGTTTTCTAACTTTTTGTGTTACCTTGTTTTTCCTAATTCCTAATTTTCTTTCATTGCATTTATTTACTTTTAACCAGAGTGATCAGTGATTTTTATTTTTTTTGCTCATACTTTACAAAATTATCCTCTCATTTGCTTTCTCATACCTTGATTTTTCTCTTGAGACTCCTTCATGCTTAAGGAAATGTAAGAAATACATACATGTTTTGGGAAGTACATTCTTTGTAACATATAAATTGTTACTAAGTTTTCACTTATCAAGAAACTCAGTATTCTTTTTTATTTACTTTTAAAATGGGAGGTATGGATAATTCCTACCTGTTACTGCACTGCCAAGCCTTAGGTGTGTTAACCACGCAATTTTCACTAAGTAGAAAAGGTGCAGAAAGCAAGTGAGGAAAAGCAAGTAGCTTTAATGCTGTTGTTGACTCTGCCGACGTGGCTACGGAGCCCTTCCATTTATTTCATTGGGAGTAGGTGGATTCAGGGTCAGACTTTCCTATGATGCTGTAGTCTTTGTGTGCTTCTTTGCATCTGGCCAATGCCAGGGGGAAGAAAATGCTGCTTACTGGCTGCTTTTCCAAAGCTAGGGGCTTGCTTCAACTATTTTTCCTCTGTTTTGATGCAAGAATTGAAGCATAGATCAATAACATTTCTTAGACAGTGCCTAACTCCTAAAACAACTGTATATGGAAGGTCTATCTGCTCTTTGTCCTCTTACCTGCTTATGGCTCCTCACAGACCAAAATCTAAAGGGATGTACTTACAAGGGATACTTGTATATAGACAAGCTAGTGTATGCTTTACTAGCACGTGTGGACCATAATGTGTGTGGAAGAAAACTTTTTTTCCCCTGTGTTTTCCATAGTTGGAGAGGAGCACCCTGGGTCAGAGACTCAGGTGCACTACTTTTTTTTGTTAAATGGTGATCCCAGTGGAGTCTTAACACGGTGCTGGGATTGCACCTTTCCAGAAACAGCAGTTAACTAGGTCGGATGCAGTGACCAGCTCCTTGTCATCTTGCGTTTGCTGCTTCTTGTTGGTTCAGTCCTGCACAGGCTGATGGGAAGAGGTTAACTCCTGTGGTAGGAAGGCAGCCCAAGTGTCTCACCCTATGAGAAACAGTCCGTTCGCTTCCAGGTGCCCCTGGAAGGAGCCAGCAGGTTTGGGCCCCCTTTGGCGTCTCTACTCCGGTGCCACCATGATTGCAGCCCCATTTCCCAGGGCTCTTGCTGCATTTGAACAGCAGCATGTTCAAGGGAAGGATACAAGCGGCAAAAGTCTAGCCTCCTTTCTCAGAAGGTCTTCTCCTTTGATGCGCTGCCAGCTTGACATTGACTTAAAATCTAGGATGACAGGCCAATATACTCTTTCTTAGAGTACCAAAACAAAATCTCTCACAGTTCTGCTATGAAAAACATACACTGTTTAGCCTTTTATTCAGCATTTATGTATAAATTATGTGTTTTTTCTGCACTATTAGCCTTTGGGGTATATTGATCCACACTGTCAATATCAAGTTATGAAAAAGCAAGAGGGTCAGCTCTTTTTTTAGTATGCTGTCTATTGACTTGTTTTAAAAAAGTAAAAGGATTCATAGCAAAATATAATAGGGGATTTTAGATAATTATTTTTGAGCTACAGATTTTATTTGACTTAGTAGAAACTTTTAAGTCCCTTTAAGCTATTGGATACACAGCAGCATTGCTGACTAGCATAATGAAAATATAAAAAACAATCGGGGTAGTTTTAGCAAATGGAAAAGTGCTTTGGAAGGGCAACTGAGAAGCATAACAGAAGTAGACTGCAGGAGCAGCCAGAGGCTCACCTCAGAAAGAGTGAGAAGTTTCACCAAACTACAAAAGCTTTGTTCCCATTTTGCCTGATTAGAAATACCCTTTAAAGTTGAAACTCATTGCAGCATTGACTCAGAAACTGCTTTCCCACATTTGCTGCTCATCTCTTGGCAGATAGCTTGTATCATCAAACTTCAGTAAGCTACAACTCAATTCCCTGGCAGATGTGCCGGACCATTTGTAAAAAATCACACCATATGTTGGTAACTATTTTAATAAAGTATTTTCAACTTTCTAGTATGTTAAAAAAAAAATCATAGTTCTTTTAGTCATAGCTATATCTTGAATCAAAGTATTTATAAGATATGTTGGCCATCTTAGCTCTTCCTCTGAATTATGAGAACTATCCTAAGCAATTTTTTGTAAAAGTTTGCATTAAAGTAAATCATTAACAGTTACCTTTCAGCTGGAGCATCAACTGTTGGAAGGATAGCTTTTTTCCCACTGTACATTGTGGGGGAAAAAAAAGCACAGCTGGGTTTTCTGATGCTGACCACAACTTGCCAATGTTGGACATGTGTTTTCACGTGGTTCCACCCAGATCTTCTGGAAACATTGTCTCTGATAGCCTTATACTAATTCAAGCATTTTTAAGTAGGTAGGTGTTTTTTCCCTAAGTCTGATTTGTAAATATTTGCTTGGAATTACACTATATTTTTTCCTACTTACAGCAACACCACTATATATATATGTAACTTTTTTAAAACTTGTAAGATTTACTCAAAGGACTTGAAAATTTAAACCTGCAAGTTAGCCTGCAAAACAAATCTGACTGGCTTTGGATTAGCACCAAATCCAGAAATTGCAGAGTTACATAATACTGAGCCAAAAGCCAGGGTTTCTGTAAAAAAGTGTGATTAGAAGGCCATTGAAATCACAGGTGATGTTTTGGGGTGGTGGTTTGTGGAAAGAAGCTTAGGACTTTCCCTTTAAAAGGAAAATTTTGCTATAACAAAGCCCATGCAGTACAAAGACACTAGTGGCTTTCATGGGTTTTCCCTCCATTTCTTTAGTAGATTTTGGAGACTTCCTGATTTAAAAGGGACTGGATTAAAAAGCAGAGATGCGTGTACTGCTGCCAAGCAAACCAGAGCTTTGCTGGTCCCGCTATTGGTCTTAGCAGTTTCCTTTGTCTTCTCAGAGCTGGGCATTGGAGCAGAGGCTGAGGTGGGAAGATAGGAAGGTTGATGTGCTGACACAAGTAATTCATTTTGCAGTGGCATTTTGCATCCGTTACTGAGCTTTGAACTGCTCATTTGGTCTCAAGCTTTGCAGAAGCTAATGCTAGAACGGCTTTTTTATGTAGTTTGAAAGCTTTGCTGACTTGGAAAGCAGTATCTGTTTTCCTTTAAGTGACAATAATGCATTTAATGATGGACATTAGAATTTTAAAGGAGTATGACTATGTACAAATTTCTTTTGCATACCTATCAAAAATTCTAGAAACTTTTGATGGTTATGATTACTGTCATGATTATTGCTGTATATATAACATTTGAAGTTCCTAAGCTGACAAAAGGTTATTAGTCATCGTTATTTAGATGCAATCGAGGCATTTTGGTACATTCAGACTGAAGCTTTTCTTCTGTATGTTCTCCAGTGTGTTCCTTTAGCGGCAAGGATGATAGAAAATGTTCACAGAAATGCTCAGTGTGAGCCTTCCTAAGGTAATGCTTACAGTAATGATCACCCCTGTAAACTATGCACTGTAGCATCTACTACAAAACCATCTGCTCTTGGAAGGACATAACTTTCTAAGATTTCTGCCTTGCAGATTGAAATTTCCCTCATTCTTTTCAAAAGCTTGTGCTAAAATCATTCCAAATCAAGCTACAAGCAAAGCTTGCAGGAAGGGAGTGTACAGATGCGAAAGCTGTATGCTGGTGTGGGAAGCAGGGAAAATAGCCACTGAAATGCTGAAACAGCTGGATGTTTTGAAATCTTAGGACAGAAATAGCCCTCAGTGAAATAAACAGCAATTGAGTAGTCTGGCTTGTGAACGGGCACACAGCACCCAGATTTGACTGTGGTTAATGTGCTCCGTGGGATTTTGGACCTAATCTCACGGAGGTCCCAGCCTTGAGCTCGTGCTTGAGGTTACGTAGAAAGCTGAGCCATATGCATGTGTAGGAAAACTGTGCATCCTGTGCAATACACAACTGGCTGAGCTATAGAGCAAAATGCCAGTGAGAAGCATGCGTTGACCTCCATCCTCTTGAAGGAGGGAGCTGAGGATATCCTTATTGATAAGGTGACAGAGCCCATGCAGCCTTGGTCAGATGTGACAAGTTATGAAAGCTAGTTTCTAATTATAGCTATTTCTTTGTACATTTGATTTATATGGAATTAGAAAGGAGTAGGAGCATATTAGTTGTTAGTGTTCGTAGGAGAGAGGATTTCTGAAGTGCTGACGTGCTTCCTTCAGGATTTTTTCTTCCTTTATAAGGAAAAACTCTGTGTGTTTTAAACAAGCGTAATGCTTCTTGTAAGGTAATGATAGCTGAATTCTGCTGGCATTTAATGCCTGCTCTCTGGTGTTTTCAGTATCTCTTTAACTTTAAATACCCTGCTCGTTTCCTGATGTGTACTGCCCGATGCCTTGATGTTGGTGGGTGCCAAGCCCCATCTCCCTAATCTGCATGAGTACTTGCCAAAATCAGTGTTAGGCATGTAAGCACTCCTGTTCGTGTGGGTTTGGCTGCTTGTGTCTTTGGAGTTAAGTAGGTGTTTCTTTGACCAGCTTGTCAAAAGGAACTCAACATCTCCCAGAGTCATAATCATGTTTTAAGTTGGATCTTCCCCCAAAAAATGCAGACAACCGTGAATGTGCATTCCCATTCAGTTACTTCACATCTTCAAAGAGCTCAGGTTAGCAGTGATGATTCCAAAGGGTAATTGCTGTCCATTGCATCACTGCTTATACGATGATAAAGAATTTTTTTCCTTTGGTGTTAAAATTGCCTCTAACATTATTTAGGGCTTAAAACTTATTGAAGGAATACTCTGATGAAGTATGAGAAACTCTTCAGCAAGTTCTATTATATTCTTTTACAAGTGTATGTTACATTAAATACAGTTGGATATGTTTATCTGCCGTTAGTTTCTGTCTTGGATAATATTGATGATTCTCTTGTAACTAATAGTTCTTCTGAAGTCCTAGTCACCCACATGTCAATTTGTTTCACTATTTAAACAGGTAGAGATAAGAAACAATATACTGTTATATAACTTGTATCAGATAACATATCCACAAACACATACTGTTTTGTTTTTAATCGTATTTGTACGATGAAGATAATCAATATTTGAATTTTCTTGGAAGTGTTTGCCCTGCTTCCCTATTTTGATGCCCAGCATATGAAACAAAGAATGATCGTAGCCACCAAACTGAAATGGGAGCTGCTATATGCGTGAATTTTGATAATGCTAGCCCTTTTTTTTTTTTGCTTGCTTTAGCCAGTCTTTTGACATCCTGAAGTGTATCTTGTGTTTTCTGTGCTATGTCAGAAGATTAATGGCCAAGGGCATGTCTGTGTCAGCCATGCGTAGGAGTGCTTGTTGTAGCTCATGTGAAGAGGCTTGTTTTCAGTAGAGCAAGCTGGATTACAAGGATGAGCATGTTCAAAAAATGGCACCTGGGCCTCTATTGCAGGGGTCTGCAGGCTCAAGGCTGAGTGGTGTTTGGCTCCCAGGCTGTTGTGGCTCAGCAAAAAGGATGATTAAAGTCCCATTATATCCATACAAGACTTACCCTTTTTTCAGCTGACTTTGTCAAGCTCAGGTAGGGAAACATGAGGTCCATGACATGTTTGCTGTATTTTCTCTGCTCTCATGATCAGTGTTGTGAATGTCTTGAAAGTTTACTAAATGTTGTACTGGAAAAGTTACTTTTTGCCAGGCAAGGAAAAGAGAGGGAGAAAAAGTAATTAAAACTTGAGTCCTGTCTGAAAAGTCCAACTACCATGCCATGTGGAAGGTGGCCAACCTACTGGAAAGCAGCTTTTGCAGGATGTACAGGGAGTCCTGGTAGACACCAAGTTGAACATGAAGTTTGCTATGTGCCCTTGCAGCAAAGAAGGCTAATGGTATCCTGGACTGCATTAGGGAAAGTATTGCCAGTAGGTCGAGGGACGTAATCCTTCCCCTGTACTCTTGCACTTGCGAGGACACATTTGGAGCCACATGTCCATTTCTGGGCTCCTCAGCACAAGACAGACATGGGCATACTGGAGAGGGTCCAATGAGGGACGATGAAGATGTTGAAGGGACTGGAGCATCTCTCATATAAGGAAAGACCGAGAAAGCTGGGACTGTTCAGCCTGGAGAGGGCTCAATGTGTACAAACAACTGAAGGGAGGGTGGAAAGAGGATGTAGCCAGGTCCCAGTGGTGCCCGGTGACAGGACAAGATGCGATGGGCACAAACTGAAACACAGGACATGACTCTGAACATCAGGAAACACTTTTTTCTTGTGAGGGTGACCGAGCATTGGCACAGGTTGCCCAGAAAGGTGGTGGAGTCTCCCTCCTTGGAGATATTCAAAAGCTGTCTGGACATGGTCCTGGGCAACTGGCTGTAGGTGGCCCGGCTTGAGCAGGGGAGTTGGACCAGATGACCTCCAAAGGTCCCTTCCAACCTCAACCAGTCTGTGATTCTGTGAACTCTCTTAATTTTTTTCTCTAAATAATGCTTCTAATCAATTGGAAAATACTTTTCAGTGTTAAAATCCACCTTAAGGCATTATCAGCATCAACAATTGGGACAGTAAGTACCTGCTGTCAAGTCTTGTCTCATTCATTCATAGCTGGACACTTTTTTTTCCTAATATGTTTTGCATTGGACCAATACCTAGCTGGCATTCATGTACTGCTTTGTCCTTTAAAAAAAAACCCAGCAAAACCACAAAACAACAAATAAGTACTGTTAATAAAAGGTGACTACTTGATCTTAAGAACACACAGTTACTGCTTTTGTGAAATACTGACGTTTCCTGGCTGGTACCTAAATGGATGCTCAAGAGGACCTGTGTGTATGCCTATATACCTGAAATCCCTTTAGTGGGGAGGGCAGAAAGAAAAATCCGTCTGTTGCTACTTCAGAGCTGATAACAAGCAACTTAAATATCTATTTCATTAGGCAGAGGTTTTTAGCCTCCCACAACATATTACATACAAGCTAATCTGTGCTAACTGAAGATAAGATGGGAGGGCCAAAACCTCAAGTAAAGATTTGGAGTGCCAAACCTGACTTAAAGTTTCCAAAGTAGTTACCTACAGTTTCTGAAACAGGCGCTAAATAGACATAATAGCTCTTGGGTTTGGACACTTCCATTCCAGAAACTGCTATTTGACCTCCCCTGCCCGCTGCTGCTGATTGCTGCAAAGAACTGTAGTGGCCAATGTGTCCTGCTGTTCTCTGGTAATGAGACCTTGCTCCTTGGGTCAAGAAAATGTAGTAGAAAGCATCATTGCGGAACCTGCCAGGCCAGAAGCATCAGCAGTAAAAAAATAGGTGAGGAAGGAAAATACAGGACATTTTTGTAGATGTAAAACATCATTTAAATCGTTGGACTCGGAGGTATTGAGGGAGGCTCAGCTGCCCAGATTTCCATTGCTTTAGTAACTGGAAATAAGCTGTGCTGTGAGGCAGCCAGGCAGGCTGGTGAAGATGAGTTTCGGACATTACTTCTGCTAGCCATAGTTCTTAGGTATAGGTTCATAGTCTCCAGTGGATTTTGCATATAAAGGATGTTTAAATGGCCCTTGGTCTGTTTTACATTTGTTACAAAAATGTTGCTCTTAAGCTCTTTAAAAAGATGTTTGCAGCAAGAAAAACATTCAATATTTCAAATGGAAGATATAGGTAGAAAACATGGCTACTTTACACACACTTCCTACAGCTTTTGTTGTTTCCTTGAAGAAACATCAGCTCCCTGATTTTTAGATATTCACCTTCTATCCATTTGTCTTATATGACCCTGATGATTTAAAAATAATAATTAGTCCAAATTATGACCTGCATCGTATACTCAAGGTGAGGATCTCAAATTACAACAGCACCTCTGCCTTTAAGCCAAGTAGTGAGATTTTATGTTTAGTCACCCAAATATGTGGCTACTGTTTGGTTCTTCCCCTGTGATACACAGGCAGAGAAGGGGACAAAGAAGGATGCCAGACAGCACTGCTGGGGGGACGTGGAAAGTACTGTAATTAACAGCATCAACAGCAAATGCCGTCTCAATTTAGCAGTGTCCTGCCAGGATCTTGCTCTGGGTCATAATACCTCCTGATGCTGCTGCTTTCTTCCTGTGTCCGAACCTATGTGGAAAGGTTTAATCTGACTTAAGAGTTTCTTCAGCACTGGATCAAAGAGGAGGAAAGGAGTTTAGAGTCACTTCGAGCCTGCTCAAACGTGTATGTAAAGACATGGAAGGAAAGTGAGCTGGATTAACCTGGTATATAGCCATAATTCATAACTACTTCAAATAGAGCTTCTCCAGGCATACGTGGGACAAGATCTTGTCTCTGAATTAGTGTTGTTATTAACGGTGCTGGTTCAGTTTTAGAAGACAACATCTGAAAATGATGCAGGGGAGCTGGCTGAGCTCTTAATTAGCTACAGAAAGGTGCGTCAGAAATACAGCAAGGCAGGGCATGATGGGCAGTGACTTCTTGCAGTGTTATTCCTTACAGTTGCCTTTGTGCACTCCTGCAGTTAATGAGATACAAGGGCCTTGACATTGACTCTGTGTTGCGTTAGGGCATGGAACAATTTGTTATGTATTTGTAGATCCCTCTTTCATTTTCTTTTTCTTAGAATGAGCTAGAAACTATGTAAAGGCCTCTCAGAAAATGATGGTTGATGGTAAGCACTGTCATATAGTTAAGCAATCATTTTCATCCCACTGTTTTCCAAATATATCTAATAGCAGCAGAGAGAGGAATTTCCAAATTTGTTGAGGTGTTTTTTTTAACTTGTTTGTTTCTTAAATGTATATGTTTGCAAAGTGGTTTGCAGAGATTACTGCAGTTCCTGCAGTGAAAGTTTGCATTTTTCAACTAGTTTGCACTTCTTAAATGTTCTAGATTTGTTGCTACAGAAGTAGGAGGAGAAAATTTTACAGCAGGACTTCCTGTATTCTTGTAAGGTCTGTGTCTCTGTATAAAAAGTAAAACCTATGCCTTTCTGGTTCTGTGTTAACAAATTCCTAGAAAACTGTATGAATTTAGTTTAGGCAGAACTTATGGCAAGACATGATTTTGGGGGAGGTTTGTCAATCTTAAGGAGTGCCTTTCAGATAAAAGAGTTCTTAAATCAGAGGCCAATCTTTCCTTTTATCATGCCGTTCATCGATTATCTACTAGTAAATCCTTTCCAGAAACAGTTTCATTCACCCTTGTGAGGCTGTCAAGCCTTTGGTAGCATATACTTACTACCTTAGCAACCTGCAGGGGTTAAATGGGTGTCTAGGAGAGAACATTACAGATCCCACAGGGTCATTTTGGTTTCCCCCAATGACAGGGAATATCTCCTAGCAGGAGAAGCAGTTTCTGTTTTTCCATGTGATGCAAAATACAATTACAGGATTTCAAATTACTAACTGAGAATTGACTGGAATTTAAACAGGTACTACCCAGCATACTAATTGAATATATATTTGCAAGTCTTTTGTAATTTTGCATCCATGGGACAGAGGAACCAAAAAGGACTGTTTTTTCTTAGCTCTAGCAGAAACGAAAATTAGGATTCAACTTGCAAAGCTGAAGTTGCATTGTCCCCCTCCTGGAGACGAGAATAAGTGCGAGAGAGGGCCAAAAGAGAATTTTGTTCCAGCTTTGAATTTTACTTCCATTTATAGTTTGAATTTGTAAAACGTTGGTCCTATTTCCATAAAATTGAAGTTAGCTGATTTCTTCAAAAAACCATTCATTTCAGTTTTAAAGATTGCACTTACTCAGCACCATCTAGTGGACTGACTGCTGTTGTCATTTAGAAAACAGCTAGTCTTCGTAAACGATATAGCAAATTAGAGCAAGTGGTCCTTATAGTGTGAATAATGTACCTGAAGTATGTTCATGACTATGTAACAGAATCAGAAGATTAGCAGTTGTTTAGTTGAAGAGGAGTGCTGTGAAGGACAGAAAGTTTAAGAAGTAGTGGTGCCTGTTATCTCCTGTGTTCCTTTAGTCCATCGAGCTCCAGCGTGCTTCTCTGCCTTACCATGCGATGCCATCCAAGATGTAAGCTTCTCTAAGGAAGAATTTTAGAACACTATTTCCTTGTGCAGCACCACACAGCACAAATCACTGCCTAGTTGTCACTGTGATACAAATGATAAATATGACCTGGTGCTAACAGTGAGCTCTGAAGTCCACATTTGAGGGAAATACTCTGGAGTCTAATTTAAATGGCAGGCAAGGAATTCAGTGTTTGGCTCTGAAAATACATGATTTCGTTTAATGAAAAAAAAATCCCTTGGGAAAACCTCCCTATAGAGGGCACATATGCACTCAATAGAATTGTCAGGTCATTCCAGCAGCTGCCTTGGGACTTGGGAAAAGATAAGGGGTCTGCGGCTCAGGTCTTTGGGGGTGCATGGGAATAGGTTTGCTTTTTCCAGCTCTTGCAAAAAGGGCTCAATCTGCAGAAAAATTAATGTCTCTAGTAGGATTGGGTGTTTCTGTGGCCCTGGCTACATCACCAGCATCCTACTTCTCTCTTTTACATAAGGTTTCTTTGGCAGCATGCTCTTGATTTTGCAGCTCCTGATGCAAATGAAGGGAGAGCAAAGGGGGAGGTCTTGAGTCTCTGGGCAGAAGATCCTGACAAAAGCTGCAGAGATACAGGTGAGGGCAGGCAGCCAGCGCACTCAGTGACACTGGGTGAGCACCAGAGGCAAAACCTCCTTCCAGTGTAAGGAGCAGTGAGCATCACTGAGAGCAGGGGTAACTATGGAAAACAGGAGCAAAGCAAAGTTGCATGATAGCAAATGCACGAAGTTGGAACATCCTCCCCTTTAAACTTCCTTGTGTTTTAACATTTCATCACTTTAGGGTCTGTTGGTTTTGTTCAATTCCCATGTTTTGGACAATGAAAGTAAGTGGGTCAGTTTTATTTTGTAAATTTGAATGCATTAGCACAACAACATTGTGCTGAGGTTTCCAAAAAAGCTATTCTTAAATAATTCAGAGAAGCATTTCATTTCATTTTTCCAAAATCTAAATGTGCAGCCTAGTTTGTTTCCCAGGTTTAAGGGAACCCAACACTTAAAAAACACTCTTTCTTTTCTGAGTTTTTAATGTAGTGCAGTAGTCAGAATATCACTTGTTTGCTGGCCTCCTCACAATATTGCATTGCAACATAAACTCTCCAAGCAGAAGTGGCCGATTTTTCAGATGAAGAAAATAAAGGTGTAGGGATTTTCCTTTCCAAGTTTTAAGTTTGGGACAATAACAGTGGATACTGATTGTAGTGTATGTGTTCATCCAGTTGAGCAGATGCAATCCTGTTTGAAAATCCACTTGGCCCCCACTCACTGGAGCAGGAAACATGGGTCTGAAGAGGTCATAATGTTTAAGTAAATGAATTTAGTGTCAGAAATCCTGTTTTGTTAGAGGTGTGGGGATAAATCCTACGTGCTGGAAAATACCCATTTACAAAGGACATGGCTCTGCTTTTGTAATAGCTGTGAACCAAACATTAGCATATGGGAATTCAAGAAAATGCTTAAAATAGTTTCCTCTCTTTCTGTTTCTCCTCTAGCTCTGGGATTGTACACAGTAAATGCAGTATATGGAGATACTATTACTATGCCTTGTCGTCTAGAAGTACCAGATGGTCTTATGTTTGGAAAATGGAAATATGTAAGTATAGCTTACCTTTACATTCATTAGAGCTGGTATAAGAAGATGTGTATTTTTTGTGTGTGAGATTACAAGACTCCAATCGGTAGGACTTCTGCCTCGGATACGAAGACATTCATTCCTGTGTTTGTAAGGCTGCAAGATTCCAATCTGCATAATTTCTGCCAAGCATAGATTAGAGGTTTGAGGAATTAATCTCATTGTTCAAGAGAAATAATTATTCAGGAGTTGTCTGCCAACCTGTATTAGAGATCTGGCATGTTACCCAGTGGTGTCTCGCTCACTTGACAGAGCCATCCTTGTTCATTTGTATACTTTTGAAGTGGGTTGCCTGAAGCAGGGCGTGCCTCATCCCTGGGAAAGCGCTGTCCTCGGGTCTGGTTGATCTGACAGTCGCTCAGTACTGTTTCACGCTTCAGTGTGTTTAATGCACAGCAAAGAAGAGGGCAGACCTGACCTTAGTAGAGTTGCTGGTGGTTTCACTCTGCCATTTCTGGCAAGTGGAGAATAAAGGCAAAAATGCCAGTGGTCTCCTGGTTGTCTCAGTTAGCCTGCAGTAGGATGCACTTCTCCCATATGCAATTGGTATCCAGGACCAAAAGGAGAATAAGCATATCAAAGTCAAATGAAACCTGGAAGCATATGTGGAAGAAACCACCAGGATACCAAAACCTTTTTGCTTCTCAAACTGACATTGGGACAACTGGTTTTCCTGCTTGTTCATATAAATCTTCTCTCATGCTCAAACCAAAATGTTACCAGCAATAACAGGTGATGTTTACTCTGACAGCAGATTTAAAATTACATAGTTCTCTCTCTCTCTCTCTTTTTAAATGGCATCCACCTGCCTATTTTACAGCAGACTTGTCTGCCACTGGGGATGTTTCATAATCCACCCCTGCTGGCTCCTTCCCTTGTACGTGGAAGTTTGCAGCTTTTGCAAACGTCATCCACTCCTGCTCCACAAACATGTTTTGGGAAATGAAGTCAGAAGTCTGTGGAGGACGTTTCCCTAAAAGGGACAGTGAAACTGTTTCATATAAGCATTTAGAAGATGCAGGGCCTACATTTTGTAATGTGCTTTTTAGTCTGCTGACTTTTCTTGGGAAGAAGTCTATCTGTATGAAGAGCAAGGTTATTTTGAGAAAAAGAAATGCATTATCTCTTTCCAGTGTGTTTGCATTGCTCATCTCAGACAAGTACCAAGCAGCACATGGAGATATTATAGCTTCTTCTAAATGGAAAGGGGCACAAAATCTAACGTGCAGAAAAGCCTGTCCAATTGCTATTGGATGAAATTGTTGACACAGCCCATGCAACCAAGTGAAAGCGATACCCGTTCTCCCAGGGCAGCTCCCAGCATGGCAACACTTGTTTTTAGCATGGGGAGGGTTTGTTTAGGTTTTTTTTGGGTGGGTGATTATTTCATTGGAAGAAGGAGGAACTCCATTTTCTGCTGTGCTGCCTTGGGAGCAGCCATTTGGGTTGCTGGTGGGAGCCCAGGGGCACTGGGAGGCTGGCACCATGGCACGAACAGGTGTTGCTCCCTTCAGTTGCTACCTGTGCGTACTGGTGCCCTGGGCAGGCTTACGGAGTTAAGAGCTTGTTTGCACTTGACAGCCAATTTTGCGTGTATTGAGTCAAAGCAATGCTTGCTTTCCTGTGTGACAGACATCTAGAGTAATCTGAGAGTTAAAACTGGGAGAGGGACAAAGTCTATAAGGGAATTTAAACTTTGCGTTAACTGTTGCCTCCTGCTCCCTGCCCGGCTCTGACACCGCTCATCTCTTGTCACAACATCGTCATGCTTTTGTGGGCTCTGCAGTCAAGCTGAGGTATTGTGCTGGGAACACTACTCGCATCAGTGGTGCAAGGGATAAAAGGGAATGAAAATCTCTTCCTGCCCCTAGCACAATACTGAACATAATGATGGAGTCGGCCTTTCACCTCACTTTAAATAATGGCAGAGAGTGTCTGTCCCTGCTTGGGGCAGGGAGGGAATGAAGTCCTGCAGAACTCAGCCTGTAACTTTGTCTCTCATAAAAATAAATTTTTTATATGGTAGGTTTGTGCAAGGCTGTCAACTTTGTATTCCTTCTTAGGATGGCAACCGCATACTGATTAATATAAGGAGGATGTCTAGAAAATGATATTTTGCTGATTATTCTGAGATGCCTAAATAACAATATTTGATTGTATGTATGTTCCCATGACACAAGCTCTTGGGTCCTTTAAAAACAAAGAGGAAAAAAACCCTAAAAACTAATTTAGAATAAAATAGGCAGTTATGCCTGATTAAATCCTGCATTTGGAATGAAGTCTGAATATCCCAGACAAACAATATGAATATGTAAAACAATCATGAAAAAAGGAAACTGAAGCTTTCGAGCCTAGCTCATGAATGCTTCTATTTCAAATACTTTTTAATACAGATAGATGCAGGTGGTGTCAGAACCACCAGTCTTCGTCAGAGAAAGCCCCATGCTATGCTGAGATTGAGCCCAAGGACTGAAATTATTTCTGCTGATGATATTCTCAATGTATACCACGGCAGTCCTAAACTAGCTCTCGTATTACACTGAATTTCTTGTTTGTAATGCAGAAATTAATCAGGAAAAAAGCCATCTGATGTAGTTTTCAGATTTTTTTTAAATTATGGGTTTGTACCAATTGCAGATCTTCAGAAGTTCTCAATGAGTGTTTATGCAAAATAGAAGTGTTTATCCTTTTATTATAGGAAATGCCAAATGGATCTCCAGTATTTATTGCCTTCAGATCATCAACAAAAAAAAATGTACAGTATGATGATGTACCAGACTACAAAGACAGGTTGAGTCTCTCAGAAAACTATACATTATCCATCAAGAATGCAAGAATCAGTGATGAAAAGAGATTTGTATGTATGCTAGTTACAGAAGATGATGTTTCCGAAGAGCCAACGATAGTCAAAGTCTTCAGTAAGTAAATCTAGTTGTTACTACTGTTAACATTCATCAGCATCTGAATCGTAAATTACAGAAACTTTTGTTTAAGGGAAAGATTAAAGCCAAGAAAGTAAGTTTGGCTGAGTAAATTACTAAGACTAGCAAATTTCTGCAGCTTTCAAAAATGTAATCTACTGGTGGCATTTACGTAACAGGACTGCCTGCACTTGCAGTTTATTCATGATAAGTGCTGGCTCAAAGAGAATTTTGGGCTTTGATAATGACTCACTTATGTGATGTCATTTGGCCTTGGAAATGAAAAATGTAAAATTAGCACTGATTATTTTCCATTTGTTCTCTGAGTGAATTTTTCTGCAGGAGGGAAGCATTAACCGTGTGCGGTCTGCAGGATTAGATCAGCAGCGAGGTTTAAAGCAGCTCCGAGCAGCCAGTGTGCAACAGTATGCACTGTAAGGGGGAGAGTGAGAGGCTGAAAAATGAGTTTCTAGCCCCAAATGCTTATTTCATCCCCTGCCGAAATACCAGGAGGTAGACCAGTCAGCAGTTCTCTTTTAGAGCACAACAAAGTTTATTGGCCTTTGATATCACTACAGACCCGATCAGAAGGCTGATCCGCAGTTCAAACCGGAGAACCCTGAAGCACAGTCCTGCTCTGAGCTCGCATGGGAGTGGAAGGGCACGTTTTCATGTTTGGGAAGGGGCAGCCTTATGCTTGGCTCGGGGAGAAAGTGTCGGGGAGTCATCGGTGGTGTCTGGGAAGAAGTTTGTCAGTGGCATAAAAGAGTTTGAAGCTAGATTAGGAGTCAACAGTAATTCCTTTCCCTCGTTTCACTTTCAATTTGACTGCAAGAACAATTGAATTAATGACAACAGGGAGGAGAGTGCTCAGAGTGCGCATAGTAAACACAGCACTTCAAAGGAAATGATAAAGAATTATCATGTTTATTTATCACACAGCAGTAAATATGTAGATGAGACAGTGGTATATGGTGAAACGAAATTCTGACTGCTTGAATTACTGTGTACTGTACTAAATATTAACACAATGCTAACTCAGCCATGGAGCACAGCTTGTATGTTTTATTGTAGGCATTAATACTAATAGAGCAAGCCTCTATTTACTAAGGAAGATAAGAATAGAGAATGCCACGCGTGCAATATGGCCGACTGCAAGAAAATATGGCACTGCAAGGAAAAATTACTTTCGCAGTTTTTCATTTTGAGTTCACAACTTTATTTAGGGTTCTCTTAACATTTCTTTGCGTTTAACTTCCTTGAGTCTGGTATTTGGGGTTTCATTTTTTTATTGCTTGCTTGCTTGTTCTAATTACAAAAGAGTTAAGAGTAGCCTGCAAGCTTCATTTATTTAACCAGTAGAGTTTCTAAGTCATTGAATCACAGATACAGAGCTAGGCTGCAGCAATGCGAACCCTCATAAGCCAAATGTCTTGTGTACCTGGAACTCAGCTGTATCCCAGAAGTCGTGACTGAAGCTGGGTTTCACTGGAGCTTGTCACATCCTCAGCTGTGCTACCTGCTTAACTGAGAACTAACGAGCTGAAATGGCTCATTGCACAGGTACCACCTGCTAGTATCACTCGCTGGACTACTCAAACAAGCTCAACCAGCTTTCCAGATGGATCCTGTCAGCATCTTTTTTCTGGAATTAGATGGCCAGTTTCCAAAGCGGAGCAGCCCAGTGGACAAGAGCTGCTGTCCTGCTACACCGATACTTGGCTTTTGCAAGCAGTGAGCTCTTTTTCCCCTATTACAGGGCCTATATAGAGTTGCAAAGTACTCTGGCAAGCTCTTAAGCCGAGAGATAAGCAGTGTGCTGAAGTTGCAAACCCACCAAAGTGGGCTCTGCTGTTGCCAAGTTTAAAATTTCTTCTCGCTTCAGACGCCGAGCATAGTAAATGCCAAATAAATCTTTTATAGTGAATTACCTTTTTGCACGTGCTGTGGCTGTGGGGATCTGGCAGCAGGCGTTTCTTTCGGAGGCTGCTCTTGGAGAGCAGGTGGTGGCCTCTCAACTGGAGCATCTGCACCACAGCACTCAAAATGGGGAGAGCCACATGGAGCAGAGGTCCTCTCCTTCCCTCGGTAGGAATATAGCAGGGGGGTTCCAAAGCACGGTGTAGGTCTTCCCGAAAGGGTCCTGGAGGAGATGAGAGATGAAAGGAAACAAAGCCAAGGTGGGGGACGGTGTTGTGGTTTGATCAGCTGGTGACTGTGACAGGCAACCAACTAGGCCTGTTCATGGGACCCAAAAATCTGAACCAGAAGGCCTGTTCATGGTCTTGTAAAATCTCATTTGCTTGAATTGACCTGAAAATGCTTTGTCCTTGACAGGTTCTTACAGAAAATAGGCTAACCTTTTTCCTTTAAAACTAACGAAACAGAAATAAACATGCACTTTTTTTTTTTTAAATATCTTTGTTAGGCCTTTGAAGGAATTGCAATGGTCTTAGTGTATAGCTTTGACTGGGTTTTTTTTGTTTCTTGGGGTTTTTTTGCCACGAGCAAAGTTGTTTGAAAATGTCAAATGAATAGCTGCTTTTATTGCCTTTCGTTTCCCTTTTGAGCTGTTCTTGTTCCATCCTGGCTTAGTCTTCTAAGCAAAAAATATCTGTGCATTTGTGTGCACACAAATACACACGCACACATACACACACACACACACACAGAGCAAATGGATTGTTGTGGAAACATGTAGGCTTGCTATCTCTGTGACAGCAGGAGCGGTACACCTGCATGTTAATAACTTCATCAATGTGTAGAGATTTTAGCAAGATGGTGTGAAGTTCACTTTGGGCTGCAATTGCTGGCATACATTAATTCATAGAGACCTTGATTTGGGAGAAAGGTTCTGTAAGCTGGCATGGTTAAGGATGTTTCAGTCTGTAAAAGTGTATTATATGTATGCTTATTTAAGCAGTACAGCTAGGGTGTAGAGGCTTTCTTCGACTGTATAAACAGTGATTTATTTTTTTTCCCTCACTCTTCCCCTCTTCTTTTAAAATTGTAGGGAAAACTGTTTCTTTTGGAGATAAAAATTTGCATTCCGGGCTTCAGGCCAAACTATTTTAACAGACAAGTTATATAGTCTCTAGAAAGTAGGTTTTTATGATGGAAATGCTGATAGATCCTCCACTTCGGCAAGCTAAGAGGTCCATCTACCATAATAAAAGTAAATAAGAAGACATACTGGCACTGAAGAAAAAGTTTATTTTTTTTTAAGAGAGTCATAACTAACTCAGAATCAGTTCAAGTAATTACACTTAATCTCTATCATCTGAATTTCTTATATGTAACAATCCCAGTTAGGAAAAATAAACATTAGAAGAATGATTAGATTGAATTTGTTCCTTTATAATGTGACAGCTCAGCTACAGTAATATCCACAGTAAAGCTGCTTTTCTGTTGCTATAGTTTCTGTACCACTGGTTCCTTTTTCAGCCTGTGTGTCACATAAATCAGATAGATCAGATTAGGTTCTCTCCTCCCAGGTGCTGAACTAGTCTGCCTGGCTAAAATATGTGTTGTCAGAATGCATGGAATTCATTATGGAAAGTATGACACATTTTAAGGTGATGGTTTTTCCTTTTCAATCCATTTGCTAATATTGAGGTAGAAGTATCTCACTTTTTCTTCTTCTAATGGCAAAACATAGGTAAGACTATGCCAGGCCAGATTGTTCTATTTAGTCTCAAAATCCATGTATCTTTTAGTAACCTTTTGTTTTTCAAATAGCTGTTTGTGCTCCCTTCACTAGTACTTTTATCCTATTTGTGTTTTAGAACAACCCTCTCAACCAGAAATCTTACATCAAGCAGACTTCTTAGAAACAGAGAAGCTACAAATGGTAAGAGCAGCGTTCTCCCTCAAAGTTATGTGCCTGACAGTTGCCTGAAGTCCCTTTACAGTCAAGATGGAGAGAGGTGATGGAGTGAGGCTCAGAGAGGGTGTGTGTACGTGTATGCACACCCGCCTGTGAGAGAACGTGGTCTACAGCCAGCCTGGCCACCGAGCCACTACTGTATTAGCCCTGCCTGATGCGGCAAACGGGGGCCATCCTGATCTTAGACCCACCACTGAACCCTCTTTCAAATTGTGCCTAAGCCTCACTGATGGGATTTGTCCTATTTTTAAAAAAATGATTGGGGCTAAGCATTTGAACTTTCTAGAAATCTTTACCCAAAGCAGCGTAAGCAAAAATAGAATTATGTTAAAACCTAGTGGAGAAAAATTGACTAATTCCTACCTGTTTTGCAGCTCGGGGAGTGTGTTGCACGAGATAGTTACCCCGAAGGCAATGTTACGTGGTACAAAAATGGGAGAGTTTTGCAGCCCGTGGAAGACGGTATGTTTCAGTAATGGCCAGTGTCCCTGAATCCACAGGCAGGTGTATGCATGAAGAATTGTGCTTGTAAGAGTTGCTCTGCTTTAATCTAGTGTACTGTTCCTTTGAGGAAGACTACTTATATGGAAGAATGAAACTGGAAGGAAACTTTTAGGTCTTTCAGAGCACCCAAGCTACACCATATAATCTCTTTCTTTCAGTTCTGGCTTTAAAACCACATCATGGGGAGGAGGATTGCCTTGGTTAATGCTATTGCAAAGCTATTCTTGAGCCCATGTAGCTAGTAGAAACCTATATCTAATTTCCAACTTCTTATAAGGTATTAACTGTCTCAATTTCATACCTGTCCAATATTGTGTTTTGGATCATTAAGATCATCATCTCCTTATACAGGTATTTATTTTCCAGGATATTTAGGAAGAACATTTATTTTCCCCCTCCCTTTCAACTTTGATTTTGACAGGCTGATCAGAACACAGTATTTTACCTTCCATAAAATAGAGAATACTTACAAGATTGTTAGAAACGTGATCCTAAAAATTGGGTTTGCCAGCATTTTTGAGACCTACTTTCTGTCTTAGAAATTAAGCTGAGATTTGTATTAAAAAACCCCACCAGTTTGTAGTTAGGTTTTTGTTTTGATTTGATTTAAAATATACAGTATGTTATGAGCATGTTGTTGATAAAACATTTCTGGTATACGTCAGTGGCAATACTAGAGGAAAACTGTACAGTCTCTTGGGTAATTTGTCACATTGCTTGTGTGATTGCAGCCTGATAACAAATACAGAGCAGGCAACAAAATGTAGGAAAAAGGTTCCAAATTCTGTCTGTGTGACGCTGAAACAGTATTTCCTTTTCAGTTGTAGTCATAAATCTGCAAAAGATTGTGGACAAATCAACTGGACTCTTCACCATGACATCATCTCTTCAGTATATGCCAACAAAAGAAGATGCAAATGCCAAGTTTTCTTGCATTGTGACATATTATGGACCATCTGGCCAGAAAACAATACAGTCTGAACCAGTTGTCTTCGATGTTCACTGTAAGTTATTAAAAAGCATCTATTGCTGTATGAAGTCTACCTCAGGGGAAAAAGCAAAATCAGAGACAGTTTACAAAATTAAAGAGACATTGCTGCTTGGCTGTTGAGATGGTTTCTTCAAAGCTGGTTTGCAGCAAGAAGATCCGAATACATTGTCTGTGTAATTTTTACTTACCTTCAGATTTACTTGAGATTTATTTCTTTCTAACAGTGGAATACTGAATATCAAGATTGCATTGACAAGAGGAAAGTGGTAACCACAAAAAGTTACAATGAAATGGGCTTTTCAGAACCTTAACAGAAGTTAGAGTGGTTGATTTAGAGTGACTCTCTGTGCCCCCTGAAATATGCAATAAATACACAATATAGCTTTTACTATACTCAGATGTTTTTCATTTTTGCAGAGTCAGCGCCAAACAGCTAATCCTGGCAGACTACCTTTGCGCACAAACACACACACACAAAAAAAAATAGTAGTAGCTTCTCTACAGCTGTTAGATGCTGATTTTTACATTTAAAATGTAGCATTTGAATATTGGATATATTGGTAGTACAGAATTTGTGTAAATAATTACTTCCAGCTGGCCCAAGTCCTAAAGCAACTCTGTGTTACTAACTGACATGGAAATTGTAATTCTCCTTTGAGTAAAGAAAACAGACAGTTGGCAAGAAAAGGTCAGAGAGAGAAAGTGGAAGAGGCATTTCAAAGTCTTGTAAAATGACACTTCTGAAGGACTGTAGAAGGCAGCAGGTCATAGCAGTATGAAGAGGATCAGGAGATATGCAAGATGCCCAGTCAGGTGTTATCTTTCTGGACACTTCAGGTAATACCTCAGCTTGTAAAAGAAAAGTCTCTGGTTTGGGAATGATGGGGTCTAAGTATACAATCCAGACATCTAATAGGACCTTAGTATACATTGTGTAACAACTCTGTAATCCAGTTAAATACAAAGGGAATTAGTAATGCAGATTTCTGCAGCCAGGAGGTGTGCTCCATGGCCTTGAAAACAAAGTGGCAGTGTAGGTTCTACCTAGATAATTAGTTGCTGCTTCTTCACATGTAAAGTTTGTTGAGCAACAGAATAGGGGATCAGTTTTGACCTTGGTCAGATCAAATCAAACCTTGGAGCAGCTGCCTCTTGGTTTCACCTGAAAAAACCGGAGTAACTTAAGGTCACCTTTTCACCAGCTGTTTCTCCAGAAGGACAACTGGCAGTACTAATGGAGAAGAAAACCTCTGGGATAGTAAGTGTTTTCCTTTGAAACCAAGAGATTTCAAGCCTGCAGACACCAATTCTATCACTTTGAAGCTAGAGATTTGGTTTGGTTCTGTTTTTGTTTTAAAGCTGGGTACCAAATCTCACTGGGGGGGGTGGTTCTGTCATCTGTGGAGCCCCCTGACCGTGGATAACTCCTGCTGTGAGTGTCACACAAGTGTAATGACCAGAAAGCACTTGTTGCTGTTATTTGCCAAGAGATGCTCTGCTGTCCCCATTTCCCCACCACTTTCATGCGCTAGGCTACTTCACCAGTTGAGGACGAGGCGCTTGCAGATTTCTGTCATGTATGTGCTATGTGCACTTGCAATTAAGAAGAAAATGTGAAGGCTGCACAGCACCACAGAATAGTCACTGCACCAGATATCACATGCACTCCGTGTTAAAGACTTGCTAGACTAACTCTTTTAATCCTGGTCTGGTAACACACAATTTAATTAAGATAGTTCTTCCTCCAGAGATGGGCAGTATCATTGTACTGCCAATTAGCCAACAGTGGGAGGCAGGCACACCCTTCAGTACTAGATAGGCCTCAAGTATTATCTTTGGCTTTAGAGTATGGGGTTACCTGATTTCCTTTCTGAGTATTTTCATCTGCCGTAACTTCAATTCCTTACTCTGCTCAAATGCATTTCCAAATGAATTTTTGAAACTCTTTATTAATAGACGTCCAAAGCTTCAACAGATGGATTTCTTGACTGACGTTAGTTGATGATAATGACATGTCTGATGCGGTTTTGTTTTTTAATTTGGTTTAGTGATCCTAATTAGTTTCTTTCTCAATAAATGTGGTATTTTTTTTTATATGAGTCAAATGTAATGCAGATAAAAAAAAATTACAGACTCCAACTCTTAAGAAATGGAAGTCTTTCAGCCTTTTTTTTTCAGATTGACTGTCAAAGCTATCATGTCATCATAAAGATGACCTTGCTCTTCATTCTGGTATCTAGTGAGATTCCTTGCAACTTACCTATTTATCATAAAGAAATGGGGAAAGCATGCTTAGAACTATGCCTGTACAAGATGTTTTTAAAGACCTGTTTAGTCAGGATTTAAGAAATGCTTTACTGGTTTTTTTTTAGCTCTGGGTTAGTACAGTCTCTAGTACTCAAGTGTTTAATAGCTAGCTGATATCCTGGAAGCAGCCAGCCACTGTAACCTAGTATAATAAGAAGAGTGAATTAGCTCCTGCTGAGACGGGTGCTAGTTGGAAATGGATAACTTAGCTCAGCTAGCAGTAGTTATTGGTACTTAACTTTGGTCTGTGGTTTGCAGCTGTAGCAAGCAAGCTACTGAAAGTAACATGAGTAATACAAGAGAACTCCTGGAGCTGGATGGCTAGATGGTATCTCAGATATCTAAATTACCTAGACTCCAGTTGTGTTGGGCTCTGCTCAGCATTAATCAGTGTAAAAAGACAACATTTGTCACGCAAACTTTCCAGTCATGCCCTGTGTTAAGGATCTGTCTTGTCGTGGATAAACTCCTTTACATAACAGATTAGACTCAAAGATACTTCATACTCACGCTGCTTCCAGCATTGGTATTTTTCTTGAAATTACGCAGAATGATGTCAGTTGTGGCCGTGGCAGGTCTGGGATAGCAGCATTTGTTTACTATATAACTAACTGCCTTTTGGTGCTGGCTCCCAGAATTTTGCTCTTGCAGAAAGCAGATACAAAGTCTCAGGTTTACAAAAGCACAAGTTAAAATGCGCCAAGCCAGGTGTATGTGCCACTGAGAGGTAAAATATATATCTTCACCAGGCTGCTCCTGTTTATTAGTGAAAGCAGGGGAACACATTGCTCATGCTAAGCAGCACTCAGCATTGCATTGGACACTGTGGCTTCCTGTCATCAGGTTGTGTCTTCCCCAGAAGGGTGACCTGTTCAGCTTAGAGAACAACTTAATTAGTCTTTTGCTATTTACTTCTGTAGATTTATTTTTCTTTTCCAGCTTAGAGAATGAAATTAAAAATTTGCTCCTGGTTGATTGCAGTAGATAGAAGGGTAAGATATTCCTACAGGAAAGACTGCTGGTTGGCAAGAATGTGATTCTTGTTTAACTGTGTCCAGTTCTGTTCATCTCTGTGGGAAAAAAACCTGTTTCAAATTAAAGTCCTAAAGTGTCTCATTATAGTTCATCCCTTTTCAGTCTTGAGACAAAGCCTGAGCAATTCCAGAGTATATCTAGACATTCTTTATGATAACTTTTTCACATTTGGTCACCTTCACATAAACATGACAGGAGGAGAGAGAAGTTTCTGCAGCAGGCTTGCTTACCAGACAGCCCCCAAATGGGTTTTGGTGGTTTGGGGTTTTTTTTGCCCAGCAGCCACCAATATGCATGCATGTGATTCCTGGCCAGCTACTTCATCACATCTGTTATATTCCACGCCAGCAGTGATGCTGGAGTTCCTTTTCCTAAGCAGGCAAAGCTGTGCTTCAGCATTGAAGGTACTGAGAGGGAAGCTGTTTGGACATGGAAGGGAGCTGAGGCTGTTGCATCGGAAGGAGCGAGGATGCGGCTTATTGAAGCCCGGTACCTCTCCTCCTGTGATGAGGAGTGAGATGCTGTGTTAGGGCTCTCGGTCATTGAGAGGCCACAGCTGAATGTAGCTCCTGTTATTGAGAAATCCCATAGCAGAAGACAGACGTGATGAATGCCTTAAGGGTCAAAAGGGCTGTAGAGCACATGCTTCACTAAACACACAAAATCAACTGTCAGGGAGGAGTTTCTCTACCGTGTAGATTTTTTTAGTGTCTAATAAGGTGCACTGTACTGTGTCTTAATGCAAGACTGGCATCTTTGGAGGAATTTTATTTATTCATTGAAATTAAAACAGTGAGAATTATCTGCCCATATTATTTCCTTTAATTTGGTTCATTCTACTTTGGTTTTGAAAAATTATATTTAGGCTTCTACTTGGAAAGAATAGCATCTATTAAAGTATATTCTGTCTTTGCCTTAAAAAATTACCAAAGTATAACGTAAGTTATAGTTCAACTTCACTGAACATGACAGAAGTATGTTACGTTTACAGTTCTGTTGACTAAGTTAAGGGTCCTATTATGCTCACCAAATTCATCTTTCTGAAAGCCTGTAGTGATCAGCATATAGAATAGGCTGAACGTAGTCGCTTAGTTCATATTTCTTTCTTTTTAATGCAAGAAGGCTATTATCTAGTGCTAACACAAGGTGTTGAGAGCTTCAGTTGTACTTCAGATTGCTGCAGTTCTCTAAACAGTGAGCTTCACAGAGGACAAGTTAATCCCTCATAATGAAATCACATCATGAAACTATTCATACTGATCAGGGTTTTTTTTTCTTTTAAGCACATGACATGGTTGTAATCATTGCTGTTTCAGTTCCAGGTATTTTGACAAAGAAAAATGAATTTTGTATCATATGGCTTTTTTGCTCTTACTTCATTTGCAAAAATATAGAAAGTGTGATTAACTTCAGTTCTTTTATAGAAAGATCTACATGTGCAAATACCTTCACCTGCTTGATGATAAAATCACATACTCTTCGGCCATGAATATCATATGCATAGTGTTACTGTGTGTTTTCTTTGCAGAAGTTCTTAAATGTGTACATTATTTTCGCAGATCCAACAGAGAAGGTGACTATTCAAGTGCTGTCACAAAGTAGTACCGTTAAAGAAGGCGATAACATCACTCTGAAGTGCTCAGGAAATGGCAACCCTCCTCCACAGGAGTTCCTGTTTTACATTCCAGTAAGTCCTGCCTCGCTGTCACTGCATAGTGAAATATTCTGTATCATCCCTTTCTACAGATATTGCTATGTGTCAGTGTATACGTGAGTAACTAAGAAATGAAGGAAGGAATTCGATGTGACTAAAACTGCAGATACATCAGACACTCTGAGAACACCTCACCCGAGCTGGCAAAATATTTTGAAAGAACCTCTCCTTCCCCCCACCAAAGTTTTTTAGACTTTGGACCTACTAAAAATTGTTAGGCTTCATTTCCCAACATCAGATATTTTGATAAGCAGTTTTGACAAAAGCGGTTTAGCACCTTGAATAAAATCACCTCATCGGTTGTCATAATAGCCAAAGATCCAGCAGTGAAAGTACAGGAAATTAATTCAGATTTTTTGGACTTTCACAGATGACTCTTCATGTGATGTCTTTTAATTAATTAATTGTTTGGTGGCAGTGTGACAGGACAAATCTGTCAGATTCATAAGATGCAAATAGAGAAAAATACAGTCTTCCATTAATCTTCTTAGTATTGGTGAAATCCACAGACAGATGTGGCTTTATATTCCAAGATTCCTACTCCTGCTTCCCGTGTCCTGCTCCTCTCTCCTATTTTATATCCCTTTTTTTGTTCCTCCTGCAGTAGTGAGCAGAGTTGATCTTGAGAGAGAGGCCAAAAGCAGTGGCATGCTTTCAGGTATTTCAAAAACTGCATGTCGCACTTTGAGCATAATCCTCATCTATTTTGGACTCCTGGCATGTTTGAATTGCTGAAGAGCAGCAAGAGAAACTAGGAGCTGAAGTCCTCTTATCTCAGAGCAGCCATTTAGATTTAGCGAATCATTCTAGGAACTCACTATATGCCAGGGAAAAAGTGTGTGGTATCTCTCCTTGCTCCACGATCTCAGTGAGTGAGCTAAACACCCCAGTTTGTCTTATCTTGTCTCCCTGATACTAGTCCTTTCTCTCAAGGAGAGCTGGAATTGGTGATTTCCTTGCAAGACTCATGGTTATCGTAAATCTCTTTCTGGATTCAGAGATAGGAATTGGGGTTTCATCCTATGCTTTTTTCCTAAGCTGATTGAAGTCAGTCCTAATTGGGTGGAAACTGGGGAACTGGACAGCTAGAAAGCAACACTTTGGCTAATTTAAAACACCAGTTTCTATAAGTAACTACAGGCTCCATACCACATTATGGATAGATTCAGGTTGGTTTGTGCTGTTTAAAAATGTGTAATGCAGCACATTTTATTTCATGGTTTTTCCTAAACTGAATATATCATTTCAGATACAGATTTAGAAACACAATTTGTTTTGCTGTTGTGATTTCTTGAACACTCTTATTTGTAGACTGCTTCAGTCTTTTCTTCCCATTTTTTTCTGCTAAACTTTCAGATTTTTGTATTTTAATGTCCTCTTAGAATAAGTTAGTCATTAAGTTAAAGAGTAAGCTTTTAATTGTAGGTGTTTTCTAGAGCTATGTCATCATGCAGGAAATAAGCCTTTACATTATTAATAGTCAACTACACTTCAATGATGCTGTGCCCGTGTATTTTGGAGTATTTCAGGATCCTTGTAACAATAAAAAAACCTCAAAAAATTGAATGTCTTCAGCAGGTCCATATACAATAAAAGTTTTGTTTTCCATCCACAGGGAGAAGCAGAAGGTATAAGAAGCTCAGATACTTACGTAATGGCAGATGTGAGACGAAATGCAACAGGAGAATACAAGTGCTCTCTGACCGACAAAAGCATGATGGACTCAACCACCATCACTGTGCACTGTAAGTCATTGCATTTTGTACTCCTAGTTAGGCTACAAACCTATCTTGCACCTTCTGAGATGGTCTCTCTCTGCTTAACTTAGGTAGATTAGTCCAATTAACCTATGGGAGAGCTGAATGATGTGATTGGTTTAAAGGAGTGTCAGGTTTGGGGTTTTTTTTTGTCTGTTTTCCCTTGCAATTTTTTTTTTTTTGCTTTTTCTAATGTATTTATGTTCGAAAACTTTAAGGTTCTCAATTCATTGGCTTAGATACAGATTCACTTTTCATAACTTTTGTATAGTATATGATGTTATTGCACTGTCACATACAGTGAAAATTCTGGTATTTTATGTTTCACTCTCGTGAACATATATATGGCAAAATATTCTGCTCCAGCTGTTCCTTAGAATGTACTCAAACACACAAGCTGGCCCACAGTGGTAACGCTGAAGGTCATTCTTCATAGTCAAATTCACATGAGTCTAATACCCTTTCATCGTACCTCAATGAGGTTTAACATATAAGGTGTCTAGAGAAGAGACTTAGGAATTCATTACGTTCACATAGAACAAGTTGCTTTTTTCACTTTTCCCAGAATCATGAAAGCTGTAGACCTCAGTACAGTTTCTTTAGCTGGATGCTACATTATTTACTCACACTATCAGCACCACTTTAAAAGCAGCCATTGAACTGGCTGAACCATTGAAGCAATGGCTGCTTTTCAATAGTTGTTTTTAATCTCTTTTTGTGAGAAAACAAGAGCAGGAACTCTTTCAAACTTTGCTATACTATCACAGGCTGTGATGAGACTCAGGCCAATGGCACTAGGTTTCCCCTAAAAACATTGATGGTCTGTAGTCTTGTTAGTAGCATAAATACCTTTAACGGTTTACAGGTTCAGAGGGACATGATGGATAATGAAATTTAAAGGCTTCCATAGTAGTTACACTTTACATAAAAAGAAACTTCATGTTTGTATACTTGGCTTTGATTTTTTTTTCTTGGAAAACATACAATGCATGCAGAATATATCTGTACATGAATAATTACGCTATTCCATTTAATGAATATTTTGCATCATCCACTGTTTTCCTACCTGCCCCTTCTCTTTGCCAAGCTCTCTGAAGAGAGCTCTGTACTATTGCTGCTAGCTGCCCAGTATCAAAGGTAGCTTGCTGGTAGTTTGCTGTGGTATAACTAACCCTTGTATTTTACTCCAAGCGGATTGCATGTCTACTTGTACTTCCATAAATAGTTACTCTAAAGAATGGCTTCCTCAGCTCCAAGTTATTTATAAAAAGCCAGTTTTCCTTTCTCTACTATTTTGTCTGCGTGTCAGAAGAGCTTTACTATATGAGAGAAGCATGTGTTTTCTTGACAGAAGTCTTTCCAGTGTTGGCAGGTAGTGCAACTACTCAGAACCCATGGGTACAATCTAGGACCCTACTGCTTTGCTTAGGGTTCATTTGGTTTTGTTTTTCTTAAACACCTCTATCTGCAATAAAGCTTTTGCTTGAGTGAGGCACGGTGGCCTGGAGTAGTTCTGTAATTCCTGAATGCCCAGACCATGCCCTTACTTTAATCTACTTCGGTGTCCTGCCTTATGCTGGTCTAAAGTGTTTCTGCAGCATGTTTTCTTTTGAGAGGAACTCTTCTGAAAAAGTCATAAAACTTGTAGAAGCTTTATAATATCCTCCTTCATCTTTCAATTGTTTATATTAATTTTCCAGCATAACTCAGTAATACTGAGTGCTTTCTCCTTCTAATGTACTTATATATTTTTGGTATTAGATCTTCAGATTTTTTTATGCCTCCATGATGTTTTTTGTCCTTCAAATACTACTTATTAATTCCTATCAAATCCTACTTTTTCTTCCTCTTTTGCTTTATTGCTTACTTTTTCACCTACAGCTGAATATTCCTGTCTGCGCTGTTACACTGAAAAAGCCTTCATTCTGAGTCAAGGCTTTTCCTTTCCTCACGTCCAATCTTAGCACTTTAGATTTTTTTATTTTCACTTAAAAAAAAAAAACCCTCACAAAACAAAACCACAACAAAGAAGTCAATATAATAATTTTAGTTTAAATCTGTGAAACTATTTATAGCAATTTGTTACATTTCAACTCTAATGCTTTTTCCCAAACAAATTTTATTGAGCATTTTAACTTCACTGGTTCCTTTCATTGTCTAGGTAGGGAAAGCTTGCTGGTATGAAAAAATACATTAGCACATTATAGCTCTTAACTATTTTTGTAGCAAAATATTCTGGCTCAATACCAAACTCTTTTTTTCCAAGATGAATGTAAATTATGAGATTCATATAAAGCTGAAAATTTACATTAAAGCATCTGCGTTACCCATAATTTTTAGGGAAATACTTTATTTGTAAAACAAATTGCAGGGGGAAGAAAGAGTCTCTTCCTTACCCACAGAATGTAAAGGACAAACTGGACAACCTGGGTTCTTGCCCCTCGGAGCAGGTGCAGGGTCTGTGCAGCAAGGTCCTAATTTAAAGTCCAGCAGATCTGAGTGCTTGTGGTTGGCGTGATTCGTCCCTCAACAGAGGGAGCAACAGAACAGGATTTATGTTGTGGGTTTGGTTTTTTTACACGAGGTTGTTAATTTTCTGCCAGCTCTGTTCCTTGCCCAGGATCAGATGAGCAAAACTGGCAGAGGCCAGGAAGGAAAAGGGAGGGGGCCAGGGCAAAACCTGTTTACAACCACTTAAACTGCTGTAGAAGCACAGCTTGTGCGAGGCAAGGAAAGCACCTAGCAGTAGAGGATGGGTGTACCTTCCCTCAGCTATGAAGAAGCAAGTGACTGTTTCAATTCACCGACCCTTTTCTTTATCTCTTGCCATAATCGTTTCTGCACATGGAGTAGGGCTGTGGAACTTCCTCTTAGTGATGCTTTCCTTTCTGCTAAAATGTGTTATCTAGGGAAATAAGTTTGCAAACGTTTCAGTAAATTAAAGGTTTTAGAAGTTTAGCATTTTTGTTTCTCCATAGGTATTGTTTATAGTCTTTTCTTGTGCTACAGACACATGGAAAATACAGGGGAAATCACCTTTTGAATGTTGCATGGAAAAAATCTAATCTCAGTATACTAGGAGAAGTGTCTGGCTCTCTGATAGTGTGTTTGGGGAGTTCAGGCTACAGGCAAGTGCTGTGCATAGTCTTCCCAGTCGTAGCACAGTGTTCCACTGGAGGCCTCCTTTAAATGCTGGGAGCCTGTCCTATATGTGCAATAGAGTTTCAGAACTGAAATGTTTGCTCCAGTCTTCCCCACATTAATTCCATACCTCTCTCACATGATGTGTTAATACATGCAAAATGCACTCTTTGCCTTTTCCCTGTACTACTTGGTATTCAAAGACAGCACTGAAATCAATGCAAGACTTCAGGTGAGACCACATTACGAGCTAGCATATATTGAAAATGGTGCCTGATGAGAAATTTGTTTATGAAGAACATTTCAAAGCCAAACAGGAAATGTATGGAAAATTCTCACAACAAAGTTTTTCTTTCAATGGCAAGGAAAATTAATTTTTACAGTCTTCTGTATGCAAGAAATATTTTCTCCTCATACTTATGTACCAAGAAGAGTTTATTTACTAATAGAGCATATAAGTTGAGAGGTAAAAGTATCTACATCACATTTCTTTGTGGACCCTACAGATAAACTGACAGAATATTAATCCAAATCAAATTGCTCTATATAGAGTTCCTAGAGGGGATCCTATGTTAAACAGTAGCTTCATTCTGTACTTGCTTCATAAATCACCATACAAATATTGCTCTGAGCTATGCAGTTCATCTTGCACACTGTAAATTTTCCTGAACTTCTATAGCAACCAAGACCAGTGTGTGAGAGGGATTGTAGTCTCAGTTATACCACAAAAAGGGGAGGGGTGGGGGGGTGCAGGCATGCTACCCTGGAGAAGACTGGGTTGAAGGATTGTTCTGGGCTCAGTGTCAGTCTTGCTTGAGATGAAGGCCAAAACTTTAATGAGTTTTTGCTTTCTGTGGTGTATGTGAGAGGAATCCTTCCTATATGGTCTCTTCAGTGATCTCTTGGGTTTGAGGTGCTATCTTGCTTCAAAGAACAAAAGGGTAAGTAGATGTTGAAAGTAAGTCACCCTGAGGGGGAAAAAAAAAAATCTTAGCTTTTTTTTCAACTACTCCTCTGCCTTGGTAGTTTGTGCTTAAGAGTAACAGAGCAAGAAGAAAAGCATCTCATGCACCACCTCAATCTATATACAAATGCTCACTAGGTGAGTCTTGTTTTTTGGGGGGTTTTTTTGTCATCTTTTTTCTTCTTGTGGAAGCAATGGTAAGATCTGGAGTACCTTGTTAGTCGTGTTGCATTTACTAGTTTGGGGAGGCAGGAGGAGAAATCCCCATAGGAATACAGAAACAAAATGCCATTTTATCTCTTTGGTAAGATCTTTGCTTTACTCAAGCACAGATGAAAGTACAGTTCTTATGACCTCTCGGACTAGGCATTGGACTCGTAACACAGATAATAATGCAGACTAATAGTACAGGATGGACCCTACTTGTTCCCTGAAGTTCTGCCTTTAATTATAATGGTGTTCCCAGGGCAACCACTGAATGAAGCCAGTAGCTAAGTTCACAGTTTTGTTAAGGAAAACTCACTATTTTTGCTTTCCTCTACCAATTGTGATTTTGCCTTTAGCTTTTTTTAAACTCTGCTTAAAGGCCAAAAGGATATTTTGCTGTCCTTTTCCAGCAAGTACTATATTTGTGATGAAATTATGTGGGCTTGCCATTTGAGTCTATGTGTGTCTGTGTGTGTGTGCATCTGTGATAGTCATTCAGCCAGGCAACTTGGCTTACAAGCAAGGCACTGTGAGGGGAAGCAAAATAGAGGTTTAGCTTGGCAAACTCTGCTTCTCTTTCAGTGTAGGATTTTTTTTTTTTAAGAAGAAGAAATCGCTAGTCTGCCAAATCTGTATACTAGGAAAAATCTAGAGCGGTGTTTCCTGACCTTTTTGCTACTGGCTGTCACCCTGTCTTGTGTCAAACACAGCTGTCACTGACTCTGCAATTTCCCTGGAGCCAAAACAGGGCAGGCAAAGCTTGGACTCCAAGTTACACAAAAATGGCTAAGTTACAAATGAAAACAAATCAAAGGGCCTCAAATTGTTTTATCAGATTCGAGAAGGTTACCCCTTGTCCTCCTTATCCTCTTCTCCCCACTTACTGTTTAGGTTAATCTGTCCCCACCTTCACGAGTCTTCCCCTGAAGATCCATTCCTACCTGGCCCCTGGTGAGCTACCCTCACAGCAGTCTGTGCTTCCCCTTTCAAGATGCACATACTGCTATGTGAAGTACTCCTTCAGCTTCTTGTACCTCCTCTGTCATTCTTTCAGCAGTACAAGGTGAAAAAAATGTATCCATTTGTCTAGTGATTAGTGAGATTTTGCTTTTCCTTTTAGCCTGTAATTACAGTAAAAACGTGAACATTCTGCAGTGCCTATTTTAGAATAATTCTCTCTTCTCCCTTACTTGTAGAATTGATTTAGATTTTATCGAAGAACTGAAATCTTGAATTTAATGAGTGCAATTAGTCACATTTTCTTTCCTTAGTAAGCCTTTGAAATGGGCCAGGCATTTTGACATGAACTTTTGACAAATGTTCTTTCTATCCTAGATTTGGATTTGCAGCTTACTCCTAGCGGAGAAGTCACAAAACAGATTGGAGAGGCCCTGCCTGTGTCGTGCACGATTTCTTCTAGTAGAAATGCAACTGTGTTTTGGATAAAGGTCAGTAATTCATCTACTTCACACTTCATCTGAGTGTTCACCTCTTCACATTACTGCTGCTACTTCAGTGTTTTGGAAGGAAGGAAGCCATTCAATGGGCTTTTCAAAGAACATTGTTAAAATAAGTCTTACATGTATTGCTAAAATGAGAGCTACGGACTCAAGTTCATGACTGAAAATCAGTTACTGTAATTATCAGCTCAGTTTTCAAATGGAGAGGAATAATGCCTACAGTAAAACAAATACAACTTTTTTGAAACGGTCTGTACAAGGCCCTTTGAGAATCAGCTCCCTCTAAGAAGGAAAGCCTATTTGGATTCATTAATCGTTTTCTCAGAGGCAAGCTTGGTCTCCAATAAACATAATAAAAGGGCAAGGCAGGTTGAGAGATCGGAGACATCAGCAACTGGTGTTCAGTGGCTGATGAAAAAGGTAGCTATCGTAGATGGTGGGTTTAAATTAAACTTATAGTGCTGGAAACTAAAAATAATGATACCTGATGGTTGTTTAGTAGCATATGTTGATCTCATATGCCTGGTTCCTAGAGGAGAGCTGTCTGTCTCTCAAACAGCTTGTACCACTCGTGTTTTTGTCTAGCCCACTAGAAAAAGCTCTGAACTAACAATTGATCACATCTGTGCCCTTGATTTGAAAGTGAAGTTGTTCAAGAAGAAGGGACGTGGCTTTTATAAACCTCCAGTCATTTCCACTTTTCATGCTGTTATGTTGCTGTCAGCTATTCAAATGTAGTTATTAATGGGGGAGCACTTTGTGAAGCTCCGATCTACCAAAGGATGTGAAAAACTCTGCAGATAGTAGACACATTTGTAATTTAGAGGTTAATGTAATCTGAGTTAGAATTCAGAGATTAACTCCTTCCTTTATTAGGACAATACCAGAATGCAAACAAGTCCATCATTTTCAAGTCTTCAGTATCAAGATGCTGGAAACTACATCTGTGAAACTACTCTACAGGAGGTTGAAGGGTTAAAGAAAAGAAAGACACTTAAACTTATTGTGGAAGGTAAGGGAGCAGATAGCTATGATTATTAATTGTCCTATTCAAACAAAACGGTTAACTGCAATATTGTTCTTGTAGGAAAACCTCAAATCAAAATGACGAAGAAAACCAACACAAATAAAATGTCCAAAACAATTGTCTGCCATGTGGAAGGTTTCCCCAAACCAGCAGTGCAATGGACAGTTACTGGTAGTGGAAGCATCATAAATAAAGCAAGTATCTTTCTTATTACTTTATTCAGCAAAAGATGGTGCATAGGAGACGCAATTTAAAATCAAGGAACGTTTTCCAGGCAGTGAGATTGAAGAAACTAAGTCTATTTCATTTATCTACGAGGAGGTTAAGTGGTAGCTGTAGCTACATGGTACTCACATGGATGATTTCTGATGATAAAGATCTTTTGAATAGAGCAGGTGAAGGCACAGAGTTTTTGCTGGCTACGTGCCGAAGCTGGAAGGAAAAAGAAAAGGTTACAAGTGAAATATGCATTTTTAAGTGATAGTACTTAGTCATTTTATCTGGGTAATGTGGTGATTTTGCCATTACATAAAGAATTTACAAATAATGATGGAAGTACAGAACTTAGATTAGACAGCAAATGGGTATGTGATGTAAGCACTGACTGAGTGAAATGAAATGTGGCAAGTGCAAGTAAGAAAATACAGCCAATATAGTTCCTTATGGGCTTTGCAATTATCCTAATTTTTATAGTTGTTTTTGTATGGTTATGCTTATTGTTTCTCACTGGAAACAGAACCATAATGCAGTCATCCTGGGGGAGAAATAAGAAGTACCCATACACAGCAGGAAGAATACCTGGAAAATAAGCCAACTAAAGTATTTGTATATTGATTACCTAATCACATGCAAAGCATTGCTACAGTTTGCCTTAGCAGGAAAAATAAATGAGGTATCTATACAAGCAGTCAGAGGCTGGAAGTACAATGCACAGTGCTCCTGTAGATTTCATTACTCCTTTAGGTTTCGCTTTAATCCTACAGAAATTATGTACGGCTGTCAAAACTTGTCCATTTACTTAAGTTATAGGGCAGGAATTATCTTGAACCTATATAAGTAAGTGATTGAAAACACTTTTCTCTGGACATTGTATTAATCTGAGAATGATGTACAGCAAATTTAAGGAAAAACTTCACTCGCTATTACAGTACAGATACTGCAGGTACTACTAAACACATGTAGCTTGGCAAAATAATGCTTAGTGTGGAAACAACTGGGAATCCCAAAAAGTGGAAAACTTATAGTGATTATTTTCCTTATAAAGACAAAAATGAAAAACAGCAGGATCGAAAGAAATTATAACATGGAAGTTTAGGTTTTGATTTTCTTTGAGAATTTGGTCACTTGGAATATTTTCTAAATAGTCAAAAGAAACAAAAGCAAATACAGAATGTGGTTAACTTTCTCAAAAATGCCTCTTTGTCAGTGGTCTTACAGTGCATGCTATACAAAATGTAGCTATAACTGAATATCTTGGCCAAAGTGTTTTCTAGCAAATATTCACATTAACATTTAATAAAATAATGCATTATTTCTATTGTTATTGTTTGGAGAACTGAAATATTAGTTGAAAGTTATTTCCCTCTGAACATTTTCAATATGTAATGCAGGTAACACATATATTGTTCTTCGCATTTTGCAAGGATACTAATCTTCATTTTTTACCATTTCAGACAGAGGAGACCAAATATGTAAATGGAAAATTTTCTAGCAAAATTGTAATTGCTCCTGAGGAAAATGTGACTTTAACTTGCATTGCAGAAAATCAGCTAGAAAGGACTGTGACCTCCCTGAACGTCTCTGCTAGTGAGTATCTTCTAAAGACCATTTCCTTAAAGTTGTAGTTTCCCCTAAAATACCCACACTTCGCACTCATATGAAGAGTAGTAGGTCTGCATAGTAATGTTGATAGTAAGATATTTAACCATTTTGTCTTAAGTCAAGCAATCCAGTCTGGACCAGTAGTACATAAAATTTATTCATAACTTTCTGAATGAAGTCACTTAGTGTTCATTACTTTTTTGGCTGTCTCATGTATGCAATATGTTACTTACTTTTTAAAATAATATTACAAAATATAGTACAAAAATATCACAAAATAATACATTACTTATGAAGAAGTCTTTATTTATTACTAAATTAACATCATCTTTTAGTCCCCAAATTCCAGTTTATTGTTACTGATAGGACTTGATTCAGAACAGAAATCAGCCATACTGGGTTTTAATCAAATGTCATTTTTCAATGATGATGGGTGGTAAGAAGCTACAGTTTGTGGAAGGCTAGCACAGAAATATTCAGTCAGAAATATTTCTGAGATTAATATTACAGGTTTTGAATAAGATTCTTCAATTGGTTATATATAGTTACACAGAGAAGACTTCTGCTTAGAGATAAAATTAATTACCTTGTTGTTTGGCAAACACTGATTAAGTTTCAGTGTTTCTGTCATTGCTACAAATAGGCAATTAAAGGTAATGTTCAGGTATAACACATTTTGTCTTTATTTTAAGTTTAACATTTTTCATTTCAGTAAGTATTCCAGAATACGATGAGCCAGAAGATAGAAATGGTATGTATGTTTTCCTATCTCCATAACCCTTTCTGTTGATTGTCTGAGTTCAAGACCTATGTAGTGTCACTGAACAACTTCCACAGTCCCTCAAAGTTGGACTTGATTTGAAATAGCTAGTGCCATGATTGACTAAGAATGTGATTTTCTTGAAGCTTTAAATGTGTTTTTAAGAACATTGCCTACGTTTTTTTTTTAATTTTCACTTTCTGACCCCTTGTTTCTGATGGAAATTCTTTAGAAATGGTGTAATGCTTTGCTTTATCATAGGTCACCTCATTAACTTTTCTTCTTTGCTTCAGATGACAATAGCGAAAAGGTTAATGACCAGGCAAAGCTAATAGTGGGGATTGTAGTCGGTCTTCTGCTGGCTGCTCTGGTTGCAGGTGTTGTCTACTGGCTCTATGTGAAGAAATCAAAGTAAGAATTTATGGAAAATTTGATACTAAATTGAAAAAAAAAAAAAGTAATAAATGGAAACGTATGTTTACCTGTTTTCCTTCCTGCAGCATTCCAGTAGTCTGAGTGGGGAAAAGTTGTTACAGTAGGTGCATTTAATAGAGGAAGGAAACCTCTGATGAGCTTGTGCCAATGCTTAACAGGACACATCTCCTGGAGGTCAGGCTCCAAGACTTTTCATAGATCATCACCTGTGATAAGGTCCTGCCAAGAATCAGCCAAGTCTGTGATGATTCTTGCATTTAAATTTAGTACCTGCTACTGAATTGTGGGATGTTACCTCCATGTGGCTTTACTGGTACTAGAAACTGTCTTCATTTAGAAGTTGAGTAGCTTGTTTGCTTTAAAAATGGAATAAATTACAAAATACATTTAAACCATCTCAGGGAAAAGAGAGATTCTTAATTAATTTGTTCATATATACTTTGAGATCTCCAAAGTAAAATTGGTAAAGATAGACCTTGTCCAAATAAATACATTTTAGCCATCCTAGGCATAGAACAGGATTTGCCAGTGAGTCCTGCTTGCTTTTAAGTTTCTTTATTATCACACAGACTCACTTTAGAAAATAAACTGGGTGATCTCAAAAAGTAACCAAGTTTCTCCACCCTTTTAAAGATGGCCATGACAGTATGCCATTTGGCCCTATTCCCATAGATTTGTCTCCAGGGAGAACTGAGGGCAGGCTTCCTCTCTGAAGGGTTCCTTACAGCTGCTTCTTAACAGGGAAGATTAAGGTAGTTATGAGTCACATGCACAAATCAGTACAGGTATAGAAGCAATCTTAAAGTTCAGTTGTTCCTTCTATGATCTTTCATTAAAATTAGATCAAATGAGATCTAAAACACACCAGTGGGATTTTACTATGAACAAATGTGTTTTCATTGATGTGAGAGTAAAACAAGGAATTCTCCATCTGCTTGCAAATATTCTTTTTTGGATAATACATAAGGATTTTACTCCAGGCATAACTGAGTAGGTTTTGGAAGTTTTTCAAATGAAGAATTGCTATAAATTACCCAAGCACAGAACCACACTCGGATATTATACAGGGTAAAAATACATTTTTTTGCAAAGCTTATGCTTCTTTTGGTAGAAACTAAAAAGTACTGTTAACATTGAGTTCCTCCTCCCACACTTTGCTACTAGTGTAATAATGTCTAGAATAATTTTCTTTTGTCTTTCCTTTTGAATGTGAGCATGTGCAATCATGAAACTGTGATTCACTGGTTTGGGTTTGGTTTTTTTGAAGAGGTGGTTTGGGTATAAGGAGGGTAAAGAAGCAGAAGTATCTTTTCTAGTACCATATGTAGCGTGGGGAGAGCTAACAAGAATCTTAGAATATAACATGTTGTTTGCTGAGATGAGTTTATGACAAGATAACTTTTTCAGCTTCAAAGATAGATACCGCATATTCTAAATGGACAACGCTTCTTTTCCTCAAGCTTCAACTTCTACAAGCTAAAAATTAGAGCTAGAATTGATTAGACAGGTTCACTGGGAACAAAATAAAAATCCCTTTATAGTTAAATAATAGTCTTCATATTTGATACATGGTTGCTGGCCTCTGAAACCCTCAATTGATGCATCATCTCTGACAATCTCCTGTTCTCAGCATATATTTAAGTTGATCTGTTGTTATCCTCCCTGCTTTCTACATGCCGTACTTGCAAAAGCAAGCAGAGTGTCAGTACCTATTCTGACAAAGTTTTCAGCAAGAAATATAGCCTTGAAATCAACGTAGACCTTGCAAAAAGCACCTTACACCTTTAGACACAACATGTGTCTAATCACGACCCCTCCATCTCCGTACAGGCCAACAGTGTTAGTAGTTATTTTTTGAACCCACCCTCGAACAGTAACTCACCTAATCTCTATCCCCAAAGTGACGCCAAAGGAAAGTCTGAGAAGGCAGCAGCACAGAACTTTCCAAGTCTGCCGAGGCAAGAAAAACATTACTTTTTTTCATTATTGGTGTTGTGGTTTGTATAATCTTCTATTGTCTTGTCATCCACACTAAGTAGGAATTACACTTGTAGCCTTGGAATATATTCACAATAAATCACTTATATAGTTATTCACTGCCTCAGCTCCACTTGATGCAAAAGCTGATTATTGCCACATATTCTTTTCACTATGAATATTATCCCATAAATCAGGGACTCATCTGTATTCCACATCCTGCAACCAGCCCCCTCTTGAATAAAGAGTTGAGGCTACCTACCCGAGCATGCCTTGTTTCTCCTTCATCTGAGCAGAAGGCCAAAGACTTGTTTTCTACAGATTTCTCCTTTTTCCAAAAAGGATATTTTAAACTAGTTTACACTGAACAGAATGTAACTTAGCATTTCAGAATCTTTCTAAATTTTTGTGTCAGACCTCAGTCAAGTGATTCTAGGACACCCATCTTCAGCAAATCCTTCATATATGAAATTTTCACCTTGCCAGAAACAACTGAGAGTACAGCACGAATTAAAAGTTTAGAAAGAAAATGATGCACCCAGCACCCTGTATCCCTGTTCTCTAGGCATGGAAGTTTTGCATGTGGATTGGACCTGTGTGCTGTTTTTGTTCCTTGCGTTTGGAGGTGCACAAATCTCAAGTCGTGTGAGACTAGATCAAGGTTAACATGGTTTAAAACACAGTGAGGGAAAATTCAGCTAGGCAAATTGAAGCACAGCAGCAGTCTTGAGATTGTTCATACTCGGAGCACACCAAACTCTTAAAATTCTTCTTAGGTCAGAGTAATCAGGAATGTTACTAGTATCTCTGAAACTGAACACTTGAAGCATAACAATTCTGCTTTTCTGATACTTCACAGGAAACTAGCATATGAATCTAAACGTGGCAGGCCAAATATGTAGGAAACTTGCTGTATGTTTTGAACAAGACTCAGCATTTGTATTGTTTTCTGTGCAATTCCCTTCCAGAGAAAACACAAAGTTAGAAACATCTCCGAAAGTGTCAGTTCATGTCACAAAACTTCTATAAAACTGGCACAAATTAAAAAATGGTCACTCATTTCTTGATGACTGGAATATTTTTCTAATATCTCTGCCTTTTTTCCTCCTGATGGACGTTTGAAAATAACTAGAGGAAGTGAAAGGCAAGATTGGGGTAAACAGAAAGAGGTTGCAGATAACCCAGATTTGGATGTATAAGACCATTAGCTCCTAGAAAACCTTTTGCAACAGTGCAGTTGAACATCTAACATGCCTTTCAAAAGTAATGCAAGCTTTAATGAAATTTGTGGCTCTTGCTTCAGCACCCAGAACTACACTGATGAGTATTCTCTTACCTGTCATTATTGCAAGCTTGGGTAACAAGGACGAAGAACGCTGCAGATTTTCTTCCTTAAACAGCATTGAGGGTGAGGCCTAGACTCGTGAAATGGAAAGAAATCAGGAATTAAAACCCAACAACAATTTCTGGGTCATCTATATGCAGTCTATATTTACTCTACAGCAAGCAAAACAATTGAGATGGAAAATGGTCTTTATATTAAAAACAATGCTATGTACAGTATCTAAACAAAATCCATGAAAATAATGGCCCTTGCACACACACACACACACGCCAAAGAAAACTAAAAACCTCACTTTGGTACTACTTACAGAGAGATTTTGATTAGGAATCCCTGAGGATAATTATTTTCCTGAAGAGCAATCATAGATAAATGTAAAATATGAGCCATAATTTTAGCAAGAGCTCAGAATGATCCATGTTTTACAAATGAATTTTTAAAAAAATAGTTGAGAGACACAAGTAAACTCATATTCATACAACCAACTTTTTACTCTTCAGAATGCCAGAGCACGCTGAGGTATGGGCTTTGTTTGTTGAGCTGTAGATAAAGTCTGTGAGACAGCCTGGGCAAAGTGGGCTGTCTTGCCCTTTTTGGCAAATCCTCAGGAATATTTCTGTCCATCCAGACCGCATTGCCCGGCTGCTCAGATATCATCAGGAAGTTGCTCTTCAGTTGCAAATAGGGCAAGCTGAGAGGAGTTAATGCGCAAAACAAAGTAAGGAACAACTGTTGTTGAATGTTCAGCTGGCAAAGGACCATTTGTCCTGTGCCTCAAGTCACCTCACGAAGCGATGGAAACCATGTTTTGAGCCATTTCTCTGTTACAAACCCAGGCCACGTCGGTCGAGCCCTAAGGATTGGTGCCATGCCAGGGTCACTTATTCCTCTGCTGTCGGCAGAGCACTGCCAATGGGTGACGCTACTCCAACTCAGTGCAAAATTGCTCTTCTGTCTCTTAATAACACTATTTAGATAGCATGAAAAAAGGTGGCAGAATTGCTTGTGCTGTGGTGGTGAATCTACCTGGATATCAGTATTTGGGGAACAAAACAAAACAAAAAAAAAAGAAGTCAGCAAGATCACCAAACCACCAGAATGAAACTGCTGTATTTCAGTCTCAGGCAATGAGAAGCTAAATCCATCTAATTGTCAGACGTGAAAAACTGCTGCTGCTCTCATTTCAAGCCAGTGGTACATACCGTCCTCCAAGAGAGTTCTGGATTGCCTGCTTCTTTCAAAGTCAGAGTCCTGCCTTTTCAATCTCCCATTTTCACCCATTTTGGCTTTAGGAAAATAGAGAAGACATTTAGCAAAGGGAACAGTTTGACTGAATGCAGAACTAAAACAGAACACTTTAAAAATCAAAACCTGATATCATTGCAGTATCTCCCAGGTTTAGTCACTGAACAATTTTAACCTCATCAAAGACCAGTAATGCTGGTTACAGTTCCCGCCACTCTCAACTGTCAGGTCACGTGAAATCCAGTCTGCTTTGGGCACTGTAAAACTCTTGCTAAGAGGCCAAAAAGAAAAGGATCACACTGAGCCATGCCAATAGTCTATCCAGTCCACTCCCAGGTCTCCAAGAGCAGGCACAAACATTACACGAGGGCAGACGTGCATGACCCTGCTTTCTTGCCTCCAACTCATTTCAGCTCAGGTTATTGCCCGAGTCCAGATCCTTTCAGCATTTCATCTCTTGCCTTACTGTCTCCAATTTTGTAAGACTTATTTATGTAAAAGACTCATTAGCCACATGACAAGCCAAATCCTGTGCTCTACCTAAAACAAACATTTTTTTAATTTATTTAAATAAAAAATTAAAGGGATTTGTTTGTTTGGGGTTTGTTTCTTTTTTCCTAGCATTAAAGAGATGTGTGAGACATTATTAAGAGCACAGAAGGTCAATCTCTACCAAAGCAGTGACTTTTCTTCTTCATTCCATCTTAGATCCTTTCCTTCTGTGCACATCACATGTTTCAGGTTTTGAATACCAGAAGAAAGTAGAAAGTTACTGCACAACAGAAAGTAGAACAAGTCACTTTGTGATATAATCTCAGCATTTTAAAAATTAAATTTGCCTGCGATAAGCAGAAGTTTGGATCTTTGCAGTAAGTGGGTTTTCAGCACAGACACCTTGCTGTCAGCCACACCAGCATAACAGAGGTACTCTAAAAACAATAGTAAAAGGTAAATGCAGCTTTGAAGCATTAAAACTTACAGCCACTCAGGAAATAACCTCCTCTAAAACCAAAAAGATTTTGGAATGGTCCCATTCAGTGTAATCGGTGGGATTTGGGGCCCAGAATCCCGTGCCCCTGGCACTGCACCTTAAACACTGCTCCCCAGCCCAAAGCACAGCATTTCAGCAGCGCTCCCAGAGGCGTGGAGGGTTAGTTGCGTTCGCACCCCGTCAGACGCTCTTGTGAGGCAAGAACTAAACTGTACTCTCTTAGCGGTACTGTTCGAGGCTACTTCCACTCAGGGCACACGCAGTGCTTAGCCACTGCTAGCGGCCTTTGCTCAGATGGAGGATGTACACAGAAACACTCCACTAGCAAAAATTCAGATCAGTGGTTTTGGGAGGTACATACCTGCATGGTGTCAGCGTGACATGTCACACTATCTTGCTAACCTGTGTCTTCTTTGTATTTTGCAAGTCAGTGTCACTACGGGTCTTTACCCTGAAGCAAGGGTGAGCATATGCATGAATCTGTCGCAACAGACGTTACTTTTCTGTAGGGAAAACAAATCATCCATAGAGAAAATGCGTATACGATAATCTGCTTTGACACAAGGGATTTACTTTGTCCCACTCAAACATATTTGCCCATTTACATTTTAAAAATTGTGGCCTTCAAAACGTTATCGCAGCGCTGCAGGAATCTTTCACCTTGGCAGACAGTGAGGCTTCTCACACGTTAAATGAATGGCTTAGTGGTTTTATTGTGTTAAGCTAAACTAAGCACTTAACTCATTAATTCATCTCCACTACTTGCATTAAGGAAGACCTGCTATTTTAAATGAGGCATACCTCTTTTTCCCCCTTCAGACATTTACACAATCACTTCTTTACCCAAAGCTTGTCAGTCATAGCTAGCACAGATCTAAAAGCCAGAGTGGGGTTTTTTTTTTTTTTTTTGGTGTTGCTGGAATTTTCATTAATTTCTTCACAGTTAAAGAGCTTCCGCTTGGCACGGGCTCTGAAAGTCAATTACTACAAGTACACAAAACATTGCTATGTTGATCAAGATATCTTAGCCACACTTGTAATGTTTTAGTACGCCTTAAAGCAAACTCCTGTTTATTGAAACAAGCTACACAATTAATTTGTCAAGAAACATGGATCTGCACAACTGGCTTAACTTTACTAAATGTCTGCTAGCTCAGAATAATTCTGAATTCCTCAAGAAGCAAAACACATTCACAGCCCTACTGCAATACCTCCTCTGGTACTAACGCCAGTGGGGGAACTGGTGCTATTGGTCTATTTATAGACATATGCAAGCCTATTGCTCCACTCAGAACTGAACTGTGAGAATTTTATGTATTACTGAGAGGGGAGGAGACAGTGTCATTAATGTCAGGATGGAACAAAATGCTGTAGACATGCAAAAGTGACCTTATTTTCTCATTATAGGACAGCGTCAAAACATGTAGACAAAGATCTTGGAAATATAGAAGAAAACAAAAAACTAGAAGAAAACAATCATAAATCTGAAACTTAAGAGACAAAACGTGTCAGTCATCATTCCAGGTAAGCGTTTCAATTGCAGTATTTCACATCTCTTTGCCCACCATTTCTCCCTAGCGATTGCGGCGGTAGCCTGGAGTCTGTTGCTCGCCTTGCAGAGCTTGGGCAGCGGAGTGATTTGGAGTGGTGGACTATTAGGACAGACAGACTCAGACCCTGGCCAGTTAAGAATTCACACCTGCATACACACATATTAAAGAAGCTTGACATTTAGATGTAACTTAGTACTTGGCTTTATTTTAATCCATATGCTTGGGGAAATGAAAATACAAATTTGTATAATATATCACTGTGGTATATGTGTGTGTACGTACGTATGTATATGAAGAGTATGATTAGGTATAGTTTAGAAGGTTTTGTTATGACTTTAAACGTTCACAGGAACCTTCTTCCCTTACTGAAAGCAACAGTTTCTAAATCTTTGGTCAGCTTTATTCATCATCGTGGCAAGAGGCACAAAACTTTCCCTAGAACAAAATCATTCTTTTACTCAAGATTTCCCATACTCGTACTATTATCGATTTTATCCTGGAAAGAGACACTGTATGTTAAGTTAGTAACAATTCAACAGGTATGAAAGTTTTCCCAACCAGGATCTGTGTAAAACAAACTCTATACAAATAATTAGGTAGATGCAGAAGCTCTGTCAGGAGTTACAGGAGCCCTACAAAGCACCAACAGCACCACCCGGTGTTCACATATATATACACCATCGCTGCATATACACGTGCCACTGCTGCATCTCTTCCCTTAGTACCCAAAGTAGGGGTTTAGACCATTCTTCTGACCAGCTGAGGACATTTTAAATTAACACTGTGGTAGCACAACAGTGCGGAAACCAGCTAACCATAGTGAGGTTTCTTGGGTTAATCATCAACTGTTCTGAAAAACGAGAGTAGTAAAGTGTTTGGTGGTGGTGCGCTGTGAGTGGAATTATCACATTTCATATTTAGATAAAAAAAGTTTCTTTATTTAAAGACCACTCTCCTTATTAATAATTTCAATATGTTGGTATTGTCTGAAATTTTAAAGTACAAGGCACTATTTTTGCACTGAATATTCAGAAATCACTCAGTAGAATGATTATATAGTATAATAGAGAGATGGATCATTGCTGTATGCACTTTACTAGCAGTAACACTGTTTTACTAGTTTGAAAGAGGGACTTGGGAATACCAAAATTATGCCCTATGACTGATTTAAAAGTAGAAGATAAATTTGGATCTTGAAAAAGTTGCAGTGTAAATACACAGCATTTCTACTGCAATTCTATGGGAAAATTCTGTCATCTTTTTGGTTAGAGTTTGTATGGTTTGGGTTTTTTTCTGGACCTGGTACCTTCTGCAACATTGCAATATTGAGGTGACTAGATGGAGCTGAAGTTGGCTGAGGGTATTTAGTGAACTTCAGAGTTCAAATAACATGTGTGCCTTCAGCTCAATCTTTTACTCTAATTATTTTATTTCTTCAGATCAGTAGATCTACGTAAAGGAAAGCTTATCCATAAATCCATTACTTACCTGATAAACTTACTGTATGTACCAGGAACAATATTGCAACAGCTAGTCTTGCCATGAAAGAAAGTATTCTTGTCATCGAACGGCAGAAGAAAGTACTAATCCTGTAGCTGTTTATCTGAAGGTTAGATACTGACTAGTTATGTTGTTTTAACATATTTTAAAATGTTTAACTGGCTTTATCTTTCATATTTTCAGAGAATACATATAGACCAATTGAAGCATGAACGTGGATTGTATTTAAACACATACAAAGAAGTGACAGCCATTCATGGTTCAAGTATTAAACAGATCATACTACCAAGTTTTCAAAGGATTTTAGACACAATTATCTCAAGCTAAAAAAAAAAAAACCACACCCACAAACTAATTTTGGCAACAGCCATGATAATAGGTCACCATATTGTGTTCTGTTTGAAATATTTTTTTGTAAATGTCTGCACTGAAGATTTCTTTTTGTTTGCCTTTATGTAAATTTTTTACGTAGCTATTTTTATACACTGTAAGGCTTTGTTCTGGGAGTTGCTGTTAATCTGATGTATAGTGTAATGGTTTTATTTCAATTGTTTTTACGACACCCTTTGAGCAGGTACATGTCTAATTCTGATTGTTATCAGTGAAGCCTCCGCTTTGTAGCAAGTACCTAAAGTGTAAGATTGTCTTAAAGGAAAATGTCAAGCTCTTTTTTCATTCTTTGAAATCGCAGTAAAGAGGAAGGGTGACAGCTGTGACAAGAATAAACGAAATTGTTAATAAAAGTGAACATTTAAAAAACCCTGCAAAGCTAAACAGCCAGAAAGGGAATAAAGAGTTTCCACGGAGAAGTCTGGGTATTGAGCAAGGAACACAATGAAAAATTCCTAGCCTATGTACAGACGGTGGCTAATAATCCTTTTCTTCTAGAGCAAGACACATTCTATTGATACATTATCGGTGGTCTTTCATGGTAGAATTAGGATAAGGAACTGGAATTCTGGATTAATTTTGATTCCTTTGTGTTATCCGCTGCCTTAAAGTACTGTACCTTTTCTTCATTTCAAAAAGATACCGGTCAGAATTGGAAATGTTTTTTAAAAAGTGGTCATATCAAAGCTGCATTTTTTTTCCACAAAAATAGAATATATATATATTTTTTGTGTGTTTTTGTTAACTATGCTACAGATATTGAATGCACCTTGAGATAATTTTAGTGTTTTTAACTGGTACCTAATTTATCAAACCGTACATATAATTGTAACAATGAAATGTCTATGTATCTTTAGTTACATTCAAGTTTGTAACTTTATAAACATGTTTTATGCTTGAGGGAATTTTTAGAATGGTACTGATAAGAAAATGTTTTAGGGTAAACGGCCACTAGAAAGTTGTACTTGAGGGAGAGAAGTATCGGCTTATGCGGGAAGGCGAGTGCCTGGAAAAAAGTATCAGGCAGCTTTGATGGAGAGGAACAGTAGAGTAAGCAGAACATCAGGTTTCCATTTACAAATATCCAGGGAAAAAGTAAGTTTTTATAGACTGGTAGGCAAAAATAAATAAATAAATAAATAAATAAATAAATAAATAAAAGAAAAAGATGGACGTTAGGAAATGTATTTTGCCACTTTTGCATTATTTAGGGGGAAGAAAACACTGTTACTTGTAAATTTGTAAAATGTTAAATGTCTGGGCAGTAGTGACTGATGTCTTAATAAAAGCTTCCTGTAGTGCATTGGCATGGATTAAATACATAAGATGTCCTATAAACTCTATGCTGTATAAAATATTAGAGGGAAATCCTGTTACATGCCTCTAAACTTTGATTTGTTACTGTTTTATTTGGCAAAAAGAAAAAAATTATAATCTTGGTCAATATTTAAACCAAAGTAAAATGGGGGAAAAAAACCAAAGTAATTTGTTTTGCATGGCTAAGCCATTCTGTTATCTCTGTAAATATTGTGATTTTTTTCTTTTTAGAATTTTGTTAAAAAAATTCTAAAATTTTTAAACACCTGTTTTTCCAAAATAAAACGTGAACACACAAAAAAGTTAGTTTATATACAAATATATCTTTTTCTTTTGGTGCGAGAACACTGCCAAGCGATACACATTTTTTTAAAAAAAAACAACGCAGTGGGCGTGACTCTAAACAGGAGAGGTTGTAACAGCTTCCTGTGAAGGAGTGTGCAAACATCACCTGTCTTTGTTTATAACACTACAAATAGTTCTTAAATAGAAGAAACCTCCAAAGATCAGAAGGGAAAGCATAGGGAAGGGCTGAAAATTTTCATACCACTGTCTGGGGAATACAGGGGAGAGGAGAAGAAAAAAAAGTCCTTCGACTTCCACAGCTACGAAAAAGGAATAAAAACATCTCCTCACCTTTTGGGATTCTGCTAGATCTCCTATGCACTTTAAATCGTCAATCCTAGGAGCTGGGTTTTGCACTGCTCCGAGTTCACTATAGGCACGTTTCAAGAACCAAGAGTGCAAAAGAATTAATGTTTCTATCCATGCCTAAACAACAATAAAACTGAAGTATGTCTTCACTCGCTTGTCTGAAATCTCAGTTTACAAGGACACGTACAAACACGAGGGAGGGTGCTTGCCTGGAGCTCGCGCTGTTGCCGACTGTCACCCTGCAGCCTCTGGCTGGGATGAAACGTCCCTCGAAGCCCCGGGGGTGGGAGGTTGTACGGGCTTTCTCGTGGACCAGAGGGGTGTGCGGGGTCTCGTGGACCTGGAGAGCACAGGCACTCAGAGAAAGGCGAAACCTTCCCAACATTCATCCTGCGGGTCTCTACTTGTGATCTGGTTAAAAAAATACCCCAGCAATGAATCTCAGGGGACCTGTTCAAATCTGATTTTGTACACCACTCCAGAGTTCAACTTCGGTTTACTACACACAGGAAGAAAAAAAAAAAAAAAGAAAAAAAAATTCCCTGTTCACAAATGCTTTAAAGGCAGGGTAAGGGGGAGCGGGAGAGAGAGCTGAGCCTCTTGTTTTAAGGTTGGAAAATGAAGACAGTTTGTGGTGTCTGTTCATGGCGGTACAGCAAACCGCCACTGAGCTTTGAACACACCAACAGGTCTGCCGGCTGCAAGGACAGCAGCATGCAAAAGTACCGCTCGGGCTTCCCAAGCAACCGCCTAAGTCCCCAGAAGCAGTAATACCACAAACTATAGCATACTGCAGGGGGTATGAGCTGCTATTAAAACACTCGCACAGAAACGTGCTAATGGTGCAGCCATCTGGAGGAAAAAAAAAAAAAAAAAAGAAAGGACTTAGGGTCAACACAACAAAAAGCAATGCATCAGGGAAATTTTGTACTGGTTCTGAGCGCTGCAGAACAGCCTCCACTCTCCACGCTAGGGCTTCACCGCACCCACAGCTACTGCGCTGCGGGGGCCAGCAGCTGGTCGGAGCCTTAACTGGTGTGAAATGCTTACCCAGGCTGCCTGCCAGGAACACAAACGATCCGCACCTGACCGTCTGCGTAGTATCCACGACTTGCCAACAGCAACCCAGCACTACAGATGGTTTAGGCAGTATGTTACACCTTTTCCTGGACAGAGTTTTCATTCTGTCATGTTTTGAAATACGTATGTAAAGTCTAAAGTCTATAGCAATTATTACTTGAACATTATGAGATACTAACATGAGGTTTATCCCTATTGGTACCAGTCCATGGAGACAGACAAAAAAAAAGAATAAATGTAAATTTATTATCTTTTTTCAAGATAAATTTCTTTAGGGAACACCCGATATTCACCTCATATCCTCAGCTGATGGCTGTTGCAGTTAAATCTGATTTACTTGTAGTACCACATGTAGCTGGATACCTTCCTGCTGACTTCATGTTTAGACAGCCATATGTATGTAATTATCTCAGCTAAGATTAAGCAGTGACATATGAAATGAGATCATGACCTCCTGTGTCAGCCACATCTGTGCAAATGTTTTTCTGGGTTTTCTTTTGACTTTAATGCATCTCTGTCCAGGTGTCTGTTTCCAAGAATTGCCCAATGCAGGTTTCTCCTCCAGGCAGAAGAGGACAGAGGGAACACAGGCGGCACGCTAAACTTCTTTTAGTTACCCCTGAAGGGCTCTTCTGGAAAAGTGTGGCATCCTCAAGCTGGCGTAAGTCAGTGCTGGCAAGGCTGACTTCAGCCTTCCCTCACGGCGGTCTGCCCCGGAGTGAGTGCACCGCCTTATTACAGCGGGGGGGTAGGAAGGGAGGCAGACAGGTCGCAAACAAAACCACCAACCCACCACAGAACCCCCCCTTACCTGTGTATGCTTCATGCGTAATGCAGCACGTACTTTTAACAGCAATCTGCTACATCTGAAATTATCAGAGAATCAGAAATGAAGCTTATTAGTTATCAAATTATGTCAAAGTCAATATTTAAAATAAGACTGACTCCAGCCAGCCAGCCACAAGTCCTTAAATGTCCCGTAATTCATACATTTTTCTCATTTACATTCTAAATAGAGACATTTATTCTGTTAGCAGCAAGGCATTCACTTTGATGTAATAATGAATTTCAGCTTGAAAAGGTAGAGCCTGACAATTATTAAGAAATTTTGTTCTTAGTGAGAAAACATCAATGTACCTTTCCCACCACACCCCAAATGTTTTGCCTGTTCTCATGTTCCACCTGGTGATAGAGCTAAAGCTTCCATCATCCTCCGTTACCTGTCCTAGCGCTCGTTTTCACATCTCCTGTTCTGTATAGATTGATTCTCTGCTGCCCTCAGCATCATTTGTTTATTTGTAGGACATTTAGTTCAGAAATGCCAAAGCACCTTGAGATAAATACCAGCAGTTTAACACAACTATAAACATAAAGTGAGCGGTGTAAACAGGAAAAAAATAGAAACATACCCAGCTTCCCATGCTTGGGCCTCTACTCATTTGTATCCATTGTTGTGGATTCCCCTGGAGCGTCCCCATTTTGGGAAAATTGCACAAAATCTAATCCACACTACAAAGGCTCAGCTGTAATACCATAACATACACCTATAGCGCCAATGTGCCTAAGCCTTTTACTCTTTTTTTTTTTTTCCCCTAACCCTTTTCCTGTCACTCACACAACTAGAAATCATGTTAAATAAATAATGTTAGGAATTTTTGTACTGGACCATCAGTGCAAGTCGTACGTTTAAGGATGTGATCTTTCTTCATATGTTTCGGTCCATGTAGTTGTGTTGCAAGGATTTATTACGTATTATTGCACTGGGTCTGGCTGAGGCGGAGTTAATTTTCCCCACAGCAGCCCTCGCAGCGCTGTGCTGCGTACGGGCACCAGCAAGGTGGTGGTAACACACCGGTGTTTTGGGTGCTGCCGAGCAGCGCTGGCACAGCACCACGGCTGTGTCTCTGCAACAGCCCCCTCACCAGCAGGCTGGGGGTGGGCAAGGTCTTGGGAGGGGACATGGCTGGGACAGCTGACCCCAGCTGACCACAGGGATGTTCCATACCATATCACGTCTGCTCAGCAATAAGAGCTGACAGAAAGGAAGAGGCAGTGGGGGCATTCATCATCTATGACGTTTGTCGTCTTGAGCAACTGCTACACGTACTGAAGCCCTGCTTCCCGGGAAGTGGCCGGACATCGCCTGCTGATGGGAAGTAGAGAATAAATCTTTGGGGGGTTTTCCTTTGCTTCCAGCACGGCCTTTTGCTTTATTAAACTGCCTTTATCTTGACTGACAAGTTTTTTTTCCATCCTACTTTTCTCCCCCCTTGTCCTGCTGAGGAAGGGAGTGATAGAGCAGCCCGGTGGGCACCTGGTGTCCAGCCAAGGTCAACCCACCACAACTACCCAGCCCTGAACTTGAGAGCAGAGGGAAAATGTAACATCCTATTTCTCTAAGCAGTAACAGATGAAATTCTATTTATAGTAATTTTCACCCATTTACTTTTCCTAGGAAAAAGCAGTCCCTCTTTCAGTACAAACCTGCATTCAACCTCATTCAGAAAAACTCTCTTTTATTATGAAACTTATATTAAAAGAGGCCAACTACAAATCCAGAACAGGAGCAATGCTTCCCTCAGCTCAAACTCACATCACCCTAATCCTCTCTTTTCCCCCCCGAGATTCTCACTGGAGCAGTCAAGTAATCACCTGCATAGGTACATCACTGATGAAAATTTGTTTTCTCCAGAGCTGGAAAGCAAATACAAATTCAGGTTCTGTTGCAAGTGTTCAATAATGTCTACACTCCAGATATGAGATTTCATTAATATTTGCATTCGTCACAGGAACAGCTAGTCTAGCAAGGACAACAGAATATATTTAAAAGGAAGAACATAATTGAATCTAAATTCAGGAAATGAAATGAATTAAAGAATCAAATAAAACCTCATATAGACAAAATATTTCCACAAATTCAATTTCAGTGATGTTGATATAAAAGCTCTTTCTGTTTTTATTACTCCAAATAAAGAAAGATCACACTCATTTCCATGAATTTAAGAAAGTAAATACACACAACAAACACAACTGGCCAAAGTGACTGCACTTACTAAACAGAAAGGAATAGGATATGGAAATCAGATCAGACAGACTTTCTGATAAAATTAGAGTTAGCAAGATTACCAGTGTGTGGAATAAGGTAGTTTCAATTTGATGTGCAACGTCTTTCTAACTCCCACTTGCTCTTCCTTGAAGTAATCCATTTTGCAGTACAGTCTGGGTTTGCTGCGTCTCTTCTGCAGAGCGCCGGCTCCCAGATTTTCCTCATCCTAAATATATCAGGAATAACGGTGGAAAAGGGGGGGTTTCTTCACTGAAATTTGTACCCATACTATAGGCAGGGGTAAGAAGTACAAGTTTGGCAACAAAAGCCAGCAGCGGTTAGAAGTAACTCTTGAGAAAGTAACATTGGTGGACCACCCCCTCTCACGCTGCCTCTGCCTGGCTGCGACGGGAACGCTGCTGCGGGCGCTGCCCTCCACGGATGCAGTCCTGGGTGCCGAGCTCCATCCCAACGCTGTCTCTAGTGCTCTCTCTGGAGTGCTTATTCAAACATTTGCTCTCTCCTCCTCATGGAAATGCTTTTCTACATTTACACTAGCTAAAAGGTGATAACAGCTATTACCAAGAATGGGTCTGGATCCCGGGACAGAGCTATCCTTTACCAAGCTGCTACCCTTTGTGGCCATCTTTAGCCCCAGCAGAGGAAGCCATCAAATCTCTTTATACAGCTGCAGAGAGAGAGCAATCTGTAGTACCGGACAGAGGTATATTCAACAAATTAACAAATCCATCTAGTTCCAGATGCAGTAGGACAGAGATTTAAATGCTGAAAAGTAACTTTAACCATTACAGAAAGCATGCAGAGAGTTGGCATTACGCAAGATATATTTGCTTGCAAAATTTTAAGGAAGGCCTAATGGCTGAACCAGCAGAAGCACTTGTTGAAGCACTATTCCAGCCACAGCGCAGCAGTAGTGTCGTGGTTTAACTCCAGCCAGCAGCTGAGCACTGCGCAGCCGCTCGCTCGCTCCCCCACAGCGGGATGGGGGAGAGAATCGGAAGGGTACAAGTGAGAACGCTCCTGGGTTGAGATAAAGGCAGTTTAACAGGTAAAGCAAAAGCCGTGCACACAAGCAAAGCAAAACAAGGAATTCATTCCCCACTTCCCATGGGCAGGCAGATGTTCAGCCATCCCCAGGAAAGCAGGGCTCCATCACGCGTAACGATTACTTGGGAAGACAAACGCCATCACTCCAAACATCCCCCCATCCTTCTTCTTCCCCCAGCTTTATATGCTGAGCACGATGCCATATGTTATGGAGTATCCCTTTGGTCAGTTGGGGTCAGCTGTCCCGGCTGTGTCCCCTCCCAACTCCTTGTGCACCCCCAGCCATCCTGCTGGTGGGGTGGGGTGAGGAGCAGCTCTGTGTGAGCACCGCTCAGCAGTAACGAAAACACCTCTATATAACAAAAACATCTTTATATTACCAACACGGTTTCCAGCACAAATCCAAACCATAGCCCCGTACTAGCTACTATGAAGAAAATTAACTCTATCTCAGCTGAAAACAGGACAGATATAGATACCAATAGAACTTTTTAAACATCTGCATGTCTCCAATCAGTACAATTCAACTCAAAGTTGAGAGATGAAATGAGAGAAAAAAAAAAAAAACACCCTTTCTTGTGACCTCTGAAAATAATCAGGCTGGACAGGATGAGCCTCTTCAACGCTAAGAGATATGGCGACCAAATTCAAACAGCTCAGCTTCCTCACTATACATAATACTGCCTTTATTATAATAATTCAGCTTTCAATGCAAAAAATTTACATACATTTACATGAGGAAAAGTATTCAAGTGCATTTCAAGGTATTATTAACTAATAAACCCTTCTTAAATGATATCTTAATACACTCAGTTCTTTCATCCAACTAGATCTTGACACAAGACGTGTATAATAAGTAATCCAGCATAAAAATGCATTACTCACCATCCCTAATAAATCCACTTGAGATACGAGGCATGGCCATTTGTTGCTGGCTGAGCATATGGAAGTGACATGGCCAAAGAAACAGTGAACGTGGCTATAGTGAACAGCAAAGGTGAGAGAATTCCTACGTGGGGAAACAGCCTCTCTGTTTCCATCATCCTGAAGAGAATTTTTATGTGAAGACGTCACAAATAGCACACTTGTTATGTATTGCTGATGCTCATCTGCATGGGAAAAACACTAAATTCTGGCTAATTCAAAAACTAACACAGCAGGACAGAGGTGGTAAGAGAGAAACTGTCAGGAACCGAGATGGAACAAATAATGAAATGACTCATAAGACATTAAAGCTGACTGAGAATTATTAGAAAAGATTCAAAGGAAATTAAATCAGGAATAAGAATTTTCTCAAAAAATAACCTAAAACAATTTCTGTAAATTTCACCAGAAGAAAAAATGAACAGGCTACCCAGAAAAAAAACCCTGTCTGCAATGGCAGCTATAAAGTATCCAAACAGATTTGGAAAGCTGATTACAAAGCTCCAAGTAAAAATTTGAACACACACGCGCACACACACACACACCCCCCCCACGCTCTGAAACAGGTACCAGAATCTGAAACTAACTGGACCCAAAATATTTACCAGGACACATGAGAGACCAAGACAATTTTCACTGTGTAGGAACTAATGAGCTGCAACCGGGAATAAAAGAGCTTTTAAATTAAATACATCACATTTAAGGAGGAATTCAAAAGATTGCAGACTACAATGGCAGACAGCCTAAGTGGAGGAGTCGTCAGGCTGATATTTAAGATATGTTTACAGCACTTCCTTACTGTCTTGGGTTCTACAGAGACGTAGTCACGCAAGGTGCAGTTCCAGAAGAATTACCTGCTAGGTCGTGGCCTCTGGGTCTGACTGTCCTCCTTGCCATTGCAGGCTCGAGACATAACTGATAGGGATTATAATGCTTATTGGTTAATCAACATATTACTAATAATTAATAAATCAAATAAGCTAATTAACTAAGAAACAGACAACTGTTATCAATTTACATTATTTGGCTTGCTATCCCACGCAGCTCCGAAGCTGCTGTTTATCACTGTTAAATCCTATTACCTACGCACAGCTACTACTGAACTACAAACCTGTCACCCTTCCCTCCTCACACCATTTAACGTGAAGGTGTAAGTCACCCCTCTGGGCCCTGCCCTCCTACAGCAGGCCTTTCTGAAGCAGACCTGATGCAGAGCGCTGCCCCACCCAAGGGGTGCCTCTGGCATCCTGGTGGCCCTGGGCCACTGGCACAGCTACACTACCATCTGTAAAAGTTCATACTCCTACCGCCGGAAAATCTGCCCTCCTTTGGTCTTTACCCCATCTTTATCTTACTTGCCTTTTTTCCATTTCTGAACTCACCTTTTTGCTCCCCTTGTACCTCTTTTTCTCCAGTCACTTTCCTCCCAAATGAACCACCTGCTTCTAGTTACTACTTCTCCATCGGTCCCAATTCTGATACATCTGTACCCAAATTCAGTGGATGCAATATCAGTAACGAAGCGATGTCAGCTTTATCTGGTATTACCGATACAGTTACCTGGCTGAGGGTGGCCTTGCGAGACAAACTCCCTACAGCTGTCTGGTTCACAGCGGGTACCTTCAGCCCACGTGCCACGAGGCAAATCACTCTGCTTGAGCCTTGATACCGCTCCCTGGTTCCAGTTAAGTACAAGCTCTTTCCTATCTTCCGCACGAAGAGCGCACGCACGACAGCAACTTGTTTTTCCAGACTGTTTCGGTTCGCGTACACCGTCCTGCTCTCTCTCAGCTGATGGGTTACAAAGCATCGCCCTCGATGTGTGCTTCGGCAATCTGCAGGTTTCCTGCAAAGATCTTAGAACAGAAGCAGGACAGCTTGCTCCCTCCCGTAGGCTAACTCAAAGTGATCTGGGGGAGGACAAAACCCATAGAGGCCACGGCCAAACGAATCATTCGTGCAATAGGCAGAGGTAGCCTAGCTGCAATGCAGCACAGAAAATGAGTTGATTCAAATCCACAACGCTGAAATTCAAAAAGGTAGCAGAAATGTTGTTTTGCTCCCATCCCCTAGCCCCTAAATAAAGTTGACAGAGCCCTAACTACGCCTGGTACGCAGCAAAGCACAGCACTGCGTGGGAGAGCTTCCGAAGCCCGTTGCACCGGTGCCTGAAGTCACCAGCAGAAGCAGAGCTTACTGCTTTGAGCGGGGAACAGTGGTCACCCTCGCACCCTTCCGGCGCCCGAGCTAGTGTGAGTGAGCACGCTTGGAGGGAGAAATTGTCCCACTGGAACATATCTGGGGCAGGGAAAAGTTTGGGCTACAATCTAAAATCTCGCAGTTAACATTAATGGGGGTTTGGCTGTAGACAGTTAACTTTATTAGCCACAAAGATCAAGCAATCATCACAAACGTACCCTTCTGATCCCTAATCATTCCTGACAGCAGGTGGAATTTTGTTTTTTGGATTAGCAGTCCGTATTCCCTCACGTCAGAGATCATTTCCTTCCAGTAGAGTCTCAGCGCCTGGAGAGCAAGGCAGCGTTAATAGGTTTCTTTTCCCCCTACTGATGCCGAACAGCCTATGATTAATCACACTGTCACCGGATCCTATTCTGATGAGAAAAGTAAGCTAAGTATTATTTGTATTTCTAAATAGGCTAGGCATTTACAATATGGTTTTAACAGTTGATACGCTGAATTTCTGTGGCACTGGTTTGAATGGCAAAATGACACCAGTTCAGTCTGTGGAGATCTGCTAGCCATTTCTAACCCCCGGCTGAAAGTACCCAGGCTCAACAAAAAAATCACAGGAATTATTTTCTCCCTTTTCCCTGAAATCTGTTCTCAGTAAAAACCCAAACTCCATTACCATTCCAGGTAACATTATGTTGGCAGTTGCTTCTTGCATGTAATTAGCCTGTTCACAAGGTGCTGGTGACATTGCTTACCTCAACACTTTCCAATAAAAAGGTTCAACTGTCAGAACTGTTCAGAATTTTTTCAGCACTGAACTGGGCTGCAATGTGTGATGGCTTAGCAATTTTTTATGTTCCTATATTCTGCAAAATAAAGCCTTGTACAACAGTGAGCTCGGGGCTCTTCAGCTGGGACATCTGCCCCCTGAGTGGTCACCTCAGGCAAGCGACAGCAACCTACCAGATTTTTCCAAACACACAAATTTTAACTCATTCGTTAAAGGCAAAACTTTCCCTCCTCTCTCTCTCTTTTTTTTTTTTTTTTTTAAATTGCAATTAAATGATTTGATAGTCTTCTGCCTGGTTGTTGACTAAGTCCCAGTGCATATCCTATGATATTTAGCAATTGCCTCAAAGCCCTGTATCATGTTCAGAACCTCATGAGGAAGTCAGACGCTATAATTTTATTACCAGTTTCTTATTGAAAGCAGAACGTCAGACTGAAGCTAATCTATTCTGTTGACACAACAAGCTTCAAACTCCTGGCTTACTCTTTCCTAATCAGAAGCCTAATCAAATTTTACTTGTTAATATGATCTGATTATTAACCTGCTCAGGAAGGAAGCATTTTTTTTCCCCTCCAGTTATTCAAGTCAGGACTCTCCCGGGCTCGCTGCCTAAATCCAGACACTGGCGAGCAGCGGTGCAGACCTGCCGTCTTCTTTTGCTGGCGTGGAGTTTCGTCACCCCTTAAACAATGGGTAAAGCCAGCCACGGATGAGCAAAAGCGCAGCGAATGCCGCGCTTGCGGAAAGGCAAGGGCGCTTCCGCAGATGGCACTGCGGGCTACGCTTAGCATCTCCCACATGGGTCCCACTGTCCCGTGGGGCTCCAGGTCTCCCTCGGATGTGCCTGCCAGGAAGAGGCGTGTGTTGGATTACAGCCTGCTCCGCTGGCCGCCCTCCCTTGTGAGGCGAGGTTATTGCCGCTTCCTCTGCGGCTGGCAGCTATTACCTCAGTGCCAGCTGCGCTCCTCGCCGCCTTCCTGCCTCTCCCTGTGCTAAAGCGTCGCTAAAGCCGCAGTGCATTTGAGGGCAAGCAGCCTGCTGCTCTGCACGACAGCATGAGAGCATCCTACCCTTTGGCGGTCACCCGGCTGCCATGGGGTGGCCGGGGGGCAGGGAGAAGGAGGAAAGCGTGTAAAGAGAGCTTCTGAAGGGGAGGTGGGAGGAAATGCTGGAGAGCAGCATCATCAGACGCATCCGGGAGCGAAGGGGTGCAGGCGCCAAAAAGCAAAGGAAGGGAAAATAAGGGAGAGGTCGAAAACCTACAGAAAAGCTGAAGAGCGGGCAAGGAGAGGGGAGAGCGGCGATCTGAAAGAGGGGACAAAACTTGCACGGTCAGACTAGAAAGAACAGGAAGGCTGGTGAAAGAGAAGACGACGCAGGACAGGGAAAGCGGCTGAGCAAACAGCAGCAACCATCAGCAAGAGGGTCAAACGCCACTGAGAAAGGATACGCTGCTCTGCAAAGGACAGACAAGGAATGACAGGAGGAGGACAGACAAGGAATGACAGGAGGAGGACAGACAAGGACACGTTTTGGGGACACGATAGGAGATTAACATCCTCAACACTACTTCTTGTTATGTACAACCACTGTTAATAAATATTCTGCACTGAAAATATACACTGGTTTTATATGTGCACGGAAGCATTACAATAAAAAGAAACATGGAACAGAGAAAAAAAAAAAGCCTAGTGAATTCTACCTTGTGCTTCAAATTTCCATTGGCAGGCACTCAGAAAGGATGAGGTGACATTTTGGCACTTATATTGGGGCAGTGCTGCTACCTGGAGACCAGGGGGCCGGGGGTGGAGGGGAAGGGCTTTGAACATTTCCGAAAAATGTGCACTTCTTCAGAGCACAATCCCTCAAAAAAAGGGAGCAGTGACTAGAGGGAGATGAATTATAACATGCTCCCCCCACCATGTAGCAACAAAGATAAGCTTTCAATACAAATTACTTGATTTTTCATTTTTTTGGAAGGGGAATGAGTAAACAAATCCATCTGATGATAGATGGATGTCACCATGGATAGTTCAGGAAACAAAGTATTAAAAAAATATTTCTAATTACTGTGAATCTTAGTGGATTTAAAGCATTTGGGGGTCATCTATCAAAATTAAAGCATGTTGTGATTAAAGAACCACATTAGGACAGGATACATCTTGCATTACAAGGGAGTTTTCCAAATTAAAAACAACATACAGGGAAAAATGTCATTCCTTTTAGCTTTTACTGAAATCTTAGACAACTTGTAATTAATATGCATGCACAATGACTTGTAACTTGGTGGGTAATATCACTGTCATGTGCCTCTTTAAAACTTTGTAATTTTAATGCCATTTTTATTAATATGATTAATGCAAGCCAGTTTGTGTAGATGGGAACAGAAGCAAATCAAAGTTAGCTGTCTGCTTCATTTAAATTCAAATTGGTAGGAATGTATACTCCTCTCTGGCCTGAGATATCAAATGAAAAGGGGAAAAAAACCCAAACAAACCCCCAGAGAAATTGAACCATTACTTACGGAAGAGGATTGGAAGTTGTCATCCATTTAATGGAGTTTGTTCAACCGTACTTTGGGACATAATCGTACCTTCTGCAAAATGCCAAAATAATGCATAAGCATTCCAAAGGAATTTTAATAAAAGACAGCATTTTGTTGGCTGTAACAGAGTTTTAGATTGACAAACACCCTCCAATAGCGAGGCGGAAAATTAGAGGGGCAGTTTAATCCACACTGCCTTGACGCAGGCTCACTAGACTCACAAAATGCCTGCTGAAATGTGGGGCCGCCCTTTATGAGAAATCAAACTTTCTTCTATAATTTGAGACCCTACTATGAATGAGCATGCGACACTGCAACTCAAGCCCAAGAGGAGAGGAGACAGAAGTGGTTGGCGTCTCTGAAAGCCAAGCCTGTAGTGTCTCGGGCTAAAATCTCGTAGAGGATCATTTGCACTTGGCAAATGTCCCTTTGTTACTGAACAGCACTAGAACGCGGGTGATCCGAATATGAGCCGTGAGCCTACACGCAGCTTGCTGAGACAATTAATATTCACCCTGCAGCACTGCTCCAAGTAGCCTCTTCTCCTAGGGCTGTGCTCTCCCTCAAGGCCCCCACAGCTCCTCTGCCCTCCCCTCTGGAGGAGGCACGGACACATGGCTTGGTGCATGCAAGCAATCCTGCAGAAAGTCCATTTTTCTTGTGTTTGTTACACATTTGAAGAATGCATGCAGAGCCAAGCCTTGTGATTCAGTAACTTTTATTTCAGGGTTTACTACGCATATGCCGTAAATCCTCCACACTCAGGAGGATGTGTCCTTCGTTGTCCTCCTGTGCAAATATACGCAACAGTGGACTGAACGTGCAAGGGACTGTTTTTTCCAGAAAAGACCTGGGCAGGGCTGTGTGTACACACAGAGCCTGGCCTGTGCAGATGTGTTCAACTCAGCTTATCATTAAGCTCCTTCAGAGGAGGACACAGTTAGACCCCTTGTTTTATAGGACACAGGCTTTTAGTAAGACTTTGGTCAAACAGTTCTGAAGTCGAGGAGAGAAATCACTATCCATACATTCAACCAATTCTGAACTCTGATGGGAAGATCTTGACAGAAAGCTGAAAGAACAGAATGAAACCAGTGCTGAAGTGAGAGTCCACGTGGGTACAGGCGGGCATTATAGATATTGCCTCAGTACTGAGTCAGTAACTAAGGCAGACAGTCATGGTTTGGAAAGAGCGTGTCTTTGGGTAAGGTGAAGTGCACTAGACGGTCCCTACTTTGGTGCTAAACCACCTTCAGAAGAGCTATGCATCCACGTATCAACCAGTTCCTGGACTCTTGTTTGCTTGTTGTTTCTTCTCCTATTAACAAAACCAACCACAAGCAGGAAGACTCTTCCTACTTTCCCCCCTCCCTCTGCCTCCTGCCTGTTTATCTTTTGTCTGATCTCCATCCCAGAAAGCCTCATTTCTGCTAGTTTTGTTTTTTTGGTGTTTTTTTTTGTTTTGTTTTGGGTTTTTTTTAGATAGAAACTAAAGCAAAAAGGAATCAGTCTTCCAGCCAAAGCCTTTTTTTGCCTGTCATTAAATTCCCTTCAAAGCACCTCAATGGCTACAAATCTCTCCTGCCAGGTTTATATATTAATAATTTTATCCTTTATCTTCACTGCTGCTGCAATTCTACTTCCTTTGCATCTTCAACCTTGCTTTGTTTGATCGCTCTCTCCCACTTGTTTTTGATCTCATGACCATATTTTTGGGTAGTGATGTGATGTCCAGTCTTCCTTAGGCATGTGATTGGCACAGGTAATTAGACAAAAGGAGGAGGAAAGTATCCAAGCTCTTGCTTGACCCACGCACTCTCAGAAAAAGATCCCAGTTACTGAGGGTGCAGACAATATGAACATTGTGTTGTCAGGACCGACAGCGCTCAGGGTGCGTACAGCACCTTCTGCGGCCGACAACAGAAACCGCAGCAGCTGCAGAGTCGGGTCTTCCATCAAAGCACCTTTAAAGCAAATTCTTCATTTCCAGGGCAGAGTCAAGATAGCACACACCCCCCCCCCCCCCCCCGCAGCCAAACAATGCACAAGAATATTTTTAAAAAGTAAATTAAAATAGCGCAGATATCCGGTGAAAGAGGTGGCATACCGTTAAAGAATCTTTTCAAACAGCACTGACCAGCTGCAATCCTCCCCTGTTGGGTAACAAACAAGTTGCTACAAGGTAGAAACTGTATCATTTCAAAGCATACAAACATACTACATTTCATTATAAAACTTAAGATTTGCTAAAAAGCGGATGAAAAAAATTGTAGGGAAAAAAAAGCCAAACTAAAAAACTCTGTTACTTTCCTAGTCTTTAAAATTAGCCCCTTCTCTTTAACATCATTCTTCTGCGCTGTTGCAACCTGCAAGCTCTTACAGATTTGAGCTGTTCTTCATGTGTCTAGTTCAGCGGGCTCTGGTTTAAAGTGAAACTATACGTTATTAATAGTTACTGTGGAGAAAATCCCAAAGCCAAGTAGATGAGTTTCTATCTTCTGACTCACCTCAAGAAACAGCTAGCACCATAGCCTTCCTGGCTATCACACTTTACTACAACCCACAGGACATGCTATTATCTGCATTTTCATTAAAAAAAAAAAAAAAAAAAAAAAAAAAAAATTGAAACCTTCTCTTTAGTAGCAAGGGGCCAAGATCACCAGCTTAAACCTGATGCCAGAGATGTCACACCACAGTGCCTCGTGTCCGTTTTCCTGGAGCTTTGGTTCATACTGGGTAAAAGTAAGGTAAGCACGGGGTCTGGCGTCAGGAATAACGTGGGAATTCTTGCCCAGCCAGCAATTGCATTTGCCTCAACTTTGTAGCTTCCCTTCACGTAACAGGGAATTAGGACGTCTCCGGCTGATAAAAGCGGTCACGTTGGTGTTGCCTCCAACAGCAGCCTGCATCTGGAGTCGACAAGAGCAGTGGGTGCCAGACCCGTTGCAGTGGCACAGCCCACGCCCTCAGCAGCTACACCACTGCTCGTGCCTCACCACAAACCCCAGCATGCCTTCTTCCTGAGACACCCCTAAGGGTCTCTTTAACTTAATTTGAGACATCCCACATGTTCACAGCCTGAGACTTCTGCAATCAGGACATTTTGCCTATGGGTAAGGAGTTACCATTCAGCATCACGGAGAACACCGAAAAGATGACAGCACCATAGACTCATACAGACAAGTATGACTCTTCCCACTGCCGAACGCTAAAAAAAGAGACAAACCACTGACACATTTAAAAGGTTCTCACCATTGTACTGATATTTGACTGTCCAGACAAGAAATGACTGCACTTAAAGCAACACTTACAGAGCTGGCCAGGCAGCTAAAGGAAGCCAGGCACTTCGGGGTGGCACAAAAAGCTGAGGAACTGATAGATAATGAACAGCTTCTAATGAGATGACATTACTCACTGTGGAAGAAAGAAGGGGCAAGAAAGAAGCAAAGCATTATTGTCAATGCATGTTCTTAGGCAATGAAAATTGTAAAGGAGGAGGAAGATCACAAGGTGACATGTCAGGATCTTGATGAGAGGGGCACAAGCTCTCCTCAGCTATGGTACTTAGGCTGCAGTAGCCAGCAAGGGTGGGAACTCACGATTTCATGATTTCCTGAGGAAAGTCTTAATGACAGAGGAAGTTTCCTAACGAGGAAAGAGAAGGGATGAGGGACGCTTAGAGAATATATAAGAATATACAAGATGAACCAAGATAAAAATGTGAAACGTGAGACTGAAGAAGTTGAGGGGAGACAAGTAGCAGAACACCATGAGAAGAGAGCTGTAAGAGTGTCATTCAAAAATGTGCATTTGCTTTTACTGAGAACGGGACTAGAAGAGAGAATGAAGGTTCTAAGAAAGATCCTAGAGGTTTATAAAGGTAAGAAGAGTTCCCCCACTGCCATATTTCAGGTGTCTGCAAATTAAATCTAATTGTATTTCACAAATATCTGCAAAGGAATCTCAATACTGCACAAAATTTTTCCTGGCTGAAATTCCCTTGCTACCTTTCACAGTTGTTGATATACAAGAAACGGAGCCCATCAAGATATTCATTTGCTTGTACTCCCCTGCATGTCTATTTTCTTAAGTTTTCCCTTGTCTTATTCCTATTTTATACTACAATAGGGTATTCATATATGTTTCTGCCTTACATTAGGGACAAAATTATTGGTAGACGACTGGGCTTTTTATTCTGCATTTTCCATTTGTTCAGCATCTAGTTCAATGGGTCTTGTCACATCATTGTAACAACAGTCTTTGTCCTGGATCAGATGAACAGCAAGAACGATAGCACCATATATTTCACTTCTGTGTTTTCTCTAAACTCTCAAAGATGAGAAAAACAGCAAGCTAAAGCCATTGCATTTACAGGTCAACATCCTGACAGTTTCTTCCTCATGGAGTTCCATGTTTTCTCAGGGCAGAGGAATCTCTGTAGACAGACTCCTGATTTTGAGGCAGTAGAAATTTGGTTGAGGAAAGGTCAGAGTGGAATAAGAAGCAAAAGTTTGTTCCCTTATATTAGGAAAGAGCTTAATGGAAACAACGCACAGAGATTAATTTGAGCGTAAGTCCCTTCTAATGGCTTCAGCCCAGATCATCAGCTCTTAACTGTCTCTCAGTTCAAACCATGAGGTCTTTGGCACATGTACCCTTTTTCTATCTATTGGATTTTTAGATCGGTAGAAGTGAGACACACAGAAGTCAGCCTTCACTCACTTAAGTATTTTGATAGAAGCCTAAGAAACAAAAACTTACGGCAAGAGCTGTAGTCCTAAGTGCTTGAACAAGGTATGTTTAGAAAAACCGAGACCCCTTAACCACAATACAGGCTTGTTTGGATCTGCTTTTACGTGAAACTTTCCTCTCTTTTACAGCCTTTATGCATTGTGCAGTCTCCCAACCCTGGTATTTGAAAGTGAATAAACAAACTAGCATATATATATATATATATATATATATATAAATATATATGCAATCAAATTTGCACAATCCATACAGTGATAAAATGACAATCACCATATCTGGCCATGGGGATAAATGTTACAATTGGAGGAGAACTGATCCTTGTTTCTAATAAAAAGTATATATTGGCACATGTAAGTGCTAAGACAAAGACACTCAGCTTACAACTAAACAGAAGGGCAGATAGTGAAAAATGTTTTTCTTCCTTTTAACACACACTATTCCAGTAGTGTCTAGGAAGGAACACTTGGCTCTGAGACATCTGCAAGCCCATGTTCCTGCACTGGACACATACTTAATATTTTTTCCCTTTTCTTTCAGCTTCAATTTAATACTTTATGAAGCAATAATTTTTTTACGTCCTTTCCCTTTAAGCAGTTTCTCTTTCTCCTTTTATTTTCCCACCGTTACTACGCAGAAGCCCATCTTTGTGCCCCTCGGCTCTAGCCTCCCGTTCCTCCTTACACCACAGCAAGTGCTTCATGAGGAACGTTTTCTGAGACCCTATATTCCAGCACAATGGGAATGTAGACAACGCTGCTACTTGCATCACATTAAGAAAATCTGGAGAAATAGAAAAAGAATCTATTAAAGGAGAAAGAAGAGTTAAAGGAGAAAGGAAACAAACTGGAGACCTACACGATGAGAAGCCCTGTCCCCTGGCCCAAGTGAAGTTTGTTTTCCCAGCACAGGGAAGCAAAAGTCATTGTTTTTACCTACCCTTTGAACTTTTCATGACATCTCCTGCTGAACCCACGATGGCTTAACTCTTCCTTTAAACTGAATTCATTAAATTTTTGTCTTTGCAAAAGTGACCCAAAAGCACCAATGAGAGATCTTGGTCAAACAATAAAACTGACCCTGTAATGCTTTGCTCCATCATTTATAGTCTGGCCTATCTCTCCCATTGATCACAGTAAAACTATAGAAAGGGCAAATTTCTTATTCTCTAGACAGAACAAGGAATAGGTGTTTTGCTGCTTCTCATTTGCCTTCTCCAGCATCGTGTACAACGCCAACCTCCACTTTCAGAAGTGCAAATAAATGAGTTACACTTATGATTTGTATTTAAATTCCAATTATCATACAATTAAGCTACAAGTGTGCTTCTCAAGAAATAATATTCTCTCACAGCATAAACAAAAGATGAGCAAAATGACGGAGATTGTTTTTTTAGAGACATAAACCATCTTCGTATACTTCTTACTGCTTGCCACAGGGACGCTGCTTTACAGCCAAAGGATGCCTCCCTCTTTATACGAGTTCTGGTACCACCACTCCTAAAATAGCTTCCAAAGCATTTTGAAAACCACATGCACTGAATCTTGTGGAACCTGCCTCCCCGTCAAATTCATCTGATATAGAGCTTTCATAAATAAACCTCAGCTCAGAAACCACAGCTTTTACTCAACAGAGTTTAAAAGATGAAGAACTTAAAGGCAAAGCATTGAAAATAATTTCACCACCACCTCCAAACCTGCACAACAAAATATCCTGTCATTATCTTTACCTGATATTTCTAGTTTCAGCCTCAAAGTCCATTGTGTCTCTAAACTCAAAGGCAAATCCTAGCAAGATTTCCTCCTATCAGGATATGGCTTTGTAGAACTGACCCCTTGGTTTGAATAAGTCCCAATTCACTGATGCAAATGTAGAATGCAAAAAAAGTGCCAAAGTCTTAAGGACTTTCCCCTTCTCTCTTATTCCCTAATCCAAGAAAGCCCACTGTTGTTGCAGCTTCAAATTAGCTGACACGCAGCCCAGAGATCAGGCAAGCATTTCTAAGCTTATTATAGGCTGTTTTTTCCAGGAATGTCCCTCTCTACATGTTATTCAGTGACCACGCAAGTGAAGCATTGTCCAATTTGTTCCCGAGTTGCTCACACAAAGGCAGGAGTGCTCTCCTTTGTACATTTGTACACTAGCCTACTGGCCTGGCGCACAAATTTCTGCGGTCTCTAGATGTGTTTCTGTATTTAAACTGACTCAAATACACTTAAATTGTATTTCTTGAGCGACAATACTCACACAAACTTTTACTAGCACCACAGAAAATAAAACCTCTGCAGTTTAGAGAGAGCTCTCTAAACCTCTACAGTTTAGAGAGATTAAATATTATAGACAGACATAGAACTAGAAAGAGGGCATCTCTCTCCCCTCTCTCTCCCACCTTCTGCCTTCTACACACTGTAGCCCCTACCAAGGGCACATTACACAGCTTCTCTGGATAAATATGTTTAAATTGTGATACCAAAAGCAGCTACTGATTTTAGGTGCACAGGTAGTTTAAAGTCCACCAATTGAGAAATCTTACAATATGCTGGACGATCAGGAAGTGACTTTTGAAACCAGACCACGTGAAACTGAAGTATCCCAATTGCTCCCAAAATAATTTAATTATATTTGTGCAATAACAACTTTCTACGTGCCTGATGGAGTGAATGCCAATGATAAGCATAAAGCATAGTCACAGCATAACTGCTCTGTAGTTGGAGAATTATTTCCACCACTGCACTGAAAAGTGAAACCCAGATTTCAATGCTGAGAAAACCCCCACAATCTTCCATTTCAAAGAATAACCTGTTGCAAGTTCTGCACATGGAGGAAGAACGAATGTGTAACTGGACTGCAGGCTGATGGCACTCAGTACAGGATAAAGTATTGAATTACTGGAATTATATGGCTGGGTAAGGCTTAAATTGACATTCCTGTAACACAGGATTCTTGCTCCAAATTAAGTACACCTTGTTACTTACATGTATTCTGAGCCTTCCCAAGACTTAAGAGGAGGTCCTCTGCTGACGTAAGGTCTCAACATTTTCTGGATTTAACAGGTTCTCCAAACCAGGCTCAGATACAAAACTGCTGAAGGACAAATGAGGTTTTCTTTGCTTAGTCATTCATCTGCAAGATTTGGTCAACTTTCTCATTACCAATTTCAAACCCACTTAATTTTATGAATAATTTTGTATCTTAGAAGATGTTAACTAAACATATTTTCGTTATATTCGTTATCAACAAATAAAAGGCCTGTTCTGAGACTTACCGTTAATTTAAAGCAGCATTAAATTTGATTATTAAGTCATATTATCCACTATTTGTGTTTTAGCTAATTATGTTATTTACATTTCTCATTTACTTCTGGTGAAAGAATGTTCATTGAATGAGCCATTTTCTTTCTTCCTTTTTTTCTTAAGAGTCTTTTCTTCATACTTCATTTTCTTCCTTTGCAAGTACCTCTGCCATGTCCCTCCTTCCCCTATTTCCTCTGATAAACCTTCTTACCCTGTTTTCACTGACTTGCCACTAAGATAGCTAACAATGTCTTGTTCAAACAGTGTAACTGTTGGCATAATTTCAGAAACTACTATATAAAAAGCAGAAGTTTTCTTAGTTGTTGATTAACCAAGGAGAAAAGAAAAATAGTTGAAGAATATGTGGCTTCCTCAAAGCCACTGTTCAATATATATCTTGAAAAACAAGGAAAAAGAGTACCGGTATCTTCCTTTCTGTAAAGGCATGTGTGATAGCTTCCAAAAACTGAAAATTGATTGATAAAAGTTTTTCCACGACAAAAACCATTCTCTTAAAAAAAAAAAAAAAAAAAATCAATGCTTCTCCTGAAATCCCTTTTATCCCACAAACACATGCTACTAACAAATCAGCCACCCAGTCCACCTCCACACATCTCATACAGCCATCTTGACAGACTTTGCTACAGTCTTGAAAGGGAGAAGCCTGGGCAGTCTCAAGAGGCATGGATATTACTGTAATGGAGAGAGCGCAAATACAGTGATGATACAGTACAAATAACACAAGGTCCCATAAGGGCAGATCACTGGAAAATAAATTTCAGCTCAACCAACCAAGAAAATCAATCCACATTGCTAAGACAGTTTGTACATCAACAGCAGTCTCTCTGTATTAGCTGTTAGTCCACACCGCTGTACTCGTCACTAGCAAGAAATTAACCTTTGTCTTGTGCACCCCATCACAGGAACCTTGTGTGCTTCACAAGGCAAATTATATCAACCACTAAATAAGCATGGCAATGACACAGGTTACAGGATAGGTTGAATTTTACGGCACTACGCTCATGGCACCACACGTGATCGCAGGAAGTTACACAATCAGAAAAAGTGAAAAGCATACCCACAACATCTCTGAATGAAGCTACAGACAATTTTAATGTGGTCTGAGCCCCTTAGGAGTCGTTATAGGATGCAGTAAAAATGGGAACCAAGAGCCAGTCTGATGGCAGATTCACAGCCTGCAGCGGTGTCCTGGTCGGCCACTATCTAACATCATAAAAACAAAGCACAGATACAATTAAGACTCTGCCTCTCCTAATAATCTCAGAGACTGTTTACTCAGCAACACCAACACATCAAAAGAAAGGATGCCAATGCCCGAAGACAAGTCTGTTGAACTCCAAGCCAGCTTTGTTTATCACTAATAGTTGTCTTGGTAGAATTAAAGCCTCAAAACAGATAAAAAGTGCGTTGAAGGGCCTGGAAACCACCATGTTAAACCACTGGCAAAAAATGTTGCTATGAGAACTGACTGAGCGGTTTGCCACACGGAATTTCAGAGCCGTGCCAGTGACCACATCCAGGTGTGGGTGAAGAGTAGTAGTGTGAGGCTAAACACTAAAATATGGGGGTTAATTATGGTGCGGGTCGCCTAGGAATGACACGTGCAGGCATGCAATGCCCTTTCCACGTGACCGTGCTGCTGTGCCCCAAACGTGGTCAGTCAGATTTCCCCCACTTCAGTGCACCCTTCCACACTACAACTCAGAAATTCCCTCCTACGCCCACGCTCCGAAATACCTAAACATTTTTCTAAGATGTCAAGACTTTTTGCTGTTTGCTCCAAACTTCTACCCATCTTCTCTCACCTGATTCACTCCGTACTTTCCTCTTGGCATTTCCCCTTCACCTCCATTCCCTCCCTCCTCTTTCCATTATACCATTTCTGCTCCCCCAAAACAAATTGTGGTTCTAACGCACCACCTTCACCACCTCCTTGCTCATTCAGCTTCTACATTCCTAACCCTTCCCTCACCCTCCAGCTGCCGTGTTTCCAGACGATCTCTTCCAGGTGGGCAGTCTACGTTTGTATGAGACCTAATGCAAACTATCCATTTGTTAGATTTTGGGAAAACTGCAATGCATACCCCCCCAGGCAGCACCACCCAAAACCAGGAGCCCTCTATCTACAGTCATGCTCAGAAATATCGTTTTACTTAAAAGGCTACAAAATTACCATCATCACAACCGACCTGTGGGCAAGGTTACCTGACAAACGAAGAATAAAGGTCTCTTGGGGGCCATCGGTAGAATCATTCAGATGCTGTGTTTTTGCCTTCTCCGTGTGAGAATTTTCAAGCTAAATGATACTTATTTCTTTGACATCAAAGGTATATTGTCAATCTTTTATCCCTGCCACCCACGGCAAACGGTTACTTTGATCTGCAAGTGACTTCCCAACTTCATTGACGCGTCTCATAAAATTTATCCCTTCACCCTGAACCTCACTCAGTACTAGAAGTAACCAAATATAACTGTGACTTTCCAAGCTACAAACCACATTTGCTGGACAAACTTCTTAACTCTCATATTGAGACACAAGCCATCTCAAACACAAGGGCTGTGATTAGGAGAGGATGTCTTTATTGGTTGCTTTTCACATCTCAGAAACAGAATAGGGATTTGCTGAAATAAGCAGTGGATTTCATCTCCATCCCTGACAAACAAATCATGAAACAGAAGAGCATATTTCCAGGCCGAGAAGGGAGCAGGAAAAATTGCCAGTGATATTAACAAAGAAAACAGGCTTTCTCACAGAATTCTGAATCCATTTTGGATGACTGTGTTCACAGGGGCCATTTGGATATGACACGAAAAATCTGTATGATTGAGACAGACAAGACTAGCAGAACGCTTATGAGGAATTACAGAAGAAAATACAGACGTGTTTGCAAGCTGAGATGGGAAACCGTCAAGTGTCTGTCATTACTGAGATGAAGGATGCACTGGTGGCTGATGTCACTGTGAAGAGACGTGGGTGGTAGGAAGAGAGGAAAAACAGTCTTAGCAGGAGCTGATGAGGATGCAAAAGCAATGCACCTGTTGCGGGACAAAGACAAAGCTGAACTTGGCCCAAGCTGGGATGTGCAAGAGCAGGAGAATTTGAATTTCAGTGTACAGTGAAAAGCAGAGAATGAAAATTTTGAAATAAATGGTCCAATAATTGTATATGGACCGTATTTAATTGGTAATGAAGATGTAAACTTCGAGAGGAAGCACCTGGAAGTCACATGTTTAAGCAAAACAGTAGCTTCAGAAAACTACGACAGGCACTACCTTGAGGTATTTCTGAATGGCTGAAGATGTAAGACTTACCTATCTTTGTACAGCATTTGAAATGCAGTGATATTCAATTATGCAAATTAACAAAAGACAAGTTCTCCTTAGGGCCCTTACTGCATTGTGGTCTAATGAAAACTAGGGAGTATTTATTATTTTCAGTGTCCTATTCATTACACAGATGCATAGAAGCAAGCTATCTATTTTGGAGTAAATATATGCACCTCTCCAGCTATATAGGGAGAAAAAATTACCTTTTATAATATGGATGACTATAGTAGCCTGATTATTCTGCATATTCAGTTCAGCTATCCAAAAGGAGCAGATATTTTGCAGAGGTGAGTACCACAACCTAGTTCTGAACTCCACAGCCTGGCATCAATTGGGATATTCTCTCCTCCATGCTTCACCAGACTAACATGTACCTACGCATGTACATATACACACCTTTCAAAATCCAAGACAATGAGCTTTAAAACAGAGGTGCTCCCACTTAAATCCTTATGAAGCTTTTGGTCGTTTGGCTAGCATCAAAAAAATATTCTGAGTGCTACTAAACACTTCCCTCTGCTGCTAAGAGCCTGGCATCCTGTTCCAAAACAGCGTGTCTTTTAAAGAACTTCCTGGAGAAGGACACAGTAATAAGACTGGAGTAATCTTACCAAATACTCCTTCATTTGTACTAGACATCCAGGCAGTTCAAAACAGCTAAATCTTGTATGCCAACAGGAGAGAGTGGCTTGGATTGTTAAGAAAGAATTCTCCTCTTCTATGTAGTTCTCTGCTCCTCTCCCATCTTGCTGGCTACTGTGGCAGTTATTGCGATTAAAAAAAAAGCTAACTTTTTTCAAACAAATATTGTTGTAGTTAGACTGGCTGATTCCTTCACAGAACAAGACAGATGGCAAGCAGCTTCACGGTCAGAAGATCAGTATTGAATGGGTTTGTGCTTTTGTTTCTGACAGGACACGGGATTAAGTTTCACAAATTTAAGATTTTGTGATTTAAGATTAAGAGATTTGGGATTTAGGATTTATTTTGAATAAGAATTTTCCCTGCTAGACATGAAATCATCTAAGGGCAAATGGAATGTTTAGGTGCCAAAGTAACACACAGTGGTTTAAAATCTAAATTTATCGTTTTCCTGATGGATACTCATGGCAGCAGATAAATGGAAGCAGGTATCTCGTACAGATTTAATGACTGGGTCTATCGAACAAAAATTCCCGACACATTCCTGGAGCACCCAGTTGCTAAAATCTGATTATAACACAATAAAGTGACAGCTGACTTTCACATTTTAAGAACAAAAAGGAAAGAAACAGGCAGCTATAGTACTACAGACAAGCATACCAAACAATTAACTTCCTTACTTAGTAATGTGACTAGTGACCTATATAATGGACAAGGATTTAACACAGACTGAAGAAAGTACCATGAAAACATCATAACTGAAGTTCTAATCTGACCCGCAGGGAATGGTGTTGAGCTTTAAATAGTAATAGTTGTGTTCTCATACAGAGTGGAGGGGTTAAATTTTCTAAACTCTTTTCAGAATGCTGGAATACAGTAACAGAAAAAAAATGTTTTACATTGTTAAAATATTTTTTACATTAAGAGTACAATGCTTGAGAATGTAAATGCATAGGATGTTAAAGAAATATCAGTGTGAGCTCATTGTAATTTTCGTCAGGAAAAAATCCTGTAAATTAATGTACAGTCAGACTATATGTTCACCACTTTGGATTCTAAATATTTAATGATTATCATCTTTCTGCCATACAACTATTACATGCACATTCCAAAATTACTGCCAATTTATAAATTTTTACTACTGAAATTTAGAAATGAAGTAATGCATGGGGATAAAAAGCGAATGTCTCAATGCAATGATTCACCTTATTTTAGAGCAAGGCCTCATTTTTGTGGCTCACAAAACAATGGTTTCTAAGACCCCTACACAGGATAGACTATGTTTCTAAAGCAGCATATGAAAAGGGGTAATATTCAATAACAGAGAGACAGAGTCTTGAAAAATCACGGACCAACCCAACATTCTGTTAACATTAACTTTATAAAATACCTTACAAGAACAGATAAAGAACTTGAGCTTACATAATAACCAAAATTTAAAAAGAATATTGAATAAAATATAAATTAATTGAACACATCACTAAGTTTGCCACATGTTAGACAAGTTTATAAAAGGCATTTTCAGATAAAATAGTTATTTGAAAGAAAATCCTTCAAAATGGGAACTACTGAAGTCCTTTTTCAAGAAGTCATTCCTAAAAGCGCTAAATTCCAGGTCAACAGGTAGTACCTGAATTTGCTTAGAATACGGTGTTCATTTGCTTCAAAATTTGTCAAGCTTTAAGACACAAATTTAAATGCTTTCAGGTCAGAGTCATCAGTGCAAAGTAAAGCTTCAAGCTGAAAATGAGAGAAGTATAACAGAAGAAATGATCCTGGTACAAAACCTTCTAAATTCACATTATGAAAAAAAATAAAAACCAACTGTGCCAGATGCACTCTTAAGATACTGAACATTAACAAATTTTACCAGTGGCCATTTTAGAGTTCCAGCCAAGCCATTAACATGGCTAATCATATTAAATTCATTTATTTTATAACAATTTCATTTTTTTCTAATCATAAGTCTTTCGAAAAGATCCATGCTGCTGATGTCCACTTACTTTGCTCAACTTCTGATTCAGCCAATTTACTTAAAATGCAGTAATTTAGCCAAAAGGAGATAAAAGGTGAGGCCAACAGACATCAGAATGATGGTCTAACGCCTGCAATGACATTTAATTAGAAGAAATAGGATAGCACATGTTTCTGAGTTTAACCAACTTTGTTCGTTCAAGTACTCTCATTGAAGTCAGTCTTCCTTAAAGTTACATATGTGCGTAACACACTGCCAGGCTCAAATCCTTAAGTCTTTCAAAGGTTAAAATATGTTTAGAGAACTATGTGTTTAGAGAACTAGACTGTAGCCAGATTAATTTCTTTTAAACCTATTAATTCCTGCAGAGTAAACATCAACACTCTAGCAAAGCAATTTTGCTCTGTTTGACTTTAAAATTATTAACCAAAACAGGTTTGAAATAGTCTTCACATTCCACTATTTAGAAGTGTTATTAGCACACTCACTTAAAAGATTAATGGAAATTTTTTCAAGTTACCACTCAGAATATCGCTCATCAAGCTTTTTTTAACACATACTGGGGGGGGGGGGGGGAGTTTCACTGGTGGTCACAACTAGAAAGGAGAAGGAACAATTTAAAACCCTTAATCTATCAGGCAGCAGTTCCAGCCTCTAATTGAAACATAAGGCTCTCATTTATACTAAGCTGCTGCATAAAAATGAGAAAATGAGTTCTCCATTACAATTCAAAATTTAAAAACTCAATCTGAAGATTGTTTGCTCATCCTTGTAAAGCGTTCTTTTTTCACTGTCATCGTTGCTACGCTGGCAGTTATGCTAGAACCTCATTTAAATAATTCCAGTACAACCACAGTGTTTAATTTAATAGTATGAATCATTTCAAATTTAAAGTTAGCTAAAATGCTACAGTGATGTTGTAAACAAACCAAATGAACAAGAGGGTTCATGACTACACGAAACCTTCCCCCAAAACATAGGAAAGAAATTTACTTGAACTAAAAGCACAGAATATAACTTCAACCAAAACTTTTCATAAGCTATGCTCAAGGAGCGTACATTTAAAGGAAGTTGCAAATGCCCTTTTCTAGGACATAAACTCAGAATCATTTGCTTGAATCCAAATGGAACAGAAGCTCTTCCCTGTACCCTGAATTTACCTGATCATCTTTTATCACCGAAGCAGATTAATGATATCCATACTATGCTTTGTGATGCTACAAAATAATTTATTTAATTAGTTGTAAGAATAAGTTCTTTGATGAAATGATGAACTTTGAGATATCACAGTAATTTCCACTGGGTGTTCGCGGTTATTTTGAATCCTGCAATTCAGCCATTTGCTGCCTTTAAAAAAAATGAAATCTTTAAAACATGCGTTGGCTGCTGAGATCTGATCCTATAAGTGATATAACTTTTACCACTTGCTGTGAGTGAAGGAGAACACTGACAGCTGAAAGGGAACAATAAATACATATGTCACACCCAGCTTAGCACAATGTGAAAATTCTCATACACTGGTCACATCTCAAAATGTGAAAAATATTCCAACTACCACATGGTTTTACCTTTCTAATAGTAATAAAAGAAAAGAGGATTTCAAAGTTTCCTAAAAAAACCCAAGAAAGCAGCAATCTTAAGAATTATTCTGGAAATATTTGGACTCTTGACTTTGAATGTACTAAGAACAGAGCTGTCTTCTCTCTTTTCTAAAATGGGGAAGACTTTTAATTTGGGCTCAAAAATAAAACATCAAAGCCTGGAGTATTGCTAACCACATAAACAAAAATGTATTTCCAAATAAGCACCTGGAAAGTGAGTGAATGAATTTGGGTATTAAACACATACTTGAGAATAATAAGGTGTACAGAGGAGGAGGTTACTAAAGAACTTTGCAAAAATCTTGCTACAGTAGCATTAGGAATTAACAGTGCATCAAAGATTTAAAGTTTCCATGTTAATACAAACTGATCCAAGCCACAATGAACCACAGGATAATCATTCGACCAAAAAAAAAAAATTAACCGCATTGTACTTTACAGATGCTAGAACTGGTATTTACCTGAATACCATTAATATGATTCAAAAAGATTCCTTCTTGTCTAGCATGCCTCAGTTTACATAGGTCATAGGGAACTGGTGCCATTAGTGTGTATCAAAGCACAGTATTATCATGTGCATTTGGCTTTTTTGAACATTTGCAATCAAATACTTAAATTTGAAAGAGCTTTTACATGTCAGAACTCAGTATCACTGCTGCATGAAGTGTTTTATTTGTTGATTGGGATTTTTTTGTGGAAACTGTGTATAGAAGACCTTGAGGACTACAGTCATGGAATTCATGTTAAACAGAAAGCTGCCCAACATTACTGTCAAAATACCTTTAAGAAGGCAGTTCATAGACAGAATAATGAGTTTTACATTCAGATATTTCCTCTCTCAAAAGCAAAGGAATCTCAGAAGAAAAAAAAAAATCAGTAGTGAAGGCCACATACTTTTTGCATTCGATGAGCTGAAATGCAAAAAAACATAATTAAAGCATCTTGTAAGAGAAAAAAAAACCCCACAAACCAAACACAGAACTTCTGGAAAGTGATGTTTTAGTTGATGGGGTGGTCAGCATGGAAACTGTTGGGAATGCTACAGCAGAACTGACCACAAGTACAAGGAAATATGAACAGGAACATAGTACAGGCATCAACTAGAAAACTGTAACTTGCCAACTTGTAAACAAGAAAAAGCATTTCACAGATTAAAAGTTCTAGGGAAGTAAACTTCTTTAAATTATTCTGTCAGTTCAACCCTGATTTAAAAAAGTATGGCTAGCAAAAATACATAAGCCTCAGCATATTTATAAGTCTTGATCGGAGCAGCCATGAGCCTTTGATAAACGGCTGGAAACAACCACCCTTCTACTAAGGATGAAAGAAAAATATTCCATTCTCTTCTTTCTCTCGTTTCTCAATCCACATGTTATATGTAGAATTCACATGCTCCAAGAATATCTTGATGCTGCTATAGATTGAGACGTGGGGAGACCGGTGGAGGAAAACAGACAAACTCTCTCAAAATACTACGGGCCACATCAACATTATTCTGGGCAATTTCAAGCGCCCTCTTGACTTCTTCAAAGGAATAGCCCTCTCCCATAAGTTTTGCGATTTTGGCATCCACATTTTCCATGGAACTGTCAGAACTGTATGCTTTCCTGTGGTGTATTTCTGGTGCAGTCCTCCGAGGAAGTGGTTTAGGGGGCCTGGCTGGTGCTTGGGAACCATCTGTTTCAAATAAAGGAGACAGAAATCATTATAAATTGGCTTAAAATAGTGTTATAGGTAAGTCAAGCCTCATGAAGCCATTTTAAAAGTAAAATTCTAAAGAAACACGAAGAGATATTTTAATTCACTGATACATCTCATTTTAAAATTCGGACAGATGCTGAATTCCTCAAGGACATCCTAAAATGGAAATAACGTAGTGAAATACTGTTTTAATAATATAATAGGAACATGCAAGCTACAATCTGAATTATCCAACGTTGGAAGAAAAAGAAGGCATGATGAAACAGCAAAGATGGCAAAAATAGCCAGTCAAAGTTTTAAAGGCTCTCCACTCTCAACTCACAGTTTGAGAACTTTTTCTTAGACTGTTTAAAAAAACAAAACCAAATTTGATCACAATTTTATTCAGGACTGTAAGTTGTGCAGAAGATGAATCCAGTCAAAGATGCCTGAGGGAGAAAAATCCTTCACTTATTGGTACATCTTGCAGATTCTGTTCAGTCAACTGCAGTTCTTTCCATGCATAGCAGCTATGCAGAAGTACAGAAATAACTGGTTTCTCAAAAAACCCTCTAGTCCAATTATTTTCAGTGATGAGAACAGAACATGAGCCTTCCTCTCCAATCTTCCTTTGGAATTATCTCCCCTTTCCTTCCCTTCTATGGAAAGGTTACCTTCACAGTTAATGCTGGTGCTAAGAATCATGATGTGCTGATGAAAAAATCTAGTATTCAAACTTCCTAATCTTCTCAGAGTCAGGAGTTTCATGCTCAAGTAAACTTGGTACTTTACTGAAACCTCTTTATCCTCACTGATTCCACAATAAGAAGCTTAAATACAAGCAGGCATAGAGCAGAAAACACTTTCAAGAGCAAAGTATTTAAAAAAAAAAGTCTTTAATCCTTCAAAAAGGGTTCTAAAAAGTTCCATCAACAGTGACATTGATAGATAAATTAGAAGAATTTCTTTCTGGCTGTGATACTTCCTGTTTACTTACACTGACAGCAATTGCATTTTGCAGTGTTAAGTACTTCAGAGGCGGTTTTTTAGTGATGAAAGAATGTTGTATTTCTAGTATTACTGCTACAACATCCTACCTTATCAGAACACTGGATAGAGAGAACTGTAATTCAACCGAGTACATTAAACACTTCAGATGAACGAAAACAGTTCACATTAGTGAACATCTAACCAAGGTGTATTCTTCTTTCAAGTTAGTTTCCAGCTATTCCGATGAGAGTGTTGCTATAAATTTTAATTCCATTTCTTAATTCAGAGAAGATAAGCAAATAGTACTTTTAGCAAGATGGTGATATTCATAACACAAATGGATGAGAGCAATTTGATTAAAAGCTTACAGTAAGGGGGTAAGATTAATTTTGTTCTAATTTCATTGCCTGGTTTCCTTACAAATGGTTATGACACAACCTATAGATAGTAAGGGCTATTTTGGATTTGTTATGATTTTTTTCTCTCTGAAGATGAAAAGAATGATATAAATGCTAAACATTCTAGTAAAGACATCTGAAGCAGATCAAAACCTGCTATGAAGATGTGGAAGATCCATGAAACACGCCGGTTTGAGAAATTAGTTATAGCTCAGGAAATGTGGTTAATAACTAAAAACTACAATCAGAAACAAGTTCAAATTTCTCATTTCACTTATTTTAGAGAACTCAAGACTGTAACGGAAGAATATTCTTTATATTTAAGATAATGGTGTATCATGTTAAAAACAATCAATTTTCTTTCACAAACATTTCAAACTGTTTTAATATGCACTTCATTTCTACGGAGGATGAAACAAAATTTATTTGCAAACTTTACATTCTCCCCTGGGCTTGAAGTACAGAAGAAATTCCTTACGCGTATATCAGATCCTTCTCTGTGTGTGTTTGTGTTTTACATAAGGTATTTTTTTTGCTCTACCCAGTCTAATACAGGCTTAAAACTGAAGTTATTTCTTGTTTAAAACCTTCATTCTGCTGAAGCTTCCAAACAAACTTTCTTAAGCTATCACATCGTTTAGCAAGGCCATTTTTAATTCTGTCAGCAGATTTGCAGCATAGCCATTTTATTCTCACTCCAGTGACATCTCTCTATAGCACAGATACTTTAAGATCTTCAACCCTCTCTCTCTCTAACTCAATTCCCATTATTATTTTTTTAAGCGCTGACATCTCTTTCAATATCTTCACATCCACATAAAATTTTAGCTGAAGCTGGGTATCATATTGGATCCTGAGCTTAAAGATACTAAGCCTAAGCTGCATGTCCATCTGGACACTGAGATAGAGGTATTTAAGTGCAAGTTTCCTTCCCAACCTCACATCCTCTCTGATGCTTCAGCCACCGTGGATGCCTAACTAAAAATTCAAATAGATTTTCTAATTGTCTAATTCAATTAACGGTTTCTACAGCAAGGAGCTTCCTCTATCACTCACATTTCTGTAATTTTCTGCTCTAGATTTAACCCTTAGGAAACAGGCAGAGACAGGCTTATTTAATAAGCGTTTAAAAAGCGAAGAAAAAGTTATAAGGCAAGAGCTGTGTGGCACAGTGGGAGGCGGATATTCCTAACTGCACCTATTGGTCCATCAAGCTCTTAGGTATGATCATCATCTTTTCCAGTACTGTAGCAGATTAGTCCCCTTAGGGTTAACTGAAATCCACCTTGAAATAATATGTGATGCCTTCCCCCCAACATTTCCATGTAAAGCAATTTAAATTTGCATGCAAGAGCTTTAATAAGACCAGGTGAGTAAATAGGCTGCAGAAAAATATCGTTAACTAGCCATTTGAATCCATTTCTTACAGAATAGCTAAATTCAGTGAAATACAGCAGACATCTATATTAGAAGCCTAATTTTCTTCTAACTTTCCCACATATCATTGGCTGTGATTAGGTAAAATATGCTAAATATTAGCAGTATCTCCTTCTCTTGCTTTTATTGTAATAATTTTTGAAAGTTGTATTTAAGAAGTTTGAAAAACTATGCCTTTGGGATAGTTAGGTGCATAGTTGAGAACTATTTCTTAAGTGTTCAATATTAAATATGTTGCTAAATTAGAATAAATTTCTTATTACATGTTAACGATTCAGTTAAACATCATGACAGCAATCTTAAGAACAGTCAAATCGAAGCACCAAAGTCAAAGGACTCCCCATGCTACTCTAGGGAGCCAGTGGCTAAATAATAATTGGATTTTAGAGTGAACTACACATTTTTTTCCTGCTAGTTCAAAGAATCGCCATATGAAAGGGCTGAAATGACGAATTTCCTAGAGTGAACTGATCAGTTCAGAATAAATGCTGAAAAGTTCTGAACAGAGTTACACCTCTACATTGTCTTTTTGAATCATAGATGAAGGTGAACCAGTTCATCCTGAAGCTCATCAGTTCTGTTCTATGGAATTACTGCCACTGTAAAAACAACTTTCCAATTAAGAGTATGACATGATCTACCACCTAGTTTTCATTTAATTGAAATTAAATTGAATATCTTGCTGTACATCATGCTGATTTAGAATGATATTTATTGCAAAGGTCGACACATGTGAGTGTTTTAGAAGATGGCTGTGGGAAACACACAGACAGAAAAGTATTTATTAAGTGACATCAGCAAGCTCCAAGATCTTAAGTAGCAAACATCTTGCAGTAATTTAGGAAAATTTTTAATTTTCCTACCACAGAATTGCAAGAATTGCAGGAAAACTCTGTAGCTTTAAGTTATATCATTGTCATAATTTGTATTATAAAAGACTTTCCAATGCTCTAAATAAATCAGGTTAACGTTGTAAGACAAACAGATCTCTCAGTGTCACCTATAAAACATGCATTATAAACCAATTTTTTTTTCCTAACAATATGAACAAAAATAGAAACACTGTTATAGCAGTAGAGGTATTCTCCCCAAAGTGCTACTGTTTACCAAAGACATCACACTAATTCTCAAATGTGCTGTTCATTAAAAATTCTGTAGCACTCTTCAGGCTTACTTCGTGTCCCCCGTACTATATTCTTTCATTCCTATACCACAGCAGAGATGAACTACATATTCGTAAGAAGGAGAGATATAATTACAATTAAAAAATGTATTATTTTTCCACCTGTGATTGTTGCAATTAAACACTGATGATCATTACAACTGAAAGACTAGAGAAATAAGTCCCTTAATTTCTTTATGCATTAGAAAAGAGTTTTCACACACAATTCACTCCTATCTGGAGAACGAGTAATAGTTCAAAGCAGCACTTGGCTCTTTTTTTGTGTGGCCTCCCCACACAGCAAAATGATACAGGTGGAACAATCCTCCCCCTTTGAAATACAGGTAATACTTTTATTTAATTTTATATTTCATATTTTATTTATTTTAATTAATTTGAGTAGCTTTTCTTTGCATGTTATTCATGTTGCCCGAAAACCAGAAGCAAAATTTCTATGGCAGAGGAATTGCTTCTACTGGACCTGTTCCATTGCAAATGGAAGACTGAATTTTAATTGTTTTGGGTTCTTGTTGTTTTATTGAAAAACATTTAAAAATTTTCTTAGAACTTTAGACAAACATATTAGCAAAAAATATCAGAAAATAATAATAGTTTAGAGAGTAAAGGAGTAAAGCTACTTTTTTTTTTTTAGCAGTAAGGAAACAAAGATGGAAGTGACATGCATGTGGTCCCTGCAGGACTTCTGATCTCTTGTGGGCTTTAAAGATGGCAGAAAAATCTCTGCCCTTCTCAAAAATTAAGGAACTCGCATAAGCACTCAGTCTGGCAGCTGGTGAAATTGATGCCATAGTATCTACACCACAGACAACAGGCAGCCACTTCTACCATTACTGCTGCCCTTTAATCTCGGTTATCCTTTGATATTTCATATTTTGAAAAGCAATATTACCATTGCCATTTGTTGCCCAGAATGACAAAAACCTTATTGGACTTTATGGATGAAAGTTATTTGCTTCATAAAGTTGTAATTTTCTACAAGAACAGTTTTCTACCTTACCTGAAGAGGGAGGAAGTTGATCGTAGTCTTGAGATGTCCTATGTGTTTTGACGTTTTCTCCAGTTACTCTACGAGCAGGTGGCAAAGGAACATGACCACTTATCGGATCAAAATGGGGATCTGTAATAGCAGAACAAAAAAGGTGCCTTAGAATAATTCAAATTATTATTTGGGGGTGGGGGAGGGCTGATGCATAGAACCTAGGCTTAAAATAGCCTCCCTTCAGAACAGCCATGAACCTAGAGGTGTTCCCCCATAGCGTGCACAAACGCATCTGTACATCCAAATTCAACACTTGCATAATAGACATGTAACTATGTCTTGCAGTGACAAAAACAAGAGCGCAGCTCAAAGGTGGTCTATCCTGCATGGAGCATGGCTCTTCTGCCTACATCCATGAGGTATCTTTCAACTACCCAGCCCTGACACTGCTAAGAGTGTGGCTGGCAAAGCGTGGAAGAGGTTGCAAAGCCTGAAGCAGCACAAGTAGAAATATCCCAGCTATTCAGTTTGGTTAGAGCTTGGTAACACTTCTATGCTTTGCAGTTCACAAAGACTGCAGGGCAGATTTCCCAGTCATACAGTCCCAGCTACGGGTAAACATTACAGGGACTGGTAAAGGCTGTGACTAGGCTTTTCAGTTCTCTCTGCTGATTACAGGAACAGAATTTAAGAAACGAGAGAAATATATAGGCCTGGCGTATTGTGTCTGGACTCCTAAGAGTGTTTGTATGTGAGTGCAACTTTTTGCTGTTGTTGATGGTGAGATTATTATTCTAATCTGACGGGCTCTGATGGACAGCTGAGAAATCACCCCCAAGACTTGTATGGAAAACAATCATCAAAACCTCATCATAAATCATCTACAGCAGTTTATTTGACAAGATTCAAAGTGAGTAATATGGTTTTAGAAATACTGTATGAATAAGAAAAGAACCGTCCACAAAACCATGTATGCCTAAGTAGAGGTATATACTTATAAGATTAATGAAAACTGCTGCTATAAGATTGTATTCGCTATGCAAATATGAAGAACAATAGATACATTTTTCCAGATTTTTAATGAAAAGCAATTAAATGTTTAACACTATCAGTGATGTTTACTTGATTATTTGGAAATAACACTTAATAATTTAAAACTCTGCATGTTTCTGGGAACTGCACACAGATTGACGGAGCTTGTGTGCATCTGCTTGTGAGGGCTTCTATTTTTCCTCTCCATTCCCATTAGAACTGAATGGCGCAGTTCGTGTTTCTGCATCAGATGATACAACCGAAGCACCCATTCAGACTGAACTGAATAATAAAAAACATTCCATAAAAGGTCATTCCAGTTCAACCTAAACTAGCTCACTTTCATCCCACAGCTAGTATCATTCGCAAAGGTCAGTCAAACGCCCGACAACCTGTCAGGCTACTACGGAGTTGCACATGACTGCTTGTCATCTCTATTTCAGCATTCCTGTGATACTATTGCCAAAACATTTCATTTATCCCTCTCCGTGCAGCTTCTATGAAAAATAGATAGGAGGGGGAAGACATCTAACCGCATCATAAGGTAGATAATCACTGAAGATATTCCTGGGACAGGAAAACTTAAGATATCAACTTCCTTTAGAAGCTTCCACAGAGGAAAAAAAAAAGTCACTTCACAGGTATGCACTGTAACGCACAGAAATCCTGTTGTAATCTGTACCATCAGCAGCAAACATATTCAACTTCATTAACCTGACAATCAAACGCTCTTCAACTCAAAAACAAAACTCATAAATTGTGAACATAGCTTTTATACCTTTTACAAGTACCGAAAAAACGTCAGAGCGATCCATGGGGAGAGAAAGGTGAAAAACTGACTTATCAAAAAGGTTACGAACCACAGGCGCCTGCAACTGTGTTCGCTATTAATATAGTTTTGCAACAAAATTTTACAATAGTTCTGACAAAGTAGGATGTTCTTTTCCCTTATTTTCTAGTTTTTCCCCAAGTTTCAACTTGAAAATAAACCCCATGAATTATGTTTTGCTATAGAAAACAAAGGAGGTGACAAAAGGATACAGACCAGTATTACAGATTACAACAGAAAACTTGGCACTTAACAAGTAACAATGTCTAGCCTGGTATAGAAATACTTACCTTATTTCATTACTTTGTGATAATGAAAAGTTAAGTCTTTTTATATACTGAGTTGTTTCATCTCCACCATTAAAAAAAAAAACCCAAACTATTTTTTAATATTTTGTATAATGAAGTATAGACAAAACAGACTTCTGAAGCCTGATGACAACAGAACAGATAAGCTTCGTAAGTAAAGGGAAATGAAATATAATACATTCTTTCTTTTGTATTCCTACCAGAATGAAGGAACAGTTCATGTCCTGAAGGAGGTCGGCTTCCTGAGCCAGCAGGTTTTGTGTGCTCAATCATGCTGTGCCGAGCAGGTGGTGGTGGTGGTGGTAGTGAAGGGGGTGAACTATCAAACGCATCTTCACCTGCATTTTAGAAAAGAATTATTAGATGAGCAAACTTCATTAAGAACTGCAGAGTAAAGAATGAAGCTTAAAATTTATTTTTCTCTGGCTGCCGAGGCCGTTACTTCTAGGGTTCATCTAGCAGTTCAGTGACTCCAGTAATGAAATTGTAAACCTGACTCTCACTATGCACGATCCTTTTCTAAAACACGCTCTGAATGACCTTTTGCAGTTCTTAGTTTCTTTTGGTATGGGGGGAGAGATTTCTTTTAGTGGCTCAATTGCAAAGAGTGTATTATAATAAAAACTTTCACTGAATATCATTGTAGAATAGCAGCTATGTTTCGGTGGCTAAGCAAAAATATTTATATTCAAACACCAATGCTGACTACATTAAATCTGCTACATTTATACTATTATCTTTATCTGCTGTTCTAAAGCTCTGACCTCAGATATAAATTGAACTTTCCAGGGCTTGGCAAAAGAAGGCAGCCCTTACACAAAGGTGGTGCAGACAGGACTAAGGTTACCAAATACTGTGATTTTTATGTGTTCTTCTGCCTTCAATTCTATATACTCTCACAACTCAAACACTTCAGGGACCAGCGAGAGTATAGTGCAGGAACACGGCCAATGTTCAAAAGGTTTTACGCAACCAGAAAATTGGATGATGACACACACACTGCAGTCTAACAATCATGCAGCTGAGTTTGTCAATGAAGGTGTGGGTGGTGGCCAAGCACAGCCCCAGTATAGATGCAGAGCTCACTGACTTTTGTGTAGAACAGAACAGAAATCAGGGTTAGAAAAGATAGCTTTTGGTGACTGCAGGCAGCAGTGAGTTTTGAACTGTCCCTTGATAGTGGAAAAAAGCCAAAAATAAACTTATTAATTTAATTTAGTTTTCTTTGACTTAAATACCACCTCTTTTGCATTCTTCCTTGTATTAGATAAAAGAAATGCAATTATTTAAGCTACAATAGGAAAAATGCTCCACTCTTGCATTAAATTGCAATGGCTCAAACTTCATATTAAGGGACAAAAAATTGTAATTTATTTAGGGAAAATGGTTTTACTTTTCTTTATAGCTTGAATACAGATTTAGTATGCCTTTTCACCTGTCTTGCATGAAGGCTTACATACAAATACCAAGTACAGATCATTGACACAAATATTGACTTGCAGCTGTAATATTTAGCTGTTTGGTACTCTTAACATACTAAACACTGGTTATTTTTCAATAAACATGGCATTTGGTTTGTCTAGGCAATGTTAACCATTAAATGTAATCAGCAAAAAGTCTGCAACCTAAAGGGGGCACCAGAAGATCATAATCGGAGGGTGTCCTGTTGAGCAAAGAGCTGTGTTTTGGGTTGTCTCTGGTAGGAGGTCGTGCAGGCGGCAAAGGTACTGGAACAGCAGGTGCATCATAGACATCTCCTGAATGACACAATCACAAGAAGTGAATGTTTTCTTGCTGTACCCCTAGAACAGCACAGAGTAAATTTTCCTGCTAAATAGTGAAAAATAAAAATATACCTAACTCTGGATGTTTTGATTTCTTCATCTCAGAAGTAGTACTGTGTGTCCCATTCGTTACTCCAGCACATTGACCATTCTCACACACCCTGGAGACAGACATTAAACAGGAAGCAATCAACCAGTTATCCAAGTACGAATTCCCAGAATGACCAAGTACCTGAGCTGGCAGTCCATTATATGGAAACGAATGAAAGAGGATAAGCTGCACCAATTTTAAACTTTACATTTTCTATATTTAGAGCAGATACTGGGTAACCATCAATAAAAGTCCTTTGAAGGATTATACTGCTTTCTTGGTGGGATACAGACATGGCTTAAATAACTTACTCAAGGCTGCAAACAAGATAGAGGAAGAACATTTAACATAGTCCTCACTTCAGAGCTCAGGTTGTCAGTTTATTCACACGGTTAAGTCACAGACTTAATCCTATTTTGCCTTCCCAGCTGTTGAATTTTCCGTAGCAGAAATATGGTAAAGGGAAATGTGGATTTTGGTAATCCATGCTGAAGTACACAGAGAAGTCATTAAACAAAATAAAACAAAGCAAGAAAAAAACCCGAAACAAACAAAAAGAGCACCAGAACACACCACTAGCAATAACAGATTTCAACTAAACTCTTAGCTAAACATTAAAAAATAATAAAAAAAAAAATTGAACCAGGCAAAGCAGTTTTGCAGGCACCTATTCATTTCTGTATCAAAAAACTGAGTCTTGCTGATACTTCTACCACAGTTTACTGATTTTATTAAAAATGGAAGTATGTTACACCCTCAAAATTAAACAACAGTATCAAATTAAATCTTAACGTCATCTAAACCAAACAGTACAAAGTTGCCTGTAATCCTGTCAGAAAAATATTGGAGATTATTTTTTTAAGATGACTCTGTTGAAATACTGTAGGGAAAAACATAGAACAAAAGCTTTTTCTTAATATTAAATATTGTTTAAATAAATTTGAAAGAATTGGGAAATTACTCCTGTCATTGGAACTGTGGATCCTGCACATTCAGAAAGAACCAGAGAGTTTCTTTGGAAAAAGGCCACCATGCTAAACAATTCCAGCTTAAAAATAAAAATCGCAACCCACCATGCACCATTATTACTAAATACTGGCAAATCTGCTAGAGCTACATACAGCTAAAATTTCAGATCTTGTGGTTTTACCAATAGTATGAACATTAATAAACCTATCAGCTTTGGCCATATGGAAAGGAGGGATGAATAAAGGTCTGGAAGCATTTAAAATATATAAACAGGAAAGAGGAAGTGAAATTGTGTTTGTGGTCCCAAGAGTTATAACTAGGAGTGATGAAATCAATGTAAGAATAATTACAAGACTTAAAAACCAAACCAAACCAAAAAAAACCCCTAATGGTAAGAGCTATTTTGTTATGAATTAATTTCCCCAGGGAAGCAGTAGAGGAAGTGTTGCTTCTATCTTTGAGATTAGATTGGTTCAATCTCTCAAATACAGCGGATGCAACACTTCCTTTGACTCCTCAGCATATACATTAAATAACTAAGAATATTTTCTACTTTAATTTGAATCTATTCTGCATTTTCAATGATCTAACTAGCCACAGGCACTAAGATGACTTAACATGGCACCACTTCAGAAGTCTTCAGGTCATAATGAGCCCAGTTAAGTGATCAGTTTACAAATCATGCTGAAATACCTGTTTACACCAACAGTAAACACTGGAAAAAAAGGGCAACAAATGAGTATTAACAAACAAGCCTTCTGTCTTTTTCCTTTTGGAAAAAGCTTTATTAGGAAAAGACAGTGAATGTAACAATCTATCACTCTTCTAACAGTAGCCTAATTAGTAATGCTGAAATTCTTTCCTCCATTTCTTATTGCTGAACTTGCCCCATACCTGGGAAGAGATGATCAGCTGTAACAAACCAGACAATTAACTGATCTGCCCGAAAATAAGACTGTGAATAATTTTTTTGTATTATTCTTGCAATATTTTTAGCATTGTCATATCTACTGGCAAAATGTCCTAGAGGCAATACAAATTTGGAAGTAGGATGGAAAAATGATATAGTTCCTAAATTACAAAACATCCAGAAAAAATTTTGAGTTTCAGTTTTACTGAAAACTCTACATACTATCCAAGAACTGAGGAAGCAAGACTTAGGAAAGATACAAGAGAAGGTGATACTAGGGGACAGAACTAAAAGGTACTAAAAATTTCCGACAATTAAAAACAAAAAATTAAAAAAAATGTTGTTTTGCTAAACAATACTGAGAAGTTAAGCTTTTACTGACACTCCCCTCTCCAGGAGATTAAAAGAAGTGCATGAAAAACACAGAGCATCAACCAGAATCAAGATTCTTTTTGAAATCTTTATCTCAGCTTTCACATCTAAGCAGTGACATTACTAAAAGGAGACATTTTAAGTATACGGAACGTCATATATATATATTCATACACAAATACTCAATAGGATTTTCTTTTTTTTTTAATGCTTAGGAGAATGGCTTGTTTCAAGTTAAAGTTCTTATTAAAATATATGAGTTGGTGTTTTTAATCATAGAGCAACCTGAACGGCAAACCGAAGTATCTTCTCTGTAGCAAGTATTGGATTAATCTCAAAACACTCAATACCAAGTACACTAGCTAAAAAATAAACCAAAAAATAGAAAAAAACACTTTGAAATCAGCTTTCCATCTACAACCTCTATTATTAATTTTAATGACCTTGTGAAATCCTGTACCAGCCAATTGAAAGCACTCAGCATTTTTTCTGCAAAAGAAGGATACCGGAAAATGAGAGGTTTCTAGTTTTTCGGCTGGTTATTTTCTCAAGAATCTTTCTGGGTGCATCTAGATATTAGCATTTTAGTTCAGGTCAGGAGTATGAATTGAAATCTCCACAAGTCATCCCCACTTACAGCACTTTGGTTTACATTGCAGAGAGGTCTCAGAGCATGACAACTCAATTGCTTCTGGACTATGTTAACTCAGAAGATATCCTGCAGGAGCTCATCCGATGTGCTGTAATTACTGCAGGGTACTCCAGCCACAGGACCATGTTAGGACTAGTCTGAATCCAAAACTTCCCAAAACTTACATTGTGGATATGGGGTCCTTAGAGTGAATTGGTCCTCTCTACAGACCCACTCCTATTGCATCACACTACTTACTAACCTAGACATAGCCCTCAGAAGCTGCTAAACCGAGATAATCTGCTCACATACTGCTCTCTTCTGTTGCAGACTTCTTGTCTGAAAAAGGTTACATCCTGTGTGATTCTAGTCATGCAAGCAACTCGGCCTCTATTAGATGACTTGCATGGTACAGAAATACATTCCCATTCAGAAGCACAACACATTCAGATAAAAAAAAAAGGCACAGGCAAAAAGGATTAGGACCCTGCAATTCTTTTTTCTTACTATTTTTTTTTGCTCGGCCAACATTAAGAGTTTTATTCATCATTGATTTTTTTCTTTTTTTTTTTTTAAGTCTCATAGGGTGGATAGGAATTTAAGTACTCAAGACCATAAAGTTCAGACAACTGTGTAATATTCACCTCTACGCAGTGAAGGTTGCATCAGCATTTCTAATAAAGACAGAATTTTTAACCTGAATGCAAGGAGTGATCAGACTATGACCTTTTTTCCACCTGTTCTAAATGTCTGATTAAAGAGGTCTAAAATTTGTAATTGGCTAATTTTGGGATGAGAGACATGTCAAGCTTTATTGATGATGGGTCCTTGACATCACATTTTGATAGAAGAGGAAAAAATGGCAGTAAGTCAATGCAATTTTAATAGCAGAAGAGTCTGAACTTTTTAGATCAATAGTTGATTTTAATATCATACTTCTGACCTACAAGACCAGTAGAGAATTGGCCCTTCTTTTTCCCAAGACTTATTCTCTTAATTCCAGACATTCAGATTTTTTTTACGAGTCAAAGACCAAGAAGCTCACCAGGAATGACACAGCCTTCAGTTGCCATGTCCCTTGACTCCAAATGTCCTTGCCAAAATCCATTAATAATTCAGAACTGTGACAGTTTGGGGATATGATTTTAGAGCATGTTTAAAGCAAAAGAGATATATTCCATCTGAATTTAAAAAAAAGTTCTCTTCCTGAGAAGCATAAAGAAAATATACTGTGAAACAGGCACAAAAAGCCAAAAAGACACAGTACACATGGGACAAAAAGAGAATGAAACTATGTACATACAGCTGCCAATTCACATATTTTTCAGTCCTGCATTGCTTCTTAAAATGACTTATGTAAAATGTGAAAGTTTAAGATTTTCAAAGCTGACTTTGGGAATTTCAGTCACGCAATTCTCCTGAAAATTACATTTGCAAGAGTTGTGGGGGTTGAACCTCCTGATCGGTTCTGAAAACCTCAACCTAAGAGGAAAAAAGGACCAACTGCAGAAATAGTATTCAAAAGCAAGAACTACCCAGTTCTGACACAACAGATATACAATAAAGTGAACTTCACAGGTTTATGACTGTTGTGGTGGTCAAATGAAAGAGGCATAAGTAATCCAAGCTTGAAAAGATAAGACATTTTATAAGGCAGGCAAGCTTAACCATCATTATAAATGTTGAATCCAGTTAAATTTTGGAAAAAGCAGAGTTTTTGTAAGTTGCCTTCAAGGCTGCTAAATGACCTTACCGAGCAAGAGGTTTTATATTATGACTATGAGGTGGTTGTGAGCTCAGTATTACAGGATGTGAGGAAGGAACTTTGTATTCATCATCATCATCTGTGTGATCCCTTGATTTGTCAGACAGAGAATTTGCTGAAGGAACAGGGCACCTAAGGAGATGAGAAAAAGATTGGGTTTGCTTTAACTGTTACATAATTGACCTCAGTATAACACAGAAAATACTCTCCTTTAGCCTAAACATCCTTAATACAGGTCTGCTACATATAAGGTAACAAAACCACCACATCAAACTAAAACTTGTAAGGTTACTGGCTTTTTTGTCACTGAGAATGCATAGAGAAAAGGGCAGTTGACCTGCTAAGAGTTCTAACAGCTACTTCAAGCACACACAACATAGCAGATAATTTCAAAGAATTAGAGTCCTAAATAGGCACTTACAAGGCTTAACCTGTTTGCACTTATCAAAAGAACTAAACAAAAGTTAATTCAGGGCAAACAGTGTTTAGCAGGGCTCAGTGAGGCAGCGGATGTTCAGCCTTTCAGTGAAGTCTTGTTCCAGCCATAACATTATCAAACTTGCAGAATTTGCCTGTATTTTAAATTATTTTTACTTTAAACAATAACTGTCTTTAACTGTCCTCCCAGACAGTGATTTATATCACTTCTTGAAAGCAGTGGAAGCCCAGGAGAGAGGTAGACTTTACAATCTCCATTTACAGGTAACAAGTCCCATCGTGGAGAATACTATTAGATAGGAGATTTCTTGTAAAACAAAAAACTAACTCCTACTATCTGGTTTTCTGTTATATGAGTGTAAACGAAATGATGGGCAAAAATTTCATTTTAGTAAGCAGTCTGTGGAATGTAACTTTGTTAGACATTAACAAGCTCAACATATCTTTTGGCCTTCGTAAAGTATAACTAGCTAAGTTATAGGTCTAGCAATCAACATCATCTACTTTTTTATACATAGACTCCCTTCCTTTATAGCAATTACTCCAATACATTAAGGTAAATAAGAAACTCACAAAACATATGAAATAATGTCCTGGTTCTGGTGAGGACAGAGTTAATTTCACAAAGAGCCAGGACAGGTGACCCAAGCTGGCCAGGGGGCTATTCCATACCATGTGACATCATGCTCACCATAAAAGGGGGCTAGTCGGGCAGGGGCGGGCTCAGCACGGCTCCGGGACAGGCTGAGTCGTCGGATCGGTAAATTGTTCTTTGTTATCACCCATTGTGAATATCTGTTATCAGTGCTGTTGTTGATTGTTTCCCTCTCCCTTGCTGTCCCAGTAAACTGCCCTTATCCCAACCCTCGAGGCTTTGCCGTTGTTTTTTTTTCGTTCTCCTCCCCAACCTGCCGGGGGAGGGGTGAGTGGCACCCAGCTACCGGCTGGGGCTAAACCACGTCAAATACAAAAACTTACCTTAAGGACTTAATTTAACTTCAGCTTGATCATACATGAAAACCACAAACAGAAGTTTGATTCTTAAGCTAGCTGAACATGAAGAGCAGTAAGTGTATAACTTCAAAAATCATCTGGATATTCCATTATGCGGTGAATAGCACCTTTATTGTTTGCCACAAAAAAGCCAACAAGTGGAGGACCTTGAATAAAGATGTACAATGCATCCACAACCATTTTGACCTGTGGCTTGAAAGTACGGCTAATGGCCCCTCAGCTGAACTACAGGCTACATTACAAGATACATCTACTTCATGCATCATTTAGGGAAGTTCTTAAGGACCATAAGGAAATATGAGAAGGGACTGGACATACTTTCTCTTCCTGTGGTCTAATTAGTTTGATTTTATCATAAGGGCAAGAGCTGAAATGACAGGCCAGGCCCATCTCCTTATTTTTTCAACACAAGTAGCACCTGACTCACACAGCACGCTTCTTCACAAAGGAAAAATCATACATCTCTCACTGTTTACTGTAGATGATGCCATATGGCTTCAGAACGTCCAGGCACTCTGAACAAAAACAAGTAACTAGCTACCATGAGTACTAGACAGTTGCTAAATGAATAAATAAATAAAGGGAGAAAGAAGGGGGCAGATGTGCTGCTTCTGTTTCAACACATTCAAAGTCTAGAACTCCCTAGCTACTTGTAACTTCTCAGACGCTCTTTCCTTCAATCAGTAATACACTTTTTACTTCAGAAACAAGTTCAGGTAAGAGAGGAATCCAACTTCTTTTGCAAAGACCTACTAGACAAAGACGGGGGAAAGATGGCACTGAACTGCAAACTCTATATTGCAGATTTCAACCACCTTCTTTAGAGGGAGCAAATAGCAGCAATGCAGTGTGAAATTGCTTTATCCATCTTTGATTTCTTCAATGGACAAGAGGTTTGTGTCGCTGCTATGCAGCCATTTAAAGAATAGAAGGTAAAAATGTAGCGGGACAATGAGAACTCTGTAGCATTCTCAGGCAGACATTGTAGTGTGTCTCAGTTCCAAGGCCCACAAAGAATAAATTTTCTCATTTCTGTGGATGTGCAAGCATTCTTACATGCCGAATCAGCATGTTCTGGATATGTTTTGTATATATGTATATATAAGCCTGTGTCTTTTGAAAATAATTACAAATTGAATTGCTAGCTTCTGCAGATAGCAATGTTTTGAAATATTAATACCTAGACCAGAAAGGTCCAATACTGACCAAACCAGGTTGCTGGTACTGTTTGAAGCCCTCTTAAAAGGCTATTACTGGGAAACAACCATCGAAAAACCCCTTCTTTGAAGGCCCTGTCTGAAGGTGGTTATAGGAGAGATTCTGATTCCTGGAATACTATGAATTAAGTTAATATTTTTAAGGAAATCTACACAGTAAAACTGAGAGCCTGATCATCACCTGAACTAAGTATAGCATAATAGCTAGTCTTACCAGATTCTTGCTAAAACCAGTGCTCAGACAGGAAAGCTGGAGGATTTACTTACTGACAATTTTTAAACTAAATGAATGTGGTATGTTCAAGGAATACAAAAAAAGTTTTCCCCTCTTCACCTAGTTCATGCCCCTGCTTTTTTTCTTACTTATTCAGTAGACACAAGAATCTAACTTATGTTATAAAAAAGCTACACCTTTATTCACAGGATACCAGTATGTATACATATGCCAAAATCAAATTTCCCAACATTATTGCACTGCTGAGAAATTTTTACTGGCTTGGAGCTATTATTAGACGTAAGTTCCAAGTCTCCTGCTTTTGAATACTGTGTAGCCTTTGACGAGTCCTTCACAATAGTAGTCTCTCTTTCCTTACATTTAAAGTAAGGAAAATATTTGCCAGGTTGTAAATATTATTATGTGATTAACATTTAAAAGGTGGTTTTGATTTGTAAAGCAGTAGAAGAGTTAGAGTACTAACATATAGCTAATATGCTCTCCATTATTGTCCTAATTGTCCAATACTTATGTTTTATTAATATTTCAGAATTAATATTTTTTAAAAATCATATTACTCTTCCAATTTACGCCAGTTGTAATGATATCTGACTCCAAACATATTTTGCATTGTTCTGCTAGACGTCTATCCCATTTTCTTCATGATGATTGAAATTTCTTCAAGATCAAATTGCTTTATTAAATCTCTATTGTTCTAAGACCAACTCTATATTGCTCTACAGAAAACCACCAGTAAGATAAGTAGACAAATATTTTAGGTTTTTGTAACTAAACAGATGAACATTGTCATTATAAATGAAGACATGAAACACTTAGGCATCTGTTTATCAAGCTGGTGAAATTTTCTGTAATTACACTTTAAAAAACTTCATTACTCTTACATTTTTAGAAGATTTGTGTACAGAGGAATACAAAACTGACCAGTGCACTGTATTTATATATTCTTTAGTTCCCCTTCCTACTCCTTAAGTAGAAATATTTTAAAGTTGAAAGTCAGAATTATATTCTGGTAAGTATTGACTTTGTATTTTCTCCTTTGTTGAACAGAAGGCTAGATGTCAATCTCTCTTACCCAACTGAGCACCAAGGGCCAACACTGGAAAAGATGTGAGAATTCATTTTTGTCGAGCCGCTTAACGTCCAACTTAGTTGTAAGCAGAACTCCAGGGAAACCAACATCTCACACTTATTTAGAAGTATTTCAGGGAAAGGTTCCCCTTCTACCATTTTACTGGTAAACTGATTCACAGAACTTAGACACGATGAACTTGCAATCCATGTATTTCAGTCCAGATCAGGACTGTGCTTTTGAAATGAATCCCTTTTACCTCCCCACTTACTGTGCTTTGATCTGCACTGAAGAATGCACAACTTGAATACTTTTTAGATTAAACTGCAATACATGATACACTCCAAGTGTGCCCCTACTAGTTCTGATTGCCAAAGACTGTTCACATTCATGGGACAAGACTACAGCTAGTTGAACTGCTGCCCCGTAACATGTACAGCACAGACATCAGGTCCTTACTATCAACTCCTCTGTTCTATGCAGAGTACTACTTGCCAGTGCAAGCAAAAGCTTTAATCTTGTAGGGCCTCCAGCAAAATCTGCTTCAGCAAAATAAGTGTTAAGTTATATGGACCACATGATCAAGTCAATACTTGTCAACTGACAACCTTGAGTGCGCTCTGCCCTTAAAACCAAAGTGTATACAAAGCAGTACACCTTCATTCATAGAGGAGGACACAATTTTCTATTTGTCACCAGGTAAGCCTGCATGCAACACAACGAGAATTACCATAGAACAGCTGACACATCCAAACTCACTGGCCTGCCAAGCTATGACCTCAGGGCATGTTGTGTCATCCAGAGCGCATCATCTCTCAGATGTCTAGAACCTGCACGTCAGCAGTGCTCCTTCTAACACCACTGGAGAAGTGCCATGCCAAAGGCTGATTTCAAGTGAGGCAGGATTTCCAAGTCACAGTTGCCTTTAATGGAACTATGACTTCACCTTCAAAGTTTCTTAGCAAGATAGAAGGGACAGCAAGAGGAGGAATACCTCTCAGTACTACTTCTCCCTTAACTACCTCAAAGCAACCAGATATTCCTAAAATATTTATAGAATACAAAAGGTACTTGGAATTGGATGTCTCATTACACACTCAAAAATAGATGCTCTCTCACAGAAAACATCATGGTGGTACAAAGCACTTTTGAGACAAAGAGGCCAGTTTTCTATCAATGTAGCAAAATGGGACCTACTCACAGGAATAAAACACTAACTTGAACATTTCTAAGTTTTGGGGAAGAATGGTTCTGTATCTTCTACATAGAAGTTTTATTCATTTTTTCAAGAATAAAATACCAATTTGATCAAAGCTGCTAAAATAATGTGACATAATTACAGCAGTCCAATAAAACAATAACTGTTTTAACACATAAGGTCAGCAACATAGTGGCTGAGTGGAATATAAAAATCAGACACTTGGTTAACATGAGTCCAACAATTCATTATTAAAGTATGGTTAACACTAATCAATTTCGTAAAATGAAAATAAATCAGCACTGTTTCCAGAAAAAAGATACTAGTGCTTTTCTATTCATTTAATTTAGGAAAGAAAAAAGAAAAAAGTCATATTTGTAATGTCTTATTCAATAAAAACTGATCAAACAAGTCAAGTAGGGATGTTTTAGAATTGTGAAGTTTCAACTAAGGGTCATTTTGCCTCCTCATTATTTAGACTAAGACATTTTATTCATGGTCAATATATCCTTCAGTCAAACCTCTGAAATCACAGACTTAGGATAATAAGTAGAAAAAATAAAATGCCTTGCAGCTGTATGAAATGAACTAGCTCTCAAGCCACAACTCTGCAGAGGTGGAAAAGTAGAAAAAAAATGAGAAACTTGCACCAGATCGCTTGCAGTGACACAGTTGTGAAAAGCAAGGGTATTTTGCATCAAGTACAGCTCAACATATTTATAAGGGCTTAGCGAAGTCAATTTAACAGGAGGAACAATACACTGTAAAAATATTCTCTCCAACATTTCAAATTAAATCATGTTAAATATTATTTAGGTTATCTTTTTGAAAGTAGTTGCTGAGGTTGGTGGAAATATTAAACTTATTAAACTTGCTATTTTTCAAGATTCCTTGCCCCCAGTTTTTCCATCTACATATTGGCACACATTATTATAGATTATTGGGATATTTTCTAGTGGTAACAAATACTTAATTTGAAATAAATTTAAAATAGACATATCAGTGTTTCAAGAAACAACATATGATGATCCATTTTTAACAGCCATTCCATGTGACATTTTAGTAGTAGTTAGTTAGATAAAGTGAACATCTTACCCCTAGGTTAATATTGATATTTTTATATTTTAAAAATCAAAACTTTTTTAAAAGTTTAAGTACAAAAACAAACCAGAAATTAAAGTTAATTTAGTCCTGAAAAGTTTATGGAGTTTGGTTTTAGCAAATGAAGATTTTCTTTTGGCTGGAATATGTCAGTTTTCTATTCAGAAAACTTCAGCTAATGAAGATATTTCTTTTGACCAAGCTAAATCCACACATTCTAGTTTTGGATTGTCTTAACATGGAATTTTTGCCATTGCTATGATATCTTGGGAATTTCCCATGAACACTGTATGGTGTTTGTACACATTGTACTTTGATTCTAGGCTACATTTGCAAAAATCTGCAAAAAAAGGGGATGTTCATGAAGCAGAATGTTTTCTTATTTCAACACCATGAAAAATAAAAAAAAGAATCTTCTTCAGAATTCAATTTGCTTTGTAACGTGCAAGTATTTAGTTTGTCTGTCAGAGTTATTGCTTTGTCTTTCTGACTGACAGTGTGTGGAACATCCCAGGGGTTGCACTGTATCATGGAAGGAGTAGTCAATCCAAGGAGATCAATCTATAGAGGGGACTGATTTCATGAGGTATCCAAATAGCATTCCTGTGATACCCTATCTCAATCAAGTTACATCACATAACATTCAATTATACAAACATCTCGATAATGTTCTAAAATTTATTTCTGAACTGAAAGTAAACATGGAGAGCTTCGACTCAGCAATTATTCCACCTGAACACATGTTTCTGAATGAAAAAGTCAATGCTCCACTGCACCTTTATTCTAGCACTTAGGAAAAGAAAAAACAGCATATTCATGAAATGCTGAAATATATTTGTCTTTTGTATTACCACTAACTGAACAACAATGGAAGGAGTTCTGAAGATACGGTGAAAGTACACACTAATGAGAAAATTCTTACTATCAATATGTACTGACTACCCAATTATTTTATTTAACAGCAAGAATCACAAGGAGTACATTGGAAAGAAACTGTAGGATAACATCAAACATTGTGATACGCTCTGATTTCCTTACAAAACCACAAAAAATTGGCAAAGTACTTTATAGCACTTCTGAGCTTTCTATTATAAATATCTCTTGTTCTGTAGAAAATCCCGTGTGCTATGCACAGCAACATCTTGGTACCAAATAAACATCCATGTTACTGGAAGACCAAGAGTAGTCTGCAACTTGAAATGACAAAATTTCCCAAATCATATTCTGGAACTCAGGGAGGCTGACACCATTTAAAATGGATATAAAATTTTTTGTTTGTTTTTTAGCCACAACAAAGAAAAGATACTGGTGTGAACCCTGGATAAAGCTCCATGTGTAGAAAGCATGACTAGAATAGGGGCAGAATGCACACAAATGATGCTCTTTACCCTTAGTACTTTCCCAAGAATCTCTCATCTCCTGCAATAAATACCTCTGACCACACTTCTGTAGCAGTAGCAGCAAAAACAGACAGCGTCTGCTCTCACTGCCAAATGCCTGCGAGCAAAATCTGCCACAATTTATTCTCTCTTCCTATAAAAATGTACTATGTTCAATTAACGTTAGAACTGCTCCCACTTAATCAATACAATTTACGTTTCCTTTGTAAAGCCACATTAAAGTTCATAGAAAATGTATCACCAAGTTATATTAGTTCATTTTATTTCTTTCTTTTCCCTGCTTTTCTTTTAGCACCATAGAATCAGTGCTATTAGCTAACATTAACACATTTCTTTTACAAATAAAGTTAACTTACTTTATATTAGGGATGATGGAGGCAGCTGGAAGAGGGGGTGAAAGCCGTGGAGGGACATCATACTCTTCATTTATCAGATGACCATTTGAAAAGACCTAAAAATCACACAAGTGTTACAATGGCTCTTCTCCCATTTATCATCATAGGTGTTCATCAACTAGGTATTACACATAATCTTCTCAAGGTCTATTTTGTAAAGGCTCTCCTAGGAGTTCATACTACAGAGCTGTATCTGGAGTGACTCTTTCATAACCGTTTCAGCTCACCCCATTTGGGAGCTGTAGAACACAGCTTAAAACTTCACCCAAAAAGGCAGTTCCACATCACGGTGACTACTCAATTAAAGCTGAACTGCTTGGGGGAAAATTAAGATTTTGAGATTGCAAACTGATCAAAGTGACAGAGATAAGTACAGTGAGAAAATAACAGGCACAGCATGCTAAACATATTAATGTTTTTTAAAAATCAGTGATATGGTGCCTGCCAAAATCCACTTCCTACCCATAGGATTGTCTTCCTGATTCTTGGCTTTTCCCAATAGCAAATAGATTATATTACAATTAATAAATGAATCAGGAAAGAAATTCATTAAATGTTTCCCTTGTGAATGTGCACACAGTCTGAAATGGTAATTCACAGTTGTCAGTTGCTCCACTTAACCAAATGGCTTAGATCTCTAACCTGAAGATGACAGTTCAAACAGCATTTGGTTAAAGAAATACATATGTAACTTCTCCTGACTAAAATGGCACTTCTACACTGAGTGGTTATTCTGATTTGAGAAGTATTTATTCCATCAGCTTCAATACTGCACCAGACCACAACTGGAATACTGTATGAAGATAAAAACCCAGTATCCTTTTAAAATCAGATTACAAGCTATCGCATTTTAAACAACCCTAGTCATAAGTAAAATTTTGTGGTTTGCCTCAATGCTGACAAAATGACATTGTAATTATGTATAATATCATGGAGTTCTTAAGCACCTTTCATCATATATGTCAATGTTGTTTGCCAATACTAATTGAATTTCAGTAACGTACTTTCAAAATAACGAAAACATCCATATAAAAAAAAAAATATAAAATTGAGATAGAAATGCTAAGTAGCTTTTGACCTTGGGAAAAGCAAATAGAAAGAAAAAAATTATCATTTCTAACCACGGTGACTTAACCACAAATCCATCCTCCTTAGCACAATCTATGTAGTCTTCAAGGAAAAAAAAAAAAGAAAAAAAAAAGAAAAAAAAAGAAGAGCAGCAGCTTTGAGTTAATAACCTGCTCTATGAATAAATTACCAAGTTGCTTTGATAAAACTGATTAGAGCAGAATTAGGATTTTTTTTCTTAGGCCAGCATCCCTTAATCTCTTTTCAAACCTGAGCCTCCCCAACTGTACACGGTCTTGCAAGTTGTCTGAAGCTGCCTATTGCCAGAACTACTCCCTCTATGCTCCCCCTCCCTAACTATCTTCAATTAACATATAGAAACAATCCTTCAATTTTTTTGATAGAAGGAACACCACAGTTATAGACATACATACTATTCACCGCAACCAAGGACAGGAAAACATACTTAGCAGATGCCCCCTAGCCAAACCAAGCTAGACAATCAGTGGAAAGGTTGCAAGTGACAATTCTGAACATGGATTACTGGGCATTACGCTGGACATTTGTCCAAGAGAAGTCGAAAGCTGCTATGGACGAATTACAACAATGTACAACTCCAGCAACTGGAGTTCTGATTAAAGTACAAAGGAGGAAAGATTCAAAGATATGTGTATTACTGTAAACAACTGACAAAGAGAAAGGGAGTTGTAATGCTAATTATCCCAAATAAGGTTTAGCATATTGACAATAATACCAAATCAAAACAAATCAGTGCGTTGTGCCACTGAGCACTTTCAAGGATGCTGCTCGATGACTCTACATTTAGCTTGGTTTTGGATCTATTTGTTTCCTCTTTCTTAGTCTCAAGGCAGGTTAGATCTTTTCCTTTAGAGTATACTGAACATCATGACTAATTTAACACTCTTTAGAAAGTAATGTTTTACTGATGAATGCAACTGACCCTTAGAATATTTAGCTTTCTATGTCAATGCACACAATATGTCTGACAATTTAAGTACGTTTGTATACATCACCTGTACACATTGCACACATTACAGATTGAAGATGTTACCAAGTCCTGACCCCACCTATGACAGAGGTAACTGGAAAACCTACTATTTCATCAGCAAATGCATACACAATTTTGGAAAAAGACACTTCCAAAGTGGACCTGAGATGCTACATAACTACACTATAGCATACAGTGGTATATTATTATCATGCACCAACTATATGGCTAATTTGCTAAAAGAATATAGCAAATCTAGAATTTTCTCTCCAAGCCATTCTTTTTTGAAGTTTTCATGTTAAAAATTGTAACTTAGAACCTCATGTACTACTGCTTTACAAATTACAGTGTTACCATTTATTTATGGCCAACTTATTATTAAGTCATGACAGGAAAGATTCTGAAACAGCAGATCAACACTGACCAACTAGTACTTTAGCCAATGCAAGACAATGCTGCAGTAGGGTATCAAATTAGGATTCAACATGTTTGGCTCTTTCATACCTTGGCACCTTCTGCAGGCAGCTCGTGACGTCTGTGTTTCCTCATAAACCCTGGATCAGAACTTATGCGGTTGTGCCTTCCATTTATGTTTGAAATTGCAGTCAGTCCTGGTTTGGGAGAAGCATCACTCCCTATTCGACATCCTACTAACTGACTTGTCCCAAACACGTCTCTGGGACACCAGCCTTCAAGGGGCATCGGCTGGTCTCTGGAAGGCACGCTTTCCGGATGATGCAGGTGTCTGCTTATCCTGTTGTCCGGTGGAATTGGAGGGGGTCTCTCTGGTGGGGGCGGTGGAGGATCACGCAAGGGAGGTGGTGGTGCTGGCAAAGGTTTGTCTTGTTTCCTCACCATACAAGGAGAAGACTAAACAACACAGTAAGTTAAAAAAAAAAAGTTACACATAGGCATGCATATTTCTCCCATGATCAAATACAGCTTTACCATTTCTAACTGAGGTATTTTCAAGGCATCACAAGAGTACTTGCCAGAAAGTTAAACGTTAATCTTGTCTTGTGTTCTGCAGACAACCTGGCCTCTCTTCAGAAAGCATGTCCCCATTTCTGCTGTTGCAGAGTAACCCAAGGAAGGAGGTGGATGGGAGAAAACAAAACTGACTGAGGCAGATTTATCTGACCTATAACTTTTTTCCAGAATCCTTTGCTTTGATCCTTTGAATCATTTACTTAGCTGCTGAAATGAATTCTGAGGAATGTTTGGAAAAAACTGAAAACCAAGTTACCAAAAAAACCCAAACCAAACCTTATACAGATAGCTGTATAGCCTCCAAGAGCACAAATCTCATAAAATCAAAACATTTTCATTAGGTATGAATTACTAACAGCATTTTACAAAATGACACTCGGGCCGGGTCTTTACAAAATGTTTTTCTCTTACCACCAGCTACCATAAGGAATACAGGGAAGATGATTTCCCTTGGAAGGTGAAATTTTCATGGATTCTGATAAGCCTGCATATTACTACCACTTGAAGAGACAGAGGCCACAAAAGTTTTAAAGTCAGAATAGTATTTGCTCTCACTTCGCAGGTTAGCCCACCACTATTCTTCGAGCAGCAGCTCAACAAGTTACTTAGATTGAAAATAAAGTTATTCTACCTGCAGGTCTATATTTTCTGGTTTTTACAAGACATGAACTTCGTAAAAATACGCTATTGTAAAATTAATTTTCAATGGCTGTGCCAAATGTTTAGCATATATTCTTAATGTGTTATATATTCCTTTGTATAATATAAAAAGTAATTAAAGAAGCTTAAAGAAACTATCCAAAGTTCTATTTTTTTCTCTAAATTATAAACTGCTATAATCTTAAAAAAAGTTGATTTTCAAGCTTGAAATAAAAACTTGACAAAATAAATAAGGTATTTCATACTGTATTACTATGAGCACAGAGGTTTCAAGTCATGTTTTGAACTTGAATTTGAATTCATCATCTAAAAAACCAAAATTTAGATCTAATACCCCCTGTCTATATAGCAATCACAACAAAATTATCAACTCAGAATAGAGACCAACAAACATAGTATTTGTTCTCATTCATGCTTATCCACTCAAATCACTACCTCTTTAGTATCATTAGTTTCACAAAATACAGCATACAATTTATTAGCTATAGAGTCATTATTATTTCCCTTGAAACTTGAGTCCTAATACATGCCAGTTAAGGTTTTGAAAGCAGGGTATCTCCGCACATTTTTCTTGTAAGGATACTGTGAAGAATGAGCACAAATCATCATCAGAGCACAACATATAATTTAAATGAGACAATGACCTTAAAACCTATTTTCGGGAAACTTTAATTTCTATTTATTTTCATGAATCGGGATTTATTACAGAATTGATCCATTACAGCAATGTCTTTAAAATTCTGACCGTAGCCAAGTGCAATATAATCATCAGACAAACAGAAGTCATATTTGACCAACACACGTAGCTGTAAACATTTGACTATGGAAGATATCATGCAAAGGAACACGCACTCGCCAAAATCAACTGAAGGAGATAAGAGACATAGTCTTTGCGGATGTAATCTGAAGTTTTTCTAAACTACAAGGAATTAAAAGTTCTTTTGGACAGAGCAAAACTCCTGAAAAAGAAAACGCACATGGAAAATTTCTTAATAGTCTGTCTTCCAAAATAAAAAAGCAAGCTCACCTTGAAAACAACTGAACACAATTTCTAAATATTCATATATAAAGAAATAACGATTCAATTAAGTCGTACCTTTGGCGATCCAGTTGGGCTGGCACATGGTGACCGTGCTACTCCCTTCTGAATAAGATCCAGCCGAGGAGGTACAGGTGGAAGACTAAGATGTGGGATTTGCAGGGGGTCTGGAAGAGGTTTTCTTCTTTGTGCAAGAGGGGAAGATCCCGGTGAAGTCACTGGTGAATTCTGCCTCTCATTGCACTTCAAGATAAAAAAAAAAAAATATATATATTACTACTATTTACCTGATGACCAAGTATACAACTTACTTCCATTCCATGACTAAAACATTTGACACTTGTCAGGCACTTACTAATAGTCATTTATCATAACTGACACCCTGCTGCTCTTAATTAATGGACAGCATAGGTGCTTAGCTTATGGTTACTGAAAAAGAAGTCAGCAAGTCTTTCTACCTCAAAACTAAAGATCCGTGTTAATTCGTGATGAAAATAAAAGAATATATATTGCAGTAATTTGTTTAAAAAACAACCAATCATTGTCATACAAAAGGAAACAATCACAAACATAGAGATTCTACTGTAGTACTGCTACTCTTGATGACTTTTTTATTCACAGAGTACTCCATCCAAAATTCTATACATGACTTTTAAAAGCCAGATGCCTATGATATTGTCTATTAACTGCAGCCCATTTTCAAAACATATTCCACAGAAAATGGAACATACGTGTCTTCTGAAAACTTACGAATCAAAAATCACGAGCTAGCCAGTAGGCAAAGCAGTTATTCCTTTCCTCGTTAATTTGCTGATTTACAAAATCATTCTAGGACAATTCAGTTTATCATTTTAGCAAATATTAAACTAACCACACACACACATTTAATATCACCCTCAAGTGACAAATGATGGTTTGTTTTTTTCTTGACTCGTCCGTTCAAATTCATCAGAATCAAAGATTTCAATCCTCAGTACAGGCTCCACCCATTTTTGCAACTAGTTCCTGAACCTCATCTGGCTGAGCTTTAACAAACACAGTTTAGTTGTTTGCATAAATCAGTTGAAGTTACTTCTGTGAACGCACTGTATTTGTATCAGTGTACTGTAAGCAAACCGGGATGTTTACGCTGTTCTGTGCTTGCCCTGACGGCAGACACGAGTAGCTGGAAGGCATTCACACCAAGCGTCAGCCCCAGGCCACTTGTGCACTGAGGCATCCCTGTATTCTCGCAACATAACTTGCCTGTAGATGCTAACGATCTGTCATCTTCTTAAGGTAAGCATATAAAATTGCTCACCAATGCTATATGTCCCATAGTGATGGGACTAGAAGTTCTTTAACAAGGTAAACAAACAAACAAACAACATTGCCTTTCTTTACATATAGCAACTATGTTAAAGAATCTGAAAACTTCATAAATTCAAAAGGAGATCCAGGAAAAGAATCTAGTATACTGACTCCTTACTGTATGCACTACAGCTTAGTTTAATATTCTGTCCTATGCAATTGGGATCACTACCAGATTTCCTTCAGAAACAGGAGCTACCACAGTATTACTGGATAACATTGCAAGAAAAAATGAGACAGAGGAGTGAGGTGGTGTTGAAGAGCTAGAAGGCTGAGGTTCAATTCCATTGCCAGAACGATTTATTTTGTGATACGCAGGGGTTTACGTATATAAACGTATAAACTTGGTCTATATGTGTAAGCTCAGTGTCACAACTACACATGCAATTTCAATAGATTGAGCAACTCAAGATTCATGCTCTTCATGGCTACCAGAAGCTTCCCAGTTTCTCCTTTCTATAAAGAAGTGGTCACAATGTTCATATTAAATGGCTTGAATATAGTCCTTAAATTTTGTTTCATCTAATTGGTGAATGTCCCTGACCTTGACTGAAGTCCGTGAGGAAAAACACATGAATGATTGTGAGGTGCTTAGCCTTTCTAAACATTATGGGAAGTTGAATAACTAAGCTAGATATGTATCTCGCAAGCATGCCTGGGTAACCATAATTATAACATTACTATAAACTGAATGTCAATTCATTGTCCTTAACAGAAAGCATCTGTCAGTTAAATAGCATATTAAACACCGTATCATTTAATAGCATTAGTTTTCAAAGTTTACTTATAACTCCAACCGGCATTCCTAAAAGCCAAGAGCCATGTAATATAATATATTCAATGCTTTTGCTTCAGCATCAGACAGAAAATGAATTTATTTCCCCAATTATTTGAAATAGAACCAAATAAGGAGGTCGCTCACCTCCAAAAAGATACCGTTATTTAAAATAAATGAAAGTGTTGTAGTACGTCTCTACATTTTAAGCGTTGCACAACATACTGCGTCTCAGTCAGCAGGGAATTGCTCCAGGTGGTCTCAGAAACAATCCTATATATCTAATAGGAGTTGGAAACAAAGAATGAGAAAAATAGGAAATACTGAAAACAGAGTACTGGACAGGAAACATTTGTTTGGAATTTAAGATGTTCTAATGGTCATACCATCACATTAATTAACTTGACTTCCTGAGAGGGTAACCTGACAGAGTCTCAAATGTCACGCTGTGTGTAGTTATGCGAATCCACAGCTAAATGAACAATGTTGTAGTGACAGCATTTTAGGAATATCCGTCACTGTTTCTCTATGACAACCTTCTCTTACACAGTTCTGCTCTGCAGAATCCCTAGGCAAAATGCTACGCTCTTCCCTCAGTGAGCCCACTGGTCTCATCCATGCGAGAGTTGTTTTCTCCTGCCCTAACAACAGGTCAGCTCCAGCAGAGACAGGAATCATGGAAATATTCACATTTAAAATCCACTGGGGACTGATGTTATTTTCAGATTTATGGAAACAAGTGGCTGAAAGACACACCTAATACGTAGTAGGCAATAACAACAACTAGAACAATATGATAATGCATTTAAAAATTCAAGATTCTTAGAACCCGACATGGTTTTAATTCTGTTGAAACAGGAGATTACTTTATGTGATAAACTTTTGGTTCCCTATATATTTGGTATTTAGCTATCTCTACCCACCATATTCCATGAATGGTAAATCACAACTGCCAAAATGAAATGCAAATTTTTCAAAGTCTTAAGCATGTGAAAGGACATCAATTTAAGCTTAAGCCTACATCAATGTCTTGTTTCAGAATAGTAAAATAGTCTTTCAGTCTCCTGAACTACTATTGCCTACAGCCACAATACTATCAGAGCATGCTATGGCCCCAGAGATTTCAAAAAGAGAACTGATGATGGCCACCAGGTTAACGAATAACTTCTGAGGCATGAGGATAAAAAAGGAAAAAAAGAAAATAGCTGATAGTAAAAGCAGGTTCTCTCCCCTACAAGGAAGCTTAATGCATGTCACTGCTTGGTGTTGAGGTAAGAGAAAATGCTGGGAGAAACTAAAAATTATGATTCCTTGTTTAGATCTATTGAAACTAAAATAAAACAAACAAACCAAAATATTCGACAGCAACAAACAGGTTTTCTTCAGGATTCAGTATCAGATTTCTATCATATTCCCATTATAAAAAAAACCAACCAACAAACCCCAAACCAAACAACCAAACTGTATTTTTCCTGTCCACCCCCATACAACCCATCTAGCTGCATCATTTGATGTCTGTTGACAGCTAGGCCAACGAAATGGCTGCACTTCATGTAGATGCCAGGGCATTAACAGATGTACATAATATCTGCTCTTTTTGACAGACTCCCTATGGATGGAGAGATTTAAATTTTTTCTGTTTGTCACCTACTAGATATTTCTGTGTATCTTCCATTCGCTGGAAATAAAGCAGCAATGAGAGCAGCAGAGTGATAAAAAGATAAAACAAGCAAGCTATTAAGACACAAACTAATACAAATGAACTGGCAGTGAGAGAAGACAGACCTTCAGCGTACAAAAGGGCTGTGCAGCAACACGCTCCGACCTGTGCAGTAAAGATGTAATTAAGGAAAAGAACACAGCCTCCTTTGTAACAACGTGGACTTCATCTGGCTGGCATGACTGCTGCAAGGGAAAAGCAGCTGCGACTTACTTTGCAATTGTACCGCAGAGCAGACCACACTCGTGTTATTTAACCAGATGTATTTATTACTGGGATATACTGGGATCACTTTGCCCCTAGCAGTTGTGAATTGAAGGATAAGGCTGCTTCTGACATTGATTACAATTTCTAGGGAAGGTTTTTCTGATGGAAATATTGGCAGACGGGCTATTGAATCAAGAGTTGTAGCTTCAAATGCCTTTGTGCCAGAGGTGCGCATAAGAAAAGCATACTCAACACAAATCCGAACAAGTCACTGACTGAAGAATATCATCCTGATTGTTCATGTCCTGCTAGAGTGAACTCAGTAATTTATAAATTGCATAATGAGCAATCTAAGACAGTCTAAAGCAGACCTACGCTACAAGCGGACTTTTCATTTCCAAGTAGCTCCCTGAAGTTACTCTTGGTTGATTTTAAGTAAAGAAACTTGCATATTTGTTAATTCTTGTCAGGATAAGGTTTGACCTATACAGGTTAGTATCATCTGGACTTAAAAATTTGTATGAGTTTATAAAGTTACAGCACTTAACACTGATTGCTGTAAACATTTTTTACATAGACAGGTTAGTTCTTTATTTAATCTTTCCTTTGCTGACCCAAGAAAATGCATGTGAAGGAGGGAGAGAGAGTTAAGGCTGTGAGAGTCAGCACCACGCTGCCCAAGGCAATGAGTAAAATACATTTTAACTAAGGGAGGCACGTTGCCTCCCGGCACTTATGCCTCTTTCAAATACTAATAACTAAACAGTTAAGGACTCTCTTCTTGTGTAGCATGACCTTAATAAATTCTCACAAACCAGGTGCACCATTAAGAAGGAAGTGACATGTCAGCAAGAGTTAAGAATGTACAGCTGAAGGGAATACCTGGATATGTATTTGAAATCTGTTTTTACATAGTCTTGTATTTTATATGATGAAACTGAAAACATTACTACGACGTAATACATGTCTTTTTTCATTACCAGAAAGAAGTCAATTTAATAATATGGAAATGAGGGGGAGGAGCAAAAAAACATAGTCTCCTCCCTCATTTTGAGAACCAAGGACTTTTGTCATGATTTGTTAAGTTTGACCTGACTCATCTGCTGGAAGAAGCCTAATCATGCCTTTCAGATTTGACAATTTACTATAGCTATTTTAAAATAACAGTGAGAATCAAAGTTAGCAGTCTGAATGCACCAAAACTTACGAAATTAATTCCAGAAAAGACAGTAACTCCCCAGACAAGATAACTTCATCTAGTTTTAGAAGAAAGCATTTTTAGAGAATGTTAATTCACTTTAAGCTATTGAAAACCTCATAGTCTCCTATACTGCTAGGGCCTTCCTCTATGTTTTCATGTAATATTATTTGGATCAAACAATTATCTTAGCACTTATGAATTCAAAATTACTTGCTCTTAACAAGAACCCCTGCCTTATGCATTTTCCTTATTTTCTTTCTTTCTTTTAAAAAGAAGTATATCAAGTTACATCTTCTACAAGGTAAAGTGACAGATAACTCTTAATTCACTGGGACAATGGAACATTAAACATTATGGAATAATAAACATAGTCTACTAGAGACTCAAATACCCTCTTTAAAAATGAAAAAAGCCACTTTAAATATTTACCTGAGCCTGTAATCTGCACATTTTTTTAAATGTGCATTTTATAACATTGTGCTTGGCTAGCACAAACGGTATAGAGCTGAGAAAAGGAACACTTCAGGCAATAACTGCATTAGCTAATCTGATACCATGGGGCTGGAAATTTCTCAGCGATGAGACAATTAACAGAGGTTTTGGCACCACTCTTCCTCTTTTGTAAAGAAATATCTGAAGACAATTTGGAAATTAAAAAAAAAACCAAGCTGCTTGATGAGGCAGATAAGCAGACTAATTGCACTGGATTTCTCTAAAGCCTGTTACAGCTGATCAGCTGCTGCTGCTGACTCATACACAACACCTAGCAGGAATGATTCATTTTTCTTAAAGTGTATCCATTTACTTGTTCCATTAAAGAATGAGTAAGTAGGTTTGTGATTATTCTTCTCCTTAAAGCAATTTCAAGTCTGAGGTCCCTCAGGGACTTAATTCAGATACTTCTTACAGTTTATAAGTATGCTTCAGAGATACAGTGATAAAGTGCAGAACTGGTATTTTTATGATATCCAACTGACATTCATAATTCATACAGGTACAGCAGGTGATAAAAAAATTTGTATCTTGTTTACACTTTAATGATAATTCCAAAACGTGTTTTTCAACTTTCAATTTGTCAAGAACTTCTCCCTTAAAAACCCACCCAGGCCCCTTAATCAGTGATGAACCTGACTGTGTGTGCTTCTAAAATGAGCTTATAGTCATAATGCAAAGAATAGTTGCAGTATTTCCAAGTACAAGTCACAAAGGTAGTGAAAACTGGTAGTAACAGCTTAGAAACACTTCCAACAGTGCCCCTCCCACAAGGCTTTCAGGACAATAAGGATTGATTTGAATATTTCCACAACAAATCATGAAGCCCTACAGTCACTTTCATCAGGACTTCACGTCCCTGGAACCTTCTTCTTCTAGCAAGTTTAACATCCGAGCTCACTACTAGCCAGATATGCCAAAGTAAGATTTTCTCGGTAATACCATACGATCTAGCCAGGTGATATTCAAGGATTAACAGCTTTATGTAAAAAGCATATTACAATCCTTCCAATAAAATAAGAATTGAAAAATTTGTTCATTGGGAGTACAAAGTAACAACAGTATCAGCAGGTAGGCTGCAAGAATTGAATTATTGTCTTTGTCATCTAACTTCCACTGTTTCAACAAATCAAATTACTACAACACAGCAATTATGCAGTATCATGTTCATATTAGCAGCATTAATAAGAACAAAAGAAAAATTCAAAAAGACTAAAATCCAACATAATGTCATAGAGGAAAGAGAATTTCTTCTAACAGGCTCCGAGGAAACACTGTTTAGCAGGAAAAATAAATAATGATTAAAAGATATAGACAAGGCTGATGAAGGCATTACTAACAAAAGTGTATATAAATAATGTCGGATTATACACAGGTGGTGTGGCTAAGAGCATCAATGTACAACCACTGGTAACAGTTTTGAGAAGAAAACAGCAGCTGAAGATCACCAAATGACCTGATAATTCAACATTTTCAAGTAAGGATTTCAAGAGGCTAACAAAGAGTGGAAAATGCCATTCCTAAACTTCACGATAGTTAGCAGGTTTCTTTCACTGAACAATGAAATTAATGACATCAAAATAGCAAGCACCAAAGCACTCAAGCACTTGGTGAATACTGAAAGCAAGATTTCTTATAGTAAAGCCCATTGTTCCTTCTTTTGATAAAAGCATAATGCATTTTTGCCTTATCATGGAAGTGACAGTGTTATTAAAGCCCATCAACTCAAGGCTATCTCACAGAGGTCAGGCTGCAGACTGCAATTTAAGTCCAGGCAGGAAGGATAAACTGTTCCCAAGAGTAGGCCATGTTGTATTACATACATAACACAAGAATGATTCGTATGACTTAAGAGGTTAGGGAGGATATCAGAAGTATGTGTATTAACTGACAGATACTCTCAGATATGAGGGTGAAACACTGTGGTGGGTTTGTTGTTTTTTTGTTTTTTTTAAACAAATACAACAATAAGGAAATGGAAGAGTAAGATGTTACAGAATTAATTCCAAGGCAACTATTCAATCTAGATGAATTTAGTAAAAGGTAAAATCTAGAAAATGCACTGTAAAATTCAATGTTGCAAGGCCTATGACAGTACCTATTGTATCTTTTCCAGGCTAAAATATAGTAGTGAAAGCTACCAATATAAAATAAACTTTTATGAATGATAGTGCTTATTTATCAGTGATAAAATCGCCTGTGACCAAAGAAAGATCCCAATTTAGGATAGAGCACTTTCATGGCAAAAAACATCCCAAAACACAGTCATAGAATCACAGAATCACAGAATGGCTTGGGTTGGAAGCGACCTCAAAGATCCTCTAGTTCCAACCCCCCTGCCGTGGGCAGGGACACCCTCCACTAGACCAGGTTGCCCAAAGCCCCATCCAACCTGGCCTTGAACACTTCCAGGGAGGGGGCATCCACAACCTCTCTGGGAAACCTGTTCCAGTGCCTCACCACCCTCACAGTAAAGAATTTCTTCCTAACGTCTAATCTAAATCGACCCTCCTTCAGCTTAAACCCATTACCCCTTGTCCTGTCACTACACCCCCTGATAAACAGTCCCTCACCAGCTTTCCTGTAGGCCCCTTCAGGTACTGGGAAGCTGCAATTAGATCTCCCTGGGGCCTTCTCTTCCCCAGGCTGAACAACCCCAACTCTCTCAGCCTGTCCTCACAGGAGAGGTGCTCCAGCCCCCTGATCAGCTTCGTGGCCTCCTCTGGACTCGCTCCAACAGCTCCATGTCTCTCCTGTACTGGGGCCCCCAGAGCTGGACGCAGTACTCCAGGTGGGGTCTCACAAAAGCAGAGTAGAGGGGCGAATACTACAAATAATCTCAGATACACTTTTCCTGCTATAAGTACCTAATACTAAAAATACAGGGAAAAAAACCCCATAGACAACTCACATGAAAGATGATTAAAAGCTACCTGGTGTGCAATATGAATTGGTTTCCAAGTCACCTTTACAAGCAATAATATTTATAACCTATTTAGAAACTCGTTTAATCCTCAAACTTTCTGTGCATGTGTATACACACATGCAGAAAACTAATAAAATATTCTGTATATATGAAACTTTTTGTTCCTTACAAATAAAAGTTCAGGGAATTGTCCATATAGCTCATTTTGGATGAGTTTCATGCTTCCTTCATTATAAACAGAGTAAACTCAGTTCATATCAGCTGAGAATCTGCATTTTTTTTTTCCTACTGAACTTCAGTATTACTGCTGCAATATTGATGCATTTTGTTTTTTCAACCCAAGAACTGTTCAGTGAGTTGCCGAAACCTAGAGCATGAAATGCAACCTCTCACTGTTTAAAGTTACAGGCAGCTTCATTTACAAACATATAACTTTATCTGTTGTACAATATTTGAAAATTTACCTTTCGGACTGAAGCCAAACGATTCATCATTAAAGACTCTTCTCTATCATCATCATCATCCAAGTCTAACATGGGCATGCTAAAGCTATCAATAATACTGCAGCACCTGGAGTTTTCATCCCTTGGATCAAAGGGATCCACAATGATTGGTTCAGTTCCTTTGATTTCACAGCGGCAGAAAGGACAGCCTTGGCCATCAGATTCCTACAGCAAGACAAAAAAGTACATACATTTTAAAAAATAAAATATAGAAATAATTTTAAAAGTAGGTCTTATATCTCTCTATACAAAAGTGCCCTTAACAGGTCTCTAAGAGCTTGTAAAAAACCACTGGAATAAACAGGAAACAGACTCACAGATTTTAAACTACAGTAAATGGTGAGATGACTGCACTTTTAAAGCTGTCTCTCTTCAAAAGATTAAGCTGCACTTAAAAACAGACAATCAAAATGCAACCATTATCTCTACAAAGCACCGAAATTGTAATTGTCTTAGTATTACAGGTCTGGAAGTAACACCTTGCCTTTTAGGATTACAATTTTCCTATTTCTTCAGAGGAAAGAAGATGAGGTGTGTGGACAGAGATAATGCATTTTACTATATATCTTTAATATTAAAGTATTTATTTTTCATTCTAAGTTAGAAAATGCAGATGAGTTTTAGGGCATGCAGCTCTTACTCTCTGAAGAGAATATACAGTCCATCATGTACAGTCCATCATGGCTGCAACATTACCATCATACAGCGATATGCATATAGAATAGTTAAAGCTACAAACATTTTTTGACATGTTTAAGTAACATATCAGGACTTTACTACATTTTTAATAAATTATGTAAAACAAGGAACTATTTTCACATGTTATCAGAAACAAGAATTACTTGAATTTTAACTTCTAAGTGTTATAATGTGTTAAATGATTTTCAAGCAGCCATATTTCCATTCCTTCTACTCATTTCAGAAACATGTTTTTCCTCATCAGAAGTAATCAAAAAGCCGTTAAAGTAGATTTCAGACTACTAACGATCAAAAAAATCAGAGAAGTCTTTCAAGCACTTATAAAGAAATTTTTCCATCAAGAGGCACAATGTAGATTTGAATTTTTAAAAAAAAAAAAAAAAAAAAAAATCACACCCAAAAGGGCCATGAAGCTTTGAGAGATCAAGATAATTCAATCTGAAATCAGAAATCACATTGTGTCATATTTGCAGTCAGGTAGACAGACAGCTAAAAAGATATGAACACCAAAATCAATTCTACCTACCTATCCTGAAATATCAAGCAAGCACAGCTTTTTGATTTCCCAGATGCAAGAACAGCTTTAATTTTTTTCTAGCATTATTTTTATCTTGACACTTGCCAGTCTTACTAAACTGACAAGTGATTTTACAGTTTGTGGAAGAACTGTATCCCAAGGCCAGATAACTATAAACGATGCCTCCTGACAAAAGTCATGTCTATTTGCATGTTTAGTACTGGATTTTCATTTTGTACAGAAAGATCTATGTAATCTACTTTTAGCAGCCTTGCATCCTAATTACAAAGGACTAGTCAACACCACTTACTATGTCAAAAAGTGCCTCCAAATTACATTGGCCTACTGAAGTAAGCACTGTCAAGTGAACAGAAGTCATCCTTTACTCATACAATTCTTTACAGTTTCATTTTCTAAAACCAGCCTTACAGATGAGGCGCAGAGCTTTTAATTTTCAAGGCTTTCTTGTATCTGTGTTGTCAAATACCTCTGTACTAGCAGTTTCCTCCCTTTCTTTTCAAAAGCACTAAGTTCACCAAAATATATTGGGTGACCAATCACAGCAGCAGATACTTGTATTCAAGAGTATGAACACAGCTGAGAAATTAAAACTGAGATGTGAGATGTCTATATGAATACACACATTTGCCCATGCCCACAGAAAGGTAGTTTAGAACATGGAGAGAGTAGCTATTGTGAACCTTACAATGCAGCCTATACACCCATACGCTTTTAGAATCAAGTCCAGAAAAGTAGTTTTTAGACAAGAATAGATTTCTGTGGAAGAAAATGACATTTTACTCCTGTCACAAAAAGTAAACAATTAAGTCTTATATATGAGAGACTGATCTGCATAAAGGTGGACAACTCCGAATCACCCTTAGTATTCTACGCAGATGCGATGTTGCTTACTCAATTTTTTTTCTGCTTAGTGAAAACATCTGTATCGGACCTCTTGAGGCCTGTCTAATGAGCCATTATGCTGCCAATTAAATCCCAGCCCACCAGAAGCTCACAACAGCTGATGCTGTTACAGTGTAATATTCCTTCATTGCCTCACTAATTATACAAAAGTTAAATTTATAATGAAGTCTAAAATGTACCTGGCCAATTACAGCTGGTTGCAATGTTGTGATGAAGCTTGATGTTCTTGAACATGTCAGTTCTCTGAGCCTAAATTGCTTTGTTGTCCTCTTCCTGAATCCCTAGCCATTGGCCAAAGTACTGAGGACCTTAGCTTCTCAAGTCTCCAGAATCAGAGCACATCACTAGCACAACACTGGAACATAATACTAGCATGCTATGAGACACTCAGCAATCAAAAGTAGAAAGATTTTAGTCCTTTTTCTTAGTCCTACCAGTTAAGAAAAAAAAAAAGCTACAGACCTCAATTTCAGAATTTTTTTAAAGGCAAAGATTAACATAGGCAGACGTCTATGTATGTCATTCAGAATGAAAGTGGTAAGAACAGAGAAAGGGTAACTCCTGAAATGAGAAATACTGTTCCAGTTCAGCAGCTGCTTAGTAGTGAAAGAGATGTTCTCATTTGGGTATGTCTAAAATGGAATTTTCTCAGAATTTCTGATCTGTGGGCAATTTGAAAGATTTGCGTTTGGAGCATCAAAGTCAAATTTCAGAAATAACACAGAATCGGAAACTGAGAATACTCCTTTTTCAGCAAGCTTTATTGCTAATGGAAGAAAAACTCAAATGATATTTCTGATACATCATGTTGGCTTGCTAATGATGATTTCTTCATTAGGAATTTGAAAAGAAAAAGCTACAGTTCTTTAAGTCATATCTCAAACACAAGAATGAAAACTCATTAACTGAGATGAACTCATTTAAAACCAGGTCAAAAATGGACTAGAGTGAAGGATTCTTTTCACTCTTCTCACTACGTTTGTAACCAAAGACTGGTGCCTAACTGTGGAACAGAGTCCTGTCTGAGAATAGGATGGCCCTTACTTCTCCCCACAAAAATACTGATATGACAGAAGAAAAGGGCAGGGACAAGGAGGCAGAATTGATTCAGTTCGAGAAGCACCTACTAGGAGAAAGTCTGAAGTTGTAGAGAGGAATGACCTCTGCTTTTGATTTTAATTTTTAAGTCAAGTGCATGTTAACTATGCTGAACTAAAGGTACCAATCCTCCCTTTTCCCACAGACTGGTATATCCATGAACAAAACAGACAAAGCACACCAACCTCACCATGAAATCTCTGTGGTTTTGGGGATATTCTGTAAACGACATTGAGAGATCAGACTTTTCCCTCCTTCAATCTCTTACCCCCAACAATCATCTAAAGCCAGGTGGTTTAATGCTTTATATGTTGTTAACATGAAGCACAAGAATCCTAAGCTTATTTTTCCACAGGCCATTTCATGACTTGTACTACTGACTGAATCCTTCTCTCACCAAAGACATCCTGCCTCCTTATAAAACACTGTCTAGCCGGTTATCCACTCCCAGCTGCTACCTGTCCTCTTCATGCCTTGTAACTACATCATGAAGCGACCTGGGTGGCTGAATTGGCACCAAACGCCCGGCTTTCACTGACTGAGTAGATACTGTGCTCAGGAAATAGTTTCCACTTAGCAGCAGTCAGCAAACGGCCTTGACAAGCCTACAAGTCCAGATGTTAATAAATCCTGGAACTTTATTTTTCACAGATTTTGGTCCACAAAATTAAAAAGTATATAATTTTAAATATATACATCCTTGAACCCTCTTACTGAGTACCTGGAAAAGTAAACATATACCCACACTGTAAACAGAGATGTAACAGAGAAATCCATCCACTTCTCCGCTAACTGAACTATGACAGTACCTGCCACGCTGTAAGACAAGAAGTGCACATAAGGTGTCCGCAAGGCTCTATCTTCACGTCCTTGTCATTCTCTGCACAGATTTTACACAGCTGAAAAGTGGAACCCATTTCACAGTACAATTCATACTGCTCCTGTAACAAAAGAAAGTCAAGTGATTATTTCTTTACTGTGATTTGTTCACAAAGAATATACTTAAGCACCAGTCGTGACAAACATTTCTTTGAGTCCCCTGTTTTCCAAACCACTTTACTTATTAGTCAAGGAAACTATTGCTACTGATCCTTTTAAAAGCCACCCTAAGGTTACTGAAAAACCTGACTTTTTTGCTTCGTCAAATTTATGATATACTACAATACATGCTACAGAAAAGTTTAAAATATCTGTGCCTATTAGGTTTTCTTCAGACTTCTCACATATAACTACTATGCAAGTCATACAACTTGCCTTTCCTTGGTTGCAGTTAAGAAGATAAGGAATGCATGGTTTTAAGTGAGAAATTAAGGGATGAATGGGAACAAAATTGGGATTTCCTTTTCTAGTTATGAGTTTAGGACTAATAAAAGTTAGTGGATTGAAAACTGACAAGCGAGAGGGCTTGTTATCTACAGCAAGGATGTACTGTGGTGAACTAAACAACCCTTGTGAAGGAAGTATGGCAAGAATACCCTCAGGACAACACGGCAATGGTAATGCACAGATCATTCAGTACTCTGTATTCTTGCAAGACTGACAGGAAGGTATAAGAACACCTTCAGAAGGAATAATAGATAAAACTCGAGTCCTGAACACTTTTCTAGAATTAGGTATTGTTGGGGAACTGGCAATCAAATGCATTTGTGTAGAAACAAAGCTTTTGTTTTAGTCTTGAAAACCCAAATTTTGAAAGCTTAAAGTAAGTAGAATACAGGTCACAGGAAAACAAGTAGCTACTACTGAGAAAAAGGAGGGGAGATGAGGCTACGAAAGAGAGAAAATAAAAGAGAAAGCTCATATCTGCAGCTGTAGTCAGTAGGTACCAAAGATGCTTACGGCAGAGCTCTTGCAAAGAATCCATCTACAGCAACCTAGCCCTGCAGCCACTTTGATACTGTCTTTTCATAGTTTAAGTAGCAAAAGTCACAGCTTTAAACTACTGCAGTTATATATTATTTAAGGAATCATTCACATAGTTACCATCAGAATTAACTAACGGTGTCCTCATATCTACAAGTTCAGAAGCAACTGGATTCATTCAGTGAATTCAAAATACAACATGACTGACTTCTGAAGAACAAGGTAATAACTGAGAATGTCTAAGCTGCTTTTCTTTTCCTTAAGGAAAAGCAAGGATATGAGGCTAGAAAATCATTCTGTGCCACACCAATATCTGATATCTCTGCATTACTCTTTCATTACTGTTTTAAGACTGGATGGAAAAAAGGGAAGTCAGATAAGTGGAAGTACTCAGACTTTGTTCGGGTGAATGTTTTGATGAATTCTCTTACTTACGAAACAGATATTTTCTTAACGGTATTCCTCATAATACCATAGATGGTAACAAGCACTTCTTTTCTAAAATATTTCTGGAGGTGGATGCACATAGAGCACTCAGAATTACAGAAGACTTGGCAGGTCATCCAGCCTGCTCTGAAGAAATGGAAGACCATCACAAACAGTATGGCTTGTATCTAGTCTGATGTCTTTCCTTGAACAAATCCTCAAGTCTTCCAGATGGTTTTGTCAGGAAAAATGCTCTACACAGTACACCTTAACCTTCTAGTGTTAATTTCAGCATAATTTTTAATCAAGTATTTGTCTTGTGGTGGCTACTTCCTATTACTTGAGTATCAAACATCTGCACGTTAGTTTATCACATCATCACTTAACAAGACTCCAAACACATCTAGATATTCTAATTTTCTCTGCAAAGTGACACTCTTTAGGTACTTAATTATTTCTGTTGTTTTGCCCTGATCTCTCTCTTAATTTGCACAATAGACAAAGAAGAAAGGAAAGAGACCCTGGAACCAGTATCTCTGTGATACATGAACTATGCTTTTCCTCCTCGACCTGTCAACAAACTGCACCATTCTTATTGAGGCTTCAAAACTATCATTTGATCTCGATTTTATTTCTGTACTCCCATTTGCTATTGGCAAGGAAACACCAAGCTACACAAACCTGTAACACAAATATCAGAAAAATCTTTAATAACCGTTAACACATTTCTCACTTGGAAGAGGCTTAGAATAAATAAAACTTTCCAAGACATGCCGTCTGCATCACCATCAGCTCTAGGGTTTAAAGCATTATTATCCTGTTCTCCATCTAAGCCCTTCTATCAACAACATATTTTCACTCTTCTGAATTTATTTCTCACATTTTAATAAAACCTTATTATCACTGCTAGATGAGATACTAAGGGAAGTGAAGATTACAAAATAATTGACAAACTCTGCAACATACCTGTGTGACTTTTATGTGATCATGTGGTGTGGGTTCACATAATCCTGTCAAATCAGGATTGTAACTTCGTCCATCTGGAAACAGGTAGCTGCATCACAAGAAAATTGTTATAAATATGCACATTTCTTTAGTTTTATTAGCTAAATAATACCTACGAAATTTCAAAGGGGCAGAATAAGTTAAAGTAGACATTAACTAAAATGCATCATCTTTCCTGAGCTATCTTTCTTATCTTCTGGGTGCAATTGAATTGCTACATATGCATTTTGACACATGTTCAAGTCTATTTATAAAAGCACAGGGAAGATTTTGACATCACATGCATACCTACCATCAGAATGCAGCTGAGCTTTGATTAGCAGGTAATTTCAGAGTGGCTCAACAGAATATTATTTTAGATCTTCATTTCACAGTGAGCTTATATTTGCATGTTTTCCTAGTGATCTCTCCACTACGAGCATCACGCGCAGTGACTCTACAGGCTATTTGAAGTAATGGAGCAGAATAGAAGGTAACACACATCTGTCTCTATCTGTGTGTACTATGACACATATGATATTTTTTACATATATATGTCATAATATTATATATGTGTATATCTGTGTATGTTACGATGTATATAAATCTGTGTACATTACGACAAGAATCTACACTGAGAATCCAAGATGCAGATTGGACTTTAAGCTAGAACCAATGTGGGAATTTCAATCCTGTGGGAAATTAGTAATAGGTTAAATGATATTAGGGAGACCCTAAGTTGTTCTATATTCAGATATATGTTACCCCTAACCTGGAAACAGTTTCTTGAAAAATCATGTTGTTAAGTCACACTGTGAGAAAGTTCTATTTACATAGCATACAAAAACTTCAGTCTATATTCAATATTCTCAGCTCTAGTTTTTGTTTGCTCAGTTTTTGTCAAGTAGAAATACTATCATTGTAAGTGTGGGTTTTATTACAGGTATGAAATCATACCTGGAAAAAAATTACTGGACTGTGCAGGACTGAGTGAAATTGCAAGATTGTAATTGGTTTCTCAATCTTTTTTTGAGGATTGGTCAATTTTCTTGGAGGTTTTGGGGGTTTTTTTTATTATTATTATGATCATGTCGATATATCAAAACATGTATCCCAGTGAAAAGATTCTGACACCAAAAATTTGTCTATTACTTCAGCCAATCTAGTAAAAATGTACTACTTCTTCCTATAAACTTAGATTCTCTTATAATTAGAAATCTTTTCAGTAAACTGTTAGAACCTGGAAAATGTTCTGGCTGCACAATATATAAAAAAGCAATTATATAGCTTTCAAATCATTGTCCAGAGTTAGACACATGAGTAACTGGCAGTAGTAATTGTTCAATAAGCTTAAGTGCATTTGGGACTCTTATGGGAGGAGGAAGGAATCAATGTGACAGCTGCCCGCTTTTATTTTCTTCTGGAATTTATCTGCTATGAGATATGGCTTTGGCTAACTTTGGTCAATGGAATTACCTGGAAACAAGTGTTTTTCAAATGCATAAAAGCGATGGTCCTTAAACTCCAAAGGAGTGCTAAACACCATATCCAGATTCTCTGTTTTAAAGATCTTTAATAACTACCCATATAAGCATTGAAAGAACAAGGAAATCAGGATTTCACACCTATGGTGACTATAGGAATTTGTACTTACAATCCTTCCCGGCTGCCATCAATCAAAGCTTGAAACAGAGGCTTATTGTGAGGTATGGTCTGCAGTATGTTCCCGTCGCCAGTCACGTATCCAATGGCCCACTGTCCCAAGCGAGTGCAACTCAGTCTGAAAATGTAGCTTGATGGAAACAGGATGAATAAAAAGTCAGTGTTAATCAGAGTTCAGCAAAACAAGTGAAGAGAGCAAGGATGGCCTCTGGTTAAGATAGTGAATTAGGTCTCTGAAGATTTGGGTCACAGTGCCAATTCTGCCACATGTTCTTTGTATAACCTTAAATAAAAACACTGTCAGTTCCTCATGGGCAGGAATAAGGTAAGAGTAGCACCTCACCCTCAATTTTTCATTTGCTTGCTTTTTAGTTCTCAAAGTGAAAGCTGCACATTCACTGTGAATAGTCCTCTTATGTACATTTAGACCTGCCCATAAACCTTTTCAAGAACATCTTTAGATTGCACAGAAATGGGAATAATGAATAATAAAACCTGTTCTACCAGTGTTAATTTTGCGTGTAACCAGAGGTGGTGAACTGGACAGAAGAAATATCACTTCTACTTCCAACTGTACTTAAATTTAAATACTTCTGTGTGTTACAGGTGATAGCTGGGAGCATACATAACATAGAGAGCACAGTAACAAGAAAAGGAAGATTACAGGCAATAGTATTGGGCATGTTTAGCTGCTCTTACTAAAAACTCTAGTCCCTTTCACGTCAGACGCCATCTCACATGCAAAATCCTCATTCAGAAAAGCATCCCACGGTGAAATACCACAAACTCGATTTTGTATTATAGAGCAGCTTTCCTTAATTATACATCAATATTTTATCTCTTTCCGCACAGTTTAAAATGAAAAATCTTAGCCTCCCTGAAGTTTGGCATAGCTCTTACAACCTTCAACAGGGCCAACATTGCATTGAAGTAGCAACTATTAATTTGAACAGAATCTTGTAATTTCCAGGATGTTTTAGACAGATTAAAGAAGCAATTTCACTTCCAATCTCCTCTTTCACATTCCAGCATTTCACCTAAGCAATTCAGAAAGTCATTTTCTGATACGCAATAGAGAGTTATCCTAAAACTAACTCTCTACTTACAAGGAACATAAAGGCAACTTTGGATAATTTCTCTATTACTTCTATTTTGTAATCACAGAATCAGAATCAATAATAGAGAAAATGCTAAGTAGGACAACCACTCTCAAAATCAACCGAGTTAACTGACTTGCGTAGTAGTGTTCATGACTGCTGAGCTAAAAATCAATGTTATTCTACTGGAACCACAATATTCTTGTATATATGCACCAGCCAGGTAACTTAACAAGATACAGTACATTGTTTGCTAAAAATCAAAAGAAGTCAAGTACAGAATATGGGTATAACTGTTGCTAGACTTTTCTAACAAATTTCAAAATGATGCACTTTTAACTATGTATACATGTGATCCTGCAGCAAAGTTAGAGAACTAGACATTAGCAAAAAAAGCTTCATAACTGAAAGGTAAAACTAGCAAAATAAAAGTTAACTAATATAAGATTAAATCCATTAATGAATTTTCATTTCTCCAATCTGAAGAAAAAAATAAGACAACAGAAGTTGCATAAATGGTAAAAGTTCAGTTTGGATAATTCAGTATGCATAGCACCACACAGAAATTATTTAAAAACTCTGCATGTAATGATATTTAATCTGACAGACTCCTTTTCTAGGTGCAGAGTTTGTGATATAGAATCACTACTGGCAAAAAAAAATATACATGCACATAAAAGGAACACATAAGCACTGATTAAATTGACAATTTAAGTGTGCTACCATGAAAGAAGTTAAGATAATTTTTACTTTACTATTAAGCAACAATTCGATGCAAAGTCTGAAAAGCAAATTACATTTTCAAATATGCTTTTCAAGAATACATTGCTTGTAGTACCTAACTGAGAAGAAAGGAAAAGCAATGTAATTTCCATTTTTTTCCTGTTTATCTGTACTTATTTAGACTTTCATGTGCTAACACAATATTTTTTTGCCTCATAGCACTGTAGAAAAATTATGGCATAAAAACCAGATCATGGTTACGAAATTCCTATGTCTTAAAAGGTCAGTATTTTTTGAAATTAGAGTTCTGAGCTTTAGTATTAAACTATTTTTAAAAGTACATTTTGATATAAATAAAATCACACATATTAAAAAAAATACCTGCCACTTCTCTGATTCACTCTGTTAAAAAAAAAAAAAAGCCAAAAATTCACTCCTTCAGTATTGCAGTGAGTGTAAGTATCACACAATATAGAAATATGAACCTAGAATAATTATGTAGCTTCCGAGACAGCAAATTTATTTGGAAAGCTATAATCAGCAAAACCTCTCACCTCCCAGGCTTAGTGCTGTATTTTTGCAACCTCGCTTTCACTTCATCATACGTCAGGAATGCCATATATCCAGGATGCGTCACAGCTAAGAAGTTCCAATTCCTTAAGATTGAACCCCAGGGCTAAAAAGACAAGACAAGCAATTAAACAGATGTAGCCAGGTAGTTACATATTTCTAATAAAACTCAAGTCAATTTATCAGACACCTACAGTGTTTAGGTTCAGCTGAAAAATACACACTTTTGATTAAGGTCTAAATAGTACAAGAGACTGTGCCATATACCCAGCTTTGCTACAAGGGTTCCTTCAAAAGAATTATTCCAAGAATCAAGCGTAAATTTTTGGATAAAGATTTTGAAGACCTTGAATTTAAGGGATCACCTATTATGTAGGGATCTCCTACAGAAAATATTAAACATCACGTTTAGTTAGAACCTGGTGAGTATGGCTCCTTGATGGTTTAATAAAAACACAATTAAGTCTATTCTTGAGAAGTCCTGAGGCACTTTCATAGTTAACGATAAGCAACACTAACAAATGAAGCCTAATAAAGCCACTAATTTGAGCTGTCATTCCTTTTCTGATTCTCAGCTTCTTGATTTCTTCAGTTACCATAATGGTATTACAGCCAGAAAACAAAAACAAATATTGATAGCACTTCACCACAGTCTTTGCTGACCTGACTAGCAAATGCTTCAGAAAACTCAGTGAAACATGCCTGATATGCTAGCACTTCAAAGAATACAGAAAAGTCCTTTACTGTAAATGAAGGATGATTTTTAAGTAGTGGATTAATACAATTATATTGTGTTCATTGCCAGCATTTGGAGAGACAAGAAAGCGCCTCTGAATGATTCAGAGTTTTTTCATATGTATTTATCAAAAGATCAAGGCAGGTGAAGTTGAGCAACACAAGAGGAGAGGCCTGTGCTCTTGTGTGCCCTGCAAATTCCCTTTAAAAGGACTTTTAAGGGCTAGTAAAGCAGAGATGAAATGCCTGTGTGACACGCTTGAGCAGAGCATCCTAACAGTGCTGCTTGAGATTATGATACGTTTCCCAGGCAAACCCTAACTGCTACTTAAACATGGATGAACACCTATTTTATTTTAAAATTAATACCTCTTCAAATCAAACACATGAAATAGAACAGTAAGGTTTCAGCACAGAGGCCATAAGAAATCTCAAATGTTCAAATCTGTACAAAAGAAAGGAGAAAAAAAAAATCAAAATCCTAGATGCAACACCGCATCTTGCCGGCTCCTCCCTGCACCCTCACTGAAGATGGATGCCAGGAGGCTTCATCGCATGAAAAATTTTAATTGCCCCAACTAGAGATAAAAGGGAGTTGACTCTTCCCCTTTCACCACACCAACACTGACACTTCCTTCATAAAAATACAACGTTCTTTCTCCTGCTGTGTTACTCAAGTGCACACATGTAAATCAAAAAGCATGGTCAAACACTCAGTAATTTGATGTTTTGTTGGTCTGTGCTAATATAAAGGCTTGCTCCAGTACATTATAAAATAAAATTAAGTAGTGTGCAAATTCCTTGGTTAATCACAACCATCAAGATTCTGAGTCGACAGTAGACAGTATCTTCCTCAAATGCTTGGACTCTCTGTATAGAGTATCACACTACATGATGTGATGGTACGACCGAAAAATCAAAGGGCAAGAACTCTTAGCTTGCCTTGTGCACACATTCTTACAAAAGCAGAAATGTAAGATGAGAAACACTTTCTCTTCTGTGGAAATATTTTTGCATAAAAGGACAACTTAACGGAACATGTTAACAGCGACAGAGTGAAGTTCCTTTCCTTCAAAGCATCTACATATTCTGCTGTGCTAACTTTATCTCTGGTCAGAGAACACCACGCTTCAGCTGTGCATGCATATAGTGGGGAGGCAGGGGGAGCAACTTCACTTTTACAAGATCTCCGTAAAAAGCAGTCTTGCTTTCTTCTGTGAATAAGCATCATTATAAATGTAGCTTTTCTGTAACACAACCCACAGTTGGCAAAACAGTATTTGGATTACTTAAACAATTGGGATTTTCTCTCTGTGGGTGTATGCATACATAGTTACAGAAGCTGTTTAAAAACTAGAGAAATAAAATGTAACCTCTGGGAGAGGTTCTCAGACCAAGTTCAGTGCAAGTTTACATCAAGAGTTATGTAGCTACTGCACCAGTTGGTAATCTGTTTGGCAAAAATTCTCTCTCTGCTTCTTTGTTAAATTAAAAGTTAATCTAACCAGTCTTCTCTCTTTACGTGTATCAGTGATGCTGATCCCCTTTTTCTAGCACAAGCCACGGTAACGAATCAAACTAGCAACGGCCACACAAAGAAAGTAACGCAAACGGATACTCACTGGCTTACTGAACAAGGAAAATAAATCTCATTTGAGGCTTCTGAAGTTTAATGCAACCTATACAATCCCGCATAGGGTCAGAACAAACTGTTACTTCTCAGATCACTGACTTCTCATTTATTTTTATATCTGATGTACAGATTAAACAAACCCCAAACCCTGTTGTTGTTCGTAAACAGAATGCTTAGGGGAAACAAATCCTACAGAAATAAACCTTAAATAAATGCATTTCATAGTGATGTATGTTGCAGCCAACGGGCCTCAGACATTTTGCATCCAGTCTGATATCAAGATTCGGGCTTGATTGCTAACCTGACACACCATATTAGTTTGCCAAATACTGAATAAAAGGGAGAAACTTTGACAGAGTAGAAACTGATCCCAAGGCAGCAACGTTCAGACGGGAATGCTTGATCATATCAAACTCCACATAAAAGGCAAAGCTCAGGGGGATTTTGCTAAAGCAGCATAAAGTACAATGATCTATAATCTCTAGTTTATTATTTCATCAAAGAGAACACCCGAAGTTTTGTTCAAACCTCCATAACCTGTGTGTGTTTAAGTAAGTGACCAATGTTTGTGGTGAAATTAAACAGAGATTCCTTACACTCTAACATTTTCAACTTTGACACAGGTTTAACTCAGAATGGAGGAGAGATGATCAAAATCAAAACTCTGTGAACTAAAACAATTAATCACCTCCTGCCAAATCTTACTACCAACTTCATAATGGCACCCTTTCCCATAACAGCAAAACCAAGGAAGCTAACAGAGATTATCACAGAATAACATGGAAGATGAACAAACAGATGGCCCAGGCTTTGACATAAAATTGGTATTTTGAATGTATCTCAAACAGGCTGAAGAATAATCATAGAATCATTTAGGTTGGAAAAGACCTTTAAGATCACGGAGTTCAACCGTTAACCTAACACTGCCAAGTCCCCCACTAAACCATGTCCGTAAGTGCTTGATAACCCTTTTCAATAAAGAAATTTTTCCTAATACCCAGTTCTAAACCTCTCTGGCACAACTCGAGGCTGTGCACCAATTTATCACTGCATGGGGTAAAGAAAGTAAATGGTTGTATACCTCAAATATTCCTATACACAAAAGAAATATCCGAAGTGACAAATTCAGAATCAATGCATCTAATATAGATGCAAACCAGCACAGCCTTCTATATTGACTAAAATACTTCAAGTATATTCTGCAGAAGGGACACAAGGTTATCAGAGGCATATAACATACATACAAGCTTATTTCAGATAAATATTACCTATTAACAATAATACAATTAATGCTATTCCCAAAGATAGTCACGTATTGTAAATAAATAGCACAGCATTAATGGCAAAATTATGTTCATAAAGAAAAGGGTTAGGCCTACATTCAGCCTAAAGAACTCATACGCAACTTTCCTGATGTGTTTGTAGAAATACTTCATGTAAGTATATATAGGTACAAAAGTACAATGGAAACACAAGTAAAACTTCGATAAGTCCCTGAAGGTCTACATTTCTAGGAATGCATTTAAGAATAGTGAAAAATAAGTAAGCAGCAAACCCAAAGATATTGTGATCAAAATAAATACGTGCAGAAATTAAACAGGTGTTGCTGGACGTTTTCAGTTTTTCAGATGTAGGTGTTGATGCCCCAAACATCTCTGAAGGACTAAAAATAACGCAGAATTTATTTCTGAGTTCTACTGTTTCAGTTATTTCAGTTTTTCAAAAAAATCCACTTCCTTGACCCATAGGTACTTGCCTCAGGGCACTAAGCTTCTCAGATTTGTACATGTATCTAAAATTTTCAAATCTTACCTGAAATAATCTAGTGAAGATATCAAATTCAAAAATTGAAATGTAGTCATTGCAGGTCAAGTCAATAGTAGATTTAAGAGCCATTGCTTCCAAACCAGAGCTTATCTGATGAACTTCATGAAGGCACTGCCTGAACACTTTCCATGGCACTATAGTTCTGTGAGAGGGGTGGAAATAATAAATTTAATAAAATCACATATTTAAGATTTGATACCTTATTTAGACATCAGAACTGGACTTTTAAAGAAGCAGAACATTAATTTGGTTTCTCTACACACACAAAAAAATAATCAAGTTTTCTGAATGCGGCCTAAGCAAATGAAAGAACAGTTATCTTCCTTTAAACACGATCAAACAAAGTGTCATTTATTTTACAACAGTAATTATTCAAGCTTCCTTAGGAGGACAACAAAAAGAACACTGCAGAAACTGAAATATCCTACCAAGCAGGTGTAGCAACCAATCTCACACCCTCTCAAAGATAATGTAAAGGACCAGCTCTGTGCTTGGTAAAGAACTTCTTTCTTCACAGCCTCTCTTCTCAGAATGATAAACATCAATTTAGTATCTACTGTGATGACATTTTTTTTATAGCTAAAGCTCGTGAACACTGGTCAAATAAGGTGATAGCAATCAACCAGATACCACCGAGACTGGTCCAAGGCTTGTCATAGCCCATGACAGTTATATGAATATTAGAAAACACAGCATCTCACATCTTCACCTTCACACATTCTTGCAGGATAGGGAGTATTTTCAGAAAGTAGTGAACGTTGGAAAAGGTGGGAAATCAGAATAGAAGGAAATAAAAATTATCCTCTCTAATACAAAGCTGTGTTCTGTCAAATTCAGTTTCTATTAGCATAGTTGGAGATAATGCGGATTATTTTGCTAACCAAGTGCTTGTATTTGCAATCTGACATGAGGCTGATCACTCAAAAGTGCTCTATTTTATAACTCAAAACTATGAGAAATTGTTCAGTAATAGCAATGCTTCTTCTCATGTCATCCAAATTTTGCAAAGCCGTAACACCTTCTTCTAAAAAAAGTTCTGCCTCACATTGAGAGCAGATTATGACATTTTAAAAACATTTTAATTAAACAAAATATAACCAACATATAACTATTAATCAATATGGAACTATTTTCAGGACTTAACAAGATCTCACATGTCCATAGTAATATATTGTTAATAATTGTTAAAATGACAAAAGACACAGGTGTCACAAAAAGTCATCAATATTTCTTGCAATTTTTATTAGTTCACATTGCCTTATTTTTATAAGAACCAAAATATTCTGTTCCAGTTTTTCTAACTGTTTTCTTATGTGGAAATGTATATTACTTGGTAATGTAGTACTGTGGAAAAAAAAAAAAAAGACTGACTGTATTAAGTTGATCCTGCATAATATTTATTATGCAGTTAAATTAAAACAAATAGTAATTTGAAGTGCAACAGTAAAGACACACTCCTGTATTTCTACCGCATCAGGCATTCACCATATTTCTAAGTGCAAAGAAATCTACTTGTTACTTGGAGGCCTATATCGAGAAAGTCATAAAGGATAAAATGTGAAATTTAATAGATCTCAGCAGATACTTTCATCTGTGTACGAAAAACAGGAAACCACAAAGAGCTGAAGAGAGATACCACATCAGATGCCATTTAAGAAAGAATGCACATCAAATTTTGATTATGGTAAAGAGAGAATGAAACGTTGCACTAAGTTCAGAGAACAAAGTTGGAAAAAGTCAGTGCTTTTGTGGTGTTAAAGTTGTCTTAGTTCAAGTGCCTACTGCTTATTTAGTTCCTGTAACCGTGCCTCTGAAATGTTTTCTGATTCTCTTTGTAAACCACTCTAAATGGTTACAGTTCTGGGATCATGCTGAAATGGGGTTAGAAAAGTTTTATTGTTGTTTTTGGTTTTGGGAGAGTGGGAGTAGGAGTTGTTTGGGGGTTTTGTTTGTTTGTTCTGTTGGTTTGGGTTTCCTTTAAAGTGTTAAGACAATAACCCTTAAATAAAAACCAACAGAGAATCTATCGGAATGATTATAGCCACACCAGACCTTAAGAACTGCTTTTTTTATGCCTCGTCTGAGACAATTTCATGAAAAAATGTTCATTAGATGGAATTAATAAGTAGGATCTTTCGCTATGTATTCACTAATACCCTGCTCCTCCAAAACACCACCAACAACAGAGAAAACAAACAAAAGTCTTCAGGAGAATATGTTTTTAGAGCTCTGTTGGCTAGTGCTTTGGCTAAGATAGAAACCAGATGTTGGGCAATGAGTGATTAGCTAATGAAATAACATCTAAAGTTATTTTGTGGGACTTCTCCAAGAACAAGTGTCTGAAAAAGTGGTGGCCCCAATTTAAAATTCACTAAATTCAGCAGATTTTTTTTCTGCAGCTTTGCGGACTTGATCTTTTATCTTCTGCTTTCTTAAAGGAGAGACTTGGTTGTTAAAACACATTAACTTCTATTTCTCAGCAGCTACTTTTATACAGCTATCATCCCTAAATGCTTTGAAACAGCACCAGCCAGGGATCATTTCCCCCCCACTTTATATACACATCTGGTGACCTTTCAGACAGGCTGAGAAACACCCTCCCCTGGCAGAGACCTGGGACGAGGTCACGCAGAACACTTCCCACAGTGATGAGGGGGTGAAAGAGGTTTTCGTAGACGCCGGGCAAGTTGAGTTTCTGTTTGAATTAACATTTCACTCCTATTGGTTTCTTGTGTCTTCAGAGACATACAGCCTTTGAAGGCGTCTTTTCATTATTCAAATGTAAGGAGTTATTTTAATTGTTTAGGGAGGTGGCAGGGAACAGGACCAATCAAACCAAGGCTGGGATTGGGACTGCTTTGAATTCCACACTTAGATATATAGATATATATATATTTAAACAGGAGAAAAAAAATGCTTTTATAGAAAGAAATACAGGATCCTGTTTGTAATGAAATACTGCCTGCAGCATTCAGAACCATAGAAGGTATCTCCTATAAATATTTTCAGTGATCTTTGTCCACGTAATATTTGCTGCATTGTGCCATAATGATACCCTGCACTAGAGGCTGGCAGGTATTCTGCACACGCCTCACACTATTAATCTGACCTGTGGACACTTGTCTAGGAGGAGGTGAGTTAGTCAGCTCTGCTACAGCTCATCAGAAAGATGCGATTTGACATCCCGGTGACATTAGTCCTCTATAGAATTAGGTTGAGGGAGCGCGGTGTCTCAGTACTTCAGGTATTTACTAGTAGTTACGTAAGTTACCCCTTGCAGCAGAGCGCGCGTGACTCCAGCTGAGACAATCTTCTGGGGAGTGTGTCACGGGAGAGGATGGCACTGCACAGTGACTGGACATCCCTCAAATATTTGATGCTCAAAGTTAAGAGCCCTAGTACTCGTGCACATGCACGCATTATGAACAGATACACCCTTTGGTAACAGTTTCTCTTTTTGTAATATAATTCGAGGGGAAAAAAAAACCCCAACAAACAGAATACTGAAGTAATACAAAAATATCTGACTACATTACATGTATATACTGTTACTGGGCTACATGTGTTACTTTACTATTATCACCAATTAATTCAATATTTTCAGAAAGATAATTTTAGAAGGAAACAAAAGTATGAAGGAAGCTAAAAATGCATGCCTTACACAGCAGAAAAAGGTTAGGGAGGACCTTTTACAAGGAAAACCTAATCTCTATCTGCCAAACGTTTAGGAAATGATTCATCCATACAATGTCTTTGTACTGCCTTTCCTCGTCATTAGAGTAGAAGCACGCCCATACCAATTTAAGGGAAGAAGACACAAAATAAAACAAATGATCCTGAATAATTTTTTCCAGAAGAAGCTTTCTGCACACACCTTATCTCTCTCTCAAATCAACAAAATTATCTTGTATCTTAGCATTTACCTTGGGGTTGTCTTCTTAAATAAGAGTCCTGTCAAAAACCCTAAAATAAGCCACTTCTCCCTCAAGCCTCTCAAAATGACACTACTCCATATTTCTTCTGCAACAGCAAAATTACTAAACGTATTTGAAGAATAATGATGAATTCAAAAATGTTCTGATCAATGTGTAAGCTTTCTAAAAATACTTTTGTATAGGATTATATCTATTTACTATTATTGGCACATGTCAAAGGGAAGTGCCACTCTATAGTCTCAAATACAGTGTTTTAAACACCACCCACACAACTTCCATACGCCTAAAGGAGAAGGATTAGTGTCCAGCATGTAATTTTTAAGCTATTTAACAGAGGAATTTAGGTCCTCCATTCCCTTCTGCCCTGATCATGGGTACACAGAATTTTCTTAAACTCCCTGAATGTTGCTGCATTATTAAAAAGCAAAAGACATTAAAATAAACCTGGAGAGGAAGCAAATATTTTCTGAGCATGCAGAGTACAGCACTTCAGTAGGACTGCAGAGATGCAGCTATTCTGGACTGTCGAGTGACACTGCTCCCATTTGAACCAGAGCAGACCACAAGTACGCCTAGGAAGGTAAACTTGTACCTGTGTAACTTACAGTGAACATTTTTGTATGCAAGAGACTCTCTCAAATGTTGCCAGAAAACATAACATGAAAAGGGCATTACTGTATCCAGAGGAAACTCAAAAATATTCAAGCAAATAGTGACCCAGTTAGAAACAACATTCTTTGCAAGTCTCCAGTAAGCAATGTGGATTTTAGTTTATCACTGAACAGAGCATTTTCTTATGACCGCTCCTTCAGTTTTAAGTGAGAGGCCACATGTTTTCGTTGCTTCTGAACTGCAGAACAAACAATTGACACACAGGCTTGAGAAGTTCAGTCCTAAGGGAAAAAAGGAATTCTGACATATCGTGCCAGTACAATTGTTAAATAGTGACATCACGCAGAGCAAATATAGATGAATTTAACAGGAGAAAACAAAAGGTTAAAGAGAGAAAGCGAGCCTTATAAAATGGGGAAACATACCACCAAAAATATCCACTTCCAAAGACATATAACTGGACACTGCTGGAGAGACAGCAAGTTAGTACTTCCCTAAGGGACGCAGGAAGTCTGCATTTCCTGAAGTGTCCCTGAAGGGATACACTTTCTAACTCTGATCTCTAACCACTAATCCATAACTTTTGCATGTCTTCTATATATAAAACACTGCATCTCCTGCCTATCCAACGAGAATCTGCTCTCGTGTCTCACAATCTTGTGTGCCAACTACCATAACTTTCTTTTCTCTATCCTTTTGCACATGCAATTTTACCTTATTCTCAGCCATCCAGAATAGCTGTGAAGACCACTGTCCTTTTCTGTTTTTTAATTATATCTTGCAATTTTCCATTGACTAGCTCTTCTTTATAATGTTATCTACCATCTTGTTCAAACTTGTTTATCTCACATTTGTATGAAAAACACGTAGCGAGATTTACATCTCAGTAGCTCCTACGGAGGGAATGGTACCTTTGCCCTTAGCTCAAGTTTTAAACAATGGTACCAATAAGCCTATTTCCCCGTGCTGCTGATCAGCTGAGGGAGGAACCGTCCTCTAAAAGCCCCATTCCCTATTTACTTCCTTCTCTTTAAAAGTTCCTGTTGCCAAAACACCCGTCTTGGTGGTGACGATGGCTACGGTACTTGGATCGCTGCCTCTTCCTCTTTCATCTCTCCGTCTTTTGGCTTCCCTTTACACTTCAGTTCATACCCAGACTTGAAGCTCTCTGGGCCAGGACTACCTCTTCAGTCCATATTTTCACAGTGTTCAGTCAACAGCAGGGCTCTTGGGAACTATCAGCAGCAAGAACAGGCACCCAAGTCATAAATTAAGGGGATCGACAAGGTGTTAAAACCTAGCTGATCTGAGGTCTCGCTTTCTGACAGCTAAACGTTTTCAAGTAGTCGTGCATTGTGGTCTGCCTGTTTTACTGCTGCTTCTCTGAACCCAAGCCACAGAGGCCCCGTCTGTTCCATCCTGAGCCAAAAAGCACTGACCACAGCAGAACCACAACTACTCAAAATTTAGAGTATCAATATAAAATACGCTGCTTAACTGCTACTGAGAAATCAATAGCCACATTTCCCCCTAAATTCCAATGAAAAATAAATACTTTTTAGGCCTCAGCTGGGGAAAAAAGAAGTATCAAGGCTTTAACATAGTAGTGTGTTTGACCCTGGTAATGAAATAATTTCCATTTCCTCAGAACCTAAAAGGTGGGGGGAAATCAATTCATCTGACAACAATAACAGAAATGCTTTCAATTTTTCAAAGTTTCACAATGAAGATTAAAACCTTAAAAGTTAAAATAAATGGCAGAACTGTGGAGAATTGAAAATCTAAGAACATTGACATTTTGCTTGCTGATTCATTCTGCTACACGGAGATAGCCACAAATCACAAATTTCAATAGTTACAAAGCCCTGCATGACTTCACTGTAGCTTTCAAATTCAGAGGCTGGAAGGATCTGTTAGGTCATCTCGCCCACTCTCCTTCTCAGTTCATGATTGCTCCCAGTGGTATTTTGCACATTTTTGCTCAGAACAGAAAACTAGTAAAAGCTGTAAGGAGCTATTAAAATGAGCGAGGAACTGAGGGAAATTAACATCAAGCACTATACAGTGATAAAATGCGGATAATGAAGAAGCTATCAGATTATGTTTTATACGCGTATTTACAACCCACTGGGGGTTACTAAAGTATCTGTAAACAAATGTAACCACTGATTACATGCCTTACAATTTCACAGTTCCATTTAACATTACTGTTTAGCTGTATGTTTAACTACCATTTGCTTCAGCACAACGATAATGGTAAACCATGGGTGAAGACTCGCTCCACTAAAAACACTTGCTCCAATAATTGTATTCTAGCAATCAGTACAAATTCAAAAATCACATCTCAATTTTACCGTTTTTTTGCTTTTGGCACTATCAAGCTCTTTCTTGGTATAGATCTTAACTTCAAATCTTAACCTTGACGAGGGTGTAAAGTTTGTGTCAATTTATTCCTTAGTTCTTTTTCAGACAGCTCCTTTATTTTCTTCAAGAGGCTCTCTTCCTCCTAGTACCTGATTATGCCAAAGAGCTCCATTCTCAGCCTACTTCAGTCCTCCAGCCTTGGGAAAGTTCTCACTTAGTTCCTGATTTTTGTTTTCACAAAGCTAATCCAAAATTCTGTCTATTCCCTCATCTCCCTGACAGCTTTTCTCCGTCAGTTTCCTTGACAAAGTCAATACACCAAAACTACCCTGGGCCTTCTATTTGGACACTGCTGACCTCATCACTCACCCCCTAATTTGGACACATACTCTACTTTACCCTTGCAGAAAAATCAGTTCTTCCAGTTCTTCCTTAATCATACTGCTCTTGTCCACATACTCCCTCTATCCAGACAATAAAAATCTCATTATCTCCCACCTTGATTTATCAGTCCTCCCTGGACATTCCTAAACCCCACGTCAGTCTCTCCAGACCCTTTCCCAACACCGTATCACTTCAGGGTTTTCCTTCTCCTTTGAAACATGGGATACAGGAAAACCTCTCACTGTTTACTCCTTTTGCACTCTCTGTTTATGTGAGGACTGACGATTGCCATTACCAACGCATCTGCTGCTCTCACAAGCACCATAGCATTCTCTCCCATCCAAGTTTCTCTAGCTACTGCCATTATCTAGAAGTTTTGTAGAAGCATATCAGACATGCAAAAGTTGAGGAGGTATCTGAAGGCCAAGGATGTGTGAAGTTATCTTAGCACCCTGCTCTGACGGAGCCAATCAAACTGCTTGCTGAGCTCTACTTCTGTGTTTTCTACAGAAAAATCAAAGAGCAGCTAGATGTGCGATCATCAGTGACTTGAAATAGTTAGCCTAGCCACTTATTTTGCTAATGAGTGAAGTCATGTGAATGTACACCTGACTAGCTTGAAACACTAAAAGAATGACTATATCCTATGATGCTTATTAATAACAGGATGAAGAAACTCAGCTACAGCTGCACAGTTTTGCAGCAAGTGTTCAGACAGACAAATGTAACAAATCAATACAATTAAAAGTTCCCTATTCACTGGGGAAGAGCAGTGAAAGAAATCAGACATAGAAATATTTTTTTTAATGACAAACTGGACTCTTGGAAATTGTATCTATTGGATTTCATTCCTCAGCAATTATAACATATTGCTTTCTGTAAATGGAACTGTAAGTTACATTTTCAAAAACTGAAAGCCAAAGAGTCGACTTAAAAACATAAATGGCTATTGACCTCCTTCTTGCTATTTAGCGTATTTCAAATTAAAAAATAAGAAAATGACAACATTTCCGAAAGAAATCAAGGCAGAAAATGGATTACAGAAAAGCTTCCAATTCATTATGTTTAGAAACAGGAAGATTATTTTTATGATAATATTATGCTGGGGGAAAAAAAAAATCATAAATTAATCCAATAGTTCCAATTCCCTCCTTCCAACCAGATCAAACAATACATCAGAATTATTTCTTGTGCTACAGTTCACCCATCAGAATGCAAGATCCAGCGCGACTTACTTTTTATTTATGCTCTATTCTTGAGCAGCACTGCTTAGTGACCTCAAAGCAAGGGCTGCTTTTTGCAAACACGTGAGGAGTCCAGGCTTGCCCTGTAAAACCGAGATGCAGCCAGGGAACACGCAGCGTAGTTCCTCCCTGCACTCCTTCACGTGCACTGTGTACCTAACCAGAGTTGGAGGTTTCAGACAGTCCTAGGGGCCTGCCTTTAGGTGGCCAGGTTAGAAACAGATTTTATCAGTTGTTTGCAACACCCAAAATCTTTATGTAGGCTCCGCTTCTAGGGAAGTGATACTAGCATATTTGCAAACTAATTTGTCATAACAGGCCCATTGTAAAAGCTGTGGCTCACAGGCATACCCCGCCATGTATTTCTAAATAGATTAGAAAACAATGCATGGTTTAAAAGCTTCAGGCATTTTGTTTAATGAACAGATTAAATGTAATGCCAAACAAACCTTTTTCTCATCTGTTTATCTGACATACATGCTGTAACATGCTTTTACAGTTACTTAAGCACAATTAACTAAACCTGAGATAATGGCAAGGCTGCCAAGAACAGATCAACTGTTCACTGCTTAGAAGACAGGTAACTAAAATAGCTTCAGTTTATTCAGAAAGAGCTGGGAACACTAATAACAGTTGTTATTTACCTAGTCTCAAAGTAAAGCACCTGACAAGACAGAACTCAAAAAAACTTCCAGGCTATACTAGATGACCAAGGTTACATATGTAATTAACTGGATCTCCCAAGACTGCCTTGATTCTTAGGCATTTTTGGTGCATAGACGCTTTAAACAACAACAAAGAAACCAACCCTATCAAAGCACACACGGAGGGGAGGAGGTCAGAGGGTTAATGCTGAGAATTCATATTTAAAGTTGCATTTTATGAAGAAGTTTAGACAAGCAGGAAGAAACCCAAAGCATAAAAAAGGCATGGCAAGAGCTCTGGGGCCCTGCAAAGGATTAGAAAGCAGTGCTCCAGGGGATGAGTCAGGAAAGAGGAGAGTCAAGTGTGAACAGAGAGAAAGACAAGGGTAAGAGCCAAGTTGTTCAGACGGATTGCTGCAGTTGAAAAATTCTTCTTACCAACCTTGTTCTGATAAAAACTGATTAATATGTTACAGTATCCTACTGTCTGACACCTCAAGCACCTATCTATTGTGCCATCTCCCAAAGGAAAGTGGCAGCACTATTGGAAGGAAACTCAAAGGGAAGCACTGGATTCCCACACAGAAAGTACAAGTTAGCAGAGAAATACAAAGAGGAACACAACAGTGAACAGGAAAGCTGATGAAACTGGTTAAGATGAAATGATAGAAAGAAACAGCAGCTTGTAGAACACAAGATCTGTAAATTGCTATGACAGAAACGCAATTTGCAATCAAGACAGCTGGTAAAGGTCATTCAAGGACAGAGCCCAACAGGGGAAGAGAAGGACCACGAGATTTAAATTCTGAGAGCTGCTAAGCAAGGCGGGGGGGAAAGAGAGGAAGAGAAAATGAAAACACCGAACCAAGATGATGATGGTTAAGTCATTTTTTCAAAGCTCTTGTTCTAATTTTTTTGACTGATGTTTTTTTTAAAAGCCTCATCTGATAGAGACCCCCTACACATCATGTCAATTAATCCTTCAGATAAAGTTATCTGAACTTTTGTGGGTATTTTTAAGATCTTCACATTGAAATGGGTAACACAAAACACGGTCAGATTCCTTTCCTCTAACAAAAAGAGGACTGATACAATGACTTGATCGCACTCTAACATTATGCGGGAAAGAAATTTGTTAGAAGACTGAAGTTACCAGATAACACTGTATGAAACCAAAAAGCTGGAAGCTAGCAGTAGGTGTGTTTAGACTAGCAAAAAAAGGATGTGAAACTGTTGCAAATTCACACTGCAAGAAATTAATTTGCAAAAATGCCAACCTACTCTGCTGGTGTTCTAAATGAATATTGTGGTTTAACCTGCCAGGCAGCTAAAACAACCACATAGCTGTTCGCTCACTCCCTCCCACCACTGGAATGGGGTAGAGAATCGAAAAAAAGTCATGGTTTGAGATGAAAAGAGTTTAATAGGTCAGAAAAGAACAATCATAATATTATTATAATAGATATAATAATAATAATAGAATATACAAAACAAGTGATGCACTGCACAACTGCTCACCACCTGCTGACTGATGCCCTGCTAGTTTCTCAACCGTAGGCCTTCCTGGCCAACTCCCCCCAGCTCATATACTGAGTATGATGTCATATGGTATGGAATATCCCTTTGGCCAGTTTGGGTCAGCTGTCCCGGCTGTGCCCCCTCCCAGCTTCTTGCACCCCTCCTGCGGAAGGCTCATGCCTCCTTGCTGGCAGAGCCTGGGAAGCTGAAAAGTCCTTGACTTAATTATAAACGCTGCTCAGCAACAACTAAACACTAGTGTGTTATCAAAATTATTTTCATACTAAATCCAAAACACGGCACTATACCAGCTGCTAGGAAGAAAAATAACTTTATCCCTGCCGAAACCAGGACGATACAGAATGAAAGACTCATTTTTAAAGAGTCGCTCTTGCTCAGAAAACACAACAGATTGTTGCAGGAACTGTTCCGTGATCTGCTATGGCCAGCTTTGAGCAAGGTGCCAGACTTGATGACCATAATGACTGCTCCCTTATATTTTAAAATATACAAATCTCTTGCCTCCTCCCTCTTAAGTTACTATTATGCTAATAAACATTCCACATGAGAAGGTGATCAAGCTATGCATCTTCTATTCACCAGTATCAGTATCATAAATGAAACTGTTTACCAGAAACAAACTAAAAACTCCACACCCACAACTGCCTACTTTTACATTTTCAATATTGCATTTGCTATAAAGATTTAGTCACCTATCTACCAGTCACACTTAGCATTCATTTTATAACTATTCTTGAACACCAAGTTTCTCCCAAAACTGCTTTTGATTAAACCTTCTGACATTATCTCCAGTTATTCTATCTCTTTCTGTAACAGAACTTGAACAAAAGAAAACAGTAGTCCCTGTGACTACTTTTTAGGTAATACAGTTGTATAAAAAATGTTTTGATAATAAAGGATAAAAACATTATTTCAATTACTTAAAAAACACCTAATATTGTAATAGTTAGAAAATTAAAGATGGGATAATGAAACATACTGTCCATGAGACCAATATAAAGTTCCTAATTCAGGCTTTAGAGTTATCCTTTGTATAATATATACATGTAATGTGAAAGGACGTGATTTGCCATGTACATTATGGAAACAATGTACTATCTTTACCATAGAATGGAACCAATAAACTTCATGCAATATATTCTAATCCATGATTGAGTGTAAGTGCCCTTTACAGAACTGCCCTTAACATTTTTATTCATCCTTTGAGCAAATTACAACATTGCAGAAAAAATAGTAATGAATTTAGCAATTTCAGTCAATTTAAAAGACTTGGATGAGAAATGACCTGTAAAATGCCCACCCACATACTTAGAAACGTTATTTTGATTTTTTGAAAACATCATTCCTTTTCATGCTTATGATGAGAAGGAATTAAGGATTTAGCAAAATGTCAGTACTTACTTATCTCCAAAGAATTTTCTCCAGAAATCTGCAGCATCAGCTTTGGTGATACGGAAGTTATCACCCTGGAACTGGCCATTTGGAAAAATAGCCTTGATTTCTGCTAGCATGTGGCTGAAGATGAGGGACAGCTTTGTTAGGTTTCTCCTGCAGATATAATAGAAAAAAAAAAATCAGATAAAATCCTTAAAAGTCAATAAATTGAATCAATCTTTCAGTATCTCGTATATCCTGCATATTTGTATAATAATAACTGCATGACACAAGAAAAACACTGAGCTTTCAACAAAAAACACAAAGAAATTAAAATCAGTCATTTGTGTTTCCATGTGCTTCTGAGGACGTATTTACTGTAAGTCTCCGTGAATATAAAATAATTTGTTCAGCAACAGAACAGATTTGAGTTCTCAACTGCATATGCCAGATACCTTTCTGATCCCCATAAAGATTAAGCTTGTGCATTTCCATTTCATTCAATCATTGCAGAAGCCGAAATTTATACTAATTAGACAGTTGATACATTTAAGAAAAAACAACAAACCACCACACCAAAACCCTCAAAATTTATTTTTATATATGACATCAAACCTATTTCAGACCAGGTTTCTAGAAATATAAACACAGGACAGGACTAGGTTTACTCTTTTTCCCTATGACAATTTTATTCTTTTTATTCTTTCCAGCTTCACCTTCCTGCAGCCAGTTCCTATTCTCCTTTTACATGCTTTCTCTTTAGTTAAAGCTTGTTTTCAGTGTCATGTTTGAAAGAAAACCAAGCTGCTTTACTATTGGTTCACTTCCATAAGCTTTCCAGACTTAAATCAGTTAATCAAAAATCATTTAGTTTTTGGCACAGAAATTCCATTTAGTATAGTGAAAGAACACATCATCTTAAATGCAAATAATCCTTTCATATGGAAAAATCTGCAGGAGATGGCGGGGAAAGGAAAGGGAAGAAGGGTAAAGCAATCTTTACGGAAGTTTCCTTCCGGATATTCCTTATATCAGCCTGGCAGTAAAAAAGGGGCATTTTCCCATCTGATATATGAAATAGAGTCCACTCAGGAAATTGGGCAGTTTGTGATGAAGAATTTGTATTCTTGTGTATTTTAATGAAGTACTTCAATGAATTAGAAACCCCTATGTCAACCCCATTCAACTTTCACGATCTCAGGTACCACTTCACAGTGCCTCAAACAATGTAATGAAAAACATAATAAAATGCTTATCAATCATGTAATTTATAACTGCTTATAGACAGTATTTTAAATAAATTCAAACTTATGAATAAGTTCCTAGTCATATGAAAAGATTAAGATTCAACTGATAGATTTTTACACATGCATACCAAAGAGCTTTCAGAATATTAGCATTTTTCATGCTCGAAATCTTAAAAAAACCCAAACCAGTAAAACAGATTTCCCAGTATCTTCCTAAAAGAATATTCAACTTAGAACTGAAGCAGTAATTATGTCAACTAAATTTGTGAATAACTTGTAATAGAGATTCCTGTGGAAGCTGATTTTACTGTAGGTTTTGCTACCAGGAAAACTATGATAAAGACAGTTATTTTGAAAACATAAGCATTTTAAAACAAGCAAACAAACCAACCCCTGATGAATACTCTCTCTCTCCCCTCAAGATTCAGAATGGTTGTAGGGCTAATTCTTTCAGAGTCCTTTAATTCCTCCAGTATAATCAGATGTCTATAATTACGATGCCCAACTGTTATTTTCTGGATTTGTTCCTTGCTACCCCCCTTCCTATTTCCTTTGTACTTTAATTACACACACGTGTTCTTTATTATTTTACTCCTCAGAACTCCAGCCTGATGCAAGCAACGACTATTTTAATGTGGCTTCCTCAGCCTGCCCTAGACCCAAGATTCAGCAAGGTTTCGTACTCAGGATGGATGGGAACGTGATTTGGTGCAAGTTTGAACAGAGCCTTCTCTCACCTGGTACACAATATATCTGTCTACATTAGCAATGTACCGTGCTGCAGGGGTACTTTTCAGGTACAGATTTACCTAGTGAGCTATTACGAAACCTGTTGGATTTGTGAGGCTTGAGCCCTGTGGTGAACTAAAGGATGAAGTCATGTACAGCTGTCATCTGGGGCACTTCCTTGCCCGGAGGGGAGCGTGTGTGTGTCTGCACGCACGCATCCATGCCCACGCATTGCCTATTAGGTATAGCTGCACAGTTCGTGACCAGAATCAACAACTGGTAGGAACTGGTCAGCGAATGCACAGTATAGACTGGCATCCAAATGGCTGTATCTAAATCACAAAGCCTGCTCCTTCCCTCTTTAAACAGCACCAGTCAGTAAGTGCATCAACAGACTTCTGTTTCATTATACAAGTTGGTTAAAACAAATAAAAAAGTCAGATTACTTTTGTGTTTGTATAAACAAGAGAAAAATGTTTTGATATCAAACTAAAATATCTTCTTTTTATCTGACTGTAAAGCTGAAACTTGAAACCAACTAGAACCTTATCTGTGCCTGAACATACATCACAGCATGTAGGCACAGCAGAAAACAGCAAATTCCTCATCATTTATATATATTGTAGCTGTGTTTCCTCCCTGATTTTCAATCTTGCTGTACCAGATGATTAACTCAAGTCCTTCTTTGGTTTCAAATAATCATGATAAATCATGTCTTAACTTTTCACTTACATATATTATCTTTAGAATTGTAAAGCACATATTGTACTTTTTTGCTTAGATATGCTTACATGATACCAGATCTCAGTAACTTATTGAGACAGAAACACTAAGCTCAATGACCAGAAATGGTTTAAGAATTATACAAGGTGCAGAGATGATGCCATCAGGGTGGGCCACTGATTCTCTCCACCTGCGCATTTCACTCTTCTGACAGCATCCATCCATTTTAGCACATGCAGTTTTGCTGGTTTGTGGACAGCTTTCCCAGGGCATCTCAAGAAGCACATACTCCACTTTATCCACTTGACAGTCTGTGTGGCTTCAATGTATAAGTTTGGATGACTCCTTTTTCTCTCCATATATATAAAGGTGGAGCAGTGTCAAAAATTTTCAGTCTTATTTGTCATTCATAAGGGTAAGACAAGGTATTCAGGTCCTGTTTCTTGGAAAAACAAGAGCTAAAACCATCAGCTTTGGCATTTTGGTGAATAATCCTAATAGAAACCAAAGAACTGGTCAGTCTGAGCCACCTATTTTCGGTCTCATTCCCACCACGAGTCTGCATCTCTGACCGTAACAGCTTTTCTTCTCCAGGTCACAGTGAAGACTGTTGCAGTGGCAGAGGGACAACTGCACTGTCAGTCCGGCGGCACAGAAGAGCTGAGCACACACGTGCTCTGGAGAAGCCCTTTGCCTCACTAGATGCTAGCAGGGGAGAGATATCTTAAGGGATCATATTGGAGCTACACCTCAAAAAACCACTATCCAAATTATAGAGAAACAATGGTTTTAATGCCTCAGCAACCAGTCCTCAGGGCTTAAAATTGTAATATACTTTCAGTGGCAACCTGGAGCAGGTCAGAGGTGGGATTTCTTTCCTCAGCTGTGTTACGCTTGGTACAGGGCACAAATATCTCCTTTATTTCTGTAGAGAGAATGGCTTTCGTGCTGATCAGAAAAACCTTATCTTTCAGAAATAAAAATCAAACAACATTGCCTCTTTATACCAAACTGAACTGAGATGACCATTCTTTACAATATAATAGCTACTGTGGTAAAATTTAAGAATATTTCAACACTAAATGATGCTGTATCAACTGCATTTTATGTAACGCATAGTGTAGGTCTCTTCCATATCTGCAACATACTCAACACCTACTGATGTTTTTCCTATGATGAATGCTCAGCTTTTGCTAACTTTCTTTCACCAATTCAAACTGATGTCATATACTTCAAACCCCTTGTAGAACTTGACTTCTGAAGTACCAGTTTTTCAGTCATACTGTTATTTGTTGCCAGACATGCTTGTACATGACAGATCTACTGAAGAAGCAATAAGGTTTAAACCAACCCCAGAATGCCTAAAATATAAAAATTAAAAAAAAAATAAATTAAAAATCATTTTTCATTTGGTATGAATTTGTAAAGGTCTATTGAATCAGTAAACATATTTTGGTTAATCAGAAGAAAGATGCATTTTCTTGATTTCAAAATTAACCTGCCTTTTGGAGTTATACCTCACCAGCAAGTTTTCTAAAATACAGACATTAAAGCCTGAAAACAAGAAGTGTGAGTTTGCTCACTTTTCAGTAAATGACTATATGCTGAGTCAATTTTCTCTTCAACTCTGGAGAGGGGGGGTCAGGCTAGAGAATACTGCAAAGATTTCATACCTGGAGGACTTTTCAAATACCCAGTCAGACGCGATTTGAAAATAGGGCTTAAGAATGGAAATACTACAACATCCCAGCCATAATCAGAGCAGCGGCAGCTAGGAGTAGAAGGTCTGAAGCAGTCCTACCCTCCTGGATCTATTAAACAGGAAAGTGACGCATGACTGGCATGCAGTAACACAGATGAGTTTTGGCTGTGTTAACTTTGTAATCACTGTATGAAAGCTAATTTTACTTTTTGGAAGGCAATATGGTCTAGTAAACAGAACTGGATAGGGAATTAGGCAGTGCCACTTCTTTTCTGCCACTGGCCTGACTGATGAGGTGGGAGGAACATCTGTGTCCTGCATTTGCTGCCTATGTGGACAAACAGAGTAAAATACTCAGAGAGCTCCAAACAAATACGCTTGGCAGAATCAGCATATACATAAATATACAAAGCAAAGCATACATCTGTGCCCCGATCCTTCATAATTACTGGATTTCACAGATGATAACCAAGACAGTGTCATTTTAGCAATATGTACTTATATTTCATGCAACAATTTCAAAATGCATAAACCTGCTTACATCCTGTATGTATATATCATTTCTACTTTCATACTTGTATATTACTATCTCCCATGAAAAACAATTATTTTTATTTTACAACTACACATATTTTTAGAAGAAAAACATAGTGTAAAAAAAGAAGCCAGACTGTATATCTTTGCAGCTATGTCACTCCAAAAATTAGGTTACTGCTAGGTTTCCTTCTTTGTTGCATCTAGTAAGTGTTTAATCTTTCTGCACCCACATAGATATACTTTGTTAAACAACAACCTGCTGTAATAAGCAATACGTCAACTTTCCAAGCTCATAATATATAACTCAATCCCCTGGCACAGAAAAAGAGTCTTTAGAGCTAGAATAAAATCCATTTGGCTAAGAATATTTTCCAGATAGATCTGACACAAAAGTATACCAGACTATTACTAAATAACAGATAATTCCTCTACAACTCTTACTTACAAAAATGGTACAAAGACAGCTCTGTTAGATGGCAAAACTGCAAATCATAACTGCAGTTATGATCATAAGTTTGAAACACCTTCGTAGGGTGAATTGTTTATTTTAACTTTTAAAAATCCGCACACTCCCAAATATTAAGGCTTCAAAATCCAAAGCATATGTACAGAGTTCATTTCACATAATTAGTTATATTCAAAACAGATTTCTGATCCATATGCTCGAGTTGCAGTAAAACATAGGTATCATCCCTACAAAATACATGTTACTAATTTGAAGGGAAAGAATAGTCTTGTGATTCAGGTACAAAAGAGGAAAGCGAAGACCCATGTTCTGAGCTCTTCCACTCTACTCTCCAACAGTTCAGGCTTCCATTCTGTGAAAAAAGCCCTTTCCAAATTATTTCCCATTTGTATTTTGCCACCATGAAAAAAAACGATAGCTGCCCATGAAGCCTCTTGACAGATTATACTTCTGCCATTAACTACTGACAAGTGACCCACAGGAATGCACCAAGTTCAGGACAAATCATGAAAAATAAAAGTATTTCTGAAGAGACAAGTGAATTTCTGAAGATCTCCAGAAGGCACAGGAACATGACTAAAAATGATATATGCTGCTAGCAGTTCAGTCTTGATAATCCAGTATAACCCTGACTCATTTATCCCCCTTCCTCTTTCAGAACTTCCCCTTTCACAGACAGCAAACATATGAAAAAACCCCAAACTAAAACAAACAAACCCCCCAATGCGGCTGTTTTAGAAAACTATAGGTGTAGAATACAGTCAGATAGTCGTAACAAATGGAGCTCTCCTTATCACTTCAGAGGAAGTAAAGGAAACCAAAGGTTCCTGTCAACATGCCTGCAGAGAAAACAACTGCCTACCATAATATTTGGCAATCAGCTTAACTCTGGATTTGTGCAATAATTATTTTTAAAAGCTATATAAGGACAGGTATTGTTCAGGGACCAAAGTATATGGGCCTATTCTTGGGATGAAATATTCCTAGAACTAAGAATAAGCATGAGCTCTATTTCCTACTTGTGCCACTGACTCATGGAAGGAACACAAAGAACTTAATTTTGCTGTGCTTTACTATTCCTCATCTATAAGCCCAGAAAAAAAAAAAAAGACTGTCTTAAACATGGTGAGGTTCAGCCAATAATTAAAGTCATCATATGCTAAACATGAAAAACAAACACAAAATTGTAAAAAACTAGCTGGAGGCAACTACTACTTTTCCTTGAATCCTGGAGGAGTTGAGCTTACCATGAGTAGGAAAGCAGTACCCTTCCTTGAGTGTCTCTCCATCAGCCTCTTTCTGACAGATACAAGGAGTATTGTGCAAGTCTATTGCAGCTGTGCTATTCACGATGAATAGATACCAAAAGGAAAAACAGCAGACTTTGGGTAAGATTTGGGCAAGGATGTTTGCGAAAACAAAGTTAGTTGATCACAATGTCACCCTTGACTTTTCCTCCATCTTTTCCTTTGCTTAAAAATCATTTGACATTGATATACCAATTTCCACCAGAAGTCTGGTTCCTTTCGTCCTCATATTTTACAGACCAGAAAAGTATCAAAACGGAAGGAGCCGATGCTTGAAGAATTGAAAATTTCATTCCATCTTTCAAAACTGCTTACCAGCTGTCATTGCTTCTATAGTAGGTATTTCCTGCCCTATTTATGCAAAAATAAAGAATGAACATAATATGCAATAGCTTAGTAAAGAAAATAGAGTATAGATACAAAGGAAGGAAGATGGCATGGGCTTCTCCAAACCTAAGGCTCTCTATAAACTGATGAGTCTGTCTGCTCACTACTCTCTCTCTGATCTTTCATTTAGGAACTGGCATGCCATTGCACCTACCAACAACTCTTAAGCAAAGTTCTATCCAAGGATTATATTTGAGTTTTTGCTAAACAAACACTCCATGCTGCAGCAATCACGAGTAGCTCTCATCAGCTGGGCTTTACAGACCATGTTTTGAAAATTTCACTACTTCCAGTCCTGTCCAAAGGACAATTATCCAGCACAGATGAATGTCTCAAGGTACTCCTGAAGCCATTTAATCTCTCACTACTACTCAGGTATACACGGTAAAAAATATATCCATGAAATGAAAATACAAAGTGTGTTAGCAGGAATTAAAGTAACAAAGGAAATACAGTCTGCATAAAGCAGAATGCGAGTTGTCAAAAATGAAAAAAGGTGTGTTGACAAGCTAAGTATCTAATAGTTTTCCCCATAAATAGTTATTATCTCTACTTATGCAAAAGGACAGAGGTAACAAAAAAAAAAACCCCTCTAGAGAATGCTTCTCACAGAAACAAACTTGAATAAAACTGATGTAAATATTTACAAGTATAAATACTTTGTAATAGATAGTCAATCCTATGACATTATAAGTAGCAACATAAACTAAGAGCTAACAGATTTATTGATTTTACTACCAAAACTTTTAATTGAGCTACTATATCATCCTTACAAAACACATGATTTAACATACTTAATCTGATATGTATAGAGATTAAAAAAAAAATAGAGCTGGACACTGGTTTGTTTAGTTTTATTTGCTACTTTCTAACAGTCAGTTGCTTTTGCACTACGGTCTCACTCATCAATATCAACATGTTATTTAGCACTGTTTGGCTTCCTCCATCCTCCTCCTGTAGATGTCTTTGCCTACCAAGATCCAATGTTATTAACTGAACACTGACTTAAGTCTAAAGCCAAATATCTGCATCTATAAACGAAACTGAAGTTGTCACAGAAATCTGCAGGAACAACAGTAAATCCTGTTTTTGAAAAGTTGAATTAAGTCACTGAAGACAAATATGTAAAACTTTTTAAAAAAACATGAGAAAATTAATATGAAACAAGGAAGAAGCAATTAGCATCCTTTCACCATCTTTCTGCAAGTGGAAGGAATATTCAAAAGGACACTTGGCCAAAATAAGCATTCTGTTAAAGGCAGAGCTGTGGTCGGTGTCATTTTTTGGTACCTGACTAGGACAGTAAACACCCTGAATTTCATTGCAAAGTGAGGTCGCTGCTATAATTCATACTATTCATGTACTAGAAGTATAACTAATAGCATCAACAGGCGTTAGCATTTCCCCATATAAACATCACCCTCGTAATTCTTGGGAGGATTACTTGGTTTGGAGATTATCCCTGCCACGGATAACGCTCACCCACGCCAGGCCAAGCCAAGCTGCGTGCAGAAAGGGACGCTTCTGTACGTGGAGCAACTCGAGTGACTCCGGAAGGGACACAAGGCTGAGCTTGCCACAAATCCCGCCACAGCCAGCGGCAGCATCCCGAAGGCCAAGGATAGCACAAGGATGCGACTAAATGCTTTATCTGCTTGACGGCAATCTAGCGCGAGCAAGGGAACGTGGTTTAGTTCTGTGTTGTGCTTCACCTAGTTTGCTGTCACTCGGCACCAGGAAACTCAGTGGTTCCGAGGTGCTAATACCAAACAAGCACGTGTGCCATACAGCACCCTGAGTAAATCTCTTAGTGCCCGGGTCTGCCTGTTATTTGAGCAGCAAACAGCTGATTACGCTTCACTTTTTTGGGTTGCGGTGTACTACTTTCTTACACAGAAATAGTCCAGAACAAATAGTGCAGGCTGCTTCTTTCGGAATTTTCTATTCAGACTCTACTACCTCACCTTAAAACATGCTGTTATTATGTTTCTTAAGTGAAATGAATTAAAAAGACACCCCACAGAAATGAGCATCCTCAGCCATAGGCAATATGAAGTACTTAATTTTAAATTCAAAATCTACTGAATTCTGCAACAACGCGGTTTCTTGTGTAGACAAACCTTTCTGATTGTTAAACTGTTAATCTAAAATTTTTCAGGCTTACTGCTCTCATCACACTCAACGACTGTGGAAAAAATCTGCAACGCAATCTAGCCATTTGTGAACACAGGACTAATAATACTTTTTGCTGACATTAAGAAGTTTTGTGAAACTAATATGCATATATGCCTTTTTACACATGTATCGTTCCAGAAACCTAAATCTAATTTTGATATTTAACAGGAAATGGTCTTTGGATCCTATGTGCCTCCCAGCATGCCTGTGAAAATTTACACAAATTTGGCCAAATGATGAAACTGAGGGAAATCTTACCCAAGAGGCCCCAAAACAAAATTCAAAATTCTCAGCTCCTGTGGTTGACCACACTACATACAAAACATTTGCAGACAACTCAGCTTGAGCTAGCTTGCAGCTGTGGGGCACAACGCTAATTCTTAAGTAGCAGGCTTTCAACACCAAAGAGGATAGGATAAGAAAATTCTTCTCCGTTTCGCCCAGTCAAGCCCACAACAGACTCAGAAAGGAAGACAAGCTGATTGAAGTGCAAAGACGACAGAAGCTAGAAAAGGGAGGCGGAAAGAAATAGATGGCAACATTGAACTCAGTGAAACTTGAATTAAAACGTATGATAATGAAGAGCAGCATAGGAAAGCTCATGAAAAAATGCCAGCACTTTTAGAGAAGAATTTGATCAGTATAAAAAAAAAAACCTATAAGGAGATGCATTAAACATCAGGGAAAAACGTATATATTTTATGTTTGCTTGCTAAGTGAACATCTACCCTGTGCATTCAGGCCTACCCAGGCAACAGTTCCATAGAATAAGAAAATTTCATACTATATTTGGAGACTATCACAATGTACAAATACAAAGGAGCACCAACCATGGTCATACATATAATCTTATTTCTGGTAATTCTTTTGAGATCTTACCTTTTCAATTTTAAAATGTTGTAATTTTTTTTTTGTAAGTCATAACAAGTGTAATAGTATTTTTACCAGTCAGATATTCTAATACAGATAAGGGATCTGAACAGAAGTTTTAAAATAACTTAACATTCACTTTCATGCATTAGGAGTGTAGAGAAGAATCGAAACTGCTGTATTTTTTTTAGATTATTTTAAAATGTGCCATAACCTGCAGAGATGCTTATTACCTGCTGTGTCACACATGATTTCCACTGAGTGCAAGTCAACAAGCTGTTCCAACATTCCTAAGAAACTGGGCAAAAGGGAATTTTCTTGGCTGAGCTGCTTCTGAGACCTGGTCAAGAGACAATGCTGAGCTGCACATTTTGCCCTAGAATTCAACTTTTTCTAAAGTCCTTTGATTTTACTTTTTGAGCCTCTTGTACATGATTACTTCAATGTACTACTTCTGTGGTAGGAGCCTCTCATCAAAAGCAGAGTTCATTGTTTTACAAAGACTAACCCTCTTCATCCCACGTATCTTCCTATTAAACATATCATCATTAAATGAATAGAGGAACTCTCCAACTCTACATCTTCACAAATATATTTTTTCGCAGACCTTCAAATATGTCAAAATAAGAATTTTTACCCTAAGCCCTGACATAAGATTCCATGTAGAGTGCTTTAATGAGAGTGGCTGCCTAAGAATTGTCATTAAAGCATTCTACAGGCTGTTTTTCACATGGTCTAAAATACATTGTATTTACCAAAATGAAAGTCCTAGTAAGAGCTAAACAACCCACTGAAATACAATAATCAGCCTTCAAACCATGTCTCAAGTAATTTCTAGAGCTAAAGTTATTGAATACCTATCAAACATATAATAAAAATTCCCATTTCCTCAGATGCACTTTAATCAAATCCACCTGAAATCATTCACTGAAAATGATTTAAACATTACATAGTGCCGAGATGCAGCTTGTTTGCAACATTCAGTTAACAAAAATCTCTGTGTCACACAGCTAAGCAGCATCACACTGGCACAGAAATACACAAAACAACATCTATGAAGTACTGAAACCGTATGTGGGTCTTAGAATAATCCCTGTGTTTATTTACTAAGAGAATGTAAAGTGACTTTCATTCAAAGGAGAAAGTTACCATCTCTGGCCAAAAGCAGTAAACAATACAAGTCTACCCTATTCACTTTCATATATACCCTGAAGCAATCAGCCTCCTGTCCTCTCACATATTAGGAGCACTTCTGAACCATTTAAAATCAGATACATTGCTGCCAGGTTGTGTTAGGAATTTTATCTATACAGAATAGCAAGGAAAGAAAAATCAAATACTTTTTTCCAAATAGTTACTTGAAATAGTTTCCTGATGCTATACCTACTTACAGCCCATGAGGATCAGGTCAGAAGATATCTAACAGGACAATTAGGGACAATCTGGCACCAAATGGGAATACAGCACAGACCCTGGGAGAAGTCTAACAGATTTCCTCTTTATTATAAAGTGTGTGATTTCATACTAACTAGAAAACATAGAACTGGCTGAAATATTTTCAGCAGTAATTTGGATTGAGTAAAAGCAGGCACTAAAAAATGCAGGGATATAGCTAGACAGACAGCTGTATTTTTCATGAAAACTGAGGCAGAATCTTTACCTTCAGGAAGTACTGATGTCAAATTTCAAAACAGAAGATGCCTGTACAAATCAAAATAAAGCAGTTTGCTTCTTCACTCCTCATGTCCCATGAGAAGCAAAGGAAGAGGACAAAATGAACAAGATTGAAAAGTTCTTTGTGAAACACTATTTTTCTTTTTCGGTCTGAAGTACAGTAACCAATCAAGAAATTTATACCCTGACCTGCTTACTGGATTTTTTTTCCCCTTGCAACATTAGTAAGTTTATCCTATTTCAATGACTACATTTATGAACATGGGTCATCCCCCACTGCTTTCAACCAGTGGTGATATTTTCATATGTGGACACTTCAAAATGGGAGACAATCAAACATTTTGAAGAAAGCTACGTAGCCATGGCCTAAGAGCGATGGTCTGGCATGAATAAATAATTGGGCTAAAACCAACCTGGAAGCAGAGGGTAGGTATTAAGGGTTTGTGCCCGAAATGGAGGGAAGCACCAGCTGGGATCTGCTCTGTTCAGCACATTCAAGGAAAGCAGTGAGCAGCAAGGTGACAAAGTTTGCTGATTGCATAAAGCTACTCCAAGGCTGTAAGGGTGACAGAGAACTGCAGACAGCTGCAGTGACTGAATAACACAAATGGCAGGTGAAGTTCAATACATGTGGAGGCAAAACAACATATCCGAAAAATAGTCTTGACCTGATGTACAAAAGGCTCTGAGCTGACCATTGCCACTCAGAGCAAGGCTTTGGATTATGGTAATTCCATGACAGTATTGGCTCAGTGCTCGTCAGCAATAAAAATGCAAATAAAGTCTTACGACTTATTAGCAAAGGAACAGAGAACAAAAGAGAAAACATAATTATGTCACCATACAGAATCACAGTCACCTCTTATCAAACCAGATACATAAGAACAGGTATCTCAGAACCAGATATAAAGGGGACACATCAAAAGACAACAAGAATTATGAAAGGTAAGAAATGGCTTCAAATTGAGGAGGAACTGAGCATGACTCTCAATCTTGGACGAGTAACCAGAGAGGAAATCTGACAGAGGTCTACAAATTGTGAGTGGCATAAGGAAGATGGACGGGGACTGACAGTAACGAGGACATTAAATGAAGCTGACGGGAAGCAAGCTCAGAAGATCCCTGGTGCACAGAAGTTGTTGCCTAAGGATACTGTGGAGGCAAGTTTAAACAGGCTTGAGGGTAGGCTGGAAAAACACCAGGAAGAGCGGCTGGAGGTTACTAGAGTAACAAAGCACAACAGGCTCAAGAAATCCCTGAGCTACAAAATGGCCAAAGTCTGGGAGAGTACTAGGGGAATGTACTATATTATGCATGATTGCCCCATTTATTCTTCCTTAGGTATCTGCTTACGCTCGCCATGAAAAACAAGAATGACCATACTGATTCAGATTAAGGGTATGTCTTAAGAACTTAAGACATGGTACTTAAGAACATGGTATCCTACGTTCATAAATTCACTTATTTCACTGCTCGTACAGTTTGATTGCACAAAACTTTTAATATTTTATACTAAATTAATTTTGGATGCCTTGTTAAATGGAAGCATCCTACAACTTGACAATCATCCTTTTTCACTCCCATAATTAGGATTTAGAAGTTGAAGTTGCCCAAAACGCAGACTGCATCATGAGTGTGGCTGTGTGTTCCACTGGGAGGGTGGCCTGGAAATGTCTAGCAGTAGGAAAGGGTACGCCGATGGTGCAACACTGTATTAGGCAAAGATCCAGAGGAGCGCCAGGGCCATTCAGTGCTACGCTGTGCTTTAAAATGATACACACAACAAGAACCTAGAAGGGTACTTGCTGACACTGGAGAAGTGAGTAGTGTTAAGAGAGCTGATAGAGAAGTCAAATCACAGATGTCTTCCAAGATAACCACCTTTAATAGTGACAGCGAAGTAAGATAGCGTTCCTAAAATTAGATCAAGAGGCTCGTAGAGGGCAAGAGTCAAAGAGGAGGAGAAAAGGTTACTATACCACAGCTGGAACGGAAACATCAAAATTTGAGTGGCAACATGAAAATCTGTACATTTTACTCACTGTTACATCTCATCACATGCAAGCCATTAAAACAATACACACAAATACAATCGCAACTGGAAATAAAATAGCCTAAAATTTCTTCCAGCAATATTTCTTTTAAGGTATGAAAGTTCTAAGAGTCACACCCAATTTTTATTCCCCTGAGACTAAACACTTATGCAGTTTTGCCTAGCAATACAGTTTAATTTGCTACTTGCAAAAGTAAACACTTTCTGTGATTATGGATTCCTGGAATGATCAACCAGCCTTGGAAAACAAATTGCTTTGAAACAGGAATGTAAAGCTAAAGACAATAGTATTCTTCTACCAAACACCAAAGCATTCCAGCTCTTGCTACCACAGAAAGTAAGAACAGAGAAAACAGCAGACACGTCTTAAGTTGAAACAAAAATCTCTGGATACTAAGAAATCCAGCTGTAAGTTTCTAACAGCTCTTTTTTCATGAATCATCTTCAAATCACTGCACTACATATTCTGGCAAATTCTCGCCACCTGAAAATACTTAATATAAGTATTAAGATTATAAGATTATATGGAATTGTATATACTATCTTTAGCTTGGTTTAGTTTGTGGACCCAACATTGCAATTTCTCTAATTGCTTGAATGCTGTAGCTAAATTTAAAGGAAAAAAAAAAAGCAGCATATATTCTAAAGAACCACCAGGCTAAAATATTCGTAGTCAAAAACATATTCCCACTTCCGGTCTTCAGATAGTCATGTTGGGATAGGAAAGGAGCATTACTTCCCAAAGTGTACCATGTATTTAATTGCCCTTTTATACTACAAAGATTGTTTAGATTTGAAGTGAAGGGAAACAAAACTAAAAAAATGAAAGTGCATTCCTTCCATCTCTGGGAAGCTCAGAGCACCAGCTACCATGGCAGATGGCCTGCTGAGGTTTGGCACAGTTCAAAATACCCATGAAAAAGAGCTCCACTTGGTGTGGCATATTTGGTGTTGGAAACCACTTTCACTCATACTAGCAGTTTTCATCCTACATAAATGACATCTGACATGAACTGGCTGACATAAATGCTATTTGCTGCTGTTAGTCATATTTAGGTTACTATAACAAATACTTGCGATCAATAGCTATCATTTGATCTTATAGTCAAACAAATTACAAAGCCTCTATATCTGCTAAAGAGAACGAAAAAAAATCATTACCAAAATAAGAACCATTACAGCTGCCTACAGCAGTTATGTACTAAATAAGCCTGTGCAGTCAAGTTTAACAACATCTCAATCTGTATCAGCAAAGACAGCATTCTGGAGAGTTTTTGTGCCCCAAGCCTCCGCACAGCCTGCCCTGTCCCTGGCCGGCTTCCCAGAAAGAAGCAAGGTCCTGTACACCAGTTTCCACCAGAAGTCTCACAGTACTTCTTCATTCCTCCTATTCCCTAATGGCTGAAAGTAAATTTTTCAACTGGCTCCCAAAGAAGAGAGAGGAAAGAAGGTGACAGGCAGACAGGAAAGGGGGCACAGAGGAGGCAAAGGCCAAATAGTTTTCCTGGGGCTTCTTGCTTCCCACCCACCAGGCCACATTCCACCGCTCCAAAAGGAGAGCCCCCTCTTTACTATGGAAGACAAAATAGTATCTGACGTAGAACATTCTCTTACAAAATGCTCATCCATGGAAAAAACTGAAGCAAAATGTGAAAGATCCAGTGCGTTGCACTCACACGCTCTCATGCCAGTCTAAATCCCACCGGATCACAGCAGACATTTGGGAAGGGAAAGAACCGTACTTCATGTTAATACTCTGAACATATAAAATTCCCAAATACTTCTCCAAAGAACCTGAAGATGAAAAGGCCTGGCTGGTATGTCATAGAGACTCATTGTTCAAGTCCAGAATATTAAAAGGTTAGCCAGCCAGAAGAAACTTTTCTTTTGCCATGACTGATGTTAGTTAAAAGGTAAAGAGATCTAGAGAAGATTTGATAAGGACATTAAAAATATTTTTTTAAAAAGGTAGGGAGTAAAGGAGGATACTATAAAACCCTTTGAAAGTTGAACAATGAGAGAAAGATATAAAGGTAGAAATGAAAAGTGGAAAATATACATTTCTGATTCTTCCTTCAGAACTTTATAGTTCATTTTCCTCCAAGTTTAGTCACCTTAATTGCACATATGATTCACAAGAGGCACAGTTGCTAGTAACAGAAGATACATGACTAACAAGGCAGAATAAGTTTTGATTTCAATAGGTAAGGAAGACCTCAGTATAGTTGAAAAATTTATTTCAGTCAAAATGTACAAGTATGTGAAGAATAACTCAATTTGATTTTTCCATTTCTTGGTCTTTCTACAGTCTGGCTGGAAGGAGTCTAGTAATGTCAGCAACAATACACTAACACTGAGCAGTTCATCAACATCTCACACGAGCTGTACATAACTCTTGGAGAATATGAAAGCTATTTCTTTCCAAAAGCAAGCCCTTAGTATATGTTAGGAACAATGTAAATAAGTTTGAACTGAGACTGTGCTAAGCAGCATTTTTGATTTGCAATATTTATACAAAGAATCACAACTATGGAAATAAAGTGTTTTCAAAGTATTTATTTCTGAACAGTCTACTCTGGCTTCACTTAAATGTTTTTAATAGCACATTTAAGCAAAATGCCAAGGGATAACATAGCCCCTTTCGGAAGAAAGAGCAATGCTAAATAAATCACAACTAATCTAAACTCTCAGATCACTTAATGGTAATTTTGAGTGGAGATGAACTGATAGGAATGTGTTCAAGAGAGGGATCACTTTTCCTGCAGAATAAAGTTGAGTCCCCGACTACAAAGTTGAATCAGCCAAACAGGGAACATTAACATTGCAGAGGATCTCTCTGAAACAGGTGTGACCCTCCGAGCAGGTGCTGGGAGGTCACAGACATCTCACTGCAGGCTGGGGACTTGCGTATGTCACATAAGGTTCTAGCTTTCCAAACTTGCACCTGTGCAAATTAAGCACAAGCAAGTGTAAAACATCACCAATTCCAACTCTGTACAGCTGCCAGTGTGTGCACAGGTGCAGCTTCCCTGTGACTCGGGGCCAACATGTTTAATGCCACGACCACATGCCACCACTTCTTCCTCATGCAGTCCACAGCCAACCCTCTACAATGGGTATTTAAATACTTACAATGGTTATTTTTATCATCAAGGCTGCGTGGGGGGAGCTGGAGGGGGAGATCCTGGAAGCATTCAATAAAAACATCCATCCCATTTGTACACGGGAAACTTAAGCCTGCTTTCAAGCTGTGCTGAAGTAATTTCACAGTCAATTCATAGAGCTCAATGGATTCTGCTGCAAACAAGTCTTGGCTGCAAACAAAGTTCATCCCACTGTAAATCTGGTGCTATATTCAGATGGCCTAAATTCCACCTAGCCCACCATGTGCTTTTTTTGAAAACTCATGAAGTAAGGCCCATTGAGAACCTGTAACGGGGGGGGGGGGGGGGGGGGGGGGAAGGATAATTAGCGCATAATCCCTTCTAAATGTCTTTGATCTAAAACCATACTTTTCCCCAGGTATTAGAAATGTCATTGAAAAAGACTTCTATTGATTTAAAAAATTAAGAGAATCATAGACATTTATGCTTTGTTTCAAGAATTATTATCAGAGATTTTTTTTTTTAATAGTCTCGTTAGACACTTTACTACTTCTGATGAATACCAGCTCACAAACCTACAGAACTGAAAATATTTCCACTTAGAATAAAAAAGAAATTTTCTTCCACTTTCTCTCCAATTTTCCCTGTAAAAACAAAACCAACTTAATGATTTTTGCTCAAAAACTCAACGATTTGCAAAAGTTTCAGGTCAAATATTTGTAAGGAAATCACTGGAAAGGGTTCTTTATAAAAATTTATGGAACATGACTTAGAGTTGACACCATATACTCCATCTCTCTCTACATTAACCAAAAAGACCCTTTCAACCTACATATTCAGGAAAACCCTGAAATAATGGAAAGGCATAAAAGACAAACCACTGTGTGACTTGCTGTAATAACAGCTTGCAAACATCAATATATGTCATTGAAGCATTAGTCAAAATGCAATCAGTCAACACTTAACAGACTGCAAGGACTTATTTCCAGATTCAGAAGTCAAAGGGACACTTACTATTTTAACAGGAGCCACAAGAGCTGAGAGTCTGACAGGTTAAGTGTTAAGGGACAAAGGCTTCATCTTCAGTGCTGTAAGACTGTGCCTTGTATCCATGAGTTAATTTGCATTAGTTATTCTACCATGAATCCTAATCCAGACAGAGATCTCTATCTTACTGAGCTGAACTATGAGTCAACTTCAGGCAAGGGTTATAATGCTGATTTTGTCTAACAAAGAACTTTTTTGCAGGTACCCTGCCCCTATCAGAGCTTTATGTAAAGCAACTATCTCACATCAACTTCCTAGCAGTTTCATTAGCACCCCCTACCATCTTTCTCAACAGCAAAGCCAGATACGTAGATTCAAACAAAACCCAGAAATCCTGTTTTTACGAATGGCTACAGCCTGCAGCACCTAGCACTATCTACTGAAATCTTGCCCCAGTGTATCTCTCACACAGCAGGGATTAAAAAAACAGAAAGAGGTCACAAGAAGTATCACTCCACAGTTTATTATCTGTCTTCTAACAAGAAGTAATAAATCCTTATCCGAATTACTAATCCTTAACTACTGACTTTTATAATTATTAGCTTCCATTATAATCAACTGTAAGAGTAACAAGGTGCCTCTAAAGATAGCAACAGGAAAGCCAAAAACATGTAAGAAGATTTTGACTCTAGGTGGATGTCTCGCTCGGGTGTAATACCGCTGAACAGACAACAAAGGTCAAGGGCAGAGATGCAGTGGATTCTTGCAAGGACCTCCAGAAAGGGCAGCTAGAGAACGGCCTGGGGATCTAATCAGTCTCTGTGCCACCCCTTCTGACCACAAAATATTTCGTTTCCTCAATTTAAGAATTCCTCATCCAATCCTTCACTGTTGATACAGGTTTCCTAGGATTAGTTCTCTCCACATCTGAAAAAGTTTTCAGCTCGCAGTAAGGGGATGGATACGGCTTCCTGAAACTCCATCAGAACCAGCGTGTTTGTTCCGGGATACCCTTGGGGGCACTCACTGCCCCTTCTGCACCATCGCCCGCCCGCTGCAGACTCTGCAGGTTGGTACAAAAATCTCTTCAACAGAGAACAAAAGACTGTCATGTTGGTTATCCTTCATTACACAGGACGAGGTGATGCTTTTATTACCAAATTCATACAAATCATAATACCAAGAATATATGCAATATATGGTGGGATTTACCTGCAACCTGTGTTATAAAAACAGCATGCTGGTTTTATGTGGTAAATTCTGTGGTAAATGTCACATTAGCACGTTATATTAAAAAAAAAAATCACATTTTCTTCTTCTTCTAACTTTATATGATCTCCCTAGCCTACCACATTCACCTCTGCCCTTCAGTATTTTCTTTAGATTACTTGCGCTCATTTTAACATTTATTCAGTTGACTTAAAATGTATTTTTCAGTTACGAGTAGGAGTGAGGTAAGTATCAGCTATCTATATAGCCAATAAACTAGTTCTTTCCTGTATGCCTTTTGTTATCAGAAGATATTTAGATATATGTATACACACACCGCCTCTACACACACACATATATGTGTGTTACTGGCAGCTGAAGAGGCTGAGGAAGATGACAGTAGGCCACTTCCTCTCCAACACAGTAAAAAAATAAACCCAAAAAACAAAATCTGAACTGGACATGTGTTTGTTCAGACTCTAGGGCTCAAACGTTTTCTTTGAGCACCGCCCCAGCCCCACACTTCCCTTGCATGTTCCCAGTTGCAATTAAGACTTCTTAGGTGCAAGACGTGTTCCAATCAGACACCAGTAATACGTTTACACACCTTGCATTAGATTACACGTTTTGCCCCCTCAGGAAGGAAAAGCCTTCCCTTGCACTAAGCTTAAGTCATTCTCCTGCTCTGCGCTACCAAGGCAGGATCCATCAGGCCAATGAGCGTTCTGCCACGCAACACCGAGGTACCACGCGGGTGACAGCTCCAGCGGAGGTCTGCTCCCAGCAGGCCGCACGGATCAGGTCTCCTCGTCTTCAAAGAATGGCGTGTTCCTCTATACACGCGTGTCATACCACTGCCCCTGAGGATCACGCAATGAGTGTTAGCCCATTTTATTCCGAGCACAAAGATGGCTGGCAGTTATAGAACGGAAATGACATCTAGGGAGAATTGGTAACCGGGGATCTAAATTGGGAGCAGACTTAAGGCTCGCAGACAACAGTGAGCCTCAGCAAATGTCTACGTGCCTGATCAATTAAAAAAGAAGCCTAAAGATATCTGAGCTAACCTATAAAAAAAAGTTAGTGGTGATTCAATCCAAACTCCTGTAATGATAATTTCTGTTGAAGAAAATATTTCAGTTGTGAATGCCAGCAACTGAAAACAAGAAAAAAAAGAGTAAGGAAAAAACAGTTGGTGTTTTTAAATAGAGGGCAAGAAACAATTTGGCATGCACCTTTTCTAATAAAAATGTACCAGAAATTTTACAGTGTAAAAACCTCAATATTCACTCTCAAAAGCACAAAGCCATTTCAGCATCTGTTGAAAACACTGCATTTTCTCAGAACGTAACTATGACACAAATGTACAGAACTATAAATACAATTACATCTGTAGTTTTTATCAAAAGTAATCAGATGTTATGCATGAGAATATCAAAACCAGAAGGAAAACATCAGGTTTTGATAAAGGTTGAGATATTCTAGGATTTATATGGCATTAAATTTGCTCCAAATCAAGACAGACCAGTTCCTAGCCTAAAAAAGGGAGAAACGTCAAACTTCATGAAGTCCACTTGAATTTCCAGCACTCCCATTGTTTTTACAGGAAAGGTGGTAATATGTAGTGAAATATCAAACGAGAGTTTGCAGGAAATAATTTCTCCTTTGCCTATACTTAGAAAGTTGTGTATTTTGTTTACAGTTGAACCTAATATTTTTTTAAAAAGAACATAACCCAAATATTAAGGAACAATGCTACATACTCGAAGATTACCTGTAGAATGAAAGCAACCTTATGAAGAATGGATAGTTGTTTATTCTTCTGCTATCCAACTTTTGTTGAGACCACTTGGCAGAAAATCCCAGATCCTCTTCCTATTTTTAATTGTGGAGCTTTTTTTACCTACTTCGTTTAACTGAACTCTCTCACATCACTAACATCAGATTTTTGCTGAAATGAAACTACCAGGGAAAATCTGTCCTCTGAAAGTGACAAAACCAAAGAACTTCCCAAAAGTGAGAGTTGTGTTGAATTTACTTACTCCTGAACATCCTGTTCAAAATTTTCCTATTTTAAAATCAACAGCAGTTTCCATACTGAAAAGCAGTCGCCCTAACGAATGCGTAGCAATTTCTATCCAGTTCAATAGGGTCAGAATTTGAGCTGGTAGGAAACAACACCCACTTTATGACAAGTAAGCATACAATTGCTAGACAGTTTTCTGCATGAAGAAACTTCACAAATCCACCAGAGAAATGCATCCAAACTCTATATAATGATTCTTCCAGCATGATTTAGTAGGTGGTATTATTAAAGTTTCAAAACAGAATGTTAAAATCTACCTGTAGCTTTCTTTTTGCACATGCCGCACCAGAAACTATTTAACGTAATTATCCTTTGAGGTGCGGTTTCATAATTCAGCTCCTCTGAAGTCTGAGCTGATGCTGAACGGGTGGCTTCCCAACATTCCTCCTCACGTGCACCACGCTCCCTACCCTGGCACGTGGGGAGAGCCCCCTTCACCAGGGCTCTCCATCACACAGCTCGACCACGTCATTCAGCAAAGTGGGGGGAGGCAGCCAGAGCAAGCATTCATTTCTCTGCCCTAAACTTCCAGGAGAAAAAATTCAGGAGAGATTAGGGAATGAGGTAATAGCCTAACCAGAAATCTTACCAGGAATAAAGGTCTGGGGTTTGGGGGTGTTTTTGAATTGAGGCTGGGCGTTTTTGGTGTTGGTGTTTGGTTTTGGGGGGGGGGGGGGGTGTTTGGTTTTTTTTCAATATAAGAAACAGATGAAATTAAGTTTTCCCTTTTACACTTTTTTCAGCTAAAATATGAGCAAATTGTTTTCCCCCTGCAATTTTACTACCAAGTTGCAAAACCTCTCAAAACAGAGGTATCTAATGGAAATTTTGACACACGCTTAGTTAGAGCCACTCTAATTAGTGCTGGTTTGTGCAAGTTCTTTCCATTTAAAGGCCTTTTGCTTTTTCATACATGAGATCTCTTCCTGTAAAATTCTGTATTTGAGATGGCTTTTTCCTCTCTATTTAAAAATCATTGATGTGTTCTTGCCCTACAGAGGTTGTTGAAATGCAGACTGTGGTGGGTTTTTTTCTTTTTTGGGGAAAAAAACGGAATGTATTTTCTTACAAGTAAGAAAAGTCAGATGTCTAGCACTTAATTGCCTTGCATCCAGTGCATGCAAAACACTGCCAAGTCAAAGAGGCAAGTGAAAATAGCAAGCAGAAACCACTTTGGACACATGTAAATAGGTACTTGAAGTAATGGAGAAGAAACGCCTACAAGAGCTAACTGGCCAGTCTAAAGCCATATGATGTATATAGATCTGTATAGATACTTCTTAGGTGCCAAAAGCAGTATTGTGCTCTAAATCTTTCTGGAGAGTTAGGAAGTCACAGAAAGCAAATCTCTTTCTGCTTATATTCTGATAAAAAAAAAGGTCCTAGTTATTTTCCTGTCTTCCCATTGACTCTTTCACTAACACTGTATTTGCCCATAATTCACTTTTGTAATGATCAAGTATAGTGGAAAAATATACCTTTTTTTTCCCCCTCTCTCTGGATCATTAAAATTGAAGCAAAGAATACCTAAGCTGTCTTTTCAACTTCCATAAATCAAGACTGGAGTTATTCTAACACTATGTACATATTCTTGTGCATCTTAGGGTGGGTCATTTACACTCTGAGTAAGGAAGATGATAGCGTTTGTCTTACACAAATGACTGAGCAGTTAATGCAGCAAACAGGAAAGTCTGAGTTCACCTTCACTAAGCAGTGAATATGTTGAGAATGTTGCAGGTTTTTATTTGTTTTTACTTTTCATAAAAAGCAAAGAGTAGAGACAAATTGATTAAGAACACTAATCAAACAAAATCTGATGGTTACAAAATTTTGGATGGGATGCAATTCTTCAACTGGGTATAAAGTTTAACAATAGGAAAAAAAAAAAAGCCACACACAGCAAATGGAATAATGCTTGGAAGCTTTATCTCACCACTGAAACAGTGGTACTGAAAATACACATCCCCACCCAAATATAATTTCCCACTGTCTTCCCTTCCTGTCTGGAAACAAAACCAAACCAGCATAACCAAATGGTCTAACACTCTATCTCACCCCACTCCTTTTGCTTTCCATAAGCAAAAGTTTACAAGTTTCTTACTTATTTATCCCTGAACAGGAATGAAATCATCATCATCAAGAGCAGAATCATTTTGCAATGCGGTACAAGGTTATCCTACACCACATGATGCAGATGGTAGTTTTAGTCAGGTTTACTTTAATAAGCAGACATTTCACCTCCGGAGCTGATAAACGATTCCAAATGCATTTTCAGTTTGCCATAGTAGATAGAATACTTACAGAAATATATATTTTGTAGGTCCTCATTCCTATAATAAAAACAAAGTAGTAAAGTACTACTGTATGCAATCTGTACAGAAAAGCCCATGAAGGCCTTTTAAGTTCTATCCAACCCTACAAAGATGCATCTCATTTAGCTACTTTAACAAAAAAAACCCAACAAACCACTATTTGTAAATTACGAAATGAAGCTAATAGAAATCACAGTCTCTAGAAAAAAAACCAATTAGCATGATGCATGCTCTGTTCCATAGTTACCTACACCACATCCACACTCAGCAAAGAGTCACACTACGAAGAGCTAGTTCTTTCTGTCGGTACCCTCTACAGAACTGACAAATGTGGCCCTGCCAGGATCCTTCTTTCATAAACAGGAAACTGAGCCACAGGAAGACAAAGCAAGTTTACCCAAAGTTGTCCAAGAGGCCAATATGAAACTAGATGGAGGCTGAAAACCCGGGTTCCAGGCCCTTTCTCTACCCATTGGGAAAGCATCAGCTAGGAAAGAAAAAGACATCGGCCCTGCTGTCTGAGCCAGAGCACACCACTGGGATTTGCATAGCAATTTAAGAAAAGGTGAAGTTCCGATACTTTCTGTACAAGCTTTTCCCCCACCTCCCAATCTGTAACTTCACGTAAACTATTTTTGCTGTGGCAGAAGTAAATGCTCATGCATTTGCCAAAGACTCTTCAGTAAATTAAATAACTACTCTTGGTCTGACACTAACAGAATATTGCTCGCATAACTTGGATCCTTCCCCACCTATTTGCTTAAACAGCTTCAAGTTCTATAATAACAGCCGAGTCTGTTCTTGACAGCTTTACCTGTCATTTTAGATAAAATTTTAACTTCTGATTTCATGTATTTAAAACATGTTTCATATATTTTCACTTTCCCATTCTGCTTATAAAGCGCAATCTGTTTGGCATCTACAAAATTTTCTTTAAATTTAACATTATTAAGCTAAAGCTTGAAATGGGCAGAGCGCCCAAGCACGGCTTTGTGGCTTGGCTTGAGTTCATACAGAAAGTAGTAATGAAATCTGAAGGCAAGCAAACCTACCTATCCAAGTCAGGACCATTATCAAAACGGCTCTGAAGCTTTGCTGCCCTACGCACCCACTTTCTCTACAGACGCTGCAAAAACAACGCCCACACCCCATCGTGTCCTCCCCAACGGGTACCACCGTGAAATTCAACGATGGGGATGACAGACCACAAGATACTCAAGTTGTTCTTTTCCATCTTCTACAGTGGCGTTAGTGGAAAAATAACCACTGAGCCGGGTCTACTGTATCAGCGCAGAGACTCGCCTGGGCAAGGGAGGGACTGGCTACATTTGCAAACGTACTGCCAGATTATTTCTCATTCACGGATAATGGCCATATTTTTAAAAAAAAAAAGTTCAATCAAAACATTATGGAGCTCCCCTTCAAAGGGATAATTATCCTTCCACTTTGCTGAAGTGCAAACTAGCAGAATCAGAGCCAGTTAATTAAACAGTCGCACAAGTTACATGGTTATTTTTTGCTACTCTGCTGTGCAGCTTGACACTCACCACGTAAGGGGAAAGAGAAAAGCAGGGAAAGTATTTATGAGTGACAAACCAAGGACTGTATTTTGCAACCGAGAAGCAGTTAATGATGGAATTAGTTTACAGACCCCTCGGGAACGAAGGCTTGCTCACCGGCCTGAGGAAGGATTACACAATCTGACAAAATGGGCCGGGTAAACAGATGAGGAGACAATACACACCAGGAAAGGCACTGAGAAAAGTTACACACACATGAAAGAAAACAGTTGATCAGTTTAATTAAATCCTTTTTGTTCACCCACTTTTGCAAGGACACGTTGTCTATCTCTGTACCAATATTTTCAATTATTGTTTTTAAAATAACATTTTCAATTATTTTATTATTTATTACTTTCCAGGCTCTGTACCATCTGGAGAGTAAAATTTCCCTGAATCTTTTCTTTTTCTCTGTGCCTCTGTTAACTGGTTATTATCTTTTCTAGCAGCTCAAATCATTGCCCTACATTCATTTCTTCATTCCAGTGCAATGACCAGGAAGTCAGACTACACTGACAGAAATGCCCAGAACTTCAATCACACAACAGCAAAACCTCTCTCAACACATGAATGAACACCGCTTAGTTTTGCTTTCAAAATACCAATTAGCTATATTGGGAATCAGTAGGCAGCACATAATCAGAAACAGCACACTATACATTCTGTAAGCAAATATAATTTTGTACAAAGGATACCAATTTTTCAAAATAGCCCTTCAGAGCCTCGAGGACGACAGTTCACTCGAAAAAACAATGGGAACATTTAGTCATATCCCAACTTTAAGAGTGCCTTTGAAAAGTTTTATAGCAATCAACTTCTACAAAAGTTGCACTGTTAGTTATGATTAAAACTTTAAATTAATATACATTATTGCCTTTGTGTTGCCTGAATAGTAAATATAGCATCAAAAGTGACCTTCGGAATTAAACCACAGTTGCTTCACATCCAGAGCTCACACTTCTCACCCAGAACATCTGAGCTTCAGTGATTTGTGCCTAAACAGTCTCCAAACATGTTTTTCTTTGTTTACTATTCATTAAGTATAAAAACATATTTACAAATACTGATATTCTTTGTCCTAATGAATGTTCAGAAATATCAAGACTTTAAGAAATTCTAGCAATGTACTGTCTCTACAAATACAGTTGTTCTTCCAAGAAAAGACAAAATGGTTAAAACTACTTTAAAACTTCTTAACTACTTTAAAATTTCTACATATTTTTTTTCCTATGCAAAATACTTCAAGTTTAAGATCTTTGCTCCCATTTTAACCAAATTAGATGAATAATTAAATATGAAAGACTGTACAGAGTATATAATTCCAAAGTCTACTCATCTCATTAAATCTGTGAAATAATTAATCCAAGTTAGGTTAATTAACTCACTTTGTGACTCAAGTAAAGCTACCAAAGGACTACTGCTACTGCTTAAAAAAAGATTAAAGCTGCTGTAGCAATTCCCTGCCAAACAGTATCAAACACTGGAACTTTACTCTTCTTGCCGAGATGTAAAATAACATCAGCTCATGGTTCATGTACATTTATGACTACAGTAAGAGGCTGGAGTGGTGAGGAGAGGCAGAAGAGAAAACTGTAAGAAGTCAACACCATCATGACTGGTTTATACTCACTATTGAAAATGTTTAATTTATTTCTAATATCACTGCTTTACAGCAATGATATCTTGACATGGCTGAACTTGTTCCTTGCCTGCATCTGTTTTGGTATATTTTTGGTTTTGCAAATAAACTGTTTCATAAACCAACCACACCCCAAACAGTTTATAAATCATACCATAAGCAGAGAATTAATTTTTACCTAGAGCACTAATTTTTTTATTAGCATTACAAAGTGTCCTATATATGTAAGTGCTTATTTTGAGATTTTTCTATTTAGCCAAAATTTGACTGAGAAAATTAATGACTCCTTACTTCTATTAAGAAGGAAGCTTTTCAGGACAAGGGGACTCCTAGAGAATACTTTATAAAGTTTGTGCTTGAAATAACCAGGTTTTTTCCTTGCAAATGACAAATACAAGCATAAGACTGAAGGAAGACAGATTGAATATAAAATTGGATTTTCAACTGTGCAACCACATACATGGCTTCCTGAAGCAATACTCTGAATATCACAAAATTCACCATCCATTGTTTGACACAGATTTTTAAAAACTATGCATTTGCCAGTTTTGAGGCATTAAAGATGAAGAAAAAAAAATCACAATACTATTAGCACTCTTAAAATATTTTATTATGCATTAACTGTAGCACTTTGTTTCAGTAAGTTTTTTTACATTGTGCTGAGCGTTTCCACTCCTTTTTAAAAAAGTCAAGACAGTAAAAACATCAGGCAACTGGTTACAGTTCTTAAGAATAATAATCTATCAGAAAACCAAGGAAACCCTGTTACTTCGATATTCAGCAGTAAGTCAGTGAAAACTACCAGCATCCAAAGGATAATTATGTATTTGTTTGCCTTGAAAACTACTACAGTTTTCTTAAATTTGATTAATACATAACCATTCAAGAAAACCCTGACAAACATTTATTGAAGTAATAAGGAAACACCAATTAAAGCAAAGATTTTCAGCTAGCCCACCCTTTTCTGATAGTAGTTTCTATCAGTAATCATTGTATTTCCTTTGCAATTGTACACCTCCAATGCAACTTGCTGATGAGCACCAGGTTAGATGTTTGATTTACCACTAAAACAAGCAGGAATTAGAATCACAAATACCTTTGCTAATGGTCTTCCCTCATTATGCAGGGAATATATTACATAATATATAATATTATAAGCCATTACATACATTTCCTCAAAATATTTTGGTACTATTAATATACTTTTGCAGTGTAAGGAATGTCACCAAAAATCTGCCACGTTTGCTGTAAAAATCACATCATATATTTAGCCTGGAGATACATATGAGAGTAAAGAAACTTTCCACTACATGGAACACAGCATGTATGTTCATTGGATCCAAACTGAATTTCTCACAGCATAATCAGCACTGCAAGTTGGTCACAGAAATGTTAAAGCAGCAGCTTTTGCCATGACGTGAAAAGTCTGACAAATCCAAAACTATTTTTGTAACAGTTAGGTTATTTCACAATATGTTAAGATCATTATGACATCTCTTGGGTACTTCACACGGTTACTTTAATAGATGTAATTTTCTTTCCCACAAATGACTTGCCTTTTTTCTCCCCCTCTCCCTCCCCTGAATTATACATTTCAAAGCTCACAGTGCTAGTCAACTTGTCTGTTCCTGGGAGCCCCTCAGAAACATCACTCACCAGTTTGTTCATTCATTAATTTACTTGCTGCATGTAAAGAAATCTAAATGTTTTCTTTATGATTACTTTCTTTCCCTAAAAGTATCAAGTCCATTGTTAATGGCAGCAGTAGTAAGCATTTTCTCCCAGGAACAAATCCAAGGTCTGGGATTCTTTTTTGCCTACTTCTGATATCATGTTTGACATTTCTCATACCTTGGGATGGGGCTTAGTTTTCACTCCAGATTACATCCTTAGACACAGAAAGACATCAGCTTCATCTCACTTTTGGCTACAATTTTTTTTTTTTTTGAGAAATGATAAAGTATCAAAGGATTTTAATTGTGATTAAATAAAACACTTATCAGTAATTCAACACTTCATCCTTTTAATACACTAGTTAAGAATTTTTGCAAGACAGGGAATGGAGAAAGCAAAGGCTGCCTAACAAATAAGCCTAATCTTTTTGTTAATTATGATGAAGATTACTGCAACATAGCCTGTTTCAGAATTAATCTAGTAAAAAGGTGAAAGGCAGGTTTTGTGGGGTTTTTTATTCAAGACATTGGATTCTTTGGGGTTTTTTTAAGCCATTTTCTCCAATTTGTAGTAGCTAACTAGACTAATTTTTCTATTAATCCAAATGAGAAATCCTTTCTTCCCCTTTATAACTATTTTCAAGAATTAATTTTTTACTTTCTCCTCTAAAAGCTCATTTGTTTTGTGACCAGTAAGCAGATAGAGGAGAAACACTGAAGATTTCTTTGCCTAGCAAATTAAAAGCCAGATGATACAAAAATAGAACCTCCTACACAAACATACTTTAAATACATTTCTTAGAAGATAGCCAGTAAGCTATTAAAGAACAGTCATGATACATGTGAGAAGCTTCACTTCTCTCAAACAGTGAAAGCATTCTCTCTCTGCATGTACCACGTTTGTTAGCAGTATCAGAAAAAAGTTTTGCTTCTCCATATTTAGGCACAATATTTTATATTCATTTCACAGATTGATCCTCCCCTTTGATGTTAAAAAGATGGAATACTTCATGATAAAGCTCCTACTAATAATACCAGTAGAAATAATTTGTAACAGTCATCCGTGACTGTATAAACACGGAGAGTAGTATCAAACAACCATAAAAATTTAACTGTTTAGGCAGCTTGAAGTTTCCCTTCCAGAAGCAAAACTCAGCATTGGAGAAAAGTCAGTTTGAGAACAGGATTTCAAAGCACTGCCTGAAACCGGAGAGGAGTAAAGGAGGACACTCCTTACAGCAGTCAGCAGCACCAACAGCAGCGAAGATGTCTGTCAGCAGCAATACTGAAAATGATGTTAGCATACAGACTACAGCAAAGACAGCCATTACTAAAATCAACATTACATCCTGCCGCAGTCAATCGCCACAGGTAAAGATCCAGTGCTGCGCTCAGGTAACACAACAGCGACTGAATTTCAGAACACATTGTACAATTCCTTATGCTTTAGATGACTGTAGTAAAGAAATGCATCTTACAGCAGCTGGAGCACCTTCTGTTTCTCATACTTCCTTATCTGGTACTCCTGAGGGATTTCCAAAAAAACCAGACAGATGCTGATATTCAGGTTTTCTGCCATTTGGCTAAGCAATTCACAAGACAAACCTATTCTTTGGACCATACCTCAGAGCTCTGTAACGATTCCACTATATTAATTGCAAGATGAATATTAAATATGCTCCCAGAAGCACTTGCCCAGTTCTTTTTAGGCTACAACAGTCCTTGTTAAGTTTAACAAGACTTTGAAAGAGGCTTTGTGGTCTTTTTTCCCATTCTAACATGCCTACATTAGAAAACAAAAACTCACCCTAAATTAAAGCAGGGCTCAAGAAGAGATACCATTTCTCAGCTACTTCTGAAGTGACTAATCTAAAATCAAGACTAACGAAAGCTGCTTCAACTGGGAGCCTTTACAGGGTCCAGCGTAGCAGATAAGACTGAACAGAGGTTCCTGCTCGTTCAGGACACAGAAAGGATCGCCTCTGAAAGCCATCGGGCGTTCTCAAAGCTGCCTGTGCCCACCAAACTCCTGACTGAACTGATGCTGACTTGGAAACCCAGACATCTCTCCATCACACAAATCAAATTAACGGTCGCTTACCTTTACTGTTACTCTTTCGATTTCCCTACTAGCACCTATCCTCATGTGAACGCTCTGGATAAACATTATTATGGCGAAGCACGCAGAGACTACCGTGATCTGTTTTACAGATGCCATAGTAGAAAGTAATACTTTAATACTCAGTAATGGGTAAGGCCAATGGGCAGAAAGCTTGCATAAGTAAAACCAACAATACGGAAGGATTCTGAATTTATTAGGAAATATTTGGGTTATGTAAATACTGTGTAATGATAATATATAATGCTGAATATGATGTAAATGAAAACTGTATGCACGTGCATAGATACAAAAGGGGTCCTGAGGTATCGTATCATGCAAATCCCCAGAAAAAAAGTAACTGTCTCTTTCCTGAAAGAAGTGGGACGTATTTCCAATCATTTGTACCAAACTCATAAGGCCATCTAAAGAAGCAATCATTCTTTTTCTTAGCTTTCAAATACTTGGTATCATAACTTTAATGGTTCTAACACTTTTTAAAATTCACATTCACAGAGTCTATGAAGCAGAGTAATAGCAGGCTTTGCAGGGCTGTATTTGCGAAAATGAACAGAAATAGCATAGAGAAGTATTTAAACTACATAATAGGTTAGAATATAATTAAAAAAGGTAAAATACTACACTAAAAAAAGAATTTACTGCCACTGTCTTGAGTCTTAACTGAATGTTTTGAGCTCAAGATCACCTCTTTACTTAAAATTGAGTTACAAGGTTGTATAAATACTGATCCTGAAATTGTGTCCTTCCTATAGAGAAAGGCAATAACCAAAGAAGTAGGTTGGTATTCTTCTGTTTCAATATTAGTGCCTTTAATATTTTGATTTATTAGTCTAATCTTAAAGAAGGCCTGACAAGCCAGACCACTGTACTTAAGAGTTCCAACTTCTAAGTTCGGCTTTTCCATTCAGGGCTTCTGCTTCAAGCCATGGGTGTAACTCATATTCCTCAAATATGTCCAATTTTGGGTTAAAAACAATCCTCATTTTAAAGGAACTATGTTTTTGCTTGACTCAAAGTTAATATATTTACAGAAACTGCAGGTAGCTGTAGTTTTCTATCATAAATGCAAATCTTTCTTAAAAGATTTGATAGACAACATTTTAGTCTAGAAAGCCAAAGCAAAAATAAATGCTTTTAAAAAATCCACCCACTGTAAAATAACTCAACAAGGGACACAGTAGCAAAGGAGCACTCACAAAGAACCCTAGCACAAAAAGAGACTCTATTTAGTGGCCAGTGCAAAAAAAACCCAAAACAAACCAAAACAAAACCCCACACCACAAAAGAAAAAAAAAAAAAACCACCACCAAACAACCAAACAAAAACCCAAAAACACCACCACCACCAAAAAAATAAAACCCCAACAACTAAAAAACAAGATTCCCTGAATAAATTTGAAATACTTTGGAAAATATCTGAGACTAATTTGTAAGTCCAGTCCTGTTCCTATATCACAATTTTTACTTTATTGGCTTGTTTTAGCAAAAAGGATTTCTTAGGTTGGCTAGTTCCAGTCACTAGCAGTAGATTCACGGAACATGAATTTGTCTACTACTTCTTGGTTTTGTTTTCTGCAGAAGCTATTATTTCTATTAATGTAGCACAGAGAGGCCCCAATCAAAACTGAGGCCTTTGTTACAAACCGTAACAGGAAGCCCTAAAGACTTCCAAACCAGGATGCACCCTCAGCAAGCCTGCAGAGACAGAAAACTGGGAGGAGTGCCTGACATGTCAGAGGGTTGTGCTACCAACCAGAGGGACTTCGAGAGGCTGGAGAAACGCGCTGACAGGAACCTCTGGCAGTCCAGCAAGGAGAAGCGCAAGGTCCTACACCAGAGAAGAAGTTACCCCATGCAGTGGTATGTGCTGGGGGCCACCCAGCTGGAAGGCAGCTTTGCAGAAAAGGACGTGTGGGTCCTGGTGGACACCAAAGTTGAACACAAGCCAGGAGCACGGCCTTGCAGCAAAGAGGGCTAACGCTATGCTGTGCTACATTAGGAGGAGTGTTACCGTCAGGTCAAGAGAGGTGAGTCTTCTCCTCTGGCAGGCCACACCTGGAGAGCTGGGTCCAGTCCTGGGCTCTCCAGTACAAGGGAGAGACAGAGCTACTGGAGAAAGTCCAGCAAAGGGCCACGAAGATGACAAAGGGACTGGAGCATTTCATATGTGAGACAGCTAGGATTGTTTAGCCTAGAGAAGAGAAGGCTCAGGGGGGATCTCATCAATGTGTAAAAATACCCAAAGGGTGGAACGAGAACATAGCCAGGCTCTTTTCACTGGTGCCCAGTGACAGAACCAGAGGTGATGGGCACAAACTGAAACACAGGAGTTTCCCTCTGAACATCAGGAAACACTTTTTTTCCTGTGAGGGTGACTGAGCACTGGCACAGGTTGCTCAGAGAGGTGGTGGAGTCTCCATCCCTGGAGATATTCAAAAACTGTCTGGACATGGTCCTGGGCAACTGGCTGTAGGTGGCCCTCCTTAAGCAGGGGAGTTGGACCAGATGACCTCCAGAGGTCCCTTCCAACCTCAACCAATCTGTGATTCTACAATTCTATGGTCCTTTTTTATTTTACAGGCTTGACTCAACATAAATATTAATTATGTAAGGAATCCTATGACATTAATTCTAGGAATAAATGCATGATTAGTAGTATTGCACTCTGACAGTAATCTAAGAACAAAACTGATGCAACACCAAGAAGTTTATCCTTAATTTTACAAGGTTCAACTGTCTATTGGTATTTTAGGTGATCATGTAAAGATCCTAGGTTACTGTGAGAAACAATTGGTTGAAATCTCAAAATATACATATTCATTTATACTAAAATTTGAGAGCAGGGGAAGATTATAGAAGAATACCAGAGCAAAGCAAGAGCATGTAGCAACTTTAAACCAATGCTTATGTATGGAAACTTAATTATGCCAAAAAGCCTCCATTCTCTTTGATTGTCATTTACTATTACAAACTTAACCCCGTGCCTGAGTAAATAAAATCAATTAAATTAATAGCTCAGTCTTTATCAGTATGTGTCATATGATGGGTATCTCAATTCCCAAAAATTCTTACTTGCTTTAAACACTAGAATTAGCAAAGCACATCCTTAACTTTAAAAGCAAAACAGGAGCATCCCTTTTGGAAGTAACTGACCATATATTTAAAGATTCAACTGGTTATTTGTGTGTCTGATGCCTAGAACACTATGCTTGTCAGGCAAGGACACAAAGATCCTGACTGGATCATACTCAAGATACAGTCATAGAAGTCCAGTAACACCTCCTTACAGACACAGACAAAAACAAATCAGTTTTACAGACACAGATAGTTGCTCTAGAATTGAAAGGAGGAGTGAAAGGTTAAACTTTCACAGCTTACACACTTTTATACTACAGCTGGCAAGAGTAAAAAAATCACTTAAAAGTCTTTACAGAGGTGTTTTACTAATTTAAGCTTAAACATCTCTTTAAAAACAGTTAGAAACCTACAAAATTCCTCCCTGTGCAAGACTTCTGTAATTCAATAGCAGCCTGAATACCTTGCCATACACTGCAGTCCATTGACTTTTGTCTTGCAGGTCTGCTGGGGGAGAGGAAGTTTGGAACTGCAGAGGGGCTCCTGCTCAGCACATACTCAGTAACAGCTCAATAAGGGGCTGCCCCTGTCAAGGCGAGATTTAATCAACAGTATTTGAAATGTAGTTCAGACTGCTGTGCTAGCAGAATTCATCCAAACATCTCACAGGGAGGAAACAGACCATGACAAATATTTCTTTTTACTGGCACTATACATAGAGATGAACAGCTGTTACAGTGAAGTACAAACCTGCCTACTATTTTCAGCAGAAGCAGGACAGTCATTCTTTCAGCTGTATGACCTCTCTGATGGCAGAAGTTGTTGAACTGACTTGCTCTGTGCTGCTGTTTGGCATAACTTTGGAGTCTACAAAGCAAACTTTCCAGTTTCATGAAAGCTGGCCTTTTCTCTAGGCTGAAGGGTATAACTGTTAGGGGTTCTATGAACTGTCTATATGCCTTTCATAGCCCAGAACATTGATGGCAAACCGCTTGCCATCAAAGTGTGAAAAACAGTGAAAATGCAATAAGCGTGAGTTTAAGGTAAACGCTTATGGAGAAGACGCTGCGGAGGATGTTAGGATGACACACACAACCACCTCAGGGCAGCACACGTACAGCCTGCCCGCAGCCGTGGGTGCTGAACCAGCCCTTCAGCAGCAGCACTCCCACTCCCACAGCCTCGGGATCCAGGAGGAGTGGGGATGCTGCTGACAGATGCAGACCGCTCCTCACTGCTTTAATGTACCTTATGTTTTAGGGCACGGGTTCCCTCACAGCCTCCTCACAAGGCTGGTCTGCTTACTGCAGCCTATGTGGAAAGCCCTTTCAGAAGGCTGCTTTAACAAATGATGATGATGATGATGATGATTGCTCATATAGCTCAGACAGCAAGCGAATTCAGTAAAGGAGCTACTGATTAAAAGCAGCAAAGTGTTCTGAGAGGTGCAGTGGCAATAAAATCCCCTTACTTATGGAACCACAAGAAATTTTCAAGAAAGAGATAGCTGTATTAAAGGAACCACTAAAAGTTTCAAAGTCATTCAGATGTGCTAATATACTGAAGTCTCCAAGTTTAAAAAGTGTGAGACTAGAACTGCATGCTATTGCTAGAGGAGTTATGTTTCATCATAGTGCCTTAAAAATTATTTCACCCTACAGAAAAGGTCAATACCATAGACATAACACTTACAGTATAAAACATAAAATGTAATACTATGACAAGAAGGAACACATGTATTTTTAAAGATTAGAATATAAAAATGAATTTAATAGAGGCTACAGATTGGGAGTGATTATTCAAAATAACAGAACTTTTCATTGGCAGAAGTTACACAATGTGATTCAAAACTTATATTTTATAGAAATGAAACAAAATAAACAGAACATTTACATTTGAGATTTTAATTATTTATCTTCAAATGTTAATGTTCTGTGGATTCTTTTTTAATAGAAAAATTAAGATGCTTTATTATTATACAGACTTAGAAAGACTTCATACATGTTGACTTTTAAGGTGGTCTGGAAGCACTATATTCATTTTTACAACACCCAAAACCAAATATCTAAAGGGGAACTCGATTTAAAAATACACATTTTTTTTTTTGAAAACACATAGTTCTCTCCACACACACATTACTTGTCCCAAGAGAAGTTTATCCACTTGCTTTAAAATTCTAAATGTGGTAAAACAAATTTGAGACACAACTATACAAGTGCACACACACAACCCCCACCATGAGCAGGCATGTTAATAAAGGGTATGCACGTAGAGACCTTAACTAGACACACATCTGGCAATTGCCCAAGCACAAATAGCAAAAGTGCATGCTTATATCATAGTAGTATCTCTAAATGTTGGCCAGAAATTAAGAATACCTTGTAGCAAATACAAAGAGACAGTCAGTAGAGGACTGAAACCCCAAGGAGTTACAATACTTGCCATATTAAAAAGTATCACAAAATAAGACACGTAATGGAAGAGAAGTATCTCAGAAATTTACATCCAGATGTGCTTGCCCACATTTAAATCTAGCTTTTCAGTATTTTACTTACAAATACACATCTTACTAACAAACTTGCAAATGTAAATTGCATCACTGAGGCTACAATCTCACTATTCATAATGTGGTAGACTGCAACCACTTCTTATGTCAACAGATCTAAATAGAGCAGCTCACGTAACTAGTCCTCACTAATTACCTTTCCTTGCTGAGGATTTATGTACTTCCCTTCAGAACACAATATGAAAAATTAGACTCCTGGCAACACAGGACTGGTCAAGAACACCTTTTGAGTTATTTCAAGTCAGTAAAAGTACACATGAACATGAGACTCGTTCGAGTTCATTAAAGGTTTTTCAAAAAAATAAGCGCGTCTTACACATTAGAATACATTCTGAGCTTTAAAATGTCAGTCTCTCATTGTATCGTATTTGTAGTCCAGCAAATTTATATTCTGCTCTTCCAAGCATAACTAAATCCTCAGCTTAAAAATCTGCACAGTCGATGAGGTTTGCAGCACAGCCTTATAAGGGCCACATTCACCTTCTACACGGAGAGGCCACTTACAGTGAAGGGCTTCAGGGCAATATTATTACAGTCAGAGCTCTACCGAAGTCAGATGCACCCTTCCATGAAATACCGTAAGATTGTCTTCAAACTTTCTGTAACTTTACCTTTACTTACATACATCTAAATTTTATTAACAATGCTTTCTCTTGCAAACACATCTAGACCACGGGTTAATTCCATGTTTATTTTCTATTCAAACTAGGGGTAAGAAAGCCATGTTGCTTTATCTCAAAGATCTTGCTCTGTTCTTTATTTTGCAAGCCACAGGTTGATTTTAGACTAAGCAGGCCCAATAGCCTGTGTCAACTTCACAGCTGAAAAAAAGAAAATTACGTTATTGATTTTTACCTATTTATATAATTTTTGGTAAGGCTTTGGTCTTCCATCTACAATCTGTTTCCTTGCAGCTCAACTGCACCTACCTTTCCATATAAAACATACATATAAATTAGCAGACAAAATCAAATAACCTTGCATTATGCTAGCTGCCACCTTCCCTCCAAAATGGAATTACGTTAGCTCAACTTTTACAGCTTAAAGGCTGAATAGAAGTCATGCTGCCTGAGCCGCTTGCTCATCACCAGGGAACATTTTTTTCAGTGTCTAAGCTTCCTCTGTTCCAACGTCACTCACTTCTCGTAAGTCACATTACCCAAACTAAAGGTTACTGGGAGGTTTCCTCTCCAGTTATTTCCAACAGGCCTAAATTTCTCCGTGTGGTTAGGTGAGCTTTAACCAGTCTGTTTTTTCAGGGCTGCTATCATCCAGCTGGTGTCTATTAAACACACACAGTGCATCATCGTTCAGTGAAGGCCGCATCAGATCTTCTCCCACCCCCAACCTTTCCACAGAAAGAAAGAAAGAAAAAAAAAAAAAAGAAAAAAAGGTGGGGGGAAGTCTGGGGGAAAGGGACAGGAAATCTCTGTTATCAATAGATGACATCCTGTTAACTTCACTCACATGAGTGTATGTGATACATACTCAGTAAGTGTTAAACTGAAACCAGAGCCTATTAAAAAAAAAATTAAAAAATCTTCTATTTGATGCCAGCTGCTACAACATTAAAATAGATAATATTTGAGGACAGTTATTTATACATAGCTGTGACTGCTCCCTGTAAGAACCAAAATAAAAGGCAGGAGATGGACCTTCCCTAAAAAAGTTACTTTGTTTTCTTTCTCCTTTTGTTTGTTTTTGTTTTGTTTGTTTGGGTTTTTTTTACCTTTTATCTCCCCCCCCCCCCCCCCCCCCGTTCCTGTGCAACTGGCTGCAGGTGGCCCTGCTCGAGCAGAGGGGTTGAACCAGATGATTTCTGGAGATCCCTTCCAACCTCACCCATTCTGTGATTCTCAGTTATGTTAAGTCCTAAGATCAGCTCGCCCACTGGAAATGCAAGTCTGACAAGATGTAAAATTGAAGAATTGACTCTCCAACACTAACAACAATTGCTTTTTCAGAAAGAGACTGAATTTCCATTATAGAAAGATAACTAAATGAATATCAACTCAAAAAGGAGCGAAAGATTAATAAGATTCCCATGAGATTCAATTAACGAGCTGTGTGAATCAAAGTTTGAAACTAGTTTCTGTGTATCCCCAACTTTGTCCCAAAGTACTATCTGTTCAGGAACCACAGTCCATTTGGGAGCATTTCTCCACTGTGAAAACAGAGACCCTCAACACGAGACGCTGCAGCAGTCCCTACTCTCAGGCAGGCACAGAAACAACAGCTGATGCAGGGAGAACCACTTCTGTTCTTAGGGCAAGATCATTTTTTGAGAACAGAATTTCTTCATTCAGTACCGCTGAAGACAAAATGCAGTGTGACCTTTGGAAATAAAAATTACACCATAAAAAAAAAATAAAATCAGGCCCTGCTCATTTTATTTTTAAAACCTTCAATCCCCCTTCATAGACATTTGAATACTCAGATAAAAGAGCAGTAGTATGAATACAGGTTTAATCATGAGTCATTAATCCCTATTGCTCATCTTGGCACCTTTTTCACATGCTGTCACAAAACGTTCTATCTTACCTCTAATACATATAATTAACTCCAAAATACTTCATTTCCAGTTACTGTTGCAGGTACTAAGTTTATTCTCCTATTTTCAAGCAGTTAAAAACCAAATGGTTACGACTGATTAAGTCCACTTACTGTTGCTCTGTTCAAGAAACAAAACCAGAAAAATCTTAACTTTTCATGGAAATTTAATTATGTACTGCTGTTGTACTATTATTCATTATATCCACTATGCGTATGCACGATGTCAGGCAATGTCTAAAGAGTTTTTAATCCAGCTTGGCGACCACTCACATGAAAAGCAAATCTGCCCTAGTAAGTCTACATCTAATGTGGTAGATCCTCCACAAAAGACTGTCCTGGTCTTACAGCAAATCCCTAGATCAGAAAGGTGTTCAATAAAGTCAGATATCTTCTTATGCATCCTCCCCTTTCTCATCAAAATATGGAAGCAGCAAAATCTTTAGCGCAATACAGTAATAACAGCAATTGAAGCAGGAGTCTGAAGATCTGGAGAGGCTGTTTCTGGCACTGCAATGAACCAGCTACATAATCCTAGGAAAATTACTTTCACACCCCTCTCTATCTCAATTTCCACCATCTCTAGTTGAAGAAAACACAAAAATGCTTTTAGATTCAAGAATTAAATACTGTATAAAAGCTAGGAATATGGTCAAAATCCCACTACTTCTTATTTCACACATAACACTAACAGATGGGCCTTTGTGCAATATGTATGAATCACTGGGGGCCGAGGGTGGGAATCAAATGCTTCAGAATCCTTGTCTACATGTTGGATGCTATTAGATATGATCACATATCAACTTTCAGAAATACAATGCAACAATTATTTAAAAATACTATTTAAAAATATGTATTTATGTGCATTTATTTTAAAAATGTGTATTTATCTTTCATCAAGTTTTAGACAAGGACATGACAACATGTATGTAACTGATATGCATAAACTAATTCCTCATATAAAATTATTATTAATTATGCAAAGTTTAAACAGGAGAGTTGTTTTTTTTTTAAAAAAAAACTTAATCCTTGAAAACAATTTTGTGAAGTCACATTTTAAAATTTAGAGCAACTGCATCTCCAGCAGTGAGATAAGTAATATAAACCAAGAACTGTAGAATGGGGCTCTCTCCTATCAATATTGGTGTTAGCTGGGGTGATTTCCCAACACTCTCCAATTCAAAACAACTCAGTGAGGAAAAAAGCAAAAGCTCAACTTCTTACCTCCTTAATATGACCTCTCAGCCAGTACTGCAGAGTAGAACTTTGCTAATTCAAATACATTGAGATAACACCACCATTCAAAGGGGCAAAAGTGTGTGTTGCCAAATTGTGATGCATACATTCTTCAGATATGTTACCAAGGTCATCTTTGCCCTGAAAACTAGCAAACCAGAAGACGCACTGACTTCCAAAAGCATGCCCTAACAACAAACACTCTTTAGACAGAACGGCAGCAGGAGCAGCAGAGGCAGCAGTTCGGACGGGCAGGATCTCGCTGTTCAGATGACTTCCGGACAACCATTGTCCAGCACTCCCCTTAAAACTTGTGGTGTGGGACAGAGGAAAATGAAACCAAAGCACTTCAATTATGCCACTTCATTCAAGTTAAAAAAGAACAAATGACAAATTAGAACTTTACTCGTGGGTAAATAAGATTTGAACAGACATTCAGCTGTCTAATAAGTCTTACTTAGTTCTTTGCTGCGAAGAACACTCAAACCCCTCAACTGGCTTTGACTTAACAGAGGTGGATAAACTTAGTTCCTTCTCTGACTTACCCACAAATTCCAGATTAAGTAGATACTATAAGCCAAATGGAATCAAATTAAATTACGCACATTGAAACACTCCTTGGAGAGACCTATTGACTGTGAATGTTGATTTTTCAGTAACAAAACACTGAGGTCACCTATAACAGTGTGAAATTAAGACATGTCCAGTCACACAGACAGCATTTTGTGTGTTCTCCTTGTGAACTCTGTTAATAAATTAGATAAACTATTCTAAATGACTGAGCCTCTATCCATAAAAAAAGATTGAGAGAAGGGAATCTGGGGAGTTACTTGCTTTTATAGAAACTAAGTAAATAATCATGGGCCACTAAACATATAACCTTACAAAAGAAAACAGAATAATGCTGTTCACATTTACTATTTTTGCCAAAAAAAAAAAAAAAAAAAATCACAGGCTACAAAGTTATCAGAGTCAAGTGTGGGTCAGTCAGGACTTTATGTATTTTTCCCTTCCTTCACTCTTCCCCTGCAGGCTTTTATGCTCCGACCCTCTCCAGCCACATGTAACACCTTTTAAAATTGTTACTCACAAGAGCAGCAGCACAAAGCCAAATGTGATACCACATCTCTGCACCAAATTCAGTCCACCTACTTACAGAGGGGTAGGAGTAAATTGGTATTTTTTTAGCACTCATCTCCATGATACTGCTTTGTCCCACACTTTACAAATAGAATTTCAAATTACTTAGCGGCTTTAATACCTTATTAATATTTTGTCAGGACAAGAACAGTGAGAAAAGGTTTCTGCTCTTTAATTTGGAAAGCAGAAATTTAGGCTGCATCAAGTAGATATCCTCTAGTGGTTCATTTGCAGATTTCTCCTAACAAATTATACTAGACAGGGCACATATTGAATTGAGAAGCAAAGCAAAACTCCCAGCGCAATCAAGTATCTAAGTTAAAAAGCTAAAGTGCAGTTGTTTAAAGATAAATCTCTCTGAACATAAAAATCTAACTACCCTTTGTAATACCACTTTGAAGAGCTAAAGTATGATACAAATAAAACTGCCACTCAAATATTAATGACATCAAAAAAAGTAAGCTTTCTGCGAAGGTCTGGTGAACACTTGCTGGGCTAGCAAAACAGAAATGTATTGTAATTATTGAAAGATGAAAGAGTGTCTATTTAAATGCGTGTGATTGTCTGAATAGTACTTGATGGGACAGCATTAGTACTGCCCATTTCTCTCCATTATAAGCTAAAGAGTATGTAAAATCGCAACTGCCAATGTAAAACTATGTTAAAACACTGCAGTCACAGACAGCTGTATTTTCTGACTATATTATTTTTCCTCCCCAGGGCGGCATACATTCATCCTAAATTCACAGGGGAATCAAGCCTTGTGAAAGAAGCAGCTCTGGGGACATTTTAGCAACTGTGGTGGGGAGGGAAGGCTAATCATGAAAATCAGGCAGCACTATTACAATGGGAGCTCCAGGGCATGTAGGACTCTACAGAAATGAAAGTAGTAGTAAAATAAGAAATATGACTAATCCAAGGCTACTTGAACAATTTTTTTTTGTTATCATGGTGGGTATGTATTTTACCATCCAGCTAGTTACACTTGAATGGAGTATGCTGTTACAAGTAAAAAGTATTTTTGTAATATTAAGTCCAGAAAATATATGGTCTTCAAGAAAAATGCCAGAAAGATACACAAAACCAGTCCATTATCAAGTGCAGTTTGTTAAGCAGAATCAAATCTACATGGAATTCAAATAACTCTCAAACTCCCAGAATCTCTTCAACACTCACAGACTTGCATATGCATCTACCACTGTTCCAATATTATTAGATGGTATCTTAAAGAATAAAGGCCTAGAAGAAATTTTGATTTTGTCTGAGGTTACTGCAAGTTGCTTCCATCTTTGTTATGGAGCATTCAGAGGAAACATGTAAATATTAGCATGGGCATCAGACATCAGAATTTAGTCAGACATCAGTGCAGTATGATGTTAAAAAGCCAGAGGCACTTACAAACATGAATAAATTAAATAAACAATCACATTTTGCAGATGGAGAAAGTTAGGACACAGACTGCCTGAGTCTTCCAATGACATTTATGACCATCATCCTGCAAAGGTATTTATTGCAGAACACAGTATTTGCTGACCGTCTATGCACATTTATCGCACTCTAAATTAGAGCTTTACACAAGATTTAATGCCTTCATGACCTGCAGACTAACATTACGGCCACGGAGTTTCCTCAGACTAACATTAAAAGGAACTCAGACTACAGTGATTCATCTAAACAGAAGGGCAGTCGGATTATGTACCCAACACATTAACGTGCCATGAGCTCTCCTGGCTGCCTGATTACATCCAGGTCATCATCCAGATCATTCTTTCCCCTGCAACCTCCACCCACCCCAAAAAAGGGCCAAAAAAGGTTACACTACTGCTTGCTTCAGGATTTGACCTCTCCAGCTCACAGAGCAGGCTAAGCTTGTGCAACATCTGGGCTCATTGGTCTTTGTAGTCAAAGTTTCAGGTTCCAGAAGATTCTCAGAAGTTTGTGGGGGTTTTTTGGTTGGTTGGTGGGAGTGTGTTAACAGGGGGTTCAGAACAGAAACAGGAAATCTCGTGTTGCTGTCGAGTCGATATTCCTTTACAATGGGTATCAATATTTATTGGTGTTTCCTAAGGGAGGCATAAAAACTAAATAAAAAGTCAGCAGTTTGCATATTGGCTGTCACTATGCAAATTAACTGATACGTTGCACATGTAGTTCCTCTCAAGAGATTCAAGCAAGTAGGATTCATCCCATATAAAACAATAATTAGAGGGATAATCTAACACTGCAGAAACATGGGACCACCTATCTGGATGTTCTAACACAACCAGTAGAGCTGCACCACAAACTGTTTTTTACAGGAATGTCCCGCTTGCCCACCTTTCCTATCAGGGATGTACAGAGCAGCTCTTTCCAAGGTGTCAGTTCTCAACTCGGATTTCAAAACATGGAAGAACCTTGATTTGCTTATCTTCAAACTGCAGGCTTGTCTAGTTGGCCTGCTGTTGCTCAAACACAGGCCTACTTACAAAACCATTTGCTGTTTAGATGGAGGTTTTTAGATGGCATTCCACCAAACAGGGCTGAAACCATATTCATTCAAAATAAAATTGCTGTTCTGCAATTACATCACACGTAAGTAAATCCCAGGCTTTTAAGACGACACCACTTTGGTCATGGCATGTAGTTTTTTGAAACTATAGTAGCAAGTTATTGTTTGAGCACATAAACTAAATGTTAGAAAGTCTGGTGATTTCAAAATCCAGTCTGAACTCTGCTCCTACACAGCCACCCACATACTACAGAATCAGCAAGTCCTGCCACACAGTTTGCACTGCTGCATTTATTAAAGAAGATGGCTTCTGGATTAGAGAAAGGCTTCTATCAAGAAAACTTGGGGGAATATGGTTTAAATACAAGGAAACCTGCTACAGACTTACCCCATTTCTCAGTATATTAAAGAAAAACTAATTAGACATTTAAGGGAGACATCAATTAATTCTAGACTATTACAATGATAGAAGGAACCTCAAATCAGCCAAAAGAAGTTTAGTGAAACTGGAAGTTCCTCATACTCAAACAGAATTATTAGAAAAACGTTGCTTTTTTAGACTAGGCAACAGTCACAAGACCAAGCGCAAGGCTACCGTATTTTACTAAAAATCTCTTACAGTTCATCAGAAATAGTGGCATCCACTATAGCTTCAGTTCACTTAATGATAAGGTACTGCTTCAGAGTTAACAAAAGTAAGAGTCTATCACAACACCATGCCTCTAGAGATCTTCCATTCAATCTGCATACATTAATTTAATGCAGCTTATGTTCACCTGGCAAAAATTCACACTTGAAAACTAAGATGGCTGAGACTGCGTAACGTTCCAACACAGAGCCAACTTTCATACGCAGGCTAAAACAAGGCTCTTAAAATAGGGAATTATTCTGGAAATGCTGACACATCTTTAACGCTGTGAGTGGGCGCCAATATAATACACACATTGTGTACACATATGTTGCTGTCTTCCTGGGAAGCTTAACTGAAAGCCCACATGGTTGATGTGGGACAGCAGGAATGCCTCTTTGAAAGCACTCATCCTGCTTATTCATAATATCTCAAACGAAACCCAAGGCATATGGTAAAATTATGCCGTTTCACAAAACGGCGCTTATGACAGTTAACGATCCTTTTGAATCAAAGCTAACCTTGATGCTTCAAAAAAACCCCAAAAACAAAACCAACACCTTGTTGACAGAACTTAGACACGGTATCAAGCATTTAAATAGAAACAAATCTGAGTGCTAGAATTTTGATGTCATCAACACAGTTTAATAAATTGAGTTGCATCCATTACAAAAAGACTCATTTTAGTCGTCCTTTTTTTGCTAAAGCACACACCCCTCTATAGAGGGTCAGACTCCCAGAAGAATAATGAAACAATAGATGGACCATCTGCTGCTGCATAAAGCAAACTGAAAATCCAGGAGTATATGGGAGTTGTACTAAAATCAGCATTACCTTTCAGTTTTCTCCCACACCAGATTCTTATCTTGGCTAAACTTTTAACAACAAAAACAAAAAAAGCCACCACCCAGGAAGGCTGTAGGAGCTTCCAGGTATAAATGTACAGGGTAAAGTACGACATGACATGTCCTTTGAGAAATCTTATTTTTCTTCTCTTGGCCACTCTAACTCAGGCACAAGATTCTAATGACAAACATTGTGCCGCCTCTATATACACCAAATGGCTGGCACTTACAGAACTGGTGTTCCACAACGGTACAGAAGGATATGACAGTCTTAAATACCAGCTCCGTGGATCTCCACAACTTAAACAATGTCTTCACAGCTGTCAGTTGAGATCACTGTAAGGCTTACTTGTCATTGTACACCCTCAGCTTGTTTATGCACATCAGGCATAAGGCAGTTAGAACTCCCTAATATGCTTAAAACAAGTGTAAACAAATAATTGCCCAAGGAAAAGATTACCTTGGAAAGATGTTGCGGAGTAGAGGATTACCTGAAAAAGAAGTGTAAACAAACGGATGAATAGTGCATTTACACTTCTTTTTTTCTTCTTCCCTGACAGCTGTTCATAAATTCAGGCTCAAACTGCTGTAACAGATATGATTCTTCTGTTCCATTATCTTGGAATAATTTAGCCACCAGACACTTTTACCATGTTATAACAGATACTAGTATGTGGGTGTTGCCCCTTTTTTGCTTTGTTTATGTTGAGTAAACATAAGCTAACTTATTTCTCTAATATTTTAGCCATTCATTTCTTCCCTAGCTATCACCTTTCCAGTAGCTGGGTGGGTTGGGCTTACAGATTTCGAGACAGTATTTATGTCAAAACTCCTTGCAGTCATCCACTTCAGTAACAAACTGCATTCCCAGAAATCACATATTTAATGAAGGACTGATTTTTAAAACAAACCTCCAAAGTCCATTTAAAAATATATTTTAATATTCTAACAAGCTATATTTATCTTTCATGTTGCCCGTTACAGCTTAGCATTAGTAACGCTAAATTCATAAAGCGCAAACAAATGAAAACTCTTTCAGAAGAGCATTTTGCATGGCCACTTCCTTTAAGCAACTAAAAAAACTGCTATGTGGTGTTCAAACATGTCTCTTCCTGGCACTGGGCTTCATTAAAGATTATTTCAAAGTGACTGCCGGGACCCGTGATGCTCACCCTCACGGAACGGCTTCCCTCCCCCATTTTTTTTTTCTCCCTCTCAATGAAATTGGAAAAATGAGAGAAAACAACCGACTCTTTCTGAGTGGCACTTAGACAATTTCATAAGGCAAGGTTCCTTTTAGACGATCATTACCGGCCTGTCGGACAGATATGCGTGTAGTTAATGAAACCACATATGCATAGATTGGAAGACAGCTGCGTACCAACTGGGTCATCAGTGATCCATACTACTGAACACCTCCCAGATGAGCACTGTCTTCTTACATTACTGTGCTCTGTTAGTGATTAGAGCCCCATTCCTCATAAGGCATTCATTATGCCGATTAACAGTAAAAGGAAACACATGAACAGGATGTTACGTACTTTTTTTTTTCTTCCTTTGAATCTTTTTGTGTTTGCTACAGCCATGAATTAAGGAGTAAAAAGGATATGCAGAGTTCTGAACAAAATAATACAATATAGTCTTCCAGTCTGCTATCCTAAATAAGCCTATTTAAAAAGAGTATAGGGGAGAGGATTTCAGCCTGCTGACATCTGACTTCCTCAGCTAGACAAAAAAATTGGCTATATATGCCACATTTTCTGCATTTTCCAAATTGCAGCACAGAATATGTATCATTAAGTTGTAAAAACACTGAAGCATTGGGCACTGGAAACGAGCTGTCAGTAAGATGCAGTTATGAAGTGGATTAAAAATTCATATGAAGTTAGAATAGACACAAGCTTTTATCAGCACTCCTGTCATCCACCATTACTCTGCTACTCCAGCCAAAAAGCACAGAACCCTAAATACTACTCCCTACTCTAGGAAAACCTGAAAGTGCTGTGCTGTGAATTAAATGGCATAAAACTAAAATGTAAGTGACCTACAATGACTGAGGTAACCACTAAAAACTAACCTAACTCAAAATAAAGCATAGGTGTCCAAACTCTAACAAAAATACCAATCCATCTTATTAATTATGACCCACACGGCATTATCGAGATGACCTTGCAACTGAATATGTACTTTTCATGTTTTAGTGTTTCAGAGTTGAAAGTTAGGGCAATATTTCATTACAAACCCACTAGATTTTCTCTATTTTAAACACAAACACTTGGAATTAAAAAAAAAAAAGATAAAAACAAGTTATAACATATACCAACAGTAAAGGAGATGTCTATTAGACATACAGATGTTCTTAACAGAGATTGTCATCACTTTTAATGACAAACAATAGTTGGAATACAGGTTCAAGGTTTGTGACATCAACCTCCACTTCAGAATTTTCACAACAGGCTGTACATTTGAACAACAGCAACAAGCATAAATGTTTTCAGGCTCTATTTGTTGCATTATATCTTCCTTAAACATGCCTGACATTTATAGATTATTAAATACAACTTATGCAGCTCTACTCTAAGTGTACTGATTGAACACTTACATACTGTATTTGCTGAAACTTGTAACTTTGAGTTTAAAGAAATTGTTGATTTTTCTTCTGTCAAAACTAAACGTTCTCCAAAAATAAGAACGGTGCACAGGGAGTTTGATATTAAACCCTCAGTAAAGTAATCTAGTAATATAATCATTTCATTTTTAAAAGTTAGGTAATGGCTAATCCTCTATAGACCCATAAACTGTTCAAAATGTTGACATGAAAAATCTGAAGGCATTTCTCTTCATCTTTACACACGCTCCCACTAGAGGGTAGTTGGAATTAAAGGTCTGCTCTTGGATATACACCTGTAAGGTCTCACCAATTAACGATTGATTTTAAAAAAAAATTAAACATTGTTCTTACAAATGTTCTTAGGTACAAGATGTTTTATTACTGACCCTGCATTTCATACTTCTCATGACAGATATTCATGACTCAGAATCAACTCTGAGATGAGTTCACAGAATATTGTTGGCTAAGGACCATTTGCCATTGGAACAGTTTGAAAACAAATGCTAATAAGTTTGTCTGTCTGGCATTAACGCCCTTTAACTTGTACGGAGAGGCAAAATTCTTCTCATGCAGGTATTTTTTTAAACAATACAGAATTACCCAAGATGTCCTATTTTAAGAGTGATAACTAACAAACGAACTTATCTCCTCTTAAAAAAGCAATACTATTTCTGATATAGAGCTAATGAAGGTGTTTGGCGGGTTTTTTTCAGGACAAATACAGAGGTTATCAAAAGCCTTTAGGTTATCACTAAGGCCTGGCACACAAAAAAAAGAAACAATTATTTCTTTATTCTTAGTGTAAGCAAAAGTAGGCTGTTAGGGAATAATCCTCTATGCAAGCTAGGGAACGATCACAGATTTTCTAGCAAGTATGTAGGTTTCAGTTCTTTGAAAAAGTTAGTCAACAGATACTAGGGAAAAAAGTGAACGCTGGGCCCCAGGTATAACTAATCAGGCTCCGTCAGAGACATTTTACTCACTTACAAACAAGCCCATAGATCCTTTTCTTTCTGCCACCAGTACCCAGGGTCTAATCCAATCCTGCAATATGCCAAGTACTTTCTGAGACAATCTAGATATTCTCCACTCTCAGTCATATCAATATAAACAGATACTGTGCAATACTTTCGGTTTGAGCTCAAGAGAAGGAGAGATAGCAATAAATCAGGAGCTGATAAGACTCCCATAGCTTATTATTCAGTATTCCTCCCTATCAGGAGACATATTCACATTATGCAAGGTAAATGCAAAACTGGGGCTAATATTTAAAATGAGATATGGTCGTGGATTTTATTTCTATATACACATCTGTTCAGTATCACAGGCACAACAATTAAGGCCCTAACTATTACTAGTGACATCTACATGTAAGAACTGTGGAATAGATAAGGTAATCTTCAAATGCATTTTTGCTAGCGAAGATCGGAATCATTTTCCTATTTATTGTTGCTTCAAATCTCAAAGCCATATAGTTTCACTATTTTATCTTAAGGGAAAGCAAGACAATGTTTTGTGAACTCTCCCACAATGATATCAAATAGAGAGAAAAAAATAATTAAATTTAATTACTTTTCCCGACTTTCTTCTCCCACTGTATATTCACAGAGCTTGCCAAAGATCAGCTAATAACAGTAAAAGACTAAACCATCAGATGGGCTGTACAGATTCCCGATGGAGTCCTGATATATATGATGCATCAGATATTATGCTGAAATCACATCTGTGCTGTTTGATCATTCAAGAATAACAAATGAAAGTCCCCTTCTAAGAGATCTCTTACAGAGACACCACAACAACCTTATCCACACGAAAATTAAATTGAGCTCAATCAACCTGTTACCATTGATTATAATCTTTCATCATATATCCCAAACATGTTTGTTTCTTACATGTCTGCTACTTTTGTTTAGTTTATTGTGTTATATCACATTAGGAAGAAATACAGTTAAATCTACCTTTACAGCAGATATACCAGAAAAAACAGTGAAGTCATAAATATTATGACCAAATATTACTGAAATGAACAAACACAATTCACCAATTTTCTGATCTGTCAAGATCTTTGCAAGTATAAAATCAATGCGTTCTTCAATATATATTTCATTTCACACAATGTAATGAATTAGGTAATAAACGGATTATGGTTTAAGATCTTCCATTACAGAACAGGATAGCTCTATAATTCTGATATGTGAAATCTGAGCAAACTACGGTGAAAACACAATGGTTTATCATATGCGAGAAACAAATACAAAAATATTTCAATAAAAAATCATTTAGTTCTAACTTGGTTGCACTCAAAACAGAAAAATTCAAAATGTATTAGCCATCTACATTACAAACGAGATACTGATGACGGTCATCTAGCTGCTTGCTCAGGAAGTTTTATTCCTCATAGAAAATCCCTGACTGATTTCTTTTTCCATGTGTGTTATGAGTTAAGACGTGCTTCTTTTCAGACACAATTTACTGTTGGTCCTTTCTGTGTGCTATTTCTCCTATTTGGATTTTTTTAATAGTTGCATTCATTGCACAGTCATTTATATAAATACCATATTTTCTTTCTAATCAAGTAAACAATATTCCTAAACTGGCTTTCAGAGAACATGCTATTAAATAATTTGAAATTGTTCAATATAAAGAAACATGCCAACATATTAATCTTACCAGTAGCAAAACTGTTTTGTACAGACAACAGCAAACCTACTTTTTGACTAAAAGTCTTTGCCTCCAATATTAATTAACAATATTAAAGCCTTGACTCACTCTAGAGCATGCACAGTATTATCTTAGAATCTGTAAAGACAAAGTTAACTTGAGATGTGCAGCCACTGATAAAAAAGCCCAAGCACAGAAAGTACTCTCTATGCAACTTACTAAATAATTATACTAACTCCTTTGTGCCCTTTTTAAGATGACTCAAGTAATTTCACTTTATTAATATTTAAGCAAAGAACAGAATAGGAAAAAGAGAAACTTATTTTTGTCAAATGATCACAAGAGATTTTAAAAATTTCATGAAATTATCAAAGTACTCTTTCTTGCACTTTACATTTCAGTGAATGGAACTGGATAGTTCTATCCATCATCTTCTCCATCAATATCTCATTCTGTCTTTCCTGCTCTGAACTCACACTTCAACTGTGTTAATCAAAACATGTAATTTCACCCCTTTTCAGATTAAGCTTATTTCCTACTCTGTACAGGTTAGTGAAACTTTCTTTACTATAGATTTAGATACATAGTAAGCATGTCTTCTAAGCCTGATTATTGATCAAGCGTTCTTTGGATAAAAGGATTATCACTACAGCATGTCTGTTTTTATAAACTGGCTTTACTTTACTTTCAAAGACAGGCAAAAGAGCTTCTATTAACTAAACAGCAAGTGTACCACTTGAAAGTGATTATTCCCAACTTCCTTTCCATTTCTTTATAGAATAAAAGCAGATTTTTATTCTTTCATGTTTCTAATTTTAATAGAAAACAATGCCACAGAACATTCAGGAAAGGAAACCATTTATTTTTATAACCTGAAATTAAAATTAGATATGCCTATGTATTTAGACGTACATTTCATAAAAGTATATTCTTTATATTCTAAAAGCTTTCTCTGTGTTTCTTCTTGCATGATACTTAGCTGCCATCACAAAGGCTAGTGTTGAAGGCATCCTAAAACAAATACCTAACCACTGGATATAGAATACTTCTGAAATAGAGAAGCAAAGACCAAATTTTCTAAAAATCAGTCATGCATTCAAAAGTGAATGATGAAAGACCCCTTCAGGTGCATTACAGGAGCCTTCCCTTTTACACGGTAAGTTCAGGAGCCACTGTTGTCTGAGGAAGATCCTAACGTCGCTATCTTGATATGATCAGCTGGGCTTTACTCTACCTAAGAGCATAGCTCTGCCTATAGTCGGCAACCATGGCCTGCCTCCACAAGCACAGCAGTTCCCTGTAGAGATCACGTAGACAAGCATGGAGAAGGGATGGGAGAAACTGAGCTGTTATAAAGCAGAAATGGGTACTAGTATCCTCACTGCCAAATCAGATAGAGTACTTCCAGACCCCTCTTACCAAAAGCACTGTATTTTCAGAAAACCACCTACTCTTCCCAGCTCATTTTGTCATCCTATATTGTCTCCTAAAGCTGAAACAAAACAATGTAGAAAACTATGTCAGTATAGACATTGCATCAGTGATATTGTATAATCCTAGTAGTAGAACTGCCATTAGGTTTATCACAAAGGAAATTAATATATAGCATATGGAAAGTCTGCAGGAGTGATTCCCCTAACTTTGTGCTTTTTGAGAGCTTTCACACCTGCACAAAGTGGGTATAAAAGTTATAGCATCTTATTTTGGCAACATTATCATATGCAATTTTCACAGGTATAAATGATTACATAAAGTGCAACAAGGAAGAAATCAGACTGTGTATGTCCCCTCACAACCAGCGGGACTCTGCTCAGATGAGACTGTCAATACCACATTACTTGTAAGAAAATGTTTGAAAGAGACCTTGCGCTAACAGAGAAAATGCTGCCCGATTTTATAACAGAGTAAAAAGTTAAAGACAAGCTAAGTGCACATACTACCCCTCTTCTACCCAACTAGATATGAATCAAGGATCTAAATATATTCTAAGATTTTACAAGCCATTATTTTTTCATTTAGGATCTTTTGTGGTTTTAAAATCCTTGTCCTCCTCTTCAATCTGAATAAATAGTTGCCTTTAAGTTATCTTGGTACTAATATTTCCTTTGTTCTCATTTGGTAATACCATCCCCCAAGTAGTGAAGACGACATCTAAAAATTTAGATATTGCCTTACAGCAACCACAGTCACACAGCCTGTTTGCATTTACGTTGAGAACAAGCTGTTATAAAACCGATCTACCATTTGTAACCTCCATGTGTTCTCACCTGCCCACTGCAACAAGAGTCTCTCTGTCTTAAAGGTGTGTTTGTGTAACGTTCCTTGTTTAATTTTGACTAGAACCAAAAATAGCAGATGGCTTGGGCTTTGCCAAATTTGCACTGAAGTTCAGTTACTCATGTGGTTCAGGTACACCAAAGGGTTTCTTAAAGCTGTTTGGGTTCACATCTGGTTTTGTATCACATCTAAGGAACAGGGGAGAAGAGGGTGGAAATTCTCACCATAACACAAAAGCTTCAAAAAAACATAACAAAACCAACTCATTGCATTTCCTTCTCCCATGCAATCCCATCCAATAAGTTTTACACTCTCTTGTCCTCAGAAGAAGCCTCGTTATTAGATGCTATTTATTGTAGCCAAGTTCCATTCCCAATTACGCTATTATAGGTTATACATTAAACGAGAAAGTGTCCTCTCTTTTCTAGGGACAGCACAGGAGTTCAAGCAATGAGTCAACACTCCAGAAGCCTTTCAAGCAGAGTAAGGCATCTTCTTTTCCTAAAAATCTAGTGAAGGAATCATCTAAAAATGCAGGTAAATAAATACAAGAGACAAAAGGACAAATACTAGATTCCTTTGCCTCAACTTAAGCAAGATTAGAATAAAACAGTCAATAGATTTGATCTCTAAAACATGTTGACATAGCTTAAGTATTGGGGTTTACAGATCATCTCAAGACAACAGATGGATGGTATGTATAGCCTAACTGTTCAGCTCAGAATTTACTGAAGACCAAAAACTACATAATATGCTTGGAAAATGGGACAAATCATAGGATTCTAGGGAGCCAACAACTTTCACCACAAGATCACAACTTCAAATCCAGTATACTTGGGTGAAGGCTGCCATCCTTACTGACAATTACTGAGTTATCTATGTGATGTTAACCAGCAGCCAAAACCAGCTCTACAAAAAAAGCCATTAACATCCTTTTCTGAATGTGTACATTCTATTTGTCAAACAAAAAAACCATCAGCCAAAACAATCTTAAGCTGTCCAAATAAAATCATCCTGAATTAAAACTATACGCTTCCTGGTCCTTCTCTCAATCAACAAAGTCTCCTCTGTCTGGAGACATGAGCAAGTTACAAGGCTAGCTAAGTTATAAACTTCCTAACTTCCTGTAAATAAAACTGCAAGGTTGTGGTACAAGATGAGGTAATTCAAAGAAGTAGGGTAAGCTACCTCTCACCACAGGACAGAAGTACACAAATGGCTGTTACTGTGTTGCAGCTGACATAACTCAAGTCCATCCTGATGCTTACCCTTGAAACTTCTCATCAAGTCTGTACCTTCAGAATAAGGAGGGAATGGGCTAGGAACTTCAGCAGTAGAAAGGTCTCTACTGAGAATGCTGTGTACTTTGATGCGCCAGTTCAGGGACTAGACTCAAGAACCTTAAGCGATTTCAGTTGTCAACACATACTTAAGGAGGAGAAATGGAATACTTTATAAACCCACTGACCAACATGAACAGTAACAAAGGAGAACCTGATCTATCACTGGAACCATAGGTGTAAGACTTCCCTAGAAGGCTTAGAGAATATCAGAATTCTGCACTAACAAAACACTTGATCAAACCATAAAATCTAGAAACGTGCAATTTGAATCAAGACACCAAATGGCCAGATGCACAAGAGAATTCAGTGAGACTTTCTGTACAGGAACAGGAGTAGTTTTGTGATCACCTTGAAGGACTTCCTTGACTCCTACTTTCCCTACACGCACATCTCTTTCTACATCGACCTCAAAACCACCCCAGCTCTTCTCCTCTTGCCATCTTCATCTGTATTGACCGCTACTTAAGAAATATCCATTTTTCATCTTATCTTCCTCTTCCGCAATTCCACTTAAAAACAAGTAGCCAACTAGCTTTGGCTGAACCAAGCAGCATTTGAGAGATTATTAAAAATAAGTATAAACCCTGGTTTTATACTTTTCCTCTTCTCCTCATATAAAGGGCATACAGCAGAAGGCATGCAACATTAAAAGAGAAAATGAACAAGTTCCATCTCAAGACGTATTCTTCCAAGGACACAATTTACAGGTAAGCACAGGAAAGCTCACACTTGTCTCCATTACTACGAAATGGTTGTGCTGGCCCTGAAGACCATGTCCAGCATCTTCAAAGAATCCAAATGTAATCTCCCCATTGCCACTTTACTCCTCCTCTAGTCTTATTATTGTAACTTATGTGCTTGATTTCTACACCTGGCTAACATATTTATCTGAAAAAACTGCCAGCCTACAAAGTTTTTATTTTTTTCTGGATGCATAGTTCTGGAATGCAGCAAGACAAAAGTTAGTTTGGACTTCACAGAAATGATGCCTTCTGGCTTTAGTCTACTTCCCAATTATCAAAGGGCGAGGCAAGGAAAAAAACAACCACAAAACCCCAGACCCTCAGAGATACGGAAAGCCTTGTAAGAAGAGTAGATGTACCTGAAGTAGTAATTTTAATAAGCCTATATTAATAGCCTTTAAAAAGTTAAATCTGTGAGAAAAAATATCTTTAAATTACTTCAGACACAGAAAAACTTCTGTGCAGCCTATATCTAGTACAGTTTACAGAATTTATTGAACATCACCTCTTACTTCATTAAGCAAGAAGACTATGAGAGGACATAATTTTACACTAGACACTACACCCAGAAGGTAGATGCAATTCATATACAATAAACAAAGTTGCAAGCCATACATTCTCTGCTTAGCAAGACTCATCCCACAGAGTACAGAAAGACAGCACCAACTACTCTTAAAACAGCTACTATATGCATTTGACATGCAACACAGGATAGAGAGGCAACACCATCACAGTGTAAGCTTTTGTTTTAGCCATTTGTACATAATCTGACTGGCACACTACCTTGTTTCATCCACAGTATCTTTGAGAACTAAAATTCATGACAAATTCTTCACAACAGAGTAATCTTGGTGTCATCAGGCAAATAAAGTCACATGTATATTGGCACTGGTTCCTAAATGTACCATCACTGCAGAAGTTAAAAGATTATTCAATAATCCTAATAGGTTAAAAGTATACCAATCAAATATATATACAGAATGTTTCCAAATGCAGCCAGTTTCTCTTTTACATGATGACCTTTCATCCAGAAACCACAGAGACACTAACAGAAAACAAAACAAAAATGTAAGACTGAAAACCACAAAAACTGGCCAGGTGTCAACGTGAGAGGCTTTTGGCTTGCCTTTTTTAAAATTGACTACACTTCAATTTGACAGTCATTTTAGAAACATCTTCAAAAACACTTATTTAAATGATCACTCCTACGTTTGCACTATAACATTAACAAATAACATACTTAGGTTCATGCAGGCATATTTGGAAGCAAAGAAGCTCAAAACATGAACAGCTTCTTTTACTAACTTATCAAGAATTAACACGATTAAGTATGCTGAAGCACTGCAAAGCAAACAGCTACCTAGTCATAGCGCTCAGCAAACAAGTATACCTTCCTTCAACTTTAAACTAGGACATGCGTGCAGATAAAACATCACCAGTAGATGAAAGAGGGTGCACTGTAGACACAAAGATGTAGACTTTGGCTTATAATGGCATGAGGCACGAACTGCTGAAACAATGCTTACATGGGTTATTTTTTAAGCATTCCGACATACAGTCAGAATGCAATATGTATAGGAAACACAACTAACAGTTTTAGCACAGGAGAAATATTTCTATTGCACTCCCTTCCTCAAGCTTCAAACTCTACCAGTCAGGCAAAATAATATAGTTACCACCTTCTGAAATACAAATTTAGAGAGCCTGACGCAGTTATTGTGATTCCAGCTCACTTCATTACTATGTCTTGTTTTAAAATCCCTCCCCTCCAATCACCTCACAAGAACGGCCCAAATAAATGACAGTAAATAGGCTAACTGCAACTTCTTCAACAACTGTTTGCTTCACAAAAGATATCCTTATATCACCACCTCATTTCCTGCATAAGGGTAACAGTTAGTAGACACTGTTCAAATGACTGTACAGAGCATATAGCAGGCTTTGAAAAAGTGACACTAAAACTGGCTTTAATTTATTGCAAACTGTAAGCCAAACCATAAGTAAATGCGGGTTTCATACAACATCGGGAAGTCAAAATAAAACCTGTTTACATAATGCAACCATTTATGTCGAATTTGCCTTACCATAAAAAGTTCTTATTTCCTTTGCAACACAACAACTTCTGTACATACAACTAATGGGATATTAAAAAGAGAACCCATAGGCACAGTGCTGAACAATTCTTCCAAGGGTTCTGTAAGAATGCATGTATAGTGAAAACGTTCCTTTACATACTTATGAATTCAAACACAAAAAACATTCATCAAGATCCTTACTCATCACTAAAATAGTTCAAACAGCATATTTTGCTCCTCTTAGGCAAATTGTTCCAATTGAAGCAATATTTACAATTGGACAGTCTTTACGTACAAAAAAAAAAATCCTTAGACATTAAGCAAGCTTCAGACACCCTATCAAGCACAGGAGACTACCACAGTATACTGAATAGCTATAATCATTGCTAAAGATCTGGAAGGAACATATGTATAAATCAAACATAACAGCAGTGACATTTACAAGAATGTAGACATTTCACTGCTTCTACCAACACTTTCACCAGCTGTAAAATTATACTGCAACCCTGCTTCTGAGCTCAGGTGCAGACAGAATGGCAGGGATTCAATCCTCCATTCACTTCCTCTCTGTCTCCCATTCCCCACTATCTCCTTTAAAAAGGAGAGAGTCTGGAAACAGCATCGTATCTTTTATTTGCATAGATTTAAAGATAGGCTCTGCCATGTGTGCCCTAACTGCCACAGCACTGCTGTACCCCTTCCCAAAACAGAACTGTAGATTTTGCACAGTACTTGAAATATTCTTTTTAAAATATTAGGTAATAAAATCAAATACTAAAAAACTTTTCACTCATTGCCAAGAGAACACATAAAGTGGACATTAATGCCTGTTATTAAAGCTGAACCACGGCAAATCAGGAATCCATTAGGTTTCTGAAAAGGCTTCTCAGCACCAAACTAACATTATCATCACCTTATGCTAACATCATACAATATCTCAAAAATGTGAATATTGTTTTGCTCCATCTCATCACTTGTGAAAGCTCTAAGTCATTATCTATCATGGCCTCCACAGTTTTAAGAACTGGGGTAGGGAGGTCAAGCTCAATCCAAGTAACAGTCACTCTCTTTCTGCCAAAGGAAAAACTACATACTGTGAGGCCCTGTGAACAAGTAATTACAATGAAATGAATGTTTTATAAAGGAAACACACTTGGTTTTAAAGGTCACAAAGTGACAGAGAAGAGCACACAGTGGAACAAATCCAGCAAATTACTGATTGACCTGCAGGGTCAATGAATCCAAACAATAAATATTTCTGCTCTTTAAATAATTAAAAATGTCAAAACACAATGGCTGCAGACAAACTGTGTTAAGAATGCAGACAGGCCAGACAATCTACTTCGTATTTAAATATTTCACTCACCTGTCCTGTGACTGCTCCTCATACATTCTTTCCTTTCCTTCTTTGAAGAGTCTTATAGCCCGTTTCGATTTCTTTATGAGACTGTCAATGTAGATTTTAAAATATTCATTCTCACTGAGTTGTGCAAGTTTCTGGTTGTCATCATATTTGCTCAGTATAAGTCGCAAATGTTGGTAAGTGTCAGGTAAAATATCAAGTATGTAAGGTGGGCTGTTTTTGAGTTGAAGTTTTGGGTTTTGACACAATCTTACCTACAAACAAAAACAAGAGAATGTAAAAAGACAATAAATACATTGGGGCAAAAAATGATCTGACATCTTAAAATGAATAGGTGTAAGCATAATTCTCTAACCCCAGGCACAAAGAATTAAATCCTACTTCATTTATATTCCATGAAATCCCAACATAGTCTCTAATGTCAAAGGATGTAAAATTTAACTTAATCCCGTCATATCTATAAAAAGCAAAACAAGCTTACTTACATAGTTTGGGGTTTTGCTTTTAAAGTAAGAATGTCTTCGCCTGCCTACGATATGCTAGGGAGTATATTATCAAAACACAGTACACAACTAATGCTGAGAGCAGTAGTTTCGTACAGATGTGTTTGCTGCAGGTGAACTTCCCTATGGACGTCTGAATGTCTACTAAGAACCAACGTTATAAATTACCTTGTCATCTGCTGGCTCTCTCTTTTCTCTATCCAACAATAGTACCTCTTAGAACCTAGAGAAATTTAAAGTTTGAGAGGTCTACACATACAAAAATGTCCTGAATGTTGCCAGTGGTTCAAAAACTATAAGCTATGACAGACAGAAATCAAGTCACTCACAAACAGCTATTATAAACCAGGAAACAAAACATTATAAACTCAATGTTTTCCAATTTGTGGCTATAATAAAAGGTAGCATCTTAACGGACTTGGAATCATCACATTCCAAAATGGCACAAAAAATAATTGAATAATATATATTACTTAAAAAGAATAAGCTTTAGATGAAATGAACACCTTTAATTGAATCTACTCTCCACCGGAAATGTTTCTGGAAGAAGGCGGTACTGGTTTTGTTTCTTCAACATATACAAGGTTAGAGTAATTACCTCTTTGCTACCTAAATTCTCTGGTAGTTTGTTCTGTCTTGATCTATCCTAGAAAGCAAAAGGGATCAAAACTAAAGGATAGTTTTTGAGTGCTACTGTGTTGAGCTATCCAGGCTCAGCTAAAACGCTGCAGAGGGACACATTCTAGACATGTGTGTGCAGCTGTACATATGCAAATACTTATGAAAAAATTAAGTCCATGTGGTATAAAAGTTTTATAGGTATCATTTGGAGATCACCCCATTATATATTAGTGACTTTGACATTCTTTTGAGGTAACTAATGAGGTTGTAAAAACATCTTAATACTGCTGAAAGCAGACTCCTATTCCTACTAATCTATCAAAAAAGTGCAGTCTTGCGCATTTCTGGGGGCGGGAAACAAACTTGGATCCTGTAACACCCACCTCTCTAAACTCAAAGCTATACTGCCATTGCTGACCCCTCCTTCAATTTCTAGACCTACACCATTAAGAAATTCACTGCCGTAAGACCATCATGCACCCCAAACAGCAAACCAAATACATAATTGATTTTATCCTCTGAAACATGCACACTGAAACACACCAGGCAATTAGAATTAGGTAACTGGCATCATAGTTAGAAAGGTAGAGATAGAAGAGCGGACAAGAGTCAAGCACTAACAAGTTGTAAAACAGAAGTATAGCACCATTAGAACGGTGCAAACTCGTAACTACTAAAGAAATGTTAATGCCGTTCAAAAACAGTATTTAAAACATGACATTTACAATAGCTCCCCTCATTTCACTGATCCATTGTTACTTTAGTAATTTCTATTATTCTTTCACCTACTAGACCAATTAACAGATCAGGAACCCTTCTGATGTGTTGTAAAACAGACAGTCCCTCCTGCAGAGAAACCTACAATCTTAGTAGGAAACAAAAAGACAGCAGATGGACGCAGGCAAATATGAACACAGGAACACTGTTCGACATACTAAAGAGAGGTTCAAGGCACTAGCAGTTAAGTACTTCTAGATATAAACAGCACAGAAAGGTTTCAAGGCAAGTTCTAAAATAATTTAGTGGCTCATAAAGGAATTCCTCCTAAGTTGAGGAAGAAGCGGGAAGGAAACAAAACAAAACAAAACAAAAAGTAAACCATAAAGATGTTTGGTCATCTCTTCATCAGGTGACAAAGTCTGGAACTGTAATCCATAACTGCAAAAGTGAGACAGCAAGACACTTGGCAACTGAAAATAACTTGTTTATATTTTATGTGACAAAGAGAAGGTTATCAGGATAAAGAAAAGGACAACACGGTCCAAGTCGTGGGTTAGGAGATGCTTGGAGCAGCATTCTCAAAGAATAAAGGCTGGATGTGATGGCATTCTTTCAAGGTCAGACAAGCAAAGCTGAACTTACTGATATACAAAATAGCAATGCCTGGATGACAGTTTTAGGTGAATCGATTGATACAGAAGGTTGTGTTTGTCTGAGAGTCACATCTCAGTCTGAAAGATTCAGACACAACTTTTAAAAGAGCAGTTCAAGTAAACGAGTTGCCCAAGTGAAGGCAGGATGATGGTATCACCCCAGAAGATCAAAAAAGGAACTAACAAGAAAGACGAAGGAGATTAAACATTTGCTTTTAGTTACGCTGAAGTTAAGCTGACAGCTAGAATCCTTTAAGGAGATTTCAGAAACATGAGCAAAGAATTTTATATGTGTAGACAGATCTGAAGATCATCCACGCAGAGACATACATGAATTTATTTTTGTCAAAGAGTTAGAAGAACTGGAATTCCAAAGACAGAAGTGAAAACCTTTATGAAACATGTAGACATTTTTCATCTGAACTTTTGTTCGCTGATTTCTGATTTTGTGAAAACTTGTCACAAATCAATATCACTAATTAGGCATTACAGCTTTCTGAAGCAACAAGCACAAGGGGGGAAAAAAAAAAAAACCTTAAAAGAGGAAAATATTTATTCAGGGAAAAAATTCAGCAATGTGAGCAGACCGCAAGCAGAGAATGCTGCAATCATTTTGAATTGCTTATTTATCCTAACTTAAATCTCATGATCAAAGAATTCTCTTTCTGAAGTCTATCTTTTCGATCAGATGTGCCAACAAGCAGAATATAAGTGGTTTCATATCTATCAGAAATACCATTAAAATATAAAAACAAGAGAAAAAAGCAAATTTTTATGCTGGCTGGTGTATTTTCAACACTCAGTCCATTCAACTGTACGAAAGGAGCATCCAGTTATAAAGAAAAATTAGTTTCTCTTTCAGATGTTCTAGCAAGTCTTCTTCAGTCCAGTATCATTACATACAGTCATACACATATCAAAACAGGATCCTGTGGTCATCATGGTTTACAAGGCTTCACCTTCTGCTGAATTTATAAATACAGCACTTTACTAGAACCTTTAACTCCAGAACAAGCCTTTATGAAAGTCATACAAAAATTCTTCTACAGTACAACTCAATTAGTCTGATGCATTCTCATTGAAAAAATGCTAACATTTAGTTCAAGTCACTGATTCAGTGAAGTAGTACAAGACTTTCTTCACTTTATAGGTTACACAAGGTTTCAGTCCAAAGGACATAAGTTTGTAAAGAGATGACTGGTAAACCATATGGTTTCCAGAGTCAAGAAGTCCTGACACATACCACAGCAGTTCACAATTAAAAGCAAGCAATAAAAAATGACATCTGCTGACGCAAAAGATTTACCAAAGTACCAGAAGTGGCGCACATACCTTTCTTCAAAAGAAAACAGAACTCAAAGCAAAACAACAACAAAAAAAACCAACCCAAACCAAAAATAAAGACCTCCATATTGCACTTTACAAAGCAACCCCCACCAACACTTTAGGAGCGGACATGAATCATATCACTCTGTGATTTGTGTATTGTTATGACTGGAAGTAAGCATGTATATATTTAGCAAGCATTCAGTCCAAAAAATGAAAAGCAGTCAGTCAGCAAGTTCGTAAGAAACATCTCTCTTATTGAGATAAACTGAGACAAAGCTAAGCTCCTTTCACTACCTCACTGAGGGTAAATCCAAGTATTTACTCCAGAATCACTGAAACAATAGAGTGCAATTCTAATTGTGAAGAACTAAGGTACTACCCTAATCTACCAGAAACAGATTTTGAAACAGTTAACTCGGGAACTTCCAGACAAGCTTACTCTAGTGACTATGGAGAAAAATCTCAACCCCCTCTTCCCTCCTCTCCTCCCCCCAAACAAAATAAATACCACTACTCATAACATTTTTGAAGATATTTGGCTTAAATTATAAGGCATTATTTCATAGCATCTTCAGAGATGAGAGTAATGGGTGCCTATTGTATTTAGACAATTAATTTCTTTCAGAAAACTGTATCTTCTATTCACTTTTTAAAGCAAACAATAGTTGAAAGCCCTGGACTCATTTGACAAAAGAACTTTTGTTCAAGCAAAGTACAGCAGCCCTAACACAATCTGTTTAAACACCTAATGCTAGTCAAAGACAATACAAGGAAAGTAACACAGCTAAAACAGAGTAAGTATCTAATGAGTAGGACATCCGCTAAACACTGTTTTCAGCTGCAGTGGATGGATTAGAACAATCAGAGCACCAGTGCTCAACTTCCAAAACTATACTTCAAAATCGTCTACTGAACGAGTATCTTTTGCCATGCAATACAAAAAAGTATTAAAAAACCACCTTGACACACCACAGACTGCATAAAGGTAGCTCTGCAGTATGATACCATAACAATTCTCCAGAAAACCACAACACACAATGCTACCAACAATGAATTCTGAAGAACTTAATCAGGAAAATGGATGAAATCTGAACATTATGCTGCTTCATCATCTATTTCTTCCCGCCAGAAATTACCTTAACTGCAATGCATTTTATTTTCCACAGAAAGATGGGGTTTCTTTCTGAAAGAAGCCTTCTCGTCAAAATATAAGCAGAGGTGATCGATCACCGATCTTTTCAGCTGACAATGCAGTACACGCCTGTTCCACAGCTACCACACTGCAACTGTGCCATATGCTTCCATACTGGAGGACTAAGCAAGAACAATGCTGATGCTACATACGCACAGGACAGCTGACTTTAGAGGGTCATTTATATTTTCTTCTGACAAGAAAAAGAAAAGCTTCCATTCCTCTGTTTGAATTTTTACTGGTTTTCCACAAACAGCGTACACAGGACACAAAACTTCCACCAACTTTGACCAAGTAATACACTGAAGAATACCATGGTTATGATCAATTACTGTCTTTTCTAGATCCTTTGTGAAACAATGACTTTTAATTGACTTGGAAGGTTGCACATTAACGTAGCAATTACATAAAGTGTTGCAAAGAATAATGAACGCACACACACCCCGTTTCAAGTACGGTGCTCTGTATACTCACTTAGATGCTATTGGAAACTTGGATGCTGACAAATGTTAATTTAAAGAAAACCTCATTACTAAGTTACGGAGGTAATACAGCTTTTACTCACTAAGTCAATAGTATGAGCTTTGGAGACGTGCTCTAATTTGCTCTTAGGTAATTATTAAATAGCAAATCAAATTGCCATCCCCATTTATACAGTTGGAGTCAAACAACTGGGTGGGCCACGACAGAGCGCCCAAACAGTTTAAACACTGTTGTTAATCTTTACAGTAGAAAAAATAATTATTTTCAGGCCCAGCGCACGAGTACTGAAAAGTGATTGAAAGATGCTGAAATAGTCCTGTTTTAAAAAATCCTGTTCAGAATGTGTAACAATTTTATCGGCTTGAAACCCACAATAGAAAAGTGTGCACAATAGTACTGCCAACTCTAAATAGCCCGAGCAGTAAACTAACTCAACTACTCCCATGTTTACATAATAGACATTCTCTCCCAAACTTGTTCTTAAGATAACCATTATCTTCTAATAATACACAGCTAGTTTCTAGGTTTTAAAAACATTAGGTTTAAATTTTCTCAGAAAAAATAACCCACGTAAGTTATGCACAGTTTAAAGGAAGACCTAGAGTTATATGTTAACACTATTTATTTATTTATTTATAGGAGATAAACTTTCTAAAACACATATCATGTTTTAAAAATAGTAATTTGCTTGCTAGAAGTTCAGATATATATGGTCAGATTGCTTATACAATGCTAGCACTGGAAAGCAGGGCTAGCCTTCCAAACCATAAATGGAATATTATCCTTTACATTGCAAAGGAATTAAACAAAATATTTTTGGTTCTTAATGGTAAAGCTACTGTTTACCCATGAGAAAACCAGCAGGGAAACCGGACATTGATGCTAACTTTGATGACCCTCTAATAATGCAGTTAGTATTGAAAATTCATATAAAAAAAGACATACCAGGAAACCTCAAAAAGTACAGATCCCACTGGATGAAGTATAAAAAGAAGGATACAGATTTAAGATATACAGACAGATAACAATTCATATTCACTGATTACTTACAATAAGATTTTTTTTATTTGTTTTTTTTTATTCCCTGCAAGTATGTTGCTTATACCAACTTTTACAAACAGGGCTCTAACCAGGAGCAACATTCTGTCCTGATGAAGAACTCTCTCCAAATCCTTGATTTTTTCAAACTGGTAACATAAGTTTAAAGTGAAGACACCTAAGCAGAACTGCAACCTTCTGCCTATTCTAACAGCTAAAGCATCAGCCCATGAACAACAAACATTACCACGAAGTCTGAACAATTCCAAAGCATGACATACAACCAATTCTACACAGAGAAGTTTGCATGGTATCCAAGTAGTCAGAACTTTTACATACACCATAAAACCACTCTCATAGCATAGTTCTTATAGAGTAGCAATATTTGTAGTATCAGTTAATCCCTTATTATTGAAAACAAGTATTCATACAGAACATCTCCTCTGCCAAAGGAGGAAATTGCAGAAAGAGATGAAAGAAAGGTAAAGAATGACAGTTTTAAGACAGAAAGAAATGTAAACCAGAAATTATTGAGCTCTGCCCCTAGTTTTTAAGGCTGCTCTTTTTTCATCCTTTGGTCAAGATAACAGCTTTGCTTTGTTTTCATTCTCCCTTTCCCTAACACCTTTAGAATGGGAGAAAACTTTAGCTACCTCATTGCAGCAAAAAGATGGCTATCACAGCTATTATAGTTAAAGAACAAAGAAGGGTAATGACTGCTGTTACAACAAGCAAAATAGGCCTCAAAGGCCACAATCTTACCATGGGTGGCACCCCACCGACTTTGCAGAGCCTACCACCTTCACTAGGTATTAATTTGATCAGTGACCCACCACAGAAATCAGTCATAGGACACACTCCAGAAATGGTATTTGAAACAACAGTCAATCAAGCAGGTTTCTATTTCTAATATTAATCCCTGATTTTGATCTAGGCAGAGGAGAAAATGACCTTCCTGTGCCTACTACTACATAAGGTTAAGAGACTTAAATTTGTTTGCCAACATATTAAATTTGCTCAAACACATCCTTTCACTATAAGTACCAAATGCTAAAAACTCAAGCAGCAAGCTACAGCATTCTCACACTATGACATCATCCTGTCTGGTATACTTTAATATAATTTGGAAATAAAATTTGATTAAATGAGAGCAGCTTAAAGAGGATACATTAAAGATCCAAACTGAGGACACTTATCCAGTAAAATGAAAAATAAAGCACAGTGCAATGCCCAGCCTTTCCAGTGACTTCAACAGAACAGACCTTACTGGCTGTTCTGATGCCCTGTTGTAATACTGACAAATACAGTTATCCTATATTAGGTGAGTAAAAGCAATCCATAAGTCCAAACAATGGGGTTAACATTTTCCAGTCACTCTGAATATACAAACCAATCAAGGGACAACCTTATCGTATAGATTTGTAAATGGCCTGACACATGGGGAAATTAAGCTATACATTCCCCACATGGTTTCAACAACAACGAACCAGATTCCTGGTTTCCAAGCCAAAAAACTTCCTTCTACTGAAGAAGAGTGCCTACTTCCAAGTATTTAAACTTGCAGTTCTTATTACAAGATACTCACTGCTTACAGCGTCCTGATCATTAACAGGGAAATGTCAACAAAGTCTTTGTGATAATAACCATTTCTATCAAGGCTAGTTTTTAAGTTTATAATCATCATCAGAAATATTGGTGGAAATACAGATGCTATTCTTGGAGCATCAAAAAGAAGAGGATACAAGGACTCAATCAAATACTTAGAAATTACCAGTTGTCAAGACATATTACATGAAATAATCTCCACCGTGTCAGTGTAACTACTTAGGAACTTTAAGAAATGTTACACATTTGCATTTTACAAGAGCCACAGGGAAAGCAAAGGGTTACACTAATTCATGAAGAATCCCTGAGTTAAAAAGTCATAATTCTCTTGCCACTCAGACCCAAGGCTAACAGGTAGTAATGCTCACTCCCCAGCAGTTTCAAGAGGAAGCTCTAAGTATCACCTCATATGCAAAAGAGAGTGCCTGCATCTCCTGTTCCTACTATTGGTAAGGAACTCTCCTAGCTAATCTATCATCCTACAAGCTGTTATTTTGTATAATACTAAAAAAAATGTGTGCGGCTGGTGCAGAGAACCGTAAGATCTAAAAAACTATAGTCTATCCTCCCCACTTCCTGAAAAATGAGTTTCAGTACAGTGTATTTCTAGTTTTAAAATGAAGAGTAGAAGTACTTAAAAATCATTAAAATGCAGAACACACACTTAAAAGTTAAGCGTGCCATACTAATCTGTTTACTAAACTGACAAGAGTGACATCCCCCAGTCCCCACGCACATTCCTAAAAGCACAAACGTATCTACGTTGCCATCATGAGCAAGTCTCACAGGACGATTAGCTTAACTGGTTTCATACTTCAGAGGTCTTGTTTGCAGACTAACAATGTGATCCAACACGAAACACACAGAATATGTGATTACAAGTCTAAGTTAAGCAGCTTTTCGTTAGGACAGCTCTTCAAGTTTGAGTCATTTTAAAGCATCTGAAATTAACGATAGCCTAAGGCAAACACACACATTTGTTTTCCCTCCACAAATGTAGATTAAAAAAAACACTGCCAGAGGCCATAAGAAGGGGAAAAAAAAAAAAAAAAAAGACAAATGGTGTTTAAATAGCCTAAACCATAAGTCCCCTTACTTCCCGAGGCACCCGCAGCACAGCAGCCGGAGCTGCAGGAAGGCACCGTTTCTCCGTGCGTACCCATTTAAATAGCCCCATTCTTCCCTGTGCGCACAGACACTCACCACTTTGTCCATAAGCTTCCAGGTCTTCTCCACAGTCCTCCGGTCGGCAGCTGCCTGCTTGGGGGGGCCCACAGCATCCTGAATGGCATCAATGAAGCCCAGGATCCGTCCCTTGCGCGGGTTCCGGCCGTTCAGGGAATTGGCCATCTGGGAGCCAAGCTGGCCGCAACGACAGAGAAACGCACACGAGACTCACAAGGTGCTCCGAAAACATCTCGTCATAAAACTGGCCGCAGCCAGTGAGGTAACACTTCCTTCTTCACAGGCAGGAAAGGGCAAGACCAGGGCATGTTTAGGAACAAGTTTAACTTTTCATGACAAACAGCGTAAACCCACCTGGCCCGAGTTTACACTGGCAGAAGCGATCCCGGATTTATTGTCAACATCAACACCAACAGGCGGGAGGGGAAACCCACGCACCCACCCACCCGCCCGCCGGCGGGGCCCTGCCGCGGCTGCCCGAGGGCCCGGCCCACCCCGCACCCAGCCCCGCGCAGCTCCCCTGCCCCCGCCGGACCCCTCGCTCGGGCGGCCGCGGACCCCACCGTACCGGCGGGCAGCGGGCACATGCCCGTCACCAGACAACAAAAGCGGAAGACGCGCAGCGGCCGCGGCGCGGGGGGGAAAGGAGGACAACGGGGGCGCAGGAAAGCAGCGAAGGCAGCAGGCAGAGATCCGCAAGGCACGCGAGCGGCCGGGCAGCGGGGGCAGGGGGCAGGCAGGCAGGCAGGCAGGGACCTCGCTCCCGGCTCACGCGTACGTACAGATCAGCACCGCACAGCTTTGTGCCAAGAGCCACAGGAGCCGCCGAGAAAAGCCAGGAGCAGGCGGAGCGGGGGGGAAAGGCTTCTCCCGGGGCGGCGGCGCGGAGCGCAGGCGAAGCGTCTCGTCGGACGAGGCTTTCCTCCCTCCGGCGGCGGCGGGCTTCACCGCCCCGGGAGGCAGGCGGAGCGCATCCCGCGCCGCCGCCCGCTGCCCGTCCCGGCCGCCGCGCCGGGGACGGCCGCTGGCGATCGGCGGGTCCACGCACACGCCGGCCGCCCCGCGGGACTCTGCCCTGTGGCGCTGCTGCTCCGGCTGCCGGTGGCGGGCGGCCGCTGGCCCGCAGCGAAGCATGGGGAGCTACTGCCCCGCCGCCCGCATCGCCCTGCCCGTACCACAGCCCAGCCCGCCCGGTGGGTGGGTATGTGCGCGCGTGTGTGGAGAGAGAGTCCTACAGACACATGCAAGAGAGAGATATATAGATATATGCACACGCACAGGTCTGTATGTGGCACCGCTCGCAGCCCCCGGCAGGCTATGGTCTCCCCTCACTCCTAGAAAGTGAGGCTGGTTCCCCGGCGGCAGCGGCCCCGCTCCTGCTCCCGCCCCCTCCCCGCGGAGCTCTGGCGGCCGCTCCTCTCCTCGGAACATGCCCACCCCCAGGCCAACACTCAGCGCCGCGCATGCGCCCCGGGAGGGGAGCGGGGGAGGGCAGGCGGCAACGCCGGGGAACCAAGCCCCCTTCTCAGAGGCGGGAGCCACCGCCTCGGAACAGCCAATCAGAAGAGGAAATTGCGTTTGCTTGACGTGCCCACCAGCAAGTGAGCGTGGAGCCGGGAAGGGGGCGGGGTCGTGGCTGGGAGAAAGCTTCGGAGATGGGGAGGGGGCGGGAAGGGGGGGGGGCTGGCAGGGTTGAGAGTGATAGGAGAACTGACCAGTGGTTGAGCTCGGGAGGGAGGGAGGTGGAGTTTCCGGTCCCGCCCTGCCAAGCTTGCCCGCCCGCTCTGCCTGGGGTGTGAGGGGGCAGCTTGAGGCCTCTCGGGGGTGAGGGGAGGTGGGTGGCACCGGCTGTGAGTGCGACCCTGCGGTTGTCCCTGGCTATAGGGTTCTCAGGGGCTGTAGCAAGGCGTCCCTCCTTCCTCTTGCTGGAGTTGTGGTGCCTCTGCCTGCTGTATCACTTGATGTGCGTTAACAGTCAATAGTCGTTCTTGCTGCCTTTTTGCGTGTGCTGCCTTTGCACTTCCCCTTCACGCTTTTAAGAGTTTGTTGCGGGGGGGGGGGGGAGCTGTGGCCACAAAGAACAGGAACTTCTTTTCCTTCCGTATGTCTGGTTTCTTTTCTTGTTTTTTGTAGAGGGGGGGAGGTTTGTTGTTAAGCAAGTGCTGAGATTTCCCACGTTGGACATGGGCTGGAGAGCCACGCGAAGCGGTGGGGGCTGGAAGGGGCTGAGGGAATATGCGAACACTTCTTGTTAAAAACGCCCCTTTATATATGTTTATTTTGATATAAGTACTTTCTGTGGGGATGTGGTAAATACACCGCAACTGACTAGTATGTTATGCTTTTATTTTTAGGACAAGCTTTCCTCTCAAATTTGTATGCTACCTGCGAGTGCTGGAGAGGAAAGAGTGCGGCATAGGGTACAGGGCGTTTGACTTCAGATTCTTCTTTTGAAGATGTTCCAGGGAGTAATTACGCTTTGCAACTGTTAATCTTGTAATTAATTACCATACAAAGAAACAAAAATACAACACATAAAAACTTTGAGGCTGTTTTCTGAAGACAATTGTATTTAGAGGAGTGGTTTTAAGTTTTGTTTTTCTGAATATCAGCAAGTGTGTTTTCCATAGTAGTTTCCTTTGTAAAGATTTTTTTAAAAAGGGTTTGCCCTTCTTCTTGATTTCTTCTTATTTTGTCTGATTTTTGGCTTTTAATAAAATAGGAGTCAGGAAAAACAGTAAAAAAACTTTCAGACTGTTTCAGTGTTTCTTTTATTTATATTGTCATTTACAGGTATCTTTAGCGCAGGTATCCTCCTGTTGATTTAAAATGCATCAAGTTTCTTCTCTGGGCACACATACAACAATAAAACCGTATCAATAATGTCTTCCTCAAAGATCCTTGTTCCTCTATAGCTTTAAAAGATGAATTGGCAGGTACTTTCCTTAACTAGCTTGGAAGCTTCTCATTTCACTATAGGCTCTGTGAATTATTCTCTTCCTTGTGTTGTTTTAAATGCTGGTTTAACACTCTTCTCTGGCAGCTCTCCCTATCCTTTTTTGGTTTGGAGCTCAGCTTGCATAAGCTTAGGTTGGTAGTGACTGCTCTCTCTTTTGCTATCTCTTATTTGATTGTAGGTAAAGCAGAGGATCTGACATTTTTTTCTGAACGTGTTAAATCTTTTGGTTCTTTTTCTCGATTGTTTTGTTTTCATTGTTGTTATGTCATTCTCTTCATATTCCACACGCTGCCAAGAGCTGTGATCTGTGAGTTGAGCTTGGTAGCTGTCTGGGGCTGAGTCATGTTGTCTTGCAGTTCATCTGAGTGCAGAGCCAGCAGGAGCGAGCGAGCAGCTTGGTTCCCTGCATCCCTGTGTATCTGCGTTGCATTACTAAGACAATAGCCAGCTCTATGGGGAAAATGAGTGGTTTTCAAACAGCCTTTTTTATTGCCTATGCTGTACAGTAAGTACAGATATTCTGGGAATTACAGGCCTCAGAGGGTCTTGTGAATGTATGTTGGAAGCAAGCCAGCTGGGAGAAGCAAGCAAAAGAGATACCTATGGATTCGGTATTGAGGGTGTTAAAGATGGGTCAAGTTTTGCGTGCTGTGAAAGGACTAGAAGATGCAGCATTGCTTTTGTGGTTTCAAGCATGCAGAGTGAAAGGACTGTTTGATAGATGACAGCTGAGAGGTAAGGCTGAGAGAGGAGGAGCAAACAGCTGCCATGTGTTTGAAGTTCAAGGCATGTGCTTGTTAGCAGAGAACCTAAGAACTTATCTTGGTCACTGGATCTGTGGGGGTGTGCAAGGATAGAAGGCCATTGAAAGGGTGGTGGCTGAAGACACTGGCCACCTGGAATATTTTGATGCAGGCCAGCAGCAGTATGTTAATGTAGTGTCCGGAGGGACGTGTGAGAGGGTATTCCTGCTGCCTAACTTCAGGCTCTCTAACAGCATAAATTAAGAAGTTAGTCTGCTATGTGTAGGGCCATTGAGAGACCACAAGATGATTCAGAGCAGAAACCTAAGTCAGATACTCTGATTCTCTGTGGGAAACAACATATTTCTGCTTGGGCTATATGCAAAGTGCATAGGTAAGTTTGACGTCTAACTAAGGCCCCCAAGTTATCGACGCACAATAAAAGTGCCTTCACAGATCTCTCTTACTCATAAGCTCTCTGACTAAATATTTATTTTACTTGTTATTATACTAAAGAACACGACGGTTTGGATCTGCTACTCATAAGTATTTTAATCACTGTATAAAAACACTACAGAATGGAAATGAGATAAATCTGAGGTGACAAATCTTCAGCGTTCCATGAGACTGATCCTCAACCTAGGTAAGGTACTAACCAGTCATGTAATGATGTCTGGATGACTGCTGTGAGGATTTGGCAAAATTCTGTAATGAAAATGATGAAGGTGGCTGTGAGTCAGGATGTGATATAGAAATCAGAAAGCACAAAAGAAGCCTTGTTTTGACCTCTTAAATCCCTTTGTAAGGTAAGGATTTCAGATCTGAGCATTTTACTGAAAGGCAAAATCATGTGACTTCTTGAAAAGCCCAGCTGCTTGGTAGACAGGGAAAAAAGAGAGATTAAAATTAAACTAGCAGTTACATTTATCCATTGCAGTATTTTCCTCTCTGTTAACTGGTTTTGTTGATTTTGTTGGGGTTTTTTTTTTTTGCTTTGCTGATGACTCTCGTTGGTCTGGAGTTTAGACTTGTTAGACAGCCTTGTGAATGAAACTTTATGTTGCTGCTCTTGAATGAATTCCATCAAAGAGCCATTGACAGTACTTGGAAACAAGAGAGATGTTTTGTTTTGGTTTTCTTTGTCCACCAGCTATTAAAATATTATTGATTTTTCTGCAGTCAGTCAATGTATGTGGTTTGGAAGCTGTTTTCATTTGTGTGGGTTTTTTGCCATGTTTCAAGTGACTTTGTGCCCAAATATGCTGAAACATAGGAACAATGAAAAGGTCAGATGTCAGTTTTATTTATAGCCACGTAAATAAGATAAGGTATTTCCCTCATGTATGGTATAATTTTTTTAAAGGTTAATACAGTATACAATATGCTGAGTTAAGCGATGTGGTAGCAATGCTTATAAAAGCTTAAGTCAGCTATTTCAAAAGTTGAATGTGAAGTGACTTCTTGCTAATTGTAACGCAATACCCTGGCTGTCCTAGCATCCTTAAACTTGCAGAGTAATCTCTTGGTGTTTTGACTGAATATGTACAACTATTTTAACAACAGATACCTTTAAGTTCCAGGACTATTTGCTCAATACATTTTCATTAGCCCAGTCTAGAAATGTACAATGTCTTATGTGTACCCCCCAAGTATCCGGTTATTACGTACTCACCTGTAATAGCTGTTAAGAATATTAAAGTGGAGCAAATGGAAAATCCTTTCATATTATTATTTTACAGTGCCCTCAAGTATGCTAGGCTCTTCAGATCTACAAAAAGAAATTACGCCATTTATCTATGATTTTGGGGGCTGTTAAGCTGCAAGCCACTCCTGTAAGTAACTTTTAAAGTAGCTTGCAACATATTTACCTGTTTTATCATAGCAAACTCAGAGACAGAAAGCAAAACCACTCCCCTGTGGCACTCAGAATTCTCTTACTGATAATTTAAGTTGGTGTAATAATAGGTGCTTTTCCTGCCTTAGTGGGTAATTAATTAGAAAAAAAATAGTGGTAACAATGGCAGTTTGTTGTTAGATTAGTATCCAGTTAATTCGGCTACTTTATCTGCCTAGGTTATATTTTTCATGGTTATTGAGTCCTCAAGCCTACTTTTTTTTTTTTAAATTTTGTTACTGGTTTCTAGAAATGAAAAAATATTATTTTCATACATGAAATATGAATAATGTAACAATTTAACCCACTTTGCTGTTGAACTACTGTATTAAAAAAAAAAAAGACTGCTTTTCAAATTTTCTGTGCACTGTAGAAATCTGTCATTGCTCCAGCAGACTGTTGCAGTACAACTGATGATAATACAGCGTTCCTGCATTAGTTCTCTCTGCTGAGGATTTAAATCCTCTTTTTATCCTTGATTTGGAAAGACAAGCTAAATTTGGCTCCGTCTGTACCTGTAAATAAAATGGGCCAGGCACCGTTCTCGGGCCCCGAGGCCAGGCAGCATGGCACAACGGGGCTGGTCACTGCCATTCTTACTAAAATTGCACCACCACCCCCTCACGCCCCCACACCCAAAATACCTGCATCCAGGGAGTGATCCCTGACCTGTGCTAACCCTGAACCTCCCTGGGATTTGTTTGGGAAAACACCAGCTGACATGAGCCAAAACTACTAGGGAGTATCCTCACAATTTAACACCACAGATTGTCACGTGCCTAGGTCATCGTGACTGTGTGCAGATATAGTTGGAGTGTGTGTGCACATAAATAGCCACACATGTGCGCACACACACACACTGTAATACAGGGGCTTTCATCTCTGTTAATTTTGGTTGGACTTCAAATAATGAACTCCTTCAAGGGCACATTGGAAGTACACTGGCAAGAATTTTACTGACTGAGGCTCTCAGCCTTACGTTTTCAAATCTTTAATTTGCAATAGGAGGAAATCAACTTAAGTATAATATTGTTTCCCATGCAAAATATAGCAGAACAATTTACTTGACTATGAACAATTAGAAAATACATTATCTGTTTGCAGAATGAGTATGAAAAGTAATTGTGGGGCCAGGCCTGTGTTTCTCTATACACCTCGCTAATGAGTTCGTTTGCTGTAAACTAGACAGCCCACTTCAAAACACATCTCCGCCTTAATATATTGCATTAAAAAAGCGTGTCAGCTTAATTTTAAAACAACCTAACCCTCAGGGAGCAATTTTACTTGAGTTCTTCTGTTTCTTTTCTGTTATTAATTGCATCCATCTGCCAGAGCAGGTGCAAAGGCTTTAACTAAGTTCTGTCATTTTAGCACTACCTCTTGAATTTACCCCATCTGCACAACAGCATAAAAATAATCAATGTCAATATCTTCTATATCTTCTTTTTTTTTTTTTTTTCCTCCTGCTGAGTGCCGTGATCTTAGGTCTTCCTGATCTCAATCTGATAAAACAATAGCAGCAATATTTAACTCCAACATCCTATTTAATATCCTGCCCACATACAACTAGGATTTCTTTTTTGACTTGAGAATTAGGAGCTTTAATTCTTTTCCATTCAAATATGTCTGCTTTCACCAGAATTTCTAAGATTTTCAAACTGTGGTAAGTGGTTGTAAAATATGCACCTAGGGACTTTCCATTGCCATCTTTTTCTGGAGTAGAAGTTGTACTTTGACAGGAAACAAGCCTGCGTCTATTGAATGCAGTTTAGTGTAGTAAAGACTTCCTCTGTGCTTCTGCAAGTGGAAATAACCTCAATTATTGGAGATTTGAACTGTATTACCACCAGCTTTAATTGAAATATTCGAATGAGATGCTGTCATATAGACTTTCTTGCAGCAAACAGCAGTGTTTTCAGTTTAGTAAGATATTGTCTTATAGCTAAACAGGGAAATCATGACTTAAGCATTATGATTTATTTGCTTAAACAACTACTTCTGTGCTACTCATTATTGTAGCTTCTAATGTTTTGTCCGTCCTTCTAAAAGAAGACACTTTTTGTGCTATAATCTGCTTGACTCCTTGACTGTGAGTTTGTGGTATATCTTGTGTTTCCTGTATGCTTCAAGTTCTACCAATATTTTGTTTGTGAGCAAAGGCAGGAACCTTTTGTCTTTGGTGTAGTAAACACATTGGATTTTTTTCCTGCTTACTTACCTTCATTTAAAATAAGTTATTTTTTTCCAAACTGAAACTAAACCATATGTTTTGTAAGGCAAGCCACTGTTTTAATAGAGCTGAGTAACTTTTGACATTTTCTGTGGGTCATTTGCAAGCACAAACTGAATGCATTTGATATTTGTCATTATTTGCTGAATGCTTCAGAGAGTTCAGTTATTGTCAGACTGAGTTTACAAGTTTTTTTGCATCAGTTGCTCATTCTATATAATGCATTTGGTGATTGTGTATTTCTACTTCAGTAGAAGACTACTTTTTTTTTTTAGAGGAAAATGAAAAATAGTGAATCAGACTTCTGGGAAGAGGAATAAGTGATTTTTGCCTTTCTGAAATGTTCATTTTAATGCATTAAGCAGTCATGTTTTGAACAACAGTGAATACTACATCAAAATGTGTTTTTTCATTATTCTATTAATTCTGTTATATGGGAGAGTATAATGCTTGTTTCCATTAAGTTAGAGATTAAGGTTGTTGTGTCAAATGAAATATAAAGAGGTTAAAGTAAAACTGCTAATGAAGTGAAGCTTGAGTTAACCTTTTTTGCTGAATTTCTGTCATTTTCCTGTCGACTTTTCAATGTATCCAGTTCTACATGGGTGCCCCCGTTGTCTAAGCAGTCAGAAAGTGTCCAGCAGAACATTGTCACCCTTGTATCAAACAGTCCAAAAGTGGCTTTAATTGCTGAGAATGTGATTTTATTTGGGGGGTTTTGTTGTTTGTTTGTTTTTCTGCAGGTCTGTTTCCCAGTATTTTTATTTTGTTGTTACCAGTAACTTGCTGGTAATTGCAAAACCAGCTATACTGGCTTATAAACCTGTTGTGTTGATATTTTCCTCTCTCCTTTCTGTTATTCTTGGGGTTTTTTGAAGTATCTGATATTTTACAACTTTTCTTTAAGCAGTGTAGCAGTATAGGGCATAACCAAAAATGTCTTCTGTATTTCAGTTCTTCTCAAATTTTTACTTCATCAGAGCTGAAGATGAACAAGTAATCAAAGACAGTTTCTCCACCTAGCCAGCAGTTATCTGTGCTCAATGACAGTTCCTCAAAGGCTTTATCCTGCTTTCACACATATTAGCCAGACTGTGTCCCAGTGCTCACTTTTTAAGGAATAAAGTATTCATGATTAAAGCCTTGTCTCTCTGAACAGCTGTATAATTTTGGCACCAGGTACATTACATAGTTGGTACTCAGTAAAGAGTCTGTCACTCCCAGTGACTATTTCTCTTCAGTTTTTCTAGGTAGATATGTGAACAGCAGGTCGAGGGAGGTGATCCTGCCCCTCTACTCCACTCTGGTGAGACCCCACCTGGAGTACTGCGTCCAGCTCTGGGGGCCCCAGTACAGGAGAGACATGGAGCTGTTGGAGCGAGTCCAGAGGAGGGCCACAAAGCTGATCAGAGGGCTGGAGCACCTCTCCTGTGAGGACAGGCTGAGAGAGTTGGGGTTGTTCAGCCTGGAAAAGAGAAGGCTCCGGGGAGACCTAATTGTGGCTTCCCAGTACCTGAAGGGGCCTACAGGAAAGCTGGTGAGGGACTGTTTATGAGGGAGTGCAGTGACAGGACAAGGGGTAATGGGTTTAAGCTGAAGGAGGTTCGATTTAGATTAGATGTTAGAAAGAAATTCTTTACAGTGAGGGTGGTGAGGCACTGGAACAGGTTGCCCAGAGAGGTTGTGGATGCCCCCTCCCTGGAAGTGTTCAAGGCCAGGTTGGATGGGGCTTTGGGCAACGTTGTCTAGTGGAGGGTGTCCCTGCCCATGGCAGGGGAGTTGGAACTACATGTTCTTTAAGGTCCCTTCCAACCCAAACCATTCTATGATTCTATGACTTCTGTCAATATGCTTTTGGATTATTCTCTCTAACCGAAGTCTATAACTGATGAATGGCCACATGCTGGGAGACAGCTCAGTTGCTCTGGGGACTCGTAAGACTGCACCGGGGGGATTGGGTCAATACACACAGAGCCTCAGCAAGACTCTCCCCACGCTGTTCATGTGGATGTGATGTATTTGTTCCTCAGCTGTCTGGCTTCACTGTCTAGTACAGGGGAAGACTGTGTAGCTTCCAGTCCATATGTTGGAAGAATTGATTGAAGCTTGTCTTAGGACTTCAAAAAGAGAATTTTTAAAGGCATCTTCTGAAGGGGATGAGTACTTTAAAATAGAAAAATGAATATACTCAGAGAGCTTTCTCCATTCAGTGACATACAGGAGCTAAGTGCAGTAATTTTGCCCTCTGTTTGTACAACGCGTGGGAATTCTTACTGCCTTTCTTCTTCATAACCCTGTGGTCAGCTAAAGCGGTGTAATGGCAGGAGTAACTCACTTGGTACACCCTGAATAAAGGCACATTCTGCCACTCTTAAATTCAATGAGACCTTACTCCCAAAGCTTTTCATCCCAATTTCATAACCTAGCACAGACTCACGGCATTATAAAGTCCACAGAGTTACCTTGGCCTAGTTCAGCCGAGTGTCTGTTCCTGTACATCTGCCATATCTCCTGCCTATGCAGAATATCTATTTTAACTTACTGGCACTGGGATTATAGGTTGTTGTGACTTTTATGGAAACCAGGCAGATCTGCGCTTTTAGAAAGCAGAGCACGGTAGATACTGGTGTGTGTGTGTGACAGAGTGCTTTCCAGTTCAAATATTTAAAAAATGTGAAACAGTTTGTAAAGGGAAAGAAATTATAACTTACATCCCTTTTTTTCCTTTGGCCAATGCTGAAAATATTCTCTTGTGAACTTGCTTCCCTTGACTCATTGGCTTTCTATATTTTTTCCTTCCACTTGACTAAATTATGCCAGTTGGATTTTATATCTATCAGACGTGATTACTGAGCAGTGAAGCCTATGAAGAGTGTAGTCGGTCGAGCCAAAAAGCAGAAATATAGCACGTAAACTACTCTGAAATCTCCTTAGGATAAATGGGGAAAATTTGCAGAATTTATCATGGATGAATGCTAAATAAATGAAGTTGTGGAAGGGTACTTGGAATAAGACAATTTGGACAGTAAGTAAAACCTTTTAAAAATCTTCAAGGAATGCAGTGATTACATAAACCCTCATGGAAAATGTGTTCAATTCCAGGTCCTCTTGTGCTACTGCGTAAAGGTAGAACTAGCAGAAGGCTGTAGTATCTTCACATGCAATTGTACCAGTGATCTCCGGAGGAGGAAGAAAGGAATCAAAGAAGAGGCAAAATAATCATAGAGAGCAGTCAGAGCAAAGATGCTGTAAGCAATTAGTTTAGATTGAAATCTGTTTAAAAATACAGACTTGTGGCTCTAGTTAAATGGCTTGGTTTCACTGACATCATACAAATATCACCGATTTTCTTCAAACAAAGTACTCCCAAGTGCTCATAGTTTTTCATGAGTTGAGGGGCCCCTTCCTCAGCCAGACTAAATGAGTAGAGTTGTCTTCAAACAAATGGAATAGTATTTACACTGAGTACCTGTTCCTTATAATGGTGTGAATGGTTTCCTAGAGCTGAGCATTGTGCTGACAGCAGCAATGGTGCGAAAGCAAAATGTTGTGGAAGACTCCATATGGTTAAATCAAATGTGTTTGTTTACCATGTTTTCCAGAGTTTCTGAACTCTTCCTGGTAGGTACCACAGCTAAAACTGTATTTACTAAGATGATACTTTACCAAGATATTTATTTTTATAAGAAAGAAATGCGAGATCTTCTTTGCTGTTTATGTGAATAACACTTGCTCTGTTCCCAAGCACTTGCATAGCTTATCTGTCAGTCAGTTCATAGTTCAGCTTCTTTTTAAAAGATAGCGTGCACTGATGCTCACTCAAGCTTTCTGCATTTTCACTTTGACCGGCTTATCTGCTTGGCATTAGAGAAGTCATAGTTTGTTTTGAAAGAATGCTTGTTTGCTGAAATAGTGAAACTTGAGTGAATACTGGAGCAATGCCTGGGAAGTGAGTTTTGAGCTCAAAAAAAATAATATTCTTTGTGAATATTTGAAAGTAACTCCGTCATCCACTGAGTAGAACAGAAAAAATGTCATGAGACTTTCTTAATTTGGCCTGCCAGCTAGAATTTCAAATATTAAAATACTCTTTATAAGCTGCTTGTGAATAAGGAGTAGGATAAGAATTAGTCAGAACTTTGGCAATAATTTAGAGTGTAATAAATTTGCTGCAGTTGCAGCTCTTCTACGAAGTAGTGTACCCACAAATGTAGTTGTTATGTAAAGCTTTGTTCGGATCTTGCTTGCGCAATTTTATTGTATTTTAGTGGAGTTTTAATATCGTCTTGGTAATAATGATGTCATATTAGCCAAAAGAAACAGTAGAAAAATGCAAGACTATTCAGTGAAGTTACTACAGGCTCATAGGAGTATGAATAGCATTAGGTAGATTTGGTTTTCACTTAGCTGATGTTATTTTGAGAATGGCAAGCTTTCAGAATCAGCAGGAAAAGCATTGGCACTAATTATGACTAATATTGAACTGTATTGCATGAAGTATTTAAGCACTGTGTAGTCTGAGATGTTAAATTTTACATGTTCTCAAAGCTTTTCTTTCTTTTTTTTTTTTTTTTTTTAAATGATGGTCTTACAATGTAATGGTAGTATGGTACTTTTAAATATATACTGAGCCTTTTTCAGGAGAGATGTAAAATTAGAGTGAATTGACATCAGCGGGACTGTCTTGGTTTAAACCAAAATATAGAATGTGGCTCTCCAGATCAGCTGAATTTTTACTGTGGCTTTTCAGGAGTGGTTAGCAGTATAAATGTAAAAATCTGTGTTTGCAAAATATGTGTGACTTCTATAGGAAATTCTTTGCTGTTTGGGGTGTCTTTCTATATGTGTGTGAGGACTAGAAAAAACAAACTTAGGCAACTTCCAAAATGTTATTCACACAGGCAGAACTTTATCCCGAGGAAAGTGGACATGTTTAGTTTCAGAGTTTCTTCTGTAGATGAGCTTGCTTAAATGCAACTTTAAATCTTGACTGTTTGGTTGCAGTTCTCAAAGGACTTTTTTTTTTTTAAAAAGTGGACAGCGGGGGTTGCCTAAAACTAAAACTGGCTCAATTACTTTGAGTTTTTTCTCTTTTTGCGTTAAAACTTACCCATACAGCCAAATGAGTCAGTTTCATCTTCTCCACATACGTGGTGTGATGGAAAGAAATGGTCTTTTGAAATAGCCATGACAGTCACAGTTATTGCAAAAGGGTGAATGGGGGAGGAAAATGAAATAAATTAATTGGGAAAAAGTCTAGGCCAATTATGACTAGTAATGTGATAACTTACAGTAAAGAGAAAATGACTTAAACCATAACATGAAAGCCGTGTGTTTAGAAAAACTCACAGTGACAATGCCCTACATTCTGTCCTTGCTCTACATTATACTTGCATGATGACTGGGAGAACGCAAGTCCATGAATTCACTATTAAAATTAAATTTAAAAAAACTCTTATCAGACTTAACATCGAATCGTTGAAACCTTTTGAAATGCTGAGATGAGTAAACCTGTTTCACAAATATACAAATCATGTAAGAATGGAAATCATCACTATGCAGAGTTTTACATTTTGTTTTTAAGGAGAGGAGGTTTACTTGTATCCTGAGGGTGCTGTATTCCTATATTTGCCCACTCTTCTTCATAATGACTTCACTGGTTACAGGATCATACTTAGTTTTTACACAAATCAGAAAATACCTTCTTCAGTCAAAGTGGCATCCAATTTTCCCATATGCTTTTAAACTGCACAGTTAACTAAGATCTTGAGCCTCTGTCAAATTCCCACCAGCATTGTTAGTTTGTCTTGCACATTATTGTAAGTAAAACCTGTTTTATATTACTATGCAAGGGGCAAGGGGAAAATAATTGCCTATCAAAGAGAACTTTTTAAAAATAATGGCTGTTCTTACTGTTTATTTTGAGAAAAAAATCTGTTAGACACACCAATAAAGAATTAAACTGTTCTTCAATAAAATTCTAAATTCACTTTGAAGTATTAGAAAAAGGCATAGAAGGAAGGTCTGCCCTTTGTTTCTGTCCCTGTTTGTTCTTTTTTTTTTTTTTTTTCTTTTATGTCCTCTTCTTCTCGGCTCCCCAGAGACCTTTGCTTACAGTGTGATAGTGATATTGTGTGTATCACAAAAAAGCAAATGCAGTGGTTCAGTTGTAATCTTAGCTCCTGCTGCCCACATAGATTCATCAACTCTCTTCCCTTAACCTTGCATATTGGTAACTGGGAAGCTTGGAAGGACAAATAAGATAGAAAAGAAAGTTAGGTACCATACTGAACTTCTATTATTCCTTGTCTTTCAAAGGTGACAAAAAAAACAGATTAGAGAGTTGAAATGGTCCCTGCCAGGTTCCTACTGATATTTCCTGGAGAATTGTTCTGGGTAAGAACTTACTACTTCTCTCTCTTGTTGTCTTCCCACCTAGGCTCCCTAATCTCCCGTGGCAGTCTCTGGCAGAAGTGCCGAGCTCCCTGTTTGCTGAGGTAGGTTATGAAGTGATACACCAGCTGAATAGGAGATACTGTATGGATATTGCTGAATAGGAAGCAAGAGGCTCAACTATGACGAAGGGCCTCTCTGTGGATGGGCTTGGCCCTGTGTCTTCACAGGGCTTTGGATTCCACAGTAGTATGTCTAACGGAAAAAGAAGAATAAACAGGAGAACTGAGCTCACTCTTCTACAGAGCATTCATCCGGAGCACCTTTCTTGGGTTTAGCACTGCTGCGGGCTTGTGGCCGCTGGAATGCGTGCTAGTAGTGGGCCAACAAGCAATGGTGGTCAGGCATGGTGTGGGAGCTTCACTATGGAAAAACTTACCATCTCTGATTATTTCAGATCCGTTTGGTATTGGACAACTGGCTATTCAGGGCAACTCAGATGGAAATCTAATCTGCAAAAGATATTTACTGTCACATCCTGGGAACCTTCTCAATGCCCAATGCTTACTGCTTTCCTTTTGTGTGTAGTCAGAGTTTCCAAAATACATGGGTCTCTTAAGCGGGCATTTACTTCTAGTCTCTGTTTCCTAGTGCCAATGCAAATGCTTCAACTTCAGAGGCACTGAAAGCCCTCTCTCACCTTTGTGGAAGATACTTTCATACCATTGAGAGTGCAAAGCTGAGGTGTTGCATCATACAGAAGTATCTGGAACCATAAAAGTCTGCTAGAGTGGATAATAGAGCATGGCCGCTGTGGATTGTGATGAGATGGTTCCTTGTTATTGTGTGAGACTGGATGTACCGCTTTCTTTCTGGGCTATGAGCCCATTTACTAGGCACTTTGGCATTGGAAAGAAATGCTATAAACGTGAATGCAAACTGTCACAGCAAAATATCTGTTGGAGTCCAGAAAATGGAGTTAGAAACTAATTACCTTCACATTGAAGGCAAGGCCAATTGAAATTCATACAATGTAACCATATTAACATGTGTGGTTATTAATAGAAATGGATAATACAGTTGTGCTATTTCTAAGCTGTTTTCAAACAGGTCTGTCTCCATTTCTTGGCTGCATGACTTTGAAAGAGCTTGTTTGTTGCCTGAGCTGGGGTTCTTGTCTTCTGTATTCTTACTTGCTGCTGTCACTGGACAGTTTGGTTGTAACCCTGTGACTTTTTGAAAAACAGTAACAAAAAAGGGCTCTCGCACCAGCTTGTGTCTGCAGTTCTGCCTTGTGTCCCCCTCCAAGGCCAGCACAGCCTTGTCCATTGAGAAATGCTCCAGGGAACTGTTCCTCTAAAACTCTTTGCAATCCTCCGCCAGCGTGAGTTCAGTATTTCCTGGAACAAAGCTTCTTTGCTCATTTCAAAATTCATCAGTTTATTTTACGGGTGATGAATCTTTGAATGGACCATAGCTGATAACAAAACTGTAGAAAGCCCGGATATTTACTGTCCTATAGCTCATCTGCTGTCTTTCTGTTGCTATACTTTTGAAAAACATTAGCGCCTTCTATTCACTTAGCTGTGACAAAGTTCACTTCTGAGAGCGCCTTTTCTGCCTTTTCTCTGGGCTGCCGAGAGGTTTCCTAAGTTACCGTCCTCAGCCCTGCTGCCCGGTAACGGAGGCAGGTGCGTAGGCGGCCAGCTTCTGTGCGGAGGGAAGCAGCCCCTGGGTTGGTAGCTGCGTGGGTGTGCTTTCAGCGGGGTGCCCCTGGAAGGCATTCGTGGGAGACGTTATCCCTGACAGGAGTCGGCACCAAATACAGGCAGATGGTGGGGAATGAGGGAGATGCTCGGTTTCGTTGTTTAGCAGCATTCTCTCCGCCAGTTGATGCGGGAATAGAACACAAGACGGTCCTGAGAGAGCGGCTTTTTCTTGCAGTATGTATACCAAACTGAACTGCTATCTTGATTTCAATTATCTTTTTTATGACACACATAAATAAGGATAAAGGGCACTGCCAAATCAGGAATTCTGCAGTGCTTGTTCCAGAGCTGTAAACGTTGTGAAATGCTTTGGGACACTTACCTCATGAAATCTCAACTTCAGTAAAAGCTGAATACAGGAACTAGCCAACATCCACTTTTTCAGTTGTTTTTACTCTCTTTATTTGCTCCTTCAAATATTGCATATTGGATACAATCTGTTTAACTTTTAACCTACATGAGACATGCTAGAGTTTAAACTGCTCAACTTGTTTAACAGGAGGGCAAGAGAAGAGAAGGAATGAGTGTGAACAGCAGACCGGGCATGAAGACAACAAACTTAGCTGACTTCTGGAATTGCAGCTGGAATGTTGTGGAATTTGATACAGATGGAAAATAGAAGTTGAAAAGCGTAAAATTTCCAGTGTGGGTGCCATTGTGAGTAGGCTCTGTGGGTGGAGAATGGTGCTAAATGCCAGGCAGGCAAGTAGAACTGAGTGTCTCTATCCAACTCGTAACAGACTAGTAATGGAAAAAAAAAAAAGTAGTTTAAATGTCCCAATGCAGCTGTTTTGTAATAAATCACTAATAGTTACTGGTAAAGCTCAGCTCATCAGCATTTGCTGATTTCTTGTCCATAGAGTTCTTTTCCACAGTATGATTTTAATGATATCCTTATTTAATATCTTACTGTAAGTAGTCAGATGGTTCATGTGGCTCTGAAATCTTTTTTTGGTGAGACTATATGACATATAGCAGGTCAAAAGTGGATTTGAGTAGTCTGGTATCATAGTGTTAACTATACTAGTGTTACTGGACATCTCTGCTCCTGCTTTGTTCTCACATCCTCAGTTCAAGTTCTGATCCTTTGTTTTGGCATCAGGCCCAGTTCCAGGAGCAGGTCTTTTCATTTGCTCCAGATGTATTTCCTGTGTGTTCATGTGACTCTCCTTTAAAAAAAAAAAAAAAAAAGCATTCAGCAAACAATTCATAATTAAAAAAATAAAAAGGTGGCTTTCCCTTTAGGAAACAGTTCCAGTAACTTTTAAGACGTAGTTCCATACCTTGTGAGTGCATGACAATACTTAGGCTGTCTGATACGTTATCATATGGAGGAAAAGGGGAAGGTCAAAGTTAGTAACTATCAAGCAGAATAAGTATTGAGAGTGTTCTTGGCTACTTGTCAAAGGTAGATCCCAAATCACCTGAAAGACTCTGATATTCAGGATGGACTCATGCCCCTTTGATGGCAGAAATCCTTTGTAATGAATGGCCCAAAACTTTTCTTCCCTCATGTGAGACTTTAGAAGAAGCTGTAAAAGCTGTTTAATATTTATATGTATAATAGTTCTGGACCAAATTTGAACTAAGTGGAGGTCATTAGTAACAAGAAAGTATTCCTTAATTTTTCAGAAGGATCCGACTATTAAAATGCAGAGCATCTCTATTGTAATGCGAACAATTCAACTCTGTGTGTGTGCGTAGGGAAGGGGTATAACGGTTGTAATCACTTGGCTTTTATTGTTCTAGGAGCACCTTTTTGTTAGTCCCCATCTTCTGAGAGGAAGGTGTAGTTCTCATAATCCTGTCCTCTACAAAAGACTACAAGAATCCCTCACAATAATATTTAAAAATGCGCTTTCAGTTACAGCCAGAAATAAGGCTGTGCTATAAGTATTGCATACCAGAAGTAGAAATGACTCAATTCAATGAGCTTCTCAAATTTATAGGTGGTTCCCTTCAGAGAGAACTGACAGTGCAATGCATGTGGTAATTATCTCTGTGAAAGAAGCACACATGCTCTTGTGATTGAAATTTAGAATTTAAGAGCAATGTTGGGTGAGAGGCAATCATTGAGAAGTCATTTGAGATGCAAAAGCAGTGAAAACGGGATGGGTCTGTATGCAACCAGAAGCTATAACCATGGGTTGTTGTTCATATATAGTATTAACATCAAGTTTTCCTTCCACTGAATTTTAAATGGTAAATATAGGGCTTGGAGGAGGGAGGTTGGCTGTTCTTTTATCCTACACATTTGTAAAGTATTTGGCATGCAGTCTTGGTGCTTCCAAGTCTTCCCGCTGCAGCTGGGGGAGGGACATCATAATGCTGATGTCTGTTCATGACTGGCTGTGTGTTGAAATTATAGCCCAAGCAAAGGGAAATGCATAATTTTACTACCTCTCCCAGCTGTCGTCACAAGAAACACTGACTCAGACACACCTGTGAGTCAGAATTCCTCTTGTTTCCTTCCTGCTGCCTGGTAGTAGTAATTTGCCTCTTATTTCAACTGTAACCTTTACTGCTCTTCTCAACCTCTGCATTGTCTCACTTAATCTGAATGGGCAGCAGAAGTGAAATTAAGCTGTCTCTTACTGTCCTCTTCCAACCCATCTATTCTGAAAAGAGGGCGAACAGTCAGAAAAGTACTCTGTTCCTCTGTGCTTGAGCACAAAATTTGGGTAGACAGTAAAGAATTATAAAGGGACTTCTCTTTTTCTCTGAACTGGTAAGTAATCAAGTCATAAGCTACATCAACAGGAACTGGACTGAAGAAAATCAAAGGTCATGATGTTTCTTAAACGCAGTGGAGATTCTTACATAAGCTGCTTCTCTGAGGGATAGCCATGTGGTTTATTTAAATTAGTTTTCTGTCCTCTTGTTTTGCAAGCAGTTGTGCTGTCGACTGAGCCTCCGTTGCTGCATTACACTTTTACTTTCCGGAAAATAATTCACTATTGATTTTTAACCTCCTCTTAAAAGTACCTACTCTTTCAGCTTGCTTGGTTTTTTTTTTTGGTTTGTTTTTTCTACACACACACACCCCCCCCCCCCCCCCGCCCCAAATGTGATCCATTTATTTCAGTGCTTTACTTTTTGGTTGTCTGCCTTGGTTCCTCTGAAGGGTCTGATAGAAGTGCTGAATTACCTATTTTGTCAAGACATTTCAAGCTGGATGTCTGAAATAAGAGGTAATTTAAGAAGAAAAATTACATCTTTGCATTGATAATTGTAATGGTAGAATACCTACTTAAACATGCAAACAATCTCTAACAAGTGAAAAAAGAAATACCCCACCTTACAATATATTTAGACATCAGTAAGAAATGAAATCAGTTAACAACAGGAGAAACAAATGGTCTGTGGTTAATTCGATCACTTCCTTTGCTACAAAAAAGCAATCATCTAGTTTTAGATGGCTTATTCAAATGTGACGGGGACAGCCCCTAAGCAACAGTAGCAGGAACATCCACCGCTAATCATTTTCCTTTGCCAGTTTTTATTCCAGTCCTGCAATTGTTCTGCTCACAAAAAGGAAATATGACAAAGATGGTTTTGTTTGAACAGTGACAGTCAGACTAAATGTTCAAAAGTACAGCTGCTGAAACTGCTTAGAGATTTAAATTTTAAATAAAAAATATAATAAAATTTAACATCTGTAACATAAGTAACAAACCTAATGCAGAAGTTGTCTTTGCTTTCCTTTTATTACGCACAACCTACTTCAAGCTGGGGAATACTGGAGCAAGAAATAAGGGTGTTAAAACGCAAAGCGCCTTTGGCTTTATGAGGACAGTGGCACAGAAGCAGAGAATCCCATGCAAGTTTTGGTTCCTTAAAATTCAGCATGGTTTGGGTTCTAAGCTATAGACAGAAATTTAAAATTGAGATGGAACCAGAGCTAAAAGAGGATCTGATTTTGAGTCAGATTAAGAGCAAAAAGCTTAAAAAAAATAAAAAAATCATTATCATCTAACCAAAAATCTAGTAATGACAGTCTAAGAGCTTGGCCCTGGTAGATCTGAAACAGCTCTGATCCTGTTTCAGTACCAAGTCTGAATTTGGCTGTTGTTCAAAATACAGATTAAGAGAGTACATCCATGGCAGATTTTTCATTTTAAACAGTTTATTCATTATTTGATAAGCAGAGTCATTGTTTTCCCTTCACCCCACATCCCAGTGCTTTCACACCGTATGGCCATTTCATTATGCATTAACTTTTTGCACAGAAAAACATCCTGTTTAAATTTGCAAAGTCAGTATGTGGAACTGCTCCTTCCCTTTCTAAAGAGTTGGAGTATCTCTGCAAGCATTTAGTAATAAAACCAGCAACCATTTTTCTTTGTAAACACTTAACTCTCAGAAGTTTGTTGAAAAGTTTGGCATTGCTTGGCAAACAATCCTTTGGGTTGTTCTGCTAGGTTGAGAGGCGGTCTGCCTGGATTTGGTTTTCATTCAGGACTTCTCACCTTCAAAGGTTTGTCTTCTTGCTAGATTCTTTGCTTCCTCGGCATCATCATTAGCGTGCAAGAAATTTCGCAGTAAGTAAATGCAACCCGCTCACCAATGACCCACGCTGAAGAGGCTCAAGAGAAATAGGCCAAAGCTACCAAGTTCTCAAGGTAAAAAGACCAAAAGAGTTAGCCGTTAGGAATCCCAGAGCAGAAGTAGCTTCTGTAATGCAACACGATGTCTACGTGTATAGAGCTCTGTCAGTGGGTACGTGTCACATCTGTATGACATTTAATGAAAGCTTTCAAAGAAGCAGCCTCTTAATCTGATTACTAACAAAAGATCGGCGCTTTTGCTAATGGTAACGGGCTTGTCAGTGTATTATCTTTGCGCTGCGGCAAGAAAAATGCATTGGTCAGTAGTCTTTGTTCTAGATACATATAATTTGCTGTCTTTCCATCTTGGGACAGAATTTTGATCTCTATTTCATTTAAGTTCTCTACCTGATATTTCTATATTCACCTCTCAGGATGTGAGACCTGATTTTGTTGGGTTGTTTTTGGTTTGAGGTTTTTTGGGGGTGTGTATGCATTTTTTGTGACTTTGCTTTGGATGGTGCTGGCCATCCTGCAGTTATCTTCTGTGATGAAAGCGGGCATTTGCAACCAAGAAGCTGCTAGCGTTTGCAAAAAATCTTTTCTTAAGCACCTAGTCTTGCATGTAGTTCAAAGTGTTTTGGTTTGGGTTTTTTTGCTATAAGCCATAAAAATCTCCTAGGACAGCTACACAAAAAGTGTGAAACAGAACTAAACTCGGGAAGAAACAGAGTAGTCATTACATTCTTTTTATCTTGGGGGGTTTTTTCCTTCTCATTTAAACTATGCTGCATTTACTTTAAAGACTAACATACTGAATCTCCAAGTGTAGGTGGAAATATTGAAGGCAACTGACATGAAGTGTCACTAGTAACAAATAATTATCATCTATAAACTCTTCCAAAGAGCTCGTTCTGTCAGATGAGTAACGAGTTTGCAAGAATTGTGACAAGCGCAGCGTAAACCATGAACGTGGTTCAGTTAAAAGGAGGTACATTATATTACAGAATACATTTTACTTGGGTATTCATAAATATATTAATTGAAACAGATTATATTCCTTTAGCAAGCCATTTGTAATAGTTTATTTTCTGTGGTGGTGGTGTTTGTGTTATTAACAGACTGTCTCTACACCTGAGCTCATATCCTCTGTTAAACTGAGTAAGATCCTGCAGTTTCTCCATGAATTGGGCCACCAAGTATTTGGGTCAAACAGCTGCCTGCTAGAAAATGTTTCATCATGGATGCGTCATTTTCAGGATAGGTATATACAACTTATCAAGCAAATACTTAGAAGCTTTTTGCATTTTTATTCCATTTGGAAATCTAAGAGTCAGCGAAAGTGAATGACTCGTGATCTTGAACAATAGAAAGTGGCAATAGTCATACACTGGAAGTAAGTGTAGCTCGTATTTTAAAATGTATAGAAATTATATGTAGTATTTTGCGGACTCTGAAAAACTTAAAATCTCTGACAGCTATGGAAATCTTATGGTTTCTTTAACCACATACATGCTCTCTACCCCTAATAAAGATGGTAGTCATTGTACATTCATATTCTAAAGAATTTCATCAGTCTCTGGCAGTGTGGCTTCATGAAGATCTTGACTCAGATTTTTGAAAGGCGCCTCTGGTTAGCTTTCAAGAGTGACTTAAACTTTTGGGGTTACAAGTTCCCTTTACAAATAGGAGTTAGGAGCCCCTATTGAGTCCTTTCTGTTAGGTTATTTATAGGAACTCATGAGTGGGTGTTACAAGCTAATGTTATAAAACAATTTTATATGATATACTCCAACTGTGTGCATAAGCCTAGGCTGGGCCACTTACATGCAGGTAATCTTCAATGTGTTTGCAGGAAATAAAAAAAAAAACCAAACAAACTGGGAACGTGGTGAAAATAGCTGTAGCTCTTTGCTAGATAGTTCCTGTTAAAGATTTATATGTCAATGTGATTTACAGTGAAGTGAGTGTTGCCAGTCTCTCCTGGTCATCCTGTAGAGCAAAGCATGTCTGACTGGGAGGTGAGTGAAGGAACTTGCAGCTGTTGCCACCAAACCCGATCCAACCGCAGCATTGCAACAGGCGTTTCGATTGCTGAAGTCCTTGCTCCTTTCAAGGAGCATTTACTGCTCCGGTGTCACCGTAAGCATAATGGGACCTGGAAAACATAACTGATCCTTTTCCAATAAAAATATCTCTTTGTCTCTTCTTTGGGAATGCTGTAAGGAAGCACAGTGTGTATAAAAGGACTTCCTTCCAGATGTAAGCAGGAAGAGAAGTACATGTTTGTATACAAGGGTAGAATTAACTGCAAACCTTCCTTGCCTTCCCCCCCCCTCCTCTCCCCACTTTGTTTTTTTTTAATTCTATAGCTGGCACCAGAATGACAGCAGGAGAGAACTCATGTTTCCTACTTTTTGTTTTAATGTATTATAATTTTTAATGCTGCTGACAGACTTGGATGCTGAAACGCAACCTCTGGTTATTCACAGAGCAGATATACCAGACAGCTGCAGTTGCATTTTCTTGAGACTGTCCCACATGTGAGACTTCTCCCCGATCTTTGGGGACCACTTACTTGGGAAAGTGGAGGACTTGCTGTCAGAATTTATTCAATACTTGGACTCTTTTCTAAGGTTATGCAAAATGTCATGGCAGCATTGTCATAGCAACCACCACTCACGTGAAACCAAACACTAACCACCACTTTTACATACAGCAGTTTTTTCTTTCAAACATGTACAGACTGGAGCTAGTGACCTGCGGGTAGAAATGCTTTGTATGCCAGTATTGATGTGCTTAGCTAAAAGCTAATTTTATTAGAATGTAATTGGTGGTGGCAGTGTAGGGAGGTAATTTCATGCTTAATTTTGAAAGTTAGGTCAGGTGCCTATTTCTCTCAAGTGAAGGCTGGGGGGGGGGGGAGTTGAGTTTAGTTTTCTGAATTGTAACAAAGTCGTCAAAAGTAGATTAATCCTCCTAACTATGTGCACTGCACAAGCCTCTAGTGTTTGTGAGTGAAGAGACATCGTGAGGTAGTCCCTGCGTACCTACCTATCAGCGCTTTAACTCCTTTGCAATCAGGAAACATGCAGTCCTTTTGGCCGTACGCTCGTGAGCACTGGGAGACGTTTAAACATTTGTATAGATATTGACATATTTTTATACACTTTTGGCTGTATTACTCCGCTTCTTTTTAAGTGCAGGATCTTAGAATCTGATCCTAAATAGATAATGAAGTGCTATATATGCTTATGATACTATGTGAACATTTATTTAATAAAAGAATGTAATTGAACAAATGTGACCAGTATTTATGGTTTTAAGAGCTCCTGGAGAATAATGGGTGAAGACAGGAGAAATTAAGGGTTTACAGTAATCCTGTTCGCTCTTGGGTCCTTTCATTATAATCCATACTAGTGTATTATAAGCAACCCTGTATCTATTCCAGGGCTTAATGATTCATTCTGAACATATAAAATAAAACTCCTATTTATGTAGACAGCTGCGTAATTTCTGAAACTTTTAAGGGTTTGGAATTGTCCTGCAGCGGTGGTTAATTCCCATGTGGTGCATATTTCTAGCCCTTTTTTGTGAATGACTGTGTTTTGGTTCCTCCTTAACATTTACAGGAACAGGAAGCAACAATGCTATTACTACTCTGGGCTTGCGTTTTTGGTTGTTTTTTTTCCCAGACAGAGCTCCTAGCCATGAGAGCGAGTACGTCACTTGGCAATTTAAAAACCTTTACCTTCTTGAAAAAGAAGTTACTTGCAGCGCCGTATAAGGGCATGAGTTCATTCTTCCTCAGCAACAAGTTTTTGCTAGTACACACTCTTATTTCTATCTCCTGGAACATTCAAGTTTAACAACTTTATACTTTTTCCACAGCACTTCTGTGTTCAGAGAGAAATTTTCAGATTAGGTGCGGCCTAATTTACGGAGCGAACTGCATCTGTAACAGAATAAGAAGACAAACGGCAGGAGTGTTTTGTCACCGCCTCTGTAAAACAAAGCAGTCAAGCTTGGTTGGAGTCTCAAAGGTTGGTTTCTAAGCTGTGTTAGGTTTTAATTACTGAAGGAACCTCGTGATTTACATTGTTGCTTGTCTATGAATAGTAATATTTACTATACTAAAACTGTGTAGATGCATTTTATGTTAGACTGCCACTTCAATTCTAATTCAGTGTTTACAGTTTTTCAAGTTTTACTTTATTTAAAAAGTATACTTCAACCAGTATCAATAATAAAAATGCCTTTATAATTAAAGTTTTCCATCTGAATTACTTCCATCAGTGCAATAAAAAGAATAGATAAAGGTTCTGATTACTTAAATGTCATTCCAGGCTATAATACAGTAGCTGTTTAGCAACAGCCCAGCAACTGTATTTCATTTTAGGGAGGTTCTGAAGTCTTTCCTTCTCTCTCTCCACCCTTGCAATATTTCTTCTTTGGCCTAAACTCAAAGGATTTAAACAATTATATTAAAAAAAAAAATAATAAAAAATCCTGCTGAATCTTCCTTTGCCAGACAGTGACTCCATAGTTCTGGTTTTCCCTGTTCAAGAATCTGAGTAAGGACCATATCATACTGTCCACTGCAAGGAACACAAGGAATTGGTAGAAACCCTGGCTATTAATTTGTGTGGAAAGAGGAAGGAAATAGCAACCTATGAAGCATTCTTCCTTACCTCGTAGAAGTTGTCTTATACCACGCTTTCTCTGGGTAGGGAATCCCGTCTGATTTTGGAAAAAAAGTAGATTCCTGCCTGCTACACAAGGAACAGCATTGCCAGCTCTCTTAATTTTAGTACGTGTTATGTAATGCCTGACAAATGTAATGGCATTCTATGATGGGGTTACAGCATTGGTGGACAAGGGAAGAGCAACAGATGTCATCTTTCTGGATTGTGCAAAGCATTTGACACTCTCCTTGTCTCTAAATTGGAGAGATAGGGATTCGATGGATGGACCACTCAGAGGATAAGGAATTGGCTGGATGGTCGCACTCAAAGAGTTGTGATCAACAGCTCAATGTCCAAGTGGAGATCAGTGACAAGTGGCGTTCCTCAGGGGTTGGTATTGGGACCGGCACTGTTCAACATCTTTGTTGGCAACATGGACAGTGGGATCAAGTGCACCCTCAGCAAGTTTGCTGATGTCACCAAGCTGTGTGGTGTGGTCGACATGCTGGAGGGAAGGGATGCCATCCAGAGGGACCTTGACAGGCTGGAGAGGTGGGCCAGTGCGAACCGCATGAAGTTCAACAAGGCCAAGTGCAAGGTCCTGCACGTGGGTCTGTGCAACCCCAAGCACAGCTATAGGCTGGGTGAGGAATGGATTGAGAGCAGCCCTGAGGAGAAGGACTTGGGGTATTGATTGATGAGAAGCTCAACATGAGCCGGCAGTGTGCACTTGCAGCCCAGAAAGCCACCCGTGTCCTGGGCTGCATCAAAAGAGGTGTGACCAGCAGGTCGAGGGAGGTGATCCTGCCCCTCTACTCCACTCTGGTGAGACCCCACCTGGAGTACTGTGTCCAGCTCTGGGGGCCCCAGTACAGGAGGGACATGGAGCTGTTGGAGCGAGTCCAGAGGAGGGCCACAAAGCTGATCAGAGGGCTGGAGCACCTCTCCTGTGAGGACAGGCTGAGAGAGTTGGGATTGTTCAGCCTGGAGAAGAGAAGGCTCCGGGGAGACCTAATTGTGGCTTCCCAGTACCTGAAGGGGCCTACAGGAAAGCTGGTGAGGGACTGTTTATGAGGGAGTGTAGTGACAGGACAAGGGGTAATGGCCTTAAGCTGAAAAAGGGTCGATTAGATAAAAGGAAGAAATTCTTTACTGTGAGGGTGGTGAGGCACTGGAACAGGTTGCCCAGAGAGGTTGTGGATGCCCCATCCCTGGAAGTGTTCAAGGCCAGGTTGGATGGGGCTTTGAGCAATGTTGTCTAGTGGAGGGTGTCCCAGCCCATGGCAGGGGGGTTGGAACTCGATGTTCTTTAAGGTCCCTTCCAACCCAAACCATTCTATGATTCTATGATGTAGTTACCTGTACTCAAAGGTCCAGCTGTGCTGATTCACGTTATTACCTCAGAAGCCCCTGAATTCACTTTTAAAAGAAGTTCCTAACTGTCCCAACAGCAAAGAAACACCTTGGAAGCATATCTCCTAACCACCCCAACAATAGAAGCAAATTAATTCTTGTGACTGATTATTAAAAATGGCAGCCTCAACCAAAGCTCTGTGGTAGTTGAGTGTTTGGGGATGCCTAGGACTGTCTGTTCTGAAACCAAGAAATTAAACCCGACACAGAGGTTGAGATGAGAACTTAGAGACTTTAAAAGTTTAGGTGACCGCAGAGTCCATATTTCCTAAAAAAGGTAGCTTACAGAGCAGAAAAACTGTGGTGCACGGCCACAGTTTGGGTCTCAAACTCCGATCTCAGCATGGCTGACTCAGAAAGTTCAAAGGCTGCAGAAACACGCTAAACAATGACTTACATGCTTTATAGCTCTGCATGTCTAGTTTATGGTGGTTTGCAAAACAGCGTGCATTGACAGAAATACCCTAAAAGTAGTTTTGTAGCAATGCAATGTATTTTTGGAATTTGTCTTGGCCTTTTATATGCATGCAGCCTCTTGCGCTCCCCTCCTCTCTCCATTGAGAGGAGACATCAGAAAGTTTGTTGGTGTTTACTTACTTTTTTATGTACTTTTTACTTTAACATGACCAAGAGCTTTTCCTCCTGGAACGTGATTCAACAGAGCAGTCAACCATTTCTTTAGCTTTAAAGTTGTTAAAACGGGCTCTGGGTTGAGAAGAACTAATTCCCAGCCTGTCTCTATAAACAGTTGCTTCAGGCTAAAACCTGAGTTTTTGTCTTGAAGGAGCCTGGGAGATCCTTGTTGTGGCCGGATGTGTTACATGATTATTTAATGAGACTCACCCTCCTCAGTTGAGTACGGTGCTACTTGGTCTTAAAATGTTCAGTACTCAGTGCTGTACCAGAGGCTGTCATGTTTTGAGAGTGACTGCATTCCCCTGAAATCATACAGGGATCCCATTTTGCTGCCACAGGGGTGAGTGGTGCCAGGTATTTAAATTGTTGCTGACCCTGGGTGCTCCTGTCAATTATCCTCTTAATGACATAAATAAAATGAAGGCCATGCTAGTGCTGTGAGCCATTTTTGTCTTGCCTTTCATTTGTAGTCCGCTACTAAATATTACATATTTGGTGAAATGTCCTAATAGAAAACATTGCTTTTTAATTTAAACAACTTTTTTTCTCCCCCTAAGTCCACCAGTAGCTGTTTTTATTTTGATATACACATTGGGTCAAGCAAATTGCTGCTTTAAGTGCTCGTTAAAATGTCTATGATATCAGCAAATGACCTAAGTGTAACTTTGGGAAGTTTTTTGCATGATTTCCAGGAGCTGTATGGCAACTGAAGTAATAAGCAATGACTCATAAAGAATAAAAGGAGCTGAAGTGGGAATTTACAGGAAAGAGTGTAAACTATGGCTTTTCCCTCTCTGTGATTTCAGGGCTATTTTTATTAGAGGCAAGGGAACTTTTGCATGCCTAGAGAGAAGGCGAAATGTCCAGGGAAATAGATGTTCTTAGAGAATAAGGTAGGTGCATGGACTAAGATACTAATCATCCCCAAATTTTGGTGCAGGAAGAACCAGGAACTAGCCTTTTTTTTTTTTTTTTTTTGATATAATAATGGAATCTGCTGAGGTTAAGATGCATCCATACTACCTTCAGGGTGTCAGCAGTTAAAGTTGTTGTGTAGTTCACAACTGAATTCTTCAAATTAGAGCTACTGAAGGAGTTCACCACTGTCAGTATGACAGGACTGTCAAAGCCCCTATCTGGCTGTATATTTTACTGTAACTGGAGTGAAGGATGCAAAACTTTATGACCAGTGACTTCCCGAGCCCTACATTACACAGAGAAAGGCTTACATGTGTAGAAGCTGTTCTTGAAATGAGGATAAGAAAGGACATTATTGCTTTCAACAAAACAGAAAAATAACAAAAGGAAGCTAGATGTAATTTCTCATTGATACAATGTCCCTTCCCTTCCAATGTCTGCCAGGTTTTCAGAAGGCTCTTTCTGGGACAGACAGAACTGCTCTACATAGCTCGCTGGATTCAAGGTAGATGTTTGTGCTTGTGTATCTGTGAAGGCCTAGCAGCAAAGAAAGATTTGATCATTTGAAAGACCAAAAAGAAAAAAAGTATTTTAAGGAACCTCACAAGATAAATTCTTGTATTACGAAAGCCCTCTTCCTACTCCTCACTGTGAACACAGCGAGGAAACATCTACCTACAGCTGCCCGGCGTGTAGCCTGTGTTAGCATAACTCATCCACACCCACAAAGGCATACAAAACTATTTCCAAGGCTTTTGCTTTGTGCTGGCGTAGTGCCATCCAGGAGTAACAGCCAAAAGGAAAAATTCCTTTCAGTCACATTCATTGCCCTAAGCTAGAAACAAAGTAGAAAGATACGCTTCTCTCTTTCACGCTTGCAAAGTTAGAGGCAGTGCCAATATAAACCATGACTGAGGCTCTGAAATGATGCAAGTCCACGTCACTACTTCAAATTGAGTGATGCAACCTGAGTTTACGCTAACTAACTTACTTTTAAGGATTCAACCAATTTAAAGCCTTTGGGCAATGAGAATTATCTGAAAACAGTCCTACTGGTTTATTTTTCTCATTTGCATGTGTTTGCTACCTGCATCTCATTCAAAGCAGATAGGTCTGGTTTGTTTCTGTTTGCTCTGGAAATTTGCATTAAGAACCATTGTTACAGTCAACACTCTGATCTAAAGCTATAATGAACCATGTTGCACTCCCACTTGGAAACTGGAGAGGAAAATGTTGATATATACATGTAAAATATACTAAACTAGCTGATGTTAATCATTTAAGGTGAAATAAAAAGCTATTAACCTGAGAAGCAACAGATAGTGTCTGTCTTCCTTGGGGAGAATGTACTGTTCTGTATCTTGGTTCTATACAAACTGCACAGACTTTTAAGTTATGTTGTCAGTCATCCAACCGACCATTCATTGCATTATGTGTTCCCCCAAAAACAGATTAAGTACTGAACACAAGACCAGACTGGTAAATAATGCTAACATACCAAATTAACTTGATTTTTTTTTTTTTTTAACTGTTTCCTATGCGCTTTGTGAGCTCTGCTGTACTTCAGTGAGAGGAATGTCTTCCAGCCTGGACTTGAAGACCAGTCCAGGTCTACCTGTTATGGCATCATCTTTTGTTACAATACCTTGTGGACACCAGCAGGAATTGAAGATTTGTAAAACTTAGGTAGTAAAAAAGTTCCTTTTGTTAACATTTTTCTTCTTTTTTTTTTTTTTTTTTTTCTTTTTGCCATACAGTCTTAAAATGAAGGTCATGCTTTTCTGGCCTTTGGCAGATTACAAGGTATTCTGGGCAATTGGATATGGAGAGCATACTGAAACATTTCACATTATGTATGTTGTACTTGTTTGAAATGATAATTTCATACCTATAGTATGCTGCAGGCTCAAAAGTAGCCTCTGCCTCAGGTACTGTGTTTTATGCCTTTGCATCTTTTATTACTTCCCTGTAAAGCTTCAAAAGGGAAATGAAATTTTACTGTACAGAAGGAACACTGCTTACCTCCAGTTGTTAGGGTCTGTATTTTCCACTGAAACCAAAGGCAGGAGTCTTACTGACTTGAAGAAAGGGGCTTTAATTTATCCTGGCTTGTTTACCAACGAAGAAATGTGAAAGAAATGCATGTCCTTGTGTCTGAAGAGAAGGTAAAAGAACAGCTAGCGTGAGGAACACAAAAATCAGTTGGGCCAGAATAATTTGAGACTGTATCTGAACTTGGAGACTCTGACCACCGCAATTTCCAGATCTGGATGAACAAGAAGCATTCTGGCTGCAGGCTAAGAGCCAGGTGCACACGACTCCCCCAAGCCAGCCAATCTTCCCATGACCTGACAAAACAGAAATGCATGCACATAATCTAATAAAACTCCTAACTTTTAGCCAAGCTCTTGACCTGAATGTTGAGTGGATCGGGACCCAGGACTTTATATGTTTATATGCATATAATTTATATGCAACCTAAATAAATACTGTAGTCAGATGTCATAGGGTCAGATTTTGAAAGATCCCTGATACAATTTGTCAACTGTGTTCATTCACCTAACTCCTTTGGAAATTAATGCACAGATGCCACCGAGAATCTGGACATAGATGCTGACCTTCACCTTTAAACACCAAAGAACTAAGATTTATGGTAGCACGCCGTAGGGGAATTTGGTCGGGAATGCTGATGTAAGGCAAACAGTTGCGGATCAGGAAAAGTAGCATTGGCAGTTGTTAACACAAAATAGTAGCAAAAAACATTAAACAAATTTCAGAAAGGAATGAGAAAATACTTGAATTCATACATTTAGAAATTTAAAGTAGAACAGTTCACAATGAAGACTATAAAAAGAACCAAACCACTAAGTTCTGTTACTACGGATATGGAATAGAAACTGCTATGTTTACTTTCCAAAGGGAGCACTAGGAGACCAAAACTTGACATTCATCTCTATAGATGTAAATTTAGCTTTTAGGAGTCATTGTCCCCTATGCACCTCTCTGTTCATCTCCAGGTTAAATTTATTTTGCCTACCAATAAAAAATGAATAGAAATGCTGAGATAGGTAATGATTATGGAACATAAACTCAGCACGTTTATGTGGCAAGGAGAATAGTCAAAGAGGAGGTATTCAAACCTCAGATTGTTTAGTTCACCACGCAGTTTGATTTGGGTGCTAGAAAAATATGAAACTTTCTAGAAAACAATTAGCATACAGTATGTTAAAAGCAGTATAAAGCATTTTGTACTTTAATGTATCAAACTTCATTATTCAGCATGGAAATCTATCTTAGTAGAACATCTCTACAGAAAGATCATCATGGTATTACAGGGAAAATTTATTTTTGAATCTGTGTCATTAAAACTAAAATAATTCAATATATCCTTTCTAAATACACACAAGGAAGGTAGAGGAGTTCACCAAAAACACAGAGGAATGGATTTTCTCACCTTTTTAACATATGTTTAAGATTCAGATTACTGGAAAGCAAGAAGAAATATTTCTCTGTTAGGCAGGATTAATGTTAGTTTTGTCTCAAACAGTAATGATTACTCACTAAAATCCTAATTAGTCATCTGGTAATGACTATATGGAGAAAACTTAGGTAAACCAGTTGTTTTTCTCTGGAGTGGAATACTTCTAAGTTTTCTGCACGTGGCACAATTTTAAGAAGTCTGTGCAGACAGCATTGGCAACACTGGGCCTTTTAAGAAAAAAGTAAGCTGGTATTTCTGTGATTTATGTAAGGCTTACTCAAAAAAAAAATCGGTCTCTCTCTTGACAAAATCAAAGCTACCTGCTTTTTCTTTGCAACACTGTTCACTTTTTGGCTAACTGCATTAAAGACAAAAGCCAAGAAACTTAAAAAAGTATTATTTTCATTCTCCAAGTAGTCATTAAATCACTAAGGAGAATGAAAGTGCAGATGCCTTTGTTCATTATTATACAAAAGCTTTACAAATTCAAATCAGCACTAGACCCTTATGCCATTTCTAACTTCCTTGACATTCTTCTCTGAAAAAAAATTACGAAAAAGACGACTTTTTTAATAGTATTTTTCTATCACAGAAACCATCTCTTTTGCTTTGGTTTCTTGGATAATATTGATGCTGCATTTTCCTGAGACCTCCCTCTTGTTTAATAATTTGTAAAAACATCCAAAGTTCAATATCAGTGAATGAAGCATCTATAACCAGCGCATCAGCTGAGGATCTGGCCCCGTATGACAACACATTTCTGTATATACTCCACCAGCTTGTTACAAGCAACACAGCTTTGCTCTTTTGGCAAAGTTGCCTAGAGGTCATGCAACAACAGAGGCCACCAGTGTAGCCTGAATAATGACTTTCATCTGGGGCCACTGCAGAAGACAGAGGGTAAGATGAAGCCTTATTGTTCCTTTTGCTTGGGGCTGCTGTTCTGGAAGGTACATGCTAGGCAAGGTAATCACAGTGCAAACTGGTTTAGGTAATGCAAGAGAGGAACAACAAAGTTATCCTATAGGTTCTGGCCAGAAGGCAGAGAGGAAGGCTTTCAAAGAGAGCTGAACTAGAGAATTCCTGCAAGTTTCTCCTCCTAGCCATGCATTCCCATCATCTTATAACTGAAATAGTCCAGAAGCAGCAGAAGAGATGGAAACAAACAGTGCCTGACAAATTCATGCAAATATTAATTATTCTTTTGGGAGAAAATCCAAACTCAGGTCCATTGGTGTGCAGCATAGAACCAGATTTTATGTTTTGGAGGTATAGATCACCCCATGGTTTCCAGCTGTTGCTGATATAATTCTGGTGAAGGCATATTCAAACTACCATCTGTCTTTTCAGGTACTTCAGCAGCTAAATGAATTTTAATAAGTTTGATTATATACTCCCCACATCAGAATAACTGCAAAACATCCAAACAGGGGGCTATATTGAGGTGAGAGTCGTTATTTTTTGCACAATTGACCTAGAGTGCACCATGTTTGCAGAAACCTGCATCTTATCCCTGTTGTCCTCAGTTAAATCTACCAAGCCTAGGAATTTATATAAATAGATTGGTATCCCATTTCCATAGAATAGCTATTTGATCTTCTAGAAATTTTTCACGTTACTAACTTAAGTGAAATACTTTCCCTAAGAACTTCATAATTGTGCCTATTTGTTTATTTTTTCTTTAAATCTCTAGTTCTACAGTATACAAATGCCAAGAATATTCCAAGTCTCAGAGCAGAGATCTCAGAAAAGCAAATCTAAATAACACTAATGTCAAGAAAAGTAATTCTGATTGCTATCTTCTTTATCAGTTATTACTAGGCAGAGAAAAACCCATGATGACAATTTTGCCTTTAAGTTTGGTTATTCACCATAGACAAAGCTCAGGCTCAATGCAAATTCTCCTCATAGAGTGACTAACAGAAGTATGATTCTGGTGTACCTTTTTGGAGCTAATGAATTAGGTCAACTCTAACCACTGAACCCCTTCCCAGGTTATTTCTATTGGTAGCAAAAAGCAATCAACCAGCCTTGAATACATTGAAGCCAAGTAGATGAGCCTATTCCACGAGGTCTCTTGGCTCCACCCTTGTTAAATGAAATCTTCTGGGACAGGGTCATCTGACCTTTGCTATGTAGGAAACTATACAGGAAATCTGAGAATGTGGGGAGTGTAACACCAGTGGAATTTGAGGCTGAAGTTACTTGTGGGTTGATTTCCTGTGATGGTGAAATGGACTTGGTATTCTCCAGTGGTTTATCCTTTCCTCATGCTTTCTATGGTTTCTGTGAAATAGTTCTAGAGATTACATGAAGTAGTTAAGTATGAAATGTTGGTACCTCCCAAGTGCAGCAAGATTCTGGTGGTGCCACCTCACTGTATAAGCTGAGAGCTTGTTGGAAGTGGCTGATGTTTGGAAGCTGACAAGTAAGTATTCCTGTGTTCTGCGGTTGTTGCTGAGGAGTACAGGCTTCCTTCACCTTACCCATGTTCAGTGAAATTACTGAGATTGATTCTGAACTCTTTTTTTTTTTTTTTAAACTTCTGAAAAAAGCTCAAGTGCATATGGGTAGGCTTGATCCAGAAGAGCAGTGTTAAGTGTTTGTTAAGATTAAACAGCTTGTGTGAAATTGTACCTTAATGTGAACCAATTTTTTCCTTGTGGCTGAGCCAAACATTTGGACCTGTCCTTGAGCTTGAATGCATTTTTAAAATAGTACTTTCTTATATCTGTGAGACTTATCAACTTGTGCAGTAAATTATTGTAGGGAATGAGGATTCAAATAACATGTTGGGTTGGGAGAGGGGAGCTAAAGTGAATGGGGAAAAAGGTAGAGCAAATTCAACAATTTACAAAATGCTGAATTTTTCTCATGTTCTCTGTCATATGTTTTCTAAACTTAGTGGTTAAGTGATTTTATTATGTCATTGAACTACTCCTCTTGTTGGAGGAAAAATATTTGATATATTTTTACTTTACCTGTCTTTTTTTTTGTATGTATCCACAAGTTCAGACTTGGGAAGTACCGGTATTTTTTGGAGCAATGCCAAGTAGGATTATCATCTTTCTTTTTTGGTTTTGGCGATTATAAAATATTCTTCTTTGAATTAAAGGAAGTTTAGAACATATGGCCAAAATATGTAGCCATTTGAAGTAATACCTTGAAAAGTGGTAAGAGATGTGTCATTTTTAAGATTTTTATCTTAGGACATCTAAATTCATGAAGTAGCTAGGATTTAAATGCTGCTTTATCAGATTTCTTGTCCCTTGCTAATTCTGGAATATGCTAGTTTTAAGTGATAAATCTTGAATTTATTTTCAAAAAATTATTTCAAAATTAAAAAAAAAATGCTGAAAGGATAAAAGTTACTATCACTGTTAGAATTATAGAATCATTTAGGTTGGAAAACCCCTTTAGGATCATCAAATCCATCTGTTAACCCAGTACTGCTAAGTCCACCACCAAACCACATCTTTTAAATACCTCCAGGGATGGTGACTCAGCCACTTCCCTAGGCAACCTCTTCCAGGGCTTGATGACCCTTTTAATGAAGAAATTTTTTGTGATATCCAATCTAAACCTCCCCTGGTACAACTTGAGGCCGTTTCCCCTTGTCCTATTGCTTGTTACTTGGGAGAAGAGACCAACACCCTCCTGGCTGCAACCTCCTTTCGGGAAGTTCTAGACAGCCACCAGGTCTCCCCTCAGCCTCCTTTTTCTTCCAGGCACTAAACAATCCCAGTTGCCTCAGCCACTCCTCCTAAGTGCGGCCTCCCACCGCGGCACCCAGCACAGCGGGACCATCCCTTCCCCAGTCCTGCTGGCCACGCTACTTCTGATATGAGCCAGGCGCTCTTGGCCACCTGGGCACGCTGCCGGCTCACGGCCGGCCGGCCGGCGACCAACAGCCCCAGGTGTTGTTTTCCGCCGGGCAGCTTTCCAGCCACTCTTCCCTGAGCCCGGAGCCTTGCACAGGGTTGTGGTGACCCAAGCGCAGGACCTGGCACTTGGCCTTGTTGAACCTCAGGCACTTGGTCCCGGCCCACGGAGCCAGCCCGTCCAGACCCCTCTGTAGACCCTTCCTACCTTCAAGCCCATCAACACTCCCGCGCAACCTGGTGCCATCTGCAAACTGACTGAGGGTGCACTCGATCCCCTTGTCCAGGTCATTGGTAAAGATATTAAAGGGAACTGGTCTCAGTACTGAGCCCTGGGGAACACCACTTGTGACCAGCTGCCAGCTGGATTTAACTCCATTGGCCACAACACTTTGGGTCTGGCCATCCAGCCAGATTTTTACCCAGCAAAGAGTATGCCCGTCCAAGCTATCAGCAGCCAGTTTCTCCAGGAGAATGCTGTGGGAAATGGTATAAAAGGCTTTACTAAAGTCCAGGAACATCCACAGCCTTTCCCTCATCCACTCAGCAGGTCACGTTGTCATAGAAGGAGATCAGGTTAGTCAAGCAGGACCCGCCTTTCATAAACCCCTGCTGACTGGGCCTGATCACCTGGTTGTCAGTACGTGCCATGATGTTGCTGCTGCTGTTGATGCTCTTGGCATTTTTTTTCAATTTTTTAGTAGAATGTAGAAGAGAGAGCATGCTAGAGTTTATCCTTAGTTTGTAAGTATTGGATAGCTGTATATTTATTGGTTAGAGTTAATATTGCTTAATTAACATAATTTTAAGGGTAATAATCAGTCTTCCGTGTTTAGCTTGAACTATTGTGTCAATATGTATTCAAGACATTGAAGGGGTTTTCTTTAAATTCCTTTGTAGGGAACTCAGCCTCAAGGAGTGCACATGCATAAAGAATTTGTAGCTAATTTCTAAAGTAGTGCTAGGAATTATTGTGTATATGCAAATCCTTGCAAGTAGGAATGAATTTGTTCTTGTATTCTGTTTAATTTTATTTTATTTGGGATATAGTTCAGTAAAAAGTTCCTGTGAATCTGTATGTGTGTGGCCTTAGCTAAGATTTACTGTTCTTGGTAAGCCTTGTCCTAAGAGTCTTGTCTTGCGTCAGACAGGAGGAAAGGAGGGAGTCTTGGTAGAAAGGTGCCGTTTAAGGGGATACATTTTGTTTCTTTGCAGAAAACTAAAATGAGCTAGTAGTATCAGTACAAATAAATGTTTCATAAATGACTTGGTAGCAATGTAGACACAAATGAAACGGTAGTCAGAGGCTTGTCTTGGTTGCCCAAGGCTAATACCACTAGAGCAATAGAAGTTCATTCACTGGGATAACTATGGACTTGTGTAGATCCTGGGAGTGCATGGGTTTGCTCCCATTATTACCTTCTACACGATGCATTGAGCATGGAGCTTAGTTTCCATATCTGTAATGTGGGAATAATCATCCTCCCCATTGCTAATGTACATCTTATCATAAGTAGCTGCTTGTTATGCTGAACACAAGCTAAACCTATTTTCATTTATTGCCTCTGGTGTGACTGAGTACAGCAGAAGCAAATCTGAGACCCTAAGAAGAGGGAATAAATCAGGATGTGCATCCTTAAAACACTTTTTCTTAAGTCCGGAAAAACTGGCAATAGTAAATTCAATCGGAATTGCAGACCAGTAGCACACTCTGTAATATGCTGTTCTGCACTTCCAGCACATAGGTGCATTAGTCCCAGGATATCATGTATTTCAAAACATTAAATAGCCATAATGGGGTGATATATTCGTATAATTACAGCTAGTAGCAGGAACAGAATTTGGAACCTGTTCCTGGGCACTTACAAGGGCTGTGCGTGAGGCAGCTGAATGGAAACAGCTGCTTAAGACCATGATGGGTAGGTACATCACCTGTCCTTTAAAAACACCTCCAGCAGCTTCTGCTTCCCATCACTCTTGTTCTGTCAAAACCTGCTACTCAGGTGATGTAGACAGTGCTTTCCATCTTGTCTTGTTCCCAACCTGTTAAAACTCAATTTAGCAGTTTTTGCCTTCAAAACTGATAGTAGTGGTAGTCTGTAGAGTTACATTGTTAAACTAAAGCATATTTTGTGGCTTTAAATAGAGAGAATCTTGTTTCTTGGTATTTAATAAGCTTTTTTTAATTTTCTTTAAAGGAAAGGGGAAAAAAAACCCACCAAAACACTACTGAATACAGAGCTTAGTAGAACTGCTTTCCAGTTATAAGAAAATAATGGATATCAGAAATATGGTTGCATACTTCTTCCTGACATGGGACTTTTCATCTCCTGGGGATGTGAAACTGTTCACCGCATTTTGTCTTTGGTGTTGAGCACATACTTCCAGTCCCAGTCATAAACCATATTTGCACCAGTGGGCTCACAGTGTGCAGATCTTGTGCTGGTTTCACCAGAAATACAAGGTGCAACCATAATTTCTAGACTAATTAGATGGCATTTTTAATTACTCTTTTTTGGTTTCTCATTCCCACATTAGTTTTAAACCTGGAAGATGAGCTGTCGTTTAGAACTAGTAACTGATTTGTAGGCATTTTGTGAATATCTGTCTGGAGATTATTTTCCCATAGGAAATTCCATCATCCACTTCAAAATTGGACTGTTAGCTAGCACTTGATACAAATGGGTGGGTTTGGTATAAAACTCAAGGGGATGTTATTTTTGTATGTGTACATGTATGTGTTCATGTTGCAGAGGGTCTGGGGGGGTTGTTATTCATACTACTGTTGTTTCTGCTGGCTTTGATAAAATAGCAACTTTTTCTACTAATGAATGTTTAAGGTGCCCCTTTTTTCTCTCCAATCTCATGCGTGCTGCAGGGAAATATATTCCGAAGGGAACATTTCATGACACAAGTAGTCATGAAATGACAGTATAGTTCCTGAAGTGTAGCCTCTGCTTTATTTCCTTGACAGAGCTCTTCCACTGTTTCCTGTGGTCAGCCTCGTGAAAGATAGGGATGAATAATCATGGGAACCACATCACCTTGAACTTTGGACAGATTCACATCTGCATAGGAATAGTGTAGATTTCTGAATGCAGGGGAGGATTTGCAGAAATCATTTGGTATTCCTCTAAGCTTGCCACTGGGAAAGTCAATGGTAAAACTTTTAGACTTCAAGGAGAACCTGGCTGTGCCAACATTTAACCTTAGCTGCTCAGGTTTGAAACGGCTTGTATAAACAAACGTGTCCATCTAGAGTCTTGGCAATGGTATCAAAATGTTTTTCTTAATCAGTGCATGCAGCCCAAATTAAAACTGTTTCTAAAAGCAGTTGACCGGCTGATGTATTAAAAACTGAAATTAATTTCCTTAGTCACCTTCTTGAAACGATAACTTCTAGGACTCTATAGGCTTTTCATTTATATACTGTGAAAACAGCAGTTACTTACAAACAGTACATTCTTACAAAATTTCACTTATTGTAATGAAAATAACACAAAAGCCTCACTGCAATAAGTACATAGGATAGATCACTGCTTTAAACTCTGCAGTAATTAAACTTCACAAGTTTGCAAAACCTAGGTTAAGAAATAAACAGCCCAATAAACTATGGCTTCTGACTGTTTTAATGTATTACATTCATTCTTTCAAGCCTTTCTCTAGAGGGACTAGAATTCATTCTACTTTTTGTTGAATATACTAAAATGTTCAGTTTAGCTATGTGATGTGGTGAAGATTTGCTGAATGTTACTTCTAATAAAGGGTAGAAAATCCAGTGCAACCTGACACGTATTCTTTCCGTTACAAATTCATTCAGTATCTCTTGAACTTCTGTCCTGCTTGCTCTTATGAGTCATGTTATGATAACAACTGTAGTTTCTATTGGAAATCAAGTCTGTACTGTATTAGGACTTTGTACTGTAAGAGAACACCTTTTCTAAAACTAACTGCCAATTCCAGTGTAGATTTATCCTGGGGGGAGTGTGTGTGTGTGTGTGTGTTAGTCATTGTTTTCTTCTCTCTTTCTCCCCCCAGCTGCCAGAAAGCTAAGAATTTTTGTACTGTTTACTTATCTTTGGTGAAACCTGTCTTCCACTTCAACCAAGTGTCAATTCACTTCTCAGCCTAAGGCTTCAAATCAGGAAGGCTTACTTCTAAGGAGAACACCTGAGCTAGATTTTTATGGGCTATGAAGGCTCTTGTTCCTTCTCAAGGAAGTCATCTCTATGTGGAAGGCCTCAAAGGTTTGGGCCAGAGCTCAAGACTTGCACATACCTAGAGTTAAAAAAAAAAAGGTAAAGAAAAAAAATCATTCAAATTTATAGTGAGGAATAGTACAGGCAACATACAAGGTCAGTGAATCAGACATATTTACCAGTAAGGATGTATTGACACCTCCTGCTGTGGCTTATATTTTTGCAATAAAGCAACAGGTGAAAGCAATGATGCTGCCACCCTTAACTATCCATTTCTTGGATGTATCTGATGCTGATGTAAACTTTGAAACAGGCATTACTGGCTGATAAGCTCCTGAGAAATACCCTTGAACAATTGCAGGTGACACAAATAATGCTTTTTGCTTGACTGAATGCACATATGCTTTTCACGTATTTGTTCATCTCTAATTGCCTACAGCCCTTTCCACTTCACCCATTTTGGACTGCCTTGGTAAAACCAAAAGAACTAGAGGATCTGATTTCAATTTATCTCCTGGAGTTTCTACACAACAGAGGCACTAGTAGTTGAAGTTCAGAATTATCCACCTCTTAACACTTAGAAGCGTTGTCTCTGGGTTTTGTTTCCTTTCCTCTTGTCCACCTTCCACCTTTTTAAAGGCCAAGGTATCAAAACAGATTATGCTAAGTTCTATCACTAATGGGGTATATAACAATACAGATCTTCCACCCCACCTTCTCCCTACCTGAAATGAAGAAGTAAGAGGTGGCCATGGGCTTCCATTATCTATAGTACATCTGTAGGATCAGAAGGGATCTGTTCTGCTTTTATGAACACAGGTGCAATTATAAACATCTGAAATTGGAGTGACTTTAGTAACACTGCCGTGCAAAAGCCTCTCTCCTTTATAATTTTCAAAACGCTGTACAAACACTACAGGCAGCTGTAATGATCAGTGGTAATTTTACCTAGCCCTTTATTTTGCAGTTTGAACATGTATTTACCTATTTTATTGATCCATAAGCTGAAGCCAAAAGAGGAAAAAAGCCCAAGCTATCTCTACTAAAACCAATGGAGAGGGTCTGTACTGCTTTTAGAACAAATCAGATCATGGATCAGATTGAGCATCTTGCCTGAGGCCATTTAATAAATACTTTATACAGGTAGGAGTGGAACAAAGGAACCATATATTCTATAATAATTGTGCTCTAACTACTCAACAATGAAAGCATAGCAATAAATGTGTCTTTTGTTAATGTCCTTTTAGCAGTAACGCTACCAACTCTGGTTTTTTTTTCATGAAGCAAACCCTACTTTAATTTTTTTGTTTTCTAATGTTGAAGAGATTCTTAAAGAGATATGGTCAAATTCAATCCTTTGTGCAGTTGGAAATTAAGTGTACCTATCAATGGAATAACGTATTGTGCGTTTTCACCGGTGTATCAGCAAATTTGGCCGCCCTAATGTCAAATAAGAAAAAAATGCTCTTAACTGGATAAAATCTAATGGTCATCTGTTTATTAGTGGTTTTAATGCTGACCTGTAGATTTAGAGTAAAGAGTAAATTATTCCTGATTTCCACATGACCATAAAGCAGATATTTAAGCAAAAGGAAACTGCAAAGCCCCAAACATGTTTGTTCTTTGTGCCTTTTTTGTCTGCCTGTGCATTATAAAGGGAAGAACTTTAGGTGGTAAGGATAAGGTTGTCTTTGCTTTTGACAGTCCAAGTGAGCTGAGCTTTTGGTTCCATCTTTAGACTCTAGTGAGGTGCCTGAGGCAGTATGAGTAGAAGATGGAAAAAGAATCTCTTCAAAAAGATTCAGAAATCATTTTTATAAGTCTGTATTTCCTTGCCTGACTTGACAGTTTTATTTCTTTGTAGTGCCAGTGGCTATTGCTGTCTTTGATTCTCCTAACTCAACATACTGCAGTAAAGCACTTAATACCTTACAGAATTTGAAATTGTTTTTACTAAGGCAAAGTGGGGGGTGGGGGAAGAGAAGCAACAGAGATGGTGGGTTTAGTAACAGCTGCAACTAGCTCATTACAGGGCTTTGAGTTTTGGTTCCTCTTGGAACCCTGTGGTAAGTCAGCTTTAAGCAACAGAAGTCTTGAGAGATGGTGACTTGAAAGCCTCAAGGAAGAACAGGGTGACAAACTGAAGCAGGTTAGGCAGTAAGAAGATATATATGCAGCACAAAGCAAAAACTGTGATAATCCTTGTCTACATCAATATACTCACTGAGTGATTTTTTTTTTTTTTCAAAGCCACATATAACTGTTTCAGGTGCACTGTATGGCTTTTGATGCCATGTGTCCACTTGGAACTCTTCTTTTCTGATTGCATGCTGCTCAATATACGCACAGTAGCGTGGGAAGTAGTGTATCAGAGCTGCCTGGCTATGTCCCTCTCTTTTAAAGTAGTTGGGAAGTGAGTCTAATGGTCTGGGTTGTGCAGAGGAGCCAGAATGGAAAAAAAACCACTTCCACTACTAGCTTCAGGATCTCTGCATTCTGAATTGCTTCTTGTTTTTTTTTAAAAAAAAAAAGTATAAAAACACTTGGAAGCCTTCGGCCAGAAGGAGGACGTAGTCGCCATGAAATTGGTCATAAGCAAAAATAGTGGCGGTTCTTTGTCACGTGGTAACTGTCTTGTGCCTGGAATCACTGTCCTCCATATTAATAGAGGAGTGCTCACCCAGGTGATAAGAGTAAATTTTTTTGTTGTTTTCAGGACTCTCATTGGAGTTTCTAGGAAAACTTGATGGAAGGGAAATATACTCGACTCGGGAATCTCATGTAAAGATTTTGGGGGGTTCTATCTGCATTGAAATAAGCGAGGGTGAAATTTTATTTTATACTTCCATCAGCCCTGTACTCAAAAAAAAAAAAAAATCAGGAGAAAGGGGAGGGGCACCAAGGTGGCTCTGGGCAGAACAGTGGCAGTACTGACTGTATGGATATCACTTATGTGCTGCTTACATCTGGACATCAGCAGTTTTGACAACAATAACTGAAACTAGAAAGATACTAGGAAATGGAGAGCGCTGTCATTCTCCCCTTACAGCGCTAGGCTGGTGGGTTGATATCACTGACATCATCGACAAAGAGTTGCAGTACCAGACTGTTATAATTTCCTCACTCAACTATATGTTGAGGAGAGAAATACTGGGTATGTCCAAAGCTTTATCAGGAGCTATTACTGTTTCTGACCCTGCTGTCTCATTTGCATACTGTTTTAAGAGCTCTGGCAGAGCTGTTAACAAGGCTTATGACAGGGTGAGAGGAAAGAAAATGAAATTCATGCAGTAGCAGAGAAGAAAAGGCAGAGGGAGAAAGCCTGGGGGGAAGGAAGGAAGATGAATATGCTGTTTGGGGATTTTTGAGACAAATTGCCCTCTGAGGGAGATTGTGCTCAGCACATGCTTTGCTCAGTTACTCAAAACAGAGATATTTTGAAGCTACAGGCCTATGGCATATAACTTGTCTGCCCTGCCACACTTGCATCTCCTTTGGGGGTCCCTGCTGCTATGATCTCCTAACTTAGCAAAGCACATGAAAAATCATGCAACTAGTTACCGCTGCCAAATAACTGTAAATTTTTAAATCAGCCCATCTCTGCTTTATAAATCATCCTATTTTAATTTAGACCTAATGCACCACACAGAAAATATGGCAATGCTTTTCTTGGCTTAAATGAAGCAGTCCATTAAGTAGGCCTATCTATGGGTCTAAATCCAAGCCTACAGTATTGTGGCAGAACACAGCTCTGGATTTCTCTACAACTTGGTAAAGCTTTATTTTTTTCCCCTTTTCCATGGAGGAATATGGATTTGCAATTATGCTAGAAATCAAGAATACACAAACTTGCAGTTGATGCCTGTTGTGTGGCCTCTAGCCAATTCTCTTGGTGTAGTATCCATAGGCTCTTCTGCCAAAATCCTGACTCTTACAAGCTGAGACTTTAAAAAATTGAATTCCTGTAGTTAATCCCCAGTTCATTAGGTACCTTAAAAGCATGTAATAGCCAAGCTTCAGATATCAGAGCATTAAAATTCATGCTGTTATTTATTGCTGTCAATTTGTACATATGTGATGCAGGATACAACTTAATACCTAGCACAAGATAACGAATTTTAAAAAGTTCTAGAATAAAACTACAGGTGCTTGCTTGGTACTTTACAAGCAATCATAACTTTTGCCAAGAGAGCAGACTTTTCTTTTAGAGTATATTTCTTTTCTCTCAGCAGTGAGAAGATAGAATATATAAACTATATAACAGCCAAGGGGCTTAATATTCAGTTTTGCTACAACAGATTTGTGAGGGAGGAGTGTTTGAGGGGGGAACATTCTGCTCCTTTTGCTCTTTCAGAGTTATAACTTTGGAAAATGAAAAACTTTATTCTCCTTGCTGTAATACTTTTGATATTGGCACTGCTAGGCAAGAGTAATCTTCACTTACCTGATTAATGCACCAGTGAAGTTTTTCATGGCAGTGCCTGTGCAATTATTAATACTTCTGAAATTTTCAGTGTCCAGTGGTGGGACACAAGTCAGAACTTGTGAGCTTAAAAAGTGCGTCAAAGGGTAGAACCCAAGTAGGTGATACGTGAATTGGAGAACCAGTTTGACGTTCAGATCAAATGAAAAAAGCAGGCAGCAGAATTGTGAAAAGTTTTTCCTCTAATGAGATCCAAGTGAATGAAACCTAATTTGAATCTCTTTATTAAAGTAACAATTTGCAGATGACATTCAGCCTTCTAGGCTGTGCAAGGCTTGGTATCAAATCTAACCATGCTTTCTTCTGAAGAGGTCTTGAACTAAGGGTCCTGCCCACAGGATACTCTCTGGACAAGAAGACTCCAAAGTATTCAGAGGTGGTGGTCGTCCTGCAGGCTCTCCTGTCAAAACAGGATACACAGGACCAAGACAGAGACAGAAAGTGAATGCTTTGTAGCTTAGAGCAGGGGGAAGGAGAGAGAGAAAGGATGGGAAGAGATCGACAGAAAAGTTTGGGGAAACTTTGATGTAACCTCTACTATAGGTATTTGTTTCTAAGATGAATGCCTGAGAAGGCCAGAGGGATCTAACAAGAGGGTGGGTGGAGGAAGGAGGGCTTGCTGGTTTCTGTGGACAATGCATCAATCCTTATTCCTCATGACCTTGACACTCCCTTGTCCTGTCACTTCTTTTTAGCCAAAATGACTAAATAGCAGATACCCGACTGCTTCAAGTGAAATACAACTAAAGCCGAGGAAGAAAGTACGGTAGTGACACACCCCCGCATCTAGTCATCTGGCAGAAGACTGTGACAGCCTATGTCTCAGCTGCTCCAAAGCAGCAGGTGTCTCGGTGTGCTCATAAAGGCTGACTACTGTGAATTTTCCAAAAATCTATGAATGTCTGTACCCATAATGTAAGCTAAAGATTCATTATGAGAAATCTGATATATTCTTTATTCAGTTATTTTTCCCCACCCACAGTGGGACAGCTTCTGCTGCTTAAAAATGAAAGTGAGAGCAGCAGGTGAGATGGGAGAGATGCTTTACATACCTGACAGTTTTTCACATCTGAAAGTCATGTATATGTTTTGAGTGCTGTATTCATTGAAAGGTGATTAATCAGGCTAACTTAATAGCTGCTTCCTATTAGGTATCCACAAAAAAAACCCCCACCAAAAACAAACCCAAAAGCCAAGTGATTTGTACCCAATATACTTGGAGGTAACAAGTTACACTATTCTCTGCTTAAAATATGAAGAGTAATAATTGGAAACATCTGGTTTATGTAAGATACAGTGTTCTTCAAACCACAGATAAAAGGTGCTGAAGATTTAAAGCAAAGAACCTTTCCAATACTGAATACTACCCTGTTTGCTTGGCAGTGAGAATGCCTGTATTGTTCATCTGGACAAACAGTCTGCAAGTTGGAAGACCTATTAGAAGAGGCCTTCTTCAGACAACTGAAACAAGCCTCATATTTTCAGGCCTTAGTCTTCATGGGAGCTCTAACCAGTCTGGTATCTGCTGAAAGGGTAACACAGAAGGGCTCAAGCTATCCAGAAGGTTTTAGGATTGCATTGATGATAACTTCCTGACACAGCTGGTGAAGGACCTGACAAAGGGAGGTACTCTGCTGGGCCTAATACTTATGAGGAAGAACTTCTCAGGAATATGAAGGGGCAACCTTGGCTGCACTGACCATGGGATGCTGGAGTTCAAGATCCTGAGAGAAAAAAACAAGGCAAATAGCAGGATCACAACCCCTGGACTTCAGAACAGCAGATTTTGGCATGTTGAGGAGTCTGCTTGGAAGAGTGCTGTAGGATGCAGTCCAATAGACCTGCTTGGGTTTTTTGTTGGTTTTTCTTCTTAAGAATCACCTTTTCTAAGCTCAAGAATACTCCATCCCAACATGCAGGAAGTCAAGCAAAGGTGGTAGGAGGCCGCCATGGGTGAACAATGATTTCCTGATGAAATTAAACATAAAACAGAAGGGTACACAAGGTACAAGAGTCAGGTGACCTAGGAGCAGTATTAGGGACTGGGTTAGGAATGCTAAAGCCCACCTAGAACTGAATCTAGGAAGGGTCCTTAAAAGCAACAAGAAGGGCTTCCTACAGGTGTATCAGCAGCACGCACAGGGAAGACCAAGAAAAACATGGACCCACTGCTGAATGGGGCAGGGGATCTGGTGAAAAATGATGTGAAAAAGACTGATATGCTCAATGCCTTCTTTACCTTGATTTATACTGGTAAGACTTGTCTTCACAAATCCTAGGCCCTTGAGACCAGTGGAAAAGTCTGGAGGAAGGAAAACTTACCTTGGAGGATGAGGCTCAAGTTAGGGAATCTTTAAACTGGTCATAGGGATGCACCCATGCATGCTGGGGAAGATGGCTGATGTCATTGTGTGGCCACTTTTGATCTTTGGAAGGTTGTGGTGATAGAGGGAGGTTCCTGGAGACTGGAAGACAGCAAGTATTGCTCCTGTCTTCAAGAAGGGCTGGAAGGAATATCTAGGAAACTACAACCAGACAATTTCACCTTGATCCCTGGGAAGGTGATAGAGCAAATAATTCTGGAAGCAATTTCCCAAACATTTGAGTAGTCAGTACATATTTATGGAGGGGAAATTATGACGCCAAGTCCCGATGACTGCTTGTGGATGAATTGTGAATAGAGTTTGCAGAGTTGGCAGCATTGCAACCACTTTGAAGAAAATAGATAAAAACTCCCACCCCATCAGAGACATTCTAGCTACATCGGAGAGATTTTTAATCTAGCTGGTAGCTACAAGGTAGGGTCTTTGAAGATAGTAAGAGAATACTTAGAGTTAAAACAATGGATAGTGCACTTGACAATAAAATAGCTTTCCAAATATTAAGCACTTTATCAGATGGTTTTTAAATACAGGTATATTGTGTACATATAATAGACTAAGAACTGTCCATGATATGCACATGACATGCTAATATCAACTAATGTGTTAATATTTAAGTCAGCATGGTCAAACTGGTGATGCTTGGCTTGGGTCTAGTACTTGGGTCTCTTTCTGGTGTGTATGGTTTTCCTTACAGGAGGTCGGAAACGGCTACTTGGGCAGCTAGCCTATACTGCTGGGTTTTATGCGCTTGGTCACATGTAGACAGAAACATCTCTGCATCTATGGCAGGCTGGATGGGGGGTGGGAAGGAAGTGGTATTGGAGTCAAACCTCTTCTGTACGAGTCTATAAAAACATTGTCTGTGAAGAGAAGTATCAAAATGTGACTTTTGTCTGCTGGATCCCTGTAACTGTGGGACACTTCCTGTGTTTGAGCAGGGCTCGCTGGTTTGTTTTTTTTAAATGTCTGGAAATAGTAATGGTAATATCCATGTTTTGAAATAGGTTTTAGATAAGTGAGAGTATGCACTAATACATTTAGGGCACTCATGGTTGGTTCCCTCTTCTGCTGCAGAATTTCATATTTGCATCTTCTACCTCTGACAGATGTGATCTCTTCTTACATTCCCTTCCTGTACATTTTCCTGATTTGAAACCTCCTATAGGCCTAAGGAAGACGGAAACTGAACAGTGTATGCCTAATGTCATGGGAAAAGTTCTGTGCTTTTCCTTTGTGCCTCTAATACTGTCACCAATGCTTCAGCTCTAAGCAATTTCATCCCCAATAGCAAGTTTAAGTGTTAAAGCAAAGTTGGTTTTCCATGTTATTAGCTCATCTGGGCATTGATTTGGTTGATTCTTGCTAGTCACTGTTTTGACAAATCTGATCAGCTGGAAGGGCAAGACACATTTTCAAGTCCAAGGGGGGGGACCTATCCTTTCTACATCTGGTTTTACAGAACTACTATGTAATAGAGTGCACTTGTATATTTAGTAACACTGTGTGGCAAATATATGGTTACGTACAGTAAACTCCCAGTTATCCAAGGCTCCATTTATAAACAGTCTCTGTAATTCCCTCTTCTCTTGACTGCTGATCATTTGAACTCAACGTTACCCAAATACACTGGATAAACCAAGTGTGGTTTGGCAACCAGGCTTCTATTCTATTTAAGCTTGATTCATAATGTGGCAATAGTCCAGTAATGATACATATCCACTTTTCCATAACGTACTCAAAAACCCGTGGATAAAACACGGTTGCATAAATGCTAGGACTGTTTTGCTTCAAATTACAGTGGTGGGAAATGAGAATATTTTTAAAAGCACATAAATAAATGTTTCCTGCTTACTCAGTTAAAGGACTGTAAGGATCAGTGTAAATGCCTCCGTAATGCTTTCCATGATGCTTTCCCTCACTTTCCTGCAAATATTCTAGATATGGAACCTCTTATTGGGTGTGAATAAAGCCATTTGAATCTGACCCTTTTTTGTATATTGCTACAAGCTAATTTTGGTAGCATGCTGCTCAGGTCCCACCTTTGTCCACTACCTATGCTCTGGAATAGTGAAACCACCTCAACTTTCCTTCCATTGCAGAAACTGTTCCTTCCCAGCTGGTGGCCTAAATGTGACTCCAGCCACACCCCCACTTGTATCTCCTGCTTTAAAATAGGAGATTATAGTAAAAATTTCCTGAGGCTTGTGTCGTATGGAGGGAGATATAGCTTGTGTGATTCAAACTCTCTACAGGCTTAGTCCCCTCCCGCTGAGAGGGGTATGACAACCTAGTTCCAGTTCAGTAATCCATAGAAAGGAGGAAGAGTTCCCTCTTCGTAACTTTTTGCCTGCTCGCTGCCCTCGTAGGCAGTCTTACAACTGCTTCAGCTCTCTGATACTTCCTTGGGTGCCTGTTGCTGGAGGAATTCCTCTGTGTTTCTCTGGCAGGCAGAAAATTCTCTCAGACCTGTAGTCAGAAGTATCTGTTTCTGTAGAACCCGCAGGCAGCACTGCGTTAAACAGTTATGTTTAACTGTCTTAGGGTAACCTGGCGCTGTGACTTATATACGCCGTGTACTGCTACGTGAAGCCTGACCCAAGTCTACGGCAAAGTAAAGGTATGCCCAGTACAAACAATTTACAGGACTGAAGCCTTTGTTTCTCATTGTGCAGATGGTATATGTTTTGTTTACCAGTGGTCATATGTTGCTAAGCTGTGCTTCCTTTTTTTTTTTTAAAAAAAAAAAAGGGAATTGCTGGGCAACACAGTAGGGAGGTTATATGTGAGGCCCCTTGTTTGCTTTGCTGTAGCTGTTCCTTTGAGGTCGAGTGGTGTATTCCCTATGGAAAGGAGATGGCTCCTTCCCTAGGGTCCAGCAAGCCTCTTTGGGAAAGAAATGTACCTTTAGGGTATGAGAGGGAAAACCAGTGAGATGGGAAAAGTGTGCCCGTCTCCCACACATGTATACCCAGCTCAGAGTTGGCTGAAGTGGAAGAACAGCAAGGGGAGTAAAAAATCAGGCCTTAGAGGTGAAAAAAAGATATTTTTCACAGACTCCCCAAGTGGACTCTACAGAGTTTGTTGCAGAAAACTGGTTAATTGATTGTTGGAAAGGGAGCACACCTGAAAAAAGGATCCTTCCTATCAGCAGCCAGCCACATTTGGTTACCATATTTCTATACTGAGTGTTTATATGTATTTCTATAACATGTTTTAAATGTATTGTTGAAATAAAACCTAGTATCCAGGTTTCAAAACCCTTTTGGTGTATTTTGAGGTGTTCAGCTTGTGAGAATCTTCAGGAAGATTCTCTTGAGAGTTCTTGCTGATTCTAGTAATTTTGAATTTGAGTAGGCTTACAAAAATTCCTTCCCAGGGCAATAAAACCTCAAAAGTTTGTGGGTATCTTTTGCTTGTTTGGTTTTGAATTGATTTTTCTCTTATCTAAAGCGGAGATAAATTCTGTGAGTATTTGAATTTTGAATACTTTGAATAAAAAAATAACTTTGCAGCCTAGAATAAATTTCCACAATCATTTAAATAAATGATTGTGAACACATTGGAAGTACCATTTTTCTATGAAATGTCACCATTGTCTCACTTAAGAAGATCCTGCTTTTCTAAAAGTTGTATCGACTCACTGGAATTTTTTTCCAACTGCTAAAGGAATTCCTGCTGATGACAAATTGTCTCTGTATGAAGTGTGAATCAGAATCCTCCTGACTAGTTGTGCTTAGTAAAGTTCCCACACTGTTTTTGCAATAGCAGTGGAAGTGTTTTTGTTTGCCAGACTATCCAGCCCAAAATTCTACTAACGCTAGGTATGCTTTGCCTAATGAACCTACTGTCCTACTTCTACCATGTTCTCAATGCAATTTTTAATGGAGTCTAATACCATTCCTTTTGTCTTGTCTAGAGCCTTAGCTTCCCCCCCCACCCTGGTAAAACACGCAGATTCAGAAAGCTCAGATTCAGACTGTAGCTTTACTGTAAATCTACATGGCTGTGACAGTTCACATCACTTAATGATATGGAGCCTCAAGTGTTTCTTGATTTTTGGTAAGGGGAATAGATGGACCTGAGACTTTTTCTAGCCCTGTGGTTGAGAACGAACACTTTGGGTTGGATTTAATGTCAAGATTCCTGCTGAATTCAGGAGAGAATGCATTAATACCTGGAAATGGCTGTTGTATCTTTGGTCTGTCAGAGATGTGGTTAGAGAAGTCTCTCGTTCTCTTGCTCAGTTAGCGTGTGACCTTTGCTAAGTCCTTCCACTTCTGCTTTCTTCATTTTCAGTAGGTAAAGGATGATAATGGTTACCAAATCTCTTAGGTTTATTGTGAGAATTAATAGACTAATAATTTTAAAGCCCTCTAGCTCATCAAAAGATAGTTCAGACTATTATTCACACCCCCCCCCCCCCCCCCCCCCGTTATTAATGACCTAAGAAGAGTTTGAGCTAGTGAAGAAGTAGTGAAAATATATATCCCATTATTAGTTCCAAGAAACATCCACCACTTGTAAATCGTAAAAAGGAAGCACAAATTGTTTGGCAGGGTTTCCAACACTGGCCATGAATGATTCTTATTGAAATTGCTGAATCATTCTGCACAATGTTTTATGTTCTTAAATCCACATGTTCAGTAAATCACCCTGCAACTCCAATGTTACTTAAATTAACAAATGAGTTTTATCAGGCCATTAATTCAGGCTTTTAAAAATTTTATACAGCTGCTATAGATTTGTGTAAAGTATTCAATATGCTTGATCATTCTGCATTGATTTTAAAATTCAAAAGCATCAGCCTGAGCTTTAACAGCACCTCGTTGGTTTGAACCTCCTTTAGCTTAATGGCCTTAATTTGCTTTAACCGAAACAGTTAAACAGGTCAGTGTGGAAAATTTAAGGACTAAAGTAAAAATGATGAAAGGCAACAGAATTGTAGAATACCTTTAGGAAGCAAAGGATGTGGGATAAAGAAAGATAAAGTAGATTTGGGCACAGTCCAGTTGGAAGAGAAGAAGATAAAAAGAAACAAGTATATATGATGGTCCCGAAGACCACAGGTGGTGTGGATGTCTTGCTGCCATTTGTGTCTTTGGAAGTCTCCTAAGATTTGGAAATCCCCTAAAGCCTTGATTCTTCTCCTCTTGAATTCAGTAGCAAATCTTCTGATAACTTTGGACAAAAATCAAGCTTTAACTGTTCCAGGTATCCCACAAAGAGGTTAAGGAGCAGTTGTACGGGAACAATTAATAAGCAAGTATAGGCTGTATTTGAAGAACAGATGGGATAACTGCCTCTTTTTACAGCACTGATAGAGAAAGCTGACAGTGATTGCTGCCAGGGGTGTTTGGAATAGACTTGATAGTTGCTTCTAGGGTATGCAGTAGTGAAATCACTTTTCTTAGAAGTGCAATTTTCAGCTTTTAGTTTTCTCTCTCTGCTTTGATCTTTCTGGTGGGAGTCCAGAATGGACTCCATTTTGTACTAGGTTTTCCTGTTATCAACTGGATACTTGTATACATGCAAATCTTGCTGTAGTGTGGTCATTTACTAAATTTAGTAAATACTTCAAGGCTTTTTATTATGCTGTTAATTTTCTTTAGTTGAAAGGCATGCTATTTCTAGGGGTGAGTGAACAGATACCAAAAGGTTTAATTGTAGAAGAGTTGTCATGTAGTTTGTATGATAATCAAGACAACTTTTCCAGGTTGGCATTTCTTCCTCTTCATCCGGGGCAGAACTAAACTTGGAGGAGTATAAGGCTTTTCTTAAGATTATACTTTATATTGCTTGCTGAAGCCTTAGGACATTTTTCTTCTGGGAATAGGTGGCATAATAGTAGTAGAAGTCTGGCCAGTACATTTGTATGACCCCAATTACTATTCACTGCATCTATTAGAATCCAGTTGATTAAAGACTCTGTGACCAGCAGCCATGAGGATCCTGTCACTTGGTGCTGCAATCTGTTGCTGGTTCTACCAGCAGTTCTTCATGGCTCACTGTCTAATTCAGATTTCTGACCTGATACCCTATTTGGGAGTAATGATGCTACTGCTCAGCTATCTCTAAATCCCATCGGTAGTATTTTTCTGTTTCCCGATTTTCCTCAGTCACTGTTGTATGCTCCAGCTTACTGGGCTTCTAGGGAGGGGATATAAAAGTGAATTTTGTATCTCTAGATATTCCACTCTGAAAGCATCTGAGAGCGATCAGAAAGTAATTGCTTTGAAGTAATACAAGACTTGGGAGAAACATGAAGTATATGCACACCACTTCTGGGATTTCAGCATATGGCAGTGCTTCTTCCTGGTCAGAGGCTGTGGTGATGGACACTTGCACATCACAACAGTTGTACAGAGCTTGCTTCTCCCAGGAGAATGCTGAATTGCCCTTAAACTGCCCAATCCTATGTTCTCTTGGTCAGAAAGCCTATCTTTCACAGTGATGGGCTGATGCCTGACAGGCTAGTGTGGTTAATGTTCCTAGAGTTGGTTGGTTGTGTCTTTTTAGGGATAGCTACCTGTAGTGTTTTCTGTTAGGATGCTGTGGGCTTTTGAGAATAGGTAGTCTTTTGTCTGGCCCAACACACAAGAGGGAAGACAGAATTTGCAGCTTCTTTCAGACGTGTCTCAGTCTCTAACATATCCCACCTTAGCAAACTTGTAGCACTTGCTCTTTAAATCCCTCTGGAATTTACATGTTCCAGGACTAACCTGTGCTTTCACTAACTATCCACTTTTATGTTTGTGGAAGAAGAAATGGTGGGTATACTAATAGTAGCTGGTTTGTCACTGTACTGAGAGAGGATAGCATGGCCGTAGAAAGGGTGCGGAATGGCTGGATCATGGGACAAAGGCTCTCACTGAATCTTGTTGTCATTATTAATCACTGTTATCTTTTTATAATTGAAAGTAGAATGATATCTTCCTAGCTGCAAACTCTGTTACATATGACACAATGCTATGCTAAGAGCTCTGGAGGAATTCTCTTTCTCATTGCTGTCATCTTTTCTGTGCATGAGATAATGTAATTCTGAATTTCTGCACAAATGTTTGGATAGAATCTGTTTCTTGTTCTGTTAGCATCCTGTTCTGACCAAGGGGATTAAACACTTGTGGAATCAGGTGCTCCTATCAAGGAGGAGATCAGTATCTGGTCCTAAAGCATCATAGACATGATGGTGGGTCTTTAGAAGTTGCATTCTAAGAACAGGTGGGCTAACTGGCTCTTTTTCACCTCTGATGGAGAAAGCTGACAGTTGTCAGTAGTCACTGCCACTGTTGCCTTTCATGTGTAAGGAAAGTTCTATGATCATGCTGATATATGCTAGTATCTCACCTTTAATGTCTGGGAAATAGATGCAGTTTCTAATTCTTTTTTTCTATGTTGTTTTATGGTGTCACTGTTGTGAACAACTTGATAAATGCACTCAGATACGGGTTTTTTAATATAAAACCTGCTTGGGCCAGATTAGAAATCCAGTACTTGAACAACCTGAAACCCACTTTTTGCATACTCTGAAACTGGAGATACAGATTGAAAATTCTGTTCCTAGTAATGGGCCACATAGAAATATTTCTTAATTTTGGTGGGGAATTGAGGTTGAAATCCCAGTCTGAATTTTCACATAGTGTATTCTCTGTTTTATTTTCTCTCCATAGTTCCACAAGTAAATTTCCAAGCTTTCAAAACCTTCACTTTTTTAACGTGTTTTTGCCTTATTTTGACAGTAGTAGTTAGAGTAGTTCTTGCAACAGTTACTGGCATGTGTAATCAAATTTCAGACTAATAATGGTAAAAACCCACTTCTTTCAATACTTTTTCCTCTGTCAATGTTTGTAGACTTTTTCACAAAGGTGAAAATCATTTCTATGCAGGCAAACCATGCAGCGTTTGGGGGGTGGGGTTGGGGGGAGGAGACGGAAATTTTAAGAAATGCAGTAGCTGTGTGCTTGCTCTTAGGGGGAAGGAAGACCTTTAAGTGAATCTTCCTCTTGAGCTTTCTATACTTACAGCTCTAAATGAGTCTCTAATCTGTGGAAGGTGCTGAGACTCAACGTTGCAAGTTAACAAAGCTTGGCCTACATACTTACTGTGGATCAGTTTTGAATGGCACTTGCAAGAAACACCATGGCAATAGTCTGGCACGTTTTTCACAGCTGAGATCTTCCGAGCTGTGGCCTGTAGGTCAAGGTCTCTTGCTGCCAGGCTGTAACTGTTGCATTTGTGAGCAGCTTCTCGGGTGACCTGCGATGGGATGCTGTTTGTTGGAGTGCAACAGTGGGAGCTGCTTTGTGTTTAGATCTGCACACCGAAGATTCAGTAAGTTCAGCCTGCTTCCCAGGGGGAAGTTGGGAGGGTCATCGTCTATCTCCAGTACTTTTGTTCTTACTGTGATTCAAATATCTATACAGAAAATCTTTATAGATCTTCCTTCCTAAGGTCTCAGAATCCTTTCCCCTCCTGTCAGTAGAGTATGAACAAAAGCTTCAGAGTGAAGTAATGAGATTTGTGCCTGGATAGGACTAGACTAGCTTAGAAGAGTTGCTGGAAATGTACCTGTAGGGGAGGAAAAGGTCGGTTGCTCAGAAGTAATATTTCTGTAACGTACTTAACTAGGAGAGAATTGTTTCTTATCTATTGCCTTTTGTATTCAAGGTACTGCAGAACACTTTGCCGTATTGAATTAGAATGGCAACACCCATGTAAGCAAATGTTGCTGCAATTATATGTTTGGCAAAAACTCTCATGCTGTCTAGAAGAATTTGAAGGTGTTATAAAACGCAAAGATGTTTTTGGTTCAGGACTCGAGTGTATTGTCCTCTCAAACTGTCATATAGTCTTAAAACGTGTCTAGAGAGCCAGTGGCAAGCATCAGAATCTCTTAATCTTTCCTGAGCATGTGCCTTTATTAGACACAATTTTATTGTACATTGCCAAATTCAATGTACTAGAATATTCTACCTGAATCTGAACTCACAGAAGCCCACAATTGTATGATTTGTTATGCATTCTTCCAAAAATATTAATCATTTAAAGGGAAGATAAAAAAAATGCCAAAAAAACCCCAACAAAACACCCCAACCAAAACAACAAAAAACAAATAGAAAGAGCTTGAGTGGACCTTTACATGTAGACAAAGTTAAATAGGTACTTATGACAACCAACTGATGGCTTCAGTAAAATCATAGCCTTAAGGAGAAGAGTACCATAAGAAATTGATTTTTCTATTTTTTTTTTTTCCCTCAAGAATGAGGGTGTTACAAAGTTTGTCCTTACCCCAGGGGTGAGATGATTCAATTTTGCATTCACAGCAAAATTGTTCCTCAAGGCAGGCACCCTTTCACAGTATGGCTAATAACACTGAGCTCAAACTCACCTCTTGAGAGATGCAGGGCAATAAATTAAAAATTTTTGTTTTGGTGTGTTTTTTTTAGGTAGACACTGTGTATTTTCTGTGGCTCTGTCCTTGCTGTGCCTCCACACTGTACCCTCTTCATGACCCTGCTGAAACTATGTAGTGTTGTTGGTCAGGAAAGAAATCTGAGGGCAAGTGTGGCTGGTTTCTATCCACGGGCTATGATCCCCTCCCTCCCTCCGGGCTGGCAGAGCCAAATGCAGAGTTGGGCCATGGTTTTTCTTATCTTTGAGCAGAAAAAATGCAGTTTTGTCTATAATGTGGACAAAAGCTTGCACTAGTCCTAATCTTGACTATTACTGTGGAAAAGACTTCTTCCCAGATCATTATAATAACAGCTAAAACTCTGTGCATAACCTCAACTGTTACTCTTGAGTACTTCAGAAAAATGCATTAGTTAATTACTAACTATTATTACTGCCAGCTGGTACCTAGTTAAGTCTGCTGTTTATTTTACTGCAGCCTGCTGTGAAATACCTCTCCTGTTCCATAGTATGCAGATGTTTTCCTTGAATCTGAGAAGCTCTGTATAGGGGTAAACACACTGGTGGTTCTTAATGACCAGCTCTTTCATGAACCCTTATTTCTCAGATGTTTCCCACCTATTCCTCTGTTACCTACCCATTCTCCAACTGTCTATGGATTTAGTCCTAGGCTATATGCCTGCATTCTGCTACTTAAGAGTGGCATAGCAGAGGCAACAGAAGTTGCTTCATACTCTTTTGCAAAGGTGACGCTTGTAGGAACATCTCCACTTAACGGTCCCCAACTCGTTATTTCACTCTTGCAGCAGTAAATGCTAAAGATGCAAAATCTGACTGTTAGCTGTAGTAGCTCTGGTGTACTTATTTCAGTAACTATAACAACATCTGTGCCTTCCGTCTGAAGGATATCAGTATGATAATGAGCTTGTATGACTAATCAGTTATCGAGTTTAGTGGCCAAATTGGGTTGGAAGTAAATTTCAAGTCAATCAAAGCATACTATTTACCTCAAACTAAAATGTGAGGATTTTTCCTAAATTGCATAACATCTATTTCTTCCTGTTTCTTTATTAAAAATTTAATTTCAGTTTTTAGAACACAGCATTTTGATTTCTATAAATCTTTTTTCTGTTGAAATTCACTTCTAAATTGTGTGAATTTCTATGGTAAACTTCAAATTGACAACTTTAATGCTTACTTCTTTCTGTAATATATCAAAAATAGCATTTACTTGGTTTTATTATTCTGTCTTGTTGCAAGTGTTTATACACTCACCAACACAGCTGTATGTATGAACTATTTCGAAATCACTTGGACCCAACAGAGGCTGCATTCTACTATATGGATGCAGAGTAACAGAGGCTGTTCTCAATTTAAGAACTGTTTTTCACCTTCTGCTGAGAGAACCTCATAAAAGTACAATTTATCATACCACATCTTCCCCTTACCTTAAAGAAACTGAATCACTTTTTTGATTCTTACTGAAATAAATGTTTCATAATGCAGCAGTTGCTAAATGACTTCTAGTGACATAACATATTCATAATGGCAATTAAAAAAGTTGTAAATACATTTAATACAACAGTTCAGAGAAGGGTGTGGGAGGAGATAAAATAATCCACAAGAGATAGCAGAGATTTTGACTTTCAGTTTCTGTGTAAAGTATAAAAAAGTAGGAACAAGAACTTTTTCTTAGCATCTCCCTTCCTCCTCTGCCTTTTCCCATTTGCCAACCCTCAATGGATTAAATTGCTTTCTAGTTTTGAGTAAACAAACTCCTAATACATTACACAATGGTAAATAGAACAGGGGATACAGTGAAGCTTTACCTTAAAAAAAGAAAAAAAAACAAAAAAACCAAGCAAATCTTGTCTCTAAGGTTTTGCAGTTTTGCGTATGTTAGGGGATTCTGTGTTTGGTATTGGTTTGCTAAATTTTTCATAATTGAGCATTTACAAACACTTGGTATAGACTGAATTTCTGATTTATGAAATGTGCCTAGTGGTCAAAAGATTTATGATTCATATCAGTAATTTATGTGTCTGGTGACACCTGATTTATTCATCAAGAAAATGATTTCTCAGTCAGGCAACTGCTTTGTGAATATGACTGATTTATAAGTGTAGGAATTAATGTATGGTTCATGTACCTGATTTATAAGTAGCATTACTGTCATACAGATGGTTTGAAACTCAATACTTTATACTTTGGATGTAAATATCTATTTTATTAATAAAAATAGACTGATTTATATGACTGATTTATAAATCTTGATTCTAGATTTTAGCAGGTCATGCTTTGATGTACTTTATTTCTCAAACAGGTTATTTTCCAAGGTCCAGATCCTGTAATCACAGTTTAGTTTATGGATATTTATTTTACATTCTTCTTGCTTCCTGTTCTTACCAAGATGAATTACTTTCTCTGCCCTTTTTAGGGTACTGCCTTGATGAATGTTTTATATGGGTGTTTTTCTATCATTTCATGCCTTCTCTTATAGTGATACTTTATGCACAGCCTTCATATTTACCAATAATTTCTGACCTCTGTTTTTGTTTGGATGCCACTTCAAGAGCATCTAGTGCTTTTTCTTAGTAGCTGCATACCAATTACCACAGCAAGCAAACTAATGAATGGATAGAAACTGTAGCCAAGGTTGATAATACTTCACAAATCTGTTAGAGACTTGGGAATTTGGGCTATAAACCAAATACTTTGAGATAGCAAGCTTTCAGTTACATAATTAAATCAAAAGGATTTGTTCCATCTGAGATCAAAAGGAAAGAAGGTGCCCATAAGGTGGATCCTTCTGCTGTTTTCAATTGCCTTTGGATCATATCTAAAACTTATATCGCAGTATTAATCTTTTTTTTTTTTCCTCTCCATACTGTTTCTCTCTTTAAGATCTATAGTCAATTTTTAGTGAAATCTGTACCTCCCCCCGCAACATATTCTTTTCCACAGTGGAACTCTTGAATAAAGAGTAAAAATCTTGAGCTTTATATTTAAAAAATAAAAATCAAGCTTTTAACTGCAAATGATACAGCAGATTTGAGTCCATTTTTTTGGTATAGCTTCAAAAAATATTAGTAATCTGGAAGCGTACAGCCAATACTTTACACAAACACTTTCTGATTGAGCTATTCATAGTGGGAATTCAGATCATTATTGAAATGCTTGTTATTGGTCATCTGTTTTTGTTTTCTGATTAATGGTTTAATCTTCATACAGTCTTAACAAACTGCTACTAAATGAGTTGTGATTACAGTCACTACAAACACATGCAGGAACAACTCAGACTACTAATTTCTCAAGAAATACTGCAGATGAGGAAGATGGGGGTGAGTGAGGATTTGCAGCAGTAGTTATATAAAATCATAGAATCTTTAAGGTTGGAAAAGACCTCTGAGATCAAGTCCAACTGTCAACCCAACACCACCATGTCCCGAAGTGCCATGTCTACACGCTTTTCGAACACCTCCAAGGACGGTGACTCCACCACCTCTCTGGGGAGCCTGTTCCAATGTCTGATCACCCTTTCAGTGAAGAAATTTTCCCTAATATCCAACCTAAACCTCCCATGGAGCAATTTGAGGCCGTTTCCTCTTGTCCTATCGTTTATTGCTTGGGAGAATGGACCAACACCCACCTCACCACAACCTCCTTTCAGGTAGTTGTATTAGAGAGCGATAAGGTCTCCCCTCGGCCTCCTCTCCTCCAGACTAAACAACCCCAGTTGCCTCAGCTGCTCCTCGTAAGACTTGTGCTCCAGACCCTTCACTATATGTAACATCGCAGCAGTATTTTGAGGCCCTGACTTAAGTTTGCTGTCCCCAATTTTGCAAGGAAAATGAACAGTTCATGGACATGAATAACCTAGATTCGCTTTCACATTTATGGACAGATCCCACTATACTATAAGTGGTACATGGGGAGCGGCAACATGCCATGAGATAGACAATGGGAGCTATGACCCCTTTAGTCAACAGTTCAATTCTTGACTATTTCAGAAGACATCCCAGTTAGTATACCAGCTTACTGGGACTTGATATCACAGTGGGTGATGGTGGGGCATGATCAAGTGAGAATGCCCTGGCAAAAAGCCAAATGGAAAGGGTCAGGAATGCAAAACCTTGCAGGAGCTGTTAAATGTCAATCAATCACATCCTGACTATGGGTCACATCCCTGATCTGTAGAGCTTAAGGTGGATGAGATACATTGATGGGGATGGAGAGGAATTCTGGAAGTCCAAAGCAATGAAGCGATTGGCCCAAAGCCAGGGATGGTGAGAAAGAAACCCAAATATCCCGGTTCTGTGATAAGTGAACTCTCACAGATTTATAAATAAAACTTTGTGTTCTCCCTGTTCTAGTCTACAGTCACTCCATTTAAAACAACATAAGCCACAATAAACTGTAAAGGATTTTGAATGGCAGAAACTTCAACCAGATCTTCTGTTAATTAGAATAAGCTTGAGTAGCTTCATATCTTGTGAAGAGCATCATTTTCATGATCAAATTCATGTTGAAGAGATTCACTAACAACCTATTAACTCACAGTAAAAGATCTGATAAGGTTTAGATGAGTTACAAAATTGACTGTATTTCTTGCAACATTAATTACAATTTAAACTTTAATATGCTTACAACTGTTGCTTTTAGAATAAAAGAATAATTTTAAATGACAACACATTAGGTTTTTACAGATTCTGCTTCGTCTATACTACCATATTTTTAAGTTGTGGGAATAAATACTGTAACTTCAATTTATAGCTGGCTGGAAAATTTCTGGCAGTTTTTTGTACAATGAAAACTTACAGATGGAGAGAATACTTAGCAATCATTTTCTCTAATTTTGTCCTGTGAAAACTGAAAAGAAATACTTTGGTCTGACTGAAGTCTGAACATTTGGCTTCACAAATCACAGAAAAGCAGAGTTTGGTACCAAACTAGTCTCCAGATTGAGAGCAATAGACCTATCTGCAGCACATAGAAAGAGTTTTGTCGTCTTGAAAGTCCTGCTAACCTTGTGGTTTGGGCTGTCTCCCTGAACTACAATATCCATGATGTTTTGTGACCTACCTTTGCCTTGGTCCCGTTGGTCCTTTCATGTATACACCAAAGCCCTGTGTAGTTGTCCCTACTGACTCCAAGTCAGACAGAAGGAACGGGCAAATAACATTAAACTACAATTTCCTACTGCAGTAGGTCTGGTGGAGAGAATTTTGTGTTAATTTAGTTCAGAAGAAATCTTTTTTCTTTGATTTGACAAAATCGTTTTAGCCAATTTTGAAATGTTAGGATAGTTTTATTTACGCATGTTCAGAAATATTCTGGATTTTTGCTTTTTCTTTTACCAGTATTTCAAGTTTACATTCCAATTCATTAAAAAAAAATCTTAGAATTTCTTATAGGACAAAAGCAATGATTTACAATGAGTTTCACCTCTAGCCGTTTCACTGTGCCTAATCAAACACTAAGGCTTTGGATTCATGCACTCGATTACAGCACTGGTGCCTATGTGGTAAATCAGTACCCAGAGTAGGCCTCTTTTGATTCCAGAATTGAAAGGACAACAGACTGGATTCTCAGCTGGTGTAAACCTTTGCTGACTAGAGTGTCCCACCATTTACATCAATTCTTTGTTAGTTTCAGTGTTGTTACTTCCCATTCAGCCTTTACATAAGCAAACACTTCAATGGTGTTATGTAATCGCCTCAGTGTTTTTGATAGTTTCTCACTTTTTATTTTTAAACATTTCTAGAAATATATATACACACACTATATGTGACTGTCTTGTCTTCTATCCCTTTCCTTAAAAGGGTTGTTTTCCTTCCCATCATCGGGTTATGAATATAGCCTATGAATTTATCATGAGTTTCAGGATGTTCCTCACAGCTCTAGCTCTTGCATTGCACTCCAGTACTCTTTCTCATGAGCCATTTTTAAGAAGAAATTAATGAGAAACATCACTGCATGAATTGCTCAATTCTGAGTGTGTGTGTCTCTATGCGTCTAGGACTTGGGAGGGGAGACCTTTTGGAAATATCTGTTGGCAAGCCATAAAGTCTCCTACTAACACAAGGAATCTTACAAATGTGACTAACAAGTGAGTGTAATGTTGTTTGTATAGTGCGTCATCAAGAGATATACACTCATTTTATGTGAACTTGCTTCCTCTGTCATAGAAACATAGTGACTGTATTATTAACTCTTCTTCTGATGGCTAAATCTTTGTGGTCCTGTGTTTAGGCTCTCTTTTTTTAGAGTACTGCAGCAAAAGTCTTAGTTGTGGTCTATTGGAATATTAAGGTAGATATTGTGACAACAAACATACCAGCTTGGGTAGAGAGCGCAGAACCACTGGAGAGAAACAAAGCAGGCAGAATGGCAACCAGGACGTAATCCCATATGTGCAGATTCTCTCATTTGGAGGTTTCATTTCCTTCCCCTGCTTGAACCAGCAGGTATAGAGATGCATGAAAGTAAGCCATGAATGCTGGAACAGAAACAATCAACAAAATGTATTTGAACCTCCAAGGTTCAGTTGCTATCTAAGGTCAAACACAAAACCTGGAGTTATTTTTGTGTTTTACCTGAGCTGCTGCGCGCATTTCTCCTGTACACATTTGCTTGTATTTTGAACGTCAAGCTGAGCGCGTAAGCAGCAGGATGCATGGCCTTAGGAAACTGTAGCACAGTTACTGGGATCCAAGCACCAAGCTCTGCAGCAGCCACCTAGGAAGTGCACGCTGCCGAACGAGCATGGTGACTGATGGAGTTAAAATGACGTGGTCATTGGAGTACGGTGTTAGTGGTGTGTATCATTCCAAATTGGTTTCCGACAAAGCTGAGTCCTAACAGTGTTGAAATACTGAATTCTTATAGCCCAATGTGTTGAGTTGCAATGGAAAGGATGTATTTAAATATTCAGAAAAGCATTATCTTTAAGAGCTTTCTTGGGAAATTCAGTAACTATCGCAGTTAAACTGCTGTTTGTAGCTGTGAGAGAGAATATCTTAAAGCGATACTTACCATTTGAAGGAATATGATATGCAGTATGGTACTAATTATTCTCTGATCAATAATACCCAATTATTTCTGTTGGAGAATGTAGTCATAACTGAGACACAGCTGAAGTTTGGGGTGACAAGTTTCTTATTTAATTCGTTAAGTTTGTGTGGAAGTTTCTCATAATGAGTTATTCATGCTAAGCATGCAGGTTGGCAGCAGCACAAACAGAGATGATAAATCAGCAGTGAGGCAAAATTACATTTACTTTCTGTGGCTGTGAACCACTCCTGCGATGGTAATATCAGAGGTTGGTGGCTTGCTCCGGTTTCACTTGAAGCCACAGAGATTTTGTATGGATTTCAGGAAAAACTGGAGTGGGCCACAGAGTAGACCTCAAAATTGTGAACTGCTACTGCTGCTGAAGTTGCCTTTGAGCTTTGATGTAGGGCTTTGGACGAGGTTGCTGTGAGGCTTTAGCTTCAGGTGCTTACGTCACTCCTCTGCTAGGGGCTACCACCCCCACAGTATGTTTAGCACAATGTTCTTATGCCCGACTCTGACAGCTTAAAAACACCAATGAGGAGTTCAACCTAAGATGCCAAAGCACCAAATGCACGCGTGTGTTCCTTCCTACTGGCCCTCTAAGGATGGGTGGACTGCTGGGTGAAATAAGGTTGTAAACTGGAACAGCATCATTTGCTCGAGCGCATCTGTTAAACCCATCCTTAGTTTCATTTTAGTTAACAACACCCTGGCTTTCTTCAGAGCACAGCCTGGCCACAGACGCAGCTAAGTCTGTGAGCTGACAAACTGGGGGAGAGCTTGAAGAAGGCGGTTTCTTTTCTTTAAGTATTCTAGTTTATATTTGTAGCTGCACTCTTGTTGTTTCTACAAACAAAGCTGCGGTTTTTTTGTTTGCTATAAAATAAAAAAAAGGACTGTTGGCTTGTTAGCATAACATTTAGAAAGCATGTAGGCCTTTTAATGACCTCAGTCCCACGTTTGGGTGACTGAGTTGCATTGCTGTGAATTTACTTTAGATGCCAGTTTCTTGGCTAGTGTAAACTGCCAGAATTTACCTGATTAGAGGTAAACTTTTATCATTTTTTGAGAGTTGAAGGTCCAACCAATATTCATGTTTCTTTGCACGTGCAAGTCACTGGAATAAGGACAATGACTGTTTTACAACAGATCTATTTGCCATCCAATTTCTTTCAACATCTCAATGATATTTTAGATGCTTTTATGGGTCCAAATGTTGTGCCTGATGCTTCCTCTGTTAAAATTGCGCTAGGGACTTGAAAGGGGGGAAGGTCTAGAACCCTTATTTAAAGAATTTCTAGTGATGTCTCTGATGTCATTAAGCACCCGTGTTCTGGAGAAATCAGCTTTTCCCTCCCTACTTTGTAATATTACAATTGGTAAAAGTCAAATAGCTGGCTTGCATCATACATTTTACTATTTGACTAGACTAATGTCTGTAATAAAATTCAGCTTAAAGCATGAGTCATAGTTTGTAGAGGAATAATGCACTTTAGTAACCACCAGAATAAGCCTCACTTTTGGCCCACAGGTGTACATATACAGGTTATACTTCTTGTCCCTAGATAGCCAGCAACATGAGCTTGGATGAGCATGTGTAGCTGCTGCAGTCCTGAAAAGACTTAAGCACTTGGTCATCTTTACTTAAATGATTATGCTGAATTTATTTAGCTAGGCATGCTCTTCATTCAAGGAAATGCAGCAGCAGCTATTGCCTGGAATAAAAATTTTGTTCAGCTGAGGTGGTGTAAGCCCAAAGCAACATCCCACAATAGTGGAATACCTTTAACTGTTAGTACAACAGGTTATTTTGACGTCTCTGTTTAACCTTTCAAAGCCGGTAATGCAGTTTTGTGATTCCCAGTGAATTTAATGTTATACATTTGTGCCTGTGCCAAAAACTGAGAGCAGGCGCTCTGGGTCACCAAAACTGGCAGAAAATGGTGAGCAGTTGACCAGTGCCAAGATAAAACCCCCAACAAAACCACCACCACTGAAATCCGTGCTTTTGGGGAGTAATTTGCTTAAACAGGTCATATTTATGTCGGCAAAACCCTCAAGAATGTTCATCGTTAATTGCAACAACATAAATGTTAATAATCAAGGACTTCAGGAAACGTTTACAGATATGACAGTGTTCTCTAACTAAATTATTAAGCATCACATTACTTTCACATATGAATCCCAATGAGCTTCTCTACTAATGTGCCTAGGAATTGCTTGGCACTGATTACAGGAAAAATAATTCTTTGTGAGGAGGTGACAAGTGTGATTTTTGAAATCCAGACTTCTGAAAAATTAGTGACTTTATTTCCTGGCATTTGCTTAAGGGGAAAATGAAAGGAAAATAGTGTTGCTGAAGATGTTTTACAGTACAGTGAATTGAAAGTAAAGACAGCAGGATACCACTACATTATTAATGTGGGAGGAGGATGAGACTGGACATAAGCATGGCGGGGGGACATCCTGGCCATTCTTCATTATTTGAGCCAGATTGTGCACTGCTGCAGGGGTGGGGCAATGTGCCTCAGAGTCTCCTTGTAAATCCATGGTAGCTGTAAATAAGAGGGAAGGGAGAGAGAAGAGAGAGAGAATTAAAATGTCTACTGATTAATGCTTAATATTTTACCAGTTTGTCTTTCCAAGAACAAGATTTAGGATGTGCTTGTGGAGTGAGCTGCTTTTCCAGGAGAAAGCAGGAAGAGATTAAGTTAGTCCTTCGTACATTATGTGGTGCTAAGGTATGGGAGCAGAGAAGAGAGATGACATCTGGTGATGATCTCAAACACCCCCACAATGAAATGAATAGATCATCGCTCCATCCTTAATTCCTGTTTACTAGGAATTCCAGTTCTTTGCTGGAATTGTGTCACCATACAGAATAAATCAGTATGCAAATCAGGTTGCTTTACTTATGGTACATTTCTTTAATACAGAAAGTGAAGAAGCAAAAATGCTAGTATTTTTAATTTATTTTAAACACAGCTGGAAGAAAAAACCACAACAAAACACAAGTGAAAAAACTCCACTGTCATTAAGTAACAAGTCAACTTTTTATCACATGCCTACCTATCTTAGTAGGTCCAGATCCAGAAGAGAATTCCTCTATGCTGGTTATCATTTCCTTATTCCTGCTGCATAGCATAGAATTTTCTCTTTCCTTATGGCATATCTGTGGGGATTAGAGATGAATTGCTCTTTGAAGCCTTGATCACTAGGGGAAGGTTTTGAAACGGGCAGGCTTTGCACAGTTTTCCGGAAGAAACCAAGAACAAGCATATTTTATTCTCTGAATGTTTCAAAACCAAGGGCTATAACTTAAGGGATTTAACATGTCTGTGGATCATGTTGACAGCTGTGCTGGTTTTGGCTGGGATAAAGTTAATTTTCATCACAGTAGCTCCTATGGTGCTGTGTTTTAGATTTGTGCTGGAAACAAAGTTGATAATACAGAGATGTTTTAGTTACTGCTGAGCAGTGCTTACACAGAGCCAAGGCCTTTGCTGCTCCTCACCCCACCAGTGAGGAGGCTGGGGGTGCACAAGAAGTTGGGAGGGGACTGTCACGAATGAGATTGTTACATGGCTTTGATTTAGCAGCAATTTAGGATTTATTAATATTTTTTTATATAGATCACAATATTAGTTTGTACACTTATTAACAGCACTTAATCATCAGCCAATTTAACAGAGCGATTCAATGGAATTTGTTACAATCATACTAGTGACTCAGTTAAAGATTCAAGAATGGCAAGGGTCACCCAAAACTTGCAGGGTTGCACACACAGATGGGGGTTGAATAAAATCACATGTACAGTCAGGCAGACAAACAATCCTGGATCACGTTATAAACACACAGACAGGCAGGCAAATAGCTCTGAACCAAATTGCATGTGCACACACACAGAGATAGGCAAAGAGTTCTGAACCAATTGCACGCACACAGAGACACACAGAGGTTAACCTGTGATTAAAATTTCTCTTTCCATGAGTTTCATGAATTACTCCCTTTTATGTGCTGGCATTCATCAATGGGCAGCCAGTGAAGCTCATGAAACCAGGCCTTTGAGACCTTGCAAAATTGTTGACGGACGATCTTTCAATCCTTGTAAAATCTACCCTGAGAGGCGTCCCAACTCAGGGGAGATACTGGGTCACACAGCCTGCTGTGGTCCTGGAGAACTCAAAGGGTCTCGCTTTTGGATTGCTGTTCATAGGATCTAGAGATCATTGGTTTTGGTCAGGATTCTCTATTATATCCACAGTTCTTGATGAGTATTCTGGCAGACAATTCAGGCAGCAGGTGGCCCAGATGTGGCCAGAGAGTGTTTGCTGCCCAAGTCACTGCACTTGCATGCAAGATAGCAGCACAATGGGGCTTATCCCAACATCTCAGAGTGGCCTGGGAGGCTATGCCGCCACAGGGAAACAGCTTGGATAGCTGGCCCCAACTGACCAAAGGGATATTCCATACCATATGATGTCATGCTCAGCATATAAAGCTGGAGGAAGAAGAAGGAAAGGGGGGATGTTCAGAGTGATGGTGTTTGTCTTCCCAAGAACTGTTACACGTGATGGAGCCCTGCTTTCCTGGGGATGGCTGAACACCTGCCTGCCCATGGGAAGTGGTGAACGAATTCTTGTTCTGCTTTGCTTGCATGCGTGGCTTCTGTTTTACCTATTAAACTGTCTTTATCTCAATCCATGAGCTTTCTCACTTTTCCAATTCTCTCCTCTGTCCCATTGTGAGGGGAGTGAGCGACGGGCTGCATGGTGCTGAGTTGCTGACTGGGGTTGAACCACAGCAACAACCTAATGCTTTAAAGTGTAATTGAGCAGTTAGGGATGACTACTGATCTACCCTGCATTGCTTGCTTTGAGGCTTAGTCTGTTTGTGTCAGTTTATGGAATTATGGGAGGGTGTGTTAGGAGTTCTGAGCCATTTGGAGCTTGAGAACCTTTTGTTCCAAAACTTACATCAGTGCCCTTTTTACCCATTTATTCCTACTCGGCATTTGTCTAGTTGATTTTCTTTGCCTCCGTGTGCAAATCTGCATTTTACTACTTGAATTGCATCCTCCTCTTTTTAGACCTCTTTCCACTTTTTTTCAGGATCATTTTGAATTCTGTTTGTATCCTCCAGCATACTGGCAATCACTCCCTGCTTGATGTACCTGCAAAATTAATAATCTTTCTGTCTTTTTCATCAGCCAGCTTAATAAGGCAAGCATCAAATAGTCCTGTACTTAGGATGGGCCCCTGTGGAACCTTGTGATGTGTATTCCAAAGATGGTTTCAAAATCAGTTCCCATAATGAAGTATACATATTGGCTAATAAACATTTTGAAATGACTTTTTATATTGCTTTGGGAACTCAAATGTGTGGTTTCCTCATAAATTTTGTGGCATAACATACTACCTTAATAATTAGTTCTTGAGTTTGCTTGTGTGAATAAGTTTACTGTGGTTTGTTTCTTCTAAGAACAGAAACAGCTGTAAGATTGTTAGCAAAGCCCTTTTGGTTTATAGGGCACTGTAAGTGAAGGGAACACTTGAAGCGTGCTGCTATCTGCAAGAGTTGACAGTAAAATTGGAAAATCCCCTAATATCTGCAATTACGCATGCTGCATCCCAGATGGTAAGAAGAGTAGGCTGATTTATGCTCATCTGGTCCTATAGACTGCTCGTGATAAAAATGTTCATGACCCTGCTTCTATGGCCTCTAGATCTGCTCTGAACTTGGAATAGCTGTTTTACAGAGGGATCTTCCTCTTATCTTAGCAGGGGTCTTTATGTTAATAGCTATTATTCAGTAAGTTCCAGTAGCTGATATGGATAGGAATAGATGCTATTTTCCATTTTCTTACTGCTGTGCTCAGAGAAAGTCTCAGGCATGTATTGTCAGGGGGCTCAGAGAAGTGGATATGGAAATAATCACCTTTTAGAACTCATGTAAGAGGCCAAGATATTGTATGAGGACTGCCAGAAGTCATGCAGATGCTGTAAAAGGAGGCATAGCATATTCTCCAAGATAGAGGACATCTGATCTGGTAAATCCACACAGTACTGTGCCATATAGAGTTACTAGTTAGGGTCTGAAAGCAGCATTGCAAATTTAATCTATTAAGCTGGGGCTGTGCCATGTGACCGCCAATATCTGGACCCAGGCTGGTTGTGTCCACCCAGTTTGGATGTGTACGCTGCGCTTTATTCCTGTTTCTGTTTCCAGGGTTAACAGTGCTCTGGTTTGTCTGTAATCAGTGGCATAAACCTGCCAATACCCCGTACATGCTGATGCTGTTGCATCAGTTAAGCCAAAGGCAGACTTCAAAGTTTTTCTTTTCTTCCTGCTAACACCTCACTCTTTAACTGAAAGCTGATATTTTGGTACTATCAGAAGTTTGGTACCCTAAGTGTGGTCTAAATACAAATCTGAAGAGATGCTGGAGAAACAGAGACTTTCTGTTTTACCTTCTAGATATTTTCAAGTATGGTGTCAGGGTGCAGAACAAGCTCTGTGTGTGGATTCAGCTATGTACCAGTCTCAGCCTCAAAACATATGGAAAACAAATTAAAAGGGGGCTATTCTGCATTTTGTTAAATGGCCTGTAAACCCCTGTTAATGATAACTGGTATCTACGGTGTGTCTGCAAGCAGTGGCCTCATGAAGAAGTGAGGTTCCATTAACCTCACCCAAGCTGGTGGGCCTTTGGAAGAAGACTTGCATAGATTCAGGTGTATTGAAAGAAGGGTCACATGCTTTAAGCAAACAGCAAACCTTCTGAGCATATGAAGCACCGCAGCCCACAACCCTGCTGTGTTCACAGGCTGAAATATTTTGTGCTCCATGGGTCACTGTCCTTAGTGGGCCCAGCCCTGCTGAGCAGGCATCAGTTGACTTTGTAGGCCCTGTGTTGCTGATGAAATTCCCTGTTGCCACTAGAGTCTAAAGAGGAGTTAGCTGCCAAACTGGGTAAAGGATATCAAACAAGAAACAGCCTTCTATGATTGTGTGAAAGTCTTTTGTGGTAGACCTGTGTCTCTAGTCACATTTGTAATTAATCAGTGCCTTGACAAATAAGTATTTGATAACAAGATCTTTCTAACAAGAAGCATCTCTGGCACCAACTATGAAAAAGCACCTGTACAGACATACCGATACCTTCTTGCATTTGAAAAATGTCCTCCCCTGTGCAGTTTTAGCCAGACACTTAGTGAAGGTGGTTTTTGTAGCTGTAGACCATCATGGCTATGAGGGAAATTTAGTACCTCTAATTAGAGGAAATACTGCCTTTCTCTGCAAACCTGTCCTTAGTAATTGAAGAATAATGTGTTAAACCACTATGATCATTAAATATGTGAAGAAGAGGGTACACTTATTTCAGTTTGCCTTTTAAAAAATGGCTCATTAATAATTTAAAACTCTTTGCTTCAGGGTTTTTTAAACACCTAGCTAAAAATTAGACTCCTAATTACATGTTAATAGTACAGTGGCAAAAAGGCAGGGAAGAAGAGAATCGTAATTACTTATTCTCCCTGGCCTTATTTCAGCAAGTCATTTAAACATGTGGTTTAAAACCTTCAGCAGTCAGAGAAGAAAAGGACTACAGGCACTAAGTAGCATAAAGACGGCAGCCACAGGAAAACTGAAACTGTGGTGTGGAAGTGTTCTATAGTGCTTACTATTAGAAATGTGCGAAGGGTGGAGGTTCCGCTTCAAGAGAGGCTTTGAATTTGGAATGAAATAAAAATTGGAGTGAACTATCTTTTCCAAAGCAAAATAGAAATAAGCATACTATCCTATATGAATACAGAGATTTATTTTCAACAGTCACAGTAGTTCATTTTGAAAGGTGACAGGAGGATCTCTGGTGTGCTGGCTTATTTCCATCATAGATAGCCATGTCTGCTTTTTGGGAAAAGGGATGGCTTGTGTTCATGAGACTTGGTCCCATAAAAGTGTATGTACTGAATTGTCTAAGATGTGATGGTTGGCAGATACTAGTGCAACGGATTCTTGCTTTTTAAGAAGGTTTCTTAATGCACTATTCTTGTCTGTGAAATAGTGGCAGGTTTTGCTGTTGTTTCTCCAACAAATGGTGCACGTGCTAAGTACTGGTGAAGTAGTTTACTGCTTTGACTCACTCCTGGTGGGAAAATATAGTATTTTAATAACTTGTAAAGAGGAAGAGAACCTTTTTAATTGACTTGGACAAATCTGCTAAATTTCTTCTGGCATCACCAATTTTTCTTCTGTCATTAATGCTCAGATTTCTGCTCAGTTTTCTTCATTGTGTCCGGATGGCCAGAGGAGAGGTGAATGTCAGATCAAAGGTAATAGAAAATAAAAGCACACCTTGTTTTATTTTAAGTCCTCCTCTGACATTTTGGTTCTTCATTTATTTAAGTGCCAGATCATCTTCATGTGATTGCATAGAGTGAAGGATAATACAGACCTGTGATGTGTCTGCATATTGCTGGTATCTCAATGACTATTGAACCACCAGCTCACCTATAGCTGCTGAAAAATATTGCAGGCTTTTGCAAACTTTAGATGTCACATTGATGAACCTGTGATTGAATCAGAGTTACCACTCCATCTTTTGGCTTAGAAAGTAGTGAGTCTCAGCTCCCTACTTTAAGGAAGATCTTTTCTTACTGTTGTTCAATGAACTCTAGATAGACTGAATGTTCTTCATCTTATTCCCTAGAAATTCTTTGGCTAGTTTCAGGAAGTCAGATCTTTAGCTTTCTGATGGTCTTTTCACTGTGGAAGCAAAATGGCAATATAGTCTGTATTGTACTGCAGCAACAAAGCTTGTACTCTTTTTGTTGTGAAAGGGAGAACCTATCAGCCGATTCTCCATTTGCTTGATTCCTTTCATAATGTTACATATTTTGGTCTCCAAAGGGCTAGAATTTTTCCCTGGCTCATGAAGTTTCTGAGTGATCTTGTTCTACCTCTGTGGCATGGTTTTTTGTTTTGGTGTTTTTTTTTTTTTTTAAACAACATTCAAAACAGAATACCATCATTTTCTGTAATTCACAAAGGTCTTAACAGATGGTTTAAAGCTTTCAGCCGTACAGGCAACATTTAATTTTACTGCCACAAAGATAAAGCTCCTCTTGCGGTAGAAGAGAATGGCAAACAAGAAATAGAAGAGCTGGAACAGAGAGGAAGGCTTGCTGCTCTTGCCTTGAGGGTGGTATGGTGGAGCTATTAAGTTGTGCTGGAGGGAGAAAAGTTCTTTCCCCCAGCAGTTTCCATTGCCTTACGCACAGACTGTTGTTGGTGGGATGGCAGCCTCAAGTTTGGTGTTCTATACAAGTAAAGGCCATGAAGCATGACTGCATTGCAGTCTACAACAGTTTATGAACCTGGGCTACAGCCTATTCCATCAATTCTAGGGCTGATCTTGCTTGTAAATTAAATGTAATGCCTCTCTCACTAGAAATGTTAGGACTAAGGCAATAACTGAAAATGAGAGCCTTTTTCCTTGTCCATGTATGGCTTTCTTCCTAGTCTTCCAAAAGATACTGTTGTCTTCTAAGCTTAATTCAACTTTGTGGACAGTGATATCTCCTCACTGACTTTCATGGGTTTGGACCTACATCAGCTGTGATGCATTTTAAATGGGACTGTAGGCATATATCAGAACTGTCAGCGACGTACAGACATCATCTTTGCCAACTGTTCCTTATGTGCTGCAGGTCCGAATGAGTGTGGCTGTGCAATATGCCACACGGTCCCCTTGAGGAGAAAGCATGCTGATGCTGCTGCGTGCCTACCGCTCTTGCTTGATATTCTCTGCAGTATAGCAATAAGGCAGTGAATGAGAAGCAATTGCTAAGTATTTCAGAGAGCTGCAAAATAACTGGACTGGATCTCCAGACTTACTTAGTGAATACAGAGCACAACAACTCAAAGGATTTGTAAACAGTCTACGTGATTAATCATGATGTCCTCTTCTAAGGCTTTTCATGTTTAAAGTAAATAAAATGGACAAAATGCTTTTCCTGGGGGAAACAAAGTCATCTTGTATCCATATTGAATTCAGTCAAGTAATTCTAGATCCTGTGTTTTAATATCTTGAATGAAGCAGGAATTTTCTCTCTGATCATGCCTAGGGAGACGACTAATGGGGAAAGTTAATCATTACTGAAGGCAACTTATTGCTTTCCTTCAGCTTTCTTCCCTTCCTATTTCAGTTGCCCAGATTTTAAGCTTAGACCTTCTTACACACTGCATGCGCTTTCACGACAAACAAGAAGTTCAGCAGAAAGAGAAACAGGCTATGCTGTAATTTGGGGAAGTATGTCAAATAATTGTTTAGGGAAAAGAGCACCTCTTCAGGTCAAGATATCCTTCTAGCACAGAAAAAGAGTAACCTAATTTTAAGCATGCATTCATCTATACATTTTTACTAGCCAGCCTTTATAAACAAAGGCCCTGGTCTGCCAAAAACCTGAGGTACACACATGGCTTTATTGTCATGAAGACTGCAGAAGTAAATTTGAGTCAAAAAGATACAATCTTTTTTCTTGGGATTCAAAGGAGCTTTGACTGACTTTCACTAAAATGACAGAGGGGCCTGATTTTTTTTTCTCCTCATTTGATTTCTAGAATAATATTATTTACCTCTACAGCTCTGAAAGCACTGTACAAAGGTGAATACAAATAAATAGAGAGGGCTTAGAGATTGGGGAAAGCAGGAACACAGATATAAGGAATTGCATGTCCCAAGATCTTAGCAAATCAGTAGCAGAGCTGAGAACTGAGCCCAGGTGTCCTGATTTCCCATCTGGTACTTGCTTTATACTGAACTGCACTGTCTCTGGTGAAACTATTCAACTCATCTGTGGCTTTGCCCACAGAATGCATAGCTGCTTCCCTAGTGGTTGCCCTTCTATAAATGACCTAAGTGAGAGGGAATTGTTGCCATGAAAAATGAAAAGATGGACAAAATTATGTGAAGACACCCAGGTAATGGATGTAACTTGGTATTGAGATTTGGAATGAAACTGAGGACAAAGTACAGCTACAGAAAGTCTCTAGAGTTTCTCCAAGGTGAATTGGATTTCATCTTTTTAATCTCTACATTAGTATTGGAATTAGAGACCCAGACAACCCATTTTCAAACAGTTCAAATTATTTATATATCTCTGACCACCCTTTATTATAATAAATATTTATGTATTCAGAATTTTATGATCCTATCAAAAAAGTTAAATGATTAACAGCAGCAAGTTTTACTGAAGGTCCTATAATTTATGTAGTCAAACCCAGATTTGTAGCTTTGTGCTGTCTTCTCCATCCTATATTGGTTGTGCAATGTGATCTTGAGCCTAGTAAATCTCTGACGAAATTACTCCTGAAAAGAGAGGTGCTCCGATGTTGTACACAGGCTGTAGACAAATCATGACTGAAAAAGCAGCATGAGCAACGTGTGCGTGCTAGAACAGCCAACAGGCTGCTCTGGGAGAAACTGGGTTGGAATTGAAGCCCTCCCAGTCATATGAACATACATAGCAACTTCTGCTAGCCAATGCTCCCTAAGCCCAGCTGGGATTAACATGTATGTCGTTGATATGCTGAGAGAATATATTTGAAAAAACAAATTTTATCAAATAGATGAAACAGAAGCTGTTAGAGAGGAGGGAGGGAATTTGGAAGAACACCAAGCTCTGTTCTCTCCTCAACCAGAGGGTGAAATTATCTGCCATTCACATCTCCTACAACTTTTCTTTAAATTTAAGCTGCTACTTGAGTGCTCTTGACTATTTCAGATCTCAGAGAAGAGCAGCTGGATCAGGAGAGTTTACCACAAAGCGTGGCTTCCTCAGAGCCTTGTCTTCATCTTAGGATATCTTGGGACACTGCTTTTCCTGAGCTGTTTCATGGACTCATTTTCCATTATTGCACATTGTTTTATCACCACGTACCATGTGCATCAGTGGAATGTCACACACGTGCTACATCAAGGGTAACAGAAACAGACCTTTACTCTTTCCTTTTATCTGCCACCTGAGACTCTGAAAAAGCTGCTCAGTAGGCATTACTTTAATTTGCAGTTAAGGATGTGATCGATACCATAGAATTTGACATCTAACAACAATGTTACTTAGTGTGTGGAATTCCTATTCCAAGAGCTGGCTTTTTTGAGCACAGCATCAACAGGCATTAACTACGGTCCTAAATAACATTGAAAATAGCTATGCCCCCCATTACTGTTTTCCAAACCAAGTGTCCCTTCTCTGTTAGGGGTTTGTCTTGGCTCTCCATTTTTACCTGCAAGATCTCCACGTACCACCCTCAACAGTTCTAGGGACACTCAATTCTAACAATTATTTGACACCTCAAGCTGTTGTGGTGGTAGCACAGAAGAGGGCCAGTATTTGAACCCTTGTCCAGCATACATATCTCTAACTCTCACTAGTGCCCTTTGCTTATCCCTCTTTATCTGGGAGACTGTTCTCCCCATCATTTTCACCATGCGAGGGGCTCTGTGTCCCTGCTTTTGCCATAGCATGGTTCCCTGGAATTCTTTTATGCCAGTGCATCTGTGAACCCTGCAAGCCACACTCCTTGCTTTCTCTTCCCAATTCTGACAAAAATTCTGTCAATATCTTCACGCTTCCATGTTGTGGTGCCAACTTCCTTTCTCCTCATGTTAGGGAACTGATAAGTACTGCCCTTTCCCTTCTTACCTACATTTAATCCTCTGTCCATTTTTATTTTCTGAGTTATGTCACTAAAATGAGAATGGTCCAGACCTTAAATGTATAAAACCTTATTCATGATGAAATTACACAATTCACTGCATGTACAGATACATGCTACCATGTGAGAGATAGAAAAATGTTAAGTTGAATGTACAGTCTTGTTTTGCCTAACCAACAGAGCAGACCTAACTTGCCTCTGAGCTGGAATGGAGGACATTCACTGTAAACTCCTACTTGTATCATGGTGATGATAAACACAGGGCAGCATCTTTCTCAGCAGGTTTGAGTTGGGTTTTTCCATCTCCCTTGAACACATAAAGAAGGTGTTTGGAATTCTTTTAAGAACTAAGGCAACTTAGTAATGATAGTGTAATAGAGAAGTAATTATCTAAAAAGGACGCACTGACCTCAGTTCTTACAGCAGCAAAACTCAACATCTACAGTTTTCCATTTATTTATCTCTCCTGTTTCTGAAATAACTTAAAACCAAACAAATAACCCATCCCAAAAAAAGAAGTCTGTCTTGGGCAGAGAAGTGTAAGGCAGTTTTCATGAATGTGGCCTTGTGGAAGTTACCAGTGCCTCTGCTGAAGGTGACTATATGCATTATTAAGCACCATTTAGCCATGTGAAGCAGCGGTATTATCACATCTTAAGATTTTTGCGGTGGTTTGCATGAAGCCTCAGGTCTCCAAGCTGTTGTTATAATCTAGGAATCTCTTTCATCTTCTTTCAGAAACTGATATTCCAGTCCACAAGGGAACCAGAGACAAAGGTTTCTGCCATTCCCCAGTGTTCAAAAGCTAGAAAGAAAATAAGAATGAAACGTAATGACTTAAAACTCCAGCAGCCTGATTTGAGTGTTTGGGTTTTGGCAATACTGAAACAGTTTTACAGCAAGATGGCTGAAGCAGATTGCATCTGAATATGGGGAATTCCCCTTTCTGCAAGAGGACTTGTTGAGGGTTGTGTTAAAGAGCACCCATACGTTCTGTGTGCTACAAGGATGGGCTGTGTTGTGTTTGGAAGGGGTCTGGTGAAATGAACAGTGGACTTGCATGCAGCTGGACAGCTGGATGGTGTGTCCTGTTTGACTTCTTGCATTATGAACAGTCAAGCTGATTTTAATCTCGATTGACTGGAGGATTCTTGAGAGAAGTCTCAGAGTGGAAAGAGCTGTTACTCTTGCACAGTTTGCACATATTGCATGTATTATTTTTGCCATGTTTTGGTTTTTTTTTTTTCTTCATTTTTCTTGGAGAAAACATCTGCTTTTAGATCAGCCCAGGACTATGCTAGTTTTTAGAAAATAATCCATTTCCAGAGGCTGACTGCTCTGAGAAGAGGCAGTAGTTTATTTGAGGGGGAGGGAAAGACGATACCTGCTGCCTCCTTAATATTGTGATGTATAACCAACTTCACTCTGTCCTTTGAATGAGATGATAGTCCTCTGAAAGCCCTCTCTGACTTCAGTGGGATCAAGGTTGCCTGCAAGAGCTTTCTTTAGGCTGCAGGCTGTTAAAAGGAAAATCACTGAGGTCTCCTGTTGTGGTTGAGCAGGGAGACCAGCCTCAGGCAAAAGATAGTAAGTCTATGTGGAAAAGCACGTATAATCTACTTTTCTGATATTTGTTAGTGTTAACAGCCGGGGATAAGGGGTGCACTGTGCTAGACACTGTTAAGTTAATCTCTGCCCTGCAGAGCCCCCGTTCATAAAGACCACAAGACCCAACAGGTGTTAGTACAGAGCTACAAGTACAGGAAAGATGGGCTCATCTTTGCATAAATTAATATCGTAGTGATCTCAGTTGACATAAGGGTGGCACTGATCTAACCAGTACCAACAGGCAATAATCTGTCACCATCAAAGCAGCTCCAGTTCAGCTGGGGTAGGGTGCGGATGCATCAGCTGCTCTGCCAGTGCAGAACCACAGGAAGAATTATAGTGGTTGCTGCTGTCTCAGACTCCCTCTTCTCCTCCATTCCTCCCCCACTTCCTTTTCTTTCTTTTTTCCTCCCCTTGCAGATGCAATCCGCTGATACTTTTGTCCACTTGGACAGAAAGGCTTGGGGCAGAGAATTGGTCCTCTTACAGATGGAAAATTCCTGTTGGTGTGGCAGCTGAGAGAGGGCTCAAGGCCAGCTTCTGCATCAGGCAGCAGAGTTTTAGCTCACTTTTAACCTTCCCTACCTGTCTTTTCAGGTGGAACAACACTATAGGCAGGCAGCTTCCCGGAGGCATCAGACCCCATAAGGACTTTTGCTCTGATGATCTAAATTAGCCCTGCCCTTTAATTTAATTAAATTGCAGAAAGAGCAGGCAAACTAACTGGCTCCTTAGTCTTCTCTGCATGCCCAGATTTCAGAGAGGCTTTGGTGTGGCTGAGAACTTTCCACTTCTCCAGACGTTTCGTTCTTCTCTTCCATTCCTCTGCTATGCTTTAGTCTGCCTGACCACAATCCATGTTTCCAGGTGTTTGAGGGAGAGAGCTTTTCAAATAGGACACTTAAATCCTTTTGCTTAGTTGGAGAGGGGCCTGATAAAGCAATAAGTCAGACATAGTTACAGCCTGAAGTCCAATTGCTGGCATAATTTTCCTGTTTTAACAACTTTCTGTGGACTAGCTCTCCTGAGAGACTCTGGGGAAATACTTGTTTGCCCAGCACTTAAAGCAAGGGATTCTAATTCTGGTAGCAAGGTGTTGCCACAGTAATACAGAAGAAAAAAATCCTTCCTTTTTGAGGGAGGCGCGGGGGGGGGGAGGGGAGAGGGACTGAGAGATAGGTAGATGTTGAGGCATGTAGCCAGGCAGAAAAGAGGGTGTAATGGCTTGTGAGGAAGAGACTTTAAAAAAATATAAAAATAGATCAATCAAAATCAGATTCACTTGAAAATATTCACTGCAGAACTTTCTGCTAAAATCTAGTGCCAGGCAGCATTGCATTCAGCAGAAAGCAGAAGTCACTGTGGGGTGTTAGTGTTTCCCTAGCCCATTCACTCTAGAGGAAGGGCAGGGTTGGGTATCATTCTGATGGGTTTGATTCACTTGCAAAGAGCTCAGGCAACAAAACCCCATCTCCCTTTCCTTCAAAAAGGGAAGTGGTTTTTTTTTTAATTTATTAACTGGAAGTTAAATTTATCAACCTGAAAATGAACTACTCAGCAAGTTCTGGTAACCATTTCCTCCCTCTTATTGGTTTCATGGCCTCCATTCCCCCTCCTCCTTCAAATACCTATAAAAATCATTGTTGGGGGGGGGAGTAAGAATTGGTTTGAGCCCACTGGTGTAGAAAGTCAAATTTATTTATTTTGATTTTTCTCCTGCTTTGGCCAAATGGTGGAAAATTGCCTTTTGCTCATAGCAAAGACTCAGAACTACACTGCTTTGGGTTTTGGTGGGGTTTTCTTGTTTTGTTTTTTTTAAAAAAGTTGTATGAGTTCATGCTTATCGGAGGGACCACACAGCTGTTAGCTATTTTATTGCTGTAACTTTCATTTCTAGGCTTCACTTCAAAGCTTTATACTTGTGGGCTTGAAGGATTCCTCCACTCAGAAGCCCTTGAATTGAATTGACTCATAAACTTGACTGATAATGTAAGTTTTGTGTGTGCGCCCTATGGATAGGGATTTCCCGTGTATTCCAATAGGAATCTTTTGTGCTCTTCCTGTGCATGGCTTGTGTAAGGCCTATTTTTAGGTACTCTTCCTACCATTGCACTTAAAACACTGAGCAGAAGCAAGAGAGGTTCTTCCAATCCGAGCCGTAACAGTTTGCCAATTTTCTCAGTTGTTTTCATAGGGAATTTTAATCTCTGGTCCTAACCAATTGCAACAGTTTTTACATCATGAGGTCCTGGTCAAAGCCAATGACTTACCTAGTCTGTGCATATACCTTACTGACTGTATAGACTTCTTATGCCATCTCATTTCAAGTGGTATTTCTCATTACTTCCTCTACTGTGTTATAATGTTTTTTTGAGGGATTAAATGCCTATTGCTTAGCAGAAGGGAGGCCAAATTTCACTGGTGCTTTGAGAATGCAACCCCAGACATAGGGTAAACATAGAATATTTGCTATGTTTGGGCCAGTGGGTTTAGTGTGAGATGTGTGCCTGCGAAGAGAGCCCTATGGAAACACCGGAGAGGTATGAGGAGCAGGTGTATAGAGAACACAGGACAGAATTCAATTAGATGCTGTGATGGAGGGTACAAATACAAAATATAAGCAGATCAGAGACTTCTCTGGGGAGTAGCCTGAAAGGAGGGGGCGGGGGGAAGACAACTGCTATTTAAACTGAATTAATTCTCAGTTCAATGATATTGCAAAAGGTGTCTGTATTATAGTGTACAGATACAAAGCAATTCCAGGGCAAAGAGGTTATTTTTGCCTCTTTTCATTGTATTGAAGAGACCATATCAAATTTTGTACATACATTTTTGGTCTCCATTTTCTGAAAAGAAAATTCAGATGACATGGAGCTCAGACTACAAGGAGGTCAGCTAAAAGGATATGTTTCAAGATTATGACCCAGGAAGGACTTCTTCCCCACTGTTCTCTAAGTTTTAATGAGGAAAAAAAAGGTTGACATTAAAATAAAATAGAGGAGAAAACAATATATGTTACTAATTGGCACCTATGTTGGCAATTTGAATAAAGAGACAACGGGAAGAATTAATAGAGCATTTTCAGAGTGTAGGTGAGCTACATTTTTCAGGCAAGAGTGTTTGGTTTGCCATATATATGAAGATATGCAATACCTGGAATGGGGATAATGAAAACAACCTTTCTTAGGTCATCAGTTAGATAATTTTAGAAAATAAACCATGTACTTTGAATGTGATCCCTTTAAATTTAGATACTGCTATAAAGGCTTAGAAATGGAAGTAGCAGCACAGTTGAAAAAGTCATCCTAATAAATTTTAAGAGAAGCTTGGTAAACAAACAAGGATTGGAGATGACATCTATCTTTGTTCTGAGGAAGCTGACCCTTATTTATTTTTCCCCAGCATTTTCACCTTTGTATAAACTACCACATCACCCCCAAAATCATTAGAATATACAGACATATTCTCTTGGGGCTCTGTCAATTATCTTAGAAAAAAAGAATGTAAGCATAGGAATTTATGATACTTTGTTTTCTGGGTTTTCTGTGAAATCAAAATACAGCTGTATGTTTATACGTGCATACTTAAGATGAGTAGGTGTATGATGCAAATTTGTGGATTTTTTTTTTGCCCAGCTGCAAGCACGGGAGGAGGATCAGTGCTATGGGCAGACTTTGCATGCAAATCTCAGTTCCACAACTCAGACCACGCGTCTGTATTACAGCTGACCTTCTACTTTTTAGGAAGCTCTGACCTGGTTTGAGAAACCAGGTACAGAAATGAACTGAGCACCCACATCTGAAAGCTTGAAAGTCCAAACTTACTTTGCCCTTGATTTTACTCCACAAGAAGTTTGTGGTCTTGAAGGGTTGTTGGATATCCATTTATAAAAAGCAGGATTTATTTTGTAATGTTCAGGATGGAAATTATCATTCTGACCTAACTTAGCTAAAGTTATGGGAGTCTGATTTTGACTGTTGTAGAAACACAGACACCAACTAAGATTTTAAATCCTCTGTCCAGATTCGTAATCTCTGTTCTAATGGGATAATTGAGTAGCAGCAGGCTTATCAGAAGCTCATCTTTAATGACCAGTTGATTAAGTTCATCATCCATCTTTTTTTAGCTTAAAGATGCAAACATAAATCCCTGCATGCTGCTTTGGAAGGTGGGAGCTCTGTCTGGTGGAGCACAGAGTCTCGGAAAGCCCCACCACACTGTTGGGAATGAAGGCAAATGGGGTCTACGCAGCCTGCGAGCATGATTGGGAGTGTGTTTGAGTATCACTGTTCATTTATGAGGTCTCACCTGGGTAATATGATTATCCCCAAACTCCTGAGATATTTTACAGTACCATCCTTTCTGTCCTTTTGTGGCTGCTGTAAGCAGTGATGACACCTAGACTTATATACTGTGCACTGATGTAAGTGAGGCCCTAGAGGTGCATTTTCAAGTCTGTTTTAAAGTTGTTTTGAAATCATCTGGTCTTGTTTCATGTCTTCGAAGCACACAGTATCTGTAGATAATTAACTCACTGTCAAGAGACAGTTGTTAGGGAAAAGCTAGAAGGCACATTCCTCCCTCAGGTTAGGTCTGACATGAGGTCTGCTGAAGTTGCATCAGGCCATCGTGTAATTTATTTTTAATTTACTGAATATGTTGCCTCAGGGTCACGTTATTGCTAGGAAAACTGAGGTAATTTATGTCATGCTCATGCAATTTCCACACACAAAGTTACTGCAGACACATTGCGATGTTACGATCATCGATAAGAAAGAGGCAGTCCTCTCATAAGGCAGTGCGTCTCTCAGGCTTCCTGTGCTGAGTGGTGAGTTAAAGGAACACAAAAGAATTGAGGATTCTGTTCAAATAGTTTGTAGAGGTTTTCCCTTCAAAGCCATCTCCTGAAATGTCAAGCACTAAAACTTGCCTCAATGACAGGAGAGCTGGGAATTTTCCTGAACCCTGGCACCCTTGGCCAGTAGGCAGAGGTGTTACCTTCAAACAGGGGCTACGAATGACAAAACCAACAAGGTTGAACGTGTGGAGTGGAGCACTGCATGATGGAACCTGGAATGCACCACCACCCAGAAGAAGGCTTGAGATTCAATGACTCGTGTCTCACTTCTGCATACACTGTGATCCCAGAGCACTGAGTGTTGCTGGGCAGGTGCTGCCCTGGAGAGACCTCCCCTCATTTATTGGCCAAATGAAAAAGGTCCTCAGTGATAGCAGGCAGCTAGCTACTTTTTCTCATTTTTCATTCTTTTGCTGGATTATGAAAGACCATAACCAGACCATAAATATTGATAATCTCTTCCTGGAACATCCCAAGGGGTTAACAAACAAATACTGTGGTCTGGTAGGAGATTCCTAATGAATGCAAGGATTTCCTGATGGCTTTCCTTGGAAAGGACAGCGTGATGAGGGAAGTGACTTGTGCATGACTCTAATCGCATTAAAGGCCATTAGAAAATATCTTGAAGTAGCCTCTTTCAAGTTGTATTTTAGGGGTTTTGTCTCCCTCATCTGTAGCAAAATTCATTCAGCTGGGCAGTTATGACAGGAAGGATATATAACAGACTTTGAGCAATAAGTGTTTAATGTTAGCATCTGCATTTTCTCAGCAGCACTCTGACACTCGATTTGTAAAAGAAATACTGGTTCTACAACTAGATCTAGCGCCATAATGCCCTGAGAATTTATTTTTTCAGTTTCAACAAGCACACACACACACAATTCAAGAGCCACAACATTCATATTTCAAAGTTTTTGCATGTAAGGAGGGCAAGAATGTAGCCAGAAAATACTTTCAGCATTGACAAAACCCAGCAGATAGGTACATTATTCCTATTATATTCTTCTGGCAGACTTTCATGATGATGGTTCTCAGTGTACAGACAATAGCAGGGTCACTGCATGGCCATGTTTCTGTGGAGTAATGGTGCCTGTGACGTGTTGGCTTCAAACCTGCTTTATTAAATTTCTTCTCCTGAGTCAGATCCTCAGATGGTGAAAATAATTGTATCCTTGGCAGAGCATATGCCACTTATAACTTTTTTTAAGTCAGAAAAGAAAAAGCTAGTTGGATGCAGCCATGTGTGTATTCCTTGATATAAATTAGTGACTTGCACTCCCTTCTACTTTAACTTTGTCCCTTTGGCCAACTGATACATTGACAATTTCCAATCTTACTTGATTGACTATGTAACAGTCAACTATGGGCCAGTCTGGGTGCAGAACTATGCGCACCCAAAAAAGATTGTTGCCTCAGAAAGATCCCAATCTAAGTATCAGCAAGGAAGTAATGAAAGGTGATATTACTATAAGTAGGTCACAATGTAGAAGTAAACTATATCAGCAAGTTACTGCCCTATTATTCTTCCTGACTGGGAATTTATCATATTATTGTCACAGTAATTCACATCATTGAATAAAATACAGCTGTGGAAGAAGACTAACTTAGCCATTGCTAAGGGTTTTAGGTGAGACTTGTATCATGGAAATAGATTTATGCCATCCATATCAGTATGGATGATTTTTCTTCTCCACCTAGCTAAAATACATTTATTTGTGCCAAGTTAGCAGCAGTAGCTCGCACTCCGTGTTCCAGTTCAAAAGTGTTACATGAGGATAGAAAAGTACTAATGCACATATGTGGCCGATGAAGGGCGCAGGCCTGGCCCACTGAAGGTAATGTCGGGTTCTCAAGGACACTGGTGGTGACAGGATGTTAAGTGAGACGATGAGCAACAGGCTGAGAAGTCTGGACTAGAGCCTGGGTCACTTCACTCCCCCTCCCTGGTGCTTCCCGTCAGGAGAGATTGCTTGTTACCAGCGGCACAGATCCCAAATGCCTCGGTTGAAGTGTGTGTTGTAGTAGGCAAATTTTCAAATAGGTCAGGCACCGTGACCTGGACTGTTGTTTAGCTGTGCTTCAGTGTGATCAAAAAGATGAGTAGGAGGGGGATGCAGCTAATGTGCTGGGTGACCTTCACTGAGTGACTTAACGTCGTTGCATCTCTATTTCCCGTAACGTGAAATGAAAATTGCTACAGGCGTTTTTAAAACTGCTGTTTAAGTTTCTGGATATGATCTGTTATTTAAATGTAGATGATAATTCTAAATGTTGTTGACTTTCTGAGATGGTCTGTCAGATTTACACTATGCATCTAGTCCGGGGAAAGGGAGTTGAAAGCATGCTTAGTAAAATGGTACCCTGTTCTCATGCAAAGTAAGAAAGTCCATTTAAAATTGATAGAACATTTAAATCCCCTACTCTTAGAACTGATTGAACGCTTATTTTTAACTGCATACTTTAAACAATGAAATTAGGTTTTGCAGTTTTGTGTATAATGAATTACAGTGAGATTATTCACACTACTGAGTGGAAAATACGTGATGCATCTCAGCTTCTTCTTCACCATCGTGTGAGATTCAAAATGACTGGACCAAGGATGATTAAATCTTTCTTGCCCCTCACCCACCACCCCCAAGTATGCTTTGGTTAGATTGACAGAGTTGTCCTCATGCTTTTAGTCATGTGGAGCATGTCATAAGGATGGATAGTGCTGTAGGAAGGGGAAAAAAAGCTTGGTCAGCAATACAGCACAGACGCAGACTCCAAACTCTAGTATCTCATGGTTTGTTTCACTTTTCAAATTCCATTTACCATTTCAGAAGCAGATAGCGGATTCTGAAAGCCAGCAGCAAAGCAGGCAGGATCATGGAGACGTATGAAATGAAGCTCAGGACTATGGAAGCCCAGTTGTCTTGTTTATGGGCTTTGAAAAATCTTTGAAAATCAGTGGCTTTTTAAGCGCCTGGCTTAGTGGAGCAGGATATGTTCAGTTGTACTGCTGCACTTATGTCAGGATATTGCTTGTGGTGTATTTTGAAGATGAAATACTGCCTGTAGTTCCCCTCCTTTTCTTCTTTACAGCTTTTCTTTAATTCTGCATAAAGTCTCATTTGCACTACACTGCTTACACAGTCCTACCTCTGGATATGAACCCTGTTGTGCTGGGTGCTGCACTTTGCACAAAAGCTGTGCTATCTCTGTCTAAAAGAGCTTGTAATCTAAATAACTACAGTAGGAGGACCTTCATTTTCTGCAGCCTTGTGTAGCTGTTGACGTTTGCACAGAGAAGATACAAAATGCCACCAGTTTACAATTAATTAGCAAATTCTGATCCTTTAGCGAGACTTTTCCCCGACTTTGTGTAAATAAGGGAACATGCAGGGCAGTGCGGGAGCAATGTTTCACATTTGAAGCCTAGGGTGAGATTTTAGTTTTGCAGCATGCTTACAGCACAGGAAACAAGAAATGTGAAGATGCGATCATACCATGCTGTCCTGCTGTTCAGTTACTTAGTGCCACTACAGCCTTACTGCTGCAGGCTGTGATTTTTTTGTCAGCTGTTAAACTGAATTTAACTTCTTCCGTTTTGGATGACGGGTCACCCAGGGAAACTCACAGTGAAGACAGTAACAAGCCCCTCGGTAGGAAATGTTCTTCTCTTTCAGGATTGACCCAGCTTGGCGACACTAGCGACAAAATGCTGTTTAACACAAGTCGCGGGATCTGTCGTGGCGGATGAGCCGTGTGTGACTTGCAGAGCTCTGACTGCAGAGGCCGGTCCCTGTGTGGTTGAGGAGAGCAGCCGAGACTCGCAGCTCTGCTGCCGGTATTCCCAGCGGCCTGCAGGGAGCCAAATCCCTACCCACCGAATTGATAGAGATAGGGCTGTCTGCTACAGGGACAACTTTCACCCAACTTTAGTGTCAGCTTTCCTCCCATCCCTTGTCAAGGAATTCTCCACCCTCTGCTCACGCCTGGAGTCCAGACGCTTCCCTGTTAAACCTTCCCCTCCAGCAGAACCACAGGTGATGAAGGGAGTTCTGCACATGGGATTTCCCATGAGGTAAATCCCCTTCACCACCAGCTGAAAGCTTCACCCTAATAGAGTGGCACTGACTGCCCTTTAAGAAACCGCTCTGTGCCTTTTGAAGCATTGAGGCCTTGGGGCTCAAGTGGAAATGAAGGAGAGGCAAAGGAGCGTGGATGGAAGCAGCCTTTTCCGCCTTTCAGATAATTAGAGTAGACGGGGAGGCCCTTTACTAACTGTTTGCCATTGAAATATTTCGTGTGCAGCTGTGTGCTGTTCTGATTTTCAGTGTAAATATCAATCAGAAAACATTTCTCAGGAGCCTACCCTGTGCAAATGGCCAGTATACGATGCAAGCGTCCCTTAGGTAGTATTAGTTTGCATGCTCCTGCTCGTTCAGTATGTACTCAGATTTTGTCAGGATAGAGTCACTGCTTGCACTTGTGTTATCAAGTCTCTTATTTTTCTTAAAATAGCCTTCTCCTAAATCCTTTTTTCAGAGCATACAGCACAGTTGTCAGGACTTATTTTCATCAGGGTTGGACTCATTTATGCGAAGGAATAATCTGTGGGGTACTTATTATACAAAATTCTCACACTTCCTAATAAATTTGGCCCTGATGTAGTGTGCATAGCTATAAAGGATCTGAACATAAACTGAAAAAAAACCAAACCCCAAAACTTGGCCATTCCTTCCTAATGTACTGTGGGCATATTCATTATTGCTGCAGGATATGTTTGCCACTCATGCTCTGGAAAAAGTGCCCATTAAGTGTAAGACCTGCAAGCTCATTTTTTAAGAATTAATATTAAACTTTGTCTTGTGCAATCTGTAGCAGCATTTTACTTAACAGCAGATTTTTCCTTGGGCTGTGGGGGATTCTCTACCAACCTGTGCATTTCTACCCTATTCATAGCCTTGTTCATAGGTCTGATAGAAACGGATGTCTAAAGCAATAGAAGTGAAAAGGCCAAGCCAGACATTGGAAATGGCGTATGTTGCAGACATGCACTTAACTGTGCACAGGCTTTTAAAAATATATATATGAGAGGCAGAAAATACATTTGAGAAGGAGGAAAAACAATGTCGCATGTATTATCCACATTCTGTATGAACACACTAAATCAGAATGGCAAAACAACGGACCCAATTTCTAATGTGGCCTCAAAGTTTGCCTGCTTGCTGGAGGTCACCTACTGGGTTATAGGGTTGGTCAGCTTAGATGACAGATAAAATCTATATGCTTACCAAAGGGGATGAGAGGGGAAAGCACAACTATTTAGTTTCCTAAGTAGTGAGGACCCAGAAATTTCATTTCCAGCTCCATCACTGACTCAGCATACATTCTTAGTGCAGGTTAACACTTCAGAGAATGTCCATTTGTTTTGAAGGTCTCAACATCTGAACAATCTTGGTCTTTTTCTTGGAAGCGCTGTGATCTTTTAAAACTGCTATTGGAGCAAAGGTACTAAAGCAGCTGGTACTTATGGAGAGATTTGCAGTTAGAGTGCCCCTAATCCTGAAGGTTTCCAAAATTAATAGACATCGAGATTGTAGCCTTTATCTTCTCTGGATCTGGTTTTCATCCTGTTGAATGGACATAGTCATGCCTTACAGTTTACACAGGTATTGCAATGTATGATTAGTGTACAGGAATGCTTCGTGATCCTTGCGTGATAGATTTTGCAGACAAAATTCAAGGTGTTTTTTACACTATCAAAAGCTTTGATGAATTGGTTCTTCAGAGACTGCCACAGCCTCTATTCCCAAGAATAATCATGCAACTGCTTTTTTCAAGGAAGGTGTATATGTTAGTAAGGCAGTACCTCTGGCTCGTCCTCATTTGTCATGTGGAGATGCACCAGACGTTGGGGATTCACAGAGTTACACTGTGAACAGTATTTCCTTGCTCTGCCCTGACACTGGGTGTAGCTTGAAGTCCCTCTAATGCTGCACCAATGCCATGAGCTCCCGTTCCTTGCATGCTTCATGGAAGCTATTTGCTGTTGGTGGGTCATAATCTGTTCTGATTGTGGTATCACAGGTGTTGGTATCCAAACTCCAGAGTTGGAGAGGAGGAATGTAATTATCTTGGCATTGTTTTTCAGTCTGTTTCAATGGAATTTCTCCAATTTCCAGTATCCGCAGTGAATGCATTATACAGAAAAGTATTAATAATAAAAATGCACTATACCTGTTTAGATTACTTAAATTTTTATTTTTTTTTAAATCCTGTTCCTTTACTTGTAACTTTAAGCACAGTCTTGAGTACCTGGCTAGCTGCCAGTTTGTCAAATGAGCAGCCAGAGGATGTAAGAGTCAAGAGAAAGATGTCCAGTCAGGCTCTGGTTTTGCACTGGAGCCTGAGTCCATCACCGGGCTTCGTTACTCTCTTACATTACACCAGCATTTGTAAGACTAAAATCAGGCCTACCTTTCAATCTGAAGTTTATTTTCCCCAGGATAACTCCTATGACTGGAATCTGACTTGTACAAAAGGAGGGTTTTTGTGTGAACGTAAATACAGCTGCGGAAACAGAAGGGGCAAAGACCAGTGTTACATTTAGCAAATGCTTGCGTCTGCTAAGGTGTTGGTATTCATGCAGGTTGCACCTATTTTCTGCTTTTTTTTTTTTTTTTTTTTGAAGCTGTAGTGGAAAAAAGTGGTGTCTTGAGTCATTCTACTGTTTATCACCATCAGATCAAAGGGCACAGAATTAGGTTTGTGTTTTCACAGCGGAGATTGATGCTGACACACAGCTGTCCTTTCCTCCTCCTGAACACTTCAAGGCTGAATGTTTTGCAGATTGTAAGCTTGTCCCTGGTTAGGAGTCTGAAATAAAACTTCTATTGTCTCAAGTGTTTTGGTGTTTGCTCTAAAGAAATCATCAACCTTGGTTGTTTATTTTTTCTTTTGCAGGAAAGGAGGGGGGTGGGGTAGTCATCCATGCATCTGTTTGCAATCCTAACTTTAAAAGTCTAAAAATAAACAAGCCCCACAGTCCATCTGAAAACAGGGTTTGCTGCCACTCTTGAGCAAGCGACAAAGTACTTTTCAGAATCAGTTTAACTTAAAGAATTGTATAGACTGAAAACAAAATCAGTTGTGAGGTTTACTGCTTTAAAATAAAAAAAAAAGTATTTTTAGACATCTGCACAAACACAAATACTTATTTCTAACAAGGCCAGAACACTACTATTTAAATTCTTCTTTGTAATCCACTTTTTCTTTCATCTCTTGTTCTGATCCTGCAGGGGATTGAGTTGGATGATGTGGGAAACCACTGAAATACTTCTGTGCTGATATGAAAGGTTAAAGAAGGTTATCTCAGAGACAGGGTGTGTGCTAAGGTTTTTTTGCACACAAGGCAAAATTAAATTAAAGCATGACGAATCTTTTGCAGGGCAACCCAATGAGCTGTGGTCTATATACAGCATCAGTTAAGGTTTCTACCACGGCGTCTACATGGAAATATGATTAGCTAAGGGGCAATGGTAGGGATGGCTTCAGGACAGATTAGATTGTGTGGTATCTGTAACCCTAAAACTATTGCTAACCTACAATATTGCCATTATGATTTATGGAATGATAGAGCAACAGCAGGGACCTGTAATGAGGAGGAGTGGGGGGGTGATATGAGTGTATGGGGTGTGTGTATGTGTGTCTATGGCCCCCTTTGAATTTCCTGGGATTTAATTCCATTTCCTCTGCTGTATAGAGGTATTTACACAGCCATAAAGACAGCCAATATTAAGAGCTGAGGAGACAGCTGTAGCACATGAATAGACTCTTGTTTGCATGTATTTATATACATGCATATACATCAAATAACCACAGAAGTCTACATTGTACTTGTAATTAAATTAGAGAGATATTCAGTGTTAAGATTCCCAACAGCGTCCGTTTGTAGGCATGCAAAACCTCATTTTCTTTACATCTGCTCATCTCTTCCCCACCCCCCCCCTTAGTCCCTTTGAAGCCTCCTAGTGCAGGAGAATCCAAAGCATAAAAAGCAGAAATGCCTGACTGTAAAGGTCATAGCATTGTTATCTCTGGTTAATTTGGTTTGGGTGGAAAAACTACTCACAGAGTAGTATTCCTATCAGGAGTTGCGTTGATGTCTGTGGGTGGGAATGTGATCCCTGTCCAAACCATGTAGGTTGCAGGTCTCTTAATTCGTCTATGTTATGATGCTTAGGCACCAGTGGTCTCTTGTAGAGAATAGAGATACTACCATCATCTCTAAAGACAGAAGCTGGTTTAATTGGAGAAAGCAGAGAGAGGCCTGCACAAAGACAAGGAGAACCTTAAACTCTGGAGGGGAGGGAAGGCTCATCTGGTGTTAGGCACCAGAGGAAATCCCCTGTGGGGAGTCTTTACGCTATCTTTATGAACTCCTGAATTTTGTTCATTTTTTGGAGTTCTCTCACAAGTCTCACTGAATTAGTTGCTCTTTGCTAAAATTGCTGGGGCACGTTTCAGTCTGTTCTTTCTTAATTTCCTCAAGCAGGCTGGTGCGCTTTCTTGTTTATTTAAATCTTTGTCTCTCCATCTCAGAATAGTTTCTTCCCTCTGTAGCTGTTGAGCTACACACAAGGTCGGATGATTACTCAGAACTTCCTGGAAAGCCTCTTGTTTGTTTTAGACAAAAGTACTCAGGAAGTTCCTCAGCTCTTCCAGCAGAGCTGTACTGGCAGCGGCCTTCCAATCCTCCAACTGCATTTTTTGGAAGACAAGCTAGAATCATTTTTAGTCCAGTACTAAACCCAGGCTATGTCAACGTTGTTCCATGTATTTCAAATGCCGAGGCTATTTTTAAGATTGCCTGCACCTCAGTTAATAGAAAAATATCTCCTCGCTCACTGCGATGGCAATGTGACAGTCAGGCTTTTTGGTGCTCCCCACCAAGCCTGCCATCTTCAGACTAGCATGTTCCAGCTCCAGGTGCAAATTTGATGTCTTTGCAGCTTGCATTCCCCTTACGCACACGGGCTTTCAGTCTCACTTAGTTGGTGAGGCTTCACCCGGCTTCAGCTACTTTCTACGACGTGCAGACTCAAGTAGCTAAACACATACGTTAAAGGAGGTAAAAGGAGGGGAAAAAAAACCCAGACACAAATGGCTTGGCACGTGGATTCTTTTTAGCCTCACAGTCCCTGGTGGCTCATTTCAAAGCACTTGAATCTATACAAGTAGGCTGAATGTTTCCTGTGATGTTTGGTGATGAGGCAGTCATTTTAATGTATGTATATCTTGATGCTACATGCTGCTTTCACACTCCTCTGTAAGCAGAAACGTGCCAATGCAAGCAAGGGAGTGCTAACAGACTGTTGTGTGTAGCCTGTACGTAAAGGTTTAATTCTCCCAACAGCCGTCACGCGCTGGTATTGGCAGCTCCTTTCTGCTCCTGCACCTCCGAGTCCTCCACACCTACACAATGAGATGTCTGTGGGAGGGAGGCCTACAAGCTGTTGAATTCAGCTGTTGCCTGAGAAGTGATAACTCTGTAAACAAGACCAGCCACTACCAATGTGAAAGTGCTACTGACGTGGCTACATTAGTTTAGATAGACTTCTGATGCATGAGAGCACTTGTAAGACTGTCTTTAATCAATACAAGTTCTGTTGGCATCTTAGCTTCAGCCACCATCAATTATATGACGGTTTAAAATTGATTATGAGGGCTCCACAGAAGGGGCCTATACTGACTTGGTTTCCACAAGCTGGTCAAACATTGCTGCTGTAGACTAAATCATTTTGCAATCAGCTCTTTAGTTTGCAGCCTGTGTCTGCGTTCCCTCTCTAGGAAAAAAGGTGGGAGAGGAGGAAGCTGTTGGTGCTGGGTCTGCGCTCAGCTTGGACAGCAGGAGGTGAGAGGGACTCTGAGCTGGTACCTTTCTGGCAGCCCTGAACCTCACTGGGGGCTTTTGCATCTGGAGGAGCAGGGTGAACCTCATAAATGGACTCTAATGATTTCCAAAAAAACCACCCCAAAACCAAAACCCAAACCAAAATAAAACCACAACAAACTCCAAACACCCTGAAGTACCCGTGCTTCCGCTACAGGAACCATTGCTCTTCGTCCCCGTGAATCTCACTATCGGACAACATTTGGTGGTACCTGATCCTAATGCTTTGGGGTTGAATTGCTTTCCAAATTACTGAGACTTTGTATGGCTGCTGTTTGACAGTTGCTTACAAGTGTATATTCTTTAGCTACACCACTGGTTGGTTTGGGTCTTTTCATCCACAGAAAGAGCTGACAGAAGACAAAGCAAGAAAAAATAACTTTGTGTTCAGCTCAATGGATTCAGTTCAGCTGGTACTGGAAAAGCGAGGTTCATTTCTGTTTGTCTTCCCGGCATGCCAAGAAGGCTCACTTTGCAAACAGGTGGGTCTAGGCAGAATGTAAGTGCAATTTATCATTTCTGATCTTTTATTGTATCAGGAAACTGGGAAACTTGGTTTTGCAAGTGGTTGTTGCTAATTCTAGATCCCTGTCTTTTCTCTTTGAAAGCAGATGTTGGAAATTTGTTCCAAAGTGTCATGAGATATTGAGTTATATTGAAACTGTAGTTTACAGCCTCTGACAAAGTATTAGTCAAGGCCAAAATGACGAGAGCTGGTAGCACTAAGTCTACTCTGCTCTTTAGTGCTCGAAGGTCATCAAAACTGGGTTATAACTGGAGCTCATGTAGAGCTTTCCTGGCTCACAGCACATGAAGGCAAATTCAGACTCTACTTGGCAGCTGTCTTTAACATTGAACCTCCAGGTTTTAGATTATAGGTGCCATTTAAATGAAATAATCTTGAGTGATTATTGCAGCAAAAAAAAATTTGTACTTGTCCTCTGTTTTTATGAAATATTGGTGCCAAATTATAGTAGTTTATAGCTATTTCAAAACTGGATCCAAGCCCCACAAATATGTTCACAAAGTTTATGAAAACTGTAGCCACTTAACACTTTACTTGCTTGAGTGGGAAAAAAAAATAAAATTCTCATTTCAACCTTTTAGTGCAAAATTTATAACATTCTTTTTGTTAGACAAGCTCTAAATCTTTCTAATGTAAGACATTATATCTTTTTTCATTTTTATGCATGGGAGAGTATGACATCTTGCTCTAGTTCACTTTTTAGCCTTAATGCTTCTGAAATTGAGCGATTATTATTATTTTGGATCTTTAATCAGAAATTGGCCAGACATTAGCATTCAAAGCATGACAGTAATTCTGTAGTGACAGGAGAATGATGGTCAGACCAGGCAAGGAAATTCTGTAGTAAGAAACAGATTACATCCTTGAGAAAAATGCATAATGGTTGTGGATACTTATATTTTGCTGTGCTGCTTCTGTTTTTCACATTCATGAAGTCTGAGAGCTCCGAAGTCAGTTATGTACAGGCGCTCACAAGCTTTGGTCTATCTTTGTTATGATTGTCAATACTATCTCAATTTTTGAGAAGGATATGCACACGTGCACAGAAGAGGAGGTGAGGAAGAGGTTGCTGAGTCTTGCATTTAGTAGGACAGGAGAAAGTCTGCCAACTCATTTACATGGGCCAGTTTACAGTCAGACACTGGAAGGTTAAACCTTCATGTCTCCTAATATGGATTGGATTCAAACTAGCAGACAAGAGATGAAGTGATTTGTTTTCCTTTACTAGTTCCCTTAATTCTTGCAACTCTTGCATTCTCTCTTTCCTAGACTCTATTATATTTGTCACGCAACGTGTTTGTAGCTAAATGAATATGAAGTGTGCACCACTTGTTTAGCAACTGAGCAATTGGTTATGGAAATTGCCTGCTGGAAACATTTTCTACCTAGGCAGCTCTACTTATGCTGTATTTTTTTCCTTTCTCCACCTAGCCCCCCTCCCACTGAATTCCCAGTAAGTGATCCTGCTAATAGGTATCCACTCAATTTGTAAGAAGCAATTTGTTCATTGTACTTGTGAATCGAAAAGGATGGATTGTTTGTTCAATCTTGTGGTCATCCACTCTGTAAGTTAGTTGCCTAACAAGCACTAGACTAAGCTTATTCTTTATGGATGCATATTTAATGTTTTTTGAAATTATTAGCATATTGCCTTCCTTAGGCACAACCTCTTTCCACACAGTCTGTGAGTATTTCTGCAAATAACAGAAGCTCAGTGTTTCCATGAGTAGTAACCACTCATCTTCAAGTTCCTGGAAAAATAGCCAGAGGGGAATAAAGGAAACCAGAACAAATTACAACTGGGAATGCATGAGTATATCTGTGGATATTATTTTCCTGTTGTTCTGCTATTCTTAGAATTTCACGTAGTCTTATTCTTTTTAAGACAGAACAAACTTAATGAGGCAGAAGGACAATGGTAAATGCCTAAGTGCTTTGGTGATAGAAGCATGATGATCTTTAGTTCAGATTTCAAGTCATTTGTTTGAACTGTCATTTAACTTTTTTCTTTAGAAGGTTATGAAAGAGAAATTGCAGAATGCTTTACTTGTGATGGATAGGCTAAAGCTTCCCAAAAAGTCTTGGAGATCCAGCAGTTCAGTACTAATAGTGACAGCCATGTATTTTATAATCTTTCCTAGGCAGTACGTCAATCTAGGGTGAAAGGAATTCATTACGATGGATCCTAAGGAATGGCAATCTAAGTCTTGCTTTTCCAGCAGAACCTCTGTAGTATTTCCTTAACAGCAATTCACCTCAGGAGACTCAATTTTGTAGATTTGAACTTAGGGCTCGTGAAACTTGCTATATCAATAGCCTTCAGAGTAAGCACAGAATAACATTTCTCCCTCTGCTCTTTTCTGCCTCTGGTGGGGGACCTCTGCCAGGAATGCCAAAGGGTAGTTAAGATCCCATGGCTCAGGTAACGAGTACCATTTGTGATGTCTGTGTCAGGTCTCTGAGCACTAGACTGAATTATTTTATACTCACTATGAAAACCATCTGTCAGAAGGAGATTATTCTGAATTCTCAGCAATCAGGGCTGAACTATTGATTAAAGATGATAAGGTTTTGTATGCTGTAACCTCATATTTAAAATGAGGAATGTGGCACTTCTAAGCAGGGGGAGTGCCAGGCTTGTTCCTGATATGCATGCAGAAGTTGCAAAAGAACTCAATACTGAACTTCATTTGGAGGGGTGGGTGGGCAGTGTTGTGTGCCTAATTCTAACATTTACGCTCACTTTCCTTCCAATTTTGCATTCTTTGTGCCTTAGTCTGTCAGGTAAGGTGCAAGGAGGAGATTTTTCAAAACCATAGGGGAGCTACAAGGGATAGATTCTGCAGTCCTTTTCTGTGTGAAGCGGAGTTTTGGAAATCTAGCAGTTGCTTAATAGTCCCTAAAATAATGATTTACTACTTCCTGTAGTTATTCAGCTGTGTCTTCATTTTTGTCCTGTGAATCTCCAGATCCCATGGAAATGTATCTGAGGGCAGTTCTTTCTTGAACTATTCTGGCACAGACATTATGCTGTCAAACAGCTGATTAGTAGGGGGAAAGAGCAACCCTAAATTGACTGCGTGGGCTTTTTAAGAGACTTGCCAGCCTACTCTTGTGCAACTAAGTCATTTGATTCATTCTGCTGCTCAGTGAAACTGCCTCATCTTTACTGTATTTGACATTTAACAGTTCAGTTGAATTTGCCCAAAAGAGGTAAAAAAAAAAAAAAAAAAAAAAGAGAGAGAGACCACTAAAATGGATTTTCCTGCTAAATTAAACAACAACTTTAGCTGGAACAAGTCATTGCCAAGATGCAGCAGCCACTACTACTTGCGCTGCTAAGGAGAGCAAGCAGGAGAGACCATGGATAGCATTTAGGTAAAGAAAGAGAGGTACAGCAGCCTGTTGCCCTTGCTGGGCTCACCGATGACAGCCAAATCTAGAGCGGGCATGAAATGGCCTTCACTTCAGCGCTGCTGCCTTGGAGACTCATCATGTGTGACAAGAGCAACTGAGAGGACTGCGCCGAGCTGAACTCAGATCCTCGCGGTGAAGCCGCCTCTCAGCCGGCGGTGCTGATGCATGCTCTCCTGCTGCTTTCCAAACGCTTCCTCAGCCGTGTTTTCATTTGTTCATGTTGCAACTGTCTCTGACCGACCCTGCTACAGAGCAGGCACTTTCTCTGCCACAGGCTCAAAACAAAGGTGAAAAAGCAAGGCCGTTACCTCTAAGCGTTATTCTCTTCAATTTTTTTTCTTCTTTTAAAAACTGGCTTTCTTATCAGTTATAAGAAATCTTTTCAAGTGGTGCTATATCCGATTTTACAGATTTCATACTGCCGAAGCACAACAGTAACTGAGGGATGCAGTGTTCTTCTGGAGTTTAAAATAAACGCTGGCTAACAGTAGTACTAGTTTACAGCAGCTTCACATGTTTCAAAGACATTTTCAATCATGTTCTGTTTGTTGTCTTTTGGGCCTTTATCATCCACATTAAAACAGGGTGAACGGGTTTCATTATAGCTGTTAAAGTTTTGTGAGGGCTCTTTTCATATTGGTTTATTATCAGAGAGTTTTTCTTGCTGGGGCTCCTCTTGCCAAGGAGATAAGGAATTCTTAAAGCACTTTTCCATCTGAATGGCAGTCATTTGCATCACCAGTTGTTGCCTACCATCTTGAGGAGCATTTCTTATTATTTCCATGACCCAGACTTGGAGCTTAGTTCTATTTGGAATACTTACAATTATTGCAAAGCACTTTTATGGTGTTTTTACATAGAAACAGAGGCTTTGCATTTCTACAGAAAGGCATTTTCTGTGTGTTTGACTCCACATCCAGTAATTGGAGTTATTTGAGCAAAGAACAAAACTATCAGTTTGACAATTACCTTTTCCATCAAACCCAATTGTATCCGCTTTTGAGTAAAGCCCTAGCTTGGTTTTCTGTTTTTCAACAAAAAAAATTTTTCTTATAAAATTACTGATTTTTTCCCTTTTTGATAAAAAGTCATAGTAAATCTAGATGACACAACATCTTGCAGATTTTTGTTTGTTTAGCCAAAGGTAGTAAGAGGACAGAGGTAGAAAAGCAACATTATTTGTTCACCATTTTAAGAAAGGTAAGCTAAACCTCAAGAATGACATGGTCAAGGGGCGGTGTCTTGGTTATAGACTCTGCTTGTCTTTCCCTCCTTACCTGTTCTGACACCACAGGTGTTACTCTTTCTTGAGCAAATGTGGATATTAATGTAATTTAATGATTTGTTTATAGAGCCTAAGAATAAGGCGTACCATCCTTAGAGGGAGTATAACCTGGCAGTAAGCCAACATGCCTTAAAGAATGAAGTCTTCTGGAGGGTTGGGCAGTGTCCCAAGAGGCCCCAGTAATTTTGTGTAACGTATTATACCAACACTACCACCTACAGGAGTTCAGCAAAAGGGATACAGCACTTTACAAAATGCAAAATAGAACAGAAATCAAGGCTTTTCCAGTATGGTCTGACATTCCTCAGTATCCGGTGTTTTGGGGTAAATCCTTAGCTATACCAGGAACTGTTAAGACACAGTTCTTGCCTCATGAATCCAAACACTTCTATGGGGAGCCATACTTTGAGAAAGGCATCTGTTGTTGCATTGTAACCCACTGTGCTAGAAATTTCCACTCTCTTGTTCTACAGGTTTTAAGTGTGAGCATGTGTGACTTAAATTAAAACCTCACAAATGTCCATAGTTCAGAGACACATCTGCAAAAAAAGTTGGCCTAGGGTAATGTGCACATTACTGGTTTTTGTTTATGTATAGGTATATGACAGTACCAGTATTTTAGCCTGCGTGGTAGCTGTATTGCTTGCACAGATGTTGTATATATCTCATTGCTTTTTAGTAAGCTGCTGTTAAGCCAGCACAAACAGAAATGTCTGAAAATAGATGAAGGGGATTTAGAAGAAAATACGTCATCACTTGTGTGAAGTTGTCCTGGACTTTGAGGGATCCTGTTTCCAGTCATCCACTATCATTGCTTACACTATTTCAAATTATTTACCCAAAGAAAGGAAATTGTGAAGCTGTAGCTTTGCAAAGTATTTACACTGAATGAATGGCAAGTTACATTTCCTCACTTTATCACTTTCTTGTTGGTCATTGCCAAGCTGAGATGACCCATAAATAGCAGACAAGTATAAATTTGCATCTTTAAAAGAAAGGAGTGCTAAACATTCTTGTCCTGGGCAGCAATGTACTTAAAATTATGCTCAAACTCAGTGGATTTCAGTGACGTTTAGGTAGAGAAAAGTGCTAGGCATAATATGTAAAAGCCAAGGTTGCTTAGTACCCTGTGGAATCCACTTTTCAATAAAATACTCCAAAGTGGCAATTGGATCATCCCCATCGAAATTATCAGCAAGAAATAAATGTATTGAGAGTTGCTGTGGTGGCTTCTATTCTGTGTCATCTCATATCCTCATTGGCATTTTAACTTCCTCTGCAGGCTAGCAAAAGCTCAAATGTCTGAGGTGATACCTATGAGATTTGCTCCAGGTGCTCTGTGTGTATATTTATATCTCTCAAACTTGCTAAGAGTTTAAGTCTTGTTTTTGCGAGACAATTTCAGGCTCGGTCCATTGGTGGTGTCATCTCTGGAAATAGTCAGGTCATATCTGCAAACCTGACTTCCAAGCATTTGGCCTAAGTAGAACAACATGTGGGACAGGGTTCCTCGTTAGCGTGGTGACCACGGGGCAGAGAGGGCACCCGAGGAGCTTTACTTGCTCGGTGACTGTAGTAGGCGGCTGCACTTCTCAGGTGGCTGGGGCGTTTTCCATGCAGGCACTGCTTCAGAAAGAATGTTCTCTGTTTAGTAAAAGGAAGTTAAAGGCACCCGGGGAAACAAGGCAAGACAACAATTGATTTGAATATTTCATCCACAACTTCACAGCTTTGTTTTCTTTAGCTCTTCTGGGCTAACTATGGTGCTTTCAGTTGTGTTTTCTAGTTAAGGAGGTAAAATCATGAGAACTTTTTAACCTTTTTAACAAGTGAACTGTAGAAAGAGGCAGTAAAATCTGCTCATGGGGTAATTAGCCAGCAAGACTCGGGAGCTGAATTGAGACACACAGGCAAAACTCACAATAAAACATTAAAATAGAGAAGTAAAACCAAATTGCCCAGAATTTCAGCAATACTTCCTGGCAGCTCTGAGAAGAGCATTGATACCAGTGATAGAATACATGATGGATACAGCAAAGGTTCCATGATGGTCATCGTATCCGTGAAGGAGTCTTGAACAGCTGCAGTTAGCTGCAGTGTGTTGTACAAGCCTGCTTTCACACTACACATAAAACTATTGCTGTGAGATATCTGAGGAGTTCTCAAGAGGCTTTCCTGTGAGCTCTAAGCAGTAGCATTTGAGAAGCTTGTCTTAATTAGAATTTCAGACAGAAGCAGACAAAAAAAAAAAAAAACACAAAAAAAACCCCCCAACCAAAACCCAAAGGCGTGAAAGAGAAAGAAAACCACTGAAACAGTTGTGTCTGCAAAGTCAGACATCCAAAAGGTCACAGTTCTTGGTTCTTCCCCAGCGTCCCTTGGGTGTTTAGCCCCAGTATTTTCACAATCTTCTCTATATTAAACCTTGTAAACCACTTAAGACACTTAAATTAACACTGACACTGTTCATTTTATCTGTCCTTGGTGTTGGAGGTTAAGCTTCAGGTTGACACATTGCTTTATAATATAACATGGATTGAAAAGTTCTGATATGAAAAAGATAAAAATCAGTATATTTACTCAAAATAATTAAAACTGAGCAGTAGAATAATAATAATAATTATAACCTTGGAAAGGCATCATGAAAGTTTACCGTTCTCTGAAAATTATCTCCTTTGCTCTTCCCATGATAGAGAAAGTATGGCTTTTTAGGCTGGGGGATAACTAACTCCTCCTCTTGGGCCTTTGGCCAAATAGTGTGCTATGAGTCTGAAATACCCACGTGCAGACATCACACACTGCATGATGGTACTGAAATATTTCCTGTACCTTGTTTTTGAGAGTAATTAACTTGAGCAAGTTTTTCTTTTGGTATTTTCCAAGTTGGCGAAGCACACAAGGATCCTTGCATTTGTGTCAGTACTTAGACAAGTAGTATGTTTTGCTTTGGGGAAGACTGCTGACACGTTCTGCTTCAGGTCAAATGTTTGCAGAATCAGGGCTGAGTAAGCTTTTTTGTTTTCTTTTTTGTGTATTACCATAACTATAGTAAGTGAAAACGTAGGATACCAGCTCTATGCATGCTTTGTCTTTTCATAAAAAAAGACTGAAATGCAGTTGTCATTCCTTCTCCAACTACCTCTGTTTGGTTTGTAAGAATGATTTAAATATATTGTTTCCTTGAGCTCTCTAAAACTGGCTTTAAAATCGAGTATCAAAGCACCCCCCTTCCTCAACACGTTGTGTGGTATTTATTTTATTTACAAATGTAAATGTATTTATTTCATATTTATTTCACTGACCTCTAAACTTGCACTGAGCTTTGTAGATGGGAACTTACAAAGTATCATTTTCTTTCTACACTGATGAAAAACTCATGTGTTGGCCAGCCTTAATGCCCCAGCATGATTTTGCAGGTGAACCTCGGCAACCAGCCAGGGACTTCACAAGGACTCAGAATAGATCTGACAGACTCTCTGCCTGAGGGAAGGCCAGTGCCCCTCCTGCAAGACCCATTACACTGAAGTAACCCTTGCACGACTTCTCCAAGGCCCACTATTTCTGTGTAAGGCTTTGAATAATATAGGTGAACAGAGAAATATCAGCTTTTCTTAAGTTTTCCTAGCGGGAACACCTTTCATACCAATGGTTGGCATTGGCATTAATTAAGTAAAGTGACACATGTCTCGTGAGCACAGCATAAGACCTCCTCATGCATCATCTGCTCCACAGAAACAGTCTGTGTGCATGCCCCAATTCTCAACAACCATCAGTAAATGAAAGACAGCTGGGGCAGTCTGGCCCTACCTGGGCAGAAGTTAGGGGACTCTTGACTTGCTGCAACTAAAAGCCTCCATGTAGTCAGTTACTAGCCAGCCGCTGGTGCATGGTACCTCGTGCACATGGCAGAGATCTAATACTTCTGTAGCCTGAATTTTGTGTGTGGCAATGCAAAAGCCTCATTGGTGAAACACTTAAAAGATGGCTCATGACCACTATGTTTGGTTTTACCAAATTACTGAGTTTTGATTGTTTCATTTATAAATTTTGAATAGTATTAACAAGTGGTATGGGTTCGGTGAGGATGTTGTTTCCACCAGCTTTACATCTCTGTGAGGCCGATTAAGTCTACGTGGTTAGGTTAATCCCTAATTTACACAAGAGGGAGATCAGAATCAGGCAGCCTCTGTGAGGTTAAATGGTGCATGTAGCAACTGTGTGCTGTTTTTAAATAATATAATACATCAGCTTCATCAGGGGCCCAACTTAAATGCCTCTATGCAAACACATGTAGCATGGGGAATAAACAAGAGGAATTGGAGACATGTGCACGTCTGCAGGGCTATGATGTTACTGGTATCACGAAGATGTGGTGGGATGGCTCCTATGACTGGAGTGCTGCAATGGAAGGATACAGGCTCTTTAGGAAGGACAGGCAGAGAAGACAAGGAGGGCATGTTGCCCCCTCTGTCAATGACCAGCTGGAGTGCATCGAGCTCCACCTGGGGATGGGTGAGGAGCTGACAGAGAGCTTATGGGTCAGGAGTGAAGGGAGGGCAGGGACAGGGGACATTATAGTGGGGATTTGATACAGGCCAACTGATCAGGAAGACTGAGTGAATGAGGCCCTCTATAGATGGATAAGAGCAGCCTCACATTCACAGGCCCTGACCCTCATGGGGGACCTCAACCACCCCGATATCTGTTGGACACGACAGCAGGGCATAAGCAATCCAGGAGACACCTGGGATGCCTTGATGATAACTTCTTCCTTCAAGTACTAGAGGAGCCAACGAGGAGAGGTACCATGCTGGACCTTGGTCTCACCGACAAGGAGGGGCTGATAGGGAATGCTAAACTCAAGGGCAGCCTTGGCTGCAGTGACCATGAAATGGTGGAGTTCAAGATCCTTAGGGCAGTGAGGAGGGCACTCAGCAAGCTCACTACCCTGGACGTCAGGAGAGCAGACTTTGGCCTCTTCAGGGATCTGCTTGGTAGAATACCATGGGACAAAGCCTTGGAGGGAAGAGGGGCCCAATCCGGCAAGCTCAGGAGCGATGCATTCCCAACAAAGAAGTCAGGCAAAAACACCCAGAGGCCTGCATGGATGAACAAGGAGCTTCTGGACAAACTCAAACACATAAAGGAAGCCTGTAGAGGGTGGAAGCAAGGGCAGGTAGCCTGGGAGGAGTACAGAGAAGTTGTCCAAACAGCCAGGGATCAGGTTAGGAAAGCTAAAGCCCTGATAGAAATAAATCTGGCCAAGGATGTCAAGGGCAACAAGAAAAGCTTCTATAGGTATGCCAATGATAAAAGGAGGACGAGGGAAAATGTGGGCCCTCTCTGGAAGGAAATTGGAGTCCTGGTTACCCGCAGCATGGGGAAGGCTGAGGTACTCAATGACTTCTTTGCCTCAGTCTTCACTGGCAAGCCCTTGAGCCACACTGCCCAAAGTTGTGGAAGGCAAAGGCAGGGACTGGGAGAATGAAGAACCACCCATTGTAGGAGATGATCAGGTTTGAGACCACCTAAGGAAGCTGAAGGTGCATGTACAAGTCCATGGGACCTGATGAGATGCACCTGTCAGCCCTGAGGGAACTGGCAGATGAAATTGCTAAGCCACTCCCCATCATATTTGAGAAGTCGTGGTAGTCTGGTGAAGTTCCCACTGACTGGAAAAGGGGAAACATAACCCCGATTTTTAAGAAGGGAAAAAAGGAAGACCCAGGGAACTACAGGCCGGTCAGTCTCATCTCTGTGCCTGGCAAGATGATGGAGCAGATCCTCCTGGAAACTATGCCAAGGCATGTGGAAAATAAGGAGGTGATTGGTGACAGCCAACGTGGTTTTACTAAAGGCAAATCATGCCTGACAAATGTGGTGGCCTTCTATGATGGGGTTACAGCATTGGTGGACAAGGGAAGAGCAACTGACATCATCTACCTGGACTTGTGCAAGGCATTTGACACTGTCCCGCACGACATCCTTGTCTCTAAATTGGAGAGACAGGGATTTGATGGATGAACCACTCAGAGGATAAGGATTTGGCTGGATGGTTGCACTCAGAGAGTTGTGGTCAACGGCTCAATGTCCAAGTGGAGAACGGTGACGAGTGGCCTGCCTCAGGGGTCGGTACTGGGACCGGCACTGTTCAACATCTTTGTCGATGACATGGACAGTGGGATTGACTGCACCCTCAGCAAGTTTGCTGATGTCACCAAGCTGTGTGGTGTGGTCAACATGCTGGAGGGAAGGGATGCCATCCAGAGGGACCTTGACAGGCTGGAGAGGTGGGCCCGTGCGAACCGCATGAAGTTCAACAAGGCCAAGTGCGAGGTCCTGCACGTGGGTCGGCGCAATCCCAAGCACAGCTATAGGCTGGGTGAGGAATGGATTGAGAGCAGCCCTGAGGAGAAGGACTTGGGGTATTGATTGATGAGAAGCTCAACATGAGCCGGCAGTGTGCGCTTGCAGCCCAGAAAGCCAACTGTGTCCTGGGCTGCATCAAAAGAGACGTGACCAGCAGGTCGAGGGAGGTGATCCTGCCCCTCTACTCGGCTCTGGTGAGACCCCACCTGGAGTACTGCGTCCAGCTCTGGGGGCCCCAGTACAGGAGAGACATGGAGCTGTTGGAGCGAGTCCAGAGGAGGGCCACGAAGCTGATCAGAGGGCTGGAGCACCTCTCCTGTGAGGACAGGCTGAGAGAGTTGGGGTAGTTCAGCCTGGAGAAGAGAAGGCTCCGGGGAGACCTAATTGCAGCCTTACAGTACCTGAAGGGGCCTACAGGAAAGCTGGAGAGGGACTGTTTTCAAGGGCATGTAGTGATAGGACAAGGGGTAATGGCCTTAAGCTGAAAAAGGGTAGATTTAGATTAGATATAAGGAAGAAATTTTTTATGATGAGGGTGGTGAGGCACTGGAACAGGTTTCCCAGAGAGGTTGTGGATGCCCCCTCCCTGGAAGTGTTCAAGGCCAGGTTGGATGGGGTTTTGGGCAATGTTGTCTAGTTGAGGGTGTCCCTGCCTGTGGTAGGGGGGCTGGAACTAGGTGATCTTTAAGGTCCTTTCCAACCCAAACCATTCTATGATTCTGTGCTTCTATGAATATGTATATACTGACTGTGGTGCTGTATGTGGCAATTAGCAAGATCTTTAGCCTTGTTTATCTGTTGATGCTAAGAGAATGCAGAAAGAATTAAAAAGTAGTTTGAAATAGTACTAATTTGCTTGTTCCTCGTTACTGCAGCTCATAAAGATGCTGATTTGCATACTGGATATATTCCCGATTTGTATTTTAAGGTTATTTTATTTCCTGTTATGGTTGTAATGCAAATGACCTTCATCTATTGAGGAGTACACTATCCTCTCAAAAAAGACTGGAAGATATTATTTTGGAAAGGTGTAAGGTGCAGGTAGCATTTTGCAATTGCTATGCTTTTCTCTGTTCTCATTTTTTATCCGTGAAAGTGAAAGCTCTTCTTAAATCCAAATGTATAGCACTCTGCTGCACCCACCACGGCAAACTCCTCTTAACAGCAACTCAAATCCTTTAACTGAGTCTTCCAGAAGACCAGCTCCAGGCAGACAGCAGCGGGGAAATACATTGCATCAGTGGTCTCACTGAAGTTGACTTTGCTGGAGCAAAGAGAGTAGGATTGGACTAAGAAGTAGAGTTATGAGTGTTTGGGGAAAAAATAATAATCCGCCAAACTAGGAATGAAAGTATTCAGGCAATCTTAATGGTAATTATCACCCTGTTCATAGCTATAATGATGTTGGGATTTATGTAACACTTTTCATATGTGAATTGCTCATCACATTGCTAATTATCTCATAACATAGGCAATTCCTTGCTTGAATGTGGCTGCAAAAAAGTGTGAGGATCTTTCTAACAATCATATATGCAGGCAGCTATTGCAATTACCTTTTTATCTTGTGTCCTTAGGAGATGATGCTTTTGTGACCACACCATGCATCTGTATCTGTGTGCCTGCCTAGTATGGTCAAAGCACTTTCAACCAAAGATGAAAGAGCACTAGAGATCCAAAAGATTCAAATTTCCTAAACGTTTTAGGGAAATAGAAGATTAAATACAGGGAAGAGATTCAATTACTATTTCCACTGAGGGAAAGGCTGCAACATTTCCCATTTTCAGTGGGACACCAGACAGTTTACATGATACAGATAGAGCAACAGCAGGAAGCTCTTCAGTCAGTTTTCACCTCCTTAGACACAAGGGAACCCAGCCACAAGACAAAGGGTGATAAGAAACCAGATTTCATTGTTTGTGATATGGTGCAGGAAGAGTTAATTCTTGCTTCTTTTAAAAACACAGGGATTCTGAAGCAGTTCCCCTCCTGTGAACAAGCAGAGACAAGAGAGGCAAGACGACAGAATTCAGCAGCCTCTTTTTCAAGCTTGCAGTAAATTACTTTCCTTGTCATCCAAGATGGGTATCATGAAAGGAACTGAGGCTCTGGAAAAATTAACTGAAAAGACATTGTCCTGTTGGAAAATGCTATTTCACTGAAACACAGATTTTGTATGGGGACATGCCAATTTCAGTGCAATTGTATGTAAAGACATTGAAAACCAAGTATCAATAAAACTGTGCCTGGTTTGCATTGTTTACAATGTATTTTGCATTGTATTGTAAAATAAGAAAAACATGGGAAAAACTTCTAAATTTGATCAAAGCAGAACTTTTTGAAAAGCACAGAGAAGGTCAATTTAGATTTAATGGGAAAATCAGTTTTTCTTTCAGATTCAGAAGAAAAATAAATTTCAGAAAGTTGACATTTCCTGTAGGCCACAATTTTAGTTTCTAATTGCTACCGCTATCATCCATTATGACCATAAGGAGCCTCCTTCCACAGTGCTCTATCTAGAAGCATGTCTAATTCCTTCTAAATAATTTATACCTTATATTTAATGAATTTTAATGACGGAGGTCTAGCAAACTTTCTAGACTAAAGAATGCTAACTTGATTATTTTTATCTCTGTGTACGTGTGTTTGTGCATTTTCTCATGCCACTGCACATGAGTGGAAAAGGTGGTTTCCCTATCTAAAAAGTATATGCCAAGGGGGAAAAAAAAAAGTGTATTGGGATGTTATTGCTAAATTCTGGGAATACAGCTATAGACCCAAGTATTGTACAGCTGGTCAATTTTTTTTTTTTTAGTTTCTTTTCTTCCTTCTAGTTGAAACATAGAATTTGGTAAAAATGTCACTGTTATCAAGATTTTGTTTCTCAATACAATTCAAAGAGTGTTTCTGTAAAAATCCACTCTTGTTTTCTTCCTTTAGATTTTCTTAACACGGTTGTAACAATGAGGAATACTTATGTGTAGAGTAAGAGACCAAAAACATTGACATGGCAATTTTTAAGTCTTCTTTTTAATTTTTAAAATTTCCAAAGATCTAGTGCATTTTGAAGATTTTGATGGCAGGAGCAACAGTCACTTAGTTCATGCTAAGAGAGATTTAAAACTGCAAAATCTTGAAGAGGCTGAAGTTTTCTTTGTCTAGGACTTGTGATACACATCACAAAGTGGTGATGGTGACACTACAAACTAATGGGGAAAATGGTAATCTTCTAAAAAGTCAAGCACTTTCAAATACAGTGATTTTTCTTTCTTGAAGCTTAGAAACCAGGTGAAATGATACCGCCTTGCTCAATTTCTGTAGTATCTCTTGGAAACTGAAATAACAAAGATATTCTGAACTTCTCTAAAATAAAAGGAAGATACTTTTTTACTGGAAAATGGTTAAACCCAGTTCAATGTATTTCTCATTGAAGGAGGAGAATGCTGTTAAGGGGAAATGGTCTTAATTTTGGCTAAAGTTAATATGAGAAAATATATTAAAACCAAGTGGAAGCTTATGTTATGAGCCTGTGTCTGAAGATTTTCTGCATCTGGGAGATGAAGTGAGGAGAGCAAGAGAAAAGTAATAACCTGTAGATCTGTAAAGTTTCCTTGGGTTTTCATTCTCTCAGGCCACCTCGTTGGTGCCAGAGGCTCCAGTTTTCTCCTCTCTGTTTCACTAGGCTGCTCCTGTCAGCGTCTCTGGGTTGCCCAGTTTGGGGGAAGAAAGCAAGCTAAAATGAAACAAGAAGATGCTGAGGTTAGGCAGTAATCCTGCACATTAAGCCATAGCTATTTAGAAATCAAGTCAGCTGCATGAGAAATAGTCCAGTGAAACTGCTCCCAGCTGTTTGCCAGGTTCCTGGAAATGCAGCAGGGAGTGCAGCAGAAGTCCTGGCCCAGGGGACGTGGTTTGTGGCATGGGTATGAAGGGAGCTGGTTCACTTTTTCCACTTGTGAGCTGTGGAGTGCTGCGTGGGACACTGCCGGTCTGGCCTGAAACAAGTAACGATAGCTGGAAACTGTGAGATCTGATTTGGTACAAAACCCGTGCCTGCCTTCGCTGTCGCTTCATTTCTTTATTAGTCACCCAGGGCTGGATTGCTGACGGGAGCCTTATACAGGGGTAGATTGGAGGTGCTACGTGATGCATCTTGAGCTGACCCTGAAAGGTACCGGGCACTGTGGCCTTTATCCAGCCCAGCACATCAGTACGTGTATGAATTTAAATTTACAACCCTGCTCACTGCTGGAGGAAGAGGTTAAAGGCTTTGTACACTATGTAAAACTTCAGTAGCTGCACCTGTAAATACAGAGGCAAAGTGGAATTTTGCTCCCTAGACATCTGAGAGAGGCTGGACTTCTAGGTGTCTTTCTGAACCAGAAGCCTACAGTAATAAAATGTATTGCACCTGCATATTTTACAGTCTTGACCTTTGCTGCTGCTATCTAGCATTTCTCTTGGCTCCCCCGGCATTTTTCATCAAAGAAGAAACATTAGTCGTCTGAAACTTCCTGCCCTCCCCAGAAGTGTGAAAGAAACCTGAGTTGTACATGTGAAAACACATTGCGCCTGGGGTAGGACAAGTGTGAGTGGTGGCAGTGCATGAGGGATGAGGTAAAGCGGCTTACTGCCTAGCCGCAGAGGTGGACAGCTTGTGAATTGTTATTGAAGATTCATCACCTGACTCCCAGCATTAGACAGGCATGCTCTGTGCAAATACCTGGTCATAAATAATTATTAATAGAAATCCACTGTAGCTACAGAGTTCAGATGTCAGTATTAATGAAGTGAAACTAGCAGCAGCTTTCTCTGTGAATTAAGTGTTCACCGTGGCAGTTGATATTAAGCAGTAGTGAATACCAGTGAGGTCAGAAAAAGATCTTTCTCAGATAACCTGGTCTAGTGGTGGGTGTCTCTGCCCGTGGCAGGGGCGTTGGAACTAGGTGATCTTTGAGGTCCCTTCCAACCCAAACCATTCTGTGACTCTATTGCTTATGGCTTTGCCAGCTATGTCATTTCTTTCTAATGTTTACCTTCTCCCCCTCTCTATGTTGTAGGTTCGAATGAGTCTGCGTAAGAGCTCACATGCCATAAATAGCAGCTTCTGCTCTTGGAAAACAATCAGTATCACCAAGATTGTGCTGTGGAGTGAGGCAAGAGTGCAGGGTGGCGTATTGGTGAGGCAGAAATTGTGTATAAATTAGTTGAAGCAGGTTATTTTCTGGGAAGTTTGAATTTGTGAAAATGTAGATCTCAGTGGAATATACAGTTCAAGAAGCACAGAGAATTCCTGTAATAAAAAGAGAAATGATCTAACCCATTTTGAGTTAGGCAGTTTGTCAAAATCCACAGCAATCTTGGTAGGAAGAAAAATTTATGTTAGAAGTCAGGCATTTCCTTGCATGTAATCCTGCTTACTTACAAAGAATATTCATGGTGTTTCATGGTGGCTTTGTTCATAATTCAGTCTCTTTTCTAGCCAGCCCTTATCAGAAGTGCAGTTTTTATCTTCCCATAGGATTTTCTCAGGGCCACGTTTCCTGAGCATGTGCTGTCTGTCTTCCTGAGGTCCAGAGACAGTCACAGTTTGGGTAAGGCTACGCTGCTGTTGCTGCTGCAGGGAGCTGCGGTAGAAGTAATGGTGAGGGTTGAGAAATGGGGACAGAAGCTGCATCTTTCTTACTTCTTCATGTAAATCATGTAACACACTATGGCTTTCTGCTGCTTTGTTCTCTGCTCCTTTGGTGTTTTGCTGTTTCACTTTCTGCCCTCTTGTGTGATCCATGTACGGCTTTGTCTCAGGTGGTGGCGGGCCCTATAGATTGTGTTATGGCTACATGCACACAGTAAGAGGAATCTTAAATGGGAAGTGAGGCTCTTGGTAAGTTCTATTACAGCCCTTCAAAAAAAGGTACATGTTTCCATGGGACAGCAGCCCCAACAAGATCAGCTCACACAGAGAAAGTAGATGCAACAAAAAAAGAAGAAAAAGACAGAAAAAGAGAAATAAAGGACACTGGCAAACCTGTCTGATAGATAGTCTTTTAATCAAATGAGTGAGTGATTTTCACAGATTAACTGTTTGTGTGGGTCACTGTGTGTCTGTACAGTTTGAAGAACTACTGGTGTCTGCATACTGGTAGAATAGAGGCAGCTAAGGTTTCAGACCTCTGGGAAGTTGTACTTTGCTGTCCTTTTTCTGCCCGTGCTCAGCTTTGCAAGGGCACAGTGGAGCTACCTAACCTGTCATTATTATGTATAGATGCTTTTGTTTGAAAGACGTACATTTGCATCATCAGTTGTTGACGCTGTCTCCATTTTCTGATTGCAGGTGTGTTCAACTAACATAAAATTCAGCTCTTCTAGAAGTGTCAGTGTGCAGCAACTTACCACTGTGTCGATGTTTTGCTTTTTCCAAAAAAATTCTAGAAGCAAATGCACAGTAAACAGCACCACTCACTACCCAAGTTTCTTATCGAAATTTGGGTGAAATCCTTGCTCTCAGCAATTCTTTCTCCCAGAATCTCTTCTGTTCCCTCTATGGAGAGACTGACAAGCTGTAAGGAAGGCTTACTGGCCTTCTGCCCTTTGGGCAAGCAGGTTCCTCAGTAGAGTTTGCCTTTTTTCTCAAGGGTTTTTTGCCTGTGTCTCTTGCATGTGTTTGGATGGAAGGGAAGAGTGCTATTTTGTGCTTGTCCCTGTACCATAAAGCACCACTGCTCACTATGGACAAGAGCCCTCAGTCAGGCTAAACTTGGAAACGAGACAGCGTCAGTGTTTTTTAAAAACACTGTGTTTTGAAGAACTTGCGACAGCAACCTGTGACTGGGAGGAGAAAAACCGAGGAGGTGCATAATGATTCTGGAGTGGTTACTTCTGAGGGACTGTATTCTGTCCTCAGCCTTAAGGTAGGATTGCCATCTGTGCTTGGGTTACACAGAAGCCAGCGCTGGCAGGGTTACTTTGTTAAATAGTGGCAGAAATACTCATTCCAGTCTAGAAGATTTCCCTTTCCTCACAAAAAGTTGAACACAGACTGTGATCTCATTAATCATCCTTGCTATTGATCTTTAGAACATGGCTTTGAATGCCACCATCAAAGGCACCACGGACAAAAGCACAAGTCCCATTTCCTCACACGGGGGAGATTTTTTAGGCCGTATGATACAAAAAGTTAAAAGTCTGGAAGAAATATTTTTAGATAACTGTCATTTCATTTGAATTGGCTCAGTTATGGGAAAAGGCTTTTCATTTTATGAGAATGATTCTAATTTCTATTTTAAGGATCAGTTGAGCTTTTGAGACTTTGACTCTTATTGGGGAAAGCAACAGGATGGCATCACCATTTGAGTTCCCTATGGCTGCAAATCACCAGTCCACCTTAAGTGACACAACCTGTTACAGTTTCCCAGTTTTAGCAGAGAGGCATATGTGTTGGGACATACCTGCATTTCTGCCTGGAATTTCCCATATAGACTTGAAACCAAATCCCATGGCTTATGAAGCACAGTACAGGAGCCAGTGTGGTACAGAGAGGTGGTATCTTTCTGTTCTTCTCTTCCTGGGACAGCATGGAGATTGCATCAGTTCTTGGCATATTTTAGAGCATCCAAAGGGTGAGTTATATCTTACATCATCTGGAAGAGTGCCCTGTGCTCTGCTGTCAAATACTCCATGCTCTAACTATTCTCCATCTTCTACCACAGCCTATGAGAAGTGCTCTTAGGTAGGATCTTTGTTATATTTATATCGCTTGAGGATCCCTCTGTGGCAGGAAATCTCTGCCCTTGTGCTAGGATGCAGAAGTAGCACAGAGGAGAGAGTGTGGGGTTAAGGGCTGACCCTTCAGGTACGGTTATAACCTGTAGTTCTCTGAGTAGGTAGATGTCTCAACCTTTATGCGGTGCATTGAAATCAATGCCAGTTTCAGGTAAATAATGACTTCTGCCCCCATCCCTCTTCCTAACATTGATTATGTTCTTCATTTGATTATTTTAACATTATAGATTTCTTTTGTCCATAATAAGAATGGCGATCTAACCAGATTAATGGTTGTGTTTTGAGAGCTTGCTTGATGGCTGGCATGGTCCTTTGGCTTTGCTTAAAGAATCTTTTTCCAAGGTCTTTTGAATTGGACTATTTACTAGTAGCTGCAAGAACTTGGGATTCAGCCAATTGGTTCTCCCTGCCTTAATCTTGTTTCTGAACATTTCAATTAACTTTTGTCTGAACTGGTTTTTCATTGTGAATTGTTTCAAATGAGTCTGCTGAGTCCTGCAGCTTCGCGAATCGCTTTCATTTAGAACCACCATTTCGTAAGAGCTTGCCCAGAGAGCACGAGAGCAAACAAGTCGGAGACCCTTTCCTTCTGAGCGTTCCCAGGTTGAGTTGGCTGTTAGCTGCCAAAGCATGTCATTTTAAGAACCTACAGAAACAATCAAAGCCTAGCTTAACTCTCCAGCTTGATCCCAGCCTTGCTAACAGCAGACTTGGGCATGAATGCCACATGTTGTGATGCTAAAGAGTGTGCTCAAGAGCTCCATTTCCATGCACTGACCCCTAAAACATTCACTAGAGCTCCCATCTGCTTCCTGCTGTGACAACATAACATTGTCTGAGGGAGCGAGGAGATGAGCTTACATCTCCTTGCCAGCACTTGAAAGCTGTTAGAGGAGACATGTGGAGAGAGATACGGGTCACATCTTGTAGGTCCATTCTCCTACACTGGATCAACAAAGGTCTTTCTATATGTGGAAAAGCCTGAAAAAAACCCACCATTAAATTATTAACTGAGATTGTCCTTTGCAGCTACTTAAAAGGAGTGCTTGGGTTCTGCATGACCGCCTGGATATGTAATTAAATTATAAATCGTATGCTCTCCAGTCTTCTTTAAGGACTACAAGATTGGGAACAATTAAAGCTAGTCCAGAATATGTTTAAGCTATACTAGTAAGTTTGGGAGTAGTGTAGATGTACTCAAAATAACTTTCTGTTACCACGCTATGCATGTTTGATGCAGCAGCATGGAACACTGCATAGGTTAATTGAACTTGGATTTTAGGTCTGTGGCTTGCTCTGCCACGGCTACAGTGGTAAGGTACTGAGCTAATTACTGTAAAGTTAGCAACATCACGTTACTACAGCCACTGAAGTGCAGGCTCACCTTGAGAAAAGCTTGGTCAGAGAATATGTAATAAAGAGGTTATCAAACAAGCTTTCGTCCATCTGGTTACAAACTCTAATAGCTGTGACGTGGAGAAAGAAGGCTCATTATAAACTGATTTCATATAGGACACAAAAAAGTGGGAGATCTGAGGTCTTAACAGTTCCAAGACAACATGTTCCTGTGAAGGCAGAAACACAATCATCTGTTGTGTCCTGTTTTGCTCCTTACTAATCTCTCAAGCTTATAAAGAAAAGGGATGTTTTTAATCACATAAAGTGTAATTTATAAACATTTCACTAAGCCTTATTAATAGAAATGATTTAACAAAATATATAATTAAAAATTTTCCTACGCGGGAGATGTTACTTGTGCTAATCTTGGCTCTGCAACTCTGTTTTTCCATTACTGTAGGCATGTTGGTAATCCTAGGAACAGGGAGTCTTGGTCTGTTGTGAAGTGCTTTGCATGCTGATGGACAGTAATAATTGATTGCTATCCTTAATTTTATTTCTTTCCATGAAAAAGATAAGCTGCAAAAGCAACCTTTTAATAAACAGATAAATAAATAAAACCTTTCTGCTGTAGCCTTCTATAACAGGAGACAGTAAGCTTTTTTCTACATGGGCCTCTAGAGAGAACACAGAGCCAGAGGCTGGTTGACTTTGCATTGGAATAATGAACCCAAAGAGTGAAAATGTGAAGTAGCTTTATCAATCTTTGCTAGTGGTGCTGCGATCCACAAAAGACTTGCCGGGGAAGAAGAGGAGGTACTAGGAGCATTTCCTTTCCTGTTCCAAATGGACCTATAGGAGATGCAATTTTAGGTGTATTAACTGTTCTTTTTTGCTAGGCTTTTGCTTGTCAAGCAAATGTTGCCAACCACAAATTCCATGTGGCGCTTGGGAAGTGCAGTGCCTATAGCAGGCTGAAAGTCACTTTATGGGCTCTGAATGTCTTCCACTTTTGGGTCTTGCTGATTGTTGAACAGCCCAAATTGTGTTTTTAAGTGCAACTACCAACTATAGGGCCGATAGCTTTTTCATAATCCAAGCATTATAACTTCAGGTATTCTTTAAGCCACAGGAGCAGATGGTTTCATTCAAGTAAAACCTTGGGATTTTTCATGGCAGAGAAGAAAAAGAAGAGAAACCCAGGAATAATATAGTAGAACCATAATTTTTCTAAACCAGAATATTTTCTAAGAGTCATCAGAGTCCCTCTGAGGCATGCCCAAGCTTAGCAGAACCCTTTGGAATGTGCTTCATCGTGAGATCGCAGTTTTATTGGTCCGCGTCCAAACAATAAGATAAGCCAGAACATTTTTTTGCTTTAGTTTCCTTTAGATTAGTTTCCAGTATTCTTCGCCCAGATTGCCTCATTAGGCAGGTTGTTTTGTCAGAAGCACTTGCTCCTGGAGGATCACAGCAGAAAAGTGGGACCTTCCTGCAAAAAGACTATAGGCAAAATAAATGTTTTCTCTTATTTTGCCCTGTCTTTTTTCCATATCAGAGGGATCAATTCAGAAGTACGTGTAAGACATCACTTAAAAGGTAAACAGCCAGTAATTGCACCTTCTTAAAAGGTGTAGTATTTTAGAACTTCATAGCTAGGCACTTGTGTAATTTGTGCATCAAAATATTATGGTACGTTAATTTCCACAAGGAGAAAGCATACAGTAGCCACCCAGTATGGCTCTAATGCACAGAAGGAGAAGTGAAGGGATATTTATGATGATTGCCATGGGAAGGTGAGGGTGCACAATTAACCCCCGCTGCTGCTTTAATGGATTGACATTATATATGGAACCTACTGGAGCAGGGGAGATCAGAAATGTATTTCCTAGGAGGCTGATGGAAACGCATGTGATTATTTCCAAAAGTCACTGACTAATCTAAGCAGGGAAGAGTGGAAATCTGTTTTAGTTAGTTGAAGAGCTGCTGTTAGGTCCACCGGTATACTTGTGGTGTTCTCCAGTCACTAAAGTGAAAGACATACCTCGGAAGAACAAGATGTTACCCTGACATAAGCCAGGAAAATCACTGTGGTCAGGAAGTAAACGAGATGGGTGAAGTTGTGGCTCTGGTGAAGTCAGTTCCTTGGGAGAAGAATTTCGCTTTGTGTGCTCACTCTTAATGCCATCAGAGCTACCCTTTTGTTTATCAGCCACAGCAGGTAAACATGATTTAATGCCAAAGGTAAATAATTTTTTGTGGCTTTCTTAATGTTGCTGTACCATATTATCTAAATATTTTTAGAGGCTATTTGTTTTGAAATAATTTCTTTTAAACCTTATGGGAACTCCTCAGAAGCAACCTTCCTTTTATCTCAGCTTCAAAAAATGTGACTGTGGTATATTTGGATGAAGAGATTCTACTGTCCTACCTTCAGTTAGAATAAAATTGCAAGGGGCTTAAGGTGATATGTATATATAGGAAACTGTGACACTTTTCCTTTTAATTATGTAAACATTCCCTACATATAACGGGGAGAAGTTTTGTGGTTTTTTTTTTTTTCTCTTCAGGGTCACTGCAGTCTATTGAAGGCACGGTGTACACGTATGCACAAACCTAAAAGCATACCCAGTTATCCTGTACCTTTTGCTATTCTCTGTCTTTCATCTAAAATCACCAAGTGTACAGCCCAGGCTGTGGACCACTTCAAAGATAATGGTGGAAACTTTGAACTTCGTGCAGCTCCCCAGGGCAGAGCATTGGAGGTTTGGTGTGCCCCTGGCAGCCATGTTGCTGGAGAGGCATGGGGCATTCTCCTTTTAGCTGGAGTTTCTCAAGGGCTGTGGCTTTACGTCAGATCACAGTGCTGGAGTTTAGATAAGAGGAGACAAAGCCAGATCAGCATTTTTCGGGGTGGGATGGAGTCTCCAGCAAACTGGAGATTGTAGAAAGTGTTTTTCATGGGTGCTGCCAAGATCAAAATTATTATTTTCTGAAGAACCCAGGACTACTTCTAACCTGGAGATTGATCTAGTATTGGTATGCTCATGCTGTGGAGCTCTAAAAACTCGTGCTTTTTTCATATTATAGAGTTACTGCTATCTGATACATAATGAAAGTCAAGAAGTAACATAGCTATGCTTAATCACTGGGAAAGAAAGATGCCAAATCTAACTGAACAAGTCTAAAAATTGTGTCTTTGTTTTATTTTGGAAACTGAATTCCTGATAAATGCGAGAAATCTGTGGATAAGAGTGCATTCTGAAGCTATCTTTACTGACAAAAGATGCAGAGTAACTACTTCAGTCATGTCCTTGCCAATGGACATTTTTTATTCCCATGTGAAAGAGTCTTACTGATAGTTCCAGTGGTTTGCTAATTTTGTTGAAAACAATTGTGCTTGGTGGCTAGACAGGTGTTTAGCTAAAAGATTTCCAACTGTCAAGTGTCCAGCAACTGATACTTTCCAATATCTTTTCCTCTTGGAGAAATGACCTATGTAGGGAGTTTGAAAGAACGGAGTTAACTTAGTATAGAGGAAAAAGTACTATGTCAAGGATGGGGGCAAAGTAACTTTTCATATATGCTGCTGTGAAGTGAAAGGAATATCATCTGCAAAGGTTGTGGAGTCTCTGTCACTGGAGGTCTTTAAGAACAGGTCAGGCAAGCATCAGAGAAAAGTGAAATTAGGCTGCATTTGGGACTGATTAGTTGTCTTTAAGTTCACTTGCAGCACTTTTTCTGTGATTCTTGTAAATGACTGTGGCAATGGCTTGTTGCTTGACATGGCAACAATGGGAAAAAAACCAACTTCTTTGTTACATCAAAGGGCTATAACAGCAATTTTTCAAGATAAAATTACTGAGAGAGATATTATTTTAATCTAATTAATGCTGTTTAGCAAGTAGTTAAACCAGGCACAAATACGTTGGTGGGAGCAGGGAGAGGAAAGGAGCTGAGAGGCGCATTGGAAAGGGAGAGAATGGAGCCTGTAATGTGGTTAGCCCACGGGTCCAGTTTAGAGAAGAGTTACATCTTGTCTGACTTTTCCCTTAAGTGGTAGGAGGGAAAGACCCAAACAATCTGCCAAGCTGCCAGTCCTGCGCCATAGTAACAACAGGGCAAAAGTGAATGGCAGAGCTTTGCCCTGTGGCAAACTGTCCAGAGGGAAATGCTGCAAAGGACTCACGTGTTACTCTAGAGAAGGATTTCACCAGTGCCTTTCAGATCCTGTCTGCTCTGGCAGACCCACGGACAGGCCTGGGGACCGAAATTATCGTAGCTTCTACAGATTATAGAATGAGCTCCAGGTCTTTATGTAGCCATAATTGCCATGTCGCTGCTCCAGCCACATTCATAAAACCTACAAGGGAGTGTTCAGAATAAAGCTGTTTAGCCTTGATCCACATTGCTGGTGTGAGAGGCTGTATTTTGCAATAGGGATGGGGGCTCGTTGGGGCCCTTTTGCATTAGGGAGGACAGAGCGGGATCCCTCTCTTCTGAAAAATTCTGGGTTTTTTTTTTTATTTTTTTTTTTTTTATTTTTCCCATACCCTTTCCTGAAATATACACTTTTAAATGTAGGCTATTCATCAGTGACATTATACTCATTTGCCTTTAAAGCTTTCTCTGCAAGTCTCTCACTGGCATTTCTCCCAAAAAGATGTTAAAATTATATCATTGAGAAAACCAACTTAAAGCTTACTGGAAAAGAGTTTTACAGTTCAGCTGATCTCTTTTGTTTAATTTTGGTATATGCCTAAGTAAGCATAATCTGTTGGTTGCAAGATTAAAATACATCCATAGGAAACTGTCTTCACTAAAATATGTACAAGGCTTGATGACCAACCCAATGCCATACTCAATACTTGAGCTCATATTTTCCTGTTGATGTTGAGAAAACTCTGTTGGGAAAATAGAATGGAAAATTTTATTTTGGTATTTCTGGTGGCAAAATATACTATTGCATTTTTTTGTCTTGAAATTTCTCTTAGGAACAACCATATCTCGTAACTGCCTTGGTAAGGGCCCCATGCTGCAAGTGATCCTGACAGTAAACAGCTGGTGTGATTTTATCACATGTATTTATGTTAAAAAAAAAAAAAAAAGACAATACCCCCTTGATATTTGTAGTGATATTCCCATTGACGTCTGCTGCCTCCCAAGAACAACTCATGCAACCATGATGTGCCTTGAACCTGTAGGAATATGCAGCAGTAAAGCAAAAATTACTCTCGTGGTTAACTTCTTAGCTGATAAAATGTAAACTCACTAGTTTACATTCACTTCTGAGAGAAGAGCTGTATAGCCAGAAATATTGCCTATAAATTGAACCATGGTGTCTTCAGATCAGGAAGCTGAAATGTGACCTTTTTTGCATGCAGGGGTTTTGGGACAGCGTCTGCTGTGGGAGGTCTGGCATCTGGACATACTATTGTTTCCACTGCCTGAAAGCTTTCCTCTTATAGACTATGTAACCTCAGTCTTGAACTTTGTTTATACCACAGGAGTCATGTTCTCTATGACTCACAGAGCCTTTGGCAAACAAAAATATTTAGCCTTTTTTGAAGGGTAAAGAGGCTTCAGAGCAATGCTGAATTGAGAAGACTGTTAGCTGTGCTGAGGAGAAAACTTTGGGAGAAAGCTGCTCACATGGACCTCTGGTTAAAGACAGAGGATCTTAGATATCGTTCAGCAGTGGTATGAAGTGAAGGAAAATAGAGGGAAAGCTGCGGGGGAGGAGTTTGTGAAAATTCATAAATAAAAATTTGTGGCTAACAGTGCTGAAGACAGAACCCAGGTGCCTGATCCCTGAAGACTGAGCATCCGCATCAGACGTCAGGTCTCTGGATCTGGCCTCCCCTCAGAGGCCATGGTAGGATGCTGAAGTCCCTCAGACTGTCCTTCCACTTCTCCAAGACTCCTCCTCTTTAGATGTCGCACAGTCCCCACTGAATAACGTAGGGCAGACTTCAAGTGTAAGAGTCACCACTAATCAAAAATTGCTTGTTCTTACCCCCCAAAGTAGTAAAAACTCTAGAAAATTCAGAGGTAAGGCAACATAAAATATCTTTTCTGCTCTTAAAATCATTCTGCCATCATCTATGTGATCCAAGTCATAAATTCTGATCTGTGAAAAGCTGGTAATTTGCTGTAATGAGGCTGTCCTGTAAACAGGGAGAAGAAAGGGTGAAAGGCAAGTATGGAGAAAAGCACAAAAAGAAATGCTGGGAAAACAGAGCTGGAAAGCTATACATCAGAAGGCACTACTCTATCATCTCAGGCCCCCAAATACTTGATTAAAGTTTGTTGCCGCCTGATGTGGAGGGAGAAAGGAGGACACCGGGAAGCAGCTAGGTGGTGAGGGGGCAGCCTGCGGTTTCCCTGGACGAGGTGTGTCTGCATGAATCACAGCCCGTGTGGTTTGTGCCTGCTCACCCACAGAACGACTCAGGGGAGGCTTCCCTTCCACCTTCCCAGGCCTGGGGGGTCCGTGGGGGCTTTCACAGAGCCACGTAGCCCAGGCTCCTTAACACAACCACCGCAAATCCTAGGGAAGCTCGTCTATGGTACAGAGAGAGAGTTTTCCCAAAGGGAGGAGCACCATGCAGGAAAAAGCTCACCATGGACAAGGTGTTACAGTCCTTGATAGTTGTCTTCCCCTTGGGAACCCCCAGGGAGCAGGGAGGCTGGAAGAGATGCCTTCTCTGCTTGCTGTGCCTGCCATAGCTGCACCTTCCTGGCCCCATGAGTATCGGTTTGCCTTCAAAGGAGTGTAAAGCATACAGAGGGCTGTAGGGGATGGTGGCGGTGGGGAAACAAGGACAGGGGACGAAGGAGGAGGTAAAAGACTGACAAAGATCACGTTAAGAAGACTGTGTTAAAGGTCTCATGGAAGCGTGTGCTGGAAGCATCATAGTTCTCTGAAAGAAATGGTGAGTTGGGTCAGCTTTCCATTGTATCTTGGCTATCTTTGAGCTGACAGGAGACGTTTCTATGGGACAGTGTCCTAGAATTACTGTGACAGTTTAGCAGGCCCTGCATGAAGTTCCCTTCCCTTTTTTTTTGGAAGAAAAATGCAATAAATGGCATTTCAGTCATATGAAAAAAATGCTGTAATATCAGTATATTTTGAAACAGAGTAGGTCAGGAATAAGACTAACTCAAAATAGACCAGAATTGGTGTTAACGGTGAAGTTCACATGCTCATGCAGCCAACGAACAGAACATGACATTGGTAATAGTACTGTCAGATTAGTTTCAGTCTAGCTTATCTTTTGATCCCCTCTCTGGTGGTAAAGCAATTCCAGCCAGAGCTGTGTAAACCTGCTGTTCCTTGTCATGCAGTTGAATAATAAGCACTAAGTGGTTGATGTCCGTTCGTATGCTTACCGTGCTTCATGCTGATAAGCTTTTTCCACAGGTAGGGAAAATAAAGCCCCATATTAACCAGGGCTTTAGTGGGGCTCTGTGGCAGAGCCCCGTAAGGTGTAAGAGAAAGTAATTTACTGTCAGAGATAAAGAGACCAATTCTCAGTCACAGCAGTTGGTTGAAGCGTTAGTTTATATTCACTTAGGATCTGGCTGTGAGACCTTGTTTGGCACTGTTATCCCATATTTACACTAGCATCAGCCAATTGGAAATCACCAAGGATTTGGGGGGTGGTTCCTCGCAGGGACCACTCTGACACCCATTTTGGTTTAGTGCTTTCTTGCTGGGAAAAGTGAACGCATTCAAAAGTGTAATAGAACAGAAAATTAAGAGCCACCTTTTGGCAAGAAAGCTGCTATTACCATGATCTATATACCAGTTATTTTTCTTATTGGCATCTCTGAGCTGCAGTGACATTATTCGAGCTGAGCATTTCCTGAGGACAGCATGTAAATGCTCGCAACTACAAGATTCCTTTCCTTTTGTGTTCAATTTAAGCAGGTTTTTAAAAATTATTTTCAGTCTTGAGATGGGGAAAGCATTCTCAGTGTATGTACGTGCCTTTCATCATAGAGCAGCTAAGATGCTCTTTCATTGTCAGTAATTCAGTGACATGATTTCACTGTAGTTAACCAAAGTAATTATGTGTCTTTGAGATCTTAAAAAGAGGCTAGAGATAGGGGTTACTGGTGGGAGGAGATTCAGTCATTTTCTTCTGAGCTGTGACCTTTAGAGAATAAGCCATGCTTTTGCTGTGTCCACGCTGGCTTGCTGAAATGCAGTTGATTTTCCCCCCACCCCGCCTTCTACCTAAGGCTTACTGGAAGCATCACTTAAAGGAAAGCAAGCAGCCTGTTTGCAGCACTGTGTCTCTTACAGGGTGAGGATATTGGAGCTCCTCATATCTGAATTAGCTTCCAGTTTATTTAGAAGTCCAGCTCAAAGTCTCTCATCTGGTTTGTAAAACTCAGTCTGATTTGCAATTTTTTTGTTTTGCATCACTCACTGCTGATGTTACTGCAACAGCTGAGATCTGTTGATGTGTCAGAGCTCACAGATATTCATTTCTTGGTCTTTAACAGCAAGGAGCTCTTGCCCCTGCTTTTCCCTAGTAAAAAGTACAGAGCCTATGGTGCTCTGTTGCATTGCTTGTTTCCATCCCCAGCTCTTCTCTGAAAGGATAGTTTGGGTTCAGATGAATGCGTTGTGGCACGGAATTGTGAGGACCTTGGAAGCAGCTGCTGGGGTAATTGGCCACTTGGAATTTAAATTGCATCTTCCCCTGTCCCATACTTTGTCCAAGTGCAGTTCAAAAACCTGCATAAGAATATGATGCAGTTTCAGATACTGTTTCTGGAAGCTCCTGTATCCTGATGCTTGGATACAGGCAAATTGGAGGAAATTCAGCACACAGCAACACAGATGATTAGAGGGGCTGGCATGATTGCTTACATGGAAAGATTGATAAATGTGTAATGCGCCTAACTTGGCTAAGCAGCAGCTGATGTTGCGCAGGATCATCCTCTAGGCGGTTCAAGTGCCAGATGAAGACAAATGGGAGGAATCAGTGTGGGCACGTGAAACCGGGACAAACCCAGAGGTAGGAAGCATTTAGGGTGAATAGCAGCCAGTGTTATAAAGACCAAGGCGATCAGCAAGTCCCAACCTTTTTCTTACTGGGAATTCCCAGCATCTCAGTCTCCTGTCCTGGGAGGAACAGGCTGGAAAAAGAGAACAGACCAAATAAGAAGGGCAGACAGGTTGCAACCTAGCCTTTTCCAGGTGGAATAATTTATGTATTAGATGTAGCATGGTTTTCAAAGAAAATGGTGGAAACTCCATGAAACATAAACACAGACAGGCCAGTGTTCCAGTGAATGCTCCACAGGGGTCAATTAGGAAACTGTAGAAGGATGTATTAGAGCATCTATTAAGACTTGTTCCATCTCTAAACTGTAAGATTTATGCCAAATGCCCTCAGCAAACAAAGAGAAGCTAAAAATAAAATCACAAGGCATAATGATTTCCAGTTGTGTTTACTTCCCGTCTCGTTCCAATGATCAGACAGTAAAGTTAGCAGATTTTACCCCTCTTAATCCATGGGTCACTGAATGCACCATTCTCAAATTCCAGGGCTCAGTTTGTGCCACTTGGATTTCTCTCTGGTGAGCAGTTCCTATGACAGAGTTTGCAGCTTTTCTAAATTTTCTTTCTGATTTTTAAATTTCTTTTGGGTATGTGCAGCCAATACATCTTTCCAAGGTAATCAAATCATCATTGTACTTAAGTCATAGGAAAAGAGGAAATAATAATATTAATTCAAAGAACACCATGTGTACCCACTCTCTATTTCTAGCCCAACAGCTATTATTAGTGCATACAGGTCATACAACACTGTGATATTGTGTGTAAAAATATGTCCTATTGCCAATTATCATATCTTCTACCTATCTTTTACCTTTGGGGTAGTACCCAGGGATATTGCCAGTTTAGGAATGTCCATACTTACTCTCTTCAGCCTTTCTGAAGTTCAGCCTGGTGCAAAGGTACGGGTAATTTACTAACCACTTGAACAGCTATATAGAAGCCTAATACAAAATTCCTACTGTGTTTGTCAAGTTGTGATAATGTGATTATGTGGCCAAGAAACAGGGACCTAGACATGTGTTTGTCTTTTGTACGCATATAAAATCTGGTACTTCTTACCTCATTTTCCTACTTAAAACCCAATGAGATTAGGAGAAGGTGTACCTTCTTTTTTTTCTCTTCTTACAAGGCTTTTTGGGAAACCCTGCTGTAGTAATGATTCATGCTGACTAACAGATGAGCAATTTTTGATGGGTTTCAGAAGGCAGTTGTTTCTTTTCCTGGAATTATGTGGATTCTGTTAAGGCAGTAACTGAAAAGTTAAACAAATTTAGCATCAGGAACATTACCTCTAGGACTCTGGCTAGCATCAGTCACACAAGTCTGAAGAGAACCTGCCAATGGAAGAGCAAAGGGTTAAATTCTGTTTTTAGTTTGTGCGTTTGTTCCTATTGAAAACAGTAGCTGTATGGGAGTAATAGAGCAGTACTTGGCCTTAAGCCTTTCTGAACAGCTAAAAAGTGCTGCATTATCTGGATATTCTTTTGCAGACTTTCTCCCTCCAGGAGAAAACTGTATGTACTGGATGTTCTTGAAATAAATGAATAGTGCCGTAAACATACAGCCTCATAATTAACCCATCTTGTCAAAAATGAGTGTCTTCCTAAACTGTGCTGAACCTTGCTGGGATGATGGTGTTCAAAACTCAGCTGTGGTAGACAGCTCTGAACTGAAGCACTGTAATAAGGAGAGAGTTTGTAAGACGAAACCTATGAGATTAAAAAAATGTGATAGATGAGAGAGAGGGTGGAGACTAAAATCAGAATAAGGCAGTTGGTTTCTTTTCTCTTGCGCCTTTTTTTTTTTTTTTTTTTTTAAGTAAAAAAAGCCAGGGAAGGGGGGAACAACTCCCTAGGCAGGGCTCAATTGGAAGTCTTAAATCCCTAAATAAATGTCTTAGGAAATAGGTATTGATCCTTGCCTGGAGAATAGTGCCAAAGACATTCATCAAAGGGGCAGGTGAAAAGACTGAGGTTTTTTTGTTTGTTTGTTTTGTTGAGGGTTTTTTTAATGTACTACGAACATAAGCAGTCTGAGTGGGAACTTTATTATTAATATTTTGCACCTCATCCCATGCCACTTGCACATATGTTTTGGAAATAAGGGAGATGAAGTAAAATTGTTTTAATCTTTTCTTTTCCTGTGGTCTGTTTAGATGAAAGAGTGTTCAGTAATCACCATTAGGCACCTGGCTACCCCCACAGAGTGGGCACATGCTCGATTTTGCGTATTCTCCGTAAATGTCCTTGGATTTTTCCCCCTTTGCCTTTAAAGATGGTAAACTTACAGAACTGTGCCTGAAGCTCTGTTTATTGAATTTCATGCTAAGATGAGTGAGAGGGGCTAATAAACTAGTGCTTGATGTTTCTCTCTATATATATGTGCTTCTCCCTGACCCTGCAGCTGCTTGGTACATCTTGCACAGCTGGTAGGGGCTGGAGTGTCCAGTGCTGCTGGTGCTCATTCACATGTCTGGCAGAGTAAGTGGAAACAGGTTTTGCTGGAAAACACCACTGTTTTCCTGTATTTTATCTTTGCTCCCAACAGCTAGTAAGGAGGACTGATGCAAGGGTCATTTACAAGTTGGAATTTACAAGGGCCTGTTTTAAAACAGAGGAAGGGGCAAGTTCTACTCTCTTGTCAATAGGGGTGTCTGTGTGCATGGAGGACTAAACCAATTTGCCTAAAAGGAGGACACGCCATGGATTTAGTTTTAGCAAGATAGTTTGCTGTGTGGAAGTCCTCTTGTCTGTCTAACCATGATCTCTTTTGTCTGAACTTTGTCCTGTATAATTTTAAAACTGTGGTGAGAATGATGAAGGACCTTTACCCTGATTTAGTGTTCCCTTTAAGTTGTTTAGTTTTGACTGCGTGAGGAGATTAAGAGTGTGCTTAGAGAAGGTTAATCATGGAGACTTCCATGGCCTCTGTGATTCCACATGGGTGGCTCTTAACCCAACTATACAGACTGGCTATAGCTTGGGCTCAAAATGTTCAGGCTGTGCTTAGGAGGAGCTTAGGATAGAATAAGATGAGCCTGCATGGTCCTGGATATGTAAGATTTACCCACATCACCAGGGACAGAAAGGTCAACCTGTATGACCTTGCTGTCAGTGTTCGGGCTCCACCTCGGGGAGTTCCTGAGGCTGCTTGTCCTCCGTCTGTACCTGGCTGTATGTGTAAGCAACAACGAGAGTGAGCAGGTCTGACCTGGAGAACAACTTCAAACTTGGGCTTGGCTTGCAGTGTAAACATACTTTTAGAGGCATTTGAAGAAACTGCAGACGTCCTTAGGACGTCTTAAGAAACTGCAGAAATGTGTATCAACCTTAGATGCCAACCTTAACAAATAATGGCTAAATACTTTCAAAGTCATTGACAGGAAGAGTGTGGTATGCGGGGCATGTGTTTCACTTGAGGTCAGATTGATTAAGAATGATTTAAGAGCAACGACTATGCGTTCAAGTTATTATTCCTTAAAATACTTAGGGCTGGATAAGAACAGACTGAAGTCCCTAAAGGTGCAAATATATATTCATTTAGATAACTAGAACATGGCAAAACCCCCCAAAACTCCAACACCTTACCTCCATCTGTAGGAGTTCAACTGTCTCTATAAATCTGGGCCCTGAGATATTCCACAAATGAGAGATGTATAAATGTCCTGCAAACTGACAGCTAGCTAGATAAGCAAAGATTGGAGAATTGGGAAAACTTGACACAGGCCAGTAGTGGAATTGTAGTCATGAATATCTGTCATTGCTGTGTTCTACTTAGTAAGCCAGTGATGTAGCAAGAGCATCACTATGATGTCCTGGCAGGTTATCAATGGCAAAAGATGCTGTGTTATGAGAGCTGTACTAAAAGTATTAAAATCTGCTGGGGTAAAAAACAAAATGCAGAAGATACAAGAAAAAGAAAGAAAATCTCCTGAAAATACTTTTTTTTTCCCCACCTCATTTTGAAAGTTCCTTTTTCACCTCTCTAACACTTATTGAATGAAGAAACTACTGATTTTTTATCTATGTGTTATTTTTCTCTAGTAGTGTTGTAGGCCACTACAGCTAGCATACATCAGCTTGTGTAAAAAAAAAAAAAATCAGAGCACTAGAGAATTCAAGAAAAACACCTGCATTTTAATTTCTTTAAAGTAAGGAAAGTTACTGCATTTGGGGATTTTGCTTTAGATTTATTTCTTGTGTAAGAAGCCAAAATAAGAGCAGGAACAGAAGTGTTCATATTTTCATGTTGGAACATATCCATTCATGTTTGTACTGTGTTTCAAAGATGAAAGAATACTGAAGTCTCATTTAGACTTCATTTAACTAATGGTATCTTCATTAAGTGCTATAAAAATAGGGATTGCCAAAAAGACAGTAACTGCAGCAGTGGAAGAGTATTCCTAAGAGTCTTCTACAGACACCTTCCACTAAGGCAATGACAATAGAAGGATAAACTCTTTCTACCTCAGTTTTGGTGAACATATGCACCTCTTCTTGTGCACATAAATAGTTTGACAATAACCAGCAGATAGTTCCCAGGCATAAGAGATGGAGATGCCAACATCCAGCAGCTATGATGTGAGAAAGCAGTGTGGACTATATATCTTCATTTTGAATATTGCATATGTAGAGCAGCACCTAGGTAATTCACTTTGCAAAAATGTGAAATGATCTGCCTTCTCTCATAATTTTTCTGCATAAGGAGGTCACAGCCATTTCATTACTTGTTCAGTTTATGTATGAGGTGGTCATAATATTACTGCAGTCATGTAGGATGGTTTGTGAGGGCAGGAATGTATCTATATGAAGAGATTTAAGTGCTCGTGCATAGTTTTACACTTGTGCAGGTTAATATGTCTCATTTGAACTTGGAGCTGCAGAATAGTTCATGAGATGTTCACAAGTACAGATGACTCAATCCAACTGGAAACATTTTCTGATGTCTTTTTTTTTATGTTCCATTTAATTGTGTGTAAGTGCTGCTGAAGGAGCATTGTGTAGGTGGAATTACTTAAAGGTTAGTAAGGGTGATGTCACCTAATGGGATTATTTGTTTGGACTCAACAGGATAGCTAAGCAGTAAAGTATGTCTGATTTCTTTCTTCATGCAAAACTAATGTGAGAAAGTTCCCAAATAAAAGAATAGTTCACGTAATGCATAGAGAAGATTAACGACAAGAGAACAGTCCTGAGATAAGAGAACCGATTTTATATATCTACAAAACAAACCCCAACCATCTTGTTTATCCACCCTTACTCAAATTGATCACTGTTTACTCTCAGGAATAATTGCATTAAGTTTTGTTTGGGTGGGTTTTTTTGTTTGTTGTGTGGTTTTTTTTTTTTCCATAATCACAGGGTTTAAGATATTTTCAGTTCATTGGTGCCCTAACTCACTGGTAAAAAAGTGAGCATATGGTGATTCTCTGAAAAAGACCTTCAGAGAATATTTGATCTTTTCTTGCAAGTTTGTAACCACTTTGCTGCTATAGGCATTGCTCTTTTTATGTGTCAGTATGAATTTTAAGAGAGGCATCCATGAATTGAGTCCCAAACGAGTGTCTCTTTGGGGACATATACACAAATAATGGAGATGGGTTCTCTTCTTTTTACTGAAGGGTTAAGTACGAGGGGAGAGAAGGAGGACAGAAAGACGGGAGAGAACAAAGGAGACAACTGAGTTGAAAAAAGAGGAAGGGGAGAGGTAGATGAGAAAGAAGATGTGAGTATGAAGGAAGGAAAATGGTCTGAGAAGAAGGAACTGAGAAGCCTCAAGGGAAGTAATCTTTGACACTGAGAAAGTTGTCATTTTCAGTATGATTATTCTGAGACTGGTACCTGAGGCTTAGAGAGTCTCAAAAGCGTGAGCCGAGATGTGCCTGTGGTTGGGTTCCTTATGAGGGCTGCGTATTATTGTGTGCAAGATACTGCCCTCAACTGGGTGAAATGTACGTCAGGGGTGAATGGGTTGTACCAAATGTGCATCTTGAACTACGGGAAATCACTCATTGCCACACTTCCTTAATAATTTGAAAATGATTTACTGGAAAAAATAATACACCCTGATAGAGAATTGAAGAAAACCTATCAGTGAAAGTAATCTTACTGGCAGGCTGTGGAAATGAGACGAGGAGAAAAAACCTCCCAAACTAGCTTCAGTTAAGAAAATATAGTTTTCATTTTTCCAAATTCAAATACAATTTTTCTTTACTTTTGATAAGGCTGAATTCTGTTCCCAGAAAGTGTCCTATCAAGGTGAGCCAACATTACACCAGCTACTGCTTCCCTCCATGTCTCTGAGGTACTCTGACGGCAGCCTGGGGCTTTTATGTGGGACTGAAATGACAGGTGACAACTTTGTTTCAGGGAATCAGAGGGGAGAAATAAAATATTGAACACATCTATGTGAAGTTACACAAAACATGCAAACTTTTAGCAGTCCAATGGATGAGCCTTCCTTCACAGTTTTTGACAGGACAAGAGGAGAGTGTTTTTGGCAAGACTCTATGTAGGATCTGAAACTTTTCACCAGGACTTAATCATCAAATTGGTCAAGGTATCTCCGCTGCTTTCCTTACCATGTTTTCACACCAAGGTTTTGTGATTCAGCACAGAAAATCTAAAAACTATTGACATAAGGCCACTGTTTGCAGAATCATTTCCTTAGGTATTATCAATGATGCAGTCATGCTCACACTCTCAATTCACACGTGGCAACTGAGGTGGTAGAGTAACAGCAAAGCTGAGGTATATGAAGATCGATGTTTTTCCACTCTTTGCTCTTCATTTTTGAATTATCCATGTTGATATGTTGTTTTGCTTGGCTTCTGTCTCAGAGTGGGAGGGACAGTGCAGATCTGCACACCTCTGGAGAAAAGAGGTGGGGGATTGCATTGCAGGACACCAGAACCATTTCACTGGTCTGGAGTACAATAAAGTCATGTCCAGTTTGGTCCATCCCTGTGACCTCCTCTCACTGGTACGGCTGCTCAGTATTCTGCTATTACCTCTAAGTGGTAGCTTACCCTGCAGGGCTCATGGTTTTTGAATGTACCTACTTCTGTGTGACTTTAGACTGATTTTTATTTTCCCCCAAGATACTTAAATACTACCAAGGTAATATATAAGATCATTTGCTTTAGGAAGAACCAGGTCTTTATCCTTTATTTTGGGGTTTGGGTTTTTTTGTGAGCCCTTCACTAGCCTAATGTTTCCTATAACTGGTGAGGGTTTTTCCTTTATGAACATAGTTTTCTGGGCACCTAAATGGGTAGTGATATATTGCAAAAATAAGTTTTCTTCTTGAAGTCAGAGAGTTCCTAGCTTCCCCTTTTTTCTCTTAACAGTTTAGGTTTCTAAGATTTAACTTTTTTTTTTTTTTTTCTCCCCTGGGAATTTGAGGTTTATCTGGCATGGGTGAATGGGAATTAGATGTCCTAGTAACCAGTGAAGAAGGTGGCCAATCATGTTTTGTTTCTGACAGTACTGGTGGGAATTCTCTCTCCTGCTTGTCATAAAAAGTCTTTTGTGCAGTTCCCCCCTTTCTTTAGGCTTTAATCCAGCAAAACACTTTCAGCACACAAGTGGTCTCATTTGCTTTCAGTGACAATATTCACAGACTTAACTTAAAACATATATTGGAGTGCTTTGCTGGGTCAGGGCCTGCTTTACTTGAGCTGCATATCAAGTCTGCATGTATGTTATTCTAGAAGTTTCATAACTCCACAGTATCAATTTTTCATTGTACTCAATATTTTCATACAATACCTGTTCATATAAGAGCACAGATTAACCAAAACACATGTGGATAGAAGCATAGATGGGCACCTAGCTGTGCTCATTAGAGCTGGGATATTCAGGGCAGACGTTTCTTATACAGCTATGTTTGCAAAGAGCAAACGTTGCATTTTTTCCCCAATTCATTGTGTTTCATTTTGAGATTTCAGAATGATGACTTAGAGAAATAATCAATAAAGTAATTAAAATAGCCAAGCTTTGCCTACCCATGTTCATGCCAGGCATAGTGATTAACAGCGAATTTCCCACTGAAAGCACCAGTGGATACTAACATGACTTGAAATTGATGCCTGGTTTACCCAGGTCTCACCATCTATTTGAATTTTTTATTTTTTTTTAAAGTTGGCCTATCTTCACACAGAGTCAAGAAAAGAACTTTTGGATGAAAAGACAGGTTTGGGCAGCCCTCACTTTTTGTCAGTAGTAAGCTAAAGGCGTCCCTCACGTAACTCCATTACCTGTCTTTGTGCAACCTTTGGAGCTTTGCCTATATAGGGCAGAGTTAATGTGGGCTGGCTTTCGGCAGCCACAGCAGCCCAGCCTCCCGTCAGGTTTCTGCACTGCAAAGACCTACGAGCGCTAGTGCCTCCTCAGTCTATTGGTATCCGTCTGAGGGCGCAGCCCAGGGTTGTTTATGCTGAGACATGCTAAAAGTACGTCTACGCTGCAATTTCTGCTATAAGGTAAGTAGCAGAGGTATTGGGAGCCGCCTACCAAGAAGCGATAGACTGATTGTCAGCTGTTGGCATGAGCTGGTTAGCTGAAAGCTGCCTCGTGTCTGCCTCTGCCACGCTGCAGTCATCAGAGCAATTTCCCCTACGTACCAGGAACAAAACAGAGACTTATCTTATGCTTAAAAGATAAATTAAGGGTCCATGTGACACAGATAGGGAATTAGTCTCGAAGCCAAGTGTCCCCTGAGTCATTTGAAATGGTAACCCGCGTCGATTCCACCTCCTATTTTTGCCATTTGGTCCTTTTTTAAATAATCTTCTAATCACAATTGACAGCTCTGGTGTGACATATGGGAGATCTCAGATCTGAAATCAGTTTCCTGGAAATAGTTAACTCTGAGAAAGAGGCTTGAGCTGCAATTTCAGTTAGACAGGCAAACCCTCACAATCTCAACCTTCCCCAAAATCCTCGACACAGAGTGGATTTTGATGCTGTATGTATTGTGCTGACTGCATTTTGAAGAACACATTAAAAAAAAATATCTTCCCTTTTGAAAACAAAATACTCACAGTTAGACAACAATTGCCTTGAAAGTTTTAGTTTTCTATTTTGTTTATTAACAAACATTCTTTCTAATATTGATTTTCAGTTGAGAGCTTTGCTGAAACTCAAACCTGAAAATTCTGTTCCAGTTCTCAGTGCTGTAGATATTTTGATTTTGATAGTATATGTTTCAGTGGTCACACTTTCTGAGAGAGAAAGACTTTATCCCTCTTTTACACATTCGAAGAAATGCTTTTACTTCACAATTTCCAAAACAGAAAATTCAATTTTAAACCAGGTTTTTTCTTTACTTGAAATTGCCTATACAAGATGAGATAGATTTAAAAAAAAAAAATTAAAAAATCATGACTTAACTCAAAGTATCATTTAAAGATGGGACCCTACCCTGCATAATGACAGTGCAGCTGTGGTGTCTTGTTCTGTAGGAAACTGAAATAGAATCAACCTCTTCTCCCTGCAAAACCTCCTGCATTCTCCAGGGCAGCATAATCAGGAGTCTATAGTCTCAGCAACCTTCAGCAACCACTAAACCAGCTCTAATTCTCATCTTAATATAGAAGGAGTGACGTTTTTACATACTGCTAAGCATGGGCCTGGTGACCCAGGAGATGGTGACATGCTACCGACTTCTATTGAGGTATACACCAAAGTCTGGACAATTTGTGTCAGCTGAGGTGTTGAGAGAGACAGTTTCAAAATGTGTTACTGTGGTTAAAATTCTAACTTCAGTAAGCTCGCTCTTGTTAAATTTTTCAGTAGTTGCAGATAAGTATGTATTTTTCACTGCTTGTGGTGGTAAGAACAGTGTCTAGGTGATCCAAGACAGGATCTTTCTAGTCCTCTTTTCTTGTTTTGTACCATTACTGTTTTTGGTAAAGAGATTCGGGTCTTATTTCTTCGTGGTGGATGAGATGTGGCTATAAGTAGTGTTTCAAATGGGGTTTGCAAGGGCGTTCAGCACCTTTCTGAATTGGAGATATCTATGTTTTCGTTCTAAATCAAAAAACCAAATCCATTCCAAAATTTTGTTTCTACTGGTATCTCTCAGAAAGGGACAAACCTTGTGAGGATGGAAGCGCCACAATAGGACTGAGTTAAGCTGTACATTTAATGTGATCGATGCATTGCATGCTTAGCCAAAGTAATGTGAGAAATGATGGAAGATGCTAGTGCAGGATTCAGCTGGGGAGGGTGTGCGGGACCCTGGGATTTGGTGGAGAAGTCAATCTTGACCTTTGTCAAGATAAAGAAAGTGGTATGTTAGCCTATGCATTTTAATCGATGCCTTTTTTAAACAGCATTTTGTGTTTGTCTCAGATGTGGTGTGAAGTTTTCACATTAGAATGTGTTAGGTAGCTCACCATGGTCTGTTAAACATATCTCAAAGATGTTAAACTTTATCTCTGCTTTAAGACAAAAGTAATAATATACGTCCTTTCAGTTCCAGCCCAGCTAGCTGGAGATGGCTTTTGCCTCAGGCTTCTCATCATTACCCACAAGATGAGGAATTACTGCCTCTAGCCCATGATTAGTGTGAGCACTCCCTAAACCGCACATTAGGGAACATTAGCCAAGTTTGCTCAAACCACCCAATTAACATTTTAAGCTAACCTGCCGGTTTTTTCTGAGGTGGATTAGGGAGACCTCCCGTGAAGCAGCTCTCCCAGCAGAACGGGGTGTGTTTGTGTGACACAGGCTTTGTAACTTTGGGGGAGCGATTTCCAGCAGAGGGTAACAACAAATAGGAAGTAGCAGGGAAGAGGAGATAAGCTTTTCAGTCAGTGGTGCTACCTGAAGGGTGACGTCCACAGGGCCCAGCTTGATCTGTGGGAGAAGGGAGATCAGAGGTGCTGGGGGGAGACCGGGATGGGATGCGGAGAAAGGCAACGTATTTATATTTATTTGTGAGGGTTTTTTTGCATGATCTCTGTCCTGCACCCACATAAGTGTGCCATTTTCCACATACTTCTGTCTTGAAGCGTGCATCCTGTTTCTTCATCCTGCTGAGCCTTGTATCTGTAGCTAGCTGAAGAAGCAGCTTTTTCTGGCAGATGATCCCCACATGATTGCTGCCTTTTCTAAATCAAGCCCAGAAGGTGTTTATGAGACTTTTGCTTCTGCTGTTCTTCCTCTCTCCACTATACATCAGCCCCAACTATATCTGTGTTGGGAGTCTAATGATCTAAGGCCAGATGTTTGAAACATAGATAATAAGACAGAAGGATGTTTATGCCTGGGGAAAACAGGGATATATCTTTTTTTAATAGATATATTTTCTCTTACTCATACAACTCCTGCCACTTTAAAGTGGTAAGTGTATTCACTTTTAAAGAGAATAGCAGCTCTCCCATTGGGTACGCCTGCGAAGCACTGTAAATTATTTATATCACTCTTCATACTTTAACCAGTCTAATGTTATTTCATTCCAAGATCAAGGGATGTGCTGGGACAAAAAATTTTCACATTGCCGATTTAAAAAGGATCTGAGAAACATATGCATTCCCGGTTGTCACAGCATAACCCCTGGTTGTCTGAAAGTATGCAAGACAGACTGAGTGGAGAGCGGAAGAAAGTAAGCCTCCTACACCCGATTTTCACTTTCCTCGAGTCAGATGGATGAAAACCATTCCTGTCACGTGTCTATATCATACCTGATCTAGTTAAAGCTTTGAAGAGTTGATACTGTAGTGTTAATGTTAACCTGACTGACAGAATCTTTCCCGGAGTTGGCATGAGCAAATATATCAAGAAGATAAATTAATCACTCTGGTGAGCTTCATTAGTACCAACGTGGGGAAAGATGAGATTGCATCTCCCATGCTAACCAGGAATCCTTTATACCACTCCTGAGAAGGGTTGTGCCTGAGGGAAGAATGGCTAAGAATGAAGAAAGTGGATTTGGGGAGTGGAAAACTGTTGATATGAAGTAAATTCAGGAGGGAACAATTAATGAGACAGATGACTGAATCCTCTATTCTTGAAATAAAAGTATATTTGCTCTGTGAATTCACCAAAGAGCGTTACACTGAGATTCTTCTATTCATGTAACATTTCACCTAAGATATCAGGATAAACTTGTGAGAACCTCTGGAAACAATGGAAGCTCATGGAAGAAGTTTGAGCCCAGAACTTTTCTCAAACTTTCTGTATAGATCCGGTCATTGCTGTATTTGCAGAGTACCCAGAGCAAAACCAGACTTTCCTGTAAGTCATCATTGGCTGCTACCTCAATGTACATCTTTATGTAGACCAATGACTTTGCACTCCATAGGGTCCAATCTGCTAGGAAAGTCAGAAGGGAGGGCTCCTGATAACTTGTATGGCTCCTAGACAAGACCTGTCTAGTGGTTTCTACCCAAAGCATTTCACAAAGGTACTGCTCTGCTCGCTTTACAAAAAGAGGGTGCTAAAATATACAGTCTTGTTTCCTGATACCCTGGGTAGTCACTGCTCTGCTGGGCTTGGCACACCAACCTTCTTCTCTTTCCTTATGTCCTACAGCATGTTGCTCTGTAGCCTCCAGAAGGCAGCGTTCCACAGTGGTGGGTGGTAATGGAGGCTCCACTGCAGTACAGGCTGTTTTCTCATTTGTTTCAAGATCCTGGTGAAATGCATTCCCATTATTTTGGCGCTGTATCTTTAGTTCCCTCACCCGCAGCATCTTCTGAATCTCCATTATTCTGAGGGAAATGTTTTTATTAAAGCCACAAATAAACCACATCCTGGGTCACTAGGCACTTGCAGGAAAAAGTGGAGACTAGCATATTACACATGGGAAGGATGACAAACTAATAGAGGCTGTAGCATGGACAGCAGTAGATGTACGGTTGAAGGAACTACAGATGCTTGCTGGATGCAAAAGCAGTGAAAGATGATGACTCTAGGAAAGCAAAAGCAGTCATGTAGGAGCCATTTACCAAATAGTAAGAAGCGGGATTTGTGAATTGTCATGCTTTTTAGCTTTAACGCCAGTTTTAGGGCTTTTTTGGAAGGGGAGGAAGAAGCTATAAATTGAAATGAATCTGATGATCAGTCAAAATGTTTAAGTGAAGAACAATATGCAGGGGTCTGCCTGAATCATCAAGAAAATGAAATGGATTGGGTTTTCCTTTATGACTAAGGAGTTGTAACTCATGACTGCCAAGTGAGAAACAACCTACTGTTCTTTGTTGAAAACTGGAAACAAAAAGGTAACCATGTCTTAAACTTTTTATATTCTTGGGATATTAACGCTTAATATCATGTATTAGTTCAACTGCCCAGGGCTCTCAGGGCCTTCTGACTTTTTTAGCTTATAGAATGAGTTGATGTAACTATCAATATTAAAAAAAGTCTTATTCTTATCCTAAACAGTATGGAGGGTTGAGCGTGGAAATGCACACGACTGTGCAGTCCTGTCTGTCTTTAGGTTAGCTGAAAAGACCCCATTTTGTTCCAGGTCTGGAAGGATCTCTGGGTGCAGCATCTTTGGGACAGTCAGTTTAAGTCCTGAAATCTGAACTCTTCATTCTGTGACTGTGTTTCTAGGCAGAGGGTCTGCTTTTCAAAGTAGGTATTTCCCAAATTTTCTTCTGCAGGTATTGCTAGCACCAGCAAATCACACACTGTTGATGTAGAGGACTTCTTGCTCCACCAGGAAGTTTGCCAAACTTCTACCTTCTTGCTGTAAATTGGGTATTAATGCCTTGTCTCAGACACACAATGAAGTCACGTACCCACATGGAGAGTCTGAAACAGTGTTTACTGATACACACCCTAAGGAGAAAGCTGTATTGCTATTGCACTCTTCTCTCTGTTAAACTGGTACTGGGTTTTCCAGTCATGCCCATGTGTAAGCCTGTGGTCTGGGCCCCACCAGGAAGGAGCTGTCTTCCACCACCTGTTGGTGAAACAGAGGGAAGAAGTTAACTGAAGTGGCACCTCCCATACGTTTCAGGCATATGGGTGAATAAACTGTGACTAATATTAATTCTGTTGTGTGATATCAAAGGTCACGTAATTGTACTGAGAGCATTGTGAGTGAAGATATGTGTGTCAAGTTATCTCAGTTGTGTTGTAAAGTGTCAAGGGTGAGCCACGTGTAATACCGATGATTAACTGTGGTATTACCTATATACCAGGATCTGCGAATGCTAATGAACCTTCTTGTTGATCACGATAGAACTGACGTGTGATAGGAACCTGGATCGGGTTTCTTCTTTATCCGTGCTACAAGAAGTTTTGGTCAGGAGAATGAAAACGTGGTTCTACTGCTGTTAAAGCTAATGAGAGGTCCAGAAGCATATCTAGAAAAGTTTACTGATTGACTATGTGAAGGCAATATTCATGAGAGTACCAAGGTAGGGTGAGATAAAATAATTTAAAGGAGGCGATATCTTGTTACCTACTACAGAGGGAACTGACTTACGTCTTCTGACTGATGTGGCACGTGGCACAAATGCCACAGAGCAATAAAATGTTCTGGAAATGCAGGACAAGACCTTCTCTGAGAGGCTGGGCACGAACCTATCTGCCTTGCTTGGATGTGGCTAGTGTTGGCAAATAGGTGGCTGGCAAATACAGGATACAGTGAAGGGGGAACAGTAGCAAATGAAAAAGGTGTTTGCCTTTGTGAAGTGACCAAAGTGACCAAAGACTCGTGAGGAAACCAAAGCGAGGGAATACTGCCAGGAATACTTGAAAAACAAGTATTTGGTGTTCAGTGGTATTGACACATAAAAATGAAGATACTGGGTTTTGGGTTTTCCACCATCAGGTAGTACTTTTTTCCCTCTACCCTCCCATCTTCTTTAATATTAAAAAGTTTTTCCTCTTTTATATCCACACTTAGTATTTACAAAAGGGAAAAGAGTACCTGCTTAGAGTGGCTAGGGAAGGTGTTTACCTTTTCCTACATTCCTTATGTTAGTTAATATTTAGAGGAGCTATTCTCGAGGCTATAGAGGAGCCTATATTTGAACATGGAGCTTTCTGCCAAATACATCTGGCAGAAAGGTTACCAGTATGTTTGGTTTTGAATGTAAGCACCTGCTCAAGGCTGGAATGTTGACATTTAGTATCTTTTCATGTGGTGTGCTTGCAGCTCTGTTGTATAGTGCATACATGTTATGCTGGTAAATATTTCTTCACTTGCTGTCCTGGAGACTAAAATTGTTTAGGGAGAATTAGCAATAGCAGTGCACTCTTCTGTTCCAGCAGTGATAAACATTTGACTGTCATTATGTTCAGCTTGGACTATTTTGTAAATATTCTGAGCTCTCCATGTGCGGGTTGTCATCACTCTAGTAATCTAGCTTCATCTTGCAAACTTTTATCCATAAAATTCAACCAACGAGACTTAGTAGGACAAAATGTGTGAGAAATGGGTACCAACAGACATAGCTGAAGAAATGGGCCCTTAGAGAATGCTGTAGTATTTAGAGTCTGAGATAACAAAGTATAGTCCAGCACAAATGTCTCACTAATAGATAGTAATGTGTTATGAAACCTAAAGCACCATTCTTGGAGTACTGGGCTACATGATACAGAGTCATTGGGAAGTACGCTGGCAACAAACATATGCTTTTCAAATGGAGTCAAACTACGTTTTGACAAACTTTAAGTATTTCAATTGTCATAGTTTTTCTTTAAAATTATATGTCAGGCAACGACTATGAAGCAGCTGTCATATGCCTGACGGGAATAAAATCTCTCCATTTGTATTCAAAGCTTACAGTGCCTGTCCCGGTACTAAAAGAAGATACAAACACATCAGTCAAAAACATCTGTTACTTGTAATGGATTAAAAAGCACCTGGTCTAAATACACACCTTTTACAAGGTTAGATTTCAGCTTAATTTGAAAGTTTTTAAAACTTTAAAAGCTGAGGGGTTTACTGAGGCTTAGGTTCATCCCTTACAAAAGGTACATAATTGAGGTTAAGTTTTCATGGCTAAGCTCTAAAGCATCAGGAAAACATCTCAACATCTTCATAAATCAGAATAGATTTGTTGCCTGCTGAAACCAGCTGAACGATAGACTCATTCACAAAAGTGATCCTACACATTTTACATTTCAAGGATCAGAAGAAGAGTCTAAGTTGACTGGATCGACTGTTTTACTACAAATAATTCATCTGCCTGCACTAGAGGCCAGGGACAGTAGGTCTCTGTAGCGAGGCCTCATCTGCAGAGCGCTTTCCCTGAGGAAGCCCATCACATCCCACAGGAGCTGTGTTCAGACTGATAAGTCGCTCCATCCTGGGCCTTGCCATTGTTAGTCCTTGATCATTTCCTCTGTCCGTCTGTGCAGATGGGCGACAGACTTATTGGGGGGCTGGGGGAGCGGGATGGGAATGGTGGTGCCCATGTGCCAGACATGGATCATTAAAGTCAGCATTAGCAGATTATGTAGGGCTCAGGTGTCTTCTTGGCGGGATACACCAAGTAAATTACTTATATAAATAGTCATCCAAGACAATTAGCAGCCATAGAGCGAAGCGTGGTGTATGCTGTGCTGTCTCCCTCCCTAAGTTGCAGAGCCAAACTCTTGTAAACAAGAGGTGTAAGTGGGTCAGTTGCTTGCTGGCCCTGCCAAATCAGAAATTGTACTTTTGGCTCAGTAGGAACAAATTGGTTGTGACTGCAGTCATCCTTGCCACCCCTTGCTCTAGTGTATTCCCTTGCATACTGATCCTTAGATGATGTAAATTAACCCGGCTCTTCTGACAGGAGCGCCTGTGCCTCTTCGGCTGTGCCATTAGCATGCATATGCATGGATTAATGGCATCTGCACGTCTCCTGCATGGTTGTCATTGTATACGGCAATGGGGAACAAGGATATCCTGGATTATGGAACCTTTGATATTCTTGTTTCTGAATGAAGAGGGGCTCATGTAAACCAGCTTTGGTGTCTTTGTACTATTCAGTGCGCTCCCATCTGGAAGGGCTTACAGGCACAAATGCCTTTAGGCAGCTTGCATCCTTCAGGAGGATAGCTATGCAGAGATGGGGCTGCGCATGTGGTAAGCAGCCCTGTGTGTGCTGAGGAGCGCTGGCTCGTGTGTTGTATGAACAGCTGCGTGGAATCAGCTCAGGACCAACTCTGAACCTGAGCTGGTTCCAGGAAGAGCAGCATCGCATGTCCGCTCCGCACTCCACGCGTTCACAGGTGTATTGCCACGTGAACGTAACCATACTGCTTCCGCACCTGCACCAGCTCTGCATGCAGTTGGGGCTGCATAAACACAATTTGGTACCTGAAGTAATAAGCCATACTGGACATAAACTGCCTCAGTGGGCTCTGCATCCTCTGCACAGTCTCTATTTCCATATGCACAGGGGTCTGTTACGTGCCTTTGAAGCACTAAATCTGTGTCCACGTTAGATAATTGCCCAAGTACAATCATATCAGTCAACGTGCGACTACATAACGACAGTCTGTTCAGCTTTCGAATGGGGAACAGGCCTTTTAGATACATGTATTTTGTTTTACTTTTGCTGCTGTACTCCCTGATGTCCTGGTCAACGCTTTGGCTGAAAGCAGAAGGCTCCTCTGTATAGGAGAGGGAAGGGGATAAAGAACAGCTGCTTCCAAGAGCCACTTTTAGAAGTCTAATTTAAAGCAAAAGTTTTCCAAAGCACACTTCAGCCTTTTTCCCCCTGTGAGAACAGTGCTTTACTCCATGTGCATCATACGTGAGCAAAATGGGTGTATTTTTTTCTGGCAGAAAGGTAGCTGTTTTCTTTGAGGTTTTTGTGTCCTGTGTGCATTTAACTGCCCTGTGGAATGACGTGAAAGGGGCTTTTTCTGAGTCAGTGTGTTGTCTCAGTCAAAGGGCTGCTAGAGTTTTAGGCTGCCTGTATTATCTTAGCAGTGATTTTATGTCACTAAATAACAAGCTATTAGCACAACCTCACCATTGGGGTTTGTCACACTTTGTGTATCAGTGTGTACATGTGCTTTTTTGCTAGGTCTCATCTCTCCCAGCCTATAGTCTGGCCATTTAACGTGAAGTTCGCAAACAGCATAATAATGCTGGAAATCACAAAAGAGGGAGCTAATGGCTGCAGCTGCTATTGTAAACCTGATTTCCACAGGCTCAGCAGGGCTTGGCGTATTGGAGGCAAGTTCAGTAAAAGGGGCCCTGCTGCTGCAGCTGTGACTGAGCCATTGGATTTTTGTTGTCAGCCTCAAACAGAAGCTGGGCCGTGGAAGCTCCTGACCACCTCCTGCAACTCGCTGAGTGGCCTCGGCCCCAGCGGCGGCCTTACACGCTACAGCTTCCCTGAATTAAATGGAAGGTGTCACTGTACAGGAGGTCAGTATAAGCACAGGCTCCAGGTGAGCACTGAGGAAGCTTTGGTGGGAGTTACTCTGTGGTTTGCCCTCTAAGAGAGGACTTCACAGCCCCAGAGAAAGTAGAGGAGAATGGAGGCATTTATTTAATGCCCAGCTTTGTGCTTCTATGAGAGCTGAAGCAATCCTCCTTGTGAGAGGTAGCCTATGCCAGCTCAAAGTTGATAGTGTCCTCCTTACGGCTTCTTTCAAGCCTGTGATTTTCCTAATGGAGGAAGAACATAAGGCCTTCTACTCCCTATGTTTTCTGTACTTAAAGATGTTTGTTCTGAGTGTATACCACCAGTGTCCACTCAGTAATTCTCCTTTTTGCACGTAGTCTCCCTTGATGCCTTCTATTTGATGTCAGGGCCAGGCCTGGGTTCAGGCTTTCAGTACCTTCAAGGAAGACACAGAGTGGACCACGGAAGGACTAAGCAGTTTTCCTTTATCCTCTCCTGTCCCTCTTCTCCCATGTTATTTCCATGCACTCTGTGTCATGTGTGAGGGGAGAGCCTGTGCAGTCCCAATGTGTATACATCTCCTCCCTAAATTAACATTTAAGGTGTTTGGAAGCACCTGTGCCATTGAGGCTGAAAATGGAGGCTCAGGTCACCTCCAATAATGTCTTGGGTTTCTGTGCAAATACAGTGTTTTATTCTTGTAGATATTCTGGCTGTGCTGTGACATTGTGCATGTTGAAGAGGCAGATTTTGTTGAGACATTTTGGCAGCCAGAAGCCAGCACTCCATGGGTTACTGTTTATATGAATTAGGATGTGCTGGTGGCTTTCCTTTCCTCTCTTTTGGTCTGCACAGCTTTCAAAACATAGTGCAGTGCATTTGTATATCAGACATACCAATGCGTGCCATCTAGCACCCCTTGTTAGATGATTTAGGCCCACAGTGTTGTAATCTACCTATATAAAAAAAACATTTTTATGTTGTTGTTTTGTGTGTCTTATAAATTTAGAGCCTTCTCTCCCCGTTTCAGGCAAATTTGAAATTATCTTGTAGATAATTAAGTACTTATAAACTGGCATCAAGGAAGAGAAAATCTGTCCAAATGCTGCCTGTACTGTGGGAAACGAGGAAAACTTGGCAATTGCATAAGCTAACTAATCAATTAGCACATACACACTGCCCTGCCGATATGCATGCATGTATCTACAAATAACCCATAGCATGTGGCATATCTTGCCTAGTGGGTATGATGTGGGGGATATGTGAGGCTCAGGTTATTGTAGTAGAGGAGAAGGAACCCCAAACAGAAGGTGCAAACCTGTAGGAAGTAGGTAAGGATGTTTATATATTTAAAAGATAATGTTTTAGTGAAAATGCTATAGTTATGCTACAGTGAGGATGTGAATTATACAGCAGAACTTGTGTTTGGTTCTTATGGCCCATGTTATGTATTACTTGGATACCTCACAGCTTGTATGCATTTGTCTTCACCACACATTTTGCCTTTCCTTGCATTGCTGGTGTAAGCATTATCCTTCTAACACCTCGATACCTACAAGCCCTGTCTGTATCATTTAAAAACATTGCAAAATTTAAATACTTTTAAAACTCTGTCCTTATGTGACTTTCTCAGAGTCTCATGGGAAGTCTTCTGCAGGGGAGGAACTGAAGCTGATTCTGCTGAGTTGCAGGGGAGCATTTACATATGCCAAAAGCACGGGCTGCCTTTGCCAGCACAGAGCCAAGGATGCTGGCAGGGCTTTGCTTCGGCTGGTGGCTCAGCCCTACCCGAGCCGTCCTGCATAACAAAACCTGCCCCGTTGGCCGGTTCATGCCAGAGCCTCCTTAATGCCATTGCTCCTCGTGCAGAAAATGAACAACAGTTACCCAGCTCTGCTGGTGATACATCCTCCCATCTGCAGGTAGCAAGCTGGAATAAAGGCACCGCTCCACTCCACATCTTAAGAACTTACACTGCGAGGCATTGACTCATTTCCACAGAGAACTGAGTGCTTTCAACTCTTATTAAAGCCAAGTCAACCATCACTGAATCAGACTCTTAGTTCTCGTAGTAAGAGGGCAACTTGAAGTAAGGCAGCGTGTGGTGGTGGGGAAGGGAGTGGAGAGGAGTTGTATTTAATTCATGAAGTATTTTTGAACTTTCATTGAAAACACAGATGGGGATTATTGGAAGGAGGATGAATGACTTTTTAGAAGGCACTTTTTTTTTCTTTAAAATCTTTTTCATTTTTTTCTTGTGAAATTTTGAAAATATTTAAAGGAAACCAAACGTCATTGCAAAAATATATCTATACTGAAAACAAAAAAGAAAGTTTTAATAAAAACTTCTGCAACTCCTATTCACTAATTGCATTTAACTTTCATTCTTAATTTAAAAATCTCATAGTTCAAACAGTTTAAAAAAAAAGTTTTAAAATTTCCTCTCTGAATTTTTTCTTTTGTCTGACGTTACTAATGTGATCAAATCAGTTCAGCTCAGTTTCAATTAAGAAGATGAATGTATTGAGACTCCCAACAAGGCTGTCTGTCAGTAGCACGGGATTATATGATCCTGCCATTTGGCTCCGTGTTTGCTCTTGGTGAGGCTGATAATTTCATCACCCTCCCTGAAGTTGCGTTTCATTCTCCATAAATTCTTTAGTGCCTCTTTAAGCCTCTCATATTGGAGCACTTTGTCTTCTGAAATGCCCTAGTTTGATCCATCATTATGGTGGCACGTCACATTCAGTTACTGTATGTGTCTCACTAGGTGCAATGTAATGCTGGCTGCCAACATAACTAATTGTGAGTGAGTCTTGCTCGTGAGGCAGCTTGCTGAAAAACGCAGCTGAGAATACCGTTTTCAGAGTATCTGCTCTTTGAACTGTCTTGGCATCAGTGAAATGCTTCATTATGAAGAGACATAATAGAGCCATGGGCTGTGTCCAGGCTAGGAAACTTCTGCCCAAACTCCCCACTGTTGCTACCCTTGGTTCGGCTCTGCCGGTGATAGCATCTAAGGAGATAAATGAATAGACTGCTGGTTCCCAAAGCTTTCGGAGTGACACTCGCAGTTGTGGCCGCCACAACCTTCTGCTCTGTTCGCATTTGCCCTCTACAAGCCACTGCTCCCCTTCCGCCGTCTGAAACGGCTGCTGCTCCCTTCTTGTCTGCCCTGGTCCTTCCCCTGCCGCACGCCTTCCTCCATGGCCCCCGTGCTGCTGCCGGTGCTTTTTCTCCCGCTCTGCTGCTGGCTCTGGCTGGTGCTGCGGCTGGGACTAAGTGAACGAGCCCAGCAGAGCTTGTTCAGCTTCGTTTGATGCCTCGCCCGCGGTCCTAGTGCGCTTCGTCAGGTGGGAATTGGTGATGTGAACACAGCTCTGCTTGCAGCTTCCAGCACAGGCATTTCATCCTGTGCCAAGCATGTCAGTGTGACACCCAAATTTAGCATGCCAGTCACTGTTGCTTCCTCTGCTACAGCTCAGGAAGGCAGAGTGGGAAATTGTGGCAAAAATACTCTATTATGTTCAAAGAGAGACTGATAGTGCCATTAATAAAGCTATTGCCAGCAAATAACACCTCTGTATAGAGAGAGACTCACGTTGCCCTTTACAACCATCTGTCCTTTCTTTGTCTCTCTCCCGCACTACCTTTGTGCTTTTTTTCTGTAACGTCGATTTGAAATACTTTTGCCTTATTGGTTCCCCAGGCTTATGAAAGTCGAGTTGCTTCTCCAGAGAGAATGAATTACACCTTGCTGTAACCCTGCTGTATAGCATAAAAGGTTTGCAGTTTTAAATTTTAGCTTTCTGAGCCCATTTTTGATAGTTTGAAGCACCGTGAATGATGTACAGGTAGTGTGCGTGATACAAACCGTGCCTGATGTAAATCTTGCTCATGTGATCAGTCCTCTCTTTTCTGCCCAAGAGTGGCATTATAAACAGTGTCGCCACCTGAAGTATCATCTTCAGTATCTGAAACAGCAATGCGTGAAATGATGGTGGTTGTTTGCAGGTGGTCTTCAAAGTGAGGTCACACTGCTAGCTCCATCACTTCTGACATTGTGAGCATGCTAATTTCCGCGCCCCCCCCCGCCCTCCAGCCCCATACCTTGGGACTGTATATAGTAATACACTTTGGAATCCCTTCCTCCCCAGTTTCTCAGCCTGCAAAGTGCTTTTGGAATACATTTTCTCTGCAACCGTGGATGATAAAAAGAAACTATTTCCGATGGAAATGGAAAATCTTGCCTTACCATTCCCCTATCCTCTCAGGATCTGCAGCCTAAAGAGGAATATTAAATATGCAATGCTGTGAGAAAAATGGAAGAGCTACAGTTATATAGTTCATTTCATATTTTAAGGATATTCTCTGGCCTTTTAACAGCTAGATGTAAGGCTGTTAATAAACAAAATCCAGGAAAAGCTGAGGTTTAGAGAAAACTAAGACCTATCATGAACTTTGCCTATACATGTATACATACCCCTGTGCTTTCTATGGATGTGTTTTCCTTTCCCTTCACTGTCTTCCTCCTGGAATACAAAAGTGTTTTTACTTGTTAAGACTTAATTTTTTTTTAAATATTCTTTGGCTCCAAGCACGTAGCAATGGATCTGAAAGGGAAGCATGAAGCTTTGAAAAGGCCTTCCTTGAATTTCCGCTACACTAGCTACCAGAGCGGCTTTTCTCAGGAACTTATTACTGAGTACAGACCTGCCTGGGAACTGAGGCTTCAATTTGTTTTAGAGTGTATGCCAACCACCCTGCTCAGTATTGTACATCTGGTTATGGTTTTATGCAGCTATCCTTGTCATTTCCAAGTCCTTTCCATGTAAAAGAAAAACAGCAAAGTCACTAAGTACTTGCAAGAGAGGAGAACCATTAGTTGGAAAGAGTTTTGAGCAAGTAGATTTTGATCCTGAAGCCATACAGTTTTAAAAATAGTATTTCTTGAGTATTCCAGGAGATGCAACAATAGCTGTGAGGATCAGCCTCTAATGGTTTAACTTCCTGTATGTGTCTACACACCAATAAGCTACTCGTTATATCAGTAGCAATAATTCTCAAGGTCATGGGCATGTTCTGCTCTAATCTTAGTCTGCTTTCTCTATCAAAGTGGGATGGCAGCAGTGTGCATGTGTGCTGTGAGCGCGAACTGAATTCAAAACCACACTGTACAACATTTCAAGGGCAAAGCTGAAGCTAGGTCATCGCTGAGTTTTGCATTTCGCTTAGAAGAAGAAAGAAAAAAGAAAGAGAAAAAAAAATGGGAGTGGGGGTAATCAGATAGTTCAGTTTTGTTACTGTGCTGTTTTCATTAAAACCATAACTGCAAATAGCTTTGAAAATGTTTAATTACTTCTTTCATAAAAGGCTATTTGACACACAAATGAAGGAAGAACCAAAGTGATGTGAAATAACTGTTACATGAACAGGCTTCAGGCTTGGGGGCCTTGAGTGACCTCAACTTTTAACATCAGTATGGTCTTAGATCAGCACAGGCCTATTATGACATTATAGCCTTTTAAAATTTCAATAGATTAAATTATTCTGTTTGTTTAGGTTTTATTATTTGTTTGAGGATTGTTCTTGTTAGTATGGTTTGAGAAGTATTAGGTGGAAAAGCCTTGGGAGTGATGTGATGGAGAGGCATATGACAAGGAGAAGATTTTGCTGTTTTGGTTTTTTTTTTCTCTTTTAGGTGGAATGGTTGTGATTAAAGGTGGGCGATTATCACTTAAAAAGAAAGGTTTCCAAATATCCATTCACATACATTTACTTTACAGAATGCGTGACCCCTTTTCCCTTACCACTACAGATTTATTTCCTATAAAGTTTAGTTCCCAGGAACGAAAGCGTTATAGATACTCCTGCCAACATATATCCATCTGTGAATGCTGGAGTGCATATTTATATGTTTTAATCAGAACATGGGGAGGGGTGCTTGTGGCCTGGGAGTCATTCGGTCAGGAAGCAGATGGCTTCGTGGCTGCAACGAGCACACGATGCGAGTTACTAGGACCAGTCATGAATGCTTTCTGAGCGATACTCATGATAAATAGTGAAGACGTTGTGCAGTCTGGAGGAGAAGTATGTTTCTACAAATCAGTTTTTCAGTATCTCTGCATTTGTAAATTATACTGTTTTATTACATCAGTTGCACTGTTGATATGTAAATGGAAAAGTTAACCATGTTCTTTGAAAACCTTGCCAGATGTCATAGTTAGGTCTGATGCAGCAGTATAGCCAATTTGATGTGTGTAATTTTTGTTGAGAACTAGATAGTACACGCTTTAGAATTAGAAGAAAATTTAAAAAAATTATTATTTTGGCCTGTACTTAATGACAACACTGCTAGATTATTGCAACCATTTCACTAGTTGATTTGTCATGTGTTCTGGTCTCAGGGACCAGAAATTCAGTTTTCACTGAGAAATTCTGCCTCAAATGTCGGACTGGTTCTCTTCTGGCATGTCTTTGTTACCAGTTAGGGCAGACTTGACTTTGCTGCTATCAAGGCTTCACTTGCGTTAAATATTTTGCATCATTCGCCTGCAATGTATGATGTGCTTTAACCTCTCGGGGTTTGGACAGCCCCATATATATTTCTAGGAGACTTTTAGGTTAATAATAATTAATAATTAGTTATCATTAAAATATGACTTGTATATGATTATGCTTTTTGCTAGAGACTAAGCATAGCTTTTTAAATCTAATATCAGAATACAGAGTAGACAGAGTTCCTATTGTTTAAATACATTTGCGGGAGCAAATCAGTTCCCTCATCTGCTGGATCGATATTGGTGTTCCTGGATCTCAAAATGCAAGCATGTCCTTCAAATAAAATACTGCTTTATTTGTATGGTGGTCATGAAACTCAATGCATCTTTCACAAATTGAAATGGCATAAACATAAAATTACTGTAAAAGAAGAATTGGGCAGAAGGTAGAATTTTTAGTGAGTATTTTGACTGCCATGATTGTATTTTCTCATATAATAATAATGATGGTGATTGGAGCTTACTTCCCTTAAGCTGATCTCCATCGTTCATTCATCCATAAGTTGTGTTTGAATGCAGATTGAGTTCTGGGTGGAGAATTATTTCACACAGCTTTTCCCCTTTTGATCTTTTATTCAGTTGAGCTAGTGGGATGCCCTGCTTCCATTTCTAAGGTTTTTCCTTCATCTTTGTCTTTGAATAAAGCACTGGAGAATGCTTTGATATTTTCTTTCAACCTAAAAATGTTTTTCTTAACCTTTATAATACCTGTTAAGTTTAAGATAGAGGGAACTAATATTGTATACATGCAGAGTGACACTTTTCTCTGTTCCCTCCCGACAGGCTTGGAGCCTGTATTGCTGGGGGCAAGGGGGTGGGGGTGGTGTAAGTTAAAAGAACACACTTGCCAGCCCACGGGCAGAGCACTGAATCAGTCTCCTCCCTTCTGCTATCAATGTCATCACCATTTCTAGAAAAAAACTGGTTTTGTAGTTTTTCCCAGCGTAAAAGATTGTGTTTACTGGATCCACCCAGGATTTATGGCAGTAGCTCTCCCCTTAGGATGCCTATTATGTGTCATGCACAGAAAAGATTGGAATATTTTCCAAATGATTCTGGGCATACTTGAGTCCTCAGGTCCTTCAGCGAATCTTACCCTGGAGTCAAGCAGAGCAATGAACTGCATTATAAAAAAGTAGCTGTGTTGATATTCTCCCTCCACCCCCTGCGCAGGAGAGGGGCAAAAATTGCCACCATGAAGAGGCTCACTCATGCTGGGGAAGAATGCCACGAAGGACTTAAGGTTTTTGTGGGTTCAGAAATGTTGTGCAGATTGCAGAATCCCCCATGATAATCTGGGAAGGGCTTTGCCACTTCAGTTTTGCTCTGAGATGATTTGGCCAGGGTTACTCTGTAAAACTGTGACAGAACTGAGATTAGAAACCTGGGTACCTGAGTTCTCACCAGGCAATGTAGGAGGGACCTCAATATTTTCCTTCTGGGCAGCTGTAATGATGTCTTTGTGTTGCCCTGACCTGGCTGTGCTAGAACAGAAAGGTGTTTTTTACTGTCAGATCCTTCCTATCAAAAAGTCCTTGGTTTATCATCTAGCAGTGGTTTATCTGTCAAGTTCAGTTTTATGCTGTCTGTTCTCAGCTTCTCAGTCCTCTGACAACTTGGAGATAAATATCGCACAGGAATTATACCCCTCTTTGTGGACATTTTCTATTTCTTCACCCTCCACCTATGACTGATCTTGCACCACTGAGCAATCTACAGAACAGGAGCTCCTTTTAATTATCCTGCCTGATGAAACAGGATCCCATTATTTAATGACTTTCCCCCCCACTTTGGTTAACTACAGTCAGCAGTTTTACGAGGCACCCCTCTTTCCCTTTAGGAGTCCTGGATTCCTGGTCTGAAGAGCTGTAATCCCACAATCATAACTACTTTATTTTAGCAGTTTTTCTATTGGCGTTTCAAGTCATTTAGTTAATAAGCAACAATTGGTATAAGACACTGAAGATTAATTTCCATGATACAATGCCGTGCAGTTTATTGTAGGAACAGCTATGAAGTGGTTGTACTGACTGGCAAGCGACACTGCTTTGTCCCAAAAAAGGCACAATCCAGATGTCTGGATGCCAAACCAGACCTCCTGCATTCTAGATGTTGATCTTACACAGACATACGTAAAAATGACATTGGTTAGGAATACACCAACAGTCCTTGACTGCGTTTCAGTTAGAGTGAGGGTACAGTTTCAGACTTTCTGAATCAGTTATATACAGCATACTCTTGTCTAATCCCATCCTCATACTTTCATTGGTAACCGTAAAGCCTACCTTTCTTAAGTAAAATAATGATTTCTTAATGCAATGAAGAAATTATGGATTAGCACTGCAATATGCTATGCCAATCATCTGATGAATTGTGTGGTAAAATCATTCCCAAATTATCCATTTGCTTGGAACACAACTTTAGTCACTGTGTTACCAAGGAAGAGGTTGCTTTTCTTCCTTTTCTTTTATTCAAGCTAAAAGTTAAGAGGAGTGTTGGGGAATTTGTTTTGCCAACGTTGATGTATTGGATCCGGCTGGGCAGGAGCCTGTGTGGTGCTGTGTTTAGGATTTGTGGCTAAAACAGTGTTGATAACCCACCAGTGTTTTGGCTATTGCTGAACACTGTTTTCATGGTGTCACGGCTTTCTTTTTCCCACTCTAACCCCTCTGCCAGTGAGTAGACTGGGGATTAGGAGGGGTCGCAGCAGGACAGCTGACCTGAATTGACCAAAGGGATATCCCATATCATATATATCATACCGGCAATAAAAGCTGGGTAGAGCAAGAAGAAGGTGAGGGCTTTTTCTTCCAAGGTGGCCATTTCTCAGAGACTGGCTGGGATTCAGTCTGCTTGTGGGAGGTGGTGAGGGATTGCCTTTGCATCACTTGTTTATTTCTTCTTTCCTTCAGCTATTAAACTGTCATTATCTCAACCCATGAATTTTCTGGCTTTTGCTCTTCCTATTCTGTCCCCCATGCCAATGAGTAGAGTGGGGTGAGTTAGAGGCTGTGTGGGTGCTTGGCTTCTGGCCAGGGTGAACCCACCACAATTGAAAACTTTTTAAATGAATACTTTTTAATCCTCTTCTACACAAGAAACTGCCAGCATCACTCTCCAAGATGCTCAGCCTGGCATTCTGTTCCTTACCCTCCTTTTCCCATTACAGGCCAGCCCAATACTTGTGCTATCCCTTCATCTTTCTGATGGCAAAATCCTGTTCTGCTTCCAGTTTTGAGGAGAGCTGAATGAGCCCTCTATTTACGAGCTACAATGCAATTAGCATTTGCCTAGCTGAATTGGTTGTGAAGTCCTTTAACAAAAGTTTTTAAGGCACAGAATGTAACAGTATAAAGAATAAATTATTTTTGAGTACTGTGGGGGCGTGGTGGTTCCTGGTTGGCACGTTAGAAGGGCTGTAGGCTAGAACTTGATAGCAGTACTCCAGCTATATACCATCTGCATTTCTTGTAATGACAAAAATAATCACTGTTTTTCTGCACTGCTGTCAAAATGCTGAGCCAACATGCCGATCTGGGAGTGTGATCTGGAGTTCTGGTCTGGCTACATCAGCTGTGCTTTTCAGCCAATTCCAGCAGCAGATTCTGTAATGCTGGTGAGGTTTGAGCCAGGAAAAGTACAGATGTTGCAGCATTTTGCAAGTACTTTGGCAGTTCGAAAGACTCAGTCCAGTCCTTGGGTCCTTTTTCTATTTGTCTTACATGACACTTGTGGCACAGAGCAGAAGCAAAAGTAGGCAATCCAGCGAAAGCAGGGATTCTCCCAGTAGAAGCAGCCATACAGTTGGTCAGAGCCACTAATAGCTCTTCAAATTTACTCACCTAACATTTGCACTACCAGAGAGAAAGGGTATTCAGCTGCAATGGTGGATCCTTGAACTCAGAGACAATTGGTTACAGCTGAGGTTAGGGTTCTTAGGGGTCAACAGAGGTTTATTAGCATTCTCTTTGCCCACTTTCTCCTCTCAAATGTACCGACAAGCCACTTCTAGTCATCATTGACTCTGAGGTGACCTGATCCAATTTGCTCTGACAGCCATTACAGTAGTAAACTTAGAATCTTATGTTGCTGTTTCAGGGTGAGATAAATGTATAGACTTGAAAGTTATTTCAAGGAGGAGATCAGTCAATTGGAGAGGATACCTCAGGTTGTCTTGAGTAAGTCTTACCCTACGTTTGTGGTGTGTTTTGATTTTTACTGAGCATCAACAGTTGTATGCAGATGGCTAAAACACTATTTTATCAGAACTGCTTTAGCAGTGAGGCAAAGAAAACCGATGGACTTGTTCCAAAATCTAGCCAAACCAGTCAGTTAACTGCATTCCACAATCTTTACATTAACATTGGAAAGTTTACTGTTGTGCTTTCTTATGAGACATGCATATGGGCGTAGAAGAATGACTAGGGGGTAGCCATAAATCCAACTATTACTCTAATCTTAGTGGTATTACCATAGAGAAAGCATCAGTCTTTTCCCTTGCGCTTTATTTGTGCTGGGCCATGTTGGTATGTGGCATCGGTTTCATATGGAAAATCCATGAAATGTATCAGTTACTGTGACTGGCTACAGAGACACATAATTTTTGGATCATCCAGGAATATAAAGACCATTGTAAAGAATATGTGATATAAAGTGGTACTGAATGATGATGTTAATATAATTATTCTGTCTTGAAAATAAGATGCAAAATTCTGCTGTAACAAACCTTTCTGAAGTCAGTGCTAGAGAAAACACCTCTTGCCAAACGCCTCACTCAGACCTGACCTCCAGCAGTTACAACAAAGTACAGTTCATAATTTCTGCTTGTGTTGCTCTGTGGAATTTGTGTGCATTGATCATGACCTTGGATTTGCTGTTAAGCTTGAGAACGGTCAAAATACTTAGTGCACAGAAATGGAAAACTCTTTTGGCAATGCCTTTCTTTGAACATATACATGATTTAAAAAATAAACTCAGAACTTTAAGTTTACCTGTGTTACAGACAGAGAGATGATTCTTGTAAACCTTTGGCAAGAAATTGAGATCCAGCAGGTGGTAATTTACCTTCTATTCATCTGTAGCACTACAATGAAACACGGGGAAAGTGCTTTTATGAAAAGACAATACTGTTTTCATTTTTTGACAATTAAATACAAATCATCATCCAGCTGTGTCTCTTGCATCAGACTGTGACTATGCAGCTTTCTGCACCAACATTGGTGCTAGTGATATCGTATATCTAGCTCCACCATTTATCTTGGTCTCTAGTGACTCCTCAGCGCTCTCCAGAACCTGGCCACCAAATGTTTGTTCAGAGAAAAATGGACAGCTTTCCATAACCAAATGTGTGATTTCTCATTCACACTTTCCATATAATCACATAGTTTTGGGGTCCCCTATCTCTTCTTCCCCTTGCATCCAATTTCCTAAGTCTTGAGCGTCTTATGAAATAATTTCAACATTCTTCTGTAATCCTAACATGCTATGCTTTCAATTTGTCTCAAGTATTCCAATTTTTTATTCAGTGCAGTCTATAATAACTGGGGGCTAGCATTTTTTTTTATGTTGTACAGAATAATGTGTCAGCACAGCACTACAAGAGAGCTCTGTAATTACTTTAGGGATCGGTGAAGGATGACCAAGTATGTTGATACATGCACTGTGCTTCCTCTTCAGCAATAGAAAAATCAGAAAGGTGTAGATAACAGCCTGCATGCTTAAAGCAACATTCACACTCAATTGAAGTAGTACTGAATGTGACTTAAGATGGTGAGATGGTGACATGCAGAGGTACCTACTGGACTTGAAATCTGTCGTACTGTTTTGCTGCATTTTCAGCAAAATTTCTCAACTTTTGCTTTTACTGTACTCTAAAATTTTGCTCTGTATATTCCATGACAATTCTAGATCCTGACCTGTGCTACCTTTTTTCAGGTAAACTCCATGAAAAGTCAGGTTCAGGAATACTTGATGCAGCTGCCAGAGACAGGGAACAAAGTTATTTCAAAACCACCATAAGAGTCAGCCACTTCTGCTCCATATACAAGGTATTTTTCCTTATGCTACCTTCTCTAACAAGTAACAGCACATACATTAAAACACCACCACCACTACACACAACTTTCCTCTATAGAGCAGATGAGGAAGAGCTATACCATTTATAAAACATAATTAATGCTTGATTTAGCTTGTTATACTAATGGAAAGCCTTTCCTTACTACTGTGGTGGGAACAGAGAAGCAGCGGTGACTCTTTGCTGAAGGGGCTCTTTGGCACTCACTCACTTTGTCCTTGGTTGGTATTGTGCATTTTAGGTTAGAGAATCCAGCAGGTTTGTCGCTGGGAAGTTTAGGAATTGCTGACACACTTGCTGTGTCTATACTGTTTTTTAAGGGCAGCTCCAAGGTCTTGAGACGAGCTTTGCTGGTACAGTTCAGTGCAAGAACGACTGGAGCGCACCCAAGAGAGCAGGTGCCTGCGTGTGTATTAGCTCCTCTGCAGGCACGCTTGCACAGGCTGTGCACATATGGGCAGGGCATGGAGCGTGCAATGCCCGCAACCTGTTCTGAACTTTCTCTTTCACTGTGCCGGAGGTATAGACACACTGCCTCTGGTTTTGTGCCAAGGACACCAGGAGAGTGTCAACAAAGGGAAAGGTCTTGGAGCACTGTGGAGCAGCCTTCCCAGCGCAGAGAGCGCAGGCTGATGTGTTTCATTTGCCCTGGTCCTGGTTCTGGAAATACTGGGCTAGCTTCTACAAGATGCCACATGTCCTCTATGCCACTTTATCAAATCTTAGAGGTCAAATAACAAGAATGTCCAGTAAACTGAAGATTCCCTTTGTGGTACTGCACACGGTGGGGAGCAGACCAAAGTGGATCCATTTCTAGGGTGGGGGAATCATAAAGAGCTGCTCTGTGTTCTCCCAAATGGAGCTGAAGCCAGAGTTTATTAACTGCAGCTGGAAAACTGGTTCAGAATAGTAACATGTCCTTTAGTAAAAGCATATGATATCTGCATTAACAACAGGTCTTATCCTTCTCATTTAACGTTCTCCAGACTGTTGTGATTAGTTTGAAGTACGTTATCTCATAGGCATTAATTTCCCTGGACCTACATAAAGACACATCTTTTTTAATAGTTCTAAGTGTCCTTATTGCATATCCCCATGACATTGAACCCTGCAGGACTTCAGTTCAACTCCAGAGGTTGCTTCTTGGGCCTCCCAACCTGTCCACAATTTGCTGGTGGGTTTCACCTAGTTATACCCTTTGAAGACAACAGGATGGTACACTAAGAAAACAGGCTTAGCAAAAGAAACACCCACACAATTAAAATGTAAAATATGACAGATCTATATTAAGCATCACATTTTTGAACACAATCTGACTCTGGTCTTGTCCCTAGGTTTGGTTTAAATCTTCAGGAAACTCCAAGTCTTTCCATGTTGCCATCTGGCAACAAATAGACTTATTTTGGCTGAAGAATTCCCCTTTGTTAAATGGTCTCTGTCACTGTTTGGTCAGGTGGAGAACACTGCTGTTTTAACTGATATTATCTCAGCCTGAGTATGTAAGCTCTCACTCTTAGTGTGTTTTTGCAAAGCATGTCTAAAGCCAGACACATTCTGTTGGCTAAAGGCCCATTGCTTCCTTCAGCAGTCCAGGTGAGGGATTCTTGATTGTTTGATTTCATATTTACGGACAACCCTGCCAGTGTCTAGGTCTTACTACCAAATGGATGATTTAATTCCCCAAGAATACAGGATACAGATAGCAGTCACAGAGACACACGAAATTCATAGTAACTGTACAAAGACATTTATGCAAACTACTGCAGTCTGCAAGTAAAATTCTTATGGTAAAATTCTTATGGTAGTTAGTTGCTGGAGGCTCATTTGATTCACTCATTGCTCTGCTGGGGATGTAAAGCAGCTCTGCTTTTGTCATCTAGTGTTATGGTGACAGAAATGAGCCCGCTTCTTCAGACTCCTGCCCTAGAACCTCAGCCCAGTTGCCTTGTTTGCCCTATGTACATCTGTATTCAATCGTGAGACCTCAGAGATGCACCCACTGCTTCCCCTGCCATACTGGGCTGCAGTTTGCTGGAAGGTACTGAGAAAACTTGTTTGAATTTTCTGGGCATGAACCTTCGGTATGATACTGCAACCGTGGTCGTATGCAACTGTGTGTTGCCTGCATTCCCTCCTGTTGGGAGTTTGGGTTGCTAGCAGAATTAATTACACTCCCTTGAATTTTGACCATTGGCTGCTTTGCTCCCACCAACTTGGCTTTAAAACATTGTGAGGCTTTAAGAAAATGGCTGTTTGTTTGGATAGGATCCATTTTTGAGAAAAAAGTTCAGTTATGTTGACTTTGCTGCGAAGACAGGCCTAAGGAGGTAGATTCTTCTTGCTTCCCTTAAAGCCTTTTTATACAGATACTGTCTGTCCTCTCAAGGAGGAAAACCAGAGACATAGTGTTAACAAGCCCTCATGCTAGAAATGAAAGGTGGAGAAGAGTGATCTCAAATCATCAATGCAAGGGTCTGTGTGGTAGACTTTGTGGTGTGGAGGAGATGGTGAAGATACACTGGCATTCTCTCTGTGAAGATTCAGTTTCCAGTGCAGATTTCATTAAATTGTAAATCCTTGTGTTGTGGTAGAAACATTGCCTGATGAGATAATGGATTGCTTTAAAACCACAACTTTCTTTGGAAACACAAGCCTGGCTTTACTATTTTTTCTATAGCTATCAAGAGCTTAAGACATTGATTTGTCTGCTCAGGCTGATTACCAGACTAAAAGATAGCGTAAATTCTCTATGGCTCTGTCTAAACAAGAGTAGCCTGACCTAATAACATGTTTCCTCCTTTGTCTACATGCTAACTCTAGAATTACACTGTTTTTCTGTGCTTAGCCCCAGGATGTAAAAATTCCATCCCTCCCCATGTGTTTACTTGAGCAAAATACAACTTGACAAATCTCTCCCTTGTTTAGAAATTCTTATAACTGAAGTTTAAACATATTTCCCAAGAGGAGAATTTCTTGTGCCTTCCTTTCTACTGTCTTTCTACCTGTCCCTTCCCTGTCCTGGTGTTTAAAAGGAGCTTATGCATTTTAATGTTTTCCAAGTTGTGCAGAGCTGAAAAAGGGGGAGGAACATGCAGCCATGACAAACCTCAGAGCTGCTGAAGCTGCGTGGAAGGCAAACTGAGATGTAAAGCCCAGTCTCACCACCAAAGGCCCTAGGGAAGCTGGGGAGCCATGTGAAGAGAGGGTACGGTGTTTGTTTCTGATGGAATTTTGTGATGTGCCTGTCCAGGGCGGATCGAGGTCTCTAAGAATCAGAGGAAAGTATTCATCTTTCTAATGTTCCCATGAGGTGGAGCAGTGCTATTTCTGTTTTACTGATGATAAACGTGAAGACAAATGGAGGTCTACATGAAGGCTAGTAGTCACGGAAGACCAACAAACTGGGCTCCTTTGTCTGGAGGAGCCTCTCTGTTTCCACAAGCCATAGGAAAAACAAAGATTTGCTTAACTATAGCCAGCCTTTTGTGAATCTCCCCCGCTTTCACCCTCCCCCAAAGAGTGACTTTTTCTAGGTCATGCAGAAATGATTAAATAGTACCTTGGAGCAAGGAATGTCTCCCACTTCTTATAATTGCCAGGCTAGCATGCTGGCCACTCGACCATCTTTCCTGACTATTGTTCAGCTGCATGTAACCATTAAATAAAGTTTTCCTGTGGATATTTATGTAGAGTGCCTATGGTACTTCAGCAGAAGCAAATGGTGGTAAAGTCTCTCTCAAATTACTCTGTTACCACTGACTCCAGTCTTCTTTAGATAGTAGCTGATAAAGTTCAAAACATTAATTTCCACCAAAAAACAGGAACTGGAAGCCCAGGGAGTTAATAGGGCTTTTTCATCTCAGCCTAACTCTCTGATCTAATTTCAGATAGCAGGAAATATGCCAACTTTAGCCACTAATTAGAGTTACTCTTTGGAGATTATTTGTAGCAGACCTCCAAGCTTCTTATAACAAAAATGCACTGACAGTCCTGCCAGCATAAATATATTAGATGTTTGTAGTGTAGAGGCCATTTGAATTATGCAATGAATTGTTACAAAGAGCTTTAAAATACATCAAACTTCATAAACAGTAATTTTATCTGGAAACCATGGGTCTGTATTTCCCTGGAAACAGTAAGTGTGGCAACATTGCCAGTTTTGTCTCTTTTCTTGTAGGTGCCAAAAGTTTTTAAATAATAAAGAATGAAGTGATATTAGTGATTCCATTTTATTTTTCATTTGCTCTTCAATCCTGTTTTTGAGAGTGCTCTTGGTACCATATTCTGCTGAACTCTGGTTATATTCACTTGGGATTAGACCTCTACTCCACCCTAGAAGGCCTCTTTGCTCTCAGAGAAAATAAGGTACTCTTTCATCATGACAAAGAAGTCTGTCCATAATCGTTTATTCTCAGAGGACTCACTCTTGCTACCCTCACAGTGGGCTTCAGCTTTCTCAGGAAGTTGTGCCTCCCAGCGTAGCTGTATTTACTATCCAGCAGAAGTAAGAGATACATGATCTGACCCAGAGAAATGAAGAATAAGTGTGTGGTGGCAGAGGTGTGATTATAAGATTCCTTTTATTAATGTCTTTTCTTCTTGTAGCACTCATATTTTAAGCTTCTACCTCACTTTTCATGCAAGATTGAGCTCTCTTACATTCAGTTTCTATAACATCTAGGAACTAGTGGCCACAAAGCAGTTTATGAAATTCACCAAGCCTCACATTACCCCTTTGAGAAACTCCCTGAGCCTTATAGCAGATGTAAAGTGATGAGTCAGTGAGAACAACTTTGAGAACAGAACCATCTCCCCACTTCAACTGCTGTCCATCTCTCACTCACAAAGATGGAAAAATGTGCCATTACTGATTGCAGCTTCTCCTTCCATGATTTCTAAAGAGCACTACTGAGGAAAACATAGTGCTTCCGAGGCAGTGGGAAAAACAGTAACCCACAGGAGAAAGGGAATGCACATGTCCTAACCTTTGTGGTTTTAATGTATTTTTTTAATCTCTATTTGAAAACAGCATCAGAATGCCTTGGGGGCTGTACTCCTGGGATACCTCCTCTTCCTATGCCTTCTCTAAACCAGATTCCCTGGCCAGTCTAGAGCTTCCAGGGTGTCTTTCATATCACTGAATCTGAGAACTATGGTGAATCACAGTTGACTCAGAAAAATGAGTATATGAACTAATTGAACTACAATATGCTTGAGATATCAGGAAGCATTTTCAAAGCAAAATATTTTGGTTTTCAGACTTTTGACTGTGGAAATATTTAATTCAGTTGAAAATCCAGTTTTCCAGCAAAGGCAGTTTGTAGAAAAATTTTGCCCAACCCAGGCCTGTGCCCTCCTTATTTTTCTTCTTTAAAGTATGTCTAAAGAATTTCTAGTAGTCTTTTTCCTATGTGCATTTAATCTTGCATTTAAAATTCATGTCTTGTTTAACCCGAAAGTCTATGGATGACTGGAGAACTGGAAGAATGACAGAGAAACCACACAAGCAAAACCAAATTAATTTGGGAGGTGAAATGGGTTGTATTTTGATTCTCCATTGCCACTCAACTGTATGGCCATTTACACTTGCATGGTATGCTAGTACTGATATAAAATGAGAGAGGGGTTCCGAATGGGTAGTGTTTTCTTGCTCTGCCCAGTAAATTTAGTGGCAGATTTATAAGAGTTAGATTGTGTCGTTGTGGAGGAACAGTTTAAAGCCACGGCCCTTTTCCTCAGTGAAATGAATTTACAGCAGCTAAGAATCCCAAAAGTTGAAATCCACTGCTGAGCTCATATGCCCTCTTCCTCTGAGCTGTTTCAGTGACCAGGCTGCCTGCCAACACCTTTGCGTCAATCAGGCAAGCTACGGTGATCTTGAAATATTTAAGCACTGCTTCAGTAGTTGTCTTCCCTGTCCTGTTCCATATTAATACAGCCTGGTAGTCCATGCTGGAGGGTGGCTGAAGAGCTGTGAATCCCTGTGCGAGTTGTGAATGGATCCAGGTCTGCAAATGACTATGCAAAACAGAAGGCAGTAGAGTATCTGGCCCTTTGTTCTTTTTAATTAACCTCTGTTGGAAGAAATACTGAAGATAGAATGATTTCAACACTGACCTTTAATGCAAGGATAGAAGAGCTGCCAATCTAAGGGGAACTGCAGAAGCATAACGAAGATGAATATTGGTATCCCTGCATTTTCAAAAAGAAAAAAGAAAATCAGGCAGAAGGTTGTAACTTTGTTTTGTTTTAATTCTTGTAAAGGATATGACCTCCACTCTTTTAGACCACTTTAAGGCAGATATGTTGAATCAAAAAACCCAAGAATGGAAAACTTTCCTTTTCTTCATTTGCAGATGTACATATAAGGACAGCAGGAAATGTAGCTGTGGCCATGTGTGAGGAAGCGTCCCCAGCTTGCAGTGCTCAGAGGTGCAATGCCACCTGCCAAAGCTGTGTCCCAGCGTGACGGCTGGCCTGCAGCATGCTCTGGAGAGAATGGGGAGAATGCATGGGGTGAATTGTGTCCTAGTGCAAAAGGTGGCTGGGTACAACAGAGGATGCCATGGTGCTCCGAAGGAAACACAGTTAGGAAATTTAAATAAACAGTTGCTTGGTCACTTCAGAGAAGACATCAGTGAAAACATTTTCTTTGAAAAAAAGGTATGTGGGTGGCTTGGCCAGCAGCAGTATTTTGGTTTTGTCTACTGTAGGGAATTATTTTTTTCCCAAACTCACCCAGCTTAATTTAGAGCATATTTAAGTTACACTAGGGGTAATGTTGGTATTAAATGAGTGCCAGGACTGTGGAGGTGAACTTCAGCAGCACTGTGCATTGGGTACTGCTGAGAACTTGGATCGCAGCAGTAATTCATTAGAAATCTGGTGTAAGGAGCCATTAATTTACACAGTGTGAAAAGGAAAAGCAGGGAGAAGTGAAAAGCAGTGAGGTGGACAGTGTAAAACAGCATGCACACAAATGACAGTTTGATCTTACTTCTTTTAGCTGCCTTCTCTGATGTCCCTCCTTTTTTGGATGTAAACTTGCGCCTACTTGTTTTCTGCCTATTTTATTCCATAGACCATATGTCAGTATGCGCGATCTGCCTGACCTATCAAGCTGCCTCCCTGAACCACATATGCATATATATACATAAGCATAGGCATAGTGATGGGTAGATGCCCTGGGATCACTAAAAGGTGTTGCCTAATATTAGGATTAATGTATTCTAATCAATAGTATATATTGGATTTACTTCCAAGTGTCTAGACAGCCTGATATTTCAAAAACAATCATCACTGAAGCAATCTTTGTGTGCTACAGTATATTTAACACATCTTAGTTTTCATGAAATGCTGAGCTTACTGGGTGGGATTCAGAAAGAGAGAGCTTAAAAAAGGAGATGGGAGGAGCTCAGCTTTGCAGTCTTTAATTTTCAGAGGCCAAGCTATGGGCATGGAATGCCGAACTGTAGGTCAAGCACAACTGCCTCCCAAAACATCCCCTGGGAGCAGCAAAATCCCCAGGTCAGATCCAAAACTACCACCAGCCTGGCTCCAAATCTACCACTAGTTGGAAAGCCAGCAGAGATACATCGCGTACAGAAATGCAGGGGGTACTGAAGTGCTCCGCAGTAAGGTATCGCTTCCTGCTCTGCACTCCTATGTGAAAGAGTAATTGCATGAAACAGTGGCTATAAAACACAGGTGTGGAGTCTGGGCATTAATACGGTGAGACGGGGAAAAGCAGCTCTCAGGATTGCATGCGTACTTGGCATTTTATCTAAATCTCACTTTCAGTGCCTCAGTCTTATGCCTTTTTGCACATAATCCCTGAAAATTCAACCCTGCTTTGTTGTCTTGAGTATAGGAAAACAGGTTTCCAAATACGTTTCTGAAACTTGAGTGGGTTGCTCCTCAGGCCTGCTTAAGGTCTTGAAAGAGGTGTTAGCTTAACTTTGCTCACTAAGCACAGGTCAGCAGTCCAGTCTGTGTTAGCACTGTCTGATGTCAGCAAGGAGAGAAAGGCTTCTCCTCCGGCATTTAGTTAGGCTCCTGCTCCAAATCGCCCTCAGGAGCCTGCCTCTCTCCTCTCATTGCAGAGAAGGCTAGGGAGGCTGCCCACTTTGCTTAAGAGCCTAAGCTGGGTCCCAGCATTCGTTACTAACCACTATTTTTCCCACTGCCTGAAATGACTCTTGCAAGGCCTCCTGGCAAGGCTAGGTCCACGGAACCGACCTCTGAGGTCTGCTTTGGGGCAGCTGCCAGACTGCGCTCAGCCCAGTCCTGGGCGACTGGGTGCCTGAAAGCAGCACTTGACTGCAGCTGAAGATCTGGGCTCCTGAGTTTAGTTCAGGAGAGATATATCATTGCAGTAGATGTGATGTTAAGCTGCCGAACACAGGTATCACGATGACGCGCTGTCATCATGGCAGTGTCGTGCTTTCACAGACCTTGAGACCTGAACAGCAGCAGCTAAGCACAACAGCCTGTGGGGAACGATAAGCTAAAGCCCTCATTTAGTACAGTTTCTCTGAAATCATCTATGCCCCTGCCTCATGCTCAAGCTATACTTCTGCATTATCTGCCTCTCCAGACAGGAGAAGGCGGCAAATGCAAAATCCCTGCTCCATTAAGATCTTTGTCAGGCTCACACATCTGAAAGATCTGAAAGAGACAATCTCAAGCTTCAGCGTTTTGTGTTAGCACTTAACAGCAGGCCCTCAAAGTTGTTGTTACCCCTGGGGTTCAAACCAAGGAGGAACAGATTGTATAAATTGAGATTATTCAAGAAAGCTCCTGAGTTGTTTAAATTGTGGGCACCGGCCTGTACTGTCCAAATAAACAGCATTACTGGTCCTTAAAGAACAAAAATCAAAAGGAATGAAAATATTTTATTTTCTGTGCAGATCTCTTGTACTCATGCTAAGCCCTGGGATTTTGAAAGCATCTGACTCCTCACATCCAGACAGACACACGTTTGAATTCTGAATAACTTAAATGTTTTAATCACTGGAGTTTCATTATAACTTAGTCACTACTGATAGATTTTTTTGTTTCAACTCCTTGTTATTCAAATGTTGTATCAAAGAAAGAAATGCAACCATGTCTTTTAACAATAAAAAATGTCTTATCCCTCAGACAACAGTTAAGTGAACTTTCATCACTTGAAGGACCCAAAATGCTGAGCTCTTCCCGTCCCGTGCGCTGTTAGTGATGGGGCTTTTCACCAAGCCTCCCGCTGTCTGTTGGGTAGCTAAATCCTGAGAGATTTAAATCCTGAAAGATTTAAATGCCTCTTCTGAAGCGCTGTGAGGAATGGTTCCCTGGCCTTCTGAAACAAGCAACCAATGTATTTGTCTGTACAAGAGGTGAACTAGAGGGGTTGACGCTGACCCCCCAGTAGTATTGTGTGAGCTCTGCATCTGACTCAGCACGTGACCTTCTGAAGTCACTCTGAGCCAGCTTCTCAAAGTGTCAGCAAGTTCTGCCTATTCCAGTAATGCATTTGCTGAAGACTGTTACACCTGTTCCCTGAGTAAAACCAGCCTTACCTGCAAAATCCTTGTGTACCTGTGTAGCTGTATTTCTATCAATGCTTTTCTTCACCTAGGAATGTAGGCTGCAAATGAAGGGCAACCAGGAAGGAAGGCACAACACTTAACATCTTATTCTCCAAGAATCTTAAATGTTGAGCCAGCTGAAGGCTGCACATATTCCAACCTAACTGCCAAGAAATTAGAAGCATCTAAGTGCATGTAATGTATTGACAGCCAGCCTGTCTGTCATTGTTGTTTTCACTGGCTTCAATATTTTCTATTTTTCACCACTACTAAGCAGAAAACACTTCTTTTCTCTGCAGTGAATGGTTGTAGCTTTATGAGATGTCATAATTTCTTCTGTTTAAGAAGAAACAAAAGAACTCTGTATATGGCTCCATCTGTGGTACAGCAATACACTGTGGTTTGGGGCTTACTTTTTCAAAGTTCACGGAAATAAGGACCTTCTACCTCTGGACTGTAGTTCTCCAGGACCTGTACATGTGTGCATGTCAGTGGACACACACGTTAACACAAATATGCACATACTTATTTACTGGCTGCTCAAAATGGGATAGTGTGATTCGAGGTATGGAATTTTAGTCATCTGAAAACTAGACACGTAGTCTCAACTGTACATATATATATATTCAGGGCTTCTGTACTCAGTCAGGAGAGACGGTCACCTCCAGGAGATTGTTCATCACTTTAGGATTAATTTCAAGGATTGATTAGCTTAGACTGGATATGTGTGTTTCTGGTCATTAAAACTGGATGGAGTAAATCCCATCCCAAGTGACTAAGGCAACTACCCTGTGAAGTTGTCTAAATACCTTTAATTCTTATTACCATTCCTTAAGATATGACAATATGCAGTTTTTCAGAGTACATAAAGTATAAAAAGGAAGCATACCAGAATTAGAAGCAGGGACAGGTGACCTTGAGAACAATACAGAGACATTCTCCAAATATGAAGATTGAGTAAGGAATGTCAAAGTCGTTGAATCTGGTGATGGACAGGAAGGGCAACAAGAAAGGCTTCTACCAGTAGATCAGCAGCAAGAGGAAAACTAGAGAAAACATGGGCCCAGTGCTGAATGGGACTGGGGACTTGTGACAAAGAACGTGAACAGGCTGAGGTACTCAATGTTTTCTTTGCCTTGGACTTTACTGGTAAGATTTGTCTTCAGGAATCCCAGGTTGTTGAAACCAATGCAGAACTCTTGGTGAAGGAGGATCAGGTTAGGGAACATTTAAATAAATGACATACACAAGTCCAAGGGACCTGACAAGTGCACCCATGAGTGCTGAGGGAGCGGTCCAATGTCACTGTGAGGCCACTCAGTCTTTGAAAAGTCATGGCAGTTGGGTGAGATTCCTGAGGACTGAAGAATGCAGATGTCACGTGTGTCTTTATGAGTGACAAGGAGGATCCAAGGATCTACAGGACAGCCAGCCTCACCTCTATCACTGAAAGGTCATAGAGCAAATAATTCTGGAAACCATCTCCAAACACATAAAGAACAAGGAGGTGATTGGAGTAGTCAGATATACGAAGGGCAAGTGATGCCTGACCAACATGATAGCCTTCTATGATGTGACAGCTCTCTTGGTGAGTGAGGGGAGAGCACAGTGGATGTTATTTATCTTGACTTCAGTAAGGCTTTCAATGCTGCGTCTCATAACATCCTCACAGACAAACTACTAAAGTACGGACTAGATACGTGCATAGTGAGGTAGATTAAAACCAGTTGAGTTGTGGGGCTCGAAGGGTTGTGGTCAGTGGCATGAAGTACAGCTGGAGACCAGTCACTAGTGCTGTACTGGGCCAAATACTTTTTAATATCTTCATTAACCACCTGGATGATGGGGCTGAGTGTGAGCTCGGCAAGTTTGCTAATGATACAAAACTGGGAGGAGTGGTTGATAAATGAGATAGTTGTGTCCCATTCAAAGGGACCTCAACAGGCTGGACAAGTGGGCAGAGAAGAACCTCATGAATATCAACCAAAGGATGTGCAAAGTCCTGTACCTGGGGAGAAACAACCCCATGTGCTGGGGACATATCCAAGGAGTTTTGCAGAAAAAGACCTGGGGGTCCTGACGGACACCAAGTTGAATGTGAACCAGCAACGTGCCCTGGTGGCAAAGGCGGCCAACAGCGTTGTGGCCTGCATTAGGAAGAGCGTCACCAGCAGGCTGAAGGAGGTGATCCCTTCCCTTTACCCAGCCTTGGTGAGACCACATGGGGAGTGCTGTGTCCATTTCTGGGTTCCCCAGTACAAGGGAGACATGGACATACTGGAGCGAGTCCATTGAAGGTCTACTAAGATGATTAAGGAACTGCAATATCTGTTGTGTGAGGAGAAGCTGCAAAAGTTGAGATTATTTAACCTTGTGTTTATCTCATCAATGTGCATAAACGCCTCTAAGTAAAGAAGATGGAGCCAGACTGTTCTCGGAGGTGCTCAGTGAAAGGACAAAAACCAATGATCACAATCCGAAATACAAGAAATTCCATTTAAACATAAGAAAAAAACTTTTTCACTGGTGGTGTACACCGAAACAGATTCTCCAGGGAGTTTGTGGAGTCTCCATTCTTGGAGATACTCAAACTCAACTGGATGTGGTTGTGGTGGGTTGACCCTGGCTGGAGGCCAGGTGCCCACCAGAGCCGCTCTCTCACTCCCCTCATTCACTAGACAGGGGAGAAAAGGCATAACGAAATGCTTGTAGGTCGAGATAAGGACAGGGAGAGATCACTCACTAATTATCGTCACGAGCAAAACAGACCAAACTTAGAGAGGGAATTCATCTAATTTATTACTAGGCAAAACAGAGTAGAGCAATGAGAAAATAAAATCAACTCTTAAAACACTTCCCCCCACCCCTCCCATCTTCCCGGGCTCAACTTTACTCCCAGCTTCAACCTTCCCCCCCTCAGCGGCACAGGGGGACGGGGAGTGGGGGTTACGGTCAGTTCATCTCACGGTGTTTCTGCCGCTTCTTCATCCTCAGGGGGAGGACTCCTCTCATCGTTCCCCTGCTCCAGCATGGAGTCCCTCTCACGGGGTGCAGACCTTCAGGAGCAAACTGCTCCAGCGTGGGGTCCCCCACGGGGTCACAAGTCCTGCCAGCAAACCTGCCCTGGCGTGGGCTTCCCTCTTCACGGGTCCACCGGTCCGGCCTGGAACTTGCTCCAGCCTGGGCTTCCCACGGGCCACAGCCTCCTTCAGGTGCCTCCACCTGCTCCGGCGTGGGGTCCTCCACGGGCTGCAGGTGGAATCTCTACACCCCCTCATCCTTCCTCCATGGGCTGCAGGGGGACAGCCTGCTTCACCATGGCCTTCACCAGGGGCTGCAGGGGGATCTCTGCTCCGGCGCCTGGAGCTCCTCCTCCCCCTCCATCTGCACTGACCTTGGTGTCTGCAGAGTTTCTTACATCTTCTCACTCCTCTCTCCGGCTGCAAAAGCTCTCTCCCTCTAAGTGTTTTTCTTCTTCTTAAATATGTTACCACAGAGGCGCTGATGGGCTTGGCCCTGGCCAGCGGCGGGCCTGTCGTAGAGCCGGCTGGCATTGGCTCTGTCAGACACAGGGGGAGCTTCTAGCAGCTTCTCACAGAAGCCACCCCTGTAGCCCCCCCACTACCAAAACCTTGCCACGCAAACCCAACACCGTGGTCCTGGGCAACCTGCTCTGGCTGACCCTTCTTTGAGCAGGAGAGTTAGACTAGAAAATCTCCTGAGGTCCCTGCCAGTTTCAGCTGTTCCATGCATTTGTGATCACGGAGAGGCTTAGGAGTTTCCAGAGCTGCAGCCAAACCTTTCTTTGTCTCTCTTATCGTTAACAAAACAGTAAGAGCTCTCTCCTCTGCAGCCAGTCTGTCTTTGAAAGTAGTAGAATGTGAAATCCACAGAAATATTGTAGAAATGCAAAATATGTAATTGTTGCCTTTTTACTATTAACATGTAATTAATTTGATTTTGTTTAACGACAAAGGAATAAATAGCTCCTGAATGTATACTTAATGCACAAAGAAAACCCACAAAACTGTTATGGGATAGCAGCTTCACAAAGGAACATCTGTTAAAGGAAATGACCTGCACAAAGTCATTGCAAGTCCATTATTCACTAACTGGCTACCTATTGAGAACTAAATGACGCAAATGAGTTATACTCATCGGCTTTTCATCTCCAGCGAAGTGGGCTCAAATCCCTAATAAGGCACCAGGTGAAAATGAGTCTCCAAGGCCTCTATTCCAATTCCCCTGTTATGCACCATATAAATTAGCACATTAGCAGGCTTGCCTCTCGGGAAAAGCAGGACTAGGACAGCAGGTGTGTCACACAGCATAATTGAGATGCAGCAGCAGAGCAGACGGGTGCTTTTGCACAGTGCCAAGCTGCTTCACGCCACCTCTATTGATCTGTAACTTTCATGAGCTCTAGACTGGCTCCTAATTTTGAAAGCCCCATCTTCTGTTACTTCAAGGAAATCCTCAAAGGGGGGAAAAAAATCACTGAAGTTCATGACTGAATAGGCCAAGCAATACCGGATCCCCAGGTATGAAAACGTTTGTCAATAGTAATTTGGTATATACAAACGGTTCAGAGAACAGATGAAGGACAGTTTGTTTGCATTTTTTTCTCTTCAAAGGCCACTCATGCTGTTGCGAAGACTATGCCATGAGGGAGAGGAGGAAGAGGAGCTGTCAGGGATTAGCGTGCTGTTGTGCACAGAGGGTGCTTTTTTTCTCTGCTGGTGTAGATATGTCAGTGGGGTGAAAGAGTGGAGTGAAGGACTTCTGTGAACAATATGAATAGGGAAAGGAAGAGTAACCTTAGCAATATACCATGGAAAAAGAGGCTTATTGAAATGTTCAAAACTTTAAGAGTCATTCCCCTACTACCATGAATTAACATTAGGATACCGAGTATTCTGTGTATCATAGGACGTCTGTCCTTCCTGCAAAACAGTGGCGAGGAACAGGGTCAGAGGGATTCCTGTAAACTGCCGGGCCTGGCAGCCTGCGTTTCCCATCCTGACACGCTAATGCAAGATGTCATCAGCTCCAGGGTAGACAGCAGTAGATACCTGTTTGATTCAAAGTTCAAGGCTCTCATACCATATATATTTACCTGACAGAGCACCACAGCAATGTGGTTACTGTCATAAAGCACTGGGAGAGGGTTTCCTGGCAGAGTTGTATGCATTCAGAGTCACATTTCTAAGGCTCAGCTGAATTATTCCTGTTGACAAAGCAAGGCTGATGTGTTGAAGTGAAGCACTGATAAAAGCAGTAAAAACACTTTGTTTGTTCTTATCAAAAGCTATTTGCAAACCTGCCAAACTGGAAAACAGTCATTTATTTTTTTCCATCTTTTGCTTAGCGATTATAAAATTCTTATTAGTGCATAACCCTTCTTCCTTGTTGATGATTAAGAGACTATCTCACAAAACTCTGGATTAAATTGATGTGTTCACTGCTTTAATCTTGGGGAAGCAAATTAATCTCCCCTGACATTCTGATGGCTTTACCGGGATGACATAAAGAATTATATTGGCAGAAGGATGCAGGTGAAGTCCAAAAGCAGAGATCCCAATTAGCTGTTATGGAATAAATCCCAGCTGCCCTTCAACCCTTCAAATATGATACATTGGATTCTGTACACCCTATCTAGCTTTGGATCTGAAAAAGTAAAATGAAAACAGGTATTTAAAAGGTATTCCTATAACTAAAGAGATGCCTGGAAGTATTGATGAATATTCATGATATGGTCCTAAATTTAACTCTGAAATTGCCTTGAGTTTGTGAAAACAAGAATTCTCTTTAATAGAAAAATGTCAGTGTGTTGTTCTTTGTCTCCTGAGGCAGAACCAAAGGGACACCCTCTGAAATTATTCATATGAAGAGTAATGACAAGGGAGAAGAGATACGTGAAATCTGAGGATTAGGGAATGTGGATTAGTACAGAATAACAAATTGGCTAGCAGTTAGGTGCATGTTGTAGAAAGAGGCACAGATCTCTCTAACTGATTTCAATATTCTCTTGAATTACAGTCTCCTAAATGCCCTAACAATCACACCATAGATTCAACCTTTGCAGTCCACTTGAGCTTAAATGTAACCGGGCCAGAGAAAAAGTGATCCCTCATTTTCTCTATTGGCTACCCTGATGTGGTGCGCTCTCATTTTTTTCCTTTATCGATTTGAGAAACCCTATCTTGTGCAAGGTTAGCCAGGACCCCAAGGAGAGCCAGACAGATCCAGTCTGCAAGGAGTGGGTGAGGCACCTGAACGAACTCTGCCCCTGAAGGCCCAGACACAAGTTTTGCAGACATCCTTGTTGAGAACCACTTGTGCCTAGTTCTGAGAGAGCCTCTGTTTCAGCAAATGAATATTGTCTGACCCATAATAAGTAAATGCATAAATCATTACTACCAGACCCATGTAACTTTGAGCATTTCAAGATCTCAGTCTCTGAATAACTTTAGACACCATGATTGAAAATATTGTTGTTGGAGTCCTGTTTCTCTGGTGTATAGGGGATATGTTTCCATCTGCAGAGAGACACAGAGTCTTTCTACGAGGCTGTGGAAAACTCTGACCTTTTACATAGTTGTTAGAGGTCAAAAAAGAAACTGGATATCTCTTCTGTAAAAGAGTGTGTGTGTGTGTGTGTGTGTGTGTCACAAATATCTGAGCCTATTGCTGCCTGCAGTAGAAATTTCAGGTAAGGAATTTTTGCTGTCTACAACAAGGTCTATTTACTTGCCTTGCATCAACTTATGGTGTGAATTTTTCTTGGTAAAGTAGCACCAAAAACATATAACATAGTATGTGTGTATGACATAAATAACATATGTTTCCTTAGTTTCTTTGTCATACAAATACATGGTTGCATTCATAATTTCATGTGCAATGAGTCGACAGCTTCACTGAATCGCATCCCTCTGTTGGCATTTGGATTTGAAGCAAGTAGGGAATTTGAAGATGGAATCTCAGCTTTTCACTGCTGAATTCAAGCTTGGTTTTGTTTCTCGATGACCACGTGGTCAATATTTTGTGATAGCAATAACTGCTTATGATAATATAGTTGCTATTGAAAGACAATTATTTAATTTTGTATTAATTTACAGGAATGGTGTGGTATCATATAACATCAGGATACTATTATAAAATAGTAATTATTCTCCAGCATGCTTCATATGAAATTCTTACGTTGCAGATGATCACCAGATAGGTTATATATTATTAGTTCCCTGGAAGTCTTTTGAAAGAGGCATATGGGTTGATGGACTGCTACCACAGAAGGAAATCACATCATCTGGCCTTGGGACCCTTATAATCCCATTTTAGCCCTTTAGCAGTACCTTAAATAGGGTTAAAATGGTTCATTCACTTTGAACACTTCCTTTGAGCAGAGGAGCATTTCAGCCTTATGCAGTTGTTACTATCAAAGTTAATTCTTACAAAACAATTGCTTCACTGATGTATCCAAGATATTAGTGTTATCTGTAGCATGGTAATGGGAACTGCTGCAATACCTTAGAGTCCACAAACTTAATTCTTTGATCCAAAGAAATATGAGATTATACTTTTCATAAATCCTTAGGTGATGTAGGTACAAAAATCCTATTGACAGTCATAGCATCATAGAAAATCATCTAGTCTGTCCTTCTGCCTTAAGGCAGGATAAGCAATACATAAACTATTCCTGGCAGATGCTGTCTAATCTGCTTTTAAAGACCTGTGATGATGGAGACCCCAACACCTCCCTAGGCAATCTGTTGTAGTACTTCACTATCCTTGCAACAAGACTTCAGCGCAGGTGGGAGGGTATTTAAAAATACAGGAGAACTGAAGAAACAAAAGAGAGAGCAAGGGTTACAGTCATGAGTCAGCCCAAGGGAGGTTTGCAAAACCAAGACTTTTTATGTGGATCATCACATAAAGGATATCTGAGGGTAATGGCATGATGTAGTATCTAGGGATAAAATGGTTCCTGTGAAAAACAGAAAAGATGTCTGGGTTTTTTTGTTTGGGTTGTTTTTTTTTTTTTTTTTTCATTCCACAAACTCTGGCACTCTATATTATTGGGAAAGCCTGGGATTGCAAAAGAAATTGTATTCTTTGATCACAGGCCTAACACTAAACCAATCTAACTTGGAATTGGAATTGTGGATGCATTAGGAAGACTTAGAATACCACTCATGCCTAGATTAAAGTGAAAGTTCTTGAACAATTTCCTCCTCCACTTCAGAGAAAAAGCCTTATCTGCCAGAAAAATCAAAACAATGTAAAAATTACTCATCTTGACTGCTTTGTATCTAGCTCTGTGTTGTAGGCCAAGTTGTAAGGAGGGTATTTACAGCAATGAGGCACTAATGTATTCATTGGAACCCAAAGCGTTCTCTGAAAAATACTGAAGTACAAAGGCAATTACCATTAATCATTATATACAATGAAAGTAGCACTATCATCAAGTGATAGCATGTTCTGAAATAATACATTACCACCTAGAATAGAAGAGCAGCTTCTGCATTGCTATTGCTGTTATCTCATGAATGCTTATGCCTTTTTCTTTTTTTTTTTTTTAATGTTTTCCTGTCCAGGTGGGTTTTGACCGTAGTAAACAGAGAAAGTCAATTTTCCATAATAATGAAAAGCATAGCTATTGCAACCTTTGGGTGTGCAAACTGGAAATATTTTCTCAAAGCCCTCAAATAGGGTTTCGCAAAGGGGGCTAATGGCTTCTGCCCAAGTGAAATTCAGCTACTATGCAGAAAAGCAGTGCCAGCTCTCTGCGTCTCTACACCCTGCCAATTACTTAAGCAGACCATAGGCCAAGGGCTGCTCTTTTGCATCAAGCGTGTGGAATTGCCTGAGTGCAACTCGCAGCCAATTCTAGCACAAGTGAAGAAAAAGGTGGGGGGCAACCTGGGACAGCACAATTCAAGGAACCCTCAGTCAGAGAAGCAGAAGCCTTTATCTGATGATGAGGCAAGGAATGTTGAGTGATCTGGCATATATCTTTCACCCTATAATTGTATATCACTTTATATGGCTTAGTGACATCAGTATAGCTTCTGAATTTTGAACTTAACCAGCAGTACCTGAGGCACCTGCAATAATGCCATGGGCACAGAGCGCCGTTGCGTGTAGGAAAGTTTGATGTCACTAACGACATGAGCTGCGTAGTAATTTGCCCTGACAATAACAGCCTCTCCTGTACCTGTCCCGTATATTTTGTCAAGGTAGCTAGGGTACGTTCTGATGTGCTACCCGAGTGGAAATGTGCTGATACAGAGAAGGCACAGGAGAAAGTAAACACCAAGCTGTGGATGTGAAATCATGCCTTAATTTTTTTTTTTTTAATCTCTAGGTCTGCAGGAAAACCCAAACCTTTTGTGCACTGCTGGCAATGTTACTTAAATCACTGAAAGAAGATGGTGTGCTCCTCTGACTGCAGCACAGCAGTTAAGGGAAAGCTCATACTACCACTTCAAGAATTCATCCTGTAGGGGTGCCTCTAAGAAAAGTCCTTTTACCTGTTTTCTAGGTAATTTGGGCGTCTGTTTATTAAAAGCTTATTACATTCAGGCAGAGTGGTCTATTTGATTTAAGTCAGGAGCAGTTGTAGACAAGTGACTGTCCGGCATGCTGCTGGCTATGCTGGAGAAGCTTGGGAAATAACTTGACAATTTTTAGCTTTCTGCTTAGCCCTCTACCCCTCCAAATTCTCTGTAAAACCTGAATTAGGGGGGTTTGTTTTGCAAAAGATGTGCATTTCAGTGCTATGGAGCTGGGGAGAGAAAAAATTATACAGAAAGCATCTCTCCTTTCAGGAGAAGCATTATATACATAAATCTCTTGCATTTCTACCTATCTCAGTAATTGCCTCCTCCTATTTATATAAATGCATGTTATTCCAAGGAATGATTTAAATCAACTCTGAAATTCAAGTTTACCAGAATGAGAACAGCAACTGTGTTTAGCATCTTACTGAGCTATTGCACAACAGCTTAGGATAGTATAGCATTTTCAAATGTTTAATTTCACCCTGTGTAAACCATGTTTTGAAAAATTCTACAATTCCTGTACATTCCTGCTGTCAAGACGTAGCTTTGATGATATTTCTTTACTGTGGGGTCATCAGAGCTAAGCATTAGCTCTATGCTGATGTATTAGCCTATCTCTGAAAAACATTAATGTAAATATTTTGTTGTATCACTACAGCAATAGGACAAACCAGTTGTGTTTTCCAAAGTCACAGAAAAATTCTGTGTAAATGATCAGATCTTGTATGTTCTTGTCTGCCACCTCTGTTTTATGTACATGCCTGGCACCTCCAAAATTGCTTCTAAAGCAATTATTTTCTTGCATGATATGAAGAACTGCATGTATGACAAGTGCAAAAATCTCCAGAGATTTTCTGAGATATAGCTTTAAGTAAATTTAGAATTCAGAAAAAGTATGGATGGCTGTTAGAATCTTTTATCCCATTCTCCTGTATTCAATAGGATAGATCCAAGAAATTTGTTTCTTCTTTGATTTAAAGATAAAGATATATGCCCTTACAAATTCAGCCTTTGATAATGTCTATATGAAAAATAAATTATTGGTATCGCACAAAATGAATGTCATGTTTATCTGAAATTGGCTTTGCTGAGGTTTTGCATTGATGTTTGGGAAACATTGTTTTCTTGTCTTCCTGTAAATTTCATAAAATTACACCTATTCAGATTTAAAAAGATGCCTTAGTTTTGGATTTCCAATGCACTTAGCTACTGCATTTGGATTTGTCAGCGACCACTGATGTTAACTTCATCTCCTTAATTTCAGTGTTGTTCCATTCCAACTGTGTGGGTATTTGTGTGTGCGTAGCTGGAGATAACAGTAAAACCTGAAATTACTGACAAAAAAAGTATTAATACTTTGTTCATAATTAGAAAGGAGATTATTTGTCCCCAACTAGGTTTTAAGTGAATTCAGTCTAACATTCCTCCAAAGTTGCAACACTCTGAAAATCTTCCACTTCAAATATTTAATACTAACTACAAATTTAGACATGAGGATTTACGAGTACAAATTAACTTTTCATGAGTTCTCTTTAAGGATCTACGACAAATTTAAAAGCTTTCACAGTCCCTGAAACTTACAGGTGCAGCCATCATATTCCTGACCCATTTAAAGAGAAACTTGAGATGCTTATTGTTGGAGGGAATAGCTAAATATCCTGTGTGACTTGCAATGAATTCTGCTATGTTTAGTTTTGATTCCTTCTCTCTCTCTTTTTCTTTCTGTTTTTAAAAAAAAAAAATTAACAGAGTGCTCATGTCTGGGAAGGAAGGTCATTAGGGAAAGGTCCTCGTGGTCACCTGTGGTCTGAAACTATCTGTCATTTAAGTTTTGTATGCTTCTCTAGAGTATTACTTTTCATTAATTCATTTAATTTATTTGCATTTTGGTTTTTTGCTCTTGTGTTAAGCATTGTGTAAACACAGAACAGGAATGAATTCCTTCTCTCTGGTATTGGATACACGTAAATTACTTAATATGAAAATTCCTGTTCTTTCCAAGCACCCAGTGTAAAGGTCAGGATATTTACAGATCACAACAGAGCTGCCTTTTCTTGCACTTTTTGATAAGTGAATCGAGGAGGATGAACGCAGCTCAAATTCACGTCCCAGCTCTAAGGCAGGCATCGTATCCAATCTTAGAGACAAGGATGTTAGACCCATGCAGGCAATTGACTTGCCTGGGTTTGTTAAGGTACTTACTGCCTCAGTGGCAGCCAGCGCCATAACCTCTGGACCAACCAACCTTCCTCTCTCTGAACGAGTGGAGATTGCCACTTAAAAAGTGATGGGTTTCCAGTTCTCCTTGCTTTAAAATGATGGGTCACATTCTCTGATAGTGTCTAGCAGAGGTGCAGCACTCCAAAAGGAGATGTTCAAAATTACATAATCTCTGATGTTTAGCTCAAAAACTGTGTCTAGATACCAGATTCTGTAGGGCTGCAACTTAGCGCTGCGATGCATGGTGCTGCCCTTCATGGTCCAGAGTTACGATTTAAGCCTTTTGCCTGCCACTGGCTTGGGGAGGTAGCATGTACAAGCTGGAGTTTGGACTAAAGGGATATCCCAAGGTCTCAGAGTAAATGGATGCCTGAAGCAAATAGAGCCGGTTCAGTAGAAATAGCTGCGGTTAAGGGGAAATGGGCTAATAGCCAATGCATACTGGTAAGGCAATGAAGCTGAAAGGGAAGCGAGGCTGAAAGGGTAGAGTACCTTTCTCTGTGGTGGGGGAGGAGGAGGAGGAGGTAGCAGAAGCATTCGTGCTTTGCTTTGGGTCCATACAGGTCTCTGGAGAGAAATGGAAACAAAGGGGCTGTTCTGTGGATGAGGCCACAGCTGGCTGGTCTGAGGCTTCTCAGAAGAGAACAAAAAAAAAATCTGACAGACTTCTGATTTTTTTCTGCTGCTCTTCAGGGATCTGTGATAGCTGTGCATATTGAGAACAAAGAATGCCACACTTAGAAAATACTTTGTCAGGGAGGTCTTGTTTAACCAAGAAGTCATGTGGTAACTCTTGAGGTTTCAGCTGATGGTTTCAGGTGCAATTCAGTTTTAGGAGATTTTTATCTTCGCCTTGTTTCTCCTGTAAGAACCATGAGTACTACAGGAAAAATTGATTATATGACACCAGTACAAATATTGCAGAAACTCTTTTTATTTCCTGGGAATGGTAAGCATGCAGTTATAAGCAGTATGGTATTAGCTGCTATCCAAATACATTAATGTTTCTTTCTCTAAATGGTGTTCTAGGCAAATGCGTTGATCTTTCTTTTAAAATTTTCCTGCCTCCTCTGGAGCATGCAATATGAGGGTTCTCTGCTGTAGAGGTTTTTTTGGTTTTAAGATGGCCAGATTTAGGGAAACCAATGGGGACAAGAGAGGCCATGTCAAGCTGAGGTAAAAATTAACAAGAAACATGATATTCATATTACCTTGTGGATTCTTTCCCTTATCACATTTAATAGCGTCTACTCTCAGAGTTCCAGGTTAACGGGAGGTTAGTGTGAATTGTCATAGGTAATAAATTGGTAGAATTACTGAGGAGAGCAGAAACAGATTGAAGATGCATTTGACTGCAATTTGGTGCATTTGTTTCATTAAGCCATGTTTTTCTACCCAATTGTCTTCAACAAGGTATTTTTCAAAATTCCCTATGTGATTACTTGGCTGAATAAAGAAACCCATCAAGCTGTAACAGCAGTGTTGTTGCATTACATTTTGTGCCGAGACATTGATGAGGCTTGATTCATGTGTTCTGACAGAGGCTGATCAATACAGTGTGCTTTCTTGAAAAACTACAGTTTGCAGGACAAACACAGCTTTCACAACAAAGTGCCTTTGTATTTGATCTGTTTGTAAGTATGCCTGGATTGCATGTGTAAAGAATGAAGACTCAAGAGCACTTTGGAGATGATAGTGGCATTTGAGGATAGGATCATATCATCATATTCTTTGTCAAACAGGTCAAGGGTGCAAGAGACCAGAACCAACGGGTGATAACTTGCTCCTACCACTGAGTTAGGATTGGGGTTTTACAGCAATTGTAGTCCTAAATCAGATTAGAGATTGAAGATAAAAAGCCTTCAGATGGCTATGGGAATTAATCTTCGGGTTACCTGGTGAAATCTAGGGTGACCCATATGAAAGCTCTTGTCCCAAGATGAAAGAAAGAATTTCCATTTTTTGCAGAATTTGATTACTAATGCTCCTAGACTGCTTGTTTGTTTGACACTGGCAAAATGTCTAGCAGGGTTGTTATGAGTGCACTGTCAGTAAGAGTCCCAAATATATGCAGCATCAAAACTATTTCAGCAGTGAGAGAGCTGTCACAATTTCAGATTAGCAACAGTCCCCTCTGGGCAGTAGCATTACTGCTTGTTGGGGAATTGAGGTATCCCAGTACTTTCCGTTGGAAGAGACAGGCAAGGCTGCTAGAGGAGAGCATCAAGCGGGAGACCAAGCACGTGAACAGCCAGAGGCTTAGACCTGCGAGCTGCTGCATTGGCACGAGAAGGCCTGGAGGCATGTCAGCGTGGCACGTGCAAGCCAGCGGCCAAATGTCTCTCTCTGTGCCTGTGCCCAGCTGGGGTGTTCACATGCATGGCCTCCCACTATGTCTGTGAGCCCTCGAGATGCAGATGCTTCAACATCTTACCTCTGAACTTTTAATGGCAGGCAGCCTGCCTACAGAGGACAGAAGTTACAGACACAGTCAGCTAGTATTAATTCTGCTATTTATTTAAAAAAAAAAAATCAAAGCAAAACGATAGGCTGCCAGCTGACTGATTTCTAAGGTAATTCTTCTTGGAGATTTTTCTACTGGAGGAAGGTAAAGGAATCACATTGTAGAGGACGTTCCCTTCATAGAGACAAGAGGGGAAAAAGGTATATGAGTTAAGATTAAGAGATATAGGTGACTGAGTGGTCAAGACTGGTGCCAACAGGCAATGGGAGGGAGCAGGTTAAGAACTACAGGAAAAAGGAGATGAGAAATCTAGACAGTGCAAAACCCTTCATTCTTAATAGAGCATGATTGGTGGGCACTGCGCTGAAGGAAACCTCTCTTGTCTGCATATCTCGTTTCCCAGTAATTTAAATGAGAAATCATTTGAAGAGGCTTTCTTGTAAGTTTATCAGTGCATTGTATACCGTGCTGTTTCTGCAGTCTGTGGAACCTGTTGTAATGTATCTTATTACTTCCAGACAGAATAAGAAGAGCCATCATTTCCAGAAATGAGAGCACTCTGTATAATTATGGGGAATGAGTTATGCATAATATATATACACTTTAAAAATAAAGATTATCTGCTCTGCAGATATCCACACATTATTAACTGACTGAATGTAGGAATCTCTCCAGTGGCAAGCAAACAGGAAATAAAACAATGATAAAGGTGAGTGAGGATCTTGTAGTGGATGATGGGAAAGAACTGTCAAAAAAGAAATTGAGAAAATTCCTTGTCTGCCAGCGAGTTATTAAAGGTGGAAGCTTACGAAGAGAACATTGTGTGTTAAGATGCCATCATTGAGATAGAGGGATGCCAAGTTGGGGGAAAGAGAGGCAGAGAGAGTTACCCAAGAAGCGTCAGTCAGAGTTGAGTGGCACATGAAACAGATATGCAAGGAGGCCTCATTTATTCCACCTGGCAAAATTATCAGGTGAGGGATCTTGTAAATGCGTAAAGGGAGAGATAGGAGGAGAGGGAAGTAAGTATAAAGGCAATCAGAGATCCCATATTAGCTTAGGCAGTCCTTAAATACAAGCCCTGTCTTGCCATCATGAAATCTTTGAAATGTCATTTTGTCTCATGTTTTGAAGGAAGCATAGTAGCCAGCCTCTTGCACAGTGGCAGGAGATCAGAAGCCCTGCCTCAAACCCTTCTACGCATCCTGCTGTCAGAGTGTGCACACCCCATGATGACAGCTGGCACTCTCAATATGTTCTCCAGGTCGGTGTATATATTGATTTATGTAACAGACATACCACCAGCATCAGATCATGTGGCCTGACACAGAGGGATTGTGTAAAACCCAGGGTAGAGCTCCTCCTCTACATTGATTGTTATGCTTTTTTTTGTTCTAGCTATCCTATTTTGGGGGCTTTTTATGCTAACTTTGTGCTCTAGGTGCTATATGTACTTTGTTTTTAATGATAGTATTGAAGGGATAAATAGTGCCTTGTTAAGAGAAAGTTTCTTTCTGAATTGCTTTAGACATTTATACTTGTCACTAGTTCCGAAAGGAAAAAGGCAACTATTAAATTCCACTATCAGCCAGTCCTGTTGCTTTACACCTTGGAAACCGGGTGATGCTCAGAGGGCTTGTCCAGAGTGGCTGAACTATGTGGTTTTACCCAGAATGACGTGGTCAAAGCCAAGCTGGGTCTTCCGGAGACAGACTGAAGTGAGTCTGAGCTTGGCACCTCCTCACTCTCCGCACTGATAAGCAACGTGCGAAACTTTACCTGAAGGTACTTTCGGTAGGGCTGGTTCTTGTTTGGAGTTCTGGCGTATTGTATTTGTTTTCAGTCCTAATTAACCTCACTACTTCCCTTGTGTAGAGCTAGTCTCTTCTGCTTTACACTTGTTACCATAAGCTAGTTGGTACTGAACTTCTCTTAGTTATTTTTAAATAGTCCCTTTTTTTTCTAAGTACTCTTAGTATTTCTACACTTGGCTACAGCACTTGTAGTGTATGACTTCTGCCTTTCGTCCCTTCTGTGCAAAATAACAGATAGCAGTCTCTTCAAAAGCGTGGAATTTTTAAGATACTGCAGTTCCATTTGCATTTGGGCATCGAGGAGTCTAAGTCCCGTGAAAGTCAGTTGGATTTATTTTCTGTTTCAGTCACACTGGCAATGATGTCTAAGCTGTTTGGTCTCTTGCAGATTTCACCAGCAATTGGACTTAGATAATTTAAGGATGTGATTTAAGTTCAGACCCTCAACATTTTGCTTAGGTCTGTTTTCTCTCTCACATTACTATTGAAGAAATCAGCTTACACAGTTGCTGGGAAGTTCTGTTGGCATCCTGGTCTCTCTGGGAAATGAGATCCATGCACACTCTGTCTCTGGAGGCCAGCTGCCCCTGGAACGTTGCTGCCCTGAGACACCTTCCCAGCAAAGGTCCTCTAAATACAGTGGAGAGTTCAAGTGAGGGCTTTCAATAAACTTGCCCCTCTTCCATGCTAGCCTAGCCAAATGCCGTTTAGCTCTCTTAGTCTTTCTAAGACAATTGCGCCATCTCTTTAATCATCTTTTCCCTTTCTTCTGAGTAGCCTCTGGTCTGCTAATAGCTTGTTGGTAATGACAGAATTCAGCACAGGGCACAGTATTCCAGGTGTGATTGCATCAGCACCGTATTTTTCATTCAACAACATCATTAGTCATCACTGTTTGCAGTTTAGAGGGCAAACAGAGTGACTTTTCCAGTCCAAACAGTTTTAGTCATATATTGAGGCTGGCATGTAGAAGCGTGCACCCTGTAAAGGACCAGGCTCATGATTTCATTATCAAACCTAGCTCCTTCTTCCAGCCAAACACTCTTGGATAAAGAGAATTCTGTGCTTTGCCATTTTACTGCTGCGTATTAATATAGATTCCTCTGTGGGGGCTGAGAAGCTGATACTCAGTGAATGTAGTTAAACCACTTTTTCCATGAATATAATGAGGAGGACTTAGTGAGATCACAGGAAAGCAAGCCACGCAAACAGGGCATTTTCTGTAGTTTATATTAAAATTATAAATAACTGCAGAAAAACAGGATGTTTGGGAAATTAAAAATGTGCATTATTTCCTTTATGGCATTGCTTCTTTTGAACTGGCAGTGGTGTTGCACTATTTATTCTCTGGAGGGCATCAAGCAGAGGTTGAGAAAGTGGATGTCTACTCCCTAAAGCAATTTGTTTTAGCAATGCTGTTGAAACACAGTTCAGAATTATCTTTAATATGAATGAGAAGCTGGAACCACTTGAAAAGGCAGATGGAAGATTTTCCAGACCTATAAACCTACCTCCTTCTTGTTTTGCTTGTGCATTCATCATGTTTCCTGCTCCTGGCAGCTTAAGCTTGTTAAGCCACACGTAGTTTTTTACCTGGACCACGCTAGGAATGGCTGCCTCAGTATGAGGACTTATTTTGCTCTCCCTGTTGTATGACTTTCAGTTCAAAATCCACAGGACCGTTTCTCACTGTTGACCGGCTTTTAGCTTGCACAGGGGAGTGGCACCTGAATAGGGCTGAACAGCTAGTTCATCATCCAAGACTGTATAGGCAGACCAGTAGGTAAGCAGTAGTGATTACAAATACAAGCTGGTTCACATTCAGTGTAGACCTTGTCCTTGTCTCACAATGTGAAAGGCTGCCTACTTTCCATGGGACAGGACACTTTTTTTTTTTTTCCTACCCAAGAACCTGGCAGCAGATTAATCAGGAAAAAAAAAAAATCGCAGATTTCCTTTGTTTTAAAGAAGGAAAAGAATTCTGGTGACGGCCTAGTTTTCATAAAAATAACTGAGGGTCTTCATTACTTTCTTATTGGGACAGCAGCAATGTTCCATACTTTGCTTTAGTTTAACATATTGCTTGCACGTACTTGAAGGTTTAGATGTCTGTTTTGTTGTCTTGATTTCTGCTGAAGTAATCCACTACTTGTAAAAGGCAAAATACAGGAGAGGGAATCTTGTAAGCATGTACTCTTGCAAATGTACTGAATTTCATAGAGCTTGCTGTTAGGAACTGCAGGCAGTTTCTAACCCTCATGGTAGCAGAGAAAAGGCTGGAAATATGGTAGAATGCATCCTTACTATGTATACATTTCTTAAAGTATCTGTCTTGGAAATGCTGAATGTTATGAAAGTTGGTCATGGAATGATTCTAGAGCCACTGGGATTATTGATGTTAACAATGTAAAGATGGTACCTGAGTTACTCATAACAATCAGTTTCTCAGTAGTCCTCGTCCAGGCAAGACACCTGCAAATTAATTTTGCCCTGCAACAGAATAAGCTGCTGGAATGGGACATCTGACAGGAAGTCAGTGCTCACCAGTGTGGACATGGGGAGGCTGGTTGTCCCCACATTGGATGTCTGTATTTGATGTTCAATATGGGTTCTCCTGTTGAACAATAACTGCCAGGAATGGCACAGGTATGTTTGGTCCTGTGTGAGAGCAGAAAGGTGTGTTGGGCACCCTCTTATGCCTCTTAGCCAACTTATGATCCTCTTTAATGCTTGCCGGGCCCACGAAGGATTGGAGCTCTTTCTCTACTCGCCTGACTAGAGAAAGCCCAAGTTGTCACAAAAAGAGTAGGAAGTCATGTCTGATGAGCCTCTCCATGCCACAGAGAAGTCCAATTGTACTGAATGGCACTGTGTTTCTCCTGGTGTGGCCCAGCCTGACCTGACTTGTCTGATTGATAGCTTTGGCTCATTTTTGATACCAGGAGATAGAATTCATGATTGCTGCTCCACAGCATGGCTCTGTTATATCTTGCACAGTTTCTTTCAAATTGTTCTCTTGTGGCTGGCTGAGTTGGGTAAGTTACAGTCAGGAGCTTAATTCAAGCTGTAGAAAGACCCACCCTGAGGATCAAAGGACCTGTATTTAAACATTGGTAAAAATACATGTGATGTGATGGCTATAGCTGCTGGTAATAAAATTTATTTTTGCCCATGTTTTTATGCTTAAGAATCCTAACTTAAAAAATAATAAAAATAGTCTTTATATAGTTATACTCTTCAGTCAATAGAGACACAATTGTTTGTTATGTTCAGTATTTTGGATATTTTGCTTATCATGTTCGAATAGGTCTGAGATCTGACTCTACTGTATGTTAAAACTACACACACTTGCAGCTTTGAAGGTGGCTACGATATCCTTTGCCTCCTGTCCTAAAGGATTGAATGAACGCATATATAGAGCATGTGAAGGTCAGCCAGGTTTTCTTGGAAATGGGGGAGATATTAGAGGCTTTTACTTGGCACATGGTTTATGCTTTAAAAATTAGGTTTTTGTGAAAGTAATCCTTATGAGCATGTTTGTCATGTCTCTTCAAATCATACAAATGCTTTTATACCCTGTAGGCTTTCAAGCCTTTCTTTTTTAAATACTCTGTAGCCTGTACTGAAGTAATCTCCAATACTAGGATTTTGACTGTAGAGAAAATAATTGCTTCTTACATGATCCTGACTTGTAACTGAATATAAAGTTATACTGGCACTACAATTTTTTTTCCCCTTAGCCTTTTATATTCCTACTTCCATTTTATTACTTCAGTTATCTGCATCCACCTTGCAGTGCATATCAGAGCTACAGGTCTTATTTTAGATTGGGTATCACTCCCAATAATTAGGAATTCTTCTAATGGATGGTGGCTGTTTTTTTCTCTCCTTTGTTGTGTCTAAACAGAACACGTGAGTTTTTTTGGATTTTGGTTTGTTTGGTTTTTATTTTTTTAAACTGGAAAGAGATAAGAAGAAATAGAGATGGAGAATTGGTTAAATGATGAGTCTTGTAAAGCCTTGCTTTTCTTTATTATCCCCTTAGGCTGTTCAGAGCAGAAATTGCATGTGTAAGAGTTGTGGTGGTGATGTTAATAGATTACACTTTGCATTATTTTGTATGTGAGCCTTATAAGAGGTCCCCGGGACCTGTAACTATATTGGACGAATTAAAAGAAACAATAACAGCACGCTGGAAAGACTCATCCTTTTAAAGAGCTGTGGAAGTGTACAACTCTTGGTCTTCAAAACATTGTAGGCAGAGGACGGTGCTAGTTTCTTTCAACGCAAACAAAAGGAGAAGCACGGCTCGCTGTCTCACTGACTGACTCTAATGTGGCAAGCTTTCTCAAATGACACAGGAAGGTACCTTCCTGAGAAAATGGCTATAAAACCTCCTTTAAATCAATATCCCTGTGCTTGACTCCAATCCTTTCTGCCTTTCCAGCTGGCGTGCTTACTGCCGGAGCACCTACAGAAGGTGTTAGGAGAGCGAGGCATGCCGGGTCAGGTCTGGAGAAACTCCAGCCAATTCTCCTGGCTCCTAATATCTTGTTCCCATTTCTATTGATAGCTTGGGTTCCTGTCCCACCCTACTGTCAGGGTAATCTCTTTCTTGCTCCTGCTTGTTGGCAGAACTCCACCCTCCCATATCTTTTTCATTTGTATTATTTACCCTGTGACTGCTGCTCCCTAGCACATGCCTCCCTGAGGGTCTGAAATTCTCACCGTCTTATTCACAGCAGCTGTTCTCATTCCAGGAGTCTGTGTGAGGGCAGCCAGCATTGCCTGCTTTAGAGAAAAGTGCTTTAATCATCATGAGTGACAGGGAATAAAAGTTGTTTCTTCTTAACCTCCTCCTCGTGATGGGGAATGTCTCTGCAATGTCTCTTACTTCGCTGGTAGTCTAATATGTTTATGTGAATAGCCTTTAACTTGCTGTTCTTCTGTCTCGCACACACACACATCCTGTGAATGTGTGCAAATAAATCCATGAGAACACACGTTCATGTTACTCAACTGTTAAATCTAGTTATTTGTTAATCATTTATTAATTACAGTTCCAAATATCTCTCCTACTGCTTGCATACCTTTCAAAAATCACGGGCATTCCATCACTCAGAAACTACTCAATCTTCATTTTTGTCTTTCTGTAAATATGTAATAACAGAGGCTGGCTCAGAAAACCTGCTGGGACAAAATTCCATCAAAAATATAACTTCCAATGAAAACAGATAAATTTTCCGAGTTGGGTACATATCACCATAATGCAGTATTCTCATAATAAGGACTCTGTTTAGATTTTCCCCAGAAATTCCTTTGGAATTTGTATTTAATTTCTGGATCATACTACAGTATAATAATTTAGAAATTAATTTACTCTGAGTATTTCAGTCTTTGAACATTTTCCTTTGAGAATTTTGAAACACTCAAGCTTCATTCCTATCCTGAAAGCAGTGAGGTAGCAAAATATCAAAATCCTTCATGAAACAAGTCTTACAACTTCTTCAAGTTAATAAATCCTGATCCTGCAGGCTTAATTCGGGCTATACTCCTTTAATTTCATTGAGCTCATGTGAAATCCAAGATATCATGTTCTCATGAAGTACAAACAGATGGGTGAAATGCCACTGATTCATAATATGAAATTTTACCCACCAGCCATCTAGGAAAATTAATTTTCATAGTGTGTGGAACTGTTACATATTCTTCTTTGCAAGTCACATTAGTTGAAAGCTATTGAGCTATTCTCTAGTGTTTGAGCAGTCTTTTTTTCCCAATACTGATCTTATGTCAGGCTGCAATTCTTCTGATTTTGTTTCTAGTAATCACCAATTTTAACTCTAATGAATTTTGGATAATTAAAGAATGGAATTCCATGCATGAAGCTGTCCAAAATGGCTGAGTAACGGTCCAGCAGAGAAACTCATCTTAACTGACTCTCTCAGAGTCTGGCCCTGTCTGGAAGTATTCTTGCTGGATTTATACTGTCAAGTTAAAAAAATGGCAGCCCTGCTTTCACCATCAGAATAAAACCAATTATGAACTATTTTAAGCTAATACCTTTAACACAAAATAAATTAATGTGATCTTTTTTTCAACTGCTTCTGAGTAATATTCTGTCAGCTAGGTATTACAATTAATCTTAATTCACATAAGAAGTAAAAAGGCATTTTTCAGTACTGGAGGCTTTATACAAGCTCTCTGCTTAAATAATTGAGTCTTAAACTCTTCAGAATGAGTCTGTGGTGTTCAATGCCATTCTAGCTGCATGTCAGAGTGTGCAATTTACTTCCTGTTTGGCTTTTCTTCTCTTTTTCCCAAATAAGGGTATAGCGTTAAAGTATGTCAAACACATTGAGGCTACCTAAAGGAAAAAAAAAAAAAGAAAAGAAAATTAGATGCAGGCAAATTTGTAATCTCTGACACTCCTTCTGCAGTATCTGCCACTGTTGCTTGAGTGCTTCTTCTACCACCACCAGTTATTAAATATTGGCAGTTTTAGGTGGAGCAATTTCTTAATGGTAATTTTTCCTTTTGAAGTTTGTGGCTTATATACAGGTGTCTTGTATGCCAGAACATATGATATATTCAACTATATATCCCTAGGGCTGTGAACAGTGTTAAAGATTGATGGGCATTGTCTTACCGAAACATCAGAAGAAACTAATGAATCAATTTGCTGTCCCTAGAACATCAATTTAAGAGCACTGGGTTTTCCACATGGAAAAAATTATTGGACTGTAACTTCAGTGTCCTACTTATGACTCAGACAAGTGTCCCTGGCCCTCCTTTCCCTCTCCTACTCAACGCATCAGATCTGCCCTGTATCTAGGCATGGGGAGAATGTCTTTTCTCAGATTATGAGGATTATGAGTTTTCTCCTTTTAGCTTTATCTCTTTTCGCTCCATGCCACTGGACATACTTGACTAATATAGTAATAGCGGTTATAAACATACAAATAGAAGGGTTTGTGGTGAGATTTCACACTTGAATCTCTTGGTTTTAGGGATCGTACAGCTAAGTGTCAAGGCTGAAAAAAAGCTGCCAGTTCACAAAAAAAACCCCTGTGCCTGTTTTCTGTATAAATTTGCTAGCTGGTAATTGGAATAGAATAGACAGATCTCATGGGATTCATGGGTGCATAATTCTAGGCAAATGCAGGCTTAACTCTGATACAGAAAAAGATGGAGTCATTGCCATGGGGGACAGGAGCAAGGAGCACAGGCTGTGGACCAGCAACTGTTTTGCTTATTCTGGATTTCTAGTATGCCTGACTCTGAAGCTGGAGTCTCATGGTCATTGGTGGTTAGGACCCTTCATGTGGCAGAGAAGTTCAATGCTTAGTTGTTCTTAGCTTGCTTCATGAAATTCAAGACAAAAAAGTGTGCTGGGATTTGTAACTGCTCAGAACAATGATATCCACATTTTATATTTTTCCAGGACCTGAGAAGACATATAGAGTATACCTAAATTCTGTCTGTCCTACAGATGATGGAGCAGTATTGGAAAAGTATAAATATTCTGATTATTTTCTCCTTGAACTTCTGAGTAAATAGATAAATTATTTATGTAGTGGTAGCTTTATAGCTTTTTGCTCTGTAATGTTGTCACCAAAAGAAGCTGGACTAACTCATGAGATATTTGCAGGTTTATTCTCTCTGGCTATATCAAAACTGGATATACAGGAATACTTTCTGACTCTGAGAAAAATTCATTGTCCCAGCTGCAGCCAAAGTTTATGTCAAGAGTTAAGAGCCAGGAACATAATTTATTTATTGATTTTCCCCAACTGTGCATCAAGCCCAGTTGCAGAGATTAGAAGGAAGATATAACTTTAAACACGTAAAAAGAATTAATTCTTCTTTTTTTTTTTTTTCCTGGTTGCTCATTTGCAGTAATTTTGGACCTCCCACATAGGACCAGGTAAACATCAAGAGAAACACTACACAGTTTATTCATCCAGGATGGTGCATTTTTCAAGAAGCGATGTTTGGAAAGTCTGCTGCACATATGTAGACCTGATGAATACATGACACCTGATGCTTCTGTTCCTATAAGAAATATGCTTGTCTGCTTATATATAATACCTTCCCTACCTACTGAAGGCCTGGAAAGAAAGATCCGCATCTGATGTAAGTTGTCATTGGCAAAAGCTGAGGAGCAGGTTCTGGAATTCAGTTTGCATAGTAGAGCAGTTCATAAAAAGAAAATAGACTTCCATTTCACTGCAAGCTATTTGGCTGTCTGACAGGTGAAGAAGACCAGTTGAGCAAACAGAAAAGGTGATGAAAAACTGAGTTCAGAGGTGGTTATGTTCAAAGTGAAAGGAGGGAAAGGGCAATACATTAGTTACTAAGGCAACTGTTTGTTTAATGCTAAATCATTTCCTCATTGAAGGGAGCAGCTTCTGTTTCAAATTAATTTCCTAAGCTGTTGTTGCACTATTCAGTCTTTCCCCTTACCATGTTTCATGATAAGCACAACTTCTCGCCAGCATCTATTTTCCAGCTCCCTGTAACCATTGAACCATACTGCTGAGTGAGTGATCAGGGTGCAGGTATGAGGCAGAAATTATGCAATTCGTAGCCTTGGTTCTAATCCACCAGCAACTAACTTCACCACAAGATCCTCTACCTAAGACCATAACGACTGCCACTGACTTACTGGAAAGCTGCATAAAGGTACAGTTGCCAGAGAGAGAGAGGAAAAAAGAATAAGGTTAGTCAGGGTTCATTCCACTGATTATTTTTGAAGCATAAACAATGATCAGAAAAAGTAGGTCTTCTTAGACCAGACACTCTACCACTTCCTGAAGAAAACATAATAGAAAATCTCACAGGTTACCTTATTAATCTCTAGTCTAACCTACTCAGCACATTTCCCAATGTATTTCAAATTCTTTGGTTTTATTTATGCTCTTTTCTCGCTCATTTTATCATTTAAGGGCTTAATTAAAGTTCAGTATCTATGTTGTAAGTAGTTCAAATGTGCTTCATTTCCTGATTTCTACTTTGGAAACTTTGTATTTTAAATTAATCATACAATGCATGATTGAAAATCCTTATTCGATGCAGTTGTGGGTTTGTTGGGGTTTTTTTTACTTCAAGGTATGGTAACTGTACTTCTGAAAGTACTTCTGAAAATAGGAGAATTTTAATTTTCAGGAAAAAAAGGATTCATATTTTTTTCATTCAAAATGTTGGTATTTCTCGATGTTTTAAGAATCATAGACATTCTTATTTATTGATCAGCATATGTTTCTCAGTAGCATATAACATGATTTCATAAATAGTAATGATCTGAATGTGATGGTTTTAGTTATGAAAATATTCATGACTCCTTCTCCAGAGTTTTAGAATTCAATCAGTTTTAGCATCTATTAAGGAAGGAATTTAGATGAAGAGAGGAATTACCCATATGTAAGAACATTGTGAGAACATATGTCAGAACTAGTGTTAAAGCTGCATTTGAGAGGTCAGGAAGTGCAGGGGTAAAACGATAACTGCCAAAAGTCAAGCTGAGACAGATCTCGTAAAGGAAATTTAAGCAAATTGTGAAAGATTTTTCAATGATGCAAATAAAAAGAACAAGAAAAAAAATGAAAACATTGTGTGCTGAAGATGGGGATAGAATTAAAGACAATCTCATTTCCTATTTTAAATACTGTATTTTCTTTGAAATTCTATTTTGGGGAGGGAGAAAGAAGAAAAGGATAGAGGACATGGCTAATGGGAGGAAGGGAATGGAAATTTCCTCGACTAAGATATGAAAAATAAATTTTGTGATCTCAGTTCACTCCAGCTCACAAGGACTCTTTGTCTTTGATACTTGAAGGGACTGGCATATGAAAATGGATGTCCAGCACAAGGATTTTCTACAGTGGAATCAAGTTATGGTGGGCTTTTATAAATAGGGACCAGCAAATGTATTGCCAATATTTAGGCATTGGGTGGCAAGAGAAAAACAATCCAAAAAGCTGCAGACCTGTCTAAGCTCATTTGTGCTTTGTACACATTTTGCATGTAAGAATAATAGAGCATCTACAGATAAATGAGAACAGGATCAAATGCAACATAAGTTTATCAAAGGAAGTTCATAGCATGATAACTTATATGTTTATGTTTGGTTTTGGTTTTTGTGTTTTGGCTTTTTGGCTTTTTTTTTGTAAGATACCTGCTTTTTAGGCAAAGGAAATTCAGCAAGTGTTGCTTAACCCACATAGAGCATCTGACAGGGTACAGAATATGAAATTGGGTATTCAGCTGAGGAAGATGTGGACTTGGCTAAGAACTATACAGTGGTAAAGCATCTGTTTTAGTGGGGAGATGACTACTGAGAGAAGCATTTAAGCTGGAAGGATGCTATTACCACTGTTCTTTAAGGATGGGTCTCAAAAGCAATCTTGTTTAGTATTTTCATAAATAAGCCTAGCACAAAATGAAGAAGGAGAAAATAGACTGCATGCAGTGATGACACAGCCCTAGGAGGGGTCATCAATACAGTGTAGGTCTGGAATGTTACACTCTGAGAACTGGATGACCTTAAGGACAAGAAAAGAAATAGGATGCGATTAATACTCAGTCCAGGGTAGTATGCAGGGTTAGACACATTCAGATTCAGAACAAAACCTGCTGTCAACAAGATTGCCATCAGCTGGGGGAAAAGCAACATGAGGAGAGAGAAACGAGCCTGTTTCTCAGGATGTTAGAGGATGACTATGTGGCACAACTGTGAGGGAGCAGGGAAAAGGGTGAAAGCGGGAGCAATTTCAGGTGAGATACTGTCAACAGAGGGGAAATAGTAATTTCATTGTGTGAGACTCAGCTGAGGCCTCATCTAGAATATTGTGTAGAGAGCAGTGCTCTGCAATAGCTGGGTAAGATTAAATAAACCTCAACCAAGTGGGACCTACTTGAATAATGTGGGGAATGGAAATCTATGAGTATTGACCTGGCTAATCTAATGAAGGATGAGAGGAGATTGATCACCCTAAGTAAATACAGTACTACATAAGAGGGCGAGAAGCATATATAAATCACGTGTGATTACATTAAGGTTAAAAGTGAAGGGGAGTTATCTAACCGTCAGAGAAGTGGGTCCTTAAACAGTCTTTCGATAGGAGTGGCAGAAGTAAAGTATCCACCTGGTCTCAAGATAGGTCTCGGGTGGCTTGTGGAAGGATTTTATGTTGTGATGCTTGTATAGAGAGGGATTGGACTCTAAGATCCAGGACAAAGTGCTTCCAGTTCAGTCCACAGCACTGATGCAACCTACCAATTTTACCCCCTGTACCAACATGGATGATTCTCATTCTGCAGGGAGGACCTGATGGACTCTGGGTCTGTCCTGCAGTACCGGCACTTCCTGTAAGGAGTTATCTTTGCTGGCAGAGAGAATGAGCATTTATGCACCAGCATACAGTTTCTTGAAGGTCGTGTTTTGACTGCATCTCTCTCTGCTTTTACCCTCTGTTGCCCCTCTTCCTTCATTTTGCCCCTTTTGCTGTCTACATTGGTTCATATTACTCCCAGTCTCCACACATAGTTTCTTTTCTCTAGGCCTTCAAACGTTATTCACAATATTGTAAGTGAATAATAGTAAATATGGCCCTTTTCTTCTATGCAGAATAGCTGTACATAAAGACAGTGGTCTCCCAAGGCATCCTTTCCTTTTAAAATAAGTAAGAGTCTATGTTATGTATTTTAGACCTAGCTTATAGCAGCAGCAGCTTAAAAAGATGATGCCGGTATATTGTATGATTTCCCCCAAAGGAAAAGCATCCATGCTTAATGAGACATTGAGGAGAGGCAGTTCAGAGGCACATCATGGCCTTGGTTGTCTGAGTCCTTGTCAAGACACCTTTGTGCAACTCTTTTTTTCCTGTCAGCATCTCTCCAATGCACAAAAGGATTTGAAGTAAGAGTCATGAAACAGGAGGGTTGTGGCTTTACTGCAGGGCTACCAGCTGGAGGCTTGTGCAGATGAAAGCAAATGAGTCCCTCAGAATAGCATTTACGAGATGCCTTGGAGGTGAAACAAAACATTCACAATAAAATCATATGTTACCTACTATGCTGAATTTTATAAGCTGTGTGTTGAGTACCACCCAAAAGCAGACCCAAATGAAGGAACTCTGTGGGGAAACATTCCCTTGAATCACAAACCTGGCTAAACTAACTTAAAGATCTGTTTTTGCGATGAGGTTTCAGTTTGTGAAGCTTTCAGCCACATCCTTCTGTTTTCACTTCACTCAAAGAAAGGAAATTGGTTTTTGATTGATAGATGGAAATTTAAGATTATGTCTCATTTGTGTGGACAGTAGATGGATTTGTGCCAACTTACATGAGAATTAACAGTGTGCCCCGAAGGACTTTGTCTAAGTTTCCTTTCTCGTTAGCATTCTGCAGTACTTCATATGTCAACTGATCTCCTTGGTGGCATTCAGCAGTAAGAGCTTGGATAGTCTTAGGTTTTAATCGGATTCTGTCTTTTTGTTGTTGTTAAGTGCCTGTGATTATATTATTAAAATGCTTAGTATGAAAATCCAGTCAACTGATGTCCACTAAAATGCAGCTACACAGAAGTAATTTGCTACCCTAAGTAAAAGCCTAACAGGGTGATTTTTCACCAGTGTCTTCTGTTGACTGCATTTGGAAATATGCATCCATGCTTCAGCTGAAGTGTGTCCAGAAGTCCGGTATGCGGGAGCAATATAGGTTGCAAAATGGGTTGATTTTGCTTTTCTTGAGAGGTCATCCTTTGGGCCAATGCACTCTGACAGCCATTGAATTGTCACTGAATATTGTTTGCTGTTGTTGAGTACAGTGGAAACGTTGATATTGTTTGGCCAAGCTAGCAACTGCCTCATTCTGAGCTCCTACACACAGGTTAATTCTACATCACACCATTCAGAGCAACACTAGAACAGGCCATTTGTGAGCTAAGAATGTATTGTTTTATTGTGTGCATATACTTCCATCAAGAGTCTGCTGGAAAACAGCTTGTGTTTGGGGTTGGAATATTTATGGACCATCTTGCAAATAATTTTCAAATTCTGCCGTTTAGCACCTTCTTCATGCCATATGTTCTGCTGTATCTTTCTGAGCTCCTTTTACTAGCTGAGATGTTAAATCTTGGTATACTAAATCTCACAGTTCTGGGAAAGGTGGTGGTGGGGAATGATGGGTTTTTTTTAATTTGTTTTAACTTACAGTTATTGAGCTAACATATTCGATGCTTCTCTTACCCCCCCAACCCCAAAATGAAATTTAGTTATGCACTTCTAAGCTGTGCAACACATTTAGATAAAGCGTATCTATTTATGGCTAGCCTATTGCATTTTATGAGGCAGAAGGGGAGGTGTGGTTAATGCATCTTACTGTGTACTCCCAAGTTTAAGCCTCATCCTAGGCTAGCATGAAAGGTGATGGAGCTGAGTACCTGGCAGAGTGGTGACTCAAATGCCTACTAAGCCCTGTTTTTTTTTTTCTCTCCTGAAAGCTGTCTTAAAGTGGAGCAGCTTTAAAGGAATCAGAGCTTGTAGGACTATTGTCAAGAAAGTTATTGCTTATCTCTCTTTTGGTGAGGGGTAAGCTGCCTTGAATTGCTTTGAATTTATCATTAAGCAAGCACTACCTCAGTGTAATGTGTTTCCCAAACTCAGCTCAGCATCTCATGAGACTAGCTTTTCTTGCTGTAACTTTTTTATATACTTCAAATAGATAATATTGGTCTTGTAGTTGATTAAAAAAGCTCAACTTTTAACAGCTCTACCCCTCCATTTGCATCATATATTGCTGATAAACAGAATCCAATTAAGGGAGTGAAGGTAGGAAGTGAAGAAGACAGAAAATTTTTCAAACTATATTAAAATTCAAGTTTTTCAAATGTCATGATTTGGGTTCACTTATTGCTCCCTACAACTCCCTGAAAGGAGGTTGTAGCGAGGTGGGTGTCAGTCTCTTCTCTCAAGTAACAAGCGATAGAAGAAGAAGAAGAAATGGCCTCAAGTTGCACCAGGGGCGTTTAGATTGGATATAAGGAAAAACTTCTTCATTGAAAGGGTTATCAAGCACTGGAACAGGCTGCCCGTGGAAGCCGTTCCTGGAGGCATTTGAAACACACATAGATGTGGTGCCTAGGGCCATGGTTTAGTGGTGGACTCGGCAGTGTTAGGTTAATGATTGGGCTCAATGATCTCAAAGGTCTTTTCCAACCTAAACAATTCTATGATTCTGTTTTTTGGAACATATTTATGAGCCTATAAACTTAGTGCTAGTCTATTAAGTCCTTTCTGCCAATATTCTTCCTGAACTGTTTACAATTGTGTACCATCATATTGGAAAGGAAACGACTAAAACATAAAAAGACAACAGGCAGTTTTTATACATTAAAAAATTTGACTTTTATGAATAACTGAGGACTTGATCAGTGTAGCTCCTGAAGGGCAAAAATATTGACCTCTGCCTGCCAAATGTTTGTCTGGTAATTTCATTACCAGTCATTTTGTTGCAGGGGCTTGGGGCTTTCAGTGCTCCCGAATTTCTAGCTTCCCAGGTAGGCCTAGGTTTACTGTTAGGTGCCTAATCTGGTGCACCTGTTTTTTGAAAAGTTTTGCCAAAATTTCCAACATGTCTGTCTGCCTCCAGCCACTCCAAAGTGGTAGTTTTATTCTGGATGATTGATAGGAGATGTCTTAGCTCTACATCCAAAGCATAACACTGTAAATCACTGGTTTTCATTTGTAAGGAGTAAAATTATATTCACCTTTTGCCACCATTTATCATTCTGAGGCTAGGCTTCATATGTGTTCATGGTTAAGCTCTGAGAAATCAGGCCATGTATCTTATGAAGACTGTGCATGGCACCCTTTTACACTTGTACATATGTCAATAGAGGAAACAGGCTTATACTTCCTCAAATGCTTTCTGCATGTTAATATGCTCCAGTATATGACTGCATAAGCCTGTTGCTCAGGAGGTTACCAAGATGAAATTTTTGCTTTTATAAGCAAAGCACAAACCTAATCATGCCTGCATCTTTGACTTCTTATCTCCTTAGGGATAAGGTCTATTTATCTGAATTTTTTTTTCTTCTGCGAGCTAAAGAATGGACTAGCAACTGTATTTCTCTGTATCAGTTTGTTCTGTGGGAAATTGTTTCCTTGTATTTCCAACAGTCTTGGTTTAAACCAACTCTCCACAGGCACCTTAGGAGCCAAAACAGGTTATTAGAGACGTCCCTCTGGTTATAGATTTTCTCAAAACCTCTCATTTAATATGTTTTTATTCATTTGAAGTTTTCCAAACAGGATAAAGACTGCAAGCACAATTTGTGTTCAGAGATTGCTCTCTCAACTGAGTCTATGCCAAGTTTGAAGCAAATAATATTAACCTCTGTTCCTTTGACACAAGCAAAGGGGTACAAAACAACCCCCAGAGGAGCAGGTTCCATAGCTGTAACTCCAGTAAACTAAAGGGGCTTACAGACTACAGATTTGAAGTTACCATAGACTGAAATACCATTTTTCTTGGAGGAAACTATCCTACCTCAAAAATGCCAGAGCAGTTTAGTTGTGTGTGGATACAGTACTGAAGAGCTAGGAAAATTCCAGAGAAGAAAATGAAGCTATTCCAGGCCCTTGTATCAGATGCACTTTTTTATCAGGATAGTGCAAAGGTGAATCTTCAGCTTTACAGAAAGATATTCCCAGTGCTGCAATACCTTTCCACAATATATAGTCAAAAGCAGCACAGAGATAATTTGTGTCATCACAAAATTAGTTAAGAGTGTGAGCAACCAATCCTGTGTTTCCTGTACCTAGGAAGAATTGGGCTTAAGAGTGGCAAAGGGCTTTGTGTTTGCTCTTTGCTCCATTGCTACCTCTTACAAAGAAATACATAAAACATCAGAAGAAAACGTTTTTGCCCTGTGGAATGAAAGATGTACAACTTGCAGTAAATCCAACATAAACTTCATTACAAGAGTGCAGACTCTTGTCACAGTCCAGATAATGTATATCAGCATGTAGACCAACATCTAGGAGTTGATTTATCATGATGTAAGTCAACAGATTACATCAACAATGTAGATCGGTCCCCACTCCATTTAATCATTAGCATTAGTCCAGAACAGGCATTTTTTAAAAATAGAAATCAGATCATGTATTTTTCTAAGTAGTTTATTAATATGAATACATGGGAAAGGGACCTTCAGACAAAATTATAAATCTGTACGGAGACCAAGGCTTAAAGGAATCTACCTTTTACGTTAGAGATTTTGTAGCTACGCTTTTTACTAGCTTTTTTTTTTTTTTAGTGTACTTATGTATGAAAAAGATAATATATTCAAAATATATGAAAGTAAATAGATAAATGAACAAAACCATTTCACAGTGATAGAGGGAGGAAAGTCAAGGAAGGATAAGAACATACAAACATGTCATAAACAGATGTATAAAGGTCAGCAGGCTACATAAATGACACTACCTCTTTTTTAAGTATAAAGCTGATGCATTCAAGTTTGCAAAAAACAGGTTGAAGCAGTGTCTCATTTAGTTACATCCAATGTAACTGCATGTTGTTTTGCACAATGACAATGCTGAGCACAGGACTGGCCACCAGCTATTGCATCACTTGTTTAGTCGTTTCCTCTGTTCATTTTGGCTTCTCACCCCTTGACTCGCTCACAATGGCTTAATTGGGAGCGATATCAAACTTGGTTTGCTTATGTTTACACAACTGAACACTGCGTGTGCTTGTATTTATATGGCTGAACTTTGTCCGGACTGACTGTTTTTCAGTTAAGTGAAATGTGTCAGAAGGATAAAGCATAATTTCACAGACTTTGTTTTAAATTAATAGTTTGCTTTGTTGCTGAATTTCTCCTGTCCTTCAGCAGTTCTACCTGAGGCTGTTTTCCACAACTGTGGCATACTGTGGCACTGGTGCATAAAATGCCCTCTGCTTGGTCAGGCTATGAAACAGGCAGGTGTCTGGTTTTTAAAGGGAAAAATAATTTTCTTTTAATCTTCACTATCTTTGGGTGCTCATAATCCACCTGCTTGGTCTAACATCAGTGACTACCCCATAGTTTACATCCCTGGAGGCCCAAGGTGCCCTGAGGAAGGACCACATGTGGATATGGTCTCAGTTATACTGAATTACGGAGGAGGCCGGACCCTGCGGCACTGTGCGTTGCCGTTAAGAAGGGGGCCTGAGGGGGGCCAAGCACCTTCCAGCCATGTATGCCGCATGGTAAGTGGCAGGTGAGGGAGAGCAGGGCTTCGGCGGCAGTATGCACAAAGGCTGAAGGAGGGAAGAGGGGATGGCTGGGCCCTCCTCCTGGGGAAGAGGGGAAATGCCCCCGGGTCTGTCAGGTGTGACACCTGTCCCCCCCATGCCATCTCCGGTGCCTCCCACCAGGTTGGTGGAGGGCACCGGGGACACTGTAAGGGCGGCCAGGGCCAGAGCTGTGCCCTTCAGCCAGAGGGAGGCACTGTGGGCCGCCCTCCCCTGCGTGCCCCGCTCTGACCTTTGTGGGTTCAGCAGCAGCCCTGTCCTACCAACCCAGCCCAGCCCGCCAGGAGCTGCTGCTGGTCATCTGCCACCCCCCTGCCTGACAGGCTGCTGTAGGGGGCTGTGGCCCAGCAGGCCCCGAGGCTGGTAGCAGATCCAGAGGGCTGTCTACCACAGTTGCCCCCGGGGGCTCTAGTCAAGTGGCTTGGCCTCTCTGAGCTTCCTATGCAAGCGAGATAATTTTTTTCTCTCTCCGTGGGTGCCAGAAGGAAAATATATTCATGCTTACAGGGGGTCACATGCTGCAGTTGCATGGGATGCGATTACTTTAGCTATTAATTACAGTTATTAGTTTGGACATTTTCCAGTGTGCTGAGGGAGATTGCCTTTCCATGGAGCAAGAAATATTGGCAGCATGTTTCTAAATCCAGTCAGTGTATTTTCTCCCTTTCTTGAGTGTCGTCCAAGCTTCACAAGAAATAAAAGATAAAAAAGAAGACTGAATTTTTACAGAGTTTTGGGAAGAAACTTTTTAAACAGCCTCCAACAAACTGAGGAAGTAGGTAACATTTGACCTTTTCAGCCAGGTATTTTCAGAGAGCATGAGGAGAGGATGAGAGAAGACAGGAAGGAAAGGACCTGGAGAGAAACCCAGAACAAACACCGGAGGAGCACGCATGGCGTGTCTCTTGCCTTTCATTACTTACTATTTATTTTTGAGAGACATAAGGTGAAGCTGGGACTAAGGAGGAATTTTCAGGCTCAGCTAAGGCTTATAAACTAGTTGCTGAGACAACAAGCTTTTAAGATGTATCTAAGGTCACTTCACATGCAAACTCACATTGGCAGGGATGGCGGGCAAGTGCTTAGAGCATGGTGCTCAAAACTAAGTACAGCCAAAGTTTCACAAGCATCGGGAACACGTATCCCTAGCTGTACAGTGTCACAGTCCAACAGGAGGCTGTGAAGCACAGCGAGGTAGGTTTGTCCTCGGCTGTAGTCTGTGAGTTGATGCAATTGTGCCTGATCTGAAAATTTGTCTTGCTGAAAGCAAATGTGTCCATAAAGCAACTGTCAAACGTGTGTCACCCAAAGAAATGTCATCTGTCTGCTGACGACAACCATTATAACTGCGCTGTAGTTATGAAACTCCAAGCTTCAAAAAGTACATATGTCATCATATGGATAGGGTAAAACTGCACTGTGTATTCTTAGGGCATTCTTTTGCAATTTTCTTTGTACCCAATACAGTCAATTTTCCATGAAGTTGGGAGAGATACAATGCAAAAATCAGAGACAGTGGTAGGGAAGGCTATGAAAACTCTGGCAGAGCTCTGCTTTTAATCTGTCAGCTGCCAATGGGGCTCATCTAATGTTCATATCTAAATTTACATACTTTATTATCTCCAGAAAATGAACATAAGCATAATATTTGCTAAGAGTCAAATGCTTGTTGCATTGTATCTGCTTGCAGCATGTAGCCATTTGCTGCATAGAACAACTTGGTACTTGGTAGCATTAACAAAAAACCCCATCAAAGGTTATTCTTCCGATACACTTCTTTCTAGGCTTCTGCAACATGGGTATGGATGGTACTCTTCCCTGCTGCTTCCCTGTATCTTTTGTGTGACTTCCCACTTTCTGTAGTGATATCCCTGTTTGAAATGCAAAAAGCATTCCTTAGACTTAGAGAATAATAGTTTAACCATTTATTAGAGAGGGATGAATCCGTTTTTTATAAAGAAGCAGTCCTACCTAGTTTTGAAAGTAAAAAAGCATTTGTAGCAGTTAAAATGAATATTCTATTTGCTCAAGCTTCCTGTTTTTACCTGCATGTGAAAATGCCATAATAGCATGAGCGAGCTACTTGGCCACAAATCCATCAAAAACTTGAAGAGATGTTGTCCCAAAACTGCAGTTTTGGCAGTGCAAGACAGGAATAATGAACTGGTTTTAGCTGTTATGAAGTCTTCAGTTTCCCACTGCCTCCAGAGTTTCTGTCACTGTCTGTTTTGAGACTAGTTTTGTTTTCTGTCTATTAATGGAGATATGCTCCCAGAGGTCAGCAAGAAAGCTCTGCTTGTCAGCTTCCTGGGCATTGAAGTCAGGGTATATCATATGCATTTTCTCTCCCTGATTGCAGCAATACAGATGTCATTTCAGTGCAACAGAACATTTTCGTGACTAAAATGAGTGTAGTAGAAGGGACTAGAAAGGCATATTCTGTCACGTACTCTGCACAGGAGCTGAGTAATTTACGTAAGAAGACACACTAACAGCAGCGTGCAGTGACTTCCAAAAGCAAAAAGCTTCAGGTAATTTCTCCTATGATGTATCAAATGCCATTATTTTTCTTTAACATTACTGGCAGATCAGTAGGAAGAATAAGAGGCCACTTAATTAAGAACAAATAGATGTTCTGATTTCCACCTCTGTCCGCCATTCCACTGCTACCTCCTTTAATATGACTCAGCTGAGATACTCATCCAAGCAGCTATAAAGCAAAGAACAGCTGCCCCTTGTCCTTTGCTCTAACCGCTAGACTATATACTCCTTGGCACTTGCTAACATTTCTTACAGTTGCAGTAGAAGAATAATAGTATTCCTTCATTTCTTCTAAGTGATGATCTGAGATAATCCCTTGGGCACCAATTGAACACCCTGTGTCCCAGCATGCAGTCTCAAAAGGGGACAAGATAAATGACTGACAAAAAATCAGCTGTCCTCTCCATACATCTTCTGATCACCTTCTTTTGTCAGTTGCTCTGTTGCTGAGAGTTGAATGAAGAATGGTTGGAGGTTTTTTTAGCCAAAGTATTAATAACTTTCCATCCCTTTGCATGGCAGGAGCCCACTTAAATCACAATAAAACATCACCGACAAGGAAAAGCACATCCCCTTAATGATCAAAGTCCCTAAATGAAAATGGCATAGAGCCTTGTCCATAACTTGCTGAGTATTTAATCTCATCTCCTTCAAACATTGCTCAAAAGACGTTTAGTGCTGCTGAGGATGCCTTTTTCACAATAAGGTATCTGTGAGGGGCTTTCTATTGAGAGAAAATAGAGCAGTCAATACTGCTAATGGTGCTGCAGAGAGACATTGGGGTGTTTTTATCTAGAAGATGCTACTGAAAATGGTATAGCTACTGACACCTATTGTGATAAATGGAATTTCATATTGGCTCAAGATGAAAAGTTATAATAGAGTGAAAAGGAATTGTCTGAACACAGTCCCATGGTACAGTATCATTTAAGATACCCTGACATTTCTGACTGGAGATGATTGATTAACTGGTGTATGTATGACTGCAAAATTATGTACATAATGTAACATAGCCAAAAAACATTGCTACAGTTTGTGCATTTTTCTACCTGTCCTGCTTCTGCGCCAAATGTGTTTCCTTTCATTTTGGTTCAACAAAGCCCCAGAAGCTGTAGTTTAGAGAACTGTTTACAGGAAGCTCTGCTGGAAACTGTATGAAGTTATTGACTATTGGGATTAGAGGTGGAACATTTATGCAGATTTTAATGGTAGATGTCCTTCTGCACCACTTGGAATCATTGGCAAAATTCTCACTGATTTCAGTGATACAGGATCAAACCTCAGGGCAGCAAACATTGTAGGGAAAATATTCTCCTAGTTGTTGGCATCTGATGTAGTTGCAGCCACTGGGAAAAGAATCCAGTTGTTGAGCATCTAAACATTATAATTAAGATAAACAAATCTAGGACCAGGGCTTGAGTTGAATATATATTGGGTAGAATAAAAAGAGATAAATGAATATTTTTCACTAAGTTATCTACTAGATAAACTAATTTAGCATTTCCTTCTTTTTGTAGAAAATACCGAGAAACAGATCAGTTTTCTCAAATTTACTTGATAAATCACATTTCCTTGCCACATATTTTCAAGGTTTTTCTTTTTAAGCTCTTAGTTGTTTGTGATTCTGTGCATGTTGAGTTATCTGAGTTAGACTATGATTTCTTATGTAAACCCTAGAAATGTTTTGCTTTTATAATAATTTTCCATTTAAAAAGTTGCATGAATTTATTTTACAGTCTTGGAGAGCTTGAAAAGCACCTGCTACTTTGTAACCTTAGGGCAAAAAGAACACCTCATTTAAATAAGGGAGGAAAATAAACATGATAAAGATATCAGAGATTTTTTTTTTGTTGTTTCTCTTGTTTCTGGGCAACAAGCCAATTTGAAAATATATCTGCAGCAGCAACTATTAAAAAAACCCCAAAACATAGTGCACAATACAAAATTTGTAGCCTGATCTCTACTATTGCTATTTCCTTTAAAATATTTGGCATTTGCTCTATATCAGTAGATGACTCAGTGAAAAATTAACCCAAAGAATTGGATAACCCCTATTGATAACCCCTATGGAGAATGGATAACCCCTGTGGTTGAATGCACGTAAAGCATGAACCAAACAACACAAACAGTTTGAGTAAAACTGAGCTGAAGAGCAGAGTCAGACATTGTTAACCTTGGGAAACACAGAATCTCTTTTCTGTGATACATTTTTTATATACTGCTCTGCCAATTTTTCCTTTTTTCTCTCTCTGTCTCAACTTCCTTTTTTTCTCTCTTAATTCTTTCTATTCAGAAACAAGCCTTCCATCTGCTCTGGCTCTCCATTCCATCTGTAGGTTTTCTTTTACATCTCTGCAACTGCTGTTTGTAATCTGCAATACCTGGAACATTCATACAGAATCACAGAATGCTGGGGGTTGGAAGGGACCTCTGGAGATCATCTAGTCCAAACCCCCCGGATAGAGCAGGATCACCTAGAGCAGGTTGCACAGGATCGCGTCCAGGTGGGTTTGAATATTTCCAGAGAAGGAGACTCCACAGCGTCTCTGGGCAGCCTGTTCCAGGGCTCTGCCACCCTCAAGTGAAGATTTTCCTCATGTTCAGATGGAACCTCCTGTGTTCCAGCTTGTGCCCATTGCCCCTTGTCCTGTCACTGGGCACCACTGAAAAGAGTCTGGCCCCATCCTCTTGACACCCGCCTTTTAGATATTTATAAGCATTGATAAGACCCCCTCTCAGTCTTCTCTTCTCCAGGCTAAACAGACCCAGCTCTCTCAGCCCTTCCTCATATGAGAGATGCTGCAGTTCCCTAATGATCCTTGTAGCCCTCCACTGGACTCTCTCCAGTAATTCCCTGTTGTTCTTGAACTGGGGATCCCAGAACTGGACACAGGACTCCAGACATGGCCTCATGAAGGCAGAGGGGGAGGATAACCTCCCTCAACCTGCTGGCAGTGCTCTCCTTAATGCACCCCAGGATACCATTGACCTTCTTGGCCATGAGGGCACATTGCTGGCTCATGGATAACTCATTGTCCACCAGGATGCCCAGGTCCTTCTCCACAGAACTGCTTCCCAGCAAGTCAACCCCTAATCTGTGCTGGTGCTCAGAGTTATTTCTCCCTAGGTGCAGGACCCTACACTTGCCCATGTTGAACTTCATTAGGTTCCTCTCTGCCCAACTCTCCAGCCTGTCCAGGTCTTGCTGAATGGCAGTGCAGCCTTCTGGTGTGTCAGCCGCTCCTCCCAGTTTTGTATGGTCAGAAAACTTGCTAAGGGTACACTCTGTCCCCTTGTACACTAAACTGGAAGCGGTCCTGCAAGCAGTGGACGCTCTGACTCAAGCCCTCTCTGACAAGATGCAAGTTCTCCTTGTCAAATCTCCCTCAGCCTTTTCCTCACATTTACAGCAGTTAATCAGGTGTTCAAACACTCACATTCAGAGAAGTTCCACCTTCCACAACAGGCTAGCAATAATCAAAATACAACCCTGGCTGAGCTGGTTTGCAGTGAGAAGTGCTATTGAAATCCCTGCCTACCAGAAGAGGCCTGTTCTGCTAAGACTGTTGAATCTTGCAGGCAATCTCCATTGCTTCTTTCTCTGTAAACATCATCAAAGCTACTTGAGCAAATTAATTACAGGCTGAGGGATTTTAATACTTCAAGATATATGTACCCAACACAAAAAGTCTCCCAGTGAGGAAATGAAACTTTTGACTCTATATTTTAGCTAGATATTTGAAGAAATACATTGTCACATTCAGGATGCCAGCATATCTTTAGAATTACTGGAAACATACATAATTTTTCATTTTTCCCTGGAGATATTATTTAGCAACTTCTGACCAGAAGTCTTCACACCCAGAATGGCTCTGACCAGACCTGTTATCAGATAGTCCAGCTCATGCCACCTTTGCTGTCTGGAAAACTAGTAGATGCGAGGCTCTTGTTGGCATAGTGAGGAGCAAGGACTGAAGGTGGCAAGTTCCTTCAACGCCTATTAGCTTTGTGGCTTCTGAGGACAGGATGCAGCATTCAGTGTTGCCATATGGAACACAGACTGAGAGAAATCTAAAGAAACCTTATTCTTCCCAGAAACTGTAGCTGCCCCTAGCAAAACATACTCTTCAAAATTAAGACGTGAAGAAATGTCTAGAAAAGTGTAAAGTTTGTACTCATCATCTGGAGTATGTTAATATACTCAAAAATTCCTCTATGGCCTTGCATTAAATTTGCCTTCTTGGTGATGCTTTTATCCACTTCACCTGCAAGTTCAGCCCACAAAGTACATTTCTGAGTTTTTTCCCTCACAGTTCAGTGGCAAAACTCCTGCAAGTTTTAAAGGTACTGAATCCAACCCTAAAGAAGTTCTATCATGGGTAAAAAAGGAAATTAGCTCAGGTAAAAAAAAAAAAAAATCTGCACAAGGAGAAATTTCTTTAATGCTCCTCTCCCTGAGCTGACAATGGACAGCAAGTGTACGGGGGACTCTTATGCTTTGAAAAGGAATCTAATAGGGCTGTGGAGAGGAAATTCTCGAGACACCACTGTCATCACACAGGAAGCAGGATGCAAATACCATAGCAAAAATAATATATGGGAGAACTTCAGAGTCTGGGATAATACTTCTAGTCCCTGTTAACAGGCTTCTTGTTACAAATATTTGAATGGTTTTAATGAGCGAATCAATACAGAATATGCTATTGCGTTTCACTATATTGGCATTACATTCATGCTTGGAAGCTCCAAAGAAGATTGAGACCTTCTGTGTTAGACAGTATGCATATTCAGCAAGATAAACAGTTCCTATCTCTACCATTACACATAAGAGAAACAGAGTTAATATTGTGGCACAGGCAGTGATCTGAAACATGGAAGGTTTAAGTCATTGAGACAGAATAGGAAAGAGCCGAGATCTAAATCCATATCTCCCAAGCCCTGCTCCCTGCATTACCCATGAGTCTATTGGCTTCTTCAGTATCTCATTGTACAACAGATGGAGGCAGTTGATATCAGTAATTTTTTAGCATGATATAAATATAGATTGCATTGCTGAGAACTGGGCTGAAAGAGAATGGGAATAGACCTTAATGTTCTATAATATACTGCCCAATTATCATGCCAAAGAAACTAAGCTACATTGCTGCTTTAAGTTTAATTTGCAAAATTAAATCACAAATGTCACCCCATACAAATGACCATGGGCAGAAGAATGAGTCGCATTATAACAGACAAGACGTATATGAAATCTGTGAATTTGCAAGCAGACACATCAATTATGTCTGAATTATTGGCAAGCTTTGCCGATCTCCAATACCTCTACTCAAATGAAAAAATATTATTAACCTTTGGTGTGACACATGCAAATAAAATATGATGATTCGACAGCAAATTCAAGTATCTAACCATCACAGTTTTTAGATAAGCAAATTTATTTTAGGCATAAGATGAGTATATTAGCTTGGTATTGGAAATCAAGAATTTTTGCAAGTTGCAGTACTAGCTGACATCATAAAAATGTCAATTAATATATTATCATTTGTAACGGAATGTTACATGATGGAGGTGCTGAGTCGAAAAATGCATCAAAATATTATCATTCATAAATATATATACTGCCTCAAAGTTCCAAGGAGCCAGTCAAGCAGTGGTAGATGCACAAACAGAAACTAGAGTGTTACAACCTAAAGCTCAGATGAGAAGTTAGTTTAAGAATTATTTCATCCAGCCTGCTGTCTTTTAACTGCAGCCTTGCAGTTGGCAAAGGATGGCAATCAAAAATATTGCAGTAAGCCTTCTGCCTGTGCACTGCCAGGTACTTCCACAGGTAAGCGTCCGCGGTACTGCCATGGCAGGGCCTACAGACAGGAAAGGGTCCCAAAGTGACCGCCAGTCTTCAACGTGAAGATCTTGGACCACCCTGGATTTTGGAGAACCCATTTTAATACACCTGCCTGCTTCTAAATTCTTTCTCCTTTACATGCTCTCTATTAATTTCTTTGCTGATTATTTTATTTTATTTTTCCCAAATGTCCTAAGTATTTCCCATTCCATGTTTTTATTGTGAATCTCTCCTTAGTTTCTTTGCTTTCTACCCAATTCTTACGTCCCACTGGGGAGAAGGAAATAAAAGGGAATTAAATGCTGCTAGCCTTCAGCTTCTGAAATGCTGAGTGTTCCTTGTTGAGAGGAATAACAGAAGGTATTTTCCCATTCTGTTTTACCCCCAATATGTAGGTGCCTACACGTACAGGAGTTCTGCTGCGGCTGGAGAAAGAGATTCATTACTTTGCCTTTGTAGCAAGGAGTGTTATTGGATTTAATTCCTGTAAAGCCTTGAATGTAAGCTCTGAGAGAGATGCAAAAATATTATTACAGTGTAATTCAACTTTCAGCAGAAATCTCTGCTAAATTTGTCCATATCTTTAGTTCCCTATGTCGTACAGTCTAGAGCTGGAGTAATATGTTACTTATGGCTCAGATATGCCAGTCCTGGAGGATTCTGTAAGCACAGAACATTGCACAATGAATGGCAGTACATGATTTTTCCACTATATATTTCAATTTTAGTGCAGATTTGAACCATTCTTCCTTTACATTTTGGTGAACCATATTCTAATTGGTTCAATACTCTGCCTGGTGATATGACCTTGCATCTTTCCACAATTTGGTATTGTTAGCCTAGACATCTTAAGAAATTGTAACTTCTTATATCCTCTTCTCATGTTTATCTGTATCTCTTCCTCTTCAGATTAATATGAAAGCAGTTTGTACAGTCTTCTATTCTTTCATATTTATTTTCAGGGATTTTGAGTGGTCAGAAGAAAAAAACCCCAAAACCAAACAATGAAAATACTTTTTTGATGCTTACAACTGGGAAAGCAGCTATTTTTCATCTGGTTCCACAGAGATGTTTGGCTGGAAACCTGCAATGATGGCGTCTTTTTGTGCAAACCTATAATTTTATTTATCTCTAGCATTTTTTGCAAACCTGTAATTTTATTCATCTCTGGTATTATATGGAGTGGTCTGAAAATGAACATTACCTCACCTGCAGTTTCAGGAGAGATACTATTTGAATCAGCAAGGGCTGTGGAAATGCTATTTGTTTGTACTCTAAGTTCTCAGAAATGAATCAGAAGCAGAGAAGGTACAGACTCCTAATGTGTTAGATGAAACTGAGTCACCTTCTTTTGAAAAGGGCGGCTGCAGATGTGGTATGTGCTGAGAATTCTCATGCAGGAACTAAATTAATCCTTTAGCAGTAATGTACCATTTCGCAATTACCAAGCAGTTACAAATGAAGTAGCCAAGGGATTAAGGTATTATTCACTTCAGCTGCCTAAGAATACACAGAAAGCTGCCTCATCTCTCAGACAGGCACTTCCATCCTATGATTACCTAAAAGATGACAGATGTTAGAAAGTGAGTCCAAAAATCTGTTTTGAGGAAAAGCCTATATAATATATACTGGTAAAATTTCTGTATTTTGCCAGATAATTTTGCTAATGCCATTAGTACTTTGTCTGTTAATAATGTGGTGTTATGCACTCAACACAGTCAGAAATAGTGATGCTTAGAGTGAACTTAAAAATTCAGTTTTGGTCCCTCCTTTTGTGTGGTTGATAATGTGATATTTTAGTTGCAAAATCAAAATAAAATTCTGCCTTAATTATAAGGCTGTCAATCCAGAATAATTCCACTGAGGAAGAGTAATAGATTTCATGATCAGAAATTATCTTTATTATTATCTAACATGACTTCTTACAAAATACAGACTCTTCTTCAGAAATTCCCTTAGCAAGCCCATTTTTTTTACTGGAGATGCAGCAAATTGTCAGAAAGACATCCAGATTTGATTTAAAGACTCCAAGTGATGGACAAATGGTCGTATTGCTAGGTAAATTATTGCAGTGCTTAAATATCCTCTCTGTTAGACACCTGAAGCTATGTCTGCATAGCCATGCAATTTGCTATGGAAAAATAACAAATCCCGTTTGGAATGGACTGAGAAGCAGGGAAAAGCTGAACAGTTCCAGGTACCCAGGCAGCATCAGCGGTCTCTACTTTGTATTTTGTTGTGCAGTTACATCCTAAGAGACAATGTATAAAGCCTATGTTTTATAGACTCACGACTCCAGTATTTCATGGCTATGTCAAAACTTCAGCTGTTATTTCAAAATTGTTATTCACATTCATACATGCCAGGAAGGATTTGAAAACAGAAAGAGAGGATGGCTACGGCGCTACTATTTGGGTTTACTGAGAATGTGAAACAGCACAGTGGAAATACTGAGATGGCGTATTGAGAATTTTTATTAATTTTAGCCTGTGGGCATTTGGGTCTCTAGCTTCCCCTTGGTATGAAGCAGAACTCCCAAAATGCCACTCTCTGGTAAGCCTTGCAGGTAAAGTGAGAGTAAAATATGACCCCTGTGTGGTAATTGTGGTAGTTGTTTATTACCCCCATCCTCCTTTCTCTAGGACCTCTTACGCTCCTTTCCTTCTCCTCATCTTCTAACATTTCCTATGTGAAGGGGAGCACCTTGTTCCCATTCCTCTCCTACAGAGCATTTTACCTGCTGAGTAATCGGCAGTGAAAGAGCTCACGCTGCCCTTTGAAGTGTTGTACTGGGGACACTAAAGCGGCCAGGCTACCGAGGTGAATATCGGCCTGTCGGTTGCAATTTCAGACAAACTGCTAAAACTCATGCAATTGAAAGGGTCGGGGTGAGGGGAAGCTGCATAAAATTAGTTTTGTGATCATGAGGGGTAAAGGCGTCCATTACAAGAGAAAGAAACCTCACTTTCTACAGAACCTGAGTGTGCTCTGGCATAAAGCCATCCAGCATACGCCCTGGTTTTAACCTACCACCCTGCTGGTTGTCCCCAAGCCCTGGGTGGACCGCTCTTAAGAATCATTTCGATAGTCCCAAAATGAAGCCATTTCTGGTGGAGAGCCTGGTCATCATTCTGTACCAGGAGCACTGGCTTTCTCTGTCTGCCTGCTGTCCTACAGGCTATTGCTTAAAAACAACTGCTTCCATTGTCAGAAAAAAGGTTGGGGTTTTTTGTTTTTTTTTTTTTTTAAAAAGATCCATATAATAACAATAGAAATAACACCACAGGCAAGATGACATAATACATCACTGCTGATATTTCAAGCTGGTGTTGCTTTCCATCCAGGTGTGGAACTCCATGGTTATAGACATAGTTCAAGTCTCCAAACACCTTGGTATGTTACAGAATAAAATACTGCTTTTCAATATTTGTATGTGCTAGTGTGAGTGATGAAAAGTGGTGTGCTGGTAGAAGTCAGAGAACAAATGTATCCAAGACAGCAGCAAGAACTATCTGCCCTTTTTGTCTAGCTGAAACATTGAAATAGCCCCAAAAACACAACTGTAGTTCGAACTGACAGTACAAGAGTAGGGTCTGCACCTCTGTGGAGAACTAATGTCCTTCCCATATGGCACCACAAACTAGTCAGCCTTCAATTGTCAGAATGAATTTCAGGTGAATGTCCTTTAGCGTGCCTGCTTCAGAGACAGGTAAACTGAGGAGCCTGCACTTCTGGGTTTGCTGCCGCAAATGTTGCCTCGTGCTTAGATCTCAGGCATTGTTGAAGAGGTAGGCAAGAAAATGCTGTAGAAAGGGTGAATATATGTTGCAATATAGTATTATAATGTAATAGCACCTTTATTTTGATATATTCTCAATTTTAACTTAATCATTCCAGAAACGATTCCTTTGGAAAAATACTAAAAGGGTCGAGAAGGTGTGGGGAGGTTCATTCCAGCCTCACCGTTCTTAAGCAGGGTACTAAAGCTTATCAACAAAACAGGAAATTAATAGTTTCAAGGCTGTGTCAGCCTTGTTTCACAGTGTAGTTCGGACTGAAAGATGTAGCTGTAGCTGTTCCTCAGTAGCACATATGTTCTCATTTAGCTGGCCTTCAAACAATGCAGCCACTACCCTTCTTCCAGTTCTTCTGGATTAGCTTCATGACTAATTGTGGTAAAGTTTAGGATGACGTGCAACGGGCTGCTCATCTGATAAGCCAAGGGGACACATCACCAACACTGAATGACGCTGATTTCCGAAGGAATTCAGATTTTGGAATTTCTCATCCCCTCCCACAAATCCTCTGCTGAGAAGGCAAGATCAGGACATATGCTTTAAAACCCAGGGGATGGCCTTATGTCAGACACAACAACGGATGCAGTGCCCAGAAGTGTAGGAGTTGGGAGGCTGATTTATGACCATGCTAGGGGAGAGAGTATTCCGAAAGGCCTCTTGCCATTTCCTCCTAATGCAATGGCTGTGCAGGCCGGCCTTGCAGCAGGAGAGAGGTCAGCAGAACAGGATTACATAAGGCTGCTTGCTATGCAGAAATACGCAGATGGCCTCAAAGTGTTTCATTTTTTTAAATGAAGTCACATGCCCGAGAGCTGCATTTTGAGGCAGAAGAGGAGTCTCTGAAGAACAAGTACAGCAAGAGTTGTTTTGTTCTCATTTTAATTGAAAATAAGTCTGGAATCTCTCCAGAAAATAAGTTTTGAAGGAAGGAGTTGGCTCACTTACTGTCCAAGCAATTTAGAATCACCTCTCATTATCTGTATTTCATCTTAATTGCTTCAGAGGCATATTTGGATACTTGCACAGATAGTCATCTAGAAGAAACTAGTTCCGAGTTCAGATGGAATCATCTGGTTGGATTGAATTCCACAAAACAGTGGGTCAACAATTCTCTGCTTCTCGTTAAAGACTTGTTCACCACTATTTGCTTTGAAATGCACTGCTGCTTCTCCTTTATACCCCTAATATTATTCTATCACATCTTAATCCAGAATTACATTTTGTGCTTATTAGATGGTTACAAAAGGACAAATCTCAGTACAGAAATTATAACCAGTGCTATACAGATTTACAAAATGAAATTTCAGCTCGCTCTGATCTTTTTTCATTTTTATTGCATGGGTTTTTTTTTTTTTATGTTTGTTACAATTAAAAACTCTCACTTATTTCTCTAAATCTATTTTGGGTAAAGAGCCATGATTTTCTGACTTATAGTAGCTTTTTTTCTCCTTTCACTTCAATTTATTACTGCCTATAATACACCTTTTCTTTAAAAATACATTATAATAAAATCAAACAAAGGTGAAAGAAAAGTTACTATAGAGGTCTAGTCATATCTGTCAAGGTGAAAATCAATTTCAGACACAGATGTGAAAGCAACAGCATTTCAACAAGATAACTTATAAATTGAGGGAATTACTATGCTAGACTTTATATATTTAAGCAAACTTAATGTTCCCGATAAGTACTAGAATGACAGTGCTGTAAATTGAATTCTCTTTAGTGTGACAATAGAATCATTTACACAGTGCTTCTCTTCCTTTTTGCCAAAGAAGGTGTTTTCTTCCTCACCTTGCCTCTCAGTGGACACAGCTTATAGGGGCCTTGCAATTTTCCTAGACATCATCCTGAGCCTAAGGCAAACTGCAGGAACTCTCAATCCTGACAGATTTTTGTGTAGCCTGCTATGAAATACATCAGAAGATGGAGGCTCCATAGTCTCCTTGAGTGAACTAGTCTCCTGTTTTCCTACCCGTAAGTACTAGTAAGCTTTTCAGAATGTTTCACCTAAATCTGCCTTATTGCAATTGTCAGTTCTTCTTCAGTTCAGCAAGGATGTGGAGAACAGGTTATTTTCCATCTCTTTGTGGCAATCTGGACACAGGCTTAAAACTAAGTGCGAGAGCAGACAATGTGATAGAGTAACAATGTGGACAAGGAGAAAAATAGTGGATCATCTGCTGAACATCTTAAGTGTCTGTGTATTAATCCATACGAAAGATGAAAGGAGTTTAGAAATAAGACAGATGATTGGGGAGTCCTCTGCGTGATCAACATTACATCTGAATTACGTCTGAGCAGTGGCCTGAGTCACTGCTCTGAAATTTTTGTTTAGAAAGCTTTAGCCTCTCAAGGAGGGTCCTCAGTTGGAAGGTTTTTCTTGTTTGTTTTTTTTTTTCCTCTAGATCAAAACCACCATCAAACATTTCTTTGCAGATCCTGCCTTTTGAACCTTTTCTGGTTTGGGTTTAGTTTGGTTGGGTTTTTTTTGCTGTTCTCTGGAGGGCTCTCTTCAGGTGGGAAAAGATACTGAACAGATAATTCAGCGATTGTCTAAGAAATGAGTCAGAAAATTGGTCTCTTGAGCCCTAAGTGGATGCTTCTTTATAACTGAGCGAGTGTCTTCATTTGCCTCATGAAAATGCTGCAGCTGCACCCCTAAAGTACAAGGCCAGGTCAGCCCCAGCATTTTTCCATGGTTGCTAACAAAAGTGCCCATTAGCACAGCTATGATGTGTACACCTGTTCAACAAGAACAGGGCTGAGCTCACATCTCCGTTTTAATGAGACATTGAAACAGACATTCAGTAGCCTTTAAGTATTCCCTTACAATCAGAGGACCTTTTAAAGTGCATGTCTAAGGAAGCAAAAAAATATTCCTGAAGTAATTAAGAAGAGTTTGTAGTCCCTCAGTCATCCACAAACTAGTTTTTCTATTAGTTTAAACAGGGAAGTGTCTTCCAGTGTCTGAGAGAAACGTAGCATGAGAATGCTGTGACTGGTTACATGAAGATGAAGAGCATCACCAAGCCAGGAGCCCAGACAGGGATGCAACATCAGGTGGTAGCAGAAGGATGTGCCTGCGAGCACCATGCTTTGAGGCATGGAGCCTCTGCTAAATGTCATCTGAAGCTTAGTGCCACAGCCTCCTCTCTGTAGTGGGACCCCATATGCCCAAGCGAGCACAGCTAGTGAGGGAATAATAAATCAGGGCGACCAGCTGTGCCTGCCAGGAAAGGTCAAGCGGGGGGGGGGGTTGGGGGGTGTGGGGAATGATGCAAATGCAGGCTTGGTTGTGAGGAAGGAGTCAGCTTTGTGCGTGGTGAGAGGCTGTGCAAGAGGCATGGAAGAGCTACCTCTTCGAGGGAGAAGACGGGGAAAAAAAGGCGGTGTGCTCATTCAGTATAAAATGATTGAGGAGATGAGGTCAGTGAGAGAACCCAAATTAGTGTGGAACAGGAAATACTGTTTAACAAAGGAAAAGAAGGGTGTCAAACAGTAAGAGATGCAGTCACTTAACTAGAATCTGTGTGGTTTTTATAAAGACACAACAGGAAATTGTCTACAACACCTGGCAAGCAGTATGTTCGACCTCGCATGCTGAACAAATAAAATAGAAGGGCTTGTTTCTGGGGCCTCGTTAGATGTGCACAGAAGTATGTCTTTGGAGGGTTTTGGGGAGGGTGTGGGAGAGGAAAGGTTTGTTGCAGAATTGAAGACTTAATAGCAAGCTGATAAATTCTGTAAATATTTCATTTCTACAGCCAAGCTGTACTTGGAAACAACCCAGGATGCCTCTGATCTCCAAGTGCTAATGAAATTATATTGTGCTATTGCTTTGCTATTTAAAAAATATCCTGCGATATTTAGACGACAGATTTGCTAGTTTTTCTTCCCGCGTTTTTGCTTGGATTAGGTTTGACCAGCCAATTTCATTGGGAAGCTTATTAATTCTGTTGAAAGAACAGCAGACCTGCAATAATCTGTGGAGGGAGGGGACAATACTGACCTTTTTCTCCCCCAACTTCCCTTATTCCTGCTAAAACCCCAGCGGCCCCAGCCGGGCCGGGCGGCGTGCTCGGAGCTCCCCCCGCTGGTCGGTCCCGCCCGGGCTCGCAGCGGCAGCCGGGCAGAGGATGAGGGTGAGGGCGGGGTGGGGGCCGCCTCGCGGGTTTCCTGCAGTGCTTCTGCTCAGGCTGATAATGACTGCTATCTTGGAGCCCAGGAAAAAAATCTATGCACCCTACATGGTGAATTTCTGTATTGAATAGCAATATGTTTGGGGAGGAAATCGAGGGGATGGCAGGTTTAGCTGATTTATTTTTTTTTTTCTTCAAGATTCTTCTTTCCTGCAGAGCAGGTAAAGGTGAATGTTGTAGGACTTTCACACAGAAAATTATTTCTGACTAAGAGGACTCGATGGCTGATATGAAATTGTTCTATGTCATCACTCTCATTTACTGATCCTGTCGCCCTGCTTCCCCCAGCACAAATACGCACATGACCTGTGGATTATCACCAGCGTGTTTTGGTACGAGGGCACACCAGGTTAGTGAACAGATTTGTCCGGTGTGTCACCTTGCCAACAGATCTGACCTACTGATATACAAAATTGCCAGTTGGGGCTCAGGGGTGCGGGGAAACAGAGTTAGGGAGGATGGAAACCTCTTTAAAAGTCAGAAATAAAGTTTGCTAATGAATTTTACCAGGCAATGTAAACAACATCCTGAGTTTGTTACAGCACCAGCTCCACTCTCTGGATCACTGAGACAGCTCTTTCAGAAGCTGTATCTTTATGCAGAGAAGCCGCACTGCCTGGGCTGCAGTTTGTAGGTATCAGCTCTACAGTAAGAGTCTCTCAGCGTCTGACATCTCCAGAGGCTTTGCTGTTTCACCTTCTATGGGGGCCATGGTCTGTTTATCTCTATTGCTTCCGCTGAAGTTTTCCATTCTTTAGCCAAAGCAGTTTTGCAGAATTCCTCACTTATCTGCTAATTAACCCCTTTCCTCATCAGGCATCAGCAAGACTCTTAAAATACAATTTAATTTTTTTCCCTGAAGTCCATTTGTTTCCCTTTACACTTTGAGTTTTCTGTTTTCTGCTGCTAAATTGTTCTTCCTCATTCACATCCTCCTCATGGTTTCCCTCTTTTGATTAGTCCCACGTTCTCAAAAAAATTATTTGCAGTTACAGTATCAACTGGAGAAAGGGGGAAAAAAAAGTAGTCGACAGCTGAAAGTTGTCCTTTTGATCAACTCTGCCAAGAAACTGCTTACAATCTCCTGGCTCCATTCAGAGACTACCATTTAATGACCTCTCCAAGGGTCAAGCACTAACAGAGATTGGTATTCATGAACAGAATATTTTCAACCACTGTATTCTGAAATGTGAATTACAGCACTTTGTATTCCAAAATACAACTTAAAGGGGTTTATTTGTCAAAGTACAGCACCTCAACTCACTTGAGGCAAAGCATTTTTTTCTGAGGACATACTTTATCAAAATGTCCTCCTCCGTGGGACAGAAAATTTGAGTGAAGTTGCCAAGGACTAAATGCTTTCCCCCTCTCCAATTTGTGCTGTGTTTGATATTATCTTGGCTGCCATTTCATCAGAAACCATGAGCAAAACAGTGTGGTAAGGCAGTGAGTAGAAGACCTTCACAGGAAAATTAAATGACACAAGAAGTGGCATTAGAGATTTGTAATGAGGGGGCTGCTGAGAGAGCTCTAGCAGCATAAATGTCAGGGAACAAGCATGCTGTGAGAGGTGTGATTGCTCAAATGAGCACTGAATGTTCATGGTTATGAAAGGCCCCCGTGCCATTTTCCATAAAACTAGCGACTTTAAAATCCAATGATCCACCAAATTCTTTCACTCTTCTCATCATATAAAGTTCCTTATCTAGATGCAATTTGATATGCAATTCTTCCTCCTTTGTATTTTACGCACAAAAGAGTTCTCATCTCAGCGCTGCAGAGACGGCGAATTTGTTCCCATGTGTTGTGAACAGAGCCTGATTAAATTTCCTAAATAAAAAATATCTTGAACAATAATAGTAACTTTAGGAGAAGCTGGGGTTTAATATGCTTTTCCACGTGCTAGTTTTAAAAAATGGAAAACATAGTTTAAATAACTCCAGTTGGTGAAAAGTAGAATTTGATAATCCAGAAGAATTAGCTGTCATCTCAACTAAGTGGTTTGGAAAATGGGTATGGTTTGAGTAAAGAAGAATTTAAGTGGTTTTACAGCCTAATTCCTTGGGTTTAGGTCATCAGGTTCCTGGATGAAAGGCACATTCAAAATGTTGCATTCTTGGTGTACACGGTGAATTCTACACCCCTGGCAGCCTTCAGTGAGCCCTGCCGTCAGCAACCACTTTAAAGTATCTCCAAGCCTTCCACTGCAATTTTGCTTGATCTTTACAGGCCTTCTCTGTTAGGTGGCTGGTTTTGCTGGTCCACAGAGCAGCTGACTGAGTGAAGTATCGCTGGAAAGTAAAAATCTTTGTTTCATTTTCTATAGGGGCAATAGTTAAAGTTTCAGTTCATAAACTGACTGCTCCCTAGCCAAAAGACCCAGCCACAGGGATGCTTGCACCAGCCAGTACAATCCCTCCTCACTCTCTGTGTCCCGGAGAAGACAAGCCTGATGAAGGACTCTTGCAAGAGGCAGGGAAGTGTTCATTCCTGTTCTCTCAGGAGCTGAGAGATTTGCATGGGCAGATGAATAGGGGTTCATGTTATCAGCTAATATCAGCTCTGCTTCCTTTTTGCTGTGGAAAAAAAAATGTGTCCTGTTAGTCCCCTCTGTCTCCCTGTTCCCCCTCACCACATCAAATTTGGCCCAAGGGGGACTCTGCAGCTGACCTGGGAAGGGAGAGAGGGCTCCCCGGGGCCGGGCCCACCAGCCGCCCTGGCAGAGTGGCTACGGGAGCCGGGCAGTGCCTAGGGCAGGGGCACACTCAGGTAATGCTGGATGAATAAGCAAGGGATTGGTTTGGTGCTGCCCTGCTGAAAAACTCTGTACCTGACACATGAAACTGGGAAGAAGGGCAGCTGGAGAGAAGAAAACCGGAAATCACTTTGTTCCAAAAAGACAAAGTGTTTTGTTCAGCTACATCCTACTTATTTTTGGTGCATAGATAAAGAGAATATGAATTTTGTTCAAGCTTTTTCCTTAAGTTTATGTCAAATTTAAATCACATTAATGTTAAGATGAATAGGATTTCAACTGAAAAGTGAAAAACGAAAGAGCTCTTTGGAATCGATAATAGTAATGAAAAAAAAAAAATTCCAAAGCAAGGACTTTATGCTGCCAGCATCTAAACGAAATACTTTGAGGCTTTTGAAATCCGTCAGTACATACATGCACCCACATTTCTAGGGGCCGAATGCTGAGTTCAATCATATTTTAAGGTCATCCCATTCTTCAGTGTGTTTAATGTTTGTTAAATACAGGTGCCAAACTGAGTAGGGAAATTATCATAGGCTAGTGGATATAGAATGATGCTGGGGAGAGAGAGAGTAAACTTGGTCTTAAGACTGAAATATATGCATTTAATTGCTGTGTTGGTTGGAAAAATAACATGGAACATAAACTTAATTATCACATGGGGGCTACCAGGGAAAAGCACAAAGCTTAACATTGTCCGTTAAGCTGAAGAGCTCCTGCGCCAGGGGCTCAAATCACTTGGCTGTGCAAATCTGGGAGAGCTGGCAATGCCCTTCAGACACACACAGGAGGTAAAGCAAGAAGTAACGTCCAAAAGTCAGACCAAAAGTTCAGTACAAAATCTGGCCTTAATTATCACGTGCGTCCTTTTTTAGTTGGTTTAAAATCCCCCTATTTTTGCTGGTCTCAGTAATTCTCTTTCAGTAATGCATTGGTATTACCTGGCATAGGGAACATAACTCAAGTGACCTAATTTTTGGCGGTTATAAGGGCTGTAACAGAAAGTATTACTTTTATTTCACACCATTAGGTCAAATTAATTTTATCAGCTGGAATTCATGCCGGTGACCAGAGGATGTGAAAGGCCTCCTCATGCTCTTGCTTGGGTTACGAAGGAAAAAAAAGAATCATCTTTTCTCATAAGACTGATACTTGTTGTAGGGGCAATGCTTTACTTGGAATTCTCCATGACATTTTTTCTTGAATGGTCAATGGAATATTTGGGGCAATGAAACAGAACTGAGCCAGCCTTTTGTTTACGCTTCTTCCTCTCTTTTGTCAGATTATTGCTCCCTTCTGCACCTAACTTTGTTTTCATCTTTCCTCTTTGAAACAGTCCCTTATGAATCCCTTTTCTCCTCACAAATCTTCTGTGGACTGCTGATTTAATTTTTTTTTTCCACTTCCGTAATAATTATATCTTTAAGATGTTTTGGTGGTAAAGAGGCAGTTGTATGGTCAGAGCTTGCACCCTGAAATAAATGGATCTCTGCTAAATTGCTTCGCTCTCAAAAATTGTTGAATACTGATATTACTGAGCTAAGGAACGACTGGTAGCAATTTACCTCTCTGAAACACTCTGGAAATGTGGATAGTGATGGGAATGTGCTCAAATAGCACCGAGAGCAGTGGGAGCCAGTTGTAAAGCAGACAGACAGAATATAGCCTCATTTTTATGACAACAGATGACTCGTAACTTTCGGTAGCTTAATGTTAACTCAGGCAGAGATGACTAACTACAATATTCCATATTACAGAAATTTGAGGAGTGATACCTGCACTCCAGGTAAAAGTGAAACATATGAGATACAGCTTTCAAACAGAGTAGAAAAAGAAAATGAACACAAAGAAAAATGTATGTCTGTTCTGAGGCTAAAGAGCCAGTTTGTCAGTTTGCAAAGGGCTGCATGAGATCCTTATCAGACCTTATGATGGGGTGTAAGGGAAAATGTCAAGACAGAAACTTTTGGAAAACCAGAATTAACCTTCAAGAAAGTGTGGTGATTTGACAAGGAAAAGCAATCACAAGGGCAGAACTGAGAGGAGAACAATGTTCTGACAACAGAACATTCCTGCAGGTCACTGCAGAAAGTCCAGGAAAGAGATGTGGGTAGAAATGCAGGCAAAGCTCAAAGTCTTGAGTTCACAAAAGCAACACGCAGAGCTGCCTGGATCAGACAAGCAGCAAAAAGCCATACATTGTGAAAAACATGCAAGCATTACGCTGTGTTACATTGACTTCCACAAATTTGCAAACACTCATTGACCATGAACAGCTTGGACAAGAGGACATCACTAGTACCATTTGTGCAAGGTAATCCTTCACAAGAGCAAAAGACAAGATTTCAGCAGAAGATAAATGAGCTCTTAGCCTGAAAGCAAATGGAATATTTATTAATTTTAAGCCATACACCGGTGTACAAGCCAGTGTTTTGTCAGACAGTGATAGTAGCAAGGAAAGAAGAGCCCAGATAAGACAAATGGATAGAATTCAGGTTTGCAGTTGTGATCGTATTGCCATCAAGAGAGTGAGTGAAGTTAATGTATGAGTAAATAACATATTGCAAAGGTACAATTTGTAATAATACCAGGGACAAAAATATCCTTTACTGATTTTAAAACATATCAAGTTTTTCATCTTATTCAGTGGTGCTTCACCTTAGAAGAAAAGATGACAAAGTTTGAAGAAGAGGTTTAGGACACTTTCCCAGTGGAGAAGAAAGCATTCAGCAGAATACAAAATATACCTGAAAGTCCAAACGTTCACTGTCCAATGGAGGAGCAAAGAAAGGAGCTAGCTAAGCTTATCACTGTAGGAAAAAAGAGAGCAAGGAGCAGAATAAACAGAGAAAGACACTCACTTTCTGTAGGAAAAACCCAAGCATTTCTCTAAGCAATAGGAGGAAGGAATCTCATAGGTTATGCCTCTTGGTTAAATGTGGTTTTTTGACTGAAATATGCGAAGATATTCTGCCACCTCTGCAAACACCAAGAACATTTTCCTCTGTTTCCCCTATCAGCTCTCCTCTGCAGAGTATTGGCAAAATGTGGGCTCCCATGTTTGGCTGTAGAAATTGCCTGAAAAGATAAAAATGCTTGGGGGGAGTGAACTAATCCTGGTCTTCCTTCTCCTCTGCTCTGTCTTGTATGAAACCTGTAGGAACTGAATATCTTTAAGTCCTCCTCCTTATTCTGTAATTTTGGTTGAATGTGCCAAGGCATACACACTGGCAGGGTGGCACGTTATGGCTGGTTCTGTAAGGAATTAGGCTAATCCTTTCACTGTATATTGATTAACAGAAACCCAACAGCAACAACAAAGTAAAAATGGAACCCAAGCAGATCCTAGGTAGGTTTCCGTACGTGGCACAACCAAGTGGCTGTGGCAAATGTCTTTAGAAAAGCAGAGCACGTGGCATGTAAGTAGCACAGCCTTTGAGAGACACTGCTTCTTCCAACTAATTTTTAGACTGTGTCTTATGCCAAGTGTTTTGCAGTGGAGTATACAAAATGGGATTTGATGGGATTAGTAGAGTAGTTGTAGTTCAGCCAGATGAGAAGATCTCACTGTATGCTGTTTTATTTATAACACAGATTTCATTCTTGGATATATGTTTGACCCTTTTTGCCGTCTACTAGCTGACGTCTTCACCTAATTCATAATATTTGCTAAATATATGACTAGGTGTAAATTATCAGCAGTGTAATCAGAAAGCCTAAGTGATACCAAAAGACAAGTCAGTATGCAATACTGCATTTCACATATTAGTGAACAAAACCAACATCATCTCATTTTACAGGTATTTAATATTTTTTCTGTAGGTTTGCCAACATTATTTCTGCAATGTTTTTCTATGTTTTCTGGCTAAGAGAGCCACTTAGAGTCATTTAGTTCAGCTGTACAAAACTGAGTTTTCCAAGTGGCGTTAATGTGATAAAAATGAAAAATCCTATTCTTTTCCCTCTTCTTTTTTGCCAAATTGCTTTTTGAACCCAGGTAATTTTTTGAAATCAATAGCATTCTGTGCCAAGGAGATTCCCTAGCCATTACGTGACAAACATAATACATGTTTTGAACTTGCCACCTGCTAGTTTTCTTTGACATCCTCTAGTTCTTTTCTGGAAGAGAGGATGAATGGATCTGTTCATCTTTACTTAGTTTCTGCTGGGTGAGCAACGTTACCCTGCCTTACCTGCTTAATGTTCTTTGAATATAGATTAAAGTAGGTAGAAGGGGAGTTATGTGTCATGCAGTGGAGCTTTCTTAAAATAATGTGTGGGAAGAAGGGAAATAGCCTGGAGTTTTTAGCTCCTGCTAATTGCCTTCTTCACCAGCTTACTGCAACTTATTCCACACCCTGCAGTTTGCGTTCTCACTGCCATAGAAGTGAGCCAGTAGTATCTGAGTGTGAAAGGCCTTCTGGTGTGCAGTGAAGCTCTCTTATTTGTCCTACCTTTTTAGAAGATACGAACTGCTAACTAGCTTACTTTATTCTTATTCTGCAGTTGTGATGGTAGTAGCTGTCTACAAGGCCATTAATCAGTTTCCCAATCCAGACGCAGGGCAGAGATGTAGAGAAATTTCTCTCCTGAACTCATGGATTCCCCAGCCTTAACAACCAAATTAAATCCACCAGTTCCAAGTTAGAAATGCAGATAAGCCTTCCTAAGTGTGGCTCTCTTACAATGATCTTTTTATCTAGTAACGAGCCTGAACCCCTATTGCTCCTTTCTAGCTCTGTCTTTGTGTATCTCTGCAATCAGCTAACTTGCTCTTACATTTCTGTCATAGACTCGCACGGGCTCTAGTCATGTCCAAACAAGGGGTTTTGAATGAGATGGTGGTTTTTCTGCCTCTGTTTATAGGGGTACAGCTTCAGCAGCTTTGCTTGAGGTCCTTGGCAAGCAGTAGGGGAGAACACAGTCACAGCCAGTTTCATGCTTGAGTTGACTTCTCTGTTTATTCTATGTATTTGTTTAAATCAAACCATTCTATAAGAAAGGGGAATTGAAATCTTGAAATGTGGTCTTTTAGGTTCTTAGTCTTTAATTAGTATGTGTAGAAAAAGATGTGAAGAATTGTTGATGTTATTGTTCTCTTGACTTGTTGTGCTCACAACTCCCACTTTCCCTGAGAACTTTCTGCTGACCCTCCCCCAAAACATGGTGAGTCCTGTGAAGAAAGTGCGGTAGATCCTTCACTTTGTTCCAAATATATAGGCAAGCTGATGTGAGGGATCTTGGGCATTTGTTAAATAGCAGAACTTCGATCCTCAACTAGATTTTTTTACTTCAAACTTTTTGATAGTATCTTTAATATACAATTATATATATATAATTGCTGAATCCTATGGCTTTATTTAGTGTGATATAATCTATCTCTCCCAGTGTGCAGGATATAAATATTTAGTACTAATCACACTTTTTATTATTGTTATTTCTGTTTATAAGCATTTTTTAAAATGTTTTAGGTAGCATTATAACACATTATTTTGTACTGCATGATAAATTCCTTGTTAATTGCCAGTTTCAAAATGTTACCTTCCATGCCTACTTCATGCCAAGCCTGTGTGATCAGTATGTATCAAGGGAAGCACATGGAATTTGAGATGGGAATGGAAGAATAAGTTATTCCCCCTTTAGGAAACTGAGTCTGTGCTTGTTACCATTGCTTCACCTGCAGAGCTGAAGTAAGAAATAGGTGCTCAAAAGATGTTGGCCTTAGAAAAAATTTTTGCAGTGAGTAAAAATAATTGCGATAAGGAGGGGAGTTGTGATAAAGAGTTTCAAGAGTACATTAAATGAAGCAGGTCAAATAAGGGGTACTGCTAGAAAATCTGCTTGAAACCAGCAGGGGTAAACTTGGTGTAAACATTAGACAGTTGTCCAGAGCTAATTAAATTACCCAAGAATGATACCCAGTGAGAAGGGGTTGAAGTGTCTTACTCAGAAATACAAGAGTTGTCAAAAATATTTTGCTAGAGATATTGATTGTTTTGACTTTCTAATTTTGTTGCAGTCATATCCCCTGTTGTGATTTAACCTGGCAGGCAACTGAAACAACCACACAGCTGTTCAGTCACTCCTCTGTTTGCCCCACAGTGGGATGGGGGAGAGAATTGCAAAAGAAAAAAAAAGGGGTAAAACTTGTCTGTTGAGATACAGACAGTTTAATAGAACAGAAAAGGAAGACAATAATAATGATAAAAGAATATATAAAACAAGTGATGCACAGCACAATTCTTCACCAACCAAAGCCAATACTCAGCTAGTTGCCGAGCCAAACTGCCTCCTGGCCCACCTCCCAGTTATATATGGAGCATGACATCATATGGTATGGAATATCCCTTTGGCCAGTTTGGGTCAGCCGTCCTGCCCTTCCAGCTTCTTGGGCAACCCCACCTTCTTGTTGGCAGGCCAGTATGAGAAGCTGGAAAGTCCTTGACTGCTTTGCAACAACTAAAATCATCGGTGTGTTATCAACATTATTCTCATCCTAAATCCAAAACACAGCACTATACCAGCTTCTAGGAAGAAAATTAACTCTACCTCAGCTGAAACCAGGATATCCCCAAAGCCCCATTTTGATCAAGTAGAATCAGTTGTTTTCTTTATTTTAATTACTTCACTGATGTTACTTGTGGGTGAGGTTCTTTGTTTCTGAGAGCTAGCAAATACCATAATCACATACTACCAAGTCACCATCTTTCCATAGACAAATTACTTGCATTCCTACGTGGCCTCCATTACCAAAAGATCTGTGCCCTGAGTTTATCACTCATTATGCTCAGTGCTGTTGAGCTCTGCCGACTGGTGTCTCTGAATTTCCCTGAACATTGTCAAACACTGGCAGCATAAAAGCAATGAGAAAGTACAAGCAACAAAAGATTTGTTCAGCAGCCAACACAGGTAAGACGTTCAGAGACTAATGCTAACAGTCTTGTTCTGTGGTTGCTTATACTTAATGTCCCCAGGGAAGGAAGGCAAAGTGAGGACAATGGGGCAGACAATATGCTTTTTAAGTTACATGAATAATCTTTCTTCAGATTTTTTGCCTCCTTTACTTTCATGAAAGTGAAAATAGACACTCATTGCTGTAAGTGATTACAGGTTCATAATGCAGGGATTAGTAGTTCTGTTACACAAGGCAAAGCCAGAGTTAGAAAAGGAGACCTCTCATTCCCTTGTAGACTTCTATGCTGAGACTATAGAGGGAAATTTGGGAATGGAGGGCAATTTGGAGGATGGTAGTAGGGTGCAGGATCAATTCTGCAAGTCCATACTTTGAAGAAAACTCAAGGTGGTCTTACACAACAGGCCTGTATACTGATGTTGCTTGGTATTGGCTCTTGGACTGGTAATCATAGAATCACTAGGGTTGGAAAAGACCTTTGAGTCCAGCCATTAACCTAGCACTGCCAAGTCCACCACTACACCATGTCCCTAAATGCCACATCTACGCATCTCTTAAATACCTCCAGGGACAGTGACTTAACTGCTTCCCTGGGAAGCCTGTTCCAGCACTTGACGAGAACCCTTTTGATGAAGAAATCTTTCCTGATATCCAATCTAAACCTCCCCTGGTGCAACTTGAGGCCTTTTCCTCTCATCCCATCGCTTGTTACTTGGCAGAAGAGACCAACAGCCTCCTGGCTGCAACCTCCTTTCAGGGAGTTCTAGACAGCCACCAGGTCTCCCCTCAGCCTCCTTTTTTTTTCCAGGCACTAAACAATCCCAGTTGCCTCAGCCACTCCTCCTAAGTGCGGCCTCCCACCGCGGCACCCAGCACAGCGGGACCATCCCTTCCCCAGTCCTGCTGGCCACGCTACTTCTGATACGAGCCAGGCGCTCTTGGCCACCTGGGCACGCTGCCGGCTCATGGCCGGCCGGCCGGCGACCAACAGCCCCAGGTGTTGTTTTCCGCCAGGCAGCTTTCCAGCCACTCTTCCCTGAGCCCGGAGCCTTGCACGGGGTTGTGGTGACCCAAGCGCAGGACCCAGCACTTGGCCTTGTTGAACCTCAGGCACTTGGTCCCGGCCCACGGAGCCAGCCCGTCCAGACCCCTCTCTACAGCCTTCCTACCCTCAAGCCCATCAACACTCCTGCACAACCTGGTGCCATCTGCAAACTTATTGAGGGTGCACTTGATCCCCTCATCCAGATCATTGATAAAGATATTAAACAAAACAATATATTCCAGAAGGCTTGAAAATTACTGTTAAAAATAAAAAAATTGGAAACATTGCTGAAGTACTACTAATACTCTGACAGATATACCAGCTGAAGGAAGGGGTTTAAGGTAGCCAACCTACCTTAATATCCTAAGGAAATGGTGGACAACAAATGAATGATTTAGACCTGCATGTTATCCCTACTCATTTCAGCATCTGAGCTGTAGAGTAGGAGAAGGCTGAGCACGTTCTAAAAAAATGCAAGTGTAATCAGAGATAAGGAAGAAGCAATAGTTAATAAAATGCTCTACTTGAAATCCTTTTCTCTTCCCTCTCCCAGCATCCAACATCCTCTGCAGCCACTCCCCTCTCTGTGAACACTATATCTTTCATGTTTTTTACAAGCTGTATTTTGTGCTACCTTTTAGTTAACTAGCTAGGAAATACAGAAAAAATAATCAAAACCTGTACTTACTAAAAAAAAAAACAAAACAAACCAGAGCACTTTTGTCTTCTCTTTCTCTGAGAACAAGAAATAGCCTAAAGACTTTGAATACCTAGGTTTCTTAAAGAAAATACGTTATTCCTATCTTCCACTATCTCTCGGCGTGGAGGGCATTCCTAGGAGAGAGTGAGTTGTACGTCTGTAGTGTTGCTGCTGAAATAGCTGGTGCTACTGGCAGCTGGGTATGAGTTTGAGCAACTCTAATGTGTGCTGGGGCTTAAACCTTCCTTAGCTGTCTTATTATAATGAAACTAAAGAGAGAAAAAAAGGAAAAAAAATAAAAGAAAAATAAAAAGCTTTTAAGTTCGTCTTAGCTCCTCTGCATACATTCATACCAAGCGCAGAGGAGGATGGCTTACAGTCAGTTGAAAGTGCAATGCATGAACGTGAATACCAGTATGTATATGGTTTTCAGCCTCCTTGTATGAGATGGGATATCCTACATACCTTCTCAGCTTCTAGAGTTTGGGTTCAGGAACAAAACAGTTCTTGCACCATGATATGTGAAAATGTGATGGGATCAAACAGACTGTACAGGAGTAATTTTTTCTGAGACACCAACCCAAAGACTAATGGTTTTATACAGCAGAAAGGGCCCTTCTCGGGGGAGATTTTATTACTTGTGCAGGTTGCTGACACAACTGAACAGAACTGGGAAAGTGGTTTGGTGGGCAGTGGCAGTAATGAGGTCTGGTTCCCGGTGGCTTGGAGTCCCGTGGTAGGATTCTTTGTGTCACAGTTAATAAAGATTTGGCTGCAGACAGAAACTTTTCTCATGTTGGGACACTCAGCACTTCTCTATCCTCTGTAAATTCCCTGAGGCTTAGTAGGAATTGAGGTCACACTGTAACATACTCAGTGCAGGCCATGGATGGCCTTTCATCTCTACCTAGCTACCTGTTTCCAGTAATTTTGTAGAAAATTTGACATCCAGAATGTTGAGACCTACTTCAAAGACCTTTACTCTCTGAAATTGGCTTAAAAGTTATTTAGTTGGATGAGAGGGGCAGATAAAAGCACATGCAGGCTCCCGTGCAGAAACTGAGCTTGATCAAACTAGGCTAAAAGCAAACACTAGTCTTAGCTTTTTCTTGTCAATGGGAACTTAGAATTTTGTGATCTCTTGGATTATGAAACACAACTTTCTAAAATAAATTGCAGTTGTTCCATTTTGAAAAGTGATCCTACAAACAACTTTGTGGAATACCTGAGTTTTTATGCTCCAGTGATCACCAAAGCAATGTGATAATATTAAAGCCTTCTACATTTATCAAGATTACGCAGCCCGAATAGGTAAGTCCTGTAAGAAAACCTCAGAAAGTCAAGGTTGCATTTGCACCGATAGAAGATCAAACAATTAACTGTTCTTACTGTTGACCATGTTGTGCATGGCTTGATACAGTTGCATTCACAGTCAAATAAAAATTAGACTAAATTTTAAATAGTCATGCAGTACTTGTATTTTCCTTCCTTTTAAATTCTTTCCTTGATTTAATGGATAGGAATGTTTTTTCTCACCCCACCCCCCCTATTTAAAATACTGTCTGATGTTTTACAAATTGCAGGTAGTTTGCACACCACAGGCTGTGATGCTCTGGTTTAGAAGTCAGTCTGTTGACCCTAGGCTGTGTTCATTCTTTAGCATTGGCAGGAATAATGGCAAAAATTCAGTCTGTCAAAGATGGCTTCTAATACTTAGTGGAACTAGATCTGTGCTATAAGAGGGTTGCCTGATTTATTAAGAGTATAATTGAAAAACAGAAGAAAAGAGGATAATGTGGTTAACACTTCTACCAGGCTGGTGTTAAGATCATTCTTAATAGGCTTATAAATACAAACATTAAATAAACCATCATTTCTAAAGCATTGCTTTTTGGCAATTAAAAAAGAAAGCAATATGTAGTAATCTTAAATGAGCTGATATTCTAAATCGCTCCTATAAAGTTATTGCACTAAGAAAGCTATTTTCAAGTGTCATCATATGCATAGACATTCTCAGATTAAAATCTAACCAAGTTTTAAGAAATAGAAGTTGACTGTATTTTTTGCTCAAGACTATTTCAAGTTTCATCTTTCTGTTTAAAAAAAACCCAACACAACAAGACAAACAAACAAAAACCCCCAAACCAACAACAAACAAAAACCAACCCTACTCTTACCCTTCTGTTTTTCTTTTTAATTTTAGCTATGATCAGCAATCAAAAATTGGAAACAAATCTCACTTTCAGGTTAAATCCAGCACAGAGCAGAAAATATGTGTAAATTATTTTGGATATCTTCTGATAAATGACTACCCAAAAGAGACTTTGGGTGCCTTAGGCAGTCAGGTACAATCCTGATGACCTATTTTGAGAATATTTGTGGAAGAGAAGAAAGTTTACCTAATCTTTGTTCAGTGCAGCTCATTCATGGGCTCCTGTGGCAGTTTGGATTGAACCTTGGATACTTTGGCTATTAACCCTGGAAAAAATAAATAGGATTTTAAGAATATACAAACTACAAAGTAGACAGTTATCCCAAGTCCATTTTAAGAGCCACAAAGCTGTACCTGTCCTTGGGTGCAGACCTAAGGGGAAAGGATATATTTGTGAACTGGGATCCAGTCAAAGCAGCTGAGATAAGACTCATTTTGCAGTCAGACAAAATCCTTATACCCTTTTGTACCTGTCTCTTTCACTGTGCTCTACGCTAGTTGTGCTTGCAAAATCTTATCTAAAAAGTATGTCTTGCCTTTCAGGGAATAGGGTATTAGGTACCAGTGGGGATTAATTAATGCTCCCTGCTAATCTGACTGTTCCTGTTAATAAGGAGTAAGGTATGAGGCTTTCTTAAAGGCCAGTTGCTGTTCCTTCATGTCAGCAAACTGTCTTAGTTTCATTCTGGGGATGACAAACCCCAAACAGCTTGACAGACAGTTTTCCAGAGCTTCCCCTGATCATATTTGTTATTTTTGCTGCCACACATTCAGACATTATAAAGAAAAGCAGGACTTCTGCTGGAAATATTCATGCCACATAAGGGGAAAGCTCTTATAATGTGAGGTAAAATAAAGCACTTGGAAACCAAGCTCCAGTTCAGGTCACTCTGTTACTGAAGGCCTGGGAGGTATTTAACTTGGGTTAAATTGCCACAGGAGATGCGTGGGCTTGTGCAGGTAGCGAGTCTCACTGGAACTGGTGAATCTCTCCACCAGCTTGGAGGATTACAGGCAGCAGCAGCAGCCAGCACCCTGTTCGAGTGGTGGATTTATTACTTCCAGTGCCAGTCTTGCTCTGTGGGACTTTTCATAAATGCAAGTCACTGCCTTGCCCCGGTATCGGCCCTGCTTTCCCACACCTCTTTAGTTTCATCTGGGTGCTCCATAGGTGTCTCCTATAAAGGGGAATAAGAATTGGAGTAGGATTATTGTGAGCCACAGAAGCACAAGCTGAGAGTCCTCTGTTAATCCCTTTCCATATTTGTGTGCCAGTATCTTGCTGACCATGATTGTCTACATGCAACCCTCCATTTCTCTAGAGAGTATAAATATACTCGTGTATTTGTTGCTCAGGTACAGCTGTCCATAGGTAAAGTATCTTGCTCTGAAGAAAGTTTTTTGTCTGCTGTCAGATCAAATGATGTTCATGGCTGTGATCCGGAAACCCTCTGGGAGACAAATGAAAATTTTTCCGAGTACGAGAGGACTGTATTGAAGTCAAGAGTGTCAAGTGCTTCCACACAGTGATATCCAACATAGCACAGGCTTTTTCTTAAACTATAAAGAGAATAACTCTGTAGAAAGAGCTGGAAGATGTTGGCTTTCTAATAGTCATCACTGTGCCTTGTAATTGGAGATGTGGAAATCCACCAGTCTGGGCTTTCTTCCTTCCACTCCCAACAGCACATTCTTGCTTTGAGGTAACAGGGGCTTTTTTGAATCCTTGGACAGAGACCAGATATCACATTCACATAAATTCACTTGGATTTATTAAACAGTATTTTACAAAATTTCACTTGCAGAGTCCAGTTCTCTCTTCTGATAAGCCAGTAGCTATTTGGGAGAAGGATGGCTATGGTGTGTGCTCTGATATTTAAGCTGAAGATACAGGACTTACGTATGATGTTTGTTTGGCGGAGTTGTGGGTAATATAACTAGGAGTCAAATGTTTCAGTGTAGTTTAATGCTATGGAAATTAATTCAATATTCATCATTATCCACAGAGCGTCTCCAGAGGTTTTTACAGTAATGTCACAGCAAATCTATTCAGCTCTTAAGAAAAGAGAGACCATGCTCACAGCTGAGCTAATTTATATTAATACCTAACATAACAGAAGTTATTTCACAAGATCTTTAGGCATTACGTTTACAATTAGTTAAAGAGTACATACTTTATCACCTTATCTCATTTACTCAGGGTTGGTTCTCATCTATTTGCAAATTTTGCAGGCTTACAAAGCTTAAAGGTCTATTTTCAAAATAGCACATCTTGCTAAACTGTGCCCCTACAAAAGATTAATTATTTTAAGATTTTTACCGTACAAAACAAGAAAACTTCAATACTGATAGGTTGGGGGGTTTTGCTGCTTAAATTTACATACGTAAATTTCCCTAGGTAACAAAAACCTATTCAAGTTTTAAATTCTCAGTGCTAATGCTAACAATAGATACATTCACTACAGTGTGATTACAGTGCATAGGCTTAACATCTAGAAAAACCACTTAGGTCTATTATGCGGTTTCATAAATACAAATTACTTGTGATAGAATTCATCAATGAATTGTACAGTAGAAATAGCTTCAGTATCAGCATCAGGACTGCATTGCATTCCTTGCTCTTGTACATTCCAAATGCCACCATGCTGCAACTCAGAACCTCTAAGTACTTGTTTCCTTAAATATCAGAGAACATTAAAACATGTAAGAACAGAAGAATAGCTGTCCAGTGTCGAACTGAATAGCCATTTAGCCTAACACCTTGTCTTCAACCAAGACAATGTAAAATGATCTTTCTGATGTCTGTTTTGAAAATGAGAAGTGATCCAAATGAATCACACTTAACTCTCGTTGCAATAGTGATATCCCATAAAGTGGGAAACCTGCAACCCCGATCAACATTTTGCCTAAACATGACAGTAAGATACCTCAAGCTCTGAGGATTGAGCTGATAAATTGTGTGAGGAGAACTACAAAGAAGGCTTGTCAGATACAGGTCATAAGCTGGAGTAATACTGCTATAGTAATAGGTTTCTTTCACTAATATTCTTATCAACAGAAGGATATGGAAGGGCATCAGAGAGTCAAGTGGGCTTGTTTCTTATACAAAAGATACTTTCTAGAAGAATGCTTGCAACTCCTTAACATGTACACAGATTTCTAATCTAGCAAGAAGACAGCAAGAGCGTAGCTGCCAGTAACGCGGGGTGCGTTGTGGCTGCAGATCCCCGAGTATGTATTTGTGCAGTTAGCCAGGGTTGTGCCTCTGTGACCCCGCTCTAACTAGTGCCCTACCTACGTCATCTGATGTTGACCACAGGGTGTCTGCGTGAATTCTAGTTGTACCTAATGTCACAATCCTGCAGTGTGAAAGGACTTTAGGAGCTATACATTGTTTGTCTTTAAGGTGTCTTTGCACAACTGTAACAGTGAAAAAATGTGTTCAGCTGCATTTATTAAAACTGCTCAAATGTTAAAGAAACATGGGAAAGCAGATTTCCAACATCTTTAAACATCAAATTTTGGAACAGTTCATTCAAATACCTATGAAATGAGATGCTGGAGTTCATTTCACCCTCCAGGAAATGGCACAGCAGAGTAGTCTGTAGGAAGTGGGCCACACAGCAAGAAGTACTATGCCAGGAGAATTATACGGAAAATGAACACTGCAATAATAAATACTGGGGAATTTTTTTTTTTTTTTGAGGAAGCAACAATTTCTATTTTTTGTAATAAAATTAGTTACTGACCTCTGACTAGATGCTTTACAAGTTATAGTGACAACAAGTAGATTGCTATTTGAAGTGTGTGGCTATCAATTTTATTTAGTCGCCTTAGAAAGAATATCTGGTGAAGATACATTTATAGACAGATAATGATGTTAGTATTAAACCTTTTCGGAAGTGATCGCATTCCAGCAATTAAATTAGATTTCCCTGAAGCAGGATAATTGAACTACTATGCAGTGTTTTGCCAAGATTTATCCTCTTCTGTAAATATACTCGTGTCAGCTCTTTAGCCTTTCAGATGATTCTGAAAGATATAGGAATCTCCAAAGATATAAGTTTGTGTGTATTTGTAGCTTAACCCAGATAGATATGGTGGTGATACCTAGAAATTCCTTATAATAATGCTGCTGTTATACGCATTTGGATTGTTTGACTATTTGTGTGTGTGTGTGTTTTGTTTGATTTCAAAAAAAACAAAAACAAACAACAAAACAACAAACTTGGATTGTTGTAGGCACTGAGGCACTCTTCAGAAGTGTTTGAGTCTTTTTCTGTATAGAGAGCCGGGATACTAAGTTCAGCGTTATGACTTCCAGGTACTGAAGTCCCATTGTGGATAGAGTCTTTAGTTTTCCAGCTGCCTCTTCTGTAAAGTTTTTGTATCTGTCAATAAGAATAATATCACTTCTTTATCCTAGACTTCCCTGCCAAGCGAAGGGGAGAACTGATACCAGTAAGGATAAAAATATTGTCAGATTTTTAAATGTCTCAATGAGGACTAGAAAAGGAAGAATCTTTGTAGAAACCAAGGCTGCTTATCCCCAGGGAGTTTGAGCATTCTCAGACTCCATGTGCATTTCTTGCATACCCATATGTTGTATCACATGTAGCTCACAAGCCGTTCAAGCATACCTCCTGTGCTGGAGTTAACAGCAGTGCTCTGCTGACACGGGGGTGATGGGGGTGTTTGGACTGCTCTGTGTATTAGGAAGTGAGCCAGGGGGGCGGCTGAGGCTGGAGGTGCAGTGGCATGTTGAGCCCAACTCCATCCTGCAATGGAGACAGGAGACTTCTAGGACACCATCGTCTTCTCATTGTGACCCATTTACTCCTCAATTACCATCATCTTCAGCTTATTTTGATATGAGCTGAGTGTCTGGTATCTCTCAGCCAAATGAAGATTTTGGGTTGCCATTTGTGGGATCAGGAAACCGGGGTACCCGAGCTGTATATTTTAATGCCGAGTCTTCTGATGCAGCTCATCTGAGACAATAACTTGTGCTTCAGTTTTATACTCCAAAATATTAAACAAAATGTACTAGATCTAGAAATCAGATTTTGTATTTGAGGTTTCTAAAGAAGAATTTATATATTTGGTCAAAAAAAAAAAAAAAAGAAAAAAAATTCTTGGCAGCATCGCCCTTTGCAGGGATACTGTGCCCTAATAGTTTCTTCTGGTCAGTGACTGCAAACATGTCATGGCTGGGACAGCCTCTGTTGCATGATACATGCAGTCATCAAGCAAGCAGTCACCTAAGAGTACCCTTGCAGTTTTTAGTTTGACCCCAGCCACAAGCAGAGTCTCTGAGTGCAACAAAAAAAGTATATTGAATTCACTTCACTAAGTTAACCTTAAGAAGAATATTAGAAGAGTTAAGAGTGAAATAGTGCATGCGAAGGTGAACAGTTCAGAGAACAATCCCTACTTGAGAAACAGCTTCTAAATAGCAGGCAGAGAACGAAGCACATAAATTACCTATGTGCCAAACTACCTGAAAATAATTTGGATACTCACTGAAGCAAACTATTGTATCCAATGGTTCACTGCTAGGGCAGATCCATCTGCTTTCATTTCACTTTATTTCTATCCCCTGTAAGAAAATCAACATACTTTTGCTACCCTAGTCTACAGTCCATAAAATCAGAACTATCAAAATTCCTTCTGTCTTGAACGGAGGTCTGAACACTTACTGTTTTTATTAGAAAGTGCTTTATTTTTCTGCAATTACTTCATCTGAAGGAAGGTAGGAATGAGTAGCTCAGATTTAGGTTACAAGATCAGAATCATTGACTTAACCTTTTGGTTTCAGTTTGCTATCAGATGCCGAACTTCAAATCTGGCATAGAGTATATATTTAGCATAACTGTAAGAGTTTATAGGATGTCTGTTGTTAGAGCTGAAACACTGTGAGACAGTTGTGAGATTTTTAGCCCTACCTGGGGCCTCAGTCTAAACACAGATTTGAAAACTGCTGTTTCTGTAGAGCAAATACATATCTGACTTTTGAAGCGGTGATATGCAGACACCAAACAGAAATGGGAAATGTTGCAGATGTGGATGTGGGGACAAGGGTATCAGCCCGTGAGAAAAACAAAAAAGGACCGAACAGGCCAGGATGTGTAGAGAAAATCACTGGTTCATTAGACTTTTTTCTTAGATTCTGTTCCAGTATTGATCCAATCTGTAACATATGGTAAGATCAGCGTGCTGTTTGCTCTTGGTAAATGCTGGTCACATCGGCCTCTTTGCCAGAAAAGGTGCTATATAATGGCTTTATGGGCATAATTCTGGGAATAGCACTAAACTGGATTAACAAGAAGCTTCTTTAAAATTTTACAGTAAACCAGAGTTCATTTAAAAAAATCACACCAGAGTAACTAAAATCCCTGAGCTCTCACTGCAAAGTTCATGTCCTTGTTCTTCTTGATTCAGAACAGGAATTTATGGTTGGATCTCTCATATACTAGCTGAGAATTTCAAGTGCTGGGGTTGGTGCATTTTCTTTCTATTACTGTGCATTCCATGTATTCTTGTAAAGTTTGTAATCAGCTGTCCTTGACATACTCTGTGAGCCATGAAGATATTTTAAAATAACCTAAGTAATAGAAGATTGTTTAAAAAACATCTCTGGTTTAAACAAATGAGAGAGTTTTACACAGAAGTAAAAACACCTCATTAGCTAAATCCTGTTCCTCTGGAAGGCAATAGGAGTTGTACCTCTGCTTGCAGCAGGAACGGGGAGAAAATGTCTTATAGTGAGTTTCTTAGACAGATATGTAGATAGGTGCTGTGCGTTGGCAGATTGTTAAAGCCAGCCTTCACAATTTATCAAAGGCAATTTTATTCAAGGGATTTCAGCTTCAACAGCTGCAATAGACACAGCACATGAATCTGAAAATCCCTATCTGCATTGTTTGATGCCTCGATGCCTTTGAAAATCTAGCCGCACAAGCCAAAGTGGAAAAAAATCCTGACTACAAGCAGAACAAACCGATGTGACAGTGTCACAGTGGTAAATTTCAGTATTTTGGTATTTCCTTGATTAGGATTGAGGTACAAACACTTGAAATCCAGAATAAGTCCAGGAACCTTTTTTTTTTTTCTTTCAACTTCATGAAACTTCTGGTTTTATTCAATAGTGAATTGCAATATCCTACACTTGAAAGTATCATTTTTCTGGAGTAAATATTGTCAAGCCAAGATCTATGTAATTATATTAGGGTTGGAAATTCCAGATTTGGAAGAAAGGGGGTAGTACTTACTGGGCAGGTAGCTTTTTATACAGCTGACAATTGTCTGAGTGACTGAGATGCTAATAATGTTACAGGGGATCTCTGCTGGGATGGATTATTGAGCATCACGTAGCTAAGATGACTGGAATCTCATCGTAAATGTAATTTGTCTCGCAGCTACTGCCACGCCGTATGTGATAGTGGGGTAGAGAACATTATGCTTGGTTCTAATTCAGTGAGAGTCACAATAGATAAATTGGAGGTCAAAAAGGCCTTCTGGGAGAGCTCTTGCTGAAAGGGTTATATAAATGTAAAGTATTATTATTATTATTTATGACCAGATTGAGTCAAATGTCATGTTGGATGCATTTCATCAATCTGAGATTAGACTTGGGCCTGTAGCTCAGCAACAGCTCAGTGATACAAACTGATAGTGGGATGTTTTACCAGGCTAAACAGAAACTCGAATAAAATAGCAAGCACTTCTTTACAACAGCCCTCCCATCCAGTGATATTTCTGAGGTCTGGCATTTGGAAGAGCAGATGGGGTGGCACAGAGCTTTTCCACCAGGGCAAGAAATGACATGCAGTCTCCAGCCCATTGCAGAAGTGTTTAATTTAGATCACGTAAAGATTTTTGCTGCATGATAGAACTGTGGAAACAGATATCAGTATTTTATTAAATCCATGAATTACAGCTGTATAGAAATGTTAGGAACACTGACAAACTCATTGCCAACATGTGTAGCATATTCTGTCCTTGGGGAACCCTTTATTTCAGTGAGCTCTTATCTCCCAGGAAAAGGGAAACGTCCACTCACCCCCACTCCTTCTCCCTGCTTAGTATGAGTGTGCGTGTGTGTATAAAAATCATAGGAAAAAGAAATATGAAATTAAGCTTTCTCCCTCTAAGTGTCCCACTAAGACTAGGGAGAGATACCTTTAGCCCACAGAAAGATATATTTAAAAATACTTATTTTCTGAGTTCAGAACAGCTACCTTTCCCCTTTTGCATTTTCTCTTCATTGGCTTTAATTAAGTTTACCCTAAGAAGCTTGTGAGACCAGATAACCTTGTTACATGAAAGAAAAAGATTACACACTATGGGGTGGTTCCTGCTAGCCTGGCCATCATTTATAAAGCCAGGATTTAATATCCTTTAAGCTTTTCTGTTTGCAGACTCATTTTATTTAAACTGCATTTATATAAAGTGCTCAGCAGATTAGAGAAGCACAGCCCTATAGCCTTAATTTCAGTGTCACTTTCCAGCTGTTTTGGTCAGGCTTCATGCCTGGATTTAATGTATTTGTGCACTAAAATGAAAATACATCTCAATGATAAATCCTCTCCAAAGCAGAGGGAAATAGCAGTAAATAACATCTGTTGAAATCAAATGAAAATAAAAACAAAAGCCCACAGGAAAACCAGATACAGTAGGGAGCTTGAAAGCAAACTGAATATAGAGTTCAGGCTTAAAGAGTGATCCAAATCCTTAAAATTATCCATAGATAGGGGATAGGGAATTTGTGACCTACCACTTGTACAGATTTGTCAGTTCTAGATGTACAGGGGATCAGTTATTAAAAGACATGTTGCAACTTTGGGACTGATCCAAGGCTCCTTGAATTAATCCGAGGGATCTGTAAGTTCATTACGGATATTCATGACAGTCACTGATTATCCCAGAAATAAATTCATGCAATGGTACGCTCTTGAAATTGAAACAACAGGGAAAGGCAAAGAGATCTCCCTTTCAGCCATCTATTAAAAGAATAAATCCAGGTATGCCAGCTGTTCCATTTTGGTCATCTTTACATGCCCAGAGCTAAGTACCTAAATATCTGCTCTCTTTCTTTTTTTCTTTTTATTTATTTTATTTCCCCAAAGGCTCTGATACCCTTCCGCCCAAGACTAAAGACAAGCACAATATGAAATCAGCTATAAAATCAGATGTAAATCTTTTTATGCAGCTAGCCATTGTCATCTGCCTTTGAAAATCTTGGTTTAGTTCACTGTGTTAAAGCTATAAGCTCTGTATACTCTTGAATCGATGTTCCTCCTCACCTAGTGCTTCCAGTTTTTCAGGGCTAAATGGTAGACAGTCCAACCACGTCAGTCCCAGAGTCCTCGGTGTGGTGGAGTGTAGCGTACTTGTGGTGTAACAAAGAATGACAGGGAAGAACTTGGCCCTGCATCCTCCCAAGACACATTTTGATTTCTCTCTCTTATACATCAAACAATGTAGATGAGAGCCAGAGGAATACCATGAGTTCCATAAGTATCAACTTGCATTTAAATAGAATTTTACTCTGGCTTTACCTTCAAGTTATGAATATACGATATATTACATTTTACCCAGGCAAAAGAGAGAAACACTTTAAGCTTGCCCTTTCCTGGTATACCATAGACATCTAACAAGACTTCCACACCTAAGATATCATAAAAGTGACTTCAAGCATACAGGACAGGAATTTTTCATAGCTCTTGTTTCATTGTGATTTATGTGAAGAGGTGGAAGGAAACAGCACCCTCGCAGTTGAATTTGATGGACAGATACTATGGCGTGTTCCACAGGACTGCATCGACTTGCAGTATGGGTTTTGCTTATGGAAACTTCAATCTAGTGTAGTATGTGGATAGAAAAACAGTGAGAAATAACAACTCAATCAGGCAAGCATCTAACTCTTACCAGCTCAGAAAAAGAATGTGTGCATTCACACAACTTTGCGAAATTACAGAAATGTGAAACAAGGTGAGATGTTAGAAAATCTGATGTACATTACTTGAAATCTAGAGAGTATCCTCTTCAAAGAGGATACTTACTTAAAGCAAATATGGCTTAAACCATGACAAAGGTAGTATATGGTGACTTTGAACACATTGCAGAAAAGTAATGAACTGTAGTTTCAATTAAACCATGGAAAAATGTATTCCCTAAAAGAAGTGATTTTCTGTGGGTTTTTGTTGGGATTTGGTTGGGCTTTGTTGTTGTTGTTTGGTTTTTATGTTTGGGTTTTGTATTTTATTTTTTTTTTAATGAAAACTGTTCTTTCCTTGTTTAAAAAAATCAAAAATGCCTGCATTGACCTATTATGTCTGCTAAATTCCAGCTCAGTCCCTGAAAAAATCTCATTTGCTCTTTACTCTATAATTTCTAGTGGTTTGTTTCAGCAGTTCTATATGTTGCAAGGAAAGTAATTTCCACCACATCCCCAGGAGACTATTCCACAGTTTAACAAACCTCATTCTAGGATGCTGAGATTTTTTAAAAATTGTATTTCAATTGATCTTTTAGAATAGCATGCACTATCTCAACTAAACTGAGAAGAATTGCAGAAGTCTCTAAGCAAAAGTCTGCTTAAAAAACAAAGCAAGTCCTTGACTGGAGATGTGTAGTACAGACATACAAGTATGCAGAGGAGAGACAGGGATGAGAATAATAATCCCTTCATAAATATCCTTCATCGAGAGGGAAAAAAAAATAGTGTAGCAGAGAAATTCAGTGTTATTTCATTTGATATGCTGTTCTTACTTTATATTGCACCCAGAGAAACCATCTGCAGAAACCTGGTGTGCCTCCCACTGGCACAGGAAAGGTATTTGTGGTAAACCCGTACAGCCCTCCCGTGCATGTTCGTGGAGCCCCAAGTTGCAGCCAGCACGGCAAGCCTGCAGGTTGCTCTGACACGAGGCACCGCATCAGCGTGGAGCCCATCATGCAGAAGTGTTTGTGGCTCATATGTCAGATCCCTCAGAAACGAGTATGACTGATTTGAGATTAACTCTTCTTTATATTTCCTCTCGCTTCGCTTTCTCCCCAAAGAACAATTCACATATGAACTGCATAAAGGTGACAAACTACTGTTTTGGGGTGTATTCACTGCTGGAGAGGCAAAGGTAAAACGAAGAGCACAGTTAACAGGAAAAAATTTCTTCTGAGATCAGTAACTCTTCTTCTTTAACAGTCTGCCAGCCCAAATGAATATAAAGGCATTAGAAGCAAGGAGCTTTTTAAAGTGATTATAAAATTGTTACTCCACAGAGAAATTACTCAAACAAGTAATTTCAGCAGACACTCACAGAAACTATACAAAATGTCCAAAGCCACAGGGCAAACGCAACCCCCAAATCCCAATAGCTTTGGAAGAAAGCTATGAAAATGCCTGTATCCCAGTGGTGAAAAGTCTTTCTGGATGACCAAGACCAGAGATTATTTTAGGAAGGGCTAAACAGAGACAGCAGCTGAGTAAAACTGAAACCAAATTTCCATTAATATTTATGGATGTTATATGTTAACTTCTTAAAGAAATCATGTTTTCTAATTATGCTGAGGAAACTCAGTAAGGAACCTCACATTTCTGACATTTAGACCTTGCTTAGAGTTACGAGAGGAGGAAAGTTGCAATTAAAATAATTATATTCTCAATACCACTTTTTGTTCAATAGCAAGTATATGAGAGGCCTAAAGTCAGTCTTCCAAACTTCTCTAAATTCATAGTATAATAATGCTATAAACACCCTGAATCTACTGTTTATGTTGCAATCCCTGACTCAGCATTTCTGTAATCTAAATGGCAAACCTGAAGATTCAGCAAATCAAGCTGGAGATCAGAAATTAGAAGTCCAAGGAAATACAGATACTAAGCAACAATTTCAGTTGACCTTTTTTTTTTTAAACTGAAAGCCTACCTTTTTTTTTTAATTTTTGTTTTTTGAAACCAAAGTATTTCTGTTGTGATTATAGTGATGCTCTATCCTTTCAAAGTCTGCAGGGTCCACCTGCAAATCTCGTAGCTTGCTGTGACAGGAAACACAGCTCTGGTTGTCCCTGTCCTACTCTGGCCCTGGGCTGCATCACCTTGCACGTTGCCTGTGCTCATGCATTCAGAGCAGGGCCAGGAAGAAATTGAAATGCTTAAAGGAGAGAGGAATGGGAGAAAGTATAAATAAAGATCTTAAAGGGATCTAGGTAGACTAACCTTAGGCTGGATCCTAGGCATTGTACTGGTTTCGAAACAAATCAATGTATTACCTATTTTTTTAATGGAGGAAGCTCTTCACACAATGTTTGATTGTTCTGATGTTGTTTCCCAGGAAAGCTGGGAGGTGACCAGCTGTCAGTGCCGGAGTCTGTGCCACTTATTATCTAACTTCTGTCTCTCTCATAAAGAAAATCGATCAGACCTGAGTGACACATGCATTTGTATGTACTCATCTGACTTCCTTGTAACCCTTAGAGAGATGCAAGGCACAAATCTTTGTACACTGCTCCCTAGTCCTTCAGAGATATAGGCAGGAGATACCTGCTCACTAGCAACTAATCCATACTGATCCACAGGCTGCCAAGATTGTTGAGACTCCCAGTGGACTGGTTAGCAGGGCTCTGAGATGCCTGGGGAGGATGAAGAGACTGGCCTTCTTCTCAAGTTCTGACAAACCCAGTGGCACAATATAACTTCTTAGTATCACATGGGAGAGATGGGAGCTATCTTTCCAGCTGTGTATTGGAGCATGATGGAGCACTCTCTGAGCAAGCTGGTATCTTTGTGGAGGGCAAAGCAGGGTGGAGATCACTGGCTGGATGCAGGAGCAGTACAGCCAGGTTAGCACAGTGAGGTGCCAGGTGGATTAGCCCTCTCAGCAGAGCTTGCTGCATTTTCCAGTTTCAGGAGTTAAATTGCTTGGTATGAATTCAGGGATTGCTCACCATACCCACTACACTCATTAGAAACTCTCCTGGGTCAATGATCAGAAGACGGTATATTTTTATTTCTTCTAAAATGCATAATATGGCTGTATTATATTTGAACATTCTTTCAGCAAAATAGGAAAGTCCATATAAGGAAGTCGTGACTGCTGGTACTTAATTAAAACTGATTAATAGTTTTCCAATATTAACTCCTATGTTTATACTACTTTCATTTTTCTGTGTGTTCATTAAATATTTGTTTTGCTAGCGATGCATTTAGACAAGCATTTTCCTCCCTTGCTCATTATCTCCAGTTCCACCTTCTGTTATTGCTAATACAAGTGTTTGTAGGGCTACCCTATAAACTGTGTCATTTAAATGATTCAGGATTTAAAAAGAAATAAAAGACAAAGGAAGATGAAACTAGTCTTTCCCAAAAAATATTGTGCAAAAGGGGGCAGTAAGCCTCTGCTGCAAGCGGATAGGTCCTTCCACGTAGCAGAAAGGTGGTGGTCCCTTCACCATGAAAGAAAGTGTACACGACAGCTCATCCTAAAGAGTTGTGGGTCCTCCGATACAAGTGACGCTTGAACTGGGATGTAAGAAGATGAAGACTGCAACAGTGTTCCCTGTTACTTATGTCACTCATCCCAGCTGATGAGGAGCAAGTGGGAGCAGCTTCATGCTCCTCGTACTCCTTTACCTTAGCCTGATCAGCTTGCCTGCATCAACATCGACCAACCTGTTGCAGATTTCCTGGAGAAGGAAAAATTGCTATGTGGTTGTTTACTTCCATAGTTCCAAAACTTTTTTTGGCTTTGCATGGCAGAAGCAGCTTTGCTATTTACGTTGTGTCTTACAAGTCTTCAACTATAGACTGAGACTAGGAGGAAATATGGTTATTAATGTGTAACCATTTCATCTATCTTCCTTGCTGCTCTTTAAAAGTCTGTTAAGTAAACACAGCATGCCTTTACATTAAACAATCCAATAACTAGGCCTTTTACACAGTATGGATCAATTACTGCAGAGCATATCCTAGACCATCATGCTCTCAAAATTGACACTAATAACTTGATATCTTCACAGACCCTTGAGATGAAGGTATGGTTCAAGATGAACATATGTAAGGCACAGAGCCCAGTATCCTGTATGTCAGGCACAGGAAACGTCATGTGGAATTAGCTTTGTCCCTCCCAAAATAGACATACCTAAAGAGAGGCGGGACAGCAGTTAGCGTGCAGAATGAAAGTGCAGCGGTTCTGCCACATGCACTGAGACCAGATAGGCCTGGCAGCTCCCAAGCACTGGCCCTGTAAGAGGAGAGCAGTGAACATAAAGCCCATATGGATTCTGTTCCCTGCGGGCACCTGAACTGACATGGGCAATGCTTCGTGCATTGGCAGGAGTTACAGGCGCCTGGCCCAGCCACTGTCAGTGAGAGACGTGGGATGTCGAAGGCACCGTTTCCACGAGGCAGCTCCACCCAGGTGGCCAGAAACGGCCTTGTGTAAATAGCTGTCCAGAGAACAGGAAGCAACTTGAACTCACCAAGCTTCAGAAATCCTAAACTCCACCATTGCTCACGTAACATGTACTGGCTCCACATATAATTGTTCTGCCTATTGGGTATTAATAATTCTTTTTACATCCCGATCAAAGAACGCAAATACAAGGGTGATCTGTATTAACAGCTACTAGGCTTCATGACAGTGATGCGGCGGGCAATGTCTAGCTGTCCTGACACATCCTTTTACGTAGGTCTGGACCTGTGGAATTTCTCACAGAGAGTTGAATTAATGATAATAAACACTGCGAGCAGTAGATAGCAGTCCTTCCAATGAAATAAAAAAGCTTTGCGACTATGACTTGTGGTATTCAAATATGATTAATTTATTCAATTATTTTTTAATTGAAGTCTCCCTGGATAGCTTTACTGACATCTCCAAAGTAGGAAGCTGTGTACTGGCTACAGTTCTCATTGGCAAGTAAGATGTGCACATGGCCATAATAGCTAAAGGGGAAAGGTAAGGAACAGGGAACCTCCTGCAGGAATATACGCACATCTGGCTTGGGCTGGGCTAGAGTCTGACGTTTTGGTGATCTGGATTTATGGCATATTTAAGGAAATAAGGATTCTTGTCTTTTAAACACTAGTTTGTGTTGCTTTTTCTTCTACAGAATCCACAATTCATTTAATGCTTTTTTTTTTTTTTTCTGAATTTGCCAGGATCATGCATTCTCTAGTTCCTTGTCTTGAGAATTGAAGTGTTTTCAATCTTTTATTCTGACTCATTTTGTCTTACTGAAAAAAACTGTTTTGTTGGAAAAAAATAAGGAAAAAATCAGAAGATAAAAGCCAGAATTATACAGAACAGCAGTCTTGCTAAAAAATAACATAAATTGGGTTGGGAAATGTGTAATAGCTTCACGGGTTGTTGCTCTTGCCACTGAACAACTTTTTCTATACCACAGCTTAAAAAGCCATCTGCCTTGCCAGGGTCTCATCAAGGATTAACTGTTAAATTATGAAGAAAATCTTCCTTAAATGAAACTGTTGACACATGTGGCACAGGTTAAAGGGCTCCAGAACCCAAAGTTTCTTCTTTCTGCTTTCAGCAGAAGTTAGTTGCCAAACATCTCATCATCTTTCACCTCTCTAATTCCATCACCCATTCAGTACCCTTTCTGATTGCCTTCTCCAGTGCTTGCATTTTATGTCTGTCTATCTCTTTCTTTTTGGCTTCTCCCTGATTGCTTTGAAGAAATAGAAGACCTTTGAAATGGGGTTGTTCATTTCATTCCTACATAGTATCCTTCTTAACCTCCTGTCTTTACCTAATGATTAGTGCTGCTGGGAACTATTAAACACTTGCAGCAGTTTGCCTCTGAGCTGGCTGTGTTTCAGGCTGAGGGAAGTTGCACTTTAATACCTCTCTGGAAATGAGCATCTCTGGGTAAGAGAAGAGAAAAAAGATTCAATGGGAAGCTCTCCTGGTTTCATGGCTCTTCTTACCACTTCCTTTGTCATGCGTGAGAGTGTGTTTTTGAATGATGGGATGCATGCTGGGAAGACTGGGGACAAGAAGAAGAGGTGGATCTGAGAGGTATTCACAATTCCAAAGATGACTATTTGGTAATTGTAATAAAAAGTCAGTGTTAGTGCTTATAACTACAATAAGTCTTTAATACAACAGCTGATACATGAACAAGCAGCAGAGGGAATAATAAGAGATGGAGGGAAGGAGAAAAAGAGAGAGAAGCATAAAGGTAAGGGGTTGGTTGATTGGTTTCCTAATTGCATTAGAAGAACCAGTTCTACTGGAATACCCCAGGACTGTCACATTTAATGCTACAGGAGATGCCCCACTCAGCCAGACCTATGGTCCATCCTGCCCAGGGATCTTTCTTTGACAGTGGCAAGAGAGTGGTTATTTTGGGGAAGGTCAAGAGACTGATCACTCCCTGCAGTCAGTCCCTTGCGTTTGTATTGCCCCAGCCTCCAGGACTGTTCTGTGCGGTAGAGGGTACGTCCCTGCCTAGGCCTTTTTTTATCTGTTCATGGACCTCTGGTCTATGGTTTGCCTAAGCCCTCTCTGCACCTGCTTCTGCACCTGCTGTGACAGCAAGCACTAGAAGTTCACTCCCTGCTGTGTACGAAAGTACACTTTTATCTATTTTAAACCAATCTCTAGGTCTTGCCTGAGTGCTCCCTACTCCTAGTATTGCAGGATTTCATGGACAACAGTTCTGCATTCAGCTTATCCACTGCCTGCATGATTTAATCGACCTTAATTTTATTCCCTCCAGTCTTTTTAGTTTTATTCAGACTGAAGAGCTTCCACCTTTTTAGCCTCTCATAAGGCAGCTCCTCCATCCTCTTGATCATTTTAGTTGCCCTTCTGTGTACCTGGAAGAACATTTTATCATCCAGAATCCAAAATATTTTGTGGGTTTTTTTGGTTTTTTGAATAAGCAAATGAATCTATACAAAGTTTGGATGTCTCCAGATATTTGCTGGTGCAGTATTAGATTATTGTTTCTGTTGAAACAGAAAATTGACAGCTCTAGACAAAGGATTTGGTATCATCGCACTTGGAAGTGTGTTTTCTGGTACTAAACCATTGAGCAGCACCTGGAAAAAATAGTTTCCATAAATTAGAGAAGTGTGTCTATTATTCTTTTTTGCAAATGTCACTAAAATTTTGTGATCACTGTTGTCTGTACTTCTCTCATATATTAAAGCATTTAATAATTTTCATGCCTCCAGTTACAACCGGAAGCCCTTTTTCTACTCGTGCTTATCAGTTCTAGATAAGGTTCTGGGTCCATTTGACTTGTCTGCCATAAGCAATATACCTTAAAGTAAAAGTAGGACATGATAGCTCACTTAGAACTTTCAAGAAATGCCTTTATCTGGCACTTTTGATCACCCCTTTATCCACTGCTTGATATTTTCCTACTCCTTCACATTACCATTCGTTTTCTCTGCATTAGCAGTTTCAGCAGCCAGTGTGGATATAGACTCTTCCACCCATCCAATTTACAATTCCCATAAATCTTTGTATACTTCCTTCCTCTGCAGATGGAGATATATTGACCTGTAAGTCATGGGGATCTATCTGCATTCTTTCTTCAGTCACTTTTCCTCAGAGTGGGTTATTTCTTTAAATTTATGTTTCTATCCAGGGAGCTTTAAACTGCACATCAGGTTTTTGCAATCTCTCTGTGTTCTTCTGTTGTTTGTTGCAATCTTAGAATATAATCTATATGAACTCTAATGTCTTTGCTGTCATCAAAAATTTATTCTCCCTTGTTTTGAAAGACTTCAGGCACAAGGTGCGAGCCAAAAGATATTTTGGGTAAACAGAGTCTTAGTAATGGCTGTTAAAAGTCCACAGACATAAATTATTATTTTTTGTGGAAAAATACCCGACATTTTCCCTCTCCCTAGTGTAATGCGTCCAGGACGTGTTGCCTTTCAATAATCTAGTTTCACTACTTGGTGCCTTAGCAGCCCCTATCCAGTATACCTGCAATTCTCGTGTGAGTGTTGGTGTGTAGGCACAGTTATGATGATCCTGGTCTCTGCTTATCGAAACTCGTTACTTTTAGGGTTTCCTTGGAGTAGACAGTCTGAACTGTCGTAACAGCAAAGCACAGTGAAGAAAAAAAAAATCTCTTTCATTTAAAGTACCAAGTGCAACTCTCAGTGTATTGTAGAGGCTGTAAAGATACTTAAAAAGAATAAATGATATATCATTTATGTGTCATATAGGGTAGCTCTTCTACTACCTTTTATATCCTGTTCAGAGGAAAAAGGGACACCAAGGATAAACCTGCTTGAAGTGGAGGGGAGCTGGCTGGAGATGCCCAATAGCCATATCTCAGATTCCACCACCAGACAGTGGTGCTGTACCGGTTGATGCCAGGAAGGTGCAGTCACTCTGAAGCTTATCTGGCAGACACAGGCTGCCTGCTGTCCTGCTGCCAGCACCCACTGTAGTGTCTCTCCTCACCACATCAGGGACAACCGAGGCTAAAAACAGCTTAGTAATAAAGGAGGTGTTGCCAACGGCGCGTGCACACCTATATGCACGCACAGCCCCTCACAGACATGCACGTATACACTGTGAGCCTCGCTCACAGCTGAAGACGAAGGACCTGCTGATGCCACACCAGTTTACACCAGCACATAGTTTGAGCCAGTTTGCCTGAATTCCCAGCCCTAGTCTAAAAAACACCCAACAAACCCTTTCTGTTTCTTGTGAAGGTAATGTTGATTTTTTTTTTTTTTCTTCAGATTCTCCACTAGCCTTCACAGCTCAGTGAAAGCTTTGGAAAGACAGAGACAATGTTTTTGAAGTGTTTTTCAGGATAACCCTTTCCCCTCTCACCCAGCTTTTTTGCTGGCAGAAACCTTCTGCAACATGGTGTAAGGAAAAGAGAACAAAATATACAGACTCGTTAAAACGCCTTGTGGATAATCAAGTCTGGCTGATGCAATATGGCACACTGACCTGCATAACAGTGGAGAACCCAACTCCTCCCTGAAGTGGCACACCCCTACAAGTGCCTGGACATGGAGAAATGCATGTAGGAGGGCTGAGGTTAAAATTAAAAATAATAATAATAAAAAAAGTCCTGCAAAAAAATGAAGAAAGCTTCCATTTCTTTCCCTTTCCCTACAATTTCTCAGGCAAAATTAATACTTTGGTTTTTCTTTTGGTAATTCTCTACCTGGCTTTTCTGTATCTCGTAAACCAGGTCCCTGACTGCTTTTATAGAGGCACTCAGGAAAATGTGACCATTCTTGGTGGTGTAGATAATTGTTGAACATTTGCTCCTCTGCAGAGATAAAGTTATCAGCAGAGGTAGGATTCTCAGGTGTTCTTCCAGCCTTTGGAAAATAGTTGTTACTGTAATCTGTAGGCAATTTTCCCTCTAATGCTGTAGGCATGTGCTTCTCCTTTTGTGGCTGTTTACCAATTCTCTAAGAGATTAATAGGAGAATAGTTCACTCAGTGACAATCTGAAACTTTAAAACACCCTCAAATGCCTCATTACAGACCAAATAAAATAGTTTGTTTTCTGTGAATTAGTCCCTCTCATATCTTCTTTGCTCCATTGCTTTCAAAATGCTAATCTCAGGGTGCATTTATTTGCTTGTGCCAGCCTGTTTATAGCTACTGTATCCCTTTGGTGGAAGCTTACTGTATCTTCCTCATTTGCAGTAATCAGTGAATTTCCATGATCTACAATCATAATAATAAGTCAGTTGAGGCATGTTTTTCAGAAAACTAATTTCAGTTTCTAGGGCTTGGCTGTCATCTCCACTTCTGCCACGTTACGTAAAATGAAGCAAAAATGAATCACAATGCTGGACTGAGAAGTGTTTGAAAGAGCAGGGCTAAAGGGAGAAGAATCTTTTGCAGCGCATTTCTGAGGAATAGAGCTACTCAGCTGTACTGCAGCACATCTAGTCTTTATAATGGCTTACGTGCTTTTTATTAAATGGTTGAAGCATCGTTTTTCTCAGGCCTTTCCAGGCCTTCCAGCCTGCGCTACGTGACATACACTGCAGTGCACCCAGTGCCTCCCCAGCAGCCACAGAAAGAAGGGGCAGGAGAAGGTGAGGTGGGAGTGGGTCACAATGGAGGTGTAGCCAGGAGTTCACGCTCCTTCAGCTCCTTGTCTCTGTCAGGAGACTCGCATAGGAATACAACCTGTAAAAGAAACATGGAGAGGGTTTCCTCCTTTTTCTCCCTTTACATAAAGGGTCTAGGGAAAGTAAATCAAAGAGATTGCCACTGTAGGGAAGACTGCTCTTGCTAGCTGAAACCCAGCAGAGGGAAAGGGTAGAGGGTGGGAAAGACATGCAATAACAACCATGTTTAGCTTTGGCCAGGGCACCACTATTAAATCATTTGCACTTAAAGAAGTTTTGAGGTGCTCTCTGGTGATAAGACAGACATGTGCAATATTTTTGGTGCCCCCTTCTCCAGTATCAAGAATTGGCCTCTTGCACTGCATGGCTTGTTGCTGAAGAAAAAGCATAAATGCTGTTTCTAACCCTGAGGCAGTTTCTTAGCAGTTTTCAGTTCAAGTATTGATCGACTCTGGTGCTATAACTGACCATACCCTTAGGTAGCATGGACATAATTTTTTTTTTTTTGGCCATTACTGAAAGAAGTACGAAGAGAATAGATCAAGTTAGCCAAATTTTTACTGATCCCGTAAATAATCCTTATTTAAGTACAATAGAATGTTGTAGACAAATAGTGGCTATGCAGAGACACAAAAGCATCACAAATTTAGAATATTATTTCTGCAACATATAGTATAATTTATATTAGTAAGTTCATACAGAAACTTAGAATCATGGAAAATTTGGGGCTGTGAAGGACCTCTGGAGGTCATTCGGTCCAGCCCCTGACTCAAACTGGATCCAGCTAGAACAGGATCTTTGTTCAGTACCTTGGAGTTTTGAGCATCTCCAAATTTGGAGATTTCCCCAACTTCTCTGGCCACCCGCCTCAGCGCTCGACCTCCTTTATGGAGAAAAACTGGAATTTCACCTGTGTCAGCATGTGTTCTTTCCACTACATACCTCCAATAAAAGTGTGGCTCTATCTCCTGTACGCTCTCCAATTAAGAAGATAGTCGAAGACAGAAGACTTGAAGACAGGTAGCAGAGAAGACCTGAAAATAAGTGATAGTGATCCTAGAAATCACACAGACTAAAGTTTTCAAACTGGCTAGCTGCATTTTTTGGAGTTACGGAGTGTTGGCAGACAGACATAGCTTGGAAAGATTTGGAAATAAGATGACCTTTCACGTGAAGGATCTTGATTTGCAGATGTGCTAGGGAACTATAAATCAATGTTTTGTGTCCGCTCTCTGTTTCTTTTGACTCAAAACAGATTTTGGAAGATGAACTCTAGGGTCTGAGAGTTGTGATTTTTTTATATCATCTTTAAATGAAGGATAGACTGTCTGAACTCACCGAGCACTGGGTGGTTTGGGATTTCGCAGAAATACGTGAAAGAAGACAACTGAAAGGTTGGATATCAAGTAAAATTGCCCACCTCTGCACTTAGAAACTTCCAGCTTGATCAGATCAGCAGGAGGCAGAGGTGGACCTTTAGATGTGTCACTGGACAGTCACTTTCATTGAGATTTTGCATTAAAGGAAATCAAATATTCCAGTAGGGATTTACAAAAGGTGCCTGAAGTTGTTTTTCTGCCCTGCACCTCTTTTACCTGTACATCTCATCTCTAAAAAAAATGAGGTTAGGAATTACCAGCAGCAGGAGCAGGGGCTGTGCAGTCTCTACAAGGTAGAAGTAAAACAGGCAGCAACCCATCCATGCGGTGCTCTGTTGCAGAGAGATGAACCCTGTGCTCAAATTGCCATTGCTAAGGAAGGTTTCACAGGCTGAAACCAGTACTGCTGTGCAAGTGCTTTGACTGGAAAGACAACTTTTAGCACATTTATAATGAAAAAGGCTCAATTAGCTTATGTTCTTTAGATGAAGTAAACCCTCTTCCATCTCTGAATTACCCTGTTTTGTTGTGGGTTTTTTTTACTAGGACTCAGAGCAGGAAGTTAATCCAAAACCAGGGTGGTTGAGCGGTGACCTTCATTACAGAGCTTGCCGACTTGGTGGCAGCTCCTCTTCCTGGGTGGCGCTTTGATTCACTTGATCACATCCAAATTATTTCTCTTGTACAGTTTTTAATCTGTGCCTCAATTTGCTTTAATGCATGAGCTCCAAGGAAAGACATTTCCTTTTCCTTTTATTGCTACTTTGTTCTGTTTTGTTTTCTTGAATTTGTGAGCAAGTAAACATACTGACAAGCAACCTTTAGGGAGTTTCTAAAGTCAGTTTAGAGGAGGATAATTTGTGATGCTGCTAACCCCTGTGTAGTGTTAACACTTTCAAATATGTCTAATTACACTTTAAGATAAGGATATTAATGCCATCAATCAGCACTGATAGCTCACTATCAGAGAATCCAGCCCTTTGGCAACACTCACATGTAATATAACAGCATAATTAATGGTTATAAAGACACCATTATGTGCAACACGGTATTTCTATCAGTTGGCTTGTAATCATTAAATACCGTGAAAGTGAGGTTAACAAGCTAAAGACCCAGTCAGACCGAGTGCTGCACGAGAAACGGAGGGTCAGTCAGTCCTCCGTCAGCCCCTAGTAATATGGCAAAAGGTACTTTTTTTTAATCTTTGGCTCATAAACCACCGAGAGAAATACTTGCGTTGTTTTCCACCCCGTTCTTGCTTGCTGAAAGTCGAAAGGTATCAGTGGCTGCCTTTTGGGAACTGGAGGCGGCAGAAAATGTGTGCGAATACCGCCAGTGCCACCTAGCGTTGCTCTGTCGGGCAGAGGCGTGATGTTTCCACGCAAGCTCTGCTGCCTTTCAGACACACACAACCTGACCTCATTTTTTCCACCCCAAATGGGATAGGATAGTGTTGCTCCTGTACCGTCCTGTTTGCTGAAGTCTTAAGGAATGAAGGTAACAGCTCCTGAAAATCCGTAAGGCATTTTATTACACACTTCCCTGCTTATTTTGCCAGTAGGTTAGCAGGTTGGCAAACGTTTAAGCATCTGTCTGTGTTTTCAGGGAGACATTTAGGGTTGGGATTAACAGCGATTGTGTATGCGAACAGCATCTGAGCAAGACTGAGAAAGTGACTGCATGGACAGCTAGGTTGTAGCAGGAAAATTGACTGTATATGAAATGGTGACTAAAAACCTTTCCTCTGCTCTGCTTTATATGCCCTCACCCTAATTTGTTGTTTCTTCCTACTACAGCCTTGCATATGTTCTCTGAATAAATTTGACTCTCTTATACCGACTTTGCAGCCTTGAGCTTGGTCCTTCCTTTTTATTCAAGCAAATAAACAAACAGAATATTTACTGTCAAGTTTACAGAGAAGGTCTTGTATGCACAGTAAATCAGAAACAGCAGAAGTATTCGCTTTTTCAGATCTTCACATATGGACTAGTGTCAAGGAATAACAGTCCTTGACTATGAGAATTATTTAAATTCAGTCAAACACATGAGGACTGGGTTGATGAGCTGTCAGGATGTTGCTTCTCTTCAGCGTCTCCTCTGTAGAGACATGTTTCTTTTGCACTGCTGTGTTCTGTCTTTAGTTACTGCTGGAGTCTGGATGCAGCAGCGGGGGAAGATGAGGCCACTACAAGGAATCCATCCTGCTGTGGCTTCTCTCTTGCCCTTGCAACTGTGGCGCGCCTCAGCGTTCATTCTTGTCCCCACATGGCTGCCAGAAGCTGTGTGAAGGTTTGTATTTCAAGCCCAGCCATTCCCCTCGTCTGCACTGGGGAGGAGTGCAGCAAAGAGAGTGGTGAAACTTGGGACTAAGGAAGCTTTGTGTCCTTTCTCTGACACTGACTGCCCTGTGTAATTTATCCTGCCCACAGTGGCACATTTACACTGCAAACAGCATGTGCATGCTACTGAACACAAAGAGGAATTATTATTAGTGCCCTCAGATCGAATGTGCAACTGCATTATCCTGCGGTGAAGCAGGGCTTGGTATCCTGAATGCAAGGCTATTGTAGCGAGTCTCTGCGGCTTTGGGAATATGAACTAGCATTTCTGAGCAGCAGCACGCTTTTATGTCATAGACATGCCAATGCATCTGATGCTAATGCTGTTACCTCTAATAAGGTTCTTCAGAAAAGTACAGTGAGCTGTCTTTAAAAAAGAAAGCTATATGGTCATTGCAGCCCAAGGCTCAACGCAGGCTAATTTACCTGCAGCTCAGCACTTACCTGGAATTTAAGTGAGGCATGTTCAGAATTCAGCTGTGCTTGATTTAGCACATAGATTTTAACTCTGTGCTCATGCTGAGAGTTCCTCCATCACCATGTTGCTGCCTTTTACTTCTTCTGTTCAAAGGTCTTCAAGTAAATTACCTGGAAATATCAGGTCTGATCTGACTTCTTGAACTAGATGATCTTTAAAGGTCCCTTCCAAACCAAACCACTCTATGATTCTTAGTCCAGTGATACAGGTTTGTAGCTGAGATGTAAAAGACTTGACCATGAATCTCTTCAGCCTGTTTCCTGTATCTCAGAAGTCCCAGTCCACAAAAAGGATCACACCTACCTTAGAAATCACTGAGATGGAGAAAAGCCTTATCTGCAAATCTTCCTTCATAGCTTCCAGGTTCTGAATTAGAGGTCCAAACAGCTAAAGCAGATCATGATTAGTTATGTTGTGGCATCAGTATCCTGGCAGTTTTATATGTGCCAATTTGGAGAAACTTGGGCCCCTTTTAAAATATCGCGGGTCTTAGTAGCTGGAGGGAAGTTTTGAGTCTGTGTCATCTAACCTGAAGCTCTAGTTGCCAGAGGGAAGTTTTGAGACTGCCTGTTGTATCTAAATTGAAGCTCTAGAGCTTCAAAAACTACCCGCCTGAAGAGCTAGGTAGTTTCTGAAGTATCTTTGAACACACAACTTCTAGCCATCTGTGCCTCAGATGCTATATCCCAGGAGTGTTGTGAGGATAAATGTTAGATATCAGTGCTTAGATCCGAAAGTAAAGAGGGCTACATCTCCATCTGCTTTCATGTACTCATTTTATCAGGGCTTTGATAAGTCCCTTGTAGCCAAGAACAACACTGTGTAGTGTGGTCAAGTCAGTAAAGCTCTCAGGGTTTGCAGAATGAGCACAGTAAGAGCCTTTTTGTCTCAGCACCACTCAATGCAGAAGATGAGCTGCTGCAGTATCCACCACTTTACTGATTGTCCTGCCCAAGGACAGCCTGTTTCTTTTTGAAGGAAAACATCTATCTATACTCTTTCTTATCTTGGATCTCCACTGGTGGCTACAGAGAGCTGAGAGTCTAGTGAAATTGTTTGCTAAACTATATTCAACCCTCTAGGTAGAGTCTCAAGTGGTTTCTTGGGCAGCAACATTTTCCACTTTCTGTATCCAAACTGTAGTTTGTTTCTTGAGTGCTCTACACATGGAGCCATCTCTATATGAGGTTGCTGATTGACAGCACTTACCATACACCTCTTCTTATCAGCTCCTGCATGGTCCTATAACTGTCATCTCAACCCGTTTCCCCATACTGCCACCTTTTGAAAATGAAACTTCTTATGGCTCTTTTCCTTTTGACTTCACCTAGTTTGCACACTGCTAGCCTTCCTCTGAAGCCATGTCTCTGTGAGCATTAATACCAGGTGTGTGCATGAATGGATTGCTCACCAATACAATTTTTGATCTGGATTCAGTGTTGAATTTCTGTCACATTTCTGTCAAATTAGTGGGAGCTTACATGGGCTTTAAGCTTTATGCCAGCTTTATGCTGGCTGTGGAAGGACAGATGATGCCTAATCTAAATAAAGTTAAGCAGGTGAGGACAGCAGGTGACATTTGATCTGTCATACAGCTTGTTGGTGCAAAATTAACCCATCGGAGTGGTTTCTTAAAGAAATTTAACTAGGCAGACTGAGTTCTTGCCAGATCAGAGTTATACCCACGGGGCCTCAGTGTTTCTGATGTGGTACAGGATGCCCTAAAGCTGCATGTACTGCCTGATTAAGTTATAGCCTTATATGAGTGTAATACCTTTCAGAAAAAGCCTTGTTTCCATTGTCATCTTAGAAATTCAGTAGTAAAACTGAGTGCTTTTCAGCTTAAAAATTGCTGAAGTTTACTGATCAATAAATCAGTATTCTATTCTTCTCCCAGGAGTGGATAGTGACTATTGCTCTCCCTGATGCAGTTTTGGTGATGGCTTCTTTGTATATTTTGTTTCATTCATTATTTGAGGATTCTTAACTTTCTGGTGCTTGATATTTAGAATAAACCAAATGATACTTTGAAGCAGCAGGCAAAAATCAGATTTTATTGTTCTTTTAAATCAATATTTTTAAAGAGTTCTAGAATAAAATTTTTTTATGGCACTATTAATCCTGCATGGCATCACCATTTTTAGTCGAAGCTGTAATTTATATGATAATAACAACAACAATGGAAAACATCCTTCGGCAAGATGAAATCCAAATGATAATATATCCTCCCATCACACTTTGGCATTTCTATCAAGAATTGGAATGGCAGAGGTCTGTGAAAATGAAAGGTGCTGAGAACCAGCACCTTGAAATGGCTCCAGTTTCAATCTGGGGGAAGAATTATCAGAATCAATTTTTCTTGGCTAGTTTACGTTTCTAGGCAGAAAACTAAGTCTATAGGTGGGTGCTAGTGAAGAGAAACAGACTACATTTCTGACAAAGCACTTCCTGAAACTTCTTGAAGATTGTAATGTCCTTTTCTCAAGAGCATCTAAATTTCCATGCTTTGCTTTTGCTCACCTGGACTGTCCCCTGACTCAGAGCAGATATTATTGATTTTCCAAAAACAGAGCCAGAATAGCGCAGGCCCAGTCCTCCTCCCATTTTGCACAAAATTCTGATTTGCTCACTCCTAACTTAACACAACCGAGAGCAACACTGATGCCTTTAGCTGTAATCCTGACGGCTGCAAGTGAAAAATCCCAAATGGTTGCCCAGATGAGTATTTAACTAAGGCCTACTAGAGTACTTTTTTTTTTTTTTTTCAAAGCACTCTAACTTCAGACATCTTACCTTTAAAAGAAACTCTGGTAAAGACTCTTTTCATGTATGAAGCTGGAATTACAGATGTAGACGGCTGGAAAGGACTCTGAGGAATAATCTTGCAGAAAGACAGGATTTTGATACGCCATGACCTTCTCCGAAGAGATATTTGTCTCACTTGTTGTTCCAAAGCATCCAGTAAAGGCTGTTCTGCATCCTCTTTGGGCAGCCAGTTCCTGCTTGTTACTCACCTTCCCAGTGTTCACCTTGCATCTCACCTAGCTCTTTGCTAGAAGCTAAACTACATTGTTCCCGTCTTTTAATGTAGCCAACCATTGATGCACTGAAATATAAATCAGCATCACCAATGGCTTTCTGTGATTTATGTACCTTGTGTCAATATTAAACGTATCATTTTATTTATCGAGTGATTGATTTTTTTGCAACAACATCACATATTTGTCTCGTGGTTCATAAAGTTACAGATCCTTTCTAGCAACCTGGTCAGTTATTCCCTGCTTTTATTTAATCATTTGGTTTCTCTTTCCTAAGTACAATACTCTATTCTTGTCTCTACAGTAGTTTGTCTTGCTGATTTCAGACATTTGTTCACTGTATGAAGATCACTTTGCATTCCAGTGCAAAGTCTGGTGCCTTCCACAAATCCTGTTCTTTGAGCTGGAATGAGAATAATGCACAGGAACAGATTTAGAATATTATTTGCAAGAATCACCCTAGAAATGTTGGCCTAGTCTGCTCCCACTTTTACAATTAAGTTTGGAGAACAACTCTTCTGAGTGCTTTTCTCAGTATTGCTCATTCACAGTAGGACCACGTTTTTCCTAGTTTGTTCATAGCAGTGGCATAGAGGACAGTGTCAGAAATCCTGCTGACATCCAGATTCATATGTCACAGTTTTTTCCTAATCTGGCCAGATGTCCTGGTAAAGTAAAATAAAATAAAATAAAAAACAGGAAAAATAAGGGGTTTACAAGATTTGCTTTTGACCACTCCATTGGAAAGTTTCTCAGCCCTTAACAAAACTTAGTTTTTGAAATAAATGTTTAGCTATTTGTTTCAGAATTCTAAAAAACAACTGACTATCTGACTATTCTGTAGTTCTCTGGGTCTCTTCTACCTTTCTTTCCCCCACACTTTTTTTCATTTATAAAGTACTTTGCTTTTCCTCCTTCAGTCCCTTAGGATCTCTCCACCCTTCATCACTTTTTGATGCTAACTGCTTTAAGACTCTTCTTTAAATATTGGTGGATTTCATCAAACATCACTCATGCAAGTATATCTAATTCATCTAAATGTTCTTTACCTTTTGCCTGAAGATGGAACAAAAGGCAATATCAAACCAGCCTTCTTCACAGCAGCTGTTGTTTGCTCTCCTTTCCCATCAGGCATGGGTTTGTATTCTACTTTGCATCCCTGTGCTTCTAATGTATTTTTCTTATTTAATTCTGTCTTTTGCTAGCTTTATCTTGTGCAGTAGTCCTTTTTTTTGGTTGCATATATTCATGCTTGGGCTATTCCTTTATAGTCATCTGCAGCTATGTGTCTTGTTTCCACTTCTTTTTATGCAATACCTTTCTGATATTCAGATCTGCAAAGAGCTTCTGATACAGTTGTAATATTCTCTTGCAGTACTTCTTATCTTTCATCTGCATTGGGATGCTTTGTCATTGTGTCTTTAATAAATTCTCAGTAGTGCCAACTCTCAAACAGCACACCTTGACCCCTTGGATTACACTCCTAACAAAATTTTCCTGACAGTTTTTGATTTGATTTTTGTTGAAGTCCATTGATCCTTACTTTCCTGCTTTCATACCATCCTTTTCTTAGCAAAGTCTTCTTTTGTGATATTTCGCAAATGATGTTCAGACTTTGCAGCCAGCTCTCCCTAGTTTGACTGAGAGGAAAAAAAAAAAAAAAAAAGAGGCCTTTTCCCCTAGGACTTAGTTTCCCCAAAATGTATTGTTTCTGTCTTAGCTTTTAGCTTGAGTGCATCCCAAATGCCATCTTGGCCTTATGGTTAAGCTAAATAGGCATAAGTGCTCTTTTGGGGAATTGTATGTATGTTTAATCTTGCAACAGGGAAGTGGATTTGAAAAAGTTTCTACCCACTTAATGTACGGCAGTACTACCAGGATTGCTGCTCCTCTTCTGTATGAAGTACTGCTATGCACTCTGATGTTAGATAATTTGGGAACCAGGGCATCATCAAATGCAACAGTTGACTTTTTCAGAGGTGGATGGCACTAAGTGCTCCTTTGGTTGGCAGGAAAAATTGGACTCATTGCAGATATATGTATGCGTGTGTAAACATGCATCCCAAGGAAGTTATGGATTGTCCTTGTCCTACAATACCATCCTTGAAAACATCATGTGGTTACTTCCAGTTTTCTGTTCTTATCGATTCTGTGCTTTGTACATTTTAATCTGTTCCCAAGTATAGCTGCATTTATTCTCTTCTTCCAGGTAAGAATCTGTAATAGGCTGCTGCTGGGAAATCCCCCTTTTTTCGACTCTTTCAGAACTTCTTGCAACTCTGACTCTTCTCTCCTATGTGAACTTAGAGCAAGCACACACCATTTTCTCATATGTTTTGCAGCCCTTTCTCCCTCTTTTCCTTGCCTGTCGTTCCTGGTCATTCTTGATACTATCGTGCCAGTCCTACAGATTGCCCCATCATGTTCCTGTAGTGCTGGCAGTTTCATCCATGTACTAAGATTTCAGATTCTGCTTGTTTCGTTAACCACATTTCTAACATCTGGGAATAGATGGCTCGACAGGCTGCCTTATTGTTCTCCCCAGTTTGCCTTGTCCTGTCAGCAGTTACAAGGATGATGGTTTTCTCTTTTACGTCAAGTCTTCCCCTCACTCCCTTTTTGCAGAATGGTGTTCCCTGTTCAGAAAGGCCAGTACCCAATACTGCCCAAGTATCCTTGTATCCTACATCCTCAGGATCTGTGCTTTGGAGATCCCCTCTGTGCACCCAATGTTGTGCCCCAATATGCAGTAATAGATCAGATTAAAGCAGCCCTGCAAATCTGACAGGGAAATGGGCGAGCCCAAGCGCCATCTATGTTTGTTTGCCATTTACACTGATAATTAAAAACTAATTGCATGTCTGCCAAGAAACAAACTCCCTTGGTTGAATGGGTGAGAAGAATTTTGCAAGGCAAGATTAAAACATGCTCCCTTCTCTGCTGGGATCCAAGTGTCAACCTTTTGTTCGTGAACTGAGATATTAATTGCTCCAGAACGGAATCAGACTTTGAATTAGTGAAAGATTGTGTTGTCACTTCACTTTCAGTGGCTCATCTGGCAGACCTATGTCCCTGATTAGCTAGACAACAATTACCCTGCCTCATTCCATCGTTCCTCCACAATTACATTTTTCATTCTCACAGAGCATCCTATTATCCCTATTTTAAAAACTTGAATGATTTACATCCATCATCAGAGAGAACTGGAGTCTTCCCCTCGAGGCAGGCCTTGGGAGTCCTCATGCCATGTCCAGTGTTTCCCTGGGGACTGTGATTTTCTGGGCCATGGGCATCTCTTCACTTGAAATTTGACTGAGACCGCTGAGTTCATGTCAAAGTGAACCATCTCAATTTTGGCTACTCTTCACTTGCACGCTATTTCAGTCAGCTTTGGAGACCAGAGATCTTCTATGCTGTCAATGGTATAGCATGTAAAGCTGCAAAAATGGTGCAATAAATTATCCACCATATGCATTTGTAAAGTTATCTTTATTCTTTTTGTTAGTATTCTGTTTTAGCACTACCCAAAGTTGGCAGAATCTTCTGAAAGAAATTCTGATTATCTTGTATCATTTGGAACTACTGTATTCAAACTAAGTAATAAATTTAAACAAGTACTATCCTAATTTCTCTGCATCCATTTGGAGTTGCCAGCAACGTGTATTTATCCCAAAACTGCCTGACCGTAACATATTTTTTAGTTTGGTTTTCTTTCGTTGTTGCCATGGCCCAGCTGCCTACATAGATGGTTCCTCTCCGACCTCTCTCCTCACCTCACCTCTCCCTATCCCATAAGAGGTGACAAATGCCTGTGGCTCTAGCAAGGCAATGTAGTAGTGGCTGAAGAAAGGGGAGAAGAGGCAAGTATAGACAGTTTCTATCCTTCCCCTTTTTAAGGCTATTCCCTGTTGTATGACCTCCATGGGTCTTCCCTCCTTAGCAAGAAATACAGCGCTGTGGAAATCAGCAACCTTGCTCAGATGCAGCATCTTGCATGGATAGAGGAGAGGTTCACATGAGTGACAAATGACCTGTGAGTCTATACAGAAGAACCTCTGGGAGCAAAGAACAAACTCACAGGGACATCTCTGTCATGGTGTTTCTTGGAGCATCAGTACTGCAACACATTGCATTGGCTGGGTCTCCTTAATCTCCTTTATAACCTGGAAGATTTAGATGTAACCTGTCTAACAATTATCAAAGAGCAAACACACACACACAAATATATGAATCTGGAAGCCAAAACAACCTTCAATGATTTGTTTTCATTTAAAAGGCTTAAACTAAGCCCCTGTTCCCCAGGTGGTCCTTAGCTGGTCATAAGTTTCAGGAGTTCAGAAGCACAAATCCTGGAGGTGCTACATAACCAACTGCTATAAGCAGGTGTGAACATCTTTGAAAAGGTAAAAATCACTGCACTAGTCTTAAAGGAAAAAAAAAAAAAGAGGGAGAGAGAATCTTGCCAATATGTCTAATGCTTTTAACCTTTATCAGATAACTTTTGTGGTTTATGGTACAATTACAGGAAAGGATTAATATTTATATAATTAAATAAGATTTATGATGTTCCTTTTGTGTAGAATCAGCATATCAACCTGTTCCTCTTTTCAGACAGTGAATATATTAAAACTGTTAGGTAAAACCAGGCCTACCACTCCATTTTGCTAGAGATCACTTGTCCCCATTAAATATGAGATTTGCCACTATTTGCAAATGCCTCTCTTCTCAGTTCAGTGGTCAGGTTTCTATGCAGATTATTGCTCCGACTTTTAGTCCAGAAACTAGACCTGTTCTGCTTAACTTCCCATAAAAAATGTTGTCAAAAGACTTTCTGGATTCTAGGTTATATTACATCAGACTGGCTCCTGTCCTGATGTCCTCATCAATGCACTCTGTCATATCCTTCTGACAGTACTCCTTTTTAGTGAACCCATGCTGATAATTTCCCTTTTTAATGAGCCAATTTCTCCATCTCTTTATAAGAAGATTCCCAAATCTCTCTTTGGGAGAAGAAATAGGGTAACAAATCTTTCAAATGAGATACTTACCTTACCATTAAAATGTTTCTAAGTCATCCCATCCCCTCTATTTCCATGATAGACCATGGAGAGATGGAGAGAGAGAGAGAGAGAAGGATGCAATGCAGTGGGCTAAATATTTAAGGAGAGGGGATTCCTTCCTTCTGTCACACTGTAACCCTCATATCTATGGGTAACTTTTATTTGGGCACCTTTGGCAAGGCTTGGAGATTTGAAAGCAGGATGATACGCTTATGAATACACAATGATAACAATTACCTAGTAATTAGCTAACTTTCGCTAATACTCCCAGTAACGTGCCAAGATGAACATGCTGTTAGCCTGAACATTAATGAATTTAACACCTCCAGGGCAGTCATGCACAGAGTCTCAGCTGGTCAGGCACTTGTCATGTGGGAGCTCCTTGCAATGGGCTGACCCTTGATCTTGCAGAGCTGCCATTTCCTTCTTTGCTTCCCCCATCTTGCCGTGTTTCTAGGATTATTTTTTTTTTTCCTGAATCTCTAATGCTTTGACTTCTTTACTTTAAACTTAACTAGTATTAACTTCATCTCATCTGCTCATCTTTTATTTGTTTCTTCTTTCTCCCCTTGCATGGCTGATGGCCTAAGAGCTGTCTCGCTTAAGCATTTAGGTGGTAGAATAGCTTTGTCTCATTGTTAAAATTCTGTTAAAAAATAGGCCCTAGATCACAACATCCCCAGAGTATGTCTATGTATTGGCTCATATGGAAGGGTGAGTGATGGAAAATTAGTGCTGTCTCTTCTGCAGCCAGAGACTGTAAGGAGAGGGCTTCAGAAAAGATGGTAAACCTAGGAAGATCCTCCTGAAATGTGAGCTGTTTGTCAAATTTATTGTCCCGACCAGAGATACAGGGTATAGTCAGTACCAATAGCTCAAACTGATGATGTAAAAGAGGGAAGGAGGAAAGAAGGAGAAAACAAAACTTTGAAATTTCTGGATGAAAGCTTACTCTAAAATGCAAATACTCATGAATACTTACTACTACAACCAGAGCGCCCACTTTTGACTTCTTTTGTATATTACAATTATAGTTGTAAACCATAGTATAATGAAGTCTCTCTCTCTCTCTCTAAATCACAGAAAACTTGGCTATGATGTTCTCTTGCCTATTCTCTTCTCTGTTCTTCTGGCCAGTCAAGACAGTTGTGCAGCATCCTGAGGGGCAATGCAGTGGTTCCCGAGCAGACCTTCCAGGGTCTAAGGTGTTCCAGACTTCCTGTTGTCTGGCCCTGCATATATTACTATGCACTAAAGTTACAGAAACAGTATGGGCAAAGCTGCATATATTAAATGGCTTGCTACATGTACAGTGTATTTAGAAAATGATGACTTTAGACTGTGTTACAAACAAAATTCAGTGATAGCAGAACAGGATTGAGGATCTTAAATCACTATTTTCTATTAAATAATCACATATTTCATTGCTCTATTTAGCTTTCTAAATTGCACATTTCATTTTGGATTAGATGAAACTGGTATATTGCCTATTAGTTATGAATCCAAGAACAGTCAGCACATTCTAAGTGAATATGCTGATTAAATAGGAAAGAATAGCTGGGTCCTCCTACACAGACCAGAAAAGAGGAGCATTTTCTTGCAGTGAAAGCCCATTCAGCTTCCCACAAACCATCTACGTGAATCCCCTATATAAATGAATATTATGGTTCTTAGCTTAAAAGGGGGCGTGGGGGGTGACTATAAAAACTTCAAGATTTTTAGAGTTTGAAACTTACCTGCCATTATATTTTTATTTCTGTCTGTCATTTTCACAATTTTCTTTCTATTTATGCCTTTTAAAAAACCCAAAAACCTCTTTTCATTTTTTTTGCTTCACTCATCTTTTTCTATAGACAAGCCAGGAGATTGGCAGCTTTCCATAAAAAGCTATTCCTGCTTCTGCTACTACAAAACTCTGATTCTGCTGCATAATAACTTTGTAAAAAGAAAACCTCAAAATATAATTTAAATGTACTGGTCAAGTATTTCCAACAATTTATAGAGACTCAGTGCAGTTCCCAGTGGTGTGACAACCTACGAATGCATTTATACTAGTTCCTTCCATGGAAAGAAAAACCTGGGCTTATTTTAAAAATTGAAGGAAGATGGATGCTTCAGCTCCATTGCAAATCAGTGGGAACAAAGTGCTTGTTTTCCTTGAGCACCTAAGTCCCTTGGCCTCCTTGAGAACCCCAGCCTGCACAGAAATTGCCTCTAAGATGCTATTCAGGGATAACTCTATTGAAGGTGAAGAGGCAGTCCTGTCTGGGATCTGTCTCCATATAAAGTAATGAGAGGCTTGAAATCTGTCCCCCAGCTCTGCTAATCTTGCTAGGATCAATTTGTTTGGATGTAAATGGCTGCCGTTCATCGGCTGTTTAATACTGAAGCCCCACAGTCCCTTTCATTAATAAGGATGCTCAAAGAAAACATGCTGTGCTTTTATTTGTACATCTTCATCTTCTTACTCATTATAAGTAACAGTTTTACTGAGTGTTTCAATGCCTAATCATGTTGTTGTGTGTTTTTTCCTTTCCAATCCATAGTTGTGGTTTAATATACCATTACAATTTAAAGCCCCTGTAAAGAAAAAGTGGTTCTTATCTGCTGCAGAAATGACTTTCATTAAGCACGTTCCGACAGTGTATGGGAGCGTGGAGGTACTCAAGGAAAAGCTGTAAATTGTGGTGCTGTTAACTGCAAACATACTAGATGGCACAGAAGCCTCAACAGCTTCAGGAATAATGAATCAAAATGATGGGGTTTTGCATTAAAGTTGATTGCAAATGAAGGCAGCAGTGTTTTCAGATTGGCACTTGACTCCTGCTAAGCTTTGATCAGAGCTCGATGGGCGGGCAGCCTCAGGGACAACAGGGCTCTTCTCCAAGGAGACCGTGTCCCAAAGCTGGAAGAGACACATGCACCATGACAGCATACGCCTAGCAGATTGAAGCCTGATTTCCTAAGGATATTGCATAATTTGTCGCCTTCTCATCCAAGCCAGTTGCTGTGGTATGGAGATCTTGGCTGACTATACTTTTAGAGAAAAAAGTCAATAGATTTATGTTTACTATCAGTTGTGATGTTCCATTATTGAATTCAGCAGCAATCTAATGACCGCAGAAGCAGTATGGATTAGAAAGCTACCAGATGCTACAGTGAACAGCCAGTGTGGTTCCCATCCAACAAAAGAAAGCCCATATACCCTAGTTCTTTTACTTTCCTGTTTTCCTTCCTGCAGAATTGTCCTCCCTGCAAAAGATCTAACAGAGCTCACTGATAGCAAATTGAAGTGATATTCAGCCCAAATGTCCTAAATTCTCTTAATTACTTTCTCTTCTGTTTCCACCTTTGTGGAAATTACAGTGAGAGAGTCACCATTTAGTTAATCTTGATAGTACATAATACTCATATTCATAAAATGCACAGGAATATAAATCAAAGCAGAATCCAACTTATCAGATTCTTTGTAGCTTTAAGCTCGCCTTTCCAGATTCAATCACAGTCACTTAATTCCTGGGCTGCCTTACTTCATGTGAAACAGTGACATTTCTCTGTGGTATTGCCTTCCTAAGTAGCCCGAGCAGCACCAAGTCTGTAAGGTGACTGAGAAAATGCACGACTCTTTGGTGATTTGGTCACTTGTAACAGGTAAAATCCTTGCCAGCAACAAAAGCAATAGTTAAATATCAAGCAGAAGATAAAGATAAAAATAAAGCCCCACGAACATGGGTAGAGAGATAGATAGATCAAGATTCACATAGTGTCTCCAAGGCTCCATGACCAAACATCCTGTGCAGAAGTGTGCAAGTTAGTTAACCCCTGAGAATTTATTTTCTCTAAATTGAGCGTAAAAGCAGTTTCCTTCTTTGTGAAAGTATTTGAGACTACATAATTACCAGGTAGTCCTTTGATTCATCTTCTCAAGTTGAAGGTGGCATAGGAGTGTGAAGCACTCTTGTAATTTAAAATGTAATCATCTGCAGCTTAAGGAATGCACTCAGTGGCCTACAGAGAAAGAGGAATCTCACTGAGGAACCCATTGAGGAGTCTTCTGGTGCTAATAGGTAGCTGCCGAGGGAGTGGCACAGATTCCTGGCGATCTTCAGCTTCACACCAGAGGAGGATATGGACCATTACTTTCTAAACGTTAAGATGAATCATTTGAAAGAGCACACTTAAGTGACACATGTCCAGTCCCAGTGATTATTTACAAGTATTGAATAAGGCTTAGGCATGGCAGAGATAAGTAATAATTTGATTTTTCATAAATATTTATGAATAGCTGTGTATGTATTTGTGAAACAATTGATTTTGAGGAAAAAGTACCAAATGCAGCAAATAATTTACTGAACAAGTTGAATGAAATTCATCAGCTAATGTCAGATATAACTTAGATGCCGGCCAGTTTTGACTAAATCCTCTGCTATGTGGTTTACGAATTCTAAGCACCACCTTCCACATAACAGCACAGGGGTAATGTAACATGGTTATGTCCCCTTGATTTTACAAAAAAAAGCAGTAGTCATTAGAGTTATTTTCAAGAAAAATCCCAGAGGTTAATAAGCATGCAATTATTTTATACCTGTGGGCCTATTAACCTATCCTTTCTTGCAGGATTTATGCACAAAACTCAGTGGGAGTTTTCTGGGAAGATTTGCATGTCTAGTTCCCATTAGAGTTAATAGGAGGCGTGCATGTAAATGTCTTCCGCACAGACAGGGAATAACCTTTCTTTCAAAACTCTAAAGAAAATTTCTAGTTCATTGTTACTCTAGTGTATTAAACCCAACAGACAGGCCAGAGATTGGTCTTATTCTTTATCTGTCACACTAAAATCTGTAGCTCAGAGAACTGTCTTCCCATCTCTTTTCTTCTTCTTCCTCTTACCGCTTATACTTCCCTTCTATTTTCTTCCCTTCCCACTGCTTCTCTTGCATTACTAGATGGACAGCTTAAGAATCTCCACCAACGGGAGAAACAACATTGCTCTTATCACCTCAGCAGTGTTATATTCTTTCAAGCAGGAGGAAAACCAAGAAGGAAATACTCTATTCAGCTTGGTTCTTAATGCAACAAGTAATAGAGCAGCACAATTCCTTCCCAAAGGATCCTGTTGTTGCAAGACAGGTGATACAGGGTTTCAAGGGGAGAGTGGACAAGTACTTGTTAGAGAAAGCCTTTGGGAGCCACTGGATAGACAAATGGCATCAGAATCAGGAAATGCCTGGCCTGAACATAGCTGGCAGCTGGAACAACACTCAGGAGAAGTATTAAAATGATTGCCCTCTTCTTTCTCTCCTTTGGTAACTTACTTATGGCCACTGTTGGAGACAGGATACTCATCTAAAGCAGTCTGGTCTGCCTGGTTTTACATGATGTTGGGTGTTCCAGTATTACTCCATGTCTTTGTGTCACTTTATGCTGGCCCTGCACTTCAGAAGTTTAGTGGATTAAATCTTCAGGGCTGCAATACCGATGAGGAAGGGAAGGAACCACCTGACTGTTGCTGCATCTTGTGCCTGGGAGAAGGTATTTCCTACTGATGGTTGCTCCCCCCCTACCCCAAACTTTCCCTGGTTATTCTAAAGTCTGAAGGAGAGACAGATAGCACCAGATTGACCCTAGGAAAGGAGGGGAGAGATAAACAGATTCCCTGAGAGATTTTGTAGATGAGGAGGGGCAGCAGAATAGGGGTTGACACAGTGAAAGGAACTGTGAACTCAAGCTGTTAATGAGCATGTGTGCTTTTGCTACGTGTCAGTCAGACTCAGCCCTGCAAACTGATTCTGAGGAAGGAATGTCAAGGAAAATCAAAGACCAGGAGATTGTTGAAAAGCAGTCATTTTCCTCTGACATAGAGCTTGTTTCAGATCTCAAATATCATGTCTTGCCTACTGTGTTGCTGGTAATTCCTTAAGCAGTGAGTACAGCTGGAATATACCAGTTATAGATCCACTGAACTCCATTGAGAGAAGCTAAATTTTCCTCAAAGTCTTTGATGAAGTGTATCAATGGTAGTGTTTCCATGCAACCTTTTTGGCAAAGGCAAGAGAAGACTTCCCTCCTGGTTCCAGCTACATAGGTGAGATTTTTCCTGATGCAGTTCTTTCTGGGAATGGAGCTACTCTTTTACCTCCAGTTGCTGAACTGTTGTGTGAGGTTGCTGTGTGAAGATGAACAGATGCTGTGTGGCATCCTAAATATAACATATGTTGCAATGCAGAGGATGTTGATTCTTAAATGTATAATTTGCAGAGCAATATAGAATCCTCTTGTGACAAATGATTCAGCTCTTCAGAACTCCTATCTCTTGATCTGTGTTTGTATTGCAACTAGCATATAGTGCTCTTGTACGTATTTGGACCTTTTTGCATGCAGTATGTGTTGTTCACACTTATTTGATTTAGTTAACTTCTTCGTCACTTTACAGCATAGTGCATGAATCATCAAGAGAAGTCTACAGGTTATATCATTTAGAAATCCAGTGCAGTATAGGATATGAGAATATGTTTCTGTATACTTGTTTTACTTTGTTATTAAGTGGTCAATGAAAATATCACAGGCTGATTGTGGATCTTATAGCGTGTACTTGTATCTTCCTCTTTCCCCCTCAAAACTCTGTCCCTCCTTTTTCTTCAGAATAATATAGAAGAAACAGATGCATTGATTTTGCTGTTCCCTATAGCATTGCAGAGGGAATGTGTGTCTCCTAAGGCAATGCTTAAGGTTGTTCCAGGAATTGCAGCTTCCAAAGGATTGCTGTCTTAGAAAAGAAACAGTTTTAAAATAAAAAAAAATTTAAAAAAAACCACAAAAAACCCCCAAAACCAAACAAACCAAAAACCCCCAACAACAACTAACAAATAAATAAACAAACAAACAACAACAAAAAAGCCAAAACAGCTTCTTTTTATATCTTTGGCTCCAAAAATGGATATGTAATTCATTGCACCTGTAGTCAATTATCCATTCAAAACAATTGCTTTTTCACAGTGATTAGCTGCTTTGCCAATATGAGAGGCAGCTGGGTTTTCCATGGCCAAGTAGTAAAGCACAAAGCAATGAAATCTTCTGAGCCCAGATTCTTCTGTTTTCAAAGCACACAGAGAAAGAATCCTTCTGCTTCACAATAAGACTTCCTTCTAAAGCAAAAATAGCATTATTTCAGGTTTTAAATGGAAGGTCAGGATTAGTTGTTTTGGAGCTTTTTTAATGTAAGATGACTGCAGTAGACAGATGTTCTCAGTGGAGACCAATTGCTTTACTCTTTCTAATGGACAATATTAAAACATTTGGGATACTGTGTGTCCTGAACTGCTGCGGTACAGCCTCTTGGTCCCTGGCTTCTCTAACTTTGTCATTGCTGTCACGATAGACTTTACCTGTCCTTGCTGTGCTTTTCAAATCTTTGGCTTTTTCTCCCAGCTACTGAGGCTGAATGTTTAGTTGTTGAAATATGATGAACTGTTTGCCATCTCTTGTGTATTTTATGCATCATATAAAATTTATGTTGAAAAAATACCAGTTTAAGGAAATAACCTGGCCCTACTTCCACTCTTAGTCATACTGATATGTAATGGGGTGAACTTCACTAAGTCAGTGGTATTACACAGAAGTAAAATAGGTGAAAACAAGTTAGAAAGGAGAACGTATAAGGGACAGGCTATAGTGTTTAAATATTGACTTCTCTTTTCTTTTTAAGAGGTGTAAAGTAATTCACTACAGATAAGTGTTTGATGGAGTTACGGCTCATAAAAGTGGTTCTCCTCCATCTATCTACTCCTTCTGGATTCATTCTCTGCATGGGATCCATTCTTATTAAAGCTGACCAATGAGGTTGTAAAGGACAGTTAATGGAGGAAAAGTAACTTATCCCTCTGTTTGTTTTAATGCGCTGGTGCAGTTATAAGGGTGAATTGTTCTTCTGAGAGAGATCTCCAGGAAGAGTTACTACTTTCCAGGCAAAAGTAAACCTTTAATCTCTCGTATTTGTTAAGAGTTTGATGATCATCAAATGCGATTAACCTGCTATCACAGAAGATGGCAATTCCATGGGAACAGCCCTGTGTGCTGTCAGAGTGGGTAAGGTTGGAAGAAAAATAGCTGTTGTTCGATCCTTAGGCCTCGATTCAGGACAAACAGATTTGATTAAAAAAACCCCACAGGATGCTCATATCTTTTTGTAGCAGCAGCCAGAGATCAGTGGGGGTACCCTGGCGCATGAGTAGTGAACTGAATTGAGCCCATGAAATTCTGAGATCTCTTACATGCCTGAACAGTGAATTCCCAGTCAAATATCTGAGGAAAGATTGTAGCTGACCAAGCAGGCAAAACAAGAGCTAATTTGATGTCGATCAAATTAATTTCTGAACTCTTGTCAGGCAATATTAAAAGAAAAAACAGATCTAGGCATCAATGAAGTACATAAACTTGAGTGTGAGGTGTGATTCAATACATGGTGCCTGGCACCACATGAATACCTAAGCCTGATGGTATTTTTCAGACCTGGTAATCAGGAGTGACTCTAGTTTTCTGTATTTGATTGAATTCTCCCCTGAGAATTTCTCCTCTATTGCTTTTGAAATAGTATAGAATAGATCACTACTAGCAATGGATAAACTTAAAAGGCTGCTAAAACTGAGCTCAACTTCAGCTTATTGAGGCTTATTGGAGCCTTCAAAATTAGTGTGGCAGTCTTGCAAGTACAAAATGAGAAAAGGTCCTTCATGAGGAACTGATTTTCTTCTAGAAGGAAATATTTTAAGACACTTTCTTTTTATGATTTTTTTTCTTTCTAAGAAATTGGAAGTACAATGACATTAGAACATAATAATATAAAAAGTAATTTTTAAAAATACCATGGTCTGTGGTTCAAATTTACCTTTCATTTCATGCAATATGGTTACGGTTCTTAGAATAATTTCTCTTTCTCTGCAAATGGTGTGGTAAATCAGCTTTTAAGAAAGGCACTGTAGCTTTTTGTCTTAATAAGAAAGATGTAATCAACATTTGAATCTCATCGTGGTGGGGTCAGTGGGAGGAAAACTCTTCTTGCCATAGCAAGCACAGGATCCTCAGTGCTTGGACAGTTCAAACACCAGGAAGTAGCATGGTCAAAACAGTAGAAATCTTTCATCAGTGCTGAGTCCTCACCACTAACAAAGACAACAAACTTAAAAGGAGGTCTTACTTTGCTCTTTTTCTTCCTCAACCACCTACTTGCTTGTTTCTCTGATCTACATCTGAAAGAAGAGCTTGTTCAACATCACTTTAAGATATGACAAGATAGCAGCAGATCTGCATCTGAAGCATTATATTCAGTGGATGCATTTTCAGTTTCCTTATATGTCAACAAAGGAAAAATTTCACAAAAAGTTTTGCAGTGATTATAAGACAAAAAGTTCCTGCCTTTCATTTTCTATAGCAAAACTGACAAGAATAATTTCAGTAGCTAAGACCCATGGTATAATAGATGGCACTGTCTTCTTTGAAATGTCCTTTCTACATTTCAACATGAAATTTGAACTACTGAACTTCTGTTGCAGGGTTCAGTGTGATTCTTGTCAATCAATATCAAGGATTCATAATCACAAATCAAGCTCAAAAATGATATTGAGTTAACATACACATGCATGCACTCATACATACGCTGACCGCATTATAGGAGCAATGAGTAGTGGGGACATAGGATGGATTTATTTGGCCTTCTAGTTTAAGAACTTTTAGAACTCACTCATTTCATAAGTTTAAGCTTTTCTTATCAGCTATGGAGGGTAGAAATTTTCTAAATAAACTAAACTAAACTAAAATAACATCAATATGTCAAACAAAAAAAGGAAGCCTACAGAGGGTGGAAGCAAGGACAGGTGGCCTGGGAGGAGTACAGAGAAACTGTCCGAGTAGCCAGGGATCAGGTTAGGAAAGCCAAAGCCCTGGTAGAATTAAATCTGGCCAGGGATGTTAAGGACAACAAGAAAAGTTTCTATGCTTATGTTAGTAATAAAAGGAGGATGAAGGAAAATGTGGGTCCCCTCTGGAATGAAACAGGCAACCTGGTTACCCAGGATATGGAGAAGGATGAGGTACTCAATGACTTCTTTGCTTCAGTCTTCACTGGCAAGTGCTTGAGCCACACTGCCCAGGTCACAGAAGGCAAAGGCAGGGACTGGGAGAATGAAGAACCACCCATTGTAGGAGAAGATCAGGTTTGAGAATATCTAAGGAACCTGAAGGTGCACAAGTCCATGGGACCTGATAAGCTGCATCTGCGGGTCCTGAGGGAACTGGCAGATGAAGTAGCTAAGCCAGTCTCCATCATATTTGAAAAGTCCTGGCAGTCCGGCGAAGTTCCCACTGACTGGAAAAGGGGAAACATAACCCCGATTTTTAAGAAGGGAAAAAAGGAAGACCCAGGGAACTACAGGCTGGTCAGTCTCACCTTTGTCCCTGGCAAGATGATGGAGCAGACCCTCCTGGAGACTATGCTCAGGAACATGGAAAATGAGGAGGTGATTGGTGACAGCCAACATGGCTTCACTAAGGGCAAATCATGCTTGACAAATTTGGTGGCCTTCTATGATGGGGTTACAGCATTGGTGGACAAGGGAAGAGCAACTGACATCATCTACCTGGACTTGTGCAAGGCATTTGACACTGTCCCGCACGACATCCTTGTCTCTAAATTGGAGAGACAGGGATTTGATGGATGAACCACTCAGAGGATAAGGATTTGGCTGGATGGTTGCACTCAGAGAGTTGCGGTCAACGGCTCAATGTCCAAGTGGAGATCAGTGATGAGTGGCGTGCCTCAGGGGTCAGTATTGGGACCGGCACTGTTTAACATCTTTGTTGATGACATGGACAGTGGGATTGACTGCACCCTCAGCAAGTTTGCTGATGTCACCAAGCTTTGTGGTGTGGTCAACATGCTGGAGGGAAGGGATGCCATCCAGAGGGACCTTGACAGGCTGGAGAGGTGGGCCAGTGCGAACCGCATGAAGTTCAACAAGGCCAAGTGCAAGGTCCTGCACGTGGGTCTGTGCAACCCCAAGCACAACTATGGGCTGGGCGAGGAATGGTTTGAAAGCAGCCCCGAGGAGAAGGACTTGGGGGTATTGATTGATGAGAAGCTCAACATGAGCCGGCAGTGTGCGCTTGCAGCCCAGAAAGCCACCCGTGTCCTGGGCTGCATCAAAAGAGGTGTGACCAGCAGGTCGAGGGAGGTGATCCTGCCCCTCTACTCCGCTCTGGTGAGACCCCACCTGGAGTACTGCGTCCAGCTCTGGGGGCCCCAGTACAGGAGAGACATGGAGCTGTTGGAGAGAGTCCAGAGGAGGTCCACGAAGCTGATCGGAGGGCTGGAGCACCTCTCCTATGAGGACAGGCTGAGAGAGTTGGGGTTGTTCAGCCTGGAGAAGAGAAGGCTCCGGGGAGACTTAATTGCGGCTTTCCAGTACCTGAAGGGGCCTACAGGAAAGCTGGTGAGGGACTGTTTATCAGGGAGTGTAGTGACAGGACAAGGGGTAATGGGTTTAAGCTGAAGGAGGGTCGATTTAGATTAGATGTTAGAAAGAAATTCTTTACTGTGAGGGTGGTGAGGCACTGGAACAGGTTGCCCAGAGAAGCTGTGGATGCCCCCTCCCTGGAAGTGTTCAAGGCCAGGTTGGATGGGGCTTTGGGCAATGTTGTCTAGTGGAGGGTGTTCCTGCCCATGGCAGGGGGGTTGGAACTAGGTGATCTTTGAGGTCCCTTCCAACCCAAGCCATTCTGTGATTCTGTGATTCTGTGTAATATTCTCATGTGATTTTAGCTGTAAGACCCAACCTCAATGCAGTAAAAATGCCATGAGCTGTGATAAAATCATGAAGGCTGGCAGCCCCACATCATCTGAGCAAAGCCAAGGCCCCAGGTCTTAATGTGGTGCTCTCTAATAATTACTGATAATAATTCAGGAAAGCTACTTTACTAGAAAAGTAGGAGATAATAAAAATAAAGTGAACTGTCCAGCAAGATATATTGCTACTCAGCTGATGTTTACAAACATATATATGTTTACAAGTATACATACCTACATGTACATACTATCTAAATATATGTAGATGAGCATGATGAGGCATATAGATATATATGACATAGCAGTAACGTGTCTTATATTAAAGAAGAGTTTCCCTACAGAGAAGAGGTGGTAAGTATATATTTCCTGGATGCAACAGAATTTAATTAATAGATGATGTAAGCAAGTGCTGCTGCTTCTCCTTAGCAAGGAGAAGTAAAAGTCCCATTTTAATATTTTTCAAAATCAGGATTTAAAATACAGAATTAAAAATTTAAAAAGAAGGTAACAGTAACAAAAGGATATTGGATAAGTAGGATGGAAGGCATCTTGTGTATGTGGCCCTTTGGAAGTATAGAAGACTTTATTGCACAGTACAGCTCAGTTATTGACTTCGTTTTTGCAGAGATTCCTGGATTCTACTGGAGTAAAAGGATAATCCTGTTTTGGAAAGAAACAAAATGTATTTGTTCTTCCTCAAATCAAAATTTCTCCATCAATATTCGTGAGGCATTGGAAGTCCTTAGTCCTGTCATTTTCATCACAGCTGGGAAAAAGGAAACACCTGTACCATTTTTGTTTTCATTTCCTTTCCTATATCTTTCAGGAGATAAAGAGCAGGTTTTGTCTGTACAAGTATCTCAGGAAACTATTCTGTGGATGACTTCTTTCAATGGTAATCCATGGTTCTCTGTCCCCGCTACCCAGAGCAAATACAGGAGAAAATTCTAGCTCAAATCATCCTCTCTTCCTACTAAATTACTTTTTCTTACTACAATAACTGAGTTTCGACCTCTTATCCACTTAAAATGCAGCTGCTGAGTTCTTCTCTTTTGCCTGTTGCTCTAAGCACACAGCTCCTTTTTCTTTTTTTTTTTTTTTCCCCTTCCCATTTCACTTGCTGCTCTACATTTTCCTACTCCTCACTGCACAATCTGTCTTACCTTGAAGGTCGTTCACAGCACTGTCTCCCTCCTTCCTTGTCTAGTTGAGTCTCTTATCTCGGAACATTAATTTAGCTTGCCTACAGTGAGTGAAAGTAATAAAAAATAATTGGTTATTTGCAATACTCCTAATCAAGGTTGTATTCATGTGTCTTTCATTACCTTTTCATAAGGTAATAAAAAAAAAAAGTCACTTTCTGTGAAGTATATTGGAATCCATTGAAACTATCACTAGGTAAATATTATACACAAAGATATTTGCTTTTCCTGCACTGAAAGTGTGTAAATGCTAAACTTTAACTACTCCAGGAATATTAAGATGTCCACCTACTAAAGATGAGTTCCAATTTAGTTCTTAGCTATCTCACAGCAGAGTTGTCCGAGATCGGCATTTGTGGTTAAAATGGATGTTTAACAGTATGGGTGATAATACTTTTGTTTAGATTGGTGCAGTAATGACCACTATGAAACATCTACATTTTAATTTCCTGCATTTGTAACCATTTAAACTACAATCAGGGCACAGCAGTAAGGATGATATTGTGTTTAGATGCTGTCTTTCTAGACAAAGACTTCACCGTCCTTTCAGAGCTGCATGGTTAAAATTGTGGCCAACATTTACACTCGTGTTCCTAGTCTTCTCCTGAATTATTCCAGCTGGAGAAGAAACTGGAGAATGAGTTCATTGTCTTCATAGCCAAGTTTCTGTTATTTGGGGTAGACAGTCTCTTTTTCTGTTTCTTTTTAAAGGCCGTGAATTCATGTCTTTAAGAGGAATCAAAAAATCCCAAAGACATTTATGCAGGCCACAGCACCAACTCTGTCAGTCGGCAACCTGGCTTACGTTTTCTGCTTTTTCTGAAGGCCAGACTAGTAATATTAGAGTCGTGGTGCTGGTGGGCTTTCGTCCCGGTCTCACATCTTTTTCACTGTTGCTCAATTTTCATCACTTCTCACACTTTCCTTCATACAAAATAATAATCTGAAATGCTGTCTTTAATGTCAATCCTTCGTTTTTCCCAGCAGCCTTGCATTCACCTTTGAGTGGAAAAACATACCTGACTTCTCTCTTATCCTCAATAAATACACCAGTTTTAATGTGGTTTAAGCCAGTCCATAACAGAAACCTAATGCCAGTGCTACACAGTTCTTACACACCTACAATATTCTGCAGCCCTGTGTAAAATAACGGACATTTTCTATTGATCATAAACTCAATGTTACAACTGCAGACTCTTATATCTTTATCCCCTTCTTGCCCTGCCCAACCCTTCATTAGCTTAGAGATTTCTCCACAGTGCACAGCAGTTATATACAAGGGATCGTTTTGCAATTGTAGTTGTATATGAGTAATCTTCAAGGAAAAAAAAAACAAAACAAAACGCACTTTTTAAGCAATTGGGAACTATTTTACTCTCCTATAAATCAAAATAGGTGAGCAGATTTTAGTTTATTTCACTGAAACAACCAATCATTCTAGGACCAAGACCAAGCATGGAGAATTCATCTGGAAATAGTGTTGGTTTTAGAAAGGTAAAAGAAAATGAAAAGCAGAAAGAAGCCTTGAAATAACCTTATCTACAGAATGAAGCAGATTATTGTCTTCCTGAGTCCTTTCTGAGCCATAGCTCTGTTTATGAAGGACGAAGCAAGCTGTAAGATGTTACCTTTGGCCTTGTGTTGGTCTATGTGCATTGCTGCTGACTTCTCAGAAGCTTCAGGTACACTCTTGTTTAATGTCAGTATCAAGCGTCCCGTTCACTTCATTAGGAGCAGCCGTTCATCCTGGCTCTTTGATGAGGTGATTCCATGAGTTTTGTTATGCTGAGCAGGAGCCAGACTCTGCAAATCTTTCTTACTGGCACAAATAATTTTCTTGCTGAGTCCCTTAGTGTGTGCTGTTGAACAAGTGATAAGGTAATACCATTTGGTCCCACGGTTGAAGCAAAGCCATACCCAAGATGGCAACCAGTCGAGAAAATTCGATAGCACTGTGTGAAAAGTTAGATTCTGAAATTATGCTAAGTGACTGGACTTCACCATAACGTAGTTGGTTTTACAGACTAGTTTTGCACTGTAATCTAACCATGGTAAGATAACGAGTCGTCCTTATCCACTTAAGGATTATCTAATTCTGGTCTGACATCCTGAGAAACACTGCCACCCTGAGAGCCACCAAGCCCATTTTGTCCCTGGCATCAGGTACTTCAGGAAAGGAGGGACACATAGAGCTACGCCTAAGTAACCGCAGGCACCGCAGACGAATCTTGAGCTGTCTTTTCTGCCATTGATCCGTATATAACAGGGCTGCCACGGAAATCCTATTTGCACAATGTAACATTTTCCTTTTGTTTTAGGTATAAAGGACATAAAACTCAAGGTAGGGAAAATAACATTTACAGGGTTTGTTGGGTTTTTTCAAACCCCAGGGAAAAAGAGTATCAGAGTTAAGGTTTCCTTTCTTTTTCTTTAAGCTATATTGTTAGTCAGAAGAAAAATATGATGGCAACTTGTGATCTTTTGTATCTCTTGCTGTAACACCTACAGAGAACAATGTAAAGCAAGGATGCAGTGACATGCCTTAAATTAGATCTCACTTTAGCAAGCTTCAAGAGGATATTTTATAGTAGCACAATTTCAAAAAGTAATACGTTCCATGGACTTTTTTATAATAAATGGCAATTTCCATGGCTGGCAATTCCCAGTATCCCCTCTGCTATTATTTTAGCAGCAGTACATCTTTGAATAAAATATTTTCTCCCTGGGAGTGTCTCAGATTCTTCATGCAGTCTGGTCACAACCCAGACTTGAAAGCGCAGGGCTCTGGATTACACCAGGAAACACAGCATCATCGCGAGCAGTTGTTCTCGGCGGCACTCTGCTGCCAACGTACATTCTGTTGGTTGGTATTAAAGTGGTCTTTATACAGCAAATAGAGAACAGAAGAATATAAAGTTTTTTTCCAATACAGTTTTGATACTGATGAACGCTTTAAGATGCTGCCTTAACGCAAACAATATTCGCAAACCATTAGTGAGATGAGGAGAGAAAAAAAAATGCAGCCAAAATTCAAAACACGTCATTCTGTCAGTTATGGACTTTCCAACTTCTGTTTAGCAAAGGGTAATGCAGTAACACAAGCACCGTATTTCCCAATGTCAGTCCTTCTGCTGAGTTACACATTAACGTTCAGGCCCCAAATGAGAGAAGGCTAACTTCTTGTTATTTTTTATTGGTGGATCCAAATGACTTAGATTCAGCAAGTTATTTGAGCACACAATTGGCCATTGAATTAAATGGGACTTACTCACCCGTTTAAAACTAAACATGCCCTGCAGGCTGAACACTATAACACTAGAGATATTAAAAATAGATTAGGGTGTAGCAGTACAAAAGTTGAGACCATCCACCATCTGAATTACAGAAAGAATTGAGAAGCAAAGGAACAAATCCAGCACACGATGTTTAATACCTTTAGGCATGATGGGATAATAAGTAAGTTATTGTTTTCTGAGCCATTAAAGGAATGCATTGGTTTTAGAGATGTTCTTATTTCTAGTGAAATTTTAGTTTTCACAGGAAATACAGACAGACTCTTCCTATGGCTTGCAATGTGTTTGCTAGAAACAGCCATCTGCTTCTCCTGCTTTCTCCTAAGGGGAATAAATTCCTTACATCTGGCCTGTATAATAGGACTTAGTGCCAGATCCAAGACCCAATGAAGTTAAATGATGTCTTTCCCTTAGTCAGGAAAAAATTAGGATTGTATTGCTTTTATAGCTAACATCTCCTGCTGCTTTTGCTCGTTTTTTGTTTTGAGTCTTATCCTATTCCAGATAATGGGCAGATGTTGCTGCCCGTATATCCTTATTTCTAGATTTATGCACAGGAATTCTCTTACCTTGCTGGCATAGATGCTCAGTATTATCCATTTGCAAAAGAGCTTTTAAAAACTTTTAATTGCCTCAGTCTTAGAAACAAAACTGCTTAGAAAATCCAAAAATTGACAACCAGGTGATAACTTAAAGCTTTTTAGTTTTTCCAGCTTATTTACTTATTTTTTATTCAGATAATTATTTCTCATTTCTTTCAGCTTTAGATGTTTCTGTTACTTTTCTCTTTATACCATTAATCTAATTCTCTGCCTGTTTTATCTACTCAGCTCAGCTCTAGAAGCACAGGAGCCTCACACAGTCATCTATTCAACAGTAAACTTACTTCTTCTCTGCTGAGGACCTAGATTTTGCAGATAATTTCAGACCACATGTAGGACAGAAATATTCCCTAGGGAGAGAAGTCCCTAGGATTTTCCTCTCTCTTGTGATACCTTCTGTGGGCAAGACCAGGTATCTATTTTAGTATAATGGCAGATCGGTGGCAGTGTTACATTTTTCCTTACTGTTTTTATACCAGTTGGTAAAAGATAGAGAGATATGTGTCTTTCTTAACACGGGGGGGGAAAAGGTCTTATGTATCTAAGAAGATTTTATATGCCACCAGTACTGTTGAGTTGATTGCACAAGTAGGTGGGGAAATAAAATCAACCAAAAAGTTTCTGAAGTATAGCATAGTGTAGTATAATACTGTTGCCATGGAGAATACTCTGTGTGCTACTGTTATGCACCTACTTGTATATATTCAACGATTAGTTAGTTTGGTGAAAACATTGCTGATTACAGAAATGTTTTCTAAAAAAGGATGGATGGTGATAGACTATGGAATGGCTTCTTCATGTTAAGTAAATTAAGATGCTGCCTAAAAACCAGAAAACTGGGGGGAGCTATGGCAAATGTTTATAGTATCATGGGTGGCTGGGGAAGGAGTAGGAGAGAATGACTGCTCGCTCGAGGAGGGCAAACAGAACTTGCCTGAGGCACGCTAAGGTGAACAGAGAAAGTCCTTCTCACTATGTGTAGTTCAGCTGTCGAGCTCATACCCATGGGATGTCAGGGATGCTGAATGCTTACATTGGTTCAAAAGAAATTAGACTCATTCATGGAAGAAAAATCTATTGGGGCTATTAAACACAAAGTCAGTGATCTCTAAAGCAGGAAGTTCTTGAGCAAAAAAGAATTTCCAGAAACTGAATAAATAATACTGAAGTGTCATGGTACCTTTATGCTGTTCTAAAGTATTTACGTGTTCAAGTATTCTACTATTGTTCTACTGTTGAAGGAATAGCACTGGACCAGATGGATGCTTATTCTGACCTGTTTCAGTTGTTTTTATGTTCTTAAATAAAGTAGATGCTAAAAGTGTTAGCAGCTGCCTGGATTTGTGACTTCCCTGATGCAGTACTGGTGCCTTTAATGGGGCCCTGGGAAGGAGCCACCTCAGACTGAGCTTTAAGCCAGGTGATTTAATAAAGCAGGGAGAAGATGATAATTCAAAATATTACTGGGGATTTTAGAGGAGTTACAAATGATTAGTGAATTAGAAATGTGTGGTAAATAAAATAATCCAAAGGACTTGAAATCAGAAAAATATTTTTTCTATTCTATCTAGCCTATAAAATCAAGATCAGATTTCACAGGGTAAAGCAATGCAGTGTTTGCTAAGCAATAAAGATACAGTATCTGGCTTTAGGATTGTTGTATTGTTAGTACTTGTCACTATTTGTCCTTCTTCTAGGACCTTTTGATAACTTAGTACGTAATAAGTTCTCATTATCTAATGAAATCACCTGGAAATTGTTTATTGAATTCAGCAGATTCGTCCTTAAATGCTTTGGTCATTCTTTTCAAAGAGTCAGTGGTAATTTGTTGTCAGTCCATATCTAATATACATCTCTGAATGTCCCTTGGGATTATCATTCTGTTCCTTCAAGACAATCTTCGCTGGCAGAGAATGCAGTTATTAGCATTTAAATGGTAGTTTGCTTTGATGTAAACAGTAATAAGCATGCTCCACAAGAACATTCATTACTGCCTTTCTTCCTCAATGCATGAATGTAACCATAAAAGCTGTATACCATCTTTACTTGTGCATTGGCTACCGCTGTTTTTTTCTTTTTTAAATAGTGATTTATTACATTTGTGATACATATTCAAGGAAGATACTTTTTTTGTTGTTTTGTTTAGTTTTCAAAACCAGCCTGTGGATATTGATGTTAAATATCTATGTGTGTGTATGTGTGTGTTGCTGCCTCCTGCATGCAGGTTTCTGTTTCTGATTTTGGATAGTCTAACCAACTAGTTTGGATAGTCTAACATAACCACGTTGATTGTGTGTCTATTTGTTTAGGAGACTGGTATCAACTCTGGTGCTCTGGTTTAGAGCATAACGCCATGGGATGTGAAAGCAGACATCAAAGTGGTAACTGATGGGAAAGTTTTTTCAGTACATTGTGCTAGCAAATGCACAGGATATGTTCCAAAATTGCTGCTCTCCTCCATTCTACTTCAGGTACTTCATGAACTCCTTTTCATGTTTTCTTTAATGTGTTCTTGAATGAAACTAGGTACCTCCATCCTCTGCACCAAGGCACTGCCCTCTGCTTACTCAAATTTCATCTCAAGGTGCTTTGATTTTGAAGAGCTCTTAATAGTCCTTAAGTAGGGAAAGTATGGGAAGAATGGGACTTTCTGCATTTATTGGAGAGTGCCAACTTGTGAAAGAATTACCCGGTGTCATAGGCACGTGATATCTTGCAGTAATGCTTACACCTTGACTTGTGTCTGTATCTGGACTGTCATTTCTACTTTTACCTTTAAGGATGTGGGATACCTTTTCCTCTGAAAGCACCAATGCAATTACTATTTCCAGAAAAACGGACTTTTAAATTCCCTCATGTTCAACCAGAAGGAGGAGCTTGCTACAGTAACCAGCACTGCAAGGTATAGCCAGCATCAAGTCCCTCCAGCTCTCTACCTTCCATAGTGATCTCTAGTGGCTGTTTAGTAACTCAATTATTATTTTTTTTCCCCCATGTGTGCTAAGTGACAGATTTCTACCCTCCATGCTATCACCCTGGAAAGTCCTTCTGAAAGTATGGCACAGTTGTTGTATCACTTGCTGCAAACATTGCTTAGATGTTTCATATTTCACAGTGTGAAACTCATTGGAGACTCTTGGGTATGAGGCTCTTCAGGAGCTGGTAATCAAAAAAGGTGGGTGGGAAGGGTGCCCAATTCCTTGTTAACCTGCTCCGGCCTTCCTTGACATTCACTTGTCCTTCTGCACTACTGGGCTGGTCTTGCTTCATATGTCTGAAACTCCTTAGAGTAAAGGTGGGAGACCCATAACACCAGTTACTAACTTTGTAGAATAAATACTGCAAAGCAATAGTAATGATCACTTTTTTGGCCCTTCTGTTGTGTATTACTACAAAATTAGAACACATTGTACGGATATGCTTCCTCGTCTTGCTATGGTTTTAGAAAACACTCACTTCTCCCTCTACGTCTAACACTTTTATTCCAACCACCTGTGTTTTGAAATAGGCCCAAAAAGGCCTAAACTTTCCTTCCTACCTTTTTTTTTTCCCTTAAAGTATTTATCTTAGGTATTTCCCTCCATTCCAGCAAAACATCTGAGTATTCCAACCTGGAAAGGTCTTGTAAGAAATTATTTTCATGTAGAAAACATGTTGGTGACAGTATTTTATGGAACTGAGTCAATTAATGTGAGTGAACAGGCCACAGTTTTTAAAAAATGTTTTAAAGCTTAAATTACCAGAACAGAATTTGTAAATAAATCAGGAGTACAAAGTGACAAGGGATATGAAAGTGTGATGAAGGCACAGAGCTTGGATTAGATAAGAAAATGATATTTCTTATGCTCAAATTGTTTTGCTTTCTGTTATTAATAATGCGTAATAGATATTTGGGGTCACAGAATCACAGAATATCCTGATTTGATTTGGAGTCACAGAATATCCTGACTTGGAAGGAACCCACAAGAATCATTGAGTCCAAATCCTGATTCCACACAGGGCAACCTAAAAGTTGAACCTTGTATCCAGATCATTGTGCAAACACTTCTTGAACACCATCAGGCTTGGGACCTTGACCACTTCCCTGGGGAGCTTGTTCCAGTGCTTGACCACCCTTCTCAGTGAAGGACTTTTTCCTAATATCCTGAACTTCCCCTGACACAGCTTTAAGCCATTCCCTCGCACCCTGCCACCAGATGCCAGAGAGAAGAGATGAGCACCTCCCTCTTCATTGCCCCTCATGAGGAAGCTGTAGACAGCAACGAGGTCACCACTCAGCCTCCTCTACACTGAGCAAACCTAGCATCCTCTAGGTACTAGGGTCACATTCATGTGTGCTCTAACTCTTAGTTTCAAAAGCTTACAACAAGGATGTATTTTGCCCTTCATATTTACTATTTTGCTAACCGAAATACAATAAATATCTTAGGGGTTTTCCCAATTAAATGGATAAATAATATTAAAACCATGAAAGAAATTTGCATTTATACAGCACTTCTCATCGACAAAGGATCTCAAAGCGATTTGCGGATAGTCATATAAATTTCTAATTAAGAATTCCTTTTCTGATTATTTCTGCTTAAATGTGTGTCTTTTTAATCACCAGAACTTCAGGCTTCAGTATGTTAACTGTGTCATATTCCAGTCTACACCCTTGCAAATTATGAACTAGATTTGTAACCTCCTACTGTGCTAGCTGAATCCTTACTCAAATGGGTAATCCCACTGAATTCGATGAAGCTACTCACAAAATTGTTGAATAGTGTATTAAAATATTGTACAGCTTAGACCTATGCACATCTGAGGCAATCTATATAGGTTATTCAGTCTTTATAAATTTAGTACACCATAATGTAGTCCCACCATAATACTATTAGCTCATTTTTCATCTGGAACTTAACAGAAAAATTAAAACCTGAAAAGGGGAACATCCTTCTCAGAAACATGTCAGTCCTCATGCTCTGTAGGTAGTCATTGGGCAATGTTGGGGGTGGCAGAAGTGGTGTTTTTGACTGGCTGCACAGAAACATGAATCATTTTACAGACTTTCTTGTCCTCGAATAAGGAGCCCCAAGTCTGCTGTAAACTGTTATTACAAAGTATCATCATATATTACAACTTTTTATGTGCATATTTCTAGTTTGCAGATGTAGATGGAGAAGGAGTTATATACTTAATTCGCTTTTGTGAAAGTTTCTCTTTAAGATTTCTGCACAGATCTAAAGCATGAGAGAGACAGTTCCACCAGGAATATATGGATGAACAAGAGTCTTCCTTGCTTCCCATCAGCTAGAATAACTGCTTGTAAAAAAGAAGTGCTGAAACCCAAATGGGGTGGAAAAATTGTCAGTATCTCATTAAAATGGAAGCACAAAATGTTACTTTTGGCTTTCAATAACAGTGTTTTAAAACCAAAATTCAAATTTAACTTTGCACTTGAAACATTCTGCATGTTTTAATCTCTATAAAGTTATTCAATGTGTTCAGAAGCAAAATTAGTAGCTCACCACAAAGGCACTGTGTTTACACAATCAATGGGTATTACTGTCACCTTTCAGAGCTTTTTATCACTTTTCTCCTGGATCTACCAGTTCTGCATTTTCAGATAGGAATTTCACCTTTACCCAATCCCACCCACTGGAGAGCTGTTATGGAGCCCCTCATCCATAGGGTCACCTTTGCAAGCAGATTGCATTCTGACTTCAAACACCCTGACCTCCATGCATCTGCTCTATGTGTTGTCCCTCCTGGAGCCAATTTAATATCATATTCACATGCCTCGTGTTTGCCGAATTCAGCAAAACTGTTCAGATTTGCAATCAGGGGAACACATCATACATTTGTTTTGCAAGATAAATTGCATGGAGTAGGAATAGATTTTACACTGATACTCCTCCTTGTGCCCTACAAGCCTAATCATTGTTAGGGATGTGCCTTGGAAATGAATACCAAAGGAACTGGCATTGCTGTGTGTAGGATCTTGTTTTGAATCAAAATCAGCAAGAATATTTGTGTGAGGTGTCTTCCTATGCTAGATATGTGGAAATGAGAGGCTCCGAGTGACTTTGCAATGGAGACACTCTCTCTTCCAAACCAATAAAGGAGAGTGGGAGTGGAAGAAAAAGCTGAAAGGAAATTAGTATATTAAGAACCTTTATGAACTGAAGCAGTGACTGCCAATACTCCTCCTCCATTTGATTTTAGCTTATCATACAAATCGAAACGTTAAGTCCTACCCTCTCCAAGTCCTGCTTAGAGATGGCAAACCTCTTCTTTTCTTCAGGTCTTCTTCAAATGCTACCTCTGCGCTAGTTCCCTCTCCTGAGGCAGGCCACAGAAACTAGAAGCCCCTTTATGTCTTTAATATGCAGGTGAGATGCTGAACGGAGGCATCAAATTACTAATGCAGAGCTAAGAACAAGATATGATTCATTCATTCTTAGTCTTTCTAGTCCTGCACAACTATCTGATCAAGGTGATATTCAAGGAGGATAGTTTTACAGTGTAACAATAATTTTTATGTAATTTTTTTCAAACATTTTGTATTTTAATGTTGATGCTAATTTTTGCAGGAGAAAGTACATGTACTTTGAAAAACGAGGTGGTGAAGCAAATCATTCACAAAGTCTCCTTCGTCTCTCACAAGCATCAGAATAACTGTCAAAGTTTCCAAGGTTGGAAAACAGTTTGATTTCTGGCATCTTGTACATTAAGGCTGTATATATAAGCACAGCAAACAGGACACACTGCAGAGACCCCTGAGCTGGTACCAAAAGAGCTGGCTCCAAAACTGGGAGCAGATCTCACCTGATGGGTACGTGCCTCCATTTGATGCTGCACCTGAGCTACTGCCTCTCCCGTGAGGCAGCGATGCTAGGCTAAGGTGGCTGTAACGCTCCTGGCATTTATTTTAGCACACATTGCACTTCACAGATGTACTGGCTCTTCTGGAGATAGCTGTGGGTATTAGTATCTAATCCGTCACGTCCTTGGGTATGCCCTAAAAGCACAAAAAGGGCTTTCTTCCACCGAAAGCTTTACGTTTTGCCACAGAGTTTATGGAAGCCAAAATCAAACCGTTGAAGCTGAGAGCTACTTACGGGGGAGCAGTATTTTACTACTTTTTTGAAGTTTTAGGAATTTCTTACTGGAAAGCATGTTGCATGAGAGTGTGATTAAAAGGAAATTGTCTTTCAAAGAAAAGACAGAGACTAATGAGTCAAAACAAAATGATGGATTGCACAGGCAAGGACAAGATGCATTTGCCCAGTCTTACAGAGGAGTGGCACTGGGGAGGTGTGAGCACTGGAATAAGATAAACTCAACAGGTTTTTTAATTATTATAGGCATGAATGAGTAAAAAGCATTAAGCAGACATGTACAAAAATTGTAATAGGAGTGCAAGGGGTATACTGGGATATCAAAGTTCCCTGGTCTGTGCTTATTCCATTTTACTGTGTGGAGTAAATCTACAGTTCATTTTTTGGCAGTTGTAAACATTAAAATGTTTAAAGCCAGTTTAATGTAATTAAATGTTTAAGCCAGTTTAGCAACCAGCTATACTGTTTTTATGATGTCCAGGAGAAGTTTATGATGGAGTTAACTCTCATGCTAGAGAGGTGAGAAGAGATGCTTGGGTTAAGTATATCATTGCATGTGAGCTCTGGAGCTACACAGAGCCTATACTGGTCAATAATAATGGTTTTGATGTGCTTTTATAAAACAACAGAGAGGAAGAAAGAAGTCAATGTTTCGAATTAGCAAATGGTCTTCTTAAATAGCAGCCTTTAAATGATTGGATTTGATTGGTTTGTATCTGGAGACCAGATAAACAATTTGGGATTTTGGTACATGGTTTTCTCATTTCTACTTCTGATTAGAAAAAGTTCATATTAACTGGGTAAGAAGTATATGGCAGGCAGGATTTTGATGTTTCCACAATAGAGAATCCCATAGGAACTATCAATCAATTGCAGAATTGAAGTGATCTTTGACTCAAGGAGATTCTGAATGGCACAAGCCTGGCTGCAAAATGTTCAGAGGATTCGAACTGCTAGTAGTAAACTGGATATAAATGTGGGATATTCCTGACACAGTATATGCATCTGATTTGGTACAAATTATTATAATTAAGGTCGGCTACAGGTGTTGAAGGATGGCACTGGGATAGTTATGGACCAGATCAAAGATATTCTACAGCATCTGAGTAGTGGTCAAAATGACTCTTTTAAAAGAACTAGCCTGTCTCTAAAAATCCATAAATTCTATTTAAGGTTTTAATTTTTATTTGTCTCTAGTTAAAGACCTTGTTTCCTCCTTCTTTTCTTCCCTTCTTACACTAGTTTAATCTTGTTATGCCTAATGGAATTACAATCCTTTTTACTCCATACATTTTTCAGAAGATGCATGCATTTTCATACTAATAGCCTGTGCGCTGCTAAATAATCCATGCTAGACATAGTACAGTTAATCTTTCCCTATTTCTGACAGAATTAATGGTAAGAACCATTTTGCTACAGTTGAGTATAATTTCCTATCTGGGGATATAATTAATGTCTGACAAGATATTAAGCAAATATTGAATATTGCATCGAGAATGAAGCCTTCTAAACAGTTCCTAAATTTACATAAATCATATTAATTAATTAATTTTCTGCTAACAATACAACATGCCCAGCTGTGTTCAGTGTAAAAGTTTCCAGTCTGGTAGCATCTTGGATAGAGCATAGTGGGAACTTTCAAAAAACCCTAAACAAATCCAAGAACATCATCAGTTAACTGCAGCAACCTGGATCAGAGAGCAGGAGCTCTCCCTCTCTCATGGTCATTCCCACCAGGCATTTGGCTTTTCAGCCTGAGCTGGCAGGGAGGAGGAGCATGGGGGAATCTTGGCAATTGTTTTAAAATCCCCAGGGATTTCAGAGTCTCTGCGACAGACTTGTAACACTTTGTATGGTGCTTCTTGTTTAATAGTGAGCCTAAATGTAAGGTTTTCTTTGCAAATATTTAGTATTCCTGTTGTAGTTGTACGTGTCAGGACCCTGAAAGGTGCTAAGCTCTCTTCCTTCCCAGAAAGAGGCATGCAAGCCATATCAGAGCAGGGAGCAACACAAGCAGAGCCTCTGAATATTTTGCTGGGGTATGGCTTTGCAGCTGTCATTGGCGTTATGGTGTAACCACAGGACTAGGTCCCTACAGCCCATTTCAGAATTTAGGAGCATCTAGGGAGATGATCTAAAGATAAACTGAGCAGTGAAAATGTACTTAGGTGTCTTTTTATCTGTGCTGTAGTATGTAGGGCAAACAAAGAGTGAAGCAGGGACTGGAGGTCCTTTTATCGCAGTGGGTCAAAAGGACCTCAGGGCTTCAGCCGTTCTTGCCTTTAACATTTTTCCTCATATGGCTTGTATCCTTGAAACAGACTTTAGAGCTATCTGAAAATGCCATGTGACGAGGAGTGAATTTACTATGATATCATTGATATCTGAAGCCTACTGGCCATCAAAAACCCACAGGAGACACTGCCAAGTGGCACCACACTGCCAAACTAGCCCTCTTCTCATTCCTTTGAATAGAGACGACCTTTGAAAAAGGAGAGGCATCAGCCAAATCTACTCTGCTTCAGTGACTTCCAGCTTCCCAGGGCCCCCAGACACTATGAGGCACATAGCACTGGTTAGATCAGAGCTTCCTGGAGCTATAAGCCTTCAGTATACACCAGCAGACTCAGGACAGCTGATACCTTCATTTGGAGCAATTTTTTGTGCAGTAACATGGCACATGGCAGGAATGTCTTAGAGGTTTTTCATAGTGATGTGGTTCCAACCTAGAGGTTTTGAAATAGTATCCACCCACGTCTGTCAATAACCCTTCTTCTAGGTGAGCCTTTGGGGATCTTTTTTTTTTAATCTCAACTATATCCCTTTTGTTTCAGGATCAGCTTTTAATTCTCTGGTTTCAGTTTCTAACTGATGCCTCTCCTGCATGTCTCTAATCTGTCCTTTGGCTGCCTGGAGACTCCCCTCTTATTTTGAGACCAAATTTAATCATATTATCTGCCTGTCATCCAACAGTGATATTTCCCTGTGCTTCAGGATTTGTGCTAACTCAGTCGTGGGTGGACTGGACCCATTTTCCTGGGGGCTGGTTGCATCTGATTGAGCTTAAAAGGTAGTTTAAAGGACTCTGTCCATTCTTATGCTCATAACAGTATACATAACACACTCCTCCTGAAATCTGGATTGCCTGAGTTATTTTTTTTTTCATGGTTTAGTATGTTTCCATGCTTTAAAACTGGTTGACAGGCTGGAAGATTAGGTTCAGGAGTATTTTTTGTTGCGGTTACTGATGATGCCCGTAGAACCAAAACAGTTCTGAGCTTTTAGAAAACATTTTCACTGATTCTTTTTTGCTTCCTTGAAGTTCTGGGAGAACAAGAAACCAATTAACCAAACAAAACTACCTCCTTTTAATCAAAAGCACTGTGGTCTGGGACTGCTTCTGAGAAAGAGGAAGGAGACAAAGCCATCCAACTTGGTATATGATCATTGTTTTTCAGTGATATGTCTCTGTATGACGAGGTGAAAGAGTAGAGTCAGTTCTGCACAAGAGATACAGGCATCAAATGTGGCTTTTCAAATACATTCTTCGCCTTAAAACACTTCATTGATCCCAAAATCGGCAAGCATTTGAAAAGCTTATGTTTGCACAAGTGTGTGTTGCCATTACTTCTCATTATATCAGACTTCTCCCTGGAGCTGTTTTTTGTGGAGTTTTTTTCATTATACACTGAAGCATACAGTACTTTGGAGCCCTTTGACTGAATGTGAATAAATAGATACCAGGCAATAAAAATACCAGTTGTTTTGATGATTGAAAAAAGAAAAAGAAGAACAGTGTCAGATGGAACAGTGTCAGATGGCTAAAAGTCTATGGCAGTCCCTCAAGTGAGTTCCAACTCAGGTTTGTCTCATATAAAGAAGGATTCACATTTATTTGAAGCAAATAAGGCAACCTGATGCCAGTTTTGGACTCTGTGAACTACTGAGTAGAGATTAAAGTTAGATGGGAAGACTCTGAGGACAAAGAAAATCAAGTAATAAGGTAATTGATGTCTATGTTCAGGTGCCATCTTGGCAGCACAAGGTTTCTAGAACATCAGCTGTGGAAGTTCTCTGCAAGAGATCAATGAATTTTATTTTACTTTATTTATTTTTTTGTTTGTAATCTTACTTCAGGGACTAGTGTCTATCATCCAAACATTTGGAAAGGCAGAACAAAACTTTTTTCTCACACAGCATATTCTTAGTTGGAAGTGGATGGTGACTGCCATTGTCTACAGGGACTGTGGTGACACTTCGTCCCCCTGATAAACAGATACATCCATTTGTTCACTAGCTGTGCAAGGATAGATGGGTGGCTGGAAACATTTGTAAGAAAAGGATGAACCCATCAAAAGCAGTGAGCTGGTCTGAGCTCAGGTCATCGAGAGAGTAAGAAGAGAATAAAAGGGCTTGCCATGACTGCATTTCAACATAATATCAAAACCCAACAACTTCAAAACTATTCTGAAAGGGATATGTCAGCCAGAGCTAGTATGAAAATTTAAAAAATGTTGGAGGCAAAAGTGTTCTCTCTAGTGTCTCACTGAAATTTATTTGGTAATGTTTGATGAAACATTGAAGCATAGATGCAGCAAAACCAGTTTTCTACTTTTAAAACTTTTCAGGTACTTCTTTATTAGCCTTATAACTACATGGTCTTCACTTCCCCTTCACTTCTTTCCTCCTCTTGCCTCATAACATTGATGTATCTTCCCTCTTAAGTCATTCTCCCTCTGGTAGAAAGTTTGGAAGTGAAAAATATGCCTGCTAGAAAGTTTTCTGTGGGAAAAGATGAACTTCAGGATTTTCAGTTAGAAGAATGGAAAGAAGTGGTTCCAGAGAATCCCATTGCTCCCGATGGCAGAGCAATGAAGTACAGGGAAAACCAAGGTGTGCTGGGGGGCTGCCTTGATCCCGGTCAGACTGCAAGAGGACGCTGAAAGAGAGACAGGAGGGGAAGGATATGAGGAGCTTTGAACTACAGCTCACATGAGGCCCCATGGGAGCCTGCACTGTCAGGGAAAGCACTGGGGACCCAGTCCTAAATGTAACTTTACAGCATTTATCTTCCAGTTGACACAGTTCATAACATTTTCCTCTCTCAAAGGCATTGTTATTTGAGCTTTCTGTCTGATTCAGGATAAGAAATAATGATGAAATAGACTTTCTGAAGGCAAAAGCTCTGTTTTTCTGCAATCTCCAATTCTGATGGTCTTAAAATGACATAGTCCCACATTTATTTATTTTCTGAGGTCTCCTGTCTCATTTGGTGCAGAAGAGCAGCAGTGAATGAAACAGGATAGACTTGTGAATGCCTGCCATTCATTGAAAAATGGAATTGAGAACCATTTGCGGAAGTCAACATTATTTATGATCACCTGTAGAAACCCATATTATGTGTTTCTAATGAATTTGATCTATTTTTCTCTCTGATCATTTCTTTACTAGTAGAACTGGCAGTTTTAAACACTTTTAAATTAAAACAGATCAAGAAATAGATAGAATAAATAGAATGTCTTGCCTACAAATGCTGATCCTGCTTCTTTTACTAAAGCAAAAGACCTTCATAATTCATTTATGCCTGTGCAGTCATGACTTATGGAGCTTTTACACTCATGAGAGAAACATAATACTCACCCTTCATGGGTGAAATATTCTATATGGACTTGGGATTTATTCTCTATTGGTCTCTCTCTTGAAATGCTCATTTTAAAGGTCTGACAAAAAATTTTGTTCAAGGATTAGATTTCTTTACAGAAATTAGAGTGGTTAATCTCCAGACCACTGACAAAATTTGACCAGTTTCTCTCTCACTATTTTGGATTATCCCGACTTTACAGCTTCATTCTAATTTTCTTCATGCTCAGGTTGGACGTGACATACCAAGACATTATGTACAGGAGTTAGCTGAGGATACTGTACCTAACTATTTCTAAACACAGCTATTACTGAGTATAGTGTTTACAGGTAAACATGAATTGCAGCAGATTTCTAGGCAACCTGAGGAAGAGTCTCTCGTTAATAATTTGGGCCAGCAAGTAGGTGTCAGCACCTTGAGCCAGATTCCACCGAGCTGAATAGTCTGCACTGTGTGGCTAATTTAAAGAATTTCAGAAAGGATTTTGAATAGACTATTTAGGAACAGCAATTATGCTAGAAACAAAGCCAAGTGAAGCAGTCAGAAGTCTCATCCAGGACTTATCAAAAGTACCGGTAAAATACATTTATATGTAATGTAGTTCATTACCTTACAGCTGGATGCACACATGTGTATTGCCTAGACCCACGCACATGAGGGCAGGGTGCCGGTATGTGGTCCGGTTTCCAGTATGTGGCCCATATCTGCTGCTCTCACTGAGACTCCAGCCCTGCCATTGCAGCCACGTGCGCTGTGAAATTATGTTCATGCATTAAGTTAGGTATGCATGTCAGTATTTTTAAAAATTTAGTCTAAGGGCCAAATACACAGAATTGTATAGGAACGTGAAGATGCAAATGCATGGCTGGCAGGAGTTGCAAAAGCACGTAAAAGCTGGGAAGTAAAAGTCTTATTACGTACACAAAAATCCTTAAAACATTGACCTGAACAACCTTACGCAAGATAGGTTAGCTGTTTTTCACATTTCAAAACACTAAGAAAGATCTCAGCTCTTCTGAAAATCTGGCTCTGAGTGAGAGTGCTGGGATTTTTGTGAAATTTGAACCTAAGGTCAGAATATCGATTCTCTCCATGTATTACTGAAAGCAACAGAGGCTTCTCAGAAATTAAGGAATTCAGGCAATTACTTTGCACCTCAGTTTACCCTTATGTACCTATGAACGGTATTTTCAGACGGGTATTTTAAGGCTGACTTCATGTTCATATCACATTCAGAGAAGTTCAAATGAAATTTCATGTACAAATGTGCATGTACAAATTTTGGGACAAGTACGTTATGACTCTTACATAAAATGTTTGAATCTGAAACGGTGGTTAGGCATTGCCATAATTCTCATATTGTATAGTTGAAACTTTTTATCACTTTAGATAAAGCTATTTATCTGTTTTAGTTCTGTTTCTCACTTTACTGCTGGCAAAAATGTATTGCATAACACCTCATTACGTAATTACTTGATTACAATTTAATTTTTTCTGCAGAATCTTCCAGAAGTAATACACTTGCAGTCTAAAACTTTATGTGGATGGTATTATTGAGTTATCGTGTTTTAAACAGATTGCATGGATATGATTATTTCATTAAAGTACCGATTGTTCTTGTGTGTATGTGTGCTGGCAAGGAAATAATCAGATAACAACGGATACTAAGGCCATGATCTGAATTGCACACTACTCCTCAGCTATCTAACCTGTAATTTTAACGCAACATTTTCCCCTTCACTAACATACACTGCAGTTATATTAAAATTATAGCTAAATTGCACAAAAGTCAGAAAATTCTGAAATGAGGTGTTAGGTAAAACTGGCAGTTCTTTCCATGTCTTTATTTAAAATAATTTTTTGCTGTTGGAGGAGCGCTACAAAAAAGGGGGGAAAGGTGAGAAAGATTGAGTTGAGCTTTTGATTTTTTTGTGTGCATCATTAGCAGGAAGACTTACTAATTTCTTTGTAGTGACACCTGTGTGGTGTCACCATTGACTGGTAAAGTGCTACAAATGTTGAAAAGTCCTAATTCTGAAAAGCCTGGAGTTTCACGGGTGGGAATGGTGGATTCGTTCGGTCTCTGGAGCCTTTATTGCCAGGACAGGCTGGTTGGGTGAATCCTTGGTCCTTTTGTAGGGGATCGTACCTGATTTCAATACACTTTTTAGGGCAGACTAAATGCTTGTATATGAAGAAGAACCTCATGTTCTCATGCACAGCCTCATTATGTACTGCAGACAGGGGACTCTAGTTATGATTCAATATATGGCTGCATAGTAGTGGGGAAGGGAGGGGGTGCCTTAGGGAGGACCCTCTGTCTGCCTCTTTCTCTCTAGTCCACAGCCTTGCTATGTGGCATGGGTGAAATGCCTCAAGACTGTTTTATAGTGTTTCCAGTACAACAGTTGATTCAGACTGCGCAGGGGGAGGGGATTAAAAAGGAGAGAGTAGAAAGTCAAGGAAAAAAGCTGATGGGGTAGAATATGAATCTTAAAAGTGTAAAAATCAACATCAGAGTGCTTCTCCTCTGTTGCCCCCCACCTCCCCGCAGTTTAAAAATGTCTTTAAAGTAGCTTAGAAAAGACCATGTAAAAGTGTGACATCCAGAAAGCATTAAAAATAAGGTGCAGGGGAAACATTGACAACAACTAACATTGGCCTTGGTCTAGGAAGCCACAAGAGAAGGGAAAAAGGGGGGATAAATAAGATACATAGCAAGAATAGATCTGTCTGCTGAAGATAAAACACATGAATTTTCCTGGTCTCCTGCTTATCTAAGAAACTTATTCATTCAAGGGTCCAGCAGGGAAAACTGAAGTTACTATCAGATTTTTTGTTAACAGTTAAGTGCTTTTGTTAAGCAAAGATATTTTGCCTCAAGGAAGCCAAGACTTAAGCAGAGATGGAGACTGAGCAGCACTGCTGCCATCCAGATGACGTCAAAGCTAGTTAGCGAGGTGGAAGGAGGAGTAGGGAGGCAGGATGGTGAACCAGGACTGCCACTTCTGGTCTCTCTTTCTCTTATCTTTCTCTTCTACCTCTTCCTATATCAGCATGCTCTAGATAAGTTGAGCATATTGTACTACAGTCTATCATTTGATGATAGTCAAATAATTGTCTATTTCTTAAAAGTAAAAACAAGAGCAGCCTATGAAAATAATTACTTCTGAGTCTTCTTTCAACCACTCTTTGATTATTTTTTTTCCTTTAAAATGTGCATCTATTGAACTCAGTTATTGCTGAAGGCAAGGAATGAAGAAAACATGATCTGGTGACAGCTGGTTACAGTTTGGTTCACATAAAGTGCTCTTAATTCTTCCAACAGCAGTGGGAAGTATGCGTTAAAGAAATGGACTGTATCATATGCAGGACTAGTAGCTAAGATTATAGCTGAGATTGCTCAGTACTTCCTTTTATTATAATTATAGCTTTTATTTCCCTAATTGCCTATAACTTTGCTCAAATGTAATCTTGTGGATTGACACTTGTCATGTTAAGCGTATACCTCAGCTGGAGTTACTGAGTTGAAATTTTCAACAACAACCGTTTAGCCACTTCCAAGAATAAGATTAGGGGAGGAAATATATTCAGTGCCATTTAAAGTCTTATGGCAGCTCCTTTTCAAAATGAGCATATACATATAAAGGAATCGAACTGAGGCTGCCCTTGTAACCCTTATTTTGGCTTTTTCCGGCTGCTGAGCATCTGACTTGCAACCTTGACGTTGTTGTCTAGTACTTCATGTTGGTGATACTATGTAATTTCACAGTGAGTTCCTGCAAAAGCAAAGATTTGATCTGGATGTACAGAACACAAATTGCAGAGAAATAAAACCGTCCAGTGCTTTTAAAGGGAACCTTGATTTCATTTCTGCAGTTCTCCTGCTTTTCTGCTTTCTTTCTGATGAACATGAATCTATCTCTTAATACATCTATGTTTGCATTAAAATCTGTTGCTTTTTACTACGACGTAGTGTCTATGCAACTGTTCCTGATGTTTCTTGTCCCAGTTTTGGCTGACATCTGTATATTAGATCTTTGGGGAAAGAGCAAAATAAATTGACTGCAGCTGCTTTTTAAAATATTAGGTTATCTCTGGAAAGTGTTTTTCTCTTCACTTCCTTTCTCATTCATGCCTGTCTCTTCCATGAGCTTACTAATCATTTTGTTTCTTTTTAAGAATGGAGTGTTTCCTCCATCATCTTCCCTTGACAATGCAAATGGTATGGAATCATAACGCAAACTTTCCTGTGTTTTGTGCCAAGAATACTGATAAACCTTTCCCGAGCAACCTTCTGGAAATCAGACAAAAAATCAGATTAAACTACCAAACCTTCACTGGCCATGGAAGTTTTGGTTAGTCCAAGAGTCTGTCTCTGCTCTGACTTCAGCCTGAAACATGCTTTCTGTAACTACAGGATGGAAAGTGTCTATCTTTTAGCAGTGCAGATAGGTCAGTGCCTAATTGCTACATCTCCTGACTACTGGTACTGCAATAAATTTTAAAAAATACTGTGCATATGGTATTGAAAAACTATATATCTAAATATAATCAATTAAGAGACATATTAATTAAATCTGTTCAAAGTTTGTCTGATCAGGCTCTTCCTAAGCTTGTTTTGAAAGATTAGAAAATATTTGTTATTCCATCTTCAGGTCAAAATGAGGCAGAACTGTGGCTGAACACTTAGGAGTGTATAAATGTGGAATGCACACCCCTCAGATCTTCCAAGTTCTCTACTATTAACTTTGACACTCTAATCTGATGTACTTTTCCTGTATAAAAGGCTGAGATAATTTTTTTGAAAGAGACACATTTCACATTCCATGTGAAACTTCAGCAAAAATCATTTTGCCTAATATTGCTTATAATCCCTTGCTTTTTGCCAAGTAATGTATTGAGGAACACAGAATACAGAGCAAAGTATCAGAAGGATGTAAATCCTTGAAAAGATGAAATTCAAGAAAGAAGTTTTCAAGTGGCTTTTAAACTCAGGTCTTCAAAACTCATGAATAATGAGCAATGGTCTTTCAGCAGAGCATGCATGTATGTTGAGAGTAGAAGAGCCAGCAGAGTTTCTCTGAAGAGTTTTTGCAAAAAATATCAGGAAGAGAGATCATCAAACCTCTTCCCAGAGTTTATATGATCAGACTGTAAAGACAACACTAGATCTACTAGAATCAATGAAAACATTACCCTTGGGATTTCATCATTAACATTTATTCCCCTCTTCAGATTTTTTTTTTTTCAGGAAGGGAGCAGTAGTGTTTTTTATGGAAGGAAAATGTGAAAACATCGAGAGTTCCAGATACTCTGTCTAGAAGAGCTATAGCAATAAGGCACTAAAGTAACTACAGAAGGAAACAAAAGTCTAGAGGCAAAATTACATAAAAGCAGAACTGAAAAAAGAGGTAATAAAATGAAGGGGTTGTAGTTCTGGATTTGAGCATTTCTTTGTTACTGTCCTTCTTGCTAAATGCATAATTACCAGCCTTACAGACTGAACTGTGTTAATCAAAAAGAGGTGGTGGTTAGCAGCAGCTCAGCAGTTGTGTGTAAATAGAGTTTTAGATATTAAATGACAATTAAAGGCTTTTAAAAAGTAAATTTCCAAGTGATGAACTCAGCCTCATGAGGGCTGGAGGGAAAACAGTAAAGCTGGATTCAGCCACAAACCACTAACTATAAACAAACCACTGGCAGCATGTCTGCTTCCTAAAATACCTTATTAACACTCTGTCTTTAACTCTTCCCTTGTGGAACAAACTCACAAAGAGCTCCAACAAAATACTGAAACCTCTGTCTCTGCTTCTGAAACCAGCCAATATGGAGAATGCCTTATTTTAAAGGGAAAATAGCTAGCAATCTAAAAACTGGATTATTGTCTTAAATTTCATTGCTACCTAATACCCTTGTCTTAAACTTCAGCTGAGCAGTCTTGACAAGTTTTTGGTCATGATTTGGGAAAAATCCAGCCTAATGCATGGCTGATGGCAACGCGTGAGTCTGAGAAGAGGGTAACTAGCCCTGCCAGTTACAGCTAAGCCCAAAGGAGGGTCCTGGACATCCCAGAGTGACCCTAGATGCTCTTATGGTGTGAAGTTTGTGACTTTTTGGTGCTTATCTCACTCATTTTTTCAGGCAGTGTGAGACAGTGGCCATGGCTGGTTGCTGGTGGGGACCCCTCGATTAGGGGTGCCCGTGCGAATGAAGGTGGCTGCAGGAGCGTCCCATAGTAATGCAGTTGAGTCTTTTCCTCCTGGAGCTAGAAGGAAGAGGTGAAGCCGTGTTTCTCCATGGAGGCAATGCTGCTCCATGCTTGTCTCAGGTCCTGGATTCATACCACCCGCCCTCCGTCTCATAACTGAAGCTCCTACACAGAAAACCTCATTACCTGGAGAGGTTTGGATGGGCAATGGAGTCAGTCTCTGGAGGTACACATCCCTGTCCATTGACTAGAGGACATCTAGGGTGAGTGGGACCATGAATAAAATACTTCTGGTAAGTGACTAGGGGAGACAAATCCAGATCTGTGAGTTGAGAGCACCTTGACCAGGAAACAGGCTCTATATGCATGCTCCTTCACCTGCATAAAGGGGCAGAATTAAGTATTTAAGGTGCAGCCTCATGTCTTAAACCATTTTGATGAATATTCCACCCTGGCTTTAATTACAGTCGAGAATGGCTGTACTACCCACTGCAGTTTCCCTTAGACCCAAAATCACAGAGCATTACATAAAAAAAAATGCTATGCACTGGTGCTTAAAATTGAATGTCATTTTTACTTACAGACACTAGCAGGTGTTGAGCAGGAAAAAAAATAATGTACTAGGATAGTAAGTGTGGTAGCGATAGAAAAGAAATGTGAACAATGCTCACACTTCCTCAGCTTTGTTGTTCCAAACCCCAGTCCCCACAAATGTGATCTCCTTCACATTCCCATTTGATTCTCCACTTCCGTTTTTGTTTAACTTCAGACTCCAACCCCTTTCTGTTAAGGCCCTGTTTTCTTCCTGCCTGCTATGTTTTAATCTTTCGTACCTGATCTTATCAGGGAATGTGCTCAATATAACATAAGCTATTGTAGCTGGTTTAAAAGATGTAATAAACAGAGGTTGATGAAGACAATAATAGAAGATTCAGAAGTTACAGAGGACACTCCATATTTCTGCATCTCATGCTTATAGCCTCACTGATTTTTCTGTCACCATAGAGTACCCCAGAGTCTAATAACATTCACCCTGTACACAATTTATAGAACCTTATTCATTTCCTGTTTGGAAAGGGAGAGAAATAAGCATTTTGAGATTTATATATATTTTTATTATTATTATTTTTAAATTTTAAATGGTGTTAGAAAGAGCTACTCACATGGCCCTGGAAATAGAAGACCTCTATTGTGGCATCGAGTCAGGAAGGGAGAGAAGGTACTTTAATGTTCCTATACTGTCCCCTGCACACTTTGCAGAGATGCTATTTCCACAGTTGTAGAGAAACCCTATTAAAAGGTGATGATTTGATGTGAAGGAGAGCCTTGTCCTTTAGGATATGGATTAAGATCACCAATTTATTTCTATGCTGGGCATTCAACAAATCTCAGAATCAGTGTGTAATGTTTTAGTCCTGTCTGAACTTCCCTGTGCCACCTGGTCACCCTCCTAGTCTCTGCAGAACACACTTCATTTAAATTTCATCCATTTTCTTCTTACTGCAGACTTTCATTAGCTTACTCTTTATCTGCCCTGAAGTGTGTAATGATAATAGTGTTGCTTATATAGCTCCTTTCATTTTCAAAGCATTTTACAAACATTAAGTAATTAATGGAGAAGGCAGAGCATCAAATAATGAATTTTTCAAACTATTGGTGAACTGATATAGACAGATAATATGATTTGTTCACTACCTGAGTAGTTCAGAGGTGGACTTTAATTTAAAGTGCTGGCCAATTTCACTGTCACTGACGATGAGAGAGGAAAAAAAATCAGCTTATGTTTCTCCTACATGAGGCACCTTTTTTCAATTGAATTCATGCTTCAATCCTTCATTTAAAATTAGTTCCGTTCAATGGGATGCCAGAAGCACAATATACTGATTTTCACAGAAATGAAGAAATTAAGATCCACACAATTATTTCCAAATCATCAAAATCTATGGATTTGACATTTCAGCTGAAGAAATAATTTCATACAATTTTGGAAGCTACTTTTGTACAATTTCATGCTCTACAAAAAAATCCATTTGGATACAGAACTGTGACGCATTGTGCAAACATCTCACTTATTGGTTAATAATAATGGTTTAGCTTGGGTTTTTCCATCTTTGCTTTCATTGACCACCTACCATCATTTTCTGCTGAGGAGCAAGAGAAACTGCCAATTCACAACCAAAGTTAGAGACACATGATGAAAGTAAACTAACTGGGGGAAAAAAATCTGTTGGTGTTGTGATACGGCAGCAAAAGAGTGGTCTCTAAACTTCCCTTGCAAAATATTTATTCTCTGATTCGTGATGTAGTAGGAGGAAGAATGAAAGAAGATTATCAAGCTGTGTTTCTTGTGGTGGACGTATTTATACATACTCAGGAAAAACTGAAGGGCTTGGGAGACCGGCACTGGAATGTGCAACTTTTTGTCTCCCAGAGTTACGGCATGTCTGTGCTGGTTAACCAAGCTGAAACCGTGCGAGGGCTGGTTAGTGGTGAAGTCTTGTTCTCAGTCCAGAGGTAATTCCATTGAGAATAGTTTTTCACTCTTTTCAAATGTGTGTGCAGAGCAGCCAAAGTTTGAGTAGATCATGGAAAAGAGATGAATCGTTCTGATAGTATAAAAATAGTGGGAAGGAACCACTTACTTACTAAGTCTTCAAAAAAAAAAACCCCAAACCCCAAACCACATTTGGTTTGAATTAATGTGTGGGTTCCCATTACTCATGACTGCTGGCAACTGCTGGCAGAGTGTCTGAATTGCAAAAACTTTGGGGAAGTTAGCACAAGCTATTATTTATTCAAATAGTATTACTGGAAGAGTGCTTTTCGGAGAGTGGCACTAGGTATGGGGAATAGGAGCTGCTGCTTGGGGCAGCAAATGGGCCAGAGACATTTTTACAGACAGGCTGCTTTACCTAATACAGAGCACTGGGAAGCCAAGATCAGGGTTTGTGGGATGGCAGCTACTGCTATGGAAGGGGTTCCTCCCAGAAGTAGCAGTTGCTGGTCCTAATCCACCCATCTCCTTCCTTAGCCATCCCAGCAAGTTTGTCTTTTCAGGGACCTTGCTCCCCTCTTTGTCTCCCAGCTCTATCCCTTCTCCCTTTTCGTACCCTTTCTGTGAGCGGAGCAACAGTTCTGGCCTTCATCCGTAGGGCTGCAAAAGCCCGTCTGGCCAATAGGATCACAAAAGCTTGAGTCAGCCCTGGTTATGCATTAGCTGCTGTCTGTCACTCTGCTTTTAAAAGGATTCAGTTCTCCAGCCAAGGACCAGGAGCTGTACAATGTGATTTGGGTGACCAAATGCACAACAGCAAGCAGCCAGAGGCACACTGGTTAATCAAAATTACTTAGCAAATATTTGCGAATGCAGAATACCTTTCAAGATGAGGTTCTCGTTAACAATTCATTAGCAGTAAAAGGAACCTGATTTATAATGACTCATCTCTGCGGTAAGCAATCGAGTCACTCTGAGCTCTCTCCATAGGGGTAGCTTCTTTGAAATGGCATTGAGTTCTCTGAAGAGCAGTTCTTGTTTTGTCTCAATTGCATAGCTGAGACAGTAGATTTCATTCTTCATGGCAGTATATCCACCATATTATCAGGAGACTCTAGCTGCAGATGAAAACCGGTTTTAGAAAGAAATCTTTCTACTATCTCAGAATTGCTGTGGTAATGAAGAAAAGTTTGAAACAATCACAAGCTTGAGTCAAAGAGATTATTTTCGAAAGTTACCCTGAAAACTTCTCTAAATTCTATTTAATGCAGACAGGGAAAGGCAGGGGGGAGAGGGAAGAGATTTCTGTATTTAATTTAATTCTTGATTCATTTGCAAATTGCTTGGCAAACAAGTTTATGCATATTAATTACATTTCTAATGAAAAATATTTGCAGATGCACCTGTTTTCATGACAAAGTACAGATTGGGCTTGCAAAGCTAATACATATCGTTTAGTAACTGTTGGCTCAACCACTTTGATAGAATACATATTGCTGGAGGAGCAAATGCTGTGACATAATTTTTTTGCTGATATCAGGCTGTACAAGACACAGAGTGGTTGGGGCTGGTTGTCGGTGGAGACCCCAAGATTAAAGCAGCATAAGCATTTTGTGTTAGTGCAGGTGAGAGCAGAAACATCCCATAGTAACACGACAGAGCCATTTTCTCCCAGAGTGAAGGACAAACCATAAGAAAAATGTTCATAAAAGTCCCCTAGTTTATGTATGCAAAGACTTGCCAGGTGTATTTCCTTGCTGTTTCACAGGCTTTTACCATGAGAACAGAGTCTTTTGAAATATGTCATCACTGTTGATTCAGTTAGTACCTGACTTGTTCTTTTATTGGCAAAACGGCCCATGAGATACCACAGATGGGAGCTGACAGTTTAAACCATATTGGTCAAAACCTGAGCCTAAGCAAAATTTAGATCATGGGAAGTCCGTTGTGCCACTAGAATTTGTTCCTGCAGGTTTATTTGATTTTTACTGGTATGGTATGATTTGAATTTTGCAAACCATCCTTAGTTTTGTTATTTGAAAGAAAATTTGAAGTAAAATGCTTAAATTAATGTTCACTGTTTATTTCTGCTTCATTATTTAAAGTGTTTATTCAGTGCCACAATTTAGTCTTCACTGAGCTTGTAATGCATCTTGTATAGAATTGCCAGAACTATAATATAACAGTAGCAAATCTAATGCTAAATGGTGCTTGTTAATGGTTGAAATTATAGTTTAGATCCTGAGAGTATAAAAGCATCATGAGATCCTTTGCACTTGGATATGGGTTTTGGAATTCATATTAATGTTGATGAAATTTATGCTCGGGGATCGGAGAGAAAATATGTACCATGTAGCTATGCTTCACCACAATGCATAGTGCTGAAACGATCCCCGCCTGTTGCAAGCCTCACTCAAGGCACAGTAATTATAGTAATTAATGGCATTGTAAAGCACTACTTATTTTTAGTAGGTGTAATTGCCAAGGATGCTTCTTTTAAAAAATGCTTTGAACTGCATTCTCTGTCAGTAAGCACAGAGGCTGTCAGGTATTTTTTTTCTAATTGAGAAAAACAAATCAGTCATCAAAGTCAAAATTCTTGGGAAAAGTGGAGCCATAGTTCATGCTGAGAAGGGACTTGCTCCTTCAGGAGTGACATTGATTGATTTTCAGTGTGTCTGCTCATGAAGTAAGAGACTGTTTTAACACCTGAACAAGGGTGTGACAAGTGATTGTGACAAGTGATGCACAAAGCTTACCCTGTCACCTAGGTTCAGCTCAGATCGTGCTTACAGGGATAGTCTGAGCTTTCTAAAGATCAGTCCCTGACTGGTAAGCATCCTGTTTTCTTTGTGCCAGGCTCATTTGCTTCCTTCAGAAATGCACTGCAAGAAACTCTTACCATTTTTCTGCAGCTTAATGGGGTACAATCAAATAAATATAAGAACAACAAAGGAAACATCTAGGTTGATCAAATGGATTTCACCTCTGCAAAATCAAACAGAAGCATCATGATTTTCTGTAACATTTAAATGGCTAAGCAACACACAGAGAAAAAAGTAAAACCAGCTAAGTGAAGAATATGTGAAATGATTTACGGCAGATATCCCAAAACCCAAGAGGCTTATGAGGAGAGAAACAGTGAACAAATCTAAAAAGCACAAAAACCCCTTTCCTATCAAGTTACAAGACAGCTGATTTTGAAAGATAGAACAGAAGGTCGGGATGCAACAAAACATGATTCAGGAAAATAGTACAGATGCTAACTAAAGAAAGTAGCTATTAAAAAGAAATTAAAAATTAAACCAGTGGAATCCTAATGATACATACTTCTCGGGTCTGGATCCATCACAGCACTATCTCCTTCAGTAGACCTGGTGGGACTAATGGGTGACAAGGTCAACAGTGTTTCATTGCACCCAAATCCAGGGTCCAAAACACCCAAATGCAGCCTACCGTTTCTTGACGTTTGAAGTCTGTCATCTATGGCAGAGTACCTGGAGCATCAATGCCCATTTTTACAGATACTGAATACTAAGTCCTCGGCATGGAGTCAAATCACCAGAACCTTCCTGACTCACAAAAAGCTAGTTCTGTCCCAATTAGCTGATGACTTAGCTTTAAATAGGGGGGTTTAGTCAAGAACTGAATGATTAAATTACCGTATATGACAAAGGGAGTAGCACCACACTGGTTTTATACCAATGTAATTAATCTGACTTAGGACAAACGACTCCTAGTTTTTTGTGTGAATGTAACTAGTCAAGAGAGGAACTGTCGCATGGTGGGAGAGAGACCGGGTTGCAGGGCACAGCCAGTGATACAGACTGGTTTAAACTGCAAAAGTTTAAGGGGGTTGCAGAGCTGTCTTTGAGAAAGAAACCACAAAAGTGGCAGTGAATAAGCAACATGAGTTTTCTGGGGAATAGGCATTTACTGGCTTTGACTTCCTCTCTTGTTTGTTTCTTTTTTAAAAGGTTAAACACAAAGAATGGGCAAGTCTGTCTAGAGAGGGCGGATTGGGCAGTAGCATGGAGCAGATGAGTAATTTAGCTGCTTGTGCTGTCAGAAAAGCCAGCCTTCACTAGCTGCAGGTCTGTGTGGAAGCAGTGATTTGCTACGTGATGCTCTGCAGAGGACAGCTGTCAGAGGAGAAGGACTGACTGCTGCAAATGAAGTCATTAGGTTTGTTCAATCCAGTCACCTCTGACACTATTCTAAGTTCTATCAAACGTTCATTGACACAGTGGCATATACATTCAGCTGTGCTGTAGAGAACCAGCAGTCAATGGAGAATTCAGAACATTTAGTTTCACTGTGCACTAAGTCTTAAGGTACTTTTTTCATTGCTTGTCGGTTTTTTAGGAGTTTGGAGGGTTTGGTTTTTGGGGTTTTTTTTTTTTTTGGTAGCTGTTGTTGTTCCTCAGAGGAAAAAATCTGTCTTGGCTAATGTGGGTGTTAATATGTGGAAAGAATTAGTCTTGAAGCAGCCACGTAAGCTGACAGACTAGGATTCCTTTTGTTGTTCTGCTCTACCTCTGATTTTATATCCACATCTCACTGGAAACCCAAACACAAATAATGAGGAGGCAAATGGCAAACGCACTTGTGTCAATATTTCCACTTTCTGATGATTTCTCAAGCAGGGCTTTCCATGGCTGTGTTTGCAGTTCAAATAAAACTGTAGGAAATAATGCAAGTATGCTAAGGCGCTAAAAGCAATGGGCAACAAAGAAGAGCTCAGGATGTGTGCATTTTAACAAAGTGTTAATTGAGAGTATAGTGAAGGTAAAGGAGAGCTCAGAGAGGGGGCTTGTTGGATTTGTTGGAAACCAGAATCCTCTAAATGCTGGGCTCTCTAACTCAGAGTAAGGACAAGTTCTAGTTTTTCCTACTTCAGGTTGTGTTACAATTATATTGGTTGGAACACTTGTAATTGATTTACTAAGAGCTATCACTCCAAGTTCAAAAAACCAGATGGGTATTATTTAATTGCTGAAGCAGGACTGCTCACGTATTTACATATAGAAAATGAAGGAAGCAAAATATTCATTCTGACCATGTCCTATTCTTCAATCCTCCAGTTAAACTGAAAATTTGTCTAGTGCTGTGTTCCCGAATCACATCACAAAACACTGAAGTCACTTTATAGCCTTTCCTTTTCCTCCTGAAAGACCGTGGCAACACTATACTTCCATATTTCAAGTGTTTCAACCAAGGAGAAAGTCATATGAAAAGCTCTCAGAAGTGCTACTTTATCTCCATATTCACTATTCAGGCTTGAAAGCGAACCCTTTTTTGGCTGCCTCACAGAATAAAATATTTAAAGGCATGCCTTTGATTTCCTACTTTAAATAGAACACAAAAGCACTGTTTTTAGGAAGCTAAATCACTTTTTACTCTGATACTTCATTAAGCTCACTAGAGACTCGTGTCCTTCTCAATTTTCAAAGCGCTGCAAGAGGTTTTAGTTTTGTAATTCCTCTTTGACTGAATCCCTTATTCCCTGCTTGGAAATGTAGTAAAGCTGAAATGTCAGTCTTATGATAGCTGGGAATATCCTTGTGTTTTTTTTCCCCTGCAAAACTAGTGTGCATGTAGCTAATGAGGTATTTTTGAAGTGCCCTTAATCTGCGTCTGTAACTTGAAGTGAAGCATTGATTTTTTTTTTTGCAGGGCGTAGTTATTTTTACCAAAGTGTAATTCTCTTCCACGTCTGCTCATTTAGCAGTAAAACTGACCCATAGACTGTGCAGCTGTCAAAGGGGTGCATGAATGGCCACTTGCCTTATGATTAGATGAAGGGGAATGCCTGAGTGGCGGAAAGCCGGTGTCAATATTTTATCTGCATAACCTCCTGGGCAGTAATGCCCTGAAGAAGCAAAGGTAGCTGAAATAAGCGTAGCAACCTTTGCAGAATTATTGCCAGCCCACGCTGACCAGAGCAACTCAAAACTTTTCTGTTTATAGGAGATCTAAGCTGCCCTCCTGCTTGGCCATTAATAAGGGAGAGTGCAAGATGCCAGGTGATGTTAGGATCAACTTTTTCCCTTTATTCTATCCCGAGCCATGAGCAGGTCGAAAAACAACTACTTGCAGCCTGAACGAAAGTGCCAGAACGCCACTGGATGGGCTGTGTTTCGTGCAAGCCCGTCCCGTCTGGAAGGCATCCCAGACCCGCAGCACTTACAGCCCAGGTGGCTACTCAGTATGGTTGGCTTTCTGACATCATGTCTCTCAAATGGAGCACCTCAGTGTCCCTCAGCCCTGCTCAGAACTGCTCAGCTGTTGTCCCGCTCAGGGGCAACGCTCCCACGTAACACCACATGGGAAGGTGAACTAGCAGCTTGATAACACTAGGTCTGAGGTTCTTTTTTATTCAGTCTGGATGAAATCAATTGCGTTACAAAGAAATGTAATACGGTTCAATAGACATTACTCTAATGCCTGTGGAACTTAACAGAATAGAGAAAAAAAAGTTCTTATTCATAATGATTTTTGATCCGCCAGTAGAATTCTCTTGCAAAAATTTTATTCCCTGTTAAATTTCACCAGATAGTTTCAGGAAGCCATTCTGAAGTCGCTATTTTCTACAAAAACTTACAGCACTCATTAATAACCACAGAGGTAAGAATCAACAAACAAAAGAATATGGGTAGATATGCTAGCAGGAAAAAAAAGTCAAGCAAAATGAAGAATGCTTCATACGTCTTTTTCTGTCCTACGTTACTCCTACAGCTAACTCCTGTACTCCACCTCTGATCAGAGGTGCATCCAAATGTATCATGGAGTTAAGAGTCAGTGTGGAAGCAAATTGTTCATTTCTCTAAACAGTCAATAGCTCATACTGTTTAAACAGCTTTCTTTTTTATATAATTTTTGTAATCTGAAATTTCAATATTAAAAAGATAGAGAATCTCAAGGTTCAACATAGTACACAACTACAGGTTTTCTGAACACTGGACTTTTGGCATCCATTTTGATTAACAGCCATTAACATTTTCTAGGTCTTTATATTCACCTACAACATGCAAAAATTGGCATGCCAGGATCAGTTCCGGGGAAGAAAGGGTTGTCCAATAATTGATTTCACCCTTCAAAAATGGAAAAAAAATCCCTGAAACATGGTAAAATAATAATTACATGGAAGTGGTGTGCAAATGATAATGTCTGATTGAATACCTCCTTTACTGGAGATTCTACTACTATGGTAACAGACAAAAAGCCTAATATATTCTGACTAATCAGGATTGATGTTAATTAAAGAAGAGTTCATGATAATGACTTCTCATTACTATGTGATAGCTAGAAATAGATTGTTCTACCTCTAGGTAAAATAAGCAATTAGATAACTTCTGTTTTTAAGGACTTCTTTTTTAAGAAGTCTTATCTCATTCTCTGTTCTTTTTCTGTTGTCAAAATATTAATATGTATATGTCTGATTTTTATCGCTGCTCATCTACATGCACTTTTTTTGTGATTCTCAGACTGCATTGTTCTTTCACTTCAATGGAATTATTTTTTTCCGGTTGCTATAAGGAAAGCACAGCTTATTGGTTAAAAAACTTAGAGACGCTAAGAATAAAGCCTTGGAGTATATGCTGGAAAATACAGACAATGTGAAGTAAAAGCAGAGTTGAATCCCTCACAGAAGTTGTAGAGTTTTCTTTAGAAAAGGAAAAAAACCTTTAACTTTGTCTTCCTAGTCATTTGATCATCCTGTTAGGAGAATACTTACATAGTAAAACCCCCATTTGGACAGTTTCTTATTTCTGCATATAGTAAAAAGCAAGAAGACAAAAGGCCTCTGAAAAATCGTTGGCTTTCCAATCCTTTCCTAAAACCACCATGAGTGGTGGTTTCAGCATCATCACTTGCGTTTCTCATGTATGAGGGCATAAGGAAACCAACAGCCCCTCCAAATCCTAGGTGCTCATGACTTGGCACCATCATCAGACTTCCTTGGCAAGGAAAACAAAAAGAGGCTTCATTTCAATAACAGACTGGTTCCAGCAGATTTCTTCTTTTTTTTCTGTTTTTCCTCTCTTGGACACTAGATTTTTAAAAAGTTCAAGAACTGTAGATATTAACAGGGTGGGCTGTGTCATCATGAACTCGTAATTGTCCTTAATAATCAAAGGACTCGTGGACTTAAATTCTGCATTTCTACATGCCATTCATCAGAGTGATTACCCAGGACTGATACGATGGCAAACCTGGAGTCACCCTCTGTGAAATTAAGCTGTTGTACTTTTGAAAGAAACATTTTAAAATGGTGTTTGGGTGATACTAGAGGTTTAACAAATACTTTCTGTAACCACGCACAGTCATTAGAGCTGTGCAGAATCAAATAAAACTGAAAACTCATTGGACTGGAGGTTTCACTAAAAAAAACAGATTTACAAATCTTTCAGCAAATCGATTTGAAGACTCAAACAGGCAGGATGAACTTAGAGAGAAACTGAGCTGAATTTTCAGTAAACATACAGTTTCTTGGTAGAGGAATACTTGTAATTAAACTGTGAGGATTTCCAGAAAAAACATCAAAACCAGAGGTTTTCAATTCATTACCACACAGAATACAGCTACTTTATTAAAAACTTCCTTTGAAACCTGAGATTTATTCAAACCCAGAAATTTCAAGTGATTCTTAAGGTGCACAGATACATGTGAAATAAAGCAAAAGGTTCTCTGCTGCACTGCACAAGAAAAACAAAAGCACTGAGCATAATGAGAAGGAGATGGCATATGTAAATTGCAAAGGAAAAGACTGATGAATTTATCTATTCTCACCTGTTTATATTCATATAGAAGTGTTCCTTATGGTATGTCCTTCACTGTTTTATTTTGCCTTGCTGCAAGTTCCCCTAGAAAACTCAAATAAGCAGGACCTCATGAAGCCCACGCAATCTATTACAAATGGTTGGAGAGAAATTGGTTTAGAAACCATTAATTTGTTTAAGAATGAAATGAAGTGAAGCACTAAAACAGTAATGGAAATGTAGTTCGTATTAACTGCAGAATTGTAGCCATATGTCTTTGAATATAGTATATACATTAGAAACAGAAGCGCTCACAGACAAAAGGGAAAATATGTTTATTATCTGTAAGGATAGAATAAGGAAACGTTTGCATTAAAGAAATAATTAATTCACATTGTATCACTGGATTCACGGTGTTCCATGATACAACCGCTTGGAACTGAATAGCAAATATACTGTTCTGTCAAAGTAGAATTTGTTGCCACCTGAAATAAATGGAAAATGTTCACTAACTACTATCAGTAGAAGGCCAATGGCACACAGCTGAGGCATTAATCATGCCTGAATTCTCCAGCTAGGTCTTTACAGCATTTTACAAAATTGGGCCAGCTATATAGGTATCAACAGGACCCTTTCAAAGTAACCTCTGTGTTGCTTTTTAATAAGGATATATGTGTGGACCATTCTAAATTGGGTGATGTGATAGTTTTTTAAGTTTTGCAACTTTAAGTCATTTAAAGAAAGTAGAAAGTAGTCTGCGGGAGACATTTAGTGACATATAGGGATTCCCGAAGCACTTGAGAAGCTTGAAAATAATTTAATTATCCTTGTATCATACTGGTTTTCCTCCTGAGTTCCTGGGAACTGTACAGTTGCCATCTGTGTTCCTCCTAGAATATTTAAGGCCCCTGGCTAGGAAATCCTTGGTTTATTGTGAGATTTCTGTTTTATCACATAAATTATTGCCATAGATTAAAGATCTAACAAAAGTCTTTTCAGCTTTCACCAATGCTTAGAATGAAGGAACTTCTATCATCTTTGATGAGGAAGGGGGTAAGTATAAATGTTAGGTTACAGCTATTATCTGACTGGGAGAAAAATAATTAATGCCATAGTCTGTACCAAGAGAGCTTTAGAACAAACAAAAAATAGTTGGCTTTAATGAAGAAGCTGAAGCAAGAGAAGGATACTTAGCAAAAAGGTGTATTAAGGTGCTGTTGGAAATCTCATTAGTGAAAAACAGAGTCAAAAAATAAAATGGAAATAACAGTCCACTAGTAACTTGATTAAGTTACTTAGGTAAAAGAGAAAATGATCTTCAATGTATTTCTTTACGAAAGAACAGATCAAACAATATATCCCAATTTCAATACAGTCTATTTGGTTCATAATATGCTTTTCTGATTCCAAATCAGGCTTTTCAGCAGACAAGAGCAATAAGCACCCTGATGCTTCTGTGTTACCACTTCTTGCAAGACACAGAATATCAATATGGACCCTCAGACTCCTAAGTGCCGTTCTGAGGAAGGAACTATGGCTGCGTCATGTGAAGTACACCAAGTTAGAAGTGGTTCATCCCAGTGGCTGGTGGCAATCCCAGCAACATGTTGTCGGTAAGAAAATGAGGATAACCTCACTGAGCCATGATTTCCAAGGAGTTGCCTGCAGTCAGATTTGCTGTATGGGATTGTTCCTGGATAAATGTCCTGAGTGATGGCTTGACACCCAGACATGTCATGTCGTTCTGTCCAACCATGGGTTTTGGGTTATTTTTCCAAAGCTTAAGAGCTTAGCAATTTCTTTATTTTTCTTTTGAGAACCTTCCCCTTTCTTTTTCCTGTCAATGTCAGGTACAAGGAATGATTCATGTCCCTTCTTCTTTGTGCCTTTCCACCTCAGGTGAACCAAGCAGAAATGGAACTGCCATTTTTTAAATAGAAGGTTTTTGATGGAGATTTATGGGACTGGTCGTCGTCTTCAACATCCTCTTGTCTCAGTTGCAGTTTCCTAGAAGCAAGCATATTCTTCACAACATTTTTCACAAACAAACCTTATAATTTCCCTTTTCACATTATTGATTCCAAGCATTTCTTGGAGACATCTGCAGACATTGTTGAAAGCACTGAAGTCAATAGCAAGCTTGGGCAGAAGAGTAGACCACAGGTGAACTGTACTATAAAGGATTGTAAACAAACTCTGATGCTGCTCTTACCAACCAAGAAATAGAACGGAGCTATAGCCCTCATGTCTATTTTATCTTTCCATGTGGCAAGAAGACTTAGTAGATCTGAAAGCAGTTAATGAAAGCAGTATAAAACTAAATCTACTGTAGCTTGTGGTCAGCCAAATATGCAGTAATATGCTTGTTAAAATCAACAATAACTACTTGGAATTGGCCAAGAAACATACTACTTTGGAAGGACTTGAGGATCATATATAGGAAAGGAACAAGACCAAAATGTTGCATTAGGGGGAAAATTAAATAGCGGAAGAAAAAGCAGTGGGGTTTCAGATATGATTTTTAGCTATGATTTTTTTTATGTAGCAATTAGAATGGGAGTCAGGAAATATCTCTATAATCACTGACATGATCTCAGGCAAAACAGTTACCACCTGGAGTTCCAGTGTTCCTACCTGTAAAATCTGAGAAACACCTGGAAATTCACAAGGAAGAGGTTATATATATAATGTCTAGATCATACTGTTTAGAAGGACTCTACCTATGGGCAATATGTGGTTCTTCACTCATTGGCCCAGCTCCTTCTGAGATTAAAGATTAAACTAAAACCAGCAGCTCACATTTTAGTCCCTCAGAATTGTAAGGGTCAGGAACATGCAACTGCATTTGGAGCTGGAGGGAACCTAAAGGAAAAAGAAATCCTTTGAATTAACAAGTAAAAGAGATGTCATATGGCTGTGATTTTGGCCTGCTGGTTAAGTTATGCAGGGTGCACGGAGTACTATCTGCTCTCGTAGGAAATAGCTGTCAAATTGAGTAGAAGATATTCTACAACAGCATATGATGGAAAGATTTGCCAAATTTGCCTCTACTTTTTCCCCTTAGTTTTGACTATCTTCAACAACTTTCAGGTTTTAGAGGAACAGGGAAGACATTTTGAAATGTCGATATTTGCATTTCTCTGTCAGAACCTCGCAGCGTTGAGCAGCAGTAGCATCACAGAGCTCTTCCCATGTCCTCTCCCATTGCACTTTTCATCTCTTGCTGAGGACAAAACTTAGGATGAGCTTATGGTTTTGCTGCTGTTGCTGAAGTTGTCAAAAAAACCAGTCTTAGTCTCTGGGTGTACTTCAGCAGTCCATTTATCCAGCTGAATTAAACAGCTGAAGCTCTGCTGATTTCAGGAAAATCAATAAAGATGTGACAATTTGCCTTGGCTGATGAGATGGCCTGGGATACCACTTTCAATGCCAAGCGGGAACTCAGTCTGCTGACAAAGAGCTGTCAGCATGTCGTAGTGTTTGTAAGATTCGTTGCATAATGTCACTTAAAGAGATGGTAAGGGGAAAAGGAGACACCGAAAAGTAGCGGCTGTGGGCAGAAGGCCAGAAGCAGTCATTTCACTGCCATATCCATTAAAAGAAAAGGGGAAAAACACATCTGTGGCAGCTAAATTGGTATAATAAAGTCAGCAGATGAAAGCAAAAAGATCAGAAGAAAAGAAACACAAAACATAGAAAAATGAAACTGGAGAAGTTTAAACGTGCTTTTTATTTCCGGAAGTTTTCAATGGAATAAGAGGTAGAGGAAAACATTTTATTAAAAAAATATGAAGAGTAGAGACTCTTTCCTCCTCGTGCGAGGAAATTGCTCACAGAAGGAAGCCAGGGTTGTAGCACAGCGTATGCCTCTGCACTCCCAGCCATGAGGAAGAGATCCCGTCACAAGTGAGACCAGGGCATGGCTGGTGCTGGAAAATGTCTGAGGAGGTGCCATGATTCCCAGCAGTTCTGTTTCTTTTGCCTTTAGGATGACACTTTTTAAAAAAGAACTTCCAACTACTTTTCGCGAATGACTTCATGGCACATTTCACAAACATGTTGATCCTTGTGTCCTGGCAAAATTCCAGTTTGGGTAATTGCATCTGCATCGGGTAATTACATCTGCATAAGCTCAGCGAGAGATATCATCCAGAGCACAGGACGAATCCTGCACACAAGCTGCTGCCTTCAACTTTAAAAAGAGATCCTGAAGTTTGTGTATTGTTAAATGGTATTGTAGTTTTTAACCCAAGGATGGTAATGGTAAAATCAGGGTGACTATGTTGCTGCTTGCTTATGGTATGCTAATCAGTTGAAGTCTGCGGAGTACTTCTACATCCTTCAGGGTAAAGACAGTCCCGGAAATGTATGCTACTTCACAATGAAAAGAGTAGGGTGCATATATTAGGAAACGTAAAGAAAAGAGAAGTAGGAAAGGTTAAAGCTATAGAAGAGATTAGAGGAGAGAGGGAGAGAGGCTGACTGGAAGAAAAATGGCAAGGAAGAAAAATTAATTGCACACATTCAATGTCACATCCAAGCTACTACAAATAGTCTGTGATATTATTATTACAAGAAAATATTAAAAAAAAATACTAAAGGCTCACATAAAATCCAGTGTTCCCATTGTATTTTAAGGCTATTAATATACTGCTATACATTGCACTTAAAATACAGAAGCAGAACTTTGCTTGCTATTATTCAAATACAAGTAATGTTTGATGGCTGTCATGAAGTTCCAGTGTGTATCCTTATATAAGGTGATATTTGAATTCACAAGACCTCACTGAAGTTCGGTCCAGCTGACACTGAGATTTTCTCAAAGTATTTGTAAATATACTGAGCTCGTGAACACATTTATCCGTATTATTGTAAAGGAAATGCACTTATTTATGAAACACTGAGAGTTTGCTTATAAATAGCTAATTATATATTCACAGCTGACATCATCAATAGAACAGATACATTTTAGCCAGTAGAACTGGTACTGCTCTGATCGCTGTCAATTTAATTCATGGATCACTGACATGTCAATGTACAATTGTGTTAGCAGAGGGAGTTTAGGGAACGCAGAAGTAATGAATTCTGAAAGGGTGTATTGCATAGGATACTTTTTTGGGAGGACTGCTGAAGAACAGGACTGTGGAAGGAAGATACCTTGGTAAAATAAGTTTTTGATGCATGGTCATCTGTCAGTTATTGCAATGTCAGAACTGGGCATCTCCTCTTCTAATGAAATAAATCCAAATAAAAAAAACCTCTGAATATAAATAGACTATTTGCACTTAATTCATTTAAGTCTAGCCTACCTGGCTGCATCTGGTTCCAGAAAATGGAATGAGCCACTCAGAGCAGTCCCATGTTTTCTCTATGGTGGCTTTAGCCACTAATCTATTGTTTAAGAGAAAGAAGGGGCAGAACAACTCATATTTCTCCCCTTTTATTGCTGTCCTGTAAAATGTAAGTGATGGCCATGGTTTTGTTTCCCATGACTACAATTAGTCATATTTAGAGCATCCACCTCATCAGATGGGTAAAAATCTGCTTTGTGGATTCTGTTCTGCCGCATGGGCCAGAAGCAGCTTCAGAGTTAGTTAGCATTGCCGAGACTGAGGAAGTCTTGGAGATGTATGGAAGGAGACCTTCGGATGCCCTAAAATGCTGTCAGGCGGGATTGTATGCCCCTGGGAACATCAGGTACCTACATCCTTTTGAAGGTTTAGCATCCAGAATTTTCTTGATCCCAGCCTAATTAGTCAGCAGACCATGCTATTGATCATAAATAGCAGAGATATAGGAAGGATCTTAATGCAATAGGTTGAGCAGTGCTTAATTAAGATCAAGCCTTTGATACAGTATGCATAGTCATAGACCCAAATGCATTCTGCTTAATTGCAAATAATTTAGGAGTGCAGTTTCTCTATTCAATAGAGAATGGTAAGTAGGCACTCTCAGAGATAATTCATGCCTTAATGGGGCTCAGTGATGCTCTGGAGGTGTCTATGGCCATGGACAGTAGAAGGTTCCTGTGGTGATTATATACTTAAAGCACCTCAGTTAGGTGAGGCTTTTAAGCCACGGTTTTAAAGGAAGAATTATACCCAGCTAGTGGACCTCTAGCGCAACATAAGCCATAGAACTTCACCAAGCATCACTGCTTGTGTGCCAAGCCTTCTGCTTGAACTGGCGCATATCTCTTAAAAAGATCAGCTGGAGAAACTGCCTGTTTAAAACCAGGATGCTCGTTTTTATTATTACAGTTCCAGCATATTTCCTAAAATTGTTGAAATGCCAGATGCCACTTCGGTGAACTCCAGATGGCGGAACTTTAATCAGTAGTGAGATGTGATTTACTAGAAATGCTCCTTTACAGAAAAAGTAGTTGTCAGACTTCTTCTTTTTTGAAGTATTTTGGTTTGCTTTTCAGACCATGCATTTAAACTTTCTTCACTGTACAATTTTACAATAACTATCATTATTGTAAAAAAGTACCACAAAACTAAATATTGCTTGCAATGTAATGTGGTGAGGAGTACAATTCTTTATTATAAGGGTTGCCCAAGAATCTAGAACATCAGACTATCTGGGTTTTTTCTGGCTGAAAGCCTTTTTTTGTTCAGTGTACACAGTATGCCTTAAAATACTTTCCTCCCCTTCTCAACCTCAGGGTATTGTTTCATATGGTAACAGCATGCATGGTTTTAAATATTTGCATAAGGACCAGGTTCTCTGGTCTCCTTTGTTTTGTGCTGCCTGTAGCTTCCCAGCTGGGGTTCCTCCATTGATGAGAAAGCATAAAATCAAAGATAGCTCTCTTCATCTTTCCCCCTTCCAGCCCACTCACAGGAGCAAAGCAGTGGGCAGCAGCCAGAACATGATATGCTGCTATCCCCATCCGCCCTGTATTCTCTGTGATCACATCTATCATCTTTAATCAAGGAAACGGAGCTGCTGGAAGGAACCCAAAAGATTTGACCACATCTTTCTGTTGTGAAAGCCTTTTATACTCTTTCTTTCAGCTAGAAGTGCAACCTGATAATAGTATGTCCTACTTCCTCTGTGGGCCTCAGGAACAACCTGACACTGCACTGTCATATAGAAAGATAGAGTGGAAGGGTGCAGAGAGCTGATGTGATTCCCTGATTATGCCTCCATAGAGCCATTTGTTAAACCATGATTGCTTTTCTTTTTTTTTTTTTAAACTTGTAACTCTGTGTGAACATGCTTCAGAAGGTACAAGACATTAGTGGTAAAAATTGTAACTATTATAGCATGTGAAAATAGCTAGAAATAATTTGGGGCTGCGGGATTCATTTACACCGAAGAAATCACACTTCACAACTCGAAATAGCATAAATATGCAAAGCCAAAGCCATCCTTACAGCATGTATAACTTCGAGTGCCCTGGAGTTACTCTCACCATAAATTCCACTGCTCATACTCTTGCTTTCATAGGCTGTGTCTACTGTGTAATGCTGTTTTTAATGGGACTTGTTCAGCTTTCATGTCCATTAAGCAGTGGATATGTGGGCTGATGTGAAGCCCAGGTGCCAAAATACCTGTCCTCTTTTTCAGGATGGTCCTGAGCTCTGTGCTGCCATAGTTGCCCAGGGTATCAGCAATAGCAGCTTTAATGCAGGATTAAACAAGGCCACAGAACAATTCACTATCAGAAGTAGCTGTAGTAACAGTTGCATAAGTCTGACATAGATTTGCAGAGGGACTAGGAGGGCATTACAGGAGAGACCTGCTATACTGCTAGCCTCGGTGCCCCTCCAAGCACCCTGAAGCTGTGTCTGCACCTGACATACCTCTAAAAACAACAGCTAGGTTAGAAATACAGGTGAGGTCAGCTCTACTGATGGGTTAAAAGCAGTTGATCTTCCCATTTCTCCCTCTCTTCATTTCTCTTGGATAAATAATAAATCCTATTACAGGGAGAAATTCAATGTATTGATTTGGTCTTACCCAATTTTCGTTCTCCCTCACCCTCAGTTATAGGGGTCAATGAGCAGAACATATGTTGAAAGAAGAAGCAGCAGCAGAGCACAGGATGGCCAGGTCAGATGATCACTATTTGGACTGAAGTCTCTGAGCCTCTGCCTGTCTACCAACGAAATCATATGACATCTTTCATCCTCAGATGCCTCATTGCGGACTGCCTTGTAAAACTTGACCTGCCTCTCTAAGAATGACTTCATGCTGTGCTGAGACTCAGCTCCTCTGTGAATGCAAAGTGCTGCCCGTTAAGGGGCATGTTGTCACATGAATTAAGCTGAAATTCATAGAATCATAGAACCACAGAATGGTTTGGGTTGGAAGGGACCTTAAAGAACATCGAGTTCCAAGCCCCCTGCCATGGGCAGGGACACCCTCCACTAGACAACATTGCCCAAAGCCCCATCCAACCTGGCCTTGAACACTTCCAGGGATGGGGCATCCACAACCTCTCTGGGCAACCTGTTCCAGTGCCTCACCACCCTCACAGTAAAGAATTTCTTTCTAACATCTAATCTAAATTGACCCTCCTTCAGCTTAAACCCATTACCCCTTGTCCTGTCACTACACTCCCTGATAAACAGTCCCTCTCCAGCTTTTCTGTAGGCCCCTTCAGGTACTGGGGAGTCGCAATTAGATCTCCCCGGAGCCTTCTCTTCTCCAGGCTGAACAATCCCAACTCTCTCAGCCTGTCCCCATAGGAGAGGTGCTCCAGCCCTCTGATCAGCTTCGTGGCCCTCCTCTGGACTCGCTCCAACAGCTCCATGTCTCTCCTGTACTGGGGCCCTCAGAGCTGGACGCAGTACTCCAGGTGGGGTCTCACAAGAGCGGAGTAGAGGGGCAGGATCACCTCCCTCGACCTGCTGGTCACACCTCTTTTGATGCAGCCCAGGACACGGTTGGCTTTCTGGGCTGCAAGTGCACACTGCCGGCTCATGTTGAGCTTCTCATCAATCAATACCCCAAGTCCTTCTCCTCAGGGCTGCTCTCAATCCATTCCTCACCCAGCCTATAGCTGTGCTTGGGACTGCACCGACCCACGTGCAGGACCTTGCACTTGGCCTTGTTGAACTTCATGCGGTTCGCACTGGCCCACCTCTCCAGCCTGTCAAGGTCCCTCTGGATGGCATCCCTTCCCTCCAGCATTGTCGACCCCACCACAAAGCTTGGTGACATCAGCAAACTTGCTGAGGGTGCACTTGATCCCACTGTCCATGTCGCCATTAATACTGGGTTGTCTGATGTGTCCCAGGAGGCGTTTGGAACAAGATTTTGGGACTGAATCTCCATTCAAGCCAAGAGGTTGATGGGATAATTAAGGAGAAGAGGTATTCAGGAGAGTAGTTTTATACCTCAACTGAAGTATGCCATCAGTCCCATCCTTTCTCAGGGCATAATGAAGTCATGGGTTCAGTAGTCTCTAATAATTGCTGATCGGATAACTCTGCCAGGACCTGCAACTTTTAAAGTTTTTCTTGGAAGTTACTGATTCTAACACTAGCCCTGCTCCAGTTACCCTTTGCACATTGATAAAATCTCCGCTTTCAGTAACAATACGGTAAAAGTGCACTTTCTTTGTTCTGTATATCTTCTGCTGCAACATCAGTAACCAACCGTTTATCATATAATCAGATCCTTGCTGAACTCTATGCCATCTGTGATCAAATGAATGATGAATAAATTCAGAATGCAATTTTAGCTAGCCTATTTTTTGTTCATATTTCATTCTTAGTAGAGTTGAGTCTTTTTGACCTTGTGAAAAATGGCTGCATTTGAACTAAAAATGTGTTTTATTTCTAGATAATGGACTATGCCAACTTCCATTTCTTTTAGAATTCAATAGAAACTGTTTGGTATATCAGGACATTTTCTACATCCTTATTTACTTTTTCTTCCTTTCAGACTATACTCTTTGATATAACTAAAACTGCAATCTTTACTCATATCTCCCGGCTCCAGCAATTCTTTTTTGATTTCCATTGTTTTCTGTGTGGCAGGAACTCTTGCTGTCAAGCATTACATTTAGTTTTCCACTCATGTAGCTATGAGCTAAGAAATTACACCAATTTCTTGAGGCCTTCCGAGCTAAGTGAATTTGGCTCAATCTTTCTCAGCTATCAGCCCTTCCATTATTGTTAGGGAATGCTTCAGTGATATTTATTTGTCATTCTGGTAAAGCAAGTTCTTTTGCTTTGACGCTGAGACTTTGAAACCTGGATGCCTGACAACATAGCACTTCCTCCAGAAAGAGTCTAGTTAAAATGTGCTAATGCAGTGACCCTTGGTCACTTGCAACCCCTGAAGACATCTCCTACTGATACCTGGTTTTGTTGTATGTCGGCTTTCAGCAAAGCAAAGGGTTGGGTTTAGTCACAACGTTGTGCAGGGGGCGGTGTGGGGCTTCACGCAAGGCAGCCACCATCCCTTCCAAAGCTGCTTGGGAACAGCGTGCTCTCCATGGCCCTTGGGAAAGATGCAAACTGCTCCTTCCCCATGATGTGGCCACTGTGCTTTGTGCAGCTGCTTATCAGACATTTTCTGCAGCTTCTTTAATGATCTGATTTGCATGTTTACCTGTATTGTGTGTACAGCCATAAACATCGGTTTTGTTAAACGGTGTTTTGGCAGCAGTGAACAGCATCAGATGGAGACTCGAAATCCTTGACAGAATTCCCTGGGGCAGAAACAGCAGATGTGGGGAAGTGGAAATTGCAGCAAGCCTCATAAGAAGACTGGGCAAGGACCTTTGGGAAGACAGAGGCAGTCTGAGCTAACCAGGGGAGCCTGAGACGGATACAGTTGCTTAGCAGAGGGGAACCCTCCTGCGAGTTTCACGCAGCTTGTCATTAGCTTCAGTAACTCTTGGCTCTTCTGTTGGGTCCTGTCATCCCATTCAGTTCCCTCATTAAGCCCTCAACTGCTTCTGCTTTTCTCTAGCTCTTCTCATTTACTTCCCATCAATATTTTCATTTCTGGTTCTCCCCATTGCCGCTGTTTCTCCCACTTTCTTCTTGCGTGGTTCCTGTCCTTTCCTCTCAGTTCCTCACCGCATTTTTTTCCCTGCTAATGTGTGGTAGTGACACTCTTCATGACACTGCTGCTGTCTCAAACCTTTTAGCACTGATGAAAGCCCACAGACCCCTTTGGTGGTTTGAACTTCACTCCAAATACATGCACTTGCTGAAAGCCCGGTCAGATATAGAGTATATATAGAGCAGTTAAGAGCTGCCAGAGGGAGAGCAGGAGGAATGAGCATCTGCCTGCGTGCCAAATGAGGCACATAATGATTGCCAGGTCTTCATTAGGCTTTGAACATAGGACTCCAGGTAGCTGTAGCTTCAGTCACATTCTCAGTGAATATTATTCATTGGTTAAAGTGGACAGACAGCTCCATCACAGTTGTATCACACAAAAGATGTAGAGTTGACAGAACCTGCCATGCTGAAGCAATTCTTCTATGACACAAAATAGCAGAGCAGGTGCTATACCACTCCCCTCCCTCTTGAGCACAGAGAGAAACGTCTTTATATGACTCAAGGTGCCAGGACACCCATGGGAATTTAAAGGACTGTTTAAGACAATCCGTAAACTGCTTGTACTGAGGTGAGCCTCAGGCACAGGGTTTTGCAAGCATTAAGGGTGACTCCCTGATGACTTAGGCTGCCAGTACAAGCTGTGCTAAGGCAAAAGAGCTGAGCCCAAGCCAAAAGATAAAGACATACACTGTCTGATCAGGCAGTGTGGCATATGCTGTTGGGAGTGTCTCTTGAGACGTTCCCTCACAGACTTTGCTTGAAGAGAGCGGGCTGTTCTCTGCCATTGCATGATATCTTGCACTACAACATGTCTAAGTTGTAACTCCTGGAATTTTCACTCGTAATCCTCTCATACAGTATGTTACTGCCTGTAGACCTTAGAAAAGATACATTCAGTGATGCGAGCTCTCCAGCTTTACTCAGATTTAACTACTTCATAACAAAACATGTTCAACAGGCAAATTAGGAGAGAAACCTGGTGCCACACACACGTTCCCCAGCCAGATACGCTGAAAGATGGTGCCTCCTTCAACTGGCCTGTGCCAGAAATGTTCTAGGTCAATCACTTGCTCATACTTCTGCACCATCATAGAAAAGTTTAGAAGGGAGCAAGAGGCCATCTAATCCATCCTCTGACCACAAAGATGAACTGTGTGCAACCAATCATATGGGTTGGGATTTTTTTCCCCACTTCTAGTCTGTAAGAGGTTAGAAATTATAATTTTGATTCGATAATTGGCATTTTAAAGGATATATGTTTGATAGTTTAGGATCATGTATTATTAAATCATTTTACAAGGAACTAAGAGAAATATTTTAAACAAAAGGGGAAAGTATAAAGCAGCACCATAATATAAAAAAACCTTATCTAAAACTAAGGTAACTGCTTAACAGATTACAATTTCATTTAATTTTACTGCATCTGAGTGAATACTATGCTGCAAAGTGTATTTAGATAACTTTGCTCTTTTTAATATCAGTCTTTAATAATTTTGATGACTTCAAATGTGGTCATTGATAGAAATTATCCATCCCATTATTTGTTTTATCAGGGGGTAAGGTTGAAAAAACTAAACACACTTTCAAGAAATGGTAGCATTTGCAAAACTTTGTGTATGCTTTGCTATACATAAACAATAAAATCAGTCAATAAAACTTATATTGGCTTGAATCTTCAAGCTATCCCTATGACCTCTAGGACTGGGCTCCAAGTTCAACCTTACTGATATAGTCTACCATCATGTGTCCAAAATTAAGAAAGTTTACTTTTAAGATTCCTCCTGCCTGTCCCTTAGTAGTGGTGACAGGCAGTCTCAGTACATTGTAGATTGCTGGATATTTGGATCTACTCTTGGGGATGGCAGTTTTAATTCAGTCTTGAAAGGAATGGAAGATCTCTTTGTTTCCAGAGGAGTGTCTGTAGGGAGAAAGCAGGGCTATAGATCAAATGGTTAGATCGAACAATAAGTGAGATGATGTATTTTAAATTGCACAATGGTATAATAGTGGGGAGGTGCCAAGCGCTCTTTGGAAAGTGGTTTCAGATGTTTCCTACGCAGAACAATACAGATTTTGGAGACTTCATTTAAAAGCAATCACAAGGCGAAAGGTCACCATGCAAGCTGACTAATTGGTCGCTGGCCAGATGGAAACCTGTACTTAGTTCATTTCAAGGACAAGTTGCTGCTGGCTAATGTATGGCAGATGGGGAGCCAGGGGAGTTTATTTTCATGAGTCACGCTGATGTGAGGGCTACATAACTCGTTGTACTGGGGGTCAAGCCAGATCTTGTTTTTCTCATCTGAAGGATCGTCTGTGTGTGCCTCATGTTAAAACAAGGAAGAAGATGTGTATGAATCAGAAGTACAAATCTCACCGACAGATTCTATTTCTCTGTGTCATGGTTTAGCCCCAGCAGGACACTAAGTACCAAGCAGCCGCTCGCTCACTCCTTGTCCCCCAGTGGGATGAGGAGGAGAATCAGAAGAAAAAGGTAAAACTCATGGGTTGGGATAAGGACCGTGTAATAGGACAGCAAACAAAGAGGAAAATAACAACAACAATACTTATAAAAGACTATATAAAGCCGGTGATACACAATACAATTTGCTCACCGCCTGGAACCCGATGCCCAGCCCATCACCAAGCAGCAACCCCTCCTCCCTGGCCAGTTTTCCCCCTTATATAATGGGTATGATGTCATATAGTATGGAATACCCCTTTGACTAGTTTGGGTCGGCTGTCCTGGCTGTGTCCCCTCCCAGCTTGTGAAAATTAACTCTGTCCCAGCTGAAAACCAGGACACTGCAACCTCAGACTGAAGTATCATATGCTTACTGTCAAGGCACTGAATAGGTCTAACCCTCTTCATTCTCCTGTGTCCTGTTTGGGATGCTTTCTGGATGACGTGTGATATTCATCTTCATCCACCATTTTGTCACTGTCTCCGTAATACAATACATAAATGGAAACATCTTTCTAGAACAAATCTACAAGATGATCTCCCTCTCCTGACTCTTCCCAAAGATCCACTTCTACTTGGAAATTTTCTGGGAGCTGCATGATAGCTTACTGAAGAATAAACCCCAGATGATTGTCATTTGTGTGAAGTGGTAATTAGTATAGCTTGTAAATAATTTTAATAATACTAAAAATAAAAAAAAAATTATTGTGTCATCTGACACTTCTATGGAGATCCATCCATTCCCACCTTGAACATCGTCTCTTTTGTTGCATTTCATTCCACACTCATCATACATCCTTCAGATTAGTCTGCATCTTTATTTGGTAAGATCTTTAGAGTATCTCCTCTTTTCTCTTTTGCTGTGGAATTAGATGCTTTAGCTTCAGGCAAAACATATGAATCACTCCTTGGCTTTTAGAGCTTTGTGAAGTTGCCTTTCAATTCTGTTTCTGTTTCCAGTGTCCTAGGAACAAAGAGACATTCATGTTTGAAATATCAAAACTTATCAGTCTTACCTAAAAGCGAAAATCTAAGATTTGCCAAGTAAAGAACAGCCAAGATTCCAAGTGAAGTTTTTGTAGGTTGTGTTGCCTTTATTTTCTATTATGCAGCAAAATGATGGAGTTAAAGGCAAACTTTATAAAGTACAGGACATGCGTGTGTCCGGAAAGCTCTCTCATAAGTTGCATTCACATTTGGCATCCCTTCTTCTTAATATGTATCCTTATTTTATTATTTTTGATCCCTGTCTTTTGTTATACAAAAGGTCTTCTAAAACTTTAGCTAGCTAAAGAGAATGCACAATGCAATACACGCTCTGTGCAGATGAAGCGCTGGGCATACCATCTTATGTTTACATTGTAGAATATGACTTTCATAAATATTTTTCTACAGTGACTTAGGTTGTAAATATATTGATATGCAACTTAGTGCCAAGCTGGAGAGTTAATGTGGTCAGACAGCTGTCAATATGGATGTATATAATATTTGGACTATGCTTTCAGAACAGACCACACTGAAAGCTAGCTGAGGTTGTGAGTTAACTAACGTCTGCAGTTATAAAGAAAGTTGTTTAGTGTTTAGACTTAGATGTAATTTTGACTAAATGAAGCATGAAGGGAAAAGAACTAAAATTTAAAGTGAGAGGCAGGAAATACTTTTTCTTCTGAAAGTGTTGTTCTGAAAATTAAAATCTTAAATTTAAAACTTGATTCCTTTTGCAAAAAAAAAGGGGGGGGGAGAATCTAGAAAAACCTCAGTGGCTTTATACACTGATTTTCAAATTAAAAAAAATTAAAATTTAAATTGAAATGTACATTTTTAAAAGTTTCCATTTTTAAAGATATCCTATAACATCCCTCTGCAATCATAGCAATGAATTTATATTGCAGTGAATTCTAGAAGCAGTAAGGATCTCTACTTGCAAGTGTAAACTCTCAAGCTCTAAAGAATTGAGTTACTGTAAAAGGCAGGGGTTTACAGAATATGCGCAAATAAGGTATTTCATTCAGCAGCAGCAGCGTTTGGTGGGGATTTTTGTTTGCTTACTCTCAGAGTTATTGAAAAATGTCCTTAAAAAGTCAAGAATAAACAACCTACAAAGTCTAGCACCAAGCTAGCCAGCCTGTAAATGCCGAGCTAAACCCAGGGGAAACAATTCAATTCTTAGCTAGTTAGAGGAAGGGGGATAGCAAAAATAATTAAGTCAAACCGGGAAGAGAGAAAAATAGATAGACAAGCTGAAATAGAGGGAACTATTTTCACTCTGACCATTTCAATACTGCCTTGATCCCTGTAGTTACAGAATTCTCTTGAAAGTTACTAGTTGAGGTTTTTTAAAACCATATAGAATTAATTCTTTATATGTTGTTACCTTGTTCCTAGTCTTTGAGGAGGGATATCTTGCAGAGTTTCTCTGCAGACATGAGGTCAGCAATTTACTTGAAGAAGAAAAGAGGCACTAGAAGTTATCCTGTAATCCCACGACTCCAAGAGCTGGGTATTTAAGAAAAATGCCAAATGCTGCCACTCTTGGAAATTAAAGAGCAAGTATTAATGATGCTTCTGCCTGAAACTTTCTCCATCTGGCGTTTGTGACCCTGCGCCTCCAAGGGCAGCAGTCCCTGTGATCCCGCAGCCCAAGGGAGAACCAGCACTGCCAAGAGGTTGCTGGTCTGCAGAGTGACCACTGCGCACAGCCTGATTTTCTTTGGAGCAGGATATGGCAGAAGAAAGGTTTTGCAATGAGGCAGCGTGTGGCTTTTCCAAGCGCTCAGAGAAGCGTGGAGCAGACACGTCTGAAGCAGCTGGTACCTGTGCGTGACCACAAGCCTCCCCTTGGCAGTGTTTGTGTCGGCGCTGAGCTCCACACACGAGAATCTGACCGTAGTTTGCCACACAGAGCGATATGCAACACAGTTAAAACCACTGTAACCTCATGCTACACAGCACATAAACCCTCCGCTGATCTGTCGTCTTTGGCAGTATCAGCCACATCGCTGGTCTCGTGGGGAACTTTCCGTGTTGGGCTCTGCAAGAGGGTCAGTGGCCTCAACTTGTCCTGTATCAGAGCTGAGCAGGAAAAGGAAATTGATGGGCTAAACAGTAAAACAGCTTTACAGTACTTTAAAAGCCAGCTTTCCTCATGTGAGGGCCTCCTTTGGCTCCATATTGATTTGATTGGGTTATCTTCAGCAAAGCATCTGTTTTAATTTACAGCTAATGCTCCAAAGACTTGAATCCTGAGTCAGAAATTCTCCTCCACCCCCTCAAAATGAACAAAGGTAATATTAATCTCAAACACAGAAAGCAAATGAGTGAATGGAAAAAAAAAACAGACAAGCACCTACCCTTTGATTTAAAGATACATCATACGAAATCAAAAAATGTTTCTTTGCTATCACCCTTTGGTCTTTGCTGTCTCACTGTTGTTTTACCAAAAGCAAGCATTAGCTGGAGATTTTGATCAGATTTGGGAGAAAGTTGACTGGGGTTTGATCCAAAATTTATCAAGAAATTCAATTTTGTAGAGGCCAAAACTCATTTGAATTTGTTAGAGAAGAGTTTTAGCCAGAAACATAGGGGGAAAATAAAACAGAATTAAGTTTTCTTTAAAAAAAAAAAAGTGCTCTTGTTTTGTAATGGATCTATTTGTTCAAAACAAAAAGAGAAAATATCAACAGTAAACCAGATTACAACCCCAGAACAAACAATGCTGTAAGTCAAATAAAATGTTTTATTCAACCCGAGAGTATATTTCTAGGTTGGTGGTTGTTGTCGTTACTGTTGAAGAAAGTAGTCATCATTTCTGTTTTAGGTCAACCCAAATAAAAATTAATGTGAGATTCTTCAGGTTATCAGCAAAACCAGCAAAACCATTATTCACATGGATATGTTTTTCTTGACTTTTATTATAGTAATATGTTTTACCTGTACAATATGCAAGCTGTTATTCTAATAACTGTTGTTATGCCTGAAAACACATTGCACTTCCCAATTCTGAAATTTTCCTATGCAGAGAAAATTGGTATTTTCATAGCTTGGGTTTGTTTCGTGATGTAATCTGCCTTCTGCTGCTGACTGGCTTTAGACTTTCAGGGTAATTTCACTTGCGACTTTGAGTACATTGGGCCCAGGCAGAAGAATGAAAGCAAATGCCTGTGCTCACAACAGCCTGTACGACTGCATCGCTGCCCCTCGGCACGGTGCCTTCAGCTGCACCTCACACTGCAAAGCCTTAAGGAACCCAAAGGTTAATTTTAAGAAACGGTCTCCCAGTACTCTGATAGGTCGCTGGCCCTCCAAGTGGTCTGCAATCTTTGAAAGATGCACGCAGTGGAGCTGCCAGAGGAAGATAAAATGTCAGCAATTGCGGGTGACGGTGAGGCAAGGTCAACACACAGAGCTCCTGAAAAGGGGTACTCTGAGCTAATCTGCAGCATGTGCGTTGACCCAGAGCATGGCTGGATCGAAGACTTCGCCTCTTTAAAATCAAGTCAAATATTGGCATTGAAGAGTATGAGAGAAGAGAGTGGGATAGAAGAGCTCGAGGAAACTTCTGCCAGATAGCTACTGCTGGCCTGTCCTATCAAGCAGTAAAGCCATCTCAGTTGCTGGCATGCTCCCTCGTCTTCCAAAATGTCAAAACAATGAAAAGAAGAAACTGTTTTTCTTTCCTGCTGCTGGTGTTTCTGTTGAAATTGCAAAGATTTTAGAAAGTGCTGATACAGAAGATTTGCAATTGGGTACAGCTGTTGACAGCTCCTTTCTCAAGTAATGAAGTCTAACAAAGGCAGTGCCTGCTGCTGCCCTGAGCCATGTTGCTGCCACTTAGCAGGGCGACAGCTGAAATCTGTACAGCAACTTTTTTTATGACGCACCAAACAAGCCAGAGTACTTTCAGCCTCGAAACAAGGGAATAAAATATTGATCTAGGTATGGCGAAATAGTAAGACAAGCCAGGCTGTATCTCCCTTCAAAGTGCCGATCTGCCATCTGCTATCTTTTCATTTTCCCTCGCACCACTGACGCATGGAGTGTCCAAACTTCAGCACATGTTTTGCAAACAGCGGTGCCCAATGGGCTGTTACTGTAGGTCTGCCATCAGCATCAGGCCTGTTCCAGCCTACTTAACCATTTAATTTGGTAAATGTCAATATGGCCTCTTTATTCTTCTCGGCACCATATGCTATCCGATTAAGAGTCAATCGGGTTTCTCTCAGCTCCTCTTCCTTTCAGGAAGATCATTGGCAGCTGACAGCCCCCACTGGGAGTTTTAGGTAAAGAAGTGTTGTGAAAGTGCCAGCATTATTGCAGGCATTGCAGTTCTGCTTCAGAAACAGTGCCGTGAAGTAACGCGCCGTTGCACAACTCACACTACAAACACAGCATGTGAACCCGTGTGTGCCCTGAAGGGAGGGCAAGGGAAAGATTTCACAGGTAAAGAAGAAAGTACGAGGATGGATATGAACCTGGGGAGTTTTGCTAATAAATTGTTTCATAGGAAGGACACTAAGCTTGCTCACAGAAAAGTGCTTAAGGTTTTATTAATTTCCCTTAATATTTTAATCAAAGGAACGACACAAAAGAATTTTTATTGGGCAAAAGTCAAAGGTTGATGAAGACAAGAGGTGAAAAGGGAGGAAGAGAACAAAACCAGAAAGAAACAATAATAGATCCTGCCATAATGCTCTTATAGACATTATTCAGAAATATTCAAGATAGAAATCTCTGTTTTACAAATTCCACACTGCTTTGCTCCTCTCCCTCATATGAATGCTCTGTGCACACACTTCTTGTTCTTTGAGGGCCATTAATTTATCTTCTCTTCTTCATGGTCCTCTGGATCATCTGGTTTGATTTTTTAAATAGGAACAGGCAGGAGTACATACATATAAGGCAGAGGGAAAGGCAGGATTTATTTGCAGAATGGGCAATGTGATTCAGTCAAAGGAGTGTTAGCCTCCAGCAGGACAAAGGCAGCCTTAAGTCCTGTTTCTGGCTCAGCCACTGACCTCCTGCATAACCTTAACCAAACCACACCTTTCTGGTTGGTATCTGTAACTCCTTCAACCCCGCCAGAGGAGCCCCAAGAGAGCCGGCTCACTCGCATTCGCTCCTCAGCTGCTCGGTTGCCTGATCTAGCATTCAGCCAGCACTGCAGAGTTCACCTTGGAGTTTTCTTCCGTTCACACTGGAAGGTGAAAAACTTCCTTTTCTCCCTAAGGGGTTTCTCTTTGAAAGGAAGAACGCCTGTAAGAGATTTTTTATTTTTTTTTTGTCTGTAGATAAAAGTGATCATGAGACAGAGGGCAGTCCTCCAACCTTTCACCTAACATGTTTTGGGGGCACTGCTAGGGAGACCATACACCCACCGCCTGCAAGAGATGGAGAGAGGGGTGGTGGTGGAAGCACGGGAGAGACCTGCCACCAGCTCACCCGGCAGTCGGCTCCAGTGCTGCTTTAAACTTCGCCCACCTCAAGACTCAGCTCAAGGTCAGGCTTACAGCCAGCACGTGCTGTGGCTTGATCAAAGACAAAAGACCCAGGGCTGCAGTTACACTTGGAAAATGCCTTTTCATTGGTTTTTGTAATATGAGCAGGGGAGGCTGGTTATAAAGATCTAGTTTTTCCTTTCCTTTCCTGCTGTATTGAATTTGCTCCCTCACGGTGCTTTTTTTCTTTTTAACTCGCCAGTTTGGAAAACGCAGTTCAGCCATGTGTCATCACAACTGTGCTGCCAGCTTCCAGCTGAAAACAGGGGTCTGAGCTGCTGAGGGATCCTGCTTCAGGAGCTGGATCTTATACCCAGCCAAGGTTGAGTCACAAAGTTTGAGGCAGCCTATTGTGAACGTGGTGATGACTGCCAAGTCCGCTGGGTTTTACTATGTGGATTAAAATAGGTGTCACTTTTTAGACCTGTCCTTCAAGTTCAATTCCTTATGCAACACTGAACAGCCTTAGCGTGTCTGTTGGAAGGAATATGGGGATTTAGCTTCTGTATAGGCAGTTCCATCTGAGAATTGTTACTTGGCGGGAGTGTGTGTGTGTGTGATTCCTACTGCTGTAGAAGGATCTGTATATCTGAGTTGTTATTATTTGCCATTCTGATTTTTTCCATCCTCATCTTTATACATCTTTTCTTTTTGACTGCTCTTTTCAAGCAAAGACTAAGCTATTGCATGTCTATACAGTAAAACGTTAAGCATTCAAGAGGACTAATCAGGTTACAGCTCTTTGGATGCCATCACAATGAACTCCTTGCTATTCATTATTAATAAATAGCAGGTTACTAAAGTTTATCCTCAAAATATAAAACAGAATTCTTACTTTATTCATTAATTGATTATTTATGTTAAACATGCTCTGTAAATTTAACAGTCATTGTTCGGGCCAGGATTTGGAAGTTGCTAGGTAACCCGTGTCATGCCATTAGTCTAAAATGTATTAATGCTTTTTTTCTACCAAGGTTGTTAACTCATCTGAGTCCCTGAAAATCATTGTCTAGGTATGGTACCAGATTCTTGCTTACACAAGAAAAAAGGGCATGCCAGTCTTAAGAAGCTGAAAACAAACTTTGTTCTTTTTTTCCAACGCAGGTGTCTTACACAGTTGGGCTGAAGTAACTGCAGTCGTAAGTGGTAGAAAATGAGTTTTTTGATCTTCTGAATGTTGAGCAAGCCCAAGAAAGAAGCTGTCCTTTTACATCTACCTTGGTCCTTGCAATTTAGAGCTGAGTTAGATTACTGTGGCTTTGCAGAAGAGCATTGCGCTCCCTTTCAGCCATGTGTTTGCCACACATGGGAGAAAGACAGATTGCAATTCCAGAGCTGTCACTCTAACATCACTCACAAGCATTTCGCTCACTTCAGGGAGATGAAGGGTATTGCTTTCTGCTTTCTGCAATGACTTTATTGGCTCTGACTAACAAACACTTAGGCTTGCTCACTTGGTAGTTAGTGTAAACTGAGTAGCTAAGGGGAGCAGACTGACTAAACAGGTCACGAGACAGGATTAAGAAGCACGTTTTCTCTGTGAATGGGTTGAATGTGAAAATAGTACTCCAGCTAACTTGTTGGAGCAGAACGCCAATGCAGCACACAAGGAGTTGGTTTTTCCTTTCTCAAAATTAAGTGCTTGCTACTGACCAGCCATAATTAAACTCTCTGGCCTTTGATGAAGAGAGATGCTATGGTTTGTGCTAAAAATACTCTGCTTTAGCTGAAGTAAGAAGATGAGACCAGATAATCACAGAATGCAACATTAACCAGTGAGACAAAAATGGATAGTCAATTTAGTCCAGAGCTTACTGGTTCATTATTTCATATCACTGGGCTCTTTAAAAGAAATTAGAGCGTTTACTCAGTGGAAACCAGAGCTTGTCTGGTTACAACGCTCCCCTGGATATTCTTTAGCTCAAGCAGTGTGTTGATATGTGCATTTTGCTTTGACAAATGAGGCAAATTGAATGGCTGTGTTGGGTTTGCGTGGCAAGGTTTTGGGGGGGGGGGGGGCTACAGGGGTGGCTTCTGTGAGAAGCTGCTAGAAGCTCCCCCTGTGTCTGACAGAGCCAATGCCAGCCGGCTCCAAGACGGACTCGCCGCTGGCCAAGGCCAAGCCCATCAGCGCCTCTGTGGTAACATATTTAAGAAAAAAAAAAACAGTTGGAGAGAGCTTTTGCAGCCGGAGAGAGGAGTGAGAAGATGTAAGAAACTCTGCAGACACCCAGGTCAGTGCAGAAGGAGGGGCAGGAGGAGCTCCAGGGGCCAGAGCAGAGATCCCCCTGCAGCCCCTGGTGAAGGCCATGGTGAAGCAGGCTGTCCCCCTGCAGCCCATGGAGGAAGGATGAGGGGGTGTAGAGATTCCACCTGCAGCCCATGGAGGACCCCACGCTGGAGCAGGTGGAGGCACCTGAAGGAGGCTGCGGCCCGTGGGAAGCCCAGGCTGGAGCAAGCTCCTGGCAGGACCTGTGGCCCCGTGGAGAGAGGAGCCCATGCCGGAGCAGGTTTGCTGGCAGGACTTGTGACCCCGTGGGGGACCCACGCTGGAGCAGTCTGCTCCTGAAGGTCTGCACCCTGTGGGAGAGACCCAGGCTGGAGCAGTTCGTGAAGGACTGTAGCCCGTGGGAGAGACCACGTTGGAGCAGTTCGTGAAGGACTGTCTCCTGTGAGAGGGACTCCATGCTGGAGCAGGGGAATGATGAGAGGAGTCCTCCCCCTGAGGATGAAGCAGCAGCAGAAACAACATGTGATGAACTGACCGTAACCCCCATTCCCCGTCCCCCTGTGCCACTGAGGAGGGTGGAGGTTGAAGGCGGGAGTGAAGTTGAGCCCGGGAAGATGGGAGGGGTGGGGGGAGGTGTTTTAAGATTTGATTTTATTTCTCATTGCTCTACTCTGTTTTGTTTAGTAATAACTTAGATGAATTCCCTCTCTAAGGTCGGTCTGTTTTGCTCGTGACAACAATTACTGAGTGATCTCTCCCTGTCCTTATCTGGACCCACAAGCTTTTCGTTGTACTTTTTTCTCCCCTGTCTAGTGAAGGAGGGGAGTGAGAGAGAGGCTCTGGTGGGCACCTGGCCCCCAGCCAGGGTCAACCCACCACAATGGCCTAAGGGATCAATAGATTTTGCTACTTTCCATCTGCTTTTCAATACATTCAGTAGCTAACAGAGAAGACTGCAGAGACCCCAAAACTTAGAGGCTTGAATGAGTTGAGTATAAATAAAAAATATTTATTAAAAATATGAGCCCACATATGTAAAAACCAAAGCTAACTCAAGAGGGAAGAATGCCTAGAGCTCAGAGACAAGGACTGAACTTTGTCCCAGTCTCTGCAGGGCAGTCTAATATATAAGGACAAACGATGGCTGCAGACCCGATCTCTAAATTAGGGCAATCTGCAGCTCTGGCCACGGCCCTTGATTAAGGGACTGAATCAATATCAGGAGACAGAGACCATGAATCTGTTTCTGCCTCTTAATTTGGTATTTTTCAGTAGTTGGAGCAAGGCTTAGTTGGTTATTTTTCTTATTAGCACAGTAATGCTCTGGCATCGCTGTGAAAACCTAGTTAAGCAGCTGCCCTTTCACTGAGGCATTTACAGCTAAACCAGAGATGGGTGAGTGGGGAAGGAAGGAAGGAAGGAAGGAAGGAAGGAAGGAAGGAAGGAAGGACGGACTTGCCTCTATCAGCATGGGGTGACTGACAGACAGGGCTTGGTTCTTGCTTTTGGCAGCTTCATTTCTAATCCTGGGAAAGCAGCATTTATTATTGGGTGTGTCTAGAAAGAGATGACTGGGAGGGGTACAGGTTATTCGCCCTATTTCTGCCTCTGGCTTCCCAGTGCCAGACAGGTGAGACCCTTGCTCTGACACATGGGCATTGTGATGAGCTCTGTCCTGGAGTAAAACACAAGAGCTGTTTGAGTGATGAAAGATCCTACCAAGTTTGGTATTTACTCACCTAGTGGATGTATATTTAAAGAGGAGGAAACCCCACCCCATCACATGACTGGTTTTTTGGCTGTCTGATCCTGGCCCCACGGCTCAGCCTGACTCCACATAGTCCTCGAGGCAGCCGGCATAGCCCCTGACAGCAAGCTATTGCTCTGCTGTTCTTCCCTCAGTGGCTGCCTATTTTTTGGCATGACTGTCCCAGTGGCGCATCCAAAAGCTTCAATTGGAAAGCCTCAGTTCAAACCGCCCATGCTTAGCTCGGTCCATGCAGCATCTGCTCTGTGCAGAAGATATGATGCCAGCGCCTGTGCTGAGACTGACGGGTGCCCAGATGCAAGCAGGAGGGACTCTGTGGGGGAAGCCTCCACACAGCGGGGAGAGGAGCTGAGTGATGCCAAGAAGCACACAGCAAAGGACACCATATGCACGTGCATTTGCCAGCACTGAAATCAGCCTCTCTTAAGAGGGCCATGTGTTATGGTGTTTTACTCTGGCCTTAATTGTAAGTTTTGCTTGATGCTTCTACTTACCTTCCAGTAATGCTGATGAATGGCTCATGATTCTGTGTGAGCGTGGCTGTGCACTTTCCAGGACCTTACCAGTTCATTTTATCCTCGTCAACCTGGTGCTGAAATTTTTAGACCTTTTTTATCCACTTACCAGGCAACTTCAGCAGTCATAGGTCTCCAAAGAGGTGGGAGTGTGTGTCACTGAGGCAGAGAATTGGTTGACATTTTTATACCTTTTTCTTTCCACTTGTATTACTCTAGCTTCTTTCTTTACTACTCTTAAAAATATTTCTATGCCAGTGTTTGCAAAGCATCAGCATTTTTTGCTGTCTTTTCTGACCTGTAGATAATGCATGGTATGTGATGAACTACTCGCTCCATATTCTTTGTGAGCTTGTTGAGATATATAACTCCTTACTATGCACAGCCCCTTCACACTCTTCTGGGAGCATAAAAGGGGCAGCAAACCTAGCAAAAATGAGAAACAGTTCGGTCTAAGCTAATGCTTTGAGAGGCAGCATCAAAAATATGGAAGGGGTGTGTGGTATTCAGCTTATTACCACCTGCCTGGCTCCTGAAGCAAAGAAGCTGTAAAGCAGGGTTGAGCATGCCCTGGCCAACATCCACTGCTCAGCTCAGATGGAAACTCTCATCCCCTCCACTCTTTTCATCCTCCCTACCCCATTCCTGCATTAATGTTATTTGGAAAGATCCTACTCTTCACTAGGAAGTAAAATGCGAGGAGCTAAGTAAGGAAGGGAAATGGTACGGAAGGCTAATTCTCCAGAAAATGTATGTCTTCTGTACAGTGACTATAATGTACCATAGGAGTCTCAATTTCTTGTTTCAATAAGTGTAGAGACTTAACATTTTTAAGGCAACATGATACAGCTGGTTGTGCCTATGAATTAGTTTTTCCCCAGTCAATAGAAACTGAGCAGTAATAACCTTAATTAACATTTGCATAATTGTGATTAGTAACTTACAAAAGAACTGTTGTAGTAACATTATAAAAGATTATTTAGCAGTTATTGAATTATGCTCTCTTTATTTAATTTTTTTAAGTCACAGTGAGCAGCAAACAGGATGTGTCTAGTTGATTATGTAATTAAACGTATTAAGTAGCTGTAAGCTGAAGTAATTAAGAAAAGTTTGAGCAATTTCTAGGGTAAGTAAGATCTACAAGAAGACCAAGTGTTTCCTAAGAAGTCCAGCTAAAACATCAAGGTCATCCAGCTTGAAACTCAATCCTAGGTTGTTTGTCACTGTTCACTGATAGTTTCATACGCTTATTCTCAACAAGTGCTCCTTGAGCACTAATGCCTAATTCAATTAGACGGTACACTTCATTATTTACTGCTCAGCTTCAGCAGTGCTATGAGAATTGGGGCCTAGGATAACTCTTTTTTCAATGTCAAATTACTTCAAGTGTCAGTGGTGATGGATCCGGGACTAACTTCGGACCAAGATTAAAGCTCCATGACTTTGCCCTGTGTGTGCTTTGAATTTTTATGTGGATGCTCAGAAAGTAGTCAGCAAAGGGGAAGTGGGGAGTGAAGCAGAAGGGAGATAACACCTGCAGGTCCCTCCATAAAACCAAAAGAAACTAGTTGTGATTAATAATCAGCAGCAGGTTACCAGAGACTTAATGCAGAAAAAAGGGCAGTAAGTCTCTTGATAAGGCACCGTGGGAAGTATCAGCTCTGATTTTTATTTTGAGGTTTGAAAGCACTGAGGTGATGGTGTTGAAAAATGCAGAACATTTTAAAGAGAGAGATATCTGTTCTTGCAGAACTCAGAATATATCATCATTTTAAAAAGATCAGAAGGAAAAAAATACAGAAACTAAATGAAAAACAATGAGTGTCAAACATGATAAGGAAGTTCATTTCATTCCCTCAACCCAAGGGTTTGATATTAGAGAACCACTTATACACATGGAGTGCTGAACTGTTTCTCCATCATTTACAGGCACCACAGCAAAGAAGTATTTCAGTGCTGTAGGAGTTACTAATGGACTGATATTACTGTTAGTGCTGCTGAAGAACTTTCAGCAAATGAGATATTACAGAAAGAAAATCACAAGATAATGACAGGACAGTTTCCCTTAAAGTTGCTCACCTTTGGATTTATTACAGTTTATCTGTACTTACAATTTGATGCTTGTTCTTCACATTCAGCCTTCTTGCCTTTATTCTACCTTTATGTTTCCTGGGCTTCTTATTTTCCTCTTTCCTCTCAGCATCCCATTGATCTATGGGATAGCACGATGCCCGAGAAGTCCTTGTAACTGGCTGCACCCAACTTCTCTGCCATCCCAACAACCTTTACTCTCATTCCTCTGGTTCTGTTTGTTCTCAGATATTTTTGGTCACATTTGGAAAAGATTTATATTTCTGGTCCCAGCATGTTAAAATATTCTGATTTTTGTAAGTTGAAAGTGACCAAAGGTGTATGTTTTCAATTAATTTTTAAGACTCATTCTTTCTGAGATTGCACATCTCTAAACTTGAACTTCCTTTATGCTTTGGCAACAAGCTGAAAATGAAATAGCTTAGTTGAGAAGGAAGTGAATTATTAACCCTTTCAAAATGCTAAGAGCATTAGCTAATGAAAACACCGTATTTTAGAGATCTTTGAGAATTATGGTGTATAGTTTAGAGGACTCACAAGGGAAGTGACTGAAATACAAACTAGAAACCCAGGATGTTTTTAAGTCATGTAACTAACTTTTAAGCTATAAAAGAAAAAACCCTAAATTACATGTCTTGCAAATGAATTACATGAGGGTACAACAGACCACTATGTGCAATATTAACTAAACACTCAGATGTTAGACTAGAGGGTCCAAAATATTGTTTCATTTTAGTATAAAGGAGACCCACAGCTCTTTTTATTGCATGCTTTGGCTACGCTTCTGTGGGTTCCCAACTGTGAATTTTGACTGCACATTAGGTATGGAATAATCCAATTTTGAACAGCAAAACTTGGCAGACTCAACTGCATTTCCCTGATTCAAACACAAGATGTTTTAGTTTTGTACAGTTTCCACATCAAACTTGAAAATTGTGTTTAGGGTACAAAAGCTACACCAAAACCAGACTGGATTTTTCTGAAGCTAGTCACCCATCCATTAAAATCGATAATAAAGAGAAAGTATAGTTAAATTTAAAGCGCAGTAAAAGGAGAAGAATGTACCACCCACATTGGAACAAATGAGAGAACGACGACTTCCATTGACAGTTGCTTTATTACTGGAAAAATGCTTTTTTGGGGGGATTGTATTGCATGAAGCCAAAGGCAAAATCTTGCTGCTGTTAATCCTGGCCTTTGGCAGCTGGAAATCTGTGCTCCAGCTCTGTCCAGCCTACTCCTTTTGGAGAGCAGTGGCAAAGATGATCAATTTCTACTCTGCTGCATCCGTAGCTCATGCTAAAAGTCTGCTGTGATCAGACACCCTTCAAACATTCCCCCTTCAGTAACAGCACTTCAGTCCTCGCTGAGCCCAAAATGCCAGGCAAACCTGGTGGAAAAAGGCTTTCTGCCTTAAGCCAGTCCCGCTTCTTGAGCTGGGCAAGTTGGTTCAGTTCGTCTAAAAGACAGGGGCTAAACCGGGCATCAACACACGGCAGCCAGTGCTGGGGTTTTGGCAACTGAGGGTTTTTTGCACTGTCTCCAAACCGTGGCGATGCGGGAGCTGCTTTGTGCGCAGTTCAGCGATTCCCTTTGGCGTCCGTGAAACTGATGGGCAAAAAAGGAGAGGATGGTGCCTGGCGCAGCTCCCCCAGCTCTACCCGCCCGTGCTCGCGGAGCCATCTCATAAATCTATCTCAGTCTAGTTACTGGGGCGGCAGAGCCTGCTAGTGTCGGTGATTGCTCGTTAGATAATATAGTGACAATTATCCCTAAGGAAGAGGGGGCTATAGCCTCTGCTTTTAGCGTGCAAATTAAGCCAAGTTTGGAGTTACTACATAAAATCACCAAATTCCAGGCTGTCATTACTGCAGTTAGTTTTTCAGAATCAGTCTTAATTGAACTAATTATCAGAGACTTCCACAGGTGTTTTGAGGCTTTAACAAAACACTTTATAACACTTTTAATCATGCTTCCATTGAAGGCAATGACAAAAACGCTTCAATGGAGTAGGATCAGCGTACCCACAATGCAGATTATTTATTTTTCTTGTATAACTAAATGATGACATAAATTTGCAGCTGGTACAATAGGAAGCTTTAAACTCAGGTACTTGTGATTCATTATAATTGGAATATTTAGACAAATAGAGCCTCAAATCAAAAATAGGTAAAGCAAATTAATAGCTAATTTGGGATGTTACCGAGAATAGCATCATGAAGACACAGAAGGTGGAAGCACTGCATTTCATACTCATTCTAGATGAGCTAGCCTGCAAACACCAGCCCTACGGCATCAAAATCCTTCCGACACAGCACCTATTGCAAAGGCAGAGGGAGACTCTGCCCTGCGCTCGCTAAAGTTTGTGTGTCTAACTCGGTCACAGTAATTAGGACTCCACATGAATTGATAATAACAACTTATTGATTTCAGCAGGATTACTTATCAGCTCATCAGCTGATATGTGCAAACAAAGGAATGTGCTGCCCATAACAATAACGTTTAGATCTGGTTTCCTACAGCGTTTTATTTTGCACAGTCGTTTCCATCTACAGAGCGGTGCATGCAGCCTGCTCCCTTTTTGACCCGGCCAGGTGTTCCCTACCGCCCGCGCTGCACACTGTTAGCATGACTGCGCGGAGTGTTGAATCAGGGCTATCGCACGGTCCGTAATGTCAGAACACGGGTAGGACAGTAGTTGTTGCTTTACAGGAACAGGGGGTTTTTTTAACTACAGCTTGCCTGCTACTGAAAAGCCAAGCGTGGGATTTGGGTGCCAGGGCATAGGGTGGCCTCGGGTGCCTGAGACACCGGTGCGGAGCAGTCAGGTGTGACCTGAGCCTTTCTAGAGTGGCAGCCAGAGGCCAGGCAGGGTGCTCTAAAAACAGATCCCCTGTATAAAATGGGACTAAACACCCTGGTTTAGCCACCTGAGCCTCTCCTCAAACGTCTGTCTATGACCCCCGTTGTCTGGTAGCACTAAAAAAGGCTGGGACGCAACCAGCTCTCCCCAGCAAAAAAGTGTATGGACAAAAGGTAATGGCAGGCTCCACCGTATGTTGCTTTAGCTAGAGCACCTAGAGGGGAGGAAGAGTAAGGTAACTTAGCCAAGCTTTCCAGAAATGTGTTATGGGTAATCTAGTGAGGGATACAATGCCCAAGGGCAATAAAGATGTAGGAACACAGAACAGAGCTAAAAGCAGTCATCTGGTCCTTCTCACAGCCTCACCAGGATCAAATTTCTAACAGATGTCTGCATCACCTGTCCTTTATAAAAAACTTTGACGCAAACAGAGTCCTCAGTCTTTCCAAGCAAGTCATTCAAGTGTCTCTCTATCCTTAACATTCAGAGGCTCTCTCATTTTTTATTAACCTGCCTTGCTGTAGTTTAAACTCATTATTTCTTGTAGCTTTTTATGTATTTGATGACTTATTGTGACATCTTCCCTCTGTTGTAATCACTTAAATTGTGCCACTTCTTTCCTTTTGATCTTTTTTTTTCCCTGCTAGACCACGTTTTCTAGACTTCTGATAATAACACTTAGTGCTTTCACCTGGCCGCTCTCCAACTGCAAAAGCCCTGACTCTTCTCCACCTCATCTCTCACTCCTTACTGAATCCTTTGTAAAGTATATGAGGCTGGTCCTAGCCCTCAGCGCCACCATCAAATGTATGGGTGGCATCAGAACAGTCAGATATTAGTTGTGTGGCTTATGCTAGATGTCCCAAGGGTTTCACATGGTGACTGCCATCAAGAAAAAAGTGTATTCACAAAAAAGATCAAGTAATGAAAGCCAGACAGAAATTACAGAAAATCTGGAGTAATGGACATTCTTTTTTTCTTTTTTTTTATGCATTGTGTCTCACAACTGATATCAAAGTTCAGATTTGTTCCTTGACGTTGTTTGACCTTCAAAAGGTGTGAACTTTATTCAGCAAGAAAGAAAGGTTTCCAAGGTTTCATGTAGTTCTGCTCAAAGAATCCCTTTCCTTTTTCATTCAATATTTAACTATTTTTATTTGACCTTGTGTCTAGTTCTTAGTGAAACATTAGAGCAGTGTGGAACTGTAAAATTGTTGCATGGTTACTTCTCTCTCTTCTTAAAATTAGACATCACTGTCAACTCAGTTGTAGTGCACTCACCTCTAGAGGGCCATCAGTTTCTGACAACTTTAATTTTTCATACTCTAAAAAGGAAGCATTTAATTGGAAAGGAAACCTCTCTCCGAACCAGTGCAGCACTATCTTGCTGCATCCACAGGAAAGCAGACATACGCAGTAGCTCAAAGAGAAGTGCGAACTACTCTCATTTTACTCTGCCCACCACTGGAAATAGCCAGTCAAAATTCAATATAAGACTATGTAAATGTTCTCTGGGTAAGGGGGAGGGAGGGCAGGAGGGAGGAGTATTGCAATTCCAGAGAAATCTGGACGAATGGACCATCGTTATTTTGTCCATGAACTCTCACAGCAGATATCAGAGTTCAAAGCTGTCAATCTCCCTGGCCATCAGCTTCCAAACTGGATGGGTAGGAAAATGCTCTAAATGGATTATTTTAGCAACTCTTTGATTTCAAGGATATATTTCTCTTGAATAGATTACAATATGCATGTGATTATTTTGTTGGAGCTGCAACAAATCGTGAGAATTAAACATTTTCTTCCACATCGCAGTGTGATTAAATAGAGACTAGACTGATATAATATATATAATATATGCATGGTACCTATCTTAAAAACATCATCTTAGAGAGCTATCACCAAAGAGACAAAGGGCCATATTAACTTCTGGCATACCACTTGTTCAGACAAACTGGAGTGACATTTGCATCTCTTCCAGATGAGATCTTATAGCTGAAAAATTGTGATAGGTAAGAGACCGTTGTTGAAATTGCTAGATTCTGTACCAGGCACTTTAAAAGCACCCAAATGGCTTATTTTTCAGCTGTGAAATACAAGTCTTTTCCACTGTTCTGGAAACATGGGATTCAAGGTGACTTCACAGGGTGTTAATGGACGAATGATCTGCACCCTGCTAACAATATTTCATGAGCAATGATGTAGCAAATAACATAGTCTATTACACTGTGCCACCAGATGCCATCTGAAAAACACGTTCCTGGCTTTAACATCCCAGACTTAATCAACTTTCCACAGAAACGACACTGATGCCCACTGTAAAAGACAGTGCGTCCCCGGAGTTGAGTAGCAGCTCCTTAGATGTGGTAGTAATGTTGTCCCATTTTCAGTATCTCTCCCACCAATTGTATCTGTAGTGGCTAATAAATGGTGAGGGCGTTAGTCTTCCCTTCAGTCTGTACTGATACTGCTAAGTATGGGACACTTGGTTTAGTATGAGGCACGTCTCTCTGTGCTGATTAAAAGAAACTACCACCTTTGAGATCTCGTGGTAAAATACAGTTGATTTTAAACAAAATCCTTAAGTATTACCAGGGGGAGGGCATCCTGAAAGGCAAAGATACCTGTGGAGTCCTGTTGTTTAGGCGGCTAAAACCAGCTGATTATAAGCAAGGAGGATGCAAGCAGTCAGTGGGACTGGAGCACATCAGAAGTTTGAGAGGTGCTCAAGGTGTGTTAATGCCCTTCAGCGACTCTTTTGACCATCAGCAGCCTCCACGTCTGCACCTTGGACACCCACTGCACGGTTTGGTCTCATCTCCCTTTTGGGTCCAAAGGATGGGCAAGGGAAGGAATGAAGTTGAAGACACATACGTCTTTCCTCAAAGTACACTGTCTTCAGAATATACTTTCTTTTGCTTTTTCAGTTACTAGACACTATGATAAACATTTCATTGCAAATCACTTCTCCTGGAGTACCATTAGAGTGATCAATGTTTTAAATGGAGTGAACCCATTCTGAAGAAGAGAAGTTGTAATGACATGCGTGATTTCTAGTGAAATCCCGTTCAAACTTGCTCCCAAGGGCTTACGAACAATGATTAAGGGGACAGATGCACCAGGACATGAAAGGAATTTGCTCCAAATATATTGCCTAGTGATTTGTTTGAAGTTTGAAATATGTTTCCAAAAGTCAAGGCCTTGCTGTTTACCCATTTTGTTTAATAACAATTTCTGCTGTGGTTAACTTGCACCAAAATAAATTTGCCAGCCAGCATTAGTAAAAATATCCGCTGTAATACCTACTCCAACTGGCTAAGGAAAAAACTCTTTAAGAGCCCATGCTCACTGCTTAGGCCCTGCCTAGGGTGAGTGTTACACAGAAAATAACAAACTTTAGTGACATTTTCATGGAAGAAAATGAAAATTTATCTCTGATCTTTTGCAGTTCAGCCATTGGTAACTGTTGTAATTGTATTCTTTTGAAGTTGTATCACATCAGGTTGAATAAAAAGACATATAAGTTGCTCTGAGCTATCTGGATGTAAGCAAAGTAACAGTGCCAATAGTAGTCACTGATGATGGGCAGAAATTAATAGAAATTCAAAAAGAAAGAGGTGAGGAGAATAGCTGAGGAGGAAGTAACTGTAAGAATTTATAAATTCTGAATTACATCTTACAGAACACGGTGAATATGGGGACTATTTTCTATTAAACTTATTTTTACGTTGATTTTTTCTCCTTTTCCTTATCTTTCATTTTCCTTTTCTTATATGTATAATTAAAACAATATATAATTAAAACCATATATATGTATATAATTAAATCCTATATACATATGGGTTTAATTTTAAAAGAAGGCTTTGGACAGAAAGACGACAAAGCAATAGAGAAAAAAGTAACTCCAGCTTCCTTTTTCCCAAACCACTATCTCACATTTTTTTAGAAGCGTGAAGCACCACTGAGATGCCAGTAGGCTTTACTTCTGTAAGATAGCCAGCTGCACAGTGCCGTAACCTTTCTGTCCATTTTAAAGCATCCATATTAGCAGCAAGAGAGATTTTATGTCAGGGGAATCTATCCCTTCGCCTCACTCCTCTTTCAACTTGTAGTAGAAAGCTTGGTGACCACTCAGTTTTTGCCTACATCTTGATACGGTTCCCTGCAAACTTCCACACTCATACAGTTAACTTCTTCTCTTCAGCAATAAAATCCAGCAGGAAGACTTTTAGAAGCAGCCAGGAAGGCAATATTTTCCCCGCTCAAGTAAATTTCGCTTGGCATTTTGTTTCGCTGCTCTTGCGGGTGCCCGTGCAGCCCATTCCCCTGCAGGGCTCAGCACGAGCAGCAGCCTGCAGATGCAGAATAACTGCACTTAATCTGCAGCAGGAGCTCTCAGTACTTGGTTCTTTTCCGAACACTTGACTGGGAAAATTGGCTGGGGAACCAGAGACCTGACTCAGGGAGCGAATACAAGGTATGAGCGGCAACCTCCTTGTTTTAACACCTGGAGACAAAGCACACACAAAGGAAGAGAGCGGGTTATTGAAAGACTTCTCTCAGAGGTGTTCTGCCCCACCCTGACCTTTCCCTCCTGCGTTACGCTTTAGTTAAATATTGTCATTCTCTCTCCTGTGAAATTACAGTGACTTGTCATGTAGTGAGGGCACCAGCGTCCCTGTGGGAAAAGAGGAGGAACGAAGCTAGGCAGCAGGTCCTGCCTGGCATGAGCTCGTTTCCAGCCGCAGCTGGATAGGATCACTGATCGCTGCTAGCTCGTCTCGTTTCTCTCAAGTCGGTATCCTGGCAGGCACTGGGCAAATTACTCCAATACCTGAGTTTCTCTGGCTGTTAAGAGACGTAAGACTGTTATACTCTCCCCTGAGACGTGAGTTTATAAGGATTAATTAGCTCCTGTTTGTAAAGCAGTTTGTAAAGAAGAAAATGACCGTGGGAGGACCAAGTACTAATGTTACTAAATTGGTGTTGAAGCAAATAGCTCTTTGCTAACTGTAGCTTTACTGAGGAAATAGAAAAGACAGGTCTCCAGCACATTGCTTTCAATCCAAAGCTAGTTCATAACCCCTTACCCTGCTGGATGAGCTCTCGGTTATTTCCCATCGTTCTCCAAAGTTTCCCACAGGCTGTGGGCGTAAAGTAGCATCTCTGCAGAGATACAGCCGGCGAGGGAGTGAGCTGGTATCTCTCCAGCAGTGAGACCACAGCAGGTGACCCCAAAGCAGGGTCCCTTCCTGGAGGTCCCTCAGTCCTGGACCAGCTGCAGGCAGCTCTGCAGTGGCCGGGGTCCATGCATGAGACCAGACGTACCGTGGTCCAACCTTTCTCCGGACTCAGTCTCGGCACACGTGAATGAGTGGTATCTTTTCTTTTAGCTCTGAGACACTTGAAATTCACCCAGATCTCTTAATTCTGTGTTGCTCTGTGTCTCACAGTAGGTCTTTTTAACTCCTGTCTCTAAATGAGGCAGATCTTCCTGGCCACAGGCAGTTCATTTAAATATAAATGTGAAAGCTGTGCTGGAGGAAATGGTTTCTGCTCAGCTATTTGATTATGAAATCAAATCCTTTCTCTGCTATTTTCAAATTGGTGGCTAACGGATGGTAAGGGTGAAAAAGGGGGGACTGCAGGGCCAGGTTTACATGAATTAAAGACATTCATTCCTGTGTGTGCTTTAATCTATATTGAAAGTAGTGTGTTTTCAATTATAACCTGAGCCTATGGGATTTTTTTTTTATCTCTAAAGCAATAGAGAGAAAAGCCTTTAACCCTCAGGAAATTGTTAAATGTAGGATTATACATCAATGATATCAATTATTCTTTCTTATGTTCACAAATGATAACAAAGAGATGAATTGATGGGTAAGATCTCTACTTCAGGCAACAGGAAACACCAGCTACAAGTAAAATAAAGGCATGGATAAAGAAACAGCTAGCTGAGCTTCCCTGAAACACAGAAATGAAATGCTGAAAGCACAGGAATCCAATAGTGATTTCTGATCCCTGGTGTCACAGAAAATCACTCAAGGAGTTGTCTTCTGAGTGAAGTGAATGGATGGGTCCTCTCTTTTTCAGAGGAAGTCAAAGGGCAACCAATACATCGGTATTCTCTTCAACGTCCAAATGTGCTTGTGGTTTCAAACTTAAGTCACAACAGTGAGGTCTCCCTCCACCATAATTTGAGTTTTGGAAGGAGCAATGCAACTTTTGAAGGCCAGAAAGCGTGGGCTAGATTCCCCTAGTTCCCTGTCCTCATGCCTTGAGCTGCCTTGTCACAAACTCCCTTGCCTTCTTCTCTCTACAAGTCACTCTTCCCTACTCAGTGCCTGAAACTCTTTAACATCGCGAGAAAGAATTAATTCCCCTGAATGCATTCAATTTTGTCTAAATGTCTACTCACTGGAGAGATTCACAAAAGCACACGTGTTGTATTCTTCCTATAGCTTAGCATTTTGCAGCCTTGCAAATCTTTGCTCTTTATCTATCGAAGCCTTCATCAGCACGTGCAGGTGCTCTATGGAAAACTGTCTGGTCCTGGGATATTGACTCCTATTCTTCTATGCAACTGCTGGAGTGATTTGTGGAAGGCTAAGTATTAAGGATTCTTCTAATATTATTCTTCTATATAAACATCACTGCTGTTGCCACAGGGGTGATAGTCACTTGCTACTGGGAATTAAAGATGGGCAGGAAGGTGTCCAAAAAAGTATCATGAGAACCTACAACCCAAATAACTTAAATAGCCTGTGTAAAGCCAAGCGAATAGAAAGGCAGCAAATAAATGTATCACACAGTAGATGAGCAGAGATGATGTGGATATTGCCTTGCTCTTGAAACTTTCATCTGTAAGCTATAAGACAACCGTTCAGGAATTGACAGTGGAGTAATTTCTTGAGCAACAAGAAGTGCTTCAATCTTTGTAAACGCTTTTGCAGTTTAAGCCTAAAAAAAAAGTAATAAAAGCCACAAAAAAATAGGAAAAGGCCATTTATGCTTACCTATAAACCATGTGTCAATACCTTAGTTATTATGAGACAGGGTTTATTCATACTTTGCCTTATAGTGACTCCTTTCTTTATACCATGCTATAATTTGTTTGGCACAGTCTAATCAAAAGAGTGTGTGTGTGTGCGTGTGTATGCATGTTTGTGTGTGTGTGGTTTTTAGGATCTGTGGTTATGCAATCCTTTGGGAAAAATTAAGATATACAGCCTGTTTGTAATAAACAATCCCACAGCTTAATTTATTCATTCTGTGTTCTTGCTTTAAAGATCTAAACAGAGCCTCATATGCAGTAAACTTCTGTTTCACTCATTGCCTCTCACAGGAGATGAATGGTGTATTCAGAGGAGGATTCAGACTTCATTTAGACCCTGCTTCACGGTCAGTGGTTATAATTGTCTGAAAAGGTAGCAGTGGGCATTAACCAGAATCTTACTGATACAGCAAGTAGCCAAGTGTGTTCTTTCTTTGAGTTTGTCGCTGTACTCACACACAGTGTATAGCAAAAGCATTTGGTTTAACTAATCTAGTTGTAATTATACCTCATTCAAGAAAATGTCTTTTTTTATTTCTTCCATGCAGGATTTCCTCAGTATTTCAGATCTCATTTCCCCTTTACCACCTAGGGAAAAAAAAAAAAAAAAAAAACTTTCTGAGATAAGCTCTAGTTCAAAGTTTCAGAGAGATGTAATTTGTTTGTATGTTTTCTGTTTCTTACTCCATTTTGGTTCCAGACATCCAAGACATTTTGATATAACTGTGGAATGGAAAAAACATCTGGACTGGAAAAGCATTGTAGGAGATAATCAAATGCTGGTAAAGGTAATAACAGAGCATCTGATATTCATCAAATGTAAATTTAGTAAAGGTAATTAAAAGAAGCACATAAAACTGAAAAAGGAGAGGCAGATCACAGGATAATGCCATGGAATAGTGGTTTTTTAAATGGTCTGTGTTCCTCCAGGTTTGAGAAACCGTCATTGTGAAGGTTCATGTCTGTCCTAAATACTGTGCTATAACTTGCACTTCATTGCACACTACATATTCTAATCTGCTCTCAGTCTGCAATATATTTATACATGAGTGCTTCATACAACAGGGCTGTAGCCAGATTGGTAACAGTATGTAGCATTTAAAGATGAATCTATTTGGTTAACTAAAAATGCAGTAAAGTGCGTTATGAAATTGACCCAGAGCACCTCTGCCTATAATTCCCTCTGACATAAATTATACCTCTCCAAAATAATGTAAAAAAAAAAAAAAAAAGCCCCAAACCAGCTGTATATGTGTGCAAAGATGCACATATTCGATATCTTCAAGCATCTGACCTATTGGTCCTCAAGGATATAAATATCTGAAGGGAGAGTGCAAAGAGGACAGAGCCAGGGTATTTTATTTTTAGCGGTCACCAGTGACAGGACAAGAGGCGATGGGCATAAACCGAAACACAGAAGGTGCCCTCTGAACATCAGGAAACACTTTTTTCCTGTGAGGGTGACTGAGGTTGCCCAGAGAGGTGGTGGAGTGTCCCTCCCTAGAGATGTTCAAAAGCTGTCTGGACATGGTCCTGGGCAACTGGCTGTAGGTGGCCCTGCTTGAGCAGGGGAGTTGGACCAGATGGCCTCCAGAGGTCCCTTCCAACCAATCTGTGATTCTATGAATTTCAGTTTTAGAAATATATGGGTTTGGTTCTGGAGGTTCCTGTATCAATTTCCAGCCACATTCAAGGTTAGTGAGCGAACCAAAGTGAACAGCTTGGAAGCAATCCTACTGATGCTCTTTCAGCCTGCTCTCCATGGCATCGCTGATTCTTGTAGGGTCCAGGACAGGTTAAAAAACTCCCAGACAAACAAGGAATTATTTTTCCACCTACTTGGTGAGAAGCCTCACCAATATTGGCAGAAAAACTCTTTTGCAGAGTAACTTTCCAGAATAACTGTATTCTTTTATCCTTCTAATTGTTTGCTTATGTGTGTCAGTACAATATCCCATGGACAGAAATTTTCATTCCCTCTTACGTTTTCTTCCTCAAAAAGAAAGCTAGACTTTTGATCTCTGGCACAGGTTCTGCAATATCTCTGTTCAGTTCTTTGCCAAAGACTTCCTACATGACATAGATTATGTTGCTTTATTCAAGCAATAATCCACAAAGCTCCCACTGGTTTCAATGTATCTCAGGAGTTTTAGGCTTTAATGTTTGCATCTCATTTCCTTATTTGTGAAATATAGCTAAAAATGGCTGCCCTTTATGCATCTTCTCCACCTAGAAAATAATCTCTTTGTGGTAGACACAGTCTCCCGCTATATGTTGGATGATGTCTAGCACAATAAGTCATTCATCTTGGCTGGGAAGACTCTCAGAGCTATCGCTGTCCAACAGCGGCAGTAGGGAGGAACGCCATTTACACCTCTGGGTTTTCTTACATGAAAGTTGGAATATTTCACCTAGAACTACAGCAGATCAAAATTCAAATAGTATATTTCTTTTGAGGGAAGAAAAATCTGCAGATATTTCATCCTGAGGTTTGTGGGTCTGGGCAAGGGATTACATTTTTGAAAAATAAAAGCTTAGAGAAAAATGGACTGGCCTCAACAAATAATAGTAATACTAGAAAGTGTAATAATTAATGAGACTGACAGTTGAAATGGCTCATTCTTTTTTTGCAATATAGGCCTGCAATGTTACAAACTATCTCCAAAACCAGATCTTACACATAATAGTGGAATCTAACACTGCTCCGCAGCAGTTTGTCACAAATTCCAGAAGAATGCTGTCTGCACACACCCCGATATTTTGTACTGTTTGGTGAAAGCAATTCCCTCAAAGAGCAAAGGAAAAAGAAAATGAGCAGTTGGTCCCACAACTCATCTCAAGTTTCCTTTGGTGACTCTCTTCCATTTCTTTTTCATGAGGTCTTTGACAAGTAGCAGCAGCAGTTATAAGATTTTCATTTCCTGGAACATTTCTTGCCAGGCTAAAAGCTAAGGGTTCTTTTTTCTTTTCTTTTTTTTTTTTTTTTTTAAAGATAGGTGTACAGAATGACTGGAGGAGAGATTCATGACCTACTTTTCCCAAACTGAATATTGAGCTTTGTGTACTTTCTGATATGAAGTAGGGAGTTCTTCCCATTAGAAATCTCCTCGGGCCCATTTATGTTAGCCTTCCCATGGCAGAACAACAAGGCAAGGTATAACTTGGGTGGAGGAGGAAATCCTAGCGTCATCCTTGAGGAGTAAAAGACTGCTGAGTGTCAGTGAACAGGTTTCTGTGCTTTCAGTAAATAAATAAAATCTGAATTAAAACAAAGAGACAGTCTCCTTTGCTGAAGGGAGTCCATGTGCATTGCTCAATCAGGACTAAGAAAACAAGGTTTAAGCAGTAGAACATGTCAAAAATTAGGAGTTGTGGGAAAAGGTCATATGAATGCGCTCCACTCCATATTAGAGCCAGTTAGGACAATTAGACACCAAGACTAATCATTTTATGTAACACTGACTAACGCTCCTTGCCTTCAGTATCATTCCATCACTTGCGAACCGAGGGGATGTCTGACGGAGACCACAGCATCCCAACAATTTGGCTGTGCTGTTTAAGAACGTCCCCCAACCAGAGCCGTCCATCAGATCGCTGGGCGGCAGCAGTGACATTTCGGTAGACGTGTTTAATTACGTGGGTGAAGTAGGCCCATCATCAATAGTGCTGACATTTCGAAGAGCTATCACCTCAGGATAAGCCAGCTCTAAAACTAATCTCTTTTCTGTCCTTCTCCATCTGCCCTGACAAATAAAGCTGCATGAGTCAGATTTTTAAACAGAGGTAGAACCTAAAGAGAGGTGCAGAGCACAGAGAGGTCCATTTAAGAGCCCATAAGCAGCCAATTCACACTGAAACTCTCGGTGGCCTGAACATTTCTTTAAGAGCCTAACTTCAGCTGTGGTTCCCCAGATACCTTCAGAAATCGCAAGGAAAAAAGAGAAAGGATGGTCCCATAGTGCAAAGTACTTGAATCTGCTTTTATTAGCTGGCAGACGAAAGTTAACCCAAATAAACGCAGTTACATTGGCCAGGAAGAGGTGCAAAAGCAGGTAAGTTTAATCTCACTAGCCCGTGCACGCCCTGGCTGGTAACGCCACTTGGTCAGCCGCCCAACGTAGCTGCCGCTGCAAAGCAGCGAGACTCATGCTCGCGCTTTTCCACTGCTGCCGACTCAGACCGGTGCCATGAACCAAAGCAAAAAGTCAAATCTCGGGCTCTGAAGAATCAACAAACGTGCTGTTAGAAATAAAAATGGGAGTTGCTTTAAGGAAATAATGCAAAAGCAAAAAGAAGGCACGGCAGCATGCTAGGGATTTGCAGATGCAGGATGCAGCTGTCGTTGCTTCAAACACAGAGCAACTCGGCAACGTTACACAGGATGTACGTGGGAATCTGTCATTTCTCACGGGGTAATAGAAAGCATTTAGTTGTCTTATTTAACATTTTTACTCTTCTTTACTCTTGTGTTTACATGGGACACAATATCTCAGAAAGGAAAGGGATTTTTTCATCTTTCCTGCTTGAAAGTAGGAGCCAAAGGGAATTTGGGGGAGTCCATCTACCCACAGGATCTCAGGGCCAGCGGGGCTCTGCTCCTGGCTGTAACAGGAGCAGAAAGAGGGGCACAGAAAAGGGAGCAACAAAAAAGTTGTTTCTCAGCCATGGTGCAAACGGGAGCAGGCCAGAGATGCTGCAGCCTGTGCCAGCAGAGCGCATCCCATCTGTGGAGTCCATAAACAACCGAGGATCTCCAGGCTACAGCAGGGCCCTGACCGCTCACCGACATGTCTTACGGCCTGCTCACTGCGGGGGACAAGCTCTGGGAAACTGATGTCGCTTCACTTCACAGTTTTCCTTTCTTGTTTGCTTCCCGGCTGCTCTTCTTGGGTGCCACTGACGGGCACAAACATGGCAGCAGACAAAGCTCAAGAGTTAGGCCCAGTTTTGTCCTCCACTGCTGTCTCCACCAGAGCTTTTGCTTACTGCTGAATTTTCATTTTGTGCTCTGCAAACCTTCCATTAGAAGTTTGAACCAATATTTTGAAGGATGAAAATCGTAACATTTCATCTGAGAGATACTGAAATAGAACAGTCCACTGTTTAAAAAAAAAAGAACCCTCTTAAATCATCTTCTGCCAAATGTTGCTTGAGGCATCAAGTAATTCTTTACTAATTAAAACAATTTCTTAATAATTAAAGCAATTGGGCAAAAGCTATGGTTTTGGTTTTTTAAAAAAACTAACTACATGATATTTATTTTATTCACTGTAGCAGACAGTTCTATTTAAGGGAACTATTTTTCTCTGTTAAAGCTGTTCCCATAGGGTAAATCTTTTCAAGACTACACCCTGAAAGCTGAGGGCATATTTCCTGTTTATGGCCGTACAAAACCAAAAAGGCTTTTCTGCGGTGGTCCCAGGGCACTTCTCCCGAGCTGAACCATTGCTAGTATGTTTTCCAAACAAGTCAACATACCAATTTCCTACAACCTGGAAATCGATTTTTTTTTTTTTTTAATTTATTTTGAGGAAATGAAGAAAGTTATTATGTTTAGCCACTGGACCTGACTCATGCTGACCTAAAGAGCTTCTCGGCCCCTGTCCTCTGCCGCTGACTCAGTGATCCCTGCAGGGGAGGCTGAGACCGCTCCAGCTTTTGACATTGAACGTGCACTGCAGGCTTACGCAAGCGCTCATGCATCTACTTAGGTCTAATGAAAATGTACCCGGGATAACTTTCCTACAGCCATTTGTCGTTCTTACGTTGCTTCTGTCCACACTGACAAATTCAACCGACAGCTTTCAATTGCTTTCAAGTGCTCCTTTTGAATCTAAAAAGTTAGGTGGAAATAGCTACTAATTTTGAGTCTTATAGCATCCAGCTCCATGTTATAAGTACATTTCTAAATGCTTTTTATATCACCCTTGTGGCCTGTCATTTCTTTTTTTTTTTTTTTTTTTCCAGAACCACAACTGACTGGCTGAAGTATAAAAATTGCTGAAGGGCATTTTCTATCACACTTTAGGCAGCTGCACACAAAATTGATGGAAAATTAACTTTCCAAGGTGAGCTGAGTTTAATTCCTAATTTGCTGAAAAGGAGGAAATATTTAAGACACTTTGGCCTTGAAGAATTTGGAATGATCTTGTAAGAGGACAAGAAATTTTCTGGCAAACCACATAGTAACAAACTTTCCTACAGCTTGTTCAGTGCACGAATAATTTTTTTTTTCATCCTCTTTGAAAAGTGAACAGAAACGTATGAACATCAACACTTTTTAAAAATTACAAATTAGAAACCAAAACTATATTGGTGAGGACTTTTTACGCAGGACGATTCTGGTACAGTGTGCTTTGATTAGGTGAGATGTGCCCTGAGGAGTGCCATGATTTGTTTAGATAGTGTTGACAGGGACAAGCTTAGCTAGTAAGGAGGGAAGGAAATTTGGGGAATCAAGTCCAAGGGAACAGGAGAAAGACTGGACGGGCTGAGCACAGCATAGCTTGGCCATTAGGTCTGTCAAGTTGGTGAGGACACTTCTTCACCTCTCTGCTTTTTACCTGCTCCTGACGTGATGTCCTACAGAAGGACCTGCTCGTATCTTGTGTGCTGAGTTGGAAACCTAGCTGCTTTGTTTTCCCAGTGTCTCTTTAAGGCTCTAGAGAGGAATTCTGAATTTAGATCTGTCTCCAAGGTTCCTAAGATCACAATATTTCTTTTTAACATTTTTTTTTGCCTCACTGTTAATTTCCCTGATCACTCTCAGATCAATTATCTTATTCTCTTTCAGCCACCTTGAGCGACATCTCCCGCCTTCCATCATACTCCTGCATTTCTTCCTACCTTGATATAAAGTACAGAAGTTTAGGATGGAAGTCTGATTTTTTTTTAATTTTTTTTCCATCTCCATATCTTGCTTTCTAATTTACCTCAGGCTACATCTAACAGATTGATCAAGAGTTGATCTACAGCAAACCTTCGTTAAGCAAAATGATGATCAGAGCAGTTGCTGTCTGGCAAGCATCAAACATCTTGTCTGTACTTTATACTGTTCTATTCTAACTCTGCTGATAAATGCAGTCCTGACTTCTTCAGGTGTAAAGGCAGGTACTGCGTTCACACAGGACATCTGCCTTTATCTCACTGGCTCATGAGATATCGTGAGCATTTATCTCATGGATATTATGACTTCATCGTTAGCTCCCCTCATTCAATCTTTTACTTTGGGTTATGATGGGTTTTGCAAACCCAAACCATTTGCCACTGACTTTGTTTTTTTATTGTAGGTGACTTATGTTATCAGTACATCCCTTAAATTTTAGGGCAACGCGATGTTTATCGTAGTGAATAAATGATTTAAATCACTGTTGACACTGTCGCTTTTACATCATTATAAATACCTTGGTTCGAAAGGATTCAGGCTGTGTGATGAATTCCAATAAATCTCTTCCTTAATATTGTCAGGGCTTGAAATGGAAATGTCTGCAGTAAGGAAAAGACAGAATTGTTAAGGTGTCATACTTATCTCTGAAATAAATGGTGAGTTTTTTAATCTTTGCCATCGGGAATGATAAATGTTTCTGCAGTTGCTTATTGTAGTGCTGCACTGAAGGCCTCCTGGATTCTTTCTTTGGTTGTGCAGAATTATTAGGGTAGGCACGCCAATGAGGAGTATTTTGTATTTTGATGTACAGAGTTAAAATCTGTGGTACATAAATCTGTGTTTGCCCTGCCCATAGTGTCCTGAGTCTCTGCAAGACTAAGGGAAGGTTCTCATTGAAACCAAGACCACTTCATATTACACTGACAGGGAAAAGTGTTCTTAAAGTAGGATTAAATTATGTCTAAACTCCCTTTGAGTGGTACTTTTTTTTTTTTATATATACTCTGAAACAGCTCAAGGTGGCCTCAGTGTAACCGAGGATCAGATTCAAGGAAATACAGTGTCAGTAAAAAGAAATACCGTTTTTCATTTTTGCTGTGGATGTTTGTGTCTTTCCATACAGTGTTTTAGTATTTGTGAAGGATTTTTAGTAGAAATCAATGAACATTAGTAACGACAAAGTAATATAAGAAGCTGCATTTCATAGAATCATTTTTATGGGCAAAATAGCAATGTGTTGGCTTACAGGATTCACAGCACAGGGCAGCGCTAGGGAGGAAAGGATCTATAAACCATTCAACCTCACTCGTCTCACGTAATCTACACAGAAATCTAAGCGCAGACCACTGACAGCTTTAAAATGGAGCAAAATACCTTCAGCAGTCTCACAAAACTGAGGGAAATGTCACATCTAAACCAAAACCATAAAAAAGAGGAAATAAAGCACAAAATAAACAGGGGATCTGATGGGTATTTTAACAGTGGGATAGAAAAGATGAGACCTAGGTGGTATTTTACATCAGGTTAAAGAGGCAGGGACATGTGAGAAGGCGCTGGCCCCCTGCCCCCTGCCATGGGACAGGGAGCTCCAGGGCCCCCCAGCACCGCCAGTGCCAGCCCTGCGGGCATCCCCCCTTTGCGGGGAGAGGAGCGGCCTCGGCCCCTTCAGCCCCTCAGGCAGGCTTTCTCGTGTGTCCCTCATCTTGCCAAAGCTTCCCTCTGTGAGGGAATTTGAGACGCGAGGCTCCCTGGGGCAAGCATCAAGTCTGCCATCTGCCTTTTTTTCTGAGACAAGATGTATTAGCCAGTGCTTGCTAAACCATGCGTATAAACACCAGCTAGGACTAACAGAAAGTATGAGTCTTGTAGCTGTTGCATATTGCTTGGGACTCTAAAAGGCTCATTTTCACTGCCTGGTGTTCATAACATGAAAGGTATTTTGTAGTCAAAAATACCACCATGGTAACCTGATCTGACCTTCTAAAGAACAGAAGCCCAAGAGGCTAATTAAGAGAGATGCTTGAATTACTGTTTCTTGCAGGAGTGTAGTGCAAATCCTACACCACAGAACCTGAAAATTCATTGTCTAAATGAGTTAAGAGTCAAAACTACGACTGGAATTTAAACACCTCGTTGTCACCATCCCATCCGTGTGCTAATGAGCCCAACCCTGAAGGTTACACTTTTGCAAGAAATGTGTCTGTATATGAAGCCAGGTGACGGATGAAACAGTGGAAAGTTGTGTTCAAGAATATATAATCCTAGGGAATTTTGTACTAGTAAAACATGCTACAAAAGACTTCTATGCAAATTCACCAAGCCCTTGGCACCACAGGCACCTTCCAGATTAATTCTTGCTTCCTTCAGCAGCTCCTGGTTGCAATCTGGAGAAAATTCTGGCTTCCACCTTGGCTCACCCCTTACTCTAGCAGCGGTATTTCCACAGCAGTTAGTGCAGACAGGTGCCGTACTCCTTAGTATGAACAAGGTACATTAATACCTTGCTATATTGTAAGGAAATATTTGATTACAAGCATGTAAAATATTCTACTAAATTGTTTCATTATGTAAAATCTTTTAAGAAAAATATCCCAAACCTCAAAACAAGACTTTAAAATAAATATGAAATGTAGCTTAAAAAAGAAAAAAGAGGAGGAGACGGGAAATTAAATGTTACTGACTTTATTGAATGTCTCTATTCAAATATCTTGCATAAGCAGACATGTCACTTTAATCAGATAAAACCCACCAGGGAAGGTGGTAATTATTTGTATTACTTCTTGACAGCTATAAAAAGCTAAAATGTTACTGTGCAAATTCTGTCTGAACTATTTAAACAATTGAAAAATGTGATTTAACAGCTAAACCAAACTGATTCAGGCTGATCTCCCATCGGCATGTGTGAGATGAACTCAGCTGGCTCTTTGTACAGGGAATAGAAATTAACTGCACAGTGCCCTCACCTAGCACGGTTAAAACCCGATAACAACCTTGTATTACCACAGTGTAAACAGTAGGTGACGGCCATTTCTATACTGAGGCCTTTTTAAGCAGACTGCCCTAAAACCTCAGTTGACAGTAGCTAGGGTGGGGTTTTGCCTTGGAAATTCCCAGAGAGCTTTAGAAGCCAGGCAGCACCACCAGGACCGGTGGATGAGACTGCCTTGCACGGGCAGAGGATGCAGGGAAAGGCAGGAATGAGGTTTTGCAGTATTGTCAGCATTGTCAGGTCTGCTCCAACAAAATGACATGCCAAGGAGCAAGGCTCGAAGGGTGTAAAACTCCACGCTGGGACTGGTGGGAGACCCTGGGTTGGAGCCCTCAGCCGTGGATCTGGCTTGCTGGTGCACCCGCCAAGCCAGCATGGGAGAGGCTTTGCAAACGCAACTCCAGGTTTTCAACCACCGAGTGAGCTTCCAAGGCAAGCGGTTTGGAAGATTTAATCCAGACAGTCGTGGGGAAAGTCCTAGACTAGCTATCACTCACACGAAACCCTTGCATAAAGGTTTTTTTCTTAAGTACTAGCCTGCCTTACACCTTTGATACTTGAATTGAGAATTAGGACAATGCCAGGAAGCGCAGTGATTTCTGACAACAAAATCTGCGTGGCCAGCGTGGAAATGACATAAATGCTATTCTCAGAAATCTGGTTCTGCTGATGGGTTGCAGTTAATAAACTACCATCACATAGATCGTGTTAAGGAATTCTTCCCTCTTTCTACGTGTTCACAGTCTCTGCTGTGCTTTTCCCTACTTTGTCTTTATAACAATACCATAGAGAGCTGTTTTCCAGTTTTGCTACTCCTAGATACCCCAGACTTGCCTCAAAACCTCCAAAAAATAGGGATTGTCTTTAAAAAAATCTAAATATCTGAAAACTGAAATAAGAAATGAGTCGCTCCACAGTGGGATTAATAAAGCCTGGCTCCCTAAAGATTTGTCTTATTTCCCTTTAGTCTCTTTGCTTCCATCAATAATTGAGGTTCCTGCATATCCCTTACATGATTGTCATGGCACAAGGGAAAGCCTGAAAACACTTGCTAGCTGGACAGCTGAGAGTAGGCAATTTGCTACCTGGACCAGGAGCTCCATTTCCATTTCTATGCCAGCCAGGCCATGTCTCTGTTTTCAGCTATTCCTTCATCCTAACCGGGGCTAGAAATACATCTTTAACAAACATCAGAACTGTGATTCCTGTACTTCTAATGACTTCCTACTTACTTCCACCTACCTCTAACGACTGCAATATCAAAAGGGTCAGGAAATCACTGCAAAACATTTTGGAAGTCCATATCCACCTGCAAGCAGCTCTGCCACTGCTGAACCGAGAGCCCAAAACTCAGTTCCTGTAACATAAACTCAGCAGCACGAGAGAGTATTCTTTGCAAGGGTACTGTCCTCCCCATATCCCCATGTTAGATGAAACATTGAGGTTTATTCACCTTTCTCACTACCTAGTGGTCTAATGTAATTGCTTCATCCCAAAAGATGCTCACCAAAGACACAGAAGGAGCCATATAGAAGAAAAGAAGCAGCTGAGGGCTATTTCAAATTGATGTAAGTGGCTTTTGTAGAGACGCACAAAGAGAAGAAGGATCCTGGAGTAAGCCTTATGCATCAGACACTTACCAGAAGAGAGGAAAGCCCACTGAAGCACTGAGTTTTCCTGCAACTAATGGAAACTCAGTGCTCTTGGAAGACCAGCAGCTTGACTAGGAGGTGCATCTGCTAGTAAATGCTCCTGCCTGTCTGGAGAAGCCCCACGAGTGTCTGGCTGGGGTTGAGGTTAGGACTACTGGAGCTGATTGGCGTATCTGTGGAAAACTGAAATGCTGGGTTGGTTTTTTTTCCCTCTGCTGGCAAATGTTATCTTTAAATATCTTCAAATTCCTGCTGACAGTCAGCCCAGTGCAACAGGGACAGATTCTGTGTCAAGTTCCATCAGTGCACTGCAATGAACCTGGCCTATTTTGGAAGTTTTCTTTTCATCATTTTTTCATTTTGCAGCCTCCAGCCAGATGCTTGCAACTCTGACATCTTCCTACCAAGCCTCCACCACCTTCATGTGTATTAGATCTGTGCTTTTTGATGTGCTATCTATTTCCTGTAAATGTTCCGGTACGTTTGCTCCTTCTAATGACTTGCTTTTCTCCTTTGAACAACTTCTTCCTCATGTTGATTTCCCAGAGTACTTATCATTTATTGATGGATAGTTAATTATCACCAGGCAATAGATCTTGCTCAGCTCCCTGAAAGCAGCAGCTGACATTTCGTGTGCCTCACTACCAATGATCTTTCACAGTCACAGATATTCTTTGCAGCAGATAATACATGAACCTGCATTTAATCACACCGAATGAGTCAAGGATTCTTTCTTGTCTTTGGTTAAATCTCTGCCTATCTGCAAAAAGTCCTGATCGGTTTCCAGGCTTGTCTCTGTTTATCGAGTGATTGATTGCAGGTACCAGCTCTCCTTTGCTGACAAAACATTTTACCATACCATCATATTACTGGTCAGAGTTTAGCTTTGCTGTGTGGTTACAGCTACTCATCAAAATTATCTGTTGCCCCACCTGGAGGCATACACATCAAATCCTCTTGCTCTTCTCCTCTAATTCCCTCACTTATAATATATTGCACTTCTGTCTCTTCTCCATGTGGAAGTCCATGCCTAATGTCGACCTCAGACTCTGCACTCAGCCCAAACAGAATGTGCTGTAGCAATTGGAGGCTGGGGAGGCAGTGGGCAATCTCAGGGCCTTTTTAAGACCACCGCTGCAACCCTGCAGCCGTGGGGCGTTTCTCCTGCCTCTGCTCCCTGCCTACAAAACCCGGCCACCCCCTCCACACCTGTGTGGTGTTTTCCAGGAGATCTGCATTTACCCAAATTTCCTCACTGTGCGACATCTCCCCAAAGGTCTGGGGGTTGCCCTGGCCCTCCCCATGAAGCAGAGCCCTCTGACATGCCAGTGAGAGAAGGAGATGGCTCTCTTTAGTCTGGCTCTGTCATGTGCACAAATACACAGATAAATTTGAGCCACCCCAGACAGAGCCACGGTCAGTGAGGAGGCAGAATTTGCTTCTTAGTTGAGACAAATGCATGCAGGCAACCATACAACTTCCCAGCCTGCCCCCTCCACCCATGGCACACAGGCACACACAAGTCATATAGCATGAAGCTATCTTTGCTGCTTTTAAGACTTACTTGGATCAATTGCCTTTCTTTCCTTCAGCAGAGGACCTTGCTCTGCTATCAAAATGCGGGGTAAGATGTCTGAGTGATAGGTTCCAAAATGGTAGAAGTTGAACACCTTCCAAAGCTGGACACAAACTGCTGTCAAAATGTATTTTACAGTTAAAGATGATCACCATCCATTTATGGATCCTACTGTGAGCATGAGAAACAAGATGGGAATACTGACACTGACGTCTGCTTTTTTGTAAAGCAGTGTCCAAGTTTGGCTGCCATTCCACAGTCACTGCATGTGATGGAAGAGCTTATCAAACCAAATCTGAGGTCATCAGGAGAAATGCCATTGCTCTGATATCAGCTCAGTCACTGTGGTTCTAAAACACAGTGAAAGTTCCCTGAGTGAATCAACTGATAACAGCTAGGACATTACTCATAGTTTTACACTTGGCAATTGAACTGGTGTTTCGTAGGCTGTATATTTGATTCACTCCTCTTTGCTGGTGTCCTGACTAAATTCAGAGCACAGGACATTTTTTTCGATAAGAATTTGTCCTATGACTTTGCAGCACTGTTTCCTTCCAATGCAAGATTGATCTTACTGGGGGAAGTATACGTATTGCTTCAGATTGATGACCCTAGGGCTATCGCACTGAGAAAGCAGTAGTGGATGTACAAAACTTCTGGCAGTTAATGAATGGGAAAAGCTTGGTTAATCCTAAGAAGGTATTGTTTAGACTTACTGATTTAGATTTTGATTTCTTTCTTTGTTATTGATACGGCATAGCTACTTCACTTGCTATTAAAGATCTCTTATTTGGACTCTCCAGAGCTCAGCATTTTATGTATGCATTTGTACTTGCAGCAGCTAGGTGTGAAACACTACCATATGAGACTAGTCCTATATTTTGCTCTTACTACAGGTGGATGTGACTATCGAATCACACATTAAATTTTTATCCCTCAACACATGGCCTCAGCCTGTGCCCATTGAACTTGGAGGAAGATTTGCCTTCTGCTGGATCAAAAGGCTTTGCTGAGAATAATAGCACCAGGGCTGGCCTCTAACTTATGAAAGCTCCATCCAGCTACAGCGATGTACCTCTCCCAGATTTGAGGATGTCCTTCACTTCTCTGTTGCCAGCTCTGCCCCCTCTCTCAATTAAAGTGTTCGTTATACATGTCACACCTTAGGTTTCATGCACTAGCGGATGTTAAGGAGATTGATTCAAGCTTTTACTCTCTGTTTCATCTTTAACCCAGCCCTCTCTTTTGATCTGTATGTCCACATAGAGTCTGGGTCTTTCTATCTCTGTTGTTCATCTTTGTACCCAACCTGCTCCTTCGTCCCACTCTGCCAGTGCTTTTGTCCAAACCTTCACAGCTCCTCACCTTGATTATCAGAGCCACCTTCTCCTCTGACTTTTACAGCAACACCCCAGACTCCCTGAGGTTCATGTAACACACTGTTAAGATTGTCCTAGGACTTGCTCCTGTGACAATATTGTTTCTGCTTTGGTTCCCACTCTGCAGACACAGTCATTGAGGAGGAGCCTTTAAAGGCTGCCTAACTTCTTTCTGCCATGTTCGATTGTGCCAGCCCACACCTGCCCTGGGCCACATTGCTCTGCCACTTTCAGTGCCTCCCTCATCTATGCCCAGCATCCGTATCAACACTTTATCTCCTGCCTCCCCTACTGTTCTCAGCCAGTATCTACCATTGCCACTTCATGTCCTTCAGCTCCCTCTTCAAAACACATGTGCTTTAATGGACAGTGAAAAACATTACCTATCTACCAGAAAGGTGCTTTGAAGGGATCTCAAGCTGCAGTCTGAGCGAACTGACCTCCCCTTGCTGGCCAGAGTCGTACTCTGGATTCTTCCTCAGCCAGTGGGGAGGAAGGGTGTTGATTTCTTGTTGGAAAAGTCTCTGTTAGGCACCTGTCAGAGAATGGTGGAATGAATTATCCTCCACAGCGTTGCCTGTTGATTGTGATGTTTGCAACTAGTTTAAGCTGAATACTTGGCTTTTAGACATCTGAAACCTCAGTTCATCTTCAACCTACTTCCCTGCCAATGTGCTCTACACACCCATACCGGTTTTTTGAGGCTCTCCCTGGATGAGCACCACCACTCGCCTTGCTTTTCATGCCTGCTGGTATCAGGGGTGTCAGCAGGAGGAGAACTGCAGGCTGCTTCCCTCTGTCTGTACAACTGCGAATGGAGGAGTAAGGTCCTGGACCAGTTCCCATCTGTGAGCTTGGTGAAAGCAGGACCCTTGGCCCCTGGCAATTAGCGCTGGATAAACAGGCAAGGTCACTTTACCCTTTGCTCAAAAACCTGTGCCCTAAATCCCACACCAGTGAGGGGAAATTAGCATCTGTAGGACAGCAGAGAAAACAGTGCTCTCCTTTCCCACATACATGAGGATAATCGCAGCAGTAAGGTGAGCGAAGGAGGAACTGTGACTTTCCGATATACAGCTCTTCCCCTGGGTCACTCCGCCTGACCCAGAGTAGCTAAATGGAGCAGATTGCGCAGCGGCTGTATAACCTACAGGGTACATACATTTGACTCCACATCACTGCATCTTGTCAATGGTGAATTTAAAGCAAGCAAAATTTACTGGTTTTCCCTTAAGATTGAAAGGTGCTGACCTCATTGGCCAAGGAGGGGAAGCAAAATTAGTTCATATCTTAGTTCCAGATGAAGAGATAAAAATAAATTGAGAGAGGCTTTTCATTAATTCCACTACAACATTTTATACACATTATGCTTTTTTTCCCCATAAACCAAAGGATAATTCTCTAGTCAGAGAAAGAGAAGTTTTGCACAAAAACCAGAAAAGATCACTCATGAAAAACAGTTCTGAGGCTTTAGAAGAAAATAACTTCATGTCCTGTCCTTCAATAAGCAATAGGGAGACCAAAAAGTTGCTAGAGAGGATTTCTTCTGTCATGCATCTCATCAGTCAGAGCACATGTAGTATCACTTGTGATCAAAAGATTTCTGGACAAACCCAAACTTGGGTTTGACTGGAATTTTCGATGGACAACGAATAATAGGGGTTTATAATAAAATAAATATATATGCAGAGACATATACAAACCAAATCCATAAAAATGTACACACATTTATCTCTGAAATCCAGACTAAATCCCATCTGAAGGTTTGTAATTTATTTTATAGAGGAAATGAATCACAAAAAGTAAGCTCATGCATAGAATATGATATTTGCAAAGAACATGAAAGCTGCAATCCTTATCTAGCTAAACAGTTAAAGATGTGCTTAAATGCCACATGGAATGGGGACCTCTGTAAGGATCAGCACAGACATGGAAGGTTTTTGCCCACTTTAAAAATTTTACATAGAGCTTTCTCATGAGAAAATTTTCAAGTTTTAAAGAAAAGCCTTTGTTGTCATTCAGCACCACGTGCACATGATGCACGAGTTTGCTGCGTGGCCTTTAGGAGACAGGCTCACTACAGTAACCTTTATGGCAGAACAGGGCACTCGTCCTCCAGGCCATTTGCACCAGTGTGGGGTAGTTTGGATTTTTTTCCCTTTTGATCACTGAAATATAAAAGAAAGCCTTTACTTAAAAAAATAAGGTAGTGAAAATTGGAAGTGTTTCACAGTATACTGACCTAACTGCTTCTCCTCTCCACTAAAAGATCACATTTTCTGAGTTTCTTCACCCACTCAGAGTCCTTCCAGCTATTCTGTACATATGCTTCTTCACCCTTGGACTGTCACCTGCTGAAAAATTATATATTGTCTTCCTTAAAAGTGACAAGTGTATATAAACAAAATCACAATGAACGGATGCCTTTAAAATCCAGTTCCAATTTTCCATCTACACTGACATAAAGCATCTGTCAGTCTTAAGCATTTTCTATTTCCACAAATAATTTTAATGTTGAACTCAAGATAGTAAAACTCTCACTGGATTTAAGAGAGTCCTGTTCTTCTCACCTGCAGATGTGACTGAGTTCTTGTTAAACAGATCCATCGCTAATCAGTTTGTAGATTTGTGGGATCCTCTTTCAGCAATTTTGGAACTGTTTAACTTGCCAGACCCTCCTTGCCGACCTCCACTTATCTATTTCTTTCATGGATATCACAGTCACCACTTTTTTCACTGTCCAAAGCACTTGTGTGTGTGGCTCTAGGTACATGGTTGTCTGAGTAATTTTTAAGTTAAATTCAGTTCTCTTGGCTAGACAATGCTTTTCAATGGTGTGCACCATTCCCAGTAATGCAAAACTGAGATTTGAGAAGTGGGGAAAATTTCATTAAGGATATGTCCATGTTAGGTTTTGAAGTTTGGGAAAAATGTTTGCTTTGAGGCTGTTCCTCACTTCATGGGATTGTGCCATACGAAGGTGGGCACCATGCACATTTTCACCTCATAATCACCATCCTGAAGACTTGCCGTCACGTCACACTCATTGAAAGATGAGAGATATACGTACAATCTGACAAACCATCAACATGACTGATAAGCTGATCTTGCCTACTCATTTTTTTCACTCTACTTTTATTACACTTTCTGCTACAGGAAAAGAGCTGTTTCAATAATAAATCAGAACAAATAAAACTCTTCAGCCATGAAAACCAGACTGGACCCTTGTGCTAAAATTTACTAGGGATGATTTAGGTATAACAAAATTCAGTCTTGTACTGACACAGGAGGCATGGATAAGACAATCCAGTATAGATCCCTTCAAACAAACCGAGACCAAGATTTATGCATCAAGTTTTGAGGGCTCCCGTCTTGAGATATTAAAAGATGATCCCCTCCATAGTTTAGAAATTACTTCTTTACATGATGGCAAGAGCTGTCCCTGAAATTTCAATCTTCATTCCAAAAATTGCCCTTTCCAAATGTATACAGTACATTGGAGAAAGTTATGAATTTATTTGAAATCCAAGTTACAGATGAAAAAACAAGATTCTGTCTGCTCACAGCTATTAAAGAGAGCATGATATACTTTTCCAGATGTAGACCGTTATCCTCAATGTCCTGGCTAAATAAGTAATTATATTCTGTCCACCTGTCTTCCCTGTAGGGCTTCGAATTAAAACAATAATTTCCTCCAAGGTGTTGGGCAGTATGCCTGAGTTCCAGACAGGAGACTTTACATTTCTGCAGTAGATGAACTAATTACCATTATCGCCAGTGCCTGCATAATCTGAAGTAAAAATATCTCTACTTCTCCTGTATCTGCACCTTCTGGGGTCCCAGAAGGAAACAATATTTCTTAACTCAATGTCTTTCAAGTCCTATCACACTGAAATTCTTCTCTTTCACTTTTCCCTCACTCTTAGTTTTCAAGCAGAGCTTTCTAACTATTTTATTATTTATTTGAAGAAGAAAGACATGTTAAAACCTGAGGACTAGCAGAATGTCTTTTTCTATGATCCCTTGATTGCCTCCATCATACAGCCGTGCCGTGCTGATGGGCTGCAGCCACCCTTGTACCCCCCCAGGGCAATCTGTGAGGAGCAAGGTGAAGAAGGTACCTGTGGGTGCCGGTTTCACAGCAAGCCTGTGACCTTCTCCAGCAACACAAACATGAGGTGAAGATCGATGTTAGCTCAGTGCAGCTGTGGACCAAATGTTCTTCTTTTAAAAGGGCTAATTGCTCACAAAACTCAGCCACAATCAGAATAAGATGCCATTGTTTTGCTCCAGGATCACGTGGAGAGGCTCAGGAGAATGATTTGGTCATTAGAAGTGTGCCTTCTCCCTTACAGGAATTAATGTCCCTTCATATCACAGCTGTAGGATTAGTTACCCTTTTTTCTGGTGTCTGCATGTACACTCTCAGGAACAGCCTTTACGTTTATGCTATCCATGCCTAATTGCCTAATTGCATAATTCCCCTCCTCTTAAATGAGGATCCAATTACAACTTTCCATGTATGCCAACTGCTCTTACCCCTTGGCAAGTTTGGCGGTTTCCCTTTGAGAATCAGCAACCAGTAGTATACTGTGGCCAGCCAAAATTATTGAAACAACAGTATTTATTATTCATACAGCAGCAGGAACACAACACTAAAGAAAAAAGTAGTTCAAAGTAGTAGCAGTTTACATGCAAGTCTAACTCAGCCAAAGCCCTGACATCAGCGATGGCAACCGAGAAAGTCCCACCTTAACCAGCTACTCCAGGGTGCCTCCGTCGCCAATGTGCAGAGGGACTGAAGTGCTCAAGCACCCAAGTAACTCTTGAACGTGGGACTCAGACATATCCGAATCACCAAAAAATATTCTACCCCACTGCAACACAGGCTAATGATTTATGCCTTTAATGAAGGCACAGAGTATGCATGCACATATGTACCCTCCCTCTACTTATTCTGCCTGATCAAAGTTATCATAAGGTTTAAATAACTTCATCCTCTTTTAATTAGTGATTTCGTACTTGATTGGGTAGTTCCAGGCTGAAGTTTTTTCTTTCAGAAGAGGCTAACCTATAGAGCTCCGATTTGGTTGTCCTTGATTCTTCCATGTTAGCAGAAAAGATAAATTTTTGTCCCTATAAATAATGCAGTTTTGTTCCAGAAGACACTGCTTTGACACTGTGTTGACAAAAACTTCCCTATGCAGTTTTGAGACTGTGAGCAAGCCCTGACTGCAGCACTGCACTGAGCTGTCTTTCTGTCAGTCATTTTTCTACTGTCCTAGTGCCTCAATGTTAGCACATTTTTTTCCCTGGTATTGCAAATTGTTGAACCTTAAAAAAATTAATTGCATATACACTAGTGATCACTTCCATAGATGGGGCCTAAGGCAAAACACACAGATGAAATACTATGCATCTTCTTCTGACATTTTCTGGCAAATGCTATCCATGAAATTACAAATAAAATCACCAGGACCAGCTGCTCATTTTATCTGTGCCCTTCTAATCAGACCAGCTATTAAAGTCTCCTTACTTACTCAAAAGTTCTCTCAGTTCAGACAGAATCTCTGCAGAGCAGAGCTATTCAAATAATATTAACAATCTATTTCATGATTGTTATATATAATATATATTCTGTACCTCTGTATATATACACACACACCAAGGTATATAATGTACATGTATATTGTATAGTATAATTATTATATGCACCATCTAATAGACAATAAATTTCTATTACAATTTTTATAGACAGGTACATAATATATATTGTATAGAAGAATATATATTATATAGAAGAATATATATTATATACCTGTATATAAGCTATATATGGGTAACTTGTGTATTCTTCCTTTTTTGCTGCTCAACCACCACTACATTTGTGTTCACCGGGTTTTGTTTGTCATGCACCCACCCTTAGAAGATGGTGTAGAAACATCTGCAAATGTGGTAGAGGCTCAAGCAGTACCTCTGTGTGCTACAGAGATCCTCTCAGCTCTCAGACGGAGATGTAGGATGGGTGCAGCTCTAGATGCAGGAAGCACCTCTGTTGCCATTGGAAAAGAAGGTAAAGAAACATGGGCATCAGGATTCAGAGAATACAAGCAGAATAACTTTTAACTCCATTAGACTTTAGTGTCTGAAACTTCTGCCCATTCATAAATGAAATAGTTCTCCTGAAAAATAATCCAAACTACTAGTGGGGAAACCTAGATCTGATATCTGACCTGTCAGCATTGAACAAGAATTGATGTTTAGTGAAGAAAGTAAAGTATCTCAGCTAGACCAATACAGAGCAGAGGAAAAATCTTAACCTAGACATCCTACCCTGGCAGGAGCTAGCCTAATACCTCAAAATACAAGATTTAATTCATCACCTTGCCTAATATTGGACCCATAATGCACAATAAGGGATCTAAGTCTTTTAGATATTATTTTTTTCCCAAATCCATATAATATTCATCAATACTGCTGGTATGAAGGTTCATTGGAAGACATGGATTTTTTGTGAAGGAAAATGTCATATTCTTTCTGTAGCAGTGAGCTGTATTCATATCTCACTGTTCCCCACTAAAATAATACTCACTGAAAACCTGAGTGCAAACGTCTTTATGAAATGTTTATTGAGAAAGAACATATCCTACCTGTAATTTCTAAAGCAAAATGAGTAGGCAGGTTTAAAGCATTTTTGAAAATAAGTATGAAAAGTTAACCTCATATGCCACATCTGAGCCATTCCTGTGTTATTCCAGTTGAGATAATTTACAAAACAAGTATTTGCAATGGGAGACTGCAGCATGGTATTAACTCATGTGAATGCATTATAACAGTCAAGTATTTAATCACTTTTCAATTCTTGTAAAACAAAGAACATTTTCCAGCATTGTCTGAGCTGCGCTCGCTGTAGTCAATGGGTGTTCGAGTCCTTTACATGAGAGAATTGAGTTCACCACCCTGGGTAATGAAGACCTACTGTATTTTAGACTATAACTCAGCAGGTGATTGAATATTATCTGCTTCACAGGAAAATACAAGTAAAATGAGCTCTTCAGCTGTAAATAATTTGGTCATAAAAGAGAAAGCTAATGTATTTTTTAGGTAACCATCTCAGCTCTGCTGCGTTCTCCCTAGCCAGTTCTGGATTTCATATCATCAGCCACCCCAAAAAGGGAATATTAGTGAGGATTTTTTGAAAAGTCTCTTTAGTAAACTGAGCATGGAAATTCACATGAAGAGTTCGGTGCAGAACATGGCCTGACGGCATTTTCTTCTCCCCAGCACAATGTGAAGAAAGGGAGTACTGGAATAATCTTCTTTGTCATCTAGAAATAGCTCTTCCTTCTTTCTGTCCCCCACCTCCCAAAGTTAATCTGTATGGTTCGACAGCCCTGCAAATGCTCGCACAGGCTTTAGCAGACTTTGGTTTATATTTATAATGCAAAATTAAGGGTTTAGATTATGTTTTGGTTTTAGAATATCCATAATATAAAAAAGCACTGGACATCAAAGTAATCAACTAATCCCTTTATCCAGAGCCATTCAGATCAATCATTAAAACACCATGAGGTTCTGACAGATGCCACCATGACAGATTTCTTTCCTCCCATGCTGTTTTCATTGCCACAGATTTTCTGATTTGGATCGTAATTGCATTTGGGCTTTCAATGGCATGTAGTCAAACTACCTCATTTTGAATGTTAATTTCCTGAAAATAATTGAAAACCAATCCATATTTTTAATCTGTGGCAGGTGCTTGGCTGCGATGGCCTCCTTTTGTTGTTGTTGCCATTGACATACAATACATGATCCAGGAAAATGTCTGGTTCCCATGGCTATCTGCCCAACACTGGCCTCGTTAAATAACTGGTATCACCTGGTCAGATTTTGAATGTTTGCAATTATTTACTTGTAATGCCACTTATTACCTGCCACCGTTGCCAAAGGCAGCTCTTCGGCATTTTCAGCCTCCCTTTGTTAGCACTCAGTCTGTAGACAGCCCACTCTGCGGTGTATCGCATCCCGATGAGGCTTCCCCAAAACCTTTCATAAAGCCCACTGAATAGCGCACGGGCCGTCTCTGCGCTGCCACGTGCCGCAAGCACCACCACAACTCAGCCTATGCTTGCACTGTCGTAGCACTGGCAACATACACCAGATAAGGAGACAGCATTCTGATCAGTGGAATAAGTCTGCGTAGAACATGCTATGTGTGCGTGTCTACGCAGCATACAGCCATCCCAGGCAGAGGTGATGGTTCCGGTTTAGAAAGCAGAATTAGCTTTTCCATAGTATATTGACAACTTCTCTGCAGCAAGCTTGAGACTCTGTACTGCTGAATAGTAAAGATGTGCCCCACAGAGTCCAGAGTAGCTTCATAGAATCATAGAATGGTTTGGGTTGGAAGGGACCTCAAAGATCATCTAGTCCCAACCCCCCTGCCATGGGCAGGGACACCCTCCACTAGACCACATTGCCCAAAGCCCCATCCAACCTGGCCTTGAACACTTCCAGGGAGGGGGCATCCACAACCTCTCTGGGCAACCTGTTCCAGTGCCTCACCACCCTCACAATGAAGAATTTCTTCCTAATGTGTAATCTAAATCGACCCTCCTTCAGTTTAAAACCACTACCCCTCATCCTATCACTGCATGCCCTTTAAGCTATCCTGGCTTAAAGTTTGGTATGTACTTAAATGCTTTCCTGGGCTATTTAAAACACTTTCACTTCACCCTACCTTTTAAAAGCAGACCACAATAATCCTGAAGATGGGAAAAAACACTGTTTAAAAACACTTTAAAAACACTACCTGTCTGTTAGAAATTTTGAAATTATTGCTGTCAGCCTGTTTCTCACAGGTGAGTGAAAATGCTTTTGCTTAGCATCTTTCTCCTCTTTTTCTGGCCCATCTCCCATCCCATCTCCCTAGGATTTCTTAGTCATTGCTAATAGGCAGCTGCAATTAAAGTCCTGTAAAACAACCTACTTTCATACCAGTTGACCGCAAGCTCTACAGCAATCTCACAACTTCTCATTTTTATTCCTAAGGACATGTGATTTTTCAAACAGTTCGAATATATTTGATCTCTTGAGTTTTTAAAGGGCCATCAGGAAGACTGGTTGCTCCCAGGTAATTGCAGAGAGAGAAAGGAGGAAGGAAAGCTGTCTGTTAATAACAGAAAAATGCCCTGATGTCTAGGCAGACTTCAGTCATGATAACGCACAAGGTTTGGAGTCTGACTTGCCAATTTTCATCCAGTACCAAGAGACTGTACAAACTGAGTCCAACACCAAGGCAAAGTCTTGGTGTTCAGTGCTGTCTTTAGAGGTTGTTCAAAAAAAAGGCAGATCCATTTCTCAGGGTATGCTTCAAGCTTTCCCAGAGCACGCATCACCACTGTTGGAGACAACTTTTGGGAGCACAGACCCTCCTGTGGGTACGTCCAGACCATAGCTCTGCTAGAAGCCACAGAAAGGCCACCAGTTGTACCCAGAGCTGGGCTTTCCCCTGCCGGGTGACAGCCTCGTGTGCCTTCTCTGCTTGCTCTGCTAGCACAAGGGACACTCTGCAGGAGGGGTTGCCGCGTTCCCTTTGGCGAAGTGACGGACACGACTTTCTATGCAAAGCCAACAGGATGATCTAAGAATCAGAACAGAGGATTCCTTTGCCATACTTTCAGGTCCGCCATCCAGAGCAGAAGAGTGAAAAAGGCTGTTTAAGAGGTGTAAGATGAAGCAGCCACCTCTCTTCTTCCACTTCTGCTTCACCAGGTATGTGAAACAGCTCCTCTGACCAGGTGAGGTTGTGTTTAAAGGCAAGAAATTCCAAGCAGGAAAACACCTTGAGCCATGTGTTGTGTGTTCACGCTGCACGCCTGCTTCCCCTTCCGCTCCCTGGGGCCATCACAGAAGTCCACATCTTCTTAAACTGATTCTTGAGCTGAAACAGAAGAGGTACTGGTGTGTATTTAACGTGCAAATACTAGTGTGTAATAGTGACAGGAGTATTGTAAGTGACCCGATTGGTGGGGTGAAGTTACTGTCCAGCAAGAGTAGGTTATTCCTTCCCAGTGTGAATGTACTGATCTGCCTTAGTAGGGAGCCCTGGGAAAGATGGACGAGGACTGCACCATAAATCTTGATGAGCTGCTGCAAGTACACGCTCAGAAGACAATGTGTGATCTGTTAGCTTAGAGGAATCTGCAGAACCAGCAAGGAAGACAAGTTTTTTCTTGGAGACTGGAGCTTGGAGGTAAAAAAAGAGCCAGAGAGTTTCTAAAGGGAACTTTCCCTAAAATGCCATGGGACAAATGATTTGAGTTAATGGTACAGACCTTGTCAGCCCAGCTGCAGGACTGCGAGGCAGTTTAGCCCACTCAGGAGCGCCCCGCTATCTGGTTAACATACAAACCAGAACAAAACTCCTATCTTGATAACAAATTTTGCATATTGTTTAGATTATAAATACAATACATTTGCTTTGTAGTTTTAAGATCTATCAGCTGGGAGGCTGTGGACCAACATTAGGCCAGTCAGTAAAAGAAGGATTTCTTTCCCTAGGCTTGGGACATCTGTCAAAGCCTGTGGTCTGGCCATGACTAACGTGGGAGGACCCACAGGACATATTGTCGACAGGACTATATCATAGTTAAGTTGTTAAAAGGTATAGCTCTAAGTAAGCAACACCTTGGGGTAGATTTTGTTTTGTGTTGGGCTTCTTGGAAGGTTTTATGATGGTTTTATTTTAAAGGAACTCACCTGTATATCTGAGCACGGGAGAGAAGGGAGATTAGCAAACTTCTCTGCAGTTCTGAGCTTGGCAGAATGTGTTTGTGATCTGCAGATGTTCATCCTCTCTCTCTTGCAGAATCTTAATGATGCGGCTCACTGAGCTCTGCCACTTGCCCCTGAATTTTCCTCTCATGCTTCCCCTCAGCTTATTTTCACCTCATTCAATAACTATTAACATAATGCTGCTGTTAGAAGCCAGTAGGGGCTCGTTGCTGCTCTCCTACAGCCGCTCTCTACCCTGATACAGTCACCTGTCTGTGTAAATTGAGCTAATAAAGAGAAGGCAATTTCCAGGACACAAAGATTTCAGAAGCCAGATTTGTACCTGGTGTAAATCAGCATCGCTGTGTGCTATGGAGTTTTTCCAGCAGTGGCTGGTTTAGCCTGGATGAGGAGGCATTGGGTAGGAGATTAGAAAGACCTCAAGGCAATTTTTCTTTATTTCCTTTTGCCTTTCCTTGCAGCATCTCTAGAGCTGCCATCCACTCAAACACCTGGGCACAGACCTACCACAAAAAGAGAACCTTGTCCCGCTGTGCCTAGTTTTCTTTAGCAGCACAGACTCAGCTCTGGCTCTCAGGAGTGGCTCTTCTCGTACTTGCCAAGTAGCCTTGACCCCTGAGGGGCTGTGCTGGGCCGTGATGACAGTTTCACATGACAGTGATATTAAATGTCTTTTGGAGCACTAGTTACTTAAACCTAACGCTTGAGCCCCAGTTCAGCAGATGACAAACGCACATGATTATTTTTTATACATGATGATTCAGTAGGGCTGCAGCAAAACCCACGTTGAGTTGTTTCTTTTGCTTGTAATTCCTGCCAAAAGATCTTGCACATTAAAAAAAAAAACAACCCACCACCAGAAAACCAAAATCACCAACAAAACAAAAAACAAAAAAACTAACAAAGGAAACCTCCACGTTAACCTGAGCAGAGTCCAAATTCTAAGTTTTGCTTTTTTGGGCTGTGACGCTGCAAGTTACGGTTACTGGGACTATGGATGGGTATTAAATGGTTGTCACAGGCAGATGATGTTGTGGTACAAGCAAATGATTCAGCATCGCATTCCAGAGCCAACCACGTTACGTTAGCGAGGAAGGTGGGCCAAATTCATCCACTGTGCAATTCATGGCCTTTTTGTCTCCAGATTTTCCATTTATTTTTTTATATCTGCCAAGAGAGTAGTTTAGAGAACATTACACTGTCATAACATTGTATTCCACTGGCAATATTCCTTAATTGTAGTAATAATACATAATCAGCCATATATGTATGCATTAATATATTAGCTGCATAGAGTCAGTGCTAACTTATGTTACACCCAACAAGAGTCATGCTCGGCTGCCTTATTACCTAGGCTTCAATATATGAATTTCTTTCTGCTACATGCCTGGGGTATATGTTATTTTCATAATAGGAGCCAAAGATGTTTCTGTCAGAAAGCCATGGGGTTTTAATGTGGAGTTTATAATTTTTGTACAAAGAGATTTTCAGAGGACCAAACAGTGCAGCGTTGCAGCACGTTGATGGGCTGGCAAAGGGTGAACTCTTGGCACGCTCACCATCACAGAGGAGTTTAGGGACACCTGAAACTACCACTGTCTCCACCTCTAGCTGCGTGTGCTCACGGTGTCAGAGAATGAGCCCTTGCTTTCGGGGCTTTGCTGAAGATTTTGCTATGACATCTTTTCCCGAGGGCACTTGTTGGACCCGTGGGAGCAGGCATTGCTCCCTAAGTAGAGGGGAGCAGCTATCGAGTGGGAAGGAAGGACACAAAGAAGAGCCAGAGGTTTTTTTTATTTATTTTTTTTTTTATAAACCCATTTGTCTGCAGTGAAGGTTAGGCAACAAAAGTCAAGGGAGGGAGGTTCTCAGCTGGCCTGGGACAGGGCAGCTTCAGCTGGTCTCACATACTGACTGCAGTGTGTGCGATTTAATGCAGTGCTCCGCATCTCACCATTCGTTTACTGTCCCCCACCCAGATTCACACAGGCTTTGGAGCACAGGCCTGCAGGAGCTAAACTGCATGCCACAGTCCTACCTATCAGAGTTACAAACTTGCCTCAGAAGCGACTGTGAGCCAGCTGAAGAAAGGCCAGTGGGGTCTATGAAGGGTAAAAAATGGTACAAAGAAAAGTATGCTGTGATGCGCACTTGTGCTAGAAGGGTACGACTTCCAGGGGAGGTAACAATGATGCTAGAGGATAATAAATCAGACAACAGAGAAGACCGGCAACTTTGGTCTGTCTCTGCAAAAGCCTTGACTGACATCTGCCGAATGACAGTGCAATTCCATTTGTAAAGTCTTCTTTTTAATTGAAACAAATAGCTACAAAGGCATGCAGAAAAAATGGATGGCTTTTTGCTGTGTTTTGCAAAGGTGAAATGTGGGACTGTGGAAGGGGGTGACATTGGTGAAGGGACTAACTTTGAAATGATAAAGAAAAATGAACAGGGGAGGAAAATAGAAGGAATTGGAAGAAATGGAGCAAGAAGAACATTATTTTGTGTAAATTAAATTTAAATAAAAAAGGATGACACTGGCTCTGATCTTGTCATGTTGAAGTATTTTAAGGTCAACAGTAATAAGAGAATTATATATAACATGAGTACTCCATGAGTGCCAGGTCCACCTTTTTTCTTTTCTAATAATGAAGCTACTGATGCACATTTGTCAAGAAGACAAATAAACACCCTTTATATTGACCAAAAATGGTAGTCTTGGTCACTTAACATTTTCAGAGTTCACCTGCATCAAGGTAAGGAACAGTGAAATCTACTGAAAAAAAAAGGCAAGAAAATGCCTCAGAAATGTTAGGTTGCCATCTGACCTGTCTTTTGAGTCTCCTTAAATAGCTGGGCACAGCAGAGGGTCCTTTTCTGTGCCTTGCTGTCTTCAGACTGCTGTAGAAGTTGATTTCTTCTACTCCAGTCTAATCAGCTCAACAAGACGTGCAGAGAAACTCCATCTGAACAGCAACAGCTATAAAGGAAAACTGAGCACCCCCTCTGCCTAGGGGATTGTCATGGATGCTAGCATAGGCATGGTGGGTGGGTTCCTCCTAGGGGCCAGCAGACTTTGTCACCTAAGAAAGGGAAGAAAGAACATGGGAATATTCAATTGCGTGCATAAAATCTGGCATCATTAAAAGAACGGTTCCTGCTATTCCCAGAGAAATGCCGCACAGTAATGCTATTATTAGGCATGGCTCGAATTTCATCTGATGTTGTCACATGCCAGAACCTACCAAGACAACGATGTTTACCTACTCCAGGCAACTGCATGGAGGCACACGGGTTGAGTGGGCCACTGATGCAGCCAGTCACACGGCAGATGCGAGGCAAGACAGGTAGCAGCCACAGAGGCAGTTGGTTTGTAGAATGGAAGATGGGCAGAATCTTGCCTCTGATCTCACGCAGGCTGGCTCAGCAGCCTTCAAGGAAGAAACAGCAATAAATTAATAGCTTTCTTGAATAAGACAATAGCAGTGAAAGGATGACTTGTGACTCTAAGAAAAACTGTACAACTCACTGCCACAGGATGTTGAACTCAGTGGTATATATATTTGTTCAAAAATATTTAGACTCATTCATTCACATTCAGTTACTATTAGACATGACAGTTTGGATGTAACTGCCTTGCCAGAAAGTGCCTGAGCATTGTCAGATGTTCATTGTCAGATGCGAGTCATTTCATACTGGCCCTTTTCCTTACACACTTTCCCTGTGAATTGTCTATTGGACAACAGCAGAGCCGGAACGCCCGGCTAAATGAACCTCTGGTCTGACCTGCTATGGCCTCTCTCCTGCTCTTAAGGGCAAATCTGCATGGCATACTAAAGGCTTAAAATGGCTGTGTGGCAGCATATATTCATTGCAGTAAATGCCATGCTAATGCGCGTACCCAGATGCTGAGAGGTAGCTGCCCTTCAGCTCTCCTGGAGTCTGAGCAGAGAAAAATCTGTCAGCCCTGAAGACCACATAGGCACATACTCAGACAAACAGATCCTTATCACAGAGGCAAAGTTATTAGTTGTTCCCTTGTCTGCCCTTGAGGGAGCATAGTTATAGCCCATCGCTTACTGTGTGAGCCCCCAGTCCCTCAAAGCCTTCCCTGTTTGCTTAGCTCCATGCAGCGCAAACAGCCCTACTGAACTTCAGTCAGGCAACTCACGGTGCGTAACATTAGCAGAGCAAGATTTTCTAAGTCCAAGGCTTAAATCTACAGTCTAGCTCAAGAAAGTACTTATTTGTACTGTACAGTTTCTAACAGCATATTTTCCTGTAGGAGTAGTACTGACTTTTGACTAGTATGTGCAATGATAGGGCAGTTATACTCACAATTGATTTTCCCATTCCAGAGAGGCAGTTGTACATATAAGCAAATACTTTTTCAATACCACCAAGAAGGAAGAAAAGGATATTTATATGACAAACTGCTTCTAGACAAATGTAGGTATTTGACTGAAAAATAAATAGAAGCAGCAATCTTCAGCATGGGTTAGACCTTAGACAGAGCTCCTTTCAATTTTTTTCCTGTTTGGGGAGCACTATGTATTTTCCAGTGGCTGCCTGCACAGATGGATTAAATCTAAGCCCACTGGCAATCAGCTTGCTGGGTTTTGTTACCTTCCATGGGACCCCAGATATAGTCCTAGGACCACTGATCCATGACCATGGGGTTTGGAATCATTACTGCAATTCTTCAAAATTTGGGAGCGCCTCGATGCGCTGAGAGGGCGGAGGTATAATGTTGCGTTATGAATCTCCTCATAAATTCACCCCTCGGATCTGGTATCACGTGCAAGCCTTTCCTTCCCCACTGCACGAACAGGGATTGATAAAGTGGAAGTCCTCCTTCGCCAGGCAAAGGTGGAAGGTGGAGTGCAGAGAGCGGCCTCCTCGTTTAGGGACGGTACCCAAATCTGGCTCAGATTGTCACCTTTCTCCCTGGGGAAATACGAAATGAACAAAGATCCTGAGTTAAAAAAAGGCTTTGCGAACACGACCCGGGAAAGGAGGGCATGCTAACAAACCCCCGCACCGCCCGTACGAGAAGCAGCCGCGGCCCCGCCGGCTCCGTGCCCCTCTGGGGCAGGCGGCCCCGAACCGACTGCGCTCGGGGCAGAGCGCGGTGCCGCCGCCATTTGCCGGGTCTCACACTGACCCCTAGCGGCCCGCCCCGCGGGAGAGCTGCCGGCACCCGGCCCTGCTGCCTCCGCACCGCCTCGGAGGGGCTCGAAAGGGCAGCCTCTTGAGAAAGGGCAGCCTCTCGAGAAAGAGCAACCTCTTGGCGTGTTTTGGGGTTTGGGTTGGGTTTTTTTTTTTTGGCGCCTCGTCCTTCTCCCGCCCTTTCTCTGCTACCTGAGCCTCAGTGTCGACCTGCAGGAGGGAGGGTGAACGTGTGGCCAAGCCCCTGTGCAGCATGCGTGCCCCGCAACAGGGATGCTGGGCATCAGAGCCAGCGTACAGCGGTACTTCCACAGGAGATTTTTCTCTGGCTCCAGCAAGTTTCAGCTCGAGGACTTTGGTGGGAAAAATGGGTGGGTTAGTGTTTAGCATCCCTCAGTCATCAGTTGTGGAATCACTTTCTGGATCCATGTCAACGTTTAGCACCATCACTGCCCTGGGACACAGAGAAACTTGCCAGACAGTGGATAAAGCAGGACTGTTCTGTCTGTTTTGAACCTGCCACCGACTAGTTGCACCTGATGATCCCATTACCTGCAGGGCAAATAATAAAGGATTTCTTGAACTGTTTTTTGCTATTCGTTTGCTTTCAGACAAAGATTCGGAGAGACACACGTATGCTTGTGCCCTCGGTGACTGCTGGAGGCACCCTTCTTCACTGATCAAAGGTGAAAGTTTGGAAGCAGGAGAAGCAGATGTTGGGTCCAGACCTCATAAAGGGAGCGGGGAGAGGAATGGGGAAGTGGAGAAAACAAAGTCAGAGTGAGATCCCATTGCCCTCTGTCAATACATCCAGTAGTTAAGCACCAGGGAGGCAGAAGAACGGTGCAAGGCAATGGACAAAGCTGTAAAAACAAACAAGTACACCCTGCCTATGACTAAGCTTAGGCTGCAAATCAGAAGAAGGTTTCCAGTCATGAGAAGAGTGAAGCTTGGGAAAAGCCTTTGGAAGGAAGAGCAGGGACAACATTCAAGGTCAATCTGCACAGTTAAGGTGGAGATTGATTGGATTATGCGGTGCATATCGTGGTAGCCAGTAGTTACAGCAGACATTTTTTTTGTATCTACGCACAAGACCTTTTACAAACTCTTGTGTTGTTACAAAACAGATGAATCCACAAACCTGGCTACAACCAAAGGATTACAGCTGAGAAGAGCAGAAGCTTCCATCAAAAACATGTAGTAAGGAAAACATCTGCTGCTGCGAGACAAGTTCTTTGATGGTATGTCATATTTGAGATATGAGGGGGAGTTTCAAGATGTCTGAGGGGAACCCAGAACCTGGCAGTGTTTCCAAAATGAGATGCAGTCTTGCCAACGGAAATGTCTGTTCCGCCACTGAATCTCTGATGCTGAAAAAAGCTTGTGGCAAAACAGAATAAATGCAATATGGGTCAGTGGCATAGGTGTTGCTTTTGTTTATTAGAACGTGAAATGAGTTGAATAATTTTTTTACTGTTATGATTATTTATGTGTGTGGGTGTAAACATGCAGTTGCTTGAACTTTCTGGCTAGGCTGTTATTGCTCAAGCCCAGCCACAGATTTAGCAAACTAAGCACGCAAGGTCAACAGAGCAGCAAGTAGACAGGTAAAGGGAGGGTCGATGTGTGTCTACAGTTACATTACAACTAAGAAAGCACAATACGCGATGTTGAGACTTGCCTGAGCTGCAGCCGGAGTGAAACTGCAGGCAGGAAGCCTGCAAGGACAGACCTGCCACCTGGCCGGGATGGCAAGCAGTCCTGGGGGTAACCGTCACCAAATGTACATGGAGTTGGTTGCACAGGTCTGGTCTGTTAAAAAGACAACAAAATACTTCCAAGCTGACAGGGCTGACAAGTGGGCTGCTGTCTGGACCTTCTGGAAACTGAAAGGCCCACACTTAAACTTATAATTAAGGGTAACGGGGACTGATCCCCAAATTGTCTGACCTACTTAATAAGAAATGACCATTCTTACTTATATCCAGCGCTGTATTTAGGGGTGATCCTCGTCATCCTCCAAATGTGGTCCTCTCTCTCAGGAGACCAGATCCACTGGTTGCAGCAGAATGAATCAGGGCCTGCAGTTTGGCTGTGTTGATTTCACTTCTGCAAGTATATTCTCGTAGCTTCCTCAAGCAGAGCGGTAGGAAGGCATCATGGTGGAATAACAACTTCAAGTCTTCCCATGTGAAGCCATCATTTTCCTTTTTAATTGTAATTTAGCATTTTTGTTATGTAGTATATGCACCGTAGTTGCGTGTTTTTAATCATTCACCCTGTCTCCTCCATGCATCCAGGAAGCCTTTTTCCCCCTCATTCTAGCAGCTCTCTTGGGCTACGTACTCATTCAGAAAGTATTTGGAATAGGTTCTCAAACCATTTGACAGAGAATTGTTATCACTTAGGAAACACTTCAGAAACAATTTTTCAAAGCTTACTTCTCAAGATGAAGAGCCAGGGAGTGAGCTACTTATCCATGACTCCTTCAGTCATTTTAGGAACTTCTCATTGTAATACAATTTGAGTGAGGTGATGAGAGATTAGTAAAGGCCACCAGCTATACTCAGATTTAAAAAATAATTCAAGTAATAAACTATATTATAGGTATATCCAAGTCTGATCACAACATAGGGGCAAGGGCAGCTCTTAAGAGAGAGATCAGGCTTTGAGGTTAAATCACTAGAATGGAGGTAAAACTTCATATCTCTGGCCACGTCTACACCATCTCTTGGTGGCGGCCAGCTGTGAGATGCAGAAAGTCTGGAGGGAAGTGAATGGGGGGCCAGGGCAGCTGTGTTTGCAGTTTGTCTCAATCTCCATCCTCGACAAGCAGGACCAGTCCTTCCTACGCCTGTCCTGTCCTGCTCTATTTGGGAAAAAGTACCTGGGATGTGCTTTGCCAGGGGTGGACTCCTGGAGTAGGTTTTACTGGGAAACGTCACACTAAATAGCAGCAGGTGGATACCTGTGTGCCTCAGGAAAGGCTCTGGCTGTGCAAGCCTTCGGGGGAGCTTTCTGCTGAAGGACCCGACTGTGCCATAGGTTTGGTGCTTTCTGACAAGCCCTGGGGCTGAGAGGAAAGTGAGAAGGTTCCTCAGCGCCTTTTGGGGCTTGAGGCAACCACCACCAGCCGAATGCCAAGCTGTGGCCGAGCACGACAGTGGGCACCATGTGGATTTTGGGATTATGGGGCTGTGCAGCTTACCGGCCTCCTTAGGGTACATGATTAAAATGTGCAGAAAACCATCCCTTTGCTACAGCACGCCCTGGGTCAGTCCCAATTACTGCTGCTGGCAAGGCCCCCCCAGGTCCCTCTCCTGTATGCGCCCATCCAAAGACTAAGGCTGCTGTTTCTTTTTCATCTTCTCTTTGCTCACAGTTTGGGATCTCCTTCCATTAAAGAGTGGGTAGGGATGCATGAAAAATTAAAATGTGTTATTACTTATTCCTCTTTTGAACCGTTTCCTTCCCTGAGGGTTATCTGCCTTTTAACTCTACCTGGTGACAGGGGCGCATTGTGCATTGCTTTCTTTAATCTCCATCCTACACAAACCTCGCTGCTCAGGGAGGTTATCAAAATTAAAATATCAGGCTTTTGTCTGAAAACATTTCCTTACCCATTATCACACCAAGGATTATGAGAATTGAAAGAAAGGGGGAGATCGGTGAGGGGTGGGAGAGGGAGGGACAAGAATTTTTACACAGGAAGGGGGAAAGAGAAATTTTTTTAATTGGAAAATGTGGTGATAAAATCACAAAATTAATGAAATGAGAGAGCTCAAGGTCAGTGCAGTACCTGAAGCTACTTGAAGCACATTCTCTAGCTTGGTTTCTTATGAAAACAAGCAAGTCTGTGCACGTCTGTGTCACAGTTTAGCCCCAGCCGGCAGCTAAGCACCACGCGGCCACTCACTCAGTCCTCCCCCCGAAATGGGATGGGGAGGACAATCAGAAGAAGGTAACACTCATGGGTTGGGATAAGGACAGTTTAACAGGACAGCAAAGGAAGACGAAAATAACAACAATACTAATAAAAGTATATACAAAGCATGTGATACACAACACAGTTTGCTCACCGCCCGGAAACCCGATGCCCAGCCCATCACCGAGCAGGAACACCCCCCACTCCCTTATATACTGAGCATGACATCGTATGGTATGGAATATCCCTTTGGCTAGCTTGGGTCAGCTGTCCTGGCTGTCTCCCCTCCCAGCTTCCTGTGAAAATTAACTATCCCACCTGAAAACCAGGACAGTTTTTGCTTTGCCATCTCTCCACGATTTTGAAGCCAGTGGGCAGATTTCAGTCACATCTGAGAGAGGGATGGAGGTTTCCTAAATAAATTAATTTCTCCTCTTTTCATAAAATAGTCACTGGCAGAGATATGGGACCAGGCTCAAGCAATCGCATTGTTTCGCAACCCACTTTCAATGCTCTCAGCTCTAATTTTTAAATCGTGCACAGCACCCCGCACATTACCACCAAAACCCTCTGTGGGAGGAGGGCTGCGAGGAAGAACAGGGCTGGTTTTTAACTAATGGGGTTGGTTATAACTAAAGGAGCTATTTACAGCTGAAGGGGAACTACTGTCTTGTAGTTCAGTTTAAAAAGTTGCTCAAGCAACAGAAACAAATCCACTGGAAAGCTGGTTTCATTACTTCTGCGGCTCATAGAGCTCTTCGGCTTTTTTAACATTATAACACACCGAGCTAACAACAGCCTCGTAAACGGCCTGAAGAAATGAGCTTGGAAACGGAGAACTCCTACCCTGTGAACGGCTCCAGGAAAGTGAAATCTCCCCGTCTGCACTTTTGCTCCATGTTTTTGCTTGCAGACAGACCAGCACCGAAGGGCAGGCGCGTCGGGGTGGGAACCTCGCAGGCGCCCGGGGGCAGGCTGGGCTCGCTGCTCTGCCCTGCTCCGCTCCTGGGGACGCTGGAAGCTGGGGAGGTTGCTTTCAGGTCCCCAGACTACCGCAAGTGCAATGCCAAAGGCACACGCTCTCCCAAGGGGAAACGATCGGTCCTCTGAAGGGTGCCTTTGCAGGGGCAAGGCCACCGCTTAGCAAAAGAAAGCACGTGCATGACAGATTATGAATAATTGATTCTCGGGACAGCGATTCACAGATGCGACATCGCTGTTGGGTGCATTAGGATGCTGAGCATCCTTTGGGGGATATTAGGAGTTAGATGACCCAGGGAACTCAAAGATGTTAATGCATAATTTATTTTACATGGGAAATAAGAAACTAGAGTAGTACATAAAATTCTGATCATATCCTATTTCTTTTGTTGTGTCTCCCTCAAAAGGGTGTTCCAGTGGAGACATTATATTCTTATATTCTTATTCTTATATAAAAATATCAACTTTCCACAGGGAACATTTTTCTCTGTAAGCAAAATCCAGAGTCATTGTACCTTAAATTAAAAGCTAAGTCTTTCTTAATTATTATAGCTCACTGAAGCAGGAGTCCAAAAATAAGAGGTAAATCAAAAAAGGGAAACCCAGAAGGCAAAACAGGCCACTGAGCTTCATTCAGTAACTGGAAAACAGTTTGAATCCTGGTGCTCAAAGAATCCCTCTGAAGTTCAGTCTTGTAAAATCACACTCTCTCCTCACCCCTATACAAGCAGCATGTCCTGCAAGAGTATCTCTCTCTGTAGAGGGGATTTGGTGGTGATATCACCTGCAGTGCCTGCCTGCTGGATGCTTTCTGAGGCTGAAAACCTCTTTTGATGCCAGCCTTTGTCTCCTCTTTAGTGGATATTCTTTGCTCTCCTTTTTTGAGTGAGTTTCTTTTGTTCCTCCTTTTTCCCCTCTGGTTTTGTTCCTCTCCTTTCTCCCCTAAATTGCACCGCTTTCTAGCAGCTTTTATCCTCCCTTTCTTTTTTTCTTACAGATTTTGAGTGAAAATGAAGAATGCACCTCTTAAGGGAGCAGGTTGCATGAAAGTTTTCATTTCACAATGGGATTAACTCTCTGATTGTCAGATATCCCTCTATATAGGACTCAGGGAAATAGGAATCACAAATTCTGTTCACCTTTACTTAGGACCATCTAGTTTCATAGACACGCTTCAGAGTTTCTTCTCAACAGAGTATTTTCTCAATGATACATCCATGGAAGTATTGCACTGTCTTTAAGTATGGATTATACATAATAAGGTTCTTCTGGTATTATACAGGACTTCATTAGCTTTATTGTTAGATGCTACTCGACTGGAAGAGTCAATAATTGAAGATTCTTTCTGATAAGAGCCCCTTGGGACTGCTCTTGTGTTTACATTTGGTAAACTGTGTAATACTATCACTTAAACCTCCATTCAAAGCAAACTTCTGCCAGAAGAGAAACACTATGTACAGAAACACTTCAGAAGTGTTGTTCAACGTAGACTTTTGTATCATGTGCAGTACCGGAAACCTCCCTCCTCCAACTAAAGGAAGGTTGTTCGGACGGCAGCTTCATCAGACAGGGAAGGCTGGCGCTAAGGCCAGCCATGTAACCTAAATTCAACCTTCCCATCCATTACGTTGTGGTCACTGAGTCCGTGGTCACCTCCGGAGCTGAGGGAGCAAGCAGAGACTGGCAGGGCAACCGAGTTGTCGGAGGTTTGCAGCAGAAGCTGCAGAAGCCCCAGAGACTGGGGCTGCACCCAACAAGGGCAAGGAAGGACAGTCTCACTAAAGCTATTTACACCACTCCTGAGGACTCGTGCGTTGCTAGCGGATACACAATTTTGGACAAGTATCTGTTCTTATCCATGGAGCATTAGCTACCATATACTGAGAAAGAGGAGATGTCTATATTTCTTAGCTCTGAGAGCACATCTATTTAGCTTGTAGGCTTCTCTTATTTCCTGAAATACAACTCACAAAGACTATGAGCCAACATTACACAGAAGCACAATCCATAGGGATATATCTGTGTACACATTATTAAGCATTAAAGGTAAAGTTAGATTAGCAATAACCCAAATAAAATGCATTGTGATTGAATCATTAATTTTAATAATAATAATGAGTACAATAATTTTGATTCCTTTTTCCTTTCACGAACCTCTTATTATTCAGTGTGAGAATGATCAGAGAACTAGAAAACATGACCTGCAACAAAAGATTGAACTAATTGGTTCTGTGCAATCTATGGAAGAGAAAATGAAGCAGAGACATGGTAATAGTTTTCAAATACATAAAAGGCTGCTGCAAAGAAGAAGGGAGCCTTCCTTTTTCTGCCTCCATGGTGGATAAGACAAAAACCAGCAGGCTTTATCTGCAGCAATAAAAGATTCTGGCAAGACATCAGGAAGCATGTTGACCCAGTTAAGGGCGGTAAAGCCGGGGAATAGCCCACTTGGAGAAGGTCCATCTGTAGGCTACTTAAGGAAGAGGTTAGAGAAATGTCCACCAGGCTGTCTGGCCTGCTGTGGGTGACATTTTAAGGTCCCTTCCAGCTCTCTTTTCTATGATTCTATATTTTACATATATTCATGAAGGCTGCTTATGTGATAGAAAGCCTCCTAACAACATTGCACTTAATGATAGAATTATCATTGGCATCTGTCAGAAAAGGATCAGGCTTTTCAAGAACTGGATACCAATGTGCAGATTAACATTGCTGAATGTTTTTTCATCTTCATATGTGTCAAGCCTTGCTTCAGCTGAAACTCACGGGATAATACTGTGGGTGAGTGACATATAGTGCACTCATTGAGTACAGTGGCCTCACAAACCAGAGCCCAGAATAAGAAAGCATATTAATAATATGTTGAGCACCTCAGGAGTATACAGCAATTCAAGCACTTGCTGACGGAGGCATTTTAGATGAACCCAGTACCATGTCTCCTGTTGGCAACATCAGGGAACAAGCGTGTAATCACATTTTATAAAAAACATATTACACGCATTTGTAGAGTTTCCCTGCTACCAAAGGATGACCTAGGGGTCCAGGCAAAAGCAGCTTCCTGAATGTTGGGGTGCAACAGAAGTCTATCAGACTTCTGCAAGGTCACACAACAGCTTTTTACAAGGAGGTTGAGAGAAATGTCATGACCAGTTAAAGTACAAGGGGAATTACAAACCATGGAGGGCGGTTGATATGTTCACATCAGGTATTTTAAACTCTCCTACATATTTAATTTTGAAGGTTTGAACTCTTCCTTGAGGGGCTCAGTGTTTCTTTGCAGACTCTCTAAGTGACTTGGGTACCTAAATTAGCTCCTAAGTTATATGGTATGAGAACCTTCCTGTGTAATTATCCTGGTATTTGTCTGCAATGCTATGTTTAACATTCCAACTGATGAGCAATAATTTCCTGAATCCAGAAGTGATGATCCTTGAGAAAGTTGCATCAGTAGCTGGATTTCAGTGATGTGACTCACAGCCAGTTTCTGGTCAGATCAGTGTGACCTCTAGCTAAAATATCTAGAGGCATGATCTTCGTATCTTGCAGTCCAGCGACAGCTTGTTGGTGGAGAACCTTGCAAAAGGAGTATTAACTACTTGTAAAACCTAACTCTTTCTGCCCAGCCTTGATTCACCTGCATTTGCTATTTTTCATATGCCTGGGTTATGTGATATATAAATGTGATATACAAAGCATTTGAGCTACCTGTTATATAGCATGCACCTGGTTTGTACCAGGCAGATACTACTCAACACGCAAGTTGATTAGGGACCAATTAATGGCCAACTGACTTGCAGGCAGCACAGCTGTAAATACTTGTTTCTCAAAAGAACAGTAATGGAAGAAATAAGAGGTGTTTGATTTTCACACAACTCCTACCTAGGAAAGTCATATGTGAGCTTGATAAACTGGGAAATCTGGAAGCACAGTGAGCCATGATGCAATGATTCATCTCTCTTTTAACATGATGGGTAATGAAATGCCATGGTGGGATAGCAGTCCAAGAGCCTGTTTGGAGCAAACTCATTTGGCAGTGATTCTTCGCAGAGTCAACACCGTGTAAGAGCCCAACAGGCAGAAATCAGTGTGTGAGATGTACATATTATCCTCCCATCTCTTGCTGATTTACAGCACTTCACAGTCATTCTAGCAGAGACAGCCACAGATTCAATTTCTTAAATATTTAGGCAGGAAAACTTCCTAGGCAGAAATTTCCACCCCAAGGTTTAAAGCACAGCATAAGCCCGCGTCTGCTCCACATGGATGTGAGAGTGAGGTTCCCTCAGACAAAGGTTTTTGGAAGCTATTAAAAGAATCCCAGCTTTTAGCCAGAAAAATAAGCTGGTGTTCAAAGTACTTAAGCACATACGTCAAAGGCATTAGTACATGTTTAAAGTTAACCCCTTTCCTGGCCTTAATTGATACCTTTTCCCTCATAATTTTTTTTTTATAGCTACATCAAGGCCTGCTCCACAGTCCTGCAAGGACTCCTACTGATTTCAGTGGGATCTTAATGGCACCCTCTTTTGCTTTATCTTTAGTCATGGCAACATTAGCTTTAATACCTTTAAACTGTGTGTGTGCCAACCTTTACTTTCATTTTCTACTACCTCTCTGATTGATCTCATGGGGATTTGCTGTCATCTGTGGCTAACTGATGGACCTTGCCACAGAATTATATTCCTTGGCTCTTAACTGTCAAGAAGCTTTATTTCCCCCCCTCATTATTTGAAGGGTTTCCAATTCAGGCAACAAAGTAATTAAGGGCACTGGATTTAACATTGACTGTTAAAGGACTATCCATCCAAATTTGACTTACATTACCTAATTTTGATTTTTCCCTGCAGAACATTTACAAGGCCAGGCAGGTGTATTATCTCTGCATACCATCCATTATCAGGCATGACTGGAACAGGTGGCAACATACTGATATGTGTTTAATGGAACAGACGTTCGAATGCATATTTCAAAACTGGGCAAATTATTTCCTTTGTAATGCTGTCAAATCATGAGCAGTGACAATTTCAGGAATACGCTACCTCATCCCAAACTGTGTCTCACTTTCATGTCAAGCATCTGCTGACTGGTATTTTATTTTTCAGATTTTTGCAGTCTTCACTGATTCCTGCTGTCCGTGCTTGGAAAAATGAAGTGAGTAGTCTTGATATGTAACATACTTGTTTCAAACCAACAGCATGTGGTCCTGCCTGGACTGAAAGACCCCTGTGTGACTGTCACCTTAGCCTTCTGGACCTTTCGGTCCACCAGCATTTGAAGCCAGTGTAGTTGTATTTATCTCCTATGCTCAGGCCCTGACCTGGACGTCAGCCTCGTGCCAATGTGCTTCTGCATGCTTGGGGAGACTACCTGGTTTCAGAGGCAGTCCAAATGGCTCCGGCTGTGAATGGGAGCATCACTGTGTCATTTCTCCTAACTGGGGACACAGTTCAAATGTGTCCTCTTCAGAAAGGTGTCATTCTCCTGGCTGCATGCCTGCCTTCTCCTAGAACAAACATGGAAAAGAAAAGAGGTTTGCACAAGAAGTGGAGGCTTATTAACACTGTTGACATTAGGTGTGTTTGATGCTTAACCCAAGTGTTGGCGGCCCAGTTCTCTATATAATCGAAGGAAGAAGGTGTGCACCTCCAATGTGGCATATCAAAGTGAAATGCCCAAAGCACTCTTTGGGAGATGATATAAATGCTCCTTCAAGATCTCCATGCTTACAGCTCTTTAGCTTTCACTCAGTGCTAGTGATGCCCGAGTCTCTGATCCTTCAAATATGCATCAAATTTTCAGTTACTTCAGCAGCAGCAAGTTAAAAACCCTCAGGGAGTCTCATTGGTTTCAGCAGAATTATTCAAGCCTGTGTAATACAAAGGTTGAGCTCCTTTCTTAAAACAAGCACAACTAATTTTGCTCCACTTAAATTCTGAGACCTTCATGGGTTTGAGAGTCGTAAGGGAAAAGACTCTTCAAAGGAGCCCACGTTCCCAAGGAGAGATGCACAACAGCCTGTACGCCTGATGGAGATCACACTGAAGTCAATGACCACCTGTCTGCCTTAATGCTACAGCCTACTGCAAGTCTCTGTCTGACTTGAAACTACAGAAAAGGTGGTTTATTTTATTATCACCATTTTAGAGGCACAAGGAATTTTTTATTTAACCGAAAACCAAAAGTATGTGAAATTATAAATATTATATAAGTCAGTTTTCATAACTGCAATATTCAGAACTGTTTAAACGAGCCTAGGTATTTGTAGTAACTGACCTAATTCGTGAAACCAGGGGATATTTTTAAAAAGAAAATGCAATTATATGTAGCTAGAAGATATTTAACCAATATCACATATTTCAGAAATAGAATTATTTGTAATTCTATGTTTTAAGTACTTCTTGATTCCTTTGAACTTTATTGTCAAATACGTAGGAAGTTAATTAAGCAATTTCCTTCAGAATCAGGTCACAGAGTGAGTTAAAACAATAAAATTTATAAAACAATATCCATTGACATAAACTGCTCACAGCTCTGAAATCTTAGTGCCACAGAATATTGGCAGTACTTTAAACTATATTTAAACCTTCCTTTCACTTGTGATTTTCATTTTGCCTAATCATGCTTCTACCCTACCAGCATAGTCACTAGATGTATTCACAAGCTGGCAGGTCTCAAAAGAAATGTTAAAACACAGTACAAATTGATTTTAGCCCACCTGAAACTGATGGAGGGAATGGGAACATGAGGCATTTTGAGCAGTATGGGCAAAACAAAAAAGACTGGTTCTCCAAGAGAATCAGTGGCCATTGGGCAAGGCGGGTAACACATGGACTGAACACTCCAAATACATAAAGGAAAAGGCTCCGATGACAGAGATTTTATTAAACTGTAATGAGGACAGCCCTTTATTTTGCTTTTATAAGCTGGAAATGAGTAAAGATAAAAGAGATTTTTGCTCGGTGTGAACACTGAACAACAGTTTTATGCGGGTGCGCTACTATTTCCAGCTAGCTGTCTGCCTGAAGGAGCCTTATCTGGGCAGGCTGACAGTGTTTAGCACCTATTTCCTCTACAGCTGTCACTCATCAAAACTTCTGATCTTTAACTTCATGTCGAAACACAAGTGCTCTCAGCTGGTTCAAGGCACCCAGCTCGTGCTTTGCAGTAGTTTCAAAAATGGTCATAAATAGACAAAGAATCAAACAAATGCAGCAGAATGGTAACCTAGAAAGAGAAATGCTTGGTCAGATCTCCTTTTTTACACGCTGTGTGTCCAACACAATGTCAGCTGCTTCCTTGAATTTCTTCTGGACTCAGGAGTGGTGCAGAGAAGATGCTACCGTGAGAAGTAAATAGCTAGGAAGGTTTGGAGACATGTGAAAAAAACCTTTGTAAAATTGTTTATACCAGCCTCGACATTAATAAGGAAATTGACCAATTAATAAATGCCAATCAACTTTAATCATCTGACTGGTGACTTAAGTGATCTTGTTATTCACAGATATGAAGAAGAAAAAGCAAGAGGTTGAGAGTTAATGAGCTACTTCTGTGCAGCTTCTCAATAATATTTGGAAATTCACAAGCAATTGGGAGAAAAAACTTTTAGTTCATTCCTTTCTCTTTACAGTTACTTGGCGATGCTCTGGACACAATCAGTATTTGGATGATGTCCTCACCTCAAGCTTCATGCAGCTCATAGAGCCTCTCTTTAGAAAACTGCTCTTTTAGACACTTATCTTTTTCGTGGGCTTCACTCAAGGAAAAGGCTCCATTTTGCTTGACAAAGACTGGACTGATTACCACCAATTACTGGAAATTTATTCAGCAACCAAATTATGTCGGCAAACACCCATGCAATAATTCTCTAATCCTGACTCAGTCATTTTATTCTCTAGGAAGGTCACAATTATAAGCAGTTGACTGTAATTTGTGTGCTTTATTTTCTCCATGGCTAATTCATTAGCTAAGATTCTCACCTTTATTTAGTACACTTCAAACAAACTGGGGATTAGTTGGTTCCTGGGAAGCGCAGGTCTGACCCCATGTGCTGAACACGAGGCTCACACAGATAATTTGTTGCGCTGTTGGCTGCCCAAATGTTGCTGGCAGCTTGCTTACTGCAAGTTGTTTGTCTCAGTTACTTGATCACAATGTACCTGCCAGGTGATAAACTGATTTAAATGGGCATATTGCATGACTCCTCAATATCTGCAAGAGTCTCTTCAGGAAAAAGATGAATACATAGCGCACCACCTCTCACCCTCAAGAAAAACACCCAGCCAGACCCAAAAGACACAAACAGCCAAAAGACAAAGTCAACCATGAAGGACCCAGCCAAAAATGGCATAAGATGAGAGCTGTTGACCTACCTCAAGCTGGAAATCCCAAGGCAAGGAAGTATCATACCGACTGACAGTCTGCCATAAATTTCATTGCCCATATGGCACGGCAAAGAAACTTTGTGCTTGCCCTCCCTTATTTTCAAGCGAATAGGTATGCATGAGCACTCAAATGGTTCTGTAAACTAAGTACCTTATAAAGTGGGGTAGGAGTATACATCAATCAATCAAACCTGGCTTATGCACAATGGAGAGGACAGTCTGGACTGTCTGGTCCAGAAGATCATATAAATCAAAAATCTTCGTTCTCCATGGCAATGTAATTGTGAAGTATTGTCACTTGGTCTGAAAGATCCTTCTTAGGGTCACTCAGAAACACTGTCTTCACAGGGGTCGCAAGGTACAAGTCGGTGTTTTGGGGGGGAAGGGTAACAGTGCGATGCCGAATGGTGGCTGGACCCTCCCCTCCGCTGCCTTGCCTTCACCCAAAGCCTGTGCTGTCCAGCTGGAGCCTCTGTAAACACGACCACTCCTCCCTGGCTTTGCTGCTTCCCTTGCAAACAGGGGCCATAAATACTAAGAGCATTCAGCTCACATAGATAAAACCTAAATTCAAAAAGCAAAGTCTGTCAGACTGAATAAAACCAGAGGCTGTCTCAGCACATAAGAGCAGCTGTACCTTTGCCCAATTTACAGTACATTTTGAAATGTACTTAAATAACAGTCTTTTTCACTGCAGTCAGTTATAATGGTCATTAGAGTACTCTGCATCAGCTTTCCTTGATGCTCTCATGAGCCTGAATAGTAGCAATTTATTACCCACGGGGCCATGCAGCTTCAATCTCCAGTGGCAGCATGAGATTTCTTTCATTACTATGGAGACATTTTGGTATGTTCATTCACCTTCCCCGAAGACAGCAAGACTGCCCCGGTGAGAATTAAGTACGCAAATGTCCCACGCTGTATGATACACCTACCAAATTTTCCCCTGCTATTTTGCAGGATTTAGAAACAGACCAAACCATTTTCTGCAACCTGATGGTTTTTGCAAGGGCTGAGCTGTACCTTCACTTACGCCCCTGTGCCCCCAGCAAGCTGGGTAACGTGAAGGGTCTGGCTATGCCCTTCCTAGTCAAACCGAAACCGAAAAGGACACTCCGGAAAGCAAACACCTCTTACATTCTCTGAGCGAGACAAGGGTCAGAGCCATTTCTTACCCAAGCGATACACGTCTTTTGACATCGTTGGTGACTCAGGCCTCCTTAAAAGCAATGCTAGATGGTCTGTGCAATCTCGTAGGTAAGCTGAGTGCGGGTATGACATGTTTTTCTGAGTCATCCGCTTTTCTTTGAAAACTCTGCCTACATTTGAACTGTTTATTTAGGATGTATCCTGACTGTAGATGAAATGTAAATGAATTTGTTTTTCTTTAGTCAGTCTGTTCCACAGTGAAAATCTTATGGCTCCATTTCTAAGCCTTTCAAGCAAAATAGAGAGAATACAATGTGAGGTTCACCAATAGCATTCCCAAAGATTCCCAGATCCTTCCAACAAATCAGTGAATACCCAAGTGATTTATAAAAAGGGAAAACATTGGTATTAAACCATTGCAACTCATTGGAGTTTTATCCTTTAGGACTGAGAGGTGACTGAATAATGAGTCAGTCATAAAGTTTGTGGCCTGTGCTAAAATCAGACAGGGATGAGTTGCCTGTTCTAATGTACTCATTAGGGACAGAGTAAGTACATCCCAGTATGCTTGAATAGAACAATTATTTTCTGCTGCAATTGAAATGAATTATCAAATGCCAAGTGAGAAGCTCTGTTCTGAGTCATCATTCATCAGGAAAGATTTGTTCACAGCATTATAAAAGTTTGCAAGATCAAACATTTATATAGAAATGCATCGTTTGTGCCAGCAATCAACACGCAACTCTTTCACACAGCTGAATGAAGTGTACTTCCATCTTTGCTACCAGCACTTGCAACATACTTTAAATTATCTTTATCAAGATATAAGTATGGTACTGTTGCATTCAGTGGTATGTACTTCACCTTTTTTGAATTTTTCTGAGTGGCAACATTATGTAAAAGCAGTGGACTTTGCAGTGTGTAGCTGCTGGGAACCTCAGCCAGTACATCTTGAGGAACTCAGAAGGGAACACATGGGCAAGACACCATCCACAGCCAACTGCAGGCCTGTTTGTGGTAGGCTAGGAAATCCCGAGGGACTGAAAACCATCTACTTCTGTTCAAAGGTTAAAGTGACCTTGCCCAGACAAATGGCAGTAAGGTCTCTGCTCCTCCCTTAAAGGTCATAGCACAAGCTGCAGTATGTGTGGTGTCAGAAAATAAAGTTAAACTCACCCTACTACAGGGCACTTATTTTCAGGAGACAGAAAGGAACAACAAAAGCAGGCCAAAAATTAATCATATCAAATTTATCATAGTTCTACTGGATTCCTTCTTATTTAGCTAAAGACAGAGTTGATATTACTGCTGAACTTATAAGCTTTATTAAGTAAATTACACTGAAAGATAAGAAGCTATGGAAAGTAAAATAAAAAAGAGGGCTACATTATACTAATGGAATTAAATCCTGGGATTTAACATGCAGAGTTTAACATTTTATCAAGTACAAATAATCGAACTTATTAATTCATTTCTTCTGGGCACAAAATGGCAATTTTACCAAAATTATCTCCTTGGTACATAGTACGTGCACTACCAGAACTAAAATGGTGGATCACTTTGCACCATTTCTTGCATGTGAGGCATGCACACATGCACGTCCAGGTCACAGGTCTGCACTCCCTAGAAAACAGCTCTTTCAATGCTTAGTAAATAAACCTTTTATTAAAAGCACATACACATCCTACAGTTCTGCTACTAACGCTTTCAAGTCACATACCCAATGGTTAACTGCTTCAGGTAAAACCAGGTAGGTATTTGAGAGCTGTCTAGTGATCTGGACTAGAACTTCAGTGGCCTCTCTGTACCTCCCACATCTCGGCACCTCGCGCTCATCCCGTTAGCCTCGACCCTCTCCTGTGATCCTGCTGGGACACTCTGCACCCAGCTCTTGCACTGCCCTGTGAGTCTTCGCCTTGCTTCCTGAGGCTCTGCCTGGATTTCCCACCATAACGTGGCCACCTTCTTGCGTGCTTTGCTGAGCGTTGCAGCTGGTGGCTGGTTCACGCTCGCTTTTGCAGTGCCATGCTTGGCCCAGAATTTTTCTTCGAAATGAAAGAGTCAGTGGCTGGGCACTACTGTGTTGCTACAAATCTTCATTCAGGAAGCAGTTTGGGGGCAGTGTCTTCGGTCTGTTCTCCACAGCTATGGGTCGTCATCTCTCTTAGCACACTGGCGTGCTCTCCCCAAGGAGGTCTCACAGCTCTGCTCCAACATGATGAAATGAGGGACAGCAGAAGGGGGAGAAGAAAATAAAAGCATCGAGTGTTCTGTAATGATTTTCTTGGCTCCCTACCTCTCATTCCAGTAAGGACTAGTTCTCATCAGAAAAGCCTGAATGCTTGAAAACACCCTGGAACTTAAAGAAGATAATGAATGAATGAATACATTAAAATGTTAAAGGTCCAAAGGCAGTTTCAGAAATTTTGGGGAGAAAATGAAAGGGAGTAAGGGAGTAAGGGACTAAAGCAGCACTTCCCTCAAAAGCACTTTCCTGTCCTGCTTACTCCTCTGATTGCCATTTGTGGGAATAAGATCACTTACGGCTTAAAATGGTTGTGATCCTTATGTAATGCCAGGCTTTTTGGTTGAAAACTAAAGCTATAACTCAGTCTGGGGTTTAATACCTCAACAACTGATAAACTAATAAATGACACGCTCAAAAGAAATCGGCTCTACACAACTTCAAAGTAATCCTGATCAGATTCGGGGGAGTTATGCAGTACCAAAAACCAGAATGATTTCCTGAAATTTTTCTTTTAACTCTGTGTAGGACAGTGCAGGGCATGTGAATAAGCGAAAGCTCTCTCTTTTCAGGCTCACGAAGTGAGAGCCGAGCCCATATGTAAGATAATGTTACCATCTACTGGAGTCGGGGAGGAATGCAGCAGAGCCGGGCGAACCCCACCAGCCTTGGCTTTCGGGAGCAGCGAGTGTCCCGCCAGCATCCCTTGCTGTCCCTGGTGCCTCGCCAGGAGCACGGCCGGCTGGCTGGGTCCCCGGCGGTCACCCTGCTATGGCCACGCACTGGGGACGTGGATCCCAGCCGTAGTGTCGGGTGCTCTTTCAGATTGAGAGCTGGCCTTGAAGGCCAGGAGGCATTTGCTGGAGGCTTGCTCAGGAGCCCAAGGCGGTGAGCCCTGCTGGGGGCATCCCTGATAGGGAAAAGAGCAAAGTCCGCATCCTCCATGCTCCCGTTTGGTCCTTACCCGCAAAGGGGCTGTCTGTGCCCATATCCCCTGCACAGCTACACTCTTTTATATGAGCAAAGAAAATCCTATAACACCACCTTAATTAAAATCAAATGGCAAAACCAATCTGGTCACTGCTTTGTCCATCCCTAAGACCTTGGCTCCGTCTCCAGCCACCTGTACAAGGGGTCATGGGCAGCTGGGGACAGTGAGTGCCCCCAGCCCGCCCGCCCCAGCCGTCCGGAGACCTCAAAAGCTGCCAGCACACTCTGCAGAGATGTGCCTGAGAGGTGGCCAGCGGCAGTGAGGAGGGGGGTGCTTCCAAACCAACTTGCAGCACACCAAGCCTGCCCAGGGACAGGGTGGCAGCTTAGAGAAGCATGTGGTAAAAGGGAGGAAGACTTCAGCACGTGCTTAAAGCTTAGCAAATGCTCGAGTGCTCTCTCTGGATCAGGGCCAGCAAAAATGGGCACACCAGCTTGAGTTCCTGGTGCCTAAAAACACTCTGCTGCTCCCTGTACTGTCCACAGCAGGAGCCGGGTTTTTGTTTGGGATCTTCTACACTTAAGAAAAATTGAGATGAACATTTAAGACATTTTCTGTTTCCAATTGGAATTTAAAAATGACAGAGAGTAATTGCTAGCTGGAACAAATGACAATTTTGTAATCTCTCCCAGTTGTCGGGGGAGGAAGAGCAATACAACGCTGCTCAACATTTTTACAGCTGGAAGAAAAATTAAGAAGTTACTTTAAGCTGATAGGTAGAGTACTGTGCACAGCGAGTCGTTACATTTCAGTTAACTGGCTTATACCCCTGTGCACCAAAATTGCTTTGACAAACAATGCTTCTTGGGAACTGACTGCAATATATCTCACCTCATCAAAATCACTGGCACATCCATTGGTACTTCTCAGACAAGTATCAAAGCTCAAGGACTGTATATTATGTTAAGCAGTTTAATATTGGATATAAAACAGTGGCGCTGGTGCTGGGGAAACAACTGCGGCCTAGTTGAAGAGTAATACCAGCTGAGGGAGGTCACGGGCAATCAAGGAGTGGGGGAGAATTTAATATTTAACTTTCTCTCCCATCTGCAGTATTTAATCACTTGATATAATACATAAGCCCTTGATCTTTGATATTTGGAGTACCACAGGAATCGTCAGATTTTCTGAAGCATCCTTTTCCATCCAAAGGACCATTAGGTAGAAAGGATCAGTCATTAATTCTCTGGCTGAATGAAATGCTAGAGAAAAACATCAAATTAAATAATGTAACTACACTACACAGTATAGCTGTTGTCTAATTTTCAGACTCCAGGCACTTACGTATGTTTATACCACTCCTGATAGTCCATTCAAGGTGAATCTGCAGAATAAAGACATGATATTCAAAATCAACATCTTCTGTGCATTTGCTATGAATGCTAAAATTAAAAAAAGAAAAAAACAAAACAAGGGACTGATCTTTGGTGCTGCTTTCTAGCTAAACCCTGCAAGATTTGTGTTTTCATCAATTTGTTGAGTTAGAGTGAGATGTGTTTTTGTGGCAGATACAGATTTATTTAGAGGAAACAGTGTCGTGGTTTAACCCCATCCCCCTGCAGTCGCTCACTCACTTCCCCTCAGTGGGGTGGGGGAGAGAATTGGAAAGGTAAAAGTGAGGAAACTTGTGGGTTGAGAGAAAGACAGTTTAATAAGTAAAGCAAAAGCCGTGCACACAAGCAAAGCAGAACAAGAATTCATTCCCCACTTCCCATGGGCAGGCAGGTGTTCAGCCATCTCCAGGAAAGCAGGGCTCCATCATGTGTAAGAGTTCTTGGGAAGACAAACGCCATCACTCTGACTGTCCCCCACTTCCTCCTTCTTCCCCCAGCTTTATATGCTGAGCATGATGCCATATGTTATGGAGTATCCCTTTGGTCAGTTGGGGTCAGCTGTCCCGGTTGTGTCCCCTCCCAACTCCTTGTGCACCCCCAGCCCACGCACAGAGCCTTGGCTCTGTGTAGGCACTGCTCAGCAGCAACAAAAACATCTCTGTATTATCAACATTGTTTCCAGCACAAATACAAAACATAGCCCCATACTAGCTGCTGTGAAGAAAATTAACCAAAACCAAAACCAGCACAAATGGACACCTGAATTGTCAGGATATTTATGTACCTTGCTCTTTTTCAAGTGCTATTCAGCTTTTGCTTTTGTTTGTTTGTTTGTTTCTTTTTTTGTTTGTTTTGCTTTGCTTTGTTTTTTCTTTCCGGGGCATTTTTTGCACTAACCCAACCTCTGTATTCCTCACTTCAACTAGAGTTGAGATACAGATAGATCACAGACCCTCATCCTCAGCAGTTACATGCATGTATGAACCAAAGGGAGTTAAAAACACACGAGGGTGTTTGGAAGATTGATGTCTTGTTCTCCAGCCTGTGCCAGGACATGCCTACAGAAAGGAACGAGTGACACTAATGAAAAACTGGGGTAGGTGACATGAGCCCGGTTCCCTCATTCTGCGATATAACACACAAGGAGCACAGGGCTGCAATTCCCGTTCATTTTGAGACAGGGAGCTGCCTGCCCCTGAGAGGGAGATTATGGATACTCTCTAACCTAAGGGCTAGAAAAGGAGAGCTGCTTCTCGTTCAACCAAAAACCTAAGAGGATCAGATAAGTGGTGAGAAGTAGTCTTTTACATCCCAGTTCCTAGTCTGGATCAAGAGAGTCACATCCAAGCTCCTTAGCATTGCCAGTTCTGGGGGGCCAGCAGCAGCACATTGAAGCGAGGAGGCTCTCCAGTCAGAGTGATAAAGAACCAGTTACAAAGTCCCCAGTTTAAAATCTGTGAGTGCAGTGCAGGCCAGAGGGCTAAAAATCCCGTAAGCATCAGCAGGACAGGCAGAAGGACAAGCAGAGCTCAGCTCAGGGAATGCTGCTGCCTAGAAGTGCCTGCCTGATTAACCCAGTTGCAACTGTTTTAGGCATGAAGGCACCCCACCAACACCCCATTACCACTTTTCTGATGTTTTCTTTCCTGTATACTCTTTGGTTCTCTGGTTGTCTTTGCCTCAGTAACTTCTTTAAACTCTTTGTAGATAGCTTTCCCACAGTCACTGATCAGACTCGTTGCTCAGCCCTGGCATTAGCAGGATATTTAAAAGTTACTGCATATCTTCTGGACCTTTTCAATAGAGAGTTGAGCCTGCCCAAGGGTAGGGAAATGAACTGTGTGCTTCTTGGTGTCACAGTACCTTGTGTCCCGCAAGTCTTTGCAGCACGGTCACACAATAACATTTCTTTCAGATGAAAAACACTGAGCAGTTCCCTGCGGAAATGCGTAAGACAAATTGCAGCTCATAGAGACACTGAGTTCCTGGTCAAAGAGTTGTAGAACCAGAACCCATTGTGTTTCAGAGGAAAGAGAAATCCTTAAAACCAATTGAGGAATTGTAAGAAATCCTTCACCCAGTGCCACACCATTTCTCAACCTTTTCACCCAAGGCGTGATTTGCTTCAGCTTAGTCATACATGGGGTACGTACATCTGAACAACTTTTCCAGGAAGAGAATGAAATGTGCAAACTCATAACTACAATAATAAGAATGCCTAGCTCAACTATTGTGTAGATAAGAAAGCAGGCATCAGTGAAAGTGCATTTCATTCAGATAATTAGATCCTGCTGACATTTTCTGTGGGAGTAAGTTAAGGAGAGCCAGTGATTCTAGCTGTTGTTCAGATACCAAGGAGGAATATGAAGTAATTGCAGCTTACCATAAATAAAGCTGACACGGAGCAACGCTTATTTTAGTCATGACTCTATTTTCACAAAGACTGTGAAGATTAACTTTAAATCACTCTTTTTTAAGTTAACCTAACGATTTTTCGGGGCCATGTTGTTAAACTGAATAATCAAGTCACATGGCACACCAGGGCACGGTCCTGACAAAATTCAGTAAGCTAGTGGGGAACAGGGACCCTGGTGGACCATCTCAATTGTCTTGAGGGGCAGGTTAAGCTGGCTGGAAGAGTGGTGGGTTCCCAGGGGAGTGCCGGGTACGTTTGCCAGTGGGACACATCTTCACGAGACATCATAGGTTTTTCCCACAAACTGCAAAGACTTGTCTGTGACACAGAAGTCAACAGGAGTTTTGCTACAGCTTTCAATCAGCCTACAGCGATGTATCTCCAGGGGCAAAATGACACTGGGAAAGTTGCTCTTACTGTGTTCATTTTCCATACGATTGTCTAGTGGTTACTGCATACAACTGATTGCCAGGACTCCTGGACCCCAGGCTCATCCTTCGCTCGCTAGCTTGCCACATGGCTTGCTTGCTTCTCTGCTTCCTTTCTACAGGGAAAGATTTTACAAAAGGTTGTGAAACTCGGTATTGGTAAAGATACTTGAGATCTATGTGCGAAGACCCTCCACAGAATAACTAAAACACCTCAGTCAGATGGTTCATGTTAAACATGTTTGGAGTAGGAGCTTTCAGCAGAAGGAATCTGCCGGGAGTCTTTGGAAATCTGTGTAAGTACAATGCACAGATTGTGGTGGGTAAATTAGGAAATAGCCGTATTTTTTAAATGTAGATGCTAACAAAAATACGGCATGTCTCTCCCAGATGCAAAACTATTTGTCTTTGTAATTGTATTCCAATAGCACAGTTGTGGCACAAATCTTTTTTCTACCTACAGATTAGAGAGCTAGCAAGAAAAAGAGGTGTTGAGATGGCAATATGTAGCTTCACACAAAGAACAAGGAAACATGTGGCAGAAGGGAGAAAGAAGAGACTAGCGAGAATAGTCGTGGACTTTTCCACGGCGGAGCAACAGAGATGCTATTGGCCTGGCCTCAAGGCCAGCCACAGCTGGGCTGGGCGGCCTCCAGAGCTCAGGAACAGACCTTGGTCACCCCAGAAGGATCCTGGACTGTCTCATAATAACTAATCTTCAGCCCAGAGACTGCACCAAGGTGGTGAGAAAACACAAGCAGAAATACAATTTTGTGCTTTATTGTTCTTATCATTTCTATATTGTATTTATTGTGCTGCTAAATAAAGAACAATCACGATCAAAGAAACTCCATCCCTTCCCAATGAGGATAAAATACAAGTTATCCAGCATAATCTGAGGACAAGTTTAAAATGTGCCTAATCCCTTTTTATGTTTCAGGTCCCAAGTACTAAGCTTGACACACTTGAATAGCAACATGCTTTTTTGAAGAATTGAGTACACTTCTTTAGATTGTGGCGCTTCCCAGCTGTCTTAAATGAAGTACATGCAAACAGAAGAACCTCTTGAAAACTTTAACTGAGTATTCTTGCTGTTCAATTCCTTGGAGAGATCACTTCATTATGGTGCTGGTTCTTTTACATGAGAACACTGACTGTGCTTGTGGAAGGTCTTTAACTGGCTTTATATGCACTGTTACATTACTGAAGGGAAAGTGAAATAGGGGAAGAAAAATCTGTGTACGCAGCATCCTAAGGCATGTCTGCAACAGAAAACCTCTGCTTTTATTTCAGGTCCAGCTGCCTGTTAATTTTTGAAGGAGGAATATGACTCTTAGGCCTCTGGAAACCTGTATGTTTCAATAGTCTACTTCCACAGATGCCATAAATTGTCTCTAGAAGATTCACCATCACCCACACATTAACTCGTCACCTTGAATAATAAAGTTCACAAACATAATTTCATCTGTTCCATGCTAAGTTGCCTGAGTAAAACAAGAGCACATCACATTGCTTTGATTTGTAGCTTGTATACTTTGTAAACAGTTTTGCCACAAACAATCTGACAACATTAATGTAATGGGACATTGTTTTCAAAGTCCCCATGCTTACAGTCCTCGTTATTATTTACACGTATCAGCACTGAAATACTGCAATTAGTGGGATGAAGTTTGAAGGAATGCATCCAGAGGAACAATCAAGGGTGATTGTCTCGGAAGATGCAGAAGCTATTAGTGATCCCATGAAGTATTAGGAATGTTGATCCTGCTTCGCTAAACAGCTTGGCATTTCCAGCTCTTGCTTTTCACTGACAAGGCTATCAGAAATGGCACATTTGTCACGTATAATTGAAAAATGGCTATCTGCCTTCTCAGAACTTCCTTTCATTTAGGTTTCCTGTGAGATATGCAAAGCATATTTATGCCTGGCACATTCGAACGTTAAATTCAATTTTCTAATGTCTGCCACTAGCTTGGGGTAAAATAACACACAGGTTCTTTCATGTACCCTGGGGACCATCAAGGAAAAACAACAGTCCCAGAAACCACTTGTGCTGCTGTATTTTCAGGGCACTGAGGTTAAGAAGAATCTGTACCCAAAAAAAACCAATTACAAATACACTTTGAGACAGTCAGCTCCTGTAAATGCTTTAAAAGACAGTTGCATGATTTTTCAGAGGCAGATGTATGCAGTTATTTTACATGCACATCTTGTATTTACCTCAGGCGTGAGTCATGGCCACACCGTTCAGCTCTTTGGAAAAACTAGCTTCTGATGTGCTGCATCAGATCAGCAGATGCAAATATGGGCATCCATAAGGGATGTTAAAATTGTGAGACTCTGAGTCCCTGTAATCAGCGTGGCCCCAAACCCCCACCCCAAGCCGGCACAAGACACTTGCAGGACGGACCACTTCTGTTTGCATCACTCATTACTTCATCCTACTGCATCAGTGGCACTGGTTGCAAATTCAGGACACAAAAAAAGAGGACCAGAGCCCCATGGAAACAACCACATTTGTGATCCAAGTGCCAAGCTGTGATTCATCAGCTCAAACAGTCACTCAATCTGTGGTTTGTTTGGTTAGGTTTTTTTACAACATGCTCTTGAAGGTAATTTTGACTTGGTTGTGATAGAGTCCTATGGCGCTGAGCCACAGCTCCCAGGCATTGCTCTTCACCATCCCTTCAGAAGGGCTCTCACAGCTCTCCAGGTGGAGATGAGCTTTCTGTCTCCGAGCACAGCATCTTCCCTAAACAATCAGGCAGAGGAGTCAGCATCCGTTATTGTGCTTGAGAGATGGTGATTCACCACAGGGGGAAGGCAGGAGATGTTGCCAGTTCATCGTTGCAGCCTCATTGCAGGACACAGGAAGGAAGGAAGGAAAAACTGGGGTGAGAAGGGGTTAAATAAAATATTGATGAGAAGCTCAACATGAGCCGGCAGTGTGCACTTGCAGCCCAGAAAGCCAACTGTGTCCTGGGCTGCATCAAAAGAGGTGTGACCAGCAGGTCGAGGGAGGTGATCCTGCCCCTCTACTCCGCTCCGGTGAGACCCCACCTGGAGTACTGCGTCCAGCTCTGGGGGCCCCAGTACAGGAGAGACATGGAGCTGTTGGAGAGAGTCCAGAGGAGGGCCACGAAGCTGATCAGAGGGCTGGAGCACCTCTCCTGTGAGGACAGGCTGAGAGAGTTGGGGTTGTTCAGCCTGGAGAAGAGAAGGCTCCAGGGAGATCTAATTGCGACTCCCCAGTACCTGAAGGGGCCTACAGGAAAAGATGGAGAGGGACTGTTTATCAGGGGGTGTAGTGACAGGACAAGGGGTAATGGGTTTAAGCTGAAGGAGGGTCGATTTAGATTAGATGTTAGGAAGAAATTCTTTACTGTGAGGGTGGTGAGGCACTGGCACAGGTTGCCCAGAGAGGTTGTGGATGCCCCCTCCCTGGAAGTGTTCAAGGCCAGGTTGGATGGGGCTTTGGGCAACATTGTCTAGTGGAGGGTGTCCTTGCCTGCGGTAGGGGGGTTGGAAGTAGGTGATCTTTAAGGTCCTTTCCAACCCAAACCATTCGGTGATTCTATGATTCTAAAGAAACTTTCCTGTGCATGGAGATGAATTCATCCCTTCTGCCCCATCTAATGTATATACCCAACCAAGACTCATTGCCATCCTTTCCACCGCAACGGTGTGAGGCAGAACACAAAGAGACTAAAGCAGTTTCAGCAGGGCAGCAGCAAGCAGCGTTGGTGAGGAGACAGCTGCATGTGTCCTTGTGCTCTGAAGGGCCTTGGGGAGACGGGGCTGCCCTTGCCTTTGGTCCTCACCTCCTTGTCTCTCCCCTCCCAGCCCTTGTTGTGATGGTGGTTGGCAGCTAGGAAATAGCACTGGAGGATGATGGAAGTTGGTCGTTGTGACAGACCCCTTAAAATGAGGATATTGAGAAGAAAACATTCTGCTGATTTTTGGAAACCTTTTTACAGCTGCCAGGACAGTTTGTTGATGTACTTGGCAGTCTTTGAGGATGAGAAATTGAAGAAATCAGCTGCTTCTTACTGGTGTAAATGATAGCAAATCTCTATGGATGAAAAGAGCACACTAGTTAGGCTCACTAGTGGGGCAAACTCATCAAGTACTAGGCTTTTGGGGGATTTTTTTTTTCTCTGAGCCATTCTGCTTTAAGGAATTGCAAGCCATGACACCATCTCAGACACTCTCCCTTTCTCCTACTTTACCTCATTTCTTGCTGTGCACCCTCATTGCTGCATGCATTCAAAATCATTCGTGTACATAAATCCAAAGAGATCCACAGCAGCTACACAACCGGCCCATTAGGCACTCAGGTGGCCTGAAACTCTGACCCAGCTGTGGAACAGCCTCTATTGCACCGTGAAGGATGTGTCTTCAAAGCCAGACCCATTACCTGCAAGTACTACCACTAAGATAGCCATAACGCTGGCCCTTACAGAGCTAGACAGCACTCTGCACATACAGACACTATGATTGTGGGGCAGAAAGTCGCAACACGCATCTAGCCTTTGGCTCTTCCACTTCACCGTTTTTTCCCATATTGCACGGTACATACTGCAGCAGAATCAATCAAGGTATGAAAAAATGTAGCTGAGTGGATCTGCATCATCAGATGCTGAGATACCTTTTTTAAAAAAAAAATCACGCTTTTAAGGTTCTTTAGAACTCACAGTAGTCTTTTGCTGGTTTTTATGCTGATGCAAAAATGATGTGAAATAGCTTGTTGCTTCACTGTGATGTTAAATAGGATCCTGTCTGTACCCCAGAGTATCCTGAGTGGAGACAGAAAAAAGCAGCACAAAGGGAAATGTGACTTTCCAACCTAGCAGTTAGGACGTTCAGATGAACATGGAGAGGACTGCTTGCTTGGTTTTGCTCCCAAAACAGTCTCTATGCTTTACACAAGTATTGAATAAATGCCATTTCTGGAGCCTGGGTCACACGACCGTCAGGAGACTGAAACATTGCGGTCCCTCTTGGGCTTCCTCCCGTAAAGCTTGGACTCTTCCTACACAGTTGGACCCATGCATCTTCTTCCACCACTGTCTTCATAGCTACCACTTGAAAGGGAGTGAGTGTCATGTCATCCCAGCTGCCTGTGACCTGACAGCCCCAAACTCACACCCTTTTAAACAGATTTGCTTATTTTTCTTTAACAGCTCAATTTATCATGAAAGAGGTTCAAGAGGGTGGTCTGATCTATCAAGCTTGATTGGGAAATGAGTTAACCCTGCAGCCACACCACCCAGTCAAGGCAGAAGCCAAACTGGGTTGCCCCAGGTAACAGTGATAAAAGAGAAGTTAGTATAAAAGGAGTGATGATGGTCAGGGGTGCTTCCTAGGATGGGGTAAAATGTGGCTAAAGGTACAGTAAAATACAGCTAAAAATAATTTAGGTTTCTCCTTTCTCTTCTCCTTGAATGCTTTCAGGTAGTTAAAGTAGTGTGCTTGAGGGAAGTAGAGGTTGTGCAATAGGTTAGAATTTAGGGAATGTAACTTGAGAGCAGAAGTAATAAAGTGGGTAAAAGGATCCTTCCTTAAACAGAGAAGAGGTTTGAGATTATAAGCAAACATTATAGTGACACACAGGACTAGGCAGGGGGTGGGAAGAAGCTGTCTGCACTTGAGGTCATCTCTGCTGCTTCAAAAATGGGCTACATGGGAGCACTACTTCTGGGTTCCTGAGCCTGGGGATTTCCTCTCTTCCCTGAGTTTAAGCGGCCACTCTACCTGTCAAACTGACATCTCCAGCTCATCTGACTCATTGCACAACACCATCTCCTTTCTCTGAAATACAAAACTGCTTGCAGATGGTGGTTTTGGCTTAAAAAGCGATTAAGACTCTCTTTTTTACCTTACACATTACTAATGACGGAGCTAGCCTAATTCTATTATAATGTTACCATCTTATTAACTTCTATATCTATGGTTGGTGCCTTCTGAATGCGCGCAATGGCATCTTAAAGAAGAACGAAAGACCTTGATTATTTTTTCCTCTCTGATCACAAGTCTTATTTCTAGGTTTATCTTCTGTACTTACACATGCCCCCCCCCTTCAAATCCAGCAATGAAGCAGAATCTACGTGTGCTTCCCTTCAGCAGCCAGATCTGCTTGCCAGGCCTAAAGCTAAACAAGAGATGGGACATGTATCTTCCCTCAAGAGATCCAGACTCCCATTTGTTGAACGAGAGCTCTCCCTTTTGCAGGGAAGGGAGGTAAAAGCGTCACTTCAAACAACGTGGGAGGATAAGATAGCCTTAGCAGGCCGCAATAACCTTCAGTAATTATATCAGCCACCTGACACTGACTTCTCACACTAGTATGGGAAAGCTGTTGCAGGATATAAAGAAAATCGCTTGCCTATACCAATAGTTTTTTGCTGTATCAAGATAACCCACTGGGCCTCTGCAAACCTTGATGCCATCAGAAAAGTCTCGTCTGTGTGCAGAACTGACTTAATGGCATCCGCTGGTTTAATGATCCCTCAGAAGAGGATGGGCTTTAGCTAGTAAAGGTAGGACAAAAGGCTTCGAAGGCATTGAAGAGGAAGAAAGTAGCAGGGGTTGCTCTTTACTGGTCCCATCTCCAGTGAGAGAAATATGCCTTTTATCAAAAACACTTAGTAAAGAATTTCTTTCAGAAATGATGAGAACACACAAGTTTCTACTTGACATTTTACACCTCAAAATGTAAGTATTTGCATGAAAGTACATGCAACATATGAGCTATCCCACTAAAAGCAAAAGTATTGTTCGGCTTAATGAAAAGCAAGCATAAAATAAAATAAAAGAATATACAACTGCTCACTCACTGTTCCCTGCCCTGGAGAGGCCATGGCTGCAGACTGTTTCCCTGCTTTCTATTGCATATTTTAAAAGGGGTGATTTGCAACCTAGAAACAGATATTCCGAGTGAAGAGAAGGTACACTGAAAAGCTGAGGCTGGACTTTATTTTCATTTTATGAAATGGCTCTTTCTGCTTTGCACCTCCAGGTGAAAAGCTGAAGAGCTTTTGTGTCGAGCTATGAAAGAGGAAAAGCTTTCCTACTAGAAAGCAAGGAAGAATATAAGGTGCCTTGTATGAATCATACAGATGAAGTATGTTGTATGAATTAGCAGTACCGCTGTCAAACCAAGGCCACGGAGGTAGCATGTGTTACAGCTGTTTACCTGTGTCACAGCTAAGATGCCAACTGGTTTCCAAATACAAGAGGTCTTTTCAGTCCCTCTCCTAAGTTTCTTCTTCCGCTTCCTCCTCTCAAAAGACGTAGCACCATGAACCAGCAGGTGTGATATCTGAGGCGAGTGTTTTCTGGAGGGGTGGGATGGGAGAGAAATGGACAGGAATAAGGGAACTGTAATTTTACAAGATGTCAATCTCATTTTTTTCTTTTCTTTGGGTTAATTTGTTTATTTATTAAATTAAAAATTACCTATGTACCTTGCCTGCTTATAAAAATGTACTGATTTGTGGGGAGAGAGAACTTCCAAACTTACAGACATACCCACAGAAAGGGCCCGTATACCCACCCTGTGACAAAAGAGTGCATTATGACAATCTGGCGTCTCACCACCGTGACACTGAACGTCCCAGGGGTGAACAAGCTCAAATTTCCACTGGACATTTGGCCAGCACAGGGAGTTCTCACGCACTGATGTATGAGCCCACACATACCCTTACCAGGTCCTTCAGACGTTCACGTCATCACCTGTTTGGATCCCTTCAGGACACACATAGCATCTCTCACCAGTTAGTCGATCTCCAAAATGGTTGCTCTCCATAAGGTATTGGGCAGCTCAGACACAAGTGCTTCTTTTAAACCAGATATTCACTGCCAGACCTGAACGACTGGCTTTTGTTTTACTCATGTCTGCCAAGACCTCATTCAGTACTCACGAGAAGAATCTCTCGGTATTTGGGGGGAGCAATACTTTTGTTTGTTTGTTTAGGGGACAGGGACATTGGAAGTAAAAGTGGTTCTTTATATGAAAGATTATGCACACAGTCCATCAATCCTCTAAAAAAGCTTTTTGGGTTTGGGCTCAGGTTTTCCCAGTCACTTATTTATTCTGTCTTTACTAACAGCGGTTTGATGTGATCAGTCTCTGTCATGTTTCTGGACAGGCTGACTCAGCTTCCCCAGTGGAAATAAGCAATTTAAGGAAGCAGGGAAGGAAGGCCATCTACTCTGTCTCCGTCTGTGCATCTGAAGATGCAGAACAGGCTCTGCAATTATTTGCTGATGCCAGTTTCTGATGCTGTGGCACATTTTTGAGATGGGCTGATTATAAATTCTGCAGCCAGGTTCCATTTCTTAGCATTAGAAGTAATAATATCCTCTCACCATTATCCTCTCAGAGTTTACTCTCAGTTTTAGCTAGTGTTGACCACCATCAGAAACAGGATGCAAGATGAAAAGGATTATCGCTTAAATCCAGGAGAATATTTGATACATTGAGGCAGGAAAAATAAATCAAGAACAACTGATGACTACACTTCAACAGCATTGTTCTTCCACACAGAGCTTTTATTTATCCAGGGATATTTTCAAATACCAAAGAGAGATTTGAATTTCATTTTTCAACCCTGCCCATCAGCTACTAGTCCCATGCAACTACCACTCCCCACACCTGTGGTTTCCAATGCACGCTTGCTGCTGAGCCTGTGAGGAGGCTGAGCTGGAGTGTCCTGCTCTCTCTGCTTTCATCCCAGGTTTGGTGATTATGCTTTTGATAGGAAAGTATCTGATGCATCTGAGCAGCTGCCTTTGCTCATCCGTTCATCTCTGGTAGCTTCAGCATCATTTGGGTTCCTGGGTCCATGTTTCCAATTTATCTTAGTTTCCAGAGCAACCAAGTCTCATTCTTAGTGTTTCTTCTCAGTTGATTTGGTTATGTCTCTGCTTCCTGCATATTCTGATTTCTCTGCAGTGCTGAAGACTGGTATCACAGCTTTAAAAGAAAAAAAAAAAAGAAAAAGAAAAAAAAGAAAAAAAAGAAAAAAAAAGAAAAAAAAAAGAGAAAAAAGCTCCCAGTGCCTGAGTCCTTCCTTTTCCTTTTTTTTTTTTTTTTAATAGACATTAAATTTGTGGCTTTTCTTCCTTCAATGTTTGCCACATTTAATGGTGTGTTGAAGGACTGGCACTGCATTTTTCCCATTAGATTTCCCTTTTAGTAGGTTTCCTCTCATCTTATTGCACTCTCCAGTGGAACAACCTATTTTACTGGTATTTGGGGATTATGTCCATGAAAAGATACCATTAGTGGAAGTGGCACTGTACATATCTTTTCATTTTCTGACATCAACGTTTCTGTTGCTGCTCTTGTCCTTTGCATGTAAAAGCTTCATAGGATTTTTTTATAAAATGTTAGTTTTCTGGCTCTCCGGTCCTTCCATGCCTCTCCCTGTGAAGCCAATCGCATTGGGTAACTGTTCCCCTGCTCCCTCTACACTCCTTGCATTCCTTTGTTCTTCTCTGCACTGGTTTCTTCATGCATTCTGCAGTACAGACAAAGGCATCAGACACCCAAAGTTATCTGTACAACACAGGGAGCCAGGGGATGCCAGGAGTGATGTGGTGTGTATCCAGGCCACACGGCATGCCATGCATCCAGCATTAGGCACTCGGTCAGCTTCAGGGAAAAACAGCAAGATCAGCTTGCTCAGAGGTGATTCAGCACAATTTTACATTCATCCTCTTAGCGCTCATACGTTCATTTCCTGAAAGCTCAGACCGTGGACTCTAAACCAGATTTAAACTCAAACCCCTTTTTAATGCTTAACGTGTTCAGTTTTCAGTGCCTACGCAGATCCATTGTGAAATGAGGAGAAAAAATGGCCAAAGAGTCTGTAAAACTTCTGTAGTGAAAAAAAATAAGCATAAAGCCAGAGCGTTTCAGAACAATTTTTCTTCAGCCTTACAGCAAAGCTGCATTACAAGTCTGACAACAAAAAATGTTCATTTTCTTTCCTTCTACCCTAAATTCATTCTTTCCTAAACAGCTAAATTTCAAACAGTGTTTCAGTGGAGACTGAAGTGGAGACTAAAGCTCTCTCCTCTCCTCCCCAGGTCCTTTAAAAAAATCTGCACCTTTAAAATTCAAATGACAAGTGCATAGACACCAGGAACAGTACTTGCCAGCTGTGCCGCTGCTCCCCTTTCAGCTCCGATGAGGCAGGCACCCCTCCCTCATACTCCTCTGAGGTTATTTTCTCCCACGTTTGCTCTATTCCAGGCAGCAGATAGATCTGCGTATCTTCTCTTTCATTTTCTTCCAATCTAGTCTTTCCATGCAGTAGTATTTATAGGCAGAGAAAAATTAGCTCAGGGTAATTAGGTGAGCTGCACAGGAATGCACGGTTGAGCTGGCAAGCACCAAAGCACTGTCACCCCAAGTTTGGGACTGCTGCCGCACCAGCATCCCGCATATCCCCTACGCCACCCGGACCACGCACAAACGGTCTCATTGCTCTTCAACACCTTTGACCCTCAGGTAACAGCTTCCCATTTCCTTTCTGCTTCACTCCACGCTTCCTGGCTTTGACATTTATTAATTTTCCAATGGGGTCACCAACCCAGCTTGCTGCAGCTCCAACCCCCCCGATCATCCCAGGCACTCACTGTGCCCCTCTGCCAGCAAAACCTCCTTCTGCAAGCTGGGGTGGGGGGGGGGAGTGGAGGGGTGGGTTTAGTTCATTTTGGGTTAGGAGTCTCAGCAGGCAAGAGGGGAGGCGGGCTCAACCGCCTGCCCAGACTCCTGCACCCTGTGGCCATTCATCCTCCTCTTTTCCAGGGGTTTTGCAAGGACGGGCTGTTTCAATGGAACAGCCCAAACCATCTGAGAAGGAGGATGAAGTGCCTTTAAAATTCAGGGTGAGTAATTTATAAACAACTTGATGATGGTTGGAAAGCTGAGTGGAAAAGAGACAAGGAGCTTAAATCTCTTAAAGATCAGATGATTTTTTCTGGAAGTGTGGGGTGAAACTTTTCCCGTCAAGGTCAGGCAGAAATACAAGGCTTGAAAGAGCACTGAGCAATCTGGTGAGCAATCTGGAGAAACAAAAGTTTTGCTTTTGGAGAGGCTTATAAGGAAAAATATGTCAGCTAGACACAGCACTTTTAAATTAAAATCAAATTCAGCTAGAAAAGCAAAGCTGTAGAATAGTTTGTCCCCTGACAGATTAAAAGAAAATGCCTGGGACAATTGGGTATTGGTGTTGTGTCTTGCAACAGCAGTAATGTTGGTCCCTGTGTGGAGCTTCTTGCATCCTCGCCTGTACCGTGGCAGAGCCCTGAAGGGTGCTGCAGAAAGCGGGCAACACGCACGATAAAAGCCAGTCACTAGCAAAGGCGAAGGTGGGTAAAGCAGTGAATTTCCAAACATCTGTTATCCAATGTATAAATACGTTTGCATATATAATAAGAATGAAATTAAGATGTCAGCAGATTGTTTTACTTTCCCTCTTTGATTTTTTTTTTTCCTTTGGACAGGTGAGATAAGCCTAATTATTCCCTTTACAAGATATTGACAAAGTTACACATCTTCCTCTCCAAAGCAAGTCATAATACTGATGCCACACACCCATTCCTGAGAAGACGGTATGTCTGGAAACCTTTTTTTTTTTTTTTTTTTTTGAATGTGGTAGATTTCTGCCATAAAGACATCGCATTACCTTTTGTAGAAGGCCAGATACATCACCCACCGCCAAGCAGCACCCGGTATCCATTTCAGCCTGCCACTTCTTGTCGGTTAATCCCGTTCTTAAAGGTTTGGGCCCGACTGGTCTGGCTAAGGGCACTTAGTCACGTTTATCACCGGGTATTTCTGCTGCTTTTCTGACTGGCTGCTTTTTTGGGGGAGGGCATTCAGGGAATTTCTCTCTAGGCAGGAGGGCCGGCAGCGGGCCGGGCGCCGGCGGTGTGACAGCAGGGGGCAAGAGCGCACCAAAAATGCTCTCCGGCCACCGGAGCACCAGGAGCAGCCGGGGCGGGGGGCGTTGGGGGGGCCGTGGCGGTGCCTCCCCCGCGGCGTGTCAGGGCTGCAGGGGCCGGCCGTCACCCCAGCATCGCCGGCTGGGCGGCGGGGGAGCGGGGCTCCGCTCCGGCCGGGGAAACACCGCAAGTGCAGGGGAGGACCCGTGAAACGGCGGCACATACCGCCTGGGAGGATTTTTTTTTTTTTTTTTTTTTGGGGGGGGGGGTGGGAATGGGGATGCTCCTCTTTTATTTTGCCCCCGCTCCTTTTCACGCAGTTTGCCTCTCTGCCTTGTTGTTCTGTTACTGTTTCGTCATTCAGGCTTTCTGGAGCCGTACGTGAAAAATGAAGTCAGTGTTGGAAATGTTACACTAAGCGTTTTGATCTGCATCTTTGTGAGCTGTTGCATCCTCACTACGTATGGGACAGCCCTTCTGCATTTGCACAATTTTAAGACGGTAGGTGGTCTCGTTCCCTTCCAAAAAGCAGAAAAATCAACCCCTTACAGAAGTATCCTGCTAGAATCAGCTGGGCAGCAGAGGTCACATTAATAAACGTCTTCAGATGTTCATCATAAAGCTGGTCTCTTAAAACTACTGCAGTACACCTTCCATGAAAGCATAGCCCATCTCTCAATTAGTGAGACTTTATTTCCATGCTGTAAATTACTGGAATGTTACCTTCACTTTTTGTTAGTTACCTGTTCATGGTTTAGTTTGGAAAGCCTCTAACATTTTTTTTCTAGCAAGAATTTTCAGCAATAAATTCTCTTTCAAGGTTTTTTCTTTCCCTTTGAAATTTCTCTTTAATGGAGGAAATTTGAGAAGGGAAACAGAATGAAATTTTTGTTTTGTCTGAAGAGCAGCAGAATCTTGCTTTGTTTGGATTTCTAAACTGGAATTTTCACAGACGTCCCATTTTCTTATGCATCTTCATTTAGGAAATGAATATGCAGGGAACTTGGGGAAAAGTTTAGGGAAACAAGAGCAAGAGGGGAAGGCACCACCCTGGCCCTGTCTAGACTTCACTATTGATGGAGAGAGAATAATTCCTCATTTATTAGACACGTAAACATTGTTTACTTCAAGGACATGGAAATGCATATTTATCCTATACCTCACTTTTTATTGTTCTTACTTCCTGACTGGATGACTGAAAAAGGAAATTAAGCTATGCTGAATGACATGGTTATTGATATCACAGAAAAAGAATGAACTTCACAAAGAGAGCCTAAACATTATAGGCCTAGGCTGCTTAAAGGTAACTATTCCTGGTAGAGGAGTTACTTTAGCTGTGGTAAAAGTCTGAGAACAAAAAAAGGCAAGGTTGATAGGAGAGGTAACATGCTTTATTGTATTAACTCTTACAACTGGGCAACGTTTTGGGCTCACAGGCACTTTGACTCCATACAGAGAGTCTGTAAGCACATATTTCCTTTACTTTTACTATGGGACGTGTCAGGTATGGACCACATCCATTGGAAAGGAGTTTGCTTTCTGTGCCATTAATGCTGCAACATCACAGCTGCTGGTGGTGAAATTTGCATGGAGTCCCACCGCAGCAGAAAGTGGGAGCTCCCAGGTTACTCCAGCTTACTGGAGATGTTTCTGCAGCTGGGTTTAGCCAGCTGCACACTTTCCCCACCTCAGCATGGACACATACACCTCCGAACACTCTCAACCAGACCACAGGCTCTTCCCCTTCAACCAGTATTGCTCATAGCAAGGCCTGAAGGCAATTCATGCTCCAACGCCTGCATCCAGCTTGGGTTCCCCTGCTGAAGGATTGAGAGCTGCAGTTGCACCTCCCTGTTTTAGGGCTTTTATAAATATTCTCTGTTAAATTTTTGCAGCTACAACTTTGCCATCCATTTGGATTTGGATTTATGTTATCAGGAAGTTGGTTTTGCTTTTTGCGCTGCAATGCACAAACCTATTTTTGGCAGATTCATTAAACTGACTGAGGAAAGAAAAGCGAGGGAAGGCACTTAGATATCACTCAGTACTCAAAGAGGACAACTGAATATTTTTATTTGAAGAAATTGTATAATTCTTCTTTTATGATCCCTGTTCAGTTGTCTTCAAAGTCAGCAGTGTTCTTTTAATCAAATTCTATGGCTGTGAAGGCTTTTAAAAAGAAACTCGACACATTAGTGTAGTCCAGGTTAGGGACTCCTCTTTTCCAGGCTAATATGCTGAATGTATCTCCTCTTTACATTAATAAAGGCATATGGGAAGAGAGGAAAGCAACCTCCCTGTCTCATGCTAGAAGTTGTGACATTTGGAGGCTGCACACGCAAACAGCTAGCTCCTCTAGGAAGCCTGCCGCTGCTTCTCCTAACTGTGGGAAAAAATCGGAGGCTATAAGTTGATTGTATTTTTGTCCAAACAACCTGTGGAAAGAAAAGAGAGTTTCCTGTGAGAACACAGTGCTTCTGAAGCCTTCCGAGCCTGCCAGAGACTATGGTGCAGTGTCACACGGACAGTCTCCCTCACTAGCTGCGTGCACATGGTTATTGGGCAAGGATGACAAGGGTGGGCAATGGCACTCATGGGCAAGCCGACATTTTGCTTGTGAGGTTTGGCACAGGTGAATAGTCATGTTCCTTAGGGACCTGCTTCTCACACAGGCTGGTAAGGACAGCTAGCGGGCACAAGGGTGAAATTTGTAGGTTGCTGCATGAGCAGGAGGCAATGGGGAAGAAGGTTGTGGTCATGGCACCAACGCCTTTTGCTACGTGCTCGCTGCTCATCAGTCAGCAAGCATTCCCTGAACAAAATTGTTCGGACCTGTCTCATTAAAATGCTTTCCCCTAAAATGGCCAGTTTGTTGCCAGGGTTTTTTCGTAGCCTGACTATAATCCTGGAATCCCCCATAGCTTATAGACACTTCCAGACGAAGAAGCTGAAACAACCCCTCATTTTCAGTCAGAGTTGTAGGTCAGAAACAATTTTACTCAAGTTTCCTGGGCTTAAATTCACGGGCTGCTCTTTACCTGTCAAGGTGAGATTTTGAGCTACTGATTGTCCTTGCTCAAAATACACATAGGAGCAAAACTCAGCAACTGCAGCCTGACTAAGAGGATGGACATTTGTCCAACTATCCCGTGAGAGGTTATGCAAATTAATGTGCTGACCATGCTCTGGGGTGTCATTATTTGACATCTTCTTTCACTTTCTTTAGCCACTTTCCCATTCCTCTAAATGTAGATTCCCAGGAACAGCAGATAATCATGTTACTTCTGTCCTGGTACCTACTGGTAAGACTTCAGCAGCACATGGACAAAATGAGAATGATCTTGTAAGGGAAATACATGCAGGGCTTCAAACTAGCGCTTCTCTCCTTCTCTTGCCACCAGCTTGCCTCTCCACATTACAAGCCTGACCATACCTCAGAAAGTCCCAGTTTTCTTGTAGGAGCTCAGAAGTCTGTGTCATTTTTTCAGTCCCCATCTTTTTCAAATGTAGATGCTCTAACGATTTGACACGCCACAGAGAATTAGTAGCAAAGGGCTCAAGATGAGCAGCACAGCCCCTTGCAGTTACGGGCAACAATCCCTGTAATGGCCCTTCCCGGAGTATCACGCTCTATCTTCACAGTAGCTGGCAGCAGAGAGCAAAGAAAGTTAGGTATCTTCAGTTCCTGGTCTAGGCATAGCTATGGATCACGGATATCTGCTTGTCCTCGTGCCAGCATTGCTCTTCAGCTTAAATGGCGCTTTTCCTTTTTCCTTCCTCTATGTATTACAGACAGCAATCATGCTCTCCACCGTCTCTTTGCTAAAGCAGCCAAATCCTTCCATCCCCCTTCATACCTGTAAAACAAATATCATTTTTCTCTGAGGCAGTGGCCGCAAATGATATTTTGGTTCCATCTTTCCTAAGATTCTGGGTTTTTGAGCCAGAAGGTCTTATCAAAGGTACACCTGCAGCTGACTTGAGGATAGTGCTTCCTGACCAGAGACAGTTAATCATCAACAGTATCCAGATGGTTTGTGACTGGGCCTGGTGATGATGCATATATTTGGGGAATTTCCAGGTTTTGTTCGTGATTCATTCATTCAGATTTGACTTCCCCGGCTGAAAAGGGAAGGTCTTACAAAACAAAGTAATAGTTTGCATTATAGAGCAGTTCACACACAGCTTTGCACCAATTGAACTGGGGATTTTGAGATGACTCCTTCATGGGGATATCATGGTGTTACAGCATGAGCTTGGATCTGTAGCAGTTTTCCTCTTCTGTTGTGTACAAGCACAGGCTCACAGGAACCTTTTATAAGATTTGTTTTATCTGTCTCCAAGGCCATTTACTGCTGTGATGGGAGAGGGCTTAGCTTTCCTTCCAGTCTGCCGGTTTGGTTGTATCCCTGCTTTAATAATGACAGTAATGCAAACTGTCACTCTCCTTTTATTCCAAAGGCAGCTGACTTTTTACAACCTGACACCAGGTTTGCATCTTAGAGTACAACTGCAGTCATTCAAATGAGTGGTAGGAAATGCAGCAGAGCATCCTTTTGGCACCAGGAACATATGCATCTACTCTTGGCACTTCAGTGATAATGAGATGCACCTTATCAGTGTGTTATGCGAGCATCTGCGACATCCTTAAGACGTTGGTCCCACTTCAGCTAGCCTTCAGGTCCCACTTCAGCTAACTGCCACGAGTATACTGTAGTCAGAGGATGTGGTGGCAGTGTCAAGGTCAAATCGTGTTTATTGCTCATAATTGCTGTGCTTGATATATTCTGGAGAGTTTTGATGTAACAGGTTGGGGTTTGTTCTCCTTCTTATGGAGCAGAAACTTGCAGAAAGTCACAACATGTCACTTATGATGAAGGTGCTCAATTACGTGAATGTTGCAGCACTGCTAGCAGTCATAGCAGCATAGTTAGCACAGGCTGGTACCCCCCCGTGCTTTCTTCTCCTGGTGCCGTCACCACCTTCACACTCCCTACCTTCCACTGTGGGCTGATGGCTGCTTTAAACCCCCATAAGCTCCTGCCCCTCAGGGCATGCTCTGCTTTCATGGGGACAAGGGACACAGTCACTAGTGGGCAAAGTGTGTTGTGTGCCTCCTGGCACCTGCAAGCATCCCGACTGTAGGCTGCACATCCTGCTCTCCACCTGCGCCTGCAAGCGTGCTCAGCTCGTAGCACCCTGTGCCTCAGGGGCAGCAGGGAGGCCTCCTGGGAGCTGTAGCACAGCCTGTATTCTTCCCAATGACAGTACCCTGCTGCACATCCTTTCTGGGGAAAACCCCATAACTGATGAACATTATTCCCCATCATTTAGACTCTCCTGCAATAGTCTGCTGGAAAGGAAGAGTCCTCTAGAGACCTCAGCTGCCATCACTTCCTCTGCCCCCTGCAACCTTTGCTACTGCAGCCCCGCTCGCCCCCCATCTGACAGTCTCTGTGGCTTGCCCTGTGCTGTCACAGGCAAAGAGGAGACCCATTTCTCCACCGCGCCGTTCCCCTCCCTTTGCCAACGACTCATCCTTGCTGTGATTCCTTCAAGAAGCAAGTTAATACCATCAATTAAAAAAAAAGAAAACAAAACATTCAGTCCTTCCAGCTTCTCAGCTGCTTCCTTTTTATTTTGATCTGTAGGCTCTCCGAGGCATCTCATTTTGTGTGCTGAACCACATCGAGCACTGATGACACCCTCCCAATGACAGAAATGCTCTGTCCTACTGGCCAGCACTGCCTGTGCACATGGGGACATAAAATACTCTGCAGGACATTTCATCCATGTCCCTAGAGGCTCCAGGGAAGAAGACTCAGGCAGGTAAGCTAGAGTGGCAGCGCCGAAATATTATTGGTCATCCCTCTGTCATGGCCCAGGTGAAAGTCCACCTCTTGTCTCATCAACGCTCCCTGAGTCAACGGCAGAGGCAGGAAACAAGGGGGACAGAGGATCTGCCCCACCTCAGGGGACCAGTGCAGCCATCGATATTTATAACTGAGTGGTTTGCAGCTGCTGTTTGAGCTGTTTCATCATTTATGTCTGTTCCCCTCTTCTCTGGAAAAAAAAAAAAAAAATCAAAAGGCAAAAGTGGAGGGAGCCTAGAACAGAAATGCTCCTGCTTTTCCAGAAAAATTATAATGGTTCCACCATGCACTCTTCTTGTATCGTAGCCTTTCCAAAAATACCACTAGAGAGGACAGTGTGCAACCTGAGAGTGCTCCCTCCCCAGTATAGTACACAGTCAGAGACACAAACTGTCAGAGATCCTCCAAACACAGCACTCCCCAAGGCCCACAGGGCAGCGACACAGCCCACAGCTTGTGCCTTTGCTTCATGTGGTCATGATCCACCCCAAGGTGCCTCAGTGCTGCTTTTTGTGTGCTCTCAAGTAGTGGCCTACCAAATGTCTAAGAAAGGCCATTTTCATCTTCAGCCCAATGATCTAATCCAATACTTTTCTTGTTGAGAATAAAGCAGGTTAATGTTGATATTTTTTGGCCACATGCTGTTTCTAGAACACAGGAAATAATAGAAAACATCTTTTAACTATCATACCTGTTTTATTCCATATCTTTCTGACTACAGCAGAGACATATATCTTCTTGTTATCACATTCATTTCATTTTTACTAGACTTGTGTAAACTTTAACTTCTGTGATACACAACTCAATTTCTTTTGAGTTTCAGAGACAGTGGCAAAAGGAAGAAGGAAGAATGCCTGAAGAACGTCTGAAGACCATCCCCCATTTTATTACTGTTCCTTGTATCCCACCACCCCACCCACATTTGGGCTGTTGTATGAAACCAATAGCTCTTCTTTAGGCTTCTCTATTCAGAAAGCAGAGGTTGCACAGCACCGAAAGGGCCTCCTGGAGGAGAAGGCTGATGATTCAAGTTTTATCCTGTGGGCCAGTGCAGAACAATGATGTTTTACTGGGTTAGCTTCTCATCATTCCCAAATATCTAAAGGCAGCATAGGCAGCAAAAGAAGCAAGACCATGCTCTCACAGTCTCTTGACATATGATGAGACACTAATATTTAAACAAACGCAACACACCAAATGACAGTCTCACATACAATGGCCAGTTACATTGCTCCCAGTTTCACTCTGGATTTTGCATGGGTTCTCAGTACTTTGAAGCCCTCAGTGGTTGGTGTATCTCCACAGGACCTCCACCCTCAGCAGTTCTCCTGGTCTAAAGAGCAGCTGGCCCAGTCCTACCACCCAAGTTCAGTGCTTCCATTGCCTCTCTTGTGGCAGTCTCACACCCAAGTTGCAAAGCCACATCTGCAGTATTTGCATGATGCCAAATGACTGCCTATAAATCATGCGCATGCTACCCCTTCCCTTCCCTCTCCTTCCCTTGCCTCCCCTCCCCTCACTTCCCTGTTGTTAGCTTCTGCCCTGAAATAACTTTCTATCACAGAATGTCTTTAAATCTGTGGTGGTAGCTATTTTTCACCTTTCCCTGCCTTCATTGCCACCCTTCATAACTTGGAATGGCAGATAACTCAATAATATAAGAGATTATTGTATTCTAAATACTTAAAGAAAACCTTCATTCTAAATTGAAAGATCCAATTTTAAGTCCAATATTTCATCATCACTGCTAAAAATCACTGCTTCTCCTTGGAAGAGAAATGAAACTTGAGAACTGGTTCTCCTCTTGCTGCAGAGGATTTGATTCTCTCCTAGCCTATGTGAGATATAGTTATTTATCCCTGTGTACCCCAAAAAGAAAATGGGTGGTATGCAATATTTATGAAAGGTACAGTATCATGATTGTAAAATCTATAGGAAGACCATCTTTATTTCTGCGTGGTACTAGTCTTTTACACAAACAAATGAGAATCAGTGTGTCACCTTTTTATTTACACCAAGTTTATGCTTTTAAATTAAAATTACGTCTGAACGGACAGCTGTGAGATCAAACGAAGCTGTTGAGTTTTTCACATAGAAATGCAGGAGTGATGACTCTGAACAGAGCAGCTCCTCACCCTTAGCGTTAAGTCAGCGCAGCCCTCACCGAGAGCTCCGGGGACTGAGCTCAGCTGAGGCGAAGCAGCGCGTCAAGGGGGTGCGCGCACAGTAGTGCATGAGCATACAGACGCAGTAAGAGCAGCCAGGCACAGTGCCGTGGGTTTGCTGTGCCACTCTGAGTGTACCCACGCAGACCCTGATCCTCGGGGGGGGAGTTGCGAGCATCAGAGCACAGCCCTGCAAGATCCACCATCGGCATCCCCCGGCCCTGCCACAGCCTCCCCGCAGGGCACAGGGCCCAGGGCAGTGCCCGGAGGTGGGAGGGTGTAATTCCCATCGATTCCTAAGGCAGCAAGGTACCAGCATAAATACAGCGATAATAAGCTCCGTCCTCATGGAGGTGAGGCGAGGATTGGTGTTATGAAGGAATGTCAGGCTCTCGGATACTGGTACAGATACGCTTGCTGCATGCAACAAGATAAGGACTGTGTGTAGATTGTATGTAAATCAATCTTTTTTCAGACTAACTAATGCAAATAGGGTAAAAATTGGCAAGCAGTCAGACATGCGAGCACAACTTCTTTCTCCATAAGCCCGCAAACTTGCCCTCCCTTATGATTTTAGACCATCCCTGCTGCAATTCTACCACCAATCTATACAGAAATTAATTTGAATCAGTGTGGTATTCTGTGGATGATGACAACTTAGATTTCAAAGAAATGTATGGCAGTCAGGATAGAGTTGTGGTTTAAGCACTCTAGAGATGCAGGTTGATTTCTTTACAGCACCCTGAGTATCACAGGGCGTGTTGCTGAGCGATGCAGCTTTCTAGCTCCTAAGATAAAGATGCTCTTTCACAGATATGATGTTGGAATATCGTGGCGATTTGACATTTTGCGAGGTTTTAAAATGTGTTCCTTGGATTTAATTCTCTATATTCGTATCAAACCACAGACCTAGATAAGAAAAAGACTTGATGTAAGAAAAACAAGGTAGAGTGTATCAGAAGTCGAGACCAATTCACACAAGCCTTATAAGACTTAGAGGGAGAAGGTAAAAATACCAATTTCATATTTCCCAGAATTTTGTGATGAATCTGTGAAGATCTTTAAGCCATAAAGGACTCACTGTCAAACTTCTGACACTTTGGAGATTACTTTTCATGAAATGGCAGACTTTTTGTACAGTCTGCTTACAGTATCACAGTGAGGACACATTCAAGTAGAGAGAAATAGAGAAGTTGGTACTTCGACTTTGGAGTCTTTCTAAAGTTCCCAGGGATTCAAGGAGAGCAGATGATCAAGCAGTTCCCTCCACTGGAGTAGCCTTGGCCACCTGGAATATATCCCGTAACAGTGTGACATTGTTCCGGGTTACTTCAGTAATACAATAAATGTGAATTCAACCCTGGGGAAATAGAACTGCGCAAAAATATAATTATAGGCTTATAAAAATCATACTTTCCTAATATTGCATTGCTTTCACAAGAGAAAAATATTACCCTAGGGACTGAAATGGGTGTGTACTTGCTACCTCCATCATTACAATACTTGTAATCTACTGCCACTTCTACCTACAAGTACAAGATGCTAGACTCTGAGGTCCCCTTACTGTAGCGACTCCAGTGAAATCAGAGTACTTACGTCAAACAAAATCTGCATGGGTTTAGATGAGAATCAGAGCCATTAAAACAATTTTATTTTAGTATTATTCCTTCTCTTTACCTCACGCAGGTCCACACTTCATCTTTTCATAGAGATGTGTTGGCTGCAATGGACGTACACCAATTTACACTAGCTAAGGACCAGAATATGTGTGTTTAAAACTGCCAAAAAGTCCTTGAGTGGAATATGTCAGCAGGAACATGTTTCCATGAGGTAAGGACTGCTCTTCACGCTTCCAGCAAAGAAATGCAAATCGAAATCGTTCAATCACCCTGAAAAGCCTTAACAAAATGACTGCCGAGGCCAGGGTCTGCCCCCGGTACCAGCCGGCTCCAACTGACCCACCACAGGGCACAGCTGAGCCCCTCAGCCAAGGCATTGGCCCCTCTGAACCAACCAGACGAGTCTGTGGCGCTTCTGTGAAAACTTATTTAATAAAGGGCAGTAAAAGCTGAGAAAGAGAGAAAAAGGGAACAACGAGGCCAGAGGAATAGGAGGCACTGCATGGCAGAGCTGGTAACAACCCCCAAGAGGACTGTGGCACATGGATAACCCATGCCAGAGCAGGTACTCTCCCAAAGACACTGCAGCCCATGTCGGACCCATGTCAGAGGATGGAAAAAGGAGCGAGGAAGGAGCAGCAGAAGAAAAGAGTGAGAAAGAATGAGTGGCAGAAAGAAAACATCGCGCCCTGACCCCAAGCCTCTGTACTGCCCATTGCCTTATCAAAGGGGTGAGTGCAACCTGCAGCGATAACAACGGGAGTGGAGACCAGGAAGGGGAGAGGAGAGGTGTCTGGATTGAAACCAAGCCTGAGAAAGGTAGAGGGAAAGTTTTTTCCCGAAGTATTGAAATGTTTGTCTTCCTTGTTTCCCAATACCTGATTCAGTAATTAAATGTTCATGTTAGCTGGTAATAAATTTATTCCCCAAGTCCTGCCTGTTTTGCCCGTAACAGTAATTGCAGGCAACAATAAATGATCTACCTGTCTTTACTTCAACACACATGTTTTCTCACTCTCGTTCTTCCTCTTCTCTCCCCTTCCCACTGGGGAAAGTGAGCGAGCAGCTGGCTATGTGTCTGGCTGGGGTCAACCCATCACATCCCCCAAATATGTGGCATGAGAAAACCATTACCTGTCCTCTCTGACTGGTGGAGTAACTGTGGAGCTCATGAAGGATTTGAAGAGGCTGCCTGAAACAGCCATGAAGTCTCACCATCAGGTTTTTAAGGATCCATGAGTGAACTATCTGCTAGGAATGACATTGTAATCTGAGTCAGGTAAGGGAATAGACAAGGTGATCCTATTTCCTATGACCATATGGCTTAGACTCCTGTGTTTCTAACGCTCCAGCTACTACAGATCTGATCACTCAAAAATGACAAATGAAAGTGGTCTACCTTCATGTTTATGAACACCCACAAAGGGATAGTTTTGCTTTTATCATAAAGAAACTCCTTCAAAAATTGGTTTTCAAATAATGTCATGTTTATTTCATTATGCCTCATATAAGAAAAGTTCAGGGTGCTTTTTCACAGTATTAAATAGCTGTGGAACAAAGTAATCTCTCAGGAATATTGGTGCATATCTTATCTCACCAATCCATCAGCAGCAATGCAGGCACCACGTGGGTGAGCGCTTCCTGGAGCGCCAGCAGGAGTTAGCCAGGCTGGGAGGATTCAGGCAGAATTCCAAGGATGATACTGAGGAAAGGAAAACTACAACTTCGTTGGGTTTTTTTTTTTGGTTGGTTGGTTTGGTTGTTTGTTTTGGTTATTCCTAAAGGTGGTAAATTGGCCATCCAAGAGAAGAAGATTATTACTTGTTCTTCTTCCCATTATGGCCAGCCAGAATAGTCTGGACTTCTCCTCCAAGCTAGTAAGGATGAGGTAACTTAGCTTCTAAATAACTCTTACCATATGTGGCTTCCTGGCATAGCCTGTTGCTCCTTGTAGCTTGGACCACACTGTTGGAGTGAGGTCACTCCAGATCCGATGTGCTGTGGTCCTGAGGTATGAGTGTGTATTGGGTTTGCATGGCAAGGTTTTGGTAGTGGGGCACTGGCTACAGGGGTGGCTTCTGTGAGAAGCTGCTAGAAGCTCCCCCTGTGTCTGACAGACCCAATGCCAGCCGGCTCCAGGACGGACCCGCTGCTGGCCAAGGCCAAGCCCATCAGTACCTCTGTGATAACATATTTAAGAAGGCAAAAAACAAGTTAGAGAGCGCTTTTGCAGCCGGAGAGAGGAGTGAGAAGATGTAAGAAACTCTGCAGACACCCAGGTCAGTGCAGAAGGAGGGGCAGAAGGTGCTCCAGGCACCGGAGCAGAGATCCCCCTGCAGCCCGTGGTGAAGGCCATGGTGAGGCAGGCTGTCCCCCTGCAGCCCATGGAGGAAGGATGAGGGGGTGTAGAGATTCCACCTGCAGCCCGTGGAGGACCCCACGCCGGAGCAGGTGGAGGCACCTGAAGGAGGCTGTGGCCCTGTGGGAAGCCCACGCTGGAGCAAGTTCCTGGCAGGACCTGTGGCCCCGTGGAGAGAGGAGCCCAGGCTGGAGCAGGTTTGCTGGCAGGACTTGTGACCCCGTGGGGGACCCACGCTGGAGCAGTCTGCTCCTGAAGGTCTGCACTCCATGGAAGAGATCCACGCTGGAGTAGTTCATGAAGGACTGTAGCCCATGGGAAGGACTCACATTGGAGAAGCTCGTGAAGGACTGTCTCCCATGAGAGAGACCCCACGCTGGAGCAGGGGAAGAGCATGAGGAGTCCTCCCCGTGAGGATGAAGGAGCAGCAGAAACAACGTGTGATGAACTGACCGTAACCCCCATTCCCCGTCCCCTTGTGATGCTGAGGGGGAGGAGGTAGAAACCGGGAGTGAATTTAAGCTCAGGAAGATGGGAGGGGTGGGGGAAGGTGTGTTAAGATTTGATTTTATTTCTCATTGCTCTACTCTGTTTTGCTTAGTAATAAATTAGATGAATTTTCTCTCTAAGTTGAGTCTGGTTTGCCCATGACAATAATTGGTGAGTGATCTCTCCCTGTCCTTATCTCGACCCACAAGCATTTCGTTATGCCTTTTCTCCCCTGTCTAGTGAAGGAGGGGGAGTGAGAGAGCGGCTCTGGTGGGCACCTGGCCTCCAGACACGGTCAACCCGCCACAGAGTGTAACTGTGTGGTGCTAAAAACAACCAGTAATGATCGTGAAAGAAGTATAACTTGTTGCCTTTTCCAAATAAGCAGAGCAAAAAAAATCAATGCAAAACAAAAACGACTATGTTTGGAGTTTTCTTGACAGCAACAATTCTCAGAAATATCCACTGGAGGAGGTAGGAGAATAGGAAGTGTTCAGTAATTTTTTTGGTCTACTGTATTTTTTAACATAGTACTTCATGCAAGTCTATCAGTGGTGCATCCTTGCACAAAGAGCATCAGCCAATCATTGGTAACTGATGCTGCTCCTCCGAGTCCTAAACACATGGGGGTTTGCAGCTGGGGAACTGAGGATAGCTCTATCACAGATGAACCTGTCATCTTATTATTGAGAGCATTTCTCCATACTGTAAAAGTTCTTAAGCCACTTAGGGGTTGGGTTTTTTTGGTTGGATTTTTTCCTCACAAAAATAATTATCTTAAAATGTTCCTGCCTCATTTAACAGCAATTACTGCTAATATATTTCCATGGTGCAATACTGTAATGTAAATTTAGCTTGACTGCATGACGATGCAGGGATTTGCAAGTGTGGCTGAGAGTGTTGCTGTGGGAATCCACATTAAGCTGTGAAAGTAAGATCCTACACTTTGTCTATAATGAAGCAAAAGGGCTCCTGAGACCTTCTACCTTGTCCTCCAGCCATGCCCAGCCTTGTAAAAGCTGGCTAAACCACAGCATGTAACTGAATTGGTCAAAAATGGGATTCCTGCTGCTCAGCAGTGGCAGGACCATTGGAGGCAGCACCTACAATTTTGACAGAAAGATCCCATGTATAAAGTAGAGAGAAAGTACTGGAATAGAGCAAGTGCCATGCTGACCTCCTGTTGGTTTAGGATGTTTGCATACTAACAAAGCCCAGCACAGCTCTAAAAAAAAAAACCAAACCAACCCTGTATCTTTGATACTATTTCAGCTCACAACTCAACTATTTTTTTTCTCCCACCCTGATGGCTGCCCCATGCCCTGTCCTGGGACTGCAAGGGGCCTCCCTGAGGGATTGTGAACAAGCACACTCCGGCCAGATGTGTCAAGCTGCGGTGTGGTGTGTGACTGCTACGCACACAGGCCCCTGGCCCTGCAATGCTGGTGACAAGCACAAACACAGGGGATGGCCGAGCCCCACAGCCCGGCAGAGGTGCCAGGCTGGCACCACGTGCCCCTGCCCTGCGCAGGGATGGGCCTGGCTGAGCCCAGCGTGCTCCAAGCAGAGTGGTACTCTGGCTTTGTCACTGGCTTCAAACACACTAGCAGGGATGAAAACGCCCTACGTTTTCTAAAGGAGAATTGCTGCAAAAAGCATGACACAAGAGCAGAAGGCAGAGGAGAGGGGAGTGTGTTGTACCACTCTGTTTTCACCCATGAGATTAGGCTATTGCCTTTTTTTCCCTAAAGAACATTTTTCCATTATCCAGGTGCACTTCAAAGAAAGGGGACAAAGCAGCAGCAAGGCAAGGCATCAGCGTCAGACAGACTGCAAGGTATGGTAAAACCGATTTAAGTGAAAGGAGGCCTCTCACCCATATCATTGAGATCTATAATGCCCAGACATTAGGTCACCATGGTCTCTCTTAAGAAAAAACATGTGTTCAAGGGAAGCAGATTGTCTTGGCTGTCAGTTCCTGATTTAGCCCCTATTCAGTATTTTCTATTTGAATTTGGCTACCCTAGCCAAACCCTGTTTGGATGATTGACATTTTTATAAGAGACTAGCAAATAGCAGATGACAAATGATTTACATCTCCTGCAGATTTATGAAGCTTTGGATTTATAAACATTTTCATGACTATGCCACATCTATCCAAGTGTTTCCAAACAAAGAGAAACAGAAGCTCCCAAGGAGCGAAGACCTCAGTATTAATTGGTTATTCCAGAAACTGGAGTTCTGTTATGGAACCAGCTCCAACACTTGACCTGTCATTTATCCTTTGCTCCATCCCTTTCACTTCCATTGCCCACTTCTCATTGTTTATCCTGTTGCTTGCCCATGTGCTTTCATCCTTATGAGTTTTAATTCAAGTGTGCTGAGATTTTTCATGTTATGTTGATTTCTAAGACGTTCGGAAAGCTTAAGGATACTGTTTTTGAAAAGCCTTGAAGTAACCTATGCATTTACAGGTTGTAATGGCCTTAAGATGAAGGATAGATTTAGATTAGATATTAGGAAGAAATTCATTACTGTGAGGATGGTGAAGCACTGGAACAGGTTGCCCAGAGAGGTTGTGGATGCCCCCTCCCTGGAAGTGTTCAAGGCCAGGTTGGATGGGGCTTTGGGCAACCTGGTCCAGTGGACGGTGTCCCTGCCCATGGCACCATAAAACATCCTTGGCCAGCCAGTTCCAAGTTTTGGACAAACAGGTAGGCTTAATGTGGTGGCACAAAAGGTGCCAGTTCAGGTTGACTCTTCCGAATATAAAGCCTTAAGCATGGTGCTGCAGCAGTAGCCATGACCTATTTCCATTTAAACACCAACCTCCCATAACCTTCTTTTTGGAAGTTCCTCATTCACTTAATTAACCGTAAGTTTCTCTTTTCATATTACCTTGTCTCTCTGTTAATCTTATTCACTGCAACCTCCTCGAAACAAGGTGGTTGACTTCATCATTGAAATTCATGAGTGAACTTTTAATCTCATTGAGTGGTCAAAATGGGAAGGTAGAGGTGCCAGCATGGAAATTCTCAAATCCTAGCATAATGCTATTGCAGCTTATTGCTCAGTTGTAGAAAGCATCAGGGTATTTTATGAGGTGCCCCTAAGGCATACCGGCCTTTTCTGCCCCAGGATTTATGCCTTCACTAAGCTCCTGAAGTTCTGGTCCAGCTGAGACTGTGCCCCCAGTACAGGCGGTAAGTGTTTTCACTGGCTTTGTTGTAGGACTCTATAGTTATAGTCACCCAAATCTGAGTAAGAACTCAGATTAACTTCTGACGGGAGCCTCTTGCGCCATGCTGACTTCCTGGAAATACACTTCCACTCAAAGCAAACAAATGCCCCTTCAGACAGCTGCAAGAATCCGTGTGAATGCCCTGCTTGGAAGCAGGCTGTGGGATGAAGAAGGGATTGAAATTGTTGGCCGTCATTTTATTCTGGTTGCGCAATTCTGTAACACCTTCTCTCACGCTGCCCTGGCTGCCACTGAGTACCACTTTCTCAGTCAAGTGCGTGAGCCAAAGCCTGAAGAGGGCTGCTGCAAGAAAGGTAAAGCGTTCATCCCACTACAAGTGAAAGAAATCACCAGGGACCTTGCTTCTGGAGCCTGGTCTGCCTACTGCTGTCATTTTAGAGTTTCCCTGTTCAGCTGTGAGCCAGAATCCTGATGCTGAGGAAATCTAAATCCAGGCACATCAGTGAGTGCCACATTAGCAGCAATTTCTGCTCAGAGCTCCCCATTGTCTCCTCAATTAAAAACTGAGATTGGCACCAGCTAAAATAAGCTTTTCAGAAGGTCTTTTCCAGAGAGAGGAATACTTGTCCTTCAGAACTATTCTTTTCCATACATACACGCTAGGAGCAAGCAATGAGTTACTGAAGTTCATATGTGTACATATGTGTACACATATACATGCATCGTAAAGAGATTTTGGTTTGAAACAGCAGTAAGGCACATTTGCCAACACATAAATTAAAGGCAATGGGCTATATTAGGCAGGAGACCTGCAGGGAAACATCAGTCTCTCATTTGAGTAAGAGAGAGAGACTGTTGATTGCTGAAAGCAGCTTTCTCGCTCTTTCTCTTTTAAAACAACATTTTCTGTCTTTAAAGACAAGCTGTTCCCACAAGGATTTGCTAAAAGGGGTAAAACTGCGAGGGAAGCATTCTTCCTGCAGCAATGCTACTGGGGCCTAATAACCTTAACCAACCTTAGGTGTCTTCATGCTCCAGCTCTGTGTCTCCTCTTAGCTCATTCTGCAAGAGCTACTTAACCTAATTACAGAGGTGTCCTGGTTTCAGCTGGGATAGAGTTAATTTTCTTCCTAGCAGCTGGTGTAGTGCTGTGTTTTGGATTTAGGATGAGAATAATGTTGATAACACACTGATGTTTTAGTTGTGGCTAAGCAATGCTTACACTAAGTCAAGGACTTTTCAGCTTCTCCTACTGCCTTGCCAGTGAGTAGGGTGGGGGTGCACAAGAAGCTGGGAAGGGACGTGGCCAGGACAGCTGACCCAAACTGGCCAAAGGGATATTCCATACCATATGCCGTCATGTTCAGCATATAAACTAGGGGAAAAGCTGGCCGGGGGACAGCTGCTTGGGAACTGGCTGGGTATCAGTAGGTGGGTGGTCAGCAATTGCATTGTGCATCACTTGTATAGACTTTTATCATTATTATTATTGGTTGTGGTTGTCATTATTATTATTGTTACTATTATTATTATTGCTTTCCCTTCCTTTTCTGTTCTACTAAACTGTCTTTATCTCAACCCACTAGTTTTAGGGTTTTTTTGCAATTCTCTCCCCCATCCTACCTGGAGGGAGTGGTGAGCAAATGGCTGTGTGGTGTTTAGCCGTCTGCCAGGTTAAACCACAACAAGAGCAGAAGGCACCTCAAGACAGTGGCAGGCGAGGAAGTGGGGGAGGGTGGACAACGCAGGCTTTTGTCATGTGTCCTCACACATGATTTGTACAGGATGAAAAAAATTTCCCTCTTCCCTTAAAAAAGGATAAGCTCCACCTATGCGAGCACAGGAGAAAGAAGCAGGGAAACCCATGCACTGCCGTGCAGCTGGGCTGTGCTTCCCGGCAGGCTGCATTCCCGCATCGCCCAGGGCCCTGGCGAACGGCGCAGGTGCCAGGCACTGCTGTGTCTGACGCTGGGGACAAATTCTGTGGCGTGTGTGGGTCTGCCTCTGCACGGACTGAACCGTCCCCTGCTGCTTCTTATGGTGGAGTATAAAGGGAAGCTGTGAAAATGAGCAGAGGATCGCTATGAATTTCCTGTATGGAGATTTTGGTAGCAATAGGACTGTTGAGCTGGAGGCAATGTGACAGCTGTGGAAAACAGTAAATGATTACGAGGAGAGTGAGCAGCTTTGTCTTTAATTCTTGCAACAGAAAAACAAGAGGGCATCTATGAAGTGAGCCTGGCAAAGTTTCTTTTCCTGATTTTTTTTCTTTTTTTTTCAGTTGCCTGTGGAACATCATGAGAGCTGGAGATAGGATGAAATAAAGTGTTTCAGTAGTGCTTTAGAAAACTCTTGCTATATAAGAAAAGAAAAAAATATATGAGAGGCAAATCCCTCCTTAGGTCATATACATGCCTGTAACTTGCAGTAATTGAAAAGAAACTTCTTCAAATGGCAACTTAAGCAAAAGGAAAAATTCTCTACAATAGATTCTGACACCTTTTTCTGAAATGCTTATTTTAGTCATTCTGGGGAAAATATCATAAATAGAGGTGCAGATCATCAATGAATTGTACAAAACATGATCACTGAGGTATAAGCCAGGCTGCCGGGCTGTTTTCTGACAAGGTGCGTATGTGTAATTTGCATTCCTGCCTTTTGCAGAGAAGTGTGGTGAATTACTTCAGCCATTGCTGCACCCAGTTTTGAGGGTTACAAGAAGAGAGAGGGTTGTTTTTTTTCTGCTGGAAGATGAAGGGAATCCTCCTGTAGGCTTCTTTCCAGTTCTTGTGTAAGGAGAGCTGCAAATAGTTTTTCACGGCAACAGACAGAGCAGTTCAGCAGCAAAAATCACGCAGTTTTGCTGAGCAGAGAGCAGTCACGCAGTACTCAATGGGAGTAACAGTGCTGCTCTCCCACCCTTTTGTCGTGCTGCCTCAGGTTGCTAGCACGGCAGGGAAGGCAGGCTTGCCCTTTCTCTGCACCTCGCCTGGTTTAACAGGCTCCAGAGATCATTGGGGACAGAATAAGGACATGACAGCTCTCCAGATTTGCTCGCATTCTCACTTGGAACCGATCCAAGCCTCCCAAGCGTTTATTTGTGAAATGGATTTTTTTCAGTATGGTTATGTATGCTTTGCAGCTGAAATGTTGGGTGCCATCTCCCACGCAACCTCCTCTTGCCCCAGGCAGTCCTGCCCGGGGAGCCCCACACATGGTACACCCCCTTTCCGCTGAAACCTGGATGACACCACAACATGCTGCACTGACAAGAGACTTTGGCTTCAACAAACTTGCGAACTGTGACACGTTTGCATCTCACCAGAAAAGTCCTAGCTAGCTGTAACCCTGAACTGAGGTGTGACCTTTAGGCATGGTACAGTACAGATAATAAGGACAACAGCACATCTGATCTTTGTACGACGGAGAGTGGAAAGGACAGCTAGAGTATATGAGTTAATAACGTGAATCCTGACCACACCAGAGAGTGCCTGATGAGGAAATTTGACTGCATTCCTGAAAAATTGCAAAGCAATGCCTGTAGGAAGCTTTATAATAATTCCCCTGGGATTGTATCTCTTCCACAACATCTGCTTTTCAGGTCTGGTTCATTCCTGACCTCCAGACAAAGTGTATAAATCACCAAATATGCAGAACGTGATTTTGGAAGCAAGCGGTTAGCAGTGGTTTTGGGCAGGGATGAATTTAATTCTATCCCATCTCTTCTGAGCTGATTTGATCTGCAAAACCCTACAGGCATGAAAGCAGATCTGGGAGGACCCCAAGGTCTTGGCACAGCACTTTTGTCACTCACCCTGCCTGCTGTCAGCAGCCCCAAGGATGCAGGGACATCTCTGCAGGGTGGGAGGTCAGGAAGAGAAGTGGACTCTGAAATGTCATATAAGTAGGAGAAAGACTCAGATAAAGGGACAAGTCTATCACCTCCTTAGTTTCTCAGTGTAAATGATACAGAATCACTCTAACTGCAAACACTATTGAGGGAAATAGTACCAATCATGTAAGATTTGCTACTGATAAATAGTCCACCATCCATACGCCTGGAGACTTTCTCCTTCAGAGAGGCAGAAAACATAGAGAACAATTCATACAGCCCAAATTTCAAAACCTGACTTCTGTGGTTGCAGAGGTGCCCCAGCATGTACCCCTCTCAGTCCCACACCGTGCTTTTCGTCTGAGGGTTTTACTGAAATTCCATAAAATGCTGGCTGTTGCTTAAGCACGTCCTCTTCGGAGCAGGATTTGAGAAAGCCCCGATCACATTTATGACTTGGATCTTGAAGTAATTCACAGAGGGAATTTTCTGGCTGGGTGTGTGGAAAGGCAGCATCCTGCCAAAACTGCCAGCGCCGTATTTCCACCCTCCCGCCCGTATGCACACACGTTGCAGATGTTCTGACCTCTGGTGGCAGCGGAGGGGAAATACAGAGAGCCAAAAGGGTTCCAAAAAAAGGAAAATTGTGTTTGCTTTTTTATTATTTATTTACTTACGTTACCTCGACTTGTTCTAAAAATTTATGGGAAATTATTTGAAAGAATAATTTGAGCTTTTTCTAGTTTTGTTGAGGAACAACTGTCTGATCTTGACTGGAAATGACCTATACGATACTGTTACATACACTTACAAAAATTCGCTTTTGCCCAGAAACTTTCACCAGCTTTCAGAGAACAGTCCAACAAACATGCTTTATATAAACTAGTGTTGGTTAGGCAGGCAGAGTTCCACAGGGCAGCTTATTAATGTTGTTCTATAGGAAAAAGCTGCCCCAGAGGAAGTAAGCTCTGCCTGGCCATCACGCTCCCTGTGTGATTGCATTCAATACTACATTTGAGGTTAAATTACCAAACATAATAGACTGAAGATTAACTAAATCAAGAAAAAAAAATTTTAAAAAGGCATATGAAGACCTAAGGATGAGGGGAACATGCTTCAAATTTGCTGAGAAACTTGGCTGCTTCAGGAGCATGGCACAGGAAAGGGAGAGGACCTCTGTGGGGAGAAGTGTACTTGTCCTTCCTAAAAGAAAAGAGCTTTTTCCATCATCCAGACAAATGCTTTTGAAATATACTGAGCTCTGGACTCAACAATGTCCGCATGCCAGGCTGATCTACACGTTGCTGACGTTAACATATACAACGATCCCCTCTGACTGAATGAGCTGTCTCTTAATTTGATGGAGCAGACCCACCTTGCTGCACTGAAACAGATATGCAGAGTAGACTGACATGAAACAGCTGAATTTTCAATATTGTGCCTAGTGGACCTAAATGTAGGTTTCTGTGAGAGCTTCCAGAGAATTTCAAGCAATTTAATTGATGATACTTTATTAAAATCATTAACCAACAATTTCTGCTTATAAAAATGCAAGGTAAAAATGTTTGAGACGCCATCTCAATTTTAGAATCAATCTATAAAGATAAGGATTTTTCTGGCACTGTTAAAAAATACCAAAAATGCCAAATGCTGTGACTTATTTTTGTGAAAATTCCTGCAATTATAAAGCAGGGTCATTTTTCACTGTAAAGCATCAATTGCCTCCAAGTAAATAGAAGTCACCCCTCTGCACACTCTCTCTGTATCTTTTGGTCACGTACCTGTCTTTGTCATATCTTCTTTTGTTCAGCTAAACTAAAAATCTCTACAAGATTCAAACTATTTGCTTTATTTATATAAATGTAAGTAACTAAGAGCTCTGCAGAAATGACCGGGACACTTTGGAGCGAAGGCCTCTCAGCTCCTAGCTTACCTGTGGAAGTGTCCTCTGACTTCTCTGAACCACCCAAAATTCTGGCAGGCCAAATGACCATGGAAATGTCTAATAAGTAAACACCACCACCAACACACACACCCCCCTCCCGCGTTTTGTCAGGTTTGGGACTGCAGGAAGACACTGTTGGCTTTTGAGAAGTCTGTCAGGCCACGCTCAGCTGTGCAAAGGAAACTGAGCAAATAGTGCCGCTATTATACACAGTTTCCTTTGATTCCTCGTGCTTGAATAAATGAATTATTATTTTTCTTCAGAAGGAGGAACAAAAACTGGGTAAGAGGCAAGTGGAGGTGCTTCCTTGATAATCAAGCCCTCCTTTTGTCCTTTTCAGAGGAGTTTTATTTGCAAATGCCTGTTCTGCACAAGCTTTAAAAGGCCTCAGCTTCTAACAAAGCCGTGTCCTCATTGAGGCTGACCTGGAGCGAACCTCTATTTATGAAATATAAAGATGCTAATTATTTCGTGTATAGGCCTTAACGTGATTACAGCGAGCATGGACACTGGTTGTTGTTATAGCAATCTGAATTAAATTATGCTTGTGCCAGCATAATTAGGATCCCCCCATGAGTTTATTGGGCTGGTATTTAACGTGGCATCTCAGCAGCATGGTAAAAATGACAATTTCACTTTTGTGCTGGCTAAAGCATGCAGGCTGAGAGACTAAGAAAAAAAGGAAATTTCTTGAGCAAACCCTGAGGAGGGAGGTCCAGGCTTTATGCGAATCCCAGAGATGGCTTTCCTGCCCCTCTGAGCATTTCAATAAATGCTCATAAAAAAAAAAAAATAGGATCTGGAGTTATAAAAACTAAACTTAGCCCAGGCCTTCCTTGTTAAATGAATGCCTTTGCACAGTGGAAACAATCGTAGTATTCAAGTCCCACAATGCAAGCAAGGTAGTGAAGTTATTAGGCCGGGGACAGGCGTGCCCGTCGTGGGGCAGGGGCTGCCCAGGCTCCGGCGGCGCCCCAGGCAGGCCCAGCCAAGGCAGGCGGCGGTAGCTGGGCCTTTCGGAAAGCCAGGCAGGAGGACGAACACAGCAAGGGGGGTTGAATCGGTGCTGCTGGCCGGTCCGTGTCCCTGCCATGGCCACGGGGCCTCGGGGCCTTCGCAGGAGGCAGGACATCCACGGAACCTCGGCAAGCCACCGAACCGCCCACCAGCCCCCCTTCAGCAGCACCCGTCCTGCAGCGAGACGCTGCCTATGGGTCTCGTTAGCTGTTATTATCAGCGCTGTGGCCGTTCAACTGTCCCTCTGTCTCCATCCTGGGGAGCAATGCTGCACTGGCTGCAGCTTTACTACACAGCTTTGGGAACAGCTGAAGGTGAAAGAGTGTCTTCTGCCTCCTTTCTGCTGTTTTGGAGGACATTTTGTTGGAAGCTTCCCGAGGGCCAGGCGGTTGGTGTTTCCAACGGAGGAGGAGCTGCGTCTGCATGCCGCTCCTGGCTGGCTCTGTTCCCAGTGAGATGTCCCCGAAGATACGAGCAAGGAGGGCATCCCTGGGGCTTCCCTGCTGCGCAGCAGGCCCACATGAGCCCCGCACCTGGGAGAGCGGGGAGACCCAGTCCCAGAGCACCCCATGAGAAGTGATGGTAGGGGAGGGACATGCAGAACTATAATAAATGACATGTGCCCGTCCAAATTGTAAACATTGTCCATGTAGTCAGGAGGGAAAAGGTGTTAGTTTCTCACAGGAACTCCAGTGTGATTAACTCTGACCTGCGGTTTGGCTTCTAAAAGAGATGTTAGTCCATCAGAGGTGTGAGTCTCATGGTGGCAGCAGCGAAGCAAGTGGTGGGTTTAAAGACTGTGTGGTCAGTACTACAGGGATCTCACTGCAGCAGAACATCACTGCGTCAGATACTTGGTGGGATGCTTAGCTTCCAGAAACACACAAAAAATGAGCTGAAATCTAAGCAAATGCATTGCAGCCGATGAGATGACACACACATTTTGAATTATGCAAGTGCTTAAGGAATTTGTGAAACTAGGGATTGTAGTTTGCTTTCATTTCCAGCATAATTTGATTTTCTGTATATAGTGTGAAGTCAGAAACAAGCCATAAGGTCAAGTCTACGATACAGACAAAAATTGCACATCTACCACATACTTTCCAGGAACTCACTCAGAAAATTTCTGAATATATGACCTTGTTAGCCAGGGCTTATGTTCTCTGGGATCATGGTGAGCCACGAATGTGAAAGAGGCTGGGAGGTAACTAGTTCACAGGCAAATTCCCGTGCAGCAGAGCTCGCCCATCTAAATGGTCCAAGACTCTGTCTTCGAAACTGTGAAAGACAGCAATAACAGCAGAGCAGCAACCACAGCTTCCCAGGTTCTCACTATATTCCACCCCCCTCATAAACAGGAGGAAACATTGCCTTGAAGGCTGGTACTTTCAAGTATGTATTTACATCATACAATTGCCATATAATCGCCAGCATTAATTGCCCTAAGAATCAAATACTGTGAGAGGAAAACTTTGCGATCAGTAAGTAATATCTGCAGTTAGGCTTGTTGGGGGGGGGGTGTTAGGTAGGCTTAATCAAGTCTCGTCGTAACTGACCACCTGATGTTTCATGACAGATTTTGCTCCCACCCCAGAGCAGTGGTGGGACAATGCCAGTGGGGTAATGCTCAAGGGCCAGATTCAAATCCTGTATGGCTTCAGTGTTTGTTGAAAACAAGAGTTGGGGAAAACTTTTCTTCTTGGAAATGGCATCACCACCCAAATGCACTCATGTATTCTGCTGCCAATAAACATCCACCTACGTCCTGCACTATCTCTTTCTCCAAGGTGATCGGTCCCTGTCTTGCTACAGGGTGCATCCATCGCTGGCTGGAGTGTCAGACCTCTCATGGGAGGCTGCCTCATCATACAGGGAAGCCCACACACCCTAGCAGAGCCTCAGCAGTGCCAACAAAACTGATTTCACCCTTCCAGAGATGACAACCCCAACTCTGATATCTCCCACCACCCTGGGTGAGTGGTGTCATTCTCCTAGTAGTCCAAGGAAAACTTGTCCTTGGCCCACCCAGACTGCCAGGGCTTTGCCTTCTCTGGATGATGGATGCTCTCCAGCTCCCAGCAACACCAGCTTTTGGCAGGCCAGATAGCTCCTTTTCCATTGTGCACCTCTGCTTGAAGGAGCCAGTCCAGAGGTGTTGCCCAGCCTCCTGCACAGGAGCAGGGAGGAAGAAGGGTGATGGAGGTGGAGGGATGCATTTTGTGGGCCTGGTTTGACACTGGCAGCAAAGCCACAGCTGCCCCGTTTTTAAGGCAACAACCCCAGCTTGTGGCCAAAGCCAGCCCTGTACTCCAACTGCAGGATCCAGCCATGAAAGTTGATGAAGCATCTTAATGATCGCAGCAACTGGAGGGGAAAGAACAATTATTCACACAAATAAATTTTGGTAGATGGTTTTTTTTCCATGTGGCACCCGGAACAGGAGTGTCTTCCTTCTCTCCCTCACAGCAGCAGTATTTCTCCCGTATGGCTGCATTCAAGGCGATGCAGTTGGGTCACGGATTCGTCTGCACTGGGTGTCTCAGCACAGCAAAGCAGGGGGGATCTTCTTGCTGTCAGCAGTTGCAGTGACTGCATTTTATCTAGATTCAATCTATGGATCTTAATATAGATCTTTGTTACACGAGACTGAGTACTGTTCCTGTGAAAGCACTGCCTTTTGGAACAACATTCCAATGAGTATAATAAGAGCACTTGTCAAATTGGGGGGGTGAGGGGAGGAAAGGGGACACAAGCTATTTTAGGAATTGAAAATGAACTCATGATATTTAGCATAGAGCAGTCTTATAGGCACCTTCAGACTTAACAAAAAGAAATAAGAGTAAAGAATCAGGCTTCGATAAAAAACAAATGCAAATCTTTATGTGATGCGTGTCAGTTCCCTGTGGCCCATAAAGATAACCCAGTGTAAACCCAACCATATGAACTTATGAAACAGCTCTTACAACCTAAGCTGACACTATAGGGCATGGACTAAATGCAATTGAATAGTTTACCGAAGTAATGGTACACAGAAGATAGTCTGGCTTCATTTTCACATCTGCAGGGCACTTCATTTGAAGTGAAGGAACAAAACCAGTTGATTATTTCTGCAAAGATCTCCTGACACTAGTGCAGTCTAAACGCCATTAACGTTAGTACTGCTGAACATTTTACACTGACTTGACTTTTGCTGTTCCTTCCCGAATTTGAGAAGAATTATTTACCTGTAACTCTGGTGCTGTCAGGGCACGCAGAGGCTGTACAGGGGAGGCAGAGACCAGAGACCAGAAATGGGAGCTCTCCTCAGCTATTAATTTCTCTCCCCACTAGATGGCCCATATCCCTACCCGTTTGCCTGGGAGAGGAAGATTTCTTCCCTGCACGTATTTCTGTTCCACAGAGCGATCCCATGCCGGCAGGCAGGCTCTGCAGGCTGGCAGCCCGACGCAGGGAAACCCACTCCCTTCTGCCCTGCCCCTGGCACGGCTGAGGGCTCTGTTTTGGAAATCCCATCCTCCGTATCTAGGTAGAGAAACACAGCTCCCGAGCCCTACGATACATGCCCTTTCACATACAACTATCCACCAGAAAACAGTGCCAATTCTGATGGTGTTTTTCCAGAAAACTGTATTTGGAAACTCATATCCTGAATTTAAAGGCGACTCCCCTGTTTTTACAGCATGCGGATATTTCACCCGCACGTTGCTATTCCTCTTGCTGCTGCACAGAGACATTTATGCACAGGTCTGGCACTGCCCAACAGAAAGCAGAGTGCATCCTCTTTTATATCTACATACACACACGCTTAGGTATTTAACTCCCTCCCCTCATTGAAGAGGAAAAAATTACCACTCAAAAAAAAAATCTAGCTACATTAATCTGTGAAGATAAAAATAAGATATGTAAGTTCCTCTTTGTGCCCCACTTAGGACAGGAAAAAAGCAGCCCATTGTAAGCATATTTACTTACAGTTAGAGAGCAGGAAGGACTGGCATGTTTCAGAGAAAAATGTAATCTGTTCAGGAGTGAGGACCTCTGATGTAAAAATGGGAGCAAACCAGCATGGCAGAAAAATCATTTTTTTTTAGCTTGAGGAACTTGGATCCAGGTAAATTAGAAAACCTCACATTCCTACTCCAAAGCCAGAGACTTCATGCTAAGAAAGGAATCAGACACACAGCAAGGAAAAATCTCTTCTGTTACAGCTTTTATGACATGACCATCTCCTTGCATTATATCTGCACCACTCTCAACTATACGTCAAAATCATATAGCCTAAGGAATCCATGTCCTGATGGTGAAGACATAAAATATGCATACACATTATTAAAGTTGCATTAGTTTTGTTCAATCTGCAACACAAGACCTTGGAGGCATTGTTGCCTTGAAGAGAAAACACCAGTTTGGGTAGTTACAGAGCATAAATGCTAATTCCTTCTCTGATATTCACCTAGCTTGAAACTTCAGCTATGTCACTTATGCTGCAGTTTCCTTACTTGTGAAGTATGGAGGAAACAGTGGTGTGTTTGCCTTGCAGGGGTATCTTGAACTGTTAATGGCTGAACTCTGCTTTGAATGCACAAAGTGCTGCTGCTTAATAGCTCTGTATTTTTAAAACTCACTTCTTTTTCAAGAAGTCAGAGTCTTCTCAGTGGTTCATCTGGTTTTCCCTTGCTCACCCTTGTGACAGGCTGTGGAGCTGTTCCCGGAGGAGAGAAGGACAGGACATCAAATGGCAGAGCATGGGTGCAAAGCGTGCTGCCTTTCACAGGACACCACAGCTGCCTGTGTAAGAACAGCCCAGTGATGCATCGAGCCCATCGATGCTGGAGGAAACGGTGGGCATTCCCCCGTAATTCAACCTGTCAGGTGGTCAATATTATACTACGGGGACAAGCTGTGCGTAACTGCCCTCCTCTGTCACTCATGCCAAGAAAGAGGATTAATGACCCCTGTAAGGACCAGAATAGAAATGGTACTAGCAAATATCAATCTTCCTCCTTTCTGTACTATCCAGATCTGTACCTTAGCACGGACCAAGTCTGTTTCTGAAAATTCCCAGAGGTCCTAGCCAAAAGCACCAAAATCCTCACGCCAAGCTGCACTGTCAATGTAATGTGCTCCTATCTCCCCCCCTCCCCCTGCTCTTGGAAAGCTCTGTTTGCCCCTCTTCTTGGGGTGGTTAATACGCCAACACCTTGCCCGCCTCCCACATCCTGACAGACCCAGCATTACTGTACTGCATCACCCTCAAGGAAGAAGTACAGCCATCTCCAGCCACCACACATGCATAGCAACTTACCCTGGCCATTGTTACAAGGTCCCGGCCTCTCAAGCTACTGAAGACATGAACATCTCAGGTCCATCCAAGACAGGCAACCAGAGGTTGATGTATCCAGTCATGGCTATTCTGTGGAAAGGCTTGAGATCTTTGGGCCTTAAGAATAAAGGGTTATGCTAATTTGACAGGCAACAAAATACAGTGTGTAACGTGTGAGCAGTCTGCTGTTGACCTGAGCACGGGGAGCCTGAAAAAAAAGTAACGGACTTTTTGTATAAGCTCGGTGGAGCTGGTGTAGGACTGCAGTCTTCCTTTCTCTCTAACATATGTGGCAGAGATCACTTTTCTTCTTCAGTAACTAGAAGTGTGGCCTCAGAATAAAAAGCAATCGGTATAATACAGCTGCACTAGTGATGTCAGATATGGATAACCCAGAGCATGGAGAAAGAAAGCAAGGGCACATTACATACAATAATAGCAGGTCTCCATGAAGTCATATGACCAGCCAGTTGGTGGATTAACAATTTTACCAGTGATTTTTTGGTGGTGGTTTGTTTTTTTTTTTCCCTGGGAGAGAGACCCTCTGTAATGGAGTCCTTAGTGTAAAATAATGCATTGAACTATAACTGTAATATTGATTTTCGCAATGTCTCTCACACAGCAAGCAATCCTTTGAGCCACCAGAGTTTGGTCACTGGAGAAATGCAGTCTAAGATAATACAGATGTATGCATCAGGGTGAATGACTGACGCAATTGATTTCCACATTCCCATGATACTAGGTTGTTGAAATCTGGTATGCTCATACATTAGGAATGGAGCTGCACACAAGCACTTGGAGGAGAAGCAAATTTCATTTTGGATCTTTCTTTCTGAGATCACCAGAAGGTCAGCTTTTTTGTTAAGTCTGGTCTCAAACACTGACATTCCCTTTAAGCTGAGGTTTTGAAATTCATTCTGGTCCTCTGATTATGGGAAAAAACGACTTCAAGATTTAGTATTTCTGTCACAAAAAGGTCACTAACAGGTGAGAGCTAACAGGTCACCTGCGGTCAATTAATAAAGCCTTGAGGTCTGTACAAAAAGGATCCTCATTTTGGATGAATCTGAGCACACAGACACAGGAGCTTCTGCAGTAAATAACAGCTTGACAGTTATGTTACTGTTTCATATTATGTTCCTCCTTAATAAGACTAATTCAGCGACATGCTAGCATCCAGAGCCTGAAAATTATTTAGCTGTCTAATGAAGAGTAAAATCACTGGAAGACAAGTGTCTTAAAGCACCATAGAAGGTGCTTTAGGTGTCACATTTCCATAGAAATTTCGTCTTGCTGAGTATCACATTATTGACAACTCCTTCTCTCCAAAAAGCACACCACAATCTTTTCCAGTCCTTCTTCTAAGAAGAGTTTCCATGTTCAGAAGCAAGAATCCCATGGAGTTTGTGAGGAATTTTGCTATTGCTAATAACTTTCCAGGGCAGGTTCAGAGCCTATGGCAGGCAGTTATGAGCCTGCACTTAGGCATAAGTACTTAAGTCTCTACTGTAGTTAAGTCTCATCCTAAGTAAACCTGTGATGCGCCAATCAGAGGACAAGTCAGAGCTGCTGAAATGCCTCTGTAATGCTGAGGAACAGTGCAGTGATTGTGAAGGCAGTTTAGGTCAACGATTATGACATTCTGACCCAAAAGGACATACAGATAATCTATATAAATCTTTAAAGCCCTCACAGGATTAAATTTAAAATGATCTAATATCAGGCTAATGCTTTTCTCTCAAAGAAGAGAACACACTGCTTCTGAGCAGGAGCTGTAGGCAAGCCTCAAATCATCTCTTTCCAGTGAGTCACAACAGAGTGGGTCAGTAACCAAAGCTTTTCTTCCCCTGCCTCAAGTGTCCACCTAACCAAAGGCTATTTCCAGGACAGAGAAACTGAAAGACCAGAGGAATATGTGTCCAACGTCTCCCATGTTCTGCAAGTTCTCGGGCAGAATAAAGAAGTCACAGATGTGTCTAAATGCCTCTGAGAAACCAATACATGATTCAAAAGCCTGAGACACTTTGAAATGTAGCTCAGGTGAACTATCCTCAGCACACCTTGACAGAAAGTTGTTGCTTCCCTCTTACCTACCACACCAATTCCAAGCAGGAGCTGATTGGCATAGGTTGGAAAAGCAACGGGTGTTGAAGAAAAAGCTGGGAGGCCAAATATCTTCTTCATCAGAAACTATGAAGTACTTTTCTAATCCTAGTGGACATTGTCTGTAGGCTTGCTTGAATATTTCCTCCCAAAAGATCAAAATACTATTCATTTGTTCTTGCAGTAGCTACTCCACAAAGGACAACATATTGCCTGGCTTTCCTCTAAATTCTCTGTATGTGCCTGTCCTTTGACTGGGAGCTTCTCTGATCAGAGAGTGCTTGGCACATATCTAACATGTACTTGTGATTAATTAATTGTTATCAAAGAGAGACCTGTAGCTACAGACAGATTGCTCACCTCCTTGGAGAAAACATTGCCTTTCTCATGTCCAGTATCTGAAATTGAAACAAGAGCCCCAAACACCACCCTTTGTCATCAGTCTGTTGGAAAATTTACATTTAGGGGCTAAACAATGGGAAAGGCAACAACGTGTTCCACCCAAGAGCTCTGAGTAAACTCCTGTCCCCTTCTCTGTTTCCAACCATAAGTGAGGCCATTCGGATAAAGAGAAGATATCCATCTCTGAGCTATTGGAGATGAATCCTGGTGAGTTCCTTGCCATCTGTGGACAGCATGAATCTAGCACTCCCCAGGAATAACCAAGAGCCCTACGACAGCAATTTCTGCCTCCTGAGCAACCCTCTGCAATCAAAATGCTCCCTTCCCTAAAAACCTCTCAGCATATGAAGCAAAAAACCAAAACTGTAGAAGGAAGGAACAAAAGGAAGGAGGCTGAGGGGATGAGTCTAGAGAAGACTCTGCCACACACCCACTTCCTTACTTATGTTAGCACACCATGCATCACAGGAGAAACTCATTCTGGGAATGAAACTTGCCAAATACTGCTTTTTCTTGGAAGGTTTTTGGTGAAAAGGTATAATCTGACCAAATGCTTCTGTTCCTCAGAAGCCACCTTGTTCTGAGGCAAATCAACGCAAAAAAGGGCCATCCTCCAGCCTGTTGCAGCAAAGATTTTGACAAGACAGCAGGTATAAGCAGCTACTCCTGGGAAAACGATAACAACTGATATGTGACCAAAACCAGCCTGCATGACTTGGCCATGCAGGACAATGAAGCATGTTAATATGACAAATTTAGATGTGTGCCTTTTCTGCCCTTTGTGAGTGCTGAGTGTAACAGAGGATATTTTCAACAACAACAACAAAAAAATATCGAGTTTCTTCCAGAAGCTGTATTAACATGCAGAAAGGGTGATGACTAATGCTGGACAAATTAATTTTGTTGCAACATTTGTTTTATGAAAAGCCTGAAATGAACCTGTCTAGTTTATTTCCAGAAAGCGGTGCTCTTTACTGATGACTGACTTTTACTGATGGCATTCTTAGAAACCCCCAAATGATCAGTTTGGGGGTTGTCAATGTGGTTATTTGCAGGTGATGAAGAAAGGAAGTAAATAAAAATATGATTTGACATTTCATTAGTAATGCTAGAGATAGCTGTGCATAGAGCAGAGGCAATGAATATTGCACCTGCTGGAGTGCAAGCAATAAAGGCAAATGCACAGCCTGCTCTGACCTCTAGCCTTCATTACCCAGAACAATATGCCGTTCCCTGTATCTGAAATCATACTATGCTTGTGATAGCAGCAACCAGTGGCTGGATTTACATCCACCCAGCCGGAGTTAAATTGCTATGATTCAGCTACCTCCTTCCTTTCTCTCTTGAACATAACCTGTCTTCTAGCTAGACTGCTGCCTTTCCAGTTGGGAATAAGCCACTGTTTTAAAGAAAAAGAACTGTGTGGGTGGAATGAAACGCTTGGAGGATATATGCTCTGCCATTTACATTTTTTTTCCCCTAATAAAGTAAGGGTGCAAAAAAGATGCCAGAATCCAAAGCACAAACCCAAGTATGCAACTGCATCTTTGAGATTCTTTCTTGATCATTTAGATAACCAGATAAAAACAGGCAGAACGCAAGGTTCAAATGTCCAGACTAACTCCAAATGATGACTAGTCCAAATATTTTGATGGTAACTAACATTAACATTAAAGTGATATTCCCCTGTAAAGAATGTAGCAATTCATGCAGTTTACAGTGGTATAAATAAGATCAGACTTTGACCCTGTACGAATATATAATCAATCAGTGAGCTACTCTGTGAACAAAAAGCCATTTCCTTGTACTTGATACTTGAAGAGATTATGAGAAAATGATATGCTTTGTATAAAATATAGTGCACAGGCTTGTGCCACTGTAGCTTGAAGGAAAGGTTACATTCACAACCCATTATTAAGAAGAACCTTATTTTTCTCCTGGTCATCTAGTTCTTTATTTAAAAATAAGAGCATCTATAAAACACTGTGTTGGTTTTCCATCTGGTGTGGGTGATAAAAATGATTTCCCAGCTCCAGTCTTGCACTAGATGCCCACATTTGGCTCTAACAGGACGAGTGTTCAATCTCAGTGAGAAGCGCACTAGGAAAAGTCGGCATTTGGAGTCTACTAATCGTCACACACCCCGCCCCCCCAGCGTCTTCTGGCAGAGAGTGTTAAACTCAGCCGAGTAACACAATCTCCCTGCCCCTCTCAAAATATTGGTCCAGTCCATACACCACCACAGCTGGGTGCATCATGATGGAAAGTCTAAAGGTGTTCATGATATGGCTGAGTCTGTGTAATGGATCTGAGCCTATCTTGACTAAGGAAATTAGCTTTACGTATGTGTAAATCTGTATAGAAAGATACACAGTGAAAGATATACACTTATCTATGTATAAATATACAGAAGAATATAGACATAAAGATACAAAATACATAGAAATATGATATATCCTTCTTTACAGAAGGGCTACAAAATATTTTTTGTGTCCAGCAATTCCCATCTCCCTTTGGAGAGCTGGCCCATCTCTGCTGGCCTCTGCTTGCTGGGTTAACCCTCTCTCTCTTCCTCTTTTGGCCACCTCCCTCCAAAGAACAATTAACTTATACTGCTTTGTACCTGAATTAATTAACATGGCATTCCAGAGTGGATGAAAATCAATTCTCTCATTGACTTGACTGCTCACATGCACACACACCTTTCCAGGAGGCATTTCGACGGCACCCAGGAAACTTGGATTAAGGCATGACCTGATGGTGATGGTAAGTAAACAGTTCCTCACTGGAAGTTAGTGAGGGTTAACTGTGCTGGTGGAAACACTGCCTGGGCACTGCACAAATGGCAGAGTGCTTCCTAGAGACTCGGGAGATATACAAAGCGTTAGGCACAAGTTTTTCTACCTGGCCATGAATTCGGATGCAAAAAATTCTATAGGTACTCTCCTTTAAGCTTAACCTTGCTGTCTAGTTCGGAGGAGTATTGCAAACAGTGAGGAACAGAGCTCCCAGTAGTTATCGACAAGGCTGCATCTTAGGGTACCCGGCAGCATTTCATTTATGGCATTCATCAAATAGGTGGAAGACACAAGCAAATTCGCTCAGGTACAAAGAGGAGTTGAACCACCGTCCCTGTAGGCAGATATGAGCTGTGACCATATAAAGCTCAAACATGTAACAGCTACTATCCCACCTCTGCATGACAAAAGATCAGTGAGAGATGTTCAGTCAACGTAAACAAAGTTTTTGACAGTAAATAAAACCTACCTGCAGAAAAAAAATTGCTCAGCTCTATTCCTGCATCACTTAGCCATTTATGAAAATATTGGCCTAACCCAACAAAAACACTCAGCAGGTTGCAGCATAAAAAAGAAACAGAAAAAAAAAAGTAAATAAAGAAAATTAAACCTTTCCAATAGCATAAAGATTTATCATTTACTTTTAGAGTGTAAAGGACAGGTGGAGCATCTGACTCTTGTTGATATTCAGTGGAAGTCAGCATTTCTGTGCCTTTTGAAAATTTCCCTCCTAACTTCTAATAAAGATCCTAGACAGTGAGAAAGGAGGAAGTGTCACAATTATCTGGATAAGTGAACTAAACAGTCCATCTCACTCTGGCATCTTCACAGAAATTAGTCTGAGAAGGCCGGTTTCTGACCCCTTATGAATCACACCTTCACTCTACAAGGCAGTAATAGAGACAGTACCTAGTCTTACATATATATGGCTTACAATCCATCGCACTCGAAGTACAGGACTAATCCTCTGAATGACCTACTCAAATATGGAGTCAGGAGTTCGCAATTCCTTCGCATAAGAGGGAGAGGGAAGCAGCAGCGATGTTCCTGCTTTGTCCAGTTCAAATCAAAACTTTCTGTTACACTAAATAAGGCAAGAACCATAGGTTCAGGCCGCAATGTCGATAAGAATGCAATCAAGATGGCAAGCACAGAGTCTGGGGACCACACGTAAGCACGTGTTTAAAAACAAGAACGCGCCCTTCACTGCTACATTCACCAAAGGCGAATGTCCAACACCTTTGAAGCACTTCTTTGAACCATGGTCTCTAGATCTGGGCTAAGAGAGGGAAACAAATTCCTGGCTCCAGTAAGCTTTGCAACCTGCCTTCAGGTATATAAATCTCAAGGCACCTCATCTAATTACAGTTTCAAGAGCAAAATATTGGAGGAAGTAGTTTTAAAAAAAACGTTGCCATCACTTCTGCCACATAGATATTTATGATCTCATCTCTGTCTGCAGGGTCAATACTTCCACCTAGAGGTGGTTTTCCGTAAGAATGTCAAATTTATGTTGACACTTTTGTAGAGCCGTTCTGCAGAAATGAATGGTCTGGAGACTGGGGAAAGCTCATGTCTGCAGCCAATTATTCCTGCTTGGCAGGACTCCCTCCTTCTGTTTTTAAGTTGTGGCCTATCATTTCCTTGTGATTCACTCACACTTCAGTGTTAAACCAACGTACAGACCCAGTGCACAGCTTAGACACAGTCAGAAGCCTCCAGTGGGTTACTCAGTGAAGCAGGCTGGCGGTTTAGAGGAGGTAAAACTCTGACCTGGATGCCTTTAAAATCAAACCTTGTCTTTCCTGCCTTGCTGGAGGACTAGAAACAATGTAAATGGAGTTTTCTCACCCTTTCATTGATGATCGCTGCTGAAGTCTCTGCTTGGATGAAATCCTCCCTCCAGCTCAGTAGAAGACATCTGCAAAACTTTATCCTTAAAACACACTTTAGAAGTGTTGCATAGGGCCCTCTACACAGAGGTGAATTTTACAGAGCAGTGGCACATGAATTCCTTTAGCACACACATGTTGTCTCTGAAAATCCAGCACTCTGTTCTTCTTTCTTCAGAAATGAACAGTTAGCATAACAGTTTTGCATTCAGTAGCCCTGATGCCGTTTTCATGTGCATGTCTTGTACCCTGGTATAACTTTAAGCATATTCAGGTATGGTTGCTCTAATTGCTGACAGCAGAAGACCTAGAATGGCTCACATTTATTTTGTAATTGGGACTTAATACGGAGGCAAGTGGTGAGTGTATTTGTTTGAAAAAATATAAAATTATTTTCAGCTTTACACTTTCTTTTTTATTTTGGAACGCAACTGGCATTATGTTATTCTGAATTGTGAAGACCCTCAACAATTACACTGTTGTTGGAATACCAGGAAAGGTAAGTTTGTCAAAACCAAGAACGCTGCCTTACAGACTATGGACGAAATGCTGATCGCATTGAAATCAGTCTTACAATTTGAGTTGACTTCAGGGAAGCCAAAAATTTATTACAAACCATAATTACTCAGCAGTTGGATGCGCTACTTTCGCAGAGGCTTCCTACAGAGCTTCGTGTCTGAGCTTTGAGTTTTTTGAATTTACCTGAATGTAAGGTTTCTGAAAAGTCTTGATGGGAAACGTCCTGCTTCGACGTCTCCATGTTTAAATTACCGCTCTTTTTTATCCGAACGTATTTCACAACACAAGTTAGGCTCCTAAAATTCTGTTCGCGCACTTAAAATAAATACCTTGGTGGGTATTTCCGGTTCTTTTTCAGAACTGCTGGTCAGCCGGCAGCTTTGTGCTGAGGGTTACGCCAAGAGAGCTGCAGTGAGCCCTGGCTTCTGCCCGGCACGGCCGCCTTGCCCCTCTCCGGCCCCGGAGAAGCGCACGTTCAGGTCTCTACCCCGCCGTGAGATGGCTCCTCGCCGGCGGCCGCGTCGCTGGGCGCTGCCGCTGCCAAGCCGCGGGATCGGCCGGGCCCCGTCCCACCCGGCCCCCCCGCTCCCCCCCACCGCTCCCCTCGGCGGCAGCTGGGGGCGACCCTGCCCCGCGGAGCCGCCAGAGGGGGAGCACGCTCCGCAGAGCCGCTTCCCCCGGCCGGCATCCCGCCGCCGAGCATCGCCCCCGGGCCTCGCAGAAGCATCCCCTCAGTCTTCCCGTGCCGGGCTTCAAAGATGGGGGTGCACGACGTGGTTTTTCTTCTGGTTTCCTGAAGGAACACAGCTCCTTAGCATCCTGACGTCTTAGCTGTAAAATGGGAATAATGCACCGCTTCTGCCTTACAGAAATCCCATGAAGATGCACTGGGGCTGCTGAAGTCAGGCTGAGGTCTGAAACTCAGACATGCAGCACCCAGAAATGCCTTGTTTGTTCCCCTTCTGACTGCTGTGCATCTCCTGACAAGAGAAAAGGATGGCACACGGGACCACATTTTTTGATAAGGCTTCACCTAGAAAAAAAATGTCTGTTCCTTTTTATGACTAATATTTTATAGCTTAGGAAAAAGGACTGCAGGTGATACACATGAAAGCCTTTTCTGTATCATTTGCTCAGTTACGCTGTCTCAATAACTGTTGTGATTCAAGTAAAGCAGTATGGACCCTTAACTTGGCTTAACGGTGTTTAAAGTCGGTTCCTTAGAGGAAAAGGAAAGAACTGTATCGATGAAACTTTGTCTTTACTGTCACACCTTGTCAGTCACCAGTACAACCAACACTAAAATCTACATTCTAAGGCAATGTAGTACTTGGACCCCACACATATGTCAGTACAAAAGCATGGTGAAGCTGTGTGTGGAGAATCCTTTTTCATATATAAAGATACTACTCAAACCTATCCATTACCAGAGAAGTAATTGCCAACTTTTTTGCCTCGGCAAGCAATGGGGCTTTTCCAGCGGCAGCAGAAGCCCTTCTGCTCAACCCTTGTTACCCCACTGCTGCAAGATGCTGCCAGCAGCAAAGCTGTTCACTGTACCCAAAGTCAACACCGTGCACCCCCGAGCTGCTGCTAGAAGGAGGCTGAAGGCCTGACATTTTTGGGCAGCCTGTAACTGTTTGACAGGCCATTGACTGAGCACCCCAGCATCGGACAAAATCCAAAGCGGTGTCACTGCCTTGGCAATTTGACCTGTCATCACCGACCTCAGCAATAGCAAATAAAGCTCTCCATGCTAAATCCAAGTGAAATCCAGGGAAAAATCCAGAAAAATTCTTAAGCATACCTGATACTACCTTTTGAACCTGCTGGTGAATTGTCGCTCCTCACCCATTAGACCTTGCCCCAAACCAGTGACGGCACCGAACACCAGTGGCTATGGCAGGGGACCGCACTGTTATTCACGCTGATGGCCAAGTGAAATGAGCCTTACAGACAGCAAGGGTGAATCGAAGTACAACACAGAAACAAGCAAGATCGTTATCAAAGAAATTAAGCACTTAGGTTGCTTTCTGAGGCCTGTACTATGACAACCAAAAAGCCAAAACTTTGCAGAGATGGAGCCACCACCCAGGGCTTAAATTTCTATAGCGGAGAGGGGGGACCTGCTTACTCAATATCTCTCACTGGGTAATCCATCTCAGGAAGAAAAGTATGATCACATGGGGAAAAAAATTGCTACTATGTTGTTTTTTTAATATTCCGTTATGCACAAAGTAAGTTAATAGTTAACCAGCTAGGCCCACATGGTATGTTTGGTAGTAGGGAGGGTGTGAATGAGGAAGATTAAGGGTTGTAGAAACACAGTCGTGTAACTATTCAGCTGATTTGTATGAATGTCCTGGTGGTTTTACCCATGCTTCTTCCTTTTTTTCTTTTTTTGAAGAAAATATGTTGGATGCAATCCTGGTCTCTCTGAGATGAATGGAAAAGAACATTGACTCACTTTGTGTGGGCACTGTGGAAGAAAAAGTGGTGGGTTTTTTTCAGGGGGAACTTAAATAACAGGCTGGATGGACCAGCGTAGTGAAAGACGACCGAGACTGCCGTGCAAAAGTGGTTGGCGGTGTTGTGATTTTTTTTAAAAAAAGAAACTAGGGCAGAAAAAAGATCGTAGGTGGCTTGCTACTTCATTGGGGGGTGGGGGATGGCGGGGTGAGACCAGCCATTTTGGAAAGCTGAGCAAATAGGACAGAGTGTCCTTGAGTAGTCACAGTGCTGAGCTGAAAACAAGGGGAGCTATGTTTTATTCCCACTTTTAATGTCAATTAAAGGTCCATGCCAGGCAACACATCTCACCTGTGCTGCTTTCTCCAGGCCCCTTCTCCATGGCTGTCCCTCAGGACTGCCCTGCAGGGCAAAGCAACATTTTTGATGCCGTGTTTCTCAAAGTATGGTTTAGCTAGAAAGCCCTAAATTGTTTTAGACCCACTCTTCCTCCCCCTTGCGATCATACAGGTGAGCTTGTGTCTGCTGGACCACACCACACGGCAGCAGGCTGGCGGCCACCCCGATGCTGGGGCTTTCACCTCCCTGCCCAACGGTGCAGCTCTATCCACGGCAGCGCGTGCACCGTGCACGCAGGGATCCTGGCTTCGCTCCTGGCGGGGTTGACTTGGAGAAGTCCTCAACAATCGTCTGGAGCAAGGCTTTGTACTCGCACTTTTGGCAAAGTCATCTGATGTATTAGCTGTCCAGTTCTAGTACCGTCCTGTTGTAATACAAACAGTAGATAACAAATAGAAATGGTAGGCATTCACTATGACTGAATGTTATCCAGACCGTAAAACTCTAACAGAAACAACAAAGAAATGTTCTGCTGCATAATTACAACTGGAAATACTTTAGGCATTTAGTAGTGTGAAGTAACATCAATAAAAAGAGAAAGTGCACTCAGGACTCTAAAAATAAATAAATATTTATTTTAAAATTGATAATTGAATAAATTATGTTCACAGTCTCTTCAAAAGAGGCTGAATATTTACTGGTTAAGCAAGAGACCCGTGACTTGGCTGAGCCATTGGCAAAGCTGCTGAGTAGGTGATGTGCTGCAGGCAATTTATACTTTGACTTTAGCGCCAGTTCTAGGGCACGATGCTGCCTGCAAGCCTGAGAACCACTTCCTTGCACCAATGCTGTCCAACCTTTGTACCGCAACAGGCCACATCTGCCTCCTCCATCAAATGACCAGAAATTTCTGTCTTGTGTTCCTGATCCTGTGCTTTCCCAACACCCAAGGGTTATGTCGTGCAGCCCCATCAAACAACTTGACACACCTCCACAGTCAACCACACGAATACGGGGACACCTCTGTTTTGATCACTTAATATATACACGTCTTGTTAGTGCGGTCAGACAGTGTGGGGTCCCTAAGAAAGAGGATAGCAGGAGAGATACCAAATCTCTGATCTGGGAACATTATTTGCTCCCTTTCCATGTTTGACAGGCTTCAGCAAAAACAAGGAGCAAGCAGTGGACTGGATTAAATCTCGTGACGGGGTGAACTCCGCCTACTGGAACTTATTACATTTTTTTATAATGTATGCTATGGCAATTTATTGGTACCTCATACTGGATCCATGCATTGTGCATGGCCACAATAATAGTAACAAACTTGTAATTTTTTTATCAGCACATAAAAAACCCAACATTATCCACCCCTGAGTAACACCAGCACAGTCTTGCCAGCTTAACTGCACTAACGTCAGAGACCTCTTTCATTGGTTAGGTCAGCAATCACATCTCTTCAACTCCTAGCATACAGTAGGGTATGCTCCATTTATCCAGGTTCCAGCAAGTCATCTTCCCAGGAATAGTAGATTTTTATCATCACAACTAGAAAAAATGTAATTCCTTTATCATAAAAAATAGGCAGGCCTGTGTCTTAGAGATTACTGCTGTGATGAACTCTACACTTTTAATATGAACTAAGATATTAGGTCCATTCTAAAAATATATAAATAAGATGTAGGGAAAGATCCTTAGCAGTTTTAGAGCACTGTAGCTCTATTGATTTCAGTGGAGCTATATTAATTTACATGAAATGTAGGTCCAGTCCTGCATTTCCAGTGCATCCTTCTCAGATGGAGAGTAGGAAAAAAGTAAAGAAAACACAAGAAGAGATAACACTGTAGATCTAGTCCCTCAAACTGAGCATTAGTCAAGGTTAGAGACATGAAACAGTAAAATCCTGATCTTATTTCTAACAGTGTATATTCTTTTCTTGGAATTATTTTTGATTTTCCCAGTTTGGGTCAGGCACAGGTGCATAGGGTCTAGAACATATCTTTAAGGTTCCCCCTGATTCAATATCTAATAGTGCTTATCAGCTGCTCATTTAAAAGGGGCAGAAGTCATTGAGTAATTGATGCCTTATCTGCAAGAAATAATTCTCTTGATAGAAGTCTCTGAGCAACACAAAACCAATTATTATTTTCAGGAACTTTTAACCAAAGAAACATGCATCGTTGAAAAATAGCAATCTAATTCCTAGTGGTAAAACCTCCTATCTCAACTATTTCATTCACTTTTAATAATTTACAGCCTTTCCCCTGGAAAAGGCTATATGAGGTGATCAGAGTGGTCATCAAATGAGATGAGATGAACTTTCTGATACTCTTAATTAATGGTCCTGTTGTCATGGTTTAGTCCCAGCCAACAGCTAAGTACCATGCAGCCACTTGCTCGCTCCTCCCCCACCCCAGTGGGATGGGGAGGAGAATCAGAAGAAAAAGGTAAAAGTCATGGGTTGAGATAAGGACAGTTTACTGGGAAAACAAAGGAAGTGGAAAATAACAACAACAATACTTATAAAAGAATACACAAAGTGCATGATACACAATGCAATTTGCTCAGAGCCCAATGCCCAGCCCATCCTCAAGTAGCAACTCCTCCTTGGTCAGCTCCCCCCTTTATATACTGAGCATGATGTCTTATGGTATGGAATACACCTTTGGCTAGTTTGGGTCAGCTGTCCTGGCTGTGTCCCCTCCCAGCTTCTTGTGAAAATTAACTCTGTCCCAGCCAAAAACGAGGACACCTGTACCCATTGGTCTGTGCCTAGTAAGAGCCTGAGGTAGCTTCATGAATTAGGGTGTTGAAAAATATCCAAAAAATCACTGTTATCTATAGCTAATAAACCTAGCCTGTTTTCTAAAGCTATCCTTCCTTGTTCCCTGAGGAGTCAGACACGATTTTCTGGCTTCCAGCTAGAGATTCAAGGCTGAGGAACAGAGAACAGAGAGCCACTGTGGACACCAAACCCCATCCAACGCAGTCACAGGCAGCCATCTGTCTGTCGTCACTGCCTTCTTATCCCACATCCTCCATAAGCCTGGCTTTTCCATCTTACCCATTGGAAATCTTTGACTCACAAATGCTCTAGGAGATGCCCAAAGTTTGACAGTGTTGTTCTATAGTTCAGTGGTGAATCAGAGAAAAGACTGGTAAGAAATAATTTTGGATTAAAGGACACAGCACCATTTTTTGTAAGAAGCTTTGAGAAGATAACATGGTGGGTGGCTGCCCTTACCCATCTTCCCCGACTTCTCAATAGTGACAGCTGTAAATCAGAAAAAGCAATGCCAATGAGGTGGTGCTACCATTTACCCTCTTTCTGTCCTTGAGAGTAAGAAACTCCAGATCTGACTTGCCTTTTCCTAGAGAGGTGAATGGGATGATTTCATGTGTAAATGAGGAAACCTTGGCAATCTAAATGAAAGTTATAGCAGTTAATGTTTGAGAAAGTCAACCAAATGGACTAGCCTTACTCTCAATAAAAATAAATGTTCTAAAACAGTAGCTAAATCATGAAGATGAGTACCCTGAGCAAATGGGTCTCAATAAAAAAGCTGTTCTGGAAATATGAAATTCCTCAAGTGGTTTTGTAGAGAAGAACACATAGTAAACATAGCCATCAGTCCAAACAGAAACACAAGTTAAGACTGAGTTAATTATTTTCTGAAGGAAAATCTATCGTGAGTACATTTACTTCTTGGGGAAAAATGAGTTAAGTCTCTTAAGATAAATTCAGACTCCCCTGTACGTGTATGTTATATGACATCTGTGCAGATTGTCTGAAGGCATTTAAAAAAGCAATTCAGTAGTTTGCATTAATATTTTAAAAATCCCGCTACAGTTATTTTATGTGAGACAGTAAATTGCAGGACAGTTCCCTAATAAATAGCCCTTTTTTTTTTTTTTTTTCTTTCCTCCAGACTCTGGACCAAATTCAGTGGTGAACTCTACGGTCGTGTAACACACACATCAACAGCTTCGCTCTGGTCTGCCTTACGGAGGTAGCTCTCTGGTGTCACCACCCTCAGAGGAGCATAACCATGTCTGGAGAATAAATGACAAGACAACTAATGACCAGGCAAAAACTGACCATGGGGGATTTACCCAGGGCAAAACTGTACTTCCACTGACATCGAGACATTTTACATCCATCTAGATCTGGGGTGGTTTAACTGGCATTGGATGAGCTGAAAACACTGTGCGGATTCAGTGGGGCTGCAAAAATTTGATCCAAAAGATCAAATTTGGACTTTAGTTAATTCTTGCCAAAATCACTAATAACAAGGAAAAGTATGGCTTCAGGTATAAAGCAATGTATGGACATGGATTAGATCAGGGAGATGCCCGCTTTCACACCTTTTGCTAACACTGCTCTTCTGTTTCTTTAGTACGTCCATTACGTTCATTTTGTTCAGTCAGAGGGTACGAGCTCTAATGCCTTGCAATGTATGTATTTTTTTCTGACTAATTTCTGACCAACCTGTTCATGTCTTTAGTTACCTGTCCTAAAATCTCTCTTGCCTATATTTGATTGCTTCTCTTGCCCCCAGATTTTCTCCCTGAAACTCCTTGTATCAGAACAGGGTCAGTCTGAACTGACATCTGTCTCGTGTATCTTCAGAAGCCTACAAGGTATAGATACCTACATCTAGGCTAGTTTTTCTTTACAGTCAGTGGAGGTAATCAGGCACTTATAGGGCATGATTCATCTGACCTATTTTAGACCTACTTTAGATGGAATGAATCACAGCCTAGACGTGCCTATTTTTCCTTCCACAGACTCAAAGGAAGCTTGGAATGACTTGTTCAGCTGTGGATAACTGCAGTTGAGATGCCTACACCATGGATGGATCCTACCTTTGATGGATAGCCTTGTCGTAACAGCAGCTTAGCTCTCCAGAAACATAACACTTACTGTTTGGTGAAGGCATTAATTCCATTGAATTTGGCTTTCTTTGGTATTCATCCCCAAATATTCTTCACTGTTAAAAGGAAAGTTACTGTATCATTTGATACTTTCTTTTTTTGTGTGAAATTGCTTCTTGCATGTGCTTTTCCATTTTTTCCTTTTTCATTCTTCCTCTTGGCAATGCTGCTAATAATAAACATGGAACTGAAAAGAAAGAGCAAAAGCAAATCTTCATCTTCTACCAAGGATCTGATGAGGTTAGTCAGAGAGCTGCTGCCTTGGATTTGTATATTAGGTGTAAGGAATTTATCCTGGAGGGTTGGTTTTCCATTCTAAAATACGATTTTTCTTTAACAATTGAGAACAAGAGGGCAGGGCTATCCATGTTTTCCTATGGTTCACCATTTCCTGAATCCTGAACTTCTCGTTAGGATGAGGCACATCCTAATGTAGCAAATTTTTGTCTCTATCTGTAGCCTCATAACAGTTTGTTGGAGCAGAGTTCACACAGTCATAGACTTAAACACTCTATAGGTCAATACTTGTGTTTTACAGTACCTAAACTGCACTGATGATGGAGCCCAAAGAGTCTGCAAAGAAGACGGGAGCCTCAGCAACACGATGAGGTGAATAGCCAATTGTTTCAAAGAGCAGATTGGAGACTCCTTCCCTTGTGACTCAGGCATGCTGTTAGAAGGCTGAAAGAATACAAGAAGTAAACCTAATCACTGGCATTGTAATGCCAAGGAAATGTCCAGAGGAATAAACAATAAGGAAGATTCGTCTGCTTAAATAGAATTTGGTCAGAAAAAGTCTACAGATTTCCGATGCAAAACTACAGATACCCAATGCAAAAGTCACCTCTATGACAGTGAGAGCCAGAAATCCACCAAAGGCATAGACAGAGATCAAATACCTTCAAAAGCAAATTTCTCAGGAAAATTCTTCGTATTAGATATACTAAATTCATAACAAATGTCATAGCAGAGAGTTCCACATGCTCTTAGGTCATCCAGAGGAAAAGGAAAGGGAAATATGTGGACAGCACGCTCAGAATGAATCTGGAGCATCTCTCAAGGCAGCAGGATCTCCAAGCTAGCTGCAGAAGCCCTCCATCAACCGGCACATAAAGGAAACTGTGGCATTTAACCACTATGAGGACACACCGAGGGCAACCCAGGGCAGACGAGGATGATGGATCCATGCTTGTGTCATGGTGGTGGAGGAAGGACGCTAATTCAGCCTGAGAAAATCATAGTCAGAGAACAGGATGACAATCACGGTAATTCCAAAATCCTGCAATATCTCCCTTTTGCCATCTCCCATAGATGTCTAAGCAGTCCGTGCACAGCATGACAAAGCTGCCAGGGCAGCTTGTAAAAAACTGTTATAGAAGACTAAGACTGCAAGGTCCTACATTTGGTGTTTTTCTATCTTCTTATCTTTTCTTCTTATCAAATTTTCTCTGCATTGTCCTCAGTCTTGTTTGAAGTTCTGTTGTGAAGTCACTTCTCCATGGGCTTTCCCCCCCTCAGCACTCCTACTCACAGGAGTACTGCCAATAATAAGCATTGTTAACACTGCTAATTTTAGCTATATCAGTTAAAACCTCCTAGCAAATTTTAAATAATTAGCACAGGCTAAAACCTACGTCCAAGCACAGGTGTAGTCTCATTCACTACCATAGATCTACACTTGATCTGTGGTAAATGAGAGAATCAGGAGCAGAACTGCGAGGGAACAGAATTTCTTGTCCATCAAAGCATTCAGGATTTCAAGGACTATTCATGACAAACCAGAATGAACTCAAACGAACTGGCCATTTTTTGCAAAACCAGAATTTCCTAGGGAGGGAATGTTACTGGATGAAAGGGAGGGTGTCATGCAAATTTCCATAACAATTGCTCCATATTTGGTATTTTTTAAAACAAAAGGTGTTTTCAAAATATATTTTCACAACAAAACATTAAAAGACAGGATATTCCTTCAATGAACATCTGGGGTTTGTTTTTTTAAAAAAGTCATGTCTCTGATAAAAGTATTTTACCAGAAAAATATTCAAAAAAGGTCTAGCCAGGAGAATTTTTTATAACTGTGAAACAAACTTGAATGAATTTAAATTTTGCCAAGAGTCACCACATAGTTTATATCTTACATAAGCCATCCGAATAGTATTTAGCTAGAGATAAGGGAGGTAGAAGGAAGTTCTTTTTTTCCTCTGCGTTCGTTAGATTAATGTATTATGCAGCTTCTCTTACTCAGCATAGCGAATGTAGGCTTGTGGGGGGTACACGCTCAGAGATACGTAAAACTTAGGAGTGTGTTTAACCTAAAGGACAATGCTGGCACAGAAACAGGTGGTCCAAAACTAGCTATGAATAAGTTGGCGACAGTTTCTACCTCCTGCATCAGAGAAGCTCTGGAGCAACCTTCCAGGAGGAAGGGGAGGGAAGGAAATCTATCCAGGAGAGTGATATATTTATAAAAGAGATGGTATGACCTGTTTGCCTGTGATAGAAGAGAACTGGACGCAAGGATTTTTACACAAAGCAAGGTGATGAATACATCAGTCATATCCGAATGATGGCTTTTGTTATTACAGCCTTCGGAGTACTTTCCCATTATCTATCACTGCTTCCCAGCAAATCCTTGTAAAAAAAAAAAAAAAAAAAAAAAGCTCAGACAAATATGGGAGGAAAGGAGAAGATGGCACAGGAGGGTGGGAGGAAAGTGCACGCACTGTGACGGAATGCTGCACTCTTAGCTCCAAACCACTTGAAGCAAAAAAAAAAAGGGGGGGGGGGGGGAAAGAACCTGTGAAAGTGGCAGTATGACCCATGGGATAGAGCGCTGGCCTAGCTCCAAGGAGAGCAGGGTGCAGCTCTGGTCTTGGCATGCCGGATGACCTTCACCGAATCCCTTTATCTCCTGAGGTTCCCCATCAGCAGTGATCATCAGTGTTGATGACTACAACCCCTTTCCTCAAGGGCTTTGAGAGCTACACATTTAAATTACTATATGAAATAGATATTATTACTTTGCCACAGATTTAGTGACAGGAGATTTCATTGCAAACTTTATCCAGTACAATGCTGTCTACTGTTATATCTGCATGGACAACAGGACCTTGGGGCATGTTTTTAAAGAGTGCTCAAGAAGTAAACACTTAAAATGCCTTTTAAAATATCAGCCTTAGCAATTTAAAAAAAAAAAAAAAGGAAATTGCAATCTAAATTAGAGCAAAGTTTCTCAGGAATTCTGAAGTTTAAGTGCAAATAGACGTTCACAGAAAAATGGCAAAATAATTCATCTTAGATTTTTAGGTCGCTACAAATTTGCTACGAATACTTTTAAGGATGCGCTGGCCAGCACTGGGGGTAAGACCTCCCCCCGCAATGCCCTCTGAATAAAGGAAGCTTTATTTTCAGTTGACTCTGCTCTGATTTAGCACCCATGAGAAAACTCAGGACAGCAGTTCACCTTACTTCATTTTTCTTTCATGGGCTACATAGAGCACATAGCTAAACACAAAGCCTAACGTTCAGATTTCTAGACTGACGTTAAGTGTCGCGCTATATAGACAACGTACTACAATTTCTATCTCTGGGCACTTCCTTTGTACATTTTCTCCCTTAATCTTGTCCAAATACCCTCACCCCAGACTGAGATCAAGGTGTAGCTACCTGCCAGAGTTAGAAGACACTCACACAGAGAACAACGGGGCTACTCACACTTCCCAGGGAAAGCCTGGGACGTGCCTGACTTTGGAAAGGCCGTGTTGGTGGTTGGGATTATTGCTCTTTATGTGGCTTACCTTACCATTTACCTTACCTTTTTTCCCATACGTTTAGGGCGGAGATTGCGCTCACTGCTGTGGGCCTTGTTTTGTAGGAGCGCAAGGGCTGTGTTACTTACTAAAAATAAAGCTGACCTGGCACTACTGGTGAACATATTAATCACCAAAATTTGTTTTGGCACATATCTTGCTTTTGGGACAAGGGAAACATGGTGTGAGTTTGACTTTGTTTCACTGCATTACTGAATGACTGCATTTCTTTTTGGTAGGTTTCATTTCACCAAATTCTTTTCTCCAGACTGCTTTTGTTTTAAAGCTGCTTTCTTTTCGTTGAAGAAACAACAAAATGATTAAAAGAAACTCTCAAACTCAGAATTAAATGTTTTGAGTGAGGTCATATGAAATATACTTTTAATATAGTTCCCTTTGAGTTGGTTTTTATTTATTTTTTGAATGACAAATTAATCCAGCAGCAGTCAGTCGTAAGACTCTCCTCCCACTCTCTGCATGGCACTGCAGACCGATGCCATCAGACTTGTGGCATTTTACAGCTGCTTCTGTTTGAACAAATACAATCAAAGGGCAAAGTAAGATGCAAGGCAACGGTGTCTTTAAGGGTGATATCTGCGCACTGCCTATACAATTTAGGCAGGAGTCCAGCAGCCAGAGTTGACACAGCTGGCCTCTAGAGGTAGTCTTGCTTTTCCGTAGTGTAAACTACGATAAGGTCTATATGGCTAAACCTACGCGGAGGCTGAAACAGATTATCAGAGAGTATTTGGGAATTATACCCAACATCAGTGTAATTCCTGCTATTTGCTGCACTGAGTAGATGTAGATACAGCCGAGAACATGGCCTGGCATTATTTCCTGCCTGGGAATTTCCTATTTGTTTCTCTCTTTCATGCCCTCAGAGAGAGCCTAGAGCATATTAAGAGAGTTTAATAGGTACCAGCAATAACAGGTTACATTTACAATAGTTTACAGGTTTGAAACAAAGTTCTGCCAATAAATTCCATCAATTGGTCCTAATGTCCTAAAGCAAAATTCACTGCCTAAAACACAATGTTTAATTTTTTGTTGTGCTCTTAGTGGACTTGTTTCAACTTCTGGCCCTTGCTTTTAAAAAAGAGAAGGGGCGTATGGTGGAAAATGTGCCAGAGGACTTCGGTTGACATGAAAGAACTACATCATCTTGAGCTGCAGACATGCAACTTCATTTGTAAAATGCATGAGTAATTATGTGGCATAATTACATGGTCTATCCAGGTAATTGCATGTGAAATTGAGCATGGTGTCATGTGCTAATGAGGTTTACAGATACACTTAAATTTTTGTGTGTATGATTGCATTGATTAAGATATTTTAAATCTGCTCGTAATAGTAAGGGTTATTCAGTTGTCTGGTCTAAACTACTGCCAGCAGGGTGAAAGTCTACCACCACAGAAGCTTAGCACAAGCAGAAATTAAATGTGAGGTCTTTCTGCTCCCACTGTTGGTCCAGTTACTCTGTAAAAAGCTCCCTAGCAATGATCCATTTCTCTTGTGCCAGTGGAAATCAGGAATAAACAGGAGAAATCAGGAAAATTGCTGAGGTCTTGCTACCACTGTCATGTGTCAATAGGCTGTGTACAGAACGGCAGATAAAGCATGTCATGTACAAGCTGGGTGTTTAGTGCTGACCTGTCAGAGTGGTATACAGATGGTTATCCTATTGCCTCAGGGAGGGAGCAGGAGGAAGGCCTGGTAGACCTACTGCGGGTACGGTTTTGCTCCTCAGGGTGATGTCCAGCACCTCTCAGAAAGCTGCTGCCCGTGTTATTTCGGTATATTGCGGAGCCCCCAAGGATCGGTTTGAGGCTGGGCACTCTGCATAAGTCTTGCAGGAGCCACTGTCCCCAAAGAAGCCGCAGCGTACCAGGTTTCCCGGTGGTAGGACCCATTTGCAATGACCACCAGGTTCCAGGGACCTTCCCCCCTACAGCAGCCCCCAGGCATGAGCTGCACCACCGCCCGTGCCTAGCAGCAGTCCTCCTCCACGCTCTCCTCCCTCCTCTCTTCTGTACATTCTGTTATCAAGCACTGGAAAGCAGGGGAGGGTCCACAGCAACGGCAACGGCTGGCCAAGTGACCCTTCTGCCCTCGGTATTACGCCTGCAATCCCACCCTCATCATCACCATCTGTGGATATGGTAAGACTGAACAGTCCAGGAGAGTACACGGAGGGAGGCGTGCCTGGCCGGGGAAATTAGAGACGTATTAAATGCTCATTTACAAAGGAAGGTGAGATCATACCGGAACACAGCACCTGGCCTTTCTTGCGAGTTTATAATACTGACACCTGCTAACATTAAAATAATACCCCATTAGGAAAATGATTTCACCCACACTGTCTCGTAGTTGTCCTTCCTTTCACTGAAAAGGATATATTAGCACCAAAATCTTCTGCTGCTGTTTTCCCACTGGCTACAGTAATACTGGAATCAAGCCTAAATGTGAACATAATTGAGACCTCTTTTGAATAAAATTATCTCATTCAGACATACTGGTTCTAGGAAGTCAGGCTAATGCAATCATTACAGTAGGAGTCTAGAAGTCCAGGGCTGCTTACTTCTACCCCTGATTTGCCTACTGACTTGTTTTATGACTTTAGAAACAACTTAACTTTTCTGTGATTCATCTCCTTCAGCTGAAAGATGGATACGATAATGTTTGTTTATTTCAATTAAGACTTGAGTGGTTTAAAAGGGATTAATTAACCTCCATCAGACAACTTTGAAAGGTACTAATGCATAGTGTTAATAATACTATAATAACCCTAAAAATGAGGAGGGGGAGGGCATTTTAGAAGAAGTTGCAAAGCTTTAAATTTAAAGGCAGTGTAAATAGGAAGGACAGACAGTATTTTTATGAGTGGGAATAGAGAAGCTACTGAGCCAACTAGTCCATTCTTGAGCAAGACAAGTTAGATTTTGTGTATTTATTTATCAGTGAACTGTGTGTCTTCTAATTCCTCCTCAGCTGCTCATGCATTCCAGTTAGTTGGGGAATGTTTACATCTGTTCTCATAAAACCCCATTCATACCTCTCACTATTTCAAATTAATTAGCCTGGCTCAAACTTCAGTATACCTTGTAGAGTCAATCCTTTCAAGACTGTCTTACACTCTTAATACATCTGATACACAGTGCCCGGGATCATGCCACCTTGCCCAAAAAGAGCATTAGATTTGCAGCCTACTCGCAGCCAGCGTGGCTTTTTTCCCAGCACAAATTTGCATTTTGGGGGCTGAAAACCTGAGCTGATATTCTAAGTGAACTGGAGTAAATCTCTACAATTTCTCTGAAGACAATTGAAATACATCGACCCGCGATAGCTGAGGCTCTAGCCCTGCCATAATAATTAAGAGCTATGTCAGTGTCAAAAAAAATACAGTCTGAATCTGTAATTATTTGCGTACTTTTAACCAAAGAATTTAGTGCTAAACTCAGTCCTCGTGTACTGCGAATGAGTACCTGAGGGCAGAGCTGATTCTTGCTGTCACAAATGTCATCGGTCTTTCCCTGTAGCTTCCAGTGGAAAGCACAAATACGAGGACCTTTAGGCTACAAGATCCATCTCTTTCCATGAGTAGACTGGGAGTGAATGGTTCTCCAAAGGTAGAGTTTGTGAGTGTTGGTGTGTATTGCCACGTTATCATTTAAGTTCGTTAGCATTTTCTGAGGACATTAAGGCAATTATATCATTGCATTTACAGGTTATAGATACAATTAATAGAGCCTGGAATTAGTCCTGTTTGGAACAGTCACAAATACACAGATGAACTAAAAATGAACATCATTCTCTATGCAGTTGACCACTTTCATCCCCACATCATTGGTAAGTTAAATAATACTAGAACCAAAGTATTCCTGAGAGACAACTCACTTACCAGTCCTCTTCAAATCTCTGTCACAGAGTTGAACACCTTCTATATAATAGCTCCTTCCTCTGTGGAGGAGCTATTCCTCTCCAAATATTCGTTGATTTTAATTAGACTATACAGGTCCCCCGACACACCACTTGGTCTCATCCATATGCAGCCTCCACAGTTTTCCTTGGTGGATTTGTTACAAATGCAGTATTAGTTGTATTTTAGTCTTTGCGGTAAGTGGCTGTTTCTAAGTATTGCTCCTAGGGAACTTGTGGTAACGTTTTCAAAATCACCTAAGAGCCTGAGTTCCACTTGCAGTGGTGAGCGAGGTGCCACGTCTCCAGCCGAAGCAGCGCTCCGGCGGCCAGACGGACATTTCGGTGTAGGCTACGCAGCAGCTGCGGCCCAGCATTATGGAGGAGCAGATACCTCCCTTCTTTTGGTCACCCTGGGCTGCTGAAGGGAAACTCATGCTCATAGAGCCTCCTGGATATCTCCTACCTCATCTGCATTCGTTCAGCATCCCTATGGCAACTACAGCAATTTCTCACTTGGAGTAGTCATCTTAGCATAGTATTATATCATTTCTTCTTCTAAGTGATTTAGCAATTGAAAATAAAAGAAAACAGTAAAACAGCACCAATGACCCAATAGCTCTATGGAGACGACAAACAACTACTTAACAGGACCAGGAGATGTCCAAGGACTGCTGTTTGAGTGGAACAACCAGACTCAGCAAAAAGCTACAGCCGCCTTCTTGGGCAGCTCAGCACTTTTCCTGGGCACTAATTAGAATGGGGAGAGGGGGAAATAGCCCTTAAATCAGAAAGAAACCTCAAAAGTTACATTTAGGGAAGGAGTAGCTTTTATTTAGGTCAGTGCTTCTGAGGTCTCTAATTTCTAGCATCGGTCTCTTGAAAGAGCTTTGCATCTGTGAACTGAAATTCTTTATCAGGGGCTCTAAATGGCAATGAAAATTATACAGTGAAGGGCTCAGCCAGTATTGGGATACGTTTCTTTTCTCCACCTGATTATCGCTTAGACTCCATATCAATGTGGTGGTTTTGGTTTCATCCAGCTAATGCAGAAGCATTATACTAACTGTACATCAATAAAGCTTTGATTGGTATCGGGGTGTTTTTCTTGTCTCCATCCGCAAACATTTCATGGAAAATGTCTTAAAATCCTCAAGTCTTCATGGTTTGCAGAGGTTTATGGTATTTCACTTTGAAGATCCACAGCTCAATCCCCAGTGTCAGCAAAGGTGAAGTCAATCGGACCATTTCAAGGCCTCAACACCACTTTAAATCCAATTTAATCATGTGGAGAGATTTTAGTGACATACAATACTTGTGTTGGGCCTTCTTTTGTTCTTTGAGAGCAGATATAAAAAAATACCTACATTTTTGAGGTCCCTTCCAACCTAGGTTACTCTATGATTCTGATTTTTTTTTAGATACAATTTTCCAAATTGGTCTTACTTGGATTGGCACATTTGGATTGCACTCCCCTCCAGTCTGTTCAGCTTTGAAGCTGAATACTGCGACATGTGAAAGTGCAACAGGTCACAAAATTGTAAGCTTAGCTTAAAGGTTCGGAGAATTTTAAATAGTAGTATATTTATGCTTGAGAAATTGTGACTTTATGCAACACACTGTTCTTTGTAAGACTTACTACGAAATTTGGTCCCAGGTTTATAAAATACTTACTGCTGTAGGACTAAGAAATGAATTAAAGTTTCTGTGGTTAGTTCCTATTAAAGGGTTATGTGAAAACATAACATCACACACAAGTAAGGCAGTGGTCCTGACAACACAGTCAGAGACAAGCTGATAAAACTCCTCTATCATAAAAAAGAAGTCTTTTTCATCTAACTGAGAGCAAAAAAAGAGAAAATTTCATTGTAAGTAAGTTATTTCTGTATTTAAAAAAAGAAACAAATACCTTTGAGCACTTTCACTTTGAGGCTATCATGTTCTCTCCCATATGAAAACATGAGTAGAGGAATCTGTCTGTGTGTCTGTGTGTATTTTTGTATACATCTAGTCACACAAATATTTTAAAACATTACTGAAATCAAACATTTGAGGATGAAACATCTCCCCTTTGAAGCCAATGGCTTCAAACCACTGACCTCAAGGTGTCCATCCTTACCAGTAATTATGTCTTGAGATTGAAACCCCTAACTGCAGTGAACTAATTGGAAAAGCTTAATTTGCTGTCAGTGGAACTAGTCTCTCCCCTCCTAGTTTCTTACAGATGGTTCTTCCCACAAAATTAAGAGCAAGAGGAATTGTAAAAGGCAGAAATAGAAATCAGATTTCCCATTGACTGGCAATCACATTCAGATATACTGAGATGAAAATCTAAAGATACAAAATTGGACTGAGATTATTGGAAATACAAAGTTTGCGTAGTTCAGAACTGAGAAATGTTGACAATTTCAACTATTTCACATATGAACTTTCATTACTTCCTTAGTTATACATAAACATCAAAAGTTACAAAATAGAAATACATGCCTTTGCAAGTTAATTCTTCAAAATGTACGACGTCTAATTAATTTCCTTTTTCATAGATTTTTAAATGTTGCATTTCTATATGAGTCACAAAAATAAATCAGAAAAGAGAAAAGAAACATATATAGATATGTACATACTTTTAAAATCAACATATGTTCAATTAAATTGTTTTTTGCAATGAGGTCAGCCTCCTGCTTCAGAAGCTTTCCTGAAAAATGTATTTGTGTAGATGAATCATTTTAAGATTCAACAGTCAGTGGAAGTTGACAGAGGCTTTTCATATGAAATATTACACAACCTTATGAACATCAAAATTATATGGCAGGAACTGTTCTGTTGAGCACTACAGTCACTTTCCCAGGATCAGATCAATACATTTTCTGTCAAAGAACAAAATCTGCTAAAAGAACCAGAAAATTTTTGCAAGAAAATGTTATTTTTAATACAGCTAACCATGTAATTCTAGAGCAATAGAGACAGGCTTTTTAACACACTTTCTTATTGAAGTAAACTGAGGAGGTACTACATAGATTTCCCAGTACATTTTCACAAACTCAGACCCATCTTGCAAAAGCCTATGGACATGCCTAGCTTTTCACAGGGGTGTATTTATTCCAATAGGATAGGTCTCTGCCTGCAAAGTAAGGACATACATTAAATCTTTTCAAAATCGGGGTCTTTGGTTCTGATCACGCAGGCAACTGCACAAGCTCATCCCTGCAACTTGGCTAAATCCCATTTATAACATGTGCACGGGCTGTCTTCACAAACAGCTCTCAAGGTATAGCCGAACTCTGGAAACAGTCTGCATGTGCACAGCTTTTCAGGGGAGATATAATTAAAGACTGTATTTGATCCCAGTGGATCTAGCTATAGTCGCAGAATTGTTTTTAAAGACTTTTTAAGTGTCGGCTGCAGCTCTTCATGCACGCCTCATGTGGAAGCTTCTGAGTTGCTTTCAAAGAGTGTCAAGACCTCTTTCTGCATGATACGAGACACAAAGATAAAAGAAGGGGTTGACATTTCTTTGCTTTTTAAGAAATTAGAGTTTTCATTTGAAAGACCAGTCATCATTCAGTCTCTTTGGTTTGATAGACCTTTACTCCCATTCTCCAACAGTCAATATCCCACTGGAAGTAAAGAGTTCATCAGTAAAAATAATTGGTTTCCTGTGTTGGATTAAAAAAAATGGCAACATATTGATGGCTGAAATGATTGTAACAGGGTGAAGGAATAAAATAGTTCTTGAATTGGGTCTTGTTCGGGTTGAAGAATGCGTTTGAACTGTACAAACTTTATTATTTGAGGCAGGGATCCCTGGATGTTTAATTTAAATCCGGTAGATAGGAAATTAGCAATTTTTAGGTTCTCTGTTCTTCTAAATCTTCATACAGGAAAGCTAAGTGGAATTGTGACACCATCTAATTTCAGGCTCCCAAGTACCTCTGCCAGAAGACAATCTCCTCAGATTCTGTTTATAGACAGTAAGGGGAGCTGAGCAACTACCAAAAGAAATCCAGAGTGAGTCTAGGTCCAAGGGGAGCCTGTATGTCTCTTCTCTGCTTAACGGAGGAGCCTAAGCAGATACAGCCTAAATGGAATTCCCACCTAATTTTACTTGTTCTAGCCCTCATAATCTATTGCTTACATATTCAAAAGACCCAATCACATAACAAAAAGACAGCTACAATAGAATCTAATCTCCCCATTGACATACCCTTTGGTTATGAACCTGTGTACAGGCCCAGTTAGTCATTCTTAGAATCTCCTTGAAAAATGTGCCCAAACTTTTGCTTTTGCCTCCAAATTAAAGCACATAACTGGATAACAATGGCTTTTTTTTGTCCTTCACCTCTTGCAAGAAACTTAAGATGCCTCAGGGATGTCTCTTCTAACAGGTACTCAGGGAAAGAAATTGAGTGAGGGCTGCAGGACACCTTGTGAAGCAACCACAGAAGAGGGTGGTAGCTGCAGCGCCTAGTGTCTCAAGGGCAAGTCTCACACGAAGATAAGACCTGAGGTTCCAATGCCCGCCTCCCCTTCAATCCTGCTTACATGAACAAAGAGGTTCTGAGAAGGTGCCCTCCTATTTCCTGATGAGCTGTCATCAACTGTATCGCTTTCCATCAGGTAAACCCTATATGGGTATCTGCTGTTGTCAGTATCTGAATACCAGCTTGCTCCTCTGGTCGGGAGTAAATTTCTCTGGGAGGAAGGACCACCTGTTTGGACCCAAGGTTGTTTTTGTTCAACTTCTTCTAGTGCCAGAAATTCTCCAATTTCTTAGCTACCATGCAGACTCCCTGGAGGTTGGGAAAGGTGCATTCCCTTTTCTTCTCAGAGGTCGTAGTAGTGTATTCCTTCAGTAACGTCAAGGTCATCTACAAAACCCATTTTAGCATTTGGGTGAGCCAGACCATGGTGTGAGAGACTCAGTACTCTGCTGGCTCACACTTTTCCTCCCTGGATTATTGCAAGAAGAAAAGAAACCAAGCCCTGGGCTTTGCCCCTGCAGGTACATCAGGACAGCCGTAGTTCGCCTCAAGCGTCCTTGGACAAGTTGTACCCATTAATCTGCAGTACGGCTTAATTTCAGCCCACCTACAGCTCAGGATTGGATCTGGTAGAGACAACTATCCCTACCCTGAGGATTTAAGCAGTCCTGTGTTTGGTCCTGGAGTGCTAGCAACAATGAATGTTTGTGCTACATTTTAATTCAAATTCTCTTCAACCATTTCTTTTCGCAGAACTGCAAGGCATCGAGTTTTCATTGTCTCCAGCCAAGAGAGGATGTAAAATGGCCTCAACAGGTGCAGCTAAGAAGCACTTCAGAATCCACTCGTAACTTAACAGACACAAAGTAAATGTATTCAATAAATATTTTATTTTGACACATAGTACATATTCGTACTTTAAGCAAATACTATAGCCAAAGGGATGCTTACAAAGAGATTGACACAAAAGAAATAGCAAAGCATAAAATCATCATTTTCCTGAACAGAGAGATTTTTGTACTTAGAAGAATTTTTATATTATTCATTGAGTACCATTCATGTGTTCTGTACTGCTGAGAATGTATAGCCAGCCCTGGGATAAATATTTTCAGAGTCATCCAAGTGATTTGGAGACTAAGACCCACTGACTGTCAGTAGTTATTAGGTGCTTTTGATGGTGTTACCCACCTTGTGCAGTCCACAGGGCTCACTATCTAAACCCTTGAGGTCATTTAAGAGACTTTTCATTTACTTCAAAGGTTCTGTGTCAGGCCTGAAAGGTGCTGTGAGCTCTCTGCGAGGATACGGGAACCTTCCTGGAACAACAGATTGCTTTGGGCTAAGAGAGACCGTTTACTGAGAATAATACAAAGTACTTTTAAGTAGGCGACACTCACTGCCAAAATGCAAAGAGCTGAAGGAGTGGCAATAGGATGGTACTGCACATGCATTTTGTCCTTCCCAGTGAATGAAGAAGAAAACCTATGGAAACAACACCCCAGTTTGATTCAAACTGCTGCAGTCTTCACTCACACCTTAGCCAGGGAAAAGACAAGTAATCTTTGGCAAACCTGCAGCATCCCATCAAGATTAGCAAGGGGGGGAAAAAAATGACTCACCTTGCTCTCTGTCTACTCAGATTTAAGAGAACCAGGGCTGCCTTTTGTTGTGAAACCCAACCTTGTGTGGATTCCAAGCTGATGAGCATGAATGCCTGAAAATATCAGAAAACTGTGGTTTAGCAAGAGAAATAGGGAGTGAGAGGAGGAGCCATCCTGTTGATTTTGGAAGGAGTGGCAAAAGTTCCACTGACTTCAGCTGGGCATGAGCCAGGCCCACTGGGCATAAAACTCCATTTGGCATCTCTTCCATCTTCCACACACAATACTGACAGGGGTCCTACAGACAAAATTTAATTGATTGTGGCACTCAGACATCACCCAGAAATTGTTTCTTTGTGGTAGAGTTTACCCGTGTGTAAAGAGTCAGCACAAATAGGACTATGAGGGACTTGGATGGTATATAAACCTTGTTTTGTTCCTCTGCATAATTGAATTCTACCCTTGGAGAATAAGCAAGGAAGTCTGCTTCTTAATGGTTAGTTTTCTGTTACAACGCATGATGGATGACTGTTTTAAAAATATTTGTAAAGGCATGTGTGTGTTATACTAAGGAAAGGTGCTAGTTTGATGGCGCTGGGGAATGAAAACTTGGATTTAGTCAGAGATAAGAAATAACCCTTTAATACTTTCACAAAATCTCTGATTGAAACAAAGATACGGCAGCATCCTATGACTTCATCAGTCCCCAGCATCACAACTGTTTCCTAACAGCCTTTCACACAGCTTAATACAGAGGACAAAGATCAACAGGATGCTTTTATCAAGCACCATGTGCTGGGAAAGGGTAAATGCTGAAACAGTCTGTGCTAGCGTCCATGTTGTATTTTCTCTGCATCCACGGATAGTGAGAAAACGAGGACTTCTAAAAGTTAATTCACCTGAAGAATTTGACCTTCATCTTATTACTGTGCTAAAATATTACTTCACCATACGTAAAGGAGTCCCAAAGTGGACTAGGACAATTGCCATACTGAAACCTTTGAATTTTGTAGGATATTATTCCTCTCTTAGTTTCACACATACACATACACAGATGACTGTTCAGTGTGAAAAATGACTAGCTAGCAATCCACAGAATTTCTCCAAGAACACAGAAGTTTTGCAGCATAAAGCAATGAGTTCCAGTGGCAACGTACGTGTTCAGTTACTGCCACGAGAAAGCAGGCTATCCCTACAGACCTCAGTGCGGGGACGACAACCTGACAAAATCACACCCTGGGCTTACTTCAGCGTCACTGGAAAAGCTCTGAACAAAGATGGAGAACAAAAGAGGTCAAAACAATATTTTAAATAATAGTTGGTATTCTAACAAAAACAGCACCGAGATTTCACCAGCTGGGTCTTTTCTTGGGAAGATGCTGAACGGTCTTAATAGGGAAGGTAGCAACCACACAATTTTCTTGGTGTTACAAATTAGCCAAAATCAAATAATACCCCTGGAGAAAGTGCATTATTATTCATGGTAACAGGAAAATGCCTAGAAGTATTTGGGCCCTTTCATAAACCACTGCAGTCGATTACGTAAAAACTACTTTTGAGGAAGGATTCTATATCTATTACTCGCCCTAAACCATAAAGGAGTATAGATGTGAATGAACTCATTTTTCCTTGATTAAAAGTGCCACTGAGGTTGTGTTCAGCATACGGAGAGATTCTGAAATAAGTGAAGCAGTAAAATAAACTAGCGGGAAAAACAACGGGGACAATACCCATCCGAGTGCGAGCAGAGTGAAAAACCAACGCAGAGAAAAGATAGAAAGAGAAGCGAAGGTGGTGGAGAAAATACATTAAATAGACTGTACCCCGTATTCCTACTTGAATGTGCCTTGGGGAACAAGGCGTGTTCCAGCCTTTCCTATGATGATGGAACAACTCAGCAGAAAACACAACACAGAAACAGTCAGCAAGACTTTTTCCCTTGGGGGAATGCTTGTAATCAGAAATCAAACCAAGTTAATACAGAGGCCACAGTGACAAAAGAAGAACTACAAAAAATCCCGAGCCTAGAACCACCTACTTCCATAACGGAGTTTCGATGTATGGTGGCATCCTTGCACTCTCGTTTTCCTAGAAGACACCTTCCTATAGGAGTACGGGCAGATTAGACCTAACCTGAACGCTGAAGGAGAGGTGCTGATTCTCTAGCCATTCTGCTCGTAAGAGCCGTGCACGTTCATAGCCTCCCAGACACACGCTGTGTCGAACTGTTGAATGATTTAGAGGCACTGACGCTCAAAGCAGCTCAGTCAGGCACCTGTGAAACTGGGCTCCTCCATCCAGCACCATTTTGAGGCCACTGCTGCTAGTTCATTTGGATGGGCAATACTTCGCTCAGAGAATTCATTGTTGTAAAACACCTCGAATTACTGAACTAGCAGACAGCTAAAGTGATTCCTGTCCTAGCTCCCAGTAAATTTTTTTTCCAATCACAATTGATATCCAATAGTTTCAATCCACATTTCATGTTTGTGCACACCATATCTCAATCGTGTCTTTAATTCGTTTTCCCTGCCCCATTTCAGAATCAGGATAAAGCATTCTAGAAATGGGCTTGTCAATTGAATGTTCAAATCCATAAGGGATATATGTTGCATTACCCATGCTGTTTCCTACGCCGAAAGGCACTAATTTAGGAAAAACTGCAGTATTTTGGGCATGTTCATCCCTGTGTGCATGGGATGAACCTCACAAACATACTGGGTGAATGTTCATTTTGCGTAAGTGAACTTATCCCTGGCAATAACCTGTATTCAGACTTGCATGCTTACCCCATCTCCGTGTATTCAGCTGTTTCTGCTTATAAACTTGTGTGTATAATGAAGCTCAGTCCAGTACTCACTCTGTAAGTATATTAACAGGCAGGTGGAACTGTGGAGACCTTATTCATGTTGGTGGGCATTTACTTAGGTCATTGTACTTGCTGAGAAAGTGCTTGCCAACATGTATTACAGCTCCGCAATCTAGCCTCACATAATCAGGTTCTGCCTGTATGCGGTTAGAGGCCTCCACAATGAAGCATTTCCAGTCCCTAAAAAGGAGAGCTGCATGTGGAATCAAGCAAGTTGATATTTTTACCCATACAATTTTCCTCTAGCCAGGAAGCTGGTTTGGGTTTTATTCGGGTTTTGTTTGCTTGCTTGTTTGTTTGTTTTTATGAGAATGTCCATGGGGAAATGTCATTTCCACGGAAACTTTTTTTTTTTAATAGTAAATGCAAACAATTCATTGAAGATAAATGTTCTGCTTGGTATATGTTGCACAAGAAATATGAAGAATTTCTAATGAAACATATTCATTTGAAATTGGAAGGTGAAGGGTTTCCTGTCAACTATAATGTGAAAGACTAGGAGGATTTGTCCTTAAGGAAATAACACTTCCCACATCAGTTAACACTCTATGCGGTAAGGAAAGGAAACAGAAGAGGGTGCATGGTCACAGCTTCTCCTCCACTCATCCACACGCGCCTGTTACACCTGCATGTGTGGATGCAAAGATGCCGAGCTCTAAATTATACCAATCCCATCAGAACGGCAGAGCTTTGAGAACCACCGCATGCTGATGGACTCAAATGTCACCCTTTCCACTAACTTTGACAGCGTTTGGTACAGGACCCCTCTTAAAATGGGTTCACACAGCATCACTAACTTTGTGTACCAGTTTGTGAGGGCAGCCAGGGACAGACTTCACTTTTTTGGACAAGTCAGTATCTTTTATTTCATGATTATTCATGAAATAATGCATGCACAGAGTGCCTTAAAAGGATATTTTAAAAAATATTTTCAACTGCTTCCACCTGACTGAGGAGTTCCACCGGTGCAGGACCGAACCATGAGCGTGAACATACAAGACTTTTAATGCCACTTTGAGCACAGATTCAGGTATATGACAATAGTGAGAACAGGCCAGAAAACTGAAAGCTATGTGAACATTCAAAAAACCAGTCATGATGACTGGCGTTGGGGGATCCCTGAGGCAGTTAACAGGGTGCCCATAGGCATAGGGATGGTTCTGGGTGTATGTCGATAACTTCAGGCTGGAGAAAACTCAGTTTAATCTCCTGCTTGGCCACCATCTTCCACTGTAGCTTGGGAAGAGTCATTGTTCCTCTTTGTCCCGCAGTTTTCTATCTGTAAAACAGACATAATAATATCTGATTTCTTGCCATTTGGAAATGAGGTGAACATATAATGCCTACAGTTCAGAGGCAGTACAGTAATCTACATGTAAGCACCATGGGTAAAGCAATGGATACAGGACTGGACTTTGTACCCCAAAAGTATAAATACCAGGAGTATTTTCTTGTTACTGAAGTATGTGGAGACTGGCTTCGATGCAGACGTACCAGTGAGGGGCAATTGTTTGGCTTTTGGTACTTCGCATACCCACTCAGAATAAAAATGAAAAAATAAATAAATAATCATAAACTTAAAAGCTATACAAGCAAATGTGGTTATACCAACCAATTCCCTCAATTCTTTCTGATAGCAAAAATTTAGGATGCAGCACTGGTTGACGGAAAAATCTCAAACCGGGTCTTCAGTCTAGCTGTTGCCATCTTTATTGCAAAATAAGAGATCCTGACAAGTACTTACAAACTGGCGACAGCAGGAGAATATCCCACTGTAGTCAACAACAGCCCCATCACTGCTTTTCATACTCTCAGGATTCCACTCACTGATTGTAAAGTTTTGGAGCAAGAAATGCATCTCAACACAAAGCTCCAGCTTCATAAGACAGGGAAGTGACAGACCTTATAAGCCACAGTCACTTGTTTCTAGGCAGGTCTTCTTGGAAGAACCCAGATCATGCACAAGTTTAACCTTATATGCACAAAGAGCTCCCTCGAAGTCAATAGTTGGGTATACAAACCCTCTTTTGACTGAGACCTAAGTTGGGATGTAAGGCGCTCTAGTACTTTTTAAAATAAGGTTTTTATACGGGCAGGAAAAGTGGAGTGGAAGCAAGTCAGCCTGGAAATTTAAGAATGAAGGGGAAATAATTATTAACTTAATCTGAGCACTGCTGAGCATGCACGACTTGAGTTCTTCTCAGCATGACTTCAACAGAGTCACAGATTTAAGGTTTCTTTATGAACACCCAGTTCATCACAGACCATAAATCTCACCATAGATCTCTGCATGCCTTCCACAACTTCCATTTGAAAAAAATGCAGACAGGGCTATGCAAACCACTGATTTTTCAAATTGCTCGAAGTTCCAAAAAGAAAATAATGGGACAACAGATCACTTGTGTTAACCTGGATTGATTATTTTTCAAAACCTTATGCTGAAGCAAATTGACATTGAAGGCCAGGAAAGTGCACTAAAAATGCTATGTTTCAAGTTTGATCATTTTTAAGGATTTTTTTTTTTAATTGAAACACGAAAATGTTTAATTTGGAAAGCATTTGAAAATTTAAACTCTTGCATGCAAATATAGGTACTTATACCTGCCCTTCCCTCAACATACATAAACATAATTCCCCAAACCAGTAACTGAAAAACCCCACCCCTTGAAAAAAATGGCCCAGCATTATCAAGCTGATTTTTTGCTGATAAAGTTAATACTTAAAATATGGATCTGCTGCACCACTTACCTTTTATAAAATTACAAGGAGAGAGCGAGCATTACTACCAGAGAGGGCTGTAACTTTTAGTGATGCAGAGATCTCAACACAAATAAATGCTTCAACTAGAGCTGCAGACAGTCAGAATAAGGGAAATACACACCCACCACGGGCGTTTGAGGGCTAAAACAAGCAGGGCTGGCAGACAGACTCCAGTGTGGAATTTGACTACTTTATAGAGTAAAATATCATCCTTGCTACAGCACTGGCACTGGGGAAAGCTATGAGAGCCTGCCGACTTCAGGGAAAAGCCACATTAAGAGGGCATGCAAGAAGGCACACTATATATTTTTAAAAGGGCTAGCTCTTACAGGCTGGCCTGCCAATGATTCTCATGTTGGAGCAGGGAGAAGCAGTAGAAAGTGCCCTTAAGTTTCACCTTCTTCTCCATTTTAACCCAGTGGGACAGAAACGATGCAATGCTCTGATTTAATTTCCTCTCGTGAGGCCTCTCACCTGGATGCACTGAAGCAGCACATAGCCTTGCTCCTGCGAGAATATTTATAGTGGGTTGCAGTAGTCCAAGACATGAATTGTTTTCTTCTTCTTTTCTTTTTTTTTTTTTTCCCCTTCCTGGAAGGTCTCAAGATCCATCCAGTTTTGTTCCCCACCCTACATCCTTCTTCAAAGCTGATCATTTTAATTCCAAAAGCAATTCCTCAAAACGGCAAAGCTAGATGTGGCCTTCTGCCTCTGGACTCCACTGAATCAGATGCTTCCTCCCTCTCTGCCAGGAGCTGAGCCAGGACTCCTTCCCTGTCCCCCCACATGACTACCACCTGAAGGAATAAAATTCTGATCTCTGCCTCTTTGAAGCCTCTCCCTTGCAGAGATGAAGATCACTAGTACTAAATCTGCAGTGCTCTGTATTTTCCTAGATATAAAAGTTAAGAGTCAAATACCATGTCTTTGAGTAGTTCAGTGACTAATGCATGCTCTTGTTATTTAGGGTCAAATGGTCACTTGCTTTGTTTACTTTACAAATGGTAGCAGCTCTGCGCAGCCAAAGAAGTGTGCTGCGGTCTCAAAATGGACATAACTACGGGCACGGCAGTGGGGCGATGAGACGTGCATCTGGGAAGCTCACCAAGCTGTAAGAATTCATGCTCAGACCTAAATGGGTGCTGCTCTCTCACTTGAGTCACTGCAGGGACTTGCCACTTGTCCAAGCACAAACTCAATGACATCCTCTTCAGTTAAGCAGTGGACTTCGCAGGCTAAAAACTTTTTGCTCCTTGATTGTCCTTATTCTACTAGACAGAAGTAAATACATATCTGTGAGGCAGCTCTGAAATCTCTGGTGGTATATTGGAGGTTGGAGGAGAACACTAGAATGGAGGTATAGTTTCTTTAAAGCACTATGAACATTTACAGAAAAGGGAGAACAAGCAAATAAACAAATAAATGTTTGAATACCAGAAACAAAGATAGGAGAAAGAGGCCCTTGGGTGGAGGAGGGAGCGAGCTATTTGATAACACTGAAATGTAATAAGGGGCAAACAATCTAAAATTGAAAAATGAGTTCCAATTACATTTTATGCTTAAAGCAGTTAAATATCATTGCAGTTTACATGAGAGTTAAAGCAGTAACTGTAAAAATCAAAAGTGTGGGTTTGCGGGAAAGCTGCTCTCCTTTGGCCCAGCTTTTAATGGGGACTTTGTCAGTAAGTCTGAAGGAACCCCAAGTTAATGTGAATGGTAGACCCACTGCTCTCCTGTGTGTCGCCAGCTATGGAAACCAATTTGCTTGCACCAGACTAACTCAATGGGCTACAAAACCTCAGGTGAGCAGGTTGGACCTGATTTACATATTTTTTTGGTAATGCCGTGTACTTGTATAAGGACAAGGAAAATCTACTGAGTTTAGACCTTAGCAGGTAATTGCTTTATTATTGCAGAGATTGCATATTTCACATACACTAAAACATTAAGCAGTTAATATACATTAGTTTAACATACACCTCAATGTCTTGCAGAATCAGGAGGAGTGTTTACAGAGGTGATAGACTCAAATGGATCTGGATGCTCTGGCTAACCTATTACTCAATTCTTCTGACACATTAAAAAAAAAGTTAAACAGCTGCTCAAGGTATAGCAGCATTTCTCTGAAAAAGGGAGGCGCAATGAAAGAGAAATCTCAGAGCAACAGAGAAAGAAATGTATGGAGCAATGCACTGCAAGTTAGAAGCCCGGATTTGATTCCTGACTTTGCTGCTTCCATACTGCGAGACTCCTGGCAAGTCATTTCACTTGTCTGTTCCCCTTCCTACTCTTGTCTGACTTGTCAAGTGAAACTGCTAGCAGCTTAGGCCAGAGGTTGCTTTAGGATCTAACGCTCTTAGTGACTGGTTCTGTCAGACGGTTGGAGTTGTTAACACTCCACTAGTAAAAAGAGTCATAAAAGATAAGAAAAGAGTTAACAGGAGACAGTGGGAATTAGATGCACAGGTACAGAAAGAGAATGTTCAGACGCAGCACCTCAAAATTAAGGAGGAGAAATCATCCTGATTATTTTAATGTTGTGAAATAATAGGAGTAAGGCATAGGAGCAAAGAAATAGAGTTTAACTGTGCCCTCCTACAGAGAAACCAACAGAACGAGTTGGCTGGCCATTTCTTTGACTTCTACAAACTTCTGTTGAGTTCTCAAGAAACTGAAAGTGTTCCTAAAAGGGGCTGAGGTGGGAACAATAACTTCCTAAAAGTGTGATTCTTGAAGAATGGCTGTCCTGCACTGATCCTGTAGCTCTGTTCCTACTCTAAAGTGGATATTCTGCAGCTTTAGTTCAGATAAAATGCCTCCTCCCTTCAGTGCTTGCACATAAATTGCTATTAATGTTACCATGTTATACAAGTGCATTGGGGAGGAAAATAGGCCCACTAATGCATTGTCCTGCTCCAGTGTTTTTTAACCTGGAGGATGCCACGCTATTCCATGGACTGTGGGTGGGCACAAGCCACAGGAAAAAAGCAACAGAGGTGGGACAGGCTCTATAAGGCTGCATCTGCCTCACCCTTTCTTCCCCACGCTTCTCCCCAGGCTGTGTGCAAAGCTTAACGCAGATAAAGCATATGCTCCCAGAGTTGCCTTATGGCCTTCCTTCCCTGCTCACATGACAACCGTCACTTGTAGTCAGCCATGGTAGCAGCTCAAAGGGATCCAGGGCCTGCAGGCTCGGGCTGCAGCTGGCTAGTCCAAGCTTTCTTTTTATTATCTGAATACATTTAAAACGGCCATGGAAGCACGCGTCTATCTCAGCCTGGAAGAGCTACCAGTGGTCAGCTTGGTTCCACAGGCAGCAGGTAGCTTCCACCGTGGGCAGAAGGAGGAGAGAAAATAGTAATCAAGGACCAAACTCAGGCTTCCCTCCCCAATGTCAGTGAGCTCCACGGCAGACCCCAAAGGAAGGGAACAGAACAAATCCTGATTACTATTATTTATATCAACGCTATTATTTTTCCTGGTATTACTAAACAACAACAAAGTTTTCTTAAGAAATACTTTCTTCCCTTTTGACAGATCATAGACACATGGCTACTTGTGTCTTTTATGCTGTGCCACGGATTAATTAAGAGGAGACATGCGGCTGGGAGGGAGATACTCCACTGTCAGTTGACTGCAAAACAGACAAACCCAGATGAACTCAAACGAATGCCACAAATGTACAGCTTCGAAGCCCCGAATCCTGCTGTGTCTGCATCTGAGCAGACTGCTTTATCTGTGCTGAACTGCTTCGACTCCTGCGAGCAGTCCACAAGGTAGGGTCAGGGCATCATTCCTTTAAAAGCTAATACCAATTACACAGAAGTGACAGAAAAGTACCATCTGACGATACAAGTTTCTGCGGAAAAATATGGAAATGCAACTTGTGCGTAGTTTTAAAACAACTAATAATCAGTAAGCAACTTTAAAAATTGGTTGCTGTTCCTCAAAAAATTCCTCACAGTCTCTGGCTAGCACCTTGTAATTCTTGGAAATTGACTGACTAAAGCCAGAAGTACCTCCAAGTGGGCATGCAAAGGGATTAATTTGCTTAAAATCCTATACAAAGGAATGGAAACCCAGAAATACTTACTATCCTCTCCCTGCACCCCTCATGACCTCAGTGTTTGCAGAAGGTCCTGGATTGATAGCCCGAGAAAATACAGTCCTCTCTTTCACTATGGATACAATAAATCAAAGGTAGTAGAAACTCACGCATTTTATTTTATGACCATAGCAGTGTACCTTAGCTTACTTATCTCTCTTAGAGGGTGACAAAATACTTCTGTTTCCACAGGCCTAATAGGTGGCTGCCTTGCAACTCATGAGGCCATTTTGTAACTGCACAAAGTGGACACAAAACATGATTGTTCTAATTAGTAGCACTGTATATCCATTTCATATAGGTGTAAACAACTACATTACATGTAAGGTGTCCCTATCTTGACCACTTTTCTGAAATGGCCAGTGAAGGCATCAAGCATAATACAGAGTCCTGTTAAGAAGAAATTGAAGCATCCTTTAAAATGAACTTCATGCATACTATCTACATCACTTATATTGCTCAGTAATTACCTACTTTGGCAGGATTTTAGCAATGAAGAGGTACGAGAGGCTCCATGGTGTACTATTATTAATATGGGTAAAAGAATCCAACAAGGCACTAATACTGAGAAGTAAGAAACCATACCATGTATGTTTTAACTGTCTGGCTTAGGCCTCTTACTACTGACAACTGCTTAGGCATACTGAAAAGATGCTGCTTACCTACAGTTGCAAAGCACTTCACAATCTACAAATGATAGAAGGAAGCTCTGCCTAAAAATTAGGCCAACCTTTTCAAACGTGACTAATGAAATTTGTGTGCCTTCACTTGCCAGTGTCCCAACCTGTGACACCTAACGTGCACCTGACTTCCAGTGGATGGATGGTCGGCTCTGCTTTCTTAGCACTGAAAATGAAAAAATTAAGTAAGATGCATTAAGTACAGAGTATGTTTATCCTGATATTTTTGTATTATTCAGACACTGACTAACCCAGCCCTGCTTAGAACAAGAAAGATGGTGGGGCATTTAGAATACTTTTCTCCCATCTTAAAAAATGTGCAGGCTGATTTAAAATGACTTCTCAGAAACATGGATACAATTTAATTTTCTAAAATCAGCTTGTACTTTACCCCACCATCAGACATATTATTTCACAGTTATTTAACATAATTCTGCCATGAAGAAAAATGGTGGGGGGGGGGGCAGGGAATGAAAGAAGAGTAGGCAAGCAATGGGAAGATGCTGAAATCAACCACACCACAATGGAAAAAAGCTTAGGACAGAGAACATACAGAATAAACTGTGCAACATCCTTGCAGTGCTGGATATGTAAAGCCATTGTGAAGCACAAACATTGCTCTTCTGTTGAAAAAAAATGAGTGCACTTCAGTTTCCGTTGTTATTATTACTATTATTATTTCTGTGTTTTTAATGTGCCAATTGCTAAGTGGAAGTCAGAGTCCCACCTGGAGACAGTGCCGCATAAAAATTAGTGTTTCCTAACTCTAGAAATACATGCCACATATTTTCTCCTTAAAAACCATAAAAGTTTCATGTTGTATATGTTCAAACCCTTGAGAACATTTAATATGTTGGGTCTGTGTACACAGTATGCTTTCACGTTGTGTTTGACTCCTGCAGGAGAAAGGAGCTTTTCCAAAAAAGTTAAGACTACATTTCCACAGGGCTTTTCCAACACCCGTCAGCACAATCGCCGCGCAGTCACCCAAAAGCTGCTGGCCTCACACTATCGCTTTGTCCGTGTGAGCCTGCGAGTCACACAAATTCTCAGATGAATTTCACATCCATGTGGCTGGCAACATATGTGAGGTGCAGGGCAGAGAACCGGGCAGTACATGAGGCACGTCGTGGCCGCCAGCATTATACTTTACTAGTTCTGCCACCCAAGTGCCCGCTGTCTCTATGGAAAGCTGATGTGAAGACTGCCGTACTGTCGATGCTGGGCCGGGGAGGGCCTCTCCGCCACGTTTGGGCTAGGATTACGAAGGCACCAGCCGGTGCTTCGCCGCATCCCCCTGCAGCGCCGCTGCCTGAAGCCCTCTCGGCCAGGTCAGGGAGCGACCGCCGGCCTCGGCCCGGCCACCCCCCGTGCCGCGGGGCTGGCTTCCCGTGTTTACTCCCCGAGCAGGGGCTGTGCGGATGCACTGCTGCCTCCCTCAACTTCTCCGCTCGCCGTGCTTTGGCCTCTGAATGAAACCCGCCCAACTCCACAGAGTAAGTTATCGGGGGGCAGCGCGGGGGGCGGCCGAGACTGGGGCCCGGCCGGGCCGAGCTGTGCCGTGCCGTGCCGTGCCCGCCGCCCGCACCCCGCCGCGGCCGTTACCCCGCGGCGCTGCCCAGGGCAGGCGTAGTTTACTCTCGCAGCCCTCCCCGGGCAGCCAATGGACAGCGGCTACCGGCGCTGTGGCCGGCGCGGCTCCACGTTCCCCTCGGCGCCGGGGGCTGGCGGCCGGCGACCCCCGCTACCTGGCCCGCTCCGCCACCGCCGGCGGCGGCTCCTCAAACACTGTGAAGAGCAACGCGACGATCTTTGTGTGAGTGTGTGCGGAGAGTGTGTGCGCCAGCGGCTCCCTCGCGGGCGGCGGGTGTAACGGCGCCGCTGAGTGGCTGGCGAGCCCGTCTCTCAGCGCGCCGGCCAATGGCGGGCCGCCTTATATCCCGGGGAGTGTTGTGGCTCTGCCCGGGTTGCATGGCTCTGTGTGGAGCCGCGTTCCGCGGGCGCTGAGGCGGAGGGGCTCCGCTGCGCGCCGCGCTTCGCTACGGCCCAGCGGCGCGCTGCCCGCTCGCCCGCCGGCCCCGCCGAGGTGAGTGCGCGCCGCCCGCCGCCCTTCACCGGGCAGCAGGGAGACGGGGAGCGGCAGGCAGGGAGACGGGTGCCCTCGCCCCACACTTTCTCCTCCGCGTCCCAGCGGCGGGGCAGTCCCCCGGGCCCCCCCTTCCTCGGCGGCCGGGAGGGAGGCGCGGAGCTTCCCTTGCGCCGCGGCCGCCGCGGCTCCCAGTCACTTTTCCTCCTTCTCGTCAGCCCTGCCTTCGTTTGAAAGTTTGGGCAGGGGAGGACGGGTGGGTTGGTGCTGCCAGCCCTCTGCCCGGCCGGGAGGGCAGGGGTGACCGGGGCTGTTCTACTGGGGGGGGGGCGTGAGGTGAATTGCATTGCAGCGCAGTACATTAAAAAAAAAAACCCAAACAAAAAAACCCAACAAACCCAGAAGAAGAAGGCGACAGGGGTAGGCCAGCCAGTGCCAGGCTGCGTTTGAAACCAGGCACCTCTCGCCGCCAGAGAGAGAGAGGCAAGAGCAGCGGCGGCCGCGGCGGAGGGAGGAAGGGGAAGGAGGGCGAGGAGGAGGGATAGCCATCGGCCGCCGCTCGGTGTGTGCCTCCGGGGGGACTTGACAGGGAAATCGCGGCAGGCAGAAACGAAACTTCATCCCGAGGGGCGGTGAGGCGAGGCGCGGGGGAGAGTGCGCGGATCGGTATCGGCTGCCGCCGGCCTGGGGGGGGGGGGCCGCGCCGCCGCCGCCAGGAACGGGAACGGGAGGGATATAAAACCAGAGGGAGCGAAGGAGCCGATCCGGCGGCCGCACGGGGCGAGGGGGTGGCGGGCGGGAGGAAGAGCCCCGGCGCCGACCCCGACAACAACAGCGGCCGGGCTCGGCCGGAGAGTTGGGCTGTGCGTTTTCCGGTAGTCATCGGCGATGCACCCGGGGCGGCGGCAGCGGCCCCGGTGGGCAGCGGGGGGGCGGGGGCGGGCGGCCCTGCCGGGGTTTCGCGTGGATGTGGGATTATGTTGTGTCAATAAGTTTAAGGTGGAGAGGGAGAAAGGAAGGCGGGCGGGGGCCGGGGGGGAGGCGGCGGCAGGCCTCGGCCGCGCGAAGTCCTATTTCTGAAGGTAAGTTGTGACATTGGGTGGTCGCGATGACAGAAAACTTGGCGGGGGGCGCCCCGGGGAGGGGGCGGCCGCCTCGGGGGGGCCTCTCTCCGCCGCCGGGAGCCGGATGGGTGCTCGGCTGTTATTTGCTGCTGCGAGATCGGGTCGCTGGTAAATTACAGAAAGCAGCCCTCCTCCTCCTCCCCCCCCCCGGCCCCCCCGCCAGCCGCTTCGCTCTTCCTCCTCTCGGGTTTATTTGCAATGTATGAAACTTGCATGGCTGTGAGGAGAGCCGATCCAGTGTAGGTTTGCGAGGAGGAGGAGGAGGAGGAGGACGGGGAAGGCAGGGTTGGAGGCAGGGGAAGGGAGGCAATCGCGTTAATCCCGGGCGCCGCACGGCAGCAGGTTTGCGTTAGAAATATCGGTGGCAGCCCGCCGCCGCTGAATGAGGAAGGTAAAACGAAGCGATGCGAGAGCCGCTGAGGCGACATGTACGGCGGTGGGGCGAGAGGCACCGGCAGGCGGCTGCCCGCCCCCTCCCTCCCTCCCTGCCTGCCTCCTCCCTCCCTCCCCGCCGGGGCGGGGAAGGACCGTACCCGGGTCTCCCCTGCTCGCCGCCAGCCGAGCCGGGGGGCCGCGGGGCTTTAACCGTGTGCGGGGCGGATTCGCCACTTTTTCCGGGGGAGGCCCGCGGTTAAAAGTTTTTTTCCGGAGGTGAGTGTGTGCGGGGAGGCCGGGGCGCCGCCAGGCCGGCGGTGGTCACTCGGGCCTGGGGCGCCGAAACCATTGCCCGTCCTGCTGGTGACACGTCCAAGTCCCGCAGCCCGGCGGGGCGGCGGAGGGGCCCGGCCCGGCCGCCGGGGCAGGGACGGGGTGCCGGTCTCCATGTGGCTCTCCCGGCGGCGGCACCTCCTCCCCGGTGGCAGCGGCGGCGGCAGCAGCGGGATCATCGCCCGGGCCCGCGGGGAGGAGGAGGGGAGCAGCAGGGAGGTGTTTGCTGCCAGCCTGCCTCGCCAGATCCCGCCGGGGAGGGCAGCTGGGAGGGCCGGGGAGCCCCCCGCGCCCCCTCCTCGCGCCGCCGCCCCTTCCCTGCCCGCCCGCCCGCCCCCAAAGGTGTTGTGCAGACTTTTCCCCCGGGAGGGTGAGATTTATGCGCTGCATTATTGCTCCTCTCCTCCCCCCTCAAAGCAAGATGGACTCTCTCTTCTCTCTCTCTCTCTCACTCACTCACTCACACTCCCTCTCTCTCGCTCTCTTTCTCTCCCCCTCTCCCTGTGTCTTGTCAGCCTTCAAGATCGACATTTTGTAACTAAGATGCAAACTTGATGGTGACCGAGGGCGGGGGGCGCCGGGGGGGGGGGGCGGGAAACGGGAAAACCCTGGGTCACGGCGGTCTTTCTCCATATTTAATACCTTTTCTTTCCACCCCACCCCGGAGCCCGGATTCCGGTGGCCCTACACTTTGCACGGGCGGGGGTGGGCGGCGGGCGGCGGCTGCAAACGCCGCTCCCCCCGCGGCGGCCGGGGGTCTCGTCGCTCTCCCTGCGGGCTGCGGTGGTGGAGGGCTGGCTGGGCGGTCGCAGGACTCCGGGCGGCTCGGCTGGGCTCAGCCGAGGGGGAACGGGCATTACCTGAAACTGTGTTACAACGTTGCAGCCTTCCGTCCGTCCCTCTGTCTGTCTGTCTCCCCGGGTGGATCTCGTACCTGCAGTCTGGCGGTTTATTCTTGTTAATTTTGCGTTGTTTGGCTTATCCACGCGTGTGGATTGATCGCTCACTTGTGTAAGTTCCCGGGGGTTATTGTTATGTATGCCTCCTTGCAGATGGTGGTCAACTTTCTGCCTTTTATTTTGATAACGCGTGCATGTTTGTGTGTGCATGTAAATAATTACGTGATGCATCTCGGTGTGTAGGTATATATGTCTTTGTGCACGCATAAACATGCATCCGTGTGTACGAGAGACACAGAGGAAAAATAACCCACCCTGCTGATCTACACTCAGATGATTTGCTCCATTTGCCCAGTCCTAATGCCCTTTAAAGACACGGTGCATCTTTTGTTTGCTCCTTGCGGTTTTCTGCGACTGTCATCTTGTTTTACTGACAACTTATCTGGGGTGGGGGTGAGGAGGAAGCAAGTTTCAAGTTTTGGGATCTTTCCTCCTGTTGGCATTGTGGTGAGTTGCAATATTGTAAAATCATGGTGTGCTGATGAGCCTTTATTTGATACTTTATAGGTCACTATCACATGACAAAGGCTTTGAGACAGCTTCATCTTCGTCTGTCTGTAATTTCCAGTTGCCTTCCTGGGTAAGTATGTAAACTGTACACACAGAAAAAGAACTCGGTTGTTGTTGATAAGATAGAGGTCCTCGTGCTGCCACTTTTTACATGGAAGATGCTTGTTCAGGTTTTAGCGCCTCAGAAAACATGTCTTCTCTGGGTGTTCATAGCAACTGCTAGATTAGAAAGTTTGTATGTAGGGGTGGGTCTGAATAATCTGGGAACTAAAAGGTTGTGCGTATTCAGATCTCTCTTCACTTCTTTTTTCTTGTTTTTTTCTTAAACCTTGTTTTGTAAAGATAATCAGCTGATTGACTTAGGGCAAAAGTTTTAAACCAAAGTTACATTAGAATGCAAAGTGCAACACACAGGTCGAAAACTTAATGAGAATGAAAAGTCCTTCTAAAATTCAGTGGTAGGAAAAATATGAAAATGTAACCAGAATAGGTAATTGTAAATCTCTGGAGGCCAAGAATCAGGGAGAAGTTTAGCAGGACTGTAATACTACTGCAACAGGAGTTGGTTCAGTTTTAACACATAAACTGAGAGCTAATTAGAATTCCATCCATGCTCTTTCTGTGTTACTGTTTTTTCTTTTGGCATTGATTAATGCAGGTACCTATCAATTTGAAAGATGAATCTTAGTGACTAATTTACTAGTATTCCTAAGCTTTCAAGTACACAACGGGTTTTTTTAATCTGTATGCTGGGAAAAGTTTTGACACCTTTTGAAGGGTTTGACATCTTTTAAGTTGAAGTACAAGTGGTAGTTCAAATAAGAGGTTCTAAACTTGCGGAGTCATATTGATAGATGACATAAAATGAGTGGCACATGGAGCGCTTCTCATACAATCACACATGGTGGCACTGAACTGCATTTGGCCCAAAATCTGGGAGTGGTAGGTAATTTGTTTTTATGGTACTTTTGTGTACATAATTAAGAACAAGACAAGACATGTATTTGGGGTAAGCTTAGTACTCATCAATGTGAATGATTAATAACATACTCTTGACCTTTTCCATACAGTAGACATAGGATAAGTGATGATCCCAAACATGCTGGCTCGAAGGGGGCTGTTGGAAGCAGCTGTTCCGGTGTGATATTATGACCACAAAACCAGTCTTAAGGCTGGGATAACCACTGTGGGGAGATGGTTCGAAAGGAGGATTCTGCCTGTTCTCCAGTTCCTGTAGAATTACACCCAAATTTCAGTTTTTCAGATTTTGTGGGCAGTGAGATTGGTATGTGTAGGTCTGAGAGTATAAACACCAAATTAAATTACTGAAATTCTTTGACAGACTAGTTGCATAGGAGAATATTGCTTTCAGTTTTATAGCATTACTGACAAGATTCATGTTCTGTGTAGAGTAATTGGTGCAACAATTTTTACAAAGTAAAAATGCATTGGGAAATTAAAAAAACTGGTGGATAGGCTTCAAACTGTTGTTTGGAGCTGAGTACAAATGCACTGATTTCTCAACTTAATTTTCTGTGTTTCCAGGTAAGAGTCAGATTAGAGTGCTGTAAGCGTAAGTTTTCTCTATTGGGAGTAATAGTAAAGGGTACTGAACAAGAATAGCTCAGGGACTTTGCTTCAGGTAGCATCTTCAGTCATCATCTGGTTTTAGTTTTATGTGATGAAGTCTTTTGGATGCATGGAAGTTTGATCCTAGAAATGAAGTGGTGATCATTGTTTCCCCACAGCTTTAAGAGGAGTGGACCTCGATTTTTGTGCATAGTGCTAACTGTAGGTCTTGCCTGTTGTTGAATTGATGTGAACAAATTGCAAAGAAAAGAAGGGTAGGGTATCTTTTTGATGAAAAAGGTGTGATAGAAGCTTTAGAGGAAGCGAAGAAATACATTTCCTCATAGCTTAAAAAACAGTAATAAAAAATAATGTGCCTAGTTAAGGGGAGAATAGAGATTTCATTAGATTTGTCCATGACTAGAAACTTCATTTACTTTAGGGAGCTTTTAGTTTGGTAAAAGCGAAGATTTCTTTTGTTATACGGTTCTAAGTAAAGTAACAATTCTATGAATGGAGTTTAGTAATTCAGTCTTGATGTACAGGAGAGACACCTGGGTTCTGGTCTTGGTTAACAAGTGCTGGGTGCAGTGCTGGTGCATCACAAGCTAAAAGGGAAGAGGTGCTTAGCAAGGGGCCTTGTGAGTCCTTCAGAAATTGGCCCAGGGTCTTCAAAGTTTATTGCATACTACTGTCGCTCTTTGCACAGCAGGGCAATAAACCATTTCAAGCAGACACATAATTTAGTAGAAACCTAACTGATTTCTGTGTGTGGGTAAACTCAAAATATTTAAGATGCTTACCCTCGATGCTTTTGAATTTTTTTGGGGGCTGCTTGCTGTAAACCTGGCACCTGCAAAACTTCCAGTAGTTTCAGCATGAGGTCTCCTTAGGAAGGGAGTGTAGGAGTGGTGGTGAGAGGAATTTGTCCATGTTTATTTTCCTGTTCAGGGAAGAAAACCTTTCTCTTTCATAGCTGTTGTGTGAATAATTAAAGATACTAAATGTCAGTTTTCCACATAAAATATCAGAGGTAATTGTGCAGTTATTTTATAGCTAACATTTTTCTTTTTCATCAAGAATGATCTTAATACACTTTATTCATAAATTAGTGGTTCCATAGCTTGCAATCCTGTAAGCATGTGAATATCTTTAAGCAGATGACAAGTCTTGTTAAATTCCCTGATATGATTGCTCGCATTCAGAGCTTAAAGTTATTCGACGTTGCTGCTGCCACTCGTGGTCTGCGGGCTGAGGATACGCAACATCTCTGAAGCTCAGTCACCATGGCATTAGGCAGGGCAGTCTTCTGGTGTAGAGCTAGTAGCAGCGTGGTAGGAAGAAAGGAAATTTTGACCAAGTGAGCTGGGGAGAGTTACTCTTCTGCTGTACGTAGCGGTGGGGAAAGTACAAGTGAAGTGAACAAGACCTGTGATGTATGAGGCTTTGGTGTTGTGTGAAAGTTATAAACACGCCAGCAGTGAAATCCAGGCACTTGTGAGGTGAGACACTGCCTCTCTTTTGATGCTGCGTGGCACGGGTAGTGTTCAGGCCTCCCTCTTTATGTGAAGGTGGTTCCTTGGTGGAGGAAGGTACTATGAATTACAGTTGAAACCGAACTGAAACTCTGGTTTTAATTCCTGAATGTGTTGCAGGCTATCTCTGTGAGCTCTGGCATGCGATGTAGTCAAAACCAGAGGCCACTTTCCAAATTTTGGACTCAAGTTGAACTTACTGTTTCCTGCCATGGGGGTGGCCAGTCGCAGCCGCTGGTGGAGTCAGCGGCACTGCTGTGGCCTGCCAGTGGCTTCCAGGGTCAGAGTTTACTCTTGGAAGCACAGCCATATGTCCCTTTGCCACCTGCAAATGGAGACTAACGATACTTCCCTGTATCATTAAATCATATGGCGCCCATATAGTGGGACAGTTTTCACGAGTGAATTAAGTTTGTTTTAAAGCAGTATGGATATTGTTTTACCTTATTGTAACATTATTAATTGATGTTTTGTTTATTACTTAGGAGTCTGTAAAGCTGGATTGAAACAATAGTTGTATGTATTTCAAAATATTTTTGAGAAGAAACAGGAAAAAGTCAACTTTCTGACTTCTGTAGTACTAACTTCATTTCTTTTCCTTCTACTATGCTTGCTTGCTTTCCTGGGGTATCATTGTCAGAAGCTTTTTTCATTCTGTTTTATGTCAAAAGATTATTAGGACTTACTTCCATTTTATTATTTTGGTTTTATTTTTTTAAATCAGTAATGATACACTGTTTCTGTCTGAGATCAATGTGGTGAGCCTGGTACTAGTGGACATGTGAATTTCACAAGACTCCTACAGCTGTCACCCTTCTTGACAGTTTCAGAAGGGATAAGACCCAAACCAGCATAAGGATTACTTTAAGAATGGCTCAATGAGCTGCTATTAGATTGCATTGCTTGGAAAAGAAAAAAGAAAACACGTGTTAATCTCTCAATAATAATGATATTATTAATAATTGGCAATTGTAGGCATTGCCTTATTCATGTGCTTATGTCCTGTCTGATGAAGTACACAAGCCATACTGTAATCACACACCTCAAAACAAGGAACAATCATTTTTATCCCTGTTTTAGGCATATCTGAGATACAAAGCAGTGAAGGAGCGTAGGCTTGCCTGCAGTCACTTAGCAGGTTAGCATTAGCAGGGAATAGAATAAAATCCGCATCTGACTCCTTAGTTTTGTGTCCTTTCCCTTGGTGTATGCTATGGCTCTGAAGCTTTCCCGGTAAATGCCTGTCTTGACATGTGAGTAGTCTCACTGAATTCTTTGTCAGTTGGGCATCTTTTGTTAATATTCAGCTTTCATTCAAGACGCTGCTTTAACCCCCCTTCAGAATAGCGTGAAGTTAGTGACTTTCAATTCACTTCAGTATTTATTGACAGGAGAGTCTAAAGTAGAAGGAGAGCTTACTTAAAGAGTTTTTGCCACTAAACATGGTATTTAAGCTGCAGTGTGTATTACACTGTTGTATTACACTATTTAATACTGACTTCCTTGTATTAACTTTATGAAGTAAGATACTGGTTTTCATAGCAAAGTATTTAAAATATGCATCCATGTGAAGTAGTTTTTTAAAATTACATTATTTTTCATATTTATAATGTAAAATCACAACTAATTTGCTTATGAAACATGGAATTGACAGAAGCAGCTACTTTGGCACTCTGGCAATATTGTGATAAATAGGGTAACTTACCAATTTGAACTTTTATTTCTAAACCCACTGAACATATTTCATCCTGTAACATTTTCAGATTTGCTGATTACTAGTGTTTTCTTATTAAGAATATGAGTTGGCTTTGATTTTAAACAGGAGTTGTATTTGAGGAGTAAAGCATACTTAATGCCTGAGTGTAGACCTAATTGTAGTATTCTTGCAATGATAGCAGTATTTTATAATTTTTAATATTTACAAATTTGATTACATAAAAGATGAATCAACAAAGAGGAAAAGCATGGTTTTGACACTTTCCAGTGTTAGTGCCTTTTTCTTTATAGCACACAAATGCATAATGTAATAGCAAGTCCTTATGAGCATGGACAATTCAGCATGTGAAAATAAACTAGCTTAAGGCATATCTGAGTACAAAGAAAGCTAGTACAACAAAATTTCAATTTTTAGCAAGGGGAAGGAAAGTTAACAGGATTTTATGAGACTACACTAAGAAAATCAGTTGCTTAGGAAGCATGGAATTTTTATTATCAGAAATCTTCCATGTGGGTGTTTCGATATGAGAGATTTTATAAAATGTAACAATTGTTAAAAATAAGAAACAGCATTTTATTGACCCTTAATGTCACAGAGAGCCTCATTCAGCAGAAATAAAAATAATGCAGTGGATTTGTACCACATGGGATCTATGGAACTTAATTCAAGTGGAAGCTCTCTTGACAAGAAGCTTAGCGAGTCCTGTCTACACTTTCCCTTGGTGAGGGGAAGTGGGAAGGTGTGTCTTCCCTCTGCCTGTTTGGGGGTTTTTTGGTTTGTTTTCTTTTTTCATTATTTTTTTGTCTCTGAAAGGCAAGATGTATGTAGCAAATTGTTGAGGAATCTGCTCTGAGACATTGTGAAACCACACTAATTGCATGCCCCGCTGAGGGGTTACTCTCCTCATATGCAGGTGTAGCAACAGGAAGATTTCTGCTATCCACGCTCTCAAGAGGGGCTTCATCCTGCTCTTCTGAAACCCAGAGTTCCCTGTGGCAGGGCCGGGTGCACACGTTAAAGGCCCACTCCTTGGTACTGTCAATGAGAACTGAACTGGCCTCTGGCAAGATTTGAGTGAGGAAAGCTTAAACCCGGTCCTGGACCTCTGATGGGCTGGGTCATGGATTAGTGACTATACCGTACTGCTGAGTGTGCCGGGCAGTACTTTACTGCTGTTGGATTGATGGCTTTCAACCTGTACCTTTCAGTTTTTTCCCCCAGTATGGTTTTTCTGCCAGCTACAAGGACTTTTAAACATACATGTTGTCAGAAGCTGTCTGTCTTTTTGGTTTGGGTTTGTTTTTTTTTTTTTTCATTTGTACCCATGTCCTACACAATCAGGAGTCAGCCAGCAATGGCAGTGGGTAAGGCATGTCACACGATAATAGCTAGGATTATATCTCTGGTGGCAGAATAGTAAGTCTTCACTCTTCAGCCTGTGTGTTCTTTTATGAAGCAAATAATCCTAGGTTTTTGTTTGTGTATGTGAGAGAATGCGTTATTTTGTGGTTGTCAAAGCAATATTTAAGAGAAAGACATCATGAGAGATTTGGAGATGAAGCTGGATAAAGAAAACCTTGGGAGAGAATGGAAGGAGTGAGGGAGAACTTGATTTCATATCTTATTTTAGCCTCTTCAGTGTGAAGTAACTCCACGATAGTCAGTGGAGCTGAAACGTTGTGATGTTCTGCATTAAGATCTGTACGTGAAAGTTGGGAGGAAGTTGCTCTTTTTTTGGCAGGTTGATGAAAAAGGCATTTTGTGATTGGCCATGTTTTGATTTGTTTTCCACAAGTGGTCTTTGAGCCATATCATGCCTACAGTCATCTATAGTTAGCAACATCATGCTGATTTAATTTTTTTTTTTCCTTACGGGGTGAAGTACAGGAGCATCAATGTATCTTGTCCTAACTACTGAAGAGCTCAATGCTGCAGCTACAGCTGTGCAGTTGGATTCCTGAACATAGAGCCAGAACCACAGCTGCATCAGCAATGTGCACCCCTTCGCAGATCTGCTGCCTGAAGTTGTTGGTGGCCTGTAATTCCTCAGGAAAGCTGCAGATTTCACATTATTCTTAATTATTGATGTGCGGGTAGTCCTGCCAAGGTCATGCAACCGTTTTACTCAGTGATCAGTGCACAAGCTTATAGGCAGTCCCTAACCCGATGATGAGCAATGCAGGAAGGGCTAGGAATAGAGACATTGCTGAAATATGCAGAGTTCCCTTAAATGAGCAGAGCGTAGAAGAGCATGAAGTATGAGAATGCCATTTGGTAGATGATATGTCTTTTGGCAACTGTGCCATTTTGTTTGAGTGTGTTTGCTTCCCAAGTTGGTTATATGGCTAGGCAAATAAAGCGTTCTGATGTACTGCAAATCAATGGTTGGAGATGATAGATTTGGAAAGAAGTAACATTGTCACCTCCACTTCATTGGTAAGTCTGGCTTAAGATGTTCTTTCTCTTTGCAAAATGTTTTTTTATATCCACATTTCGTGTTGAATAGTGCGAACTTCCTGCCTTCTGGCTCAGTTCTAATAAGTCAGTGCTCCACACCACAAACTTGTGAGTTTCAGGGTTTACCTCTTGTTTGAATATGCTTTTTTTTTCTTATTTAACTAAAGTGTCTTTATTTGTATTTCTTCCCTCTAATTTGTTTGAGATACTCTTTCATACATTGTGTTAAACATCAGTCATCAAGTGCTCATAATATAGTTTGAAACAAGTACGCAAAATTGCAGCATGATCCAGCACTGATTACAGAGCTATGGCATACAAATTAATAAGAAAATAAAAATAGCATCATTAATTTCCAGCTGCTTTTGGAGAAACAGAGGTGTTTATAGGGGGAAATTTGGTGTCTGCAAAATGAAGAATGACAAAACTGATAGTAAATACATTAATACAAGTAACTATTCACAATTTACTTCCTCTGTTCTATTGATTAAAAATGGGTTCCAGTGCTGAAAGAATAAGCAGAAGTTCCAGTGCCATTCTTTTAAAACTGTTGAGTTAAATAGCATAAGTGTCAGAACTAGAGCAAGGGGAAGTTTTTATCTTTATTTCTTAGTATAACAAATCTTAAATAAGGGAAGTAAATTATGGATAGCTAAGTGTAACAGTTGGTTGAATGTGTCCATTCTCCATTAATATGAGAGAATTACCCGTACATATGTGAGGGGAAAATTGTTTTATGTGTTTCCCTTGGTAGTAAATCAGTATTTTCCTTGTATCTCTTGCACGTGCTTGCTTGTGCTCACCTGTCTTGCCTCAGCATTGTGTACCAAAGCAGCAGAAGGTAAATAAAGTCTGTGGTTAAAAGTGACCCAGGCAAAATCTTACACTGTGAGTGCCCTCACTGCAGTTTGGACCATCAGCTTCCTTTGGAGGAAGCTGTCCAAGGGATCTTGATGCTCATTTGCAGGTTTTGAAATCTCCTCTTAGTTTGCTGTTACTCAGGGCTGGCCTGTTGTTCAGGTGGGAGCTCCAAACAAAGCTTTGGGCCTGCGTGCCTGCAAAGTCTTCCTGGTTTTTAATCAGCAAAGGAAGATCCTGCCCTCCTGAGAGACATGTCTAGAGGAAACGGGTTATTTATTTATATAGTAAAGTGGACTCTCAAGGATGTCCCTGTCAAGCTTTCTGTTTTGTTGTGCCGTGTGGCGATGGGGCCAAAATGAGTGAGAGGATGCTGGAGTGTGGGGAGGGAAGGACCTGAAAACTGCCCAGATACTGTGTTTTGTCTAAGAATTGTCCTGCTGGTTTCTGTGCCATGGGTGATCTAGTTTCTGTGTGCAGTCTTGCTTTCCTGGATGAACCCACAGGGTTGCATTTGAAGTTTACTGTCATTCTTCACTTATGGGGACAGAAAGAAATAAAATGAGAGGTGAGGCAGTCATCACAGATATCCCCATGCTATCGGTTGCAGGAGAGAAGGGCACAGTTCAGGTCTTCCAGTGAGGACAGTATGTGTTCTCTTATTCAAGGATCCTAGAGAAAAAAATCTTTCAGTGGGGGATGGTGTTCTGTGGAGCGCTAACAGGCTTTGCAGAGATTGAGCAGGGCTGAAGGAGAGAGTGGGGGCACAGTGAAAACGAGGAGGTTTTTACACCTTGTATTCCTGGCCTTTGTGAGCCCTTCTGTACGTACGCTTACGTGTCTGCTGCCTTGACGTTCCGGTTATACCTACTGAACTGATTTAAATCATGATTTTGGTCGATAAACGCTTGGTTTAAATTGGTGCTTTTAATCTCATTTTGCTTTGGTATTTTTGTATTTGTTTTCTCAGAAGCAATCTCTATTGGTAGACAACCGTTAAAATATGTTGCTAAAAATAGCCTTTACACTAAATTTGGCACTACTTTTTTGTTAGTTCAGAGGATGCACTCTATGCCTCCACACTTTCTAAGTGATTACATGGCTTATGTGCATTTATTTAGATTGCAATTGTTAAGAAAGTTTTGATTCAGGACGTGACAAATTATGCTCTTTTTTTTTTTTGTAAATGTGGCCTTTAAAAATGTGCTGTTTAATAAAGCCACACTCATGCACGAACACATACATGCACACAAGATAATGCAAATAGAGTTTGCACTTAAAGTATAAGTAAATTATTATCCCTAATAAGGTAACCAGTTCTGCAGTAACTGAATGCAAGCTTTTAGAACTAGTAGAACTCAAACTTCTCTGCTTTGCTTTCTCAGATGATGAGGAATACAAGTGATTTTGCTTTTTCAATTCCCAGTTAGTTTCTCAGCTTTACACCAAACTTCACTAAGTGACTTATGGAGTAAAGACATTTTCTCTGCAAATGCAGTGGAAGTTATTACTTTCAGGTAACTTAGTTCTAAACCTAATACTTGTTCTTGGTCCTTTGATGAAGACTTACCTGTTCAGTATTTGAACTTTGTTTACAGTTTTGACATCAAACATTTGCAATTTACTGTAATATTATATAACTTAATTTATATTAAAATAGAATTTAACATTGGTTTGTCGTAACTTAAAGGTTAATTACAATTAATTATTTTTTATTACAATAAATTTAGCGTCAATAACATCTGATTGAAATTTGGATCTGACTTACTTGTTCAGAAAGGATTAATTTGTAACTGTATCTGTGTCTGTTAAGCTGAATATATTTTCTCAGATGACTTCATTATCCATTATCCAAAGTTTCTATTTGTAATAACGGATGCCTTGGGCAGTATCTTCTGCCATTAAGAAATGCAGAGTAGCTCACTAGGTGACTCTGTGGCCATATTAACCTTTTTTTTTTTTTGTGGGAGCTAGACCCCCTCTGTAGCTTCTAGCAGATACAGATCAACAGATACCTGTCTGTTAACACAGATATGTACTTAACATTAAAAAAAATTGAAGTGATTATTTTAAAATTGCTGTTGCAAGCTTTCCTCTAGACTATGTGGCATGTGACTGTGACTTTAATGGTTGAGGGAGGGCTTTATAACTTCCAGGAATAAATCTAGCACCACTGGTGTCCAGAAACCAAAGAGTGAAACCAAGTTGGTTACTGGATGCTGAATGTATTACTAATGTATTGGATGAAAAAAAGACTAAGGAATAAAAAAAAATTAAAAAATTGGTAAATATGTCATAGCAACTCTGTGGGCTAACATGGGTAAAGAATTCTACCCCCCACCCTACCAAAATATTAATAGCATCTGAACAGAGTTAAAGAGCTTGATAACATGTATTGACTCTGCAGCTCCATGTAGTTTTTCTGCAGCAGGGGAACTGTGTAGCAGTATCTGTGACCATTAAGGAATGTGGAATTAGACGTCAGGTAGTAGAAGGGTTGTGCTCAGAACTTTAGAGTGTGCCTGAGGCCTGGTGGCACAGTTATGCAAACTACTAGTATATTGCAATTTTTTTCTCCTCCCCACTGCCCCAAAGAAGGAGTACACACATCAAGAAGTGTTTCTATGGCCTTCTCTCCCCAACGCAAACATAAGTTTTGTGATCTTGTGTTTGTCCTGTTTTTCCCTATTCTTGCATATCAACGTACAGGGTATTCAAAGTCTCAACAGTTACTGTGGTCTTGTATAACTAAATATAAAAAGATATGATTAGAAGGCAAGATAGAAATTAGAAGAAAATTGAAGCAAAGGTCAGAATGCTGTTGTTGGTCACAAATGTTTAAAACAGTCAATTTTTAAAAAGAAGACCTTCTTTAAAAAATCGAAATGGTAAAATTACTGAGTATTACCTACTCTTAAGAGAACAAGCCAAAATAAGATGAATCACTCATCCTGAAAGGGTCGTCATTTTCATTTTTACGTACATTTGGTACAAGATCAGTAAGAAAATAAAGTAGTTGCATATTTAGGCAACTTTACTGATGGAAGCTGTTTATTGCTGAAGCATTTATGTTTTATGAAGCTGCCCTAAAACAATTAGCTCTTGTTTAGCATAAGTGTTTAAACAGAATGCTTTACTAATGCAGCTGATTTTATAGTTATTGCATTTCCATAGGATTCAACTATTCTTGTTCTAACTTGCTTCCCCCCCATCCCCTTAGCCATGTGAAATGTTGAGGCTTTCTTCCCTTTCAGAAAAAAGTATTTGAGCCAAGATTTTTCTCAGGAGACTTGGTATCTTTGAGAGTGTTCTGTCTGAGATGTCTCAGAGAAGCCTGTTACTCAGCATGTGCTTAGCAGTGTTTTCCTGCTAGGTTACATTGAAATGGGCTACTGGTCAGGCAAAAAAATCTGGATATAAAATTCACTTTGGTCTGAATTCAGAGTTGGTGTGAGTTTGTGCAATTCCACCGAGGCTGCTGAACAGAATTTGGCTGTGTTAGTCATGGGGATTGTGGCAAAACCAGCTAGGAGCAGTGTGTGTTTAAAATATTGCTGTAACTACATCAGTAACATGTGATGGGAAGAATGAGACACCCTCGCTCCTTTTTGGTTCTTTTTTTTTTTTTTTTTCCTAATTTGTGGAGGGAGGGGATTTGGTCCCATCATTGCAAGTAAAAGACACTTTTCACTTTGCTTTAAAGAGTGAATCAGATGGATCAACTTACTGAAATAATCCCATCAACAGTCCATAGTTAGATGACAAGCCAGTCTTTCTTGAAACATTTTTTTTTTTCCAGGAACTTCCAGAAAATTGTATCTTCACAACCAGAAGCATTTCTGCTAGTGCTGAACTAAACTAGTGTCGCTGCCAAGCAGTCTGTTTTCATGGCAGCTCTAGCCAAGCATAGAGGGAGTGGAAAGGCAGGTGCAGTGTCTTAGCACTCCAAGTTTGTATAAGGTAAGCTGCAGGGGAGTTATCCTTTGCAAAGTATCATACATATTATTCACTGCCTGCAAAATAGATCCTGTCACTTCCCCAGGTACTTCTCCCCCCACACCCCCAAAAGTGACAGGAGCAACTAACCATATGTGTGATTTCCCCCACCTCCCATGCAAAAAGGAGCTACGCTGTTACCTGGGAGCTGTGCCCCATTAGGTCTAATCACTGTCATCCTGAGTTGAGTGAGAACTTTGCTATTGACTTCAGTGGAAATAAATTCTGACTTGTAAGAAAACCTTCATGAATCTCATTGAGGATTCTTTAAGGATCATATGTACTTTAGCGATATAATGATACTGGTGACTGGTGTGAATTTTACTGTTGTACAAATGTGGTCAAGAGTATGAGCATGGATGCAGTAACCTTAGAATAAAGGTACGGTATGCCACTACAACTTTTTCAGCTACGGAGACCAAAACAGTAAAATACCTTTCACAAGGGTATGCTTGCATTTCTGTAAGTTTGCTTTTTTGCCCTTGGAGGTATGCTGGTATAGTAACTGGTGTAGAAGTGAAGCATGCACACACAAAGCATCCCTTACTAGGTATAGACTAGTATCCTGGTGCCATAGTACTTGTTCCCATTATGTTCTGGTATAGCTGAAACAAGACTGTTTTCTAAGGTAGACAGATTCATAGAATAATGCATAAATTATACTCTGATAGTGCTAGGAGTGAAGAAGAGTGATCTTGGAGTGAGTTTCTAGTAAAATGTGTCCCAGACACCAAATGAACTTCTTGAAATACGACCTAGGGCATACGCAGTACTGTATCTAGTACAATTTACTATTTAAGCTCAAATGTATTTTCACCCATCCCTCTGAATATATTCCAACTCTACACTTATATTTTAGCAAGCAAGTGAAAGGTTGGCGCCTCCTCCTAGGATTCCAGCAAAGGGTGAAAATTGTGCCGGATGGAACAGGAAAAAACCCACTGGCTGGTGCTGCAGTTTTTACCATTAACTTGCTTCACAATCTCAGGCAGATCGCTTCCTCTTTTTCTTTCTGTGTTTCTCCATTTACAAGCTTGGGATGGTGATGGCTTCTTCCTTTGTAGTGTTGTGCAATCTGTGGAAGAAAACCTTGGTACTGAGTAGCAGGGCAGAAAGTTGAGAATAGTTGTCCAGATTTTTTTATTTTTTTAGATATTTTTTTAAAAATTACCATGTGTTGGTTCTATCATAGGGTAAAATAGCAGCTGCATTAATTGTGGTGATGTTATAATACTTGGGGAAGATTTTACAGTGAGGGTCAGTTTTGTTTAATGGAGGGATGGACTAGAGGGATGGACTTAAGGTTGACTTTTAGCGTTTCATCCTACCAGAGAGTCAAAGCAATTCACTTTCTAAACAGGTATATAAACAAAGTCTTTTAAGAGTGTGTACTGTAGAATGCAGATGGTGTTGTCATTCATATGCATTACATATTTTGTTAAATAGCACTTTATTAGGGCATAATAACACTTTGGTCTCCTATTGTGTACTTTTACAGGCATCAACTAACTACATTTTACAAACATTTCAGAACTGGTGTTACCACCCCCATTTTGCAGATTACAGAGTAGACATGGGGATGTTCAGGTAAGACCAGATGGCTGGTGGCAGAACCAAGTACAGAACTCCTGACCTTCTTGCAAGTTTATACATCACTGTTAAATTATTACACCAGCTATCTCTTTGTTACTAAAACACCTGCCCTGTGTGTATTCTTTTCCGTATTGATAGGTGGAAAAATAGTGAACTGTCATCTGTGAATTTCAGTTTTACTGGTTAAGTATTTGTGTATTTACCAAATCTGTTAGCGTCCAAGTTCAATTCAGAATTCTACATTTGAAAACTTGCACTGCATGATAGAAACATAACCTTGTAGATCAGAGCTTTTGGGCCTGATGTTTGTTCTTCCAACCCAGGGTCTCTTCTTAACTCAGTGTTGTGTGAATATTGCCCTCCATTCTTCTTCCTTCTCTGAAAGTGACTTTTGCAAAGATGCATAAGCATGTTCTGTTTGTGATTCGAGATACGTGAAGGTGATAGAAATGTGTTTGTGCTGGTTCCAGGCATGAGCTAAAATGTCCTATTGCTCAAAAGGGCTTCTTAGGCCAGGCTTGTTCTGTACTTGCATATTCAGAGTGTTCAGTTCAGCTCTCTAGCCTGAGCTTCTTGCTCTAAGGATTGGCATAAGTGGTCTGGAAGGAAGTCGGCGTTGTGGCAGCGTGGGGTTTTGTGGGGCACTTTGTTGTTCAGGTCCCAAATTTAAACTTGTAGTTTCATAGTAGGTCAGTGACAAGGAAATCTAATAACTGCCTTTTAATGCAGATTAGACTGAGAATCCATGGATCTCGTGCTTTCTTTTCTTAGGCTAGTATTGTTCAGAGCTGTGGACTTCTGTGCCGACCTAGGGTTTTACACTTGTTCCACTTTTTCAGTTGGCATATGGTCTTCAGCATACCAGAACTCAGTTTCACAGAAAATTCTTAATACTTTGTTCACCTTCTGATTTCAAATCCAGCCATCTGTGTGCTATACTGTGACATAAAATGATAGAGAAAGCTAAGAAGATAATCAGTAAAAATTGTAGATCCTAAGGGGGTTATCCCCCATTCTTGCTCTGAAGTTCCAGCCAGCACCATCAGGTTTTTTAAATGATGACCTTTTTTGAAATGCTGCCAGACTTGCATCTTTTGGATTGAGTTTTTCCTGTGTTGGGTTTATCTTTCAGACGAGGGCCATGTAGGGTTTTCATCTGAGGGAGATGGGAAAGAATTACTAGAATAAAAATATTTATCTTCAAGGAAAAAAAAAACCTGAAAAACATCTAAAAAAACCCAACAAAACAAAAATTGGGAACAGCCTATAGATCTTAAGAAGCTTGGCCTGAAGAATGCTGGTTCTGCTCGCTGTCCAAAGAATTGATTTTTATTTCACAAATACAAAAGTTTTTTGTTCAGTTGTTTTTTTAAGAATTGTGCTTCAGTTGTGGAGAGGACAAAGATCTTTATATACTTGATTATTTTAGGGCCCAGTCCTGCAATGCCTCTGTCATAGCAGTCTCCCTGAGCTATTGTAGTTGCAGGATTGAAGCCCTGCATGTAGCTAATCTTACAGGGACCTGATCCTGCTCTGAGACATTTTGGCACACATCCTTGGGCACGTGCACAGTTCTGGGTAAGCTGTTGTGGCTTGGCATCAATGAAACAACTGGTGAAGATGGATCTGATTGTGGATTCCGGTTTATGAAGCAGTGAGGTTCCTCTTGGAAATCTGATAAGACTTGTTACATACAGAAGTTTGTAAATTCTGTAACTTGAGTGTTTTTTAGAGGTGTTTCTCAAGAAATGGAGACAAATGCATTCAGAACTTTCCTCTCTTCTCCTTAACATGTAAGGCTAAACAGTTGGCAGCGAAAGCAGATCAATAAGGGTATAGATAAAATAAAAATAAGTGGCCCAATAGTGTGGGTTTTTTTAATACTTTTTCCTCCAGTTAATACATGAATAAATAATTAATTTATCTAACTGCTTGGAAAGTTCCCTCAACAAAAGTTTGCAAAAGTCAAATAATGTTTTTGCAGAAAAATAAATATTCTGAGAAAAAGTAAAACTAATCTTAGTCTTGTTTCAGAAGGGAACCAGGCTGAAGCCATGCCATGATGCTTCCTTGACTTGGACCGGATGCTTCTGGTTCTTTAGAGAACTCACAACTTCAAGCAGAGTTAACGCTGGTCAGTTTTCGCTGCTGGTGTTCAGAATGCTGTGGACAACAGTGAGAGCTGAAAATCATCAGTTACTTTTTAATCTGCTGCTGCTGCTTGGGAGTGCTGTTGTTATCGGGTCCAACCCAGTTACACTCACCAAGAAGAGGAGTTCTAGTCAGGTTATGAGAAGTGTGTCTGTGCTACCACCAGTTTCAAACCATCCTGAAGAATTAAGGTAGTCACTCAACTCCATGGTAATGTGGGTAGACTGATACAAGCATGTAAGCAAGCAGAAAGTTAGCTCAGGTGTCTTCCTACTGCATTGGTAAGACTGCAGAATGTAGGAGTAGTGGAGAAATAAAATGGAAGTAAGAGGATGTGGCGGGATATGATTCACTTGCATCAAAATGGAATTTCTTGTAGGGTCCTAGTATTTTCCTCTCATGCTTTATGATGTTATTGAGACCTGCAGTGAGTGTTGGATCTGATCAGTTCTGGTGCTAGAGCATGCTATTTCTTTTTCTCTGTAGCCAAGGACTGAAGGTGGCTCTTAGATACATGTCTGCAGTTACAGGGAGGCTGACTTAACGTCATGGTGCTCCAGAGCAGGGAAAGGGCTGAATAGCTCGTGACGAGGAGATGTCTGTATTCCTAATACCCAGAGTGAGGTAAGAGTATAGTGGTACCTGGGCTGTAGTTGCAAGATGTTGGCTGTGTCTGGGGTGGGTAGGGTATGCCCTGCAGTTCTGATTCCCTGGTCATCCAGATGGAGGAGTCTTTTCTAGAGGTCCCTGCCTGTTTGTCTGTCTGGGTTTCCTGTGGTGGAGATTGGGATGGGTGAGGACAGCTGTAAGGAACATTTTGGTGTCTTCTAGACAGTCAGAACAGACACAGATCAGTCTGGGAGGGATTCTCAGTAGTGGAGCTGAGGTGTGGTCAGAGGTTGTCACAGACACCTCTGCACTTTGGCTTCTAAGTTAATTGTATGGCTTCTAGGACTTCAAGAGTATATGGGAGGAAATTAGGGGGCCCGGGAGGAATATGATGACTATCTGAGACAACACCAGTTGTTAAGTTACCAGGGAAGCTTGTGAGATCATCAAACTTTCTATTCAAGAACACAAAATTTTTGTCCTTCAGGTGCCAACTTGATTCATTGCCTGACATTTTGTCATTGTTTCACTTTAGCAAAAATGCATTCTGCTTATGGATGAAAGGACATTCCTGCTGTATTTCCTTTGGCTGTGGATCTGTAATTATTGTTCTTGAGTTTATTTATGAGCTACTAAGGCCTTTACTAGAGATGATTTGCTTGTGACGTCAGGAAGAGCTGTTCCTGTTTTGAGTCTGACAGTTTTTCCTCTACCAGAAGGAAGTTCCAAGGAGTGAAGTTTGCTACAGTTGGCATGAAGTGCACAGCACAGTATATCTCCACCAGGTTCAGTGAAGCAGTTGCAGGATGATGGGGGGAAGAAATGCTCCCTAACTGTTCTTGCATTTCTGTGCATCCGTAACAAATCATTTAGCCCTGAGAATAGAAAGGAGCAGGTTCATTGGGGCTGTTGATCAGGTTATGGAGTTGCATCTTCCGCACTCCTCTGTGCTTTTTCATTTTTGAGATCTGGAGTAGCAGAGGTTTTGCTTAAATAAAAAGAGAACCTCATCTCTTATCTATTGTTTGCAGCTGCTCTGTCTTTTGCACACGAAGTAGGTGTGACGGGTTATCTGTCGAGGGGCAGTAGACAGCATGAAGATGGAGATCCGTGGATCTTCACCTGCTTGTTACTATGTGGAAAAAGTTCTCCCATTCCAACTTTCTCATTCTTCTCTGAAGAACTTCACTCATTCATTAAGTCTGCAATGCATGATAGGGGTGGAGGGGGATGATGAGGGGAAAAACATTAAATACAAAGTCAAATTGCAGTTAAAAAGTGATCACATAGAATCAGATCTTTTGGGAGAACTGGACATGTATTATCACCGCATTAAAAGTTAAACATGTGAATAATTCCTTATAAGACTGAGCTTATTGTTGGGTTTCAAAATTGTACCTGACTGCAAGGATTATCAGCCTAAATTTGTATTATTTCTATGTGGAATCTATTTCAAATATGTGAAATTTACTGCTGCTGACAAGTATTTGATCATAGTGTTATTTTAAACTTAGCCGTATCAGCTTCCAAAAGTTAGGATTCTTGACATATATTTAAATATTTAAAACACCCTCCATAGGATTACTAAACCCAGCATTTCAACTATATAAACAATGTTAGGAATAATGAGCCAGAAAATATTCAAAATGGCATACCCTCTCCATAAATATTTCTCTCTTATTTTAACATTCGCCATGGTGAAACACAAGGAAAGTAACTCCTGAATGTTTATTTGTTTTAACTGACTAGCTTGCTGCTGAAACAAGCTTGCAGGGAAATCTGTGGAGTCCCACAAGGTGGCAGGAGCTAACTGTTCTATGCTAGAGCCGTGGTCTGAAGGAAAACAAAGGTAATAAACTGATTTTGCTAGTTGCATGCACTCAAATCATAGGCAAGTTAGACCAAAATTTAAAAAAAACAGCTTGTGTAGGTGTTTCTTGGACTTCTGAATAATTGGGGCAAATGAACGAGAGTCTATCCTCAAGAATCTTACTTCAAAAGAGAAAGTTCAAGCATTCATACTTTGTCAACAACAAGCACCTTTATTTTCACTTGGTGATAACTTCTTTGCTTGTAACGTACATCATTGCTGTGGAGAGCAGGGATGAAGCCGTGCAAGAACTTGCTGGCATATAAGGTTCAAATTGGCCATGAGCATCTCTAACTTGCAAACTCACCTTGACATCATAGGAATGCTGATCACGAGGTGGGACACAGCTGGGTCTGAGGGACTGCGGGAGTAAAAGAATCTGCTGCTTCAGTGAGGCCGTTTCCTTTGGAAACTGAAGCATCACAACAGCATTAAAAGTATCCCAAGTTTGGAGATTATTGGAAATCATCATAACAGCTCATCCTAACTAGTGAGACTGTATTAGTATATAGTGCATAAGGCTGAAATGTATCCTTTCTCTTCCCAGTGCCCTGATCTTTCTTTAGGCTGCTGGAGTTCTTGTTTCACTCTTTCTTGCTTTTGTTTCCACTTACCTGTTGATGGTCAGCGCTCTCCTGAGACATTCTGTGATCAGGATGTAAAGCACTGCAAAACAACAAAGGAGTTAAACATGTATGTCTCATTGCAGGCATGATTTGAGACCTATGGTTATGTACGCATGCTTACTTAACCTTGCACTTGGAGTTCTAGGTCTCTCATTTTAGTAAAATCTCTCTGGTGTGCCTTAGAAGAAATCTGCAGATTTTAGGGTGTTAGTTGGCAGAAGTAACACTGAACAAAACAGTAGTGAGATGAAGTGATTGGCCCTGATTCAGTGGACCATGAAGTGTTGGTTTTGAGACTTGGGAATCTCTTGATTTGTGTTAAGATATTTTTATTTTAAATTAGTAAATGTCCAGTTTTATTTTTTGAAAGAGAGGACAGATCTGTATGTTAGCCATGTATCTCTGGGAATTTGGACAACCCTGTTTATGTGGACAGACAATGCAATTCAGTAGGACTAAGGTGAAACTGAGAATAGGTAGCTTTCTTAACAAATAGATATTAAGAGTAAAAATAATTCAGCTCTTACACAAAATTTCAGTTTCTCCTTTCCTGCTTAGTGTCAATTGCTTGTTACCGTGCCATAGGGGAAAAATCTAAGCATTTGTGATGCGGATATCTGGAATAGTCATATGAGGTGAATTGAGGAAAAATTCTTCCGTGCCTGTATATGAAAGTGTTGTTTCTTTTTCTAGCAATGATGGAAGCAACTTAAGAACATTTAAAATCAGTTCCATAGTGACTTAGACCTGTTGTGTTAGCATACACAGTATGCTGTGTATGTCCAGTAAAATACCTACGTCTAATTTTACTGACAGGGGTGACAAGACAAGATGTAGAGATGAACAGCAGCTGCTGTAAAGGAGTAGCATGTACCATTGTATTGCCAAAATACAGAAGCTTCAGAAGCATTTCTTTTTATACTCTTATTTGCAGGAATATATGAAATTCAGGAAAATCTTTGTTGTTAGAGCAGATATGAATAATTTTAGTGGATGCAGTCAGATGATGATTATAATTTCAAAGTGAAAATTTTGTGATTTACAGTGGTTACACCTTTCACTTGCCTCTAATTTGAAAAGAATATTAGTTCTTACATAAACATCACAAAGTAATGATTAGGAAGGTAGGTAACTAAGCAAGGATTCAGCATTTGATAAGCACACTACTGAAATCTGTTATATGTAGTTGAAAAGGCACATGATTTACACAGTTGTGTACCAATAGGATTGAACTGACTATCAGTTAGAATTTAAATTAATTTACTATCAGCTATGAATTATTAAGCAGTTGGTGCTTATTGAAGCAAAATTAGCTATATCTGTCATTACTTCTGTTTGAAATTTTCAGTCATGCAAGTGAGATAGATGTTTTGTTTCAGTTGCAACTCAGTGAGAAGCAACAGATCACTTAATCACAAATACTCAGCCACCACCCTCCTCCCCCCCATTTGTACCTATGATGAAATAAATCAGTTTTAAACTTGAAGATGGGAGATCATGTATTACTGAGGTGTCTGTGTTCACCATTGTTCTTTAAATGTAGTCCCCATATGCTACAAACACGTGGACCTTGGTGTGGCTCTAGAGAGGTTGCTACTGCTGTGCATTCAGACTAATATAGCAAGGTAAAGTTTGATTCTTAAGTTTCTTTATTCACAAAAGTCAGTGGTCGTGGTAATTCCAGGAGTAGAAAGATTAATGCAAGCAACTTGCTTCAATTCGACCACAGAGTCAATACAGAAAAAGACTCCAGAGTGTATAGTGACATGTGTCTTATTGGGCAGAGTGGTAGCTTTCCAGAGAACAGTGGACACTGTTGTGTTTCTCAGCAGTGATAAATAATGATCATGAGAGATTTCTGCTTTGTGGTGTACTTAAAATTATTACAGTGAACTGGGAGGCCTAATAAAGATTTCTGAATAGTTAGGCAAGTGATGGCAGTTGCTGTATGACTCCAAATTAATCACAATATTACTAGGGGAAATAGAGGTGGGAGGTGGAGAGGACTACACAGGACATGTGCCTCTCCAGTATAAATATCTTCTTCCAGGAAACCCAGGGTCTTCCCTCCATTTCTGCCAAACTCTGTCTTTAATGTCTCAACTATTCTGTTGATTTTAGTTAATTGAGGGACAATTGGAGTTGTCCAATCCACCAGATCCCCTACTGAGATGCTGAGTGCTTTCTCTTTTCCATGACCTCCTTGGAAATGCAGGGCGTTGCTGGCCTCTGGTAAATACCCAGCACAGCTAAGGAGTTCAGCCAGACCAACAAGCAAATATACTGCCTTTCTATTAACAAAGCTAAGAGTTTCCTGCATCCTTCCCAAGTCTGGTTTGCAGTTGAATTTGATGGATTTTGATATCTAGAGAGTACGCTGTGCAATATGCAGGATCTTTAAAACAAACAAACCTCAAAATATTCTTTACTACCAACTTTTTAGAAACACTTTTTTAGAAAATGTAGCATTTTAAAATCCAACCTATCAATAAAACCTGGCATAATCTCAAACCTTAAGGGTATGTCTACATCTTAGACCACTGTGTTTTGTAGTTACCTGAGTGTGCTTTCAATAAGGTAGAACAAGTATCAGAAGTGGTTTGGCAGTGATAGCATGGAGCTCTGTGCACGCTAATTAAACTTGCATTGAGTAAGGGTAAATTAGCTCATAGAGAGCTGGGCTGGGCTGCTGTAGTTCAAGTTCCTTGTACTTGATTAGTTGGTTTAAATCAGGTGTCTGTGTCTGGGAGCATAGGGCTACAGAAAGCATCTGGAGTCTTTGGGGCCGGTCACTGACAGTTGGTGCTGTATGCAATGAGGGCATGTCCTGGACATTCCTTCAAGATGCAAAATCTGGTTAAGTTGCAATAACAACACTTCCTTCACTAGCAAGTTGCAAATCCTGTTTATGGATTTCTTTTATAGCACTGGATGTTGAAAACAGTACTTTCTCTTGGGAAATTATTATTCAATTACCTTGGTATTTATTTTTATATTAAGTTTTGTTGTTGTTGAAAGTGAAAACTAGTTGGGGATAAGATCTGCCTATTAGAGGGCTTGTTCTTGGGTTTTATAGGAATGGGGGAGGCAGGGGAGGATGAGCGTATTGTCTTTTGGTGCTCAGGGTAGAATTTTTGCCCCACTCTTCTACCTTTCCTTAAAGAAGCTAAAGAACTAAAGTAGTAATTGAAAAGTAGAATCCTTGGGAATGTATGTGAAATACAGAAGTAAATCAACACTGAGGCCAAATTACCTGTGTTTATCTAAAGTACCAAGTGTGTACCAGTTGATTTAGTATCTATTTAATACTATTGCTTAAATAGATCAAGCTGGTCTTTTAGTGACTTCAAGGAAGTCAGGTACATCCAAATTAAAAGAAACTGTGATGACTGACTAGTGCTGCAGTTATTGGCCCAAGCCTTGTGCTCTTATACCAGCGTAATTCTTCAAGGGCATGTTTAACATTCTACTCCATCCTCCCTCCACTCTCTTTTATAGAAAAAGTAAAATTAAAAAAAAAAAGATAATAATCAATACAGCATTTAGTGTGACGAAGGCTTCAATAAGTGTCCATTGACAGGGAATTACTATGATAGTGTGGTTTGTATACTGCATTGGTCTACAAGTGATGCAGTTAAGTTCACAACCCACATCTACACCCAAGCCAGAAGATCAAATTATAGTAGTGGAATTGCTTTGACAAAAACGTGAACGTTGGAGAAGATGTTGAATTTCTCTAGGTTGTTTGTTACATCAGCCTCTTCCTCCTAGAGGAGTGCACTTGCTTTTTCTCAGGTCTTTTCAGCACCAAAGGTAGCAGTTGCTTTTGTTCTCCTTCCTTCTCCCAGGCTGTACCAGGCAGGGACGTCCCAGAGAGCAGCAGTGGTGGTTAATTAAAAACAAAAAACCAAAAAAGCTGCTTGTATGTTACAGAAGAGCCAATATATTAGTGCTGTTACTGTGTTTATACAGGCAGGTAGCTAATATGTAGATTGGCATCTGTGTTCCTTGCATTCATGCTGGAGTGGCAGGAAGAGACCCACCCTCTTCCATAGTTTCCCACAGATGTGTTTTAGACTTGAATGCAAGAAACCTGTATGATTTTCCTTGATAAAGAGGTTTGCTGTATTTATATGTGCATCTATCAGTACTTTACATAGTGCATTGATTTTTGGTGGCTGAACCTAGAATGTAAAAAAGTTTGGGGTTAGGGGTTGGGCTTTCTTTGGGAGGGGGGAGGGTTTGCATGTTTGAAGTAAAATGTCCATTTTGAATGTTAATTATCTGTTTTGTGTTCTTTTATAGTAAAGTGAAGTGTTGCATAACAGAAACTTTTTTAGCTTTAGAATCCCACACAAACACTGGGGAGAAAACCACAGGCTAGAGAAGAAAGTGCCTTTTTTTTTTTTTCCTGATTGAATGAGAAAAATGACTCAGTTTTAGATAGTATGCTGACAAAACACGGAGAAACTCTAGTTGGAGAAGACCATGTGGTAACCACAGATTCACATGTCCAGCTTTGGTGTCAGGTCTTTGGATGAGCATGGACATCATCATGAGAGATGTTACAGCTAATGTTTTACTCTGGTGTATGAAACCCTAAGCAATACTTATTACCGGAGATGAAATAATATGGGTTTTTTAAAGTGAGTTAGTTTGCAATTAGCCAAGGCTAATTAATGGTTTTGAAGACGCACCTTGAGTTCGATTTGTTCGCAGTCATTCAGAGGAAGTAGTTGTTGGTAAAACAAAGGAACAGCTAAAGATCTGGTGATTTTTATCTCATAAATCTGCAGGGACAGTTGAAAAATTTGCTTTATTTGCTGGATTTTCATGTTGGGTACTCTATTTACATGGTGCTTTCTTGCTGGCATAACCCCCCCCTCTCCTGTTTCCAGGGAGGAGTCTTCTGTCCTTGCTCACAGCTGCAATGGCCTTGGCTGGGGCCAGCCGTCCTCCTAGCAGCTCTGCTTCCCAGGGGAGGCTGTACCAGGCCCGGCTGTTGCCAAAGCTATAGCGTGCGCTGGTGTACCCCTGCGGCAGGACAGGCACCCCGAGGCAGGGTGGGGTGCCTGGGCCCCCTCTGCCGGAGGGCGAGGGCAGGGGGGAGGTGGTGGAGGTGGGAGAGCAGCTGTAGGTTAAACCAGTGTAAGGACAGTTCAAGGTCAGGCTGGGTTTGCTCTTAAGTAAAACTGAACAAAAATTATTTCCCTGCCATTTTTGCTGCCCTGCTTGCTTTTCCAGAAAGCACTTTTATGGAGGAAAATGCAACCTGGATATGCCAAGAACGGGATGGCAGCCCACCTACAGGGACCTGACCTCTCCTCTGTGCTCACTCCCTTTCTTGCTTGGTGCTGCCACAGAGACTGATCTCATCTCCTACTGTGGCTGGCACAGCTGCCAGCTGTCCACAGATGTGGACAAAACATATTTCTTAGTCACTTGCCAGTTTTCTAAATCTTCCCCACTTTGTTCCCCAACTTGCTCCAGTGTCTACAGAAGTCTGTCAGATTTTTGGTCCTTAAATCTAAAAGGAACAGATCATAGATTACAGCCCAAAGTGAAGCTGAACTTCAGGATTTTGACAAATGTGATATTGGTGGGACCAAGCTGTAGAAATCTGAGCTCTAGTTATGATGCTAAAGTCTTACACTGTGCTTAATCACTATCTTAGTAATTAATGGTCAAATAAGTGCCAAACTTGGGCTTTCTAATGTGCAAGGTAATACTGTAACCTGAAGAAAATCGCAAGTGTATCCTGAATGCAGAACCCAGTCTGCCATAATGGCTTTCCAGCATTTCATTAAATCTTTCAAATTTATTTTATTTTTATTTTTATTTGTATCAAGATTTGAATTAAATACTTAGTGAATGACATGTAAAGCTGGAAGAAGTTTGGGTTTTTTCCTGAAAAGATGGCAATATTTGGCGCAAACACTAAAGGATTCTGTAAAAACACTTACACATACTCTAAAGGAAATAATTCAAATAAATAGTTGTGTGTAGTGGCTGTTTCTAATTGGGTTTGATGTTTTATCACAGTTAGTTTTCCATTTAGGAGGGAGGATAGGAACCATAAAACTTGATGCAAATTAGTGGAGTGAAATAGCTTTCTTTGCAACTGCTCTTTGAACCTTTGCATCTCTCTTAAGAATATGCTTACAGAATATTGCAGCAGTACATCTAGGAGGAAAACTGGGTCTTTTAAAGCAGAAGTATATGTCTTTCTAATAAACTGTTTCTGATAGGAGAGCTAGAAAATAGAGAAGGTTATACTAATGCGGTTTTCTTTTTAAAAGTCTGTTTTGCATTTTAATCTCATGGAGAGCAGCTCATTATTCTTAAAGCAAAAACTAGACAAACCCCTCCAATTTTAAGAAATTTTGATATTGGAAATGTGGTGGGCTTTTTGTGCTACAGGTAATACGTGATCTTAGATTGTGAGAAGTGAACTTAATGTATCTCTAAACTTGCCAGTATCTTGCTCCGGTAACAAAGCTAAAAAGGGAGCAACAGTGTTAGAATTTCATTCTGTGACATTGTATGTAGTATCTGAGTGCCTTCCACCTATAGCAGAGAAGAACTGGGATTTAACTTCTCTGGATAACAGTGTGGGGGAGGGATAAGAAGGGACAGTATGCTGCTTGTGGTAGGATTTTTGGCTTGGGTATTTTGCGCATTATTTATGTATGACACTTGTACCTGAAGTTGTTCTGACACTTGTGATGTGTGGGTGTGTGTCGTAGGTAACAGGGCAGTGATGGATATCTGCTGCTGCGTGTATGCTGTTAATGCACTAGATAGCTCGGAAAGCTTTTGTCTGTACGTGTGCATACATGAAAATATTTGATACAACTTCTAAGAAGTGCTGAGATCTAGGAATCATTAAAATGGTGATTCTGCTATTTCTGAATACACAGATTGTTGATGGTGTTTTCTAGAATGTTTTATGAATTAATATATCTGTTTAGTGTTATATTAACTGTGTGGTATTGCAGCATTGTATGAGTGTTGGACTGGGAGATTGTATCCATTTTGAGCTGAGTAGTGACTTTGTTTAGATTTAGTGATTAATATTGTATTTCTTTATGGGATTGGAATAAAATATGGAACTTCAGTAGACATTATAATTTATTGATATTGCTGCAAACTCTGTATGTATATATGAGCACAATTCTTTTGTGAATTTTGGAGGAGGCAAGATTACAATAGCAGACTGTTATTGCAGATTTGATTGATTTGGGAATTGTTTGGATGTCTTCACTGACAGTCGCTTCCAGGTTAAGTTATATTTCCTTGCTGGTTAGCAGGAGAAAGCTTTCAACTGTGCAAGATTAATCAGTTACTTTTTCCCTTTGTATCTTGTTTCACCAGGTCTTTCCCCATCTTGGTCACTTTCTAAGTAATTTTAATGCTCATAAAGTACCGGAGTAACAAGCCAGGAGAAGTCATCCTATCATGTCAGTTCAGGAGAAGATAGATGTACTGATGGAGTGAGTAAATTTGCAATCAAACTATCTCTGAGTTGGCTTGGTTTAAATAAATACAGAGACAATATGGTGCCTAATATCCACCTGTCTTTAATGTAGGGGATGAGAGGTCAGAAATTGTCACACAGTAATGAATTTTGACAAGTATAGCTTAAACAATACAAAAATTTCAAGTTAATGTTAAAACAGTGCAGAATAACTACTTGATTGGGAGTGCTTGGACTTCTGAGTGTATATGAATGAGTTTGAGTTTAAAGCACAGAAGTGCGTACGCTTGTAGGTGCTTGCTACTTCCTACTTCATGTCTTCTTTCTGAGGTAGGTTTTTATCTTGTCTAGTAGCTAAAGGATGATTACATGTTAGATGATCCCTTTTCATGACCATTTTCAAGCTTTCAAAAAAATTTCTGTTCTCCCTGTGAGGAAAAAAAGCTGATACAATTTAAAGTAGTCGGGTTTCAACTTTTTTTTTTATTACTTTAAAAACACTGAAAAAGTGTCAGCCTACCAACAGTAGACTAACATTCTTAGTTACTTTTGCAGACCTGTAGGAAGTAACAACTGCAGTGTGAAAACTGCTGATCTAACACTGTATCTATACTGAAGTTGGAGACCTCTGGACAGAGTAAAAATACTAGCCAGCAAAGATAATGGCAGCAGTCTTACTGTTTGGTAATGTTAAGTACAAACTGTTTCACTTTGAGAAGAGTGGTTGCCTAATAATGACTTTCACAGTTCTGCCCCTGAAATCCTACAAATGGCAAACTTTGATTTTTAAAATGAACTTGTTATTTTGATGACCTCAGTCAAGGAAACTTGGGAGGGGCAAAGAAGCAGAGAATAATTATTTGAAGTACAAGCAGATGCTACTCTGGTTTCTCAAGGAAGCTTCTTGCGTAGAAAGGCGGGGTTAAAGAAATGGAGCTTTTTGTACTGAAAACAATGCAATACTTTAGCCAGTGTCCCTCCAACTTTTTGTTTTTATGACCTGTCATCTTAAGGATGAAGTGCTTTCAATAGTAAAAGGCTGAAGTGGGCTGGTGGAGGAGGGTCTTTCAGAACACTTGCAAAATTTGTTTGGAAAATAAATAATAGCAAGTTACTTAACAACATGTATGAGTATTTTAGTTTGTTGCAAAGTCAAGATAGACTGACGTTAAAGATGTGCCTTTGTTGTTAAAGACGTGCATTGCTGAAGTTAAAGATGTGCCTTAAGTGATTTGTTAGTCAACCTTATAAATTGTTTAATGATTTTTATTTATTAACTAAGAATACTCTTTTTTAAGTGCTTCTGGTGTTTTCTAGGTTGCTGGAATAGATCGTCTTTGGCTGTCATGTCAAGAGTGCCAGAGATTGCTCTTCTGTATCTAGTGAAATACTCGTTGCTCTGTATATGTACTTGAACTGAAGAAGTAGAGAGGAGGCAGCTAGTACACTGCAGCAACAGCATACCTGGCCAGTGTTTGTAAGAACTGAGAATTGCCCTTTCAAAATTGAATATCAATTTGAATAGCAGGGGAAAATCAGTAGTCAGTGCTGTAGAATCTCTCTTCTGTAAAGCAGATGGGAAATGGCTTCTCTGAAATACACAGAATAATCCTGTAATTAGAGGTGGGTTTTCTGGTGTGGTGGACTCACAGACCTGTAAGTGATGCTGTACAGGTGTTGGTTTTCATTTGAAGAGAAGCCCAGGCATTTATATAACAGTAATTATATCAGTAATCATATCAGAAAAGGTTTGGGAGCACCTTTGCTGTTTCTCTTAAGTTGAACTTTTACCTGTATTTTAACTTTGCTTACTGTTTGTCCACACGCCACCACCAGCACAACATCCCATGCAGGTTTTGTGGGTTCTTGGTTTTAATAGTCGCTAAATCTGTTCCACCGAGTGTATAAATTACATTCCCAGTTCCGATACAGTTCTGGCTTTAAACTGTATGTTTTCTTAGTAAGGAAGCATCTGTATGTCGCTTCAGTGCTAGTAGTTTCCCCAAAAAGAACAAGTAGGTTCTCCTGAGAGTGAAACTAGAATGTCTCAGTATATGAATGAAAAGGGATAAAGCTGCCAAACTACACGGACACTAGTGCAGAAGTGGCATTGAGATTTAGGTGGATAGGATCTGGCGTGTTGCTGCTCATACACTGGCTGGCCTAGCCTGCATGCTGAGATTTAAGTTGCCTTTAGTCTCCTTGTGGCTCTGTTGATGTTGCTGCAGCACCTGAAGATACTGCTGCAATGAGGCTTTGCATCTGCTCCATCGGAGCTGACCACTCCATCAGAAGTAGCTGTAGACAGGGATGTGTGTCTGCATCAGTGATCTTTGACTTAACAGCCTGAGTTAATGTAACTGCAGTCACCAAAGGTAAAGGTAGCCTGTGAACTGAGAAGGCTGAAAGCAAAGGCAGGGGTCCTGTCTGTCCACTCTCGGAAGTGAAGGCCACCAAGCTCTGCAGAGAGGTGTGATTATGACTCCAGCTCACTCTGGATTGACTGCAGACTGAGTATAGGATGTACTTTGAAACAGTGTCAAAAAGTGAACAAGGCACAGTGAATTTCAAAGGAGTCATTAAATGTTTTGTTAAAAGTTGCTGGGTTTCATAATCTTTTGGAATGGGATCTTCCAAATGTGAGTTAAAGACATGCTACAGGTTTCTACATTGAGCAGACAAGAGAAAATACATGAAAGAAGTGGTAAAGGTAAAATTGGTTGGCCACCTTACTTCTCTTTTGCCTTCTCCTGTCAGTACTAGTGTAGAGGACATCAGACAGGATTCTCAAAAGTGTAAGAATTTGACTTAAACTGATTTGCTGTTTTGTTTTGGTCCCATGTCCCCTCTGTACCCCACCAGTGCAAAATACCTGCAAATTTTAGCATGCAAAGCTAATGAGGCAAAACATTCAGACCTGAAAGAGCCTGAAAGAGAGCAAGACAAGTGTCTAAGTACGAATACTCTCTGTGGTTATCTTCACAGTTTTGTTTAGAAAAACCATAAACACATAGGGATTGTCTGCTTTTTTGGCTGAGAGGTATAGATCTGATCCTGACTGTGTGAGTGTTGGAACATCCATTGACAGGCTGTTTTCCCTTACAAAGTTTAATTCTTCTTTGGAAACCACGGCTGATGGTTCCCATGGTAGACAGTCCACCTTGCCATGTATCTTTTTGGCTTTACCTTGACACTTTGTATTCCAAGCTCACATTTATTTAGAGTGTTATATATTGCTCTGTTTTATGTGGGTTTTTGTAATGCTATCTTAATGACATGAACAAACCTCACTCCTGAGGAACATGGGGACAGCATGGCAAGCAACAGATGCAGCCCGACTCTTGCAGAGGCTAGGGGGGCAGGCAAGGGTGTCCAGCACTGCGGGAGCAGATTCGGCCCTCCTGGGGGGAGCCAGCTCCTGTGGCCTGCCGTCCCCTGAGAAGGGGGACCTTGGTGAGGCTAGCATATGCCTTTGGGAGAGAAGGTTCATACAGGGTGGGAGATGCTGTTAGTGAGTTAAAGCCCTGCTTGCTGTTGGTTTGAATTTTAGCCTGAAAAGCCTCACAGTTCTTGAAGCTGTTTTCCTAAAGAATCCCCCTCTGCCTTTTGGTTTTTTTTTTTTTTTTCTTATAACTTCATCAGAAGAAGTTAACTATGCACAAAACATGGCAGCTCGATCTTTCAGAAGATACTATCATCTGTTGTTTTTAACACGCAATAAGAGTTTCCCCCAGTTGCAAGAGCAGGAGCAGGATGTGCCTTTTCAAACGGGCTCATGCATGAAAGTAGACTCAGTGGTGCGGTGCCCACGGGCATCCCTCGCCCAGGCCGGGGCGAGCAGGGAAGCATCTGAGGGCACTTTGGGGCTGGGGACCAGCGGTGCCAGTGGGGAAGGTGGCGTGGATGGGCGGCCACTTGTGCAGGGCTGGCTACCTGTGTGGTGAGTGCCGCTGCGCGGGGCGCACGCCGCCACTGACGTCGGCCCGTGCGGTGGCGGGGGGGGAGGGGGGAGCATCGTCCAAGTGTGTGGGGAGGGGGGGTGTTGTTGGCGTATGTGTTAGCCGTAACGCTGGTATTTCAGTAATGTGGTGGTATTTGGTTATACTGCCAAAACCAAGCTATAAGCAGTGAGTCTTTGCTCCACTTTTCCTCGCTCCGTTCCTCTGCTCCGCCCCGTCCGTGCTCCCCGCGCTGCTGAGATCAGCTTCCTGCTTTTCATTTTCCTCAAAACGCTGTTACTCCTCCCCTGAAAGAGTTATTTTCATCAGTCTGGAGTTAATTTTTATGGGTGGCTGCGGGCTCTTTTTCTGACAGGCTAACACATCGAGCTGGAAAAGCGGTATCATGGTGATTTTGTTCTGTTGCAGTGAACCAGAGCTGTAGGCAGAATGGTAGACTGCTGCACCGAAAACATTTCTGTGCCAGCTCTGTGACCGTGGAAGGCGAAGGAGGTGAGTGCCGGTTTTACGTCGCGTGGGTCCAGGGAGTTGTTGGAGGTGGAACCAAGAGTCACAATCTACACTGGCTCAATAACAAGAAATGAGCAATTATGTTGTTATGCTCTCTGATTAGATGCTTTTGCTCTTTCTAATACTGTAATGGAGTATACTCATGAAATGATGGATTTTGCTGTAGCAAAGAACTGTAGTCAATGAAAGCTTACAGTGTGTAAATTTGTTTTTCTTGCATTGAAAAGTGTGGATAGATATAGCACAAATACAGCCATAAAGGACAGATGATAAAGGTAAGGTTCACTCCAAAAAACACTCAGGGAGTTTCAGAACTTTTAGATGGATTGAATAATGGCAGAAAGACTTCACAGTGATTCAGTAATAACTGTGGATCTAGAATAATGTGATGTATATGAGGGAATGCCATGATTTTATAATGTGTGGAAATAAAATTATAGATAGGAAAAACAGAAAGGAAAAAAAACAAAGTTCTTTTTACAGTTGCTGAGCTTCTGCTGTTTGAGAGAAAGCAAATTGTTTGGAAGAATATCTCAGTTGCAACGAACAGGCAACTTGCATAGAAACATGTCTTCTTACGTTGTTGCGATTTTTTTTTTTAAAATATTTTTAATTGTTTTTCTTTATGGGGTGAAGAATGTAAATACCGCAGGTTCATTAACCAACTTTCAGCTTTTTAAACAGGTGAGCATCATTCTCTGTATACCTAAAATCATGAATCCATAACTGGTTGCAGGTTGCTACTTACTTTGTGTTGTGGTATCCTTCTTTTGCTGCCTTCTCATTACTGCCTGTTATCAGTCAGATTGACGGGATGACTTTGTTCATTGTGACTGAGGTGCCCTGAGTGATTTTGCAAAGGACTCTTCATAAGAAGTCACTCAGAAAGCATAGCTGCGGTGGGTCAGCCTAGCCGGACACTGGATGCTGCCGTCGCAGCTACAGGGCACTGCCACAGGTTTGAGCTGCTCCCCAGGTGACAAGGGACAGTAGGAAGAAATCAAGGGTCTTCTCCAGGATCATGGGAGATGTGATGTGTTCCAGGCTCTGAGGCCTGACCAGAATTGCTTGTGCTCTTGATCCAAACCAGAGTGCATGCTTTGAGTAGCTGTTTTCTGTGATGCTGAGTTGAATTTATTGGTTCTGCTATAAAGTGAAAAAAATTTAGTCTTTGATCAGTTGCGGGAGTTGGGGATACTTCTCGTACAGTGAAGTTCTGCAGTAGCTGTGCTGAAAGCAGTTCTGGGGAAACTTCAGTTTCAAAGTTTGATGCATTTTGATAGAAAATGAGAGAGGTACGGTTAATTAGAAACTGGGGTTTGGTTTGTGATAACACTTTTGGCCATGACTGACTTTCCTTTTTTCCTTGGTGGAAATTAGCACCGCTTCTTTCAGTTGCGGGGCAGGTAGGAGTGTATTTTGTTAAGAGTGTGTTGTACTACTGGGCCACATTTATTGCTTGTAATTGAACAACTTTGTAGATAAACATGTAAGGTCAAAAGAAAAACAATAAACCGCTTCTGTTGCCCAGTCTGTGGCATCCGCTGGGGTAGTGGTGGAGAAGCATTGTATAGGAAGTAATAAGAAAACTTCCAGTCGTGTATGGCCCTGCATCTTTGGTATTTGGTTTCAGGCACTGGGTATACTACACTGTGTGCTTTTTGCTTCCATGCAATCTGTAAATTCATCACTGCTAAATCTACTTCTTGCTGTAGACTTGTGCTCAAGAAATTCACCCTGTGTTATGTCATTACTCTGAGGGGTAAAACTGTGGTTAAAGACATTCTGTGGTGTCTGTATCAGCATGTTAGGAAGATGATGCATGCCATTTGCCTCAGTGTGTTGATTCTAAAGATAATTATAAATGCTAATGTTTCCACAAGAAATGTGTCGGAAATGTGCTTATCCTATAGATGCAAATATATTTCCCATGTAGGCCCAAGTACCCAACTCTTAATTGCCAAAGTTACTGCCTTTTTACTTGCATTCTGCCAGTAGAGAAACTCTGCAGCACTGAGAACACAAGCATGATGTTAAGCATCAAGGCCAACAGTGGCTGGACTTCTGTGCTGTTGTACTCATTTTGTATTTATTTTCACAATTTTTCATTCTTATTGATAGGAGGCTGCTGTAAAAAATAAAAAAAAATTCAACCTTTATCAGTAGAGTCGAGGGTTTCTACCCTAGAAGATACAATGTTATTTGAACTACAGCTCCCTGACAAAGAAGTGAGTAAGACTTATTTGACATAGGTAGTAATGAAGCACCATGTGTAAATGGCAGCACCGTCACTGAAAGAAACAGTCCCAGCCTCAGACACTTCCATCCTACCCTGTGGGGCTGCACTAGTGTTTTTGTAGTTGTGTAATGAACTGGACTGGAGGATGGATCATAGCTAAAATTAAATGATTTTTATTAGCTTAACTCTTTCTGTTTGCTAAAGATAGAACTGACCACCTTTGGGTGGATCATATATTGCATCATGAATCAGACCGTACAATTGAACAGCTCTGCCCCAAAAAAGGGGTCTAGTAGTGTGGAGAATAGAAGCAGGACAGGGGACAGGACTGCTTTTGGCTTCAGAACTGGCTTATGCTTGTCAGGCTGGAGCCTTAAGGGCAGGCTAAGTAAAATGCAAGAGAAGGAGGCCGTATCTCCAGAAATAGACCGCTGTTGTCAATATTTCTTCTACTGGGGACATATATGCATCTTTTAAAATGTGATTTTTGCAGCCTGGATAGTTTCCAGTGCAGATAGCATCAGTTAGTTACTGATGCTGAAGATAAGATGTCTTAATTGTGATGTTGCTTTTATCTTTCTCCTGTGATCCTTTCTGAAGTAGGTGCTGCCTTGCATAGCTTTCCTTCGTGTTAACCCAGCGATGCATGGTACATGTTGGGCTGTTCTTAAAAGTTGCATGGGACTTTCAGCGACTGTGTTGATAGGTGATTTTACAAGGTAGCTCTGTCTGGATGCAGAATACCAGTTTACTGCAGATTCAAAGTGCTGGTTAAATTTTTAAGTCCAGAGTTGGTGCTGTAAATTGTTTGTGTGATCAGTTACTCTGAGATTTTGACTAGTGGCGGAATATGTCAAAAAGAGAAGGTAGTTTCTCATCCAGTGGCCTGTAAGGAAAGTATGTTTCTGTGGCCAATACTTCAATATTTTTTTTGTTTGTTTTTTAAATAGCAGGGTGATTGTTGCTTGTGTGTGATTTGTGGAGTTCAGGAAGTTTTTGTTAGTGGTTTTCAAGCTTTTGTTATGTGTTAGGTGCTGGCAAAAAGCAGCAACAAATATTTCTACATGAATTCCCTGGGGTTGTGTTTTGGCTAGGGTAGTCAAATGTTACAGCTCGAGATAAAGATCCTATTTTGAGATTTGCTAGTGTAGAGTTGGGCATTTGTTCAGGGCCTTGTTACCCTCTGTGAGACTCTGTGCAAGTACAGGAATCTGTGCTAGTGGATTTTGACAAGGGATTAAAGGATCGATGTTTGCTTTGCTTGGAAGTTGTTCAGATAGTAGAGTTAAGAGTTGAAAATACCATCTCTACTCCTTCCCTTGCCCTACCAAAGTAAACTGAAAACCCATAGCAAAATGTGGCACATCAACTCTTTGCATCTTTGAGTAATGTTGAGTAAGTAGTATGAGTACCTTAAGCTACAAAAAGATGCTGTCCAATGAAAACATTATACAAAACAATTATATTTGTGGGAAAGGAATGATAGTTTCAGGATGAGAAGGAAAACTTATTTAAATGTTCCTATCAAGCTTGCACAGCATGAGATTCAGTTGGCTTTTATAAAGCCAGAAGTATTCAAAGGACTACCTAGAATCCCAAGCATAAAAAAAATAAAATTGGTAGTTTGGTTTGATTATGTCTTTCTTTTGGAGGGAAAAAAATAAGTCTCTCATCTTCCTGTAAATGGAGAAGCTAGTTAATGAGAGTACATCACAAGAATAATGCTTTTTTTTGTTAGGCAAGTTACAGCAAAATACAAGGGACCCAACACCTGGAGAGTTGATGCAACTGGGCTATGACCATGGTTCTGTAAGTACAGCCTCTGCTGGTGAGGACAAGGAGTTACTGCCCCTCTTGCAGCACCTTCTAACAGTGTTGTGTCCACCCATCATGTGAACATGGTGTAACGGCAGCAGCGCTCTCCACAGACTTCTGTCTGGGATGATACTGTGAGGGCCTTGCTGGGAAACAGTCATGACTGTGGAGGGTTGGTGCAGGGAACTGGTGTGGTGTGCTGCCTCAGGACATAGTCTTCCCTGGTGGCCACCTAATGTGACTTGAAATCCTGGCAGCATCTGAGATTTTTCAGATGTGAAACTTGCGTATGGCTGGACATGTTTTTTGTAATGAGGGCTAACACTTCACAGGGGACATTTTTTTAAATTATTTTATCCCCCCCCCCCCCCCCCCCCCAAAAAAAAAAGCAGTCCCAAAAGGTGCTACCAGAAGAACTTATGCCTTTCAACTAAAGATGAGCAGGATCCACTACAGAGTAAAGCTACTCAAACTGGATCTTTCTCCTTTCATTTGTTAGGTCACTACTGTAAGGTAAAGTGGTTTTTATGATATCAGGAGGTTAAAATATTTTCAAATTGAAGGGATATCTTTATGCAGATGTTCAAGCAAAATGTTTGTTTTCCAAACTAATTAAAAAGTGAAACTGTCTGTAAGAGAAGTGCAAATAATTTAATTGAGTTTTCCTGTTCCCAGCTGGCTGCAAGAATATATGGGGTTTTTTAAGTTTAAAGTGATAGTAATGTAGCTATAAGAGTTGCATACTTGACTAAATTACTTTATTTTTGTGACCGATGGTGCCCCTTGAGGCTTATTAGTGTATGGAGTAACTCAGACATAGCAATTGGTGTGTAAACACCTGGAAGTTTCTTGTGTAAAAGTGCAAACAAATTCCATGTGGGCCTCTGTGCATTGATAAGATCTCAGTCAGCAGTAATACCTCACCTGTTGGTGGAACCCACTCTAGAAGCAGGTTCTTGTTAGTCAGGGCCAATAAAGAGTTAGTAGATTTAAGTGATTTCCTCCCCCTTCAAGGCTGCAAGAAGGCAGCCAGCTAGCCAGGCCCCATTTGAAAAAAAAGACTATGACATATTCTGCCAACACAACTGAGGCCTTTCCATCTATGTTGTTGTTCATGGTTTATTCAGGATGATCACAGGAGTAAGACTGTGGTAAAGGCTTTCTGAATTAGATGCTGGGCTTTCATTCAGTGTCTGACTCTGAGGCTCTGGCAGGTTCCACTAAGCTCTGTGAATTCTGAATCTCCACCTGGAAATGTTTGCTGCAGGGATGGACATCTCTCTGGTGGACCTGTAGTTGAGACAAGGAATCCAAATTGCTGCATTGGTGAAGTGGTGGTTAGGCAGAGGAAAAAGAGGTACTTTCCGGCGAAGCTTTCAGAATAAGTGAATGTATTTTAAATATTATCAGCCACTTACACTGTTGCTTCTGATTAAATTTCCTGCTGTATGGGTTGACAAATGTACATAAAAGTAGGTAAATCCTTGGCTCCTGGCAGTTCTGAGAGAGGTATTTCAGCTTGTCCTGCAGGTCAGCAAGATGAGGAATGATAGGAGGGCAGGGCTCTTAGGGAAAAACATCTTCAGTTGACTGATACCGTTTAGCTGATTTCTGCTGAGTAATTAAGGTGCAAAGAGAGGCTATCTTGAGATTCTTAGGCTTCAGTCAGTAATGTGTTTGTTTTAAGATGGTCGGTCTCTTTGAATTACACCTGGAAATAATTCTGTAAAGTTGTGCCATCTCTGTAAGATGAGTATAATATGCTCCCTTTGTGAAACATCTCTGGGTGGGTGGGGGCAGCTACCTAGCTAACCAAATTTCCCAGGTAGTCTGTGGTAAGACCTTTAGGAAAGACAAATTATGCCTGTGTTCTGGGGTCATAAAAGCCTGAACAATATAATAAACCTTTTATCGAAAGGAAGTCTGTCAACCCAGGTCTTTGCAGCACTAACAAAGTGCAGCCATGCTTTGGCTGATCTGCATATTAAGAAGTAGTAGAAGCTCCAGAAAGGAGCTTCATGGCTTAATTTCAACGCACAAAGGTAGGTAGGTATTTTAACAGTGGCTGTGGTATTTTGCTATTTCTAGTCATCTTATTCCACTCTGCCACTATTTTTCTTCTGCATGGCTGTTTTGCAAACCAGCCTACACTGTGGTGTTTGTGTTTATCTTGCATGTACCTGCAAAAAGTATGTATACATACACACATAAATGCATATGTCTGTGTTTCTGTGTATGTATGTAACTTAAAGTGTGCGTGCGTCTTGTAATAGTGGGACAAAGTGGACTTGAGAGACTGCTACTGCTTCTCATTCAGTCTTTGCAGTTCACCAAAAGCATAGTGTGAGATAGGGTAATGTGTCTTGGCCTAGTAACACAGAATAAATCAGTGGGTCTCCACTACTGTCTACTACTCATTTCATCAGTGAAATATTTTAGCATGCTTTTTTAGACCAGCAGTGAACCTTCTCTTTCTTTGCTCTCTCTAAAGAGGATCTTGCATGCAAAATACATAAATAAAATTAAGAAATGAAATTAGAATGGGTTAAATCTGTGTGAAAGCCTTAATAGAAGGGTAGCCTTACCCTTCATGTGATGGTGGCCAGTTAAGACTGCAGAATATCAATACTATTTTTATTGAGAATACAAATTAGGCCTGTTTAAAAACTAGAAAAATAGATCTAGGGTGTGCTCATGCAAACCTTGTGAGTGCTGCAGAACTGTTTTCTAACTTCCAGACACCTCTGCGACTGGGCCCCTCAGCACTGAGTGGCCAGAAACAGCTCTTGGTGTTTTACTGACCTAAAAGGGTAAGGTATCCTGCACCTTACAGAAATAAACGTGCTTTAGACTCAGTCTTTCTCCAGGTCTTCCATGTAAGGCAGATGTGACCAATACTTAGTCAGCTAGACCTGTGAACAAGCAAGGTGGAGGTGTTGCCTGCTGAGATCAGGGGTGGCTGAGCTAAATACTAGCTTTAAACATCACTTAGCTGCTGCTCATGCCATGCCATTTTGAAGGAACCTTCTCTACTTAACTCTGACATTAAGGCTTGCAAGGCTCATTTTTCTTTCTTCCTTTCACCTGTTGGTATAGTTGTGGTACCACCATTCACCTTCAACCGCAGCTTGAAATGGGTCAGAGCTCTTTAACAATACCATAATGATAATTTGCACTTTTATAGCACTTTTTCACTTGAATTACCCAAGTGATTTATAGGATTGATGAAGAAAGCTAGGTGACACCTTTCTGACTGAGGTGATTGCGGCAGATAGGGGCTCTGAGTCACAGGGAGGTTGAGTATGAATTTAAGGAAGTCTTTTGGCTCATCCATGAGAGGTCTGAAGAACCTATAATTCCTGATTTTTGGGGCGGGAGGGGGGTTCCCACTGCTACCGAGATGAAGTTATAAGATGTTAAACTGCATAGGTAGAATGTGTGTGCATGTGTTTAGAAAATTGATGGAGGGGATATTTAACACTTGATGATCACTGTATTAGATTCATCTCTGAGCAAGAGTGCAAGTATTTAAAAAGAAAAAAGTGTAAACAGCAATCTCTACTCTATGGAGGTGGTGAACAGGGAACTGATAAAGCATTACAAATTTTTATGAAGCTTGAGGTTTTTATAGCTATTAATACTGTTTATCAATGTTATTTTAAAGCATACTTCGAATACCTCTTTAACATATTATGGTTCTCACTGAGTTTTGCATGTTATTAGGCAGATGGTTCTTCCATGACTGAGAGACCGTGCCTAAATACTTAGGTGCTTTGTCCAAACCTGCACAGTGAGTGTGTAGTAGAAGAGAGATGGGAACAGAGTAATATTAGTTAGCTTGCTGTGCTGCTGCTTTGCTCTTTAGTCAGTGGGCAAAAACTGATGCTTCGCATGTGTAGCGACATTATTCAGAAAATCTCTTTGCCTGCCCCGGAAGAAGAACAACGAGCTACATGTGAGGTAGAAACAACACAGCCGTGTCTACTTCCAAGCATATTTAAAAAGGACAGAACTTGACTTTGGACTTGACATGGGCCAGAAGTGAGAAAGTAATGCTTAGGATGTGATAGGGAACATGAACACAAAACATCGCGAACATGGCTGGTAGGACTGTATCACAGTTCAGATACTGGGCCTTCAGCTGAAGCCCTGCCAGCAGATGCTTGTCAGTGCTGTGTGTGCTTTAAGGGTTCAAAAACCTTGTATCTTGCCCTGACAGCCAGATTGCAGAAGCTGGTGAGGCTGCAAGAATTATCTGTGGCCACTAGATGACTCCTTCAGCCTGCTGGTAGGGAAACTTGGAGCTGATAAAAGCTGTGGAGGTGAAGAGCTGGTATGGGAAGGAGAGGGCTGGTTTTGGTCCGTACTGAATGAGGTGGACTGAAATAAGCGGGTTATGTATTTCACAACTGAAGGAAGTGTTAACATGTTTTTTCGTTTGAGTTGAAGTAGTTGCAGGATAATATACCTCTACAAATTCCTAATTTGTGAGGTTTGATGATATGTACTTTGGAAGCATTTGCCAAAAAAAAAAAAAAGTCCAGACCTCCTTAAGGTCAGGGTGGATTTTACTGAGGTGATGAAAATGTGAAGAAGCCAATTTTTCAAGTTGTACTACTTGTTGACTGGACTATAAGTGATACCTTGTTTTATGTTGTTACAACTGTTGTTGTAACTGTTGTTACAACTGCTACAACTCTTATTTTGCGAGCTTTCAAAAAAATAAAAATCCCCCACCAAATCCCCCACCCAAACCAGCAGCAACGTAATGCTATCTTTGCCTCTTCTTTGCATCTTGTAGATGGATGGATGAATCCTGTTAGGCTGGAAAAAATTGAACAGGCTATATTGAAATTAAAGCCCTGGCAGAATTTCCACAAACTCCCTACAGTTTTCACTGCATAATCAGAGGGTCCACTCACCCTGCGATGCTCAGGATTAAATAATCTTCCTGTCATTTAGAGACAGCGGAAACAGTGCTTCAGTTTCATAAACATGTATTTGCCAATGTCTGTACTAAGCATGTAGTCACTTTATCAAGGTAATTAGATGACAAGGTGGTACTGGTTTTGCTCCATGTGTTTCTCTGACATCCATTTTTATTTCTGAGGTGTAATGATGAATCATTAGTTGCTATTAAATATGACCAGTTCCTGGTGCAAAGTATGTGCTGGATAAAGCACTAGTCCACATGGCTGATGAAATTTATTTTTTCAGAATTTTTTTTGTCAGCCAAGAATCCTATAGAGATGAGACTTGGCCCTGAACTATGACTTGATCTGTGAAGATTTTTATATTATTCTTTGAAGTTGTAATGTTTGAGTGCTTCAGCGTTCATGGTAAGCATAGTGCTAGTCCTGATTTTAAACTTAATACACAGTGAGAGTGCATGACTGCTTTTAAGTAAGGGTTAGGCATACCAGCCTTTCTGCTTCTGTCATGTTTGGAAGTTTTCTTCAGCTACAGTTTTCCCTTTTCTCTCTTAAATACTTAAGTCCTGTTGATAAGTCCAAAACCCCTTCTGAATCAGCTTCCAAATACACAATTGTGGATTAAGTTGAGTCTTTGCAAACCAGGACTAGAATTTTCTTGACTCAGACCTATGTCCCTTTTGAGGGTTATGTTTGCCCAGCAACATGTTAGGGTTTAGTTCTTTGAATGTGTCAAAGACATGATATGAAAGCAGCTGTTATATGGGATTTTCAGTTACACTTCCTACATGCATGAATAGAAAGTATGTAATACCTACAGTTCTTCATTTATATATGCAAACATCCCCTATCTCTTGCTCTCTTACATTAAAAATATGCATACCTTGTCATACATGCACAGGCATCCTTCCCTTCCTCCCTACCTTCTTTTCTGCCCCCAGACCCCATACTTTAGGATTTATAAGTTTAAAAGCCATGCTATAGCAATTTCATATTGGTCTAAAGGGAAACTGCATGACCCATAACTTAAAACTAGACTAATGATTTGTAAATGAAGTTTGATAGAACTGAGGAGGAGAAATATTGAAATGAGGAAACTGGTTTTCAGAATTTATTTAAACCATTTCCACCCTTCTTGCTGCTGTTTCCATTATTTTATTTGTTACACTGAATGTTCTATTTAACTTGCTTTCTGAGATTTCAATGGTTTTATCTGTTCACTTAAAAGCTCTAGTCCTAAGCAGATCCCTTGCTTTGCTTAACTGAAAGGTCATGGAGGAAGGTTCAGGGGTAAGGCTAGGGAGGAAGCTGATCACCATCTATTTAAACTTACTTGGTTTGGGTGAATTCAGTGCTTTAATCTCTTACGTGCAGCAAGAGCAATAAAATTATTAGTAGTAGTTGTGCTGCTGGATGTTAATATTAGACTAGTAAAATTTTTAAAAAAAGAAAAAGGAAAGAAAAAACACCTAATCTTGTAGTTCTCATTAACTTCTCATTCTTAAAAGTGTTTCATTGTTGGATTTATGCTACTTTTCCTGCTGCTGTCAGTGATGGTTGTAGATATGAATAGAAGGCAGCATGTAGCATGCATCAAAGTGAGGTGAATGAGCTGAGTTGGAAACTTACCAAGCTCGAGCTAATCTGGCAGTGAAAATGACATGAGGGGCTTAATTTTATTTAGAGCTTTGCAAATGGTGAGGCATTCCTGTGTGTGCATGTGCGCTGGTCCTACCTCCGCCGGCCTCTGCCAGGTCCCTCTTCTTGTTCTTCTGGGCCCCGAGTGACATGCTGGGATGTGTACAGGTTATCAGCTGTGAGGGCATCTGGCGTTTCAGGAATTAGTTGGGCTGCTGCGGCAGTCGGAAGCACAAGTGATGGTGCTGTATATTATGCTCAACTTCCTCTCTCAAGTGGCTGAATTGAATGAAGCGGCAAGGAAAGGGCTGAGTGAGGTACCATTAGCCCTCCGCAGACCTCTAGCTCACGGGACTCTGTGTGCTTGCCTGCCTACCTGTCTGCTTCTTCCTTGTTCATCAACTATCATGTGCTGATAGAATAGCCAGTCCCTTTGATATTACTTTGTTTCAACCCTTAGCATAGTAAACTTTCAGAATGGTCAATTAGTGTACTTTGTAATGTTATGTCCTGTTGTACAAAGACCCAGGGAAGGGAGTACTGAGGATGGTCAGGCTGAGACAGATAATGAGGGTTGCATTGTGTTTCTTTAGAAAAAAACCCCTGCAAAACAAACTCCTTCAGAGTCTGAGAAACATTTTTGAATGAAGAGGACAATTTTGTTTGAGACAAGGTTGCACAGCAGTTTTACTTTACACAAATTACTGGATTTAGGATTGAGAAGTAAAGCTTCAGATATTTCTTACCCACTTCCAACAGTTTTCCCCTCAAATACAAGCAGCTGATTAGGAAGTAAGATTCAACTGTAAACTTGAAATCCTGTTGAGGACTGTTAGCAGTTGTCCTTGATGAAGTTTGCCTTTTTCTTTTATGTATTGGATTAAGTAGCTGTAAACTGAATGTGTCTTAAAACAAGAGCTCCTAAAACTTTTAATTGCTCCTGCAAAAAACCCAAGATATTTTCATGCCTTAACCTTGTATTTTGCAAAGGTCTATATCTGCATTACTATCGGCTGAAGCACAGGTAACATTGCAGTAGCGTTTTCATGAAGTTTCTGACAGCTGGAGTCTTTCCCAGCATCAGCTTTAGAAGTTGGGTTTCATTTCCTAGTGCCAATATTGACACAGTTCTGAGACGGGTGTATTTAGTGTTCCTTCTGAAGAGGGTATGTTCTTTGATGTGCATCCAGAAAATTGTTTTGGTGTGGGTGGGATTTCTGTTGTACACGGGCACAGGGGTTCCCTCTAGGATTAGATTTCCTCAATCTCCCAAAGCTGCTTTAAGATGAATACTTTTTGTACTGCTTAGAATTGGATTTGGTGTAAAAGCCTGTTGCAGTGCTTTGTGTAGCAACTGCCTAGGCTACCCTATGGTGCACAAGAAGTCCTCCTCAGCCAGGGTGACCAAACTCCTACCATCATCTTTACCCATCCTGGCCTTCAGAACAGGAAACCTATGGGAAGAGAGTGCTGAAATACTTAAACAGCAGTTGTTAGTACTAATACCTCATTCTAGTATTATATTGGTGCTAATTTCACTGGTTTATTGAGAATCCTTTGAAGTCAGTCATAATCTCAGTCTGTCTTCTTTCCAGCATAGTATTTCCAAGTAAATTGCAACTAACAATCTAAGTTGTGCCAATGCATCATGCTGGACAAGATGATACATTTGTTTTTTGCATGTGCAGTAAGAAGGATGAAGAATCTGTGTTTATGTAATAAAGCTTGGTTCTCTAACTGAGGTTACAGCAGAAACTCTGCGTAAGATGGTGCTAGAGACCTCAAAGTAACACCTTACACTGGCCAAGCTGGCAGCCAGGAGTCTTTTTCTCAAGCCATTGAAAGCTGTAGATTGAGTTTCAGGACAGATGAACTGTTTGTAGCAGGGCTTTTACAGCCTGAGGTGGGCTGTAGCAGATCCTGCCTGGAAGTAGAGTCCTGAGGGTAACTAGTTGATGCACATTCTGAATTTCTAAATTGCTTCTGTTATTCCCCCTCATATGTAAAGGAGCAGCAAAACAGGTTTCAAATACAGTGCTTGATATTTATTTGAATGTAATAACCATTACATCTGTGTGATTGACAGGTTATCTCAATTCATCTTGTGGTATATTTCTCCATCAAGCACTGAAAGTTGGTAGAGGTCTGTAGCACCTCAGTTTGTGATAGAATAGAGAGCAAGTTCCATAGATGTGATTGCACAAACGTGTTAAACATTACTCATTTAAAAAACAAAACAAAAAACCAAACAACAAAAAACCCCAACTGTAGATTCAATATGCATAACTTTGTGTATACAACAGTTTTGTAGTCATCCTTGACATTCTGCTGTTGACTATCCGTACCACTAGAATGGGTAATGAAACACTGAATAGAGTTCTTAACACTATATTGTTGTATTATTTTTTTTCACAACAGCTGAATCTTACTGGAAATGCTTTACAAATATGTTAACAATACATTCATTTTATGGAAGAAACAACTAAATTACATTTATACTATGTTGGAGACTCAAAGTATGCTTTTTTTGTCTAATAGACATGTACATACACAGATCAGGCATAGTAAGGAAATCTAGCTGGAAGCTTGAAGAGTTGTCTTGATGCCACTTTTTCCTACGCTGATACAGACACAAGGACTGGAACTGGATGTTTGAGGGCATTTGTCCAGAAAGCATGAAAACTAGCAGTCCCATGTTAATTTCTTTTGTTTCCTGACAAAGTTTTATAAAACCTGACATTTTATTATTAAAAACGTTTAAATACTAGCAAGATAATCTGTGGCTTTTCCTCTCACGCCTGCAAAAAAAAGGTTTAGTTGACCACTCTGATAAGGTCTATAACTGCACGATTACATAGTGTTGGGGAATGAAGGAACACGCTATGCTGTTCAGCAAATACAGTCCACAAATACAGGTTAATGGTTAACTACATTTAAGGCTGGAAATGATCGTATAGTAATTACAGTTAATTATGAGACGATACAAGTGCATTGCCATGCGATGTCCTAAGAACACACTGTAACTTGAAAATGCGTTGTTAGGAGAAGGATTTGAGTATTACTGCATCATCTTAAGACAGAAATACCATTCTTCAATATAAAATCACCAAAGAGCCTTCATGGCTAAGTCTGGTGTTAATGTGCAGTCTCATCTCCTTCAGTGAAAGTTTCATATATGTACCTCTAAAGAGAAATCAATCTGTTCTTAGTTTAACTGCAGTGATAACGATGTGTCCAGCTGTGCAGTTTGCCTGTGCTTGGTCCCGCAGCAGTGCATAGAGCAAAGGGAGTTTCTTCCTGATGCATTTTTGGAACTATTTGGGAGCTTGTTCCTCTTAGTTGCCTTCAGGCAACTCCTAGCATGCTATGTTTCGTCTTCTGCATATCTCTTGGCTATGCACCAAGGTGCGACATTTAAGAGTGTGCTGTGTTCCCCTATGACTCTTCTCCTTTTCTGGGGCAACCTCTGTGAAATCAGGATTTTTATAGCCAGTTTTCCTTGCCTTTCTGCCCTTAAATAAGAGACTGTGGCAGAACAAAGAATTGGCTTTCCTGATGATTTTTTTTCCCCAAGACAAAATTAATCTGTTCTTCATCCTATGTTTTTTGTCCTTTTTATAATACTACTAATGATTTTTATTATTATTAGTTTACACCTTCTGCCGAAAGTCAGATTCTGCCCCAAAAAAAAATGACAGGGACTTCTGTGCGTAGCCCGTCTCACCGAAGTTTTACAGGTTCAACAGGAGTACTGCTATGAGTGAGGGCTCACAGGCCACAGCTCTTAAGTCTTGATCTTGAGAATATTTACACTTAAGCGTAACTCCTTCACCAAATCTCCCTTCTGTTGACCTCAAGGATTACTTGTGTATTTGAAATGGAGCTCAAATGTAAGCGCTCGCAAGTTGGTGACTAGAGATGGGGTAGGCAGAGTGTAAATGCACTGCTGCAAAGGGTGGCTTTCATTTTCCTGCCCCCAGGGTATTGATTGGCCATCCAGGTGGTCTACTCGACCTCCAGCTACTGCTCCAGAAGGGTGAGCATCTTCTGGGCGACCACTGGCATATCTGCCAACCCCTGGGGAGGTCTTGGGTAGTCCAGCACTTCTCATGTGCTAACAGCCACTGAAGGCCTGTTTTTAGGCAAAGATATCCTATCCTAAGTAGCTTGACTCTATTTCAGAGTAATGAAATCTTTACTGAACAGGCAAAATTGAGATAAAGGTACTGCCTCATAGCCTTTGAAAAGTAACTTTTCTGAAACTCTTAATAAAAATGCAATAATTACTGAAATTGTTGTCAGGGTTGTGACCAGCCACTGCATCAGTCTCCCAAGGCAGTCATGGTTGTCCTGGGGGAGTTTCTTTAATATGCTGGGAATGCTCACAGTGTTGGAAGGCATGCTAAGGAAGAGGTGCAGGACTGATGGATGACAGTGGTTGCATTGGTCTGTGTGTGGTATCGATGGAGGGGGAAAAAAATCATTGTCCTTCAGCCCATTCAGGTTACTTCAGTTCTCTGTCAGCCTTCCCATTAATAATGTTTAAAAAACAGCTCTGTGGCATCTGTAAATGCCTTTTATGAGGAGAGGAGAAAGTACTTACATAGATGCTTTCTGTAATTACACGTTAAAATAAGTACTTGTATCTCAGTGATTGCACAAAGCAATTAAGGGCCCAAGACGTCAGCATTTCTTGAAAAAAAATTCACTTTTTTTTTTTTAATCTTTTGTAAGTTTGAATTGTTTTTCAAGTGATTTATAACTGACCACTCACGGTGAAACTAATTTGGGGTAACTAATCATAATTGAATTTGTTACGTCATAAAAGGCAGTTAATTTAAAGCCACTTTCTATTGTATAGTACAGAAACAAATATGTGATTTCTCAGTGGAGCATAATAATCCCTAGGTGACACCTAATGCTCCTTATTACTGCCTTACTGGGAATCTTCCAGAGGAGTTAACTGGTGGTGTCCCTTGTTTTCGAGAAAGATGGAATGGATGGACATCCTAGGTTGCTGGCTAGATAGATACTGAAATAGAGCCCTCTCAACACCTCCAGTGCTGTATTCAGTCTCACATGGCCTCTCAATTTTTACAGGAAAAGCCAATGATGACCAGCAGCACTAAACATAACAAACTTCCCTAATTAAGATCCAGAATTTGGGGAAGACTGTGCAGTGGTGCCTGTTGAGAAAGTACACTTCCTTGAGGATTCCTGCGTAGGAAGGTTTTCCTCATACAGCTGGCTCCTCAGTGGTGTGGGTGCTGTCACTGAGCAGCATCCAAACGGGTCCATTTTCACGGATCTAAATAGGAAAAGCTTTTGGGAAAGCCATGAGCGCCTATGTAGGCATATGGGCTACCTGGCTTCTTGCCAGCAGAGCTCCCCTTGAGTCGCAGTAAGATGATGCTCCTGTCCCAGCACACCTCCTTTTTACTGCACCCAAATTTATGTGAGGGCTGCCTTGAAAGTTGAGCTATTACCTCTTCTGCCTAAGTTCCATGGACCTGAAGAAGAAGGAAAAGGCTGAAAATGTATTTGAAGGCACACTTGGATGAAAATTATGAAAGATTGCAGAGTATTGCAAATCTATACCTTTATAACTAGTTTATGTAATCTAAAACTAATGCAATCTAAAACTTGGTACTGTGGTATAGTTTTAATGTTATATTCTTGAGATGAAACAGCAAAAGCAACTAGGATTATTTTTTACCTTTAGAAACCCAGCTTTGTTCTCAAACTCTTTTAAGTCTGTTTTAAAATACATCTTTGTGGACTTGTAATCATACTTAAAATACGTTTATTTCCTTAATTTAAATGCAGTGCCTCCCATTTTGAGGCTGACTGGAGAGAGGTTGTGAAGTCGGCAGCCTCACTTTGAGAGTCCCTACTTTCCATCAAATTAGCTTGGATCGGAAATCTTCGGTGGTGTTCTTTAGTAAGACCATTGCCTCTGTCAGAGCTGATGTACTGAAAATGTATATGGATACAAACACATCAGATATACTTGGAAAAGGATTGTTTTCTTTTCCTGCCATTTAGCTTGATCGTAACCTTTTTGTATGTGGGTTAATCCTGCTGCTCTCAGTGTGTATAGCTACTGGCTTTAATAGAAAGCCTGATATAGGGTATGCACACGGTCTTCTAAATATATGCAACAATGGGGGTAAATGTAGAACTTGCAAAAAAACCAAATCTTGTCTAACTAGGAAAAATATTTTTCCTGCAGTTTATTTGGTACATATTTCTGTGTTTTTTCCAGATTCTCAGCATGCCTAGCATCTAAGTTTTTAACTCTTTTTTTTCAACTTTAGTGCTTCCGTGGGAAGTCTATCTAATAAAACTTGAAGATAACTGTTAGGGCAACACTTCTGAGATCTTATTTATTTTTGTACACCAGGAAATAGGACTGCAAACCTGTTGGCTGATGCTTGAACAGCATGTTGGGGGCAAAATAATTTTTTAATGCTAAATTGCAGATATTTAATATCTGGGCCTATTATTTAGACCATCTTCTATAATCTGGTTGATCACAAGGTGTGAAAGTAGCCACTCCAGTTGATTTTATATTTTTTTTGTTTTTTTTTTAGAAACTGACAACTGCAATGTAGGAAAAGGTATTTTAGTATTGAGGAGTATTTTGCTGCACTATGGTTTTTGGGGTGGGTTTTCTGTTTGTTTGGGTGTGGGGGGGGTTTTGTTTTGTTTTTCTTCATGATTTTGTGGGGTGAGAGAAGTTAACAAAATTTTTTTGATACTTTTTTCCCTCATGCATCATCGTTTAGTATTTAATAGTGTTCTGTAGGATTAAGAAGAATTACTAGTCATAACTTCTCACTGTACTGTTTTTCCAGTCTCTTGTAAAAGAGCTCTAATTTTTAAATAAAGTCTGTTAGATGATTTAAAAACAAAACAATGGAGAAGATTTTATCATTAATCTTCTTTCTTTCTGTCATGAGGGCATATTCATACTTTTCCAATTTATTTTTGGTATTAAAAGAGAATCGAATAAGGATAAGGATCCTGTTGAGCTGAACATAGCACAAATGAGCCTCGAAAGATAAATTGCACTCCCAAGCACTAACCATCTAGAGTCACAGTTACTTTAGCTTATTAAATGGCGTGGTTATAGTTCCAGACATAGGACTGCTTGCAGCGATTTTGCACACCTACCTGTCTGTCCATCCGTTCCACCGAAATGCTTCTGCAAAATTAGAAATGTGGCTTGAAGGTGGCTGGTGTGTGGACTAACTCGGGAAGCATGCCAGTGGGAGGTGGAAGAGAGCGCTCAGGAATTGCCCGTAAATTCAGCATCATATGAAAAAGGCTTGTGAGGCTGCAGGCTAGTTGTAGGGTTTCTGTGACAAATCTGCTGAATGCAGAAGCTGGAAGAATGACAGGAATGTGCATTGTTTGTCATGCTCAATGCAGCTTGGGGTAGCTGAGTTAATTGGGTTCTTCCTGGGGTTTTACTGTGCTTGATACAGTTAATCGTAGGCCTGATTCTGTCTTGTCTGGCAGCTCTGTTATCCTGTTGGGCTGAGTGTGGGAGAAAGGGAGACAGGTCACATGCACAGAAACTGGTCTTGCAGACAAAACCTGGTGGGTAGCTTTGGTGACGCAGAGCTGAGGCTGTGATCTGCTTATCCACTTGCAGTTCTGTTGGCTCTGTGGTGGTAATAGGACTAAGAACTAATAAAACTCACTTCTGTCGTTAAAGTGAGCGCTGACAGGGAGATTATCTGCTGAGTCAGAAAATGTCAGTTTTGTGTCGCTACTTCTAGGAGCATGGGCTTGCGGAAAGGATATTTACTCCTAATGTAATTTTTGTGCTTTTGTACTTTCTCCATTTTGTATAGTAAATAGCAGTTTGGCAGTGCAAAGTTTTTAATTTGGGACAATCCAGTTAAAATGTGTGTAGTTAAAGAAAGCCAGATGAGATTTTGAAATTGGTATTGTTCAGAATAATAAAGGAGTACATGTGTGTCTGTGCTGGAGTTGAAATGTCCCTTGTTACTAGTGTTTGCAGAATTAATGAGACATCAGTATGTTGATTTCTTATTATTTATTTAAAAATAACATGTAGGTTGCTGTTACGCATAGGAGGATGGGACAATTTAACAGAGAAAAAGTGTCCTGTGGAGTATAAAGTAGCAGTATAACAAATTTTGCAGAAAGCTTCCTTCTTTTGCAGTCTGTTGTTTGTTCAGGTTTTGTGTGTGTGTGTACATACATAAACTAACTTTATATACAATATTTTGTCTATTGCATACTAAATAGGAGGCTTGAAAATTCCCTCCCCAGATGCCGAGTTTATAGAAGTGAAATCTGAGCCTGTCCCAGTGTATTTCTCTAAATATCTTCATGGTTCCATCAAGCTCTGACCAGGGAGTTTGCTTCATGCCCAGCATTTCACTACAGCAGGAGGCCAGGAGTTTCCATGTCATCCTTTGAAACGTGCTGGTCCTTGCTCAGCAGATGAGGAGGGCAGTTTCAACTGCCTAGATAATTTTCTTACAAATGGGTTGGGATGGAATAATGAATACGGCTTGTAAGCTGTATTACAGCTTCATCCCAAACTCTGAATGCTGTAGTGATACAGTGGGCAGCTGAACCTTCTCGTTCTAGCACAGGGCCAATTCCAACCATTGGGGGGAGGAGGGAAAAAAAAAAACCAACACAAAAAACCAGGCATCCAAGAGCAATGGTTGATTACCGATCTGTCCTTTTTGAATGAAGCTGGACAAGGATGCTTTTTCAACTTTGTGGGTTTTAATTCCCATGCATGTGACTTACGTTTTTAAACATTCCTCTGCAGCTATGAGCTTTGTCATCTTTTCCTCTGGAGGAAAGTAGAAACCACTGGATTTCAAGAATTTGCAACATGCTAATGGGATAATCATACCATCTAACTTTCCATATCTGTGTGCATGAGTTGAACATAGAATATGATTTGGAAGTATGAAAGATTACTTCCCCAAATACCACACAGTGAGCTATAAAATTGTCTAGTCGGACAGCATGGGTGGAGCTGTTTCTGTTTCCATTCCCAGGGTGGCTTTTCATCCTTCCAGGTATATTCCATTGCATGAGGAGGATCTTTAAGAGGATCAGGGTTCAGGAACAGTTTCCTCAGTGATCTCCTGCAGGACACCTGAAGAAATGACTCATCTAGTAGCGCTTTAACATTCTTGGCCTTAACGTAGGGATGCCAAATGTTCGCTTTTGCAATACATAGTTAGAATTTGTGAATAGATAATTTCCTTTTCCCCGATTGATTCAACCTCATATCAAACACATACTCTCTTTGAAAACCCAGTTCCTCTCATCTCCTTTTTTGGTGTTTGAATGTGTGTGTGTTTCCTTTCAGATCCTAAAAAAAAAAAGCAAATCCCACTTGCAGATTGGTGGGGTTTATTTGTGGGTTTTGTGTGTGTGTATGTTAGGGTTGGGTTTTTTTTGTTTGGTTGGTTGGGGGTTTTTTGGTTTGGGGTTTTTTTTGGTTGGGTTTTGGTTGGGTTTTTTTTTTTTTTGAGGGGTTATTTTTTTGTTTGATTGGGTTTTGTTTGGAGTTTTTTGTTTCGTTTGCATGTGTCACTTACTGCCTCTGTCTTACCTAGAGCAGTTTGCATGTCTTTAGCATTCTGTGCAGCCTGAGACCTTCCTGTAAGATTCAGGTTTTTGGTTTGTTGCTTTCCTCTAGCAAATCATGTGGCTTCCATGGTGCCAAAGAAAACCGAATCGAACTAGCTTAATTTTGTTCTTGATGAGAACGAGTTTAATGAACTCCACTGGTCAGTTTATCTTTATGGTGTGAATCCAGCCTTCTTACATGCTTTTTTCAGTCCCACCTTATCTTACAAGCAGGAAACATCAGAATTCAAATGTTTTAACATTCAAAGGGCGGGAGGGAGATAATGCTTTAATATCACTCAATTTGCATATTTTAGTCACTAGAGGGCAGACTTGTACTTCTGAATAAATTAGTAACTGCAAACTAATCATTAATTAGATCCGAAGAAGTAGAAATAGTTGCATAATAAAAATAAAAATTTTCGATGCATGTTTTTTAATAACACAAATAGAAAAAAATATCATTTTCATTTTAATTATAGTTAAAGATGCTTCATTAAGGATTTCATTGTTGCTGTGTTTTCTGAATTGCTTCAGTGCTCTGAAATTTGCTTGCTCTGATTTATTTCAAATAACACTGACGGGATTGGTGGCAAGCTTGATTCCCTTCTGTCTCCGACTTTGTACATATGTTACCTTGTAGAAACTGTGTATGTGCATATGTACTGTGCTGTGCTCAAAGTCTACTGAGTCCACTAAATTTTCTTTTCAGTGAACTAACAAAAGAACATTGCAGATAGAAATGAGTCACCTGATATTTGGGGCCAAAATCACTATTATTGCACTATATCACTATAATTACTTTCCCAGTGTGAAGTTTGAAGACTGTTCTACCATGCAGATGGGAAGCATTTTGCAGCGGTATAAGAGATGACATGCACCAACAGAGAATAAAGCCAAACTTTGTCTTTTTAAGGAACACATAGGACATACCTTACAATTAAAGTAGTAGTAAATTAACTTACAATTAATGGCTTTAGTAATTTTCTTTTAAATTACATTGAGGTTAATAAAAAGCAGCCTTCTCCCAATCTTAGAATTTCATGCCCACTTACTTGTCTTGGCTGCAATTTCCCTTTTTTATCCCCCAATAGCAGGTATGTTAATAAAGTATAGTAACAGAATTGATTTGCTCAACACTGTCTTGTGGATCATAAACATAACTCTGTTTTATTGCTTGTTATCTCAGATTTCAAAACCAGCCAGAGAACATCTTGGTTGTGCCTATATTGTAGTAAAAAGTTCATTTAGCAATGGTGGCAGCAGTTTGATTAGTTGATAGAGATATTAAGTGTGCTGATACCTGGCATAAGAATGTTGGAGGGGGTGATTATCAGCTATTTGTGATAAAATTCCTTTTCATTTCACACAAGAATTTAGAAAAACAGTCTTCAAAGAGATGTTGCTATTAACAGCTCCTCCTTTCATGGGTTTCATGGTATCGACTATTTTAAAAGTTCAGCTATTAAACTTATGTTCAGTTAAATTTTTGACTTTAAAATGCCTGACTTTAATTAAAGTAACCCCCCAATGATCCTATTTAAAAAAAAAATATCTTGCAAGTGCAAGTCCTTGAAGCTTCAGATCTAGACACCAAACTACAGAGTACATAATGACTTTTATTTGAAATCATAGAACTAATTGTTGACTCAGTCCCATTTACCTGGAATCTCCTCTGGTCTTAAAATGTTCTCTGTAAGACTGGATCTTCTACTTAGCTCATTAATAGTATAAGTATCTTGATAGAGAGCAACACCACCAAAAGGGCCTTTTCTTATCTTTCATTTTCCCTGAGCTCACTCTCTATTGGTGCATTTTCATTTTCAGCAGTGCTAGCACAAAGACTGGTAAACATCCCCCTGTGCAGGCCCTGAGAAAAGAGCAGTGACCTCGATTATGCACAAACATACCTCTCAGTTTGGCAAAGACCTGTTGTGAGTTGGTGTTCAACAGAGCCGAAGCGAAAGGACATGCGTGTTGTTCACATACAAGGTTTAGAATGCAGTACGATTTCTTCCTTTTAGTACAAAGAACTCTTGCAACATGCTTTGTTTCTTAGCTGAATAATTCCTGCAGTTTGGGTGAATGGACACTAAATTTGTGTGGCTCATTGACAAGGGCTAAAATGTGAGATGAGAAACAGTAAAGAAGAATATATGCAAATATGAGATATTTTCCCACCTTCTCTCACTTATAAGCGCATTACCAGTTGTCTGTAACAACAGCAGGTACAGCCTACTCAGATTGAAATTATGATACTTGAAGGTGATACTAGACTGCAGCATTGTGCTTGGCTGATAAGAGCTGCCGTGGCAGCCTTCAGAAGGTGCTTGCTGAAGAGGTTGACTGTTGTGAGACGTATCATGAAGACACCTTCATTTGAATAAACACTTGAGAGGTCACAAAGGCTTTTGAAGGCTAATTGACACTTGTGTTTCAGCTTGTCTTTTCTGGATCTCCTTGTCTCCCTTTATACCTCTGCCCGCCCCCGCCTGCCTTTTTTGCTGATTTGTGGTTCCCTGGACTGCTCAGCTCTTTTCAGATGGTCGTGTTCACTTGCCTTGCTCTGACTGCCCTCTGTATAGCTACAAGAACATGGATGTATGCTCCTCTCCTCCTCACTAAAGACTTGGCTTTAATGTTTTGCTTAATTTCTTTTTCTAGTTTTCCTGAATGATGAAACTGGGGTGAATCAGGACTGAAAAGAAAATAAAAGTTTATCTTACCCATTTAATGCACTTTTATGAAGTAGTGCTCAGGGAAACAAGCAATATCATTACATTCAGGTGTTCTAGTATCATCAAATGATTAACCTTTGTTTGCACTAAACATTTCACGCTCTAGGTAAACATTATTTCTGTGCAGACTGTATTAGACTACGGATTATGCTGATGATCTACAGCTGCTTGCAATGGATGCCATTTTGGGAACACTTGGAGAATTAAGAGAATTGGTTACATAGAATTAAAATTAGAATTTAAAATCTGGTTCACAGTTACCTGTTTATAGTTCCCAGAAGCTTTTCATTGAACAGTAATATATTTTATATGTGGTTCTAAATAAATATCAGGTACAGCCTATTGTACCAAGGTTATAAAGATATTTTAGACTGGGGAGCACACTACAATGAACATGTTAGGTGTACTGCAATTAGACCGACATTCTTCAGGACCTGTCCTCTCATGCTTCAGGTGTCTGTGCACAGGCATCTTCCTGGTCTCAGTAGCTTCATTGATGCCATGCAGGTACTTGTTTCATGGTTAATGTATTCCCACATGGGCAACTGGGAGCTCTTGCTGTTCTCTCTCGGAAGTTGTTGCACAGCAATAGCAGTATGTAGAGCAATTACATGGCGCTCTGTGCCCAGTTTACAGGCAAACGTGCGGTGTCAACCACTTCTTTCCTGTGCTGAATAGTCCTGTGTCTCTGGGAGCAGGTCCCATATGCTGACTTGGAAAATACTGTCAAGACAAAGAGGCGGTCCCCAGTAGTTCAGAGTGGTCTGAAAGAGCCCAGGAGCACACATAAGGAAATACCACTGTTTTTTTTCAGCTGTCTTCTCACAGCAATGTTTGCAAACTTGCCCAAGCTATATAAACATTCAAGTGAAAGTAACTTCTGTTCGTATTGATAATGTTAGGAATCATTATGCCTTATGCCAAGCTTTGTCTTAACTAGAAATTCTGTCGCATGACTTTATTCGGGGGCATAAGCTGAACTAACCTATGAAAATTATGTTTTTCCTTTTGAAATTGGTTAACAAGTGGATATCATTAGATCAGCCCTTTTATCACTCACCCTGTTCCCCCCAGAGGGAAAGCTGTGGAGAAAGAAAAAGGAAAATTTCTTTTGGAACTCAAGATAAATGCATTCTCTTCTCAGTCCTATGTCCCTCTCTCTCTTCATCTTGTGTAAAGCAGGTGGCAACAACCTGTCCTCATTCTGGTGGATGCATGGGCACGTCAGTAGGTATTCAGATGAGATGCCTCTGTATTATTTTCTTCCTTGTTTTGTTAGTTTTGGGGTTTTTTTTATTTTTCTTTCAGCCTCCTAGAATTAAAATCTCTTGGGAGTTACCAGGCAAGACTTGAGGCCCATTGGGAGGTGATGGTGAAGAGCGCTTTCCATGCTTGTATCACCCTCTGTTTGATTTTTCAGGTGGAAGTCCATGTGGATAAGCCCCTGATGAGTTTCTGCTTTCTGTAATTCTGAACTGTACCCAGGATCAAAACATGGATTAGCTGGGATAGTTCTCAGCTCTCTAGCTTCTTTGTGAGCCTTTTCCAATTCGGAGGTTGGTTACAATTTGGTACAGCTTTCTGTACCAGACACACATGTGTCAGGTACTCTTTAAGCTGTGAGGCCCTTAGGCCAAGTGTTACATTGCTTGAGTGTTTGGAAAAGACCGCATGTGAAACATAGAAAGTTTTGGTATCATACAACTCCCTCATGAAAAAGCTTTGTAGTATGGGTGATGTTTTTTGCATCAGTGACTCTTAGTGAGCTGGTAGATGAGACCAGGCCACTGCTGTGAAGCTGGCTGTTGTAGGCTGTGGGGATACACCTGCAGGTTTGTTTGCAGTTCCTGCTTGCTTGATGGCATTTCTCAAACTTGATTCCTTCAAAAACAGGGAGTATTTGAAGTGTTACCAGGTGTGTTCATCACTTCCATGCTAAGCAGATAAGCGGCATCCTAATGAGCATTAGGAGTTGCCATTCGGTTTTCAGTTATGTCGCCATGGTGCTTTTGTTTCCCATGGAGATGGTGGCAGCCTGGGTCTGGGGGGGCTCCTGAGCCCATGTGCCCAGGCTTGGGTGGGCACCTCCAGCCTGCAGTGCTTCCAGGCTGTACAATCTTCACTAGGAATAATTTCTTTGCTAGAAATTAGGTGAATACTTCAGAACTTTGAAATATTTCTTCTTTCTAGTTGGCGTTGGTTTTAGCAGCAGTTGCCATTTGTCCAGGAGTCCTGATGGGAAGAACATGAGTAAATTTTACCCCTCTCAAGCCAGAGGTAATGGTTTGTAGAGCTCAGGAGGGCACAAGGAGTTCACTGATAACACAGGGCAGATCCTGTAGGTACGGTGAATCAGTGTAGTCAGCTGAAGAAGGTGGCCTGTCTGAGGTTGTGACCTGTGACTTAAAATAGGTAATGAGATTCAAGAATATGGTGGTTAGCCATGGCATCTAATACTGTCTCACTGTTCAGGGAGATGCCTGCTTCCCCATTTTCCTCTAACTCAAGGTGATATTTATACCTTTAATATCATCTTGGATTAAGCCTCAGTGAATCCCCTACTGTGCCGTTTCCTTCATGCAGCAATTGAGGAGCACAGGGCACACGTTGAGCTCCAGGCAGTCCTCGTTTGCTTTTGATTCTGGGCAGCAGCTTTGTTGGGTTAGGGTGAGTTGAATAACCAGTATCTGGCCAGCATCTGATTCTGTGTCTGAGCCTCTTAACAGTGTGTTCAGTCACGAACAAATGGGTTGAGGAATGTCACTGATCTGCAAACCTGTATCTCAAACTTTGGCTGTAGTAGGATAGCTTTCCATTACTATGGTGGTGGCCAGCCTGTTGCAGTCACTCGCCAGCTGCTGCTGTGTCCACCTTTGTACCATGAGAGATGCGTTAAGAGCTGGCCGTTACATGTTGGGTACATGGCCAGGTGTGTGTTCGGACACACCATGCACATTGTTTTCACACATGGAGACTTCTGTATGGTCACAGTGGTCTCTGGATGTGGACATCTGGTGGGTGTTGTGAATACCAGTCTGGTGCTCTGGTGGGATGGACCTTGCAGCAGACCACTGTTTGAGGATATGTTTCAGCAGAAAGTTTTGGTGACTGAGTACCTGCAGCTTCCACTGGGAATACTCTTGTCCCGGTGGTGAGGTAAAGTAGGTAGTCTTCACAAATCTCCTTTCATTGAATTTTCTCCATTCAAATCTCCTATCATTTGACTTTCATAAGCCAAAAATATGCTTGACCTGGCTCTTTGCTGTAGGCTGAAGTGCACATGTATGGTCAACTACACAACTCAACTACTTGAACTGCAGTAACTTAGTCCTGTTTCTAAGCTCATAAATCTGTTTAACCTAGATTAAAGTAGTTAACTCTCTAAATGATTCGTCTTGTGAGGCTTCAGCTTTGTGGCTTCTTTCATGAGAAATCAGTCTGGTTTTTGTACTACACTGACAGTCACGTACGTCATGGGTGTAAATTCCAACATTCAGTACAGCTTTATTCCCCTGGCATCCTCTGAGCTTTGTGGTGTTGAGAACCAGCCTGAGTTAACTGAGAATAAATGACTCTTAGACTGAAATAAGAAGTGGAAGAATCTGAGTTGGTTTTAATTTACTAATGTGATTTCCTGTGTAAATAAGAGCTTATTCTTGTATACGTAATGTAACTTCCATAGTCAAAACAAGTAGGAGATTTTAGGTCTCGTTTGCTGATTTGAAGTTCCATAATGGCCTATGAAAAGTTACGTGACACAGGTAATCTGGAGAAAGCAAGATGTCAGATATCACTCACTGATGTAACTGGCTTCTAATTCGATGTAGAGCTTGCATACAGTGCATCTTGTCACTGAGCTCTAGCAGGCTGCAGCATAAATGGTCTTCCGAGATGCGTCTCGCTAGGTGTTAATGTCTTGAAGCAATTAATAATTTGGAAGAGTCTCTCTCTTTCTGAGGGTAAAAATCCCCTTTCCCAGTTCTTGTATATATGCGTATATAGTAAAATAAACGAGTTTGATAGAGCCACAAAATACAAAAGTTTTACATGTTAAACTGTATTTCAACTATTTCAATTTAGACATTATTTCACTATGTGTATAAATACAACAGAATGAAAAGTCTGATTTCTGCCAAGTTACTTATTGTCTGCTTGACCATGTTAAAACACTCTCTGTATTCCTGTATGCTTTTATTGAGCAAAGCAATAAAAACTGCATTAGAACTTTATCAGGTAGGAGTTAAAAAAACAGTAAAGTCAATTTTTCTTCACTAAGTACCCGTTCAAGGCAATAACAATGCGTGCAGGATGCTCAGTTATATTGTAGAGTCTACAAAATATGAAGTTACAAACCTGAGTGTATTTATCTTACTTATCCTATCTATCTTTGGCTTTTCTGGGGACTCTATATGGTGAAGAGATGCTCCAGAATAACATCATAGAGCAGTTCAGGAGAGGTTTTCAAGCATCATATAACCTGTCAGTTTGTTTTCACTCTTTCTGGATCTTTCTCCTTCAGTAAGATTTGATTTCCATAGCCTTGTGTAGGTATTGTGGGTGGTTATCTGAATTGTAAAAGCTGATTTTCCAGGCAACAGGGAAGGCACAATCTCAGTTTTTCCAAGGATGACTAAAAAACCCCTTTGAATAGAAAGGTGTCAGTAGTTCAGTAATGGTCTGTCTATATTCCTGTCTCTTATGCATGCTGATTTAAATTACTTTTGAGTCTAAGTTTGGTGTATTATATATTTTTTTTTATGTTTATATGTTTTTATGGGGTTTCTCTGATAACACAGTAGGGACTTTAGGGCTTCCTTAGCAAAGCAAGATGGGGGGGGGGGAGAAACTTGAGGTTTTTGTTTGGTTTGATCCCTTATCTCTCCTCCAGATAGATGTTTTTGCAGGGTTGGGGGTTTTGTATGTGGTGGTTATTGCAGACACAGCTTGTTTATAATTCTGTGTGTGAGGATACTGTTCTCCCTTAATGAATGTCAGGGAAAAAAATGAATTAGTTAAATGTGCAGTCTTTTTAATAAGAAGAGATGTTTTCTCAAGTACTACACTGTTTTCTGAAGATGTTTTTGAAGCTGAACAGAGTAAATTCAAGTCTACAATTCTCTGTAAGACAAAAATCGAACATCATCTTGAAACTTCAGGAGACATCCTCTGGAGTTTTGCCTGGAGTCATCCCGAGTACTAGCAGATACTTAGTGAACTTGGTGTGCTGTTACTTGCATAACAATAAGTGATGGCAGCTTTTATTACAAAAAGAGATGGATCTCCAAGGTGTGCTAATATATCTGCTGTCCCATCCCCTCTCTCCACACACACAGTCTTTTATCAACCTTAATGGAAACACCTAAATAATAACTGGTCTTTAGGGCCTTTTTGTTTGCTTATTGACTGTGCAGCCCCTTCTCATGAATTCAGGCTGTTTTGCGGTCAGTACGCCACTGTTGCAGGTGTGAGTCTAGCCGACAGGAAAGTTTACAGCAGTCCGAATTTTAAGCCCTGGGAGAGAGGGCTGGTGGTGGACCGGCCAGCGGGCTTTGTGGTGCAGATGGGGCCATGTACAGCCCCGTGCTTGGTACTGCTCCGAGGCAGCTGGGGCTGTTTCAGGTGAAATCTCTGCTGACCTTGGTGACATAGGAAGATGATTGAGGTATGTATTGAGGAAATGCAGTGTAAAAAAAACCCACAATGCCTAGTGGTTAATCCTGTTGCTGGATGCGCTTGCTGGCCCTGCCGCACCGGTTGTCATCTTTGAACACTGGGGGGACGCCCACACTCACCTTCCTGCAGCCTCTCGCGTGCAGCGAGAAGGGCCCAAGATGCTGTTCAGCTGCCCTGGTGGCTCTAACACAGTGTGTTGCCCTGCGGTAGCCACAGGCAGGGATGCTAGTGGCCAAAGCCACGAGGTAGGGTAATTAAGAGTGTTATGAGACGGTCACTACTGCGTTGACTTGGATATTTTCAAAGAAAACTGTGTTCATAAGGACATAGCAGGAGTAAGGAAGACTTGGCGGCTATTGTTTGGGGGCAGAGTGAGGTGTTCATTTTTCTTTCCTCTTCCTCACTGGACAGTCAGTGTCCTGTCCTCTCGGCTTCTGCTTCCCTCTGTTCCGGGGGATGGCTGAATGTTCTGGGTAAGGGAAAGTTTGGGGGCGGGTTGATGGGCACATAGTTTTCTTAGTGCAGGGAGGTGAGAAGGCAGAGGGTGGCTGTTACTGTTCTGCTCTGTAGTTTAAAACTATGTGCTTTGATTCCTGATGTAAACAGAAAAAGGGACTTTGGCTTTGGAGAAAAATTAAAACCAGATTAACCACATCAGAGTAAATCAAAATTACAGCAAATAGGAAATATTCCATGATCTGTGACTTCATTGTATCATTTACAATTACTTTGATTTGATTAATTCTTTAATTGATAATTGACTGTGCAGCAAATCCTTATTAAAAGGCAAACCTTGTTGTCACTGCTGTGCCACTCAACAGAGCAAACAGGAAATTCTCCTCCTATCAGAGATCCAGTCCTTAAACCTAGCGGGAGGTGCTTCATCAGCAATCATTCTCTTTACAGGAATAATTTTGTATTGATAGTTTCATTTCAATAAACTATATTTTGACCTATCTGTGGGCACAGCTGCAGTTTCCCCTTGGCTGGTGGCAAAGTAGCTACATGTAAAACCTTGCGTTTGTAACCTAATAGGTGTACATAGTTAAATGTAGATATATCTTGTCTAAACGTGTATCTGTATTTCCATCTAGGAATATCTGCATAGGCATAATACATTTTATAAAGCTCATAAAAAACTTTGGAGGCATTCACAAAAACTCAATTTTACATGTGTTAAACAATCAGCAAAGATCCTCAGTAGTGATCAAAAGAACTGGGAAAACCAATATTCTCATCTTTGTTTCTCTGTGGTCATAAAGATATGAAGATAAAAACCATAATGCCTACCTGTAATCTTAACTATCCAATCTTGTTTGAGGTGTGGCTTACTTGTGAAGTGGCTTTTTTATGTTGACTGGAGGCTTATTGTTTTGTTTTGTTTTCCGCTGGAGAACTACAGAAACAGTTTTCACCATCCAGCTGGAGCCAGACTGTTAGATTTTTTTTTCATGAAGCCACTTCTTCTTTGACTGTGGGTTAAGAAATGTGAGTTTTAAATAGGTGATAATGTAAACAAAATGAGAACCCAAAGTTTAAATAATCTATCTTACTAAGAAGACTTCTTTCAGTTTTTATGGGCCTCTGGTGCTTTCTTGGTGGTTCTCCAGAAAACCTTACCAAAAGGAGATACAATGAAACAGTGCAGGCTGAGATACATCCTCTATTTGCTGCAGCATTGTCTTTGACTGCAGCTCTTCCAATGTACAATTTTACTCCATATTTTTGAGGTGTACAAGGCTTTATTAAAAAAAGAATAGCTTACAACAACAAAACCTCGAATGAAGAGGCAGCTGTTTTCCACGCTTTTTATATTCATAATGAGCAGAAAGAGCTGAATCCCAGGCCATGGGACTTGGCAGCAGAAGGACCTGTGTTTTATGTGTTAGCGCTTTTTCCAGACTTCATTGTTAGTTAGGAGTGCCAACGTGAAATGTTTTCCTACAGGTTTGTTTGGTTTTTTTCTTTACTTTTTGCTTGAAATCAGCTTTCTAGCAGGTTGCATTGTTACTGGAAGTTGCTGTTGATACCATGGGTGGTCGTGAGGCATCCTTCTTTCCAAGTAAATATTCAGTGTGTAATATTTTACTGAGTACTTTGCCTTTACGTTTTGGGAATCTTTTTGTGCTCTCTGTTTCTGTGGGTTGTTTTTTTTTTTTCTTCAGTGGTAGGCCTGTGCAGTGGAAGTGCAAATTAAAGATAATTGATTTTGGAAGTGGTGTGCTTTTTCCTCTGTGCTGACTTTGCCCTTGTATTGAGAATATTTACAATTACAAGAACTCATTTGATCTTCCTAAACTTTAGCCAAATGTTTGACTTGTCATAATTTAACTGTGATATAAGGCAAACTGAGGTATTTAATGCCAATGTCAGAAAGAGTTAGAAGAGTCAGTTTTCACAAATCCAGTTTTAGTCTCTAAGACTGGGATGAGTCATTTAATCTGACACAATGAAAACAGAAAAGCAGGAAAAATGGTGAAGCACAGAGGTGTCAGTTCATCTTCCAGTTTTCATGTTCCAGAGAAAATCTTTCCAATCGGGAGACAATTGTTAAACTGTTTGCAGTGTAACTTCATGAAGATGCTGTGGTGTTTCCCAAAGAGCAGGAATTCAGGACTCTCTTACTCTTGACGGGGGAAAAAAATGTTCTTAGAGTCCACTGAACTACAAGAGTCCCCCTACTGAGTTCATATAGTAGCACGAAGAAGGTAGGATTGATCAAATAACGTGGCACATCCACAGTTAAGTCTGCTTCTTTCCTTTGCCATAATGTCACCATTTAAATCAGCGGAGGAACTCAGGTCATAGAAAATAAACATAGCATAGGTGGTAGGATGTGCTTTCTACAGGAGCACAAGGAACAGTAAGCTGTGTAACGAGTGTTTTCTTGTCCACAGTAGCCTGCCATTATTGATAACCAAAATGTTCAGGAGAAACCCATCTGTTTCCCCAGGCTTTTGAAAATGTTGGATGCACCTGGGGATAATTTTTTGAGAGTGATGAAATCTTAAATGAGTTAGCTTGTTGGCTGGTATTTTAAGAGTTTGGGGGTTTTTTTGAGGTTTTTTTTAAGATCTCAGTTTATTACATGGTAAAAAGTGTCCAGCTTTTAGTTGTATTGCATTGTGAATGGGCATCAGAAGATAAAGACAAAGGACCACTCAGTGTTTCAAGAGTTTCAGAGAGGTTTGAGTTACTGCTTAATGAATGGTATGTGTTTGTGTTCGTCTACGCATGAAATCCACCCATTCTGAGAGGGCTTCATTAAGAGCCTGGCATTTAATAAGCAAGGATCCACGGCCAGGTTTGAGAGGTTTTTTGTGTTCCAAAGTACCCCTTCACTTAAAGTCTTTTAGAAAGAAAAGAAAAACCCTTCTCTGCTTCCTGAGGAAGTTTCAGTGCACATCTGGACCACTCGTAGAAGGAGCTGTCTCAGTTGATTTTAAGTGTTTGATTCTTTGGTGGGCTGACTTCAGTCTCTTGCAATGACATCCTTTGTGTCATCACTTAAGGCTTGTGAAAGACCCATGTATCACAGAGACTGCTGCCAGAGTAATCCATCCCATAGCAATTCTAGAGTATCTAAAAGACCTTCCACCTGTTTTCTCCTAAGTCCAAACCATAGCAAAGCAAGGAGTTATTTTTGAAACTTAAATTGGAAGGTCCTGTCCAAGCTTATTGATGTCCTTGGGCATCTTCAGTGTTTCCAGTAAGCTTTTGGTCATGTGGGGTTGTCCGTCCAGTTGCTTACCAGCTCATGAAGGACCTAGACTTTCAGGGAAAAATTGTGTTTAGGCTCTTGAGCATAGAGCAACAGACTTCTGCTGTGGACAGGCCAATTCAGATCTTTGAGGATGTTAAACATCTGGATTTTAGAAAGAATTTGTTTGTTAGGTGCCAGATGCTCTTATTTTTAAATTACACACATTACTTGACCAGGAAGCTCTTTTGCTCGCTGAGGTTTTTTTCGGGCTCTCCTCAGAATCATGGTAACTCCATGCTCTTCCCCTTTTTCTGCTGAAAAACAAACTTTTAAAAAAAATCAAAATACGAAGGAAAGCTTAGACTAAATTGGATTCACATATCCAAATACAATGAAAATACTGTGCTGTGTTTAAATCTCATAAATATTTTTTAATTTTTTTTCAAGTGGGGGAGAGGTGTTTGCAAACTTGGATTTGTAGCATTGGGTAGCACTCTGAAAAAATAAGAGGAAGGGTTGAGCCAAACAAGCTGTGCTACCTGTTCTCCAGCTACCCGTATTTCCAGCTCTTCTGCATTTAGAATTGCTGGTGAATATGGTAACATGGTTGTAATCTCAGGTTACTGCCGGTCAAATGAAACAGTGTCATCATTCTCTTGGATCATGCAAGAGGAAGAAATCAGACCTTGAGGTGCTTAATTGTGCTCTGAGGCACAAAGAAACATCTGGGAGACAGCAGGCAGGCTGACCTCGGCTCAGTCCCTGGGAGGGCTGTGGCACTGGTCTTCATGGAAGCCATTTCCAGGCACACAAAGTACAAGAAGGTGACTGGGAACAGCCAAGCATGGATTTACCATGGGCAAATTGTGCCTGATCAATGTGATGAAGTGATGGAGACAAGGTGTCGTGGGCAAGGGGAGAGCAGAGGGTCTTGCTTACTTTGGTACCAAGGTTTTTGACACTTCCATTAGCATCCCTGGAGCCAAACTGGATACAGACTGGTTGGATGGGTTACATGGAAAAATTGGCTGAACTAGAGGTTCAACATTTGAACTGGCAGAAGGTTACTGTCGGTATTCCTTGGGGGCTGATGCTGGTGCTAGTGGTGTTTAATATTTTCAGTAATGATACAAATGATACAAATTATGTGTATGCTCTCAGCAAGTCAAAGGTGACACCAAATTGGTGGAAGCAGTCGATATGCAGGAGGGCAAAACTGACATTCAGAGGTACTTCAGAGAGTTGGAGTGGGCTAACAGGAACCCCATGAAGTTCAACAAAAAGAAAGGCAGAAAACAGCTTTGCAGAGAAGACCTGGTGGATCCTAATGGGCAGCATGACCTTGTAGCCACAAAAGCAAACTGAAGGCTGAGCAAGAACGTAGCCAGCAGGTTGAGAGAAGGGGGTTTCCAGCTCTCGTCTTGCTTCTGAGACTGTGGACCCCCATACCAGAGACCAAAGAACTGGAAGGTCCACAGTCGAGGACCAACGAGGAGGTTGGGTCTGGAGCACATTATGTACTAGGAAAGGCTGCGAGAGCTGGTCATGTTTCGACTGAGAAGGCTGAGGAAGGCTCCAATTGCCGCCAACTATGTGTAGGACAATTATGGAAAAGATGGAACTAGACTCCTTTTAGAGGTGCACAGTGCAAGGACAGGCAAGAGGCAGTAGTCACAAGTTGCAGCAGGGGAAATTTTGGTTGAGCATAAGGAAAAATACCCTCCAGGTGAGGGTGGTGAAGGTGCCAAAAGAAGTGGTGGATTCTCCATCCCTGGGTGGACACCTGAGCAGCATGATCTAGCTTTGAAGCTCGGCCTGCCTTGAGCAGGACTAGAGACCTCCAGGTGCTATGCATGTAGTCTTCAATATTTCCCATTTCTTGAAATAAAGGTTTATTAGTGCATGAAAAATAATAATTACATTGTCTGGTTTTAAGGGGAAGGATGCAAAAATATTTGCCCTAAATCCTTCACATGCAGCTCATATCAAATTCCTAGCTTTAGATCTTTTGAAGTGGACATAGCTGAATCATGTGATTGTCTCTCCATGAATTAAAAATAAAACAAGTCTCTTCCTCCTTAAAAGAGACTGTTATATTCAGCAGAACTCGAGGTGGTGATGCATTTTTGCAACATTAGCAGGCATGCATATGGCTAAAGAATGAGACCATTGTCTACAGCCCTGCTTACTTTTGATGATTTAGTTTGAAGCTTGTTTTAGAGAGAGATCTTTAGGGAAAAGCTCTGAAAGCTATGTCTTATGGCGTAAAGCTACCTCCCTGGCAAACAACAGAGTTTCTTGGTAGGTTGCTTTCTTGCAGGAGTTTTAAGTCATTCATGCCCATCATCCACTGAGCTTCAGGAGAATGTGGCTATAATGCTACAGAGAAATGCCAGCTATTAAATATGGGTGCATTCAGTTACACACTTCTGATCTTTATGAATATTGTTTACCATTATACAGGATTTTCTAATTTGTGCTGGTATTCATGTAGCTCTCAATTAAAGCAATTTTTAAAATTATTGCATGAAAGACATTAAAAATACTACTTTTTTTTTTCCTTAATTTGCATTAGACCTTTTCCATCCATTGAAATAGCTTAAGACTGCATGCAGAATTTTAGCTTACATTTCACCTGCACCTACATCTCACCTGCAAAAAAAGCAGTAGACTTGGGCTTGGTGTTGCGTGGCATCCTGGGGGAAGTTCTTTGCTAACTTGGCTCAGGTCATTTTGATGCATGGGCTCTGAGAGGGCACAGACTTTACAGAATACACAAAATACTCTTACCCTAAAAAGGGCTAGCAGCCATGTAGGTGAAAACTTCCATGCCTTCCAAATGAAATGCGCGTTTTTGTTTAACTGATGAATTCAATAGTGAAGTGCGACAATTTAGACAATGAGATACGGAACTATGGGACTTAAAATTATTTTGATTATTTCGATCGGTGTTAAAAGGGGAGTTTAATGTGCTGAGTAGCTGAAGCTGCCTTTTTGAGGGTAGACATGCAGTAAGATAATATTCTTCTTTCTGAGGGTTTTTTAAATAACATTGTTTATTCCTTTTTTTTAATCTGCACATTATGAAATTTTACTACTGTCTCTGGCATTTGTGTATGCCCTGTTCTTGTATTCAGGGTAAGCTTTGTGATTTCATGCATCTCCAAATCTTTGCATTGCACTACCCTATAAATTTTCCAGGACCTGTACATGGATTATTAATTATGCTGAGGAAGTTGGATAAGCCTCAAATCAAACAGACATGTTCCACGGTGTGTTTAAGGGCTTGTATGCATTGAGTGGGAGACAGCGCACAGGTCTAAAGTGAGATGCTTACAGGTTTGTCCATATAGTGTTTTGTCAGCACGAGCAATTCCAGTTGCCCAGCAAACTCCTCGCTGCCAGTGTCGTGGTAGGGTAATGTACCTGGCTTTCTCAGACTCCACCGTGCATGAACTGTAGCAATCACCTCACGGGGAGTGGGTTAGCATGGGCTGTTCAATGCACGGACAGCAGCATGCACCTGCAAAGTGGTACGTGCGTGTGCACTTCATCTGAATTCTGCAGCTCTGTGGAGGCCTGCCTGGAGGTGGACCTAAAGCGTGCCTTGCTGGGGATGTTTAATGTCTCTGTAATTACCCATGTAACAAGCACACAAAAAGATTGCTGAATGTGAAGGTTTTCTTTCCAGTTTCTTCATCTTACGTCTTCTGAAGGGAGAGACGGTAGAAGGAGCAAGGTCTGGGATCAGAGTTACAAGCTCTCTTTCCAGTTTGACCATGAATTTGTTTCTGACCTTTCTTGGAGAGATTTCATCTCTCTGACTCGTTTCCTAATTGGAAAAATCAGGAAGATATCAATGTTCCCACCTGTTATTAAATTTCTTCGCCATCTGGATTCAAGACAGAATGAGTAAGAGCTAAGCATTTTTTATATTTTTTTTTCAATGAGTTTGATTCACGGCAAGGTAGCTAACAAGTCTTTCAGTAGAAAAATAATAGATGATGATGTTTGGTAACACTATGTTTTTAACTTTGGCTCTGTCTCAAAGTCTATATTCTACTACTTTCTCTGTAGAGATAGACACAAATTTACACATCTATTACTGTAGCTCTATTGAAGTATGTTACAGAAGTAGAACAACATCTTCCTTTTAGGCTCTGAGAAGTCCATTGTAAAGAAGCCCAGATATTTTCTTTGGTTGGCTACCTGGCAGTGACTTGATACTTGTGCCTGGGGATTTCCAGATGGAGATACAAGCACCTATGCGTCTTTGCATACACCTTGAATTCAGGATTTGATGTGCTCTGCATGTTTCACACAGGTTGTCTGCATGGTTTGATGCCTTTGTGGGCACACTGTATTGCATGTGCACGTTTAGCCATTTTTCAGGGTGCCTAGTCAGCCCCATTCCTTATACTTGAAGAATAAGAGGATATTTGAGGTGGGAGACAGAAGACCTGAAGTAATTGTTGCCATTATAAGACTAACATGCTAAGTCACCAAACTTAGCCGAGTATCAAAGTTTTGGACCCGTGTAAGATCACAGGTTGGGCTGAATGTAAACCAGAAACCTCTTGAGATTGCACTGTGGATTTTTGGCTTTACCTGGTGTGAGGAATGCTTAGCAATTCTCCAGGATTTTCTCATAGGTTCAGTTGAGGCCCTAATTATTAGGGACTTTAACATGTCAAAATTTTCTCATGAAAGAAGTCATTAAGTTGTACTGAAAAAGCTCTAAATAGTGAACTGACATTTGTGCCTTGTTCTGTTTTTATGGATAAGATTTTTTTCCCCTCTTTTAATCCCTTAGTCCTGAAATCAGCTGTCTTCTGGCCCAAATTCAGTCCATCAGAATGCTTAAACTTAGGCTTAATTTCAGCTGCTACTTACATTGCAGGACCAGGAGTTGCATAATAAAATAACAGTAAGTGATAGAAATAACAAACTCTTTTTAAAATTTGAAAAGTAGGGAAAGTTATTTTTAAATACCAAATTGGGAAAAAAAATGAAAATAACCACTAGATGGCACTTGAAATTTGTGTATTGAGATAGCGCATCGGCTTTCAAAATCATTACAAATTTTGATAGACTCAAAAGTATTTAATGTGTATCTGCATAATTTTGAGAGATGGTGTTTCCAAAACCAGAGCCAAAGTTCCTTTAGCTGTATCTCCTCCTTCTGTGATCAAATTAAACCACTGCACTAAGAAATCTAGTCTGCGTTAAAAGCTTGTTCCTGATGCTTCAAATGCTGCCTTTAGAAAGGAGAAATACATATATAACTGATAAATGTGTGCAAATTTGTTTGTTTTACACCTATTTATATCTAGCTTTTTAACAAAATTCTGCTCTGGCCTGGCATTCTGTTTACCATCTTGGGTTATGCTTAATTTGAGATACAATGTATTTTGACAAAGTGTTGCTGCTTCAGTATTTCTTTTAATATTATTTTAGGTCAATTGCTTGGAAATTAACCCGGAGTTTGGCAGGGGAGGGTTCAGGCAGGGAACAGACTCCAAGGGTTTGCTTTTCACTAATTTTCTACTTTACCTGTTTTATCTCTTGGTAGGGGGAGAGGATGGAAGGAGATTGTGACAATTTGATTTTGCAGAAAATATGATAGTAGCTAGGAATTTATTATCAAGTCAATCTTGTGGTATTTCTGTCAGTGGTCATTGCACAAGCCTGTTTTATTTGAAATTTTCATGTAGCCTCTTTATTGTTGTTTCTGAGCTGCATAAGAGTTACATTACTGTGATTTATGAGTTAATAATATTGAAGATGAGCAAAGCTGAGTAAATACTGTCTGTAGCCATTAATTTGATGCTTCTTCCGTAGGAGCAGTGCAGTAGCTGTTTCAAGGAGTTGTTTGGACAACTGTCTTACCCTATTGTACTTGACTTGGAGAGCGAAAGTAGACAAACTATAATACTGGGTTGTACAAGGATATTTTATGGCCTATTAAATATGTATTAAGGGACTAATTCTTTCATTTGCTCATACAGCTGTATATGGTTCCCCTGACACTGGTAGTAATTATGACTGAATTTTATTATGAAAGCTTCGTTACGCACATGGTAAACCTTAGAATGGATTACAGTAGCGATGGACACAGCCTCATTGTCCTGGTCTTGCAGAAGACGCTAGTGCACAATCAACAAGAGGTGAAAAGGAGAGTCAAACAATTTTCCCATTCAGCTGCACTCACCCTGCGATGTCTGTTGCAGGAACGTCTGCTCTTCTGTGCTGCTCTGTGCTGTGCAAAAGCACTTGGCTGTGTTTCTGCCGTGACTGGGACCCTACAGCAATTTGCATGCCTACTAATCAAAGATAAGAATGAAGCTTTGGGAGTGGCAAGTCAAAAAGATTGACTTTTTTTTTTCTATTCAGAGGCTTTTATCCTCTGAAGGCTGTGAGCAGAACTCCAGGCCATCCCTCTTGTTCACATAAAATTTCAATTTGACTTTGAGTTCTTACCCGACAGGCCCTTCAGTGAGGAAGCTGTTGCTGAACTGCAGGTGCCCTCCTGGGAATGAGCTGATGGGAGTAGCTGTGCACTGAAATTCATTAAGTATTTCCTGTGGCCGTCTTACCTGTGATCTCACTGGCTCTAAAGCTCTTTACGCTGAGATTAACCGTTAGTGACTTGCAAAAGCTAGAGGGAACCCCTGGTGATCCAGTTAACAAATCACAAAGACCTTCATTTTAGGATGATATTAAAATAACAGCAAAACACAGGAATGATAGCTATCTTTACAGAAAAGCTGCTCTTCATGCAGGCCCAGGTAGTCCTGATCACACTGGAGCACAAAGCAAATTTTTCAGGGTGTATATGTAATGCTCTCCCAGTTCTGGACCCTTGTTTTCATTACTATCGGGCAACTATTCTCTCTGTCAAAATCCCTCTCTTGCTTTAACTTGCTAAAAGTCGGTGTTTTTTGGATTATGCTGTTGCTATGGTCTGTGATGCTCTGCACACAAGCACTCGTCTCCTGTCTGAGAGATGGCTGCATTTCACAGTCTAATCTGTGTTCCTGGAGGAAGAGTGCGCTATTGATTAATTGCTCTGGCGTCAGCAGAAGGCTTTTGTAGTGTGTGTTGTCATTATCTCCCTCTCTGTGGGAGGAAGCATTGCAAAGTAGGTTGGGCTCTGCCTCCTCTGTGTTTTGAAGTTCAGGGATTTATTCTGCTCACCTGCCTGGGTTTGTTGTCACTCTCTCCTGTTGTAGCAGCAGGTGTAGGAGCAAAAAGAAATGTCACTTTGGAGCGAAAGGATGCCAAAGCTTTCTGGCTGGGTGGGTCATGTCTCCTTCACCTAGGAGCAGGACCAGGTTTAGTAGTGCAGGTGTCCCAGTATATCCATCCCCTGGGTGACTGACCTCACCTACATATGCAGGAGGCCTGGCGCTGCTCCCCAGTGCCTGGCTCCGTTGCGTTTGTGCTGCACAGAGCATGCAGCAAGGGGAAATGCCTGCCTGCTCTGCAGGAGCTCCAGCCAAAGGAAGCTGCTAGGCTCATCCAGGTGGATTTTCACAAGGGATGCGTATGGCTGTGGGCAGACTTGCTGTGGCCGTCAGTTGGCACGTGGAGTGGTTAGTGCCTGGTGCCCAGAAAGGCAGCTCTCACCCTAATATATGCTTGTCTTCTGCACTTTGACCCAGAAATTTTGGCTAGTGGAGTGTGTCACTGGAGTCTTGTTAATGTTTCGGTGAAGTGTAGCTGTGGCCTGTGACTCACTGGGTTTCTTGTTTTGTTGTTTGTGCCTCTGCAGCTGCTGAAGGCTGAAATGAATCCTGCAGTAGCAAATAACCTACTGTAACTTAAATTCAAAGCAAAAAAAGGCCCATTTTGGTTAAGACCTGAGTCTTCAGACAACTGCTGTTTTTTTCAAGTGATTCTGGAAGAAAGCCACAAAATCTAAAAAAAAAAAAAAGTTAATACAAAAGGGTTATGGCTGGTTACTCCAAACTGTTTAAATTGCATCCTTCTGTGGAGGTTCCTGTTTGGAGGCATTAATGCGTTTGAATAAAGATTTTAGTGATTTACACCCCCAGACCTATTTCTGCAAGGCAAACTCTTCCATCAAAGATGTGTGCTCTGCAGCGCAGGGGAGATGAGCAGTTTTCCCCTCCACTGCACCAGCAAGCTGCTTGGGAGAGACAATTGCATGCAAATTGTTTGGGTGGGTTGGCTGGTGTTTTATTTCCATGGTGCATTCTGCTTGTTGTTGAGTTGTTTGGTTTTTTTGAAGTTTATTTTTAAAAGGGCAAGCCTTAGGTTCGAGTTTCCCTTTCCTCTCTCTGCTCACTCCCCCCTCCCCTCCCCACCTGCCAGTTTGGAACCCCCGGGGCTGGGGTCAGTTTGGAACTAAACACCTCCAACCGCTTCACCTGCCGCCCAGGCTTGGCTTCTGCTCCACGTCCTCCCTCTCCTCCAGCCCTGAGCTCGGAGGGCGCCTGGCCCACGAAAGCCTCGAGCACCACGTTGGCTTTCCTCTGGGCCTGTGAAGGTCTCCTGCGAGGGCATCGCTCAGCAGAGCTGCCAAATGCCAGCGCGGCTTTTCCTGTTCCCCACAGCAGGTATTTACTGCCATTTCCCTCTTCCCGAAACACTGGGTGGTGGCTTGGTATGACTGGAGAGTTAGCACGTGAGTGCAGGAGCCCCAAAACAGCCAACATGCCCAGCTCTTCGCCTGCGGGTTCGGTGCAGTGGGAGCGGTGCCTGGCCGGCCGGTGGGACCTGTCCCCTGTTGCGCCCCAGCAGCTGCACCAGCTGCTGGGCACACACCTGTACCCCCTCACTGTGCCCCAGGAGTGCTGCCGGCCCAGGGGCAGCCGGCTGGGAGGTCACCCTGCCCCGGGCTGCCCCACAGCCCTTGCCTGCCCGCATCTCCCTGGCTGCCTGGCATGGCCCAAGTGCCGGGGCCGGCACCCCAGACGCTCCTTTTCAGCCCCCCTCTCTCCTGCGTGGGCACCAGTGCCGGGATGCAGTTACCTGCCGTTTCATCACAGCCCGGTGAGGGTCACTGTTGACACTGGGTAGCAGCAGCATTTCTCATGCCTCCGCCTCCTCATTTTCCCTGACCCGTCCTCCGCAGCATGCCTATCCCTTCTGCTCCCAAATTGCTGTGCCGTTTGGACAGGCGTTTTTCCCGTACTCCTTCCTTCTGCTAGATTTAAAGCTCACCTACTGAACAGGCATTGGGTTTGTGGATGTACGTTGCTTTTGAGTGGCGTCAGTGTTTTGTTTTGATGTGGAAGCTGGGTATGTTTCTGCCAAACAGAACCTGTGTGGCCCAAATAGAGTGAATGTTTCCTGTGGGGTTGATGGCTTGCCATTTCATCCACGACATTTTCATTAAAGGCTTGGTCCAAAATACAGCTGAACCTCTTGTGCCTGGTCTCAGCAAGTCTGTTTGAAAAGTGTTTGTCACTTTGTTATTTTTTAAAAATTAATAATTAGTCTATGAAGTCCTGACTTTTCTCAGAGACTAGCTTTATTTAGGATAAAGCATAGTAGAAAATAAAAGCTTGACCATTCCATAAACCATTGCTCACTTTATAAAGGCTGGGTTTGTAGATGCAGGAGCTGATTCCCACAAGCCTGGTAGTTGGTACCTTCCAGCATGGATAAGTTGTAAGATAAATGTACTGATCTGGTTTTAGCTAATAAGTGGCTGTTACCTGGCATTCAGACTGGGGGGGGGGAAATGTCCAAATGGGGGAAAAAATAAAAATAATTAAACACTTTAGAGAACCGGGGGGTTGTTGCTTTTACAAAGATTGTGCAAACTCCTATCCGAGCATCCTGTTTGCATTCTGTGCATTTTGAGTACATTTTAAAATACTTTGTATTTTAGTTACATGTTTGAAATACCATGCACCACTTAGTTTTCATAATTAGATTTTTTTTTTTTACGTTAATGGCATGGGGTGAGGGAGACGATGCACAACGACTCAGGCAGTTTGTTCAGCAGTGCTGTTGCCCTGCATGCCACAGCCCTGGGGGTCCCAGGGCGCTTGGTTGACCCCCCAGCAGACACCTCCCCTCTGCTGCTCCTGTAGCCCTGCCTGTGAGGGAGCGCTCTCTGGGCTTGGCCTCCGTTTTCCTTCCTGTCAGCACAGGCCACCCGCTTGCGCTCTGCATTGTGGATGTGGAAAACAGATTATTTGCTCATGTCTTTTTATGTATTCAAAGCCCGTTATTTTGTCTTTGTCAAGCTAAATGATGCTAGTTTTCACAGAGCTTTTCCTTTATTCTTCATTCTTTTTTCTGTTCTTTACCCTTTTTTCACTCTTTTCTTCTCTTATCTTTCCTTGCCTTTTTACTGTTTGTTCTCTTTTCCTTTTTTTTTTTCCGAGTGTATTTTCTCGACTACAACTACCAAGTTGTAGTTTAACAAGTAGTTTGCCCTGCTGACAACAAGCACTTGCTGGCAGCCTAACTATGATACACTCTTAACTTGGTTTTCCAGTACCATAGCTAAGGTAGCACTCCCAAATTTGGGTTACATACTGAATTTCAGGCCAAGGGTAGGTTGAAATACTCACTTGGCCAAGTAGGGTCCGGTCAGCTGTGTTTGTTCTCTGGTGGGGGTGTAAGGAAAACCCAGTAGTTGAGATCTATGCTAAGTTTTGGCTTTTTAATTTCCTAATCAGTTCACTGATGCACTGTAATGATAGGATCCAGTTCCTACGTGTGTCTTTTGAGGGCAATTTTGTAGCAGGCAGGGTTTGCCTGTCTTTCATGTATTTTAATGACGACATTCCTAAAGACTATTTATTGAATGCATGAAGTTTTCCTGTTTAGTGTGAGGCTTTCTTGTGTCATCCTGTGCACTTGCTGTCTGTGTGGCTTCTATTTTAAAAGCAGATTTGGAGAGAGCTAGCACTTGAAATACCCTTACAAGCATTCTGACCGATAGCTCTGAAGAGTTAGCTATGACAGCATTAAGCAAAAGCAAAACTAAATGATACACACATAAAAAAGGCAAGTGAACACTAGTAACAAATTATTCTTCCCCCCTCTTTTTTTTTTTAACTTGAAGCATCCTGATACCATGCTAATGGTGAGTACAGTTGTTCAACCTAAAGTGCTTTTCGTACCAGACAAAACCTGGTTGATGTCTTTGTATTAAAATTCCCCAAAGAACATCTTATTGTTTGTGCATGTGTGAATGAGCAGAGAAAGAGTAGAGCTGAAGTTTAAAATCTATTGACTTTTATTACATATTGTTTTTATTCCTCTTTGGTAGGCATGAAAGATTCACTTTAAAAAAAACCCCAACATTCAAAAAGTACTATTGACATTCTTTTGATGATCTTGGGGTTTAATTTTGTGTGTTAGAGAACAAAGAAAGCAAGCAACTCATACCTGAGTTTAAGAAAATAAGGAATAGTTCAAAATCATTTATGAAGATGGAAGAGCGTGTCACGAAAAATTAAATAAGACTTGTTGCTGTGTTGCTAAGTGTTTCATGTGGTGACAGCCTATCCCAAACCTCTGCTAGCAAACAGGACTCCATTGAGTCTCAGCATGGCCCCCATTAAACCGTCACATCTCTGAAAATTAGAAAGCTCATTAATGGCTTTCCACTGTGAAACAATAAAGAATATATTCACTGACTGGTCAGTAATTAATGCCAACTAGGTTTTGTCCTTCATTATACAAATAATCTGGTTCAGTTACTCCAGAGCTAAAAGAAAGAAATTTTTTAAAAAAACTTTTTGTATTTGTGTAGGTGTATTTTACTGACAGCAATCTCCTTTTGCTTTTATTTGAAAATTCAAACACTTCTTCAGCCCACTAGACCTGTGAGAACATGAACTCATTTCCCAGTCTCCTGCTTCTTTTTTAAAACGACTCAGGTCACTGACTCGGTAGCCCCCCAATACACCAAGCTATTAGTGTCATAGTTTGGTCCTCTTTTCTCTCTTTGGTATTTGTTTCTATAGAATAGTAGAGAATGTAGATAGAGTAAAACAGAGCAGAAAGTGTGGAAAATCCACTTAAAACTTTTCTTTTGCTCCTTTGTACCAGTAATCTGCACGGAGTCAGCTGAGGGCCCAGCTGGACTCCAGGAAATGTGGTTTTAAGGTAACAGGAAAACAGAAATTAATTTCCAGTGTCCTCATGGAAAGAAGATGAGTGTTGCTGAAGTACAGATATTCTTCTGTGGAGAACCTTCCGACAGGGACTACACCATAGTCACAATTCACATCTTGGGGGTTCTGCTTTGGCAGGTCTTGGATTCCTTTCTAACCTGTATTACATGTTCATTACAGTGCTTGGTTACTTTTAAAGACCTTTATAAGAATGTTGGTGTTTGTGGACATAGTTTGGGGAGTGCCTGGTGAGCACGGCTTGTTCAGCACAAGCACTAGTGACATTCTTGGGGACAGATCAACTGTGGGGTGAGATAGTCCTAAAATTAGGACCACAGAAGTTGGTCATCTGTCTATATCAGGTTTTGTAAATAACAGAGGAAGATAGGAGGAAAACAAAACTCAGTGTTAATGAAGGTAATCAAACACTTGTTAATGAACACTTAAAAAATGAAGACTTGCATACAGTTGTGTAATTGAAATAGAAATGTATACCATAAAAAGCTAAACGGTCATTCTTCTCCCCCACTCTACCCCCCCACCATCCAGCTCTTCTTAAGGAATCTTAATTTTTGTCCTCTGAAGCCCTACTAGGTATATGTATTTATAAAACATCCAAGAAAGCTGTGATTCTTTGATTAGTGTTTCCAGGACCAGAAAGGAAATAATACGGCCAGCACACAAAAGAAGTAGGGGGGGGAAAAATGTTAATTTTTTTACTGGTGTAATCTCTCTGTAACATTTGATCTATATCTGCACTAAAGGTGGGTGTAGAACATCACCCTGAAGGTATTTCTTGCTCTCAGTGGATCATGAATGTCAGCCTTGACAGGTATCCTCTGGTAATGTTATAAAGCATATGTGGCTTATTCTCAGCAAAGCTGTCCATACTTTTGTCTTGTTGGAATATTCCTACTTTCTCCCTAGTTACTGTCACTTCTTTTGTCATCCTTAAATGGAAAAATATGTTGTAAAATCTTGTTAGCTGGTTTTAATTTTTCCTCTTGCTAACTTCAAAAAGCCATTACATCTGTCATGCTATTTTTACTGATACTATAGAAGAAATTACTTTTTTTTTTTTGTGATATGGTTCATAAATGCCAATTATTGCAAACTTTGCACTTTGGGTGCTATGTATCTTCTGTACTTTTAAGCCCCAAATCCTGCGAAGACTGCCCATTACTTGTTCTGTGACTTTCTATGGAACTATTTTAATTAAGAGTCCACTAAATGGATTCCATTGATGTTTTGCTATTCAACAAGTAAAAATGCCAGTAAAACTTGCACTGTCATTTAATCAGATGTGCATTCACTTGACCATGGAATGTCTTGTCTAAGTCGTTACGCTATGCCTTACCAAAATTTTCCTTACAAAAAAATGAAAGTGCCCATGTTAGCTGTGTTTTGCATTTGACTGGATTTTTTTTTTTTTGTTACAGGACAGCTTCTCTAATAGATATATAATTGTATGTGAATATACCAAGAATTATGACAGAAATGCCCATGAAGTGTAGGGGTAGTAATATAAAGGATGAAGCAATCCAAAGGAAAACAAGTTCATCACACTGTGTCAGCATCCATTTTTTTAACAGGGAAAGTCCCATGCAATGTAATAGAGAATTAGAACATTTTTCATTATGCCAATCCTACATTTGACTGAGAGAGGCATCAGCAAAAAGTGAACACCAAAAAAAGTCTCTGAAATGTAGGTCCAAACTTAGGAGAACTTGAATAAGTGAAAATGGGGAAAAAAGGGTTTGGAAACACAGAAGTTTTAAAAGTAGGGGCTGAAATAGTTTATCTGTTCATGTTATGAATGACCCTCTATTTTGTAGGAAGAGGAGGGCATAGAGGATAGAGTATATAGCTCGACATACTTATGGGGCAAGGGGTTTCCCAGCCATGCTGTGAAAGTAAAGTTTGAAGTCAGTCTGTGGCCATGGCCCTTCCATCAGTGGGGTTAAATCAGGAGAACTTTTGTTGTTGACCGTTGCAGAGATTCACTCTGAAGTGGAAGCAAAGAGCAACTCTGTCTGTCTGTAGTAAATGGTGCCTGTATAACAGCCAGGATCTGACTTACTCTCTGTCTTGGATCTCCTAAATGCTTGTTCAGCTGATAGGGTGACAACCCTTTGCTAAAAAGCCTCTTTATAGTAGAACTGCTGCTTCAGAGTGACAACTACAGTATAATGGTTCACAGTTTAAGAAAACAACCTAGTGAACATCACTTGATTCCTGGAGCTGAGCATATGTTTCTGTTTCAGCACTAATGTGAAGTGAGCTTTGGTTAATTTATTTTAGGGGTAACTGAGTATTTAATACCTGGCTTACATGCATGGAAAACAAAAAGTATTTGTGAGCTGGTTGGTAGTAGAGAGACATAACATACTGAGAGCCCGTTTGGGATTTGCAAGGTGACTGGTGCCTAGGGTCTGTGCTGCCTTGCCGAGCTCAGCGTGGAGCATAGGCAGGGCCTCAGGGGTGATGGAGAACACATGTAAAATACACCGTGGGATCACTTAAGTCCTGTGAAGTTTTCTCTTGCTCATCTTTAGAAGGGCAAGAGGCAGCGAGGTGTCAGCTAAAGGCAGTGCTGTTGTCGAAATAGCACTGAGACTTCAGCTGAGCTTTGTAACGGAGGATCATGGAGCACTCTTTAAACATTAATGTGGTTTCACGTAGCGAGGTAGGAGGCTACCAGTAATACTCATCTTACTTAGGACTGACTGTAGGCAAAAACCATACAATTAGCTCACCTAGATAAGTCAGTGGTAAGGGCCGGAGTAGCTGACTCCTAGTTGTACTTGTAGCACATTTATCCTGCTCAGAAATAGGCCACATAATTTATTGACTACAGTATGAGGCAGATCTCTATAATTTAACAAACTCTGAGACTTAACGAATCTCTGCTACTCACAGGAGCTGAAGTTCCTGTTCAAACAGTAACTCAGCTGTTTGTGTCCAAAAATATCCCAAACAAAAGCAAATGGTGGTTCAGCACTTTAGGAAGAGACACAGTTGGGGAGCATCATGCAGTGTGGTACGTGGCTGAGGTCACTGTGGGACAGAAACAATTTCAAACTTGCATGTCATGATACTAGAATGCAGCTTGATTTTCCATGCTTTACTGTTCTTTTAAAGCCCAAGTTGTTTGTTTCTGTGTGTTTGGATCCGCTTTGCAAGTCATGGACAAGGATTTAGGTGAATTGGTGCGTGATTATGTGCCACATAATACTTGCTGAAAAGCCAGGAGTTGGTTAACAGAAAATGAACAGAGGAGCAGGTGCCATGAAATCAAAGTTTAAATGTACTCCAGGTAGAAATGGCATGATGGGGACAGCAAAATGTGGAGCTTAATGACAAGCTCCTATGAAGTCACAGGGCATCCTTAACTGGTGGGGGCCAGGTACTGCTGACGAGCAGGGAGGAACTAACCAAATCTAATACATATCCAGGAAAATGCCATTTTTAAATATAGGTTAAAATTTCTGAATCTGCTTCCTTCAGGGTTCAGTTGTTTCCTCCAGCAAGCAGTGTTTGAAGGTCCTTCAGCTTTCTGTGCTGTTGGAGTCTGCGGGAAAGCAGCTGCTTATGCATGTTTTTGGTGCAAACAAGGGCATATTGCCAAAATGCCAGTGAGTTAACCAACAAGAAACAAGCACGGAAGAGAAAATTCTGGTTTTCAGCCAAAACCAGAATTAGTGATACTAAATGAGTGGGATATGTAGGAATGTGACACAGCTTTCCCTTCTGCTGCTCTGGGCTGAAACATTGGTACTCTAGGAGGCATCCTCCAGAAAGCAGCATCCTAAAATGGGATGTGGCCTTGCAGTTACAAGGCTTGACCTGTTTTCATGCCCTTCTCCTGCGAGTCAACAACAGAGCTTCTGATTTTGTCTATGGGACCAGGGCTTAGCTCAGCTTCTTTATCCTGCTGGCGTGAAGCCCCTGTGAGACTTCATCAATTTTTGTCGGCTTTTAAAGATCTAGCTGGCTGATGCTCTCCAGGTTCAGTTTGTTGTGATGTTTGTGTTTGTTTTCTTGGAAAGCCAGCCATGCTCCTGTCAGGATTATCATTGACATTACACAGTGGAAACAGGCGGCTACCAGGGACCAGACTGTGTGCCGGCAGTGCTTGCTTCCTGTGGCCTTCGATACTCAGATGCGATGTGCTGGCTTTATTTATATATTTATTTGCCCCTTACTTGGATAGCAGATCTCTTAAGCCATCCCCTAAACTGGTAGTTAGCATGTGTTAAGCATGTATTTTTATTGAGAGGTAGTTCTGAGTTACTTTTTAGATGAGGACACATACATGAGATAGATATGTAAGTGTTGTTTAGCTTCTGCATGCACTTGGTGCAGCGGATGGTTTGTTTTGTTTGCTGTGCGGAGGCTCTTGTTGATGAGCACTTTGGACGTGTCAGAGTAACTACTTCTGGTTGTTCGCTTCAGATTCATGTATTAAAATTTACTTCTCTTAGGCAGGGAGTCAGATTTCCCTATTGCGCCTTTTAATGGCACTTGGGAAATCCTAGCTCATAGTGTCATGGGGTTCTGCAACAACATTGCTATATATAAAGTGCCTGATTAACAGATGAGTGGCTGGCGATATGTTCCACTGCTAAAGAGGACGTTTTCAGTGGCAAAATATGAAAAACTACAGTGGGCACAGGTGTGGAAGAGCTGTGGAGTCACTCACGTGAGCAGTGAAGCGTGTGGGCTTTTCTGCTGTCCTTCAGACAGGAGCACATTCAAGAGCTGGAATGGCTAGTGTCCTTGTTTCATGCTCTTTAATTGTATATTGCTAGTTAATCTGGGCATTAGGTGGAAATGTTGAGATGGGAAAAGATAAACCATGCTGTTGTTGGTAATTGGAACAAACCTCTATATATTACCTTGCCAAAAAACTTCTGAGAGTCTTGTGTTAGTAGTGCCCCATATATTTGTCACTGGTTTAAGTATCTATATGATGATCATTTATGCTTAAGGGGTTGTTGTGAACTTACACCTATTTTTGCATGACAGGTCACAGTAATGAAAGGCAGTAGTAGGAATAAGGATCATTCGACAGAAGGAGAAGGAACTGGGAAGCGACCAAAAAGAAAGTGTCTTCAGTGGCATCCCCTGCTTGCCAAGAAACTCCTTGACTTCTCTGAAGAAGAGGAGGAAGAAGAGGAAGAGGAAGATATTGATAAGGTAGACTTCATTGGATACTTTGACTGTAGAGAGTTAGTGGTGGGTCATATTCTCCCTAGCTGTGTTTTTGTTTTGTTTGCTTCTTGCTGTTCTCTTTTGTGAACAAACGCGGCCAATTAAAAATGATGCTGTGCCCATCAGGTTATAAAGGTGATAGCAAATAACATGAAGTGAGTTGTCAACCACGTTTTTAAAATCTTGGACAAAACTCTGTTTTTTAGAGTTAGACTATCTTTGCATGTGAAATTCTGCTTATCCTCCAGAATATTGAGAACACAATTGGAATAATCTCTCTTGTTTGATGCTTGGTATTTTGGTATTGTTCAATGATGCTGGCCTTACCCTTTTTTCGTAAGGACCTCACAGTGTGGCACCTCCCAAATGTACAGTTAGACTCATCCTCTGTAACAAGAACTGGGAATGGGAGGTGATGGGTTTTGGAGACGTGATGTTTCCAGCATGTGGATAACATTCATATCTGCATCTCCTTGATGCCTTGCTGAGGCAGGAAGGGAGAGGTCAGAGCTGAGGAGACTGCCTTGAGCCGCATACTGATAAGGAAGAGTGACCTCGACAAGGATAAGGAGGAGCCTGATATTCTGACAGTGCTTTCTATTGACCTTACAGGTTGCTTGCCAAAATGTGGCATAAAAAAAGCCATGTTGTGGTTAAGTAGGAGATGATTTTCTGTCTCGTACAGTAAAAAGTTTCAGTCAGAACTAGTCTTCTGTGGTGCATGCTTCACAGGAATGATAGGCTGGTCTGTGAGCAGAGAGAGCATATTTTGGCAGTGTATTCTGTTGAGATTTGCCCTCTGGCCTCTGACTGGGCAGCTGTGCAGTGACTACACTGCAGCACAGCTCGCAGGCTGAGTAATGAGCGGCAGGAGATGAGGGAACAACTGTTACCTATGCACTTTCCTTCCGATGAACTTTGTAGTTGCAAACACAAGTGATTGATGCCCAAGTTAGCTCTGCTCACCTCATCCCACCAAGATGATTTCTAGGTCATAGGAAGGGGATAGGTAGGATCTTGTCTTTCAGCCCCTTTAGGACTGTTACTAGAGAGTGGTCCTCAGCTTAGAAATCTGCGTCACTTGCAAGTCAGAGTTTAAGTCTTGCAGAGAGCATCAACAAACCTTGGATCTTCAGGTGAGGATGTTTGTAGAACTCCGGGTCTTCTGGACAGAACAGATAGCCTTTGCAGGTAGCTGTGTGTAGCCATGAGCATCTCTTTCCTTCACACGCAGCGTACAGAGACTCTCAGTCTCCATGAGAAGCATGGATAACTGAGTTTACACCCCTTCCCTTTCTGTTCTGTTAGGTGCCGCTTCTTGGCGCTGATGGCTTAGAGCAGGATGCTGATGAAACTGAAGATGACGAGTCCTCAGAGCAACGAGCTCGCCGACCAATGAATGCATTTCTCTTGTTCTGCAAACGCCATCGCTCTCTTGTGCGAAAAGAACACCCTCGCCTCGATAACCGTGGCGCAACCAAGATCTTGGCAGATTGGTGGGCTGTTCTAGATCCAAAAGAAAAGCAGAAATACACTGACATGGCCAAGGAGGTATGTACTGTCTGAATGGTGGATGTAAAGGGAGTTGATTACACATATGTCTGTTTTCTGTTTCTCAGTGTATTAATTGTTTTCTGTGGGGTCTTTCTCTTCCTTGAATTCCTCAGCTTCCCCAGTGGGATTATGGTGCCCAGAGCTGCTGCTGTTCTTGCTTTGATTCACTTGGTCCTTTGGACCAGAATGGAAAGAAATTAGTCTGCATACACAAACTAACCTGGCTCTAGTAGTCATTGGAACAAATATATGCACTTTGTAATAGATATCACCTGATAATTCCTGCGGTACATGTATTAGCACATGGATAGAGTGTGGCCATTGAAAATAATAAACTATATGGTTCAGTATCAGCTGTTTGTAGTGATACTTCCTCAAGCTGTGTATTTGCCATCAATAATATAGGTTGCTATTATAATACAGGTGGACCAAACCAAAAGCCGTCCCTTTTTACCTTTGATGTTAAAGAATTTTAAATTTACTAGTGTTTCATGAAGTACTCTCCCTGTGTATTGCTACCGATTTCTGATATAGCAGCCTTTGGTGAGGCAGAGTCCAATACCCAAATCAGAGAGCAATACACATTCAGAGTCCTTTAACTGGGAGCAAGGACAAGAGATTTATTCCCATATTTCACAAAATGTTATGTGACTAATATTTAAATGAGGCTTCTTAGGAAATAGCTTGCATGGTAAGCTGGCCCCAAGAAGACTGCAGATATTGATAGTGGGGAGTGAAAGACAAAGCAAGTAACTTAGGCTGATAACATCACTGCAAAATAGATCACTCTAATTACCTGTGTGATCTAGATTGTGGGTAACTAATGAATTAAATCTTAGAAAAAATAATGGAGGGCCAGTGAGAAGGAGGAACATCTCTCTCATTTGTCAAGTAACGCTAGCATACTACAAGTACAGATAGGTGTGAAACAGTTGGGGAAACTATTATCTGTACCTGTCCTGTCACCCGACGGTGTCTGCTACTGTTAACACATGTCTATGAGATCTGGCTGTTCAGTAGTTTGTGTGAGCATGGAAAGGTCCACACGAAAACTGAAATGTTCTGCATGGTAGGTCCTTTTTGAAGCAGGGTGTATGGTACCTCTGTAGTCCCTCGTCTGTGATACAGTGTTGAAATACTTGAGTCTGAGCTTTGTCCAACCATTCCTGATTTCTTTTGCCTTCCCACTTACAAATTAGCCATGCTTCTTGAAGTGTGTGGGAAAAGGACAATTAGGAGATCCAGTACAGATACAGAGGAAGGAAAGATGAAAATGAAATAATTTTAGGAAGAAACAAACCTGCTGTGACAGTACTTCTTAGCCTTTTGTATTGCTGAAGAAAGCTCATTCATTAAGAAGGAAAATAATTGCAGAACTTCTGTATGAAGTGGCAGATCCGAAACTATTAATAGTATTGTTGTAGAAATCATTGTTCCTGTAGTGATTTATTTGTTTTTCTTGGCATGAAGAACAAATTGCATATTCAGTGTCAGAGAAACAATAAATCTAAGTAGTTTAGATCATTACAACTAGTTCCAAGAATGTGTAGAAGAGAGATAGCATATAATTTTTATTCTTAAAACAGTTGTATGTTACAACAATAATTAGCAGCTATAATGTGCCATTGAATGTATTTGGGCCTTCTTCACCAACAGGCGTATTCTCTGTGTGTGGATCGCTTGTTTGTTTTAACACTCGCTTTTATAGTTAGCTTTACTGCTGAGACTGTCAAAAAGATGTTAATGTCAACTCTAGTGAGAACCATTTATTGGTATTTCGTTTCTCCGAAGGAGAGCTCATTTAAAAGTCGAGGAGGTGAATGCCTTTGGAAGGACATAAAATTACCATTGTATTAGTAACCTTCTGTTTGTGTACCTATAGCTATAAGCTCCTTGAGGTTTAAAATACAGTGGATGAGCTTCCATTGCTTAAATGTAGTTTTTCAGTGCCCCTTGACTTCCAGTTTTCACCATACAGCCTGTAGCCTCTGCCCTGGCAGGGCACACATCGCCCAAAGGACCCTGTGTCATATCCACTACCACCACAACATGTCTTGTGTACCTTGAGCATCTGCATCACTTCTAGATATCTGACTGGACCTGACAGAAGCAGTCCCTACCGCAGTGGCTACAACCGTTGTTGTTTCACAGTCTCGAGAATGTTTTTACTACTTAGAGACTGTTTTTACTGCTTGAAGCCAGAGTTTACAAAGTCAGCTCAGATCAAGCAAGCAGCTTTCAGTTTCTCAGCTGCTTAGTACCAGCAACTAACTGACACTACATCAGCAGTGGGCAAATCAAGGCATTGGCATATTTACTTACACATATCAAGCTATATGCAAGATCTAGGATTTTGGAAGGTAGTGAGGCACTCGAACATTTTGCCAAGTGGAATTACGAGTTGTTTTCTGTTGGGTTGGACATCTATCTGTGATTCCCACTGAGAGGATAATCTGGTCTATGGTTTGTTTAGGCACTTTTGGAAATTGCCATTACGTACTTATCTGTACCTTGGGGTGCCTTAATTTCCTAGAAAAACTGTCCACATGCTCCCTCTATTTTCAGTCTTGTGGTTTATGGTCTCTCGGAGCAACACCTGCCCTGGAGACTTCATACTGTGCCTGCAGAGCTCAGTGTCAGCTTCTGCTAGTGTTCTCTTTAGAAGCAGGCTTTCTATTTGTATCCTACAGACTTTGTAGATCAGCTTAACTTTGAAAATTTCATTATAGAGGATTTAAGCTCAGTAGCTGATAAATACTCCCAAGTGGAACCACAAGTGTTCCTGCCATTTGTTAGCATTTTCCCTTCACTGAGGAGAAAATGAATTCTGGCCTCTCAAATACGCTTCAGCTTTTTTAGTCACTATAATAATAGGGGTAGTGTTAACTCTTACAGGGCTTACTGCGAACATTTAGCTACCTTGGAAAATATCCAGTGAGATTATTATTCTTCAAGACCCACTTCCCTTGCTAGAAAACACTTCATTTTTAAATACATCTTTGCATCGGCAAGACCCAGGCAGTCAGGATTGTTTCTTGTAGGGAGCAGCCTGATAAATTCAGGCTGCTGCCATTCGGTGGCAGAGCTGAACATTTCTCCCTGCCGGTGCTCAGCCAGTGGTTTCGCAGATACAGCCACTGCCGCTGCTTTGGCAGCTGCATTGGGGTAGGAGGAGACAAATGTTCTGGCTTCCTGGCTGGAGTCTGGCAAGCTCACTGGGTGACGTATCGACCGTAACATGTAATGTGAACCTGTGTCCCTCAGGAAAGAAAAATGGAGTGTAGTGTTTTCTGGGGATTTTTTTTTTTCTTTTTTTGTTAGATCTCTGGATTTCATGTGACATTTAATAGCCAGTTGGTGGGATTTAGGCATACATTTAAAGTTAAGCACGTGCTAACTGCTACCCTGAGGTGTAGCTGGAATCCACTTGTGAGCTTCTGTTCCTACCATGCTGGAGAAAGCAAATCTTTTTTATGTGGTGATGAAAGCAACTCAGGGAGTTGCACTGAAGCGCAGCACCTTTTTTAACCTCAGCTCTAAAGTGGCATCGGTCCCCCCGCATAATGCATCCTTCCCCAGGCTTTCACAAAACAGAGATGATACATCAGACTGATACCACAAACATATCTTGTGCTTTTTTTATCTTATGTGGATCTTGGGGATATGACCCAAGTCGTCCCTGCCACTCATGTGTGGGAACCAAGGTAGTGTCTCTGCATTCCAGGTGAAGGACTTACCTATTTTTTTAAGAGACTTTAGAGATGTCCTTAGACTGGCTGTGTTAAGTTGCTTTACTGCACAGTTGGTCAAATGGAGGAAGACAGTAAGCTCTGCTATTGTCTTTGGCATTTTCTCGTTACTGTGTAGCTCATTGAAGTTATCTTCTTCTGGCAAGCAGAATCTATCATTCATTTTAGGCCTTGGTCTAATAGTCACAAAAATCAATACTGAAAGTCTTTCGGAGATTTTGGTCAGGCCCCTGTATGCATTTTATAAAACTACTTCTTGGTCATTGTTTAACTTTTTTTACATTTTTATTCATCTTGAGTGTTGAAACTGTGAAAGGGGACGATGAGTTGTCCTCCCTCAGTTTGCTCCCTTCCCTTCGGAGAGTGCAGTTAATGTTCACTTCCTGGCTTTGCACAGGAAAAAAATCCATTAATACGCCACCTCACTTGAATTGCTCTTGTTGGGACTGATTAAAAGCTTATTGCTGCCTTGCCTCGCAAATTGCATGCATTCTAGTTCTCATTTGATGGGCAGCCTGTCGGCTTGTCAAATTACTCCATAGAATAATTCAATTACTCAAAGTAGCAATGCTGATATGAAGAGCTTATGTACCTCACAGCTAGTTATTCTGTGCTTTTCACTCTGCAGGCTGGAAGCATGATTCGTGAGCGGGCTGTGGCTTTAACAATGGATGGCAAAGCTGCTTCTCTCTGTATTTCCTTTCCGCCTCTTCCCTTGCCCCCTCCCCTTCCCTCCACCAGGCTGTTTTTGTGGTGTACTGAGCTCCCAAACCAAACTGAGGGAAAGGGAAAAGGGGTGAGGTGAGAGGTGTTGCAGTCCTTAGTTTGCAGATTTAATACATAACACCCTATTCAGAAAATACAGTGTGTATGTGGGTCAGCGGTCCCTGCAGATTTTTATTATTTATAGCCATTTCTATAAATACAGGACTTCACACAGTGGGTTCACACGGTGCTGTGCTTCTGGTAAACTGAATTGTTTTTATCCTTGCTACAGTCTGGAGGTAGCGAGTGCCAGCTGGTAGATTAAGATGGAAATTAAAGCAAGTGATACAGATGCAATGGTGATTCTGCCACAAGGCATGCCGTGTATTGATCTTTCAATGACTCTATCAGAGGAGAAGGTTTTCAGTGCTATTTCTGTATTTGATACCCAAGGGATTCTTTTTCCCCCTCTGCGTGTGTTTCTGTGCAGGCGTGTGCACGAAACATAGGTGCTTCTCTCTGCCATAACTGGGACTGATGACAGCTGGGTGGGTGGGAACATACATGATCACAGAAGAAACTTCCTGCAGCTGCCCTGCCATGTACTTCAGGATAAAACTGCTCTCTTGGTCGTTTGTTGCCATCGAGGGCTGCGTAGTGCATGAGGTGGCATTGGGTTCCTTCTCCCTGCGGTCAGACTGGTGCTTACTGGGTAGGCTCCCACAGCAGCCAGTGCTGTGCCCCTATCAGTTGTTAGGCAAACATTTGCAGCTGGAATGTGTGGCATGTTCCTCTGATTTGTGTGTTCTCCACTTTGCATAGCAACACATTTAAAATACTGAAATGTGCTCTTTTTATTGCTGTTGACATTCAAAAATCTTGTTTTGATCTGGTCAGCAAGATACTTGGAAAACATCACTGTTGCATTTTGTGAGTAAAATAGATCCCCATCCTTCTCCCTACCTCCCAAACTGTGTAGGATCCAGACCTTTTCCCCCCACCCCCTATGTGTAGTCTGGTTTTTGTTTTGCTGCCTCATACCAAAAATATAGCAAACCACTGAGATATGTGCTGTGTGCTCAAGGCCGAAGAAAGTTTTAAATGGTCCCAGTTCAGTTTATGCAGCCATGCGGCATGGTACATTTTGGAAGGAATGCTGGGACGATGTATCAGAAGTTACTGAAAATGAAATGATACTGGTAGTGGTTTATTTTCGGTGCCTGATTTGGGAAAGCATATACTCAAATATTCTAAAATACAGAACTACTAGAGAAGAATGAGTGCAAGGTAAGGACCATCATGCTGCATTTATTGCTACATATATGTTTTCATTTCATTCAAACTAGAAAGTAAACAAAGATTGTACCTGCAGAAGAATTTAAATAGCTGTGTTTCCCAGAGAGTGAGCATACAAGCACTGGGGAATAGTTTGCTGGGTCAGAACTTCAGCCTACTCTGGGTGATAAATCTTCAGGAGAGGAAAGGGAAACCCTACTTTTTTAAATACAGCTCTACTTATCTTAATATTTCTTCTTAATAGATTGTGTTGGCAGTCAGACTCTAAGCATGTGATTAAACTGTTAAAAAATCAAGATATTTAAGGATTATTTACTGTATTAAATCCTCTTAGATGCAGTGCACTCAGTTGCCCAGTGGATAGTATAATGTCATGACTGGTAATTTTCCTTTTCTTTTCTAGTACAAAGATGCGTTTATGAAGGCGAATCCAGGGTACAAGTGGTGCCCTACGACAAACAAACCTGTGAAAACCCAGACATCTACTGTTACTAACAGGAAAAAGCTATGGGCCTTTGCATCAGACTCCGCAAAAGATTTACCGAGCCCGAGAAAAGTCACAAAAAGTGAAGAAATGCCACAGCTTAACTTCGGGATGGCAGGTGAGATTTCCATCCATGTTACTCAAACGTAGCATCCTCATTTTGTTTGAGGATGTGGCATTGAAATCAAACTGTGATACCGGTTTTCTTTACTGCACATGGTACTGCAGTGCGAATAACTTTCATGTCCCAAATTCAGTTGCCAAGACTCAAGTTAAACCTCTGCATAACAACTTTCTAAATTTTCCTTAGCCCATGATTGCTTTCAAGAGTCGAGGCTGGATATGTGGCATCATAACCCATACCCCATTTGGGGTCCAGATTTGATTGATTTTTAGTTCTGGCTTATCTGCTGTTAGAGATTTTCATTTTCTAGTCAAAAAGGAAAATGCTGGTTGCGTGCATTCTTTTTCTCTTTCATAGAGTGTTGTACTATGTTTAGTAATTTGCTGTTTACAAAAATAATTTATGGGTGTTTATGAAGTTGGAGGTGTTAACATTCTTGTGGATGAATATACTGCTGGAGCTAACATTTTGTATTTAAATCGAGAGTAATTTAATTTCAGTTAAAATATGCTTTTTTTGCCCCTTGTACTTTGGAGGGGTGGATTCTAACCTTTTAAACACTTAAAAAAAGTAAATCAGTGAATAACTGTAGTTGGAGTGCCTGAACTGGTGAAAGGCAGATAATCTCTCTCTGATATCCACAAATAGCAGAACTGTTGCCATCGTGACCTTGAAATACAGAGACATTAATGTTAAATACTGGCAGTTTAAGAACCTAACAGTCAAGGTAGAAAATAATTTTTCCCCCACCACCCTTTTTTTTCTTTTTCTGGTTTAAAGCTTCTAATTTTATAAATACTGATCTATTTGAAACTTTGTCATATCCTACCTAGTTTGAGAAGTGTGTGGTAGATATTTTCTGCTTAGAGAGATCATTGTCCAGAGAGCGGAAAATGGTTTTATGCAACAAGTGTAAAAGGATGAAAAGGGATAAAAAGGCATGTATACCTTTCTGCCCATATAGTGGTATGAAAATTCCTGTAATGAAATTCCTTCTGGCTATGAAGGAACTGTGAAATGTGATCAAAATAAAGTTTTTCATGCTACATAGACCAGTTCTAAAAATCGCAAGCCCCTTCATCCCGTTCCACTTTTGCTATCAGCGGAGTAACTTCTATGCTCCTTGAAGGCTTATTGACTTAACACAAAGAACAAATAATAGGCCTCGGTCTACCTGTCTGCCATCCCCCATCGCTTCTGCTGGGCTGTCCAAATGTAGAGTGTCTGAGTACAGAGAGGTCTTGAATCAACACCTGTCAGAGCAGAGGACAGAGAACTTAAGAATTGATTAGAAACTAATCTCAGTCATTGTTTTACCTATAGAGCCATTCATTTGTGAAGAAGGCCCTTTTGTGCTACACATGATTTAAATGTTTGGGTTTTTTTGTTCTGGTTTGGTTTTTTACTGCAGACTGAGTCAATGAGCATTGTAATTTCATAGGGGTCTCACTCCAGTCCTCGTGCCAGCAAAGGCTGGCTATTTCTTGAGTATAACAATAGCTCATAAAATACCTCTGACAGAGATGTTAGCAGCATCCAAATCATGACAAGGCTGCCGTGCCAAATGGATTACTGTTTTGTCAACTATATACCAGTTTGTGCTAAATATGTTTTGATGTGTTCTTCTCTCCTTGACTTCATGTGATAGATCAATTCAACTCTGACTCTTCTATCCAGCACAACCTTTTAAAATCCAGGCTGTATAGTAGCTGATGAACTAAAATGTAGCTGAACCACCTCAGAAACACTTTTACCTTTGAAATGCCACTGACTGTCTTGCATCTTCAAGGCAAATAACTTCCTTAGGATAGGGATTATATGATTCCAGGAAATCTGTTTTACTTGTTGGTAGTTGTTAATCCTGTCTTGATTGCTTTTTACATAATACATTTCGTTTTGGAAAATGTAATATATAGATAGTAAGATCTTCCTTTCTTTTTTAAGTCCCACACAAGCCATATCTCTCCTTTATTTTTTGCATTCCCACAATAACCACCCCACATGTAAGCCTCGTGTTGACCTGTCATTGGGTCAAGAATCTGAGGTGTGGCACCAGCATTGGGGCTTCTGACCTAGAAGTTGCAATTGAGCATGTTTTTCCTCATGACATGGCTCACCTGTGATCCTGCTGTAGGGTGTAGGGCAAAGACTGCTGTTCACAGGTGAACATGACCATCGCAGCATGTACCCTCACAACTACAGATCTAAGCGAGCAGCACCTTTGCTATTCAAGTGTGCAAGATTCCCAATACTTTCACATTTCTGCATCAGAAGAAAACTGTCTGAGCCAAAAAGCTTTTTAGTGAAGCAAAGGGTGGAAAAAAGACACTTCCTAGTGTAGGCAATATCCTGATAGAGATGCAGTTCTTGGTTTTTGGAAAGAAGCTTAATTCTGCACCCAGGTAAAAGTTAGTTGAAACTGGTACCTGCGGGCCTTCTTTTTCCTTAGTTCTTCCTCAGTTCGTTCTTTCCTCTGATTGAAAAATTGCCATGATGTACAAGCAAGCCTGCTGAGTTTCTATCCAGACCAGTACTAACAAAGTATGTCATTCCCAAACATTAAAAGCTGTTGAGAAAGTTACAAATTGCCTCCCATTCTGCAAGTCAAATGTGTGTGCTATTTTCTCACTCCTGTTGGTTTAACTGTAAATTGCTTTAAAATAGCACTTAAAATTCTTAATTTTTCATACCAGTAAGTTCTTAGTGCCATAAGAGAAACATTGTTGTGCTGAGAAGGCAGTATAAACATATGGCAGTGTTTGCATATATATTTTTTGTCTTCCCTTAGATAAAGTTATTTTGTAATTTGAAACCTTAGTGGAAGGATTTTTGTTTTTAGCATGATCAGACATCTAAGTGCCAGCCCTCTGCTATAGCTGCAGCATAAGTATTCAAGTTGTTTGAGCACCAAATTAAACTTTCACTTTCCACTTAGCTGTCATTTTTTTCCTTCCTCTTAATTTTTATATTTAAATAAACAGCTTAAGTATTTGCTTACTTGGGGAAAAACCAGTCCTATCCTTGTCCTGTTATAAGCTACTTAGTTGAAAGGCAGAAAGCTGAGATGACAAGATGTTTAGAAGGGGTGGAAGAATTTTAGAGCCATAAGCTGGATGTTCTCCAATTGGCCAAAACTGAGGGGGGGAAGATGACCCACAGGTAACTAAAATGAAGCACAAGAGAGCAGCTGGGAGCCCTCAGTGTGATGTGGGCATAAGAAAGTGCTACACTGCGGTGTGTGAGGCAAAGCGTTTTCAGGAACTGTAGAGAAGAGTTAATGCCCTTGAACAGAGCACAGCTCATCTGACGTGGTTGCCCTACTGGTTGTTCACATACAAGAAAGAGGAACTCCACCTGGAGTAACTGGAGAGGAGAGCTACGGGGATTGCTGGGACTGTGCGAGATGGACATCAGGAGATCTTGATTTGCTTAGGCTAGGAAAGCAAGTGGAAGAAGAGTATGGTGACTGCTGTAAACACGGAAGAGGGAAATACCATCAAGGGAGAACAGTCACTTAATCGTAAAGATGTGGACACCAGAAAAATGTGTACCACCTGGCCCTGAGTAAATTTAAGATGAAAACTGGAAGAAAGCTCTTAATGCTTAGCAGATTTGGGTTCTGCAGCAGCCTTCCAATGGGACTAAAGTAAGTAGCAAGCAACCAGCCAAGCCCTTCCTGTTTAATATGGAGCTCCGTAAGTTTATGATGGGCCTGGAGATCTCTTCCCATCTCTCTCTCCTCCAAATAAACTGCCTGTTCAGGCATTATTTTTCAAGATACAGGTTCACTTGTCACTTCTTAATTGCTCTGATGTCCTCTTGTTTGAAGGACTGAACGGTTTGCGATCAAGTATTTTGATGGCAAAAAGTGCTATGGCGACAGGATCACTTCACTTATGAATTGTGCATAGGTACTTGCTGGCCCTTCCCCTTTTCCATCTCTGTTTCTTCAACCACTTCTTGTCACTAGATCCTACACTTCTGATAATTCCTTGTCTCTTTGTAGAAACTTAGTATCTTTTGTTCCCTTTTTATTCTAAAGTAATTTTTTTTAAAAAAATTTTTAAAAAACCCAACAACAAAAACCAACAAAAAACCCCACACACCTTCTACCTGTTTATTATGGTAAAGGAAACTAATTCCAGTTGAACATCAGGTTTGAAGCCACATGCTGTTTAGGCTGTGTTCTTGATCATCTGCAGCACTAGATCGTTTGCAGCTTTACAGGTACAGGTTTGGCTATTCTGCATCCAAATTTTGCATAACAAAACGCAACCAAATGGACAAGGGTAATTGTTCTGGTTGGCCTCCATTCCAGGGAATGGTCCCAGGCACATGTAATTTATTGTTATAGAGAGTTTTTATATAGTTTAGTGAAAGGAAATTGGAAAACATGAGTGCACGCTTAGTGAAACCTGGGGAAAGTTACTTATCTTTGGTGTCTCGTCATTACTGAAGTTGGTGTCTCAGCAATACAGCAAGGATAATACTTCCCTTTTATTCACATTATGGCTGTTGTGCGAGACATTTGGGCCGCAGACTGTCTCCCTCTCTCTGTATGACACTCTGTCAAATCAGCCCCTGCATTGCTTCCAAGGCACTCCCCCAAAATCAGACAATTAGTCTTCATAATGATGAAGACCAACCACTGTTCTGAGTGGAAAAGCCACTCCATGAGTAATGCAGTGCCAGCCACTCCATGGGTAATGCAGTGCCAGTGTTCATTGCTTTCACTTCTTGTTGTCGTTTTCTGAGCTCCTGAGGTGCAGGAAGGCTGGAGGCAAGAAGGTGTCAGCATCAGATACTTGGAGGAAGAACATTTATACTGCCATTTTACTTTCCTCAATTATATATTGTATTAGCAGGGCAACAAGTAGGCAGGCAGCTTGCCTGGGCAGTGCTGGGGCTGTTCTGGCTTCATGCTTCAGAGCTGTCAGGGTGGCACTTTTCACCACTAAAGGCAGCTCTAAATTAAAACCAAGTGAAAATAGAGATTTTGCTTCAGAGCTTGATCGTGGAATTTTGTTCCATCCTTTTATTTGCTCAGTGGCTAAGGAAGGGAGCCACTCCCTCGGTAGGACCATCCATTGAATTATAAACATGTGTGATATTAGAGCATCTTTGTGTATATTTATGTATGAAATCATTACAGTTGCTGTTTTAAAGATATCCATCTCTGTAGTACATAAAACCTTTGGCAGTAAAATTGTAAATCCACGCAATGGGGTGTTAAGTACACAAATCCAATTAAATCCTTCAAACAGCTTTGAAAGCCTCTCCCAGAGGGTACAAAAACGGTTATTTGTGATTCTCTTGAACTGCCTTTTATGGCAGCTTGCTTAGAGTGTCTGTGACAAGTAGTCTTCTGGGGGTTTAACACTGCAAATGGTAGGTTCTTTAAACAAGCAAATGAATAAAGTTAAGACTTGGTTTTACTCTTTTAACAGATCCTACGCAAATGGGAGGCCTCAGTATGCTGCTTCTAGCAGGGGAACATGCCCTGACTGCACAAGAGGTAAGGAACTCTGTTCTGTCCCTTAGCACAAGCCCTCAGTTTGCAGGGAGCTCTGAAGAGGAGTATTTGACCAGTGGGAAATTAAATTTAAGATACATCTTGGGTAACCTCAGGTGGGACTGCAGTGTGAGCCCTGTGAGTTGAGTCTTGTATCCTAACCATGAATGTAGAGGTTAGGCCCAGTGTTTATATCGGTTCAATATTAACTCTGCTGACTGAATATTTGATCAGACCAGGCAAGTCTGCCCCATGAGAGGATATTGTCACCAGTAGAAGGGTTGAAATACAGTGACTGTGTTAACAAACAGGTGGTTTGCAAGCTCTTTTGGCCAAGGATTTCATACGCTTGTGCAATAGGCCTCACAACCGTGGCCTTGGCACTAATAGCAAAATAAATACCTAATAATTTCCGTACAGTCAGTGTCACTGTATATGCATTCTGAAACCATGCAAGTGCTAACAGGTAATCAAAGTATTGCACTCTACTCCTATTCACTAAGTCTTTATGTCTAAAAAGAAGTTAGTAGTTCAAATGCCATCACAAACATTTTGGTTTTACAAAGGAGTCTAGTAAGTAAGTGTTCCTGCATATCTCCAGTAGTGCAGTGACCTCTGGTCTTTAGACTGATTATCGTTTATGATTATTTTTTGGGCCAGCTTTTGAAAATTGCTCAAAAGGTGGCTTATGTGTTGGGTAAAATAGGTAGTCACTACCATAAATCTCTAGCCTGGAAAGAAGAGCAGCGGAAGTGAGGAAAGTTTTGTGGGGGTTTTGTGGGTTGTTTTTTCTTTGTTTGTTGCTGTTGGGAGGAAAAGCAATAATGTGTAGTGTATTTGAGATGGATTGCTCCTGTGCTGCCAAGTCTGAGCTAAGACTCCTCAATGCTTTGCACACCAGTTAGAGCAGTGGAAGTCTTTGTGCAGATGTGGGTACTGGCTTTCTGTGCTGCAACATGAAAAATAAGAAACACTAGGGTAAGGTTGGCAGAGAAGTTGTGGTGAGTTGACCCTGGCTGGAGGCTAGGTGCCCACCAAAGCTGCTCTATCACTCCCCTCCTCAACTGGACAGGGGAGAGGAAATGTAATGAAAGGCTCATGGGTTGAGATAAGGACACGGAGAGATCACTCTCCAATTACCATCATGGGCAAAACAGACTCAACTTAGAAAAAAATCATCTAATTTATTACCAAGCAAAACAGAGTAGAGTAATGAGAAATAGAACCAAATCTTAAAACACCTCCCCTCACCCCTCCCATCTTCCCAGGCTTAACTTCACTCCCGGTTTCTCTCCCTCCTCCCCTCCAGCGGCACAGGGGGACGGGGAATGGGGGTTGCCGTCAGTTGATCACACGTTGTTTCTGCTGCTCCTTCCTCCTCAGCAGGAAGACTCCACGCTCTTCCCCTGCTCCAGCATGGGGTCCCTCTCATGGGAGACAGTTCCACAAACTGCTCCAGCATGGGTCCCTTCCACAGGGTGCAGACCTTCAGGAGCAGACTGCTCCAGCGTGGGTCCCCCACGGGGTCACAAGTCCTGCCAGCAAACCTGCTCCAGCCTGGGCTCCTCTCTCCACGGGGCCACAGGTCCTGCCAGAAGCTTGCTCTGGCATGGGGTCCTCCATGGGCTGCAGGTGGAATCTCTGCTTCCCATCATCCTCCATGGGCTGCAGGGGGACAGCCTGCTTCACCATGGTCTTCACCACGGGCTGCAGGGGGATCTCTGCTCTGGTGTCTGGAGCACCTCCTCCCCCTCCTTCTTCACTGACCTTGGTGTCTGCAAAGTTTCTCACATCTTTTCATTCCTCCCTGTGGCTGCAAAAGCTGCTGCTTTTTTTTTTTTTTCTTCCCCTTCTTAACTATGTTATCACAGAGGTGCTACTACTGTCGCTGATGGGGTCGGCCTTGGCTAGCAGTGGGTCCATCTTGGAGCCGGCTGACACTGGCTGCGTCAGATATGGGGGAAGCTTCTAGCAGCTTCTAGCAGAAGTCACCACAATGGCCCTGCCTGCCCCACCTCCTCCTCCCCCCACCCCCCGCTACCAAAACCTTGTGATGCAAACCCGAAACAGAAGTAGAAAGAAATTAAGAAATTGATTATTTTATGCTAAAATGAGTGTCTGTCCTGTAGCTTTCAAACTTTGAATCTCTTGACCTGGAGTTTAAAAACTGGTTTTACTATGCTGTTATATTTAAATGAGAGGGAAGTTGTATTGTAGTCACAGATACTCAGTTCCATGAAGGGTCTTTGCTATGATCTTATGAGTTGATCTTTCTTGAGTTTTACGTCAAAAGTGCCTCAAGTAGTACGATTTCAGATGGCAGTGAAGGAATAAAATCTACATGTGGATTTTGAGACAAATCAGAAAGGATGTTGTGTGATTGTTGTAGTATGAGTGGATTTTTAATCACTACTTTCTTTTTTTTTGAGCAAAAGACACATTTTCCATGCACCTACATAAACTCATTTTTTTCTGATAGAAGCATACAATATGGCTTGTGATGTAGTATTTATGTATAAGCTATATTGTGCTGTGCTCTTTTGCGTCTGTAGTCTTCTTTTGAAACCTGGGCCTCCACATCAGAGGCAAGCTGTGTAATTTGCTTTCCCCCAAAATGTAGAGCAAGATAATTGTCATAAACACAACCTGAATAAAACTAGTTGATGGATTTGTTGGCTGTTGTTAGAATCATGATGGGCCAGAAATCAACCCATACTTACTAATGAATTAACATATTTTAATTGTCCTACACTATCTGAGAAGTGTCAGAGCACTTTCCCAGGGAACAAAGCTGCACATCTCCAATTCTTTCAGAGGCTCCTCTATGTAAAATACATCCTCCAGAACAATCTCAGTGCTTGATATTCTCAAAGGGACCCAAATGGATGAAGTTCAGTCCTCCTAACTGTGTATCAGCAGGAATTAAGTCCCCCGCTGTGTTTCTGTGTGCTGGGAAACTTGCTGAGTTCCTTTGCATGGCAGCCCTGGTGTGTCTTCCATTTTCTTTTGCTTCCTTTCAATTCAGTGTTTCAGTGGTGATTAGATATGGAGCAAAGATTTCTTGGGCTTGTGTTTCCTCAAATGCAGTAAAGATTCTAGACCTATTTAGATTTGGATAACTGAACAGCACTTCTGGTTTCCTATCCTTGGGCATGTGGACAGAGGAGACCTAAGATGTTCATCTTTGCATGCCTGGTGGGACAACCTATGGTTGGATTTGCATACTTATGCTTGAAAACAGTTTCACGCGTTTGGGAGGTTAGAAGAATATGCTAGGACATGGTATGACAGGCTTGGGGAGAAGCTCAAGAATTCATTGTAGTGTTGGTAAGCTGCTTTCCTCTTCAGTGGAGGGAGGTAAGTTGTGCGATGTTAGAGTTGGTATTGACGTGGGGGAGAACTTGTACCAAGGTGACTGCTGAGGTATTGTCAGTGAAGAGGTTCAGAAGTCCCTTAACTGTGGAAAATATAGGTATTGTTTTTATATGCATGTAAGTATATAAATATATGTCGTATATTTAAACCTCTGGCATTTCTATTTAAAAAAAAAAAAGGACAGATGCAGTGTCATTATTAAAAGAATGTTCTAAATGATACCCTGTAGTCTTCATTATCATTTAAAAGGTGTGTGTGTACACATAAGATACACATGCGTGTATATATATAGTTCTTAAACTGGGGGACTGCCGGACGTAGATTACCTGTCAACATGCAGTTTGACTGCTTGTGCATATGCATGATTATGCAGACTTGGGTGGCCTTGTAAGCATAGGTCTTAAATACTGTTATCATCTTGAAAATTGTTAATAGAAAGGAGGGCAGCACTGGCATAGTTTGCTCAGAATTTGGGAGAAGATGAGGGAAATCACACTTAGAGGTCTGCTAATCCCACGTAAATGTATTCAGTGCTCGCTGATTTTCTGTCAAGTGTATGTTAAATGGATGTATAGGGACTTTCCAAGTCAGATGTTTAACCTTTCAGTTGTCAGAAGCCCAGATATCAGGTAACAAAGTGAGCAGGTGCCAGCGGGAGGATGGGAAGAGGCACAACAGCAATATTCACAAAATTGCCTTGAGGCTTCAGTCGCCATCTCTGTATGTGGCTGGTTATGTTCCTATTTTTTGTAATTTTTTCCAATAGACTAGAGAGTTTTTCTTCCAATAAGAGTTCAGTGTCGGTACGTGATTGATTTTCAAGCAGCGGCTGGAGTTACTAAGCAGATAGGCAGGAGAAGCTACAGACCTTACCAGCAGTAAACAAAAGACTCAGATATGCAGTGAGTTTCCACCTGCCTTTTGGGTCCTTTCATCAGTTACGCAAGACTGTTGTGTGTATATGAGCATGTTTTGTTGAACACCTGAGCAGAAACAGCAGAGGCGTCTGCTCCAGTTCCTGTTGTGCTAGGCAAAGCCTGGTCCTCACAGCAAGTTTATTAGCAGAAAGGCTGAAGCTGTGTGAGGAGCGCGCCTTGCTTGCCTGCTCACCTCCCCCCCCCCCCGCCCCTCCCTCCTCATCACCTTTGCTTGCCCGTCGGGCCCTTTGCTTGCCTTACAGCAGCACCTAGTGGCCTCTCTGTAAGTTACAGCCCAGAAATCCCCGAATTTGGTGTGTAGTCCAACCTGGCTCTTCTACCAGTTTCCCCTCTTGCCGCTGCCCGGCACATCAGGACGGCATTCAAGCCTGGCATCAGTCAGCACGGAAGGTGAGCCAGGGGCTGTCCTTCGCCTTCGTGCGGTGTGATCCGTTTTAGAGAGCGGATTACGGTAACCTGCAGGGAAAGGGAGGCTCTGGAGGCGTTATCCTTGCAGTTTCTTTCTCTTCAAGAACAAAAGGTTATCTTAGATGCAATGCTGGGTCTGCACAGGGTGGTATTGCCCAGGGTGTAAATCAGAAGTGAAGGATATCTCAGTGCAGCTGAGGATAAGCTGGGAGGAGGAGAGAGGAGAAGAAATAAGGACATCTTAAGGATGTTTTATTACAGCAGGAAATGAGATGTATGCAATGGCACTATCAGTGCATCCATGCCCTCCGGTGATTATTTGAATGCTTTTCAGCCTGGCAGAAGTTAGAAGTCCTGGAGATAATAAATTTCCCACAAGTCAGGAGTGTGTGGGGATCAGCAGAGTAGAAGAAACAAGCTCAAATTATCAAGCAAAGGCAACAGCATTAACTTTTTAAAGATAATGGAAGTTGACAGGAAAAGTATGGTTGTTCTAACCACAAAATCTCCTCTGAGTTACTGGGCACCAGCAATCTGTCCGTCACACACAAAGCTGTAGGAAACCGGGCTTCACACCTTCCGCGGCTTGTGGTTCCTGTACCATAAGGTGAACAAGCTGTGCCCGACCCCCAGCATGTTTCTTCAGAGGCAACAAGAAGACTCGTTTTCCTTCTCTGCGCCTGCCTGGGGAGTGAGTGCCTTACAGCACTTGTGTTGCAGGGACTGAGCCGTAATAGCCGCCCCCAGAAGGGCTTCACTGCTCCCAACTCAGAGCTGGTTTGTGTTGACATGTTCATATGGTGCCCTCAGATAGGCAGAGGAAGCTGTGAAGCCACGTCTCCGGTACCGCGGGTGGGCAGAGTTCAGGCATGCGTGGCCCTGCAGCGCCCGCCTCAGGGAGCAGAGAGGTCTCATGTGCCTTTCTTGTTCGCATCGCTTCTCCTAAGCAGAGTAGTGCCCTTTCGTAGGGCACATTGAATAGGCTTTGGTTGTGAACAAACTGCTTCAATAGACACAACAAAATAAGCTATGTAAAGCAGCTGGTTGAACTGCAGAAAATTTAAGTTTTATAGGGAATCAAATCCCAAATTTGGTTATTCCTGGGAGAATCCAACCAGTGAAGTGGCCTGAAATAACCAAATGAGTGCTCAGACATGCAAGCAGCATCCTTATATATTTCACACCAGTGCAGAGACTCAGACCTTCAGAGACGGGTCACTCAGCAGCAAGATCAGTGTGCATCCCTGGTACAATCCATACTACTGCTGAGACACATCTTAAACAGATCATACAGAAACATGAGAAAAGCAGCAATAAGCATTACATCAGTGAAAACAGTAACACAGGCCATTGAAAAAGCAAGAGGCAGGTATTAAAAATACATTCTTTGTAACCCTTTGGGTTGGTATACTCCCATAGTGCACTGATAAAACATCCTGCTTGGTTTTTAATAAATATAATGGAAGCATAGATCATAGGAGGCACTCTTACTGCTTGCTTTCACGACAGAAGAAACAAATTCGACTGTGTATGTAAGCAAATTGTTGTGTGGCAATAGTTCCCCTTGGCCTATGGGCTGCTACACTTGGACCTGATGTTTTCAGGGGAGTATGGGTAGCAGATTCCTGAAACAAAATGCTGCTGGTGCTATTGTAGTGCAAAAGCATCTTGAACAAACAGCAGCAGGAGCAGCAGTACAAACTACACATGCTGTAGGCCTGGCTGTTCTGTGGTGCTTTGTCCTTACAGCCAACAGATGCAGTTGCTAGCTAAATCTCATGTGTGCATTCACTAATAAATGCTATTGACATACTTGTTTTGGTAATAAATAAGAAAAAAAATACACATTTGAATATAAAGGCTTTAAATAACCTGAAATTTCATCAAAAATTAAAAATTGTTGGGGGGAGGGGAAGTCCATCCTGTTATTTATCTTCCTAAAAATACCTCAAAGCCTCCTCCTTTTTGTTTCCTGTAAGCCACATCACATACCTTATTTTATACTAACGGTATGTCATGCTTCTATAGGAGTTACACATGTAAATCTTTTACATTCAAAGGTGACATTTAATGAATCTATGATTTGATAAAATTCCTTTGCAGAATGATGCTTGATTGACACATTTCTGGCTAATAAGAATAGTATGGCTAAGCTCCTGTGTTAATTCGAATAAGGCTACTTTTGAACAGTCATTTCTTTGTATTTTAATTTCAGAAGTTATAATTCTTTCTTGCACTGTGTCTTAAGCACTCCTAAATGAGTATTTAGGTACATTGTTTGAGCAATTTTAGGCTTGTGGTACCCTTAATTACTTATTTTTCATTCTGTTAGGTGATTGAGGATTATTTTTCTAATAAACAATTCTGTTGCTTAGCAATGCTCAGTGTCTTCAAAACTTTTTTTTTAGCTTCTAAATAATTTTCACATTCAGAATGGTAGTACAGCTACAGCAGTGTTTATAGCATCACCAATACAAGGTAGTTGTGTGTGTAGCCTAATATCATCAGTTTAGTATTCTGTTGCATAAAACTCTTTTGCAAAGTTTGGAATTATAAAAGAAAAACAAAAATCCCTGGTATTTTTGTGATCTTTCTTCTTAGGTGCATTAAAATGCATTTTCAAATGCATTAAAATGGGTGCTAAATTGTCACCTATAAATTTGATTTAACCTGTCCAGAACTGTGAAACATTAGATTGCCCACCTTCTCTTAAACACTCCTCCTTGTTACTGCTGCCTGGTATTTCATTTTGCTCACTGTTGTTCTTAGCTTGAAAGAAGGACCTTTGAGGTCTTACTCTGCACACTCTTTGTTTCAGGTTTCCTCAAATACTTGCCAGTCCGATGCAGCTAATTCTACAGAAGCCTGTCAGAAGTCATCGTTGTTTCAGTTTGCAGAGGTGAGTTTCTTTAAAAAGAATTATCTTCCCCATTGTTTCCTTTTAAGAAGCATATGATGTTCAGCTGAAAGAGAAATCGAAAATCTTTAGCTGAAATTCATGCTTTTGTTCCTTCTTCTTGGGTTTATGGTAGTGGATCATTTATCAGGTCGATAGGTCAGATTTGAAGTGCAGGCGAGTGTTTTTAGGAAGATGGTGGAAACCCTAGCGCAATAATGGAGCTGTGGGTTGAGCAGTAATTTAGAGGTGTGTCATTCCTGCACTTAGTTTCAAACTAGAGTCTTACTAACTAAAGTTCTAACAGGTATATTCAGATGTTACATTATGGCCTTTACCTATTGTGTCCTCTTTAGTCGTTGACTCCATCAAAAATAACTGTAGTTCTGGAATTTCCAAAATTTTCTTATATTCTATAACCACCAAATAGCTCTATTCAACTATGCTTTGTTTTTGCAACGTACATTTTTGTCAACATATTTCCAGATATTGCTGGAAGTGCAACTGTGTTGGTTGGAGGGCGGGTGTTGGGTTTTTTTGGTGGTTTTGGTTTTTTTTGAAGTATACACTATTTCATCTAAGTTTTAATGGATTTCATTGTCAGAAATAACAGGATAAGAGTGAGGTTGCAAAGAATCCTAGTCGTCTGCAAGTATCACTTGTTTATATCTTGCCAACTTTTGAAATGGTCATAGTCAAGTGACATACATATTTAGCTGTATAATATTGATTGTACGGGATGCTGGGTGGTGTTTGAGTAAGTGCATATAGAAAGAAATTTTGTCATAGGAGGGGCTTCTTTTTATTACCGGTTTTCACACCGGCTGTGAATCTGACTCCTGTGTCTTTAATACTCATTGCTGTGTGTACCTTCATACTCCTCCCTGAACATTGTCACTTATGGAGCAGACACACTGCAATCCTGGCACACAGAAGATGTGATTTTTGTTTTGCTTTGCTTTTTGTTTGTTTTAATATCAATCCACAAGTCCTCGAGTTCCAACTCAAGTAGTAGCAGGCAGCAATTGTGTTGTGTGCTGTAAGATATGCTCTTGCTAAGGGCTCATGACCGCTGGCTTTCCCTTACCATCAAAGAACATCAGTGGGTGCCAGGAAACAAGCTCATCTGCATGCCTAAAACATGTGGTTTAGAAGTAGCTCACTGGTGATCAGTAATTAGAAATGCATATTAGCTAGTCTTAATTTTCAAGGATGTTAAACAGCCTGTAGTGAGGCTGCACCTAACCAGTGCATGGTAGGTATGCGTGTCAATGGCAGAGTAATTGGTACTTGTACCAAGGTCTAACATTAATCAGAGGTATCATTTGCAAGAAAAATAACTGACACAAGTTAAACAGTGTAAAATGCAGTTCCCTTGGTGTCTGGGATGGGTCTCTTCTTAAAGTACCTCATGTGTTGTGTCCCTGTCTGTACTTAGCTTCTGTGCTAGGTAGCAGTGGGTGCTCTATCAGCACCACCATTGTGCAGTCTTAGGTCTTTCACTGAATTCTGAAATAAAATATGGTGATTTTGCTGCTAACCATCTTTTGACATGTCAGTGGGCAAACAGAAGTCCCTCAAAAAAGTCTTAGCCTGTTCTATTTATTCTAGGAATTACTTTCCTTGTGAAAAATAATTCAAAATCACCATTTCAAGAGCACCCATTTATCTGTCTCCTGGAAAGCAGATACTGTTCTTTGTACAGAAGTGCTGGGACTTGTTTGCATGCTCTTAGGCACCAGGACTCTTTCTGTATGATGGATAACAGAAATTTAGCATGTTGAAGTTTGACATTAAACTAAGAGTTAGGTAACATAAAAATAATTGTTTTCCTGACAGATCTCTTCAAGCACATCACAGCCTGGAGTCCCAGGAGCTGTAAAACAAACTGAGGAGTCTGCATTGTTTCAGTTTGCTGAGGTATAATGGCTGAAATATGGTGGGGGAGGATGGGAGGAAGCAAGGAACCAGTAAGAATTGTCACTGAATGGCTAAGCACCCTGTCTCATAATGGATTCCCATCAGCAGATGTTTATCTTTGTGACAGCATTGTGTTAAGAAAATCGTGGGGGGAATAACCAGTGATTTGAAGAGATGTTGGTCAGTTCTACCGGCTGTAGCATGCACAAAAGATACTGAGCTTGTGAACACTACCTGGCCTTTCATACCAAAGGACCACTGCAGATGTTTTTCTCCAAATGGCCTTTTAATTTACATCTAGGGAAAAAAAGGAAAAAACAACAACTAAAAGACATTCTGAAATGACACTGTGCACTGCCTATGGAGGAGGCTGCAGCAGTGCAAAATGGCAACTGTCTGAGAGGCAGGAATCTTTTGGAAAATAAACTTGCAGATCAAAGGAAGTTTATCACAACATCTACAAGGATATGTAACAGCATCATTAGGTGGTGACTTCCAAAGCCTGTAAACTACCCATAAGTATGTAAGCCATCCTTCTTCCTCCATGTGTGGAAGATTTGGAGTTCTTAAAGATTGCTTTTAAGAATTTCTTCTCCCATGTGTTTAATCTGCATCTATGGATTGATTTTCCACACATACACTCTTCCTGCCCATTTGGGGGAGCCTGGTACTGCTTGCAGAATCAGTTACGCGAAAGGTATATTCGGGATGTGTCTGAAAAGACTGGGGTTGGGTCTGGTGCTATTGTAGAGCAGCATAATGGGATGAAAAGATAGCCTGTTCATTATTGGGTGTGCTTAGAGGTTTAACTACACACAACAGGCTTCTCTGGTAAGTGTTAAGCTAGTTGTGTGCTTGTGGTTTTTAGCTTGGCTAGGGTGGGCCTTGATGTGTTTCTTAGGAGGTCCAATTAAGAAAAAAACAATTTACTGATTCAGGTGCCATAAAATATCTGACTACTAAACACCCCTATAAAAGATACGATAGAGTTAATATCTCTAATCATGAAGATGTTTTCATATGTACCACCTTTTTTTAAAGTTAAAGTTAATTTGGAAAGTTCTTTTGCGAAGATCAGTGGCATTTAGCAGGATGTGCTGAAGTAAAAGATAGAAGCTAGAGAACCTTTCATGTGAATTTTATTGCAAAATATTGTACGAGTGAATATGCTAACTTAGTTTCAAAAGTCTTAGCCATCTTACATTTTAATTAAATGGCAATTCTAGATATCTGCAAAGTCGAACAGGTATGAACTGCCTTTAGTACAGTATTTCCAAATTGTCCTGTAAAACCTGACTTAGCCATACTTTTCAAAATTTCACAGAACCTAAAATAATTTCCTCTCCTAATTGAACAAACAACAAAATGACAAACCTGAAAATTGTCATACGGATGTGACAGTGCATTGAATTGCATACCACTACACTGAGCAAGCTCATTTGGCACATTGGAGTGCATGTATGAATCATCAAACGTTAGGTAGAAGAGGTGCTTAGAAAGTTAATTAGAAACTGGAGAGGACAGTTTTAAAGTCAGGTTTAATTGTTTTTCTTGTAAAATATATTAAAATGTCTGTACGGTCTGGAGGGGTTGTATTTTGGGGTTTGGTTTTTTTTCAGTGTCTGGAAATAAGGGACAGAAATCTAGAAAAGCAAAAAAACCCAAAACAAAACACAACAACAAAAAACCTTGTTGGCCATGATTATTCCTCCTGTGTTATACTGTTGTTGTGAAACCTTGATGGCAGTGGCTAACATCATGTTTTATCTATAGCAATAGAGAAATGGCATTTTTTTCAGATTGCAGCCTGATTTCATTTAGGTTGTTCCAGGGGAAAGTATTGAGCACGTTACAGAACCTCTTTAAGCTTTCTCCCCCCCGCTATTAAAGCTGCTTGAGGCCTTTCAAATACCAGGGCTTTCATTTGCACAGGATGTCTTTGTCAAGTTTGGCAAAAATCCCATTCCTTACTGTGCCGCTTCTTACTGGGTCCTGTCTATATGAACGCATTATTGCTTTTAGTAAGCTAAATTATGGTAAGCAATTTGCAGTAGGCTGCTGTCAGCAATGTACAGTGTTACAAAAGAAAAGAGAGAAGGAGAGAAAGTAGTTATTTAGCCAGTAGCCAAGTAGACCTGTGAGGAAATGTGAAGTCTGATGTGCCTGGAGACTTTTGGCAGCCGTCCCAGCTCAGTTTTGGTTCTGGCCGGGTGTTCTTCATATGTTCCCTTTCTCTTTGCCGCCTTTGCGGCAGGGTGAGTAAGAGTGCCTCTTTGTGAAGACAGCGATCCCATTGAGTAGATCTGTCATTTAAAATGGACACCTTTACCCCAGGAGTACAAGTTCCCTGTCACTCAGAACCAGCTTGTTATATGTAGATGTAGTATGGGATTCTTTCTGTCTTTACAGCCTCAGTTAGCCTTTCATCTGGTTGTCTGTCCCAAGTGCGAGTCTTCAGTTAAAGCTGCTGAGGATATGGCTAATGAGGCCTGCCCAGTGAAAATCCCTGGAGTAAGACTTCATTGGGTCCTGCAGGTGCACAGGCAAGCGCCTTGGAGGTCTTCAAAGATGATGTGACGTCCTCATAAGAGGTTTTTGAAATTTGGATTGTTGCCAAGTTATGCTTTTGGCTTTCTCATTTTACTCTGATCTCGGAAATACTTGGCCCTACTTTTTCTCCTTCTCGTTGGTACCTTTATGGAAAGCCATTATATAGGCCAGTGATTTCTGAGCAGTGGGCTGTGTTCCTTAGTGCGGTGGCTGTTTGCAAGCTGTCTGCTCACATGGGCTGGTTGCTGTCATCCTCCTTGCCATGTGAGGGAAGCAGAGCAGATGGGACCCCTTGCTCTCTTGGTCTTACTGGATGTGTGTTTGGCAAACGTGAACAGATGGCGATGACTGCCTTATAGAGAAGAAACACAAGTACCTCTTAGATTTAGCTAACTAAACTCTCATCCGTTATTAAACAAAGAAAATGCTCCCTGAGAGTGGAAGGAATAAAATTGCTAGTTTACCCATCTTCAAAATAAAATTAAGCCAAAACCCACAAACTCGTCACTTTCAGCTGCTTTTCTGAAGTTTTTCTCTAGGTGATTTAATAAAAAAAGCAATCTCATGCAGCATGCAACAAGGTGTAATTTTCTCTGCTAGTCCAGCAGGTTACTATCATTTAGGAAAAATGCATGCTTTGATTTTTGTCCCTGCTGCATTCTCACATACTCACTTTGAGCAGGCTTGTGGGCAACGCTTTCTGTTTATTTCTGTGCTGAACAGAAGGTTTGAATCCAAAACTTTTGGTCAAAATGCCTTGAAATTGGGAGTGTGAGAGCTAGTCAGTATCTTCTCTTCTGACCTTCCCTTAGGTAAAGTTGTAATCTTCCCAGCTAAAGCCGTTACGTAAAATAGATGAAGATATTTGCTGTTTGCCTATATACTGAAATTATTAAATATCCGTGTTAAAGTGAGGAGAAGGACTTGGGGGTGTTGGTGGATGAGAAGCTCAACATGAACCAGCAATGCGTGCTCACAGCCCAGAAAGCGAACTATATCCTGGGCTGCATCAAAAGAAGTGTGACCAGCAGGTCAAGGGAGGTGATCCTGCCTCTCTACTCCGCTCTTGTGAGACCCCACCTGGAGTACTGCGTCCAGCTCTGGGGGCCCCAGTACAGGAGAGACATGGAGCTGTTGGAGCGAGTCCAGAGGAGGGCCACGAAGCTGATCAGAGGGCTGGAGCACCTCTCCTGTGAGGACAGGCTGAGAGAGTTGGGGTTGTTCAGCCTGGAGAAAAGAAGGCTCCGGGGAGATCTAATTGCAGCTTTCCAGTACCTGAAGGGGCCTACAGGAAAGCTGGTGAGGGACTGTTTATCAGGGGGTGTAGTGACAGGACAAGGGGTAATGGGTTTAAGCTGAAGGAGGGTCGATTTAGATTAGATGTTAGGAAGAAATTCTTTACTGTGAGGGTGGTGAGGCACTGGAACAGGTTTCCCAGAGAGGTTGTGGATGCCCCCTCCCTGGAAGTGTTCAAGGCCAGGTTGGATGAGGCTTTGGGCAACATGGTCTAGTGAAGGGTGTCCCTGCCCATGGCAAGAGGATTGGAACTAGAGGATCTTCAAGGTCCCTTCCAACCCAGGCCATCCTGTGATTCTATGAAATGCCTATTCTAGGAAGGAAATGAAAAAGTGGTACCATGACACATGCTTCTTATGCAAACTGGAATGTAATATAATAGCTAAAATGCTGACCTGTATTGTAATAAAAGATAATTTGATCCTAATGATCCTCAAGTTAAACCTCTACATAAGAAGGAGCTATTTGTGGTTGTAGTACTGCAGGTTCTGATTATTCTAATTAAAATGGGAAGATGGTGTTAAGGGAATAAGATCTTTCACTCACTGAGAGCTGATTGATCAGCCATCCTCTTACTTCTGATGTTTGGCCAGCAACTTCAGCAGAATGAGTTTATGTCTCTTGCTGTTTGTTTTCTCAACTATGAAGAGGGTTTTTTTTTTCTTTTCCTGAAGTGAAATGTTGGCTTCCTCTCTTTCTATTGGTACTACAAGGATCTTGCTTGCATTTTGCTAGGAGCACCCATTCTCCTGTCAAAACGAAATTCTTTACTCTTTCCTAACATTGTGTATCAAGAGGCAAGATATGCCTGCATGTTCTCAGGTTATACTTAAGTGTGTGGGGTTTTTTGTGTCCCTTTTCTGCCATTCATGTTGCACTGAAAAAATCATTAAGGGCTGAGAATTTTTAACAGTACAAAGATAAAAAGTTGAAGCCCTCTTCCTGCAAAGTGCAGTGTACAAGATCACTTACTCCTATGGAGTCCTGAGCAGGTACACTTTGTCTCAAAGCAAAACTAGGATTTTGAATTATTTTAGTTGAATGTGCATTAATAATAATTTTTAATATTAAAGTCTTATTCACCGTATTTTAAAGAGCTTGCAGTAAAATGAATGTTCTGGATTTTGGCGAGGTTGGGGGATTGTAATGATTCTCCTCAACAACTGAAAAGTAAACTCTTCAAATAGCCTAGTTCAAAAGAAATTCAATATAAAGTCTAAGCCAGTAACTTCTGCATCTGAAACATCATGGTCATAAGCATGATTTCTGTGATGATGCAGATGCCACGGAAACACTGGTGGTCTTACCCTTAATCTTAAGGCTTTTTGAGGCTTCCAGGTCAAATACTATCATGTAATGCCATGCTAAAAAAAGATCAAATATGAGAAATAATGATTAATTCATGTGTTGGTGAACTGACAATGCTGCACTTGGAAGCAAGTCATAAAAAATTTGGCTGCAAAAGCAATTCCCTGAAGTGCAATGGTAGTTATTTACTCAGTGCTGGTGCTGGCATATCAACATCTATTTAGAAGGCTAGATTTGATCTCCAGACATAAGGTCTTACTTCTTTTTTCTAAATAAAGTGAAACAAGCAGTGCCTGTGAGGACAAATGGTCCTTTTCTATATCTAAGCAAATGGGAAATACTGCCCAGGCTTTCTGGGAGAATTTTATTGACCACCACAGTTCATGTTTTTAAAGCAACAGGTATGTCTTTTTCACTTAGTCACATGAAGCACACAGCATGATAGTGTATTAGCTGTGGACAATGCAAATCTAGAAGAGAATCCATGAGCCTACTCTAAGGAAGAAATTCTGTATTTGCTTGTATGCTGCTGACTTCTAAATGCCTGTTAAGTGTTTCTTGGATGGGATTGTCTATCTGAAGTGGGGCCTTCTGCCAGAAAGATCTAAAAGTAACTGATTCAAATAACTCAATTTTTTTGTTCTTTTTCTCCCTTCCTTTCTGTCTTTCCTGTGTGCCACTGAAATATTTTTCTCCTCTGTTCATTTAAAACCTAGATCTCATCAAATACTTCCCAGTTGTCAAGTCCTGAGCCACTAAAGCACTGTGGGAAGTCGGCACTCTTCCAGTTGGCAGAGGTAAAGTTATACCCAGTGGGAAGATGTGTGTATCTTTTTGTGTTATACACAATGGGAAGATGCATGTATCTTTTCCTCAAAAAAGTGTGAATTGTGTAAGGTTTGCTCTAGCAGCAAATTTAGTGTTTCCAGAAGCACAAATTAGTAATTAATGGAATAATAAGAAAATTAGGCAGTTGCAACAGCCCCAGGGACCTAGCATTTTTTTATAGACTTGTTAATGTGCATAGATTCTTGGAAACCACACAGAAAAAATTATGCTTCTTTTTAGAAAAAATAGCCTTATAACTATAATGAAAACAATGCTTAGGACAATAGCAAAGACAAGAGCCAACAGCGTTCTTCTTAATGAGGAGCTGAATACCAGGATTCAAAAAGAAAGCTTTGGTATAAGAACTGGAAGGTGCATTGCTGAATGGGAACCAAGAATAAGAAGAGAAATGTTGACTTTGAGATCATCAGCAATCTGTATGAAGAGTTGGAAGTTGAAGGAGTGTATTAAGTTCTGAAATTGGCAGCTGTCAGCAGTAATCAAGAATACTAGGTCAGGTTTCCCAACAGTCCTAGAAATTCTCTGTGAATCTTAAATATACCTTGTAGAGGTCTCCCCTTTGATATGTATGAATCACTCAAAAACCTTTGAGGCTTGGCGTGCAAATATTCTTCTTGATGATTGAAAGATGAAGATACATGCTGCATTCCAGGTAAATAATGGAGGATGCTAGCACCTTAGTAGTACACTTTTTAAAAAACTTTTTTCACCTTTTTTTTTCTTTCCCTAAAATCACTTCCTTGTTAAAGGCTCTGATTCAAACTGAGAAAAGCATGGCAGACATGCTAAGCATATCCTCCTTATCAGTAGCTCTTGTATGACATTAGTGCTGTTGATTTGTTTCCAATTTTGGAGATCTCTGTAATGTTGGATTGTAATTGGATAAATAAAATAAGAGATTCAGCTTAACTTTTCAGATGGCAGTTCAGGACCTGGTTTGGAGCATTCCAAATAAACTGTGTTTATTACCACCTCAAGGGTGGCCTAAGTTTGCAAGTTCATTTGGCAGACATCTGGGCCAAATTCCAATTTAATTCCAAAAACCAATGTAAGTCCAAACCGCAGATGCTGTGCACTGGAGGGGACTGTGTTGCTGTCTCCCTGTTGCTGGCATGGCAGGGGTTTGGCGCGTGGGAGCCTGTCTGCTTCAGCACACCACACTGCTCTGCTCCTCGTTTATCTGTCTGCTGCGGATTAACCAATTTTATCGTCCCCTTTCCCTATGTCTTCCTTTTTGATATGTCACAGTATTTCACAGATGGTGATAAAATAAAATGCAGAAGTTGGTTAAATTATTTGCTAAAACATTCTGAGAATTTCTAAGTTTCCAAAAAACAGTTGGAGCAGCTGCTTTGCAGTCGGAAGCCTGGGTGGCTGTTGCTGATCAGCTCTGCTGAGTCTCTTGCTGTGCCTAAGTGTGTGCTTTGTGGCCTTCAGCGCGGAGGCATGGGGGTGAGGGGAGGCAGTGGTGGGAGCGCATGTCACCTCCACGAGGCAAGGACAGGGAGGCCACTTCTGCTGCAGAGGGCCACCAGCACTAGCAATAGCTGGCTGTAAGCCACGTTTGGAGACCTGAGCTGTAATGGTCAGAGCTTGGGAGATGCTGTAAAGAGCTGCAGCTTCCAGGAGACATAGAGATATAGCATTGTTAAACTTTTTTGTTTATTTCCTTTATGGCAATAGTGGATTGATTTCTGTAAAAGCGATTTTGTGGGCCCGTGTTGGTTGAAAGCAATGAAAACTGAGTTTGGGGGGATAGGGGGAGCTAAAAGGTTGTAAATACTTTAGTTCCCCAGTCCTGGGAACTCCCCGTCTTTCTCGGAAAGCAAGTATAAGAAACCTGCAAGCTCGATCAGAGATTATGGGATATGTCTTTAAAAATAGAATGTTTTCTTCTTCGTACTAATGACCAATCCCGAGACTGATCCTTTTAATTTGTTTAGAAAAAGATAATTTCTTTGCACGTAGCTCAAAACTGATACAAAACGCTATATTGAAGCAGATCACGACCTGATACGGGAGAATGATTCTGGAGAATAATCAGCTACCTCCTTGCCAGACAGCCCTCTCTACTCCTGAGTAGTAAAGGTTACCAAAGGCTGGAGGACTCCTGCTTCATTTTTGTTTCACAGCATCTCTTTTATGAGTCCTATAGGACACCAACAGGCAGTGCCATAGCCTGACAGAAGTAACCTTCTTCAGCTATGACAGTGAAATAATTTTGCAATCAAATGTCCAACTAAGCCTTCAAAAACACCACCAGCTGGGTTGCATGCTGGCATAGATTGGTGCTTAGCTGCTGGAGTCTGCTCATGTGTGAGAGAGCATGTGCTTTAGTTCATCCTACTCTTCAAAGGGAGTACTGACAAGATGATCCCCAAATCTGGAAATAGCTTTTAGTGTCCAGTGGTATTACCCATCGGAGCAATGGTGGAGCAGGGCTTTCTTTATAACAGCGTGCACAGGTCTGCACTTCTTTTTCAGTATATAATCTTATGAATGAATTTTGGGAAGAGGGAGGAAATAATCCATTCAAAAGCTGTGTGGTAAACATTAAAGAATTGTGCTAGAAAAACAATGTTTTTTCTCCTCTATTTTTATTCTTTAGATTTCTTCAAGTACATCGCATTCAAGTCCTTCTGATTTAACAAAACAGTGTGGAACATCAGCATTATTTCAGCTGGCAGAGGTAATATTAAAATACTGGTGACTAATTGCCACAGGTGCAGTGAGGCAGAGAAGTTAATGACGTTGATTGCCGAAGTCTGGATGGCAGAACACTGCTACAGTTATAATTACACTGTTGCTTATAGAAGCATAAATTACCATGGCTTGGGTGCCACAAGTCAAGATTTCCCCAGACTAGCCATCAACTTGGAGGTTTTTAAGAGTCTGTGCTGCAGCTGAGAAGAAGTGCCAGTTCCTGGTAGCAAAGGGACTTCCCAATCACTATTGAAATTGTTTCAATTCCTTGTTTTAGCCTTTGGGCTTTTGACTGCTTTGGCCAGGTAGGCGCAAGGAGTGGAGAGAGCAGGCTGGATTAGTCTGTTACTCAGATTAGGACATTGCAGTTACAAATACCTGTTAAAGGTCATTAGTTGCTTTCATTTATTTTTGCTTTTCATGCCTACTGTTTTCTGAAGTGGGGAATAAACAGGTCAAGGTCAATAACTTCTATAGAAACTCTGCTGTGATACTCTCAGCAGATCTTCCTTCTGGGAACAGTTACAACCAATGGCCTCTTACTGAAATGTTGTGGGGTGGTGGGTTTTTTTTGTTTCTAAGCTGCTTTTTTTTTTTACGCATTCTCAATCTTAAAGACTGTGAATTGCAAGCTTATTTAAGGCTCACAAAACAGAAGTTGCTTTTTTGTAGCCAGATCTTTAGCCTTCTGTACTACTGGCTACTGCAGAAGCAGCACAGGTATAAAGAAAAAAAAATCCATTGGCATGGGAGGCGTGTGTGTCTTTAATTGACAAAATATTATTGCTGTCAAATGAGTTGCATTTTAAAGATTGATCTTTATCTTTTGAAAATCACAGGCTGTGTTTACATTGCAGTGCAGTAAAAATGTCACAGAAGTACCTTGGTACTGAGAACTCACCTCAGCATAGTTGTGGGGTTCTCCTCTGCAGAATTTCAGCTGCCTCCTAGTAGATGCTGTGCTGCCCAAGCTCCGCTGTTTCTAGTGCTCAACCTAGCTTGACCTGAGCCAGATCAGGAGTTTCTAGCCTGTGCAGTAAGAATTTTGGAAACTTACTACAAAGTGTTCTGTCATTGGTGTTATGCTCGTACATATACTAGTGTAAGAGATATTTTTAGTTTGCAAGGAAAAAATGCCTTGCTGATTTGAGAAATCTAAAATTGATCCAAAGGGAACCCAGTGATCTGAAGGGTACATCCATACTGACCACGTGGTCCTGGGCTGAGATGCGGGATAGGGAAACTCCTGATGTGTGGTTCAAAGCAAGCCTCTTCCATCTGGTTTTGCTCTAGGTGGCTGTTTGGTTGACATTTGTTTTAAAAACAAAATAGCATTGGGAATTCAGCTTGGGGCCTTTGAGAGGGAGAGAAAGAAGAAGAAAGCATGTTTTCCCAAGGGCAACTGCTTGATGCTGTGAAGGACTACCTACCCTCTGTAGCATGTACAGTGTCAGCGTAGCTTACTGGTGATCCAAAACCAAGAGGATCTCCCAAGACATTGCTGCAGGAACATGGCAGTTTGAGGACCTTTTTACATCTCTTTTTTTCAAATATCGCTGTTTTTCAGATAGTATGAGGGGTTTGGTTTCCATTAATGTTATCTCCAGGAGGAGATAACCATGGCAACAACTGCTGCTTTGCAGTTCTTTGCAAAATAAGTCTGTGACATGAGAAGATAGATTTGGAAGGCTTTTTCCTACTTTCCAAATTATTTTGCACATTCAAGTAAAAGAAAATAATCTCAATTGCTGAGATGATTCAATTAACTTCCCTCCCCCCCCCCTTCAAGGCAATTTGGAAAATGGAGGAAAGGATTGTCTATAGGGACATTCGGGGGTATGGATGTGAAATTTCAAGTAACTTGTCTATGGCAATAGTGAGAGATACTGTATTGTTCCATTGCATTTAGGGTATTCTGAAAAATCAGTCTAGCAGTGGGTTTCCAGGTTATATAAAAGGCACTTAAAGAATCATGGAAACACTACTGAGATCAGTTGGAGTCTTTCTATGAGAGCGGTAGAACCCACCAGCCTTATTCTAGCACTTAGCCATTATCACATTGCATCAGTTTCAGTAGGGCTTGAGCATATTTTTCAGTGCTGTCCTTTAGCATTGTTTGCTTTCCTGAACTAAGATGCCAGAGAAATTCCCTGCGTAATGCTCCTGTTAATATAGGTAAGTAATATTAACAGTTGATGTTTGTTTCATGGGACTATTTTTAAACTCATTTTAGATGTGCCTTGCTTCAGAAGGAGTAAAAGTGAAAGAACCTGGGAAAACAAAAGTGGAAGCACTGGAGGATTTGGGAAAGGAAGTTCCAGAAGAAATGGAAGTAGAAGAACTGGAACAAACAACAATAAAAGACTCCTGTAAAGGAAAAGTAGAACAATTGGAGATGGAGAAAACGCAAAACCGGGATGAGACAAAAGCTGAGGAATCAGAAACTGCAAAGTGCAGAGATTTTACTAGTCTTGCGATGGAGAGCAGTCCTTTTGAGAGAAATGATAACACAAAGGATCACATGTGCTGTTCTCCTGAGCTTTCAATGGCTGACATGAATATCCTCGGGCTAAAGCCAGAAAAGATAAAGAAGAAAAAGAAAAAAAATAAGTTGGACCGGCACACAAATGAAAAATCCACCCCTAAGAAACCTTGTAAAAAGAGGCAGTCCTCAGAGTCGGACATTGAAAGTGTAATGTATACAATTGAAGCCGTTGCAAAGGGGGACTGGGGTGCTGAGAGACTCACGGAAACTCCCCGCAAAAAAAATCGCCCTGTCTCAAATGTGAAGGGAAGTGTGTTGGATACAAAATCACCAAAGAAAAAAGTGAAATCGAAAGAGAAGAAGACGTCAAAGGAGAAACCCCCAGAGACCACCAAAGAATCAAAGCCTCCCGATTTCCTTAGTATTGCAGCCAGCAAGGAAGTACCCTGTGAGGCTTCTGATAACATTAAAGTGGAACCACTGACCCCAACAGAGGAGGTGGTACCCCAAAGCTTACCAGGACAGGTCAAAACTGAGGACAGTGACTGTGTTAAAAAGATAGAAACCTGTGGCTCCAGGAAATCGGAGAGATCTTGCAAAGGTGCTCTTTATAAAACTCTGGTGTCAGAGGGCATGCTTACATCTCTGCGTGCTAACGTGGACAGAGGTGGGTGGCTTTGAGTGTTTCATTTACAGCATGAACTGCAAAAGCCTGCCCACAGTGGGAACAGAAGTCCATGTTTAATCTGGAGTTTGAGCAGCATGTGATGGGAATGCTGTGTCTGGTCGCCTGAGATGCTGGGGGCAGGTGGAGGGGTCAGACTCCGTGGGCCAGGACAGGTCTTCTCCAATACTGCGATCTGTGTTCATACTTACCTCACAAGCTCTTAACCTCTCCCTTTTTGTCTTTCGTGATCTGAGATACAGCTCTTTGACTGAAGGCTTTGTTGGTTAATTTGTCAGCCTGCTGATAAATGTGTGCAGGATTTATGTTGTATGTAACCCTGAACAATTAGCTTGTTTCTATATGAGTAACTCTTGTGGTTGTGAGCACAGCTCTCAGACCTACAAGAGGCAAATGTGTTGTGCTTTTGCATTAGTTGTTAGTTTTGCTGTAGGTGATGAGCAAGAACCATTTGCCTTGTGGAAGGATAAATTTGAGGTAATTTCTGGAAGTTTTCAGTGAGATGTCTTGAAATGTATTTTTCCGATTAGTAGATTTATGTGTGTAATTAGAACAGTCAGAAAAGAAAAAGATGTTTGTAATGTAGGGAAGTTTATTACTGTAAATCTAGTCATCTCTTTCTCTTTCTTTGTACCTTGAGAGATCCTGACTTTAGAGGTAGTATTAAAAGGGGGGGGGGGATAAGGAAATAGTTGCCAATATCATCATTATCCAGTTTAAAATAAATAAATAAATGTTTTGTAAGCCATTCAAGAAGGTCAAGCATCATAAGTTGCAGTACTGAATGGGTGCAGAAGTTCCTTCTGAGCCTGCTTTGTTCTGGCACATTTTTCTAAAGATGAGAAACAATTTTCTGCCTTCATCCCAGGAAAAAGAAGCTCAGGAAAAGGCAACTCCTCAGATCATGAAGGATGCTGGAATGAAGAAAACTGGGCTTTTTCCCAAAGTGGGACAAGTGGGAACAAAAAACTGAAAAAGTCTAAGCCAAAGGAGGAGTTTGTTTTCGGGTAAGTTGCGGCTTAACAGTCTTCAAAGTTTTAGATAGGTCAGCCTGGTAATTTAAGAGCGAGCCCTCCCCATTGCAGCTAAGTGAACTGCACCCAGCACCCATATAATCACAATTAGGCGGAATTCCTGAAAATTACAAACCCTACTGGGCTGGCTCATGGTCTAGATACCTGTTGTTTATATACCACCATAATTCCTTTGAGGTCTTTCCTGGTTTACACTACTGTAAACAGGTTTGAATGACATCGTTTGCTCACTTCTAAAAAAGCCCTGCAATATTTACCTGCTCAAGAGGTGGTGAAGAGGGTTACTTATATTTTCAGTGCACTTCGGAAGCAGTATTTAAAGTTCTGTGTAGGCGTTCAATCAGCATTAAACAGAATTAGACTAGAAAGAATAGATCTCTTTGCCTGCTTGGAGAGATTGCTTACACAGGAAGAGTAAACAGTGGTTTAATGTTGGCAAATAATTCTGATAAATATATCATTTTTCCATGTAGAGACAAGATATTTAAACTGTTCATGTACACCGTGGAGAAATTAAACATATCAGAAGAATAATTAATGATTACAAATGCATTAAAATTTAGCAAGGCCACACAGAATTACTTTTCTAGTGTATGAAGAACAATTTTTGTCAGAGTATTACAGATTTATTTTAACTGTAGGCGTAGTTGTTAAATCTGCTTAGCCATTCATACCTCCTCCAAATTCTTGAAGACTTCCAATTACCTGAATTCAGAGGATGAAAATGAATTAAAAAGGAGTAGATTTCCACACTTCATGCTTAAAATTGTAATGTGTTTCTTTTGTGCAGGTTTGCGGTAGCCTGGTTTTTTTTATAACCTAGTCTATGTGAAATTTAGCTGCAGCTGACTTTACAGCAAGTAAGATATTAAATTGATGGAAATCTGCAAGTCTTGTTTGCTTGGCATGGTCAGAAAAAAATAATGGAACACTTATACTTTTAGTGCATTGTATATAAGTTTAGTAAATATTTTTTTAAATTGAAAGATTGAAAACTTTTTACACCCAATGCTGTGAAAACTGAATGCATCTCCTAGCAAAAAACCCAAAAAAGTAGTTACAAATAATTATTTACACATTTTTCCTAGCTACTTTGAATAAATAAATTCATTGGACAAATACTGTTATACCATCATTAGCTGGCTGGATGGGGAAAATATATATTTGCCAGTCTTGCTTCCTGATTCAGTCATGTCATTAATGAATATTATTTAGTGAACTCCATAAAGGCAGAGTCTGTGATTCGTGGACCGTTAAGTGCTAGAGAAGGTATTCATTATCCTTGTTCATTGCGCTACCTGATTCTGGCTGCTTGAAGAGATAGTTTTACCTCTACCTGCTCCTCCTAACTCTCTGGTCCCTTCAGCATCACCTTTCAGCCTCGTTCCTTGTGTCTGTAGGTGGGAGGGTCTTCACCCCTCTGAAATTATGTCTTTCTCCCTGTGTCCTCCTACCTTCTTCCCCATCAGTAGTTATCCCCGCTTCCCCGATGGTCCCTGTTGAGTGTGCTTTGTCCATGTGCAGCCCACTCCCTTGCTGAGCAGTGCTCTGCCTGCACATATCTCCTGGCAGGGCTAGGCTCTGTGGTGTGAAGACCTCAGCTCAGCTACGTGTGTCTAACCAGACTTGTGAGATGCTCTGAAAATTCATGACAATGTGAATGATACTTTAAAAATAATTAATTGCTGACATAGTGATCGCACTCTCCACTGCCCCCGTGTCCCACAAGCTATAAATTATTAGCCGGGATGGCAGGTCGTCTGCTTTCAGGTTAGGTTCTTCCTAATTAGAGTTGCAGCCTCTCATATGCCCTTGGGGCAGGAGATGAGGCAGGTGGCAACAGGCAGCGGAAGAGGAGCTGAGGCAGAGAATGGAATCACATGAGCTGTCAGAGCAGGAAATCGGCTTGTTTTGTGGTTGTCAGGGAACATCCGCATGGAACAGAAAGGTAGTACCAAGCACCACTAATGTCAGATATCTTTGTGATGTAAAAACAAAACAAAACATGCACACACACAAAAGGAACCCAAAATAAACAAACAAACCCCACCATGCGTGCAGTCTGCCAAGACCCAAGGCTGTATTTTAAGATGGAAGATTGCTTACTGAAAGAAGTAATGATGACAGGAATAAAATGAAGTATCATTCTGTGTACCAAAGCTTTCAGAGTGCAATTTGTTTGAAGTACTGCTTCAGAGAGCACAGAGAAAGGTCATGTTTCTTGTGATACTTCTAAGCGTACAGTGTGTAAGGGCCATCCCTCCAACAGTCAAGCCAACTTTTGTCAAGTTCAGGTTTTCCGTAGCAAACAGAATTGAAGACGAGTAGGAAATGTCATTGTTCCCCTGTCATTGATGGTGCTATTTATAATCTGCCTAGCTGTGCGCATTGCCTTTTATTAAAATACAATTCCTTCCTATGCTCCTGCCTGGCTGCAAAAGTTTGCTGGAACAGAGTGCTTACACAAGACAGCGTGGTCATTACAGCCAGAAATGCCATGCCATACTATACCATCCTGTTCGAGTGGTTTGTTTTCATCTGGCTGTTAGGAACAAGGGTACCACGTCTGTGGATTTCTTGAGTTGTAGGCAAAGCTAATAACAGTCATTCAGGTTGGGCTGAAGTATGAGGTATGCTGTGTTTCCTGAAAGCATGAGCTAGTTGTGTTTTTCATTTTGCAACAAATAAAATATGAAGGGAAGAAATATAATCCTTCAGAACAAATACAAAGCTAATTACCATCCCAAAGCATCAGGTTTTAGAATATCCCCAGAATTTTCTTCTGGTTCGAGTTGTTGTTTTCATTCTGGTGTAGGGATTCTTATGTGAAGTTATTTTATCGGTTTGTGTATTTATGGGGTTTATTATCTTTTTTTCATTCCCCTCACAGAACAGGCAAATCTCTTGTACAAATCTGTGCAGCAAACAGAGCTAAATGTCACCAGTGTGACATTGATCCCATCAGCCCCAATTTTAATATATGCAACTAATCATCTTGTACTGAGTTACGAATGCAGAAGCTGGAGTGTGCATTCTCATCCCGAAGTAGTATTAATATAGATCAGTTTGTTTACAGTGTGTGCGCTTATCTCTTTCCCCCTCTCTCTCTACGTAGATAGGTATGCATATACACACACATGCTCCTAAACAATATATTTTTACCTCCAGAAATGGAGTTACATTTAATTTGATTGGTTTTGTTTCCCCTTTAGCTTAGCAAAGTTGGAAGAAGAATTTGAAAAGAAATTCAACAGCCTCCCTCAATACAGTCCTATTACCTTTGACAGGAGAAATTCATCTGTTCCGAGGAAGAAGCGAAAGGTTGGAAGCAGCTCGTGTGAACAGCCAAAATCCAGCAAAGGTAAATTACCATGTGCAATACATTCTTAAGCAACAACAATGCTACAACAAGCTGAGGGATACTTTTTCGATGTACTGTTCTATATGAAGAGTGTGAAGTCAAAGAAAACGTTTTTCTAGCACTGAAGTTAATTGGTTCTCACCTGGGTTAGTTTTCAGGCTGTGCTCTTGACTCCTGATTTTCATGCTGAGTAGAACTGGTTAAAATTTGTACATTGAATATATTCCTCATAGCAAGCACATTTATCAAAAACATGAATATTTCTGAGGTAAGTGAATTTGACAAGTTTTTCCAGGAGAAAATGGGGAAAAAATGGCAGATGATCAAAAGGTTACATTGTGACATTTTTCAAAACATAGTTATGTGCCCATTTGCATTTCACTATAATTTTAGGCTCTATAAATTAAAACATAAGATACCAGAGATGTCTGAATGAAACATTTGTATTTAAGATTTTAACACTCTATCATAAGTTTGGAGCAAAAATGTCCTGACATGATAACAAAAGTTTAAAGGACAGGAAAACCAATCCCATACCCAGCTCCATTGCTGAGGCTCTTGGAGGGAGAAACTCATGACACATCTGGCTGTTTTATGTACAACCAACCTGTGGCACAGAGGTGGTAGAGAAGTCAGAGTATGTTAGGGGAAAACTACTTTTAGACTGTGGCAAAAGCACTGTTGCATGCATACAGTACAGAAGCATCACAAAATGAAGGAATGATGTACCAGTAATCTACAAGACAAAAGGATGCTCAAAAGAGTCCTTATTATGCGCAGTTCACAATGCGAAGCTGGCTTCCTTTTCTGCTACTATGGTAGTTCCACTGACTGACAGGTTTTCAGATCTAATATGGCTATTTTAGCCAGGTGACCCTGGATTAGATCTGTGCCTTTTGAATGCTTCACAAATAATCATATTACAGTATGCAGGATTGAGCAGCTGTTCTTTTCTAGTGCATGCCAATTTTGGTATTGATTTTTGTATTTATATAATTAGATGTGGAACAGTCACTTTTGCAAAATTAGACTTGTGCTAATACCAAGTGAGTTCTGACTTCAAATGCCTTTCATTTTTTTTTATGGTGTGTATTTGACAGAACTTCTTCAATGAGCATGAATGAATTGCTTTACAGTATGATAATATGGTGGTTAATTAAGCAACATCTGTTGGGAACAAGATCTCCTCATCTACCATGATCTGGCAGCTGAAGTTGTAATAGCAGCTCCTTGGATTTCTCGCTACAGTATTCACCTGTTCAAGTGTCTGTACATGTAAAATTTTGCAGGCCCTGCATTGTTTGGGCATGACATACTAGAATGCTACCTCAAGTCAGGTAGCCCAGAACTGTGTTCTGCTTTTGGTTAGGTTCATACACGATAGCTTCATTTTTATCCTTGTTTACATCACTTAAAAAGCTTAGGAATATATTTGGTCATATCTTAAGGGAAAGTCAGAAATGTAACTGCAGGCAGGTTACGAGCCTGATATGAGTAGTTTTGGCACAGCCCTGAGGAAGCGGCCGTGAAGCATTTGCCTCTAGCTGACGATGAGGGCTCTTTAAACTAAGCCAGCTGACTTTGCACTGAAGCAGATGGTAAACAGTCACATGAACTTTTCTACCAACTGAGCTGTGGGGTTGCAACAAGCAGCCCCAGGGTAGGAATATCTGATTGTGACACGGCTGTTTCTGTAGTGAACATCTAACCGAAGCCCCAAACTAAATCCAGATGGAGCTAGTGATATCTGCTCCTAATTTCAATGAATGCTGAATTGACTCAAGTTAGCTGGGCAAGCTGTCAGCTTGTGTCAGTCATTCCAGCTCCCTGGAGAGTGAAGTTCAGCTCTCAAGAGGTAGCTGAAAAACTTTCCGTCAAATCATTTTTCTTTTGGAAAAGAAAGATTGCTAAAAAGTAAATATTCCATGGCAATGGGTCAATTTTAATTTGTTTTATTATGTTAGGATACTTAAAATTAGAATGTGAATTGTGGAATTGAAACAACCTGAACCAAATGGCACACAAGCAAGCTTACTAACTTAGTAGGGAAACTGTTCCAGCTGAGCCAAACATTCATTAAGCTGTATCCTCAATTTAATCTGTAGCGTACTGACAGGCCATTCAGCCTCATCATGCTGTTGGCTTGCCTGTGAACTGTGAACTGTGATGAGTCCAGAGACAGTTAGAGAATACTGATGTCCAAAGGTGTTCAGCATACAGGTCTGCAAGCCAGGGTCCTGCAAGTGTTGCAGGAAATGAAAATGGCATATTGTGCAAAATGATAGAGCTTAGTTTGGAATGGTTCTGGGTTTTTTGAATTATCATGGTTTTTCACACTATCAGAATTAAACAAAAGTAACATCTTATTCTTGCAATGTGATGAGCATGAACCGTGAAGGGTCAATATAGTCTTACGGGTGTGACTGTGTTGGGATGTAGGAAACCTTAACGTTGCTCTGCTGTGCTCTGCATTACCATGTTGTCTGGTGTTGTTTCTGCTGCTTTGCTCTTTCTTGGAGTTGTCTCTGTCTGTAAGGTAATTAAAAGAGATGTCCAGCACAAATAGTGCCTACTAGTGGTTGGGGCCTCTGGATGTTTCCAAACAACAGATAATAATCGGTAGGGGTAGGTTTAGTAAACACTCTTTAAAATCATTCCCTACTTTTTCTGAATGAGCATGTGCAGGAATATAAACTTCCCAGGCAGTCTAAGTTCTCAGACTGAGATTTTTGCAAGCTACAGATCAGTGCCTACTAAATTACATGTAAAATTTGGAAAAGGTTGGAGTGCTGCACACTAAAACTTCCCCAGGATGTTAGATGAATAAAAATGGAGAAATGTTTTTGTTTGTTGGTTTTGGGGTGGTTCCCCCCTCCCTCCCCCATAATTAAGGCTGTATGCCTTAATATGTTTTATTTTTGAGTAAATGGTGCCAGATTGATTTTCTGTCAAATATCATTAACCTATACCTACAAGAGGCCTATCTGCTACCTAACCCAAACAGCCAGGATTGTCAGGATATTTTCCTACTCCTGAGTGGAAAGTGAGTGGGTCAGTGCCCATTGACTCATTCCATTGTGCTTGTCACATCCAGTCCTCGCTTCAGCCAGTTCTTTTCATATAAAAAACACCTCAGGAACCCTGTGACATGAAAGCTGTTTCAAATCCACATGTATAAGAGAAAATTAGAACTTTCTTAGAGGCAGTTTTTTCCCCAGAGCTTTCCAAATTGTCCAAATGTCCCACTGAAATTAATGGGGGTCTTTCTTCACCAGGAGCAGGATTGAACAAGCCATAACACTTTGGCAAATTCTGCCTCAAGCATTTTGAACTGGGAGTGTGCATACACAATAATAATGTCACAAAATGGCTGAAAAATGCAGGTCTACCGAATCTGTGCAGATGGCCTGCTCCGACATTTGCTGGAGCTGTGACTGATTTCTTTTTTTTCTTCTTTCCAATGGCATATGTGCCAAAACATCCCACCACACAGAAGTCAGCAGTCTGCAGTGAGTCACTAATCTGCTTGTATGCAAAAATGAGCAACAGGCATAGTCATTATTTCTGCCTTGTGCTGTGAAGAAATGCTCACTTATACACTAAGCACTTCACTAAAGCTTTCGTTTTTGGGAAGGCAAGGAGAAGAATGCATAGTGTGCTTTTATTTGGGACAGGGATTGTCTACAATTTTTTTTTTTGTCTGTAGCCTCTAGGACTAGAAATAAAGCATCAGCTTAAAATGGATGCTTCTTTGTGGCATTCCTCTTGGTCTTAGCTCAGAGGTTTTTTTGGCTCTGATCAAAGCGTTCAGATGCCTGGAGATCGCATGCCATAGTGTTCAAAGATCATGACCTAAAAATATACCATCTTCCTCCTGAGACATGTAGAAATGCAGACATAAATCTGTTTGTCCTGGTTTTCTTACAATCATGTTGAAGTGTTCTCTATTTGATCAGGCCCTTTTAATAGGGAACTTTGTGAGAGCAGAGGGAGCATATGCCCGGAAATGCAGTTATGGTTTGTTACGTATGGTAGGTTCATTTTCTTGCCTGCTGCTTCCTCGAGCAGCTGCTGTTGGGGCCGTAGAGAGTATTCCCAGGAGGAAATCCCTACCGCCCTCAGTGACAATGGCTGAGCCAGGGATTAGCAGGTGATTAAATCCTGTGGCAACTGCTGAAGCGCTAGGGAGAGGAAGAGCCATGTAGAATATTTCCAGTAGAGAACGATGAGCAGGAGAAAAGGACTGACTTTATACTTGCAGATGGCTGTATAACAGTAGCAAGTAAGCTAGCATTTTTTTTCAGCTTTCTATAGGAAATCACATCCAGGGTCCACTGCCTAACAGCAAACCTTTTAGGTGAGGTAGCTTTATTGGTCATAGATTTTCTCTGGATTGAATGTTGACAAGTGGCATTTGCTCAAAGTCTCGGAGTGCTTGCCTGCTGTCACCATGAAACAGGTGTAGCCCAGACAGCCATCCTGAAAACTCCTGCATGGGTGAGTGTGCCTAAACTGTGCTCCTGGGCACCTGCTAGTGAGAGCCTGAAAAGGAATATTAACTCTATCCCAGGCAAAACCAGCACATGATCTCAGGAATGACCCCTTGTTCAGCCATTACTACATGCAGATGTCCTCTCCAGTCCAGACTATATTTTGCCTTCTCCATGTTGGTTTAGTTCAGTTAATTTCCATTAAAAGAAAAGCTCTGGTTTTCATACCTGAGTATGCCATGCAAAGCTCCTGTATTTGGCAGTTCATTGGCTTAGGCCTTAATCTAAAGGCAGGATGGGATGTGGCCTTTTTCAAAGAACTGCCAGATAGTCTATTCAGTAATTACTAGACAATTTGTATGTGCAAGTGTGAGAGTGATTGTAATTTCACTTTTCATTGAGGACAGTGAGCATGTCCTCTAGTTCACTCTAAGTAGTTCAGGCAGGGAGTGTGGATGAAGTTTCTCATGGAGTCAGAAGTTGTTCTCAGGTCCAAGTATGACATATTGACCTATTTAACTATTAGCCCATCTTCTCTTTCACTGCATTCATGGCCAAAGGGTATGCAAGTGTCAATGGGTGCTCTCTCACAGGAATAACAGCTAAAAGGGTAGGAAATTGGAAGTTTCCTTATGAAAAGGCAGCTTTTCTTTTGCCCCCACTGAAGTCAATGTCCTTGGATTTTCCATTTGGGAACAAAATTTAACATGCAAGTGACGTGTGCTTTGGAGTACTCTACATGTCACAGATACAAGCTTATGACAAAGGTGCCTTGGATGGTAGAAAAGAGATGGAAGACACAGGTTTCCTTCTTAATGCAATGCTTGTCATCTTTTTGTGAATTTTTCATCTCGGTTATTCTGCTTAGAGTTACTGGCACTGGCTGGCAGTCTGTGATACTGATTGAAATGGTCTATAGGGTACAGGTTGTGCTGTCGAAATGGTGACTTCTGTGATACTATGTAACGTTGTTTATTCCAAGCACATGCAAAAATCACTAATTTGCTAATTTAAAAGAATGAATAATAAAAATCTCATAAGAATCATCTAGTTACGCACCTCTACCTCTGTCTTCTGGAACTGTTATGGGAAGACTTGTCTCTGATGTGGATGAAGTGTTTGACCTTGCTCTTCAGAAAAGCTCAGTTTTTTCACTTAGGCTTTTCCTCAACGTGCCTGAGCTTTTTCATTCCTTGTTTTACATTTTTATTGCACTGACACTAGACTGTTTATCCAACTCTGTGAAACTCAGGAAGCTATTGTAAAATTTCCAGAATGACACTTGAATCATTTTGAGTGAATATGGCCTCTTCTGTTGAACTTTCTGATATTTTCTATACACGTTCTAGTGAGGCTATTCAGATTCAAGCTGATGTTGCCAAAGATGGTGTCTCACTTGGACTTTATTTGGATTGTAGTTTAACTTCTAGATTTTTGGGAGATTATTATCTTTTCCCAAAGGTTTGATTTTTTCAGTAGTAAAAAACAAGCAGCAGTGAGCCACAAAGCCAACATGTACAAAATCTTAGGGTTTCTATGCCCGTTTCTGGCTGGATTTTCGCTTTCAGCAATTTTCAGTATTATTCAAACAGCCTAGTATCTGTAAATGGTTTTACCTTCATAAGACTAGATCCTTCTTCCATGTGCTGCACACTTTTCTCCTTCTTTCCCTGCATATAGAGTCAGTGATGGCAAATTGCAGATGCATGATAAAGACCTACCTTGATCGCATGCTACTACTACATGGTTGCAGTTGTGTCTCAGTAGCCAATGTGTGTGTGTCTGGTTCCTTTTAAAGGTGAGGAGTGGAGAAGGCTAGTATTTGTGTTGAGCAGAATCCTGTTCCAAATCAGCTGCAGGTGGGAAGGACACCCTCTTGTTAGGTTATAAGCTATCTCATCACCTGCAGTGCCTCTCATTACTGTTTGGGCAGGTCTGTTCTGAGCTACCCTGAAGACTTGCTTGCCTGCTCTATCTTTGCAAATAAGATTTTAAAGTGCGCTTTCTGAAAAGAAACTCCATAAAAGTGGCTTTGCAATGGAGAGATTGTGCATCTGTTACATCTTTGGTCTGTTGTCTTATGTTGCTGCTCTATCACTCTTTACTCCATTAATGATACAGAGGATGGCTTCTCAATGACCTCTGCTAGTGGCATACTTTGTGGTCTGATGTCACGTAAGATGTTTTCTGACTACTACTGGTAAACATTCTGCTATCAAAGTAGGAATGATACCATTAGCTGGGCATAACCTTACCTTCTCCTCAGAGCTTTTACTTCTGCCTGTAATATAAACTCATTTCTGGTCACCAAAAAGGCAAAAGTAGCTCTTGCATCCTGGAGTGGGTTGGCCCTTGTTGGTAGGTAAGTCCCCACCTTGCCGCTTGCTCGCTTTCCCCCAGTGGGATGGGGGAGAGAACTGGAAGGGCAACAGCAAGCAAAAACCTCATGGGTCAAGATAAAGACAGCTTAATAAGTGAAGGGAGGGGGGAAGAAACAAGTGGTGCAAAAGCCAGCGCTTGCCACCAACAAGCTGATGCCCAGCCAGTCCCTGAGCACTGACTACTCGGGAAAAAAAAACTCTCCCTCCATTTTTATTGCTGAGCATGACATTATGTGTTATGAAATACCTCTTGGTCAATTGGGGTCAGCTGATCAACCTCTTGTGCACCCTCAGCCTACTCATTGGGATGGCAGAGTGAGAAAGAGAGATCTTGATGCTCTGTAAACACTGTTCAGCAGTAACTAAAACATTGGTGTGTTACCAACACTGGTTTTGGTCACCAGTGTAAAACACAGCACCATCCAGCCTGCTATGAGGAGAGTTTACTTCATTCCAGCCAAACCTAGCATACATCCAAAAGAGAGCATATCTTCAAACAAACAAGCAAGTAAACCCCTTGATTTATTGTATGGCTAAGCTTTCCTAAGGTGATCATTCTCCAAAATGCTTTGTATGCACTTAAGCTTTGGGAGCTGATGTGTTGAAGTACAGCCTGCCGAGAGCCTCCAGAGTCCATTCTGGGCAGAAGGTCAAGTTTTGTGCTTCTCCATGAAATGGCATCCTGTATTAGTGGAAGGGGAGGTTGTATAGTACATACTGTGACTGTTGTACTCTTTTTAAAACTGTTAATTAAAAGTATGTATTATTAATGTTGTCTATAGGTTCATTCCAGTCTCAGAAAAAGAACTTATTCCACAAAATTGTCAGCAAATGTAAGCACAGAAAGGAGAAGCTTAATGTTCCGGACACAGGTACTGGTGCATTACTTAGTTAAGGTTTTGGGCCGCCTTCTCTCAATTCAGTCTCGGGGAAATGCTTCTAGACAGGGGCTACTCAGCTCGCTAGTTTTTGATTGCTTTGATCCCTTATTTCCCTGTCTGCTTTGATTCCGTTAGCTCCTGGCTGCAGTTGATCATATTACCTTATTCCAGTATGATGCTGTTTTGTTTTTAATTGGCATCTCCCTAATTACAGTTTCCCTGCTCCAGACGCGATGCAGCAGAGCTGACAAAGCAAAGGCGATTCTGCGGTTGGCCCTGAACTCTATCTTCCGCAGCTCTTCAGTCCTTTGATTGCTCTCTTGTCCATCCCTTCTATATCACAGACCATATTATTTATCCCTTTGCCAGAGCATTTATCCATATCCCTGTCTCTCCTCTCTGTGACTTCCCTGTCTAGAACTTCACAGCCTGCAGCTGGTCAGGATGTAAGAGCTTGTTTCTACACCAGATCTCAGAAATACTAACCTAAACCAACCCTCCCTCAGTAGAAATCTTAACCAGCTTTTTTTTTTGCCTCAGATTGAAGATAATTTTGACAGTTTTCTAAGTTATGTCCTGGGCTTGCTCTGCCTGCTGTCCTGCTGGTAGCTCTCCAAAGTCTTTTTCTTGTTATAGTATTCCGGTCCTGCACACCTGCATACTCAGAACTCTGAGGGGCATTTTCAAGTGTACAGTATGTACAGGATTATAGCTTAGCCTGCTTCCCTGGGTTGGTTTGTTGTTTTTTGGTTTTTGTTTTTTTTTTTTCTTTTGTAGTCATGTTGCCCACACTACCCAGATCACGCCCAGGCTATTCCTCAGCTCCTCCACAGTGGAGTTATTTCCCACATTGTCCCTGTGTTGTAGAAGAGCCTTTCTGGTTCTGCTTGCTTAGGTAGCTCCATGAATTTCTTCCATTTTTTTTCCTCATCCATATCTGTCTCTTTTTATAAAATTACTATCCCCATCTCCATTTCCCTCAGCTACCCTTATGCTTAATATCTTTCCCTAAGGCTTGGCCGTGTCATTTCTTCTCCTTTCCTGATGCTGTTCTGTGTCCTCTGCGGTGCGCATGCACTATTTTCCCACATAGGCTCTGCCAGCTCTGCTGCATTCAGCAGTGCAAGTGTTTTGAAATTCCTTGCACTGTTACATTGTATTTGTACAACAAACATGTTGTGGGAGTTGCTCATGAGAGGTAACTATCTTGCTTCCATGCTGATGTGAAAAAGGCATCATACATTAACACAGCTTTTATTGGGTGGCATTCACATTCTTGTGTCTGAATTATTAATAGACTGTGTAGACAAATTAGTAAGAAAAATGGGTGTTTAAATTCTCCTGTGGGAAAAGAAACAAAGTATTTAATACATGATTGAGTAAAAAAAAAAAATCTTAAAATCTGCAGATATAAAATATAACTAAACAAAATGTCAAAGCCTCCATTTGATTAAAAGAAACCAGCTTGTTTTGCTATCAAGTGAAGTGTGCTCTATGATCAAAGATTCAAGCCTGGCAAGTGTTGAGTACCCTGGCCTCGCTCCAGCACAACACAGAGGCATGTCCTTGGAAGTTAAGCATGTGAATAATGTCATCGTGTCTAAACGTTAAAGATGTGTCTGTGCATTTGCTGGAGTAGGGCCAGTTTGCTACGTTCTTCCCAAGACTGAAGACACAAGGAACTTACCAGTCTTACACAACCCACGTAGAAATCATTAAAGGAAAAACGGTGGATATATATACTGGTGGGGAGCTACATTTCCTCTGAGATACAAAGGGGAAAAAATGTGGGGTCTTGCCTGCTCTTCAGTGTACCACGTAGTGACACTGAAAGCAAAGCATTATTCAGCAAAGCGCAGTGTGGGTATGGCCTTGCAGGTGACGTAGAGCCTCACCATCGTGTGCTGCCTACGTAACCTCAGCCTTTCATGAGTTCATTGGCAGCCTGGCCCTAAACTCTTTGACTCCACTGTCCCATATTCTGCAGCATTCAAGCTGGGAATCCCAACATCTTCAATTCAGATATACAAGGATTTAGTGAATCAAACACTAAATGAAAATTTAACCTCCTTTTTATGGGTAGCCTATACTTGTGGTGAGTCACAAGTCTATAATGTGTGGTTTGGGTTTTTATGGAGTTAATTTTGCTGGAGGAAGGAGCTTGAATATTATTATAGCTGGAGAGGAGACACTTGGAAGGGTTGCTGTCAGCAGAAGTCATGCTGGATTCATGTTTTGTCATCTTACGGTGTCTCTGTGCATCTGTGTTTTGAATGAAGAAAAGTAAATGCAGTAAAGGCACCTTTTGATGTGGTTGGATCATGATGTCTGAATGTGTCTCTGGTTTGAGTATCCGAGTGGATTTTGACTCCATGTGACCACATTGTGCACAGCATTGTGTTACGAGTTTGCAGGTGTTTGAGAGAAATGCAGCCCAATAAAGTACCGGTGGACGTGCCACAACCCCTGCTCCTCCTAGCAGGGGAGCGCACAGTAATGCAACTGAATATGTTAAGAGATATGTCACTTCCTTAAGAAGGCTGACAGAAGCAAAGCTGAACCTATATCTGTTTGAGGAGGTTGAACACCACTCAACTGAGAGATTTATTTTCTGCCACACCGTTAATGCTTTCTGGTGGGAAGCAATACTTTAAATAACAAGGGATAAGTCACAAATGTTGACTCCTTGTAGGTACGTTTAGTGAGCTGTGCTGAGGGCTCTCGCATGGTTTGTGTAACAACCAGATGCTCTGCTGGCCTTTGCACCAGAAGGGGAGAAGACATGATGAACATATACACCAGTCTCAGCACTAGCTGATGTGTGAAGGAGCCTTGTCTCATGTGGCTGGTGGAGCTAAGTGCTTGCTGCTGATCCTCCATCAGCTCTCCCACACGCACATTACTCTGTACAGCCTTAGCGCATATGTTTGAGAAAGAACAGAAAGTGCAGAAAATTAGCAGAATCACCTTTTTTTTCTTTCTGCTGAGAAAGCCCTGTTGTGTGGGGCCTGCAGCCCAGAGGGAGCCAGCAGCTCTGTGCCACTGTGTCTTTGGCATCCATCAAGGCTAGAAGACAGCTGGGTCAGCGTAGGCTCATGCAGCAGAGCTTCTCATGCAGCCAGCTGTTCTGTACACCTGGCTTGACTATCTGCTGCCTTGTCAGGTGGTGTCACCCAGCCCTTGCTGCAGCCCTGTGTGCCGCCTGACCCCATGAGCGGTATCGCAGCAGCATCCTGCCATCAGAAGAGCTGGAATTTCTACCAGGGTATAGGTCAGAGTGTGCTTGGCATCAGTTCCTTGGTGAAGTGGTTCCCGAGGCACTTGCTCTGTCTTAATAGGCTTTCCCTTTTTAGCTTCATAAAGACAATTAAAACATTACAGCCCACCTTTCCTTCTTGATACCAGTGTGCTTGGACCTACAGAGCATTCGTTCTCCACTAAATGTGGTTAAACTTCTGCAGCTCTTTCTCATAACAGATAGGCATCACTGAAGAAATTCCTTTAAATCTGTCTGTGTGTTGCTGAGGTTCAGTCTGAAAAGCTTGTTCGCTTCTGTTGTGTGCCAAGTCAAGTCCAATTGACCTCATTTTTCTTGTTCACAAAGATGAGGGGAAATGTACTCTGCATGCCTGCAGAGTAGGGTAAACTGTCTGTGCTATCTTGTAACAAATCTAGCTCAGGAAACCATCTGGCAGAGAGCTCTAGATGTTTTTCTCCCAAAGTCGTTTTTGTGACTGTGGTGTAAGCATGCCAAAAGGCCCACATCTTCATATCATGTGCTCAACTCTGCTTGCAAAAATAGCCCTTTAGCACATGCAGAACTACTGTCATGTGGAAAGCAAACCATGTAAGTATCTGTTTGCAGGACTGCACAGTAGCTGCAGAACCTCATTTCATTTCTTGACAGCATTCTCCTGAAAATTAGCTGAGCTCTACATGGGACAGCTCTTGAACACAGGACTGTGTGGAAACAGAAGAGATATGAAATGGATTAAAGTAATTATTGAAGAAAAACACAGGGAATTAAACTTGTTTAGCCATGCCCTTTCTGCACAGCAAAACCAAGTCCTGGTATATATCTGAATGGATATACCTTTGTCAGCTGAAGCAGTGGGGTGCTGTTTCTCTTGAAGGAGGTGCAGGAGGATCCCTGTTAGTACCTAGCTTAGCTAAAAGGTTGTTGAAACTTGCACTGAACTCCAGAGGAGAAAGTAGTCCAAAGGGTCTTATGAGTGAAGCCTTTGTGTGATTTCCTCCAGGTTATGTCTGCTTGAATAATAATCTGCAAAGAAGTCAATTCAATGATTTCTTATCCCAATGAGCTCCACACTTACACTCACACTCTCATTGACTATTCACCTTTAATCCTTCCTTCTTCAAAACTGTATGGCAGCAATATTATGATGAAATGATAAAGAGCTTACTTTAGAGCTAAAGGAGAAAAACAAGTAGAGGACTCTGAAGTCTCTTTTCAAAGATTGAAAAGCCTTTAAACATGGAGAGGGAATATACTTGCTGCATCCTGAGTTCATCAGCCACCTTCTGCTATTTCTTAGTAAAATATGTCAATGTCGTATGCTCCTTCTTATGTCTTTAATAACTGCCCCCTCTCTTTATTTTGCCTTTCAAGGTTTTTCCTTATCTTTAATTTCTTGAGCTTTTTCAGGCATGCAGCATGAGAAAGAAAACAAATGTAAGAGGGAACTGTCTACTATATTGACCGATTAAGTTAATTTCTAGTGACCTGACATGGCTTATAATATACCACACATCTAATTAAAAACATACCAAATCAGATTTCTTTCTATTGTATGTTATTGTTTGAAATCATGTCTTAATATTTTTATTAAATGTTAAAAAAAAAGTGACTTGTATTACTAACATTAAAGCCATTATAAACTCTATCAAACTAGAATTAAACAGCACTGTCAAAGTATTATCTAATTAGAGCAAATCTCCAAATCAGAATTAACAAATAGTGTTGGACTACAACCAAACCATTACGTTAATACATAATCAAGAAATCTAGAGAGAAAGCTGCTGATTTAATTATACGTTCCAATTAAGATTTTGGTCTCAGCACAGTCAGCTTATATGAACATCTCACTATTAGCCCAGTTGAGTTACCTGAAAGTCACATTTGCAGTCATTGGCACTTCTACTTAATTGGACTGTTATGGGCCAGATCTTTTCTTGTGATTGCTCTTGCTCTTTTTGCAAAAAATAAGTTTTACAGCATAGCTCTGCTCTGGAAAGGTTAGCATCTATAGCTAAACACTGAGAAAAGCTAATTGAAGCTGTGTAGGTTTTTTCCAAAATAAAGAGCATGCACAAGTTCAAAAATGTTTTTCAAGAGAAGATATGAAGATGAATTAAGAACATAAACGAATTAAAGTTTGGAACATTTCCAAATGTTTTTACACATATGTACTAGATCTCATTGTATTCTTATGCCATAGAACATTAAAAGGTCCCTTCCCACTTAAAAGAGCCAAGAACAACAGCTAACAAGATAAAATGTGTTTCAACTCTTCTCGTCACCCAGTCCGCATCCTCACACAGTTAATAGTTAAAGAAGCTAGCGGAAGATAGAGGTTATATGGCAGGGGGGTTGGAACTAGATGATCTTTGAGGTCCCTTCCAACCAACCCAAACCCTTCTGTGATTCATTCTATATTATCTTTAAATAGGAAGCTCATTAAATCTACAAAACCAAACAATAAATAAACCGTAAGTACACATTCAGATGAAAGACGGCGAAATCCATGCAGGCTGCTTGGCTACTGTGCATGGTTTGTGGGGTTGGGTGCTCCTGTGCGATGCAGCCAGTCTCGGTGTAGGAGGCTGATCTCTTTCAGTGCTTAGCCCTTCTGAAAGAGCAGTTGTTGCCACTCTGGCTTGAGTTTTCTGCACATAATTCTTGCTGGTCCTACCACCCACAAAGTGAACAAATGGGTCTTAAACATATCTTTAAAATGGGAAGAAAGATTGAAAGACATTGTGGGGAAGAGAAAGCTAACTGTAGACACAGTAACAGCTGTGAAATGTGTAAAGGAATGTTGCAAAGAGATGGGGTATAACCTGGCGGGTTTTCTGTACTAAGAAAATAATGAGTTGAAAATGCAGCAGGGGAGATGAGGTACAGGTATGAGGAAAGAATATGTAATCACTTGGGATGGCAGTGCACTGGGAAAAAATACCCCAAGGACTCGGTGCAGATGCCATGAGTGTTCCCAATTGCAAAGCAGGTTAGACAAACATCTGTAAGAAATTACTCAGGCATTCCCTTTGCTACCTGTAGTCTATTTCTAACCCTAGCTTGCAGTGATCGCAGATGGGGTAGGCCTCATAATGCTTTTATGACAGGAGGAAAAAAGATGTCACAGATTGAATTTACGGACTAGTGATGCCCTATGGTATCAGCAGTATGGCTTATTAAATCAATGGAAATTACAAACGATTGATGACTACGCTCTGATCTCAGACTTTGGAAGTGTAAATACATTTTGTGATTGCTGTCTGACCAATTTCTTCATGAGCAAGATTAAAGTGACCGTTTAGCCAAGAGAAAATTTGGGATCGCGTTCCAGTTCAGGGCAGAAGGCTGCTTCCAAATGCCAACATTGGCACTGTTAAGAAAGATTCAAACTGTTCCTTTCTCACTCTCTGACTTTATGTAGGCAGTATTTCTGTCACAGTATTTTATCCTGTGCTTGCTTTCTTTTTTTAGCATTCTTCTCTTCAACTGTGATCCAGCTTTGCTTTTCTATTTGCTGCCTTTTGGGTGTTTTTTAAGGTTTGTTGTTTTGTAAAAGGCAGTATTTCCCTCTGCTTAGAGGAGACGATGTAGAGTGACTATAGAGAAGAGACTGGGGGTTAGTCAGGACTCCCTGAATTCTGCTTGTGAGTCTATCTGTGAGCTAAGATAAGCTTACGTGAGGACTATTATTGTTCCTTAAATATGTTTTGTCTCTTAGCTACTTGTTGGCATCTTCTGTTGCAGAGTGTTTTATACAGCCTGTTTGATGCCCTGCTCCCACTGAATTGCTGCTGCCCATCTCACAGGTTCCTTTGCAAATACTAGAAACTTGAACGTCCTGGGATATCTGTATGAGCTGATGCTACTATTCCCCTGCAAACATCTGCAGCATTTGGATCATATCTTCCCATGGGTTTTGCTCTGAGTACCTGTGAGGGAAGGCTTTATGCAGATACATGCAAAATGGTAAATGAGCATAGCTAGTAGTTGAATTATTTTACATGTAAAACATTTTTGTCCTCTTTCAGCCATACTCTCAGAAGACAGAAATTCCAGTGAGTCTGCCTGGAAGAATAAAATTTCTCTATCATCTGCCCTAAACACTCCAGAGCCAGCAATGTTGCATGAGCCTTTAGTTGGCAGCCAGAAAAGGAAAGCAAGAAAAACTAAGATCACACATCTTGTCCGAACAGCAGATGGTCGAGTGTCACCAGCAGGAGGGACACTGGGTAAAGAAATGGGAGTTTGAATTTTGTTAAAATTGAATGATTGGAGATGGCATTGGAATAGTATCAAGGAAGTATTTTTCAGTCAGCTTGGTTTCATACTTGCTCAGAAAGGTCATTATTTAAAATACAGGTATCAATCAACTGGGAAATCAGTGAGTCCTTAATGGCCAGCTTCTTTTGTTTGAATGCCCAAATCTGTCTTCTCTGCCTGGATATTTCTCTCTAAGACTGATAGCTGATGTAGGGAGTAATGGAAAATGGTTACCTTTCATAATTTGTTTCCAGTCCAGCAAAGAAATTACACTGCACCTAGTTACAGGATGTAAAAATGTTTTCCATAATATGACAGTGAGTGCCACAGCGCTTGCAGGAGTCCTCTGCAGTTAAGATAATCTTTCAGGACTTCTGTATCTAAAACATAGACAAAAGCTCTCTTGCCTGACCTAAAAGATCAAACTCAGTTGAATCCAAAATCAGTAAACTGCTTCACAAACCTTAGTACCGTGCTTCTGCCAATAGCTTCGGTCAGAAGAGGTTGCAGCTTGACTTGAATTACACTTGCAAAATCCAAGTCCTAAAGGGAAGGATTCTGTTAACACCAGACTAGTCAGTGTATCGATGTGCTGCTGTCAATATAAAGGCTAGATTTGCAAGCTTAACTTTATTTTATTGCAGAGGAGAAGCCAAAAGAGCTGCCACAAAGTACTCCTCAAAAAACATCAAGCGCAGAAACAGACTGCAATAGTGAATGCTCCAGAAATGCAGAGACAGAAGAAAATCATAGTATTACATCAGATATGCCAGCGGTGTCTGCATTTTTCAGCTTAGCTGCTCTGGCGGAAGTAGCAGCCATGGAAAATGTACACAGGTATGGTTTTCTTTTCCCCTTGTTGTGTAAGTGCATAGTATGTGGCTGCCAGTTTGTTCAGAAAGCGTGTGAATTGCAGACCGTTTAATTTGCCCTGTGTTTCCTCTTCCACAGCTTTCTATGAATGTCTGTTGTACACCACTTGCTTAGTAGTGTTAAGTCTTCACCTAAATGACAAGGTAATCTGTTTCATTAGTCAGTAAAATGATCCTCCCTGGTAAGCTTGCCTACCAATTTTTGTATATAAACAGGTTCATATGCTCCTTGAGATCGTAATGATTGAGGGTTTCTAATTATCAGATGCCATTTGTTGGATAATAGCAGATTTAAATAGCTGTTGCATGCTAATTTGTATTTTTTGGTAGCCTAAGACTGTGGAGAGAATTTCATGTAACTTCAGCCAAAGTTTTTATGTTGAGCATGGCTGAAGGAAGCTAACTTGTTATTTTTACTCTTGTGCTTTGCTGTGTAGGAAGCAAAGCGTCTGCAGAATGGCGTGGGACAGAACAACTCTGGGTGATGGAAAGCCACATTAGTTTGGGTTGGTCCTCTCAGTTACTGAGTAGACTGTCCACACAGACAAGGTGGAGAATGTGCAGGTTACTTAGGGCTGTTGAATCAGTTCAGCACAGTCAGATCCTTCATGCTAGACCTGTGCTGGGAGGAAATCAATGACAGCAAGTCCTCCTTGGCTCTTAATTATCCAGTGTTGTTGTTTGATGCTGCAGCTTATTGGAGATGAAACCCCATCCTTTCCTGCAGTGGAAAGTCAGTGAGGAAATGCTGGGCCAGTTTGAAACCATCACAGCCTCTGCAAATGGCATTTGACAGATTGCTGGCTACCTAAGAAACTCCACAAGGCAGTGGTTGATGAAACCGTTCACAACCTCATTTTACTGTTGATCTTGTGGCCCCCACTGACCAAGCCAGTCCTGTGTGTTCAGGCTGCGCATCAAACATTGAAAGGCATTTTAGAAGCTCAAGGGCCCTACAAGAAAAAAAGTCAGATGAACCCAGCCTGCTAGCTTTTCTCTGCAGAAGCTGTTGTCTTGCTTAAGGAACATTGTTTTGGGTGAGAAGTGTTTTCACACTGCAGTCAGCCTGGCCTTTCCTCCCAGCTCTGCAAAACAAGTGTCTGCTATCAAGACAGTAAAAGTCTGAACTTGTTTCTGTCATCCTCTGTGGTCAGAAGCCATGAAGTGAGACTTGGGAAGTGCTGTGCTAGGCTCTGCTCTCACTCACACCCTTGTGGTTTCATTGATTTCCATTAACACTGACCAGAATTGCACAAGAGCAACAGGGTTTGCTTCGCTGTGGTTTTTCCCCCTTTGTTCCTCTTAAGAGTTCTTGTCCTCTTCTTGTCCCTGTTGAAGTGAGCTAATGTTTTACACAGCCTTCTGTTTGGGTCTGTCTTTATTGCTCCCCCCTTTTGTCATCTCATCTTGCAGCTAGAGCGATGCAGCACGTTCTGTGAGGCCTGAGAACACCGAAGTGGCAAATGTCCAGCAACTGTTGTAAATTCCAGCTTGTAATCACCCTGGGGGAAATGAAAACAGGGAGGACTCCTTCCCAGTAGAAACTTAGCCATGTCTCTTGCAGACTTGGCATATGGCAGGCAAAACAGAAACCTAAATTTGATGGGCTAGATGCTTCTCTATTTACTACTCTGTCGACTGTTTGTTATATTTTGTAACTCGCTTCTTTATTTGCAAATAGCCAGAAATGCGGAGAATAGCATTAGAGTTTTGCTTAATGTATTTTCTCAGTGCCTGAATTTAATTATTAAATAATTTTACAGAGCCTTGGGCCATGGAAGCCAAACTCCATTTCAACTGTGATGAGAGCTTGTCTGGAAGTGGCAGCATGGTTTTCATTTGAAGGCTTCTGTTTAGCTTTATTTACCTTGTGCATGCCCCGGTTAAGCACTGTGAGCCTGAGCCGCATTTTGTGCCAAGGCCACTTCGTTGCGCTCCAGTTGTGTGAAGTACGTTGGTACCTCCGTTTCTGCTGGGGTCTTAGCTGTGCCAGAGTGAGGTGGAGTGACCCTTGTGTAAATAAGAAGTGGGCCCCAGATTTTCATTGCTACAAATGACACATACTGTAATAAAAATAGAACCTGACTTGTGAGATTAGATAACAGGCGGTGACGTGCTTTGTGTATGTATTTTTAAAGACAAGCTGCAAAGGAGCTCTCCCAAGTCCATCTGCTACAATGATTGATGTTGATTTCCAGCACATAATTCTGGCGCAGTTTATTTTTATGATTCCCTGTGCCAGGGGATCATTTGTAAATTAACACTGGTGTAGTAATGAAAGGGATGTTGTGCTGGGCTGATGAAGTGTTAAGTCATGAAACTTGGAGTAATCCCAATGTGCAACTCTGCTGATGAGTATATTTCCATATTGCTTAAAAGCTGGCTATTGACTTGCATTAACATGACATATGCCTCTGTGCATTTACCTTCTTTTACCACACAGCCGAAATCTCCGCTTCTGAGGGCTGAAGCCACTCCCTTACAAAAAGAGTAACGGCACTTGTGTGCTCTTAACTTACTCTTCAGCTGTGCATTTTGTTTTGTGTCGTCAAATGCCATCACATCTTGGTTTTGCATGACCTCGCATTGTGTTGCAGGTTGTCCTCAGGATATTGTGTTACTGCTGCAGGGATACCTCTAAAAAGAGCGTGTAACAGCAGCGTGTGGGCATCCGTAGCAGCAGGGAGTTATGGTCCTGTAATGTCAGATGTTAAACCATATTGCGTGCCACTTTCCATCCTTTCTGGTCTGATAAAAGCACCTCCCGCACTCCAAATAATGATGGGTGGCTTTTCTTTTCTTCTTTTGCAGAAGTCAGAGGGCCACACCTCTCCCACATGACGGACAGCCAAATGAAATGTCTCAGGCTCCAGTGCTTATTTCCTGCGCTGACCAGTGAAGCTCCACTTTATTGTAAAACATTGTGCTTTACCTAATATCCTAGCCTTGTCTTTACCAAGGGAAGCTAGTCAGTCCATATGATGGAAACTATAGACTGCAAGCAAGTGTTTATTGCTCTGAGTGGCCCAGAATTCACTGGAAGCCAGACGTTAGCAACTTGGGCCAGGTCCTCAAATCGGAACCCAGTATGTAGGAGGGTGATATTAATTGTTTATTAATGAACAGAAATGGAATGATCCCAGAGCTTGCTTTCTATCGAAGGCTTTTAAACAGTAAATAGGTGGTTGGTGTGAAAAAGACTGCCTTTACTGTTAGCTCATACAGCATCTCTTTTACCAACCAGAGAGTACGGCAACTAGTTTCATATAATACCTAGTTATTCTAAATGAAAATGAAAAAAAAAAAAAAAACCAACAACAAAAACACTGACGCACTGCACTAGTTATTATTAGATATTCTTAGTCATTTTTGTACATGAAGATTTAAGTTCTAAGATGGTTTATATTAATAGGTTATGCCTACGTTTATATTGTAGAATGAATTTAAAACCTGTTCCAGAGAACTCAAGGCAGCCTGGACAGATGTACCATTGTTAGCGGTGTTTGGGCAGCCACGTGGTCCAGATGTTCTGCACTTTTATATTTGCCACCGGAGTGGTAGAGTTTACTGGCAAAAATTCTGACAGGCTATGTTTGGGTTTGTTTCTTTTTAATTTAGCTTTGAATAACCAGGATGATGTGCATTAGAAAAAGGAGTGGTGTATGGAACAGAAAATACAGCGGATAATTGACTTGTCTTTCATGCCTTGGAGGGTTCCTTTGGTTTTGCATAGATCTCTGAGCGACTTGGTGAAACTTTCCTGTAAACAAAAAGTACTGCAAATATGTTTTTCAAAAGTGACCTTAGTATTATTTCACCGTTCTGAAAAACCTAAAACCGTGACTTTTCAATATACATCTACACCAATACACATACCTTTGACATTTTACAGACACTGGCATTGTTGTAGCTACTATGCACAGTCCAAATCAGTGTCAGAGTTTGCGTAAAGGGCCAATTACAGTTTGTGGTGGTAAAGTGGCAAGTTGCATACAGATAAACTACAACCGAAGAGTGACATTTGACTGAATTCAGACTACCAAACAAATCCATCTGCCAGTTTCTGTCTTTGCTTATGTTGAATTTTTGTGGTTTGCTCTCATAAATACATCCCAAAAGCAGGCCAAGTGTATCACTTGGCCTGTTACCTTCGCTATCTTGACTTACACTATCGTATAACCAAGCATTGATTCCTACCAATAGATGCAAAACGATCACTAGTAATTGATCTAAAGCTACAAATTCAACAGGGTACTTCTTCTATAGCACAAGATGTTTCCCTACTCTTTGCATTGTAGCACAACAATTTACCAAATTGGACTCCAGCAATAATTTTCTATTAGTCTTCGTCATACCGGCTGAACTTTTGATAGTATTAGATTGAGTTTGAAGTTCTTTGAATTAAGTCTTTAAATGATGCGAGTTTACATCATTCTATCAGGCATTCTTATTTATACTTGACTGAACTGATAATGTGTTTTGGGGTTATTTTGTAACTAATTCGATGTAATAGCCATATGGACAGTAACTCTTATTAATGCTTGCTAGGTTTAGCCTTTCATTGCTGTGGTTAAGTGAAAGTCTTTGGTTCAGTGTCAGGAAACAATGTACAACATACCACACAAGTTGTAACGAAGGATTAAAGTCTGACAAAAGGCAGGTAGCTGGGGAAGTGTCACTGAAACAGCACCATCAAGGATGCAGGTGTTGGAAGAAGGGAACAACAACAAAAGAAAAACAAAAATTGTGAGTCAGTGAAAAGGCTTTTTAAAAATTCAGGTGAATATATGACTAAGAGCCCCTAGAATGCCACTGCAGCCTATGGCAGTATTTTTAATAAGATTTTATTAAAGTTTTATAAGTTATTTTAACAAGACAGGAAAAACTTAAAAGACTTAAAACTGTTGGGTCACAGCAAGGTGGCTGTTGGAGTTTTGGACCACTTTATAATTAGCTGAAATCCAAATATGTTATAGTGCAGGCCGTTCACGTTGACAATGGTACTAACTTATTTCTCTAGAAACCTTTAGAGTAGATATATTTTTGTCAAAGCACCCCATCCTTCCTCAATTTAAATTTCAATATTGTTCCTGAAGATATTTCTGTATATTAATGGTACCTTTTTTAAAAGAAACAGAAAATTACTTTTTTCTATATGAATTAATATCTTACTTGATCTGCTTTTCCTTGACTTTCCCTTAGAGAGGGGGTAGGGTTGGGTCAGTTTACTGGATATGACTGTTTTCAGATACTTATAAACCTTTTTGTAGATATGCTTAATTTTTAAGCGATTAGGCACTGAGAGTAGCAGAAATCCTGCAAAGCTTTATAGTTCACTAGGCATTTGCCTTTGTTGGTTCTCTGAGTGATGTCTTGATTTCAGTAGCTAGAATTTTTCCCTGAATCTACTAGAAGGGGTATCAGTATTTTCAGGTAACAAAGTCTGTTAGCACAACAAAAATTTCAGACCAATATCTTACTGTATTGGGGTTGGGTTTTTTCCTTATTTGTTTTGTTTTAATTTTTATTAATTTCAGCTGCTTTCATTTTGGAAAATCTTATTGCTATTGTGTGTACTTCAGTATACCAGCAAACACTGTTACCCATTAACACATTGTCCACAAATGCCTCTAGAGAAGAAATTGTTGCACCTTATGTATATCTCAAGCAAACCAAAATATGATGCTTTTCTGCTTTGTTTATTCTGAATATGTTGTATCATACTTTACTGAACCCATTTTAACTTAGCTAAAGCTATCGATATTTATGCATTTCACATTATTTTCTGGATCTGAACCTGTGTATAAATCTTTCTTTAAAAAAAAAAAAAAAAGAAAAGCATTTACCGTAGTTGTCCTCTGTGACTTATCCATGGGAGGGGGGAATCTTGTCTCAAGTGTAAAATGCAGTACTGTCCCAGTTTTCCTTGGCTTTTATTTATTTAGTGATCTTTGATATTTCATATGTAGTTTTGAGGTATACAAAATACATTGTCGTAGCTGAAGCTACATATCTAAGCAGCTGGGAGAAAATTACTGTATTGTCTTCTTAATTGTTCTAGTACTGTATACAAATATGGGAAAAATGTTCTGCAGAGCATTTGAGATGCAGATTCTTATCCCCGCAGTAGGTTTTTTTCCAGATAGTAGACCAAATCAATCAAAACTCGATGATCTTAAAGGTCTTTTCCTGCGTAAATGATTCTGTGATTCTGAAAACATCTATGGAGATTACTTAATGCTCTGCTTATGGCAGTAACTACCCCTTGAATGTGCTGTGATTTCAGAAATAGAATATATTTATTTAAGATGATTGAATGCTCTTTTATACTAATACAGTATCCCAAAGTCATGAGCAAGAGACTTCTTGGTAGTTTGGGTTTCTATTTTATAGCATTGGGGCATGACTTTTGAAATTAAAGTGATAAGCGTTGTTGGAAAGGGGCACAGGAACAAGGGACTGGTAGAAGTGTCTGAACTTGTGTTTAAATTCCAGCTTTGGTCTTTATTATTTGAGTGAAGGCTGCCTTTGTAGCACAAGGCTGAAGAGCACTCTGCAGTTTGTATCAAGTAGAAACCCAAGAGAGTTGTAACTCACATCGAAATGAGGGAATGCCTTATAGTGTGGATGCTGTCTTTTGGAACAGGATATTGAATTGAAGCAGTTTTAATTTCCACGGCTTGTTTAGCTGCTGTACGGATACTGAAGAGACTGAAGGCAGCAGTTGTAGACGTGGGACAGCTAAGAGAGGGTGAAAGGAAAGCTGGTCTTTGTTCTCAGTATGGCAAAGTTATGGCAACAAACAGGAATTAGGAAAAAAGATAGATGTGTGTATATATATATGCGTGTGTGTGTATGTGTGTGTGCGCCTGGGTGTGTACATTCTGCAAAAAAAATGTAGGAAAAACAAAAACATGATGGGTCTACAAGAGACTATAACGTATGTTGAGCCTTTGAGTGCACTCCCTTTTTTTGAATGCTGAGTCTCATATGGCTACCTCTCCTAAAAGACTACTTTTGTTAACTTCCATTTGCTTTCAGGCTTGATCGTGTAATCTTTTCAGCCGTTGATACCATTTGTATATCACTGTGTGCTTTATACTTTCCAAGAGCAACATTTATATAGCGCAGACAACGTAAAGGCTGACTATACAGTGGTAGCCAAACAGTGTTGTTTAACCTCTGCCATAGTCATATGAGTTGCAGGACGTGGGCCTGCTGGCTCTAGTTGGTTCAGTGAGATCGTTTTTTGTAACAGCAGAGAATGCAGTGCTCGTGGGGTTGCTGGACTTCAGATATCACCAGAGGTGACGCAGTAAGCCAAATGCTGCTCTTGAAACTTACTCTGGAGTTTACATTTGCAATCCTGATTTCGCAAGGAAATATAACTGTGCAGCTTGCGTGTTGTATACCATATGTTAGCCATTAGATGCTGTTTGTTTGCCGTGCCTGTTTGATAGGTCGTAGAGCTCCTAGGTATCTTTGCCATGTTTTGTAATACTTGTGGCATTCTCCTTACCTCATACATGTAGTGGAACTGTCACCTACGGCTGCCAGGATGCTGAGGCACATCAGGACACTTGAGTGCCGTGAGCGAATGCATTTAGGCTGTGAAAGAGTTACTTGCCTCCTCCCCTGAATTCCCCAATAAAAAGGCACAGTGAGGTTTATGCACTCACCTAAGTACTATTATAGTCATTTATATACTCAGTATTTTCTACTGAATTGACAACTTTGAAGAAGCTTATGAGATGGATGTATATTTTATGTTCCCCCACTAATTCTTCTAAGGCAGAAATCTGGGAAGACTTGACATGAGATCTCCACTCAGCAACACGCCTAAGTATACGCTGAAAACCATCCTTACTTAAGGGGCAGCATTGTTATTTGCACTGTGACAGTGCAGGAAGCCCCCATTATGGACCACTACACTCTTGGAGTTAGGCTTGGGCTTGCGTGATATTCCTGGGGGAGGCACGTCATGGTGACCTAGGGCCTTCATTGACATGGAATTTTAAAAATGACTGCAAATAGCTTAACATTTATTGAGTTCTTCCAAAGAATTGTATTGTAGTTTCTGGGTCTTGACTGTTACCGTATACCAGCAGACCCACACTGTACTTCACTGGAAAAAAACACACCTGTACAGGCTAACCAGGCTTCCAAATGTAATGGTCTGTCCTATTCTTTTCACCCCTACAACTGAAACCTTATTTTCATGCACACACTGCTACACTTTAATCAGTGGTTGGGGCTTTGAAGGTGACAAAAGCAAGAGAGGCATGTATGTGCATGTGTCTGCATGTATGTATACATATGCGCACACACACACATCAGAGCGCAGTGACTTGCAACATGTTCTCTGTACAAAAGTGTTCCCGTGCTAGGTCATGAGACAACATGAGGTTTCTGAGACGACAGTTTTCTTGCTAGATCTTGGTGTCTTTCCTTCACATTACACCCTAAGGTGTGATTTTTTAAAATCACACCGGAAAAAAACCACAGATCCTGCTGACCTGGATGCTACAAAACCCTTCTTTCTCAGCGGTGCTTGCTTATAATAACCAGTATCTGTGGACAGTTTTAACACAACTAGTTTGCCACAATCTTTCCTCCTAGAGCCCATTTCTTCAACTTTTATTCTCACACACAAATCCACTGAATTTTGACCCACTGTTTGGATTTATCCTCTCCAAAGCTTGGTGTAAACATGCCTTACAATAGTTCATCTCCATCAATGGTATAACAGAGCTACTGCCTTCTTAGATGTGTGTAGTTAAAAGTCAATAAGCACATTTGTAGAATGTCATACTTTCTTCAAAAACATCTAATTCGATATTTTTAAGTGCACATGTTAAGCCATGTGTATAACATGCTAAAGTACATTAAACTGTGATAATGAAACTGAATAAAAAATTAATAAAATATTTGAAATATTTGATAAGGACCTTCAAATAGATTTATGTTCGTTCTATTTTGGTTATCTAGTGTGTGCCTGTAAACAGTTTCCCATTTAAAACTAATGATTGCAAATAAATACTATTCAAACAGAGCTTCTTTGATACTTCACCTGCTTTACTATCAAATGATGGTTTAACATATGACTGAGTTAGCAGTATTTGCAGAATTTGTTTTTAGCTACAGTATGAATTTGTTGGCTTTTTTTATACTTAAAAAGAAACAAGCTCGTTTTCCACCTGAAAATGGAAGATGCCAAAACCCAAAGATGGATCCTCAGAACTGTAAGCTGTAGTTTCCTGTCAGATTATCCGTTCAACTTCTACACAATGACTATAAAGAAGTCACATATTTTACAAAGAACTTCTGCCTATTTGTTCTTGCTTACACATGTCTATTATGGAAGCTTCCATTCTTCTGAGCCTGGTTCAGCACTGTTGACATTGTTGAAAAGATCTGTAGATCCATGCCAGTGCCCCAGAATTCGATGGATTTATATTGGCATAAAGCTGGAGATTGTGGGACAGAGAGCCAGGACTCCGTGCAGTTAGGTTGTGGGAGAAAAGTTTGCCTTTTCTCCTGAGCTTTCCAGGTGTCCAGTTCGCAGTTCTGGATTTTATCTTTGCACAGTTGGGAAGCTTGTTCATAGTCAACACAAGTATAAGAGAAGTCGTCTCACCTGAAGAAGCCCTTGCTATGTTTTCTGTCTTTGGACACTAGGAGAACTTAGTCAGAAATTGATTCTTTTTTAGAAATAAGTAGCAAGCGTCATCAGTATTTAAACTTAAAGGTCCCCACTACTTTGGAAACTTATTTAAACCAGACTCTGTTCTGCCCATCTTGAGGCTTGAAAATGAGATTGATGGAGATCTTGTCTTTTCCTGTCCTTGGATGCCTGAAGCCTCCTTGATTGCAGTGTGTTTTTCTGATCACAGAAGACCCAAGTACAGACTTCATGAAACCAGTAGACATTGGTTGTTCACATGGGAGCAGAACTCCTGTCTCTGAGTCAAAAGTAGCAGAAGGGAAGCCTTTAGGTGGATTGTTTTTTTTTTTTTAAACTATGTGCTATTTACTCAGGGAAGAAGAAATGTAAGCAATCTTGCACTGCCTTTACTGGGTATGCGTCAGTATGTCTGCAAAGAAGCACCAGGAATGGAGGAGCTTCAGCATTAAAGGCCGTGTAAAGGTTGTACTTGGGGAAGGGGGAGAAAAGCTCTGATTCAGTGAGCAAAAAAAGCTGGAAGAAATCTTAAGAAATACATATTCTCTTACTATAGCATGCCTAGTCAGTGACATTGAAGTCACTATTCTGGTTTTTTATTACCAAATTACCTTAAAACAGTCATCTTCATTCCTCGAACTCCCATCTTTTCTCATCTGCTTTCATTTTGTTCTTCCAGCAAAAGACCCGCTGAATTCAGCTAACTCTTGGTGCACCTAGGTCTGCTTTGTTACCCAGCTCTCATTCAGGTTGCTTCTTGCAGCTGCATGGCATTACACTGACACTTTATTAACTGTCAGGTAAGATACATTTCCACTTACACTTTTGGAAGAACACAGGGTGGAAAGGCATCATCCTCCTCAAGCACCGCACTTCTGCCAGACGTTCTCCCTTCGATACCCTTTGTTGGGTCCTTTCATTGTTCGTCCCAGAGATTTTTAACGTGCTGTTAACCCTGCTTTCAAACAGACTTTTTTTTTTCCTACAGTGTGACAACATTAAGCAAGACAAAGTATACTTGAGCATACAGTAACCATGCTATATACAAGCTTGTGAAGCTGTCCATTCTTCAGTAGGACACTAGCACTTTGTAACAAAATACGAGACGCGTTTCTACATCTGGTGCGAAGTTCTGTTTTGTTTTGTTTTGTTTTCAGAAATAAAACCTATAAGATATAACACCTACCATCTATTCAGTGTCAACTTCTTTTTGTGGACTGTTCTTGCCACAGCAACAGTTAAGAAATTTAGCTCTAGTATAGTTGTATTTAAAATGTACTCTAGATTTCAGCTACGCTTCATTGGTTACTTTCTGGTAGGAGAAAGTAACATTATATCTTCAGCAGAAGTAAGCTAGCGCAAGATGTAGCTGCCTCAACCCCAGCTGAAAATCCAGCCTATATAAAGCAATGCAAAAAGTTTATTTCATACAGAGCAGCACTTCAACCTATTCGTCAGCCCGTGAAACAAGAGGAACTAGTTGAAATAGACCTAAAAATCAAGCCAGTTGAGTTGTCAGGCTTAGCACCGGAGTATAATTTTCTGAATGCGAACACCTAATACTCTCATCCGCTCTGTAGTGTTTTGTTTATTACTTTTGTTACCTTAGTGTTTGGATACGGAGAAGTGTCAGGTGTATTTATTATGGTTTGCACACTAAGCAAAGGCCAGTGTTGCCATCAGACAACATCCAGTTTAAGGAAAAAAAAAGGGGGAGGGGGAAGAAAAAATTGGGCTGTCGGAAGATGTCCCTCAAACCCAAAAGAAGTATTGGGAATACATCTTGAAGTCATGGCAGACCATCAGGCTCCAATCAGATCAATCTGAGCATCAGTTCCCTTCCTTCCAAAGTCTGGGTGGCTTTCCTTAATACCTGGTCAAAACCTAGAGTTATGATCTCATGTCAGGCTTTCCTAGTATGAAAAATCTTGATTCCTAGATGTTTTCATGAGTGACATTCTTAAAATTGCTGCTGGAGGTCTTAAGACTCAGCAGCCTGTTGCCAAAAGGTCTAGTATGTTGGATACCAACCTCAGAAAGTTTACCATAATGGGATTTCTGTTCTAGTTGGGGCTCTCTAAATGCTGCTCTCTTTTCACTGTGGATTATTAAAACAACTTACTGTCTTTCAGGAGTTAAGGAGAATTTGGAAGTTGGATAGTCCTAATCTGTCTGGTAATTTAAGATACTTCGTTTTGGTGTCAGTGTCCAGTAATAGTGGCTTTCGTAATGCCACCGAGTCCTTCCACAGTGCTAGCTCTGAGCTATGCACGTTGTGATAAACCTGGTAACTTGAGTTAGTGTATTTTCAGTCTTGCAGAACTAGCGACTTTGATTCAGAAGGCTTGCAGCGCACCATTGCCTTTAGCATAGGTCAGGGTGATGTAATTTGAAGCAAATTCATTGCGTGTCTGACAGACGGTTCCCTGTTACAATTTGAGACGTTCCATCTGGTTTGGTCCTCGTTGGCACCCGTTCCTGCCCGTGGGTGAGCCTTTCCGGGACTCCCGGTTGTGGCGTTGGTCACGAGGCAGGGCTCTGGCAGGGGGAGACTCTTTCACCTCAGGCCTCCCAGCCTCTCCCCTTCGGGATGGCAAACTGTCTCTATGCCACAACTTTGTCCATGCAGCTGGGATCTCTTCTTGCCCGCAGCTGCTCAGGTAACATTTTTGTAAAACAAAATGAAACAAACCCAGCTGGGAACTTGAGGGTAAAGTCAGACCTTCATGAACTTCCAGGTTCCAGCAGGCGGTTTGAGGGTGAGGGGTGTAACGTGTCCTCAGTTCGAGCAGCTATGTAAATTGTGTGCAGAGATTGACAGGTTGTGGCAGCAACACTGGGTTTCCTTTTGTTTTGTAGAGCAGTGTTTTCTAATGGAAGTAAGGTGGCAGGGAAATTACTGTCACAGCAGATGGACTATTTCGTTGTCTTCAAGAGGTTCCAATTTCAAGAGCGAGGTTTGCCAACCGGTCTGAAAAAAAAAAGACAAATTGCATTTCTAGTCTGTGGCTTGGAATGGGTGCTGTGTTTTGCTTCAGTGACTGTAGTGATAGTTTTTCAGTCAGAAGTAATGTGTGGGCTACTTGAGGTGTGATGCAGTCCCATTAGCTTTTAGATGACAGATGTATTTGGCACGTGGCGTAAGTGTTGCTAACAAGTGCTTCCCTGCATGTATGTCATAAATAATACCAAGCATTCATCATCATTTTAATCAGTGCTTAAGAAAATTCTTCCTGCTGTGTTTCAAGAAAATATATTGTGCTTGGCTGGCACAAGGTGTAGTTTTACCCTGGAAAGTAACGGAGGGAAGCATTCACTGTGTGACTGTTTCATCTTGGTACGTAGTTTTTTTCAAAACATCTTTACCGGTAACTATCTGTAGTGTACTGTATTTAGGATATGGTTGATTCAGCTCTGGGATCTTTTAAAGTGAAGGTAACTACATGCAGAATTCCACACTGGCAAGGGAATCTTTTAGGGATGAAGGGTTGCTAAAGGGTGCCGTATGCAAGTGCTGGATCTCATAAGATGCAGGACATACAAGATGTATGATTGCAGACCGAGGAGCCAGGCTGTTGGCAGGTATCAGCCCAGGTTCGCAGTGTAATTGTGCTGACTTGGACGAAGGGAAAACAAAACAGCCTGTGGTTTCAGCTGCATTCAAAGCCCATTTGATTCCCCGAGTCCAACACGTTGTCATCGGCACCACATGCTCTTGCCAGAGGGAGTTTGAGGGTTGCTGCGGCGGGAGGCTCCATTGCTGTGCTGCTTGTCCTGAGCGTTTGCTCTTTGTCGGTTTTCTGCAGCTCAGTATTTTTAACTTATCCCTGGCTCTAAAGATGGTCACGGGTGCCTAGATCGGTCACAGCTGTGGTCTGGTGATACTTGGTACAATAGTGTTGTCCACTGACAGGTGCAGCACTGTAGATTTAAGGCACCAAAGCGGTAACCAGCGGTTCTTGAGGCTTCCCGGGGTGGCCAAGGGCAGTTACTGCCTGCTTCGGGGTGTGGGTTTTACGGTGGCAGCGCTGGCAAGCCGGAGCGAGTCCCTTGGACAGACTCTGCTGCACTCAGAGTATCCCTAGGTCGCTGACAGCTTCGCTTGGGCCAGGCTCTGGGAACACCAGAAACACAAAAAAATCCTTAGAAAAGTCCTCAGGAAAGGGAAGCAGAATTTTACACGGTTGCATCCGTACGCGCATAGCAACAGGATCCATTCAGTCTTTTATGGCTTTTGTATAAAAATGGCCTGGAATACACAATGTTTGCTGCCACGAGCTCTGACAGCTGCACTACTCACACAGTGTGCTCTGTGCGCTTGGGTATCTACCTGATGGCAAAATGTACCTGACATGCCTTGGTCATTGGGTGGTTAGAAGAACGATAATCTCCATATTATCTGCAGGGCTGAGTCCTTACTTTAGCGTTTTCAAACAGATAGCATATATGCAGATGTGTTTTTTGAAATAACTAATTTGTGAGGGTTGTACTCATGGTATATGTTTCATGTGTGAGAACCATGAAAACACCATAATACGTAAGAGTCAATCTGAAAGCAGTTTCATATTCACAGGCTCTGTTAATCTCCAACTAATTTAAAAAACCTAGACAAAAAATAGATGTGTGCTGTTCCACCTTGGCAAAGTGATTTTATAATTGACAGCCAAGGGTTGCCAGCAGGGATTTAAAAGCATCTTTAATAATGAGATAAAAATGTATTCTTAAATAAAAATTTCTGGGCTTTTAGACCATTCAGAATATACTCCAAGTGCTTTGCAAGATGAGTAATTTTTTACTACTTTTGATTAATAGAACCACACGTACAGTTAGTTTAACAGTATTCAAATAAATAGAAAATAGTGGGTGTCATTTTTTAGATGCCATGTGTTGCTTCAGACTTAGATGGAGCCCCTTGGCAGCACTGGCCCATCACACTTGGCAGTGCTTGGAGGAGGATGTTGGTGGCATGTCTGGAATGTGCAGCTGCCTTTGGCATCAAACCACCATCCCATAAATCTCAGCTGTTGGAAACCCTTTGCCATCAAGGTAGAAGGGGCATAAACAGCATAAAAGCTTTTAAAAGTAAGAGCTGATTGGGTTTTGTCACTTTTGTCAAATCTACTGTCCAACTGAAAAAGCTTTGTATTTGATAGAGACAAATCTCCTTGCCCTATGGTTTTGTTTATGTTGCTGGAAGTTGGGAATGTCAAGCGTCGCTTACAAATTTCCCACATTCCTTTTCAGTCATCTTGCCTTTCCTCCCCTCCCTTTTCTTGAGCAGCTGAAAACTTGATGGACATCAGTAGCAAAACATCCCGCTGATTTTCAGTAGGATGGGCAGTGTTCCACACCTTCCTGAGCTACTACACAGCTCTGAAAAACCCACAAAGAGTAGTTTTGTAATTAGTGGTATTTTAACAACAGTTTTCCCTAACAGTGGCTGAACATCAAATGCAGCTTCTGCAAAAAGATATAGGCACAAGGAGGTGGGATCCTCCAGCAAAGTGGGTAGGGCAGCAAAGCTGGGCTCCCCAGGCCCTGCTCGCGCCCCGGCTTTCTGTAGGAAAGCCCAAGCAGCACCAGCATTGGGAACCCAGCAGTCTTTTGACATACGATAAATTATTTCCTTCTCCTGACGGTTCATTACTGAGAATAGTTTCATAGTTTATGAGGATTTGGCCTGTTTTAATTTTCAGTGCATGGCTTGTTATCGCAACTAATATACCTCGAAGTCACATGCTTTTCTTTTAAAAATAAACCAAAACCCCCTTCAGCACTGCATATTAGACCTGCAAAGTTTGCGTTAACTCATACTAAGCCTTAACTTGCAAAATAAAACTCTTACTACATTTCTAAATTTCTTCCTTAGAGGGGGAAAAAAAGGCCCCATACAATTACATTTTCTTTCTCCGTAATTACCGAAGAAACTTTCAGATCAAATAAACATAATAACGGCTTTTCGAGTTAAGTTGCCCATATAGCCTCGCCTAAGCCAACAGGTACGCGTGGGGGCAGCCTGCGGCATCAGGACCACGTTTACGTGAAGCACCGTTGCTTTCCCTCCGGAGAAGGCACCGTGGCTGTCGGGAAGCGCGGCGCAGCAGCCCCGCTGCATCCCCACGGATCAGATGGGGATGCCAGCTGACAGGTACGGACAGACCCCCTCAGCGCCCACTGCAGAAAGCTGCAGTAAGGGTTGCACCTGCAGAATTCACATACCAAAGTAAGAGCTGTTGCTCTGCACATCTTGTCAGTCAGTAAAACGTTGCTTTTAATTTCTGTACCTTTCCCCTACTTTTGTTGGAAAGCTGTCCTAGGCACTTTGCGTGACTGAGCTTGTGTCGAGTGAGCAGTTCTCTGTGGTTTCGAGTTGTTGCAGCTGAAGATTCGATGCTCGTTGTAGCAGCACCAGATACTTGCCGTTGTTCTTTCTGGCCATCTCCTTGAAGTACTGTGGTGGTGGTTGTCTTGAGGCCCTGTGTGCATGGAGTTATTGCTGATGCAAAGACGTTTTTATCCTCATATTATTGTTGCTGGGTATTGATTTCATCAAGAAACATGAAATTGGGAAGGGTGCCACAGACATTCATAATTAAATGTGTCACTAGATGGTCTTTTCTAACCCATGTAGAATTTATAAATTGGGGGAAAAAAGAATAATTCAGGGTGTAGACAAGGCTGTAGGAAAGGCCAGCATCTCCATAAATCAAATTCTGTGTTTTCTGCTTGGGTGTTTGTGGTGAGGGCAGGTTAGCAAGCTGCCAAATAACTGTTCACTGCAGAAATGGTAAACGGATGGATTCCCACAGCCATCCGTCGGTGAGCACGGCAGACTGCTGCTGCCGCTGCTGCTGTTTATTCACTTCTTTTCGTTCCTTGTAAGTTGATTGCTGTTAATGTTGTTGTATTAATTGCGTACCGTAAGGCAGCTGGTAGGAGCTTGGTATGTGAGGTCAGCTTTGGGCAATTGTATTTCATTTAATACAGTGTCACAGATCATCTTCATAGTAGTGTTGGTATTTCCTAATGGTGTTTCATCTCGGTGTTTGTGAGTGCCTGTTAAATGTCCCAGGCTCATAGCTTGGCTTTTTTTTCTTTTTTCTTTGAATGCCCAGCCCGTGCAAGCTATCAGCAAGAACCAGCAGAAAATACTTAAAAGATTCTGTGATTCTTGTCACTGTGGGCGTTTTCTTGCTCATTATCAACTTGCCAACAATTAGGCCAACATTTTTCAAGATGAGAAAAGGCTGAAGGAAAGCTTTCCGTGGCAGCTTTTGAAATGTTAGGGTGAACATTTCTCTGCGTTCTTCTTGATTTGCTGCTCCCCAGTTTTTTTTCCAGGGGGACTGTAAAAGTAGACAGGCTTTTGATGGTTTGTGAGGAAGATGTAAGCTGACTGTTAACAGGATGTCTGTAGAGCTTGTGTGTGTTCCTGGAAAAACAGCAAGCCAAGGCAGAAAAGCGAGCAGCCAGTCAGGATATTAAACGCATCCTGGGTCGTGGCAGGATGAGATCTTGGCAGTATTTACTGGCACAGACTCACAGGGCCAAAAGGGACCTGGAGACATTAGCTAGAGAGTTTCTCTGCCCTAAGGCAGGTCAAGCTATACTTACCACATAGCTGACAGGTGGGCGTTGAACCTGTTCTTAAAGCCTTTAATAGTGGAGACTCAACCATTTCCCCACACGGTTTTTGACGCTGCTTGACTATCTTTATACTTTTTGAGGGTGGTTTATTCCCCCAGTGCCTAAGTACAAAATTTTATGGTACAGGAGAAAAAGACAGCGTCCTCAAAAGATGTTAGATAGAGAAGCATTTTAGCTGCTTTTGTAAATACAACCTTAGAAATAATGATGGGATAAAATCTGAGATGAGATTTTTCAAGGAGCGCCAGCCCAACTTTATTGCTAGCCACAGGACTCCTCCATGCCTTTGAAAATCTCTTCCTTCAAATGGTGTGTCAGGTTGACGGTTAATAGCCATATCAGAGAGGTTCAAAGAGACCTTTCTCCTCGTGCTGTGTTTTCTGTCTAGCAGTTGCCTTTAATTTTTTTTACAGAGTTCTGACAGTAAAAAAAAAAAAACAAACCAGAAAACCAAACCAAAAAAACCCAAAACAACCCAGCTTGCCAGCTTTTTCCTCAGTACCCTTTTTAGACACTACAAGTCCATCACTAAAGCCATATTGCGAGGGGGAAACCAAAAGAGAACAGCATCCATTTCATTAGGCAGCACTTGTGCCAGCCACACCGAGAGGCTGGTGAGCCTGCAGGCGCCGGAGCCCTCACTCTACAGCCATCCTCTCGCTGCTGCCTCTGGGCTTGGAAAGGAGCATTTTCCTGGCTGTCCTCTGGTGGGATGCTGCTGGTGAGGCATCACCTGCGCTCGCAGCAAGGTCCCTGCCTGGTGTCCGACCCGGCCTCTCCCTGGGAGACGTGGGAAAAGCTGCCCGCGATGGTGTCAGCAGTGCAGTGACCAGGACATCCCTGGGTCTCCGCTTTGGGACAGGGACTCCTGGCTGTACCTGCGATACTTGCTCCGACTCCGCAAACAGGACTAGTGGAATGATTTTGAAACACTTAGGAGACTAATGGAGCAAGTCCAATGTGTTAGCAAGAGCAGTGCGCTCCCTTGCTGACGGTGCACTGATTTACCGGGGGCGATGCCACAGTTTGCTGAGGAGTCTCGGAGGGACAGAGCGTGCTTTTCTCCGTGAAGAATACCCATTACTGGGAACAGGCACCCAATGGGGAAGCAAAGGGGAGAGCACATCCCTCAAGCAAGGGGTGGAATTGCCTTCATTTTCTGCCCGTGCCAGGCTGTCGGGAAGCTCCCTGCCTGCACTCGCAGTCGTTGTGCCTGGCACCAGGTCAGGGTTTCGCTGCACTCAGCAGAAGGTGTAGGCTTGCAAGAAATGGGTCAGCAAACCTCTTCCACACTAATGGTCCAGGCACCAGACAAAGGTCGTCCCGGCTGCGCTGGCATGCTGCTGGGACCTAGCCCCAGGTCCTACCAGCCCTGCTCTTCTTCGGCGTGGCCCCACACAGCTCAGAGGTGGGAGGAGGCAAGGGCAGAGTCCCCTGGCTCCAGCAGCAGCTGCGTTAGCACCTTCTGCAACATGTGGCAGCCTCTTGTCAGGCCCCACGCTGCCATGGCAGGGGCCGGTGTAACCACCAAGGGCTGCACAGGGTGCTGGGTGCTGCTGAGCACCGGCCGTGCATGTCTGTGGCTTTGCAACCCCGTCAAGAAACGGCAGCAAGCAATGGCGGAGGTGGCCCTGCAGGTGCTGCCGGAAGCGTGCAGAGCCCGTCAGTTGCCGTTGTGGCCCCAAGGTCCCCTTTAAGCTGCTCCGTGTGGTGGTACGGACTCGGGCACTGACACCCAGGGGAGGTGCAGCAAAGAAAAGCAGGGACTGGGTGCTGTATTGAAGAGCTGAAATAAGTGATGCCATGAGCAGGACACAAAGCAGAGGCCCCAGAAACATTGGCCTCCTGTAGGTGCTTGCTCCAGGTGACACCTGGCCAAGTTCGGGGCATGGATATGACAAGGAACCTAGATGAGTGAGGGACCCAAGTCTGTTTAGTTCCAGTAAGAGCCTTTGATGAAACCCAGTGCAACTGCGTACCAACCAAAGGCTGACTTCTTAAGGACAGTATCTCCACAGACAACCTCCTGCGATAGTTGGCAATCTCAGAATGTTGAGAGAAAAAGCATTTAATGGCTAAAAAGGAAACGGGTGCAACAGAGCAGTTCAGAACATGCAATTTCCTCAACAACCTTCTGAGTGGAAGAAATGGCACTATAAAACACGAAACGAAGTGTGCAGAAGGAATGAACTGATTTTCCCCAAACCCAGTAATCACCCTGGCAAGGATGGCCCAGCGCTTGGAGTTTTTGGCTCCTGGTTTCACACACAAACTATGAAATACAGTGGATGCCTATCAAACTGCGCTTCAGTTGCAAATTAACCAATATGTTCAGCAGTCCCCGGCTTTCATGATTGATCTAATCTTCAGCAATGCCTGGAAAAGGAAGAGTGTTTTCCTGCGTGTTTCACTGTTTCTCTCCTGCTCCAATAGACTCCTAATCCCTCGTGTTCTCCTGGTTTCCTTGCTCCTGCTCAGCCCTAGCAACCCTACCCAGGATAAGCAGAAATAGGTTCCAGTGGAGTCAAAAGCAACAAAAAAGGCTGCACTTTGCAGCAGATCAACCTGCGCCTGACTTCCAAATTACACCCTTTTCCTTGGTAGTCAAAAAAACACAAGCGCAGCCAGTAAAGACGAATCTTTAGTTGATTTTGTATCCAATGTAAGTGCTTCTCATAAAATTTGCCTTTATTTTTTCTCCTTCCCAGCAGAGCAGGGTTCTTCTTGTATTTTCCTTGCTGTTGAGTATCAGCGTGTGCTTTGAGTCCTGTAGAGCTGAACAGGAATCACTAACAGAATTGAAAAATAACACTGATCCTGTAACCCTTGCAGGCACAAAATTTTAACCAAAATACAAGAAAAGGGGTATTTCCATTCTGTGGTGCTTGCACGTCCATCTGTGTAACCACCAAGGGTAAAGCAAGGTCCAGATGCATACGTAAGATGAAGTAATACTCCATGGCGATGCAAAGACTAAAGTGACTGAGATTTAAACAGTGTCCGTACACAGTGGCTTTCCCAGCATAGGCAGAAGAATTTACATCGTGCACTGCACAGGTCAGGTTCTAGCTTTTGTGTGTCCCTCTCTTCTTATGGTACTTACCTGGGTGCTCAGTTTGGGTACCTGGATGAGACAAAGGATACCTGCTGCTTGGACAGCTAAAATTGCTTCTGAGGCCACTATGAAATATCAATCAGGAATTTTCTGGCTTTACTGTTTGATAAGCAGAGATGCAGAGGGTAATGCTGACTTCAGCAAGGATGTGTGTGCCTGGCGTAGTGCTAGGGACAGGTATGATTTTAAATACAGTCCATCCTTTGTCCTCTAATACTGCAAATACATGCTGTTCCATCAGGGCATCCTCCTTTAAAAATACCCATTTTTAAGCCCCCCTATCAAAATGCCAGGCTTATTATGGGAAACAGTTTATTTATTGCCACATGTTTCTGGATACCCGTTTTCTGCTACACTCAAAAGACGGCTTCTGTTGAGGGTGTGTCGTAGGCTTTGGTCAGATGTCGGTGCTCGTACTGGAGGTCATTCTGCCCGGTGGCCTGTGCCAGGCCAGGGGTCCTGGGGGAGCAGAGCAGTCCCTCGCCCTCGTGGGACCGTGCCGAGTCACGCGGGCTGGATCCTGGCTTGGCAGGTCACAAGGCAGCGTTGCAGGCTGGGGGGGATACCTGGGCACGTGTGAAGACAGAGCCAAAGCCAGAAACATCCCTCTCTCCCCCCCCAGCCTTCTTTCTCCGCCGGATTTTCTGCCCGAGTGGGAGACCCCTGTGCTTGCACTGCGGTGTTTCGGGTCTTTCCTGGGTCTGAGACACTTACTTCATGCAAACCCGGCTCCTCACCACTGGGGTGGTACCCAAAGTAGAGTGACTGTGTATCAGAGTGTCATCACTGATTTGGGAAAAGGTTTCTAGAAGCCCTTATGGCAAGAAACGTGTTAAGTGACATCAGCATCATGAACAAAAGTGATGTAGCACTTCAGGATCAGCCAAAGCCTGGGGAGGGTTGGGCTGAGAGCAAAATGCCATCGCTTATGAAAGAGGCCTTGTCCCTCAATGCCTGTTTTTCATAGAAAATCCCATCAGAGGAGGTGCTGTCCCTCTGCGTGTGCATGCTCCCGCTTTGCCTTTGTGAGTGGACCCCAAGGTGCAAACGGGGAGCAGACTGGGAACAGGTGGCACAAAAGGCACCCTTGGTCTTGCCGGGTCCTAACGATGTCCCCAGCAAATGTCTCTCCCTTCCCCGTCCCCTGCTCAATGGCTTGGGCTTGGCTCTGCTGCCTGCCCGCCTGCTGCGGGGAGCGCGAGGACGAAGTAGCCCGGCTGGAGATCTGGCCCAAAATGTGTTAAAAGCATTTCCTCAAATAGTTGGGTTTAATTTTAATAAGTCATATTTAGTAGCCCTCACGACACTGGCTGTGGGAGAGGGAAAGGTTATGCCCTAAAAATAAAATTGGATGGATGGATGGATGGATGGATGGATGGATGTGTGAAGGACTGCTGAGAGTTTGGTGTGGGGTGAGAGGCATCACATCTTCCTTAGAGAGAGGAGCCCTTGCGACACGGATTGAACAATGGGGGTGGGGGGTGGCAGGGGAAGCACTTTGACTGAGAAATATTCTTTTAGATGAAACAACAAAACTCTGCATGCACATACAGACTAGATCTTCGTAACGCGGCCAGGCTTTGACAGTGTACTGCAGCATTATTGCTATTTATAATCAACAATTACTAACACTATAATCCAGTAAACTTAGTGGTAGCAATTACAGCAACATAAATAGCAATCCAGATGACTAAAGGCATTGCTGTCAATGCGGATGGCAGCTATAGCATTAGAAAAAAAATTGGAGGGAAGATATCGGAAGTCGATATGCGAGCTTGGGTCTGCTAGTCTTTTATATACCATTTTTAATATACTTCCTGAAATGAAGCTTTGGAAAGGTACACTGCCTCTTTAAAATTAGTCTAGGAACTACAGGTAGTTCACATTATTTTTAAAATAATAAATCTATATATATCTATATTAAAATATATATGTATACATAAGTTGGCTAGCCTACCTTGTGGAAAGGCTGCAGCTAAACTAAGTCTGAGCTAATATTGTATTACCATGGTCTTCTGGTTTGTAGATAGCCCTTCCTTATTAGATGAGGTTCTGTTCTTGCTCCACAGAAGGTGCCTGTGTATATAACTCCTTTGTATTGCTTTCTGCAGAGTCCCTTATATATTTCTTACTACTAATGCTGTGTAGAAAAGAAAATCCAGAGATTTTACTACTGATAATTAACCATATAATGGCCATTAGCAAAATAAAGATTTAGTTGTTTGGGAAACAGATTATTTATATTGTGTATGGTTTATTGCCTGATAACTTGTTTGGTGACTGGATATTCTTTTCCTTCTCCTGGTCCTTTTCTGCTTTTTCCAGCTATGGTGTTTACTCCTCACTTTGATTATCTAGCAGGCAATAAAGTATATTGTATGTTTTGAAGCCAAGCGGTGTGCTTCTTAATTGTCCTTTAAGGGGGAGTCAGTGGCGGCCGGGCCGTGGAGTGGCAGCTGCTCCCTGGCAGGACGACAGCTCTCTGGCCGCACTCAGCACCTCTCCCACGGCAACTTTTGGACAAGGCAGGGCCCGGGCAAGCGCCCTAGACAAAAACTTGGCGGTTCCTACTGAAAAGGAAGGAGCTGCAGCCAGGAGCAGTCATAGCCTTGCTTCCTGGCCATCCCTAAGGACAGGAGGAGACCGTGTGGGCACAGATGAGTTACTGCCTGTCTTCTCATTTCACACAACAACCCTTTTTACTGCCTTCTCCAGCATGGACAGCAGTGGCAGTGGCAGGTACCGTCGCTGTCACTGGCACCTTCTGGCTCTCTGAACAGCCTGGTGCCCCGGGGGGGCCGGGTTTTTACCCCAAGGTAAGGAGATGGGCAGAGCTTGGCGCACGTGCCAGGCTCGGGTCCGTGGCCTGGTCCGGAATGGCAGGGGCACTTCGTGCCTTCCCGCACACGAGGCGATGCATCATCCATCCTCAGCAGCTACACGCGCAGGCAGCGTGTGCCGAAGATGCTCATGCATGTATCACGCTGCCCAAACTTACCTGATCTACTTGTTTGGGGTCTTATTGCTTTTGTTTTGTTTTTAATGGGGACTCAAGTTCTGCATGGCAATTCCTCTCCCTCCTGGCATCTGTGGCATTTTATTCTGCATTTCAAAAATTTCACTCCCAGAAGCGACTAGCGGGAGTGTGCCAGGTACTGCATTTGCAGGAGGAGCACGTCCTTCTCTACCCCGCTCCCTTCCGCTTCCTCAGCCGTCGCTGCTCAGAGGTCACCTCTCACCTCCGGAGGGGACACGCAGCATCACCCCGTGCTTTGCCTTCCTCTCAGCAGAAGACAGCAGCCTTAGTGCAGCACGGGGGGCTGCAATCAGGTCACTCACCTGACCAAGCCTGTCCTTCTCCCGGAGCCGGGACATGGGTGTGTGGCCCCGCTCCTGTGCGGCGGCTTGGGGGACGGGGTGTAAGAGGGCAAAGCTGCTTCCTGCTGAATCTCATAAGAAACAAACAGCTTTGGCATCTGGGGAGATGAAGCTGCCAAAAAATTCAGCCTTCATTGGTCAACATGATTTTCTGGTGTTTGTTTTTCCCCATTCCACCCAGAAGCAAAGTTTGAAATGATGGCACTGCCTGTGCAGCAAAGGTTCCCAAAAAGCAGTAAAAAAACCTCCTCATTTATAAATCAAATGGATTGGTTTTGCTTCAGCACTGAGATTCACCTATTTTGCTATTTTTTTGTGGGGGCAAATGTGCGTATTGCATGCACGTACACAAGGAGGGACAGCTGAAAAGCCTTAGTCCGTATGCCTGAGCACTGCTCTGGTCCATGCACCACAAGGTGGGGGTTTTTTTGGGAGGAGGGACACATGCTGTTGCACCCCCCCCCCCAGTCCCACCGCTCGGCCAGGCAGCTGCGAAGGGCCCCACGTGTCTATCGCAGGGCAAGGAGCTACTGCCCTGCCAGGAGGTGCCCTTGCCATCACACTGGGGAGCCAGCCCCACGGCGAGGGGTGTCCCACGGCTGCTGGCAGGGGGATGGAGGGGCTCCTCACCAGTAAGTGTTCGAGGTGGGGATCCAAGGGGGGGGGGGCGCACCTCTTCATTTTATGGGGTAGTAGTCAAAGGGCTCAGCAAGTCAAAAAATCATCTTCTGCTCATGTTCCTCGTTTAGAAGCGGGAATACAACACAATCCCTTGAACAGCACCTTCAGTTTGGTCCTCTACCACTGGCACACCTCCTGCTGGGAAAAAAGTGCTTTTTTGTGTTAATAAAAGTATATAGAGGATTATTCAATTTGTTTTGATGACAACAGGGAATACAAACAAGAGACTCACGTCAGGGAAATGCCTGGCTTCACCTTGCTGTACTTGCTGCAGCATGGGGAAAAAACAGGAATAAAAGCTGGTTCCCCTTTCTAAGCAGTAGTGCTTCTCCCTTGGACCTAAAACACGGCTCTTACGTCCTCAGGTGCCTGTGCCAAGACTTGGCCTTACTTGCACATCCCACCTTGAGAAATTAGTTGGTAACACAGGCAGCAGCAAAGCTGGCGGCTCTGAGTGGGTACAACAGCCCACAACATCTATATTCAGCAACTAGCAAGTGCTGGAATAAAACCTCAGTTATGAAGCATATTTTATATGTGTAGTGTTATACATTTTTTTCCTTTTTAAAATTGCTTATTGTGGCATATTTATTATTGAGAGGATTTCTTTTTTTTTTTCTTTCTCCATAGCACAAATTGGATCTGACACAGGCTTTGTTGCCAGCATGAATTAGATGTAAGGAAAGAAGGGTTGCTGCAGGTGCGTAGGGAGGTTAATGCCTTCCTTTCCAGATTAATCCATCTGGCAGTGACAGGGAGCATTTGTACAAATAAAATGAATCTGGTGTTAATGCTGGGCCTTGTGAACTCAGAGGAAACCCTGGCAGCAGATGCTCCCAGGTTTGCGGAGGGAAGGCTTGGGTGCGCTCCAGGCTCCTCCAGACGCTGTGGTTTGGCAATCGCCAGGGGTTCAGCCGCAGGCTGCTGCATTTCTGTGATTTAAGTGTTTCGCCGTTTGGTGAACACTTTGAACCGGCTCGCCGAAACGAAGGACTTGCACCCCCGTGAACTAAGGAGCGCTTTCGAGCTGATTTGGAGTCCGACAGAAATCTGTGCAGACATGCTTGTTTTGGGTGAAATCGGAGTGGGTTGGAGAATGACCGGTCCCTGGGCTGTACCAGCCCAGTGGGTTTGGGTAGTAGCGTTGGGTATGGGTTCAGTGGTCCTGGGACATGCGTCTGGCAGGATTATTGGGTGGTATCTTTAATTAAACTAACCGGTTTAGGGCAAGAAATGGACACTGTTTCAGCCTGCAAGCCCTAGCGGCTCAGCTGTGTGAGCTTTCCACCCCTAAGCCCCGTTCCTCCCGGGAGGCACACACCGCAGTGCAGCCACCTCCGTGCACCACCCCAGCACCGCCGGGACTTTTGGGGGACTGGCTGCAAGAGCAGGACAGGGCAGTCCACGCGCCCGGCGTGCAAGTGCTACCTTGTGTTGGGCTTGTCCTGCGAAAAGCCAACAGCTGCCTTGTTGTCTGATAACCAAAGGAAATCTTTTGTTGTGGATCACTGAGCAGTGGTGATAAACTCCAATTTAAAAATTAAAAAAAAAAAAATAAAGCTAAGCACTGCAAGTCATTTAGGGCAGAAATTCTCTTTCTCCTCCTCCTCCTTCTTACTGCATCTCATCAGCTTCCTATTGGTTTTTTTACATAGATTTGAGGGCTGGCACTTAATTGCTTGTCTTGAGGCCCTGAGTCTTTAATTAAAAGCCTGATATTGCAAGGCACAGAGAGGAATACTAAGTGGCAGCACAGCTCATGGATTTAAAATCTTAACCAAAGTGCTCCACCTTTCCTGGTCTTAATTTCTCCCTGGCTAAATAAAACCTGATTTTTTTCACTAAAATGTCTCACTCCTTAAACTTTCTTGAGCTTTCTGTGCTATATATGGTTGATATCTAGTCTGCTTTCCTCCTGATGGCGCACTGTGAGATCTAAAACACCATGGACACTTAGGAAAGGAAATTTGCCTGCAAACTTTCAGAAATCCCTTTTTATCCAGATAGAATTGGGGAAGAGGAAACCAAAGGCAAATATACTCAGTGCCAGCCATCTAATTTTACTGTCTCTAATTAAGAGACGGTAAAGCCTGCGCTGCAGGATGGCAAAGCCACAACTTCAGTCGTGGTGCGATTGCTCCGGATTTGGGCTGCCAGTGCCGGGTGTGCCAGACCTGGAAAGAGGGTTTTTCTCTGAGGGTGTCCAGCCTTAGGAGGGGTGGGGAGCTCTGCAGACATCCTGTGCTTTTGCTGCTTTTAGTTGCTAAGAGAGATTTAACTGTGCCAGCCTCCCGGCACATGTAATGAAGAGGCACATAAGGCAAACATGGGTTGCAGAGCACAAGGAAGAAAACATGGCACTCGGGCCACTGATTATATCCTTTATTTTCCATGTTGCAGAGGAAAAGAAGAATGAAGTAGTTCTGTGTAAGCTGAGTTGCTTGGGCTTGATGCTGTGTGAAAATCTTCTGGTTTTGAGCCATTTGTGGTAACATACACTTAATTCCTTCTCTGCAAAGCGGCAGTCAAGAACAGTTGCCGCTAAAGACCTCAGTGGTTGGTTTTCCAAAACAAACGGCGCAGGCAGGCTCCCGTGCACAGGCTCACCGCCATAGGGCTGCACGGCCCAGGGAAGCGTCGAAGAGCTCAGGTAGAGGGGTGTCACCAGGGGTGGAGGAAAAGGGAAGTGTCAGAGTCCCTCAGAAGCAGGGTCTCCCAAAATAAGATTTCTGAAAGGGCCGTAGACTAGGAAGCAAAGCAAGGAGAGGTCCACAGTAACCCTCCCAAGCCTTTTTCAATATTAGTAATAAAGCATCAGCTGTCGGAGGCAGACCTTGGTTGACAGAGGACATGTCAAAGAAAGTTTAGCTGTTGAGAGCGGAGTCCGAATTAGCCCAACTCTCAGTATCTGCTCTTCTCCAAAGCTTGGTAAGTGCAGAGGTTTGGTCTGTGTGTTTGCGTTTTCTGTGGTAGGGAGCTACAAGCCAGCCCTCCCCCAGCCTGCGCGCACACGTGCCCACACAGACCCTGATCCCGCTGCCCCGGCTCCCGGCAGCGATCCCGTCCAACACCGTCGCTGCCTCGTGGCCTGGCGCGTGCAGACGTGCTCCCACCTTTCCCAGCCTCCTCACCCGGAGCCCCAAGCGATCTCACACCTTCCCTCGGTGGTGGTGGGTCTCCATCTCAGGAGCTTCACTGCAGGGCTTCCTGCCTCTGTCTCTCCTGAAAAGCCCGCAGGACCACGGGCGCTGCAGCGGGTTAGCCTGGCCGAAGGGACACTGAACCAGCACGCATGTTTGTTATTCTTTAAAGCATGTTCCCAGCCTGCCGGCGTGGGCGGCTGGCACCCACCATAGCGGTGTGGATGGAGGTTTGGGGGTGGCCGAGGTCCATCCTGTGGGGGCCATGCCAAGAAGGGGTCAGAGAAATGCAAATGGGACCACACCTGGGTGGACCCTGGCATGCCCTATAGCCAGCTCCGGTGGAAGGGTCAGGTTATCTCCACCAACTTTGTTTATGGAGTATTTTTACTAAATGCATTGTTACGTAGAAATGTTGTCTCTTTTAGCTCCTTCCCAGGAGCTGTCGGATTTGGCAGGCCACCAGCTGCTGTGTTTGTCCTTCCCAGCCTGGAGTTTGTCTGGGTGTTTTAGCAAACAAGCTGCCTCCCATCACTTACTTTCCATCTGTACTCAAGACAAGGAACTGCTGCGCCGTGCACCAGTATCTCGGCAGCCCTGGTAAAAACAGTGTCACGGCATGGCGGCCACAGCACACAGGTGCTCACCTCTCCTCTCAGCTCTTCCGGTTTCCCTGTTGCTCGTGAGCCGGTTTTGGACCGCACCATGTTTGCCACCATCCATCCCAGAGATGGTTGCCTTTGCTCTGCGATTGGCACGGGGCGGGCAGAGCATAGCTGCCTTCGAGCTGGAGCCCGTAAATCACTTTGCCGGGCAGGTCTGGAGCCCCTCCGCATGGAAGCAGAGCTAAGGAAACCCAGACCTCTGCCAATAGCCCCATATTTATTGCCTGCATATTTCATACTCCGACAAAGTGTTGCTGGTCGCTTCATTAGCCGCCAGGTCTTCACAAGAGGCGCCGATAACGGTGATGGTGGGTTTGATGTAAAAGCTCCAGGCAGCTGGCAGGGAGGCAGCAGGCCAGGCGGCTGTTGGAGGGGATTTAGTTTTCCCCAGCGTTTTCTCATTCCTTTTGTTCCTGGGAGGGATACTTTCACTGCCGTGCCCTAAATGCACTTGCAGGCAGTGGAGTTTCGCCACATGAGAAACTGGCCTGTCCTGGTCCCCAGTTTTGGTTTCTAAATCTCCAGATTATTTGTATAATTGAGTGACAGCCAATAAAAATCTTTTTAAAACCAGATCCTGTAAAGGCTAATGGAAAATACTCATATGTATTTATGTGTAATATAATTATTCCCTTGTTTTGCATGTTACTGAAAAAAAGTCGTGTATCCATAACACATGGACTTTTAAGGCAAATTTTAGTTGCTAGAAAGGTCTGGATTATCAGTATACTTGATTCATCCTTTGGGGGTGGAGTATGGTTGGTTCATCACTACAGCTTTAGCCAGGTGTTTCATGTCCTTTTTCTTTTCTTTTTTCCCCAGCTGGCTGGATGTCTAGTTCCTGTTGATTTTAATAGGAATTAGGCATGCTTATCCCTCTGACATATTTGAAAAAATCTCAACTTTAATGTTTTCCTTAAATAAGCCTGCAGAGCACAGGCGTGCGCAGACTCCGCAGTCAGCGGCTGCCCCGCTGCCCCAGCCCCCCAGCACACAGCCACTACTGCCACCAGCTTCCAGTGTGCTTTGCTTTCTCCTTCCAAAAGCACCGGAGCTTGGCCAGAGGGGGAGATGCCCTGCAGCACAGCTGGGGATGTCTGCATGGGGGGCAAACAAAACAGGAAAAGGGGAAAAATCCCCAGTGGGAGTTGAGTAATCCTGCTGGGAGGTTTTTGCCTTCAAAGTTCGGGCCGGCAGAGCTGCAAAGGGTGTGAATGCCCACCCCTGCAGTGTGCCACCACCTCTCCTGACGGCCACATCTTCCCATTTTCTGCGTGTTGGCAAGGTTCATCATCACGTAGAGCAGGACAAATCTCCTGATCGAGCCACTTAATAGAAGGATATGAAAGACAACGTTGCTTGCTTTTCCCTGCTCCCTAGCCGATGTACTTGGCCCCACAATTTTCTCCTAAGCCTGGTCAAAAGAGGTTCTGTGAGTACTTTGATGGAAAGTTCTGCTGCTGCTTTGCTGTGCTACACGAGTTTAACGCAGTTTACATGGGCTGAGGAACCACATCTGCTATGTGGAGCAATGAGTGTATTCATCGTCTAACAAAGCCTTGCCAGTCTAATCGAAATAAAATCTAACAGGTTATATTAATTCAGTTACAGTGTTACTGAAATTCATAATCTTAATTATCTAATTACTGCTAATTTCTGGTACATCGCATGTACAGACTTTGTCATATCTTTCCCCTTTCTCCGGTATTATTTTACCCTTCTCATGTGTTGGTAGGGCATGTGCTCTACCTCTCGGTTTCTTTGCTGGGAGAAGGACATCAAATGGCTGTATTTCTTCCTCCTTGGTCAAAAGTCCATTTGAGGGTATTTTTTACTCATTTTAAACAATCCGGTTGAGCAGTCTTTCCTTTTTTTTTTTTTTTTTTAAATTATCTGCAGGTGTAGTTACACAATGATCACTTGAGTGGTGAGGGCCTGACAAACTCTTGCTATCATTTCCTTGCACAAAGCAAAGCTAAAGCTGAAAGCGCGTTAGGCACCAGTCAGGCAGTTTGCCCTCACAGCAAAACACAAGCTGACATAAGTTCAAAATTGACCAAATCAAGCTTCTCCAAGGTGTCAGGCCTCATGGCACTGAGCTGCTGCCCAATTCTGGGTGTATCTTATTGCAGAGGGTTACCGGGGGCCCTGGCTCTGTCCCTGCAGTTGGCTCTCATTCCCCAAAGTGTTTGACTTCAAGACTGCCTCCAATGGCTCCTCTTTGCCAAGCAAAGTGTTGCCCAAAAGATATCTGATTTTGAGGCAGCTTTTCCTTTTATTTTCCCTTTTTATTACCAGCCACTGAAGGTAAACCACCTCCCATTACCCAGAGCGCTGGGGGAGGGGAAGCATCCCTCCCACTGGACTCAGCAAACTTTGGTCAGTTTAAATCACTGCAAGCCTGGGAGATGCTGGATATTTCTTAGGTCTCACCAGTGGTGTTCCAGTTCTTGGGAGCTGTTAAACTGGCACCGCTCATGTTCATGTTAAACCAGATTATTTCGCCCTCATCTCTACTCCCCAGACTTGTTTCAGCCAGTGACATGATCCATACTGAACCACTGCCCGAACATGAAAAGACTTTGGCTGGTAAAGGCACAGTTCAGCTACAGCGTTTGACGGTAATGCAAATAATTACCAGCAGCCCCAAGGAGGGAGCTGTGGCGCTAGTGAAGCCTCTCCCAAGTAAAGCGCTCGAGGTGTAAGCACGGCATAAAGAGGCCAAGCTCTTGGGCTCAGCTGTGGTTTCATCAGGTTTTGGTGCTGCAGTGAAGATTTAAGGGTCCTGCTTCTGAGAGCAGCATCAGACATCAAGTGTGATGCTCCTGCAGGTACCCCGGAGTTGCTGGGAGAGGAAAGCGCTGTTGAGCACCTTCCAGACAAGACTAACAAAGTGCAGAAACATTAAAAACAATGCAGCCCAATCCAAAGCTTTCTATTAATTTTAGTTCTTTAGCAAATTCAATGGTTCTCAAACTCTCTAAAGGCCATCGGTCTCCTGCAGACCCAGGCAAGCACCGATGCTTTTCAAGCAGTACATACTTGGGTGAGGACACTCACATCGTGGTTTCAGAGCTGCTTACATCCGTAGAGTTCACACTCATCAGGTGCTGTTTCAAGCTAAGCCACAAGGCACTGTTAAATCTATTTAGTATGAAACCAAAACATGAACAAGTCCTGTCCTGATGTCCACACTATTTTCAGCTTATCATAGGCAAGCAGAACTGGCCCAAAACACCCAGTAAGGGTGGGTTAATCCCCTGCAAACCCAAGGGACGCTTGCAACCACCAAATCTCACCAGATTTGCTGTCAAACCGGTGCACTCGATAGTGTTTTGGCTCAATTCGTCTCCTCCTGGCTCGGCTGGTTTGGAGGAGTTGTGTGATGTTGGATCAGCTGCTGTGGTGACCCCTCTCTGCTGCACGGGGAGAGGGTGCACGTGTGTTAATTTTCTTCTGGCATTTAATAACCGGGCAGCTCTGGGCCAGGCATGCCCCCAACACAAGCAATCCCCAAGAGGGACCTACGGATCCTCCTCCGGACAGCTTACAGCCACACGTGCACTGGGGACCTGCAGTGCGTGTGTGTGTATGGACAGACGGACTGACTACACATACTCGTATGTAAACCCCCTGAAATTTCAATGCAGAGTCACTGACTCAGCTGTCTTTATCTTCTAGTCCCTTGCAGCAAATGACTTGTTAATGAGTCATTTGAAAAATTACTTACCCACAGCTGACCTCGTTGTGCTGCTTCACCTTGCTGGCTAGTGGGGAAGGAGAGGGACCTTGGGGAGAGCCCACCTTGGCTCAGGCGCCCGTCCCAGAATGCCACAGAGCTGCCAGAGCAGTGCAGATGAAAGTCCAACCTTCACACGCCTCAGCGGGGTGCACACCTCCCAGTTTTTAAGAGCAAGCTGTGCAGCAGAAAGGGGAAGTCAAATCCATCTCTGTGCAGAGCTGGCCTTGAGCTGTGCTGAAACTGAGAGCAAACACTGGCCCATGACAAAAACCCCCAGTGTTTTCTCTGGCCCTTTCCCAGGAGCCTCATGCTTCCACGTGCTGGGTCCCGTTGGCTGGTGTGCAAACGGTGAGCAAGGCACCGGTGGCTGGGGCTGCGTGCCTCGGGTAACATGGGTTGAGTGAGAGCAGTGGTGGTGGTGTCTCCACTAGGACCACGTCATTGCGGGGTCTTCACCTGCAAGTTTGTGCTCGCTTTTCCTTCTGCGTCTGCACGGCGTTAGCACATGAGGGGTTTCAAGCGCTGCTAAGGCAATAAATACAGATTCTAACTAACTGCTTTATGGTTTTCTTATGCTGCTTCTGTGGAAATTTTTTATTAGATCAAATATTTTTATCATCAGATCAAATATTTGCAATTCTTGTGCTGTGTGAGAATGGCAGGGGTGGTGGTGGAGACACAATGTGTACCACCACCACTAACCAGCACCACTGGATTATTTTCTTTTTTAAAACATCCTGTTAAACAATATCCCACGGCTGTAAAGGCCTGCAAATGGGCTTGCCACCATGGCGTGCCACATCCCAAGGCTCAAGGGCTGCTGGTCTCAGATGCGTGATGGGTATGGTCACAGGTATGGGTGACAAGACGCTGCCGACAGAAGCCACACGTGCCACAGCTTCCTCACTAGCCTTGGCCAAAACTGCTGCTGGGAGCGTGGGCATTGGCCTGGCACTGCAGCGAGTTCGGGGCCAGGATCCCAGTTGGGCTGAAGGCCACCCACCCTGCACAGCCAGGTGTGGAGGGACACCAGGAAGGTGGCCAGCCCGGTGGCACCAGTCTTGCTTTGCAGCAGGGTATGGGAGAGGACGCTGCCGAGTCTCGTGCTGCCAACTGCGAGGGGAAGCCACCCCAACGCGTGGTTGTGATGGCTCTTTCACTTGGGGTTTGATGGGCGGGCAGAAAGGAGAAGGGGAAGCGAATGCCACGGATAGTGGCAACCAAGGGAAGGAGTTGAGGCTGAAGCCACCCAAACCCCTTGCAAGGAGGGGAGGAACTTGCCGCCCTGAGGAAATATTGGTTGTGAACCTTGAACAATGTCCGAGTGCCACAGGAAGCAGGCACGGGTCAACGTTTTGAGGAACCCCCACCTCCACGTGACGTTCTTATACCCCGAGCAATCTGCAGGGAACTGAAGAGAAGTTGCTTGCAACTGCCCAGGAAGCCAAATACGTTTCTTTTTAAACTTTAATCCATGGTTCTAACCCAGCTTGAAAATCTGTCCACAGACCATTTTACTATTTGCTGGTGCTGAAGTTGGATGAGGCACAGGGTTTAATGCCAGCAGGCGCCCATGGGGGGAGGGTGAGCGAGCCAGTGAGAAGTCACCCTGCTGCGTTTTCCATGTAATTGATCCTTACACAGGAGAATAAAGAAATTGTCTAACTATAAAAGAGAGATCATTCACTAAAATATTTGTCTAAAGCAGATGGCTCTGGTGACTCAGATAAAATACTCCCCCTGCTACAAGCTAGCTGAAAAGCAACTACGATTTGCCATTTAGAAAAAAATGACACACTGTAATGATGAGCCTGTCTAGGAAAAATGGAGGAAAAAAAGAGCACTCACAGATCTCATTTCAAAGATAAAAAGGTTTATCTGGACCACTTCTCAGTTCTAGAACCAGCTTGGTGGTGCATGTGCGAGAGGAGGAAGGGGTGTGGGACACGTCAGGAACTGGTTTGTTACTCATTTTTCAGGGCGGAGTTATATCGCTTACAAACTCCCAGGGCACAGGGATTTCCATAAATACCTTCAGCTTCTTGGTTTTGGTCACCTCTGTGGCATCGTTGGGTTTTTCTTCATTTGGGAGAAATTACAGGTTATGGCTATTTTTGTCATAGCTTTTATGCCTTAATTCCTCTCTTCTACCCTTGCGAATTGACTGAATTCTTTCCTTTTGTCATTTTTGGCTGCTGGCCAGCCCCAAGCCTGGGCTTCTTCCTTTCCGCTGGCTACCTTTACAAATAGCTGCTGCTCTGCCCTCTCCTTCTGGGACTTGATGCTTTCACTCCTCTTAGAAAAGCTTGTGCTATTCTGCAGCATTCGCGTTCCACTGGAAACCTTCAAAATGCCTGTGTACCTTCCTTGCGGCTTACCAAACACGGCATAGCTGTTGCGATATTAGGTAGACTTCGCCTCAAATAAAATACAACTTACATCTGCAGATACACTTTTAATTTACCAGTTTTGACTAATTGCTTGCTCTTCATAGTGCAATTTTTAGAGCTAACGGGGCGTAGCTACAGCTGGGGTGGTGACGCAGATGCTTTGCCCTTGCCCGAGCCTTTGCAGTACGGCTGCCAAGAGAGCCAGCGCCGCACGACAGCTGCACGCATCCCTGCTGGGCATCCCTCCTTGGGCTCACACCGGAGGCTGGGGAAAGCCAAGACCACGTCTGCTGCTGGTGGGGTGACGCCAGCTCCTGCCTCCCCACCTGCAAGCCCCCGGCCCTGACGGCAGGGAGCCTGGCTGATGCTCTGGACCCTGCCGGAGGAGGTCTTTCCACCTTTCCATGATGGCCAAGGAAAGCTCTATATATGACTTGCTGTAGGTGGAAGCTCTCGTGGAAGGGGAAAACGTAGTTTTGGCCCTTAAAGTATCTGTTTGGGGTGTCAAGTTTGCTTTCTTGGTTTCTGCTGAAGGTTTCTCTTTCGGACCGTGCATTAAGGGCTTCTCAGCCTTTAGCTGAGCGGATGGAAGGATTAGGCTTTTAATAAAGTCTATTAATAAAGTCTGCAAGCTATTGGAGTGAAGTAAATGTACAGTGAAAAAAAAAAAAAGATCTGATCAACCATGTCTTTGCTTGTTTTCCAAGCTGATGTACCACCTCTGGTTGCAAAACAAGGTTACCCCAGTCTGTATTCACAGAGTATGGTGCATTCTCCACTCCTGTGTGGTGTAACATACATACTATACACATACATGTATTTATGTACATATATATGCACATGTAACATACATACTATGCACATACATATATTTATGTGCGTATGTATGCGCATGTAGCTAGTAACTTACCTTACCTACCACAATACAATGGTAAAAGTCCCTTTATCTCCTTATACTGGGGTAACTACTGGTTGCCATACAGAAAATCAGGAATGAGTACTGGGCTCCTTATGTCTAACTACAGCTACAACAGGGGCTACAACACTGCCAACGCATTGCTAAAGAAAAACAAAACAGAAAAGCAGCTTTAAATCCTCCCAGCTGGAGTCCCGCACGGCTGGGATGGGAGAGGGCAGCCATGGCGTGCCCTCGGCTGCATCACCCACGAGCAAGGGAAGAGCATGCTGGTCCACGGCGAGCGGTGCCAACGCCTGGCGGGGTCAGTGCCAGTGACCCCGTTTCCTACCGTGTTTCGCTGCTCTGAGTGTCACGAATGAGTGGAAAGCACAGCATGGGGAGAGGGCTCAAGGCAGGCTTAACAAGTACCCCAAGGATGTCTTTCCACCTGTTGTACCCTAATAGTGGGGCTGCGTAAGAGATGGCACCGCATTTCATGCACTTCAGCTCTTGCAAGAGTGAACAGGACTTACTTTGGCATTTTACACTGCCGGGTCTGGGAAAAATAATCTTTTAGTAATACTAATTATTTCTTAATTTGTCAGTAGCATGCCAGCAAGCAAAATGCCGCAGCATCCCCTGCCCCTAGGGAACAAAGATTAAGGTTTTTCCTAGACCATGGCCCCTTGTAGGCTGGGAAAGCCCGGCCGTTGCGGCGCTCGGTGTTAACTGGTTTGTGCTTGGTTGGGCCGAAGCAGCACCTATAAGCCTTCAACATCATTTTTCTCTTGTGTAAAACCCCAAAAATACACTTCAAGAAAGGTAGCCATTTCCTTCTGCTAACCTTCCCATCCTGCCCCCCCCCCCCAACCCCAAAGTCTACATTTGGCAAAGTCACAAGGTTTCAAAGCGGTTTAAGGACCTGCATATTTGTGGAAACAGCCAGTCCAAAAGCTGGTTTTTCCTTTCTTTAATAAGTTCAGAGGTTAAAATACACCAGAATCTTTAAGCAGGTATTTTTAAACTGCTTATTTTAATCAGCTGAATTTAAATTTTAGCTCTATTTTTCTGCTTCCCTAAAGAAAAGTTGGTATTTCAACAGCTCAGGGCTTCAGTTCAAGTGATTCACCCTGCTGTAGATACCATCTGAAGAAAAACAAAGCATGGATCCAACAACCACACTTGCTAAGGGAGAATTAAGCCACTAAACACATTTTTTTTAATTGGCCTTTATGAATAATCATTACATATTTCCCCAATTGCTCTCTTTTAGCTTTGTTTTAGCAGATATAATCCCCTGCATAAGAGAACCCTCACCGGTTTGAAGAGCACTATCCTCAAAAAGACAAACAGCCTTGGAGGCAAGATGGCCCCCACTCTCCAAAATACATGGACCGGTCATTAAAACGTAATGCTGGCCATCCACCTCACTGGGAACTGAGCCTTTAGCAAAAGCACCACCAGCAAAAAGACTCATGATTAAATTAAGAGTGGCTATTCCCCTTTTGGGACATTCAGCTAGTGGCTGTCCCTGATGGTGGCAATTACCTGGCCTAGCCTTGTCTTTCCAAAAGGTAATAATCTACGTCTTGGCTATTACCATCAAAGACAAACTCGCCTGAGGGCTATTCATTCTCGTACAAAAATGGGTGACTGTATGGTGGTGGGTTGACCCTGGCTGGAGGCCAGGTGCCCACCAGAGCCGCTCTATCACTCCCCCTCCTTCACTAGACAGGGGAGAAAAAGTACAACGAAAAACTTGCGGGTCGAGATAAGGACAGGGAGAGATCACTCACTAATTATCATCATGAGCAAAACAGACCGAACTTAGAGAGGGAATTAATCTAATTTATTACCAAGCAAAAGAGAGTACAGCAATGAGAAATAAAATCAAATCTTAAAACACCTCCCCCCGCCCCTCCCATCTTCCCGGGCTCAACTTCACTCCCGGCTTCAATCTCCTCCCCACTCAGCAGCACAGGGGGACGGGGAATGGGGGTTACGGTCAGTTCATCTCACGGTGTTTCTGCTGCTGCTTCATCCTCAGGGGGAGGACTCCTCTCAACGTTCCCCTGCTCCAGCATGGAGTCCCTCTCACAGGAGACAGTCCTTCATGAACTGCTCCAGCGTGGTCTCTCCCACGGGGTGCAGGCCTTCAGGAGCAAACTGCTCCAGCGTGGGTCCCCCACGGGGTCACAAGTCCTGCCAGCAAACCTGCTCCAGCCTGGGCTCCTCTCTCCACGGGGCCACAGGTCCTGCCAGGAACTTGCTCCAGCCTGGGCTTCCCACGGGCCACAGCCTCCTTCAGGTGCCTCCACCTGCTCCGGCGTGGGGTCCTCCACAGGCTGCAGGTGGAATCTCTACACCCCCTCATCCTTCCTCCATGGGCTGCAGGGGGACAGCCTGCTTCACCATGGTCTTCACCAGGGGCTGCAGGGGGATCTCTGCTCCGGCGCCTGGAGCACCTCCTCCCCCTCCTTCTGCACTGACCTGGGTGTCTGCAGAGTTTCTTACATCTTCTCACTCCTCTCTCTGGCTGCAAAAGCTTTCTCTAACTTTTTTTTCCCTTCTTAACTATGTTATCACAGAGGCACTGATGGGCTTGGCCCTGGCCAGCGGCGGGTCCGTCTTGGAGCCGGCTGGCATTGGCTCTGTCAGACACAGGGGGAGCTTCTAGCAGCTTCTCACAGAAGCCACCCCTATAGCCCCCCGCTACCAAAACCTTGCCATGCAAACCCAACACACATATTTTGCCTCCTGGATGTGCCTCTTCTCTTTTTTGGCTGTTGAGGGAGCCTGGGTGAGTGGCTGACTCTCAGCTGTTCAGCTGCTAGATGACGACTGTGGGATGAAGTCCTCTGCCTCCCCATCAGATGTAATCTGGAGGAAGAGCAAGGACTCTCCTCTGTGAAATGCAAACGGGGATCACTCTAGGCATCACACATGCCATATGGCATCAGTTAGAAACTGAGCCTGGTTAAAATTTAGGAAGAGGTTAAATAGCTGCACTACACTCAGTCTTGATAATCAGTTTTCCTTTTGCAAGGAAGAAGTGTAAGTAAGCTAGAGGAAACACAAAGAGCATACAATTCCCATTATCACAAGCCTTGAGTTTTCAAAAACATCTGAGATTGGAATTAAAAAAAAAAAGAGAGAGAAAAAAGGTGCAGGTTATTTTAGCGCGTAGATTTTGCAGCATTCAATTTTCCCAGCTGTGGCCATGAGGGCTGCAGACCTACGGCTGTTATTGTTGCTCTAGGAGGGAAGACTGGGATCCCCACGCGTACTGATTTGGCTGGGATGGAGTTAATTTTCTTCACAACAGATTGTGTGGGGCTATGGTTTGGATTTGTACTAGAAACAGTGTTGATAACAAAGATGTTTTCATTATTGCTGAGCAGTGCTCACACAGAGCCAAGGCCTTTGCTGCTCCTCACCCCACCCCACCAGCAGGATGGCTGGGGGTGCACAAGGAGTTGGGAGGGGACACAGCTGGGACAGCTGACCCCAACTGACCAAAAGGGGTATTCCATAACATATGGCATCGTGCTCCGCATATAAAGCTGGGGGAAGAAGGAGGAAGTGGGGGACATTGGGAGTGATGGCGTTTGTCTTCCCAAGTTACACGTGATGGAGCCCTGCTTTCCTGGAGATGGCTGAACACCTGCCTGCCCATGGGAAGGGGTGAATGAATTCCTTGTTCTGCTTTGCTTGTGTGCACGGCTTTTGCTTTACCTATTAAACTGTCTTTATCTCAACCCATGAGTTTTCCCACTTTTACCCTTACGATGGTCTCCCCCATCCCGCCGGGGGGAAGTGAGCAAGCGGCTGCGTGGGGCTGAGCTGCCAGCTGGGGTTAAATCACAGCACTGTGGTTTAACTCAGAGTCAGCATGTCCTCGATGTATCTGATGGGAGAACAAGCAGTATGGATTTCTGCCAGTCTCCTCGCTGAGTCTCCAAAAATCAACCACTTCATCAGTCAGGCAGGTTATTTTTTTAAAAGTTGGACAAATCTTTAAATAATTTCCTTTCCTGAGGTTTTGCCTCACTGATCTCACAAGTGGCTGCAGGGGAAGTAACAGCTAAAGACATACTGCCACATTTTTGTCATCGCTTTGAGTCCTTCATATTGTGCAAGACCAGCAGTTCCCAACCATTATTTTAAACACTGTCACTGGTGCCGCTTTCACCCTCCCTCCCTCCCTGTCCTCACCATCCCTCGCCTTCAGCTGCTTTGTGCCCCGGCGGCCGCTGCGGCTGAGCCGTCCTGGGACGAGAGGGCAGCGGGGACCAGAGGTGCCCGTCCACGGGCCACCGTTCCCACCGCGTGCTGGTGCCGTGCCCGGAGCAGTAAACCTGCGGAGCCTGTCCGTGTGCGCTCCGGGCGCTGCACGTGGCAGCGGCTCCCCGCTGCCATGGCTGGGAAGGAACTGCCACACCGGAAAGCTTTTTCCTTGGTTGCTTTTTCTGAGCTGAGCTATTAAAACATAAACATCGGCATTGGAGAAAGGTAGTCTTAAAATCGCCTGGTCTGTCTCTCCATCCCAGTGCAGAGTCAGCTTTTTGTCCTCTCTGCCACAGGTCCAGGGAAGTGATTATTGCCCCTTTTTTCCCTTTTGTTGTCAAGCCTTGATACAGACTTTTTTTTTTTTTTTTTTTTTAATTAAACTAACTGTTAGTTCCAATTCTTCCTCTAAGGCCGTGTTTTTCTAGCCTTAGGGTCATTTTTTACCCTGTGCTTCTGTGGATCCCCTCCAACAGAGCCACAGCTGAACTACAGCCCATTAGGGGCCCTAGCACCTCTGAGCAGAAGGGAAGCGTGACAAGCCCCTTTCAGACCACCCTCTTCTTCCTCTAGCCTGATGCGATGCGTTTCTCAACAACAGCACGAGGTGACTCAGATGGCTTGTGTTCAATCAAATTCTTCATACGCTACAGAGACACCTCTCTGTTTGCACCATCTGGATTTTGATGTGCATCCACCTGCTGTGGCACATCCCTTTTTTCTCCTTTCCCTCCATGTCCTCTGCTATAGCTAAAAATTATAATTTCCAGGCAGCGGCACTTGCACCGCTCTTTCCAATCCGATGAAGCTGTCTGTGTGTCATCCATCTATCTCCTCCTGATTGAGAATGCACAGAAAATACTTACATGGTTGTGCATGTACATGAACACCTACATACAGGTAGATATACGTTCAGGTTAAATAATTTAACAGCTTCCCAGTTATTTATTTTATATCGATGTTCTGATGTGTTCCTCTTGGAGCAGCTTTCGACTTGGTCTGCATTCTTTGTTTGTTACCTCTCTCTCACCGGTGTACTACACAATTCCTTTGGGACTCAAAAGCACTGACAGGTCCTAAAATGGGAATAGGCTTAGGACTACAGCAACAGAAGGGACTACAGGTTCCCAGGCAGACAACCTACGTTTCTTACCATAGCCCTCAGACATCTAGTAGGCTCAAGCCTAAAAGCAGTTATGGGTTGGTTGGGTTTTTTTTCTTCCTTATTTGCCTTTACACCAAAGTGAAAGTAACCTTTTGTTTTTGTTGGCACAGGCAATTTCTTTATGAGAGTTTGCTCATGCAGTGCCAACAGAGGAAGACCTACTATTAAATCAAAAGCAAATAAGCAAATGAAACCAGGTGCTGGTGCCATGTTGTAGGAGTCTGCGATGCTTTAACTGGCATTTCAGAGGCTGCACCACACAGAATCCGGCAGCTCGGCTGAGTAACGGGGAGCTGCTCCGTGCCGGCAGCGTTTGCCACGTGAGCAGCCTAGGAGGACCTGAGGGCTCCAGCAGCAGCTCCTCTGGGTGAGGGTTAAAAGTGATGGGACAAAATCTAAACCATGAACCTGATCTGCCAGCCACCCTCTGAGGGCTCACAAGCACAGGCTCCCAAGGGAAGTGGGGAAGTACCTCTGTAGTAATGGCAAGGGGGAATCACATCTTTTAGCTAAGAGTATTTTGTGCTGCGCGGCTCTCGGAGCACCCTGGGTTTCCAGACTGAGAAGCCTGGGAACGCGCACTAGTCTCATACCATCTGCATGACATGGTGGTGGTACCTTCAAAGCGGCTGTCTTCTTCCCCCACCTCTCCCACTGCTCTTGTTTATATATTTTCAGGTGACCTGATTGCACACTAGAGCTGCAAAAAGGTCACTTTGGTATAATCAGATCACAGGAAGCATGATCCACAGCTGTACAGAAGGTAGGTTATTAATGCTGTGCCTCTCTGGTACTGAGGGAACTTTAGGGATGCTCAGACTCCAATGATAGGTCTGATGCCTATATGTACAGCTTTAAAAATCTTTCCATTGGCAAAGCTACTCTTTCAATGGGTTCCTTTTCAGATATGTGAGAGCACCATGCTCAGGAGTGGTACGCTAAAGACATACTTACAACAGCAAATGCATGTACAATTGCTTTATTAAAAAATAAAATTTAGCCACAGATTGACTGGCCTAGTAAAGTTACCTAAAAATCCAGAAAATTGCTCCTTTTCTGCTTGATTTTTTGTGTGTGGATCAGTCGGATCCCATCAAAGCAGAATACATACCAGCTCCTGGTAGAAACCATACCTCTTGAGATCAGGAAATATTTCAGGCAAAGGTTCCCAAGTCTTCAAACTGGTATGAAATAGAGCTTGTGATTCTGACGTTCCCCTCTTGTCCTGTGGGCTTAACATTTATTTCTCTAGCAGTGGGGGATTGGAGCAAAGTGCAAGCCCTACAACGGCCTGCACCTCGCTTGCAGCAGCACTCCCTGGGGAGGGAGCTGGGGGTGGGGGACACATTTTTCAAATGAAGACATTTATATTGAGATGCAACTTTGAGATGCTGGGACGCTTTGGAACGGAACAACTGGTCTCACTCCTCGTCTTCAGGAAGGCTGAAACCAACCTGAGCGGAACTGGTGATGGCAAACAACAGGGATAAGCATCAAGCAAGATGGAGGCTTCTGCCACCTGCCAACGGGCCCAAGTGTCCTGTTGGCGCACGTCTGGGGAAGTTAAAGGTGTTAGAGCAGCGCAGCGTTGTGCTAAGGCAAGGGAAGGCCTAGCCCATATTTCAGTAAACTGTCCCAATTACAGCTGCTTGCTGCTGCTGTGACCCCCACCTCAGCCCCCCAACCAGCTTGACTTGGAAAAGCTGCAGCTGAAGCCTCCCCCACCACCTCCCTTTCGCCAGCGCCTGCTCTTTCCTCCCAGCCTCGCCAGCTCCCAGCGCTTTCTCTTTGCCGCTCACTTGGGGCCAGATTTTGGCCCGGCAGATCCCGCTATGCACCCAGGAGGTTATTTTGTTCAGGTTTCCCAGGCTGAGGCTGCCATTTGGACTCAGAGCAGGTTCAGACATGGAGCAGCCCCTCACCAAGTGGACGTGGTGAAGAGGGTGTTTTTGTACTGTTGGTAAATAAACGAGTAGTGTCCCGATCCTTTTGGCACAGGGCTTTTTTCTTGTGCTGCTTGTTTTGTTTTAGCACCTTTTCCCTCCTGGCTTTCTGACATGCATCATGCTATCACGTCACCTGCGGAGCCTGCCAAGAGCTCACACTGTCTCCAGTGAAGTATTTGTAGCTCATTTAGCCAGCCCTGGGACAGGACAGGAGCCACTTTCTCCTCCATCGCCTTCACTGTGACTGGCACCATCATGACATATCCTAGAATGCATTAGTCATACTTCCTTACTGACGCTGTAACCAGCTTCATGTCACGCACAGTATGACATTTAAATCTGTTTATGCTTTGGTCCTCTGTTTTACTGTCATTGCAAATGCCAAAAGCAGCCTCATGGTCCAGAATTATTTGGTCTTTTTTTTTTTTATTATTCTTGTTTGCCCATTACTAGTTGGTTTATATCCTTCACTGGAGAGCTGGAATGAGGGACAAAGGGCAGTATAAAGGGCAACCTAACCGGGCTATGACAGTATCAAGGCATCACCTTTATTAAACACAGCCGTAAGGGTGGGAGGGTGGCACATCTACGAGGCAAATCTCGCTCCCTGCTCCGAACAACCGGCTGTACTGCACATCCATCCCTACCCACCCTCACAGCTAGGCGGGGGCCCCCTTCCCCACCTCCCGCAGGCAGGCAAGCAGGAGATGATGTATGGTACGTCCCCCTGTCCCCACCGCCTGAGAGAGGACCAGCCTCGCTGCCGCTGCAGAAGCAGTGGAGGAGGCACAGGGCGGGCGGGGAGGGGGGGCTGTCAAAGCAGGAGGGGGAAGGCAGCAAGGCCCAGTGCTCCCTGCCCAATCTTGTGCTGCTGGGATGAAGTTCTCCAGTGGCTGCAGAATCAGACAAAAGGGCAGATGAAGGGTACTACGAGAAAAAGCAATCGCCCTCCTCCTCCTCTCAACCTTTTTTAATCCAAATTTCTTTACATCCTTACATTAAATAGCAATAGCACGGTACTGTTCAGCTTTCTCAGTCTATCAAAAAAGAACTTGTTTTTTCCTACCTACATACCAGGTAAGGGAGGAGGAAGCAGGAAGGACATTTTAGGTTCCTACAGTTGTACCTGCTTACCTATTTCTATGCCAGCCAAAACCTCACAAACTTCCTAGCATAGAAACTCACTCTGTCAAAGCCTGACGTACTTGATGCAACATTTCCAGTCTTAGCTGTCACTCCAGCTACAGAGGGATTGTGTTCTGGAAAACCTCACTATTGTGTAATTGCAGTGCAGGGTTCAGAGGCATCCGTTTCCATGCTGCACTCCTTTAATTACAGTTGTTGTAATTTTATTATAATCCTTAAATCCTCAGTGTTTCTTGACTTAAAGCTTCCAAGTTCTACCTAGCCTGATGCCCAGTACCTGCAGAGCTCTGGACACCACACAGCACCTTTACTTCCACTTCATATTTAATATGATGAATTTTGTCTTTTCCACAGAGCTCAACTTGTAAGAGATGTCAGAGAATCCTAAATCACCTTCTGCCTCAGTGAAACTCTATCTTGACTGGTAATGCTCAACTTAAATGAAATTAATTGTAATGGATAGACCTTAAGGATCCCTATTCTCCTTACTGTCGTCTTTGAACTTTTCCTTGTTTGTGCTTGGATGAACCTTCTGGTCATTCTGTGAATGAATTTCTGTTGAGGTTTTTTGCATATACCTTATTTATTAAAGAATACAGCTTTCTTACACAGAAAAAAAACCCAACCGAAACCCAAACACCCCAAAACCAACCAAATACTCTTGCTTAGAAAGCAATTCCTGCTTAATTTATGGAAGGAAAAAAAGGCAAGTTAAATGAATGGAACCAAATAAAACTACCATTAAGGTGACCCTAAGGTAGACATTTTGGAAAATGTTGTCATCCTTCATTTTTCCACAGGTCTGGTAATCATTGTAAGTTTAACCTGTGGCTACCTATTGTGCAATCTTAAGGGGTGGAGGGGGAAAGACTAACTAGCTAATCAGTTTCAAAATCTTTCATTATCTACAAGTACATAAATTGTGAATGACAGGTGAAATTCAGTACTTCTTTAAAGAGTTTCTAATTCAAGTCAAAGGCATGCCAGACGTTACTCTGCACCACTTAGTTACTATGCCTGAGTGACATCACTGAGGTGTGGAGGTAGCGTGCTGACTTCACATGACACCTCATGTCCCCCAAACACCTCTTATTTGGTCAGTTGGTTGGTCACATAACAGAAGCCAGCACTATAGAAATAGTCTTAAACTCCTGAAGGGCCCAAAAGTACCACTATTAGAGTCAAGCTGGAGAAACTGTTCACACTCTTCCAGCAAATCTGCAGTTCCTAAGTTTTTTGAAACACTTCTCCTCCCCAATTTGCATTCATGACAGAGTCTGTCCTCTCTTCATTGCACCCACTCTCCAGCCCAGTCACTTCCAAAGCCTCCTTTCTGTACTCTTTAGAAACAAGCAAGCAAGCAAGCAAAATAACAGAAGGAACCCAAAACTTGTTTCAACACTGCAGTTCTCCTCCCCCAAAGCAGATGATCCTTGTCTCCGTGCTATTTGCATTTGCGTATTAAAGTTTCTTGCCAATTCATCAGTCCACTGAAATAAAGCTCAGCTCTGCCCTTTCCTCATACTTTACAACTACTTCTTCCCCTTATACCAGACCCAGCTGCGGCAGAAAGGGGCCTGTGAAAGCCAGTCCTCAGCGCCGCAAAGCCTCGTGCGGGGTTTGGAGCACGCCTACCAGGCCACGCCATACCCTCGCCGGATTTCAGGAGCGCACAGAAGAGGTGGCTGAGACGGCAAGGCAGGCAGTCCAGCTCACGCGCTTTTTTTCATCACGAAAGTTTGCAAGAGTCCTTGAGAATACAGAAAGCAAGATGTACTTAACTCCAAGATAGCACTGGCTCCATCTATGACCGAACACTATCACATCTATCACAGAACACTAAGCACAAAAGGATTATTTACTGCAGAAAAAAAAATATAAATTCTTCTGTTAAGTGGCAGGAAGTACAGGATATCCATTTCCACTATTAAGCAGGTAACTACAGTAGTAAATGCTCAATTATGGAGCTCCACTAAAGCACTGAAGCTTTCCAAGGGCTTCTGGACTGGGCAGTTCAGGTTTGGGTTGGTTTTCCTGGCTCACCTGACTGGAACAGCGGGAATTGCAGGTATTAGATGTGATTGCACTAGGATATTCTCCATCCACTTACATTTAGATCACAGAATGGTTTGGGTTGGAAGGGACCTCAAAGATCACCTAGTTCCAACCCCCCTGCTGCGGGCAAGGACACCCTCCACTAGACAACATTGCCCAAAGCCCCATCCAACCTGGCCTTGAACACTTCCAGGGATGGGGCATCCACAACCTCTCTGGGCAACCTGTTCCAGTGCCTCACCACCCTCACAGTAAAGAATTTCTTCCTAACATCTGATCTAAATCGACCCTCCTTCAGCTTAAACCCATTACCCCTTGTCCTGTCACTGCACTCCCTGATAAACAGTCCCTCACCAGCTTTCCTGTAGGCCCCTTCAGGTACTGGGAAGCCACAATTAGATCTCCCCGGAGCCTTCTCTTCTCCAGGCTGAACAACCCCAACTCTCTCAGCCTGTCCTCACAGGAGAGGTGCTCCAGCCCTCTGATCAGCTTCGTGGCCCTCCTCTGGACTCGCTCCAACAGCTCCATGTCCCTCCTGTACTGGGGCCCCCAGAGCTGGACGCAGTACTCCAGGTGGGGTCTCACCAGAGCGGAGTAGAGGGGCAGGATCACCTCCCTCGACCTGCTGGTCACACCTCTTTTGATGCAGCCCAGGACACGGTTGGCTTTCTGGGCTGCAGGTGCACGCTGCCGGCTCATGTTGAGCTTCTCATCAATCAATGCCCCCAAGTCTTTCTTTTCCTCAGGGCTGCTTTCAATCCATTCCTCGCCCAGCCCATAGTTGTGCTTGGGATTGCACTGACCCACGTGCAGGACCTTGCGCTTGGCCTTGTTGAACTTCATGCGGTTCGCACAGGCCCACCTCTCCAGCCTGTCAAGGTCCCTCTGGAGGGCATCCCTCCCCTCCAGCATGTTGACCACACCACACAGCTTGGTGACATCAGCAAACCTGCTGATGGTGCACTCAATCCCACTGTCCATGTCGCCGACAGACATTAAACAGTGCCGGTCCCAGTACTGACCCCTGAGGCACGCCACTCGTCACCTTTCTCCACTTGGACATTGAGCCATTGACCACAACTCTGAGTGCGACCATCCAGCCAATTCCTTATCCTCTGAGTGGTCCATCCATCGAATCCATGTCTCTCCAATTTAGAGACAAGGATGTCGTGTGGGACAGTGTCAAATGCCTTGCACAAGTCCAGGTAGATGATGTCAGTTGCCCTTCCCTTGTCCACCGACGCTGTAACCCCATCATAGAAGACCACCAAATTTGTCAGGCACAGTTTGCCCTTAGCAGATCAGCACCACTTTTCTTACCCCAAAGCTCAAGCATGCATTTTTCCTCAGCTTCAGGACCAGGGTCACTCTGACCTCACAGTTTACCCTGCAGTTAGGTCCTCGTACACCAAAATTCTAAAACTTAAATTTCATCTCTCAACCTGTGGTTCATGGCTTCTTTAGAGGAAGGTGCGTGTGTAGGGAAATCACTAAAGGTTTCGGAAGAGATCTTGAAGTAAGAGCCATGGTTCAGAGCACCCTGAACAAGCAGGGAATTGCTAACAATTGCAACCGTTCCCATCAGCCTACCTCCGCTGAAGGGGATGCGTGAGCGGAAACACTTCTGGACAGGACGTAGAGCATTCTTTCATTTCTCCACTCAAATGAACGTCCAACGCAACTTCAGAAAAGCTGGACCTTACAGAGGAGTGCTTTAGCAGTAACACAGGAAATTATCTTCTCACAGAAGTGTCACTTCAGCATTGTGAAGACTAACTAGAAGTGTGCGCTGCTGTGCTGTGCTTTTGAAGTTACACCAAGAGCTTATTATTCCTCAGCTCGTATTTCGTCCCACAGCATATTTGGGTGACAACACTTGATGGCTGAAGTCGGTCAGCCCGATTAAAGTGACTAGATAGCAATGTGCATACTTTCTTCCCCACCAGGATGACTTTTCTAAGGAGAAACACCAAGATCTCCCAACCAAAACCAGCAGCAGCAGCCTAAGTAACACTGAGAACATGCCTCTATACCCAGTAAGTAATGTGGGGGGAGAGGGTGTAAAGGCAGGGAGAAAAGCAGCTATGCTATGAATTTATGGAAGCAGTTACAGAAGTTCGATGTGATAGCAACAAGAAAATCTCTCACAAAAACAACTTAAAATGACTTTATTTTTTCAGTATATTAGCACAGTATTTACAAAATTGTTTCATGTTGCATAAATAAAAACATTTTCTTGGGTAAATACTGTAGATTTATAGATATTTAAAATGTCTATCTCTTTATATATACACATATATGCACACACACAAATGGAAGCATACAGTTATGAACAACTTTGGTTTTGAATTACTGGTGGGAAAGGGCTGAGTATATAGATGACTTTTTAAACTCTCGCTTGTAAATTTGTACCTACGAGAAATCCAGAGCCAAGCCCTCAACGCAGCCACAGGACCGTGGGCTCTCTCATGGCTGGGGCAATTGATTCTGCAGCCTGCACATGGCCACCGAGCTCCTCAGGTCTCAGCGATGGCTGGTAACCGCTCAGCCTCGTCCCACAGCAACACAAAAGGGTTCTACTGCAGTTTGCTTTCCAAAAGTTAACATAAAGCTATTATACGTAATGTTTTTTATAAGGCAGAATACCTCAACAGAATTCCAGTTGGTTTGGTTTTTATCCCTCAACTGCTCAACTTTCAACTTGCCAGAGGGAATGACTAGTTATAAATACGGAGCTCTGCATGGTACTTTATCAGGTAAATTCTTACACTGAATTGTTAATGGTGAGTAATCTCCCATCTTTAGGTAGAGATTGCTGTGATTATGGAAAAACCTGTATCAAGATTCATGTACAGGAGCTCAAATCTTATATAAATACTCCTACTGACAAACTTGAAGGTATAAAAGTAAGTGTAAACCATACGTGCTTCTTAAATGTTTTACCACTTAATAACCCTCTTCACTGTGGCCAGTTCCACTGACTTTAGCAAGGGTTGGACGATGGGTTGCTTTAAGCGGTTCAATCCTGTGGCCCTAGCAAGAGGACCGTTTATAAGTAAATATTGTAAAATCAGATACCACAGTTTTATTTTGTTGAATTCTTGATGCAAGGTGTCTGCAACAAGACTTGGAGCTCAACACGCAGAGACCTGACTCTGCAAAATGCACCCACAACATGGACATGGACCTTAGTTTATAACACCCAATTCTGAGACGTGACAAATTACTCATAATTTTTAAAAACATGGATTTTATTACATTACTGCTTGACAACGGCTTTCCAAACAAAGTTTTAAACTGTTAGAAGGAAAAAAACATGTGTGCCTTTGAAATGCATTACCTTAGTACGAATAGGAGACAGTGTCAAGATTTCTACAAAGTATACATGAAGTCCAAGAGAAGCCAACGAAACTATACTGGAACAACTCTCAAAACAGTTGTAAAACATGGTAAAATCTCATGGAATGTGCAAGTCCTAGAAAATTGATTTTGAACTGCACCACTTACGTATATACAGAAACTGAGCCTCCTTACTTCTCATCACCTCCTCCTACTTACTTTCTATTTTATGTATTTGTGATGCAATGGGCAGCATCACAAACTTGGGTCAGAAATGAAATGGCTCCTTTTTCCATTCAAGAAAACAGATTTGGAAACTGTCAAAAATACACTAAATAGGACAACTCCTATTTTTATGAAGCATCCATGAGTTTTACAAATTCACTGAGTTAAGAAAGCCTGAAATTGCTTCCAGTACCACGCACTGCACATGAACATACACAAGAACCACATTCCGCATGAAAATTACTAGCTGCTGTGTTCCATAATTCCAGTGCTGAATTAGGCTCCAACAGCTGAGCGGTTTCTCAAAGAATACAGAAGAGGCACAAACAGCTCTCTCACTGGACTAAAACATCGGCCACCAGAGCATACATGACTACTGTCCATAGAGAGGAATACTACTGTTTCGTGGAATTAGGAGAACTCAGTTAACCTAAGGAGAGCTGGGAATAAACTTTGTACTTATGCAACTTTGTATATAATAATTTTTTTTGTCATGAAAGTTTTGCTGAATGTCAGAGAAGATGTATTTGTACAATCTCTACTTCCTGCTTGTATCACAGACGTATGACCATACCTTGCCCATGCAGACATATAAAGAAAACAAGTCTAAATGGTATTGCAATCTTTGGGCTGAGCAGGCCCATTATCAAAGCAGTGACAAATGATAGTTTTTGAAAATAATACCACTAAGGATTACCGCAGGGAGACCCTGTAGTGGGCAAACAGTGCTTTTTATATTCTCACCCTCAACTATACCATATATACCATAACAAAAGAAAATAAAGATCACATGTGGGCAAACACACACGTTCCTCGCTACAGCTGCTGTGACTATAAAATTACATCATTTATATCAAAAGCACTTTTGCCACACATGCAAAACAACTAGTTTCCTGAATTTCTTCTGAGTAGTGCATCTTCAAGGCCACGGTGTATCAACAACGGTGTACTTTTCACATATCACATGCCCCCGCAGTTCTGGGAATTAAAAAAAAAAAAAAAGACAAGATAAGATCATTCGGAAAGAGCAGCAACATTTTGTGCTGCCAAACCAAGTTACAGCTTAAAAAAATGACTTTTTATTTCAAACTCTGAAATAAAAAGCACGTTTAGCACTCAAGTAATGGAAAAGAGTGGTACTAACAGCAACTGATGTTTCAGCCTCTCCACAGCAGAAAAATGGACACTGTCTTGGAGCTCCAACTCATGGATTGGCATAAGCTCTAGCGGCTCCCAGACTTAACTGTCTGACCTGTCGTATCTACTCCTAACAGTGCTGGTTTACTTTCACATGCCATTTTGTAAGCCAGTCTGCTTCAGCATCTGACTCATCCTCCCTTCAGTGTGTGTGTGTGTGAACTTTCAAGGGAAGGTTAATGCAGAGAGCAGGTAGGGCTCAAAAAGTTCCTGCCTCCAGCTTGCGAGTCAGAGCCTGCCATCTATCTGTAAAACCTTCTGTTATTTTTAGGAGCCATTTTTCAGGGCAGAAAAAGCAGATGGACTTCTAATCCTACCCTGAAAGTCAAAATGAAATAGATAATAAGCATTTTCTTTGTTTTTGGAAGCTGTGCCTCAGCACTAGAAGAGGAGGCAGGTTTTTATAAGCCTAAATGAGACCCAAGAAGAAACAGTCAACTTAAAAGCAGATCTGCAAGCAAAACTCTACCTTGCTCTTCAGCAGCATGTGGTAACTGTATCAATCCCATCCTTATCTCCCTTTGGTGGGTTTTGAATGCAACAGACTGGCAAATACCTATTTGTTTCCTGATCTCAAATCACTGCCTTGAAGAACAAGCAATAGCCACTTCTGAAGCAGGACCTACCATCCAGTCCTCCTACTTTAGCTTATACAAACTGGTATACATTTTGTCAATGCATTTAGGAGACACCGATGCAGTTGTCCTTTGTACTGCAAAAGTGCTTGTATTGCTATTGGTTTAGAAAATAATCCTATGGCATACTTGGAGGAATCATGCAGTAGTCGTAAGTAACATAAACCTAGCAGTACATGGTATTTGTAAGGAAGTCTGTTTTTACAATCAACTGATATAGGTTTTTCCAATTTGGGCTAACTAGTACCTCATTTATTGTCACAGTGTCAGTTCATGCCTTCTGGAAGTGGCACGGTAAGTAAATTAACATATTTAGAGTGACCTTACTCTTTATCCTAACTAATGTTAATGTTAGCAAAATGTTGTATTTTGATGCAAGAGTACTAGGCTAAGGGTCCAGTGATACCCCATGACAGGCTTGCTCAGTTTCCAAGAAAAAAACCAGAAGTACCAATAGCATCAACATGTGCTCTTTTATCCTACTCCCATGAAAGGGAAGTACAGCTTCTGAACAGAAAAGAATCAATAAAAGACTATTTTCATTTTCAAACCTGAGCATCTCATCTAAAATTTCTCTTCAATGAGAGCAATCTGGCCAGGCAAACACTGTTACTCTTCTAATGGGTATGAACTGCAGGAACCAAGTATCTTGGCTACCCACTTTCCTACCAGTTTGAGAATTTTGGGCCAAGTCAGTCCCTCCCATTTCATGGCTTCTTATAAATTAGGAGTCTATTCACATATAGTTGGTGTTGCAACCTTAGAGGCCATTATAAAATCAAAAAGGACCAATCCTAGCATTGAGAACATTTCAAATCGGAAGGAATCCTAAGTTAGGCCAGGACACTACAACATACAACTTCCTTTACAATATCCGGTAGACCTTTAATCATTGAATATAATCAACGGGCAGAAACCACAGTGAACTTTTAATATCTTAAAGTTCAAAATTCAGGTTTGTCAAAAGTAAGTTGAAGTTATTTAAGCAGTTCTTAAATTTTATTAAGATCTGTTTCAGTTCCATTCATTTTTAAACACTACTACCTGACCTTGAAAAACAATAAACTGAGTGAAATCTGATTGGAATTCAAACAATCTAACAAAACCCAAAGAATTTCAATAACATCTAAAAGGGGGAGGGGGAGAGAAAGTCTACTTTTAAACCACTTTTCTGTGAACTTCTACAGGAGATCACCAATTAAACACAGAGAAGGCTTAGTCACATTAAGAACAACAAAATAACACCCCCAAAACCAAATACAACAACCCACCATCAGGGAAACAATCCATGCATCTTATATACTATCTAAGCATAAAAGAAGCATACAAACTATTTGACTTTCCACATTTGACCAGAAACATACTATTTAATAGTTCTCTCTCACTGACTCATCCTCTTCGCTGGTGAAAAATATACATTCTTCCCCTATGTATGTTACAGAAAATAGATATTCTCTCTTTTCAATGAAATATAATTTGAATAAGAACACCACCTGCATTGAAACTTGTCCTCCAAGTTTCATCATATTAGCACTGCGTAACCCTAAACATCAAAATCCCCAATACATGTCAATTAAAATAAATATCTGGAGATATATTTGGACTTACCATCATTCTAACATCACTCCTTTTGCATCTTTAAAAGCCAAGCAAATGGGTTAGTAATGAGCCAAACAGCAAGAAATGCTTCATAATTAATATTTAGATTAATTCTAAAATTTGGGTTAGAACTTGCTACCAATTAGTGACCAGAATAGCAAAAAAAAAAAAAAACCAGAAAATGCCAGAGTCATCCCTCTCTCACATCTTACACACTATCAGAGTATCCCAACACCATGGTAGAGTTTCCCCAACCCAAAGAAATACCAAAAGAATGGAGTGACAAGGATAGATTTTGCTATCATCCTAAGTATTCCACCAAAATAAATGCTCAAATAAGAACTGAAATAAATTTTCAAGACTTGTCCCCTTTTTTACTCTTACAGGTTGGACTTTTTGTAAAGCGAAGAGGGTGGATATAATATCCTGAGATACTAGATTTGTCCTAAAACAGTCAAACAATGCCACTGGCTAGCAATCACAGTAGTGTAGAACAGGGGGTCTGGAGCTGCAGGCATAATTTCATCGAGAGATCAAACAACTCTTACTGACTCACAGAGCCACATAAGCTGACATACCAATCTGCCATCCCAGTGGTAGTGTATTGAGAACTACAAATATTTTTTAACCTTTTTCCATAATTAATCACTTAATTAGAAGATAAACCTTGAATATCACCTACCATTTAGTGGTTCTTCTACAGCTTTCTGCAAAACATTTAAAAATATATATATGTATAAAAAGCCTTCATGTTTACTTTTGGCTCGCCACAGTTAAATTACTCTAATTGACATATACAGTAAGTAGTGATTCTACAAAAATGAAGAAAGCTGAACATTAATAAAATTACTTACTAGAATTCTGAAATTTTTACATCAATAACAGCATTCTCCAGCTTATTTTTTCCCCACTGTAATTTTTTTCTCAGATTAAATACCTCTAGGTGGCAGCAAAAGGCATGCAGACACTACTTTTAAGCTCTAAAACCTAACTGATTATTTTTGTGATTTCATCAATGGTTAGTAATAAAGCAGCATGACTAAAAAGAAAAAAATAGTAGCCAAGCAATCAAGTGTAATGTCTTCAAAAGGAAATACACCACAGTAGTGCATTTAGTCTGGTAGACAGTCATCAGAAACAACACACGCAATCTACAGAAGTGTTTTAAAAAAAAATAAAAATCAGTAATTGGTTAAGATGGCAGATTTCAAAATGTACACCCTTTCCCCTCTCAGACTCAAGAAAATATCAAGCATCATTTTGTAAGTGTGCCCCAGTGTCAAAATTAAGTTTTCCATAGTCTTTAGATTACACAGAATCAAAGTGTATTTTCAAAATTACTTCACATCTATTTATTGTTTCAAAATACAGCAACAAATGCTGAACAGCCCTTGACTGAAATGAGCAACATACTAACACAATTTTCCACTAGGTCTTTCTGTAACTTCTGTAACTTCACGAGCACAAATTATTGTCACCTGAATTCCTCCCTCCACTAACTGCAGCTACAAAAACCATATTTTTAGTGGCCGAGATTTCCAATGACCTCTAAGTATTAAAAATTTATTTGATTTCATTCCTGTCTCAAATTCAGAGAGTAACACGGCGTTCACTACCACGTAACTGTGGCTATCTCTTTCTTTGTCAAATCCTCGCTGCAGTGTAAAAGCACCTCGTGAAGAGAACAGCTCATAAAGAGAACGGAGTTCCGCAAAGGATGGTATTTAGCATGTTGGTTTCTATTTCAAAGTTTATTCAAAACAAAAAAATGAAGTTTAAAAAAAAAATCTCCTTTTGCCCTGTTTGCTTCCATTCTACAAGTAAACATGAGCATGTTTGATAAAGGCAAGATTACGTTTTCAAAGAAGCATATCTGTGATACACTTCAGCTCATTTTTATAACATAATGAACTTCGTGAACCTCCTCTTTTTAATTTTTCTTTAAACTCCATGCACTAATATTCCTTCCATAAGGGACCTCTGAAATATTATTCCTTAAAATGAAAATGGATGAGAAAAAACAAAGGGAAAAAAAAATTAAACTCTCTGTTGTCCTAACTGCAGTCAGCTCTCCTGCCCCACTGTTAGAAACCATCTTTCTTAAACAGCTGAGTCTCAGGCTGTAGACTGAAGAGGGAACCTGGAAATGTGTCTCAGATGATGTCTGCCAGCCAAGAAATGGGATGACTTAGTATTTGCCATGCTCCCCTGCTACAGGGAAATTTTACTGGTATTTTACAGCTGTGCCTCTTTACTTGCTTCTGCAAAATTCCAGAAATCAGGCAGTTCACATTCATGGATCTCTAGAAAGCACTGTGTAAGTCTATGAAAATTACTATTTTAGGAATGATTACTCTAAAATTCAAAAAAACTGAATGAAAATCCTTCCTTAAAAAAACAAAGTGTCTTTCCATTTGTTCTGTGTGACCTAACGACAGAAACTCTGCTTTCAGATAGTCTCATCAAATTAAGGGGCATTATAGGAAAACAAGAAAAAAAGATCAAGGCTACAGCACCTGTATGGTTGGGAATTCAAGAGAAATATTAAAGGGTTCTGGTGTGAAAGACCACAGGCAAAAAAAACCAAACCCTGAGTCTTTGTTATAGGTCACCTCGATAAAAAAATTCAATAGTATTCTGTATTCACCTTAATGAAAAAGCATTTTTCATTAAGCTGAGCAAAAGGTCTTTATAAATTCATATGAAAGAGTGCATTGTAAAAGAACACAGAACTTCCCCTCACATCCACCACTTTTTTGTGACAGCCCATGAAACTCCATTTGGGCACAACAGTCAGAGTAGCCCTTAGGTAAGGGTGGCAATTACAGTACCATAGACACACTCAATAGGGACAATGAAGACCACCAACTCACTCAACATTAGACATCTGTTACACAGCCAGAACTTTTGCTTGCTACCAACCTGGTCTGAATTCGAACTAGTGAAGAAAGGTTCAGTATCTCACTACAATCCCCTGAGCCATCTAGTCACCCCAAATTTATTAATTTTAAGCTTACCCCTGGACGATGATGATCTTTCATTCTGGAACCTAAAATAATTACAAAAAGAAGTGACCAGGCAGATGAATAAATGTCATGATCAACAAAATAAAAATACCTACTGTTAAAACTTGGAACAGAGTAGCAACACACAAAATTGAAGCTTCCCCTATCCAAAACTACTTAATATGATGTTCTGCAAATTCTTAAAGCTTCTAAGCACTCTTCTGTTTAGGAACTGAATAATCTTATCACATACAGTCTTGTGAATTGTCTCACTCATGCATTCAGCTCTAAAAATGAATTACGCTACACACTATTCTTTGTACTTGTTTTGGTATGCTGGAACCTACCCCAACAGCCACATTTGACTTCTTTAGCCAGCATAATCAAACTACAAATGCAGTATTTATGCAGACCACTAGCACACAGCATCAAAGGTGTACATGTGAGTAGCCCAAAGGCAATAAAAATTAATTTTATCACTGTTAAACAGCTTGCTTCACCTGTCACATTTCTGACTCACTTCATCTATCTCAGATATCAAATATTAGGCATTCTGCCTTAACTTCTGCTCTAATGGAATCCTCCCTGTCTCAGGGTCTATTACTTCTGCCCATGCCCACAGATGGTGTGTGCATACTAAACCTGGAAGACTGCGTACTTCAGTGCAGACTAGGGACTGCACTGGCTGTATACACATCAGCTTGAGTCTGGAAGCAATATATCCTCAATGGCATGGTTCTGAGTCCAAACTAACAAGCTGTTTGAAGAGTCTTCATGCACAGCTTGAAACAAAGTCATTCTGCTCTCAGACCCGAGCTGTGAAGTCCACATAATGTTATGCTGTGGTGTGCCAGCATTCCAATCACACAGCATTGCTTTGTTTTTTGCTTATTTAGCAGGCCTGACTGGCTTTTATACCTTTAAATCTCTCATGATTTTGAGATCTAGTAAACAGAGCAGTTTCCAAAACAAAGTATTGCTATTCTTTGTGCCTGGCTTTTAAAATTAAGCATAAGAAAAAATAGGATTCACTAAAATGAAAGGGGTGTGCTCAAATTGCTCTTATTTTAAGCTACCTCTAACCAGTGGAAATCACTAGCACATGTGCTCGTAACAGATTGTATGGGGCTATGGTTTGGATTTGTGCTGAAAACAGTGTTGATAACAAAGATGTTTTCATTATTGCTGAGCAGTGCTTGCACAGAGCCAAGGCCTTTGCTGCTCCTCACCCCACCCCACCAGCAGGATGGCTGGGGGTGCACAAGGAGTTGGGAGGGGACACAACCGGGACAGCTGACCCCAACTGACCAAAGGGATACTCCATAACATATGGCATCATGCTCAGCATATAAAGCTGGGGGAAGAAGGAGGAAGTGGGGGACAGTCAGAGTGATGGTGTTTTGTCTTCCCCAGTAACTGTTAGGTGTGTTGGAGCCCTGCTTTCTTGAGATGGCTGAACATCTGCCTGTCCATGGGAAGTGGTGAACGAATTCCTTGTTTTGCTTTGCTTTGCTTGCGCGCGTGGCTTTTGCTTTCCCTATTTCTCACCCATGAGTTTTCTCATTTTTACCCTTCCGACTCTCTCCCTCATCTCACCAGGTGGGGGTGGGGGCGTGGCAGAGGGGAAGTGAGCAAGCAGCTGTGTGGTACCTATTTGCCAGCTGGGGCTAAACCACAACAGCAAATTTTGCTTCTTTAAATTAATATTTTTATAAGCTTTTGTCTGCACCATCCCATAACCCACTCTATAGAATCCTTGAAATCCTTTTGCTCTCTTTGTTTTAGGCTTCAGCTAGCCAACTGTGTAAATGCAGAGCTTAAACAGCAACATCCATCCTATAGTTGAAACACTCTTACTTAAGAAACCTGGCTGTGTTGATCTCAAGACAGTTTATTATAAGCTATCAATTTCTTTATTCAAAATTCCCTGCAGGCTCTATGAAACAAAGCCAATATATACAAACTTTTCAGTAATTTTTAAACTATGTAACTGTGAAGTCACACCTTATGTTCAAATAAGCTGCATCTACCTCAGAAAAGCACAACAGAGAAAATTGCTTTTCTGAATATTTAAGTGCTTAAAAAAAATGCAGAATATTAGGTGCTACTTACCCATAACAAACACGTAAGCCAGACTAAACGAATTTGCAATAGCCATAATAGCTAAGCCAGCAATCACAACAGATCCGTGTAATGGAGGACAGGCTGTTAAAAACACAATAAAAGAAACGATCATCTCACACGAGTAAAAGCACAAACTTAACTTTTTGGATAGAACTGAATACTAAAATAAATAAGCCTGATTAAAACCAGAAGTCATTAATTTCTCTTTCAAAGCTATCCTCAAACTACTTCTGCATCTTTCTTTTCCTGTATACATTCTTTAATGATACAGAGGCATTTACCAATTTATCCTGTTTAGCTGTACTATTCTACTATAGTGTAGCTATTCTGCTGTCATTCACTGCAACTGACAACATTCTTTCATTAATTGTATTTTAAATTTAAACTTACATCTTCAGTCCCAATTATTTGAACTATAAATGCATTAGATTACAGAATACAATACTGTTACTGATAAAACAAGGTTAAAAAAAAAAGGGAAGAAGGGAGAAGAATATGAGGGTAGTTCTGAGGCAAATCTACCACAGATAACAGGAATTCTCCATGTTTACAGGGATATCACAGAGCAGGAACTGGCTATTACAACCTAATTATAGTTTACTACAAAAACTCCTTGTTCTCTGATCCTTGTTTCCAGGGTCTTGAAGTCATTGAAACTACCTGTGAGCTCAACCTAGGATGAGCTATTTTTACTGACACTTTAAGCTAAACTTCCAGAGATACAGATAACATCTACCTTATATGACCTGTGAAAAAGGTCACCCTGAAAAACTAGGGAGACTGTCCATTTGAAACATAACAAAAATATCTTCCATTCTGGATTACTCTAGAGGATTAATGCTTTACCAGAAATCTCCCATCATTTTATTTTGCTATTACATTTGACAACACTTACATGCCCCTTACAAATACTTCTGTAAATACTAAACAATAAGCATAAAACTCAAAACACAACTCCACTGAAAGGTCTATCATTTCACTCAGATTAGACAAACCTTTAGAAACCACTTCAAGGAGAAATATTTTTTTCTTAAATCACCGAGCAAATAAATGATTAAAATGAACAATGTCTCTAAAAAACAGTAAGTCAGGGATATAAAGTTCTTCCAGTGAACATGAGTATGTATTCTACTACTAAATACACTGCCAAGGATGCCACGTCCTAAATTCGCCCTCTTCTCTGCTGTGGGGTTTTCCGGTGGTGGGAGAGGAAGGTAGGCATGGGATAAAGAGAGGGTTAGAGGCAGGGATAAGGGGTACCGCTGTGTGCAGCGTTTAGTTGAAGCTCCTTTACCACACTGACTATTTTTCAGTGCTGAAAAGGAATGCCAGCCATAACCAGACTTAAAATAGTCCAAGAACGCTTCCAAGTTTACTGTCTCTGCATTTGCCTTCTTAGGATGTTTCAATGGTATTGATTTCCCAGTGACTCACTTATCACTCACATACAAGCAGAGATTAACAAGGAATTTCTGATGTATTCGTTGAACATGAGAAAATTATTATGACTAGTTTAGTTTCTAAATATCCTAGGCCTCAGAAATGATAACAGCAATAAAGGTCAACGTTGGGTTTAGGTAACTCTTTAGGGCATCACCTGTTGCAATATTAAAACAATTAACTTTTTTCTTAAGCAACTGCTCACACAATGCAGTCATGCTGGATATAGTCATACTAATGAAACTGATATACGTAATACTACCTTTGGGCTATTCTTCTTTCACCAGATAAGAGAGCATTAACACAGTACTCCCAAAGTACATTTACAGAACTTACTTGCTAACACTCAATCTAGTGAAGCCATTTTCACAGCATTTTAGTGCTACAAATAAACAAACATTAGGTACAGAGAAAAGTAAAAAGACACTTTTACAGAAGATCAATTGCTTACCTGAGACACACAGTCCAAAACCAACCACAGCAATTATATAACCAAGAACGTGCAAAACTATCAGAGCAAGCATTGCTTGTGATAGACTATCAAAAACTGGGAAAGACAGAAAGAGAAACAAAATTGTCATTTTTAAAAGAGAGACAAAAGGTAGATCATTCACATAAAGCTAGAAAACCGATTCTTCTAAATTCCAAGCTCGACCAGGCAGCATGATAACAAAACAGCTATGCAAGTCACTCAGGGCTCCTGTATGTATACAAACACAAATATATTTATGTATAATTATAAATAAATCATATGTAGAAAAAAAAATAATCACACACATTCTGCGACTTAGTTATCTGCTCCAGTCCCAAGACACAGGGAGGAAGAGCAGGAATCACTCAGATGTCCTACCCTAAATCTCATTTTTCAAGCAGGTAACTGATAGTTCTTCCCAGAAGCAACTTAACCAAACACAGGTTAAACATTTTGTTTCAAGATACTATGAAGGTCAGGAACCCAGCATGCTATGGTAGCACCTATTTATTAAAAAAAAAAAAAAAAAGAAAAAATCCCCAACCAAAAAAACCCCCCCACAGTATGTAGATTTGGGGGGAGGAGGGGTGCGCACCTGAGTTTTACTATCAGTATGTTCTTGAGCTAGTGAATAAATAAATACTCACCGAATCCAAATATAAAGTATTGAAGTGGTACGAAAATCACAGCGGGGACTACAATTAGGCCAAGACCAGCTTGATTCTGTGCAGAATAGCCATCTGCAAACATTTGTATGGAAATTAGTAAAACAGAAATCCTTGATTGGAATAAAGCACAAAGCAACAAAATTAAATCATTAGTATCATAAAGTTTTTAGGGTCCAGAAAAAAATCCCACTGAAGCACCAGAAGTCACTTCCTAGCCCCTAATATTCACCCAAGGCACCAGGAAAGAAAATAGAAATAAATTTGGAGTCTGTATCTCCCTATGATCATCTGAGTGCTTGACAACCACAATGCTGGTTTTGTTGTATTCTATAAATTTCTTTCTATTTTAAAATTAGTAGATGGCAATTAACAGGTGGTACTAACTTGCATACTACTGCATGGAAGAGATTCATTTGTGCTCTTATTCCCTTCAACTAGGCAGGCAATTTTAATACACTTACCTTGGACAAAAAGAACAGTGCCTACAACAGCAGCAACTGTGAAGATGCTAACTGGTACAATAATGCCCACTTTCTTCTGAGGTACAATTTCGTATTTTAATGCTTAAAGATAAAACAAAGATACAGAGAGAAAAACAATCAGACATACAGATTCTCTCACTAAAATACACAGATTTTATGATAAGGACTGTTAGCCTAAACAAAGAAGCAAACTCCTAAAAAATTAGAACTATAAATATTATCAAGATTTCATTTGTTTTCATTGTTAGATATGGTTAATATGGCTTACTCAGATAAATAAAACCTGGCACTGGTGTTTTAGTCAAATTCTGAATTCCACCTTCTATACAATTCAGGTGATACGTTATCAAAGTAACTTTGGGACATGGTATAGGTTAATTCAAGTAGATGCACTACTGACATTTACATAATGTTACAGTGAATTTGTTACTCAGGTGAGCATCAGACAGGGATTTAGAAATTCCAGGTTTATTTCTCTTCTGGAAAGAGGGTACATATGACAAAATCGTTAACAGTATCCTATTTATGGAAGGGTTACAGAATACTCTCTCTTGTAATCAAAACTCCATCTTTCATGATATTCACATTGTCTACCAGACAGGACCTTAGTCATACTCCCAAGAACAACTGTAATTCAAACCAAAAATTTATTTGGAATAGTAGTAATAGTAAAAGCTTCCTGCATATCTGTACTGGAAATTAATATTTTTTCATATTATAAATATGCTAAATAAGGAAAGCAAGACACAAAGGCAAAAATAAGTAATGGATATGCTATACTTAAATCCTAAAAGCCAATCCTGTAAGCAAAAAACCCCCAAAAAAACCCATGCCGAAAAAAACAAACCAAAAAACCCAACCCCCCCATAAAACACAAAACCAAGAAAACATATATTCCCAAGTGTTACACAGAAAAATCAAGCCCAGTTTAACAAACTATTTAAAGGTATACTGTAGCATTGCTGGATTCACAGGCTAACTAAACCAGGGAAAAATAAAGGAAAAAAATACAACAAAACCAAACAGTAAGTACACCCACATTTATTAAATTAGAGGTAGCATGATTACTTTTCCCCAGAGAGGTCATAAACCTCGCAATGAAGTGCACAGATGCAATAAAATCCAAGTAGGCTCAACTTAGTCCTGTAAACAGTAGTGGTTCTCCATGGATACATCCATGCTTATTTCATGACAATAATTACTTTCCTATCAAAATACTAAAAACATTAAAGTTTTGCTATGAATGGAAGGCAACGACAATTCCTGAACACATCAGAACAAATCAGAGACTCCTAAACCATTATAAACAATAATGAAGATCAGGAATCTAACCCGTATAATTGTTTTCAACCTCTAACCATGGATGGACCTTTGAGGAGTCACATACTGCTTTCAAAGGTTCATGAAAAGGTGATAAAGGAAATTACATACAGATGGCTGAATATGTGTGTGATTACTGTAAATCACACTGAGTGTGCTTGCTTTCCACATCTTATGAATTCAACTAAGCAGAACTATTTTTTATTTTTTAGAAGTCTACAAACTGAAAAAGGCTGAAAAAAACTCAAAGACTGATGTAACAAATTGAACAAGGAATCATCTGAAAGACTAGGACATAAAGCACACTCTATACTCCATATATGTTGGACACCAGTGTATAAAGAATATGTCTGAATGTCTGACACTAGTGAATATATGACCTCTGAAAACATTTAACAAAACCATTGATGTTGGTGTTGAATTTTAACTCAGCCAGTGCTAAAAGACTAGTGAACAATTTTACATTAAGGAGAGAGCACCATCTTTGTCTAATATTGATTTTATGACCAAAAATGAAACATGTTCCTCTTTCTAATGATCCAATAATGTCACGGTGAACCAACAGTGAAGAAAGACTTCCTTGTTCTAACCAATGACAGCACACATTATCTATTACACCTCACAAAAATTACACACATGCCAAAAAGCTCACCGTTTGCAACAGCACTGGCAGCAGAAACATCACTGCGTGGCAGACTAGCTCTAAACACAGACCCTTTAGGCTGCACATCATACCTTTATCTATGAAGACATACAGCTGCTAAAAATCTTAACCCCAGGAAGCAAACCCTGGCCTCTGAGCCAACAGAGCAATTGGCCCAGATCCCACTGCTTACGGCTAGACTCCCTACAACAGAGCGCCTGCGTTCATACTGCATGACTGGGGCACCATGTGGCACGCTGAAGCCCCAAAACACACATCTTTTTGATGAGGTCTTCCCCCCCTGCCCCAGTTCAAATGCCTCAAACTCTGCAAATACTATGCCAGACCAGTGTTTTCACAGCTTGATGCCAAAAATGTATGTTACGTGTCCTGAAAGTTTCCTTCACTAAAAAGAAAACGGAAGATTATGCCGCACAAAAGAGTGTAGCTTTGGGTGCTCTTATTACCCAAGCCTTTAAGTAACAGTCCTTATTAGGAACTCTCTTGTGGTGTTAGCTGATTCATGCCAAAAGCAAGCCCAGAAATGAATGTAACACAGTGTGGATGATCAGGAGAGGATTCCAGAGCAAACCAAACACCAACTTATTGGACAAAGCAGACGTACCTCTGTGTATTACCTAGATCAATTCTACCAGACATCTTTTAGATGTAAGCGCTGTCTTTCATTTTACATGCAAGTGATTTTAGGACAAATCAGTAATTGCAAAGAATTAAAGATCAATACTTACTGATAACAATGAACTGAGCCGCGCACAAAACAACAACTGAGAACAGCAACGCTATGATGATAGCCCTTTCCGCTAGAAGAAACCATGATCCTAGAGAATAAAAAAAGAAAAATGGTAGGAAAAAACCAAAACCTGAGGTTATTAGCTTTACATGTATTGCTCCTTTTAGGCTATGCTCTAGATTGCTCAACACTCAATGTAACGGTTAACATTAAGAGTTATAATAGGCTAAGAAAGCTATGACTTCTACCTATGTATTTTTCACTCTGATCTTGTGTGTGACAACCTAGTTTTTCAGTATTTCTAGTTACCCTAACATTTTCCAAACTGGAGGTCTTAATCTCCACTGCAGCAGAGGATATGCTTAAGCTGTTGTCTGGCAGTACGTGCCAATTAGCTTGTGGAACTACAAACAGCACGGTAGATCAGAAAAATGGTGTATTTAGGCTAAGCAGGGAAGTTGGGCAAGATCTGAAAAGTCCAATTTGATGCTTCCCTAGCTATTCTATTTTACCTCCATCTGCTGTAATTCCTGAAGAAATCCAGATGTGTAATAAGGAACACAGGAACTAACATAAATGAGAAGGAAACATTGCTTTGCTAATTTTAGAAATCACACATTTTCCTTTATGTCTTCCCACTATCATCCATTTAGCTTTTTTCCTCCCTGCATCTTGGACGCCTTAGGCTGTTCAGTCACTCGTGCTGTAAGACCATGTAAGCCACCTTCCAACATAAAATTCTGAAAATATCTCCACTGAACTAGAAAATGCAGTTGCTTCTTGCATCTCTGCTCATAACTTCATTTTGACTCAGTCCGTGGAATCCAAAGTCTCCATTTCTTACATTATACTTGCCACTGTTTCTCTGCCTGCACACTTGCTTTCAAAGAAATTTCTAATCTTCATTTAGATGCATACTCCTTGCACTTACTCTCCATATTTATCTGCAGCTCCAGAAACACAGAATTAAGTAGCAATATCGCACAACTCTCAATGCTAAGGAAATACCTTGAGGACAGTTAAATTCACAAATTCCCCTCTTCCCCCCCGCCCCCCGCAAGGGGTCACAGAAGAAGATACTGTAGTTACAACATAAATACAAGGCAATCACAAAATATACTAAAAGCAGAGAAATGGAGGAAGGGGGAAAGTGTGCTCAAAGACAAGGGCACTAGCATGCAAATCTTGTTCACTCTGCTACCCACTTCCCATGAGAATCCAGGAATTCTGTAAAGTGCGATGGAGACTAGTTGGCTTTTATAAGATTATCTTTGTAAAAGCATCAATGGCAACATATTAATAGTGACAGCATGAATTCATTGCTCAGAAATGACAGAGTGAAGACTGGTACAGTATTTCCATTACTCACTAACCCTTTTCAAAACTCACTTGCTACACTTTCTTCTATTAGCTTATTATCTCAAGAGTCTCTCTAGAACACCGAGGAATAAACAATAAAAAAATATGCAGAAGAATTTAAAGAGAGAATAAGCAACTATTTTACCTTCAGCTAAGCCCTCAAAGATAAGACTAAGTTTTACATTTTCTAGCATATACTCTCAAACCTAATGTGACCTCGCAACTATAAATTCTTCACCAACCACATTTTTCCTTTGGTGTTGGGGTATATTCCTCGCCGCAACTGACAACTAGAAAATGAAATTAGAAAAATCGCATCAGTTTCCTGCTTTGTAGTCTTTATACTGCTTTCAAAATTCTCAACACAGAAAAAGTAAAAATAAAATAATATAGCTTGCAAATGGGACTTGATTCTACTATATCGTCAAGCCTTGTTTCCTCTTCTAGAGCTTAACACTGAATGGCAAAACCAGTTCAAAAAGGTTGAGTAAGGAAGAAGCTATAAGACAAGGAAAGACACTGCCTGTATCTCTTCCCTTGTTTTTGCAGTGTTCTAAGAACCAAATGATTTTGTAGCATCCTCACTCTTTCAGTGGCTGTGCCCCTCTCAATCCATTTCAGAATCACATTTGTTTTGCAGTATACACGGTTAACTCAATAATTAGACCCAACTGTGAATGACACAGATGTTTGCAGCAGGACACAAGTAACATCTGTTTGAGCTTCATAAACATTTTAATGACAAATGCAAAAACTAATACCAAAAACATCCTAGGACAATTCTACAGTGCACAGGTACAACTCCATGTGCTACGCATATGTAACATATTCAATGCTTCTGAGAAGTTTTCCAGAAGCAAGAAGCAAGTCTCCTGTGCTGAGCAAATAAACAATGCACACATACGTTCAGTGAAACTGTCACTTCTGCAGAACACTAGACAGACTGCACATGTACAGCAGATTCCATTATTCAATAGCTAAGGTGCTAGAGCATGTGGGCTCTGTCTGACAAGATACAGTAAAATGGCTCACTAAACGAGAAATTCATCACTTAGTCACCATTATTTTAGTTTAACATTGTCTTCTGAAGACAACACTTAATACTAGACAACTGTAATAAGATACCATCTAGTAGTAGCGTTTTCAACCCCACTGGAAAACTGCATACCTTCAGATCAAGTTTTAGAGCTCTTATACAGAACTTCTATTAGTTCTATCTGTAATTTTTCCAGCACAGCTAAAGATTGCAAGATGTAATTCTTCAAATAAAAGATCTCTGCTGCCACTGTGATGGATGTATACATCTCAGTATTACAAGGATATTAGGAATATGTCTCAGTATGTAATGCAATAACAAGAGGGTGCTGAAAATATCACCAACTATATAATCTAAAAGATGTGGGAAAGCATAGATTTTACTATATTAGTGATCTTCAGACATTACTATAGAATGAAAAAACATGTTCAGATCTTTCCCATAGAAGCACTTCCCTATAACTTAATCCAAAATAACTCATTAGCGTCCAAGTTAGAAAGCCTGGGTATTTTTTGTATTTTCATTTTAAAGTAATACACTGTTGTATTCATTATTTTTCTCTTTCCCATAAGATTTTGCTTTTCTCTCTCAAAAGGTTCTAAAACAATGGTAGGCAACTCACCTGAGCCGTTTCTAAGTTCAATTCTTGTTTCTCCTTCTCTGTTTGATTCTGTTACTTCACAACTGTAATTTCCAACATCTGCTTCTGCACTGTTAAGCATTAGAGAGGCAACACCCTTGGGTAAATCCGCCTGAGATACTAAGTTAGCTGATGGAACTGTTGGATCTCTGAGAAACTTCTGTTTTGCTCCATCGAAAGAAAAAATTCTATTTCCTTGTTTTTTCCACGTAACAAACATGACATTTATATTGTTCTCCTTTAGATTAGTCACATGGCAAGGTAAAATGACAGTTTTATTACAGTCAGTTTTTTCAACAACATTTGTCCCACTAAATATCAACTGCGCAGAACCTATAAAGAAAAATGAAAATTGACACATTCAGAATTATTTCTTACTATACAAGAAAGAAAAAAGAATTACAACACGTGACTTGGGAAAACAAAACAAACTCTCCTGTAAAACCTCAAAAAGGGAACCATGCTTTAAGGGAGTAATAAAAGAAGGAAAAAGGCATTATTATCATTCTACTACAGCCTCTCTACACAGACATAGCCAATCTCACATTCATTTAATGTATACATACCATAACCACAAAAGTAATAAAACTTTGGGCTGCCACTTGGACACTTCCTCTAGAATATCATATGCAGAAATACTGCATTAAGGCCTGGTTTCTGCAAAGTATATATATAACATTAACCACAGGTTGTCCCACTGATGTTCAAATTTTTGCTGCTGATCACACAGGTATCTAAAAATGGAGGTCCAGGCATCAGCTCCACACAGGCATCCCTTACACTTCATTAAGGACACAGAGGGGAAAAAATTCTACTTTTACACTTCTGAGAAAAGGCAGCCAGGGCAGCTTAGTCGATGAAGGTTTGTCATTTGTTCCTTCTTATCTCTGAAGGTGGAGCCACATGTCCATAGGTTTAGATTGTTTCTTGCAAATTCTCTCTTTACCTTTCCGATGGAAGAGGTGCACACACAATACCACATACTAAGTAAGATTATTACTTAGTATTTCGCTGTACACACAACAGAATTGAAAATGGAGAATTTGTAACAACAAATGTCCTGTATTATAAATCACTGTGATTAATGCCACTAACAATAGCTCTCAATGCAGGTAATGAAAAACCACCACCACACAGGACTGTACTATCACTACTGGGGTTTACCATTTCTCTCCCACGTTGAATCACAGTTCTAAAACAGTAGTACTGACTGAACACTGTTTCAAGAAAGACCTAAATCCTATGTTGAGATTATATCTGAAACGAAGACCCATTCATCAGTTCTTGAGAACACCAAAAATTGTAACACCAGTATTTAAATTACACCAGGAACCAGAAGAAAGAGGTTAATTAAACTAACTTGACTGCAAAACATGAAGGTTTTGAATTCTGTATTTTCTGTGAAATTGTAACTTAGTTTAATAGCTGTTCTACTAGTCCTTGCTCCCCAAAGTCCCAGTGGCATTAGTCATTCAAAAGGCGTGACTATATCCACCTGACAAAACCAAATATGGGAGAAGACATGTACTGTAAAATAAGACCACAACCCCCAATACTGTAAGCACACGGACTTAGAAAGTAGCTCCAGTGACTTCAGAGGAACTACTGGTATTCACATGCCTAAACCAGCTTAAAATTGTGGTATGTATTTGATGACTAAATTCAATTAGGGGAAAGGGAGGAAGAAGGAAAAAAAAAAAGGGAAAAAAGATCAATAGAAGTTGTGTCACTATTTGCAGTAGCTCAATTTTTTCAAAGCAACAGTCTCAGACCAAATTTAAAAAGCACTGATCCTTGAAACACTGGTTTAATATTCTCACACAAGTCACGGGATTACTACTGAATATCAAAAGCTTATTATAAACTGACTAAATATGCATTATGCATGACAGCACTTAACAATGAAGAAAGAATTATTTTCTGGTTTACTCATTGTGTTGCATTTTTTAAACTGTACCTCAAAAAATAAAAGTAACAAAAGCAGAACAAAGAGAAACCATCCCAAAACCATCCGTTTTATTTTAACACTACCTCATGATAAAAGGTTTCTGAGTATGGGATTGTTGGATTTTCTTTTTTGAATTTTTTCTGGGTTTTTTTTCTTGTTCAGAGCTATCAGGTTTACACTTTGCAGGAAGAATTTATTCTCTGCTGGCTCCATCACTGAGAAAGGTGATTTTCAACTAAAGGAAGTGGCTATACTTCCAAATATTTACCAAAGCAAATAAAAACAACCATCTTGAAGGAATTAAAACAAATTGATCGTGATTTTCTCACTAGTATTAGCACAGAATGGCAGGGAGCTGGGAATTACCAATTCCACCGGTTTGCTCTTCTGCAGTCTATTAGAGCTGGCATATTTTGCCTGAAGCCAATTAAGAAGTACTCATGTGAACTGCTCCACCAGCAGAGTGCTGGGGAAATAACGAGCAGGTTGCAGACAGACACCAAGAGAAGCAACAGACAAATATCTGTGGGTTTTGTCCTCTACAAATTTGACTGCTTTAGTAGAAGAGGCTGGGCAGCTGCTATCTCACTAAAGGAAACCCGACTGCTTACTACAGATGATATTTTCCCACAATCAACTTCCAACATTCTTCTTGTGGTACGAGGAAGTCATCAGAACCCTTCAGGAACAGTTCCCAAATCCTGCAAGCAGCAGACTACGAGGTGGGCTACTAGCCTCAAACTTTCTCATGCATTATCAGATCAGAGGCGTCACATAAGGGTGACAATTTTAGAGCCTTACATTAAGCTATATGGGGGGGGGGGTGCTGCTTCTGAAGAATATGCAGTTGTGAAGCTGCCACAGAAAGATTGTTTCAAACGATACATGCAGTGCAAATTCGGGAATACTGCCCATTATATCAAAATTGGCTAAGCTTGGTAGTTGCACCTCATGGACACCTGCGTTTCTCACTGACTACAAAACATGCTAGGGCACTCGGCATTTCAGCCAACCTCCAGCTAACTCAGGAAACCAGACATAAATTCAGACACTAGCTTTAAACACGCAGGTTTAGATGTGCTGTTTACTGACAGACGAACAACCTAGCATTTGCATCTCAGTGAAAAGTGTTGCAATTTTCTTAACCCTCCCTCCCCCCACGGAGTTTCTTCTTGAGGCACAGAAAAATAAGAAGTTAGATTGCGAGGCATCATTTACACATCAATGACATCCGAACTTTTTTTAAGATCAAGAAATGCCGTCAACCCTAGAAACTGTACAGCAGACGACCAGTTTGATCATCGTTATTTCTTCAAGAAAGCACGTTAAGCTAAGCTGCCCTAGGCACAACAAGACGAGGAGCTTTACGTTGGTCACGGCGTGCCTCCTCTCCCCCGCAACTTCTGCAAGAAGCGAGCCACCCCCAAACCCCGGGAGGATGAGGGAAGCGGTAAGGCGTAGGGCTGGAAGAAACACCCCCCCCCCGCCTTCAAGGGATGGCGAGCTACAGCTGAGCAGCCCGCAGTCCCACACACGCCTGCCGTCACCGTCGCTGCTCGGCGGTCACCAGTGACAGCCGGGAGCTCCGGGCAGGGGCGATATGAGCCTCCAAGCCGAGCAGAAGGACCTGCATCCCGTCCACCAGGGTGGCGGCAGGGCGGGTAGGTGCTGCGCCGCTCCGCTCCGCTGGCCCCGCGGGACCGGCCCCCTCACGTCGGATCCCCCATCGGCTCGCCGCCAGGGCGACGCCCGCCCCTTCCTTTGCCGCACGCCCAACGGCTGCGCGGGCCGGGGAAGGCGGCTCTGCCCTCCTTCCCTCACACCCGCGCACCCCCCCACTTCGCCCCCGAGGCCTTGCCCGGGCTACTTCCGGAGCTGGCGGGGCGCCCGCACCGCAACCCGTTCGTAGGCGGGGGTGGATGCAAGGTGTCTCGGACCCGGCTGCCGCAGGCGTCAGGAGGACGAGAGAGACAGAGGAGGGCGGCGAGAACTCACCGGCGCCCACGGCGCTGAGCAGCACCCAAGCGGCCAACAGCCACATGGCGGAGCGGCGGGGAAGAGCGCGGCGAGGCAGCCCGACAGCCTCCGGACCTGGTCGCCGCAGCGGGCGGACGAGCGGGCGGCTCCGCACAGGGGGCGGGGCGCCCGGGGGAGGAGGAGGAGGCGTCCTCCCGCCGCTGATTGGCTGTAGCCGCTTACGCGGGGGTGGTGACGCGCGCCCCTGCTTCCTCACTCCGCCGTGCAGTGACGAAGGAAACTGCGTGCCCGGTGCTGTTGACATGTTCGGCTACTGTCCTGCCGCCTAGCCGTTCCCGGCAGCGCAGGGGGTCGGCGCGGGGTGCCTTCCGCCGGCGGCAGGCTCGGGGCCACGGACGGGGAGATGGTTCCGCTTCCTTCCCCCTCCCGCGGGAATAACTTCAAAAAGCTCGGGGTGGTTTTTTTTTTTGGTGGTGGTGGTTTTGGTGGTTTTTTTTATTTTTAAGTAATTATCAGGGCTTTTTCTTCCTTGACCGCTTGCGTTCTGGGGTCATGATCTGTTTTGTTTTTCAAACATGCGTGAACAGATCCGAAGGTCGTGCTTTGAGTAACGGCTGAATGAAATGGCTGACTAACATGGCCGGGGCTGCGAGGAGGAAGTTGCCGAGTCCCAGGAGAGGGGAAGCGCTGTCGGGACGAGTCCCGCTCCCCTTCCCCAAGGGATTCCGCCACCGCTTTCCTGGTTTTGAACGCGGTCAGAGTCCCCTTCGGTGTCGCCTCCCGCCAGCAACGCTGACCCCCCCCTTCGCCCCCTTTCTGCGGGGACTGCCTGGAAGGGGAGCGGCAACGGCGGCGGGCGCTTTCGGTTTCTGTCTCGTTTCCTGTTCGTCACCTGACATCTCAATTGGAAATAGTGCAGAGGAGGAGAACGGGGCGGGGGGGTGTCTCCGTGCTGTGAAAAGCCCCCTGGAAAACCTGCCCCAGCCAGTGGCACGTTTGCCTCTGGCAGAAGTTAAAATCTGTGTCATCCCGCTGCCCTCCCCGGCTCATTACAGCCGAAATACAAAGTTTTTACAGACAGCACAAAGCACAGAAGAATTTGTAAGTAAGTGATCTGTTGCCATTCCGAGAAAAAATGCTCTCTTTACCTCCTTCCTACATCTGCAGTAATACACATTTGACTATTTCAGCAATGTTTCAACAAATGGGTTTTTTTCCCCACAAGTACCCCTCTTTAGGCCTTTTTTAATGGTCTCAAAATTTTGGATCTCTAAATACTTGCATCCTAAATGCATATGTTGTTCTCAAGAGTACGTGTTGGTGAAGCATTAAAAAAAGGACTGTTAAAAATATTTGGGGAACACGTACACATAGGTACATATATGTATGTTTTTACAAGTCCCAAATTTCAACAGAGGGTGAAAGCGAGGGCAGAATCAAAATTCTGTGAGAAACTGAGTTTCTGTATTTTTAATGTCTCAGGTGGGTTTATTACATTTTTAATTTTTTTTAGCCGCAACATTAATATTGGCTTGGGTGGTTCTTCCTTCCCACACCCCTGCTTCCTGAGTATTTTTTTAAATTCTTCCCCCAGCCCTCCTTAAGCGACTAATGGACACCAATGCCTTGACTACTGCATTTGTTTTCTGCAGATATTAATAAAGCCCTCAGACATCCTCTGGCATTCAAATTCAGTAAAAAGCCTTGAGCAGTGGGAGCCATCTGACTCCAGAAACGATGGAGGGGGCTGGCATGAAGCAGCTGATGCTGCTCCTGCCAGACTGATTCAGATGATGTTCTCTGGAGGCCAGAAGAAACAGGCTGGAGCAGAGGGGAGCCGGGAAGACGCGCCTGCTTCGGTTCTAGCTCATGCATCTGTGCCCGGACTGAGTGCCAGCGCGCTGAGAGCCGCAGGCAGGCGTTGGGGGACAGGGCCGGCTCTGTGGAGGGCTGCGCAGCGCGTTGCCTGTAATGAAAACTGGGGCTGCTTTCCCTCTGCTCGCAAAGAGGAGAATGCTATGGCTGCAGCACGCTTCTGTGGCTGTTGCTAAGGTAGCACGTAACACACCCACACTAGCCTAAAAGCAAAACAGAGCACATGGGAAATTTCACACAGCCAAGAGTCTTATGTGAGAGAGCGTTGCTCCGTGTCAGGCCCTGCCTCCTGTACTACTGAACGGGGTTTCACAAATCCCCAAACGATACAGCCCTCTGTGCATGCAGTTTCCCTGGGTTTTTTTGGAGGTAGCTGTGCCACCTAGCTAGGTGTGCATCCACAATACTTTGTCTTGTAATGCTCCATCTTCCACGCCTCTGACAGGTCTGCAATGCCTCTGCTTGCTAATGGTTTCAGGAAGCAGGATGGCGCAGCACAAGGCAGTTCTGATGCTTCTGATGCCTACTGAGAGAAATGTTAGGCAGTTCTGCTTTCCTCTCTGAGCCAGGTACACAAAGCAAACCCTGCTGTAATAGAAGAGCTGCGTGCTTTTAACCACTTTTTCTAACATCGCTGTGACCATTTCCCTCTCTTTTTGCCCTGCGGTACTGCGTGCCTCTCTTCACCCAGTGCAGGCACGCTCTAGAAGCTTGCACAGAAACGCATCTCGCGAGCTGTGAAAAGGACAGACCCATCTCTCATTTGCGTATTGGGTCCCAATGCTCCAAAAGCAATAGGTCATATATTTTGAAAACTGTGCGTGAATCCCTCATTTATGACTTCCTAGGGGCGTTTTTGGTCTTTAAATTAGGCAACTTTTATTACCACAACTAGGCGCTGATCGGCCATTTTATACTAGTTTAAGCGCCATTGATCACTGTCTGGGGTCAGGAAGTAACCCTGCGACAGGCACGAATCACATACACAAGCCAAAGTACAGGAGACAGCGACTGCCATGGCTGGCAGGAGAATGCTGAGAGTGACATAAAAGCCTGCATGCCTAAAGCAAAGGGTACTGTAGCTGGGATTTGTCAAACTGACTGTGAGAGCTGTCTCCCTCAGCAAGAAATGCAGTGGCCAGACCTTCATCTGTGTTCCTGGACTCACTTGACGTACAATTCGTAACACTGGCAGAAGTCACAGTGCAGCAGCAACGTGATGGGTAATACTTTGTTCTCCTTCAAGCTCCACAAAGCATTCACAAAGGAGCCTGTTACCCCTTTCTTATTTGCTCCGGAAACCAAGGCATGCCAAGCTTAAATGAGCTGACTAAGGTTGCATAATTAGCCAGTGGCAGAGCTGAGAATAGATTCCATATCCATTTCTCCAGGCCTAAGATCTAACTCTCAGACCCGTCTCGGGGGCATAGGCAGGCTACCAAAACTGTATATCACAGCTCTGTAGAATATGACATTTTTAGAACAGGCTCAACTCTGAACTTAGTATAGTTCTTAAAAAAAAACCCTAACAACAACCAAAAAAACCCAACAACCAACAGAGGAAAAGAAAAGCAACAATATTTTCTTATTATGAGAGATCCTGCCTGGGCAAGAGGGTAAAAATGGGGTTCAGGTGACATTTATAAATATTAATGGCCTTCTAAGCACTAGCACATTAAAAAAAGTTTCCAAAGACCAAAGCCTCAATTAACTTTGAGTAATTGTTCCTGGAGACCTAGTCAGAAATAAAGCAATGCTGTGGAAAAGTGCTAACCTTTCACAGTTGATAGGGCTAAAATGCAGTCATTTTTCCTCCATTTCCAAACTATTTTAGGGAAATAGTGCTGCTTTCATGCTCCCCCCTCCCCTTTCTCCCTCACTCTCTACTCCTGTTGTGCATCTGAATGCATTTTTTTGCATTTCCATTTTTATTTTGTGTTCTCTATTCACCTGCCGCTGTAGCGGCTGGGAATCATGACAGTACTTATGCTTTTAGTGACTTAGTGGCCACTGAAAACCTAGCCTGTGAAACACCCTCCTGCCATGAGGGCTCCTGAACTCGGTAAGAAGATTTGCAGTTGAGGTCACCGAGCACCCGGTACAGGTCACTGCCTGAGACAGTGAGGTAGAGCAACTGTCTTCAGTTTTTTCTGCAGCTGCCCTCCACCTAAATGAGACTGCTGGAGAACTGGATCAGATTATCAACAACCTTAAAGAAATTACATGTTGTGGCATTAAGGTGGTGAAGATGGTGATCTGCTTTCACCCTAGGCATTTTGCCCCTTCCAAGAAAGTTCTGTGATGGTGAAACAGTACGTATCATTTCAGGGAATGATGGTTCAGTTAAGCAAAAACTGTTATTTTCTACTCGGTTCTCAAGGGCAGTTCCAGAAACCTCTCATTTCAGTCAAGATTCACACAGAGAGAGGGTCAATTCTTCTAAAATATTTAAGAAGAAAGGTTCATAGCTTTAAAGCTGTTTAAAGACGACTTCTCATGCAGTGTAAGTCAGAATCCCTTTTGATGTTAGTGACAATTAGGCTCTACCTGTCTTCACGTATCTTGGCTCCTAAATGCACTAAATGCACTAAAGTCACCTAAATGCATTTCCAGACCTGGCCCTTAGCAGCTTTCATTAGCGCATTGGCAGGTCTCAGCACAGAAAACACATTGTCCCCCACATTACAAGTATTTGTTAGACAGGCATCTATGATGTTCAGTTAGTTACAGCATGGAGCATGTTCTAACCATGCCTTGCACATCACCAGTCTGTCCTCCCTGGAGGCACCTGCCAGCCCAAGCCCAGCCCAGCCGCCATCCAAGCTTTGCAACCCGCAAGTACAGGCCCAGGGCAAAACAGTGCCACTGCCCGCATCAAACCAACAAAATCTTTTCCCTCCATCACAGCCGGCAGAAAGAAGGTCTGTGCCTGCTCCTTCTCTGCACCGCAGCAGCTGCAGCCGCCGTGATGTCCCCCTATGAAGTACTACCCACGGGCAAGAGGCGGTACGTCTTGTGAGCTGCCTGGAGAGGCACCCGTGCCGACCGACTCCGCAGTGCCTGCAGGCTGCCTGGCTGCCTGCCTTCGGCCAGGGTGGGCCGAGCATCAGCTGAGCCCCCCCACACTTCCTTGACACGGCACGCTCTCAGTCTGCTCTTGCGCTCTGTCCTCTCCCTCCTTCTCCCTAGCCCCAACCCAGTCTGCTGCTGTCTTTCACAAAAATCCATAGAAATACAATTATCATGGAGATTTCTGCCTCTGGCGATTTTTTTCTTTGGAAATAATTATAATTGGCTGTGGCAGTTAAAAACTTATCGGCACAGACAGATGACAGACAGCACAATCACATAAGCTTCCCTCTGAGAAAATAAAGTTAAAACCCATTTATCATCCTAGTTGGAACAAAGGGCCTTCCTCTGAAGAGCCAGGCTGTGAAAACACAGAGAGAAGACGGTTTTATGCTCACAGTACCCGAGCAGAAGCAGTCCATTTGCAGCTGGATGGTACTGTAGTAATTATAATATCGCTTCTTTCATCTGAGGAATACCTAGCTAGGGACATATCATCCCATTCAGAGGCAGTGGCCGAGGTCCCAAGAGGTTAATGAAGTGGCCGGAAGCCACATGGGCCTGAAGAGTGAGTGCACCATAGACACAGAAAAATGTGAGTGTGTCCCCACGTTGTTTATAAGGGCTACTAGCACTGGGATCCAGAGCTGGACACGGATCGCTTATTCCTGGAGTAAGTCGTTAATTGCCCTCTCCCAGAGAGCAGAAGAGGTTTGATTCCTAGGTGTATCTCCGAGGCACAAAGTCTCCTGGAGCCATCCTTCATGTGACAGCTCGCACGCCGTCCCCTCTGCTTCCTAGCGCAGCCCGGGCAAGGACACTGCAGCCCTTGTCCTTCCTCCATCTTGGTTTGGCGGCTCTCGGTCTCCAGTGGGACAGGATGCTCCAGCCACCCTGCCCACAGTCCAAATACACATTTTTTTCCAGATGATTTTAACATTTGGCTTCTCTTTGGGCTGAATAGGTTTCTGATGGCACGTGGGTTGGGGGCGGTTGGGGAGGTGAGTGGGTGGGCTTCTCTTGGTACTAATTTAAAACGTTTAAACAATTCATAACCATTCCTGAGATATTTTTGAGCAAAGAAAGCTAGGTGAGGAGAATGGTTGTCCTGTGGAAGTTGGTGACTACCCAGTACGTGCAAACAGATGATAGTCTCAAATTCTGTGAGATATGCTTGGATCTAATGGTATTTGCAGAGGCACAAAGAGAAAAATTGTTAGCATGCAACCAGTTGCTGTATGGGGGAGGACTGAGAAATGGACAGGGAGAAGGATGGGAGAGATGAGGACAGAGAAATACCAGAAACAGAACTGCACAACATGTTTTCTGTAGCTCTAGTTCCCAGGATTACAAACAAATTCACTAATTGACATGCCTCATGTGCAGCCACATTAATGTCACAACTATTTCATTTGGCCCAGTGCATGCATTTCACTGACAAACTCTTCTGCCTTTGGATGAAATTGTGGATGGTTTCTACTTTTTGTTTGGTTTTGGGTTTGTTTTTTTTTTTTAAATAGTCTTCTTGGCTCCCAACAGCTTTGCCTGATTAGATTTCCCCTTCTAGCTAAAAAAAATTAGACTGATCTCTTTTGGCAGCTGTGAAATGGTTGCATATTGTGTATGTTTTCTTGATGAGCTTGCATGAAATGGAATTTGTTTTTTTCTTTTGATGGATACACCACTTTTAGCACAGTGTCCCCACAGGATTAGCAAGTGTTTCATTTTTTGGGGGGAATTTTTATGTGCATGTAATGTCATGTATGCCATTTCTATACAGCATTATGAACAGCTGCTTGAACAGGGAAACGGAACTGATTGAGGAATGTTTCTCCAGTGAATGTGCAGTATGATTTGCAATGGTGTGTATAGTTTGCTAATCACGAAGCTTCAGTCGATGCCAAAATTCCATGTGATTCAGGTTTTAATTCTTGCCACTGCCCAGAGCCAAATTCAGGTGCTGTATAATAGATGAAGCTGGCTGTGCTGGGTCTGCCCGAAGAGCGATTTAGCCCCGTGTCCTGTAATGACAGTGCCCAGACGTGGATGCCTGGGGAAAAGGGCAGATGCACGCGGTACTTCTTACTTCCTTGCTTCCTCAGCCTCCAGTCTTTTTTAGCTCAGACTCCCTGAGCTCCCGGTTTCTGCGTATTTTAGAGCCCACAATGGAGAGAGAGAGGAGGTGCAACTGCCACTGCAGACAGCAGATATTACACTGAAAAGCACCGTGGGTGAATATGATTGCTCTGTCTTCTTGTATGGTTGTGTGCATGAGCCTCAGTCTAGCCTGTGTTTCAGGGTAATGCTATTACTAAGAATAAAATCAATGAATGACAAAGGAGATGTTCCGAGACAACAAGGAAAAGGCCAAAATGAGTATAAAAGGGTAATAATATTATATGAGATCTTTATTATTATAATAAGATAAAGTGGCTGGCATTCTGCCATTCTGTTGTCCAATGTTTAATTTAGCCATGAAGGTATTTTTTGAAATTATATTCAAGAGAGTCCGGAGGGGGGCGGAGGGGCAAGGAATCTATTCTCTCTTGAAATTAAAAGCTTTTGTGAGGTGGATGTAGGATCATGTAATTGTTTTCTCTGACAGGACTTCTCAAGATCAAATTCAAATGCAAGAAACACTAAGTACTAGAATAATTAGCAGAGTATTTTGATTTTAGGTACTGTTGGCTTGCCTGCTCAGTGAAACTCTTCAGTACTGGTAGGAGCCTTTAATGGCTAATGGGGAATCACAGACTCTGGCCTTGTAGGCTGCAGCTGGACCTCCAGCTGAAGCTGTTTTAGCTGTGGATTGCCAGAAAAACCTCCCCCATGCCTTCCTTTCCTCTGTTTCCCATTCTGTGGCTTCCCAAGGGGCGGCTGAGCCAAATGTGTGGGGTGGGTGGGCGGGCAGAGGGGGCTCCTACAGGATTAGTTTTCAGGCTGATCTGAGAGCTGTTCAGCTCATCACACTGCTGTACATTGGTGACTTGTGCGGGGGAAGCGATAGAAAGGTGCAGATGAGGAAACAAAACGGCCAACTGAACCTATGCGCAGCAGCTTCTTGTTAGATCCATTTAAGCTAGCACTAAAGCTGAAGTCCCGGGGCTGTACGTTTGGTTTTTCCTACCATGACTGCCGGCAGAGCGCTGCATCTCTGGACAGGCTTCAGCCCAGTGCCTACCTGTACAGCCAAGTGGCTCTTAAAGCTGGGGCTTACGAGGCTTTCAGAGCCAGTGTAGACCATCCACGAGGCATTGCCTTCTCCAGCTTGGTGGATCTCTGTGGAGCAAAGAGTCTTCCCAGGGCATGGAGACATATGGTTGGTCCGTGGCTCTGGGGCAGGATGCCAGGGATGCGGGCAGTGCTACAGCTGAACCCTAGCTTGAACTCTGTGACTGGCTGGTTTCAAGTAAAGCATTCTGGCCTCATCATGAGGGTATTTTTCCAGCTGAATTTGGTTACACGGGAGTATTTTCAATCAGGTGCCATCACAAATCTTCAGTTTGGAGTAGGGGCAACGAAGAAGTTATTTTCTGAGTTATATGAGGCAACTTTAAATTTAGCTTATGGATCTCCTGAAGGAGCAGGTCTCCAATGGATGCTTTTTCAACCAAATTTTATTTAAATATAACTGCCTTTAAACCTGCCTGAAGTGGTAATTGTGGGTTCACCCTTTGACACCAAATTTGAACTTGCAAACAGGAAAAAGGAAGTGTTCAACGGGAACTCCACTGGAGTTACCACTGGTGAATTGAAAAAACCCTGTAAAACGTCTGTAGTTTTCTTTGAAATTTTCTTATTGCTTGTAAAAATTATATTGGATGTACAACATTCAAGAATGAAATCCTGTTTAACTACTGAAAAACAGCAGATAAATGCAGTTCATCTCCAAAGAAGGAGGGAAAGAAAAAAGCAAATGGGAAAACATAGTGTCCTGGAAAGGGTTACTGTAAGAATTTTTTTACCCTTTCCCCTCAAGGTAGTAGCCAAACAATGACAATTTTATTGACTTGTAGCTGTTACAAGTAGGGTTTTGCTTGTACTCTTGCAGCAGTTTACACTGCGCTTAACTGTTTCTTTGTGGTTGCAGCAGATCATGTAATATCTCCCTGCATAACAGCTGGAACGGCTCCAGCTATTCAGAGCCCAAAACTGGAAGAGCTGCTAACAAAGGAGGTCTATGCAAAATCCAGCATTATTTTAGCATATTGAGCATACTGGGCTCTGCCTTCCTCCTCCTCCCTCCTCTTCTTCCGTTTACAATTTCCTTTGCTTGTGTATCTGTTTCTGAAGTCGCTTAGCCTCTGTCCTCACCTAACCTTTTGACTTCCCTCTGTTTTTTCACCTCTCCTTACTTCCTTTGATTTCACCTTGCGACTTTTGGACACCAAAGGTAGTTCTGGTAAACATAAGGTTGGGTTGGTTGTTTGGGGTGTTTGTGTGTGCGCATATGCTGGGGTGGGGTGTACTGTGACTTACATTAGCTTATGTTAAGGCTGTAGTGAACCCCAATTTCACACCAGTCTGTCCTCCCTACCCACAATGTCTCTTTTTCCCTCTTCCTTTAAGCGAGCTGGTCCTTTTTCTCATGAACTGTGCTTTTCTCTTGCTGCTCACTCTCATAACAAATATGCTTGCTCCAGTTCTTTTGCTTCCTTGTTGGCTTCCTCTGCAGTTGCAGCTACCTTCTGCCCCTTTACATCACAGAAACAGCCTCATCCAGCTACTGATGCCTTTTCCCACGCTGCAGCCTTCCTGTTTCTTTTCTGGGATTGTTTCTCTGCATGGGCAGGTCCAATTGTTTCTTTGTGTTCAACAGCTTTTGTCCTCCAAGTCCATCCCCTCCATGGGAGTGATCACAGCTACCATATCCTTAACCTTGCCTTTCTTCACTCTGCACGCTGGTACCATCGCCGATGCCCATGGGGTCTCGGTTCCATTTTCAGCTCTCCCCAAGGAAGAGGCACTGGGTATGCAGTCTGCAATTTGGGCTGGCCACTGACACCAATGCCCTTCTTTGAAGTACCTTTTCATAAAAACCTGCAGTCCCTTCCTCCTGCCAGAGTGAAGTTTATGCCCAGGAATATGCTTTCTGGGCGAGAACAAGGTGCAGCTCAGCGATACGAGTGATGCAACCGCCCTAGCTGGTCATGTGGTGGGACGGAAATCAGCAGGAAACACCATTGGTTCCTGGGTGTCCTGGTAAGTGTAATGCAAAACAGTCCCTCAGAATAGCAATTGTCACTTGAAAAATATGACTCATTTTCAAATTCTTGGCTGTTTTTACTGTATAAACCATTTGTAGGGCTCTAATGACTCAGTGTGAATACTTGCCTGCGCAGCTTGTGAAAGGCGAGGTCAGTGCTAGAATTAGTCCCGACTGGAGTCTGCCACGATGCTTCTTGTGGGGAGGCGGCCCTGAATGAAAGGGGACCCTAGGCGCTGGCAGCTGTATTCCAACACAGGGTGAAAAGCACCAAGAAGTGACTTCCAGTACTAACCTGACCAGCCGCTGAAAACAGATGCCTTTTTGTCTGGCTTTTGTTTTCAAATGGCCAATAAGAACAGATCAGCACTGGCACCATTGTCTGTAATAAATGTGTTTTCACCCAGTGGAAGACTGCGTCGTGTTGTAAACAATTATGGCACTGAGTAAAGCATAATCGATCACAGAAGTGCCACAAAGCATACATTTGCCAAAGCATGGTTCAAAGATCAGGATCCGTATAATGGAGCTAGCACACTTCAGACAGTGTGGCAGGGGAGTTGGAACTAGATGGTTCTTTAAGGTCTCTTCCAACCCAAACCATTCTATGAGTCTGTGAAAAGGAGCCATCAGGATTCTCTGGGATGAAATATAAAATGGAGGGTCTTTTTATGACTTCATAGCCCTTTACTGCTATTGCATTTTCTGCATCACAGCAGAGCTCTGTCTTCTGCTTGTCAGAAGGTCCCTCACTCCGGTAAATTGGTATTTTGTATTCTGAGTAACTAAAAAATAAATGCCATGTTTCTTATCAGATGCAGACTTAGTTTACTGTTGTGCAGTGAGAGATCTTTCTGCATGCTGTGGGTCCTGTTCATTGCTATATTCTTGAAGCTTTATGTTGGGGTCACTCTGCTAAAATCAGGAATGGCAAATTCAGGTGTCCAGAGACACCCCACAATATGTGACCAAAGGATAAAAATTTGGGTCCTACAGGGAATATTATAGCTTTCTAAAGGCTACATCCTGTGGCTGTATCTTCTCACATTTCTCCTTTTCTTCTACCCCTGGGCAGATCATCTTTTTTTCACAAACGAAAGGTTCCCTCCTCCTAGCCAAACCTTGTGCTGATGTAGGTCAAGTTAAGCTGCTTTGAAACTCTGGGTATCTATACAGCTCTTCAAGATACAGATAAGAAGGAAGTTTCTTTGCAGAAGCAGGTGGATGAAATATAAGGGGTTTTGAAGCTGTAACACAAAGATGTCTCTCCTCCAAAGAGATAAGCAGATCCATACAGAGCTGTGAGGCTTTAGGCATAAAGGTTAGAGTGTATGGAGAGAGAGGTGGTGAAGATCTGGAAAAAAAAACCCAACAGGTAAGGTAGGAAAGCTAATCCTGACTTAGAACATTTAGGCTGACCCCAAGAACAAGCCAAGAGATCAAGTCTACTAAGAGAAGACTTGAATTTGTGAGCAGCTTGTGTGTTTCATTTTCTGCTTTTTCTTTGATTCATTCTGGGCACAGAAGTTACCACCTGGCTCCATCACCACTTTCTCCTCTCCCCTGATGAGAGCAATCAATGAGACACTGAGTTTTGATTAGCTGCTTTTAACGGAAGGGTGACAAGCACCATGGTGTTCGCCTTCCTTCTGTATGCGGCTGTAATAACAAATTCAGTCTGCCCAGCCTTCTACAGTCTCCTACAGGGTTTTCTGAAACACTCTGTAGGGAAGCTGAGGTTTACATGACAGGATAGGCGAGGCCAGCTTCCTGCTTATGATCTCCTCCTGACACCCACACCGAATCGATGCCTGCAGGCTTCCCGGCAGTGGCTGCTTACATGTGGTGCTCGACAGAGATGCACCGGGTAGTTTCCACCCAGGTCAGCAGAAGCTCAGACAGACTGACCGCATCAGTTATATTCAGGTCATGTTGTCAAACTTTAAAGTATTTGGAGGGAAACATCATCACAGAGGAGTACACGGTGCACCTGAGAGGGATGAGGATTAACTAGAAGCAATAAAGGGAATATAACTAAGTGAAGGCATGTTTTCTATATTTAAGGAAAGATAATATAGAAGAACTTTTTAAAGGAAGCTTTTTCATTCTATTCATTTGAATTTGTTACCAGTATATCAACCCTGCTCACAACTGAGAGAAAATCTAACTTCGAATTGTTTATCTTCTCTAACACAGTTACCTGCAATTACGTTTTTCAATAGAGATCTCACAAACCCAAACACAGTATTAAGTAAGTTCTTATTCAAACAGAAATGTCAGAGTACTGGAGTACTTACAGCAAAACAACTCTCCAAATCTGCCACATCTAGACTATACCTTTCTGCCCCAGGAAAAAAGTCTTCTTAGAACAATTATTTTTTTATTCTTTATTGCCAGTGTGATACAGCTGAAGATGGTAGAAAACTCCAAGTATGTTTTACTTGAGCTCATAGTATGGGCATGCTACAGAAGGCTGTAATGAAATGGCTGCTAGACAGATTAGTACAAAATTAGTGAATGACATTCTTAAGATCACAGTTTTCATTGTTTTTACTGTTCTTTGATAGCATTTGTCAAACTCGGCAGAAATCCCTCCTGCCATCATACAGGGAAGTTGAGCACTTCCTGTAACAAAGGAAACAATGATCAACAGGTGCTGTCAAACCTCCTGAAACCTTCTGCACCATTTTTTGGCATTAGTTTCCGGCAAAATTTCACAAGTGGCCTGTCTCCCTTGGTCTGACTACTGGCTTGTATTCTTTCCCAAATGGATTCTTTGAAAGCAAGTAAAATGCTCATAGACCAGCAAAGCTGAGAGAAGGATAGAGCAAACTCTTGACGCCCCCCTTCTCAAGATACAGTGTAGTGGTGCAGACCTCCTCCCCACCCCGAGCTGCTCAGTACTTGGCGCAATCTCTTCCCCCTTTTCTGGGCTGCATACCTGAGGAGCAGACCAGAGCGTTAAGGCACCCCCTTAATGTGCCTCCTCTTGCTTCCTTGAGAATGGCCTGGTACATCTGTGCTCCAACCGTAACGTTCTTGTTCCCTTATTACTTGGGAACAATAGTGATAATTCATCACCTCCTGACAACCTGGCGCACCTGTGCCTGAGCTGTGCCCCAAAAGGGGGGGATAACAGAAAGTTCTGAGTCTACACAACGGGTGGAAGGTACCAGAATATCTTGTCATCCAAGCTAGGCCAAAGTGGAAAAGTACCTCACAAAAGTCAATTATCTCAGACCCTATAAATAGCAATTCTAAGTGAGACCCTTTGGAGCTCTCCTGGATCGCAGTGGGCTGTGACCAGTGCCCCCACCTCAACTGAGACACCTCTCAAGGCACAGACTTTGTGAGAATCATCTGCCGGGGCGAAGCCAGCCTTCTCCAGTCTCGACTATCGCCTGTTGAGGGATGCCCGTGCATTGTGAGTATTTACTCTAAACTCAGAGAGGGAAATCCTAACTATAAGCTAGCTTCCTTCATCCACCTCTCTACATATACGTCTTCAAATACATGCATTTGCCTTTACGAGTGTAGGTGGTATATATCACTGGGCCCAAATATCTCTGTATCTCTCTTATGTTTTATGTTTATATATATATATCTACATCTATCTATACGCTTTAAGATACCTTATAGTAAGTTAGTTTGAATCTTGTCATCTTCAAATCTGTTTCTAAATTGCTGTTTTGATCATAATATATTTTACTGAATTATTTGTAAATCTTTAAAATTAGTCAATCATTAAGTGCTGCTAAAATTTAACCTTTGATTTACCTTATACAATTAATAAATTCTGAATTGACTAAATTGTAACTGTGTCAAACACCTTCATCCGCAACATACAGTGAGAAACTTCAGCCCTAAAACTAGAGGAGGGATGGGAAACTTTTGGTCCAGGGGATGCCTACAATCTACAGTTTAATTCTTCATGTTACTACTGAGTAACACTAAGATGTCATTTGAAGTATTGCCATCCTTTGAAAGCCACAGAAACAGGAAAATATTTTGAATGAACAATTGCAATTAGTGAGTCAAGAGGAATATTATTAGAAATAATTATTCTGTACTCCTGAGCTTAAAACATTCATCTTTGTTGACCTTCACAACAGGTAGCTAAGGCATGTGAGTGACTAGTGTCTCTCAGCCACTTCTGGGATGGAGTACTGAGATACAGCCACTCTTAATTACTTAAGACCAGGAATGGAAAAGAACAGAGTAAAACTAGCCAGTAAGTGAAAGACTAGCATTATTCAGTTTGTTATTTACTCTCAATAAAAATCTCTCAACCCTGCTCATACCAGTGTTGCCTGGGAATAACTGCAAAATGTCAGGGCTGTTACTAGGAGGCTGAAAGACAGACATTTCCAACAACACGAAGCCCCGGAGCAATAGCTATGTGTTAGCTAATACCTGAGAAAGCCCTGGTAATGGTGTTTGCTGAGGGGAGGAATACATCAAGAGGAGGAAATGGCAAACAAAAATAAATTTCGCAATCCTCTCAGAGCCTCCTGTGGAAACTCCCCACTTATGAACAGTATTCATACAGAAAAGGTCGTGCTCCTACCCTCCGTTTACTTAAGCTCACAGGCACTGATGTCATAGGCCAGGTTTTTCCCAAGTTTTCTTTCAAGCCTTTGTCAGATAACACCCAGCCATTTCCTAAAACATTAATACATCAACATTAAAGTGGAAAGCAGTGAGGCTGCAGGAACTGGGACGGGCCACACGCAGGCACGTTGTTACACCACTGAAGCCTACTGATAGTTTGGGCCAAACTCCAGGCAGGAGTATGTGCCGCATGTGCGCATGCACGTGCAGCTGCCTTGCGGAGGCACACTGCAGCATTGACATCCCAGGGAGCTGGCTGAGAGCCAGCGTGAAAAGAAGCAGCATCGCACTAATTTCTTCTTCTTTTTTTTTATTTAACATTTGACAAACTTGGAGAGAAGCCCAGGCTGCAAAATTTGGATGCAAAATTCAAACAGCTCAGAAGCTGAAAATGTTCACGTACAGGCTCTTCATTTATGCCTAGTCTTTTTTTATAGGTCATACAGAGATGACTTAATTGCTCTTACTGTAACTTACAATTAGTAATACAGTGATTTTTTTGTATGTTGGTGCACAGCAGAGCTATACTCCAAAAAAAATGGCAATGTTTAAGAGTAGGTGGGCATTTGTTTTCCTTTTCAAGAAAGAATTTTCCCTGAAGTTCCTCTCTTTCAGGTAGGGGAAGAGGGGAAGAAGGCCTTTGATGCCATCAGCAGAAAAAAGTGAGAATATTTTGACCAGATCTGAGAGTTGTTTGTAATAGTGGTTTCTCAAAGTCATGTGAACTTCTGGTTCACCTTCCTGCACAGCACTCACTGACGCCAGTGTAAATTATTAACTTGTGTCATTACCAAAATACTGAATGCTTAGCATACGATTGAAAGCCACTATTAAAGTCTTGCAATTTCAATATTAAGTCACTAACTCCATAGGAGGTTCTCTATGCAAGAATTGGATTAAGAGGTAAAATCCAGCCCTTACTTTGCACTTTTTACCAGCACAGAACATTCAGCAAATCATGCCATCTGCTGACATTAGAAGATAATGGGGATTGGAATATTACATGCATTACTGTCATACTGTAATAAATGTAACATCACTCCCAAACATCCTAAATGGCCTGTAACCAGCACCTTTAACAAGGTACCAAACGCTAAGGCTACTTCCAGTTCCAAGGCACCTGCATTCATTACATCCTAGCCTAGAGATAATATAGCCCAGGGAAATAAGACATGGAGTCATATTATGAAGTTCAGAGGGATTTCAGAGCTGCAGAAACCCTAAGAAGTAACACGTTGCCAGTGTTCCTTTCCTGGAGCTTTGAAGAGTAGAGGCAGGAGAGCGAGCTGGCTACTGATGAGCCTTCCTCAGCCACACATTTCCAAGAGCCAAGTCTCAGCTCTCCCTGGGGCCACATATGAGACTGAACTGTCCTCATGCCAAGGACAAAACACGTGACTTCTCTGACCACATTCAGAAAATGAAGCTCCTTGTTTGTCCCTCTGCACTACTTCTGTCTGTAGCTAGCTTCTATTTGGCTTCTGCATGACGTGTAACAGTGACGCCATGCCTCCATGCTGATGTATTTCAGAGTAGCGAAAATGTTAAGAGACCGTGGAAGAAGAGAAATCCATACAAAAGTTAACTCTTATGAATAGTCCTTTTGCCCCAAATATTCTTCAGAAGAAGAGAGACTGTTTTATAGCACAGCACAGCTTCACGTGCATCCTGCTAACTTAGGGACACCTTCGTTTTGTTAGTCTTCCGTTCTGACATTGCATTAGATAATGAGCAATGTATGGAATAATGTGAATCAAGTGATTTTAATGTGGCTTCTGCTTCCTGCATTGATCCAGCAGTGGGATAATTACACAGATAATTGCCTTTTTAGAACAGCCTTTCAGGCTGCTTGTGACAGACCTCATTGCTCTCCTCATGTTTTTAAGTAAGGTGGTGCGGCCACTTGCTGGATTAGTAAAGACTGTTTTCAAAGCAGGGTCAAGTGGTTTTACTGTCTAAATGGGCAAATGCCATTCTTGGCCAGATGACAGTTAAGGGTCACCTATCACTCTTGAGACAACAACAGAAGTGTCTTGCTTAGATTAATGCACTTTCAGACAATACCGTGAAAAATAATGTAGATCAATGACATAATTAGCACACTATTTTAGAATTACTTTGGCATAAAGGCGACTAGCTTTTCTTCTGGAGATTTTTTCTACCACATTAGAGGGGTTTTGGCCATGCTTGTCTCAACAGATTCACTTCTAATAGAATAAGAGGCTCAATTCGTAAGGGAAGGTTTTTGATTAATTGTGTTTGTTATAGTAGCATGAAGGAGGAGGGGGGGGGGTTGAAAGTATTTACATAAACAGCATTTATACAGCACAACATTTACAATCCAAAAACGTCAGTGAGCTGCTTTGCAGGCAATGCAGAAGGGGATTGCTTTATCTTAAGTTGAAGTAAACCTGCTGTTAAAGTAAACATGCAGTAGCAACACCACCTAACAAAGGGAACATGAATAATAACTTTTCTAATTTAAGCTGAATGTGGGAGGATATAGGTAGGCAGCAAAAGAAGTTGGAAACTGATTTCCAGTGTGATTCATAGAGATTTTCAGCAGTTGCTTGCACAGGTAAATTATAAAAGTTGGCATTTACATATAGCTTTTCACTTATTAAAATCTGATGGGTTTAGGGCTTTTTCTTTTTGGCAAATGAAATACTGAAGCACAAAGTTAAGAAACTAGCTCATGGTACTGAATGTGTCAAGTGTCTTGACTTTCAGACACAGAACTGATCCACTGATTCTGCAAAATACTGCTCAACTTGAAGTGAGAGAAATTAATTGTAAGATGAATGGAATTGCCTACAGGAGTCAGAGGAGGATTTTAATAACACTGGAATTTTACCAATATTGTCTGTGGCTTATGAAAAATGGTAATCCATCCAAAATGATGTACTAGTACTTTAATAACGTTATCTCTTTGTTCTGCACTTCTTCATTACCAATAGCATCTAGAATCACTCCTTCCCTAAACATTTACCAAGACAAAGGGAGCTCCCTTGTTGCCATTACATTTCCAGCCACTTCCTCCTACATTTCTCTCCTGATTCTGTATTACACAACTAGATTTGGCAACATTTTTCCTTAAGAGAGATCAAAATTAGGTGTTCTAACACAAGAAGAGAAAACAAGAATAATCTGAATGATATCCATGGAGCTCTACTACATACAATAAATGAAAGCAGCATTTGACCCAATGCTAATATGAAGTGACTCTGAAACAGTGATGACACATGGAGAAAAATTAGGAAGCCAACAGTAATTTCCACACAGTACTTTCCACATTCTTTGGTCTTATATAGATTTCATTACCATTGCTTCTGTTAGAGGCAATGTAAAAATAAAAATAATTTCAAAACCCATCCGTACCAGTATGTCTAGAAGACCACTCCAAACCAAAAAAAACAAAAAAAAAAGCATAGGGAGGAATAGGGTGGTTGTCCATGCATAAATTTGTGTAGGGCGGATTACTAAATTACTAAATTTAATTTAATTACATTAGTTTGTTGCTTAATTCACAAATTTCAATTTGAAGCAACAATTTACTTTTACTTGCAGCTGATACCAATTTTGACCCAGCCTTTTAGAAAGGGTAATGCTGTATTATTTCAATATCATCAGTACTTTATACTAATTGTATGTAAATGGCAATAACAGACATTTTAAATTCAAGGTCTTTGCAAGCATTTTCTTTCAGCACTGTAGAATATCAAGATTACAGTCTGTCAGTACCATTCCATAAACTTTCACACTACATAACAATCACCAATGAAGTAGAGACATGTTCATTAATAAGAATTTATTAGTTTATTTGGAAGGGATCTGCAGTAAATCTTTACGGGACAAAACCAAACATTGCTCCGTGTTGAGTCCAATGTGTGCATGTTACTTCTTACAAGCGCATGACAAGCATTTTGTTAAAAACAAAAAAGAAAAAAAAATGCCCCCTCCCCCCAACAAAAAGGGGACCTCTAAACTAACAAAAAAGCAAATGGTAGAAAACTGTATTTTGGGCAAACCAAGTTAGGTCCAAACAACTTTAATAGGCACCTACTGTGGCTTCTGGAATCATTGTTGCATGCATATCTCTAGTCATATTGGATTTCTCTTTCAGCTTTGACTGGAGTAATGTGTGTTCCATTACACCAATTTGTATGTCCATCTGAATGGTTTCTTGCTTCAGTTTTGTTAAGGCCTGTTTAATCTTCACTAGAGGAGCTGTTAAAAAAAAAAAAAAGATCAACACAACAGTTCAACTGCGCGTCAGCTACTTAACACAAAAGCATTATTTTCTATAATTCACTCCTTAAAATTGAAGAGTTGAATGAACAAAAGGGTGTTCTACTCTAAAGACATGATTGTACTGATACATCATTTTTAATATGCAAGACACTTTAAATATAGAAATAGGCGATGACAATTTTCTGTCTTCTTGACATCTAAGATCTGCATAAAGATGTGCATCAACATTAAGATAGGTTTGTCAATGATGTGTTTTGCTGAGCTGAAAGCCTCATCCTGATAGCTGACTTGGGATTTGGTAGAGAACTGAAAAGAACTTCAACAGGAGGTCATGTTACCTGTAAAAAACCTATTAAAATGTTTTGTACGCCACGCGTTTTTTCTAATCCCTCACTTCCCACTAATATTGCCCTAGGTATGCTGCTGCTGCATCACATTGCTCCTTATAATTCTGGGCTCTAGATCTTATCCTGACTCTTGGCCACGCCATAATACAAAAAAAAGGTGTTGTGAGGCAAGTGAGTAGCTCCTTCACAGTGAAGCAAGGGTACACAAAATTTCCTTATACAATAACACTTACAACTACTTAAGGAAATTAGCTGTAATGGTTACAGTTAAATATGGATACAGCTTGCATATTTAGCCCTACTGTAACATGCATCAATTTATTTCTGCATTCATACTCCTTATACATTTGCAACAGAACGCATTTATCAGGAAAAATCTCAAACAACCAAATCCCAAGTCTGACACAAACTAACTCAAACAGGTATGTAGTTTTAAATATTAAAAAAGTCCAAACATCAAAACACCAAAATGAATTTTGTCACTGACTCCAGCCAGCCTTAGTCAGAGAATCTAATAGCTACTGCCAGTAACTACTACAGAGTAAAAAGGGCTTGAACCTGTAATGTGTTAATTTCTTCCAGCAAGTTGATAACTATTCAAAGCAAACACAAACCCCATTTTTTTTTTTTTTAGATTTTTACAAATAATTTACCAAAGGGGGGGAAATCCTGGAATTTCTACCTTCTGCAGACTTATGTAACCTTTTCAAAGAGGTTTAGACTCCCGATTTTCTTAGACACCTTTTAAAGTTTTAACACCAATATTTTAGACTAGTCACTCGTTCTGGTCTTGTTTTATTTTTCTTTAATAAAGGACAAATTATGTACCTGTCACTGAGAAAATGGGTGTTTGGTTTGAAGCAAAAACATACTTACCACCATCAGTCATACTGCTTCCTTTCTCTTCTGTTTCCTGCTTTACTCTTTCTAATAATTCTGTAATCTTAAAATAGATATTTTTTCCTTAATTGAACCAGATGAATGTCAAGAAGTTAAAAAAAGAAAATAAAAAATTCTCTGCTGAATAAACACATTAGTTAAAAAAAGAAATAATCTTAGTTGTTGTATATGGAGGAACAATTTTTTCCAAACATTAAGAAAATTTTAATTTGCATAAATTAATGTTGTAAAAATTACAGCAATAAGAGTAACAAGTTGGCCAAACAGCATAGCGTTACTGAGAATTTGTGCATACCAAAACAATAAAAACAACAGTGTAAGTGTTGTAGTATGATGCTGGATAAGGACCCATATTCCTGCAGACCAAGTTTCACCACATGACCATGCCAGTTGCCCTTCTGGAAGCATCAGGACTTAAGCAGGTGAAGTGGGAACCTGAGGAACAGCACTGCAGCGAAAGATGGTGCAGCAGTCAAACCTGCTGGCATCGGCACGAGTATGGGTATGTAAAATGCAAGAATGAAGAATAAAAGTGCATTTCAGCACTGACTATCTATTGACCAGTTTGCCTTTGTAGACAGTGAAGAAAAAGCAAGTATGTGATTTGAAGGTACAGTCTAGGTAATTATTTAGTATTTTTGTCTAGAATAGAAAAATTGTCCTTCATTAAGGCTTCAATAAGCCTTTTCAGTAACAAAACAGAAACATTGCTGCATTGTTAATGCATACCTACAGCAGTACTGATATCACTGAGTGGGCTGAGATTTGACTGCATGCCTGAAAGCAGATCAGCAGTAATACCCAACGTGTCTAGCTTATCTCAGCTATGCACCACTGCATCCACATAGGCTGCCCGCTAGTAACGTATTCATCATTACTCATCGGCCAATAATTTCTGAAGTACAAACACATTATAAATCTGAAGTCTTTGTAAAGTATTCTCTTTTTTTAAACTTACTTCCTTGAGAGTGAAATAGAAAGAAGCTCTAATTCGGCAGAATCGATACACTCAGAAATCTTTGTGAGAAAATTCTCGTTAAACTGCTGTGTTTATTACCTGCTGCAGTTGGACTAGATGATCATTCTGGTCCCTTCCAACTAAACTATTCTATTCTATTCTAAAAAGTCTCAAACCTGTTTTTCAATTTCTAGCGCATTCTTATGGTGTGATATAGTTGATCTGACTGTTCCAGACACTTTATTACCTTATAAATGAAGTGGGTTTTTCAAACCCAAACAACAGAGTTGTTAAAAAAAATTCTGAATTAAACAAAAGGTTGAAAAATTTGGAAATCAGGCAGTAATTCTAAATGAAATGTCATGAAGCACTCAACAAGTTGAGGCAGTTAAGAGCCTGGGGATTTTTCTTTAAATTTGGCAGAGCACTGATTTAAAAAACCAAAAAACCCCAACCAACCAAAAAAACCCCAATAGAAAACCAGTTTTAGATATTAAGATAATTTGACTGGTATGGAAAGGTTACTATTTAGTCAAATACTGCTTTTAAGTGCTTGGAAGATGAAAATTTCAAAATGTTAATTTTAACTAAAAATAGAGAGTTAAGCTTTTCTTCTTCCAAAGAATTTATGGACATCATTAATCCTCAATAACTCTGGGACACAGGGTATAAAATACAGAACATTTACCCTCTTTTACAAACTGGGGAAATTAAAAGCTCACAATAGTTTGCCCAAATTCACAAGTTAAAAATCAATGGCAGCCTGGGTTTAAAACTTAGGGACTGGACTAGATCACCTCTCCTAAACAAACAGGTGAATCTTTAACCCAGAAAGAACTGTGTTCATCAAACTGCAAACACGTAATGCCAACTCTCTGAAGATTGTTTTAAAATAAGCAAAGGAAATTATGTGAAGATGTGTTTTACCTCAGAAAGCACTCTAATCCTCTCAGTTACTCCTCCACTTCCCTCCTGGTACTTCTCTTTAGCCTGGAAAGAAACATGTTTTTTGCTGTAATGACAAAGCTGCAGAGATGTGTGCAGATAGCTCAGAGAGAACAACAAAACTTGCTCTCACACGTCCCAATTCCAGAAACTCCCCCAAAGCCCCAATGTCATTTACAGTGCTACATCTATAAGGACAGGCTTGAAACATCAGCCCCTGTAATGACTATCATTCAAAAATTTAAAGCAGTTTTAAGAATTTTAATAGCCCTAATACGTACACAATAAGAAGTATGTTTTCTAATCATTTACATGAGGAGATAAGCATAAAGAAAATTTGCCAGAATGCAGACGGAACTGAATCCCAAAACCCAGAATATTTATTTGTCAACAGTAAATTACTAACTTGATGTCTCTTAAAGTTTAATAGCAAGGTAAACAGAAAGCACAGAGGTCAAATCCTGTTATGTGTTGGTCTTATTTTAATGTCATGCCCACAAATAGGAAGGCTACCCAAATGGCAGCTTATAGAGGCCTCCTAACTAGGGGATCAAAAAGCTTCACAAACAGCACTTTATTGGCATGAAATTAAATGAAGAAGTAATCAGAGTGCTTTGTGCACGTTAGTACAAGTAATCAATATAAGACATGAGTGCTGGACTGAGACTGTAGTTTTTCCACTCATCACAGATGTGTGAATTTCACAGGGAAAGCAGAACTAGCAATTTACTAGCTGCTCAAGATTGGCAACAGATTTACATAATATTCAGGCAAAAAAACATTTACTTTCCCCTGTAGAATAGTTGAATAAAAATTGCTAGTTTAGCTTAAAAACTATATAGTTTGACAGCAAATCAGCATTTCCCCTGCTTTATATCCAACAGCAGAATTCGCAGATAACTGCTCCGAGTCTTCTTTGCCTTCACCCTTGCTTAATAGCAAGTTAATACTAGCGAAGGCAACAACAAAAGATTGGTGCATTACCTCCCTCAGCAAGGCTTGTGCTGAACGGTACTCTTGAACCAAGTGCTCCAACTGACTGTTGATGTACTTTTCCCTGCTGTTGATCTTCTCCAATGTTCTGCTGATTTCATTATGGAGTTTGTCGAGGTAACCCTAGAAAATCGTATTCTGTGGGTTGACAGTATGCAGATAGTATGCAGAGAGTATTAAAATGGTGCTGTAATTAAGAAAGGATATGGAAGCCTACAACTGAGAGAAAAAAAAAATACAGAAGTGCTGTGTTTGGTCAATAAAAAAAACATTCCTAATGTGTTCTGGTTTGGCCACCTCCAAAACACATATTTCAAGCTTTACTGCTTCCATCTCTCTCCCCCTCCCCCCCAATTAATTACAAATGTCAATGTCAGTAAATTACTCTCACAACAGTATTTGACAGTATTTTGGGGGTTTTATCAGCACTTATTTTCAGATTGTATTACTGTATTATTCTATTTTGCCCTCTGTAGTCAGGATGTACTTATGGTAATGCTATGTTAATGAACCCTAATATCCCTGTTAATCCTCACATATACAACTCTTCCCCCACAAGATATTTTGCCAGTCCCACTGTCCCTAATCATCATATGTTTCCCTTTTTAGTTTTACAGCATTAGCACAAATAAAAGTGAAGAAAAAATAAAAAACAATTTAGTTCTTGACATATATCAAATAAACAAGAAAATAAAAATGCTGGCAAATCAGTGAAATATTCTGCACGTACAAGACATACCCTAGTTTCTTTCAAAGAAGATTCAATTCCATCCTTATGCTGATGCATTTGTTCTACATGAATCCTCCAATCCTAAAAAAGATGCCATAGAGTAAAACATAGGCAAGTACAACTTTTATCTTTCTCTGGTTACCACACAAAGGCTGGTATGCAAGGCAGTGTCAGTTCTCTTTTATACTATTACCGTGTATCATTCTGCCACTGCCAAGTTCAGATCCGGAGGCACTTGCTTAACATGGCACAATTTATAAATTTCTTAAATGTCACATGTGATGCTCAGATCCATGAGCAAACACTGACATCCTCACTGATACCACTGTAGCTATGCTTTTAGATTCTGTGAGATCTTTATGGAACTATTTCGGCTAGAAACCACTCTGGGCACAAATACTGATAATATTGATTACAGCTGCACTAGCTCAGCTTGTTCTTAGACGAAATTAGTGCTTCAAATGCCCAACACCTACCAGTTCCAGATTATCAGATCTTCCCTTTCTGCTCAGCCCTTACTATTATCAGGAGAACAATGAAAAGAAATGAAAGAGGCAGAAATACCTAAACTTGTTTTTCATAGTGGGACAAAATTAGGAAAATTACTAGCAGCTTCTAGGTCATAGGAAACATACATAGACTCAGAGATGGGGGATGAGAAAAGGTGCTGTTTTAACTTGACAGGTAGGCATCTTTTACTTAGAAATCAATTCCATTTTCAAAGCTTTATCACAAATTTTTCCTTATCAGTGCAAACTTTTTACATCTCCCAGACCCAAAGCACAGCTGCAGACAGAGCTTGAATTCAAAATGAAGCAGAGTAGCAGCACTGTGGAATTACTGCTATTTCAGTATTGTGTTTCTGAACATGCTAAAAAATATTTTTAAGATTTTTAAGCTTTTGCACTGTACTGGTCTAGGTGTTAAAAAAAAAGTGATGTTAATAAATCTTTATCACTTGAAATCAAATCTTAGGAGACTTTCTTGTAAAATAGGTACCGTAAGAATACGTAGAAGGTGACAGTGTTTGCTTCAGTAAAATTATCTAATCAAGTACCTTATCAAAAAGAATGCTAAGCAAAACATAGAGAGGCACAAACCTGACCAACAAACAATAATAGAGGCAGTACCAAGAAACAAACCTGGACAGTTATACTAATAGATAAGGGCATGTGGAATGTGAGAATGTTTGTATCAGTACAATTATCTGATCTAAGACCTTGTCAAAGTGGGATAAGGAAAAGGAGAGGGAAAAAACCAAAACCTACAGAGACACAGACCTGCCAGACAAACACTAAGGGAGACAAGGACGAGGAACAAAGCTCATTGGTCACACTAACTTATGGGCTATCAAGAAACTGCAAGCATCACTTCAAAGAAGGTAAACCTGGCCGTTGCAACTGATAAGAATGCAAACGGGGGGGTTCTGGATATTCCAGAAGAGGGTTGGTGCAAACTGATGAAGCAACAGCAACATGCAGGGGAAGGAGACTGGGGAGGAACAAAGTGGGCAAGAGAGAGGAGTGTAAGAGGGGCTGGTCATGTGTAAACTGTTGCCAGTCAGTCCACTTGTCTGACTGAGCCCCGTGCCTGATCACTGCAGTCTGTCCTATCTTCTTAAATTCTTTTAAAATTATCTTTCTTGCAATCTCATGCTCTATCCCATGCATGTGAGTGCTGCAAAGACTAGGCGTTAGCTGCTGGTCAGAAGGGATATGGGGCCAGCAACTGAAATCAGACGAGGGCTGCAGGTGTCCCACACCTGTGGTGCATGCAGCCAGAGAGAGTGGTGGTCTCAGTGCCAGCTACAGTAGCAGGTGAGGGTCTCGGCCACCAAGGCAGGAGCAGCGTGTATCCCAAAATCCAGCAACTGGGAAGGACTACTGTGAGTAAAGCAAGTGAGGGGCTTGCTCAGTGCCAGCAGCTGAAGCGATACTGTGGGTCACAAGCCCATATTGTTGGTGCCAGCTGCTGGGGTGAGCACAGGGAAATGTTTGCATCTTCCCTAAAGCTGCTGTGCATGTGTAAAATTCAACAGCAGACTTAAAAGTGAACTAGCCATCAAGTAGTAGGCCCTGGATCCAGGCCCGGGTATAAGGCAGGCAGAGGGTGTATGCTGGTATTCAGGGGGACTCACAAATGTAGAGTGCCCTTAAGACGAGCGCATGAGTGTGTGAATCTGCTTGCTAGCAAGTGTCAAGCTGGACTAGCTGGCAAGTAGAAGAGCAGTGAAACAGTGAAGAGGGCCCAGGATCCAGGCAGGGGATCAGGTAGACAGAAGGACCATGCCGATAGCTGAGGGATCCATGAACGTGCATGTGCTTGTGAATCTAGAAAGAAGGCGGTGTGTTCTTTCACTACTGAACTCCAATCTTAATTAGCTGAGGAGGAGGAAAGGGGGCCTGGCTGTCTATAGTTATATGTTATGGGACTCCTACAAGTGCTGTTGAAAACTGGGCCTTGTTTATGGCAGTTTGTGTAGCTGGCCATGTCAGTGTCTTCTGTGTGTCTGTGTGACACGTGCTTCTGAACCTGCAAACAAGAAAGAAGCACCAGCTGCATCCATCAGTCTCGGATGGGGACCCGCAGGTCCCCAGGCACACACGGCTGGGCTGCAGCACCTGAGCAAGAGGAATTCCCAATCCTGGAACTCCTGGAGGATACAGCCACTTACAATGTCTCGTAACAGGTACAAACAAATCCTGGCTTAAAGCAGCTGCACACTTAAATGTGTGCCATCCTTCAGTCACAGGCAGTTACACTAATTTGAAGTGAGGCTATCCCCCTGCATAGGACATGCACATAACTACCAAAGGACTGGTAGTTCTCCTGTCTCACTATCTCAGAAGAGCACAGCTGAGCATCTCCACTATTCTCTTCCAGAACAAAACAAAGGCTGGTAGATAAAATGTGCTTATGTTGTATGTGGGGTTTTAAGTTTGTGGAAGACTCAATATCTTTTGTTGGCCTGGTGACAATTGTTCATGATTTGTCAAACTTTGGAGTTTAAATAAAAACAACAAACACCCCCCAAGCACACCTCCCACCCCTGCCCAGGACTTTACAAATAAGTTCTAGTTTCTAATGCCATTGATTAAACCATTAACCTTTTCCTGGTACAATGTATATATGCACCACATAGGAAACAGAACATTATGTTTTTCTTGTAGAATGAAAAAACACCAAACACTTCTCTCCAGTTATTTCTGAAAGCATGATAGCACAGAAGCTAGAAAAAGAAGAATCCTGTTTTCATGTTAATTTTGAAATATTCCTTAAAGCCAAGAGATGGCCCACTAAACTGGAAGTTAGTAAAACCTCAGTTCTTACAGTGGCTTTAATTTTCCATGTATGTCTTTATTAAGTTTTAATTTCTTAGTGTGAGAATCAAGCATGATGTTCTCTGTAACAGATGGGTTTGCTGAGGTTCAGATAAAGATGGCTCAAACTAGGCAATTCTTCACATAAAAGAATGCAGCATAGTGCAAGACAGGCAAGCAATTTAACAGAGAGTTGAGAGCTTAGCCTATTTTTCGCAAGATAATTATCTTTCATTGAATTCTGTACCACTGTTACAGATTGCTCCAATACCCCAACTAGCTGGGTCACAACAAATGAACAATTTCAATACCGCAATGATCTGTGTGTGCTATACAAGCTCCTAGAAAGGTTTATGGCGATGCCAGGAATAGCAGGAGTGTGTCCATGAGTCCTAGGTTTGGACTTTGACTTGCCAAAAGTATATGTCTACTTCTAAGCTGCTCATTCTAGACTCCTTGGAATAGACTATAGAGAGAAATAGTCATTTCTAAGAAATGATGAATTTCATTTTGAGGTAATTATCTGGATAGGTAAGTAAAATCAGTCAAAAAAGTACTTTCTTCTTTTTGCTAAACAAGGAGAGCCCACAATGACTAGATCAGAGGTACAGACCTACTTTATTGCCATTTAAAGTTCAGCATGATGAATTCCATGCAATCAACCTTTCATGTGGTTGACAAATTGAACAGTTGAAAGATAAGCAGTTCCTCAGCTCTCTTCTAGGAAGATGTTTTAATAGCTGCTAAACTGAGGATATTATTTTTCAGAAGTATGAATACATTGGAAATGTTTAACAGTTTAAGAAGTTTCCACTGAATAAATACCTGGAAATAAATACCTGGAAATAAGGTGCCCTGTAAATAGCAGAAAAAATATTGGAAGAAAACCTACTGAAAATTATTGCTTCTAGGGTCAAAGTAAGTGACAAAGATTCAGACACGATAGCGTTGGAGAGCCCATTATTCACAATTCTTGGCATGACCAAAGAAAAAAAGTTGTAAATGGAAAGTAAACAACACTGACTGAAATCACACTTTAATCACCATGTGTACATAACATGCAAAGCCATTCTCGTATACCTTATTGTCAGTCCTGACTGTAACTTTCAGCTGTGGAAGCACACGTTCCACTTCTAGATTCCACTCTGCTGCACCTGTTGTGGACTGTAAAATCTCTTCTTGCTTTGCAGAGTCATTCATATCCTGTGTAAAAATCACAAAGTTTATATAGAAAATATCATCATCATGCACAGCAAGACCTGTTAGAAATCATGTTACAATGGCTTACAGTGTTCATAGTCAGAAAAAAAATTTCTATCCAGAATGATCTAGACTACAGATAGAAGATTTCTTTAATGGCTTTGAATTTATAAAGACTAGAAATTAAAATAAATATATCTTATCTTCATATTTAGAATTGAAAATAATTAAATGTATATAATAATAAACTATACTACATTCCACAAATAGCAAGGGGGGGAAAATTGTAAGACATTCGAGAAACTAATACCATGTTTCCCTAAAAGCCTCTGCAAAAGTTTCTTGGAAATGTTTCCAGCAACCTTATAGTGATAACAGTTTAGAAACTGGATGTAGATTTTTCTTGTAAAATGAGCTGATTCATTTCAGTTGGAATGTTTTTTCAAGTTTAGACTACATAAGGACTCTGACATTTAAATCCAACAGAAATAAATTGCTGCTACAGATGCAAAAATCTCTCAAGAGAGGACTGAAGGGTAACAACTTACTGATCTGTATGTTTGTGCCTTCAGAACATTCAGGTCAATAAAATTGTCTTCATTGTCTGACTCTTCTTCCTTAAAAAAAGTTGCAAAGTAAGACTTCAGTAAGTATTGCACAATCTTTCTCCATAATTTTATTTTGCAGGACAAGGAGTATTAAATTCTAAATTTCTGACACAGAGAGTTTATGATAATGGAGCTTGTGTTTACTTCAAGTCTTATGAGGAGACACAGTATCTGGGACAAGCTGAAAGATGAAAGCTATCTCATATTTCCCTCAGGGTGCCACAGTATGTAAAAACTAAACAAACCCCCCCCCCCCAACTTAAGCCCTCTCACATCAAATGGGCCATTATCAACAATTGTATGGTAACTATAATTTCTTATGTGTTTCCTAAAGCTTTGCATTAAAAATAAAACCAAACAAAAAACCAAACCACAACCAGACCTGAACACAGTTTTCAAGATTATGTTTGCACTACAGATTTGGAGCTGCAGAATAATGCCACATTTTAAAAAGCGTGCAGAATGATACGATTCAAAATGAGGTAATCGATTTGTTTTCTTGCCCATGATACTATGCACTGGCTGATGGTTTTATAGAATTACCTATTAGAGTCTCAAAATTGCATTCCTCAGTGATCATGATTAGCTCAGAGCCCATCACTGCATAAGTCAAAGATGCTTTTGCTGCGTGTTACCCTCCATTTATCTATACTGAATTTCACCTGCCATTATCACCCGTACACTTCATGCTTAGACACTTTGTCCTTCTGTAGCTCTTCTAGTAGCCATTGTCTTTTCCACCAAAGTCAAATTTCATCATTCACCCCCTTCCTAGACAAATCATGAATGCTGAAATAACAGAGGTCTTAGTGTAGAACCCTTCAAGACACAGTGAAAACCTGGGAGCTTATTCCTGTACCTCACTTAGTTTTTAACTGACAGGGACCGATTTATTTTCTTCTGGCATGTTTGACCCCCTAGTCCCCTGAATACTTGCAAGAAATTAATGATGACTAGATTGGGACTATCTTTTGCTAAATGGACAATGTATATTTGTACAGCACTTGGAAAAACATATTAGAACACTACCATAACAACAACAAGACTAGTTATCAGAACTGGGGAACCAAACTGTGCAGCTAGTCTCACTGACTACTGTTCACCTAATTCTCCAAGATTAACAGAACTAGGCTCGTCTCTGTCAGCCTCATCAATTTCATTCAGAAGAATCAAAACCAGAAGAACAATCAATGAACCTCATCGTTAGCATTTAACTACTGAAAATACTGCTAAATTCAATTATGGATACAGCTAATACATCCAGGATGTATCGATATATTGGCAGCAACAATGGACTGGGGGAAAAAAAAATTACATCAGCATATAATCAATCCCTGTAGAACCATTACAGGCTCTAAAAAAATGGTTATCCACTTGGTATAAACCTAGCTCAATGGTTTTATTAACACACAAACTCAGAAGAGCTAATAAAATGTTAGTTGTGAAAATCATGGCCTAAGATACTACCTGAGAGCAAATCCAGAGGTTCTTTGAAGGGTTTCAACTGTGCTTAAGATAATTGTTTCCTCCCCACTTCCCAATTTAAACAGCTTAGACCTTAACAAGACACAGAAAAGAGCAGACAGCTGACTGTTTTCATATTTAAAGCTTTTAGCCCACAGCTTACATTTCTGAGGCTGGTCAAACATGCAACACAGAATGTCTCTTTTTGTTCTCAGAATTATTCAAGACTTTTTTCTGTGGAGACTTCAAAGCTGATAAAAATGCAACCAGACAGCCACATCACAATATCTGCATATTGTATGAAATTTAAGAATAAAAGTTTGGATTTTTTCTGGGCTAATAAAAATGAGAAAAATAACAATACTTCGGAAAACTGTTAGAAGAGGAAGAGAAGCAAACTCTTCAACTGCTACATTCTTGTAGACTACTGTGGCATATAAATTGGGACTATGATCAAAACCATATGACATTACTGGCACTTTATTTCCAACTTTTATGACCTTTAATTTTTCCCAGGTACTTGAAAAATGTGAACACAAAAATGGGACAGTTGTGGCATTTTCTATCCAGTATTGCTCGGCCTTAATACTCCAGAAAATTGTCTTCTCAATTTACTGACACGGCAAGTAAGCACTTCCAGGCTCACAGCTTTTGATATTTTTGTTTTGATCTACATTTATTTTGCACAGAATCATCAGCTTTTGGAGAAATGGGATGTGAAACTAAATTCTTTTTGCAGTTTTAATTGTCTTCAGCTAACTTGCCTCTCCAGAAAAAGTTTAAGTCATCAGTAAAAAGACTGACTTCGAGGAGACTGACAGAGGCCAGTGAAAATTACAATGTCTTGTGATAACATTACACTACCAGAAAACAAGGAGACTTCTACTCTCATAAAAATCATCTTCTGAGAAAGTCAATCAGCAAGAAACAACTTCTGTTCAACATCCATCCATCATTAAGTCCTAAAAGCATATTTGAACTTACAGGTGTATTTCATAGGCTGTTTCATAGACATGACAAGTTCACTGTAATTATTATAGTTAAAAAGCAGGATTAAATAAAACAGTTCATATGCTCAAACATTGCCATCTTGTTGGGAAAAGGTATTTCAAAACAGAAGGACTTATTATGCAGTCAGAAGGGAAGACTGGATATTACCATTTCATTCATGGAATATATAGCGATAAGCTGCCATGACCTTTCTCTACAGAAACAATTCTGCAACCTTTATTTAGGTGGTTTTAAACAAATGCTCAGTTTCCAGTTGTTCTTCTCCATCTACCCTGTTCCCAAATCTTAAGATCAACTAAGTACCAAAGTTACTGTTTCCTCTTTGCAGTGAAATCCAAGTGACAGTAGTGAGCACTCCTCTTAATTAAGCACTGGGCAAATTTTAACCAGATATTAGCCAATTCTGTAAACAGGGATTGAAGTTTCTTTTAACATCAACAGCTTGTATCAGCAGAATACAAACAAGTCTGAATCTATTAAATTTTAATGTATGGTTAGATTCCACTTCACTTTAACTATAAATGCACAAAAGAACATAAGCTCTGTCCCAAAGAGTTAACAATCTTATCTGAAAGGAAACAAAAAACTCTACAGAGAAGCTGACGATGCAGGAAAGGAGACGCTGGAAAAAAGTGCGATGGAACAGGTAGTAGAAAAGACTTCTTAAACAAAGCAAAACAAAATGAACGGTGAGAAAAACTTCCTCATAGCTGACCAATACTAATATAATCAAAACCAGTTAGGTAAACCTACCACGACATCCTCTTCCAGTTTATTAAGCTTTAATTCTGCATCATCTTCTGTTATTTCTTCTTCTTCTAGCTCTTCGGTTGGATATGCTGGCCTGAAATTAGTTCAGAGAACAGCAGAGCTTTTAAACACAGTAAATTGGAAATACCTCTGTAAATTGCTCCTAAGCAAGCAAAGCATGAATGATGTGGAATAGGACTAGACAGTGTCTCACATGCTTAAACAAATAAAATTTATGCTCAGCCTTAAAAGTCTTTGTTTATCTTAAGACTGTCTTAAAAGAGAGGGTTAGTTAGTTACCAAGCAGTACAGTACATTCAGACTGCAAAGACATCGTTTTCTCTTTCAGTCTAACCTCTTAAAATTTAAGTGCAAGTTTTTGGCTTACAGTGGAATTTGTGTACTAAATAGAGGTAACAGTAAATACTTCCAAGGTAGAAATTACTTTGCTATATCCATTTCAAAACCCATCAGAGGGAAGGAATGAAATAAAGAGAACTTTTAAACAATTTTTCATATACTTGAAATTATCTGACATCTAATTTCTCCTAAGATTTCCTTTGGATTTAATAGTCAGTTACTGTACTCTACTTGTAACGTGATCACATACTGTGCATACCTCCAACTGAAGAGGTCAAGATTGATTGATAGGACCTAGAAGAATATTAACATGTTTGAACTCAACTGTCAGATTAACAAGCAGATATGCATAGGAAAATGACAAAAAAAAAAAAAAAGAGTAATCAGTCAAATCTTTATTAATTAGCTAAATCTACTAACGGCCCAAACTCATCCTTGCTGGTAATAGAGTAAATTGCGTGAAATTGCTTTAGGAACTAATTTATCCCACTGCTTCAAGCCTAGTTGAATCTTGCATCTCATGAAAAATCAAGTAAAACATTTTTGGTTATTACTATGTTTTGTCTTTACAACTTACATTTGTTTGCTGGAAAATAATGCATAAGGGAGGATCTTAAAAGCGTACTATACCTTTTCCAGCTAAAGCCAGTGTGTTTCAAGGCTTCTTCAGCTAAACAATCAAGAACATAGCATGCTTGCTCTCCGTAACCTGCCTTTAATTTTGAGGGAGGAAAATCCACGGGCCTTCCCTAAAATAAAAAGATATACTGTTTACTAATGGCTACCCATTAATCAAGCTTCCTCTTAGGGAGTTAACAAGATTTACTACACTAAAACCAAAGTGTCCATTGTGTATGAAGATTTTACCAATGTTAATTCATATTCTTCCCCTATGCAGCTTCAGTCAGGCAACAGAAGGGAAGACAGAACAACCCAAGGAACAGATGCAGTGTAGAAACTCTAAAGCACCTGGTAAAAGGATACTCATGGGGAGCAGAAGAGTCAAAAGCTGCAAGGGAGCTAGATGGTCAAGCACACAAGTGACATGCTGACAAGGCAAGAGGAGCTACATAGGAACTCATGTACTCAGACTTAACCACCAGCTTTTCAACACTGCCTTGTTTGTTCCAGATTTTATTTATAAAATGTTTTATTTTTATTTATTGCTGTCCTAGAGAATAAATATCTCAGTTTTTAATCAAGTAATTTCTTTAGAGAACAGTGTTCTTAATATCATTCACAGCTGTACAACAGTGTTTGTGTATATATATATATGTATGTATGTATATATCTTCCATAAGATCCATACTTCCTGTAAGTTGATACACTCTCCTGACCTTCTGGTGTGGTTTTTTTTTTTACTGTTGAAAAAAATCCAAGTAGTTCCTGGCAGTTTATGCAACCTTTTACTCCTTAACGAAAAAAAATGAAGAAAACATGAACACAATTCTACACCGTTTCCTTCACTATGAATTATACCATCGACCTCGGCAGGAGCATGATCACAAGCACTATGAAAACTTTCAAGATAAAATCTTTGTGAATTATACCACTATAAATGAGCAACATATGTGGCACTATAAAAAGTAAGCCTGATTTAATCCGTTCTATGAATTGTGGAACAAAACTAAATGGAATCATATATTACATTGTAAGACCATTTTTGCAGTGCCAGAAAGTTAGCAAGTAGGTACACACAGTATAAACTTCCAATTAACTAATTAACATGGTACAAACTTCTAGATAGGAAAAGTCTGTCCAGTCCTTGGGAACATAATCTGAAGGTGATGCGCGTGCTTGAAACACACTTGGGAAAACAGCATGTTCAACACTTACAAATGATCGCAATTCTGAGAGTACACTTGATATTATGGCATTGGGGTCATCATATTCTTGTGGCTGTTCGAAGGGATGTCCTGCTTTAGTGATCAGCCAAGCAGCAAGCGTGCAAAACATAAAGAACTGCTCACCAGGATTAGTGGGCAGTGCAAAGTAGTGCCTGTTTAAAAAGGGGAAAGAATGGTAAATAAAGATCTTTTGAGCTCCTGAAGCTCTTACACCATTATAGGCCAGCACAGGCTAGAAAGCAGTTTCTTTAACTGACTTTCTCAGAGTGATCCATTTGAACTAAATTCAGACTAAATTTTCCATGTGCTGCTCATCTGTTTCCTACTTTGAGTAAGCTATTCATCAACATTAGACTTCCAAGGAATCAAATGGAAACTGGGTACTCCTCTCCCCTGCCAGCAGGATTATACAGCTTCAGTTAAACACCACCAAATTAACATTTCCACATAAACCCAAGTTACTCCTCTTATTTACCTGAGCAGTTTCAAATCACAATGAGCTCAATTCTGTTCCCATTTAATTTTATGGATACAGAGTCCATCCCATCACTCCATAAAACATCATCACTGATTAATTAAGAGCCTATACAATGGATTGATTCAAATGTCCCTTGCATAGCATAAAATACATAAAAGCTCAAAAGAATCAGAAGTCAAATATCCGCAATCACCAATAACTTGTAGGCCATAAATAAGCTAAGATTTTGCTAAATATCAGGCATTTTTCACAGGGCAAGTGATTTACAATGCAAGACAAAATTTAAATTTGAAAACCATCCTCTGAATACTTTAGCAAAAGTGATTGATAACTACTGTCAACACCACACAGCAAACAACCTACTCCAAAACCAAAATTAAAATGATCCATTGCTAAAGCTTTATACCTTTACCCATGACATTGGAAGGCAAGGTGGATTTATCTCATCTTTCATGTACTGTAGAACACACTGAAAAATGGTTTAGAAGTGCATATCACTCTCCATTAAAGGGAGCTTAGACAAATAGCTCAAAGAAAGGTATCTGTATTTGGGTATATGACTATACCTCTTTAAAACTAACTAGCTAACGAACTAAATATTGCACCAAATGACCACACAAAAACTTGAAAGGCACTTCCTTGAGGAGGGGAGAACAAATTTACTGAAGCCTCATTGCCTAAAGATATGTGTCCTCTGCCTGCATACTGTCCTCATCCATGGCATTATACCACAGTAACCTCACCTCCTATTCCCTCCTTAACATCCCCAAATACTCTTCCTGACAAGAGAAATACATCCAGTTTCTTTTGCTCCAGAGTTCCCCAAACCTCTTCCCCTTCCCACATTCCTCAGCTACCAGGTGGGCAAGAGGCCGGTGTACCTGAATCAGTGCGTAAGCTCAGATCAAGAGCATGTTTTTGAAGTGATCCCTCCACCCATCCTCACCTACCATGCTTTGGGTCACTTTAGAGAGCAAGGTACACAAACTGGATCTATCTTGGATGACGCTAAATTGAAAGGTGTGGTCCTAACAAGAATTCAGTCCATAAAATCAGACCACAGTTAGTCCCCCAAAAATATGTATCATGTGCACACTGGATTCTCGGAACCAAGCGCTTCCCTGTACAGACACGGCTGCTCGCTAAGGTGGACAAAGGTTTGCCTCCTTGCTCCAAATGTACCGATGGTCCAACAACTGGCTAAAACCATCTTATGGCCACTGAGCTCATACTTGAGGCTCTCTCCCAACATGAGGATAATTTGGACTATAGTTCTTCCCCCTACTAAACTGTTGCTTATAAAAAGCTTAACTGTGGGATATGCTGCTGTGCAACCTGGCTGAAACTGATGGATGGATTTGAAAGTTATTTGGACAGATGGATAGTGGGAGTGCATTGGTCTCGTTTCCCAAGTTTCCTCTCTCCCACCATAATTAAAAAAAAAAATTCTAACATATGAAACAAATCTGTATTAGATATGAAAAGAGACTTAAAAAAAAATGGGTCCAAGCCCCCTTACACATATACACACCCCCAAACAGTTGCCCTGAACACAAGAAACTCATTTAGGGCGGAATTATTTTTTGCACAGATGCACTGGCATGCAAATATTCAGTACCCGCTGGGGGCAGGAAAGGTGCAGTGACTATTTACTTATCACATCTCAGCCTTTAGAGGGACCTCTCGTTTTGAAAGCTTCAAAAATCACATGGGAAGCAGTGAAGTTGACTGGTTTTTATTTGACCTAGGCATCTTGTCATCAGAGAGCAGTTCCCTTCTCTAATCCCCGACCACAGGAGCGTAACCGCCCGCTGGGATTTCTTCCTGCTAACACCCTGGGTGCGCAGCCGGACGCGCACACCCGCGGTATCACTGTCCGACGCCTCTCCCTGCAGCCCGGGCAGCTGCCCACCCTCACGCGTGGAGAGACACTCTCCCGGCCCCCCGCCCGCAGCCACACGGACGCCTTCCGGCCGAGGCCGCCGCCGCCTCCAGCCGCCCGCGGGCCAGGGGCACCTGGAGAGCGGCCGCATGTTGTGGCGCCGTAGCGCCTCCTCCTCGTAGTTCAGCAGCTTCAGCTTGTCCAGCAGGTCCTCCATCAGCACGAACATGTGATAGGCCGCGCCCGGGCCCCGCTCCACCGCCGCCCCCTCCTCGTCCCGCTCCACCGCCGCCCCGCGCCGGGACCCGCCGCTACCCGCGGCCTCCTCCGCCATCTTGGAACCCCTCCGCCGCCGCCCGTAACCGAGGCAACCGTCCCTACCAATCCCCGCCTGCCTCGGCTCCGAAACCCGCCTCCTGCCCCAATCACACACATCCTGTCCAGCGCGGACCACCAATGGCGGCGAGGCATGCGGGAGTCAACACCCAATCACTGCTCCACAGCGGCGTGACAGGCCCCACTCACCTGGGCTCTACGTACTACACGACGCCGCCGAGAGGGAGGGAACGTAAAGCATCGTGTGTCGCCACTTCCGCTACTTCCGCCCGGGGGCGGGGAGGGATGTCTCCTTTCACACTGCTGACAGCGGCTGAGTCCTCACGGTGTGGGGTCACCCTTTAGCATGTGGGGGGGTGGCGGGGTGGGGTGTATTTGTTAAAGCTTGCTGATCTTCTCTGCCTGATGCATGGCTTAACCTCGGGCTTGTGTGTGTGTAAGCACGGGGCTTTCGAGATGGTTCCTCAGATAAATGCTTACGCAATTTAAGGTGTGAATGCGCTACAGCATGCAAGCTGAGACGAGGCCTAGTGATAGCAAAGCTTATGTGGCCTGAGGTGTGGTAGTTTACAGCTGGGCATAGGGAACGGTAAGTCTGGCAAGCAGAGGAGTGGTGGCTGGAGATCCGATTGCCTGCTGGAGCTGCCGCGGTGGGGTGGGAAAGCTGCTTCTCCCAGGAAAGCAGGAGACAGCTCGTGTGTGTACTGCTAACATCTGCTGGGGTCTTTGAGATCAGACACCTCCTCCTCTCGATTCTTCCTGCATTTTGTTTGGTTTTTTGTAAACCCCCTTCCCTAAAATGCTTGAGTCATTCTGTTACCAGAAAGCGGCAAAATAATTCACTCTTTTAAGACTTATTTTGAAGTTTTAGAAAGCAGGCATTCTTTATTGCAGCGCTGGGTGCACGGGGGATAACTCCACCTAACGCGCACACCCAAAAGACAAAACTAGCAAGTATTTATACTATGTTAATATACAGTGCCCACCTTTCTGGTCCAGGACAGTGAGTACCATGTGTGGTACAAAACCAGCCAATCTTCTGTCCCAGTGTCAGTTTCCAGGCCTCTTGAATTAGCAGCACAGTAGCAGCCACAGCTCTCAGACATCCTGGCCATCCTTTGCTGATATTGTCCAATTGCTTGGAGAAATAGGCCACAGCATGTCTGTTGCCTCCCAAAATCTGAGAGAGCACCCCCAGAGCTACAGCTTGCTGCTCATGAACAAACAATTCAAAGGTTTTGGTTAGATCCAGGAGTCCTAAAGCTGGTGCTTTCATCAGAGTTCTTTTTAGTTGTTTGAAAGCATTTCTGGTCCCATTCCAAATGTTCAGATGGTGAATTTTTCCGTAGTTCGTAGAAAGGTTTCACAGTGAGTCCATAATTGGTGGTCCACAGCCTGCACCACCCCACTATTCTAAGGAAGGTTCGCAGTTCGTGTGCGTTCTGGGGCTCTGTGAGTTGACAGATAGCTTCTTTTCTCTCCGTGCTCAGTCTTCTTTGTCCTTTTAAAAGTTCAAATCCCAAGCATTTAACAGATTCTTGTGTGATTTGAGTTTTTTCTTTTGAAACTCGGTAACTCTTTAATCCCAGAAAATTCAAAAGATCAGTGGTTAATTGTAAGCATTCTTCCCAGGTTACAGTTGCAATGAAAATATCATCAACATACTGCAACACAGTCCCTGTTTTATGTTTCCTTTTCCAGGTTTCCAATTCTTTGGCTAATTGATTTCCAAATATTGTGGGACTATTTTTAAATCCCTGTGGCAACACTGTCCAAGTATACTGTGATTTGCAACCCATTTCTGGGTCTTCCCACTCAAAGGCAAATATATTTTGACTTTCACGCTCGAGAGATATGCAGAAAAAGGCATCTTTCAAATCTATAAGTGTGAACCACTCTTGGTTTTAGCCCGATTCTAGCCTCTAGTTTCAAAGGATATTGTTTTTGCCTTACCGGCTTCATTCCTGCTTTGAGTTCAGTCTTTAGCGGTTCAGCATTCTTAGCTTTACCAGGGACTTCTCCAGCCCATACAAGGGGTGTCACTGCATTTTTCACTTCCGTTGGAATGCCAGTTTCTAAAATTTTATCTTCCTCAAAATAAGAGTACAGATGCTTGTGCAAGTTTAGATTCAGGAATTAACACCTCGATCTCCCCATCTTTAAAGGTGATTTGCGCTTCCAATTTACTCAATAGGTCCCGTCTCAAGCGTGATATAGGACATTCAGGCATATATAAAAATTGGTGAGTTACTCATTGTTCTTCGAGCTTAAAATTTAAAGGATGGAAAAAGGCACGCTGTTCTGCTTTCCCTGTGGCACTCACAACGTTTACTGTATCATCGCTCAATTTTCTTTGACAAGTAATAAGTTACCCCAGTATCTACAAGAAAATTTATTTTCCATTTCCCCAGCTCTACTGTGGGGTTCTGCTGGGGACGTTTCCCCCAGTCCCCTTCAGGACCTAGTTAAGGGGAACTGATGTGGAAAGGGAGCTGCTCCTTGATTGTATCGTGCCTCCTCCAGAACCTCTGGACTGAGAGGAATAGGACCCCTAAAATGGTCCCTAATCTTTCCAATGTCCCAATTCTTTAGAATATGCACACTGATTATCTCCTAAGGTATTCCTGTTTTTTTGTGCTGGAGGGGCCTCGCCTCTCCCCCCATAGTATTGCCATCCTCCCCTGAAGTTACTGTTTGCTGATGCTCCCTGCAGTGCAGCTCTCAGGTTACTGGCTCTTTCCCTGTCTCTCCGTGCCTGTCTTCGCTCTCTTCCATTTTCTCGTTGCTCTTCTCTAATTTTCTTCTCTTTCTCCCTGTTATCAAAAACCATCCATGCAACCTCCAACATCTTTCATTAATTCCAAATCATCCTCCTCATCACGCCCGCACTTCAAACACTGTTGCCCTGTACTACAAGCAGAGCAACACCTTCACAGCCTCCCGCTGCCTTTTCCTGCAACAACTTTTTCCTATCCCCATTCTCTTTAACCACTTCTTGGTTATTATACATTTTCCCAGCCCTTTCCAACAACTTGCTCAAATTCCTCCAATCTTCAAATATCCACAGATGCCTGTTCCACAAAAGATAAATGCTAACTGCAAGGCATCTCCCTCCTTTTCAGGATCTTCCCTATAAATACCTGCCAGCTGTTTCCACAAGCATAAATCAGTCACTGAGAAGAGTACTTTAATGGTCACTGGTCCCTCTGCCCCTACTGCCTGTCGCAGCAGAGCTTGCACAACTCAACCTCCCAATCCTCCCCTCGTTTCCCTGCAATAGCACTGAATTTCTCATTTCCAGCAAAAGATTCCCCTTCATCAGAAACATCTTCCTCATCTGGTCCTCCGTATTTGAAGCACCGTTGACTGATATTACATGCTGAACAGCAACGCTTAGAGAGTTTCTGATTATCTTTTTCCAAGGTCAGAACCAAAGGATCTCTCGGTATTAATTTACATTACCTGCTCCATTCAGGATGATCTTGTAAAGCAGAGAATAAATCAACATAGGGAACTTCATCTCGTTTTCCTTCCCCTTTTAAGAATAACAACAACTGTAACAGAGTATCATAAAAGTCCCATTAACCGGCCACTTTTCTCCATCATTCAGTCTATACAATGGCCACCACTGATTACAATATTTGATTAGATCATCTTTCTTTGCAACTCCTCCTGGGGGTCCTGCTATTTGCTTCCAATTTAATAAAATGCACCCAAGAGGGGATTTCTTTAAGATCAATTCCCTTTTAGAAGTTCCAGTTTCCATTTTAAAAACAGGCCACAACACAGTTTAACCCCAGCTTTTTAAAACAGTAATACACACTTACAAACACTATAACAACAAACACAAAACCACACAATTACGATCACGGCTGTATTCAACGTTCAACAGACAAACTTCCGAGCTTCGGTATCAGGAAGGAGACTTATCCTTCAGTTTCAATCAAAGGGTACTTTCCCTTTGCCCCAGGGATACAGCCCAACCCTGTGCAGCTTTCGGTTTTGCTACGACTGACAGGCGGACAACAGAAAATCATACTGAAAGAATGCCTTTACCTTATTGATGGTCCTTGCTCAGAACTCTTTGGTCCGGGGATCGGAGGTTCTCCCTGGGAATCCCTCGGTGCTGGCTGGAGGTCCTGCGATCCCTTGGATCCGCCGATGTTCAAGAGCAGTGTCCCATCTGGGGTGCCAAAATCTGTTACCAGAAAGCAGCAAAATAATTCACTCTCTAAGACTTATTTTGAAGTTTTAGAAAGCAGGCATTCTTTATTGCAGCGCGGGGTGCACGGGGGATAACTCCACCTAACGCGCACACCCAAAAGACAAAACTAGCAAGTATTTATACTATGTTAATACACATATTCAGTATATTTCTGAGTAGTGCTTATCACATTCATGGATTTTCCAGGAACTCATTAGCATATGCTAATGTCTTTCGCACATGTTTGTTGGCACCTCTGGGTGGTCGTCGGGGGTCTTCAGACTCAGCCCTGGTATCACGTATACCTTATCCCTCAAGGCTGGTTTTGTGATCACCTTGTAACTTTCTTATCTTTGTGCATCCGTTCTTCCAAGGCTGAGCTGTTTAAAATGAGATTGTTCCAGAGCTTCTTATCTTACATCTAGTTATTTTCTAAGTTACAGTGGTTTCCCTTTTGTTTGGTTACATCTATTGACCAATGGCTCTAATTGCTTGAATTGATCTTAATATTTCAATATTCACAGGTATCAATTCTATCAGTTTCTCCTACTGGATAGCACACACGAGGCTTGAATTGTTCAGAGAAAATGAAGCACTAATGCAATTTTATTAAAGAGAAAATAGATTACCTAACCCTGTAGACAGCCTAAGGCATCTACTGTTCTTGTTTCGGATTAGCAGCTTTCTGAGAGGAGTGTTGTGATAATTTGTGTTTTAGGTTCTTTTGTCCTGTGCCTGTACAGAATTTACCTCTCTCCTTGTGTCTGGTTCCTGTGCCCTGCCTTTGTAAGAGAATTGCTGGTCTCCACTGTGACTTTGGTGCTTGTGCTCTTGTAATGGTCTAGCACAATCCCAGAGAAGCATCACCACTGCTGTCGAAATTTCTGACAATAACTGATTGCTTTTGTTACTCAGTTACAGCTTGCATTAGTTATCATTAAAAAATTTGTTCAACAAAGCCAGGCAAAAGAAATGGTTAAGAGAAAAAGGTTTTTAGGCCTGAAGAGGGAGAAGTGAATACAAAAACATGTGGATCACATTACAGAAACAACTGCTTTCATTCACAAGGCGGCATTTATTGGTTAGCCAAGCTCGGATATGTGTAGGTGTGGCTTCCAAAGAACCAGGGAAGAGAAAAAGTTCCGGAAAGCTGCATATTTGTTTTAGTTTTTTATACAAATATATAATCCCTGACTGCAAGAAACACCTGAGACAACAAAATTCTGATCTTTTTGGTGACTTCTGAAATCAGAAAAGGTAGAAAAACCCTGACATAACAGCTCTATGATGTTATAATTGTATGGGATGGGGGGGTAATGTATGATATGTGTAAATTGAGGTAAAATACAGTGGGTTTGGTGTGCTTCCTGACACAATTTTGTATGTTTAGAATGTGGGATCCTTCTTCCTTTGGGTGTATTTCTCAAAACTGATATATGGAGTTAGCATTTAAGTTGTTGGGGTTTCAGTGGGGGGAGGCAGAGAATTAATTCTCTCTTCTACTACAGAAAAATCCTCCTGAAGATTCAGTGGGGAAATTCTGAAAAGTTAGTATCATTGTAACTAGTATAGGATTTTAGCAGTATGTTGAACTTTACACATTTAGTTTTCTTGTTTGCTTGTTGGTAAAATTTGAAATCCTCGGGCATTTCCAGTCCTTGTAAGTGTGTTTGTGATTAAAACATGCTGTTGTTGAAAATGAATTAATCAGAATATTTTTTACTAAGGAATACATAACTTATGTTTGTCAGGGTTAGGAGAACATTACAATATGCATGGCTGCTCTCAAAGTGTAAAGTGTACTCACAGAGTAAAGTTCACTGAGCAGAGACTAATCCCAATGCCTGTATGCTAGGGGAGTGCTCTGATAAGGTTTCAGATTGAATGCAAAGTTCAAAGTTGATGTAGGACATGTGGTTTGGTCACTAACTAATAGAAGAAAAAGAAAGCAAGTGCTGTTTGATGTTCGTTTCCTAGAGTGGCCAAAGCAAGTGCAGTGTTCCCCCTACCACTGTCTGAGCTGTTCAGTGCTTGACTTCGCTGTATGTCTTGGAAGATGCATTTTAGTGCCTTGCCTTGCTCTCAGAAACCCTGGCTGACCTGCTGCCCAATTGAGCCTGTGGTGGTTCTGTATGAAATAAGTCTCCTGAAAACTAGAGCATCGGTAACTGACATGACTACAGTGATCTAGTTGTAGGCTGTCTGTATAAATAATTTCATATTGACATTTTACTACAAAGCCTTAGGGCGTGATGTCTTAGTGGTGCCATTTAGGTCTGTAACAAATAGGAAAAGCAAGTTTATTCAGTACTTTGCAGTGTGACTCTAACTATCAACATACATATACTTTATGTCTGCAAGACCCTAGACCTGCTGAAGACTGGCCAGATCCTGCACTCCTCAGATTTTTTTTACAGACCAGCAAACATTTTTCTCAATACACTACAGTGGGAAGATCCAAAGCTAAGACTTGTGCTGAACACAAACATTTTCAGATCATAGAATAGAATCATAGAATGGTTTGGGTTGGAAGGGACCTCAAAGATCATCTAGTTCCAACCCCCCTGCCATGGGCAGGGACACCCTCCACTAGACCAGGTTGCCCAAAGCCCCATCCAACCTGGCCTTGAACACTTCCAGGGATGGGGCATCCACAACCTCTCTGGGCAACCTGTTCCAGTGCCTCACCACTTTCATAGTGAAGAATTTCTTCCTAACATCTAATCTAAATCAACCCTCCTTCATCTTGAGACCCTTACCCCTTGTCCTGTCACTACACCCCCTGATAAACGGTCCCTCACCAGCTTTCCTGTAGGCCCCTTCAGGTACTGGTAAGCCTCAATTAGATCTCCCCGGAGCCTTCTTTTCTCCAGGCTGAACAACCCCAACTCTCTCAGCCTGTCCTCACAGGAGAGGTGCTCCAGCCCTCTGATCAGCTTTGTGGCCCTCCTCTGGACTTGCTCCAACAGCTCCATGTCTCTCTTGTACTGGGGCCCACTAGGAACTTCACCGGACTGCTATGACTTCTCAAATATGATAGAGAGTTGCTTGGCCACTTCATCCGCCAGTCCCCTCAGGACACGCGGATGCATCTCATCAGGTCCCACCAACTGGAAAAGGGGAAACATAACCCCCATTTTTAGGAAGGGAAAAAAGGAAGACCTGGGGAACTACAGGCTGGTCAGTCTCACCTCCGTGCCTGGCAAGATCATGGGGCAGATCCTCCTGGAGACTATGCTCAGGCACGTGGAAAATAAGGAGGTGATTGGTGACAGCCAGCATGGCTTCATTGAGGGCAAATCATGCCTAAAAAATTTGGTGGCCTTCTATGATGGGGTTACAGCGTCGGTGGACAAGGGAAGAGTGGCAGATGTCATCTACCTGGACTTGTGCAAAGCATTTGACACTGTCCCACACGACATCCTTGTTTCTAAATTTGAGAGACATGGATTTGATGGATGGACCACTCAGAGGATAAGGAATTGGCTGGATGGTCACACTCAAAGAGTTGCGGTCAACAGCTCAATGTCCAAGTGGAGAACAGTGACAAGTGGCGTTCCTCAGGGGTTGGTACTGGGACAAGCACTGTTTAACATCTTTGTCAGCGACACGGACAGTGGGATTGAGTGCACCCTCAGCAAGTTTGCTGACGACACCAAGCTGTGTGGTGTGGTCGACATGCTGGAGGGAAGGGATGCCATCCAGAGGGACCTTGACAGGCTGGAGAGGTGGGCCTGTGTGAACCGCATGAAGTTCAACAAGGCCAAGCGCAAGGTCCTGCACATGCGTCGACGCAATCCCAAGCACATCTATAGGCTGGGCGAGGAATGGATTGAGAGCAGCCCTGAGGAGAAGTACTTGGGGTTATTGATTGATGAGAAGCTCAACATGAGCCAGCAGTGTGCACTTGCAGCCCAGAAAGCCAACTGTGTCCTGGGCTGCATCAAGAGAGGTGTGACCAGCAGGTCGAGGGAGGTGATCCTGCCCCTCTACTCTGCTCTTGTGAGACCCCACCTGGAGTACTGCGTCCAGCTCTGGGGGCCCCAGTACAGGAGAGACATGGAGCTGTTGGAGCGAGTCCAGAGGAGGGCCACGAAGCTGATCAGGGGGCTGGAGCACCTCTCCTATGAGGACAGGCTGAGAGAGTTGGGGTTGTTCAGCCTGGAGAAAAGAAGGCTCCGGGGAGATCTAATTGAGGCCTTCCAGTACCTGAAGGGGCCTACAGGGAAGCTGGTGAGGGACTGTTTATCAGGGGGTGTAGTGACAGGACAAGGGGTAATGGGTTTAAGCTGAAGGAGGGTCGATTTAGATTAGATGTTAGGAAGAAATTCTTTACTGTGAGAGTGGTGAGGCACTGGCACAGGTTGCCCAGAGAGGTTGTGGATGCCCCCTCCCTGGAAGTGTTCAAGGCCAGGTTGGATGAGGCTTTGGGCAACGTGGTCTAGTGGAGGGTGTCCCTGCCCATGGCAGGGGGGTTGGAACTAGATGATCTTTGAGGTCCCTTCCAACCCAAACCATTCAATGATTCTACGACTTGTGCACCTTCAGGTTCCTTAGATGGTCTCAAACCTGATCTTCTCCTACAGTGGGTGGTTCTTCATTCTCCCAGTCCCTGCCTTTGCCTTCTGTGACCTGGGCAGTGTGGCTCAAGCACTTGCTGGTGACGACTGAGGCAAAGTTGTTGTTGAGTACTTCAGCCTTCTCCATATTCTGGGTAACCAGGTCGCCTGTTGAACACTTGGCCTTGTTGCACTTCACATAGTTCGCACAGCCCCACCTCTCAAGCCTGTCAAGGTCCCTCTGGATGGCATGCCTTCCCTTCAGCATGTCCAGCTGCACCACACAGCTTGGTGTCATCAGCCAACTTGTTGAGGGTGCACTCGATCCCACTGTCCGTGTATTTCACTATGGCTTTGTGGAGTACAGCTAGAAGATGTGAAACAGCCTGTGCTGTCCAGGCTTCACTCCTTGATGCAGCCCCCAAAGGCATTGCAGAGGTGCTGTTGGAACCATGTTACTCAGACCGTCATTGCCAAACTGCACAGGCTGTCTATTAAATGTGGCAGATCACTGATTAAAGGAGATTTAGCATTGATTGCAGTTTCTGAAATTGAAACATCAGGCACAATGTATTGTATTAATCAAATTGGAAGTGATGGACAAATGAGAAAAAAGTCCAATAAAATATGATGTACACCATTTGCCGAGGAAAAGGCAGCAGATACTGGCAATTGCTGCTAACATGGAACAAAAATATATATCATAAGTGTTAGTTTTATTCTTGCATGATCTCTGTCTCACGTTGAATATTTTGATGCCCCTCTTTTTTTTTTTTTTCCTCTTTTTTTTCCCCCTTAATAGGCAAGTAAGAATACATAAAATAATCACAGTAGCTTTACAAAAGAATTAATGTGCAAAAAATCCTTGGGACATGAGATTCAAATACAATGACACACACATCCATCAAAATTATTCATTAGTATTAAAAGAGCTGGCTAGAAAACCTGGCTAAACCTGTGCCCTTTGTAAGTCAGGAATAGTACCTATGGCCATCCTTTGGGGATGGGAAAAGGAACTAGGGGAAGCTCTTTAGACTCTTTTCAAGCTAATTTATTCATGAGGTAATTTCTCCACTGTGGTATGCTGTATTTTAGAATAGTATGTCTGGTGGAGGAAGAGTGTAGTCTATCAGCTACAATAGGATTATTCTTTTCTGTTGTGCATGAGAGCTTCCAGTTCATTGTCATTTAACTGACAAACCAGAATATATGATGGGAGAACCTCCTCCTCCTCCTTTGCATTACTACCTGAGACTTCCATACACGTGTTTTTGGAAGTTCAGCAGATGTTCTTTTGATCTGGGGAAGAGTAAAGTGTGAAAATGTTCTTTGTATCTGCAGTATTTGCAAATGCAGGCAAATTTCCTACATCAGAAAGTCAAACGTTGCAGTAATCAGAAATATATTTTAGGGAGTAGAAAAATCTGGCTTGACAAGGGACGTCTTACACCCTTTTGGAAAAGGTACTTGACCTTTTTTCCTCAGTGTCCTGTTCCCTTTACACTGAGGGTAAAGACTTTGCATTTATTAAACATAAAGTATCAATCTGCGAAGGATTACATGGTAATGAGAGGGCCACAACCATTATGAAATGTATAGTATTACATAATGACCTTTAGGCCAAAAACCTAGGCCAAGACTGTTGCAAACAAAAAGCATGTTACAAAAGCCCACAGTTCTTAATAAGCTGTACAAAGGAAATTATGTAATTAGGGTACGTCTTTTACCTGCATTTAACCAGGTTTTCTCCCCTCTTTTTATGTTGTCAGTTTGACGTGAGTCTGCTATGAACCAAAGACGACATGAAGGGACAGAAAATACCATCTCCTCTCATCTATTTATTTCACATAGGTGCTACACTTTGGGGTAGGTTTTAGCTCTATTGTTTATGAAAAACAATAAAGATGACCATTATTATGCATTTTTTTTTAATAGCGGGAATGAATTCAAACACTGTTTATTAATGGTAAGTAATCGATATGGGGTAATGTAAAACACTTCCGAAGCAAATGGACGACTGTTTGGAAGATGGCTGCATGGATGGCCATGGCCATCAAACATGTTGAGTACCCAAACTGTTACCTGCCCACGTTTCTGCCCCACGGCTTGGCTGGTGGAGTGTGTTGTGTTCAGTGGGCAGTAGCTGTCAGTTCATACTGAAAATGGTTTGAAGTACATTGGTTGAATTTGCCCCATTGAGAAGGCTGAGGAAAAATCATCTGTATTGCCCTGCCAGATGAGCTGGAGAGGGCATCAAAGCTTCTGAGAAGACAGCTGCAGCTGGACACTCACTACCAACCTAACAGATTGTCTGACCTTGGCCAAGAAGGTCCATATGACAATGCTAAGTTAATGCAGTCAGTTTTAAAAAGATTCATTTAAAATTGTTATTTTATGCCAGCAAGGCCTAAATTAAATGTTAACAGCAATCAGATGCTACCACCTGTGTGCATTAATTTCGAGGAATCCACATCTTAATTGCCTCCAGGGGCTGGGGCAGAGCTCCCTGACACCCTCTGTGGTGGTGAAGCTGTTTCAAGAAGTTCCATCCTTCCTGTCGGTTGCACCATCATGCCCCTTTTTTTTCCTGTGATAGTACAACTGTGTGGTGCTATGTGAGGTTGTTGGTAGCCCGGGTCATTGCAACATGGCACTATGAACGTTTTAGCGAGTAACAAACTGCAGTTCAAAAGGTTTTGAGGTTGAAGGTGGTGCTTTTGGAAACGCATTTGAAGCTCAGGTGCTACGGTGGCGGTGTGCTGATTTGAATATGTAGGTGCTTACTCAGGATATCTCCTTAAACTGATTATAAGTTCAAAGACAAGAGCTCTGCATTATAATATTAATTAAACAAAACGAAGACCTTTGCTGTCCCAGAGACCCATGCTACAGAAAAGCCGTGAAAGGGCTGTTGGCATGCTCTGTAGGAATGTGCTGCCTGCCAGAGTGGATTTTTTTTTGTCAGGGATAAGGAGGGGCAGAAATATGCATGTGGACTAGATTTAACTTATTCACTTGTACTTACACGCTTTAGGTTTTACAGAACAGGAGACAGTAACGGGGCTATTTTCCAAGGATTGCATCCTCCCTTGTACTTTCCCACCTGGTGATGATGAAGTAATTTACTGGAAGAAAGGGGACAAAAATGTGCACAGCTACTACTACCAGATGGATCAGCTGGAAAGACAAGACCCAAATTACAGACATAGAACACACCTTTTCTACCAGAACATTTCTCATGGAAATGCCTCCTTGAAACTTAGTAACTTGACTGTGACTGATGAGGGCTCTTATAATTGTTATGTAGGAACACAGCAAACTAAAACAGAAGTTGAAGTCACCCTGCGCGTAAGAGGTCAGTAAAACTTCAGAAGTGCTTGGATCACACCAGTGGAAATGGGATTACACCAACAGATTTTCTCGTCTTATTTCTCACATGGAATCAAAATCTTCCAACCCAACAGAGTGCCTTTGGGGCCTGATGGTATTACCAGGCAATTCATTTTCTCTGGTGAGACACTGTAACATGAGTTGAAAATTTACAGTGCAGCATTTGTTCTCATAACCTACTGCACCGTGATTTCTAAAGGCTAACTAGGTAGTATACTTGAATTTTAAAACATTATGTGGCTTCTCAGAACAGTATAGATTCTGGCATTGGCAGTAAGTAATGATATGCTTTCTTCTGAAATCAAACACATTAAATTTTGTTCCCAGTTATGTTTATTCTCCCCAATGTTATTTCAAAAGACCAATCACTTCAAGTTAAAAAGGATTTTGAAACTAATAGGTTTGGTTTTTTTTTTTTTTTTAATCTACAGTTTGCTCTTATTATGCACTGGAATACCAAAAGACAGACACAGAAAGGACTCTGAAGTGCTATGCTTTTCTCACTTACCCAGCACCACGTATATCTTGGGTACAAGGCAATACATCCACCCAAGAAACAGGTCGGGAGGACACCAGGGATGGAGTTCTCTATTCTGTTAGAAGCGACCAGAACATTATGAACACAGCTGATCCTTATTACTGTCATATTCATCTCCCTCATGAAGAGTGGACTGGTGAATGGAAGATGCAAGGTAGGAGTGAATGGAAGTCTCTTCCTGCAATGTTACTGAATGTAACAGCTGGTTTCAGAGCCAAATTGAATACAGTTTTTCTGCAGTGGGGCAACACTGGTAGGGATGGTAAAAAAGGTTGTGTCTTTCTCTTTGAAACTCATCTGTTACAATTACAAGACAGCATGTGCTAGAAGTAGGGCTAATCACACTTCTGTACGTTTGCCTTACTCTAAACATTTTTTCCGTATCAGTTTCACATTTCAAGAGGTGCGCAATAATCAAACTTTACACTCTATCAAGAAAAGCATGAACTTGGACAAAATAAATGGAAACCTTAGTGACGCTGTGGGTTATATGAGGGAGGGGAAAAGTTTGCCTGCTGCTCTAGATGCGTATGTTCTTTACTCAGTCCATTCCCCATCTTTTGGCAGAGTTTTATCAGTAACATTTGATTCTTTCTTCATACTTCTCTTCATGGGAGTGGAGAGCAGCAAGCACTGTTTACATTAGAGCAAAGAGCAGCTCATTTTGTTAGTTAAGGGAAAACAGGGCTATGAAATTTCAACTCTCTGTTTTATCCTCCTGCAATCCCAAGCTTTTACTGGAAATTCAGTTCAAGTAACTGGTACTTTTCAACCTCTCCTGTTTCTTAGGAAGTATTTTTTTTAATTGGATCAAGAGCAATGCGAGAGCAATTCCCTTGTGAGATGTGCATGGCTACTTCCATTGCCCTGATTTCCCCCTAAAGTATACCCAGACACTCTCAGTTCCTAATCCCCTGTATATGCTTCAGAACAAGAGTGCAGTTTTTAATTTACATACAATAGCTTACAACTATGAAAGGTTTCAAGTACGGTATCATAGTAGGTAACAAGTGCACTGAAGTGTCTATTTTGTTAACCTGTCATTCTGATCCACAAGAGAAAAAGGTACATGTCATTACATTTTCGTTTGAATTTCCCTGTGTCCTTCTATCCTCTCACTGGAACATTTTGAAAATACACTGCTTTTCATTTTCCTTGTATAACAGCAACGTGGGGTACGGTTTTTTGGTGGTTTTTCAGCCCAAACGTCTGTTCATTTAGATCCACACATGGAAATCAAGCATGGTTACACCATGTCAAAATAACGTATTAGTTTCCTTTCCAGCAAACTGCCAGCCACCACAACCTCCTCTGGTTTTTCTTCCTTTGCACTAAATCCCTACTGTCAAACTGATACTTGTGCTATGATATTAATTTGTCTTATATTAGTATTTTATACATTAGTTATTAGTTCCACTTACCTGCTCTTTCCTTCCCCTTCCTTTTTTTTTTAAAAAAAAAGCTATTAAGTAATTGTAAGTGTTCCACACAGACAGGTAAAGTACTTAAGCCCACCATAGTTGAAAGGTATTTCTAAACAATTACAATCTTTTTATTCTTTTAATTAAATTATGTTGTAACAGCTTTACCCTTTTACTTTAAATGTGCAGGTATCTGTTACATTTTCTCCCTGCTCCCAACATGTGGCATTTCATGCTATTTTACACAGTAACTTAGACTAGGCTGAATCACTTTTATTAATGAGCCCCCCAATTAGAGGAGAAATAGGCAAATGAAAACAAAATAATTTTCATAAGTATAGCTAATACCAATTAGAATTTTTGACGTGTAAGATAGGTTTGATTTTAAAATCTTCAGATGCTTCTGGAAGCACACTGTGATGTTTGAAGATGATATCAAAATAGTGAAATATGTTTTTACATTTGTTCATGAGAGTATTGGACTTAAAATTCAGAAATTATCTAAATGACCTTCATAGTATTTTCCAAAACAAATGGTAGAGGGTTCTTCAATTGTCTGTTTCAGACCAACTGTCTACTGTGGGAGGAAGTAGCATTGTAATTCCTTGTGAATACAGCAGTAACACTGCAAACACCGAAGGCTTCACTGTTGTCTGGACATTAACCAGAAACGCAGTGGTCTCAGTCCTGGCCTCCTTCAATGGTACATCCCACTCTTACCAGCCTCGAGTCGAGATTAACCAAAGTGACTTTTCACTGATATTGGTTGATCTTACTGCAAATGACAGTGGAGAATATCTGTGTAATATTTCAACACCTCACAACACAAAACTTACTGTGAGAACTTTGCAAGTTGGTAAGTTGCCACTCTTTCCATTTTGGAAGATGGGGACCAGTGAGGGGAATGCAGAGGCAAAGGGGTCAATCAGAAATCTGTAAAATGTTAAGAAAAATCATCTTGTGTAATTAGTACAGGTGAGTAGAAGAGATATTTTATTATTGTTGTCCCAGGGAAAAAAAAACAAAAAACCAAAACCCAAAAAACCCCATGTTACCTAAGATGTATTTATTTAAAGACTTGAAGTTTCTTTTCTTCAGTCAGCAGCTTGTGTGGTAAAGGTCTCAAAATTAGTGGCTGCCCTCGGAGCTGCGGGCACAGGGAAATTCTCATAATCATGTCCTAAATGCTCTGCTGATAGCAAATACGGTCTTTTAAGGGAGCAGGGAGATGAAGGAAAGCCCAAAGAAGTAGTATAAATTTGCCTGTAGAAGAAACCTTGCTGAGGAGAACACACAGTCGTTATTTTCAAAGCTTTAATTCTACACAGCAGGCCTTTTTTAGACCTGGGGATATATATGTTTATATGAATGCCTTTGTTTTTATGAACTGCAGTACATTTCGAGCTGTGAAGTCTTAGTTACAGTTATTTCATTGTCTCCAGTTTCAAGGAGACTTACTGATTAACTTTTCTATCTATTGAAAACTCTTACCAAAGGTTAAAAAAATTTAGTACAGCTTTCTAAAATTATAGTGCAAACAAATTATAGATTTGTTCAAAAACAGTATCCTGTTTGGGCTGCAGCTTCCTTAAATCTCAGTCCAAAGGGAGGAGAAAAAACCCCATTCAAACAGTAGCACATAGGCATTTTATGCAATTAAATGCAGTCACCTAAAAGGCTGAAAACTAATATAGGGCACCTCATTTGGTGGGGTTTTTTTGTTGTTGTTGGTTGGTTGTTTTTTTTTAAAGAAAGGAACTTGAAACAAGCTAGTAGGACATGAAAAATAGAGGCAACATAGTAGAAAAGGGGATAGAATAAGTGATTATATATTTTTGTCTTCCTTTCTTCCCCCTCCTCCATGATAACTTCGTTTCCGTCTGAAAACTTGATGGCGGGTGTGTTTTAAATGGCAGTGGCTATATGCAACCTGAAGGAGGGGAGTTAGATTAAAGAAAACAGTTAAGTCAGACAAACAAACTTCCTTGCAGCTCAAATTCCAGCATGATCTTCCTTATCCTATAAAGCCAATGTTGTGCCTCTGCATTGAGATCATTGAACGCCTCCAAGGAGTTACACACTTGAGTGATGCTCCTAACCTATGTGCACAAGTCCATCAGTCTCCCTGTACATTTACTGGAGACAGACACGTGCACCTGTCCAGTGCAGATATGATCTGGATCATCCTCTACAAATGCCTTTCTCTAGCTGCTTTCTGTAGATGGATCTTACAATAGCCATAGGTGATACAAATCCCCTCTTTAGTGGCTAAATTACTGTGCCGCTCACAGAATTTTCCTACTGGTGGAACAGAAATACAGAGAAGATACTTAGCAGAGAGATTAGCATCCTTGCGGCAGCACAGGCTGAAAGCAGATAAGCAGGTAGATACAGTAGGGCATAAGGAAATGAGCTAGATCAGTATGTTGGGTAGTGGTCATAGCACAGCAGCTGCTCAACCATCAGAAAGATTTCCATGGGCAGCTGAAAAGGAGACTTTTAAGGGGAAAAGTGAGATGAATTTGCAGTCATTTCAGAGGCCTTATCCTGTGTAAAGAAAGGCCGCAGCTTAAAGCTGCTCTGCCAGACCAACTGACAAGATGTAAACGTAGGTCTGCATGTAGAGACAGAGTCAAGCTAAAGGCGATGACTAGATTAAATGTTCTGTTTTGGCAGTTCTCTTTTTTGAACTATTTGCCAAACATCCATAGAGAGTTTCCAGAGGAGTGTAGAGTTTTTCAGATTCTTTGGATGAGATGCAGCAGTGGAAAGGAAGGCTGAAGTAGAAGAACTGTACTTAAAGGAATGAGTCCTCCGGGTCTGAGTGCTGTCACATTGAAATTGGCTGGAGTAATGAGATGCTTGCTGCTGTGCAGAGATTTCAGTTAGACGGGCTCTTACCTCCTGTGGAATCTGTTGTTACCACCCACCTCAGGATCTGCTGCTTCTTGTGCCCACCTGGACTGCGTGGTTGCATCATGAAATTTAGAGAAAGTTGCAAAGATTTAGCAACAGAAATCATGAAATCTGTGGTCCAGGCTGGATAACACTTACTGAGTTGTTCTACTGGAAATCAGCAGTACCGTTAATGGCACCAAGCACTGTACCTGGAGGCAGTCCATACTGGGCAGTTGAGCATTTTTAAATGGCATTTGTATTAAGAAGTCATCAAATCATATTATGTGAGAACGCATGGAATTTTGTATCAGCACAGATAAGTAAAATAATCTGCTTTCAGCTATTCACACTTAATTCCTTAAAGTATGACTTTAAAGTCTTATAGTATGGGTCAAATATCTTGAACATTGTTGTATTAGTAACATTAAAAAGAAACTGAGACATTCTCCCTAAATCGTAGCTTTTAGATTATAAGAGAAAAATCATAGCTCTGATATACATGTTGAACAATAGTGAACATTAATTTGCAATATAAAGCACTTCTGTTAAACTCTTTGGAATTTGTATTTTTAAAGAAAATTCAGGTAACACCTCGAAGATTGTGCTAAAAGTGATCGCTGTACTGTTGGCGATAGCAGCAGTAGCAGTAGCAGCAGCAGTTGTCTCTGTCTGTATCAAGGTATGTACAATCTTTAGGGGATTTATTTTTGAAGGTACTGTTAAGCTTAAAGCCAGACCTTGAATGTTTGCCCGAAACATAAATTTGATTTTCATGGGTTAGAGCATACAAAAAAGATTGAAAATGTAGGATAAGTTTCACCATAAATAAATTGTCCTCATTCTTGCTATTTTCTGTCTCCAGAAGGCCCTCTTTAGTACATCTAGGTCCCAGATTACTATTTCAAATATAACCAATGTGCAAGCTCACCAAAACTTCAGTGTGAAGTTATACTAATTGCTTTGTTTAGGAGACTTTTATAACCATACGGTCCCTGATCTCATCTCTCTACACATCTCTCCTATTTAGTAGAGTAAATGCATCTTTAAGTGGATGCATTTCATTCTCGTGCATTTGTAATATACCGGCTCTGTCTTAGAGTATTCTGTCTCCTTCTTTTGCATTTGTGGTGAGTATCCTTAAAAAAGGAACTTTAGCTCTTAGACCTTAGGGTACATCTTTGTGTCTGACAGTACAGCCCTATCCTGGAGAGATATACCTTTGAACTCCCTGGGCCTTAAGATTTTGCCACAGCCTAAACTTGGTAAGGTTCAGGAGACATTTTGCAATGGTTGCCATGAGGTTCAACAAGAACACACCAGAAAGGCAACTGTAAAATGACTGAGTCTCTATCTTTTTTCATTCTTCTCTCACTTAAGAGATGATAACATACTTTTGAGATGCAGCTGTTTAACTTTTTAAGCAAGATTCATTTATCTTGGGACCTGTTGAGACCTTTGACATATCATAATCAGAGGCAGTGGAACAGTTTACAGGTTAACTCAGCTCTGGTTACTTCGATGGAGGACTAGATGGAAGAAACAGGAATGTTTCTGCATGTGGATGCTTATTCTACTCAACTGATGTTAAAATGGAAAATGCTGATTTATCTTCATAGTGAGTGTGTCTTGTTCTGTTCCCACTAGAGGTTTAATTTTTACACATTTTTGTTCTAATGGCAATGCAGAAGAAGAGAAATGATGAGCACCCTGACATACCAGAACGTCATGGTTTAACCCCAGCCAGCAGCTGAGCACCAGGAGGCCACTCAGTCCCCCAGAGGAGGAGTTTTCCACCTCCCCCCAGAGGAATGGGTAGGAGAATCGGAAGACAAAGGTAAAAGGGAGAGGAAAATAACAACAACAGTTGATAACACAAGACAAACTGCGCTGCCCCTCCCCGACTAGCCCCCTTTTGTGCTGAGCATGACATCATATGGTATGGAATACCCCTTTAGCTAGTTTGGATCACCTGTCCTGGCTGTGTCCCATATCAGCTCATTGTGAAAATTAACTCTACCCTAGCCAAAATCAGGACAGAGAAGAAAATCCCTCTCTGCACAGATGGATGCCAATGAGATGTGATTATCCGAGCAACAGTAACAAACAACTGAACTGACAGAAAAAAATGTCAGTTGACACCTGTATGTGAGGAGTCGGCATGAAAAATTGGAACTTGGACATCCTAAACGAACAATGAAAAAGTTTCCACAGAAGAAGATTTAGTTTTGATGGATTTTTTTTTCAGTATGAGGGAAGGAGAGGGCTTACTGTTTTGCACTTCATTTAATTTCAAGCGAAGAAAACTTCTGTTTAAAAGTGGAAAAGATCCAAGAGAACACTCTGTTTCTGAGCCACAGGCAGTCCTGACAGGACAAATCCTTCCACAGCATCTCCTATGTCTGTCCTGCAGCTGGCAGACAAAAGTCCTTTGGCTGGTAGCAGTGGAAGCTTCTAAACTGACTGTTCATATGAAAAAAGATTAGTTTGTGCTTTCCTACAAAACTCATCCAGACCCCGACTAGCAGGACAAATGGGAGCTGGGTTATCTCAGCTTTAAGGGCTGTCCTCCTGCACAGGTTTAATCTGTGCTGCTTTAACAGTCTGCACATGAAAGTCATGAGGCTGTGAGGCGTGACTGGATTTGCCCTTGGTTTTGATTTTGTCAAAGATCTGCCAATTAGGATTTGTTCCAACATAATGAAGTGGGCTGTTGGCAAGATGTGATCTTTTATTGATCCCTGGGGCTTGGCGAAATAGAAACACAAAGAAATGAATGGAATACACTACACTACAATCTCTTTGGATTTTCACTTGATGTTTATTTCTGTAAGTGCTTCTCTTTTCTACATCTGCTTTCAGTTGTGCCTGATTATATCAAGCATCTTCTCATATCTGTCAGCTTGGAGCGTACTTATTCCTCTTCATGAACCTGAAATACAATTGAGATAGATAGTACACAACTGTTAAAATTGGAAGTGTTGAGGGGTTTTTAGGGCAAGTTCACAAGTAAATGATAAAAGCTTATCTTCACTAATGCTTCTGCTCCCTGGTATTACCAGTTTGTATCTGAAATAGACTAGCACCAATCTAGCCAACCTTTGCTGTCTTACTTCAGCTAACAATACAGGTTTCTTTTCCTCATGCTAGCCTATATATCCCTTTGATAGCAGATGACATCTATGCAACCCTGTTTCAACAGATGATGGTGTTCGCTCTGAATCACACACGCTTCCTAGAGTTTCCAGGAACATGGGTACTAGTAGCAGTAGACAAGGTATTTCTAATGCCACACTATTAAAGTAGTCTCTCCAGTGCTTTTCTCTCCCCAAAGGAGATGTGTCATGACTTTTGGGACAGCACTCACTGCTTGAACATGTTTGCTGGCAGCTACTGCCAATACTGCCACAAGCCCCTTTTGGTGGAAATGACACCTCTGTGTGTACCATTGAGCTCGTCTTCTGACAGTGCAATACTCTGCTACAAGCCAGAGCTGCGTGTTTGCCAACACCAAATCAATCTGACTAATAAAAACAAGCATCCACTTTTCTATAATTTTTGCAGATTTGAGACAGAAAGAGGGTACTAGTAAGATACAGGGAATAATCAGCACTCCTAAGGCTATTTAAAAAAATAAATTACTCTTATGGTTTACCTATTTCAGTGTCTGCGTGATTCCATGGCTTTGTGAAATTGTACAAAGTGGGGTTTTTTCCTAGGTCTGAAATAATTTAAAGAAATAATTTAAAAAAAAATATGTAGAAATTTTTTACTCTTAAAAGCTTCAGAACTTGTGAGCTTCAGATGCAATACTGCTTTCATCATGAATAAATATGTGAGAGACCAGATCTTCATTTAGTTTTAATGTAGCTCTTCTCTCAGTGCTGGAGCTAAAGTCTTTTATATCAGTTAAAGGTGACTTTATTGGTCCAATACAAAAGCAGAAATGGGAGTGTTTCCTCCCACAGAATGGCGGATACAGAAAAGAACAGGAAGGTGTTGGGATCAAGTGTGATAAAAATACCAAAATTACACAGAAAAGTTTCTCTTCTCTTTCTTGACTGAGGAGCTGTCATCCCCCATAAAATTTATGTGACATTAAGCATGGGAGTTTGTGTTACACTTGCAAATGAAATAGATAAAAGCAATGACCCAGTTCCTCTTTCTATCCCTCCTACAAATAACAACGCCACTCTTACTTACCCTGGTTGCCACGAGGCAAGCTTAGGTAAGCAAAGGTTTCTTTCAGTTCCGGACCAAGTTCTTGGGGACCTTTTAGTTTCATCAATATTACTCTACTACCATTCTGCTCAAGTGCAAAATGCCACAAATATATTTCTAATTACTAATGACTCCTCAGCACTTAAGTGACTAATCACTAATATTTTCCTTTCATCCAGCTCTTCAAATCAATATAAGTTCATTGAAAGAGCAATGTTAGAATATCTGGCAATCTGCTAGTGAAGTAATCCCCAGGCTGTATTACATACACAGAAATGTACATTATCAGAGGGAGAAAAAGATGGAACTTTTTAATATCACTTGCAGAAACCCCCAAACCACCAGTTCTGGAAACTTCTGGCTGCTGAGCACAGAGGTTAAACAACAACATCAAGAGGACAGAGATTTCATTTTGCCTAAGCATCAGATTGCTGTGCTAAAGGCTTGTCTTAATGTTACAATAAAGGGTAGACTGAAACTAAAAAAAAAAAAAAAAAAGTAGTAAACAACCATTTATTCTAGTCCACATTCCTTTAACAGATGTAAGAGATCTTCCTGCATCCACTACTGTGTATTAAACAGCCACATTTACCCCATGTGGTGTAGCCATACCTTTTTCATGCCAATGTCTCTTGACTTGCTCCTCAGCTTATTAACTTGAGATTCAGCTATTTCAGCCCTTTCTTCAGCATCATCCAGATCATGTTGCTGTTTTCTGTACTTCGAAAGGTACAGGTTGGCTTGTGCTTCCTGGTGAGAGAAAACAGCACAGCTGATTTCCTACCGTCCACGTGAAAAAAAGCTTTCCGTTTCAAGCGGGAAGCAGAGTGCTCAGCATGACTAGGTAACAGCTCTGGGGGAACCACTTGCCTCCTGGAGAACTGAGGCTGTTGTTTTACAGAGTTGATGTTGCCAGTGGCACTCTCTGTATTAAGTGAACCGGGAGACTCTCAACATGTCTTCTGAGGGACTAGGAGGGAAAAAGTCTTTCCTGTTCCTTTCTTTCCCCCCTTCCCTTGCAAATTATACTGCAATCTTAAGATAAAATTGAATACTTTTTCTTATATATAATCAACACATATACTACTTATTTTACTTATATTATAAATAGATATATACATACAAGGTTTATATGAATATAAGTAAAAACATTTATACACACAAAAAATGTGTATTTGTACTAAAAGTTTCTATGGATTAAAGATTGTGGGTTTAGAAATTAAATTTCTCAAAGGTAAAAAGGCCCAAATAGTTACTTACAGCTTCCTCTGCTTGGTGCTTGTAGCTCTTCACTTTTAATTGTAGCTTGTCAATCAGATCCTGCATCCTGGCCAGATTCTTCTTATCTTCTTCTGACTGTAACAAAACACCATTAATTGGGTTAATAGTTGAAAAAGCACCTCCCACAATGTAATAGGTATGGGCGCCACATATATTATTTTAGAAACATATAGTTCAAAATACAAACAAGCCTGTGTATACAAGTGAAAAATGTCTATAGGTTGATTGAAGATGTATGTAAGCCTGGAGGCTGAGGACTAAAAGAGAGTACTCTCCCCATTTATATGCATGGAAATATAGATACATATAAACACAATTATATATGTGCACACACTTTCAGAGGTATACACGTACATACACACAGAGTTCCTCACTCTTGTCATTATAAAGTGTGTTATTATTTAGTGAAACAGATTTATGGGCAGGCCTAAAAATACATTATTTGCATATTTAACATCGTTTTGGAGGCATTTCTGGTAAAAGGAGCCAGGTTTAAGCTGTCATAGTCCATAAGCAGAAGGACCACCTAATTCTGCCTGCATGCTGTATTCTAACAACCTTCAGGCTCTGCATACAAAAGTCAGAGTAAAACAACAGGTAGGAGGCTAAATAATCTCCTGTAGCAGATGGATGGGATTATCTTCTTAAGAATGCAGTTGAAATCAAAAGGATCAGTGCTGTGTGCTGAAGACCTTTTTCAAAAGGCAAGCAGCAGCAGCTGTTAGCAGATCTGCGAGGGGCTCAGGACTGGACCTTGCTGCTCAGCAATAGGTGACAGAGCCCTGGGACTGGGCAACCCTACACTAAATGATGCGTTAGAGTCAACTGAATCCTCCTGGCTCTTTTTAGCAACATCAGCACAGCTGAGAGACAGCTGGGCTCTTTCTTCTCTCACGGTGTGAATAGACATCTAAGCCTGCTCCATATTAATACTGTGCTGAAACTGTTCAAATCCCAGCAAGAGAGGCTTTCTAACATTAGTTACAATGAATCAGGCTGGATGATGGTAGCTGGAGGGAGATGTTCCTCTTATCCCTGAAGCTTCCTACAGTCAGAAAGCTCTGGGTAATGCCATCCTTCACTGAAGTACTGAGGCAACTTAAGACACTGTTTGGGAGAACACATTTCTTTCCAGGGACCTAGTGGTTACCATAGCTCTCAGCATACCTGGTAAGTTAGCTCTTTTATGCGTCTCTCAAACTTGCGGGCTCCTTTTTGGGCATCTGAATTGCGACGGAGTTCAGTCTCAAGTTCATTCTCCAGCTCACGAACCTGCAAAAAAAGGGAAAACCCTTACCATTATGCTACATATATATATATATAAAGCAGCAGATAATTTGGTTCACAGTTCAAGAAATGCTAATTTTCTCAGCACCTCCATAAAGTTGAATTTCAGGAACAGATCAAAATGTCACCTATCCTTTCTGCTTTTTCATAAATGTATTTAAGCTACACCAGCAGTCAATGGTGCAGACATATGCAAAAGCCAAAAAGGTTTAACTGAAGCAAGGATTGGAGAGGCTTTTGCTGGTTTTAGCTGTTGGTTTTTTAATTTTTTTTTTAATCAAGGGCTTGGTCATCTGCTGTGCTACAACAGCTCATTGTAGCTGGATGTTGAAGGGGAAGCATGCCTCCAAGAACTGCTCACCTGCATTTTGTGAAACAGAGGAAAGGCATTCATAGTATCCCTTACTGGCCTCTGTGAACTTACCAGGCAGCCCCAGGTCTGTAAGCAGGAGACAGTGGTCCGAAGTTGGATCACAAACTTACCCTGGATTCCAGTTTCTGGATCTGCTTCTTGCCACCTTTCAGGGCTATTTGTTCTGCTTCATCCAGTCGCTTCTGGAGGTCTTTAATGGTTTGTTCCATGTTCTTCTTCATTCTCTCTAAGTGAGCACTAGTATCCTGCTCCTTTTTAAGCTCCTCAGCCATCATTGCTGCCTGAAAAACAACCACATTTTACAGCAACTCTTAAAAGAAATTATGGAAAATCGATCTTGGATTGTCCCCTATTTGGATCATTCACTGTACCCAAAGCTCCAGAGAATATCTTGTGTGTGCATATCTTGCCTAGACAGAGAAACCATAGGACAGAATAGCTTTGGAAGCCTTTTCCTCCTTCCAATTCTAATGCTATGGGGTTTTTTGGAGGGGTTGGTGGGGTTTTGTTTTGTTTTTTTTAGTATCTATGCTATATCATCTCTTCATTTATACTGCCTACAGGTAAGTCTGTGCCATTCACTACAGATGTTTTATGTAGAATTTATTTGAAATCTAATCTTGGTGTTTGGAGCTCTTGAAAGGTTAAAACAACTGGCAGAGAGATTTCCCTGCACAGCCATAGACAAAAGCTTCCTGAGCAGCTGTAACAGCAGAGCAGTTTCTGCAGTCTGTGCTGGGATAGAAAGCTTCGTCTCAACATCTTACATAGTCCCTGGCCATTCTGTAAGACCAGTAACAAGGGTGCCAATTAACTCATTCCTGCTTTGATGTTTGTGCCTGCCACCAAGAGCTATTTACAGATTTTGTACCCATCACTGAGCAGTCATTGGAAGACAGCAGTCATTGCGATCCAAGCTGGAGCTGAATCAAGGACAATCAGCACCTTCTGTCTGGCAGGCAGTAATTCTCTGTCAGCTGAGAAGCAGTAAAGACCATGGTGCAGGAATAGCTTTGTCCAGACATGTAACTCTCAGAAACCTCCAGTTTTAGCTTTCATTTTATCTGTTGGTATGATGTGATACATCAACTGAACTCTGAAGACATGGATTTCCCCAGGTCTGTGGGAAATGAAACTATACCTGCCCAAATTATGTTTTCCCTAGAGGAAGAATGCACTCCGTCTCTCCTTCTGGGATCTTAGGCCTCATGTTTTTCCAATAGACAGCTAGTTCTAGGGCACCTCATTTGGGATTCAGTAATTTTGTTTCTCACATCAGATTCTATGTACACCGGGAGACCAGTTAGTGCTAGTTCAGTCTGAACTGGTTTAGCCTGTCTGGGTATATGACGTACCTGATTCAAAGGTGACATGACCTGAGACTTTGAGGATCAGTGCAAATTGCATTCTTGGGGGGAAAAAAAACCCCAGGAAAACAACCAAACCTAAACATCAGGAAAATGTCCTTCCTCTCTTTTTACCTCCAGCCTGTTTTAATTTTGTAGTTTCATCAGTTACCTCCAGGTAACTGTGGAGCGCTTTGGATGTATGAGCTTTGTACCAAGCACAGAAATGGTGACCTGGGAAATACTTTCTTGGCTGTCCTAAGACATTGTGGTACTGAAAAAAGTGAGCAAGGAGTCAGCCTACTTACATCTGTGATTGCTTTCTTAGCTTTTTCCTCTGCGTTCCGGCACTCCTGGATCGATTCCTCCACTTCATTCTGCATCTGGGAAATGTCACCCTCCAGCTTCTTCTTTTGATTGATTAGGCTTGTATTCTTTTATTGTTTTCCCCAAAGGAACAGTGGGAAAGGAGGAAAAGTGATTATTAGAGACATAACTCCTCTAAATACCATAGCACACCAAGGGTTACTGATTTTCGCAACTCCTGGATTGCACAGAGCAGTATTTGGGAAGGGAGACCCAGGTACGTGGTAAGGGCCAGCCTTGACTAGCATATGTAGCTTCAGACTGAGGAAATATTAAAAATACTCTCAATGCTGTAAATATTCAGATCTTGATTCCGATAAAATAAAAGAATGAGTAAGGCAGTTCATTTTGGAAAATAAATGATCCATAATCGGTTAGTCAATGAGGTGAAGAAAAGAAGCCCCATATCACCAATGGGCTGGAGGAAACATTGCAAAACATTGCCAGCCTGTAGCACATTTTCATTTCTTTCTGATCATTACTTTGTGAAGCGCAGCTTTGGTCTTATGCAAAAATGCTGGCAAGTCAGGGCATGCCCCTCCAGGGCCGTGTAAAAACTGCAGCATTCATATTGACAAGGTCCAAAGGCTTATCTTAATGAAGACCTGTGATGTGGCAGCGAGCACTTTACTCTGGGGTAGTTTCCTGCCCTGCACAATACACCTATTGTAAGAATGCAGCCTCTGCAGTTTTCATTGCTAAGTAAGAGCAGTGCCCTGCACAAAAACAGAACCTGCATTGTTTCTCCAAGGAAATGCCGCACCATCCCAGATATGGCTTAACTAAAGCAGGAGGCTGGTTTTACAGCATGAAAGAAGGAAACACATTTTAATCTTGTTATCTTCCACCATTGCTCTTTCTGGAAATTGTTTAAAGCAGTTGGCTGAATCACCAGTTCCAGCTAACTTGAAGGGAGTGACTTAATTCCTCTCCCTCATTTTCTCACTTGAAGGAGGGCAAGGTGTGTCTGACTTATGATGGCCATGGAGAAACAGTGTCTGCGCTTAATAGACAAGGCTGTTTAACCCAATGAGGGAGAGAGCACAGAGAAAGCCAACCTGTGTGTGAAGCAGGTTCACACGTTCAGTGGCTTCCAGCAATTCATGCTCTGCCAGCTTCCTTGCCCGTTCAGTCTGGTCCAGCAAAGCCCTCAGCTCATCCAGCTCCGACTGGAGAAGATTGTTCCTCCTGTCAGAGACTGCCAGCTGCTCCTTCAGATCTTCATTCACGTGTCCTGAATCATCCAGCTGCACCTGAAGCTCCTACAACAAAACAGATACTTGTCTTTTTACCAGTGCAACTCCATTTCAAGCCGCTGTGTTTACATAAGAGGACCCCAGATTGCAGAAGTTGTGTGGGACCCACCTCAAGAATTTCAGTGCTTCTTTATTGAAGAAAGGCTTCCTCCACACGTTAAGCTGAATAGCTTTTGTGGTGTGTGATGCAATGGAGGGAAAACCCATGTGTTCATATCAGTCAGAGCTCGCAGTTCTGCCTGAGGCAGAACTAGCTGCTTAGGTGTGGGGGAGGTGATGACTTAAGAGGTGTCTTAGCAAAGTGTGCTTTTTTTTAACTATTACAGATGTCAAAGCAAATAACAAAGCTGAATATACACATACTCGGTGTAGTCCTGTCAACTGACTTGCTCTCCACTTTTAAAGGACTTGCAAGCTCACAAGAAAATAATAGATTTTCAGTTCCTCATGCTGTAGCTTTCTGCCCCCACAGGAGGCTGTAGCCAGCAAGGAGTTTATAACTGGATGTCATCCAGCTTATATGCAAGTCTTGGAAGAAATCCATATTTCAGTATTCTCTTTTCCAGACATCATCGCTAAGGTCTTTCCCTGCACATCCTTGGCACTAGCTCTCTCTTAATTACCATCACCATTGCTGTTTTGCTCTGTGCTGACGAAACCCAGCCCGCACCTGCCATTGTCTGCTTGGGACTGGCAGCTCTCACGGTACCTTTATTTGAGTCTGCAAGACACGTGCTGATTTTGTTGCTTCTGCAGCATGCCTGTTAGCATGGCTGAGCTGGATTTCCATCTCGTTGAGGTCCCCTTCCATCTTCTTCTTCAGCCGGATGGCCTCGTTTCTGCTCCGTGCCTCAGAATCAAGGGTGGACTGCAGTGAATCTATGGCGCGTTGCTGATTTCTCCTGAAAAGGACGTGAAGGGTGAACGGAGTAATTTTCTTCTCTGCACAGGAACACAGAACTACATGCAACAGTACTTCATTTTCTGAAAGTGTCTCACTTCCACAAACAGTATATTTCTGAATGACACACATAGTGCAGGTTTCTAGTGCCTCACTGCCATTTAACTGGCTGGTGTGCTTCACACCTTCAGCTAACTCCTGATCTGTAAGCACCTATAGCATTCTTTTCCCCGGTTTCCTTTGGCAATATTGCAGCAAGGAGTTCTCTCTGATCTCTTGTAAACTCAAGCAAGTACAGGTTTGGACCTAACAAGAAGCACTTCAAGCTTAGCAAACACTAGCCAAGATATTTACTGAATCATTTACTGGGAGCATCTCTCCTATGAAGACAGGCTGAGAGAGTTGGGGTTGTTCAGCCTGGAGAAGAGAAGGCTCCAGGGAGATCTCATTGTGGCTTTCCAGTACCTGAAGGGGCCTACAGGAAAGCTGGAGAGGGACTGTTTATCAGGGAGTGTAGTGACAGGACAAGGGGTAATGGGTTTAAGCCGAAGGAGGGTCGATTTAGATTAGGTGTTAGGAAGAAATTCTTTACTGTGAGGGTGGTGAGGCACTGGAACAGGTTGCCCAGAGAGGTTGTGGATGCCCCGTCCCTGGAAGTGTTCAAGGCCAGGTTGGATGGGGCTCTGGGCAACGTGGTCTAGTGGAGGGTGTCCCTGCCCGTGGCAGGGGGCTTGGAACTAGATGGTCTTTGGGGTCCCTTCCAACCCAAACCATTCTATGTTTTATATCTCAGCCTTTTTATGAAGGCATTAGTGGAGGAGATTAATCAAACTGAAGGTAGGCAGCTACACTCTAAGCTAATTACTCTAGGTGCTTTTTATAGTAAATGGCACGTGTAAGCTACAATTTATTGTGTCTTAAAGTAGATGTTGAAAAAAATTTCTTATGCTACTTATAAGGAGAATAATTCAGGAATAGAAATCTGTGTTACAGACATCTGAAGTCAAGAGATTAAGCCCACCCAATGAACAGCCTGGTCCCCCTGTGAAAGGCAGCTTAGTGTCAATTTAAAGATGGCAAAATATATACAGACAGGTGCTTCATTTTCTTAACTCGGTAACAGTGAAATCCTACAATGAAAGTTTTGCTCTCTTAAAACCAGAAGGTAACTCAAAGCACAGAATATGACTCACACAGGCAAACATTTATCTTGCCGCTGGCCAAGTTTTACTGAAAATGTAGGACTTCTGGGAAATCAGAGTCAACAAGGAAAACCTTGAGGGCCTTATTGCTTCAGCAAGATGCTGAACTGTGCCCTAGACTCCCAGGGAACAACACAGCATATCTGCTGAACAACTTTGCAGCAAACCATTCATAATGAAGCTGAGGCAGAAAGCACCGATTAGGATAGCTTGTCCTGACATCTCTGTAATCCCGACATCTGCAGGACATTAGAAGATAGTATCTGAAAGGGACGAAACATTCTTGGTTTTGGAACAATTAACATATCAATCCTTGTATCTACGCTGGCCAAGGTGGGTCTTGGACTTCCCCTCCCCTTTAACCTACCAATAAACAGTGTCATGGTTCTTGGATTAATAGTGTTGCAACACTGACTAAATCAAGGCCAGAGTTTTCTGAAGGACTGCACTCACACATATCTGAAAATCTGGCCCAGCATAGCATCATTTAAGAGTGTAACTCTTCAGACTAGCATTTGTGCTGAGTGGGAGGGGAGAGACAAAAGACATCCTCCTCCTCTCATCTAATTGCTTTCCATTTTTCTTGTTTACCCCTTTCACCTGTAAGCTGCTCCTCTTTTATATTCATACTTTCTGTACCTCAGCCATTCTCACTGCTTACCCAAATGGCATACAGATAACAGTAAGCTCCTCATGTACTCCCACAATCAGTGTAGCTATAACTGCATAAACTAACTAAATGCCTTGAGATAACAGAGGTCTGAGCAACACTGCAGTAGTACTGCTGGTTTTGCCCATGGTTCCCCTTGGGAGGCAGCCGTCCTAGAGGATTAGGAGAAGGCAGCTCTCTAGACCTACTTGTCTCCATAGTCTAAACATACAGACTTAGTGGCCTTTGGTCTGCTGCGACTTTGGGTGTGCCAGTCAGCTGTGTTATGGCTGCTATGTGGTATGTATGATGAGCTTATGTGTATATCAGCAGACAATCAACTGACAGGAATATTTGTACTCAGAAAAGATAATGTGGTAGGACTACCCTTTGGCAAATAGCCAGAGCTGTCTTGGTTCCTGGTATGGACAGCATCTGCTTGTGCTGGCATAACTACCTGTGGTGCATTTGACTGGCTTGGGTCTTGAGAATATTTCTGGTCTTTTGAGACTTTCGCCTTAGAAACGATGCTGTTTCCTGCACAGTACCTTATATTTTCCATTTCTTCCTCCTTTTCTGTCAGTTTCCTTTCAAACTCTGCTTTAAGCTGAGAAAGTTCAAGCTGAAAACGAAGGGTCTTACTTTCTTCATGCTCCAAAGCTCCCTGAAATAGAAAGCACCAAGAGCTTGTAGGCCAGAAGTTGCTATTATTATTAATTTTTTTTTTTTAAATCACAAACTGCTACACAAAGATGATCCCTTCACACTTTTATTCCCGTTCCCAATAGCACTGTTTCCTCCTTGCCTCTCTCTCTAGGCAAGGACATGAGCGGCTTATGTGGCAAAACAATGCATTTATTTGCCTTCTAATGTAAGTTGGCAGCTGGAAAACTGAGCAGCATGCTCCTCAGAGGACAAATTGTCAAGCAGTCCACAGCTCACAAAAAAACCCCCAAACCTTAGGCCCTGCCTGTGTGGTTTTGATATCAACAGACGTTCCCTGCTCCTCACCCCTGTACAGACACCCTCCAGAAATTCACAGGCTTGTAAGCGATAGGCAAAAGCTAAAACAAGATTGTTGTTGGGAGGGTGAAGGGGTCCACACATCCCCCAGCTCACAAAGATCTCTCCAAATCAGGAAGTGTTGAAAGCCTCCCAGTCATACAATCTTATTGGGCAATATGACTTCAAGGAAAGAAGTAACAGACATCAGCTCTATATGACAAAATGCAAAATACTCTGTCCGCTCTTTCCAATTAACGTGCAGACAAGTCTATGAAACAAGGGAGATTTGTTCCTGTGTCTTTGTTCTTACATTTCTCTCATGTATGGAAGTCAAGAACTAAGCTGACAACAGCCCATAGTGAAATAACATGTCTGACTTTCAGGTCTTGCATAAACCAGGCTCAGTGGCATTCTGTCTCCTTGCTGCTTGCATCAAACAGGAAGGAAAGCACAGAACTGAACGCCATATATTTTAGAAGTGCTCTCTGAAGGGTAGAACTGGGCAGGCTTAGCTATGCTTCCCTCGAGAGATGATGGAAACAGAATGGAGGTTCTGAAGGCAAAGGTGTACAAAATCCTCACTAATCTCTAGCCATCACACAGCAGCTACAGGTCAGTTGAACGCACACTTCATGCCAAGGAGCCACAACGTATTAATGGGAACAGCATGCAGAAGTACTGCATCACCAGCGGTGACTGCCAGAGACCCAAATTCATGAGGAAGGGAGAAAACCTGCATTAAACCATTTCTTTTACAATGAAAATAAGATACATCACCACTTTACTTTGGTTAGTTCCTATTATCATTGAGCTTTAGGAAGCCATTCCACACAGTCCAGGAAAGTAAAGTGTGCCCCTTAGATCCCTCAAGAACTGATGTATTCTTTCTAGCAAGTTTATTGGCAGAGCATATAATCACTCTCCATATCTCAGAGCTGTGGAAGAAAGGGATGCTCTTTCCTCTGCTCTGATCATGACACCTGTTTGTTTGGCTGTGAAATCCCTGCAAAGTATAAAGCATCCTGTAACAGACAAAAGAAGTTGCACAGCATTTAAGGTATTAATGGATCCTTGTCACTGGGTGATGTTCATTTTAGCAGATATTATTTAGAGTACAATTCAAAAGAAATGCAGCTGTCACTTAAAAATCCCTTGGTATGTGCTGTGTTGCTTCTAGCCAGGAGCACCTAGACACCTTCCTCGCTCTGCAATGCACCAAACTTTCAAAAAAACCCCTGATAACTGGGCCCTTGAAGTGAATAACCAGGATTTCCAGTTGGCTTGTTCCGTACTGTTGGTTTGTTTCTGGAAACTGGGATGAGGCATCCCTCTGGGGTACATGCATATTTGTTACTGTAGAAATTAATGCTGTGTTGCTAAGTGTCTTTACCAAACTCCTATGGTAGTAAAAGATTTTTTAAGTAAGTAGCCAGTTTTCATTTGATTTCTGAGACTGCTACCATTTTTTTAAGCAGGCTGCATTATCCAACACACTATCTGAGACCTTATAAAATTTAAAGTCATCAGGAGGTTTGACTTCTTATTCTTAACACCAGAAAATGGTGAATTTGCTGTTGGAAACTAGACACCAGAAATATCTGATAAAATGGTATAAGACCATAATTCTCAGCAGTTCCTGTTTCCTGAAAGACTTAAATATTCTATGCCAAAGAGAGCAAAGACTTGATTTTCAGTAGGTGGACAGAAGATTTCTGAGCTTCCTGAAAGGGAAAAAAACCAAACACACCCGACAACAAAACCCAAAACCTACAAAGCACCTCCTTTGAAAGGGCCTCCACTGATGATCTTAGAGCTGACATCTCCAAAAGTCACCAGTCACTCTTGAAAACACTAGCTAGCAAGGCCAGAGGAGCTGGGTGCAGAGATGTGCTGGCTAACAATCAACACATTGGCTGTGTTGCCAAGAGGATGAAAAAGGAAGGAAAATCATGATAAAGACACTCTTTCCTCTTCCTTTGAGCTTTCTTTCCTTACCTCTGCTTCTTCCAGAGCCAGCTGAACTTCTGACTTCTCTTGTTCAACCTGCTTCTTGATTTTTTCTATTTCATGGAGGCTCTTGTTTCCTTCGCTAATCTGATTGGTCAGATCAGAAATCTCCTCTGAAATAAAAAGGATGGACAGATTTAGCGATCAGAGTGTCCCAAACATACTGCAATTCACGGAGCATGAGTACAGGACCTGTGCCTCAGACTCCTACCTCAAGGGCTCGTCTGTATGCAAGTGCTGCCTTACTATCAATTGTAGCAACATTTTTTTACCTGACTTGAAGGCACAGACTTCCTTGTAAATGCTTTTTGAAGTGGTTATAGCAGATTAGTTTTTATCTGTGATCTGCAGGCTAGCAACGCTGTGCTCTGCTTTGGGAGCTGTCTAGGCTTCATCCACTGCACCTCTGTCATCTTTCTTGTTCCTCCCCTGAGACTGACACCTCTGTCAGTGAGTTTCATTGACAGGTGAGCAAAGGGAAGCCTGCTCTCCTCTGGCCATACCAATTTCTATCATCGCCAGCATCAGTCAGTGTCTCCAAACACATCGGAAAGCTAGGCTCATCAATGAGAGAAATGCCTTTCCCTACAGCTGTTATGGGGCACCCACCATGCAGGTGTTCACTGGTGTGGCTCTTGCACTGGATCTGGGGCCCGAATGAAGCCTACCTTGGAGGTTCTTGTTTTCCCTTTTCAACGTCTCCAGATGGTCCAGCGTCTCCTCATAGGCATTCTTCAGCTTGAAGAGCTCAGTGCTGAGGCCACGGGCCTCCTTCTGGGAAGCCTCCAGTTCAGCCTGTGACTCTTCGTACTTCTGCTTCCAGTCATTGATGATCTTGTCAAACCCACGCTGCTTCTTGTCCAGGGAGGCAGCTGCTGAGTTGGCCTTCTCCAGGTCAATCATCATGTCTTCCAGCTCATTCTGCAGCCTGTGCTTTGTCTTTTCCAGAGAAGAGCACTTGGCATTGGCCGCCTCAATTGCTTCTTCAGCTTCTTGCAGGCGAGCCGCAAGCTTCTTCCTACCAGGTGGGAAGAGACAGTGAAATGACTGAGTGCCACCGCTGCCATGTTATCCAGAAAATATGACACCAAAGCATTATCTCAATAAATCAGTTTTGAAAGGGAAAACTGGGGGGGGGGGAGGGGGGAAATCAAGCCTCTAGAGAGAAGGGACTATGATCGGCAAAAAAACAGCTTAAATTATGAATGCTGACATGCGGCAGATAATTTTGTGCATCTGTGCGTGCGTGTGAATATTTGAAATTGAACTTTTGAACTCTCAAGCAGCAGCTTGCTACTTGCTAGCTGTAACTAGTATTTAGACCTGGTCTAAATAAAAGTGTCATGTTCCTCCAATTAAGAGGTATGAGACAGAACCACCAATTAGGAGGCTGGTCATGCCTTGAGCTTTTGTTCATAGACTATTTAGATTGGGAAAACAGGGCTGGGAGTCCCAGCAAGAAGAGGTCCTAGAAAGAAAGGAGAGCCCAGAAAGAACATGAAGATGCTAGATGGAGAAAATATACTGGAAGTGGGGGAAAATCCTGCAGCTCAGAGATGTGTGGAGGCAGGTGCTGGAGATGCTCAGATACCTTGCCCAATAATGCCTAAGACTGTTAACTGGGAGCGGCTGCACAGCATGAGCCAGTGTGACTTTCTGCCCTACCTTCCCAGGGCAGCCATCATCTCCTTACAGGGAAGGGAAGTCAAGACCGAGGGAACATAGCACTGGGCCAGGGCAAAGCAAGCGAGTGTGCAAGATAACCGAGTAGGGTAATCCAGTCTTGTTAGCTCTTAAATAAACCCCAGTATCCACATCCGCTACTGCATGGACAAGGATTTAACAGAAACATTGACCTGCTCAAGCAATGAAAAGAACAGAAGGACAGCCACAAATGACAGCAATGAGTCAGAGGGATTTTTCCAGCCAGGTTGCCCTATTTCCTTAGCACTATAACAAGTCCCAGGGAGCACAGTCCTGCCAGCCAAGGGCACGATGAAGTCCACATGACCCACTTACTTGGCATCTTCCAGCTCCTCAGTTCTCTGAATGGCATCGGTCTCGTACTTTGTTCTCCACTGTGCCACTTCCGCATTTCCCTTGGAGAGAGCCCGCTGCAGCTCTGCCTTGGCTTCTTGCTCCTCCTCATACTGCTCCCGCAAGAGATCACAGTCATGCCTGGCTGCTTGCAGGGCATGAGCCAGGGCGTTTTTGGACTGCAGGGATAGAAAGGTCACAGCATTGCAGGGTTACCTGCAGCAAACCCCAAACAAACAGCCCCAGAAATTCAAGAGGAGGCTTAAGCCTTTTTTTCTTTTTGCCTCTGGCCTTGACAGTCCAGGTCAAGTGAAGTAAGAAATGTTTGAAGTCATCCCTAACTGATGACATGCTGAGGAAGCTATCTAGAGTGAAGATAATCTAACACCTCTGGGGAAGCATCCAAACTTTTAAAGATGCAAGATCTGTGATTTTGGCTATCCTATGGAGTAAGTTTTATTTAACACTTATGGATGCTGATTATTTTCCCATACTCTTCTCCTGTGACTTGCGTCAGTCAGGGGCAGGAACTTGTATCAGTACAATTACCAGGAAGCATTCTCACTCCTCTGTCTCATTTCAGCTTTTATCCAGGCTACAAATGAATGTGAACAGTTTTCCCCTTTCCATCTCAATGAATGGGCGACAATCAAAGAATTACCTTGGTTTCCTCATCTAGCTGTCTCCTAAGTTCTTCAATCTGTTGTGTAAATGATGTTTTCCCACGGGACAGCTGACTTATCAGTGACTCCTTCTCTTCAAGTTGTCTTATAAATTCACCTGCCACAGGATTTAATCAAAAAAAGCAAGATGATGAAATGACAAAGTCCCAGCCAAAATCTAAGTCCCACCTGTCCAATTCTGCTGAGGAAAAGAACTAACAGTGATTCTGGCTGGCCTTTTGTGAAGTTTCTTCCAAAGTTGTAACAATCAGACACTTCACTAGGATAGTTTTCCTTAGGCTGATTTGTTTGTTTGTTTGTTTTTTATGGGTTTTGTGCTTTCATACCTTGATTTGTTAATTTTAGTTCAGCTCATGGATCAGACTAGACTGATGCTTACTTTCACGTGAGGTTGTAGCTGGTTTTGTTTATACTTTTCTTCACTACTTAACATTGCTTTTCCACAGACGACTTCTCAGAGGGCTGCAAAGCACCCTGAGAACTTCAGAACAACCAGTGTACAGAACAGAGGGATACATAAGGAAAACTTCATTTATCACAAGAAGTGCACCACTGTGGGGTGCAAACTGCAGCTTTATAGGAGTACCTAGAACTAACAAGAAAACACAAAGGAAATGAAAAATATGTCTTTGAAAATACAGAGCGGTGGTATCTGATGAGACCGCAGAGATTAAATAGTACTACTCTGGCTAAAAAGATAGCAAACTCTTAGTGGAAATGTATTTTTGGTCAGATGTGGGTGTCTTCTAGAATGCAATGCCCAAAGTCACCCTGAGGAAGATAGTATTTACACAGGCAGCAGCAGTATGCCAACTCCTTCATCTTCCCTCTAGCATTGCAAGATAGATGTACAGTCCTTGTTCCTGAAACTGGGTACCTAGCGAGCACGTCCATTTCAGCTCATGAAATGATATTTACCAGTATGCTGGTAAATATGGTTACAGGTTTTGTTTTAAAAGCCAGTCTGAGGCAGAGTTCCACCCCCCGCCCCGGGTTATAAAAATATTGAAGATTGGAATGTCAAAAGACACAAAGCTACTGCTCCATTCAGCAATCCTAATCCAGTCACCTTCAGGGCAGATGTCATTGCACAATATATCTCGCCTATGCAGTGCTGAGGTACACCTGACAAATTACTGGGAAACAGTCTAACTGGGCTGAACATACACATACCATTCTCACTCTGGAGTTTTGTCTTCTGAGTAGTGAGGTCATTCATGAGGCGAGTCATTTCCTCCAGTTTTGTTTTTGTCTCGTTCAGATGGTCTTCATAAGTGCGACAAAGTTTCTCTGCATTTGCCTAAAGGGAATCAGGAGAAAAGACAAAAAAAGCTGTAGCCTCCAGGCAGCCATTTGGAAGCTGTAGCCTTCCAATTGTATCCTTTTTTTTGTTTGTCTTTCAGAGAAATGGCAAACAGCAGAGACACAAATACCACAGCAGTAGAGTGGGAATATAGTACCCTGTGTCTACAGTCCCAGGCCAGGGGTCTCCCCATCAGACCACCTTCCCCATTTGTTTTCCCTGAACTGTGTTCTGAATGGAAGCACCAGCGTAAAAATACTCTGCAAGAACTTCAAAAGCAATCACGTGCCTATGAAGTTCAGGCATAGCCTCCTTATAATTGCTAGATGGGAAAATCGCCTCCAATGAAGAGTGCTTTACTGATTCTGCTTTAATTGCCATTTATCGCAAATTGAGTTTGATGTCAGCTTTCTAACTCTCAGAATACTGAAATTTCTTTTCTTCACTTACACTGAAATAACTCTTTAGAGTGCTCTGAAAGCTACCAAGACTATCTACTCAGGAAACAAAATCTACAATTCAGACATGAGAAGTAAAAATGCACATGATGGCCATTCAAGCCTTTGCTTTGCACCCTTTGCTAACTTTGGTCAAAACTGTGAACCAAGGGCAGGATCTGAGAGGACTCTGCTTAGGATGGGAGATATCCAGCCTTGGATGCCATCACCCCAGTCATCACCAGCCTAGGGGAGCACAATTTAAGTGACACAGTTTTGTGCTCTGAGATATATGGGTAAACAATATACCTGGAACTGGGGATGCACTATGTGTGTTAGACAGGCCATCTTAATTGCTGTCCCATCTCCAGGTGAGAAGGGTTATAGCACCAGCTGAGGAAGGGGGAACACTGTGCACATAAGCACCCTCAGATTCCAAGACGCTACCTTCTGAAAACACTCCAGCCCTACCAGGTGTCCTGAGAAACCTTCAGACCAGCCTTAGCTACACATGACCTTTGGGAGTTTGGGAAGCCTTAGGACCCTTACTTTTCCCTTGACCATCTGCTCCATGTTGGATGACAAATCATCCACTTCCATCTTCAGCTCGCTTTTCTCCTTTTCCAGTTTCTGCTTGACCCGCTGCAGGTTGTCCAATTGCTCTCCCATCTCAGCCACACTGTCTGCATGCTTCTTCCTCAGGGTGGCGGCTGTGGCTTCATAGTGCAGTGTGGCCTCCTCGAGGTCCCGTCGCAGCTTCAGGAACTCTGCCTCACGTTTCTTGTTCATCTCCAGCTGGGCAGCTGTGGCTCCCCCAGCCTCCTCAAGCCGCTCACTTAATTCCTCCAGCTCTCGGGCCAAATCTGATCTCTGCTTTTCCACCTTGGCTCGAGCAGCTCTTTCTGCTTCCAACTCCTCTTCTAGTTCTTCTATACGAGCCTACCAAAAAGACATGAGCACCTTTAGATCACCCTCATGATGACTCCCACCAGAAGACCATGAAGCATCTTAAAAATTGGTAAACCCTCTGCCAGCCCACACTTTACAACACAGGTGGAAGCACAACAGTTAAAGGACTTGCCCATTTGTGCCAGTAAATCAGGTCTTGATCTAGAGTAAGGATGATGAGTCACATCTTTCTCACAGTAGATTGCTCTACAAGCTCTAGTTCAAGACATTTAGGTCAAGTACATTGACCTTATAGTCATGTTACTTGACATTCAGCTGAAGTACATGAGAGAAGTTACTTGATAGTAGGAGTTGCAGCAAGAAATAGTGATTGAAGGGGACTCAGTTCCCATTTTAAAAGCTCTGTGACTGGCGTAACTTCTCTCTAGGACTGTTAAGACAAGATTTCAAATACAACTGTGTAGAATTGCATGAAAACCAAATATTCACTGGGAGCAGTCTTTTTTGTGCAACAGTTATTTTGACCAACCTGCGCTTCACGTCCAAGTTATGCAAATGTTCTTCATTTACAAAAAAGTGGAGCTGATACTTTGGGTCAAGACATTTTGTTTGGACTATGCTGACTTTCTTTGGCCTTTTAATTTCTGTTGAAAATTTCCTGTGCATTTGAACCCTTCCCCTGAATTTCAAATCCATGCTTATCACTGCTGAACTCCTCCCCAGCATCCATCCTCAGCTGCATGGTTTGGAACAAGACTGTTTCTTAAAATAAAATACCAGACACTTTCCGCCTTGCCTGAAACCACTAGCATTCTGTGGTCATATGTCCTACTACTGGGAAGGAACCACTGTAGAGCAGCACCCTGAGGGGAAAAGGGATCAGTCTGGGAAGCTACGACGGAGTTGCACCACTTTGGATCTCAAAGCCAAGCTGCAGCTAGCCATGAAAAGTCCCTGCAAAGCCCTTCAGTGAGGCACAAAGAGAAACTCATCCTAAGATACATGAGAAAGCAGCAAGCTGACCTGAAGCTCCTTGATCTTCTTCTGCAGCTGCATCACTATAGCTTGTTCATCTTCTATCTTGGAATTCAGCTGGCTCATTTCAAATTCTTTCCTGCCATGGAAAGAAAAATCCTACTATGACAATTTTCCCTGTAGCTTCAAGTTAGGCTTTTGCAATTTTTGAAGAGTTGTTCAATAAAACTTCTAATGTATCTAAAAATGAAAGCAATCCTCATGTGTTGCTATTTGCATGAAAACACATCTTCCTCTGAGCAGTGGTTTCCAAGTCAAGACTCTGCATGCATTTGTGCAATTATACTTCTGGATCTTTGTGTCATAGAAAAGTAACGTTATTTTCAGACTCAATGGAAAAATATATCTAACAGAGTCAGGTCTTTCAACAATACTGTCATAGCTAGTTAGGATGAGCAACTTTTTAGAGACTTCCTTCAGCTTTCTCCTCTAAGCAATGAAAAACATAAATAACTTTTTTTTTTTTTTAATGCTGGAAAGTGTAATGAATTCTAATGTTTCAGGAATACCGTGCACAAGAAAGAGTGATTTTCACTCCCTCCTTGGCTACACACTCTCTCCTCATGAAATTGCCTTTTAGCCACCATCAGAGCAGCTTGACACACCTGAAGGCTCTGAAATGACATTGGTAACTGTGCTGCTTTATTTTGTACAACAGAATCATTCTCTTACTTTTTTAGCTTTTCTTCCATCTGGAGCTTATCATTCTCCAAGTCCATGACACTCTCTTGGGTCAGCTTCAAATCCCCTTCTAGTTTGCGTTTTGCCCTTTCTAGATCCATCCTCACTTTCTTCTCTTGTTCAAGTGAGCCCTCAAGCTTTAGGAACAAAATCACTTATCAAATATGTTGAACACAGACGGTTTACAACAGTCAGATGTATGCTAAGCCCAGCTTTGTGCTGAGCTCTAGCAAGTGGCGAAGCAGAAGTACTTAAGTACAAGCATCCTATTTTACTTTTTTTTGTTTTCCAGCAGCCAGTGGGCATACGGGCTATAGAAATACAACATAAGGGTTAGTCCACACTTTACATTTGTGCAAGCATTACAGTTATCTTAATAGCAAAATTCTGTTTGACTTCATGCCAATTACACTGCAAATGTAAACTGAGTGTATTTTCCCTCGTTATTGCACTCTTCTCAAAGGCTGAATTACACAGGTAAGTTTTTATAGTGTTCCTGTAATTATACCTTTCACAGACAGTACAATGACTGCATTTCTAAATCCCTGATGATTTCAAAAGGACAGGAATACATTTCAAAGCTTTGCAACATTTCAGACTCATGCAAACTGTAAGTGGTGGACAAACAAGCCTGGGGAAACATGAAGGTAGAGCCACCTTACATCATCCACTTGCTGTTCCAGTTTCACTTTAGCTTTGCTCAGTGTGTTGACCTTGTCCTCCTCTGCTTGTAGGTCATCCAGAACTTGCTGATGAGCTTCTTGCAATGACTTTTTCTCCTTAGTAAGTTTGCTGATATTCTCATCAAGAGCAGCCATTTCTTCTGTCAGATTTTTGACCTGTTTGAGAAAGATATATTTGTAAGGCTTTGAAGTAAGGGATCATCATAACCTGGCTCAAATGACTGTACTGAACTTGTATGCAGGAAGATGATGGAAAGAAAGGGACCTCCCTTTCAAAGGTACTAGATTCTTTCAGTGTCACTCTCATTGTGGTGGACTCCAGCTTCTGATTCTCTCTGGCAGAAGTAGGAGATGAACTTTACATTTACAGGCTCTAAGAACTCATGGCTACAGTAGAAAACTGTTTACTTAAAAATGCCCAAACTAGACATAATTATTTAGCTGAGTTGCAGCAAAACTCACTTCAGTAAAAGGGAAACAGGCTCATAGTTAACACTTTTTCCTTCACAAGGTCAAATAACTCTGTATATACTGATCCTTCAGTGTGCCCTGTGTAACAGACAGTGTAAAACCATCAAAAGACCAGTAGCTCTTGTCATAAAGGTAATCCATGCCCAACCTCTTCTGAATACATGGTAGAGTTCTAAAGGTACCTTGTTTTCAGTAGCATGCTTCTCTTTCTCTACTTTTGCAAGTGTTATTTCAAGATCGTCAATATCTTTCTTGAGCTCAGAGCACTCATCTTCCAATTTTCTCTTCTTGGAAGTCAGCTCAGAATTCATCTCTTCCTCATCCTCAACCCGCTCTGTCAGTTCTTTGACTTTGGCCTCCAGCTGAATCTTGGATTTAATCAACAAGTCGCATCTTTCCTCGGCATCTGCCAGAGTGTCTTGCTCCTGGTGTCGCACAAAGAAGAGCACAGCAATGACTGCCTGGCCTTTTTATTTCCTCACTTGTCCCCTATCCTGTAAGTGGTCAGAGAGCCTGATCCAACGCTACAGAGCAGCATAAGGAAAATTTCCTACTCCTCGTTTCAGAAGACAAGACCAACAAGTAATTAAAGGAGCAGGATGAGACAGCGGTGAGCATGGCTAGTCACATATAAGATTACTTCCACATCTAACTGCCACGGACATTGCCTTAGACAGAACCTGCCAAGACTTGCATTGCTAGCCCACCTGGTTATATGCTAGAACATGAGAATTTCTATCCGTTCTAACTTTTGGCAAGACTCTGGCAGGACCAACAGCTTATTTTAATTGAATTGCACTAACACTCCAGTCTGTAAGACTTTGAGTTTCAAAGAACATCTAATAAATATATGAATGTATGTGTCTACTCACAGCTTGGAGCTGGAGCAGCAAATCATTTTTTTCCTGAACTAGGGAGACTTGCTTTTCTTCAAGTTCCTTTCTCCTGGCTTCAGATTTTTCCAGGGCCTCCTTCAGCTTCAAAAACTCTTCCTTCATATTGGCCATCTCCTTTTCAGTTTCTGCAGACTTCAGAAGAGGTTTGATCTTAAAGAAAAGCTTCATCCAGGGCCAGTTCTTCACAGCCATAAAAGCGCGGATGTTCCACTGAATTACAAGAAGGGCATCCCTGGTTTAAGAAGAAAACAAACAAAATTCCCTACAGCTTAGCCTGAATTGAGAAAGTGAGAATGGTGGGGTTTTTTTTTTCATCCTTAGTTAGTTTTATGTCTTTGTTCTCAGTAGTATTGGGAACTTGTACTAGGTTCCAAGATATACAAGAAACTTCCTCCCTATCTCTTGCTTTTCCGGGACAAGAAAAATTTCCAAATCTGATTTTTACCAGAGCTGCAGGCAACTAATATACAGTTGCTATTATTTTTATCATACATCATTAAACCTTTAATTTAAGGTTAGCTATAGCCTTAGGGACTGTAATAATGGCTCTATTCAACATATAATTTAATGGTAATGGTTATTATGGAAGTGTTCAAGGCCAGGTTGGATGGGGCTTTGGGCAACCTGGTCTAGTGGAGGGTGTCCCTGCCCATGGCAGGGGGGTTGGGACTAGATGATCTTTGAGGTCCCTTCCAACCCAAACCATTCTATGATTCTATGATTATCCGCTAAGTTTTAAGGGGATGCCTTCATACCTGCGCTCCACTATCTTCTGAAACTCAATCCGCATCAATCTGCCACGTGCTCTTGCCTGGATCATTGTTAAGATTTTCGCAAGTCTCTCATCCCTCATTTCTTCTAAATGGCCCAGGAGACCAGCCTTGAAGAACACCTGGAACATGGACAGATGTCATTTCACCATAACAAATGATTTTATTCCAGAGTTACAGACTTTAATGAAATCATTCGGAAGAATATTATTTTTATTGACATAAAGTAAAAGCGTACAGAGGGCCAAACACTACTTGCATCAGGGACTGCACTGTACAGTTCCAAAGTTATTTTAAAACCAGGTCTCATCTCCCCAGTTTTGAATAGGCCAAACTATTTTATTGCCACATTTTAATTGCCACAGCACTTTTCAGCTGTGGCAGGGTTCAAAGCAGGTCAACTGAACTACAAGTCCCAACTCCCAGATCCCTGCTAATGGGATCATGCCATAATTGCACATGGCCTCATTTCAAAAGCTGCAGCTGATCTTGTGATCCATATATGTCTGAGTTTACCTATATTATATTAAATAAGCTATTGTTTTACTTGGGGTCATGGAGCATGAGCTGCTGCTGTGTCCACTTGTAGTGTTGCTGTAATAAAAGCTTTGTGGGAGCTTGAGCCAGGTGAATAAAATTCTTCTAGCACAGGTTAGAAATTAATATCACTTTGCTACTATATGGCTGGTTCCTTGTATTACTAACTCTTCATTAATCTCCACCACCAGAAATTGCATAATGTCCTATTCTGCAAGTTAGATATTAGATCCATCACTTTACTCTTTACATAAGCAGTGATGGTCTTTTCTGGTTACCTTGGTGTGTCCAAAACGATATTGATTATGGTCAACATCTAAAGATGCCAGCAGTTTTTCAGCAGCTTTTCTGCTATCCACAAACTTATCCTCTGGGATTGCGCCTGGATTCAGAATGCGGTACCTGTTAATAACAGATGAGCAATGAGTAAATTGGCCTAGATTCTGCTTTTCCCCCCTCCTTCTCTTCCCCCAAAACTTTAAAAAAAAAAATAAAATCAAATCACCTAGGGTAATTTCCTACTTTGCATCTACACAGACACAAGCAAGAGCAGAATTCTCCCTTCCATGTTCAGGCAAACTGAATGGAAAATAGACTTGAATTGAATAAAATAGCTCAAATAAAAATGAGAAGACATGCTTTGCTTATTTTGATTGATGGGTTAGGACAGGAGACAACACAGCTCTGCCCTACCTTTGTTTAAAGTCAGCATAAAGCACCCTGTTTGGGAAACCCTTACGGCAAATGCGGATGCCTTCCAGGACGCCATTACAGCGGAGCTGATGCAAGACAAGGAAAGCATCCATTGCACCTACAGGGGAAAACCAAGGCTGAATTAAATGGAGCTTCTCCATAGGGCTTAATCTTCATTTCACCAAGGAAACTGGAAAATGTGAGGTGTCATCTCCTGAAAGAGCAACACCATTGGAAAAGGTGAAAAACACAGACAGTATTAAAGTACAATCTGGTGAATTGGAAGTAAGTATTGGAATGACATACTTCAAATATACCAAAATTTTAAGACTTGTGTTTTCCATACCTGGAGTTTTTGATTCATTGGGGATAATGCATCGTACAAAGTGAGGGGCTGTAGATCTTAGGTTAGTCATCAGCTTATTTAAATTTTCCTAGAACAGACATATTAAAAAAAACAATTAGCTTTAGCAGTTTAGTGGAATTTCAATCACTTATTTCTTTGGTTTGTTGGTGGTTGAGTTTATTAAGGTCATCTCTCTAAATAGTCTCCAACAAAATTATAAGCTTACTAAAATTATTACAGATAAATGTGTTCAAATGAACCAAAGTAAAAATTAACTTTATTATTGGAATCCACATCAGTAGCAAAGTTTTAAGATGACACGTGTTTTACTTACAACCCCAGAAGTGTCAGAAACAAGATGAGCAAGCAAGATGCTGTGTCATGCTGCAGAGCATTTCTGTAAAGCCAACTGCATTTTGGCCTATTCACTTCCTCACTCAGTGAGGATAGTTCACCTTTCCCATCTGTTCCTCGTAAAAGCTAGGTTTTTGTCCTCCTGGCCAAACATTTCCCCTTTATTGATCTTAATCTGGTATCTCCTAGGCAGGCAGCAAGCTGGCTGGGAAGAAGCCAACCATTCAGTGCCTACCAGTGATGACCAAGCTCTGAATGAAAGTGTTTTGTCTGGTAAGCAGAAAATAGAGACCATTGGAGGCGGAATAGAATGTCATCAGCACAACAGTTCAAATGGAAAATTTCTCATTCTCCAGTCAGGACGATAAATGAGAACCTGAGCTGGGTACTTAGCAGCTCTTTGTGTGCTGGAAAGCGGGCTTCTATTTGTGGATAATTAAATTACTGAGTGATCTTTCAGCTCTCTTTATGATTCTTCACCTGGTAAGACACAAGTCTCAATTTCCCGTGATTTCTCTGCATAAGGTGTCCCTCCAAATAAGATAAAATGACATCACTAGTGGGAGATAACTACTTCCTTCCCTACCTGAGGTATGCCTACATTACAGCTTCCTCAATGTTACCCAGAAGAAATTGTACTAATGGTAAATTACAGGTCCCATTTTTCCCCAGGGATGATCCTGGTGACAACTTCCACCAGGAGCACATGCCAGTCCCAGCAGAAGGGAATTACTCAGGAAAAAAGGCTATATGACATTCCACTCAACAACTTTTGTTTTCCATGACTGCTCTAACCCTGGGATCCAATTACAAATAGTAATCAGATAGGAACTAGCAAATTACTTGTGATCAGCTCCTGTTCCACAGACATGCATGAAGCAATAAGCCACAAAATAAGTGATAAAGGTTGTTCACAAGATTTTGTCATACTTTCTCGAATAGAATAGGAAACTCTTAATCTCCTGACTGCTCAAAGATGACAAAATGGAGCAGTCCCTCACACATGTGGTTTTAATAACAATATATTCACTTAGCCAAGGGCAATAACGCAGGCCTAGAATCAATTTCTGATGTTGGATTTCAATTTTTTTTGTCCATTACAATCCTTAACATTCCTCTTCAATATATTGTCTTAACTCAGACCATCAGGTGGGACGAAGCAAACAAACCTTGTGCAATGAGGACACTGTTTGAAAAGAAGCACCTTTCTTGCGTTTCTTTTCTCCACCTTGGTCAGCTAAGGAAAAAAAAAAGAAAAAAGAAAGAAAAATCATAATCTGTATCCTGTATCTCAGTAAGGAGTGCAGGCAGGGCATGGGAGATGGATGAACTCTTCTGATAATGCAACTCTCTTTGAATGGAAGGCATAGCTAATGACTTGATGGCTCTGATTGCTCAAATCTTATACAAAACATCCTGAACATCAAGTATGATATATCACAAGTTTGCAGTTCTCTGTCCATACTTAGGATTTTTGTCAAAGACCACTGGAAGCTTTCTGGATTGTATTTGCATTTCAGATCTACACAGCATGACTTGTTATGCAGAAAGTCCATAAATATGACTAAGGAAGAGAAATAACTTTTAACAAAATAGAGTCACCTGTAGTTCATTGAAAAGCCTATAGGGTGAGACGATGCAGAAAAGTAACGCTTAGGGAAAATTTATACTTTACATTGTACTGTATAGACACTGATTCTCCTGTGACTGCTATGCGGACACTGAACATGCACAAGTAACACTGGTCCAGAATAGAAGGAAATGAATATTTATTTTGTAATTTTAGATATAGTAGCTTTACATCCCCTGAATTTTGCTTAAAGCTTGAGAGTCAAAAACCACTCAGATCCTCCAAAGGAATGCTGGTTCTGACATGCCCTTCATGAAGTTTCACAAGAGCCAAACTTGACCCAAATACATACAGCAATTGCTATAGCTTTCTAAACACTGGACTATTAGATCATTCCCAGGAGGTCTGGCATTCTGTCACCTGTCAACAACAGTTAACATAAAAGGAGAAATGAAGAGTGCAATGTGCTTGATGCAATTATCCACAGCCTTTCCCCCTTTTGAAAGTGACACTGCCGAGACTGGAAGAGGCTGATCTGGACAGGCTGTTCTTTTCTCCTGATGCTGAGGAAAAGCAAGGTAGTATTCTGACAGACAGGAATATCCGCAGGCAAATAGGCAGTTAGTAACTTGCAAGAATTTGCTAGTGGCAGGATTTTTGTTATTTACATTCAGCTCTGCCTCATTCACATTATGAAGTTTGCAGCCTGCTTGCTCCCTCAGAAAGTGTCTTATGATTCACGACAACAACCTCCATAGAAATGAGGTTACTAATAAATAGGCTGTAAGTGATTGCAACTTCAGGACATAAGAGCTACATCTTTGTAATGAATGCCAGTCTTATTTACTTAAGATCAATTTTCTGGATGCTTGCTATTTGTCTTCTCGCAAATAAAACAGTTCTGTGTAATGCATACAGCTTAAGTTCTGACATATATTAGTCTTGTCGAACAAAAAAAAACAGCAAGCAAAAAGGAAGACGTATTGGCAAAATCTTCTACTTTGGCCAGTGTGGAATGGTGTTCAGGTACCTTCAATGTCTACTTGCCACTAATCCAGCAAAATATTCCAGACCTCCCTCTTCAACTTTGTATTTCCTATTCAATTCAGAGTGGCAAGCAAGGAAGACTACAGCATGGGAAACAAGAGCTGTTCTTATTCATAGGCATTTATGTACAAAATTATTTGTGCAACACTTGACTGCATACCTGAACACTTGCATGCTCAACCTCCCACTGGAGTGTTCACAACACACAGATTTCCTTGCCAAAATTGCTCGGAGGTATTACGCATTCAAACTAGCTGAGTTAATGGCCTCCTTGGTATAACTGGCAAACTCTTACAGATGCTGTGCACATCTAAATAATTAGTCATTGCCTCATTTAGCACTGAGTCAATTGCAGTTGAGAGAATTGTTTTGTTTCTTAAATTTATTCCCAAGCACACATCCCAGAAACGAAAGAAAACCCACGTGAGCTGATTCTGCTTACCGCTGTCAGCGCCAACGTAGCTTTCAAACAAGCTTGCCAGGAGTTTGTTGGATGATTTTTGGAAAATACCTACTACAGTTTCATTAAGCGGGTCTTTGTTCTTCTCCAGCCACCCGATGATGTTATAGGGAACCTACAGCAAGGCAATGAACACAAACCAGAGGTTGCAAATGCTCTCCCTTGGATTAGCCAGTCGGTCCTTATGGTTTGGCTTGAGGCCAATGACCTTTTGTGAGGCGCTACTCTCAGAGCAGTACCAGGCACCCGATTTTTCATCATTTCCCCTCTGATTCTCTGCTTCCTAATTCCCAAACCTCTCTTCCTAATAATTACCATCTGAATCCTACACACCCGTTCCAAACTATCTGGTCCCTACATCTTCTCATGGACTCCATGTGGTTGGCTGTAGAGATACCACATGACATCAGTGTCCCAGGAACCCTACTAATAAGTGCTGAACTATAAAATGCACAAGTAATAATTTCACCTCACGACAGCATGCTACACCAGAATAATCAAGATTTTTTGACAGAAATTCAATGATTAAAAATCTAACTCCTGGACTGTTCCACAGCTCTGTTTAGTGGGAAAATAGGCTCTGTTATTAGTACCACAAGGGGATAGAAATTCTAATTTTCTTCGCTGAATACATTAACAATGACAAATAAAGAACAAGATGGGCATTATTTCTCTTAATGAATACAAAATTAGTTTAATGTTCAATTATAATTTGAAATTAACAACATCAGGTATGTGCCAGCTCTGCTGTGCTGAGACTTCATATCAACTCTAGTTTGATGAAAAATTTCCTGTGTCCCTCTCAAATTCTTTCTGCCTAACTGGTCTGTAAACTGAACTGTGACGCTGGGCAAGTTTTGGCTTAGGTATCACAGTGCTGGATTGCACTCTCATTCACCCCATCATCAATGGACCTGTTAACTAAAAACCTTCACAGCAGAATTAAACACATTTCCTTTTGCTACTTTGACACACTAGTCCTAACACGAGTTAAAAGGGATGTCAAATCTTTTTTTTTTTAAAACATCCCTGAAGTTAGGCAGAGATGACTCAGTTAATTTGTTCAGGGAACCAAAATGGAAAGTTGGATGCTGCTGCTGTTTAATCACTAGTCTGAATCTGATTATAGGAAAAGTGATAAAACCAAGGCAAGGCATATTTTCAGCAAAAGCACTGTTAGCTTTCCTTAGGTTGTTTCATTTTATTTGTGTATCCAAGGACCAGATGTCCTGGAGTCTGGTGACATCTTATTTTGGTGCACTACTTGTGCAGAGAGAGTAGACATCTGCTTTTACTCCTCACTGTACCTTTCTTCCCCTCTTCATCCTTCCCACCCTCCCTCATTGTGTGCTACGGACTTAACCCCACCTGGAAGACCTCTAATACAAAGTCTAGCCACCAGCAGAGGAACTTACTGCACCGGCATAATGGAGAAGTTCAAAATGAGCTTCATATTTCCTTTTCTTATCAGGCCTGGGCTTCTGTAAGTTAGGTGACTTGCCAAGATGATTGTCGTAGAGTTTGGCTTTGAATGTCATATCTGTAGCTTTTGGGAACATACATTCCTCTTCAAGGATAGACAGGATTCCCAACGGCTGTGGATTTAAGAAGATCTTTGTTGGAAAATGCTTTGGGTGCCTGCTTTCAGTAGCTCTGCAGCCTGTAAGTTTGATCTGATGGAATTTTAAGCCTGCAAAATTTCTTCTCATCTTGAGGAGGAAACCTTTGCCTATTCTATTAAAATAGTAACTGCACCTTTGACTATTCAGTATGTCATTTCTGCCTTAGGAGGCTTTCTGATGACTTCAGAAAGGATTTGATTTACCTTTCAAGGCAGTTGGACCAACTACCATTTTAGCGTCCGTGTCTCTGGAAAAGATGAGCCAACTTCCTAGCACTGGACAGATTGTTTGAGGGATTAGGATCATGTACATAGATATCTTACCCCTGGAGAAGAAAGTGATCAAGTACAAAGGTGCCTAATAATCAGCTTTTCTACTCCCAACTGTTTCAAATGTCCTGCTAAGGTGAGACTCAAAATTTCATTTTTCCTCACAGATCAGCAGGATTAGATGGATGCCATAAGAGATGGCAGAAAGAGAGACACAGCAAGGGACAGCTGTCCCCACTGGGACCACATTATACTCACAAAGAAGGGAAAAGGAAAGGCATATCCCACGCTGGGGAAGCAGTGAGAAGGAAGCAATAGTTCCAGGCTAGGAAGTGCACGAAGGACTGTGCACATCAACATGCAATGTAATGTAACATAAGAAACAAGGGCCTCATGGGAGAGGTACAGGGCATGGGACTGAAACATGGCATTTGCCTTGGAAAGCTGACAAGTATGTTCTACATATGCTTAACGTCAAACTAAGTAAATGGAAAAACAGTAGGGCCAGAGAAAGACAAAAGTAAAACCCGAGGAAGATTATACAGCCATACGAATTAACAGGAACAGCTTATTGTCACTCTTGGCTCTGTAAGGCAAACTTAAGGGGTAAAGCCAAATAGCCATAAATGCTATAAATACTGATTTTCGATTCTGTATCGCATGTAGAAAGGCAAGAAACTTGTCCTGCTATTTATCTTGCTCTGTTCTCTGGTACTTAAGGACATCGCCAAGGGAGCATCATGAATAAAACCAATTCAGTAAGTACACCTTAGCACTCCTGTACATACCTTCTCAATTAGATCAATGCAGGCCTGCAGGTCCATGCCAAAATCAATGAATATCCATTCAATCCCTTCCTTCTTATACTCTTCTTGCTCCAGGACAAACATGTGGTGATTGAAAAACTGTTGCAGTTTCTCATTGGTGTAATTGATGCAGAGTTGCTCAAAGCTGTTAAACTGCAGAAGGAGACAAAGAAGCATTTGCACCACAGTTGACAGATGGCAAGGGCTTGATGGAACAGCAAGAAGGAAACTGTTTACATCTAAAACCTTCTAAACAGTAACTGGTTGAGAAACTACTGAGCATAACACCGAAGGCAAAGGAGGGGGGAGTTCAGTAGCAGGCTGCTGGCTGCCTCATGTACTGTCCAGCACAGTGTGAGGATGCCCTGATTTGTTCAGGTCACTCAGGACGCATGTGCCTTTCTTTCAGGAGCACGCCACCCCAATCCTGTAAAGTAGAACCAACATGCTCTTTGCTCCGCTCTGTAGGGAGACCAATACGTAGCAACAACAGCATTAAGCACTTATCTTCAGGAATGGATTCTGAGAATCAGAAGTTGTGATGTGCTTTTCTCACATACACTTGTTTACAACGATGACAGAATAACAGAACAGCCCAGGTTGGAAGGGACCTCGAAAGATCATCTGGTCCAACCTTCCATGAGAGACGGAGCCCAGATGAGATTATCTAGCACGCTGTCCAATTGCATCTTGAAAACCTCCAGTGATGGGGACTCTACCAAGTCCCTGAGGAGGTTGTTCCAGTGAATGATTGTTCGCACTGTAAAAAAATTCTTTCTTACATCGAGATGAAGATATATCTCTTACATTGAGATACAAAGGGGAAGAAATATCATACCCTATAAAAGATTCTTTGTCTCAAAGAGAAAGAGCGGGAACAATGCATTCTAAAACATAGCCCAAAGCATGTGAGATGTTGTCTTTGCTAAGGGTTGCCACCCTCTTCCTCCCCAGGAACTATCAGCCTGTCCAGCTGTGTTAAATGCTGAGTGTTTTCTACATCTATTGCATACACTATTTCCTTTATGGCTTTCTCAGCACTTTGCTTCTGTTCATTTAGAAAAACAAACACCCACTCAAGAGCTATCACTTGGTTTCTTTTATGTCCTTCCACCAACTCCTCACACATTAATACTCACATCAAAGATTTCAAACCCAGCAATATCCAGGACTCCAATGAAGAATTGTCTTGGCAGCTTAGTGTCCAAAGTCTTGTTGATACGGACCACCAGCCATTTGAACATTCGGTCATACACTGCCTTGGATAAGGCCCCAACAGCATACAAAACCTAAAATACATGTTTCAAAATACCACTATGTGGAACAGAATTCACTTTGGAACAAAAGAATTTCAGTACAGTAGCCTATTTCAGTCCCTGCTTATGGTTTAAATGATATTTCACAACCATTCTTAGAATCACCAAGGCATACTTAATACAACACACAGCTTCTCCCATTATCTGTGCTGACTTTTCTTCAAATTATTGTTATGTGTATGTATGTATACTAACATGTACATAAAGTGCTAGTAAAGTACCTCTTGGGAAAAAGGTAGACAGCAAGTTGCAAATGTTTTAATCCCTTACATTGCTGTGGAAGTTAGGTACCAGAAAGCTCACGGGCTGGATGCCAGCCATGATGTCCAGAGCTACTGCCGGAATAGGAAAGGTCTCTGCTCAAGTTGCTCATTGCCATTTGCTTCCAATTTTTGAGGGATGCTATGGCATAAGCAGGTGAATGGAAAGGTTGTCAAAGTCTCTTCGGCCTACGAACGACTGCACCAATAGGATAGACACCTCTCCAGCAATTTTCTTGTCTCTGAGCCTGTCCCACAGCCTGTCTTCAAACAATAATTTTCACTGTAACCAAATGCTGCAGCATCTTCTACTACACTGCTACAGCTGCAGCAGTGCTAAACCAAGGACTTTTGTTTCCTAAATTAAGAGATACCTTTAAGTAGATATTGCTTTTAGCTGATTGAGGTCACACAGAGCTTAAAATTACATGAATAATGAATGAGTGATGAGTGAATAAATAATCCATGGCTCAACTCTTCTAGGTAACTATTCTCATCCAGAATTAGATACCAATCCCCATGTAGTTTTACTGCACTTAGTTTCCTTGAGCAGCTGCTACTAACACATCAGAAAAACAATCTTATCAAAGGCGGTGCTAGCCACTATTCCTTTGTCAGTCTCTTTATCAGTTTCCTGCGCTTTCACTGTCTATTTCCCCAAGTTCGGGGATATAAAATGAGAACAGGTACCGGAGGTACATGTTAATATTTCTAGCAGCTGTCTGTCTCTCTGAGATGTTACAGATGAATCCTCAAGGCTTATGGGACAGGTATCCAAATACCCTGAAAGCTTTGCCTTACCTGTTCAACACTTTGACCTTTGGTCACATACTCGTTGCCAACTTTCACTCTAGGGTGCAATAAGCCCTTAATCAAATCAGAGGAGTTGATTCCCATTAGGTAGGCAGCTTTGTCAGCACCTGATCAAGAGAAATGAGGTTTCAACTGGCTTTGAACTTCTACATGGAAACATGCCTAGCCAAGAAAAAAAGTACTAAGTATATCCACTGCTTCTTCCTCAACACAGTGCATGATACATGCCAGACTTTTGAAGGTAAGGAGCAATTTTAGGTGTTATTCTTACTTTCAGTTCCATCGGCCTCTGCCTGCTCTTCTCTGGGTCTTTGTTTAAATTTCATGTTCCCAAAGTGCATGATGGCACCTGTGAGCTTGTAGGAACCAGACTTCTCATCTGGCACAAATCCTAAGATGTCCATGGCTTGCTGTGAAAAGGAAATGCAGACATTTTGTCACTTCCCTATTCAAAAGCAAAGGGATTTTGCAGCTCAGAAATCTACCTGTGCATGGCAGGTATTACTAACCTGCCAAGGGGTGTTATCTCACAAAGCAGCCACTGTAACACCCTGGAGACGCAGCAGTGGCTGGGAGACAGGAGGAGAGCTCCCTTTTTTAGGATTTTATATATCAAAATTACAAGAACATTGCGCCCATGGGCATTACATGGAGCAAGGTCAGATTGAAAAATAGTTTATCAGGCCTCGTGCTTCATAGTATGAATGCAATTAAGACCCATTTCTGCTTTCACTTTAGTCCAATAGTTTCAGTGATAGAGGTTAGGCTCCTGCCAGCAATTTTCCTCCCCACATACACCTAATCTATGAAGCACAAAGTCAAGTCAATACAGGCTTACATCCGTTGCCATCAATTCTTCTCCATCATCCAAGTTGTCCACTGTAACTACTCCTTGTGAGCAAAAGTGGTAGTCGTATGGGTTGGTAGATACCAGTAGCATATCTGTAAAAGAATTGCTAAGGTCAAAACTGCTATCCATTCAGGATATCAAAAAAAATGGAGATCGAAATATCAACTCTGACATACATTTGTTTCTGCACAACTCTGTATAAAGTTGTTGGTGGGTTTTGGGGTTTTGTTTGTTTGTTTGTTTTTTTACAACTGCAGGGCAGCAACAGAGCAACCAACTCTCATTCTACTATTCTAGTCTGAAGACCAAGATTTAGAGAAAGCGTGAAAAAAAAAAGAATATGGGAACACTGCATAGGCATCTATTAAGCATGTTTTGCAGCTGAGTTCATCATTTCCCATATAGCCCTACTTTCTGCCTTGCATGCCTGTAGGGGTAAAAATCCCATCTAAGTACAGAGGAGAAAAAAGATTTTAATATGATCCAAGACAAGGACAATGAGCACAGTTCCTCTCTTTTATAACAGTCTCACAAAACAGCGACTTCCAGGACTTTTTGCAGAAGACAGTTGGCTCTTGATGAACAAAAGTCTGAATATGGCGCTCTCTTTCTCTCGTCTTGCCTTTTCCTTTGCATCAAAACCCCAAAAGGTAGAGTTGTTTTCTAGAAAGCTAGCTCACTCCAAAACTACAGGGAGAGTCCTGCTTCCCCAAATCAGCAGAAAGTTTCACCCACATTCAGCAGACCAAGGTTTGGTCTAGATTTCAATCTTTGATATACATACACACATACCTACACATCTAAATATGTATTTATGTAAATACATATAAGTATCAAACTGTGTGTACAAAAAATCATCTTCTCTATAAGTCTGTATTACTTTGCTATGTATGTTATTTATCTACATTTATATTTTTCTGTACTTATTCTTATCTATATTTAGAAAGTATGTGTTCATATACAAACACATACATTTCTTGTCTACAAAACAGAAGTCCCCATTGGTTTCAGCCTCTTCAAGAGCCTGCAGACAAGCTCGTCTTGGCCAGAAAAGTGTGTGCTGTTGTGGAGTATACAGACAGAGAGTTTATGAGAAAGACCGTATTTTCCCAGCACAGGGATTCACACAGGAATCTCAGTGCAATGCTTCCTTGAAATCTTTCCTGTAATTGTCATTAATTAGGCCAGTAAAAGCTAAGAGGGTTAGGGACTTGGCCACGCACTGTCAGGATAATAAGACTTCAAAACAGATTATGAATGCTATGGCTTAGTAGCAGTTTAGTGCAGCAATAAAGTGACTTTTCAATGTATTTTATAAAATATGTATCTTCAGAGCAGAAATTAAATTCAGCAAACCACATCACTTAAATAACTAGTGAAGGTTTTATTCAAAGCATTAGGGGATGGGAGCAGAGACACCTCATCTGCTCTCTGCTCCTCTCCAGCAGGTCTACGGGACCCAATTCAGCCAGGGAAAACTTGAAAGGGGTAAATCGCCACGCCATCAGCGACAGGCAGCTTTGCATATTCCCTCTTGCTACACAACATGCCAGGATGCCCGTATTGGCACTTGGGGCTGAAAGAGGGAACTAGCTTTTCTTCATGGACCTATAAGCAAATCTCCTCATATGTGAAAATCTGAATAACTGAAGTTTTATCACCACAAATGCTTTAGAGGTGTAGCATTTTCGAGATATTTTGAGACCTTGGATTACACAAATTCAGTGTGACATTTTTTTGCCTTTATAATGCTACATTTTAAAAGTCCTGTCTGAGTCTTATTCCCTCAGACGAGTCTGTAATATCACTTCGCTTTATAGGGTACCTGCATCAGTATATCACAGAAAAATGGTCGCTGTTGCTGCCATTGGAAGGGTGTCTTTAAAAGAGTGTATTTGCCAATGGAAGTTTGGTTTCGTCAAGTGGAAGCGTAAGGGCCTTTCTGCATGTGCGTTTGCCCCCTGCCCCCTCCTCAGCCACCGTCTATTCAGCTGAAGGTTGGTTCTTAAAAGCTGTGGATCGACATAATGCTTACCCAGTAACTCTGGTTTCTTTCCTGATAGGATTTGGTAGAAGATGTGGTAGTCTCTTTCGCCCGGTTGCTGGAAAATCACTCGGGATTTCTCCAATAAATCTAGTCACACAAAGGAAAATTCAGTGAGAAAGAACGGTTCTCCAAGCTTTCAGATGAGCAATTGTATTTTTTAAAAGGAGAGAGTTTGCTGCTTACAAATCTCAATATCAGCAGATGACAGCTTGCCTGTGGTTCCAAAATGGATTCGGATAAATTTACCCTAATTCACACAGAAGAATATTCTAATTAGTGCATATAGTATACACAGGGAAACAAAGGATACTGTTTGAAGGCAATCATTTAACCCAAAGAATCAGTTTATGCTAAGTCCTTGGCTTAGCACAGGCAGATTTTCAATGAGAAATATCAAACAATGATATTACGCTTTTCCAAGCCTAAATCTGTAGACGCAGCTATGTAATCAGCTTGCGGGGAAAGGATAACAGTGTACTTATCTGACAGGCTAAGACAGGGGAATGCACGTAGCTTCCAGTTTCATGATGCAGGTTTACTGTAATGCAGGACTCAGAGCAATAAGCCCAGGCATGAGACACACAGGCTCCTTTTTTGACTCCTTATTTGCAGTCCTAACTTACACGCAACTACTTACGTCAAAAGAGTGCTGTGATTTTACACTGCTTTGCCCATTAAATTTGCATATTCATCCTCCAAAATTCCTAAAAATTGACTAGTTTTCATTTAATTTATCATATTCAAGCACATCCACTTTTTTAAATAATTAATTTCCGTTCCAACTGACAAACTCCTTATACAATTGTGTAGCTTTTCACAGATGCCTACAACCGTTAACCCTCTCCACCCCTTCCAATTTCATTTTTAACTGGATTTGTTAGGGAAGCGTGGGCTATAAACTCAGACTGTCATCCTCATGCCATTCCTTTTGGACGTCTGAGCCAATGTCAACCAGATGTGGCAGAGGCAGAGCTCCCGAGGGGATTGCTCTCCTGCAAGCCTGGTGGAAATGAGGAGAGGCCCAAGGTCACATCAGCACAGAGGGAGAAGGAGGGGCAGCTTACTCAGCCAAAAAGGTGAATGGTATGGCTGAAAGGAAGATGTGTGGGTCCGCAGAGGGGGAAGTTGTGGGAGGGAGCAGGGACTGTGGTGCATTTCTGACACTTCACGACAAAGTAGAGCTAATATAGGGAGAGGGAATGACTTAGGTTGGTGGAAGACATGGTAGGAAAATAAGGCTATGCAGCAGAGGCAGTCCTGCGGAAGATCTGCCATTGCTATTCAAAGGGCTTCATAAACCCACACTTTGCTTGTCTCCTGATCATGTACAGTTTAAACAATTATTCAGGGTGGATCTTTCTTTGTTTCTTGTTATCTTTTCAGTAGTTTTTCCTGGTTAGATCCTACTTTGTTATTCTTCCTCTGTGTGGAAATCCAGCCATTTTAGTGGACAAAATGAGAAGCAACTTATGAAGGGATTACTACAGAGATGTTATTAACTGGCCATTGTTGAAGAGGACATCATTACGCTGTGTTACAGACTTACAAAACGTGAGGAGTTATCGTTTCTCAGGGTTTTGGCATTTCCAAAAGCTTCTAGGGCTGGGTTTGCTTGAATGATTTGATCCTCCAAGGTTCCCTAGAAATCAAGGTTGAAATATTGTTGAAAAAACCTACCGGCCACAAACTCAGCTGTCAACTATAACTCAGCCATGCTTTCACTTACAGACAAGACAGGGTAGCAAAGTGATTTAGCTCCACCCCAGGGGTGGCACAGTGTGAATGGTATAACAGCAAGATCGTCAGTCAATTATGAGTGCTTAAAAGGCCTCAAACATTCTGCTGCTGTCTACTGTTTTGCTTTGTAGATTTTATATTTTATGCCATCTGCCTATGAAAGAAATCACCATATCTTCCCATGTACTGTGAAGCACGTGGGGACATCCAAGTGAGTGTGTGTAGAAGAGGGGCTATCAAAGACAGTGACAAGCACCAAAATGCATTAGATTTGAAAGCATTCAGAGCTTGTAATATTTGGGATTTTTGGAGATGAGAAAAGCATTGTCTGTCACTCACAAAAACTTCAGTTTGCTGAAGCAAACTACTTTAACTGCCTGGACTTCAGGGATCCTTCATGAGGGGAACCACACAAAGTGAAATGCTGAGGTTCGTGACACGGACTCACAGAGCTTGGTACCATTTTCACATGGGAAATACAAAATAGCAAAGTTGATGACTTACCCCAGTTCTGGTAGCTGGTTGCTGTTGAAAGAGGAACACAACAGAGAGAAAAAAAAAAAAAAAAAAAAAGAGAGAGAATGTCAGTACTAAGATGAAGGACATCACAAAAGATAAAGATTAGCAAGGTTAGATGTCTATGGGCACCAACACACCAGTAGGACTTTTTGAAGCCTTCCTTCAAAAAGCATGTGTGACTGTTATTTTGTGTTCACCATACATCACAAAATAGCCGAGTGCTGTTCCTACCCAGCTTGTTGTTTTAACTGCTGATCCAAACATCTACCTGGTTTTGCTCTGGAGATGTTCCACAATGAACCAAAAGGCTAACTAACTGGACAGACAAAAGAGACTGGTGCCAGGTAGTAAGAATAAAAGGATGTAAATGCAAACAGACAAGTTTTAGACAATTAGCTCGTGCTGCATTTGAACTCTTGGATATTTAAAAAAAGGAGGTTATGATAATGAAAATAAAATGTGACCTGAGTTGACAAATTACATGGAATATCTTCCAGCTGCAATATCTGTTATGTGCACAATTGTTCCATGACCACACCAGGCTACAGACACCATTATGAGCATGCAGAAAGCTGGCTCTGGACCACTCAATCATTTGTTGAGACCCTTGCAGGCCTCAGATGAACATATGTTAGATTTTGGTGACAAGAATTATACATATAGAATCCAAACCTAGCTGAAACTTTGGCCTTATAAATATAGTTCATAGGAATCAGTTAATTCACCACAAAAGACCGTTGAGCCTTCAAGTGCAGTGAAGCTTGCAGTGAATAAGCTCATAGCAACACAAGATAAAAGCAGCGTGAATACAGTATTCACAGTAACCTTAGAGAGCACTTATAAGCAGAACAGCACTTATCCAAAGAGAAATATAGAAAAGCTGATTGAAAAAAAATATTTGTCAAAACATTCTTTTTTTGTGGACAAAAAAGCTTTCAACAAAACAGACGTTTTGATGAGAAACGATAATCCTAGTCCTTTTGAAGTCTATTTTCCCTGTGAAAAAACCCAAATTTCTTAATCTTCACAGTGTCCCCATCTTTTGACCAGATTTAACACAATCAGAAACATATTTAACACACTGTCCTGGTTTCAGCTGAGAGGGTGAATTTTTGTCATAGTAGCTAGTATGGGGCTATGTTTTGGGTTTGCTGTCCTCTCTGTGTTCCCTCCCAACTTCTTGTGCACCCTCTGCCAACCCACTGGCAGGGCTTATGTGTTGGGTTTGCGTGGCAAGATTTTGGTAGGGGTGGGGCTACAGGGGTGGCTTCTGTGAGAAGCTGCTAGAAGCTTCCCCTGTGTCTGACAGAGCCAATGCCAGCCGGCTCCAAGACGGACCCGCCGCTGGCCAAGGCCAAGCCAATCAGCGCCTCTGTGATAACATAGTTAAGAAGAAGAAAAACACTTAGAGAGAGAGAGCTTTTGCAGCCAGAGAGAGGAGTGAGAAGATGTAAGAAACTCTGCAGACACCCAGGTCAGTGCAGAAGGAGGGGCAGGAGGAGCTCCAGGCGCCGGAGCAGAGATCCCCCTGCAGCCCGTGGTGAAGGCCATGGTGAAGCAGGCTGTCCCCCTGCAGCCCATGGAGGAAGGATGAGGGAGTGTAGCGATTCCACGTGCAGCCCGTGGAGGACCCCACGCCGGAGCAGGTGGAGGCACCTGAAGGAGGCTGTGGCCCGTGGGAAGCCCACGCTGGGGCAAGTTCCTGGCAGGACCGGTGGACCCGTGAAGAGGGGAGCCCACACCAGGGCAGGGTTCCTGGCAGGACTTGTGACCCCATGGGGGACCCCACGCTGGAGCAGTTTGCTCCTGAAGGTCTGCACCCCGTGAGAGGGACTCCATGCTGGAGCAGGGGAACGATGAGAGGAGTCCTCCCCCTGAGGATGAAGAAGCGGCAGAAACAACGTGTGATGAACTGACTGTAACCCCCATTCCCCGTCCCCCTGTGCTGCTGAGGGGGGAGGAGGGAGAGAAATCGGGAGTGAAGTTGAGCCCGGGAAGAGGGGAGGGGTGGGGGGAGGTGTTTTAAGATTTGATTTTATTTCTCATTGCTCTACTCTGTTTTGCCTAGTAATAAATCAGATTAATTTCCTCTCTAAGTTCGGTCTGTTTTGCTCGTGACAACAATTAGTGAGTGATCTCTCCCTGTCCTTATCTTGACCCACAAGCATTTCGTTATACCTTTTCTCCCCTGTTTGGTGAATGAGGGAAGTGAGATAGTGGCTCTGCTGGGCACCTGGCCTCCAGCCAGGGTCAACCCACCACAGCTTATAAATTCAAACTAGCACATTCCAATGAAATCCGTCGTTATCTCGAACCCTTCGAGACACACACGAATGCTAAAACTCCTAGAAAAAAGCAGCAGCAACAAGCTGTTCAGAACCAGGAGTGGTTTTGCTGCTGTGTCTGGAGCGTGGCGAGTTCAGGGGAGCACTGCCTTCCTGCCTTCAGAACAGCGTGCTCTCAGTAACGCTGTGTAGAAGCGTCAGTATCTTTTCCCAACAGTTTCTCTTCCTAACCGTGCCTGTTGAGGTCTAGCGCATGGTCTCGTGCTCAGGATGCAGACTTGCAAGGTTAGTTGTACGCAACAGGAAAACCTCGGGAGTGTGAGATGAAACAGCCACCAGCAGACTTACGCTCTTTTTACCAGGTTCACCCAGGGCTGCCACGGTGGCAAAGTACTGGATGACGCGTTTCGTGTTGACAGTCTTGCCAGCACCGGATTCTCCACTAAAGGAAGGAGGGAGATAACATAGGCATTTCTCAAACAGCTGTAACTTATCCTTTCACCCTCCTGTCCTGCCAGCTCCTCCCCCCACACAGGCTGTTCTCAGAATCACTGACTCTGATTTCTGCAGCCTGTCATTTGGCCATGTCAATGGAAACCATATTAAAGTGACTGAATGAAGAGGCGAATGCCTATGATAGCAGCAATTGATTTTTCATGTGACTGGGCTCAGAAATCTAGTACAAAGCCATGCTACGCTGAGCTTCTTTTAAGGGCATGAAGTTTTATTACAGACATCCAGACTGAGGATCTGAGGTATACCTATATATAGCTAATGAATTAGAAAACGTACAGAAAAGCTGCAGTAATTTGCTGGCATTATCCAGGAAGCACACGTGAACTGTACAGAGAGGCACCCAACTCTCCATCTTTCATGCTTGCCAGTAAATGACATGCCTGTTCTTTTGTGCCTTGGTCATCTCCCTCCTTTTAGATGTGTCTACACAACATTCTTAAATATAATTTGCAGCAAGAGCAACCACATTGAAAAGAATTGTAGAATCATAGAATGCCAGGTTGGAAGGGACCTCAAGGATCATCTGGTCCAACCTTTGTTGGAAAAAGCTCTGTCTAGACAAAAGCAATGTCTAGACAAGATGGCCCAGCACCGCATCCAGCCGAATCTTAACAGTGTCCAATGTTGAGGAATCCACCACTTCCCTGGGGAGATTATTCCAATGGTTGATTGTTCTCATTGTGAAAGGAGTCTTCCGTGTTCAAAGAGGGCAGCCACAGCAAGGCTAACCCTGGAAGAAGCTTATTTAACTGCCTGCTGAGTTATTTTCCTGCCTACTTGGAATGAACACCACATGGGGATCAGAAACAGGCCAGACTCCATCAAATCCTTAGCTACTCGTTGCCCATGGGGCTCAAGGCAGCCATCAGATAGCCAAATAGCCAATTAGTTGGCTTGAATCAAGTTCCAGGCAATTTAGCTGAGCTTTCAAGGGACAACTTTTATTTCAGTACGATTTTTTTGTCTTCAAAGTTTTTCACAGCAACAGAGTCTCAAATCAGTTAAAAAAGAAGCACTTACGTGATCAGCATAGACTGATTCTCCCGGTCTGTGGAGGGGGGGAAAAAAAAAAAAAAGAGGAAGTTAGTAGGTTGTACAAATTGCTTGTTATAATTGCAAAGGAGTACCAACTATTCCAGAATCAGTCCTGCAAAGACAGGAGAAAATAACATGAAGCAGAGATGGAAAGATAATAACTAGTATCACCTAGTCCAACCTCCAGCAGTGCAAGTTCTAGCCCTGCCCTGAATCCTCCTCTTGTGTTTTGTACAAGTTGATATTAAAGACCTGTCAGTCATGCACGTTCCCTCTGTGTCTGGGAAACTATAATAGAGTAATTTCCTGTCATCAAAATGCTTCTTTTCTTACTCTAGAGTAAGTTTTGCTTGCATCTGGCCCTTCTGCTCCTGCAATACTAGACCAGCCTAAGTAATTTTGCTGATTGTTCACAGGCTGTTCCTTACTATGCATACATACTCTTCTTCAGTTGGCCATGCTGTTGGAATGGAGTTTTATAATGTCCCTACTGTCAATGGCCTGACCAGAAATAAGCATTTATTAGAACACTTTGCAACCTTAATATATTATCAACCAAGTTCAGCAAATGCTAAATCATAACACATTCCCAAGCCATTGAGCCTAAATCGCTCTTTTCTTTTTTAATTCCAGTCATCATGACAGGCTACATATTGGGCAGCCTGGCCATATTTCACCCTTATCTGATAAAAGAGCATCTCTTTGCAGCCACACACACATCGCCTCTGCACAGCGCCTTCTGTCCTCTCACAGCTGTGGCACTTTCCATTTTATTAAAACCAGGTGACAGCAGGATGTGTTCCCACCAAGTCTCTTTGGGATTTACCCTGCTGCCTCACAGAACCTGACAGGAACACATCACTGCTGCCCTCCGCTGATAACCTCTTTTTTTTCCCAGTAACTTGAGGGTCAGAGTGAGAAAATTTCACAGGAAAATCTGGAGTTCTTTGTTGCAGCATTGGTGTCCAGACCCACGGCAGTCAGTGCAACGCTGACCTATGGCAGGTTCGTGCAAGTGATGTGCATGCAACACCTTAGATAACTGGCTTCACTAACCTTTGAATTCATACATCTTATAGGCATTTGAATACTGAGCATAAACTGACTGTAAGTTTATTTTTGACGTTGGGAAAACACTTACAGACGTTTGGGGCATGGCCCCATTTCTGTTACAAACTGATGGGTTCATCCAGTTCAGACAGCTAAAGTTGTGCACCTTGTAGATAATGCATAGAGAGAGCTTACTGTTACCATAAGTACCACAGGAACATTCAGGGAAGTTTAAAAAAAAAAATAAAAATGGATGCAGACTGCCAGGCCCCTGTTGCTTGTAGAGTATTTGCACATTTGTTACACATTGCAAAAGGTCTCGCAAACTTCCATCACTTCGGCTAGATAAAATAAAATGAAATTTGAAAGCGAACAGTGCCACTTACTACGCAGCATGTCATGGTACGCGTTGTCAGCAATGGAGAAGATGTGGGGAGGAGCCTCTGAGCGCCTTTTGCCTTTGTATGCAGCAACGACCTCCGACTTGTAGACAGGCAACCACTTGTAGGGATTTATAGTCACACAGAATAAACCAGAATAGGTCTAGAGAGGAACACAAAAACAAGAGTGAGGAAAATCACTCAAGGAATAAGAAAAAAGTCTTAGTTAACCGAGCAGGACCTGGTGTTGCCAGCTTCTGATTTGAGTTTGAATTCTGACTTGAATTTCAGCCTTTGATCTGAATTTCTAAAGCTACTGGTCCGCTAAGTGACTTCCTATTGGCAATTGATATCAAAACTAAGATATTAAACAGTTTTCCAGAGGGGCAAAAGCATTTTCAAGGTGACAACCAGAAACAGAAACAGCCCCTTCAGCAAAACAAAGGAGCAGCAAATAGACCTACCTCTGATTTTCTGCCTTGCTACCCTATGAGAGTTGTTTCCTCTTGACAACAGTCATTTATGAAGGAAAGAAAAGTTACAGCTTTCCTCTTTGAACTCCATTCTCACAAGGAGAAACAATCTCCCATTGTCAATTTGATGTGAGCACCTTGGGGCAATTTCTGGTGGGTGTTCAAAGAGAAAACAACTTCATAGTGTTATTCCCCAAAGCTGTGGAGCTTTTTTCAGCTTTTGGAGAAACAGAGGTTGTAAAAATCTATCTTTATAGTTGCTCTTTGGGCTATCTACATCAGGTAGCTGGGGCTTGGTCGTTCTGAGGAAGAATGAGTTTGCAGTTGTTACCCCAGGGAATCGGTGCTAGCTGGTAACTTTTCACGTACTTAGTCCAGGTTGAAGCAAAAATCTTCAAAGAAACCCTGTTATTACCATGTGCATATAGATTTATGAGCTCAATTACATTCTAAAATGTTCAGGTGATATCCAGGTGTCTTCCCCTAAAAATAGCATTAGGACCTGCTCCAGACTGGTCTTGGCATGAGTCCTCAGTCCTATTTTCCAAAAGAAAAAGAAAAACCCCAACCAACAAGATGATAAATTTAATTTGCTACCTATACTGACCTGCAAGCAAAGCTATGCTTTAGGCCATACATGTCCATACAGAGGTTATTAGAGCAATGCAGAAAATTATTAACAATCACAATTTAAATAGAAAAAAGTTGGATTTTCTCTTCTGATGAACACCAAAAACCAGAACAGAGATTGGCTAGAAAAAGATCTGTAGATTCCCCTGACTGATTTCAGACACAATTGAATGCAGCAAACTGAGAGCAAAAGTTTGGCCTTATAAAATTAGATGCTACTGAAGCTTGTTCTGGTGCTGACAGGAATTATGTTAATGATGTCATGGGGAAGATACAGAGCAAGGGAAAAGGCCAGAGTGAAACAAGAGAGATGTCAGCACTGAAAATGAAGGGAATAATATTACTGAACTAAAGATAGAAAGGCTCATACTTAAAACAAGTTATGTGTGTGCTCTAAGCTTGAGGCATTGTTTCTTAACAAGGAAATCCTCACGACGGGTATTGACATGGATTAATATTAGGAGAGGAAAAATAAACTAGGTCTCCCCAATGCCTTGATTGCTGAAAATATGTCCCTTAACACCCCCCTCCAAGGCAAGCAAGTGAAACCAAAGAATTTTATTTACACCATCTTATTCGTTCAGTTTTGTCTGTCTGTATTCACACACAAGCCAGCTCCAAGCAACTTCTTTACTGAAAACATGAGCAAGACCCTCAGTTTTGTGACTTATCAAAGTTGTAAACTGAATATGAAGAACACAACATGTTCGAACATGAAATCTGCACTTGAAATAGAGATTTCTAAATATACCCTTGTAAAGACCCTTACATAGATCATCCAGTTGCTGTAGCGCTTTCTCAGATTGTACAACACAGACGCCTCGTTCAGATGGGTCAGCATAGCCATGTCCTCGATCATGTCAAATTTGGGAGGGTTCATTGACTGCAAGTCATCTTCTTTTATAGTCATGGTCTGCAAAGACAAATAAGTGCAGCAACACTGGAAAACACTGGGATTTTCTGTTGCTTCACACACCTTATAGGAAAGTATATTTTTTTCCCCTGCAGAGAGAAGTGCTTCAGCTCAGACCCAGTCATTGTATATAACACCGTTTGTTTTCACAGCTATCATAAGAATGGAAGGCTGGGATAAAGTAAGGGGCGCGTTGCTGTGGCTGTGAAAGGAGCCGTGCGATTTAGCTACAGCCTAGGTTTTCAACTCTGCGGTCCAAACCGGAACTGGCTGGTTGCATATCTCTGCTCACAGACTGCCCGGGCTGATGCTCGCTTACCCACCGCCACGTCGCTGATTTTCCCTTGGTGCTTTTACTTGTGTCATTTTGATATGGCATCAGTTACCGGGGCTTCCTATTCGCAGCCCATTTCACGACACAGGAAACTGAGCTTAAGGTGGGACAGGTAATTTCTGGAGCTTGCTACTCCGGTCTTGTTATCCATGGGTCAGACAAAAACAATTCTGTACCCTTCCATCTGTCGTCTCCACGGTCACTTTGCCACCGCTGGTTTCTGTAATTTCAGCTTCAACATAAGCTTTCTTTTCATCAGGAACCCAACATTTCTTCTTCCCTGTGAAATTAAGGAGACTGAGAGTTCACAGCCTTGCATCAAACAGTAACGCCCTGCCTAGCTAAATGAGATTGCTGGGTTGCTTTTTCTGCACAAGCGACACAGAACCTCTGGGACCACAGCAGATCAGCAGTGCTGGGGAGCTGCCTGCCAGAGCAAAAAGCATAGGGCTCCCAAATGTTGTCTCCCCTTTGAAACTACCACTTGGCTTCCTCTAGATCCTTCCAGCACAAGGTGTCAAAATATTTCACAAATGCTAGCTAAGCCTCAGCCTCCACAGGAAATCCATAATCACTATCACCAGCGTGCAGATGGAGGAACTGAGATCCAAGCCCAAATTAAGGCATTTGCTAAAAAGTCACACAGAAAATTGCAATCTGAGCGAGGACTTCGGCCCACGTTATTTGCCTGCCAGTTATCAGATTCAACCTTATTCCTGCACATTCTGCTGAGGTTTGTCTTGAAAAACAGCAATGTTAATAACCCACATCATTGAGTTATGTATGTGGCTTCTTAGAGTTTGGTGCAGCTGCCCTAAACTTCAGGTCATTAGTTACAGCAACTATTCTGAATAGCGAAATGCTGTGGTTATCGGTGTATTTATACTTAGTACTACACCTCAGGGCTCATATAAATCCATTTCATGAAAAATAACTTATGGGAAAGTAAAAGCTAACATAAGATTGTCATACAGCCTGCAAAGCAAACAGATGAACAGGTACAACATAACGAGACACGTAGTCAGGCCACAGAATCTCTCCCATTACAGGAACATCAATGTGTGGCATTTTTCTTTCAGATGGACAAAGAAGTGATCCATCCTTTAGCAGGGCAGTAGAAATATGCCTTGCTTCTGAATCTAGTTAATTACTTACTTACCATAAATGGATAGGTTATTTCTATTTAGTACTGCCTGCGGGGTTTTTAATAGCTTTGCAGAATAAAGAAACCAGAACCAGCTTGAACCAGCTTGAACCAGCTTCCTCAAGCAACAGCAGCAGCCCAGCAGCAACAACGGAAGCTTTACATCCCGCTTTGCTCTGCATTCCCACCACTACACTTAGACGTAACCCTTATCCCCCTTAACCGGCCACTGGCAGCATAAAGGGTCCTGCTACTCACCATCGAAGGCGACGGTCTGTGCCATCATCAGCTCCTTCTCACTCTTTCGGAGGAAGGGAGCAGCCTCCCCGAATTCCGACATGTCCATCATCTTGGCAAGGGTTCAAGGTGGCGCAGCTCAAAGAAGAAAAAGAAAGGGACCTGGTCTACCAAAGAAAAGGAGGGGAATAAGTCTATTTCATGGACAATCTGAGGAAACGCAAAACACTTAACACAATGTGGCAGGCAGCTGATCAAAGTGATGATTAATTTGAATCGCAAATACCTAACAGAGATTTGGGGCTATACTACACCCTTAGTTAAACCCTTCCCTGGCTCAGCTTATTTAAAGCCAGCCAGATCCTGTGTAGTTTGAAACCTGGATATGGGTCGCAATTATCTCCGCAGGAGAATTTAATCTCTTCTTTGTGGCACGAATGGTGCTTAAAGTGCGGGAGATAAATTGGACCACTTGAAGCTGTGATTTTAAAAACCACTTAGCTGGAGGGGGGTTCTGTTCTGGCCCCTTTCAAATTCACCCGGAGCAGGCATGCAGCATGTCTCCAGCACGTCTCCCTGGGACCATGCCACTCAGACACTTCAAGCATTATCTCAGGCAGGCATTTTCTGGGAATCATGGAGCAAGACTTCACTGCTGCAAACTGAGAACTGCTGCAAGGGCGTGCGTTACAGCCTTGGTGCGGCTCCAGGGATGTGTGCCCACGCTTGTGCTGGAGAAAGCCAGCACCGAAGCTGGAAACAGCTCTGCTACCTGCAGCACGCTCCTCTGGTTGCATGAATTAGCACGTTAGTAAAACTGAGACTAACACAGCTCGGGCAGGCCCCGTGCTGGTGCAGCTTCCCAAGTTGCTGGTACCTCCGAATTCACCAGTTGGGGTATCCCCCTGCAGCAAGGCATGGCAGAGGGCACATGTATCTGCCGTGTTGCAGATGGTGCAAGGGCTTCATGGTTTTTTTAGATTGATTTGAGCTTATTAGTCTGGCTTATTAGTCCAGCTTAATACCTACACTTGTTTTCTCAAATGACGAGGCCACGATGTTTAGGAGCCTTTTATCGTGAAAGAGATGGCAGGGGACATGGGTGTAAGTGAGACTGATTTGCTGGGTTTGTACTGCCAAACAACTACTTTGATTGTTACGTACTCCCCAAAGTAATCATACAGGTATGTTTGGCTTGGTTTTTTGGGTTTTTTTAATACACACACAAATACATACATACACATGTAAAATACTCAGGGTGCTGTCCAGAAAAGGTCTAAAAGAAGTTCCACTGCTAAAAGGTGTACACACACACACAAAATTTAAGAATTTGAGATTTTTTTTTTCTTTAAAGTCAAGACGCCATTTGATTATTATTCGGAGCTGTACAAGTGACCCTCAGATATTAGCTCTTCCCTTATTTTATTTACTGTGCAATATCCTGAGCAGCTGGACAAATTTTCAAGAGCCCTATCAAGACAGACACTGTAATCTTTCAAAATTTAATTCAATTTCTTTCTAACAAAATTCTGGTAGGGATAAAAACTCTTCATCAACCAAGGCAGATTTTTTTCAACACATTCCTCCTGGGGAATGTAAAGCCCTAAGACAGCAGAGCTGCCAAACATTTTACACTCAGCCCTCTCCTGTTGCTGCAGTACAAGCTTGAGACCTTCTGTCTTGTCGCTGTAGAGCAAAAACTGTCTTCCTCAGACCTAGCCTCAACTTTTTTCCTTTTTAAAGATTAAGGGCCTACATAAGCACAACTATCGCCAATTATTTTAACATCATCTGAGCTGACCAAAATTCCCAAATGGAGGCAAACCTCAAAACTAGTGTGGCAAAGTCTCTCTCCCACGGGGAGTCTGTCTTAGCTCTAGAGGAGCAATAAAATTACATCAGTTCATACATTTAAACAGAACAGCGTTAGATCATGTAAGTGTCATTTCACATTAAATGTGCAAATGCCAGAGGAGCCACTCCAGTGTTAATCTCTAGGACTCAGGACAGATTCTTACAAGTCCTAACACACACTGAAGTACTCTAAACCACTTCTGTGCAACCTAGCTCCATATGCAGACCTCTTAGGGACAGTCACTCAGCTATCACCTTATTTTATTTCTTTAATATATTTTTTTAATGTGTATTCAGGACCAACCACTACGGCAAACATGTTACGGTGTAAAGCAGCACTATGGCAACTGAGAGAGAATCCCTTTTTCTTCAGCAGTCTCATGTGCTTGGAGTTGTGACAGAGGTCGGAGCCCAGGCAGCACACACCTTGCTGGTGCAGAGATTTCAGTGAGGCAAATCCATTGCCAGAGACGAGAAATTGGAAACCTTGTTTGGTTTATGGTCATAGGATTATTTTTCAAAGGCAATATAACTGGGAAAGACAAGGCAGAGCTAAAGACGTTCACTTTCCTTTCAGTCTGTTCTAGCTAACAACAGAGCCGGCCCTCGTATATGAATGTTGGAAGATCCTTGAAAACACCTACGCTCTGTAGAAAGCCAATATTGTTACACAAAGTTAAGTGGCATGCCCAGGACCACCAACAATTTGGCGGCGCGTTCAGACTTGGAAAGGAGGGACCTGGTCAGTCTTTGCTGGGGCTGTTGGAAGAGCTGCCGCAGCGCTAACGGCTCGCCTGCAGTAGCGATGACAGCAGGCATCACCTGTCTCTGAAAGGGAACCCAGTAATCCTCCAAGGGTCATAACTCAGGTTGGATTAAAGAACCCCTTGGACCAACGAGCTGCTTAAAATTGCAAACTGCATAAGCCACCACCTCTCGCAGATGATAGAGAAGACAGAAAATATGACTTGCAGGTACTGGCTAATCAGTCCACCCAGATGCATAATTACGAGGGACTTGACACTTTGCTAAGTGGTTATTCTAACTGGCTAAATGAATGCGCTGATATTAGAGAAGAAACACGTATTTGCCATCCTAGCATTCAGGCAGCATCCTAGGATGACTAACACAGTGCTATATGTTTAGTGATATTATGACAAAAACCTTAAGCCACATGAAAACCTTAGTCACATCAAACCCACGATGCAGTGTTAGAGCCCAGCTGGCTACCCGCATTTAGAAGTGATAGAGGTTGGTACTCACCCTGGAGAGCACACAGAAAGTGTCACGACGCTGTCTGGTCCAGACTTTATATGCTCCTATCTCAAGGTCATTGGTGATAACTGTTTAAAGGCATCACCAGTTTTCTTCCATGCCTATATTTGTCCGTCGGATCCCGGGCGAGGAGACAATGCCCGAGGAGGGGACACATGTGGCTGCGCCCTGGTGAAGAGGGGAAGGGGGGGCAGGAATGTCAGCGGGGAGCAGCGTGCTCCTCGCCACACCATTCTTGCTCCATGACTTCATGGAAGAAGCTTTTCCTGCCTCTGTGTTTTCACAGGGGCAGGTATTGCTTTTCTAAGTGCCTCAGAACTTAATTACCATGGGCTTGGGGGAGGCTGGGATAGAAATTAAGACCATTCAGACATAACTCCTGTAGAATAGGAAAATCAAAACTTCTTGCACAAAGGACAAGTGATTTTAAAGGGAATTTGGTTATGTGAGCCAAACTGCCTTCAAGGAACAAAGCTAGGATGTGAGTTCTCACATCCCAGTCAAGGACTCTAAATCCCCTTCTTCAGAGAATAAAAGCCAAACCTATAGGCTCAGGTTTGGGATACACAGGTATTCCTCAGTTTATGAACAAGGCAAGACGGTGAAGAAATTTAAGAATATATTGATTCTGCCTGGAAAGTGAACCACAGATACTGGACGAAGTAGGCATCAATTTTAGTGAGTGCTTTGCCTCAGGAAACTCATTTATGAGACCGGATTTAGGCACTATCTCGCCTTCTTACTATAAACTCATTTTTCCTGTAAAACAAGTGCCATAAGTAACTCGGGTCTCATTTCACTTCAACCCATAAATAACAAAACAACTGACACATCCAGACTGATTTGTTTTTACCAGCATGGGTAGATATATAGGTTTCTCTTAGTTCCAGTAAAAACTCAATCTAAAAGCACAAAGGAAAAAAAAAAAATGTGGATAATGCTTGTTTGCCATAAGAAAAGACAATATATTAGTGCTTGAGAAAACTCATTTCCAAGGCAGCAAGGGGGAGCAGGGAGGGAGCTTATCCACAGCTTCATTGAATTCCTAGATACCCGCAGAGCAAGTGGTTTGGTTTGTGACCAGGCAAGAAGAAAAACATTTGCGTACTAAGTCGGCTATTTTTAAAGCTGTTGTCCTGATGACTGGACAGTGACAGGTTGCACAGACAAAGTAGGTTTGTAAGAAACAGCGGGATTTATGGAAGTGATAGACTCAGAGATAGGAGATTGATGTGGCAGGCTTTAGTGGCCTGGTATTTTTAGCGTTTGGGGAATGCAACCAAGAGACAGAGAATCCCTGTCTGAGGAGAAGGACTTGGGGGTATTGATTGATGAGAAGCTCAACATGAACCAGCAATGCGTGCTCACAGCCCAGAAAGCGAACTATATCCTGGGCTGCACCAAAAGAAGTGTGACCAGCAGGTCGAGGGAGGTGATCCTGCCTCTCTACTCCGCTCTTGTGAGACCCCACCTGGAGTACTGCATCCAGCTCTGGGGGCCCCAGTACAGGAGAGACATGGAGCTGTTGGAGCGAGTCCAGAGGAGGGCCACGAAGCTGATCAGAGGGCTGGAGCACCTCTCCTGTGAGGACAGGCTGAGAGAGTTGGGGTTGTTCAGCCTGGAGAAGAGAAGGCTCCGGGGAGATCTAACTGCGGCTTTCCAGTACCTGAAGGGGCCTACAGGAAAGCTGGTGAGGGACTGTTTATCAGGGAGTGTAGTGACAGGACAAGGGGTAATGGGTTTAAGCTGAAGGAGGGTCGATTTAGATTAGATGTTAGAAAGAAATTCTTTACTGTGAGGGTGGTGAGGCACTGGAACAGGTTGCCCAGAGAGGTTGTGGATGCCCCCTCCCTGGAAGTGTTCAAGGCCAAGGTGGATGGGGCTTTGGGCAACGTGGTCTAGTGGAGGGTGTCCCTGCCCATGGCAGGGGGGTTGGAACTAGGTGATCTTTGAGGTCCCTTCCAACCCAAACCATTCTATGATTCTATGAATCGCTACTGCTTTGCTAGGGGCATGCCCACCTCCAGACAGACTTCAGTTGAGGAGAGGGCCCTCTGTTAAAGCTAGGGGTGGGGCTTTCAGTCCTGGTCTGGATACATCTGTGAAAGGAACCTGTGCTTGAGCTGAAAAGGAGCAGCTTGTGTCACACTCCAGCACTCGACTGGTTGTTGTGGTCTCACTCCTTTCTTTAAACCAGATCACTTCCCACCCTTCGTGCCTGCTGCTTTAGAGGTGCTCGGTGCCCTGCAGCAGGGATGTATGTTGATGTCAGATCTAAGTCATCACCTTTTTGTTTCATATCTGGCAAAAAAGAAAATAGAGCTAGTGATCTCAGCTGCTTAGCTGAACAGTGACTGACTGTGCAAAGCTCAAGCAGATGCTCCCGATCACGTAATTTGAAACACGGTAAATTGCATGCATCATCAAAAGTTATGGATGGTGTTAATCTGCTGTGAAGACTGAGAATATGATTATTTCATGCCATGAGGGTATAACGCGCTGCTACTCTCTCCCTCCTGCTCCTCTCTCACATTGCCAGTAGCTTTACTTCTAAACACGATATTCCCATTACCACCTACTTTGCTTAGAAAGCGGCATCTTTTTAGAAATACGCTGTTATCAGTTACATTTTATCTGTTCTGCAAATATTCTGCTTTCATCGGTCCTGCATGAACACTACAATCTCGCTCCCTTTTCTTTTTTGGGGCTGCAAACAACTGTTTGTGTAGCTGATGCCAATGCAATTTCAATGCCTGTGTCACTTAAAAAGGGACACAGCTGGCACTGGTTCAAACATGATCAATTTATTGTATTGCAAGCCTGTGTGAATTGGTACCGCACATGTTATTCCTGCCTTTCTAGAGTTTATTTGCTTTCTTTTAATATCAACCAGAATTTGCAGCACATTTACCCTAGATTAAATTTGTAACAGTGAAAACCAAAGACATTTGTCTCTGGCAGCGGCTACTTTTAGAAAGGTTAATGCTGGTCACCGTTTCTAGGGAAACAAGGGACTTTGATAAGAAGCCCTTGTGACTAGCCTATTTTTAATAACATTACATATTGGAAAGGAATGCAAAAACGTTTATCAGCTCAAGGCACAGATAGTGTCAATATTGTGGTCTTATATAGAAAAGCTGGCATCTGGGATCTGCAAAAGCCCAGTTATGAACCCTCTCTATTTTCTTAGGAAAAAAAAATAAAAAAATCGACCAGCCAGCTGTGTTTTGACAAAAGCTGGCCTTTTGACCACTCTTAATAAAATGTGCACTGTAATAATCTGGCACTCCTGAAAAGCAAGATCAATGAGATAGAAGGACACTAGTTCAAGATAAAGATGCTTGGAGAAAGCGTCTTCTGAGCCAGGATCCTCTGGACTGCTCCATAAGCAGGCAGAAAGACTATCCCTTCGTGAGATGCATCTAAGTGACTGTATCTAAAGAGATTGAAAACCTATTATTTACCTCAGGGTTGGTTGTTTTGCCTTTTTTTTTTTTTTTTGGCTAATGGTCCCTGCTGCTGTTGCAGTCTCCATTTAAAGGACAAATGGGAAAGAGCCAAAGTGATCTAGTCAGATGCTCTTTGAAAGAAAAAGGTCATCCACGTGGGAATAGTTTCAGCAGAAGAAAAATGTGAATGTAGTACCCAGCAGCAAATCCTGGACCATTCTGTAGGAGTAGATGTACTTTCTCTTGTGAGGAATTATGGTTTAATTCTTCAAGCCGTTGATGCCCCAAAGCAAAACCAGAGGGGGGAAGAGAAGCTTAGCTTTAAAAATAGTTGCATTCTGCTACATCTCTAAAGGATGAGAAAACTGGCACTAAACAGTACGTTTAAAGTGTGCTTATGACAGCTAGATTTGCTTATTAGAACCGGAGATTTTCAGGTTTCTGCAAGCCTTTGTGCTCCCCCTGCTGCAGTGCACTTGCAGGGCAGTGGACACAAGCATCTGCAACCTGAGGAGGTATCCGGAGCTTCTGTTCATGCTCCTTTCAGAATCATCATTTTAAAGTAGTTTCCTCCACTTAATTCTTTGCTGATAGCTACTGCGTGGCATGATAGTCTAAAGGAAATTTAAATTTCGCTATGGAAAGCATCTGCTTTCATGCAAACATGCCTGGGGAAATAATTTCTAAGCCACCAAAAATGTTTTAAGTGCTTTTTAAGCCACTGAAATCCATGATCTATTGCTATCAGCATGCAGACCCCTGAAACGGAATACCTCTTCCCACTTTGAACGCCCTGACATCACCAGTGACTGCGGAGAATTGATGCACAAAACCACAAGAGGAGAGTAGCCGATCTTATTAGCTCAGTAGCGCAGAGCAGCGTCTGTCCCTTGGCCACGCTGCCAGCAAGGCCTCTGCCTCTCATCCCGTGCCAAGCATTGAGCTCCAGGCTGCATCGGCACGCTCCCCTCCTAACCCGTGCTAGGATAATAAACATTTTAGAGCTGTCATTGCTGCCTCTCCCCTGCTGACATTCGATCATTATGGTATCTTAAGAACGTTTAAATAGGTCAGGGTTTTAATGGGAGAGCTCGGCTTCTGGGAGTGAGGCTGACAGTGCTTTGAGAGCAGATTAGCAGCGCTGATAAATCAATCTCAAACTGACTCGCAGCCCTAAGAAAAAAAAAGGTGAAAACAGCAAGAAATACGCCTAATTAGATAAAAGGTCTCAGCTCTTCTGCTCTGAAGATGTACCAGGGAAGGGAAAGAAGGTTTTTGTCATGTGCCTTCTCACTCTTCTCTCTCTAAAAGCTGACGTGCCCCATCACCTCAAGAAGTTTTCAGTCTCCAATAATCTTGAGCATCCCACCTTGCCAGTCAGGCCAGACAGTACGTAATGGCACGTTTTCAGAAATGCTGTGCATCCTTTTCCCAACTTTCACATTTCCTAATTGCCACTAGTGAGTTTTGTTGTTTTTTTCCCCCCACCTTAAACTGCGCTGCATTTTCCATAACCACTGAGGGAAGGCAGAGAGTTAAAAGCCCTAATAATGCATGTAAGTAGTTCAGGTCAATCTTTTCAGTATTCATTAATTAAGCATTTATTTGCACAGTACGTCACTAGAATTACTGTAGCCCATTCACCAACTTTATTATGCTCTTCTGAAGTTAATCATCAGAAGTACTTTAGCCTTGATCATTGCAGAAAAAAAAAAAAAATCCATAAATGTCTCTCTAGGGTTTGTATTACACAATCTGGTTTCAAAGACAGGGTACTTCATTACCCCTACTTCAGCCTGTGACTATGATGCACACTCTCTGCTCAAGCAGCCTGAAAACCACATTTCCATTTCAATAAGCAGCACTGCCCTAAAATACTCCTGGGCCTTCAGACACAACATATTCTAGGCTCCTGGTGCCAAGCTCCTGCAAGACAACTTGCCTTTCTTTGCCTTTTTTACATTTCAGCTTCAAGGATTCAGAGCCTGCCTTTCAAGTATGGGCAGAGGGGGGTACAGTCCTTGCTGATCCCCTGGTTTTGCTGCTGTGGAGGTTTGTTTTTCAGAGGAGGCGAGGGGGGAAAGAAAGGAAAATTCATGCCTTTTTAGACAAGCAATTTTTCAATATTTCCTTCTGTAACTCTGAATCGTAACTTGAGTTTCCGTCAAGGATTGTTTGCTATCTTGTGTTTACCTTATGCCAGCTGCAAACTATAGTAAAAAAATGCAGTGACAGTTTAATTGGTGAAATAATTGCCATGGGGGGGATACTTTATTAAAATTGCAAGTGCCAACAGAATACATCTGATGTGCTTGACATGACACTAAATAGCAAGAAGACACTGCAGGAAGCAGACTCTGAGTTTTTCAGCATTTACATTCTGTAAGCAAAGACATGACACTATTTCTTTCCAAGCACAGCTACGCTGAGCTGATCAACTCCAGCAGGAAACTCAGTCAGCAAAGCTCCTTGAGTAAATAAGGCCAGTTTTTAAAGAACATCTATTTCCAGAGGTATTGCTTTCTACCATGAACTTGAAAAAGCACAAGTCTATGCTTCTCACATGGTCTAATGACTTGATGCTTCTTGTCAGTCAAATTTGAACACCTCCAAAAATGGACAGGACATCCTTCTCTCCAGCAGCAACATTCTGGAGTGACTGGCTGGTGTGTGCACATAAAATACATATCTATAAACACACACATATATATTTATATGTCTGTGTGTATATCTAAACATATATATACACACACATATATTTATAAATGTGAAAACGAGTTTATTTTCTAACCTCTCCCCTCCTAGCTATGATGCTCCTCACAGCTTAATATGAGAAAAACGAACTTTTCCCTTGGAGAGCTGCAGAACCGATCCTGCAAATTGGCGCTGTACCGCAGCCAAACTGTGGTGGACTCCCCCACTGCCGCACTCCCCCCTTTCCCTGTGCCAGGCTCCTGCTACCCAGGCTCAGCACCAGCGAGACACAGAGGCTGACGCTACAGCTGAAATCCTGCCACCAGCAAACACCCCTGCAGCACTTCAGGCTCAGACTCTTTTGTGCAGAGGGCATTTTTGTTTTGCTGAATGAGCACATTGCATCTAACCCCAGACGAGTTTCTGAAAAGGCACGGCAGGGCGATATCAGAAAGGGGTGAGCTGCAGCACGCCGGGCTGCTGCACTCCCCCTGCTTCAGTGCTGTTTGGGAAGGGCAGAGAGGAGTGCTGAGATGCCAGCAGTTACAGGAGAGGGGGTCGGGGAGACTGCAGTGAGAAAAGAGCATGCTGGACCACCCAGAGAAACCCACGGAGCCCTTTGAAGATAGGCCATGCTGCACGTCTAGACCAAAACCCACCAAGAGACCATTGCCAAGATCGGCCGGGCACTGCCTTTGCGGAGGAGGACAGCCTTTGCCACAACAGTGAGCAGCAGCTGAGATGTGTGAGGTTACAGGCACAACTCCCTCTAGAGCCATACTGGCTCCCCAGCAGCAGCTAATCCTGTTGTAACAGAATTGATTCTAAATGTCTTTTTTTGCAATTGAAATCATTTTTCCCCTATAAAGAGAAAATGTGTAAGGACATGGGGGAAAAAATAAATTATATGCTTGCACAAAGCATATTGCACAAAGCCAAAGTACCTGCCACAAACATATTTTTAGGTCTTACACAATGGTCTAAAAAAGAAAAGGGAAGAAGAAATGAAATAATGCATCTGGTATGATGATGCAAAACTAGATTGTTGTAAAAACACTGAGCAAGAATGGGAAACATGCCCTGTCTCAGGGGGGCCTCAAGCTTCACTTTAACTACCCGTAGCTCAGCAGCACGAAAACACTAAACAGCTCATTTGACAGGACCATCAGCCCCGTTAAGTAACTTGTTAAATTTTCATCACAACTCACTCAACAGAAAACCTCAGGTTTTGATCTTTCCAGCCCGTACAACAGAAACTTCTCACCAGCAGCTCCATTTATTCAGACCTATTCACCAAAAGAGCATTTTGGAACAGTCTTGATTGAAGAGCTGTTGCTGTACTGCCCTGTGGATGCAGATGGTTATTCATCTTGTCTCTCCAGATGCTGTTCTGCAGGTCCAGTGCCTGTGCCTTGCCTCTGCTCGAGGAGAGAATGGGATCTTAACAATCACTCCTGCAGGGCAACAAAATAACATTTTTATTCATATAGCTATAGAAAGATGTATTTTTTTTTTAAATCATCACTAATGTTTTTCAAAAAAAATCCAAATTTACAGCAGAAGGCTTAGCTGCAAAATTTGACACAGAACTTTGACAAAAATATGGGCTCTTTGGGATATGAAAATATACTATCGGAAAAGAGAACAGGAACTTTATTTTTTAAGTTGAATTATTCTGCCTCTTGCCTGTCAGGATATATTGGTGGAAACTCCGGTCTTTCTTGTTGTACTGCAGTTGATGCACAAGGATTTTCCACAGCAGAAAAATCTCCCCTCCCATCCTCACCCAAATGTGCACCAGAACCGCAGAGAAGGAATTGCAGAGCTTAAGTGCAGATGATTTCCACTGCATTGCCAGCATGGTCTGGATACCTACGTTCATCCAGTACTGACACACTTTTCATACTTCAAGATCTACAATGTATCCATCCAAAAAAAAAAAAAAAAAAAAAAGGAGAGAAATATATATAAAAAATAATCACTGTGATATAGAAATTACTGACACCTTTCTAGGAAAGGGAAGCGGATCAAGGCAAAGGTATGGGCTACATCCAAATACACGATGAGGCATTTAATTGCCCCTGCTTTCTCTGTGTGGAGTTACAAAACTGATTACTTTTAAAGAAAAGGGACTGAGCAGTCTGATCGTGATCACCCTGTTGGACCAGGAAAAATTACCAGGCAATAGGGCTGTAAGAATTTGACAGAACCCTGAGAGCTGGAGTCTCACCCTTCTCCGTGGCGAGATCAGCTTCTCACTAGATGGATCATCTCTTTCACACTTGGTTTAAAAAGTAGGAAGTTTACTCATGTAAAAACTAATGGCAAGTTGTTCTTGCCCAACCAGTTTATTCTGAATTAAGAACAAGAGGGGCAGATTTTAGATACTGGGAGTATAAGGAGCAGTAGCACTAAGTGGCGCTATTCAAAATAGAATAGGTAGATATGTTCAAAGATAATAGGAATGCCCATTATGTTTCAAGTTACATCTCGGGGAAATTTGGCTCACTTTCCATTGGACACACAGACTTGATTTTTAGCTACTTGCAGCAATCAGAAAACTGTCCCGAATACACCTGAACTACTTACAGTTTTCTATTGCCACACAAGGTGTCTGTGTCTTGGCATGAAAGAAGCATGGAAATTGGAGTATGAGACCAATCAGTAGAATTTACGTCAGTAGGAGAAAGAATCAGAAAGCAGACATATAGATCCATTCCCCAGGAATAATAAACCAAATGTCATTTAAGACTGAGTCCAACAGCGGGCACCAATTCTATCCCATACCCATGCAATACAGGCAGGTCTGACTGATTTGATCACAGCACATGCATACAGTTCAAAGGAAAAAAACCACCCAAATACTCCCTTAACCAGAAAGGACACAGTCTTTCAGACTACGGCTTCAAGATGTGTTTTAATGAACATTAAAAAAAAAAAGCCAAGTATGAATGAGCACTTTTGTACAGCTTATAGAAAGGAGATTCCAAAAGGACTAACAAAACAAAATCTTCCAGTCTCTTCCTATTCCCCATACCACAGCCTGTTTGTTACCAGTAACAACGTGTGGCATGTCACACGGGGCTCTGCTGAGCTGAGCTCCAGACCTCTGACACTAAATCACTGATAAAGTCATAACATGGAAAAAAGGGCCATCCAAGTCCCTTCACGATAGCCAAGCTCTGGGAGTCAGCAATGCCCGCCTTAATCCAGCTATCTCCATTAAGCGTCTCCCACCACTGTTATCAGAACCAGAAGTGACAAGGTATTAGCAAAGGAAAGATAATTTGCACAGTGCTCTTTCACTGGATGGGGTTCGTATCTGAGTGCCACTGCCCAGCTCAGCAGCAATGGGCTGAGCGGGGAGAGCGCGTGTGTGCGAGGGCACGCGTAAGGACCTCCACCAGTCACGAAGGCCGCTCGTAACAGCGTGCATTCAAGGAGCAAGCCAAATGACAACCATTCAGCCATGCCTTAACATATACCTATATATATATATATATATTTATCATTTAGTTTTCCTTCGCATCACCTCCTTTTTCTCCCTTCCTAAGGACGAGATGATCTAGGAGCCAACCTGTAACCTCCCTCCACGCTATTCTCTTTTTGGACGTGGGGAAGGCGCGTGGCAGAAGGAGAGCACCAGGACAGCCCATCGCTTGTGGCTCTGCATTTACAAAACAGACAACAATCATACATGGGCAAGAAAGAATAATTAGCAGATACTGTTTCAATCTTACTCCTCCTTTGTTCATTACTGTCCTCAAAGACATCCCCATCCTACCCCAAAATAACCACCTCATTGAAACAAGAGGATGGACACATCACCTTGAATGGTTTTACAACCTGGCAAAACATATTAAGCACTGACATCTAATTCATCATTCTCAAGACTCAGCACTTCTTGTATCTATCAGAATTTCTTTAGAGGTCCAGCACTTGCTCAAACAGTATCTTCCTAGCTGTAAAGGATTAGGGCCCTTAAAAGAAAAGCTGAAAATTCTGCATGAACTGACAATTAAAAATGCAAATACACAGAAAATATACCACCCTCCCGCACCAACAGTATTTCTGATCAGCCAGTCTAAGTAAATCCAGCCTGGTATTTATGTATTCAGTTTGAAGAAAAATAGATATTAAGGACAGAATGCTGCCATTAGCCTCCAACCTAGTACCACTGATCCAGGAAATGAAGAGATTAGATAAAAAGAACCCCAACTAAATTGAAATAGGAGACATATACTTAGGGAGTTCAAAAAGTCTTAATGTTGCTCTATAGTAAGGACAGACTGTGACTAAAGCATCTGAGTGTTTGTATTCCTACAAGCTTTTTTTAAGCTGATTCCACCTTTCTGAAGTCATTGAATGAGTAATCACTAGCATTCATTCATTTTAACAAGCTTTTTTTTCCTTTTCCCCCATTCAGGAAGTTCCCATTTCAAAATGCCTACATGGAGACTGAGCGAGGAGCACCAGCTGGGGCTCCTCCACAAGACTTCTGGCCTTCTGGAGGAGCGAAGCACCGAACAGCAGAGCGCTATTTTAAGGGCCGAGATACTGGGAAAGCATGAGACAGCCAGTGGTCGCCAGTCCTCTAAAGGGGCTTGCACCTATTTTGCACAACTGGAGCCTCACAAAGCAGCCAGTTCCATTCACAGGTTTGGCTTTTTTTTTTTTTTTTTAAGTGAGAACACATACAAAGAGATGGTGTGAAGATCCTACTTTGAGTCCTGTGAGCACCAAGCTTCTGATGTTCTCTGTGGCTCTCCCTCATTCTCACCAGCAGGCAAGGTTTCAGTGGTATGGGGGACATTTCAAGCAGAAATATGCAAGCCACTCAACTATTAAGTCGTTCAACCTTTGAAGACTAAAGCTAAGTGGCACTGTCATTCCACTAGTGAACGTCTGTGTGTGCCCTGTCCCCCATAATGGTGGCATTTCAGCCAGTAAAGTGCTTGCCTGCAAATTATCTGCATGTCCTGGTTTCAGCTGGGATGGTTAACTTCCTAGCAGCTGGTGTAGTGCTGTGTTTTGGATTTAGGATGAGAATAATGTTGATAACACACCGATGATTTTAGTTATTGCCAAGCAGTCAAGGACTTTTCAGCTTCACATACTGGCCTGCCCACGAGAAGGACAGATGACCCAAGCTAGTCACAGGGATATTCCACACCATATGACATCATGCTCCATATATAACTAGGGGGATTTGGCTGGGAGGCACCACGGCTCAGGAACTAGCTGAGTATCAGTTCCGCATGGTGAGCAATTGTGCTGTGCATGACTTGGTTTGTATATTCTTTTATCATCATCATTATTCTCTTCCTTTTCTGTCCTATTAAACTGTCTTTATCTCAACCCAAGAGGCTTACCTTTTTCTTCTCGATTCTCTCCCCCACCCCACTGGGGCTGGGGGGGACTGAGCGAATGGCTGTGTAGTTGTTTTAGCTACCTGACAGGTTAAATGACAACACTGCAGAAGACCGATAATAAGTTGCATTATCTCTGATGTCATGGTGGACCTATTTAAGAATTTTTAGCCCGGCTGTACTCTATATGTAACATTAAATACAGCCATTGTTAATAACTTGGCTTAATTATTAGCTGATTTCTTCATATACATGCAGGCAAGAGATTTCAATTATGTTTAATTATACAGAAAGTTCTAAGTGTCTGTTTTATTTCATTAAGATAATTCAGAACTCAGTAAAATGCACAAATGCTTCATTCTTTAAATGACAGTTTTTAATTAATTTGAACTCAGGCTAATTAAAAGATTTGCAGATTGCGACAGGCTAGTCCATTTTCAAAAGGCAAGTCTTTTACATCTGCAGAAAATACACTCTATTTTCTGCTCAGATTAAAGGTTCAGCCCCTACTTTAAGTGCAAAAACCTCTTCAGCCTTAACAGTGGAGTTACAACTGACGGCAATAGAAATAGAAATGCTCCGTCGGTTCGGGCTCTGAGCTACAAATCATCTCTCAAGAACACCCGAGTCCACTGCTCCCACTTGCCTGAAAATCTAGGCACTGGAGACAGAAACAAGAGCTTTAGCCAGAGCCTGCAGTGCTAACAGCCTTGGCTTCATCCCCCTCACCCACCAAACGCTTACCTGTTTGTGCGGCACCGCGTAAAGGGGAAGCCAACGCCCAGCTCCGACAGCCACCGACAGTCACCCTGCAATAAAATAAGGGAACTGCATTTGCCAGAAACACCGGCTTCAGTGGATAACGTCAAAAAGGAAAGGTAAAATATTTTACTTTAAGCTTGTAGCCAATGAAAATAAGGCTTGTGGTTGCACTACAGATCTCTCCTCACCCACAGTTACTTTTACCCTCACTGATCACTTCCAATAATAGTTGACAAAGGGAAAGTGACTCTGGTGACACTCCTACAAGTCAGTAGCTGGCTAGAAACTGGACTCTGAAGCCAACATGGGCAGAAGTTGTTTTTTCCTCATATTCTGTGCACCAGAGCCTGGGCCAGCTAGCACCTTTGTAATTTGCAAGGTGGCATCATGACATGCTGTTTCCCCCCCTGCAGTGAAACAACTCCCCCAGTGAAATGACCCCCCTCCAGAGACGTAGTAGAGCCCCCGTCACTGCAGCCTTTCCAAATGTGGTTGGACAGGGTGCTAGATAATCTCATCTATGCTCTGTCTCCCACAGAAGGATGAGCCAGATGATCTTTCGAGGGCGCCTCCAACCTGGGCTGTTCTATGATCACTAGGGGCACAGAGGTGAGGAAACTGAGGTCACTTTTGCATAGAGCAAAACAAGACCTTATGGAGGACAAGGACCCGATCCCCCAGTGCATAAGTTCTGCTGCTTTCAGTATGCACTGCTTTAAATGCAGGAAAGTCACTAAGTCCTTGACTGGCATGAACAAAGTTGGATTTTCAGCATGACACCTTCACACAGCTGCTGGCAATGAGCTTCCTTCATATACGAATATAGTTAATGTATACAATGATTGTTGGCTTGATTTCTCCATCAAGAGTGAGTAATGCATATAGCCATAGTAACCAGCTCCTGCCACCGAGTCTTCCTTCTCTTCTGAAGTCAATCTATTTATGCATGGATCTGAAGAGGAGTTCGCATTTCTCTTGGTTGGAAGAGCAGGTGAGGGAGACCTGGCTCTTCAGTTCTGCGACACGCTGCAGAAATGACATGGACTGACCTTGGCTATTGTTCTGTAAGTGGTTTTCCAGCATGTCACATGCATCTGTTACCCACTTATCGACCCACTTGAGTCTATATAAACCAGCCAATATTCTCTTTGCTAACCAGGGTTATTAAAAATGCAACATCGATGTGTAGTAATATCCCCAAACAATTTCCCAGCTAAAGGTATTAATAGTTTTAAGGTGTTGGAAAACCATTTTCAATGAGTTCATGGAATTGCACAGCAAAATACCTGTGGCTAGCATTCACATCAGCATTTTGCCTGCCTAAAGGCTCTAGAATCGGAGGACATTTAGCTTTTAGTGTTTTAAAGACAGAAGTCAGAGCCTTTAACACAAGATAGCAAAATCCAATTTTACTTGCCTAGATCAGCCTTTGTAAGTGTTGCTACCCGAGTGCTGAACTCAAGCCCCAGATCTGATCTAAGCGTTATCCCTTTCTAAATGGGTAAAAATAAACACATCCTTTCTTACCCTTTATGGAGACGAAAACATTGCAGAGAAGAAAGCACACGTGTACCGTGAAGAACTGAGCCAAGCAGCAAAGACTACCCCAAAAGGACATGCAGCAAGTACTACTGTAGTTGTTGAGCTCTCTGTAGTAAATAGTGGTGTTTATATATATAAAATTAATGATTCAGATGTAGCTTAGACTACAGACCTGTTCCTGGAAGAAGGGAAAATCCTGCCTCCTTCCCCAGAAAGCACTAAAGAGATTACAGAGACCTTTGCATAGAGGAATAATACGTAGCAACTAAGCAAAAGCTCAAAGCTATTGTGACACTTTTAATTGTTACACCGTACCTTACTCCACGTGCATGAACTGTGGAAAGCAACTTATTTTAGACAGCAGTAAAACAGGTTTGACCTAAATTGCTGAGCTTAACTTTACCTTGGGCGATGCACAAGTGCAGAAGTTACCAGAGCCCAGGTGGCATCAGTAGCTCACTGAATCGCTTAGCTCATCCCTAAGTTGTGAGGCATCATTGTAACTATCCAACAAAAAAATTACCAGTTTGTATCAGTGGTATGAATGGTCATTGTTTAATATTTCAGTCCAGCAGAGTTTTCATCCAAGCACACGTCCTTGTCAGATTTGCCTGGGACTGACAATGTTTAATGAGTCTGGGGAAATCCAGGAAAATGTTATCACCAATCAACAGACAGAGAATAATGCCAGACTTCAGCTATCCGATTTAAACATTTTATCACACTTCCACACTGCAATGAATGGAAAATACCTCCCAAAGATTAGCACCACTCCTCCTATCATTCTCTACCTTAAGTTCTAAGAAATGGAAGAATTTTGGGGAGGCGATGGTGGAGGGGATGCTCCAGTTTCCATAATGTAATGTAAGCCATCCCACGCTTCTTAGCTTGTGGAGCAAAAACCACTCCTATGGCCTGCCTATCTATGGCTGTAGCGTAATAGTTTTTTTAAACTGTACACATCACGTATGATGGTAAAATTCTTACCTAATTTAAACACTGATGTTTTAAACACTGTCCCTCTAACCTGAGACATTGACATAAATCATCAGTTTTATCTCAACAGGATATTAAGATAGAGGAGACTTAACAAGCATCACCCTCCTATTGAACAGTGAAGTTGTCTCCTGGAGAACCATACCTTGGGACTTGCGCTTGCTTGGGCTCAGCCAAAAGGCTTTTCACCATCTAGCAATGATCATTTGCAATCCTCCTTGTGTGCAGACTTGGTAAGCTAATAAAATTGTATCTGCATTTTAGGTCTAACTTCTATCCTTTCTTCTCACCAACTCATGAATAAACATGACAGTTTATCATCAGGCCTTGAGTAGTTAGATTTATAATAAACAAGTCTTGGGAGCAGGGGGAAAAGGGGGAAGGAAAAGTGTCATTTGAGTACTCCAGGCTTCAGAAATAGAACTAAAATTGGAGGCTGTGTGACCTCGCTTCAGCACCTGCGTGCGTAAGCACTCTGCTTCCAGTGATGTGATTAGATGCTATTTTTCCCCTGGGGGCTCTGCCTCATTCTGCATATGAGATAGGCGTGCGTGGGGAGGAAGGCAAAGTCAGGTGGTGAAGGAGACGCTGCTGTCTGCATGTTCCTTTTCATTCTGTTGCAGAAGCTGCCTTCTGTATGAGTCAGAAGTGGGAAACGAGAGATGATTTTACGATTCAAGTAATTGCTTGCTGAATTACAATACCAGGAGTCTTCACCACGAAGTACCTGCGCGATGGCAAACAAACCATTTACACCAACCTTTAGACTGGGAACCACCATAACTGGTTTTATTTGCTATGCAACTAGGCTGAAATCGCCTGATTTGCATGAAAACTCTGAGTGGAAGTGCATGAAAGTACTGCGTGCCAGGGCTGAGCCAAAGCCACCTTCTTTGGAGCTATAGAAAGCACATCTGTGCGTGTGTGTATAAAGTGGTATGGACTAACAAATGGAGGCTTTCAACTTTTCACATAAGGAGCCCCAAATTAGCACTTTACCCCAATTTGCATCTTGATTGTCTGTTGGTAACAAAGGTAATTGTTTGTAGATACCATAATAAGTACCATATAGAAATGAATGGGTGAGAAAGCAGCTGCAAGTTAGATATTTTATCTTCATCTGTTTAATAGCTACATACTGGCAAAGATTCTTCACACATACACAAATGTTCGAGCACAGTCTAAGGAGCAGCACGTGTTTGAGCTGCTACAAGCTGCAGCCATGTTCTGCTCACGCAGGGAGAGGCAGGAGCAACCTCTATTCTGGCGCTCCACAGAGTCAAATAGCCTGTTACCTCTCTGGGGGAAAACAGTCACCTTGGAGGGCAGCGTGCATTAGCCAGCCCAAAGATTGCACCCTCTAAGCACACCACACCTAAAAATATACAGCACTTCAAGCCACAGACATTAAACAGGTGAAGAAGTGACAACAGCGTCATGCAGACAGGGTGCTGTACCCCACCGCATTAACACTCCCAAGGCCCCCGGTGAAAAGGATTTCTGCTCTTGCCAATGAGAGGCATAAAGGCACTTACTTGGTCTTTGCAGAACACAAGTAAGGCAACAGTACAATACCTTGAAGCATATTCTGAGGAGCTTTTTGGTGTTGAAGCAAACCGTTAAACTGATACTGAAGCGAACACAACAGCTCTCAGAGGTTTCCTGCTGCCTTAGAAAGCCACAACAAAAGTTATATTCAGGATTAGGTGAATCAATATAAGAAAATTAAAGGTTTCTTTTAAAACCTAGATTCACTTCTAATTGCTAGATACATGATAAAAATAAACCAAAGATATTTTTCTAAGCTTTATCCTCAAGAGATAAAAAGAGAAACAATTAAGGTACTTGATACGACACATAAGCAAGCAGAAATGGCTCCTGATCATGGTCCCAATATATTGTTACTGAGCAGCACTGGATTTTTTTTTTCCCCTGGGGCTTATCATAAGCCTCTGGATTTTTAAATTACAATAGCCTTATATTTCCTTCAAAGGTTATAGGACATTCTGGCTGTACTGTAAAACGCAACTGAAACGCAACACTTGAGTATCAATATAAGCAAATAATACACCCAGATAGACTATTGTGAAGTAAAATTGAGCCAAAACAACAGCTGCTTACTTACAAAATTAGTTTTTAATAACTTAATACAGTGCAAATCCCTAAAACATATTGATAGTTCAATTACTCTGAAGAAAAAAAAATAACTAATGCAGTATTTGCTCTCTCATGTAAAGACTTAGCTACATATGGGGAAATCAAGGGCTAGCCATCCCTGCTGTGTGGGAGATCCCAGCAGTATGAGTTGCTCATTCTCCATGCAGAGATAATCTTTTCAAAGATGTACTTCAGCCCAAAGGAACAGGATCCTACAGAATTTAATCAGCACGTATTGAGTGACAACCCACAGGCTGGGGTTAGAACAGAGACTGTATCACGAGCCAACCACATTAAAAGAAAACTGCAGTTAACTATTATACTCAGTAGCTTAGTCAAGGAAATCTGGGATTTTTCCACTCCTATCCATTTCTTTAGGATCTGGTGACACAGTCCTTCCCTTTCCCTGCATTCTCTTTTCCTTATCCCAGAGCATAAGCAGTGCCAGAAACTTCCCACAGACACCCCCCCCCCCAAATCAAAACAAACCAATTGCAGAGGCCATCTCCCTAGGCTCCCCATGTTGCAATGAGGAATATGTAAGCCACCCTCATCACATTTCTCAAACACCGAGGAGTTCATTTCTGATGCAGAGCTTTAGAAGATGATGTTTTAAAGCCCTGCAAGCAAGTAGTGTTTTCACAGTCCATCTCAGCAACAAGAGCTACAATGCCCACTCCTGCGTAATGTACTTTGTCCTTGGTTTTACCTCTCCTTTCTTTAAGGGTCACAGAGGTTTGTATCACACACACAGAGTATGCTGTGTTCAGGACCGGGATTGTGTACTGACTGAAAAGATCCTTCAGATCATTCCCAAATACGCTTCAAGGTCCTTTGTACCTTCTTCCTTCCTGCCCCCGTAAAGTTTTCCATTACCTCTATTTTCTACTACCAGCCCAACAATAATGGGTTAGGAAGACAGACTGTAAACACATCAATGGTAGCAACATATCATATAAGGGTTCCCATCATTCCTGAGCTTTCATTTTCAGGCAAAAGCTAATGGCCATAAAACTCCCCAACCAAAAAACCTCATTCCATAACCACCCTCACCTTCTAGACTCAAACCCACATTTTTAGTTCAGTTAGAAGCCATGCAGGCTTAAGAGGAGATATAGAGAGTTTCTAATCACATATATATGACACTAATGCCAAGTGTGAAACACATGCATGGATCCAGCTGGCTGTTCTTACTAACTCCCCTTTACAAGAATCATTCATAATAAGACAAGATAATCCAGCTTTTCAGTCAAGACCATCAGTGACCATCCCAGGTGAAAGGGCAACATGTCAGAAGGGACGCGAGGTCGTTCCTTAGGAAGTTTAACATATTTTAACTACGATTCAAACAGAAGCTGGACATAAAAAAAAAAAAAAAAAAAAAAGAGGATCATACTACCTTGGTTTTTTTGTTCTGAAGTGAATGCCTTATTTGATAAAAGGTACCTAATTTTTCCAGCAGCGACCAGAACGTTCCAGGCTGCCGTTCAGGAGGTGGGGAAGTACCTTGCCCTGGTTGTCAGGCATGGTCTGGGACTACCAGGATATTTACATCAACAGCTATACACAGTTTTCAACGTGGCATGATTCAGCCTAACTAGTTATCCCTCATTTCTATGTACGCCTAGGAAAGTAGCCAATTAAGACTGGACTGGGGTAGAGAAACATGCCTGTGTCACTGGGGATATAAAGCTAGCAGACTGTTCCCAATTTCATCACGCTGCAGAAGGGAAATTGGTGAGAAAGAGTTGGAAAGGAAGCTTGTTTCAGACAGTGAACAAATCTGAAGATTTCAAAAGTAACCAGATGGGAATACATGGAGGAGTTTTATATATAATCAACTTTGCAAGGTTGAAAGCATTTTTTGTGAAATAAGTACTTAACTAAAAATACTTGATCTTTGGCTGCTAACAATAAACGCTAAGAAAAAGGAGCAGAGAACCTCTCCTTACATCTTCACAAGAACACTTAAACCAAACCTGTAAAGCTGGGTGTCACAGTTTCAGTGGCGTTTGTCCCATTTTTTGACCTGCACTTATTCCAGGAAAGCACACTGCTAGAGAATTCCTTGAGAACTAGGCACGTACCTCTGAATCAAGAAAATTGTAAGCATAAACAAGACATAAATCCTGGCCAGCAGTGAACACTTTTAGCACTGCTGAATCTGTAACATAAGTGGTTTTTTTAGACTTTAGTCAGAAGTTTATATTCTGTTTACACCATCTATAAATAAAATCCTACTACTCACAATTAGTACTAAATACTGAAAAAAAAAAAATCTATCAGAGATTGTATCAGCTGTTCATTATATTGCTTGTTTTAAACAGGCTTACTTACCAGCACTTACATTTAGGATCACTTCCTACAACAAGGCCATGCTTTCAGTTTGTAAGGCTCAAAAGTCCTACCTACCGTTTGTGCAGGACGTTAACTTCATCCTGAAGTTAAGAAAATTCCAGCCAAAGTCTCACAAGCCTAGGAGGAAAGGGTTTTTTTTACCTACGTTAAGTTGCACAAGCTAGTGCAAATACCACAGCATAGATATTTTGACCATACCAATAAAAAAACCAAACATGCTCCGTCTTGTTTATAGCAGGGATAAGGATAGCAGGAGGACAGTGACAACATGGGAATAGATTCAGGAAAATCTTCATGTTCCATCTTCTGTGCAGGCAGGGATGATCAATTGCACTTAATTCAGAGTTCAATTCCACAGCCTGTTTTATCCCAGAGGTGGGAAAGACTCTACTACTAGATCCAAACAGCACCCAAGAAAAGCTTCCTAATTTGAATACAAGACAAAAGACTTCAGCAGGGAAGAGGAAGCAGTAGGCACTGTGCTTGGAATCAGTGGCAAAAGAGAGGTGGAGCGATACAGAAGTAGGGGAAAGTGAAAGCCTAAATAAACCACTAGCAGGGAAGTGGAAAAAGATCAAAGAATGCAGAATTGAGACCAAAGAGAAGGGGAGTGGTAAGAGGAAGACAACAGATGCTGAATTGAAGAGCGTCAACTCCAAACTGTTTACCATCTCGGTATCCCCCCCCAAAGTACACCAAAAACTACACAGCACAGAAAATACACTAGAGAAAAAGAAATACTGTTTTTACAGCAGGATGGAAATAATTTACAAAGCTATATAGAATCACATGCTGAATGGAAAACTTTCCCCAGATTACGCAGAATAAAAGGCAGCTACTTTCAGATAAGAAGTACTCGAGTGTCTGACATTGAGACGTGAGGTTGCTCTGAACTAAGACAGCGCAAGAGTCTTTGCACTTGTAAAACAGGCAACTGACAACCTGACATAACACACAGATAATTAAAAATCGACTCTATTGAAGAGCTATTTGTCATGCTGGTGCCAACTACTCTCTGCACTAAATAAAGGACCCTCTGGGGAAAGAAAAAAAATCCAATAGCATAGTTGATACAGCATGTAACAAGAATATGAAAAGTGCACAGGGAATCTTATTACAGAACTGTTTTCAACACTGATCATACCAAGATGCCTGAAAGCAAAACCCTAGAACACAGCTATTTCTCCGTGTGAATTAAGTATAGAAAAACCTGTAGACCTCTACAGTAAAAAATGCTATATGCTTTGAACAAAATTTTAAACAGATATCAATGTATTTGCTAGTTCCATTAGCCAATATTCATTACCAATTGGAAAAGCACTGCCAGGAAAGAATGCGGAAATGCTGTCAAAGTAGCTTGACGTGTCCATGCATTTATCTGCTATGCAACCCAGAGTTCAGCAACACTTGGCTTAGAGCAGCATACTGAAGCAGCACATTTTTCCAGGGGAAAAAAAAACAACCACCAAATCAATATTTATACACCATGCTTATTACTGTGGATTCTACCATGTAAACTCCAAAGATTTATTTACCATTTTCTCGTGATATGAACCTTACTACTGCATGACCTTACCACTGTAAGCAGCTTCACTTTTTGCCCTCCCATTCCACCATTTGAAAACAAAGTCAGACCAGCATTTATCAGTTTAATTAGTAACATGCTTGACATTTCCTGCTTGAATTTCTTTACATGAGCAGTTTCTGACAGAAAGGGAACACTCCCCCCAACCCATTTACTTACCCTTTCCCCATGACTAAGAGACTTAAATAGAAATGAACCTGTGTCTACAAATCTACTTTGACACTCAAATTTAAACCATTGGACTGAAGTAAAAATATATGGTTAACGAAACTTTCTTTCCCAACCGAGCTTGCAAAACTAACAAAACCCGTCACCCTCAGCAATTCAGATAACACTTTTTTTGACCTTCCTAAGCAGTAACTGCAATAACGCAAAAAGGCAACCAAACTGCATGTATGGTGCAGAAAGTTGGCAGTCGTCCCTATAATTTACTTAAGAGACTACATAAACCACAGAAAATAGAGCAATTATATTTTTTTATTCTCCTAGTCTTCACAGAGACCAGAACAATGTCTATAAATCTTACCTGTGGTTAAGTTATTAAAAAACAAAATTTCAGGAACAGATTAAAATTCATCTGATGTTGTATAATTGCAACAGAATGCACAAGGCTGTACTTAGACATGAGTGGAACAGATTCATTAAGACACATCTATTACACAACTGAAAAAACAAAGAATCTCAATATTTTAAAATCTAGCCATTACAAATGATACAAATAAAGGCTGTAATGCTACAGAAAAAGATATATATTAGATCACCCAAAACTCTGGTAGTTCTATCAAGATACAGATACTAATGAAATACTTCTGCCAACTACTAAAAGACATGTTATTCGTGCCACATATAAACTAAGCACAGTGTTCTGCCACTCAAAAACATGCATCAAATGCTAGTACTAGTCTTTCATATGAAAGTACATTTTAAAAAAAAAAAAAATCTAAATAGTTATCTATGAACAACATATGAAATCCTGCTGGTGTACAGCAGAAAGTGACAATGCTGACAATAGTTACCATGCACCAGACAGGACTGTCAAAAGAGTGCAGATCTTTTTTCAAGAATGAAAGGAAGTGTTGTAGGATTAGGAAAGTATTATCTAGTATTTAAGAAATATTTGTAGATTCATGTATTTCATTTTAGCATGCTTTCCCTAATTGATGCTCTTTGCTGAAAAGTCATTCAGATGTGGTGTTCTACTTGCTCAAATTCATATCTCCTCATAATTAGAAACGCCTCCACGTATTTAGTACATGAAGCACTTGCACCAATACGCTGATAAATACAGCTTTCAATGTAACATGTTCTAATTGATATAATCCATTTTATTTTTATGTTTGTACCTTAGACATCAGGAAGCAACGCTGCACAAATAATAATGGTATTCAGAACAGTCAAAATTAACGAGGTTAAATTATAAAAGTGCTTAACCTACAAAGCACGCTGCTTACCAGACAGCCATTAGAAGAATATACAGACAAAATGTTGACAGTGACTCCTATTTTGCTGTACATTTCCCTACATATATTTAGGAAGGTTAGCCACCAACAAAAGTTGCATTCAGCTCCTAATACAGATAATAGTTCTACCAAGACCATCAGAAGACCTATTTGCTATACAGTAGCTCAGGTTTTTTTTAGAACAAAGCTTCCACAATTACTACTTTTTCTTCCCAACTGATAGTTAAGCTACTTTAATTTTAGATTTTTTTTTAAGCCAGGTAGTATGCTAGCTACAAGTTTAAAAATCTTTACATATATTCATACATATGTATAAAATACTAAAACCTTAACAACAGAGCCCTACAAAGTGAGGTTCACTGTTTCTGCACTTAACTTGCCACCACTTAGACTGTGAATCATTGCAATCATATTGGAGTGTTTGTTCAATTCTTCCTTCTGTAGTTTTACAAGTGCTTCTTTTTCTTCCAAGCGTCCTTCCAACTGGGATTTTTGAACTTCCAGAGAAGATGCCTGCAGAAACAACCAAAATGTTATCATTTCATCCATTATCAACTGAAAAACATACACAATACAGTGAAAGCCGAGTGGCTTGGTCGTGAATTTAACCAAGTAATTAAAAAGCCTAGTTTTAAAATTACAAGCTTGTTTCAGAAATCTCTCTCTCAGCTATACATTTGGTGCACATGAATAATTACAGCTACTGCCACACTTCAAAACGTTAGATACCATGGGAAAGCACCAAATATCCCCCCCTGCCATGTTATCATTGCCCTATTTAAGCAGAAGTGTTCACAGTTAAGCCATCCACATTTCATTTCAAGCCCTACACCAGCAAATATTTACCTAGAACAAGGGAAATATTTGCTATATACTGGATAATATTGCCTGGAGAGATTAGAGTTTGCTTCCAGAGAATGGATGTACAGCAAATGCTTTGCCAGACTGCACACTTTGGGATTACTGATCAGTTTGCATGTAAAGTGAATCTCTGACTTGTGAGTTTATAGGGAGCCTTAACTATAGGCAAGGACATATAATCTGCACTGAAGTTCTGGGGATTTTGTTTTGTTTTTTTAAACATCACCTGGTTAACTTTGTGTAGCCAAACTGGTCTCTATTTTGAAAAAAAGACACTATTTTTCTTAGAGATAAAAATGGGTATTTCATTAGAATTTCAAAGATCAAAAAGAAAATCAGATGCATTTTGGTCCGTACATATGTAGCATATGTACCTTAATTCAGGATGTGAGAAAGGGGAGAGTAAGCCAATTCACATTTTACAGCAGTCAAAACTACTGAAGAGGAGTGTGCTACATTCTCTTATTTAATATTGCACTACAGGTGTTCTGGTTTTCTTCCAAACATTATGTACTCTCACACCATGCACCATATAGCCTCATTAGAGCCTAACCTTGACTGCTTTCCTCTTAAATTCAAGCCCAGCTACTCAAAACTCAAAAAGGTATACAATTAAAGCTAGGATTAATTTGTTCTTGTCCACTAGATAGACTGCTCTAGTTTCTTTAGCTACTTTACCACTGAAATATTGATTCACCGACTCTATCAGTTATACAGGGATCCAAAATTCCGATCTCTAGAATGCAGGTGCAAATAATTCCTTACCTTGATACTCAGTTCTTTCCTTGCTTGTTCCGTTTTACTTAATTCCTTTCTAAGAATATCTATAGTTTGTTCCACATCTGATTTTTCTTTCTGTTGTGTTTTCAGTTTTTCTTCCAGAACTTTTATTTTCTGTTGCAAGGCTTAAGAAAATGAACACATTAAGGATGGGTTGCTAAACTTAGAAAAAAGAGATACTGCATTGCCTGGGAAACAAGTATTTGAGACTCAATATGGCTGCTAATAATTGCATTACTGAGTAGTGCCACCTACTGCTAAGTTTTAGTGGTTGCTTCCAGTCATTTGCAGAAGAGTTAAATTAAGCTCTCAATTTGCAGCTCCTACAGAAAAATAGTTCTAATGGACAAGCTGTAAAAAGATCCTGAAGGGACACATGATGCTGTGCAGAGATTCAGTGAAGTCCATATAGTCTGAGAAATCACATTTATGTATCCTTTCAAAATAATAAAAATCTATGTTTGTTTTGTTCAACTGTTAAATTACGTATCCCTGGCTCACTTTAAGATTTGTACATTACTTAGTAAGATATAGCTGCTTATGTAGGGCATTTAATAACAACATCTAGTTAATCCAGTTAGTTCTCTACGTTCAGTGACCTTTAGGTAAGTGACTTACTTGCTATTTTGCCATCTCTCTCCTGTAGCTGTTGCTGTAATTCTTTTCTGTGATTTTCGGTTTCTATCAACTGTGCAGCAGTCCTAAAATTGCAGAGAAACACATTTTAATGATCAAAGTGAAGCACGCCACCATTTCTTTGTCCTGTGAAGCTAGAATTATTTTTGTATCATTTCCAATTGCTGTCAAGAGCTTTAAATCAACAAACCCATGAATTTGCAGGGTGAGAGTACAGAGAGATTTCATTTCCTTTTTTCCTCCCCATGAAACAGTCATTTCCCTTCTCTGATCGTGGACACATGGTAGAAACTACTGAAAAGGTTCACACCTGGAGCTTAAACACCAGAAACTTGCCTTAGATTACAACAAAGCATTCAAAATACCATGGTGGAACTGAAATTGTCTTTCAATCCAAGTCAAAATTCACTGCCATTAGTGATTAAGTATGCTGGCTTTTTAGCTCTTAGTATGCTTCTGAATTGACAATACCATTAGTAAAACCTGTTTCAGTTATTATCCATGCAAACCACATCTATGCATAAAGATTTTCCAATACCATTCTGAACATCTTCCAGATTGTCACACAACACTCAGCAAAAACGACCATTTCTTAAGATACCACTGTAGCCCATATATAGGTCTGCTGCAGTCCTCACTAGTTAGGATAATATTTGATTTCCATGATCATTTAATATATAGGTACTGTCATCTATCAGCAACATAGCTGTAACGTGAGCGTTTTGTACTCTGTGAAGCTAATCTACTTTTTCTGTTACTCCTAGCCTAATTTCTAAGGCATATTCTAACTACCACTTGCCTTGCCTAGATGGCATCTACTGCCATTTTTGTTTACTTGTTTATCCACTTACTATCTAAGTGTTCCTTAGTTCCTAAGCTGCAGCCTCTAGCAACAGGGAGAGTGTATTTCCATGGTCTCCATTGTATTCGTGGCAGTTCAAGGAATAACTGCTCCCCTGACCTGCCTTTAAAAAGGGCCACGTTTCATCACAGTATTTCCCCAATTACACTGAGCTGTGTACTGCACCAGTGAAAGTAAGTGTCCAAATTTATTCAGCAGCAAACTAATGGAAAAATTTTCACATTGATACATTTGAATCAGAACTCAAGGCAGTGATTTGGACTGCTCTGATTAATGATAAGGTAAGAGTCTGGAAGGATGAAGCGAACTTTGCAAGTAAAACCAAGAATAGCATTTTATTTCTAAACTGAATACGAGGCCTGCCTATGAGCATATTTTAAAGATATCTTCTGCAAAGTTAAATATTAAATAAAATGTCTCAAATAGGAAACCCATTTCCTTAGTTACATTGGTGAAAGGTACATCAGACCTCTATTTTAAGCCATCAAAAAGGAAAAAAAATATTAGTCCTCAAGAAGACATAAGTAATGCTAGTTTTGTGGTTGAGGAATGAAGTTTTATACCACAACGGAATACCAACCTATTTCTAATATAATTTTTAAATGTATTAGTTTAGCAGGGTAAGCATTTTTTTCTTATCTGAAAACACTGCAGAGAAGCCTTGCAGGCTAAAAAAGGAATACATGGAAGTCTTTGAATGATAACAGCCTTTAAGAACTCAACAACCACCAAAAAGACACCTCCCCACCCCCGCAAATGCACCCAAGAATGGATTGTTTTCATTGCTCTCTAATTCCTACTATTGCTGAAGTCTCTGGGTATTCCACCCTACCTCAAACCAATACAGGAGCAAAGTAAACCACCAAAGTCACTACTACGGGTTTTCATCTAGCATACACATATAAAGCAACCTTGAAGAATCTTTTGCTTTCTCTAACTCCACTTCTCAGATGTTACTTTAATCTCAATTTTTCAATTGTGCTTTAAGTGCTATTTAATTTTACTGTTTAGCTTTCATTTGCTATAAGATGACTGAATTGAACTTACCTGTCATTCTGCTGCTTGAGTGATTCATTTAGTTTCTTCATTGCTTCCATTTGTTTATTTAGTGAATCACATGTATTTTGTAGATCTTTATATTGTCTTTCAGTTGTTTCATACCTACAAATGAATTAGGGGGGGTTATGGTTGAAGAGTATAAGTGCTTTTGAAGAGCTTTTACTTTAATAATTTGTCAAATAATATTTGACCTCACCTGTGCAATCATCCCACTCAAGGTAAAAGCCAGGTGTTTTGGGGGGTAGTGTTTGGTTGAGGATTTTTTGGTGGTAATTTGTTGTTTGTCTGGGTGGAGTTTTTTTTGTTTGTTTTTTAAATGAACATACTTGGAGGAAGGAAAAAACCAAACCAAGCTTCAGTGGATCCCTTGCATATCCTTAATGATTAATGATCAGGAAGCAACCTTCCTCCAGTAGAACACTCTTAGGAACTAACAAAAACATACAGATGCCTTTAGAAATTTGACATACACAAACTGTTATAAATTAACTATTTGCAGTTACTTTTTAAGGGACCCTCTGAGTCAGTCTTTGACCTGCAGTTGTCTGGGGATACTAAAAACTGAACATACTAAAGACAATGCAATGTGCAATTAATGCAAGTTTATGAGGTGCGTCTCCTGCTCCTAAACAAATGTTTTCCTATCAAAAGGAAAATTCTCTCCCCGATGTCAGTTATCTGATTGTTCTTAAGGAACAGTATATCTAAATGTGTGCAGATTGTTTAGAAAGCAAGTTTTTGCTTTATAAAAACACATTGTAAGGATCAGAAAGCTATTTTATTTCCACTTTACAACTGTTAGATATTAGAGCAAAGCTGTTTAATTTCAGTGAAATCAGTCAAATGCATGTTCACAGAGTGTATGGCTGCATATAATTCAAGCAACAAAGGAGGCACTTCCACAGTTACCATACTAGATACTTAATCAAGAAACCCCATAATGGACAGAAGTTTTATACATTTTTTCCTCCCTCAATGACTCCTTCATTGGCAGCAGTGTGCCTTCACAATTGTCTGATATAACGCCTGCTCCCATTATTAAGCAAGAAACTTGCTTTCAGTTTTATCAGCTTCTTTGCCTTGCTGACACCTAGTGACGAGACCAACTCATGCGAGTTGAAAAGCCAAAGCTCTTTTAACCCTTTATTCTTCCAAAGCATATTCTATTTTCATAAATAGTTTCTATCCTTACGTACTTTTTGTGTCTCACATTTCTGTGTCCTTTTTTTAGCTTAAGATCCTAAAGAAATAATGCTTATAAGTAGTTCGGGACACACAAGATGCTTCCTTCCTCCCTACCTTGCTTTTACCTGATTTCAGTCAAATTTGCTACAGAAGTGGTCAAAGATGCAAACTCCTATCTTAAGCAGACATACTGTATTGGCTGCTTCTCCAGACTATTTATAGTATTTTGTCAAGACAGCATATAAGATCAAAGAAAAAAAGCTGAGAGTATGGTATAATACTAACAGAAACTATGCATTGTCAATTCTGTTTCTTAAAGAATGATGATCCCTTTTATACAAAGTTCGTGCTATTTCCTGAACTGGACCTTCAACATCTACAACTTTAGTTCTCATTCCATTTACCATACTAACTTCTTGAATGACTTAAGTTAACCTCATCAGCAAGCACATAGAAAAAAAAAATAAATTAATTTTTCACTTAAACACATGAAGTTCCATGTAGTGTTGCCCTTCTAGTGTGCTTAGTCCAATAAAGGGCTTCATCGCTCTTTGAATATGAAGTATTTGCTTAGAGATCTTATGTGCCTTACCTTTGAAGAAGATCGACAGAGGATTTTTTCAGTATTGCATGTTCTTCAGCAACTGTTTGTAATTTCCTGTTGTGTTGAAAGAGCTGTTCAATATCAGTCTGTGCTTTTTCAGATTCTACCTGCTGAGCTTTCAGCAAATCATGAAGTTCTTCATTTTTTCGTTCTGCATCCTTCAACATTGCAGCAAGAGTTCTTGCCTTTGAGTGGAAAGACCCCCCCACCAAAAAAGCAACCCATAATTACAAGCAATTCTGTTTCACAAGTCACTTTGTACTAGGCATATTTGAAGCCACAGATCTAACACTAACATGCCATCAGCTACATTAGGAAATGGGTTTCTCTCACCTAATATTAACTACAGATTAATTTGTTCACTCTAAGTTCCTTTAGCTCCCTTTATAGACAGTGTGAGGAGGGGAGGGAAGAAAAAAAGTAAAAGATGATTCATTTTAGCTATGGATTAATAATCCACAGCCCAATCTTTATTACAACCTTTAAAGAACAGAAATTATTGAGTTTTCACCTCAAATATGTACCCCATGGAAACATGCTTTTTTGAAAGTTCATCTTTGACAAGTGATTAAAAGGCACAAACAGGAAACAGTTCTTCATATACCAGCAAATTCTATATAGAATTCTAGTAAGTGGCTTTATTAATTTTCAAGATTACTACCATTAAATTAACACTAATGGTTAACAAATAATAATCAGTACTGTAGGTTAATTTTGTTGACTTCCTGTAAGGGAAAGGACTTTAAAGAAAACTGTTGCAAAGAACAATCCAAAGGAAAACAGGATGTTTATGATGAAAATTAAGACCCCTCTAACTTGCAAGCATAGCTTACAGCTAGACAGTATAGTTTCCACACATGGAATCACAGTTAAAGCTGCCAATTACTACTCAGTCCCACCCCAGAGTCCCAGAAGGAAGTCCCTGCTACTTACCTCAGACTCAGCCTGGGCTCTCTGACATCGGTATTGAGCCATCAGCCTATCCGCCTGAGCCAGAGCTAGTGCCTTTGCTTCCAAAAAGCCTTGCAGCCTACTTTCTTTAGACTGTACATAGGAAGAATGTTTTTTATTAACATTTTCTGAATGTACAGACAGCAATGTACCCATACATGTTAGGTTGTACTCACTGCTAATGCTGACAGCTTCTGCTCATAGACATCCATTATATCAGAGATCCTCATATCAGTGAACGGCTCCTTCATCTGTGGAAATGTTTTCCAATTATTGCTACTGTAAATTTGTGTTTACTTAGATAGGTAACGTGTCCCTAAAGAGCTCAGTAGTTTTGTGAGCTCCACCTGTCCACTAGCTTTTTGAGTTCTTATTGATATTTCTGATACTGCCTGCTCAAATGTGTCCACCTGACTCCTGTGGAAAGTTTGTGAATAATTGAACTATTTAGGCTGAGAAGGATTCATCTGCAGAAGATTATCAATCCAGCACTATGAAAAGGGAACATCACCACTCTAAACTGGTTCCTCTTGGTCTAATCTTTGCTGGAGAATTAGCAGTCCTCTCATAGGACACAAAGTAATTTGCCCTCATAATAACAGCACAAAATACACATGGCTAAAAGTCCTTGTTCATACTCAGAGGCCTTCTCAACATATAGACTATCAGAAAAGGCCCAGGAAAGTTGTTCTGAAAGGATGCTATACAAGCTATCCCAGCTGTTCATACAATGAACACCTACTGAAAAGCTACCATCTTTGCACCATTTTGAAACATTATGCAAGAATTTTTTTACATATTAACAGTAGCCCTTGCGTAGCTCCAGTTCTCAGCTCATTTTCCTGTCCCTAAAGTACGAAACAAGTAGTTTCTTTTCCTGCTTACAAACCTGTCATCTCTCTGTCCTTTTAAATGTTACTACTATAAGAAAAGCTTCTGTAAGTTCTATTCACTCTCTCTGTACAGTAATACTATTAAAAGTGTTCTCTTAATTATGTTTTTACACACACTTGAGCTTCACACAACATATGGAACGCACACAGAGATGAAGTACCGGCTATTTTAAGTGAATATGTATATTGATTTTTAAAGGAAAGTTCTACTAATTAGAAGGTCTAAGAAAAGATTCGCTCAACAATTCATCAACTTTCTTCCCTCAAAAATCGAAGGAGCTTTACAATCTGTCACATTACTGAAGCTGCTGCACTAGCGCTGTTAGGCATCTGTGGCTGCTTTGACTTACGTTAATATATACACAGCAAAGCACCTACAGACTGTCATCTGCAATCCTGAAAAGAATGATCAATGGGAGAATCCAGTGGCAGTGTACAAAGTAAGCCAATGAAGACTCAACTTGACCTTTTTCACTATTATTCTGGCTGCTGTCTGGAACTGGTAGCTTGCTGAGTTTCATTATCGCTTACAACAAAGAGAGGAGGGTTGCAAAGCTAAGGCTGGAGGCAATGCCATTAATGCAGATATCAAGCAGTTATCAGGCACTTTCGGTTCATTTTCCCAATTTGCATACTGTTCTTTTAAGCCAAAAGAAAGTACAGGCAATAATCCATCACTCCAAAGCAGCTAAAAAGCTACTCGCTCGCAACAGAAGAGAGAGGAAATATATTCATTACCTGACAGTATGGCCTGCAAAGAAACACACTGCATGTAGTGCCTGTTTGAGTGTCTCATTCACAATGCATATTGCCGCAGAGGGAAGCAAAAAACTTTCTTCTGAAGTAATAATAGTGCCTTTCCAAGAAGGCCACAAAAACTGAACTGCAAATGCTAAAGTCAGCTACATGCGAGAAAAGGAAAAATATTTGTATGTGTGTTTAGGCACACAAGGGATGCACCATACTCTAAAGCAGCATATCATCTCTATTTTATTACAGGCTATTTCTTAGGAAGTAGGGGGAGGAGGCTCCTTGTAAGTGTCACAGCAAGTCTAGGCAGTTGTGACTATATCTGACACCTGTCTCCACATCTGACAACCCCACTGGAGAAAGGGATCTCAATAAGGAGTCCAGCTTCTGATGTAGCACAAAGAATCATCATTAAATTCTGCTCAGGAGCTCAGTAAAAAAGAGTACATTCTAAATAGGCAGGAATCTAAACTGAACTCAACTGACACATGCGCTATAGCCTAACACTTGGATTTCAATTTGGGTCCCCCCCAGTATAAAAGAGTCAAATATTTAACAAGGACATATAAATTCTACTAACCTCTAGTCCAGAATGAAGTTTTTGTATTAGTTCCTGAATATTTGAAGCTGTGGATTCATCACTTGAAGGACAAGATGAAGAACACCTCACTGAAGTAACACTGGTCACAGGTGACTGCATTTGGATTCTTTTCGATGCGTGCTCCATTTCTTGTTGTCTGTAAGCGTTATTTGCCGCAATACTTTCACCAAGCCTGTATAAACATAAAGGTTATTAATAATGAGGCAACCTGCTACAAATATCATTGCAAGGATTGAAGATGAGAACTATTTCATAACATAATTAACTTCTCTTTCGTTAAAGAGATTACACAGCAGTCACATTTGCATTATCACACAACATTAAGATGTGGTATCAGACACATGCCCAAACTGTCCAGAGATAGAAAAAGCAGGAAAGCCTGTCACAGCTAGCCTTTAGAAACAAATGCAGTATCTTGCCAGAAAGGGCATGGTGTTCAGCTCTTCTCAAGCAGAAGAGATCATCTGTCTCTTATTAACCTGAAAAAAACATTATTTCACATGTCATTATTCAATTTAACTAGGCCACTGTTTGTGAGTAAGAAGGCTGAGAAGGTATTTAGTAAGAATTTATTAGACATAAAAATAAGAAGATTGAATCACGAAAAGGCAGAGTGCTACCAATAAACCTTAGTGTTTCCTTGTCTGTGATGAAGTTTTACAATACTATATTGGTACACCACATTGCATTTTCTAAGTTTCAACCAAAATGTAAGTATGCAGATAAAAGTGCAATTGGTTAAAATTTGTACAGAGAAAAAGAACACAAAAGGCAAGACAGAAATAATTACAGTACCTATATTCCATTGTCTGTATGTAATTTGTGGTTGGTATTTTCAAGGCAGCTACTAACGACATGTTCCAAATCAGAGAGAATGGGAAGTCAAAAGAAGCTGATTTTTGAGGAACCAGTCAAAAATCTTTTCCTCTCAATAAATTCCTTAATTACTAGGTTATCCCTACCACTTCACTGAAGCGCTGTCTCAATTGCTACCTAAGTGAACAGACTATTTTTAACTCGCATTTATAGACGGATTATTTGGCTATTCCATTGTACAACTCCAGGCACATTAGATTGTACAGATCCTTCATTCTTCCAGTCAGACTATTTGTTACTGGCCATTATAAAAATGTTTCCTGTATCCACAAAATCATGTGATCATAGAATAGTTGAAGTTGAAAGAGACCTCTACAGATCATCTAGTTCAACTCTCCTGCTCTAAGCAGGTTGCTCAGGACTATGTCCAGTAGTTTTGACTATCTCAAAAGATGAAGACTCCACAACTTCTCCAGGCAACTTTTTCCAGTGTTTGACTCCCCTTACAGTAAAGTGGTTTGGTTTCCCCCACCCCCCTTACATTTAAAGAAATTAAAAATTTTTTTCTTATATTTCAGTTTGTGCCTACCTCTTGTCCTATTGATAGATACCACTGAGAAGACTCTCGCTCCATCTTCTTTCTTCCTTTCCATTAGACATTTATACACATTGATAACACTCCCCGCCCCCAAGTCTTCTCAAAACTAAACAATCACAGCTTGCAGTCTCACCTTATATGACACATGCTCGTCCCTCAAACATCTTAATGGCCCTCCACTAGACTCTCTAGTATGTTTGTATCTCTCTCATGCTGGGGAGCAGAGACCTGGACACACCACTCCAGATGTGATCGCACCAGGGCTGAGCAGAGGGGAATGATCCCCTCCTTTGACCTGCCAGCAATACTCTTCCTAATGCAGTCCAAAGTGCTACTGATAGTCTTTGCCATTCCTGAAGAGAGAAGTCACATTTGCTTTCTTCTAGTTCTCAGGAATCTCTCCCAATCACCATGACTTTTCAAAGATAATTTAGGGTGGCCTTGTAATGACATCAGCCAACTCCCTAAGCACTCATGGGTGCATCCTGTCAGGTCTCATGGACTTCTGTATGTCCAGTTTGTTTAAATGTTCCATAACATCATCCTCTGCTACCCAGGATAAGTCTTCTTTCCTCTATACTTTCCCATTGCTCTTAGGGGCCTAGGATTCCCAAAGGCAAATCAGTGAAGACCAAGGTGAACAAGGCATTATGTCAACCTTTTCCATGTCCTTTGTCACGAGGTCCCCTGCCCCATTCAGCAGAAAGGCACACATTTCTCACAGTATGTCTTTTGCTGCTCAGGTACTGATAGAAATCTTTCTTGTTGCCCTTCACATCCACCAGGTTCAACTCCAGGTGAGCTGTGGCTTTTCTAAACCTATCTCTCTATACTTGGACACTTTCTCTATATTCCTCCCAGGTCATCTGTCTCTGCTTCCACCTCTTGCACGCTTCCTTTTTATATTTGAGTTTTGTCAGGAGCTCCTTGCAGGTCTCCCACCATGTTTGTTTGATTTTCTGCTCATTGGGATGGACCATTAAGGCCTTGAAGAAAACGATCCTTTGCGGAGGAAGGGTAAAAGGGATGGGGCAGGAGAGGGAAAAAAAAAAAAAAAAAGTAAAAAAAGTTAACCAACCAGCTCTCCTTGACCCCTCTTCTCCTCGGGGCCGTATCCCATGGGATTCTTCCAAGCAGATCATGAAAGAGGCAAAGATCTGCTCTCCTGAAGGCCAGGGTTGTGATCCCACTTTTTGCCCTGTGCCGTCCTCTCAGGAACTTAAGCATCACCATCTCATGGTCACTGCAGTCAAGGATGTCACTGACCTTCACATCCCGAAACAGTTCCTTGTTTGTAAGTAATAAAAGTGAGCAGGATGTCTCCTATCATCAGCTCTTCAATTCTCTGTGTTAGGAAATGGTCATCAATGTGCTCCAGAAGCCTCCTGTATTGTTTGTGCCCCCTACTTTGTTACCTCTTCAGCAGATACCAAGGTGGTTAAAATCTTCTACAAGGACCACAGCCTATGAATGTGAGGCTTCCAGCTGTCTAAAGGCTTCATCTACTACTTCTTTCTGATCTGGCGGTCTGTAGCAGACACCTACTAAAACACGGCCCATTTTGGTCTGCCTCCTAATCCTAACTCAAATTCTCAGCTGGTTTATCTGTCCCAAGGCAGAGTTTCATGCATTCCCTCCGTGCTCTCATAAAAATGGTGACTCTCCTTCCTCACTTTCTGGCTCAACCTTCCTAAAGGGCCTGCATCCATCCACTGCAGCACTCCAGTGATGTGAGCCATCCCACCACAGCTCTGCGATTCCATAGCCTTGTAACTGCATGCAGACTTCCAGTTTCTCCTGTTTTTTCCCAATGCTGTGTGTATTATTTTGCAGGCATTTCAGAGAGTTACCCCACTTTGCTGATTTCCCAGGAAGAGTATGAGGGCTTTTCCCTCACAATACTGTCCTGAAAGCAATCTCTTATTTATGTGCATATTGGGGTGACCCAGCTTTAGTCTTATGGTGTTGAATGTAAGGTTCCTCCTGTTCACATAAACACAAACCCCTTTGTTTTCCAACCCAGTCTACCACTTCCTCACTTGATTGTTGGTCATCTTTTCCCCTCCCTTGTAGCTTTTAGGTCTCATCAGGTTGGCCAGTCCTTGATCCTCATTGTCATGGAAACCAAACCAAAACTGTTTCTGACACTGGTTATACAACTAATTGTTGACCTATAGAACCTATCCACAGCTCCTCAAGTCCTTCCCCTTTCCCTGGCAGAATTGAGGGGAACATTACCTGTTGCCCCATGGCTTCCAGGCATCGCCATCATGGGAGTCTCTGTTTCCCAACCCGATAGGCATAGACTCTGTCTGCCCCTCCTTTGATACATCTGGGGTCTCAGGCACTTGAAATTGCAAGGTCTTGAAGATCTGGTCAATCTCTTCCTCATCATCTCCAATACTCACAGGTTGCTGACCTCCCACAGCTCCTTTATTTGGCCGCAGATCCTCAGCAACGGCACACCTCCTGCAGCCTAGCAGACCACCTCCTGCTGGTCCAGCTTTAGTAAGTTGTCCCAAGCACTCCCTGCAACCTGAGACCTCCGGAGCTGCATACCTCTTCCGAAACTCTACTTGGGTTGGCGCTTCAGCTTTCAGAATTTATTTTGTACTCGTTCTGATGGTTTTACAGACATTCCTCTAATTACATATCACACCCCACCCCCTCACCCCCTCCCATATTTCCCTCCTGAAGTCTACAGCTAACTAGATATATTGATACATAGTACTACTTGGTAATCATAAAAACAGCACTGATGTTTTCAGTATGAACACAGTTTCGGACTCTTATTATTGTGTTCTTATCACTGGTCTATTTTTGGGTTATGATAGAGAAGAGTAGGATTCCTTAGGCGTGGGGAATTTTTTTGTTTTTTGAAGTTCCGGTACATGCCACTAACCTCACAAGCTTTCTCAAAAACAACCAAACCAACCCACAAATGAGGCAAATTACCACGATTTGGTTAGGTCATCTTCCTTTCCTCCTTTAGTTTTCCCCCCATATAAGTAATAATTCAGTCACTGTTCCAAGATAAACTAGTTACGTTACAAATCTTTCACTCAAGAAAAGAAGCTCAAATGTCAAAAAGGCATCCAATCTGGAAGTCCTTTCAAACAATTTCCCCTCTGCTAACAAAAAGGGAAGAAGTTTCAGATTGGTTTTCTAAGTTGCAAAGACCATGATACAATTTAAGATCGTTTTTTCCTATTTTGTGACATCTACAGAAATAAGGACTCCATCAAATAGGAGAAAGATATTGAGAAACTCTATTTAGACCACCTTAAATACTACCTGAACTGCCATCTGCCCATGTCTTATCCTATTCCGTTCTTTCTTGGAAGTTACTGCAAAGCTTTAGAAACTGAAGAGTGACATGCGTGACAAAGTTCAGTAGAGAGAGAAATCTGACAGTCAGACTAGACTATTAGATGCACTCCAAGTAGAAAGTTCCAAGCACAGACTTCAGGCAAATGAACCTTGAGGGACAGAAGTCAGTCACTACCATGCTCTCTAGAATGTGATGTTAATTGAATACCATTAACATCTGAACTACTTCCTCACGCCTCCAAGATCGCTACTGTCTCTTAACTGCGGATAAAGAAGAAACAAGATAATTTTTCTGAAGTTCCTGTCTCTGAAGGTAATATGCCAAGAAATATAAATATCACTAAGCCCATAAAAATGTCAAACCCTACCAGACTTACATAAAAATAAACTTACACTATGGCAGGAAAATCTGGTAAGGGTGCAGCCTCAAACAGTATTCTAAGTCCCACTTGGACTTGCTCTCTATGGTCTGATGTTAAAGCAAACGTCAAAGGCATAATCAAGCGTTGATCCTAAGGAAGAAACCACTTTGGTCAAAACAAGATATAATAGTCAACAACAAATAAAAACCCCAAAACCACTCAGACATCACAATATCAAGGCCCATGAGCACAGAAATGTTTTAATCAAAACTTAAGCTGCCTTCTTAAAAGTTTGCCCTTCTGAGTCTGAAGTCAATGGAAAACAAATGATTTTAAAAATAGTTTACACTTCAGAGTATTTAGAAATGTATTTTGCCATTAAAGCCAATGCAACAGGTCAAGAGACTACTTAAATCCTTCAAATTTTCAAGTGCTTGATTTCCATCATAAAGGGTCACAAGCTTAAGTTCAATAAGGACTTCCTGAGGACTGTGAAACTCTCATTGCTACCCATTAAATTACACAATTCCCATGTTTGAAAGAAAACCGTCCAAAACAGCATGAAGTGTTTGACTGTCTGCATTACTTTTCCATCTACAAAGTAAATTGTTAAGGTACAATCTGAACAATAGTTACCAGAAACTGTTTTGAGTATATAAAGTCACAAATTAGATGTCTATATTTAACAGTAACGAACTCCACTAATAATTATACAGTTGTGATACTTTTTTCTAGTTTGCTACCTTTAAACTGCAGCCTAACACAGTCTTAAAAGAATAATTCTTACCAGGTAGCTGAAATATGATTTTACATGCATTACTGAAATAAATGATTGGAGTAAAAGCAAATTACTCTTATTTTAGAAGAATTATCAATAAAACAAACTTTAAGAATTGTGCCCAGGGGACTGTATTTTCCTACAGGTTTTACTACTTCAGAGATAAACATGCCATACATTCAGAACTAAACCCACTGTAGTGCAGTGACACTTTGCTTCAGAGATACTTTACAGAAGATATTTTAAAATATCATACCTGCAAAATTTTGTAGAAGCTCACCTCCATACCAGGTACATCCTGCTTCAGTCTGCTCATAAGATCAAGCATTTTCAAAATAATATCAGCAGCAAGTTTGCTTTTAAACATATAAATAGAAAAGCAAAGTGGGTGGAAAAACAAAAGGCAGAGCAAGAGTTGTCAAATCAGCACCGATAAATAAATTCAATCAATTTAGAAAAAACCCAAACAACCTTCATAAAGAAATTAAATATGTCTAGCAAGGCAACAACGCCAACACCAAGAGAGATCACTGAGTTCCTTGGACATGCTGCTGAGTTTCTCCAGCATGCTAAGGATGGCAACAGTGAAGACCAAAAAAACCACCCACTTTCAAGTTGAAAGCGAGGAGGGCTTAATTGTAGGTCCAATTACATTTCACTGGTTTTTGGCCATATAACTCTTAGTCATATTGACATTCAGGTTAATGACACTAAGCTGAAGGAAGGTATATTCCATTTTCAGTGCAGGAATTCCCTCCCATACTGAATTGTGGTATTTTTTGAACTCTGGTTGCATAAAATTAACATGAAAAATTAGGTGCCATGGGCAGTTCTGGTAAGCTTCAACTTGGATAAGCTTGAACTACTGCATGAGGTTTAAGGTCATTATTCCACATAAGTGGATCTCCAGCTTATGCCGAAAACAATATCTGAATGTTTAAACTAGGTTTTACTTATTGAACTGACCAGCAACATTACTTCCGATTGTTACAAAAATACTAAGTTTGATTTAAAAACAGTCTTGATTTACACACATTTAAATGGTACTTTCAACTACAATATACTTTCCATTGGAACAATACCACAACTCTCATACAAGTCTTGCTAAATTAGATTTTAGACAAATTTGCGTGCTTACCACATTTTAGAGTCCACTACTTTTGTCCCCAAACCAACATCAATCCCACTATAGGTAAACTGGTGTTCTATTAGAGACGTGCATTGGCTGGCAGTCAGTACCGTCGAGGCACGCATTTTCAGTGCGTCATCTCTACAGAGCAGTAAACTGAGAGTTAAGAATAAACTTAATATACTTATGCTGAGGTATTGGCAGCAAAAGGCAACATTTTCTAGTAATAAAGGACACAAATGTTAGTGTATCAAAGCACAAGAGCCTCCAAAAATGCTTTTAACACTCAACTACACAAACCACTTAAATCATGCCTAACTCACAAGCCAAGCAAGCTTCACTTTTCAATTAAAACACACACTTACTTGGAAACAGACAGCTAAGGGAAACCACACTAGAATGAGTGGCATAAAGAAAGATGATGAACAAAAGGCAGTGAACAATCAGTCCATAATACAAGAACTAGCAAATGGACTTATTCACAGAACTCAGCTTAGATACAGGACTATGTCCTGCAGTCATGTCCTCCTTACTACGTGACACTGTGGACACTAAGGACTCCAAGAGGAGTATAAAACTTAATAATTCCACACTATTCTTCCTTGTTTCACTGATCTAAATTTGTATCACATTTGGCTAGGAGCTGCACCTAGCTAGGCAAAACCACTATAGTGATCAAGATGGCCACCCAAACTCTCCTTCAACAGAAAACACTCATCATCATTTTTGATCTGCAAAGTGCTTCTACTGTTGAATAGCCACCACATTTTATCCTGCACCACTGTATTACAAAATAATTTCACAGCAATTAGAAAGCTACTTAAGGTCTTTCAAGATGATAGTCCAAAGTAAAATCAGGGCAGTTATTATTAAAAGCTATTAAAGTGTCCCAAGATGGACTTTTCTTCTAACAGAGCAAATCACGGTGGAGGAGTAATAAATTAATTTCCAACAGGCACATAAAAAGGATATTTGTCAGGACATTAATAGCCTTGACCATTCTTTCACACTTTTTCTTCACTAATAGCTCATCTACAATCTGTTCCGGCATCTGAAGATGATCAAGAAGAACAGGCAGCAAAAGATCCACAAAGTGTTCGGCTGAGGCACTATTCCCACTGTTAATAATATCCTGTAATAAACACGTTTTATGTCAATATTTAAAACTACAGAACAAGGAAGCCAAGCTTACTCTACCCCTTCCTCCACCAGCCTCTTCTAGCTTTCCCAGCCTCTTGCTATTTCAGACTGCTGTTCCAGTACCATACTGGAGGAGGAAGTTTAACAAAGAATGCCGAAACAGCAGAAGCTTCCTCATTCTACAAGTCCTAGAAAGCAATTCATTGATAGCTTTGTATCTACCTCACGACTTCATGAACTGCCATATCTTCCACTTAAAATTCTTCCTGTTCTAGAATTCCATGCTTGGTAAAATACCTTTTCTTTTAAAGACATGCTGTACTTTACAAATGTGTCTGTGTTGAAGGTTATTTCAGGTATATTTTTACATGCCATTTTTCAAGTAAAATGCTAATAGTTATTTAAAAAAAATCAATTAAAAATATAGCTGTTAGGAAGCTCTTCAAACTCAATTATCAGTCTTGGTACCTCAAAAATCTCTTTGAATAGTTGCAATGCTAGAACTGAACAGTCTTCAGAGCCTTCCAAAGGTTGGTTTGACAAGTGCACCAATGCAACAGATGGTTCAAAAGTCTTTGAGCGAGTCACAAATCTAGTATTTCCAGAGACTGGCAAGCCAGATGGTTCCAGTATTGCCTGCCGCAGGGTATGACGCAGTTCTATCACAGAACAGAAGGCAAGCAGCAGCTCTAAGATCTGTGTGAAGTGAATGAGAGTTCAAATGCTTTAAAATCAAGTACTTACACAGAAATTGCAACTCCCATAGCACAAGTCTAAAGAGATGTGTAAGTTCTGTGCAACTCCTTTTAGCACTTTAAAGTTTTGTGAATAATAGTTTTCTTTCCTTAAAGCCAAGTCAGCAGCAGAAACACAGTTCATTTGACTGGTGAAGGCTTGTGACAGTTGGTATTCAGTGTACTGTTTTCCCTTCCTTTTTAAAAAGCATGACTGCTGGATAGTGATCTAATAAGCAGCAGAAATGCATATACACTCAGAATGAAGAAAGCTATGGAAGGAAAAATATTCTGAGACAAATGGATGCACGTGTGCATACTCAGGGATGAAGAGGAAAGCACCCTGGACAGCTCCTTGTCAATATGTCTTTCTAAATAAAACCAATAAACAACAAAACCTAACATGCTCAGAAACATTAGCATTTATTATTCACAATGATGTGAAACATTCATTTAAAAAAAGCTTAAGATTTGTTTCACAGATGTATTTAGCCCTAAAATTTTCACAACATTTCATGTTTCAGCCTTTAGCAACAGATAACCAAGGTTCCATTTACATAAGGTGGTATCAAGACAAAATAGAATGCAACAGTTAACTGCTTAACCAAATACGGCATCAATTTGTTCAACTAATATGAAAAAAAATTTATTCCTAAATCTTTGAAATCAGCATCATAGCTCCCTAATCATCAGTTCAAAGTCTGAGTAATTCAAGTTTTAGCCAGTGAAGCAGGGTACACCCTCCATTTCTGGCAGATCCCAAAATTTCTTATTAGCCAAAGCACAAAAGGTGTTTACGTTGGCTTTTTGCCTTTATATCTTTTGCCTGAAAGCAGACACACATAATCTGGCAAAAAACCCCAACCATTACAAATTCAACCTGACAGTCTTTTAAACAACTAGAAAATACAAACTTGGTGAATACCATAGGTCACTTAAGAGTCCTGAAGTCAATGTATTTCATTATAAACTTTGTACACAAGGAACCTGCTTATGACTACAGAAGTGAAACTTGATTAGGAGTTGTACCCTCATAGCCTTAAACTGAAAAAGTATAAATACCTTAGATGATGAATCAGGATCCCTTCCATGAAGAAGATCTAATACTTGACCAAGGCATGAGGTAAAGTGCTCATATCTACAGCACACAGAGAAAAAAAGAAAAAAAATAAAATTAATTTCACCACTCAGACATTTATGCCAAGTGATGAATGCAAGCACAAACATTGTGTTTGCACACAAACACTTCAAGCACAGTAATAGTTTTGATAATGTAATTTCTATTTAAAAGAGACTAAGCTTTAAAAATATTCTAAGAATGAAAGCAAATTCCTTAAAACAAGCCAAGATTTTCCAACTATTTTTACTGCTAGATTTAGATTGAAATTCAGCAACTAAATTCTGCTAGCTGAATTTGCAGAACCACTAGTCAAGCTCTCCACAGAGCTACTCTGTAATGCCTTCCAGTAAATGATTACAACTGCAACTGTGCTATTCCACTTCAGGATAATAGTATAATGTCTGTAAAAGGCAAAATAGCTACTCCAAGTTATCTGACTACTGATACTGTACAGACAAAGAGTTACTGAACACAGCTATTAAGTATTCCTGAAGTGACAATGAAAAAACAGATTTTGATTCACACTTCTGTGTGAAACTAGTAACACAAGAATCCTTTAGTTTCAGGTACAGCAGTTATAATCAACTAGCAACATTCAAAAAGCATCTAGGGAATTTTTTTCCAATGTTTCGTTCAGAATATAAATAGCATATAGCAAAGGAACTGAACAACAGCTTATGAAAAATATCCTGTACTTTTATGAAGTGAAGCCATACCTGGTAAGATAATCTGCAACTTTGGGGTTCTTCAGAAGATCCATGAGTAAATCAACAGAGTATTTTCTTGTTAGAGTACCATCTCCATTTACAACAATATTGAATATTAACTGAAAAGTCTGATGGATATTTCGAGCATGAAACAACTGAAAGACAGAAGAAAGTTACATATGGGCACATACTTTGCTGGGTCTCTTGCTTATTAAAACTAGCTGGAATTAGAATTTTATTTTGACGGTGTGACTATTAGTTTTAACTACAACTTAAGAATATAACAGACTTCAAAGTATCACTTACTTTTTCTCCTACTTCCTCATTCAAAGTAAGGCTTGATAATACTGAAAGTGCAAACACAACCATAGTCAAACTACTATGGGCCAGGAAACTTATTAAGGTACGATAGAAACTCTTCACATTATTCTAAAGCAAAAAGGAGAAACATAGGTATTATAAATTTTATTCTGTTCTATAAAAACACCAAACTTACAGATTGTACATATTTATAAGCCATACAAATAATGAATAATAATACAAAAAAGTATATTAGAACAACAACTGTTCTCTAGGAAATCTATTTTCATGTTCTGCTGCACAATACTGGTGTTGATTACAATGACTAAATTCTCTATTGAACTTGTATGAGGAAAAATGAAACAAAAACATCACCAAAAAACCAAACAAAAAACCCCAAGGAAGAAACACCATCATTATTTTAAGAAGAGAGAGATGAGAAAGTCATTTTGCTAAAGTCTCTAATAGAAAATAACCATTGAAAATTGACCCCCATCCCTCCTCTGCTCAGTGATCAGATCTGACAATAGCTGCTCCTTTCCCCCCGCCGCCTTTCTTCCAAAGTAAACAGTACAACATTTCACTGCCATGTAGATGAATTTGTATTTCTGAATTGAAAAATAAGTCAAGTTTGCACTGATTTATGAAGAGACAGGAACAGAGTGGCTCAGATATGGATGCGTATTTGAGGATTCAAGGGCCTTGACCTGACATCAAGATCAATGGTATTTTACTGATTTATCTTTTAAAAGACAAATCTCTTCCTTGGCCAAAGTTGATGCAGCTTACTAAAAAACCAACTACATGCTTTATATGTTAATGACATTTAGTTTTTCTAAGGAAGAATACTCAAATTTTAAATTCATCTTTCATTTGCAGAGAACAGTTGCAGAAACTGAATACATAATGCAAATTAGTGCAACAATACAGCAATATAGAGAAGGAAAGAGAATACCCAACTTCCTGTTCTACTGGTTATTTTCTCCAATAAGGGAGAAACAACCACCAACTCTGCAGAACATACAGGTCAGGGTTATCATTGCCGCAAAAAAAGCACATAAGAGATACTAAGGTAATGCCCCAAAGTGAAGTAACCCTCTTTTGCCCTCAAGCCAGAGAATCATGCCACAAAAACCAAAACTCTTACCAAAGATTTTATCTGAGTTTGAACAGATAAGTTGTGACGACAGAGGTTTGCCAGGAGTCCTAAACACGGTATCGTTAACTCATCTTCGGTGGATTGACTTAAAAGAAAAGTCCAGAAATTTAAACAAAGATATTTTTATTAAAGCATCCAAAATCTAGTTGCAAGAATTTGTGGGTTGGGGGGTCAGAGGACTTTTTATTTTGTTTTGGTTTCTTTTTTTTTGTTTTGTTTTTTAATTAGACACCATTCCACCAAGCAAAACAAAATCAGATTGCAATCCCCATAGCAAGCACAGTTTTTAACTGAGCACATCTGTAAAAAAAAAAACCAACAGTATCAGAGATGAGTGCTATCAAAGGTCCTTTATCGCAGGTGCTTTTAATAGTCATTAGACCTCTTACAAGGACACTTGCACAAAATTCATATTAATCTAACATAAGTCTGCTCCTAATGACAAGTAAGGATTTTCTCCTGGCTTTTCTCTTTGTTAGATCCCTGCTTCCTAGGGTCTGGGGGTGAGCTAAGAGGCCAATTAATATTCAATCACCCAAAGTCACACAATCACTGCATTTGACAATCTGTAACAACATGGTTTTCAAAGAAAAATCTCTGATAACTTCAGAGCAAAAATGCTACAGTTCACTCTGGAGACCAGGTTAGTGCATATGCCTAGTGGCCTTCAGAAAGCTTAGAAACTTGGCTAGATGTTTCCCATAAGAAAAGACAATTGAGTACACACTTACACATGATGCATTAGAAATGAAATTAATTCATCGATGTTGGCACCAGTGCAAAAGACCGGAACATTGTAGGTTAGCCTCTGCAGCAACTGAATACTCTGAGGAAATAAAAAGCTATTCACATCTGTCTTTCCTATAGCATCTGGCTGAAGAATGTTACAAGTTACAAAAGCTGAAACTGAAAGGACAAATAACAAGACACCACAACTGAATCAATTTTCAGACTCTGTAACATAACAATTACACAAGCTGCTGCAAGCACATGAGTAATGTCCTACCATGCTGATATACTTATTAAAAGCCCAAACAGATGAATAAGATTTTGACAGGAGAGTTACCATTTTAGCCCATCCAATTCTCCCGTTTGCCTTATCAGCGAGTTCTCCATTCTGTCAGTGAGAAAGGGGCTTTGCCCTATTGAAAGATCTAGAAGTTTCACCAAAATCCAAAAAGCACTTTGCAACTTCTTGCAAAAAGTATTTTATAAGAAAACAGGTCTGCTGTGAAGACTGCCAACAGATCTAATGGTAGTAAAGTTCTTCATACAGCATTCTTTTGGCACACAATGTAACTGAGTTAATGTAAAGTTAATATACTCAAACATGACAAAAATCACAGCATAGGATAGCAGCTGAAACAAAATCTCACCATGTAAACAGCTGATGTAAGAGCTTAAAGGTCTTATAATTGGATCTATTTGGTAACTACAAAATCTCTCTCATGGACTGGCAAGTCACCTGGATCCCTAAGTTTTCTAGTACTCCTAGTGCTTTGAGAAATACACAAACCATGAGAAAAAAACCTGTTCTTTACTGGATGCTTGACTCATTTTCCACAGATCAAGGGCAACAGAACTGCTAGCAAGTTCATTTTCTGTGTCACCACAGGTAGCTAGCAAGTACTTGCTGAAACCTCAGTCACGTATAAGAAAACCTGTGCATGGTAAAAAAAAAAGAAAAAGAAAAGAAAGATTTTGCCCAACTTTACTGTTCAATGCACAGAAAGGACACGTTAAAATAGGTGAAGTCTGACTATGAAATATCACGTGCTCACCAAAAAACAAGAAAAAATAAAGAAAATAAATTAAAAATCAATAATGTCTGTACTTGGCTCCTAAAAAATAAGCTTCCATTAGCACCGCCCCCTCACATTCACTGGCAGATAGCCCTGACCAAAGGGAAGGAGGCATACACGCCCTGAAAACCTTCCAGGAGAACCGGCAGCCACAGCTTTCCTTTCACTCTTTCACAATTACTTGTCAAAGTATTAATTAGATAAAAATCTGCAGGCTTTTATTGTGAACATCAGGAGAAATAAATAAATACCTTACCTGGAAAATAACCTTCCAAGCTCTCAAGAGGTGATTTCTTGAAATAATTTTAAAAACAGCTTTTTTGTCTGTTGTTTGTATTAATTAGAGCAGGTGAGAAGCACAGGAAAGATTAAAGAGAGAATACAAAGAACTCTATGCAATGTTAAAACCCTGTCATACTAGTCTCATACAGCAAATGAAATACACAGATCAACTTTTCCTCAAAACATTATTTCAGATAGAGCTTTTAAAGGGTTATTACATGCATACAGTGTAATGTATACTATGTAACAGCAACCAAATATTATTATGCCTTAGTTCCGGTTACCTGTAGTAAGACTGGGTCGCTAAGGTTCGTAGAACTTCGATGAACCACTCCTGCCAGCACACTGGTTAGACTGTAGGTATCCTGAAGAGCTTCTCTAGTCTCATTGTCTAAAGCTAGAATTTAAGAGATTTTAACAAAGACGACTATGTAAGAGCAAAAGCAACTGTTGGATTAGCTACCAATCTAAGCAGAAGCCAAAGTCTTTGATCAGTTTTTCATGTATATTTCACAAATAACAACAAATAAATCACAGCTCCTATGCACTTGCATCTCTACCTTACTTCTGAACTTACAGTTAATTGAAACACTAATCCTTTCCTTAAGATGCTTGGACACTGAAGGAACAGCCGACCTCTTACCTACAAAGTTTTAGCCCTATTTGAGATCTCAAATCCTGCGCTTAAAAGGCTTTAAAGCTTAAAAATCAATGATCTCAGTTTCTGGCTTCATGCTATGAGTGGGCAAATGGACTAAAACCGATACTTGGATAGGATTATCTAGCAATAGTTAAATACAAAATGCCAATTCCGCTTAGGCAGACCTGGAAAAGATGTAGCAAACATGGATGATGGGTAAAGCAACAGATCAGTTGAAGGAGGACTCCAATTCTTAAAGTTTTCCAGACCCAACAGGTTGGAAGAAATAGTTAAGAACCCAAGCAACCAATATAATTTTATAGTAACCATTTCAGAAAACTAAAAGGAAGCTCAAAGAGGCTAAAAACTGCAAGAATCAGAGAAAATTAACAAAGGGTCATCATAAAGGACTCAAATCTCAAATAACCACTCATGCATGATGAAAACCTAAGTAGTGAAGGGATATTTTTTTTCTGTATATGTAACCTACATGTGTAGGTTATGGTGAGTACAGAGCTGCCTTGATAATCAAGTCTCACTTCTGTGAAGCAGAAAAAAATAATAAATCCAACCCAAGAAACAAGTAAGAGGCAGTACAACCAATTTCCTGATTGGGAAACTTGAAGCACACAGGTCCAGGCCGTTGGAGAGTCCAAACGGCCACCTAACAAGCACTCCAGTGGGAGAACTTAACTGAAGTGACAACAATTCTTGATGTAGTGTGGTTTCTCCCTATCTTTGCATCCTCTAGACAGGTTTCTTCATTAAAAAAGGTAGTCAGGTTCCAGAAATCAAGGACCCAAGGAATAATTCCTCATCCCGCCCAGTGAAGAAAAATTCTGTCAGGCATGATCACTGTCATTTCTCAGTGATGACCTCAAATCTGTTTCTCACGGTGATTTAACATCTTATCTGGCCTTGTACTTATAGTCAGGTGACTAGGCCAAGCACTCCACTACAACAAAAAAACCACTTCATCTTTCACACCTTAAGCTTTTTCCAAAAAGTTCATCACCCACAGAATCAGCACCTGTCTCGTCTTCCCTCTCCTAGACCCAAGATAAAAGGTTCAGACTCAAACCTTACCTAGCTGTGACAGCAAAGTAACCACAGACAAGGTTAGAGATGGGCTTATATTAGTGTCCTCAAGGAGTTCTACTAGGCAACTGAGACATTCACTTGGTAGAATCTGGTTTGAAGCAAATAATCTTGTAAGCTTCAGTCCAGAGATAACCTGGAAATGAAGGAGGAAAAACCTCGATTACTCAACTGCAACAAAGTAACACAGAAGTCAAAGGACACAGAGTTGTATTAAATAGATTTGGTCATCTTTGACAAACCGAGAATGTAAGTGCCACTCTAACAGGACATTTGTATTCACGTTTGCTGCCAAAAAAAAAATAATTTGAAAAAAAAAATCTGTTTTTCATTCCTGTGTGTGTTCCCTTTACTCTTGGAAAGTACCAAGTTGATGTTGTGATGATTTATAAACATATTGGGGCTTCTTTTGTTTGTTTGATGACAGCATTCATAGTAACAGCATCCTTTTTAAACTCACAGCTGTAGCAGAGCAACACTTTGTATTTCTTCACACATTGAACAGAATTAATACCAGGTTATTCTTCCTACACGTTTCACTATAGATAAAAAATAGGGTTTATTTATTTTGAAAGAACAAACAAACAGATTGCTCAAGACAAGCATTGAATATTCAGCCTTCGGCTTTCTAAAGATGTGGACAGGAAACCAAAGGTGGCACTCTGCAGGAAGGATAAGCAGTAACAGGTAGTGAGTGCTGCTTTGGGAGCACTCTGTGCTTGAGATGAAAAAATGGAACCAGAGTTCAGGAAACGAAAATGATACACCTGCATATCAATACAGGCAGACACAAATTACACTTGCATAATAGAGAACATAATGTTGTTTTTGTATATTCCCTGTATACCCCTTTACAATGGATACAGAGAAGAAAGCTAAGCTGAATACTAACTCTAATATTAATGCTTTAGCAATTAAAAAAATAAATATATCTGCATTTGAAAAGATACCTTGCAGATTAAGTAACTCAGTCAGCGTGTTAATCTCTCAGCACACCAGTATGCCCAGCACATGGGTTGTGCAGAAGGCTCTCCTGGGAGGCCAGGGAAACGAACAGGCCTACTACCCCTTAGCAGCAACCACCTTTGATTACATCTTCCATGAAGGCAGCAAACTCCAGATACAAGACCAGCTGATCATTCAAACTCTGTTTTGAAGTTGTGAAAATAAATAACCCTTGTGGGTCAAAATTTAGGAGATATGTAAACCAGAAAGTAGTTCATAAGGCACATTGTATGCTTCGCCTATGTGCATATAAACATACTTCACATATCTACAGATACACAAAACTACCATAAATATTGTAATAAAGGACATAGCAATAGTCAGAGAATATTGCTAAAAATTGAAACGTTTCTTCAGCCTGATGGGCTCACTCAGCCGCCGGCTCCCCCAGCAACCGATCATCGAGCAGGTTTCCCCATCTCCGGCTGCCGAGCCACGGAGAAGCCCCCGCTGCGGCCGCCCAGGGCGATGACGGCGGAGAGGAGCCAGCCGAGGCCGGGCCCCGAGAAGAGTCATCCGTGCCCCCAAGCGCGAGGAGACACCACGGCCACCCCCTCATTCCCGGCCGCACCACCCCCCTCCCACCGCGGCCCGGGGGCCTAGGCCGGGGTCCGCTCTCACCTCCAGGCTGCGCTGCAGGAGCGCCGCATTGGGCGGTGTCTTGGCGGCCCGGTACTGCGTGGCTGCCAGGAGCAGGGACTTCATACAGCCTAAGACATCCATAGCGCCTCAGCTACCCTCTCAGACATGCCAGCGACAAACCCCACTCATATTTCCCGCCGCGGCCGCCATTTTGATAATAGCGTCCACTGAAGGGGAGCGGCCGCAGCTACGTCGGGGTATGACGGGAGACGCTGCTTTCGTCATCTTGGTTTGATGAGAACGGAAGTGAGGAGGAGCCTCGGCCATCGGCAGCGGTGAGATCGGCGCTGGGAGAGCAGGGGGAGCTGGTGCTTTACTCTCTGAGGGAGAACTGGGAGAAATCCAGGACTTGCAGCCGCTTGGCTTCGTGCCTCCGGTTTCAGGGTTCACGTACGGCCGAGGCGATGCAGAAAGTTAGGGAAGGAGATTTTTTTCCTCAGAGGAGGCGTGTGTGCTTGGTTGGGGCGTGCTGAGCCTGCCAGCCCCCCCCCCCCGCCCCGTCCCTGGAAGGCAGGGTTGGGGCTGCTGCAGGTTTCCTTTCAGCTGCGCCCGCGGGCAGCCCGGCTTGGCCTTGCGCTGCCTTTCTCGCCCACGCCAGACTTGCCGAGCCCTTTGCTGCAGCCCAGGGTTGAGCCCGGCCAGCAGCCAGGCGCCCCTCCTGCCTGTGGCTCTCTGCCCTCTTCCGTTGCAGGGGCCCGAAAGAGCAAGAGGGCAGCGAGCCTCCCGGCTCCCCATCAGGACCCGTCAAGGAGGGGAGCCAAAGCTGCCCGTGCTCTGCTAGCCCAGGTGGGGCCGAGGCGATGCCGGAGGAGAAGAGACAAAACAAGGTGCGCGGGGCAAAAACGGGGGGTGGGGAACCGAACTCGCCGCCCTTCGGACCAGCGTCCCGCGACCTGGCCTCTCCTCTAGGCCATCCCCACCCCGACGGCAGAGCGCACAGCGCCCCCTACAGCCCTCACACCGCCCTGCGCCCCACCGCTCCCACCCACGCCCTGCGCGACCGCCTCCCACCGCCACCCCGCCCGCCTCGCACCCCCACCTCCTCCTCACGCACACACGCACAAAAGCCTGCACCTCCCCGCGCACACCGGCCTCTCGCCCCCCGCCTACACTGCTCCCGCTCTGCACAGGACCTCGAGCCACGCACTGACCCCACCAATCTCCAGCTACAGCCTGGCAGGACCACCACGGCCCCTCACCTTCTCGACGCTTCCCTGCCCACTGTATCCCCTCTGGCAAACTTCTCTGCTGCCAGAGCGGAAGACCTCCTGCAGCTGCCAGGTACCTGCGTGGGGCCTTGCAGCATCACCAACATCTCACAGCCAGCCTGTGCCGACCCAGCAGAGAGGCCACAATGCAAAGGGTAGCCCGACAAGAGCAGTTTGTTTGCCGTGGGCACATGGTGGCCCCTTCCAGTCGGGGCACCCCAAGGTGCTTTGACAACTTGCTACTTAGACCTTGCCAGTGGTCAGGTACAACGGGATTTGACCCCTCCCTCGGGGCTCAACCCACGCACAGACATGCACACGTGTATGGCTGTCCACAATGTCAGAAAGTAGCTGCTGGTGTCTGAAGATTTTGAACATACTTTTTGGAACCTCATGCACAGATTTTTTTCTAATGTTTGAGGGCTGTGAAGGAGTGTAAGGAATGTCTATATTAACCTCTTTTCCTTATACTGTTAACAAATATATTCCTATAAATTACAGTGGAATATTGTAAATCAGTTTCTTTTAATTCTGGGTCCTTGTTTCCTCCTTTAAATCCTTGATCCTTCTCATGCTCTGTGCTTCAGCTGACTGTCTTGGAGGTAACGCCTGGGAAGTCATGGGAGTGTGGGCTTGGATGTACCCTTGGATCTCAATGCAGCATCTGGAGCTGCAGCCATCATGGCATTGTAAATCCCGTTCCAAAGCATGGCTGCCTGCAGTGTAGCACGTTTACCAGAGCAACTGCCAGCTAAAAAGCATCACAGCACACTCCCTTGTCCACATCAGCTGTGAGTAATAGTCTGTTTAGCCACCATGAATCACACATTCGGGGTCATGAGGCATGGCCCAGGATCCCTTGTCACTCAGCCTTTTCCTAAGGTTGAACTTCAGTCTGTGACTAAGCACGTTAGGGACTGCTGAGACTCTCATTTCAGAAATCCTGCCATGTTCTGTAACGTTAAAGACTGGGCTGCTGGAGTTGGGATGTCTCAGCACAGCAGCAACTGAGCCTGATACATGTGATAACCAGCTATCAGGCAGGCTGCTGAGCTCTACAAGTAGAGACACATCAGTGTAACCGCTTCTACAGGGCAAGGGTTGCTTTTTGTCTCTCCAATAGTATAATTTTCAATGGATATCTACTTTCTTTTCAATTAATGATTTTTGGACACGTACATTAGTATTTTTGGCAATGCCAGATTTAATATTTGTATTCGTCTCCTTCATGCTACAAATACCGTTTGAACTTGGCACCAAAACCTGTTAGCACTGTTAAATTCATAATGAAGTCCAAAGCATTGAAAGATCTAAAAGTCCTTTAACAAATACTAGTGTGAAAGAAACATAACAAGACAGAAATGTAACTAGTATTACCCACAAAAATGCATAAATAATTTGTGAAAGATCTTAAACAATTACACAACCAATATAAATGTCTTCCTCAAGATCACAAACAGAGAGGGACTTTGTACTAGTGACTGAGAGAATCAGGAAATATGTTCCAGTTCTGGCTTAGGCTGCTAGTTGTAGGCCACCTTCAGAACAAAAGTGTATATTTAATATTTCAAATGAGAGGTAAGATTAAAGCAAATTCTTACATTAAAAAGATAGCAAAACCCATATACATTACAATATAGAGCTAATGACAGTAGCAAATGAAATGTAGTAAGCATTCTTATTTGAACAGAATCTATTAAAAAAATGTTCATACCAACATGCATGTAGAACTTGCACTCCTGTTGTAATCTGCCAGAACCATTCATTGATATTAAAAGTATTTAAAAACATTTTAATTTTGTTGCATAATTCTTCCCCCACATGGATTTAATGCAGCCTTTTTGTTTTAATTTAGATTATGCCAAACTGCAGGATAATGCTAGTATTCCTTGACATAGCTGAAATACTATCCACTTACGCAACGATGAGGTAACATGAATCATGCACAAAAATAAGAGAGTTTAGAGGTTTTTAAGCTTCATTTGATGCCAATAGAATTTTTATCATTGTCCTGTTTTTTGGCTGGGATAGAGTTAATTTTCACAAGAAGCTGGAAGGGGGGACAGCCAGGACAGCTGACCCAAACTAGCCAGAGGGGTATTCCATACCATATGACCTCATGCTCAGTATATAAGGGGAGGAGCTGGCAGGGAGGAGGGATTGCTGCTCTGGGACAGGCCAGGCATCCGGCTCTGGGTGATGAGCAAATTGCATTGTGTACCACCTGCTTTGTATAGTCTTCTGTTTGTTATTGTCCTCTTCCTTTGCTGTCCCAGTAAACTGTCCTTATCCCAACCCATGAGTTTTACCTCGTTCTTCTGATTCTGCTCCCCATCTCAACGGGGGACGAGGAGTAAGTGAATGGCCACATGGTGCTCAGCTGTCATCTGGGGCTAAACCATGACAATCGTGTATCTTTTTAGCAACATACATCAGTTCTGGCATAAACTACTGCTTTATGCACATTCATTTATTGTACTTATTGCTGCTTTCTAACAGATTATTCATTTTAGCAGTAGATATCTTGGACAGTTTGCTGACTAAAAAACCAAAATACACATACGTGTATACAGATACCCTTCCCCCTCTCACATATATGCATGCATGTGTCTTATAAAAATTAATTATTACTGAACAAAAATATATATAGCTTATACTGGATCTATCAGGAGAAAATATATCTGCTTTGATAGTCTGCAAAAGGTGCTGTAATTCCAGAGGTACAGATCCACAGTGAAGAATGCCCAGCTGGCAGCTCTCCCCGGCTGGTCCGTTCTGCTGTGGCACAGCCCCAAAGGGCAGCTTCCCAAATCATCAGGTTGCAGATTGTTCACGGTAAGACAGTGATGTAATCGCTTTCATAAACTTCTGTAAAGAAATCAATAAAAAAACCCAAACAGATTTTTTCATTGCAAATGGCTCCTCTGAAAGCCCATGGTGAGCAGGATGGCCTGTGGCCGTGTTGCTGGGCAGGTGTCAATAACTCAATTTTTTTTCTCGGTATTCTCTCTGCTATTTCAGGGCCAATGTTAGGCCCCGTGTCCTATGGACTGGTCCTCCCAGAGCCCATACAGAGGCAAAGTCTGCACTGCCTTTTCTGAGCCAGCAAGCTCTGTTACTGAACAGCTGTATCCACATGAGACCCCTTCTCCCTGAGGAAGAGTCAAATGCCAGAAGTCATCCATACTTAGTAAATCAGATCAATAGCTGAGATAGCTTTGACTATAGCATAACAAACCCTTTCTTCTCTAAATAAATACCCAACAGAAAAACTCTCCTCCCAACTAAGGGAGGAGAGCCTGAAAACAAAAGAGCCTGAAAAAGCTCTTTCTCTCTTAGACCTTGTTAGATTTATCATGTTTTTTGAGAAGATAGCAGAAAGGCAGAAATTGAATGCTTAGGACTCCATCTCCACTATGGAAAACTACTGTCTCTTCAAGCAGCCACCCTCAGACAAGCTGTTCTGGGCTAGAAAACAATGCTCAAAAATGTCCAGCAACCAGTATCGTGACCCCAGTCCCGTGAATTGTTCCACTGGTCCCACTGGAGTGCTCAGTCCTGCGTGTGCTGCAAAGCCAGCTGCCAGTGCAACACGAGGGACCGGGCCGGAAGAATACAGCGCTTGCTTTAGGGAGCACTGTGGTGTTTTACGTGATGCGTGCATTTCAAAGACATCATGACATTAACCTAAACCCCTGCTGTAAGCACATAACAAAGCACGTCTGAGGGGGAAGTTTGGACTGCTGTATAAATGAAATTTAAATTAAAATTGAACAGCTACGATTCCAAACTGATTTAATTATTTCTAAAAGCCTCCATTTTGATGAAAGCCACAAACATTTTGATAGTGAAGTGAAAGGGTTTGTTTTCCTCCCTGTGAGTCCACACCAAGTGAATTGTACATCTTCTAGAAAAGTCCATGTTACAGGACGAGACAATAAAATATGTATTACATCTGATTTTTCCTAAAAGTATATCCATGCTACTGCAGTATTTTCCATCTCCCTGGAGTGGCAATGACAAGATACCATAAAACCCCTTTTTAGAGCAAATGTGGCACATCTGCCTTAGTGATACAAGTGATAATGTAATGTTTGGGACACCAGAAATGTCTCTTTGCTACTGTTTCTGCCAGCAAGATTGTTGCTGCAATGGCCCCTAAAAACGCAGCTTAAGTGCATGAAGTGGTGGGGAGACCTCACCCCTTCCTGTCCTGTCTGCTTGATGCAGGGAGCTGGTGCGCTGTTGTTGTGTGCAAAAAACCAGCATCTGATGTACAGACAGGAGGTACGACTGCAGCACAGAGGCTGGTCCGCACGACCGCATTTTAGCTAGCGTTACTCGTGAGATACAAATTACACAGGAGATTGGATACTCCAAGAATTTTTCCTGTTTGATAACTGTACTTAATGAAAGGATTACCCTTGCTCATTACGCTTAGTCTTCTAGTCAGAGGACCTAGAAGAGTGTCGAGGTTATTTTGCAGCCTGTGACCTGACAGATACTGCAGCTGAGCATCGTCCAGCAGTGATACAAAAAGTGGCTTTCAAAAGCATGTGAGGGATGCTGGCAAGGTACCAGTTGTATCTCTATTCATCCTCCCCAAAACACAGACGTAAAGATGACACGGAACTATGAAACATGCTCTACCACTTTGTGAAAACCTCCATCTTTACTGTATCCATTTGCATCATATTTCTGTCAGGTAGGGACGTTGTATCCTTATCTTATACCTGGAACTTGTGAGCATAAATTAGCAGATGATCAACCAGAGTCTGAACCCTGGTTCCAAAGCTGTGATTCTGAGCACAAGGCTATATGCTTCTTATTTTCAACATACTAACTTAAAATAGGCATGTTTTAACACAAATTGCAACAAGCCATGAGTTGGCTAGCTTTTTTTTCTCCTTTTCTTTTTTTCCCCCCCAGCATCTCAAAAATAACTGAGATTTTGGCACAAAAATAGCTTTCAACCTGGCCAATGGAGGTAAAGGACAGCCTCAACTTCCAGTGAAGTGCAGGAGTCTGGCAGCTTGGCAGAACCACGTTGGGTAAAATTGGTCCTCAGCCTTCCCTAGCCTAGAAGCATCAACACTCATGAGGGAGTGAGCTGTGGGCAACATCATGCTTTCCCTTCTGTACCTCTTTCAATTTTAACTTGTTAATTTGTGGTGGATGGAGGTGTGTAACCTGTGAGCTAGAAATAACCGTTTTCCAGTGAACATAAGAGAGAAGGAAGAACGTTGAACTTCTGTCCATGCAAGTTGGTCTCAGAGGACACATAGCAACTATTCACCACAAACCTTTCAATGCAGTCGTCTTTAGAAAACCACAAAGAACGAACTAAATTTCTCACCATCATAAACGTCATCCTTTCCTGACTTGAACCTCTGGCTTCTTTGTGAGGCCTTTGGTTTCTTTACTGGGTAGCGAAGGTTTGTAATTAGTCCTTGATTTGGCTTTTCATAATTGTATATTAGGTCCTTTAACGTTCCAAATATCCTCTGGGGAACACCTTCAGAAGTCTGCAAGAAAAGGAAAATAAAGCTTGTTTGCAATTGCCTTTCACATAGAGTTCCCTAAGTGAGAGGAAGGATACCTACTTTCGTGTTTACTGAGGATTTGGTGACAGAATGATGTACTGTCCTTAAAACACGTTTGGTGGCATGGCTATGGCACTAACCTCCCTTACCATCTTTTTTTATTTGAAAAAAGAACGCAAGTTTAGGGCCAACGTATTTAGTTCTCACTTAAAATGTTGGATTTAAACAAGTACGTGACAAGCAGAAGCCATACGTTTTACAAAATCAGCAAAGGACACCTGCAGAGGCAGCGGACGTGTCTGAGGCACCACCTGGCACCACCTTTCACTTTTAGGCAGAAGTTTATTGTTTCTCTCAGGTTTGAAACTTGCATTGGAGACTCCCGAGGCCAAGCAGGGACGATGGCACACCTAAGCGGGGGGACAGCGTTCTCACAAGCTGCTTCTTAACGTGCAGGTTCGCACAGCCGGACTGAACTGCTTCCATGGCACAGCCCCCGGTGATGGGCACAGAGACTGTGCAATGCCGGTGACAGACAGTAAGCACATTAATCGGCTCTAATCACAGCGAGGGTTCTACTACTAGTCATCAAAAGTGAATGGGGCTTTGGTTTTGCTTAGTTGCCATCTAACAGAGAAACATGTCTTTATTTTATTTGTTTTTCTGCATCCTTTATCTTCCCTTCAGCCGTGTCTGGACTGAGTGCTGCTGCCTCTGTGTACTGGGTCTGGCTGGGATGGAGTTAACTTTCTTCACAGCAGCCTGTACAGTGCTATAATTTGAATTTGTGACTATAACAGCATTGATAACACACCAGTGTTTTGGCCGTTGCTGAACAGTGCTCGCACAGCCCTCAGGTTGTCTCTTTTTCCCGCTCTGCTTCCCCAGCGAGGAGGCTGGGGGTGCGCAAGATGCTGGAGGGGATGCGGCCAGGAAAGCGGACCTGAACTGACCAAAGGGATATCCCATCCCATACAACATTGTGCTCGGCAATAAAGGCTTGGGGAAGGGGGGGGACATTCTTGGTTACAGCATTTGTCTTCCCAAGTAACCATAACGTGCGCTGAGGCCTCGCTTTCCAGGAGGTGGCTAAGCATCTGCCTCCCGATGGAAAGCAGCAACTAAACTCCTTCTTTGCTTTGCTTGCGTGCACAACTTTGCTTCATCTATTAAACTACCTTTTATCTTCATCCAGGAATTTCCTTACTTTTGCTCTTTCTGCTCTCTTCCCCCCACCCTGTCCTGCTAAGGAGGGGAGTGACCGAGCAGCTGTGTGGGTGCTTAGCTGCTGGCCGGCGTCAGCCTACTGCACTCTAGAAAGTTCATGGCTGAATCTGGCCATTAAAAAACCCCAATCAATCTCCCCTCCACCATTAATATATTATTTCAGCCTATTATTTTTAGTAAGCTGAAACAATTCGACTTAAAAAATTGAACAACAGAACTGTTCTTTCACATTCTTGGCAAAACCGTGTAAGAAAAATCGGATTTGAAAAAACTAAAAGTGTTTGAGTTATTATCTGCTGATAGACACGACAGCAAACCCCAGTAGAGTGGCTATAGTCCAAAACAGATTACTTTTTGTCAACAAACCATTCTTCTTCATGGCAAATTGTCTTTCGTACTCAATCCAAACCACTAATAAGCAAGAAATTACCAGCGTGTGTCCTTTACGGAGCGAGTTCCTCATTCCATGGAACTGCTACTTAATTGTTGGCAGTCCTGTTGGCTGTCCTACTACAAGCAGAGGAGTGAGGCAGCTTTTTCAGTGTCCTCTCACCTTGCCTAGGGATTCGATTGATGCAGTCTGCTCTTACAGTTATTCAAGCAATGAGCAGCATTATCTGGGGTCATCACTTCGGGTGCCTCAGAATCACACAGAATTATAGATAGGTGTCTCTACATCAAAAATATCATTGCAATATTCCAAATCCCTACAAGATGCTGGATGCAATAGCAGAGCTTTCAAGTAGAAAAAGCTTATTAGGAACAGGAGCAAATAATGACAGTGATAGATTTTTCTTCAATGCCATCAAAAAGAAATGGTCAAATCAGACAGCAGCTAGTCCACAAATAACAGATCCACTTAGGTTATAAGGGAATTCTACAAAGATAATAGCTACTTCTGAGCTCATATGTAATAATAAGTATAATATTAAAAAGTCAAGAATTGAGAAGAGAAGAAAACAAACTTGGAAATATTTTCTAAGATAATGTGTTCATGTATATTAATTTTTTAAATCAAGACAATGATCTTTAGTGCAATCTTTACAGATGAAATAGAGTTACTCACCTGTATTCTAAAATATCCGTGGTGTTCCCTGAAGATACGATAAGTGTAGATGATTTCTTCAAAGCTGTGAAAAACATTATTGTATAAATTATTCTTTTTATCAACTGCTTGACCGCTGCAACTTGCTTAGACTGCTACAGCTGATCTCAACAGCCAGCTTTTGGTTTTGTTTGTTTGCTTGTATCTTAAAGTAAACTACAATACAAAGAAAGACTAAAACCAAAGAAACAAATCTAAAGGAATGCCTGATGCTAAATAGCATCATATATATATATATAACATATATATATGCAGTTACTTTTCCATTTGATTCATGTATCAGAGCTTTCAAAATACGTGAGATTCACCAAAAGTCAAACGTTTAATTGTCTGTTAGCCAAAATTAGTAATGCATGTTTTCTTAAGCCTCAGAAACCCAAATATTACTTTATCATGCCTTGCCAATTCAGTTCTAACCCCCTGTATGTCACTATACAGATCTGTTTGATTTTGGACCAAATTTATGGCATTCTTTTTTGCCCTGCAGACTTAGGCCAGATACGTTAAACATAGCCAAGAGTGCTGTGTGCAATCTGCAAAGTGCTTTAGCATAGATCTTGATAAAGCATGTCCAGCTAGCTCACCTCCACATCAGCTAACCGCCTGAGCTTTCCTCCAGCTTCTTAGGTGCATCTCCTGTGCTGAGTTTTGTACTACTACAGCTCCAATAAAATAGATCCGATAAGTCAAAGCAGTGAAAATGCTTCAAGTTTATACGTCCAGAAAGGGCTGGATGTCACTCAGAATTTGTATTACTTGTTCTGTGGCAGTGAAACACAAAATAGACCCTGGAATTCCACTGCGGGTGCCGTGTAAGAGAAGAGCCCTTGTTTCCATAGGGTGCCTCAGTCCTTGCTCACCACCAGCAGGACTGGTGCGTGGCACTAGAAACCAATTTGTGCAAATGTCAACATGGGAATAAACTGCAAGCAAGGGGCTGGCACACATGCCATCGAGGACTGCAGTATCTCCATCAGCAGTGAGGAGAAGGGGAGCTGCAGCCTGGCCGACTCTCAGACTTTACACCGGGTTGGACTAATCATCAGACAACCTTTTCGCGATGGAAAGACATGTACCCCTCCTTCAAAAATGGAGCTATAAGGAAGACCTAAATAGCTACAAAGACAAAAGTGAGGTGCCGTTCTTTCCCTGAAGTCATACTCTAGGGGAAAACGGGCTGGTTTCCAACCAATTACCACATCTGTAAGAGAAGCAGTCACCTTTCAGAAGACCAATCTAGAGCAGAGAACAAGGATGAGAGATTCACCTGGGATGTGACATGACTGCAATGCTGTATGGAAACAAGCACATTGGCATGGAGTGATGCTCTGAAAGATTGTCTTTGCGGATGTCTGCTGTCATAGTGGTGGAAGTTGGGAAAGATGTGAGGGGGGAGAGAGAGAAAGAAAACCATATTAATCTTAGTAGTGGTAAAGAATGATTCTGTAGGAAACTCGCAGTTCACCTTTCGCATGAGATCTGCTGGCATTCCTCTGAAGAGAACAGGTGGGGAGGTTTCCACAGCGCACACAGGAGTGTGAAGTTGCAGAATGTTTTTCATGTAATCTGCTTTCCTTGTGGGAGCCCTCAAGTAATTGCAGCACCACAAATTCGTACTGTTATTTCCCCCCACGCTGCCCTACACAGTGATCCCCTTGAGCTGTCTGTACCTTCGTGTGTTCCAGATGTGATCATGTACCAGGCTAATTCAACCTAGAATATGTTTGATTTGACCAGAGTATAGATAGAGATGTATATAATACTGGACATATACTCAAGGGTGTGATATTAGAGGCTTATCAGTGGGCAGAGTCTCTGACCCCTGCTGCTGAAAAAAGACACTGTGGTGGAAGGAAGAGACACCACATTTTTAACAAAGTGTGAGCCTGGAAATATCTGCAAACAGCAGGTAGTATTAAAGACATGAGAGGCTGTGCAGTAAAATTGAATGAGACAGAGAGAGAAAAGCAAACCTGAAGGGAGTCCGGAGTTTGCAAAATGAGAGAACGTTTCATATCTTGAAATATAAGATTACTCTAATGAGGAGTTTCAAAGAACTTATGAACTAAACATAACACAGGCCTTTACATAAGACTAATTTAATTCCACAGACCTCCCACCCTCTGATCTATCTTCTTAGCCTCCTCATGTGTGATACCTCCCTAAACTTCATTTTGCAGTTGTATCACAAGAAGACTGTTTAATTCCTGGAGTGATGTTAGCAGAAAACTGTCTCCAGTCACCAGGATCCAGAAAATGACTGCGCAGGTCCTATGTCTAAGAAAATTATATTTCCTTTGCATTTCCCAGTTTTTTAATTATTAGTATTTTTAATAACATGCAGGCATTTGAACACTCAGGCTACTGACAGCTTTGGATATATTTTGTCAACAGAAATAAAAGCTCTATCAAATACTGCAGTGGCAGACGTTCAGAAGATGAACTGAAGATCATGACCATGATCAAAAAAGGCACTAAAGTTGCAAAGGTACGTAAACCACAAATAACGGGGAGGGGGGGCAGGGAAGCAGTATTTGAAAACACGGTCTTTTAAATGGTACGCATGTTCATCAGAAGGATTTCAACTGTAGCTACATTAATTGAGCTGTCATGAGAGGGAGAATCTTAGGGCGAAAACCCAGCTTGGGGGACTAACGCATAAATGAAAAATTACTCTGGAAATAAACTGCTTTGTTCTGCAAAAATATTACTACAGACTGCGGTCAGGGTAAGACTTCCAGCTAGAATAGATTTCCTTTGATTCAGAGAGTTACATGACAGGGGTGCATCTTCTGGTTTTTTCCTCCTTGAGATATCCATGGAAATTCACATGTTCCTGGCTGAAGAGAACACTAACTTGGTGTTAGTGTGGCACCAAGCTTAACCTTTATGTCAGCTTGCATCTGCCCACAATGTACTCTGTAGAGGTGCTCTCTCTTACATCAGTAGTTCAAACTCATCGCACACACCTAAGCACCCCTTCACTTTCTCATCTGCCTCTACTGCATGAGATCTCAACAGCCATCTTCCCAAGTCAGGGACTAATATTGTCATTCTTCCTCGGTGCCAGGATCCCTGTTTGTCCCTCCTGACAGGGTAAGCACGCCCATGCCCTTTCCCTTTCCCTTTCCCTCCCACGCTCCCTGCCCTCCCCGCACCCCCTACGCTGTGTCCTTCCACACCGCACTGAAGGCAGGTTCCCACAGCTCCCTCCCCGAGGGCTCTCTTTGTCCCCCACTTGCCATTTCTGTTTTCCTTACTCCATCGTCTCACAAACCTCCTTTCTTCTACCCACCAACCCCATAGTACTCCATTTCCCTCTCCCTTTTTCTCCTTTTCCTTTGATTCATTTCAAAAGAAATGCATTTTTTTATTATTGATAAAAACATTTTCTGATATTTTCAAATTAATTTGATGTAGCGTTAAAAATTTTTCATGTCACACACAAACACGTCCTCAAGGAGTGTGTAAAACCTCACAGGGACAAACAACGAAAGACTCAGAGTTATTAATTTATAAACTGAACAAATTAGGAACAGATCAATTACATATGAAAAGTGTAAAACTGACTTCTTCAAAGGGAAATAAAAGTGCTATTCCCTACAGGAAAAGAAAATAATAAAATTTCAATTGTAGTAACTAAAGTTAATGCCTAGAAGTAGCAATTTTCTATGCCCATCATGTTCATGGACCCGTCATATGAATTCAAACAGGACATTATATCTTTCTGTTTCAGCTTATTTTGTTACATCAGCTAAAATTCATTTGAAGCACAAGGTCAAGCTTTCATCAGATAGCAAGCCTATGAAAAGGGAAATGTTTTGTAATCTATCATGAGACTTTTCAGTGTCTCAACATTGCTAAAATGTTATTTACTCATTGTTACAGAGGCAGCACCCTTGAGTAAAGTTCTTACCGTGTTTTGGCAGGCTAAGCTGTTTTCTCTGAGCTCCCCTTACTGTCTGCAGAGAGAGACCGGCATCAACGGATTACAGTTCATCTATCCTCCGTTGCATAAAATGTCTTTTGCAAATGCCACCCTCTCACCACTCACTATAAAGGCAGCCTAAGGCAACCGGCATCACTTGAATACATATACACACCCCTCTTGGAGTTTGTTAATATTAAGGAAGAACTATTAACATTAGGGAAGATGAACACTTGCCTTTGGATCTATTTGAAAACTTATAAAAAAATTAGTATTAGAGTACTTACAAAACACAGAGACACAAGGCTCCTTCCACGCTTTCACTCTCTCGTATTAAATAGCTACCATTCTTTCTGTTCTTGCTCAGCAGTTCTTCACAGGTTTTTTTTGTTATCTTTCCATGGAAAAATGGGAACTCCATGGACAAAAGGAAATAAGGTCTCTCACCTTTCAAACTAATTCCAGAGAAAGTCAGAAGCCTGGCATTAAAAGAAGACCTTACTCCAAATGTGGCTGTCTGCAGACAGCTGAAATTGGAGGTGCTAAGTACACATGAGTGTTCATCTGTGCTGATATCACTGACCTGCTGTAGTGAAGTCAGCTGTCAGCCCGTGCTGACTGCTCATGAATGCAGTGAGGGCAGGAAAAGGGAGATGCTTTGTCTACACTGGTCACACCTAGATCAAAAAGGGAGAGTCTTTTGTCACATTATATCAGAGTTGTGTATCACACTTCTAAGTTATGTATTAGTGAAGTTGACACCTAAGTATAATTAAGTTATTTTTTATGTTTAAAATTGCTGAAATCCCTGCAAATAGGGTTCTTGCTCATAGTTTTGAGAAATGCTGCTTGGTTCGATTCCTTTCCTTGCCAGACTTTCCTTCTAACACTGTTTTTGGGTTTTGTTGTGGGTAGGTTTTTGGGTGGGTTTTGTGGGGTTTTTTTGGTTTGTTTTTTTTTTTTTTTTTAGTTTACTTGACTTTTCAGGTTTTGGTGAAAGTTGGTCAGCAATATTTGAAAATGAGATTTTTCAAAACAGAGCATTCTCCTCCCCCCCCCCCCCTTATTTTTAAAGTAAAGCTATTTTATCAAGAAATTCTGCTTTCTCTGTGCCATGATTTAGGAAACATGGCAGAAAGAAGGGGGTCAGACAGTGCCTTTTGCCATCCCTGGTAAGCTGCTGTCAATTCAACAAGGACAGGATACAGCCACGTGTAGAACTGCTGCTCCCTGATGGAGGAGATTCCACGGGAGAGGCTCTCCCAGGCATTTTTTTACTTTCCCTGCTGGAAGCCAAGGGCCAGAGGAGGAGCACAGAGACCTGGAGAAGCAGAAGGTAAGACCCAGGCTGAGCAGTGTTTGTGAGGGAGAGCAAGTTGAGGGAGGACCTGAAGATGTGGAGGAGCAGTGATTCAGATGGGGAGAATGGCAGGCAAGACAGAATCCTCAAAGGAGGGGAGAAGGATCTGGGACTCCTGCAATACAGCCTACTCTCGAGGTCAAAATGGAGTCCAGATACATGAGTGTTGGCACTGACAAGGGTCTTCCTGATTTCAAAACAGGCTGTTTGAAGGTTCACCTCCCAGCTCTGACACGTAGGGCCAATTCTTTCTGAACTATGAAGTCCTCATGATGTGCCATGATTTCCCAGTTGCCAAGCCATGCCTGTGACCCCCTTGCACCAAGGCAATGATCCCCTGCAATTTTAGTTCAAGATGGCAACGTCCGGCACCCTACTACCACCTACCCCACTAGTACCTGTGACACTGAACTTGTGTGGTGCAATTCCAGGATCCACCTTGCTGATGATCCACACAGAAGACAAGGGAATACCAAAAGATGACATTTGGATATTTCCCTTGTTGTGGTTTAGCCCCAGCCGGCAGCTGAGCGCCATGTGGCCACTTGCTCACTCCTCATCCCCTGGCAGGATGGGGAGGAGAACTAGAAGAAGAAGGTAAAACCTGTGGGTTGGAATAAGGACAGTTTACTGGGACAGCAAAGAGGAAAACAACAACAATACTTATAAAAGACTATACAGAGTGGGTGATGACAATGCAATTTGCTCACCGCCCCAAAACCCGATGCCCAACCTATCCCAAAGCAGCAATGCTTCCTCCCTGCCACCTCCCCCCTTATATACTGAGCATGATATCATATGGCATAGAATACCTCTTTGGCTAGTTTGGGTCACCTGTCCTGGCTGCGTCCCCTCCAGCTTCTTGTGAAAATTAACTCTATCCCAGCCAAAAACCAGGACACCTTCTTCTTTTTCACAAATCCTCCCCCATTTCACAAACCTCCAAGAAACTTGTGACGGCAAGTATTCCACAGTTAGGATATGCTACAGTTACAGCATGCTGCTGGCAAAATCTCATTTCTCCTCCCTTAGTGCAAATGAAGTATGGTAAAGGATCAGGTGTGATGGTGGGGATGGTCAATAATATGAGTTAACTATTTTTCCGTGTGTTGTCCACCTCACTAAAGCCATAGATTGGGCTATATTACAGGAATAAGTCAGGACTGTATAGGGAAGGAGGAGCTTATCCGTAGGGACTCGTCTTTTTTGTTCCAAATTAATAGCTGAATTTGAGGAAAGAAAATGAGTGTTTGTGATGTCCTCATGAGCCTCAATCATGAAGTCATGGAAAGCTCCAGAAAAGACTTGGCAATTCTCTGTTCATGCAGAGTTTTAAACAGAGTTCATCAAAATAAGCTGTAGAACTACACAAGGGTTTTAACAGAGAAACGAAGTGTGAGATGCAGTGACCACTGGCATCTTGACCACAGAGTGGGGAAAACATCCTGTGGAAAAAACCAAGGCTAATACTGACTGAACACTGGGAAGAAAGGCCATCTATGTTGCACTTGCAGCTGTTACTTTCATGTTTCTTACTCTGACAACTATATGCACACAAAAAATCTTATATTAACATTAGTGTGTCTAACTGCAAGTTAATCATGCATGACACTAAGAGTGTTTCCAGACAGCATCTTGGTTAGTCCAGGAATAAACCAAAAAGCTTTGTGTCAAAGAAATTTAGGAAGTTAGAAAAAAGATTCCCCTAAGAGAGAAACCTAGAAATGGTAAGTCCAAGGTGAAGCTAAAGCTGAGTTCTGTACTGCAGTGACCATCACTTACCAATAAAACAAGTCCCCATTACCAAGGCAATAGCGGAAGTGTGCGGGAAATACCCTTCCTTGCCTTGCAAGTCTCCTCAAAAGCATGTCACAAAGGTTCTTCTTGATATCAGACACACCTGTATTTTCCTACGGATTAAAACTGTTTGAGGCTTTTGTCTACACATCTTATAAATAAAATAGTTTCATGAGGTATTGCAAGGTGAACGGCTGTTCCAGAAGCCCCGCTCTGGAAAGGGAAGGCTGCAGCTGCTCAGCGCTGCCCTGCTTCAGGCGGGTTCTCTCTCCTCTGCATTGAAAAGAAAGCAGATAGGAAACAACTGCGAATTCCTCTTTCAGGAAGGTAATGACAACACGTTCTTCACAATTTTCCCTAAAGACCTTATTAGCTAGGCGCAGAAACAGAAGACAGCAATTTCAGTAGATCTTGCAGATCTGAGTCTAGAAGCTACTTCACCAGAAATGGCAGCCACACGTTATCTACTGACCACTTAGTAGAGTTCTCTGACGACAAAAAAACCCCCACAAACCCATGACGAGAAAGTGCTTTAGGAGAAATGGGGGCTGGGGGCTCCTTTCAGCAGCAGTCACCTTCCACAGCCTGGACCACCTTCCTCCTCGGGCAACACCAGCAGCAACAAGTTCATTCTTGCCCACACTTTTCCTTTTCTTGCCAATGGCAGGTGTAGTGTTGGCACCGGTCCTTAAGTTGGCAGATTTCAGTTTCATCGACGCTCTTCAGAAGCCTCGAGCTAGCTCTGGGAAAGATACGGTGAGGTTTGAGATGACACCGAGGCCCAGGCAAAGAGTATCGGTTGAGGGGAAGCAGAGGGCAGGGCTTGGATGGAGAAAACACACCAGTGGCAGGAAGACAACGTGTGGAAAGGGGATTCTGCATGGAGCAGCAGCAGCAACTGGGGCGACTGGGAGAAATGGAACAAGGAGCAAGACAATGGAGTGACAGGGAGGATTTGGAAAAAAAACATCGAAAGGGAAGAAGCAGTGGACCTCAAAAAGTGAAAAAAAATGCTTAAATGGATTTTGGACATAAAGGAGAGTTTAAATCATGGGACTTGAATGATAGTGAATTTATCAGAGAGACCTTGCAACAATTTAATAGGCTCAATGGATGAGAAATTCTGGAATAGCAATCAGGAGCTTCGGTTGAGGGAAGGGCTAATATTGTAGTGGTATAACAGCTAAGGATTATTAAAAATTAATGAAAACAATCTCATTTGTGTAATATTTGTAGGACTAAAAAAAAGACGGGGACACGTGGACAGGACTTTCAGAATACTGAGAAAGAAGATTTTAAAAGGAAAAACTCAGGTTAAAGGGAGAAAGGAGTTAGCCTTTGGTCAAATAATTCAGTACTCCAAATAGAAAAAGCTTTTAAAGAAAAAGAAACAAGGACAGCAAAAGGGGAGAAGGCCTTAGTGTAAGTAAAAGGGGCTGGAATAGACACCAAAGATTAGTAGTTTGATAATAAATAACTGAATGTATTGGAAGATACTATTAGCCATGATCACTGATACAGGCAATCTCCTTCCTTATTTCAAGGTCTGGGTAGTTACTGAGCTCACATAGTATCAGAGAAATGGTGCTTACACTGGTGAAAATGTCAAATTTTGAGCTTAGTACTCAACTCCGGATACTACTATTGATGATATTCCGCTCAGCCTTCTTAGTTTTTAAGTCTGAAAACCACTGAACTGAATAATCTCTAAAGTTCTCTGAGTGTGGATTCGGGTGCCCAAAAGAGTGCCTAGTGCCGTAGCAGACATCCTGGGACCTCAGAGATAGCCACACAGGGCTGCAAGTGTGACGCTGGGCTGGCGTGGGCAGACCCACGACCTTCTGGAGTGGCAGACGAGGGTGAGTCAGGATAACAACAGCATCTCAAGCAGCATTAGATGATGACAAATTGCTCCTGTTGTGTCTAAGAAAACCAACACCTTTACCTGCTTCTTAAAGAATTTGTTTCTGCTCTGGACACAGAAAAGTGAAATCACAAAGAGAAAGCACAGTGGGCTCAACAGCTTTCTCATCTGAGAAAGGTTTGCTTTCCTCGCTATGTTTGTGCACCTATCCAGCAATTCCTTACTACAAAAACAGGTATTGTCTCCATTCCTCTTTAGAAGCACTTCCGTGGTGCTTTCCCTGAGAAAAAGAAACTCAAGCTGCTTCTGTCCCATTGTCTGCAGCACTGACTCAGGGTTAAACTTCAGCAACAACTCAAATTTTCCAGGCATCATGGTAAGTTCATGTCTGGAAGGGAAGAAATTTCCTATGTCACAGGGTAGGTGGTCTACTTTGTGTAACACTATTTGTTCACAAGTATGGTCGCATATCCAATCTATTTCTGTCAGCTGGAGGCAGGGGCAATGACGTGTTTGATGTGGCAAGATTAGAGTTCTGCTCTGGTTAATCTAAGATCATGGTTTTAAAAATACCTCCCCTTAGAAAGTATCATGAGATGAAGAGGGAGGAGTTGTGCAGTACTGGATTTTTAGTTCCTATTAAGGTTTCCAGTTCTTTATTCAAACAAAGGAGTGATATTCCTAGGCAGAAGTTCTGACTGTAAAACTGAATCTCCAGACACAGAAAGCCTTCCTGTCCTGTGGTTCACCGTGCACTGTGTGTGATGCAAGCACAGCTCTGGCAGAGTTGAGAATTTAAAGGATACGCCAAGGCAATACAGTTCCCACAGCTCCCTGACAGTGTTCGATAGAAGAGGACACCCAGGAATTCATATGATCTTTTTACCTTACCTTACCTATCTGTAGTATTCAAGGGGAGCTGAGAGTAGGAGCTTGGTTTAAAAGCAGACATCATAGAAATATACCAGAGAAAGAGGTCTGGGAGGGAGAAATACAAGAGAGGCTGTAAATATGGTCTGGTCTGTCACTAAACCACAAACATGATTCAGTGGCCGGATGCAGAAACTCCCCACTGACTTTTGTATGCATACATGTACATATATAGGCTTTGCTCTGGCACTGGTGGGCTAGCCGAGGGCAAAAACATGAGGCTCTGGCAAAGACAAAACAGGACTTGCAGATCACAGCCTGGGATACCTGTTGATGGACACTGTGTAAATACCTGGAAGGTGGTGGGAGATGTCCTTGGCAGCCACCACAGAGCTGCCCTGTGAGCCTCACCGTGACTTGTACCACACAGCATCAAATCTTTATGTTGGGATCACGTAACAATGTATCTCTGTTGCCCAAATTTAGCTGTAAACTCTGAGCAAGCATTTTCTAACAAGTATTTCTGGCTTAACGTATTTAGCAAGTATTTTTGGCTTACGCAAACCTGCATACCCAGGCTGCTGTCTCAGCTGAGTCTGAGGAGCGATCAGAAATACGAGCTGTGATGAAATCTGTGCATATTTCAGTTTATGGGCTAGGGGGATGCAGGGAGAGAGCAACACCTGTATTTCTTCACCACCGTTTACTGACAGAAATTTCTAGACTGTTTGATGTCTGTCTGTCTGAGAGGCTCTCGTTTGAATAGAATGGAAAGGGGTGTTGCCTACACGACAGGTAGGAGCAGAGTCTTTCTCGGTGAATTCAGGATACTGCATGGCACAATAATTTTTGTGCATCCAGAGTGGAGCCAGGGCTTCTGGTAAGTGCGGAGAAGCGCTTTCCTGGAAGCTGCTGTAACACCTCCTGGTGAAAACCACAGTGGGTGAGCCTGGTCTCATTTCTCACATGCAGCTCGTTCTCATTTTGGCCGTGCTGGTAGCGGTGACGGGGTCTGAAGCTACTCTAATTCATGCTGTGGACAGTTTGTGACAATAAGGGCTTTTTGTTTCAGAGGCAAAAAAAAGACCAACTCCAAGTTGGTCCAAGTTCTGTGTAGTTCATGATGAGAAGCCTGTAAACTGGCAGTGATGCCTCAAAGCAGTGGGGCTTGGGTGGCTGAGGCAGTCACGCCAGGCTGAGCCTCTGGGCGTTAGCGCTCAAATCTTAGCTACACCAAACCAAGCTGTGGCTGTTGTGAATCTGCTCTTAAAATCATCTTACTCTGCTCCAGAATAGGATTAGGTTTTTGTTTTCTCCTCATCCACAGTTCCTAGGATAGCCTCCCGCAGCGACTAACTAGCCTTTCAGATGTTAGAGACAGGGGAAAAGTGAAGCTCTTTTTCCTGAGGGACTGCCTCTTGGCCTGCTTCTACCCCTACATGGAAAAAAAATAGCTAGATTTTCACTTCCTAAAAATCTTCTCTACATGAGAACACATTCTTTAGTCAGTCTTGTGTTTTCTTACCTGTGTGCAATCACTTCCTTCAGTCTTTCCCAGAAGTCACATTTTCTTGCAATTGTTCTCTTTGTTTTTCTCTGACACCACTCCGGCTAGTACTTCTATAAAATTTCATGCCTCTAAGTGAAGAAATGTTTTGATTACAAGAGCAGGATAGTTGGCTACTCTTCTTTATGCAGAACAGCTGTTACAGAAACAAGACCTGCAACGTTTTTTGCAGCAGCACCAAGTCCTGGGTGACAATAATGCTAATTTGTTTCCTGCCATATTGCTGCCTTTACCCATTTTCACTTTTTCCTTCCGTTAGTTTAAAACTTAGTGGAGCCTTTTCATAGTGACATCTCATATTATCGAGCGCATTTGGAGCTCCGGTTCTATCACCTCTCCTGGCTGCAGCTCTAACACAGCAAAGCTCTCGCTAGTGCCTCTTGTAAGAATAGGAAATCTGAGGAAGGGCTAGGTTGCTTGACAACATCAAGAGTTAAGGCTTCAGTGAATAATTGGGGAGGGTGTGGGACATCAAGGTTAAATTGGAAGTTGTGGTCAAAAGTGGCTAAAAGCAAAGCCAGTGTGCATGACAACTGGTGTGAGTAAGCGGGAGGATGAACGGTCCTTTGCTGTTTCACCAGACAGCAAAAAACACAATATAAGAAAACAGAAAGAAAGCTGAATTCTAGCTAAGTCTCCTGAAAATTTGAGTTCTCATTGAGCTATGTCTCTAGGCAGTCACAATACTGTGTTTTACTGTACAAACTGAGCCAATAAAGGTTTTTGCAAGAAGTACCATTATAGTAACAAATTACATTTGATTTTGCAAAATTCACAACTGTAGCATGGTATCTACATCAGTCTGTACTTTTGTAATGTATTGTGCCTGGATACAAAGGTTTGGGGTTTTTATATTTGTTTTTTAGCAAGATTTACTTTAGACCAAAAGAAAAATCATTATGATGTAAATTCAAAAAGAAAATTTTAGTGTGTCTATTACTTGCGGATTGCTGCTGGACCTGTCTGTGCAGTGCCAGAATAATTCCCCAAGGCTCCAGAACTCTACTGTTAGCTTTCTAATCAAACGTAAACCTAGGAGGAAAAGCCTGACTTATAACCCTCTTACTTTTTATAATAGAAGTAAATCGAAAACGATCCTTCAAAATGCAAACTTCTCTGTGCTAAAATTAGAATTAAAAAGTCATAGAACCAAACAATTAAAGAAGGCTACATATCTATAAAATACATTCGTATGTGTAAGTAGTGGGTTTTGGTCTTCAAATTGTCTAGAATTTTGCCTAAAAATTTACTTGCAAGATAGTCACAAATTAACATTTTCCTTCTCACTGGCAACCCTGTTGTCAGGGTTCTCAGTGATTCATATTCAATTACTCCCTGAGCATATAATATTCCCAATTTTTGTATTAAAAAAAAAAAAAAAGAAAAATCAGAGGAACTGAGAGATGAAAAAAAAAATTCCATTGACATAAGAGGTTTCATTGTCTTTAAACTGAAGAAACTCATGGCATAAAGTGGCCCCTCAAAGAGACCTTGGTGCCTCCTAAAAGACTTTGGCCAGCCAAAAGTCGTCTGGGAACAGATCCTGGAGGGATGTGGAATCCCACTGGCACCGGAGCACTTCAGCTGCTGCGCAAATACAGAGGAACAATTCCGCCTGACTGGAAACACATTCCAGGTGCTAGATGCCACCAAAATTCCTCTGTAGACTTCAGCAAAACACCAGTTCCACCAAGAAAATTATTTACTTGAAGTTCATTCAACCCATCCTAAACAGCACAGATCTTTGTAAGAAGTACGCTTAGACGTTCCTGTAACAAATCTACACTACTACAATAACGTGGTCTTCAAGACCTAGAAAGCACTTCTTCAGCTTTGTTTTCACAAAAGCAGCTCCCTCCTCCAGTTTGACAGTCCTGATTCACGTTAACTGTTATACACCCTGAAAATTCAGCTCCTAAGACATCACTGGTCTCAAATATCAGATAAAACAATTAATGAAATGCAGTAAGAAGTCAGTTCACATCACAATGTCCCCAAAGCCTTCCTGTTAAAGAAACGGGCAAATAAGCTGTGGGAGATGACAAAACCCACTTACACTTAATCACATTTCTATACTTCTGCATACTACATCCAATATAACTTCACCATAAAACTCTCTTTTGTAGCTTTTGTCTTACTATTTGACAACAAGACTCTGAGTAGGGTGTTCATCTGTCCTTCGCATCTACTGCAATATCAACAGTGACATCGTTTTTACTTTCTTATTTACTCTTACTAATAGATATTTTTACCCTTACTAATATTTTCCTAGTCACTAAGTTGCCACTGTCCTGTCCGGAGCGCTGTGTACCCGGCAACTACGGCTTGCCACTTTGGAAGTGGCTTGTCATAGTGCCGCTGGTTTTTCATCTTTGCATAATCTTGAAAACAACACTTTTTCCTGTAGTAATTAGGCACTGCATATTGTAAAGCAAAACAAACAGGATGACAACAAGCAAACTACAGAGGGCTTTTGCATAATTTTCTGAACGACTTTGATGCCAGCATTTAATTATTATCCTTCAACTACCAAACTTCCTTCACATATTCCTATTCCTTTACTGGTTATCTGGGCACCACTATGGAGAGGTGATCAGAGAACCAGGCTCTCCAAGTACATGATGCAGTGCATGCACAGGACAAAATGATGGTCCAAACTCTCAAGAGTTTACAAGACAAATTGACACGGAGCCTGGGCTTGAATCCATGTCTTCAAGCAAGGCAGGCAGACTTGAATCCCCATACGGAGGCTTATGCTTGAGAGTATCAACTAGGCTAAAACTCAAATGGGAGCTTAAATCTTAGACATAGAAATAATGAGGTCAAAAGAATAGGCTAGGAGAACTGTTTAAAGCAGAATTTGTGGAGCATATCAAAGGCAAAGAAAGCATTAAAACGGCTCACCTGATTTGAACCAAAGCCATTTTTATATCCCACCTCCAACAATGGCCACTAGCAGATACGGAAAAAAAAAAAAGTGTAAGAAATTGTGTTGGGTTTGCGTGGCAAGGTTTTGGTAATGGGGCACTGGCTACAGGGGTGGCTTCTGTGAGAAGCTGCTAGAAGCTCCCCCTGTGTCTGACAGAGCCAATGCCAGTTGGCTCCAAGATGGACCCGCCCCTGGCCAAGCCCAAGCCAATCAGCACCTCTGTGATAACATAGTTAAGAAGGAAAAAAACAAGTTAGAGAGCGCTTTTGCAGCCAGAGAGAGGAGTGAGAAGATGTAAGAAACTCTGCAGACACCCAGGTCAGTGCAGAAGGAGGGGCAGGAGGAGCTCCAGGCACCGGAGCAGAGATCCCCCTCCAGCCCCTGGTGAAAACCATGGTGAGGCAGGCTGTCCCCCTGCAGCCCATGGAGGAAGGATGAGGGGGTGTAGAGATTCCACCTGCAGTCCATGGAGGACCCCACGCCGGAGCAGGTGGAGGCACCTGAAGGAGGCTGTGACCCCATGGGAAGCCCAGGCTGGAGCAGGCTCCTGGCAGGACCTGTGGACCCGTGGAGAGAGGAGCCCAGGCTGGAGCAGGTTTGCTGGCAGGACTTGTGACCCCGTGGGGGACCCATGCTGGAGCAGTCTGCTCCTGAAGGCCTGCACCCTGTGGGAGAGACCACACTGGAGCGGTTCGTGAAGGACTGTAGCCCATGGAAGAGTCTCCGTATTGGAGCAGGGGAACCATGAGAGGAGTCCTCCCCCTGAGGATGAAGCAGCAGCAGAAACGACGTGTGATGAACTGACCGTAACCCCCATTCCCCGTCCCCCTGTGCTGTTGAGGGGGAGGAGGTTGAAGCTGGGAGTGAAGTTGAGCCTGGGAAGATGGGAGGGGTGGGGGGAGGTGTGTTAAGATTTGATTTTATTTCTCATTGCTCTACTCTGTTTTGTTTAGTAATAAATTAGATTAATTTTCTCTCTAAGTTCAGTCTGGTTTGCTCATGACGATAATTAGTGAGTGATCTCTCCCTGTCCTTATCTCGGCCCAAGCTTTTCGTTATACTTCTCCTCCCCATCCCGCTGGGGGAGGGGTGAGCAAGTGGCCACGTGGTGCTCTGCTGCCGGCTGGGCCTAAACCACAACAGAAATACACTTCTTTGTACGGAAGTAAATACAGTTTTTGTACAAGAGAGGATAAAAACCATGGAAGGACAGCTGGGACGAGCTGTGAAGATGAGTAGGAAAGGACATGCCCTGGGGTTGGTAGACAGAATCTGCAAAGTTCAGATGAAGACTGAATATGAGAGCCCAGAGATGCCCCACTGAAGGCAGCATTCAGCTTTGTGTCCCTTTTGTTGTGCTCCGTGGTTGTAAGGAAGGCTGGTTTGATAGCCAGAGATTCCAGAGAATGCATCACTTAACTTAGAGGGATTTAATCTGTGAGGGTCTGCCAGTGAGTTGTTAACAACTTGTGGATGCATTTGTGACTGCAGCAAAAAGAAGCAGGAGAAAAATCTCAGTCGGAATCCGCTGGGATTCCTTAAAGAAAAGCCAGATAGAGGCAAAGGGAATCCCTTGAGAAGACCGCAAATCACAACAGAGGAAATCACAGGATAGAAGGAACAGAGATTGACAAACGGGGCACAGAAGGAACAGGATGCAATTGGAAGCGTAAGTGAGATCCTGGGAGGAGTCCTGAAGGTAGGGGACACTACAACCATGGGAAGAGAGACACGTGGCTCAAAGACAGCTACAGCCATGTAACAGGTCAGTGGATGAGGTAAGCCACAGGTGAAGGGAAAGGTGGAGGCAAGCCACTAGAGGAGGAAAAGGAGGGGAACTAGGAAAAAAGCATGGGTGAGTGAGACAAAATCCAGTTTTCCTTAAAACCAGTCAAAGGCTGAAGAGAATAAGATAAAGGGGGAAAATATCTAAAGACCATTTAACCTTATTTTGTTTAAAGACTTATGAGCAGACACTGATCATTCAACAAGTGATTCATTAGAGCAGTATGAAGAGTTAGAACTGTGACTTTCATGTGAACGTCACCCATGAACTGCACTGCGATATGGTTTTCCTGCACTGTTTCAACTTCTCTGATCAAATTCTCTTGGCTAGTTTCGATCTTTTCTGGCACAGCTGTATTTGAGCAGGGGAACTTTTCTCTTTTTCAAGGACAATTTCTAAGTGTGACCTGAGCGGAGGCCATGTGAGGGTTCCCACCTGTTTTGTGGATTTCAGAGCCAAAGAGCATCATGTTGGCAGCTTACTGCTCACCTGCGAAGGCAGCTCCCTGTCTCAGTGAGAAACAGTCTAACCCCTAACTGGTCTTCTACTAGTTTTCATTATTTTGCAAAGAATTAGATTGTGATTTCAGAAACTAGATTATAGTTTAGCTCTTCAGCCAAAATTAGCTCTTCTAGATCCCCAGGCTAGTTAGCAAGCCTCTGTTCTTTTTGACACAAATTAGTAGAGGCCAACATTTATCAAGGGCTTTACGTTTTTACAGCATGCTTGGATTAGAACTGCTGAGCCAGACAGGAACACATTTTCTGTCGCTTGATTAAGTGGGAAGGAGGAAGGGACTTGAACTATGGCAGCACAGCTATTACTCACTGACTCTCGCTGATGGAGTTCCCAGTTCTGCTTCATTTTGACTCCCTTTGGCAGATAAAGCTTCCCGCTGCTACTGTTGCTACTATCAAATTCATATTCAAACCCAAATGCTCCATCTCACAGCGTGAAAGCTGTGTGAAATGATTCTCTGACTTGGTGTCTCTGAAAATAACTCCACTGCACTGGTTGAATTAATCATAATGAAGTAGGAATGAAAATTAGCGGCATGAACACTTCCATTTTTCTTTGGAAATCTAGGAGTTTATTAACAAAGCTCACTTAAGTCCTGTAGAGGAGAGAAGGATAAGAGTATGTGATCACATAAAGACTGTTGTAATCTATGTATACAGATGTGGTCCATTAAAAAGCAGCAAAATAAACCTTACTGTACAGTTTTCCCAGCGTCTCAGCTCTTAGCTCTGCAACCTGACATGCTGGTACTAAAAGCGTGGCAAGTGCTCACTGTTTTGTTTTGTTGAGTCCGTCCTACTTGCAGCTCACTGCCTCTTTCCTGTGATCTAGAGAAGACACATGTTTGGATATGAATTCACACGGACCTTATTTCTCACCTGCCAAGAAAAAACTTGTTATAGGACAGCACTTAAAATACACACAAAAAAATCTCCAAATGCTGCACCATTAATTAGGACAAAGAGAAAGAAAATGCAATCCAGAAACTCTTTGGTTACAAACTGCAAGGACCCCGAGCGCAGCCCCCCATGGGTGCAGCTGGCATGGCTGCGGGGGGCCCTGGGTGCCCCCAGGGGGGTGCGAGCTGGACCCAGGAGCTGCTTTCAGTCAAGGCCCTGCAGGAAACCCTGGTCCCAGCAGGATCTGGCTGATCCCAGCTGTGGGTTCCAGCCCATCCCTGTCCCCACGGAGAAAGCCCTGGACATGGCTGTAAAACCATACAAGCGGAACATCTGGATTTACAGCAAAAAACAGGTTTTACCCACAGGCTTCCTTGCAAATTTGAAGGTTATTTATCTCAAACTAAAAAGCTATTTTTAACAGAGCTATCAGCAAACTAGTAGATCTGGTTTCAGCACCCTCTGAGAGAGCCCGATTAGACCCCTCTGCTCCGCAGCCCTCACTCTTTACTACATGCTGGCCGTTTTGTTTTAGCTTGGAGTTATTTTCTGACTGCTGAAAAATATGGAAGGTCTGTCATGCTGATTTGTCACATTGAAGTGATTTAACAAATTGCCTTGTCAAACTGAAAGGAGCTCTGTAGGTTTCCTCAACAGCTAACTTAAAATAGCATCTCACTTGGCTTGTTACAGACAAATACGCAATGGTTACATTTAATATTGGGCAAGCAGCAGGTAGACTTTGGCTGTAGACTTTGGCTTTAGAAAGGTGCTGAACTGTTATACTTTAGACCCCCAAAACATGCAAGAAATTCCTCTCATTGTAGGAAAGAAAACAGATTTCTGGGTTATGTTACAGAATTTGTCCAGTTCTTTTAAACTATAACTAAATTATGTATATAAACTAAGAAGGAACCAAGAAGGTAACTGGTATAAACCAGCAAAACAAAGAGATCCTCTGCCTGTATTACTCTATTATAGTTAAGCATTACACATCTATCTATGTAGCTATCTAAAGAAAGGTAGAAGGGGGTTTTCTGCCATTCTACGACTGGTCCTATGAAGGAGTATGAGGAAATGGGATCTGTAAACTAGACTGAGCTCAAGAGACTTCCTCAGGGTTCCCTTGCGTAAATACTTTTGATTGGGACATGCTGTCATTTTCTTTCCCCTTTTTACATTTCACTCAGCTGAGTCAGAATAAAAAAGGAAGGCTCTTTTTCCTCATCATGGGAAAGAGTAAGGCTGATGGGTGCACGGCACTATGCGTCCCGTAGGGACTGACAGCCGCAAATACACTGCATCCCTTTCGCTTTGACTTTACTCCCTGGATTGAGGCCTGCAGCAGGATCCTGAGGCCAGCCTGCAAGTTTTAATATGCCCCATTTTCACGGACCCATACCACTCCTGTATAAGGTGAAAAAAAATTTAAATAATTTCTTATGTGTTAAAGAACAGAAAAAGAAGGCAGAGTTGTGCACATCCACCTCAGCATGGGACTACCCCGCTTTCTTCAGAGCCATCACTGTGAGGGTGCAGGAGCAGCAGGGCTGCCCCACGGGCTGCACACCAACTGCATGAGCAAAAAGCAGTGGTGTGTCCTTTCTCAAGGACTTCCTTGGCTCCAAAATCCTAGATGCCCCCAACACAGACACTATCAGCTGTCTCAGGAAGGGTTGAGACTTAGCGTAGTGATCACCTGGCAGACCCTGGATGCAGGTATGCGCAATTGCTTTTCCTGCAGAAGGGTAATCCAGGATTGATTGTGAAAGTCATGAAGCTTCTCTCACCGTTTTGTCTTCATTTTCAGAAGAGAAAAAACCCTTTCATGAGACAAAAACAACATAGTGAGATCCAGATATGATGGCTAAACACTGTCACATGCTCAGCCCTGAGCAACAAAAAGCAGGGTCTCCCTCTGCCAGTGTGTGGTGGGTTGACCCTGGCTGGGGGCCAGGTGCCCACCAGAGCTGCTCTATCACTCCCCCTCCTTCACTAGACAGGGGAGAAAAAAGTACAACGAAAAGCTTGTGGGTTGAGATAAGGACAGGGAGAGATCACTCACTAATTATCATCATGAGCAAAACAGACTGAACTTAGAAAATTCATCTAATTTATTACTAAGCAAAACAGAGTAGAGCAATGAGAAATAAAATCAAATCTTAAAACACCTCCCCCCACCCCTCCCATCTTCCCGGGCTTAACTTCACTCCCGGCTTCAACCTCCTCCCCACTCAGCAGCACAGGGGGACGGGGAATGGGGGTTACGGTCAGTTCATCTCACGGTGTTTGTGCCGCTTCTTCATCCTCAGGGGGAGGACTCCTCTCATCATTCCCCTGCTCCAGCATGGAGTCCCTCTCACAGGAGACAGTCCTTCACGAACTTCTCCAACATGAGTCCTTCCCACAGGCTGCAGTCCTTCATGAACTGCCCCAGCGTAGTCTGTCCCATGGGGTGCAGACCTTCAGGAGCAGACTGCTCCAGCGTGGGTCCCCCATGGGGTCACAAGTCCTGCCAGCAAACCTGCTCCAGCCTGGGCTCCTCTCTCCACGGGGCCACAGGTCCTGCCAGGAGCCTGCTCCAGCCTGGGCTTCCCACGGGCCACAGCCTCCTTCAGGTGCCTCCACCTGCTCCGGCGTGGGGTCCTCCACGGGCTGCAGGTGGAATCTCTACACCCCCTCATCCTTCCTCCATGGGCTGCAGGGGGACAGCCTGCCTCACCATGGCCTTCACCAGGGGCTGCAGGGGGATCTCTGCTCCGGTGCCTGGAGCTCCTCCTGCCCCTCCTTCTGCACTGACCTGGGTGTCTGCAGAGTTTCTTACATCTTCTCACTCCTCTCTCTGGCTGCAAAAGCTCCCTCTAACTTGTTTTTTCCCTTCTTAACTATGTTATCACAGAGGCGCTGATGGGCTTGGCCTTGGCCAGCGGCGGGTCCATCTTGGAGCCAGCTGGCATTGGCTCTGTCAGACACAGGGGGAGCTTCTAGCAGCTTCTCACAGAAGCCACCCCTGTAGCCAGTGCCCCATTACCAAAACCTTGCCACGCAAACCCAACACACAGGGGCAGAGCAATTTCTTTCAAGAAGATGTAGAAACATACTTTTAGGAGGCATGAGGGTCCAGATAGGCACAGCGTTGCCTGCCAGTGATTTTTCTGCAACCTACACAGTATTGTTATCATTCAGTTATCCAACCTCCATTTACACCCAGCTTGGAGAGAAAAAAAAAAAAGTTTAAACGTGCATGGTATGCAAAGATGACACATGTATTCAAGCATCTAGTGTAAACTAACAAGTTGGGAGGTAGCTATCATCTCAGCTTTGGAATAGATTTACAGTCACTGAGAAGGGCTGAGTGTGGGATTTCCAGTAGAGTGGAGTAGCTGGACTTCCCTAAATTATCAATAAAGCAGCCCCAAGCCTCAAACTTTCCTCTCCCTTTTCCTTCAAAGCACCAGTGTGCTTTGTACACATATGAAGTGTAAGCACAAATGACAGCACCTCTGTGGGTCCTGACTGCCCTTCTGAGGTTTACATGAATTGTTTGTATCTTCTCCACAGAGGCAGGAGATGTAACCCAAGCAATTTTGGATGCCTGACTGAATTACACAAACTATGGCCATGGAAGATCTACAGAGCCACATTTCCCAGCTCCTCACACTCCCTCTTCACCCTGGGGCCACCTGAATCCCAAAGTTTCAATCACAGCTGCAGGTGATTATATTCAGGGGCAGATCTCAACTTACACTTCAGGTCTCAGGAGAATTCAGACTGGGTCCTTTTCATTACAGGACATGAATTACATCTCTTGGGTTTAACTGAAAAAAAATAAATGTTACTTCTCTCTATTGCTCATCCCAGATTGTTTACCTTGGTCCTTCTGGTGAGTAGCTTTTGCCAAGCGTTTGTTCCCCATGGATTATAGGGCAGAGCAGAAGTGTCGCTCCCCAGACACTCGCCCCGCCATGCCTGCAGCGTTCCCTTCCTTGTAGCTGTGAAGCCCCGAGCTTGAAAATGGCGCGTTAGCCAGTGCCAAGCAGACAGGCTTCCCAACACAACCATTACTGGGAAGGATGGAAATGCAAAGTACTTCCTATCTGAACCTTACCCCCCACCCCGATAAGTATGTCAAGGGAAGGCATATACCACCTGCATTAGCTTGGAAGTTCACAAGGATTATCTTGCGAGTGCATAGTGCCTTCTGGTGTGTCTTTACACAGGTGCAGTTCAGGTTGCAAATACTTCAGGGGCTGGGTTTGATCATTGGGTTAGTTTTGTTCAAGCCTACTTCCACCAGCCCCCAGTCGTCTTTGCATTTTCATATTTAAGATCAGATTTACAAAAAAAAAAAACAAACAAAACCCACAAAGACAAGTGATAAGCCCATGTACAAAACTGAATAATAATAACAACTACAAAGCAAGCCATTGTCTCAGTGAAAAGCACTGGTTTCAAGGAGTAATGTATTAAACCTAAGTAGGCTAACAAAGGCTTCTCTGTTCCTCTAAAATCAGATCTGAAAGCTGCTCAAAATCTGTATGCGGTCTCTGGATGGCACTGTGACTCTATATAACAATTAATCTACAATGAACAGCCCTGTTAAAAAAGCATTTGCATTGCCAATTGGGTAAGAATTCACAGCTGCCAAGTGACTAGCTTCCAGTTCTTTATATATCAGACATGTAATAATAGCTGTATTTATACTGCTTAATTACTTCTTGGGTCACAACACAAGCTTGTGCTTCACAAGATATCCTCTTCAGTTCGTTCACAGTTAATACTGCAAACACAGCTAGCTGGGTACTGTTACATGTTCTTTCCTAAGTAAAGTGAATTAGCTAATTAGGGACTCACTTGACTACCATTCAGTCCCTGTACTCTCAGGATGTAGTATCTAGAGCCAGGTTGTTATGTCTGATTACAAACACTTAACTGAAGGGTTAATTGGCTGTTCACAACTGTTGGGTATCTGTGTGATCAATCATTGTTAGTGAATTCACTGCTAGCCATCATCTTGCTAAAGGCATAGACAGATACACAATCCAATGTCTTAAATCAGTAGAGATAATATTTTTTCTGCTTCCAGAGTGGAAATGAACACCTTTTAAAAGTAGAAAAAGATAAATCAACTTTCCAATCTATATTACTATTCAGAATTGCTACTTGCAGAAACACTGGTGTAGGTAGTGGGTGATGCACAAACTAAAAGCAGGTTCAAGATCACAGGCATCTCCTATATTATCAGAGAGACTGGAATTTAGTCACCCTCTGATTTATATTGATAAAAACTTCTAACATTATTTCCTTAATGAAAAGCAGCATGATAGCTGTCATAATGAAAGATCAAACTCAGCATTTTGGATAATTATTCTGTGTGTTTGGGCTGCAGTTGGATATCAGCTCTAAGGATGTTACAGAGTTAGGATGAGAGAACACAGTTTTCTGCAAAGCAGCTTAATCTGTTCCAATTCACTGAGAAGACCAGTGTATTATATAATCCTTTCTCATCTGTAATAAATACAATGTTTAAATAGTGGTACGTGTTATCATTATGTGAGCGCACTATGTTTCAACAGGAGATATAGACAAATGTTGTAATAAAGACATAACGGTAGGAATAAAGTTATCAAGTAAAAATAACAAATTCTTTGTGGTCACATACCAAAGAGTCCTAAGCTGTTCTGCCACTCACCACCAGACTGTGAAGCTGTGCGGCTGTCCTAACTTCAAGTCAGATGTTTCCCATTTGCACAAAGATGATTTCAGATCTCATCAAGAACAAAGTATCATTAGTTGTTTTTTATATTACTAATAGTCAGGGGCAAACTTAACTTGCATGCTTGTCATCTTTAAGAGTATTTGGGCTTTTTCTTCAGTGAAAGGGGAGATTTTTCAGGATTCTTATATCACAAGTTTGTTTATTTATTAGTAGGAGTCATTAGGCTAGTTGAATGCTCCTGATCAATGCGGTATATTTAAACTTTGAGAATAACAGACTGAGAAGACTTGATGTTTCATGAGATTGATCATATAAAAATATCATCAAAGCTAAACAATATTTTATAAAACAAAGCCTGATACGGTAGTTGATTAAAGATTTGCCTAATGTTTTGTCTGAAAAATGTTTTCCCTTTCACTTTTTTGAGGAAGATAATGTTTTTAGAATGAAGTAAATATTTTGCTGTGAATTGCGTGCAAGTCAAGAATATAAGATCTAGAAACAAACTTTACCGATTCACAAAGGATAGAATGAGTTCTTTAAGAGAAATACAGTGATTAGTAGTGACATGCTAACAGAAGAAAATCTATCCAGATTTAGGTGGGTCAGGATAGTGGCTGGAGACACCTTCATTTAGGTAACAGTGATCTTTTAATCCAGTTCTCAAAGAACTGGTCCAAGTCTGGTCATACATATGCATTTGTTTAGAATCATTCTCTCTGTTCTCAACACTAGGTGGATTTCAGTAGGTAGAAAGTTTTCTTTTGAAATTAATCTTTATTGTAACAACATTCAAGACTGAGAATTAAGTGGTTAGTTGTATGGCACTGTTCTGTACATAAACACTCCCCTGTTTGTTAAGTACATATTTATAGCCTGGGATGAGCACTCGTAACTGAACTGTGGTTATATGTATGTAGTTACTTTGGTGGTTTCTGAAGAGTAAAACAACGCTTTCCAGAGCAACCTGAGTGTTTCAGTATTGCAAAATCTGCTACATTATTTACAGTAAACAGGACCTTGACAGGTCAGAATGACTCTGAATCTAATCCAGCAGAGTGCTCAATGCAACCTTACCTTTAAATATGCAAATACTCCTGCTGAGATCAATACATGCATGTAAAACAAAATATATGCTACTAAGTGCTTTGCTGAATCGTGACTAGAATGCACGAAACCTGCAGGATTACATCACACAGGGCTTATTTCCGTTGCCCTTAATACTTCTACTGATAATTATGGGAATATCACTTTTAAGGCCATTACAGGCTGAAAAGTATAACAATTTAGTCTAAGAAATTAAGTAATATAAAATTTCAACAGACTGTATATTGCATGTTTTGCCACTAGGAAACATACATAGAGAAAGTGGGATTTTACATTTTAGAACAACAATCCCAGACAGAAAATTGCTTTTACATGCAGCTGGATAGTATTCTTTCCAACCTGAACTTTTATTTTGGTTTTTTGGTGATCTCTACAGAAATAGCATAGTCAGAGATCTACTTGTACTTGACAAAACAAATTATAGTCATTTGTTTGACAAGCGCATCTATTACAGACTTGATATGGTTATAGAACTATGACAGAATTCATTTCGCTATTGATTCAGAAATACATATCTACTCTTTCTTCTTCTGGTACTCACAGCTTTAAAACCATGAAGAATGCCATAGTGGGTAGGAACCTGTCCAGCCTGTTTTAGACTCTTCCAGTGCAGTAGTGACAGAAACGGTCAGTGACCATTTCAAAAGAAAAGGATTTCAGGCTCCTGTCACAAGACAGACATAGGGCTAAAAGCAAGATCTTGATGTGGCCAGGCTCTTGCATCACCTTCTCTGTAGCAAGTTCATTCCCCACAGACAGCCTATCTCTGGATCCTTGAGATTCAGTAAGTACCAAATCAATCCCCATGGCTACAGTCATGGACGGGCCTTAATTTTAAGTACTTTTCATGGCTCAACTTGGAAGGTGAAGGGCATAATTACAACTACTTCAGTGGTGCAAAGTGTTTTCACATGTGCAACTATTTGCAGAGCCATTTGTATTGGCACAAACACTGCCCGCCATATTCTGTGTCTCAGTGGGAGCTGGGATATATTTTGTATTCAGCTGTAGGTCAGAGATTCTGCAGTTAATCTAGTAAATAGAAGAGATTTATTTGGTCTAAATTGTCCCTCAATTTTCTGATACCTTTGCCATCCCGTACATGTTCTGAGGGTCTCTACTGCTTACACAGTAGCTTTTCGTTTTCTCTTCTAGGCTTTTGCAGGAGTGCAGAAGAGAAATTCATCAGTTGAGGTGGGTGGGAAGAGACTGAACAAGATTTTAAGCAGGAAAGAGTAGAGGTGCAATTAGAGGAGGCCTAAATTGGACTCCTAATCCCTGCAGCAGCTTTTGCAGAGACACCCCAAAACCCCTGCACAGCCCAACCTACCCTGTGTTTGGAATTTCCTTCCAGCCAGAGGTAGCTTGACTGAATTGTGTCATTAACAAAGATGTCTGGATCCACTCAAATTGGGTGCCAGAGAGACAGGTTCCCGTGCTGACTGAGGTGGCCATCATGAGTCCTAGGTGGAAAAGCACGTATGTTGGAGAAAAGGCTCTAAAGGTCTTCTGGTCTCTCAGCAACCAAAGTGGGAAAAGATGGCCTTACCAAAGGGAACACTTAACATTTCCATCCACCAGTACTTTATGTCTCCTGTTCTTCCCTTTGGCCTTCTTCCCTCAGTTAAGAGTGGTCTACAGATTTTGGCAAGAGATAACTGAAACTGATAAATGAGCTTAACTTACCATGGGAACACTCAAACCTTTCTTCTGCTCATTTACTGAAACATGGTTAGGGTTTCAGTGAATTAATTTGTCTTGCTTTTGCAATGACTTGTCACCTCACCTGCCAATTTGCTCTTTCATATTTTCCTGGGCATGAGAAAATTTGCTAGTGAGAAAAAAAGAAACAAAAAAAACCCCAACCCAACCCCCCCCCCCCCCCCCCCCCCGCCCCCAAAAGGCAAAGCTATTTGGTGAAGCAGTCTGAAGTATCTTGGGGTTGGTGGAGAGAGAGAGGAATTAAGATGTATTGAAGTGGTGAGATGCAACAAGATGCACACTGCTTGGTTCCAGGCATGCTTTCTTTCAGCCAAGAAGTGCACACTAGCCAGGAAATGAACTTTTAAAAATCCTGCTGCTTCTAGGAGATAATCAACAAGATGATACCTCAAAGCATTCACACAGGTTAACTTCCCCACTAACTAAAAAAAATTTTACTCTGTGGAAAAGAGGATTTCATACCACCTAGTTTAGACAGAGTTTTCTTCTCTGAGGATGGAGAGAAGTAAATAGGTAGGTATTTATTTCCCTTCACTATCTATATTAATGGATTAGCCCAGCACAAGCTGTAGCACATAAAAGCACTTCAGTGCTGACCGCTGAAGTCTGTGGTGAGTTGACCCTGTCTGGAGGCCAGGTGCCCACCGAGCTGCTCTATCACTCCCCTCCTCAGCAGGACAGGGAAGGGAGAAAAATAAGAAAAAGAAAAACCCACAACAAAACTTGTGGGTCAAGATAAAGGCAGTTTAATAAAGCAAAAGAAAAAGAAGTAAAAGGCCATGCATGGAAGCGAGGGGAGGGGGGGAAGAAAGTATTTATTCTTTACTTCCCATCAGCAGACCATGTCCAACCGCTTCCTGGGAAGCAGGGCTTCAGTACTCCTCACAGCGGTTACTCCGGAAGACAAATGTAAATAACAAAAGCCGTCCCTTCTTCCTCCTTTCTCTTAGCTTCTATTGCTGAGCAGACGTGATATGGTATGGAACATCCCTGTGGTCAGTTGGGGTCAGCTCTCCTGGCTGTGTCCCCTCCCAAGACCTTGCCCACCCCCAGCCTGCTGGTGAGGGGGCTGTTGGAGAGACACAGCCGTGGTGCTGTGCCAGCGCTGCTCGGCAGCACCCAAAACACCAGTGCGTTACCAACACCTTGCTGGTGCCCGTATGCAGCACAGCGCTGCGAGGGCTGCTGTGGGGAAAATTAACTCCACCTCAGCCAGACCCAGTGCAGTGCGATATACTTACCAAGGTTGGAGCAAACATGGTTATTTACGAGTTGCTCAAATGGAGTCAGTAGTGTTTTGTTCTGGTGTCCTAGGCTAACATTAGCTCAGGCAATAGTCAACTAAACAGACAGAGGCTAGAGCAATCGTGTAGTCTCAGGAGCTGATAGCAGTGCTGATACAAGAGTTACTGGCCATTTGCTTTGCTGGGTAGGGGTGAATATCAGATTAGAAGTGACAGATCAGGTGACACTAAGCAGACAGCTTGCTGATGGGAGCTAAACCACATACAGCCAGCCGCTCTCTTACTCACCTCATAACCCTAACAAGTCTATAAAGAGGGTGGGAGATAAGCTAAAGAAGAGCCAAGACATGCAGGGTATAATTTACCAAACCTGAGGGCTCTCCAACTTAAAGAAATCTTTGTTCTTTAGGAAGCCAGAGAGGTCTGCCCCAAATCTCTGCAGTTCATACTACACCTCTACTTAAAGTCCCTTTTGAAGGCTGTGGCTCCCAAAGGTCCCTTACAGAGAACAGCTCGCAGGAGCAGCGCTCTTTACAGCGGAGCAGGAAATGCCACAGCATTTACAGCAGTCTGGCCTTTTTATTGAAGCTTCTTGATCGCTGGTTTAAGGCAGCCACGCTGCATTTCTCTGGCCCAGCAGCAGGCCAGCATGACACGGGAGGCAAGATGCAGCAGGCAAGGTGAAGTATCCATCACCCAGACCACCGAGGCTGTAGTGCAATCACTTGCCAAAGTGCAAGACGGCTTCAGTCCCTCCAGCTGCAAATCTCCCAATAGCTGCTATGCTGTCACTCAGGGGATGTTTACAAGCATCTCTCAGTCATTTTTAATTAACCAGGCTTTAGTTAAATTTAATAGAAGTTATCATGCTCCGTAGGTAAGACAGCTGCCAGGACACACCTATTACATCAAATCCTCAGAGGACTGCAGTAGAGGAACACACTATGTATCATGTATATCTTTAGACACAGGAATTACATTCAGTTAATACTCTAATTCAAGACTGCAGTCCTCAAAACATACCCTCACATCTCACTGACACTATTAAGAGCTGAAATTTCTGCCGTATTTCTCGAAAAAACTAAAATCAATTCTCAACCTTCTCACACACTCAGAGATGCTGCTATTTGAGGTATGAGGTATAGCAGGGTTGAACTTAGGCTCTGAAGGCATTTGTTAGCGGTGGAGTGAGCAGAAAACTATTCTGCATTTCAGTTTCTATCTATAAAACAGAGATGCTGTCTCTTCTCTGTATCATAAGAACATCATATCTATATACACACTTTAAGACCTGGATACTGCAGTGAAAAAAGACCAAACCCACACTCCTGGGTATGTGTAGGACTTGGGAGGTAACCTGCTTCATGCATGGACTGCAATCTGTCCTCTCAAGTCTGTCTGCATAGCAGCTCCTGACATGGCTCTGAACCATCTCCATCACTGTCAGATTTCAGGGACAGGCCCCACTTCTAGTCATTAAGTCATACTTTCTTAGTAGTTTATATTAAAGTACCATATGCAAAGCATGAAACACACAAGGCTCCTCCTGAGCAGCTTGCCCATCTGCTGTAGGCAGGCAACGCTCAAAGTCCATACCAGCTTGCTCCTTTTTCTCCTTGATTTAGCGAAACGTGGGATGTATTAGTCTTCAACTGAATATGTTTCACTTGCTCCTACCTCCTCCCTGTCCCCCTCCCCGCCAAATTGTCTTACTACTTACTATGCGTACAAAATTACAGCAAATTGATCTCATCTGAATTTGAAATAATCTCTGCATTAGCCTTGCTTTCTTAAAAACTTTAGTTTTCAACAACACCTTTTATGACCTCAAACTTAGTCTGAGATTCTGTATTTCAGTCTTCAAGGAATCGTCACGTTTTTCCTGTTATGCTGCTAGGAGGTTGTGCTTTCTCCATTTCCAGACCTGAAATTAAAGAAAAGCACCTTTTCATTTATAATGGGAAAGACTGGCCTTTCTTTATAAAAACAACTGCAATATTGATACATTTTATGTTCTGAGGATGAGGCACATTTGAACTTGCAGAATTCTTGATGAACATCTGCATTTGTCCCAGTTTTATGCAAAATGCTCGTTCTTAACCAGACATTCAATTTTGTAAGAGGAATCTAAAATTTGGTAACCCTCCTATACTTTCACAGGCCAAATCAAGACTTCTTGTTACCTTTGGAGTCTATTTAATTATAATCAGCTTGGCTTTTGGTCTGTCTGCCTCTGAAGGAGAACAGATACTTATTAAAATTGATCTGTGCATAAGAGTGCCTCCATCAGGTCACTGCTTGTGGCTTGTGGTTCTGCTTAGTGAACCTCCAGCTATTTCAGAAGACCCTAATGACTTTCAAGACTTTTGATCATTTTTGTACACATTTTGCAGAGTGTTGAACAGCTACCCCTTCCCACCTGCCATTTACTGTTCTCTAGCGCAGAAGCACATTGTTATTCCATGTAGGAGTAATGCAGTTCAATGGAGGAAGCCAAACACCAGAAATAATCAAAGTAAATGGTTTACATATTACCAATGGGATGCAGATTCTTTCTCACCACCTAGGAAAATAAATGCCTGTTTTTTGTTTTTGTTTTTGTTCTTTTTTTTCCCCAGGCTGTTTGCAACATCAGAGAAACCCCACAGTTTTATGGGTCACAGGAAATGTTTATCAGGTCTTGGAACATTTAATATTGGCTGTCTTCAGACACAGCACTTCAATAATTAAAAAAATTAATTGAGCAGCTCAAAAGGCAATGCGGCATCACAAGCACCTTCTGCTGAATAACTGCATACTGTATCCTTGCTGCCATCACAGGCCGTACCTTTTCTGGGAAGCCGTTTTAGACTTGGAGCAAATTAAGGCAGTTTACCTCTGAATTTTTGTCTCAAATCTTTTAAAAACTCCATTTACACTTTGTTTTGTTTTTGCTGGTTTGTTTTTTTGATAAAACACATAGAGTGCAGGAGCTGGGTGGGATTCTTGGGCTCGATCTGAAGCCCCTGTACTTCAAGCCATTCCCTGGCAGCAAGGCATTTTCTATAAACTTCAAGTACTTACCAAGTGTATTGTTTCTAGGGCATAAATTCAGTTCTATCATAACAGCTAAAATTATAGTTACAAACTACTTTCCAAATTTCATGTGTGTGAGCTTTTAATTTATGCTGAATGCTTGACTCTATTTCACCAGCTTGTTTTTCAGAAAAAGAAATGGAAGCAGAACCTTCTGGAACACTCCTCCTCACTCATCCACAAAGTAATTTGCAGACATCCATAATAAGAGAGCATAGAAACCAAAACCAATTAATTGAAAAATAATTGAAAAGCCATTAAAGTGATCTGCAGAACCTTATAAATAAAAGGCAATTTAAAAAATGGAAGCATGACATTTGTAATTAAATATTATATGATAGAAGTTTACATTTCTTATTCCATAAAGCTTTCAGGTTAATTATGATGCCCAATTTTTGAAAAGTGTACTGATTAAAAAGGGAAGAAGAAATAAATCTTGTTTTCCTCTTAGGAGATATACCCGTCTTGATTACAAAAGCAAGAATTTACATTTAAACCTCAGTTCTCTTAAGTTAGCTGAAATGCTCCATCTTTTCTCCACCTACTTCTTCTTCAATGCCTCTTGCACAATAATGTGGTGATTGTTTTGACTATGAACATTAAAAGGGCAAATTGAATTTTATCTGTTCTGCAGAAGTATTAATATACTCTTAGGCCTGTTCCACATCCAGCCAGCTGCTTTCCACAGTCCTAACCTAAAAATCACCTGTCGCTCATTGCAGTGATTATTATGGATAAACTTGCAAAAAGAGAGTGATTTTGATCCCCTTCCTTGGTTGTGTGTTCTCCCAAGATACCTGAATTACCTCTCAGATAGTTCTGTAGGCTCTCAACTTTTGGTGAAGAAATCTTTAGCTATTTTTCAATTAAAAATGTGCTGGAAAGACAGGCACTAATATGTAAACTGTATTTCTGCATTAACGTTGTCTCCTTGAGTGCAATTAATTCCTCTCTTCTCTGCCTCAGTTTCCTCTGTGGAATGAGAGGCAGAAATGACAGCTTTGCAAATACTTTGAACTGCACGAACAGAGAGGCATCAAATTAAAAAAGAAAACCAAGAAAACCCCAGCAGTTACCAGGCCACTCACCAGAGCATTGTGCTGCACAGGGTGTTCCAAGGAACGGGGGCACCTAGGTAACAGCAGCACCTCACCACCTCCTCCTTCTTGCCTAGTGAATTACAGGACACATTGAAAAACAGAGATATGCACTCAGGTGATCATATTACTTGAAAAAGTATTCAAATGGCAGAGCTCAGATGCTTTTCTTCATTTAGCTGAGAAAGAAACATCATCAAAATACCGAAAGAAAGCAGAAATTCTTAAAAACTTTCATGCAAAATGATACCCAGATCAAAAAGTCTTCAGTGGATTTAGTACCATTGGGAGACTCTTCTCAAGTCTCAAGCGGACACGTTTGAGTGACAGCCATTATGAAGAGAGCAGAGGTCATACACTCCCAGCTTCTTGTCCCGCTCCCAGTGCTTTATATCCATCTCAAGTTTTTTTGCTCATACTTTTGAAAGCAGTTCAAAAGCATTTTTTTAGCATTTTTTTATTGTGCCAGCTGCTTATTCCTGGTGTTATCTAATAGGATTAGGGGGATGCAGAAGGTGAGGATGCACCGCTCCTGTAATACTTTGGGAGATTAAATGTTTTCTTTGTAACATTTTAAAGTCTTATTTCATTTTGCACCAATTTATAATAGAATGATTTCTCCCCTCCCTTCCTTCCCCACCTCCTCCTATGTTTGAAGAGTGGTGTGTCACCTTGAAAAACAGCATGTGGGATCTAGATGAGAGAAGCGGGAGAGAAAAGCTTTCAGGAGTGGATTTGTGATCCTGTGGGAATCAAAAGCGTAAATCTCAAAAGCACAGGATTAACTATAATCTCAGATTTCAATATGAGAAGTAATGAAACTGTATGCTCTTCTACATTCTTGTTAAAAGTAAAACTAGTTTTCTCCTTAGAATGATAGTGACAAAAACATCAGGTAAGATTTATCATTGTATCTCAGAAACAATTCAAAAGGAACCTGATACCTTTGCAAGAATTCTGCGGTTTTTGTAACTACTTCCCTTTATTCTAAGAATAAATAATTTCCAACAAGTTGAATAGTGAGATATTAAGAAACCCCACTGCCTTCCAGTTAATTAGAAGCATACTGGCACAGGAGGCCATAGATCCATCTACACAACCTTATATAGAAATTAAGATGTATTACCTAACAATCCTGTTAATAGCCTTGTTCACATTCCTACGTCTGAATGCAATCTAAGTGACAGCAGATATAAGATATTGCTCTAGGTAAGGACATACTGCTGTAACAGATACCTCTGAAAGCCTTCATCCCTTCCCTGAGCAGAGCATTTGGAGAGGAAGAAAGATCAGGGAGTGGAATATTTAAATAGACATAAAGGCCATGGCAGGTGCACTTCACAGGAGGCATTGCTTACTTTAATTTTGTCTCAGCTGCTTTCAGATACAAAACAGAGTGCATTTACTTAGGAAAGTGGCCAGGCTTCAGTTGGCTTTCACACCAGCTAGCAACTAAATAGGCTTGACCTTGTACAGGCTCTTTAGGAAGGATATGCAGGGCAGACGAAGAGAGGATGCTGCCCTCAACATCAGTGACCAGCTGGAGTGCATGGAGCTCCATGTGGGGATGGATGAGGAGCTGACCAAGAGCTTATGGGTCCGGATTAAAGGGAGTGCTGGGGCAGGGGACACCATAGCAGGGGTCTGCTACAGGCCACCTGACCAGGGAGACCAAGCAGATGAGGCCCTTTATAGGCAGATAGAAGCAGCCTCACGTTCCCAAGCCCTGGTCCTTATGGGGGACTTCAGCCACTCTAATATGTGATAGAAGGACAACACAGCAGAGCACAAGCAATCCAGGAAGTTCCTGGAATGTGTTGATGACAACTTTCTCCTCCAAGTGATAGAGGAGCCCATGAAGAGAGGTGCCATGCTGGATCTTGTTCTCACCAACAAGGAGGGCCTGGTAGGGGATATGAAGCTCAAATGTAGCCTTGGCTGCAGTGACCACGAAATGGTGGAGTTCAAGATCCTCAGGGCAGCGAGGAGGGCACGCAGCAAGCTCACTACCCTGGACTTCAGGAGAGCAGACTTTGGCCTCTTCAGGGATTTGCTTGGTAGAATACCATGGAACAAAGCTCCAGAGGGAAGAGGGGCCCAAGACAGCTGGCTAAAATTCAAGGGTCACATCCTCCAAGCTCAGGAGTGATGCATCCCAACAAAGAAGAAGTCAGGCAAAAACACCAATAGGCCCCCATGGACGAACAAGGAGCTCCTGGGCAAAGTCAAACAAAAAAAAGGAAGCCTACAGAGGGTGGAAGCAAGGGCAGGTAGCCTGGGAGGAGTACAGAGAAATTGTCCAGACAGCCAGGGATCAGGTTAGGAAAGCCAAAGCCCTGATAGAATTAAATGTGGCCAGGGATGTTAAGGACAACAAGAAAAGTTCCTATAGGTATGTTCGTGATAAAAGGAGGACGAAGGAAAATGTGGGTCCCATCCAGAATGAAACAGGTGACCCGGTTACCCAGGATATGGAGAAGGCTGAGGTACTCAACAACTTCTTTGCCTCAGTCTTCACCAGCAAGTGCTCAAGCCACACTGCCCAGGTCACAGAAGGCAAAGGCAGGGACTGGGAGAATGCAGAACCTCCCACTGTAGGAGAAGATCAGGTTCGAGACCATCTAAGGAACCTGAAGGTGCACAAGTCCATGGGACTGATGAGATGCATCTGTGGGTCTTGAGGAAACTGGCGGATGAAGTGGCCAGGCTGCTCTCCATCATATTTGAGAAGTCCTGGCAGTCTGGCGAAGTTCCCACCGACTGGAAGAGGGGAAACATAACCCCTATTTTTAAGAAGGGAAAAAAAGGAAGACCCAGGCCAGTCAGTCTCACCTCCGTGCCTGGCAAGATCATGGAGCAGATCCTCCTGGAGACTATGCTCAGGCACATGGAAAATGAGGAGGTGATTGGTGACAGCCAACATGGCTTCACTAAGGGCAAATCGTGCCTGACAGATTTGGTGGCCTTCTATGATGGGATTACAGCGTCGGTGGACAAGGGAAGGGCAACTGACATCATCTACCTGGTCTTGTGCAAGGCATTTGACACTGCCCCGCACGACATCCTTGTCTCTAAATTGGAGAGACATGGATTCGATGGATGGACCACTCAGAGGATAAGGAATTGGCTGCATGGTCATAGTCAGAGAGTTGTGGTCAACGGCTCAATGTTCAAGTGGAGAACAGTGACAAGTGGCGTTCCTCAGGGGTCAGTACTGGGACCGGCACTGTTTAACATCTTCGTCAGCGACATGGACAGTGGGATTGAGTGCATCCTCAGCAAGTTTGCTGACAACACCAAGCTGTGTGGTGTGGTCGACAATGCTGGAGGGAAGGGATGCCCTCCAGAGGGACCTTGACAGGCTGGAGAGGTGGGCCAGTGCGAACCGCATGAACTTCAACAAAGCCAAGTGCAAGGTCCTGCACGTGGGTCGGCACAACCCCAAGCATGACTATAGGCTGGGCGAGGAATGGATTGTAAGCAGCCCTGAGGAGAAGAAAGACTTGGGGGTATTGATTGATGAGAAGCTCAACATGAGCCGGCAGTGTACGCTTGCAGCCCAGAAAGCCACCCGTGTCCTGGGCTGCATCAAAAGAGGTGTGACCAGCAGGTCGAGGGAGGTGATCCTGCCCCTCTACCCCACTCTTGTGAGACCCCACCTGGAGTACTGCGTCCAGCTCTGGGGGCCCCAGTACAGGAGAGACATGGAGCTGTTGGAGCGAGTCCAGAGGAGGGCCACGAAGCTGATCAGAGGGCTGGAGCACCTCTCCTGTGAGGACAGGCTGAGAGAGTTGGGATTGTTCAGCCTGGAGAAGAGAAGGCTCCGGGGAGATCTAATTGTGGCTTCCCAGTACCTGAAGGGGCCTACAGGAAAGCTGGTGAGGGACCGTTTATCAGGGGGTGTAGTGACAGGACAAGGGGTAATGGGTTTAAGCTGAAGGAGGGTCGATTTAGATTAGATGTTAGGAAGAAATTCTTTACTGTGAGGGTGGTGAGGCACTGGAACAGGTTGCCCAGAGAGGTTGTGGATGCCCCATCCCTGGAAGTGTTCAAGGCCAGGTTGGATGGGGCTTTGGGCAACGTGGTCTAGTGGAGGGTGTCCCTGCCCATGGCAGGGGGGTTGGAACTAGATGATCTTTAAGGTCCCTTCCAACCCAAATCACTGTATGATTCTGCTGCATGCAGGAGGCTCTTACTGTTACACATGACACAAGTCAGTGCTATTAGGAAGCAGTGTTATTCCCACACTGCAGACACATGCCAAGAGCTCTTAAAGAAGTGAAACTAAACCTCAAGTGCTTGGTCAGAAGAGTTCCAGGTCCAGGTTGTGTTCAAGAAGGCTTAACTCTTTACCCTCTAAGTCACTGAATCTGTTAATGCACACACCAATTACTGTAAGAGAAAAAGAGCAGCTCTCAGTTATACGGGTTGCTTTGCATTTTAGCTTTAAATTTATCCTCCTTAGACTTTTCTGAATCCTGGCTCTTTCACCCTTTCTTTCCTGTTCTCTACCTGGTTTCACCTTTCCTTCCAAATGTGCATTCTGCTGGATTTTAACTTCTTACTTTCCCAGTTATAATTTTGATCTACATGTGGGGAAATTTAATGGTCAAGAACAGCAACTAGTGAAAAGTCAAAGCTGCTGGAATGAGCCAAGTTGTGCAAGCTGACAGTTAGGTAAGAAACCTGCCTTTCACTTATTTACTTCAGCAGCTCCCACAGCAGATAGCTCAATTTGCTATCAGTAGGAAGATGCTCAGTGTCACTCTAGAGATTCCCATCCATCCTCCTCCACTAATCTTTGGGAGCATTTGGCTTGAAAGAGTCATTACATCCCGAATCCATCTCGCTCAGCCTCTCTATTATGCCATATATTTTATTAGCATCTGTGACATGACTGAAGCATTCGTGGTTTCATTCATAACCTCTACAAAACCCAGCTACAGACATCGCTGATAAATGAAGCTCCAAGTTCTACGTGAAACATTATTACATAATACATCAGTTCTATGTCAGAGCCACTGATGTTTTTATGGCCTCTCTGTTCAGAGTAATGGGCCTGTACTCACATAGCCTTCATAATTTGAATGGCAAGCATCTTTTAGATTGACAAAGTCATTTATAAAACCTGCGACATGAGTCAAGGCTAGTTATGTAAATCAGAAGTTTTTCTTGAAGTGAGAATTGCCGTTGCTTTCTGTTGATGAATGTGGTCTGCGCGTTCTCTGGAGAAACTCCTAATCCCTAACAGTATCCTGGAAATAGCATTATGCTAATGAAAGCCATTTTTAACTTGTAATCCTACCCAATTAAATTTGAGCAATGGCTTTTTTTATATGGACATAGGTAGCTTAATTTCCAGAGCAATTCCTTTCTCATGCCGTAACCGACGTTAAGATCCCACAAATTCTGAGGCACAGCACCTGCAACAGCTGTTCTCAGTCATGACAAAATGCATGCTCCTTACTTTGGCCCAAAATAGTCTGAAAAATAAAGGTTGAGATAAAGAAAAGAGTCTTTAACAAAGTATTTCTGAACCCTCTTGGTAGACCCGAACAATACTTTTTTAAGCTGAAGAAAACAAGTTGTGCGAGCCAACACAGGCAGCATGCAGGAACAACCACAAAACCATGGATGAAATGCAAAGAGGAAATTTATTTCCGTTACCTTGCCAACTGGGAGATGTCAGAAGCAGCACCCGGGCAGAGGCACACAAGCGGGAACGCAGGCACGGCGGAGCTCGGTCCTTGCTAGAGAGAGTTTTCCAGCCTACTGCTTTCACCCGTGTATCAGGGATTCACGCAGGCACGTTTTGCCATTGTGCTTTGATCTTTCCCACGGCAGGAATCTCAAGCATGTTCGATAGGATGCCTCTACCACAGGCCTATGTTATCTAAACACAGATGTTCTACTCATCAAGCACACAAGACTAAAACAATGATTAGTATGATATATGTGTTTTTCTACACCCCAGCTGCCAGTCACTTAAGCGTATTTGCAATCATCCTCGCCAATCTTACATTATTTTCCCACACAAGTCACATATTGCTAAGAAATAGCTGCTTTTTTTCCTCTAAAATACGTTTTTAAACGTCTCTTACATGCATCTCCCATGTGTAAATTATGGAAAATTTGATTGAATGCACGGAGGTGACCACTTGCAAGCAACACCAGATTTGGTGAATGAACTCAAACTCTGTATTGCTCTAGTTCTTGCTACAGGTCCCTTTTTTTTCTTTTGTTCTGAATTTGTCGCATTTCCCATCCTGTTGCTTTGCCAAAATCCTGATTATCTGAACAAAAAGATGCTCCAGCAATGTTCATGCATGACATGATACTGCATTCTCTCTTGCTGTCCTTGTTACCTAAATGTGAAGGAAGTATGCTACATAATGAAAGTTGTGTCTTAAAACTTCAGTGTGAAAACAACTGTTTTGCAGTGTTATTCTGATCTGGGAAACAGGGAAACTGGAAGAAAGTTCAGGCAGTTTATCATTATAAACCACTCAACCCTAAGATGTTGAACTTGATCGCCTCAAGTTTTTCTGTGACTCAACTTTCTCGTTAACCCTGTTATTCTAATGTTCCACCAAAACGTGAAGTAGTATTTTAAGACAGGTTTAGGAAAATGGTCGAAAAGTTCTGGGTCCATCTCAAATCTTAAAATATCCAAATGGGAATGTTTCCTGTTGACTGCTGATGGTGAAAATGGGGGAAGAGATTCCCTTTTGATGTGAGGCTACTCAGAATGGTTCTGAATCACTCTTCCCCTCCTACCACCGAAGCAGGGAGGGTCTCAGTGGCAAATACCCAGCACGCTCCCCTCCGAGCCTGTTGCAATCTCTGGTTTATTAATGGGAGGCAGGAACTTTCCATAATTTAAGCTTTTACTGTGTTCCCATTAAAGACTATGTTTTGATCTCCTTTTATATTCAAAAGGAAGAAAGATGAGCTTTCAAAATGCTTAGAGTTGTTTTATTATCAGAAGATATTATCTAAGAAAAGCAGCTATAAGATTTAAATAACTTCAAGTGGCCATTTAGAGATCTGCAAAGCATTCAGTCTTTTCATATTATTTAACTATTGTAGGACTCATTCAATAGCCATGAAAGACTAGAAGAAGTATTTCTAAATCAATGAGTTATTGGGAAAAATCTAGTAGGTTGGTGAAGATAACCTACCTACCCTCTCTTCATTTTAATGTTTCATGTTCAGCTAATTAGCACTTTCTAATGCAAAACTATTTCACAGCATTTGCATTCTAAGTGCTGGAGAGGGAACATCACCAGGTTTGGACATTGGTGTATTCAAATTTTAGGAAATGTTTAAACATGAGGGGGGGAAAAAGGCACCATTTATAGGCTCGGTAGCTGTGCTGCTGAAGAAGACAAAGGTAACTAAAAGATACTTCAGCTTAATGCTTTCCCAAAAGAAGAGCACTTGAAAATAGCTTAGTAGATATTGCCTATGAGCTCCATGAACCCAAAACCTTTACTTAGTAGGGGGGCAGAACACACAAAGGCCTTCTCTAGTCTCAGTTCATTTTTAGCTGTACCTACTGTGTCCCTGACACTCTGCAACCACAGATACACATAGTCCCTCCTCCAGGATGCTTTCTGCCCTCAGAGAAAGGAGACTGCTGGGCAGAAAAAGCCATAAATCGTAACAGTGACAAGATTTTACATAAATATTATAGCAGTTGTGCATGTAAACAGCTGAGTTACTCTGGGAGCCTGACACTGAGAACTAGAATGTAAAGAAATGCATATGTGCGTATACATGCATATGTATATATGCAAATGTATCTTAGTCCAGAACACTTTAAGTGCAAAATAGTCACATTGGTAGATTGTCCAATATTTATAATATATAAAAAATTTGTTCTTTATTCCTCTCCATGTTTTTGTAGTAATGTTTGGCAAACAATGTAATACTAATGGTCACTTATGTACAGCATCTAGTTTTTGAAACAGCACACCTCTTTCTGGCATCCCAGGAACTTTAACATCCTTGCCTCAACTTTAGATGTAATAACTTAGTTATGAGAAAATCTAACTCTGAGTCTTTTAAGATGTACGTTTACCACCGCAAGTACAAAATAATGCATTAAATAACTCAATATTTCCTTTTTGTTCTTTCCAGCTTCAAAGAAAATCTCCGTCTGCTAGATTACAGTCACAGCCATCAAGAGATACCCTGATATCTGTGGACAGGAACATTAGAAGTCTGAGTACCAAGAGTGAAAGATGAATGACCTCAAACTAAAAAAAAAAAATAATTATGTTCTCCTCTTATTCTTCCTGTACCTTGCCAGTAGGCATAGTGCATTTTATATTGAAAAATGTACTGATTTAGCACTGCATACAAGTAGCATAAGCTGCACTTGTTTTTTCTTGAGACCCTTAGAATTTAATTTTGTATAGCAACTTGCCAGCCAGGCTCAGAGCCAACAGGATACTTCAGTTTCCTGGAATTAAGGTGACCCCCAAGTCTTATGGATATAAAGGCACTAGTTATTTTATTGCAAATGTTGACCTCCTCAAGCACTAAGGGTGCAAATATCATGTGCAAGCTTCACCGACCACCCAGCTGATCTAGTGGGCACTTCTCACAGCAGCGTATTTTTTTAGATCTACCATTCAGGTCAAGTACTAGCTGGATGTTTGCCTTCAGTATGCATCCGTTCATTAATGCTTTTGATTAGATGCTATGTTCTTTTCCATTTCACGTCAAACAATATGCAGTACTTCTGTGAAGGTATTACTGCTCATAGAGATAGCTAAAAACCCAAGAAAAATACTCAGCAATTATGGACCAACCTCATAGCTCCTGGTAGGATAATCCATTAATATGCAATAGTCACTGAACACCACAAACCACTGTTTTTTCTTTCCCCTCCTGTTAAAATAGTATGTTGTTGTTCACTAGCACCAGAAATAACAACCAGCTCCTATAATTCCTGTTAGTTTCATTAGCCAGCATTTGCAAAAATAGTCAGGAATTTTTATACTTACCTGGACTCGATGGAGCTACCATGCACATTCCATGGACTGTACTCCATACGATCATCTTCCATGCAGGTTTGCTCTTGGATGTGCCAGAGCAATGCCTGATTCTCAGTCACTTGACCAGGAGCCGTGACAGCCTAGACACATCGCATACCATCTAGCACGGTAACAGCCGACAGAGCAAGAGACAGACAACTCTTATGGATCTGTTTCATTTCTGTCCCTGCAGTGAAACAGGAGTTATGTCTCCCTCATCTGTGGAAGGATTTGAATTTAACAGGTACAACAATCTACTGTTGCTAGCATGAACAACCTACTGAAAAGATAGCTCTGCATGGAACTGCATTTTACTAGACTCTGTGAAAATTTTCTATTTAGGATAGGAAGACTTTCAGAAAACTCAGGGTGACACAAAAATGTAGCAAATAAGAAGAAAATGATGGCGAAGTTTGTCAGTCCTAGGAAACTTCCCGAAGCTTTTAATCCAAGGTAGCGAAAACTCTGAAATAAAATTCTTTTGCACCAAAGCTTAAAACATAGGCAAGAATATTGAAACAGGATTTTTCATAGAACATTTTGAAGCCAGATGGTCACCAAACCCAAGTCTTTCTCACAGTCATTTTCAGCACAGTGGCATTCTCCGATTTGCAGTGGTTTTGCTGAAGTGAGAACCCCCCCCCCGCCAACCCAAAGCCACATACATATCTGATTGGTTTTTAAGCTAATTTGTGTTTGTAAACTGGTTTGGTAAGCTAGTTCTGTGTTGAAGTACCTTACAAAAGATAAGTATTCAAAACAAATACGGATACGTGCATATGGAGAATTCACCCGGGTTTTCACTTTTTCTTCGGACAGCCTTGCATGAGAAGGAATAAAAGACACAGGAAGAAACAGGTTGTGTTACCTACTTAAATTTTCAGTTACAAGGCAGGTATTTCCTGCAAAGCAGAAAGGGAGCAGATTAGGTAAACAAGCTGTTTCCTTCAGCCAGAGAATTTCCAAACTATGTCTCTGCTTGGGTTATGGATTTGCACAATATCCAGAATTTATCTAGTACTGTCATTTTAACACCAGATTATAGTATTCATGTGATCTGCATGCATTCCCCCGCCTCCCGCATCTCCTTTTCCACGTACGATTAGGCTTCAGACAAATTCTAGAAGTAAACCCAAGCAATTTCCAAATGCAACTCCATTTCAAGATCACTTGATGGTAAAAAGCGAGAGTTTGCTTTTCGTGATCCCTCTTACAGAGGCACAGTAATGAAGCAAGTGCTAGAGCCAAGAGCAGCAGAGCTGGAAGTGTAGCTACAAGAATATACAGAACTGTTTCAAGAATAATTAGGCCCTGGGTTGCCAGCACTGACCAAACGCTGAGAACTCTTAATGGCTGAGTTCACTTGAAATTGTAATACCTGCCCTAGTATATGGCATTTCAGTGGATCACATCCCACCTTTTCTGGGTTCGAAACAGCTCACTGAAGGAGAGATTCATTTGCCCTGCTATGTCCCGCTAAAACCATTGAGGCGAAGGGTGTCCCGACATCAGTCCTCCTGGAGTCTGTTCTGTTCGCCACAAGGCAGTTCACTACTTCATTAGAAATTGTCATTCAAAATGAAAGTGTGGGGGAAGGAGGAAGCAGGGTTCACATACTGTTCTCACAACCCCCGGTAGTGAAGTCCCTTTTTTAGCCTAGAATTGCCGTGTTAACCCTACTCTGTATGGAGGTTGCCGGTATCTCCTCCAGCAGTTAGTTTATGCGCCCACCGAGCAACTCCCTAAATCGTTTGTGCAGCTCCTGGTTAATGAGTCTGAGCTTGCTTGACTTGGAGCTCCTACAGGTTGTTTTCTTCCCGACTGACCCTCAAAAGGGAGATGGTTTCTCGCTCTCTTCCCTGACGTAAATTATTCCTAAGAATTAAAAGGAGAAATAATAAGGTGCAAGATACTGGCTGAGAGGTATTAATGTGGGGCCTGTCCCCATAGGAACCATCCTGCTGAGACCCTCAGGAGGAAACTAATTTTCCAGGACACGACATCTCCAGCCACACAGTGCTTTTGCTCTCAAAAAGACTGCTCAACTACTGCTACAAGGAGTCTGCACAGTAAGGTTAGCTAGCCTTTAATTTGTGCAGGAAACAAATATAGGCTTTAGCATCACTTATTTCTAACAGAGCTGAAATAGGGGATAGGAGTAGAGGACTGAATTAAGATTTGAAGAGGATATGGTGGATTATATCAGCTTGAATTACAAAGGTTTAAACAGGCTTATCAGCTAGTCAGGCAGCCAAGATGAAGAAACTAGATTATTCACCATGCGGCAGTGCTGCTAACAAGGGTTGGATATCATGAAAGGTCAACGACCTTTTCTGATATCTTTGGCATTTATCTTCTTAACTGTTATCTAAGTTCTCTAAATTACTTACCTGCGTTCAACAAGTCACGCAGAATCCGGCCTCACAAATCCCTTCGTGATTTCCGAGACACCTTTCATGCCCCCTGACAGTCCCAGAGCTGTTCTCCAGAAGCTGACCGCTAGCCACATTACTTAATGCCCCCCCCAAAAAGTATCTTCCACTAGAGTGCTCTCAGGCTTGTGGAGAAATACTACCATACAGAGGCAGGCAGCATTTTGGACAGAGAGGAGGCAGCTGGCACCAGTTCACTGAAGTCTTCAGCAAGTCACTTAACATCTCAGCAGGGGCTAACCAGTTGCAGTACGTGCTAGCTGCTTGCTACAGGTAAGGAAAGGAAATATTCCAGCCCCTGGAGAACTTGCCTGAGCCTGCTTAAAGCACCAACAGTTTTCCCTTTGCTTCCTCCACTTTCCTATTCAATTCACCACACTTCTCTTTCCCTGCATCTCCTCACATCTCATTTCAACAGCAATACAAATCCTTCTTTCCCTTTACTTCTGGGCCCTCTTTTTTTATAGAAGTGTCCCTTTTCATCCAGGTAACTTCGGTGCTCTTCGTTGCTTGGCTATATATCTTTGTTGCCCCAATTACTGCTCCTTGCCACATATTTTTCCACTTCCTTTACATTTATGTATTATTTTCATTTCATAGCCTCCTATCTCTTCAGTCCTTCTTCCATTTAGTGTTTTCATTTTCCCTTGTAGACCCGCTCCGAGTAATAAATACTTGGTTTGATAATTAACTCAGAAGAGCATTTCACTTTTTCTTCCCAACTCCTTTTGCTAAAAACACATTATGCACTTGTTGCAGTAGCAGCCAGAGGATGCCACAGAAATGAGGGTTTCTATTGTGCTAAGCACTGTAAAGGCACATTAGTCTGACTACTTGTAGTCACAAGACACTTTGTCCTTTGAAGAAGTTCAAGGTTTGTAAAAGCATTGACCCGAAAGGGGACAAAAAGTAAAGCGTTTAAAATGAGATTCTGAAAAGTAAGTAGGATTTATCCACAATTGTTAAGGGAAGAAATATGTTGTGAAGTGATGCTGAAACAGAAGAGCTTTCAAGAAATATTTCTTCAAGCTTTTCCAAAATGAAACATCAAAACAGTTTTTAATGAAAATTTTAGATCTTATTTGAAGTGACTTTCTGGTAGAAAACTCTTACTATAAATGTTGTTACCAACTCTAATTGTGAGCTTTCTAGGTAAGTTACTCAAAGAGGAAAAGGTGTATATTACCTTTCATACAGTCATCAGGTAAATTAAATTGGCAAATATAAAATTCAGCATCAAAAAAGAATGGCATTTTTGTGGGTACACACATCTATAAAGGTCATTTGTGCTAGACGTGAGAGGCAAATGGCTCTGCTCCGGCTCTGCCAGCCAGGAAATGAGCTGTTGCTGCCTTCATGTTCCATCAAAGGTTGTGGAGGACCGGCAAGAGCAAGGACGGGCTGCAGGGCACCAGTGACTGGTCCCAGGCAGAGCACGGTTGTGTCCCCTGCAGCACCCATGCTGTCAGCCTGCCCTGGACGTGGCCACGGGGCTCTGACCGGGGCTGCCAGAGGAGTTCAGGCCCCCAGGGGAAGGTCAAACCGTCCCCACCGGGGACACATGGGGCAGAAATGAAGGATGTGTCACTGCAGCGGTACAGAAAGAGCTGGCGGTTGTTCAATGCCAGTGGTTTATACAGGCTAACTAAGGTACCGGCATTCATGCAAAACACAGGCACTTGGGGTCCTGCCTCCCCCACGCTGCTACTGATCAGCTGCTGACTTCAGGTGCAGCGATTTCATCTCTGCTTCATCTGCCAGGGCCCCCGCTGTTCCCCCACCATCACCACCTTTGTGCCTGCGCCGGCAGCGCAGGGATCCAACTAAAGAATCAGTCTTCCACAAACTCCATGCGTGGCAGCAACCGGGAATTCTTTGAGACAGGGCTCATTTTATCTAGATGGCTTTTTTGGCCTTAGATACAAATGAAAATGTACATTAAAATATTATAATTACTACTAAACAAACAAACAACTTTGGAACCAAGACAACACGTGAAGTCTCACTATCCTACATGTTCCCAAAACTTCCCAGGACTAGAATTACAATACAAAAAAAGTATTTCCTAGAGGAAACTCAAGTTTAAAGACAAAATTTTAAGTCTTGTGGACTCATTGGCATGGAGCAAATGACAAATACACAGCTAGAAGACTTTTGTATTTCTGATTAGCTTTACTTTGTTAGAGTGTTAGATCTTCCAGGGTAAATCTTTCCTTGCAGTTCAAAACCAAACCTCCAAATTCTACCGGAAAAGAAAAAGTGTCACAAAGCAAACTGTTTCACACTTCCGTGCCTAAAGCATAATCTCTGCTGCAAGACATGCCTGAGCTTCACACCTGAAGAAAGAGGCACAAATTTCAAACACAAAGTGAAAACCCCGTAACAAACATGCTTTTTTTTTTTTTTTTTTACCTACCCACGTCTTCTTTCAATTCACTTGCTAAGTGAACAGGAAGCTGCAACAAAGTCTTACAATGAAATAAGAAAATAGCCTAAATAGAGCATAGAGCAAACAAGTGATGCCTTTGTCTGCCAGGCTTTGGCAGATATCTGTGACAAACTTAGAAACTTGACACAGTTGTATTTCCACACTTCCCCACTCTTGGATGAAAAACAAAGGGTATGTTGATAGTGAAAAACAGGTCTAAAGAGAGAATTATATAAGCATAAGGGCTGCTCCATAATAAGATGTTAAGTATTAAACATCCTTCCCTTCACAATGGAATAAAAAGAGCCAGTGCTTTCATCGGCTCCATAGATTTTCATACCAGCTGAAGGTATTTGGGCCCTAGTCCCTCACTGATACATGGCTGCTCTGCACGTTAGGCGAGAGGAGCCTCCATTTCCCCTATGCCCTGATCCCAAAGGCCGTGGTGTCTTTCTGCAGCTGCCACCTCTGTACTCCGCTCTTTGCTGCTACACATGGGTACCAGGCCAAAGAGGTTTTGGAGAGGAAGATGAAGATTATTTGCACTCAAAAAAAAAAAAAAAAGCAATCAAAACATTTAGATGTTGTTCAAACATTTAGAACCTCATGTGCCACAATCAACACTTTCCATTCCCTAGTATTATGTAGGAGAGCTCCGTTCGGGTGGTCTGTGTGCACTCCTCCAGTCCTGCTTTGGGGACTACTGTTTGCGAATGAGCATTAGTTGATCTGCACTTAGTCAAGAAGCAACCATCAAATGCTATCTACAATATAGGAAATAATCAGCTATGAAACATTTTGTGCTTGTATTGAAAGGGTCATATTTAAACACGTAAGGTGATGGAAATGTCAGCTGGTATAAGCTTACGATGCATAAAAGTCTCATGCGTTTCCTTTTGCTCATGTTTGTTTATGAGTCAGAGCAAGGTAAGGCAGCAGTACTTTCATTCCAATCTTATACTCCCCTGTCATCAGGAAGAACATGTTCAGAATAGCTGAATGATTCAGAATAGTTTTACTTGTCCCTTTTCCTCCCTTCCTCCCAGGAAAGGACATGCTTAATATTACCATGGTTCTAGATCTGATTTTTTCCTAGTTTAGAGATAATAGATATAAGCAGGAAAACAATAAACAAACAACCCCCCCAGTCTCTCTTTCGAATCCTCTGCATTAAACTGAACCCAATAGATTGTTCTGTTTCTGTGAAACAAGGTTTGTAAGAAGAAAATCCCTCTGACTCAACCAGATGATTAATGGAGGGAGGAAAACCCCAGGCTGGTAGCACTTCACTATCCAGAAGTTCACTTTTGGGTTTTTCCCCCAACCACAATAACCAGTCTAAGATTTTCTCTCCCTTGTTTATGTTCTGACTTTATTCAATCTGTCCATATCCATTAGAGATCACAGAAACGTAGGGGTGGAGAACATCCAGAATCTTTAAATTTGTAACTGTGATGGTTGCTGGATCTATAATTTTGGAATTGACTGGCAAGGGGTGGCCCAAGAAATGAATTGTATCCTAGATTCTAGTGCATAAACTGTGTACTTGATAGATGTACTGCTAACAGTACAAAAAGATGCTGCAAGCTGTATGAAGTGGGGGTGGAGAGAGAAAAGAGAGCAAAGATAGAACAACAAATAGTTAGGTGCTCCCACAAACTTACCTATACCTTAGCCTATAGCCCATGAACTTGCACTTCACTCAGAAACTGAATACCATCGTGTATAAACTTATTTTTCCATTAGTGACCTCTGGAACAACTCAGCACTAAGTGGTGCTGGTGTACAACAAAAGAGGCAGCCGTGTGCTTCTGTAAAATAGGAAGCGAGGCCATGCTCCTTCTTCATGTACCATCAAGCAGTAACAGGATAGAGATAGTACAACATACGAGACCCAAGTATCTGTGAAGGTCTCGTCACTCTTGTCAGAGCTCACTTAAGGCAAACTTTTCAATCAGAAAGATTAAGGAAACTTCTAACATATTTAAATATGAACTTTTTTAGACCAAGGGTGAGGTACTCACTCTCTTCCCCAAAAGAGAGTACTCAGGCAAATGCTTTAAATTCAGGAATTAGGGATTATGAATGATTCAACTTCATGCGCATTCTGGCACTGAACAAAATGCTCTGATGATGGAGAACCAGCCAGCGATGAGGACACAAAATTGAAAATACAGATACTCCTCCATAACAGAGTGGGGCATGTCAGGCTGACAGATCCAGAGAGGCAATGAGTACTCTAGAAACACTTTTCTCATTTTAAGATGATGCCAAATTTCTAAGGTGAACACAGTGCCTAGGAGCTGACAGCAAGAGGGCCCTCATAACCCACTCCCATGCACAACAAATGATGTCAATATGAAGTCCCTGAAGTTTGTGGAGTGTTTCCAGCATGGAGCACATAAAGCTGTCGGGTGAGGTTGTCACAAATCACTCAGCTTTCAGGCAGGAGGCTGAGGGGAGCTGGCACTCGAAAGAGACCATGACAGTCTGTGGAAGCCCGACATGCTTTTCGAAGCTGATACTGAAAGAAACTGCCATGACAATAAGAATTAGGCAGGCAGCTGATATATTCAGCAGGCACATCTATGCATATTGAGGGTGCTAATTAGGCCCCTTCTTTGCTGGGATTGCTGAGGGACAGAACAGATGGTGTACAGATAAAACGCACCGTCTTCTCTATCAGCACCATTACCAAGGGAAATCAATAGTTAAAACATCTTGCTACTGACAACCAAAATCCAGATTAAGCCCGCATTCAAGAAAGCCACCAACATCTTGACTAAGGAGAAGGAAAAGAAAAAAGAAGCTTTGCATACAAATGGTTCATTTTCTTCTGCATCAGTAGATGGTGCTCTTTATATTCTATTGCAGGTTACTTCCGAGAAATGGCGCTTGCATGTCTGGGGGTGAAATCTTTATCCACACACTCTTCTTCATCTCCTTAAATTGCCAGACCTTCTTCCCTCTAAAGTGGCTGGACACTAATCATATTAGTGCTCAATGGGTTCAACCAGGAACTTTAGATTAATCTGTCACGGTAAATAACTAAAGGAGTCAGGGAACATGTAGGATATCTATGCCCCTCCGGAAGGCTACCACTCAGTAAATACTAATGTGGTCCTTCCTTTGTAAGTGCTGCTAAAGGCGACTCTCTACGCTTCCGTCCGTGGTTGTCCTGGCAGGAATGTGCTGAGCGGCAGAGTGACACCACGTCTGACAAAGCCCAAATGACAGCGCTTGTGGGTGCACAGTGTTTAGAGCCAGCATACAAATTTGACACATCGGAGACACATCAAAACCACCCTGCACGCTTCTGTAACACCGCTTACTCCTATTAGGCTACCGGAATGCCAAACACCCTAAATCGTCACATTCAGATAAAATTTCCAAGTGCAGCATGAGCGAGGACACATCCTGGGAAACCCACACAAATACCAGCCCCTTCTCTGATCCCCAGAACAGAGGCTTCCATGGTCCAGCCAGTAGCAGAACCAGCTGTCCTCATCTCCACACGCAGGTACAGATGCCCTTGTCCTCTGGAAATGGAGCATCTGGGCATTTGTTCCAGTGGACTCACTGGAACTCAGGCAGGTGATGGAATATCACGCAGTCTTTAAATAGCCTGAGAGGCATGACGAAACAGAATCAATTTCTGGGATAATAGGAGGAAAATAAGTCCAAATATACACACACATAAATCAAGCAAGTTGGCACGCTTACATAAAAGTGCTATAAATAATGCAGTACTGTGCAGGACTCTTTGTCCTTTCCTAGCTGCCTTTTAAGTCTACGGCCTTCCACAACTGGCATTCATTTTTTCATGGCTTCCTACTGAATCTGGCACTACAAGTTGCTCTAAAGAAAATGTGTTTTATGAAGTGACCTGGATTTATTAAAAAGGAATTAAGCTATAGCACAAAATGCATCCAGCCCACGACAGTGAGACCACAAACCACAAACCGTGGCACCGACACCTCTACAATGTTTGTCAATCAGCTCTCCCATCAGAGAAAAAAAAAAAACCAACAACAAAGCCAACCCAAAAATTGCCCCCAAGCCCCGAGGAGGTATCTGTTACATTTACTACTGCCTTAATTCCATAGCAAACCTGCTCAGGGTGTTACTTTTCAGAGGCCTGAGACTGAGTCTTTTAAATCTCTGGCAGTGAAGGTAACCCACAAGGAACCACATGGAGAGAACTAAGACTTCCTCAAGAATTAGCTCCTCCACAGCTGCTCCCTTTTTAAACCTAGAAAAGCCTCCCTGATTTTTTGTTAGTTGTTAGTCTTTTGCCCTTGCGTACAGAGCCTGCTCTGTGCCCTCGGCTGCAGGTGGAGTATTTCCCCAGAGCAGGCGAGGGGGAGAAGCAACTAGCTGGAAAATCAGTCTCTTTCCCGTGTGGCAAGGTGCAACACTTCCAGAGATTTTTCCACATAAATGGATCAGGTTCATATGCCCATTACCTGTTTCCAACCTCCTGCCCCCGCCCCGACACAGTCCTTGTGTAAGGACTCAGTTTTGCTCTTGCAGCAGGCCTCCCAAAGATATCAAGAAGGACAGGTTCGCACCACCACCCAAGGCTCAATGCCTCCGGCTACTTTAAAGAAGCATGGCCTGCATCATGGGAACCTTTGTTATCTGTACTTACTGAAATGATTCGAGTTCTGCTCTGTGTCTTTCTCCCACATCTCTCTCTTTATTCCTAAATCTTGCCTCTCTTTTCCCTGCAGTATTACCCAGTTGCCCTTTCCAGCAAGACACATGCTCCCTTTCAACCTTTGATGTAACAGGTTCATCGTGAAACTCAAGTATCCATAACCTGAGGAATTTCCTGAGAGCAAAGGAATTCAGCTTCAAAACATGCTGCTGAAAAGCCTGTAGAGAGACAGGAACTCACTGTCTTGGTTTGCATTTTCACAATTTCTTTCTGTGCTAGAACATTCGCCTTGAGAAAGCACTGAATACGACACGAAGATAAATACAGCTTTGGCACTCAGTGCTCTCCGCTTTTTCGTTTGTCATTCTAATGAAGCAACACAAACCCCAGTACTTTTCTCCCAATGGAAGACATGTATCTGATAGCCCAGAAAATCCCCTTCTGTACCTTAAACTTCTGTCTCAGAAATGCCACCATGCTGTGGTAAACTGAATTATGTATCTTGACCTGACATTTACTGTACCTATATATTGGTTTGTTTTCACTCCATGCTCTGCTCTCTCAAGATAAGCCACCGTTTGAACGGAGATGGAGAAGGACATGGAAACAAAGGAGGATGAGACAATTCACTGGCACTGGGAAAAGACTGTAGCTCCTGCTCCGGGCACAGGGCTGGTTCTGCGTTTAGAGGCAGAAAGATGAGAACAAACCAGAACAGACCTGGCCGGAAAGGAAGGAGTTTGAAAAGCTCTCCAAATTAACACAGGTGGCTGCTGGAAGGATCTAAAGTTCTGGCTGCTCAGCTTATCATCAGAAGAAAGTCTTTGCACAAGACAGATGGATGTATTGACCATTTTAAAATCCTCTAATTAAATTGTAGTTTGGGTTAAGATAGCAGCAAAGTCTTTATGCTTGCCAGCAATCACAGACATTGGATGTAAAGCAGAACAGTTATTGATCCCGCCCCAGGATAACAAACATCTTCATCTTTGAGCTACAGCAAGGCAGCTGCCAACTAACTGGCAGCCCAGGGTGCTGGTGAGAGGGGAGCGCGATATGGCTGATCTGTACAAAATAACCCTGCAGTACGGTAATACAGGATCTCTCTGACCACTGAAGAAACTAGTTCACTCTAAGAAGTGCAATTGCATAATGACATCTGATTACTTGGCCAGCATTTTAAAGTTTTAAAGATTTGCATGCCCTCCCCTCTGCCTCTTAATAGGAGACTTCAGTGACATGCTGCTAAAGGCTCATGCATGCCAACAAGCCTCTGTTCTTTCTCCTGTTAGTGCTGTCAGGTCTCTCATATGGGCTAAGACAACCTTGCCCAATTGTCTCCCATTGCATGCTTCACTGTTAGAGCTTTTCCTCGTGAATCAGTGCAGGAGAGACATTCCAGCACTGCGCGGTAGCTAGGGATGCAGGTCACGTCAGGAAAGACAGTGCTCAAAACGCCCATAGCAAACTACTAAGTCTGCAGCCTAGGGCAGGAGTCCCTCACTCACCTCAGGACCAGGATGGTCAAAGCAGCAGGTGTCACATCAGGAAAGCAGAGACATAAAAGGATGGGGGGTTTTGGAACTAGATGATTAGGTGTTAGTCTCTTCTCCCAAGCAACAAGTGATAGGACAAGAAGAAATGATCTCAAATTGCTCCATGGGAGGTTTAGGTTGGATATTAGGAAAAATTTCTTCACTGAAAGGGTGGTCAGACATTGGAACAGGCTCCCCAGAGAGGTGGTGGAGTCACCGTCCCTGGAGGTGTTCAAAAAGCGTGTAGACATGGCACTTGGTCTAGTAGCCATGGTGGTGGTGGGTTGACGGTTGGACTTGATGATCCTAGAGGTCTTTTCCAACCTTAAAGATTCTATGATTCCGTGATCTTTAAGGTCCCTTCCAAGCCAAACCATTCTATGATTCTATGATAGTACTGTAAGTACTGCTAGCCACACATTAGTGAAATTCTTTATAATAGAGCTCTGCTCCCCTCCTTCACTTCTCCAAACTTAAAATTTAACCATCTAAATCATCAATACAACATCTTTAAAAACACTGGAATCAAAGTGAGAAGTACAGGTAGTATTTCATAATTACTGTCAGGCTCTCTACAACCACAGGGAAATATTACTGAGTTGGCACACAAGTCATGTTACAAAACACAAGCCTTCTAGGTAGGGTAGAAACTCCCTCACTCCAGGAATTTTAGAAGTATGAGTATAATGCCCTTCCTGAAAACCTGGACGCATTTAGCTTTAAATGCATTAATTCTCCATATTTCTCCTGTGTTAAATTATAGGTGAATTAGTGCTCTCAGCAAGTCATTGGAAGTCTGAACTTGCAAATATGGTAGTAATGCTCAGGGGAAATTCAGAGCCAAGACTCTGCAGATGTACCACAGATCTGTTTGCACAAAGAGAAAAAAGTTACTCCAGTATATGGAGGAAATGGTGTGTTACTACCTCTACTCAGGAGAAGCCAACCTGCATTCCTCATTTGATGGCATCCTTCCATCATGGCTTTAAACAATCTCACAGAGCTGCTGCTGCTGGGTAAGAGGTGTATTCTATATCAGAACTGACTTCAATTCAATGTTGGGTGTATGATCATGCTGTGTATGATGCATGGCATTTTTTGATTTCACTTTATAAAGTGTTTTGATATGTTTCAAGGATAGACAGTCCTGTAGGAAGTCTTTTATATGAAGCTTTAAAAAGCACTTCAGTACAAATCCATTTCTGTGTAGCTAGTCTCTGGATTTCAGCATTGCCTAAGCTGAGCGGATGGGCACGTTAAAATACAGAATGCTATGACAGCAGGGAAAAAAATTAGCTACAAGTCACAGCATTTGCATATGAATCATGCATCCAATTAAACATGTTTAACCAGTGAAATAGAAACCTTTGTGAGCTACAAATGGCCTCAGTCAGAGTTTATTTCTCTCAATTAAAAATAAAAAAAGCTATCAATAGTTTCTTTGAAAGAATCTCCTTAGCCTCTAGCTACCGAGAAAGAAACTCTGGGTTTTGCATGTCAAAACTGCATGTTTGTTCAACAGTGTTAACAGTGAAAATTTTTGACGTATTCTGGAAGTTAGTTAATAACGGTTAAAAGAAAAGCAGTCATATACATATGGAGAAAATTCCAGCTTTTCTTTACACTTCACAGCTTTGTTACTGCTACTGAGTTGTGGCACAACTCCAGGAAAACTGGTGCAAGGCACATCAGAACCTGCCATCTCTGTGTGATTCAATGACCCTCTGTGAACTGTCCCACGATGTAAAGTCATAATGTGTGTGTTTCAAACACAGAATAAAAGCATTCAGGAGAAAGCCACAAACCAGAATGGTCAGCCTTTACCACAATTTTTTTCTCTCCAAGCAGCTGCAATACCCAGGTTGTGACTGTTCAGCTAAAAAAGAGAATTGTTTCCAAGACCGACAGAAAATAATTTACACTCTTCTCTCCATTTTAGCATGGTGCTATAACTCCAGACATAAAGTTTCACTTCAAGTAAAGGGCAGAGTGAGGTATAAACCCGATGCTTTCTCCAGGGTGCTTGGCTCACAGCAAAGATGAACAGTTTTAAGCACGTATTCAGTCATGTACTGAGAAGAAAATAAAGCTCAGCGCACAAAGATCAAATAGTAACAGAACACCATTCCCTTGCTTGCCCCACTTAATTTTCAAGCTTCAGGGGTACTGGTACTTTTTATTTTTTTCCCCACCAAGGTGTGGGTACAGTGTATAATCCACCTCCCTATACCTCTCTACCCCCCTATACTACTTAATAATATGCCACCTCTGTGTTGGGGAGGTGTAGGTAAGGTTGGAAAATGGCTTGCTCTACCTGCCGCCTCCGCTTGAAGGGAACGGCATCAAGTTTCTGAACTCCATTTAGAAAAACTTTTCTTTTCAGCAGCTGCAGAGTCTGGCCTAAGGAGCATTCTAGGAACCACGTAGTTTTAGCACACTTTCTGCTAAAACGATAACCAGTTTTAAAGACAGAAATGCCATCTGTTTCTGCAGTGCTCACACAGAGGGGTAGCACTGCTGGCTGCTTTGGTGTCATTCAACTCCCATCCCAGACACAATGTCTTTGCTCCCCTTGATCACATCTGACCTATAGAGCTGAACCTACACGCATGTGCACATCAATGGTGATGTAGAAGGACGGGTGGTTTTCATTCATCAGTTAAATCAGCATCTGAGCAGAAATTTCTAAATAGCAACCAAATCGCACAATTGCCCATCATCTTTAAATAATTTGTAATTTTGATCTTTAGATTATAAAAGGAGAAAAGCCACTCATGCAAATATTTCTGCATCCCTGGACAGTGCTACAAATAAAGTACTGACTAAGCAGCATAGCAAGAATTTATTGGCACCAATAATAGCACGCAGAGTAACTCTTTCCTAAGCATCAATTATGGAAGTGGGAGCTGCATGCACACAAAAAAGAAGACAAAAATACTCTTAAGTAGCATATTTTCATAAAAGAGAAAAGCACCTTTCTTAAGTAGACTTGAAATAAGAGTTATTAAGCACAGGACATGAATAGAAAGACTATAGTACACTAGATTAGAAACAAAGCAAAAATCAAAATAATGGGATTATTCTGCTAGTTTATACATCTGAAGCAGCAACAACAGAGCTTGCTTAGAGCCCATCAGTTTTTCAGCAATGCCATACTTCTGAGAGAACATGAGCTTGTTAGCGAGGAAGCTTAGTGAGATGCGCCACGACACTTCTGTTGGGAAAACTTCCTCCCACTGAGGATGCAGCATTTGTGCATGACAGAGTAAGGCCGCCCACAACACCTAACAGGGTCCATGACTGCATTTTTCAGCTATCACATGGAGACAGGAGTTCAGTCCATGTCCTGCCTTCTCCACGCAGAAACTTTAACCCAAGACTGTCGTGTCCCAAGAAAACACCTTAAGCATATATTTATTTTGGCCTCTGAGAAATACCAAAATATCCACATCAATGTAGACCAATCGCTTTATAGCCTTAAAACAATTTGTCGGACAAGATAGCCATTTTCCATGCACCTGTGCTCTTACTTTCTGCAAATGCTAACAAGTCAGCGACAGTTTATACTACAAGGAAACTAGCACACACTTTGCTGTGCCCAAATGTGCTGCTGAACAGGAAGTAAGAAAACAATGTCTTAACAGCTGTGAATGTGGCGAGGCGAGCACTTTTATCTGCTTACCAGATATTTCTTTAAATAGAGACACAACCACAACACTGTTAAGCTGAAAGGTTCAGTAGTTGAGTGATTCAGTTCAAATTCACTACTCCAATGCATCATGGACCACTTTTCAAGAGTTAGCTTGAGTCATTATTTCAAATCTTCATCTTAACCTACACGCATACTAATTAGATCTAAGTGGTCATTCAGCTGCACTGCAAAGATACCTTGGCTTATCGCTAAATATATGCAATCACAGAGATTAAGCTGAGGCAGGGTCATCCATTTTTTTTATTTCCTCATCACCGTTTGTGACTTTGCAGATGTGTGCATGAACACAACCCTTGACTCCCAGTGCTGCCCGTTAGGGGAACAATGTCCATCAGGGAGAAGATGCAGGAAGGATGTTAGAGGAGAAAAAGAAGTAGTTCAGATGCTTTTAACCTGCATTGTCATGGCAAAGGGAGGTGGGAGCAGAGTCTGATTTCTAACAGAAACCCCCAAGAAGACAGCCTAGCCTAGCCGAGGTCTCCAGAGCTCAGAACTTCTGTTGTGTCCAGAACAGGTATAGGCCAAAGTCCAGTTAAGAGCCGACATGGACCATGCTGTGATAACACAGCCTTGGAGAAGTGGTGGCAGAGGCTTAAGAGTTCAGATGCAGAAAGAGCAGCCTGAGTTACTACAATTCATCAGCTGCTTGCCAGTCATCACTTGAGCGCAGGTGTTGTTTTGCTCAAAGTAAGGGTTATTTTCATTCGAAATTGTAATTGGGAATACTTCACTCAAAGCAGAGCAAGTTTAAGTCATTGCAACAGAGAGGACAAGCTTCTGACATTCTCCCAGTCAAACACTTAAGCTGGAAGCAATGGATGAGAAAGTACACTGTGAAGGCTAAACTGGTTAAAGGACGCACTGCAGAATTGGAATTGGCTTAATCACTGTAGCAATGAGCACAGTTTGGGGAGATTCTCCAATAGGCTCCAGGCCACATAGACGAGAATTTGAGTTTTCTACATTAGCTTCAACTGAGCCACATGGACGTGCTCGTGGTAGTCCCAAGTAACTTTTAAAAGCACAAGCTTAGTATTTTAGGGACCCTATCTTGCTCACAAATTCTTCTTGCACTTTGGTCAAAGTTGATAGATTGTCTGCAAGCTTGCTGTCAAGCACAGAGTGGGGCTCCCTGGCTTCACTAGGATGTCTCACATGGGAAACATTTGCAGGATCAGGTCTTTGGCTGCCCAGGGATAAATATGTGCCCACGCTCTTTGTATAAGTGTGTCAAGGGGGAATTACAAAAATCCTTAAACCAGGTAAGTAGATTATAGCAACTTTAATAGAAAACTCATTCTCTTTGTGGCTATTGAAATACCACTAGAAATTACATCTCTCATAGGATACAGCATCTGTCTGAACAGAAAATAAAATCCGCTGAAGTCAATGGAAAGGCCATACTTCAACAGGTTTTGGATGAAAAGGCATCTGTTCTGTTTTCTCTTTGCTAGTCATGCAGAGACTGCTCAGCTATCTCACAGCATGCAACACAAAAGAACCCACCCAAAGATGCACAAGTGTGCAGTGTTAGCTTCCAATGGAAATTTTGACAGTGCAGAATTACCAAGATAAGATTTCTCTTTGCAGTCCTTGATAATACAGTTCTGTAGCATTCGGAAAAAAAAAACCCCTGTGGTTTCCCCACAGGAAACCCGTGATATTGCTTGTAATAGCAGCCATAATTTCAGGGGCAGTTAATGAGGTAGTATTGTGCTTAACAGTGGATTAAGTAAAACAGTGGAATGCAGGACTTTGTCTACAACGCACAGATGACACTGATTGTTTTTTCAATTTTATCACCAACTACAAAATTCACTGTAGAAGTTAGAAGAGCTCTCTGCAACATTTGAGGCTGGCTTGAAAGGCCTCATTCTTTCTGGCAGGTATTTTATGCCAACCTCTCTTCTGTAGCATTGTTGCTCATTTATGTTCACTACACGAGGAGCACCAAGTCTGCACCTGCAATCTAAGCAAAGAGCCACGTGATAAGCTTAAAAGAACAGTCGTTCTACTTCTCCGATATGTTTGTGAGATTAGAACCAGAGCAGACCCCACTTCAGCAAAAGCTCCCCTCAGAGCATTTCTGCTGTAGATACTTTCCCCAGCAAAAGCTCAAAGATTCATGATTAAAAATATCTTCCCATTTCAAACAGAAATGTCATTTACATCTTGCAGGAATACCTGCACCTTTCAAGACTTTTACTACAAACAGTCTCTCTTTCACTCTTTGCAAGGGGGTTTCCGCTACACCACTTAGCATTGAAAATGACATAATTTTTCAAAGAAAGGTTGTAATTTGAGTAGCGATAGAGAAAGTAGGCATTTGAGTCCTGATTCTGTTGTCAGCAGCACAATTTCTTTCCTCTTCAGGAAGCTAGAACAAGCATGCGTTCTGCAGTCTTAGAAAAGTACAGCTCACTGGCACCATGCACGCATTGCAAAAAGGTACTGAACTAATTGACTTCTTAAGTAAATAAGAGATGCAGGTTTATCAAGTTAAATGCATGGGAGCCTTGTGCCAACTGCTTGTTAAATTTGCATTTTCTCCAACTACAGTTGAAAAAATATAATATTTAGTTTTAATATCCATTTTCTCAGAAGTTAAGGCAGTCCCCAGAAGCCGCCTTTTAGTAGCATAGCAAAGACTTTCTTCTTTGAAAACAAAGAGGAAGATTGAAGAGGGCTTTTTGATTTCTTGGGGTGGAGGAAAGGGAAAGTACAAACTCTGAAGTGACTTTCAGGTCAATAAGGCTGAAAAATCCTTTTCTCTTGAGGTTTCCAGTCATGTACAGCAAATTCCAGGCTTGGAAGAAATTGCTGAGAACTGTTAAGGATTGTCACCTTTTTAAGCAACCACAGTAAAACGTTCCATCCTGCCAGGGTTCATCCAGAACCAGAAAAACACTTTAAATATAAAAATTCTAGTAATGGTCTTGCTTCTGGGAACTTGCTGACCTCCTCTGTTGGGGTCTTAGCAATATTATAATCTTTCTTTGGTCAGCCACTGCCTTAGCTCCGTGCTTTGTGGCAGCAGTTTGCTGTCTCATCACAGAAGTTAGATACAGATATCCAACATGTTTGGCTGCTGCCACATATCTCCTTCCTCAAAAACGAGTGTAAACCTTCCTATTCCATATATACCACGTATGCATAAACCTACAAGTTTAAGGAACTACATGGTGTGAGTTACCCTTTCCTAGACCATCAGTACTTAACACTGGCACTTCTAAGATTTCTAATTATTCTGTTCTGTAGATAGCACCATGCATTTTTAAGACACCCCCCGCCCCCAACATCCATAATGTCCTGCTTTTTTTTTTTTCCTCTACACTAATATCAAGCTTAGGAAGACTCAGCCAAGCCCAAAGAAAGAAATTCGATATCCACCCTCTCCCTTCCTAAGTATGGCTTCCCTTCAAAATGTAAAGTTGTCTTTTATGCCTACTTTAGGATTTTTCTGCTTGTCTTTGCCTATAAGTTCTTTTTTTCACTTTGCCAAGTGATCTCTCAGTCAGCTTCACCTGATCATCCAAGTCTTTTGCCAACCAGTACTATCTGACTCCATTTGACCCCAGACTTACTTCTTCATATACATCTGTGCATGTCACTATTTAACAGTACTCCCATTTACCTTCTCCAAGAACTCAAATAGCAAGAGCTATTCCCAGCCAAGTCAGGTGTCCATTTGACAGAGATTCTTATCTTGGAGACACCAGCAGAATATGCTTACCAAAGATCACATAAGTAGCTAAGCAGAGATTCTTCCCTAGAATATGCACCCAGCAGTTTATTGCTCAGGGACTTTCAAAAGAGGAGGAAATGTCTTCGTACACAATAGATGTGGATGGAGTAGCATTACCTTATGTCCTGTCTTTCTAAAGTTAGGCACGATTTGTTCTTGTCTTTATCATCCCGAATAACAGCACTTTAAGCAGACTACTGCCTCACTAAGTTTTTTAATGTAGCACCGATATAAAGGACAAGAAAGAAAAGTAAGAAGTCTTTTATATTCACAATGGATTTTAAAGCCTGCAGCGAATAATTTCTTGCCATCTAACAGAGCATTCAGTCTGTTGCAGGCTGCCCAAAATAGCACACCAACCTCATGTCCAATCCAATAGACTCTGCTTCTGCAGCCAGTCAAAGCTGATACTGTACAACAATGATTTGCTCTCGGAGAGCAGATTTATTAATGCACCATCAGGACTACAAATCCAGAAATTCCCTGCTGCATTCTCAGTGTTCACCTTTCCGTTATGCTCCTAATTATCTCCAAAGAAGTTTATTCCTTGTAAGCTTCTTGTTCAGGCTGATAAGCATTTCATTCCGAATCCTCTGCAGATCTCAGATTTACTCCTCATGCTCTTAGCTGAGAAACTAAGCAACTGTCTCCTTTTTTACAATACATATCCACACTCTCCAGCTTCTCTCTCAGTTTGGGATCCTTCTTTTTCTTAACAAGAGGCTTCCTCTTGAGATGCGTACTCTCATCAGATGGCCCCAGGACTCTTGTGTTCACTTGAGCCTACAACATGGAACCGCTAAATCCAGTCGTCACAACTGGTCAAGACCTTGTCCTTCCCTAGGCTCACGACGAACTCTTTGCTTTCAAACATATGAGTTGCAGTCTCCACAAAATTGGATCTTTTCCTTGCTTAAAGCCACAGTTTAGACTAATGATCATAGACTGTATCATTGAAAGGAGGTCTAGTTCTCTATCCTGGTTTGCAGTGAAATGTGATGGACCTACGCTTTTTGGTTTAACAATGAGAAAATTTGAGTCTACCCCTATTTATGAGTGGGGTGTCCAAATTCAGTTGCTGGCAAACCCCAAAGCTATGTCCACTTTAAAACAGTGTTGTTTTTAATGCAATTTTTCGTAATGATAATTACAACCTCAAAATCAGTATAAAGTGTAAGAATTCCCAAAATTTTCAGTATTTTTTAATTAATTTCTTCTCATTAATTCACTTCATTATGATAAAGCTCCGAGTAGTTAAGAATCTATTTCACCTTTGGACTCAAATGGAAAGGTATAGCGTATTAATCAAGACTAACCTGTTCCTTTGCCTTCAAATAAGATACTAATCCTGTAAATTATTTCTTAAGCGTTGATCTAAGGTAGTTAATATAAAAATAATATTCCAAAGTAATAACATCCCAAATAAAGATGTAATGCAAAGGACATTTTCTCACATAAGAGCCTTTCTCAAAGAGCAATGTTTTACACTGAGGACTATTTCAATGTACATATTTCAAAAAGACAAATGCAGTCATGTGATTCACTTTTTCTCATAAGCAACCCTTTCCGCTTCTGCATTATGCATAATTGGAAATAAAACTGCTTGTCATGAAAAAAAAAAAAAATCCAAAAAACACAACCCCAAACCCTCAGAAGTTAACAGAAAGCTGCTTTGACAGTGCTCAGAGTGCAAGTTTCCTCTGGAGGAAGCTACTCTGATTCTGAGAATAAAATGGCTTCTCTACCCGAACACAGGAACGTTTCATTATATTTTAAAGACAAATACACACAGTAAGCCACATACCGATTTACTCTCTCTTTTCGCAACTGTTCTGGATTGTGGGCCCAGATTCATAGACTTTAAAAGAATGGAGGAAGCATATTATGATATCCTAACCTGACCTTCTAGAGCTAGCAATGGTATAACTTCTGCACCGTACCTCTGAATCCTGTTTCAGCTAAACTGGAGACTCTCTCAGCGATGGACTTTCAGACTTAGTTTAGAAACCTGAAGCAATAAAGAGTCAAATAGCATTCCTAGGTAAAATAGTTCTGTAATTTAGTTTAAGAGGTATCTAAATACTTTTGTTGACTTCAACATAACATCACAAACAGTGTTAAGAATATGAGAGTCTCATGAATATTACAAAAGTAGGTTTGTATCAGATAAAAGGGAACTAATAGTCCTGTACGTGCTCTTCTGTGACAAGACAGGTGGATAATAAAGGCAAGTGCACACACAAATAATTTATTCCTCTCTTGGAGGCAAACAATGAAGGAGAGCGTCATTGAGGTTGTAAAAGCCTGAACCACATTTCCTGTTTGTAAGAAAGCAGATGAAAAAGACGACTGGAGACCTTTAAGATTGGCCACAACTCTAGAGACAGATTCATGCTGCCAGGTCCAGAACAAAAGAGCATCCAAGGTCTGCCAACACAACTTGATTTCCTGTTGGATAAAAGGGGAGGGGAATATTCCTAGAAACAACAAAACCAGGTAAGACTTCTCTTTTCAGTATTATGAACTTGTAAACTAAAGGAGCAGTAAACCCACACTATGGTAGATTACCAGTCTTCCAAGAAGGTTGCTCAGGGCTCTGAAGTAAAATTATTAATAATAATAATAAGCATGATGATGATAAGTCATCATCAATAGCTTAAATCATCATTAAAGTTTGTTAGTGAATACTAAGCATTGGTGTTAGTTTTCCACTAAAATACTGTGCTGAGGGCTGCTTATTTTACAGTGTGCTGCTTCCCTTCTGAAGTATGAAGTTGATATCTTACAAAGCAATTAGCTGTGCACTAATTATTTGCAGTTTAAGGAATCCTTTCCGGAGAATTAATCTTCTCCAAAAACTCACACAGGTGGAAGCATCTTTAATGTTTTAATTTAACATTCATCAGTCTCTTCACGGGTTTCTTTTTTTAAGGGTCATTAGTACATAATATTTTTTATCTCACCATTTAATGGGGGGGAGGAACTCAGCTTCGACAAATTTGCAGACAGAAACAACAGGAAACAAACCGTTTTGTGCTCCAGATCATCATCTTAAATCTTGTAGTTGCCAAAGTAATTAATCTGTTTCTATGAATGATGAGTTGATACCATAGATGGCATGTCCAGTTCTTGCTAGACAGATATCTGTATTCCCTACCTCATGTTACTTTTCAGTAGGAAAAACTAGAAGATGTACAATATCATCCTGTTATCCTTTGTGATGGATTCCCTTAACAAAATATGTTAGAACAAGAAGGAATGAAACTTGGTACTTCTGCTACCTATTCTTATGCTGTTAGGAGGAGAAACACCTGTTTCTAGCTCTGAATTGTTAAATCTGGCCACTTTCCCCAAAGGTTAAGTACATGATTAGGTCCAGTCCTTTGAGTTGCAATAACATTGAATTGCAGAAATTCATCCAGGGATTAGAATGTTTTGGGGGCATTTGTTCTGGGGTTATTTTGGTTTTGTTGGGGGTTTTTTTGTTTTGTTTTTTGTTGTTGTTTGTTTGCTTCTCCCCCCACCCCCGCTCCCCTCCAATTACAGTATAATGAATCCTGCAAGGAGAAAACCTAGTCTCTTTGGAGAAAGTTGCTAATGGATTTAAAAAGGAGAAAAACCACAATTAACTTTCTTTAGAAAGTCTTTTGTTTGCCTGTGTTTTGTTGTGTGAATATAGTACCTTTAGTTTACAGCAGTGTAAAACATACTAAGAGGAGGCGAGTAGCCCCATCCCTAAAGTCAGAAAAGTATAAACTTCATCCAGATGGAGTAAATTACCTCAGGTAGATGTTCTACTTGGATGCAACTCCAAGTTTGACACTGTTTCCAAATAGAAATGAAAGAACAACAGAATAGGAATGGTATTAGGTGTTCAAAATACTGTCATCTTTATAATGATTAAATATAGTACTTCCCCCGACTCACACATCCCAACGTCTTCTAAAAATAAAATCAGAATTGTTGTCCTTCTCATGAAACCTTTGGCTATACAATGAACTCTTTTCTGCACAGAGCAGCACATTAAGAACAGTTTCAATGTGATTTCTTATGAACAAACTACTACCACTCTTAAGTTTTTCCCATCACAGATAGACTATTGCAGCAAGCCTTGATGAAATTTGAACTTATCCTACTAGAATCATAGCATACTATTCCCAGGGGCCAAAATTTTCATGAGGCTTCCCCCCCCCCCGCCCCCTCCCCCCCCCCAAAGATAGAACAATACTTTTTAAAATATTCAGCTTGACAGCAATTGAGTATGAATGCCCCTGAACACAGTGCTATGAGTTCTTTGGAATAAATCTGCAATATAAAAAAAATAAATCTGGTTTTGCTACATTTGACAGTAGATTACTTGAATGAGAATTAAAATTAGAGAAGAGAATAAAAGACAATATTTCAGAACAGACTATAATTTGTCTAATTGACTGGTCTTTCTGTTTATTTCTCACTCTCCATCCACAGCCATCTTATCTTTTTTCTGTCTTTAGTACAATCATTTAGCTAGTTAGCTGTCATAGGTGGCATCTGCTATTATACGTATAGGGGCAGCAGTGTAGTTATCTGAGGAGACAAATTGTTCTTCACACAGGTATTCAGCTTTCCTTCTGCTGCTGCTGTTGTCAAAGTAGTATAAATATTTAAATAGTGCAGTTATAAAAGTAAATAGCTAGCATATTGGCAACAACTCTAAGGGTAGTACAAGAACACCTGGGAAAGATCTGGGAGTTGTATATCTGTAAAGCTAAGAGATAAAATCAAAATCTCTCGTATTTTCTACCCGGACATTAAGATTAACTTGAAACTGACATTAGAAAAGCATAGAGCACTCGGAGCAGCACTTGTATCTCTCTGATCAAGGCCTTTACTATGGTTTTACGGGGTAAATGAAAATGGCTGTTGTTTCTGAAATATAAGTAGTGTTGTCTGACAAATAGCTGGTATTGCAAAGACAAAAAAAAAAAGATAGATACTGAAGTCACATGTAGGTTTGTATACATTCTACTGAAATACAAGCAGATGTTTAAATCAGAGTTGTGGAAAATAAATTTAAAAATAAACCAAGTAGGTAGTGTTCAGCTAGGAATAATTTAAAATGTTTTTTTTCTTAATCTCCTCACACCCATGCAGTTTTCTAAACCATGTTTAAGAAAGCTATAGATTGTGAGGTTTAAAAAATTGGTACATTTTATTGGAAATCTAAGTTTCATGTCTTTTGTTTAGCTAGAATATTTTTAAAGTTGTGAAGTGGGATTGCTCAAATACCATAGAAGTTAAACTTGAAATTGAAAAGGGAAACAACTTTTTTCCAACCTTTACTATTTTCCAGATAATAATTCCAATTTAAAATCAGAAGATGAAACACACACACAAAATTGTTATCAGTACTGGTTTTGGCTGGGGTAGAGTTAATTTTCTTCATAGTAGCTAGTATGGTAGTAGCTATGGTTTGGATTTGTGCTGTAAAAAGTGAGTAGGCTGGGGTGCACAAGAAGTTGGGAGGGGACACAGCCAGGACAGCTGACCCCAACTGACCAAAGGGATATTCCATACCATATGATATCACGGTCAGCATATAAAGCTGGGGGAAGGAGGAGGAAGGGAGGGACATTCAGAGTGATGGCGTTTGTCTTCCCAAGTAACCATCATGCATGATGGAGCCCTGCTTTCCTGGGGATGGCTGAACACCTGCCTGCCCATGGGAAGGGGTGAATGAATTCCTTGTTCTGCTTTGCTTGTGTGCACAGCTTTTGCTTTACCTGTTAAACTGCCTTTATCTCAATTCATGAGTGTTCTCACTTTTACGCTTCTGATTCTCTCCCCCATCCCACCGGGGATAAATGAATGAGTGGCTGTCTGGTGCTTATTTGCCAGTTGGGGTTAAACCACGACACATCAAAAATTTGGTTGCTTCCTCCACTTCACTTAAGGGCTGAAAATATTTAATTTGAAACTAAGAGTTGCCTCCTACTCTGAAAACACCAGGGAAAAATAGCACTCCTTAATCAGAAAGATAAATAACAGCATTCAGTATCAAAAAAAGGTACAAACTTAGGTTCCTGCTGTCCTTGAGATACCTACTCGCTCTTTTTATTCTAACAAATCACAGGGCTGGAGTTTCTATCGTCACAGTTATGTGTGTGTCCCTTCTCTTACGTCACAATACTGCTTTCGCTCCCTGGGGGAAGAAAAAAAAAAAAAGAGAATTGGTAGGAAAAGAAATATGAAATGAACATAAGAAAAGTGGAAAGGAATCACTTCAGAAAAGATAAAAGGACAGGAGAAGGAAGGATGAGTCTTATTATTCAGGTGCTACATTGAGACTTAAGAGTTCTTGACTTTGACACAGACTTCTTGTAGTTTTGGACAGGTTGCATAGGATGCAAATGTTGAGTGACTAATTGTAGAGTAACCAGGTTCCAAACACTGGTGGTTCTTGATGTGGCCCGATAGCATCTTCTTAAGGTGAGATCTCCCTTTCCTTTAATTCCTGTTCTGAAAAATTGGAATAATATATAGCTGCCTCAAGGGGGTGGTTGTCTCTCCTCATGAATGTCTGTATCTCATTGCAAAAAAGTGCCTCTCAACATGAAAAGTAGTATTGCAGTGATGGAGAATCCTCAAACACCTTTGGGAGAACTCAGGTAGGAGAAAAGAAAGGAATGGAAACTGGATGTTTAAAGGAAGGATAAATGGCCATGGGAATTACCATGTGCAAAAACCAGTTACAAGTCTGTCAGAAAGTTACAGCTTATTTGCTCTGTTTTGTTCCTTCTAAAAGAGAGTGCTGATCAGGAAGGAAAACTGCATCATAGAAGCCCATGTGATTCGTGATTTTTTTACTACCAAAGATTATCTTATCTTGTTTCATCATCATAAAAGCATCTGTGGCTTGAAAAAAAACAAAACTAAAAAAGCTTTGGCCACACCAGCATAATTAAGGACCAAAACCCATAAGGGGCAGTTCCTAAGGTGGGTTGGAGCTGGTCAGCCATGGAACAAAACTCTTCTCAGCGGGAGCAAATGCATTGCCCCCCACCCCTACACTCCTGACTGGCAACATGCGAATGTTTATTCCTGTACTCCTTTACCTCGGCTTTTGTTTAAGAAGTGAATAAAATGTCAGCCTCCTGAAGGAACCCAGCTGCATCAAACCCAAACAAGAGCGTTCTGGACCTGCTGACAGTATCATCCAATCTCTCCCCTTGACTGCTCTGCTCCGGCTAGACTTTTTGGTGCAGTGTTAGTGGAGTTAGTTTTTTGGACAAGGCTTTAATTCAAAGAGTCCAAACTTCAGAGGCAAGTTCAGGTCAAAGGGCTTTGTTCAATTAGGTTGACCCACCTTTTACCAAGGGCTTCTTCAGGAGCTGTTTGGGTTTTTCTCTGCAGCAGATCTGTGGGGTTCGACAGTTCCCAGCTAGTGCTCATCCTTCGCCACTACATCCTCTGCTTTCTCAGGAAGGAGAGCAAGAATATGAGTAAATTAAGTCATTTAATAGGAGATGCAAGAAAACACATAACCAACCTTTGAAATTTGTTGCAGGGATTGTTATAACCTGATGGTCTTAGCTATTAATCAGAGACATTTCCAGTGAAGTAAGTTGTTTTGACTGAACTCACCTTCAGACCTACATACATGGACTTTAGAATTTAGCCAAAAATTTACTGCAAATAGTAAGTTAAAGACAATTACATAAATAATTTCAAAGCTATTAATGTAAATGACTTTTTTCTTTAGCAATTTCTGATTTTACTGCATTTTACAGGCAAACCAATAGTCATCCTTTGGCTGAATTGCTATGAAACAGTAGTTCTGCTAACGCTTTATTGATGTTGCTTTCTTATTATTTAGCATCTGGTTTTGATACTAATTATTTAGCTTGTATAGCAATGGCTGTCACGGAGTAAACAACAAAATAGCAGCTTGAATTACAGAAAGCAAAAATCAACCAACCACAAAGAATACAGTAAAACTGTTAGAAAACACAAACTATAAAATTATTTTCTTTCAGTTACAGAAATGGAGTGCCATTATTCTGTCTGGGGAGTTTTGGCATTTCTGAGTTTGGCTCTGGTTGTTTCATTGATACTGAATATTTCACACTATATGCAAAAGAAACAAGGTAAGTAACATTGTCTCTCTTACATTCTCTGTAAGGAATGGAGTTGACGTGTTTAAAGTGTCTGTAGAGAAAGCTATCACTGCGGGGAGATTTCAAGGCAACAAATTGATTCTTTTCAATCTTAAAGATATCTTTTGGCAAGAATGATTCTAGTTGAGAGGATGTAACTTTGAAAGTTTTTAGAAGAGTCAGGTATGATTACAAAATGATTGCTAGCTGCTCAATCTGCTGCTAAAAGCTACCTAATTCCACTCTCTGAAGACAAACCAACAGAACATGTACAAGGTAAAGAATTTAGTTCTGGCTAAATTTTTATTTTTAAAATATATTTTTAACATCTGTAACTTCCTTTTTTAAGTGTACTTTTCATGTAACTGGTTCTCATTTGTACTTTAATGTAAAAATTATTTTACGTAGCTGTACTAATACAGAATACATTTGAGAAAATGTTCTCCTCCCAAAATTCCTGAATGCTTATTTAAATTTCAGATTTCATACACATTTTATTCTTAATCACTTTATTTTCAAAAAAGTTCTAATTTCTTTTCGTCATGGGATCCTAAACCAATGTGTCCCTCACAATAAGGAACTGATTTATGTTAAAGGGCGACTGCAGTCATACTCTGGTTTTGGTTAGAGTTAACTATGACTTTAACAGAATTCATTATATTAGTGCAATTTCTCTTATGCATAGACCTGTATAATTATTAAGTTATACAATCCTCACCACTCCCATTCAGAAAAAAACCAGCCTTTACACAGGGAAAACTGCGCCTGTGCTGTATGTGTATGAGTGGGCACGCAAACACTGGTGGATTCAACCATGTTAAACACACATACGTACATAATCTACATAAACAGAGGGCCTATGCTTACAGCAAGTATAAGAGAATTAGATTATTACAGGATATTAAAAGAGCTGCTGGAGTGTTGTGGGATGGCAGGGGGGTGGGCCTTTTTTGGTTTACTTTGTCTTTTAGTGCTACTAGGCAGATAGTTCTATGATGAAAAAATCGCAGTCATTTACAAAACTAACCTTGAGCAAAGTTTCAGTCAGAGTGGCTGATGCTGCTTTGTTCATGGAATTGGAGCTTACCGTGGTAAATTCTGGAGTCTTGGAGCTGACGATAGAAAGTTGGGCATTCCTGAGTTATTAATCAGCCTCTAGCAATAAATCTCTTTGTAGCCGTTCCCTCCCTGCTTCAGTTTCTTCATCTGTGTGGCTCACAGGATATCTCTCTTTCAAAGATACAAGCAACAGAACTAGTTAAATAAATTAACCCTTCGCCTTGTAATATAAACATATGATGCACCTCACTAGGCAGAGAAAAAGATGAGGTAGAAGCAGGAGGGTGAAATAAGGAATTAAATCCCATGTGTTACAATACATTTTTTGGGTCTTGTCAACTGACATAGACCGCGAAGCCACAGCAGAGTCGTAACACAAGCATTTCTTGTATTAGTCAAAAGGATTTGAGAAAAGCAGGGGGACAACTGATGGTCCTGACAGCCAAGAGCTTTAAATTTTACTCTCTACAGTGAAATCAAAAGCATGTCAGTTAATACAATTATCTGAAGTGTTCTAAAATACCACGTTTCATTTTCTCTTCACTTGACTATTTTTTTTTTTTTTTACAAATTTTCCAGCTAAAGTGTATAAAGACTATGAAGACAACTGTCCAAGGTAAGTTGGATAAAAAATGTTTCCTTCTGGCAAGGGTGAAATAAGCAATGAATAATAACAGACGGCTTTGGAGGAATAGCATAGAAGAAAATCCAACATCTCATGCAGCCTGCATGGAAATGTCAGAGAGCAGGTTGGTTATGCAAAAAAAGTTTTCAAAAAAAAAAATCAGGAAAAAAATCATGTGGGAGAGATGTACTCCAGTCATTTTATCAACAATGAAATAATTGCATGCTAATGTCATAATTTTATATACCGAAGGAACTGCAAGATATTGAGCTAAAACAGTATTTACTATCATTCAAACTCAATAAATCTATAATAATTAAAAACAACTCTCAGAAAACAATGATAAATTATAGTCTATTTAATACTTCTGGAGCAATAATTTATATGTATTTACATTTCATGCCTTTCTTTTATACATGACATTCAAAAGCAGTAAAATGGAGCCTGTTTACAGCTGCTGGTTAACTCATGATCTGTTACAAGTCTGTTTCTCTTATTCCATATAAATAAATAAAAAAAACCCCAAACCACACTTTAGAAAGATTGAAAGAGTCTCATCTCAGCCCAAATATAGAAGGCCCTTGAAATAAAAATGTAGAAGCCTTCACCTGTTCCCCAAAAACCAATCCTCAATTACAAATTTACCTGCAGTTGGGAAGTCTGTCTATTACTGCCTGTTTAGTTGAAAAATACCACTGAAACAGTGGTGTTAATTGCATCATGTCATTCCCTTGATGAAGCAAAGTACAGGGATGTAATAGGAACAAGGTTATACAGTGCTTCCCACTAACAATTACCATCTTTACAAACATGCTTAAAAACATTTTCAAGCAACATCAGATAATGAAATACAGAATACCATTAAATATCCAAAGCTGAACTTTTCTTTGGTCTTCTCTAGTTGTGTTGACCTAAGCATTTTAGCTGAATCAAGAGCAGACTTTTTAAGAACACCTCCCCAAAAGACTCCTTTAGTGCATTAGTTTGTATAGCAAAGTGGTCTCGAGGACATGAACTGGGTTCCTTTCAATGATCGTTAATATTTCCAGCACTATATCAAACAGTAGCTTAGTAGTTTTGAGATTAGTTTTATATTTAAGTAAGTTACAGGACAGAAGAGTTCAATTCTTGGCTAGATAACAAATCTCTCTTCAGAACATGGATATTGCCATTTCTTCCCTTTCTGCTAAACTGGTATTTCCCCCCTCTCCCCGATATTTTTGGTCATCTTTTTTAGATCACATACAATCCGCTATTGCTATATGTGTGTAAAATGTTTAAAGTAGAATAGTGGTGTCCTAAATAAAGCATATTCTGTGAATTAAAAGTATTTTTCCATTCCTCTTCTAGCTACGATGACTATTACACAGAAGATGACCCAGTTTATGGCAATCTCAATCAAGGTACTTTTGGTAAGCTTCACTTTAAGAACATGTGTCTGTTCAGAGGCTATAATAAGTGTATGGTTAAAAGCTGACTGACTGATACTTTGTGTTTCTCAATAGCAAGCTTGAGAATCTACCCCTTTTCATTTATGGTATTAATACCTACTTGGGGTAGAACTGCAAACCATCATACTGCTCTACTATTTGTAAGACCAGATCTCATACCAAATTTGATTTTTTACAGTCCAAATGGTCCTGTACAGCCAAATCCCTCAAAACCAAGAGCATTTCTACATGTAAAGCTGCACCAATTGAAATAACAGCTTGATCCATGTGTGTTAAAGCAATCTAAGACACACGTTACTCTCTGCCCAAAGTCAATGTTCCCACAGAAGCTGGCAGAAACAGCCACATACCAGTTCTCTGCTGTGGCTATCCACAGATCAGCAGCAGTTGACAAATATGCTGAAACAAGCCCAGTGGCTGAATGGTGGGCAACCATGGCTTTTTCTCTGCTTTACTGGGCTGAAGTTAATAATCCTTGGCAGAGAAATACCACGTTAAAGGCAGTAACATCACATAACTGCAGCTAGAGCTAGATATGCTGAGGGTACGTCTCTCAAAGCCCTTATGGTGTTAAAGCAGTATTTAAGTAACATGAAAACAACTTTTGTGCTAGCCTTATTTGAGGTTAAACAAAACTGAGCTAAAGTACTTGAACTGTGCGAGAACAAAAACCACAAACCCAACTTTTTCATATAGAGTTTGCATAAATTTAAGTAAGCCAACACTCAAATGCATTGACTCTACAAAAGCCTAAAAACTGTAAGGAAGTAATCTGTTTTACTGACGGTTAAAATGAGAAAATAACTTGCACCAAATTTAGAAACAACTGGAAGTAGAATCAGGAATAGAATTTAATCACCAGCTGCTGCAACTCACAGCCTCTTTCTCAGCCAAAGGAAAGATTGCCTATGCCAAAAAATACATCGGTAGGTGGTTACCCCCCGAATTGCAAAATGTCCTCCTAGGAGTCTAAATGGATGCCCACTTAGTGAATAATGAGAAGCCTCCATATGAACAGAAAATTATTTTCTTTTTCACAGTATGCGTGTCTGAATTTCTTACCTGTTTGCCCCTCTATGAATAGAAGGAGAGATCTGTGTGTGATTTCAAAACAAAACAAACTTCTACCAAAGTAAACTGCGGGGAGTTACTACTGTAACAGGGAGGATCTGTTGATCTGATCTTTTAAGACTCAGTAGCATGTCTTAACTAAAACATTTTTCTACTTTGATAAATTCTAGAGGAATGTTGTTACGAGCAGATGAAGTCCCAGCCTCAAAGGCCAGTTAACCAACTACAGGTATCTTTAATTTTAATTCTGGATTTCTGTATTAGGGTAATGTGGTCTCAGAGTTCTCATGTTTAGCCCATGACAATATGTAAGAAAAATCTTCACATTGCTCATCACAAAAAATTACCATGCGTTAGTGTCTCAGTTCATCAGGGAATTTAAGCAGACTTGACCCTTCTTCAATCTGGGTCATTAATGAGGGAGCAGGAGAATTACAGACAGCTCATTCACATCCATATGGCAGGATAAAGCTCAGTCACAGGCATGCAGATCAGGCTGAATTAAGCCTGTGTTTACTGCTAAGGCTTATGTAAAGAATTAGTTTTATTTATTTTGGACATCAACCAAGTGAAAAAACAAGATCACATGATAATCATGAGTTTGACTCTGTCCTACCCAGCACAAAATCTATCTGCCTTAACAAATGAAAGACAACTGTTTTTCTATTGATTTGTATTTTGTTGAGTTACTTGGATGCCTAAAAGCATACAAGCTTTAACTGAAATTTGTCTGTAATTGAAGCACTCCTAGCATCAATCTCCTGAGTTGATTTCCAGGTATTTCATAAGGACCAATTTCCAGCCTCTCTCAGGATACTTCCAGGGGGTGGAAATATCTTTTTTTTTTTTTTTTTTATCTAGATGTGGTGGGTTGACCGTGTCTGGAGGCCAGGTGCCCACCAGAGCCGCTCTCTCACTCCCCCTCCTTCACTAGACAGGGGAGAAAAGGTATAATGAAACGCTTGTGGGTCGAGATAAGGACAGGGAGAGATCAGTCACCAATTATCATCATAAGCAAAACAGCCTGAACTTAGAGAGAAAATTCATCTAATTTATTACTAAACAAAACAGAGTAGAGCAATGAGAAATAAAATCAAATCTTAAAACACCTCCCCCCACCCCTCCCATCTTCCCGGGCTCAACTTCACTCTGAGCTTCAACCTCCTCCCCCCTCAGCGGCACAGGGGGACGGGGAATGGGGGTTACGGTCAGTTCATCACACGTTGTTTCTGCTGCTTCTTCATCCTCAGGGGGAGGACTCCTCACACTCTTCCCCTGCTCCAGCGTGGGGTCCCTCTCACAGGAGACAGTCCTTCATGAACTGCTCCAACATGAGTCCTTCCCACAGGCTACAGTCCTTCACAAACTGCTCCAGCCTGGGTCTCTCCCACGGGTGCAGACCTTCAGGAGCAGACTGCTCCAGCATGGGATCCCCCACGGGGTCACAAGTCCTGCCAGCAAACCTGCTCTGGCATGGGGTCCTCCACGGGCTGCAGGTGGAATCTCTACACCCCCTCATCCTTCCTCCATGGGCTGCAGGGGGACAGCCTGCTTCACCATGGCCTTCACCACGGGCTGCAGGGGGATCTCTGCTCCGGTGCCTGGAGCACCTCCTCCCCCTCCTTCTGCACTGACCTGGGTGTCTGCAGAGTTTCTTACATCTTCTCACTCCTCTCTCTGGCTGCAAAAGCTCTAACTTGTTTTTTCCCTTCTTAAATATGTTACCACAGAGTTACTGATTGGCTCGGCCCTGGCCAGCGGCGGGTCCATCTTGGAGCCGGCTGGCATTGGCTCTATCAGACACAGGGGGAGCTTCTAGCAGCTTCTCACAGAAGCCACCCCTGTAACCCACCACCCCCCCCTCCCCCACTACCAAAACCTTTCCCCGCAAACCCAATACATTCCACCCCTCCCCTCTGTGAATCACATATTTAAGAATTATCATTAATATACTGTGGTGGGTTGATCCTGTCTGGAGGCCAGGTGCCCACCAGAGCCGCTCTATCACTCCCCCTCCTTTACTATACAGGGGAGAAAAGGCATAATGAAATGCTTGTGGGTCGAGATAAGGACAGGGAGAGATCACTCACGAATTATCGTCACAAGCAAAACAGACTAAACAGAGAGAGAAAATTCATCTAATTTATTACTAGGCAAAACAGAGTAGAGGAGTGAGAAAATAAAATCAAATCTTAAAACACCTCCCCCCACCCCTCCCATCTTCCTGGGCTTAACTTCACTCCCGGTTTCAACCTCCTCCCCCTCAGCATTAACTTATATGGAAACAAAATAATCTTTAAAAATTCCCATGTCAAAAGTGATAAGTTGGCTTGAAAAACACAAATAGAGGTAGGGGAAAAAACACACAAAGTATACATTTTGCACTGGAAATGAGATTACATATACAGACAAGAATGACCCATCTTTGGTTTTTTGCACAAAGCCTGTGAAAAATGTTGTTACTAATAACCAGACTCTAATTTAAAAAATAACAAGTGGGAAGAAAACCACATCAAATAATGTCTTGCATCCCAAAGAACTTGGTCTGCATATAAGCTACCCTCAATACCATAGAGAATCTTTCTAATAATAACCTTGATGATTTTTTCCTTACTGCCATTATCCTAAAACCATGAGTCCTTTACCATTAGGTTATGTTGGTCTGTTTTCTGTGCTGCCACAGCTTAATCATTTGTAATTTTAATGAGCTCATTTACAGCTAGTTTGGGTAAACTTCAGCCACTATTATGATTACAGCGTAGACATACTTAAAGTCTTAGACATAATTTTAAAGCAAGCATAACTACTGAATGTTAAGTATACAGTGAATTTCCTTCTAGGTGGAGTCTGCCAATCAGATGTGTTATGCCTCACTTGATCACAGCATCAAGGGAAAACGCAGAAAACCAAGGAGAAAGAAAGACACATCATTAGAGGAGGATGAAGAAGATAGATCATGTAACCCCACCACGATGGCTTCCAAAGTTAGCATTTACCTCAATAGCGAGCAGCTGGCTGCTGAAAACGTAGAAGCCATTCATGATGATCCCATCAGATAAACAAGTTTGATTCATACTACAAAAGGAGAGAATATTTGAAATGGCTTCACGAGCCAAATACGTAATCTGTAAAGTGAGATCTGCTTGTTCATTCTGGTGGAACAGTGAATGATTAGAGATAATATCCTGGCAAACTGACAAACCAAACGATGGTATAAAATGGACAAGTGTTCCAAAGTGTCTTCCAAGCACATTCATGAGCTAAGCAAGAACTAAGATCCAGAGTGCCACTTTGAAGGATCTGCCCTTCTGAAGACATTTTGAAAGGGGGTTTGTAGAAGCTAGTATCTCAGCATTCACACAGTGTTGATTTCAGTAAGAATTAATTCTTTGTTTAAAACAACCATCAACTTTCAAACAGTCCCAGAAGACGCACTCTGTTGTCTGTAAAGCTCTAGCAGAGTATAACTATTCTTCTATATAGGTTTTAACGGTACTTTTGGAAGGAAATTGTGTTTCATGCTTGCACACTTAATGATTTAGTTGTTTTCCCAATTAAAAACTGTTCTGCTGTTCAACATTGTGTACTTCCTCACTGTGACTGGCCAATGGTAATAACACAATATATCTAAAGCTAAATGGAGAATAATTTAACAGCTTGTTTAAAGTAGTGATTGTACATCTCACAAGATTTAACAATATCCTTATATATCTTTATTTTCCTTCTGTGAGCAATACCAGAATACATCTCAAATCTCGACGCCTCTACTAACGTTATGTTGTATCCAGATGTATTCAAGAGTCCACAAAAATATTGGCAAATGATCTGTAACAATAAGTCTCCTAGGGAAGATTTTTTCCTTCTAATGTTCTATGTGATGTTTAAATTTCTGTTGGGTTTTACATTGCTGTTGTTACCAACTATTTTACAAAAGTAAAAAGAGCTTTTTATTTCCCCAAATAATTCACATACTGTGTGCACATTCATCTTAAGACTTTAAACTCATCAGATGGTAAGGTTTTATAGAGTGGGGATTTATTTTTATATTCTGGGAGTCATTAAGTAGTAGTAGCAGGGAACAGTAAGGCATGTTGATGTAATACGTCTACCTCTAGGTGTCAGACAGTTCTGCCTTCTCAAAAAAATGGTATTAGTGCCTTTAAAATCCACGCCAAGCACAGTGTCAAGGAACTTGAAACTGTCAAGCACATATGGAGCCCTGCAAGTGTTTTGGGCCCTGAAGGAGATAGCACTGAAAGCAGTTACAAAACCCCAAACAAATGAAAAGTCCATAGTACAAAGAAGCTCTTCTAAAAGCAGAAGTGGATGGACATGCCCAGAGATGGGACAAATTGAAGAAAAAAACCCAATGTAAAAGAAACAGCTCTTTGACAGCCTGGTTCATGTTTAGTTTAGCTCCTAAATAATGAGGCTCTTTAACATGCCTTAACTTCTATGCTAGACCAAAAGGAAGGGGCCAACCCCTGCAGCCAAAGCTGCCCAGTGTCACTGCCTATCTTGTGGTAGCACTTGCTTTTGTGCGCAGAGATCAAGTCAACATATGTTTGGCTGTTGCATCCCAGAAACAAGACAGACTTGGAATTAAAGTGACTGTGTTATCACAGTCTTAGACTGTTGGATAAGCAAAAATAAATACTGCTTGAAGAATTGATAAAAATCACTTCAATGGAGAACCACATTAAATGATGATCCTGCCTAAGATCCTATGGGGGGAAAGGAGGAAGGCAAATCCAAAGCCAAAGGTCCAAAGCTAACACCAAGGTATCAGCACATGAAGTACTAATTTACTTTATTTAGATTGGAAGGAATTATACTTTGTTCCACTGTAGGAACAAATTAAGTAATAAAATACATATCAACATACTCTTAGACTCACAGATCAAAATTGTTTGAATAACACTGATACGTAAAATATTTATATAATTTTTTTCAATTTAGCTGGCACCAATCAGATGCCATACTCAGCCCTCTGAGATGATTAAAAGAGAAAGCTTTCTTAAACAATCTCTCAACCAAATAAGCACAGGCCCAAGAGTCTATTTGTTACTATTTTCCAAACTATACATGAAACAAGGGATGTTGTATTTTCATTGAATACAATTTGTGTACACTTTGTACAAAAGTTGCTATTTCCCAATTTTCTCACAGCATTTTCACTCTTGATTATACCTTTCCTCTAAAAATTCCAAAGGCAAAGAACTTTGAGTTACATAAATTCAACCTGTCATTTCAGCCTGATCATTAATTTAATGGAAATGAAGTACACACTTCTCATTGAATGTACGTGTAACAATAAGTCCACTTCATGGGATTTAGGTACATCTAGTTTCCTCTGTATTCTTAGACTTCATTGTTTAGTTCAGCTATTTATTTACGCCAATTTTCAGCAGCTGCTTTCCCTTGCAACATAGCTCGCTAAAAGAGAAGGGTACTTTTGTAAATATTCTCCTTCAATATATACTTCCTTTCTATATCTAATTGCTGCTTCCATTATTCACTGCTGCTCTCACAGACTCCACTTCAGGACCATCTTTAATGGCCCATCAACTGTTTCCAAGGCACTTCTAATGCTGCCACAGTCCAGATTTAGCTTTATTCCTCCAGCTCTTTACCTTCTGCCTGCTTAAATAAGCAACTGAATGAGCTATTTTTTTAATGACTTTTTGGGATAGTTTTTAAATGACTACTGAATTCTTACAGGAAAGAGCATGTTCAATATTGCACTGTCTTCAAGCCACTAGAGAAAGACCTACATAAATATCATGTATTAGTTAAACATAAGTTATAACATTAGTTTATACATAAAGTTTCAACTAATTACAAGAAAATAAAAGGAGATACTAGGTTTACGTTTATACTGTCTCAGTAACCTAGCCTGTTTTTCCAGTGATCTTTACAATTTTGAAGCAGAGGGAAGCAGTGTGAAGCTGTTTTTATTAACAGTAAGTTTAGCATTCAAGTACCAGTTCAATGGAACAATGAAGAAAGAGTAAACAAGAAATATGGTGGAAGAAGAAAAACTGGGTGGAAGGGAAGAAGAGAGCTCAAACCAGAGGAGACGCCAAGTAGCACCACAAAATCTTTGTAAGTCTACTCCAGCAATCATTATAACATCTGACAATCACTGCAGATACATCTGTTTAAACAGTATTGCCAGGAAAAACACCACAGACTTTTGGTTGTATCGTACTTTTAAGAGTCTGCCGACTCAAGTGGATACTGGAGGATCAAACTCTAAAAACAAATGTGTAACTTTCTCCCATTTTTTGCTACTGCTAGCATCAAAAAGGTGGCATTGGGATGAGCTTATCTTCCAATGCCTCAAGGTTTTTCAAGAACTACCTCTTAAAATTCTTTCAGAGTAATTTTCATGGATACAATGAACTATTGCTATGTTGTTTAACTAAACTTACCTTCCTACTTGGGTAAGCCTGCATTCAGGTTGCCATGTAGAAGTCACATCTAGAGTCAGAGCATGTCCAAGCCCAATTCCAGTTTACCTTTAAGAACAGAAAACATTAATGGAGTTTATGTAATCTCTCAGTACTGGTGTATCAAGAAATGCTGGGAAATAATTACCTCAACAATCCAAGGGGAAGGTAGCATATTCCCTACAGTTCATCCATGTCTGGAACAGGAAGAAAAATGAGCCACAAAAGCATTTCTAAAAGGTGATCTGTTGTTGCTGTTGTTGTAGAAAATATAATATACAAATGACGAGGGATAGAATACATGTGTGTGTATATTGCAGAAGTTTTTGTCTTATTGTGGAGTAAACCTCACTGAAGCTGACTTCTTGCTTCATTCAAGAACAAGACTTAAGACAAGATCTTCGTTTTAAGAGCTAAAGTATCGTAAAACTCTCCTGTGTGCCCAGAAATGAAGTAAAGCCAAAGTAACAAAGTAAATGAAGTAAAGCCATGGCAGGGGGGTTGGAACTAGATATCTTTGAGGTTCCTTCCAACCCAAACCATTCTATGAAAATTATTTTTTCCTTTTCTGGAGCTCAGAAAGCTGAGAAAGGGCAATACTGATAAAACAGAGTGTACTTGACCTGACACATACCACTAAATCTCCTTGCCAAGAAAGAACACAGCAGTGAAAAAATCTGTGGAGCCCTGCCACATCATTCTCATGTATGTGCTGTAGGTATACAAACTCCTGAGAATTTGCATACCTAAAAAAAATGTTGAAAGCAGGTTATTTGTTCAGAACAGGTTTTTATTTAGAATATATATTGTGTCAGGTAGAATTTTGTCAGAACACAGCATATAACTATCATTTCCACTAAAAGTTATAAAATTTTATTGAATAATCAACTTTGGTGAGTTACTTAGAAAATTTAACATTAAAATTACATAGCAGGCATATTACAAGTCATAGCATATAATACTGCATTTGGACCATCCAGCCCAGTTTACTGATACATCTATATAGCATGAATAGGTAGAAATTCATCAGAAAGAGCTTGTTATATATCTTATTCTTAATACATTAAGAGCCAAAGCTTATCACAGCAGATAAAATGATAATACAGATCACATTCTGTTATTATAAATACTACTAAATACGTAATTTAAACTTAACCATAGAAAGGAACCCTGATTCCCTGCGATACCTGATGAAGCCAAAGGAGTAAGAAATGCCCTGTCAGAAGGGACGAAGCAGTTCCTGAAGATTTATATTACAGGAAGTATAAATCAGGATTAATTGTATATTACATACATATAATACATCCTTGATTCTTGGAAAAACAAAGAAAAACAAAACAAAATGAAACTTTATAAAACGGTGTTTTCTCTGTAGCTGTCCATGAATGCTCATTGGTGAGTTTTGACCAGGAAGTCATTCAAGGGATTGCTAGGATTTTGGTCTTTCCCATCACTGTAGCTTAGTTTTCTGGATACCCTACAGAAAAGAATTGTTTAGATGATAAATTACTCAAAAATACTATGCTTGCTGAAACTCTGATGAATATAAAGAAATTTAAACAAATTACCAAAGCAAGGTATCTGAACATCTTGAGTGTGAACAGCAGCAGGACTCCCTGTCTGCATTCCTATGGGCTTTCAGCTGGAGAAAAAGCTTTTCATCCTATGTCATTTTAATGTCTCAGTAATGCTAGTACATTAACCTAAATTCTATAAATATCTATTAAACTTTGAGATGTAATCTTTGAATGTATTCACAAATAGCTAAAAATGAAAGATACAAGTGAGAATACACTTATTTCCTTGCGTATTACTTAGAAATGGCATAATTTATTTTTTAACATCTATTTTAAACTATTTTTGGTTTACATCTGACAATTAAGTATAGCAGTATAGCTGTAGGACAGCATTTACACAGAGCTGAAGAAAAATTTATCAGCTATGAACATTTCCTTTTCTGAAATATCTTTTTCATAATCATCTTCTAGATAAAGGCAATCAAGTTCCAGACAAGATGACACTATTCCTTTTCTTTCCACGATTCATTACAACATACAGCATTTTGCCACATGGCTTAAGCATAAAGCTTCTGAGGGCTCTGAAGCCATTAAGGAGCACCTACACTGCTGGGAACCATAGTTAAGGAAGCTTGCCAGCTGAGGGTCCGTTTCGGCTACAAATCAGCAAACATACATTTGTGTAATTAAGGAACAAAGATGGCTTGACAAGAAAGCACTCTGTGAAATCCTGATTTCCTACTCTCTCAAACTTCTCTACTTACATGCATTAAGGAAAGGTAAACCTTCTCCTTCAGAACAATTACTAATCTCATAGGGAGGGCTATTTTGTATGGAGTCAGGAAAAAGAAGTGAGGGGAAAAAGGTAGAAATCCAAGAACCAAGCAGAAATTTACTCAGCTAAATGGGAATACTCAACATCACAGAAACATCCTTGTATACTCATCAGCTTCCCTCCAATCCTCCATTATATCAAAAATGATCTAAATACAATCTTTATCGATATTGCTATATATTTGTAAGCCAAGCCTCTAAGTTTTAATTCTCTCTTTGCTTAAACTGAAACTTTTTTAAATCATGCAGCTGCTTTTTATTTAAAATAACAAATGATTATAATGAACACAAATGAAGGACTAGAGTAACTATTCTGTTAGGCCATCTTACTAGCTTGTGTTCACTGGCCATCTAAGCTGGAATCTGGCTAGTTTTGCCCACAGACTCTTGCCTCCCAGTGTTCAAGTCAGCAGATTTGATTAGCTTGGGCTCTCTAAAGCATCCATGCTGATTTTCATTCTAGAAGTACGCATGTAAGCGACAACCTCCATAACTTTAATGTATATGTAGAGCAGCAAGAATTTCTTTTGAAATTTCTTTTCTCAAAAGGCACTTACCTTTGGTGACACTTCTGTGCCTTTCCAGAAGAGCTGTAATTCTTCATCTCCCTAGCCCAACCACAGTGGGCATCTGCAATCCCAGATTCTGGTGATGAGAAACAGTAGTATGAAGAGTGTAAGAACAATGCTGAGTAGCGTGGACACTACAGTATGTTGTTAAAATATTAGCCTACTAAGACATTGGTAATACTTCATTGGCATAATTCAATGAGCAAACTTAATTATGAAAATATTCTAATGCAAAAGGTTCTGGCAAAAATAAATTTCAAATACATTTTATACACTGAATATATTTAACTATAAGCTAGGTTTCTCCAAAATGCTTACAATTTATCAACATTGGAAAAAGGTAGAAGAAACTGTTGATATCAAAAAAACGTAATACAAAGTATGAGTTAAAATTTGAGGAAGACAAAATAAGACAGATGGGATAAGTCTACCTCAAATAATCAAATTCTCTACAATTAATTGGTAATGAAAATGCAACAAGGCAAGAACCATGCAAACAAATGCATTGCTTTTGCCATTTTCTTCTTGTATACCAGTTGACAATATTTCAAGTCACCTTCTTCGGTATTTTCCTTTACACATTAGTTATCTTGATGACAAGGTTCATAAAAATAAAATATGGATAATAAACATTGGTGATTTTACTTAGCAGGAAAAAAGTTCAGGTTATGTTATAAACATACTTTAACCAAAATCAGATTTTTAAAAGGAAATCTAAAAAGTAGCATCTAAAGTCTTAAACTAATGTAGTTTTGGTGTTTTTTTAATAATAAAGTTCTACTGTCCTGAACTGGCAAATGCCTCATTATCCAGATTAATAAACTAATTCACCTAAGCAAGCAATAGTACCCATGCAACAGCTCAGTTGCAAGTTTTTGTAAAGCTGAAGAATCCAAACAAAAGCATCTGGTTATTGAAGTGCAGGATTAACAAACTATGCATTTCCTGCTGAATATTTAGATACAGAAAGTAAAAGCAACAGCAAACTTAAAATAAAAAAAAGGAAGAGAGAAAACCATTGGATAATAAGGAATACTTTAGTAGGAAAAGTCCTAGTTAACCTAAAGAAAAGCTTCTTAAATAGCTGTTAACATGAGATTCAGGAAACCCTTTTCTGTATAGATTCCTTAAAGAACACTTAAACACACCCAATTATTACTGAGGAAGAAAAGCTGTAACCTAGACAGTGGTCTATTGACATCTGTAGATTTACCCTTTGAAGAAGTGCTTGATATTGCTAAAGTAGTAATTCAGAAAGTCTCTGAAACTAACCTTGCAGGAAAGTACCAGGAATACCAAGAAAAGTTTTATCTGAAGAGGCATGAAATCCAGAGTCCTGAAAATAAAGAATCACCAGATTACATTGGTGCAAAAACTCACATATTATTTCACAGCTTGCCTCAAAAGTGACTGAGAACCTGGACATAAGGGCCTGATTTAATATTTAAATCAACAAGTCTAACGATTCCAATGGAACTTAGTAAAGCTTGTTTGCCTCACCTTGTACATCTATAAAATGAAAAAAAAAAAAGTCATTATTTCAGGAGGACACCACCTTAATTAACAGGGTCACAGTTTGAGATTATTTTAACCAGTGACACAGTCTATTAAAGCGTAACAAAATCTTTTATTGAGTATTGTATAACCATTTTCAAGGTTATTAAATACAGTGAGCTTCCTCATATGATCCAGGAGACTTCATACAACTTATATTTTAGTAAACAAAAATCCCCAAGACCCCAAACCTGTAAACCAACCCTACTGAACAAATAGCACCAGAAGCGTGCTGTCACTAGCTTTAACAGCTTCCAGCTCTATTCCATTTTTAAGCCCTTCTCCAAATACCAGCAAAAAGTATACAATCACTTTTTTTACAAGGTCCTTAAGTACCTGACTCTGACAGTTGTGACTGTCAAAAAAGTTGGTGTTACTGCCATTGTATGTGCTCAAAAAATCCATGCCAACTGTCTGAAGATTAACATTTTTTCTGTGAGAAATCTGTTGACATTTTGGTGACGGAAAATAACGTTCTGGTATATTTTTCAGTCGCTTTACTGGTGAACAAAGAAAATCATTTTGAAAATTTCCTAGTCTTTTAACTCTGGGAATTGCAGATAAAGTTCGAACAGGTGAGTTAACGAGAGCATTTACAGTTTCAGACATCTGTATTCCTTCATATTTCCTTAGATTTGAAGCTCTCTGAAACCCAGGAAGTTTTGGAACAGCCTCACTACACAACTGCTCATAGATCCTGTCAAATTCTCTATCATACTGTATATCAGACCTCTCAGAATCACTTAAATTACTCTTCACTAATCTTTCTTTCTCTTCAAGGCTTTGTGAATTTGAAAGAGGTCTTGTCAATGTCAAAGGCTTTTGGATTTCTTTGGAACACAGTTTGTAGTAGAGTTTTTCAAATGCATCTTCATATTTCTGAGGCATCTTTGAAGGACTCTGCTTCACATACAATGAGGAAAACGAGTGTTTGCGCTGCAAAGAAATTCGTCTTTCAGAATTTTTTTCAGGATTTATGAGCAAAGTATTTGATGATCTTGCAAGAGAAGAGTTTGCGACCAGTGTAAAAGTGTTACTATTGCTGTAGGACCTGCAAGCAGATGAACACAACTCTGAGGTATCACCACCAGGAAAGTCAGTTTTTTGAGTTTTACTCTCTTTTAATAGATGAAGTGCTGTTGACCCTGAACTGGCAGTAGATGTTATAAAACCATACTCTGAGGAACATTTGTAAGCCAATTTTTCACTTTCTCTGCATTTTGAATTCTTCGGTGAGACAGTGGTCTGTAACCCATCTTCAACTAGAAATGTCTCTCCCATTCTAGCCATAACACTAGGAAAAACAGTCTGTTTGGAGACTTTTTGGCCTTTTCCAGATAACAAATGATGTTCTAAACTTGAGTCAGAGTAGTCCATTTCGATTTCATTTGCATCAATGTAAGAATAAGGTGCCAGACCAGATAAATTATCAGTGGAACATTTGTCATCACAAAGTTCTCTGTTCTCATTTCCAAAAGTTTGATTCTGGATGTCTTCACTTCTGCTGCTGCATATGCTGAGTAGTGCTTGCTTCAGTTTAGGAGGCCTAAACCCTCTTATTTTGTCTACAGTGACATTGAACTTTGGTCTTCTGGAACGCCATCTTTTGTGCCTTAAGTATCTAAATATGTATTTTAACTCTTTTCTCCGATACTGCTTTGTCATGAGCCTTGTAAGTATCTCTACCATCACTGGATACAAGTCTGCAAGAGTTACATTGTTCCAGGAGCATTCCTCATCTGCAGACTGGTATTCTTCCAAGATACTATCATAGTAAGTTTGATTCAGTTGTGGAGAAGGTCGATGCCTGGGTACGGTTATTGTATTTGGTGAAATTTGTAACTGTAGAGATCTGGATGAAGAACATTCATTTGACAACTCTACTTTCTTTCTGCAAACAGCAGCTTGGTTGCCTATTAAAAAAAACCCAAATTAATCACAAAAAGCCAGAAGAAGAAAAAAATCCCAAACCTATTAGGGCACTTCCAGTAATGTATTACATGAATTAGAAACAATTGCATGTGGTACAGATAGTCTTACTGTAATAGCATATTTCATTAAGCTTTTTTGCCAGGCTAAATGAATAATTAACATACAATCCATTAAGAAAAAAATGAAAAGGTTTTTCCTAACCATATTGAATGAAATGTGTTGGGAAAAAAATATTTTAAAATAGCTTAATATATAGATATAAAATATTTTCATTGTAGAGGCAGACTGCTTTGCTTTTTGTGATTTCTGACCAGGAGGAAGAGCCTGATCCTACAGGTTTTGTTACTCTATTTCCATATTACGTGAAAGCTTTGTACTTGGCTAGTCCCAGCGCAGCTTTGCTTGCTGTAAAGCACAATGAAGATAATGCTTTTTGTAGTTATTAGGCTTGAAATATTTACACCAAAATTATATCTCAGGTTTGCATCAAGTCTGGAGAGCTTCTGGAAGAAGTTTACTAACGAAGTAACATTTTGAGTACCAGTTACCAGTAGACCCAAAGTCATTCATTACACTCCTTGAATTTAAAGTAAGAAGAGCCAAAAAATTATGCTTTGAGCATAATTGAGCTTAATGCTGCTGAGCTTTGCAACTATGGATTTTTTTTTCCTGGTCCTATTTAAGAAAAGCTGGTTTTATGTATACAAGTTATTTATTTTCTATTTTTCAAATACATTTTGCCATAATCAAAATCATGTCTAACTTCTCTAAGAATCCGACTAGTTGAACTTTTCTGTTGGACAAGTAGTGCCTCTGTGTTTTCAAAAATTAAACACTTATTTGTAATAAATTTTAATAAAAATATATTTTATAACTAACATATTTGACTAACAATCAAAAGATTTAGTTGTACCAATTAGTTCTTGCACTGGTGAAGCTAAATGAAGGCCTTCCGATGAATCTTGAGGTGCTATCTGAAAAAGAAACAAACAAAAAAGACACATAATCTAATATCCTGCCTTTTTTTTTTTCTTCACATTAAAGGTAACATCAAAACCTTATTTGTGACTCCTCCTACTGTCTCCTTACTATACTATGTCCTGTTCAGAGTTATGGTCCTAAGGGGCTTAGTAAATTTCAGACAAGGAGAAAAAAAGTCTACTCAAACTTCAGTAAAAATTTTTAAGAATTACCAGTTTAATCTTGGAAAGCTATTTATCATCTTTGCCACTTCTACACTATGTATCATATTTTAATCCCTTTCCCAAATATGAGAATTTATACATGGATATATATAGCTAGATAATCATCTAGCTGGTAACTCTAGCAACTCATCTCTGGTAACTCTAGTAGGAAACAGAAGCCGTACCATGTAACATAACCCTTCGCCCCCAATTCCCCTCACTCCCAAAACCAAAATAAAGCTAAAATTCCTTTTTTTCTCTACAAACCTCAAATTTAGCCTTTTCAGAAAACTTAATGACGTGAAGATTAACTTGCACATCAGGGTTCAAAGAACAAAGTATAAAAGTAAAAAAAAAATAAATAAAAAATTTGGATATCACCTGCTGTTTCTTACAAATCATTGCTCTAACAGCAGAGAAGCTGTATTAGAATTCATTGTTATGCAGTCAGAGTTCTTATTTTATTCTAATTAACTAATTACTTAGAATGGGAGAAATATGTTACCGTAATCCACTTCGGAATTTTTCTAGCATAATCTTGTACTATCACATCCACTTGAACTTTTACTTTCTCTTGAATTTTGCCATCATCTACATACAGATTCTTAGAGGGGAAGGGAAAAAAGAGTTAATTAAAACACATAGTTATTGACACTGACAAACCCAAGCACGTTACTTAGATTTACTTCAAACTAGTCTTATTCAGACGAGGATATCCAACCAGCATAAACTTATTTTTAATGTATACGTTATATGTAAAAAAAAAAAAAATTCCTGAGAAGCAACTGTATGTGAAGACACATAAAAACAGATAACCAGCTTGTTTATTGATGCAGGGAAAAGCACTCCCTGCCTCAGACAACCCACTGATAAAACCAAACAAAAGTCCTAGTGTTAGATTACAAAGCACTGGTAGTTATGGCTGCAAATCTTTACATCTATTATTAACATCCCATGAATTCATATACAAATTAAGGTCTACTCTGTAAGGCACATCTGCGTAAAATCTAAAAGCATTTGGTGATAAATGGCAAACATTTTTCATTAGCGAAACTCTTGCTTTCTAAAGCAGTTTGTATTAGCTGTTGTCAGAGACACAATAATGCCTAGAAATATGCTTAACAAGTAAGGAAACTAGATTAAATTTTTAGTAATTGTATTTGAGCAAGTAGAACACAGGATTAGAATGGCTTCACACACAAAGTGTGTTGCACTGTTCTTCATCAATGTAACTACTTTGGGTAGTCCTGATACCCATAGTCTAGTTTGGGAAACAACAGCAGAAGATTCCAGTCTGCTTTTGTTAGGGTAGCCATTATGTCAGATCTACTTTTTTTTTTAAAAAAAAATCATGTTACCTGTTTATGCTAGAATCCCAGGTGAACAATCACATTTTTATAAGTGTTTTCACCTTGCGATTCATCTGGTTATTCTTTTTCCATAGCTATAATAGCCTTTCTCAGGGTTGCCTGTTCCATGCAATACATTGTATGGCTTTCTCTGTTGAAAGCATTTCTATTGAACACAAACTTATTCCATTACATTAGAAACCAGAAATTTTTACCTGGAAGTGAATGTCTTCAAATTGTCTTCTTACTGAAACTATGTCAGCGTCACTTTCTTCATCTACAATTTGAAGATAATTACTAAATAAAATCTAGTTGAACTCAAAGCAAAACCAGAAATGTTTTTAAACACACACTGTATAACTTATTAACTAAACTGGTTCCCTCTTAGAAAATTGTTTTCTACACTAAAACTTTGTATTACATTTCCATTTCAAGTTCAATTGAAAAGTATGGTTTATAGGTTCATAAATGACTTGAGGGGAACAAAGAAGAGTGAAGATAAACCTTGAAGAACTGGTTACAAACAATTTATGCTAACCATTTCAGAGAGTAAAATATTTTCAAAGCACTGGTCTGCAAGATTCACTATTCATTAATGTATCATTCCCACTTATTTCCCACTACATTCCTAAATATCCCAACAAAGATAGTAAGGACCTTCTGCCACACCTCCTTTTCTTTGTTTCTTATTGTCCAGACTGCCTTAGAACTGCCAAGGTAAGAAATAAGACAGACTTGATAATATTAAAAAGCAAGTCCAAATCTTCCAACTCAATTCTTAGGTATTCTGTGGGAATTTTGAATGACACCCAACAAAACATTTTTCTGCTAGATGTAGCCAGACCTTCCGATTCATCATTGGCTAAAGCCTCAGTCTTTCATGTTCATAAAACATGTGACTGAATTGTAAACCCTGATTTCTGAATTTCCATAGCTGTTATATCTTTGTCCCATGATCATGTTCATGGCAGGGAGGGAAAGAAAAAAGGGGAATAACCCTGAAAAGGAAAACAATGAGTGAAAAAAAATCTTGCTAATGATACCTACCACATTACTGTCTCTTCATGCTATTCTTAAATTACTAAAACCAGAATGAAAATATTTTCCAGCTAATCCCATCTTCCTTTTTTTGTTCCCTGTCAGCGCAATCATCATCTAAAGCTCTGTGGACAGCTGCTGCCATAGAACTAGGATAGATACATGTGAAAGAAACAGTACCTATGTGGGAGACAACATGATTGCCCACCTTCTGGTGAAAATGTTGAGCAAGCAGAAGGTTGGCTTTGATAGTCCACCTGACCCCAGCAGAATTATTTTATTAGAATTGAAACCTATACCTGTGAGATTATAAAAGCTTCTTCCCACACGAATAACGGAAGGCAAAGTTGCGGCCACTTTTTCCACAGGAAATCAGTTACTAAACATCAATATGTTGATTGATCCTCCTCAATGGCGGAAGCAGTAAAAATGTTAATGTTTTAATCTGGAAAAGTTTCAGCCTCCAGTTTCTGCTGTGACAGCTGATACTCTTTCTGCCATACAGCCTTCTTCCTCCAGCAGAACTGGGCACCAAACTGGCAGAATGCCACTGAGATGACCAGACTATACTGCTACAAAAATCGGAGATTCTTGAGATAAAGGTAACAACTCCTGTGTCCAGGAATGGTCAACTCCATCATGCCAATTACAAATTATTAGAAAATAGCTTGTATCATAGAATGATTTGATCTGTATACAAGTTGAACACTCTTCTAGGTGTGAAACCTCACAAGAGTGTAATTTTAGGATGTCTTCAATGTATTGTCAATCATACTTCAAATCACTGCAACTAGCAGAGGACCATGGCACAGCACAGAATGACAAAAAGCGAAGTATCTTCTCCAGGGAACCTTAAAGTGCTTAAGGGACAAAAGTGAAATTCGGGGACACTTTTCTTCAAGTGCAGACAATAGACAGAGAGCAACAACTCCCACCTTTCTCTCTGGAAAATTTGACCAGGAGGTTATTTCACTGGAGATGCAATACACTATTGTTACCTAAGAGACATATCTTATTTAAAAGATGAATATGTTAGTAAGGGGGGTACTGTAAATTTTAAGTTTTGACTTTGATGTGATCTTCTAGATTTAAACACACTTAGAAATACATATACAATTCAGATTGAACTTTCTCCCCTTTCTCTCCAAATAAATTCATTTTTCTGTGATACTATCCTAACAGATAAAAAGAATTGTTCAGATATCACTATACTTTGCCATACTACTTCCTGTGAAACCAAAGTAAGTAGACCTAATAATTTTCCCTATTAAGGGCAGACCAATACTTGCAGGCACAGGTGAGAGCTGTTTCACTTTATTTATACCTGCTGTTGATAGGCTTTGCATACTTTTAGAACAAAAATACTATATAATACCTGGAAGAAACACTGCCTTCACTGAGAAGCGTGAAGCATTCTGTATGGATACTAAAGATGGAAAAAACCTGCCAAAGCTAAAGTTTTTGCTAAAGATACACTTTTTTCTTAACAGTTAACACGCCCTATTGCTAACTTTATACACATATATAAAGAAAAAAACAAAACAAAACCCCAAAACACCTAGGTGAATTCCATTTTTAAGTGAGGAATCCAATCCCACACCTCTAAGAAGCTAATTTCTATGTCTTACTGTATTTGGAGATAGCTGGGACTCACCAAGGATGCTATAAATCCTCTCCAGTCTCTTCCTAGAACATTCACAAGAGAAGGAGGAGGAGTGGATAATCATATTATCATACTCTGCTATGAAGATACCAGAGTCTGAACCGCATCACTCATTTATCCCACGAGTGCAAAAGACACAAAGGACACTTACAGAAACTAAGCTACAGATGCCTCTGAAATTTGTTTCCTATATTTCATTGCACAGGTTGAGAAAAAAAATGAAGTCACATTTTCTAAATTTGAAGAAGTTTTATCATTCAGATAGATACTTGAGATTATCCTCTCAAATGACAGGAGGACAAATTTGATATTGCTGTTTTCCCTCAACAGAGGAGTAATCATCTGCCTTGGAGACAGCTATGTGTATGAAGCACCTAATTTATACCAGAGTATTTAAACCACCAGCTAACCATATTTTGCTGCAACTGCTCTTTTAATCATTAAATACTGGTTACCACCTATCCATAGTTTAATTTATGCAATATAGTAAGCTTTTATATGCACAAGAATCAAAAGATCTTGAGTAATACGAGTTTTAAATATTTTAAAAACAGTCATTCAAAGGTTGTTACCATTAATTAATAAAATTAAGTAATTATTTGTGAATATAAGGTCAAAACCACTCAAAACTGGCCACAAGACTGATGCCGAAAGTGTTACAAACACTAGTGAAGATGTATTGCTGCAGCTGAATGCAATATCCATGTTTACCAGACCATTAGATATTAACGTATATATTCTAATTATTAATACAACTTCTGTTATCACTTATGCCAAAATTTTGATTTCACCGGTCCTTTATGAAGAAAACACAATTGAACATATTCCACATTGACTTTCGAACATATCAGGGATTCAGGATTGAGATTTTAAAGAGGAATGTGGATATTGATTTCATAGTACTACCAGTACCTCAGTCCCTCATTATTCCTAGTCTCTATTTTCTGAAAAGGTACAGAACACGTATTAAAATTATTTTTACTGTATTAGAAAATTATGAAAAAGTTATTTGCAATCTTTCTCAAAAAGTTAAAAGAGGTAGCTAAAAAGTAAATTAAAAAACCCACCTATGTCAGATGCATCCACACGAGAGTTCTCTGGAGATTCCTTAAAAGCATATGAAAGGAATTTTAAGACCTGGTAGCATAAGCTGTATTAACTAGTCTGTAGAATTTTCTGGTCTCACTACTTGCTCAATTTTTTTTGGGGGGTGGTGGTCATGAAACAAACCCAGTCATATTCCACAAACTATGTCCAAATGACACCATCTTTATTAACAAATCCATACACAAATTTGTCTTGATCCACATCTGATTACTCAATGGGGAGAACTATTTTCTTCCCAGTCCTTCTATATTCAGACAAATAATGCAAGGAGAAGCTGTTATACAACAAGAGCAAAAACCAGTTGACAGATGAACTCTAATCACCAAATCTTTATCAGTATGTACCGGGCATTTTCTCTGTGTTCCAATGTATACGGAAAGTTTCTTAACTGCCCGCTTTAAACAATTCTTAATTGCCTACTTCAATCAATCTATATATAATATTTCAAATAGGTTTTTTTGCTCTATTTTGTAGTTTTGCTATTTACATAAAAAGCTCATTTATATGGATAAGGAGCCTTTACTAAATGTTTACAATCCACATCTGACATCACGTGCTTCAGAATTTCTTTTAAAAAAATGTCTAAGTCTGTTCTGTCCAGTTCAATCACAAAATTAGTGTATTGTGGGTTAAAATTACATCAATAAAATGAGACAGTCCTAACTACCATCTATTTAGAACAAATAATTAGGAGTGATGAGTGAGATGGCCCATATCGCTCTTCAAATGCTGAATAGGTAAGGAGTCAAAAGAAGTTAATTCTAGACAACCACAGATTTGACAAATAATAATTTAAAAAGTTAGACACACGTATTGCCTAACTAAAAAGACACTTGATGGTTTAAAGTCTATGTCCAATGCTCTATCTCCCTTTAAATAAACTTAAAAGAAGATAATTCAGCTGAAATCTATGACTGATATCATGGCTGTTATTCAATACTCCAAATATCACAAAGGAAGGGAGGATATGTAATTATATGAAACATACATAAAGCCTATGACATAAACAACATGCACAGGGGCAGAGTAAAACTGAAAAAAAAAATAAATTGCATGAATCCACCATCACAAAATGTATTAGACCACCACATATAGAAGTCCAGAACTTGAATTCATCACCATCTCAAAGCACAGAACTTATCGGGGGAGGAAACAATCGGGGGAAGTATACTAGATGATCAACATTAACCAGAACATGAAGATTTGAATTTTACATGAACATGTACCTGGTAAGTAAAGACACATCTTTCCTAAAATAATGCAACTACATGTGGGGAAATATAAAGGAATTGTTTAATAAGATACCTGAAGTTCAAAGAACTGCAGTGAAACAACTGCAGCAAAATACTTAAAGCCCTCAATTTTTTCAGAACTACTTATTTATAGAGAATAGAGTGATTCAGTTCAGCAATTAGTAGATCTTTAAAATCTAACTTTATAGCTATGATACAGGACCACCTGCTCATGATTAATTTCTTAGCTTTTGACTACATAAATACATTTTCCCAAAGAGGCTTTCTAAAAGTAGATCCAGTGTGGTGCCCATACCTGATGTATTGTTGAATGTCCATCTTCAAAAGCACTGGTCTGTTGCTGTGAGACATCTTAGCATGTATGGAAGGAAAAAAGTTAGATAGGTCATAGATCAATGTTGTACCTGAACTCATTAATTCTTCATTTGTATATATTCTTACTTATTTTGAAAAATATTTATTACATACATAGGACTGAAACAAAGAATAGACAAGTGATAGAACAACATTCTAGTCAAATATACCAGACTAATTCTGATCAGAGATGTACATCTACCATATATTTTCTTCTTAAACCATGAAGCACCACAGAAAATAAAATTTGCCCCTTTATCAAGTGGTATCGCTTGTAGAAAAGGAAGACAACTGCAAACTTTTTGTGCGCTTTTCTTTGCATAGGTTGAAAAGGATAAGCAAAAGACTAACTACTCCTGAAACTTGAGGGTAGAGCCCCAAACCTCTATTGCACGTTTTTAATCATTTTTGGCAAGGGTGCCTTCCACAACTGCTATGCCTGGCTTTCTGCACAGACCGACCCACCCACAAACTTTGTGGGTTTCCCCTCCCCATTTATTTCATAAGAAGCAGGAAAAATATAAAGAGTATAACAGCTGTCTAATTTAGCAGAGATCTCCCTTTTATACATTTCAATCTATACTTTGTTCTTCATCAGGTATCACAAGTCAAACAGATTTAAATAAAACCCCAAACCTATTAGACCCACAGAGAAGTAGCAGACTTCAAATAAACATGACTTCCACATAAGCTTATTTCACAACTAGCCTCTAAGCCAGTATCCTGGTTTCAACTGAGATAGAGTTAATTTCTTCCTAGCAGCTGGTGTAATGCTGTGTTTTGTATTTAGGATGAGAATAATGTTGATAACACACTGATGTTTTAGTTGTTGCCAAGCAGTCAAGGACTTTTCAGCTTCTCATACTGGCCTGGCAACGAGAAGGCGGAGGGGTGACCAAGAAGCTGGGAGGGGACACAGCCAGGACAGCTGACCCAAACTGGCCAAAGGGATATTCCATACCATACGATGTCATGCTCAGTATGTAACTGGTGGAAATGGCCAGGAGGCACCGCAGCTCAGGAACTAGCCAAGTATCAGTTCCATGTGGTGGGTAATTGTGTTGTGCATCACTTGATTTGTATATTTTTTTATTACTATTATTCTCTTCGTTTTCTGTCCTATTAAACTGTCTTTATCTCAAACCACGAGTTTTACCTCCCTCTCCCCTGACCCCGCACTCCTTTTCAATTCTCTTCTCCATCCCACTGGGAGGAGGGGGAGTGAGCAAACAGTTGTGTGGTTACTTTAGCTGCCTGCCAGGTTAAACCACAACAGCCAGATATCGTTGCTATTAGAAATACTCAGTCTGAAAACTATTTTGGTATTGCTGAAAAAAGTTACATTTCTAACAATCACCTTGCTAGATTTAAAAAGGTATCTATAACAGCTACAACCTCTCAAGTGTGTATACAGTGCATACGGTTATGATGTGCATTTAAAAATTATTGCCTAAATTGATTGTTAATACTGCATAAATTACAGAAATTTAATTTTTCCCAAAAGAGAAGACCCATATCTCCAAACATATGACTCCGATGGTACTAAAGCTGTGGCGGGAATTCTTGTGGTTTGATGCATGTGATAGATAATAAAAATAGTACATGTGCTTTAGTAGATATATTTCCCCTACTCAAGTCTGTCATTAAACAAGTTTGTTTAATGCAGAATTTGTTGTCCTTGCTTTTTTCTGCATTTCTGTTTCCAGATAGTGATGTCAAATATCACAAGCTATTTACTTTTTTTTGTTAAATGGTGAGAAAACTTCTCATGCACAACTCAGGCACATATGTATTATTTACTCCTATAAACACTTTATATTATTTAATAGTGCCAAGCATACACCCAAAGATTTCCAGTTTTCTAAAGGCTAAAAGCATATGGAAAGGAACCTAAAGATGTCATCTATTCCTGCTTCCATTTTAAAGCAGGAACAACTATACCTAACTTACCTCTAGGAGAAGTCTAAACCATTCTTAAGAGCAACTCCATAATCTCTAAGAAACATATTTCAGGACTTCCTTATGTTTACATATGGAAAGCTTCTCTAATATTTAACCTAGAGGCTCTCTCTTCCTCCCCATATCAGTCCTATCACCAGTGGCTCTAATAATGTTCTTTTTCTGACTCACTCCAGCTAGCCAAGCTACTGTTGAATACAAAGCAAAGTACTCCACCACAAGTTTTATCACTGTTGAACAGTGCAGAAAACCTGTTTTACATACTAGGCACCTGTGCATATCTTCTAGCACACTGTGAGCTATTTTCACAACAGAGTGATATTCTCGGTTGGCTCAACCAGACTTTAAAATTGCCTCTTCCTGCAATTGATTATTCCTACATAAGTCTATTACTTTGAACTTCTGTGCATGAAATTACACAAAGTTTACTTTAAGTTTTAGCCCCAATTTGTCAGACCAACTTTCACAGCAGTCATCCCTACTTGGTATCATCTGTGAGTTAATTAAGGGTATCCCCTCTTTTACTGTTTACTTAGTGAAAGTATAAACTAGTAATTTGCTAAGAACAAGTCCTGGAAGAAACCTTCATGCTTCCCTTCAGTTTGCACGCAGACCATTGATAGCTATTCTAAGCAGAATTTTTCAACCAGTTAGTAAACTGAGCTATAAAACCACTCTCTCATACAAAGTTAATGAAGCATATTATACAACTAGAAGGCTCTGGCTTCAGCTTGTAACCTTCTCAGGAAATTGATGTTCACTATTTTGCAAAAAACTACAGTAATGCTTCCTTTAGAATATATTAGCAATACATTTTTTATAGAATAAAGCATTTTCCAAACATTTCTGGATTGGGAACACAGGAAATCAGAATAACGTGGTAATGTCCCATTGAAATCCCTTACTGAACAAGATCTATGAAACACCATAGAGGGTGCAGGGTGGAGGTTTTTTCCAAAAATTTCTCAAGGCAAAAAAGAATTTTAAGTGGCTAATATAGGACAGAAATATTGCTCTTGTTGGAGACTGAAATTTAACATACTTGGTCCTCTCATACGCAGAACTTCCATATATTTAAAAAAACACTCAAAGTATTGTAATTTTACACAGTAAAACTTCACAGGGGTATTGGACATTCTATCCAAATAGTAAAAATAGATTCTAGCAAAATTCAGAATTGCAAGTTGGAAAAAAAATAACACAAGTTATATTCCAAGGGAAGGGGTTCATTAGTAAGTATTTTGGTCTTATAAAGATATTTTAAATGTTCACACTAAAGAACACAGAACTCTATGTATCCTAACTGAAAACATGTATCAGGCCCACCTAAGAGTATAGAACAAGAGTAAGTAAAATTTGCACGTTAGCTTTAATAATCCATAGCCAGAAGGTTTTTTTTGTTGTTGTTGTTGTTGTGTTGGGCTTTTTGTCGTGGTTTTTGATTATTTTTTAAGGGTGACACCAACCACAAGTTCAAATGCTTACTCCATGTACTTTTGTGTTTCAAATAAAAAAGTCAGTGCAAAATATGATTTGCTTAAATTCAACAAAATCTACAAGATTCTATCTTTTATAGCATATATAAATATACACATATAAATACAAATCTGTAAAAGTGTGTTTTTCCTTATAACAAAAGCTGTTAACACTAGTGCTATTCCCCCACCTTCAATATTTAAACATTTCTTCCCTAGGATAATTTAAAACATAACTAAATAATAAAGACTTTGCTTAACTTACATATTTTTTCCAACTTTTAATATATCAATTTTTCTGCTTGTCTACCTTATCTGTAATGCAGTATACTAAATTTAAAATTGATTAGATCAAGCCTTTGTAGCATTAAAGAAACTCCAAGTAAATTCCTTCAATAAGAACTTCTAAGGCATTCAGACCTTAGGTCAAAACACAAAGATTAATAAAAAATTACTTCTAAAAGACTTCAAATATTGTATCTTTTAAAAAAACTAACTGCTAGATGCTCTTTCTTTACGAGTTTTACTGCAGATTGTAGTCAGTCTTTTTTTTTTTTTTATTATTCAGACCCATCAGCATATATTTGCTAATTATTAGAGACAAAGGTCTAGAACACCTGAATCTTTTTGCATCACACCCTTATTTTCTGGCTCAACATTTTCATTTCATCAGCTGATTCGAACTCTATACCTGTACCGTTTATGGACAAATTGTTTTGGTATGATTGTAGAGGGAGAGAAACACTAGGTTGCAATTTGTCCTCAGATGTTCAGCATAAAAGTTTCTCAGATGAATGTCAAAATAAGCAACACTGTAAAAAACCACCTCAAAACCTTAAGAAAATAAAGCTTAACATACCTTCACTATACTACACATAATTTGCCCCATCATTTATCCCAGTAAAAACATGTATTTTATTGGAACATCTAGCTCCTTTTCAGAACAATGAGAAAATCTTCAGGTGTCATACATTTCCCTAAGCAGTACCAGAATTATGCTTCTATGTGCAGTCTTGATTTGACTTCCATCATGTTAGGTGATCTCTAATGAAATAACTATACACTACTTTACAGCAGGCAGCTTGATTCATTCACTATACAGAATAATCTGTTAAATTTTTGATAGATCATCATGCAGATTCTTTTAACACACTTTTTTTTAATAAACCTACTTATCTAGTTATTTTCAAAAGGCTAGAAACTTCCACATTTCATTCATGTAAGTCAGGGTTGGAATTTTTAGATTCAGTGAAGATCTGACAAAACCGACAAACACAACAAAAAGTTTACTGTTTAACTGATAAGGGAAGATTATTTTAATCAACTTGTGATAATAGGAACATCAATTATAATGTATTTACTCATCTTAAACTACATTTCAGAATCCTTATGAACATAAGTATTGTTAGGATTTTTTTGGGTGGTTCCCCCCACAAAAAACAGTGAGTATCCTAAAGAGTTTGGCATAAAACCAGGATGTCTTCTATTAAATCAAGACTCTTGGGATGACTTATAGCACTTTTTTTTTTTTTTAAACACTTTACCTGCATTCCTTTGACTTCCTCTATTGTGCTGCAATTAGAAGTAAGAAAAAAAAAAAGTCAGAAGAATCTTAGAATAGTAAAGTTATCTTAACCAATGCCTTTATTTGCTTCGGTATATCTCACAAGAGGCACTTCCTAAATAACCATTCAGTTTCCTTCAGGTTTCCCACAACCTGACCAGACAAGCCACAAATACATGGTAAAACTTAACTGATCATTCACTTCTTGCCATACTGATGCTGTTAAAATCCTTACAAAAACATAAGCTATAGCTACCTCGGCCCACATAAGAGGTCAAGACAGAGAATTCCTCTTACAGTCCTTAATGGATTTAGTCTGTAAAGTTGTGCAGTAATGTTTAGCAAATGATGCACAAGCTATTACCAGGAGTGGAAAAGGAAAGGGAAATACAGCCCCTTTTCTGTCTCCATCAAACCCATTCTTGTTCCCCAAGACTGAATTTCACTCCTCATCCCCTCACTCTGTGGGGTTCAGAACAGCTTCCATGTTAACTACCAAGGCACACTACACAGCTTTTGAGACAGATATTAGAAATGTAGCAGCAATTTTGACAGTTAGGTGAGAAACACTGAGATTTTGATGAACTTCACTGTTGAGTTCTTATGGGGGAGTTCAGGAAATAGAAGGAGAAGCAAGTATTTATTTAATGTAAACACTCAGAATAAAAAAAATACAGATCATATGCCCACAACAGTAATGATTTTAGCCTGACACGAGTGCTGAGACTGCAGATACTTTAATTACTCCAGCTTTATTTTACAGAAAAAAAATCTAAAGATGAAACCAGTGAGCCCTTCAGAATTGAAAAGCTGATTACCTGAACCAAGATAAATTGATTCAATGCATGTTAACTTCAATGACAATATTCTGATGAGATCCAAAAGTACGTGTCCCCATCAGACAGCATTAAAAAAAATTTTTTTTTTTTTTCCACTTGGAGAAAGAAGTTATTTTCGATGCATCCCAAGAACCTTCTGGATTGCTTATGCCCAGCTGTGTTGTTCCTCCAACAGATATCAGGGTGGTTGAAGTTGCCCATGAGGACCGAGGCTTGTGAATGTGAGACTGCTCCTATCTGTCTATAAAGAGCCTCATCTGCTCAGTCTCCCTGGTCAGGTGGCCTGTAGCAGACCCCTGCTATAACGTCCCCTGTCCCTGCCCTCCGTTCAATCGGACCCATAACCTCTCAGTCGGCTTCTCACCCATCCCAGGGTGGAGCTCCATGCACTCCATCTGGTCATTGACACAGAGGGTGACACCCCCTCCCCATCTGCCCTGCATGTCCTTCCTAAAGAGCCTGTGTCCTTCCGTTCCAGCACTCCAGTCATAGGAGCCATCCCACCACATCTCCATGATACCAATAAGATCATAGCCCTGCAGCATGCGCATGTCACCAACTCCTCTTGTTTATTCCCCATGCTACATGCATTTGCATAGAGGCATTTCAGCTGGGCCCCCGATGAAGCTGACTGAGTGGCTGGAGTATCTGGAATTCCTTTGTGCTGCACTTCAGGTGCTCTCCTGCTGACCTGTGATCCTTCTCTGGGCATCTGTTGCTGGCACTGGAATCAAACTTGTAGGAGTGGGATGGATTGAGGTTCCCCTCCCCCAGAAACTTTAGTTTAAAGCCCTCTTCACCAGCTTGGCCAGCCTGTGACTGAAGATGCTCTTCCTCTTCTCTGACAGATGGACCCCATCAGCTCCCAGTAGACCAGGTTTATCAAAGTGAGTCCCATGGTCTAAGTGGCCAATCCCCTGGCTGTGGCACAACTCCTGTAATCATTTGTTGATTCGCCAGATTCAGCTGGCCCTTTCAAACCCCTTCCCTTTGGGAGGACTGATGAAAAAACTACCTGTGCTTCAGAATCCCTTACCACCACTCCCAGGGCTCTGTAATCCTTCTTGATGCTCCTCAGACTGCCCCTGGCTGTGTCACTGGTGCCCACGTGAAACAGCAGCAGCATACAATAGTCAATGGACCGTAAGAGGCTTGGTAGTCTCTCAGCGACATCCCAGATCTGAGTCCCCAGTAAGCAGCACACCTCTCTAGAGAGTGCGTCAGGTTATTACATATTACATTAAAAAAAAGAAATATTTCTACATTTTGACTGCAGAGTAAGACTATATTATTAGATACCTCAAGTACTTGCTTCTTCCATTTTTTAAGCTTCTTGGCTGACACTTTCCTCCATTGTTTTGGTCCTAGAAATAACAAGAGATATCAATAAAAACATAGCTTGTCTTATAACACCACCTATATCAAGTACCATTCTAACAAACATAAACATCTAGCAAAAATGTATTACACAGTAACAAAACATTATCAAATCTGAACAGCCTCCAATACAATTGCTGAAACAAAAACTTAGAGGAAAACAAACCAAGAGAATATTGTCATTTCAAGTTAATTGAGAAGACAGGCAAAAAAAAAATTCATATGCTGAGTCTAACAACACTGAGCTAAATTCCAAAGAGCATTACAGCCCCAGATGCTATGAAGAGGGGCAAAAAAGCAGATTATTTTACTTTTTACATTTTATTTAACCCAGGCAGACTACATGGTATCTGAGGTTACTTAAAGTTACAATTAAGCTTTACAGGACTGAGATCCACATTCATTCCATACTGAATAAAGGTTACTAAACCAAAAGCATAACCAAGCCTTTACAAATCCAAGACTCTATATTAGAGTGCTGTATGCATGTTTCCTCCTTCTCCCGAGAGACAATATATATAAAATGCAAACTTCCCAGTCTGTAAAGGCCTTGAAAAAGTAAATCATATTTGGTGCAACAATTACATAGGGCTTGACACTATGGTAGCACTTCACATGTATGTCCAGTACGTTCTTCGTTACAAGAATTGATATGGTAATTTACATATCATAATCCTCACTTCAGTGATGATAAAAACTGGCAGAACATTTCATTTTCCAGTAAAACCACCAAGATACTAAGTCACAAGTCCCACTAAAACCCTCAGCAATGTATTCTAGAACAACAGGGTTTTTTCCTTACAATAAGCTCCCCATAAGCATTATCAACTCTATAATGGATTAAGAGTTATAGTGAAACACTGGAAAAATATGACATGGCATAATGTTGTATAGATTTACGCTAACCACATGAACATTCAATGAGAAGTTAAAGAGACTACCTACCCAGTCCACCTTGACATTTGTCATAACAGAAATTTATCAAAGCAATCTTCAGGACACTAAGTGGAGATGAAACTATACAATCCATTAATGTGTATCAACTTCCTGCTAATACCTCCATTCCTTTGTTTCCCCTCAGTCTTCTCAATTTTGATTCTTATTCTTACAAGATATCCAAATAGTAACCATTGTTATCCCGAACTTTGCTAATAACTCTTTTCTGTTGTCTAAAACAGAGCACGCAATGGACTAAAATGTTGCATATAAATAAACTCTCCAGGTAATAATGTGTGTATCAGAGTTTACATACAAAATGAGGTACCTAAGTGAACAAAATTCACTATCTGCTGCAATTAAATGTAACTGCCACCAGCTGCATGCTTCACTAAGTCTAAATACACAGCATGTAAATATTGAAGCTTTAAGAAGTTCTTACCATCAGGCGTATTGTAAGTGAGAGTTTCCATGGAAATAAGTAAATCATCTTCAAAAGGATGATTATACTAAAGAAAAAAGACAATTAAAGATTAGAATAAATTATTACAACAAAATTTGTAACATGCATTTTAAGTATTGGTTTTGTACAATTTTTTTTGTGAACAAAACATGAAATTATCAGTACGTTATTTTATTAGCTGAAGTTAGAAGTCAGCAATCTGGAAATATTAATTCCTAGAGGAAACATATATCTTAAGCATGTACATAAGTCATTGAATTTCAAGGCACAAGCCAGTCACTGACAAAATGGGGCTTCAGAGTTTTCAAAAGAAGTTAAATTACTCTGTTACAGAGTTTCTTCTACACTTCCTCTGTAGTAATTGGAAGTAGCCACTTAGCATAGACCTACACCTCATGGCATATAAAAATATCCAATTTAATGCTATGTGAGAAAAATGGTCTAGAACCAGACTTAGCCTTATACCAGTACCTAGACGTTAGCACAAAACGTTTCCCTGAACAGCAAAGCTGACATCCCTGAATAAATACATGCATCTCTGGACGGAGGTGTATGGTTCCCACATCTTTAAACACAAAATGGCTCTAAAGTAAGGAGGATTCGTGGAGGGAGTCTCCCACTTCTTTCTGTAGTTTCACTGAAAATACCTCGCCTAATGCTAGCTAATTTGGGTTAAGTACACTATGACGGCAACTTGGACTTATATTTAAGTCAGTTATTTAATGCTAGCAATCCCGGATCTAAGTTATACGGACGTATTCAAGGAGCTGGCTCTTCACTAGCTCACTCACGCCAAGGCACACGAGCAGCACAAACTGCAAAGCTGCATGAGGCCATGGGTGACAGGCAGGAGCGAGGCAGGGCTGCGGCAGACTGGAGGCCCCGCGGGGCACGGCCGCGCAGGTGACAGAACTTTCCCGCTGCCGCCGCCGCCTCCGCGCCCGCCTCAGGACGGCGACAACAGCCCCTGCCAACGGCCCCTGCCTAACGGCCGGGGCGGCGCGCGCGCGCGGCCCTCACCCTCTCCAAGATGCGGTTGATGGAGGCTACGAAGCGGGCGTTGCTCTGCCGCAGCCGCTCGTCCAGGTCCAAGGCCATGGGGCGCGGGCTGCTCCCGTCCGCGGCGCCAGGGAGCGGCGAGGACGCCGCGCGCGCACAACCCGGCCCAGCCACCGCCGCCACCAAACACTTCCGCCCCGCCCCACGCCAATTCAAACTGCGCGCCACGCTTCCACCGCCTCCGCCCCGCTTCCCACCTCTGATTGGTCCTTGTCAGGCCAGTTCCGGCGCCGCAGCCCATCCGAGTAAGCGGTGGAGCGATTTTCTTATTCTGATTGGCTGCCGAGCGCCCACCCTCTCCTCACAGTCAACCCTCCGCGAAGTCCTCCCATTGGCTACGGGGCTTGCAGCGGGTTGGGGGTCGGACGCGGCGCAAAGTCGTTGTTCTACCTAGCAACAGTGGCTCACCGTGAGCTCCCATTGGCCGCGGGGTCAGCTGCTGGCGCATCCTGCCGAGCTCTGTGCTCGCAGGGGTCGGTGGCGGCAGCGGGCCTTGTGTTGCTTGCCGGCCGCCGCCTCCCCTCGCCCGGTGCGGCTGGGAGCCACGTCGCGCCTTCGGGCGTCCGCTGCCGCTTTCCGGCCGTGTGCTGTGTGGGGTCGGGCGCTCAGAAAAGCGCTCCCTCAGCGGCGGAGGTGCTGCAGTGAACATGGCGGCCCAGGGCCCCGCGGGTAGCCGCTGTGGAGGCAGCCGCGGCTGCTGAGACCGAGGAAGCTCCACTTATCCTGCAGGGTGCTGCCCTGGCGTCGGAAAAAAGCCAATATTTAAAAAATAGTATGAGCCACTTCATGTAAAATTAGACACTTTTTTTTTTTTTTTTTTTAAGCCAGCTTTTGCCAGGGCTCCCCGGGGCTGGTGTTCCTTGGGGCTGCAGGCCTTGCCGTACCCTCGCCGGGGGGAGAGGTACAGGCCCAGGAGCTCCAGGCGAAGCTATACGAAATATAACCTTCCGGTTGGATTTGGCAGAAACAGAGGAATACAGACTGGAGACTTGACGCTAAATGGCTGCCCTGAGCCGTGCCCTTTCCAGTCATTCTCCCAACTGGTCCTGTAGGCTTGCAAGCCTGAGAACACTGAGGAGGAAGGCTGGAACTGGCACCACCAAAATTGTTATCTGCCCACTGGCATTGATATTTCAGATAGCATCCCTATTGCTCTCCAATATTCTTCAAGCAACCATTCCTTTTCTATAAAGAAAGATGAAAAAAATAAAAATGCTATTAGCACATCCCTGGAACCTCCCATTACAAAAACGTTTGCCATTTTCCCAACGTAAAGACATAGATGCATTTTTCATAATGGCTACTTGTCTAAAACTGATTTGTATTTATCTACTTACTGTTCATGAGTTCAGCTATTATTTTTTAAATGGCAGAACTAAAGAAAAATACATTGTTTCATCCCTTTTTAAGCATTCTTACTATTACGTGGTTGTGAAGTTTCCACAGCTGACAAGTTCTGCATTAAGGCCTTACTCTCTTTCTAGCAGGCCTTACCCTTTCTTCAAGGCACGATTTTTCTACCACCACTGCATGAACCCCTGTGCTCGGTGGTTAAATCACAGAATCATAGAATCGGTTCGTTTGGAAAAGACCTTTCAGGTCATCCAGCCCGACCCTTAACCTAACGCCGCCAAGCCCACCACTAGACCAGGCCCCTACGCGCCACGTCCGCGGGTCTTTGCAATACCTCCAGCGCTGGTGACTCGACCACCTGCCCGGGCAGCCTCTTCCAGGGCCTGGCGACAACCCTTGTGACAAGGAACAAGTTGCTCCTCACGGCCCATCTAAACCTGCCCTGGCGCAACTGCAGGCCGTCGCCTCTCGTCCCATCGCTTGTCACTTGGGAGAACAGACCAACAGCCTCCTGGCTGCAACCTCCTTTCAGGGAGTTCTAGACAGCCACCAGGTCTCCCCTCAGCCTCCTTCCTCCAGGCGCTAAACCCCCCCGGTTCCCTCAGCCGCTCCTTCTAAGACTCGTGTGCTCCAGACCCGTCGCCGGCTTCGCTGCCCCAATTCGGGCGCGCTCCAGCACCTCCATGGCTTTCCTGTCGCGAGGGGCACAAAACCCAACACGGCGCTCCAGGTGCGGCCTCCCACCGCGGCGCCCAGCACAGCGGGACCATCCCTTCCCCGGTCCTGCTGGCCACGCTGCTTCTGATACGAGCCAGGCACTCTTGGCCACCTGGGCATGCTGCCGGCTCACGGCCGGCCGGCCACCGACCAATAGCCCCGGGTGTTGTTTTCCGCCGGGCAGCTTTCCAGCCACTCTTCCCCGAGCCCGGAGCCTTGCACGGGGTTGTGGTGACCCAAGCGCAGGACCCAGCACTTGGCCTTGCTGAACCGCAGGCACTTGGTCCCGGCCCACGGAGCCAGCCCGTCCAGACCCCTCTCTACAGCCTTCCTACCCTCAAGCCCATCAACACTCCCGCGCAACCTGGTGTCATTTGCAAACTGACTGAGGGTGCACTTGATCCCCTCGTCCAGGTAAAGATATTAAAGGGATCTGGCCCCAATACTGAGCCCTGGGGAACACCACTTGTGACCAGCTGCCAGCTGGATTTAACTCCATTCACCACAACTCTTTGGGTCTGGCCATCCACCCAGTTTTTTACCCAGCAAAGAATATCATGTGTGCGTGGTGAGCAAGCCAGTTACAAGAGTAGTGAAGTGTTGATTTTAGTTAGCAGGAAGGGAAAGAATGAGCTGATGAACTAGATCCCACGCCTACATTTGTCACTCTCCTCCCATTGGGATGAATGCAGGACAAATCATCTAAAACCCAGAATCTTACTGATGATCACCTAACTGCATATTTATTTTCTTGATTCCCACCTGGGAGTAGATTTGCAGAAGCTCTCAGCACTTTCTCTTGCTATTCACTTCGATAGAAGCTATGCTTTGAATATATAAAAGCTTATATAATCGTCCTAAGATGTTAAAAAAAAGTGTAAAAACTCTGAATAAATCAGATTCTATGTATCTCAGACTCAGTTGACAAAATTGGTGGGCGCTCAGTAGTTTGAACCAATTCCCTATAATCTTGCCTTTCCCCTGGGTAAAAGAGGAATAATAATGTGACTTTTACTCCCCTGAATAGTGGAAAAATAAATTCTGTGATATTTCCAACATGGTCAAATATTGGGATAAATCAGAATATTAGTAGGAAGTTATTTAAAGACAAGTAAGTCTATGTATGTTTGGGGCAAGCTTTAGATGATGTGTAGTAAATAAGACCTGAAGGCCCACACTTAAAGAAGGATAAAAGGAAGTATTGGATAAATAACTATGTAGTTCTTTCAATAAAGTGCTTTTCCTGTAGAAAAAATGCATCATAAAGTCGCTGGTGGAAAAGAAGCTTCTTAAAGTGTCTGGTTCTTCACTGTATGGTTTAGGGTCATCGTGGTATTCATTGTGGGGGTTTGTGATCCCCTTGCAGTGCTTTGATAAATAAAGATTGAAATACAGTGCATGCATAGGATGAGATTTATTACTTTCCTCTGGCATTCCCTAGCTTAGGAGTCTCTCACTTTACAACCTTAGTGTCTTCTAATTTCTTAATATGCAATTTTATACTAGAAATAATAGAAATAGCCCCAGACTTATTTTATATTTGAGGTAATCACTAACCTAGGAAAAGAAAGGTATGTTCCTGTTATTTCAGTCTTCTTATAGAAGATAAGTCTTTCTGCCAATCTATCCAGTAGCTACTTTTGGCTGTTTTGAATTCATGCTGCACTTCACTAGAGTGACAGGAGCACTCAATTGCAAAGAATTTCTTCTACCACCCGGGTGAGAACATGAGAGCAGCATTCAGCAGTTGTGCATGAAAACTATCCTGTAGCAATAGTAACTGGTATATTTGATAAGGTGTAAGCAAAAATTTCAAACTCCATGACCTTAAGAATCACAAAGTCAACAAATGTTAGCTAATGCTTTTGCCCAGAGGGTGCGTTTGTGCCAACTGCAAAGCAAGGTAGTGTATCAAACTGTAAGTAAGCAAAAGAAAGGAAGCAAGGAAAAACCAGAATGTTAAAACCATGATGTTAAGGTCCCCATAGGAAACAGCAGCTGTCATTCATCTTGTGTGACCAGAGAATGGCCTATCTTTTCTTAGTGCTCCTCTGTACTTCTTTTCGTGTCTGCTGCTTGCTGTCTCTTCCTTAATTATTGAGATTGTAATTTAATAGGGACTACCCATTTGTCACGTGTTTATGCAGCACCCAGTGTAACAAAGTCCTTGTCTTAGGTTCTACTCCAATGAAGATACTTAATAAATCATTAAAACTATTTCTGAAGTCACGAATAAGTTGAGTACTGCGAGGAGTGGTTTGCAGTCCTCATTTGAGTGAGGGTGGCTGGGTTGTAAAGGTGTAATTTTGTTATGTGCCATGAGGAAGCATGGGCCTTGGACAGGACCAGTGGAGAGATGAAAATGTCGTGGTCCCGTAGTCAGTACACAGCCAGGCTTCCAAGGCTTTGCTCTTAGATAGGTTCTCACTCTTGCTCTGCCACTGGGAAAGGGCATACTGATGTCAGCAGGAAATTTCCTGTGGTATGAAGACAGCCAGTATATTTTTAATCTTATGATTAAATAAACAATGAATATTGTGCCATTTTTTGGTATAAAAGAGAATATTGCTAATTAATACGATGGAGAAATACCAACATTTCAAGAAAACTTTGTTGGTGCATGTGTAGTAGTGATAGGAGCTCATCCTCTGTTGTGTCCAAGCTCCCCATCTTCTGCAATTCTATTGAGTAGGTCTGTGCAGAAATGTTTATACATTTTTTTATACATAAATACAGAAGATTTAACCTCAACTTCTCTCTGATTAGTTTGGCTTATAGAAGAATAATTTGTGGGACTGAGTTATGTGTGCCATTGCTTACCCTGTGGTACACTGCCATATGTAATTGTTTTATTCATGGTGTTTATTCATATTTGGAGAGAGCCATGTCCTCTCTAACTCATTAGTTAGCCCAGCCTCAAGCTGTATTTTATCCCTTTAATATTTTTATCACTTTATTATAAATCAAAACATCTGCACTAAGTGATAATTTTTACTATTCTGCTCTGAACTCTCTCCAGTCAGTCAATATATTTGAGTATGTAGGCATCTGGAATAGTAAATCATTTTCTGAAAGCAGCCTCTGAAGAGCCATATAAAAAGCGATTTACACATCTATTCTCTGTAAATGTTGATCTTCAGATACAGCCAAACCATCACATTGACTATTGAAATGACAAACTCATCTCTCTTCAGTATATTTCTTCCGGATTGCAGGCTGCTCTCACTCTTTGTACAAGGGAGTATGAAAGCATAAAATAACTGCTCTTTTCCAGAAACCCTTGCACAGCTCAGCTCGTGTCAAGTTGGTGAATATAATTAGAGATTCAGAGGCTGTGAAAAACCACTGAGAAAGTGTGGAGCGGGGAGTAGCTGTAGGCATGCAGAAGAGCTGGCTGCCTGTGGAAAAGGGAGCATGAGCATCCCGGGAAAACACCACGGTAAATTAGTCAGCGCAGGCCAGGTGCTGCAGCAGGCACTGTGTACCAGCGCCTCTGCGAGGAGCCCTGCCTTCCCTGTTTTCCTAGAGGTAGGGCAGAAAACAGTATTTTACTCCTCCTTACCACTCTATCCAAAGTCACAAATTCATTCCTTCACATAAGGCAGTCCCTGCACGAGTGTCTATTAAACAGACAACTGTTTCCAAACCTTATCATAATTAAACACATCCAACCACTCCATAACTCTGCTTATAGAAAAACATAAAGCAAAAAAACAACCCCAGTTGGCCATCAGGAAGCCATCGAAAATCCTGCCCATCAAGCCAAATACTTTGCTGAGCTCCTAAACACAGCACTGCGCTGAGTAACATTATTTAGCTCCCTACTTCTGAACATTGTGTGCAGGCCTGCTGGAAGGGAATTGGAGCAGGCTTCTCTCCCTGAAGGTTGTTTACTGCCCTCGGTTGTTCAAGAGCATATTTAATTTTGTGGGGGAGTAATTTAATCAGTTCCAGTCTAATCAGTCCTCTGCCAGAATGGGACTTTGCTATGCTATTTTCATTTATTTCCTGATGTACTGTGTCTGTCCGGCATGGAGCTGACTTTCTTCATAGCAGCCCTGTGGTGCTGTGTTTTGGGTTCGTGGCTAAAATAGTGTTGGTAAGACATTAATTATATGGCTATTGCTGAATGGTGCTTGCAAGCATGAAGCTTTGTCTTTTTTTCTCACTCTGCTGCCTCCCCCCTGCCAGTGAGCATGAGTAGGCTGGGGCTGTGCAAGACGTTGTGAGGAGACGCAGCAGGACAGCTGACCCAAATTGACCAAAGGGATATTCCATACCATATGACGTCATGCTCAGCAATAAAAGCTGGGGTAGAGGAAGAAGGTGGTGAGAGTTTTTTTCTTCCATGTTGGAGACCTCTGCTTGTGGGAGGTAGTGAGTGCCTTTGCATCACTTGTTTTTTGTAGGGTTTTCCCCCGCCTTCTTTCCTTCACCTGCTCAACTGTCTTTATCTTGACTCATGAGTTTTCTTGCATTTGCTCTTCCTGTTCTCTCCCCTGTCCCACTGGGATGTGTGTGGTTGCTTGGCTGCTGGTGGGGCTCAACTCACAGCACCTGGTTACTTCTGAAGCCGCCTGATCACTGAAATACGTCCAACTCTAAGCTCATTTCTAAAGGCAGGTCCCAAGTTCAACCACCATGTCTGCAAATAGAGGGACAAGCAATTACTAGGACAGCCATTACCTTGAAATGGTCAATCTTCTATCATATGTGGAAATGGAGAAGTGAGAACAAAAGTCACTTTTTATCATTGAGGACTCAGGGTAAAATGCTCAGGAATCAGACTTAGTAGAATTGTACTATCATTGAAGTAAAGAATGAGAATTTCCTTGAAAAGGAATGAGCAATTCTTGCCCCTTTCATTATTCACCACTTTCCCCAATTTCTCAGCATCAGCTGAAGCTGCCTGGATTGACTTTTGCTCCAAACCCTCACTCTCTCTGGCATTATGTAGAAGTAGCTCCTGCCTGGACTGGCAAAGAACTGAGCATCACCAATGTGCTGAACGAATGCCACAACTCAACAGTCACATCAGGCCTCTCTTGCACAGATGTCAAACTTTTTCATAAAACATAGTAAGAGTTATTAATCTTGCTTGATAGATAGAAAAAACAAGGCACAGAGTGAAGTGATTTGCCCAAGGTTATGCACATGCCGTTGGCAGATCGGTGAATAGGCAGTGAGCACATCCTAAATTCTAGTCTAACATCCCTCTGCTTGACAGTATTAGCATCTAAATAATTGTAGCCAATTCCCCTGAGCACTTTCACACACAGCAGGGTGGAAGGCTTGGGGTCTATCACCAGTATGCACGTCTTCCTGAGAAACGCATGACTACCTGTCATGTCCCTTTAGGTCTGTCTTTGAAAGAAAGGAAGCAACCGCTCTGCATGACCCCATCCCTTCCTGCCAGCTTGCACAAATGAACGATTGCAGTCGGATAAGTTGGAGGTGATATCAAAGCATATTCATCTGTAACAGGCCACTAAAAGATGTGCTGTAATCAGCACGGCTGCCTAACCTCTGTCCTGCATGAGCAGATTAAATTGTTTTAAAATGTTTGAACACAGCACTCATTGTAATCAATGTCATTCTGTTGATCAGATCAGCGGGAGTGAAAAATAAAACCACATTTACTCAACAACAAATATTGGCAGCGCTTCTGAAACGGGCCAAGGGCTTATTGAAAAGAATATTGATTGAGCCAAGAAAACATCAAGCAGTTATAAAAGTTTAATCATATTCTCATTCAAGCCTGCCTTCAGTGCCAGGAATTAAAATTCTCCCATCTCCTGAGGATGGAAGATACATTTCCATAATGTTCTGTAACTTCCAACACTCTGCATCTGTACCGAATGGTGGAATTATTCATTGCAAATGATTTAGCTGAGATACATAGCCCTTTCTACTGTGAGCGTACAAATTATGCATAAACAAGCTGTGATTTTTTGAATGTTTCTCATTTGCAATTGTTTAGCAAAGAGCTGGGCAAACCAGCGTTAGCCTGCAAGGTATTTTTGAAGGGGTCGAAATAAATATTTGGTCTGCTTGATTCAACACCATATGCCTGGTCGCTCGATCCAGGTGAAATTATAGCGGATCCTCAGCTAGAAAAGATTAGTTTCATTAAAAGGATGTGTCCATGTCCTTATTAGAAAATTGCTCATAAACATTTGCAGTTGCCTGAGAGAACTGCTGTATGTGGAGAGTGAAAGGCCATTTTCAGAAGGGCATATTTTGGTGCAAGTGTTGTGGCAGTGTCTGTTCTAGAAGCTTTATGTGGTTTAAGAGCACAGAAGAAGTTAGTGCTTGCCGGGGTAAACAGGAAATGATTTTTTCTGGGCTGCAGTTGTGAAGATTCACACCTTTCTAAGCTCGACTCGCTGCTGTGGAGAACAAAAAGAAAATAGAGCTATGCCTGAGCTATTATTTCCCCTCCTCTTTCAACCCTCTGCTTCTCTTATGTCTGAGGCTAGCTTTATGGAAGTCAAGTGTTGCTGGGTCTGTCCTGCAAGGGGAGGTGTGAACACAGCAAGGGCAGCAGTATCTCAGCGGGCTTCCAAACAGCTGGGACTGTAGCATTAGTAAGAGCCATAAGGTTGCGCAGGGCATGGACTCTCCCTGTACACACCTGGGAACCCTCAAACACGCTGCTGTATTCTCAAGGATTTTTGTATAGCAGGTACCTGGCTAAATCAGAGGTACATGGCACGTACGCCTATGTGACGTACAATTCACTTATATCCTACTCAAAAGAAGGTGTGGTGAGCGTCCTTCCCCCATTACAAAGCTCATAAGAATTCATGGCTATGAAATGGGGTCAGTGGGCAGCATAGCTTACAGACATGTCCTGCTTGTCTCCAACCTCTGACTTCTGACCACTGTGGATCAAAAAGTGAGGAATTAAACCCATCTGGACATGTAGGCTTCAGTTTTCTTTGGATGGCTCACCGCTTCTGAGGCGCAAAGGACAGTTGCATTGGTGCATGAAGTTCTGAATTTCTGGCTTTCCTTTTTCTTGCCCCCTACCCTTCTTCTGTGGGCTGTCTTCAAGGAAGTGGGAAGAAATTTTATACGTGAAGAAGGCTTGAAAATTAAAATAGGTTCTGTATGAAGTTGGATGAAGGATTGAGTTGCAGAAAAAAAAATCAAAGGGGACGGATAAAGACTTGGTAGCAAAGTGCTGAGTAGAAAATAAAAAAAATGTGATGCATTGATGGGGGTAGCTTGGGTGGAGGTGGGTACAAATAGGAGCAGGGCCAAGAAGGACAGGGAAAGCCTGGAAAACGTTGTTGAACCATCAACAGTTGCACACAATGTGGATGTTTGGAGGCCCTTTTTTCAGGACAATGAGGAGGAACTACATCCCCCCACATGAAAAAAAAAATACAACAGGAAGATATCGACCAATTCTTTTCCCAATTTATCTGGGAAGGAAACAGGCAAAGTGACAAGTACAGAGCACTGGGCTCTGCAGAGCTATTGAGGCCTGAGCCACCTCTGGCACCTGAGGCACTGTGTGTCTGATCTGGTGTCTAACACTCATGGATTTATAGTAGAGTACCCCTAGCTCCAGGTACACCCAGTACACAAGCCAGGTCAGTGCTTCCTAATGGCACCTATGCTTAAAAATGCCCCATTTGAAGACAGGTTCCCAGTCTACGCTATTTTGCCCTGGTCCTTCACACATCGTCCAGCACCCCTAGCTACCTGTGCTTATTGCATGACTCTGAGCTGTATGTGTGTTCATCAGGTTGCTTCGACAAGCTGAACACCGTGCTCCCCATCACTTACCCCTATTTCTAGAGCATCACACATCACCATACTCGGTTAAACTGAAAGTTTAGGTCTGCCTTTTGGCACAATATACCCAAATAATTTAGAAAGAAGAAGGAAGTATTGCTTTGCACTAATTTTCTGCCTTGCTCTTATGATGCACGAGGTTAACATTTACTTGCTTAGGCATTTCTCTGCGTTTAGAGAAGGTCTGGTAAGGTGAACACAGACCTATACTGTGAGGTGGGGTGAGATCATCTCAACAACGAGATGGGTGCTGGGAGGAAGCAAAGGAGCTGCTAGTCAAGGGGTGGTATCTCTTGCTTATATGTTTCAAAAGTGATCTCATACATAGATTAGCACCATGTGGGGGAAGAAAAAGCTGATCAGGAATCATTTAGATATAGATTAGGATTGCTTTTAAAGTGGAAATTAGATCTGAATTTATATAGTTCACTGTTTCTGGTCACCATACTACTACAGGTTATAGTGAAATTGATTCTCAACAAAACCTCCTTTAAGAAAAATTTGTGTTTATTTGGGCTTCTCTGTTTCTGCAGTCTTTTCGGTATCACCGAAACATGTGGAGATAGATCTGTAGCCAAATACTAATCTCATAAACTACACAAACACTAACTAACACCATCTGTGGCAATTTTTACTGCAAATTACCACAACATGTGAAATGCTTCTCAGTCTGATAAGCAGAGCCTTGTCATGGGAATAGTGTCACAAGGCCTCCTTGCACCATGGCTCTCATTTCCATATGTCTCTGGTTTAGATATATAGGAAAGATGCTTGATTATATCTCTTCATTAACAGGAAGGTTCATCTTCTCAGTGTGCCTTGAATGTCAATGCAAAGCAGAAATGAAAGAAATCAAAATAATTAGCAGGAGTAGCACATCTGTGAGGAAACAGTTTTCTCCAGCACAAAGCTACTCCCCAGATGCCAGAAAGCCATTTTTATTTGTCCTCTCCTGCTTGTTCTCAGGGTCTGACTCCCTCTCGCTCGAGCTTCCAGTAGCACTTTGGGCAAGTAGAAAAAAGCACAAAGATTTTGGAGGGGGGAAAAAAACCCCATAGTTCAACCACCAGCAGACCAAAACAGTGGGAATAGGAAGATAGACATGGAAAAGCAACCCATCGTACTCCATTCATATTGGATTTGCTTGCTCTCCACATAAAATATTCCTTCCTGCCAGTGGCAGACTGTCTTGCTTCGAACATACTTTGCCATCGCAGCTTTCAGGAAAAACTCTTGGGACTAGGAGGATTTTGCTTTGCTGTTGAACCATTTTCCCCTAACTTTTGTACCTGCAAGACAGTAATTTCTTACATGTCCACCCTCACTTTGGGCTGTCTTAAGATCATTGGTCGGCACTTCCCTTTAGTCCTGAGAACAGATAGCTTCTTGCCTATTGCGCACATCTGGCTTCTGTTCAGAGACCTGGCAGCATTCAGCACTTTTCTGGACAGGGGACAGAGAAGGTGGCAGCAGAGCACATCCTGTATCCGAGTTGGCACCAATGTGCTTTCTGCAACAATCAAAACCACCAGGAAGCACTAAGTTAAGATTTACAATTGTGTTCTCCAGGGGCATTTACTAACCCTGGCAGGCAAAACACATCATTTTTGGAGCTTCCCTTTTTGGGGAGCAGCACTGTGCCTTTATTTTGCTTGATTATTCATGTCACCTTCTTTGGATGGTAGTTCTGATGTGCTGAGCTGCCACTACAAGAGCTTCCTCTTTCCACTGACTATCTAAGGAAAGTCAGCTCCTAACTTGAGTGCTTGGGAATCTCACCAGCATAGATACTTAGAAAAAATTGACTGATAATGAAAAAGCTTGGGTTTTTTGTGGATTTATTTTCCCTGTGCACTTTGAAGTTCTAGGGAAGAGCCCAAAATTTCTTTGAAAACTGAAAAAGTATTCTGCTTGGAGGCAGTTCGGGTCATAACTTACAGTTTGTGTTTTGTGAGCTGTCTGATGTTCACTATTTATGGGATGTTATTGGAAGTCATTGCATTACTCAAAAAATGACTAAATGACTATGTTGAAGTTGATTGGTAGCTGACACTGCCATTAGAAGCTGAGCTGGTGAACAGGATATCAAAGGGAAGACTGACCCAACTAAAAAGTAAATGAGGTCAATGGAATAAAGATCCTTTTTTGATATAAGCACCTTTAGTATAATAAAGGAACAATGAAAGATCAATAAAAACCTGTTTAATTGCAAATATTCAACTTTTTCCTCTAAGTGTTAGCAGCTCTTTAAAAGTGAGCTGTGTTTTAAATCTGAGGGGATATGAAATCCTCCAGGATAGAAGCAGTTTGTCAAATATTTGTAATTTAAATAAAAAGAGGAGGAAATGTGCAAACTCTTCCCATATTGTCCAGAACCGTTAAAGCTATGTGCCAGAGGTATGCTGCCAGTGTAAAAAAAAAAAAACCAACATCATTTTTATTGCTTTGGGGACAGGGATGGAAGGAACCTGTGAACGGATGCTAAGAATGAAAAGCTGTGCCTGAAGCCTGATGGGAGTTTAGTTTCTTTTGATACACTCAAAACTGTGTCAACCCTTTCCATGAATATTTCATTCGTTTTTAAAAGGAAAATGATCACAGTGCTAATACATTACTCTTTTTTTTTTTAAAAAAAAGTGTTTTCAAAATACTTATTTCATTCCTTCCCTAAACCCTTCTACAGTAGCCCACAGAAATACTGTGCTGCATAAAAGGTTAATAAGATTCTGAATAAATCAAGAATTTGATATATTCTTTAGCTGTTAGCGTGAAGAAATTCTGTTACAGTTTGCAGTCAGTGGGATCATTGACCTATATGGGACCACAAACAGTCCATAGTCCACATTCATGTATCATTCCGAGTGTACCTTGAGTTTAAAAGATCTGTAATTGCTATGTATCTTCAAAAAGCCAGAGGACTAGATGGCTCATGGGATAGAAGAATGGAATACCAACCATTTTCTCTTTAGATCAGTTGCTCAGACTCAGTTGTGAAAAACAGTTCTTGAGTATTATTGCCATTGAGAGGTTGTTCAGCGACCTGTGAGGGAAGAAATCACTGTGTTTCCTAAATAAACGGTTTTCCACAGCATGCAAAATTCTGCATGCCAACACCTGTTGGTACCTTACTAACTTGGATAGCTAATGAAAATAATACAGAGAGGAACAACAAAAGGTATTTTTGTTTTACTGGGCTGTTGAACATCCTCTGTGAAGAAACAGAAGACATCTTGAGTGGATAATTCCCTTGGTATTGAGAAATAAAGTGCAATAGCAGTAGTGCCCCAACACTATCCTCAGGTAGAAAAAACTGCTGGTGCAGATTATCACTATTTCAAATTCCTTATTTGTGACATTACTAATCCAGTTCTTTCTGAATGCTAGACAATCTCAGAAGGCAATTTTGGCTTGTACCTTTGTGCAGGAGATAGGCATATACAGGGTAGTGTGTGACCTCTTTTGAGCTCTTCCTTCAACAGTGCATTGTTGGAGAAGTTTTCTAATTCCATTAGGGCAGAGCCAAATCTCAGACAGAGTCTCAGATGAAGCACTATATACTTTCTGTTTAAGGTTTCGTTGAGCATTTGTAGAAGCGATTGAGTTGTCAGGTATTGTCTGAGGCACAGAACAGTCACAACATGAACATGCCCCTTCATGGCCTTAGTCTCTTCTCCTTTTTTGCATACTTTGACATTTGGACTTTCCCCTAGAGCATGTCCCTTAGGGCCAGAGGTTGTCACACCATGATGTCCCTTTCCTTGGGCATGATCTCCTCTACCTCCTCTCCCTCTTCAGGTTTCTTCCCCTGCTTCTTTTTCCCCATGGTCTTTTTGGGTGTTCTGTGGATCACTCCCACGGTCTTTTTGGGTGCTCTATGGCTCACTCTTGTCTGCCCTCCCAGTCTCTCTGGTATTCTACACGAGATATAGGTTAGTCTATGTTTTTTGTAAGTGGTGCAGCTTTAAATGAGATAGGAAGTTCAGGACTTAGTAAAAGCAACTAGACATTCAAACCGGAGTCAGTAGTATTTGTTGGTTTAGCAACTCAAAAGCTAGTATTTCATTATGATGTTGTTTGTAAGCAGAGTAACGCCTGTGTAGTGAGCTGTCTTAAATTCTCTTACAGTTCTACTGCAGAGAGGGTGGAAATAAAAATTAAGTATTGATATATGAAAACTTTTAGAACAACTTTCTCTGGCAGTTAAGTCACCTTTGATGGCTGAACCTTCTCTCACATAGCTGCTGTAAGGCAAAAATCAGTGCAGGCCTAAGCATAAGACATCACTTTTCAAGTTGATGCATATACCTTCATTCAAAGCTGGACCTTTGTCTTCCACCCTGTGTCCCAGTTGGGCTGTAGAACTAAAAAATTCCCTGCCTGCTATGTGTACCACCTGAGCAGCGGCTGCTTTCCTAATCTCTAGGTCAGAAGAAGTTGTCAGGTTACTGGAGAATAAAGCAAGGGTTCACCAAAGCCTGGTTCTTAATGTAGAAACGCCAGTGATGCAAACAGGTGGGGCAGGGACTGGACAAAAGAGCCTGTTCCAGCCAGAGATGGGTCATTATGCTTCTTATTTCAGACAGAGCTCTTACAACCTTAAGTCAGCTAGATTTTGCCATGTTAAAATCACATACTTGAGCTGTTTCCTCCCTTAGCTTTCTGATAAGACCAGGTCAAAAATTACAGCATAAAGCTACATGACTTTCTTATTTTTGGAATATTCTACTGTATTTAGCAGAAGGTTTTAAAACAGTGTTTTAAAATCCCTCTCTGATATCTTCAGCAATTTCGATAATCATGCAAGACTTCTAGAAATCTTTCCATGTGGAAAATCTTGAACCAGTAGCAAGTAAATGGACATACGTCCTTGCACACAGGGAACCTGAGCTTTGAATATTTAGTTGAATATTTAGCTGTTATGGTCTGTATGGCACAGCTAATCTTACATAAGGTAAAAAAGTAAGTGTGGCTATGAGATCTTTTCCACACCACAGCAAGCTATCCTCCCACTTTGTCAGGGATGCATAACTATAGCATAAGGTTTAATCATGCCTGTTAATGCTTAAGCAATTTCATATCTACAAGAAAAGGCAATTTGCTTGTGGCTTTGAATTCCCAGAAGAAAAAGTACCTATTTATTTTCCTAGCATATTGAGCTAACAGAAAAGAAAAAGAGATAATGTTAGGACAATTAAGATTTTTTTGAAAAAGGGAACTGTCACACTAATTACCTTTAGCTGTTTGGATGCAATAAAAGGAACATAAAGTCATAAGGATTTCTTAACAGTAAAAGAGCTTATATTAGAAGAGAAACTACCAATTACCCTGTTGATTGTTAAAGCTCACCCAGCTGCACAGAGTGAATTTGAAACCTGTGATTCTTTCCAAGGTGAATATGGTGACAAAATTATTAGCCATTCTCAGTACACATCTATCTTAATTAAAACCTATCCCCCTGTGATGATGATATAGGCAGCCCAGCTTCTCCAGACACTCACAGCTGGCATCTGCATCAATCTTGTTGACAAAGACACTTCTCGAGAGCATGAGCTATAATGTTTTTCCCTCTGCCATGCAGGGCTTTGAAGGAGAAGCATTCCTGTGGGCTCTGCCAGCCCTTGCCATCAGCAGCTCAGCACTGCCCCTTGACGGCTTATGCTTTTGCTAAGGGGTGTACGTAACATGAGCTAACATTAGGCTTTCTTTTCTGCTCCCTATGAAAATAGCAATAAGCATTCCAACAGTCAGGTCAACATACACCGTACCTTCATGGCTACAAAGCACCTCCGCTGTGACAAGTTGCAGCTTCATGTTGTTTCAGAACAGGACTTTGGTGGGGGAGTCACGCTTGACAGGTTTTCACGGGCCACCTGATTTCACTGATACACGTGATGGGCAGCTGACAAACTTTAGAAGAATGAGAGCAATAGAAAAATTGTGGCCATAATGGATTTATCTCAAGCAGCTGTGTATCAAATTGTGCTTAGGTAGTTAAAGGAAATTAATCAACTTATTAAAAAAAAGAGATAGAATCTTATGAATAGTCCCAAACACATGTGGAGTTACTGTAGGTAAATATTTTTGGAAATGATATGCCAGAGTGTTTACATTAAACAGTGAAGATAGCTGCTTCTCAATTACACAGGTTTCTGCTAAATGATTTTAGATTAAAGTGTGAAAAATGAGCCTCTCAGCTACATCTTTAAAATTTAGACTGACAAAAAATGGCTAAGAATTTTCTTACGTACATAATTTTTTAATACAACACAACACTCCTCTTCAATTAGTAATTTACTTCATATAATTACAGTTACACAGAAAAATTAGAGAAATTTAAATGGAAATACTCTCTTTAAAATCCCTTTATAAAAAAAAGAATCTGTGTACATAGATAGTAGTAATTTTTCAAAGTCTGTAACTTCATTAGTTTAAAAGCAAAAATCCAAACCACAGCTGTTCCCATACACCCAAATTGCTTAATTGGACCATTTTATTTTAAATATTGTAAAGCAAATTCAGAAGGACACTACCCTCATCGTATCGAAATACAAAAGCGTTAGATTAAGAAAAGTGACTTTTTGAAATCTGGGTGTGAGAAAACTGATACTGACAATGACATATTAATGTGTCAATGATGAATAAATACCAGAACTTAAAATTCAAACCACCAGCAATCTCATACATCTTTTTTTTTTTTAAAAGGATATAAAAGATTCAAATGTCAGAACTATAATGTCAGAACTGTTTATAATGTCAAGTGATGCATGTTGCATTGTCTTAGTATATTCCATTGATCAAACCAGAACCTGGGATAATAATTGCAGATGATGGAGCACATTTCATGTGCAAATGGACGTGTGTTTGAAGTGAATTTGGAAGAAAAACATTTTCATATTTAAGTCTTAATAACTGTTTCCTTCAACCTGCACTGATCCATGCACAAATGGATAAAGCTGATGCTTCTAACAATGACTAATATTAGTGTGATGCCTGCAGGGCACTGTCAGCCAAGGAGAACTTATTCTTATGATATAATGTAGTAATTTGATAAAACTTGTTGCAGGCTTGAGAGAGAATCAATCCCAACAGAACCAGAGAGAACTACAATTTTCCCTTTGCAGTCAGTTTGCGCAGTTCCATTTCAGCTCAGAATTAATCTTGTTATTTATAAAGTAAGGTTGAGTTGTTTTTTGCCTAGTTTCCTAAGAAAATGAGGCATATGTGATCATGCCATCTGTGAATGCCTTTCCTGCACTCCTAACAGCTACCACCTTCAGAGACAATTGCAACCCAGTTTGAAAAAAGGTAGAAGTCTCAAAGAGACTAAATTGCTAAAAGCTTTTGCCCAGGTATCTGGGCAGGGTAAAGATACCTAAATTAGTACTCCCTGTCAGGGAAAGGCAGGAAGAATTCAGCTGTTAAACAGTCTGTTTGGCAGAAGCCAGCAGTCCCATCAGCAGGGACGAGTCATGATACCTCTTACCTTTCGTCTCATGCAGCCGTGGCAAAAAGCCCAGTGAAAACAAGTTGATTTGGAAAGGAGGACATACAAGTCAAAGGACACAAATCTTTGAGAAACCAGAGTGCTTACAAAATGATTTGGTTTCAGCTATTCTTTGAACTTCTAATTTTACTCTACAAAGATAACAAAATTTCATTCCAGTGCTTCTATAAAAGGTTAATTTGAAAGAACAGGAGCTGAACCCAGCCAAAACCATCAAAACATCACATTATTTTAATTTACAGATGTAATAAAATTGAGAGTGGTAGAAAGCTTGTTAAGGAGAATGCACATCTCAGGAATATTAAGCTGACTGAGGTGTTTCCCAGAGAACTTACTCAGATTTTGAGTACTGATTAGAGCAAATGTTAAGTTAATGCAAACCAGCCTTTGTTCTTAATTGATCCAGATAGTTACCAGTCCTACCTAGAAGTTTATGTCCACACTTTAAGTAGTAGGTTAAAGAGCCTGTACTTAAAAGAGAAATCTATTAGTTCTGTGTCTTCTAGAAAGGTTGTATTTTGTGATATTTTTTAGTGTTTTATTGATTACTCTGAGCAGTATTCACAGAGACCAACTAAGTTATTTGTATTGCATCAAATAGCTTTTCTGTTATATGTGGGCAAAGGTTTGTGTTCTGTGGCTGCCACAGTCTTTAGCGAGGGAAAGAACAAAGAAAAGGAGATATATGGAGTCAAAAGTGAAAATGGTTACTCCTGGATCGGGCTGCTCAATATTGTCTGGGCAGGCTTTGACGACATCAAGCTCTCTGAATGTATCAAGTATTATCTTCCTTGAAATGATGACACAGATGCCACATCTGTCACTGGATCCTTCAGATGCTGTGTCTCCTGCCGCTCTGTATGACTTTGAGTACGTTGGAAAGGTCAAAACTTTTCGTAATCAATTCCATTAGGTCCTCGTCTCTTTCCACACCATTGATAAATTCTTCTAAAGTCAGTTCCCCTAAAACGAAATCAGGTATTCCTTAGGAACCGAAGAACCCAGCAATCACTCTCAACCCAACACAAGGCCATTCGTGCCAGATTGAATCCCTCAAGAAGGTTCTCTGTGATAGGAAAACGCAGGCAGAATATTTTCTGTTATTTTCCCACTTTGCAACAGACCCTAGAACTCAGACTTGCCTTTTTCTGTTAAAAGAGACCAAACACACGTTTCACAGAAGTCTAGGACAACTATGAGTGCTCAGTATCCATGGTGACAAGAATGTGTGAAAAAGGCACTAATGAAGCCTGTATCAAGGCTGAATTTAGCTGGATGGATGGACCACTTCTCACTGAGCTAACTGGAATTTATCTTATAGCTGGTTTTAACAGAGATTAGGGCACGGTTTGCTGAGGATTACCAGGCAGACTCCCTGTGTTAACTACTAGGATTATTTAGAGCCACGATAAGATGCATAAAAATAGCGGTTAAGTGGTCTGATTAGATAAATTCTTCCAAGCAACTGAAATAGTCAGTTACAGCATGATTTTTGGGGCTCATGTCAAAATCAGGTAATATCTTGGAATTTGCGAGACAACTATAAAATCTCTTTTATTGAGGAGCAGGAATATCATTTAGCATTCTTCCTCTTCCTGCTCTCTTCCCTGTCAGCAAAGGCCAGTCCCAGGCATGTGTCTGCTGGCATGGTACACAGAAGTGTACGCAATTCTCTGGTTAGCAATTATTCCAGTGATACTGTTTTTCTCTGAAGGGGGAAACACAGCTTGGTTTAAGAGGAAGAGCTTGATTCTTTCCTCTGAAAACAGCTTAAAGTTTCTTGTTAAAATCACAACAATGAATGATTTCTCAGTGAAATAAGAAATGACAAGAGGCCAGGCAAAGAGGAAGCTAGCTGGATGACTGAGGGTCCCAGGGTGCAGGGGTGCAGCAATTCAAATTGCATGCACTTCTGGTGAATGATTAGCTAGATGACTTTTGGCTATTTTTGGATTTAAGTACTCCCTGGAGTTTTTTCGTGTTTTGGTTTCTGTTCATGGCAACCTTGGAAACTTCATCTGGTGTGAAAAAGCAAAATGATCAGCATTTGAAAAATGTGAAAACCACTTTCTACCCATGGGCAGTAAAGGCTGCTTCCTCTTTAGTCATACGGGTCCTCACTGCACTGGTGAGCAGGCTCATAGATGCACTATTAAAGTGGAAAGACGTCATTTGATGGAAGTCCTGGCTCTTAGGCTTCGGTGAGAGGAGTAAGACCCTCTCCAGGGGCTGGAGTGCAGTGCCCTGAGGATTTTCACACCTCCTTTTTCAACCCCAGTGCCCTTATACAATCATCCCGGGAGCAGAGACAGAACAAGCTGTCTCTGTAAGCTTGTCTGCGTCCTCCTGCTTTGCCACTCATCTGTTCACTTCCTCCAGTCTCTCCTCCTGTTAATCACAAAGATGATTAGGGAACTGGAGCATCTCTCATGAGGAAAGGCTGAGAGAGCTGGGTCTGTTTAGCCTGGAGAAGAGAAGACTGAGAGGGGATCTCATCAATGCTTATAAATATCTAAAGGATGGATGCCTAGAGGATGAGGCCGGACTCTTTTCAGTGGTGCCCAGCGACAGGACAAGGGGCAACGGGCACAAACTGGAACATAGGAAGTTCCATCTGAACATGAGGAAAAACTTCTTCACTTTGAGGGTGACCGAGCACTGGAACAGGCTGCCCAGAGAGGTTGTGGAGTCTCCTTCTCTGGAGATATTGAAAACTGGCCTAGACACGATCCTGTACAACCTGCTCTAGGTGATCCTGCTTTATCAAGGGGATTGGACTAGATGATCTCCAGAGGTCCCTTCCAACCCCTAACCATTCTGTGATTCTGTGATCTCTCCTTCTATCCTAGGCACTCCTCTTACTTCCCATCTCCTTCTCTCTGTATTGCCTTTGACTGAGGTCTTTGGTTGGATGGAGTTCCTGGACTTGTCAGATGGACATGCTGCATTATTTTCCTGCTTATGCAGGTCAATTGGTCTTCAATTCCCTCCTCTTGATCCCAGGCTATATATTTTAAAGTACCAATACCAGCATGCAAGCATACAAAACCCACTGCAGTTACCAGTGAGATGTGGTTACACTGGCATGCCTAGACTCATTGTACCTGTGGCTGCTCTCAGATTTCCTTGAGCTCATGAAAATAAATTGCAAAGCCATCAGGAGATTTGTGTTAAGAATTGCTCCCTACAACCATAGGATTATTTCTTGTATTTAATGTGAGGAAGGACATTGCAACTTATTTGTCTATTTGCACTTTGATAAGAAGCTACAAGGAGGTAGCATAGTTTAAGCTAAACTTGGTAAAATTTGTCCTATTCCTCAGGTGGGGCTAGTCCTGCTGCTTTGAAGCTATCTAAAAAATAACTGACTATGGAAAGCAGTTTGAAATGGGAGTGTTATGAAGATAATTCTGAATAATTCATGTTCTGGCATTTCGTTGCCAAAATGTAAGACACAAAAGTTATTTTTTCAGCTAGTGGTCTAGCTCAGATAGTTATTACTTGCAGTAAATGTATGGCCAAAGCAGGGGCCAAAGTATGAATAATCATAGAATTTGGGTTAGATTCTAGAATATGACTGTAAGTTATTTGGAGTCCTGTGGTACTTTGCCTTCACCCAAAAGATGGGCCAAGCAGGTAGGGAAAAAATCCTGTACAAGTTATTCACATGCATTACAGCATCACTGTTTATACTCTGATTATATATTGCAAACAGCTTTTTTAAAAGTCACCTTAATACACCAAATAAGACCAGAAAAATGAGCAAGAAATGCCCAGAATTCCTGGTTGGGATCTCATTTTGCTCTGCAACGCTTTCCTAATATCCCTAATTTGTCAATGATTGCAGTAATTGACATAAAATGTAATTGCCAGTGGAAGGAGGATTTTCATGATCAGAAGTATGAGGGAAGACATTGACATGTGACAGGTTTTCTATTAGAAACAACTCTGAAGCAGTGAATTAAAGTTTTAGTTTCCAAATGCAAGTCCAATTGGCTTAATCTAGCTATCTTGAGAAAAAACAGTAACATGTGTCTTAGCATGTGTTAACAATCAGCCTTCAAGGGACATCCAATATGTTGTCCAATCTTTAGAAGATGCTAGAGCCTGTGCAACCATGCATCTTAATTGGTTTTCTTATCCATTTTAGATAGATTAAGCCAACACAAATATACTAAAAAAATACCTTGATCACACTTTCATTTTGCTGTGCAAGCAGAGCACTGGCATTTTGGGTGAACAGTGCAAGGACCTGTGTGTTTTAGCCCCTGTTGCATGTAATGCCTATGTCGGCTTAATACAGTCAGTTGTTTTACACTTCGCTGTAAAGCTGAAGTAATGTGGTAAAGAAGAAAAGATTCAGCCGTTCAGTTTGTCTAAACCAGTCAGTTCTTCAGTAGTGTGTTCAACTCCCCTCTTGATCCCATACTTCCTTATGTGGGAAAATCCCTGCCAACACCAAGAAAACCTAGGTTCTTACCGTCGTTGTTCACATCTATCTTCTGAAATATCATGCTTGTGAACTCTTCAGCAGACATGTTAGTGTGGCCATTAATAGCCTGGATAGCCTGAAGGCAGAAATGCAGAAAGTTCTTTCAGACTTTTTTTCCCATGGAGCTGTGAAAACAACACACTGGGAACTGCAGTAATTGCAATGCAACTCTTTAGTTCACCAACCCTTTCAAATATCACTAAATAAATAGCTATTTCAAGTAAATCTTCAGTAATGAGGATTGGAAATTTAATTAACATAACAGCCTGAAGATTACAGCTTAATTTACATATCTCCAAAGGTCTTCTGAAACCATGTGGCACCTCTGCTTTGCAATACACTTCAGATTCCACAGCAGCATTTTTATCTGGCCCTAGAGAGTTCTGTGTCTTCAGGGAGTGCCCTATGGTCTGTGTGATTTAAATATAGTATTATTTTTCACAGCTGAAAGCACATGAGGAGAAAGCCTAAGTAATTTTTCTATTAAGACACGTTTAACTTAGTAATCACAAATAAAGTCAGACCAGCAGTCCAGGAAGTTGGGAGAAAGTACTTGTCCTTCAAAGAAATTAAGAAAACCAGAAGTCTCCCCTCTATTTTTTCTGTCATAAAGGGACCTAATACTTGGATTAAAGGTATATGTGAATATTTTTGCAAAATTGTATCCCATTCACTGAGACAGTAGTTTTTGCATTATGGTGATCATTGGGGTTAATAAAATATGAGCCTATATGTTAATACCCACTGGTCCAGAAGCAACAAGCATATGTTTACAGAGTTGGACTCAAACTCAATATCACAATTAGTGACTGTAAAAATACATAGATATATATGCATAAACACACATGCATATATGTTCTGTAATGGACATACTATAGAATTTGTTTTTCTACACCTGAATTATCTTGAGATGAACTCTGTTGTGTAAGATAATTCACTATATGTGCCAGTTGTTTCCTTCAGTATTTCCGATATTCTTTTAGAACTCATATATTTTAATAAAATGTAAGTTAAACCTATTCAGCGCTGCTGTGGAATTCCTGACCATCACTGTCTTTATCTTACTTTACACAAACAAGTTCAAAAAGGCAGTAAGAATTTTACAAAAGTAGGTACATAAACTTGATTGTATTACTAATTCCTACTTTAGATACTTTTGGTGTTCCACATGTCTGACCCTGATGCAGTCTTCAGAAGAAGGTTGTACCTCTGCCACAGTTAAATTTGTGGTAACGCTAAGAGTAAATCAACGGTTCCTGAAGTACTTGAATCACTGACTACCACAGAATCACCTTAAATAATAAAATAGAATAACTGGACTGTAAAAGGCACTGAGAGTGTGCATGGTTATCTGGAAGGAATTTTGATGGTTGATAATTATCCGCTGCTCCAAAGTTTGCATAGCTGTAGGGACAGGTGAAGTTTTAATAGGACTTCTGTGATTTAAATTAAAAAAAAAATCTCGGATATGACATATCTTTTCGGATAAGTTCTTGTTTACTGATACTTAGTATAAGCAGGGCCCTTAATGGCTGTGAGCCTGTATTTTTATTTTTGTTTAGAGCCCGCTGATTTTAATTTAGCCTAGGTCAAATGACTTAGGCAGGTTTAAGTTAAAGTTCTTGTACCCCAAAAGAGAAGAAAACACACAGAGGTTTAAACTGGTTTTAAAACCAAGTAAGTTGAAAAAGAAATCTTCTTTACATTAAAAGGATTTTAATTCTCTTTTTGGATAAAGCCCAAGACAAAACACAGTCATTTCATTGCCGCTGGGTGAAAAATGATGGAAAATATCTGCAAAAGAAAGATGTCATTAGTCTTAAATGAGGAGAAATCTGGGAGATGCAGCCTGTCCTTCTACCTTTAGAAAGCTGGTCTTTAGAAGGTGACGCATCAACTTTGTTTGTTTGACCCTGTGGCTCCATCTGGCTCCAGTTCCTTTTAATTTGGGCAACAGCTCTTGAAAGGCTCTAGCAGTGACTAACCAGGCACCAGCAGTAATACAGAATCCAGGAAAAAGTACATTCTTTGTTTATCATGACATTAAATCCCTATTTAGATTTTTATGCTCCCTGCAGCAAAATCTTGATCTGTAAGGAGTCCTGTACATTTAGGGAGCAGTATTAAGTCATTCATACTTGCAAGGATCCATGTGATATCTTTTGGATGAAAGCAGTTACCGAAGTGCAAAATATTATTTCACTAGAGCAAGTTGAAAAATACAGAAATCACTTTAAAGAAAGAATTACACTTCTTTGGTTTTATGGGTTTGAAATGGACCTTCATGGGTTTGAATTTTCTGCAAAATTTTCTACAATATTTGTGTCCAAATGTCACTGCATGATTTAATGATAAAATTAAATTTCCCCAATTTAATTTTAAAATAGGGGCAATAGCATTTGTAGTAAACAAATCTAAAAGCCTTTCAAAAAATTAAAATATTGGAATATTTTGATGACATCTATATTGTTTCTTGCAGCAAGTTCAGTTTGAGAAACCAGTTTTCCACAATAGACTGGCACAAACACTGGTAACCAGCCACTTTATTCATTATGCTGCTTCAGTTCTACTCTGCCTTATAGTATAGTTTATCACAATAATGACTCTACAGTTTTTCACTTTCAGTGAAGCCTTATATCTGTAGAACTGTGGTTTAAAGTAATATACTACTTACATATGTTTACTTCAATAAGCAAGAAACTAATGGCAGGAGTGTCGCTAGCCAGAACAATTCTGGTTTTACAACTGTAAAACATTAGGTAAAGTACAGACAATCCATTTACAACACATGATGAAACCAGTGTTTCAGGGGCAATGCACTATGTCAAATGCTCTTGCTATCGGTCATAACTTGCTTACCGTGAATATGCTTAATAGTTCTTTTTTGTCAATACATCCGTTTCCATCAGCATCGTATAGCTTAAAATACCATTTCAATTTCTGGTCAATTTTCCCTCGTATAACCAAATTTATTGCAGCTATGAACTCCAAGAAGTCTATAAATCCATCCTAAGAGAGAGAGAGAGAAAAGATCTTTTTAACAACAACAGTTTTCTGTTCATTCTGGCAATTTCACAGCAACGGGTCATTGATTTTGCTGTAATACCCACTGATTTATAAAGCACCTTAACACAGAAATCTAGTGTGGTGTTTAAAAAGGATGCGCTCGACTGGAAGCACTATAGGAAGGGGCGTTAGCACAGACAGTTTTGTTCTCCCCTGAAAGTTGGGGACAGTAGGGGTGGGGGGACAAATCTGTTCTGAGCAATTGTTATTGACATTTTTTGAGGAGAAGAGAAACAGTTTTGTGGTAGACTTCCACATGTAAAAAAGGGGAGTTTGGGATATCTGGTTTGGTACTAATAATATGTCTACAGTGCAGTTGCTTATGTTCATATGGGTACTGCAGAACTACAGATGATTTCCAGTGCAACAGAGCTGCTCCAGGTGTTATTCATCTGAGAGATCACATAGTAAGTGTTGTATGTGGTAACCAATGACCTGTCACGAACTCCAGGTACTGTGTCTTTTCCATATAAACATCAGGTCTCTTTGACTAATACATTTTGTATGGGATATAAACCTTCAAGTCATAAACTAGTTTCTAAATAGCAAGGATTGGGAGATATTCATAGGGAAAGAGCATTTCAGATCGATTTCATTCCATATTTTCTGCTTCCTTCTCTGAAGCTGTCAAGGACAGGTCTCCATGGTCAGGTGGTCTAAGCCACTATGACAGTTCCTCTGTTTCTCTAAGAACGTGGTGAGGATGGAAGAAACATTTACTGAATTTGGAAAGTACTTGCTCCAACTGTTTCTTATGTGCATATAAAAAGAATTAACAGCTGGTAAATTTCATCTTGTGATCTTTATGTTGGTCAGAATCCAGTCACTTGGAAAACCTTGGAAAGGCTTATCAGTTTCAGATAGCCTGTGATTGAGGAGAGAAGCTTGGATGAGTATCTAGTAGGTTTAGCATGTTACTTATTTTTATTGTCATACGTTGACACACATCTTGCCAGTTGGGGTTTTGCAACCAGCAGGCATTAATCTGCTCTCAAGACTGTACTAGGCTAAAGGAAAAGAAGTCCTGTAAAGGTGGGGTGCGACTCATTGCCATACTTCTAGTGCTTGTTTTGATTTCTGTGCAAGGCTGTTTGGCAGAGTGGCACCTAAGAGGTAAACCCAATGTTTCGAAAAACACTGTATTCAATGCACATGCAGAAATGGTGCGTGCATAACTGGTGCAGGCTGACCATTGCTTCACAGACTCTTTGTGCAGGTTCTGCTGTGGTTGCTGGATTTACTGTAATTTCAATCACAGCAAACTCAGCAAAGGCAAAGACACCATTCAACCACTGTTTGGGATTAAATGAAATTTGGCAGGAACTGCATGTAGTTTTCAAACAAGGTTAGGCCCAGTATTAAAAGCAGATGCTTCACCAAAAAATGACACATTGTGTACCACAAACTTTATGCTTCTTTTTGGCACACCAGCTTGAATTCCAATTTTGCAAGTATTATTTCAAAAAGCATCTCATCAAGCGTTTCACTGAAGGGCAAAGTTTATTTTGCTGATTATGTTTCCATCATCTGATTTGATAGATCTATTTAAGAATGCGGTTAGATGCATTTCACATTGCATTTCATACTACTTATTGAAACTGCAGATTAATTTTAGGCTTGCTGGATGTCCATGACGAGATAAATTTTCTTCTTTCTCCCTTACATTTCACTTTGGATTTTGGAAAATTATATTTTGTTTGCTTTCTTCCTACGTCTTGCTGTCACTGTTGTTGCTCTGACAAAATATCAGAAGTTTGGAAAACATAATAATCAACTTAACATGCTCAGGTATGTAATTCTGATCTGGTGCATCATTTGGCCTGCCCAAAGCAGGAAGGTACTGAAGGCCAAGGTGAAAAAACTCCCACCTGAAAAACACCTGAGAGAAATTGTAGTTGCCAGGAAAGCCCCAGACACATTCCATAGACATGGAAAGACCAGAAATACTGAGCTTATCGATCTTGTAATAAGATTTGTTTCCCTGTCCCTTGCTCAGAGGTTTGTTGAGAGCGGTAATCTCTAACATAAATGCTGAAGAAGTTATGGAGCAGAGTCTGCTTTAGTCTGCAATTATCCTGTTGCAGTAGACCTGCAGAAGTCACTGTCATTTTCATGTTTCCTCCAAAAGGCAGCTTAAAAAGAAGCAAAACCAGCAAAAGGAGGTTCATGTTTATCTACATGATGTGGAACCAGAAACATTGCACAAAAGCATTGATGAGAAATGTACTTTCCTTTCTGCAGCAAAAAACATACATTGTAGGTAGAAAACATTTATGTGATGTGGCAGGCTATGGTGATCTTGTTACACATACACAGAGCTTTCTTAGGTAAAGAGAAATACTGCACTTTTTACAGTAACATCCAGGACCCTCAGAATAGTACATTAACTAATGAAAAAAATCATAACAGTAATGAAGATCATCCTGTGGTTTGAGTACAACAAATAATGCAATAAATGTGTTATGTTATTAAAAGAATACTGCTGTGCTGATGTACTCATCTGCTGCTCTATTGCCATTCACAATATCTAGGTAGGTCCTTACGTGTCTCTGGGCTCTGTAAAACTTCACTCTGTGCAGCGCACACAGTAAAGTATCTGTTGCATGTTAGGAAGCCAGTAATTGACAAGCAAAAGGCTAGTGTAAAAATAATAAAATGAAATGAAAAAACCCCACCCAACAACATAATAAGCAGAGCTGATAGCCAGTGGTGGAAGATACCAATAATTTACTTCTGGTGCTTTACTCTGATATCCCAAAGGGCAAATTTCCAATATTTTCATTAAATGGAGTTAATGCTGGTGAAACCTGCTTATTTGGCAGTTTAGGATTCGGCACAGATTTGAGTGACGGATATATTTTTTGTGTGAGAAGGCTTATTTCCCATATCTGTATGGCACTGGCCATGCCTTCCTCGGCTGCAGCACAATTACACGGGGATGGGCATCCATAGGGACGGTGAAGTCCTGCTCCCTTCCCTGCCCGAAGGTGCAGAGGCAGCCGGGGTGAGGGCACAGGGTACCCCTCTGGGCATGGGGTAAAACAGGGGGGCAGAAGTCTCCTCACGCGGTTCTGAGGAGTGGGCTGGAGAGAAACCAGAAAAATGGGTTCAAAACTTCTTTTACGTGCCCCTAAGCCTTCTGGACTTTCTGCTTGGCATAGCAGACTTAATAAAAATACACACATTTTTTTTTTTTTAGTCTCTTAATGGTGTGACCAGATGAACTAGAAGCTTAAAGACACATTATTGTTGTGCATGGGTTTGTACCCTCTGATGCTGTGTTTTTGTAACTTGTTTTGCTTTCACTGATGAGTGATTTTTTTAAGCCACTTGGAACAGTTTGATTCACAAAACAAAGACAAAAGAAGGCTCCAAAACTGGAAGGAGAATTTGCTGATGATGTAAAACTGATCCTCACAGCCCTGAGGGCTCCACCAGCCCTGACTGCCCCTGCCCAGGACCTAGGCCCTATTCCATTTGTTCATTAGTTACAGTATCTCCTGAGGAGAAAGCAATTTAATTTTATCTTTTTTTCTTTTTTATGAGATGTTTTTGCTTCAGAAAGTCAGTCTACGTGCAGCTGCTGGAGGCTGCTGCTTTTGTTTGGTGAGGACAGGGCCGTGTGTCCTGTGAGGGCAAAGCCGGGCAGTGAGGGACTGCAGCGTTACACAACAGCAATTAATACCCCAGCCCCGGAGCCGTAGGAGGGCATTATGCTTCGCTTCCCAGAATAGCCTTACTAATCTTCACAGGTCCTTAAAAAAAACCCCAAAAACTCTCACAGCTTCAAACTATTTGAATACAGATAAAAAATAATTGACTTGTCAGCTGCGAATATGCAGCTGATCTTAAACGGTACAGTAACTCAAGGTTCAGACAGAATGACCTGAACTTGGCGTTTTGGCTGCCTAGCTCTTACCTGAGCATGATTTCCTGAGCGTGTGGATGCTACGGTGATAGTGATCCAGCCATCCCCCACTGCACGCACGGCTGCGCACATGGAAAGGGCAGATTTCTGTCCTTGCAAAACCCTACGATGAGTGAACTCATCGTCTGTCTTGGAGCGCTGAGGCCTCTACCAAGGGTCTATACACAATAAGCAGTGTCTTGTTTTCAGATTTGCTCCTGAATAATCTCTAAACTCAACCTGACACTAAGAGAATAGCTCAACAGGCTTTATCAGGATTAACAAGTCTGCAAATATAGACGGTCTAGATATTTCAAATCTAGGTGCTTAGGACATTAAGCCACCTTCTGCCCAGCCCCTGTCTTTCAGAATACTACTTAAACCTCATAAGGCAGAGGGAGGAGACACAGGTCGAACAGCAGATTACAACAGCTCAGAATAACTAATCTTGTGTGCTTCCCTCTTTCTCTCTAGCTCCCATTTCAAATATAGCACTGCTTTCTCCACCTTCAGAAACCTAAAGGAGGATTTATTTTGCTCCATTTCGTCTTCCCCCATTTCCTTGCTTTCTTTTTACTTCTGAAGACTTTCAGCTGTTCCTCAAAGGTTGCACATGCGTTATTGAAGAAATACAGAGCTAGCTGTGACACTTACTTTGACACATCTCTAAGGTCTAACATTGGATTTTGGGGCTTGGAGAGAGCTCCAGGTCCCCTACAGGCTATGGCCAGAATCACCAGTTTCCTAAGTAAACAACACTGGCGTTTGTCACGGGGACGGGGGAACCTCTTGGCGAGCAAAGGCTGTTAGATAAGGATGAAGAACGAAGCAGGGAATTAGGAGCTGCAGATTGTTAAGTGGTCTTGTGATAGATGCATACCCACTGTTACATAAAGAGATGAGGCTGTATTAACCAGACTGTTACACAAGGTTCTGCTTTGCCCAGATGAAGAGATTTGGGGACTTAGAAAATACCAGGACCTTTGTGTTAGAGGAGTTGGAAATGCAGAGTCAGCTATGTGATCTGGCTCTCAGGCTTGTAGGCTACCCTGGTAAAACCTGGTGAAATCCAAAATGTTAAGATGACAATTTAATTTCTTTAAAATTAACAACTACCCCCCAACTCCCTGCCATCACTCACAATTTTCTTTTAGGATAACTGGAGAAGCAAAGGAGACAGGGAAATTGCCAAGGCATTGGGCTGGGTCCTGTGCTCAACCTGCAGCATGGCACAGCTTTTTACTTTCAGTAAAAACATGTGCTCGAGGACCTAGCCCTCTGCCATCATCTCCTGGATGGTGGGGTTCAGCTTTCTCCACCCCTTATTTTGAGCCTCTGCCTGTGCTTTTAGGAGCATCTTTCCCAACATAAACCAAAGCAGTAGGCAAGAGAGAAAAAAACTAAAAAACGCAGCCATGACCACATAACACATTTTCCAGCAAATTTCTTGCTGACAACTCAAGCATTTTTTTTTTTTGTTTGACAAACCTAAGAATGTAGCAGGACAAACCTCCAAGAAAAGCACTTTGAAGACATATATGTCTTCTAGTGGAAAAGATGCTCTATTTGGCACATTCTCGCGAGTGCTCCTAGATAATGTTTTTAGGAATTAATATCTCAAGGGGTGTATGCAAGAAGGCTCCCAAAAGTTAACCACACATACTGTCATTCCCTAAACTACTCGGTATTATCAGATAAAGGACCTCAGGGAAGGAAAAAGTTAATACTCTCTGCCTTCTTTACCTAGCAGGCAGTTCTAATTTCTGTAAAAAATGGGAGATTATAAATCATGTTTTGTCACAAGAAAGCAGTTACCAATTTATTGTCATTACATGAGTTTGCTGCCAAGTTAGTTAAAACAGATCATCCAATTTCTGCTGCATTTTTCCTGCAGTTATTCTTTCCAAAGCATGGTTTACCTACATCATTGTCACCAACCCATGTGTGAATCATGATTGCGTAGTTTTGGATGTTTCAAAGCAACACTTAAATGCTAAAGGGGAAAAGAAGAAAATGTAAACCTGGAGTAGCCTCCAATTGCTGTATTCATAATTAATAAGAAAATAAATAGAAAAAAAGACAGTTGCACTTTTACTTAAACTTTCTTTAAATAAAAGCAGCAGATTCCTGAACTGTTTCTCATTGAAAGTACTTTCCCCTTTATCTACATCATAATTTAACAAGTAGTACTTAAAAGTAATTATGATTAATTATACAAAGTTAATCTTCATTGCCTATTCACGTAATGTGACAAAATTACAGTGTTAGCTGGTAATGGTAGTAATATGCTCCAAGCACTTTTTAAGCTCAGTGAAAGCTGCAGAGTGCATGCTAATTTGTTTACACTTAAATGAAATTTTTAGAGAAACCCTACACCTGTTGTTAGAAAAGTGTAGTTGCTTCAGTTTGATGTGCAACATTGGTCACTGAGTAACTGCAGAGGTAACAACTCTAAACTCTTTCTTTTGTTTTATAAACAGTCAGGGAGTGTAGGAACTCAGGTAGCACAACTCAGTGGGAGACTGCGTAGATGACAGATTATTTATAAATAAAATTGAACTTCATCATTCTTTCATATTCCTCCCTTTCTGTACTGACTCACATTGAGTTTTGCTACATTTATTTCTGCAGGACATTCAGTAAAAACGTGTGATACAAATTTAAACCAAATTAAAGAAAAAAACAAAAAACGTTAAGCCAAAGAATCATTTTGTGATTAAGCACTCCAAGTGCTTAATTTTTATTGTCAATAATTTTTGCCACTGATTTCTCTGTATCCAGTGCAGTGCTTCATTTTTTTCTAGGTCTCTTGCACAACGTAGTTGGCATTACAGCTTCATACAGGACCTGCAGGCTGGGCTGTCTTAACCTGTGGAGCTCAGGTGCTGGGTCCTAGTATGAAAGGGGACTCCTGAGAGCCAGCTGCCAAAGCGGTGGTGGACGTAGTACATCTGGCCGTGTACCATGTGCAGAGCGTGCCTTTGATGCTCTGTGGTGTGATGGACCTACTGCCCAAGTGCAGCAAATCTCTACTGCAAACGCAGTGAGCCTGGACACGCTCTGCGCAGATGGCAAGGTGGGGACGCTCCACAGTGCGCTGTGAGTACCGCTGCCCCATCACATAGCGTAGTCCAATCCAGCTAAGCATCAAAACTGCGAGGCGAGGAAAATTCAACTGGCATATTACTTCATAGCACTTGCCACCTACGTGAATATTTTGAAATTCTGTTTTTAAGGAGAAAATTTCTTGGGCATTCCGATTACCCTTTTTGAAATGCAAAAAAAAAAGCCACTGAATTCTGCAATGTTGTAATAGAAATCTGAGACAGACCTCACTTTAATATCCCACGTAAAGAATCAGCCTTCCACACTTGATGGTGCTGTGCCACTACTGGGGAATTACCTCTGGTCTAAAACTTTTAGATCATAACTTGTACCATCAAATCCTACAGTCGAGAATTCAACTGTACTGACATTAAGCAAGTGATGATTTTAATGATACAATGTAGGCTTTTAGCTGGTAATGACACATTATTATAGCATAAGTTAGTACTATCACAGCATTAAGTCCTGTGCCAAACCACTAGAAAACAAAATTAAGATTGTGAAATTGCACCAATAATTGTGGGAAGTCCTTAGAAAGTAATAGATTCCTTTTTGGAATCAGTATATAAAATTGGATGTAAAAAAAGTCTGGAGGTAGTTAAGAAGTAGAACAAAGGCATTCTTTAAAATGGTCTATAAATAAAGTAGTGTTTCATGGAACCAGGTGAAATATTCGTAGAACATAGTTTCTATTCCATGGGATTTTTTATAAGGCTACAGTACCTTTCACAGGCACTTAAGCATACTGACAAAAATTATATAACTACACTCCCTTCAACACAGCAAAGCATAATTTAACCTCCTCTTTATTTACCATAATCAGGCTAGTTACTTTACATTTGAGAATAATTATATGCAACATTACTCCAGATTAAGGACAAACAAATGGTTTGGCTTTGTTGCTTTTGCTGCTTTTGTTGGATTGTGTCTGAAACTAATGGGAAAAGTATTTGTAAATATATATGTCAACTTCAAAATGCCCAAGTATTTCGGGAAGTAAGAGCTGTAGATTTTTGTTACTTCTGACAGAAGAATTCTTTCTGGCTAAGAGATATCTTGATTCTTATTTTCTTCTAGCCCTTGGTTTAGAAACTGATTAATTTTTTGCACACAGGCTTCTATTGCTGACTCTACAATGTGATAGTTATGACTGTCACGAAGAGAAAACAAGTCTTTTAAGCATTTCTTGTTGCGGAGACTAATTAGAGGCAATTGTGAGAGTGAAAAAGGTTCCAAACCAGAAAAAGCAAGAGTTGGACTTCTCTGGGCAAAGTGGTAGTGGTATCCACGTGTGCTGGGACAACACAAGAACCACAGAAAAGGAATAGCATAAACCGTAGCATGTCTTGCCAACCACAATATCAGCTTATACGGCTCTTGGCCCCATAGTGTAGAGTGTAATGCAGATGTTGCTCCTGCAGCCTTACTGGCTTGGTTAAGCTGGCTGGTTAGCGTAAGCTAAGAAAAGCGTACTTACCCAGGGGAATCATTTCAGCCTGAAGACGTCCCAAAAATTATTTGTGCAGCTAGACTTATGTTTGCACAACTATTTGAAGACTTAGGATACAAAAGAGGAAAGTTGCTCAGGAAAGTTTGGGAAAATATTTCTATAATTATCATCCTCTCTCACCCTGCTTTAGGTAACTATTAACTACTGCACCCAATTCTATTCTATTTGGTAATGCTGGCAAACGTGTAAGGATGCAGCAGACAGTCTAGGCAGTCCCTTAGGCAGCCTCACAATTCATATCACAGCAGCTATTCCTGGGCCTGAGGACACATCAGAGCAAGACAGTCTCAGAAAGGAAGCCCAACCGAAGATCAAATTTTCCAGCAAAGGAGAGTTAGCAAAGATGCCCTGAGCCATTATAATTAATCCCGCAAGAGGTGGAAACACTTAATATTTAGGTTCCAGGTAGTGTTTGAAGTAATGCTCACTAGCAGTCATTTTATTTCATCTTTTAACAGCTCTTCATGCCTTCAGTAAGAACGTGGAAGGCAGCTATCACATAGTGCTACGTAACCGTTGCATAGTTGGGCCATATCACTCTTTAACAAAATAATATCTTCAGTAGAATCTCTAGCAACTAATTGCCTCATATTGATGAAAAAATACTTCTCTGTCTCTCACAACTCTTAAGAAGTGGGAAAAAGTGGAGGGAGAAAACAACTGAAAGTCAAATGAAGAACGAGTTACACTAATCATCAAAACATCTCTGAAAGATATTACATCTTTCTGTGAACATTTACACACTTTTCTTGGAGTATGAGATGCAACCACTGCTTTCATAGAGAATTTCATGGCCAAATTATTTGCATTTCCTTCTACTACAATAGCTGAGAAGACCTACTTGGCTAATCCCGTTCATGTCCCTATACCAAGAAAGGATAACACCTATTTATAGCCAGAACACAGAATCAGATGATGAAAAGTCTACCTGAAAATCGGAAGTATAAAGACACAGCAGGATAGTGGGGAAGGAGCTAGGATGAGGAAAAAAGGAATGGTGGTCTGCCTCCCAATACTCGTCAGCATCGTGCTAAGTATGAGTGAAGGCAAACTCTTACTCTTCAGGGAAAAAAGGAAAAAAAAAAGAAAAAAAGAAAAAAAAAAAAGGATGTAGCTTGAGATTTAGTTTACATTCCTGTGTAGAACAAAGTTCTATTGAAGTAACATATTTTTTGCATTTTTTATTATCTCTTCTACATCAAACAGCCTGTTTTAACTTTCTTCTTTAGATTTTAAAATGGATTCCTTTTAAAAATCTTTTTTATAGTTCTAATCTGCATAACGATGTCAGATGAACTCTAGTTTATCACAGAACTACTTTAAATTTTAAATGAAAAAGCACAAACTAGAAAGATGACTAAACATTGACATCAATTGATGGCCCCTTATCTAAAGATTTCTTAAACTCTTTGCTGTGAATTATCCATTTTTCTGCCTCTACCAACTTTATCTCTGCGTAAGAAGTGTTGCAGAAAATACCGTTCTGTGTTGAGGACTATCTAGTGCTGTTAACAGAAAATCCTTGAACTTGCATAATTTTCCTTCAGTGCCACATACCTATTCATCTTCTTTACTCTTCACAGTATATCCTACCTTTTAAAATCCAATTTTCTTACAAAGCAACAGACACTTATTCCTGTAGCTAGGTTCAATTAATGCCAAAATAAGCAATAAGAGAACTACAATAGCAGCATCCCATTTTCAGTACATTGCTTCACATGTTAAATGGCTATGCAAATTTTATCCTTCATGGGTCATAAGAACTCAATCAATCAATCAATCAATCAATCCTTGCAGTGTTCAATTTTTATTTTTAGTGGTTGCCAAACCTATCTGCAAGTCAGTGGATGACAATGATCTGGATTTCTGATGAAGAGAAAGAATATTTTTTAGAGTAAGTGGTAGATAGTAGCAGCGCTGACTGTAGAATGTTTCCTTAGTTCTGTTTAAGAACAATTAACACTTCCAATATATTATGGATGCACCAGATGTAATTTTTCTAGATATGCTCTCTCCTTTAACATTGGTGTAACCACATTTTGAAGGATACAATCTCCTTGAAGTATGATACTTATTCTTACAGAAAAGCAAAGGTACATCAGTATACTTGTCAACTACTGGAGTGTTTTAGATAAACATAACTGTTTCTAATATTCATCAGTAGGCTGCATGAACCAGTACTGCATGACAGTTATGTGTGGACTGAGATGCAGAGGGAATTAAAAAAGCAAGAAGAATTCAACTTACTTCTATGTGGCTACAGCTTTTTCATTTTTGTGTTACAAATAACTTAAGGCTAAAGAAGACCGAGATAATTTTTCCCTAAAATGACCTAATAAAGGGAATCTTTTAAAAAATGAATTCTTTTGCACTTGTATTTTAATAAAAACATTATCTTTGAAGGCTTTCATTGGGAAGCTGTGGCAAAAGATAAACCCACTATTTATTATACTGCCAATGCCATTGTATAAATAATGCTTACAAGTATTAGTGTATGAGTCATGAATAAAATGTTTGCTTAAATGCTACCTCCTGGACTGTTTGTGATAATCTCCAGGAAAGTTAACTTTGCAATTACAGTTCTGAACATTCAGCATCTTTATTTTTCACTGGAGCTAAGAATGATGAACAACGACTTGCAAACTTCACTAGTATATTTATTTATATATGTGTTTTTTTGTTTAATTATTAGCAAAGCATCCAGCAGAGGTCAAGGAAGGGATGAAAAGTCTTGACATAGAACCCCTGTTTTTAAGAAACGTGGAAAAATTAAAGACATCTACATACTTGGTGTATAAGGTAATTTAATTATGAAACCGCTAGTGGTCTGCACAAGAGAGACACCAGAAATGGTTAGCATTTATTTAGTCTGTTCCTGAGAAGAAAGCTCTTAGGACATAGCCTATGTCACTAATCTCCAGTAGAAACAGGCACTGACTGGAAACAGCTTCTATAGATTGAACAGATGCACGCTGTTGAGCCAGAGGTGTGAAGACCCGTACAGTACTGTGCTCTGCCACATATAAACACGCAAGATAACTGAGTCCAAGAAGCCACGCTGCCACAGTGACATTGCCTCTTTGGCGCGGTAAGTCAGTGCAATGCTCTGAGCTTATGTGGTCTGCCTGCTGCTAAGACCAGTGGTACCCTCGATCTCTACGTGACACTGCATTGTGCTGTGAAGATGTACCCCTCCCTGTCCTGCGTCCACTGAGCAGAGTCATTTCCATGAGTGGGGAACTCAACTACTCTATTGTCTCCAACCTAAAGGAATCCAGGGAATGATAAGGTTTGGCTTGCAACTGAATTCCTGTTGGTATTTGTATGGATGACTCGAGTGAAAACAAGCTTTGACTAGGCTTTCAATCTATCACAAATTGTCGAAAAACCCTACCATGCTGCCACAATTCCTTTTTAACTGTTTCCAGTTTAGTGACAAGTTGGGGTTTTTTGGAATGGAAATCCTAAGTAGGAGAAGGATGTCTGTAACAGACTTCCACTGGAAGCAACAAAGCTAACAAGGAGGTAAAATGCGATTCACAACTGTAATTACTGCCTCCCCCTCGCCAAGTCCCATTGTCATCCTATGAGGTTAGTATACCACACCTTACGCGCTGGAGGTTTTAAACTGGGCATATATGAAACACAGAGGAGAAAGTCTATGCACCTTTTAAGAGCATTTTATCATCTTACTCTATGATAGAATATCTCCAAGCATGGATGACCCCAACTTAACTTAAGGAGCATTAGGCTGCTATAATTGGAATTGTAGATTAATCTCAGGCTTATCACTTTAGCACAGCTTTCTGAGCAGATTCCTATTTGTGAGAAAACAGAAGCCTACATAAGAAAAATATATTTTACATTGAGAGCAGAAGACCTTATTAAATGACTTTAGTTTTCCAGAATGAGTTTCTGTAGATTTAGATCAACTGCAAACTAGTCCCCAACTATACGCTTTTATATATAAGCTTCAGCAATAGAAGTCATAACAATTTTAAACTGTAAAAGCCTCGCTATTAAACCATGGTATTGTCTGGCCACAAAAAATTAGATAAGGAAAAATCAGGTCATATATCTATAAAAGTGAGCTAGGGGAAGCACGGGAGAAGGTTCAAGTTTTCTAGTCATCTAGCTAAATAGCACTTCTATATAAAATGTATTATTAAGAGAGCGGAAATAATTTCTGTCAAGAAGTTTTGTATACTTCACCACTCACTGGGATAACGGCTCCTTTATTAGAAAGCAACACCCAGACAAGAATACAATAGCAAAGGAAATAAAATTTTGATCTACAAACCTGAGAAGTTGCTATAGTACTGAAAGAAACTGAACGTAAGCAAAAACTCAAATGACCAAATTATTTCTGAATTCGTGATTTATGCTTCCAACCACTTGCATCCATTAACTTCTGTGCCTCGGAGATGAAAGATTATCATCTGTTTAATATTGCACAGTACCTAGATGTTCTACATAACGTCATGGAAGGATAATGACCCCTTATTTGTACAATCATAGCTACCATTTCAGAGCCTGTACCTAACTAAAAGCACTTTTCAGGATCAAAACCTACATTTCTGCCAAAAACCCTGGGGAGGAGAAAAAGCTGTAGAAGGGGTATAGGACAAAAAGTGAATGTATGGAATAAGGAGATCCTCTTATTTTACTTCATCAATAACATAAAACATTCCTTTCTCCTTCCCCAAGAAGCTGGTCTGTTGCCACTTTTTTTCCAGCTTAACTGCCTAAAAAGCATCACAGCCATGTACTTGAAAAGTGTTGGACTGATGTCTGTCATTTCTAAAAGTATACCTTAAAAATAGTGGTCATTAGTTTTGGTAATAAAGTAAAAATACATAATTGAAGAAAACAGAGTGCTGTTATCAATGTTAGAAAAAGAAACAAAATAATTCAGGCTGTATGGTAACAGAAATGTAATCATTATACTAAACAGAGATTAAAATGCAACCAATCTTTAAATTTCTCTAAAAACTTGTTGTGGGCTTAGGATATAAGTTTTACTTCTTAAATTGTTCCTTTCCACTTTTATTCTGAATAAAAATCTATGTCAGTCTCAAATGTGCCAGATTTAGGGTTTTTTGCCTTGCATCCTTCCCTAGCAGGCTTGATCCTCTCAATACTTAACATACCTTTACAAATGCTCACCGGCTAGTGATGAGCATAAATTTGTGAGCTTTGCTGCATTCTAGCTTGATTCCCAGCTGCTGGGAACTGTTTAATACCCTTTCCTTTACTTCAGTTTTCTGGGGGTTTTTATTCCTCATTTTTCTGTTAGCTTGGAAGCTAATCTACAGGTTGGGTTCTCCTTGCTGTAACCACAGCTCAACTCCACATTACACAGAGGGCTGAAACTTTCAGCAAGCCTAGGTATGAAATACCTGAAAAAATAAAAGGGTATCTATAGGGCCTGGGAGAAGTACTATGCTAAGACACTCCGAGAGGTGTTCAAGGATCACAATCTCTGTCAATGTCCATACATGGGATAGTTTGGAAAAGACCTTAGCCGTGAAGGCTGGCAAATGCATAGATTTGCTCTACTTGAGCGGCCCAGTCCCTGTTTGGCAGATGATGAAGTGCAGGACACACACAGCCTTCTCTGGTGGAGGGACTGCTGCTCCAACCCACCCAGATTGCTGTAATCAAGCGGGCCACCCCTCGTTGGTCTGGTATGTGTGACCCCGAGCATTACAAAATAGAGACATGGGAGAAGACAGTGGGGGAAATGCTTTCTCTTGTATTGGGTATACAGTCAACGTGAGACTGAATTCCTGGCCATTATCCTGTTTTTCCATCCTTTAGCCTTGATTGATCTTGGTTCATCTGAGGAAGATGGGAATGAAGACAGTGATACTGGTTCTTGGTAAAAGAGGAGGTTCAGCCACACAGATGAAGCAGCTGAGATCTTTCAGGATATTTTTCCTGAAAGCCATGCTGAAAAGACAGCATGTTCTCCAGCTGGCAATTCCGGTGCAGCTCCTCCTGCCTTTCTGTCCTCCACACTATACATACTGTCCTTCTATGTTTAAAACACATGTATTAAGTGCCCCCAAGCATCTGCCCTCTTCTTCTTATGGGAAAAGTTGCTTTGCTATCTGGCAACTTGATGGCTTCATATGTGAGAGTGATGACATCCTGCAGAGCAGGGTGACAACTCTGAAACACCAGATAGAGAAACAACAATTAGCACGGGGTTCCCATTTTGGTTTAAGTGTGTTCAGCCACTGCCACAGCAACTCAAGGTGAGCAAATGCACTTTCTGAAACCTGCTTTTATTCCACTCTTCCCACTTTTACATTAATCCAGATTCTGAAGGTCTCACAAATCTACGGAGTGTGTGCTGACAGGCAGTGTCCTGTGACATTCCAGCATTGCAATGAGCGGAGGGCTCAAGGTGGCCAGCTCCAGGACCTTGCAAGCATAAGGCAGCATTCAAGATAGACCTAGAAAACAGCCCACCCTTGTCTGCCACTCTGTCAGTTGTTTCTCTGATGTCTTTTGCCCTCTCCCTCCAAAACCACATGGTCTAACGTCTTCTACATCCAGAGAAAGGTGCTACACAAGTGTCAGATGGCCACAGCTTTGGCCTTGGCTGTACACCTAGGGAAAATATATATATGTATATTGTCTATCTGGGAGCCAGCTACATTACAGAGAGCTGATTGCAATCACAAGCAGTTATTGCAGTAGCAGGGAGGGTAAATTAGAAATACAGCCTGGAGAAGCTGCTTTACCTTTTTATTTGGTAGTCTATGTGGTCTTGTAATTTGGGCACTGTGTATGATCTCCTCATCTGAGTTACATTTTCCTCTCTGCCACAGGTTCAATACAGTACTTGGGACAAATCTGTTTATCTATGCTGCACTTTATCCTTGGTTAAGTGCAGACCATATTTTTGTCTCTGTCTAACATTGCTGTAAAAACTTATTAACTTTGTATTTGAGCATACCAATAGTTTCATATGCTTACATACAAGCACAGGACAAGCAAAGGATAGAAGAATAACAAGTGAACTGCAAATTACATCTCATTTCCAGAATTGTTTCTTGTCATTTTTTAAGTGCCCCTGGAAAGTACTAACAAGTCCTACTCAAAGCCCTCAAAGCACGGTCCCACTTCTTCACCTCTAGCGCACCACAATGGCAACCCTGTCTGCAAAGGCAGTTTTGTGAGTAGAGCACAAAGAAGAGCCTGCAGGCTACAACTTACAAACAAAGCAATAATATGAGATTAAAGAAATAAAGAAAAGAAGGTTTACCTGGTTCAGATCAAAGATATCAAAGACTCGTTTAATGTACAAATCTCCCTGTGGATCCAGCCCTTGCAGACCCAGGAGTTTCTTGAATTCGTGCAGACTTAGTTGCCCAGATGGGCATTCTCTCATAAATTTGCTGTAATAATGGTGCATCTCTGGGGCAGAGCCATCACCTGGTAATGATTCTTGGGCGCCCATGTTACTACGCAGAAAGTGTCTCTTTTTTTCCTATTCACATTTATCTCTCTGAGGTTCGGAGTTTTGCTCATGACCACAACTCTGGCGAATACTGCATTTAAATGGCCACGGTAAACCTCTTACAGCATAAGTTTCTATTTTTATTTAGTGACTATCTATACTCATGTGAGATTACCTTTAATGCCCAGTTCTAAACTAGGTGGGATTTCAGAATGTGGCTAAAGAGAGCCATGCCCAGATTACAGTTCAGGAAAATCCAGACTCTCCCACTACTACAAACATGCATATTAGAAAAAGATAAATGAGGACATCCTCAAAGTGGTTGACTTTGAATTATATGAAAACTGTTATCAACACCTAAAATTCTAATCCTGGATTGACTGTAAGGAACAGCTACAATTTATGCTGTAAATAAGGATGGAAAAGATTGAGGACAAACAGACATGCCCATTATTACGTTCTCTCTGTTGTAGCTGCATTAACCCTTTCTAAAGACAGTGCCCTTTATACTCCTCTTTGAGGCACTTCTTATCATGAATATGCTGCGTGGTATCTTCTGTTTGTGTGCAATTGCACTCTATTTTCCTCCTCTTGGCACGTGTCCCCAGATAAAACACACAGTTTTGGTCACCAGCCTTGTGACAGAACCTGAGCGGAAGAGGAATCTTTTACAGTAACTTCTTTAACAAGAATCAACTCGGTCTGTTAAGTGAATTAAAGCAAGTTTCCTTGCGGCTGGTCAGTGCTGTAGTCCTGCTTTTTATTGCATAGCTTTCAGGTGCTGAATTTCTTCTTCCTCTGTAAGGTCAGGGAAGGGGTTAAGTATCAATAATACTTCTGTACTGATTAGCTTCTATACAAGGAGATGAGCGGCTCAGGAGCATTACTATAGCACAGACCAATTTGGACCTATAAATACCAGTGTAAAACTATAGGATGTTAGAGATGCAGGACCAAGACACTCCCACTCTCTTATCCTTTTCATTTATAATCGCACAGTGAAGTTAAAGAGCATAGACCTGCGAGTGCCTCATGAAAAATGGCAGCTCCCTCCAGCCCAACCGTAAGCCAGAGCACAATCAATATCTTGTAGGATCAGGTCAATTTTTGAGAAGGACTCCCATACTTTTAACAGGCTATGCTACAGCTTTCTCCACAAGGACATCATGAAGATTAATATCATATACTTCCAGATGTGACATATGAGTAAGAAGACTTGAACACTCCTCAAGTGCCCATGAACTTTTGAAGGGTAAACAGGAAGATACAGACATTGCCATCAGTTTAGCCAAAACTGGTTCAGCACGCAAAGCACATACAGCAAACTGGGTGGTTGGTGTGTTGCATTTCCCCCAGAGACCACCTCTGAGCCCTAGAGCTGCTGCGTGATCCCAGTGACTAAGGGAGAGTGGGGACACATCTCGTGCGAGCATCTCTTCTGCAGACAAGTGCCGGCTGGAGCAGTGGGGTGGGTGAAGAGGAGACGTGGACAAGGGAAGTCAAAGGAAATAAGCAGACATACCTCTCGGGTATGTACAGTTTGACAAAAATTCTGAATTTTCTTCTTCAGCCATCATGTCTTACTCTCAAAGCGATGACCAGTCATTGTGTCAAACACCAGAGAAAGAAAAGGCGCCAAGAACATGACTTGAGCAGGCTGCAAACTCTACATGATATGATCAAGTAGGAACTGTCCATCAGTGCTAGTCATCCTTCCTCTTTTATCTCTTCCACTTGGAAAAATGACATCTCGCATCTCTTCATGTGACCTTGTGCAAACGCTGTTCCCAGGATCCAAAATTTGGCAGAGGGAACTTGGGAGTTGCTCACGTCTACTGATCCCTCTCTCCTCCCTCCTATTTTCTCCCACTAAAAACCACACTGCTGCTACTTGCTCCCAAATAGCAAGTCTTGGGGAAGCGCACCCATGGTGACTGAGGCACGTGAGAGACCACTGCACTGACTTTAAGACAGGGCCTTAGAAGTCAGATTTTTGGCTGATTGCATACATTCCAGTAAAAAACTTACAAGAATATGTTACTTTAAAATCATTCTAACTTTAATGCAATACCTGTTTTCAGGATCCCTTTTGTTTAATAACAATAACGAAAATACCTGCAAAAGACAGCAAAAATGCCTGGGGAAAAAGTGATCTGATTTATACTGTTCTCTCACAGCATCCCTCGCTCCTAGGGGACTGGAATACTACATAACAGCTGATATTACACCTGACAAAAAAAGGAAGATAAGTTTTATGGAGCACAAAAAGGCTAAAATTTATAACCCGCTGCATAGTTTGACAACACTTAATGAGCTCACAAACAAAGCATGTGCTGAGATAGTAGAAATTCTACGGAAATCACCTTTTCCTGAAGCCAAAGACAATGCAACATTTCTACTTTCATAAATAAAAATAGAAAAATTCATAACAATGTGGAGCTGAACTGATGAGATCAATATAGCAAAGCCATTTCGAAGAACTCTGAAACAATGGGTATAGACACTAGTTTGTATGTAGGAAGCCCAGTGAAGCAATTCCAAATGAGCTCTCTGTAGCAAACTGAACCAATACTAAAAGATGAAGATAAAATTACAGTATCTATTGAGATCTACATTAGAAATGCCAAGAAGCTTCCTGGAGTCTGTACAATATCCTGGGAATTAAGAAAAAGGTACAAACAGGCAACAGTGGGACTATGTACTCGCACTGAAAATGACAGTCCTGTAATAAAGAAGATTGCTGGTTCAAGGACAAATTGTTGCTAAACTGCATAAACATGGGGCACACAGAAGATGCACACCGCAGGTAAAGCAAAACTGTCTCTGTAGGGAAACATGAGGGGGGGAAAAAAAATCAGATTCATTAATCCTGCTCTGAAAATGGTATAAAAATCTCATCAGTTTTGGAAAGGATGGTGTCATTTAGATTTCTTTAAAAGTGAAAAAGAGGTAGTTTTTTGACAGAGTTTGAAAATAGCAGTTGCTCTTTGTTTTAAAAAGAAACAAACAAACAAACCACTTCACAGCAGGGTGATCAGGAACCACCTTGCTATAAAAAATGACAGAAAAGTAAAATAGTAAAGATGACATTCTCTTTCTCTGGGGTATCACAAAAGTGGCAGTACCTTGGCTGCGGGCAGCAGATACAGATACTGAATCCCTGTGTTGTGAAACAAGGAAGTCACACATCTTTCCACTCTGGTAGATTCAACTGAGTGCTACCTGTTTGAAGTGCAAGACAAAAAAGACAACTGCTAGCGCTTGAAGTGGCAAATGCCAGGTTTTAAATGCATTTGAATAAAAAGCTTATCTACAGTTTTGGTTTTTTTTTTCAATCTAAAAGCTGTGTCATCTTTGCCAATTAACTTTTCGTCTTTTCCTCTTGATTTTTTAATCCACTCTGGCTCACTCCAGCCCCATTCCCTTTTTCTTTCCCCAGCATTTTCTGTGTGCTGTTTGCTCTGAAAAATGCCATTTCTCTCTCCTGTGTGACTCACCTTGTGCTTCCGAACTTTACCCCATCTGCCTTCTATTCCCTTTCTTCCCTGCACTCCACGCTGTCAGATGCTGGGTCCTGCCGGTGCTGAGGGCACAGAGACATCTGCCACTGCTCATTTCAGCTGAAGAGCGGAGCTACGCGAGCAGGACCACAGAAAGCGCCACTGCAGGCATCGCCATGTCCCTGCCTAGCCAGCTGAGCTGGAAGCACGGTGTCCTTCCCCCTGTCCTGCCGTCTCCCTCCGTTAACACCGCTGCCAGCTCCCCACATGCACATGGCTACTCCTCATCTCCAGCCAGCTTCAGAGTCCATTTCTTTCTCTTAAAACCAATGTAACCTACCTCCCAGCTCAAGCAGACCTGGGTGAGGTGTTTTCAGAAGGACTACCTAGGCTGCCCAAATGAGAGTCATCTGCACAGGATACAAAATTGTAAAGAAAGGAGGTTATCCTACATGAAGAGCTGGAATGGCCTATCCTGGTCAGAAAATTTACCCCATGGAGGTTTTAAAATCCCATCTTCTCCCGACAGCCCACCCTACACTTTTCTAAGTATTTGAATGAGTGTTTAACTTCTAAATTCTGCTTTCCTCCTCCTGTATCTTCATCAAACTGGTAGCTTGCTCTTAAAGATTGTTTTCCTCTCCTTCATAAGCCAGAAAGCTTTTGCCCCGATGAGGCAAGTTTCTAGCAGGACACAACCTCCAATCTCTGCCTGAGAGGAGAGGACTCACCAAATTCCTGCTAAGTCAAGCATGGGGATGAGGAAAAGAGATCAGCGCTGCGTTCTGTGGCGTTTTAATCGCAGCATGCACAGCAAAGTGCATGGGAGTATATGTAGAATCGCTTAATTATTCTCTCATTGAAAACACTGATCAAGCGCTGGCACAACTTTGTTCATTCACAATTACATTCCTTGTACGCCTGCTATTATGTTTCTACAAGCAACAAACTTGTTGGGCTTGTGTATAAATTTAAAAGAGAAACAGAAGGCAGTGACCATTTAAAACTACATCTATAGAAACCTATTACGTCTGATTCCATTGTGTACTAGTGCTTATTACTCCTGACACGGAGATTATGAGTGTGGCCCAGTGACATATGTCCTGGTGATGAGATAAGCAATTGTGCTTATCTTAGTTGTGCGCAGTCTAGCCTGGGCTATTTTTGCCATTAAACTAACCACTTACAGATGTGATTTTGTGGGTGTTTTTAGCCACACATGCTACAGTGCACCGATATCTATAAATAACCAGCAGACCACGCATAATGAACTAACAAGTCTTACGCTTCCCACAGAACCATTTGTAGTGCAGTTGTTTTCATTTTAATGATTATGGGAAGTGCTGTGAGATACCGACTTTATGTTTTCCATTTGGAGTTAAAGACTTAACACAATGGGCGCCCACTCCTGAAGCTGTTATTTTCATCAAGGTTTCTACTTGCCAAAAAGATGCATCCTCCTTTGTCAAGAGGAGAAATCAGGAATACTTTATTTTTGTAGCTATTGCAAATTCACTGATTTTCCTGAACTTGGGGTTGGCAGCAGCTTGAGCTGCTCCTTGCCTTGTGAGCATCAGGAAACCGCGAGCGGGACCAACAACCAGGACAGAGAGGCAGTGCAATGACTGTGATGAAACTGTTACTTTTAAGTGGTCTTACTCAAAATGAAGCAAAAGAGTCCTCTTATGCTGGGAAAATCTGAGAGGCCAATGAAATGGTCTGACTGCAACTGGGAGAAAGAAAAGAAACCCCTGAACTTTTGCATGCTGATAATCTGGGGAGGAAGGGACGGAGGGGAACCCCCTGAAATACTTAATTTTGAAATTTTTTTAAATACTTGGTTTTCAACCATCTGTAGCTACCATTAGAATAAATTTATAAAAAGAAATTTAAGTTAATAAGTTATTGTTTCAAAAGTCTCCATAATCTTCACGTTAAGGGTTAATATCTCTGAATTGACCCCCACCCCAATGACATTTTGATGCCACAGGCTGTTTTCATGAAGGATTTCAACTTAGGCAACTTGGATTTTTCCGGTTAATAATGTTACATATAGATCCTTAAACAATTCTAAATCCCAGCTTCCTGTTTTTATCTGCCTATGCAGCACAGCTATTTGGAAGAACTTTGGATAGTAAAGCATCCTTTTTTCTTTTTTTTTTTTCCCCCCTTCTTTTTTTCCCACCAGCTATAAAATCCACCCACTCAAGCATTTTGGAAGAGGGAAAACTGAGCCAATAGAAACATCAGCAAACATTTAATTAAAAGGAGAGGCCGTCTTCCCTAATTAGGTACCGTTGTTTTGATTGGAGATGTTCTTCTTGGTGTCTGAAGCCTTCTAGCAGACACTGAGCAACTTGCATCTCCTAGCGGCTCCGGTTAGCAAGGCAAGGGCGGGCTCGCTGCTGCTGCTGCTGCTGCTGCTGCTGCTGCTGCAGAGCACGGCGGCGTTTCTGCCTAGCAATCCCTGCCCAAGTGCTCTTCTGGGTCAGTGGGAGAGGCAAACCCTGGGGAGAGACACCCCAAGGGGCTGGATCTTGTGGCTGACATGGCCAGCCTCTTCTTCTCCCCCCTCTCGCTGCAGCTGGGCAAACTACCACGTTTATTCCCATGTGTTCTTTTTGTCCAAGTATCTGCTCTGTTCCTGATGGAAAATTAATCTCTCGCTAAGATTTTAACTAGCTTTTCAACACTTTTTCTCCACAGCTTGCATTTCAGTTTCACAAGGGTTTCAATTAACGTATGAAGAAGGGATGAGACACTATTTCCTCCTTCTGCTCCTTGAAGATTTATTCCCATCTTTTTATGCTTGTGCCTTAATTTTGTTAATTTGGTTTTTTGTTTGGTTTACATTTCACTTATTTCTTCCCCCCTCCTGGAAGGCTGGTTTCTACTTATCTTATTTCTGCCTATTCCTGGTTTTGAGTGTACTTTTTCCACTGCATTTTTTGATTCTTTCCATTTATCTTTTAAAAGTAGTAACACAGTCTTCTTATTTGTGATCTATGCAATAATTCAAGTCTACTTCCTTCCACTGCTCAACTTTTTTAAAGTTCCTTTTTTAAAGGGGTGGTTAGGGAAGGAAAACACTTTTACAAACTTTCTAAATAAGAATAAAAATGGTGGTAATAAAGAGGAAAAAAAAAAAAAAGATTCATTGTGACTGTCCAAAAATGCAGCTCAACAGATCTGAAGAGACTTTGCTTTAGAAATGTTGGGGGAAATAATTTTTTAAAAGGAGAGTGAAGACAGAAATATTCACACAACATTCCGGTAGTGAAAAAGGGGAACATGAGAGTTTTAGACTCTTGCCCAGTCCTACCCACAAGGAATCGATCTTGTTTAGTAGATTTTTAAAGAGCTCTTCTCTTAAATAACATGACATTAAAGAGAGTCCAACGAATCCAGTTTTCTCAGTTTAAGTAATGCTACACAGCTGCTGGAAATTAATGAGAAAAAACCCAACTCCTGGTTACCTAACGCTTCTTATTTGATAGCACTAGGCCAAAGTCCTCTGCTGTTCATACTAACGCATACATTTCATGACAAAAATAGTCCAAGAACATTTCTTACCTGATTCATGTCAAAGATGTGAAACACCTGCTCAACATACTTATTTGCCTGAGGGTTCACATCACAGAAACCCAGTATTTTCTTAAACTCACGGAGAGTAAGTTGCCCAGAGGGGCAATGGTTCATAAACTTCTGGTACCATCGACTGTTTTGTATTGCAGCAAAATCATCAGCTCATTCCCCGGCACCCGTAGCACCATCCACCCTTCCTCTCCATCCATGCCGCGCTGTTTTCCTTTGCACAGTGCTCCTATGTTCCCTGGCTCACCTCCAGCTAGAATTTGCCAACAAACCAGGAGCTGTAAAACTACCATAAACCTCTTCAGTATCCCTGCAGATCTGGATTAGGCAAAAATAGAAACTCTGCGGGATCTTCCTTTGTGACCTGTTTGAATGCAGCAGGCTTGTCAATAGCTGGGTGCTTCTCTGTGACCAGAGCTACCTCAACACCTCGACGCGTTCCCAAGGCTCAACCTGCTTCTGCAGGGGCTCTCTTGAAGACAAAATGTGAAATTTGTGCTCACGCTGTGCAAGATCCTATATCAGGTTTGCAGCCTTGGTACCCTCGATAAACTTGCAATGCTTTGCACTAAAAATGTGCTTGCTAATATGACTTTGACTGCTTCCCAAACTGTGAAATGGTGTTGCTGTGCTTTGTTTGGAGGGCCTTGCTTTCAGCGCCTTGGAAAATGGAGAATCATAAATCCTGCAAAATACTAATGATGTGTATGGTGACTCTAGTGCATGCCAGTAAGCGTTCACCCAGCTGAAGGAAGGTTATATATAAACAGACTATATGGTATGGTAACAGTAGCATTGAAAACAAATGTTCTGATAATCTCTCACAGGAAACATCAGGTTATTTAAATACAAACCCAGGTGAAATTCACACACCAGAACTTGAAGAAAGGCTATAAAATCAGAGCTAATGAAATTCAGGGAGGGAACTTTTTAACTGAAGGCAGACTCATGACTCTCCAATCAAAAGTACATACTTTGACTTAACATCCCAGCTAAACCAAGCATGTGATAAATACTTTTCATATAATCTTAAGGTAAAAAGAACTAGGAATGTGTCCTTATTTATATAATTCTGAAAACAGTAAGAGCGTGGGGAGGCACTAAAGAGTAATCATATTGCTTTATTTGCATAACCCACTTAAGACACACGTTCCATTCACACAGTCTCAGTGACAGGTTTTCAGATAATACAGTGATAGATATTTGAATATTTAAAGCATGGCACTTTCAATATCATAGAAACTGGAAACTGACAGAGGCACCTTCAGCAATTTCAGGTTCAGGGAGAAGCTTGCAGCACACCAAAGTCTGCTAATTCCTTGAAATCTCACTTCCTAAATGCCAAATACATGCTGCAAGAGATTAGATCCCCGTTTTTTTTTCTTCATCCAGTAATGTCAAAGATCTAGCAGTGATTTTTACCATCATGGCAGTAGACAAAATCTGATCATCTAACAGAAGGAAAAAAAAAATCATATAGACTTCAGAAAAAAAAAAAAAAAGAGAAAACTAACCCTGCAATTTTCAACTTCAAAATATAATTGCATTGCAGTGGGCAAGACGTTATGACACTTCAAAACCTTGATTTATGTGTAGTTTCTTCCACAAAACCATGATATCTGCTTATTCTGTTAAGAAAGAGTTAAATAGTTTCTGCTGACCAAATGAGTTAGGTTGTTATTCCACTGAAGCGTAAGGGAGGGCGAAGAGACTTGGTTCATCTAACCTGCGAAGAGCTGAGTCATCTTGAAATAAGATCCTTCCGCTCTGCTAAGTGTGGAAAGGTGTCTTGAGCTGGATTTCTGTATTAAGACCAGAATCCAGCAGACAAATGCATTTTGATTGATTGTACAATGCATAAGTCATGCTCTTATTAGAGAGGTGCCAGTAGTCAGAACGATCAAGAGCAGTGTAAGGATACTGTTACTGAGAAAGCCCATGCCAAGCCATAAAAATCCCATATGCGTTACTGTTGGCAAGCTGGTATGCCAACAGCTCCTTCTTCTTCTTAGGTAGATTGGTTCCCTAAACCAGCCTGAAACCCCATAGCATGACTTCACAGGAAACACATAGTACAACACATTAATATACACAGCATATCGAACTAAACAGACGGAGTGCAAATCCCAAAAGGGAAGCCTGTGGAATCCTGGCATGGGGCTTGAGAGGTCCTGGTCCTCATTTGCCACAGGCTTTTCAGTGAGGCTCTCACAACACTTAATTCAAGGCAAGCGAAAAATAAAACTGAGCGACAGCTTACCTAGATGCTATGTGTTGTATCTGAATTGTGTAGTTATACTGTTACCTTTTCATCAAAAATAGATTATTTTTTTAATTATTAAAAAGGAAAAAAGTAAAACATTCAGATAAAACATTCTAGTTCAGTTGATTCATTTCTCTAAGTGTTTAAACCTTTCCAGACACTAAATTATACAAGTAGATTGGACAAGGAGAAAAACTTGACAGCTTTTTGTCTGGAAGCAGATGCCACATTCTTCATATTATTTCCAGCTGCCAAAGGATACAGACTGTACAGTCTCAGGTATGTGAGTATTCTGAATGTGCCATTCCAGTCCTGCCTTCTAAATAATTTTTCCTGGGTCTATTGCTGCAACAGCTCAATTAAGAAAATATATAATGAAAACTATGCCTCTGATTACGGTAGCTAATGGAGGACTGTTAAAACATCTTGCAGGACTGGAAATGAATATCAGATGTTTAGCTGGAGCTCATTATTAAATAATGAAGTTGTAAGCCTAGCATAAGCAGTTTTAGAGTGGATTTTATGAAGCCCTAAAGGCCAAATTGTTGTTTAATTTCATTAAAATGGGGGGGAAGACTTCCAAACAGATAAAACATTGTAACATCTTTTTCTGTCTAACATGGAACATTAATTAAACAAGCTCTTCTGGGAACAGCAAAACAAAACCCTAGATTTGTACAGACTCTGTCTTTTGTCTCCTAGATCTCCGCACCCCAGTACCACAGCTCCACCCTGTATCCTCACCAGGCAAAAGGAAACAAGTGCCTGATTATTTTGCCAGCCGGCTGTTGCCTTAAACAATGAATAAAAGCTGCATTCCACATGAGTGGGGCATTCATCCTGGGTGTGTCCCTGCTACCAGCTGCCAATTTTTCTGAAAACTTCAGAAACTAATTAGCTGAAACGCCTGATCTTTGAAATTTCATTGAAATATGCCAATTGATTAAAAAATTATGGGACAACAGGACAAGGGGATCAGAGATTGATGGATAGGACTATGTAACACTTAAACTCTGATGTTTAAGGCAAACATGTTAATATTCATCAGATAAGCTACTTCCTCGGTGCTAAGTTAAGTTATTTGTACTGAGAGGGAGGCCCTGTGATTAGTAACTTGTAAAAACCAACAAAACCCCAAAAGACACCACCTGCAAAAAAACCCCCCACAAAACCCAACCAACCAAACTAAAAAAACCCCAAAGCTCCTTACTTTTTTTTGTTTAGAGCTCTTTCCCTGTTTAGACAGGTTCGAGGTTCACCAAAGGCTTGTCTTCATACAGAGTGACTAGCTACTTCTGCAAAATGTTTTTTCCTTCCAGAAAGGTACTCTAAATAACCAAGATATAAAAAAGTATTCTTCACAACTGTAACATGTTGGCTTGTAACGCATGAAGTACATAAAAAGCAAATGCCAGCATCTATATGCATGTTCTCAATACAGCACCTGTATGCGCATTTTCAGTCAGTAATATAACCAAGTGAAGAAATTGTTACAGTTTGATGACACACAGTATTACAGAGACTACAAATAGTAGCAACAGCTGAATAGAGTTAGGTGGTAAAGAGCAACCGTGCCCTGAAAGTTTGTCTCTGTTCTGCACTTTCTGCCTGTACTGGATGCACCATTTACTGAGGACAATGGATATTTTCGAATATATAGACCAGTATCAGCAGTAGTGGCAAGTTCTCCTAGATGTTTCTGTTGGCGCAAAACTATTTGGAGAGTGCTTTTTTTCTTCCCTCTCCACACCCTCAGCTATCTCACGGCAAACGATTTCCCTATGCCTGTGGTTGGTCCTGCACTGGTATGCTGTCATCTTGACAGTAGCCTGATTTTCAGGAAGTATTTATTTCACATTCCAGTTTTCTGAGGAGTAACTAAAACCAGCCGCAGGCTTGATTTTCTGAAACATCCTCAAGTCTCTAGTTGCTTTGAAAGTATTTGTCTCAAATTAATTTTGGAAATATTTCCAAATATTTTTCAAGAACACTGAAATGTCAAGGGCTTTTTGCAGCACAGATTAAAGCTAAAATGAAAAAGCTCTTAGATGAGCTCAGACACCGTCCATGCGTGTTACCCAAGAAAGTTAGCATTGATTAAAGCTTTACTGGGGAACATAATGCATCGATTTATTAATTGAAAAGAACACAGTAAGTTGACAATTTCTGCCAGTTAGATTCCACGTTTACAGACTAAAAGTTTGTTCATCATCTGTAATAAGCACATTTATTGAGTTAGGTGATGCTACTTAGTCAAATTCCAGTACATTTAACCATCTGGTAATTGGCAGGGGGGCGGGAGGGGAGAAAAAAAGTATGTAATGAGCCTAATTTTATAGGAACAGTACTTGAAGATTATGTAAGAAAGAATTGCAGAATACCAAAAAAGGAAGCTGAATTGGGGGTGGGGGTGGAAATAGGCATAACAAGAAAATGGTTTAACAAAGGTACTGACTCTGGGAATCCTTAGTCGACTGGGCACCATACAAGAAATTAGAGGTTGGATGTAAAAACACACAAGGTACCTTATACTCCCAACATTTTCTGAAACAAATATAATTAATTTCATAATAAAGAATAGAAAGGCCATTTCTGGAAATTGAAACTGTCTGGAGTAGTTCTGGCTACAATTTAGACCAGTTTTAACCTGCCACTAAAGACATTCATGAAATCTAATAATGTTTCATTACACCTCTGAATTCATTGAGATCGATGGCGTGGGTAGAGAACACTAATGCTTTTTTTTTTTGCTTTTAAAAGTTTTTATACCATGATGGGCCCATCTGTTCTATTAGCTAGACGCAGACTTTGATTGTGTAGTATTGACAATTCAGCCTAAACCTTATTTCGGTTGAGGATAAACACTTTTGTAAGAATTACAGATGACTCTCCACTTCTTTTGTAGCATTTGATAAAAAGCGTTATTTTGGCTTAAGGGGAAAATAACAAGGCAGAGTCTTCTGGATGGGTCTCATGCCTAGAAGGAGCCCGTATGAACACTGAGTTGGAAGAACGCGAGACAGCAATGCAACTAACAGCTCCTGGACACCTTTGGGATGACCCAGGATGTTAAGCAGTAAATTTGGGATAATGAATCAAAATCAGATAGATGTGTCTTTGGAAAAGGGGGATTGATTGATACCAAACTAAGCCATAGAAGATGCTTGGAATGAATCCAACAATATTTTATTTGGCAGCAGAAGGAATCATATTGTGCCTATGTTGCATGTTCTTAAAGCATTAATACCTATGGATCCAGCCAAACACTTGCTGCTGTGAAATAGATTTTTCAAGCAGAGTTATATAAATAAAACTTCCAATTATTAACACACAGTGAAAGTAATAATAAAAATCCGGGTTTCAAAGATGAGAAGCTATTCAACATGTATTAGAATGACTGTATGCAATTTTCAAAATGGCACAACATACTGGGAACAGAGCATTCAAACTGTTTGCCTGCCACTCACATTTATTTGCCCAGGGTGTTCTATTGAATCACCTCTGAATCACTTCCATTACCTCTGAATAGTCAGCATTGCCAGCGCTCTGAGACATGTCGCTGAATGCATCAAATGATACAGCCGTAAGAAAGCCAGGAAGTTACAAATGAATTCTTACCTTATTCATGTCAAACGTGTGAAATACTTGTTCAACATAGCTGTTAGCTTCTGGAGTAAGTCCATGTAGATCCAGGACATGTTTAAATTCATGCAGACAAAGTTGTCCAGATGGACACTCCTTCATAAATTTTGTGTACCAATGGTGAATTTCCATAGCATTAATGTCATCCGCTGATCCAGCAGCACCCATAGCATCAAACATACCAGGTAATCTTTTTCAGTATTTATTCATCCAAATGTTCATTCTCGCTTGCCAACAGTGATGATTCAAACCAAGTCTTCCTCTGAGAGCCGCTTTAAACCTCTTACAGATTACTGCCAATATAGACTGAGTAAATATAGCACCCTAGCAAGATTACTGGTGCCCAGTCTTAGTGCACCATGGTTTTATCAGCTGATTACAGTCTTTGTGCACAGTCAGTTTGCAGAGCCTCAGCAGGGCACGAGGACCGATTACGCTGGTTCTCATCTTGCGTTGGCATCTGTGGTGCTAAAGCTATGTAAACTGGATGAATATTGACTAAGAAACATGCAGGGACTTTGAGACTAGTTTCTAAACCTTTGTTTTAATAATTCACAAAGTTTTAACTAAACCTTCAGCCTCATTTTAATACTTGGATACCTTTTGTGCAGCTGCCTTGTAGCAACTGACTTTTCATTTTTATTACTTCTGTATATACTGTGGTCCAAATCCTACCTTATAGGCCAAAACCGCAACATGATTTGACTTGGATAACCTGAAAAAGCTGAAAGCAGCTACACACTAAGCACAAAAAAACTTGCCATTGTCTTTAGACAGCAGTTCTACAAGCACCTGAGTCTTGTGTAAGCCAATGTTATCCTAAAATCTGTTCCCCCACTGCCACTGCTCAGTCAGTCCCATGCTCTCCTTTCCCTTAGGCCAGCAGGAGTGTTTGTGCTTGCACTTGGGAACGACTGTAAGAACAGATCCAGGCAAAAGCTTGTAACGAAATTGAATACTAATAAATATAGTTAGACAACATTATTTAAATTTTGCATTGCCCGGTCTCACAAAACACTGCGTTGTACAAGAGAACAGATTAAGCGGGGATGGAAAAGGGTGGCCAGCAGTAGAGGGTGTGCAGGACCTTCTTTTGCCAATATAAATTGTGGAAACTTGTAGTGTAATATCATAACGCGTTTTGTATAGTGGTACATAGCAGTTTACAGTTTCACAGTATTTATCCTTACAGCATATAGTATGGCATGCAGTAGTTAGAGACTAAACTGTTGGAATGTAAAAATATAATTGTTACACTTTAGCCTACCGTACAGGTGTTGTCTCACCAATGGCACTCTGGTGGTGTCTCACAAGAGGAAAGGTGAGCACTACCTGAGCAGCAATTCTACTTCAGTCTGCAGAGCAGAACGCAGTCTGGGTGAAGGTTTAGGGCAGGCTGTGTGTCACAGCATGCAGGCTCCTGTGGTCATCCAGTTATTTTGAGCTCTGTTTAATTCTTTAGGCAAATAAAGATCTGGGACACACTAATCATGTAAGGTCAGATTTGCAAAATATTTCTCAGAAATAAGTACAAGCCTTCACTGCAAAAGGTGACAGTGCTGGAAGAAGCTGGGCTGTGACTGGAGCAGGCTTTCAGCACATATTTAGACCTACATTGCACAAAACAGAGTCTACAGCTGGTCAGGGCAATGCTGCTGAGGAGGAAGAGCAGGAGAAAAAGGCGCACCTGAATGCCTGGAGGACTTCAGTAGCGACATATGCTGTAGCTATCATTAAAAGGTGATTTTTCTAACTTCTAGCCTTTCCTTGCACCTCTTCCAACAGTCTCCCCAGAGCAACACCTGTCCGCTAACATGCTGGCAGTTACGGGATCAAGACTTTCAATACTGAGAAGCAGCAGGAATTACCTATGTAAAATACTGAATAAAAGCAGAATAAATCTGAAACATGTGAAGTGGTATTTGGAAATAGTCCATTTCAAACCATCACTAGTAGACAAAGAATGCTGTGTTTATAATAACCAAGAACAGCAAGCAACAGTAGCTTGAAGTAACAATCTTTGTCTTTTATCTTTGTTCATCAAGTTTGTTCTCACATCTTTGTTCATCAAATCTAAATTTTCAATAGCTAGTAATTGGAAATGCCAACACAGAATTTTCCAAGTGTATACCTACCAAATTTCTTGTTCAACAAAAAAAGGAAGTGTTTTAAAACTCAAGTGTTACTCAGACTTCTTTTTTTTTTTTTTCCCCAAAATAACAACAATGTTCAAAGGAAAAAATGAAAGGTTTCAACTTTCAGAAGCCATAGACAATTTATTTTTTCATAAATACAGGAGTCTACAATATTTTTTTTGTACATTTTCATTTTCAAATGTGCTTCTGAAAAAATGTGACAGCATAAACGTGAGCATCAAAGACTGAGCCATCTCCGTCCTTGAAAACACACATATTTCTTTCATATGGCATGGAAGAATATAACTCTGTTGTGATTGTCCTTAAAGAAGACAAAGTTAAAATGCCAGGGAAATCCGCATTTCATTTAAGTAACCTTTCAAGATAATCATCAAGCTGTTCTAAATCAAGTATTTGAGGAATTTGAAAAAAACTTAAATTTTTACACTGCAGCATTTGACAAAATAAGCATATGAACAAACACAACGTTTATCAGCAAAGGTCATAATTAAAAAAAGAATTGAGAGAACACCCCGAAGACTTGAAGCATCAGTGCAATAGCCCAGAATAAAATGGAAACATGGAAGGTGGAGTTAAGTACAAGTAGGAGAAGAGATTGCTTTTAAAGGAGTTCTTGTAGGCCCCATTCCTTAATACTATCCTTGCTTTCACTCTGACGAAAAGATACTTCTCTACTTAAAGCACAATTTTGCACATCCAGGTTAGTCGGGGATTATATTTCTTCACATGACCCTACAAGCGAAGTCCGGAGGCAGAATGAGGGAGAATGCAGAAGCAGTGAAGAACTGGCATTGTATGTCTGCACACAATGTAATATAAAGGGCAGGGAAAGCAGCTAGAAGAGGAAAAGAAACACATAGCAGAGACACCAACAGGACTTTGACAATGTAAGACACTTCAAGAAAGGATGAAAAAAAAAAAATTCTGCCATAAAAGAAATGTGAGGCCTGGAAAGAAGCAGCTGAATTTAATTCCAAAGACTTAAATCCAGCATCAACAGTAGTACACAGAAACCTAATGCCTGAGTAGTACCTGTATCAAATATATACCACGTGCTTAGTTTCCTCTGAACATGACTGGGGAAAAAAGCCAGGTCACCTGGAGCCTCTCAGCACCGTACCAGATGGCACCTGCACTTAGACCTTCCTATCTAATGGAAGTGACTCAAGGCTACTAACACGGGTTATAAAATAAAGGCTCTGATAAACTGAATCTAGGAAATTTCAAGTTTTCTATGTGTGGTGCTATGAAATATTGGGGAAAAATGTAATGAAGCATTTGAGACATAAAAATCACAGACAATGAGGACAACGATATCAGGACAGAGAAATCGACAGCTATTTTATGGAGAAGCTTCAAGGGACTAAACTCTGACCCCAGCTTTTTCCCCATAGCAAAATTTTCACTAAGCCTCTCTCAGTGTTTTATATTAGCACCGTCAGTTTCTGCAATCAACAGGAATAAGATGCTTGGACTTTAAGGACAAAGGAAGACAGTGCCATTTAAAATTTTTATCTGATCCCTTTGCTACGGTGACAGGCAATGATCTTAACAGTGGCCATAAAAATCACAGGTCACTGAACCAAAAAGTCTTATTTTCCTTTGACCTCAAAACAGCCTTTTGGAAATTCTTTGAAATAGTCCTGCAAAATAATTTGAGAAAGGATCACTCAGATTTCTTTTTTAAAAAGAAAAAAGAACGTTTATGTAATTATGCTGTGGAACTGATTACCACAAGGTAATGGTATGGAGCTTAAAAGTAAATAAGAGTTCAAAAAGCAATTAGACAATTTCATGGAGGAAAAGCCCGTTAAACCTGTGTATTGAACTTGTTATTTGATTGAGTGGCGACGGGCTGCTGGAAGCAGAGAGGGTGACTGAGGGGTACCCCTTCCCTAGGCACATGCTCCTGGCTATTGCCAGAGACAGGGAAGTGGACCAGAAGTACTTTTGACCTGACTAGTGAGGTATGGCTATTTTTGTATACCAGGCATGATCCAAAGAGTGTTTAATTGGCTTATCTTTATCCAGCTGGTGGCCAGACTGACTGACTGACGAGCAAACATTTTGGAAAAAATGATGCTATTTTGAAGGTCCTGTCTTAGATGGATGTCTGGGTACAATGCAGGAAAACCCAGTTCATTTGTAATTTGCACATTTATCGTGAAAGCATTGATGTAAATTATTTTTTCTGTACAGTTTCTATTTGCATCTTCCCATCGTTTTTTCACACAGGCTTAGCGCTTCCTTATTAGGGACCTTTCTAAGAACATACATAACATGCTTAGCACCACTAGCCTTGAAGAAATCTTACATTTAATAAATAAGTCATAATTTGATTTGACAGCAGTAATTACATCTAATCTGTCTGTCCTTGCTGGGGTAGCGTCTGGGATTATCTAAGCAGCAAGATTAGTGCTACATGAATGGGCACAGGAATTCACAGTAGACAGAGCACCATGTTCCCTCTGAGCACCTGGGCACAGAGGGACACAGTGGGAAATGGGAGCAGATTCAGCTCCAGCACACCAGGGCATGTCTCCCAGGCTACAAATAATCCACAGACAGACATCTATGTTTATAGGTGCACATGCAACTAACTCTGGAAGCCCAGGACAGGCCACATTTTTCTTCTTTTGTTCAATAACTGGAAATACTTGAAATTAAATGTAATGTAATTTACCCTGTGAAGGCACTTCAGTAATTCTGCCATCTTTCCCCTCAGGCTACTAAGTCTTCCTTGAACAGCTGTGTTTGCAACTCACAGCTTCGCTGCAGTTTGCTAGCATACTCTGCTTTGTAGATGCAGCAAGCGAGGGACAGAATTTTTCTCTTTTTTTTTGTGTTTTGCTTTTTAAACAGAACGAAATAGTCTTTCAAATCTCAAAAGACTGTTTTGTTTATATCCTGTATAAAGGCAACCCTGCACTCCTTTTAAAATATATTTCTACCGAGAACTACTATAAATATTCATCTGCATGTAGAGAATTACTAGCTAATAACCCATGATGGTTAATAGCCCATAACAGAGGACATGCAAACAATGGCCTGTAAGGTACATCTACAGTTCATGTCTGGTCAACAGCAACTAATGCAGAATGGACCCAGGTGATTACAGTAACTCACTTTATAGCATATCCAAAAAGTTTTATCTGAACCTTTGCCAGCCACAATGCCAGTTTTTTACATTACTGAGGTCAGACTGAAAAAACTTGTAAGTTGTATTTTCTCCCTCCTGTTTTTCTGCCAGAAGGACCCCAAATAGTTGCGAGCAGTATCTGTTAATAGGATAGGACAAAGAAAACAAAAAGGAAATGGGTATCTTTTTATCTTACTATCAGCATTTTGTATTACATCCCGAGAGGCAATACGCAAAAATAAAACCAGCATGGAATTTAATATAAAAGAAAGATGTGGAAAAAATCTTTTGATCTTTTATAGTTTATATTCCTCAAGAGGAATTTCATCACCACTATGCTATGCAGCACTGGCTGTGCTGCCATGGCAGTGTGAGACAACTTTGCAATCTCAGAGAGAGTTCCTGACTGCTGTAATTCTTGACAGATTTTAAGATATGAAAAAAATATAAGTAGGCACAGCATTTATTCAAGTGTTTTTTCACTGAGTATTGACAAAGAGTATTCCTCTGTGTTTCAGTCTGAAAAACTGATGAAAATAGATGTTAGAGAATTTACTGGTCACTAAGAAGTTGCACTCCATGAGTAGGAAGGCACAGTGTCTGCTTTTAGAAAAGGAATGTATGTGCTTAATCAGTACATGCAATTAAAATGAAGGCATAGGAAATCTGGTAGACTTTAGAAAGTAAAGATCACTGTTTCCAGACAATTTTGCTGATGTATTACAGATTTCTTTCTTGCATTTATAAAGTATTTTCATCATCATGCAATAGGTCAGCATATCAGCATTCACTGTTAAGAGTAAACCACTTGAACTCTAAACTCTGAAAAATTGGATTCAGACTTGCAATCAAAATTTGAAAAGAAACAAAGGCAAAAAAAAAAGTCATTGCCATTCCAAAGCTGTTCGAAGGTTTAATTTCATGAAAAGTGCTCTCTAGCTTAAGAAGCGAAGGTTACATATTCTGTTTGTGAAACCAAGTAGGTTCCTCTCAGCCATTATATTTAGGTGGAAATAGAGACCTCAATTGATCTTTCAATTTCATGAGCTGGCATATTAAGAAAGTCTCTAATCTGTTCCAAACTTCCATTTTCTTAGAGAATACAATATCCACTGAAGTGGTAGAAAGTCCCAGGAAGATAGGGGATGACAGGAAAAAAATTCTCATTCTTTAAAAATCACATGTTCAGCATGCAACAGCGAGCACGAAGATTTTACCAAATTCTTTTCCATAGCAGATACAAAAGGGGGAAAATATTCTAAGTACCCTGAGTTAATTTACTTATTAAACCAGGCCTCATCCTTGAAAAGCACACCACGGTGAAATATGCGAACTATTCTCGACAGCAAGTGCTGTTTGCATGAGCCTGGGAAGCTGACCTTTAATAGAATCATGTTGCTTCTGTCACAGTTCTTGAAAATCACCACATTGATGTGATTTGTCTAAGACACAAGATAGACCTCCCAGAGCAATTCCTCTAAATCTGAACGTTTACTCAAAGGTAACCACTCTGGTTTTGCACTAATAAGTCTGAGACCATATTTTCCAGCCTGTTATCAAAGAAATTAATGTATTCGCAACCCAAAAAAATTTCCACAAAAAACATTGAACTAAATTCTTTCTGTATTAATCTATCTTTTGATAGTCTTGACTGCCACAATATTTTGCAACAAGAACTGAAAGCTAAAGCCGAGCTCAGGTTTTCTGAATTAGGCTTAACCTTTTTGTCTACTTCACATAATTTAGGAAGGCTCTCTGGAGTATTAAACATATTTCTGTTAATAAATTCAAGAATATAAACCAAAGAATGCTCTTTTCCTTGGAAAGTAGCATCCACAATGAATAATCACACCTACCTAGTGGCACATGATCTTAGAATAGAATTGAATTTTAGATAATATTTTTTACCTGGATGTAGCATGATTCTGACTTCTTTAATTGTTCAGGGGGAATCTCTGGTTGTTCTTATTTAGAAGGAAAAAATAATTAGTATTTATATTCAGGAGTTGAGTATTATGTGTATGTATAAAAGGAGTCAAGAGAAATTTGTAAAGGAACAACAAAACAAAAGCAAATAGAGAAAAGAGAGAACACCAATTAACTTCAGGAGGATATGGAAGCCCTAGATGAGCAAACTAACAACCGTCAGCTGGTGAATAATGACATTTTCACAGCTGAGTTATCCTCCTGTGCCTTAAAGGTGACATTGGAGTATTTAAAAATAATAAGTCTGCGGTACTGGAGAAAAAGGCCAGGACAACTGATAAACCTGCACTCTGATACTAATACAAGTTTCATATCCTTCGATCTAAAATGAAGGTCACCAGAAGAACTGTAACAGGCTGTTTAATTCTGTAGATCAATTATTGGAAAAGTTTGAAAAACTGAAGTTTGTTACTGCAACAAACCTCAGAGAATGTGAATGTGCACTTTGGACAACCAACTGCTGGCATCTTCCAGTAACACAAGCCCCCAGCAAACATGCATAGGTAGTAAACCTTCCTGATGCTGCAAGACAGCATAGGACAAAATATAAAAAGATCCCTGAAAACAAATCTATAAGTTTCTTGGGTCCTTGATGGGGAAGAAATTCAAACTTCACCTGAAAATATCTGATCTTTGTCTTTTACCTTAGAGGTGTCTGGAGGCTATTCCCTTTCTAAATTGAATTAGCAATATGCAGAAGCCAGAGGAAAACAGCTTATTAACAGGCGAAGAGTGAGCTGCAGCTTCTCTGAATGTTGCTGTAGTCCTGCCTTCTGAGGTCATCATACATCTGCCAAGTTTTAGAAACAAGTAGGTAACGATTTGTCCACAGAGAAAAAAAAACCACAGCAAATAAGCACATGTGATGTGGACTGGTAAAAATGATCAAGCTGAGTAGCTGTACTTACCACGAGTAACTCCTAAAGCGTACCAATTTCTGTTGTAACTTATTATGGTGGATTGACTATGGCCAGCTGCCAGATGCCCACCCAGCTGCTCTCTCATTCCACCTCCTCAGCAGGACGGGGGAGAAAATAAGATAAAAAAGCTCATGGATCGAGATAAAGACAGGGAGATCACTTACCAATTACTGTCATGAGCAAAACAGACTTGACTTGGAGAAAATTAATTTAATTTAATTTATTCCCAAATAAAATAGAGTACCATGCTGAGAAATAAAGAGAAAGAAAAAAACCCACCTTCCCCACAGCCCCCCTTCTTTCCACACTCAACTTCACTCTCTTTCCTGACTCCTCTACCTCCTGCCTCAGAGCAGCGCAGGGGATGGGGAACGGGGGCTATGGTCAGTCCACAACGGCTCCTCTCTGCCTCTCCTTCCTCCACACTCCTTCCCCTTTCTCCAGGGTGGCTCCTTCCCACAGGCTGCAGCCCTTCAGGGTAAACGTGCTCCAGTGTGGACTCTCCATGGGCCGCAGCTCCTTCAGGGCACGTCCACCTGCTCCAGTGTGGTCCTGTCCCTGGGCGGCAGTGTGGATACCTGCTCCAGCGTGGTCTCCTCCAGGGGCTGTGGAGGAATCTCTGCTGGGGTGCCTGGAGAACCTTCTCCCCTCCTCCTTCTCTGACTTTGGTGACTGCAGGGCTGTTTATCACACTCTTCCCCTCACCTCTGGCTGCCGGGCAGCGTTTTACCCTTTCTTATCCAGGCTTTCCCCAAGGCACCACCAGCTCGGCTGCGGGGCCCAGCCATGCCCTGTGGCGGGGCGGTTGGAGCCGGCTGGAACCGGCTGTGCCTGGCACTGGGTGGCCCCCACCGCTCCTCACAGGGAGCGCCTGGGCACCCGCACCCAGTACATTGCTTCAGCCAAAATTTCAGTGCAGCTGAGGATAGGGACAAAAGCAGACACTGCCTGCACTGAAAAACAGGAGAGGCCCATCACTGCCCTTACAAAACTCATCGGAAAAGCTGTGTTGGTGCACACCGCGATACCAGTTCTGTAATGTCTTCACATATCTATGTGTGTCGGTGTCGCTGCCCTTGCCAACAAAATAGGAACTCTGTCTGCATCTGTATGTCAGAAGTACTTAAGAGAGCAGGATATTCCCCCTATTTAGAAAGCATCAATTTTTTGTAATTACACCGGTGTGGACCTTTCACAGTGGGAGATACTCTGAGTGAATACAATCAGGCAGCTGCAGGTTCCCATACTGTAAACATAGATGTAAGATCCCCTATGGGCGTAGAGGCAAGCTATTCTCTTGGTAGCTTATGTCTGGCAAAAAAACTACATCAGACCTCTAAGAAGTTCAATGACAATAAAAGCAAATACACATCAGCGATGAAGATTTCTAAAGCACCAAGGCCAAGAAAGTCACGTCCTGGTCACTCAGGCAGGGCGTCTTTACTAAGGACCATGGCTTGTAGTGAAGCTCTCCCCCGGCACACAGGAGGGAAACAAAGTGTGTGCAACAAATGATACTATGCTTTTAAACACCGCAAGGCTTTAGCTCTTCTTCTAGCTTGGTCAGAGCTTTTAGGGAGCAAGAGTAAGATCACACACCAAAAGTGTGCTTACAAGACTTCAGTGCATGCCATTCCATTAGAAGAACTAGCAGAAAATTTACTTAGTGGGCAGTTTCCAATTTAGTACACTTTTAAGTAGCAGAAAACTTCTCAATTGTATGAAAATTAATTCTGTTTTTTCAACCAGCTGTATAAGATGATACTAAACCATCTGGCAGCCATATTGTCTAATTTGCTGTGTTTAAAATTAAAGAACTGGACTGCGGGCAGACTATTTGTGCTATCCAATGTGTCTTCACTATGTGTCTGTGCTATCCGATGCCATCAATGTGTCTTCCACACGGTGCCAGCAGAAGAACAGAAAGCTTTTTTTATTTTAATTTTACATCAATGATGGGAAAAGTCTATGCTTTACAAAACACTTCCTTGTATTTCAGATAAGAAGCTGCAGCACAGAAAGAGATTTGTCTCAGCGCAGCAATGAAACCATGCTGGGGTCAGAAATAGCGTGTGCCGATCTGACACCTTAGTCACTTGGCGTCTCAGGGATGAGGTTCCCCCCCGACTCTGCTCGCTCTGTCCTTGGCAGGGGTGCAGAAGAGCTGCCTTCTGCTGCAGGGATGCGACAGCTTCCACTGAACTCATGTGACTCGTGTATTTACTCATGCCACTGCATGCACAGTGGTTGTGAGGTCGGTAAGCGTAGCAACAGAGAAATGGGATGGAGGATCTTGTTCAGACAGACTATTCGTGTTGCCTAGTCTGCATTGCCCAATAACCCTGCTTGAATTATTGAATGCCTTAAGATGGATGCAAATCAATCGTGGCTGCCATTTCAATAAATGAAGTGTAACCCAAATCACAGACAGAGGCTTAACACAAATGGAAACTGTACTGCAAGCTTGTGTGAGGCCCTGCCTTACACATGCAATTATTATGCTACTGCACTTAGAGAGTAAAGGAAGACGGCTTCTCACAAGCTTAATTTTACCTGCAAAAAGTCTGACTGTAAAGCCTGTATTTCTGGCCTTAAGGCAGTTGTGCTTTCCCACAAAACAGTGTTGAAAGGCTGGGTTTAATGCATTTCTCCCTACTGGCAGAAAAGTCACCTCAGGGAATCACTGGTACTTCTGGCAATTTTATTGGATATCTGCTCAGTTTCAGGCACATAGTGGTGTTAAGGCTGCTATATCATGCTTATAACACACATTTGAAGAGACTGTTTAATGCATGAACTAAAATCTGACAGTTCAACTGCAGCGTGCTCATGCTCTTTTACAAACCACATTTACTGAATCAAAGAATAACAAAACAAAACACAACAGTTTTTCCTCTGTCAAAGGCATTAAAAGGTTTTTGAGTGACTTCAACATTTCTTCTAATTTAGGAATTGTTTTTCTCCTCTCAGAAAATGATTTAGAGCAGTTTTATTAACAGTCTTAATGATGTAGCAAGCCACAGCAACTATATTCACTGAAACAGAAAATGTCATCATTTTGCTAACAAATATCTTTAAAGCTTCTTCATATCTCTACTTTTTCACTTCACAAGTTGATAATCCTTAAATAAGAAGCCTGGTTAAGTTTTGTCTATTTAATCTTAGTTCCTGCCTAATTTTTTTTCTTTAGTTTAAGAAGAATCTACTGAGCTATGCTTTATACAGTGGTTGTTCAATGTAAAAGACTCCTGGAGAGCAGAAGCCTACTATGGGATCAGGTGCTCTTATACCTGACTTAGACCTTCTCGGTTTTATGATCAATATAACAGGAGTATGGAATATGTCCCTAATTCTCTCATTTGCTTAGTACATGACTTCTTTTTGTTTCAGGAGATAAATGGTCTGAAAATATCTAAAACTCTTTTTGCTCCTGTCTTCAGAACCTGACATAACACTGCTTTTTACTACAGAGCAGACAGTTTCAGAAGCCAAATCTGTAAGTGAATCAGTTCGGTATTTTACTCCCCACGTGAATCACATAGTGCATGATGAGCCAAATTAAAAATGCAATTAAAAGTGAGAGTTGCAGAGAGAGTTTAGATAGCACTGCTGCCGCAATGCATCGAGTTTGAATTCTAAGCACAGTGTTTCAAAGTCATAGTCTCAAGCCTCTGTTCCTCCTCCAAATCTGGTAGAAACACAGTATCTGCCAAAAACTTATGTATTCAATGTATGCAATTTCCTGACCACCAAGTTCAGCACTAAACCAAAGATTTCCTCCCTCATCCAAGGACAAAGTACTTGCAGCTTCACTTTTAATTCAATTCACTGTCTGAAGAAGGAACAGTCTTTCACTCTCTGAAAACCAGTCCTGAACACCCGCAGGGAGCATGGCTATTAGTGGCTTCAGAGAGAGACATAAGAGGTAGTAAGAGATGAAAATCCTCATTTCACCTTGGTAAATCCACCATTACACTATGGTGATGTGACAGGAAAAGAGCCAAATACCTGCCACTTTCATCCTGCTGAAGTGCTGAAACCAGGATTAGAGTTATATAAGGCTGTAAAATGGGAATTCAGCCGGCAAACGGAGGAATCTCTCGGTTCCCTTCCTTATTAAAATCACTGCTCTTGGACCTGAATAGCATTTCCTCAACATGAAGAAACAGCACAGAGGAGCTAAGTCCTCAAAACTGTAACTCTCACACAAGCATAGTGTTACAAGAGCACACTCTAGGTGATCTATGTGCATCTGAAAATTTCTGCTTGGAGTAAAACTGCAGGACACATGTCCTAGGCTGGTGAAAACTTGATCAGATGTTTATTATGTTCTGAGTATTTTGTACAGTGCTCAAACTTGGTTTATATTTCTGCATAAGACTCTGAAGCAAAGACTGAAATTGGATTCAAACCTGCCTGCACACAAGATGAGCACACCGGCATTGCTCAGGTATTCGCCATATAAAAGCTTACCTTAAATGAGAGGTTGGCAGTTCCAGGGTTCTCCTCCACACACACAGGGAAGACCCCATGAGTGCTGTCACTGCATCAGCCTCCCATCTAATGGTGCAGACTTCTTCACCACACTAAGTAAGCAGAGAACAGGATAAACTTAAAGTCAGAGGTACCCTTCCTATTGCTTTCTTAACAGTTAACCCATTAAAGCTGCCACGGTAAGTGTCAAATTAAAACTTGAAATCAGGGAGAGCACACCACCCTTATTTTTGAGTCAAGGTTGTGGAGGCAAGTGAAACCTCCAATGGGCCGAGGGCACTGGCCCCAGGGCTCTGAACTGGGGAACTCCAGTTTTCTCCAACCCTGCAGCACAATCCTAAAGTGCACTTGGTCCTGAAAGCGGGGAGTAAGGGATGGCTGCCCCAGCCCCTTCAGCCAGGGAGCAGAAAAAGTGCATTTAGAGTTGTAAGAGCAAAGTGAAAGCAAAGGGCTGACAGAAAGACTTGTAAGTAGGGTCAGGTAGGTCTGACCTCTTCCAAATTATGGCAGTACTAATGCCTCTCAGGAGGAGAAAGGGCTGGAATAGTTTGGAAGAAGTGGAGGGAAAGCAGCTCAGGTATTAAACATCTGCTTTTGCTTTGGGAACAAGAGTATATGTTGCTTGGAAATGCACGGTCTCCTTGACAGCCTGGGTATGTAAGGTAGCGTGCGATACGCACAGTGTAAGCCAGAAAAATATTGATTAAATCAACTGTTTTGCCAGCTGGAATTCAATGATATCAGACAGGGATGAACAGAAGGCATCCTTCAACCTATTCTTTCCTCCAGCAGGAGAGAGGTACTTTTGTCCTAGGAAGACAAGTGAATTAGAGTTGTAAATTTTACTAAAGAGCAAATAAGAAGTGGTTGATGGAGTGAAACCTTAGAACTTAATTAGCTTAAACACATAAAATCGAACAAGTAAGAGGTGAATAGGTACTTTTGCAAAGAAATAAGGAAGATGGGAAACAGATTAAATCTTTTAAGAAACAGCTAGTGTTATGTATTTTGGATTTTTTTATAATGTTGGATATTTGACACTAAAATATCTAGTATTTTAGTACTGACAAGCCAATATTCTGACTGTTGCCCTCTCTACAAAAAATAAGTTACTTTGAGAAATCTGCTAAAAATAAAGCTTTATTCAGTGGGTTTCCTTTCATTGAGTTTTAAGAGAAGCACAAGAGAAAATTCAAAGCAACAATTCCCAGTTTTGATACATACTGTAGAGTGCAGAAATTGATACTGCACACAGCAGCAGTCCAAGATACCACATAAAGATAAATGACTGAGGTACTGCAGAAAAAATATTTGTCCAGATGCCACCTTATTCTGATATAGCATTATTTTCATACCTGCATTAGTGTAACCGAAGTGCCTTTTCCATTTATCTTACCTCTGTGTGGCAACACTCTACACGTCTTTTAACTCATTCATCCAAAAACATCCAAGGCAGTTGGCTGAATGCTACGTTGCATTTAACCATCCTGACAAGACTAGGGTCAGACATCCAACAACCCCAGCCTAGGGAGTCTTACTATAGCAAATTTATGAGAGCAGATGTTCCTCAAAACCTTGCAAGACTACATGTAGGTTTTGGCACACTGGAGTAAAGCAGCTACAGTGGTACATATATATTCTCATAGCTCCATAAAGCACTAATTATACTGGTCTTACTGCATGCTGAAAATGTGCAACTGAAGCTAAGCTAGTATGATTAAGGGATCTGAAACCTTGGACAAGTGCTTGCCCTTAAAATACTGGGTGAACAGCAGGGTCTTAGAAGAACTCGTTGTGGTTTTTGGCAGTTTAGGGAATACGTGTTTAATCACTACTTTTAATGTCTTCTTTCTGAAAATAATTGAGGCTGTGTTTTCATCAAGAATGTCACATTTATTCCATTAATCCTATATTTATCGAATAAAATACCAGGAAATGAAGAAGAACAAGAATAAACAAGAATTCTATAGATATAATATACATCAGGATGCATTTATTTACAGAAAAATGTTGCATGGAAAATTATTATTAGTTTCTCAAAATTGACTGGAATTATGATTTAAATCTTTAAAAGAGTAAAAGAATCATTTCAACGGGTATGGAAGGCAAAATTTCATACATAAGACTCAATTAAGATCGCACTCAAATCTAGGAAAAGGTTGCTGGCAAAGAGAACAGTTTCTTTTACTTTTGGTAAAAGGAAAGGCTGCTGATCATCTGCTGCACTAAAAGGTGGATCTTAATCTGTTTATGAACAGAGTGATATGATGTACTTGACTCTGGGATAAGGAGGTGAGAAACTGTCTCAGAGGATACCCCTGGTCATGTAATCCTCAGATAATACTAATACTCTAATATTTATATTTTGTAAATTAAATATCATACTGAAGATGGTTGCAATTTACCAGTGTACCTGTGTACTGAAAAAAGTCTCCAGTCTGAAACATTTTTGGAAATCAGGAGATTTTTAGCAGTTGGTTCAGTACATAAGACCAATGGAACAAATTTAATGGTTATGCAGTCACCAAAAATAAAGCATAAATACAAAACATCAGACATAATTCTCCAGGGAAGATCTCATCACTGAAACCTGAGGGGATCATTAGCCCCAGATTTTAACACACTCTTTTATATGGAATGGTCTATGTTATGCATTGCATTATGTTTTGTATCATTACCTGCAGCTATTCCAAATAGCATGGCTACTCTTCTCGCCTGTCTGGTTTAGAAGCAGCAAGCTACTTCCCTTTTCTTCCCCATCAAATACATGTTTGTACACTGTAACATTTTCACTGCTCTCAAATAAGTCTACAGACTTGGCCAAGAATATCAGCTGAATTATTTGAAAATGGTATCTTTAAAGAATTTTTAAACATGTCTACTTTTAGTAAGGAGGTACATGCTTATTATTTAAAAAATATTAGCAATAATTTCTCGAAAAGAGCTTACACGGAAGAATCATATTGCTCTGTATTGAGTGCATGCAGAACAAAAGGCTCTTCAGGATGGCTTTTCTTTCAGGTAAATAATCTGTAACAGGCAGATGGCATTCAGATTGGTTAGTTGCTGTTCCACATGACGTACTAGCAAAAAAAGGTTTTAGTCTTGTAATATAAAGGGTTTTGTTAAAACCACTCAAAAGCAATAAAATCTCACAAACGTAAGTTAAAGCTCAGAGCAGCAATTTTTTCCCATGTCATCAATAAAGCCTATTTTTAACTTTCCTCATGCCAAAGTAAGTCTTCAGCCTCATCTCGAAGCAAAGTTTATAAAATGTTACTTACAATAAATTCAAGTTCTCTCTGTGTTAATCTACCTAACTTTTGATAAAAGCATGGATATAGCCAACAAAAGTCAGATGCTATTGGTTCATCAGGTGCAATTGCATCCTACTTTACCTTTGCTTTTATTTTCATCAGAAGTAAGTCCACCGATGTTAATGGGTTCAAAATGGCAGAGCTGAGCTATAAATATTTCCTTGCTAGTTCTTTCCCACTTCAATGCAATACATTTTCAGAGACCAGCTCATCATTATTATGAAACAGATTATGAAACTGCCTTTATCTCAAGCCACAAGTTTTCTCACTTTTGCTCTTCCCATTCTCTCCCCCATCTCCTGTGGGATGGAGTAAGCGAGTGGCTGGTGGGTGTTCAGTTGCTGGCCACAATATGTGTGCACACACAAAGCATTTTGCTAGAGTTGGTAAAAAAGGTTAAGCTTTTTGTAAGGTCTTTGACTGACTTAATTACCTTAAATATGTCTGTATCCCGACAGTTACTAGATAACGTCATGAGCAGATACACAGACCGTGAAGTGGTCGAGCTAACGCTGGTGGAAGAACCCCGTTAACAGCTGCTGTGAAAAGCTGAGCGAAAGAGCTCAAACCTCCCACCCGGGCGCCCAAGGCAGCGGCAGGTCAGCCTCTTCACTCACTCTGCCCTTCGACGTGCAAAGTCCAAAAGGAAGAAGCAGAAGCAGGACTGGTTTTGCAGCGAAAGCACTCAGCTGGATGCAGGCTATCGGAGACAGAAACTGAATCCCCTGTTTGACCAGAGGTATAGGTTCGTACTAGCCCACAATTTCCTGTCTCTTATATATAGCATGTAACTGCTTCAACTGCCCTGTTTTATTGCCTACTGAAAAGTGAGTGAGTAATTTCACACTTGCTCTTGGATATTAAGTTTATTATACCAAGCTTTATCTTAGAGTATACTTTGAGAACTGTTACGCATTTCAGAAGAACAGGGATTTGTAACAGAGCTAGTAGCAGGCCTTTATTATAGAAGTGGTAGGAGTTACCATCTGACAATAGTAGAGGTTTTTCACAGAGTAATTGGCATTGATTATCTCCCATCCCTGTGCACTGTCACTTTATCTTCCGTCCATGTGCACTGACACTTATCAGTACAGATGCCCTGGAAAGATGGTTTTATGAAGTGTCCGTGTACAGTAATGTCACTCTCTTTGTGGTAAAAGCAAGTCGATTATCACCTACGATCAAATTGGACCAGCCACAAAAGTTAATCACAGGTCTAGATGTCTGTTATAGAAGTCATGGAAAGTCAAGAATTATTAGGTCACAAAAGGAGACAGGCAAGCTTCTAGCTTAAAGAAAAAAAAAAAAAAAAACAAAACCCCACAACCCCCTGCCAGAATTAAAGAATTTGTAAGAAAAGAAAACAAAGAGCTCCTGAAGTGCAGGGTGCTGTTAATGGATCAGAAGGGGACAGCAGGAGGAATAGCGTTAACTTCTCTTGTTCATCTCTTGTGGCCGCAGCAAGTTCTCAAGTCAGTTTAGACAAGCCTTAGCTATGCCATTTCCCTGAAGTGTGCTGACATAGCTAATGACAAGGCCCAACAGATGATTAAAGGGATGAAGGAAGGAAGCGACATCATGCTTTCCAAGGAAAGAAAGGATTAAGTCAGGTGTAACTCCAGTTCTTAGCATCACATTCCTACAAATAGAAAGCAATACTGAAGCTATCATTGTCACCATTCAGGCATGATGAGAAGTGTTAAAAATAATGAACTACCTATATGAACACATAAAAATGAGGTAAAGCATGGTACAATGTATGATTATCAGCCATTTCAGCTAGCCCTGAAACACGGATAATATGTGTTCTGCAAACTATCCATCAAACCTATCCTACATTATTCCATCTGACAGATTAAATAGCTGATCTTCAGTGTGTGTAAAATTGCCAGATATCCAGCAACGTAAGACGACCCAGGCCAGTTTTCACAAACAAAAAGCCTGAGCCTGGTAGTAATGAAAATTACTACCTTCTTTTATTCTGCCAAAATGTCAGAGTTTGCATGGCTTGAAACATAAAAATGAGAGAAAGACTGTGTGCAGATAGCTAAGCAAAGGAAGTGGGGTTAAGATGAACAAAAGCAGGTTGCAAACTGCCAGGTTTAGGGTAACAGAAGCTGCTAAGGGAACACAAGGCAACTAAATCTTATGTTCTTTTTCTAGCACAGAACAGCATAATCGAAAAGCAATTAAAGGTACATGAGGTAGTGATCAGCTGACCTAATTGTTCACCAGCAATCTGAGAACAGATTGTCAGGTGTGATCATATAGTCCTGACTTAGGCGAGTGATAGTGTAAAATGTATGTATATATGTTTTAAACAAATTAAGACAGTAGCATAAGGGCTAAAAGAAACTCACAAAGAATCAGAAAAGCTAAGCATCGTAGTGGGTGGCTTACCTTGAGAGAATTATGCAGTAATTTTGAAAAGCTAATGTTTCAAGCATAACCATTTATAGGGAATTTATAGCTATTCATCATTTATAGGACAACCAGAATAGTATCTAAGCAGCAATTAAAGACAGATTAGGATCAAATCATACAGAGTGGGTAGAACTTGTATCATGGTGAATTCTTAGTCAATAAAATAAAAATTTCGGTGCAACACAAGAAAGTGTCCTCACAAGATGTAATTGGCTTAGCAGTATTAAATACTGTGTATGGACTTAACTTTTGTTTGCACATCGCAGCACAGACCCTCTATTACAGAGAGGAAACAGCTAGCAGGCAATTTCATTTGTAACATGACTTGGTAAGACCTGCAAACCAGGCCAGAAGATACCAACTTATATTCCAGTTCTATCACACATGCTGCCTCTTAAAAATTACTTTATTTGCATATAGATAGGTATTTATTTGAAGGAAAAACATGGAACACAATATAAGTGAAAGCAACACAACTATGGTTCACCTTGACCAAAAGGGCTACAACCTGAACAGCTTCCCGAGATGCCACCCCAAAATGGATGAGTTCCAAGGTCTGATAATAAATGGCACGCACCTTTAGTGCCTTGCTCAGTGCCAGACTTTCTATCCCATATGAGAAAAAGTTGTGCGCCATAAGGACTCAGAACTTTACTGACATTTAGTTTAATGGAAGGAAATTATTTCGCTTTCAATCAGCTCAGGAATATTCTGCTCCTAAATTGACTGCTAATTCCTAATGCAAGCCTGCTATCCATCCATATTGCTATTATAGAAACTGCTCCTTAATTTACAAGTCCCTCTCTTTCTCCACCAAAGGTGTCACAAATTGGTGCAGATTTCTTTTGTTCAATTAAAAATGACATTAGGAATTGTATTTTTTATATACTCTTTGCACTCTAAAAGGCCCATTTTGTGCTGCAGTGAAATGCTACAACAAATTCATGAAAATAACCTACTACTACCTTCTAAGTTTTGCCTGATTTATCTGCTGCTAATGCTTTACCCTCTTAATTCTGGGCTGTTCAATTCACAGTATTTTCAGGAAATTACTTTTCCGGTATTTCTTTATAATTTTGCAAATTAGCCTCTGGCCATCAAATTTCCATTTCTGAAAGTTAATACATAATAGATGTCTTCACCTCCTACGTACTGTATCAGTAGTTTTTCTTTCTTTCTGTTTTCTTTTTCCTTCAGAGAGGGAGAGGGGGAGAGAGAGGGAAGGATAAACCTACTATTTAGAGGGTTTGATATTATTCTAGGTTGATTATATTTGTGTAACTAATTGTAAGGAAGTATTAATGGCACTTATCTAGCAGGGTTGTAGGTTGACTTTCACTGCATCACCAACATTATGCTGTCAAGAACAAGTCAGCACTTTAAGACAGATGATCCACCATTAATTAAGGAAAACGGTATCCCGAGCCAGAGATTTAGAGTGCTCAGTCACTGCATTAAGAGTATTACTGGTTTTAAGACACTGAAAGCCCATCATCCGTGCTAGAGCTCATCCATGCTGCTTTTCCTGCCATAGCACAGTCTTTTACCATGGTTTACAAGAAACGCAGTAAATTCGTATTTATACACAACTGCTTTCAATCCTCAATGATAGTACCCTATTGTAAGACACCAGCTTAAAAAATGTTTTTTAAGCAGCAGGAGGTTTAGGATCACCCTTGTGTTCAATTTTGATATGATTTGTTCTCATACGATAGCTTTGGTGCTTTAAAGAAATTCCTCACAGATAATTTCTGGATCACCCTCTTTCACATGAATTGTAACAACATCCATGGTTCACAAAACAGGTGTTTTCCTTTAGATTGGGAAGGGGTACCTGCAAAATTACATAGGAAACAGCTAGGCTAGAGGTATTTTTAGCTTAACAATATGGACATTGAACACCTTCGCAGTCTGAAATCATTCCCTGGGACGTCTCCTTCAGTGTCACACTGTAGAATACATTTCTTTTTTAAAAGGTCTTGAGCTTGTTATGGGATGTTGCAGATGTGACTTACACCTCTATGCCCGGGGTGCATGGAAGAGATGTTGCACGGACCTTTCTGGGCTGTCTACTGCACCACTGCAGAGAGCTGCCTCACGCCTCTTTAGCGGCACACAGGTTCATCTGTCTAGAAAGATAATATTAAATTGCCCTACAAACCACTGCTATCATAAAGTAACTTACAAGAACCTAAGTTATATTGTTAAAATCCATTTCTGGGGAACATACCTCCGTGTTAAAACATCCCGGTTCACAGTTCTGATTTTAGGGCCAATTTTTTAAAAAAGCGGCCTCTATCTTTAAAGCACCATTTTCTTGTGCAACATCCTGCTTGCAGTTTTTGTAGAAAAATGTGGGTGAAACTGGCTGCTTTTACCTTTCTCTGATTGACTATCATAGAAAAACCCCAGATTTTCAATTAACAGCTTATTGGCTGACAAAGCTTTATCTTGCTGACAGCACTTAGCTTAATGACAGGTTAATCTTCTGAAGACTGCCATCTGACACACCTCTCTTTCAGGAAATCAGAAAACAAATAAAATGCTAATCAGTTCACATGTGGCCATATAATTCCTCACCACTGCTTGCTGCAGATATGCCCAGGAATTATTTTATCAGGTTAAACCAATATTTCGTGTAACCTTCATCAGAAGTTAACAACAGCAAAAAGCAAATAAACCAGGATGCAAACAATCAATACACTCGTACTCAACAAACTTGCAGTGAAAGGAGGAAGAATGGGCTTCAAGAGGATGAATTTTTTCCTGACCTTTTTTGAATGAGTGATGTACATCCTGGAGCATGAAGACTGACAGCACCAATAAGTTTTTATCCCAGCCAGTTTAACTACAAGCATTACTCATGCCGTGCCTTATAATTTAGACTTGAATTAACATACAGCTTTACTTACTGCTCTCTGCCATTCTATTTCTTCTAGCACAACGCAGAAACGTTGGGCAAGTTGAATTATAGGAGCCATAACACCACAATGTTATTTTCCCAATTGTATATACATTAACATTCTGATCCCTTTCTTTTGGGAATGAAATCTGTAGTGCTAGAAGCCTGGTCTCTATCCAAGGCAAAGCCATCTATTTAGTTCACTTTCCCCCCCGCCTTTAATCTTCGAAGATGTATGTGGGGGTGGAATTTTCAGCCATCTGAAATAAAAGTAGTTCTGTCTTTTTGATGCTTGAGGGAATGTGAGAACAATCTAATTCAAGAAAAGTCACTTTTTTGTTCTGAATAAAAAATTGTAGCAAAGTACTATGAGCTAACTGTCTGAAAAATGGCTTGGGAGCTATTCTAATGAAAAAGCATAAATATAAACAAACCTCCACAGGAGCAATGTAATTAGTTGTCTTGTCAAAAGCATGACCTACAATATCGCAGTGTAAGAGGCTATTGCCAAATCCAAGAAGCATTAATCCTGAGTTGATCCGATCACTGTAATAAAATTACCAACACAGAAAATGAGCTTCATCATCATTCATGAGCTGAAGGATGACTGGCAATATTTGTGGTTCAGCATATGAATGTCCTTTTCCAAAGAGCTTGTTAACTATACCGTATATACCAAACACATTCTCCCGAACCTGGTATTTCACACAGATGTTGTCAAGGGTGGTAAAAAAATCATAGCCTTACTCCAAACTGCTATGCTAGTTTCAAAATGAAGATGTCAAAACTTGTAGTTAGTATCTATAATTACAAGGAAACTTTTCACTGAGAAGTGAGGTACAGTAAAGCTTAATCAGCATGTTTACAATTCTAAAAAAGCCAAGCAGGATAAAGGTCTTAGGAGAGCAACTTTTTAATAGACACACCAACTTCTGCATGCTTGAGAGAAAAATATTAAATTTCCCCAAACAACCACCACGATAAAGTAATGAGCAAGAGCTAACTGTACATTTGCATTTTGGTGTGCAGTACATGTAAATCAAAGGTATGTAACAACTGCAGAAGGAGTATGTACTTATTGCTGGCAGACTTGGAGACTGTCCCAGGGAAGCTAGTACCCATTGTAATGCTAAGCAATGCTATTATTTATGCATTAAAAACTAATTAGAACAGCTTAACATTAAATGTGTTAATTCTTCCTGTACAATCAAATGCCACTTAGGGTGTACACAAGTTTCTGTAACTGCCTTCTACTTTAGTCTCTTCTTTGCTGGTCTCATTTTTTGTCTTGCCAGTGTGGTATTTAACAGAACAGATTTTTTTACCATGTCCCCTCTTCCACATGCCTCTGGCTGTCAAATGACAAAGGGAAAACTTGTGTTTCAGTGACACTGTGGTCTGTGCAGACAAATGCAGATCCCCTGGGGAAAATCTTTGATTCCTTATTTAAAAATTGCCTGAAATAAGATTTCTCTTGTTGTCGGAAAGGAAAACACAAAATCATTCCCTATACGCACTCCAACAGCATTTTAAGGCTAGTTTTTTGGGGGCAAGGATCCTTTTAAAAATACCGAGAACAATCCCTCCCTCAAGAAACTTACTCTATAATGTGTCTAAAGCAAGCAAGATTCAGTACTTGGTGTCCCCTCACATCAGCCTCTGCTATATAACAAACCTCTTTTTGAGGTTTGTCTTGCCTGAATCTCCTGGTATGTAGTCGGCAGAGGTTTAGTGAAGCAACTGGCTGCTACTGTGGTGGCACAGCAGTTAGTCGCTAGAGAGCCCACGGGCAGCCGTGTAAAACCACAACTCAAATGGCAGCAGAGGACACAGCCGCGGCTGCTGCACGGACACTCGTGTGATTCTCATCTACACACACACTCCCACTAGATGTATGCGTTAGCCGTCATGCAGAGGTAACAGGGTTCGCAAAGAAAGAAAAAGTACTTCAAATTAAGTCCAGCGAATCACTTTTGATAGTATTCGCACAATCTTTAATGTTTCTGAAAGCACATTTCAAATTGCTTGGTTACAAAATAAACACTCTGCAAACACAGAGCTCACATAAGGAGGGAGATGAGGGATTGCAATACTGTACCTCAGGAGCATGGGGATGCTCCCCACAGTTCAGAAAGAAAAGAGTACGTTTGTCATCTAGGTGGTCTAGTCTTCTTTGGGGGCGGAAGTCTCTGTCCTGAAGTACAGCACCTTTGAGTGCCTGCTTTTTGCATGTGACCTTTTTCCCCTATAGTTGTCTAGGAATAGAAACGACAGAACTGATCCCGCAAGGAAAATTAGTTTTGGTGCACTCTTTTGTGACCACTCACTTGTTCCTTAGAGAAAGGAAGAGGCCAGCTATGCTGAAACCTGCACTTGTCCTGCTTTGGTTAGTCCATTTAAGAATTGTCTGTGTGTGATTTTACAGTGTAACTCATGAATAAGTGTAAAGTTTGACCTTTTCTAGTTTCCTGCTAATGCTAAATGGGTTTCCAATCAGGTAGACTGTCTCTGTAAGATGAAATGTGACTTTTGCTGGGGGCAAGCTTCTATATAGCACGATGTAAAGCCAAAAGCTGACTGTGCGCATGGAGTATTTTCATTCTTATTCTAGCACTGTTTCATAGGTGTTTGTCAGAAAGCATGAAACCTGTCCTGGTTTCAGCTGAGATAGAGTTAATTTTCTCTCTAGTAGCTGGTATAGTGCTGTGTTTTGGAGTTAGTATGAGAATAATGTTGATAACACACTGATGTTTTTAGTTGTTGCTAGGTAGTTGTGGTGCCTACACTAAAAGTCAAGGACTCTTCAGCTTCTCACGCCCTGCCAGGTGCACCAGCAACTGGGAGAGCACAGCCAGGACAGCCGGCCCAGGCTGGCCAAAGGGATATTCCCTGTCATATAGCGTCATGCTCCCTCTATAAATGGAGAAGCTAGCTGGGAAGCGGGATCGCTGCTCAGATCAGACTGGGCATCAGGGTGTTTTATTTTCCTTCTGCATGTGGTGAGCAATTGTATTTGTGCATCACATGTATTATTATTATTACTGTTATTGTTGTTATTAATATTATTATTATTCTCTTCCTTTGTTATCCTAGTAAAATATCTTTATCTCAACCCACAAGGTTGTTTTTCCATTCTGCTCTCCATCCCCTTGTGGGGGGAGGAGTGAGCAAGCGGCTGCGTGGTGCTCAGCTGCTGGCTGGGGTTAAACCATGACAAAACCAAAACAATGAAATACATTTGTTCCTGGGGCTCTGCTGCCTCCAGAACTAAGAGCTGTTTGTGGTCCTAATGAAAAAGCCCTCTAGGAAAAAGGTGCATGAAATTTAGGCACTTAATTGTATATGCCTGTCATTAAGTGGTAAAGGCTCGCTGAATGACTGTTCAAAAGGTTAGCAACTGACATTTTAAGTTAATGCTCAGGTTCAGTATGCCCCCTGATGTAGTGGCACAAAGAAACAACTCCAGAAATAAGCTGCAAAGCCCTTTTCAAAATTACTTCTAACTACCTTTACAAGCCTGTGGAGAAAAAAGTTCATTTTAACTACGGACACCTGCTCTTTCTGTGATGATGCATCCTGGGCACGTTCAGGTGACATCATACCAACTCCCACCACCCCCATGCAGGGCAACCGTACAGACTGCACGCATATTATTTCTACCATTTGTTGACAATTCAGGATAGCATTAACGGGCATTACCAAACAACTAAATTCTGTATTTTCTGTTTTTAGGAAACTGAAGAAATGAGAATATGAAATGACCCTTCATTTTTTCCTTCTCAAAGGTGTTGAGATTGGGTGTTAATTAGACTCTCCAGAAGATGAGCAGAATTCAAATTTATTCAAAAAAATTTCATCGTCAAAAATGGGAATAGAAATGTGTTTTAATATGAGCAGTTTGCATAATAAATTATCATAGACAACACTAGCTCAACGTCTAAATTATTGCCTACCTTGTGATTCTTTAAGAGCTATTCTGTGTACATTTTCAACACATATAAAACATGCAGAAATTATTTACATAATATTCTTTGCACAAGGAATGCAGACTTTATAAGAGTGGTCACTCAGCATAAAATTATGTTTGGACCTTCTTGATGGAATAAATGGATATATCAATTTCATGAATGTGAGGCCAAAATACTACAGCTAAGTTGGTGACCTGGTTCAGCCCAAGGGCCCATCTCACCACCTATTCTGTTCCCAGAAGTGCTATAAGAAAATACTGAGGGAGAACAGGAATAGGGCAAGCCATATGCAATATTTCTGCAACAGCTTTCAGCTTTCAGCTGAATTTTTTTACATGAAAATTTTGCTGAAGTATGTTTATGCATGAAAACAAATACAAATTTTTAAAAAATATGAAAGCATTTATACTTCCTGTCCTGGAAGGAATGATATGTAACAATGACTTTTCTTTCTCTCTCTCTGTCTCTCTCTCTTTCATTGAATAAAGGTTTGTACTCCATTTTGAAAAGTATATCTTATGCATTCTTTTTCTGCATTGTGCTATCACTACATTTTAGGAATTCATTTATTATTCTTTGATAGGTGACTTAAGTGCAAGAAGCATCCAAAAAGATCTTAGTCCCTCTTCACCTGAAAATCCTCAAAAGATTCTGTAGTTTGAGTGAAAATTTTGAAAAAAAATGGACTCTCATGATAGCAATGATGCTTTACTTGAAGAGACTGCAGCATAAAGAGGTAGTATTAAGCTGCAATAATAAAATGTGTACATTTTTCAAAATTCCATAGGATCCATGAACAACTGAAGTGTTATTCTATATTCATTTGGACAGTGGAAAGAACATTTATCTTACCTGCAAGAGTCCTTTGAAGGTACTACCACCAAGATAAAGGCAAATTCAGAGCATGTAGTTATATTTAGATTTTTCAAAAGCATTTGTCAAGGAATTTCAATCAAAGAAACAGAAGGTACAATAGGATATGGGTTAAAAAAAAGCTGTCTGAAGAACAAAAGGAAAAGCTGCATAGCTGGAAGTTTTTCAGTTTGGCAGAGATGACTCGAATGCTTGCACTCCTTCTGCCTTCTGGAGGGGCAGTTCTAGGAGCTAGTTAGAGATTACCCACAGATGAAAAGCCAATAGTTTAGATAAATGAGAGACGTTATAAGAAACAAATAGCCAGTAAGGCAGTAACACAAGTGTATCAAATTAAAATTCAAAGTAAAATTTCAGTATTTCTATAACAGCTTGTACATGGTGACTCATGAAGTCTTTATTTGCCTCATTTATGAACCATAAATGAATTCATATAGTCTAGATGTTCGAAACTCTTAACTTTACTAATTCCTTGTCTCATATGTCTCATATTTTGGGACAATAAACAACTTAGCATCAGTGAAGCAGGATTAAGTAAGAACTGCTAGCATTGGGCTAAATAGAACACAGAGATTACGCTTTCAGGCAATTAAACACCAAGATTATACAGAAGATAAACAAGCCTAACCCATGCTGGAATAGACAAGCTTCAGAAAACAAACAGAACTAGATGAAGACAAAAATAATCCAATTGGTTAACTTGCTGAGAAGTTAAGAAAGAAGAAAATAATGTTAAGAATAGGCGTGCATTTGGCAAACTAAAGAAGAAATGCTGAATCACAAAGAACTTAACTTGTAACTCAATTTAGTGGTAATTTCGGATCAATTTATCAACTATGTAGGGAGACATAATTTGTTCTAGGAAAGAAAGAAATATGAAAAGAAAATTTGATGTTTCATATTAAAGAACCTGTTTGTAATTCTCTAAAGAAGAAAGGAAAACAGATCAAAAACACTAGATGAGCTGATAGGAAATAAGAGAAGAATATTACCAACTTTGCAAAGAATGTCACAAGAGGTGGGGGTGATGTGCTTTCCTGTAGTTGAAGTGATTTCAGTTTTGCTATTAAAAACAGATTTCAAAAAATCCACACAACTACTGACCATACTTGTGTGCTCATTCTTCTGGCTGGTAGCTTTTGCAATGTGAGCTTCTGGCTGGTAGCTTTTGAGATGTGTCCAAGCATCTGATTCTTATATAAACTGTGGTCAGAAATCCTTAATAAACCAAACAGATATTGCCCAGAGCACAGTGGTGAAACCCCAAACAAAACTAACTTCCCCAAAATGTACTGACTTGAGTGGAAAATCCAATGAAGCAACAGGTAAACAGATGTCACTGCAGAGATACAAAGCACATCGGCTATGAAACTGAGGACAGACAAAAAGGAAGAGCTGGAAAAATCAGGATCAGCCAAAGATGCAGTTAACAGTGAGACAGAGAGGAGACTCCGTGATGTAGAAGAAAAGCTTGATCTTCTGAAGTGATACATAATGGAGTGAAAGGAGTTGGGAAGGAAAATGAGTGTGAGAAAACATCAGACCATATCCTGCAGAACACCTGCAAGCAGTGAGGGAACCATGGCAGGATGGCATGCTGTTTAATTCCCGTTTCATCAAAGAGCTGGAAAGAAAGCAAACATTTTAGAAATCCCGTGCAAAACCCGTTGTCTTCAACTATCACGTGTCCAAAGAGATAAAGCGCAAAGGAGCCAAGGAATGGAAGAGGGGTCTTGAAAAGAGAAACAGGAGAAACCCTTAGGTGGAAGCGGTTCCACTTTCAGAAGGAACTCCAACAGATGGCCTTGTGTCCCAGAAAGACCCATACTTGTGGAGGCATAGCCCTGTACAACTGAAGACCAGGTGGTCCCACAGCACGAACCCAAACACTGCAGCGTGCTCCAGCTGCTGGGGATGGGGCAGAAGGGTACACGGGCTGTGAGGCTGCACAGCCTGTGAGCGAACAGCACGATGGACATATGAGAACTGATTTTATGAGAATTAGAGAGATCAGCTTAATATATACTTGTGATGATATAAAGACAAATAAAACATGAAACAATTTCCTGTCTTTTTATCACTACACGGCAAAGGGTAGAAATTGCAACATGTGAGGCACTATGTCTTCACCTCTGATTACCAATAACAACTCCATCAAGCCCCTTCTTGGAAAACAGTTAAATAATTTCATAAAGAGCATGACGTGACAGAAAGATGGAATGAGGTAGTCTAAAATTGAACATGCTAAGTAATTTTTAGAACTATGCTACTACTGCAAATCTAGTTGATAAGGAAAATTTCAATTGTTAAGACAGTAATTAGACATTAAATGTATTTAGGGAAAGTCTTATGATTTCTTTTTCCCTCAAGACAAGACAGAATTGGAAATCAGGAAGAAAAGAATGATATTACGTATCGCAGAGTGATAACTTGACCAAATAGTAATTTTCTGTTCCTTAAATATGGCAAAAACAAGCAGATGTCTTTGTTCATACTATTAGAAGTTTGTTTCTAAGAACAAGCACTTTGTCATCTGAAGAGGCACTATACCATACGGTTTTGTGATGCAAATTCCTGTGAACAGCAGATGTTTGTTTACCCCCTGCCCCTTGATCTAATGCAACAATTCTTAATGCAGGATTTCTCCTTGGAAATCAAACGCTGAGCTTAGGCTCCAGATCCTGAAAGACTTACTGGCATTTGTACTCCTGTCCACTGTTCCCTTGGACTAAGGAAGGTAATTCCTTAAAAGCATTTAGCAAACAACTTACCTGTAAATTACCGATATATCCTATTCCTAACAACCTACATACAATAATTCCTAAACTTATTACTACTTCAAAGCAAACACTGGTTTCTATATACCAGGTATAGGAGGAGGAAAGTCTACATCTTTCAAACTGATCACTCTCTGTTTCATTCCCAGCAAACTTGGTTTAGCAAAAATGTATAATTATTTCAGGTGTTATTACCTGGTACATTGCCCTTGGATAAGAGGTTACAGCAGCTGATTCCAGAATCCTAATGCTTATCTGAAAAACCCTCAGCTGAGACACACTTGAAAAAAACACTCGTACCTTAAAAGTTGCATGATTGTTTCAATGCTTTTACAGTCAGAATATGGTATTTCAAAAATAGACCAATTTAGACGGGTTTTTTGTTGTTTTGTTTTTTAATGATTTTTTTATAAAGCGGGTTCAAATAATCTTTAACTAGGCAATGGTGACCCCATAGCTGCCATGGGACAAGTACCATGTGGCCCACAATCCCTTTAACCATGCTGCTTTTTTTATCTATAGACGAAAAACCCCGTGTTTAGTTCTCAAATCCAGACTGAGTTCAGCAGAACTTTTCAAAGACAAACCACAGATAACTCGAAAGCTGGATAATCTTCAAGTAACAGCTCATCTGGGACTGCAGATTTTCCAGTTGCTTTTGATGTCTCTCAATTGACTCTCTAAGGTGATTCTTTTTGTCATTTGACAAATGTAGTAGTTTCTTCAAAGTGCTCAGAGGAATAGAGGGTAAGCACCCTGGTCTATCACACCTACTGTATAGGACCAATCAATACATGAGAAAGAAGCAGCAGGAGAGGAATATTACGTACTATCATTATCTTGCATTACCTGGCAAGAAGTTATCTTTAATGATTTAAAGTACAGCACTGTTCTGATATGGGGTTGTTCTCCAGAGTGACTATAAGAAAGGCTTTGTTTTATACAATAGATCCTTCTCTGAATGCACTCTGTATCGTTCCTATTAACATCAAATGACAAAATAAGCATTTCTAATTTTAGCTGTTAGCTCTACGAGGCATACACTGCTCAGAGAAAGCATTGCTTGCTAGTGTTGCTTACTAGATTTGCAAAAAAAGCTAGTTGTTAATTGCACTGAAGGCAGGTAAAAGCCACTTTCTTGTAGAGACTATGCTAAAATCATACAGCCAGAACAGAGCACTAACGTGAAGAGTCTGGCTGAGCATCACAGGGACAGCAGATTTCCTTTAATCTCTTTTAGTAGAGCAACCAGAAGCAAGGCTTCATCTGAACTTTCTTTTACAAAGTTACTTTTCAGAGTAGAACCGTACCTGGCATGCAGGTCCCCAACATGGTTTCGTATCCTCTGCCCAAAAAAAAGGGTCCCCAGCTCTCTCCATGGACGTGAAATTGGGATGTATGCCTCCACCACTTGCCACACAGAACCGTTTTTTCTAAAGATCCCATTACTGCCTGGCTCTCAGTCATGTGTCCATTTGCTCTCATCAGGATGAGGCCCTGGGAACTGAAATCATGAACATGATAGAAGAGTGGGGTGACTCAAAAGCTAGGTTCACTATTAGGCTGGGTCCAATAGGAGCATACCATCAATGTTTGGTGTATGTTTGCAGAGGTGGAACAAAACCATGCACTATTATTAGATCATGAGAGTGAACTTATTCTAGGGAACTAGCTGTCAGCTGTGGCTTGCAAAAAGATGCTAAATATTTTATTCTCTAGAGCTACATATATATATCTATATAGCAATATATTTACACAATTTACACAATATATTTACATAAGCAAATCACAAACACAAAGTCATTCAACCTTTGTTTTCTAGAGGTATTTCTACTGGGTGTGATTTACGACTGTAGCAACACTGAAGGTAGCTAATGGAGGAACAACTACATCAAAAGGATTTGACTGACGAATTGAAAAGTTACTTTCCTCCCAAGCCCAGGGGACTTTTGTGCAAGTCTTTAGACCCTCTACTTTTTACACTAGAGAAATATATTTGGAGTCTCCATGTAAGTAAGGCACATATGTGGGGGGAACCCAGAGGGAACAAACCAAAGGAACTACCAAATTATGGTAAATGTGAGACCTGGTGTCTAACCCTGTGCCACATTTTTTCATTTCTTCTGGATACTATGCATAATTGCATTCTTCATGCCCAATTATTTCTTGGAGCTTGTATTAATTTAATGTATTAAGAGAAATGTAAGCAAATAGCTGTCATTAAAAACAAAAGCAAACCTTCAAAGTAGCCCATCACACAGGAGCCTGCTTTTCTTATTCCCTGAGCTACCTAGAGATCCCAGAATAGGTAACATTCAGGGTAGATGAAGTGCCATGACTTGAAGTGTGAGAGATGATGGCCCACCCACAGTAGGAATGACTGAAGCCTGCTGTCAGCCTTCTCATTAAAAAGTCAGGAACCGGGACCATAAATCCGACAAGGAGAGAAAATATGATACTGTAGAAATGACATGACATATAAAAAACTAGCTGAAGTAGTTCCAAAATGTTTCCAAGAGTAATGTTCCTAACTGGAATCACATTACTAAGGAAGACAACATCTATCATTTCCTAGCTGGTACAGCGTAGCCCTGTAGCCCAGTAAACACTGTATTGCCAATGTTAGCAGCAGTGCCGAGTTTGTAAGGCCTAAGGACAGCAGCTTGCCAAGCTTACTTTGTCTCAACTTCTCTTGTCCTGTCTGCAACTTCTCAACTTGGTTTTAACAGCAATTTTTCTAATGACCAGGTGGTTATGCCTAATTTGCTTTATTTTTGCTTATCTCTGTATGGTATAACCATAGTTTTATATCGATAATCTCTGTAGAAGATATGGTATGATAGGAGAGGCCTTGAAAAGTGGGGACACAGGATGTGGTCTAGACAAGTGCAAGCATGGGATGGTAAGTGGCGTATAGGCTGACACTGGAGGCCCCAGCACTGTAAACAACTCACCCCTGGTGAGCTGAAGAAATGCAGACGCAGAGCTATGCAAAACCACATTTACAGGTACAAAGAGAACAGAGAACAAAGAACAAGCATCCAATTTACATGAAATGCACCATATATAGGACATTTGGTTGTACCATGAACTAATCAGTAAAGAGCGAGCAAGGTGTACGGCGTATTAGCAAACATAAATATTACTTCAAGAGGCTCCTAAGAGGAGGAAGGAGAAATCAACAATATCATGTTCCTCATGGCTAAGGGTTTGAGCTGCATGATCCCCTCTTCTTTCTGGAACCTTCAATGCTAGGAAACCAAGGGGCAGTGGAAGGCCAAGCATAATGTCAGGAAAAGTAGTAAAGACTAGGAAGTATATATGTGACAAATCTATGTTATGATACTTTTTCTGTGTAGCACTATTTTTTTTTTTGTCCTCTGATGACTTCATCTGGGGTAATAAATATGATTTAATTAGACTCTTAGGATTTCAATTGGACTTAAAATAAATTCTTGGCTTTACATATAATGTGTGTTTCTTTTTTTGCCCGTAATAAGAATTTGAGGGTGATGATATGTAGATACAATTCTGCTTACAGAGGCCATTTCATGCTAGGATTTTATATAATTAATGTGTGTTATTTCAAAAAATCATCATATCCTTTGTTCACCCATCCAAATTTGAAAACAAAACAAAAAGGCTCGACCATGTGATTTTTCTTTCCTGGTACAGTTTGGTAGTAGTTTGAGTGTTTACACTCTTTTGGGTCCTACTTGGTCAAATCTGAGTTTGTTTGTTTGTTTGTTGTGCTTGTTTTTTGTTTGTTTGGGTTTGGTTTTTTTTTTTTTTTTTTTTTTTGTAGAGCCTGGTGTGTAATGTAAGCAGTAATAAAGTGGGTAGAATATTTTCTAAATGTTATCAATCACTATGCTTTCCATGTGACAGAAGGCAATATTTTTCTAATTATCAGCCCAATATCTTAAAGATACTTAAGAAATTACTAACCAGTAAAACTGCTGTCAAAATGTCATATTGTGGACAAGGCAAATAATTGAATACTATGTATTAAATTCACATTGCTGGCTTTCCTTTGCACCCCACTGAATTCCAACACTTTCAGTAAACAGTCACAGAAATACACAAAGAATTGTGATATTTTTGTGAAAGAAGCAGCTCTAGATGTCTTCAGTTCTGGCTGCCTTTCTGTTCCACTAATTTTGCTCCAGAAGGTGATCGCTTAACATTTGAATTGAAGTGCCCTGGGGAAGACAGACAAATATTAAATTTTACAATTTTTTTTTTTATTTATTCAAGGCATCATGTCTTTCCAACGCTGAAAATTAGTGCTTTGCATGCTCCTTTGAAGTTGAGCAGCATGAGGTTCTAATGATCTAAGGCAAATTTTGGTGAGCCCTGTTCATTCAATGTTTATCAATAGTTTTTCTGTGTCATCGTGGAGATATGTCTGGCACTAATCCAGGATGAGCATTAAGTGCTGTTGGTCATGCAAGTGAAATATTCAGTCCTGCTGTAATGATTTTGAAATCTTCAATGTATGAAGATATATGTATCTAATGGGTAAAGAAAATAATTTGATATTTTTAACTCTACACTGAAGCAGAGGAACGTATCTGAGAGAGAAATTTAAAATTTCATACACCATCTGTGTCTTTTTCTTTTTTAACTCTGAAGGCAATTTAAATGTCATGTTCTTCACTCTTACTGTTATTACAGTAGTCGTCTTTTGTGAAAACACATAACTTAAGAAAATACCATATTTCAGAGACATTGGGGGGGGGGAACTCCTATTACAGGAGCTTTTCTCTGAAGACCCCTCTTATTAAACTTTTGACTTGGAACATCTGTCTCCTCAGTTCTTCAGAATGACTTGTGCTGTACTTGTTTAACTGTATTATGATGGATGGAGACATGGGATTAGTTTCCCATTAGAAAGTCAGAAGATCAAGCTGACCATCTGTAAAATAAACATTACCATAGGATGGCTGGAAGCTGTGAGAAAAAATATTGAAAATTAAACCTGAATTAAACTGGCAAGATGTCTCTTCACAGTGTATTGCTGATATGAAGAGTACAACAAAACCAAACCCAACCATATAAGCCTACCAACTTCAGACTTGGTCTTTCCCAGCTGTAAAGCATAAAGGGTCCAGCCTTGTGTCTGTCCCCCTGGTGCCCAAGGAAGGAAGAGTGAACCAACTTTAACGGAAGCAGACTACTGTATAATAACACTTGTGGAAAGAGTTTAGGGAGTTAATTCAAAATGATGGTTAACCTACAGACTCAGATTTGAATTTTTGCCTCTAATCATCTTTTCTTGAAGTAATGAGGCCTGGTATACTACAATGCTCCAAACTGCTGCAGTCTCTCCTGCATGTCTTTGTCAGTTTTTGTTTGGTCGCTTCCAAAAACGAAATGAGCAAATGAACACTTACAAAATGTTCACACATTCTTTAGGCAAAGATGAAAAATGAAGCAGAGAGCATTAAGAAACAAAATACAGCATATGTAGAAAGAAGCAAATGCGAGTGTGGCAGTATATTCTCAAGGAGCTGGAAAGAGCTGAAGCAAGGTGTTCTATTTTTATGACTTTTTTGGGCATTACCTTGCTAAATCCTAACTCTGTTTCACTTTATATAGTTCCAATAATATTGGCTCACCATACTGAGCAACAACAGGGACTTCTGCTGCCTGGCCTCATTTATAATGAGCTGCCTCTGAGGGTTTCACAGAACATTTCTCACCTACAAACTAAACATGTGCCAGAATGAAGCTACCCCTTTTGGGCTTAAAAAAATAAAATAAAATAAAATAATACAACCAGTTATCCTGTGCCAAAGCAACATGTTTGACTAGTTTGCAGAGTTTACAGTTGAAAAATGTACATCAGGGAAGGAAATTTTACCAGTATGAAGCAGCACACGCGGACAGGAAGGTAACTGGAGCAGGCAGCTGCCAGGTCCCAGGCCTGAGTGACATTACGCTGCCCTGGAAAAGGGCCACAAAAGCATCAGGGCTGTCTCTTTTCAGTTAACTACCTACCAGGTGTAAGGGTTGCAGTGAGATGGATTGCCTCATTTCTGCTAAGTCCTCTGAAAGGCCTTAAATGCACAGGAAGAGCCTCTTCATCATTAAACTCCACTAGGTAAGTTGCAAACTCCTGCATACCTATAATGTGGAGACATGCTTTAATTGCCTAGAATGTAAATGGAAATGGATATGTGTGGTTAGGTGGAGCACCCTGCAGAAACGTGTTGTTGTTTACCTATCAATGGCTTTTTGACATCTCACCTATTCAACAGAAGCAGCTGTCCTCAAATACTTTTCAAAATGAAAGCCATTCCCACCTGCCAAAAGTACCAAAATACAGCTGTAGCAAAAGAAGAGATTGTAGCATCTATTTGTAAAATGTGCTCCCTAAAAAGACTCCGGAGTCATGTGAGCTTTCAAACTACGCTTTAACTAAATAATTTTTCCTGAAGCTGAATATATTCCAGTCTCCTACTATGAAAAACAGTGACAGACCAGGCAAGATTTCTGAATGCAGATGAGCTTAAGTTCCAAAAAACTTTACTGAGGCATTCAAAATACATTTTTAAGGAGTGCTCATCAATTTAATAGGCATGTCTATATCAAAGCAAATAATAATGGAGTGCTTAAATTGTGTAGATGCTTTGTATATTTAATTTTAGGGCTTAAATTCTACAGATTCTAACTCCAAAGCTTTATAAACCTACCCACTGGCATTTAGGTTTGAAAATTAAATTGTTGAGAATCTCAAGGCCACAGGAAACCAGGGAAGCTGACTTGTCATTCCTTTGTCCAAGCTTTGAGCAACACTCCCACAGAAGTAGAAGTATATAGATATATAAAATTGAAATAAAAGAAACCAGAATCAAAAGAAATCCACATAGAGTAATTAAAAATAAAAAGCACATTTTATACAAGTAAGAGAAAGACCTCTTTGGGTTGTTCTATTGCTTGTTTGGGTTGTTTTTTACAAAAATTTCTTAAAACATCTTTTGTCACATATGAACTTCCTTACAAAAAAAAAAAAAACAACAAACCAAACAATTTTCACATACCCACATCTATTTCCATGAGATTCTTAGCTCATTTTTAAAGTTACCCATAAAGTTTTACTCCTCAAGTTGTTTTTTTTTTTTTTATATATATATAAAAAAGGGAAACAAAGTCAGAGTGCCATAAGTATGTATAAATAAGCCTATACCATCTTCTGATTCTGGCAACTGTTGGCACAGTTTGCATTTCTGTATATTCTAGATTTTCCCATCACAGTATCTTTGTCATAGCTTTGGTTCAACAGACCCAGCATTTCTAATAGAAAGCTCAGTGAAAGTTTGCTTACTTTTGGTGGCATGAACCCTGAACTAGCTGAGCTTTTCTCCAACTCCTTTTTCTGAATGACAAAGCTGAGTCATCCAGTTCCAGCTCCCAGAATTGCTGTAGACAGTAACAGATGCTTACACAAAACTCTAACCTAGAGGATATTAAAGATTATTGTGGCATGGGATTGATACAAGAACAGTCTTTCTTCCTGGTATGTCACTATCAGGAACGTATGATAAGTATGGTTTATAGGACAAGTAAAGCTATTTATGAAAAAGCTCTAAATGGTCTTTCCTCTCCTTTCTGTTCCAAGTCAAATACGAAGGTTCTTGGCACTGTGCACTAGTGAATTTCATAACCCATCTCATCCCAGTCAGTGCTCGGTAACCACTGCTTTACATTATATGGGGAACATGCAGTGGCTCCCACTTTTCTTTTACCGCAAACAAAGGGTCATGGGGGGAGGGAGGTGGGGGAAAAAAAGAATCATGAAAACGTGAGAGTCATGGGAAAGAACTGCAAGAACTATGGGACCTCAAATGAAAATAACAGGCAGCAGGTAGACAAAAATACTGAAGGGGGTACTTGTTTGTACAAGGACTTAAGCTGGGATACTCCCACAGACTGTCTTAGATGCTGAAGCTGTGAAAGAGTTCAAAGGCAATTGGACAAATTCATGAAAGCAAGCTGCCACGAAGGTCACTGAGCACAAACACGCTGCCTCTGGTCAAGAGCAACCTGAGCCATAAGTCACGAGAGGCTAGGAGAATGGTCTGCAAAACCTGCTCTATAGACCTGCCCTGTCCTTGTTCTCTTCCCCAGCCATTCCCTTCTGGCCACTGGTGTGTCCAGCCAGCATCTCCACAGGACTTACCTGTTCCCAGCCTAAATGGAGATACATGCAAGCCATCTCACACCAGAAGCATTTACAAAAGGAATGTGTTGCCCTCCTTGTGCTGAATACATGGGAAATTAGAGCCCCATGAACAGGAGAAGAAAGAGCACAGAAAACCAGTCAACGTTGTGGTATACTGTAAGAACAGTAAATGAGCAAACATTAAATGAACTGCATGCAGAAGCCACAAATTGTGGTCTAATACTGTAGTCACATTATGTTGTCCTGGGGCAATGAATAACAACAACATGGGCAAAGACGGTAGCATTTTTTTGAAGAAATGACAGGACACAGAAGTAAGCCACAATGCATGAAAGGAGAAGCAATGAGGAGCTGGCTAAAATGGAAATAAAACAGTTGTAAATAATGGTTGTAGTGTCAAAAAATACAGAGCTGAATAAACTTCCAGAAAATATTTCTCATTCTCTCATTGTGCCCCACACAATTTTACTCCAAAGAATGGAGGGACAATTTTGTTGTGATGAAACATGTGGAGCACACATGATGGGAAGAATTAATAAAAGTAGATGGCACACATAGGTGTAACTTGTTTTCTTACTCTAGGTCTGAAGCTTACTGAGACCTGCTGAAAGTGCTGTCCTGGTCCCTGGTGAATGAACATGATGTCTAAATGCCCAGTTGTCTGGATGTCATGATCCAGGCAGTCCTGTACAGTTTGCATTCAGTTCATTGCCCTGATCTAGTCTGTCACCTCTTAAAAGACCCTCAGGTGCTGCCTCTCACATCTGATCAGGTTAGCTATGGGCCTCAGTACATCTTTAGAAGCAGGGACTTTTGCTTAATTTTATGCTTTGCCAGAGACAAATTGCCTTTGAGGTGATCCATGTGAGTCAGCAGCTATCGCTAATTTTCTAAATCCCATAAGCAACAAGCAACCAAGCCGTAGTACTGCACCCATAGGTATTGGTGGCCTAAAAGGATGAGTGGCACCTTGTTCTCCTCTGCTCCACGTTGCTGTCCCTCATATCACAATGTGCCCATGGGCCAGGTGTCTGGTCTCTCACATGCAGTTCAGGGCTGTGGAGAAGTCACCAGAGGATGGTTGTTACACACTGCACGTGAACACGGGCTCACTGACTGAGAATAAGTGGTTCATTTATGTCTAACCGCTGGCAAATTTAATGCCACAGCAAAAAGAAAGACCAATGGAATGAGAAAGAGAAGGAAAGTTGCATAAAATACTGTCAGAAATCAAACCTATGGCTCCCTTTGTACAAAAGATTAACTGGATGTTTCAGTTCATGCTTGGATGACTCCCTATATTCAAAAATGAGTGAAGAAGTAAGCAGATACGCCACTTTAGCTTTTGCAAGTAGATATTCATACACTGGAGCACTGGAAGTATTTTATTCCTTCCACCCTTCCTCCCCAGCTAGTGTTGAGGCCAAGGCAATAACGATTGTCTTTTTTTTTTTCTCTTTCCAGAGTCTACCAGCTGAATCTGGCCAAGAGGAAAAAGGTAGTTAGCCAGAGATATAGACTAGGGCTGCATTTAGTGGGTGGAATCAGAAATATGGATACTTAAGCCTATCAATATATTTCCAGAGACCTGTGTAATAACAGCAATTGAGAGCTTTTATAGCTATACAAATCTGTCAAACACCACTTCAGTGATATTTCAGGAGGGAATTGGGCAAAAAGCTTTTTACAGAGAGTTAGGGGAGTTCTGTCACACCTGATCTATTTGATACTGCTTTTAAGTATTGCAACAGCACCTCTGTGCCCAAGGTAGAAAAGGGAGCATTATCAGGCAAACCTAAACTGAAGTACAAAAGATAGCAAACTCTTCTGAGGCAGCCAAAAGCCCCTCCCCAAAAGCACACTTTTGATGGTAGTGTAGGATGAAGAGACTATACTTGGCAAGAAGCAGAGCTGGGTGATACAAGAGGCTCAAACTATGAAAAAAAAAAAAAAAATCTGTGAAATAAAGTTCCTTTTTCAAGTAACAAATTCATGTTTATATTTAAAAAAAATCACTACCTTCAAAACAGAACCTAATTATTCCAGCCACCAGCATAGAACTGAGGACCTGAAGACCCTAAACAAAAGAGTAGCATGTTTTATTTATAAGAAAGCCATACCAAAATTGTTTATTACTTTTACTCCTGAGCTGTTATGAGAAAGCTCAGGTTTTATTCACACTGCATATATTTGTAATACACACTGGAATGAAGAAATTCTACAAAAACTAGATTATAGTTTTTAAAACATTGTGTTAACTTGGACATACCAAGGGTCTCACCTAACTTGCATGCATATATAGGCATATTTTATTTAAAATTCACATATTTTTGTATTTACCTCTCCTTTTTTTCTTTCCTTGCTAGAGGAACAGAAATGGCTTGAGTTCACTGCTACTAAAGTATTGTGGGGGTGTGGGAGTCCTTTATCTCATTCTGGTCTTCACCTTTCTCTTCTCTTGAGTGAGGGTACAAATGGGCTGCCCTTTAGGATGACTCGGCTTCAACATCACTCAGCAGCCAGCTGCCCATTTCAGTTTGTACTTGCTTATCCCAGTCCTTCTGCTTCTTAAATTAAACACTGCTTAGGTAAAAAATAAACTGGCTGACCAGCCAATGACCTTGCTTAGATCCCAGTTTAGCTTCTGAATTGCTAATATCCATCTACACAAAATATTCCTCTTAAGAGGTGTCAGGGCATTTACTGATCTTTGTTCCCATGTATATTCCCAGACAAAGTGACAGCTGCACAGCAAGTACATCAGTTATCCAGTTACCATTTATGCTCAGCATGCAAAAAATCTCCAGAAATTGCCACTGGTACCATTTTTTACCTTCTCCCTGTGCAACCCTTCTACTTTATCAAGTATATTTAATGGATTAGCAATGACATGCAGAAAGAAAAAAAAGCTATGAAAAGCAAGAACCAAAGAAACCTGCTTGGCTAGGCCAGGTGGTTTTGACTTGCTTATTGCTGTGTCCTTCCAATGCTTGACTAGACTTCATTGCATGGATACCACCAGGGGGTTTGATTCCCAGTAAAAGTCCGCTTATCATGAGTTGCTGTCGTTACTTCTAAAGGCACACCCACCATACCTACTACACCAGCTCCAAACCCAAGGAAAACCAGGTGAAAACCAAAGCACTTGGAGCAGTGAATAAGGCAAGAACCTGAAAACGTGTTGCAGATTAGAGAAAAGAAGAGCCTTCAGAGTCTGGAAGACTACCTGTGCTCTTATCTTGCCCAGGCAAAAACTCCCACTTGAAATAACATAATCAAGAGTAACAACTTTGTAGGCAGGATGACTTGGAAAAAAGCAAGACCAGGTTAGTTCTCTTTGGGCTCTCCCACAACAGAGTTCATCCTGGCATAAAATTTTAGATATCCCAAATGCTGGTAAATGTCTTGTTACCAACGCAAAATTGCTGTTTCCTGGAAAAGCACATATAAAGTTTGAAGCCAGGTCTTATTAAAGAAAACAAAACAAAAACCATAAGAAGAACACTTACTAAGATTGTGGATCCTTTTTGGGCTGTAAATTTTCATGCATTCTGATCACACAGCTGTTGTTATAAATGAAATATCCACCCTAACTTCTGTCCTCTGCATTTATTCAAAATATATGATAGCACTTCTTTGACTTTCTTAATTTTCTAGATAATGAAAAATGAACAGGCTCTTACTTTTATATTTTTTTTACATACTTAACATACTTCCAGTTTAATGGCCATCACCAAACTGTGTTTGGAAAGAATTTGATCACTGACATTGAATTGCTATAAATGTGAAAGGCAAAATAATAGCAAAACCAAGAAAAAAAACCCCAAACCAAACCTATTCTCTCTGATAACAGTCAGGAACTTCTGAATACTGGCAGCTGATATAGTGAACATGAGCCACAAAAGAATTTCCGACTGCAATCATGAAGATGAAAAGTCAAAGCACTTTGCTTAAACAGAAGATAAGTAGAGTTTTTAACAGATAACTGAGGTAGCTTTAGATTTCAGGTGTTCTTCCAGAGAACACAAAGCCACAGCCATGCTGAGGAGATAAAAGGGTTCAGCATACCCACAGAATACTGCAGGATTCTGGTGTCCTCAGAAGGTATTCCCAAGGATACTCTAGATGTACTCTGAAGATGATCTGGCCAAGGAAGACAATCCAGGTTCTCTATTTCCTTCCCACTTTCCAAAAGAATACACTAAATGGATAAAAGTATTTTTAAGAGTAGGGATTATGAGCCAAACTGTTTTAATAGAAAATTGCAAAGAAGCAAGTACAGGCTGCACCCAGAAACCAGTGCAGGAAAATACTAGCCGGAGTATAACAGCAGAACATTCCTCTTGAAAAAACACAGTTTTATAGACTATCAGCAGCCTTGTGTGCTGCAAACTTGCTGTCCTGAGTGGCTCAGCTATGTGCAGGGGCTCCAGAACTCTTACTTTGACACAGGTTTGATTTAGTCTCCCAGGAACAGAGGAAATTTTTCTCCAGCATTGCTAACAAAGGGAACCAGCATTTTAGATATGGCTTTCATTTATGCATTACAACTATCCCATAGCATTCTTTTTCCTTCCCTTAAGTGGAGAAACCATTCTTTTCATATTTTGCATCTTGCCTTTGTTTCTCTCCAAGCTCCTGACACATTCTTTCCGCATTTTCCTGAGCATATGGTAATGCAGCTTGAGCAGGCAATTTCATCGGGGAAAGAAGATGAAAATCAACTTAATTTTGCATTAGGTGGATGTCCTGGTTTCAGCTGAGATAGAGTTAATTTTCTTTGTAGTAGCTGGTATAGTGCTGTGGTTTGTATTTAGGATGAGAATAATGTTGATAACACACTAGAATTTTGTTTGTTGCTGGGCAATGTTTACACCAAGTCAAGGACTTTCCAGCTTCTCCTACTGCCCCACCAGGGGGGAGGCTGGGGGTGCACCAGAAGCTGGGAGAGGACACAGCCAGAACAGCTGACCCAAACGGGCCAAAGGGGTACTCCATACCATATGACATTATGCTCAGTATGTAATCTGGGGGAAGCTGGCCAGGGGTTTGGACTGCAGCTCAAGAACTATCTGGGCATCGGTGGTCTGCTGATGGTGAGCAATTCTGCTGTGCATCACTTGGTTTGGATATTCTATTAATATTATTTATTATCTTCCTTTTCTGTCATATTAAACTGTCTTTATCTCAACACACAAGTTTTACCCCTTTTTTTTTTCTCCTGATTCTTTCCCCCATCCCACTGGGCGGGGAGCGGGAGGGAGTGAGCGAACAGCTGTGTGGATGTTTTAGCTGCCTGCTGGGGTTAAGCCACAATAGTGAAACAGAGCAAGTTACATCCTCCCGTAAAAGAGAAAATGGTCTGAATCTCATGCTGCTTGCAAAGCTATCCCTTATTCTGAAAGCTGACTTGGTGCTTCTACTTAATGTTTGCACACTGGAAACTGAATCTGAGTAAGTTTAAAAGGCAGGTAAGCCTTTGCTCCCACTGTTCAGTAGAGGAGATGGAGCTGAAGGCAACAGCAGGATACCCTGATGCTGGCCTCTTGAAGGGATTTACTTTCCACAGAGGCAAAATAAAAAGCAAAAACAGTCCTGTGAGATGAGAAAATGGCTTTGAGAAGTAAAAATAAAATAAACAGTGGAACATAGTTAAAAATGGCAGACTCCTTCCAAATAGTAGAAAGTGTGAACACTGTCAAAATAATAATTTAGAAAGTAATTTAAGTTCAATGGTTAGCAATGGCTTACCTACCTGCATCTGCTGCTGGTTCTCCTCCTCCATGTTTTTATTAATTCAGCAAAGTTGTATATGTTTCCAGAGGGAAGAAGCCTTGCTGTTATCACCCCCTGGAGAAATGACAGAGAGAATTTGAGTCTGTGTGCATGCAAAGAGACAGAAGACTGTGGAAAGTAGTAAATGGGAAAAAAAACCAACATTTGTTTGTTGTCTCCCACAATACAACTGATTTAAGCATAAGGAAATATAAAAAATGTAGTTCATGTAAGCTTAAGGAAGTATAATCAGCCCAATTGCTTAAAACCTTATCTTGGAGGAATGATAGAATATGATCCCAAAGCTACTAAATACTTCCTCCTTGGTAACAGTAAATATGCAATTAACAGCAAACTGTTTTGTTGATCATCTCTATCATTTAATGCTACCAGTGGGATGAATTTGAAAAACCTTTCATTCAGTTTGTTCTTAACATGGTTTGGAACAATTACATTAAAAATAAAGTGGGTAGTTTTCCAAAAGCATGCCATTGTTGATTTTCCACAGGAATACCCCGGGTCCTATAAACCAGGTGTTGCTGTAGCATATTGGAAATGAAAGGCAACATTTCAGAATTTGTATAAGAGATATTATGTATGCTACAGTGCCTCGCTGAGTTCACGCAAGAGAGGTTCTTCCCAATGCTTTAATTGGCACTTAGCTTCTTTTACAGCTTGTTCGCCTAGACAGCCTGCACGAGGTAGTCACTTAAAGTGTAGCTTAGAGTATTATAAACCACATCTTTACAGGAAATAAGAACATTCATTTGATAATTGCCATGACAACTCGACCATGTTAGATTTAAAAATCATTAGTTTTGTATCTGTGAGAGATGCTGAGTGCTTTTCCACCTCCGGGCATTCACAGCAAAAAGGAGCGCTTGCTAAACTGCCAGGAGGTACCTTTTCGGTGTGAGCTGCTTGGAGATGAGCTGCTTGGAGATGAGCGTGGCTACAGCCACTGCGGATGGCTCAGGGGCGGGGGGAGGCAGGGGCATCATCGCCTGGGAGAGATCACCCTCAGAGCCTCAGGCATATGCGCAACCCTAACAAAAATTTTCAGAGGTTTATTGGACTGAGTGGTATATCCACTGGTGTTGCAAGGCGGCTCACAATCAGCCCATTTTGAGTGAGAAAATGCAATTGCAGACCTAGAGATGCAGGAAGAGTAGAGAATAATGCAACCTGCAACAATCAGAAAATACTTGTTCTACAAACTCAAACTGCTGAATCTTTTTGACAAAACCAAGATGAAAAGTGCAGGGGTATGGAATGGCAGGCTTGAAGATGTACAGATGAAAAGATGGCTGCCTCCTAGAGACAGGATTCCCTAGCTTCCAGACGGCCGGGGAATAACTAAAATGTAATTTGGTTCGCCTTAGAATAACTGCTTTACAATTCGCTCTTCTCGGAAACTTCAATTCTTTGCTATAATTTTGCAGTAATAACACGTTTGCACTTAGTACATTTGCATTTGGGGGAGAGGGTTTTGTTTGTTGGGTTTTTTTAAAAGGGATAAGGTAAGTGATGAGGAAAGAGAGAAGGAAATAAACGTTCTTTCACAGAAAGTAGAATTTCCTCTTTTTAAAGCAGTTTTTCACTGCTGCTATTAAAATTCAGGTCCATTGCCATGGAGAAATCAGTTGATTAAATTAGAAAGTTTGCATATGCTTTTTTTTTATTTTAAACGGAAGATATACAGAAGAACCATATGTATTAACAAACTAATATATTTAGTAAATTTTCATTCTTCTGTTTATACTTTACCCTGAACCACTCTCTCATTACTCCTCTTGAGTTTACCAATCCCAGGAGCGATCACTACAGTCTAGCTTGCTAAGCCAGATTCTTCTTTAAAATGAGGTATCTCTAAATAGTGATCACTCATCACTACTGATGCTGGTTTTAAACAACCTTGAGTCTGCACGTATAGAGAAGGTTTATGAAAAAAGTCTAGAGTTACACAATAAAATACTACTGGTTTCTATTGGCAAATAAGCTTAGCTAGCCTTTGTACATGCTTGTGGTCTACTAAACAGCAATAAGAGCACGCACACAATGCAGCAGAATAGTGCCAACAGGTTGATACTGCATACCAATCTTTAGCTACATTTTTGCCTTTTAACTTCATTCACTGTAGCCTTTTTTAATGATGATTGAGATGAAGGGATACATGTGATGGAGGAGTACAGCAAATCGTTATAACCTTTTCTTCCAAGGGCGGATTTTACATACCCCTCAAGACACTTACAAGTCCATACGATATTTCTTAAAACATTAAGGGCTGTGTAATGGATTACTACAGTTTTGATTAATTTACCTTCTAACAAAGCAATAACACCTGGCTCTACAGTGCACAGCACCCGCTAGCTATAATGTTAAACAAGTTTCTCAAAAAAATGATCTGCCACCCAAAGCCAACGTAGAATCCACAAGTTTCTTCTCATGTTCGCAGCATGGTTTTCAAAAGGATGACTTATTTGGTTTTGAATTGCATGGGACTATAGCAAAGGAATCGTAATGTCTGCATCCGAGCTATCTGGCATGCGTACCTAACAAGTATCATAAACAAATGCACCACAGCCACAGGCTGCTCTTTGATTCATACAAATGGATTTGCTAACTCAACCTGACAACTCAACTGATTAGACAAATAAAGTCTCTTGGATAACACCAGTGTTGATAATAACATTTTCCAAATGGGTCAGCTATATTTCAAGCTGAAAGTGAATATACAATTACAGATTGTTAGAGATTGTGGTAAAGCTTGTACAACAGCTAACAAGAAAAAGCAGGTATTTTATAAAAGACCAGCTCTTTCCTCATCCTTGTTTATAGTAGTGGTTTTTAGCTGATACACACCTTAGCAAAGAGACACGTCAATGTATAAGGTAAACTGCTGAGCAGGACACAAGCTGGCGAGCTCAGCTGGATGTATTAATTGCGGAGGTGGCAACACAGGCTAGCCAAGAGAGGCACTAATGCTGCAAATGGATCCTCATTTCTCCATCCTTCTGACCTGCCCCCTTCAATCCCTCCTGCCCCTGGGAAGCACAGTGTGCCCAACGGAGCAGACAAGGATGAAGGACCAAGGCTGGAGACACTCACTGCAGCAGCCTGGCTGTGCACCTAGGGATGGGAGAGTGCACGGGCGGCGACAGCGAAGCGGCAGAAAAGAAGAAAGTCATGGTCATTAGAAACTCCTCCGAAAAATAAAAAGTAAAGAAAAAGGTTGGGAACTGCTGGTTTGTATTGTGCATTGTGAAAAGATGTCACCAGCCCCCATCAAAGAAGCTCTTGGAATGAAAAGGAGACAAGCCAAGCCAAAATCTGCAACGTTTCTGACGCCTGCTTGAAATATTTAGCTGCAACCAAAGAGAACCAGAAAGCACTCAAACTGCTCAAGGGAGAATACTAAGATGAAAGAAGATATCATTAAGATAATTTTGCATACAGGAGATCAGTACAAGACAGCTCTTCTTCTAAAAGGAAATAGCAATTTTGTGATCTTTAAAATTAATTTAGATACTCTCATTGCTTTTACAGAAAGCTTCCCAGAGAAAATTGAAATGGGAAATGGTTCTTAGTTCTAAGAACTATTTGAGATGATGGGACAATGCTCAAATGATGCTGTAACATTTGAAGAGTGAATTAGTCTCATTACCAAGTTCTTTTTTTTTCACTAGCACTGAATTTTTAAGAGCGATTTTGCAAAAATTCTAAGAAATGTCCATTTATGTAATAGTGTCCTGTTGAAATTTAAAAAGCTTTCCTTGACACTAGTTTACACGAACACGAAAACTAACACTTGCCAGTAGAATTGATATGATTCTAAAATTGAAAACAATTAATGAGATGGTTTCATGAATTCTTGATTGCTTCAAAGAGTCTGTTTCAAACTGGAACCTAGCAATATAAGCAAAATGTACTAAATTAGAGATGATTTTTTCTCAAAGCCCAAAATTTTGAAAATGAACCTAAAGACGTTTTGTGCTCTTTGGAACAGTAGAAAACAGCCATCCAAGAGCTGAAGACTGAATATTAGAAACAGAGACTGATTGCTTTTCCCAACTAGCAGATTGAACACAGAACTTGAGGTTCCTTTTTATGCACAATTTCAAAATGACGCAAAATGCCAACTCATATAAAATGGATAAATATGTGCAGTGCTGGGAACCCAAAGTTACACTTCTTGGTGCACCCACAATGCTACATCTTGGCCAAGGGAAAATTTAAACAGATGTTACAGCTCCACCTACTGAACCAAGAAGAAAGGATCAGAAGGGGTATAATAGTCACTGTAATGAACTGGAGCAACTGCGGATCTATGCAGACCCCAAAACAGATTCTTTTTTTTTTTTTGGTTGTTTTGACACAGCCACCTGATCAGCACTTGCACTCCTGCTCAAGATCAGGTAGCGTCAGATACAGTAAGCCATACTGCAGAAGCGGGAGGCAATCAACTTGCCCTGTGTAAAAGCAGCGGCCTGTTTTTGAAACTTGCATGAATTGTTAATGGGTTCATTTCTGCATTTACTTACAGTCATTAGCTAGCATGAAAGTCAAGTTTTGTATGCATGGCCTTCACTTCGGAAGGATGCTGCCACTCCGGTAGTTTTGAGGAAGCAACAGATGCTTTGTTTATTCAAGGACCATGAAGTAAACAAGTATTTTGCAACCCTTTAGTGCCATTTTTTGGTGTATGACAAAAACCTAAAGAAAAGGTTGGTCGATGTGAAGTTCACTTTAAACTGGAGGAATATTTGGGAGGTGTTTTTTTTTTTTAAAAAAAAAATCAGCCTTGTAAAGAAATATAATCATGTAGCTACTTCAGTGAATGCTGGCCTTATATATATATGTATGCGCCTTGTGGGTTCAAAGAGTGGCTCAGAGACAACAGCAGATTAGCCAAGTATTTCCTACACATTGGGACCATGTTGACAGGGGAGAAATAACTGAAAGATACTGAAGTGAAACTTCTTAATCAATAACCAGTGTTTAACACTTTCTGAGAAAAACACAAAGGAAGGTGGCAACACAGCAGAATAGGAAGAATATGGAGAGCATAGATCTTTCATGCCACCCAAAAGATTTTTACCATGAGCTGAAACAGTGTTCTCTGAGTCTGAGAGCCAGCAGATCTAAATATTGCACCTGAAGCAATGGAGTGTTCAACAATCTGACAGATATAATAGGCAAATGATGAGTCATTTGGTCCAGAGGATTACCAGAGTCCAAACACCCACAGAGCACTGGCAACAGCATAACATGAAACATGCAGAACCTGGAATGTCAAAACAAAATTATAATTAAAAGAAGAACCTGTATGGAGCATAAACCAAACGAGAAATGGCACTTATAATGACTGGAACTTGAACATATGCCTAATGTTTGCATGCTGTAATTAAACAACCTAAGTACTGGCAAGATGACAGCTAAAAAGAAAATGTTTAAATCAGCGGATAGGGAAAGTGGACTGAGACTCTCAGAAAGGTAGACTATCATGTGCATCTTGGTCCTGCATACAGTGTGTTTTACTTGCCTCTTGTCTGTGTAAAGAAATTTTCTTGACAAACATAGTCCAAAATGCAGACTTGGATCCCAAGCCAGCAGGAAAGGCAGGCATGGGGAGAAGGTAGCTGATAAGAAGCCAATCCTGAAACAGCCAAGACCGGATGAAGATGGTGGTTTCCATCAACATAGAGACACAAGACTTATAAATTCGAGATTTATAGCATGAACAACCCCTTTTCATCTTTGATTCTTACGAGCTCAGTGAATGAAGCAAAAGAGTTATAAAAGCAAGGAAATGAAATATCTGTATTAGGGTTATTGAACAGCGATAACAACAGCATTCAGCGTGAACTCTTCTGAACTGATGGGTTTCATGGAGGACCTGAAGGACATGAAGAGCAGACAGGTTTTAGCTGACATGAACAACAAACATGATTCTCTGTGACATTTCCGCTACCGAAAAAGTTACAAAAACAATTTATGAATTAAAGGCAACAGTATCAAGAATCAATCGGATTGATCTTTCTTTGCCTTACAGCCACCTCCTCCGACTAAATAAAAAGATTTTGAAATAGCCACTCCACGTTGGTGGAGTGAACAAAAGGAGCAGGTAAACACCAGCTGAATCAAGCGCTGATCTCTCGGGTGAGAGAGGTAATATATGGAGTTGATTAGACTTCATTTCATTCTAATACCACTTTCTCAATTTGTAACAAATGTAAGAATGTGGCAGCACATAATAAGATCTGAAGAGATTCTGATTTCGTAGGAAGAACGAGGAAGAGCAAATATGATACATTAACAACGAGAACTGGCAATTGGTACTTAAAATAGAACAAATCACAGAAAAGTCCATTAAATATGACTGAAAACCAAGATAATGGGCTTAATATTTAAAAGAGATTGAACAAAGAAGGGACGTGCAAATTAAATGAATGTAACGCTAGAAAGAGATGAGACTCTGAAAATGATGGGAAAGAGTGAATATTGTGACTAAACCACACGTTTAGAACAGAAGAATAATCAGTTTATTTTCAGAAGGAATGATATTTTTTGGTCCCTCAAAAATGATTTTAGTATTTACTTTGCATCTGCAGCATGGGTGACACTGGACGATTATTGTTACAGGAGACTAATCACAAGGCGGCGCGTGCCGTGGTGGCATTGCAGAAGCACCGTGTCCCACAGGCTCTCCAGCCTGAACGCTGAAGAATTGCAAGTGACTTTCAGAGGTCATTTAGAAGACACCAGTTAACTTGCTTTTCACTGAAGAAACCAAAAGACTTAGGTTCCTGCAATCCGTTCTGATCCAGAGTGCTTTCCAATTCAAAACAGGAAACCTGCAGCGACTCATTTCTTGACACTACTTAACAGGCAGCCACATTGAGACTTCAAGCAATGAAAAGCAACTCCTCAGGGCAGAAGCTAAAGATTTCCCTATGTTAATACCACAACTCTTCAACATTCACTTTCTTCAAGCTAGCACTCTTTAGCGTATCTCTTTATTCCTCTTAACTTCATGCTCAGCATTTTACAAGATGTTACTCACGCTTTGATATCTCTCCCCCTACCAAGTGTACCTTTCAGGTTTTATGTATGCTGCTTTCTACGGGGCTCAGCAGTTGACTTTAGATATCTATTTCAGCTTAAATGTTTACAAAATTCACAGAAATACTTGGACAGGTAATGAATTTGCCCAAACAACTGTAGCGACTGCACAAATTATTTATAGCTCAGACTGAAAAATTTTGCCTAGCAGGAACAGTTACTTTATTATTATTGTGCAGTTATCACTAATGAGCAGTTATCACAATTAGAAAAAGACATAAGAGAAATGCTAACAGTGCGGGACAGAAAATCATTATCATGAACTCAAACATTTTAATATAGATATCTAAAGCAAGATAATTCCTTAAAAGAGCCCTTAGTCAAGCTCAGCAGGATATAAAAATAAAGGCACAGAGCAAGAATTTCTCATGATAGGATAAGACAGTCACTGGGCAAGCCGCAGACAAAAAAGAGGAAAGCCACAAGTTTGTGGTCCAGTTTCAGAAGTTTGAGCTGAAGCAGCTGATTCTGTAATTAAAATTTTGTTTCAAGGATAGGTAAGGTCATCATCCAAAACACACAGCAGACCCTTGGTCCTTTCCTATTTATGTCGTTGGGCTCATTGGCTTGCTGAGTTTATAAAACACCTACTACAAGGACTTTTATGAAAAGTGCACTTGTTTGAAAATAGGTGTGAATCATTTATGACATCCAGCTGTGCGTATGACAGGTACAATCTACATCTCACCCTGCAGCAAACAAGCAGATTACAAGCAACAGGCAGGGAAAGAGCACTCCGCTGGCCAAATACTATTAACTTGAGAAGACAGAAATAAGGTCAAGGTTAAGCACTTCTGAAAAATCTGCTTTTGGACTCCACAGCTACAAAGGATACAAGAATACATGTGCCTAAACAGCAGTAAGCTTAAACCTGATAAAAATGACAGACCAGATCAAAATAAAAATCAAGTCTTGTCATACAAGGAGCATCAACGAGGGAACAGCATGCCAAAACTTGTAATTCAACAGTGCCAACAGCTTAAAAGGACTGGAAGCAAGTCTTCCTAAGGACTTGCTTAAAGCTTTTACAGGAGCTGTGGCACCAGCATCTATCTGCCACAGCCATAGGCTGTAAAGCAAGGGGAACCCAGATAACTTTTTTTGTGTGCCAGACCTGAATGTGACATAGGCTGAACACCCAGAAAACCCAGGACCACTCTGTGCCAGGCATCTGGGTTTTGAAATTCCAGTATCTTCAGATGAGCTGCATTTCACACACTGGAAGTATGCTCTAGCATAGCCCTTGTACTCATACCTCGTCTACAACAAGATCCAGCAGATTTATTATCACCTGTGCTACAGACTGATAGGGCCAAAGATCAATCTCTCCATAAAGAACCTGTGTTAACAACTTAGCTGATAAATAATGAGTTGAAGTCTCTCTGTGCTGGTATCTGAGAGCACTGGATCTGGTCCCAACAGGAGTGGGAATCTGTCCACTAATTAGACATGGAAAGGTTTACTTCAGGAGCAATTCTGTGTAAATGATGTGTTAAAAGATTAAGGGTCCCTTATAAGAGAGCTGTATAAGTGACCTATCATCTTACATTACAACTTTTTACACTTTGGAGACGCTCAAGAAAAAAAACAAAACAAAACAAAAACCAGAAGTACCTCTTAAGGTGATTATATTTGGTACCATGTTTGCTGCCTTAGGTTGCAGTGACTGCCAAGTTTTTTTGTCACAGATGGTTACACTTAAGCAGACTTGCCTGCCAATATAATTTGAACTTTGCTTAAATTATAAGTCACCCTGCCATCTAAGTCAATTTCCCACCATGACAAAAAGGTTATTTAAGCTTTCAGGTGCATTGGCTTGAAAATTAAAATATCTAAGAGTGTAATAATAATGCAAATCTGATCACCTAAGTCTAGAGAAAAAAAAAAAACAAAACAACAGAACACATGGTTTGCCTCTGCCTTCTCAGCTTGAAGAAATATTCTCATCTGTGGGTCAAAACACAATAATGGCTACTTAGTCTTCCAGTGATTGTCATCCTGGAAGGCTGAAATATTTGTCATGTAAATAAGTTTGTTTGCAGATCACAAAGTGAAAACTCTATTATATAGAAAATATTAGGCGCATAATAAGCAAAGAACACACAACCATCCCAGAGGTATTAAAGCGTCCTGGATGCCCTCTGTATGCTTTGTGGAAAAGTAGAGGATTTTGTAAATTTTCTTTGGACTAAGAGTGTCAGATCCTTGCAAGGAAGCTTCAGTTTGAACATTTTTACTAGACTTGAATCTAACAGAACTAAACACTCAATATACTTGGCTAGAAACAAGATTTATAATGGAATACTGCAGGATCAAAATTACCAGTCAGTGGGATTTAGTGACACGCAGGGGTAGGCACAAGGCATGGCTGTCCTGCAGAGTTACTAAATCACGGACCAGGAACCGCTGTCCTAGTCTTTGTAGCAAAGAGAAAGGTGGAATGCAGCCTGAGATGCTGGGGGAGACAGGTAGCCTTGCTCCTCTGCCCCCCTTATGTTGCTTTGTTAGCTTTTCCCTTTTGTAGTCAAAGTTTTCAGCCAAAGCCTTTGGAAGGCTCTCACCGTGAAGGACAACATCTGTTGCATTTCCCTCCCACTGACCGTAGCTTTGCTCTCTGTTCTTCCTCCACCCATTTGTAGGGAGCTCCCCTCCAGGACCAAAGATTCAGCCCCCTTTTACTCCCTGTGCTTTGTGCTCACCAGTGCTTGCTGCTGAAATCTGCACCAAATCATGGGAGATTAGAAGTGGAGACAGTGCGCTCAGGGAACACCACCAGCCGCCACAGCTTTTCTGTAGGATTCATCTCTCATACCTCTATTATTTTTATTTTTTCACACCTTCCCTTGGACATCAGGTACCTCCTTTCTGTTTAGTCCATTTCTGCTCTCTATAGGATCAAGATTTCTAAGACACTCCTAAAAATTGAGGATCAGGATTTATTGTCATATGTGACATTCTCCCTAGCAAAATGTCAAGAAAAAGAAAAAAACCCAGCAACTTTGAACTTCCTTCTAAAAGCATCACTGGATGACGAATGTGGTAATATGTTAATGATGCTTTACAAAAAGTAACTGAAACTACAGGTCTTAAGGGTCTATACTGAAGACACAAAAATACTGCTGAGTCAAAACCCAAAATACATACAAGGATTATTCACTAAATAAGTCATCCCCTATTTCCAGTGGGGCTTCCTCCTTTTTAAGAGCTGAACTTGCCTTCCCCCGCCCCCACCCCCCCCGTGTAGTTGTTGTCAAAAATTCCTAGCTAACACAAGCAGTAGATTCTTATTATTATTTTTTAAACATTTTCTGTACTGTTCATCCAATCTCATTGAAAAATGACTGAGTATTGCTGTAATGCTGTCCCATTTTATTTTCACAACCAAGTCTCATCACTGCCTTTCCATATGCCTTTTAAAAAAAAATAGCATAATCATTTCCATGCTATTTTTCACCTCCAAATGTGTTATTAGCTTGCCATAACAACAGACCCTTCTCCTGCTGTGTCTGCTAAAGAAATGATCCCAGTAGCCCAATAAAGCAGTGTCACCTGTCCAGCAGCCCAGCATTCAAAATGTTTCTGTATATAGCTGGGCTCTCCACTGTCCTTAAGTTTTCAATAATAAATAAAAACTAAAGTTCCTAGAGAAAAATACTTATTTTTCAAACACGCACACAGAGGGCTATTATTTTCTGAAGTCTACTCCATGTCAGACAAAACTATGGAAGTAAAGCTCGTAGTTTTAGCTCCCAGTCCTAACAGGAAATGGTGCAAATGCTGTGCAAGAGCAACTGCAGCCAGAGAGAGGAGTGAGAAGATGTGAGAAACTCTGCAGACACCCAGGTCAGTGCAGAAGGAGGGGGAGGAGGAGCTCCAGGCGCCGGAGCAGAGGTCCCCCTGCAGCCCGTGGTGAAGACCATGGTGAAGCAGGCTGTCCCCCTGCAGCCCATGGAGGTTGATGGTGGAGCAGATGGAGGAGGACCCCACACTGGAGCAGGTGGAGGCACCTGAAGGAGGCTGTGACCCGTGGGAAGCCCACGCTGGAGCAAGCTCCTGGCAGGACCTGTGGAGAGAGGAGCCCAGGCTGGAGCAGGTTTGCTGCTCTGGCACCTGGAGCACCTCCTTCCCCCCTCCTGCTTCACTGACCTTGCAGAGTTTTTTCTCTCATATTCTCACTCCTCCCTCTGGCTGCTGTTGCACAGTAACTTTTCTCCTTTCTTAACTGTGTTATCCCAGAGGTGCTATCACCGTGGCCTTGGCCAGCAGCAGGTCTCTTTCAAAGCCGGCTGGCATTGGCTCTGTCAGATACAGGGGAAGCTTCTACCAACTTCTCACAGAAGCCACCCCTGTAGCTCCCCCAGCTACCAAAACCTTGCCACGCAAACCCAATGCACTCTGTAAAGACACTTTAAGAAAGCCCACCCCCAAAGGCAGGTAAAGGACAAAAAAAATGTCTACATAGAATCTATGTGAATTCTTCTGAAAATACAGTAGGTGTGGGTGATTTGTGTTGTAATAGCCTGAGTCACCTGACATGCCTTTTGCTTGAAGTATTTTAACAGTGTTAAACTTGGCCAAAAAGAAATTTAAGCAACTGGGCTCTATAAGACGCAATGAGTACATGCTGTCCCAAATGATACTTCACTGTTACTGCACGTTAGCATGGCTGTACATACATATTATAAGATCATTATAAAACTATCACCATTAAAATGGTAGCTTTTTGTACTTACTATTTACACTATAGAAGGCACCAAACGCCATTGCATCATTTCAGTGTCGGTATTTAAGAGAGTATTTTGAAGTGAGTGGCACCTCCACAACACACAGAAACATCATAACCTGTGATAGGTCCTCTGGTACTTGATCACACCCAAAACATTAGGATAACTATTTAAAATACTAAAAAGTATAATCCCTATTTTTTCAAGAATAGGAAAGAAATGTTCTTACTTTTGGAATTTTGATTTCTTTGAGAAACAATAAATGAAAGAATTATCCTCAAGATAATTAGTCTCACAAAAGAAAGGATGAGAATAGTGCCAATTGTAATGAGTTTTTGTAAGGGAAATTAAAACCACAGAAGTAATCCACTAACAGTTTTCATTTTATTTCCAAGACCTGGGATCAATAATTCTGAAGCGCATGTTGCTACTACTATTTCTGCAGAGATCTTTTCAAGGACTACATCTGAAAAAGGTAGTAAGGGTGGCTGATCACCCAGCTAGCAACCTATGGAAATCAGCTGTAAACCTGTCATGGAACACCCTATTTTGTTATCATAATCTTGCAGCCTAAAGAACCGGGTTCAGATCCATTATCTACCACACATTCCTTGAATGACTGTCAGAAAGAAATCAAGTGCATGACTAAAGATCAGCTGACAGCACTGTACTTCTCACAGAGATGCTGTCCTGGAAGGTTCTACTAGAATTTATGATGTACTCAAGCACTATTTGGCCTTCACTGCCAAATTCTAAAAATAAGAAAATCATTATCTAAGATAAGGAGATCTGGAATGATTGAAACAGCTGCACTGCTTCATAAGCTGAAGGAGAAATGACTAAACAAACAGCTGAGAGAGATAATTTACTTTTCCAACAAAAGCAATCTTTTTCTCTTACGAGAAGCAGAAGAAAACCAGAGCGTGCTTCCAGAAAAAGATCAATCACAAACAGAACACGTACAACGTTCCTTATCTTTCTTTGGCACTCAGCGCCATCACCATGATCTGTTACTACAATTATTAATAAAACAAAATTTCACAGAACACCCCAGATCAGACTTGCTGCTGTCCGCAGTCCTCTATCATGAGAGTTTGTTATATCAATAACCTTATCATTGAGTTAGATACTTGGAGGAGGAAAGTTACCAGAGGCAACATGGAAACACATAAAATGCACATCTTAAATTGAAGTCTGTGCTTTGGCGTATTGCAGCATGTGAAATGCAGAAGGGCAGAAACAGAAACCTCTAAGGAGAACCAGTTCCTCTGCAGTCACAGTGTCCCATCCCTGGGAACTGCTCTGCAGAAGTATGATGTTTATCTGGGGGGTGCTGGCTTGTGGGTTTTTCCCCCTCTAACACACCTGGAATGTTTTTGAGTTTGTTGGGGTTTGGTTTTTTTTTTTTTTTTTTTTTTTTTTTTTTAAAATACTTGCATCATGAAGATGCTTGCCCTTTTTTTTATTGTTGTGCTGGGATCACATCTCTCCTCAGCAGACACAAAGCTACATTTACAGCACAGAGAACACAAAAAACTTCTTGCAAAAGTATAACAGTACAACTCTACTGTAGTATACATCTACCTTTCCCTCTCTCTTTTCTTGTGCACAAAGGTCAGGCACAGCCCTTTTACTCCCTTTGTTTTTCCCTCTCCAAACAGCAGAGGATCAGCCAACCTTTGAGTAAGAAGGGTTTTTAATGAGAGCACTGACCTCAATGCCAAAAGACCACACAGTCTCCTTCTGGTCACTGACTGTTACTCGCAGCTTTACCAATTGTTTAGGTTCTCAAACAAAGGTTTATGAATTATATGCTTCGTTATGACAGCTCTTCTTGTGTCCCTCCCTCTTTCCTCTCATTTTCTTACTCATTCTTTCAATTCCACATTTTTTTCCACATTTTTCAACTCTCCTGTTGTTGCTTACCCTGCCAACTGTAGGAGGCTTACTGTAGTAAATCAGCTTTATAACCCTTAACAAGTAAAAACAATGGGCTGTTTCTCTAGGAAAGTTGCGTTGGGTTGCACAAGAAACTGGCTATTTGGTACGTGCTCCGTGAAGCTCTTTGTTCACCCCAGAAAGGAGGGCTGCACGTGGCTTCTCCCTGACACCGTCCAGTCTGGTCAGAGGGGCAGGAGGAGCGGGTGAAATGGGGGGCTCAGGGAGGATCTGCAGCTCAGCTCACCGTGGGACATCAGGCAGCACGAGCTGTGGCTGACAGTGAGGTATCTTCTTACTTTTCAGCTATTAGCAAGTCCCTCCACAGAACAAACTTACCTTTCTGTAAGGAAGTGGACTTTGGAAGCACAGGCGGCAATTTCTGAATCAAGAACACAGGCATCCTTTCTAAAGAAAAGAAAAAGACAATTTTCAATTTTCCCAAGTATGTTTTTATACGTGTTATTCAAAAAAATATAAACAGTTGATTTAGAAACATTGCTCACTTAAATAGCCACGAATTCTAAATTTGATCAGATTGAAGAGATAGTTATGTCAAAGCTTTACCCAAACTGCTCGTGTGACAACTAAAGAAAAACAAACTACCTCATTAAGACCTCCTTTCTGAGAAAACATTTAAGAGAAGCACTTATGTCATTGCCTCTCCTTTCTTAGTGAATAATATGAAATCTTTTCCTCTTTGCACACAGAAAAATTAGGAAGGAGCTGATGACTCTCAAAAGCTTGTTGTCAAGATGTTACTCTATTTTAAGAAGACAGAAACGCATCTGATGTCCCTACTCTAACATGCTCAGTTTAAACTTGCAGTACTAGTGCTGTTGTGTTCATGACAATTTGAGGGTAAACAAAGTTTGTGGAGAAGGGAACAATCATTTTAGTCCCAGGGTTGCCCTGGGGAATTTATGTACCAAGGAAGTTGTCTGTTTTTCCTAGCTAGAGCAGTTAGAAACTACATCCATACAAAGCAAGAACATGAGTAACAACTGGCAGCATTCTTCTGACAACCTTTGCGACAATAGGAGGCAGGATGATCAAAAAAAATACATTTCTGAAATATTGCTTAGAGATAACCAGAAAATACGTATTCCAGAGCTTCATCTGCATTATTAGCAACAATTATAATCTAAATGGCGAGTTAGATAACTCATTAGCTTTTCACTGCTCATGATCATATAACTTCATTCCTCCTGCTTTTTGGAACTTTTGTTAACTGAACAACTATTTAAAATCAGAGACAACTGGTTATAAGCCTGTGATTTAAAAGCAAACCCTTGGACTTCATCTGTTGTCAGTACCTAACCATCTTGAAGTCTCAAGTCTGTTTAGAAAACCTTCCAGAATAAATGAAATAATTTGCTTCCTCTGAAACACAAGCAGACTTTTCATTTACTGAATTGTACTCATGAGGCATTCGTTAGATAACACACTAATTTGTGCAATAAATACTTTCAAAAACATACAGTATTTTTCTTACTGCTATTATCATTCACGATACTTCAGAACAAATCAGTTATCAGAACTCAAGTGTATATTATTATCTGTTCAGCTTGGTAGGCATATAACACATTTTGCCCCTGCTGAGCAAACTTGGGACGGCTAATGCACGCACACCTCTCCCTGTCCCGAAACCAGGCTTGAGACACTGGCAGAAGCCAGAGACGGGTTTCAGCGACAAGAGACCAAACTCCAATGGCCTGATCCACTCTCTACTCCTATCAAACTATAAATATTAAGCTTTATTTACAAATTAGCTGATATTTGCATCACATTTGATACAAAGCTCTGGATACTTCAGGACCATGAGTATATTGATCTTCCATATTCAGAAGAGGTAAGGGCAGTTTTTGCCATTTCTAACGTAAGAAGAAACCCTGTTAATAGCAAGTGGCTTCTCGTGAGTGGGACGAGTCAGCTGACTGGCCACGCCAGACTGTGATTCACCGCCCCATCGCAAAATGCACGCGAGCCTGCGGAGTCAGCAGACCCGGCAGGTACTGATACCTGCTGAAGGTAACAAAGAGCTCTGTTTCTCAGGAAAATCCACGTGCTCAATGTCTTGCAAAGACTTAAATGTGAAGAGCTGGCTTGCAAGAATACCTGGCAACCCATTTTGGGAACAGCTTATTTTCAGCCTGTGTCAAGCAGACTTTGCATTATCTACTTGGCAGTGGCATGAAACAACCCAGATATCAAATGACAAAAACACCTTTTTCATTGCAAGGCTATTTAGCTACTTAAAAAATGGCAAATGCTGTCTTAAAAAGAAATATATAAATAAAGACAGAGCAAGAGAAAGCCAGAAAACACTTTTTAGACAGCTAAGGACTCCCCACTTCAGCTGCATGCAGCTTCTTCCCCGGAGAGAAACAAGCTATGAATGACAGCGTTGTCGTACCAGAACACTTTAATGCTATCCGTATGTCAACTTGCAAAACACAATGGCAAAATTATGCAAATTTTTACCACAGAGTCTCCAAACCAATGAAAGTTACCACCATGAGAGTCATTTGTAAGAAAGAATTTTTAGGAAACCGTCTGTGTGGGACCATGAAGAAAAGTATAATATGCAGTGATATGAGTTTTTGTTGACTCTTTTCTCACAAGCAGAGGGTGTTTATATGAGTTTTCTTCAAAATATTGGATTTAGAGGATAAATGGCCTTGTCCAGATAACTGACCTTCAATGGTTATTCTTTACCTGGCTTAAGCACAATACTGAGACTAAGAATTCAGATGGTAGCCACATCCCAGTAACAATTAGTGCACATTAATTAATGCTTAATTTATGTTTTAATTAAAATTCTACATATTTTAGGAATATGAATGAGTATCCCTTGCAAGCTTCTTCCCTCAGTAGCTTCAAAGCAAAAGGTCATATGCACTCGTCTGTGCCACTATTATTTTTCATCCTCTAACTGCATTGCTGTAGGTCAGCTTTCCATGGCACTAACTACACAGCACAAGGGAGTTGGAGAATTCAGAGCTAAAAGTGCTCTCGAATTCTCTTTTGATTGCTCAATGTGACTATATGTAAGAGAGCATGAGAGTCCCAGACTTAATTCTTACACACGTGGTATTTAAAGGGAAAAGTAGTTTTCAGGACATCAGCAAGATGGTGATTTTTTTTTTTCTGCTAGATTTTGACCTTACTTCTTCTGCCAAAGGATCCCAACATGCACTGATACACCTATAGGACAACACAGCAAGGGCTGAGGCAAACAAGTAATGAAATGTGAATTCTAGAGAGGGGGCAATGCAGCAGTCAGGGAGGACTCTCTGCAACCTTGCACGGTTTAGGCACAGGATAAGAAATGCCCTAAAACTGAGCAACGATGGAAGAATTGTAGGAAGGATATTTAGCCGGAAAATGAATCTGACTTGCAAACTGTGACTAATATCCTACTTTTATAGAATTAACAAAAACTACTGGATATTTTCCTTAAAATAAGTTTTACTGAGTTTTTTTCTAATCACAGAATTAAGAGTTACTACTGTGTTTTGGACCTCTGGCTGCTTCCTGACATGTGGTGGTGCTACTGCTTAAAGCAAGTCAGATAGGCTTCTCTAAAGATCAATTTCACATTTTACTCCTTTAAAAAAAATGCACAGTCATCTTAGAAACAATAAAAAGCAAACCCCCTTCCTCATATTAATTTTTTTCTTCTCATAAAATAATGTACAAATGTTCTTTATTGATTTAGGCTCTTTTTTTTCCTTTTATAATAAATGACTCTCTATGTATGGTATTCCATTAGTTTAAAGAAAATTCCCTTTAACCATGCACTTCAGCACTTATATAACTACCTTACTGAGGGTCATGTCACTTCTATTGTCCGAAAAGCACAGTAGACATTTTTCTTTTAGCTCACCTCCACCCGCTGGAAAAAAAAAAAAAAAAAGAATGTATCAGGAAATTAACAGTCTTTTGGTTATAAGTTTTCCTTCACCCCCACAGAAAAGAGCTGATAAAATGTTCTGATGTGCTATTCTAACTCTTCGTTTTTTGCCATTTATTGCAAAAAGTTGTGTTCTACATACGGACATATTTCATTTTGTTCCAAGCTGTGCAGAAAGGAAACTTGTCATGGCATCCCTTTCAAACCTGATGAGAGCTATGCAAATGCTGGCCTTCGTTCAAGGCTGCATCTGATGCTCCTGACAGCAAGCGAAGCAAATAACACACATGGAGGGAGAAGGGAGGAGCACTAGTGAAGGCTAGCTGCTGAGACATCACAGCATTATAAAGATATTTATTTAGAAGTCTCCTACATAATAAGCATAATAATAAATATGGTTGGATCTTTATTGTCAGAAACTAGTGCTATTAGGGGAATTAGATCAGCCTAACCCTAGTTCCTAGCAACTGGATAAATTGCCACCAGAACAAATTTGAGAAGGCTCAGCTCTGTGCAGCAGATATTCCTCTTCAGTCAATGATTCAGAATAGAAAGGTCAGCTGAAAACAGCTCACCTGAAAAAATAAAAACCTTTTTCTGCAAGGAAGCTGAACTGACAGTACATTAACGTGCTTACTGGTGTCAGTAATGCCAAGAAATAGGCTTTTACACCCAAATGCAAAACATGCACTTTTGCATGCCTTCTATTTGAAGCATAAAGATAGTTGGGGGGGGGGGGGGGGGGGGAGGAGGGGAGGGGAGAAAAAGAAGGGGAAAAAAGCTTCCTGAAAGGCAAGATCCATTTGACTGTGGGATAGTTTTCAAAGAGAAATGAAAATGTCATCACCTGACATTTCCAAAGCTGAGCTTTCAACTCCCGAGACAGTGTGCAGGCAGGAGTGTTAAACAGAAGAGCTGGTCACAGACCAGTACACTCTCCATGAGTTTCCCTGGGGCAATTAGCGTCACTTCCCCTATCAAGGGGCTCACTGTGCTTACTGGTGAATGTCAAGTTCGGTTGCTCATGAGTCTCTGAAAATAAACACTACAAAGTTACTGACAGGACCTTTAGGTTGAAAAATGAATCCTTCTAACTCATACAATCTCAAAAAAGAAAGTTTAATTGAACAGTCCTTTGAAAGAGAGGACTCTATGCTGCCTTGTGACATTCCCAGAAAAGAGAAGCAGACCTGTCTCAAGCCAGCATTTGGGCTGCCTTAATCTAGTTTTTCTCTCCCCTCCTTTCCTGTTGCACTGCTGGATTCATGTTGCAGGGGCTCTCCCCTTCCTGCAAACATACAGGAACCATGTCACAGCAGCCCCCCCGAGGAATCTGGAAACATCAACCCAACACTGAGATGCCCCGAGCCAGCGGGATGCCATGAACATGCCCTTCCTGCACCGCAGCCCCCAGAGTGCCCCAAGGACCACAACATGCTGCTTGGAGGAGCCTTTAGCTAGTGCTGCACCACATAAACGCACTGTATATAGTCTCAGAAGTCTTAAAATTCTCAGCAATCCACAGAACTATTCTAAATTATTTTTATTTAGAAATCCCTTTATGACTTATGGAAAGCATCACCTCTGAGGAGCTGTATAGACAGCAACACTAAAAAAAAAAACCCCACATAAGCAAGGGGAGTCAGAGCTGAAGGCCTCCCACACACAAGAAATCACACCAACCTCCTCCTCCCCTTGCTTCCCTCCTCCTGAGATGCCAACAGTGGGGAACAGAAAGCTATTTCTTCCTTTAAACCCCAATACTGATGATCGAGTCACTCCCCTTTGAGGGAGAGGGAATCAGCAGCAGGGACAGGTTGGGCTTCCTTCCAAGTGTGCCATCCTGGACCTGCCCCCAGTAAACCGATGGCACCGCTTATACAAGCAGGGACTATTTGGCACATCAAACCACGCAGGGAGGTGGCGCTGGCTCTGTGGCACGGTGCCACCAGCACCCGGTAGCCACTGTCCGGGGCCAGCGTTGCCAGACCGCCCTGTGGCTGATTCTTGCAGCAGGGAAGGGATTCCTGAATAAAAGTCTTGGTTAAAAGGAAAAAAGTAAAAAGAACAAAACCAAAAGGCAAAAAGCTTTAGTTTTCACTTTAGCAAGTCATCTGCAGGAGTGGAATAAAGTCACCCTATGGAAGAGATGTAATTTAGACTTCAAAGCCATTTGTATCCATCTGTGGCAAGCTCAGCCATGCTGACCGTCCCACAAATGAGACTGACCAAGAGCAGTGAGCCCTGTGTGTCCTTCACAAGCTTTATAGAATTAAGTTGTCTTTCAGGCAATAGCTTGCTAGGCCTTGGTTTTTGTTGGTTTCTTTTTTTTTTTTTTTTTTTTTACTCTGGGTAGCAAGGTCTTAATGCAATATCTGTTTACTACAATTCTCCAAGAAGCAAGATGTTCCTTGGCTTTTATCCAAACCATTTAGTTCACATACATATTGGAAAAAGCTGTCATGTCAGCAGCTAAGGTTGATATCAAGAGAGACAATAAGAGGATTAAGAGGTGGAAAGCTTTAGAAGGCAAGCTACTGAATATTTCACAAGAAATGAAGCTGAGCATGCTACTGATGCAAGGGGAAGGTCAGAAAGCTTAAATGTTTCAGGGACAGTTAAGAAATAATAAAATAGCCATTAGGCATTCCAGATGTTGATATGCAGCTTTTAGGATCCCAGTATTTCAATCTGATTTTCATACCAAGGCGAGTGCTTTGCTGAATGCGTGTCGGTGACATACAGCACTTGACAAGGGAATTTGCTGGGACACATCTACAGCATCACAGAAATAATCTGACATTTGGAGCGCCTCTGAGGGCTGATACTTTGTCATTTTATTGCTCATTTTTTTTTATTAACACCCGAATGCTGCTGATGTGGATGGAGTTCCACATCTCCAACTGTGAGGGTCTGGTGAGATCCAGACTGGTGAGAGATTTCAGAGAGACTGACTCCTTGTCACAGTTACCCCTTCCTACCTGATCCTCTAATGACCTGGTTAAACAGATCTTCTCCATTATGTTTCACCACCACCAAGACCATGTAGTTCGGGGAAAAGAGCAGACAGTAGAAGAATTATCCTGTGCATTACAAATATTTGGCAGCACGGGGACCCAAAGGCAGAGGTAAGCCCAGGTGTCCTCTGTAGCCTTCTTGCGAGAGGCAAGGCACAGCAGGAATCTCTCTAACGGCTTCATTCTACGCCACAATAACCTCACCTATAAACTTCCAGGCACAGCCTGCCAATGGGCCATTCAAAGAACATTAGTTTCTTGCAAAGTAGAAAAGGACTCAAGTATTACATTACCTTATATTACCTTTTAACTCACAAGTACTTCTGAAATGACCCTTCCTTCCCTCCCGTCTCCAGCCTACCAGGAAGTTATTAAGGAACTTGGACAATATATTTTATATCTTTGCGCTCATGGAGCATACTAATGAATTAACACCTTGTCAATATACTGTTTCTGATATACCATGTTTTTATGGCACGTTTTACTTAATGACTTTCTGGAAATAGTCATAAGAAATTTCTCTTCCCCCTCCTGTTTAAGTACAGATATTCTGCTGCAAAAGTCGAAAAATGCTCACCATTTCCTTTTATTTTGACATGCTATTTCAGTCTTGCATCCAGGCACTTTGCACTTTAAAAATGCTTGAATTAAAGAGTAACTTTTTAAACCTTATGACTTTACAAAAAAATGTTTTATTTCTTAGAAAAAGGTAACTTGGCTTGTGATTTAAAAGAAAATTTCTAGAATTAAATTGGGAACTACTTTTTGTTGGGGTTTTTTTTACATTAAAAATTATTACATTTAAAAATTTCTATTTCCCCATGTACTACTACTGAGCTATTGTGTTTTCACATTATGAAATAACTTTGGCTAGCAACTTGCCTGCTGTGTGATTTCTCTTTTATTCTTGGTAGTTATTTTAAAGTATTCATCCCATTAAATAACAATTGAAGACAATAAATCTGCATGCACAATAAAGGAGTTTTAGAGGTTTATACTCTTTGGAGATGGTAAATACACAATCAGCCACAACTGCTTCTTTGAGGAACTTTGTGCTAAAAGGACAAGTTAAGTCTACATTAATTAGCAACTGAAAACTGATCTGTACACTAGTTGAAATGGCTGGGGGGAATTTAGTGTAACAATTAATTGCAACAGATTAAAGATAAAATGTCTTTTTTTTTTCCTCCTCAAAGTAACATGCCAGTTTCAACCCAAGTTTTTGCATTTAGAAGTGTTGATTCTAGACTAGATAACATGGGATGCTATTTAACATGAGAGAGAAAGCTTAATCTCCTGCACCTACAATAAACAGGAACATGGAAATCAAGATACAAGGCTCAGAGACTTCAACCTATGTCTCCATCATGCCAACACAGGTTTAGATTGCTTACCAGATTTAGTGCTAAGTACTGTCTTTCTTTCAAGCAATTAGACAAATCATTATAACATTGCAGCAGTTACTTCTCCAATCTCTATTTTCCTCTGAGATCCAGTGAACGTCTCCAGTATTTTCTTGAGATGGAGTAGCCCCAGACATCAGTCACTGTTGCAGTAGCAAAGGAAACACAACCATGTAGGTTCAGCTCAATACTTTTTCCCCACTAGCAAACAATGAAAAACTAAAATAAACAAAAGCCCCAAACCCCCAAAACATACGAATTGCATTACTTCATTCAGATCATGCGTCACCATTTTCTGTATCACTTTTGTAGAGCATGGCTGATTTTGTCAAAGCTTTAACCAACTAGCTGACAGAGAATATCTTCCTCAGTCATTGCAGATTACACATACGCACACAAAAATTGTCCTTAAAAACATAATATTTGCTAGGCATTTATGAACATCTCCACAGTCACTCTGAAAAGGAAGTCATAAGTAGAGCTAAAAAAAAATAAATTTGAATGTTTTAAAAAATTAGAAGTAATTAGCAGTAATAAATCAAATAACTGTGTTGTGCTAATGATCAGGAGCAGTATCCTCCATTTCAGACATACGGAGTCAAGAAAAAGCAGCTTTGTCTCGTGATTCAAATACAAAATTGTTTAGAAATACTTAACAGAATTCTTCACAAAATGCTTACCAAGACATCTAACCTCCTTTCTCAAACAATGTTTTAATCATTTTTCTATGTTGTATTCTGTGCATTCATTTGCTACAATTTAAGTGGTGATGCAATTACTAGGGCTGTGGTCTACTGAGTTATAAGGCTAATATATATTTTTTTGAATCTGGTATTAAAAAAACCCCAACCTTTTGTGATAGTGTGGTGGAACGATCTATGATGAGCTGGAGCTATGCAGACACGTATTTTTGTAATTAGAGAGATCAAAACAGGTTTCATACCTGTGTAGCTCCATTCCTAGTGGATCTATCCCTGTTTTACCACTATAATGAGATTTAAAACCAGGCCTTGTCTTCCAAGTGCACATAAGGATCAGTTCATCCCACATTCAGCAACAGCAGGTGACAGGAGGATCGAAGCCAGATTAACAGACAGACTTGTCAGAAAAAAGATTTAACTCGACTGTGTTAAACACACCTGTGGCATAAGTCACACCAATAGCAGTTAATTCCCAGTGCAGTCTGTGACAGCACTGAAAATGCTCCTCATATTACTCTAGTTATAGAATTTTTCATATTTCTCATCGAGACACTAATTTCCCCAGTTTTATGACAGGATTATGAGAATGCAGGCTATGGTTTGATGCTCAGTCCTATACGTCAAAGTCAATTCTTTTGGTTGTATGTTATTCAGCTTTTAAGAAGTGATAAAAATTGACTTTACAACAAGTAAAGATTTGTTTGTTTATAGACGTTAGAAGTTGCTGAACTACGTAAGTAAAAAAGTGACAGCACAAGACACTCCCAACAGCTTTATTGTTTTAGCTGAGAAATGACATCCACATGCCCTCCCCTCTAAGGGCTTGTGTTAAAGGGAGCAGAATCATCAGGTCCCACCCTGGGTAGATCAGCCTGACTTCATAAACGCTGCCTCAAATCTGTGCAGGACCAGTAGTGTATATTAATTTCCAGAAGAGAGAGGGAGGACTTCAAGAATTCTGCATTTAAAATTGTTTCGAGTTACACCTACCACAGCTCCTACATCACCGCTGGCAGAAAGGCAGGAAGAACATACAGAAGATTCTGGATGTGGGTGTTGTAGAGGTTAACCTAACATAAAAATTTCCCTCAAAGTATAATTGGAATGCAGCGTTGTCTATTTATAGGCACAGAGGCAAGAGGTGACCACAGAGGCAAGAGGTGACCACACCACCGCTCTGTGGAGAAATAGACTGACTTTGGTCATGGGGTGGAACGTGGTGGTGCAGCTCCCCCATCCCTGGGCCACTTTGTGATCCCAACATTGTGCTCCTGTCTTGGTTACAGGTGCAGAGAGCTGGGACAACCTGGCACCTCCTTGTTTTCGTTACAGGTGCCGTGAGATGGGATGATCAGGGCACTCCCTAACCATACCTGGAGCTCCTGCTGCCTGGAGCGTAGCCCAGTCTGGAAGGTACCAGAATTACGTGGTAAGAATTATGGCCCAAATGGATAAAAAACCACTGACCAAAGTCAATCATCTCACAATCCTATAAATAGCGATCCTATGTGAGACCCTTTGAGCTCTCTGGGATTGCAGCATACTGCGACCCAGTATTTCCCCCTAAATTGGGATGCCTCTCAGGGTAGATTTTGCAAGGATTCAGACTGTCCACTGACAAACGCCAGCAAAGGAAAAAGTGAGTAATTCACTACAATTTGTGAAGACAGAAAAATCTTGATCACAGGTTAACATCTGTGTCTATATTTATGTGTGTGTGATTTGATTTAGAAAACTGTTGTCTCATGTGAACCTCGCCATTTTGAATCTTTAACTAAGTTGCAAAATTTGATTACAACAAATTGTGTTGAATCACTTTTTTTAATTGGCTGATAATTGAGTGCCATTAAATATCATACAATTTTATCCTGTGATTTACCACAATAGTGTTAATAAATCTTAAATGACTGCTACCTCAAAATTGTGTAAGATCAATTTGCGATACCTTATACTACATCAAGAGGAACATGGTGTGTGTTTTTTTTCTCTGCAAGCCACAGTTTCTCTATCATGGATCAGGAGTGATGGATTAGAACAGCTCCAAGACCTGTCAGCTAATATCTACACTGCAGCAAGATCAGACAGCAGCAGCCTGTCTGGAATGCTGTGACAATTTCTGGCTGCCACCACGAGAACCACAGGTCATGCTACCATAGGAGATTTTAAAGTAGAAACCTGAAGTTTAAAAAAAAAAACCAAACCAAAACAAAAAGCACCGAGACTGAATGCTTACTACTTATTCTGTAGAAGATTATGCAGAAAGATAAAGTACTGACAGTCTATTGCAGATTTTTCGCATTGCTCCAGCTTCTTGCACAGTCTGATGCCACCATATTTTCCTCATTACACTGGGGCAGCTACATTCAGGTCAACTGAGAACAAGGCCAGTGTCAGTGTTATCAGTGGGGCTGATTGAGCTGGCGACTCAGTTACACCCCTGGACCTGTACTTGAGGTCAATGTTTAAAAAAAACCCACAAAACCACAACTCCCTCCCCCAAAAAAACCCACCACCAAAAAACTCCCTAGACAATCCAGATGCTTGTAGCTCCTCTAACTTCACTGAGCATTGAAGACACACATTATCCCATGAAAATAAGACACTCAATAGGTACAAAATCAGACATAATGTAAAGCATAATGAAGTTGCTGAAAATGTAGAAAAATACTGAATGCACCGTAGTAAACGCTCTGTGAAAGATGTTAGAATTTTACTTATTACAATCTCAGCAAGAAAAGATGTATTTCTTAGACATTACAGTCATCTATGACGTTCATAATTTTGCAAACAAGATGACCATTCAAAGCAATGATTATCTCACTTTCTAGGCCACCTTCCTGAATTTTGGCATCCCTTCTTAAACTTTGTATCAATGAAAAGGAATGAAACTGCAGTAAATGGCAGTGCTGGTCTCTCACCACATGTTAAGAAAAGGACTATGAGATTTGACCCTGTAGGTGATGCTAGTAGGAATGGGACTTGACAAGAACAGCTGAGGGCATGGAAGGAACAAACCTCCTGACTACTACCTACACCCCAGAAATCCAGCCAGAGGGAGGGCAAAACAGCGTTGTGACTCTGCCTGAGACATGGCCATGCTGCCCAAGTACCAGGGCACAGGTGCCCACCCTGGTGGCATCCCAGTGCAGGTGCTCCCATTGCACCCAAAGAGCAACTGAACGCTCACGGTACATGGCAAGGTGTCCTGACCACCAAAGGGAGGTGGATGCCATCAGATGGTCTCGCACCCTGGCCCCAAGACACTCACAAATTGAGAGGCTTAAATAGACAGCTCCTGTCCCTGCTTCCAGCTGTTCCTCCTGCCCCATGGGAGCTTCTCTGGAGCAGCCCCTGCTGCAGACAGCAGCCTGGAGGAGCTGAGGCGTGAGCTGAGGGCCACTTCCAGCACCTGCTCCTGGAACTGGCAAACTGAGGAGTATGTGTCATTGAAAAGTGAGAGGTTTAGACAGTGCAATTCTGGGAAAATATGGTGAGTTAAAGCATTCATACCTTCTCCTCCCACAAAAAGAGTGTCACTCATGCCCTCAGGAGTCCTAAAAGTGAGAGAACAAAAGTGCTTTAGCACAAGGACAGGACTGGTGGTGGTGTTTGGCACAGATGAACATAAGCTTATCAAGAGCTGTAGCTGGTTGGAATAAAAAACCTGAACTAAAGCACATCTCTAAGCCAGAAGGTGTAAAATGCACAATCTTGCTGTGCTCACCGTATGCCAGTAGGCTTACTTCAAAACACGCTAGGCATTTGCAGTAGTGGCCAATAGAAGATCTGTTAACTTGCTCGCATTAGACCTCCCTGTAGGTCTTAGCTCAATTCCGTTGCAGACAGATTTATATAAATTGCCTTTACAAATTGGAAAAGTAGGGGATAATGAATCCCTAAAAATAGGAAAATATTGTAAAGGCAGATTAGTCAGCAGGATGCACTTAACCATACTAGGACTTTGGCGGTGACTTTGGAGAGGCATCCTCCCCTGCACCGCTTGCGGCAGCTGGAACCAGGGTGCTGCCCCTGGCTCACACGTAGATAGACACCCTCAGTGCCAGCCTGATGGCAGGTGTCGTCCACGACTTGCCTATTCAGAGGCAGTGAGGCAGAATATAGCAAACAGTAACTGAAATAATGCAGCAAGGAATCAGCGACTGACCCAAAATGCTGAAAAGCCCCGAGTACTTTCCCAAAACTGCTGCTGAGGACCATCTTTTGTATTGAATTGCAGCAGCACCCCCACTGCAAAGCATCTAACCCAGTATGACACGTCTTATGCTGTGCTCCTAAGACACAGCTGCAGGAACAGGTCTGCTTCACCTAGGCTGCCCAAGTTTGCCTTTGCACTGCCTCCTTTCTCCATTTAACTAGACCAAATCAGGCAGAGAATATCAAACATAAGAACAAGACGAGGTAAGAGAAGCTCATAGGCTCTTTATGCTGCTAATACACATCCTGGTTCTAGTCCTTACAGTAGATTGCCACTCCCGTACAACTTTTTGTGCATGTATCCTCTGTTTTGAGAGGTCTTTCACATTCTGCATATGCTTTATATTCCTTTAAGTATTACCTTGCACTCATCTCATCTCTACTCCAAAAACATACAACAGCAACACAACAGGCGTTCTCAAATTGTTAAAAAATAAAGTTCAACACTGGTGTAGGCACATCCACTTAAGTCAAAGATGTCTTAGAGATGAACAAACAGAACTGGCAAATGTTAGACAAGCTGAAACAAATGAGGAGTTTGATATTAAATACACCAGAAGATAACATTTTTCAACAGTTACATAGTGGTTTACAAAGCCCAAGAGATTAGCATTACGCTTAGATGAGAAAATTGGACAAAAAGAGTTAAGCTTCCTGCTGTGAGGCACATGTACAGGTGTGAAGCAGGTGCCAAGGAAGAAAAAGAATGTGGATTTTGTAGCTCAAATTGTTCAACTTAATCTTCCTTTTTGTTCCCTAACCCAGTCTACATATGATTTCCTACCTGTTTGCTCCTTCCCAATAACTTTTTATCTGTTAGCTGGTTTCAACGAACTTGAAGAAACAAGCAACCTTAAGGATATTCGTCTCCTCTCTCTCTCAAACATTTTACAAATTAGCCATTTTATAACTATTTCACTAGTCAAAAATGCATTGAAAAGTTATTTAAGGAGATACATTCTTCATTATATATCCAACAGTCAGCATTTTTCCTAGGAAGTTTTTAAGAAAGATGCCATCTCTTTTCTTCCTAAAACTGTTACAGCTATAATCAGCTACAGTTTTAGGTTTTTTTCTCTTTTTCCTGAAAGAAAAAAAAATGTTACCAGTAGGAGAGCATAGATCTTTCCCCTGAAATGGTGATTTACTGTCTAAGATTATGAAATATAAAAGGAAGAATGTTCTGATCTTTCCCTTAGTTCTGCTTTTTGAAGCCTACCCTACACACCTTATTGATAAGACCATTACCATTGCCTGAAATGTCCCTTCATATAATCCTACTTCCACTTGTCTGTCACTCAGTTAAACTTTTACCATTTAAAAAAAAAATCAGACCAAATATGTCAGGTGTCTGCCTCAAGCTGAAATCTTTTTGGAAGCATTTCAGCCAATATCTCAGCTATTTCTGCAAATGAGACAAGGATGTGTGGGGGGAAGTTTAACTTGCACTGAGTATTCTGATGACAACTTCTTTGAATAAGCTTTCCATGCTTTAAAGTAGGGAATAGAAATTTGACAAGAGAGGGAGGGCATCATATCAAAATGATATGATGATTCATTCCTCCATATGAAAATTTGAGCCATTGGGCCAAGTTATAAATCCTCCAGAAAACTGCAGCCTGCATATCTGTTAGTGATTAACAGCTAAAATTCTGCATTCAATGAACACATTCATGCTTTTCATGGGTTTTTAGTGATATCCAGATTGCCTATATAATGCCCTTAAAGAACAGCTAAGAACACATCTGTCTCCTAAAAGTTTTTGTATGTGAGCCAGCTGGGCATATGCAACCCCCAGACTAAATACACATTACAGGGCTTCAGCACGAGCACTGGCTGTTCTGAGCAGAGGTGAGACTGGGCGATAGCAGGGCGGGGGTGAACCTAACAGCTGTATACCCACATGGGTATGGGAAGCGGGACACGTATGAGAGGAGGAAAGGAAAATTGCACTGGGAAGCTGTTGTCCTTATAAGAGACTAATAAATTCTTCAATCTAAAGAAGCTGGGTTTTACAGGCATAGCATCATTTTATGTGAAATTGCAGAGCATGCTACAAGAGGGAAGACAAACCTTGAGGGAAGAAGGCAGAGTTGTGCAGGCTGGCAAGAAAGAGCAGGGACCGGGAGCAAGACCAAAATCAGACGAGGAAGCAAGGTGGCAGGATAGGGGATGCAACAAAGAAAAGCAGGAGTGTTCAGGTGTCATGGATCTATATGTCCAAGGGAACATCCTGTCTGCAGTTTAGCTACTTCCCAGATCTTGTGTCATGTCCTACGCTGGCTGACCACTGTCCTGCTCTACAGTCAAGTTAAGCCTTGCATTCTTCTGAACTCGGAGCGTGGTTCCAGGCATTGCAACATCCCCACCATGTTTCGTGGCCTCACCAGAGGACTTTCTGTGCTTCCCAGTGAGGACTTTCCCTATAACAGAATCAAGGCTTCATCAATAAAAGATATAGACAAATCATATTCTCCAGCACATGACAGGTTTTAATTGGAAATTGCAAGAGCAAGGATGAATTTTTAGGTTTTGGAAGCCTGGACTTTGGGTACTCAGGATCAGTTGGGATCTGTGGCCTCCATCTGACTTTTATAATTTTTTCAACTCTGCTTGTTCCTAAGAAAAATGTTTTCGTCTCATCCTCTTGCTTCCCAAGATGAGATAGGAGGAATAGATGTCTTGGGTTTGTGTTGCCAGTCCAGCATGCCTCCCTGTCATCTGTTCCCAGGTAGCAGAGAAGTCTTACTGGCTAGTAACATCTTGTTTTGCCTAGGCCATATCACTAGCACTTTTCTCTATGAGCGGGCTGCACATTAAAGGAGAGGTAACTGCAATAAATATAAAATGACACACCAACATGCTCTTCCATACATTATACTAGGAACTGGGAGGAAAAACCCATGGGAGGGAAACTGCAATATAAAGGCAGGCCCATGTAAGAGAAAAGTATGGAAAAAGCTGAAGATGATGGCACAGAAAAGTTTGAGAGAGAAAAGCATACCTATAGCATGCTCTCCTCGAACATATTTCTGGGAGATCTACAGTTCTTGAGACTCACCTGTCACAGACATCTGTATCACCCATTGGTAAATGCCCCAGTCCTCACACCTTTAATGCTAGTCCACAAAAATACTGACATCGAACATTTAATTTAGTAGCTCAGAGGTGGGGAAGACTGGTCCCAACATACCAAGTTTGGATAATTAATATTTGTTAACATGGCTCCAGAGCGCAGAGCATCTGCCTCCATGCAGAATTTACTAAGTGGGGTTGATTGATTCATTATTTTCTTTTTAGAACAATACCAAAATACTGAAGTTGTGAAGCGACCTACTGCAAGATTAAGGATTCCACTGTTAGACCTCCTGTTCAAGTCTCCCCTCCTGCCCACCCACATGTAACAACAAAACATGTAAGCCTCTGAAGTTACATAACTAAATGCTATTTTACTTCCCAACAAACCTTTGCTCCATCCACTGTATAGACTGGATGTTTCTCACTGTGAACGTAAGAATGAAGTACCGCTGCCCATCAGCGCGGAGTCTGGTCCCTGACCAGTAATGTCAGCAAGGTCTAATTCCCTGACGTAAAAACCTTTGATTACACACACGCCTATGCTGGTGAACTGCAGATCAGCTCGCCTCAATGCGTGATAAAGGTCCACTTTTCTGTGGTCCGTTGTCATCCACGTAGGTGAGCTTATGAAGGTAAACTGGTCTGCAGCAAGACAACTGTTACTAACAGTGAGTTGTATTTTATATACAAGGCAAACATTTATAAGGCAACATTTAACTGGAGAGATGGGACAGGTATGACAGTACGAACTCACAGTGTCCCATACCACAGAGTCCCAACATCAGCAGAAGGCAACAAGAGACACTGTGACCTGTGCCTGGTTCAGGGCAGGAACCCAACTCCCTTTCTCCTTCCCTGTCCTAATGATTTCTCTGTCAGTTTTATCATAGGTTTATTTTCCTCAATCCAAGCATGATACAACTAGAATACACTGTCTGTTTAGGCACTGCTCTCAGAGCAGGTGGATTCAAACACCATTTCTCATCATTCATATTCGCATCAAATGCTCACATCCATTACCACAAGGAGGGGAAAACAATCATGCAGAAGACTGACTTGCAGACACCTACCTGTTCAGTGGGCACACAACATGCCCAGTGTGCTGTTTTGCATTATAAAGCTTATGCAGAAGTTAATGTATCCACACAATAACGAGTCATTATGGCTCATTAGAGGCTCAGCTTGCAAAGTCCAAAGTGTGCAGAGGTATATAGGACAAATCCAAACTAAGCATTGTACCCTGCCCTCTGCCTACACCAACGATTTACAAGTATCTGGTCAATGATTTATAAATGTAAAGATAACAAAGTATAAAGCTGTCTGACTGCCTCTGCTTTGCCAAGGAAACACATTCTGGATAATTAGCCATGTCTCTGAGAATGTTTCAAATTTTGGTGTCTGCTCTGCTGTTTACAGGTAAGTGCCTGGCACCCTGTCTCATGTCAGCTGACTATTTACCAAGCCAGAAGGGAATGACAAAAGAAAAAAAAAAACAAACCAAAAACTTGTTACCATCGGAACAGCACTGATGCAAAAGAATTAACTGGAAATCACTGCAGCGGGGACATATGGGAGAGTGGGTGAGCACAAGACTGCATAGCAAATTCTGTGAAATGCAATCTTGATTCTGGTCCTTGTAACTACTTTTGAACCTCTTACTGCTCAACTCCTTGGGTATTAAGAGCGACGACACATTCCTGACCAAAGGGGTTCTTACAGGATCATTTCCTGAACTGCTATAATTGTAGAAAGAGCTTAATACTGTTTTTCTGGAATCTTCAGATTATTCTGATCTCATCATTTATTGTTTGTAAGAAACATGGACATTTCTCATGCATTTCTAAGGACCTGAAATGATCTATTTCACAAGTGATTTCTGGGATGTCTGATTTGAATTGCTTAAAGACACTGATTTTTTTCTTAAAGCTCGCAGGCTGTCTGATCATTGAACCTTCACAGTACCCTGCAAACAGGGCACCTAAAATCAAAGATTCACCTGTAAGACCTGGACCAGAGCAAAAATGGACAGAGCAGGTCTGCAGCATCAGCAAGGCTGAAGGAATGCTCTTTCCAAAGCAGCACAGACTGGTACAGTCAATGATCAGTGATGCACATGATGTGAGATTAATTTATTCCTCATTAAATTAGAACAAACTAGGCAGGCACTAAGTGACTATTGACTTCTCAGGTGATTGCTTGCATCATGGAAAGATGCTCCATCCACATGCATGCATTAAAAGCTTTTCTTAGATCTGAATGCTCCAATACACATGCAGTAAATACAAGATCTGAAGAGCTAAGGCAAAATGAGGTAGACAGAATTAGCCAATACTTAATGAATTAATAAAAAAGGTGTTTTGTGAATTGGGACCACAATCAGGTGTACTTTCCTGGGCCAGATTCTCTTCCTTGTCATATCATAGAATCATAGAATGGTTTGGGTTGGAAGGGACCTCAAAGCTCATCTAGTTCCAACCCCCCTGCCATGGGCAGGGACACCCTCCACTAGACCAGGTTGCCCAAAGCCCCATCCAACCTGGCCTTGAACACTTCCAGGGATGGGGCCTCCACAGCTTCTCTGGGCAACCTGTTCCAGTGCCTCACCACCTTCATAGTGAAGAATGTATTCCTAATATCTAGTCTAAATCGACCCTCCTTCAGCTTAAAGCCATTACCCCTTGTCCTATTGCTACGTGGTCTTGTAAACAGTCCCTCTCCAGCTTTCTGCAGGGAGGGAAGGAGATGGGAAGGACCTTTCTCTCTCCTGCAATGTTAGACCTCACCTAGTAACCTTCCTTTCCCCTTATTTGCCCCTCCTGATATGTTGTGCACCTGAGGCTGGACTATTCCTGGGTACTTGTCTGTCTTCCTGAACCTTACCTCCTTTCCATTGAAGGCCATCATGATACAAGCAGTGTCACCTGAAACCAAACCAGGAGCACAGCAGCCTGCTGCTCCTCCTTTTGGAGGACTTATCTTTGCTTTCATCTCCCTGATATGTCTGTCTTTCCCAACAGAAAGACCCTTTTCCCCAGGTTCCTTTCTTTGAAAGGCAAAAAGAACCATTTATGACTGATTTTAAAGAGCTCTTAAAAGTTTCATTTATCACAAACAGTTTGGTTTTTCATTAATTGTGAATCCTTTCAACAATGGTCAAGGTAGTGGTAAATCAAAATAGAGGCTGTAAGATTCACTAATGAGAACCTAACACTTCATCACACCCTCAGCTCAGCTGCTATGAATCACTCCCCATAGTAAACCATCTTCACACCTCCGGGAAGAGGTGTTCTGGGCTGTTTGTTGGATCTTTTCTTTAGCCTCTGCAGAGTGCAGCAGTAAGGGATGGGGTACAAGAGTGTAGTGCCCTGGCACTGGGATCATTACTGAAGTCTCTGAAATGTCTGACTGAGGTGTCTTGCCCGTTCACTCAAGGTTAAACTGACGGCCGCATATGGATGTAGAAAGGAAATTTTGCCAGGACCCACTGAGCAGGACCAATGCTTTTTTTAATACTTTGCTGCAGGGGAAGTAGTTCCTTCCCTAGGATTATCTAGGATTTTTGCCAAATTGCCTTGATATTTACCCATACCTGACAACTTTCCTGGCCCTTGGCTTCACACCAGCAATACGTTCAATAGCTAATTCTGCATTAAGTGTAACTTGTCTGCCTTTGCTGATGAGGGAATGAGGCTGATGCTGTATCTCTCATGATTGCTAATGACTGAGCTCTCATCTCCTGAACCAGAGAGCCCTTGTATCTGGTGCTGTAAAATTAAGAATTGTCAAAGAACAGAGAATTCAAGCTTTAAGAATAAACAGATGAGACGGAAATTTCAAAGATTAGGTGATATGAACAGTGTCGAAGCACTTAACAATCAGCGACTTTAAATTTTTCTATCAACAGGTATTACCAAATCTGACTGACTTAATTATAAGGCCTGTTACCATCCAAACACTTTGGAATACATAGCAAACGTGCATACGCACATTTCTTTTTCACCGTTTGAAAAAGCAATATTCAGGTGTCTGACTTTAACATAATTGTGCTTTTCAACTGAGAAAATGTGACATGTGGCCCAAAGGTGGCCAGCAGAATCCTAAAGACCATCCCTGCAGCAATCCACCCACATATGCAACATACTTACAGATAACCATGTCTTGATTTCCATGGAGTGCCAGATAACCTATAGAAATACTTTAGTGATGAGAACACTAGCTGCTTCCACACTTTTCTTTCAGCACTTGCACTGTTGCACACTGTGGTGTGCAGACCAAGTCCCAGGGTCTGGCTTTGTGAATCTTTTCTGGATTTAGAAAGTTAGCTAACTGAAGCATGGCGGGGTGGGGTGAGGGGGTGTCCCCCCATTCTGGCTGATTTCTTAAAAAACATACTTGAGCTGCAGCATTTAATTTACTTTTTCAAAGTTCCCAACACGTCAGCACCAGCCACCTCAGCAAGGTTAAAGTGTCCAAGGTTGAAGTTTAGCTCTGTCCAAGTTTAGCCTGTGTCCAAGCACTGTCCTAAAGTGCTGATAAGACCAGCACCCTTACCCCTGCGAGCTGACATTTTGACCAGACAATCACCAAAGATGATAATAAGAAGAGTTATTAGACTAAAAGGAAAGGAGCCAGAACAATTGCCAACTCTTGACATTTAAATTCCATTGATACAAATAACTTCAGCAATAGGTTTTCAGGTTGTCAGAAACTTGCAATAGTCTTCAGAAACTAGGGAGAGAAACAAATGGTCCCAGTTTGTATGACAACGTGCACAGAGAATGAATGAAGTGTTGCTAAGTAATTGTCAAATTTTTTGTAAATATCACAGCAAATCAGACATAAACCACTTTTCCCTGTGGTAGATGCACATCGGGGATAAATTTTGGTCCCAAGCCTTGAGATTGCTTCTCACCACTTATACACTACTGCTGACCTAGTTCAAAAAGGCTCCTGGGAGGGAAGAGGGGGAAGCACATCCTAAACTAAAGCAAGTTCAAAGGTTTGTCTTATCATTTAATTCTACCATTAGACATGCAAATGGTGGCTTCCCTGCTCTCCCCAAAGACTGCTAGGCACACAATGGCTTGTACAGCTCAGCTTTTAAAAAACAAAAAGCATATCAATTAAGTGGGTGCCTAAGCAGGCAAAGGTGTCAAAATTGAATCCCATACTCACATTTTTGACTGTGTGAAGGGGATCATTGCACATTCAGCTGATAGAAAAAGATGTCTTCCCGGGAAGATTTTGTAATTGTATCCTGCTAAATATCTTGCTTTCTAGAAGTCTATCCTTGCACAACAGAGTTAAGCTTCCATTTAAGTCTAGTATGAAGATATTTTAATGCACAATAATTTAAGATCCATGCAGGCTGACTTTATATTTTAAGTGCAATTTGCTTGCTGTACTGTAATACTTTATTATTATTACCTTGACATTCCAAGCTATTTGATATGCCTTTTTCATAATCAGGTTTTGTTGTTGTGGTGTTGGATTTTTTTTTTTTCTAGTCAATGCTGGATTAAGTACACATTTACTATTTTGACAAAGATGACAATGTTCTACCACCATCTCCCCACTCTCAAGTTTAGTCTTAAACCAGTTTGCACTAATCCATAACGAGGTGCTCAGAAGACACCACAGCAGTAATGATTACTAATAGTTTTCCCTCTGGACAATCTGTTTAGGTGTACAGGATAGACAAAGCTACCTGCTGAAGGCAATAATTACATGAGCAAAGCATCTGCTTGCACAAGCCAGCCAATTTTTTCTATAATTTGCTTTTTATATGAGAACACTGAGTGAATCTTCAAGACAGGATGAAAGGAAACACTCTAACTGGTAACAGCTGATACAGCCTCTGCAATAGTTCACTCCCCACACACATTCCTCCTATTTTCCCTTTAGGCCATTAATCCCTAAATGTGCTTTTCAAATAACATATTTATCTAAGAGAAAAGAAGAAAACCAGTATTGAAGAAAAACATTAGTGTACAACATGTCTGACTGCTCTTCACAGTGACTTAACTTTATTTCATTACAATTTGAAATTCTTCATCTTTTTTCAGTTCAACTTTATGCACAGTGAGCCATTTCATTAACATTACCCACCTGCTCCTAGCTCCCTCTAGTCTCATGCCCAGGTGCTCCGAAACTCCATTCTCCTAGTTTCTGTGGTAGTCTTCTGCAAGATGGAGAGCTGCAGTCCTTCAGGAATAGTCTGTGTTTATAAAGCACCTACCTGAGCAACAAACTCTTCCACAGTCTTATACTCAGCTGTTCAAAAGGCGGGGGAAAATTATACTCAGTCTGAGAAACTTAAATTGAGGCAAGACGTAAGCTATTTGCTGAAGACAATACACTGCATTCAGAGGGGCTACTCAGAAGGAGACCTTTGGTCTGATGCCCCTAGGTCTATGTTAGAGCTTTAAAAGCTTGTCTTCTCCGAGCTCTGCCAGAGCACAAGCAAACGCGCAACCCTGCTTGTCTGTGTAGTCCCAGTGAAAGACCAGCAGGACTATTTCTGGTTTCACTAGAGTTCTTCTGCAGGCGAGTGAAGTTTGTCCCATTTAGGGAAGCTTGCCCCTTTCAAAGACACATAATGATCCTTACAGTAAAATGAAGGGAGACTGAGGTGAGCTTAAAGGATTAGCTTGAATGCAAAGGCACTTGCCTGATTTTCTTCCGTTACTCGTGCCTCTTTGGAGTGCCCCACCAGCTAGGGACAAGTCCTGCAGAGATGGCTCCCAGCTGCTAAGGGTGAAAGGTGGAAGAGTTTGGGATAGCAGCCAGAAAAGAAGAACTGGATGTGAATGGTGGCAAAAGCAGCCAAGAGCAGAGCTGACACCCCTGCCTCCCCTCAGAGCAGGCAGGTGCACCTTAATCAAAGTGCATATTCAGTATGGTTAGGGATGGCATTTCTCATTGGATACAGGTGCAGCCAGAGCAGACTGTATATTAAAAATGTAAAGTTAATACCCTTAAGACACAGCACTCTGCACCGCAGTAGCCAAGACAACACCTCACTGTCCCACCAGCAGAACTACAGCTCATTCTTTGAAGACGCTGGCAGCAGGGAAAAGCAACACAGAAAGCAAAGCTGCGTAATGACCTTTTTTTTTTTTTTCTAGCTCCCAATATAGCTGGAAGGCCAAAGCACATATTAGTGATAAAATTTAATGTTTAATGGCCCTTACTAACTATACACACATTTAAACAAAAGTGAAGCCTGTCACTGAGCCAATTTTCTGATCCCTGTTTGGTTATCTCAGTCCAGAAATGTAAGCATGATTTTACAAAATATTTAATACCAAAAAAACTCCCCAAATTCACTAAAGAGAAGTTAACAGCTCATAGATTTTCTACTGGATAATAGTAAATTGCCAGAAAAATAATGAAATTTGATGAGCTTAGTTTTATCTTGTGCAGCTCTGGAACAGAAGTATAACAGCTTAATAGACAAATGCAAGGAATATTTTTTTTCTTCTTCCCCAGGCCAAAGTCTTGTTTTCTGAGGTACAGAAATAGCTATACCTCGGTTCCCTAAGGGACAGGGCAGTTCATTCAACAGGAGTCTTCACACCAAATGTCTGAACTTACTATGTTTATCTGTGGAGTTAACATTTTTAAAAATATTATTCCTTGAAGATCCCCTACCCCAAAATTCCTGGCTCCAGTTTCTGATTTTAGAAATTAGGAATCTAGAGAAAGTGAAGTAGGAAATAACTACTGGGACTTTCATTGCTTGCTAGGTAAATTTTCTAAAGTACTATTTCATGTGTCTTAAGAGATAGATGACAACAACCTTCGCTTCTTTTTTTTATTCATTACTGTATAATCAAGCATTTTCTCACCTTGTTTTCAAGTGGCTTTTTGGATATAAGAAGAAACAAAGTGAAAAGGAGCAGCAAATAGTCTAGCTTACATATCTGCTACCTATCTATGCATTGAACATACATTTTTTCTATTTAAAAAAACCTAAAGAACGACCATATTGTGGATGGTCAGCCAAGCTAGTGATAACAGAAATTCAGGAATAAGGGCACTGGAGAGCTGTCAGTGAGGCAATAGTTTGCCCTGCTGAGCTCCTATTGTAAGGCACACTACACAAGGGTTCAAGTTCTTGGCCCACCTGTACCAAGTATGTGCAGGTCATCCTCAGGTGTCCATTTAAACCCCCTGCACTAAATTGGAGCACAGCTGTTTACAGGCACTGACCTCAGCTTGGCTGACTTATCCCAGTTGGAACTTAATCAGTGGCTCATTAAAAATTGTACAATTCAGACTGACATGCTATTTCAGACCAGTTTAGCCCCAAATGAATTTGGGTCTCAATCACTGGAGACTAAAAAGAGAAGACTTCTCCTGTACCAGGGCTTTTCATAGGAAGTTAATGAGGAATTCAGCCCTTTTTCTTGGACAGAACTGTTATTTCAAGATCTGCAAGAAGTACTTCTGCATCTGGGGTGACCTCGAAAGTTGTCTAAAGCAACACAATAACAAGATTAGAAGTGCAATATCTTTTGCTCTCAGAATAATTTCCATGCATCCTACTTCTATGCGGCTACTAATGAAAATAAATACTACATCTAAACCAGGAGGTTTAGAAAGTGTAGTTAAATTCATAGGTAGATTTAGAGCTTTTTAAAAAAAATTTAGGCTTCTCAGCATACCTGAGACTAGTGCAATTCCAGTCTAAGTTTTTTCTTAGGTCACAAAATCTCTTATTAAAAATAAGTTAATGCCTTATTTACTTTGGATTCAACAACAAAATAATAATTTACAGCAGCTGTTTTATTAACTTCAGGCTTAAAACCCCAAAATCTTTCTGAAGATCTAAGGTAGGACCATCTTTGATTTCTGTTAAATAAGGAGCATGTCTTTGGACCTGTGGTTTAGGTATAAATATGGTTTTTGAAGTGCATATTTGAAAATATTTTTCTGATTTTACAAATATTTCTCAGCTTCCATTTCAGGTGTCTTTGGAGCACCATTTCTGACAGAAGAATCAGCAAATCAATTTATACGACTTAAACGACAAATACCATATTCTCAGAACTACTGGGACCCAACCAGCAGCCACAATGCATGGGGATACACTGTGGCTGAACAGGTATTTTCTCCATCATCTTGCATCATCTATTGAAAAAAAGGAAGGTAAAGGTCTGGGATTAACACATAACAGTAACCCTTTGGGGCAAAGGAAGGAATTTGTCCTATTTATCAATGTATGCAAAGTTGAATAAATACAGTGTGGGACTACTGAGCAGTATCAAAGATCAGAATATTCTTTTCTGTTTTGATCTACTTCAGGTTAGTGAATCATGGACAGCTTTGAGAGACACAGCACAGTACTACATGGACTTGGGTTCTTTTGCCTTTGATCCTTCGATTGCCAGGTACGATGGGGTTTCTCAATAGTGTTTCACAGAATGCATGCGTGTGCCTAAGTAAAACTGACCAATGTAAGAGAGCTGGCGATTGGGTCCTGGTGCCATAACTTGACACATTAACAAACCCGATAAGAGACATCTTGAAAAATTAAAGAAGATTTGGTTTTACTGTCCAAATGTTATAGTTATTTAAATGTAGTCACTTTATTGTGGCAAGTTCTTTTTTAAGTATGCTTTGGAAGAATTCATTAAAAGCTCAAAGAATATATAATTTTTTTAAAAGTCCACAGAAGCTAAATTGCTGCAATATATCCTACGTAGTCAATTTAAAAAGCAGACAGAAAGCAAATCCTGACGAGAGAACTAAAAGATAAAAAACTCCATCTATTTCAGTAACAAAACTGTATTTGGTGTAGAATAAAAACTCAGTAGAACAAAACAGAGAATGAGACATAGCAGTTGGGAAAACCAGTATTTATAGATCGGCACACAAGTACATGAAGTGTCTCAAATTATCATAGAGAAATTGTTTAGGACTATGCTGAAATGTACACATTTTGGGGACATAATTTTGTCAAATTTAGGGGACAATTGCTAAAAGACTCAGTTTGACAAGCACAGTGCAGAATACACACATTATTCCTGTGAAACACTTTTCATATGAAGATACTGCAGTCTTTTGAAATGGACAGGAGTGGGTGGAACTAAACTCTTACAACTTCAAGTTTCAGTGCTTAACCTAGTTACCTAGACATAGCAATCTGATCAGACTGACTGTAACCACCAACAGGAAAATGGGTAGACTTCTGCTCAAAATATACTTTGAATTGAATATTCTTTGAATTTTATTGGCTTAAAAGTAGCTTTCTTTTTAAAAGTGAGCGCTAAGTTTCATTTTGAAATGTGGCTTTTGAAAAGCATTGTTTTAACAATTTAAGAATTTCATTTGGAGAGTCTCAGACTGAACTTTCTAGGACTGTTCCACCTGAAAGGTGATGTCAGCTTCACTCGTTCTGAGCAGAAGCAAAGTAGAAGAGAATAGCTGTAAGTCGTGATTTCCTTGCCCTCCTGCCAAGCCTTCAGCTGGTGCCCTTGGGTGACTGGAAGGAAGCAGCAGGATTTTCTCCTACAATTTCTAATAGTGATATGGGCAGCAGCTTGCTTGGCTGGCAGCAGTCACTTTTATCTTATGATAAATCTGAGGTTACCTGAAGACAATTTACTCAGTTTTCTGGAAAAAAAGCCAACCTGTCTTTTCCATCAGAAAAATTTATCCACATAGAAAATGCCTAACTACCTCTAATTATTAGTTGTCCAATACATGTGTCTGAAGGCTGGGATCCTGACAGCTGCCAGGCATGCTGCAAGATGAGTTATGCCTCCAGAATGCTAATCCTTATGATTGTCATATGACAGGATTAAAGCCAGTTTACAGAAACACATTTGTAGGCACTCCCACTGAAGCATGTTTATGATTTCAGAAGGAGGCTGGGTAGCTCCCAGACTGAAATAAAGTTCCCAATGCTAATATAACAGAAATTAACATCCAGAGCTTTTATGAAGGCATATAGTAGAAAAGACATCAAGCTAGCAGTTACAAAAAAAGTTACGGATAAAGTAAAACAATGATTTTCAACCTTATTGTTCATGATTAGTGGTATTTCTGAGAGAGTCAAGAAAGGCAAGCCTATACAGCATACACAGGAACCTGGTTAAGGGGCTGTGCTTCCAGAAGAAAACATTTGCAAAAGCTTGCAACTCTGAAGAGTGCAGCTTCTGACAGGAGCTTTAAATTAATTTTGCAAAAATTTTCTAAAAGCAATTTATTCCATCTTTTCTAGCGACAACATCAGATCTTACACGGACATGCTACAGCAGTCTGGGACTCACCTTCAGCAGCAGACAAGGATGAGCTATTAAACCCTACGCGTCTCGTATCTGGCAATGCTAGGATATGGCATGTTATGTATTTGCCATTATGTATTTGATAAAATGACTTTATCTCATCCCACCGTCTAAAACCAAAATTAACACACTAAATCTCTCAATACCACATATTTTGTATTCATCAGTAGGAGTGAGATATAAGTCATGGTAAGCTGAATAAGAAGATGAAAACAAGGAAACCATTAACTTTTAGCAGATTAGGTTAAAAAACCCAAACCAAACCTGTGTTTTCAGATAAAAATAAATGTTTAGTCAAAAAACTGTTTTAAATGTGCATTTGTGCTTCTGTGACCGAAACTCACTTTTTTATTTCTCAGTATTTTACTTCAGCTACTTTTTGAGAGGCAGTTAAGAAATGGAAATCAGTCACTTCAGGTGGGTAAGAGAAATTGAGCACATTTGCTCCAGATTTGGCTAGTAAGAGTATACTTCCTGTACTTTAAGTGTATTTCCATTTTTTCAAGTGCTGGGGTCAAATGAGTAGGTATTATAGTACACATCCGTATCATGTATATGGTTTGCTTTCCACATTTAAACTTCTGTGCCTGGTCTTGAATGCCAAAACTAAAGCCACAGCTCCCACTGTGAGTTGCTTTTTCTTGCTCCATGGAAGTAAAAGCTGGCGAAAACATTGTTCATGGCTCCTTTTCTTATAAAAGTGGTGATGACAAAATGTTTTTCATGCAATGTTCTTAAGTCTGGAAGCTTCCCCATTCCTATCCATTAATCTACCTTATTTCAGTACATCTTTGAAGAACGTACTGGGCTCCCACGTTTCTTTTATGTGTTATTAATATATTGCTAGCAATTAAAAGCTTTTAACCCTGATCAAAATTTCTGCATGGAGAAAGAGGACCTTTTGGGGAAACTGAGATGTATGGTAAACTTAAGGCAGGCAATTTTCCCCCTCATTTTTTATCCCCAAATAGCAGGTTCTGGGTGTTGTGGGTTTGAGGTTCTTTGTGAATATGGACTGTCTACTGACTGGAATGAGTTAGAAGATAATATTGGATCTTCTAAAATGAAATGCATATTCTGTCATTTTGGCAATCTCTGCCATGCTTCTAGGTATGAGATAATCCTTAGGCCACTATTAATTTCTGTGAATAAGACAATGGGCCTGAAATTGCCATTATTCATTAACTGAAGCTGAAAATTCATTAAACACTTGAAAGAGATAAATGAGGTGCAAGTTCAGTATTTGCCATGTAGAATTTCACATCTTTAGTCACACTACTTAATTATGAACAGTTCATTCAAAGATAAGGGGTGACAAATGATGTATAGACTAAAAGACCCCACTAGTTAAACACAATCATGGCCTGTCCCTTCTGTCCCTCTTCCCTGCGCTGCTTGACCTTGGATAAGCGAGCACTCCAGATCCTAATCCTTCCGGTATTTTCCTCAGTAATGGTGCAAGCATGACAGAACCTGAAGCTCTTCAATTTGTAGCAAAAAGCAGGACTGTAAGGATAAGGACTGTACTTTATTCTAAATGGACGTAAAGTAAAAATCAAAGGATCTGCCTCTTCCAGCTGTGCACCTTGTTGGTCCCCAGATTTTGCCACTCTGCAGGCAGGGATGCCCAAGCCACTTGCGCATCAGCTCCTGAAGGGCAGCTGTTTTCAGCCCTGCCTCTCTAATTGATGTTGTTGCTGCCAAGACAGGGGTTTGGGACCTGCTTGAGAATTAGCTGCAGTTTTTGTGCCTGCATGGTAAGTCAAACAAAAATGTGAGTTAGTTCAGGAGTTGATTTGCAAATGGAAAACAGGCATCCCTGGAGTGTGGATGACAAAGTCCACCAATGAGGTGGACAGTAAGACGACGTGTGTCTTACCTCATCTACTCTCAGCTGGTGAGGTAACTGCCCAACCTTTATGAGCCATTTTATGGTTGTCAGCGCCATAAAATTAGAATAACCACTGCCTTAAGTCTATTGCCATGAGGACAGTCTTGCATAAGGCTGGCTTTGTGACCAAAACATCAGACAAAGCCAGGGGATGCAATTTGACAGTTCTGTTGTACTTAGACATGACTAATTCCTTTAAAGAAGCTGTTCTGAAAGCCAGAGCCTCAATCTGCAAAGCTGTAGCTTCAAGCTAATGTCACTAATTCAGATAATTAGTCTTGCTGAATTAAATGGGAAGAATTGTGCATGCATGAGTAGCAGTGAAGGATGAGGTGCTTATTTTTTGTTATCAAAATACATGCCACTCATGAAAATGAGCAAGTGGCTTTCACAGGCATTTGAATGTTAAATTCCTTCCTCTGCATTTATTAATAACCAGGAAAAATATTTACCCTCTGAATTTTCTCCCTGTATTTAGCTTCACATACTGTTTCAGCCCTTTAACACAAGTAACTTTGGACCTCTCTTTGCTGGCTTCTCCAAAACATCTTCATGTTGCCACCAACAGGTTTTATCTCCTTGCTTTTTCTACACAGCACAGACACGCATGCATTACCTTATTGATGACAAACCCAAAGAACTGGGCTAAACTACAGAGAATTTCAAGTACAGTTCTGCTGGTAATGAGGGTGGAAATACAGGCTTCAGGAAATACAGGATCTTTGCTTCTAGTGCAATGGAGAGCAGTTCCTCTAACTAGTTTCTGAATACTACAACTTTTTTGAGGAAAAAACCCCCTCAACATAAACCACAAAAACACCAAAGCTCCCTGAGGCCAGAGACAGCAGAGGTCCTGGGGGAGAGTGGGAATAGGTGGAGGGGAAGAGGGGTCACAGAAATCTGGAGTCAGGTTTGTCCCTGTATAGACATTAACTGGATGGATGCACAGGAAAATCCGCCAGGCAGCCCTGAGTTTCCAACTCTTTTCTGAGTGACATGAGCAGGATGTCCGTCTAAGATCAGCAGAACGACAGAAATCAGATGCCCAAGTATCTCATGGTTAATTACCAGCTCCAGCAGAAGGTCTTCCCCAGCCAAGTCACTTACAGTCTCCCTCCCATGGGGGGTTCTCTGGTGCCAAGTCAGATTTAAATCATGCTGCAGCCCCTTCCTCAGCCAGAGCATTGCCTATTCCCTCAACTACTTGGATCCCTAATTTTGCAAAGCTTAGAAGAACCCAATTACATTTTGTGGTCTCTGTTGCTCTGTGAAGTTGAATGAGAACAGCCCAAAGGTTAAAAAATTACTGTGGCTAGGCATAGGGGATAAACACATAGCTACCCAGACAACACATTTGTGGGAACCTTGCTTTGTTGGAGAACCAGATGAAAGATTCAAGTGCTGTCTGACGTGACAGAAGTAAGAAACTCCATCTTTCCTATAATAATTAGAAAAAGATTAATACTTCATGGGCTTTCTTTTAATGCCTAAAACAAGTCATTCCAACTAGAGCAAATAGAGGAGGCTCTAGAGCCCAGGTGAACTATATATAACCCACGTTACAAACGCAGAATGTGGGATAAATACTAAGACACACTGTTTTCTATAAACTCAGCAGAACAGACAAGTATATAGAGGTAACAAGAAAGAAGTGTATATTTTATGAGCTGAAATGGTTTCTACAAACAGAATGGTGACACTTGGTTTTCAATGAAAGGCCTATACACTAATTCATCACTATGGTAATTCATGTGATTGAACCTGGTCTCATACGATTTTAATGCATAAACCTTTTGAGCTTGTATCACACTATTGTTATACACTTGCTTTGTGCTTGATCTTCTGTTGTCTTAAACCAAAACAGCTAAGACAAAATATTCATCTAATCTATACCTGCTGCTGTAATCCTCAGTGCCAGCAAAAGTGAGCTGTGTTCAAACAGTTTTATGTTTGCTGATTAAACGTACAAACCACCCACCTGAGGCAGGTGCACTGCTGTAACCACTCCATGTGAAGTGGGAAATAAATTATTAGTGTTTTGCATCATCCATAGGAAGCAATGAGATCAGTAATTAGAATGTAAAGATATAAAATTATCCACAATTGAAAAGTTCTGTCAGGAAAAGAAATAAGCATTTTTAGTGTGTGATTATCATCTTAAGAAAACAAACATCAATAATTACTGTACTGCCACAAAGATCGTTGACTATACATGTGTTTCAAACAATATGACATCAAACCTGCAGAGTCTACTTTCCACTAGCTGGAAAAAGAGTAACAACTCTTTATGAGAGGTGAGTGGTATCAAGCTGGATACCTGTAAAGGTGATCTACATGCAGCAACACAGCAAATGCCTGTTCCTTTTGAGCCCAGACCGACGTCACGTCCTGCCACAGCACTGGGTGGGCTGAGCGGTGCCGCTGGCTGTCTTAGAGACGAAACAAATGCTCACTGAGCCCCATAGTGCGGATTTAACCATCATCTCCCCAGGGGAGCAAGCTTTCCCTATGCCAGCATCAGTCCAGGCGGGGTAGGGGAGGAAGGAGAAGGGACAGACTGGCGCATTTCAGCCTTCTAGAATCAACCCATAAAAGCTTCTTTCTCTACAAGGTGTTACAAAGATAGGCAGCTTGGAGTGACAGTTCTTATTCAGCTACTTACTCCCAGTCATACAACCACTGCTAAGGTGATTTCATGCCAGTCACTGCCTCCTTGGCAGGACTGAATGAGCGTGTGAGATCTTGTCTGAATAATTCAACTATGTTCTGGTTGTGATTGAAAGCTGCCGCGCAGCAGGGAGCTAGTTCAAGGAAGGCTTAAAAAAAATCCTCACAATTACTGTCAATATTATCATCATAAATCCAAGGCCCAATTGTGCAAGGTGCCATGAGAAGGCAGTTAGTCTGGCATCCTCAAAATGCAGGTAGAACTGTCTAAGAACAAGGAAACAACCATAGGAAAGAAAGTGAGTGAAAAGACAACCATGGATCTTAGTGGTGGCTGCTCAGCACTGCAAAATAACTGATTAGGTAGGTACTTAGAAGAATAAGTTAAAAAGAATCTTACCTGCAATTTCAAAGATGCTTTGGATGAACCTTGCACAGAAAACTATAAAGTACCGCTTATGTTACCTTTGGTGCAGGGTTTAGACAGGAGGCTCAGTGTTGAGACCTGCCCCAAGCTTTCTGATGGAATGGGCCTGATACCACCCCCACTGTGGGCAGGATGCAGTCTGATTTTTGCTATAGTACCTCAGAAGACTGCCACCAGTACATTATACCAAAGCTACACGTACTGACTTTTTGTTTTGAATTTGGAAGTGCTTACAGAAATGAGGAAAAGTCTGTTTATAAACATTTACTATAGTGAACCTAAGGGGAAAACAAACAAAACAAAAAAACCAACCAACCAAACCCACCACCCCCCACACACACCCAGCACACTTTTACTCAAATATTGTTTGGGACAATTATGTTTTATTAAGTATACAAACAATTAAGTCAGAGTTACTATACTTTGTGGACTACAGAAAACAATTTCCTACAAATAAGGAAATAATCTCCCTTTTCATTACTCAGGGTTACAATGTTCCCTATGCCTTGCTCATCCTCTCTGCCCCAGACTAAGGTCTATTTTCATCCCCTCAATAACTGACAAAGGATTAGATCTAGCCAGAGTACATCCACGGGTACTGTTCATAACAACCACAGATTACTCTGTGCCTCAGTAAAATATTCAGGCTGCCTTGATCTATCAGGTCAACTGTGTCAGGAACAGCATGCACAGCAGCAATTACAAAATAAGAAAGTTACAAAAAAAAAGTCTCTTTCTTTGAAACAACAGCCTTTGTCATTAAGATATGCTAGTTTGAAACCAGGAATGGAAGCTGAAGAATTTTTGGAGAATTGTTTGTCTACCAGCCTCCTCTTTCCCACAGTGAAAGCTCTGAAGCTACGTGGCTAGTGGGAGCAGTGACAACAGAGGACAGGGAATTATTTGAGATGGGCAGAGCCTTCCTTTCCAGGTCTAAACTACCATTGCATGCTTGGAAATGAAGGGGCAGCCAGCACACATGCTGAAAACATTAGGCACGCCCTCCAAAAAAATCAGCTTCTTGAAAAACACTTAATGAGTAAGCAGAGATTAATGCACAAAAACGCTGCATCATCTGCATGTTAGCCAGTTGATTATAAGAAATGTGTCCAAGGAGCAACAGGAATAGATAACTGTATTTGTCTCAGAAGCTCATTGGATAGCCTGGACCAGCCAGGTTTTCTCTGGATCTTTTTCAAGTTGAACTGATCTGCCCTGAAATCTCCTAGCTCAAAACTGCTGCTACTATTAGTCTGGAAAGGAAACTCTGAGAGAAAGGTTTTGAAATTGTGTGTTTTGGTTCTGAGCAAAGACTGAAAGTAACTCATCTATGCCAGTAAGTTGCCTGGCAAAGAACTGGATCTATCCTTTGCAGTTGAGCTTGATACGAGTGATATGTCTTCTTTTACAAGTCCTGCAGCATCAGGTCTTGATCAAGTTAAAGAGCTAATTTTACCATCCTCTAAAATTGGACATCCTGAAGTATATATGTTTATACAGAAAATGGTTCACAGCACTGAAGAGTACAGACATGAATTCATTATCTTTCTAGTACAAGATCATACAATGTGTAACAGGACTACCAATCATTATGTCCAATGAAAATAATGGATTATAAATGTTTCTGTCTCATTATCTTGTGACAGTATTGTTATTAACTTGTTACTACACAACAGTTTTATGGAAAGACTCCTTGAGGACAGGCAATATATATGCCTGACTAATTTTTCTTTCTTTTCCATTGCTTGGATAGCATAGCAAACAAGTGTCCTAGATGGAAGGGACCACTCAGTGATTGCTGAACTGAGGGCTTTATAGTTCTCCAAACTTGCATTAACATAAGTAAATATATACCACAGATTTTTTTTTGAACCCAGAAAAGCTGGTTGTTAAGACATCATAACAGTCCACAGTGAGAACATGGTTTTGCAGAAAAAGGTTCTAAGTGTCATGGAATTACAATGTGGTAATAAGATCTGAGGTATTTTTCAGCATGTATGGGATATGCTGCTAATCTGATATGCCAGTGCCAGACTGTCCCTCCAGAAACAATTAACAATAACAGCTGCACGGGTACTTCAGCAGTAGAAACACTGGAGAGTGATGAATCCATGCAAAGCTTGCCCAGGTAGACTAGAAAGATCATTAGAATAGACAGATACATTAATAGACTAGCAGTGTATTCTTAGTGTGTGAAGTTCAGTTTTTCAGTTTCATCTCTTTCCTGGGCTCAGTGTCAGTGGAGAATGTTTGAATAATTTCAAGGAAGTCAGAGTTATGATTTTTGCCAATTGTTTTTATGTATCTTTTTAATTTGACAGCTTTTATGTATTTTTTAATATTACAGCTTTTAGAAACTACAGAATCGTATTTTACTGTAGAGTGCCTAGTTGCAATTTTTCCTGCTTATCATATTGTGTTGTCTTTGTTTCTAAGGGGAATGAGCACAGCTCCTACTGAGTATTCACTTCATTGACCAGCAGAAAAACAATTAAAATTCTTCAGCTCACAAATACTCATGCATGGACACTCATGCCACTTGAACTCGAGCTGAAACTTGAGAACGAAGACAGGCTACTTAAATTTCTACTTACATATGCATAAATATCCACCTAAATTACCTGAATTCCCTTCCATGTTCTAGCAGAGCTGCTTTTAGCAGTAGCTCACAGCCTTGTGGCCACACTTGGCATGCTTACATGGTAATACTTTGAGCACTTTCAAAGGAGATCAAGTTAGTCAAAAAGCTATGAAAATAACTTAAATTTGCAAAATTATTTCATTAAACAGCCTTGTAAAAAAGCCAGCCACCACTAGTGGTTTTCTAGGCTAGAACAGCTTCTGGACAGTTTTGTTTTTTTCTGTAAAGCTCCAGCTTGTTTGAATTAACTGCACAACTGACTACTTCTTCTGCATACTATTACCATAGCTGTGAAAGATCCTTCCAAGAAGAGCCTCGAATTTTAAAAGCTACATGGGAAGACTCAAGAGTTGTTTCTTACATGACAATGTCAGTCATGAAAGTCATTCTTCTGCATGTCATTTGATAAAACCCAAGTCTCAATCCTAATGCCTTCTGTAAAGCCCAAGATCACCCCTCAGAAGTAAGCATTAGTCAATATTCAGCCTAAATCAGTTGATTACTATCATGCCTAGTCTCAAGAGTTAGTAGTGAGATGCATGTATTTTTCTCATTCAGAGGCTTGGACAAGTGTTGCAGTCAATTTTTGAACTGGTATCCAGTAGAGAATTCAGCAAATAGAGACATTTCACATTGAAAGGTCAATGCTGATGTGTCTGGGAAGACAGCTGAGGAAAATGGAGGTGCTACTCCTTGGTAACTCCAAAACAGTTAAATAAGCTAGTTAAATAGCAGATATGGGACATAACATGCTACAAGAACACTCCCCCAGCTTCCCCTCCAAAAAGGACAGCGAGTCTTTATTTAGTGAGAACACATCCTCCTGAGCACATCAGAAGGAAATATGATTTGGTATGGTAAAAACTGAATAAAAAAATAAGCCAGTGTCTGTTTCCAGGAGAGCAGATCAGCCACGGGAGCAAGTGGGTTTGGCTGGGAAGAGCACGTCTCCGGCAGATACAGCCCAGAGCACGTACAAGCACAGAATCGCTCAGGAGGGAAAACATCTGTACGAGGAAGCTGGGAACAGGAAAGTGGAGAGTGACCTTTTAGATTTAGTTTCAGTAGATTTGCAGCAATTTCCTTGCATTTCATCTGAACTGGCTTTTATAAACTTTTGTGCCGGTGCTCTCCCTTTTGGACGCTGCAGATGAATCCTTTCAGTCAGAGTTCACTTGAACCTGGTGAATGCTAGATAGCAGGGAAGTGTCCAGGCATCTCACACTAAAGTGCATGGAAAAATAATGATAGAAAAGAAGTCCTGCCTACCGTGAGAGTATAGGCCCCATAACATCTCTAGCATCTGGGCTCAAGGCTGAGCAGAATCAACTAATTCTGGCTTTCTTGCCTTTCCTGACATAGATTCACATACCTACATACGTCTGCTTGTTTTACTTGCCCTGTCTTCACCCCAATAAAACCAGATGAACACTGCCTGCTATTGAGCTATCAGCAGTACCAAGTTCAGGTGTTACAGCATCAACCATGCAGGGGAACAATTGATCCCCAGTGTTTGTCTGTCTGGGATAGCACTACAGCTAAAATTAAACAAACAGCTAGCACTTTGCACCAGTAGGACAGCAGCAAATCACCAAAGATAAGCCCTTCTCAGGGTGTTAATTCAGTTGAAGTCCAAGAGTCTGAGGACAGATGATATTCTTTAACTCTCTACTTTGATTCCAAAGTAAAAGGAAGACAGATCCAGGTTAACTCTGCTTCTATCTGCTTAGACCAAGGCTTAGCCTGCATGGCTTGCAAAGTGAAAATAAGAACAAAAATACCACACAAAACCTGCCAATGCCCCCCCAAACTGCCTTAATAATCTATTATTGTACTGTCCTTTGACAATGACCAAACAGAAGAAACTAAATAGGAAAAATGACCAAATTCAAAGGCTTGGAAAGAATTTCTCTCTCAAAAAATGGCTGGATTTTTGACTAATCCCTTTTTCATCCCAACTATTTCATAAATAACAGGCTTTCTTACATTCAAATTCCCCTTCATTTATTCTTTTTTAAATTAGTGAAACAGCCCTGGCCTTTGGCTTTTAATTTCACACCAGCTCAAAGCAAGAATCAAAGTTTCCTTTGACTGCAGCCCAGCTGCAGCCTGCCACAGTTCAACAGCTCCTCAACAGTGGTGTTGTGACCATGACCTTTAAAACCTTCAGAGTTTAACAATCTTGCACACAGAGCGCTCTTTTCCAGGAAATTGGTTCACACACTGCCCCTCCAAAAGCCTTCTTTCCTCCTGCTTCTTGTGACTTGCATTAGTCTTTTTTTTTTTTTAATTTTTTTCTTTGGCTCAAGACTAATATGGGGAAAGCTGGGCAATTTAATCACCCAGCAGAGTGCTTACCATTACACGAACAATGATAACAGTGTGTCACTGTACTGCTTTCTACCTTAAGCAGGATTAACGGAAGGAGGCAAGCCTGCTGAAAAGAGATCACAGAGGAGACTCCAGCCTTTATCCAAAAAGGGCTCAGACAGTGCTCTGGGATTACACACCTGGCCACTGGTGTAAATAGCTGCCTTCCTGGTGGGAGGAAGCAAAAAAGAAATGGGAAATGGCATCACCCCGCATTAAAGCTTTACCTGCTGATGAAACTGGGGCAAGGTTATAGGTTTTGCGTACTTGCAGACCTGAAATGGAGTGAAAACAGACAGGGCAGAGCAGACTCAGGGAGGGTCAAATCAGAGTTGTGTTATTTAAACAAGGAGCAGAGTGTTTGTGATCTCCTGTTTTGTGTTACCACCAGCCAGGAGAGGAGAGGGAGAAGCCAGCCAGGGCTCTGGAGAGGCAGCTCAGCCTGCGCCTGGGGGACCCACAAGAGGCTTCAGAGGAAGCAGAGATGGTCCGCCCTTCATTTGAACTCGCAGGAGTCGTGCAGTCTTGTTTCCAAAGAAACCTAGTTAATCAGGGCTTTCAGGTGTCATCACGGAGAAGAAATCTGTGCTGGGGGCATCGCTCCTCCTTTCTGTTCCCGGCTTCCCTGCTTCCCTGCTGTCCACCACCCAAAGGGGTTTGAGGGCCCACCCACAAGACAGTAAAGCTCCCCAGGGCATCCAAGGCACTTGGAATTGGGTCCTGGGAGGCTGGATTTCGGTGGAAGAGGGGTTGGACCCAGCACACACGTCTATTCACATCAGGCTATCGCTCAGGTAGCAAAAATAATAAAAAAGTTTTTAAAAAAGGCCATTTGATAACTCTAGCAATTCCCTCCTTTGAAAACCTCTGACAACCCCCATTGCTTAGCTCTCAGAAAGCAACTCCACCTCAAAAATCACTTCTTCAGAGAATGGTTACAGCAAAGAGCAAACTCCCTATTTCTTCTTACACTTCCCACACAGAAGTGTCAGAAAGGTACTGCCAAAACATTTTCTATGATGACTGGCAACTTGCTTGTATGCCAAGAGAAAGGAACTTGTAAGAACACACAAAAGTGTAATCTTGCCATTCCTTGCCTTTAAAAAGTTTTTAAAAAATGGTAACTACTTTTAGTTGAGTTTGAAGAAGAGAGCTACACTGTATTGGTTCTACTTTTTATTTTAATCTTAAGCAACTCACCCATGTTTAGTCTTCTGCCTAGAAGATGAACAAGAGTTAGAAAATACCAGGCACAGGTAAAATTTAATTAGCTAACACTTGCTTATTATCCTAGACTACCATTTTACATTCCCCCTGCCCTGTTTAGGAAATGATGGTGTTTCTTCTGCTGTTCAAGTGTTATTTGTGTACAGCCCCATCATCACTTTGTCAAAAGCAAATGTCTGAGGTGAAGAAAGAAGTCTGCACTACACTAATTGCTCATTGATACTCTAGTTGTTCTTACCAGGCTTTGACTAAAATCAGTTATAAAAGACACCGTAGACCAGTACCTCTATCCTGCAAGAGCCAATTTAACTGTTTCCTCCTGTTGATAAGCAGGTTTCTCACAGACAGAAGAAAGAGCAGCTGATATCCAAGCCTTGAGGTATTTCTTCTAAAAATAACCCAAAACTATTTTATATTTGATGGCACAACTGTATTTCCTTAAATCATGTGCAGAGATAGGAAAGGTCTGTGATTTAGGAGTGATAGCAGAGACAAGGAATCTTATGTCAACATCCTTTGTCCAAATCCAGTTTCATAGTGATGAAAAGGTGTCACTTAGTGATCTCTCTACTTGAAATGGATTTATGGTAAGACATTCGATAGGCAGGCGCTTAAAATAGAAAAGCTTTTCTTACACCTGTGGCAGCTTCAACTGCACTTTTTCTGTGGATAAATAGAATACCAATGATATCAGTTCAGACAAATAAATCAGCCCATACTCTATTTTGAAGGGATAAATCAATCTAAGGGAAAAAAAGAAAAACAAACCACCAAAAAAACTTCCTCCCCCTACCCTGCATCTCTGCTACCACAGTAGAAACTTCTGATACACAATTCCTCCAACAAACTCCATTTCCATTCTAGAAAAACAGCAAACCTTCACAACACCTCACAGAAAGGTGGTCTCAAGCAGCAGCAGAGGAACATATAGAAAAACTAACCTCAAATTATTTGCTTTCCAGACTGTAATTCATGGTGATTTGTTTCTTCTGAAAAGTTGCTTCCCACTCGACCTCCCATCCAGCTCTTACATCAGTTCCCCAGCTTTGGGGATCTTTGCAGGAACAGACATGAGTCCACTGCAGGCAAGCAGAGGCATTTCTTGAGCCATGACTTATCAGGGGCATGACATCAACAATGTGTGCTTAGGCACACCTGTGTAGTAAAGCTACAGATGAAGAAAGTGAAGCAATGCTGTTCTTGATACAGGCTTACCCTTTGGAGAAGTTAGGAAGATGCTCTGACACAGCTGAAGAGCTGTAGAGCATGAGACAAAAGCAGGAAAGGGGCAATGGAGATGAATCATCACCTGCTCTCAGTTTGCAGTCCCTCCAGTCTTGCCTAATTCCCCTGCAATAGACACATTGGAGCATCTGAAAACAGAATTAATCTTGTGAGTAGCATTCCTCATCCTGCTTTATGCAGATACCACTTCTAGAGTTACAGAAAACAGTGGAACTGAGATCACCTTGAAATTGAGGTGTACTGAAGCTACTAGTGCTGCACTTACAGCTTAAAAAATCCAAACAACAAGAAAAATGCTCATTGTAAGCTGCTGGACCCAAACATGGTCTTCAAGACCCTTTTCCCTTTTGTAGTCAGGGAAGTTCTTTTTTAAGCTGAGTAGTAATTAATGTTGAAGGAAGGGCTCCAGGATGTTAACTAGTTCACGCTACCTCTCAAAGGTTGGGGAAGAAAAAATAGGGAGCATCCTTCCACACACAGCCAGCTGTGCTCATGTTATGTAGCTTATCTTTCTGGTCCCTTCCTTACACTGAAGTCTGTCAGAGAGTAGGCACATGTGGAGGGCTGGCCTGACTGAAACCCAGGAAACCCACAGGAAATATCAGGTATTCAGGTATATTTGTAACAGGCAAACTATTTGCTCTGACAGTGGCTGCTCTACTTTTGTTTTGTCTTCCCTAAAGAATTTATTTTTTAAATGGCTTATTTTTAGGTTTGGCTTATATATTTACTAACTGCAGCCAGAGAATTCTAGCTCACTAATTTACATGTGCTTAGTATTTTTGCACTTTTCCACATGAGGCATCCTGTGGAGACAGAGGAAAAGGGGAAAAAAAATGATTCCAAGTATGTTGCCTCTCTGAAAAACTGCTTTAAGATTGTTATTTTTACTGCACAGACCCACACCCTGTTAACCATCATAGTAGCAGGCTGCCTTGACTAGAAATGTTTCCCTTATTTTTTTCCGGATTGCCAATTAGTGTCCAAAGGAGGGCAACAAAGATGGTGAAGGATCTAGAGGGAAAGACGTATGAGGAGAGGCTGAAGTCCCTTGGTTTGTTCAGCCTAGAGAAGAGGAGACTGAGGGGAGACCTCATCGCGGCCTACAGCTTCCTCACGAGGGGGAGTGAGGGGGCAGGCGCTGATCTCCTCCCTCTGGTGACCAGTGACAGAGCCCGAGGGAACGGCATGAAGCTGCGACGGGGGAGGTTCAGGTTGGATATCAGGAAAAGGCTCTTCACTGAGGGGGTGGTCGGGCACTGGAACAGGCTCCCCAGGGAAGTGGTCACAGCACCGAGCTTGACTGAGTTCAAGTAGCGTCTGGACAACGCTCTGAGTCATGTGCTCTGCTTCGGCTGGTCCTGTGTGGAACCAGGAGTGGGACTCAATGATCCTTACGGGTCCCTTCCAACTCAGGGTATTCTATGATCCTAATTAACTGAGGCCACATTGCAGAGGGCACGGTGCCATTGCTGCTTGCCCACCCATGGCCCTAAGTAAACATTAGAAATTAGTCCCACCCAAACCCCACTGCCAAGTGTGTTTGTGCAGGTGTCACCAATTAGGGCAGAATTTAGCCTGCAGAAAATGTCCCGCTGTACAGGCCAGAGAAAACTGACAGGTTGGTTTGGGGAATCTCACAGGGATGTTTGTAAGGCTGCTTGCAGATAGGCTTAGGGTCAGGGGGAATGAGCTATTTATTTCTTTTCTTTGGGAAGTGAACATCCCTGGTGTGTGTACTGGGTCTAGCTAGGATGGAGTTAATTTTCTTCATAGCAGCCCGTGTAGTGCTGTGGTTTGAATTTGTGACAATACCTCTTTTTCAAGGTCAAATTTCACCCTTTGCCCCTGCCTCATCCCCTTTCCTAGAAGCAATGCATCACAGAGCTGCAACTCACGTCTGTCCTACCTGCGTGAGGGCTTCTCTGCTTCTCAGCGCTTCAGAGGAAATAGATGAGCACATCAACTCATTTGTGGCAACTTTTTGTAAACTGTGAGGAATGTGTGGCCATATGGAGTGGCGCACTGAGCTAACAGACTGGTGTGAATCCTCTTCTGGGAAGCCAATCTCTCTGTCAAGAAAAAGCAAAACAAAGGAACTTAGCAAACATGCACCCAGGATTCTCCAGATGATAAAAGCTCAAAAGAAGTGGCACTACCTTGCATATGCTGTGTGTAAGCATAAGGACAGTTGCTTCAGTATAGCTGGCATACAGTAACTTGAAGCATAATAACCCACTACGCTGTAGTTTGCTGTCAGTAACTGCTCTGGTTGCAAAGAAGGATTTCAGCTACAGAGCTTTCCCTGTGGTTTTGATGAGAGACCGTAGCTCTCAACCATGGGGCAGCCCTGCTCATTTCAAGGAGCGCTACCTCCCGTGCCATCAATGATGCTTTAGACGGTATTTTAAGTCTTTTCCCTTTTCTAGTGCTTATCAAAGGACTAAAAGATGACCGTGAAGATCTACAGGGACACTTGATTAACAGGGGAGAGGAAGACAAAGGATGCATAAATCAAGGAGAAAAAGTCTTTAAAGACAGGTTGAGACTGTAAAGTAACATGCTTACATGAAAGGAGATGCCAATAGTTAACATTTCATTGAGGGAGCTCTGGCTTTAAAAATTTGGAGGGCAGCATGGAGAGTGTTTCTAATATTTCAAAACCAACTAGTACAATTTAACATTTAACATTTAATAATATTAAAAAACACACTGAAAGAAAGGAATTTTAGGTAAAGACTCTTACCAGCAACTATCCAACCTGTTTGAGTTGTACCTTGTGGTAAACCATCAAACCCCACCAAAATCTGCAACTTCCATATATTATATCTTTTTTTTTTTTTTTCCCAACTGTGCCATTTCCACATTGGCCTGCAAATTATTTCTGTGACCCCCAGACTGTGACCAGAAAGAGCTGTACAAATGCTTTTTAAAATAAATATTTGAGTTAAACACTTATTATAAAAGTTATTTCTGGTAAATGCTAAATTATCCTCATATTTATTATTTTGTTAGTAACTGCACTACAACTAGCAAGTAATGGCATCTTCAATTGGATAAATCCAATTTTCCAGCATTTTGTTGCTGGCTGTACAATTCCTAACTTCTCCCTCTGATAAAGCACTTTCCTTTATTCAGCAGACAAAAAGTAAATCTTACAGATTTCTGTACAAAAGCTACAATCTATTTTACTTTTGAAATTAGGAGAAGTATTTCTTGGATTTTTTTTTTCCAACTGTCTGGATAGGATCTAAGACTGAGAGTTAAGAGGAAAAAACCTGAACGGATGCACTTAGGGATTCAACCTAGTATTCTCTCACTTTTGTATCAGTATCCCAAAAAGTTACTCATTCCTCACAGCACACAACTACAGCTTCTTAAGGTCAGAAACTTGATTGTCTCATAAGGCACTTATATTTTCATGCACAGAAGACACAAGTGAATATCCTTATTAACAATTCTACACTTATTGGTAGGAGCCACCCCCCATGTACTTTAAGACATCTCTGCCATATTTTGGCATGAATACAGGGACCCAAATTTATCAGTTTCCAAAATCAGAAGCCTTCTCATCTTCATGCCGTGTGGCTTGCTTCCTGTAGCTGTTCCCTTTTTAACATCAGCCTAATAAATCTTTATGGAGGCCAGGCAAACAGCAGAAGAATATCATTTAAGGAACAAGACTGCCTTGACCAGCAAAGAAGAGGGAGTGCAACGGATCTTAATGACCCTTTTCTGTGTCTGATTCCGAGTGCTGTGAAGTTGTAATGCAAACATTGAACTGTCCTGAATTGAATGAAGTCAAGATAATTCAAGGACAAAAACTTGTTGGCAGCCAATACAGATATTTGAAATCTTCTCAGCAGTTCTTTAAAAATCTCATTACAAGCTGGAATGGGTATCATTCCTTGTGGTGCTCCTACAATCCCTCAATTTCTTCATTGTTTCATTATGTGTGTTCTGAATACAGAGATGGGATCTCCCACAGATAAACTACAGAACCATGTTGGATACAAGATATCCATAAATAATTATTTGGTTAGTTTATTCACTGAAAAATCACTCCTGCCTGAAATATTTAAATCTGGATATCACTCCAAACAAGGAACAGTACACAAAGGGCTTCGGTGAGTTCTGTAGCATTATGACAAGACTGTTGTTACTTCTAATTCAAATCCAGTGTTAGTACTTGACATTTTAATTTTCTTGAAGATGATAGGTAAGCTAGAATATATGGTATGTGAACTCTTTCTTCTTTTATCACCCCTTATTACAGCTACAAATATCCCGCTAAGAAGCAAAGTATCAAAGCTGCACTTTGAAATAAATTGCTGGACTTCATTTTATGTATCTAAACCAAAAAAACCCCCAAACAACCAACCCAAAAAAGTATCTGGTAAGTAACTGAAAGCATAGTTTTGGATTAAAAAATGATCTTGTCTTGCATTCTATAAACAGCAGGATTGCTTTAAAACAAAAGAGATGACTAATTTTCTGTCTACCATGCATGCATTTAGAACTTGTTATTGCTGGTTTACTCAGGGAGGGAATTTATATGTTTTCTTTGGCTGTATTGCTAAAGCGAAGACTATGGTTCAATTGAGAAAAATGGCTGTGACTTGGGAGCCCAGTGGAAGAGAATGGGGAACCCTCTGCCCTGCAGAAGACTGGCTTTTGCATATCAGCTTAAAATAAGCTCTTAATGGGGACAGAATATTCTGTAGCAATCATTGCAAATTCTGTGACATTATTAATACAAACGTTCTGCAAAGATAATGGCCAGTCCTGCTTATCTGCCATAGTAATTAAAAAGCTCTAATAAAATAATATTGAGATAAATTTCAATGTTTTGTATGATGGAGCTCCTCACAGAAAAGTCATTTTTTTACAGCTCGGGCTTCAACTTGTTACTCATTTTTGAAAGCTAATGCCGTGCTAAATTTTAATAATATGGCTAGTGCACATTTCTATGCTGCATTAATTCTACATTTACAAGTCCACAGAAGATGCCCACAAAGAGGGCAAATACAGGAAATATCATCTGCAACTGGAGCCAAGTTAAAACTATTCCTATCACAACAGCAGCATTTTCATTAGTTAGTACTATTCTTGTCCAGCATTGGTATGCATTAAATTATCGTCATGCTTCCTTAGCTCTCCTCCTTCCCTAGAGAAGTCCATGGATCTAGTTGACACTCTTGTAGGACTTACCACTTCTACAGAATACTAAACAAAGATCTAAATAATTTCTTTCCCCTGGCATCCTAATTAGGACAGTATGAAGTTCTACGCTCTCAAGTCATAAAGTCAGTGAAGAACCAGAATGGAGTTTGCTACATTTGCATGAGCAGTTACCCTTCTTTTAACATGACTTTTTCATTCTGTGTCAGATTTAGTGCAAAACCCTGCCATAACCAAATATGTGCAAAGGTCTCCATAATCAGACAGGAAGATTTTTGCTGGTGACACAGAACTGTTTTGATACACAGTCTCCTTTGCCTAGGAGACTCCTGTTGCTAGAAAGCCTGGAAGCTTTAATTTTGCTTGGCTGGTTCATGAGCAGAGTTGTGGCAGGGAATAGAAAGAGGCACTAGGATACACAGGGAGGGGGAAGAAAATATAATCTCGATGCCAGCAAGAGCAAACTGCTGGTAAAGCTGATCTTAAATCTTCTTCCTAGGTGGGAGACTATAACAGAAAACAGCTGAGATTTTTACCTTGGAAAATGCAGGTGAACTGGAAAGGATATTAGAAAAAATTACAACACTAGAAAAATAATGCAGATTGTACTTCACTGATATGGAAATATGCAATAACAGCAATTAAATTAATGTGTGTGTCTACTGAAGTAGCTGATTTTTTTCCTCATTTGCAATATATTACCTAACCAAAGATATCACAGGATTAGATCAAAAATACAGAATGTTGAATGAAGAACTCAAATAGTTCTATCAAACTTATTTATGATCTTGCAGTGAACTCTACTCATAAGAGACACCAGAAAAGGTCACAATGTTGAGAACACAACTCTTAAATTTTGTGCATGTGTTTTCAAAGGTGTGGAGTAAACTAGTTCCACAGTTCCAAAATTAGGGTATATTCAGGACCATGACACCAGCAAAACTAGTCAATTCATAAACCAGTTTTTCAATGTAAAAGAACGTTGCAGTGACGTGCTGTAAGCAGTGGTAGGATTTCAGGTCAGGAAAGAGAAGCTGAAGTTTTCTTCCCAACAAGAGTTTTTTGGTCCTCAAATGTTTTTAAGCTGCGGAGGGTTTTTAGTTCATATGAACCTAAGACTTTGCACAGCTTTTCAGTTTGATGGGGGGCATTGAGAGGGATGAGCATTATGTGTATCCACAGCTCAGAATAGTCTGTATGTGGGTACCTGGGCCAGTCACTAGCAATACATAGAACAGAGAGTGAAGCCCTTCTCTACCAAACTTAAAGTCTTCTGATTTCTCAGGCTGCATCTATTATTGTGACTGTTTCTTTTTCAAATGAAAATTCCATTATGGACTGATAATTCTTTACCAATAACACTAATACTGGAGTATTCCAGGAAAAAACTTCAGTGAGGTTTTAAAACAACTCTTACCAGTGTTACCACTCAAATGGCAATAAAAACTTTCTGAACAGAAATGCAGTTTAGAAAGCCAACATTGGTTTATTCAGCGCTGGGTGCATGGGGGATCTCTCCTCCTAACACGCACACCTAGCCTTTAATCCCTTATACATTTATACCCTTAGGTTACAAAATCATTACAAAATTACATTTACATCACATAGTTACCTTATTGTGACTAGTAAAAAGTTTTCTCTCTTTGATTTAAAGCTATATGCTTAGACAAATTCAAAGAGCATGCCCAGTGAGGGGTGGTCATACCTCGAAGGCAGGTAGCTTTCAGAATGGAGGTGTGTTTTGGTATTATAACTAGATCATAATGAACAAAGTTCAGTCAAAGGACATGATTTTGACAGAAAATGAAATATTACTTGTACCCACTGCCAGCTACGTGCTTTATCTATTCTATTGTCCATGTCAGGCTGGGGCTATACAATGGACATAATTGGCAGGCACAAATTGGTTAGCAACATCAAACAAAACACGATCACCCAACCATCACCATACCATTCTGCTCAGAATGTTCCCTTCCCATCACCATGATTATCCATTTGGTTACACCAGCAATTTATAATAAGAAAAAAATCGAGAAGTTTCTGACCAGCCCTAGTGACAATTTGCAAATACAAGTAGTATCCTCTGGGAAACAGAAGATGTGAAGATCAAGCTGCATATGCAGATAGTGGATTATGGGGTTTTTTTACTCGTATGGACCTGGAATGGACCTCCTGGATCATGAAATCCAGTTCCCAGGCATGCACGTGAAAGCACAATCTAATGAGGTTCACTGTGTAGATCTGAAGCCCATTCACAAAAGTGAACAGAAGGCTCTATGTTCCAGCATCAAACCCTTTATAGGAAAATGGGTGAGAACTCAGAATTCAGATAAAACATGAAATCTCACTTCAACACTGAGTAGCAGATATAACTCAGCTCTTAACTGACTTCATTTTTGTTGGCTGCATTTTTTAGTGGTGCGGATAGGCCTACAAGTGCATTATGAGACAAATACATTCTTGAATTTCTATCACCATTCACTTCGCATAATTTTTATTATTGCCTAAAGTGTACCTTTTGAAAAATCTAATTGGTGTAAAGATTCACTAATAATTTACCATAACAAACTTTCTTACATTCCTTCTCCCAGTGCTCCATCTCCATGCAATCTCACTGCAATTCTTCCCCAAGGTAACTTAGTACTATACATACATAAAAACACAATCTACAACTGAAGAAACTGCTGATTTTTGGATGGGTTTTGTATTTCAGACTAGCCTTGCACTCTTTATGTATTTACCCAGAGGTGTATTTTACCTGCTGATGGTGTTCTTCCCTACATCTCTAACATTAGAAGACTAATCGCATTAGATACAATGCATGCACTCTCTTCTACTTCATCATTATTCTGCTGGCAGATAACAGTGAACAATAGCTGAGGGATCCTCAAAGGCTTCCATTAAGTGCTGATCAAATGCTGGCCTCGTTTTTCACATAGGCGAGTGTATTGGTGGTAAATAAGAAATAGAAGTAACATAAGTTGAATATGGATAAGCTGGAAATATTCCCTGATACGATCAAACCCAGCTGTCTGTAAAAGGAAATGATGCAGGCCTTATCGGCTTTGATTTTGAGATGGAGGAGCAATTTTCATCTGTGTATCTTGGGAAGATCATTAACCTTACCATAGGGTTACGCACACAAGTCCCCATGCTCAGACTTGAAAGGGCATGGATAACCAACCTCTTGAAATATGTACGCTAATGCGTATGTAATGAAATACGTACACATCTGTTGCCATGCTGGCTGCGTCGTCGCTATCATCTTTGAAAGCCATCACGGCATGCTTCACAGTCGCTGCCCGACTTCAGCACACTGGTTGGTGCTCGGTTTTATGCGTGGACTCCTCCTGCTCAAGCACTTCAGGAGCTTTGGAGAATAAGAGTTGAACAGAATGTCCATCATTAGACAGTGACTTTAAGGGCAAGCAGTACCTTTAGGCACCAATGGAACAAGGTTTACTGCTAGTCTGTTTAAAAGACTGACAAATTGCTCATAGGGATTAAAAAGCAAAACCAAGAAGAAAATAAAAGTGAGTATAGCAGAAGAAACATGGATTACTTTCAGATTATTAAACTTCACAAAATAAAATACGCAGGTCCTGACTGCTCTGCATTTGGAACCCAGGATAAATGTATTTAAAAAGTAAGGGGCAATGATGCAGAACAAAATCGCTCTCATTTGGGCTCCCATCGTGCGAAATGGTCCCAGTGCTCCATTTGCACTTGAAAGACTCAGAGCTTTCCTTTCCTCCAGAACATCTGGGACAGGCACATTGGTTTAAGAAACACGTCATTATTGCCAATTTTAGTTGAAACGCGTTTTGTTTCCAACCGCCATTAGTAAGTGGAAGGGAGTAGGTTCACAGAAAACAAGTTTGTGATGGAAAATTAAAAGGAAGTAATTTTGGAGGGGCAGGAAAGAGGAAGACAATTCATGAAGAGTACTCCAGGAATAGCTTCACACAAGACGCCTTCTTGAGATTAATGAATTTGTTGTACATGCCCATAATTATTTCCATTCGCATGGAACAGGTCCAGCTGCTTTCAGCATACACAAATGAGAAGCAGAAGGAAGCAGAAGAGGAAACAACCATATTTTTGTTACGTCCAACAGTTAGAATCACTGGATAGCAAATAAATTATGCTAAGCACAATTAAACACAGAATTAACAGTAATCATTTGTAACATAACACAACAAGACAGCTGAGATAAATGAGAAGGGGCTTGCATTGCATCATATTGAGAAACTGAATGATACATTGCCAAGATACACGTTTACAGAAATATCAACCTGAGGTCAAATAACTGATTGGCTTCTAGCGGTACGTGTATTCATCTATGCCTTGTTTGTGGCTGTTTCTAATACCTTCCCCTGGTTTTGTGTGTGTTAGAAAAACTCCTACTCTTGAAATAACTACTATTTTAGTGTTACTAGGGGCAGGAATGCTAGTGTAAATCCATACTCAGGGGCTGATGTTTAGTTATTACTGAGTTATTACCTGTGCTGGGTAAGAGATGGCATGGCGACAAATAGCAGCTGCCACTCTGCTTTAGATCACGCTGATCTTTAGAATGCTGCTAGTGACAGCAAAACAAGAGGGAAATATTTCCCCAAAGTAAATTCAGTCAGGGCATGCCTGCACAGTACCTTGTGGACAGGTGCAAGCTTGGTCCGCGTGTGCTCCAGGGCGTTGTGCAAACGACTCTAATCCAAGAGCCACATGTCCCCATTAAAGAAGTCCACGGGCTGGGCTTGGCTCCTCAACAGGTCGTAAAAGCTTGGGCCTGTGATGACAGTAATACAGGCAACTCGGCTTTGGGCAGCTCAAAGTGCAAGCACAGCAAACGCACGTAAGCCTGAAAGGTACCATTTAGGCTTTCTCAAAGTTACAGCTATATTAGCTTGCTATGGTTCAGGTGCTTGCACTTGTTAAAACAAATCTCCTTCTTCTGTTGCTATAACAACTCTCTTGCCTCTCTATTTAGCAATAGCATTGGCCCAGACTTTAGTCTTGTTATTTCTTTTATTGCATTCTGTGCTGTCTTTCAAAGATATTTTAGCTTGCCACAGTGGAAAAGCAAACTATCACCTTTCATTGGACAATCTTAAGTCTCAGGCTCCTCATGGAAGAGGACCAGAGCATGCCCCAGCTCCCTCGGAAGAACTGGGCCCAGGTTTCCATTGTATGGTGGGGATGATTTCCCAAAAAACCGCAGAGCTGAGTTACTGCCGTAGCTTGCATCCAAATGTAGAAGCTGAGGAGTACTCCTGGGAGCTAGAATAAGTAGACATAGAGTCTGCACACCTAATATGCCAAAAAGATTATATGGATAACCTCTAACATTAATGTGTTTAAAAGCTAGCCAGAGTGATACTTTTGCTTTGCCTTCTTAAGTTGCAGTCATTCCTGCTCAATGCAAGAAAAAAAGACACCAGCTTTCAGGACAAAGCTCTTGAACATGATCACGCTGCAGGCAATCCCTGAGGATGTAATAGAGCATCTCTGGGCGAGGAGGAGACAGGGAACCTGAGACAAATTATGTCCACACCAGGCCCACTGCCAGCAGCCTGTGGGACGTTCCTCTCAGGGTGAAACAGCACGCAGAGGAACCACCTTCCAGCTTTACTGCTTCATTAAGTCTCCACCAAGGGGCTGTTGTTCCTGTAGAAGCACTCTTCAGGCTCTGGCTTTCAGCAGTGTTTTATTTTCTGTGTCAGAGACATAGAAGTATGTTTTTTATTTCAAAACACACCTATGCCACAGGCTTTCCATAATATTTGGAGGACGGGCCAAATTTAAAAATTGATTCCTAGCTCCTGAAATGAAGACAGGCAGAAAATTTCCATAATAGATGAGCGGATGGAACAGCAGATCTGAAGGACATGGACAGGTGGGGGCACAATGTAATTGCTTCCTTAAGGATGTGGATTTGGCCCTTGCCTATAGATTTCACTGGAAATCTGGTTCAAAATAAGGAAGCCTAAATCCATTTGGTTTCTCCTTGCTCTCTTTCCTCCTAAAGAGTAGCTGACAGGTGGAGACTAAGCCAAGAGAACACAGTCCCTGCATTAACCATTAATGGAGACAAATGGCAGGTGTAGATATCAACTACAATTTTTCATTCCCTGCTGATAGGAGAAGGTTCCACTGAGCAATGCCAAAATGTTGGGGTAGAAAATGCATTCATGGCTCCCCCAGTCCTTTTGTGACTTTTTAAAAAGCTTTTTGTTTTCAAAAAGCGCTTTCTTTCTGGTACTTCCATTACTCCACGTAGCTTTGTCACAGTTGATCTTCATTAAAACTGAAGACACTATAAAAGAAGGCACAATTTTATAGTAAAGGTAATTGTTCTGTAGTCCGATTCATTGCAAGTGCCAGCATGCAAAATAATGTCATGCACTCATACATGCTGTGTAGCGTTCAACATTGCTGTTTGGGTCAATGTATTTTCCAGTTTGTTTTGATTTAGGAATTACAGAGAAATCATCTGCTAGAGGCATTTTTCTACAAAACAGACATGAGCAGAGCCACAGCCAGAATTGACACTTCAATTCACGCAGAGGAGAGCCTGGAAATCTTTTAGAGTTTAGCATGAAGATGCAGCCGGTGTGTCACTTCGTTGACTTCTTCAAGAGCATGCTTTGCTGGAATGATCTTTTTTATTTTTATTTATGTTTTTGTGAGTCAATATGATTTCACTGTTGTGGAATAAAGGGGATCCTGAAGTTGCAGGCATTTCTGCCTCAACTCTCAAATGGGGCATCACATTAATAGTCTCTACAGCTATGTGACTCTGAAAAGGTTGCTGCAATGCTCCAATTCTATATGTTGACCAATCTCCTAATGAAGGGAAGACAGAGCAATTTAAGACCACTTAAGTTCTCTCAATAGTTGTCTTTTGGCATTATAACTCCTTCTGCATGAAAGCCTCAGTTATGATTTCCCTCTGCTGTAAGTTTGTCTGCCTGAAACCCACTGACTGTCATTCTAAAATGGCTGATTAGCAGAGTATCTGCTCTAAATCAACAACCAGTAATGGAAGGCATGTGCTCGTTTAATGGGTATTGTTTGCCTGGAGTATGTCTGTCCATTTAGTAGTTGATAGTAAAACACAATGTTCAATGGGCTGAGACATTTCACAGTGAAATGTGCTTGCTGAGAGGCCGTGAGAGCAGGGGAGCCAGGGGGAGGTATTATGCCCTTAATGAGTTTAATAGAGGCAGTCATGTTTAGGAGATAGCACCTGATCTGTCAAAAGTTATATTAGTCTTTCCAAAGGGAGTAGATGCTCAGTAATCATTTCCTGGAAAAAAAGGGCTAGATTCTTTCTTTATTGGATTAGTGTATACTTAATGGGGAAGGAAAGGAGAGGCAGATTTAAACGTAAGTGAAAACCCAAGAGACTCCAAGAAATTAGATACAAAGTCTAATGCAATTGACTTGGAAGGTCCTGCATCCACTGGTACTCATGAGCACACAGGAAAATAATGCCTTCCGGAGTGTTTGAGCCAAAAAGCAGTGTGAAAAAGTTGGCTAATATAGAAGGGGACTTTTTTGTTTGGTTTTAGCGTGAACAGATTAACAGAACAACTTCCTTTTTACTCCATATGCATCTTTTGTCAATATTTTAAATGATGCTTTCTATTCTGGAAACAAACTCCAGTTTGCATCCATCTGAGCTTGACCTGAGTTAAGGGTGACTCCTGGGCACTTGTTTAACATCAAGGCACTCCTCACAGCATTATGATGATCCTTTAAATGGGAATACCTGAACACTAGCAAGCAAACAGTTTCTTGAGGGCCTCCAAGGGGTAACAAGCTGTGCCTCCTTGGAAACTGTGCAGGTTGCTCTTTGCACAGATATTACCATATTCTTGTTGAGGGTAGAGAGAAGGACAAATAATGAGTATTCTAGTAGAGCTCTACCAAAGGTTATTATTAACAGACCATGTGCATTGACTATGAGGAAGGAATGTCAGGGAAATGATGTTGATTCTTCATCCAGCTTTGCTTTTAGTAAGTTCACTGGGCCTGCAACCTCACAAATTAACTCTTTCAGCTCTACTGTTGAGAAAACTTTGGTCAGGCAAGGAATACTCTCGCTGTGGATGCTATAGGCAACATTAAGATAAAAATAACATAAGTTTGGCAGAAAATTTGTCACAGATGCGTACCATGTAGAAATGACACAAATGTTGTTAGTAAACAGCATTATCTCAGCTTCTGAGAAGCAATTACACCCACATACATATCTGCTTTTAAAGTCCATAGATGTTTAGAATGATCTTCTTATAAGCCTCGAGTTGAAGAAGTAAGTATGTGTGAGAAGGAGGAAGGAAAAAACAGTTGTTCTCATGAGAGATAAGCTTGGATTGTGATAGGATTGAAAAAGGACTAAGATCTTCAATACCATTGTCTCCATTTTGTAAAAATAAATATTCATAATTATGTTAATTAATAAAGTATAAATTATAAATTATAATTTTGTGTTTTAATTTATAATTATAATTTAATTATATTTTTATAATTTAATTTATAATTAAGCTAATTAAGCAATGACGTAGGCCAGGATTTTATGATGGCATCTTGCTCTTGACTAATACAATTTCAATTTATCTCAAATTGTAGCTGCCTATGCAAAAAGATTAATTTAGCTCTAGCATTGATGTAGTAGATTGACTTGACCAAATTAAACTCATACTGGAAAGATATAGTTCCCTATGTATGTTTGGTGAGTGAGGACAGCTTAGTATCCAGTCTGAATAATAATAATTGCATCTTGCCTGCAGACAGCTCATTGCCTCCAAAGCATTACAGATTTGAAATTTTCTGCTTTGTTCATCAGAATTCAGAATGGTTACCAAGTATCCACCCAAGACTTACAGATACAGTTTGTAAATGACAGGTCAATTAAGAAGGCAGCATGAATTCCTAGAAACGCTGAAGAACAAGAGGTAGACAGAATACATTACAAAGAAATTGTGAAAGTGACTTAATTTTTGAAACAGAAAATCAGAACAGAGGGCAAAGAAACTGCAGAAAAATGAAGACGGAGCTATACTGCCCTCATTAAATATTTACCTCCTACTGGAGATGAAAACCTGTCAAATTAAAAAAAAAAAAAAGAAAAAAAAAAGAAAAAAAAAAGAAAGAAATTCAAATCCAGGAAAAAAAATGTATAAGTTGGTAGCAGCATCTAAAAGTTAAGCATCTTCTGATTCTGTGCAGGGAGAAAGGATTTATTAAGTTACTATGATGGAACCATAAGAAAATAGAAAGCACAGAGCTGTGAAGAATCTGCGGAACAGCTTGAAAGAAACAGCACAGATGGATCTAAAGATCACTTGCATCCAGACGACAGCTTCAGAAAAAGGTGGTACACTGCCTGCAGAAATTGGCCGTTGTCCTCCCATCACAGAGGTATGCATCATTACTATCACTTTTTTTCATTACTGGTACCAAAAGAGGCAAAGTAATTCACCTACTGGGTTCAGACTGGGCCAGAGAAAAAGATCATCCAGACTCAAACAATTTGAGCTGAGTGAAGTATTTCTGGCAAATAAAACCTTCCAAAATATGCAGTTTTGAGCAGACCAAAACATTGCATGGGTTTAACTAAATTACAAAGAATATTTTCCAAACAGGATGGGGCCAGGAGGGGGGAGACAATTAAAAATCATTGTTTTGAATGGAGTGCTATGGCTGGTAATTTTGTGTTTAGAAATAAGATTTTTCAAATTTGTTACTGAGGTCAAATAATATTTTTTTTAAAATAGGATAAACAACATAGACCTTAGAACTTTAATACAGAGCAAAGCATTTTGTTTCTAGTCAAACAATGTGTTTGGACTTGTTTTAATGATTCAACCTCACTTTTTTTTTTGCATTTCCAAACCAAATTTAGTTGTGAAATACTGTGATTTAAGAGAACCAAATCAAAACAAACTGGATTGAGCTTCAGAGTCATAGCCCTTGTGTAGCTCCAAGCCTGAGTGAGAAAAGGCAGACTACTGAGTTTCAACAGCCCCCGGGAAAACCCTGCAAGCAGAATTAAGGAAATTGCTTATGTACCTCTCCAAAACCAAAGTACAGGGATGACCCTTAGCATACAGCTGTGCTCTCTGCACCTTCATCAGCCTGAGGAGGGAACCAGTGCCTTCAGAGCTGGTGAAGTTCTGCCACTGCCTTGAATAGCAAGCAACTTACCTGATACACACAGTGAGGACACCTGCTATGCAAGTCCAACACTAAAGTAGCGTTAAGTAAAATAAAAAGATGTTTCAACTTGTTTGTCCTGTAGCATCAAGAGTGATCCAAAGCTGCAGATCAAGACTTGGCAGGTAGATCTGGCAAGAACCTGTGGGCAGGGGCTGGAGCATCTCAGAAATACAGGTTTGTCATTTTTCATTTTTCAGTCTGTGAAATGTAAACAAAAACACTCGAGTTTTATCAAAATAACATGCAGTCTTGATTTCAAGGCACTCAAAGGCACTACAGTAACCATAGAAGGCACTACAATAACCACAGGCACTATAATAACCATATAAATATCAAGACATGAGTAAATATAAAGGTACCAAGTTGGCCAGAGTGTGCCTTTTCTGCTTCATGAAAGAAAAGGAATCCTTTTAACCTGGGCATAACTAGTGGACTGTTGAATTATTAACCCATATGAGTGTGCCAAAGTGATTCAGTTCATTATTAAGGTTTCTATCCTTGCAAAATTGTATAAAATATTTCAATAAAATAATTTCGTACTTTCAATCTAACTTATTAAAGAATAGGTTATAACAGTAGTTATGTAGTAATGAAAGAATAATCAGGTATGCTTACAAAAAATCTGGAATAAAGGAACAAGAAATGCTCCATGTATGGCATTCTTATCACAAGCTCAGTTTCCCAAGGAACAGAACAGTAAGAGCCTGATTGAAAATGTTTGCAAATCTAGTGTGAAATATCTCTACCAGCATCAGTTATACCATCTATACACAGTAATACTGTTCAATTAAAGTATCCCAATCTCTTATTTAGGAATATAAACTTTGAATAAATAATCCTATTTCTGGCAAAAGGCAGACCAAGAATAGTATACTTTTGCAATAAATAAAAATAATAACAAAATAAAAACACTCAAAGCAACGCAACACCTTTGAAATGGCTTAATTAAACTGGATACAATTGGGATTAATTTGTTCCCTGTCATCAGCTCAGGTAGGAGCTCTAAAGACAGACAATATGTCAGACCTAATTGTGCCTTATTTAATGTGAAAATAGCAATAGACTCTCTAGGGGTCACCAGAGTAGTAAACCAACCTTTTAATTACTTCAGTAGTCTTGTTTCACCATTGCTTGGGGAAATACCCTACCACTGCGCCTTGGCTGTTGTCTCAGTATAACACCTGTCCCATGTGGCAGTGACAGAACCACACTGAAACATCTGCCCTTAGAGTTTTATGCATCCCTCTGAAACACCCCACATTGGCTGCTGTCAAAGAGAAGATGTTAGTTTAAGGTGACTACACCTTCTTGAATAATAGTACAGGCCAAGAAGATTCCTAGGGAGAGGAAAAGTAGTAAGGGAATTGTCATCCCATCTTCCTGAAAGCCCACTCCTGAAGGAGTGCTGGTGAGGAAAAGGTATCCAGATCTTTCAGTAACTGGCACCCAACCATAATGTCACATGCTTGAGGTCATTCATCTGATGTCACAGGCATACGGTGCCATGGCTCAGTTTCTCCCACTGTTCATTGCATGTGTGGGGACAGAAAAGATGCTGCCACCGTCGCAATGGCACTTCTGGAAGGGAGAAGAACCCAGGTCTCACCTGAGCAGCAAGAAGGTCCTATTTATTGGCATTTCTCCAGGCTTAAGGAGTCAAGATTAGTGGGAGGCAAGGGAAACAGAGGCACAGCGAGAATGAGAGAACCTAGCAGAATGAGAAAACGCCAGGTTTGTTGCGTATGGCTGCAACTGCAAGATGATTTCAGAGGTTGAGGAGTCCTTATTCTTATCAAGCACTATTTCCAGAGCAGGAAGAGCATGCCAGGACATGTCACATCTAGGGCAGCGATGTGTGCTCTAGGACTATCCTGCCCACTTGTGATGTACTGGCACACTGTAGTAGATCGACTCAGGTTTTAAGAACATATGGGGATTTCAGAGATGAGTCAATAAGAGCTAAGTACAGACTTCAGGATTTGAACACACCAGCAGCAGCACTTAGGTACAGCTATCTCACAGATGAAAGGGAGACGTCAATAGACTTACCAAGAGTAAATCCTGTTTAACAGGATACATTACACTATCTGCTGTAGTGCAGACAAGAGCAAACATACATCTGACCTAAAAGATCCTTTCCAATCTCAAAAGTTCATCCTGTGGGACTCAGCAGGGCACCCACAAAGGACCAGAACTGCTGAATGAAATATTTCTGAGATTCAGCTCTGTGATAGACTCTTGACACAAACATGATATCCTCATTTTATACAAAGAACACTTTTCACAACCATGCCACCTCTGATCTCTCAGTCCTGATCTTTAAAGAAGATCTCCAAAATGCCTTCCAAAGACAAGCCTGGAGCTAACATTTTAAACTCTGCTAGTCACTAAAAAGCAGGGATAGAGATATTGATTTCATGGCTCAGTATAATTTCCTTTCCCCTCTACAAACTTTTCCATGTTCCACGGGCCATAGATTATTTTTTTCTTTCTTCCTGCCCCTTAGAGACATAGCTGCCTTATCAACTTTCTTTACACACACTAACTACCTTTTCTTTCAGAGGTAGTTTACCTGGTTCATACCTGGGCAATTGCTTTCATTTTGTGTTTAGCTCTGAGGTCTGCTTATTCTGTTTCAGACCTGAGCAAGGCTAGTGTGTCTGAAAATTTGTCTATCTTTCCCAGTTATGCCAGATGATTAAACAAAAGATGATATCTCAATGTGCACATCTGTTTTTACCTCTTGTTTTTAGAATGATGTTGCTAAAACAACACAACACCACAGCCAGATTTCCTTTATAAATATTTCTGAAGCTGGCAGGTTAAGAGAACATAGTAAGTAAAGCACACTAAGTTGAATGTGAGACATGATGAGACCCTACTCAACTAAACAGCAAAATATAGCAGTGGAATTGTAAATAATCAATATGAAGAGTACTCACCATGGACTACATCTAAACATTTTTTTTTTTTTTAACCCCCCAAAAGCACCAGAAGAGTCTGGTAACAATTTGCTGGCTCTGGGCAGCTTCATACTAAAGTAAAAAAGTGATAGCACTGTCATCCTAGAGAGCACTGTCTAACAGAGTGCACTTAGACCGAAAGGAGAGCAATCTTCTAAACATCATGTATAGATAGTGTATCCTGTGGCTGCTCCACCTGCTGATTCAGGAAAGCAAGGCTCTTCTCTAGGCTCTGTGTCACATTGGCCAATGTCTTGTGATTGTCTTGGAAGCTTCGGGGCAGCCTAAAAGACATTTGATATTAAAGAAATTCAATCTAACCTAAGAAACCCCTGTGTGAGGAAGAGCTCCTTCAGGCTCCCCTTGGTTGGACTCAGCAAAAAAGTCAAAGCCTATCTCAAATATTCTAAGGCAATGCTACCTGAGGACAAGGTGCCCAAGATACGGAGCACAAACTGAGAATACCACCTCAATGCCAAAGACAGCCATGATGTGAGGGATCACTGCTCCCTGGTACTCTGCCAGTAGGACCAGCTCGTTAGGCTAGACATTCCCCTCTTTACCGACCTAATAGGAACAAGAATGATGAAAACAGGTAACATACTAAAAATTAATTCAAAAGTCTAGTAGCATTGCAAAAATAATCAGTTTGTAAGCTCTGTGCATTTTTTTTCCAGAACACTGGTACTTATTTTTCCTTTTAGTACTCTTTTTCAACTAAACAGTAAGAAAAAATTATTCCATATAACTTCACTACCAGCATTAACATCTTCACTATAGCACTCATGAACATTTGCTGTATTTTTGATCCTTCAAAACAACTGAACATTTATAAATAAAATACAAACAGAAAATAGGAGAATAATATATAATAATTCCATAAATTTTGTTTTGATGGACAGTATACTTTCATACATAGGACAATTCCAATTTACCACATGAAAAATAACACAGATATCTCATAACACATTGTGACATGGTTGTGATAAAATAAAGCTTTGAGCCAGCGTTGATAATATTTCCAGAATTCAAAGCGTTAGAACTACCAGTGGGAGACATTTCCTCATTTAAATTTGCTAGATGCTCTAGGTTCATCCTTTGCTGCAAGAATTATTTTTGCTGTGTCATTTTTTTTTGTATCCTTCAGAAGTTATTCACAGAAAGTGAACACCAGAAGCAACAGCTGTGTCAAATTAAATCTTATGAGTACAGAAAGCTAGGTTTAATACTACCTGGCCAGCACAGACAAATTGGAAACTAAAAAAAAATGTTTAGCACTGTGTTTTACTATCAGACAAATATTTATTTTTAAAGACAGCAGTTACTGATGGACACTATTTACTCTTTTTCTTAAAAAAAAAAAAAAATTCCTTTGAAATCCATAAACTTAAGTAAAAAAATACATCCTGTGACTATAAGCTATTATTACTTTATTTTTCAAGTTAGTAAAAAAAGAGATACTGCATATAAAGTTTTGGGGTTGTTTTTTTTTATGATATTACTCTGGTCCTTATTACTCTTTTATATATCCCTAAAGAGAGTCAGTGGGGGGACTAATTGCCAGAGTTCTTGACCATCCTATCAGGGAACAATTTAAAAGAACAAGAAAAGGGACAAGATCTAGCACTTGTCAAAATCAATCTGTTAGTGCTTTCAGAAGGTGCCATTTACAAACAAAAAAAACGAGCAAGGCTTTGGTAATCCATGGCTATGAATCCATATCACAGAACCTCTTGGGCTCATGGACTACACAAGAAAAAAGTAAGAATCGTTACCTTTCCTCCCCACCACTCATGGTGTAAATAAAAGGCCAGGTGCTTTATTATTATGAGTGCGATATTAATTTGCAATGAAGCAAAGACTTGCCTCTGCCGTTGCCTCAGTGTTACAGCCAGTGACCGAGAGGCTGGTTTGCACGATGCTGGCCTGTCCCCTGTGCCACCTGACAGCAGTTCCCCGCAAGCCAAAGCAGTGCTCCGGACTTTAGGAGTTAACTACAAATATCCAAATTCATAATAAAGTCTTATTCCTTGAAAAAAATTAAATATGCTAAATTTAGTTTTAAAGTTCATTAAGAAACTTTATCCAAGGATTTTTGGGCCCTGAAAAGATCCTACAATCCTAGGAACATCTAGGAAATGAGTGGGAAGTACAACTTATTTAAATATCAAGGTACAATCAGAAGTGACTGCGAGTCTGCATACCAGCACGTGCTTACTTCCCCGTGTCAGGTCATCCTCTCAAAAACGACAAAGTTTGTAACTTAGTTGTTATCTGTCACACATTTTACTTGACTTATTCATCTACTTATCATTCATTACATGAAGGAAGCAAACTGAGGGGAATAATCTCTTTACTTAGCATACTAGATGTCAGCTGAAAAAAACCTTGTCTGTCCATCCATTAGTACTGCAGGAGTGAGACGCATAATTGATCTGACTTTTCTTTCACATTGTTGAAAAATAGAAAATAACCCTGCTGACATCAACAAACTATTCAACTTCTCAGACATTAATGACAGACACTGATGCAGCTGTCGTCTTTCTTGCACATGATGGCCTAAAACAAACCCAAATTTTAAAGCAAAACAAGAGTCAAAATCACATGTTAGCACAGATAGGAAGGTTGGTCACAGCCATGCAAACCAAGATGCACAATTTTGGCACAACTCCACCAAAAACGTTAGATAATTGAGACTACAGGCCTACTACCTGTAAACTGAATGTAACACTCTTGCTTTCTGCTGACAGCTCTGAGAAAAAAAATACTCCCTTAGTGGCAAGTGATCAGACTCAGCTGAATGTATTGCACTACTCTACTTTTACACAAGAAACTCACCTCCTTCTCCATCTCCTGCCTTGGTGGGTGACCATGGACAGCATGTGCAGAGGAGAGAAGAGGAACAGCTCTGGAAAGTGGTCCACTGCCCTGACACCAGTGACTCCAGTATGCAGGGCCAGGCAAATGTGGTGGCTGAGCAGATTTCAATGTCCAGCATTTTGCTTTCCCCCTTGCTGGTATTCAGTGCCTCCCTAGCACAGACCAAGAGCAGGAGTCTGTATCAAACCAAGCTTGGAGATTAAAGTGATTGCACAGGCACACAACTGGGTTTTAATATCAAGTTGCCACCACTAATGCACGCACACAACCTCACTGTCCTAAAGGGAAGAGATGCAGTTAACATCAGCAGATGCTGTTAGCCCTTTCAGAAAACTCTTCCTGGTATCACTCATCTTCAGTGAAAGAACTGTGCCTTTCCAGAACAGGGAGCAATATAAAACCTAAAACAATCATCAAGGTTGCACCTACTACTGAGGCTGCAAGGATAGGACCTCAGATCGCATCCGTAAAAGCATTATAACCTCAAGGTTTGCTTCTCCTAACCTCTTTGACCCTCTTTTTCGCTCCACAGTCTCTGCCAGTTTGCCCAGGGATGAAGCCTCCAGCAACAAAATTCCATGTGGCTTTTTGCATGGCCACAGTCACCTGTTGATATTTTAAATGGAGGTACGTAGGTCAGGGCACTGCTTCTAAGAGCTTCTTCCCAAGCCTGACCTGTCAGTCAGCAGTTTCAGTACAAGAGCTAAGTTCTGTTCTTCCACAGAGCGAGCCAGGCACCAAAAAAAGGACAAGGTACCTAAATCTGCCCACTGAAGTCCCAAAGTTAAGGCAGGTGGCAGCTCTGATCTATGGCAACAGAAGAGAAGGCCAATAGCACATTAAGTGAGAAAAGTAAACCAGCAGAACAAAACAGTGATGATAAATAAGACGACTAACTACTTTTTTTTTTTTTTTTTCTGGGTCAATATACAGAGGTCTTCTTTATTAAGTGGATTTTGTATGGTTACTCAGCTTCTTGTGTTGGCTTCTGCATGATTTACATCCAAAAGTAATCCAAAGGGCTGTGTTTGTGATCCAGGAGCAGAAGCTTTCATACATAGATCATTATCTGTTATTAGAGGCAGACATCCTAGCACACTCTTTTAAACCTATTTTCCCTCCCTGAGAGCTTTTCTAAGACTGGGAGAACAACCAATGGATACCCACACCGTGCTTTTATTTCAACCTTGTCTTTGACCCCCTAAACTGTGTAAAAATCTTGGATGGATACCATCACCCTTCACTAAAGCACAAATGAAAATGACTTCATTTACCTGGCATTATACAGGGCAAAGCGACCTCTCGCACACCTTGACACCTCAGAAGGCTGTGAGGATCTGACTGCAATGAAAAGGAAAGTAGAACTTGTGCCCACTTTGGCCAGAGCTTATAAGCATTTATCTAACACCTAAGAACAACTGACACAAAACTAGGGAGGTGATAAGGAGGGCTGGGCTGGTTTGGGGACTGTAAAGAAACAGAGGACTGTCTACTTCCAGAAGCAATTGTTTAACTTCATTTAAAAAAGGAAAAGATGGCGATATAGCAACCATAATGTATGTCAGACCCACAACATTACATATGCAGTAACTTTAAGCACAAAGGAGCACATTTTTCTAATATGTATAGGCATACATATATATCTATACATGTCTGTATATATATATATTTATATACTCTCATATATATACACACGCACATGCATATGTAGGCTTGAGGCAGGGAATAAGCAAAAGGGGCTAGCAATGTTCACATATGAGGAAAAAAATCTGATTAGAATTAACTAAAAGCTGCTGGAATGATGGGAAGATTAAAATGAATGGCTTGCACATGCTACAGAATGAGAGGGAAGAGTCTTGGTCTTTTACCTGTTACAACATCTTCATTACTTTTAACACCCTGCCACAATGAGGAGGTTATTTTTGCAGTTGCCATGCTCTGTTGTGTGCCAGGGAGTGTGCTATGCAACCTCCCCCCTGCTGCCCTTTGGTGTCCCTTGGCTCTTGAAACGTGTCAAGGAAACACATTCCAGCTTCTGGGATGCCCAAATTCATCGCTGGGATCGCTGACACCCTGATGGGCTGTTTGCAACTCTAATTTATTTGAATCTCTTGTTTTGAAGAAAATAGGGGGCCCTTGTGCCTGTTAGGCTTCATTCTAGAATGCTTAAAAATGCAAAGCAAGTTAATCTCAGCAAAGCAACGGGGTTAGGCTGGAAACAGTCACACACACAAAAAAGAGTGAGAAGTACTAAGTACTAGGCTATGCTCAACTTCTGCCTGCTACCAAGGCTTAGGGAGCTGTGGCATGCTGCAGGCAGCCGAGGCTGGCGCCACAGAGGCGTCTATGAGATACAGACCTCCATATCAGACCGGGGTCAGCCTAAAGGCAACTTTTCTCCAACAACATCTGACTATGACAGAATATCAACATATATAAATTAATTTTCAAGCACATTCCCCTTACTTTTTTCCATTATTTAATTTTAGGGGAATATAATACCAATTGTGATGAGCCTCATCTGTGGATATTAAAAAAGAAATATTTTTCAGGCCCATCTACGGGTTACACAAAGACTTGACATACAGATTTCTCACGCTACAGTGGAGAGAGAACTGAACTGGAATTTGCCTGACTTTCCCTGTCTCAGGCCCATGACTTTCATTGTTGCATTTTTCATAGCTTGATTGCAATTTATAAATATGTCACAGAAACCATTATCATTAAAATGCTATGTTTCCACAGAGACCACACACTTAAAAATAAACCAACAATACATATTACTAAGTTGGCACACGGTATCTCCATTTTCCAATGCAATTTTTCAAGTTGGGCACCACCATACTTAGTACTTATTTGTTTAATTTGAATCAGATTAATAGATTTAAAATGTTCAAGGATTAAAGTTGCAACTGATTAAAATAAAATTGAGAGATGGGCGAGCTTTATCCCAGATGAGAAAATCCCACCGGAAAACTAAAAAAACTATTCCTTAAACTTCAAATTGCAACGTGCAGAAAGAACAACTTATGGCTGATTTTAAGCTGCAGGATTTTTGCTGCACATCTCAAAAACCTAGAATTCAATTTTTGAGTAAAAAAAAAAGATACAGGACAGAAAATTTTCTTACCAAAAGGACTGGTTTTGTTTAATGTAAGATGACTCAAAACTGAATTTCACCTTAATGGACAAAAAAGAAGCATTAACTAAAATTGGTCTTCACCCATGAAAGAAAATCAGAGTCAACATACATCTACACCGTGTTCCTAGAATGCGAAATGAACCATAGTATATGTCCTAGTGAAAAATTTAAAAAGCCATTTCTTCCTCACCTTAGAATGGTTCTTAGCAGAGCCACTAAAAAAAATCAAGAGCTATAAGCTTGGAATTACTCATACACTACTGCAAACCTCCAAACCCCAGAATTTTATACATGAGGGGGGAAAAAAAAAAGTGCTGCCAGTAAAAAAACATCCTACTGAAAAGGAGACCTAGCTACAAGAATATAGAGGAAATGAATACTCAAAGAAAGGAAATATTGAAGAAGTAGTTAAGAGGTGTGAGTAAGACAATTTAAAAACTCAGTGAAATCTTAACAGGCAAAGTAATTAAGGACAGTAAGATGGAATTTTTATTAAAAACAAGAAGTGCCTGACCAAAGATTAAATACATTTTAAGAAACAGACAAAAATCATAAATAATACCACAGAAAAATTAGAAATTTTCAGTAGATAATTACATTTTATAATGAGAATTATAAAATGAGAATGTATCTATTTTGTATAATATGAAACATTGCAAAAAGTTTAAAAAGGCCACATCTGCCAAAATTAAACATGAGCATAAATAATCAACAAGTCTAGTTAACTTACCCACACTCCCACAAAGCCTAAAATTGCTTAGCTATAGGGTTCTCCAATTCATTAATGTTTATAAATGATTTTTATTATAATAAATTATAGAAAACCGGAACCATTCCAACAGATGGGAGTACTGCCAAGAAAAAGAAAATCCTGTGGCTGGAAAAGAAAACCCTACAACGTGCAGCTTCGGAAACTCCTGTCATCTCAATTCATTGAAGATCGACTCAGAAAATGTTGATCACTGTGAAAAAATGATCTGACAGTAGATAGATTTTTGTTCTGTAGCAATTTCTAGCAGGAAGATAAACGCTGAAATAGCTAACTATATGGGCTGAAGAACGCTCTCAGCATGAACTTTTCTAGATGGTATGTTTTTTCTAAACCATATTCCTTACTGCAGCTTCTTAGGCTGGGAATCTTTGCAGTGAAATCCTCCAGCTAGGTGGCAGGTCCTTCTGACCTCAGAACTTGTGGAAAGGGCCCCTAGCATCTTCAAAAGCCTTTGACGCTGTTGTGCCGATTGGCCCAAGTATGCAGTCATCACGCGAACAAACCGTCGCCACAGTCAGCGGGAGGATGAAAGCAGGATTCAGCCCATGGAGATTAAATGAGTGTTTGCACATTCTTGCGATATCTCTCAGAACGAATGGAAAATCTGAAAATTAATTAAAAGCACAGCTTCACAGCTGAGACCTTGAACACGGCATTTCATCTGGAGCTAATGTTTATGAGAAGTTACACTCTCCCCACCTTGGCAAAAGGCTATAAATTTACAATTAGTAATTGCGCTGCTATTAATCTTTGAATGAAGTGGAACATAGTCATTAAACGGACAAAGCCTTCTAAAAGTAGATGCATGTGGATGAGTACAGAATCTTTTCAGGGGATGAAATGGGAGAAGCAGCAAGAAATGTTTTTAAAGGCTTGCTAGTAAAATGCTCCTATTCTGGTCATGAGTAAACACTTGAGGGTCCCCTAAATGAAGCCTCTCTGAGTCAGTTGCAGCGATAGCTAAGCCTGCTCCTGGCCCATCCTTCTGGAGCCGTGTCTGCTTTTCAGTTATAGCAAATGAGAGCTCACTATGATGATTCCAGTTGTCCCCATCAGCAGCTCAAGCTCAATCTTCTTGCATTTCCATGAGCAGCTTCTGAGATACAGCATGTTCCTGTTACCACTTGTTGAGGCTCAGGGTAGAGAGATGGGGGCAGTAGCACATGTTGTCTGGAGCTAAATCCAGCACAATAGTCTGTCTGGGACCCTAGATCTTCCTTCACACTGCTTTTGGTCCAGTGATGAGGCAGCCTCAAGCCAGGGTGAAGAACCATTAGGGAAACCGGCTCAGTTCCCACCACCACGGTGCACAGTGAAGATCAGTCTCCCAGAGACACTCTACCTAGATTATCTCCTTTCTCTGTGTTTTCCCATTGTCTGCCACCACTGAAACCAGAGAGGCACGAGGCCCTCACCCACAACTTGCTCTGGTAGCCCTTGCAACAGCTAGGAGTTCACACCAGTGTCTGCCAAGAACCCAGGTTTGATGCTAAACATCCTCCTGACAACTCTGGTGCAAAGCTTCAAACTCAGTCTTTCCTGGTATGGTCTTCTCCTCACTCTTAAGCAACCCTCCTGAATATCATCTTCATGGAACTTCATTCAGAGATGTAATGGACCAGGAAGAAGGAAGTTCCTACCTTAGCTTTGATTCTAACTAAAACCCCCATGATCCTCAAACTTCCCAAAAGTCTTCTGAGTTAATTTTACAGGCCCTATTAGAACCAAGTTCCTTGTTAAGTATGAAGAGGAAGCAATTTTATCTAATTATCCTCACTGTTGCAGTGGAGAAAACACACTGACTTCTTTAATCAAAATGTAAGTGAGAAAAAAATGGCAAGTGGCCAAGTTCATCCCTCCATAAGCCTTCTTTTTGGCTACATATTTGGAACCATTTAAGTAAAGCAAGAAACTAATCAGGTGCCACACTCCTACAAAACTTAATGAGGAGCAACCAAGAGCAAATGAGTTCATTAAGCAGTGCAATGGGAAATGAAGTTGAAAATATTTATCAATCACTTTCTTGAAGATCACAGAGTAACGGACAACTTTTCTGAGTTTGATAGGCATTTCTTTTGAAAAGTCAATTTATTACCTAGAAATGTGTGCTTTTACTGAAGAAAGCGTTCTTGCTTTTTAATGACTTTAGCATTAGACACAGCATTTTGACATCAGTATAATTACTACACTGCCAAAAATAGGATCTCCAAGTTCATGGAGCATCAATAGCTTTCACGCTTCAGAGCCTAGAAAGTCCTAATGCTCCCTGATAGTACCAGGAGAAAATCTTTCAATATCATGTGTACAATGTTTTAGTCATTCCCCAGCAAAGATCACAAGTTATCCAAGAAGTGTCTAACAGAGGAAATGAATGAGGAACTACATCAAGACCATTAGAACATGAAATTTTAGTTTTGGTTAATTTTGTTGGGCAATACAAATGAGCCTTTTCCTTGTGGTAGGAATGTTTTATTGATTCTACCCACTCTTGAGGCAGCTTGACAGGATTTAGACACCAATGTAACTGTGGCTATAGCATTATCATCTCTTCAGAGGAAGCCTATCTCTTTGTGTTCATGCTGTATCTGTGTTGCCTGGGCTGTAACTATTTCTCACTCCTATGGTAAATTTTATAACAGAGTAGGTAAAGACTAAGATATGCCTCTGCAGAGGATTTAATTAAGTCATCCTTCCCAATCCTTCTGTGGAAAAATTACAACACTTCAACAAACAGATTTTCTACGCCTTCACATAAGGGCTTTTTTCCTCCTGTTTCGAAAATCTTGTCAGCTGAAACAGGTGCATTCTGCTTTTGCATACTCATTCCTTAACATGCATTTGCAGGCAGTTAATAGTTATTAGGCTGCATCATGCAATTTAGAACTGTAAAAGGACATCTGCACAGTGCTAATACAAGAGTAAGGCTGTTTTATTTCTCATCTCATTTCTTAAAATATAATAGAAGATTATTATGAAGATTGATGGAGACGATCCCCAGCTTAATTGTTATAACCAAATGATCATTGCACACTGATGCATAAAATACAAGGTGTATCAAGTCAGAAAGTATGCACAGATTTTGCAAGGCCAGAGCAAATCACATTAACTATGGAGAAGCAATTGATTATTTTCACTAACTGGCCTTTTCATAAGACTCAACTTTCACTTACATAGAGCCACACAGTGACCAGAAATTTTTTAATTCCTATCGTGATTGGAGTCCCTTAGCCAAAAGTACTTAGTGGAAGGGAAAAAGCAAATCAGAAAGAACAGAAAGCTGGTCAGTAAATCATAAATCAAGTCCCTGAGGAAAACTGGGCAAACACAGATAATTTCTAATACATGCTCCTGACAACTGCTAGTAGAGCAGCCCAATAGGAGAGGACATAAAGAGGGAAATGACTGGTGCTAAGGACTCAAAATTCAGATCGTACATGTTTTGGTGAGATTTTATTTTGCTCTAGTTTGCCTCTGTGAACTAACCACCCACTAGCTGCTGGAGTGCATCTTCCAGTTAAGTTTCACTTGACAGGAGCTCAGCTCATGTGCTCTCACACCATTTGGCAAGGGGAAGCAAAGCCTGGTAGACAGGGATGATAAATTAATTCACCTTAAAGTGAACTCCTGATCCAAACCAAAACGCTAGCGTGGATGTTCCCAGTGTTTCCATATACACAATGGACAGTGCAGCAGAACAATGATAATGCTGCACTTGTAGTCATCCATGTGCTACATTACTGTGATTTCTGCAATGACACTGACAGTAGCATCTGTCCTGCATGCTTTATCTCTGCCTCCACTCCTCTAGCACGTGGGCATTATCACTGCACGACCTTTCTCTTCCAGGAGACGTAAGTAGGGGCTGCTCGAGATGCACCGAGTTCTCACTTTTCCTTTACGCCTCTCTATCATGCACACTGGCTTTGTGCTGGCATGGCACAGCTGCTGCCCGGGAAGTCCCATACTTGAAGGGCACTTGAAGGAAGATTATCCATCGTCCACCTTCTGCGAAAGCGAGCAGACAGATCTCTCCTCTTGCCCACAACCTCTCTCCCCAGCAGGCTCCACAGACCCCAGCCAGCCCAGCAAAGCACCGGCCAGAACAGCACCATGGCAATCCGTGCTCTTGTAGCCTGGGAGACAGGCAGGAGTGTCAGTCACGGAAAATTGCAGTGGCACTCTCCATCACTAGCGGACAGTCAGTCTTCTCCAAGCAAGATTTAGACAATGAGAACAAAACAAAAGGACTTTGTTTCCATTGAGCAAGGTGACTTTCTTACCTAGAAAGGGAACCTTTTTTCACATGGGCTAATCTGGATCAAGTACCATTTTTATTTAAGCCATGTGTTACAAAACACCTAATGTAGCTTGTTTCCATAGTGCAATTTTCTGTAGAGCATTTAAGTAACTAGGAACTAGTCGCAAGAAACAGGGAAGTAAAATTTAATGCAGAATCATTCAAAACTCACTATCAATTCTCTTCATCTGGGGAGGGAGTGACAGAAAGGCTTAAAAGCCATTTTATTAGCAACGAGTGCCTTTTTATTCCCACCTTCCTCTCTAAGCTTTCCTCTGGCCCGTACCACACCACAGCCACGGATGGGGACTGCTACCCACGAGACACGGCACACTGCCGCCCCAGTCTTACCTGGCCTGCTTACAGAGTCCAGCCTGTATCGGTCCTCCCAGAATAGCATCCCCTGCATTTACACCCTGATGAACCGACCTCCTCCACATTTTAAAGACTCTGTGAGTCTGCAGTAACTGAGGTGTCCGCCCTGTTTTTAGTTATAGCATCCTTCTTTTCAAAATAGAGGCCAAAGAAGTCAATGAGCAGCACTCTGCCAGGGTGGGCAGTGGACTCTGGGTTTCTGAATGACAGCCCATGTAGAGAAAAAATAAAGGTGCAGTACACAGAAAACAGCTATCAAAAATACGTATCCTACGTACCAATGTTATATTTCCTGATTCTGGTCACACAGGTGATGACGTTTTCCATCAGAAATACATCCTGTAAATAGCTAAACACATCGGAAAATGTGGATCAAATTTCCATGTGAACAAAATGCAATCAACTGTACAGCTTAGTCGCCTGGTTGAAAATGGCAGCTTTATTCAGCTGCCCACAGTAAGCAGACTCATATCAGGCGTTGCAACTAATGTTCGTTTTTTCCTAATTTAAAAGGTATTACCTCTTAAGTTTACAGTTCACTAAACCTGATGTAGATATAAAAGCTGTATCTGATAGAATCATCTGCTGAACAAAATTAATGAAATTACTTTCACACACAGCCTGGCACTGCTTTAGCTTTAAAATTTAATGTGAAATCCCACATATGTACTCTTTACATTCATTTTACTGTCATATATGATGGGAAAAAAAAGTGTCTCTGCAGGCTTCTGGAAAAAAAATTTCAGAATCAGTTACAGTTCTCATGAAAGGCTCTGCAGTAACTGATCTGGAGTCTGAAAGTCCTTTTCCCACCTTCCCTTCAAAAATCAGTGCAGTGTAGGGGCATGAGAGCGCCAGCTCCCTACGCACAGCTTTCAAAATATTCTTTCCCAGTATCTCTACCCATCAACAGGACTACCACATCTAGGCATGGGAAAATAGCTGGCTTCATCTCCATGCCCATTCCTGCCCTCTTTGCTTGTAAAGCCAAAAGGTTATAAATAGTGATGAGGATGATGTGACATGGACGCCTGTGGGGTTAAGACCTCAGATTATTTCACAGGTTGCTGAACAGCTGCCTAAAATATCATTTCTGTCTCCCATTCCTTTTTCTCACTCACTCCCCCAGAAATTTACACAGAAGAGATGAGCTTAAGCCAGCAATCTAGAAGAGATCTGAATCTTAATAAGCAAGAAGCAGCACTGCTTTTTCCTTAAGTAGATCAATCTACGAAGACAAGATTTTTCTCTCCGGTTGGGAAAGCATATGGAGAAAGCCACTACATTGGTTAAGGGCTGAAGGCGATGTTGCCAAGGGCAAAGAAATGTTCAGTGAAATCAGTATCTATGACAGCTGATACTGTCCATGTATTTGAAAGCTAAAATCTCTTCCTTGCAAGAGAGCGCGTCGCAGCTGTATTTCATCCATCTTCCCCAAAGCTCCTAAGAGCCTCCAAGGATCTCCACGTAGCCACTGTTCTCCGTGGCCCCACCAATGTGTCACATTACTCGCCCTACAGCATGTCGTTTGGGCTGAGGCTTGGAGCAGTGTGTAAAGCGGCAATTAAGCTATGTAAACCGGGCCAAAGCGGATGTTGAATCATGAGTTGTTCAGGGCCATGAAACAATTTGATCTGTCTGAGGAAGTCTGCTGCAGAAAGCAGATTTAAAAGGAGAGAGTCACACACAGATGGGGGAATGCAAGCAAAGCATTTCTCTGACTGGAGAGCATCTGGCATACCATTAAGCTACACTTAAATAACTAACGAGCTAAACAAAAATTTTAAGTAGTGCGTGATGTGTGTCTTTTGGAAGGACCTGAAATATGACAGCTGAAGACAAGTCACAGGATGTTTAACTACCGGAGATCCGAAGCTGTCCAAACGGATGCTTAAACCATAGCCAGAAGCAAAGGAAAATGAAAAAAATCCCAAAACAACAAACACACACAGAGTCTGTTCAAGTCAAAATGATGGATATGATGGAGAACTGGACCTGCAAATGTAAAGACAGAAAAATAATTACTGCATTGTAGACTACAGCACTTAAATGAGAGCAAGAAGGCTGGGTAACTGAGCTTTATTTCATTATATTTTACCAGGCTTTAAATTTTACCAATCTCTAAGACCAGATGCAGCTCTGCTTATCCACTACCAGATAATTTTGCCTCTGGGCACAAAAGTTGGACAGTTATCCCACAATCACTAAGTCTGCAGTCCCCTAAGTCTTTTACATAGAAGAACCGATGTTTATGCTACTTTTTAGAAACAGAGAGGTGAAACAGCTCTCGTGCAGCTCTGGAGTCCTCAGCAATTCTGCCTCTCTCGGATCCTGAGGAACTAGTCTCTCTGGATTTCTCTTCTCATTTGTTACAAAAAACACTAACACCTTTCTTTTTTCCTAGCATCTTCCATGTTTACTTTCATTACCTTGTAAAACACAGCCACAAAAGAAGGTGGACTGTGATCCTTTTGCATACACTACTGAATTAGGAGGAGTTTGGCTCAGAGGATGGTCAGTGTACTACATGCAGCTATAAGAAAGCCTGATATCAGTTCAATTAACGTTAAGAAGAAGAAGAAAACCCAAACACTCAGATGAGAATAATTTGTAACTAGATGTAGCTGTGCACTTGAAAAAGAGGTGCAGGTAATGTGTTTCAGGACATTGCCAAAGGAGTAAAATAATATTTACCCACTGCTTACATTATTTTAAATATAACACAATTTTTAAACTTTTAGAAAGAAAGAATCTTTGGCTGTAGCCTGTGCTTGGAAGACAGTTGTATTTCACCCCTGTTAAGCAGACTAGCTCACAGCTGGCTAAAGATTATCACCCCAAAATACAGCTGCACTTAATTTGAAGATGCCCCATCCTTGCCTTTGTTGTTTTGTGTTCACTTCCTGAGTGGTTAATAACAGTTAAATGAATATAATAATAAAAAATGCCTGCCTAATACTTAATTTGAGCTTGTCTCATTTCGTTTCCAGCTATTAGTTCTTGTTGTGTTTTTCTCTGCTAAATTAAGGAGCTCTTTTGTATCCATTTGTTCTTACCATGGAGCGTTTATGCACTAATCAAGTCACTTCTCAGTCTGCTCTAGTATAAAGAACAACTTGATCTGCAAGTGTCTTGTTATACAGCTTTTTCTCTTCCCCTTGAGTAATTAGGATTGCTTTCTTCCTCATACTCTACAATTTTTAATGTCCTTTTAAAAATTATGAAATCGAAACAATTTTCAGGTTCTGACTGTTGTACTCACACAGAAAATGATCTTGCTGCTTTCATGCATTCTTCTTTCCATGCATTCTTCTTCCTATATGCCAAAGGTGCACACTAACTTTCCTGCCACTGTAGGGATCCTCACACTGATCAAATGCCTCCTCTAATCTGCTTTTCAGAGTCACTGCTTTCCTTTCCCCCCTATTCTGTTTATGTTGTTCTGTGTTTGTAGACACAGAATTTGGTTTCTTCTCATATTAAAATGCATGTCATTTAAATGCGCTCTGTTGTTCAGTATTCCTGATCTCTCTGAAGGGCTGCCTCCTCCTGAGTCTTTGGCAGAGTACCTCTCCAATACACCTGTAAATGTTAGGAGCTGGAATTTAACATTCACTGCCAAGTACGTTCAATAGTAGTGAATTCAGTATTGACCTCTGCATAGCCTCCCTCTAAGAGTATTTTCCTTCACTGATTACTCCTCGCTAAATTGTATTTTTCAAAATTTGCCAGTTATTCATTATTTTACCTATGTAATGTTTTCTCCATTGAAAATAAGAAGGATGTTTTCTGCTCTCATGGCAAGACTGGCAGAGACAGTTTTAGCTGTCTCTTTTTGCCTTCCTCTATAGTTTTACACACGACGCACTTACTAGGGACCATGCAGGCATTTTCATCCAATGAAATCTCTCCTGTCGTGCTGAAGCGTGACATGGCTGAAGCTCAGCGTAAGCCTTGCTGTCCTCCCACGCACCAGCATGGGCTTGTGACATCTCACCAAGCGTCTAAGGTCCACCCACCTCCAAGTGCAGGGACAAGGCTCCATGGTCTGAGTGGTCCCACTCAGTCCTTTATCTCTGGTTTAAGCCAGATTCCCATGAACTGTCCCTACTTCTATATCCTTACCCAGTTTATACGGCTAAAGAGGAAAGAAGTAGAGATGTATGAGAGGACCATTGTGGCCGTCAAAGACAGAATTATGCTCTGGCTTTCAAGGACTATGTTATTATACTGTCCCAGAACTCTCATCTCTAGTCCTTTTTGAATACTTTAAGACCTTTAATAAAACATCCCTTCTACAGATCTCAATAATCCAAATTTTAAACATAAATTGGATCTGAGAGGGGAAGGAGCTTCTCAGCCAATGCCTTTAGGATACCTGGCAGCAGCCTCTGTGAGCCTGCAGAGTATTAAGTAGCATTCTAAGTTACTAATGATTTAGAAAATACATTGTCACCCTTAGGCAATACAAGCATATCAGTCTGATACTTTTCAAATAGAAAACAGAAATGTTCATTGAATACATCCGCTTTTTCTGCACAATTATTTTTATTATTTTCCCTCTCCTTGGGATATACATATACAATTACCAAAATTCCTAATAGATTTATATATACAACAAATAAACTTCGTGTTCTCAGTCTTGCAGGACTTGAAATTCTTCATCACTTCTCTATGTTCCATAACTTCAGATCAATAATGATTGCTACTTATTTCCTTGTCTGTATTTTTACACTGTGTTTTTTAATACCTAATTCCTCACCTCCATTATACTACCAAAGCAAGACGGCATTTCCAGCAAAGCTGCTTTTTTTCTTGATAATGGAATACTGTATTTTTTTGACCATTCATCCAAAATAAATTCTATTTTTATTTATGCTTTCTTTCTGGCTTTTTCCTTTGCATGATTTCTGCTCACAGTCTCCCTGTGGTGCTTGGAGGATTGCCTTTGTAGCACCAAATATTTATACTGCTGTTAGGATAATTTTTCCTTGCTCAGACTGAAAGTAATTAGATCCTGGTCACTGGTCACCATCCAGTTTTAATCCAAAAAATTATTAATTGCTCACCAGCCATCACAGGCAGGCACTTCATAAAAATACATTTGTTGTCTCTTCACCTGTAGCTCAGGTATGAACTCCCAGGTATTAATGACAATTATTATCAATTTCAGTGTTTCTCTAAATGGGAAAAATTTATATCAGGTGCAGAAACTACTCTTGGGCCAAGAGAACTAATTGGCTGCATCCTAACCCCTTACTGGAGGTAGGTCTGCTGTATGTGCTAGCCATACCCACTCCTGTTTTCTACAGAAAGAAAACCCAAGGACAGGACTGGACTTGACCCCTTCACATACCTGGACACAGACTCCTATTACTTTTCCTTTTCTGCACTCCATTTCTCAATCCTTTGAGGAAAACCTTCTGGAAGGAGGCTTCTGCTTCCTCCATTTCTCTTGCCCTACCCCTTGTGATAAAGTACTCCTTACCTCTTCCTTCTCCCTTAGTCCTTTCCTGCGTTCATCTCCCCCTCAGTGGTGTCATGGCACTTTTCTCCATAACCCACTGTCTCTTCTTTTATTTTGTCATATGTAGGGATTACTTTTTCCAGAAGATTACTGCTTGTAATAGGCTCTGTGTGTTTACACTTCTATTAAAATCTTCAAAACCATACATTGGGAAATCAAGTCTTACCTTGCAGTATAATATTAATGAACAACCTGGCCTGAGGTTCCTCAATACATCATGACTCCGTGGGAGGCGAGTCATCTGAACACCTTACTGCTCACATCAGGTCGTCCATCTTTCTCCCAGGAGCAAAGAAAAAGAGAAGTCAACAGTGTGTCTGATGGCAATTACCACAGAAGTATTCACATGTCTCCCACCTTTAACTCAGTGTTTAGTCCTGTTTGCTTAAAACACAGCCTTAAGAGGAAAAAAGAGAACACTAAGTGACAAACACCACGGGCACAGCTTAGCTGAGATAAAACAAGATTTTATTTTTAAGCAAACTTAGGCTGTCTTGTGCCTGCTGTCCAAAACCTAGAGCAGGCTCAGTGTGACAGCAAGGTCCCCTGTCCCCCCCGCAGCACCCAGCTCGTTCCTGCTGCTCAGACCCCTGCAACCCCCGTGCAGCGGTACCCCCGCACCCCCAGCCACGGCTAAGCATTTTGCCTTCCCTCTCCCCCTTCCCTCCCTAACACAACCAGCAGGAGCTGTGTTAAGCTCTTTTAATAAACAAAACTTTTAGTTCTTTTCATCTTCAAAGCCTTTTTTTACAACCATTAACTAATCAATCCTCACAAGACCTCAAGAGAGTTGATGGAGTTGTTCTAACCAGCAGTTAGCTCTCAGGGCGCTTCGATTAACCTGACCATTTAGACAGAAGGAGAAAGTGAAGTATGTGTGGATTTTTTTTTTTTTAGTTTTTTTTTTTTTTTTACAAGAGCAGAGACTGAAGCAACACAGGAACTAGAGCTATGAGAGTGTGGTTTCCGATTTCCACTTCTGAAACCGCTATGCTGCATCTCTCATAACCCCCTTCCCTCCTGCTCCCCCTTGCACCCCCTCAAGGTAAACTGAAACCCTTACAATACAAAAAAGATCGAAGAAAAGGTTTTTCCTCAAAGTGACGTTCCTCCTGCAGAAACTGTCTCCTTGATTAACTCTATCCCAAAACAAGGGACTGATTACTTTTTAACCTTTACAGAAGCCTGAATACAAACTTACCATGCACTGCACACTTGGAGATTTATTGAAATTTGATTACAAATACCAAAGGGAAACATGCACTGCATCTTGAGCAGCTTTACAAAAAGTCAGTCTAGACAATCTTTTATGAATGACTCAATCTATGCATATCATGAAAGAAAACACGCGACACTTACTAACTGTCATTTCTAATTGGACATGGCTAGAATATATGCGTTCTTAAATAAAAACCCAGAAGTAGCGGGAAGGTATTTTAAAGGCAAAAACTCCACTACAGCTAAATACATTCAGGAGTGATTGCAACAAACAGATGTAAATTATTTTTTCAGACTTCAGGGATCACTTTGAAATGATTCTCAATATATCTAGGCCTCCCCAACCTCAGAGTAGCATAAAGCAAAAGAAAAAGGATCTGCATGATTTATACATATTTTTTAACCTTTGTTTTTAAGAAGGGCTCTTAGAAATTCTTTCTCTCTCTCTCTCTCTCTCTGATATTCATGCAGCTGTGCGGAGGAGGCATGTGACCAGGAGGATGGTCCGTGCCCCGCTGGTGGCCCCGGGGCTGGTGCCAGGACCACCTCCAGCAGCAGCAGCCTGAGCCATGCAAGCGTACCCAGCTCTCAAACCCCACCACTGCGCCTGATGATTCTCCAGCAGCACAAGTAACAGAGAACACCAAGGCGGTCACCAAGCATGTGGAAAAAAATAAATAAATTGGTCAAAAAATTCATAAGCTATCATGACAAGCAAGGACACCTGCCTCCATCAGAAGGTTAATGGGAAGAAATAATTATTAGGATAAAATCACCAACCATCCCAGAAAGACTGTCATGGGCCCCATGTCTAAGGAGGAGTGGTTGCCCCACCATGCACAGGGCAGGTGCCCCCAACCGAGGTGCAGCCCCCCAGGACAGGGGCAGTGTCAGGGTCCCTCGAGGGCCCTGAGGTGACACCCAGGGAGCTCAGTCAGGGCAGCAGGGCCAGGGAACCACCATGGTGATGCTCAGAGCAGGCCTGGTGGTCAGGCTGAGCCAAAATTGTGCCCCTTTCCCAGGAAAGCGAGTCCTAGGTGGTGGTCTTGGAGGGGACATATGGGGGAAATCAGTGCCTACAGATGGTCTGACAATACCTTCTGAACCAAGTGGTGGCCCATTAAATCTTCCTTACCCACTTGAGTTCTAAATGCAACTTAACCAAGCAGAAGAGTAGAGCAACCTGTCGTGAAGGTTGTGCGTGTCCTGGCTTCAGAGAGAGATATTTTCTTGCAGACTGCATGCCCAGGAGTGATGACTGCAATACCGGCATAGCAGTTACAATTTCATTTGATGAAATGAAATCATGAGGTGAATTTTTTGGAGAAAAAAATTTTGCTGTACTTCCTCTAAAACTCCCAGTGAACAGAGTACAACTCACTGTATATGTTTTTTAGACCCAAGAAGTGAACAGAGCTTCAGCCTGGCTTATAAACAAACAAAGCCAGGACACAGCAGCTCTACCTCAGCCAACATTGTTAGCGAGCTCAAAAAGGGGAGCTGAAAGGACACCGGCCCTGTTGAATCTTTTGGCACAGTTTCAAAGAGGTTAAGTGAGCCCAAGCTGCACCGTGAGCAGGTTAAGGGAGTTGATGCATCCAAAAACTAGTAATTTTTCTTTAGAGTTAGTTTTTGGCCAGCTCATCTCCTTGAATTACCAGCACTGGTGAGAGCACCGGCCGAAGGTGAGGAGAGGACAGAGCCACACCAGCACTGATGTGGGTCAGTGTGTGCTGCCGTGAAACCACCACCCCAGGAGCTGTACTACACACGAAAACATCTACAGACACCGTGCTCAAGGCCTGCTCTGAACAGCTGTGAAAATAAACCTGATCAATTGTATCTTCATCTATGGAGAAAGTAATCTTAAACGAGGCTCAGGTCTGCCTTCCACTGGGATCTTCCAATAACATCAAGTGCAAACATGTTGAAAGGCTCTCCTTAATTTTCAGAGGCGAATCTGAGTGCTCCCATCCAGCCTGTCACCAGCATATGAGAAATGCCAGGAACAAGACAGACGCCTTGCCCACCAGCAGTCTCCATCTCCCGGGTCACTCCCAGAGGGCTGTTAATGCCAGTGAAAATTAACGGAGTTACAGTCACACCCATTTCATCAATCCTGGATATCGCTAAGCTATACCTAGGGATCCTCCATCTGAGCTACAGGAATAAACCCAAACCACATAAATGTACACAGATGTTTTTTAATAGATGGATATATCCATTAAAGGTAGATTATGTCCTTCTAGCAAGTTCCCGGAATAGCCCTATCTCTGGATTTGGAAAACATGCCCAGTTCCTAACCTTTTAAGCAGCTTCCTTTATTACCTGTCAGATATCTAATAAGTCGTATACAACATGGGCACAAGCACCACATTAATGGTATAGTCACACAAACACTTCTCCGGCAGCAAAGCTAGGTCAAGAAGTTCCCCTGCCACTTGGTCCAGCTCCAGCTTTAGCATTTCTTCACCGTACCAGCCCAACTGTCTGAGGCGCTGCACTCTCGGCGAGACTGCTGAAATTGCCAGGATGAAAAACAAAACAGAAAAACCTCTTCCATTGCTGTCTCTTCCTCTCCAGCAAGGAAAAGGGGGTGGAGAGGGCAGGCAGAATAGAAATAGAAATTTGGAAAAGCTTTTCCAATATTAAAATAGAAGAGGGCAAAAAAATACTTGAACTGACTTTGCCATCTTTACCAAGACCTCACACTCATAGCTGTGCATAGAGAAGTACATACCAACAGAAGAAACCATTCATCCACCTGTATTAAGTCAGGCAGAAGCCCTGCTAGAGACAGCCTAGGAGATAGCAAGCATTCAAACTGTAACAAAACTACAATTTAACGTTCAGGGCAATTCAATCTGAGATTTGGCTTAATGTTTTCTCAACAAAAAAAAGGAAACAGTTATACTTATAGGGTGACAGCATGACTGAATTATTAGGGTACAGCCCGGATGAGGGAAGAGGTCCCAACCAGTTCCCGCACGCACCACCGGCTCTGCTGACACGAGGCAACCAGGAACGACCAACAGCGAAACCATCGAGAGTGATGGGGCTTGGCTTCGCCGCACTACAACTCCCACTTAGAGGGTCTCTTTCAGAAGTCAAATGGCCTTAACCCAATTTAAAGCAGTGAAAGTGAACTGAATTAAGAATCCTTGAATCCAGAATAAATCCCCAGATGGTTTTCATCCTGCTAACAGGAGGGTAGGAGTAAAGGAGTCCTTGGCTCTTTTCATTTCATGCAGCCTCATCAAAATTCCCTGCTGCACTGATCAAGTTAAGGTCAAAGATTTGTGACCCCACTGGTCTGCAACTTGCTAGAAATTTGCTTAATTTTCATCCCAAATTTATTCATGGCCAATTTATTCCAATTTATCCTCATAACAACACTGTCCTTTGGGTTAAATGGCTGTTCTCCTGCTCTGCTCCGTGTACTCCAGGCAATATCTTACCTTCTTGCAGCAATCATTTTGCTAGATGAACGAGCCAACCTTTCTAATTTTTCTTTCAAAAGGAGAATATCTTTCCAGTGAAATTTTCCAAAAGTCTCTCCTCTCCTGCTCTAGAGTTCAGCTTCCTTGGGCCTGGATGACCAGTACTGTACACAGTATTTCAGATATTATTTCACTGTTGCCATGGATGATGAAATAAATTTTAAAAATTAACTCAGATTTACCCATTTAATTTTTCCTTTTATTATTTACACCAAGAAACTTAAAAAATATCAAGAAAACTTTTTGAGCCCATACCTCACTATTTTGACACAAACCTGTGAAAATTAATACTTGAGAATGTTTTCCCTCATGCTGCATTCTGAGGCAACACAGTCTGAATTGGAGACTAATGAAAATACCTCTATATATTGTTATGTCAGGATCAAATAATTCATACCACATACCTTAAATAATATAACTGGCAAAGAAATAATATGCTGCTTAGTCTCAATAACCTTTTCTAAACATCCTATTCAAGGTTACGGGTAGGTTATAAAGATTCTGTTTTCCAGAAATTGAAAACCTCTACTAAAAACCATAACAGTTATGGAATACAAGACACTGTAGCAGTCTGTAAAATGTACTTAATTTTATCTCTATATTTAATTATTTCTTTTCAAGATTTTTACTAGGGTCTCCAACTGCTGATGCTTTTTGTCATTAAAATGATAAAATGAGCCAACGGTTACTACTTTAAATTTTGTTACCTAGCCCCAGGATGGTGCCAACAGTTATGCAAAGCTTAATGGCCAGAATGTATCTATTTATTCGCTTTGTTTCTTGACTGCTATGAATGTAAGCAACAATCTTACAGACTATTTTCAATGGAACAGGGCTTTATGATTTAGGGGGTGGTGGTTTTGTTTTATGGTTTGGTTTTTGTTTTGTTTGTTTGTTTTTACAGTAAGACCTCTGTCTCCATGTGCCATGGGGTGTGTGTGTGCACGTGCTTGTGGGTGTATCTTCAGCTCAGATAGCGACTTGTGAAAAAGCAGGTCCATCGTAAGAAAGATTGCTATTCTGATTTATACTACTATGAACTTAGAATGACTACTGAAAAAGCCATTAGATAGAAAAAACGTGTACCGGTTTAGCTGAATATTAATGCCATTCCTATGCAACTGAATGGCCACCTTTTGAAATTTGAGATGCTGAATCCCAGGGCTGCCATTTTAAAATTGGCAGAGCAACTTTTGCCCATGACCTCAATATTTTACAAAATATGTCTGTGTAAAAATTGCTACCCCATCACCACGCAAATATTTTCCTCCCTCAAACAGAGGAAATGCAGGCAGGCTCCACAAAGCAAGCTCTTACAGAGGTAGGACAAGACTCCTGGAGTCTCGTCTACTGTAGAACCATGTCCTCAGAGTGAGCTCCATTAGGTCGCATATATACAAACAAAATTAAAGCCTAAACCACTTTGTTCACTTCAAATTCTTAGCAATTCAATTGTCCGAAGGACTGTTGGGGCTCCTGAGTTAGCTGTAGGAATAGATACCTTCAGTGATCTAAGTCAGCGAAGGGGAAAGAAAAAAAAAAGTTATGTTCTTACAAGCTATTCTATGACGATTTATATTTGCACTCAGTTGACTCATCTGCAGCTCTGAGTGCATTCACTTGTACCGTATAGTTGAATAAGACTTGGCAGTTAAAAAAAAAACTTCATAAAAATTAATATCACATCTTCACAAAAATTAATTTTTTGGTTGCTTCTCCTGTCGTCTTGAACCAGATTTAGCCTCCTGGAAAGGTAACAAGAATGTTCTTTTATGTTGAGCTATCTGCACAAGGCACTAAAATTCAGCTTTGTGAGCATCCTGAATGAGAAAAATCACATATTTCATTTTATTTTTAAATCACAGCATGTCAAAATGAACCACGTAGAATAGCAGGGACTCATTTCTTTATGCCTAACAATAATCACTAACTTTGTCTCATTTCCATTCGTGCATACCTTGTGTGAAACAGAGAGGCAGATAACAGGAGCTCTATATTCCACAATGGCAAATTTTATTTTCTGTTTCTTAGATGCTGTATAATAGAGCATCTGAACTCCAGAAGTCAACTTATAACACTGCCTTGGTTTACAGCTGGGTTGAAGCTTTAGGGCCCAATTTTGGTGGACCTCCACACATGCAACTCTCTTACAAGTTAATGCAAGCTTTGATATGAGAATTGAGATAAAATACTGGGCTAATGCCTAGCTTATTACACTTCAAAGAGTAGCATTTCAGCTGAGGCAGAGAAAATACACCTACTCCAAAGACAGTAGTCATCTTCCGTTTAGTGGACCAGAACTTTCGCATCATTACTGAGAAGAAAATTCTAGCTACCCTTAGTAAAAGGAAATAGCACAGTTGCAACGCCAAATATTTGTGGTTTCTAGGATGCTTAGAGAATGTAGCCAGCAGTGGGCAAACACTAATACTATATTTCTTCCAAAAAATAATTGTACTTACCATATATATGTGTGTATATATGAGAGAGTGTGTGTGCGTGTATGTATATATATTTGAAAAAAAGCTAGAAAGCTTTTTAAAAATGTAAAAAGGTTTTTTCCTCCCCCTCTTGTAAGCAGAATAAAGATTGTGTAAACTGCTCCCTGGGCCATCAATAGCGGCTGGAGAACAGGAATGCTGCTGACAGCAGTTGCTATTCTTTTGATACACCAGATACATGCCTCGCATTCCCGCGGCAGCTGTCACCACAATTAGTCCTTGTACGGCCAAAAGGGGGTGGGGAAGGAGGGAGTTCTTCTGGAGAACATTTGGTTTCCATGGATAAGCCTTGCTTCTTCTGCCGCAGTACTATCAACCGTCCGAATCATGAAGTCTTTATACTGTAACTCCATTCATACATATCTTTTGCCTTTTAGTGAAGATTTCTGAGAGGAATGCTTAATGAATTCCAACCTTGGTTTGTGAAGCTTCATGCCAGTGAAACTGGGGAAAAAAAACCAAACAAATGTTTTCTCAGAGTCAAGTTATCTAGTACATGAATGAAACGTCTACTGAAATCAGGAAAAGTTTTGCTTAGTAAGTTTTGGCTCTCTTTTTACACTTTTTGTATTTGAAAATGATTTCTGACTCAGATAGGATAATATGGAAGATTTGAAGGCTTACTAAATGGTTGATTTTATATAAAGCCATACATAGCAGAATTTGTGTAAGGAAACAATGGGTGTTGATTACTAATAGAACTTGGCATGTATTTTTCTCTTAACACAAAATAACTCCCGTAATCACAACAATTTCATAATCTCCAATACCCAGAAACAATTAAAGGTTCTGTCTGGTCTCCAGTAACAAGATTTGAAAACATACCGATAACCAAAATGCTCTATAGACTTTAAGTAGGGAGATATATATACATATTTTAGACAAATCACAAACTGATTTGAAAGTTCTATGTTAAAAACATAGAAATGCATGAATTTATTTTTTTTTAAAGTAGCTAAAAGTTGCACGTCAGCACATCTTCAGATATTTCTATTGCATCATGATGAACAGACGATTTGTGCCTAGAGGTCAACATCATCTCCGTTCACCACAGTTGGAATAGAAGTTGAGTAGATTGATGCAGAGCTGTCAAGACTGTTGTTTCCCCTGCAGGCTACATAATTTTTGCCCTCTCCAGAAGCCAAAAGGGGAGGCAGTGTAATCCATTGGTTTGCCTCCAGCTCAGAGTTCAAAATGCATTGGGGGTTTATTGATTTGTGTGCATTATGGAACAGCTTGATCACTGATATCTTTTCAATAAAAGTCATGTTCTGCTTCCCTGACTTAATTCATAATTTGATTATCCAAATCCAGATTTCCCAGGGGCTCTCGTAAGATATTCCAAACAAACATTTCACTCCTTTTCCTCGTATGCCTGCATTTCTCATGCTATCCTATTCAAGACTGAGATTTGCTATGAGAACAACGAGAAGGTACCTTTCTGTCCAAGAGGAGAAGGGAACAATTTCTGCAGAATGCTTACCATTCCATTGCAAACCCAGACCCTGTTACTGCTAGCCCTGTGAATAATCACACACAGCTCTAAAATAATTTGATCTTCTGCTTTCGTTTCATGTTTTCAAGGCTGGAGGATAAACTGGGACAAAACTAAAATTTATTTTCCCTTCTTCTCATTTGTACCCTTCCTACTGACCATGATGGCAGAGGGTCGCATCCAAAACATAGCATGCAGGTTTTATTAATTCTCATTTGAAGTCTTACATGGTACATGATATTTATATCCTAGGCTCTCCTTTAGAGGATATATTTATCTCTACATCACTCAAATACAGAAATGCACAGTAAAAACTAGATTTTGCATTCTGTTCTCTATTTCCTTCCCCTGCAATACTCATATATTAAGCAACTATTACTATAGAGTTAGCATGATCAAATGGGTAGAGCTGTAGGTTACAAGTGAGCGATCTGCCACCAGTTCACAGTTGCACTGGCAGCGCGCTCCACCACTGACTAGTTTCTTCCAGGGGAGCGTTTTCCACCAAGAGTTCGTTCTACCTGAGCATCTTAAGGTGCTTCACAGGCACGAAGTCAGTCAGTGCTCTGCTCCTCATTATTTTAAACTTGCTGTTCGTTGAAAGAAGGCTGAAAGAGCTGTATAAGTAAACTGAATAGGATTTTCAGAAGCTCTGTATACAAGCATAGAAAAGTCAGAGCACAACTGACCTGCCCAGTAAACCAGTGGCCGAGCTAGAAGACACCTTTGCAGTCCCCTACTCCAGCAGCGACTCAGCCTATATAACCGCTGCTGAGAGTTCGGCGTGTGCCAGGCTCCCCAGACTGAACAGAAGAGAGTGGTATGAATTTTACCTGTGGAAAGAAAATACTTTGGGTGAAGCACCAGGAGCTCCCCAGAAGGCAGCAGCCAAACTCAGCGCACCTCTCCTCGGAGAGAGCTCACTAGAGGGAGCGCACACACCGCCGCCGCCCCTTGCTATCGCCGCAATCTGAGGGAGGAGACCGCCTCGAATTTTCAAGTCTCCTCAACCGCTGAAAGTGAAATGAAAATAATAAATCCTAATGAATAGACATAAAAATCACCATTGCAATTTTCTGGGGAGGGTTTTCCTTTAAAGAAATTTGATTTTAGAAGCAAGTCTGATTGTTCTGATGGGAAAAATACAATACTAATAAAAAGATGAACTTGTTAATGAATAAATCCCATCTCCCTTTCTAGAAACATAAAGGCAGTTTTCCCACCCCTTCCCATTTTCAACAGTTGCACTGGGATAATGAAATAATCTCATCACCATACGGTCTGCAAAAAGAAGAGAAACCAGGGAATTTTGACGGTCTGTGAAATGAAGACTTGTTTTTTTCCCCACCTTTCATCAGTTTATTTTCCTAATCCTCTATTGCTGATAGATTCTGATGTAAACAATTGCATAGCCAAATGATTAAATACCATCCGCGGGGTCTGTTGGGCAGCAGCAGCTCTTCTGGAAACAACTGCTGCAAGCTCAAACTGAAGACCTGAAGAGAGGAAGCTGCGCTATGGAGGAGCTACTCTCTGCTCTTACTCGTACTCACCTTTCCAAAACAGACCAGTGATGTGTCTTCAGGTGATTTTTTCAGAGCTCTATGCCAATGTGTTGTTGATTTGTTTAAAAAACAAATTGCTATGCCTTCGACTTACTATTTTTTCAACTAGGAACTTTACATAATTAGCACATAAATCACCTGAGCCTGATGCTGAGGCAGTTCTCTGTGGTCTAAAATGTCCCTTTGAAGTACGAGATGCACATCAACTCCTTCAGCCTGCATAGTTGCACATCCACCCTCTCCATTTCCTCCATCCAGCTGCAGATGCTCTGGGTAGTGCCTTCCATTTGCCCGCTGATGTCTGCACCTGAAGCAACTGTTGCATGTCCCAAACTCTGCTCCTGGCTTCTCTCCTACCCCTTTTTCTTTTGTTTTTTCTTTTTCTCTTTTCTTGCTTTTACTTTTCATATAGTTATGCAACAAGACTGCAAATGTCCCTCCTGACCCATTTACAACCCCCTGGTGAAATTACCCTTGATCATCCCATTGCTCTGCATTCTTCACAGGCCGTTTACATTTGCTGCCTGTTTCACTTGCACAGTTCTTCAGGCACTGCTGCATGAAGGAATTTCTCTTCTGACCCTTATGTGGTGTGCATTCCGCTCCTAATTCAAAGCAATCAGAAGAGAGGTCTCCTCAGGAGAAAGGCCAAAGTCACACTTAGTCACTCTTGCAAGCAGATACACACAAAGGTTTGATGATCATTTGCAGAAATGTCAGGAGGTTAATAGCAATCAGCTCTATTTACGTAGGCACATAAAAAAACCCCAAAAAACCCCACGTTGTGAGTGCGTGCATGTTGAGAAAGAAAGGGAGAGAAGAAGAAAAGCCTTTGCAAAGAACTAAAACTAATCCCTTTGTCCTAAAGAGTCACAGAGAAATATCAAGGCAGCCACCACAGCCTGCAAATCCCAGTAACTTGGCAGTGTAAACCCAATGTTGCCAAAGAGACAACCTTTAAAAAGAAACTCCTGTAGCCCTCTCTAGCGGAGTGCACCATCCCAGCCCTGTCAGATTGCTGTAGGTCATGAGTGGAACATATTGAGGGTTTATTTCTCTAATAAAGGGAGTAAGTCACTTTCTCTGCATCTGGATTACAGTGATCTTTCAGCAGCTGCCACGAAATCCTGGCTTGGTGGTGGTAACTGGGAATTGTTCCCCACTGCTGCTCAGCAGTTCTAGCAGGCTCATGTGACATGCTTTCCCAAACAAATACAGATAACCAATTTATATAAAAAACCAAACAAACCCCAGTCAGTATAAAAAAGAAAGGCAATGCTTTTCAATACTGATGACAGTTTTCTCTATGTGCATTTTCTCACTCTTTTTTTCATCAGTTCTCTGACATTTTTAAATTGTCTTTAGTGCCAAGCCTTCGTTCCAAATAGATCAATCTGAACTGAGCGTGATGCAAGAATCAATACGGCTTGGGAAGAATTAAGCCCATTTCTCTCTTGAGTCTTTGAAGCCTCTTAAAGTGCCAAATATTTTTCCCATTAACTGTACCGTAGCCAACCTACTAAATAGCTGGATGATGCTTCTTAATTTTTCAAAGCATTGCTCTGAATTAGTGAAAGATTAATCTTTAAAGAGTATTGGCTGCTAAGGGAACCTGACAAGCTACCTGCACAGACATGACACAGGGATCTGTGAGGCCCCTTTATCCAAGGCATTCTGGATCTTCCACTTCTAGTGTTTCCTACTCCAAGACCTGACAGATAAGAGGCCTTTTTGCAGCAAAGATCTCACTTTTACTACCATTTCAGGGAAAACAAAATGACCTTCTAAAACACAACAGAAGCAAATCTTTAAACACTACAACAGAGTTGCTCAAGCTTTTCCTGAAATTCTTTGCCTGCTGCTTTAGCACTCATACAATTCTTGTCAGTTTTGGTAAGCGCACAAATATTTGTGTCAAGCACACCAGCTACCAAGTTGGCAGCGTGGTTTGCTGATACACTTTTCTGGTGATTCCCCTCCAAAAGTATGACAGTTTATTACAAGCCAAGAAGAGAACATGTGAGACATCAGCATGATTTTGGGAGAGAATTGGATAAGAAAGCCTAAGATGACACAACACAATTTGGTCTTCGTGAAAAGATGGTCTGAATAGTCTTATGGTAGTACTTAAAGACTACATTCGAGGAAAGACAATACAGCAGGAAAACCCTTTGTCTGTTAGAACCAAATTTTGAATCAAAGCTATTAGAGAAATTGAACAGGAGAATCCAAAGAAATAAGTGAAGATTTTTATTTTTAAAAATAACCAGTAATCAGCCACAATCAGGCCACAACCTCAAATGGGAAATGGAAGCTTTTCCTCCATCATGTGCAACCTCTTGCCCAGCAATGAAATAATGTAATACTTCTATCCTTTTTCAAGTTTTTCCAGGCACAATATCAAGCACATCCACCCTCATCTCTGCAGGCTGTTGCAGGGTACTCCATTTCTCTAATAAGAGGTACCTTAGTGAGCAACTTTCACTGCACCAAACTTTTGGACCAACTCCAATTCAATCAATGGTGAAACTGTACAAGCTCTTTGAAAGGCAAGACCTCACATAGTCACAGCTCACCTGTTGTTTCCTCTCCTCACCTGGAGATGGATATTGACCTTGCCATTCCAGCGTGTGTGGGCATACATGATAATAAAGCTTTAATAAATACCATAAGTACCACTTTGATTGAGAGCAAAGTTGGTTCATGTTGGCAGGGAGACAGATGAGAGGAGAAATACCTCAGGAAGTTATTTTGCTCCAAGTCCATTAGTAAAAGGTCTAGATAATCTACTACATGAACACTATTTAGGCCACTGAAATGCCTTTAATTACAGCTCTCATAATTGGAGTTACTACTATAATAAAAGGGCAAAAGCTTGATCTGGTTTGCTTGAAAAAATGAAGGCCCTATTAAAATTAATTTATAATAGCAGGCTTTATTCTGATAAGGGCATATTTGTTCAGACTGATTTTATGCAGTGCTGATATGCTTTCAGTAAAAGAATGGCTCTTCCCAGGGCTAATGTTGCTGTGATGGAAGTAGAGAAAGCACCACTTTGCTGAACCTGGACATGGGCAGCTGTACATTTTGGTCTGGCTCAGTCTCTTCTTTTGCATTCAAGACAGTTAGTCTGGTAGTGTTTGGACTGTTTTTGCAGAGCGTGTAATGCTTGCCTAGGTGCTTTATTAAATTCAGAATACACTAGCACATTCAAGTCACTTCCACAAAATGCTCCCCTGAGCCAGAGAGACACACTGCTGTCACATCTGACCAACTAAAGGAATTTCCAATCTCACTCTACAGTTTCTGCCCCTCTGCTGGAGTTTATTTGGCTGAAAGACATCAACATTAAATTAAAAGAAGCAGTAAGGAAAATCCCTTGTCCCAGAAATGTGTTTGGGGCTAGCTAAATGCGTATGGGAAAGAGGAGGAAATAGAGTGGGTCAGGAAGTTTGTGATAAATAGACTTTATCAAAATGAAAGTTTTGTAGCCAAGGGACCACATTTCCAATGTCTGTGCATGTTTTTATACTTAAAAGTATATATATCCAATTTTCCAGTCCTAAAGTGAAAGCCGATGTTGTGGTTTAGGCCCAGCCGGCAGCAGAGCACCATGCGGCCGCTCGCTCACCCCTCCCCCAGCAGGATGGGGAGGAGAAGTATAACAAAAGGCTTGGGTGGAGATAAGGACAGGGAGAGATCACTCACTAATTATCGTCACGAGCAAAACAGACCGAACTTAGAGAGGAAATTCATCTAATTTATTACTAAACAAAACAGAGTAGAGGAGTGAGAAAATAAAATCAAATCTTAAAACACCTCCCCCCACCCCTCCCATCTTCCCTGGCTCAACTTCACTCCCAGCTTCAACCTCCTCCCCCCTCAGCAGCACAGGGGGACGGGGAATGGGGGTTACGGTCAGTTCATCACACGGTGTTTCTGCTGCTGCTTCATCCTCAGGGGGAGGACTCCTCTCATCGTTCCCCTGCTCCAGCATGGGGTCTCTCCGACGGGCTACAGTCCTTCCTGAACTGCTCCAGCGTGGGTCTCTCCCACAGGGTGCAGCCCTTCAGGAGCAAACTGCTCCAGCATGGGGTCCCCCACGGGGTCACAAGTCCTGCCAGCAAACCTGCTCCAGCCTGGGCTCCTCTCTCCACAGGGCCACAGGTCCTGCCAGGAACTTGCTCCAGCCTGGGCTTCCCACGGGGCCACAGCCTCCTTCAGGTGCCTCCACCTGCTCTGGGGTGGGGTCCTCCATGGGCTGCAGGTGGAATCTCTACACCCCCTCATCCTTCCTCCATGGGCTGCAGGGGGACAGCCTGCTTCACCATGGTCTTCGCCATGGGCTGCAGGGGGATCTCTGCTCCGGCGCCTGGAGCACCTCCTCCCCCTCCTTCTGCACTGACCTGGGTGTCTGCAGAGTTTCTTACATCTTCTCACTCCTCTCTCCGGCTGCAAAAGCCCCCCAAACTGTTTTTTTTTCCTTCTTAAATATGTTATCACAGAGGCGCTGATTGGCTTGGCCTTGGCCAGCGGCGGGTCCATCTTGGAGCCGGCTGGCATTGGCTCTGTCAGACACAGGGGAAGCTTCTAGCAGCTTCTCACAGAAGCCACCCCTGTAGCCCCTCCCGCTACCAAAACCTTGCCACACAAACCCAACACAGCCGATTAAGAGATTGACAATGCGAAAGTGAAAACAAAAGTGGTGGAAATTGAACTGAAAGTATTAAAGATTATTGAAATATAACTTTTGGTTGATCAAGCCACATTCTTTTCTTCCTCCAAAACACATGGAAACATACAGTCAGTTTAAGAATAGCTTCAAAGTTCTAAAGTTTGTCTTCCGCTCTGGTCAAATATCCCCTCTAAGAGTCTCTCTACCCTCCTATGTTTCTTTAATAAAATAGATTAGCCTTTGTTTTGAAGAAGAGCACTGTAAGCTAAAGATAATTCAGCTTCAGTGTTATACCTGGGGACTCCCCACATGCCTCAGCCACAGACAAGGAATACCTGCTGGTTAAATATTAGCTTGAACCATCAAGTCAGCCATGAATGGTATTTAAAACACCACAACAGATGCAGTTTAGAACTACAGAGAAGGCAGAAAAACTCTGCTCAAAGAGCTAGTATATCTCATTGAATCTAATTATGTCTTTAATAGAATGCCTGTTCACAAAATATAGCTCTTGAGAAAATTTTATGGTAAACAGAGGGATCTAAAAAAAAGACAAAAACCCCCTAAAAGAATAATTGAGCAGAAGGTAAAAAAATTGTTTTGTCACAATGTTAGTCAGAAACGGTGAATTTTACTTCCCTGAAAATTCAGTTTGGCAAAATTTTTGTTCAAATTAAAGGTTTCTAGATACCAGAACAGCAAATATTAGACATCTAAATCTTTTATCTGATTCTGCACTGCCAGCTTTTAATAGGAGATTGGAGACTTTAGTTACAAATTGTGATGCAAACCCAATATTTTTAGGCAAGTAAGTGTATGAAGTGCTCCGCTGGAATGCAGAAAAAAGCTTTAAGTCTCTTTTCCTATATCCATCAGTATAGTGTTATGTACTGAAAGACCAAGAAGAGATGACATTAGTGCCTAAGCTAATCTGAATGCGCAAAATAATTAATTCTACTATTCTGGTCTACCCAAATCCAACACTTCAGCTGTACAAGCACCTGTGCTGAGTTCAGTAGCAATCAACAGGGGGGTTTGCAAGAAGATACTTTACATAGACATCTTTAAATTAAACTGTCTTCCACATCTGGTCACTGTGCTTACAGCGATGTGTTTTCAATGTAATACTCGATCGCAGATTTCTTATGTGAATCTGGGCAAGCTGCTGGCGGGGGGGGTGTGTGTACATTAATTTCCCATCTGTGTAATGGTAACAGGTCTTTTTTGTGCTTAAGAAAGGTGTCCTGGGAATATAGAAGTTAAAGGATGAAGCGCACAGGTACTCTAGCAGAAAAGATTGTGCCAGCAAAACAAAGAGCAAGCAAGTCTGAAACTACTCACAAACTCTCTAGACGACTAACTCTTACTATTCAGGCAAGGGCTGGGAGCCATGAGCCATGCACTGCGTTTTCTAATTTGTGCTTTTCTGAGGCTAGGGGAATGAATTTCGTGGTTGACAGGTGCCCACTCAGCTTAGCCATAGCCCCTGGGTGGGGTGATATTTAGTAAAAACACGTCTGTGATATCAGTGACATAATTATGGAGGGCAAAGGGTGGTCAGACACCATTGGGTCACATCAATACCTAGACACTAGAAAAGGAATTTTAGGAAGTGTTCATTTGCTGCAGCAAAAGCAATAATCACAAGCAGAACTTCCCCAGGAATGTTTTCTGACCTCAACCGTATTGTCTATCTGGTGACAGCAACAGCCACTTTGGAGAATCATAACACCAGACAATAAATACCGTCCTAGTAGAAATATCTACAGTGAAGGTTGTATAAAGGAGATAACTGGGCCACAACCAGTCTGGCCATTTTCAGTGTGCCAGGTTTTGCAGCACCAGCACTCTTCACCCTGGAGTTCTGTGTGACTGCACCTTTTCTTGCCTCAGTGCACTGCCCCTGGTTTTCCTCTCCTCTGCTGATGGTGCTCAACTTACCTGCCCTGCAAACATTCTCACGTTTACCCTTCCTCATCCGTCCCTCCTCAGTTGTTCCCCACTGCCATGACTTTTTCTCCATTAATCTCCTGAAAAGCAGTCCATGAAGGACATCAATCGTGTATGCAGCTATAGGGTTTTTTCATTAAATATGAAGACTAATTTGACAGGTGCACATTTTCATCAATTGTCTTACTAAATCACTGCTATCCCACTTCCTCCTTTGTCACTTAGCTCTGGCATTTTATTTGTCATCTCCATTTGCCGCCATTGCATCTGCTTAAGCTGTGAGCTCTTAAGAATGAGAGCCTTGATTGTCTGTACAGCAAGACACTGACTGAGTGTAAGGCTGTGTAAAATAATGAAGATTTTTCTCAAGTCTCCGTTAATACATTGGCAATTTCAAAGCAGTTCCAAACGCACAGGCGGGCACATAAATGCCTGGCAGAAATTGGTGCTGTCAGCAAGGAGGTCAGAGACTGAAAAGGCCTTAAAGACTAGCCATTCTGATGCATTTGAGAACAGCTAGCATGAAATTGGTTCCATTCTCTTTTAAAGGATTTTAAAAAGCACCTAACAGCAGCCAAATTCTGCTCCCATGGAAGTCAAAAGCTTTGCCATTCACATTAATGCAAACAATTGGACAAATGCCAAGTGCCTTCCAAAGTCCTGTCCCACACACCTGGTTTATATTCAACATATGCATGTATGTATCTTAATGACTGCACTTCAGCTAGCAATACTAATAAAACCCAAATAAACCCGGCAGAAGAGACCAATATTTTTCACTTATTTTTTATGATGCTTATTTATTAACCATGCAGTCTTGTAACCATTGCAGTATTTCCCAGCATGAAATAAAATATAAAAAATACATAAACAAAACATAAAATAAATGAAACAAGCAAAAAATACATTTTTAGCTACTGCTGAAATCAGAATACCAACTCTACATGTGAAGGCATTAGTAGCACTGCGTGAGCTAATTAAACTCACCTTGCTATTTGTTCTGCAGCCCCTCTCTCTGGCATTTCAAGGACCATATAGATGCTTCCAAGACACGTGTCAGAAAGCATATGGCCACCTGTCCAAGCCCACTTGGTGCTAGCAAACGAACGGCTGTGAACTTGGTACCTGTATGTATCGTTGAGTTAGTAGGAAAACAAGGTCTTATTAGTCCCACATTCTCTGTGTTTATCAGAACAGCAGTTGTCACATTTGCGGAGCAGGCAGCTTTGGCATTAACGGCAGGCAGAAAGTGCCCCAGGGAAGTGGAGGCAACAGCAGCATTGACTGCAGCCGACAGACAGGGTGCAGGCTTATTGTGGATGTTACCTGCCTGTTTCTTCTCCTTTCCAATGTTATTTTTACGCTCAAGTTGCTCTTACTTCTGAAGTAACGCGTGACTCGTGCTGCAGAGTGCTTCAGATTCACCACTTTGTTTTGCTCAACAAAGAAATAAGAGGGGCCTCCCAGTCTAGGTTATTATACCCCCAAATATAGCCCAAGGAAGAAATTTCTGCCTAGCTGATCCACAGCTTAAGGGGCTGCTGCATATTAAATTATGGGGAACCCAGCAAAAGGGTGAGAGAGATTTGGGTGGCAAAGTTTAAAAACGAGGTGGTGGAGGTGGGGGCAGAGAATTCCATCCCAGGTGGTGCTGGTGTCCTGTAGTCAAACAGGGTCTGCGGAATTGAAAAGGTCTGCCTTTCCAAGAGCATCCTAAATTGTAGGCCACTTTAAAAGATACTTCAAGCTAAACACCCAAACGTTTTTGGAAACGTGAGTTGTCAGCATGAGAGGGCAGAAGCAGGCAGGGCACAGGTGCCGTGGCTGCTGGTGGGTAGGTAGAAGCCCCCTCCCCCAGGGCAGAGGAAGATATTTTCTGACCATAAAAAACCCTCACAAACCAATAAACAAAACATCCCCCTTCAAATATCAGCTCTGCAGGACAGTTATTCTTTGCTTTCCAGCAAGTGCCAATGCAGCATCTAAAAAGGTGCTTTGTGGTTATTTTCCCTTTCCTTAGCCTAAGCTTTGAGGTAGCTGTGGTCTAACACTGTGTTTTGTGCCTCCTGCGAAGATGCAGGCATTGCCCTCTGACAGTACCTGCTGGGAGAACATGACATACTCTCAACTAATCTTTTCTAACAGGGAGAAAATGACCTCTTGTGTAAAAGATTTTCCCAGATTCATGCCTCAGTTTACCCAGCAGGACAAATACGATTGCCAGAAGAAATCTAAAAACTAGTTCAAACTAAGAAACACCACCAGCTCAAATCCTTACTCACTCAGCAAGAATCAACGCAGGAAATCTACAGAGGCTTTTGGTGAAGGCTCAGTGAGGTATTTCTACTGTAACTTGTTAAATTTCTAGGTAGTGCAAGTAAGCGTGATAGTACAGAGCCATGGGGCCTGGCACTCCTGTTAGCTTGCTACTTAAGCTTAAACTCGCCAACTATTTTTAGGACATGAGTGAAGCTATTCTGCCAGGAATTAACTACAGTGTCAAGGACTAGGTTTGAATGGAAAGAGCTCACTATAAAACACCAGCCCCAGCCTCACCCAGAAACAGATGAAAATTACACTGAGCTTTCTGCTGCTTAATCAGCTCATTTTTTCCACATACATGCATTAATCAATTTATACTTAACAATGAGGATTTTCTGAAAAACTGAAAGATTCAAAAAAGGCATAAAACCAAGTTACAGTACCTAATTTTCAAAATTATTTCAAGATTTTTTTTTTTTTTTTTTCCCTCTGGTGAAGCAACTGCTGAGGCAGGAGGAGGTTGCTCATCTTCCCCCCCCCCAGCCAGTGACAGGATGCCACAGTGATACTCTCCTTCCTGGCCGAGCTGGCAGGATTTGCTAGGCAGCACGGCACAGCTCCAGGTGCTGCTAGCCCTGCAGGTGAGCTGCTCCCCATCCCTTCCACTCCCTCCCTACCCCTTGCTGCTGGCTGCCCTTCACGCTCTGCTCCTCCTTCCTCTGCTAGCCAATCTGGCCAGCTATTTCTCTCATCTTTTTGTCCTCTTGGCCTTTTTCTTTCAAAAATATCTATTAAAATGAACAAAACTACTTGCAAAATGTTTTAGGACTGCTTGGTGCCTGCTTTAAAGTGTCTCTCTCCCTCTCAGCCAGATGTCCAAAAATCCTTATTGGACTTCCCTCTCCCCAGTGTAGCCCTCGGTCTCCAGGCTTACAGAAGGCATTGCTTTCAAATCAGCTTTTTTACGTGATTTCTAAGCTAGCCAAAAGGGAGCAATCCTGCCTTGACCCATAGCTCCACTGAGATTAATGGGCCCCTGTGCTCATTAATGGGCTCATCTTTAGATCTCTTCCTAATCTTTCCACTCCTTTTGTTCTGGCCTTCCTACTATTTAATTTCAACTCCAGACAGGTCAGTCTTATTTTTTTAGAATATCATTAATTTGTATTGTGACAGACCAGTTTTCACCTTCAAAAGTATCCATGGACAGTCGGAAGAACCAAAGACGATGACAGTCTGTGAAAATGATAACCGGCTGTGGAGTATTGCACTTCGCAGCCTACAGCCGCTCGTGGCCCTGCACAGGAAGAAAAATGGGAGCAAGGGGACAATGGCCATGAACTTGTAATTGCCAGAAGTCTAATGGGGCACAGAGTTAAAAGGCAGTTTGTTTTTAGCTTTTCCCCCCTCTTTATTATAATGTCCCTTAATTGCTTCACTTCCTGAAAGTCTTAAGACAGCCTGGTATCCCAGGGAAACACATCAGTGAAGGGAAGACAAAGACTTGGCTAGCTAAAATCAGAAAGCTTTCCTTCAGATCCCCCAAAGCAGTTCCAAGTCTGCTGCGGAAGTAGCCAAGGAGAGTTTCGCAGCTGTCCTTACTAGTGCAGTCAAAGTAGTGAAGTAGAAGTCCAAAATAAATTAAAAAGAAATAAAAAGACACTTAATTTTAGGAACTGCTAATTCCTAATTTATTGAGACATGATAAGGCATTTTCTGGGAGGCTGAGAATAATTAAGCTGTATGTGTGGTCACTACTTATAAAAACTACCAACCCCTTCTCTGTTTTTCCAGTTCCCCCAAATCCAAATTATGAACCTACATTCAAAACTCCTCACGCTAGACTTGGATGAAGAGACATCACACACAATGTACATACAGGCTGGCAAACTTGGGCAGTATCAGTCTATGAAACTGAGCGCAGACTAATTTTTTTTCATGGATAACACTTTATATTATTGCAAGTTTTAATGCTCCCAAGTGCTAAGGGAACATAAAACTAGCATCTTAAATTATTGCCTTATCTGTGGAGACAGAGCCTCACAGTCTGCTTCTGGGGTACACTTTCATAATCAGTTAGGGAACATCTCTTCTTCAGAATTAGAAAATGGAAGTTTAATAACCTAGTTAACCCAAAATAGAAAATAGCTTAAGTATTAACAATGTATTAAAAAAACTCTCCCAAAGTTTTCAAAAACATTGGGCCAGATACTTTTTCCTTTACGATTCCCTCTTTCCACTCCGCTGATGCTACAGGCCAAACCACCAGCAGACCTTCACTACCACCTCCCTCCCCCCAATAGTTCTGCTGTTTTAAGATGTTACTATTCCTCCCTCATGCTGCTTTTTACCACTCCATCACCAAAACTGGCCTAAGAAAATCCAAGAGCACTCCTCAGCCACTCAGGCACAGAGCCCTGCTCCTTATCTCCCACCGACCGGGTCTTTGGCGCTGAGCCGCCAAGCTTTGGCCACAGACTCTGCTTGGGGGGACATCAGCCCCCGGCACAGGGTGGTACCAGGCACCTGCGGAAACCCACCTCTCCCGCTGCTGCAGATGCTCGGGCAGCACGCAGCTTCCCTGGACTCTAGGCAAGATCAAAACCTCTCCTCTGGTATTCACAGTGAGGGAAACTGGTCCTCCTGTCAGCTGGCTGTCAGAGACCGCTGCGCATTAACTTCAGGGTTTTAATTAGTTGTTCTCTATAAGGGCACAATCCATTCTCAGTGTAATTGCAAATTAAACTGGCAAATATTCTGCCTAGGAAGTTCCTTTCCTAGTGAACTCGTGCTAAACTCAAGTTCCTCCCTGAAATTTGGAGAGTCCCATTCTTGACCTGAGAACAATTGAATTTCACAGGGAATATCAAAGGGATGTCAAACAACCTGAGACCACAAGTGAAAAATAAAAAAAAAAAATTATGAGAAATGCATGCCTTTTTCACATTTCTCTACTCCAATTGCAACCCTTAACCCATTTACCTTTATTATGCTTACTGTGTATTCGAACTGCAAAGGATACACAGCTCTTTTTGATGTTCTTATTTGCATGCCATTTCTGCTAAAAACCTAGGGAGTTGGGGGTTTTTTGCTTCTCACAGAGATCAGTTTCCCAGTTCTTTTCAGTGGCAAAATTTCCATTTGTTTTGATCATTTGGGTTTTACTATAAAATAATTATGTTCATTCCAGGTGGATTTTACTTGTTTTACACCTTTCAGTCCTAAACTCACTGTTTTTGTCATCTTGTTTAAGCTGCACTCAGATTTTCTGTTTCACTGTGAAGTCCTCTACTGCAGTTTAATGTCATTGCAAACTGGCATTTGCCTTTTGTTTTTCAGAATTCCATGTGGAATTGCCTACTTAGCTAAACTTTGTTCAGTCTGTTTCTGAATTAGGAAGATGCAGATGTCAACAAACGGGTGACTCAGTCTCAGATTGCTCCATACGGCGTTACATTGGGAGTAGGATGTCTCCCCTGAATAGTATGTTGGTTTGGGTGCGCTCCAAGACAACAGAAGGACCAGCATCATGGCTTACCCTGTTATATTGCAACACCACAGCTCTGCTAACGTGACTTTCTCTACGATGGTAGCTGAGTTGCTTAAAGCATAGCTTTTCATCGACACATAAAATTTGAGGTAATCCATTGTCTGGATACCTCAGGTTTGATATTTAAAACTGTTGAGTATGTCAAAGTCCTGCTGACATTAAAGGTGAATCTAGTCTGAACAAACATGGTAGTACGCAACAGTAAAACGCTCTGAGAACTCATTTTCTAAGTGTCTCAAATTTGGTACCTAAAATAAGAGGAAACAGATGACTCCATACAGTCCCTTAGCTACATGTTTGCGAAACAGGAGCGACTGCACCCACAGCATGGGATTGCTGCTTCAGGAAAAAGAGTGAAGAGACCACTTGGGCATTTGCATGGAAAGACATACTGCAGAGAGAGCACCTAACTGTTTTCTTACTCTTAATAACAAGCAACAAAATAGTTCTGTCCTGGTTTACGGTTGGAATAGAGTTAATTTTCACAAGAAGCTGGGAGGGGACAGGGAGTGCAGTGACAGGACAAGGGGTAATGGGTTTAAGCTGAAGGAGGGTCAATTTAGATTAGGTGTTAGGAAGAAATTCTTTACTGTGAGGGTGGTGAGGCACTGGAACAGGTTGCCCAGAGAGGTTGTGGATGCCCCCTCCCTGGAAGTGTTCAAGGCCAGGTTGGATGGGGCTTTGGGCAACGTGGTCTAGTGGAGGGTGTCCCTGCCCATGGAAGAGGGTAGGGACTGGATGATCTTTGAGGTCCTTTCCAACCCAAACCATTCTGTGATTCCATGATTCTATGACACAGCCAGGACAGCTGACCCAAACTAGCCAAAGGGATATTCCATACCATATGACATCATGCTCAGTTTATAAAGGGGGCTGACAGGGGAGGAGGGGGTCACTGCTGGGGGACCAGCTGGGCATCAGGCTCCGGGAGTCAGCAAATTGCATTGTGTATCACCTGCTTTGTATATTCTAAGTATTGTTGTTGTTATTTGCCTCTTCCTTTGCTGTCCTAGTGTCCTGGTTCTGGTGAGGACAGAGTTAATTTCACAAGGAGCCAGGACAGGTGACCCAAGCTGGCCGGGGGCTATTCCATACCGTGTGACATCACGCTCACCATAAAAGGGGGCTAGTCCGGCAGGGGCACGTTTGGCATGGCTCTGGGGTGGGGCTGAGCGTCCGGTCAGTCGTCGGATCGGTAAATTGTTTTCTGTTATCACCCATTGTGAATATCTGTTATCAGTACTGTTGTTGATTGTTTCCCTCTCCCTTGCTGTCCCAGTAACCTGCCCTTACCCCAACCCTCGAGGCTTTGCCGTTGTTTTCCCGTTTTCCTCCCCATCCCGCCGGGGGAGGGGTGAGTGAGCGGCGCGTGGTGCTCGGCTGCCGGCTGGGGCTAAACCACATTACCTGGTAAATTGTCCTTATTCCAACCCATGAGTTTTACCTTTGTCTTCTGATTCTCCTCCCCAGGCCAGTACCTTGGACGACATCTCTCAGAATTTATTAATAATTGCACTCAGTCTATGGGGAAGATGAGACGGGGGAATACTTTCTCCTGCTCTTTCACCTCCAGTTTTTCCTTCAGGCTGATTACAACAGCTTTTGTGAATTTTGAATATCCTTGGGATGTTCAAGCCAGCATGCTATTATTGCTATGTCTCCTGAATGTGTTTCAAAAAATTGTTTTAAGAACGCCACCCAGAGATCTGCCCTGAGGCTGAGTAGTCATGGATAGCATAGCATGGCATGTGGGAGAATATGGGCAGGTATCTAGAGAACTTCTCACCTCCAGTGGTTTGGAACATCACTCCTGAACAACTACAGGACCTTGATGAAGTGACAGAATATTTGAAAGGAACATGCTGTGGCTATTCCAGAGAGGCACAATGTGCTGCACTGTGCTGGGCCCTGGCCAGTATCTACCAAGCACTGCTCGATAGTAGGCAGCACCCTCAGGGGTAGAGAGGGAAAACAGAGCGACAGGCACTGTGTCTACCCCAACCCCAGTGACAGGCAGTGTAGCTGAACCAAAACACCAATCCGTGCTGGTATCAGTCACCCCTATACAGAAGAAGAAACACACACAAAACCCAGTTTGCTTAGTGAAGGATGATGATGAAGCAGGACGATCATGAGAAGAGGAGGAAGAGGCAGAATCAGAAGTAATCACCTGATTCCTGTCCCTGAGTGAGCTGTCAGATATGAGAAAAGATTTCAGCCACCATCCAGGCGAGAACATTGTTACTTGGCTGTTCCAATGCTGGAATAACAGGGCCAGTAACGTGGAATGAGAGAGTAGGGAGGCCAAGCAGCTGGGATCTCTGTCTAGGGAAGGGGCCATCGGCAAGGCAATTGGAAAAAACCCACAAGCCCTCAGCCTCTGGAGCCGACTTCTTTCAAGCATGAAAGAAAGGTATCCCTTCAGTGAAGATGATGTATGTCATCCAGGCAAATAGATGACCATGGAGAGAGGTATCCAGTACCTGAGGGAATTAGCTGTGAAGGAGATGGGTTATTATGACCTGGACAACGCGCAGTTGCCCACAGATCCCAATGAAGTCCAACGTACCCGACCCATGTGGCAGAAGTTTGTATGTAGTGCATCATCGATGTATGCCAACTCATTGTCAGTAATGGACTGCAAAGGCGAAGAGGCACCAAAGGTGGATGAAGTGGCTGGCCGATTCTGGCAATATGAAGAAAGTCTTTCCTTCTCCCTCATCTCAGCTGTGGAGAAACTGTCCTGGAAGGCCCAGCAACTCGAAGAGAATATGTCCTGTTCCCCACCTGTATGGACCAGTATATCAGCTGTGAAAAGTAAGCGTTCCTCTGCTCAAGAGAGAGGATATAGAGGGTACACACCACGCTGTGGTTTTATCTGCGTGACCAAGGAGAGGACATGAGGAAGTGGGATGGAAAAGCTACCTCAACCCTAGAGGCACAGGTACGTGAGCTGCAAGGCAAAACAATCACAAAAGATCATTCTTCCAAGAAAAATGCCACTCCATATGACCAGGAATACAGGAGCCCTGCCTCCAGCCAGGTGGAGGAAAGGGACAACCGGGTTTATTGAACTGTGTGGATCCGATGGCCTGGCACATCAGATCCACAACAGCATAAGGCTGTAGTGGATGCTGGTGCACAATATACCCTAATGACATAAAGGAAGAGTTGCAGCATATAGATGGGCTCGTGATCAAAGGGTGGACTTCACCATGGACACTATTGCACAGGTCATCCACGAACGTGAAGCATGCGCTGCAGTCAAGCAAGCCAGGTGGTTAAAGCCTCTGTGGTATGTAGGATGATGGCTGAAATATAAATATGGGGAGGCATGGCAGATTGATTACATCACACTCCCACAAACCCACCAAGGCAAGCACTATGTGCTTACAACGGTGGAAGCCACCACCGGATGGCTGGAAACATATCCTGTGCCCTATGCCACTGCCTGGAACGCAATCCTGGGCCTTGAAAAGCAAGTCCTGTGGCGACATGGCACCCCAGAGAGAATTGAGTCAGACAATGAGACTTATTTCTGGAACAACCTCATAGACACCTGGGCCAAAGAGCATGGCATTGAGGGGCTGTGTCACATCCCCTGCCATGCACCAGTCTCCAGGAAAATCAAAAGGTACAATGGACTGCTAAAGACTACACTGAGAGCAATGGGTGGTGGGACTGTCAAACATCAGGACACACATTTAGCAAAGGCCACCTGGTTAGTTAACTCTAGGGTGTATACCAGTTGAGCTGGCCCTGCCCAATCACAATTTCCATGTACTGTAGAAGGGGGAAAAGTGCCTGTAGTTCACATGAAGAATATGTTGGGGAAGACAGTCTGGGTTAGCCCTACCTCAGGCAAAGGCAAACCCATCCCACAGGATCGCTTTTGCTCAAGGACCTGGGGGCACTTGGTGGGTGATGCGGAAGGATGGGGAAGTCCAATGTGTACCTCAAGGGGATTTGATTTTGGATGAAAAAAGCCAATAATTTAAATTGTGTGATGTTAATTGCTAAATAACCCTGCCATTATATGTCATTGCTACTACAATTGCTATATGCTCTATCAACGGTATTGCAGTAAGAATCCCCCAAATGAATGAAGGATGAACTTTGACGAAACCGAGCAAAGTGCAGCGATGCTGGAACTAGAACTGACTTCGGCAACTGGTGCCCAGCAACTTCTTTGAAATCAACATCTTCAACCCACAGATGGTGAGCATGGGCCGGGCCAGATAGACAAGCCGCAAGCTTCAGATGCAGGATACAACAATCCAACATCACACACCATCTCTCCTGCCCTGAGAGACTGTTACAGCAGATGGAGCCCAAAGTCATGGACTAAATGAACTCAACAGATATGTTAGAGGGATGGCTCATGGACTAAGGCAATGATATCTCTGTGTGTGTGTGTGTGTGTGTGTATATATATATATATATCTCAAAGACAGGAAGAGTGGTTGTAATTAATTGGACAGTGTGGGATCTGGGCATGACGTAGATGGTATAGAATAAGAGGTGGATGATGTCCTGGTTTTCAGCTGGGATAGAGTTGGTTTTCACAAGAAGCTGGGAGGGGACACAGCCAGGACAGCTGACCCAAACTAGCCAAAAGGGTATTCAATACTATGATGTCATGCTCAGTTAATAAGAGGGAGAGCTGCCTGCAGAGGAGGAGTTGCTGCTCGGGTGGCTGGGAATCAGATTCTGGGCACTGAGCAAATTACATTGTGTATCACACGTATTGTATATTCTTTTATTAGTATTGTTGTGGCTATTTTCCTCTTCCTTTTCTGTCCTAGTAAACTGTCCTTATCCCAATCCATGAGTTTTACCTTTTTCTTTTGATTGTCCCCCCATCCCACCGGGAGGGGGAGAAGGACTGAGTGAGTGGCTGTGTGGCGCTTAGCTGCCAGCTGTGGCTAAACCATGACACGTGCAAACAGCAAATAAGTTATTTGCACTCTGGACTCTACGCTAGGTCTGTCAGAAAGACAGGACTTTTTGGCATGATCTATTAAAGCACTGACAGCTTTCTAAGGTGAGGTGGAAAGTTCAGCCTCCACAGAGGGCGATTGCTCTTTGTCACCAGAGAGCTCAGAAGGAGAAATTGTTACTCTCAGCTGAAAATTTAAGCTGAACTAGAATCATACCACCAGAAAGACTGTTTGCACAGTTCTGCTTTTATAGTTACTGCCTTTTGATATTTGGGTGAGAGAGTATTAATGCGCCATGCTGTACAGGAGTCCTCTCCAATTTATCCGCTTGACTTCTCACATCTTTTCTTCCCATCTGAACTCTTGTAACATTCTTAACCAAAGGTTGCAGGAGACACTGATACACAGGCAAACCTTATATATGGCAAGGGAAGGTTATCACACCTGATAAATCCAGGCCCTCTCTAACACTTCAGAATCTCTTAGAAGACAGAGGCTGGACTTGGGGATGTTCTCAGTTGTTTTCAAGAAGATTTTTATATCTATGTATATTCACACTCCTATATATATATATACACACTTATATTAATTTATATATATAAATTTACACACACATATATATTTGTACATTTTAATTCAGTAGGTTCTAGGAAGACCACAACTACTTCCCAGTTCATTTTTTTCAAGAAACTAAAAAGCCAGCATTGAAAAGTAAAAAAATAAAATGAATATTTCCCATTTCCAGTTCAAATGAAAAAAATCCCTCCCTTTTGAATTGCAAACCTGAATAATTCATTTTCAAAACAAAAAATTTTTCAAGTGTGTTTTGAAATGTTCATGGGAAAGACATCATATTTCATTTTGCCCTAGCTTTTACAGTCTTGCTCAATACGACAAAAGTCATCAGCAAAAGAACAGGAATAAAACATTGTCTCTTGGAGGATAAATCCCCTCACATCATTGCTGTGAGCCATCTGCCATGCATTTTTAAGCATTCTTGCCCCTAACATCAGTATTAAGTGGTGCAGGAATCATCTTTCAGGAAGCACTCAGCATCCCAGGCTTTTATCAACAGATTGTACCAACTTCTGGAAAATACCACTCTACCAGCCCCTTGTTGGGGCCTTTGCATTTTGAAAAAGGGTCATGGAGGGATGTGGTTTTTTTAGAATGGCGATGACCATGGCCTTCAATGACATTTAGCATGTGAATATGCTGCATTTACTACCTGAGGGTTTAAAAATAATTTTAGCCTTAAGGGAAGTGTTTAACTGATAGAGAAAATGAGGCACAGAAAAGGTCAAAGAATCCCCCCAGCTTGCCTGCCTGGCTCTGTTAGACCTGCAGAAAAGGAATAAGACACACAGGACTAGTTCTTTCACTCCCATGTATTGCATGGTTCAGTATATAGCCTCCTTCAGCCTCTGCTGCACTGTTCCTCAGAAAGAGTCACGTGATGCTCCCAAAAGCTGGAGATGCTCTTAATGGCATTACCAGTACAACGAGATTGGGCTAGTACTCAAAAAACCACACCACAAAAACCTCTTACAAATGGTTTAAAAAACCCAAACCCTCTCCCCAGCTGAAACAGATAAATAATGGGGAAAATAAGCCATTTCAGATCAAAATTCTGACAATGCCATGTCAACAAGAAAGCTTAAGAATATGCAGTAACTTTTTCAGTCTTTGGATCTTCCCTACACACCCCATCACGCTTTATCATGCACAGCTCCCCTACTGCAGCCATTCTAATTGAAGGTGAGGTTCTTTTGCGGTTTTTTGGTGGCTTTGGTTTTGGGGTTTTTTGTTTGGGGTTTTTTTCAGGCATTTCTGGTGTATTCATTGCAGAGAAGCATATTTTTTTTTCTGTGCAACACTATATTTTGCCTCTATGTCCTCTATTCCTTTCTTGATGCTTCTTTTTCCCTCACATTTGTTTTTTTATTCCCCTTTCCATCCCCTGTTTTTGGGCTTGTTCTGGTTTGAATTACAAAGAAATCATAAATCCTAGTCAGTGTTATAAAAAATTTTCATCTTGTATTCTGAAGTGTTGACCAAATTGGATCTGAAGGCTCTTTTCAGATTTAAATGGTGAATTTCTTCCAATTTGACCTGCTGTCTCATATGTGTCCTTTAGTAACATCATGTTAGAGCAGAAAAGACATCAAGATCAACTGTGGGAAGTAAAAAAAAAAAAAATCTTACAAAGTGAGTTTCTTTCAATTTCCTTTGACTATGTGTGATTTGGGGGACACTTTTTCCTTCACAGGAGTACCAAGTGTTGTGTAGGGTCTCACGTCATGTGAAGAAGCACTTCCCAGTAACAAATAAGAATTTACCCTCTCCTCCTCAAAGCAAATGATAAAACTCCAGCTGATATTGACCACAATAGCAGGAGAATAAGATTTTGATACTTACATGTATAGATGCATATATACACAAAATACATAATCATATCGAGAAGCACATAAAGCATATTATAAAGCTCTGGCATATTAACAACAGAGCTGCTGAGTTCATTTGCACCCCATCAAAGAAAAATACTGTTGCATAAGCACATGCAAAGGTTCATGCAGGGGAACATTTGATCCTGGGAAGCTGTCTCTCTAAGACACAAGGGGTTTATTTCCTTCTTTTCCACATTTGCCCCCATTTCCAGGAAAAAAAAAGGTATTTATTCAGAAGGATAACCTGCCCATGCTATATTCTATCCCACTGGTAAATCATCTGCCCTCTGAGCATAAGGGAGTTTTCACTCTCTCCTGGCTTTAGCAACTCTGTTTTCCAAGGTAGCTGCTACTGCTTCAGGAGGGTGCTCTCTGTCTATTTAAAATTTACTTATTTACTCTTTAAAAATCTCATGCTCAGAAAAGGTTGAATGATGTAGTTTCTTTTTTGCTCCTGTTCTATTTTCATGTAATCAAAATCTCTATCCTGCATGCTATACAAAAAATGCCATTTAAATACCAAATAACCATCATTCTTAAAATTGTCTGAAAGCCCAGCAGAGTTATTAGGTCACAGTGACCACATAGCAGCTGATTTCTGGCTGCCCTGGGGAAATAATTTCCCTGGAGACCCATCTTAACTTTCTAGCACCACACCAATCATGCCCAAATTATCTGAACTTACTGCAAACACTAGCTTTTCCCCAAGACAACAGTGGCCTGGTTGACCCTTCTCTATTCCAGTCCAGCAAACAGGTACAGGCATGCTGGAAAACCTACTTTCTTGGGCTAGAAATAAGGGAATTGGTCAACAAGTGACAATCTTATCAGTTCCCTCCCCTTTGGCAACAAAGGCGGCGTATTAGTCAGTGGCTGGAAGACAACCTTGATAAAGAATTTTGCTTTCAGTCAAGTTTATAATACCTGACTGCCTGAACTGGGAATCAGTGGGTGAAAAAGCATTGTTGAGTTTCTTATTTGCTCCCATTTATTGTCGCTGCTGGGGAGTGACAGAGCTAATATGGTTAAGAGAAATCTGTTTTCAGTCTGCAGAACTTTGTCTCAAGCAAGACACAAAGCATGACACCAACATGGTGGTCTATATTCATTGACTGATGTGAAATTTGCAATTCAGGTTACTGTTTCTTGTCGTGGACAAATTCATTGAGGGGTGAGGGAAAGAAGCAAAAGAAAGGGAGAAAAAGGAAAGAAATAAAATGCTTAATTTTGTGACAAGCTTACTCTCGCTCTAGCAAACAGCAAAATCTCCAAGTGTTTCCATTACCTGTGGCTAGCTTTCAGAGTAAAATCCACTGTGATATTTCCCATGTTCAAAGGTCACCACCGGCTGATGTACACAGGCAAGTCACAACAAGCCAGCCTCTGTTACTGATTCTTAAGATTGGTGAAATAAGTGCTTTGCAGGGAAGAATATGAAGATCTAAGTATAAACATAATTCTAAATCCCAAGATAAAATGAACTTAACTACGTACGTGTGAGAGAGAGAAAGAACACCTTCCTTCAGCCCAAGATACTTGTTCATTTACTTAATATTGATTCAAATATTGTAAATACTTACATTCTTTGCTTTTGGATGCAGAGATGTTGACTGTCATTCAAAACCTCATTAAGCAGCCAGTAGACATCTCCATTGCAAGGAACAAGTAATGACAACAAGAAAATCTGATAACTTGTCAAAGAAAAACCATACAAGACAAGCAAGAACAGTGGCCTTCTTTACTTCTCCACGACGGAGCATAACTCATTATGTGCTCCTTCTTCTTTGACACACGCATGCCTTTGCATTCTCGAAGGGAAAGGGCAACACGGGCCAGAAGGAAACACCTGAACAAACAAAGCAGATAAAAGAGACAAGACATGGTAACAGGAACATATTAATGCACAAACATTTTAATCAACTAGTAGTAAGCTCTGAAATCCAAAGACAGAGCTGACAATGCTGATGAACACATGAATAACACCTGCTGTCAAACAAAGTTGCATTGCAGAAGATGGTGGCAACCAGAGTTTCTTGGAACCAATTAGCTGTGGGAGGTGGAAATGCAATGTAAATCTTGTCACAAAATTAAGCATTTTATTTCTTTCCTTTTTCTCCCTTTCTTTTGCTTCTTTCCCTCACCCCTCAATGAATTTGTCCACGACAAGAAACAGTAACCTGAATTGCAAATTTCACATCAGTCACTGATGTTTCCACACTGAACCAAAAACTCATGTCAGGTGCTCTGGCAATGAATACTAGAGTGAGGTAATGTCCAATGTAAACTACTGTTTATATATTAAAAAAAAAAAAAGAAAAAAAAAGAAGAAAATTCAAGCTTTCATACCTGCTAGTAACTGTTGCATGTCTTCTGTGTGCATGTGTATATAGATATAAATATGTGTGTATGTATTACATGTATGCATTAATATGTGAGTGCCCTGAATAGACATAAAATTGAGGTATATAAAAAACCTCTTCCAAACTGCTTATGTCGTGCACAAGTGCAAGCACAAGCTTCCTGCAGCCTGCAGAGAACAGAGTAAAATCCAGAAGAAGTTGCAGATGAAGAAACCAGTATGCTGTGCATACCACTTGGCATGACGCAAGGCCCATGTGTCCACAGTTGAGATCAGTATCAGTGTTTCAAAATGCAAATGTAAAACAGCTCGGACAAAATCTCTGTACATGATGGTTGGGGCAGACAGTGGAGCTGAGCCAGCAACAGCGTTGTTGTGTTGTAGGCTGAGCTAGGACACCTGCATTCCCAGTGTGGGGAAGGCCTTAAAATCTTTGTAACTCTCTGATTAGATTTTTAGTGGCTTAACTGATTTTATTGTTGCAGGGAAAGAGCAGTGAGCTGCTCATACTGTTTTCATTCCTGGTGTTCTCTAACTCATTGAGCTTTTTCTGAAGGAGATAAAAAATCCTCTTGGAATGCATCTTAAAAAACCTGATTAACTTTACTTCTATTCCAGGGTAGTAAGCAGCTCTGATGCTCAGAGAAGGCTGCAATCTTCAAGACAGTTCAACTGGCAAAGAGATGACTCCCACCTTCTGTATATGCAAAGCTGGATGCCTGAGCGTGCATTATCCTCTAGTTCCTCCTTTTAATTGAATGCTCTGATAATATTTTCACAGAACAGGCTACATTACAATTACTGTGAAATCAGATGTTGACTTGTTTTATTTGTGAAAAGGTTTTTCTTGATTTGAAATATGAAAACAAAAGAAGTTCCCTCTAAATCTACATATCAGTAAATTTGCCTGATTCACCATAAACAAGGTGTCTCTTTATCAGTTCACCAGCTCTTGAAAAGGTTATGAAGCAGCTCTTTGCAAAACCTGTGGAGAGTCCCACTGGCGAGGTAACATCCTATTAGTCCAACTAACACAGCTAGGGAAAACCAGGCAAACTTGGAGCCTGATATCCTTCTTCTGTAACACTGCTTTTATACATTAGAAACAAATGTGTACCATTCCTCCACAATCTGTAATATGGCTCATTATAACTTCACTATTAAACAATGTCTAAGCCATAACAGAAGTACAAAGGTGTCAAGACATAGAGCTCTTGCTCAGAAACATGACAAGGAGTTTCAGGGCTGTTCAAACCAAACCTTGCTACTGAAAAGATGCTCTAAAGTCACCATTCAAGTGTGACAGTGTGCCTCCCCCTCAGGGACAAGGGCGCAAAGGCTAAGGGAAATGGAGAAATTAAAAATCCTCAGAAAACAGTAGAGAGGAAGATGCAGAAAAGCGACAACCAGTTATAGCATGTCCAGACATCTATACACTGCTGATGAACAAAATCTATCTCACCCAGACTCGGAACCCAGATAGGTAACTACTAGCAGCCAAAGCAATGCCTATTGTACCTCTCTCAATGTTTCTTTATAATGCTTATAGACTGGGAACCCAATAAATTCAAACCTGCTAGCTGTAACCTCCCTAAGTGTATCTCAAATCAGTTTTTACAGTAGAGCTGAGGAGATTTGTCTGCAACCTCTTCCTTGAGATGGGATGTCTTACTTTTATTGCAGAGACTCCACACATATTAAGTAGAAGGCTATTTCATTTCTTTTCGGTAGGGTTAATTTTCTGCCGCTTTAACAACTTGAACTGTCTTTCCAAAGGCCAGGCCACTATTAGTGCCAGCACAAGGGAAGAAACAGGAGCATCTGGTGGAGGTGAGAGTGAGTTTGTTTCTTCAGAAGGGCCCCTGGAGCTCAGTAGCACTGTGCAAGCGCACCGCCACATTCCTCTTGGGCTCGCTGGAGCCAATATGGATGCATTCAACCATCCGCCCAACCAAGCACAACAGCTCTGTGTCTAGGGTAGCTGTTTTCATCTTCCAGGCAGCAATGCTGTATTGCAGAGCCAGACCTCTGCTGGCTCTTTCAGTAAAGGAACTGCATCGCCGTGCCTCACAGGAATGGACTTCTCCTCCTGCCCTCACACACGTATGCTGGAGAAAGCCTCAGCCCCAAGTTCCACAATTCATCAGGAAAAATCAAGCTGAAATGCACAGGGCTGAGGGAATAGAAACTTTAAGATTTCTTCTTGTAATGAACTGCCACACTGCAAGTACTGGGAATGTAGGCCAAGACTTCATATTTTTTTTACAATTGACTAATGGGAAACACTTATGACTTGAAGGCCAGTGCTCTGCCATTTTTATTTTGTAGCTAGGCACCTAAAGAAGAAGGGACCTTAGAAATACAGCTTTGGCAAGGATGAGCATGTGATTTCAGATTGCTCCCTGCTGCCAAAATGTACGCTTAACTTGCATTTGCAATGAAACGGTTAATATAATTGTAGGGCCCTGCTCTAGTCTGAGGCTTTGTTTTACAGGGGTTATCTGAGCTACATCACTTTCTCATTTATACTAGAACCCCCAAAATGTGTTTCCTGTTGCACACTGTAACCTTACTCTGGCAAGTTATTAATAAAGGTGTTCAGTGTTTTAACCCTGAGTGACCAAGTCCAATTTTATGCCCTGTACAGAATGTTCCTCTGAAATGATTGAAGGAAAATTAATGTTATTTAGCCTGAGGCTCAGAAGCAACAAGAGAATTAGCATGCATGTCACTGTGTTCAAATCCCTACAAAAGTTGACAATTCTATTTGCAAGTATAATTCCAGACTGTCCAGGGAGATGACAGACAGGCAGGTGCAGGCTAGCCTGAGAGGGAAGCTGCTTTAAGGCAGCACATGTAACACGAACAGAAGGAATCTCCCCTCTTTCCTGGAAAGATTTTAAGGATATGCTTTAACGAATTGACACGAACCTGAGTGTATTAAAGATGAGAGGCAACAGAAGGCAAGCAAAGTATTAGACTGTGCATCTTCTCCGAGTCTTCTCTTTGCCAAGGCAGCAATAGCCTCGTTGTGCCCTCTGGAAAACCAAGGAACTGAACATTCACATTACAAAGCAATGAAAGAAGCTCTCTTACTATAATAATTCAGGGAAAACACTGATGGTGCTGGAATTCACTAGCAAGGAACAGATTTTTTTAGCTGGCTAAATGCAGGAGGGAGGCTTGACAGAGGGCATTTTGGCAGAAAAACTAGATGTTATGTTCAGTGTATTCCGAACGAGTACTTGGCACGCAAAATGAACTCAGTTGAATGTATTCAAGAAGCAACAAGCTGTGAAATGTGTATTTAGCTTAGCAGATTGGCAATAGTAGCTTCAGTCAAAGAAAGGACCACCTAGTTTCTCTGGGGTGTTTCTCTTGTTCGGAGATCTTACCTACTGTAGTTTGTCACAGACAGTTTATATACAGTTCATATAGTTTATTTTTCTGTAATTTGCCCATTAATAAAGGCAGGGCTGGTTTTCCAGTGAAACATTTATATTACTCAGAAATTAAGTAGCTTGGTAAACCTCATTAAAAATTGTCACTGCAGAACATGGTACGTTTCTGCTCAGTCATCTATCTAGCATTAGTTTTTACCCCTGAGAGAGTCAAGGCTATGGCCGTTGTGGTTAAGGTGTCTCTGCTGTCCCTAGCACATAATCTCTGAAGATCTGGGAGCCAAGTATAAAGAATGCTTTACACACTGACTGCTTGCAGTCAAACATGCCTCTAAGGAAGAGACAATTACAGATCCCATTGCCTTTCTCCAGCAATCTGATTTGTTTGGCTAACAGTAGCTAATGGAACAAATTGTATGTGAGAGCAAATATTAGCTCCAGGCGATGGCTTACAAGAAAGCTGAATATAGCCATATACTGGTATGAGACTCTAGGAGCTCACACCCATACAATATATGGCCAGTACAACAGAATAACACTGAGGGCTGCGCACGGACCTGTTTTAGCATGGAAGTATACAGTGTGAGGGCAACCTGATTCATGGAAATGAACGGGTACAGGGATGGCATTTTCCCCAGGACTAATGCTTTCCTTATCACATTTATTTAATCACTTTTTTACTCCTCTTTACATAAAAGGAGATGCAGGAGTTTTGGTTTTGTTGTTTGTTTGTTTTTTCCAAAATCTCTATCCAACAAATTCATAGAATAAGTTTGAGAAAATTATACTATTAAAACAATAAATAAAACAAGTATTTCTTATTTAATGGCATCCTTTTTAAAAAACATAGTTCTGGAAATTTTTTTGTTCTTGTTTGTGTGAAGGAGGTAAATAATTTTCTTCAAATTTTTCCCTCAAATTTTCCAATGCTATCATTAGATGCATTTCCTCCAGAGCTATCTATTGATTCCAAATGATTGGGAGCTGAAATCACTAGATTAGCTGGACTACAAGAACTAGCTATATCTTCACTTCAGGGGTAGATATTCTTCTTCAGGATAATATATGACTCTTGCCTACTGATAAGCAAGAATGTTGTATTTGAAATTTACAGTCATTGAAATACAAATTTTGGATGTACCTTAGCAAACTTGTAAACAGATTTATTGTTTTAAATGACACTTTATTTCCAAGCGGGTTTTTTTCCCACCAATCAAGGAGGCAAAGTTATTTTATGAAATGTAAAATATCACACAAAGTTGCACAAGCTTGAACTGTGCATTGGATTGCTTTCTAATTGTATCTTCATACAGTGTTTTCTACAATTTGTTTTTACTCAACATCATAACAGAGTTCAGTCTTCTCCACTCCCCCCAAAAAGCTTGGAAATATTGGCGTAAAATCTGATATTTAAAACAAAACAAAACATCATTAGGATCCTTCACATTTGCTCACTAGCTTTTTGGGTTTTTTATGGGCACTTAATTTCTTCAATTCCAGAGACATACACATCTGTATGGCCACTTGCTTTAAACATATGCCACAATTTCTCACTTCACTACACGACCCTGATGCCTGACTTTAAGAAAAATACCTACTATTGAAAAATATGTGATACAATCGTGGGCTAGCAATGACGATTAAACACAGGCCTGACCTCTAATGAATTTCAAGTGACAGGCACCTATATTTAATGCTGAGAGACTTGCTCAGCAGTACTTAGCAATATGAATCTGAGGTCTTGATCAGGTTGCCATTCTCTTGTACCTCCTATGTCTAATACAAACTTACTGACCTGCCCTTACCGCTAAATGCTTAGCACAGTTTATCCTGCCCTTGCACAATATAAGTGGTTTACTCATTTGTTCTTTATTTAGGAGGCTGATTTCTAGAAGTGGGTCCATAAGACAGCCAACCTAAACAGGCACCATTAAAAATCAGTGCTGTTTGCAGATGTTTAATGGCAGTACAAAAGAATGCCTGCATTCAGGCAACAGGCACCACCTTATCACTTAATGTGCAATATATTAAGTACAAGAGCAGAACACAAAATCCAAAAAATATTCAGCTCAGTGCTTCTTCCCAGGAATTCACTGGACCTCAGTACTGTTTTCATGCCATTTCACGAAATCGAGTTATTTAGCACTCACGGCAGGTTAAGCGAGAACAGAAAGTGCAAAAGTAGTCCACTAACAAAAACCCCATTCACTCCATTGAGCAGAAGTTCAGCTCTTTTATTTGAAATAGCTCAAATAGAGTATTCAACCAAAAAGCAAAACCAGATCTGACTACCTTAAGCAGCTGATGCATTACTGAAAATTGTCATGTTAAAGTCCTACATAACCTGAGCGAATAGCCAAACTCACCCATGGTGCAATTCCTTTGACTTCAGTGGAGTTGTGCTGGCAACCACCTCAGCTGTGCTTGGCCCAGTGCCATTATTTATGCAAGGCTGTGCTGTGTGTCTTCTCTTGATAAATGCCAGCACTGTAGAGCTCTCAAAAATAAAGAAAAAAACATTCTTCAGTAATCACAACAAGACAAGAAATCCAGACACACAAACTGTAGCCCAGCAGATAAACAAGAATTTACAGCTGTACTATATACAAGCACTTAGCAGAAGTCTTTTATTGTATTTAAAAAAAAATAATATTAAATGTCATAAATAGCATGAGCTTCTTTCTAGTAAATGGACTAAAATTTGAATATTTCTTCTCTGCTTTGAGTCATAATTTTTCAATTAAAAATAGAAGCGGGGGGAGATAGATACTGACTGACTTCATACATAGAGCCCCTGGCCCTGGGTTTAACAGACTTCAAGGGGGTGTAGGACTTGCAAACATACTGTTACAGCTGTAAATTTTGAAATATTTACCACTGCTACATTAGGTACAGAGTAAAGCAAAAGCTTCAATGCTCAGAGAAATATGATTATCAGTTTACATTCTGGTAACATGCCCATCAATTACAGTTACTAAGGGCTTTAGAAAGCCTTTAATATAAACATGAAGGCTCTAACCTACTATTTTACTAAATTGGTGTAAATGATCTCCATACACTTGTAAGGCACTAGAAGGCACTAAACAGCACCTATAAAGCAGACCGTGGCGCCTGTCTCTCAGAAGCTGACCAACATGAAAGGAACGCTGTGTCGGCACGCAGCCTGGCTGAGGAGCAGTAAATGCAAATTCCTCCAGTAGCTCTGTAAAAGCAACGTTTTCCAGTTCCTATACATTGGAGCTTTTTTTAAACAAATCAGTCTAGTGTGTATGCATATGCATGTAGATATGTGAGATCAGCTTACCTCCCCCCCGCCCTTTATTTGAACAATAATAATTTATAAAAACTAGATGTCAGCTGGAATCAATGAATGCATACTTAAATGTCATTCTTTTGTCTGCTTAAAGACAATGGTTAACCTTGTACATTCACATATGCAATGAAACTGCCATACCTTCCTGACATGGTCACCTGCTCATTGTGATAAATGAAAATATGCAAGGGCTGGTTTTTTTAAATATTTTTTTTAAAAAGCCTGAAGAGCATGTAAGTAGCTATATGCTCAGTATTGCTTAATAACTCATAGATCGGTAGTCTGCTAAAATAAGTTGTCACAGTAAGTTAAGACAAACACAAATTCTATGAGAATATATGAAGGCACATTTCAAACAGGGAACAAGAAGGGCTTAAAGCCTGAAATCTCTTTACTGAAATCTGATGCCACTGAATAGATTTATTGCCTTAGGCAGCCTATTTAACTGCTGCCTCAGCTTACCCATTTGCAAATGTCTCCTTATCTGAATGAATAATTTTCACAGGAAGGTAGAATAGTTTATGATGGGAGGGACCTTTGGAGGTTATCTAGTCTACCCCCCTGCTCAGAGCAGGACCTACTTTGAAGATCTCAGATCCAAGTGCAGAATTAAATCAGGCTGCTCAGGGCCTTACCTAGTCAAGCTTCAGGTATCTCCAATGGTGGAGATTCCTCAGCCTCTCTGAGCAACCTGATCCATTTCTTTACAAACTTTTATTTTCCTCAATTCCGAATGAGAATTTCCTGCATTGCAGCTTGCGTCCGTTCCCTCACCCTATCACCATGCCCATTCACCGTTCTCTTCGCCATGCTGAAGAGAATCTGGCTCTGTCTCCCCCACACCCTCCATCAGGCAGCAGCAGGGGCTCCCTCCCTCCAGGCTGATCAAGCCCAGCTCCTGCAGCCTCTCCCCGTACGCCCTGTGCTCCAGCCCTGACCAGCACAGCGGCCCACCGCTGGGCTCTGTCCAGTACCTCAACCTTGCTCTTCTACTGGGGAGCCCCAAACTGGGCACGGTGCTCCAGGTGCTGTCTCACCAGTGCCAAATAGCAGGGAAGGATCGCTGCCCTCAGCAGTACACCAGTAGGGACGAGCCTCCAGCTTGACCTCATGGTGCTGATTACAACCTGGTGCCCTTGCCAACTTTATCTTAACCAATCCAAGACATATTTTGAAGCACTCAAAGCCTCAAAATAACTGCAGGAATTATTAAGTAGTATTTATGTAAGAAAGAATGACAACTTATGCTTCTTTATTCTGCCCAAGAGATTTACTTAGCTAAATTATCAAAATTTGAACTTTATCCGACAGAGAGTTCCTGTAGAGATATGTCAGAGACCTTTTAGCAAGAATATATTTATTATCACAATGTACTTACATTGCTGCCAGATGGAAGATTTAGGCAGGGAATAAAAAACTTAATTTCATCATCTGATGTGACAACTGAGTTGCATCTTCCTATTTAAAAAGAATAAATGAGAAGATGGTATATTTAGCTAAAGAGCAAATCAGTATTTGTGATTTTCTTCAGTTAAAGCACAAGTCCCTTTCTCCCTTTCTTAATTTCTGTATTGCTATCCTTCACCAGATCATCCACCTAAAATATGGTTAGTTATCACTCCCTTAACACAATCATCCTATCAGCACAACACGATCACTTCACTTTTTTTGATGTTTTATGGAGTGTGAAAGGGGCTAGCAAACGACCTCAATGCTGCTACTGCAATGTGAATATTTATTTCTTTCTTATGTGGTGCTCTCCTTAAAATCTCTGTGTAGCCAAGATGGTGTTAAATTACAGATGTTGTCAGCAGAAATGTAATGTGGCCCAAAAGTATTTAGGAACAAACATCAGAAGTGGAAGATAGATCAAAAAATCCATTGTCCATCCCACAAAGCTACTGAAAGCCAACTCTTCAAAAACAAGTATTAGCCTAGGAACTGAGCTGTAGGAACTCTGAGCTTACAGCAGATGGGCTGAGCTGAGTAACTTTGCTCTTTCTCCCAGGATCCAGCTCTCCCACCTGGCACCTGCATAGCACCACACTCTCTTCCACTAGCTTCCTTCCAATAGCTTCAGCTCTAGTGATGTGCAGCTATTGTAAAAACAGGTTTGTTATTTTACCTCCTTTTTAATAAGCTCCTGGAGTGCTGCCTTGCTGAGAATATTTCAGACAGGTTTGTCATTCCCATGACATCAAACACATTATTCTTCTCTATCTTCTGCAGACAAGAATGCACATCTGCATTCCCACAAGCTTGGTTTCCAGTGGCAGTCAAGGTGTCCGTATCTGAACCGTGTCAGATACACCACCCTAGGAACTGAGCTGCTCTTCGGGCTGCTCAATACTATCTGTCTGCAATAGCATAATACTCTATAATCAAACACGCCTTTCTACTATATGAATTTCTGGGCAGACTAGCAAACTAGTTTTTTATCTTCCCAGTGATTTTGACAGAAGTAGCTAAATACACCTTTCAGGCTTTGTTCAAATATGGTTTTTATTTTTGGTGACTATATTAACGGTGTGTAGTTTAAAAATATAGGACTGATATGAGACTTCCAGGTTAGTAAATCTGGTCTCCTGCTATTGCAAACAAGGATGTCATACAAACCTGCTCATAAATGTACCCAATTTCATTTTATATACACTTTCTTTTTTTAAAACCTCCCATTACTACTGAAAAGCAGACCCGAAACTTACATCATCTTCTGCTCTCCAGCCCAAAGGTAATCAGAGCCATTGAAAAAAAAAATCTGTGTTTCTTTTACGTAGTCCTTTCACTTAGCACTCTGGTTTTATTCTTCTCACTCCTTTCCTTCCCCTTTCCTCCTACATCGAGTGATATAAATAGAGGAATTTTAGCATCATTTCAAAGAGAGAGACTCCTCCCAAATCATCTCTCCATCTCTTCTGTTTTACGGTTCACCTTCCATGATTGCAGGAGACCAGGACTGTATACTGTGTCCCAAACGTAGTCTTCTCCAAAGCCAGGCAGAAAGGTATTAATGACTCCCTAAATCTTTTGGAAGTATTTTGCCTGATGCATGCAGCTTTTCCATGGCCATAGCTTAACGGTAACTGTCTTCTCTGTGTGCTATAGCTACAGTCAGGCTATAAAACCCAGTTCTGGTGAGAGGAGGAAGTCTACGCTCAGAGGTATCTGAGGCTGAGGAACTGCTGCAGCTAGTGGGGGCTGAGGAGATTTTGTTAGCTCCTAGGCTGATACTGCTTGAGAAAAACACATTGATGTAGTAGGAGAGTAATTTGTAACACAATATGGCTTTTACACGTTAAGGTTCTTAAGTTTCGTGACAGTGGGCGTAGAGTTACAAAACGTTAGATTATGCAGTTCGACACTGCTGCAAATTCAAAACAACCACAAAATATTGTTACCTTCTGACAGATGCCTGTTCAGTGGGCTGAGTAAGGCAAATTGGGTTTCAGCCCAGGTCTCACCTGAAAAATCATCTTCATGAAAAGCTTCGTACTATAAATTTGCACTGAGTGGTGATTGTAGAGGAGACAAAGATTGAATAGACCTTTTGTGCCACATCTTTCATGCCCATAGGCAATTTCTCTTGGCCGTGGTTGAGATATTTTGCTAAGAAGTAAAGACAGAGGTGTTTATCTTCCCTCCCTGTACTCAGTTGTCTTCTGGAGAGGAGCAAATAGAGATGAAATGCTTTCCAGACAGAAGTTAGTCAGGTGAACTAATTTTGCTTCAAGTTTTGCTATATGCTTATATCTCAGACTATGTTTGCAGGGAGATATACACATATTTCAAAATGGAAGACTGTTATTGAAGGTGTCATGTGAAAATTTTGCAATTTACATGCAAGAAAGTGTAACAGACAGGGGCAAGGCGGGAGAGGAGGGACAGTTTTAAGTGTATCAACACAAAATAAAATTGTAGAAATCTCATTTATCTTTCTACAGAAGCTAAACCCCAAGTAGTGGCTTTCCAGTCTCTTCTTTTAACACTCTTGAAACATTGTTTTGTGCATGACAGTATACCTTACTTAGATGCATACTCCTTTCCAAGTCTGAGACTAAGATATACACGTCTTAGCCTCACAAGGTGCTCTTACAGACCGATTAAATTAATATTTCATTGTCTAAGCATTTGATTTATTTGTTTGCTCAGCATTTTGCATTTTATACCTCTTCACACACGCAATTAAAATGCATGAAGAGGAATGAAAGAAATGTAAAGGTTATTCATTTGGGACCCCTACAAATAGTACGCACAAGTCTTCCATTTAAATTCATAAGGAACCCCTTACTTTTCCAAATTTCCTGGTTTATTTTCCCAAATAATATATGCATTCCTCATCCAGTAGAACAACATAAAGAGGTACAAAAATGTTTTACTGCTTAATTTTAACCCTTTGCTGCATCTTCTGTGTATTTTCCTTCCATTCTTTTTTTATTGACAACTGCCTAAACAGAAATCCCCAAGATTGTGTAAACCTTCAACTTCATAGTAATTGATCTGAAACATTCGGGATCCTAGCACAGGAGATGAGGAGATAGCAGGTAATTAGCAATTGTGGTGCAAGGTTAGGACAAGAAAGCGTTTGAAAAGCATCCAAGGTGCATAGAAGGTCTAGTGAAAGCAACAAAGTTGAAGCAGAAATACAGTCTGCGTGTTGAAAATAGATGAAAAAAGAAACAATAAATCTGTAGCATTATAAGAGCTGTAAAAGAAAGGAGATTAATCTAAACCTAGGCTGAAATACAAAAAGCACAGTAAATAGTGTGTTTAACTGGAAAAGAAATACCTGTTGACAATAGTGGGAGTTACAGAAGAAAGAAAATAAAATAAGATTATATCATGGTAACTGAAGTTAGCGGGGGAAAAAAGTGACCTAGGGACAAAAATAATTAACAGAAATTAATGCGCTGACAAGGCTGCTACTCAAACGTGACTGTCTCATTCTTCGTCTGTAAAAGAATGTCAGTATTAACAACAAAAGTTACATGTACAATGAACGGCAAGATTACATGCAAACTTCAAGGTGAACTTTTTGAATTACAGGGCTTGTAAGGAGCTGCAGCAAGTTGATGTGCCAAGCTTATTAGCATTCAACAATCCCTGCATGAGCAATATTCCCTTTTGTACTGTGAATTCAAACTTTTACAGCTCCTAGAATGATTTTATTCAGAGTGCTGGGTTGCTGGGTTTGGCTTTTTTTTTTCTTTTTTTTAATGGATAAAAGAAATTGAAAAGTAAAGGACTCGCAATCTAAACAAAAGCTAGCTAACAGGCTTCATGCTAAAAAACTGCATGGCATTACTTCTAAAGCCTGTTTAGAGAGTTAGACAAAATTTTTCAATCTACAAGATCATTCTTAAATCTTTGTTAGATTGCAGATGAATATATTTGCTAGAGGAAAGTATGCTGGTCAGTATGAATAAAGCATCCTGCATACTTAAAAAAAGAAATCTCCTATGTAGCAAGTGCCAACTATTTATGCAGGAAGCACAATTTAACTCCCTTGGTACAAAATAAAAATAAGTTATTTTCGTGACTAATTTTTTAAAGAACTGAATTATCTTATCTGCTTATAGAATTCTTTAGGTTTTTTCCTTATAAACACATGCTGACAAGAATGTGATAAAACATTGAAAAGATGCAAAACAATAATTTCAGATGCTGTTGTATCACTGAATGATACAACAATTCACAAGTTATGAGATATCAAACCGGTCCTGTTTCTGCTCCAGCTACGTCTATCAAGGATTTTACAGAACACAGGCTTAAACCTTCGTGCATTTACTGAAAAAGAGGCAAGGGGGCACAAAGAGGATACACATTCCTTTTACTGCAACATCCAGTTTGGTCTGAATGATGACCACATCAAATATCTGCCAGTTTACTAACTCCTATTTTTAATGCTCTGAGCATACTAAGCGATGTTGAGCATTGATTTTTAGGACGTTTCTGTGTTCTGAACAGGACTTATTTTGCCTGACAAGTCTTTGGAGGTAGGCTATATATAAGCACAGATTTACAAAAGGCTGTTTAGCAGGTTTGGGCGGCGCTGATTTTGGTTGTGGCTTGATTTTGCACTTACCCATACTGATGATGACCTAGTACTTGTTATGCATCACACCTGTGGGGTTAAGCCACTTGGACATTATTAGTTTAAAGATGCATGGGCTCTGGATTCCATATTATCTTTGGATAACCTGAGAAGATTATGGCCTGACAGAAATATCTATTTCACTACTTAGATTAAATTCAGTTTAACTGGTATACCTTTGTCTTTAATTCCTGCTGCAATTCATTACCTCCAATCACAGGGTGTAATAACCTATTGTGTCAATTATACTTTTTTCATTTCTCTGCAATTCATCATTTTTATTTGATTTCAGGTATAAAATGAAAAGTACCAACCAACAAAATTACTTAGGACCATAATGACCTAGTACAATGAAGCCATTCATCATCAGTACCAAGTCTTACTCTGCATAGATCCTACAAATAGTTTCAATTAATAGCTTTACACAAGTACTGCTGTAAAACATACATTAAACACTGTGCCTGATCCTGAGGGCTGCTGGCTTTGAATTAATACCAGTTGGAAGTCTTTTATGCCGCTCAGTCTGGATCAGAAGTAGCACTGAGCCCAATCAGACCCATTCAGGAAAGTCTTGACCCCAAAAGTCTTTATGCACAGAAATGTCTCACACAATTTAGCAGGAATACACTGAACAACTGTGGCTCCCAAACTAGAGATGCCAGCTAGGGCATACAGGGAGATGAGATGAGAAGAAACACTGAAGAAGAGGAAGAAGTTGATACCAATCATTAGATACTCTTTCATGATACTATTTCCATACATGCATTACTATTTGAAATTTCCATTTGTTTATAATAAGGGAAGAGAGATGCTCATAAACAAGAGGCAACCTTAAATATGGAATTATTTGCTGGACAGCACAAAACCCCCTCCCCCTAGTATTACTATAACAGACTCATATACATGTATCTAGCTTGTTAATTTTACAGCAATTTGATTTCTTAAGTTACTCCTGTTACCAGAGGCCCACACGGATTCCTCATTCACAGCACAGGTAACAAAGTATTTATTATCCTCCACTGAGATGTGCATGCAATTAATATATAGAAGCCTCAAAAAGGAGATATCAAAGGCTGTGACAGACAACATTGTGCATATGCATTGCATTGTCCCCATTTCCAAAACGTCTATTAAATATTTGAACACTACACCATTAAAAGTGAGGTGCCATTCCTAGATGTGTGCTAGCTAAATTGTATTCCAATTCACTAGCTGAAGCAACCAAATATATCTACCATACTCCACAAATAGGTGTTATTTCATAAATAAAATATCTTTTGCAATACCATTCTAGTCTTTTCAGTTATTACAGAACATTAGATAAGCAGCTATATCAAACACTTCTCTTTTTACTTCACTATGGATTAATTACTTAATATTACATTAAGGCATCAGCAAAGAACGTATTTTAATTGCAACTGATGACTAAAAAACCCCAAATTTTTCCTTTAAGTTATTGGACACCATCTGTAGAAACACTTCAATTTTTATCAAATACCATAACATTACAAAACCCACCAGCACATCAGTTGCACAAAATATTTCTATATCCACATGTAGCAGCATGCTTTGTAAGCAATGAATTAAGATTTTGCAACTTTACTTCCTAACATTATCCACATGTACTGAAAAACACTAGACAAAACAAGGCATATTGGACTGTCACCATTTAATGTGATGGCCACAAATTTACACTCTGGTTGATTTAACATATTTTATTCTATTTTTGCGTAAGCTGTTCTGTCTCTTTTTAGTGATATAAATGAACACAATCTTAGTGCAAGCACTGTGCTGCATAGACATCAGGTTTCATGTGCACATGTAACTGTTATTGGCCAGGATTTCTTTCAGACAAAAAGGCAAAAAAAATAAGCCTCTTCCCACACTTTTTTGAAGGAAAAAAAAAATAAAATCCAGAGTTAACTACTCTATCCCCTTACAAAGGGTACTCATGTAAAGAAATCTCAACATGTATAAATATAATTCTCTTCTTCTGACCAGTCCAAGTAATTCCTAGTACTATGATGAACGATTTCTAAAATATACATATCAATAGAAAGCAATACTGTTCTGGAGGTTGCACTCAGGTACTTTGTAGAAAGCAAACCTGTTCTATTGACATGCAGATTGTGCTAGAAAGGCATTTGTAACGTGCCTATTCCCATTACTTTGATTGAAATGAGTAGTTCAGCTTTTTGTCTGCAGGACCCTTAGGTCAGCATATCAGAGTTTGCAAAGCACAATGCACTTGCCAGAGCTTGTAATATCAATGTCTTGTGCATCAGCATTTCACTGCAGTCATCCCTTATCAGTATTGTTTTTCCTAGTGTGTTCTCACCCAAAATTTTTTTGGCTTTATGCATGTGCTTGCATCACAGACTCCGTGATGGAAGGTTACAGTGATATGTGCTCAAAGGGAAATAAAAAACCAGGAGATGCGATGCAGATTTTGTGGATTTAAATGAAACAAGTGGGGGGAAAAAATACCATTCATCAAATTAAACAGAAGGATCATGAAAGAAATCCACAGCTAGAATATTCCCTGTACTTACAGGCAAACGCAGGACAAGCATGCTGGCATAATACTCCTTTTGCTTTAGTCAAACAGCATCATGTCTGGAGTTAATTAGTAGGAAAGTTTACAATAAGACCAATTACTTCAAGCAACTTGCATATGCTGCTAAAGTCCATGTGATAGTTCCAGATACAGTCTGCATGTTGGGATACACTCTGTGCCTTTCTGAGATCTCTGCAGCCATGAAAGAAAAACGTTTGAGGGTCTAGGCTGACCAGATGGTGTAGAAGAATCAGGCACCAGGATGCCAGCACAGGTTTGTGGGCTAACGAGGCTAACGGGCAGGAAACGCAGGAAAGCAGAACGCACCTTCAATCTTGCCACTCTCAGAAAAGACAGGTTTAACCTCTGGGTTTGAATTTGAGGGGGCAAAAAGGCAATTGCCTTTACAGGATGAAATGCTTTCCTCAGTGTAGATCCCATCAAAAGGAAGAAAATATATAAGCAATACTTTGAACGTGCCACCGCACGTGCAACAATTTTGCTGTATCTTTACAGTCTGTGCCAATATCTAGAAAACATCTTGTACAAAGAGGTTCTGATTTTCTGATCCTTGTTTTCCTATACGAGTCTTAAGAAACAACAGATCTGTTTGACACAAAAAGTCCATTATTTATGCGTGAAGGAAGAGGACATGATATCTACTGAATGGCCTGAGCCTCACCATCCTGATTTATGAGCAGGAGTGTATTTGGCTCTGTCTTTAACTAGAGCTCATAACTATTACTCACGTATAGTAACAAGCACACAGCTCATCCGCTATACTGATAACTTCAGCAGCAGGCTAGCATGACTACACGAATCCATTTTAAAATCCATTGAACCCTGGTGCTAGCTATAAATACACACCGTAAATTTTTATCTGAGGTCAACTATCTCTGTGAGCTTGTGCAGCTGTTGATGTGGTTATAGCATTAGAAGTCTCTCCAAAAACATATTGCTAACCCACCACCCAGCTACACATTCAATGAAAACCAATACTAAAAGCAGGTGTTCGTTTTCAGTGCAGAGTATTAGCATTATTACGGACCTATCACTGATCTGCAGTAACTGTGTAGCATTGAAACAGCATTCATCTAAAATAAAGAAATTTATCTAACTTTCATTTTCTCTGTGAAGCATACTGGGTAATCAGCCCTGGAGTTGAAACCATCTATGTATTTATTGAGCACGCACAAAAAAGGTACTGGTAGTATTTCTCTCTCAACTCTCCTCCGCTAGGGTTCCTTAACCTAAAAGCCACTAGATGAAGCTTTTAGCAAATTTATTTAGCCATTTATGTATGAAAAATTTCACTGGGCAACAAGAGCTAACAAAAGCAATTGTTTGTATTAACCATGGACTTTGCTGCAACAATGCTGCCCTTTGCCAGATCATTTCAGAATGAAAGTTATTTATAATATTCTACTATTTGAAAAAAAAAAAATCCGAGTAAAGATAGCATGTCTGTGAACATCACCCTACATCAAATTCTGAGATTCAAATACCCCTGAAACTCTGCATATGTGTGCTACCATTTATGAATTTGAGGATTAGTTCTTTCCAAAAGAGATAGTAAATACTCGTAACAGTCCTCAATCTGTAACGGTGAACTTTTGAATGAAGTACAGGTTAAACTTAGTTATTAGAAAATCCTTCACAAAACAAAGATGTCTATCCAATTCTTTGTAAACTAAGGAAAACATATTATAGACTTGCAGCACTTGAGAGCACTTACAAATAATATAAAGTACAAAAATTACCTGTAAGTTTCTAAAATCCCCAAACACCAGTGTCTATTCAATGAGGATTTGAAACACGAAGGAATTTTACACCTTCATCCCCTAAAGGCCAGTTTCTTTCATCCAACTTGTTCTGGATTGACAAGGTGCCTGACTACCTTCAGCACTTTTAACGTAGATTACTCTTACTAAGGCAAGAGCAAATTGCAATTGATATTTCAGGAAGCTGGCTGAGGACGGTAGACAACGAGCCAAATACCTGTTCCCTGTGAGTATACCTCAGCCTCTCAAACATGCCATAGACTTTTCACTTTTCTCCAAAGCATTAAGCACAGATTAATGTGAAACACAAGATATTAGAGCTGATGGAGTACTAGTACTATCTAGTATGTAAAATCATAATAAAGAAAGAAATACTCATTCAAGGCAAACAGAAGGTGTAAAAATAGAAGGCTTAAGACCTTCAGACATTGAAATAGATGCACATTACATCATTATACAAACTTTTCAACTTGTTTCACAACATGAAATTTAAGATATCAAGACAGAGTTAAGATGGACCATTAATCACTTTTTGTTTTTCTCACCCTTAAAATGTTCTTATGCTATTTCTAATGACAGACTTTCCCTTTTGGTAAGAAGACTTCCAATAAAAAGAACAGGACTTTGGGGTTTTTCTTTGAGGGAGAAAGAGAAGGGAGAGGATTTGAATAGATGAACATGATCATGTTTTTAAGTGATGGTCGTGAAAAACAGTATTTGAGGAATTCAGAAGGAAAGAAAATTTGGTGAGAAGCTGATGTAGTTGTATAATGAGAAGCATGATATACAGAAGCTGCATTGCTCTCCAAGATGTTAGAACTGTTCAATGGCATGGCAATTTTGATGTAAAGAATCAGTTGTTTGAGGCACTTGACCTTATCCTTTATGGGTTTGTGGGGGTGGGTTTGTGGGTTTTTTTGTTGTTTTGTTCTTTTAATAACAGGCAGGAAGTGCTTGTTTAATTATTTACACATCTTAGTAATGCAAATATTTCCACATGAAGACAAATGCACAGTATGTTTTAAGAAACTGATTACTCCATTTTTAAGAAGGTTTTCATCCTTTTGGCAAACTCACAGTGGTTAGCATGGTCTCCCTCATCCCCACCTTGGACATTTTCCTAGTTCATCCAACTTGATTGTAAAAATGACAGAGAAAAGATTGCTGATCTGCTGCTATCTACCTGCTCTGATTCAGTATCATTTCTTTAAAGATGAAAAGGATGAAGAAAATGGTCATATAACTTGAGAGCACGCAACTTGTGATAAACAGCAAATAGCCACAGACACACATGTAATTCACCTGAAGATTGTCAAAAGCTGTGCTTAATGCATAGCTATCTCAAAGTTTACTAAAATATTTGGAGAGCACATAAGTTACAAATTACAGAATACCCAGCTAACGTTTGTGCTGTGACCTGGTTATGGGCTCCAGGGAGCCTTCCTGTGTTACTAAGGTTGTTCACTTTATTGTTACCTGCTTCAGATGACTGAAATAGATCTGAAAACTAGTTTCTGACTTCTCTGTAGGATTATTTTCTTCCCTATATTCATGTAGAATATACTATCTGACAAAAGTAGTATTGTACTGTGATGTCTAAGGAAATATATGATGCCAGGGTAATGAAAAGGGTTGGTCAGGAGTATTCTGCTCAGTTATGCTGTTTGCTGTCCCATACTCTGAAGAGAAAAATGTATCACTCCAGGCTTGTCTTTCAAATGAGAACCATCCCTTAGTTTCATCACTTCTTTAGCACGAGGCTTTGGACAATGGGGTCTAGTGGAGGATGTCCCTGCCCGCAGCAGGGGGGTTGGAACTAGGTGATCTTTGAGGTCCCTTCCAACCCAAACCATTCTGTGATTCTATGATTGTATGATATTCACCGAACACTGCCTGGCAATTTCAAAGCACTTTTACCAGAGCGCTCACGGCTCAGGATGAGTATAAAGTCCTACACCAACCCCAGTAACATCTGTATTTAAACAATACTTCTTTTAAAAAATGAACAAATACTCAGATAGCAAGTGACATATGAAGACAGTCAAGCAACAGTAATTGGCAGAAAAAGGAGGGCCACAAAGCTGATCAGAGGGCTGGAGCACCTCTCCTATGAGGACAGGCTGAGAGAGTTGGGGTTGTTCAGCCTGGAGAAGAGAAGGCTCCGGGGAGATCTCATTGCGGCTTTCCAGTACCTGAAGGGGCCTACAGGAAAGCTGGAGAGGGACTGTTTATCAGGGGGTGCAGTGACAGGACAAGGGGTAATGGGTGTAAGCTGAAGGAGGGTCGATTTAGATTAGATGTTAGGAAGAAATTCTTTACTGTGAAAGTGGAACAGGTTGCTCAGAGAGGTTGTGGATGCCCCATCCCTGGAAGTGTTCAAGGCCAGGTTGGATGGGGCTTTGGGCAACATGGTCTAGTGGAGGGTGTTCCTGCCCATGGCAGGGGGGTTGGAACTAGGTGATCTTTGAGGTTCCTTCCAACCCAAACCATTCTATGATTCTATGAAAGAAACAGCATCTAGCCCATCTTGATGACTTCTCCCTGCTTTCTTCTAGTAGATTACACAAGATCTTTCACTACAGTAAAAATACCACCTACCTGCTTCTTCAAGAGATCATCTCCTTGAGCATGTTCCCAGCCAAGTCAACATACTTGAGCAGCTCTATTAAGTTACTACTTTTCAGACTTCTTAGTCTTGCATAAGAAACTAGATGAGAGAACAACTTAGATCCCATTCCTCCTTGGACACTCAAATGCCCAAATAATGGAAAGGTGGTCATGAACTTGCATGAACTTTTGACTGCAGCTGAATCAGGTGCCAAGAAAAAAGGTAACCAAAAGTCCAGTTACCAGGCAATATTCTGCAGAAAGGTACCCCAAAGTTCAGATTAGACATCACCACAGATTATGATTACTTTGATGTTTTTATTAGCCTGAACAAGCAAACCATTACTGAGGCTGAACCTCACTTAATTCATTCCCCAGCTGGGATTTGAAAGAGCAGCAGTGACTAGCAGAAGGTGCTTGGCCAGTTAAGACCATCCCGTGGCAGGGAAGGACTGAAAAAGATTCACTCCCCGGGATTTTTCCAGATGAACTCTTCACACTTTAACACACTAGCCTAGGAAGGTGTACTTGAAGGAATTATCCTTTGTTTCTTTAACATTATTCTTGTTTTCTCAGCCAGACATTTGCAGGGCATGACAGTAGTCTGCATGAAATGCTGTTTCAGCTAGTCTTCCAAAACCATTTCAAGCTCCTCCAGTTTGCTACTTGTTAGCAATTTAATGCAGAGGAGGATAAATAATAATGTGAATGGCCATAAACAGATACTCCTATAGCTGCTATGCCTAAATTAACACAATTAGTTAGATAGTAATTTGCACCTTATAGGACAAATAGGAGAAAAAGACAGTATTCAGAGATTTGTCTTTATAGTATCATCAAAACATAGCATAAAAACTTGGATAATATACTCTTCAAGCTTGTATTAAACAAGAAATTCTGTTTTCTGAAGAAACCAGGAAACATTTTTAAATATAAAGTTTACTTTAAAAGCATTTGATGGTAGGCTGAGAGAGTAATGAAAATCCTTCTGATAGAAATCAGAATAGTAGACACATAAGATATCCTAGACCTATGTTAACACCATTTATAATCTATATTTCATTAAAATAGGAAATATATGAAATAATTTGAAATAATGGGGGCAGAAAAGAGCTTTAATTAGCTGAATGCAGATACTAGATTTTTGCTTTTCTTCTTCTGATTTAGGTTTAGCATTACTGATTTGAAGAATGATAACTATATAAAGGAAGCTTGTGGAGAATTGCTTTTATTAGGAATCTAAATTTCCTATACACACACTGGAAGATGATCAAGATCTCATTCTATTGATGTAACACAGACTTTTTTACACTCTTCAAGTATGTAGTCCAACTATATTTTGTCCATGGGTATTTCTGGCTATGTGACTATTTTTAGAAAACTGGTTCTTTACTGTTACTGACTCAGGCTATGTACAATAAATTAAGGACAGACTGGAACCAAGAATCAATGATATTCAATTCATTGAGCCTGTAGTAGCTCACTTTTCCCCTTCTGTCTGCATTTTCCCACCTTAAATGCAGCCCCTGCTGACAACTGAGACGATTCATGTTTTTCTGGTATCTTGAGGACAATATACAAGTGCTATGTGATTATTAATAAAATGTTAGAGAAAATATCTTTGCCCTTTAAATATTTATAGCTAGGGAGACAGACTTGGTCATCCAGAGATAGCATACATTGATGGGACCAGCTGAAAGAAACAGGCATGCTTTCAGGCCCCAGCAGATCTACTCTCCAGCAGATCTGATAAGCAAATATTTCCAGCAAAACACAGGTTAAGCACAGGCACTCTTCACCTGTTTTTAGGTTTAGTTGTACTGCTTTTTCCTTTGATCTGATGAGACCAAAAACTGGTGTGGGTTTCCCCTCCCCCCCCCGATAGTGTAATAAGAGATATTAACTGTTCCTGTGTAGTGGATGCTCTTACATCTTCAGGCCATTATCACAGCTACAAGACAACTGACTTCTACATATTCATCACCTACGTGAGTCTGATTAGAAATTCAGATGGAGATGTCTAGAAATCAACAAAGGATAAACAAAAAGATAGATGACTGTATGTCTAGTTTAATTTCAAAACAGATGTGCCAACTTAAGATTCTATGCCTAAGTTTTGATTAAACACTGAGTACCTGATGTTTCCTCAGCCTATCCTCTAGCAAATAGCAGATAAAGTCTCTCAAGTTAACTCTGCATTTTATGAGAGCTTTGTTTTTTATGTGTGTCTGGTTTGTTTTAAGGGTAAACCTCAGTCGTCTTTTGAAAAGCTGATATAGCTTCTTTGCATAGACTTAAAAAACAAAAAACCCATATTCATAAAAATTCCTCCTAGGTATACAACTGGAGATAGCAAGCAGTCCATCTTAAGTGTTCCTTCCAGCACTATTATCCCCAAACAGACTTTTCTGTGATTGTTTCAGGATTGTTTATAACAAATATTTAAGGCATTTGTTCAGCAGTACGATAGTAGGATGTTCCACTTATTTCTCCTACTCTGACTTCCTCTTATTTTATGAAAAGGATGAGTTTGCATCACAGGAGGAAATGTGCCTGTCTGTGTTTTTTCCTGCCACACTATTTATTCTCTCATTGATTTATTCTACTGGAGGGCAAACATATTGTGCACAGCTACTTGTAATGCTGTGCCACTGAGATATCTGCTTCTGAGCGTGTTATGAAATTGTTGATGCTGCCCGAAGCATCAACGCTTGCCCTCCAAAGAGAAAGTGTTGTGGTGTTTTTTGTTTTTTGGGGTTTTTTTTTTTCATTTCAGGGCAGTTATGTCTGATTTCCTTACTTTTTTTGCACTCTTGCTCCTAAATTACTAAGGTGCTGGACTACTTCAGATGCCACCTATAAGGTCAAGTTGATTTATATGTAGAGTCTTATTCTACTTTGCAAAGAGAATTCCAGCGACTTTTCTTGCTTTTAGACTATATTTATGTGTACGTATATATGTATGTACAAAAATGTATATACATATGTGTGTGCATAATTTTAGTTTGAACTCTAAGAATAATCTGTCTTCGGCAAAAAGCCTGTGTACCGCACTGCTCAAACTGAAACAGTCTAGCTAGTACGTTTTAACTTTCTGCATGCATTTTGTTGCAGACAACTGTATAGCAGCTGTTACATCAGTCAGGGATGTAGGGAAAAAAGGAATCCAGTCTGAATCATCTAAACAAGCACATTCCATTAAGATTAATTAATAAAAATTAGATTAGAAGTCTTGTGAGATGAGAAATTCCTGTACATACTTCCAATGGCTAACATTCATACCCCCTTTAATACACATTTAGAAAAGCAAAATGGTTACAAATACAAAGCTTTCAGAGCTTCACTATGCTTGTGTTTATTTCCTCAAAGGGGTACCTTTCTGTTCCCAGTACATATAACTAAAGGATCCTGGGCCATTGCTGAGGCTTCTGGATGCTAATGAAATACAAACAACTAGGGAAGCAGCAAGAGAAGAGATTTGCATCTGTAAACAGATAGAGGCATACAGCACACAAGATCTTACAATGCTTGCCATAAATAATTATTTGAAAAACACAATAATTGCTCTATACTATCAATATATTTCCTTCTTAGAACTGAACATCTGTGAATCATGAAGGCTGGTGCTATTGAAGACATGACCTGATAAACTAATGGAGACAATCTGGGCTTTTAAGAGAAAAAGCTCTCAGAAAAACTACTTATTTGCATGCTGAATGCAGCACCATAGTAGAAATGAGAGGCATAAGAAAGGGAGCACAACATGGCTAGGGAAAAGGTGTTATAAATTTAGGGCTTAACTGTATGCCGAGCTTTAGAAAAGGAGCTTGGAGGCAGCAGGAGGGGGAAGCAGAAGGAAGGAGGAGTTCTAATAACTTTTGCTTTATATTCATACAACGACGCTCTTCTGAAACAACTAGCCAGCTGGCGAAAGTAACTGTCTGCCCTGAAAGTGGGTTATGGTAATTTCAGTAGGGGCGGACGGGGAAAGGGAGGGCAGGAGACAGAAGTAGGGAAGGCATGTACAAACATATCTGTATTCTGCTTTCACGTCTGCTGCTGGCACTTCTCCTGCTGCTTCTCACTCTGCATTGCCTCTCTCCGGCACTGAGCTGCCTGCTTGCCCGTGTCCTCTGCTGCTCCCGCTCGCGCTGCCAGTGCATAGGCTGGAACACTTTTGCTGCTCTTACCGTGCTCTTGGAGTCATAAATCCTCCTCAGAGTGATAGGTGGGCCAGGATTTACAGCAGGATGTCAGTTCTAGGTAGTAGTCTGACATTTGTGGGTAGGTATAATTTAAATGTGTTTTAAACAGCAACTGGTAACACAGATAGGTACAAGCATTTACAAACATACAGCAAATACAGAGATGATTTTCCTGTGCGACAACTAAGGGAAGAAAACTCAGTAAATACTTTTTAAAAGCGTGAATAAACAAAAAAGGAGGACTTCTGTCAATTCTAAAGATCTTTCTTATTTTGAAAAAGTAAATTTCTGCCTTCCATCTTGCTCTTTAGAAGATCAAATCAAACCCAAAATAACTATTGGCACTGCTAATAACACTAATCAAGCTATGATTCAAGTGAGGAGGAGACTATTAATTGATTTTAGAGTCTGACATTGGTATTTGCCTTTATCATGTCAGGCAATATCTTTATGAAACATCTATTAGCACATTTACCCTTGTTGAAGTGAAGTTATACCCGGTCCACTTGAACTGGGGATCTGATTTGAAAGAGAGGTAAGAACTAAGCAAGAGAAGCACATTAAAAGAAGAGGGACAACTATCAAGACTGCAATCATAAGGAAACACGCTATTCAGAAGTGCAGTCACTGTTTCAACATCATACTGTCAGGAGGAGGCCCTAGCACATCCCGGAGATATGAAGCTTCTTGCTCTGCCATGGGACACCCAAGAATCAGCACAGACTTTGGTTTCTGATCAGATTAGGCCTCATGCTCATCAGAAGCATCTCTTACTTAATAGAGTTTGTCTGTAACACAGCCTAAAAGGACTATTATTACAGGACCAGGCTGCCTCCATCCTCTCGCTTAATTAATTTTTCAGTGTAGAAGGGAAACTCCGTGCTCCCCAGTCTGTCACTGATGTAACATATTACAGCATCTGATGACAGTCAGGCCAGTCAGCCTCTGTGAACATCTGTGTATGAGCAAATCATTCTGTAGCCAGTTCAAGGTCAATCAAATAACGGACACATTAAAAACTGTGCATCAAGCTAACCAGGGAAAAGAAAAAGCCACACACTAGATTCTAGTCCTTCAAGATGAAAATAAAACCAGATCGCTTGGGAGATAGGTCTTGTCTTGTACTAGGACATTCCTTTTACAAAAAGTGAACAATAATTGAAACGAACTTTTCACTGGAGTCTTTTAAAGGAAACTTTAGTCTAAAAAAAGGTTTGGATGGAATTTTGCATTGAAGCAAAGCAAGAGCGGAGGTAGGAATGAATGAGGCACTGCATGCCATCATCAGATAGCCAATGGTCCTGTAGTAAGGGCATTCATTTATGAATCAGGTGACACCATCCAAATCCTGACACAAAGCAATGCAGAGGTAAGATTTAACTCCTCTTCATCTTCTCAGTTTCAGGTGATGCTTTTTCCACCAGACTGTTGCCTCTGATTTCTTACAACAAAATGAAAGGTCTTGGCTTCCTCCTGATTTAGCACGAGGACATTTTTGAAAGCTCGAATCTTTTTGTCAGGTTGGAAGCCCTTTCACTGTGGCTTCCTAGCCAATACATTTCATTGGGAAACAGGAGGGAAGGAGAAACTGAGAATCTCTGACTGCTCAGTGTCACAAAGCTACACACTGTGTCAAATAGAGGAAAAAGATAGTCCTGTCCCTGTGAATAGTGGCCTTATTTTTTTATTTTAATTACTCAAGTGGATTTGTTGGGGTACTTGCAGGTGAAACGGGAGATCTGAATTTTGACAGCTAACTGGACAGACATTCTAAGCCACATACATATAACTCAAAGATGAAAATGCTTTTAATACCATGCTGGGAAAAAAGGGAGCTTGAACATCAAAAGAAGATACTTTGAGGGATGGGGTGGGTGCAACGGCAAGGATTAAGCAGCACTTTATCATCAAGACTAACAGAATGGTCCCAGTTTGGGGAATCCTGTTCTTTATGAGGCTTTTACTACCCCATCAGCAATGCACCAAAAGAGCACCTATCATATGTACTTTGCCACCTTTTTCTTCTCTTCCCAGAAGAAGAGCTATAAGGATTTGTTATAAAAATGTCCTTGCTGCTTCATTTTTATGAGAAAAGGAGTTGGTGAAGGAAAGCCACTAAATCAGAAGTGAAGGTTAGAAAGAACTTAGTCCTAAGGGAGTTTATGCCACAAACCGGATTTCATGTCTGAGAATACTCATTGCCTACCATCTCTATATAGACGTTACTTTGAAAATTTCAGATGAGGGATATCACATTTTCCTGATATGTGACTTGCTCATAGCCACCAAGCAAGTCAGTAAGGAAGCTGCTAGACAAAACCATTAACTTAGTCTATATACCAACAAGAAGATAATTGCATTTTTGCCATTGATGTGACACCAAGTCCCAGATCACAAACTATTTTGATGCATTAATACATTGCTATAACACCAATAAATCAAAATTTATAAAATGGCTAATAAGGATTAATTATTTCCCAATGACAACTATCTCACCTGAAACTATACATAGCTAATACATAGCTGTCCACAGCTGACCACAGCTCCTTCTAATCCCGTACCAGTAGTTCATCTACTCAGGTCCTTGCAAAAAGGTTGATCTGAGAAAAAGATTGATCAAGCACACAGTCTTATTCAATCTAATAAATATTTGTATCTGGAACAGCAATCCCCCATAGGTAAGAGCAGCATTAATCTTGATGAGGCCCTTAAATCAAGCACCTAAATCTTTCCATTTGCCAGTTGCCCTTTTTCAGTGAAAATGATACTATTTTCCTACCTCAGAAGGCTGTTAGTAAGATATATACATTAGTGTTTGAATATTCTCAGATATTAGAGCAAGGGGCAAACACAGAAATTTCTACAGAAATGGAAATCTAACATAAAAGCCTTTCTAGATTCAAGTCAAATGTCACTGACAACTCCTGTGCTCACAGTTCTGCTCCTCTCTGCCAAAGGTAACTAAATTCATCTCACAACATGCACATAAAAATATTATCACAAAAGAAATGTTACTACAGTATACTAAAATTTTATTTTTCTGCCATGAAAAACCTGTGTTGTTTTAGCAATATTTTTATTGTTGTTGTTCTACCATGTGTTTGTCATTTGTGCCAGCTTTGCTTTTTAAATTTGAAAATATGAAAAAGCCAGACTCCTCTGAAAAGCCACTGTTCCATGTGTAGAAAAAGGCAAAGCCCACATACATTTAAAATTTTGACAGCTTTAGTACAACATAGTGGGCTACAGGATGAAAAGTTTTTAAAAAAGTTAACCTCGTTTCCCATAAAAACTCTCAAAATTATTTATGCACCATTTAAATTTCAAGAATACAGGGAGAACCCCTTCCCACAATAACCACAGGTCCCTGTACATGAAAGAGTTTTCTACTGGAATGCCAAGACACTAGGACCATCAGAAATGGTGTCTTTCCAATGTTGCATATTTATTCTATATCCATTATTTTCATGGGAGGAAAAAAACTACCCTCAGCAAAAAACTCCAGCAACAGAAGGAGCACACTTACACAAAGTTCCAGCAAGTAAGTTTCACCAGCATTTTTGGTTTGTTTCTTGACAGGATAAATTTAACTTGACAAAAGACACTTTGACAATACAGGATTTCAAAATGCATGCTTCAAAATCTCCAAATTACAAAACTACCTTAAATTAGATTGCACCTTGTTCTGAATTTTAACTTTAATGATATTCTTCAGACATATTTTAAAGTTTCCCTTTGCAACTCTGATGACTAGAAATATTTTTTTGTTGTTGTTATAAGTTCTTATAAAAAATTAATAAAGCTAGTTTCTGAAGAGGGCAAATTTCAAAAGAGAACTTGATCTTGATGGGATACTTGTGATAAAACTTCAGAACTACACACTTCCAGTCTTCCTTTTGAGCACTGAAACTTCTTGGACCTTTGACCAAAACAACACAGCTTAGGGAGAGAATGTAAACAAGCAAGGAAGGGCAAACAAATATTCACACTGAATACTTCCTAGGTCCAGTGATGACTTATTCTCCTTTGAATCCGTAGACCTAGTTATAGTCTTCTACCAAAGTACTTTCTGACAAAGCCTTTCCATAAGCTATTCATTTACATAAGCCAAATCCTTTCTGGAACAAAAACATCCTTTTTGTAACTTAAACAGTTGTGCAAGTTAGATTAAAACTAAATGGAAAAACCAGACCTAAAATTTCTGCTTGCAGCCAATCTGGACAGTCATACATCAAAAGTGTTAGCATTTTCCAGCTCTTCTAGCTAATGACAGACAATATGATGAGAATATAGCCTATCTATAGGAAGTGACTCATCAGAACATCGACATATGTATACTTTCCCCCTCTGGAAGGGGTCAAAAAAATTTGGAGAGAGACTTCATCCTCTACTGCGATAGAGCAGGACATCACAGAGTGTGCTGGGTGGGTTTGGGGGGTTTTTTGTTTGTTTGTTTTGTGGTTTTGTTTTTTGTTTTGGGTTTTTTTTTAATAATTAGGGTTTTTTAATAATTAGGTTTTTTAATAATTAGTAAATTATTAATTTACATTATTTAATAATTAATGTAAGTCATCATAGACATTTCCTTCCTTTTATCTACCTTGGAAAAAAGACAGCTTTTAACTGTTCGGGTCTCTAAATTGGCAAGACTACTTAGACCTTTCAAAAGGCATTATAGGCAAGCGTTTTCAAGGCAACGTATTTCCTTAGTGTCCAAAATGAACATGGTACACAATTAATCATTTTGTCAATCTTAAGTTTATCAGTGACAAACCAATAAAAAAAAATCCCCAAAATTTTTGATGATGTGGTTCCTTTAGAGATGTGTTTAAGAGAAAAGAAATAACCATGAATGCCTCTCTAGATGTGCTATCATTCTTTGCTTGGATAGTTGTGCTTATTTGTAATTCTGGCTTGTTCACATGCTCCCACTACAGTAAATCATTTTAAACATAACAAGTTTCAATGGATTATTTTTATTGTTAATGGAAAAAGGCCTCATTAGAAGATTTTACTGCGCTTATTCAATGCCACTTCCCAATGAAAAGCAGATAAACTATGCTTACATTCTGTATAGAGTAGCTAAAATAATTTACCACTGTAAATGAGAATTTAGTTACCTCCAAGTTTAAATTTACTTTTGTTTCCCAAAGTAATTACCTTAACCCTCTTGAGGTGTATGTAACTATATCAAGAGAGGGAGTTTTATCATACTACATAAAGCATTAAATCTAAGCATTAATATGTGACAAGTGATCAGTTAAGGGATTTATAAATAGATAACTGTATCATCGTTACTCTACATGTGTAATTAGGGCTTGGCAAAATTCCAACTTCCCATCCTGCAGAATAATCTGAAGCTAGGCTAACCCTAAAACTAGATGCCAAAGTAATAAATTCACAAATATATGTCCTGAAAAAAAAACATTTTCTTTCAACTCTACTGTTTTATCAATTCTCACTACAGTAAGTTGAAATTGCACATAATTATTGAAACAAGTGAAAGGTTGCCCAAAAATGTTGATAGAATTGACGCCCCTTCACAGCACAGTAGGATTGATTAGACACACTCCTGGTGATGGGCTGCTCTATCGAGCAGATGTTTGACCCCCTACTGAACCGTTCTACTATAAGCATAGTGGTATCATCCTCATTTAGTTACTCACTAGGAAGAAATGCAACTTTTCTCAGCACAGCTCAGAAGATACATTTAGCTTCTGCAGACTTACAAAGAATCCCTAACTCCCACTGATTTCAAGCCTGTCTTCTGTTAATACCAGCTCAACCCAAAACAAGTGCCTTGTGTCAGGAGGTACCTGTAACTAAAATGAAAGTGCTTGTGTGTCAAGCAGCTGAAACTGAGACACCTGTTAAAACAGGTGAGGTGGCATTAGCCCTTTTTATTTCTGCAACTCAGCTTTGAGAAAGGCAACCCAATCCCAGAGATCAAGACATTGAGCAGAACTAGCTCCTGCCTGAGACAGAGTTGGTGCTGGGGAGCTTTTCCATGCATCATCCTCTGATGCTATCTACCTACCTGCCCCAGTCCCGACCTGCCAGCATGCATACCTGTCTTGGCTCCCTGGAGTGCAGGGGACCCCTATATGTCTTCCAAACCCAGATAGGTTTCACAGCCTGGAACTCATGCTTTTAATCCTGTTTTAATTTTCTAAATTTCAGATCCAAGCCATTTTCATCTTTTGTCTCTCTCTTGTGAGCTCAGATGTAGAGTTTAGAAATGAGGCACAGTCCTTTGGAAAGACACCTTTGCAATTAGCCATCCGAGTCCATGAAGAATTATGTCACAGCATCACATTTGCTTAAAAAGAACGCAGCCTGCAATTCGTAGCTTGTTAGAACAAGATTAGTTTGTTTTTGTTTTTTTTTTTTCCTTTGTTAGATAAAAGGATATTTTCATATTGGCCAGGAACACTTCTGCGTTCATATTGATACAGATCTCTCCTTTTCCCTTTCTGATTTTAATGAAAGGAGAACGAGGCATTTCAGATTTTATTACCACAGTCACTGCTGAAATGTGTATTAAATTAGAGATGTGCCAGTGCTGGGGTTTTAACAATAATTCAGACAGCTATGGAACCACTACAAACATGTCAGTCTCTTCTCTGTGCTTAACATCTGCTTCAATAAATCCAAATCAGATGCTGGCTTGGCAAGTCCACAGTAAAGCCTGTGAGCTCAAAGCAAACACCTTTCTAAACCACCTCTTATTAAGGACAGACATATATAAATGCAGATATATTCATAAGAAACTAAGCTTCCCAGACCAAGCAGAGCTCACCATTATGTAATTGTTATCTACAACAGTTGAGTACCTCAATTTCTGAGCCACTCTTTTTTTTTTTTTTTTTAGTTTACAGAAGGGGAAGACAATTCAACACAGGTGAAAGAGTTGCATTTTTCTTGTTAAGGTAGCAGCACATTTGGGATGGTTTTGGGTGTATATGCACACGTAGGCACCCCATCTCCACCTTTCCTAAGCCTAATTTCATTTTTTGTGAGTAGGACATCACACAGTCTGACTAACCCCTCCCTGCCAAAACTAGGAGAAATCAAAATTTTAAATGTCAAATCACAATACATCACTGGTAAGGAAACTTTGGGAAGAAGGGAGGAAAATATTCACCTCACAGCATCAGGGAGGTGTTATTTAAGTTTATTTGATTTGTTGTCATTAGCTATATATCTTGACTACACCCCTTGCTTATTCTTTATTATGTGTTTTGCACATGGCATTTTCTTTGATTCCTTTTCATGAGAATTAAACCCCTGCAAGAGGTACAAATGACCAAGGCATTGTGCACCAGAAATCCACCTACAACTATTAAAAGAGGTCAATCTAACACCAAAAGGTCCTTGTGACCTACAGTAAAGGAAAAAAGTCAGAGCTCTATTGACAGGCACAGGCAAGCAGAAGAGGGGATGGAGATTGATGATACCGTAGCGATTCCTCCAAGCCACTGGGCAAACAGTCGCAGCCACAGTGACACATGACAGCAAATCCATCTGTGGTGGCAGCGGGAGCTCAGACCATCCCCAAAAGACCAGCTACAGGTTCAGAGTTGGCAAAGGTGTGTTCAGAGCAGCGCTGAGCTGAACACACACATCTACGTACAAACACGCTAGCATGCTTCATTCCTGCCAGCTACTGGGGGAAACAGAGAGGCCGGGCTAAGTTTGGGAAGGTAGCACGGGCAGCCACCAGAAAGGACCCCGCTGTAGCTCCACAGGGGAAAATACAAAGCACTGCTTTGCCCCAGCAGACTGGGTAGGCTTTTGCCTCAGCATTTCTCTCCTGGCAAACACCAGGGGGTAATTATGGTTACCATGTGCTAGTAAATAGCAACTACCCTCAGAAATACAAAGCCTTTTTTAGACCAAGTATATGAAGGGAGGAAGCTCCCTCAATCTGCACTGCCATTTGAATTCAGACATTTCTCTCCTCCTTGCATAATTTGCTACACGTTTCTCATTTAAGTGTCACATATGAATGTACAATTTCATAGAGCGACCATAATACTTTGTAATCATCAGAGATTGATTTATCCCCCCTCTTTTTAATATGTGCTTTATACTTGACATTCTTGTAAAGGTGGGTGGCAAATTGCTGCAGTTAGAAAAATACGTTACCATAAATTTTGAGACAGGGCAAAGAAGTGTTAGCAGTAGTTCTGCGGTGCTATAAATACTCGCTTTTATCTGCTTTGAATATTACAAAACAGTGGAACAAGTCATTTCCATCTAGGGAAAGGCTTATTAGAACTGGGAGGTCTGTAAGTACTTCAGCATGTTTTTCTCAGTTCTGCACTGATACCTGAGTAACGTCCAGGTTCACGTGTTTTCACTGTTCATTTGTTTTCACTAACACAACTAACAATTATGGGCCTCTCTCTAACGAGCAACACGGTGAGATGTTAGAGCTGCCACATGAGGGAGTAGATAGTGTAGGAGGCCCCCAGAGCAGTGCTGTTACCCTGGTGGGCACTGAGCTCTACCAAGCAGCCCAAGTACGGCACCATGGTGAACTGGTTACATTGCTTCTCCTCCCTGTCCTGTGCAGGACAAAGATGTATCCAGAGCTACCCGCTGGCCTAAGCTACCCCAGTGATTTGATTTTAGTTCTCTTGAGGGTTGAGTTCAGCCTCTTCCAAACTGCGTGATACTCTGTTTGGTATGTTGAGATAGGTGGAAAAACTCAATCCTTATTTTCTTTAAATGAAAAATGGGGGTGAGAGAAAGATTTTATTTTTACCTAAACACATATGGAAACACAACAGCTTTCCAGAAGAAAGTTTTCTTGAGAAAATTGCTCAGGTCTGGAAGGCCTGGACATGGGGAGGAAGACTGTCATGACTCAGCATCGGGGTACTCACCTGGGATGAGGTAAGACCCAGTGCCTAACCACAATCTATTCCCCACATCCCAGGTGAGTATTCCAGCCTCCAAACTGTTAAGTCTTCTGGTACAGAAACCTTTTAAATACCCTGGTTTCCTTCTGCTTTGGATAGGGAAGCTTTCTGACACTATTAGTGTTCCCACCCACCTCTGTTGATGAGATGCCCAGTCATCATTAAGAAGTCATATGACTGAACTGGCCATTAAACTATATATTTTTTTAAAAATCCTTACAGGACTGTATTGAAAGAACATTACTGCCCTTTACAGTCTAGAGATATTCAAGGGACTGAGGGAGGGCAAGAGAAGACAGAGTAGGACATCAAGGAGAAAAAGAAACTCCTTCTCTCTCCCCTACTAAAATCCTGTAACTAAACAAAGCAGGAATAGCTTGGTGGGAAAAAGTGCCAAGGCAGTTCAAACATTTTGCACTTTCTCAGATCGGTTAGCCCTGCTTGGCTAACACTTTCACAAGGTGTCAACCAGTTTCAGGGATAAGCTTTCTTACTCTCTGAAATGAGAAATGTTCCAGAACAAATTTCATTCACCTTCTTCCATATGGCTCCATAGCTTGTTAATCAGACCTTATACAACCTTGCAGGGTGGAAGCAGTGCAGATAGCTCATTACTGGCTCTTGTCTGGCCATAGACGGATCGATATTAGGAGACAGTTGAGGCAGGCTTTCCAGCTCTGTCTTTTGAGAAACACCTGCTAAAGGAACTACCAAAGTCTGCATGCTAAAAATCATACAAGACAGCTTTTCAACAATGATTAGAATCAAGAGAAAGAGGTAAAATGTTAGTGCTGTAAACACAAAGCCAGAGTGCCCCCTCTAATTTTTTCAAGCCCTTATCTCCTCAAATAGGGATCCATGAAAAGTCATATAAGACAGAAAGCATGTATAACTAAAAACCCAGCAAAGTGACGGGACATTTGAAAAAATGTTGCAGTGGATAAATAACAGTTTACAGGCACATTTGAACATTCACGTTCTGCTGCTGCTGCTGCTTCTGAAATCCTCCTCTGCAAAAACAGGAGCTCCTCCCAAAAGTCAAAAAACCTTTTTCCTGGACTGTAACTCTGGAGATAGCAATGCTTATGCATTTGAGCTAATAGAATATGCTTTAATTATCCAATCTCTCCCATGAACTAAATGCTCAAAATTATAGACAGATTAGCAAACTAGCGAGAAGCCAGCCAGCTGAATTTCAGCTTTTTTCTTTCTGTAGGATAGGATGGAATATGGTAGAACCATCTGTAAATGCACTTGGGTTTCAGCAGAGAAAGAATCAGAATTAATTAGAGGATATTTTGAACACGCTAATGTCATCTTGCGATATTCTATAAAAAGATATTTCACAGAGGTTCTTAGACTAGCACTGCGATGCAGGAAACTGCCATCATATCAGGATCCTTCATTTGAAGAAGGACTCTTCACCTGTTTCTGAAGTTAATTCTATTTCTTTCCTCCATAACAGCATGGGTGAAAACTTGAATTAGTTTATTCAGATCATTATATAAGCTATCCATACATTCTGGTGATGCATATATTTACACCTGTGTATATGTGTTTGTAAATATATATAAATGGATGATAAATATATATATATGTACAAACATACAATCGCATCTGTGTACATGTATATTTGTGCTTCTGTCTTGAATTCAGGCAGAGTGCAATCTGAAGAAGTTGATAAGTCCAGGCATTGCACAATTGCATACATTTTACTTTCTGTTGCTAGGACACCACAGCCACATCTGGAAACGGTTCCCGTTGATGCTAATGGACCTGCCACTTACAGGTCTGCGTGATGCCTGGCCAGGCCCCGAGAGCTCACCTTCATGCCGTCAGCCTGGGCTCCAGGCCCGTCTGCTCAAACCCTACGTAACCGGCCTGCTGGACTATGGCAGATGTTACGCAATGGCTGTTGCTTTGCTTGCCTCTGAAAGAAACCACAAAAAAATTCATGAAACATTTTATGAGTCTGGATGCTTCAGTGAATGCAATGCTTTTTTTATACCTTGAAAAAGCGGTAATTGTCCTCTCCAGGCAGTATACAGCTAGTAACATAGTAAAGGGATCTAGGTATGTCTAAAGTTTTTGGACAACGTAAAAAAACGCCAGAACTCTGTCACTGAAAGATAATTTTATACTTGAGCTCAATTCAGTAAGTTTCTGTAAATAGCTTATGACCAATAAAAAAGCCATCAATAACACAACGTCTTCACAGTTACCATCAGCGTTCAGTGGTACAACTCGGGTGGGTTGTGGCCTAATTCAGTTTACACTTTGACCTAATCCATGAAGTGCACGGTACATGGCAGTTGTCAAATGTCACAGTACTAGGTTCACTATAAAATGAGCTGTGTACTAGCACCGTACAGCGCTGGTGCTTCTTACTGGGAGCAAGGCCAGACATTTTAGCCTTAATTGAAACTGTAGTGTCCATTCAGACCCTCTGTGTCAATACTAAACTATTTTGAACCATACGACTAGTTGCCTGAGGCTTCCTTTTATTGCCTGGATCTATGAAGAAATTCTTTACATTATGAGGTAGAGGTTTAGGGTATAAAGTCAGGCTATACACAGATACAACTGCCATGAAACTGTTATGTTTGGACCTTTTTTATTTTTTTTTTTTTTTTTTTGACTGCTCAGAACTTTACACTTCCTGATAAAAGAATTTAGGAAAGTCACAGCTGCCAGACTGAACTATTTGTTATTGTGCCGTGATAAGCATTGCAGTCAGTAATTTCACCACTGCCACAGTCAGTCCTAGGGACTGCATTTGTCAAGATCAAAAATTAACATCTTAAGATGGAGTAGTTGCAAGATTAATTTTTATAAATGTGTATATAAATTACTTCCTTCGGTCTGCAAAGATGCAAAGGTGAGCCACTCATTCCAACATGAAGCAGCTGAGATGAGACAATACAGCACACTTTATTTCATATGTTTCATGTCTCAGTGTGGCGTGTCCCCTTGCACTGATATTTGCAGTGCCTAAACAGACATGATCTCTATTCTGTAGGAATTGTCTATAAACTCTACACCTTGTACATGCATTTAAAGCGGAGTGGCTAAGGCTCAGGACACAGCACCTTTTATGAATGTTTCTGTTTACATAAATGCCAAGATCCTCATTTCCCAAGTTTTCGGACTCAGTAACTGTTCCCACTCCAAATGAAAGACTGACATCAATTATCCAAGCATCCATCCTCCTTCCACTCAACAAAATCTCGTGCTGCAGATGGTGCAAATGGCCTGGCATATGCAAAATCCAGTATATTTGTCTCTGAAAGACTGCCAAAGGCAGCAGAGAGTTCATGCATGAGGCAGACTGGCAGAGCTCTCTGGAGGAGTTTGTCCGTTTGTAGAATATCTGACCTCAGAGAGGGCTATCAGCTCCCCACTTCTACGGGAGCTGTGCATGCGAGTCTTTGTACCTCATTGCCTGAACAACTTTGAGAGTCAAGACCAAAAAGATTGCCTGAAAATAACTTTCCAGAAGGAGATTCAGGAACATGGCCTGATACAAGTGAAAGCCTGATGCAGCCTTCATTTTCTCAAAGTGCTTTGGTACAATTTTCCTGAACAAAAAAATCTTCAGAAATTACTATCAGGTTAACATCAAAATTACCATTTCATTTTCATTTGTAACTTACTCCTTCAAAGATTTAGATCTTTTGAGTAAAAGTAAGTAACAATTTTCTGTGAGACACTGTGGTTACAAATCACATTGCTTGGCTGCACTGAAGCCTCATGAAAGCTCCCTGCTGCTGGTCACCTTTACGTAAATATAGGAGTTAAATTAAAAGGGTGAGATATTCCTGAGAACCTCCACGTTACCCGTATCCGTTTGCAAGGCTCAGTATTGCAAATTCTATTTTTCTTGAGGTATTCACATATTTTGCTGAAGCATGCTGCACAGCTCATAAGACTTAATTAAAACCCAGGATCTTTCAAGAAGAAGGGAGGATTCATATAATTGTGCCCTCCTCCCTTTTGATATATCTTCCTCAGCACCAAATTCACAGAGAGAAATTGGAGAGCAGTACTGTGGGTAAGAATTTTGTTCTTGGCTTCAATGGTCAAGTCTCAGCCACTCTTGGCTGAATATCTCGTGATATTTAAGAATAGTCAGTATGGAGCAAGTGCTAATACCATGATAGAAAGGAAGAAAAATAGCAAAACCTTAACAATAATTTTCTAACTTTTCACATACATGTCCCTAGAGCTCATGTTTGTTTGTCAGCAACGTGAAAAAGCAACTGAAAATAAAATTTTGCAATGGGTACAACTGTACGATTCAGCCATGTGTGTAAAAGACTGAAAGAGAAAAAAAAAAAAACCCAAAAACATGGGGACAAAACTTAAGTTTCTAGGGGAATGAGATAAAATAACATGAAAAAGAGCAGAATAATAAGTATGCACTTGGGAAAAATTATACGGAGGAAACAAATGGATGCAAAGAAGACATAGTGAGAATATGGTCTGCAACTCCCTTCTCCATTGTGGTTTTGTAGAGACACATCAATGCTCTGAACTAAGTAATTCTTTAAAGTAAAACAGGCGTTTGATTTTAAGACATATGTTGATTACAAAATTTATACGCTGGCTCACCTATGGAGCCTTCATAGCTGCTGTCATCAATAGTCATTGTTAAGGCTCAGAAAAAAATCAAAAGAATGAGAAAAAGGACATGTTAGTGATCCCAACACTACTTTTTACTCATTTTGTAATGCTGGGGACCTCAGTTCAAATCCATACTGACTGACACCAAAATAAACTTTCACAATATGTTTGTGGAAAGTTTCCATCTACCAAAATGCAAATATACCTTAAAAACAATATTTCCCTTACCACAAAATAGGTTAAAGAATAGCCCACATAAATCTCTTGCAAATTATTATTTTGAGGAGCATAGTGACACAAAGCAGTTGCTTGCTCTCTGGAAAGCAGTGGATTTACCATTATTGAACATGTACTGGGCACAATGTTTTTATTATTTTAGAATAGCAGGAACAACTCCTCCTTTTTAGTTAAATTTAAAAAGTTTTCAGCAATTCTGGTGGGATAGCATCATCCCCATTTTGTTTTCTGTTCTGCTAAATTAAACCTCCACATTCGACAGAGTTCTGTGGGCTGAATTCCTGGTTATGTTTAAGAGTTATATTCCGCATTAGCATGCTCTGAGTAGAAGCAATAGGTTCTCCAATTAAAAAAGGTATATTTGAAGAGAGACACAATGACAGAATGGCCACCGTATGGGTAACATAATGCATTTAACAGTTGTAGTACTTAGCATAAACAATATTGTTGACTGATAACAAATAGACTCCACTTTAATTGATATAACAGATAAAACCACTCTTCTGTCAAATTAAACTTTGGAAAATTAGTCCATCAGCCCTTTTAAAATACAGCCTAGGAAGATTAAAGTTCATGTTCCAGATGGCCCAAAAATAACCACTAAAAGCTTCCAGCTATGCTTGAATTAACAAGCCACTGTATATGATCCACAAATTTGACATATTATGAATTAAGCATATGATGATGGGGAAGGGGAAAGAGGAGGAAATGAAGACAAAATGGGGAATACTCCCTTAGCTTTAGATAACTAGTTTAAGCATCCAAAATATAAGGTTAAGTCCCCTGGGCTTCTTTTATTATCAGGAAAACAGGAATCATTTTCTGGCAGAACTGTTCTCTGAAGGAGTCCATACTGTGCTCTCTCCAGAATCCTACCTCATCTGGCAGCTTGATCTAACACCTTCAAGCTGAACGGCACAAATAATGCTCTAAGACTTACAAGGACCATTACTAACAATGATCATTTCAGATCATTAAATATGTTACTAGTGGATATTAAGGGCATTTAGGCAAATGGGTTTGTTATGGCATCTCACTATTCTGCTTTGCATTACTTCAGAAGGGGATACTGAATTCCCAACAATTTTTTTTTTTTTTTTCTTTTCCCCAGAATAACTGAAAACATCAGATGAAGGTATCACTATTATTACAGGAGTTTTTAGAGATCTGGCTAGGGGAAGGAGACCAGAAGAGTTTATTGCAAGGGATTTGCACAAGTTTTCCGTTCCAATTAACAAACCAAAGCTGTTAATTTTTGCCCCAGTTAGCTCAGTTGCCACACAGAACTACCATTCAGATTTAAAAGGGGAGAGAGCGAGAGAGAGAGAGGTCGGGTGTTTGTATTTGTAAGACTACAAGGAAAGAAAGGACAAACATAACAGATTTAACAATTTAGTATGCCCTACTGTTTAGACTATGAAATAAACAGAACAGAATAGAAAGATAAGTACACAGATGAAACAGGAGACAAGGGTTTTCTTCAATTGTGGTATGAAGTGATCACCAGTGATAAAGAATCACTGATGATTAATGCCTAGATACCAAATACAAACTTTATCCTGAACTACATCCCTGATACATTTTTTTTGTAAGGCTGCACCTGATGGTGGCCAGCATGTAGCGGTTCAAAAGCCAGATCTCAGAGATCTGACTTTGACAGGACCAAGGCTTCTTTATTTGCACAGACAGCAACCGTCTTCCCAAGGTCTAAGAAAAAAAATGGCAGCTGATAAGGAAAACACACTCTTTCAACCTCAAAAAACCAACACAACTTCTCCCTAGAAGAGACTAAAATGAAGAGAAACAATCAGAAAATAATCAAAAGGGAGGTATACTACATTTTTCAGGTTTTGAATAGCAATTTGGAGAGCATTTAAAAGTAATGTTCTTATATTTTGAGAAAAGCTTGGGTAAAGAACTGTCATGAAAGAAATATTTAAAACAATCATGTTGAGGAGAGGGTGAAAAAGAAAGAGAAATAATCCCCTGAGCAACTGTGGAGGAAAGAAAAGTGGTCTTAAAAATAGAGTCCCCTTCCAATACACATCAAAAGGAAAAGACAACTAGGGAAGACATTAGTTGTAAACAACTCCTAGCAGGGAGCCAAGGGTTCACAAAGATTCATCTTTCTACAGGCAGAAGATAAGAAACAAGCTGAGAAACTCAAGCATAGTAAACTGCTAGATTAGAAAAGTATGTATTCATGTGTCTGCTCTGAAGGAAAAAAAGGATGAAATAACAAATGAAGACAAAGCACCAAACCACAGATATTTCTGAATACATAAAGCCTGTAACATAACATCAATTTCTCATCATGAATTCCAGATTAATTTAGTGAGAATGTGAAAGATTTACCACAGAAACTGATAGATATTTTATGGTACAGCACAAAGACAAACAGAATTTGATGTGGTCACATGGTCATGGTTTTTGTTCAGAATTGCTGGGGAGTCAAACCAGCGTGTTTTAACAACATATAACATTGGATACTAAACACTTCCTTGTGGGAGATCATAGTGCAGACTAAGATGACACAAGTATTAGAGCGGACTAGGGGGGCAAAGTTAAGTGAATAGAGAACTCAGAGCTGAGAAAGGTGAACAGCAGTGTGCCTGTAGGATTAACTCTTCATAACAACTATTTTGTATATGGATGACCAGCAAAGAAAAGAGCAATTTGGGAAAATTTGCTGACGAATCACATTCATTTTTTTAACGAAAAGTGAAAGAACCTCTCCCTGTTCATGAACACCCTGTAAAATGCCACCATGCTGCCAAACTCCTCTCCTTAGCACTAAGATTTATGAGACACTCAGACTGAGGAAGAATATGAGCATAATGGACAAAGTTAAACACATCCTTTTTTTAACGTAAGAGATTTTTTGGGATGCTCTCAAATGGTATTCAGGAGAAGGCAGAGACTGAAGAGCAAAACGGTTCCAGAAAGTTGGTGGAATTAACACAGAATTTTTCCTCTGTTTCCTTGTGAACAGCATTCAGGGAAAATAAACTCCCTCCTACCACACTACTAAGCAAGGCGGTACATACCAGGGTCTTATTTCTCATGCTGTGAACATTAAATTAGGCAGCAAACAGATAACCAGTAGTCAAATGGATTGTGCTGTGTTTTGAAAAAGCTTTCGTGCTATCATCAGGAAAATCACATTTTAAGGAAGGTAGCCACAAAGGTACTCATAAAAGTGTAAATAGAAGAGAACAGCATGCCAAAAATGGGTTTAAAGCCCCTGAATTATTTATCCAAAGAATGAGAGAAGTAGGTAGGTTTCCTTTGTGAGGCATTACACTTTTCTTGTGACAGCCATTCTTCTTTTTTTCCTTTCAGAAGTGCAAGAATGACACCGTGAAAAGAACAGCACTGGAATTTAAAACCAAGAAAAGAGAACATTGCTTCCAGCTATTCACACTCATAATCTGTGAAATTTATGGCCTGAGAAGACAGCATTGAAATTAGCCATCCCTTCTTTAAATTGAGCTCAGGGTTCTAGGATCCATGTAACAACTTTTTCCTTTTTAATATTAAAATACAAGCAATCAAAAATCGTACATGAAGATGTCACATTACCAAAAGTTTTGGGATTTTTTTCTTCCTTGAGTTATAGGGATTAGTCTTTGGCAAAAACGATGCTAATAGTGAGGGGAAGCTTTTTCCTTTTTCCTGGCAAACCTTCTCAAAAAGATTTTTTGACTGTGGCATCATATTCTCACGCTTTACAAAAACAACAACAAAAACCCAAGAGAGATTAAATTTAAAAGTATTGCACCAATGCATTTCTCAATTGAAAACTAGCATGCACATGCTTGTATGACCTAGAGCAAGCTCCTACTCTCTACCTGGAGAGTAGAATGACCACTTTTACACAGGGCACTAAAAAACCACATTTGCTAAATCAGCCAAAGCTGTTGAATCCAGATAGCTTTTAAATAAGAAATTAATTTGGTTTGATGACAAAAAGATGAAGAAATCTATTAGCTCTACGCAGCCTATTATTGCTAAATTTTAACTGAATTTTCAGTTGCGATGTAAAAATTACAACCAGAAGCCCATTCATATTACAGCTGCCAAGCATAATTTAGGAAATCCGAAGTTTTCATTCAGTTTCAATCACTGTTTGTATACCCATAATGAGTATAAGTAGTACTTCTAATTCCTTTTTTCTTAAATATGCAATGGAAGGGAGGGGAGATGTGTGACCGGGACCAGTTTTAATGAAATAACTTAATGATGAAACCATAGCTATGCTCTCACCTTAGTCTGAAGGCAAGAGAGATCGTATGCTACCGAGGCAAAGAGAAGAAAGTATAAATAAATAAAGAACACAGAAATAAAAGGGGCAAGCCAAAACTTTAGTAACAGTTTTCAAGTAAGAACAAGATCAGAGATTCAGAAAAACACAGCAGTGTGGCAAAATAAAAGAACCGAGAGAAAAAATAGAGAGGAGGAAATGGCAGCTCAGAAAAGTGTGAATCGTTCCATCCCAAGATACCATGGACTTTTACTTTTCTATGTGTGACTGGAAGCTGTTTGGCCAGCACAGACTCATTGTGGGAAAACACCAGAGACAGTGAACGTAAAATCTGCACCTAACAGCGTGTTAGTCCCAGCCCATTACTATGTGTATCAATAACAGATAATTATTGTATACTCCACATGGTGTATGTGTGATTTTGTCTTGGCACAACAGAAGATGCCTTCATAGGAGTGACCCAAGGAATTGAGTGCTCCAGCAAATGGAGCAGGAAGCTATGATTTTAATTAAGAAATTAAATCAGTTTATTATCTTCAACAGCTGTCTTCGAAGTCTCTTTTGTATTCTATTATCTTCAACAGCTGTCTTCGAAGTCTCTTTTGTATTCTACTCTTGACTTTATTTAAATGCTTTGTACAAACAGAAGCACAGTGGTGCAAGCTTGTGAAAGATGATGTTGAGCCTGGTGCTAAGGATACCTGCATACAAGGGGAAACATTTAGCTACTAGTTTTACTCCAGCTAATGCTTACACAACAGAACTTGTTTTATTATTATAAAAAATTGTACTAAGCGTCCCTCTTATTCTCCCTCCCAAAAGTTAGCTTGTAATTGAAAAAAAAAAAAAAATCACTGCGAAACAAAACTATATACCTTAGTGAATCATACAGTTCCTAGAATCAAGAAAGACTCATCAATAGCTCAAACTTTTCTAGCTTTCCTGAAGGATGAATATTGAATGAGTGGAAGCTGAGGCAAAAAGCTAGCAATTATCAACCCTTAGATCACTTCCACAGAAATCTTCCCTATAAACATAGCATGCGGAGTATCTTTTCACCTCTTAAGACCATGCTGACTTGCTCCACAGTTGGCTTCTGTATCAAAAGTTGAGTTTTTGGGGGAATAAAAAAGTAAGAACGCTCAGAGATCTGAACAATGCTATTTACAAAGCTGTCAGTTGCACCAGGGTATTTTCTAACTCACCAATACCAGTAACAATGAAACTCAACTGTGAGCAAGCTAATAAACCTCTGCAGATCTGCACACCTTCCAAGCAATAAGGCAATAAAAACAAAACTTGCAAGCCTTAAGAATTCAAGGCTTGGAAGCAGTTGTACCTTTCTCCCCTTCTGGATCAATGCATGAAGGAAGACTGACATCTGCCTTCTATTCAGAGCTCACTGTCTCAGGAAAACGGTCATGATCTCAAAGCCACTTCAGCCTTTGACTGACCTTCTTGAACCCGTAGTGGTACCCAGAGAATGTGCTTGTGAAGCCTTTCACTGCCATACGCATGTCTACAAGTATTCAAGAAAAAGTATAGTGTAGTTTGACAACTCATTGCAGGAAAATCATCCACTTTTTTGTCTAATGCTTCTTTAATCTGAGGGTGATCAGCCCTTCTAGGGCCTGGGTTTGGGACCAATTGTTTTCATTTTGGTCAGGAATGGGAGTAAGAGAGTTTCATTGTTTCCCTGTTTTCTAGGTCAGGCAAACAAGTACTGCAATTGCTGCGGTTAACCGCTGTCTCAAACTAGCTTATTTTAGGTATGCTAAGAGAGCAGGGACAGTCCCATGTAATTAAGCAAAGAAACTGGGAGCCCTTCTTTGGAACAAATTTTGCTTCTTCAGGTCTGCTGGCTTAAAGAAAGCCCTCAGGATTCTCATGTCTTCTGGTAGCCTATCTCCAGCATGCTGCTATCCTTAGCATGCTTTTCTCAGCTGGACCCCTCTGCATGACCTTTAGTGAGAAGGCAGCACTATTGTATTTTTTTTCCAACAGACCAGACTCAGGTGCTCCCCTGGGTCATTAAGGGGCCCCTTTGCTTTGCTGCAGTATTCAAGCTTACCAATTCATAAGGCAAAAGTAGAAGAAAGGTTTCTAGTTTAAAAAGCCATAACTGTTGTCATAGTACTTCTCATTAAAATGTACTCTGTGCGTAGAAATCCTGAAAAATCTGACCCTTCTTAGTAAATAAATTGTCTTGTTCTTGCTCATCAGGAGCCCTCTGTTAGGTCTGTATTAAACAGGATTCTGGTGGGCTGAAAAACAGCACTTCATGAGAACTAGAAGAGATAAGTTTTACAGTTGGCTCTGAGGTTATCGTCCAGTTTTTAGAACTAAAATATCAATTAACTCTAGTTGAGGTTATTAGTCCCACCTGCAGAATGTTACAAAGTGGATGGTACCTTGCTAGTCTCTCTCTGAATGTGAAAGGATTACAGAATTACATCATTCAAAATGAGATTAAGACCAATGAGTTGTTTTGACCGCAGTGCTCATTTCAGTGAGGTACTAACAGATAACAAAATTACCTATGGCAGTACTAACTTTTCTTCTTTTTGTTAAGTATTTTATTAAGAACTATACAAACAAAATGCCAAGACAGACTTCATTCAGTGAACAGTTTAAGTTCTCGGTCTGAGAGCACAGTAGTCAGACAACTGTCAAACTCTCACTAGCTCTTCGCAACAACTGTTTTTCACAATATAAAAAAGAACAAACCACCACAAAACCCCCCCTAGAGGAGCATACCATAGGACTAGTGAACTTTAACCCTTTGTCTGATATATTACAAACCTGAAACAAGGTCAAACTATGGATACATTTGACTTAATATCCTTGAGTGATTGCTTTTCAAGAAAGAAAAAAGGACAATATTTAGAGAACAATATGATTCAAACCTTCATAAATTTGATTGCACTGTCAGTTTGTTTTGAGATAACAGGTAACAAAAAAAAAAAAAAAAACAACCCACCACCAACTAACCACCCTGCATTTTTTTTCCTTCATTTATGCAGCTTCCTACTTTATCAACTAATGGCTTTAAACTCTTATACATTTATTTTAACTCTACAGCAACACCAACAGTTACCTCTTAATTTAGCAGATAAATCCTTTCTTAGGAACCTTTTCACTTTCCCTGTTTATTAGAAGCGTGCTTCTCTCACAAATTTCCAGCACTACCACTGATACAGTAACTACTAACAGATACCATCAGCCCCTGAAAAAGAAACATCTTGTTGTTTCAGTCCTTTCACAGGCATTCGGTGTTCATACAAAGAACACAGGGTACCTAAAATGAGAAATACTGAAAAAGTATCAACTATTAGAAGAGGCTTCTATAGATCCTCATCCAGTAATAAAGTAGAAACTATTATTATTGGTAGTAATCTCACAAAGCTGTACTGAAGTGACACTTATAACCTTTGAATAATTTCAGGCTTTCATAAAATTGTTATCTTGTAAAAAAAAAATTTAAAAAATTATTACAACAGGTTTGAACTTTGGCCTTTCATCTTCAATGCTGCAACAGACATGGTCTGCTTAAGTAACTAAGGAAAATGTAATGTTAGACAACATGAAACACATGGAAAAGAAGTTTCAAACTGCATTTTTAATTTTCCTTTCTCTCCTGTTTTTGCAAAGTCTGCTTGTCTTTGTTTTCTCTAATAGAGGAAGTTAGTTGCCAAATTATTTTTACCTAATTTCTCAGTGTCATGTAATATAAACCACACAAATCATTTTGACATTCATTTGTGTCCAGTCTCTTCATGCAGAGACTTGGTTACATTGCTCTGCTGTTTTGGTAGGCCAAGTAACAGCGCAGTTCTTAAGATGGTCAAGTGCACCACGGTGATCTTTCAAAAAAAATTGATCCCAGCGGTAATGTGAACTCAACAACCAACTGACCTCAGATCAGTGCTGTTTCTTATCCTTTTCTAAAGCGTGTGAGAGAGGGAGCCTCTGGAAGTTTAAGAAAAGGGTCTAAACAGCTCTTTGTTGTCAACTTCACAGAGCCAAAACAGCTATTCAGCTACTTCTGCATTTCCAAATACTCAACTAGTGCATCTCCAACTGTTTCCTAGTGTTTTCTGACAGTAGCCTTCATAAGTTCACATACCCATACCACTGCCTTCCAACATAGACTCCCACACTCTGACACCTCGCACACTGAGAAAAAAAATCTGCCACTCATGAAAAATCTGCAGCTTTAGTAAGACAACTAGCAGTTATCATCTGCCTATACTATACTTTGTACTCCTTGCCTTAACAGCTTCCTAGGGAAACCTCTAACTAGCTTGTGAGACGACTTTGCTGACCTCTATCTCATGAAGTTTTGACCATACATTTTCTTCCAGGTTGCAAAGAATGAATAGCAAGAAAGCAGAAGCGCTATAGCTCACTGCATTTTGTATTTGTGAAGCTGAAGAACATTTCTATGGAATAGACTTGAGGCCTGATTCAGCACGTTTCAAGTGCTGAATTTCATCTAAGAAATACAGATTCCCATCATTGGCCACTTCACAGAAGAAAAAAAACAAATAACTTTGTCTATACAAGAAAATAAAGACTTCCAGAAATTAGGTTAATAGCAAAATGTAGCACATTGTGAAACAGTCTTCTGGAGGAAGAGAGATGAGTACATTGGAAATGTACTACTTGAATGAAAAAAGGGACAGTAGGATTAGAGAGATTTATTGTAGTCTGAATATTGAATAATATACATGACCCTAATAGGAGTTTTCCACTATCAATTCCCATGATTCACATGTTTCAAACTTCATCACAACAGAATCGTCCAAGATCTGCAGCCAATGTGACAAGTAGCTTTGCAGGTGTTGACATACCAAGTGGTATATTCTATAACATTTTTTTTTTCCTCCTTTAAACACATTCTTTTAAGTATGTGCTGCCATCAGAAAAAGAGCAAAGTAATACTCCTTTCAGGCAGAGAGGAAGCAGCTACCCTTGAGATACTCCTCAAATGTAACTGGGGTCCTTGGAGTCCTCAGGGGTGCTCTTAGGGTAATGAGTTCTACTGGGAAATATGGTCATTTTTAATGGCCCCAGAAATGCTTTGCAAGCTCCTGCTGGCTTTTATGCAGGCAGATTATATGTTTTTAATTTATAGTGGTTTTACTGTGGTTCTTCAACAGAGAACGCCCTTCCTCACTGTCCAGCATGTTTGTGTATCTATGCTTAAACTACTTCATTTCCAAATTACTGTGCCACTTGTTGTTATAGGACTGTTGAACTGATGGCACAAGAAATTAAGTGACTGGAAAACTAAACAGCCTGTTCACTAGTTTTTACTTTGGTAGCTTATTTGAACTGCTTTGCATATCAAGAAATCATATGGCTTCACACCAGAGAATACGAAGCATTCCAAACACAAAAGAATTTAAAAGAGAGAAAAAGAGTTTTAGGATCATCAGATATGCCTAAGGTTCCCAGTCATCGGCCCTTAAATTTTAAGGCTTTACAACTGAATGCAGGCACCTCAGATGCTGGTGATTATCAGAATTTACAAGCTTGCACCTTTATTGTTTTCTCTGCAGACATCTTGAATTTGATTGATTTAACTGTGCAGATCTAACAGCTGTGACAACTGCCTGTTCCACTGTCACCTGTCTAATAACAGTTGTATATTTAGCTGCATCCCCTAACTGCCTACCAGTGGTAGATTTCTAAGAAGTGATTTGGCCTGGATTTAGGCAAGACATTCGAGATTCTGTGTCCTAATAACACTCCCTTAAGCCATCCACCTCCCTTCCCTGTTAAGTTGTTTACTAACCAAGATAAATGAGTTTGCCTAGACAGGACAATGACAACAGTTGGCAGATACATTGCTCACACAGCTGACCCTACTCAATCTTAAAACAAAATAAATCTATGCTGTTTTGTTTTATGCATGCCTTATTAAATTACTGATATATAACTTGTCTGCCTCAGATTGCAGGGCACCTCTAATGCACTGAGCTGCAGACACTACGTAACCTTAAAAAAACCAAAAAGGTTTATATTAAAAGTAACGTGAAAAAGAGACAGATTCAGATGGAATGAGAGATGAGGGGAGAGAAAAAAAGGCTTGTCTAATTGTCTTCCGGGACCCCAATATGCTATCAACTGCCATGATTTACAAAGCGACTGATGGCTGGGAAAAACAGGTATAACACATTAAAACTGTTCCTTCAGAAGGTGGAGTCACAATGCTTCAGAAATTGTTGTATCCATGGAGCGTCTGTTGAACCTCCATAACTAGAAGCACTCAGAAACGTCCTACAAAACCATTGTAGTTATTGCTGATTTGAGAAAGACCCATAAGAACTATTAGTTCAAGGCTAAACATTTTCAGCTTGAATTAGGAATTTAGGAAATACTGGGTCTTGAGTTTTCTTTGCAGCTTCTTAGGAAACATGCAACATCCTGGTATTAGGGTTCACAAAACAAGATCTTGCTTAATTATATACAACCATTATTCTAATCCAATTCAAGAGGAGCTGGCAAAAAAATCCCAATTATTACGAACTCGCAAAGCATGTCACTTCAAGGTGGGGTGGACAATTAGTCCATCCCTTATCATCATACACCTGGTGCCTTTCTTTACAGAAGAATGAAATAGAAAAGGTCAGAATGGACCCAAGTCAGGGAAGGTCTATATGACACAGATTTATTCAGGAAAAACTTTGCAAACTAACAAACTGAAAAGAAACCTCCCCAGAAAGCCCTTGAAAAATATCAATATCAACATCCAGGATACCCAAAGGCACAAAATTTGAGTTTTTCTGCATTCTTCAGGCTTTTTTTTTCCTATGTTTCTAAAAGAAATCAAGGAATGCTACTGTTCATTGCATTATAAAAGAATTTTGTATAATAATGAAATAAGAGAGACTAAGAAATAAAATACCCATTGCTCAACCTGTCAAGAAATTATCATATCATCCTTTTTAGACCAGCTAAGAAACATCAGCTATTTGCATGGCTGCAATAACTCAGTTTTTGCTTAGTATCTCCTTAACAGGAGACAAGAAAGTGAAAAATAAAACACGTTATGTGTCATAATTTTAAAAATTATGTTCTACATAAATTTGGCCAGGTCAGCAAGCAGTCAGATTCAGTGAAAAGGAGGAACACAATTACCTCTCTCCATATAGCTAAAGGGATATTTCACTCTTTAGTCTTCAGATATTTGTTGTTTATTTGGTTTTGTTTTTTTCATAAAGTAAACCCTAGTTATGCACCAGACTCTGCTCCAGACTTGTGAGACCCCACCCGGAGTACTGCATCCAGCTCTGGGGGCCCCAGTACAGGAGAGACATGGAGCTGTTGGAGCGAGTCCAGAGGAGGGCCACGAAGCTGATCAGAGGGCTGGAGCACCTCTCCTGTGAGGACAGGCTGAGAGAGTTGGGGTTGTTCAGCCTGGAGAAGAGAAGGCTCCAGGGAGATCTGATTGCGGCTTTCCAGTACCTGAGGGGGCCTACAGGAAAGCTGGAGAGGGACTGTTTATCAGGGGGTGTAGTGACAGGACAAGGGGTAATGGGTTTAAGCTGAAGGAGGGTCGATTTAGATTAGATGTTAGGAAGAAATTCTTTACTGTGAGGGTGGTGAGGCACTGGAACAGGTTGCCCAGAGAGGTTGTGGATGCCCCATCCCTGGAAGTGTTCAAGGCCAGGTTGGATGGGGCTGTGAGCACCCTGGTCTAGTGGAGGGTGTTCCTGCCCATGGCAGGGGGGTTAGAAGTAGGTGATCTTGAAGGTCTCTTCCAACCCAAACCATTCCATCATTCTATGACCACAAGGATCAAGACCTAAAGTATAACAGTAAGATGCTTTTTCTAAGCACTTCCACCTGTAATGATCAGATATATCTGATATATGATTTAGCTAAGCCATTTTGTGCTAGATCAGTTAAAATAAGGTAAAAATATTTTTTTTCAAAACTATGGATTATTTTTAAAATGCAGTTGCATATTTTTAAGCAACAACTAGAATGAATTCCAGACACTCTGTTTTGCTCACTTGTCTCCATTGTTCTGGATGATCACTAGTAAGCAGTCACTTCATTTACCTCCTTTTTGAGGCAACAGTTAATTCCAAGAGACACTATAGTAAATCTAATTAAATACCAGTCCAAGAGATATTCCCAGTGCATTTTCTTGCCTTGCAAGATCCTTTCTTCTCTCTGCATTTTCAGAGTTAGAGGTTTTCCACTTCTTTCCTTTGATATCCTGACAGAAGACCTAGCGAAGCAGAAGATAAAATGTATAAAACCACAGCAATGTATATATAAAGTAAATGCTTTTGATTCAGCTTTTAGTAGTTGTAGCATGCTGCATGTTAACACCAGGCATCTTACTATATCTCTAAGATCTTACTAGTCCTAACAAATGAAATGCCACCTGCTATAACGCTTGATTACAAAACCCATTGCTATTTACAAATGGGGGCACAGATCCATGGGCAGCTCTAGTGTTTTATTGTCTTGTAAGTTTCCTTCCACACTTGCATTATTTCTGAGATAAAGCTGAACTGTCCATCTCATCCGCCTACATTGTGCACAGTGAGAATCAGTAACGTTACTTCAAGCATTGCTGCCTTAGCAACAAAAAGTAACGCATGCAGTTTCATTTCAGGTAGCGTAGAGGACAGTCTGAGCAGAAACAACTAGCATATGCCGGCCATTTGGGTACGGCAACCTGCCCTCGACTTCTTTTGTATACCTGCAGATAAAGGTGTCAAGCAGAGTTTTAAAAAACAAATAAGGAAAACTCTACTGTGATGATACAAGGATTTCCAAACATGTCAAGTTCCATCCCCCACTTTTTTTTTTTAATTTTTCCTAGTTTCACCCTCCCTGTGTTTATTGTTCTACCAATAGTACCGGTCTCAGAAGCTGCTCTGTCTGTCGAGAAAAATACTAAGATAGACATGGCAGTATGAACACACACTGAATCATGAGCCCTTACTCTCTGAGTGGTCCAGCTGGCTTAGCAAGAATAGAAAGCAACTATGCGGAACACAGAGAAGACAGACTACAACTGGAAAGCAAGAAAGAGAAATCAAGCCTCCAGAGCTGCCCAATAACAACTCACTTTTTGATTAATTAGTAACTTCCTTTCTGTGGCTAATATAAAGTTTAAATCAACTTCAGACAAGGTAACTGTATTTTTCTTAATTTGCATCTAAAGTCTGCTTTCTGGCTTCTGTATCCGTATTTAAGCTAAAAATTCAGTGTTGCTTTGTGGCAGCTTTATTGGGAATTTCAATGTTATTTTTCCAGTCCCACAGGACCCCTGCACTGTTCCATGAATGCAACCTAGTACACTTCCAATCCCCACTTAATATTTTACAGTTTTAGTCCATTCCCCCATAACTTTGCCCCAAATCTTAAAGCAGGTAATATTCACTCATGAAAGTTCTTCTATCTTAAAGAAAGCAGCCATAGAAGTTACTTGATGAGGTGAATTTTGTGGAAAAATGAAATAGGATAAAGATTGGCCTATTAAAAAGGAATAATATAAGAGAAGAAAAAGGAAATAGTTTCTGACATTGCCTAACTGCATTTTCTCTTTCTGAAAGACACAATGTAACAGAATAACTTGCTTTATTTATGGGATACATTTGGTATATTTGCTTTTTACATATTTTATACCAGTGGTGTCTCCTGCACATCAAAAAATTCCACAGGCAGTAAGACACTCTGCATTTGCCAGATGTAGCACAAACAGTATAAACAATACTTTACATATTCATTCCATTTACTCCCAAAAAAATGAGACCATTAGTTCAAATGCACATTTTTAAGCTTAAGTTAATTTTTACATGAATACAAGAGGTATGGTGGATAGCATCCAGAATGATGACTGTCACAACAGAGCTTAAGGAGTGACAGAGTTCTCTATATGATTTGTCTTTAGTTTGAAAATCCCTTCAGGTTGAAAATATGGCATCAGCAAAAGTCAAGGTTAGCGCTCAGAACGGTGTATCTCCATTTAGCTCTGAGACTATATTAAAAAGTAGGCAACTCCTGATCAAATAGCTTTGTATTTTAAATACTATCCACTTCCGTCTATCCCTTCACCTTTTCTCTCAGTAACAAATGTGAAAAAATAATTTTTGAAAGATCTTGACATCATATCCAGTGGGTAAGACAATTCATGATCTTACAAGTCCTTGCCCTTCACTCTCTATTCTCTCTGAACAGGCCAATACCATTTGCCTGGGAAGACCATCCATTATCATGGTGACAGTTATTGATTTTAATTAAAGTCACAGAAAGAAGCTGAAAATATTAAGTCCTATTCTTCCACATTCCAGATATCAAAATAAATGGTATTGAGAATTTACACTGACACAATCACATATTTATGCCTGTGTCAGAAGCTGCAGCCAATCTGCACAGGAGGTGCCAACAGAGCACTCCAACAGCTATAATTAGTATAGAAAGATGATTTGATGGTAGGGACAACATGTAATAGTCTTGGCACCAGCAACTCACCAGGAGAAGGGAGTCCCTATTGCAGTGAGACACTTGATGGGCAGCAGTAGTCACTTAATTTGTTTATATAACCAAGCAAGCTGGGTTTGCCCTTTTGTTTCGCCCCACATTGCTTGTTTCATGTGTGCAAAGAGAGCAAGTTGTTTGTGTTAACATCCAGCTACTCACTTGAAATGCCTGCCAACTGCATAATTCCCACTAGCCGAGAAAAAGAAAAAGACTTTTTCCTAGAATAAGAGACCTAGACACACATACACGCGCGCAGAAAACAGGAGTACAGTCTGCTCCTAAGCTATGTATTCTGTCAAAGAGTCTCAATATCGTTCACAAACAATACCAAATCTTGACATCCCCAGGTTGCAGAAAAGCATTCCAGTCACAGACTTCGGAGAAATAAACTGATTCAGAAAGGTTTTTTCATCTCAACTTCCACAATGTGCATTTGTTGAGGGTTGAGGTTTTTTCTGTCCTGTCAGAAACAGCACCTTGTAATACAGCTTTGCTTTCCTGCAAGAACTGACGAAATGACGTTCAGAAGGCACAGGGCACACCATTTGGTAAGCATCAGATACAGAGGACAGCTACTCTAACGGTTAAAAAAAAATCCATTGATCTCTCAACCTCCATCTGATCAATGCTATCAAATTGGTTTTAAATGAGAACACACTATATTTTAGAGTAAGCTGACTGATGGACAGACTTATACAGTCTATCTTCCTTCTTTTGGAGATGTCAGGTCTCCAGTGGTATGTGGATGAACTGGCAAAAATTTTTCTGTGTATTACATTTTCCCTGCAGAAAAATAAAGTGATTGCCTTTTCTCAATGAATGCCATGCATAAGTGCTTAGATATTAATTGGAAATTTTACTTATCAGGGCAATTTTTCCCACTTTCTCTCAGACAACAAAAAGATGATATAAAATCCATAATGGCCTTGTTCCATCTGTAAATCCATCTGTTTTTTAGTATGTGGCCTGGAAGTACTGATGCATTTGGGCAAAACCACATTGCAAATAAACAAGTTTAATATACGGCATTACAGTTTTGGAAGGCAAAAATTCATCATGCCTTGCAAGGCAAAATTCTACTGCATATCCACAGATATCCCCTGTCTTGCAGGTTATAATACATTGTTGCCCTCTGAATGCTTATTCCTTTCTCTCCAATACCATTTGAACAGGTAGTTCAATAAAAGAACGGTGTAATAGAAGAGCTGTTTGGAAGCCTGACATTTACCCATCTCTTTTCCCAAGCACCTGTGGATTTGGCCATTTCCTTGATAGTTCCTCCTCTGATTATCTGCCCGCATCTTATGGGCACAGAGATTTTAGGGGACCTGATGTGACTGCAGCTCCTTTTGGAACAACCTTTACTGTCCCTGCTGGCTGAGTGACAGGTATTGAGCACGGGTATGTCTCTCTGATCAGGGTCATAGAGGAGAACCAGCTGCTTCTGATGCAGTGCTGAAGTCGAATGAAAGCAATTCCACGCTAGTCGGGAGCATCATCTGAACCAGGGACTCTTGTCCCTAGACAACAGTGTTAAGTAAGAGATTCACCACGTGCAACGACTTTCTGTGCCACCTAGAGATACACTTGGCAGAAAAGTTGTATGAAATTAACAACTGTCACTTACTCAATTTGCACAGAGAAAAATTAAATTGTTTCCACTCATTTTGCACTTTGACAAGGGAAACAGGATGCTAATGTTTCCAGCATGCATTGTCTGGGGTAGACTGCAGCATAAACATCCATCAATCCTGAAACCAATTACTGTTCTTCTAATGTCCGTCACAGCAGATGCCGTTTTCTATGTATGAATATTCATTAATCAGACCACTACACATTGCAGATAAGTTCAAGGAGGCTTTCCTTTTCATGAAATGCAGGCTAAAACTTGCTGCAGTATAAATACATTGTATTGTACATGGTTGAATTTTGCCAGCACGTCACAATTCACTCACAGCATTGCTGGAAATTCTCTAGACATGTCACTTCTTGGCATGGTCTGAGTTAATGACTGAAGTGGCACACACAAAGGATTTGGGGAGGGTGTGCAAGCATATACCCACCAGCAGATCTCTTGTCTTTGTCTTCTTTAAGGGAATGACCCTTGACTCATGGTATGAACAGGAGAAAAGCAGTATTTCGGAAACCTTGTGCAGCTAAGAGATGAGTATACCAAAAAGTGGAGGGAATGAGGACTGCTGAATTTCATGCTACTCTAGGGTGCCATGAAAAAAATCAAATTTTTTCCTGAAGACATGAATCTTTCCAGGTTTTCAAGTGCTCCATGTCTCACTCTCAGCTGACAGAATACAGTCACCTTGGGGTTATATTGAAAAGAAGTAGCTATCGATTAGAAAAGTGTTTGCAGATTAGGAGCCTTGCAAAAGAGTTACTCAGCAATCTCTCTTAATTGGATATGTTCAGCACTTGAAATTTAATTTCTATCTCCATTTAAGTGAGTCAATATTGTGGAAGCAGCTAGAAAACAGGTCTGGCACAATAAAACTGCATTTCTGTTCCTATTTGCTCGGATCAGTCTAGTCACAAGCAGAATGTGTCTGCCTTTGTTTCAGGTCAAGCAACCACTGGCCTCGTGCTCTATGAAAAGGCTGTAATGGTTTCCATTTATCACTGTACCAGGGAGTCATGGACTACACCAAGTTTACAGTCACGTGTGTTTTGCTCATCCAAGTCCCACTGCACAACTAAAGTTACCAAAAGAAAGTATCAGTATCAAGCAAAGATAAAGCTCTCCTAAAGCTTGTTTATGATGGGTTCACATGTCCTTTCTTTCCCTTTGGCACCTGTGATTGTTTCATCCATACTCCCCATCTATGGTGAGAAAAGCAAACTTTGTGAATGCATCTCCCCTAACTTCCTAAATCCTTTTCTCCCTGAACAAAGACTCAGTCATGCTATTTTTACTGTGATAATATTATGAGTGCTAATAACTTTCTGATTTGGTGTCACTTGTGTCTCAGCAATTGTTTTTTCATCATGGGGTTATCTTTTGAAGATTATTAGTCACTGCCAAGGGTGACCTGTTAGTTTTTATTGTTAATGGTTAATACATCATTTTTCTTTACTTAATTTATAACAAAAATTAAACTCTAAAGGTTATGCTAGATGTTCCTGATCCTAAAGTCCAAGTCTAAAGATGCAGGTATTAAAAAGGTGAGAAGCATGAAAGCAGCACAGCTATTCTTGGGCAAGCATTAATAATTAGATGTTACTTTGGAGAAAGGGCAATGCTTCATCTGAAGATGAAGTATTATCTTCGATATCTTTTTGTGCAGTTGGCGGAACATTCCCACTGATTGTGCTTCTAATCTCAAAATAAGTTGGCAGGTTTGCCCTTTTCTAGCTGAAATATAGTCTCTTCTGGGAAACCTTTACCAACACATCCTGAGAATTGTTATGTCCTATTAAAGGTTGTTCACTGATATTTGTAGTATCTTAAATACACATTGCATTATTACAGCTGAATTCTACATTTGCTTAGAGTAAAGATTACGCTGAAAACAAAAGCCGAACAGATATCCACAGGGCTACCTTGTTTAGGAAGCAGAGTCATTACTGTGCTAGACTATTGCTGCATACTTTGGAGTTGCTTCAGGAACAGCGAAGTCAGCTAGGGATAAAAAACCAGGCAGTTCTCAGAGCCTGGGAGAAATGTCGTCACTGATGATCTCCTCCTCTCTAAGAACAAGAGGGTTCCACAGGCATTGTAGACAGAAAAGGCAAAAAACTCAGAATGACTGACAACTATACCAGAGGGGTATTAAAACTTATTCTCGAAGATAATTTTTTCTTTCCCCCAGTTGGCAACAGGAAATTTACTTCATGTGGCAGAAGGGGTTTGGGTTTTTTGTTTGGTTGGGGGGGGAGGGGGGTTGTGTTTGGGTTTTTTGTTTGTTTAGGTTTGGGGATTTTTTGTTTGGTTGTTTTAAAGTTGATCACATGAGAAAATACAGGATTTCATTTCTTTCATGAAGAAGGAAAATACATGTTAGCCTCACTCAATGGTTGGGAAAATTTACCTTGGCTTCCATCGAGTAAAAAAAAAAAAAAAAATCTGCCTGCTCGCAATAATGAAGAAACTATACCAGAAACTAATGGATTCATTAAATTATCCCTTTAGGGCTGGAAAAAAACAGTCTACACTCCATTTTAGTCAGAAAACTACCCTGGAACATCTGATGTCAAGACAATTTAGCTTTTATGTTTGTAACATTTTTAAGGTACCCGTTTGTGTTTACCACAGTAGCAAAGGACTGCAATAGTTAGTTTGGGGGGGGTGGGGGGGGGAGAAGAAAAGAAGCAGCTTCAAATCCTTTTTAGAACCAGAAGTTAGAGTTCAGTAAAATAATTCCAGTAGGTGAATCATTGCAGAGTGTTACAATATTGGTTAACAGAAAACATCTGACTTACAATTCAGAAAAAAACCCTATAAAATAATTGACACAGAGACCAATTATGATACTACCCATTCACCTTCCCAAGATACATATCACACCATCTTGTGCTTCTTCTAAACCTGTGCACAGGTACCAGGAAGGTAATGATATGATTTTTTTCAAATTATTAAAAGAGTCCATAAAGGCAACTCTGCTGACAACTGTCACGCGTTCCTGGGCTAAATGACTAGTGTCACTGGAAGGTAATTGCATATAAAGTGCTATAGCATCTAATTATTGAACCATTTTTATGTTAATGGTCACATTTAATCAGTAAGGCTGGTCAAAATGGTTTTATCAAACACATTTTGGCTAACTAGAATCTCAGTAGACATATTCTGAAGACAATGTTTGCATGAAAGCAAAGAAAGTCATCTGACCTTGTATGCAATTGCATATATGGATTTGGAAACACCACCAACCTGTCTCAAGTCCGTCATACTCAGAAAGCCTCATCCTATCTATTTCTCACTGTGAGCCAGTACATCCTGCTGAAGCGCATATCCTGTGCTCCTGCAGCTCTCCAGCAGCAAAATCCATGCACTTAGGAATCCAATAAGCAAAACAGAACAGTGGAGCATTATCAGTTTGTGATAGTCTTAAAGGAAGTGCTATGCACTCACCTGCAAAATATAAAATTCATTTAGCATACTTTTTTTGTGCAAAAAGAATTGACACAATAACATTAGTTTGTTCGCAAGTTTCCATTAGCTTGCCCATCACATAAAAAAAATTTTCCAATATTTATTGCAAAAGACACAGCTTTTATTACTATTAGTGATCCAGCCATAACCTACGAAAATCAACCAAAATCTTTATTCCTAAGATTTTAGAATTAAACACACGCATAGAATATAGCCAGATTTTAAACAAGGATTAGAATTTGTGACCTTCAAGTATAAACTTATAATAGTGACATTTATAAATGAATCTTTAAGGTTAATTTAATGACATGAGGTTGAGTACACTGTTAACCTCAGCTGAACAAGTTTTCTCTTAATATGCTGCAAGTCCTTATTTAACCTCCCCATTTCTTTGTATGCCCCTTGCATTGGAAATCTGTACATAGTAAATGAACAAAGGCAGAAAAAATAATCACAGATATATTTTAATATAAGTAGTTTATCTTCATGTGACACTTCAAGGTCATATGTTTTACTGGGTGGGATCTGAGTCTGTGTGTCCTGAGTATTCCCTCCACAACAAAGACATGTAAGAAGTCACTTGTATCATGTCTCTGAGAATACAAACCAGTTTCGCATCCAAGATGTATTCTACTGAACAAATTAAATTAGACACTCCCTACTTTATGAAGTAAATTAAACCAAACACACCTACACGAATGAATTCTACCTGTTTCATTATTTTAAAAAAATAAGAATGGCTTGATTTTGAAGGGAAGAGTTTTCTGACAAAATGAAAGAGAAATTCTCAGCCTTTGATCTCCTTTCATTTTGATTACCGGGGGGGGGGGGGGAAGAGTGGGTGGAGAAGAAAGTATGCATCACCAGATAAATTCACATTTGTTTTTCTTACAAGAAATGAGGAAAATAAGTTTCAGAACTTAAAAAACCCACAAAACTTTCAAAAATTAGATCTGTAATTTTATGTATGTCAGACAGCTGAAACTGATGAAAAATCAGGTAATGCTGCTTAAAAACAAAGATCACATGCACGGTCCACATTGAGCTTTAGTTCACAGAAGTAACATGGAATAAAAAGTGTTCCAGGACAGTAATTACAGAATAAAATATAGGCATTTATATTCCAAAATGTGAGTCAGTCTACAATCCAGTTAAATGTCTCTCGCTTTTCCAAAATACATTTTGCAATAACAATATGTACACAGTAATTGATCCTATGAGAGACAGTCCTACAGAGTAAGTATGATTATGTATCTCTAAAAGCTTATGAACTGAAAAGATATTTTAAAGGATTTTCTGGGCAGCTGGAATTAAGGAATGTGGTTTTGACAGTGTAGTAGGCAAAGGGAGAGAAAGAGAGGGTGCGCACAAGGCGGCACGCGAGAGGGCATGAGAAAGAGTGAGGGTGAGTGAGAAAGCACAAGAGGGAGAGCGCCGCAAGAAAGAGCAAGCAAGAGCAAGCGAGAAAGAGCACGAGCAAGCGCGAGAGCACACGTGAGTGCATGCAAGAGCGATAGGAAAAGCAACAGTGAGGGCAAGTGCGCGCAAGAAAGCAAGCACATGAGAGCATGTGGGAGAAGGAGAGATTGTCTAAAATGTTCAGTAATGTCAGCTATTAATAACAGATGTAGGAAACTAACTTGTCTCCAGTGAACTGTGTTTTGACCCACTGATTACGGAAGTCAAACACAAGCAAAAAAGTCGGGCTGGGAGCACTGAAGTTCAACTACTAACACCATGTTTAAAAGCAGTATCAATTAGCTGGATGAGAAACCAATTAAAAAAAAAAAATCAGCAGAACCCAGGAGGGGCAAGGAGGGAAAGTCCTGTAATTGATACCGGCTAAGGGTTTCAGTTGCTGGTGATACACAGTTGCACCGTTTGTACCCTTTCTCTGCCTCCTTCACAAAGCAAAGCTTGCAAGCATGTGTTGATCAAATGACGCTGTGGATTTATATAGAGACTATAACTGTTGCCCTGAAGCGTTCCTGCTAATCATTCATTTTGTATTTGAGGCCAAACTCATGCTAGACTCTATAAAAGAGGAGGAATACACGCGAGCGCCCTGGCCCATCAGCATGGATCTGCTGATGCGAAAGGGTGTAGCGCCCTTGTCCATCTCCCACTGCCACCCCACAGCCTCAGGTGGAAATGGAGTTCTGGGACTGCTTCTGAAAGCAAACGAGTACCTTGGATCAGTGTTTCCTACATAGGAAGGAAAGCACCCATATTACATCCAAAGCGAAAGCAAAAATAAGGAGTAGGAGTGGCTCTAGAAACAGTTGGAAATTAGCTGAAACTAGCTACAGTCCTTGCAAGCAGCAGTTTGGTTTTTGGCTTCACCACGGTTGAGTTTCTGTATCCTGTTACACATTTTTCTGTCTATGACTTGCAGGTTTGATGCCTTTTGAAGCATATCTGTGACCTGCAGCTGCCCCCTTCGGCTATCTATCCTATATGATGCCAGGAGTCCTGCAATTCATTGCCAGAAGATTGGAGTGCTCAACAGATGCATCTGCCATTTTGCATTGGGCAAGCTAAGGTGAGTTCAGGTCATGTCACCCTTGCATTTGAGTAATCAATTAGGAAAAAGCTAGACTTCCTCAAGGATTTATTTTCCCAACCTTCAAGTGTGATCCTGAAACTACTACTATGTACCACCCCTTTGTTTTTATTTAAAAATAATTTTAGCTTCCTTTCTAAAACTAAGAACTGAAAAGCCATGTAATTACTTATCCAAATCACTGACCAAAGATAAAATTTCCTCATCTGTAGCTATGTCGCATAGTATAACATTGAAACAACAACCCACACCGAGCAGGAATCTGCTTATCAAACATCCTTCAGCCTTCTGGAAGCAGTAAAATGCTTCTGCTGAAGACATGGAATAATTCTAAGACAACTAAAAAAGGCTTTTCATAGCTCTGGGATTAATGAGATAGGTAGCTTGTCACTACTTGCTAATTATAAAACAAGCTCGGATCAGTAGTGACTAAAAGTCATTAACTTCTGGCAGTAGCTCAGTGACATATGGGAAAAACTAGTGGCCTCAGCTCACTTCTTAGAGCATCTAACATTTCTCAATTGTCAGTCCCAGCAGAAAGACTACGGTTTGAATGCAGGCTGGAGAGCTGCTTTCTACACCCCAACTATTACAGCTCATGGAATCTGGAAACTACCAGATGAGCTACACCTGTGGCTGCTGGGAGCAGTCTTCCCTGAGCCACACACATCAGTTTCCACACAGGTAATTTGGCATCTGCTGTGGATATTGGCTTCAAGGCAAAAGGATTTCAAAAACCCAAACCAAACATGCCTAAACCGTTATACCCCTTTAACAGCCACAGGAACATATGCGATGCACTTACTGCTCAATCGCTCTGTTTCTCTTAAATCGTGGCTCTTCAGTTTATTTCTCTCTCTCCTATTTTGAACAGCTGCATAATTTGTCACAGCATTTTCCTTTAATCATAGCCACACCTGCAAGAAAGTTGGAATTTACAGCACTTGGGATTTACCAGGTAGTACTAACACGTCTCCCTTGAAATACTTTTACAAAAACCACGCAGGCAACTGGGTAAGTTTATACTAAAGGTTTTTTTTTTTCAGTCACAGGAAATACCCATTAAAAAATATAGTAGTTTGAACAGAAAACTTGCAGTTTGGTCAATGGCTTGATCCACCCAGTGGTGAAATACAATTCTCTCTTCAGAGTGTGCAGTAACATTGTCAGACTTGTGGCAGCCTGTGAGTTGAAAGAGGCAAAATACATATAAAGAGAAACAATATCTTTTGTTACACTAAGCCAATACACTGAGAGAGGAAAACCCACACCAGAAATGCTGACAAGCTTTTAAGTGTGTAAACTCTTCTTCCAGTAAGCACTGAGACAAGTGAGCTCTTGAGGATCTTCGTAAAAGCCATTACTATGTTTTACATTATTTAAGTAGTAGAGGTTGAATCCAGATCCAAATTACAAAGTAGTCCCTGTGAAACTCCTGTTTACACAAAAAACGCCTATGTGTCATCTTTCTCATTGGAACAGACAAATCAAAAGCTTTATGGTGACATATTGTTTTAAGAAACTATTTTGGCCACCAGCTTCAACCAGTTTTGCACTGTGAACCCACTATTAAGTTGTCCTGCCCTGCACTATACCCTGATGCCATTTACATGTCTGCATTTATCCCAAGTAGAAATAAAAACCAAAACCAAACAACTCAGCCCCTTTGCCTTAGTGTGTGCAGTTGCTTTTCCTCAACATTTATTCTCTAAATAGCTATGCCACTTTGAGAATCAAAACAGCCAGTGACAGAGAAGTTGCCACAACACTTTGCTTGTGTTGTTTCTCTTGAACTCAAGTCAAGATGCTTATGAACAAAAATACATGGTTTCTTTGCTTTTTTTTTTGCTATGAAATGCTTATTATGAAAAGCGTGTTTCACTTCCATTACTGTTCCTTACTACCAATCTTTTAACCACTGAGTAATTCACTGCTGCCTACACCATGACAGCAAGTGAGCCTGACACGCACAGCTTTGTTTCTGTGTGTTTTAATACATTGTAACTGAAGATCCTGTACTCAGTCCAAGTAGTACAGTGTGAAATCAGGACAACTATTTTTCTATAAATTCAGGACCCATTGCTGGCAGTTTAGGAGCATGTTATTGTTCAGGTATTAGAGAAGATATTTAGATATAATGCACTTCTACCAGTGAAAACGTATGTTCCTATAACTTAATATTATAAGAAAAGGTCAGCTGTATTTCATATAGAGTTAGGTGGAAGAAGAAACCGGAAGAAAAAACAGTGGACAAGCTTTAGCTGAGGGTTTTCAGCTTTTATTTCATTCTGTAAACTTTAATAAATGTTGAGCAAAGGAAGTCAGTGGATCCAGAACATCTAGACAGGGTAAAGTGGTACCTTAATGGCACACTGAAAACACTGGCTGCCAGAGAAGAGTCTGAGATAGGATGTGCCATCTCAAAGGACAATAGACAGATTTTCAAGAACAGAAACAAAGCTCAGTGCTGCCTCAGACACTGGAAAGTGAAGAGCAATGCAATATTTAATTTAAAGCTAATTAGAGAATGATGCTGATAATCATAAATATTTTCCTGATTTGATAGGATAGAAAGTCATAGACCTTTCAGCCTAAGACCATGACATTAGTTGCAACTGTTCACAGACACAGAGTTTGCTGTTTAAAAAAAAAAAAAAAAAAATGCTTAAAGCTGTACTATAAAGTAACTGCTCTTAAAAGTGGCAAGCATAGCAGCTCACTTAAACCACAAAGTATTCATAAATGCCTCCCTTGTACAATGATGGGAATATAATTATATCCTTTACTATGTTTTTGTAGAGAGCTTATTTGTCTTTTTAATTTATGACAGAGGTCGTCTCAGTTTTGGATAAAGTATAAAGCCTCAAAATAAAAATCTAAAACTGCCATGTAACTCTAAAACCTCACCCTTGGGAGGAAAATTAGTAAGAATTTCTGAGTAGTGAAGATCATGCTTTATATCTTGCTAGCCTCCTGGGCAAGTATTTTCAAATACAGATTTCAGAAAACGTTATCAAACTACAGGAAGGTCTTAATTATGCAAGAGCTTTGAAACCCAAGACCACCTTTCTGCAATTCTCTCTTCCTCACTTTAAATCTTTTAATAGACAGGTCGCCATCACTTCTTTGTTCCTTGGCTGCCCTGCAACAGCTTCTCCTTTTTATCTCCCCTTCCCTATATCTTTATTCTTCATTTGAAATCAGCTGGGGGTTGCCTACCTGCTCTACTAGATCGGGTATGAAATTAGAAGTGGCTTTTGCTAGTTCCACACCTGAAAGAATACAGAGAGTTCCACCTCCAAGGGTACCCAAAGCCATTGTGGCAGTTAAGGAGAGAAAACACAAGTTCGCATAGAAAGAAAAAGCAAGCAGCTGTGAAGAACAAACTCTTGGTTATAACAATGAACTTTGCATTTCTTCTTTTGCACAAGCAGTACAAAAACTTGGGGAAAGTTACTAAAAATTACAAGGACACCTGTACTACACTTTAGCTTTGAGGGTAAAGAGCAGCATTTCAACCTCTAGCAGCAGCAGTAAATAAGTAAATAAATAAAAATCCTGGTATTCTAGAGCAATGCCACTCATCCCTTCCCCAAATCACCATGTCATTGTGGACAGTCGGGTAAGGACAGTGACATTCAAAATAACAACAGCGTGAAGGACTTGACAAAACTCCACTGAGTTTTGAAATGCCATGGACAAGCACACACTTTAAAGCTATAGTTATGTTTGGTGGGATGTCTTTCCAGTGGAGAAAGTCCAAAATATCTGCAAGATATCTGCAAGACCTGTCAGAGTATCACACACTCAACAACTGCTACAGCAGGTAACTAAATGGGGCAGGGGAGGGGCTGCTTCTTCTGAGGGCAGGAGAGTAATGAAAAAGTTAATTCCTACATTGGCAAAATGCAATAAAACATGACCATTCTGCCAAATTATTTGGAATTGTAGAATCACAATTGTTTCAGCAACTGTGTCATTTAATCCCACACAGCTCCATCTGATGCTTTATTCTAACATTTTTTTGAAGAGGATTGCCAACAGTGATTGATCCAAGATGTTAAAGCACTTCAATTTTATGTGATTGTGATGTGTAATCAGAAAGAAATGAGCAGTTAAAACGGAGAATTTGGAGTTACTAAAAACCTTCATAATAGCAGCAAGTGGTCTCCAAAAATTGCCCTCAAGGAAAATTAAAAAAAAAAAAAAAAAAGAAAAAGAAATTATTTATTTCCTGTTTAGCTGCTTGATTTCTTTTACTCATAGCTTCAGGTTTGGTGCCTCTAAGCTGTGTCTGCACCCATCAGTTCTAGAACCTTATTTTTAAATGTGACCTGAGACCCCGATGCACTTAGCTGAGACTAAGTGCAAGTGTACCTCATGCTCAGATTCATGATAAAAACCGGTGGTGAGTCACTGGCAGTGCTTATGTCAAAAGTCAACTCAGGCAACTGTTGAAACCCAATAGTGTTTCATAAAATCCAACAGGATCCAGAGACCTGGATCACAGTTACTGGTCTAATCTGAGGCCTGATTGTCCTGTGCTTCACATTTATTGCTCAAAAAAATAGTAAAACTTATCTTTCTCCTCAATATATTGCTGCATGCAAGTACTGTAACTGTTTCCTTTAGAGTACAAAGGCAAGATACATTATAATACCTTTTGGGCATAAATCTCTAAAGGAGAAACCCATTAAGATTAAACAAAAGCCTGGAAGGGCAGCATGAAGTACACTTTATTACATTTTTAGACAGAAAAGCAAGGAGTTAGTGCTAAGACAGCAGGGCTGTTCTTCCCAATTTAGTGAGAAGAACATTATTAGCTCATATGATCTCAATTCTAAAGTATCCTGTGAGACATTCTACCTCTACAGCTGAACAATTATCAAAAGGGATTCATTTGCAACTCAAAAATGGTCTCATTTTCTCCACATTGTTCAGAATGCTTTATAGAACACTCTTAAAGGAAATAAGAGTATTTTAGTGCTTAATATTAGTAACCTACATTAAAATAATCTACCTTTTGTTATGAAAAAATCCTAGAACAATAAAAATTGTTTGAACTCCTTGGGAAATACTCCCTTTCTATAGTGACTCTTAAAAAATTAATTTTATTACACAATCTTTCTGCGGATGTGTATTTTTATCCTTGAATCGATGGGTTATTAGGCTTAATTGTGATCCCTCTATTAAAGCAAGTGGTGACATTGATTTACAGAGTGTCAAGGGACAACACCTTTCCCTCTCACCTGCCCTTAGATTTTCTACCAGTGAAGCCCTGGTTATGACTATATAGGAGAACGTGATATTCAGCCAAATTACATTCCAGTCAATACAGATCCTGGAAGCTTCCAAAAGCACCACACATAGGACAGAGCAACATTTGTTATTGATTAATTTAGCTGAAACACATAGTCTCAGTCAGCACACGTTTATTCACAAGACCAGGAAATATTTCTCATTCAATTAAAAAAAAAAAAAGCTCAGGACTTAAATGAAATTCACAAAACAGGGATGCTGTTCATCATTATGTTCTCTATAGTCCAGATTTAATTTCCAACAGAAGATCTGTCAGCCAAAGATTCCCATTTGCTCAAGCTACTGATGATGCATTCCAAAAAAATACAAGCAGTAAGTCACCTCATCCTGGGAGCAACCAGCTACTTTTTCCTGCAATATGCCATCCATTTCTCATTCGATTAAGTTTCAAGAGTTATTCACCACCCACATTTATAAAGGGAAGGAATATGAAAAAAAAAAATCAGCCAACGTCTCTAACTCTCCTTCTCTGGGGTCACCTTTTACCTTAGACAATGACACCTACTCACTGACACAGAACTAGAGCCCACACACAAGCACTCTGGATTTTTTCCCATAGCTGCAGAGGAAAGTCCACAGTGACAGCTTCAGTTGGAAGGCCCTGTCCTCTTGTCAACAGACCTGAAAATGTTTGCTAAACAGGTATGGGATGCTACTGACAAAAACACGATGATCCTACAGAAACCTGAAAGGGTTGTGAATGCCTTGATATAGGCACTTGATATTTTGTGAGAGTTTGTTCTATCATTCAATATAGGCATGAGCACTTAGGAAATGACAGGAGTCAACCAAAGCCAATATAATTTTATTTTAATTTGAGACCTTGCATAAAATTGTATTATAAATATGAAGCCTAAATCAATGTTCCCTGACAAACACACAAAAAACATCTCAGTGCCAAGTATTTCCAGCTGTACAATAGTTTTGCCAGAATTTATCCATCCTGAGTGCTTGCCACACTACAGCTAGCTTTAATCGAAGCATTAATCCACAGAGAGTCTCTAAAACAAGCTGCCTTGGTGCTTTTTTGTTTCCGCTTTCCTTCCACCATTTATCCTGTTTTTACCAAATCCCAGAGTCACTGCTGCCTTTGTGGTATGTCAGAGATTTGGTACTAAGCTGCTGTTGTCACGTTACTACCTTGGGTTTCAGCCACAGTAAACATACAAGTGGCAGCACATTAAAACTAAAAATTTATAGCTCTAAGAAATTATAGTTTAAGTTGCTATTCATCAACATAATTGGATGTTAATAATAGGGTGTACAGTGCTGGCATTCATATCAGGTACACATGCTATACATTTATTAAGTATAATTCATTCTCCTGAAGTTCTAATGAGGGCTGCTTAATTCCAGCTTTAATCAAATGTCAGAGGAGCCAGAAACCCAAGCAGAGACTGTTTTTCACAGGTGGCATTTTGTGAATAAGTCAAACAGAGCTTTTTTAGCGTTAAGTGTGATCATACTTGGCTTTATCTCTGCCTACATATATTCTCTTCCCTATTTGCATTTGTTTCTCTTGGAGCTCATAGCTGAAGATGAATGGAACTGAATGTTATGTTCTGATTGTTTGCTTGTTCCAGTAACTATTCTTCATTGTACAACTACCTTTAATGGATATATAATATGTATTTTTAAGATGGGGGGGAAGTAATTCGGAGATTTTCAAACATGTTTTTTAGATGTTTTGAGCTACATATTATGTGAGCTTTTTCAGCTGCATACGAACAAGCTGATACATGCTTTTGAGCTATTATGCTAAATGCTATGATCACATTAAGTACTTTTTTGTCAGAAAGTTCTGCCATTGGCACAAGATTAAAAAAGTAAGAGAAACTAATAACAGCTCATAATATTTGCTAATCTCTAACTGTCATCCACCATCACTGTCAGTCACAATCTGAACGCAAACTGGTACATAGACATGTTCTTAAAAAGAAAGTAAATTCATTGATCACAGAATTACTGCATCCTATCCCCCAGAGAGGACCGTTCCAATCCCTCTTTTCTCTGGCACATACTATAAAGAAAATGGATATTGCAAGACACAGCAATGAGCACCCAGACAGACCCAAAACATAGCAACCTTTTCATCACCTGCTTTGGAGAACAAGTTTTGCATCTTTATGGTAGTAAACCTAAGACACTCAGATGACATTCTGATTATCTTAATGAGAAACCTGGCTTCTAACACTGATTTCTCCCACAAATTTGGAAAGTCATCTTCTGATTGAACAAATTTAGAATACTCTTTTATCACCATCAATTTCTCATGTAGCATGATCAGCCACCAAAATGGTTGCTTAGAAGCAAAAATACACACTAAAATAATAAAACCCCCAACGGTAAGCATATCTATTCCTGTAAAAAACAGTAACCATATGAAACATTCTCAAAAAAGCTCTTTTACATAACTAATCCCTCAGACTTCATTTTGTTCTGAGAAGAATATACGCCCTCTGTGACCAAGAGGCTGTTTACAAAGCAAGGCACTCATTTAAGGAATTAAGTCAGATTTTGAAAGAAGCACCCAAACAGTGTGTGACAACTTCAGTAAAAGCCTCTGGTCCCACCCCTGTGTTTGGTCCATGTCATTCAAAGCTAGTGCCTATACAAAAAACCACCAACTAATTGCAACATATACTCTCTTGAAAGGAGTCCTCCTAGAACCATTATTCTAGTCTTCAGATGCCTCCCTCTCCCTACAACATGAGATGGAGTCTACCCTGAAAGGAGAACTCCAAATAAGTTAGATGAATCTAGAGCAAGCCTGAGCAAGTGTAAAACTTTTCATATGTCCACTACTGACTCAGTAAAATCTCCCTATAACAGAACCATCAACATTTTACCTCTGCATTTCTGGGAACATAACACTTCACCCACTGTCCCCAGTGCCCTTTCAGTATCTACACAGATTGATCTGAACTACCGCTTCAAACCAGAATAAAGTCATACAGACAAAAACGTCCACTTGCCAGTGAGGGAACACAAAACAATCACTCCTTTTTCTGATCTTTCATTCCTGAGTGATAAATCTTAACTCTACTGGGCATTTAAAGTCATAGCTCTGTCCTTCCCATACAGATAACTACTTTATCTCTTTCCCCAACAACTTTGTACTCTACAGGTATCAGATACTAGTCTCTTTCAATCAATCTCACCGACTACCTAGTTGAAGTCATAAAAATTGTTCCCAACATGTATTCGGTTTTGAAGTTTGCTACTACCTTTTCTGATTTGATGAGTGGCTTGTACACCTGATAGCTTGTATGTTGTTTCCAAAATAGTTTATGCTTGTCATATATTTAAAAGAGATCAGCTCTACCTTCACTGCTCATCTATGTCTTATCCTTAGATCATGAGTACAACAAATCTTCCACTAGCAACTAGACACAGCATATCCAGCCCAGATGATCACCTTTTTAGTATAGCAATAAACATGTAGATAGAATGAATTCTCTTACATATCAGTTGCAGAAAGTGCTGAAATTTACTATCAAGATTTTTTAAATAAGCAGAACAAGGACTTATGAAAGATGTAGTACATTGGTATGGAAACACTTCTCACATCAAGTATCTCTGATATTTTTCCATCTCTGTTACTCATTTATTTTTAAAATGCTGGAATTCTATCCTACTTTATTAAAATCAAACCTTTACATAACTATACACTTGCATAAATAATTTCTGTATGTCAGCATTTGTAAGTCATGTCATTGTGTTCACAGGGATGCAGGACTACAAGATCTGTATTTGAGCATATAATTTGTCTTGGGGAGAACTGATACAGAAGCTGATGAAAACTTATGCCCCTTTAGCAATCATATTAGTTGCATATACACACTGTGCAATCCTGGCATGAGTTTAACAGAGCTAAGGAGCAAGTATGAGAAGTGGCATCTTCGTAACTATATGCAGCACCTTTAATAACTGCCACAGTTATTAAAAGCCTAAACCATCATCTAAAAAATTAATGCACTCCTTGTACAAAAATGAAGAGGAGACCTGATAATCTTGGAGAATGTGTACTTTTTCACCAAAATGTATTTTGTACAGTACAGCTCTTCTACAGTAGTTAACCATCAAAATATTCAAGGAGTGAAGTGATTCTTCAAATGGCAGTGGACCAACTAATAGCAATGTGGCATCAATCATCTTTTCCTTGAAGAGTCTACCCATTTTATGTACTCTTGATTCCTTTAAAGTGACTATGAAAACTGTTTTTACAGTCTGCAACATCTCTGCAATTGCTTTCATACAGACATTAAATTTTTTTTTTTCTTCCTTCTGGTAATCCTCTAGTTTGCAAATCTGGAAAATCCTGCTGACTCTTAGCATTCCATGTTAGGTTTTAGATTTAACTCCAAAACCAGCTCTTAAACTTTTTCCAGCTATTTCTATGTGTCACAGTCTCCTGTAATCAATCATATGTTTTATGAGGCAGAGGAAAAAAAATAATCAGAAGGTCTTTAAGGCTCTAATCAACATGGGGAGTTAGTTCCAGGACCTGAGGCTGACAGAGAAACAAAGATTCAGTGTAGCAGGTGCTAGGGAAACTTGTTTGCTGGTTATTTTTAAAAAATAATTAAAGTTGCTAAAGGACTTGAAACAAACAAACAAAAAATATGCATAATGCATAAGAGAACTTACAACTAGCTGTCAGAAGCAAGCTGTACAACAGCCAGTCTGATGGCACAGTGTCGCTGCAGCTTAGGTAGAAGAGAACTTAATGTTGAGAACACACCAGGAAACCAGTCATATGCTTTACAAAGTGGGAAAAGATATGCTGGACTGCAGACATTCCCGGCCTGTCATCCCATGATTATTCTTCCCCCGCCCAGGGGGGTGAAAAAAAAACCCCAACCCAAGCCCAAACAGCCATAGGCAGATGTGAAAAGTTATTTCAGAATCTCTTGCTTATAAAAAGCTCAGATAATGATATGCAGATACTCCTTCAGAGCAAATCCCGGGCCTGGTGTGCCTGTAGGATGCTCCTGGGCTCTTAGTATATGCAGTACCACAGCAGGGTCGGAATAACACAGCTCTCCCAAAGAGCTGGGCTGAGCATGGCCACCTGTTGCACTGCCTGGGGAGGGTGAACCCAGAGCAGCTGCAAAGCCATAAAAAGAAGTGAATTGCCCGTCAAATTAAGTTGATTGTACCTAATCAGATTCAGCCTCTTGGCTTTCAAGGAGTGATCTACCTCTAAGCAAAAATCCCAAAGGCTGGAAAATTGACTACTACGAGTGTCAAAGAAGAGGTTATTATCAGCCAAGGAGAGACATAGAACTAGGTAGCCACAAACACGATGCCTCCCGTTCCCTATACCTAGATGAAAAGAACATTTTAAGGACTATGGTTGCTTCCAGTAACATTTTGTCTGGCTGTGCTTAGCAAATCAACTGGTAAGTACTGCTACCACTTAAATAACTTATTGCCTGAACAAAGTTAACTGCTTTAAGTTTTGATAAACACCTGATAAAGACAGAAGGAAGAAAGCCCTGAGCCAGAAAACAACCTGAGCTCAACAAAACTACATTAAACTCAATAAACTTAAGCAGATGATGTAAAGTTTTAACTAGACCAGAGTTTAGCAGAACTGTGAGGAAATGAAATATGATCCCATCGCTATAACTGTTAGGTCAGCTTAGCTATACCCGTTTTATCACCACCATTTTTGTGGAGCAATCCTTTACTCCAGAGCTAAGTGATTCTGAAATTGGCTCACATGCTCCACAGAAGCCACTCAAATCTTGGAACTATTTGTAAGCCTAAGAGCTTTGTCACATGCCTAAGTATTACCCACAGTTACCTATGTAAGACTTAATATATGGCCAATTTAGAGTTGGAGTCCTCCTCCCTCAAGTTTCCATTGTGTGCCAGCAAAAAGCTCAGGGAGATATATTCCCTGACAGAACCCCCTTTTCCCAGTGCACAGGAGACCTATCTAGCACCAAAAGTGGCTGTTTCACCTCTGCTCTCTGACCTGTAGGTCAGCTGAAATGGAAGCACCAGTCATACTCTGGGAAACACGAGCCTGCTGTTGTATAAGCTTAGCCTTTTAGAGGTGCACCTGTGACTGCTGTCACACAAATAATCCTACAAGAATTTTACGTTCAGAACTGCTATCAAAAGATAGCTTAAATGGCTATTAACATACAGTGCATTTTATTCGTAGAATTTTGGGTTTCAGTGTTTTAGGAAACTTATAGCCCGGAAGGCCATTAGCTGCAGTCAACTACAAGTTTACTAGATGCTACTAAACATCTATCCTCTACAGGCTTCAATTCAAGAACACCATCAACTCTCTTCTGTGGGGGCTCATCTTCTATGGAGAAAACACCATTTCTATTTTGAATCCCTGTTCCACTTTAAGAATTCCCCCCCCCCTTTTTTTTTCCTCTCAATCCTCAGTACTTGGTTTAAGAGAAGATAAATAACTTTGTCAGGCCATAGCACCATCCCTGTTATTTTTTTTTTTTTTTTTAAAGACAGGCTACTCTGGTGAAAAAAGCATCAAATTACATCTTCATTTTATATTGCTTCCCTTAAGAGTTGTCATCTTAGAAGCAGGATCTTCTAAGACACAATATGCCACAAGACCAGAAAAAAATTAGCTTTTCTAAATTAATCAGAGGAGTGCTAATTTGATTAAACCAGTACTGTCTGAATCTCATAGCATCCAGGTTACTGATCAAGACCTTGGATACTATCCAAGCATCCCTTTTAAACACACACAAAAAGTTGGAAACAAAGTGGGTAAGTCTGCTTTCCTATTGTAACGCTAAAATCTTTCACATAGAACTAAAATGTATACTGCATAGATTTCTTTTTTTAAGGAATTTATTGAAAGAAGAACTGAACTATACATAAAAGAGCTGTTTAACAACAAATATTTCCTACAAAAAATAGATCAATCTCTGGTAAAAGCTGTAATTTCAATAGTCGGCAAACAAGTTAGCAAAATAGAACAAAGGAAGCGCATCACAGAGTGGCCGGTCCACTTCTTCATCCCAGTGTTCAGCAAACATGTCAGCTGAGAACATTCATATGGCATTTTGGGTACCTTATTCCATAATTCATGTTGGAAATCAGACACAACATACACAACTACAAAATCGTTTGAGGGTTGTTAAATAACCCAAATGTACCTATGTATCTACATAGGTCTATGCCTGATGCTCTTTGTAACATCCATAAAAGAGTAATCTATGCAGGTACACTATCACGCTGCTGACTTAAAATAAGCAAACAAAATATTTAGCTCAGTGTTAAAATAACCACAGATCGGAAGAGTCTTGGTTCAAACTGTATTACTTGGAGTCTTCTCAATTTATCCTGGATTTACTCCCATTTTAAGATTACATCATCTCATTCTCCCACCTAGTACCTCAGTACATAACCCTGAAGATCAAGGCTGTCAAGGCCCATGATAATTCACAATAAAAATACAGTGACATTTCAAAAATCTGAAAGCCCTATTGCATGTACACTATCTGATAAGCTGATAGAGACCTTCATTCTGAAGTGCAGACATTTTGACATCTTTCAGCAGCGCTAAAGAGTGCTGCTAACAAAAATAATCTCCCTTATGATGTTGAAAGTAGGAATTTATCCTCCACTGAAAACTTGACAGGGAAGTTCTTAAGAGATCAGATGTTACTGTGGATAAAGGATCTTGAATAAGAAATAAAATCAGTAAAATAACCAAGGAATCTAATTTTTTTTAAAAAAATCAAAACACAGCCTTACTAACATTTATAGAATTTATCCAGCTACAACACATTTACATCAGATCAAACAAAAGTATTAAAAGAAATCTCAAGTTATGTTATTGAACCCAAATCTAACTTCCAGGCTGGAAGCCTGGAATGTGTTTAAGACCAATGCAAAAGAACTGGTTCATACCTGTTGAAGTGGAATATTTTTAATTCAGTATTTCAGTTTCACTTTAGAACACTTCAATGGCCCGTATGAAACACATTAGTAAGTTTACTCATCCTCTGTGGAACAGGAGATAGTCCATCATACACAGCATCGTTACCCTTGTGGCAAGTCTTAGCAGAAGAGAGAGACTGAAATAACATCCTTATCCTCAGAGGTAGTCTCTCCAGAGTAATAATAATAAAAAAAAAAAACCACAGAAGAAAGAAAAATGGTAGGAGTTTAGGCTTACTGCATGCACAATAACTATCACACTGGAACATGTTGTTTTCTGTAGCAAGCAGCCAGTGAACCTTCACCATCCTTTTGCCAGAAAGATACCACCGGTGCAGAATCATTTGGGGAAGAAGCAAGCTGCACAGCAGATTTATTTTCATGTGGTCTTTATTAGACTTAAAATATGGAAGTCTGTTCCAAAATACCACAGCTACTAGGATAAAGTCTCTGATCAACCCACATTAATGAAAAGTCAGTGACTCAGAGCGGTATAACACACCCACCAAGAATCAGTGCCCACTGACTGCAGCAAAACCAGAAGTACGAGGTACTACAGGAAGCACTCCCACAAAAGTGGCACAGGGGCCTGGGCTGGCCCAGCTTTATCTGCACCTGAGAGCCTCAGATGCAGATATTTCAGTCTTGTTATACAGTTGCTCAAAACTTCAGAAAGGTTGAAAAGGTTGACTTACACTCCAAAGATGCCTCTTTCTCTCTCTACATTACCGGAGGATAAAGACTAGGGAGACTATGATCCTAAAATTGTGGCAGTATGAAGCGAGGCTAGCATGATCAGGATTTAGCTAAAACCAGAGAATTTACACAGTTCAAATCTGTAAGAAAATTAAATTATAGTGGCAGCCATTGAATTTATTATAACTTGAATGATTCATGGAGTCATGTTAAAATGAGAGAAGCAATTAATGTTGTCACTGACCATAGCATAGAGCAATAAAGAACAATGAATGTACAATTATTAGTGACCAAAAGTAGTAGACACATATAAATTTAAGAGTGAACACTAAAAAAAAAAAAAAAGTATTTTTTCTCCAAGGAAAGAAACATTTCTGTGTTTTCCCAGTTCTCAAAGACTAATTAAATGCGTTGAAGTGTATTTTCTTTATAGCCTATTATTTTTGGTAAAGAAAACCAGAGAAAGGATAGAATAGGTACTTTTAATGAATATGCTTAAACTTGTTCATTTTTAATGTTAAAAGATGCTGGTGATAGGCTTTTTCTCATATGGATCTATGAATATGAGAAACCATGGAATCAAATACTTACAGAAAAAGTAAGGGAAGCTAAGGTGTTAGAAGAAACAAGTCTTGGCTTTATTTTAATTCCTTAAAATATTATCAGAGAGGTAATATTCCATCATAGCATCTGCTGATGTAATGTTGTTTAAGCGCTTTCCAGAACAAGTCACTTAAAACCCCATTCATAAAAATTAAACGCACAATTTGACTAAAATTACAAATTTTAGTCATGAATTGATACAACAGTAATGTGTGATATTTACATATCAATTTCAACTTTTCAAATTTGAAAGATCTGCACAAACATTAATTGGGTAGTTCTTCACTAAGGAAGTGTAGCACTCTAGCATAATGGGGGAAAAAAAAATAAAAAACAGATGGAAAAAAGGATATAATGCATTATTTCTCACTCCTGAGCTCTCTCCTGCCTAGAACCTCATGCTGCTTCAGAAAAATGTGTGATGACATGTACTAGAAAGCAAACACTTTTTGTTCAAGTCAAAGGATTCGCAGATCAGAAGCCCAGTGTGCCAGCTCATGATTTTTGACAACTTGTCAGTGGTGGTACCAGAAGTCGCTATATCCAGCTGCTTGCCCCATCCCCACCCCAACATAACACTACTAGCTAATGCAGCAGTACCTGCAGTGTATCCACTGCTGTGACAACATATTTCATAGCTGGGTGCTGTTAACTTCAAATACCATCTATTTCAACCAGGATATAAGGTCAGCGGATGAGGGGACACTGATCATCTGTTCCGCTGCTAGTGATGGGCAGATGGCAAGCACAAGAGGCTCTTTCCTCCTCCTTGTAACCACATCACAGATCAGATTCATTTTAGATCACAGTGAAATCTTGCGGACTGGAAACAGGAATGCCTTGACATCAGGCACCTGGGTTGCAGGAGGAGAAATGAAAAAAGACCAAAAAATAAAAGTTGTATCCATGGGTCTAACTCACTTATCTCCAGAACCTTAAAATATGGAGGGGTGTGAGGGAGGAGGGACAGAAATTAATGTGTTTGGGTCCTATAGATTGCTAGAAATAACCAGTGTTCAGTAACATCCAGCCTGTAATGTATCTGTGAAATAAACATATTTCTTCAAATATTCCAAGCATATTAGCAGCTTCAACTCATTCCTCTGACTTCTGCAGCTCACTAAAGGTTTCTGAAAGAAACCTTTAAATTTTAACAGAAAAAGCATAGACATTTTGCAGTGTGATCTGATGTGTTAGCATTTCCTGAAAAGAGTGGCTGGATTGGATGACAGGAGATGCACTTTTTCCCTACTCGGTCCTACCTGGGTTTAGTTGGAGACTCTCAGCACTTGCGCAACATGGTGCAGAATAAGGTCACAGCAGGAACAGCTTTCAGTGTCCCTGTATGACAAGACTACTTAGCTTTTATTGATGAAGGATACATATTGGTCTACCAAGATCAGCTTAGGTTGTATTCAATGAGCTATATGCTTGAGGTAAACAAGAAAGCTAATTTTGAGGGGCAAGTCAGTAGCTGCAAATCCTTTTCCTGCGCAAACCCAAGATGATTTAATTGAACTCTGCCTGCTGCTACACTATTTCCAGACATATTGAACAGCAGTCTGGGTTTTCCAGACAATTATTTGCCCTCTGTTCCATTATGTACATCTCTGCATTTTCTTGCAGCCATATGGGCTAGTGTAAAAATACCAAAGTCACCAACAACAGCTTTAGTTATAAACAGCCCTAGGAAAAAGTTTCAGGGTGAGCAGGTGTTAAAATTACATGCATCTAGGAAAAAAATGCATTCTGTAACACCCTCTGATAAGGCTAGCATGCATATTAGCAAACACTCACCACAGATCCTTTAGCACATTTAATTTAATTTAGCATTAACAAAACTATGGAAGCTGTAGGAAAGGACAAAGACCTCCATAAACCTATGAACATCTTCCCCTTTCCTCTTGAGATGCAAATACTACCATTTTCCCCTAAAACTGTGATCTTTGATAAAACTATCCTTTTATGCTAATATAAAAAGTTATTAGTATTCAGCAGTGGAAGCTCTGGAGAGCTATTTCTAACAGTTTAAAAATAGAATTAAAAAATGTTCCTTTAAACATCACCAAGGGAAATTGCACAGTCAGGAGAGAAATTGCTTACAGTTATGCACAAACCCATGGTACTTAAGAGGAAATAAAGGCCTTCAGTCACAGAGCATCCGTTTGTGTCCTTGGGAACACAGGGAAAGGGGAAAGAGAATTTGAAGCTAAGCACATGCAATGTCTTTCTGAGAGTGGTTCAAAGAACTTTGTGCAAAACAGCTGTTCAGCTACAGTAAAAAGAGTACATGTGTGCAAGGGACGAACAACTAACTGACAGTCAAAGGCCATCTCCTTTGGATGTACAGGTAGGCTGGGAAACTCATCAGTTCTGGTCATTCAAAGATGAAAATTATTTCCTAAAAGCATCTTTATCTTTCAGACCACAGGTGACCATAGACTTCTCCTGAGTATCTTTTCCCCTTTCTGGGCACTCTTCTTTCATCAAATAGTAGCGTAGCACAAAGATAGAGAGACTCATGGCTCAAAATTCAAATCCAGTGATGAATGTCATCTGATAGACCACATTTCTACCACCCCACAAAGTTTTACAAGGTTTCTTAAGATCCCATGAAGGTGAGAAACAGAGCATATGGATCAAATCATGAAGTGGTGGGTACTGAAATCTGTGGAACCCCTCCTCCTAACTCCCCATTCACAAAATTATGCGTACTTCTGGACAAGAATGAGCTATGTATAGGAGCATTTTAAGAAAGGACAGGATACTTCTCTAAAAAATACAGTTCAAAAAATAAAATTTTTCCCTGAGTTTGTTAGGGGTATGGGACACTTTATATGTCCAAAGTGGAGAGAGATGAAAAACGCTGTCACAGCTACACTCCAACAAGACTCAATGGATGCAGACACTGAATCTGGATAATATGGGATTTCTTTCCTCCCCAGCCCCCTCTTTTTATCCCCTAAGGCCTTAGATAACAGTTTAACAGCATGTTACAATAATAAAAAATTTTCATATAGCCACTTAAAAGGATTTATTGTAGTTCCACACAATACCACGTGTTTATTTCTCTTCTGAAATTATGTTTTCTCTCTGCTAAGCTGAGGGTAATAGCTGTTGAATACTGATTAGGGTTTTCCTTATTTGATTACTGTTAATTAGAGTCAAGCATGTAGTGCATCAGACAGGAGGACTGCAGATCATCGTGACACTTCAAACAGCCAGTTTAACTTCAGCAGAGCCTGTTCGAAGTTTGGGGTCGGGATAAATCTTCAGCAGAGTTGTTTATGCATAGTTGTGTAACATTACACAGCATGGGGTACCGGACTGTTTGGTTAATTAGTTTAAGAGCCTGTCAGTGGCAGCTCACCTCCAGGTTTACAATTGGAAATTGCAATTAGCATGAAACGGTTTTCTTTTTTGGTCCAATTTCTCCCACACAAATCGTTCTCACAGATGTCTTGCCTAAGAAACCCAGGACCATAGCCAGTCAGCGTTCACTCACTCTCTTCAACTGGTGTCTCCACGGGACGTCTAAAGTAACATCAAAGGGTTAGGCTAATCCCAACTGATCTTGGAGAAAGTCCAGGGTTTCCTGAGGCTTTAAAGGCTGTGATTAAAGAATACACCTGTCTGCCCCAATAATGAGGTCAGACTGTCTTTACCAACAACAAGCTGCTTTTTATCCTGTGTGACGCACCTCCTAGAAGAACTGTCAGGAAAAGGTGCAAATATGAAGCAGTCAAACAGCCATTCAGCATCAAGTAACAGTCTCTACAAAGCCACAACTATTACAGAACTCCCCACCACCAAATCCTGAATCAACTCCCTCTCCTTCATATGGCAAATAAACTGCAAACATACGGTGCTGAATTACTTCACACACAATGCCGGAATTTGTTGGTTTTGTCTAGGTTGGCTGAAGGTAATGCAACCTATACAGAAGGTATCTTTGAAACAAGGACAACTTAAAATTTACTTCACCTCCAAAATTGAAAGTAAATACTATCTTCTCCCCTGAGTACTCAGGGATATAAACATTTAACAATCCATAACTATGCAGAAAGTCAAAGTTTATATTTCAGTTTACAATTAATTGACATCTTTTTCTATGTTTTCAGTACTAGACAATAATTTATCTTAAAGCCTTATCAGCTGAGCTTACCAGGTTACAGGTGTTAAACAACTAACTCCACTACCCCTCACATCAGCCAAACACAAGATACTAAAATAGAGTGAAATGGGCTGGAAAGAGAAATAAATTATTTCAATCAAGAAAATAGTTTCTCACATACTAAATTCTACTGACTGCATTAGTGGCCGCCTCTTCTACCTCATGTCAGCCTATCTGTTCAGGCCCATCTGCTTGTGCTAATTTCAGGGTCAAGCAATTAAGTCATGAGAGTCTTCCACATATCTGGGTCACAGAAGAATGACTGGTATTCGTTAGTCACACATAAAATTAACTGCATTATATGCCAGACAGAAACAGGCCCATCAGATGGCATTGAAAATAAAACCTTTTGTTTCCAAGGTATTCACCATTTATTATAAAAATATATTTAATATGAGATGGGATTAAAGGTAAAGACATATTCTTTGGAAAAAACAGTGTCAATTCTTTAAGCTGATATTTCTTTTAAATATATTTTAAAAAGAGTTTCAGCCATCAGGAACTGCAGGAAATTCTCTCTTCTGCTAATTTTATTGAACCCCCAAAAGGCAACAGGGTTACATTGGTTTTACCTAGGACCGCTGTAGCCAGCTCCCTGCCAATCCTCCGGCACTAATGATATTCCCAGTGCTCTGGGCAGAGCTTGTCAGCGCCCCTCACCCCCTCTCCCAGAGGGGAGCCAAAGGACCTGTGCTGAACATCAGCACAAGAAGCTGAATCCCTCAGAGCATTCAGGAGGCTGCCAATGCCCAACCGGTAGCATGTTCACAACAGGGCTCCACCCACTCCTGTCCAGAAAAGATTATGGCATGCTGCTTATCCACACAGCCAAAGGGAAGGGCTAGGAGACTTTAAGTGATGAAAAAATGCTTTGCTTTTCTGTGGTATTTGCAGTTTGTCAGTTATTGTATCAGTCACAATGTTTCATGTGCTGCTTTTAAACCTACGCGGGCAACATCTTAGAAACTGAGGCAATTGCTCGTACTTTCCAAAGGGTTTCATGTTTTGCTAAGCCTCAGTATGTTATATTAAACAGCTTTCACTACTGTTTATAATAATTATAGGTCTTGATCAATTAATATAGTTAACTTTCATGATAAGTGACTACATCCATGAAGCTTCTCCAAGTTTTTCTTCATGCTTTTCTTGAGACTCTTCTCAGAGCTGTCTTAAGAGCATACTGAAAAATTCTTTTATTTGTATCTTAAATGAACAGTAATCTACCCATTGCCAAAACAACCAAAAAAAAGGTCGCCATTCTTTTCTCCCTTTCTACAACTATTAAAACATTCGACTATGGAACTAAAGATAGTCTGCTCATTATTCTCACCTTTAATGGACATCATATGATTCTGCTACAGTACACCTTCCTCTTGTTAAGTGCACTACTTGTTTTTCTTTCTGCTTTTGGTAGTTATCGCTTCATGAAAACACCCTTGATTCTGCCATGCCTGCAGTCATAGAGAGTTATTTGTGTTCTAGGAGACAGTTAAAAAGCAATCCACTCCCAGCCAGCAATTCAAGGGTGAACACACCCAACCCAATGTGGTGGTTCACAGTTAAGACTGGGAGATGTTCCGAGTTTGAAAAAGAAAGGGAAGTTTCTTTTGTCTTATCATTTGAGGTAGAGTGTGCGTGTGGTTATATTGTCTCCCACCATCAAAAGACAGTAGCTTACATAGCTCTACAACCAAAGGCAACTTGAAAGTAGTAAGACAGTTGAAATCAGCATAAACTTGGGGGTTTGTTTTTTCTTAGGATAATTGCAATTACATTTTTATGGAAAATGCATGTGGTTTTCCTTGTTCTAATAGTGCAATAAAAAAGTTACTATAAAACAGAGTGGACTTTCAATAAGCAAAGATATCTCAAAGGATAATATATTGGCCCTGTATATAATTTAAAAATATTAGATGTTCCAGTAATATTAATATTTAATTTATAATTAGGAAAAGAAAATCCCTGTTCCATCAGATACCTACCTACTACGGAACTTGTTCCTAATTTGTCATGAATTCACTTTTTTAATGCTCGAATCTGCAATTACGTTTTCCCTGCATTAACAACAGGCATTTGAAACATTGCTGAATTAATTTTAGGAAATTTCTTCAGTTATTCTTTGTGACTGTCCTACAGTCACCGTGAAATGTTATTAACCATCTGCATATAGTACTTCCTACATAGCTTTGGATAATCTTTTTTACTCCAGTCTCAGGAAGCACCACGACCAGCAGGCTGTTGTAGAACATACAGCTGGGGCAACTGTGGCATAAGTTTCTTCCAACTTGTGATTAATGGACTGCATGTTGAGCCTTGCTCCTGGTCCAGCTCATTGATTTTTGCAGGCTTTCCTTACGGATGCAAGAAATGGGCAGGAGACCAGAGCAGAAAATAGCTTTAAGCAAGTCACTTCTGACAGGTTCCTCATTAAGTCCACCGTGCTTCCACCTTGTTGGCAGCACCACCACCACTCAGGCCCCTTCTGCTTCCTACCTACCAAACCTCTTACTGACTGCCATAACTTGTGCAGGTAATCTGTTTTAGTGCACATCTGCAAGGTAAAAGTGTTTTTCCTAATGTCTAACTGAAATCTTGCTGCGCTTCAGGACCCTACTAGCGCTGAACAGAGAACGTGTGACTCTCAGTATATACACCTTTTCCACATCAACATAATATTGATCATTGTCTTTCAGCTTGTGAACCTCCACCCAGATCATGCTTTGCAGTTGATCATTCCTTTTTCTACAAAGAAATCCCTCTCTCTTGAATAACATCTTATTTGTTATAGACAGTTTCTGCATTTTGTAGAGATCATTTTCAATTCTAACCTTGTCTTCTGACGTTCTTGCAGTCCATCCCAGCTTCAAATCTAATAACCACACATGCTATTCCATCATCCAGGTCATTAATAAATACGTTGAGCTTATCAGATCCTATACAGGTCCCTGCAGAATCTCAGTTAGTTCTTCCTTTCATTTTGACAATTGATCACTGATAGTGCTCTAAATACAATTTTCAAAACAGCCTTGCACCCTTCCCTATTAATTTCTTCCACATTATGTTTCCCAAGACTGCTTATGAGACTGTCATATAGGACAGTGTAAAAAGCCTTAACAAAGTCATGCTATGTGACACTTACCATCTCTTCTCTAACCACAAGGCCTGTTACCCCGGGGAGGATTCCAGAAGGAAATTAGATTGGTTTGACATCATTTGTTCTCAACAACTCCATGCTGACGGTTAGTCATTTCCCTGTGTTCTTTTCAGGGCTGTTGACTTTGACTCTAATGCTCTCAGCAAAAGTAACATAATATTTATAGTAATAGCAGGATCCATCCCACACTTAATAATAAACTTTTTCCTAAATTCCTTTATTAAAATTTTACAGAATGTGAGAACTGGCATCACTCAGCTATTAGAGAGCATAAACATGGAAATATTCAGTTATCTGTAACTTTTAAATTAGATGAGTATGAGGGCAAACAAATAATAAATCTCCAGTGTCTTAAAAGAGACCAAATTAAATTGGATGAATAATTTCAGTTGTCATAATTGCAAAATTAGAGTATTAAAAAAATCTTGCCAGAAAGACATGGTATTAAAACATATTGCTAGTAGGGTCAACCCTCTCACTGAAATGTGATTAAGTGAGAAAGGCTCAGTGTAAGTGGACTAAATACAGTGATGCCCTACCTTTACTCAGTTCTCGCTATTTAAACACTTATTTACTGCTGTCTGAACCCAGGTTTCAGGTTGTCAGCAATGCCAACTAAAAGCGTCACTATCTGTTTTGCTTTATCAGAAGCACTCAGATCACAATTCTCTTCTGCAGTCCTTCAAATGTGAAGAGTAACGTGGCTGTATGAATGATTCTGGCAAATCACTACGTGATGACCTGTTTCCCAAGAACCCCGGTCATCAGAGCAAGACACAGGCATATCATCTGATACTACGAGGACACACCAAGTCATAACAGAGGAATAGACATATATGGCAAATGAAAGTATAGAATTGCACAAACACTATTGATTGACGACTTTGCTCTTCACATTCCTGACATTCATTTCAGTCATGGAAAAAATGCAATTTCAATAAGGTGAGGAGGTTACACCAAAGTACCTCCAAAGTGTTCTATTGCATTTCTAGCATGAAAAGCTGAGTACAAGAGTGACAACTGAATATGTGAGTTACAACCAAGGATGTAGTCTTAATGGAACCACAACACTACCAAGACAACTTGCATCACACAATGAAAGATTGGATTTAAGCCCAGTATCCAAGTCAATTTGAGGTCCTTCACAGCTAAAGTCCTATCCACTGATATTTTTACACTTCTGCTTTCTCATCTAGAAAGATGCTGGAGGAGAGTAAACTGTCTCTGTGAATAGTAAGAACCATGAAGTCCTAAAATAAAACCCCCACTATGTAGAGAGCTAAGCTGACAAGAACAGTTTCGATTGATTTATATATAAATAAAGAGACAGGGAATAGTTGAAAGATGCAATCTCAAAAAAAAAAGAAAAAAAAAGGCTTGATGTAGACATTATAAAAGAAGGCTGCAGGGCTTTGTTTGCATTTACATTCACAGGCACTCTCATCCTACTTTTAAGTATCTTATCAGAACAATTTGTTCCTTTACCTCTGCAGCTTCTATTGTTTCCTCCAGCTGCTATTCTGAAAAAATCTCATGTTTGAAATCTAATCAAGCCTGAAAATATCCAGCACACAGCTTGTGTTTTTATTACTAGTTAGTCTAAGAAATCAAAGACAGACTACAAGTTTTCCCTTAAGACAGTTCTGATCTTGGAGAGTAACGAAGGGTGTTGTAGGAAGAAGGGGGAGACATCACACAAGGAGACAATGACAATGAAGGAAGATGGTGTTAAGGATTAAGTGGAAGTTAAGGAGTAAGCTTTGAATTGTTCTCAGTGTGGAAGACTTGACTCTCAATAAGCCTATGTCTAAGAGACATGAAATTGAGCCTGAAAATAGGCTCTCAGCCTTTCAAAAGGAAGGTTGCAATCAATGATGGTAGTGAGCAGATTTGGTTCAACTGCAAGGCCAGACATACAACAGAAGCCACTCAAAAAGCAGGGGAAGAAAGCAATGGTAGTCCTGGAAGATGTAATGTTGGGCAGAGTACTTCTGTGCTAGCAGAGCTAACTGGGACTAAAGTTTAGGGAAGGACAGGTGGACAGAGCTCTTTACAATGACACCCCACACCCCTTTCCCACATGTGACAGAGCCCAGCATGATGGATGCCCTGAGTCATCAGACATTGAATTGAGTCATCATCTACTACTGCTGGCCTGCAAGCTTGTATGCCTAGCTGGGCTTCACAGTGAATGTTTATTCCAAAGCATGTAATGTCCACCAAAATTAGTTCAGAAATAATGAGTGGAAGGCAGTCTCACAATGATAAATGGTGGTTGCTGGTTTATGAAACACAAACTCACATAAAACTCCACAGGGTCCCACAGTGGATGTTATCAGAGAGGTAAGAGCTCAGTCATTTCACTTGGATCCATTCTGCAAAGCAGGTCTCCTTGTAGATCAACATCAGCTGTACACAAAAAAATAGAGACTTAGGCATAACAAATAGAACATGGACCTCCTTGAAATATAATAAAAAATTCAAAAAAAGCCCTTAGTTCCCATCTCTATCCCTACACAAACAAAATGCCAGTATTTATCTGGCATATTTATGTATAGTTTTCAGGGCTACATCCCTTGAAATGGAAACCCAGTCATTCTTACCGATGCTCAACAGTCTGGAAATTGATACCTCATTTTAGTAGCAGATTTTCATCTACACTTAGAGCACCCAAATAATACTGAACATATTCTGAAGGTTCACACTAATCTGTGAGAACTGCACAGATAAGACAGTATAATGGTAAGCATCAGTTTTCAGTGATCAAAGTGATTTTGTTAAATAACTCCATCATGGAAACTGGCAAAATCTCCCCCAGAGACAAGAAGAAAGCAGAGCAGGATAGGCAGTATTCTCAGTCTGCGACAGGAGAGGCCCTTGGCTGTGTCTTTGCGGAAAATAGATTATTTCACACCACAGACTTTTAAGCTCTTTAATTATTTCCTTTTTTTTTTTTTGTTTTGTTGTTGGGGTTTTTTGACCAAGAATTATTGAGCAGCTGAGGGCACAGGGTAAACTTTTACTCCAAAACAAAGCAGCCCCTTTTAGCAGAGGTTCCCTCCAAGTTTGGTCAGCACTGGACTCCCTCAGCTTTAACATGCCCTCCCTAAGCTATAAGCAGGCAGATGGTTTCAATACAAGTTTTGCAGCTCCTGGCCCAGGCCTTGTGTTCCTGGCAGATGGAGGGTGCTGCAAGGGTGCAGCGCAGGGGGAGCAGGACTGCTCCTCCGCTGGGCTTCAGCCAGGCAGGGCCTCCCCACAGCTAGGCACAACCTGAGGTGATGCCCAGGGAGCCCAGCCAAGGTGGCAGGGCCGGCGGCCCCTGGCTCTGCTTGAGGCAGGCCTGAGGCCCCGGCTGAACCAAAATGGCACCCCTGGGCCTCCTAGGGGAGGTTGGTCTAGGAAATTAAGGCCTGCGTGTGCCTCCAGGGCTCAATGGTTCCTGGTAGCCAGGTTTCCAGCCACCACATGTCTTTGTCCCTGTGACTAACAGGAGCCAGGGACCATTTCAGCCAGAAACTGACGGGTCTTGAACAGCTTATTTTAACCAAAACTCTCTGTTTTCCTCTCCTTACCAAATTTACATTTGGGAAGCAGTTTAAAAGGGAATGAAATTAAAACAAAATTCAAGCTTGTCCTCCTACAAACCGAACCGAAATTTTGACACTGCCCATGAGCCAAAACTCTGAATTAATTCTGCCTTTAATTGAGCAAGAATAGGATCTTTGGGCACGATGCCTCAAGTGATCCCAACAGGCAATGACACAGCAGCTCCTCCTACAATTTGGGAAACTTCCCCCAATCAATGTATGAAGCCTAAGGCAGAGGTCTGGAAAAAACAGCCAATTCCCTATCTCCTTATCAAGTGCTCCTTTTGTCATGTCCTTTCCTGCAAGGTTTATTGAGTCCCTAAGTTTTCATGCCCCCAATAGCATAAGAAAGCACTAAGAAACTTTACTCTCAAAAGGCCTGAAGTGTGTAGCTCAATCCCCTTCACAAGGGAAAGAAGTGACCACAAACCAGCAGAGGTCTTCCTTCACTGACTGCCACCCCAGGTTTCAAAATGGGCTCTTTAGCCAAAGCTTTAACTGTAAAGTAACTTTGCAAGTGACAATCAAATAGTATTCACCTAGCTGCAAAATTAATTTAAATAGCTACACTTATTTACCCTACTTTACAAACCAAATAACTGTATCAGTCTAGAAGGACAGTATATCAAACATAGCTCTCAAAGAACCGTAAATTAAAGATACTTCACTTGCTGGCTAAAGATAAAACAAATTAAAACATACACTTTTATCGTAAGTGCACTTAGGAATATGACTACTTTTACCATCCTGTAGCAGGTTATATACATGCTTGTTTCTAAATTGACACCTCCACACAAACATAAGCAATTATATTGTCATTATTCTACTAGACCTTAATTAGCTGCTCACATTAGAAACACCCTGAGATTTCTCTCAGTGTAAAGGTCTGTAATTAGTGTAATTAAGATAATATTTTGATTACATGGCTTCAATCTTTTAGGCCACATGATGGGAAACTGAGCACATTTTAAAGTGACTGTCCTTTGGAAAAAAACCCAAAACAGTCTGATGGACTAATTTGTTCTGCATCGTCACACTGGCCCCTTACTCACACCACACCACCATTACCTGGCAAGCTGTATCCAGCTGCTAAAGGAGGACAAATCTGGGCCTTGTAGAAAGACCACTTTTTGTGTGGAACAGTTGGCTTACTGCCAAAGTCTATTAGATCAGAAACATGAAGGTTTAGCTGATTTACAGCCTCATCCTGACGGTTAAAAGCACTTTCATCATTAACTTGATGAAGGTACTCTGCAGTGGGTGAAATGAGCTCCAGCTCTCCACATTTTCATTCTCAACTATGTTCTCACTTCAAAGTTTGGTCCTTAACAGAAAATACTCACCATCTCTCTTCCACTTTTATTTTTGTCTTTATCTCCAGTTTTACTAAGAAATGCAACCCACTTACACAATCTGAAACCCAGAGCAACCTCAGAGGAGAAACATGCAACAAAAGGAGAGAGATACGGCATCCTGCATTTGAATCAATGTCTCTTGCCCTGACTTACAGCTTGAACAATCCTTGGAGGAGTCATCAAGGCAAAATTTTGTTCCTTCTTTAGTTGCCATCTTTCTGTTTTAGACTGCTGCCTATGTCTCCAGAAGAGCTGCAGAAGTCTGAAGCATGAATTGAGGGTGACACATACCTCTTTTCTCCTCCTAATCTGAGAGATGTTTTTCTCTTTTCCTAGCTTCTGGTTTTAAGAATGACACTTCAGTCTATTATATATAATAGAGAGCTTGGCTAAAACACAAAGGCAAGCAGTAGTTAATTCATCTTCAATTTTCACAAACTAATAGCAATGTGCATATGGAATTCAACTGAGGTCTACCTTACCCTGAGTGATAATTCAGCACTGCATCTGAAGACACAGGTCTTTGAACATTTACTTAGAGGTTTACTAGCACCAATAACAAAATTAGAAAAAAAAATATGTCCTTAAATCGCTCAACCTTTTAAAGCTCAAATATTGCTCAGAAATGAAGAAACACCAATGAAGAAAAAATTAAGAGTCTTTAATTCAAATTCTTGGAAGTTTGAACTTCGGGGAATTCAAATTCAGCCTAAACTCTGTAGGACAAGCAGACCGCAGTCCCTGGTATCTTGCCTGGTTCAATCCTTAAGATCACAAAAGCACTTCTGATGACAGGTTTCAGCAATCCAGAGGATGAACAGTGCTGTCAATGTCCTTCCACTGAATGGACTGGCTTATGAGGTTAATCTCTTATCTTCAGGTTTAAAATTCACTATTAAAACCAGAAGAGCCAGAAAATTAATTCCCATTGCAAAGCACAAGATACACCCTATCTCTGTGTAGATTTCTGCAATTGTGCTTTCCTCTCCAACTCATCAAGCTGAAGAGGTGCAGACCAAAATGGCTCTGGTTGGAAGAAATCTTACTCCCATCCACCCATACTAAGGTATAGACTAACCAGCATTTCCAGGCCTGAAACCTGCCTAGGGAATTTTAACTTCAGATCCCATTCTCTTAATTTTCTCTAGCCTGACTCTCAGCACAGTTCTCCCAGCTCTCATCTCCAGCTTCGCAAAGCTACAACAGCAAAATGCCGTTATGAGAAAATCAGCATAGAACTGTCAAGCGCTCTTAAAGTTATGGGTATATTAAGCTATTTCTTCTTCAGAATTTATTTCTTTTAATACGGGAGAATTTGAAAGAGTTTTTATAACTCTAGACCTCAGCAGCAAAAATGCCTTTCTCAAACTTCTATGCTCTAAATCACTTGCAAAAGCAATTAATCGCATCAGGCTCTCCTGTACTTGCTGGTTATCCTGCAATTCTTATTATATCCTCTTGTCAAATGAATACACCTCTCACTGTTTTTATTCTCCTAGGGTGATTAATTAAATGCTATCACCACATACACCCAAAAAACTTAAGATTTTAATTATAATTCTGGATATCCCAATATAGGTTAAGGTGGGCAGGAGGAGGCTAGTTTGGTCCTTTGCAGACACAAAGGCAATCTTAATACTACACTTCAACTCATCTACCACTCTAAAAAAAGGATGATTTATATTCCATTACCTCTACACACGATTAGTACCTGAATGAATTAAAGGCTTCCCAAAAGATAATTGTCTCTAAGATATCTCTCATAAGCTTAATAGGAAATGGTGGTAGAGAATTCCTGAAGGAAGAGCTGATTTCTTCCCCAGTTCCTTTAATTAAAGGCAGGTTACCTGTAGGCAATTGAGATTGCTTCTCCCACAGGTCTGACATTTTTCTCAGCCAGGGATAACATGTTCATGGTATCACTGAACAGAAAGAATGAAATGACCATTGTAGGTACTTGCCTTGAGTAATTTAGCAGTGGCAGTCTGTCAGATACCCCTGCTATATTTACATTTAGTCCAGCTGTCCTTCTGGAAACTAGTGTAGCAATGCTAAAAGGTGTTATGTACTAGTGGCAAGTTCCAAGGCCTAAGCAAGTCCTTCAAAAATGGATGCCAGCCTAGTGTCCAGAAACTCATCAGCATGTTTACCCTGAAAAGCCTTTAGAAGAAACTTATCTAACAAAGAAGATTCCTTCCTCATGAAAGAATAGTATATACATATTATTCTGCAACTGGTTTCCCTCAAGCCTCTGAAAGCTGAAGAGGCAAGTACAAAAGTTAGAAAAGCAAACACCCTATCACAATGTCAGTGGAGAAAGGTACAATCATAAAGCAAATAAAAGAAATCCTCAGCATAACTGGATTTACCACTCGGATTATTCATCCATGTGCTACTTGGGCTCGGCTCTCAGATCTCAGAACTAAGCCAGTTATTTGTACATCCCAGGTGAACTGAAGTTGGCTGGTGTCCAGCATAGCTGCCTTTCAGGTAGCGTTTGACTGTGTGGTTTTCACTCCCAGCAAGGTTTGCCTTTTCTACAATTAAGATGCACTACATGACTTTTTCTCCATGTATCAGACACCCATCTTTTCGTGCCTGCCTGGTGCACTGGTTGCAGTTCATTGATCTTTTCTACATGCAGTGTTGTCCACTCGCTCACAGTTTGCAAAACATTTGGCTACATGAGCAACTCATACACACAATATTAATAAGGATTCTCATTTATCCACCAAATATCCATGTGCATATATCCTCATGTATCTGCATAGCAAGTCGCTATGTTCAACCCACTTGCTTGTTTTCAGCCTGTTCCATTATTAGCATTTCTCTCCAATACTGTAATCATGGATACTAGGAGTAACCACTTAACGCCCACTCTGAATACAAAAGCATTTCACTACTGCTTCTCTAAGAGTTCTAGTTCATACTGTGCCTAAACAGATGCTGAAGCATTCCTAAATATCTGTTAAACAGGTGAATATTTGCCAGATACACAAGAAGACCATTAAGAGAGAATTAGAGCTTGCAGGAACTATCGTGCCTAAAATGCGCCTTCGATAAGATGACACTATTTTAAGTACCACTTAGATACAAAACAATATGCACAAGCAATATTACTGCTCTTCTTTTATTGCCTTCAGCATGACAGTAAACTACAGAGAGGGAGCAATCAGTACAAGTGCCATCTCCCCTACATACCTTACTTTGCACAGCTTCTCTATTTTGTTCTAAGTCAAAGGTAAGAACTCCAAGTTAGTTGTTTGCTGCTATTTTACCAACAGAGCATGCTGGGTGCACCTGTCCTTATAGAGGTGCCGGTGTGCTGAGACACTGCAAAATACATATGAGGCGTTTGCCCTGCAAAACTAAACTCCTCAACAAATATGGCAGTGGAAGAAAGGTGAAATTGTCCTCCTTTTATAAGTGACTAATTGTATACACAAATAATGAAGTTGATAATTTGGATCCATTTGTAACAGCACATTTTCACTAAGCAGAGCTGAAAAATGCCCCGTTTTGTTCAGTTATGAATAGCGTAGATACTGGACTCTGATTTATTAGCAAGATAGCTCTTGTGAATTGCAAAGAATATTTCCATGGGGGCATTTGTTTTTTAACATGTCTCTCAAAGCCCAATACTTCAGACAAAACAATAGCATTTTCTTATATCCATTGAGAAATAGACAAGCATTGCTGCTTCTTTTTATATCCCTTAAAATAGGAATAATGCCTTGAAAAAAATGAAAGTTTAAAATCAAATGACACAATGATATTGTTCTCTATGTTGTGACCTACACAGTCTATATCCTAGAAGACTTAATCTTTTGGGGTTAATGACACTTTAGAGAGCCATCTAAAATCAAATGTCTGTTCTGCTGTTATCCACAAGGTGCCAATTGCTGTAGCAAGAGTAGATAAAGGGAAGCACAAAGACTGCCCATAATCTTTACAACCTCCAAATTTCTTACATAATTTTATTTTAATTGAGAGACAAGTTGATAAAGTATTGCCTCCTCATACAGAAACCGAATTCACCAAGCCATTTTTTCCCTTCTCTAAAGCATTTTAAAATATCCATAACAAACACTTGTTTCTGATCCACTCCTGTCCCTATCATTCCTGGCAGAAAATAAAAAGGAGGGAAGCTGTCAGGGCAAGTCTAATGACCCAAATATCCAGCCAGGGACTAGGCCTTTTTATTCTGTTCCAGTGAAGGAACTCAATTGATTGACACTGTGCTATAGAAGAACATCACCTTCAGTTTTACTATGTAAATCAAGATGTACACCAGAATGATTCCTATCCTTCCATCTTCCCTTGGTGGAGTTGAACTAACAGAAATAACACCACCACCTAACTCAGGCATTGCAAATACACTGTGGATGGATGGACGTGAAGTCTTTCATTACTGAATTAAAGTATGGAGCTGACTAAATTGATATAAAATTACTGACTTTCTGTTTTACTTTCAAAACCATTTGAAAATTGAAATGAATCCTTTCCCAGTGAGCATTTATCATCCTATTATATTCACCTGGGGGATGTTAATGATTTTGGACTACTGCCTCCAGCCCTTACCTCACCTCCAAGTGGGTATTATGTGATGGCAGTGCACATTTCATAAAGATGTATTGCTGATTATATTTCCATTAAAGAATATAGCCAAGTCTGACTTCTAATTTTCCCAGACTAATCTTCCACTGAGAGCTTTCCCGCACTGATGAGTTCATTGCAGAGAAAGGATTCCTTTCCCCTCGTCTTACAATTTACATAAATACATGTCCAGAGTGTGAGAGTAAGTTAATTAGGTTTGTTCACAATAATTAGAATACTGACACAACCTCTTTAGTTTAGCAAAGTGCTCTTCATTCAATTAACTCTTTTTGCTTCGTAGAAGCTCAATCCCCCTTTTAGCAAAACACCTCAAAAGAAATAACATTTTAGACTGAAGTCTTGTTGTACTTCCTAAAAGGCATCTAAACATGCGTTTGAAAGTACTACATAGACATTGCTGAAAAATTATAGGCTTACACCTAGTGAAAATAACAATTCTGTACTTTATATAAATTCTTTTCTTTTATACTAGTACTAAATTAACATGTAGGAAATACACTAGGGAATGATACCATTTTGAAAGCATCCCACTTGTCAATCAGATACTGAATTCAAGCATGCAGACATTAGCATTTGCACAAGGAGCAAATTTCCTTGTCCAAATGATGGTCTTGAAAGAGAAAAAGTCACCTGCCTTTCAGTTCAGCTTCTCAAATGTTCTAGTACAAAATAATAGCCCGCTGAGCATCCTACTGCCTCCAGTTTGGCTGTAAAGATAAGTTTGCTTGCTCTGGGCTTTGTTTATTCTCTTCCCAGATCTGGAATTATATTATTTGACTATTGACTTTTATGAAGGGAGATTTATACTTGTGCTCTGTTTATTCCAAGAAATGAGGGGTATGTCCTATTACTGGACTTGAATAACAGTAGATAGGATATACTGGGATATACAAAAGTGAGGGTATGCTTGAAACAGCAGAGAATTCTGAACCACACTTAGAGCAAGCAAAATAAGGGGTTCTTATTGCATGAGTCACACTAACTGCATATGGTGACACCTCCTGAATTATGTTCTAGTATTTGTTTTTAATTATTAATGTGTTTTGCTCTGTTAAGATTTATATATTTATTTTCACAGATCCATAAAGCTCATCTCACATTAGCAGCACAGATTTCTTGTCAAGGCTGTTCTGCATTCCCTACTATTTGGAACGTTAACATTCAGGTGAAATATTTGTGTTTAACCCACTTTTATATTTTCCTAAAAATGTAAATATCTTACTATAATTGCCTTCACCAAGTATCATTAAGTTCAGTCATGGAAAAAACCAACATTGTATATCCTGAAATACAAAGCTAACATGTATACAGTCCAAGAACAGCAGCATGGGGAACATGCTAATTTCCACATGGAAAGATATGTTAAAAATAACTTTACTTTTTCTTTTTTAATGTTTTCTCTACAGATATTTGCATGAATTCATGTTTGTCCAAAACTGGAAGAACACACCATACCAAGCAGCAAGGTATGTTTTCTTGTAAGCAAAGATGGTATACAACATCCACATGTAAATAATACTTTAAGAAACCAGCCAAATCCTAGCACAAACATATGGATGAATTAGTTAACCTGGAATTTTCTTCCTAAGCAGAGTTCCCAGACTGGTTCACTACTGAGATCACTTGCATGGGACTCTGGAGACTTTGGTCTCCTTGTAGCTGTGTACGTAGCCTGCTAAACGTTAGCAGTCTCTACCATGCTCTGTGCCTCAGTTTCCTCATTTGTAAGATGCTGATACTATTATTGTGTTTATAGCGCTTTGAGTGTACTCCTGGAAAAAATATAAAAGCTATATGAGAGGGATATACATGAAGTTGAGAAACAGGAGAACATGGGGTTTTGTCTATAAAGCCCTGAAAAGCAGAGCAGCACCCTTTGCAAATAAGGGCTGACACTTCAGCTGGAATTGTATATTCTACTGAAGCCAAAGTAAAATATACAACAGATGTGCTCTTCATTTTCCAAGCTATACATCATTACCAGGTGATTAAGTATGATGTTACTTTTCAATCCTGTTAGCATTGCAGAGCCACGTAAAAGAATCGTAGATCTCCAATCAGTCAACAAAACTGTCCATCAGAAAAAAAGGAGAAGAAATTAGGAGGTGTAAAGTCTGAATATCCATCACATCTTCCAATAAACATCATCAGGGTTTAAGAGCCGAGAGAAGTATTAGTGCTGAACAATGCTATATTCCCATTATTTGTGGAGTTTTGAAGGGAAGGGACAGGGGAAATGATCTGGAACAGAGGTACATCAGCCCCATTAAAAAACATTCAGCTTTGTAAATAATTAAGAACTATCACATTAAGGACCTGCCTTCCATTTCATTCTTCCTGGAATCGTAGCATATACAATGAAGTACACAGTCACATGGAGCAAAGTTCTCTATATGGACATAGCCATTTAAAAACTTTCTCTTCTAAGAGAAAATATCACATACTGCAGTGCTGAACTGAGTCTCAAGGAAGGGATCCTTTGCCCTTTAGAGGCCGAAGAACTTCTCAGCTGCAGGAAAGACTAGGCAGTGCAGGGAACCGAAAACCAGCATGCCCTCACAAAGCATCCAGTGTAAGGGAATCGTTTTAAAATTATCTTTCAAGGGTTCATTTTATGTTATATTCTTGACCAGGAGAGGAACATCACAAAACCAAACAAAACCAACCTGCTTTTATTCTGAAACTAAGCAGTAATTGTAATCCAATATTAAAAAAGAGAGGATTACAAGATAGACTTTCTATAGATTGGATAATAAATTATGAGGTTTAAGAATTAATTCTATTTTTGACAAAACGGAAATTAAGATAAACTAAAGGAATAATAATTTAATGTGATTTTTTTCAGGTTTCTGTAATAAACCAAGCCATGCAATGGGATTTATCCAAACATTTTTAAAGGAACACACTGTAATACCACAGCTCCAGTATCTTCTATTGACTTCTCAAGTTTTTCCTAGGGTTCTTAAGTACCTAACGCTTTTTTTGCATTAAAGTCTGGATTTGGCAAAGCAATAACAACATGCTTAACTGCATATGATCTAGATTTGCCCACATACACAAACACTAGGCTGATAAAAAGGCAACTCATCCCTTTCACTGTTTAGGATGCAAAGCTGAAAACAGTTTGTTTAAGAACAGAACATCTAGCATAATTAGGTCACTCTTTACATAAGCATCTGCTTAACTTTAACGGTCATATTTCACTCATCCATCTAAATCTTGGGAGTCACTTTAACTTCAGCAGGTTAGTAGTATGGAATGATTACAGCATTTTTCTAGGACTAGAATGCCAACAAAATATGACTTGGCTAGTTACACAGTGCATTAAAAGGATGAATCACTTTTTCCAGGCCCATTTTTATGGACTGGAATACACAGTAGATCTCAGATGTACTTCTTGCCTATATCATTATGAAACTTATTTTTAAACTGATTACTTAAGATATGCCCATCCACTAGTACACAGGAGATACTTGAAAAGTGTTATTTACAGTTTGCAGATCCTTAAATGAGGTTCATCCATTTAAGACGATCTCGATCTGTAACTGAAAGAAAAAAGGAAAAACTAACAATCTATTTCAGAGCTTTTTCATGACAGCTTAATGAAGAATTAATCAATAAAAGAGACATTGTGAGCATTTCACTCTTGAGGAAGAGAAAGAATGAGAAACAAAACACCGTACTGACAATTCACAGGAGCACGATCTTTCAGCTAGGGGAAAACTGCCTAGGGGAATTTCCTGAAATTGTAAAAGAAATAACAAGTAGTTCAGATCTCAGACAGCTCTTTAAAATTCTCCTCTAATTTATTATTACCAAAAGCTAATGAATCCTAACCCAAAAGCTAGCAAGGCCAGCCTTTTCTTTTCCTACAGTCATTAATGGCTATATCTCTGCAGTTAAAGAATTAGAACTAACACAAGGTCACACCACAAGCACAGAAGTCATGTCTAGCTCTGTGTTCCCAACTTTTCGGCTGCCCTCGAAGATGACACCAATGAAACTGAGCTATTGTGAATTGTTCGTTCTCCAAACACGGATAATATAATTCCTGTCCTACATCTAGGGGAAGAATGTGCTATTCTTGATTAATAACACACTGCTGCTGCCACCTATTACACAAGATATGCGCCACGTACTGGGAAAATAATGGTCAGGAGCTTGATGCCTATTTTCCGGTCCTTTTCAATCCCAGTCAGCACTGTGAGGTTTTAAGACATGGACAAGAACGTCACTAGACTCAGACCATATGACCAGCACAGGGAAGACATTACCATCTTGTGCACCCTAGACAGCCAAATAATATCTACAGAAGGTATTTCATGTGGAACTTATGACAGTGATGCTACAAATATTCATTATAGAAAAGTGCTTCATAGCAAGACTCTGCATCACATCTTTAGCAACTTGCTGTTGCCAGCAATATTTTTCTTTACCACACCTTCTCCACAGACTTCAACCTGTAGCCCATCTCTTTGGGAAGCACTGCCAGTACCAAGCAACCTGTCTCTGAGACTGCCCAGGTGCACCCTCACAACACAGACAACTTCCATCACTGGCACCTGAGCACAGCCATAATACTTCAATCTTATCTTAGTATTTTGGGTCCTGGGTTGTGGCATCTGAAGGATCACCAGGGTTCCATGTGGCCCATCAAGTGAGTTATTGCCTTAGCACAGATCAGATATCAGCCCCAACATTTAAAAAAAAAAATCTTCCCCATGTTTTATTTTTCCTCAATGTGTGGATACAGGATTGAGCTAACAGTCAAGTAACATCTCAGTTTGTGGCTGCAAAACACCTCTGTAGATTTCAGCCATGGCATCTGATAATTTCATCTTTCCTACTTTCAGTGAAAGCTGACTTTACAAGGGTCAGGCATCATACTTTCACAGGCTCCATAGAAAGCTAGGAAAAGAACAAGGGATTGCAACCGGCAGGGCTGCTGGTATCCCGCAGCCCCACATGCTGGGCCTCCTGCTGCATCAGGGTCCTGGGGGCTGCCAAGAGCCTGAGACAGACCACCCAGAGCTCTTTCAGCAGAGCTCCCAGTGGCTGACAGCTCCTTGTCAGTAAAAAGCAGAGGCTGGCTTTTATTTGCCTTTTTTAAACTTCAGTAGCAGTTAATTGGGGCTAAAATGTTACTGACACTCATTGTCTAAGTGCATATCAGGGCTTTTCAGAGCCTTCAGAAAAATCAACAAGATCAGGAGCACATCCAGTCCTTCAGTTCCTGTTTTTGATTCTCAAGCAGGTGCAACTTTTCTGTTTCCCACCTCAGGGGAATGATCCATTTGGCTAGCTGAAAACTGTATAAACAAATGCTAGTACCCCAGGAAACAAAAAAACCTGCCCTCATCTACAGGAAAATTGCTTCCAAAAGCACCCAGTGTTTGACAAATCACATGCTTTGATCAATATACACAAAATCATAGAAGCTACCAATTTTTTACTGTGGCTAATCCAGGGAACTCTGTATTGCAGCTTGGTTTCTGTAGGAGAATAAAGTGATACAGCTGTAGACTGTCAGAAAACTTTGCTAACTGTGTCAGAGCGAGATGGTTAATTAAGGAACACAGAGCTCGCTCTACTTTCCGAACAACTATATTTTTAAGGCTCTGAGTGAATAAGGTCTGTTCTGCTGCAGATAATTATTTTTAACCAGTTTTATTTACTCCCACTGCAGCCTTAATAGGTAACATAGACATAGATTATTTTTCTTTCAGTTGGCTGTTCACAACATGAACACCTACCATTTTTTTTGTCTGTATTTCATAAAATATTTAGAGAGAAAAATTGGTTCCAACAAACAAAGTTTAATCTAGAAAATGCTGTGCTGACTTACAGCTTTATTAACTTAATGAGATGAACATGGTTTTGGTCACAAAACAGTGATGCTGTTTTGACATAAGTTTCCAAATCTTTTTTGAAAAGGGTATTTTTTTCCCTATGCAAAACTCTGATAGCTCACACAAGTCAGCAGCAACAGTCCAAAGACAATGCGAACATCATAGCGCAGATTATCATGAATGCAACAGGTATCTTGCCAACTAAAAAAATAAAGCCATACTGTTTCCATGACTGGTAATAAAAGTCAAGTAAAGTCCAAGTAGGTGAATTAAGTATCACAATAGAAAATATGATTTGCTTAGTCATTTTTTAAAAAAGTTTTTGACTAGTACCTTACACTAATCAAATGCTCAACAGCAAATTTTGGGCATAAAGTATTAAGCACTTATGGTAGTTACTTTAGTGCTGTTACAGAACCATTAAGATTTAGATGACCATTGCATTAATTCAGACTGAGAAATGTGAAAAACAATATAGAAGATTAGAAGAACCAAAAAGGTCATATACACAGTGTCTAAACACTACACTGAAACATCAACTAAGCTATTAGCAAATGTTAATATATTAATTGTCCATGGCAAAGGGCACTGGATTTAGAAAAGGGCACATTTCTTTAAAAGCAAGTATATGCGGCCAGACCACCAACTGCTTCAAAAGAAGCTTTTCTTTGACCATAAATACCACTGTCCTGGTTTTCAGCTGGGATAGACTTAGTTTTCACCAGAGGCCGGGAGGGGATGCAGCCAGGACAGCTGACCCAAACTAGTCAAAGGGATATGCCATACCATATGATGTCATGCTCAGATTATAAGGGCAAGGGGAGCTGGATGGGGAGGAGGGGTCGCTGCTCGGAAAAGGGCTGGGGCATCAGGTTCCAGGCCGTGAGCAAATTGCATTGTGTATCACCCACTTTGTATAGAATCATAGAATACCCTGAGTTGGAAAGGATGCATAAGGATCATCGAGTCCCACTGCTGGCTCCACACAGGACCAGCCGAAGCAGAGCACATGACTCAGAGCGTTGTCCAGATGCTGCTTGAACTCAGTCAAGATCGGTGCTGTGACCACTTCCCTGGGGAGCCTGTTCCAGTGCCCGACCACCCCCTCAGTGAAGAGCCTTCTCCTGATATCCAACCTGAACCTCCCCCATCGCAGCTTCATGCCATTCCCTCGGGCTCTGTCACTGGTCACCAGAGGGAGGAGATCAGCGCCTGCCCCCTCGCTCCCCCTCGTGAGGAAGCTGTAGGCTGCGATGAGGTCTCCCCTCAATCTCCTCTTCTCTAGGCTGAACAAACCAAGGGACTTCAGCCTCTCCTCATACGTCTTTCCCTCTAGATCCTTCACCATCTTTGGTGCCCTCCTTTGGACACTCTCCAATAGTTTTATGTCCTTTTTGTACTGTGGCGCCCAAAACTGCATGCAGTACTCGAGGTGAGGCCTCACCAGCGCAGTCTAGAGTGGGACAATCCTTTCCCTAGACCAGCTAGCAATGCCGTTCTAAGTACTGTTGTTATTTTCCTCTTCCTTTGCTGTCCCGGTAAACTGTCCTTATCCCAGCCCACGGGTTTTACCTTTTTCTTCCCATTCTCCTCCCCATCTCACAGGGTGGTGAAGAGTGAATGAGCAGCTGTGTGGTGCTTAGTTGCCAGCTGGGGCTAAACCACAACAACCACATACTTTTAAGTCGAAGACTTATACTTAGTCAAACCAAATAAAAACCAAATAATAAGGTAAACAAAAGACAAATAAGAAATTTATTTTCCTTGGGTAGTGCATTTGGCAAGCAATACTAAGATTAATTTTCATTAGCATAAGGCAGAATATGATGAACTTTAAAAATATTATCTTTTGCCATTCATACAAAGTACAATCCAGATTAACATGTGAATGTCTATTTGCTTAGGATCAGCTTTTATAGACAGAATATTGCAAAACTTTTGCCAATACAGATAAAGTGAACTTTTGTAGGTTTCTTTGGGCATGTAGGTCAGGTTAATCTTGATGCTATTTACATAACAAAATGCTATTTCCTCCTAAGGTAAGCTTAGATTTAGAACTTGATCTTTAATTTAAAGTTTGTCCATGACTCTTCATTCAATAACAGTACCTCATACACCAGGTTTAGGCAGTATCTCTCAAATAAGTCAGTTTTAAGTCAGAGTTTCTACTCTAATAAAGTTGGAAATCTAACTTATTTAGCAGGCTGTGAGAATGCTCCATGGCTCTGAGGAACAACTTGGTTGGCATAAGGTCATGGAAGAGTGAGCCCAGGTAGTCTCTGTTGGTGTATATGTAACCAAATACAACAAAAATATAAAGTATATTTCCAGACTAAAAATCCAAGGGGAGTTAGAAGTTGTGCTTCCTTTGTCTACATTCAGCCCTCTTTCCAAAGCTGCATGATTAGGCAAAAGCAGAGGTTATAACTGGGAAACTTAGGGGTGATACGATCTCTCTACTATCACCTTGAAAAATAGTGGGAAGGGAAAGGAAATTTCCCCTCAGTTTCTGCAACGAATATTTGCCCCTGACAATTGTATACCTTTCTCTGAGGAGCTGGGCAAAGACTCTCTGAAGGGCAGTTACCACATAAGACAGACCACAGAAATTATCCCACAGAACCAAACCAATGTTTCTACCTTTTACATGACAGCAAGAGCAGCTATTTCTGTGCAGTCTTCATCTATTGAGTATAATGTCAGTGGTATAGAAACACAAAACCTGCAACACAGTAACTGGCAGGGGGCATAGTAGTAATCAAACCTTTCAAATAAAGAATGTAAAAATAGTCATTTCAACTCTTAATAGGTGGATAGGGCTAGTTTTTAATCCATATCTCTTATTCATGTATTCATTTCTTGTCTTCTCTTAACCTCCCAGACTGCAAAACAATAGCAAAGAGCAAACATAGGCTACTTATTTTATGCAAGGTCAGTAGAAACGTCAGAATAAAACAGAAGAAAAAGGAAATTGTGCATCAAAATATGATCTCAGACATATGATTGTTAATATGGAATAAGAGAGTTAGTTCTATACGAAGTCAAGGTCTTTCAAAAAACCCAAATTCCAGCTTAGCAAAATAATGATGTCAATGAGATGAAAAAAGTGGTTTACGCTCACAGGCTAAAAAAGCATGCAAATGGTGACATCACTGACTACACATCCTCTGCTGCCAAGCTAAATGCTTGTTGTGGCCTCGAAGGAATTCACTTGTTATGTGTTCACAATCATGGCTGAAATATGAATGACCTGTGCTCCCTTCAAACAAAACAGTAATTTCTAAGGGTAAGAAACCTTGCTGCGTGCCACATGTTAGTCATGTCAACAAAAAGCAAGCTCAATTGGTATGGTGTTTTTCAAGTCAGACATAAGAGGTTCACAGAAATAACAGAAGGGAGAAAAAACAACTCAATCAAAACACAGTCTGTATCATATCCCTTTGAGGGGGTTTATTGCCACTTCTGTTTGCTTTCCTTCACATTTTTTGCTCTTACTAGCTTTTCCTTGTTAATGACTGAAATAATCAAGTGATGTTTACCTACAACAGATAACATTAAACTAAATACCAAGTCACTTGTCACTGGAAAATAAGAAAAAACCCAAAGGAACAACTAGACAAAAATACCTAACACCAGCAGGAAAGTGATCTCAAGTGTGACTGACATTGTATAGCAAGCAATAAAGTGAATGGGACTTTATAACATCAGTCAGATATCAAAGTTCAGAGCTTTTTATATTGTTGCTACACATTGCTGTCTCTTTTCCATGATAGCAGATCTACAGCGCACACTCCTTTACTGAGACTTTTTTTTTCGTTTCTGTGTGTAACAAGTCACATGAAATGAGCCATTTTGTTTCAAATTATGGTCCCAAGCAAGGTCTTTTGTCTGTGAAGTCTAATGGAAAGCAATTAATCCCTGGCAATATAAAGCTTTAATCGGATGAAAAATGTCTAATCACTGTGTTTATAATCTCTTGGAGCAGAATCTAATGCAGAAACTCAGTGCTCAAGTCCCAACTTTCTTTTTTAATGAATGTCAAACCCCAACTTCCTTTAAAGTTTAAGGCACACATTAGTCCTAACACACATGCCTCTGTGAAATACCTAGTTATGACTCACTGAGACTAACACTGTAAAGTGAATGGGATTATCCTTTCAAGTGCAGGTTGTTGGCTAGGTCAGTGAACTACCATGCTGGGAGTCTTGCAAGAATTTGTGTGTTGTCCCTAATGAGAATTTCAGCATTATGAGTTCAGGGAAAGGCTCGTTGATTGGGGTTTTTTTCCCTATTCTGGTTTATCAGCTTTGTGATGTAGTAGCAAGATTTTTAACAATGATAATGCTCTAAAACCCACTACAGTTATACACACAAGAGAGAATTTGCACAGTACTTATAGTTTGAAAATTTGCTTTTGAGTTTAACCACAAATCTCTGAGAACTTCAGATAAGATATGGATTCCCCTGTTCATCAGCTGAAGTTGTATTTCTTCACAGAAGCAGCTTTGCTTCTGAAGTGACAAGCTTCCCTGATATTGTGGCAACCAGTCCTATATTTCCTTGCTATTCTAAGTAGCAAGAACAATCATTCACAGGAAAATGTACAGCTTTGTATACATCTATTAAGTTTTGCAGACAAAGACCTCTGAATATCAGTGAGTTTTTGTCATGTGGACAACTGTTCATCAGCAACTGGACTGAAATAACCAGTCTTGGTCTCATGTGCTACACATTGCACAACTGAATAGACAATGACTGAACAGTTTTCAACTCTTATTGGGGCAATCTATTTGAAACAGATGGTTCATTAAATAAAGTCTCTCTCATCCATGCTCTTTTGATTTTCTGTCACAAAGGAATCAGTTTCAGCACTTGGCTAACAATTGCAGCTGTTGATCATCAGTTCTGCCCAGTCACATTGCAGAAGGTAGAGTTCATTTGCACAACTGCATTCATTTTCACTTATTGTATTGGGTTTGTGTGGCAAGATTTTGGAGCAGGAGGGCTACAGGGGTGGCTTCTCTGAGAAGCCGCTAGAAGCTTCTCCTATGTCCGATATAGCCACAATGCCAGCTGGCTCCAAGATGGACTGGCCAAACCCATCAGCAATGGTGATAGCACCTGTGGGATCACATAGTTAAGAAGGGGAAAAAACTGCTGTGGAAACTGCAGCCAGAGAGAGGAGTGAGAATATGTGAGAGGAACAGCCCTGCTGACACCAAGGTCAGTGAAGAAGGAGGGGCAGGAGGTGCTCCAGGCACCAGAGCAGAAATTCCCCTGGAGAAGACCGCACTGAGGCAGGCTGTCCTCCTGCAGCTCATGGAGGCTGATGGTGGAGCAGAGATTCCACCTGTAGCCCATGGAGGACCCCACACCAGAGCAGGTGGAGGCACCCAAAGGAGGCTATAACCCCACGGGAAGCCCGTGCTGGAGCAGGCTCCTGGCAGGACCTGTGGCCCCATGGAGAGAGGAGCCCAGGCTGGAGCAGGTTTGCTGGCAGGATATATGACCCTGTGGGGGGACCCACGCTGGAGCGGCCTGTTCTTGAAGGACTGCACCCCATGGAAGGGACCCACACTGGAGCAGTTTGTGAAGAACTGCAGCCCATGGGAAGGACTCATGTTAGAGAAGCTTGTAGAGGACTGTCTCCTGAGGGAGGAACCCCATGCTGGAGCAGGGGAAGAGCATGAGGAGGAAGGACCAGCAGCAGAGGCAATGTGTGACATTCTGACTGCAACCCCCATTCCCCGTCCCCCTGTGCCACTTGCGGGGAGGAGGTAGAAAAAAAAAAAACAGAAGTGAAGTTGAGCCTGGGAAGAAGGGAGGGGTGGGGGGAAGGTGTTCTTAGACACGTATACTCTTCTACCAAGAATAAATGGGTTGTGCAATTGAGATCTCACTGGTAAAAGGCCTTCAAAACGGTCAGCAATGCAGACCTGTAGGAATGATTCCGTACTTGTCATGAATTTTAGCGTGTCAACTGCAAACAGTCCAATCCCAGGTACCAACTTCAGATAGTGCATATAATACAACTCCACCAGTCTTGCCACAAACTATGGATCATATTTAGTCTGCTGGGTCTTAAGCAGCAATAACTGAAAAGGAAGGCAAAAGGCAATTTTTTTCCTCCTACAGCTGACAGTTTTATGTGCTCTCCAGTTTTTGATGAACAGTAGAATTTCCTTTTTCACTCCTTCCATCTCTATTCACGTCAACTTTTTGAGCTCAATGCTGAAAAATGTCACTTGTCATATCCAGACTCTAGTAATAGTTTCATATTGACTTTCAGGCAGTTACAGCAATGCCGTTTAAATCTATATTGACTTACCTGTAACAAAGACACAGCTTTCAGTTTCTCCACAGTTTTGCACTCTCTGATGACATTATCTACTGTTTACAGTCTTAAGTCATCACTCAAAAACTACATTACACATATATGGCAGAGCTGAAGATGGATGTTTAGTGCAAATATTCCTTTGTCTGAATAATGTTTTTCATCTTAAAATCTCAAGCTGCTGTATTATATATTAGATAGATTAGGCAATAAGAAAAAGTCCCCCCAGTTTATTTTTTTTTTTTTTTTAAAGAAAATTTTCAACACATTCTGATGCTGAAAAGCAAGCTACTTATTGCCTCAGGGTAAGTACTCATCATATAGTCATGGCCTTTTTTCTGACCGATAAATGGATACACAAAAGGGCTGACACTCCATTCAACTCCCATTGCTCCCAAGGTAGTGAGATTCCTGGATGAAGTCCCCTGTCTCACTGAAAAACCTGTGCTAGCTTCCTTTCAGCAGCACTCAATGCTTACAGGTTTTTGGGGTTTTGTGTGTGGGTTGGTTTTTGGTTTGTTTTTTTTTTACTTTCAATAAGTCACCTGGGAAAGTTACTTTTGACACTATCATTCAGGTTTTCTATTCTCTTTTAACAAAAGAACACATCTTTTTAATTCTACTACTTTGGGATAGTACAAAACACGCAGCTGGTGAAGTTCACACTTGAGCTTTCTGCTATATTATTATTATTATTATTCCTCCTCACTGTGCCATTTTGTCCTAACAGTGGTGTCCAAAAGGTAAGACTATGTTAAGTCATCAGTTATGACTCTGGCATAAAATTCATCTTTGAAGGCAAGAAACTTCATGATCAGTAGCCAATAAGCAAAGACATCATTCACAGAGAAGTTTGTAGAGTTAGCACATGCTGTGCCTCCATACCGAGGTACATGCATGTCAGGAAGGACTACACTACTTGCCACTTTTCCCTTCCACTCCGCACCTCCACACCATTTCATGTCATCATATAATCCACAGCACTAACTATAGAAACTTTCTAGTAAGTATTCCTGAAAAACTTTGTGGCAAGTATCTATAAAAAGCCATTTGAGCCACATTTTGTTTGTTCACAACAGCTACGTCCATAAAGCTCCACCCTTTTGGTATCCAATACACACCAGCGTGCAAAATAAAACATGAAATTTTTCCACATGAAATAGTTCCACCTTGCAATAACACCAAATTCTACCAGATGCTAAGCTCCAATCAGTCACAATGATCTTTCTTTAATTAGTCTAATAGTTAGCCTCAAATAGTTAGCCTTTTCATGACTCAGATTGTCACTAAATGTTATTTCAAACTCACAGGTGATTGTCATGTACAGATCATTTACGTTGTCTGAAAGTGATAAATATTACCACCAACACTCAGAAATTACCTTTTAAAACTGAATAGCATCCACACTAAAGAAGTTTCACTATCCCACATTTCATAAGTAAAATGTAAGTTCGACTATATTCTCACATCACCATGTGAATATGGATTTCAAAAGTATCATGTAGATAAAGCAAAAGTAAGTTTACTTTGGGAAAATGCCTCCAGCTTGATTGAGAATTATACGTGGTGTCCCAAGAAGATGGCTTTTTACCTTAGGTCACTGTGACTACATACAAAATGTCTTTGGATATATGTTAAATCTCTGTCCTGCTAGTCTTTAATTTTATAATTAAACCAATAAGATGTTTTATCATACAAATTTGTTTCTAAGATATCCTGGATATCTAAGATAACGTGCTCAAAAAGTTATTTCTCCATTTTTAAAATGCAGCAGCCAATTTCGATTATAAAGACAACCTTTACAAAACTACAAGGTCATCTTGTGTAGACAGATTGAAACCGTAAATTACCCCTAAGTCATATCCTTCAGGTCTTACTGCTGTAAGATCCTTTGATTAACTTCAATGGCAATTTTTCACAGTTTGAGATTTCATTACAACAATTGCTTATGCTAAAAAAAAAAAAAGTCCATATGCCTTTCCAGCTAATTCAGCAGTGTTCTTGGCACAAGAAAAATGTGCTAAAAGGGCTGCCCGTGCTGCCGTTACATCTGTGAATGCTCCTGAGCTTTTCAGGCAGCAACAGTTCCCATACTGACAATTATTAACGACATCTTGAAGAATTCTACAACTATTCCGTTAGGGAAAATCAAGTATCATCACAGGATTGCCAATTATTCCTCTTTTTCTATGATACAAAGGTGCCTGTCAGTGGGTGTCAAGGGGGATACATTTAAGTCTTTTACTGTCAGATGACAGGAGTTAATATAGCAACGTCTTTATCATGAGAGGAGAAAGGGAAGCAGAAAGATGTTGGGCAGAATTTTTATTTTATTCTGTGTTAAGCACCACAAAAAAAGAACATTTTTTTTTTTCCTACAGGAGAGAGAAAACATAAAACCCATAAAAACCCATGAAAGACATCATATTTTCTCTGTCAGTTCTAGAATATACCTTTGTAAGCCTGAAGATTATCTTTTCCTAAAATTTACACCTTCAGGAATTCATAAGAAAAGTGTGGAAAAAAGTAGCAAATAGACTATCAGGACAATGTGATTACAGACAGGGAAGGTGTCAGAAGGAGCTCTCTTATCTTCCTTTTTCCATTATTTCCCTACTCATACCGCAATAACCATTTCCCTACCAATGAGCCCATCACCTTCATATCTAAGTTGAAAAACCAGACTGAATACTGTAACTCCCAGAATACAGGTGTTGCAAACCTGGCTTTGATGTGAAAGAAACCCAGGCTGAAATTGTCTAACTTAAAATGTTATTGGCACAAATGTAATCAGTTAAATTTTGAGGACAGATGTGCAGTATTTTTAATCATAAAATTCTTACATAGTATTACCATTTAAAATAAAGCTTCCTGGTTAAAGTTTTTGGAAAACACAAGAACAATAATACAATTGACTGAAACAAGCCCTCTGAGGGATTTTTATAAATATTATTTGCAATCTTCAGAAGTCATCTTTTGAGACTGTTTATTCTATTCTTTTACACTTACCACCCGTTTCTAAAAGGAAAAAAAAATTTCTCTATCCTTAGCAACACAAAATGTAAAATATTGCTTTCTTCCTTAAATCCATCCTACCAAAATCACTATGCAAAAAGGGACATTATCTGGCTTTCTCCATAAGTGGAGTTCATTTTTTGCATCACAGCAGATTTTCATCTATCCTCAATTAACTCAGGTAAACGTTTGCTGGAGTAGGGGGGCGGAACAAAATTGGTCTAACTACAGGGAAAGGCAAAGCACAAACATGTAGTTTTTTCATCCTTTTATTTAAGAAAACAAGGTGGGAAAATACAAAGTCTTACATAGCCTGGATTTTTCCGTGGAACTTTTAGGGACAGGGTGAATAATTAAGTTGCAGAGTAAAGATTTCTGCCCAGAAACTCCAGTGTATCAGCAGTCTCCCCATTGTAGTTATACTAAAAGGACTCAAAATTAGATCTTCTGTGATGATTTTCAAGATCATCGATTTTGTCCAGGAGGGAATGTTTTTTTCTGATGCTGTCAGCACTGTCTGCTGAAAAGCAGTTTAGATTGTCCTTGGCTTTATTAATTCTTTCGTCTCTTGCAGTTATTCTTGCCACTATATCAGCCAAGATCACTTAAACTGTTTATACATATGCTTTAATTGAAGGCACAACATACATTAAATGGGAGACATTACCTGCTTTCATTTCAGCTAAGATCACTTGAAGATCCATGTTTTCGATGTAGTCTTGTCTTAGATTCATTTCTGACTAAGCTACTGAGTATATTAAGATCACTACTGATGCAGAAACTCTGTACCTGAAAGAAAATTCTCAATTCATAGCAACTGAGGCCTGCAATTGATTCTCAGGATGAGAACCACAACGCTGAGCATCCAGCAAATGGTTGATTACTAGAGCCCTATAGAAAAAGAAGGAGTAAATAGAGCTTTTCCCTCCCCATTGCTATATACTAATGGTACCTAAGAGCACATTGATGCAAGATTCATGGACATAGCGTTATAAAGACTGACTGCACCAAGAATTTTGACAGCCTTGAACATGGGTGGCAGCATGCCATAACACCGTCTTCTCCTTAACATCACAGAGTATGCTCTAGCTTTTCCAGTATGTTATCCCATGCGTAGAAAACCCCAAGTCAGTAATTAGCTTGAGAAAGAAATTGCACATGCTTCTATATTGTTCTTTCAACAAAAGACTCAGCAAGTTGAATTAACTAAAGCATTTAAAATAATTAAGAACTAAAGATACAATTAGAGGTCTTTGATTTTCTAAAAAATAGTTTTTCTTCCTCCTTTGTCAAAGATTATTTTTCTAAAAAAATTGAAAATTCTGCGTGAGGAAAAATTACTTACAAATTTTCCCAGAAAGCTCTTCTATCAAAGAATCTCTTCGTACTTTGTTAAACTAGAATCAAAGTACTTCAGGTAGGTAATCTCTTATTAAAAGTTTTTGGTTTAATCTCTTAATCACTACATAACGTTTCGATATAACAAAACATAAGAAATTACAGAAAGGATTCTTTCCAGTTCTTTTCTAGACCTGGCTTCTTTGGCAAGGCTGCAGCTCCAGTGAAAGGGAATAGTAGTGATTCCTGGGAGTCACATACATAGATTTGCCATGGAATTTGTGTTCATAAAGAAACTATCACCCAGCCAGGGAAGCTTCATTTTTAGTGAATAGATGTATAAAAATCCAATTACATCTCCAAAGAAATTAATGAGGCTTAAAATAGAGTACATATTTACTGTTGGACTGACTGAAGCTTAAAAAGAAGGTAGGATTTTGATTGGGGGGGGGTGGTGTGGGGTGGTGTGTGTTGGTGTCTCATTTTCATATGTATTTTGGGCTGCCATGTTGCACCACCAAAAATCTTAGTATTTCAACTGAAGAGGCATTTAGCTAGGCATATTTGAAGTTTCAAGAAGAATATCGAGAAAGTATTCTTCTGAGAAGGTATTCTCTGAGATGACCAAAGACACGAAATCCATCTGAAGTTTCTTATCGCTGTGCTGATAGGACACATTGTCTCCCCTCTTCTTTTCTCTTGGAGACTTTAAGTGTCAGCACAGAAAGAAACTGTATTTAAGAGCTCTTCTAGTGGAAATTGTAGAGCTGATACCTGTGTTAAGGGACAAAGGGCTCAATTGCCTACATTCATGTTACAGACAGACCAAAACATATAGGTTTGATTTTCATGCTACTTTTAGCTTGAATGATGCATGACAAAGTCCTTGCCTTTCCTGTGCAGCAGTGCAGATCCGAATGCTGACATCTGCATACACATGAATGATGCAGGTAAGAAAAGTATGACTGTCTTCCATTGCCAACAGGTGCCATTGCATGGCCAGTTCATTTCATCAGACTAAAGTTTCAAGCTGGATACCTTAAAAACCAATTAGCTTAAGGTTAACTGCTAAGGCAGTAGCTTGAAAAACTATTTCATTAAAAGATTCTTGGACTAAGTATCTCTAAGTCATGATCACCTGTCAAATTTAAACTTTCTTCTTTTCTATTATTTTGACAGCTTTACATACAATGCAGAAAGAATCAAAACACCCTCAAGCTCACAAAGCAGCTAAACAATGCATTTCAGATGATTTAATAAAGTTAAATTGAAAACAGCATCAAAACTTGTATTATCTGATCCTGATGATTCTCTGAATAAAAACCAGCCTACCTACCAAAAGGCTATATTCCCTACTCTCCCTACCCAGGAACAGAAATGAAAGTCTGAAAAAAATAAAGTATCAAGAATAAAAAGTGTCTTGTCACATGTCCAATAAGGACATAAAGCAATTTTTCCACAAAAAAAAAATTCCCTTGCCACAGTGCATTACCGAAATAGGAATACATAGGTAGAAATATTAATTTCATCTTCAGTATACCTGATATTTATATACGCATGACCATAAAGCAATGCTGCATCCTACTGCTTTTACTGGTGCAGCTTTAATCCACCCTACCCACCAAAAAAAACCCAAAACATTCCCAATACCTTATTGAATAACATTGGCCCACACTCAATAGTAAAGTTAAAAATCAAAGAGAACCCCCATATTCTGATATATGAACATTTGGGACAGCTGAGAAATTCAGTTCCCTCTTTTACTGGCTTGCATGTTTTATCTGGGTATTTAAGTCCCTATGTAAAGTGAAAAGCTGCAACAAGTCGGTTAAAAATTTTTACCCTGCTTCTTGCCATAAAATTAACATCTGGAAAAGTGGTGGGAAAAACCTTTCAATAGAAAGGATAAGCTTCAAAAAGGTGATATGTTCCACCTGTAAACAGACTGTGAATACAAGCACTCCCTCCACCCTACTCTAGCTTTGACATTATAATAGTGCATTGTACCACTCGTTGATATTCTCCCAGCTGTCATCTACTTGGATGTCTTGCAGGCAGGACAGTTTTCATCAGAAGACATATGCCTAAATTTTTCCAGAATTAAGGATTCAGACACTTAAGGAAGAAGGCAAAAATAATAAAGAAATATAAATGCACTTGCAATCCCAACCCTCACACAACAATAACAAAAAATACCCTATTGTATATTTGCAAAGAATATTAAATAGTTCTCATGCATACAAACTTTACAGGAAAGCTTGGTTTCCCTATAAAAATGATCCTGGAGTTTACTATGTTTTTTTTCCTAAATTTAGGTATTCGTGTAGTTTCCACAGTGAATATTTCAGAGAAGCCTAAAGGGGATATTACATAAGAAAGGAAAAAGTGAGAGATTAAAGATGTGCAGCCATGAAACCAGATATATCATAGCTGGGGAAACAGTGTCCCACTGCAGGCACACCTTGGAACACTATTTTCCCAGAGCCGTCTGTACCCCATACAGCTTTGCTTGCATTTGCCTCACAGAGCAGCATCTTTAAGTTCCAAAAAAGACTGCCCGTGTACACCAATAACACCTCTTTTCTTCCGAGTGAATGCCTATGACTCTAGCATGGCGTAGGACCCTCAGCTCAGCTCTCAAGTGAGTAATTCACAAAGCAGCAGCAGTCTGTGCTGAACTGCGTGGAACTCAGCAGGCAGCAAGAAATCCTCCCGAGAAGCATGGTAACACTAGCCCAGTTCAGCTCTGCCGAGTTCTTGTTAACATATTTGTGCTCTGCACTTTGCAGACTATTGCACCCTCTGCTCACGGACCCATCACTGTGGTTGATTTTTCTTTACAGCTTCAATCTGAAAACTAGTCATGGTCTTAAAAAATCTGGTAAAAGTGTATATATGTCACCTACATGTACTGACAAGTAATTTTGAATTCTTAGAAATTTATTATGAGTCAACTTTTTAACATCATAGAATAGTTTGGGTTGGAAAAAAGCTTTAAAGGTCATCTAGTCCAACCTCCCTGCAATGAGCTGGGACATTTTCAACTACATCAGGTTGCTCAGAGCACCGGCCAACCTGGCCTTGAACACTTCCAGGGATGGGGCATCCACAACCTCTCTGGGCAACCTGTTTCAGTGTTTCACCACCCTCATTGTAAAAAATTTATTCCTTATATCTGGTCTGAATCTACCCTCTTGCAGTTTAAAACCATTACCCCTTGTCCTGTCACTACAGACCCACTAAAAAGTCTGCCCTCATCTTTCCTGTAGGCCCCTTCAGGTACTGGGAAGCCGCAATGAGATCTCCCTGGAGCCTTCTCTTCTCCAGGCTGAACAACCCCAACTCTCTCAGCCTGTCCTCACAGGAGAGGTGCTCCAGCCCTCTGATCAGCTTCGTGGCCCTCCTCTGGACTCGCTCCAACAGCTCCATGTCTCTCCTGTACTGGGGCCCCCAGAGCTGGACGCAGTACTCCAGGTGGGGTCTCACAGGAGCGGAGTAGAGGGGCAGGATCACCTCCCTCGACCTGCTGGTCACACCTCTCTTGATGCAGCCCAGGTACATGGTTGGCTTTCTGGGCTGCAAGCGCACATTGCCAGGTCACATCCAGCTTTTCATCCACACCCTGAAGTCTCCTCTGCAGGGCTGCTCTCAGTCCCTTCATCCCCCAGCCTGTATTGATACCAGGGTGTAGAAAAGTGGGGTTTGAATACTTTATTGTGAACCTCAAAAGTCAGCAGAAATGAGTGTGCCTAGTTATTTCAAGCTACTTTTTTTTCCTAGTTTATTCCTCCTGTCATTCCTAGCCTGAACTCAGAGAAACATCAAGAAAAGTAGAAATATTAAGGCCATTAAGCCAGAAAAACAGAGTTCACTATAAAGCTTAACCACAGGAAACAAGTATTTTATTTTATAACCTCTGTTTATCATGACTGTAGAATAGGGGCATGAGTGACATCGCTGATCAGGCTTCAGCAATTCCTCCAACATCGAAGAATCTTTGAAGATGATGGCACAAAATGTGACTCTTGTTCAAACAAGCTTGATCCTAAACTGCTACACAGATCCACTGCTTTGCTGCAGGTTTTCTAATGCATAAATAGTAACACTTGTATCAACTGCTCCAAGTGTTAACTGATTTCTCATCTTTCAGTAAGTATTACAAAGTTTTGTCAGGATAAACAAAGCTAAGGTTTTATAGGATGTAAATTTGGCTTGGCTTTATTCAAGCTGGTGTACTTCATTCATCATCACCGCAAGGCATTTAGGAACTGGAACTTGTCATGCAGAAAGACTTTGGCACAATATTTGCTCTTTGGAAAGGGTTATGTCTGTAGCCAAGAGATGTCAGGCTAGAAGGAATTTGGGTCATTGACAGAGAAGGATGGTTTGACATAGCATGAAGAGAGGATGCAGGGAACAAAAGCTACAAGCTAGAGCAAACTCCCAGTGTCAGAACTCATTCCCTATTCCCATTTGATTGTGCCTACCTCACGTAGAACCAGCTGGTTTAGAGGAATTCTTTGCAACTACCCCCATAAACACACAGTTGCTTTGCTGTTGGGAAAGTCCCTCTCCATCCTCAAAATGCCTAAGTCAAACACAGAGTCCAGAGCACAAGAGATCCGAGTATCCACTTGAAAAACAACAACAACAAATGCCCAACAAACTTTTAACTGAAACTGCAGCTATGTTCACACTCCATATATTTAAATGCTTTTAAGACTGTACTGTTAGCTGGGTACCATAAAAATGCCTCTTAGCAACAGGATACCCAAGTACATTATAGATTGGATGTATCAAGTTGTTCTTTAGTTATTAATTCATTTCACTTTATTGACACAGATGAACCATCTTCTTTTTGTTTATGTATAACAATAAATATAAAGTCTTGGCTGACCTTTAGGCTGTCACTCTTGCTGGTATAATAAAGATTTAATGAGGTGGGGTTCACAAAGCACTGTGGGAACTTTATGTTCTACTGATGTTCATTTAGTAAGACATGGGGACATCCCATCTGGCCTTCAGCAGGTCTTTTAGTCTCTAAACTTCTGCTGTACTATTTGTTCGTTAGAAAAAAAAAATGTTAACTCTCAGCAGTAACTCAGAAGGTTTCTTTTAAACAATTAATAAAGCAAGTGAAGCAAACAATCACTTAAAATGCTTTGGCTTCTTTCATTTTGGATATTGGTTGTTTGTACCTACCAAATCCAGGCACGTTGCTTAAGCTATTTGCCAAGACTTCTGGAAAGATCCTCCACTGTGTTATTTCAAACCCCTCTTTTGTTTTGCTCTTTACTAGTTCTAGAATTCTGGTTTGGGATTACAGTGAAGCCTGGTGAGATCTGTCCTGTGGGCATGTTTAGCAATTAGACACCAGTTGTAGCATACAAACTGCTTCCTTATCTGCCACAGCAGTATTTCAGCTGGTGCTTTGCAAGTATGCCAGGATTTTCATGGGAGAGCTGCCACAGATGTCTCTGCTGAATCTTCAGTGTTATTGACTCTGCTAAGATGGTATCTCTCAATAACAACTCATGCTGGAGCCAAACATTTCTACAAATTCCCTTTCCTAGACTCTGTGCCTCACTGCTGCTTGGATGACCTCATTAGGGTGATGAGCAGCTTTTAAGGGAAGTAGAAAGGACTGTTTGTTACCACTAGTAATTTCTGTATGTTTTATCAGCTACAGGATTTTCTAAAACTTCTCTATAGTTTCAGTGTTTCAGAAATACATCATCGTATAGGTATTTTCCTCCTCATCCATAGCTTTCTCAAACTTCTAAACTGGGAACAGGTTTTCTGAGATTATCTTTTGCTTGCAATTACTTCCATCCTCCAAAGCTTAATGAAAATATACTTCAATTTTAAGAAAGTATTATCATACTAAACCTCATATTTCGAGGAATAGTAATTTAATATGGAAGCATGTAACTGTCTCCTTGTGCTACGTGTTATCCAAACAAATTGGAAAACAACTGTATTGTACATTTAGAAGGACTGTTGGGTAGAGGCCAAGACAAAGAAAGGCAGAATAATTGTGGAAAGACAAAGTGGCTTTAAACCAAGGTCACTCAGCAGATCTGTGGCAGGTCCAGGAACAAGGAGAACTCAGACTTTCTGCTCACCAGGCAGTGCCCTCGATAAAACATGGAAACCGTGTGTACACATTAAACAATTCCCCTAACCATTTCCTTATGAAGTTTCACACTTTTTTATACTAAAAATTCAACATATCATCTTGACTTCCCATCTCTATGACAAATCTTTCCCTCATCCTCACTCTTACCACCTACACTAGTGTGGCTTCACTACAGTCCTAGAAAATCATAGAATCACAGAATGGTTTGGGTTGGAAGGGACCTCAAAGATCCTCTAGTTCCAACCCCCCTGCCATGGGCAGGGACATTCTCCACTAGACCACGTTGTCCAAAGCCCCATCCAACCTGGCCTTGAACACTTCCAGGGAGGGGGCCTCCACAACCTCTCTGGGCAACCTGTGCCAGTGCCTCACCACCCTCACAGTAAAGAATTTCTTCCTAACATCTAATCTAAATCGACCCTCCTTCAGCTTAAACCCATTACCCCTTGTCCTGTCACTACACCCCCTGATAAACAGTCCCTCTCCAGCTTTCCTGTAGGCCCCTTCAGGTACTGGAAAGCTGCAATGAGATCTCCCTGGAGCCTTCTCTTCTCCAGGCTGAACAACCCCAACTCTCTCAGCCTGTCCTCATGGGAGAGGTGCTCCAGCCCTCTGATCAGCTTCGTGGCCCTCCTCTGGACTCGCTCCAACAGCTCCATGTCTCTCCTGTACTGAGGCCCCCAGAGCTGGACGCAGTACTCCAGGTGGGGTCTCACAAGAGATGGGTAGAGGGGCAGGATCACCTCCCTCGACCTGCTGGTCACACCTCTTTTGATGCAGCCCAGGGACATGGTTGGCTTTCTGGGCCGCAAGCGCACACTGCCGGCTCATGTTGAGATTCCCATCAGTCAATACCCCCAAGTCCTTCTCCTCAGGGCTGCTTTCAATCCATTCCTCACCCAACCTATAGCTGTGCTTGGGATTGCACTGACCCACGTGCAGGACCTTGCACTTGGCCTTGTTGAAAATTCATGAGGTTCGCACTGGCCCACCTCTCCAGCCTGTCAAGGTCCCTCTGGATGGCATCCCTTCCCTCCAGCATGTCGACCACACCACACAGCTTGGTGTGGTCAGCAAACTTGCTGAGGGTGCACTCGATGGTTCCACTACATCACAACAGAAAGGGCAAACACCAAGAATGACCAAGTGTAATCACTCTCCAGATAAAGCATCATATGAGGGTTCAATATTTTTCCAAGTTTGGCTGAGTGCCTTTAAATGCATCAGTCTTCCATCATGCATAAACTCTTTTAATCCCAGTTCTTAATCACTGATAATATTTAATGTGTTGCCGTAAGTCCCTTATTGCACAGTTCGTTATAATGCTAATCATCTCTATTATACTGGTATAGCTGGGAGCAAGCATGGCATAAGTTCTTCTAATACACAGATTTTACTTTTTGCATTAGATCTGAGGTTCATCAAAACACCAATCTGGAATTCACAGTTCAATTAATTTTTCATTTTATTTTAATGGTCTTTCTGCAAAGCAACTCACTAGCATTTGTTTTATTATTACTATAAACTTTCACTGCATGGCCTCCCCAATCAAAACACATTACAAGAAAATTTCTTCTCTTCCCATGATTTAGATATGGTTTAATGACAATAAATGAAATATTATATTATGAGAACAATCCTCCTCAACAAACAGATTAAATTCTTAGAGATCCAGAGCCAGAAAGCATTTTCAACTCTGTTACTTTAACAGATCTGCATTCACATAAGTCCTACTAGTTCCATGCAGTAAAATCTGTGGTATATATGAAAGCAGCTAAATATGAATAACTCAGCGGGATAGCATTCTTGTGAGCACAAAATTGAAAAAACAGAATTTCTCCATATCTTACTTTCGTTAGCTTGTCAGTGGTTGTTTAGGAATGAAAGATTCCCTCCACAAAAGAAGGTGTGTACATACCAATACAGAATTATCAGAAACAAACCCCCCAGCTTTCAAGGAGACTTTTCAGTCTTTAACAAACCTCCACCCACAAAAACTCCTTTTGCATATTTAACAGAAGTACTATCTATTTAGAATGAACAATTGCAATGCAAAGATGAGCCTAAAGTAAAAAACCTGCAATTTAAAAATCCACAGCACTACAACATTCAGAGTCTAGTCTGACTCTGTGCAGCTTGAGGTCCTCTTGAATCTAGCAGCAAGTAGTTGTGCGTTTATCTACGGAACGAAAATCCCCACTTCGCAGCATCTGAAGTTAGTTGCTATCAATGACTATTAATCACTCTGGTTGGGTTGACGGAGTCAGTACTATTTGACTTGCATAGCTGCAATATGATATCAAATAGGACTAGACTAAGGAAGAGAAAATAAAGCCACCCATAGATCAAGCAGCTCTCAGACAACACAAGACGGAAGTGTAGTCCGATCCCTCTTGACAAGCTTGCCTGATGGTTGCAAAGTACTTTGTGTGTGTGCTATCTTCTAAAAGGCATTGAGAACGCTCTTACTAAACAATACATGCACAACAGAAGTCCAGCCCTTTCCAAATGGCACTATCCTTATTGAGACTCCAATAAAAGAAAAAAATGTTTACATTGGAAATTACTGAATCGGAGAGCTCCTATGGAATGAAATATACAGATATACATATACAAGTTAGTGGTTTTGATAGCAGCTTGTAGTCAATTAACTGAAAAGGCAGTCCAATAAAACTGTCTCTAAAATGATTTATGGAATTGGCAGAGATCACCATGCCCTTGAGCATGTATGTAATAGTTGTAATGAAAGGGCAACATCTCCCATCAGCGCTGAGCTGCTTTCTGCCTTTAGAAGAGACTACATTGTCACTGCCCCTCCCCTGGTAGTAAAAGGGAACAAAGTGTCTACCTTTCCATTCCCACCTATCACTCTCTTTAGAGAATGCAGTGTAGCTCTTAAAGTACTTGCCAGGTAAACTTAAAAGTCAGGAAAGCTTAACATTTGTAGCTAGTCATATTTGGAAAGCAGAAAAGGAGTTTATCGTGTATGGGGTTCAGCATAGCCAGGCTCTTAACAGGGAAGGCAGGAGAACCTCATCCAGGGAATCCTCCCTCCTCCACAGCCAGCAGCATGCCAAGCAGATGACTGACCCTTCGCCTTTCTCCTGGTGTGCCTTTCTCCTACCCCTACCAATTCTACATGCTTTCTCCAGGTGAAAACAAGAGGATCCAAGTGTTAGCTAGGCATGCTGAATAAGGCCCTTTACACAAGCAGGTGTTAATTTCTTCAAATTAAGCATAATCAAATTATTAGAATATCCTGACTTGTTTTCAATATAGTTCTCCATCTGAAAAAAAGTTGAATCTAAATTCTGCAATTCTCCTCTTAAGCTCCTACTACCTAAGTTCTCAGTAATGTATTTTCCCTCATAAATTTGACATTCTATTGGATCAAATGAGCCAGAAAACAAAGCTCAGAGGGAGAGGATTTAACTCCAGCTACAGGATCAGCACAACTTTATATACACCTGACATTTTAATCTTCTCAGTTAAGCATAAACCTGAGCAGGAAAGAAATATAATTTCCCAAACTAATTTCCATGCACGGACATCAGGGAAGAAAATCTAGGCAGATGAAACTCACAGCTGTTCACCACAGGTTTAACTCTAGATTCCTGTTTATCTACATGTCAAGTACCATAGCAAGATCAAACATTAAGATTGCCCTTTAGTATCAGTCCCCAGGCCCCAAATCTTCATGGAGTGATCAGACTTACTGCCTACCTGCAGAACACCTCTATCTCAATTACAGCTTCTGTTAACATGCTTTGTACAATACCTCCTGTGTAATGATGTGGTCATTTGTTTTTCTTTTTCCCCAACTGGCAAGGACTCCTAGTTTGGTGGTTTTGTTAAAGCACTAGGAATTACATATAAATGCATTATGGTCATGATGAATGTAAGGGTTAATTATATAAACAGGTTAAGAGGGTTTGTTTTGATCAATTTGCTAGAGAATTGCATGTTGATAGAATTTTACAGCTTTATCAGAGTTAACACACAAATCAATACACTTTTCTACTTGGATATTTCTTTCTCTCATGTCACATCCAATCATTATCTAAGATAATAGATTTTAAAGATGAAGAGTTCTGTTCCTTGTGAACCGATCCTTCTTCCAAGCTTGATTTTTCTGTGAAGCCATAATGATGGGTTCAATTCCTATAGCAACCTACGCTGAGGTTAAAACACAGCATTGCAACTTCATTGTACTTTAAAGTATAAATAAAAGAATGTATATTAAAGGAATGAAGTCTTCAGAGATCTACTTTGCCTGTTAAAAATGAATAAAACTAAATAGAAAAGTACAGTATATTGCTCTGTGTATAGTTTCTCCCTGAGAGTCATGACCTAATAGGTTTTTCATGATATCTAGAAAATGAGTACAAATGGATAAACAGGAATGCTGTAAAACAACATTAAGTTAGGGGAACTAGAAAGTACTTCGGTATTCCTGGCATTTGAGAAACTCTGATGTGATAGATATTGTGATGATCAATGCAGAAGATACTTTCACTAACAACTGTATATTTCCTTACATGTTAGAGAAGCTGAGTGTCTGATGAACATAGCTACTACCCCACTTGGGGTACCCTGATGTAACATCAAATGTGTAGATTGCAAAGAGAAGCTAGAAGGTAAAACAGAACATAATCACTACTGGCATGCTAAAAATCTGTGAAATAAGATGATCAATGTCATCTAGAATCTTCATTTTGGACCACTGCAGAGAACAGAGGCCAACCTCATTCTGAGCAAAGAGCACAGCATTGCATTAAGGACCTTCATTGTAAAACCCAAAAAGACCTGCTCATTCTTGTCGAGATGGTTTTTTTTTTGTTGATTAGGTATTTTAAATAAAACCTTTTCATTTTACCCTACTAATCAAGTAGAAGAAAGGCCAAAAATGAAACCTGAATAAAAATCAAAGTTCCTAATTCAGGGAAAATTCTACAGTTGTGCTTAGAAAGAATATGAGTTCTTGTCACTGGGATTCTGAAGCTTGCTGGGAAAGCCTTTTTTCCCCACTTTATAATACTTCCATGTTATTTGATAGGTAGGTGCTACAAAGAAAAAATAATGATTTTTCATAAGATCAGCATGTAAATGTTGCTCAGGAAGATGCCTCAAAATATTGCTTGCTTATTAACATTTAGTTCACTAGCTTTTGTGTTTACACAATATTCCAAGAGGAAATATGAATGCGACTAGTGTAATACTTCCCAACATAAGTGTTAGTGTCATTCTTTTTGGAAAATATCACCATGATTTTGACAAAATTATTGATTTTTATTGGCAAGGCTAATTAAAATTCCAGTTTTACCCAGAGCAACGGATGCTGTTTTCTCTTATGGTGACAGACAAAAACAAATGCATGGCACTACTATTAAGCAATTTACTGAGATGGGAATCAGTTTTATTTCCACCTATACAAAACTACATTACTCATTCATAAAAGAATAGCATAAAGGAAAACAAATACAAAAACCACTGCAGCAAAGAGTCAAATGCCTTACAAAGATGACAGATGTATATAACCTTATTAGGCACACGGACACTATGTTAATAATTGCATTAACACATATACAAAACACAATTCTATTCTGCTAGAACACTATTAATTTTGTCTGCTGCTTATAAACGAAGTAGTTCTCTTCCTCACCTTCCAGAAGAATTCTAATTTTCTTTCTGGAAATAGTCATCTCCTTAAATAAGCATCTCTACCTTGCTACGCTACAGTCTGATAAGGGACTCCAAGCCAATATCTGACCTGTGTCTCCAGAGCTTACTTCCTAAAGGAAAGGCATGCATCACATCAAACACTCTTGAGAGACTGCAGTTCTTGAGCAAGTCTGGTTCAGGAATAGGAATTCCAAGAGTACTTGCCCCCATCTGTATCAGGATGTGAAAATTCATCCCGCAATCAGCATATAAAACATTATGTGTTTAATAGAATATTTAACTGTATATAAAAGAAAGCCTGCAGGAATGACATAACAGCACATAAAGTATCTTTACAGATTTTCTGTTTTCAAATACATCCAATTTCAGAACCTGTTGCAGAAACATGGACAATAAATGATTTTATTCTTCCTTATCCACGTTGAAGAACTTCTTTCTCATTTAAACCCAATTAAACTCAGAGTCTAATTCAACCATTCTAGAAGTATTTATTATACAATATAAATGCCAAATTGTCAAACAGACATGGGCTTTGCCTTGTCTCATAGACAATAAAAATACCTCAGCTGATAAGCTGGCTTTTAATAACCTTCAGTCTATATATTCATTGCTTAAGGCAATCCTTCAAGAAACTTTGGAGAGCAACGAAAACAGGAAAGGGTGCATTTCATTCAAAGCTAAATAAGTTTAGTTAGCTTGGCAGCAGCAATAGTACCTCTTTCCAGAGGGGTGAAAAAGTAAAGATTACCAGCACAATTTCTGAAGCTCTACTGACTACAAGTCAAAACTTAAATTTACTTATACTCCTGATGATCCTGTAACAAGATCATTACTTCATGATATATAAACAAATACTAAGTAACACAACAACAAGAACTGCTTTACATTGGTCCCAGTAGACTGATACTCTTCCAGTTTCAGAAATACAAAGGAATTCATCATACAGCTGGTAGTAGGTTTTACAGGGTTTAAAGTACTCACCCAATTAATAGAAACTCATTTCCATTGAATAAAAAAGCTACTAACAAACACAGTAAAGTACTTTGAACAAGTAGTAGTATCAGATAGATGTTGGAAAAAAACCTGAGTGAACAGAGAGGGAAAAATAAATACCCCAAACTTTCATATGCAACTCCAAAATAAAAGCACAAGCCAAATGTCATAATTTTTTTTTTTTTTTTTAAACATACAAACAGCTTTTATTGACTGCTGCGCTATAGCACTTGCTGCTGAACTTCATTCAAATATTTGTATGGATAAATGACATCCATAGCATCATTCAATTGATGCTTAAATTTCCATTGGAGCAGCAGCAGTGAATCCAGTTCCTAGTAGCCATGTCACCATGAGTTCTGTCACAAAGCAGCTAAACTCATCACTACTCAGAACAAAAAAAAAAAAGGTGGCAAAAAAAGGAGAGAATAATAGTCTTTGCAGTGACAGAGCTGCTCTGCCCTCATTGAAACCTGGTAGTAGGGTGGCCTGAGAAGAAAAAAAAAAAAAAAACAAAACCACACCACATTCTTTCTGCCTACCAGAACTCATGCATACTGGGAGAAACTTGATTCCTCTTTGTCAAACGAGTCCAGTAAAATCAGACCTTATTCAGCCACAGGAATAAAGTGCAAGGGCAAATGACAGAACTAAACTAGTTTCCACCTCCCCTTGAAAGCACAGTTTTAATGCACTACTGCCAGGCACCCAACTGCAAGATAAGAAAATGCCAGCAGTCAGTACTTATCACTGACTATATGTCACATACTGCTGGCTCCATTTAGATCCACTATGTAGGACTGGATTGCACAATTTTTGCTTCTTATTCTCAGCTTTTCCTTTTGATTTGTCAGAAAAATTCAAGACAGACTCAAACCAAAGTAAATTCAGCAAACCAGATGTGTCAGTTTCAAGCACAACAAGAGATATGATATATCCATTTGCAAGAGTTAAATTTGAATGTTTGAATATATGGATTTATATCTACTCTTACAAATTGCTTCCTATCCATGTACTCATCCTGAGAGCAAAAATGGAACCATTATTAATCATCTAAGCTTTACTACATCATTATACTATGACCAGGAAGACACACTGGGTTTGATTAACAAGAAAACTCTCGGATCAAACCTCCAACAAGTAACAAGTTTCCAAAACATTGGCCTTAGGGTGCTCTGACCATTTTCTTATCCTTCTGTCAATCACATGGAATTTGGCTGTTTGTACTCTTGAGTACCTGACCCTATATATCTTGAATTCCCTTCCCTGTAACTTTCCCTTTTCCCTTGATTCTGAGTCTCACCTTCTCACAAAACATAAACTAACACCTTTCCTAGACGGGCTTATCTTCAATGCCAAATGGCTGTCCTTCCTACAGGATAAGGGAGAGGCAGAGTTTCGCCCCTGACTTGAATTGAAGATAAGGAATAAGAAGCTCTGCAGGACCAGATCTTAAATTCAAACAGACTATGGAAGATTGGGGAACTACCAAATAGGAAATAATACCATAAAACAACATATGAAATGAGATAATTAGCATTTAGAAAGGTACATAAAGTACTGTCTGAAAGAATTTCATCAAAATCAGAAGGTACACAAAAAAACCCAAGCCACATTAACTTCTAAATCCTGCAAAAATTGGCCTAGAGTACCAGACAATGGCAAAGGTTTTTTTATGCTCCAAGTGGTATATAATAGCTCAAGAATGATTCAGAAACAGAGGCCAGTTAGAAAAGGCTGGCATCAGTTGCATCACATTTTTTTTATAGGCAATTAGAGTTTAAATTTACAAACCCAGTGTTCTTCCTGATGTTCCAGATTTTGCACTGTTTGTGAAGCGTGACTTCACAAAACAAGGGCAGCACAAAGCTCTGCTCACACACAGTGTCAAGGCATCAATGAACTGCATGGGAGTAAATCCTTCTCAGTAAAACTAGCCTGCAGTATCTCAGCTTCATGTACAAGTTGCAGCATTAGATAAACTGTAGTATGACACTGACAGCAAAGTAGTACAAATAAGCATGCTAACATGTGGAGAACAGTCATCACGGACTGGAGAGAAAATAGAGCAGAATTTATGGCAGAATGAAACAACACTGGGAGCAGTGGATAAGAAACAGAGCTAGATATCCAGCTATCCAAGAGAAAAATTAGGACACAAATGAAGCCCTCAAGAAGTTCATTACTAACAAAATATATTTGTGGGGTTTCTCTCTCCACTGAGACAAACCACTTTTTTCATGTGATACAACACACAGTTTTTTGCATGGTGGCAATATTGGCGTGTCATCACTGCAGTACATCGGGGATGTGCGAAGCTGAGTCCTAAAGCTCTTCAGCAAGTGTAAATGGGAAGTAAACATGCCCAGATCCCTAGCAACAGGGGAACACCTTAACTTACAACGATAAGGCTCTAGAAGCTCTAAGGCAAGACTAAAAAAAAAATGTGATTTCTGAACAAATGTAATTTCCTCTAATCCCTCTTGCAGGACTTTTGTTGGCTTAATTATTACATGTGTCTTCTTACCCCACCAACACGTCTTATCTTTACTTAACTCTTAACATACCTTGAGTGTCTCAAGACCATTCATGGGTACATACAGCCTGATTCTTCATCCTCAAATCAGATATTTCTGCAAGTGTTCAAGTCCTAAACAAGCCATCAGGTTTGCATGCACTTGACTCTGAACCAACAAATTAGCATGCAGACTAGAAAGACAATAAGCTAGGAAAAAATGCTCTTGATCCATTAAAACTCATTCCTCCCATGTGATTTATTCATGTAAATCAGGCAAAAAGGTAGGATTCAGAGAATTTTAAAAGCTGCTAGTCAACAAAGTATGATTGACAAGAAAAAATAGCTGAATGTTGATATTGAATAATAAATAAGTAGGGATCAAACAAGACTACAGAAAATTCAAAACCTATAGAAAAATCTAGCATGCAACCTTTACAAATATGATCTTCTATGAGTGCAAGTTAGACAGAAGGGTACCTAAGTACCTTCTAAACTTAGTATTTCAAGCACATTGACATCCAGTAGTTCTGTTTGGACTCAACTCAGTATGACTCCAGCAAAAAGTTGCTTCTAATGTTAACAATTAGCTATCATCAATCTCTCACCCAGCTTTGAAGATGATACACTAGGGATCAGTTTGGCCCCAGAACTCTGGTAACAAGCCCATGAAATCACCACACACAAGGAACAAAACAAAAGCCCTAAAACCAACACCAAACAATGAATCATTAATGCTCTTTCTGAAATGTGTTAGAAATATCTACCAAGAGAGCTTTCAGCAGATGTCACAACGATGAGCAGTTAAATCACAGGATGAAACCCATCTACAAATTTCATAGTTTCAAGCAGTGAGTTTCAATAGGCAGCTGTTCAGGTTGTCACTTTTCTTTACCCTCTGCAAAATTTCCATGGCTCAAAACCAGAAAGCATATACAAATAAAAATTGCCAGTAACATTTATACTAGCTGATGTGCTACTACCATTAATTTTCCTTATCATGTGTTATTTCTCAGTACACAGTGTTAGAGCTGACAAGATATATTTCCCTGGCTGTTGTCCTGTTAACATACTAATTCAAACATATGACAGACCAGCTTTCATGGCTCTGGCAGAGACACTGATACTGTATTTCTAAAAAAAAAAAAAAAAAAAAATGTTTCTGGCAAAAAAGTGGTAGCCCTAGAAGTTGCTGGATAAAACACAGAGGAAGGAAACCATAGCTAGGAAAGAAAAACAATGGATGTAAAGACGGGAAAAAAAGCATATCGTTCTGTTGCTGAGTTCTGCTACATCCTTAAGGCCACGGTCAAATCCCACCCTATTTGCAGCCGTATTCAAGCAAGTGCTTGAAGTAATTTTTCTAGACGGTTTACACATTTGTATTTTATCCCAGTTCTCAACCTCCCAGAGTGCTACTTATCAAAGAAGAAAAGCAAGGTTTAGAAACACTAAAAAAAAAAAGCTTTTGTAGTGTATTTCAATTTTGATGGGTCTGCTAAAATTCCTTCCTTCATCTTTCTAATAAAATCTCTACTCTGCTAAGAGGACTAATTGAGGCAGTGTTTTAGATACAAGATGCCTCTTGTGTAGATATACAAATGTAAATCGCCTTTACTGAAATGAGTCCTTAGTCATTTCAGAAGTACTCTGTCTTTAGTGCTCTTTATTTTAGCCAAGCTCCAGGAACGACACCAAACAGTCTCTTTCTAATCATATAGTTTTGTTTCTCTTAAAACAATGCCAAAATAAGTGGAGGCAGAACTTCTAGAAGGAAGAGACAGAATAACTCAAAGAAGCCCTTCGAATTGCTAGATTCCTCCTTGCCAGCATCCACCAGCGTGCATCACTAGTCAGTCCAACGTAATTCATTACATCGAGCTATTTCTTTGGTTGCATTTAAACCATCCCATCACTGTGGCAGTTCCCTCCACTAGTTTCTGCCATCTGAAAGCAAGACATCTCCATTCCCTGCTTCCATTTTTTATCAGCTCCAGAAGACTGATTGGACAGTCTAAATGAAATATACCATATAAAACATATTCTGTTTCATATTATACTATGTTTCTTACTGTTAGATCAGAAATATTGCATTATCCATTAGAAAACCACTTTAGATTATGCTTAAACTATTACCAAATAAAATGCCTCTGAAGAGGACTTTAAGCAGTAATCACATTTACTGTATTTGCTCCAGCCTCCTGTATGTAATTTCATTTGCTCCAAAAGCAGCACTACAATTATTGTTGGGAATCAATGACTTATACAGTAACTTATTAAAAAAAAAATCAACTCTATGTAAGCTTCAGCACATATCACTGATTTTCATATTCATTTTTTCCTTTAAACAGCTTTAATGTCACCTAAAGTCCTTTCCATCTGTCATTGTCAGGTGTCTCTTAACCACCCGATTTTAAAATCACTTTTATACCTCAATACCTTTCAGAGTTTCAGGCTGTCATTACATTCTGGGACTGACAGAGAGCACTGCCATCAAACCCCAGAATTTCAGCAACCTGCTGCAACTTTGCGAGGAGCCAGCAACCCTGGCGTCCCATAGCTGCTTATGCTACACTCTGACAATCCAATGGTTTGGTTTTGGTGGTTTGTTTTTTTTTTTTTAATTTATTTTCAGATCTTATCAGAGAAGAAACAAAGAAGCCTATGTAGTGGTAAACTGTTCATTGAAGTTAATTTTACTGACTTATTTGCATACATGTGCCTAAGACTTGGGCTATTACAGCTATGAGAGAAGGGAAACACTGGAGCTCTCGGGCACCTGTCAAGGCTGGTGCTCACAGAGCAAGGAACCCCAAACTCTGCCATCCAAGGGTTGAAACTGGTTTGACTGGTGGTTTCTGCACTGCTAGCTGCAGAGAAGTGACAGTGAAAACAGCCAGGTTCTCAGCTACGTGCTGGATAGATTTCTAAGTGAATCGGGAAATCTGGTTCCCAAGGAAGCTCCCCAAACCGAGTGTCTCGAGTAGCCGAGACTCAAAGCATTCCTGAAAGCTGATGTTCTCAAACAGAATGACATCCCCCTGCCTGGTCTGCTCGCTGACTTGGACTGATGTTAAGATACATCAGAAAAGCATTTGAGAGCAAAAAACACACATAAAAATATGGTGACATTAAAAAGTCCAATTGAATTCATTTTGCTCATTTTTGTACACTCCGTCACTGCCTAAATCACTGTTCTGTGAACTAAGCTTTCTAGTGACAGAGCTTGGTTAAAAACTGGGGAGCTTTCAGTCATTTCTAGAAGCAGTGGAAATTAATGTTCCACTTGATTCTAGCAATAGAGAATAGGACACGGGAGGAAATGGGTTGTGCTTGGTCTCAGTCATTAATTAACATGGTCATTCAAAAGCCACTTTTGAAATTCCAGTTAGAGAATGTTTTCTGACTTATTTGTGAAACTGCATTTAACTGTATTCTTCATTTTCCTGTTCTTGAGACAATTTTTCTGCTTACTTTACATAGCTTATCAGAATATCTAATAGAGAAGACACTAAGGGAATATTTAATATAAAAATATGTTTTAGTGGAAACAAAAATTAGTCAAACACAGATATAGGAACATATTTGGAAATGATATGACAATGTATTATATGTACTATAACTGGAGGGTAGTAACATTGTTCTCCAACTTCAATACTGTTTGCTTTTGAAGAGCCCCCAATACCTGTCAGAAAGGTACTGACGCAGCATCTGCTGCCATGTTGCAGTTCACGCGGACAGATAGACAATCCACGGCTGCATCCTCTTGGACATGCCTTTACCATTTGAGCTTGAAATCTGGGATCAAAAACTATGTGTCTATCCCAAATCTTCATTCAAGAAATAAACCGGTGCACACTGCAAATGCTTTGCTAATGTTAAAAATCTACCTCTCTGTCTCCAGAGTAAATTACTGACCATTCTTCTCAACAGCCTTCCGAAAAACAGGGGGAATCAAATAAATACAAACTGTTTTAAAACAACAAGTCCTCTGGAAAATATTAGTTTCTGTTACACTGATGCAGAACATGAACTCAGTTACTGTGAAATTGTGCCATTTGTAAGCTATTTTCTCTGGCTGGCTGTACCAAGTCCCTGGCTAGGGGAGAGGCACAAGAGAGCTATTCAAAAAGTAATTTAGCTCCCGGCTCTTGGGAAGCAAGCCCCAGCTATCAGCCTAACTTACTCAAACAGGAAACCAACAGCAAACGCACCTTCTCAGATCCCAGCCCTGGCTGGTCTGTGTGCTTGCATGGTGCTCTGGGGCGTGCTGGGACTCTGCACTTGACATGCCCGAAATGCCAGAGCTCGAGCACCAACCTCAAGTGCTGAGACTGGACACCTAGACATGAGACAGCCTAAGGTCCTCCTAGAAGTTCAGTGCTAGAAATATTGCCCATTTTCATACGAAAGCAGACAGAACACGCTGAATTACAGACATAAGTGCTCCTACTCATCTAACACACCTCAATTTAAAATACTCTGGTTTGTACATGTATTTAAGGGTGTTGAAAGAAATCCCTATTCAAAGCATTTCTCAAGAGCTTGGCATAAGCGTCCCCATTCATCAGTCTGCATCTTCAGTTTACCCCAGGCTTGCTGTCCATTGCCAAAATTACTGCTGTTAAGATGTGCCCATCTCTTCCTCGGAATGTCACATCTTATTGCCCAACCTCTGCACATGAAGAGCTATTTCTATGGATGACATGGCTACATCTGCACATCATCAACATTTTGTTGCACAAACAGATGGATTTGATCTTGCTTTGTTCGCTGCTCTTAACACAAATTTGTACAGTTGAATCCTGCCAATAGACCAAAAACTTTGCATATACATGCGCGGATGGACTGAAATGCAGTTTCAGGAGAACTGGGGACTCAGAAAGGAAACTGCATCAGCCTTACACTGCTTTTAGTATTTGTTTTCTGTGGTTTTATCTCAGGCTTTCAGTTCTTCACAGGCTAACATGTCCTACCAATGTTGTAGTACCACAGATTTCATTAACGGAAAAAGCACCAGCACCATATGAATGAATAAAGATTACTCGTGTTAATAAAAGTGGTGAAAAGAGCATTCTACCCTTTCATTAGACTAGAAATTTATTAAATTATCCTACTAACTGAATTTAATACGTTCTTATAATGCTTCCTTAATTCTCGTTGCATATTCAATTTTTCCAATACATTGGTAAATTTCTTGGAAGAAATCCAACTGTTTCATTCAGTTCTGGTTTGTTTTACTTTTGCAGCCCTGTCACATGAACAACAAATTTCTTTGGGGCAAGTATTTTCAGCTAAATACTACAAATGTTCTTTCTGTAAATTTGGCTTCCAAAATGAAAATAGTTCCCATTTATTAAATACATACAGAATTATCTCAGATGTCAGTTTTATTTTTATGAGGTATATTCTGAAATAGTTGGTACCTAAACACCAAATCTGTGCTTTAACTCATATTCGTATTTTTAAAGCCAGAAGCCTAAACTCCAGCACCCTAGAACCAAAGGTTTGACACCTTCAGGGCAAAGGCCTCTGCTACATAGTACAGAAAACAACATCATAATGAAACAATTCTCATTCATCTCCCAGTTGTTAGCTGCCTCAGCTTAGCAGACCCTGTTAACCTTTCTAATCAGAAAATTATTTTCTAAATATATGCATAAACACAAAATGATGAACAAAACAATAAGACAACAACAGAAAAGCAAAGTTTCAACCTCTGCTAACATCTGGCTTAGTTTAAATAACTAATAACTCTATTGTAATTATATTTGCAATATTACTTGAAAAGCTTTTTTAGTGATTCCACCAGAAGGGAGTATTCATAACACTGGCTTAATGGGAACCCTTGAGCCCAACTAGATTTATAGTAAAAAGCAAACAAACAAGCTTCATGAACCCTCCGGGGAGTTTTTCACAGCAAAATGCATTTATGGTATTGATGCAGATAAGCATCATTCCCAAAAGCCAGTCCTTTTTACAGTCAAAGAGTCTTTTCTGCAGCTGAATCCAAGTGTTTTGTACTTTCAAGTGATTTTTTCATTCATCTATCTGTTTTGGTAGGCTGGCATCCCATAATTATGTTTTAATTAAATAATTGCACAAGGTAATATGCAGTACACATAACAGAGTAATGCATGAATGAATTATTGTCTGACAATACCTAGAGCAACATCTTAATGGCCTGAGTGAAGGAGAAAAATCAGGAGCTGGTATCAGGAACAGACTAAACAATAAGCAAAAAGCCCAAAATAAAATTAGGAAAAAAAATACATGAGATTTACTGGCAGTTCTATTTGTAAAACCTTGCAACAGTACTCACAAAGGAAAATGCAGCAAAACAAGAGGTGCACAGTTGCACCCTTGCATGTTTTCCACTTCTGGTGAGTTTACTTGCTGTTTTGTACTTGTGTGTTCAAACTGATATAGGAGAACCTTGATTATGGAGTAGAAAGGGGTCAGGTATTTTTAAATTTCTTTTTACATGGTGACCTTTTCAGTATTTAAAAAGAAAAAAAAGACAAACCCCACAAAAAAACCAACTTCTACCCAAAGCACATCAGACAGAGATCCTATTATAGGCACAGTCTTATATTTTGTTGTGCTGGGGTGATTGTCTCCCTGTGGCAGCTAAGAGCTCATCTGATATTAAAGGTGTATCACCAACAGAACACTTATAACAAAGGTAAGAACATGAATAATGAAATAAAGAACAAGAACCCTTAGTACAACTGGAAAAAACTTGTCCATTCTGACAATTTACTTTTGTAACACCACAGCCCCACGTCAGACTACTTATTGCCATATCCAAATATGAGAATTAGACCCTAAGATGCTTGACATCAATATATCAAACAATAATTTAGGCAACAGCATCCTGAAATGGGTGTATAGAGACAGCCAAACAACTATGTTCTACTGATTTTACAGTCACTAACCACCAGCTTGGTCACCACGCTTGCTCACACTTATACCTTCATACATAAATAACATGTACTTAGTAAAATTTTAACAAGGTAGGAAATAATAGCATAAGGGGGTTTATCTTTGGTTGGATTCTCAGGCGTGTGGGGGTTTTTGCTATTAACTTTTTCACTGAGACTGATAACGCATTTCACTTTACAACTGTGCTGGGCTATGGGAACGCACACAGTTACTTAACGTGTCAGCAGGCAGATAGTAACTTAGGAAAACATTTGAGTCATGTTCTGCCACGTACCCATGCAAGTGACTGAATAATCAAAGCAAACAGTAGGGTAACCATGCTACGAATGACAATATTCAAATATGCCAACTCCAAAGAAATAAAGATAATACATAATGAAAGAAAAAATTAAAACCCTCACACATTTTACATCTTTGTAATTCATGCAAAAGTCATCAGTTTCTTTATATGTTATTTTGTGTTTAGACATTTGCAGCTCTATAATGAAGAAAGGGCTGTAAGCAGATACTTAGCCTGTGAAGTCCGAGAGCTGCCACCCATTCTGACACATCAGTTCTTCCACTCATATCTGAAAGGATCTCTCTGTTTAGAGTGCTGTGAGGAAATTTCATCTCTCTCCTTTTACTGGTCAGATAGTAGATAAAACTACAAGCACTTATTAAGACGTGAATTACATCTAGATACAGAAAAGCAGCAGAAATACAAATTTCTCTGCTTCGCAGAACCGCAGAAAGTACCGCAGAGAACTTGTTGGTCTGACATCACTCAGAACATCTGATTCTTTTAGAAGTTAATGTTACACTTGATGTTTCCTGGAACCCTACCATAATTATCCAAAGCAACACCTGGCCAGCTCTCTAGATTTTTACAATGTCTGAAAGAAGTTTCCATCCTCCTCTATTTTCTTATACGCATACAGCCTGAGCCCTCCACGTAGCACCGGTTTCTAGAGACTGTCTCTCCTTGGCCTCTTGGCCTTTGTCTCGCTCAAGGGCAGCGGAGCACAGCCAGCTCAGTGCTGGTGGTCAGCTTCCAAGACCTTGCTCAACTTTTCTGTTCTCTTTGGAAGATATGTCAAATTTTCTTGCTGTGATTAATCCGTAAACTCATCATTAGTCTTTTTCCCATAAAACTATGAAGAGTGGCAATATTCATAAGGAAGCACTTTATTGTTTTACTGCTGGTGCACCCTGAGATGTAAAACATGAAGTGGACAGAAGTGCAGAAAATCAACTTTTTATCTGAAAACACAATACCCTAAGTAGAAATACCTGAGTTGATATCTGAAAAATACCAGTTCTTAACGAAAACATTTTTAGAAAGTCAAAAAGCTTTTGTCTTCTGGGGAGGAAGGGAAGGTCTAAAAGGACCTACTCTTACTTTCAAAGATTTTTATAAGATTTAAAGAGACCAAGGGCAGAAGATCTTCCTGCAGGTACTCAATGCCAAGATTAAAGAATAGCATACATATCTTACGATAGCAGTGGTAATGAAACTTCAGTTAAAAATTAACTAAAATTTAAATAAGAACCACCTTCAATTACCTCTCATCATAAACCATTTGCCCAAATAGGCAACTTGAGGTACACAGAGATGATGATACTGAGGCTTGTTCACTCCTCCTAACTATCGAAAGGCAGCTTTACTCGACAAAGAAAAATAATATCTGATATCTGCTTAGCAGATCCTATCTTCTTCTTGCAAGACTTCTGAGCCACTGAATAGAAATATATAACAGGAATGGAAGTCTTCACCCAATGCAATTAACTCGTGCCTTGACTAAATCCATCTCCGAAACACCAGACTAAACTAAACAGTACAGCGATGGTTTTACTTCTGTACTTCATGTACTTCAAAACACAGCTGTCAGGACATCATGTTAACTCTATCAAAAATTTAGGAATTCAGTTGTCCTCCCTTCCCCTGTTTACTTGGTGACTATATTTTGGGATCAGTCAAGTGCCTAAAAAATTTATGCTAAGTTTGATTTCAATCCAATTCCATACAATTATCATGATCTTAATTTGTCATACACGGTCAGCTTCCATTACTTAAAAGACAGGGAAAGAACAGAGACACAACTAAATGAAATATTGGCCCAAACCCAGATCACTGAATCCACAGACTCTTCAGTTTTAGAGTATAATCCAGGGCCCATCTAATCTTTTAGTAATATCAAAAGCCCAAATTCAAAAATCACTGCATAGAAGCCTGGAAATATTTTTTGAGACTGAATTAATCTTTCCAAGAACAGAAATTGTTGCATTTCAGTCCTCATTTATTTATCTGTCACATAGAATTTCAATTGCCAGCATACAATGGACTAGGGAACATAATTCACAAGAGATATAACATCTTGCTGCTTTACCTTTAGGACAGTACTCTTGTTCTTGGGTTGTTAAAGGGATACTCAAGGTAATCTATCCTCTTTTTCTTTACAGTGGGTTTTAGCAGTTTTGTAGTGCATAGCTCCAAATTTAAGCTTTTAGTCTTGACAGCCAAAGTGAGGACCGCATTCTCCAACATGCACATCCTACAAAGATTCACAGGTCGTGTACAAACCCTTTGCCTTGTTTTGGGCCTGTAATAAGGTACTACCCATCCACACATGAAATGGCTTAAATGCAAAAAGGCCGCATTTGTTATAAACTGTATTTTCTGACTATTCCTTACTAAATGTTTAGCATAGCTTTCCCTTTTTTCAAGGGCATGAAAGCAGAAATGCACACTAATTCAAGAGCAAAAATATTGAAATATGACTAGTCATTCCAATGACATAAGTTTTACATACCATTAAGGGAAGCAAGTGATTTTGGTTTTGTTTCATAATTATTTTTTTTTAATATACTTATACAGCTACTCTATCATGTATTTCAGACACTCTTCTTCAGGAACCAAGAGGATAATCCTGGGAGAGAAAATATTAAAATCCAGGTGGGTTTTTTAGGCATAAAAATTTAGTTGTAAAGTTACAGTGCAAACACCTACCCCTGGGAGATCAGAGAGAAATTTGACTAGATACACCAGGTTTGGAGCCATTTTGAATATAACGTGCAGCAGCTCATATTGGATGGTTTTTATCTGCAATGTATCAGTTACAGACGTTCTTGTCTCAGCTTGTTTTTATGTAACAGGAAATATTCCAAAACGACTTAGCATTGTGCTTTCTTACTTCTCTAACTCTACCTCTCCTTCATTGTTTTGCAATGTACCCTGATTAAGCTGTAAGACTTAGACTGTATAGGCTAGAGTAATATGAACAGGTACTAAAGTTAGCAAAAACCCAATGGCCTCTGGGGAGTACACAAGCACACTCACGCACACACATACTACACTGATGACATGCTCCTGAACAGGCATTCAAATATATTTGTTTTATTCTAAATCAAGACTATATATTCTTAGACATTATAATTTTCCTGCACCAAAACCAGTTCTCAATTCATATGGAAAGCACTATGTACTGGCTTTAATATTTCTAAACAGGCGAACAAAGTAACGGGAGAAATTGATTGGCAAATTTCTCTTCACCTCCTACTTGTGTTACTCTCTTCATTCCTTCCTCTTACTTGTAGAAGAAGGTTACACAGCCATCAGTTTATGGTAAACCTTTAAAAGCAGGTATGTCAGATGAACGGAGCACTGTCAATACTCGAGCTGCCTATACAGTGACATCTCTAGTTAATGCAAGAGAATGAGACCACAAGTCAATCTCCAAATTTTAAAAGGATGATTTTACAGAGATGATTAGCAAGACAATATTAACTTCTTTGAGTCATTTTCATTTCTTGCTGAAGTCTATTATTGACTCATTTAAACTGAAGAGAAAAAATGGACAAACTGGTCGACCAAATGAATTAAGTAAAGAGAACAGTTGTGACTTGGCATCCTACACCCTGAAAAACCAAAGAACCAGCTTTTCTTCTTGATTTCATTTGCTCTGTTCCCACAAGTGTCCCTTCCTATCTTCCATAAAGGGAAAATCCTGGCCGCTCCTAAGCCCACGCAACCCACTCTGCTTCATTCTGCTTAGAAACATCCCCTGCGATCAGCAAACCTTGACCCTAAAGTCAGGGCTCAGCAAAAAACTGCTGGCATTGCAGAAACTGAGGTGCCTCCCTCAGTCATATAATCTGGTTTCTGATAATCACGTAACACAGCACAGCACGCCACTAGAAGGTGTGCTGAGCAAAGAGCCTGAGCCATGCTGTGCTAGAGCAAGTAGTGCTCCATCGCTATAGAAAACAAACAAGTCAGAGTTTAAGGTAAATCTGAAACTTCAATTTAAAGAGCTGAGCTGATGTTAAACTCCACGCATTAACAGCTAAGTTTCCATTAGCAGCTAAGAGCAGAGTGTAATTATAGGTAAGCTGAGGTAAAACCCACCAGGAGCAACAAAATCCTAAAGCACACCCTAATTCCAAGTTAAAAAGCCTGCCAGAATCACTGCATCTGTAAGGTAATTCTGGACTAACTGAAGGCAAGGCATTGATTACAACAAAGCAATCTCTTGGCCTAGCCACATCCCAAGATGTTGTCCCAAGATCCCAACATTTCTAAGACTGAACTGATAGCGTAGCTCATGAGCATACAGACCTAGCACAGGAGAAAGGTTTCACACGTGCCACAAGACTTGAGATGGCTCTGGAGTTTTGATGGAGAACCAAGCTCTTAGGACACTCTGCTGAATTAATATATGAAACATCTCACTAGCACTGTGAGACCATATTGCTAACATGCATAGGTGACTGTGTCAGCTACATATCGTGTACGTTTAGGTCAGTCATTCATAGCACACTGCAAAATTGGATGTCGATATTTGTAGGTTACGGGTCAACTGTATCCTATGCCAAGGAAAGCCAATCATCCATAGCATGTTGTATGCCAAGGCATGTTGAAATCTGTCATTTCAGTAGTCCTAGCAAAGCATATCCGCACACTGACAGGACCTATGGCTGGCTGCTACTTCCATCTGTCAATTATATCACCTTCAAAAATATTAAAATGCAGAGCATTTTTGAGATAATATAAACAAATATTAACATATTTCATATTAGCCATAGATCATCAAAATATAAAAATTATTAACCTCAAAACAATAATCTTTGGAAGATGAGAAATTAGCATTCTCTTTAATGAAAAGCATAATTTTTTGCTTTTTCCATCCATTTCCAGAAAAGTTCAAATACTTCTTCACCTTCATCAAAAACAGTTTTTCATATAGATCTTAAAAGTATTAATGAAATAAACCAGGAAGTCTATAAGTGGTTCCCTCAATAATCTATTAGCAACAATTAACTTTCAATGAAGTCATCAAGCTCTCTTTCTCAAGGCTTGGCAAAAAAAAAAAGTAGGTATCAGAATATATCAATCCAGCTTCATCCGGATTTGTTTCTAAGTGAAAATAAAATTGAAAATTTAAAAACAAGAATCCATACAAAGAAACCTCAAGCTCCTGTGAAGAAAATAAAGCTTAATTTCACCCCTCCTCTGGCCTCTTCAAGTCTGCAGCTTAAAATCTACCCAAAGAGACTTTCATTAAGAAAGTAACATCACTAACCAACAAATAATGTCACTTAAATGGTAATGCTAAAAGAAGCAGTGAAATACTGAATAATCACTGGACGGTATTGAACTTCAGAAGGAATAATGAATATTTGGAGATATTAACTTGGAAATTTATAAAGTAGCAGCCTGCATTTGAAACCTAAGCATGTCTTAACAAGGAAATATATCTCAGACAATGTATTACCATATATTCTTCATAGAAGAGGTTAATATTCTACAGGAAAACATTAGCAGACTTGCTTTAAGGTATTCAGTCACTATTACTACTGAAAGTTTACACCATCTCTGTTACGATCACAGAGCAAAACTTCTGTGCCTAAAAATCACTTTTACATACCCTTCCATGCTATTAGAAGGCACAGCTCTCTGTAGTCAAAACTTTCACTGCAAAATGTTATTTCAGTGGGTGGTCTGTGAGTCTGTCACTAACAATTATGCTGTAGAATAAAAATAATTGAAGCAATTTCAGTCATACAAAAATGGGCTTGCTTATCAAGAAAAGCTCCAAAATGCATTTTCTGTAAGTACCTTCACCAATAAAACCAGCAAAACACTGCGTATGACACCAGGCAGAACTGTATCCAAAATTATCAAGGGAAATGCCAATCACAAAGCCAGTTTTATTTACCTTTTTTTCACCACATTACTACCAAGTTCAATCACCTTAAAGAAGGCCTGTGTAGGCATAACAAAATTAATTTCTACGTTAATACAGAAATAAAGGACATCTCCATGCAAAACATTTTTTAAAAAGAACTCAAAGCACAATTAATTTCAGATAATTTTTAGTGTTTTTATGATACTGACATTTTGCTAAAAAACCAAGTCGGAGGAAACAACAGAACAAGTAAACTATTTAACAGGCAAATCTGATTTACAAGTCAGAAACAATTTCTTGTTCGCTAGTCATCAGAATTACCTAAACTGCAAATCTCTGATTCTGTGTGAAATGCTACTGAGGGGTGAATAACACAATGAATATTCACTCAAAAATATAAATGAATTTGTTTCCTATCCACATTCATTTTGTTTACTTTATACAAATGTAAAAGGATGTCAAGCATCCCCCAGAGTATTGTTCACGAAAATGAATTTCAGTTTCTGTGTATGAGTTCTTAAGGGAAGCTACCATTTTTTGAAAACAGTATGTATGCAACTCTTCCCTGCAGGATACTTTTGGACAACCTTTTTCATTGTATGAAACAAGAACAGTACAGAAACCTCACCTGAGTTTATCAAAAATACATAATAGTTTAAAATTTGAATAACAACATATCTATGAAAAAAGTCTGGTTTTCAGAATTACCCGTTCAATAAACTCAATCAGCTGAGGACGACATGAGCACTTTGTACACAGCTCTACCAAGACAAGATAAAGAAAAATACATTTTTCTGCCAGCTGTATTCTTTTCTAAAATGAAATGGGAGAATACCTGGCTGTAATCTTAATCCTTAAGAGAGGTGAGTGAGGTAAGATAGCTGAGTTTCACAAGACTCAAAAATAGGATGGTGACTTTTATGTATGACAATTCCCCAGCAGAGAGCTCAACACAAAGGGAGATGGGAGTAAAAACTCCCTAACTGGCTTGATTTGTTCATCAGCATTTCTTACCATTAGAAGCACCTTTGTCTTTCCTTCATATTTCTCCAAGCAGAGATAGTTTTACAAGTTGAGTTAAATGGGGGGGTTGTGGCACTGAAGTCCTAACACTAACGTTAGTAAAAGCAGCGCTGGTCAGCATCACTGCAGGATATATCACTGCTTCCCTCTGCCGACACACCACTACTGGCTTCGGACGCCAGCTAGTTCTCCACAGCACTGCTCTGCCAAGCCAAAAAGCGTGACTGGGCCACAGAAAGCAATGTCCAGCACGGTGCTGCATCGTGCAGTTCTGAGAAGTAAAAAAGAACCTCAAAAAATTAGTTCGTTTCTGCTGCTCATGAACAAAACAAAAGTGTGAGGACCACTAATTTTTAAAATGGTTCAGAGGCAAAGCGAACAAAGAAAACTACTTATGGTTGGAAATTGGCAAATAGAAATGCAAGAAAAGAAAGTCACAAAATCCTTTCTCTGGTTGTTTCCTGACCGACGCGAGGCTTAGGCTGGCTGTTGAATAGCTTGGGACAAACACAACCATTTTCTCTCTTCTGTTCATGATGATCTGTGGAGGACCAGAGCACCGAAGCATTCCCTACAGAGCAGTCACTGGATGCAACTCTCCCATATAAGGGTCCAATCCAGAGACTTTGCAGAGCATGTACTACCAAAGCTGTACATCATTATTTCTGAATCTATTGCTTTTGCTTCTGCTTTGTTCTAAGACAAGAGAAATGCTAATTTAGGTCAATAACCCATTTGTGCTAAAGCAAAGTCCCAATATACCAAAGGCTACCAAACGTATACTTTTATGCTAACAGTATAAGCGATAGTGCTGTTTTACATTTAACATTTTACATTTCCTTTCAACTTCAGCTTTTTAAAACTTCAACATTTACAAACTTTTTGAATCAAGTGTCATCTAGCTACATTTAATTCCCAACCACTCTCCAAGTTACTTACAGCCACAAACCATTTCAGGATCAACTAACCTGAAAAGCACCAACTGATATGTCTGAAACCTTTCTTAAATGTGCTGATGAAACACGTGCGAGTACATCCGCACACGGCACAGGGTACAAAAATCCATCCCGGAGCATCCTTAACACCAGACATCTAGTGACAAGATGGTAATGAAGAAGAGAAGTATTCTGCGCTCCAGAGGTGCCCTTCCCACGTGCCGGTAATATGCTGCTGACAACTGACAGTACGCACGCAGCTCTGACCATAGGATCGCACAGAGATCGCCTCTTCCTCCCCCAGGAGATTTTTCACTTAACGTGCTGCCAGCCGTCTGGCTCCAAAGGGCTTCAGGTTGTGAACTGGAAGGTTTAATTCCACGCTATGGAGAAAAACCAGGCACATGGCTAAGGACAGTCTAACTACGTACTGAACGCCTCTGCCTGCTGCTCCAGGCGTGTGCCGCAGAGACCATGACAGCCCTCCTCAGCAACGGGACCGAGCTCACAGTTTCAAGAGCAGATAACAACTGCAGCCTCACTTGGCTCAGCCAAACCCTGAGCTGCTCTTTTTCTGAAGTTTTTCTGCATGTCCTGGCCATGTAACACTAGCATCAGACTGATTTTAAAATGGAAGAACAAATTTCACTTCTAAATAAGTAAAAAAACCCCTAAGTTTTATGCCTGGTGTTTTATCCTTTGTCTAAGGAGGAAAAACATACAACAAAGTAGTTGGGGTGGTTTTGAACATCACCAAGCAAGGCTGGCCAATTACACTTCTCCTTTCTCTTATACATAAGACTCATCCCCTATATGCATGCAAAAATATTTAGGAGGGATGCTTCTGACATCTGACAGAGGACACATCAATATGTCTTGGACGCTTGTTCCCTGGCAACGGGGCTTTTTCTATCAGCAACAGGAAGAAGAGCAAAGCTTTTCCAGAGAGAAAAGAGTACAGACATGAAAAGTGAAAACAGTGTCATCCAGTGTCAGTGTATCCTTTAGTCTGGATGACAAAAAAAGAAGTCTTGAACAGCAAACAAGTTTTATGCTACAGATCTTTTAGAAAAACGGCCGCTTTAGATCTTCACAGCACTGGCAATGTAGTGACTTTAACCAAGTCAGTTTGTGGACATCAAGATAAAAAGAACATTAAAACCATCTTACAAGTAACTATTTAATTAGTGGATTTCATATGCAGCTCTAAATCACAGCCTTTGACTTCAGGAACAGTTGCATGTGTCATAAATACTTATTCTGGGCATTTGAAACGTCCATAGGGGAAAAGTTATTATTTTTCCTGTTTATCTGGTCCCAAAAGTTCTAGTACCAGGTCTGTGCATCTGCCTGACAGCTCTGTAAAAAATCACTTCCCAGGTCTGAGCAAAACAATTCAGACATATACTCAGTTAATTTTAGAATTACCTTTTTAATGAAACCTTATGATAAGTGATAAAGGAAAATGGGACCATTTTTTCCCCAATTCCACCACACCCCCCCCCCCCGCATCCTTGTTCATCTGTCCCTTCATTACATCTTGCTTCATCTTGTAACACACACTAGCCAGGAGTAATCTTGCTGCACTCTGGGTGCAAATTTTGCCTGCAGCAAATGCCTGGGACGTTCATACCGGCACGGCGCTGCTCCTCGCTTTTTCTTACGCGCAGTCCTAAACTATTAAGTGACTCAGGCACCAAAGTGCTGCCTCTCTCTCCCAGTTCCCTAAGCTCCTGGCCACCTTGGTTTTGCTTTAAACTTCAATTGGAGTTTAATTTGTGTGCTAATTAAATGTGCTCCTGCAGTGTTATTGACTACCGCAGCTTCATTTAAGTGATTTGCAAGGGGGTCCTCAGGATCTGTCGAAGGGCTCGTTTATTCAGTTGTCCTTCAGCTCTGTCCTGGAGACGGTTAGAACAACCTGCTGAAACCCTGAGATGCTGCAAGGCCTTTCAAAGGAACAGAAAGGCATTCGGGAGCTGCCCAGGACACGGAGGTCACAGGAGCAGGGAGTAAGAAGGACCAAAAAACCTTCCCCTCTGTTACTGCTCCAGACATTGCAAACTGCCAGAGCCAGCTGCAACAGAGAATTAAGGAAATTCAAAGCTTTTTAGCCCAGCCTTTTAGGAACTAATGCCTAGGCAGTCAGGCTGCCTCTGTGTTTCTCCCAAGTATTTCTAACCTCGTTGCTAAACGTCATTGAAAATGGCCAAATAACACTTATGAGTAATAAACCATTATATTCCTACAGCTTTTCACAAAACAGGTGCCTAAACAGTAGAAAGTGACTTTGCAGGCTACAGCACAAGCTGAACTTTTATATGGTACCAGAAATATTTCATGAAAATCACAGAAAAATACTTCGGTCAAAACGCCTTCTCAGAAAACAGAAAATCTATCCACGAAAACAAGTGCATAGAAAGTCAAGATATACTACTCTTGAAAAGGAGTTTTTCAAGACAATTTCTGCTACACAGACTGATCACAAATATTTTGCAGAAGTGGGAGGAAAAAAATACAATTAGCATGCAAGTGCCAGAGGAGGGATATCCAGAAAAAAAACCAGGCAGAGAATAAATACACTTTTAAAAATCAGAGACAAAGGACCTCTAAGATGAGGAGAAAAAAAATATTTATAACTATCTCTGAAACTCTTCTTTGCACTCGGGATGAAGTAGCGGGTACTGCAAAGTGTTGCCCACAGCATTTTCTCTTCTGTCCTAGGAATAGCTTGCACGCATTCTGAAAAGTAAATGGAACTACCTGCTAAAAATTACCTGTCACTCCAATACTGATGCCTGGGAATAGATACAAAAGCGTAGCTAAAATTCTGAGCTTTGCCTCAAGACTCTGACTGTTTTCACAGGTTTACTTTCCTACATATTCTCTGGATGTAATTTGTACCGTTGGATCCCTTTGTCAGCCAAAACGGCAGAAATACTTGGAAGCACGTTGTACTTCATCCTACTGGAATCCCATTTTACCACCGTCATTTGTATTCTCCTTTACGATCCAGTCTCCCGCCAGCGCAGCAGGTAAGGGATGCATCTGTGTAAGTGAACAAGAGTGAGTTAGAGGACAAGGATGAGCACCGCTGCCCTCTCCAGAAAAGCCAGCAGCGGAGGACAAGCCGATGCTGTGCTGTGGTTAGCTGTCAGAGGAAACCAAGAGAGGGAAGAGAAATGAATAAAAAAAAAAGAAGTGTCTTTAAAAACAAGTTAACAGTTGCAGAATTCTGCAGTTCAAGAAACAAAGAAGTAAGTGCCAGGAGGCAGAGATTCGGGACTGCTGGATTTTGTAGATGGCAGGAAACATGTCAAAGCAGCTGAACCTGAGCGATACCACCCCTGAAACAACGAGTAGCCTCAGAACGTCCCGATGTTCTGGCCTGAAAGGCACGATTGCTTACTCTTAGGCTTCTTTCTCACTCATCCGGAATCTCATTTAGGTATGTCCCCAATCCCCTTCACTGCCTTAATGTTATCTCAGGATCTGATATTAGAATAAACAGGGGTTATGGACCATGGACATGGGTTGCAGGTCATATCAGCAACCTTTGTCTTACATGTTAAGGATTTTTATCATTCCTCCTGTAAGATCAAGTCAAAAGGACAAAAAAGGCAATTCAGAAATAAGATATACAAGTAGAAATACAAACAAATACAAATTTGCATCTTAATAACTTTGTGATACAGAGCTCAGCATAACTATTTGCATTATTTGCTCTGTATATCTCCTTGCTTGATGTCCCTTACCCACTTGTTTAAAATACATTATCAAATATAGAACAGTTACTGGGGAACTTGAGGACTTAGATTTAACAGATTTCACAAGTTCATATATATATTCATATCATATCTAGGCCAAAAGATAAACCAGATAAAGGTTTTCTGTCTTATATGATGACAAACAAAAAAAAATTGTGACAACACAATTAGATCTATAGATAGCAACCCAGTCACCTTCATAGAGAATATATACAGAACACATTTATTATCTTTCTATGCACACAGACACACACTGTCCGTGTCAGGGTCCCTTTACCAAAAACAGAGGGAGAATTAGCTAAAATTTAAAAGGACAACAGAGATTCAAAGGCAAAAGACAGCCTGCTTGAGGAGGGAGTAGAAGCAAATTATAGAAAGACAGCTTGACTAAACTGGGTGAATTTATATATTCTGAACAGTGTTATTTGGAGTGGGAAGGTAAATTGCAAGAAGATAAATTGATAAAGAACTATGGCTTCAATTTTCAACTTGTTTCTTAAGAAATTAAAGTTTTCAAATAAAAACTATGGGTGCCTATGTAGAAAAGTTATTTTGCATACTTGTCCCCATCCCCCAATAACAACATGCTTTTTACTAAGTTTTATTACACCTTTCCCCCCAAAAAAGGGAATGTAGCTTATAACAAGGAATATAAGTTTATTTTCAAATAAACTGAAAGAGTTATCTAGCCTTCAAAAATGAACTTTAGTAAATAGTTCCACCTTTGCTCCAGTTTTCTCATCTGCAAAGTAAGGATAATGACACTTATCTCTCTTGAGAAGCACTGAGATGGGTAGGTGATATGTAAGAACTTCGCACCCACGTAAGATCTGGGTAATATTACTGCTATGGTAATCTCATGTTTTGCCTGAAGAAGTGCAGAAGAGGGAACCTGATGCTTTTTTTTTTTTTTAAAAAAAAGCTAAAAAGCAGCAATTCTAAAGGCATTTCCATACTCTCTCTACCTTTTTGAAGCTCTACAAAGAGACTCATAAAGCAGATCTTATCTGTTTTCATTCTGCTGCTTCTCATCAAATCCATTTCTTTATCAGGTCAGCAAACCACAGGACATTTTCTATCTTATCTCTCATGATAAAGATTACAGAAATGGTATGAATTAATGTCGACCTAAAAATTGCCCAACTTCTACCTAAGTAACATCACAGTTCTGTAAATGAGTTTTTTCTCCTTTTATTATTATTTTTAATGTTAAGGAAAAGTATTTAATCTACATTTTATTTATAAGTATGCAGTTATATATCTTCACTTATAGGATATTTTTGAAGAAAGATCTTGCTCAATAAGAGAAAAAATCTTTAGAAAACACTTTAAGTAATCATCCATTTAATGTAGGAATCCATAATTTATGACTTCAAAGTTACATTTGGAAAGCTTCAATCTAGTAGAACAATATGTACATTTACCTCTGAGGTCCCACGGATTTTACAAGTTTACTTTTTTTTTTTCCTAGTTTATAAGTGGTAAAAGCCAATTTCTAACATATTTAAACCAAATTTTAAATATAAATAATATGAAGTCGCATTGATTTCCCCCCCCCTTTTTTTTTTGAAGCTCATGGAAAAATTTCCTATTTGTTCAAGCTGCATTAGAGGATTAACAACAAAATCAAAACAGAATCAAACACTTTTTCTTCGTGAAACATAATGCAATAATTTAACTGATCACAAAAATGGATGGTGGCTATCAAATGAAGCACACAACCTACACTGTATTTTCATATGCAATAAAAAGCAGGCTGCTGTAATGCTTGCCAAGCAATGTCTGGTAAACTAATGATAAAACCGATAAGGGAAAAAAGCATCTATCCAGCCTTTTATGTCCAATGGTGGGGAAGTAAGACCAAAAAAAAAAAAAAAAAAAGAAACAACATCAAGAAAGCTTCAAAATAAATATCTGCCTTTGTACTTGCAGCAATCCTTTGAAACCTTACCAAGCTATTGGGTGTTTTCTTAAGGGTATTTTCTTGTTATACAACAATCAGTGGATGATTAGGCATTTTATCTGTCATAGCATGTGCAACGTTTAGAAAAATGTGGAATTAAAGGCAGAGGAGGTGATATTTGCATGCAAATGATTCACTAATAGATGTTTGCCAATTAATCAATATCTTTGCAATGCCCCCACCTGGTGGCCAGGTGGGAGATTTTGCTCACCCAGGTAGGAGGTGCAGAAGGGGCAGCGTACATCTGTACAGAAATGCCCTCGCTCCCTCTTTTTCCATCTGGAAGCTTTGGTAAAAAGATGATTCAGCAAGGAGGTAGGTTTGTACTATTCTTGGTACTACCTGTACTACAGGTACACCTGCAGACCACCCAGTTTCATCTCTCCAGTATGAGCAGAGGAAGCCCTCCTGAGCAGCGGCTGCCCTATTCCATCACGGTTTAGAGGACAACTACCAGGCGGACACCCACGTGATCTGACCACCAAAGGAACATGACAGCCAACAGCCAGCACATCTCACCAAAAGAGTAAATGAAGCATCATCCAGGCTGTGGAACACTGATTTTTTTTGAGGTTTGGCAGTCTAGGTCTCAGGTCTTCGCTCCAAATGGACTAAAATAGTTTGCTGACGTCCAATTATTGGCTGAAGAGCCCCAGTAAAGGGATGATTACGGTTTTTCTTGAATCAGTTAAGTAAGCAAGGCCTGTGTGCTCTTTTCTCATGAATCCAAGTCATCACGGAAACAAAAACAACACAGCAGTTCCAAATTCTTTAGAAAGTACTCATGAGTACTACTCATTTCAAGAGGATTCATTTGAAAGCTCTTGTAAAAGACAGGTAATTTTAAGGTAATGCAGCCACCAGCTCTGAAAAAGCTAAGGAACTGTATAACTCTTATCACTTATCATTGAAAAGACACAATTAAGTCAGCATCAACATGTCCTAAATTGCCAGTATCGGATATTTAACTTCAAAGACTTTCAATTTGTCGGTTACCTTGATCTCCACAATTTCCTTTTTTTAATTTCTTTTTACAGTCAGCTTAAAAATTTAAACCCAGGGTTTACTTACATGTGGCAATTCAAATAAGGAGCCCAGAGAAGTGGCAACCTTTCCAAAAGGGAAAGACCTCTTGCAAAATTAAGTTTGCAAGTGTTTCTAGCTCACAGTCTTTTCCAAGACTTGCAAGGTTCTGAGACACATGGCAACTGTATGAATAAGATGTCTTCCAGCACTGCAAATAAAAAGAGGCTCCAGGCAGTGTCTGACCATAGATTAGATGTTTATTATACTAAAATAAATAAAATTACCGAGATTGCAAGGCTTCCAGCAAAAAGATGTTTTACCCTTTCTCATGCTGTACTGAAGATGTTACCCACCTGTCAGACTGAATAAATGAATGGAATTAAAGCTGTTTTATTGCAGAAAACAAAGATGAAAAGAAATGCCAGGGAGGGGTTGCAATTACTCAGTCTGTAACTGCTTACTGGGATTGGAAACTAAAACTGCAACAAGGGAAACAGACCTGGCAAGCAGAGAAGCACAGCTGTACATAGCACTACATCCTCTTGCAACTGCTTAAGCTAATGTCTGTATTGTTTTTAATACTAAAGATAAGAAAGGAAAACAACTGTAATAAAATATCACTCAGGAATTAGTTATACTTAGCTGCATTTGTCTTGCACAATGTCAGTTGCATTTTGAGAGATGTTCTGTCACTAATTTGTGGTTAGTTAAGCACACATACCAATGGCAAAGCTCTGTCTCCCATCCCTTATCCAGACAAATACTAAGTAGCATTCCAAAAAGAGAATAAAAAAACCAGGTTTCAAACACCAACACTGATCTTCGCAGCATATGCTTGGCTAGTAATAAGTTTTTAAGTACAAACATTTTTTCCAAGTAATGGCTTTGCTTTGGGTTTTGGGGGTTTTTGCTGGGGTTTTTGTTTGGTTTGTATTTTTTGGGGGGGATTTTGTTTAGGATTTTTTTGTTTGTGGGGTTTTTTTATTCCGCAACAAAAAAAATTATCTGCCATAAGATCAGGTTATAGGAACCTGCTGGTTAGCAGTAGCATGGTTATAGCAATCAGGTTAGTATAACTTGATGTTATCGCAGATAGATACCTTTATAGTACTGTCCAACATAAATAATTGAGTTTCAAATTTTAGAAATATTCCAGGTTTAAAGTTGACATTTTGCAAGTTGGAATATTAATAAAACCCAAGTTCACAGAAGGAAAAACCAGAATTGTCTACATGGTAATGGTGAATTACTAACACAACTAATTTCTTCAAGGAAAAACAAAATAAAAAACCCCCCATACAAGTAGTTTAGGAAGAGTCCCCAAAAAAGAGGAGTACTCAAAAATAAAGTTATTACAAGATTAAGATCTTTGGCTAACCTATGTAATTCTTGCTTCAAGCATAGTAAAAACAGCAGAAGTATAGAGTAAAACTATTGTAGGTCTTTCAGTAGAAGACTCACTGGCTTTGTGAGATATAAACCACTTCATATCATCTCTGATTCACCAACTTTTGTCAGAATTGATATAAGTTTGATAAGAAATGCAATCATTTAGAAGAAAGTTTTAGTTCAATTTCCAATGGATTCCCCCCCACCCCCAAAGAAAAATTATGCCTGTGAGAACTTTCTACTTTGGAAAAGAAAGTTGTTCTGGTTAGTTGCTTCAAAATACAAAATTATGCCAACTGTTGCTATCGTGCAAGGAAATCCAGGGAGCCTACCTCCACAAAGGCAGACTATGTAACACTAAGCCACATTGCCATGATTGGGACCCCAGCCTCGGTTATGAGTTCCAAGCTGCCAAAGCTTTAGACCTACACTCTTCAGCACATATTTCTGCTGAGGAGTCCAAGCCAACATCTCCAGTTTCAATACGTGATGCTGGTGCTCCCATGCTTCCTGGTGCAAACTTAGATCCAAGAAAGGATCATAGGATTAGAGAATAAATTAAGTTGGAAAGGATCTCCAGAGATCGAAGTCTGGCCTCCTGCTCGAAGAAGAGTCCACCGCAACGTTAGATGAGGCTGCTCAGGGCCATACCCACTCCAGCCTTGGCTGTGTCCAAGGACAGACATTATTTATCCTTTTATCTCATGGGATAGATGTTCCATCAAGCTAATGCTGGATCCTGGAGTTAATCCAACTCCATCTTCCACAATACAGTGCCTGGAAACAACCAGGGAAACTCATGCATGAAGGGGAAAACCAGGCAGGCAGGACATCTAATCCTGGAGACTTCTGAGCCCCAAGGCAGCCCTGAACACAGAGCTACCTGGAACCTAGGGCTCACAAGCCAGCGACCTTGGAGACTGAAATCTGTATGTATTTCAGAGGTGCAAGAAAGCTAGAACATTTGGTGTTTAGGACATGACATTACCTTCTGTGAATCTGTAGTTTTCCACAAAACCCTGACTCACTAGAAAACTCACAGCCAGTGTCACAGACTACCTTCTGATAAAGGAACATTTTTCTAATAGACATGCCTGAGTAATTAATTGCATTTTAGTAAATGTGCATTTATAGCTCTACAGTGTCTCCTCAGCAGGAACGCTAACATTTGATGAACCAAGAATACTTTACTACTTGAATAGAGATATATAGAAATGACAAATCCTGACGCAGTTACTAGCAAAATCAAATTACAATTCTAGTGTAACTGTACTCCAAACGGCTTGTAGAATATGTGTAGACTACTGGAGCCAGAACATACTAGCTCTTATACCCAGTTTTCTGACAATATTTCCAGGCTTTAATATGTAAAGTGGACATAGAGGGCAAACCAGCTCCAAAGTCCAAAATGCTGTGCTTTCACAAGTCAGATACAGCAGTTATTAGAGAAGCTCAGTACCTGATAAAAGGTCAGACCTAATATTTATACATTCAACATTGTCATTATATGTTGGTTTAGATTTATGTTTGAGATGGTACGCTGATCTTCTACAAGGAGCTACAAAACTGAAAGAAGAAAATTGCCTTCCAAAAACTCAAAACCAATGAAATGTAACAGTTAGGCTAACTCTCCCTCCAAGTTAGGCATGCTTAGGTAATATTATGACATCCCATCAGAGAAAGAAAAAAACCACCTTACTGCAAGATTATAGATACACCAAGACATTGAAAACTATGGTTTAGAAAATAATGAAGTTCTCATAACATAGATGTAAACTATAGTCAAATTTTCTTTAGAAGAAACAGCAAAATCAAGAGTTACAACAGCATTCATACCATTCAGTCTATTACTAGCCACTTTTTATACTACATAATGATGAATTGAATCATATGGTACCATTTCACTCTTGACCTCCAAATCTCTCCCCTCCCAGCTTTAAGATTAATCTTCCAATTTTCAGGTTTATGCAGTCATTCAAGCATTCTGTATGCTGACTCACACTTTTGCCAAGAAAAGATGTAAGGTTTGCAAATACTGTGAAGTCAGTGTTTCATTTTTTCAGATCAGCATTCCTTTGCCCACAGAAATAAGTAGCGTGGATTTGTGCAGAAGGCTCCACAAGTATTTAGGCAGCTTGAATAGGAAAAAGCTTCATAATTCTGTTAATTTAAGACCCCATTCTGATGTTGGCATTTGAGCATATAATTTACTGCAATAACTAATTCTCTTCCCTAAGAATGGACAATGGTATTCTTTTGGAATTGAAAAGCTGCCTCTGGCTTCCATGAATACAGTGGAAAACCAAAGCTACATAGTTTATGTTACACAGAACACTACATCTTCAAACACACTTGAACCTCCCTAGCAAGTTTTCTGTTATAAAACTGCTACATAGCCATATATTTTTCACCCACCCACAGTAAATGGTTGAAGGTCAGAATCTTAAGAACTTTCTTCCCCTCCCCCCAAACTGTGAAACATGCAGTGATTAATACTGATCCGCTTCCACACCACTTGAAACCTCACCTACATAGCCTTCTTCATCGGGGTAAAACTTTCCAAGCAATTCTCAGCAGTATACAGACACCCAAAGGCTATATAATGTGACCGAAAGATCAGAAATTCAGACAGGATTTCAAATCAAGTTTGTTTCGGGGGTTTTTGGTTGGTTGGGTGGGTTTTTTTAATCCTTGTCAGCTGATTTCAGCACTATCAAAACTTTACCAAAACATGCTGGCACAGACTCATTCTGCTCAGGGACCTCTGCAAGCCTCAGAGCAAGGTGTTTATTGGCTGACTACAGAACTCTTACTAAACACTCTGTGACTAGTTGTCATGCTTCAGCATGAGGACAACTTTACTTACCTTGTATGAAGTTCTCATGTATTGGTCAAAGAAAGGTTTTCCTTACTATCCTACTCACTGTTATTTTGACTGTGCTTTTCAAACAGAACTATACAAGTAATGTGATTCTCTGCAAACCATAAAATAGAGGATTTCCATCCCTCCTCAAAGGAGCAGAGAACTGGGAAAAGATTGGGAACGTGATAGTAGGGCAGATCAGAGACCAATGCAGCAAAAGGTTATTCCCTTTGATATTCAACACCACACCATTTCAAAGATTGACAAGTCAAGTTTTAAAGGTTCCCCAAAGGAAAAGGACATCAGTGCAGACGACTGGCAAAGCTGTTACTCTGGAGAATAGCCACAAGACAAAGTTGAGGCTTCCTAGAGAAAGTTACTTTTACTAGTTTTTTCCAGCTGCTTATTTCCCAGTCTCCCCCAGAGCCTGCATGCAGTTATCCCTCTGCATCCCTATTGCTGTTAGTTTCTGGTTTTACTGTCATTCATAACAGCCAACGATGCTTGTCTAGTCAGTGTTTTACATTTTTAGCAGTCTTTTCCACAGACCTTGGGAATAAACCAAATCTGTGGATATAATGAAAATAATGATACTCTTAACTTCTGATTACTGTGCTACAAGAAATATTGGGTTAAGGCACCATTACTCTTATTTGTTAAGTAGTTATCTCATGTAGCTGCTTAGCCTCACTTTCCAGACCACACATTTCCCACTCCATATCACTCTACGTTTAATAATGGATCGGGTAACACACTCCCATCCTTTTAGCCTTCAGTAGTACACATGGTATTGTAACCAATGTCCCAAACCATTTCAAGATCTGTTGTCTCTCTATTTTCAGAGGAAAGCATCTCCAAATGTAGTGTTTCCCTTCACAAGAACGAGACTCAGCATCTTTCATGTGGACCACCATTCATTGTACATTAAAGATGTTGGAGGGTGTATTACTCCTGACACGTGTTTGTAAGAGTTTTCCTGTTAGGCCGTTAAGTACTAGTAATGCATTCCACAGCATGGGGTACTATAAAGACACCACAAATCCATCACCAAAATAAATTCCAACATTTGATATTAAGCAAAATGTCTGGCAGATCCCTTCAGACAGATACTGTTACTGCTTGTTTCCTACTCACAGGCCAGTGTGTGTCTATTAGCTCCTTAGGGCTTCATTAAAACTTATCTATTTTCCTAAGCCTTTGGAACTGCCTACTTTGAAACTTAAGACAGCTGCAATCACTGCTTAAAAGAATTTTTTACCCTCAGACTTCTGCCCTTCCCCAGACATAAGGCCTTTCCTAGTGTGTATACTACAGATTTTTTTTTTCTGTAGCTTCTTTATATATTTCTCAGCAGATAAAAGGGATTACAGTAAAGTGCAAGCAATCCGCTGACCATACTGAGCTCTAATGTATTTTAGCCTGTATTCCCTGCCTCCACACTATCTTGCCAAGAAAGGTAGGAACTGTTATGGCAAACTCTTGCACAAACTTAGAGCGAAAGCAGATGAATAGCAGTAATTTGAAGTAGATGAGTGTCATACTACTTTCTCTTGAGTTTTATGGTTACTCGATCTGCTGCGTTTTGGCCAAACTGTCCCTACTAAAGAAAGCATCAAACGACACCAGGGGGCCTTGAGTATGAGACCATAGGTCAAGAGCCAGACATCAAACAGGAGATTTCTTGAATATTTATACATTTTCCTGTGAGACTTTCTGAACTAAGATCAGGTATCTTTTATGGAAGCTTCAGTTAGCATGCTGCATTTTTACATAATACAGCTAGCAAACACCTGGAAACCCAAAAGTTGCCCGTATTATATAAACTGTCCATTAAAAATTTTGCATCAATACAATCATAAAAAGAGATAACAAAGAGTGCAAATATGAAACAATTTCAACTCTGATGAAAACAGGAGACATCACACAACAGCAGAAAACACACATCTTTAGGACCAAATTCAATGGTAATTGCTTTTATTAAGCCTACTACAACTTAAAGAAAAACATTTCTGTTTTCCACATTTGATTATCATCTGATTTTCATTTTGGGTCTCCAGAAAGTTAATAGCCTATACAAGATTTACAGGAAAAGACATACAACACCTTTACCAGTCTAAGTATCAAAAGTGTTTCAATATTTTTCCAGTGTGATTATGCACCTGATACTGCTTCAAGAAAAAAAGAAATCATTAAGTGGCACTCAACACTACATTCAAGTAGCCTAGGCTCTTGAATACTTAGTGACAGAAGAATACTTTAAAAAAGAAGAGTCGTAGAATTGCTTAACTACAAGTACAATCTATTGGGTTTAATGACGTGAAAGAAATAGGCTAAAATTCAACTCCATCAGAACCCAGAAAGTACTCAGAAGATTAACCAAAAATAAGCTACAAACCATCACCATTCAAGCTTAATCTGACTTTGTACTCTCTGCTAGTAATGTGCGAATTTGCTAATCCCAAATACTGTTTTTCTCTAGTTCTCTAGTACAGGAAAGCTATGGAAAGATGTGTATTTGTGGGCATCCTCCACTAATTAACATATGGTCACCACATGGGACACTGACAATTTTATACAGTTGGTCTTTGCACTTTGTTAATTTGTCTTAAAACAAAATTACTCAGATCAGCAGTAATTTTGAGCATTATTCCTCTGCTTTCTCAAAACACCAGATCTGTAAAAGCTGTTTCTAGGCACTCTGCAGAAATTCAGAAAACTCATGCTAAACATCTGAAAAGAGCTTGAACATGCTGCTCGTTACACAATGCAGCATTTGCATTAAAAAAGTAAAAATACAGACACTCTTAGGGAATAGAGTGAATGCATTATATATTTATTGAAGGCTGGATGTCCTCTGCCCACATTACTTCAGGAAAAGAACATTTCCTAAGAGGAATGAAAAAATATTTCATATCTGTCTTCCAGCAGTCTTACAGACACTGGAACATCAGGAAGAAGTCCTTGCTCTTAATGTTCCCCTGCCATATTAAAGTGAGATATCTTCTGTGAAAAAAGGGCCTATTTGTCCATTATGACCATTTACCCAAAAATTGAAAGGAAATAGCATGACATCAAGTGCAGTAAGAGAATCCTTGATATCAAGCAGGAAGGTGAACATGACCAAGTCTCCAGCTAACCCAGTTTGGGTATTTTTTTCTAGTAAGGACAGTGGTTATTCTGAAGCCTTTTCAGCACTGTCTTCTTGCACTGTTTTAAAGACAATTTTTAATTATTTTCTTTTAGATTTTAAAAATCCTTAGTATCACCAATCACTCTTGCAAAGTTCCTCCTAAGCACCTTCAATGTAGTCCAAGTGATTCCTAGCATTTCTTTTATAAACCAAACACTTATCCTTACTTAAGGAAGAACTTAACTTGTCTTAGTTAACTTGAATTAACCTGAAGTTAAAAAGCAACTAAATTTGTTTAAGCTAACTAAAAGCAACACAATTTGTCATTACCACTGATAACGTGGTAAACTTTACGCCAGGTCATACAGTCTCTCTCAGCCCCTTTAGTCATATTGCAACCACTCTTTACAATGTCTTCACTAAGATTTTACTTTCTGTTAAACTGAATTAACTAATTCAAGCTAAACTCTCCTACCTACTTTATTTTTTTTTTTTTTTTTACTTACAAGGAAGCTGAGACCCAATTCTAGCAGAGATATTTAAAGAGCAACTGTCTGTTTTTCCTCTGTGATGCAAGTTCCATTTAAAGAGCATCTTTAAGTGTAGTTTTTTAAATCAATTTGGTCAGCCTTCCCTTACAAGATTCATCTGCTAAATCTTAACAGATCAACTAATTTAATTTCAGATACCCACAGCCTTTCCTAGACAGCACTAGATTAAACCTTATTCTATTAAGGCTCAAAATTATGTCCCATGTTTTTCTATGTTTAGTTTCTACAGGGTGTTCAAATATCACCAGTTAGATGTCCTGAAATTAAATATAATATTTGCATGTATTTGCCTAGATAAAACCTGACTGCTCACAAGCTGCCTTCAGTTAAAGGCTCCATTTTCATGGAAGTTTCCACGAACAGGGTGGGGGGGAATAATAATCATGTCCCCTAAAAAACACTCAGACTGTGTGGTTGCATTGGCTTTTTGTAAAATAAATGTATACTTTAAAATAAGAACATTGAGCTTTTTTCACTTGGCTTCTGCTTTCTAACCCCTCAGGTTGTACTTCACATCTCATGATCTCATTGTTCTTCACAAGGTTTTATAAGCTTAGGTAAAACTTCTGAGAGCCAGGTGTTTTCATATTCTTTCCCTTTTTCCCCCCCTGCATCTCTGTATATTCCAAGTACAAAAGGTTTTTAAACTCTCTCCTAAGATTTCTTCTCTAAGTGCACCTGTTCAAAAAATAGTTCCCAGACTGGCTTGGAGAGTTGACTGCAAAGTTAGAAACAGGCAAAGAGTAAATGAAATACTTGTTACCAAGTTAGACATTAAACAGAAGAAACCTCAATTCTTTTCCCATTTTAAAAAGAACAAATCTCATTAAAACAGAGCTATTTCTCTTTCAGATAGAATAGAATAATAAGCATGCCACCTCCACAATGAAATTTAAGAACGCCAGGTAACCACTTTAGGAAGAATCATCATTGCTTACAGAATTTATATCTTTTCTGAACTTTCAAAGTTGATTAAAACTAAAACGTAGCTAGAAATAAAAGCAAACTCAACAGAGAAAAGTGAGTATTTCTGACTTATTTTCTAACCTCCAGACTAGAGAATGTAGAAGAGAAGGGGAAAATTAGACATACAAAATAGGACTACCTTCATCTAAAACCAGTACATGAATTATAAATACTGAATTTTCTCAGCAGACGAAACATGAAAATATGAAAAATATCTCATTCAGAAGAAATAACAACAGCAATAATAAATCACCTTTACATAAAGAAAATGCATCACTTGGGTCAACTCCAAAAGTTTGCATCTAGTTTTCATACTTGTGGAAGCGCACAGCACACAAAACAAAACCAAAACAATTATTTTTAAGCACAAACCAATTACAGAACATATTTGCTGAAAGGCCTTAAAATTTCTGTAATTAGAACCAATACTAATACAAAAAGTTGTCAAATTAAATGAGTCCTCAAATTTATTAGCTTTTTCCCACATCAAAAGCCATGTACTGCAAATACCTATGCTTTCAACTCTTGCAACAACCCTGAGAGATCTTGCTCTACTTTGTCAAATCCTTTGTGCAAATAAATCCAAGGGATTGGAAAGTACAATAAGTGTTACATGTAGAAAGAATCATTAGTAAGCTTACAATATAAGCAAATCATCATAAATTTAGGACTCCTGACTGATTTCTGATGTGCTTAAATTAGGCCAAATACACGCTCAACAGACCTACTGAGCAAACCTTAGAAATATCAGACCAATATTAAATTTCTACATTTGTGTTGGAAGTCTACAAGCTTGTTCTTTACAAGGTAAAAATTCAGTTCAAGAGCAAAAGTTTTGATCTTCAAGGAAGATGAACTGTAAGTAGCAGAGGATATGAATGGGTAAGCAATTTCAGTTATGCGTTTGAGACCTTGGAAAGCATATCAGATAAATAATGATACAGAAAAGAGCTCCTCCATTTCCTTCTCAGATCTCATACTTGTACACAAACAGCCGTACATTAGATCCAAAAAACTCCAGAAAAATTCCATCATCCCTGCACTTGCTTGGTCAACTTGCAAACTGGCAAGAAAGCACCAAGACATCCTTGACCTGGACAATTCTGTGAGCCCCATGGGTCAACCAAAGACACTGTCAAAGCAACTGTGCCTCATTCATATGGAGAAATTTTCAGATGTAGGTGCCTTCCTAATCACTATGATCAATCCCACAGAAGCGGTCCTTAGAGTGAGAAATTATTAGTTCTCTGAAAACATCACAAGTCTCTGAAGAATTCAAGCAGCTAGAAGCCCCGCTCAGGATACACGCAACAGTGACTATCTTAAACGAACGCACTCGGTAATTTTCTGTGTTCCTGTTGTCACGAACAGGGCCAAAGATATCACTGGTTCCCTAGCAAGGGGTAGGTAACTCTTATGCCCTTGGCTCTATCTGCAAACACACATAGCACTGGTGAAATTAGGAAGATGGTCTCTTAGTATGGGTCTCTTGATGGGCAGTGAAATCTCATTCCCCCGAAACCTGCCCTTAATACAAATGGTGATTAATGTGGAAAAACAGTATCAGACAGTAAACATCTGTTATCCTTCCTACCACAAATAGGCTTGAATCAACAAGCAATAAAAATGGTCAGGAGAGCATTTGAGTGTAAATGAAGTTGCAACTCTGCCTTTCACAGCTGATTTACTACTTTGGGGAAAAAAGCCAGACTGAAAACAGCAAAGTTACATTTAAAACATGAGGGGACTGAGCTCTGAGAAACTAGTGGTCTGATCTGAACTTGAGCTTAGAGAGGGGAGGACTCCATTTCTTATCCCTCATGCTTCACCTTGTTTTGATGCTAGAGTACCCAGCAGTTTCTTTCTGCAGACTTAAGCTGAACACCTTACAAGGGCTAAATCACTGCAGCCCACTGCATTACTCCGATCACCAGCTGGGCAGACTGCTCCTCTACCTGCAGCCTGCATAAACTTAAGACATTGCCAATGGGAGAGAGTCATGAGAAAGAAAACATGAGCACCAGCATGCTCAGAGCACCCGCTTATGAAGTACTCTAAGCTTAAAATAAAACCCGAAAGTGAAACACTGGCCTGCCTAAGTATTTTTACAACAAAATTTGAGTAACATCTTAAAATACAAAAAAAAACTGTAGCAGAGGATTCATTCAGTGACTGACAATTTCCAGCATAGCTAGCTGGTTAATGAAACAAGGAATTTAGACATCTCCCACATGGACTACCAGTCTTGAAATAGCTGGCCAGGTCAATCTAGCACTAAAAGAATGTGTAAAGAATTAAGGCACTTCTACTAGCAGATCCCATCCCTTTTCCTAGGGAATTTGCATGTTGAGGGTGGCAGAAAAGATGAGACTGTTTTTCTATCTTGGAAAGAAACAACAGTGAGAAAAAAAAAAGTAGGTAAATGAAAAATTAAAAAAATTACTTGCTGAGATGACAGTGGAGTGAAACTCAGAGTTCCTGGCAAGAAAAATAGCAGTTTGAGGTAAATTGCTCTTTTGCAACTTGTGTGAAAGAAAAAAGAGGTGAAAGAGGTACTTCAAGAAGTTTGCCACCAGTGATCTAACAAGGGGGGGGGGGGAAGGTTGTAGAAAAGTTCAGCAGTGAGGAAATGTCCTGTCAAAAATCCTTTTTAGACCTTTTCTCCAATTTGTCAAAGAGCCATTTTGACTGACTACTGTCTTCTAACACATTACCATTCCTTCCTTGAATGGTATTGTCTGAATACTTAATAAGCATGTTGTCTGTTGTGTCACTCAGGTCATTACTGAAACATCAAATACAGATACAGGTGCTATTCTTGTTGAAAACCACTTTGTAAATGTGGACATTTTGACATTGAAAAAACACTCTCAAGATGGTCAACTTTTTGAAAAGCTGTGTGCAACTATACATTATTATTCCTCTAACCCGTTTCCCATTCTTGCTTATGAGAGCATTATGGAAACATGGAAAGCGTTGCTACACCCAGTGACATCTAGCACTGCTGCTGCTTTATGCACAAGGCCCTTGAGCAGTCCTGTCAACAGTCTAGGCTGCTCCAGCAAGATCTCCTGACAAGTATGTAATTGCTCTTACTTATGTTCGTATTTTGTTTTGTCAATTGCTACGATATTCTTTCTAGAAATCGAAGTAATGCTATAACTGGTTAATAATTTTCACTTTTAAAAGACCAGGCCCCCATTTGCCTTTTCCCCAGGCTTCTTGTGTACTATCTGTGTTTGAAAGGTATTAGAGTTGTCTTCAACAGTGGCATTTCATCAGTCAGATGATATTTTATTTTTAAATATAAAGAGGGTTTTATGATTAAATCCAATATATTTGCAACACCTAAGTTACCTAACTAAACTGCTAGCTAAAAAAGTTTTTGATAAAAGCAAAATTAATATCAGAATAAGTGTCCAATTAGAAGCTGACTAGATGCAAGTTAGTTTATATCAAATGATTAAAGAAAGTACTTATTTGAATCTTGTTTTCTAAAATACATAATATATATCTGTTCGGCTTGTTTAAAACCTGTATGATGGCTGACAGCACACATTAAATTACAAATACCAGGCAGCCACTAGACTTTAAACATCAGGACAACATCCCACAAAACCTGAGCACAATGCAATAATCAGTGCGCATATTTCTACAATCAAGGTGGTATGAAACTCTTCGGCAAAAATACCCCAACTTATTCAAAGCATCAGCTGCCTCATAAAAGGTAGTACTTAAATTTGTTCTTTTCAAAGGCATATACAAAAAATCATGATATCTCCTATTCCTAATTTCTTTGACTACAGGCAGATTATCCCTGCTGCCTGTTTTATGAGAAACCTCACAAGTGCTGTATCTACTTTCAGCATACAAAAAGCTGAAAGACAAAGTGTTGCTGAGTTCTGCACACCAGGAAGCCATAATTATTCTTCCTACACAGGGGAAATAAGCTCGCACAGTCTAGCTGGGAAACGCATTTGTGGACAGGTCCCCCCTTCTCTTTTGCTGTGCATTAGCAGCAAGTACTCGCACAAATTTAAGACATAAGCATTCAAAGCAAAGAAAATATCTGTCTGTAAACATTTTCTTATGAATTGCTAAGAGATATGAAATATTAAAGGTGGTTAAATATGAAGGGGAAAAGATACCAGGAGGAAAAAAAGAGAGACACTGCTCTCCAGGAAAGCAAATCTCCACTAGACCTCAAGTCAAATGCATGCCTGAGTAACAATTTTAATATGCAATAGTATTTCAACAATTCATATAATTTAAAATTTTATGGACCTAGACTTTTTCTTATGTTAAAAGAACAACATTCCCTCTCATATTAGGGCTATGATGCATTAGCCAGACTGATCCTACGTATAATGAGGAGTGAAGTACAAAACAGAGAGTTCCAGGCTAGGACATCTTTTCCCATTTTAGACAATTGCAATATGGAGAAAACTTTCTCAAGCATTTGCAGAGGTGAGAGCAGCTATAGCTTTCACCACTGCAATGAAACAGAGTGCCACAATTTCTTTGTAGACAGTTGAGTTCTCCTGGGAGGGTTGCTCTAGCCACTGCAGTCCCCTATTTCAAATGAGATCTTTTACACTAACAAATATTGCTACGCATCCCTCCAGAGGAATAGTAGCATGAAACTACACAAAAACTAACTTCATAAGGCCAAAGGACCCTTTGCTTATCAGACTTCTGATAGCTCTCAGGTGACTCTTAAATAGTTAGCACTGCATTTTGTGTTACAGCTATTCGGCATTACAAAATACTCCACAGAATAAGAATATACTAATAGGCAAAATAAAGCACTGTCTTGGTTGACTCTTGTGGAAAAACAGTTATCATGGAAACTCTGAGACAGGAAAAAAATACTAACCTCTATAAAAATCATCGCTTTCACTTAAATTTTATTTTCTCCCCACCCCCCCACCCCCCCCCCCCCCGTCACTAGTTTCCACTTTATAAGCACGGTGACAATGTACGCTTTCATGGGCGTTTAACTCTCAGGTGCTGAAAGGATTTATGAACCGTAATTATCTTTACAAGACAATACAGACACAGTAAGATACAGGGGAAGAAAGTACGATGACAAATTGAGATGTAAGAAACAGAGGTTTGCACGGGGTCTTATCTTTATGTTCTGGCACTAGAAATCCAAGATGAAGAACTTCTGCATAATCTAATTATCTGATTGATGTTGATAAAACTGCACTAGGAAGAGCAAATCCAATAATTTCAGTGATGGTCTCTCAACTTACAGTGCCTTACAACCAATTCCAACAATTACAAAGGTGGTTATCAAGCCAATTATTTCTCCTGTTGCAGTTTTGAAGTGGCTGTAATGTTAACACAAAAGTTAGATTTGCAGACCCTTTCTCTGGAGAAGTGGTTCAGTGAATCTGGAAAGGCATCAACATCCGGCTGTGACTAAAAAAATCTTTCTGTTAAGATTTAATATATACTGTGCATCCAAAACATTTTTCTAATATATATTTCTGTTTTCTTGCCAATCCTCCCCCACCCATCTATCCCTTCAGCGTGATTCCATGGGACGCAGAATCTGATCCTTAATCTCAACATCAGGCACTGAGGAGACCCATCTCCTTGTCTCACACAGCTGGGAGGCTGCCTCTTTTTAGCCCAACCTCAGGCCCGTTTGCAGGAAAGACACAAGATGCAACTGCAGCTTTCAGGCTGGGGACCTGGGCCAGCTACAGCAGGGGTTTTTTCATCTTTCAATTTGTAGACCCCTAGGCAATTCTGAGAGTTTGAATTATGAACTCCCTAGAGAATTTTGCAGTCGTAGATCAGTGCAGCACATTCAAATTTCCCTTTCTTTAGCACTTTTCACATAACTCAAGGACTCCTAAGCAGGCAATCATCCTCTTACATGCACCACCACAATAAACTTGTGTGGCTTGTCCATCAGCAGCAGTGTATACTTTGAAAGCAGTTCACTGTGGGTTTGGGGTCTGTAAAACCTAAAGCTGCTGCATCAAAGCCTAGCAGGGCACCCACACATCGCTTTTCCTCATCCGAGCAATTAATGGAGCTGCCAAACGCAGGCATAGTGGAACTGTGAGGATATCAAAGAAACTCAAAGCATGGTTTTTGTAATTTAAATACCTTTGCAGAAAGTCCTTAACACATGGCATTGCTTTGTAGAGAGAGTTCTCCATGTCTGTGAGATAACGTATTTGACTGAAGCTGGCAAAGATCATGTCTCTATCTGTATATCAGCAGACAGACACCCTAGTGATTAATTATCTATCATGTCTTTGGTTGTCTAATCTGTTCTCAGCACATTAGTTCACGTCTTTTAGGGGCTCTGCTAATAGTTTGTGCCCTTTAGAGGTCCTTCAAAAAGACCTTCAACAAAAAGTTGTGTGGGCTCCCCCCAAAACATTAACTGTTCCTAGATAACAAGAATAAAGAGCTTTCTACCGATAGTGAAAAATCTTGTATTTCAGCTCTGAGACAAACACATTGAAACTTGGTTTTAGACATCCACTAAGAGCATCAAGCTTTATCCACTAATTTATTAAAAAGGATGTTAACAGTTACAAAATATGGATGTGGTATAAGGTACAGCGAAGCTACTGAAAAACTGATGTATTTCTGATTTTACAAAGCAGCTGTTGTGCTTTTTCTCCCAACGGTTACAACATTCAATTTCTGAGTTACCAAAAGACGTCTTTGCCCCACAAATAATGAGATATGACTTATTTTTAAGATTAGCATTAGGCTCTGCAAACCTACTTTAACTAGAATTTAGTTGAGATGTTTAAGCTTTGCAAAGCAACTACGACTTTAAGTGATATAAATTTGTATAGTTCCCTTGCTAGATGATCAGCAGTTTACAATGATCCCAAATTTACAACTATAGAAGGTTCTACTAACATGATAAAATGTATAACTTGAGCAAAACACAAGATCGTTACTTAAACTGGTACATAATTACACACCCTCCAACATTCCTAAAATATGGTGGACAAACCATTTGTCCCCATTCAACGCCCTTATCCATGATTTATCAACACTACAACATATCAGAAGAAAAAAGTGGCATGCTCTATTTTCTAGAAGGCAGCAGGGGAGAAAAATGGGGACAGGGAAACTCAGCTGCACTCTGAAAGGCTTCACTCATTTTAGTTTGCAGATTGTTTAATCAGCATTGCATATAGTCCAGCAGAGTATTTGTAATCCATCCATTAAAATGGGTTTGGTTTATAGTTTTGTACTACCATCCACTGCTTTGGTACTCTAGAATCAACTGCAATTTCTTCTGCAAAGCGGCAATAATTGTTGCTGGCTCTGGCATTTGTGGACGTACAGGAAAGTAGATACCCAGATACTGGTAGTGGGGGGCTGCAGGAGAGGCGAGGGGCTACCTGGAGAAGCAGCTCCAGGCACCGGAGCAGAGATTCCCTCGCAGCCTGCAAGATCCCACACCACGCAAAGCACAGGAAAAATGGGGGGAGGAAGGTACAGGAGAGGAATAGTTATGGGCTGACCATAACCCCCACTCTTTCCCCCCCAAACAGCACCTCGCGGGGGATAAAGGAGTCAGGAGTGAAGGAGATAAGTTGACACTGATTTAAAGGGGGAGAAAAGGGGTGGTTTTAAACGCCTCTATTTCTCACTACCTGAATCTATTTTACTTGGCAACAAATTATTTATTTTCCCTAATATGAGTATCTCAGCTGAAGAGCTTTCTCATCTTATTTTTCCCCCTGCATCCTGCTAAGGACCAGGGCAGGGGGAGATGAGGGGGTAAATGAACAGCTGAGTGGGAGTTTGGCTGCCAGTCAAGGTTAACCCAGCACACTGGGAACAGGTAGATTTTTGAGTATGAGTCACCTCCTGCATTAGACTCACCTAACTATTCTGCTCAACATGTTTGTAGGCACATAAATCAAGTGAGAATTCTTACAAGTTTGGAGTTTTAGTTCTATTCTTTGGGGTTTTTTTCATTTTTTTTCTGACACATTAAGATTTCAGATTCAAGTTACACACACAGATTTCACTCTTTCACAACAAATAAAAAAATCTAAATAGACATATAACAATATACATTAAAATGTGTATGCATGAAAAACAAAGTTAAATTTCCTCTGTGACCAATCACTGTTAAATCTGTTTTTCACTCAGTCCTGTTTCACACTTGCCTAATCTTAGGTTTAGATAGCTTAATACTGAAAAACCACGTGGCCACCATGTTTTTCACATTATAAGCCTACCAGTGCTGAGTTCATTTAAGGCAACAGTCAACAGATATACCTTTTAGTGAAGCTGCAGGCAATTTATATAGCTATGCTGTCACTTCTACAATTAGCAGATTGTGGATTCAATCTGGTTTTTAGTAGGTTAATATAAAAAAGTCAAACTGCAAGTTGCTACATCAGTCATGCTGACTTTGTAGATGTAATCAGTTAATCAATGTCTGGTTAAGCTTTTGATCCCTACAGACATGAAAGTTGACTGCAAATAAAAAATTCCTGGAGTTTGTTAGAAACTAATCTCAGATGTTTGCAATGTATTAAAGTTGTACCAAAAGCCTGTTGGTATACCCATAGTGGAATAACCACAGGCATGTTATCAGTACAGCGAAGGGACAGATCACAGTTAGCACATGTGAAGTAGGACTAGATTCATTTTGTTCAACACCAAAGCCAGGAGCTAATCTCTTCAGAAAAAACTACAGTGGAAGTACGAGTTGCCATGAAAATTTAAGATTACTGAAATGAGTTTGGCCATTAAGAAAGTACAAACATCACCTGTTTGACAGTGAATAAACCTAACTGCTTCTTATTTCTACCCAAGTAGTTAGAAGAAAGCCTGATGTATTTCATTCAGTTCCTCCTTACCCAACTGTAGACTATCTACTGCAGTTACTAGCTAGTCTAATTATATGTAAGAAACCTAAGACATGAAAGAAATCCCAATACAGCACTACAGATTCAGGAATATTATATTCTGACTAGTTCTTCCACTAACTCTCAATGGCCATATTCTTTGAAATACAGCTTCATCATGGCTTGTTTATGACTGAAATAAACAAAAACTGTTGCACTGAGCAATAACAATTTCCTGTTTCCAACATAATACCTGTGATTGAGTGACATTCTGACTGAGAAAAAATGATTCAGAGTTTGTATTACTCTAAGCAGTCTTATGTGCAACTACTGCAAATGTTGCTGTTGCAAAATAGTAGAAAACACTGATGCATAAAATAGTCCCTTCTGTTTTGTTTCTGAATCTATGAAAGACAACTGGCTCTCGCTTTCAGTATCGAGGTAAATTAACATGGCTTTTATTGAGACAGAAGAACTGGGAAGACTTGAGGAAAGGACAAGGAGAGCAGAAGACTGACCACTTTGGCAAGTTGGCCCTCCCAACTTCGACACAGTTTTGATTTCTCTATCCTGCAGATCATGATATTGGATGAAAAAAAGGCTGCATGATTACCAGTATCACTTAAGTTATTGAATAAGATATGCTCTACATCCTCTTGCAGCCTTCAGTAGAAAGCTTAATGCAAAAAACCTGCAGGGCATCATATCAGTTATAGGCATTTAAAAAAAAAATATTTCTGTCTCAGGCAAAGAAACTTCTGTTTTGCAAAAAAGAAAAATGTGAATGGAGTTTAAATTTCATGTTTTGCTAATTCCAAGAAAATCAATACATTAAATAAATCAAGCTGAAGGAGGGTCGATTTAGTAAAGAATTTCTTCCTAACATCTAACCTGTTAGGTTAGTGAGGCACTGGAACAGGTTGCCCAGAGAGGTTGTGGATGCCCCCTCCCTGGAAGTGTTCAAGGCCAGGTTGGATGGGACTTTGGGCAACGTGGTCTAGTGGAGGGTGTCCCTGCCCATGGCAGGGGGGTTGGAACTAGGTGATCTTTGAGGTTCCTTCCAACCCAAACCATTCTATGATTCTATAAAATTAAGGATAAATATTTCTAGAAAAGAGCAATCCTCTTGAGTTTCTGAGAAAGCTAAGGTTTGGTCCAATACTGTTCAAATCAAGCAGCCGACAAAGACTGTATCTCCTCACCTGCTGTCACATTAAACTAATAACCAACACTCCACTTCTCTACTACTAAAATTAATTTTTAAAAGTTTTAAAAGAAGGTAAGAGTGTTAGTAATGTTAAAAAAAATTGCATGTTCTCCAGATCTAAATTGAAGTATCTTTTACAGCAATTTCAGTTTGAAAAAAATCTAAGTATTAGGGGTATAATCAGCCCACTTGCTAATAATTTCTCCTTATTTTACTATTTCAAATAAAGCAAAAGAAGTACAAAAGAGGTTTAGGAGCTGGGAAGAGAAGCAGTCTGAACTTGGAAACTGACAGCACAGAAGGTCCTTAACAGCAATATTATGATCATCTTTTGCTTTCTCCGGACTTCTTCAATCAGCTATTCATTTTCCTATACATTAGTTTCTTTATGTTGTAGCAGAAACAAAAAGTTCAAGTCACCGCCCACAGCTCACTGCATTAAAATTGCTACCAACAGGTATACATAAGTTCCCATCTTTAAAGTGTTTACAATGTCCTGCCCAAATAAATGCTTCTTAAAGTATCTTTGCCTACTTTATTTACCTTTTGAGTTCAGTCTCTGAAGAGTTTCTGCAGGTTCACAATTCTCCCAACTAAAAAAAAAAACCCCAAACCCAAACAACTAATCACCTTAAAATCAGAGTACCTCAAAGCTTCAAAGTCAAAGGTTTAACTTCTGGTACCTCAGCGTACTCTTGAAATCTTACACCACTGAAGAGAAGGCCAATGCATCTCAGTGATTAACTCTTTCCTGTTTCACTAAATTATGGTTTACACAATTCTTGATGTCTTTAATTTAAAACAAAAAAAAAATTAAAATGATCCATGCATTTTGACATGATATTTCTAAGGCAGCTGTATTTATGTGGGGAAGCTAGAAAAACAAGAGAGAAATTATAGTTTATTCTATTTCTTAAAGTTTTAAGCCAATGGAAGATTGTTTTTCTTGGGACAACAGTGACATGTAGAATTACTAGAATTTGCTTGCAGTAATTTCTAAAATTAACCAATGACTTCGCCTGAAGTAAATAAATCATTGTATTATGTTTTTAGTACATATATGAAACCAAATAGATTTAAATCTTGTAGAAGAACTGTACATGGTCCTGAGCTCTAGGTGACCCTCCTTGTGAAGTAGGATTGGACCAGATGACCTCCAGAGGTGCCTTCTAACCTCAACCATTCTGTGCTTCTGAGATTGCATTTTAGAAATTATCCTCTAACTGACCATCCAGACTTGATAACACACAAATGCAGCCATATTCTGCACAAGGCATTTATCCATATTTGATAGAAGCACTTACAACCTCATTGAGATGTAGCAGCAGTTTTCCAAAATCAAATTAGAAAAGGAATAAAATGTAGATCAGTTATAGCTTTGAATACTATACCATTCAATTCCACCATTTTATCATTTAAACATACTTACTTTTACAATATCTCTCACTAAAAGCTTTACATCATCTTGTCCCAGAAATTATATTTTCATCTCCAAACCAAAATAGGAAAGCTTAGTTTTCTATCAAGTCATGTTTCAATGTATTCAGCTCCCTTAAACATTTTGACATCTAATATTGTGAGCTAATGATGCAGTGTATGCTTTTTAGATTAACATATTTAATGGTTTTTCCTCATCTCTTCCCTATTCACCCAGTTTCATGATATTTCCAAGTGCTCATCACCTAAATTTAAAATTGGTCAAACCATTTAAAAGTTACCAGGCAGAGGAGAGACCAAGATAGCATGACTCTAAAAACAACTTACTTTTGAGAACCATATTGAAATCACAAGATCAAAGGATCAACTTCATTGCTATGCCAAACCCAATTAGAAGCATTTCAATGTGAATAAAGTACATAACACTACTGGGTTTTTATATAGCTAACTCAAACCTCTGAAGACCTGGAACTCTAACTCCTCTTGCCCTCTGAGTTTAAAAAAGAAAAAAATAAAAGGATTATTTTTGTTCTTGTATTCACATCTATAAGATAGGGGTAAAAACCTAACTTGAATGCTGTAAAACTATAGCGTGGTTACTGTTCTTCAGTCAATTCTTCACCACACAACTTAAGTTTCTTTACAACATATTAAAGTCTTGATCCAAATCCTTTAAGTGCTTTGCACAGAAGGTATTATAAACTCAAAATTGATTCAAAACAGGTGTTACGTGAGAGGATAGGAAGCCCCTGAAAAAGAAATCGGAAGGCTTTCAGTACCAAAGCACATAGTTTTGAACACAGGTTTCACATTACTCACTAAAGAGCAGCGTAGAAAATATTCCAGTAAATCTTGGATTTCAGAAAGAATGGATAGATGGAATATTTATCGTAGTCTTATGTCAAATGTTATTTCAACACATCTTTCCTGTCAATTCACTTCAAAAAAGCAAAGTAACATCCAATTTCAGAGGAACAACGATGCTAGCAGTATCCAGAGAGGAGGAGTGGAAAGCAACAGCTTTCTCCACCTAGACTGTAATCAAATTCTGGAAAAGTAATCACACCAATGAACTGAGGCCAAAAATCAAAGATATCAAAGCGGATCAGGTACTTCCATACACAGATAAGACGCGTCATTGAGGGACAAAGACCCTGAAAGGCAACACTGCTTGCAAGTGCATGAAGGCTACTTACCAGGTATTGGAGACCAGGATTAGCACTGCAATTGGGGACTGATTACTTCAACTCTGCATAATTCCATGATTGTAGGACACCCAAATCCAGCCTGGAAGCTCATTGCATGGATCTGTCTTTTGATCTTCCACTTTGATGCAAACTTTCTGATACAGCTAGATGATGCCACACATCCCAAACCAGTCTGTAACCTCCCTGGTCTGCCTGATAAAGTGTTAAAAACAAAACCATGGAATAATTCAAGGTTGGAAGGGACCTCTGAAGGTCATTGAGTCCAAACCTCTGCTCAAACCAGAGTCAACTAGAGGACTTCAACATTTGCACATGACATCACTATTCCTGGCAAGTTCAGGCAATGCTGCACTGACTAAAAGACATTTTTCTGCATTGTCAGTATTTGTACTTGCGCATTTTCCAGTGAGAGCCAGAAAATGTTTCTGGATCTATATAAACATTAAAACTAAATTAAACAAAAACACAGTGCTAGTGCTGCTTGGCACAAAAAGAGAAAGGGAGGAAGGAGGGAATTAATAGAGCAATCTTAATTCAAGTCTATTGTTTAAAGGAACTGCAAGCATCACGGACAAATCTGTTCTTATTCATGCAGTCCCCCACTTTGGGACACTTACATAACAGATCATGTCTCTGAGTGTGGTGTAGCACAAGTAATTGGCAAGAATTGTTTTATCTGCACATCTGCTGCCAATGTAGCAGCCTTTTGGCTTTCATGAGTGATGCCCTTCTTAAAGGCCCAGGTCTTCAATTCATAACTCCAGATGCTGTCTCTACATCGAGCTCGAGTTGCTCCTTATTTACACTCCTGAAGAAGCATTGCAAGATTCACTGAGGTACCTGTTCAATTGGACCAGCTCAGCTATTCAGACTGACCCTACATCAGCAAAATAGCAAGAGGAGTACATTTGCCCCTCGTGCAAAGAAGGAAAAGCAGTGAGACTGTGCAGGGTTATTCTTAACTCACAAGCTTTGATCTATCCACAAGCAGCTGTAACTAGCATTTCCTTGGATTTTAGCTGGCTGTCCCAACTCTGCAGGAAAAAGCAGTCACCATTAAGTTTCACACACAACCACAACAAAACAAAGCACCCATGTCAAAATACTTTTTTTAATTACTTTATGTTTGTGCAAAATGGGCCTTAAGAAAGTGTTGTGAAATGAAGTTTGGGTCCAGTTCTCAGCACCAAATTTATAGCACATTTTAAGCAGCAGAGAATTAGCGTGTCAAGTTTCAGATTTGGGAGTGCCTAGAAATTATTATTCTGCTTCAGTCCCATGCCTCTTCCCCTCCTCCCCCTCCTTTTTTTTTGAGAATGCAGAATAAATAAGATCATTTGTTTTAATTAAGATGCAGCTCGCTCTGTGCACAGGGTAGGGGTCAAGAGTGATGCATCACCTTAACACTGAAAACAGAGCATCTCACTTTGTGCCAGAACTGTGCTATGAGTCAGCTGCACAAAAAAAAAAAAAAACAATGTTATGCCTTTCAAAGCAGAAACTCCATTTGCAAAAAAAATTGCTAGAGAAATGGAGAACAAAGAAGACTAAGATATTACCCCCCTTAAAAATAAAAGGACAACTGTAGATACCTTTTATTATTTTGTTGAGGTAACCCATTGCCAAACATACTTTGAAATTTTACCTTTTCCTGTTCCTTAAGTCACTGGTTTAGAACTTAAGAGGAAATGCCCTATAGTCCTTCTCTGCTGCTTACATGAACTTTCAGCATCTTTCCTATTTTTAAAATAAAACAGCTAAAATAGCAGCCTTTTCGTATTTATTTCTTAGTAATTCAGCTTTTATATGTATCCTCATTTACAGGTTGAGTGAGGGTTCAGCCAGTGATCTCATCTTTCTCGTAAGTGATATTACTAAGACGCATAGGTCACTGTAACTAGAATTTCCTGATCTATTTAAAATCTTCTTACTATACTGAGCTGACTGAAAGAAATAGTCCTGCACCAGTTCTGGAGTTTTCTCTCAGAAGTTCAAGTCTAATGCCTGTTGCTTTATTTACCTGTCATGTCACTAATAATCCACAGAAGGTTCTGCATTTTGCAAAAGTAGTTTTCTTCCCCCACGTCTGATCTATCTTCAGCCAAATTTTCTGACATTCTAAGATAGCTGTGCAGCACTGTATCATCCTGATATTTGTCACAGCTCTCTTCTGCCCTTCTTCTGGTCAAAAGGTCCCACGGCTCTTTTACAGAGCATAGATAATGTTGGGTTGTGTTTAAATATCAACCTAATTTTAAAAACCCACAGTTTACAAATATATTCCTTCTGTGGGTTTCAATCAGTTGTCACTTCCCACTTCACCGTTGCAAGCTAATACACAACGACTATGCAGATCCAACCCTCTGAGGCATCTGCAGTTCAGTCTGAGATCAAAAAATGGAAGCATCAGTTAATTGAAACCTTTTCTATCCATGTCAGACCATTTCAACGTATCAATCACCTTTATATTGTAAACACAGGTACCAAATACAGTAAGACCTGCTGTGAACACATTGGCTATAAAATAGTCACCAATACGTGTATGTATTCATACATGCACACTTCAGAGCAGGAGGGTCACTTAGGTTTTCTTTACCTCACTGACGATGACATCGCGCAGATGTTACTCTGCAAAACTGTTAAAATACCTGTATTAATTACTGAGGACTATTACAGAGTTATACAAAAAGTAATTAATTGCTATTTCTTTTCTACAGTTCCTTATTTGCTGGCAAAACTCTTACACAGCAATATTGTACTTCATTCTTCAGTATCCAAGAAAGAAATCCATATGTTAGACCTTCAGCCATAAGGGCTTTGTTCAAAAGCTTGTCTTCTCATACCAACAATATCTTTAATTGGAACTACTGTGTTATCTCCTTTCCCTGTATATTCTGCCTCACACACACAAAAACCACAACCACGGCTCTAACAATATTATCTCAGTCTTAACAGCTCCTCTTTTGTCTTAAATTACACTTGCCTACTCTGTATGTAGGGGAAAATAATTATCAGGCAAAACTACCACATATGCCGCCACAGGTCTCCATATGCATCTGCAACTGTGGTTACTACTTTTCTGATTCATACCAAGTGGTACATGTGTAACAACCAGAAAGATAACAATAGAATTGAATGGGTATCAGCAAAGGTTTGATTTGGTCTTCAAGACTGATTTTGATAGTAAAATTGCCAAGAGGAAAATACAAGTCTTCTAAACTGTAAAGTACACAAAGTTAAAGAGGTTATTCAAAGTTAAGAAAAGCTATTTGTATTGAGGTAATTACATTGATAACTTTTTTTTCTAAGCATATAGAGCTAGTTTTCCTGTCTCCATAGGAACTTCTGGCAGTAAGTGTAACGTTTGGTTGCAAGCACAAAACTTCTAAGAACATTTAAGAAATTGTGGGCCTGACTTAGTATTACTTACACACCATACTCATTTCTTTCTCTTTCTAACAAATCTAGCTGTTACTACATTTAGTTTGATTAAAGCATGAGCTTCTTTACTAAATAAATGGTGTAATCAGTTTGCTAAATACAAGCATAAAGAAGAACAGGAAAGAAAATGAGAAATATATATCTAGTACCTCCCTGTAACCCCAGTTCCCCTGTGAGTGTATCCCCATGGCCTTATCTCTATTTAAGGAACAAGGTAAGTTGTGTCCCCATTCAAGTGAACAATGACTACAGCAGACCTCATCCTAATGCAGATAATTTTACAAAATTTATATTTACAGTGAAAACGCTTGGGGAATGTACAGCGTATGACATTGGCATTGAAAAATATTTGCTAATTTGAGCCAAGACCAGGACACAAAACCCAAATGTCACCTGACTCTTCTAGGAAACTACACAAAGTTGAGCTATTGTTCAGGGTCAGGCTCTGGCAACCCAGTCAGGTGGGCAGCAAGTCTTTCATAGCTGGCATGCCACCATAGAAAAGCTCCCGCAATGACAAAATGTATTATTTTATAGTTCCTTATTGTTTTACATTAAGAAGTCTGGTCACCTCAATACAGCTGACCAACAGCTACTCCACCATGTCCTCTGAATTTTCTTTGGGAAGTTAGACCAGATTTGTACAGAAGCTCCAGGGAGCAAAATGTGATCACTACTTTTACGAACATATAAACCATCAGATCTATTTTAATTGTTTACTGTGGCGTAATACCATTATTTGGTAGCTCCTGACTTAAATATTTCATAGCTTAAAAATGTACTCCTGCCTACTTCAGACCAAATAAAATCAATTAAAGGTATTTTCTTTTGATTCAGTCTTTTCCCAAACTCACAATATTGTGACCACAGATAGGGGGTTTACATGTCAGGAAAGATTGGGAAATACATGGATAGTTCACAAACATTCAGAAAGCTTTATAAGCTTCTCATCAACAACTCCCATTTAAAAAAATCATCTCCTATCCCTGAAAAATTGTCTCAAAGGTTAATTTCTGCACACTACACTGGCCTGACCTGGTTTAGGGCAAGTGACAGACACCTGGTGTAACTATGCTACAGCTTGTCTTCTGAGGGACTCCTGAAACCTTCTCTTCACATCACAGCAGCAGCATGCACATGAGAATTATCAAGGCACACAGAACAAGAAAAACGACTTGAAAAAGAGAAAGCCACCAAAAACAGTCTTTGGTTTGTAGATGCAGCAGTTGAAGATGCCCAGCATAAGTTTCAACCTGGCCATGGTATTGTCCCAAAATCTGGGTTCTTCACCTGGTGTGTAAAGAGCCAATCAACAGACAGAGTTGAGATATTTGTTTTTATTTCTAGTCTGCAGAGTAGTGTGCTGGGCATCTAATGCCAGCTGGCACACCAAATGCATCAAGCATTCCTTTTTTATAGTAACAAAATATAGCCGATCAGTGTTATTAAACTTCATTATCCACCCCTTTCACCCGCCCTCATCACACATATGCATTTTATTTTGTTTCAAACATTTGGGGAGGTCTCCTTATTAGCATGTTCATTATTCACAAAGGGGCGATACATTTTAGTATTATAATCAGTACAGGTTAGCTGAGGATACGCTATTTCTTGATACTATTCCAAGGCTAGATATATTTTATAAATACTTACAATAGGGAAAGAATACTTTGAAGGGTCTTATTGTTCTAAATCCTTGGTCCATTGAGAGATCCTAGCCTGGTTACTATAGTTTCAGAACACACAGTCAAGGATACTTGAGGTGCATATACTTTGTACAATCTTAACCCTTATTTTTCCTACATCAGTAGTAGCTGAGCACGCAAAGCAGCAGTGGTCCCTAGCCAGAGCTCTCAAGGTAAGGATTTTTGCTAGTTTGTATTTTTACTCACTGACTTTGGCTAACTGCTTGCCCCATCTTCCAACTGCTTGTTCCTCTTCCAGTGTTTTTAGTACCTGCTGCATGATTAGCTTGCGCAGCACTGCTTAAACAGATTATCATAATAAAGATGATGCTTAGGAAGCAATTTCATCACACAAAATATCAAATGAAAATATTTTGCTGGTGTTTTCTTATACTACTTCAAAGTCTTCTTGGTCAAGGACGAATGCTCAGTTGTGCAAGACTGTGCAGGCATGACAAGCAATTCCCTGTAAAATGTGATATTATGTGTCTTATTAAGTCTTTCCACATATATCCACCTACTGTTTTGTGAAAGAGTTAAATGAATTAAACAGCAAGACAATGAATGAGAAACTATTTCCCTATTTATTCCTTTAAACAGAAACAGGAATTATTCAGATAGTTAGCAAAACCTTTGGTTTTGTCTAACAAAGATGATGTAATAGGCTATTATACACATTATCTAGAATTTTCTCTCAAGTTTGACCTTTATGTTTATTTCTCATATCACATATTGTTTTCTTAGTTATGCTAAATGGTAACTAACAAAACTTCATTGTTGAATTATTAACCAAGTCATAGCTTTCCTTGTTTCATGCTCAATTTACTTCATACTTCCAAGTGGAATTCTGCCTGATTTTCAAATAGTGCAGAATGGTTGCAAGTCTAACCTAACTCTTCTCCCTGATAGTAGAAACAAGGATCTCTATTTTTAATCAACAAAGCTTCATGATTTTTTTTGTTGTTGTTGCTATTTTAACCTAGAGTTGATGAAACAAGAAGAACTTTTCTGGATGATTTTAAATGGTTTAAAACATATGTAACTGCTGAATTAAAAGATACTATTGAAATGACAGAGCTAGTCAACCATGTTTCCTAAAATAGCTGAAATTTTACAACTGTTCAGTAGGGAGACAAAATATATCAATAAAGAGGAGAATCATTTAAACATTTTCACTGCCAAATTTACAGTTAACTCACAATCTTGGACAATATAGGAAGATATTACTGAGAAAAAAATATGAACTTCAATGATTATAGCGTGAGCATACTTGAACCTCACAGCACACAGAAGTATCAATTTCAACTGAACTAAACTTTTTTCTTTCTCCCCCGCCCCCCCCCCGCCCTGTTTTTTCTCCTTTGTTACTTCACTTTGGGATTACCAGAGAAATGCATGTTGATACCTAGCTTGTTTCTAAAAGAATTTAACTTCAATTCGAAGCAGAATCGAACTTTTCAGGGTTTAAATGCTGGACTGGATCCAAGAATTTATGTCAAAACAAGCACGATTTTTTCAGGTTTGAATATTCAGGTCATGAATTTTGAGTCCAAGGCCGCTACTTAGCTTCATAAGTCTGCAAAGATACCCTCTCCTCTCTTCTACCCCATCCCATTTAAGTTCTGAAATTCAGAAACAGAACCAAGGGCTCCCTTTGAGAAACACAGGTCTCTCACGCTACTAAAGCAATCCTTCAGTAGGCAGCATGAAAGCACAGCAAAGCGCTCCTTTGCCACTTGTTGCAGGACTGAAGACTGGAATGAATTTCTTTACGATGAGGTAAAGATACAAAAGGTTATTTAAAGACTGGGTCCTAAGGAAAGATTACTTAAAAGATTGAACTATTGATTTATCCTCCTTCCTGCCTCCCCCTAATCTGATCTCTCTAACAATTTTGAACTCGTTAAGAAATTGCAGCTTCATGTGACAGAGAATAGACAAGAGGTAACATCCTACAAGTTCTGAGAAAATTTGCTGCTGTGCAGAAGACACAAAACCGAAGTCATTGCCTCCAGTGAGAGGAAGACTACAGCTCTGAGCTCTGTTTTCCAGTCTGTCTGGCTCGGTTCAGCAACCAGCACATACGTACGGCTTTGAAAGAGCTATAGCATAAGCTGTGACTTGCTCATCCTCCCTGGCAACAGAAAGGGAGATGAGAGCACACATGGATGTCAGAGAGAAGGGCTAGGGGGAAGTACACACTTTATTTAATGCAGAGCTCCCAGCTTGCACCCAAGCAATCCACTGACTCACAGCCACGCTGGCTGAAGCAGAAGGTCAGACCCAAAGCTGCAAGGGTTAAACAGTAAGGTTTGCCTAGCCATGCCTCAGGGTGAACCTGCAGGAGCAGTTAAGCCATAAAGAAGAGTTAAATAGACTTGATCGGCAGTCAACGTCAACTGCTTTTGAATGAATTGGACAACGTCCCCTGCCTGCTCAGGCATTGAAATAACTATGGATGTGCATGCGTGATCATGCCATTCTCCTTCCAGGCATGATAATGCCGTCTCCTTCTGTGGGCAACCCTCAGTATCTAGAGGGCCAGGAAGAGCTGTTAGCTCTTGATGGTCCTGCTGTGGATGGGACCTCCAAGGTAATGGCTCTCTGGAAACTCTCTTGTTACCAGATGCAGCAACCACTTGCCGCTCCCCGACTCAGTCCAGTCGTAACAGCAATCTTTTATTCTCTACCAAGCTTTTAAGTTAAGAGCCCCTTTTTGTTAACACACCTAAATCTAAAAGCTCCGTAAGAATAAATGCAAGTTTTTCATCAGATAAGTGCGTGGGGTCTGCACATAACAAAAAAGAAGAAAGAAGTAGAAAAAAGGAAAGCAAGCAGGTCCAAACCTGACACCAGGGACCTTGATTCCACTCACCACCAAACTTAAGGATAGGTATAATTGTCCTCACTTTACTCTTGTGAGAAAGTTGAGCTCTTCTCTCACACTTTCCTTCTCCTTTCCTAATGGTTTGAGAGACTTCGATCTTTAGTCAGCCATCCTTGCTGCAAGTCTCTTGAAATTGTAATTAGGTAATTTTCCAGATTGTGAGGGAACCCTTTGCTAGAGGAATTCCTAAAGATTTAGCCCCAACTTGATGAAATTGAAATTTGCTAAATTAGCAGAGGACTAAATATATGATTCTTCAAGTAGAAATCCCATTTTACCAGCAACTATTTCTAAGGAACCCTGTAACAAAAATACACATGCTTGTACACGCATGTTCCTGTATTTTATTTTCTGTCAAATAAGACTCCGAATTAATTAATCCCGTGATCTGTGTGTCTCATTTGGAATGTGGACCTTAGCCTGCATGCTTGCAGGGTCAACCTAAGAGATCCAAAACACATAAGCACCACTTGAACTAATTTCCCCAAATCAATTTCAGTTTTGCACTCCAATTGTATATGTGTCTCTTATTCATACAGAAAAGCCCTATACTTAAGACCAAGTGATAAGGATATATTGAAGATTATTGGAAGCTAATCTATAGGCAGTCAGGCCCCATTACTGCTCTTCACAGGGCCGTTTAAGTCATGCATTGTAATCAATCCACATTTCTTTTGCAAGTGCATTACAGAAATGTGTTTTCAAGGAAAAATGGTAGCAAGTCCTATATCTGTAACAGAGAGGTCTATTCATCCATGGTATTCTATTTTCAACAGCTGCTTCATACCCATGTATTTTAAAAGACACTGTGGTGCAGCTTCAAAATCTCTAGGATTAAAGCCATGATCGAAAAGCTTATTCAAGTCATGTTGAAACACAGCAGGCTGTGAGGCTGAACACAGCCTGACAACTAGTCTAATGTAGATATTAAAGTTATTTTAGGAATCTAGCATATATGGCCTACATCTAAGGTCAAAGTGGGTAGACCTCAAAGTTATTTCAACTCCTTTCACTGTACTGCATCTAGCAGCTCTCACATTAAGTAGGATTTTTGGAAATACAGTTTGTTAGTCTGCTGGTAAATAATTTTGTTTCCTGATAGATCTTGGCATACATGCTGCCATGACTGGTATATACTTTTTACCCTCTTCAAACTTTGCTTATACCAGCAATACATCCTTTGTAGTTGAAATATTTCAAGTTATGATAATACCCTTACATTGCAAATAGGATTGCTAAATATTCACCTTTGAAAATGAGGACAGCATGCCTAATGGATATACCTCCAAAGATCACCAGTTTTCAGATGTTTTCTGTGAACTTCAGAGACATTTACTTTTAAAAATACATATTGTCAATCTGGAATGTTGTGGCTCAATACGAACACTTTTGAAGAGATGGGAACAGAGGAAAATGAGGAATAAAACATTTGTCAGACTGAACTCCAATGCCAAGTGAAGACTACAGTTATCAGCAAATCTCCAATTCTCAAGTTGTTAAAAAAAAAAAAAGAACATGTGGCTAGTCTGAGTACAATTAGTTCAGAATATGCAAAAACCAATGGCTGGCCCAAAACTAGAGACAAGCAGAAAGTCAAGAGACTTTCAAGAGACACTTGAAAACTGACCAAACCTCCTTCCCTTTCTCTGCATCCATATCATCATAGGGCTTGAAATCATGAAGCTATAAGCAGAAACATTACAGTAAAAGTTTATATAAATATTTTGTACATTTTTTTCAACTCCTGGAATACAGAGACTGCAGAATAACTTCTGCGTTTGGTGTGCAATTACATCAACTGTGTCTCTAAAACTCCTAGGACTTGCTCCCACATGAATAGTGGCTACTTTAATTTCTAAAACATGGACACAATACTGTCAAAACTGATCTATCTAGGCTTTCTAGATAGCATCCTAGCATCTATCTAGCATCTAGATAGCTTAACTTGTCAATTATAACTAGAAATGCCTCTGAAAATTTGGATTACTTTGCTAAGGCAGTCCCTTGGCAAAAAGTGGACAGCTGCCACCTCTAGCAATAAAAAAATATGAGAACCTCCATTTGCTACAATCCTAATTTCTGGCAGTCCAATAGTAATTTTTAACCTGAGTACTAGAGAGAGAAGACTTAAGTTTCGTATTACTTCAAAAACTCCCAAGGGGATTTCAAAATCATTTCAGCCAGACATCTAGCTGGCAAAGAACAGGAGTCCCCGTCATACAGACACTGCACAAACAGTTACTTAGGACTGGGCATATCATTATCTGACAGCTGAGTACCCCCGAAGCACCCGTGGTTTAAATGTGAAACCAAATCCAGAAGAAGAACCAGCTATAAAGATTAATACTCTAATGCCAAATCCACAGTGCTGTTGTTTCAGCCAGCGCCTGCAGCCTTGTTTATTTTAACTTCACCTTATTTTTTTAAATGAAGTGTCATAAATGGCATACAGTTCTCATGACCATTTTTAACTGGAAAATTATGTCTCAGTTACAAACAATTCATCCAAACAGACAAAGGTGTCTTCGGGCCAATAAAACTGCTTTTGTCTGTAAAATTTAGTTGCAAGTGTAACAATGTTGCCTAGGGACAGCTCCCTGTCCTTGGCCAACTCTTATTTGTCATCACTGAAGGCACACATGCACGCAGTGCAATTAATGACCAAGCCTTGTCCAAAATACAAGCAGCAGACAAGAGCGCTTTTGGAACTGAAAATAAATAGTGAAGTATTTCCACACTATTGACACCTTACAGGCCTTTCCAGTCCAATCATCAACAACCAAATCTCTGAGCTTCTCTTAGTGTGGTGTTCACCAACCTCCTTCACCATTGCACCAGTGCTAGGTGCACTTCTCTCTGAAAGTAATGGCTCTTTCTGCAATACAGTTTGCATTTCCAAAAAGACTGATTCATGCATTCCAGCATCCCAATATCTGGAAAAACATGTTCTGCAAGCCTGGTGAAATAAACAGAATTTAAAAGTAATAATATTCTTCCACTTAAGTAACCTACATGGTATAACTTATTTTTGCATTGTATTTGAAGGTGTTGTTCAGGTCAACAAATCACGACGACAGCAGATAATAAAAAAATCTACTGGACTTTACAAACACTTCTTCACTGACACCTCAAAATTTTCAAATTAAATAAACTGTATTGTCAATGCTGCTGCAACATTAGAATGAAGGGCTTAAGGATCATTCAGGCTAAGTGATTTCTTTCTTCAGGCCAGATCTGGAGGCAGAGTGGTTCCCTCTGGCACTGGGAAACATACTGTGGGCAGCTAAGTTCCACACATTATTTTACACTGGGGATCCAATCTTCCAGAAAAGAAAGAAATAAGTTAATACTGCTTAAACCCCATGAATTATGCACATCTTTCAGTCTGAGACCTCAAAGCTTTCAAATAGCTAGGTAGACATTGTATTCTTGATCAGGTAGTCTACTGATTTTGCCCCTTCTGTCTCTCAGTTAGGACACATACCAAGGTCGGGTGTGTTGAGAGACAACCACTCTTGGCAGCAATAACTGCAATCAAATTTAGCACATCAGTAAAGCACTCTCACAAGCAGACACGAGTCTCCACAGAGACTTCCAGTCACTGGTGTTTAACATCATCAGGTGAGGCAGGTGTTTGCCCAAGATCTCCTCTGCCATCATTCTTTATTCCCTGTGATTTGACCTAACAGCAACAGGAGAGTAGATCTGAGCTGTGCACTCGCATAGCCAAGAAAAAAAAAAAAGAAAATCTCGGCTGGGAGGTGGCAAAGGCAGCTTTGCCTTCCAGCTGAGTCTGGGACCTCTCTCCTCCTCATCCTCTTTTTGGCTGCAGAACAGCAGCAGCTGAGAGAAGGCAAGGGTTTCCTTTGCTGCCCAGAAAAAGGGCAGGAGACAAAGAAGTCATGCAGCCCGGCTTTGATTACATCAGGACAGCATCAGGTACAGGACTGGCAGGTAGCCTCTGCCCACAGCTGCGAGTCACCATTTTGTCAGTACTGCACATTAAAATTGATGTCAGTCTTTGTCCTGGGATTTCAAACCACACACCAGCAGCTCACAGCTTCAGCTCAGAGGTGTAATGACAGCCGAGGTAAAGCCAGGGCCCAAGCTGAGACTACAAATTAAGCCAAAATGCATCTTAGGCTTCCCTGCCCCCCCTTCCCCCCTGGAGGGGAGAAGAAAAAGAGTTAAAGAAATTTTTACACTCATGTTAGGAGCATAAGGAACACCTTACTGGGCCAGGCCCATGGTGCACCTTGTCCAGTGGCATTAGGGCACCCAATACCCAAAATAGGCTGTAGGCCATTACTCTTAACACTCCCTCAGCACCTACGGGAACTAGATTATGGATGTTAAAAGGCATAACCCTGTGTACCCCCTATCTGCTCATGGACCAGTCATCCATTCACAGTTTGTCCGTCCTTTTTTTGCATCTGCTCATATTGTGTCTGCCTCCATAACCTCCAAAAGTCCACTATGCACTATATAAAAAAATACTTTATCTGTTTCAAATTAATTTAAATCCATTTCCTAGTTCTTCTGTGGTGAGATTAGTCACTAACAGTTCATCTCTCGCCTTCACCAATTTCATCAGCCCCAGTCATATCCTACCACAGATGTCTCTGCTCCAAACTAAAGAGCCCCAACCTTTCCAGTCCCCTTGATAAGGCAACTGCTCCATTCGCCTGGTCATTTTGACAAGGTACAAGAGCAGCAATTAAATCCTTTGTGTCTGTCTTGAAATGTGGAAGCCAGGACAGCTCATTGCCTGTCATTGCTGTTAGTATTCAGCACAGTTAGAGGGAAGGGGGGAAAAGAGTACTTTGAAAACAGGATTTATTACGCCAGCACAGGATGGAGTGCCTGATATAGTTCTGAACCATTTATTTTAAATAGGCCCAAACTACATCTAGTCCCCACTGTTGAAAAAAGTATGCCTCAAACCCTATGCATTTAAAGCATCTTACCCTAACAGGGTATAATTTCTATATTTGCAGAAAAGCCCTTTTGTATACCTCAGAAGCTTCACAAAATAGATGATTCCCTTTTCAAAATGCAATCATCCTCCCTGTTTTTCAGGCAAACTGTATCTCCAACTGTTGTCTTTTATACAGTTGATCAAACAAACCCCAAACAATTAAGAATTCTATAATCAATGTACCTCTACTGACTGAAATAATACACAGCTATCTATATAAATAGCTGTAAGAAAAAGCCTTGCTTGATCCAGACTGGAATAAAATAATCCTCTAAAGTAATGCTTCACCATTTGGTGAATTATCGGAACTGCTTTATTGTTATTACTAAGCCTGAAAGACAGGAAAAAGACAGGCTTGAGATCTAGAGTATCAGTTGCATGTGACAGAGACTCCAAAACAAACAAAAGAGTTACCAAACCATTTCCCCTCCCTCCGCTTCACTCCCCTACCCCCATACACCAAACACACACAAAATTAAGCCAACATTTTATTTTCCTGAAAGAGTTACAACCTCAGCCTTTGGCACAAAAATCAGGACTCTTATCTCCCTCCCTTCCTGAACCAGGCAAGCACATTACCGTTTTAACTGCTATTATGCGTGTGATTTCTTAAATAAATGAATTAATCTTTCTTGTTGTGGGCACTTTTTCTTGTGTCCATTTTAAAACTGAGCAATTGCAATGCTGATCCTGTTCTAGAGAGGAAAAGAGAATCAGAGTTAAATGCTACTGGATGGCATGATGTGCAGCACCAGGTTGTGCCGGAGGGGAAGAGAGAATATGCAGCATGGAGACAGAGTAGGAAGGAGAAAGAAGGGCAGAGGCTCACAGCCTTCTTTGCAGCTTGCCTGTTATCTGGACACCTATCTGGAATAAGAGAATATTGATTCATTTCAAAGTAGAATTCTCCATTCTTTCCCACGTGGGACTAGTAAAAAAAAAATCAATTTTAACATTGCAATGACTTCTAGTTACATCCTTTTTTAAAAAGTATTTAAGTGTCAGTGAGTTACACTGACAGTCTCATGCAGCTGTCATACATTGGGTTGACTGCTAGGGGTTCAAGCTTTACTACTCTTTCGTCAGCTTACAGACCATGCTTTTCCTCCTTCTGCAGAAAATAAGTTTGAGTGTTCGATACCCCATATCTTCCTTGTTCTCCTGAATAACATGTGTAAGAACACAACCAGATTAGAGAAGCCTTTATCCCATTATCAAGAAAAATGCATGAATATTCAATCACTTCTGAAATTACTTCCAGGTGAGGAGTAACATCTACTTTAAAAAGAAAATAGTTATCATTTGTTTTCACATCTGACTGTAGTAAACAGATCCTACTCCATTAACCTTATCATGCCTGGGAGTAAAAGTAGAGCACTGAATCTTCCTTCCTCCCTGCCAAATCTCTCCCTTATCAGTGTGAGGTGTGCCTGACCTAGAAATACGTTTTATTCAAACTGAGGATGGAGACTAAAAGTCTTTGTGTGGCACAGGTGAGAGGCAGGGGAGAATGTCAAACAGGAAAGCTTCATTTGGCCATTCACTTGGAAAAAAGCAAAGTCACTTGAATTCCTATCAGCCAGAAATGGCCTGTGGGTATGGCACTTTTTTGAGTCTTTTTTTTGTTAGTTTTCAGCATCCTTTCCTCTTTCAGATATTCTCTTAAAACAAACACCAAACAAAGCCTCAGAGTGACAGCCATCCCTCGATCCCTCCAGACACACAGATATGACATGTGACAGAGGCACGGCCTTGAAAATGGACTAGGATGAATGAAGCGGTCTATAGTCAACAACATAAAACCCCCAACCCCTCATATCTGAGCTGAATTCTACAAGCCAGCATTAGAGAAAGTAATGTTAACCTTCCTGTAATGAAGTAAACCAAACCAAACCTTCCCTAAGACCCCACTGCAAAGAAAAGAAGGATGAATTTCAACAACATATTCATGGAAGAACTGAATTAGACCACATTTATTTCTTTGGTTAAACTACTGATTTGATTCATTCACCACCATCTTTTTGACTTATTTTGTGAACCAATTGAATCCTCAGAATTTTAAGATCTCACTAATTGTAAAATATCAGCTAAATCAGGATGCTTTATTTCCTAAATGAATGAAAGTTCAATTATTTGCACATCTCTTCAAGTAACTGTTCATTCAATTTTCACAGAATCTACATTTGTACTTTTGCCAGTAGATTTCAACCATACCCTATCAACAGATTAGCAAACACAGAAGTTTACGGTTTCACACACACATTTGCACAGCACCGTAGTTACCACATTTTTGGTTTGCTATAAACCCTAGCAGAAGTTTAATGTAGGATGGACTCCCAAAAAGTGAAGCTTAAAGACAGATTTGAAGTAGGAGGAGCTGTTGATCACATATGCCTGTTGTTAACAGATTTTATTCTTTTAAGCAGTGGCAGAGGGTAAGAAAAGAATGAACATGTTGAAAAACTCTTGTGAGGAAACTTAGAACAAGGATATTCTCTCTCCAGGTCTTCCAATTCCAGTCATGGCATTACAAACATTAAGAAGTGGAATACAGCTTCCTTGCTTCACAAACATAGGCATGTGGAAAAAGCAAGCAAGTGTAACTTATGCTACTATATAAATATCCTAATGTCTAATTTCTTCTTTCAGCTAAATGAAGTATATAGAATATCCCGAGTTGGAAGGGACACCCCCAGGGAGCATTGTGTCCAACTCCTGGCTACACACACAGCAATTTAAAAGTTAAACCATATATTTAAGAACATTGTCCAAACACTTCTTGAACACTGACAGGCTTGGCACCTTGACCACTTCCCTGAGGAGTTTGTTCCGGTGCTTGACCACTCCCTCAGTGAAGGACTTGTTCCCTAATATCCCATCTGAACTACCCCTGACGCTGCTTTAAGCCATTCCCTCGCATCCTGTCACCAGACACCAGAGAAAAGAGTACCTCTCTCTTTACTCCTCCTCATGAGGAAGCTGTAGACAGCAACAAGGTCACCACTCAGCCTCTTCTACACTGTGCAAACCTAGTATCCTCAGCCACTCATAAGTCATGCCCTTGAATCCTTTCACCATCTTTGTTGCCCTCCTTTGGACACGTTCTAATATTTTCATCTTCCATATTGTGGAGCCCAAAACTGCACACAGTACTTGAAGTGAGGCCACACCAATGCTGAATATAGTGGGCAATCACTTCTTTTGACCGTTTAGCTATATTATAGTGTGCCTAACGCACCCCAGGGTAGGGCTGGCCCTTTTGGCCACCATAGCACACTGTTGACTCATATTGAGTTTACCATAAACCAAAGCCCCCAGATCCCTTTCTGTAGGGCTGCATTCCAGCCTCTTGTCTCCCAATCTATATGCACATCCAGGATTATACCACCCTAGGTGAAGAAGCTGGCATTTGTCCTTATTAAATTTCACATGGTTGGTGATTGCCCAATGCTCCAATCTACCAAGATCTCTCTGTAAGGCTTCTCTACTCCTGAGGAAATCAGCAACTACTCATAATTTAGTATTATCAGCAAAGTTACCTAGTGTGCACTCAACTCCTGTGTCCAGGTCATTGATAAAAACACTGAAGAGGACTGGCCCTAAAATTGAGCCCTGGGGAACACCACTAGTGACTGGCCAGATGTTACCCCATTTATTACAATGCTCTGAGCCAAAACTTTCAGTCAATTGTTCATTCATCATATCATATACGTGTCTAGCTGCATACTTGTCCAGAAGGATACTGTGAGAGACAGTATCAAAAGCTTTAAAAAAAACCCCCAAACAACCACATATCCACTACCTTCCCTTCATCCACTAGGTGGGTAACCTCATAAGAGGATATTGAGTTAGTAACGTATGACTCACTTCATGAACCCATGCTGGCTTTAACTAATAACTGCATTGTCTTTTAAGTGTTTTCAGTAACTCCAAGAATAATCTTCTCCATAATTTTACCAGGCACCAAAGTGATACTGACAGGCCTATAATTACCAGGGTCATCTTTCTTGCATTTCTTAAACAATTGGAATAATTTGCCAATTTCTGCTCAACTGGGACCTCTCCAGATTCCAAAGACTGTTGCTAAATAACTGAAAGAGGACATGCAATAACATCAGCTAACTCTTTTAGTACCCTGGCATAAATCCCATTGAGGGCCATAGACTTATGTGCATTCAGTTGCAGCAGCAAATCCTGTACAAGTTCAAAGTCAACTGGGAGCTTATCACTCTCCCATTTGCAATCCTCCTAACCCAGGGTTCCACAAGGCCCAGCAACCATCATTGGTATTAAAGACAGAGGCAAAGAAGGCATTAAATGTCTCTACTTTGTCTTCATCTCTATTTGTGAAGTGACCAACCTCATCCAGTAACAGACCAATGTTTTCTTCAGTCCTGCTTTTGCCATTAACATGCTTAAAGCCTTTTTTGTGATGCAACACAGTACTGGCCAGTTTCAATTTCAATTGAGCTTTAACAATATGAATTTTCTCTCTACAGCAGCAAACTGCATCTGTAGTCATCCTGTATAACCTGACCTTACTTGCAAAGTCCAGACGCTTTGACACACTGGAATCACCTGCTCCTGGGGTCTTAAATATTGACCAGCACTTATGGACCCCAATTCCCTCAAAAGCAGATTCCCAGGAGGCCTTACTAACTAGCAGCCTAAAGTCTGCTCTCTCAAATATCAGTATTAGCTCTGCTGAGAGGTTTTTTTCATATCACCAAAGATTTTAAACTCAGCCACTTCACGATCATTGCAGCCAAGACAGCCACCAATCATCACTTCATCCCCGAGATCATCTCAGACCAACAACATATCCAGGAGAGCACCTTTGCTAGTCAGCTCCCTTCATACCTGTACCAAAAAGTTTCTTCAAAGTGCTTCAGGATTTTCCCAGACCTGTTAGTGTTTGCTGTACAACAGTCACAATTAATATCTAGGAAGTTGAAGTTGCCCATAAGGACAAGAGCAACTGATCTAGTGATTTCCCTTAATTTGTTATAGAATAATACTTAGGTATCCCCATACTGGATAAGTAATCTTCAGTAGACTCCCAAAACACCATCTGCTTTCTTAGTTTTTCCACTAGTCCTTACCCAGAGGCTCTCAAGCATGTCATCCCTAACCACAACTGCTGTACATTTCAACCTCCCCTTATATACAGCACCAACCCTCCCCCTCGCCTGTCCTGCATATCTTTCCCAAAAAAGCCTATATCCTGTACATCACAGCACTCCAGTCGCTGGACTCTTCCCACAAACTCTCAATTATGCCAGTGATGATGTAGCTCTAGGACTGAGCCAAAGCTACTAGTTCCTCTTGATAATTCCTCATACTGTGTGCATTAGTGTACAAACATTTCAGATGCTCTCCAGTATACTCAGTACATCGTGGTGCAGCATACACCTTAAATCACTAAAAAAGCATTTACCTCAAAGTGAAAAAACATCACAGAAGTCAATGCTTGTAATATCTGGCCCTTTGAAAAATCCAGTTTTATATATATTGTTTAAAAAACCAAAACAGATCCCCTCTGCTCCTTAGCCTCCAAAATCACACACGAAAAGAAAAAAAGCAAGGAACAACATCCACTCTTCACATAACAATGTAATCATCCATCCTCAGCCAAGACCTAGCACCTCTAAATTAGAAACCTTCTCAGAGATGCTGTGAAGGGTGTCTAACACCCCTGGCCCCACATCTTGCAATCCTTTCCCTGCAGCAACCACTAGCAGCAGCATGCTCCATCCCAACCAGGCCACACCTTTGGGGTGACTGCACTTTCCTGGAAGCCATCACAGAAGGGTCCGTGCTTGGAACCCTCCAACGGTGGGAGAGAAAAGCCCCCGCAATGGCTAGGCTGCTGTGCAAAGGCAAGCACAGGCACCCCAGCGGGCACGCTTTTACAGCGGGATGAGGAGGAAACCACACTTCCTTTGGGAGTGATACGCATGTAAACATTTACCAACAAGATGAGGTCAGGTGCAATTGTGAGTGCAGAGTACCAAAATCAAAGTATGTCCAAATCCGAGACCTAAGCCCAGAGAAAGAGAGGGACAGCAACTGCCTCTCTGGGCAGCAGGCGCATCCCTGAGCCATGCACATGTGCTCACTATCCCTTACATGCTCGGGGTCACAGTGACAACATCACTCCAGCTCAGACACCTGTTTTATCAGGTGACAGTCTACAAGAACACAGCTTTTCATAGGAAATTATTGCAGTCAGAAAAGTAAACACCTCAACCAGTCAGAAGTCAGGTAATAAATATTTGGAATAAATATTGGAAGTTATCAAGGCATCTCAGGCAAATATCATGAGCTAGGTTCAGAAATATTTCTGGATAATTCAAGGTACTGATGGGTGAGGTTGCACGTGGTCGTGATGAGATTAAAAACGCTTGTCCGGCTTTTACACCCTGCCCATGCATTTTATTTTTCCACTGAGAAAACAGCAAGAGTCTGCTCAGCCGCTGCTACCAGTTTCAGTCCCCAGGGAGAGCGAGAACAAGTCTGACAGGTGCGTCAGAAGCCACAGAATCTTAAAACCCCTGGTCTCCACTCGATCCCTTGGGTGTAGAGCTGCCCGCCTCAGCCCGCTAACCCCAAGGACAGGGAGTCCTCCGGGATGCCTGGCGGCCGTCTCCCGCTGAGCCCTGCTTCCCGGCGGTTGCCATAGCAGTGAAAGGCAAACCTAGCAACAGGCACACAAGCCTCCCAAGTACACAACTCCAAACCACATTTTTTAAATAAATTAAATTATCCAGCCTTGCTTGTTGTCCAAAAAAAGTATAATGTGTTTCAAGAAGCTGTTGAGATTGTGCCGGTTTTGTTCAGATGCACAAGAGAAGGGATTTAATTACCACTAAAATTAAAAGATAAGCTGTGCCATGGCAAAATTAGTTTGTAGTAAGATTTGCCATTTGATATGCCTTTTCTAAAAACTCTTCTTCTAGCAGTTATTGACTATGTAAGTAGTTATGTTAGGCAATGGAAAGCAAAATAAGAGTTCAGCTTTTATTTTAGACTGGCTTTGTCTTGTAACCCCGATTCCCTTCTCTGAAAAAAACATGGTTGTACAGCAGTTTATCAGTATTGCAAGCAGAGATTATTTGTGCCTGTTAGAAATTAATCTCACTACAGCTCAGGATCCTTACGTTTTCATGTGCTTATCAACATGATTATTCAATACATATCTTAAGTGTCTGCAGTGTCTTCAGAGGCATATTGACTTTGCTTCCAAAATTATTTATCTACCTCTTCAGCTTCAAAACCTTGCATACTAATATTTTATCTCTGTGACATGCAGTTGAAGAAACAGCCTACAGAGGACTACTAAGAGCATAAAAAGCACTGGATTTCTGCAAATTTCACACAGTTAAGTATATTCTACATAATGTGAATACAGCCTTTTCATAAAAAGGGTATAAAGCCCTGTAGGCCAAATGGATGTGAAGGAGGCTTGAAGAAATAGAGGAATGTTCCACTGTTATTGCCTTCTCTCCGCTGAAGGGTTTTTCCCTGGCTCCAATTATTTTTTTTCTGAACAAAATGTACTTACACAAGGAACCCTTTGGGTAATCATTCTTTTCCTCTGAAATCACAGCCTCTAAATTGCATGAAGATCACTGGAGGGATAATTCCAACCAAAGTGCCCCACCAGGTTTTGCAAGTCACCTCTTCAGTTAAATTCAGGCTGGATGAAGTGGTTCTGCTCACTGCCCTGCAAAATTTTGATAGGATTGATTTGACTTGTTTACCTAAATAAATAAAACTCTTCTCATCTGAGACTCAGGAAGGAACCCAGGATGTTCTACCCAGTCCCTAAGGAAAGCAATCTAACATTAATCTTAAATTTACACACATATCAGCTCTGGGAGAGGGGATAAATTTGCCAAGTGCTGGTCTTTGGCTAAGGAGCAATGCTCCTTAGACGAGAGGGCAAAAATAGGGCGAAGTATATCATATTTGTGTGAAGACAAAATAAAATGCAGTTATGTATTTTAGAGGTTTATAATTAAAGTGAACTCATATTGAAACGTTAATTCTTGCTCCTGTAAGTCATCAAAACACAATCGTGGACCTCCCCACGACTCCAAACCAGCATGCTCAAAGGCTGATTAGAAGCTTTTTAAGGATGTTGTTCTATTCGGTAGCTCCCCTGATGAATGCTGACTGTTCACATTCCTGTTGATATATCTGGAATCACAACTCATTAAATTGCTTCCATCTGCAACTGGTCTTTTCAGGGAAGGTGCCTGTAAGTTAGAAACCCCTTTCCCCTCCACTTACTGCAGATAAATATCAGAATCAAGATAGTAACACTCATGGCAAGTCAAGTATACACAGAAATTACACCATCTGGCACAATTAGTGAGCCTGAGGGCTGGTTAATGAACTGTAATATACACAATCGAGCATGCATGCTGCAGTTGCAATTCTTTATGATATCAGTGGACATGCAAATTTAGCAGGGGACATAAGTCTTTCTAGCATATACTTTTTTTTTGGTATGCACAAATATTAGAACTGAAAGCTTTTTCTCCAAGACGTTTCCGTACACCTCTTGCTGTTTCCGTAACAGAAAACAAATGAAAAATTTTGGTTTTATATACAGTAGAAGGAGTAAAAGACATCTAGTTCAGACCATGGTTTTGATAGCTTACAGCATTATACAGACACACAGAAACTAATTTTGGGGTTTCCACCAAACTGTGATTTAAATGTTTTCTGCTGTGCATCAAGAATGACAAACACTACCATCCTCTGCACCTCATTCTTCTCCATACACTAATTAGCAGCACCTGAAGAATCAGCTCTAATACGGTCGTCCACCAAGAGAAGACAGCAGCTGTTAACTCCCCTCCACAGATACAATTACAGGCCTCCTATCATCCAGCTGCCACGGAGAAAATTAACATCTTAAATGTGTCACTTGTTAGCTGCTCCTGCTAGCTCTGCTGTGGCAACATTTCTGTTTAAATCCTCCTCTTTTTTCAGGGCTTCAGTACTCATTTACACAGGAAACAGCACTGTATGTGCTATTGAGAGGTCCTGACTCTTCACCAAAAATAAAAATTAAAAAACCACGCAGGTTTTATCAGATTAACCATGTGCACAACTGTCCTACATGATGGCACTAAATTAACTTTTATTCTTTTCCATAGCCTCTGACACACTGTGGGTACATCTACAAGCAAACATACTGTGGGATCAAACACACTGCTGTGACCAGCAGGTCGAGGGAGGTGATCCTGCCCCTCTACTGAGCTCTTGTGAGACCCCACCTGGAGTACTGCATCCAGCTCTGGGGGCCCCAGTACAGGAGAGACATGGAGCTGTTGGAGAGAGTCCAGAGGAGGGCCACGAAGCTGATCAGAGGGCTGGAGCACCTCTCCTGTGAGGACAGGCTGAGAGAGTTGGGGTTGTTCAGCCTGGGGAAGAGAAGGCCCCAGGGAGATCTCATTGCGGCTTTCCAGTACCTGAAGGGGCCTACAGGAAAGCTGGAGAGGGACTGTTTATCAGGGGGTGTAGTGACAGGACAAAGGGTAATGGGTTTAAGCTAAAGGAGGGTCGATTTAGATTAGATGTTAGAAAGAAATTCTTTACTGTGAGGGTGGTGAGGCACTGGAACAGGTTGCCCAGAGAGGTTGTGGATGCCCCCTCCCTGGAAGTGTTCAAGGCCAGGTTGGATGGGGCCTTGGGCAACGTGGTCTAGTGGAGGGTGTCCCTGCCCATGGCAGGGGGGTTGGAAGTAGGTGATCTTTAAGGTCCCTTCCAACCCAAACCATTCTATGATTCTATGGTACATGTAAGGTAGAAAATCATATTTACTAAGGTTAATCAGATAGATATGCCTTATCCCAGGGACAGGATTTAAAAATACAACTTGCATATCTCATCAAGTAGTTTACCTCCTCAAAAGAGACCCAAATATTATGCAAGTATTTCTGGGCATAATTAAATGTTTGCTCTCCTGCCATTAAAGTATAGATATCTGAATATAAGACCAAAAAGGCTATCAAAGTTTCATATACTATTTCAATACAGCCTTTCCTTCCTGAACTAGTTTCAGGAACGACCACCTCTTTTGTAAACATACTGCTGATGAAAAGCATGGTGTGACACAAAACTGGGGCATTACAAATGCAGGCATACCTGATTGCCTGCTCTCCTGCCAGGTGCTAAATATTCAACAACTTGGTGGCCAGCATTAAAGAGACTTCTCCTTACGCCTTGTCTAGTGCTTTGTCCATTGTACCTTTCAAAAGAAAGACTTTTTCTTCATTATACAGCAAAAGGAGGAGCTGTGAAAAGACAGTAAAAACCAAAGGCTGATGGGTCTAGAGGGCTGTGTCAGCATATTTCACCTACTGGTACAGGTCAACATTTGTGCACGTTTAAGTTGACATAATACATTAAAACTCTGCAGAGTAGCTATAACTAGACATGTCCCCCACTTCTGCCCCCTTCCACAACACTATATCCTATAAACCTCATTATTATTTAACAGTTTTCTCAGTAACAATTACATGAAACTTGCCTGCTTGAGAGAGATTCTTTGGCTCAGTTTTTATACCTCATTTAACACAAAGCCTGTCTTAAACAAAAGGTTTGTTTTTAACCTCTCCTCAGTAGATACTGAACTCCCCTATTTGGAAGCCTCAAAGGGCAACAACATATCATCATAATTAAAAGTTTAACTTTATCTTCTGAAGAAGCAACAAGAATTCAGCATCAAACACTTCTTCAGCAGTCAAAATCCTTCTTCCATATGTTGCATCTCCAGAAGCTTTTTCCTTGAAGGTAACACTGCTTCCCAGTGTTTAAAATGAAGGTATACAGAGGCAGCTCCCTGCCCATATCGTTAACCACTGCATTTATTTGCAGAAGCAGAATAGGCGATTATGCCAGGCTCACCTCCACGCATCACCACCAGGAATCTTCTTCAGCCTAAGGAGTACAGACCACTTCCAGTCCTGCCCCCCGGAGAGAAACTGTATCATCTTGCAGCCACAGCAGTTCAGACAGACTGCATGGGGAGTGCTCCTGCTGACTTACTGTAAAACTTTGCACTTAGAGCTCTGTGAATACATGATCAGTGCTTCTGCTGCTCTCTGTGTGCCCCCTGATACCGCCAAGGGAAATCTAAGTCTACTTTATAGACCAAAAGTCCTTTACTAATGCACAGGTTATTTGAGTTGATGAATTTAGTGCAATTATTCTTGTTAATACCCATAAGGAGATCCAAGAGATGAGAAGGAAGAGACTGCCATGGATAAAATTCAGGGCTAGCGGAGGGATTCTGAAGGTGGCTTAAAACTATGTTTTGTATGAAAACTAGAAGCTCTTTCATTAAGTCATTCACATGTTGAAGGTGGGGGGCAGAAGTCCTAAAAATTTCATTTTAAAAAAGAAATCTGTCCCTTCAGCCAAGATTAGAAAGGTATTTTGAAAGATTGTACAAAGATAGGATTCAGTTATTGTAGAGCTTTTGATGATAGTACATCGTTCAGAACTTGCAATTTTTACGTATGCTTAATTTCTTGGACTAGCCTAAATCTCAAGGATTCTATTTCAGAGTGTCTGTCTTCACCATGCTCAGTTCTTTACTTCAGCATGCATTACTTTTGAATACAAAAAGATTAAAGAGACTTTGAATTTTAGACTTTGAAAATGTATCTATCAAGAGAAAGTTTAAGTCTAGCATGCAGAGGATGAAAAGCAAAGATTAAATCTTTGGGAAATACAATTTTTCTAAACAGAGGTACAAGCCTTTCACTCAAATTAGTTTTGTCGGCTTTTATACAATATTTACGCTGGCCTGTTAGCACTGCAACATGATGAAAGTCTTATATCTATATTGCAGTTCTTTCAAGGGACCAGGAAATTTGAAATGGTCTGGGTATGGTTATCAAGGATGAATGAGACAGAATACTCCTTAGTTGCCTTACGGCTTTGGATGCAGTGTGGCACTTGTGTTTGACTGAATGGCATTTACAGAGTGAGACCTGAGTCTCAGTCCACGTCCTTGTCACCTGATAATCGGGTGCATTTTCAGGAAATCATGGTTATGAATTGGGATTACTGACCACTTCAGCAATGGGATTTGAAAAATAGACATTCACTAAAGCTTAAAAGACATCAATCAGTTCTATGAGAAGAGTTAATTGACTGTAGATTTATCTGGTATCAATGGATTTGAGATAATATAAAATTATATTGACAGACCTTAAATGCATTCCCAACACACTTTGCTTTGCCCCTCTGCTTCCTTTGCCTCCCTTGTCCTAGTGCCAGTTCCCAAATTCCTTGCTATTCATGCTTCCTCATTTGATTAAGAGCTATAGACTAACAAAGTTTTCTGCTTTATAAAGACCCTTTCTGTTGTACATGCATACTGTTCTAAGAATGGCTGCATGGGGTCAGGAAAATATTCCCCGAATTTAATATCTCAGCAAGTTGGTGCTGAGGAAAACCAGCTTAGGAAGTAAGGCATGCACAGAATGATCCTTCTGGTGGACTCTCTAGGCTTTGGCAAGCTAGCAGTTGCCAAACCGAAGGTGGCCTTCAAGTCTTTTTGTTACTGCCACTAACAGATTTCTTCATGAAGCTACTGTATTCCTCCTGAATTCATTTACTGTTCTAGTTTTAACACCTTAGAAGAATATGCTCCACTGTTTACTTAAGTGTATATATATATATTTACCAATGGTACATTACAAAAGAAAACAAAATTTTTTCCCGCAACCTGATTTATTTTTAGAGAGGTTAGGCAGGGTTATTTCCCCAGCTTATATTATTGCCCATCAGAAGTACCAAATATTTAGGTGCCCTGTCATCGCATTATGCCAGACCTTCCAGACTGAATCTGTACATTATTCTGCGCTACAGATGCGACTGATCTGTTTGGACGCCAACCCAGAAGACTGCATAAACTATTATAAGCATCTTTCAGGCTGTATTGTACCACTGAGTCAAAGGGCAAGCACCACTTATAGATGCACTAAAAAGTACTTCCTACTACACTTATTTTTCCTGGAAGTATCCATTTAAGCCCTGACCCACAATGACCCTCATTAGCTCAATAAAGACAGCTAGATCACAACTCAGGATTCAGTTGCATAGAGGACATACGTTTGATCTGCTTTCTATGGATTTTTAGAAAGCAAACCTTTTCTACGGTCACAGATATGCACTTACAGAAATGGCCTGCTGATGCGTGAGCCTCCAATGTACAGCTGATGGGAAAATGCATCCCTCTTTCAATTACTGAGACCAGCAAAAAATGAATTGGAAAAGTCAGCTTGCTATGAAACTATGTGAAGAGTGAAAATAGCTCAGCTAAATACTGAACAGTTTGTTAGTTTTGTTTTTTCTCCAAAGAAATCTCCTTTATCTCCTACTTACTTAATATATCATAATTTCTCTTTTTGCTCTCCCTTTGCTAATTATGGGAATCTCATATTTAGGATATATCATCAGCAGTAATAGCATTGTACGTCTACAGACAAAAAAAGGGGAAGGAGTGGTAGGATCCTCATATTTTAAGAGGATTCCACTGAGAGAAGGGGCTTTATTTGCCAGAGCTATTTGCACCTATCTTTCTCTCCCCTCCTTAAAGCTTCTGTCAAACACATGCATCTGCAAATAAGGCAGGTAATTACGTTTCCAAGTTAGGTGTTCCAGACAGATTGTCCTACTTATTTGTAACGGTTTGTGAGGCACTAAGACAAAGTTAATTGATAGCTAAATTATAGGTAGTTGCATTTAGAGGGTTAATTGCTTACTGCTTGCAACTACACTTAAAAGCTAGAGTTTTCATACCTACATTAAGATTTTAAATAACTGGAGGAAAGAACCAAAAAAGTGTGTTCTCTCTCAATTTCAAGTCTTTAGAAACAAGTGCTACATCAATCTTTTTCGCAAGAATCAGAACAAATCTCTCCTGCTGCTTGCCAGTCTTTATATGACACTAGAAATTATTCAGCCTCATCTCTGAGGCTTGCTCTGAGATAGTAAGATAGAGAGGCACTTGGCAGCAGCTGTTAACCCACCTGCAGAGCCAACTTCTGTCTCATTTCATCTCCTGAATTGCTCAAGCCACCAGACTAATGTTTACTTGTTCACAATTAAAGGCACCACATGGCCCTCTGGGACCGTACAAGAAAGGAATGTCAGAGCTTTCGGGGCCTGAAATCCAAGCTGTTCTCCCTGTTTAAATATTGGGCAGCTATTAAGACCGAGCACATCCTGGAATGCCGAAATGGCTCACCCAGGGCAGCAACAAACCCTCACTGACAGAGTACGTACAACCACTCAAGGCTAACAGCTGTTTCTGTACTGGAAGCCCTAAATTGCGTGTTCACCAGCATTCTGATTTATGATCATCTTCACAGGAAATAACCATTGAAACAGCTATGTTCAATTCAAAAAGCTGTATTTTAGAGGATTAATTTGCCTGAAGTAGATAACGTTAGAAAAACAGCATATATTGAAATGCATGAGGAGAAACTGACACTCACCTCCTTTTAACTATTATGTCCTTGGAAATTACGTCTGCCAACAGTTATTTTCCTCCTTTTGGACAGCTAAAGGTGACAATAATTCTGAAAAGTACACAAATTCAGTACTGACAGCCAGCATGTTAGCACAAAGCTTTTGCAGTGTATTTGTCTGTTGGTGTCTCTTCATAGCAATTCTGACTACTGAATATTGACTGGTTTTTATTCCTGTCATAAGCAAGCTAAGAAAAGAGCTATAAAAACAAATGAGCCTTTTTTACATTAATGATATTGACTACCTAGGAAAAAACCCACCACGTGGAGAGGGATTCTACCTGGATTCCAGTGAAATGAAAATAAGTTAAAGCCAAGAAAGTGGGCTTCAAAAGCTCAGAGTGACTCGTCACTTCAATTACATTGTTTTGTTTACCAGAATAAATTAAATGCGTGACAATTAATGCTCACATGAACCTCCAGAAAGCCAAAAACCATTTTCACTCTGGCTACCCAAGGAAACTGAACTTGAGGGAGCCACAAGGAACCATTGCTCTTACTGGGCTGTTTCAGCCCAATGTACAAGAGGGGTACGAGTTTTCAAGGCATGAAGGTCCCCCCAATTCATGATAACAAGCAGCCTCAAAAACCAGAGAGGTCCAAACTACCATCTCAATGAATGAAAAGCCACAAGTTTCAGCAATTTCTCAATTATTTTTTTCTGAACATCCCCAAAGTCACACAGCATACACACAAGTCTAAAGCAGCCAAATCCAGGGCTTTTTTCTGTCAGCTGGGCAAAGGACAGAGGAATGGGCTGGAAGAGGCACAGTGGAGGGATGCCATGTCCCTGGGAGGGAGGCAATAAAAAAAGGATGTAAGGCAACAGCTCTAGGGATGAGGAGCTCAAACCTGCAGGAGACGTGAGATCATCAACCTGCTCACAGAGCAGCCTCTTCTCCCTCCTTGATAGATGCCACCTCCTAAACACTGGTAATTTCAGCTTCCTAAAGCAAAGGATCTTATCCCTTTTTAACTGCAGTCAGTTCAGTCAGCATGGGCTGGAGAATATTGATAGCTGCTCCCATCCTATTTTATTTAGATCTGTTATTTCCTAATTTATAATTAAATGCAAATCCAGCCTGCTAAAAACTGAGCCATTTCACCTATTGTGTTAGGGAGATTTCTGCAACTGGGACATGCAGAACTAATTTATTTTAGGATCCTAAGTATAAATGAACTTCCCAAAACAAAACATATAATTATGGTACAAGCAACATATTCTTTTGGAGTACATGAAATTGAAGAGTAAAGCTGTGCTGAGGCACTGAGGACCAGCCTCTATTTTGAGCAAGAATTAAGTCGTAAATCTTTTGTCTGATCTTAAGCTAGGTCAGCATCATGTAGAAGATATATGTTGACAAAGGCTGCAAAGTATTATTTCTAGGTATGCTATTTACTGTTTGATATCTAAATACTAAGCTGTTGGAGAACAACAAATCAGCCACTCAGAGAGGGTAATCTCACAAACCCTAGCAAGATAACCCAACATCTATATTTCTTGATATCTTTTCCCATGCTTAGGGTGGATTTAGAAAGTTGCTCTCACAAAACACGCTATTTTCGAAGTTTTTGTTAATTTGTTCTACGTAGGAGAGGTTTATTGTCTGTATGAGAATGTCCTTTACAAGGCAAAAGCAATCATCAGCTCTTGGCTTTTTGCTGACACAGGCTATCAAGAATTTTTTTTTAAGCACTGAAGTGACTAACAAGCCTTTGAGTTTCTACTGCTCCTTAACTCAGTCAGTTGTCTACCATGATATAGCTTCTGTCTTAACTGATGTTAAGTTCTGAATCGGGCTGTGGAAAGAAAAGAAACCTGGTAAGAAGGAATCAGATTACAAAGACACACATTAAAGCATTTTGTGCCTTTAAATGTACACTAGCATTTCAAGTCAAATTGCTGTTATTGAGTAGTGCATGTTTTGAAAGTCTGTTTATCAGCTCAAGCTTGCCAGCTTTTGTTCATGATTTCTAATGTGGCTAACAAGCCTTTTTGCAGAAGCAGAGTCTTCTCTCTGTTTTGTAAATATCAACTGCTACTTCGTACGTTTGATTCCTACAATAGCAAATGATAGGATATGCTCAGATATACAGTTCTATAGCAAAAAAACAAAACCAGCATTTCTCTTTAAACAACTATTAATCTCCAAATTGTTCAACATGTTGTCTACCTCCTGTCATTCTACCCTGGTTGCTACCTCTAGAACACTTTTGGCACCTCACCCTGTATGCCCTGAAATATTAGGCCAAATGAAATCTGACTTTCTTCCTGCTGCCCTCTTGGCCACTGGCCCTATCTGCCTGTCTCCACCAAGGTGCCACGCTCACTGCTCACTACCCTTGAAGCCCCATCTTCAGTCTCAATCCAAGAAAGGTGCAAGAGCACTCAGCTCCGCCCATGGACATTCTTCTACATCGCATACTTTTTTCCCCCCCCAAAGAAAATTTTTTTCTGTTTATAATAGAAGAGTAGCATAATACTTTAAGTTCTCCTTGGCTGTATTTTTGCAAACTGAAAAAAAAAAAAAAATGACCCCATGGGATTCCACAGTTCTAGCTTTTAAGTTCAGATTTCCAAAATACTTTGCACTCAAATTCCTAAAATTATTTCCTGGCATGTAAATGACTATTTTCCCTATCTTTCACCCAGAAAAGAGAGGCAATCACTCTGGGGGGGGGGGGGGGGGGGGGAAAACCAACCACAAACCAAAAATATCACTCATGACTTCTAGTTCTTTCACACAAACTGCAGTTCCTTGTCTTGCAGCTGGGGCAAGTAAAAGTCAGCATGTTTAAAAGTGTTTGTGAAAGTGCATGCAGTAAGTTTGACAATAAGGATTTCCCAGAAAACTGAAGGACAGTAAAATACATACTAGTTGATGCCATCATGAGAAAGCTGCCTTGTGATTTCTGTATTGAAGTAAGATAGAAAGAGAGAAATGGTGCATTTTAAAAACATGAATACACTGTTATTAAGTTTAATTACATTTTTTTTAAATGCAACTTACATAGCTCTTAAATGACAGATGATGCAGTTTTTGTACTTAAGTACATCTTAGTATAAATATTCAGCCTTTTGGGAAAGTTTTTGTTGCAGAGACTATGTATTCACTAAATTGCATTTGGAGTAGCTGAGGAAATGAATCACCTAAGATTGATGCTCTCTATCTCTGGAGAGGCTTACGCTAGATCTTATCTGGAAACATTGATCTATAAGGTCATTTAGCTTTATAAGAAAGTATTTCTTTAAATCTGATTTATGAAGAAGTTCTGTGGACTTTAGACTGAGATTATAAAAATGCTGAGCAGTAACATTAGATTATCTTAATGAGCAAGGCAAATGAGCGCTTATTAACTTACCTATAATCATAGCAGGCAGACACTTCGGTGTTGATTTTGTAGAGACTTTTAATTAAAAGCAATAGGAGAATTTAATGAATAATGACGTTATCTGTACACTTCTATGCCTGAGTACAAGATAAAGATGTCCAAGTCAGATAAAAGTGTATCCGAGGATTCATAGTTGGTGAGAAATGAACAGAAGTATAAGAAATGACCCACAAACAAAATGAACGAAAATCACAGCCAGGGATTACCAAAAAATATAATGCAGACTTTTTCATTAATTTGGGTTTGGTTTATGCTTACAATTTTGTTTAGTGCTGTTATGTACGTCCTGTCACTGATAAGGAATTGAGGCAGCATCCCCGTTATTAGCTCTCTTCTTAATAGTTTACAACCCTGTAGTTCTATTATTTTGAAATCTGTGTTTTGTATTTAAGTACTCTCTCACAGATGCTCTTGCATTTAGTTAGATAGTAGATCGATAATTAAGCAATAGGAACATTACAAGTTAATGAAAAGTGAAAGTAGAACATCTATTATAAACTAAAAGGTTTAAATTATATAATTTTCAATTGAAGTAGATTTTTTTAAGCCTATGATTATATTTTCAGGGAGATTTACCTTGAAAATAATGACTAGGAAGGATTTTTCAGCTGGATTCATATTTTTAATAGAAACTTATACTGCAAAATTGATTGAAATGATTCCACGCTCATCATCATCCAATTTAGTTGGGCTTTGTTACTGCAAGTTTTAGAAAAAGATCACCTTCCCTTAAAGCTGGCATTAAAAAGCAAAAAAATGGGCAAAAAAAGGAATGGGAAAAGGATTCTGATGGAAGATGCCTTTACATGGGTAGCCTGCCAGGCAGCTACAGGAGCTGAGCCACTCTGTCTTTCGCTAAGCAGAGAGATTATTTCCTACAGCCGTCATCCACAGAGCTAAGTACTTCTACACGCACTCAATGTTATTACAAGACTCCTCAAGTTGTCTTCAGAAATAGTTCATCTTTAGGTATGTTTCAATGTTCTCTAGTCTCCTAACAACAGAAATCTCAGCAGAGAACAACATGGGCTTTTCTTAATTTACCACCCTTGTGAAATCCCCGCTCTGACACTCAGATACATCTACACAAGCATCACAAATAGAGTTTTGTATTTTCTCACTAAATGAAACTCTCTTCCTCTCACCCTCCTAATATTTGTCTATTGATCTGCAAAGTGCAACATAGTTCAGTGTGGATTTTTAGGGAAAAATGAAGCTATGCTGAATGCATGTCCTCAGCTACACCTCCTTACCATCTAAATGCTTAGGAAACTGGCATATTTCTATCCATGGCATTTAAGCACTGACTTTCTGATGCAACTTCTTTGGAGGGTAAGATGACACTGCCAAATCCCAAAATTCACGGCACTGGTGGCCAGACTACCTGTTGCTTCCTTTGTCCTCCCATACAGCGGTGGCACAATTGTCACCCTTTTATGTTGCAACTAAAAAAAAGCTTTCAAGAACGACTTTCAGAAGCGAAGACGAGAGTCACAAATGTACCTGTGTGTGTAGCAGGCAGCTTTACCGGTTAAGAGCAGGGTCCAGGAATTAGACAGTAAAGCTCTGGTCCTCGTGCGTGCTGTTGTCAGCCGCGATTCCAGCATGACACACCGTTACAAAGCACCCTTCTTCCAAAGGGACAAACCATCTGCCCCGAGTCTCAGACCCAAGCCTCCCTTGTCTTGCTCTATTACCATGAAATCAAAGTCCCAATGTGATTTAGAAAAACAATTCCTGATGCAGGATTAATCAAGCGCTTTTGCAGTAGCAGTAAGCATTAAAGGGCTGGCTGGTGTCCCATAGAGAACACCATTGTTCAGCCTGGTTCAGCACAATTCTGCTTGTATAACGCATACTCGCTGTATTTTTGTTCCCACATTTCTTCATTATTGGCAACATTAGCATGAGAACAGGATCTCTGTCAGTTAGAACTGCATGAAAGTTAACAGATTTTCCTCACAGGGCATCATGCAAGTATTGTCTTTGATTTAATTCTAATTTATTCTGAGTCTGCTCAAGTTTTGTTTTGAATTCCCAGACAGTTTCATTGAAACTAACAATGTCTACCAATACAGCAAAAATCCCACAACACCGCATTCCTTTTCATCTGTTTTGCTTGAAAACAATGCCACAAAATTCCTGAAAGATCCTCCTGTCTTCCAGGATGGGCCCATCAAATCAATTAGTGCCCATAGTAAACTTCACCTGCCCACATAGCAGGTGGAACCTAATTTCTATCCCAGCAGCCTTGAAGGGAAAAACAGAGCTCAGGCAGTGAGCTTTGGTTATCAATAAAGACTGCAACAAAAACTGCAAAAAAATTCAGCACTCAGCTGATATTTTAGTTCACCCCTAAATGCAAAGCCTATAATTCCTGCCTGTTCTTAAATATTTAGAAACAAGAACCACCAAGTAACATGACAATCTCCGTATGCCAAGTATCTAATTCCTAGTTTTCTGATGCAATTATTGATATTTCTCACTGCTTTATTGTTATATTTTTCAAATGGACGTTTGAATTCAGGTGAATTTAAATAGCAGTGTTAAGGCCACCTTTCAAGGTTCAGACATATATCTGAGAATGCAGAAAAGGGAAGTCCCAGTAGTCAACAACACGTGGAAGGGAACGCCTATCCGTCCTAAACAAGGATTATCAACAGGACATAGCTTGCTCTGCTCATTGTGTTGTGCTTTCTATTCCCTTCTGACTTAAAAAGGATTTTTTTTTTTTTTAATGTATTTTATTTGCTAGTTCTGGAGCTTGTTTACTAGTCTATGACAGACCTGAAATAATTGCCTAAACAGTGTAATCGGAGATCATGACAACAAAAGATGAAAATAAGATTAAAAAGCAAAAGGCACTAACGCACTGAATACCATGTAAATTATTTATTTATTTTTAGAGACATCTGTTTATTGGGGAGTGTGACCTTAAGGCACTGCAACAGAGAAGATCGCCCTGCAGGGAAACTACATGCAAGCCGGGTGTGAAGTTAGCACCTCACAGGAGAACTCGCTGCAGCTTCTGCCTTGCGCCCTGGGGATGCTGCATGCCCACCAGAGCCACCCGTGCGGCCACCACTAAGTGGTTAACAGCATCGATTCGTCTCCTCTTTCAGACTGGTGTCTGGGACTGTTCTGAAGATGAGAAAGCTCACTCCGGTTCGTAGAAAGGAATTAACATAGCAATTGCAAATGCTGCTTTTGGTTCTGCTCTACATTTAAGGCCAGCTGACAAGTACAAGATGCGTGAATTAAAAGAGAAGGAACAAATGTTTCCTTGGGATATTGTGCTGTGCATGTTTTCCTAAAAAACTGGAAAACTCGAAAATTGTTTTCCTAAAAACACGCAGGCCTCATCTGCTCAAAGAAATGAGCACCTCTCTTGTAAAGAAAACATTCATTCTCTACTTAGCGCCTCATACTTTCACAGTTGTGCATTATATAAATATTTGGACTAATGTAAATAGTTACAATCACAACACAGTTAAGTAACACATAGGGCATTCCAATGAGTTCACATAAGTAGGCAAAGTTTTGACTATTCTTTTTCTGTTTTGTATTAAACCCCTCAGGCTACTTGCTTGAAAAGCTGCCATTTCTGAAGTTCACCAGATTTAATAAAAAATGCATACATGAAAAAGAAAAATTCATTAAAATCCTGGAAAAAATCTCTCAAACATCTGATGAGAAACACTAAGAAAATAATTTTTACTAACCTACAGACACAACTTCAGAATATATAAAATTACATCCCAGTATTTAAGGTTTCTGAAGAGCTTTCTCAAACTGAAGGAAGTATTATATCCTTGACTACTGATTTCACATTTTTCCCCAGCTGAGATAATATTTTAGTAAAAAAGAGTGTACCAAAGAAGGTGCCACCCACAACTGATAACAAAATTTGAATGTATTAGATGTCTTATTTAGCATTTCTTAGAAACTAGAATTTCATTCTTTCTTGTAACAAGAATTTCTCACAGTAACAGAGTTGTAATGCATCTTTTGAAAAGGGAAAATATAAATAGTACAATGATAAGTTTTCTATTTTTAATGGATGAAATCTGGGAAATCTATGGACTGAGAGGTCCTATTTCTAAGATTCAAATAGAGGCACATCACAGAGCACACCACATTTTATGGATAGCATTTCAGATTCTCAGCAATAGCGAGGACAAATTATAACAAGGATATTTTATATCAACTGGCAGAGTTGGATTTGGGAGAATTCTTTTCCAAAGGTCAGCACTACACATTTGCCTATTTAAAACACTGTCTCCATCTGAATTTCTGAATAAGCATCTCCACCTTAGTAACAGTCAGCAGAGATACATTGGACAGAAAAGGCAATATTATATAAGGAAGGAATACCATATTTTGTAAGACAAGGGAAGGAAAAAGTATTATCTATTTAAAAGTGAGGGAAAAAGATAGCAGGTGAGAGTCTCAAGTAGAAGAGATAAATTTACTTTATCTATTAGTATACAGGTTAGATTTGGAGCAGCCCACTTATAAGACCACCACACAAATGATACAAAAGTCAAATGCTATTATTTTGTTGATTTTAATGAAAGCCACATTTGGATAAATATCACTTGCAGAAACACTTAGGGAATACTCAGCTGTCTGCAATGCTTTCTGAGCATTACCTGCCTCCCCTTTTTGTGCATTCACTGAAGCACTGCATTAAGTAAATGTCTTAAAAAAAAATCAGAAAAACTAATTCACAGGTTCAACTTCACACGGTAATGATTTTTTTACCTTCTTGTAGCATACCCATATGTTTAAGTCCAAGATACAAAACCATCACCCCTCTAGTACCGCAAGGAGATTGTGTTGTGATGAGGGTCAGGATACTGACCCCTCATTACACCATCACTCAAGTGGCAAGAGACCTTCATGCCACCAGCAGTTACAGCAGGGAAACTGAGGCAGAAAAGGCCAACTGTGTCACAGAAAAGATGATGATTTAATGAGGCCTTGGCTGTTTTCCTGGAGGTCAAGCAACTCCCAAATTATAGGCAGGGTCAAAATAACTATCTTTCAGGTATTTTTTCTGGGTTTAAAAAACACATGTGTACCCATGTTCGTGTTGTAAATGGGTGAGGGTCTCATGGGCAAGACCTTCAGCTTTGTGAGTGTCACAATGTCAAATATTAAAATTTGTCATAATGGCAGAACTTTCACGATCAATTTAAGAAAGATAAGGAAATTCTTCAAGTGCATGACACTGAGCACCCTTTGGGACTTCCTGGGTTGAGACTATTTCAACCTGCACAGGTTTGGTGATTTTTACTTTTTTTTCTGTCAAAGACAAAGTCTCTATATAGGGGCAACATATTTGATTAAATCAGCTAATAATACCAGAAAAAAGTAGATAAGGCTTTGAGCAAGCAAACCTGTTCAAGTCTGCAATAGCAGAGTAGCTAACTAAAAAATAAATACCAGCTGAGAACACATACAGTTCAATTAAAGAAACACATGGTGTCCTGGTTTCAGCTGAGAGGGTTAATTGGACACATGGTCCAAACAACAGAAGTCTGAAAGCTCTCAAACTTTCAGAGAGCGTAACACACCTTCAGTACAGGGGTGCTACAAGTATTCACTGTTACCATGTTGACTTATTTACACAGTACAAATACATTTACAGCATGACACATAATTGGCTGAGTAAACACAAAATAAGCATATTCCTATCAAAATCTCAGTGAATGTATTTTAGTTACATAGTCATCTTGTCTGTATCATGCAATTATCAAGAAAAAACAAGCAGCATGAACACTACTAGTTGGGTTATTTATAGCTTGATTCAGGATCAGCTTTAATTGGATAACACAGATCTGATTACAGTTGCAAGTTAAAATACACTTAATCAACCACACACAATTAAGTCATTTTCAAAACTGCTTTGGTATTCTATCAGCAGATCTTTATCGAATGTCATATATTATTCTAGTAAATGATAATCTGCTGATAGAGATAGGTGACATAGCAGCTTCACAAGTGAAAAAAGTTGGGTCATTTCTGAATTAGGAGATGGATAGTCAGCTGGTTAATAAAAAACCCAAAAAGAATAAAACACCTACACAAAGAAATGCATTTATGCAGTCAATCTAAACCTCCACAAGTTTCAGAGATTGTAGGAGAAACAAAATATTAGAAAATTTCATGAACGAAAGGAAAGGAAAAAAGTACTCTCAGTGGAAGCATGTCTTTCAGTCCGAAGCTGATTTGAGTTGTTGATTGCTATTTTCACAAAGCAAAATTAAATGAAAATCATCTATTGACCCTTTTTATGGGGGAAAGAGCCATAATTTTAAATGGGGAAAGAGCCATAATTTTCTGGTTAGCCATGCACAATCGGACAGCATGCATGCCTTCAGACTATCAAGCAGCACCTCAAGAGACCTGTTGACCATGGATATACTAGAGCAGCCTCATCTGACCTCCCAAGTATCCACCCATGTTTTCCAATCAGCAGTTTCTAAAATCAAGATCCAACAAAGCAGGGATAGTTCCTACAATGCCACAGCACAGGAATTCCAGAATCTCCCAAGTCAAGAGACTAACAGCACACTTATTTCCACAAGATTTTGAAAGCATAATGCATCATTAGCTAGGTAAAAAGTAATTTCAGAACCAAAGTTTCATCTTTTCCTAGTTTCTGGTCATATCATCTGAAGCATCCTCAAGAGTCAGTTATTTCCTACACTTTGCTGTAGTGGAAGAGCACGTATGCTACATGCTCAGAAGACTAGAGAAAATACAACCCTACAGGGACTGTGGAGTTCTCAGCCTAAGACTTTTTCTGTCACAGCTGACAGCAAAGTTTTACATACCCATCATCCAACTTGTCAAAAAGATAAGTTTAATCTCTCAGCAGAGTCTCAGGTAGTCTGAAAAAACTTTGACCTTTAAGTCTCTATTTTTAGTAAGGAAGGGTTAGAAATTTCAGAAAAGGCTCTGCCTATATTAGTAAATCACACATACCCAGGGACATAAATTAAACATGCCAGCTGGCATAAGAGAGCCTAACAGTTATGCTGGAAAACTCCCTTTGGCTCCAAATCTCACTAAATGCCTGTTGAGAATGGCCCTGCCCATGCTCAGTTCTGAGCTGTGACAGCAAATTTTTGCAAGACAGTGCTAGTTGTTAAGTGCCAAAATCATGCCAGGGAATCATCTGTCAGTTTTCTAGTACAGGCAATGAATCACCACTTACTGTAGCAGACACAGACCAAGTTTATTAACTGGAGGTTAGCGCTGTTGCAGGCAGTTGAATAGCAGTTGACAGCGAGGTGGTGTCGTGCAGTGAGAACCCACCTGAGCTACAGGTCTGCGTAGTCCAGCAGCATCTGCCTAGATGTGTGTTCCCTGGTTCTGGAATTCAGTCACCTCTCAAGGCTTCTTGTGTTTCAGATAACCACAAGGCAGACAAAGCGACCATTTAATTAGGACTGCTGCACTTGAATGTTTATTATTAATTATATAGATGTTGGCGAGTTTTAGGTTACGTAGTTGTCCTTACTGCCCTATCAACGTAACTACATAAGCATGTCAAGGCTTGGTACAATACTGATACATCGGAACGAAAGAGATTAATGTAGTAATAGTGGAGGGAGATACCATACAGTCTTGACTTACTATACAAGCTATACATTCTATACAACATGAGTCCCAGCCCTTACCAGTCCCATTTCTTTACTCAGTCAACCCAACTGCCTCCAAGAATATACGATGTATTAATTTGGCTGCATTTCAGAACAATGCTTGTTTCAAGAACATCACATCGCATCACCTGAATGCTCAAAGGGCAGAGCTCAGAAGGCAGCTCAACAAGGTGAGTGCCCAGACTGCTCTGCTAGAGAACAGAATACTAATTGTCTGGGTGGACAATCACACTCTAAATCTATTAAAACTTAACTCCAAGTTATTCCAAGTCCTACACCCATCCAGCATAGTATATAATCTAATGTCTGAACTCTCAGTGTCTTTTTTCTGCTCCAAGACATACTGTTAACATCACACAGAAGTATGTTGCTTCAAACTACCAAGTGCTAGACTTGTTACCATCCTCATTTTCTGTTTTAATCATATCTAGACTGATACATCCCTTTTAGATCACCTTGCAAACATTTATATTTGTATTTTTGTTATGTAGCAATTACATCGCAGACAATATCTCAAGCATTAACATCCAGTGTCTCTATGAATCAGCAAGACTACAGATAACATTATGTTTTGCCTGTCGTGGGTCTTTGACCTAAGCTCTACCATTTTTTCCTGTGGGGTACAGATCTCGCTGGCAGCACACTTCTCAGAGGACAACAAGCAGCAGCAAACACCTGCCATTGAAAACTAGTGCCTGCTGTCAAGAGAACTAGAACTACAGATAAAGCACAGCAAGACCTTTTCAGCAGGCAACACCAGATGCATTGGTGTCCTGTTTAAAAGATGTCCCAACAGAAAATCATACCTGTATTCATATGCATAAGAAAGTGCAGGTGGTGCAACAAGACTCAAAAAAAAAAGGGAACTTTAGAACAAACATTTTATTCAATCCAGGTGATCTCTTCCCATGTTGATTTGCCACATCAGCTCTACAGGAATACTCCATGAGTACTGCTTTATGTCATCATTCAAAGGGGGAGGCATACCCTTATTCAGCAGCCATAAACACTGCTCCAGGCCACCTCTGGAGTCTTGCTAATACCAAGGAGAGGAAGAGATCCTCTACAGCCAAGTGAACATCTTAAGAAAAATTCTACCAACTACAGCCACACAAAAGTGGCAGCTAATAGTGCTTCCTGTAGATGAATTCAGTGCTTGCCACCTCCCAGCACCAATAGCAGGACAAGTCAAGCATCCAGCCTCCTCATCTTTCTTCTGAAATAGCAGCTACCTACTGGCAGCTTCTCTGGAACAGCTTCAGAAAGTGCACCTCAGCTGGGACCTACTGCCTTATCCTCACTGTGTTTTGAAGTTTGGCCTAGCAAGGGCTTTAAGAGAAAACAAGGGATATTATAACCAACATGCAGACATTTAATAATGTGAATATGAAGAAGGTTACAGCACAGAGAAAAGCTTTGACTTTACATGAAACAGACATCGCCTTAGAAAGTGTGCCCTGCTGGGGCTTCTTTTCTGAGAAGACGCACAGGGTAGTTAAACCTCCTGACTTCAAGGTAACACTATGATCAAAAACATATCACCAATATTGCCATGATGGAGTCCGAACTGTCATGAAATATTGCCAGTGAGCTTGTAAAGCTGCAAAATCTTGCCGCTTTCACAGAAAATGAGGGAACCTTGAGCTGGCTGTGTCCAGGTATGGCAAGAAGCAAGGTTACCAATAATCATATGCAGTGTCATGGTCAATGTTTTTAAAACTTCCAATGGATTCCCAAGGCAACCACATGTCACTGACTATAGACAGAAGAACATTCAGCATTTTTCCTTCAGAAGGAAGGAATTTACATATTTTTCAACAATACCTTTGGGATTAAGTGTAGAAAGATTGCTAATGCAAACTAGTTCTGCCTTAAACTAAGTATTTCCCTTCCTTGGGACTTCAAGTAAGGATGACTTAGCTAAACAGAGAAGTCAACACAGAAATCTTCATCTACCCAGGGACTGTAACTTGTTTTACAAGCATCATTATTTCAACCACTAAAATATTACAGCTTATTACAAGCAGTACAGGCTAATATCGATACTGTGATTCTTCAGTAGAACAAACAAGCAAGAACATACACTGACTTATTCAGATTGACCCTGGCTAGGACAATATGGGAATATAACATTGCTTAAGAAACTGTAAGAAACATAAATCTCAGCTTAAGAAATAATGCAGCATTTGAGTTAATGATGGCATTACCCAGTGATAAGATTGTTAATTTATAATTAGTTTCACAACAACTTGCAGCAATATGTCAACAAGGCTAGAAGGAGGGGTTTGTGATTACTAGGCATTTTTAGGGGTTTTTTTCCCCCCTCCTCCTGTTTTTGACTAAAATGAGTGTATTTTGTCAACATGATTTATACCTCTAAAATAGTAGCTACAAGGTACACTTTAATCTCATGACAACAGATGCCCACTAATAATCATTACTAAAGAAAAACACAACTCAAAGTTAAGCCTTACAAAATTTTAAAACATTAGAATTCATCTGTGATGCGTTTAAGTTTTACATAAAGGAATATTTGAAGTTAAGTATTTAAAAAGGTTAGCAGGACTGCATATCAGAGCCAAGAAGCATATTCCACATCTTCACTATCAAGAAAGATGCAAAGCCAAGTGGGTGGTTTTGGTTTACTGTTAACAAAAAAGCAGCACATGATTGTGAGGTGTCCATGCCTGCATATATGTAGTCATGACAGTTAGCAAGTTAGCAGAAACACTTCAGCTTCCCCCAGATCGTATATATTTCAATGTGGGAAGTTCCCCCCAAAAAACAACTGCTATTTTTAATCCTCTATTTTCCAGTAAAATTAAGTTGAACATATATACAGCTACATAATTGAGAAAGCAGAAGAACACAGGGATGAGTGATTTGGGGTTTTTTTAAAAATGAAAACAAGTATTAGAACCAATTTTGTAATAGACCTATCATACTTTACTTTTCTGCATGATATAGACAAAAAGGAAACAATAACAAAGATAACAGAGTTGATGACACTTGTTTAAAGTGTTCTGTAGCAGAGGTTACCACAGTCCTTTTCAGTAAAGGGCACTACCAAACAAAACTACTGCTTTAAAATTAAAAAAATAAACCAAACACATTACACATGGTTGTATATGGACCCCTGTCCTTCAACTACTGGAAAACATGTTCCTGTCACCTGAATAAATATTACTCCATAACTGTTTCGTGATTGAAATCGAAAGCTTAAGTAGTTGTGAAAGTGAGCTTGTACCCTTGCAAAACTAGAAAAAAATTTCAACTTTCAACAGACCTGTAAGAAGCAGCTCAGGCCTTATAAGCAAGTCACTACACATTTAGATGCTGCAAAATATAACATTTCTGCTAACAACATGAACTTTCTGGCAGGACTTAGAGAGGACAAAGACATCTACAACACCAAAAAAGTAAAAATTGAGAAAGAAACAGAAGACGCATGTACCATAAGAGAACAGAATACTTGAGCTTGAAAATATCACAATCTTCACATCAGATTTAGCGAACTCCCCAGAGGGCAGCAATGGAAATAATGATCCTTTCTGTCATGTCACTTGTACAAACACTAATTCATCCAAACCCTGCATGAAAAGGCATAATAAATAGCCAAGTAAAATTTGAAGTTTAAAACAACGATGACTATTCTTTTCTGTCAGGAATGTGTGAGATTAACAACAAATGTAAAAAGCTTCCGCCCATCAAACCACAGAAGGGGCAAAACAAGAAAAAATTCATGGGTGAAAATAGTAGTTACCAACGTAATGTCCTAGGGAGACATGAAGGTATCTTAGGATTAGAGTGAAAGGGGCAGGGGACAAAGCCAAGAACAGACATTTTTGATGTTCAGAAAGGAAAGGCATACACCAAAAATCTTTTTGAAGTAAAACAAAAGAAACGAGGCTAATTACATGCGTAAATGTACCTTTTTCAGCACCCTCTATATACAAGCAAGTATACATTTGTCTTTCCATCTAATAGGGAAGAAAAGAAAAAAACTGTGATTTTATACTAAGGCAAACCTTACAATAGAGCACAGCACCACACTAAGTGACCAGTCTTGGGGAGTGTGGTGACTGTATTTAAAAGTTGTCATTTAATAGTAGTTACTAAATTTGACTGGAAAGGAAGATGATGTGGGAAACTACCTTCAATTTGGCTGTGAATTCCAGTTTGATAAAAGGAAGTAAGAAAAACAATTTGAGGTCAGATCTGTACCAGTCAAGGGAACAGGTGAGAATTTCCATTCCTTAATCTTGCACATACTTGAAAGCAACGAAAGCGTGAATACATACAATTTTCAAACTTCTAGCCTTCTTGAGTTCAGATGTGTGTTTTTAAACTCTCCTTGAACACTTGCTCTTTCAAGATAAAGTAGTTATTATAGAAGAAAAGAACATTCGAGAGTTCATCAAAAGGAATAAATGAAACTTGGAAGTGCAGGTTTATTGTGAAGGCAAGTTGTTTCAACAACATTCAGCAGGAGAAAGCGACAGTGCTGATAGTTAAGTATCAGCTGCAGTGGTTCATCTGAAAGAATGGAAGGGACACTGGAACCTCCTACTCAATGCGCCTTCCAGAATGCGTTCCTCTGCAGTACACGGTGATGTTACTGAGAGATTTAATCACTGCTAGCACAGCTGTTGTGCACCCAAGAGTCCGCTGGAGTGCACGGCGCGCATCTCCCTTTAGCCTGCTGACACAGGGCTTGCCTAAAAATAAACTCTTGTAGTCTGGATGGTTCAAGCGCATTGCCTTTGAACTCAAGTTGTAGTGACCCAGATGCCCTTACAAGAAAATGACAAACTGCTAGTTACATACCCCTGATAATACCCCTGAAACTCACATTTTAGCAGCAACTTTTTTGTGTTCTTCCACGTACAACTTAACTGGCAAAGGGAAAAAAAAAATCATCATTTAGTATAAATAGAAAGTGAGGAAATTGAGTATGGGTTTTTTCTTATTTCTATCATTTCAGTTTTCAAGCTTTTTAGAGCATACAAAAGATCCAAGTGCCCAAAATTTAAAAGAATATAGAAGATAAAGCCTGTATACAGTTAACAACGACAGAGTGTTCACATCAGTGAGTCAAAAAAAGAAAAACAAGAAAGGGTTACTTAAGAACATAGGCTGTTCCCTGCTGGACTTTTTGGTTGTTCCTTTGTTCAAGTACCATGTTAGCATTAAGTGTTTTTCAAATGTTTCTTTCATTGAAAGTCTTTTTCCATAGTTGATATCTGTTTTCCTGTACCCTCACACACTCATTCAATTCTTAATCTGATGAGCTGGATTAATTACAGCACATAATGTACTCACCTGTTGGAGATACAAAGTTGCTCTTCAATTTGGTTATCTTCTACTCTCTCTGGCCTTTTATTTCTCTCCCCTGCAGAGATTCTGTCTGTCTTATTAAGAGAGGCCGGTAGAAATGTGCTTGCAACTTGAGTAGGAAGCTATTGTAGACTTTCCCATCCCTAGCCAATCTAGCCAGAGAAACGTGACTGATGTTTTACCCTTTGCTGCACTGATGTATGTACAAACTGCGGAAACCAAGTTAGCCTTTGTCTTTTTAAGTTTATGTAAAATATTTACATCTAGATAGAAGATGTTTCTGACAGCACAACAGCAGACGGGTCCTATCATTAACTACGCACATTCAACTGCTTCCCCTGGTAAAAACACTTGCTAGTGTCACAAAATTAAATCTCCCAGCAGATGTCTTGTGGGTAGCGATATCAGACTGAGTGCAAACATAGTTGAAACCAATGACATTTTGTTCTGTATCACAGCTGATAAAAGCCAATAATGAGTTGAGATCCTTTTGTTACTTTATTCCATTTCTAAGCCCTACGGTATTGCCACGCCTGCCAGCTGAAGTGACTCAACACTGTCTGTGTTGAAATTATTAAAGAAAAAAACCACTAAGATACAAAATGCATTTGGTAGGTCTGGGTCTGAAAAGATTTTACAGCAGTTCTTGTTTCAATGGAAAATTACTGGCAGCTTGAAAGGTGAAGACAGATCTCATACAACTCTACCAAAACTGTGGTCACTTTGCTTTCTATTGGGATTCCAGAATATTTACTATTTATATTTTTAGACTACTCTCTTCCATTCTTTTTTATTTCTACCTAGAAAGAAAAAAGAAATAATATCCAGATTCTCTACTAGCTTTTAATCAAAAGTTGAAAAGCTATCTTACCGTCAAGAAAAAAACCCACTTTTTTCCACAACCCAGAGCTCTCACTTGTCTCAACTAGCACATACATCATCCTGTCATTAGATTTGCATCTAGAAGAGAATATCCATTACTGCTGAGAAGAAAAAGGTGACAGCATATTAAAGTCAGTAACCCATTTGTTTCATAAACTGTGTGGTGAAAATGGAGTTAGAATTTGGCACAGATTTTATATACTGTATAGACTCTATTTTTCATAATAATTTCTTCTGCTCCCTTTCACACCTGGAGCAAGTAGCAGGAAATAAAAACTGTAGGAATTTCATGCTTTTGTCATGCCTCTAGCTGCTCTCTTTCCAACTCGAAAGATGCCTGACTGTTTTAAAAGACTACTCTTTGAAGACCCTTTGCTTCATTTATGTTCAGCAACATAGGGCCAGTCCTGGATTTTCCATCCTGACAGAGCAGAGCTCTGGGAGACGACCACCCTGCTGAGGTGCTGGTGCCGACACCCGCCCGTATCCGCACCGCCACATCCTCCAGCCTGGCTCACCGGTCCTTCGCTTGCAGTGCCACCCTACAGTGTTTTCTTGGAGCTCATCTCTGTCTTCAAAAATGCAACAGATCTCATGCTATCACAGTTGTGGCTGTCATTGCCTCCCCATTCCCAGATGTTATGACACTTGATGTAAGGTGCTTCTATATAGACATGGCAGCATTTGCACTGAATATTGCCTATGCAGCTATTGATTTTTTTTTTGTTATCCTTCATGGTTTGAAAAAAGCCTGAGAATTTTGCTAAGTATCTTCATAATAAACTTGTTGCAAGTTCTTTCTTAAGGCTTCAACATTAGGGGCCAAACTTCTGTTTTAACTCTGGCAATCTAGCATACACTTATGCCCAGTTTGAAACACTCTAACAGTTTAAAGGTTTTCAGGTAACATGAAAAAAAATGAGAAGCTTATCCAATTCCTTCCAGGGTTGAACATGAGGAAGAAACAATGAGAAAGTTTCTTCATAGGGACATATTAATTACTATACTGGTTATAATATTTCATACCAAAACTGTATTATTGCAGTTAGTTCAAAGATGTCTGTCCAATATGAATTTACACAAGACAAAAGATGTACAACCTACAAACCACAGAAGAATAAGCATATAGATGCAGAAATCCAGAGTCCTGTCCTAGCATTTGGATTTTCTCTGAATAACAGTCCAAAAATCTTTGATTGTCACATTTTCATGCCATAAGAACTAACTATATTTGAACCAGAAATACAGATTTTCCCACCTCAAGAAAAATAACTACCAACCTCTAACACACATAACTAGAACTTTCTTCCTAAAGAAAAACTAAAATTTCCACCTCATATCTTTAGAAAAAAACATGCTGCAATTTTGACACTATTTATCCTTTCTGTTTTATATACAATAGACGATCAGTATTGGCATTCCTGGTGAGGATGCCATTAGCTGCGTAGTTCATTGTCCATTTACTGGTTGATACCTTTTCTTATGAGGCAGGCACTAGCTAATAGCTTCTGCCTTTATGTAATTACTAGCTAAACAGGAAAATATTCTCAAGTGCTCCAACCACATTTCCAAAGATCATTTAGGCTCTTTTCAAGCAGTTGTACAAAAAAGTCACTAAAATTACATTTTGGTACTTATGAATATTTAGCAGTCAGTTTAAAAACAAGTTATTTGGCTTAATTATTTTGGCTTGCAGTATGTTCTTAGATTAAGATTTAGCTTTGCTTTTCTACACACAAGAGAGTCTAATTTTGGCTAAAGAGAAAAAAACATGTTAATTTTCACAGTAATTGACTACATATATCAACCATCATTTCTGACAGCTCTCAAGAACTTTTCACTCAATTTGAAGCCTGTGCCTTCACTTTTAAGCCCAGCTTCCCCAGCTGCACCTACTTGTGCAGTTCTGCTCTGTCCTTCTGCCTCTCCCAGTGTTCATCCCATCTTGTCTTCATTAGCTAGCCACAACCCAGCACATTAGCCAGTGGGTAATGGTCTTAGAAGATAGGCAAAGATCTTCCAGCAACTTGCATCACCAGTCAAGAGATGGGAGACAGCTCACCAAAAATCCCATCCTTTAATGGTGAGGCTTCACTTGCACGCCACTACACAATGCCTACTTGAGTAATCAAGTGAGCGTACTTAATGTAGGTGTAGATAAGTCTAAGGAACTGGAATTTCAGCTAACTACTTTAACAGACACTAGTAAACAAATCTGGAGATGCGGTTCAGTTTTATCTGTCTTTAGCAGATTGTGCCAGCGGACAGAAGCTCGGTGTCACTCAGCACGTAACAAACAGCCCACCACGTAAGAGTGCTTCATCCTTAGTTACTGAGCGCAGTTTGACTAAGAGGGCTAAAAGCAGTCACCAGGTAGCTACCAAATTAGTACTTTAGAGACAGAAACCACTAACCCAACTTTTGCCTGTAGTTTGTTAAACACTTTAAGACTGCAGAGTTATTTAAAGAGGCAGTCACATATTCAACCTAAATATTTCTGCTCATTTCAGAATAAGCTTCCGCTGTATCCTCGCCTCTACACCAGAACTATTTTGTGGATGCACAATAAGTCTGGATCAGGGTCCTGATCCTGCTTGATCAGTGGTAGCATGGATGAATTCACCACGTGTTTTCACAAATGCTTGTGAAGTTGAAGAGTCTTGTAGAAGCAGAAACAAGAAACTAGGCAAGGGCAAGAAGTGTGACAAGGCAGTTGCAAAGCATTATTTACTATTTTAATATGTACTCCAAGTACTTACTCTTAAGTGATCCAGTGTTCAATCTATCACAAAATACAGTAGAGCACCTCACAAAATTAAAAAGCTGCACTCCAGGCTCTAAGCAAGAAACTGGAAGAGTCTGAAACTTTGGCACTGGCCTTGCAAGAGCCATGCAATGGAAATCTGAAGACTTGCACTAAAATAAGAGTGCAATCTCCTTCTAAGCTTACTTGCAAAGAGTTAAAAAGTGTGTTTATACTACAAAACTGGGTAATTCCGTTATGGATGTTCGCTGATTTCCACAAATGTCTGAAGTCCAAGTGCAACAGGACTAGAAATTTAAGAGGTTGACTGTTGGTGGGCAGGGGTAGGGTTGAGGTTCGGTATTCTTACATCCTCTGAAACAGAGCAAGAACACTCAATCTTGCCAACTGACAGTAGAGACACAAGAAGGAAAAAATAACAAAACTAGATTTTTTTTTCTTAAATACACCAACAGTACTGAACACTCTGTAGATCAATATCAAGCTGCGCCTTGACCAAACTACAACAAATCACACAGCAAAGTTAAGTCTGCAACCATTACATTTTACCTTTAAAGAAAAAAATCCTGAAAAAAATACTGCTTCTCTAAAGGCATTATATTTTGACTTTGGGTTTAGAGTAGTCCTTTTAATGAAGTCAGAGTGCAGGAAGAGATGGCTAGGCCACAGCACATTTTGCTTGCCTGTTTCACCTGTAATAAGTGTAATAGAGATGCCTGGTTAAGTTGTGAAGCCAAGTACCATTCCGAATTAACCTTCGCCAACAAGTCGATGAACATACTCTAAGTAGTGAAACCCAGGATCCTGTTTTGACTAATACAAACTGAGTGTCTCAATGTTTAGGTAATAGTCTTCTCTATAAAAACCCAATTTTCAGGGCAGAAATGAGAAACGCTGTAGGGCATAAGTGAAAGCCAATCTTTTCAGATATTTTATTTACACCACTTTACAGAGCAGCAGCTATAATGCTCTGCTGTTCTGCTGTGTGGTTTACTTCCCACCGTGGCATGTCCACATAGATCCTCATGGTCTGCAGAAACACAGTTGTTGGTAGTCTGTCATAGTAAACAAGTTCAAGTCCTTTGCTCTCCAGAACAGACAGTTCTGTCCCTGAAATTTCAAGTTCAGAGAGCAGAAGGTAGCCAGGCATAAATATCAGAACATGTTGGAGCAAGGAGCCACACTTGCACAGTCTTGGTACAGCTAAGGTAGCAATAGGATAAATCAATTTTAGGCTACTAGAGATCCCATTTACTTGTGTTGTCATTATTCATTAATAATTGTCAGAATAAAGCAACGTATTGTAGAAACCAGAAATTCAAATGAGCATACTCAGTAGTGACAAAAAGGTACTGTATTACGGAAAGCCCTTCTCTAAGCTTCTTATTGGGCACGTCAACTTACCTTCTAACAGCTTCCCATTAAGATTTGAATTTCTACCTGCCACTACTATCTTCAGCCTTCTTTTGAAGAATTTTATCATGGCGATTACATAATGTATACATAATTTAGATCAAATTATAGTTGACCTAAAAAAATTAAACTTGTTCATCAGAAATCTTTACTGTACCAGGGCTAACATTAATCACCAGTCAAAAAGCTCATATTGTTTTTTTTCTTTTGCAAGCTGCTTTGGTTATTCAGCTGAAGTCGAGTTCAGTATTTTCAGTGAGAAACCAAGCTGCGTTTAGTAACAAAAAATTGCCATCAGAAAACATCTATCGAGAATTGAAGCATATGAGATTAAGATTAACCAATGTCCATGTCATTGCTTTAAGTCTTATGTTCTAGCAAGCTTAAAGAAACAGAGCAAAATTTGAGAAACTTTAAGGAATGAGCATTTTAGGCCTGACTTAGTATAATTGTGGTTTTGGTGTGCTAATTTCTTTTTTCTTCTTCAAATCCCTTCTCTCCAAATCTCCTGGGGAGTGTTCAGTAGTGACCAGCTTTTCACCTTATAATGCTTTTAAGGTATTAAAGGGGGGATACAAACTCTAATTTGCATGATTACAGGTCCTAGAGAGAGACTTCATCACACATATTTTAAGAACTTAACTGAGTTTAAAACACAAGCTTGGTTGACCAAGTCATAGTACACTTTCCTTTTAAAAAGAAATGAAAAAAATGAATTCTCTTTCATACACTGAATCTTATTTACCATCATTATGCAAAAAAGCAGCTGTTCAGATTCTATCCAACTGACCAAGACGTAACCATTTACAGTCCATTTTAAATATCCCATTTCATCTAGCATTAAAATTGTTCACTGTGTCTCACATTGGATCTTTTGACTGAGGGCCATTCAGTACTCTGCTTGCCATGAGATGTGCAGCTTTCTTACCTATGCTGAAAGTGAAACTGATTTTAAGTCAGCCTCATAGACACGTGCACTGTTAGGCTAGTATCAAAGTTGAAGTTACACTAGATTTATTATGGACTTTGTCCACACCCAAACAGCAACTGTTGCCTGATTAAATACTCAAGGAAACAAAAGCTGAAAATTTAAATTGTCTGCATACCTAGTTTTCATAGGTTTGTTTTATCACTTATTTCATGTAATTTTAATGGTTAGTTCCAAGTTGCAGACTAAGAATCAGTCTTTTACATCAGTTTTAGTGTTAATTACACAAGTAAAAATAAACTGGATCCAACTTGAGTATTCAAGTTTCTGTGGAAAATGCAAGCCAGCATGTAAGTTTTGCAAAATATATACATATAACAGACCGCCACAGATCAGCAATGTTGCAGACAAGATATTGTGTGAGAGACCATAAGCAGACTTATAGGTGTATTTCTAATTTTACCTTGTATCAGTAACTTTTTTCATGTGCACTCCTCAAGGTACCATTTTTTTTTATTCATGCCATACCTCAAAGCACCATGACAATATGAAACGGTGATCAAACATGCCAGTTTCCAGCACTACTTGCTCTCTAAAGTTATTTAAACATAGTGTCATGAAGTATCTTGAGTCATAATAGAATTTTGCTTTACTTAAACAACTTTAAACAAGCATTTAGCAGACTCATTTAAAATTCTACACAATTTATTGCATAACAGTACTAATTGCAATACTTCTTTAAGCACTTTCATTTGAATAACTTAACATCCTTTGCAGTTCTCTGAACCGTAACAGTGTCAAAAGCCTTGGACACTTGACTGGAAAGAAGTTTAACGCACTTGTGCAGGTGAGCAGCAGCCAGAGTAAATTTTTTCTCATCCAAATGAGTACGGAATAAGTGAGATGCATACAAGGTGTGCGCTGGGTCAAGCAATCTAACCATATATTGTAACTCAGATTCCTATATTCTAAAAGCCATAACATTGCAAAACTCTGAGTTTGACCTCTTTGTTACAACAAGGCAAGTGACTTCAATATTTCTGCCTGAAGTCTAAAAGTCAACCCTCCTGCTCAGAGAGATGTTCAAGGTAAACAATTTTTCAAAGGTCAAAATGAGGTTAAAGCAAGCATATCCATGGCTAAGACATTTCAATGGTTAGCTACTGTTACTGTTAAATACATTTGTCTTTTTAGACTCAATTTGTCTATGTTCACCTTTAAACTGTAGAATCTCATCACTTTCTGCTATATTAAAAAAGCAGTCCACTGTCAGAAGACTCTTCCCCTCAAAAATATTTAGATTAGAACAGGGTCACCTTTTAATCCTTTCAAATAATAGATCTTAGGCTCAGTAAAAGGCATGCCATGCTTTTATTCTTTTTTTTGATGCCCTACAGTTCTTTTTTCTTCCCCAGGCTCCTCATGTTGTCATACCTGTACAAGTAACACAATTGAGTATTTCATATTCCCAAGATTATAAAACTAAGAGTTGCCCTTTCCTTTCAGTAGCAGCACAAAACAGGGAGCTAGTCCTTTCAGAAGTCTCACACAACTGGTACGGATTTGGGTTATGCACTTCCAATTAGTGTCTGTTTTCTAATTAAAAGTGGAGCTGCTGTAAGAAACCAAAACCATGTTCACATGGATGCCGTGCAACTTCTCTGGATGGGTCCCACCAACAGGTCTGCACCGTTATTTATTTATTGCTCTCCCAGCTTTCCCTAGCATTTACAAGTTTTTCTAACATGAAATAATCCAAGAGCACGTATGTGCAGCAAAAGCATTCAAGAGCCCATGATTGCAGGATCTACTATAAAACCACATACTGGGTGAGTTCATCCTTAAAAATCATTTATGCATTCCATTATGCAAACATCTTTAATTACTTAGCTTGGACTGTTTCAATAACACTTTCTACCTTTTATTAATAAAAGTCAGATGAGCTAAGTCTTGCCTAATGAATACTTACAACTACATAAAAATTATCTAATTGACAAAACTTACTTTCCATGAAGTGTGATGACTAGAATCATTCTATTTCTTGAACAAGTTATTTACAGATTTTTCCCATATCACTTTCTAGCCCATGCCTTCTTAACATTTTAAGAAATGAAACAGAACTTTTTTCTCCAGTTCACAGAAATTTCCCCAAGAGGCCCTTGCCCAGTTTCTTGGTACATGTAAATCTGGCTCAGACTAACTTGAGTAGAAACTATTTTAACATCCCTACAGCTTATTACTGAGGAACAATACCTTGCAATTAAAAATTATAAAAATAAAAAAATATCACACTGCTCATCTTTGTAATCCTTCACCTGACCAACAGGTGACAAGTTCTCTTAAAGTTGATGTGGGACTGGAAATTTTAGGCAACATCACTGTTTCTTGAGGCTTGACAAGCAGTACAGGCACTTTAAGTGCCCTGTTTATATGAATAGTTATGTTTTTCTTCACACATCAGTGGGACTGGCCAGTGAGGAATAGTTAGGGTACCATCTCTCTTCCAGCTGTTGGGCAAAACTCAGTATTTTCACCCCAAACACACTACTGAGTCTTTTCTTAGCCCATCATCAGATGTTGCAAAGCGTTTTCAAGGCATCTTACACCATGACTTAACGGACACTGCATGTGAAACTTGCAGGGACTTAATTTAGAGAAGGACTCATACAACAAATTTAATGGTTTCATTTTTAGAAAGCTTTATGCAATTGTTTTGTCAGGTAACAGATATCTTAGGTTGTTTTCTACTAGCATTTATTGTTATGTTGAATCCAACACTATATGGTAACCTCCTCATTTTGACACATGGAAGGTTCAGAAGGCTTAAAGATCCCTAATAAGCAATAAAGAAAATGAGGCACAGTGAATCAGTTCAGTGATGAAGAACATACAACCACCAGAACAAGCTGAAAATAGACAAATAAAAGAATATTAATTGAATACTGAACGTAAAAGGATTACTTACATGCTATATCTAAAAATATCAAAGAAATAGAACAAAGCGACCATTTTCAGAAGCATATGAGATATTTTACCTTGGGGTAAAAGTGATGTGGCGGAAAACAAAAGATCCTGCTGCAGCTCTTTACAGGATATTTCTTAGATGTCTGAAGATCACACAGTTGAACTTTTTCAGCTTTTGAAGAAGCTGAAATTAAGTTATATTATTTGGAATACTATATTGACAGCCCTAAATACAGGCTATATAAATTAACAGGCAGTGTTTTAAGGAAAGAAAAAAGCTCTTTCTAAAGGAGAAAAGCCTACTCTGCCTCTTGCATGACTTTTTAAAAATGGATCAAAAAGTTTACTGTCTGTTTTATAATATTTCAAAACACTAATCATATTGCTTTATCCCCCCCCCCAAAGCTTTAAAATATCATCTTTTTTAATACTGAAATAAAGATGCTTGATATAACATAGAGGTATATAAATAACCATTATCCAGTAAGTAAAGACTTTCGTCATTATCCCTACTTAGTATCGAGACAATCCTGAGGGGATAGGACTACTTTACTTTAGATATTTCTCAAGTATATTGAATAAAGATTTTTTTAATCCAGCTACTTATACAGCTTCAAAAAAACAACTACATGAAATTAAGTACTACCCCTATAGTACAGGTAGGAATTGAGGCAAGGCAAGATTTCTTAATTCAGACCAAGCCTTTGAAAGAGCCTGCCATTCAAATTCAGATTTTCCTTGGACATATCAAACCCAATATATTTAATTTCTTCCCTTGTGATTTTTTCGGTCTGCAAAACAGTCCAACAGCACACACTCAGAAGTGAAGGATGTTTATACATCAAAACTACATCTGCATGGTTTCTAGTGCAATTGAGAGCAAGCTTAGGTTTTTTGAAGAACTTGTAGTTATCAGGGGACTATTTCAGAGAAGAATGACAGACTGAACTGAACTCTAACCACTTGAAGTTGAGAAAGGTCCTGGATGAAATTGTCTTTATTGAAGTGACAATTCTCAAGATGGCCAGTGTGGTCATTCCCCTCGTGTCTCTGGCTAGCTTCTTACCCTAACGTCATCTTGTTTCCTAGAAACTATACCACATATGGATAGGAAACGTTAAGAGCCAGACCTCTCCTGGATCTCATGGGCAAGCCACCATCACAGACATGTCTTTATTGTTATTGTAAATTCTTCCCTGGCCTCACTGTTCCCAAGTTGCTCTGAGGAGTAGCTACTGAAAATGTCTTCCCAGTCTTTCAACATCATTCAACCTCCCAAACCTTACAGTGCTTTTTAATAAGTTCTTTCCTTGGTACTTCCAACTTTTTGCCATCACGACAGTGGCACAAACATCTCTTTCTGCTGCATTAAAGTCACATCAAGAAAGGTTTGTTGTTTTTATTTCAAGTGCATGTGAACCCCAAATTTGTGAGCCATTTTGTCTGTAAATAAGTCCTGCAAGATGTTACAAGAGAGTAAGTTATGGCTTGCTGATCACCAAGTAGATAACTATTTGTTAAGTAGAAAATTGTTTTCCAAGTGTTTTTTCATGCTGTTATACTCATCATCTATACTCATCAGTTATTTTGTTTACCTCTGACTCAGAGCTTTTGCTCTGCTCTTGCTTTTCAGCCCTTCTTTGACGAGACACTTCAGCTTGATATTGTATTTTATTCAGCTACAATTTACAGGATTTAAGCTCCTGAAATCTCATTCCAATTGCTCTGGCTGAAGAGATGCATTACTCATAATTCTTGAGAATAATATACAAACAAACCAGTCAGACCTTGAAATGAAAACTTATATAACTTAATCTTCTAGCTCCCTGCCTGTACATGTGGCACAAAAGTCCTATCAACATGCAAGACATTTAGGTGAATGCTATTTGTGATTATATTCTTTAGCATTAGATGCTTTCTGAAACTTAGGAAAGACTGACAACACTCCTGAACCAAAAAAAGCAGCCTCCTGACTACAAAGCAATGCTGTATTTCAAGTCTTTGTGTTATGTTACTGCAGACACTCATTACTGGCACAATAGCCCAGGCATTAAGCTCTGAACCCAACTGTGCACAGACTTTACCATATCATTTACTTACCTAACTGCATGGATCTCAATGCTTACTGCATTTAAAATCTTAAATCAGTGTTCCAGCCTCAATATGCACTAAAAATAATAAAAAAAAAAGCACAGAATGCTGAGATCTTCTCTTCTGTGAAGAAGTGGTATATGCCTAGCTAGAATCCCATAAGAAAATCAACAAAGAGGTGCTGTTAGATCAATCACAGTCTTCAGCATGAGGTATGGTAATGGCTAATGTCATCCAAAACTGAAAAGAGCCTTTACAGAAATCTTAAGGATTAAATAAAACAAGCTCAAGTTATTTTTCAGTATAATTTTTCCTGAGGTCCTCCAGTTCTACCCAGTTGGATTGACATTTTCAGCCTGCCTAATGTCAACACACATACTTTTAAAATTAAGTAACTAAGAAATATATGAAGGAGAAAGTAACTGGAAAGGTACTAAGTTCTACTAAAAATATGGAAAGCAGTGAATGCAGTGAAATATCCTGGATTCAAGCATTATCTCATCCATCTGCTTACTTAAGAACACTACACACTCCTCAGTTAAAGCATATAGTAACATTGAAGCATCCTCAGATGTCCAAAGATTTCTGTATCAGCTCCTACAATTAAAACTGTCGTATCAAAAAAAAAAAAAATCAACCTTTCTTGAATGGCATCCACTTACAGTTTATAAAAGGTTCAACCTAACAGATTTATCCTAGCAAGCCTGAACATAGGCAGCCATCTATGCACAGCATCATGTTTTCTAAAAGTGTTTCGGTTAAGGCTGGTCTAGAAAGATGGTTTCAAAGGCACTGCAATTTGTTATTTTCATGCTTTGAAACCTGAAGTGAGTTTCCATACAGCTGTGTTAATTTTTTTCAGCCAAACAAGTTTCTGGGAAATTTGAGATTCCCTTATTTACTATACGAACCTTTCTCCTTTTCATGTTTAAAGTACCCACATTACCATAGAAATCCACCTGGACTGAAAATATGCAGCATGTTGATTTTAAGAGGCTACTTGAAGATATTTAAATAATGCTGTATCTCTGGTCATTAGTAACAGATTAGGCTGTGAACTATAACATCAAAAAGACAGTTCTGAGATAAACAGCAACTACTCTCCAACAACTTAATACATTCAAAAGTTAGGCAAAGAGCATACCAAACCTGCAACAATAGAAAAGGAATAACCAACAGTTTAGAAGATTAAACTGGCAAACAGAATTTCTTAGTGGAAATGTAAAACTGATGGTGAATGTTATGTTTTAATTGCCATGCAATATGGTGTCCCAAAGCTTGAACTAAGATGTGACTATAGCAACCATTGTTGCTATGAGTGCAAGCAAGCACTTATCTTTTTTTTTTCTGCAGTATGATACAATGGTCTTGAAAAGGGCTTTTCCAGAAACTGGAAATATTTATGATATTAGGATATTGGAAAGCATTACATGTTATATGAATGCTTCAAACTAGTAGTTATAAACTTAAGTTGAATCAAAGCTTGGGGTAGTTCTGTCCTGTTCCTCACCAAAGTGTCCATACATTCTTTGCTACTTTTCTAGAACACCTACGAGTAATTTGAACTATAGGCTTGTGTTTGCTGAAACCAGCCGTCTTTCATATTATACCAGCCCTTTCAAAAAGGGAATAGTTTTAACTTCTCAAAAAGATGGATGTGGTCAGGAACAAAATTGCTTTAGGTCACATCTAGGGCTCAAATGTAGCAATATAAATTAATTCAGACAGATCTTTATACAAGACAGCAATAGCATGGACTACAGGCTCTTGCCCTTATTTCTTTTCTGCTCAGGAGAGACTGGGAGATGAGCTGCAGCTTGAAGCATCATTACATCAAGCATGAGAGTATTTGTGCAACTCTTTCAGCTATCATTACCTTTCGACAACACTCAGAATAACCCCACGGAGAACTGCTCATACTACAGGCAGAGGAGGGCTGGTCACTGCCTTGAGCTAACACCTATTGTCACCATGCTTAGGTGAAGGTGGCATGCGCCCTGTTCCCTCCTGTAATTAAGGTTCAACACAACACAGAACATGCTGACAAATCCAGAAGTCTAAAGCAGCAGTTGGTCAGTAAATTTGAAATGCCCTTGAAAGGGCTTTGTGGTCTGCAGTAGCAGTATCTGCCTGACAGAGAAAGGAGATGGCAGGAAGGTAGCTTTGTCAGGGCATCAGGAAAAAAGCCTTGAATCACAGCTATCTCATTTGTCACTTAAAAGGTTGTCTTGTGGGTAAATGAAGTTTTATATTTTCCAAGCCAGATCTCACGTACTCCCACTTGATGCCCATCATTTCAAGAATAAAATTAGGATAAATAACTAAATTTAAATAAATTCTGAGCAGACAGCAACTTCTTATTGACATACCTGGTTCCAGGAAGCCAAAACCATAATATAACATGAGATTTAAAATTAAGTGCTGATGGTCAGATTCTGTCCTTAGAAAGACAGCTGTTAATCAAGATAATTCCAATGAATAATGAGGTTATATTTGTACTTCATGGTTTAAGTCCATCTGTGGTCTATTTTAAGACTAGCTGTACACTTATCAATGTGTTTCATTCTCAATTCATCCTTTAGTGTTGCTTTTATTGATTTCTTTCTATTGAATTTTGTATGGAATTTACAAGAAGGAAGTTAACTAAAAAGTCCTCTCAAAAACTAGAATTCCATGGACTTATCACCTTTGGGCAAAAATCCTTAAACTCAGATTACAATACCTGCCAGACTGTCAAAAAAGGAAATACTCAATAAAGTTTTATTTTTTATAACTGTACAAAATGGTATTCCCATGATATAGGAACCCGCATACTCAATTACCTCTCTGAAATGCCTGTAACACCAACACACTCAGCATTAGGAATAAACTGGAAGAACTAGAGATCGGTGTGCAGTTGCAGGGCCACGATCTCATTGCAATTATAGAGACATAGTGGGATAGCTCCCATAATGGGAATGCTGTCATGATGGCTACACACTTTTTAGGAAAGACAGGCCAGCAAGGCAAGGTGGTAGAGTTGCTCTTTAGGTGAGAGAACAACTGGAACATATCAAGCTCTGCCTAGGGACTGATGAAGAATTCAGGGGCAAGCTAACAGGGGTGGCACTATCATGGGTGTTTACTACAGGCCAGCTGATCAGGAAGAGGAAGTCAATGGGGACTTCTACAGACAACTGGAAGTAGCCTCATGATAACAGGCCCCAGTTCTCATGGGGGACTTCAACCACCCTGATATTTGCTGGAAGGGGAACACAACTAGGCACACAGTCCAAGAGGTTCCTGCAGAGCACTGATGATAACTTTTTGACACAAGTGGGGAAGAAGCCTGCAAGGAGAGGTGTGCAGATGGACCTTGTACTAACTAACAAAGGAGGACCAGTTGAGGATGTGAAGACTGGGGACAGCCTTGGCTGTAGTGACCATGAGATGGTCACTAGAGTTCAGGATCTTGCATGGAAGAAGCAGAGCAACCCTCGGCTTCAGTAGAGCTAACTTTGGCCTCTTCCAAGACCTGCTTGGGAGAATCCCATGGGATAGGGCTCTAGAAGGTAGGGGGATCCAAGAGAACTGGTCAATATTCAAGCACCACTTCCTCCGAGCTCAAGATCAGTGCATCTCCTATGAGTAAGAAACCAAGCAAAGGAGGCAGGAGACCTGCATGGGTGAGCAAGGAGCTCCTAGAAAAACGTCAAAGGGAATAAGGAAGTTTACAGTATGTGGAATAAGGGACTGGCCACTTGGGAGGAATATAGGAATGTTGTCAGAGAATGCAGGGATGCAACAAGACAGGCTAAGGCCCACTTGGAATTAAAACTGGCAAGGGAACTAAAGGACAACAAGAAGGGCTTTTTCAAGTATATCAACAGCAAAAGAAAGACTAGGGAAAATGTAGGCCTGCTGCTAAATGAGGTGGGTGCCCTGGTGACTGAGGATACAGAGAAGGCAGAGTTACTGAATGCCTTCTTTGCTTCAGTCTTTACTGCTAAGGCCAGTCCTCAGGAATCCCAGACCTCAAAGATAGGAGAGAAAGTCTAGAGGAAAGGAAGACCTTCCCTTGGTTGAGGAGGGTAGGGTTAGAGAACATTCAGGCAAACTTGACATCCACAAATCCATGGGCCCTGATGGGATGCACCCACAAGTGCTCAGGGAGCTGGCAGATGTTATTGCTATGCCATTCTCCATCATCTTTGAAAGATCATGGAGAACAGGACAGATAGGTGCCTGAGGACTGGAAGAAAGCCAGTGCCACTCCAGCCTTCAAAAAGGGCAAGAAGGAGGACCCAGAAAACTACAGACCAGTCAGCCTCACCTCCATCCCTGGAAAGGTGATTGAACAGCTCATTCTGGGGGTCATCTCTAAGCATGTGGAGGGAAAGAAGGTTACCAGGGGTGGTCAGCATGGATTCACCAAGGGGAAATCCTGCCTGACCAGTCTGGTAGCCTTCTATGACAGCATGACTGGCTGGGTGGATGAGGGGAGAGCAGTAGATGTCTACCTTGACTTCAGTAAGGCTTTTGACACTGTCTCCCATAACATCCTCAAGCTTAGGAAGTGCAGGTTAGATGAGTGGACGATGCAGTGTGGCTTGAGAACTGGCTGAATGGCAGAGCCCAGGAGGTTGTGGGTAAGCGGTGCAGAGTCTAGTTGGAGGGCTGTAGCTAGCGGTGTGCCCCAGGGGTCAGTACGGGGTCCAGTCTTATTCAACATATTCATCAGTGACCTGGATGAGGGGACAGAGTGTACCCTCACCAAGTTTGCTGACCATACAAAACTGGGAGGAGCAGCTGACACACCAGAAGGCTGCACTGCCATTCAGCGAGACCTGGGCAGGCTGGAGAGTCAGGCAGAGAGGAACCTAATGAAATTCAACAAGGACAAGTGTAAGGTCCTGCACCTAGGGAGAAATAACCCCAAGCGCCAGTAGAGGTTAGAGGTTGACCTGCTGGGAAGCAGTTCTCTGGAGAAGGACCTGGGACTCGTGGTGGGCAACAAGTTATCCATAAGCCAGCGACGTGCTCTTGTGGCCAAGGCAGCCAATGGTATCCTGAGGTGCATTAAGAAGAGCATGGCTAGCAGGTCAAGGGAGGTTTATCCTCCCCCTCTACTCTGCCCTGGTGAGGCCACATCTGTAGTAGTATGGTGTCCAGTTCTGGGCTCCCCAGTTCAAGAAAGACAAGGAACTACTGGAGAGAGTCCAGTGGAGGGCTACAAGGGTGATTAAGGACTGGTGCCTCTCTCTTATGAGGAAAGGCTGAGAGAGCTGTGTCTGTTTAGCCCAGAGAAGAGAAGACTGAGAGGGGATCTCATCAATGCTTATAAATATCCAAAGGATGGATGTCAAGGTGATAGGGTCAGACTCTTTTCAGTGGTGCCCAGCGACAGGACAAGAGGCAACAGGCACAAACTGGAACACAGGAAGTTCCATCTGAACATGCGGAAAAACTTCTTCACTGTGAGGGTGACCGAGCACCGGAACAGGCTGCCCAGAGAGGTTGTGGAGTCTCCTTCTCTGGAGATATTAAAAATCCACCTGGACGCCATCCTGTGCAACCTGCTCTAGGTGATCCTGCTCTAGCAGGGGGGTTGGACTAGATGATCTCTAGAGATCCCTTCCAACCCCTACCATTCTGTGATATAAGAGATCCCCAATCTTGAAAATATGGTTCCAGACTTTCAAAAGAAGATTGAAAACATTAAATGCACAGATTTTCTCATAAGAAAAAATGAGCAAAGATTGACCTGAATTTAAATTACATATAAAATTGAGAAATCCAAGAAATATGACATAGATGTATGTTTCAACCAGAACAAACAACGGTTTTATAATTTATGAAAACAGCAAAATATTAAGAGCAAAGACACCTTTTCTTATGTTGGAAAAAATCTATTAAGTATTTTTTTTGTCTTTGTGGTAGCTCACTGACCAAAACAACACATGTTATTCTCATAGGATAATGATCACGAAGAGAACATGAGGAAGAGTGAAGTTCAGTTTATTTTCACCTTTAAGTATTTTCTGTATTGTTTCTACATATTAGTAACTCCTTTCAGAGATTGGCTACCAAAAGTTTCAGATACTCTTTCCTCCACTACTGCCAACTAGACAATTGCCCCTCACCACTATTCCTCTTCTGGAAAAATATAACAGTTTCTGCTCTATTCCAGTGTTCCTTAATTTGAAGACAATCTGAGATAGGTAATGAATGAGCTGAACATAGGAAGCAGTAGGCATTTTACAATGGTCTTTTGATTATGATTTTTTGTTACCTCATGTTAGAACTTCAAACGTGTTTTTAAATCCTATGGAAGTGGTAATTTTGAAAATTATTTGGTTCTGCTTAATCCTTTTTAGTATGCCCATGTATTTTATGATATAAAGTGTAATGAAGTTTTGATTTATTTCTGAATAAGTTTTTGTCATCATGCTCAACATCCAAGAATAACAGAAAGTAATGAAGCAAATTATATCCATATACACAAAATAGTAAGTTCCAAATAAGCAGAGCTCCATCTAAAATGATGATTTTAGCTAGTCTTTTGCAGGCACACTTCCAGTTAAAGAGGGGGGAAACTGCCAAACCACTAGATTATATTGGGTGAAAGCTAAACAACCTTAAATAGATATATATTTGTATGAAGTTCATAAAGTCTCCTTCCTTCACTGGTGAGCGGTTAGGAAAACACCACAGGGGCATTAGAAAAAGCAGTCTTAAACCATGCCAGGATGAAACTACACTTTGGGTCAGAATCAGATTTTTTAAAAATACCTAAAATATCAAAGTTTATTCTGCTAGGATTTAAAGCAACACATTTTTTACTAATTCATATATACAGAAATAACTGATATCTATGTTTCATTTCATATTAGGATTCCACTGCAAGCCTCTGATAAAGGAAGTTCAGTTTATGCAGTTGTTTTGACCTACTTTCTACTTGTAAGCTTTAATGGTTTCCAAACATCTAATCTAGTTTACGCTCCTCATGATTTACTTGAATCTTTTATTATATGTTATTTCAACATACACTATATTACTGTTATAGAGAAGTATTCTAAAATAGACATTTTACTCATCCTCTGATAGAAACATGTACTGCGGGAAGCCATCAACTGTTTTTTCTGTCCTGTTAAACTAATAGCCTCTGTAGACCCAAAAAAGCAGAATTTCTAGTAAGGAAGTCCTGTAGAAGGTAAACCAATCAAAAAACAACTAGAAGAAAACAGGTGTTTTACCCCACCTGTTCTCTTGCAAAAAAAAGATTTTAAAGAGAAAGTTAACATGTAAGTTATAACTTGATATTAAATCTTCTAGTTTCAAGGTCACCACTAGCTTATTAATTATTAAGATGTCTTTAAAAGTAAAATTTACATGAATCTACTGGTCTTTAAACAGTGTGAAGCATGACGAAAAATCTCTCTACTTTGTGTCACTGGTCTCTGTAGGAGATGTTTTTATGATTCCTTCAATCATTGATATTGGATATATTTGATTTAATCATAGCAGCTTAGGCCAGTACCTAAAAAGAAATTACCTTTGTCACCGTGAAAAGTTATTAGACATAAGCCTGGAAGTATAGTAATTTTCTTAACTTCACTTGCTTACTAGCTCCTACTGTTATGTAAAGTACTAAATTGAAAAGTCAATATAAAAAGAGATCAGATAATACATTAATGTTGATCACCACCACCATTTTGCAGAAAAGCTTTATCACCATCAATGTATCAAATCTGTTATACTAGAGCATAGCTAGCTTTACACATTTGGAAGAGTTAATAGAATATCAATTGTCAATCATCATACCTAAGGAACTATCCATTTACATGTATGAAGAGATTCTACGTATCTTAATCTGATAGGGATAAAATACATGATTTTTCTGTTGCATATGGAAACTGTAAACTTATATAATTTGTATTTTCCATTATCATATTTTCCAATTCTGTCAGTAATTGAGTTAAATATTTCATTCAAATAATTCAGATTATTGTGGTCTCAAATCACAGAAGAGCTGGTTTTCTCTTCATTTTTTACATTTCAATTACATTGCACAGAATAAATATAGATTTTCTTAGTAATCACTTAGATTCCACCCAGTCATCCATAAATATGCTTTTCCACTTAAGAACCATCAGTGGCCTCCACAGCCTATTGCATTAAATCAGGATGAAATTCTGCAGGACAAGACATAATGAAGTAATTTCTTTAAGTGACAGGAAAGCAATGCATTCCTTTTCCTCCTGTCCAAATAAAGTCCTTCCAGACTTTTTTCCTGAATGCTTCCCCCTTCTGTGACCAGAACAGTCCTCTCTGCTTTCTTTTAGACATACTTATCCTCCTGCTCTCTAATGGAAAAGCTTCTGTAAAGCAGCACTCTCCATTTATCATAGCTCAAACTATGATACAAGTTTTTAAGTGTTTAATTACTAAAAAGGTCTTTAAGTGGTTTCATAGGAAGATTCAACAGATAAAGCTCAGCTTTTTCCTATTCTGGCTGCTAGCCATGTAGCAGAGGATCTTGGTAAGCAACATCCGTGTACTCATTCAAGGTGAGCATAATGCAGTCTGCCTTATGGGCACTGGAAGTCCCGTACCTACTCCAAGAAGCATGCTGCGCTACTTTTTAAGTATCAACGTAATCCATCCATCCATTTCTTGTCTTCCTGTACAACCTCACAAGCCTTAATTGTATCCAATGCCTCACTCGCCTCAAGCAAACACAATCAGAAGCATGTGTTTTCACATTATTCCCTTGGACTTTCTGACAACCATGCTCTTGTTTGTACTACTATTAAAAGCAACATTACTACATAACTAAAATTTTGCCTGATACACAGTCATACCAAACCAATATATGAAATCTGAACTCGTACAGCTAACATTTGAAGAAACATATACAACCTGAAACAGCCACATTCAACAAACCGAGTCAAAGCAAGCAAAGCCCAAATCACTTCCTTAAACAGTTTAAACAGAGCATAGGGACTGCTTTTTTGTTGATGGAAAAAGTGCAGAAAGTTATGTTAGAAAAACATGACAAACATGTCACAAAGGGATCTGGTTTGACTTGTGGCCTTAAAGCCAGTCTCTTTACCTCTTCCTTGCTGAACATTTAAGGCAAAGTGTTTATTCACTATGTGAATCAACTATTTGGCATAATTTATTTCATAGATATATTGTCACTAGCAATTAATATTTCAGATTTGTTCCAAACGCAAGAATATCTATTCAGGAGTTTCAAATGACTCCTAGTAGAGCAAAGATACTCAAGCACTAAAGCTAAAGTTTTGGGGGTTTTTATTCCACTGGATTCCTGTATTTAACCTTTCAGCACAATTAGCTATCCCTGAAAAGCTTATATTAGCATTTGGAGTAAAGTTGCATCAAATTTAATTCTGAAAGGTTAAAAGATAATATTACATAAAATAATGTTATTACCTTTTTCTTTCAGTGCTAAAAAGCAGCTTTTCTTCCTTTGGCCTGGAGCCATAGACATATTTCATGCATGATCAAAACTGCTACAGGAAAATAAGTTACTCAAACAGCCAAGAAAGTGTCCTTAGAATAGAAAAATCCAGTTTTTACTGCAACAGATTCGTTCTTTCCATTTTTACAAAATAAAAACTTTTACAATTATTAAAACTTAAGGGGTTTTTTTCAAGTTTTTATACCACAAGTCCCTAAACCTATATATAGAAAAAGGGATGTAGGGATTTTGTCCTAAGGTGTTAACAAGTAAAGGATTGATGTTACTTGTCTGGCTAAACTTCTTGCTTTTGAGAACCTGATTTAATTTGTTAAGTGAGGAGAATTGCAACAGGAAGACAGCGCTGTCAGGAAACCAGAAAGCCTCTGCAGGCCCTGAGGACTGCTGTTCACCCCCGGGCACAGGTAGCTAATTCTGCAGCCATCTACTTTCAGACAAAGCGTACTCAAGCCTTCCTTGCCTAGACTCAAGCACAGGACCCAATTTTCCTAATTCTGACACACTGAATTCAGAGCAGCTACTGAGCTCCCAAATACACCACGAAGCAAGCTGAATAGGCTCACTCTGAGCCATTCAAGTGTTAAGCACCGGTTCATTTACTTGATATTGAGGCTCTGACTTGGTCCTGAAGTGCCTTGTCACAATAACAAAATGTAGTTAGCTGTTGAACACGAAGGTTTTCCCAAATTTGCATAACCATAACAGGCTGGTAAATGCAGCTCAGCAATAAAATTTACTAAGAGTAAAAAAAAGTGTTCTGTCACAAGAAGTGTGAAAAAAATTCAACTACACTATAAGCTCAAAATATTTTTCAGAATGACCACTATTTGAATTTTGGGGAAACAAACAAACAGACCCGCCTGGTGTTCTAAGGCACCACAACACAGCAGGATTTTTCCTTCAGCTCCACTTATCTTTCTTAATATATGGAGTATCCTTTATAAAACTTGGCAAGTTATTTCAGTCATCTACAAACACTTGCCAGAGATTTTGCTTAACTTGGCATGTAACTCAGGTCAACAAGAACAGAGGTTTGAGCAAGGGAACACCTCAGGGAAAAACTAAGTGCTGAGCATCTCATACATAGGGACGTATTGTTCTACACAAGGTAAAAAGGTAATGCTTTCTTCTGCTTGTAATTGTTATAGTTACCACAAACATCCTTTAAGCTTGGCCTAAGACAGAGGCCATGATCCTGCTGAGGATACTGAAAGTTACAAGACCACCACCCTGCCTAGATGTCCCACCACAGCTCTCGCCCTGGGGCGGGCAATATGCATCCAAAATCATTCCCGCAGGTGGGAGTATAACTGCTTCTCCTAATAATTGTACTATAAACTGTACCAGCTATGTAGAAAACCTAATTCCATGTTTAATTAGTGAAATCCTTGGGAAGTTTAACTTAATCCTAGCCAAGACATCCCTTGCTGCATTTCCAGCTCTTAACTACTTTACCCCATGCATATAGGGCAAGAGTAGGTGACATTGCTTTGATGTTTCCCAGCAATGGATTACACTTATTTGAAGGCTTACACCTTCCTTCAGTCTGTTCCTTGGTCAACAAAATCTAGCTTTTTCAGTATTTCCTCATAGCCAGTATTTTCTTGACATCTAATCAGTCTTTTTGCTCCTGTCTGAACAGTAACCAGCCCACTTCCCTCAAAGTGGGGGAATCAGAATTGATGGTGAAACTGAGGTCTTACAAGTGCCTGGCAAAATACATACTAATGATATTTTATGCAAGATGGTCCATTTTTCTTTAACGTAGCCCAGCATAATGTTTTCTTTTGTTGAAATGGCAAGATTATCGTGTACTTGTGTAGTGTGTGATTTTGGATCACTTTGTGGCAAATACTGCTGATGCATCTTCAAAAACCTTTGCTGTAAAGTCACAGACATCTGTCCGTCTCTTCCCAGATGGAAGACTCCAATAAATTTCTCAAATACTGCCTGTGTACTACCCATGGAGAGGATTACAGCTACAGAGAAAAACTCACAGTAGGTAAATGCAAGTGGCTGGTTAACACTGTAAATTAAAGATTTGTTAATAAACCAGGTTGCTCCCTACAGAATCTAAGCTATCAATGAATAGCTTGTTTCTAGTTTCTCTTGAAGCTTGTGTGGATCTCTTCACTGCACAACACTTTGCTGCTCAGACAGATCTTCCCCTAATTTACTGGCAAGCTCAGTTTCTGAAGAACTTTTTAGACCACATGTAATCTTAATTTATACTAGCAAGCATCTGTGAGATGCTCATCAGTATTCACCCTCTAAAAACATTAAAAAAATTTGTGGAGGAGCCAATAATAGTTGAGGTTTTCTATTACTTGACTTGTTCTGTTCTTCAATGCAACTTACAGAGGATGACTGAGCAATGCAAAAGCTTTTGTAGAAGGACCCTCTTCCTGGCTAAATTATTCCTAACTCAGAGAAGGGTTATTCAGATAGATAAGTCACTGAAGCTCTTATAACAAGCTTCAGAGTGACTTAAGTAAAAAACCACCCTGCAGTAGTAACAATCTTGACCTCGTCTTTCCTTCCCTATCCCCAGTGTTCATCTCATTCCAAAACCATATTTCCTCCCCCTTCAGCAGTGGCCAACCTAAAGAAATGCCATGCCAACCTAAAGAACGCAGTACACTTGGTAGGTTTCTGAACATGTTGCCCAGATCTGTCCTGCCATGTCAATATATGTTTTATTGTATGGCATTCCTCTTCTCTACTAAGAATGTTTTTAGTAACATCCAAGGCAGATTTTTCTCCTAGCTTTCTTTCTCTAATCAATTAAGACTACTGATAGTTTAGAGAAGGAGCTTGAAAGTTTCTATGTGAACACTACAGTCTACGTATTTATTCTCTAAACTTCTTTCAAAAACAGAATGCTCTGTCAGGAACAGGAACACCTTGCCAAGACCACACAGTATGTCCGTGCCTGAGAGACAGGCCAACTTCATCAGCGTACTCCAGTTAATGAGCGAAGTAGGGCCTGGTGGCAGGGCCACCTGCCTTGTACTGCTGATTGGAATTAGGGCTGGAGGCTGTACATCCACAAGACAGTTATTTCTTTCATGTTTAAGAGCCTTGCTCATTAGAAAAAGCCCTGAGTTCAGGCTGCTCAATGACAACCTTTGCAACTATTTATTTCACTTAATAAAACTATATGGCTGGTCTCTTCTGTTCATATTTTGTACTGCATACTGAATTTGCCCATTTTTTTAAATTAAGAGCCCTTGCACCGGAGGTCAAAAGGGAACATAGTCATCAACTCAAATAGAAAGCATTAATTCTGGCCTCTTGTGAGGCCCTTGTTTAATTGTGCCTTACTGCTATTACTCTGGGAATGAACATGGTCTCTTCCATAAGTTACACAAGTAGCGTGAACATCAGTAAAATTTAGATACAACTCCCTTGGCATTTTTGGGCAGAAGGTGAGCTCCTTCAAGTAACTTCTCCACAAAGTTCATGCTTTTTCCTTGCTGGTTACATTACCTTATGTAATAACTTATTCCCTTTCATTCATTCACAGCAGACAGGAAACCTATTTCCCTTTTATTCCTCATTCATTATTGTTTTGTCTTCCAGTCATACGACTGCCTGCAGAGTTTAAATACAATTTTTCGCTTTCAGAAACTGAAGTTCATGTCTAGCTGAACAGACAACTTGTGCCTTGCACAAATCATACAAAGTAAGGATAGGAGTGTAAGAAATTTTTCATTCGACAATGAGCTGGCTGACTGGATTGGGAATTTAAGGAGCTTGCTATTCATATGTTCCAGCATGATGACTGCACAAAACTAATAGATATTACCTATGTGGAAGTTAAGGAGAGCTGGAAAAGAGTGAAGTACAAAAGTGTTTGGGCTATAAAAGACTCATTAACTTCAATAACCATCCTCACAGAGGTTGGTTCAGGAAAGAAGGTGAACTATTTGAGTAGCTGTTCTCAGGTTTTCATCTGAGTTTGTTTCTAATCATTCTTAACTTGTTACTGATGGATTTCAGAACTGACATTGTCTGCTTTCCTGCTTTTAATCAGATTCTGCTTCCTTTATAGCCTAATTTCCAGGATGACTTCAAGAGGTGACAAGTGGCATTAGACCTGTTTGCATCAATGTTAATTATATTGTTCTCTTCACCTCAAGTCAATGTGACCCCACAAGTGTAGCTCACTCTACCACAAACTTACCCTGACTTTCAGACAACAAGACCAGCAGTCATCTGGTTCAGACTGAGTATGACTGCAGGTCTTGAGTCTCGATTTCTCTTCTCAGCAAGCACTTTAGAAGTAGTTGAAAGGAATGGATTCTGTACTAAAATTAGAGAGACAGTTAAGAGGAAGAAACCAGCAAAGCCAAGACATTCCCGTTTTTATGCGCGAGACCTGTTTTGTCTCTTTCTAAGGTTTGTTTTACAGTTACATTTAATTCCAAACATCTTTCATCCTTTGAAATGTCGTTCTTTGATCAGCACAAAGATTTTTAGCTTTAGGTTATCAATATCAGTTCACACTACAGGTGAACTATTTAGACTTGACAGCCAGGAGACAGCACCACAGAAGAACCATAAACCTTTGTAGTGCTATTTTCCAGGCAGTCTTTCTTGTGTCAGGTAAACCACTGCTTTTTTTAGTATTATTTTTTCCTTTATTTTTCTTTTAGAGCACAAAATTTGTCCTTACAATAGTCGAGGACATACTTATTCAAAGAAAAAAAGGCTACACACAAAAACTCCAACTGGAGAACAGCATGAATACTTCTGCAGTGAGTATATATTGCCCTTCTTCCTCGCTTCCTCCCCTTCTTCAAAATACTTACTGTTCTATCAGTTACTGTGCTTTAACAAGTTTGGAGGGAATTGTATTTTTTTTTCCTGCACATGTTTACATGCTGCACAAACACTACTATCGTTTGGTTAAGAGAATACATTAACCATACCCCAAGTAAGCTTCTTTTGCTATGTTTGCTTCTAGTACTTACCAGTTAGGATTATTTTACTTTTCAGAGTCTAGTTTACCCATTATCAGCTCCATACATGTATCAGCTGCTTATCTTCACTCTGTCCTTCTCCAGCTGCCACAGCAACAGATGTCTCACTTAGCTTGAGACCAAAAACACTCAAAAGAAATTCAGTTTTCTTGGTAGTATTATTTAAAAAAAATGACTTTTTTTCTAGTGTTAAGCACTGCATATAATAAGAGAAACTACAAAATCTGTTCATTAACTGAATACCTCTTCCGTAATAGCAGTAGCTTGGGTTTGAGTATCATCTTCATCTAGCAGGCTTGGAAAGTGAACCAACCCAAATGGACTTCCTTAGGTTAACAAAACACATAGCCCAGCAGAAACAAAACAGTCACTCCTGTTTTCTAAAGGTAGAGTCAAGAGGCACCATAAACTCCAGCCCTTCAATTCCCTTGATGTATTAAGTTGTCTAAAGTAAGGAGAGAACCCCAAGTGAGGCAAAGCATTTTGTGGTGATTACTGCCATATGCTTCTCAGACTTGAGCTGCAATAGAAGACAACTTTGCAGCTGGCAGGTCTTCCTTCCCATTACTCAAAGCCATGATGTTAATGTAGTTAAATCTTTTCTCATTAAGATGGAGAAGAAAACATAAAAAGGCATTACATCAAACAAGCTAGTGTAGTCAACTACAAGAATTACCTTAATCAAGTTTTGAAATGTTGCATCTGAAATGATCTATTTTCAAACAATACTATTAAGGTTTGACTGTGTCAGAGGCACCTATTAATCATTTAATGAACATTTAGAAATTACAACCATTAAATTAAGAGAGTGTGTTGCATTATATATGCCATAGTTTACAGGTCAGGTCAACAAGCAATAGCATTACTGCAATAAAGAGCGCCTTCCACTTCAGGCTTTACATTTAACTGCGGAGCTGAAGTTCTACAATAACACAATGGCTAATGTGCTTTCGAAGCATTCGTCTGTTCTGAGGATAATTTGTGTTCTTTTTTCATAAATCATACGTCAAGGGGCACTGTTTCCCACGTCAGTGGAAATATAAACACCATTATACAAAGTGCAACTTACCACCACACTCTGTTTATCCTACAAAAAACCCAACAGTGTGCAAGTTAAGGAATCCTACTGCCTGTGACTTATTTGGAGACCAATTCTTAAGAAAAGACATTATGAAGAGTATGTAAACATTGCACAGACTTATTCTTCATACTTGAAGTCCTATGGGTGGGAGGAAGGAGAGAAGGAACAAAAAAATACTACATGCTTTCAGAGATGTACACAGACTACTGCAAAAAGCTATTAGAAGATCTGAACACTGGATTTTTAAAAATGGCTACTTTAGTTGTATGTTACTTTTTATGTAGAAACAAATAATAGTGTCAAGCTGTTCCTCACCTTGCTTTAAAATATTTTTGGTAGGTTTTTTTTTCCTGCTTTAGCATGTAATCAAAACAAAGCACAAAGATTGTTCTACGTCCTTTAAAACAGTTTTTGTTATAGGTTTGTAAGTGCATATGAGAAAATGGACCAGCACAGGAAACCTCACATGAACTGAGGAAGGAGGCAGAAATAACTTTTTTAATCAGTAGTGCTTTTAAGTCTTACAACATATTGGTAGATAATTACTAGATACACACTAATAAGTTTGTATCTAGAAACAATTTACCTAGACTATTAATGTGATAACAAAGGGGTCAGATTAATAATTCAAGATCTATCTATGCATTTAGTTTATCACTAACAATTTTCTTAATGTGGTTTAAGCAAACAGGCATTCCAGGTAAGCACTACATCTACAATTAATTTCAAACTTCTTTACATCTACACTGTAGATGTAATAGGTGGTATTTTTGAATGGTCATTAAAATTCCTTTAATACCCAAAGAAGAAAAATAAGTGTCCCTAAGGAACTGATTATTTTATTCTAAAGTAAGTGTGCCTGTAAGGATCAGACAAATACCATTTTTTCCATTGTTTTTTCTACTAGTGGCTATAAAGGGATTATAGACAGCTGCCTCGGTGACATGAAGTCCATTCTCCAGGAATAAGTTTGCCTTAACAGCAAATTTCCTGTACCCACACAAGCTATTGAAGTGGCAAGCCATGTCAGAAAAGCTTCTAATTACAATTAGAGGTACTTGGTCTTAATAACAGGGTCATGTACTTGCACTGTAGCCTGCGTAAGTTCAAGCAGCCCATCATTTATTGAAGCAGTGCAAAACTTTCCCATAATCTTTAAGGAAACGAAGCACTGTTTAAGAGACTTAAAGAAATACACTAGGATCTTCCAGACATCCACACAGCTTTCCTTCCAGCCAAACCTCCACAAGCCATTCAAATAGCGCAGCCCTCTGCTGAAGCAAGGCTTCACTCCCGTCCAGGATCTTGTTTGATGGACGGTTGACTGAGATACCAGATCCACCCAGAAACCTAGTTGTTTGAGAACGCAGCTTTGAGACCCTTGTCTGGATCCCTTAGCATTCAGCACAATACCAAAAGGTAGTGCTGAAATCAGTTAACACTTCATCATGAAAGAAACAGAATAGTAAAATTCATCCAGTAAATGCCTCCCTCTTCCAAGTCACTTCTAATCCCGTTAAGTTACATGAAGCTGTCTCACCCAATGTTTCACTATGAATTCCTCTAAATTAGTAGTGAGTGAAGCCTCACGCCAAAAGTCTTGCAAGAATTGCTAGCAACAAGCAAAAAGTTCTTGTTCAAGTGCCCACGCTTCAGCTGGCGACAGCTATTTCACTTCTAGCTGCTGTCTTTACTGCACGGTGACACAAGGCAGCTTGTCTGTTTGTTCAGCCACCTGCAGCACAACTGTTCAAAGTTGATTCTTTTGATTTATTCCTCTAACAGTCATTTAATTAGGATAGTTCCATTGGGTCAGTAAGTAGCTAAAGGAAACGTTTTACAGTCGACTTGACTAATTCCTACAGTTAATGCTGTATTGGCATTTTCATTGTAGCCATCATTTTTCAAATGCACACAGTTAAATAGTAAAAATTTACCTTTGGCACACAATAGACTGGCCAAATAGCCAGCATTATTTGTTTTGGTTTTAAATCCAGTTATTTTACATCTGCGTCCACTTGACTTTTCAAAAGCAATTAGAGGGCAACTAAAAGGAAAAGGATGTTTTTATCACACAACACTTGGTTTTTCTCTGTTTTAAAACTGTTGTACTATACCTTTTTCTGTAGGCATATATGAAGGTCAGAGAGCTTATGAAACTTCAAAAACCTTTTCAACTACCACCAAGTAAAAAATGCCACAAGCTCCTACTTGACTGAAAGCAAAAGCTCATGAGGTGAGATAGAACTGAAAAGATTAACATAGCAAAGAAGCCCAGTGAGAACAGCAACTGACAGTATCAGTGTTTAATTCTAATTTATTTATGGATAAATGCAATTCCATGGTTCCAGTAGACTATCAGTTTCTTGACATTTTGTCACATTTATCACAGAAAGAGTAAGCATTTACAGTTGCTAAATGAGAGAGAAAAAAAATTATTCTTTGTTACTTTGAAGTCAAGATTGAATCCCTGTTATATACAGTGTGACCAAAGATATGGGTACAACACCAAACACCTCTTATTCCTCATCCATCACAGATGAGTGTGATAATACTCAGGATTCATTATGAGATTTGAAAAGCCCCATGTAACTCACATTTCTAACTACCTTAGATAAACTACGGAGAAAGTCAGATGTATGCATCTAAGGGTATAATTGCTATATGAACACTCAGTTATCTTCAAATGATTTTTTTTCATTGTAGCAAAAACTGAATCACAGTAGTATCATATCACTGCATATTTTTAAACACACATTATGCACGCAGGTTATGCATGTAACAAGTGGCAACAAGTGATTTATTTGTCCATCAGTAGACACTTCAGTTTTCAGCAAAAGGAGGATAGTTCCTCTCCTGCACTTCCTACCTCCTCTTATTAAGGTACAAAGATTTTTACTATGGCTGTTTATGCCAGAAAACTATTGGGCAAAAAAGGTCTTATTTATGGCCAGTTATAAAAGCTTTAGTTTTCTTCTCAATACGATGTTAAGCAGTAGAAAGACCTTAAGAGTAATTTTTAGTATGAAATAAGGAATTGTCCAGGGCACCATTTTAGTGATTAGAGGAATTCTAGACAGACAAGTCAGAAGTCATCAATCCATCAGGTTTTATGAAGAGGTCAGACTGCCAGAATAAAGTGTAATTTGGAGCAATTTATTTCTTGCCTTTCCATTGGCTCTGTGGTAAGTAACAGTGTGCTTGTGGTGCAAGGGTACTAGGAGAGACAGTAGTGTGCCCTGAAAGAACAAAGAGATAACACAACTTGAACTTTGCCTTTCCTTACGTGCTATCATTGTTCTCACTTTTCACTGGATTTTCCTCAATCTTTTTCATTCTGATCAAACCCATTCTTTTTTCACATCACATTTCAATTAAAAAACAGTGGTATATTACTTCTAATTCTTAAAGATTCGAAATAATTCTCATTTCAAAATCAAATTGCTCAATCTATGCAAGAATAATAGATAACATTGACAATTTTTCACCTAGGACATAAAAAAGTTTAAAACCAAAAGCTAGGTGCCTTCAAATTTTACTAGTGAGTAAAAGCTCAAGAGATTCAGCAAGTCTTCCTGCTTCAGCATAACCTAAATTTAAAACAGCAGTTAAATCTATATTGCAACATTCACCTACCACTGGTATTTTACACAGCAGGTCTCTCCCTGCTGAGCTGCTGTACGGCTGATGACCTATTAACTGATTTAAGCACTGAGGAAAGGCAGTAAGATATCATCAAAACTACCACCTGTACTACTTTCCAGGAATAAGAAGGACAACTAATTGCTTATACCCCAATCTGCAAGTGTTCATCTGCATGTCATAGCTTTTGCTTGGAAGCAGCGCCAAACAAGATCCCTCATCTTGTCAGCATGCCTTCTGGGAAACCAGATCAATAGCTCTACGCCGAGCTGCAGCATTCGGTACCTTGTAAAACCTACTGCACGCGCAGGGCAGGTTTATCGGTTCATTCCTGCTTGAAGGGCTTCCCACAAAGATGGTTTAGTAACCAGCAGAGGCTGGTTCAGTTTTCAGGAAGCATCAGTAATCTAAGTGAACATTGCATTAAGTAGCAAGAAACTATGTTTCTAAGCACTAGCCACTGTCAGCCAAAGCCAGGGGACGCTGCCACAACATTCAGGCAGTTTGTCTTTTTTTTCTTTAGTAAATTGTTAGTATTTCTCTCTTGCCAACCACTCACCATCCTCCTACTGCAACACACACAAAGCCGGGTAGCTGGTAAGCATCTTCAGTAATGCAACAAACTGATTTTACTTTCATAATAATGGGGGTTTTTTTGGTCTATAATCTGATATTTTTGTCCTGTCTGCTCCCCATCCTTCATGTCCAGGCTGCCAAGCACCAGTGGGGTACAAGGTAGCTTAGTTTTCACAACAGGTCAGCTGGCACTTTTTAGAAAAGCTTGCCAAGGGCCATTGCTTTGTAGGGTCATAAGGACTCTGATCCTGCAGCACTTTTTGGTTCATGTTATTTGTGGAATGACTGTACTCATCTAGCCTGTGTCTTACGACCTTGGTAATTTAGTTGACACTACAGGAAGCAATGAGAGAAGCAAAGAAACCTTTCAGATACAAGTTTAGGACAAATGTGCACTTAAACATCTCATTCTTTTAAAGAGTATTAAAAGAATCAGCTGATCTTCAGTTCTTGTGTATCTTTGAGGTGGTAAATCTTAAAAAGAGTACTGCTGAAGTATCTAGTTAAGTTTTCTGTTTAAGCATTTAAAAAACCCAACTTTGTTTCTTTCACATAAATTTACCCATTACTGTTAAAGTTGCTGTTTGCATAGTGTTATTGCCTTTTCAGTATTTGCGCTGATATCATTGCCAGTTAAAAAGCAAGAATAACTGGATAGTGTGTTGTCTTAATTACAAAATATAATTTAGTAAAACAAAGAAATCAGGACAGGTCAGCTGAGTTACATTAAGAACTTAGCACACTCACCTCATCCCTTTTCTTAATCCTGTTCTTGCACGGTCCACACATGTAGAAGTGTAATCAAAACCTGCCACTGTTCTGTTTGAGAATGGGTTAGTCTACAGACTTAACAGGTCCAATCTACATTTAAAGATACCTGATTATCTAGCAGTTACTTTTTTGTCCTTAATATCCTATTATTCTAAGCCACATTAAAAGATTTGGCCTTTCCCCACTGCTCTCCTTATGAAAACAAGTTGCTTTAAAAAAAGTTACAGTAATATGGATCTGTCAATGTGAAAATTAAAGTACTAACCTGCATATTCCCCCCCCGCCCCAAGTTCAGTAAATGCTCAAACCTTAAGATATCTAATCCTGTAATCTGTCTTTTATGTTCTGTATTTAACTGATTTTAAGGCTGCTGTTTTAGTTCTGATCATTTTTTTTCCTTCTCCTGCATTTAAATAAGTTCACTTGTATTTTACTTTCCCCTTCCCAGATATCTCATGCATGATGGCTAGTCTATCTTCCATATGTTAACAGAAACTTAACTAAGATACATCTCCCAGATATTTGCCATCTCACTGCCTCAGAAGGGAGGAGAATTTATGGAGAAAGTAGTACAGCTCATGGAAATACACACGGCAGAAGATTCCTTAAATGCCACATCCTAAACAGGCGATAGACAGATATTTTTGGACTAGGTCATTAAACATCAGAAACATCATCCTGATTAAAGGGTCATGATATTCAGGGACTTTAAGAACACAAAAAGTACTATTGAGTACTATTACTTGCACTCAAGAGCTCTAAAGCCATGAAGAAGGGCTTAACAGGGGAGTGAGGAAGATGACTTCCTTCTCTATACAGAGAGGAGATCATTTAACATAAAAGCTTATGTCAAGTTTTGTAAAGGTACATCACTTCTGTATATCTAGCCTGCAAGGATTTTCTTTAGGTAAACTTAGGAGCATAGCTTAACACAATTGATCAGCTAACTGCTTTGTTGTGATTTTTCTTTAGTTTTATTAGCTGTTCATTTACCATGTCATATTGCATAGGCAAATCTCTGCTGGGCTTCGAGTGAGGAGGAACAGCTTTTTAGTTTGCTCCTGAAGCACTGCTGAATAAAGCATTTCTAGAACTCTGCTCTCCATTACGCTTCTCATACAGCCATCAGGTGAACACAAAATGAGTTACCACAAAGCCAAAGCAGGTGCTAGTTTTAAGTGTTTAAAGCACCAGAATAAGGTTTGTGTTTGGGGTTCAACTCCTTTCTCTGCTGCAAATATGACCTTTGCAGATGAAGCTGTCCCAGATCACCAGCATCAAACAAGATGAAATCCTTTTTCCTGATCTCTGACTTAGAGGCCGTCTGCCAAGATTTACACCACTGAGGTCTCATCTTGGCTCAAGTGCAAGCAATAGAGCAAAAGTTTTCTGGTGAAGTTTCCTTATCTAGCTCCAAGATCTCACAAGCCAGTCATTTGGATGTAACATACAACTAGAAAAATGCTTTGACTTGCATTCTCCAGCTTCGCTACTGATTTAAAATTCAAAAGATTCCACAGTGGTTCTTCCATTGTCTGACATGCCGCTTAACACACCACAGCCGTACATCGGCCACTGCTTTTACTGTCTCATCTGTTCAGTCTGTCTTCTCATTGTAAAGCAGCCTGCGGTTTCCCAAAGATATCATCAGTCTAGATCAGTTTGAGTTTCACCTTCATTCTACTGGTGTGTATTTAAATATACCCTGCTTTGAATATATCACGTCACAGTTCATTTCATGCTTCGTTAAAAGAATAGGTAAGCTTGTGGATTTACAAGATACATGCAAGTACAGAGCTATCCTACCAATGCTTCCAGTTACAGCTCCCACTTTTTAATTTATGTTCTTACTCCCTCTCACCTTTCTCCCCCCAAAAAAAAACTGTTGCAAATAGAAATTAAAGTAATTGGACATGCTTACATGCAGCTGCAATGCTATGATACTTGTACACCATTTGAACCATATTATTATGACTGGTCACAATTAACACGCTCACTCTTCTCCTGCTTTTTAACACAACGGTAAATATTTCAGCACACCTTATGTCGTACTGACTGTTAGACCACCTCAGTCTCCATAAACTTCCTTTTGACTCGCCATGTTACAAAATTATTTTAATGACAGAATATGCACTCTATATCCTAAAACCTTGGGCATCCAAAGTAGGTTAAATAGGTAGGGGCCTCCACCACCAAGTTATTCCAGTTTTTCCTATACACTGCTTGGCACACAGCAAAACTGCCCCAGCAGAATATAGTACCAGGTGCCATGTAGAGAGCAAAATTCTTGGTCAAAAAGAAAGCATATGACAGAATATTCTCCCTGAAGTTATAACTATTTTCTTAATTACAAGGATATTCAACTAAAGGTAATAACTTCACCTCATACCCTTAAGACAGATAAAGTCATTGCTATCTTTTACTTTCTTTTAGCCTTCTTAAAGCCTCCCACTCACTAGAGTTAAAAATGCTGATTGGACTGCTGCTGTATTTCTTGTTACTACTTTCCATTATAGACTTTGTTTTAAACCAGATGAGTATCGATATAGCATCACATTTTTGTTAGGTTCCTACAGCCTGAAACACAGCATTTGCCTTCTGTCGCTAGATATGAAAGTTTAAGATATGCAAGTGTTAATAGCTTACGGCATTCCAACAAACACTAATGAATTAAATCATCTTTTTCTCACCATTTTTGTAGCGGCCCTGTTGTCTGCGACATTTTGTGACCTTGCTGCTGGGATCTGAGTAGCTGTCTAACCACTCCGAGCACAACCACATCTTCGTCTCCCAGCTTTACCTGTAGAACTATGTTTACACAGCTGAGTGCCTGTTGAAGCCTTGCTGGATTTGGCACTAGCGTTTAAACGTGCTGATATTCCCTGTCAGGACAAACAGCTTTCAGGCTGCATCTTTTACAGTGACATAATTACTCATTTACAAGAATATCATGTAGCTAATGAAGAAGCTTTGCTCAAACGATGCCTGCTCTGCACTATGATGATTTATCCAACTCTAAGATTACATCCAAAAGCACGCATATCCCCTTCTGTTTCTAGGTGGTGCTTCTGCCTCTGACTTCATTGTGCATTTATCAAGATGAAAATGTTTCACAAGTCAAAAAATTACATGTTCTTCCTTCATGTTTTTCCTCGAGTAAATAAATGGCTAATGCATGACTATTACATACTGAATAGTGTTAGAGAAAAAATTTTGTACTCTAGTTTTTCAAAAGTCTCTCAACTCTTCCAATTACATTCACTTCAATCCTAGAAACCTAACAAAGATGAATATTCTTCTAGCAGATGATTTAAAAAAGTCACAAATAAAAGTCATCCAAATAAGTTTCCACTGCTTCATAATTTCCCACTTTATTTCAGCTGGCAGCACATGGAAGATTTCATCCTGTATTTTTTAAGATTTGTAGGTACTTCGCTATTACGTGTCCAAAGCTAATACCAAGAAAACAAGTTAACTGCATTAAGAAGATTTGACTTGTCACAGTTCTTACTTGTCTCCTAGTAGCTAAAGTACAGCAATAGCAAGGTCAGTGTTCTTTGTTGCAGGCGTAAGTCATCCAGGCTATCAATCACAATACATTCTGAGACATTTACAAGGCTATTTAATGCTGTTCTTTTGAATTGCTGATGTTTTAAGCACTGTGTATGGCTGTACTTTTCTTAACACCACTTGTTTGTTTTTTAATTTTGCTGCTATAGAGTTAATGCAAGGTGAACTTAATGAGTCCATAATCTAATTTCACTACCATAAGCTGAAAGTCATTTACATATCTTCAAGCTCTTCCATTTTCTCTTCATCTAGTATTCATCAATATGTAATATACCTTCGCAAGATTTCCACTACTACTTAACTGTACAAACTTTCTTCATTAGGCTTGAAATAAGAGCCAAGTCTCTCTGCCATCTTAAAGTTATGCATTTGATAGATGGGATACTCAGTCTTACTCTTTTTCCCTTCTGATAAATTTGAAAAGCTTGGATTCCTTTTCACACCTTAGATTAACCTTCACTCCTAATTTCTTGCAGCATCTATCTTTTTCCTGGAAGACTTAACTGACTAAATTGCTTCTTCTCTCTTTCCCATTTCTAACACCACAAACATTTGTTAGAAGGGTCCTGTGCATTTCAGCATAAAATTTAGATATTCCATGCAGGGTAAATAAAGGGCTTGCTAAAAGACATAGCAACCCCAAACTGTATCAGAGATATGAAAGTCTAAGATTTAGATTCTATTTCACCTAAGTAGTACACTATCTCCCCATACTTAAGCTTGAAGATATTGTCCTTTTTCTACAGTATTTTGTACAGAGAAAATGCAGAAGTGGTGTTAAAGGTGAGATGACAGACTAGTACAGAACCAGCTCCTTAAACATTTTGGTTAGTAATAGAAAACAATGACTATTCCTACTACACAATTGATTATTTTCATATAGGTTTACCTCTTGTGTTTAGGAATATCAGTTATTTAAAATAATGTCCAGACATCACAGAAATGCTGTGTTATTAGCAGGAAGTTGCCTCTTGAGCTGCGCAGTTACAGCAGAGACCTTGGTAATTCACCACAGAATTTCCCGTCAGCTATCAGCAACATGTGTTGCAGACACCTTTCACTAATGCAGCTAACCTGAAGTTACACATGGTGGAAATGCAAGTACTGCTTCTCTTTCCACTTCTATGGTCATGTCTTAATATTGTCTTACAATTCACTTAATCTTTGTTAAAGAGTTTTTAAGTCAACAAAGAGTCAACAACTCTATCTGTAGATATGACTATGCAGACAGGTGCAAATCTCCTCCCAGGAATGTCAAGTACAATATAGGGGTGTGTCAGAGAAAAGGCTAGACTGAAGTTCTTCTTCCTGTCGTATACTGCTAGTGGTTTAATAGTGGCACTCCTCCTACTTTCACTGAAAGTGGACAGACACCTTATATCTTTAACTTTTGCTAAACAAATCAAGAAAGGAAAAAATTCTTACCCAAGTCATTCTCTTCAACATCATTTTAGTGCACTTAAATTCTAGGCAGATAGAATAGCAAATCCTTGTTTAATACTTTCTCTTAAGGAAGTATTCAATCCCTGACATTTTCAGGCACAGAAAGACTTTAACTTATGCTGACTAGAATTTACAAACGGGACATTCAATTAAAATGAGGTAGCCAGCTCGAGTGACTAACACACACGAGCCAACAGCCCTTTGGCTAATCTTTGTGATCATGCCCAAAAGCACATATAGCCATTAATAATAAAAAAACTTTTCTGCAAGAAAGAAAACATCGTTACATTTACAAGTTTACTGAAGTTTACTCTGCAGGTCTGTTCTCTGCTGCTCTCAAGTGTGCCTTTGTACAGCAGCTTTTATTTGTCTTTAAAATTTCCATTAACTTCGGATTTTGGTATTTACACTATTCAGGATATAAGGTATTTTAGCCCAGAATTGATACATTTTAGACTTACCTAATACATTTGCTTATCTTCCCTGCTGCTTCCCTCTCTTCTTCCCACTCCAAACACAACTTAGACCCTGTTGGTACTCCTGCTATTTCTCTGTCACTTGTTTTGTTTTATACCCAATTACTGACTGCCAGAAGTAGTATGTAATTGAGATTATGAAAGCAGTAAGTTCTTTATAGAGATCAAAACCCAGCAGTTTGCATTCATGGACCCATCTGCATACTAGTTTCACACTTGCCGTTTTGTCTTCTATCCATCCCTTTAATAATACAAGACACTACGTATAGTATGATCTATACTCATCAAATTAATAACACATTGACAGCCTTAAGCACAGGCCCTGCTTCATCCACCAGTATTTTCTCAAGCCCATGTACAACCCACTTGATATTGCATGCTTTCAGCCCCCAGCACTATGTATTTTGAGCAAAGAAATGGAAATTATTTGAGACTGAGTCTATACCTGGTTTCAGGTCTTGTATCTTATGACATGTTATTGAGGCAGAAGAGATACAATCTGTAATTCCACAGCTGTCAATTCCAGCCAACAAGCAAGATGATGGGATGTTTAAATCTCATTTTTGCGTATTAGTAATATTTTGGGGGATCTTTTAGCATTTAGTGGATCTCAGCTTCTGAAAAGCAGCTCAGTTGCAGATAAGTTTTGAAGTAATGAAGCCACCTAAAATATTTCATGATGAAATCTGAGTACCTGTGGTGGACTGTTTATGTTGAGTATTAGTGTGTACAACTGTCTTATTTCAGGCTGAGATGTGAAAGACATTTTATGGATAATAAAATATGGATACTTAAATCAAGTGGCTGAGTTTTGATTGATTTTCCTTTCAGACCTAACACATACACATTTGTCATTTCCCTGATATGTCCAAATTACCTACTTTCAGAGTTACCTAGCTATGAGTGGTGCACAATTCTGTCCCCTGTTCCACTATTTTTCTAAAGAACTGTCCCCTTGATAATTTAAGAGTAAATGATCTAAACCAACACATAAGGTAGCTCATAAGAAAAAAAAAATACAGAAAAGTGGGTTAATCACAGCTCCTGGTAATACTAACAATCTTGTTTTACTGTTAGAATGAATGATACATGATGAATTGCTTTTTAATCACATTTGACTCTTGCTCAAATCCACCTTTGTTTACAAATCCCTATCAGGCCACACTATTCAAAGTCTCATAGTTCTCACTTTACTTCAACCACAATTTTAACACCTGTATTCTGTAAGATCAGATAGAGCTAAACCAGGAAATTTGAACTTGAATAATATTTCATTAAGGATTTACTACTAGTGCGTTACTGTTTCATGAAGAGAACAAATCAGTTTTAGTTACATTACCATGATTGCCAAGGAATACTATAAAATGGCATTTTGTAAATTAGAATTATGAGAAAAAAGTTGTATACCATGAGAGATAAAGGCAGTTTTATGGCAGAAAAATTACCAGCAACTAGTTTGCAAACTACTTCGCCTGAATGAATTTCCTGTCTAGGTTCCCATCTGTCTTTTCAGTTTTTCATAGGTTTTTTTTTTCAATTGTACTTTGCATTAGAAATACAACAACAGCAAAACAGCTCTAAGTTTTCAGTGTTGGGGTTTTCCTCTCCCCCCAAAGGTACATTTACATACACTTAAGGCTAAAATATCATAAAACTTTATGTGGAACTGCTGCCAGGATATTTTGTTCATTAACAGGTCTCATTCCATTAGGACTTTAAGATGGGGTGCCTATATATCTTAAAATGCTAATCACTAGGAGTTCAATTTGCAAAAAAATCAAAATACAATTTCCTTATATCTAACATATCAGAGATGCGTGTATCTGAAAGGGTTTCTTTTCACTAGAGGTTTAATTTTGCAAATCAATTCATTTTTGTGTTCTCTGATGATTCCTCAAATGCAGATATTTTGAGTAATTTGAAAACTCTAGAACATTAGTAGGATATTTTGTTCATTCAGAGAAATGATACAATCTTCATGAAAATTGAAGCTGTACATTCATTTCAATCAGTTCTGCCCAAGAGAAGTTATAAGCATTTTATTGTACACTCTCTTGAATGAGCAAGTTCCTAGTCAGCGCATACTTTTACTTTCTAAGAAAGTTGCAGCATACGTGGTTTGACCCAGCTTTTTCAGTCACCTGAATGACAGTCAAACCACAGTTTGCCAAAAAGCAGGGGTAAACCAGGTTTTTGGCATATAAGCATGGTTGCAGCATTCAGCAGGCCACTAGTTTTCCAATGACTTGCTGGCAGCTGACTACATGATCTTTACGTGTAATGACACAGACTGAAGGCAATTCTGTTTGCATCCCAGCTAGATTTTTTTTAAGCTTAAGCTGAACATGAAGACTTAGATTGCACTGGCTGGCTATTAACAACTGAATGCTGATTATCCCTAGCACTCCTTGGCTGTACCCTTTTTGTTGCAAAATGTCACAGTCCTTCAATAGGTCTGACTGCCTTTCTGCTTAATTTTACTATCCAGATGGAGGGTATAGATGGAACGCAGATCTTGCTGATTATTTTAAAAACATTTCTTGAAATGAGACTAATCATAGTGTAAGCCATATGCCATAGCTATTTTATACCTCTGGGTGTTGAACAGATACAATTAAGAAGTATCAAGAATTTTTATTTTATAGACCCTTTCTTATAATACAAGACTCTGAAATCTCAATGTTTGTATTTTAATATTCTTACTAGTCATTCTCATCTCTTCAACTCCATCTTCCTAACATTAAAAGTGATATATTTGTGCTCTTTTTCCCTTAACTGACTACTGCACTAGACACGAATAGACAGTCTGTTGCTGTTCTGGTCTTGGATGAAGAAGGTACTTACTTTCAAGCATCAGGCTAGGGTGGGTTGGGGTGTGTGCGCACGTGTTTATTATTGTTTTGTGTTTTGTTCTTTTTGAGGCATGAGGTTGTTCTAAGGTAGGTAGGTACAGCAGGACATTAAAACTTTTACTTTTCTAATGCCTGCACTTCCTGAACTTCAAACAAATTCAGGAAAAACTAAAGAGTTTTGGAAATTTCCATTAAAGTACTAATTAAGTTTTCACCTACTTGCCTGTGTTTAAATTTCGGCCTGAGTTGTCATTGTGTAGGTTTTTATTAGATAGAATTACATTAGATTATTAGCATCTTCTGAAAAAGAAGTCAATAACAAAAAAGCAAATATCAGGTGAGTACTGTAACATATCTGAGAGTCTAAAGACCAATGATTATCTTTGTTGTATTCATGAGGCACAGGAGGGATGAATAGATCTCATTGTGAGTGCCACAAAAAACCTATATCTGACTCTTCATAATGGTTCATTTCCTTCAATATAAATGGGTATGTTGAGCTATGCTCCTCTTCGGTTTTACTCCGCTAAGGCACAAAGGAAAATTTAAAATATACTTTGATCTTAGACATTCTCAAAGCATTCATTTCAGATTGGCTTTTCTCCAACAAGACAGCAATTCTTTCATTTGTCTCATCTACGGAGATCTGTCCCTCCAGGGACCCAATCATTTTCTTAATTAGGTGAGCAGACAGCAGCCTTAAAACATTTCCCAATTACATCAGCAAAGATTTGGCTGTCAGGGAGTAAAACTAAGGAGAAACATTAAAACAAAATACTTCTGATTAGAAGCCTCCTTTATTACATTGGATCGAGGATGAGGCACAAATGTTGAACAACATGAGGTGACTCACGAAGCAAAAATAGCACATTAGTGTTATCACTACATACTAACTTAATTTCTTGTCTGAAGAGGAGGCAGTTACATCTGGATTTTATTACTGCTGACAAATCAAGACTCATATCAACAGTTGTCACTTCTGAAGGTTGCCAAACATCTCTATGGTAAATAGACTCAAATGTCAATTTGGGGCATTCCCCCTCCTTTTCTAGTCCATTCTATTAGGGCTTCTAGTATGACTGCTTTACCCTTTTTTCCATCACAGCTCCTCCACTCCCCTACCCACAGAAGACCCTTTTTCAACCCTTTTCCTCCCTTTTCTTAATTTAGAGAAAAGATTTTCTAAATCTGTGCACCTTGCATATACTAGCATTCAGAGTACCCTTGCTTGTGCAGAAATCCAAGGTTTTTTCCAGCATTTCTCTATTATGCTCTGACTTCCTATTGCTCTTCTACTTGAATCATGATATAGGAAAGAATTGAAGAACACTAAATTAGGAAAGCAAATTTCACAATTTTTTTTACTCTAAGTGCATCACATAATGAAGACAAGAACTAACAGGCTATACTGGAAAGAAATAAAATGCAAGACTGGCATCCAACCGGTGCTGCCGCTGATGCCTGTGAGCATTACATCTCTGCTGCCACCCTCCTTGCACTGCAGCCCCCAACAGTTTGCCGTACAGGACTCTCCATCCAGAGCCACACAGCACTTGCTACTTGCAAGTTATCATTTGTTTCTAAAAAAGCTGTGGTCAGCCTTTCAAGACACCCAAGATCTGTTCAGACATAAGTAGCCATTCCTTCGCACTCCTACAAATCCATCCACGTTTTCTAGTGCACATAAACATCTTCAGCACAATCACTGACATCTTCAAAGGAATGACAATAAAGACCAATTATCAGCCACGTTACTCTAAGCACTGAAGAAAAAATGACATCCTGGAGAGACTAAAATATATAAGGCACAAGAAAGAAGTGGCAGCCAAAAGACTGAGATATTTCATAGTCAATTATACCTGAGCTTAAAACATGATTGAGGTATTCACAATGATAGATTACAATCCAGTAGCCAGGTATTTTGTATGACTTGATCTCAGAGATGCAGTATGCAAATGGGCAGATCTTTGTACCAGGACTGCAAGTCACAAAGTCAAGAGTTAGACTCTTGCATCTTTAAACCCATCAGCTTCTGAAGCCTGAAATGCTGATAAAAACATTCAGTAGTAGCAGCCAGTCAGGACACCCTCTAAAGGGGAAAACTCAGACATGGGATGACAGGTTCAGTTGCTACATTTAATTAAGGGGCTACATACAGAAATTTGACCCTATTGGAAATCACTGAGCTTTCACGATAAGCTTTATTTCTAAAGGAGCTGAGGTCAGCCTTTCAAGGCTGTTAAGACCTGTTCAGACATGAGTAGCAGTTCTTTTTCACCCCACAACTACTTTCCAGTTTCACTGAGACTATAATATCTTACCTTTTTAAAGCAATCTTCTGTAGTCTTCCAATTGTCTCTTGAGACTCTGGACAAATTTTCAACAAGATTTGTTTTATAGTACCCCTATTTCTTGTGTCAGAAACCTACACCTATCCTGTACATTTCATTCAGGATTTTATAGTCTATTATACCCCCTGTCTCTAATGTCCTTCCTGCATAGAGAAAAAGTCTTCCTTGTATAGATAGAAGCCTTTCTATACTGTGTGTTATTCCTTGGTCAGTGACTCATCCTGTGAAAATTTACATGACTTAAATGAGTTATGTTTTTATGACAAGCAGAGGTACAACACTTGTTTTTTGTTTGTTTTAATTTAAATATCAATTATCTCTTTAGATAGGTCCACAGTAGGCAGGACAGTTTGAACACCATGTATTGTTACCCGAGAGGCAGTAATAGGAAGCAGTACTGGATATTTTCCCCACAGACTACGCTGCTGAAAATATCAGAGCACTGTCCATTCAGAAGTTAAAAACTGGATTTTTTTTTTTTTTTCTTTCTTGTAACACTAGCACAGACCAGCACTGAGCCTGGTTAATAGCTTTCTGCTGTTACGCCCCCACCTTTCCCCTTTAGAGCTGTTTCCCTGCAGAGGGACACACGCCACAAGACCTGTGAGGAAGCTTCAGGAAAACAATTAAACCAACTGATATTGAACTCCTCGTTTGACAACTCTGATGTTTTACAGCTTCAGGAAAATTTAATATTTGCATCCTCTCCTAAAACAAGGAGCAATCATGTAGAGAAGGAAGTTGAGGAAAAGGAGTCAGCAAAATGGACAATATCCAGTGATATAGTTCTAAAGCCCTGCAAATTGTTTCGGGAATAGATCAATATTGTACATTGATGCCAAAAAATGTTTCCAGCAACAATGCAGTGTAGAAATACTTCACACTCCTTAAGCTCCATCTGGTTGAATAGTTCAGAGCTGAGGTAGCTTCAAAGCTGGACTGCTGGCTATGTTATTCACCCATTTTACAGCAACAGTAAGGCTCCTCTTGCCAGTCAAAACTTCTGTCTTCAAGTCATATTCCATACATGCCTGTGATATTACTGCTGAAGATATCTTGCAATTAATTTTGAAGTCCTCAGACTACAGATCTATTTCAAATTTTCACTAACACATTTCAGCAAACACTCACTTTGAATTCTTTCCTTGACTCTACCTATACTTTTTGCACACTTTCAAAATCACTAAGGAGCAGTTAAGCAATTCTTTCGCCCCTTGCCATGACTGAAAGGTTTCACTGGTATATGACAGCATGTCACAGCCTTGGACGAACTGCCTAATTTTCAGTCCCTAGCCATATTTCTAAAGCAAAGAAGCTAATAACGAATTCTGATATAAAACATCCCCACATAAGATTTTTTCCTTTGCAACAGCATCGGTTTCATTGTCTGTCAAAGCAAGCCATACGAGCTATATGGGCAGAAGCATATAAGCAGTGGTTGTAAAGGCATAAAAAAAAAGAAATTTAACACCAATCCTTTTTACCCTCTTCAGAAAATTGTAGAAAAGGAGCAAGAGTATTAGTTTCTAACTAAAAAACCCAAACCAAAAAGTCTCCCGCACCCCAATTACATTTAGATGTTATAACACCATCTGCACGTTTCAAAATAGAAAAGCATCAGTTGCTTCATTATTGTCACTTATGGGATAAAAACCTAGCAGTTATTCCTACACGTGATAACATTTTACATCATTTAAGAGACTTCAGAAGAAGAGAAACTTTTATGATTAAGTCTTCCTGTTGTTTATGTTCCTATGAATTCTTTATACCACTGTATAAAACACTTAAGTCAAAACCAAAATCAATTATAGAGCTTCATGTCCAAAAGTCATGGAAATGCATAATCCATCTGCTTTCAAAGATGGAAAGGAATTACACAGATACCTACATGGCAAAAGTTCAATATATTTTGTTCAAAAAATGGCAACATGCCTGATTAACTGGTTTATCTTTTATGAGTAATTTGTTGTCCTCACTACAACCATGCTGGCTCTTGCCAAAAGGACAATTTTGCACCCCTTACATTATACAATAAACCACAGAAGTTCACTTTATCCCCAAACTCATTCTTTCTTCATGAAACTTCAATAGCTTGAACTCCTTTTAAAAATATAACGCCAATAAACACTGAAGAAGTTCATATATGAGCAATGACAACACTGGTTAAGTAACAAATTAACTTACAGCAGAATGAAGATTCGATAGCAAACTTGAGAGTTTGGCACCTAGGGAGACAAGCCCAGAAAGCTGCTTTACTGACATAACCAGTAATGACAACATTGGAAAATAAACATAAATGAAGGATAGGTACCACATACTTTTCAACTAATCCAAAATGAAACATCATTAGTATTCAGCAAACATTGAAAAGTTGGGATTCATGAAGACAGTGAGTAGGAAGGCAAGGTAGGAAAGCTATATTCTATAATACTTGCACAAGTTCATTAAACTCAAGTTCAAACATAAATTAAACAAACCAATTTTGAAGAGTTCAATTACATCTCTAGCTATAAACCAAAAGAAAAGATTCTTATATCACTATTAGGATTTTCAGCTTCAAAAAAATGGTAGAAAGAACAGATTTTTTTTTTTTTTTTTTTACTTGCTGCATTTGGGCAGGAGTTCTATATGGTTTCTGCATCCACATTTTGCTGAAAAAGCAAATTTCATCAGATCAACTGTATCTCCAAGGAAAATGATAAAATATAAAGTCTGTTTACTTACTGCCTGTCATAACATTACTTTATATCAAGAACACGGCCCATTTATTTCAATTTTCTAACTATGGGAAATGCCTATAAACCTCCAAAAAAGTATGTCAATTTAAAGTACAGTAGAAGTCCGTATATACATTTGTGCTGGTTTTGGCTGGGACAGAGTTAGCTTTCTTGATAGTAAGTAGCATGGGACTATGTTTTAGATTTATGCTGAAAACAGTGTTGATAACACAGGGATGTTTTCATTACTGCTGAGCAGTGCTTACGCAGAGCCAAGGCCACTTCTGCTCCTCACACCACCGAACAGCAAGTGGGCTGGGGGTGCACAAGAAGTTGGGAGGGGACGCAACTGGGACAATGTGACACCATGCTCAGCATATAAAGCTGGGGGAAGAAGGAAGGTGGAGGGATGTTTGGAGCAATGGCATTTGTCTTCCCAAGTAACCATTAGGTGTGATGGAGCCCTGCTTTCCTGGAGATGGCTGAACCAATAGGAAGTGGCAAGTGAATTCCTCCTTTTGCTCGGCTTTACCTATTAAACTGCCTTTATCTCAACCCACAAGTTTTCTCATTTTTACCCTTCTGATTCTCTCCCCCATCCCACCATGGGGAGGAGTGAGCAAGCAGCTGTGTGGTGCTTAGTTGCTGGCTGGGTTTAAACCACAACAGCATTATTAAAATCACTTCAAGGCAGGCAGAAGAATGCTTAAATGGTCACTTTCTAACCTAAGGTTGACTAAGAAATTTCTGGTTCAAAAACACTGACTACAAGGTTAAAAAACCTCAGTACTAGATTGTTTGCTTTCTTTTCAGGTAGGAAAAGGAAAGTTGTTGCCCAGCACAGACTCTGGCAGTTGAACTGTGTTTAATTCACTTGCAAAAAGTGACGGAAAGGAGAAAGACAGCAGGTTGGAGAATAGTACACAGACCTACAGGCAAAGAGGACTGAGATGACTTGAGCATCATCATAAGCCTACATGCTGGCAGCCTGGGATGGTATGGTCAGAGCTACCGAAGTGAAGGCATCTAGGTACACGCTCCAGCAAGGACTGCCTCAGGCTCGTACCAGAGAAACGAAGACAGTTTTACAAGCTGACAGGACAGAGTCCCCCCCAGACTTTTACATCTTCCCTGCTCTTTTATTTAAACAGCTTCTTGGAGACAATTCAGCAACTGGTTTTGTAAACCACAGCATTTCCAATCACATTGATCCGCTGCCTAATAGTTCTCTGGCCTGACCTTTTGAACCATAACACAGCAGCCAGTTTATCTGGTGACTTTTTTGTCTTATTAGAAGATTTCTCTGCCTCCAACATAAGTCTATAAAGATCAACTTCATTAAGGTGAAAACCTTATTCTTGGCCTCTGTCTCCCTGATGGTAAGAAGGCATTAACAACTAACCTGCCTGTAGTTGAGGCTACTCTCTAACCTTACCTGTGTTGTGGAAACACAGTGGTGGATGTAGCCTTAATGAAAAGTGGTGGGAGAGAATAAAGAAGCCAAGTCCTCCTTTTTTTATACCATGATATGGGACATGAGGTGGTCCTCATGAAGCTCGAAATATGGCAACAAGCACAGTGCAGCAGCCTTATCCTCAAGCAAAAGCACCTCAAGGACTATAAATCAGGACCATGAATCATGGGTCATCAGCCACTGACAGACCTGGTAAGGACAGCAGGTAGCTGATAGTGCAACACAGCCATCCAAGCCTTATACACACATAAAACCACAGGAGACTCTGGCTTGTAGCTTCCTAAGTGAGAAACACTTCAGTTGGATTGCCACTCCTAGAAAACTAAGTGGATATTGCCTTCTGGTTGGTGGAGGTCCCAGCTATAAAATTACAGCTTGATCTTGAGAACTACATAAGGAACACCAGTGTGGACATTACAGAAAGCAATCTCATGCTGTTGGTAAGGGTTTCGTCCCTAACAGCTTAAGCTTTATCTGATATATTATGACCAAGTACCAGGCAGCTACACAAGAGACCTTTGAATCTTGTTCTACAGTGCTGTATTGCTTTTTAATACAAGCTTCCTCCATGCTTATGTTCTCAAAAACTTCTCCTTACTAGTATGATTGAACATGGAGTATAGAGTTGGTAAGAGGCTCACAACTGGCACTTGTTTGTAGCTCTGCAGGTTGTTGGGAGGCTGCACAGAGCGATAGCTACATGTTCTTCTCACTGAAGTGAATGGTTATTTTCTGAACCCTACAGCAGTGTCTAGATAAGCCTCAAGAGTCCTGTACTGCTTTCTGTATAAAGCTGCTGCTTTGTCTTTTACTAAAGCTTCTCAAGCACCTAAAAAAAAAAGTATGATGACTTCTGCCTAATGCTAATGTTTCTAAAATCTGACCACAAATCCAAAATGGCAACACAGATATATTCTTATCAATCACACAACTGGGGGCACTTAAGACATCAAGAATAAAAATTTAGTCTTTTATATTAGCAATTTCTCTTAAATGAGGTAGTGGCTTAAAGGTAAGCTCTGCTGCCTAAGTTGGCAGAGATGAAGTGCCCCATATCAGAAATTGATTATTGATATATATTTTGGTTCATATAATTTTGCTTATTAATAGTTATCTTCAGTTCTGAAAAAAGCAAATCTTTATGGCCATTCCTAAAGTACCAAATGATGTATCATAGTCCAAAGCCCCTCTCATGTTTTCCAGCTTTGTCTAAAAAAATTGTTCAAACCTAGTTTTATGAAACATTAAAAGATTTAGTCCCAACTAAGAACTTCTTGAATATTCAAAGACTCAAGACTCAGAAATTTTTTTTTTACCTCCTGCAAGAAATAGAGAAACACTGTTTATACCAATACACCATATCTAGAATGTGGTTAAACGGCAGGCTTCTAATGTGTCAGTACAACCAAGTGCTTCTCCTTGTTTGTGAACTATTTGTTTTATGCAAATTGATGAAGTACACAAGGAAAATAGATTTCTGCTGATTCCAGTATAACAAGTCCACAATGTAATACACAAGCTTCCAAAAGATTATTTTGCTGTTAATTAGTAGTCCCCAGAGGTGTTTTCCTCAGACTGCCTCTTAGTTTTTACTTCTATCCTACCCCAAGACAGTTGTCTCTACACAGTTAGAAATCTACCAGTTTACGGAAAAGCAAGATGCCCAGATCATTGTACTTCATTTTTACCTCAACCTCTATATAAACCTTTTTAAACAAGGCAATGAAGATTATTTTTTTAAAGCCACCAAACAGTTTCTCTTCTAATGCAATTCTACCAAATTTAAATAATAATTTAATAATAATAATTTAAAATAAGGCCAAGAGTTTAGCTAATGCCTCCATACAAACTATTTAATTCACAGTAAATAATTTTTGAACACTTTTTCAGTGAGAATGCTCAGAAGAATCAAATTTTTACTAGGACTTTAAGAGCTGGAAGCAATTGGAGAAAAATGTGAATTCAATTAGTTTCTAAGTCTAAAGACAATGCATTTGTAATCTGAATTCTTACCCAACTCAACCACCATGATCCTGTGGGATTTCCTGGAGAGACTGGCAAGGGGAAAAACATTCTACTATACTGAGCAAGAGAAGGGTCTTTTTTTTTTAACATATAAATTATATATTAAAAACACCCACATTTTTTATGTTTGGTTTGTTTAAAGCCTGCTGAGTGATCCACATGGGGGGTGCAGTTAGGCATTGATCCAAAGAGTTGCTGGTTTGGTGGTTCTACTTTTTAGTCTTGCAAAAATGTCTGTGAGCAGTCAGGCTGCCCAAGAGATGCAGGGCTGGAAGCCCAAACATCAGGTCATTCATTGGCTGTGCAACTTTCACCTCTGTTTTGAGACAAACTTATCAGAGCAACTGAGTTCTTTCAGGTTACATGTCTACACTAAACAGTGTCTTAAGCCTAGCTGCTACGCTACTCAGTTTTGATAAAGAGAAAGGGGAAAGAAAACTACACCTATTCAGTATTATGATTGAACATTAAGACTTGTAATATTATAAAATCTTGAAGTAATACCTTATGGCTTCATACACTTTTAAATATTATGCATATAGAAATTTTGCCAACACAGAGCCATAGATTCCACCCCCCCACCCCCCCGAGAAAGTACTTTACAGTTGAAATGACAACTCTTCAAACATATTCTTAGTAAGGCAAACTCCATGTACCAAGACAGCAACATGACATTTAAAGAAAAAACTTTTATCTACTGTCGAGCCTTGGAATGGCTAATATCTGAACTGTATAAGTCTGGTAACCAACCATAGAACTGCTTTAATCATCTCCAGATTTTGTGTGTTCTGATATTAGTTACTTCCTCTCAAAAGGAGAGTTTGCAGCCTGATCAAAGCTTTTGATTTTCTCCAGAGCTGCACCAAGTCAGTTCTCCCCACAAAAAAAAAATATTTCCCCCCCCTAAATCCATTTCTACTCATGCACCATGAAGACCAATGCACTGTAAGTGTAGCTTGGGTTGACAGCTCATACCTAACTTGACCTTTAAAGCATCCCAATATGTATAATGCGATAACTTCACCTAACTCAGCTGGAATAAAATTTCATTCTGAAACTGCTCTTGGGAAAACCATATTAGTTTCAATATTTGCGATAAGTAAATAGAACTAAACATCTTTTCCAAAAACAAAACAACAATTTTTTTTGAGACATCATTTGTTGACAGTTTCCTAATCATTCCTACAACTGATCGTGCTAACTACAAATTATATTTTCCTTCTGTCTTTTGTGTTATTTCAAATGGCAACATAGACTAACAAATGGAGGTGACTACATATGGCACTCAGTTTTAGGTTTGCATCACTGTTGTGTTTCAAAGGCTGTTTTGTTAGTTTATAATGCAGGGTTTGTTTGTGGGTTTTTTGGGTTTTTTGTTGTTTTTTTTTTTAAATAAGAACCATTGCAGAGAAGGTCTGCTGTTAAATTTACATTCTGTAGAATCAATTCTACAAAAAAAGGAATTAGTACCTGGGAAGCAGAAAAGTGCAGTCTGTGAATTCTGGATGTAAGTTTAAACACCTCTGTAGATGTGGACATGATATTTCATTAGAGCACCTAGTTAAAGAATAAAGTTTTAAGCCCATATCAAAGGTTTCTAATATTCCTTTCAAATGCAGAACTAGAATTAGATTATTCTGCTCAGTCACAAAAATAATATTACACAGAAGTAGAAACTTCAGCTCCTGGAAAGCAGGACAGGTTTCCCTATGACCTCAGCTTGGAGTATTAACCCACCATAAGCTTCAAGATGTACACTAAGTTTCACAGAAACAAAGGTGTCTAGTTTGATTTCCTTATTGTGATTAAGATATCTGGTTTCTAAGAGAACATATTCGCTTATTGGCAGATTAATTTCCTTCACTACTTCATTTAAGTTCAACATGCATTCTGCTCATCCTCATTATATGACCAATGGGCTTGCTGTGGAGAAAGTGCACTTTCATAGAATATCAGGTTGGCAGAGAGCCCAGGGATCATCTGGTCCAAACTTTCCTGGCAAAAGCTCCATCTAGACAAAAGCACTGTGTAGACAAGATGGCCCAGCCACATCTTAAGTGTCCAGCGTTGGGAAATCCCACCACTTCCCTGAGGAGATTATTCCTATGTCTGACTGTTCTCTTCTGAAAGATCTTCCTCTAGAGTCCAATCAGAATCTCCCCAGGAGTAACTTACCCATTACACCTCATCTTTTCCATGTGACTTGTAAAAAGGGAGTCTCCACCTTCTTTTCAGCCAGTCTTCAAGTTCTGGAACATGATGATGAGGTCTCCCCTAAACCTTCTTTTTTTCAAGGCCAAATCAACACAATTCTCTCAGCTTTTCCCCATACAGCAGGCTTGCCAGTCCTTTGATCATCCTGGTGGCCTCCTGGTGAACTGTCTCCAGCATGTCCACATCTTTTTTGTATAGTGGGGACCAAAACTGAACCCAGTATTCCAGGTGTGGCCTGACAAATGCTAAGTAGAGTGGAATAGTGACTTCTTTGTCTCAGCTGGGGATGCCCTTGTTGATGCAACCCAGCATCCTATTGGCTTTCTTCACTACTGCAGCACACTGTTCACTCTTATTGAGCTTGCTGTCCACCAAGGACCCTTAGATCTCTTTCCACAGAGCTGCTCTCCAGCCAGGTGGATCTGTCTGTGCTGCACTCCTGGATTATATTTTCCCAGGTACAAGACCTTACACTTGTTCTTGTTGAACTTCATAAGTGGACTCTTGTTAGCCCACTCCTCCAGCCTATCTAGGTCTTCCTGCAGGGTGGCTTTCCTTTCTGAAGGGTCTACTTCACCATTCTGATATCATCTGCAAATTTCACCAGGGTGTACTTGATCCCATCACCCAAATCACTTAAGATATTAACAGCATTGGGCCCAATATCAATCCCTGGGGGACCCCACTTGTGACAAGTTGCCAGTTAAAAGAGAGCAATTTACCACCACGCTCTGGGTGTGGCCAGTCATCCAGTTCCCCACCCACCACATGGACCACTTCTCTAGACCTAACACATCACCTACCAACACAGAACACTTGTCAAGACCATAATACATCAGTTTCTCTAGGAGGCTGTGGGGAACCATATCAAAAACCTTAGAAAAAACACTTTGCTGTTGATCAGCTAAAACACAGGTGCAACTTCATCATACACTGAAGCTACCCGAAATTTGTTGAACCAAGCATTAGTTTAAGGTTGTGGTTGTGCCTCTCATAGAGATCACTGTTTTCCTGACTCACAGTTTGGAGAGGATAGCTGTAACCACAAGCCCAGGAGGAGCACTGAGACTCTCACCACATGTCATTCCCATCACACACCTAGATAGTGACTTCCTCTCCCAACAATCAATAACCTGACATTTAGCCCATTCGCAGACTATATTGGTCCTGACATACTCATCTTGGCCAATCTATTCTGGCCTAGAAAAGTATGTCTTCTGTCCATCCTGTTTAAGGGCTTAGCTGTAGCTGTCACTTTGTCTCAGCTAATCCACATGAGGAATCATAATGTTCCTCAACATCCATCTTGGACTGGGGATGAATGTTACAAACCCATCTCAGTTACTGATAACAGCCTTTACATTTTTTTCTTAACAAACAGAAACAAGGTTTAGATAACAATCAAATTATTTGCTCTTTAGCTGATGCCAGCAGTAGTAATAAAAAAGTTACTTACTTTCCCTATTATTCTATATGTTTGAAGACTTTTCATATCAATTTCAAATGCTATCTTGAAAAGTTAACAATACTAAGTTTGAAAGATCTCTTTTCAGTTTACAACATGTACCAAGTTATTTTTTTCCTCTTTCCTTTAAGAAATTTATATACATCAACTGGACAAGATCTAAATCTCTCTAATACCGTGTTTGCTTATTCTTCAGGATCTGAACTGACAGTGCTGTTTTGGTGATCAAAAAGAAGTATCTGCAATTCCTCAAAAATGCATGTTATAAGCAAGATATTTTGCTACCCATGTTCCTCCAGTACTCCTAACCAATAACTCCTGCAGAAACCCTTTGTTGGAAGTAAAGGGAGACCTGTCACACCAACTTATTTCAGAACCTTCCACTTCATAAAATTTTAATTGCTGTGCCAGGTTCCTGCCTTTAATTGCACATTTGAATTTTGAAAATAAAACCAAGGTAGGTAGAGCTCTTTTAGCTCAAATCCATATGGAATAACATTTTTCAGTTCTAATTTTATTAGGGTTCCACTCAAAAATACATACAGTCTTTTTCAACTCTTCATCCTTCAGTCTAGAGTGACTGTTCATCAGCTAGCTCAGGGCAAACACTCAGTGTGTCCAAGTGTCAGAAAAGTATATTGCAAACAGAACAGCAGCTCTTTCCTATTCATGCTCTTATGCAAGTCACATGTGGAATGAAAATGAAGCAGTGAAACCCAAGTTTCAAGACAAGGTACTGCTGCCTTATTTTGTCTTCTATTCATTAGCACTGCTTTCTGCCAAGATATGGCAGCTGGCATGAAAGGTGGCAACACCTGTTTAAATCATGCAGATGAAAGAATCTGTTTTGTCCTTTGGGGATTTTGTATCTCTGTATTGTGACCCCAAAGCCACTCGAGCATAAATCATATGATACCTTTCAAGGAACAGGTGTGACCCTGTAGCCTTCTCTCTTCAGGGACCACAGTGGACACAACAGGCACAAAAGCTTGACAAAGCTTTAAGATTTACTTGGAGGTTCCTTGAAGTTTTGAAATAGGACTTTGAATAACACACATAAGCTTGCTTTCTGAGCTTCATGGTTGACTATATTCCTGAAATCCAGGAGAGGTTAATGGAAAAAACTACTTCCTATAAACCACAGCCAAAAATTCTAAAGAGCATTTAGATCCTTGTTATTATTTTGGGAATATCTTATTTAAAGCACCCAAATATACTTCCTGGAGAGTCGTCTTTTGCTTTTAAGCAGAACGCTAAGTCCTCAATTTGTCTGCAGCACTTGTTACTAAGACCACCAGGTTTTAAAAAGTAGACCCACAATGCTAACAATGCAAATATGAAGAACTATTTAGGAGTGTAACACTGAGGTTACATAACAAGGTCTAGTTGAGCCACCTGGAGACTTGGCAGAGGAAAGAATCAGAATGAAAATCCAGAAGACACATCCACTTAAGTGTATTTGGAGCAGCAGCCTAGAATAAAAGTTATGCTTTAAAAGGCAGTTCCAAGCAGTTCTACAATAGACATTAGCAGATCAGGTCTGGAAGAGAACGTATACAAGTGTCCAAAATGCATGCAAGTCCCATGCTTTTTGATGGTCCAAAATACAGTCAGTTTTTCTTTCCAGAATGCTATCTTCAAATCCATACCTGTCTTGCTAGAAAAATTCTGAATGGCTTTGTTGTGTCTGAAATACCTGTATCCTCTGAAGGTAAGGCATATAACAATTATACCTAAACCAGTCTATTTTTTCAGGAAAACAAGTCTTAACTAGTGTTCTCTCATTGCTTGGTCTTAATTTTGGCAAATTAAAACTTCAATTTTCTCCTGCAGTGAACAGAGTTTTAGATTTGAATATTTATATACTTATACATGTTTAACTAGGTTAGCTATACTATTCATACCCAATACAAGATGTGAAATGTATTTCATTTCATGGAAATAAAGCTCATGTGGATGCAGTCTGAGGCACTGTACCCTTTTACTGGGACTCCTGTAAAAGCAAGGGGCACATGCTTCCAGTACTGAAATAATTATATATGTAAGTTGCCAAACAACTCTCAATGCCCCTTTCTAGTGAGCTCCAGATGTGAATAATGTGTTTCTACCCTGAGAGAAAAAGAAGTTTTAAAATCTAGGATTAACATCTACCACACAATGATAGCATGCATTCACAACTGTGAATACACAGATGTAACATGTAAAATATGTTGGCTTGTTTTTTACAAAGCTTCAATATTCACAAATGAAAGAAATTTCTCCTGGGACTGAGGGATTGTGTATAAATAGTGGCTGCAGTCCCACCATGTGTCTTGCATTTCTTCCATAGTAGTAAGGGTGCATTTTAAGAAATAGCTTAACAGCTGTTGCAGTCTCCCTATCTGGTTTCAAGATACTTTGCTCCATTTCTGTCATTAAAGCACCTATTTGTCTATTGTAAGCAACTTCCTTAACACACAGCATGCACAAGCTACAACAGACTTCATTGCATGCACATGCTGTCACTTAAAAATGTGTATGCCGGTAGTTAATCGTAACTTCTTCCACTAGAGCTTGCTTTCATTGTAATGACAACCATGGATTGACATTCATGTAAAGCGTACATGTTTGTATCCTATCTGCTGGGTCTGCATGAAGAGATGCAGCTGTTAGCTGCATCGAAAACATCTGATCATAAAATGTAGAATAGTTTCTTTCCAAATTCATTATTGATAGAAAGAAAGGTCTCTTCATTCAGGAAGACTTTTCTGAAATGGGTACTCATTTAAAAAATTCTTCTAAGAAGTAAATCTGAAAAATTTTGGTGATGAGTCAGAACCTTTGCCACCTTTATTAGAACCCCCAAAATGCTTCCTGTGAATGCTTTCAGAGAGATTGTTTTTATGAAAGAGCCACCCATATCTCAAGGCAGAGGTTTACAATTTTAAATTATGCTTAGTCCCACTGATCACTTCCAGAAAGAGTGGTAGCAAAGCAGAAGACAACTTCTGTCAGCCCTGCTTTGAGAAGGGCTCTGGACTAGAAGACCTCCAGAGAACCCTAAGTTACTATCTCATTTTGCAATCTAACTTCATGTATATTTAATCACTTCTTCAGGTGTCAGTAAGTGGTAGTACCAGTCCCATTCTGGAAGACTCAAGTCTTTCTCCAGTTGTAGCTTTATACTAAAATTTAAATATCCCTTTATTTGTCCAGTAAGCTTGTTTGGTCTTTGGGAGGCTACAGAGAGGTTCTCTAAGTTAGCCTCTTTTCTAAATGAAGGCCTATGCTCTTACTGTTACTCTCTTACTCTGCAGCCCAGATGATGTCAAGAAGGACCAAAGCCTATTTTGCAGAACACAGCCAAAATATCCTGTCAGTCCTTTCTCCTAGATCCCCAAGAACTGTACACAGATCCCCCCTAAATGCATGACAATGCCATTTATACTTTTTCAAACAGATGGTGTGACTTTACAAAATGATTTATTGAAATGCTTCATTAACCTAATGATCATGGAAAACATCGGTTTCATGAGGAAAGGAGACAGGAGGGGAGATAGTAGGAACTTCAGCTCAGTTTAAACTGATAGCATAGACAGCAACGGCAGGTTCAAAATAATCAGGTTGTTTTAAGGTCATTGTGTTGGGTTTTGTGTGGCGAGGTTTTGGTAGCGGGAGGGGCTACAGGGGTGGCTCCTGTGAGAAGCTGCTAGAAGCTCCCCCTGTGCCTGACAGAGCCAATGCCAGCCGGCTCCAAGACGGACCCGCCTCTGGCCAAGGCCAAGCCAATCAGCGCCTCTGTGATAACGTATTTAAGAAGGAAAACAAAAGAGTTAAAGAAGCTTTTACAACCGGAGAGAGGAGTGAGAAGATGTAAGAAACTCTGCAGACACTAAGGTCAGTGAGGAAGGAGGGGGAGGAGGTGCTCCAGACACCAGAGCAAAGATCCCCCTGCAGCCCGTGGTGAAGGCCATGGTGAGGCAGGCAGTCCCCCTGCAGCCCATGGAGGAAGGATGAGGGGATGTAGAGATTCCACCTGCAGCCCGTGGAGGACCCCACCCCAGAGCAGGTGGAGGCACCTGAAGGAGGCTGTGGCCTGTGGGAAGCCCACGCTGGAGCAAGTCCGGGCCGGACCGGTAGACCCGTGAAGAGGGGAGCCCACGCCAGGGCAGGTTTGCTGGCAGGACTTGTGACCCTGTGGGAGGGACCCCACGCTGGAGCAGTCTGCTCCTGAAGGTCTGCACCCTGTGGGAGAGACCCCACGCTGGAGCAGTCTGCTCCTGAAGGTCTGCACCCTGTGGGAGAGACCCCACGCTGGAGCGGTTCGTGAAGGACTGTAGCCCGTGGGAGAGACTCCATGCTGGAGCAGGGGAATGTTGAGAGGAGTCCTCCCCCTGAGGACAAAGAAGCAGCAGAGCCAATGTGTGCTGAACTGACTGCAACCCCCATTCCCTGCCCCCTTGTGCCGCTGAGGGGGGCAGAGGTTGAAGCCGGGAGTGAAGTTGAGCCCGGGAAGATGGGAGGGGTGGGGGGAGGTGTTTTAAGACTTGATTGTATTTTCTCATTGCTCTACTCTGTTTTGCCTAGTAATAAATTAGATGAATCTCCTCTCTACATTCAGCCTGTTTTGCTCGTGACGGTAATTAGCGAGTGATCTCTCCCTGTCCTTATCTCGACCCAAGCCTTTTGTTAGACTTCTCCTCTCCCATCCCGCTGGGGGAGGGGTGAGTGAGCGGCCGCGTGGCACCCAGCTACCGGCTGGGCCTAAACCACGACAGTCATATACCTGCCATCTCCTGGAAGAAAACATGCGCTTCAGAAACACTATCTTACTCTTAGTAGGCCATCTCTTCATAAAGACCGTATGTCATAGCCAACACTCCTTTATCCGATTGGAGTATGGGATATATTAGTGAGAGCTATTTTCACTGAAAACCAAGGAAAATCCTATCCTGCTTGTCTTAGAATTGTCCCAGCACAGGTGGTAAGACTCAGTCATATTTAATATTCCTGCAGGTGACAACCTACAGACCTTAGATATATAGAAGCAATGGAAGGAGTGAGAAGGAATGAGAAGAAAATTTAACCCCTAGCCATTGTTGCTTAATAGTGGAAAAACTGCGAGGCAGCAGAAAACTGACAGGACATGATGTCGGACTAAGCACTGCATGGGCAATGCAAGCATTTATGGTCAGGATAAAAGAGCATGGCCCTGGGAAGAGGCCTTCCCCTTCTTCCTGCCCCAGTCACTCATCCTCACCTCTCCACTGCTCCCCCCGCTCTAGCGTGGCCAACCCTGGGGCAGTGAAATAAAACATAGTGGGAAAGCAATCCATATTAAACTAAGTGGTCCTCACAAACGTGGACATGAACATGTAAGATTGACCTTGATTATTTCTCTATTTACCATGTAGGGGATATTCCTGATACGAGAGCAGAGAGCAATAGGCTGTTCACTAGTGGCTGGCAGGGGAGGAGGGGAGAGGGAGGCTGTGCTTGTCCATTTAAATTGCAGTTGCATTATTCTCCCACTTGCTAAGAGAATAGGATTAAAATTACTGACCATGATTAAGGACACATTAGCCTGTAAATCCCTAGATACCTACTGAATTTTAGACAAATAAGTTAATTACGGGCCAATCGATGGAGGAAATACCAGAAACCAAGAATAAAAGGGAAATCATTTGGAGCCTAATGGTATTGCTTCATTTCATTGTTCATTTAATTCAGCTGTTCATATCTCTAGAGAAAACCTGTGTATCTTAATGGTAAGAGGACACACTGCAGCATTCACCACACATTTAGAATTATTCTTGTGCTTTGTAGCCTGGTTCTTAGTTACCTGCAACAGCATCAAACTTCTTCCCCCTCCTCCTCTTCTCCCTGTACATTTCTCTGCTCTTGTGAGACCCCTGCCTGGAGTACTACATCCAGTTGTGGGGTCCCCAATACAAGAGAGACGTGGAGCTGTTGGAGTGCATCCAGAGGAGGGCCACAGAAGTGATCAGAAGGCTGGAACATCTCCTCTATAAAGGGAGACAAAGTTGGGATTGTCCATCCTGGAGAAGAGGCATTTCCAAGCAGACCTTATTACAGCTTCGCAATATGTAAAGGGGGATTCTAAGAAAGATGGAAAGACTTTTTACCGAGGCCTGTAATAACAGGACAAGGTGCAATGGTTTTAAACAGAAAGTAGTTTTAGTTTGCACATAAAGTTGTTTAAGATGAGGGTGGCGAGTCACTGGAAGAAGATAGCCAGAGAAGCTGTGGATGACCCATCACTGGAAGTGTTCAAAGTCAGGTTGGACAGGGCTTTGAGCAACCTTATCTAGTGAAAGATGTCCCTGCCCATGGCAGGAGGGCAAGCTAGATGATCTTTAAAGGTTTCTTCCAGCCCAATCCATTCTACTATTCTAGTACACTTCCCAATTTCAAAAGTGAAGTTTTAATTGCCGTTATGGGGTGAGTAGATAATGCATACAATTTGTTTGTATGCTGGGTGTTTTGGTGACTATCACCAGAAAGTGTCTGTTACCTACTAGTAATTCACTTGATCATACCATTCACATGATACATAGAAAACTTCAGAGATTGGCCTAAACCATAAATCAGGATCATGCAGTTTAACTGCTTGGTTCTAATTATCATCCTAAGTACTTGGGCTGTGTTCCTTAAAATGGAGATGATGTTTGACATAAGACACAAGGCTTAGTTTCAAAGAAAAACTTGGAGTAACTTAGCCACATACCATCCAAGGTCTGAAGTCCTCCAAAGAACTTGCTTGAACAGTAACCATTTGGACTCTACATTTAATTGTGTCTCCTATCATGAAACTGCACAGACAGAAACCAAAACCAGAGGTGAACATAGGCATATTAATTATATGCTGTCCCACAACTCAACTTGAATACCAATGTCCAGACAACTGAGCTCCCAAGCCCTTCATCATGAAACAAAGATTTAGGGAATACAGAAGCAGGCAAGTTATTATTAGAAAGCCACTTTCAAAGATTTGGCTTATCATAGACACCACTGGTTTATTTTAATCTAACAACTTTGACAAGTGCACCTAATGCCACCAGCTAGAAGAACCACACAAAAACCTTCAGTAACAGCTTCCCACAGTTTTTACTTCTTACATTGTCTTCAGTGTAAAGTTTCAATTAAAAGATTTATCATATTTTAATCAAATATAATAATTATCAAATATAATAGCCTACACATTTATGAGACAAGTGCTAGTAATGTGTAGTTTTATAGCACTATAATAAGCAGCTAGTAAATTACAGGAACTTTCAGCCAAGTCAAATGATCTGACTGTGCCTGATTAGTCAAGGACCTATGTTAAGAACAAAAGAAGAATGGTATCTGAAGATTAGACTTAAATTAGCAAGTTGCTACTTTCTCTCACATAGCAACAAAACATGACAGCATTACAAGGCAAATACCAGGCTGCACATTATTAGCTCACAAGAATCATTCCAGTCAGGCCCCTAGCACATGGGATTATTCTGCATTTCAGAAGGCATGTAAGAACATACATGGCTGGAAGACTCAAATAACTCCCAAGTCACTGTAATCATCTAGAACAAAAGAGATTTCATAATAGTCTCCATGTTTTATATTTCTTACTCACCAGAAACCCTTTTCAAATGCAATAGTTTCAATTTGCTCACTGAATAAATTCCAATAGTGGACCACAGTACAGATTTTTTTATGCCCTATATCAATTATGCTGGGTACCATGCACATAAAAGATTTAAAAACCCAGCTTTTTATGAGCCAGTATTCTGTCACATAGATTTATTGCCCCATACAAAGTCTGACATTTTATAAAAGCAAAAGTGTTACTGCTTCCAACCACCTAAAGGAATATCTACAAATGATGCTTTTAAGATCTCGATCTAATATCAAAGCTTAGTTTTCCACAATTTCTAATAGACCTAATTAGGTACACATTTTACTGCCACAAAGACGGGGGGGTGGGGGGAGGTGTGCAGAGCAGCAATGTAACTGTCACATTAAGAAAGATTCAGCATTGTTTGACAGTAAAAGTATCCAAGAGCAAAAAGAAGTTTGACATCAGTGTCTGCATTTCCAGTGCAGGACTGTTGTGTATATGCTATGCCAAATGAATCAGCTACAATGACTCATTCAAATTAGAGCAATCTGAACACTGCTCCACTTCCTACTCATTAGTCAAGCCCAGATTAACAAGAACTTAATATTTGAAGAGTTTCCACATTGCTATCAGGCAGCTGGCACAAAAAAAATCTTTCATGAAATTTCAAACACTGTTTAGTCAACTACATCAAGTAAATGATTTACAGCTTACATGTTCACTGTAAGCCCATAGTAACTTCTGTAGAGTCAAATTGAGCATTCCTCCAACAGCAACCATCAACAAATTTTAAAATAAATATTAACCATAGAGCACGTGTGCTTAGAGCATAGGTACATAGAATGATCTCTGGTATGTCCACCTTTCCTTCCAAGCAAATAGTTACCTACTAGTAGTCTGAGTAAAGCTATATCCAAGACAGCTACATCAATTGGCCTTTTTTGTACCTTTTGAATGTCTTCTCTTACATGGAAAGACAGAACCAATGGGTGCCTAAATCACACACAACATTCAAGACCAAGGTACATAATAAGATGCACAGGAAACTAAATAGAAAATGTTTGTCCCTTCCCTTTTGATTCTAATATTCCATTTGTTTTCTTATTGACCCCATAACAACATTTTTAAGGAACCCACTGTAACAGCCAACATTTTTTCAAAGTAGGAAGACATCCATTTCTTCATATTTAATTCCAGTTACATCCTTTGGCCCAATTCCTTTTCCTTCTCCCTAACACCCCACTTAGCTGACCTTGAACCCTACCATCACATTTGATTTATCATGGTAAGACGATCAGTACTACGAGTTCCCTCAAAGAACACCAGTAACTTTTTGAGGATCAGCTTCCTCTACAAAACTTCCCCCCATTTTATATGCCCATGTCTATCAATTCTGTTCCTTAGTTTCTACTGTTAAGTCCCACATGCAGGATCAGCCTCAGTTCTATAGTTCTCTTGATCTTTCCATCTGGACTACTTTTAGAAAGTTGTGTTTATCCGCAGCCTTCTGCTTTTCTGGAATAAAAACTACTTATGCATTAGGTTACATACAACATTGATTTTATATCTTCGTACTAGATTTCCATCTGTCCCTGTTCACTTGCTAATACCAGCCACCCAACTGATACAACTGTTCCAGGTTAGAAATTAAAGACATAAAGACATTATATCACAATAAATTACTTGCACATCAAGAACTCAGAGGCAAGAGACCCATTTGTGTCAAAGTTTAACAGCAACTGGCATGAGGTGCAGTACAAGCTTGTATTCCAGCATATTACAATTATAAATTTCTCGTAGCACTGGCCCATTCATTACAGATGTGTACAGTTTCTTCCTCCACACTGGAAACAGGATGCATCTACACCTAATCGTTTGCTTGGAGTGTAAGCAACAGGCTACGCTGAACTGAAGAAAATTATGCCAGTTCACTAAAACCCAGCAGCAGCACACACTAATCCTATTACCAACATCTTGACAAAAATCAAATGAACAAGTGTACAATTATTTTAATTGTTTCCTTTTTCACATAAAGAATGTCAAAAGCTATTAGACCAAATCTATTTACAAAACATTTACTGAATTCATAAGATTTTGTATTCACATAAAACGGAGGATACAGAGACCACAGTCTTAGCCCTTGATAGGAAGCCTGATACAGCCTTTCAACCAGACTAACCTTCTGCTTATTAAAATAATTCTGAGAGACAGCAGTTAGTTCATTTCAAATGTTTTGCCTAGGATGGGATTTTAGAAGGCCATGCTATTTACCTGGTTATGACGGAGGCATTCAAACTGCTTCCCCTGACCGCTCCTCACTGACTCACCCCAGTCTTGGGCAGGTCTTTCTGGAGAAACTACGCTGTCCACCCCAGCCCACCCAGCAGCAGCACCACGTAAGCCTGACAGTGCCTTCTTGGTTTCTAGAACCTAACATAGGTATAAGCAATGCTGTGCAGGCCAAACATAGAAAGCTAGTAACTTTAGCGGCTCACCTGGAAGGACAGAGGGCTTGTAAGCGCACCTGAAACAGCAAGACTGCTTGTTAACAGTTGAAGTACCTCTAGTCTGAAAGACTAAATTCATTCTACCCACGTCACACGTGGTCTGTCCTTTTTAACAGAGTACTGCGTGGTGTGAACATGCAAACTGGGAAGTGTCCAAGTACCCTTCGCAATGTGTTTGATTCGCATGATGGTAATAAATTTTGGACCTCAAGTATGTGCTTAGGGTGCAGATAAAGTGATTAACTAAAACCCCATTAAAATCATAATGGAGGACAATTATAGAAAAACTTGCACTGTTAGTTAAATATTTAACATAGAAAAGGATGTTGCAGAACAAAAGGACCCAACATATTGTCAACTAGGTACTTGCCATCTGGATTCAACTTGCTATACCACTTACTAGTCAACTAATTTGGGATCCATTGAATTGTGTATGATGCTCTTTATAGGAAACAGACCTACTGAAAGAACCATCACCAGGTACCACCACCATAAGTTTGTGTCAGTAATTACTTAAGAGGCAAGGTGCCTAGGCAATATGTTTATGTCCTTGTGTTCATTTTTGAAGTTATTCTTAAGATCTTGCTGCAATTTTGAATTAAGATATCAGAGGAAGAGCAGAATAATTTCAAATACTAAAACCACGAGAAAGCCAGATTTGTTTTCTTTTGTGATATTAAGAACTGCTATTACATCTGTTTCACATATTAACTAGACAAAAGGAAGTAGTCTCGCAAACTGAGTTATTGTCAATGTCACTGAAGTAAAAAATTTTGCATCAGAAAAATATATGCTTTGTTCAAGCTTCCTGCCCAGCTCCTCTAACCACGCCCTGAACCTGTTGAAGCATCTGATCTTCTTTGGGCATCTTCCTCCATTATACCCGGTGAATGTGTCAGCCCCTTAAGACCTACCACCTTCACACAAAGTTTATCTGCAAGCTCTGATGGTGCCTCAAAAACCCAACTGTTGTCTTAACTTTGAGAAATTTTATTGGTTTTGACTAAAAAAATCATCTATTGAGTACTGTGTGCTGCTAATGCATAATTGATTGTCTGGGACAGCATCACAGACAACTCAAGCTGCTTCAGCCCTCAGTGGTCTGTTCTCCCACCTGCTACCAAATTCGTTAACCAAATGTGTTGACAACCTCAGATACCATGCTGGGTGTCAGTGCCAAATGGAAGGAAAAGGTCTAATATTCCTACAGCAGTCCCCATGTCTAATACAACCCTAAAAATTTACAATTTTGCTGCATATTATCCTTATTCTATCCCTTAGTACTACATGGTTACAAACAGAAAAGTTTGAGGTAACTATTTTTATTTGAGACTTATATAAAAGGCTCCAAAACACAAGATCAAAATTGAAGACCTAAGAAGCAAATTAGTACAGAGAAATATATTCACTTGGAGTCACGGTACACCCTGCCTCAATTTCAAAGGAAACTTTATATTGGTCCGCTCCTTGTACAGCAGATCATAGCATGCATCTCACAGGTCAGCACTATACATTAGCAAAAAATTAAACCACATTCTTATTTTTCAATGAACATGCATTTTCAAAGACTATCATTATACCTGTTGCCTTGGTATAACTGAGCAAATTAAGATTTAGAAAATACAGTGATCTTCTAATATTTATAAAGAGCGTTTAAGTAAAGCAGACATGTAATTCTGTAGGTACTTCTAACAACCTGCAATTAGTAACAATTGTGCAGCCTGTACCACAGTAATGATCTTTTTCTTTACACTCACTACTTCTGGGGAACCTTAGGTATTTTAACTTTAAATATCTAAGAATACTAGTTTTACAGCAGTTCAGAAATATTCTTACAGTAGACAGGGAGATGAGTAGTGCACATAAAGCTAGATATCATTTTCTTCATTTGCATTAACATTTTTATAAGCATGAAAGCATCAATAAGTGCTAACAGAGTTAAAGCTTGGAACATTCAGAATTAGACAAGTTTTGCACACAAAGCTGAAAAATTAATAATTGGAAATTATTTTACATTTAAGATGAAAATTATAGTCTAAGAGTTGGGATTGTTTTAAATTAGGGCAAGTAAAGGAAAGGCCATAGGTCAATAATATCACCATGTATCTATTGAATTTTGTTGCAGTATGAGAACCAAAGATTAATATACTACCAAGAATCAATACTGAATGTCTTTATAGCCACACAAAAAAGATTTTCTTCCAGGGAAATCCAGAATTATGCTATTAGACAATCTATTTGTTTAGTTGGTTTTAAGTATAAATTACTAAAAAACCACCTAAGATTCATCAGAACATTAACTTATCTGCACTCTTCTGAATAAATGTATTTTTCATAGTCACCTACAACTGAAATATTTCTTAAACAGCATATACTTCTCCACAGGTTCAAAGCAACTATTTTAAACTTCTGTGCATGTATACAATACTCAGGGTAGAGCAGAATTTTCAGTTGCCCCATGCAATTCCACGTGTACTTATATGCATCAATCTTCAAATTTCATGAGCTTTTTTTTTTTCTTATGAAGGACATTCATAAGACTTTTATTAACTAATCTATGTAGCTAGTCTAGATACTTCAGTTTATTTAAATACAGGATTGCAAGCATACTGTTTTTCCTTTTCCTAAAACATCCTCCTTGCATTTCTTCCTGTAGCGCAGAAATACCTGAACATGTTTTAAAAGTTAATTTGTGCTGCATTTGAAGATTTGACAAGCTTACAAAAAAAAGGAGAAATATTTCTAAGTCAGAGACACAAATCAACATGCAGGCTCTTCGTGCACCTGCCTTAAACTACTCTCTCAATATAGAGGCCTGTTTAACATATTAATTAAGGAGGAACTACACAACTCCAAAGATAAACAATAACTTGAGATGTAAAAAATTGTGTTTGTGTAAGAGCAAGGAAGGGGAGGGGACATCGTCTTATGGGCTCTGACCTTCACAACCTGTTCTTCATATTGCAGTTCATCCGAGTCCTTTACACTTATATAAATAAGATTACGAGTTGAATTCCAGGAGTAGAAGGTTGATGAGCCACCCTGTGTTGTAAGGGCCCCTTCTGCAATTGTTTTAAATAGTCTGCTATGGTGACTCCCAATATTTTTTAATTCATGACACAAGTAAGAGAAAGCTCTACTCAAGTCTTTGCAGATCAGCGCTGTTAGGAAACACATGATTAAGCAGCATATTCAGCATGAAGAAGCTGTGTGTTCGCAAAAGCTCCCTGCAGATCTCAAAGGAGCTGAACTTCTGCTGGTGTCTTAAGAAAAGTCACATACCTGAAAGAACACTGTGGCTCTGATTTCATGCTCAAGGCTTCGCATGTTAAAATATATTGTTCTCCCAAGCCTTCTTTTTATATACTTGTAACTCAGCTTCAGAACAGTGTTTAAGAAAAATAAAAGCAAACAAAAGATGGGCTCTCTCAGAACTTATAAAGGACTTCATAAGGTTTCTAGCAGGAAAAATCAGACAGCAAACTCCTTCAAGAGATTCCCTCAAAAAGAAACAGAACTGGGCTGAAGGTTCCCTGAAGGCCTTCATTCAAGGTTCTGCCTAAAACCAGAAAGCTTTCTTAGAACGGCCATAGGACAACAAACAACGAAGACACAAGTACTCATTTCTGTACAGTGAGCTCCTGCGAAGTTAGCACAATTCTTTGCTGAAGGCATTTCATTCCCTCAAACAAGTGTCCTACAGTCAGCATCTTAAAAACCAAACCTGTAATTCTTCTAAAAATCTTTGCAGAAGTAAAATTTTGCAAGAAAAATTTGAAATACACATACAAAGTTTTAAAATTATTTTCCTTTTAGAATTTAAAAATATTAGGCACATTGGAAACTATTGTTATTTTGACAGCATTTTGCATATGATGCAGTTTGCCTCAGTAGCGGCACCGAGCATGGAGTATAGCCAAAGTCACAGAAGCCTCTGCATCAGGCACAAAACCAGAAGGTAGGACACAACACCGTGCAGCTGTGCAACAACAAGCCACAGCACACTTGTTACTGGTGCCATGCAACAGGTCTACTCCCATCTCACCAGTTTCTTTATATTTTCTGGGTTTGTGTGCCTAACTGGCATACAAGTATCAGCATATACTGAAATTAGTCACTGACTACATGTTTCATTTTCCCCTTTGCTGGGGGAATCTATTAGTTGTTCAATGGAAAGACACCTTCTATTTCTGGTTGCCAGTGAAAACCCCACTACGTATATCTGCAAGCAGCTAGTAACATGGATTTGGCAGCACAAACAGGATAAATGAACCTCCTCAGAGAAACTAAAGTTCCCAAACAGGATAGCACTTTACTGCATCTTTTCCAACAGCAGATTTTTCCTGCAGGACACCTTCCAAGAAAGGGCCTCTTGGTAAGTAGCCTTTTGTTCATGCAGGGATGAGGACAGTATTTCAGATTTATTACAACACAGTTCAACTGCGGTGAGAACAGGTTGAAGATAAAGATATCTTCATACCTGCCTTGCAAGGTTATTTCAGATAGTCCTTTCCATCAGGGCCAACAAACACAAAAAGCAGCACACCAAGAAAAGGGAACAATATGGGGAGGCTACCCTTGGCTGCAAGGCAAGCCTCCAGTCAGGAGAGCCAAGATAGTCAAAGATCCACTTTGTTTCAAGAGAGATTATTTTTTAATTTTTACCATGTTCTTACCCACAAGGTATCAGTGAGACACAACCTAATAGCATATGATAGTGAAGACATCCATGCATTTCACCAGGTAAACTGAGCAACTGCAGAGCCATAAGCAAGTTACACCACAAACACTTCTCTCTGCAAGGAGATGCAGCTTCTGCTTGCATATAGCCAACTCCAGTCCTGCCCCAAGCTAAAGCACCACCTACCCCTTCCCCCTAGTCATTCTTCATTGATTTTCAGCCCTGACCTTATGTTTGTTTTGAGCTTTAAGTTGTTTCTCCTGTTGCTATTATCAGTAGCACATGCTTAATGCAGTCAGCCTCAGGAATCTGAAGGGGCCGAGCAGCTGCTTATCCACAGGGGATTGTAGCACTCCCAAATAAACCATATTTCATGTGATTAAAGCCTTGAACTCACCTAAGGTTATTTTATGTTAAGGAGGAACATTGACTACATGCATTTCAATGTGCATTAAAAATGAAATATAAACACCGTACTTAGAAAGAAAGCACAGAAGCTTACCTTTTAGATATTTGCAGACAGTCTATCACAGAGGTACAGGAGCAGGGCAGCCCACAAGCACAGATGAACTGGGAGCCACAGGTGACCCCAACAGAAGCAGTACCATCATCAACAAGGCACCCCAGTAGGTCTGAACTGGGCAAGCAGAGCAGGACAGATAGCAGCAGATCCCATCAACAACCCAGTGATAGCCAGACACAGGTACATCAGGTTTGAGGCCAACCCATGAAGAACAAATAACAATTCAGGAACAGAGCTGGGCATAGGCACAGCTTAAGAGAGGAGCTGCTGCCTGGGATGGAGCTGAAATAGGGCTTCTGGGCAGGGTGGGGCTGTGGGTCCCAGGTGAGGTTGATCAGGGCAATTTAAGAGCTATTAGTGCACTGGAGGCCATGACACAATCATTACTGAAATGTTTACAGACAAAACAATATTAAAGGAATTAGCAAAGCACTGAGCTCTAGGGAAAAAGGAAGATCTCATATTTCAGGTACACCCAGTCTTAGCACTTCACCTGCTGTAATACACTATAAGGACCAAAAGCTATATCCCTTCTCCTTCTATGGCTCCAGTTTTGCACATAAGTGAATCACCATTGTTTCCATTTGTATTAATCTTGGCTTTCCTTCTTTCTTTTCCTCTTAGTATATCAAGAGCAAAATCTTATAAAAACCAGTGGAAATAAAAAAGACAAGTATTTTAATACTTTAACCTAAAATTCATTTTCACGTATAGACTTTTATTTTACAAAATAAGCACTGATTACAAATTAGCAAAGATCATTCATTATATTCATTCAGCTAAGCCACCTGGGACTGGTCAAGCCAATCAGTCCAGAAAGCTCTTCTTATCACTGCTACATTCCCAAGCCATTATTTTAAAACTGTTCCTCATGTGGGCAAAGCCAAGGCAATTGGGTGCACCTGGCACTTACCAGGTACGTGAAGGGGGCCAACATCCTCTAGTCACTTCCCTGTTAAGATTTTCATGTTTGTCCTACGAACCTTGAAGCCATCTTTCCAGGCATAGAGATGGAGTGACCTATTTTCTTCTCTGCTGCTTCCCCCTGCCAGCTGCCAGAGGAGCAAGGACATCCCACAGTCTGTAAGAGCCAGAGAAGGGGAGCAGCGGGGTCAAGCTGGGCTCGTGCTCAACACCCGCTCCCCTTGTGGGGGGAACAGGAAGGGGGCAGAGCAGGGCTGTCTACCTTTGCTGTCAGCGAGTCTGCAGCTGTAGTCCCACACTCAGCATATGTGGCCGATGCAGGTAGGATAAAGCACAGCAGCCCCCGAAGTGGGCGTGCTACCCCTGTTCTCTGAACTTCAGTCCTTGTAGTCAAAACCCCCAGTGACCCCAAAATGGGAGAGATGGGGATGCTGCAGAAGATAGCAAATAAACCAAAAGTATCAGTAAAAAACAAGGCTTTAAAGACTCTCCCCAATTTTATGGTAGGCTAGCCTTGCACCTATGGTCTTCAGTGACATTTCATTTTATTCACAGTCTTGTAGAAGATAATTAAGTGTTTACTAGGAGCTTTATCAGAATGCTACACTTGTAGACACTGATGGCTTCATGCATACAAAGTGCACCAATACCAATAGAAGCTCACAAAGTTGTTTTGTATCAGTAACCACATAGCATGGCACATTGGTGCTCTGCTGCAATTTAACTACTTTCCATTATATTAAGTGCACAATATGGTAAAACTTCACCCCACAGTTCCAACTGAAAATAAATGCCTTTCGCCCCTCATCTGTGGACTGCCTTTTGCTTGGTCCCACACTTGTCCCTCTCCCATTCTACCTCTTTAAAATGCGTGCGGCTCGCCATGGCTGTGGAGGTAGGATGACAAAACATAGACTGAATTTTCTGTGTGATTTCTGAAAGCTTTCAGGTTACAAGCTAAGAATGCTTTTTAAGCAGTTAGACTATGTACTGTGATATGAACTGTCAGATGCCAATTGTAGGACAGTTTGCACAACTAACTATGTATGGTAGCAGTTGTAAGTAGTGATGTAAGAAGATTTTTAAGAGCAAGGAAGTTTGAAGTGTTTCTCGGTAACTCCTTTTGATAGCCAGTACCTGTAGTGTGCTGCTTTTTTAATTTACAGGCTTCAGAATGTCACTAATTCAATTAAGGTAAGAAATTGTCTCAGTTCAAAGGATACATTTTGTTAGATAGGTGCAGTCTACCTAGTTCTTTATATGTGATAATTAAACAGATTTTCAGAAGGTTTAGTTTGAAAATTATTGTTGAAACTATACCCGATTTGTTTCTTTCTGTAATGAAGTGACTGTTTTTATACCCCGAACGTTCCTTCAGATTTTCGGTTTATCTAGTCATTCACTCCTCAGCCATGTTGTCAAGCAGAGTAGATTATCCAAGTATCACCAAATCCTTAATATCTTAGCAAAATTAAACTGATAAAATGTCTTTAAGCAGAATTCTTTGAAAACAAAACAGCTAACTGAATTCAGTTAACTTGAAATATAAAATGAGTTATTTCTTCATTGTAGTTTGAACATACCATGGAAGTGCAGATGGCTTGAACAACTTTTAATATTCTATAGTCTAAAACTTTTATCTAAACATACAAGTCATTCATTTAATAAGTAACTTGTCTTATCCCTATTAATTTATACATGCATATTGTTTGACATATGTTGATCTGCAGTAGATTAATAAGCTCACATAACTAAGCTCAGCATTCTCCTTCCTTTGCATGAGAAATTAGTACATTACAATAAGCCTTTTTTTTTTTTTTTTTTTAAATCCAGTGATCAAACACCACAGTCTTGGTATTTCCACATGTCTGTGCGTGGGACAGCATGATCAAGCTGCCTGCCACTATCTGTGATGAACTTTCTCTAAAGATAATAGAATAACCTGCCCATCATATTGCAGAGTTGAATAGCCCTGAAATATAGAGAAATGCGTGACATCTACATCAATTAAAATGTGCAGGAGAGATGTAATATTATCGACAAATTTGCAATTCATATTTTGCTTGGACGAGGGCAAGAGTAAGCTGTTTCATCCAGTGGAAGCACAATTTATTACTTGCAAGTTAGGGAGGCTGTACGTACCTTTTCGAGTACAGCAGATCAATCAGACCTACCAGTAGCACCCCATTAGAGAAGTCCAAGGCCACTGAATTTAATCGCTTTCACTTATACTAGTCTGTCAAAACTTCAGCCAAGTTCACTCACTACCTCACTGTCAGTTGCTAAGCATTTGTCTGCTGTGGAAATTTATGACACCTGGGTTTATAGAAGATTTTATGTTAGGAAATATTCAGTTAGACTTTGACTGCAATATGTTTATTGTAACCATAGTGTTTGCCAGTTGGCATACTGTTTGCAGTTGGTGCTCATCAGACTAAAATTTTCCAAAAGAGGGTTAAAGGCTTAGGAAGTTTTAAATTTAACATCTTAGTGAGGTGAAAGCATGTATGTGTTGAATAAGTAAACTTTAATAGCTATAAGAAAGGCCACAGCTGCAGTTTTTCAGGACAGCCCCCTTAACTGTGCTGCCTTTAAGTGATTTTATATATTAGTTTCGATTTATGTGTTTGCAAGGTAGTGTTTAAAGCATTTTGCAACATACCATAAAAAAATAAAGATGAGATCAATGCACATCTTAAACTCAGTAAGCTGAGATATTACAAATGGAAATTACTTGCTACTTACAGAATTGTTAAAGATCAGCTTGCAAGTACCTTCTTACTGACAAACAACTTTGAAATGTCAGCAGCAGATTAAGTTTGTTTTCCTTCTTCCAAAGTTATTGCCTTTTTCTGAGGAAAGGAGAAGTCACAGGAATCCAAAGCAAGATAATTTCCTTTTCTGTCCTAGCCTGTCTTTTTTTGCCTTGTTTTCCCCTTTTTTCTTTTTTTGCACTATCTCAAAAGAATTGACATTCACCTATTTTTGACAATTGCATTGCTATGCAGCGCCTACATTTTCCTGCCTATGCAGTGGACTTGCATGTGCAAAAGCTATCTCATTAAAGCTGTGCAACGGTGTTCTTGACCAGTCCTGGGCCAAAGGGCTGTTAATACTTTCCCAGCCGCAACTGAGAGTCAACGTCCTTAAAGTAACCGGACATCCTGCTTTTCCAAAGTTGACCAGAGATATGAGAGGGACGACTTGGCAACAAGACCTGGGCTGGCTTGGGGAACAGACAGAGACTCCCACTTTGGGATATACTTTGTTCCACTGGGACTGCAGCCATTTGCTCTCTCCTCAAGATTGGTAGCGATCTTGAAAATGAACCGCTTTTTCCCTTCAGTCTTTTCCCAGCTAGATCAGTTCACTGATCCCAGTGCAGGCAGTCGGAGCTGCCTCAGCCAATACAGCCTCGGGTAGGAAAGGAAAATGTCACGGACGCCTTCACCTTCTACTCATAGCCTATGCCTAAAGCAAGTTAAACTGGCCAAACTAGGGACGAATGTAAACTAGGAAATGCTTTTGAGTAACTAGCATCCTCATAGCCCATCTCAGCAAGGAGCACCGGAGGAGTGACAAGGAGCGGTGGTTTGCAGACATCACCATTCACAGCAACGCTCTCTTGCAGCAGCAAAGGGGGACCCTGCTCTACCATTGCTCACGCTGGAGAAGCTGTAATGTCTTCCCACTTCTCCTAAATCTGCTTTCATCTAGGGGTTTGCCAGCTTTGGATAAGTCTTTCCACAAGTGAAAAATGAGCTGACTTTGTTATTTCCATCACAGACCAGCTGTAAGTGAATCAGAGCTCAAAAGCTACAAAAAAAAGTAACTGAAGAACAAGTGCTTTTGTAGGTTGTCTTAAGTGGTGCTCTACAATTACTCCAGTCTTCAAAGTAACTGAGCTTTGATTTGAATTTCTCTACATCTAGAGGAGCTTTCTGTAATACTAATAACTGAGATCTTAAAAATTACTTAGTAAAGCTTTTCACTTCCTCATTTAAATGCAGTCCACTGTAAAAAGCATTAAGAATGAGCATTACTTCCCATCAAAAATTTAATATTTTTCACTGCCAGATTTTTGATCTGTTCCCATTCTTACAGGCTGAGGTGGTAGTCAAACCCCTTTCAATAATCATGCAGGGAGAACAAGTTTCTGGACTTCCAATAGCATATTTTTTTCAGAGTGACAAAATATAGGCAGTCCAGGTAGTACTAAGTAATGGCAGCACTGTCAATCCCCCTTTTTTTGCTTATTAAAAAAAAGAAAAAGAAAAAAAAAGTATAGCTCTATATCTGTTAGCTATGACTACTACCAGCTGCAAGCATGGTACTGTGAAAGGAAATATTAATTGCATAGCTTTAAAGAATTATATTTGATAGATGCAGCACTGTGTAGAAAATTATTACAGACTTTGGTAGTCTCGCTGTATAGCATAGGAAGGCAGTAAGTCAGAAGTTGATACCAGTGGTGCTCTTTCATAATTCAGTCTTGAAATAACTATTCTTTGCAAAAAATTGTTGGGGTCCAGTGGCTTTAAAATGAAAAATGAACTTGGTTTAATGTTGTATAAGCCATGAGAATTATTATTTTACAATACAAAAAGGCTTTTATTACTTTGGGTTCCAGTTTTGGTAAATATTATTCAGTTGCCTATCGAGAGCCAAGCCACTAGTTTTCATGATAATCTGAATATCTCAGTGAATTTGGAACCTTTAATTAAGGGTAGCATCATGCCTAGGCAAGCTTAAAAGTGTGGGTGCCTGAATATCTTTAACTTCTGGTGTGAAAATAGTAAAGCCAATCTAAACAGGGCTAGCAGTACCAAACATTTCCCCCCAAAGCTCTGTTCCAGCTGGCACTAGGACTGAGAGGAATCCTGTTTTAATTCCTAATGTCTCTTCCGAGAGCCAGGGTAAAGCAGAGGCAAGAAGCACTGAAGAGCCAGGCGGTACATTCGCCAGCTGGGGAACGGGCGCGACGCCCGCGTGACGTGTCTTCCCTGTACTGAGGGAAAAGCAAGAGCAAAGTCCCCAGCCAGGGCTTGGTGGTGATGTACAGGCTTTAATTAATACATCTGACCGAGCATTTTGTTGTCCACAATGAAGTAAACTTCTTGTCTGCTTTCCCCAATCAGCTCCATCTCTCCTTTTTCAGGTTTCAGATTCAAGGCACTTGCTTCCCTTGTCAAAGCTTAATTATATCATCTCAGCTGGGTTTTTACAGTTGGTGAGGAGCGATCAGAAAGTCTAAGTAACCCCCAGAATACAAAGGTAAGTTGTGGGGTCTGATAAATTTCAGAAGAAAACAATCTTCAGATGAACCTGCTTAGGGTTAACACTGGCAGTTTGCACCTTCTTTTCCCACTCTCAGCTGTATATTCATTTAAATAGGGCATCTACTGAAATAGCTCAAGCCTAAAGTTATCATTGAAACCACAAAGGACTGAGGGAAGCTGGATACCCACACGTATTTTGGCACACTATCTGACAAGATGGTTGCAATTTGTTCAGGCCTTCAGATGCAACGTTTACAGACAAAGTAAAGAATAAATGCAGAAAAACAGATTACCACTTCTCATTTCCCAGCCTTGAACAGCAAGCAGCTGAGCTGATCTATTGAAAACATACACTATATTACTCTATTATCCTTCCCAAGTCATAACCACAGTTTCCAGCAGCTGTTATTTAACCTAATCAGAACAAACACAAAACTGCAGAAAAGATGCAAAATAACAGACTTCAATGATACACTAATTCACTCATATAAATGAAATATTTTTTTGTCTCACCACCACGTCCATGGTAAAAGAGGGTCTGGTGTGAACCAGGGGAAATCATCTTTATTGCAAATAATGCAAGCACTGTCAAGCAGATGTCTACTTTATATTGATTAAAGCAATGGTGAAGACATCATCTTCATTAAAGTACTCAAGAAAGTTACTTGATATTTCACTTCAGACTGGATACTTACAGGAAATTTTCCAAAGATCAGCTGTAATAAAACTAAGTGTCAATGTGAGCATAGTGGCATCTGGCTCTTCACTTTCACCAGAAATGCCCAGTTCTCTTTTCCATGATTAGTTTAACTAAATAATTTCATCTTCAATACAGCAAACTGTAAATCTTTACTTCTAATATATACATAATCTCAGGAACACCTCTTCAAGCAAATATTGATTCCATTTCCCCGTTAACAATTGGGGGAAAGGCTATGCAGAATGTCAATATGACCAATCACTTGTCAGAGTATTTTCTCAGTTTAAAAAGGAAGGTTGCTTGAGTAAGTGAAGAAAGGAGCTCCAGTTATTTTATCTAATTTTTATCAAATAAGATATCTCATTTATTACTGCATTTCTTAAAATAAATCATGTTCGTATTTCACCACAGTTTAAACTTTAGGACTTCAAATTATTTTTTTATGTAGCATTCCAGAATTTTATATAAGAATGTATCATCCACTGCAAGGTTCAATATTTTCTAATGGCTGACTAAAAAAAAAAAAAAGCAGACAAGGACTTCATTGAGTAACAAATCAAATCATTTGTTTGAAGGTACTTAGAGGGGTTATACCAATTTTCCATTATGTGTCAGTAAAAGCATTGTCAGTTTCACAAAATTAACATAATTTTATCACCTTTTGTTGACTTCTCCAAAAGTAGGCTTGCTTCTCTTGTTCGTTACCTGCTGTTTGAATGGTTACTTTATTATTTTAATGCTTTTATGCTTGCATTCTTACCAGCTACAAGACCAGTTAGTATCTTAAAGTACCATTGGAATGAGCATGTCAGAAAAAAAGGTAGAATCACATAAATGGAGACACTTCAACTAACACAAAAAAATGGCCTGTGTTACTGAACCCCCATCTCTTTCCGAAAGGCTGCTAGCACCCTTCCAATCTTTACTGTATTACCTTCAACGCACTGCTCGTTGAATCTAATTTCACTTTTCATTTTCATTCCTCAATCCCACCGTGGCCCATCAAATAGAAAAATGAGTTCCTATGCATTTTTTCTCTCAGACTTGACAGCCTAATATGTGGGCTTAGCCTTAAGCTAGTCTTATAATCACAAGGGGGTTCCTCCTGCCACCGCCACCCTGCACAGCTCCACATCCATTTAGCACATCCCACCCGCACTCCAGTTAATGTATGCTTTCCCTTCTGTGTCCTGTGTTTGGCAATGCCGGAAGAAATTTTTATTCTTGTAACAGTCCAGCCTTTTGCGACACAACACGCTCACAACAGAAATCACTCGCAGCTCAGCACGGTCTGGGCAGCGACAAGACCTGGAGTGTAAGCACAAAAGGTGCAGATGAAGCCACAGCAGTTGCCGCCTCCTCTCTCTTAGATGAAACTTATCTTTTGCTTCATCAGGGCTGTAGACGGACATTCAATCAGAAAACCTGTCTTTCTGAAATGGCTTCTTTAAAACCTCTTTTTAACTTCCTCTCTACTCCAATCAATTTAAATCTATGGCCACCTCTTCCCTTCATTTCAGTTAGGTTAACCAGTTCCCCTCTCTATTTCAAGGTGCGATGGTTCCTCAAGTCTCAAATCTACATCGAGATTTCTTAAATGTGCAAACTTGTTTCCACCATTTGGCAAGGATACATGTGGAATAAAGATATTTTCACTAAGGTTACATAAAAGTCATTATGAAATTCCAGGTGTCTATTTAAGTTCTGCCTCTCAGCTTCCAAGTCAGCATTAAGGAATGATGAGGTTTATTTTGTTGTTGTTATTATTATTATAGAAATTATATATCCATAATTCAAGTGTTAAACCAATTATAATTTTAACTGATGGTGGTTAAACACCAGAAGTGGTAGTGCTAACTTCCAACAAACTGGTGGTATGGCAAGAAAACTGTGCACTGTCTTCTCCTGTCTATCTACTGTGAGCCTGTACAAACCCATTTACTTTAAGCAGTAAAGACTCCTTAGAGTCTGGTCTGTACTCCAGACTAAGCCCCGGACACAGCTTTGCAATGCCATTGGAAAATCTCAGAGTGAAATTATTGCTTGGGTCTCTAGTTCAATGGTCCTTCCATATAGCCTTCAACTTCAGTATCACACAGTTCAAAGTCTGTAGTTCTGCTACAGACTAATGTTTTGACCGACACGGGGTCATCCTGTCAGTCAATGCCGTCTGCTCTTTGAGCCCTGAGCTGCAACTCCTCTTCAGAAATCTGTGAACTAAGTGCACCTCTCCAGCTTTGCACTCCCAACCGCTGTGAGCAACTAAATACCGCGTGTCTGTCACAAACCTCAAGCCCTTCCAAGGATGAGTTACGCTTCCTATGAAAAATCGGATCTGTCTTACGTCCACAATGGTTTGATGTAACTTTAGTTTCCACCTGTGCTTCCATCATCAATATTCAAGATCCACCCAGCGAACACAGGATGTCTCGCCCTTAGTTTTTCTACTATTAGAGATGACAATATATTCACCTAGTTGAGGTAAGGGAGAGTCTGTCATATGCAGATACGTGTATATAGGGCATTCTCATATGGCAAGAAGAAAGTGTAATATCTAGCGTTTAAATTTAGACTTTAAGTATGATTTCAGGCTATGTCAAGAACAAGACAGTATCACAAAAAGAGTAACCAAGTGCTAGCCATGTGGTTTTGAAATGGAAATATAATCACAATTGCAAGTGCCAAGCAATATTTGTCTACAGCCACAGATAAGTAGGTCTTGCCAAGGTCTTTGAAAATAGGCCATGTTGGCTCTAACAATTTGAGAGGGAAATCCAGATTAATATAAAGCTCTTTATCACTCTGTCTCTGTTCACAGTCAGTATAAATTCACAGTTTTTCAGCTTTTGTATTTATAGCACACAGGACTTTAACCACAAGAAGCAACTTCTTCCAGTTCTGCAAAGGTGTCTGAACTGTGATGCTTCTGTTATCTGAGCAAGAGTTCCTAACTTTGATAGTCTTTGAATCCTAAAATAGCTTGAATATGCTGCTCCATTGATTAAAACAGGCATCAGTCTGACATGATACAGAAATAAAAATGATGGAGAATGGAGCATTTGGCCTAGAAAATCAGTTTGAATATTATTTTAATGCTCTTCATTGTATTCACAGTTGCTCTCCTTTTTTGCCTAAGGATATTAAGGACTCTGAGTACTAAAAACCAAGCAGTTACCACAACATCATGGCAGGCCACCTCTGAAAACCAGGAACACAGATCATATATTTAAAATGCCCAGCTCAGGTGAGATACTGTGGGATGGTCAAGGGCTTAATTTTGTCCAGTGCCCCATTCTCCTGTCAATTTTGAGTGTACCAGAGTCACTGGGTCCTTTCCGTCACATACGACAAAGCACAATTTCACTAGCTCTGGGACAGAAGTGTTTCACACATGGTTCTGAGTTGAGGTGTGTTTGAGGTGGTCCCACAGCTCATCCTGAAATGAGATAGCATCTTTTTACTAGTTAGTCGTCTGCTCTTGCTGCAATACAATTAATATACATGCAGTCTCTCAGTGGTTGAGTAACAGTGTGCCCATTGCCTTTTCCCGTTTTTTGGGTACCAGATTTTGATACATTTCTGACAACCAACTTGAGAAGAGATAACAGGAAATAACACCATCTGTTGAGAACTGAGATTTTATCTGAAAAATCAGGTTTTTACATGCCATGCAGATGATTCTTGTAATCTGTTATCTCTAGGCTTTTGATATTTCACTTCAACTGTAGCTACGGGCACACTCATGAGATGCAGGTTTGTGTCTCTGAAAGCAGCAGATCAACAGTTAATGCCTGGTTGCAGTCCTACATTCAAAAAAAGACATTTCCACCCAGCTCAGCCAATAGCTCTTTGCAGCTTCTGTGTGTTAGCAGTATTGCCAGTCCTACTATCCCCACTAGAAAATAGCATCTAGGATGTTCTCCTGCATTGCTCTATTTTATTCCCCCAAAAAGATTTTCAGAAGATCATGATTTTCCCTCTTTATTAGAAATTACCTCAAATATTTAACTACCAACATGTGCTCCCTAACCCTTATTATATAAACTAAATAATTTAACAGTGCATGGTGCATATTTATTTTGCTCTTCTCCCTTTCCTTCTGACTTTTAAACATTTTGCATTCACAAGGACTGTAAACTCAGAACTGTGAGTCAGTTTTGGTTTTGAAGCCTTTGGGAGGGTAAACTTCTCAGTAAGATTTCCTAAGCAGTATTGGTAATGCTTTGGTGCCAGAAAGAACAATAACCGTTTGAGCATATCAATTACTCAGATAAGCTAGTATAATACTTTCCTCTACCCATCTGTAGAGTTTCTCACCAGGCGAATACCTGTCTGTAAGAGTCAGAATACAAAAAAATAAACATCTCGTATAGCTAGGTTAAGTCATTAAGTTTGGAGAATCATGCTTAAAACAGAGTGCTGCCATAAATAGACTGACACCTTCAGCAGAGCTTGGAGAAAAAGATCCATATTTCCCTGAACAACAGGGTTATTGATCCCAAATTCTTGTTGCAGGCATGTCCAGAGAGGTGAACACTTGCTGTTTAGACCATTGCCTGTGATTTATGCTGCCTTTATTCTGACAGCATCAATCTTAGCCGGGCGGCAGAAGTGCTGCTGCTCTGCAAGCCGAGATTCGGGGAACTGATAGCAAGCAAGCTGTACCTCCCGACAATGAGGATTCTTCCTTGTTAGCTGGATTCCCGCTACAGTCCTTGGACTGTCCCGCAGGCTGTATGCTATGAGCGCGCCTCCCGCCTTTCCCGAGGTCCAGGAAGGCACCGCTGCCACAATTAGTTTCACTGTCATCATGCCTGGCTGGCATTGTCAAGGCATTTTGAGAATGAATTTCATGCATTTCTGGTTTAGGCCATACTGTCAAGACAGAACAGACAGATACCTACAGCTTCATCACTGCCAGCAGCAGACTGCTGGGTTGGCATTTACCGATCAAAAGAAACATTGCCTGAAGAATTTCCTCTGTCTAAAGATAAAAGGAATACAATACTTTCATGGTAAATTTGTCTGAACGTGTTCAGTTACTACTTTTCAGCCATGAAATAAGAAGCTGTTTGTGGAGATCATACTCCCAAACAAAGTATACTGTGGGAAGAGCCAGATCCTCAAAGGTAGTTAAGTAATGCATCTTTATCGTATCTGTCACAACATTCCCAACCAGAATACATTTTCACAGCTCCCTACATGCTGAACTAGCTTCTGCAGCTATTTATCACTTATTGGTCAAGCAAGTGCAGCCGCTCTCCTAGAGTGTATACATAAAAGGCATACAAATGTAGGGTTTGTTGCCTGTGCAAGAGGTTGTTCCGTGGGTCTGCAAGGGACCCCCGCCTCATTAAGTGCTGCAGCTGCTGCGAGGATTAGGAAATCTTCGGCTGAGAGTCAATGTCTGGAGGCAGGGTGAGTTGGTCTTTTACTGAATTCAAAAGGCTTTTGAAAGCCTTGGGGCTAGTAAGTCTCATACCAATGGCTTTTATACCAACATTTAAACAAAGAAAGTTTACTTTTGTGTTGAGTATTTGCAACGGTTTCAGCACAACCAAGGACTATCGTTTGTTATCTCAGTGCCAGGTCTCTGCCAGGCATTCCTAGCAGCCCCTCTGAAAATCCCATCAGTGAGAAACTCAAGCAGGCGTTCAGCTCAGGAAGGATTTGGGGTAACAGACACCTGTCACTCTGCCTCAATGTTGTGACTCAAGGCTTTTCTCCTCCAGTATTATCACATAAAATACATAAGCACTCAGGTTCACAGCCTTTGAGCATCAGCAATGAGGCCAACTGCTCGAGTCATTTAAAACCCGCTGGAGAAAGCAGACACAGTAGCACAGTACTACCCCCTGCCAACTGCAAACTTACACAATTCATTTACGCTTCATTACAGCACACTACATTTTCAGGTAAGCCAGTTGTACAGCAGAGGTGACATTTACCAGTTCATAATTTGATTTTCCTCTTTGAGATCACTTTGATTTTATGACCTATTGGTCCCCCAGATAAATACCTCAAGAGCTTGTCAGTGGCCAGGAGCACCCGTCTTCCAGCCCTCCGTCTTACTAAGAGTCCTTGTGTGATTGTTTGCTCTAGTATATCTATGCCTGTCAAACAGAAAAATGGCTGCTCGTAGCAAGTTAAACGGAGAATAAAACCAGAATGAGTGGCTCAGCTGTCAGTGTGACTACTGCCTAATGTCATGGCAACCTAACTTACATATTTTAAAGCTTTCATGGAGACCTAAAGAGGAACTCTTAAGCATTAAACAGAAGAATGTTAACTGCAGTTAGGAACATTTAAACACTTTCCTTTTATGTAATCCCTTGCAATCTCTGATTTTATCTGCTTGCTTGAACTTCTTCATGAGATCCAGGAACAGCCTGCGCTTCCACATCAAAATAGGCACTGAGAAGTTAGTTTTTTAATCTGCCTTTCCCAATTCCTCTGTTTCCAACCTTTCCTTGGTTTTACTCATTTATTTTACCTTCCATCTTCCTGTGTTAAGCCGGGAGACACATTATGCCCAAGGACTAACTAACTAGGGATATAGTCTGAAAACCAAGCCTTTAGTTGCCCTACTGCAAATACTGTGGCCTCTTGGGATCCAGCTGAGCTCCGGTCTTCCTTAGTCTGTACAGACCCACTGCCTAATAGTTCTCAATTGCCTCAGTTGTGTTGGCAGCAAAATGCTTATAAATATTTTGCTGAGTTGCAATTATTTTTATACATAAGGCACATACCTTTGCGTAACTTGTTCATTGGTGTTGGGAAAACAAAGGGGAAAAATAGTTTGACCCTTGTCATAATCAGAAATCTCAGCAGCACTAGTGCTTAACACCTCCTGATCACAAAAGCATGTAATGCATTTTACCAAACCATTGTCTTCCAAGTATTTTGACCTAAACTGTAGAAAAATATTTCAAGATTTAAAAAGCCTGTCATACTGCTAACACCAAATTTTAGCCATTTTGTGTGCATACCGAAAGCAAGTTGTATTGCATTAGGGGAACTTAAGCCATCCCAGTTCATACAAGTTTATTCAGATGGCTGCAGCTGACATACATTTAAATCCTTTACCTTCTCCTATCCCTTCAGAAACAGTGCTTTGCCTTCAAAAATAATACAATACTATTAAAACAACTCCTGAGAGTATAATTTCTAAAAAGTGGCTGCTGAAGGAAGATGACCTGTTTATTAGGGGGGGGGAAAAAAAAAGTTCCAATCAAAAATTAATCACACTGGGGTTAAACTATGCACAACTTTTAGTCCTGCAAGCACTATAATTCCACAGCTGAAAAGCCGTATTTGTTGTGTACTGCAATACATAGTTTCTGTTTCAATATTTCCATGACCTTTTCTCCAATGTGTAGCAATTCCCCAGACTGCAGGTGTTTGCCCTAGACTATCTTTTTCTATTATTTCTGTTCTATTCTTACCACAATTAATTTATTATAACTTGGATAATTGCCCCTCCCTCCACCCTCCCACATGATGCATTACCACCTTTGAGCTCACCCTAGCAGATTTTCAGATGCTAATAGGACCAAAAAGTGTGGTCCCAATGTTTCCCACATCACACTTGCTGCACGTGAGGAGCACAAAATCTATGCACATGCAGCAAGGACACAAGCTGTAAATCTCCGTAACCTACTGTTGAAAATGTTAGTGTCAGCAGGTCCTTCCACATCAGTCACTGTTTAAGATGACGCCAGGATCTAGACTGAGAATATCTGTGTGCTCTTTAGCACAGACTTGTTACCTAAGGGTATGGTTTTTTCAGGGTATTTTTTTGCACAGTTATTTGGTGTAGATTACGGTGTTCTTTCTCATAGCAGACAGAGGTTGAGAAACCCAGTGTATTAGCCTTTACTTCACTCTTTGTGTATACCCCTCTAGCACTTGTAGAGATTCAAATACAGTGCTTTTGCAAAACATCCCCTTAAAAGGATTTTTTTCTATTAATATTATATTGGTCTACTGAATACGAAGTGGGTTTCCATACATAGTACTCATATTTTAGGAAAAAAAAGTCCTAAAATGTAAGTGTAAGAATCTATAAGTCTCTATTTGCTTGCAATTATTATATCTTCCTTCCTTATTAATAATTCAGCACAAATATGTCCTGACTCAGTATGGGTGATGGAGGGTGAAGGAAGCAATGGAAACCACAGTGCTACCATCCTGGCTTACAGAACTCCCAAAGAATGTTTTCAGTATTTGTTGCACCAGACCTACATTTTGTCAACTACATAAGCACAAAAATAAGTTCCCTCCAGCACTGCTTAGCAATAGTATTCATAAACAGTTTCTTTACTCTGACTTGTGCTTTGCTAGAGAGGAAATTGCGTCATTTCAATTTCTCTTGCAAAATCAATCTCTAATATTTAACCAGAAAGGACTGTATCTGACAGCTTTGGCTAAAACTGACTAACCTCTTTGCTCTTTAGTGTTTTGTAATTAGCAGTTTCCAAAATTGCTCTCGTGGAAGCAGAGGACTACTTTTCACTATTTTTCCTAATTACCATGAAACCTACAGAAGTGGTACCATAGTTCTCAATCACACTAGAGCTTTCTCTCTCAACACTCGGAGACCTTTCTCCAGTGAGGTAGATTAATACACTTTCCCAGTACCTTTTGGGTTTTTCCTATATAAGAAAGCAATTATTTTTGCATCCCTCTTTGTGATCAAAATTAAACCTGTCCAAGTTTTAAGATTCAGAATGACTTCATTTTTTTAATTAAGACATTACACACAGGAGAGAAGGCTTTCCTTGGAAACGCGGTTCAGTTTGTTGCTAGCCCAACAGGGTGCCCGAGATCTAATGAAGTGAAGGAGGTCCTAATTATATAGCCCAGTGACAAAATATCACTGCGTTCAGGGCAAAGCAGAGGGATGAAAAGGTTAGGATGACCTTTTCATCCCTTTCCTACACCAGTCTTAGATAACCTCCAAAAAGGAGAGCTGAAGTCTGTATTGCTTCCAAAAGGGACCAAACTGGAGGAAAAGCAGCAATCTTGAGTGACCTTTTGTTGAGAAGGAGAAAGGTTATCGAACCAAAAGGTGAGAGGTTATTTACTTTTAGGTTTGAAACAAAACATGTGTAATTGGTTCAAATGATACTTAGATTGTCTCAACAGTTTACTTAAGACACTTTTGATCAGTATTTAACTGATCAAAGTACTTGCTCGAGTGTTTAACTTTGCGTTTACAACATAAGGTGTCTCATTAGTTGAAGAGTTTCTTGCTGTGTGTAGCTAACATTTCTTTACAAATCAAAACATTTTTTGCTACCTTGTGACAACATTTCAAACATATGTTAACCCTAAAGTCCTGGATGCCTTAAACTTTGAGTTAGAGTAAGATGCAATACAGGGTCCTGCCCATTTCTGAAGGGGAAGAGACAGATAATTTAATTATAACTTGGTACAGAAATAAAAATCAGAAACATTAAAGAGAATAGTTTTGACTCTTTTGACATGCAACAGAAATATTCCCTCAATGTGTCATCTTTGCTGGAGATTACAGTTGCATTGACAAAAATCAAGCCAGAATGAAAAGGCAGACAAAATGCTTCATTTTTACTATAGAACTTTCAGTGTAGTAAGTTGTGTGACAGCAAGTGACTTCATGCAGTATTTAATTCATGGAGTTTGTTTTTTCAAAAAATAGTTAATCCAAACGAGCACTTCTGTAGCTTGTTTTTTTGCCTTTCCTTTGGTACATGTACAATTTCAGTATGTTGGTTTCCATATCCGTTATTATTCTGACACCAGTGCATCATTAATTAATGGCAACATGGTTTTCAAATTGCAGACTGAGGACTAGCGTGCGGTTAATCAGAATATGTATAAGACATTTTCCTTCATTGAAACGATGCCTAAGGTAGCATATTCAAGAAAGCAAAGGGTGCTTGCTAATTCAGACTTAAGATAACTGTTCATTAATTGCTGTCTGCGTGAGATACAACAGAAGCTTTATTGGTTTTCTTGTGGCTTAAATTTTCTAATGGGTGTAATTAGGGAATAGTTTTTACTAAGTTCTTCATTTATTAAATATACCTCTTCCTTAGAAATGCCAGAGAAGCTTGTTGCATGGATAATAGTCTTAAAGTAATTAAAGTTGATAGGAGCCTATCAGAAATCATTTTCTAGTGAGATAGTATTTACTCTGGTCCTAAGGGCTTTCTAGTTCATTTTCTGTGTAAGATTTTTGATCTCTGCTCTTATCATTTGGGAACATGTCTGAGCAGTCAGCTAAGAACACCTCTCATCCAAAGACTCACCTCATGTGGAAGCAGAACTGATTATTTTTTGCTGCTCATTCTATTGCTCGGAAGAAAATGTGATGCATGACGTAAAAGATCCACCTCTTCAAGCTTCAATAAACATTCTATGGCATGAAAACCATTCATAGCTTAAACTTCCAGTTATTCGTTTCCACCTCTGCTTTTTGATTTTGCTTCAGGAATTTACCAGTAAGAGTTTGCAGGGGGAAAAAACTTTTTCTGCTTATATATATATATCTTGATAGACTCTGCCAGTGGAGAGACTTCACACGGCAAATATTTCTGGATATAATTTAAATGCGGCCCTGTACAGATAAACAGAAAAGAGGAGAAAGGGAGGAAAACGAGCCGTGTAGCTAAAGGAATGTTCCCCAGCACAAGCTGAAAACCTCAGGCCGGTGGCAGCAGCTTGCAGGGAGACTGACTGCAACTACAAGCACCGGGAGTGCGAAACAGTCTTTCAGTAAAATTGCTGAAACCATTCCGTAGAGCTAGTGCATTAGCAAGCTGTTCTGGGACACCCCTCCACCACGGCAAAGAGGCGTCAAGGAGCCTTGCTCTCACAGCTGGCTGTTGGCCAGCGGATCTGCAACCCCGCGAAAACCCGTCTCCCAGAGAACATATCCCTGGCAGCTGCCCAAGGAACTCGGTCTCCTGCCATACCTCAGGCTGAAATTATGCTCAGGGCAGCATGAGGACCGGGCAACTGGATCAACTGTGCCCAGGTTAGCTCCAGGAGCTCCAACAGACCTGATGGTACAATGACTTTTTTGACAAGTGTTTGTAAGATCCCGTTCCCGACCAAATCTGTTGCACCCGTGGGCAATGGAGATGGGCTTTCCCCACGGTGGAGATCATGGTGCATGCTCACAGATTGGCAGGACTGTAGTATCATTGTCCCTGCTGCTCTGTGAAAAGGCTTTCTAGTGCCAAACATGACAAGAAGTGATGTCTGCAGTACATAACTGAGCAGGGCTGGGGCCAAGAATGTAATTCCATCTTCACTTGCGAAGCCTTGAGAGAGCTCCCTATCCTTGCTCATTTCCAGTATTACCAAGAACCTCCATTAGCAGAGATTTCAATTATCTTTAGATAATATTGCCAGTGGTTTCCTAATTACCTGACTGAGAATAGAAACTTCACTGCCCTTCCAGCTTCCCTATAGGCCTCCTACACCTCAGATTTGAAATCTACTTTTGAAAAGCCCTGGTATTTGTATACACTTCTTCCACTGGAGATTTCTTGCTGCTGAAAATAAGAATGAACTCTTAATTCAGGTTTTCTTCAGAAAGACACGTACAAGCTAATGACATTTTTGTTTCTGAGTATTATTTGTTCCCAGTCAGACACAAGGTCATTTTGCTCTCGTAGTCTATCGCATGGATGTAGGGTTGCCTCCTGCAAGCTTCTTCAAGATAAAAATAAAACATGCCTGGTCCCTATTAGTTTGCATAGTGACAGTATCTCATAGCTATCTGCCGTCTATGATAGCTGTATCATAGCCTACAAGTCCAGAAATTCTTCCACTTAACGCACCTCCAGCTTGTACAACAGTCATTATGGGAAAAAACAAATCTGAAGCCATATTTATGTAGGGGCTTACCTCATAGATTTCACATACAGCTGAACTGCAGAGAAGTCACACAATTAGGAGTGTACCTGAGAAAAATCATGTACCACAGGAAATTTACTGTGGCTTCCACATCTCACAAATAAAGTGACTTCAACACAGGTATTTCTCCTGACAGGAACCAACAAATTACTGAAATCCAAATCTAAACAATGCTACTCCAGGACAGAGTTGAGGATAAAGGCAGACTTGGGAATCCTAACATAGGTATTATATATACACTTCAGTTTAAAACATTCAAGGCATAATCTTTAACCCTGTTAATGATTTATGTGAAACTGTGCTTCTGGAAAAACATACAACTTTCATAAGCCTAACTGTGGATGTAAAGTCTGTGCTCGGTGATCTACAGACTACACTAGAGCTGAGTCAACAGAGATGAGTCAAGAGAGCATAAGAACTGATTATAGTAATTCAGAGAAAGGGTCCATTTAAGCTAGCATCCAGTCTCTTACGGTGCTCATATGTAGATACCAAGGCAACAAAAAGACAAAAGAACAAGAAAAGGGCAAAACCAAGGATCATAACTGTTTCATATTTCATTCGCTTTGCTTACCAACGAGCACCAGTTGGAAGGAAACCACTTCAGCAGTTTCTTGCTGCAGATGTTCCTGTAACTTCTACATAGTCCAAAGCTACTAAAGCTACTAACCGTATGCGCTATATACTTTCATCCACTGCACTCATTTCACTGGGAGATTATGGGACATAAAGTCTCTGAGACATGTGATTGCGCTGCAGGAGGTGAATACTTAGCTTCCACCCAGTGCAATGTTTTCATCAAACTGTACTTCTTTCCTCACTTTATCTGTTGAGTAGACATGTCTTTAATGAGACATCATTTACTCATTTCATGCTCAGGGCAGTAGCATCTGCCCCTACATGATGCCGATTTTAGAAGCGAGCAGCCTTTTAATACGCCACTTTTGTTTAGTTTTCACTCTTTAAGCCTGGATGCAATACCTAGTTTTATCTGAATAGTGCAAATTTTTCTTACTCAACTAGTGTGCACAAATCTAAGCAATTCTGAGCCTTTAATAAACTTCATCAAAACATTTTTCAGGTTGGATTTTCCCTCCATTGATATGATTTCTTTTCCAAGTTTTTACAGGAAAAGTAGTTTTTAAAAAATCATTTTCAAAAACTCCAGTTCAAACTTTAATATATTGTGTTGCAAATGTCAAAGATTTGCTATTGCCATCGGAAAATTACCCTTTAATGAAAAGGTCTGATGTGTTCCCTCTAATTTTGTTTTCCTCTGTGTCCTTGCAAAGAAGATTAAATAAAGAATAGAGACAGCTGATTGAAGCACAGAGCATTCAAAAATTAGGCATTGTACATAATATGTTTTATCTTAACCTTTTATTCTAATGCTTGTTCATGACATTGCATTTTTATGTTCTCTGCTTTATTCTAAAAGTAATCTTTGTTAGAGCAATATAACATATAATCTAATGTGTTTTGTCCAGTTGTAATGCCTTTGCAACTTGAAGACAATTTTTGCAGTAGTCTCAAGACTTCTTTAGCAGTCTAGTACATTCTCATTCATAGTCACAATTTAAAAAAAAATCTGGACATTAGATGGAGTTTTGAAACTATACTCACCCAAGGCTGTGGGGAGGAAAAAAGAGTAGTTGCTATATTACAAAAGAGTTTGTGATTACAGATTCCTACGGCTGACTTGAAAGCAACCAGCTTGAACTGTCAGAAATAGAGGTGAACATGCATGAATTATTCCCCAGGCAATTCTAGCTATACCTCTTTTGTGTTAGTCTGAACGATTTCCTATTTCTTTAATCTAAAAGTTATGCTTTTCTGCAGTTGTTAAGGTGGTATCTTTTGCTAATAAAAATCATAGAATCATAGAATGGTTTGGGTTGGAAGGGACCTTAAAGATCCTCTAGTTCCAACCCCCCTGCTGCGGGCAGGGACACCCTCCACTAGACCACGTTGCCCAAAGCCCCATCCAACCTGGCCTTGAACACTTCCAGGGAGGGGGCATCCACAACCTCTCTGGGCAACCTGTTCCAGTGCCTCACCACCCTCACTGTAAAGAATTTCTTTCTAACATCTAATCTAAATCGACCCCCCTTCAGCTTAAACCCATTACCCCTTGTCCTGTCACTGCACTCCCTGATAAACAGTCCCTCTCCAGCTTTCCTGTAGGCCCCTTCAGGTACTGGAAGGCCGCAATGAGATCTCCCCGGAGCCTTCTCTTCTCCAGGCTGAACAACCCCAACTCTCTCAGCCTGTCCTCACAGGAGAGGTGCTCCAGCCCTCTGATCAGCTTCGTGGCCCTCCTCTGGACTCGCTCCAACAGCTCCATGTCTCTCCTGTACTGGGGCCCCCAGAGCTGGACGCAGTACTCCAGGTGGGGTCTCACAAGAGATGGGTACAGGGGCAGGATCACCTCCCTGGACCTGCTGGTCACACCTCTTTTGATGCAGCCCAGGACACGGTTGGCTTTCTGGGCTGCAAGCGCACACTGCCGGCTCATGCTGAGCTTCTCATCAATCAATAACCCCAAGTCCTTCTCCTCAGGGCTGCTTCCAATCCATTCCTTGCCCAGCCTATAGTTGTGCTTGGGATTGCACCGACCCACGTGCAGGACCTTGCACTTGGCTTTGTTGAACTTCATGAGGTTCGCATGGGCCCACCTCTCCAGCCTGTCAAGGTCCCTCTGGATGGCATCCCTTCCCTCCAGCATGTCACACAGCTTGGTGTCGTCGGCAAACTTGCTGAGGGTGCACTCAATCCCACTGTCCATGTCGCTGACAAAGATGTTGAACAGTGCCGGTCCCAGTACCGACCCCTGAGGAATGCCACTCATCACAGACCTCCACTTGGACATTGAGCCGTTGACCACAACTCTTTGAGTGTGACCATGCAGCCAATTCCTTATCCACCGATTGGTCCATCCATCGAATCCATGTCTCTCCAATTTAGGGACAAGGATGTCGTGCGGGGCAGCATCAAATGCCTTGCACAAGTCCAGGTAGATGACGTCTGTCACTCTTCCCTTGTCCACCAACACTGTAATCCCATCATAGAAGGCCACCAAATTTGTCAGGCATGATTTGCCCTTAGTGAAGCCATGTTGGCTGTCACCAATCACCTCCTTATTTTCCATGTTCCTGAGCATAGTCTCCAGGAGGATCTGCTCCATGATCTTGCCAGGAACAGAGGTGAGACTGACTGGTGTATAGTTCCCCGGGTCTTCCTTTCTTTCCTTTTTAAAAATGGGGGTTATGTTTCCCCTTTTCCAGTCAGTGGGAACTTCACGGGACTGCTACGACTTTTCAAATATGATGGAGAGTGGCTTGGCCACTTCATCTGACAGCTCCATCAGGACACGTGGATGCAACTCATCAGGTCCCATGGACTTGTGCACCTTCAGGTTCCTTAGATATTCTAGAACCTGATCTTCTTCTACAGTGGGAGGTTCTGCATTCTCCCAGTCCCTGCCTTTGCCTTCTGTGACCTGGGCAGTGTGGCTTGAGCACTTGCCATTGAAGACAGAGGCAAAGAAGTTGTTGAGTACCTCAGCCTTCTCCATATCCTGGGTAACCAGGTCACCTGTTTCGTTCTGGAGGGGACCTACATTTTCCCTGGTCTTCCTTTTATCACTGACATACCTGTAGAAATAACTTTGTCAGTTAGAAAGGAGTTTGCTTGTTTAACCAAGTAACATTTTAAAACTGGAATTTTCTGTCAGCCAAACATCTCATTAACACATCCACAACAAGCACAGTAGTGTAATAGGACAAAAATATGAAGACTTTAATTGGTAATTTTCTTCTGTCATTAGCAACTTTCTTGGGACCTACTTTCCTGTAAGCCAGTATTATATTCTCATCAAGGGGTATGATACACTAAGCTCTGCATTGCTATTAAAATTGTCAGACTAAATCAAGACAAAGATCTAGCATATAACACTTAACGTTCAGCTCTAGCAAAATAGCAGAACTATTACAAACCTAGTTGTAAGATGTACTGACAACTGTGCAACCCAGCTTATTAACTGGCAAAGAAAGACAATTGTTTTAAATGTTTCACATGGACAGTGTTTTTCAGAAATCAACACAACAGCCAGAATGTGGGTAGTTTCTTCATTTTTGTTGTCCAGATAGTATACTATTTTAATGTCAATTGTTGATAGTTGTTTTTTCCACTTAATTACACAAAGAAATAATCAAGCATTAATTAAACTATTGGGTTTTATTCATAGACCACAGCTATTTGAAGTTCTAGAGACATGAAACTTTCAAGTCATCACAGGGTAACATGAGATTTCCTTGACTCCTGCAGACCTCTTGACTAGTTGCCTTTATCAGAAGGCACATGACAATGTTCACCTGGAAACATATTGCTCCATATCTTAGCATTCACAAAATCATAGAATCATAGAATCATAGAATCATAGAATCATAGAATCACAGAATGGCCTGGGTTGGAAGGGACCTTAAAGATCATCTAGTTCCACACTTTCCACTAGACAATGTTGCCCAAAGCCCCATCCAACCTGGCCTTGAACACTTCCAGGGATGGGGCATCCACAACCTCTCTGGGCAACCTGTTCCAGTGCCTCACCACCCTCACAGTAAAGAATTTCTTTCTAACATCTGATCTAAATCGACCCTCCTTCAGCTTAAACCCATTACCCCTTGTCCTGTCACTGCACTCCCTGATAAACAGTCCCTCTCCAGCTTTCCTGTAGGCCCCTTCAGGTACTGGAAGGCCGCAATGAGATCTCCCTGGAGCCTTCTCTTCTCCAGGCTGAACAACCCCACCTCTCTCAGCCTGTCCTCATGGGAGAGGTGCTCCAGCCCTCTGATCATCCTCAGGGCCCTCCTCTGGACTCGCTCCAACAGCTCCATGTCTTTTTTGTACTGCAGACCCCAGAACTGGATGCACCCACTCTCATAGTTGGGTGAGAAAACTCCTCTGCCCTGTCATTCTCTTATTTTCTTAGATAACAAGCAGCCAAAGCTGTTTTCTTCGAAACTCGTGTTTCTCCAGGAACAGCTAATGTAAATGATACGTAGTCTGCTTGTCAGGTTACCCCAGGTAATTTGACACTGGGCAAGCTTAAGGCTACGTTTATTCTAGGAAACAAGGGACTGAGTTCTTGATCACAACTTGGAAACATTACAAAAGTGCCTCAAAGTGCTTTTTCACTTAGGGGAAACCTAAATATATAGCCAACACTAATCTCTAGCTCCAGCTATCATTTCCCTTTGAGACATCCCTTAGCCATGGAAACAAATCACCAACTCAACTGCGGTCTGTCTTGAGAGGGCTACTTTTAGAATGGGACCCCAGCTCCAGCTTTATAGCTCCCATTTGTCTGGGGGCATAGGTTTTCATTGCTATGGAAGCAAACAAATTTCCAAATGCTGCTTGGCATTTGTTAGTATGGCAAGGAAATACTCTTAAAAGTTTGTCAGAGACTGATTCCCCTTTCATATACAGAGGGATGCTTGGCATGCTGCTACTTCTTCCCACATTTACCTTCTTTTAGGAAGACAGCTGACACTACAACATTGTGACACTACAACATTGCAGTTATAATTAACAATTTGCAAGTTGCATGGTACATTTCTTATTGTACAGCAGATTCAGTTCTTTTGTCTACTAATTTTCACAGAAACCAAACATACCAGTGTAATGAGGAATAATTAACACTTCATTTTAAAGATTATTGTATCATAGATCTCATCTTATTTTTGCATTTCCTTTTTGGGCCTCGGCTCCTCTCTGTTTCTCTTAAAATTCCACTTCTTAACTGTGTGTTCTTATGGCCATAGTAATTTTTCTCATTTACTTCTAAGTTACAGTTGTCTGAAACCTAATAACTTATTATCTCTCTGAAACCTTGCCCCCTTAATTTATTTCTCATCCACCTGAGAGAAAGGCTCAGACCTCAGGGAAGTTGCTGTTCAATTAGCTCGTGCCTGAGATAACAGGGGCCAAAGGTAGTATGCTCAACTGGTTTTGCAACGGCTTCCTTCATGTCCACAGCTTAAGCTGACCTACCTTGAACTCTTCTCAGCTCCAGTCTGGTTATAAACCAGTGTAATCATATCTAAGAGGAGGTTTTGATTGAAAACTTTCAGTGGGCAACTGAATTATGTTAAACCTCCCCGAATTCTGTTTAGATCTTTTAACTAGTAATGATGAGTTAACTTTTTACAATAAAATTGAAGTAATGATTTATTAAGGGATTGCTTCACTCTTCTTTCAGTTGATTATATCTATTACAGCTCTCTGGTTTTTAGGTACTCTATTTTAGGTGATTTTAATATCTTAATAAATAGCATTGAAAATCTTGGTAACATTTAGCAATAGGCAGATCAGTTGTTACATTTTTAAGCTAGAAAGCAAAAGTTTATTTAATTTATTTGGCTGAAAAATAGCAGCTTTTAGGACACACTATACAAATAGCCAAACAGTTTTTAAGGCATTTGAATTAACAATAAAGTCTTTCAGTATTACTTAGTATTATTAAAGATCTTAAACTAAAATAGAAGTTGGGCCTAGTTTATAAAAGGTATTAACTTGCACGTGGTTTTTACTATCTGCAAGCCTGAAGTGGTCTCTGAATAGATTTTCTCTTCCTTTCTGGACAGGCTATTGGCCACTATTTTCACCTCCTGATTTTCCTGCATTCCTCAGTTAGGAAAGGTTGTATTCATTCAGTGCTAATCTTTTCAGACATTCAGTTCACTAGGCTGATTTACCAATCTTAAACGATAAATGGATAGCTGTAGCAACAGATAGTGTACATACTACAGGTCAGCTATGAGCAGCTGGTTTTCACTGTGTCCAGTCTCACTAAGTATTGCAGGTATACCTAATTAATGAATATACATGAATTAATAATAGATATTAATGAACTTAGACCTTCACATCTTTTAATCTAGCAAGATCATCTCAAAAATATTGCTGTAGTAATGCAACTACTTGAGTGGGAAATAGCCATAAAGGTACCCTCACAGCTATGGTAGAATATATTCTACCTTTATTCCAAGTTGTCCATACAGCCACAAAGAGATTTCAGTACTAGTTCAGATTATATTAGACATTTATGCTATTTGGTTGGTTCAGCCCTTGACAGATTTTCGTGTACCAAGAGCACTCCTGCTCTCCAAGACGAGGGACCTCTCTAAGTGCAAAACAGTACATCTGGCATGTTACGCTGTCAACGTTTAATGAAATGAAGGCTAGGTACCTCGTGCGGGTCTAGGTGCTTCGGGAAGCCTAGTATTCCTAAAGCACATAGGTAAGGGCTGTTGATAAGCGGTGGCTGATTGTAACCATCCATCCTTCATCCTACAACCTACAGTTTTTAAAATAAAATCTTGAACAACTAGCAGATAAAATCTGTGCACATATGTTTGTGTTGTGAGAGGAGGAGGGAAAGAGCAGGGTGTCAATATTATAAAGAAGCAAAATGAATAATTAGAAGCAACAGTAGGAAAACAAGGTGGTGGGTTATTTTATATATATATCTATATCTCTCTGCCTATAGCACCTCCTTGGTGCTAAATCACCATTATAATCCTTCATTATAGACCAAAGTTAACATAATACAAGGTTTTTCTGAAAGTTTACTAGCTTTCTAAAGGGTCACCTTCTTAAAGTCATTCCATGACTCTCTCAAGCATGAAAAGTACAGAACATAAAGGCTATAAAATGAAGGTAATACTGTAGTAGGAAAAGTACAGAATGGTCTTTTAAAGTAGTCTGGTTACACTAGAATCACTGAAGTAAAGGAAGGCTTTTATTCAGAAATGGGCTGATATGAAGATTCTTAACTAAAATTTTGTTATACTGTGTGCCGAGAGGAATTTTCTGTTGCTTATTCTCTAGGAGTCTGAATATCAGTATTTCATTAACTAGCTTTTGTAAGTGGGCACTGCCTTCAGATGTTAGTATAATAAAGCTAGTTCAGGGAGAAGCACAAATATGAAATCCAAATGGACCTTACAGTCTTCACTTATTAAACACTCCTAAATGAGGTAATGCACTTACCTTAATATGAAGAAGATAAGACACATTTAGAAAGAGCTACCTATTTGTATTGAAATAAACATAGCTATAATTTCTCCTTTCCTGAAAGAATGCATGGCTATGCAATGAAAATTAATGCAATAACAATCTGGTAATGCATTCAGAAGGAAAGATAAAAGAAGAATAATCCAGTGAAACTCGAGGTCTCCAGAGATGAGAGCTGTTTCTTCAAAGTGGGAATAATACAGCAGTGAACCCAAAATGGTTTTGTCTCCAGATTGCAAAGGAATCACACATCTACTGATAGGTGTTGGCAATAGAATAAGTATTTATACGTGCATAGCACTGAGAATTCAAGTTGGAAAACAGAAATTAATAGAGTAAAGATTTGGCAAGTCAAATCAACCTGAAGGGACATCCACTTGAGTAAAACTGGGCAAACAGTTTTTACTCTGAAATTGAGCCAAAAGTTAAAGGGAAGTGCAAAGGAAATGGAATAAGATAACTACACGTTCAAGGCCGGATTAGCAAATGACAAATATTTGCTTATTGAAAAGTAAAGGAGAGCTGACATAACCATGAAACCAATAGACATGGTCAGTGAGTTCACTTAAAGATTCTTTGGAAAGGAGTTAGAAAAGCAACACAAGATTCTGAATAAGCACACAGGTTGTCTGATTTTATCAGTCTAATGTTTCAATTTTGTAGTAAGAAGAATGCATTGGGTGGCCTCGAGGTGGAATGCTAATGGAAAAGTTCAGAAAAAAAGTTAATAACCCTAAATTCTAATTCTTCATAAAGCCCATGTAATCCCCAAACTGCAGATTCAAAAATTCAGCCCTTGTAGTCTCGTGACAATTTATATGCATTGATTAGGATCTTGTCTGGTGACTGCAATTAAAGGAGAGGCAGAGGACCAGAAACGGGATTTTCCTTTCAGCTTTTTAAGATGTCCTTTCTGCTGCATTCTTAAATTGATTCCAGTGCCTCCATTTGGCATCGGTCCTCCAAATCAAAACATGCAGGACTGAAGGTTCAACGCCTTATTTTCAAATGGGATGAAAAGCTTACATGGTGTCCTCAAATGACTCAAAAGTGCAATGGAAAAGTAGTGGCCTCCATTTCCCTCTGTGGGTTGCTGAGCCATATAACTAACTGAGCCTGTGAAAAAGGCAGTGATACTATGTTTTGAGAATGAGTAGCACAGAATTTGATTTCTTAGCAGATGCAGGGAAGGCACAGAAATACTTAGCAGAATCTATTAAATTTTCCTAACTGGAACAAAGTATTCTTGTTTCCAGTGTCTAAGCAACAGATTATGATAAAAGAAGTGTCTGAAAAGCATGATGGAAAGCGAAGGAAAGAACTCTTCAGTTAATTCAAGTGACTAAGTTTATGTACTAATGAAAAAGAGAAGTTAAAGTAGCAGCTGAAGTTGTGTATCAGGTTCCTGATTTGCAAGCAATTAGAACTGGAGATATAAGGCACTTCTTCCTCTCCCATCTTGGAAACCATAGTCAAACCTGGTTAGTTCTACTATCACAAAACTTGAAGAGACCATTGTTTAGAACTATGCAATTTTAAATTGTTCTGGAATGGAAAATGTGTATTAAATTTTACCTTTAAGAAAAAGAAATTACAAAAGTCAGGAGCAAAATATAGGGAAAATCTAGTGTAGAAGTGAGGTTAATTCAGTGATTTTGAGAGGAGCATAGACTTTTTTGGAAACTATTTGAATAAAAATTGAGGGGTTTAGTCCATTTTTTTGTATGTCGGAAAGGAAGAAAACCCTAGAAATAGAGTGCACTAGGTCTGTCAAATCTGTCTGCACAGTGAGATCACTCAAATCCTTCCCTGACGGTGATATAGATGTGCTACTGCAGAGGATGTATGAATACAGAATTAATTAATTAAAAAAAAAAAAAAAAAAAAAAAACCAGTAGAAATTCTAGGATAAAATTACTCTAATGTGACATTCCAATTTAAAACTTCCTTTCCAATGGAAAAATACTCCTTGTAACTGGGCATGGGAGGATCTTTCAGCCTTTCCCTAGCAAGGTTCTGATTGCCAGATTGTTTAGAGTTTGGAAGAAAGGATGGGAATATCTTCTGCCATTTCAACACTTAAAGTGTCTTTTCATACAGCCTGAAGTTATGCGTATAGCCTCAGAAAGCAAAGTATGCTTAATCTCCTCACTCCTTTTCTCTTACACGTGCTTTCAACTATGGGAAGGGCTCACGAAAACTGGCCAAATTGATTGTTTATTTAATGGAACTAACACACTTCTAATTTGGGCAACAGAGCTGAGTCATGGCTCACAGAACTGATTAGCTCCATTTCTCCCTTTGTTATTTACAACTCAGGAGAAAGAAGCCCACATGATGTTATTTCAAATGATGATGATACTGAAGATCAGATACCTGATCAGTGAGGCCCCAGCAGCGGAAATATCTTTAGTTGGAAAATTAAACTAAGAGATTATAGCTGTCAGCAAAACAGGCTCATAAAAGTATTCTTATTAAATCTCTCCACAGGACTGAGGAACTAATAGGTTAGCTAGCTGCTTAAATGAAAACAGCTAAGTATCAAACCCTAGAATGAATCTCACCAGTAAATTCTGAATTGCTCCAACAAAAAGCAAAGATGCCGAATATTTACTTATCTGTCTATGCCTAATTGTGTGTCAGTTATAGAGTAAAATTCGAGTATGAAAATGTTGCTCTAAGGCTTGCTCAGCCTCAGGCAAGCTATCTGATGTGCCACTGCACATGCGGCCACAGTATATTAGACAGGGTAAGTATGTGGAGCTGGAGGAACGCAGTATGCTGTCTGCTGGTGCCCAGAAATACCTCCTAGTGTTTTGTTTCAGAATAACAATGCAATGAAATATAAATAAGTCAGGGTGAACTGGCTTGTTGCAGAGTTTACCTAGAAAATGTTTCTCGAATCAGTTTCACAACTATGCTCTGGATTTGCAGAGCTGCACAAAAGCTCCTGTGGTCAGGACACTCTGCTCAGACAGTTGCAAAGAAGCAGTGTCAAGTTATTATATCTCTCTCTCCCTTTCTTCTCTGAATTCATACATGCAGGGACAAAAAAAAAAAAAAAAAAAAAAAAAGAGAAAACATAATACAAAAGAATTCTGGACATGAAACAATGAAAGATTCCTTTTAGGAAGGGAATAGGCCGGTCAGGGAAGGACTGTGTCTAGCTGGTGAGATAGTCTCCTCAGCTGCTGCAAGTGGGGGAAAAACCGTGTCAGGCAGTGGATAAGTGTCAAGTTATCTGCTTTTAAAATCTTTCACAGTTTTCACTGTTGGTGCCATTTTTAATGAGAGCCTCTTGTATTGTGTCAGGAGAAGAAAGGAGAAGAGCTCTCATGCTGTTCAGGATGAGCTATAAATGAATCAGTATTACAAATAAAGCTATATGGCTTAAAGTTTTTGGTACAGATGCTGTGTACCTCATCCGGGAGGTAGCAGATGGGAAGGGACTCTTGACTATACGCAGGCTCCTGACAGTATCAAACAAGCCATGGCAAGGCTGCTGTTAGTTGTACTGCACTGCAGCACATAGCTGGCTTCACTTCTGGCTTCTGGGACTGAAGCACTGCAGGTACTGTCGGTAGAACAACTGCGTATGCAGAATAACCACTAGCAAGCATCCCCTTCGTGCTCTTATTTGTTGGTTTCTAACTTAAGCTAATATTTACAGTTCTCTAGCATTTTATAGTACTGGCTGGTATTAAGACCACTACTAAAGGTCCTGTTGCAATCTTTTGAATGTTAGGAGTAAAAGAAGAGGAAAAGTTTAAAAATTCCCTTAAAAAGAGTATCTCCTGCTCTCATGCCAGAGGTGAATGACTTGTGTGAGCGACTACTCTTCTGTATATCCACAGAAAATTGTGGATATACACCTTGGCGTGCACATCACAGGGAGCCCTGATGGATAGTCGGGTGTCATGCTCTTGGTTACGGAGGTTATCAGTCCATTACTTACCTGCACCCGACGGATATTATTAGCAGCCCTCTACCATTAAAACCAGGCACATGTTATCAAAATGATCCAAGTAGAGTGGGGGTATAGAGGTGCCTAAATAAGTCAGTGCAGGTATGCTGCAATGCACTGTGGACCATTATACAAGGATTGCCAGGAATGCATAAGGTAGCCAATACGAAATTAGCTGACTGTTCCTCCAAAGACCATTGCACACAGTGAAACTGAGTGCTAAATAAAACAGTTGAGGCACAGACTTGTCATGCATGCAAAGCATGTGGTCACGGCGACCAAAAGGCAGTCAGGTGTGCCTAAATCCCAGGACTCTGCTCAGAAATCCTGGATGCTGTTCTGACACATGGATTAGCAAACAAAAGGCGTCCGAGAAGTCAAAAGTTCAAAAGTGCATTTCCACATAGCTCTATATTGTGCTTGTCTGTACTTTTATTTCATTACTCCAGATTTTTCCCAAAGAAATTATAAACTAATAGTGAAGGTCACAGAAACTATTTTGATCCAAGATATCCTTTGATTCACTTGTATTCTACAAGGGTTGCTAGCTTCTTTGTTGTCCTTATTGCTTATTCTAACATGAATGAAAACAGTCATATTTTGTTTTTATTCTGACCAGGCCAGATTGTCGCAGCATTGTTAAAGGGAAAAACACTTCAAAAAACAAGTGACCTTTAGTTTCACCACCACTATAGCAAAAAAAAATTTATAGTGATATAGCTCATTTTTAAAACAATTCATCATTAAAAGGCGTATACAGGACACAACCTTTCCCACGTGCATGGTTTCGCATGTAGATTTCATTTCTTTCCTTAAGCACTTGGTAGTGTTTTGTTCATGGGATTTCTTAAAACTCCACTATTAAGAAAATTAAAATATTTGAATGAAGAACTGTCAGACGATATGCTGGTTGCTTTTCTGCAAGTTACTCTGCCTCCTTTTTTCCTTACCCCACTGGCAAATGCTGCAGATTGAGGAGACTGGAGGGAGAGACAGAAGTTAACAAAAATTATTACTAGCAGTAGATATTGGCAAGCATAAACAGAAATTGTTTTTAAGGAGATTTTCATTAAAAATTTAAGTTGAGTCAAGCCTGCTTACAGTTCTGTAAAAACATAAACAGAGCTGTTGTCAACTCTCTTAGTTTCAATTCTGTGCCTGTTCGCTTGGTCTAGAGTTATTTATATGTTATAATTCACAGACTGAAGCCTCTTTTACAATTCTTTACATGTACTTTATTTGCTTGCTTCCAGTCCTTTAACATTTTTATTGGTACATTTAATAGTTACAGGTTTTTAAATTAAAGCTATCAAAATGTCTATTATGAGCATTCTCATTATTTTCCGATGAGCACGGTATGAGGGCAGTTGATATTTCCACAGACTTTTGAAGGTTATCAGGATCAATAGGAATTCTGTGTTAGTTTCTTCTGCGCTTCTTCTATATGAACATATTTTACCACAGGATGTTTCTGGCAGTTGGTGCTGTCTGTACTACTAGCACAAGTGAACTTGATCTTGCCCTTGGCTTTCCTACATGAAGGCTATTCAAAGTTTTCCAAATGTAGTCTAGTTGGCTTGGTTTCTATAACAAGATGGATTTAAAGCTTCTTTATTTAACAAAAAGTTACCTATTTATCTTTATTCAACAACATGGACATAAAGTGAAAGCAGATGGAGCTTATTTCAAACATATCCAATATCCAGATTGCTTTCAATTGCCAGAATTAGTTTTATGAAAGCCCAGAGAGGCTATGCACTATCAGGAAAGGCTGCCTAGGCTAAAGGTACAAGTGGCCAAGCATCCGTGACTGCAGTGCAAAATCATAGCTTTCCAAGTTTCACTTCTATTAGCTATCCCTAATTTGTTAAATAAGTGCTTCATTTCGTATGACCTGCAGTGCTTCCTATGAAAAGTACAGATTATAGGCCTAGTTTAAGCTTTTAAGCTTTTAATTGCCAATAAACAACTCTTGGCTCATTTGACTTTTTGCCACATTAGCAGACTTTGCTTTACTTCCAAGTTTCACTTGAGCTTACCACTGATTCACGACTGCTGTCATCAGGGTTGGTTTTGATACAACGGCTCCAGAGAAATAATGTAGGAGTTTTACAAGCAAGACTTCTGAAGAGCTGCACCAAAATAATTATCCAAATGGTTTATGGGGTCGCTGAGGTCTGAAGACCTGAACGGGTTGAGGAGGGGACTTCACGCCCACAGGCGGTAGGATGGTCATCTTTAGATTTATCGCAGAAGGCTACCAGAGAAGCCTGGTGACATCACTGGAAGTCAGGCAGAGTCAAAAGTTTTGTGTAAATTTTATATTGCAGAAAAACAGTAATGGAAAAATACCAGTGCCCATCAGGCCAGCAAGCAGGGAAAAGGTCAGAAAATGATTCATTTGCTCACCAGACCCAAGGGCGAGCCTCAGGTGATGATTTTACTCACAATAACAAAAGGACAATATTTTCTAATCTGTGTAATCAAGAATCTAATCCTTTCTCTTTGCTAGTATAAAATGTGAGGTTTTTCACTGTAAGCTTGTGTAAATGTATAAAACAGACTAAAATAAAACTGACAGGCAGTAAGCATTCTCTGTTTTCCCAACACTACAAAATGCAAACCCCCGAGGACTGGCAACTCAAGACAAATTAGAGGCTCTCAAAGGTAGGTCTATCTCTCCAGAAAAGGACAAGAATCATTTTGAAATAAAAGTTCATGAATTCTGATCTCCAGCTCAACTACTTACTTGTCACTTGGGCAAAACCTCAAAAAGTAACCACTACTGTTCCTTCAGAAGAAACATATCCTGCTCTTTTATTACCTTCTAGAATATTATCAAAATATTAACTTTTAAATTTTGCAGCTCATTTAGATACCACTTAAAGGACTGTCCATTGGTGTTCACACTAAACATGCTTGCTGTATAACCAGGAGCATGGCTAAAAACAGTTATGGTTCTCCTCGTAGATATCAAGACTATATTTGTGCACCTCAACTGATGTAGCCCAGTGCTAAAAACCCGTTCAGGAAAGCTGTATTTTAGGATCCAGATTCCAGCTTTCAGATCTTTCTGGACAGTTGTGTGAGCCCTGATCTTCTCGTTCAGTTGGTTTTTCATTGAAAGCTTGGGATTCCCACTGAATGAGCAGGATAGAAAGGGTTACTGAGGACTGTTAGCATAGGCAGAATTTTCTTCCAAAACATGGAAGCAGAGGAGCAGATGTGTTGAGGAGGGATGTGTTCTTATGAACTGCACCGTATTCATGGATGACTTGTTTTGTGGCTCCACCTTACAGTGTCAGAAGCTATTTCTGGTAACATACTTCCTTTCAGCTCTCTGCTAATAAGCCCTCCTAGTCCAAGTCTGTTTTTGCTAGGGTTAGTATATCAGCTCTAGTAACTTCTGCCAGCACAACAGAAGCTTGAAACTAGTGATACAGTGAGGAAGGATATTCCAGCTATTAGCCTTCTGGGCCACATATTTATTTCCTCTGTCGACTCCAACCTAAGATACGCCTTCAGGATCTTAGACTGTGCTGAGGTGGGTGAAGACGAAGAAGGACAGAGTTTAGAGTCTGGTTTTTGTTGTTTTGGTTTTTCTTTAATTGAAAGAGGCACCTGATGCTCAAGGAAAGAAAAACACTAGTCAGGACTGACTGCTATTTATGATTTTAGGGAGCTGAGGTGCCAATTTATGCTATGTCTCTGTTTGTAAATTTGTTTTCTGTTCATATACATGGCTATGAAAATCCTTCTTGTGTATCCTTCCCACATCAAATTATGGAGACTAGCTGTCCTCTTCCTAAAATCCAGTCTCCCATTGCGATCACCTTCCCCAAGTAGGTGCTACTTATACACCTGCCAACAGGGTGTGCTTTGGGCCCTCAGCTTATTTCTCTCTCCATCATCCCCTGCACCATAAAGGAATCCCTGGAGAGGCACGAGGAGTAGCTCGCCTTCCCAAGTCCCTAAAACCCCTCCTCATCTTTACCATCCAACTGAAAAGACTGGTCACAAATTTGAAGACTTATGCCAGGAAGTCTCCAGGCATCCTCTGCTGTGGCAAAGCCCAAAGACGTCCCTCCTCCTCCCCGCTCTGAACAGGCAGACCACAAGCAACGAGTGGTGGGCTGCTCCTGACAGATCTACCTGCCCCTGCCCTTCATCAGCCTGTTTCACAGGAGCTATGGAGTCAATCCTTGGAGTAATTTCATACAGTGGGGTTGGGAAGTAACAAGAATTAATTCCTAAATTGGAAGTAATTTCATACAGTGGGGTTGGGAAGTAACAAGAATTAATTCCTAAATTGGAAGTAGTAACTTGACTTGTAGTCAACAGTTTTGTCGACTTCATCAGTTTGTATTATGTACTTACAGTAAAAGTCCTAAAGAATATCTGAGAAGCTACCTGCCCTTCTGGCAAGTTGTACTTCAGCAATAAGAATAGATCTTTCTTCAACTCAGCATGCTCTTGGGAAGCAGAGTCAAGCCTGAGGCCATTACCAAGCATCCTGCAGTCTTAATCCGTAAGTGTTTGCAGTGGGGCACTTTGAAATAGAGACCATAATAATTCCTATGCTTTTAAAAAGAGCTGTAACTTCTGTATCATCTTAAGTCATGCTCATTTCAGCTCAGAAATCCTAAGTCTGGTTAGTCCTTCTCTGGATTTCCCACTAGGTTTTGCAGTATTTGTCCAGCCCTCATGTTTCAAGCTGAGTTTTGTTCTGAGGCTTAAGTATAAGAAGGCTGGAGTTGCAGCCATGGTTCTACTCAACACGAGCAGAAGTGCTCTAGTATTACCTGGGATACTTCTATCGCTTTCATAGCTTTACAAAAAGTAGATGTTATTTTCCTTATGCTTTTCAGTTGCAGAAAGAAAATAGCAACACAAAAATGTCTTTTGCCTGGGACAAATGCTAGGCAGTGACATCGACTTACTCTTAAGTCAGAGAGTCAGATGGCTGCACCCTTGGAAATCCGTACAGAGTCTCTTTACCATTACATTTCAAGTAGTCAATTTTTTTTTAAAATAGTGACTTTCTAATGAGAAACAGCATGTAGCATTGTTAAGCTTGATTAGGCAAATTTAATTGGCTATAGTTGATGTATTTGTGCAAAAGACAAATACTCAGCTTAAACATGGTTCTTAATCTTTCAGTAATTTAGAGTAATTTAACTAACCATGAAATCTTTACCTTTTAATGGGCTGTATTTCAAGTAACTTCCTCTTTTGTCTCTTCAGCTGTCTCTTAAACATTGTATACTTCCATTTCTGACAACTGTGATCCCCAGTTTTCATGTCTCAGATAGATATGGCTATACCCCTTTTCCACACCTTGATGGTTTGGGTTCCTTTCCTATATACCCTATATACACATCTTTTATGACTATCCAGCATTCTCTAGAGTTTTACCATTCTGGATTACAGCCCCCCCAAATGTAATTAGTTTTTCAGAACACCAGCAGTGCTTGCCCTGATATTTATCTCCTTCCTCTCCATGTTCATTAAGCTCCTGCATTCACATAGCTCCTTCCACCGTGGGGGTTGGCAAGAACATGGTAATCACAACAATTGAACCTTATACCATAGAGATTCGTCAGTATAACAGATTTGTTTGAGGAGTATTTTAACATTTCTAATCATCACTTCCCCTCCAGGAACTTATCTTCCTTTTTCCTAAATTCACTCTGCTTCATTCCCACTTTAGTAATCCTCAGTAGAGAGGTGGCAATTCAGCAGGACACTCAACATTTACATAGTCAGCTACAAGCATCTGCCAAAGAACAATCCTCCTTAAAAGCAATTGCTTTCTTGCTTGTTATTTCATACTTCCATCCTACCTGTTATGGCACACCTCAATACATGTGTACTCTGGCTACTCAATCCTAGTTATTATTTCCTCTCAACAAATACCAATTACTCTTATTCTGTTCATGGTTCTACTATTTTTATCTTATAGGCTTGTGCTAATTCTCACTTAATGTTAAAGGTGCCTAAATGCCTTCTGATGCCTGTAATTTAATTTTTTTATTGTATTTTATCAAATGAATACTGCAATCAATCAACTTAAACCTCATATTGTTGAAGTATGCAGTGTGGATGCTAAAGAACAAACAGCTGTCTGAAAAATGAGACCCTGCTTCAACTTATTCTGTATATTTCAGCCCTAATCACATCCTGATTGAAACTAAATTTAAACCTAGAGAGTTTTGCTTCATTGCTATTGAATGCTGTGTCCATGCCTATGGCTTTTGAAAGTACATCACTAGCATTTGCAACTAAACAAGCCAAAGCTGACTCTTGTGAAGGACCAAAGGCTTCTGTTAGCTAGATCTGTCCCCCTGTCCTCAAAATGAAGCACAAGTGTGACTTGCGTCCAGCTCTGGGGGCCCCAGTACAGGAGAGACATGGAGCTGTTGGAGCGAGTCCAGAGGAGGGCCACGAAGCTGATCAGAGGGCTGGAGCACCTCTCCCATGAGGACAGGCTGAGAGAGTTGGGGTGGTTCAGCCTGGAGAAGAGAAGGCTCCGGGGAGATCTCATTGCGGCTTCCCAGTACCTGAAGGGGCCTACAGGAAAGCTGGAGAGGGACTGTTTATCAGGGGGTGCAGTGACAGGACAAGGGGTAATGGGTTTAAGCTGAAGGAGGGTCGATTTAGATTAGATGTTAGAAAGAAATTCTTTACTGTGAGGGTGGTGAGGCACTGGAACAGGTTGCCCAGAGAGGTTGTGGATGCCCCCTCCCTGGAAGTGTTCAAGGCCAGGTTGGATGGGGCTTTGGGCAACGTGGTCTAGTGGAGGGTGTCCCTGCCCATGGCAGGGGGCTTGGAACTCGATGATCTTTAAGGTCCCTTCCAACCCAAACCATTCTATGATTCTATTCTATGACTTTGCTAAAGGGTAAAAGTCCTCTAAATTTCCCGTCTTAAAAGTAACACAATTTTAATACTGACCATGTTGAGGTTTGGGGTTTTTTTGGTTGGTTGGTTGGTTTGTCTTTGTTTGGTTTTGTGTTTGGTTTTATTTATTTATTTATTTTGCAATTAAATAACGAATAAACAGTACCAATCTACATTTACTGATTGGAGTGGCACCCAGGTTACTAGATGATCTATTATTACTGATATGTTTTCTGTTTTCCCATTATTTTCAAGCTGCTTCTTGTAAACGATGGGAAAAATTATGTTCTACAGAATGTTCATCATAAAAAAAAAACAACCCAGGCATCAAATTCAGCTTATGCTATCATATACACAGGACAGAGAATGTTCCTGTTCTCTCTTCTCATCTCTATTCTCTCTTGTGGTGTATTTTTAAATGTACCTGTGCATTAGAGACATATAATCCTATTATTTCTGCAAGGTTTCATTAGCATAGGAAGTAAAACTCCCAGGTATTATGCTGGTCTTCCCTATCCTTGTGTAAATGAGCAACCTTTTGAAGCAACAGTGCATAAGTTTCTCTAAATGAGGTTGAAGAAGTCTCCTAACTGCAATATACAGTGCCATTATCACTTCATTCTCTACAAGTAGCACCTTTGGCAAATTCTAGAATTGTCTATAATAACCTTTGCTAGACTCAGGCTTTTCTCCTTTTATGTCATAATAGACTGAGACTACCAGCTTACAGTATCGCCTATTATGCAAGTACAAGGCCTTGCCTTTTGTACTGTGAATTTTATTCCTTTTTTGCTATATCATTTTTGTGCAAAATATTCCACTTCTGTTTTCTGTTAAAGATGCCTCCAAGCTATGTCTTAGTGCATTTCATCACTATGGTCCTAGTTGTTTTGGCAAATTTATTCAATATACATATTTACTAAAGGTCCCATGACTGGTCTGTGCAGAACTTGGTTAACTCCCTCTAACGCTTTCCATTTTTTTTTATCGGTAAGGATTACTTATTTTATATTTCTTCTACTAATTTCTATCTCTACCTGCGCCTTTTTGATTTCATTGATTTGCCTTCTTGCACACTGACAACTACTCTGTACTATCAATAACCCATGTTCACTCCTTTGTTACAGCAGCACAAAAATGGCTTGAAAAAAAATTCCTGTCATGTCCAGCTTCATCACCTAATTTCTCACCCAGCTTGGAAAGACAATGGGTTATTTGGCAAGATTTGGGGGCTTTAACCTTTACTGTTTCTTTAGAAGGAATTGCAGACTTTTCTGTTGATAACAGCACTCATATTTATGGTAGAAGTACTTTCTAAAAAAAACATTTGTGTATTATGTTCCTCTCATACAAGACTTCACAAAAAAAGTGCTTCGTTAATGGCCTTTGATGCTTGTGAAGGACAATCTCTATGCAACTCAGCAACATCAAGGTGCTGTAAAAAAGCAAATCCTCTAAGTGAGCTACATGCTTCCCAAGAGAAATAATGAACATCCAATGATTCCTGTTCAAATAGACCAAGAAACTGGTTTGTGTCCTGTTTAGAGAGTTAATAGGAACTCAACAGGTCGATTTAAAACTTCTAATGTGGATCACTCTTTCAGTCTTTAAAGAAAAGTATCCAGAGGAAAAACTTACTTTATCTTCCTGTATGGTGTCTTTACATGGCCTATTGCCTGGCACTTCAATGCTTTCCATAGTCCAAGGCCATATGAAGGTTACTGCCAGGCTATTCTTCCATTTGCCTTCTTCATAAGTACTAACATACAAACCATTATTTTAAGCTACAAAACCAGTTTAAATCATGAAGCTGCTACTTTTTAAAGAACTGTTCATTCTTTCAATCCATTACACTTCACACCTTGTCAAAAGCAAGTGATGCTTAGCCAATCAAAGTATGTAACTGTATATTCTGCATTTTCTTAAAAGACCGATACCAGTTGCTTTTCTGGTGTCAAGTAGTTGACTATTATCAAGCTTTTTTTCCTTATTTCAGTTTCCTGTTTCATCCTAACCGGCAACATGAGTTACCTTGTCTGTTTCTACTAACTGATGTAAAGTTTTGTGTACAATTGGTGTTTATTATAACATCAGTTCTGGGTATCCCTCATACAAATAGACCTCACCCACATGATGTAGACACTTGTTAAGCTAAACAGTATTCTGAACAAGTTAACTATTGAAGTGTCGCACAGAAATCAAATGGATGATTTCCATTGAATGAGAATTGTCATGATAAAAGGTTCCCATAAAAGTTTGTCGGGACTCCACAAATTCAGATACCATTTTAGAAGTTCATGCTGTGGTTTGTAACCTCCTTTTCAAACATTCCCTACTTATCCCTTTGTGGTCTCCAAGGTTAGTGGAAAATAGCCTGCCTTTGAGCAACAATTTCCCTGTTCTTGAGAGGAAACATACCACGTCTGCATTTGAACTCGTTCAATAGAAGTGGATTTTCCATAAATCTATCAGGATTATATATTCTGCATTTTGTGTGGAGGACAAATGTGGAGCCGCTCATTTCCAACAGAAAGCATGAAACCAAATAAGCAGTTTTCCCCCTGTAGGTAGCACCTTTTCAATTTTTACAGAATTTCCAAACACTGTATAGCAGAACTAAGTGGCTTTCATCCGGTAGCTCTGCCACCTTTTCTGTTGGCTTCAACTCCTTCATCTGAGGATGACGGCAGGCTCAGGATTCAGTAGGATATATACACTCCTCTTCGCTCTTCCAGACCGCCAGAACTGGGGCCCTGATACCAGCTCCCTCGTGCCATGGATGACCACCCAGCAGTAAAGGGATCACTTTCTCACTCCTCCTGGCACAGCTTGCAGGTGGGGCTCTCTTCTTGTAACCCCAGCTACCGTGCCAGGAAAATACCACTGATGTCCTCTGCCGGGTTCCTCCCCCGTGCCTCACATGCCATATTCATGCGTGTGCTTTGTGTACAAATATTATAGTTTATGTGTTAAATATCTGTCTGCATATCACGTAGTCTCTGTGCGTGATAAAACACTGAATGTTTGCTTTTCCATTTCTTTTGTCCTTCACACTCCCAGGGCGGCCCTTCTATTCATTCTCACTTTTCTTGGTTTACAATATGCCCTGGAAAACCTGTTCAGCTAGTTTTTCAGTTTCTTCGATTGATTAACTTTTCTGTTACTAAACCAGCATCAAGCCTGCTTTCCAGCAGCACTGTTTTGTCTTCTTGCTCACTAAACTTTGCAATAGGATCGATTACATTTGAATAAACTGGAGAATAATGGTGAAATATGCATTGTTTGGTGGTCTGACACCTGACCATGACTTCTTTTTGCATCAAGCTCCCTACAATCATGTATGATTTTCTAGAAAAATTAATTTAGTATTGAAATTGGAATAAATGGCTATACCTCTTTGCAGAAAATAGATCTGTAGTTTTTTAGTGGAGATCTTAATGTATCATCTTGGAACTTGTCTAATTTTGTCTTTTGTTCCGGACCACAGCTTTCATGCCAAGCATTAAATGACAATAATTGGCATATTCTGGCAAACTGAACGATATAGAATCGTTCCACAGGCAACTTGGCTCCTTACTTTTTCCTTTTTTTCTGAGCAGGTTTCTAGCCAGGCCATGTTGCTATCCAAGCCAGAGGGGACAGGCTGGGGTGGACTTGGATCCACGCCATAGCACAGGGGTTCTGCCCGAGCGGCTAACAAGTGACGAGGAAGACTGCAGCTAAACCTAGGATGTTGGTGCTGCACAAAGGTGCTCCCATTATGCTCAAAGCATGAAGACAAGTGACGTGGTGAGCTCCCCAAGCTCCTCTGCCTCTGGATCCTGGCAGTCATGTCCTCCCAGAAGCCTGGGCTAGCACTTACACAGGAGGACCCACAGTTTAAATCCCCTCATCTCTTCCATTCCAATGCTTCTAGACATTAACGTTCCCAAAGACAGTCAGCTACCCACCCTCATGAGTAGTCAACCCTCTTTAATTTTCCTTATAGATTTCTTATCACCCGCTGAGCCATGCTAAAGAAGTTGTTATTCATGTGCAACAAAGTTTTTACTGAAGGATTTAGTTTTAGTTTTGCTTAATGGCATAAAAGCTAGAAACATATATTTTTTTCCCCCTGTAGAGCTTTTAGGGCTGTCAGAGTTAGCAACTTTTAAGTGTGCATTGCTCCAGGTATGTCATTTTCAAGAGTTAAAATTTGGCAATTTAACTTTGACAAGAAATTCCTCTTTTGTCACCTGAAGTCTAAAATGTTTGCCCTCTCCTGCTCTATCCTGCTTTTTAAAATACAGTCAATTTGTTTCACTTTTGTGTTAGTTACATGCACAAAGCTCTATTCTTAACCTTTCCCAGAATTTGCCTACAGAGAAAGGCACATTTAAGTTTCAGAGCTCCATGGGATGGGAGGGCAATGTATGTTAATCTTTCTGTTTAACCTCTTCTACAGCATTATGACACATTTTTCATGACTTTTTTTGAGCATTAAAGAATACAGTTTTTGCCCCTCACTGCAGTCATTTTTTTGCTCTTGTTAAGTAACAGAAAAGCCAAACCATATTGTTTTTCTATTACTTCTGGAGATGCAAGAATATGGAAAAAAATTCTAGTTTTTCATCTCACTTGGGGGAGGATGAAGACTAATTTTTTCTGATAGTTAGTTTGTGGTGAAATCGTGATTTGTAATTGTAATATTCTCTCAAAGTATGCTGGAAATATTAAGTTGCAAAAATCTTCGATTCAAAAATGAATAATGAACACAATAATTTCAAGTTTTAGTTTGTTCAGACAAGCTCTTATTGGAGAAGTTAACAAAGAAAACATGAGGTATGCTAGCATTACCAGAACTATGAAATGTCTGCTATTTGGGTACTGATCATTCATTACAGCACAGCACCAGAATTTTTAATAAAGTTTGAATATATACTGACACATTTGGTTAATCTTTAATGTAGTGCTGTGCTAACTAGACCACAATATGCCTAACATGTCATGTTCATTTCACAGGCTTTATCTCTGAAAATATTTTTTTTTCCTTTATCTGCATGCCCATATTGCTGCCACTTACATACTATTTCTAAGTCCTAGAAAAATGACACCTCTTTGTCTATAAGCCAAAAATATCAGTGCCTTCCCTCCCTCCACCAACATTGCTTTTCCATTTTTTTAAATATGAAAATCACTCAAAACCAGTGAAACATACGTTAAGAATCTTGGCATTCAGTATGCTCCATCTTTGATACTCACATAATGACCCGTGCCATTCGTCACTATGACAATGCAAAAAAAAGGTACTTATTTCAGAAATCTGTTTTGTGCATGTGAAATACAGCTGATTAGTTTAGTGTTTAGTTTTGTTAAGTCATTATTTTACAAGTTTTTGCCAAGACCTTCTTCCCTTTTCCAGCAAAATTCTTTCAGTCCTTCACAACTTATGGAAAACTTCTGGAGTTCAAGCAATGGTTCCACCATGATCCATCTAAAACGCTATTTAAGGGCTAGTATATGCAAACCACTAATTTCTGGCACTTTGCTTGTGCCCCAAGGGTACTTCTTAGGTATCCAGGATGGTGAGGCCAAATTTTTCTCGTGCTTGTTTTTCAAACTTACAGTGCAACGTGAATAAAGAGCTTGGCCTCCTCCTTGCCTCTGAGGAGAGGAGGACGGGACCAGTCCCTCACAGCGAACAGACACCACGTACTGTGTCGCGAATGCAATGACTGCATAAAGTCACCAGCAAGATGACATGCCACAAAACTCGGGACCACCTGTCCTAGGATGGGATTAAAAACCCAAGAAGAACACATCATGCAGTATACCGCCTGGCACTGACAAGTAGAAGACATCGAGGGAAAGAACGTAATAAAAGGCCAAGTATAATGCAATGCTCCCTCTCATCGTAGCCTCCTGGATTCAGTCCCTAAGCAGAAAACTGCCGACAGCAATGGTCCCCCAGTGCTCAGCTGCACAAGTTGTTCATCTCCAGACCTCACCTTCTGTCCAGCAGAGGTATCCTCCATGACTTTGGCTATCCTTCTGAGCTCGTTTAGATATGTTTGGTTTGTTTACAGTACCCTGTGTAAATGACTGACTTACATCAGTTATATTGTGACACAACATACTTCCTTCGGATTGCTTTATAACACACTGTCTGATGATTTAATTAGATGACCTGTGGTTCTGGTATTTAACAAATAAATATGCATCAATTCATTATTCTTTTTCTCCATTTTACCTGTAATTTTACAGGTCTGAACTTCCACAGACACACAATAGAGAGAACTGGTGGAGAACTGCAGAGGAAGAAATCCTGCTTGTCAAGGGTCAAGGTTAGATGTGTTAGGATATCACAGTAGTTCTAAAGTTACATTGATTATGTCCTGCAGCATCAAATTTAACACAAAAATGTAAAATATTTGAATGGTAGCCACTTACAAAAACAACTTTTTCCACAGTACAGCCACTGCAAATACTTATTTGTCATTTTCTTGTCCTGCAGGTTGTGGACCACTAACCTGATACGCTTAGTGTGAAAATTAGCTTTTGACACATACTACAGGGTAAAATATCCTCAAAAGAAAGAGCATGTAATTATCTATTTTTCCAAGACAGAAGTAATAGTTACACTGCTAGGTGACCAAAAAAGGGAGAAAAAAAAAAAAAAAAGACAATTACTTTTAGGCTTCCCAGAGGAAAAAAGTTGCAACGATTGTCTCTAAGCTCAATTATGAAGATGAACTACTGTACTTATTAGCATTTGCTTTTCCTCACAGTGGTATTATCTATTTACAGTCAGGCATTTTTCCTTTTTCAAAGTCGCTGATGTGGTAGTTATCAAAATAAAAAGAGTTACTCATCTCTTGAAGCCATTGGTTTGGGTTTTTACCGGCTCAGGTGCTTGCCACGCAATGCGTTCCTCATTTTTAACGTGCTTTACTACTAACAGATAATAGTGCGCTATTTCTGAGTTTTCAGCTCTGAAGGACAAGCTGGCCTTTAAGGGCTGGTGACTCCTGTGCATGCTTCTTTGTGCCAGCCCTAGAAAGGCCTGTGAGCAAAGGAAAGCTAAGCTGCTACCTAACCAATGATCCTTTCATTTATAGCAAAAGTGACTTTCACCACATCCAGAGGGAGAGTGGTAACTTGTCATAATTTAGCAGGGCTTGTATTTTAATCTGTAATGTATGAAAGCGATTCGAGGCTCTGTTTTAGGTTAAGATGCAGCGTAACGTAGGGTTTTCTATGCTTGTTTTATTGTGTGGATTTGAACAGATCTTAGGCAGCCACTATCTCTGTCCCTTTTGTGCCTCAGGGTTTATTAGTTGTGAACAATGGGTCACTGTCTCTGAGAATGAAGAGAGGCTAATGCTTCCTAAGTACATTATTGCCTATTCATTTGCCCCTAAAATCCTTTGGCTGAATTTCATCTGTTCTTCCATCTGTGAAATCATCATTTAGCTGAATGGTGATTATGCAGAGTTGCTTTTCACTTCTTCATTACTGTTTGATAGCTGTGCTGTCTTTAAAAGATTGCCTTATTTATACTATAGCTCAAATACTTGAATCAACTGTGGCTTCATTTATGATGAACCCTGTCCTTTTCCCATCACTGAGTTGCACTGGTGGGAGCTCTAGAGTAGCTCCGGTACCGGAAAGCACTGGAAGGGTTTTTTTTTTTTGTCTCCCTGTATTCAGACGTGAAATGGGCAAGTTTAAGCTTGTCTCTCTACATCAAAGCCACCCCTGTGGGTGCTGAATGACAAGTGAATCTGAACTGGGGTTGAGCAGGGTTGTAAGGGACAACAATTAAATTTTACATCATTTCCATAATTTATCCATCATCCCATTTCTTCTTAATCACAATGATCTTCTCTGGCCATAGAAAGCCTTAGATAAAATGAACACGAACTTCTATCTCGTACTATGTTTTAATGCTTGCAGAAGTACCAACACCACACTGTGACGTTTATTTCTTTACTACCTATGTTAAAACCTCATCTGCGCAGAATATTTTATGGTGTTCATACTCGGGGTTTATCATTGTATTACCATGCTTTTGCCTTCCGTTGAAGTTAGTTTAAATTTGTAGTATCTTTTTTTGCTGAAGCTAGCCTTTTGGCAAAGAATTACATTCCTGTATTAATAAAACTAATTCACCTTGCAGCTGATTTCCTAGCAAGAATAAAATTTAAAAAGCAAGTGAAGGCTGTGTTGACCTGCTAGTCCTAGAACAGGCAGTGTCAGGTTATTAAACTGTTAACCATGACCAGCTTGTAACAGGTACATCACACTCCCATCAGCCACAGCCCAACCTGAGCCAACAATGCCTCCGTTATGTTTGATAATCACTTGTCTCGTGGCTCATTTCCATCAGTAGCTTCAGGGTACCCTTTCTGCACAGACAAAGATCAGTACTGTATTCTAAAGCTCTTTGGCCACTGACAGGCAGATCTCTATTTTCCAGATGTATGCTATTAATAATTAACAAAAAAGTCAGAAAAAAATTTACTTAAAGTTGTATATATTTTACATTTTACCTCATCACAACTTTCACATTTGAGAAACATGATAAGAAACCAATTGCTTTCAACGTCTTTCAAACAAATGAGCCACAGTTCTCAACTGTGGAAAAAAAACCCAACAACCTGTCTTCATTCAGGGAGGAAGAAAGAGTCGCTTTGTTCCCTGCCACAGGCTTTCCTACCCAAATGGAATTTAGGTCTACACAGCAAAATCAAACAAAATCTGATTGCAGGAAAGTTAGGCACATCTAATGCAGCATCGATATATGTCTTATGTCAGGCTCGTAACTCACCAAGGGTCCTGAGAACCTGCTCTGGGAAGAGGCTCTGCCACCTGCATTTCACAGTGAAATTACCATAGAGCTGGCTTAGCCAGGAATAGGTATGACCACAGTCCCTCTTTCTGCTGTTTAGGGAGATCATCAGGGGGTTTCTTCAAGAAGGTATAAATACAGACGTTAACTTGACCAAGATTTTGCTCAGAGTGGGTATAATCTTAGAATAAATAAATAAATAAATAAAATTCTTCTTAAACTTCATAGTCTTATTAACTTTTTGGTAGAGAATAATGAGACTTTCTCATTCAGGTCACTGGCAAACTATCCTAAAATAGTTTTATGATGTTATATTAATGTAGATATTAATAAACCAACCTTGAGCTAGGCTGTGTTTTGAAAGTTGTCCTTGAATTTCAGGCAGTCATGTCAATGGTCAACTACATTTAAAAATATTTATGTATATCTTATATGACAAACCTGAAAAGGGAAATATTTTTTTCTTTTTCCACAGTCCATTGTATGCCTGTGCAAAGTGGTTTCTTTTTTAAATGCAAACAGCCATATTGGTGGGAATGATGCCTGACTACTGATAGATGAGACAGAATTAATTTTAGGGAGATTATTAAGGTATATTACAAGCTTAACAATGAAAGTTCATTTGTGTTGCTTACTGATCATACTCCTAGGATGCATACAGATAAATGCAATATGCTATGTAGCTTATAGTGGTATATTTCCTTGTGCATAGACACTACGATGCTGACCTCCATTTGGCTTTGACCAAGCCAGGTCTCTAAGAAACCTATCTTGGCAACTCAACAGCAAAAGGAATCAATCAGCTGCTAGGAAAATTAACATTCACTTTTACTTTATGGGATCAAAACTTCTGCTCATAAAGAGGGTGAGAAAAAACTGAATGCGATAAAACCACATATCTATTAGTCAATCACAGTCAGTCAGTCCGCACCAGTGAGACCACAGGAGTCTAGCTATCAGCATTATCTACGCTCCAGATCAACAATGTGAGCTGAAAGCGACCGTTAAAGGCATCCATATAAATGTAATTATCTTTGCATCACATATCACTGGGCCAGTTTATAGCTATGCTTACAGCATGTCACCAGTCTTGTGAAAAAATGCAAGTAATGATAGTTCAGCTCCCACTTTTGAGAAACAAGCTTCTCGCCTGCTTGGAATGAAGAAATGGGGACTTTAAGGAGCTTTTTAGGAAGAGGTGTTTGTTTATAGTGAAATTTCCTTTGTAGTGGGCTCCAAGATTATTATAAATTGTGTTCATTCTGCAGTTTGTGCATATTACAGCTCAGCAGAAATACAGTGACTGATAAGCTAATCATTTAGCAAGTTCTTTCTTCCAGCCACTGACAATCACCCTCTCTTCAACCATTAAAACAAGTTTACCAGGGCTCCTTGTCCTTCTTAAATAGATATAAAACGCTGTTTTGTCCTTCTGACATCTTGCTTAAGACCGCAGCAGGTTGGAAACCACCTGGTTACCCAAGTTGTCTCAGAAAGGGTTTGGCAGGCCGTAGTTACCTTCTCTCTGCAGGCGCTTTTTTGTCAATTTTTGTCAGTTTATCTGCAGTGCTGTCATCTGTTATCCCACGGGTGAATCAAAGGGATGCATCCACTAACACGGACGTGGCTTCAACACTCTTCCAGGTGAGCAGTACAAATTGGCATATCCTACTGCCCAGCACCTGCCTCACCACTTCACCTCTTGATCTCTTTCGGGGTTTATCCATGACTAGGTCTCACGTCACACATTAGCAAGAGCTTGAAAGTATTTGACTTTCATGCTTTGGATAAAATCACTCTTTTCCTTTTAAGAAGGGAAGTATGTTATTTCAGAGTTACCAAGATAATCAAGGACTGGAAAAATACCTGAGTTTGTAAAAGTCATGTGTGTAATATGTGACTTTGTGGAGCATTGTGGTGCAGATTAGGGAATTTTAAAGAATTAGCGTTACCAAAAGGGTGGAAGGGAATCTATTACTAAGAACTTTTTTTCTTTAGGATTTGTTAACCTGGAAATTTGCAAAAGTCTTCTCATAGTTCACACTTCTCATCAATAATCAAGGAAAAAAAATCTATTATTGAATATTTATATATTATCATAAATCTATAGTATGTTTTACCTGCAGGAGGCCTAAGAAAGCCAGGGAGTTTCAAGTAAAAATCTCTAGTGTTCAGTTAAATGTCATTGATTACACCAAGTAACGTAGTCAACTTTCAAATAAAACTATCATTTTATCATCAACAGTATTGCAATATTTATTTCCAGACATTTTGTGATAAAGTATTGAAGTTTGAGGTATTATATGAGCACTTTTAAAACAACTAGTAATTAAATAGTAATAGGGAGTTCCCTGTCAAAGCGAGAAAAAAACCAAACACACGAAATACGTCTGCCTTCCTTTTTCTTTTTCTTCCTGTTTCTCTTGGAAATGCTCTTTTTGTTCTTATCCCCTCATCTCTACACAAAATATACAGCTAACTCTGTAGGTCTGGCTCGGTACCTCTCTAGTCTTTTAACGGGGTGGTGGGATATGACGCCAACTATTGAAGTATAATACACAAAGTTGCATTTTACAGCGAAAAGGGGCATCATTTTCCCTTTAGCCAAATGAAGATGTATTACTAGCAAAGTATTTGTAAAGCCAATGTCAGCATGTGTGAGTTATCAGATGAACTCAGGCTGTAAGCTTGTTCATAAGGAACTGCTTGAAGACTTGAGGAAGCTGATAGGACCGGAGCTGAAATGTTCTTTCTGATAGCTCAGCAGAGTTCTGAGGAGCACTAGGTAAGTGTGCACATCAGACTCACATTAAGCACCTAATCCCTCATCCCAAAAGAACAACTGCATGGTTTTATATTTTATTAGCATTTGCTTATATGCAGCAATAAAAATTAACAAACTATTTCTTCTTTTTCTAATAGATATATTTTCACTTCATTCTTTGCACTGTAATGTTGGTATATGAATAAGAATCTTGCACATCACCCCAGAAAAAGAAAAAAAAAAAAAAAAGAAAGAAAGAAAAGCATTTGTCACAAGAGGAAAATAAACATATTTTCATTAGAGAGGCTTGCCACCAAGGTCTAGCTTTGTAAAATTTACAAGGGTGAAAACTTAGGATTTTTGTGGTCAGGTTGCCAAACCTAATGCATCTCATTTTTCTGGGGGAAGAATGATAAGAAAAGTAAATGAGCAGACTTAAATCTTAATCTCTAGGAAAAATAATTTTAAAAAATTATGCAAACCCTGCCAGAAATAAAATAATCCTATCCCAAATCTTTTCAGCACAGCTTTAGCTTCAACACTGAGACTTTGAAACTTCTAGACAAGGGAAACAAAGAAACAAATTCTTTTTATTAATTTTAAGGAAAAAACCAAGAAGTCATTAGTGTATTTCTCCCCTGGTATACCTAAACAAGCTTTTTGCACCTGTCCTCACTAAAAAAGAGGTGTTCTTTTGTGTCTCATACAGGTACAGCTTCCCAGAGCACATTCTGGGATCCACTTTGTAACTCTAATGTCAGCTGAATTCTCATGAGAATAAGGCAATATTTTCAGAATGAAGTATGTACATATGCTTTTGCTTTCCGATTCCAGTGGAGAATAGTGCTTTTTTTCTGTCTGGTTTTTTTAACTTCTATGTTTGAGCAAACAGCTATCTCACCAGAAGCTTTGTTGTTCTTACAGGAAAATTTACAGAGCATAAGAAAATGTTTTAAACATATTAGAAGGAAATCAATTATAATGTCTTTGTGACAGTCTTAGAAATATACACACACACACACGCACGCCCAAACACATGCTTAACTTGGGGCAAAAATCTACATATGTTTCTGATTCTGGTAACATTACTATCTGTTTGAAGGATATATTTCCCAAACTAGCACATACCTTCCAAACAAACTCGGACTGCGAACATAGGTTCTCACCACAACATTTCAAAATATTTACATCTTGGAAGCCAAACTATGGAGCCAACTAATTCACCTCCAGTTTATACTATATGACTGCATAACTAATAAGTGCAGCCAGAAAACTGAGTTCCATTCCTGATTAATGCAGCAATTAAAAATAATTCTGCAAATATAGCGTCACTGAATTTCTCTGTCAGTCATTTACATTTTAGCTGATCTGGTTTTCTAGGGAAAACAGTAACGTCAGGTCTGCTATCTGCATCAGCCGCCTCAGATGTGTCAGTCATTTGCACGGGCGCAGCCTGGCTGGGTACCCGGCGCGGGGTGCCGTGCTGCAGCCCCTCGGGGAGCACCCCAGCATGGGGTGCCGGTGGGGATGGCAGGCAGCCCACCCCAGTGGCAGTCTGTCCTTGCCACCGCTGCCCGCGCTGACAGCTAGCCACCTCGGCCACAAGCTCCGCGGGTCTCCATGATATGCAAGAAAATACTTCTGACATCCTGAATGTTCTGTTTGCTTGTAAAAATGAAATGGTGACTTAAACTTTAACTGAAATACATTATAAAGGCACTTTTTTAAAGAAAATACAAATTTATTTCAAGTTCTTGTAAGCCAACATCTTAATGATGTACTTTTTGTATAAATTGCTCTAAGTGATTCCCAGGAGGAGATAAGCTTCTTTATCCCCAGTTACAGGTGGGAAAATTGTACATCAAACCCAATATGGGATTCTGTGTTTCACATAGTAAGCCAGTAGCACTTATGTCAGTGATCTTCAGCTGTGGAAGAAAGGGTCATACACAGTTACCTCTCAAAAACTAGTATATCCAATATTCACTAGTAAAATACCTGTCAAACGTGCCGTCCCTTTAATTTCGCTGGACCTGAACGTGTACAACGAGAGGAGAAAGTCACCTGAGTGCAAGTTTAATAGGCAATATGTCCTTTCACAGGAAACACAGATCCTTTCAACCAGTGCACACACTACATTCATTGACAGGACTGAAGGAAAAAATACAAAAATTAAAAAATCGATAGAGGACTGTTCCAATACAAAATAATTCAAAATGGGAGGAGGATATCTCATTCAGACAAAAAAAAGGTAACTTTCTTGGAGAATGATAGGAACGGGCAGTTTAAAACAAAATCTAGAACAGTGGGCAAAACCTTAGTATCTAAAAATTGACCTTGTATGTGGAATATTATTCGTAAGCAAGAAAAGTCTTCTCGCTCCCTTTTTTATACCCAGGAGCATAGACATGTTGTATTTCGCTGGCGGAACGGACCTTGACCTGCCCTGATGCAAAGCACATGCAAGTTTGCTTTCCCATGTAGCGAGATGCCGCAAGTCCACGTTGCACTGCTGAACCCAGTCGTACGGTGGCTTCCAGCAGGGCTCAGCTGAAACCACGGGTGAGACTAGGAGAGGGCTCATGCCTGGCTGCCCAGATTATGACATTGTGTATGCATGGTTCTGTGTGGAAATACTCAGAGTACTCGCACGCGTATTTAAAGACGTGTGTGTGTATCAAAATACGCTGTGTTAATGTCTGTGGAAAACCTTTGACTCTACAGTGAAATTCAACACATCTAAATAGTTTTCTTTACCAGAGCGTGGACAGTTCTCCTTTACATTTACACTATTTTACACCCATGTGATCCAAAACTACACGTTTGTGCAGAATAACGTTCCTTCAGGAGTACGAGGCAGTCCATGGGAAGGTGGAGCTGCATGGTGCCGGGGGGTGGTGGGCAGAGCAGGAAAGGAGACCTGGGCTTCGAGCTGAGAGGCTGAACGGCTGCTCTGGGCACAGCCGCAGCACGGGGGCAGGAGGTGATGGACACGGAGGCTTTTCCCGGGGTGCAGTGCTGCAGCGCTAGAAGCTACCCAAAGGGAGCCGGGTGAAGAGCAAGCCTAGGTGGGTGGACTTTCTTCTCAGTAACATGATGAGCACAAGATGTCTGTCTCTTTCTTTTCTTTGCACACTGTCTTGCCTACTCACTTTGGGTTTTCTCTGTTTTTTAAATGAAATCCAGTTTTCTCATGCACGCTCTTGTCTGCGTTCACAAGCCGTCCTGGCTCCTCTGTGGTGCAAGGAGAAGGATGAGGGAGATCCCTATCAAAGCTTTGGCCAACTTGGAGCTGGAATTGAGGGTCGCTGGAAAGAACAGGCCTCAGCATGGCTAACTTTGGCAGCCGCCACTGTCAGTGCTGCTGGTCTGTTTTCCCCTGTCACACTGGAGAAATTTGCACTCACCTTGCAATGCATGAGGGTCAAGTGTGAGTGACAAGAGCTTACAGACCCCTCTTTCCAGATTTCTGTTGAAATTAGTCTGAATGAGGAGGAATATTATTCAACTCCACCCAGGACCAGCTGCAAGTTTGCATCTACGCACAGATAGTATCACGTTCCTTGTCTGAATACACACCATGTAGAAATCTCCCAGGCAAATTAACAACCATGCTTTAATGTCCCGGACTAACAATGTGAAAAGCAAACGTTATACAAATATGCTTTCCAAATTAGCAGAAGCAGAGCTCCCCAGATTCACAAAACTTACATAGACCAAGTAAGCAACACAAATCAGAAAAAAAGTTTTAATGTCATTTATGCCGTCAGCAATGTCCAATTCCATTTTGAAAAGATATTGACATATTAAATGGGTCTTTCAGAATACATTGACAAGTGAAAATCTCGTGTAATTGAATATCTCCGTTTGGACTGGAGTTCTGTTTCCTCTTATCAGGACTGATTTATCAGTTCACAGCAGAGAAGTCTCCAGTACTCTTGGAATAATGTGTTGTCTTTTATTATCTGCGTGAGTACATATGGTGTCTCACAAAACTCAAGATTAGAAAAGTATTTTACTACTGTACATCACCGATGATCCATCTGTTTGCAGCAAGAGTGTGGCAAAGAGATTAGTCAACAAAACCAACTCATATAAGTAGACTTTATTTGAAATTTTGTTTAATGAAAAGCGTAACCAAAAACTTGTAGAACAGGACAAAGCCTAACACAGTGGTCAGCACCATCTCCTGCCACTCACTGATGAGGTGTATGACAAAGCATGATACTTTTCTCCAAAGGAGATAAAGATAAGAACTGCTTGTGGGATTACTCACAAGCTCTAAGAAGAAGGTTGTTTTTTGGTTTGGTTTTGGTTTGGTTTTGGTTTTTTTCCCAGGGGAACATGAAAAGAAAATGTCCATGCTGGCAGAACCTCCATTACTGTTTCCTTCCTTCTTCAGATCTCCTCGAGGTGATCCCCAGAGTCAGTGTGAATCTTTATGATCTTTTGGACTTTTTCTGTCTTCCACTTAAGAATATTTAGAGTCACTTTATTTACTGATGACTGTGAAAACTTTGGAAAGGCTAACATCACCAGCTTGAGGGTCCTTCAAGTCTGCACAGGTTGAAGACTCAAGGAGACCAAAGAACTGCTGTTGTGAAATAGATAGCCAAGGGAAGCAATGGAAACTCTATTGACTAGAAAAACCTGAAAACAAGCCAAAGAGAACATGAGTGAATTAAATCCATTCTATGATTTGGTTCATATCTCCTACAGTACTTTAGGTCAGGCTAGGACTACATTCAGAAAGTTCTGCTGATACCCTCAAGTCAGTGTAGAAACCAGACATCTTCTGGTAGATGTCATGATGCCAGCAAAATTATTACTGTGGGCAGTTCTTCCAAAAGAAAAGATCTTTATATAAATTCAGGGAGCTGCCAGAGAAGTTTGGCCAACCGTAAGCATCTCCTATCTGCCTGATCTGGGTCTACATGAGAAGCTCTGTCAGCAGAGCTACATGAGTGCCTGTAGACAAGGCTTCAGTAGTCAGCCCTTCGGGGTAGCTGAGCTCACAGGCAGTAATGCTGACCCATGGGAAAAAACCTCATAAGATTGACTTACCAGCATGGCACAGTTATTCGTGCACTAAGTTTCACTTTATTTGTTAACACAGTGAAAAAAGTATGCCTTGTTTTATGCAGTCCTGTAATTCATCTTCAGCAGAACTACAGCTTCATTTTTGCACATGAACGAATGCCAAGCCCTGGCATTTTAACATAATCATTTCTATCTAGTTGTGATTCTAGCAAGACTGGTAAATGTGGACACATTTTACACATAAGCAATGAAACACTGGCGAGAGCTTATGAATACAGTGATGAATTTATAATCTAAAGCCAAGCTACAGTGTACTACTGTAACAAGAGTTCATAATTCTTTCTGCAGGCTAAGTAATGTCAATAGGCTGCTTCATAAAATAATGAATGTTTGTAGTAATAATTTCATGGGTTGACTGCAATTTAATAGCCTTTATTTCCAGTATAAGTTCATGAAGGATATCAGTGGTAAACAGGTTCTTATGAAATATATTCTGTCAGAATTACTATTAAGCTGTTGTTGGTGTGTATGTTGCAGTTTTTACATTCTGTTACTGTTTATGTGATGATCCGGTTTCATAAAACTTTATGCTCCAGTTAAAAGCTGGACATTTGCAATGGCTTTACTGAATATTCTTATCGATCAGTTAGGAGCTGGCATGACTCTGGGTTGCATCAGGTTTATGCTTGTCCAATACAAATTACTTCTGAGTGGCTTTTGATTTACGCAGTGCGAATTTATAGACACTTTGCATTCTTTCCCTCCACCTGCCTGTGTGAATTTGTGGGGTCGGAAGGTGTCACATTCACTTCCCAAGGGATTAATTTCCTAGTTATTCAACAGGGACAAAGCGAGCAACAGCATCCTACGCACAGACCTGCCAACGAGCTCAGCCTTGACCTTCCTCTAGGGCAGAGCGGGTAACGCGTTCCCTCTGCTGTCACCTCTTTAACAGGGCACTGAGAAGGGTGAGTATCGGTGCTATTACCGCTCTTTCGCTAAGAAATGAACCTCAGATCTTTTACTCATTATTTGAACGAGTGACCTAAAGATAAAGACTTTGTATGCTTTTATTGAACCTTTGAGATATCCAGGTTCAGCATTTAAAATACATACTTATTTTCTATCCAGTACGTCCAGGACGCAGCAAATTGATGATACATTCATGGATTTTTGGGTTTTTTTCCAATAGCAAAGCTGGCCAGGGCAGTTCTCCTTGTCCATTGCCGCTCCCTCCCTACACCCCACCCTCTCCATTGTGTATCAACAACTCTTTGCGCAGCGAACCAGATTTAAAAATGGAGTGCCATGAAAAAATTATACAAGAGAACAAAGTGAGAGCTACGTAAGCCAGTCCTGATGCCAAAAGAAAAATATGTGCTACCATGTTCTTTGTTCATCCTCTACTAGTTCTGATGAAGCTGGGCCTAAGTATTTATAAATTCACTATACTGAATAGTACAGAAATCATTTTTACATTCCAAAGCTTGCAGGATAAATCTATATAATGAAGTAACAAATCATTCTGCAACTACAGTAAGCTTATCCTCTGTATGCAAACAACAAAACCCAAACAATAAACTATTACGTTGGTAGTGAGGAGGATGCAGCAACGTACAACAAGGACAGCAGGAGACTGACCTGAGTTCTGACTCAACTTTGTGCAAGTAATTTACAAGTGCTTCAATTTTTCCTTTAAAATGTAAGTAAAGAAAAAAATCACCTTTCATTGTTAAGAAGCTCTGAGCTCTGGAGGAGATGAAAGGAGTTATATAAGTGCAAATTACTGTGCTTACTCATTTATATTAAGAAAACGTCAGTTTTTCATTAAATGTTTTGCTTTGTTCAGAAGAATGAGATCCATATCTTGATGTAACAAACCTTATTCAGCCCACTCAAATGACCAGAATGTGTGATTCATTCTCTGTGTGCAGCAGCATTAAGCTTTGCAATAGCTTTGTCTGTGCCCCATAGTGAGATGGGCTGTGATCTCAAAGTCTGGCAGCCTAGGGCATGATTCGAGCTTGGATGGGAGATCTTTATGAACGCACGTTATATAGTCTTTTTGCTTCAGCAGGTGTCACATTTCCTTGAGTCAGTATTGAATTAAGACCTTAATTTGGCATTAGGAAGCAGTGTGCTTTTGGAGGTGTCCTTTACCCAATAATAAAGTAATGGGCTGACTTCATTTTCTGCAGCGGTGTTTTATGAGGGATACATGTGGGGCTTATAACCCTCATTAGCTGCAAAGCAACATCACGTACTTGTTCTCCTTTAGAGAAACACCAAATATTACAAGGTCTTGTCTTAACTACTTTATCTTATCTTAATCCTCTTGGAAAAAATAGGGTTTGTACACCTCCTGGCTGTAAGACTAGCTAGCCTGCTAATTCTTACACAGTGTGCCTGGCCAGCCTGTTGCTCAGTGTTTCAGAGGTCGATATCCGTTCTATCTCGGTCTATGCCATTTTTATTGCTGCCTTTCATCTCCATTCCTATCGGCAAACCTTAGATTTGTTCCTCCCTAATCTGCTTTGATGTAACATCGTCTACTACCTGACTCACCAGTTAGCATCCACTGTCAGATAACATCCTGTTCTCAGTGCAGCTGTTTCCAGCTGTCTGAAGTAGGATTATCTATAGGGACAGCCCAGAAACATTTGTGGACTGTGCATTCCAAGTAATAGCATGTTGCCTACACATACATACTTTCATTTACTATTCAGCATCCTTTAATGTGATGAACAGTAATATTGCCAACAGTAAAAATGAGCTGTACTTACTAGAATGGGGACAAGAGATCGAAAAATTGAGCAGAGAACTCCTCCACACCAGTTACAAAGCACTAAAGACAGAGCAGCAGGAAGGGGAAAATAGTCTCAACCTACCTGAAGTAGGTTTGAACCTACTTTGTGACCAGCCCCATCCAGATGCTTATCTCGACCCTAGTGCATCAGAATAGCCTCAGAGCTGCTGACATCAGCTGCTCACAGCTGAGAGGAGTCAATCTACCCTCACTGGTGAGGTCCTGATAACTTAAGATGTGCCCATTGGGCCGGCGACAGAAAAACAACCTAGAAGCAGGGTGGTAGCTCTGGATCACCTGCAAATCCAGCAGTGGAGGGAGATGCTCTGAGGGGACAGACACATCACACAGGGGAGTCACAAGTAGAAGGTTGTAAAGCAGTCTGTATCTGGCCTATAAATCTCTAATGCAACAAGTGTTTCAGGAAAAAAATGTCATAGAAACGTAATGCATTGTCAGGTTTCATCCAGTGTTACTTGATTTCTCATTTTTCCGTTGTTTATGTTGTAAAAGGTAGTAGATGTGCTCAGTATGCTAACAAGTAATTAATATCTGCTTGTAATTTCCAGTGACTTGCTTTTGGCATCCAAAAGCACATCCTGTTCCATGAGTTCTAGCAAGTATACATATTACCAAAGACTTCCCTATAGAAAGCTTGTTTATCGGAACAAATAACGCTTAGCTGCTTAACACTTGCTCTGCAAGTTGTTGAGCTTGCTAGTTCTTTCATATGAAGCTCAAGAGAGGTATAAAATCAAACCTAACAAAGGCCAAACACCTGCAAAGCGTTCAGTGTCTGTTAAACCAGTGGTATTGACGTAGCCTCCTCTGGATCCACTGGTGAGGCCTTTGCAAAGACATCAGCTTTCCTCCCTTAGGCTTGCGAAATATTTATATGCTTATGACTGACGGCTTCCTCGAGATGCTTAGATGAAAATTAACAAAACTATCCATTACAGGATTTTCTAAATTTTGCATGACTGTACGTCTCACTTCTGAGATTGGACAGAGGATTTATGCTTGAGCTTTGAACCCCAGTATGGGAGATTATGTTTGGCTGTGCCAGTGATGATGTATGTCATCACAAAGGATTTTGAACACGAATTACATCAGTGGTGAATTTAAACAGATCTTTCAAAAGGATAAATGGAGATAAATATACGAAGGAATATTGCCATGCACCTCAGTTGCATGGAGATCTAAGTCTGGAGTTATAAATGAAGTTCTGTATCAGTTGCCATCTGAAATGGATTCTGAACTGAATCCAAATCCCAGAGAAGGCTTCACCTTGTCCTCCCCCACGTCTGCCTTTGTGTCTGAAATTTTTTGGAGTCAGAAAGCAAGTCTCAGCATCCTTGAACCGAAGGCTATGTCCTGAATAGACTTCAGACTCAAACTCCTTACCCCAGAACAGCAGCGCTATGAATGCTGAGTCCATCTGCCAGAAATACCACCAGAGCAAATTGGGATTGCTTCTATCAGTCGCAGGCTGCGGCTTATTTATGGCAGTTTAAACTGATCATGAAATTACAGCATTTTTAAAAATTTAGTCTTCAGGAGCTGTAAAGTGAAATAATTGTATTGCATGAGTCAGGTAAATGGTTTGATAATGATCTAAATAGCTGAGCTTTGGATCAAGACTATAAGTTTTTTTAAGAAATTGAGATAACAAGTTTCAGTTCAGCAGGGTGAAATAGGTATGAGTGCAAACACCTAAATGAGTCCTAGAAACAGCCCTGTCCCAGGGCAGGAGTTGTAAGTCTTCACAGGCCAAGTGACTCACCAAGCAGGAAGTCTGAGGATCTCCCGTCCATGACTGAAATTGCTGCATACGTTGACAGTTGTTGAGCACAGTTGCAAGTTGTGAAGCTATTAAGTTGATCCCCTCTGCCAAACATTTTGGACACATTTTGCGCTAAAAAAAAATAATTGTCCTTAGAAGAGAAGCCTGAGGCCATCTGATGTGGTTAAAAAATAGTTTGTAAGCACATGCACATGCCACTTCACTGACTTCTCTTTCATTCTTACTGCCAGCAGGAAGTTGTCAAATCAGTATGATTCAAACATACCAGTTCACGGACTTGCGGGGTTTATATTTTTATTAGGAATACATATGTGTGCTCCTTTGTCCTCTCCTTAGTTCATTTTTTTTTCACAGTAGGAATTCTCTCAGCATATTTGGCGTGGAGGCACATCGGCACAGTACCACCTCCAGTGAGCACCAAGAGGCTTTCCAACATGAACCTGATGAATCCGCAGGACTGGAAAAAAATAAATGTGAGAGGGGAAGCGCGGTTCTGTTTCATCGTGCCTCCCGCTTTGCAGATCATTTCCCAGGCAGCTGTTTCCAAGAGGCTGCTTGCCCCATCTCCCCCGCTGCCGGGGCGCCTGTGCCAGGCTGGCTCTGCGGCTCCCGGAGCACCGGCCTCCTGCCGGGGCATCCCCGCCGGGCTGGGGCGGTCGGGGGGACGGCGGTAATTACTCATTAGCAGAAAGGGAAACGTCCATGGAGAGACCGCTTTGCAGCGATTCTTTGCCTTGGGGATGTCCTGTAGCAGTCACCGCACTGGAGGCCTAATTTATCGCCGCCCTTAGGATAAGTATTTCTGCCACGGGAATGATGGTTGCTCCCTGCAGGTCCCAAGAGAAAATGGAGAAGACGGGCACCAGCTTCATCTTTAGTCAGTTCTTCAGTGTGTCACCACGCTCAGTGTGCGTTTCTCTGCCGGAACAGCCCTTGGGCACTTCTGAAAATTTCAAGTCAGTCACTTCCCCGTGCTTTGCTGGGGCTTTTTGTTTGCAGTCTGGTATTGCCGCTCCATTCTTTGTATTGTTTACTGCAGCGAGTGGAAAAGGCATGTTACCCTGCAAGCTAAAGGTGGCGCGGGCTGTTCTCAACAACATCGCTTTAACATAAACCTATACAGATAGAGGTTTTGTTATTTTGTTTTGAGCTGCAGGGAACTTTCCTGGTTTTGCTGCTGCTGCTGCTGCTCCAAAGCGTGCAGCTCTCTGAAATGGCTGTCTGCCTGCTAGAAGCTTGCACTCAGGAGACGGGAACTGGCATTTAACAGTCATTCCAGTACAAGACTTTAAAGGAAAAGGTGCTTTTTATTCTCATTTTCACATACAGCTTTTTATTTGCCCTCCCAGACTGAAGAAAAGGTTAAAATTAGAGAACTGCAAGGCAAACATGCCACTTCACTTGCATGAATGCTGTATTATGCTTCCATCACTCACAACAGACATTTTTCTCTTGACCGCCTCACATGAAGACCTACTAGAAAATAAATGACTGGCACTTTTTTTGGAAATGTTTTTGGTTTTGTTTTTGCTTGTGTTTTCTTCTTAATGGGGAAAGGAGGATAGAAAGAGGGAAATAAAAATGAGTCAGAAAATGATGAATGACATCTAAATGAGTTGCATGGGAAAGTTAGAAAGTTCCAAAAATACGGGCACTGAATTAGGATCACATGTGTTAAGAAGTAAGTGTAATAGAATTGAAGCAAGATGTAGATTAGAAGTTCACATTTCTGGGGTATAACACAAAGGAAATTATAAGCGAAACAAAGATTTGAGGAGACAGCAATGCACGTTACAGTCAATATCGCTTGAAGAGACAGAAAATGAACAGCTAGGCTGGGTTTGTTTGGACTGAGGTAAAGAAAGAAAGAAAGTGGTTTCTGATTGTGGTATGCCTTCCACAGGAATGCAGACAATTGAGGATCTGAAAAAGCTGCTACACTGATGACATGGCAGGAGGATTAAAAAAAAAAAATGCTGTATTCTATTTGCCTGTCTTTGCCACTGAGTGCATAAGCCCTGGCTGATCCCTTGACTGCACAGCTTCAACGCAGCTGTGAAAGGTGCAGGAGGAAAACAAGCCTGGGCTCTGAAAACACATGAACTGTTCAGGGGGCACATGCAAAACAATGAATCAGATATTTTTTTAAGTGAGAAAAAGCACCATTGGTCGGGGCAGGGAATGACTTTCATTTATTTCATTGCTGGCTGACAGTTCTGTTTAATCTATGGTTAATGTAAAACCTTTAGACAATATTTTCAATTTTAGGTGCTTAAATGAAGGCTTTTAAGTCCATTTTCAGCACAGAAATGAAGGAGGCCTCGTTTTCAAAGGCAATGACTTCAGTGAGGTTTATTGGTGCTCTGTCAGTTCCCAGCTCGCTGCCAAAATATGGATTTAGGAGCCCAGCCATAGTCAGCCAAGTACAAAAAGTCTGGCCACAAAATCTACTGCTGGAGTCTGGGTGGGTGCCTTAAGAGTTTAGAGCAAAGCTTTGGAGAAAAACATGATAACGACTTTTTTGTTGTCGTTGAACTAGCTGGGCTGATTTAGATGGTTATTTTATGTGTGTGTTACACCACTGTATCAGTACGTGGGTGTGCAGCAAAACTCCGATCGTTCACAGTTCCTCTGAACAGCTGGGTTTTCTCTCATCCCCCACGAAGTCACCTTAAAACTTCGGCTTTTTAAAAACCTAGGATGCATCTGAGAGAGAAATTAGTCACTATCATGCCACGGTCCAGCCGCACCAGCGAGTCTCAGGGCAGCGGGGGCACTGCGGTGCACCGAGCAATGCCGGCTGGAGAAGACAAACCTCGGGGCAGTGTTCCCCAATACAGGGCTCCATCCCCAAGCCAGCCTGCTTCTCACACAGCTCTCGTTTCCCTCTCCTCGTGTAAAGCCCGCTGAGATGCGTCAGCAGGAAAGAGATAAACTTGCCCATAAAACGCAAGGCGCTTTCTTCCCTGAGAGACGGTCAAAATGACTTAGTCACTGCCCTTGCTCTGTGTGGTGTCTGGCACAGGAAACCGTGCTGCGAGGGGGCAGGAGAAGGGAGAGGGGCGAAGCAAAGGGATCTGTAAAGTTTTCACCTGTTTGAAGTTTGTGCCCCTGTGAACACAATGTGTGGCAAATCCTAGGACTGCCTACGTTGCTTCTTTTTAATATATTCCCTTAAATATTCCTTTGTTTGTCTATATATAGGCGAGCTACAAACAGGGAGTAAATTAAATGGCTGTTTTGTTTCTTGAATTTCATTTTATTTGCACTGCTCCCTGGAAAATAAAAGTTCCTGTAGGCTTCCTTTCTAACCAGAAGGCAAAAGTCTTTTACGATATTGACTCATTGACAAATTAAGTGAAAATATTATAGGGAAAAAACAAAAAAAACCAACAAAAAAAAACCCCCAGAAAACCCCAAACAAACCCAAAACTGAAAACCCAGAATAGATGAAGTATCATTTAGTTCTTCTGAGACAACTGCCATTAATTTATTCTAACCCATTAAACTTTGGCTTGTTAAAAACCTAGGATGCATATATTTGTGAGAAAAATTAGATTATCACTCCGTGTTGACTCGTGACTTTTTCACATCATTGGCACAAACCTTCAGTTGAAAAAAAAATTATGAAGCTTCTTTTACAGGTATTTCTAAAGTGTATATGAAAGCAGTGTCCATTTCAATACTTTTAAATATTAATCAGTCTGAAAATCATCAAAGAACATTCAGCCAGTTAAAGTCAACAGTAGGTATCCCGAGGGATGAAAGAAAAAAAAAAAAAAAAAAAAATTGGTCCTTGGTAGACAAGGAGCATTGCACGCACTGTTATTCTCTGGCAAATTATGAGATGATACCTTACTTACAGGTTCCTAGCAACACTATAAAGGACCTCATGAGAGTTATGAAGCCAGCTGCAGAACTGCCTTATCGAGCATGATGTATTGGATCAATGAAAAGCTGGCAGCCTTCATACTACAGATTACACCGGTGTTGCTGCATCTGGGTGCGACTTCTGCGATCCTTTAAAGGTCCGGATTAACATATTGCTTTTACCTATCAGCATTTGAGCATCTCTTTGTGAAAGGGGCTGGAGAAAGTGAAGAGGACCAGCAAAAGAGAACAAAGTCGTCTGAAGAGCACATATAATTGTCCTGTAAGTAGCCGATAGAGGCTTTTGAGAGAGACATAGTCCACACAAGTGCATTAAAAGCCACGCTGAATATCCTTCAGTGTAACTAGCTGCAGGATGAATTTAAGTACCAGTTGAATAGGCGGTTAGCCAGGACGTGATATCCATGTTTGAATCCCTGGATTAATCCTGCAGTTTACATGAGGCAATCCCTGAGGTCCACTTTGTAACTATTTCTCATCATCCAAGGATTTCCTTTGGATTAATTAAAAGATTAATGTCTGGAAATCCTTTGAATTTCCTTTCAGCAGCATAAGGAAGCAGTGAAGTTATTTGCCCAATTAAACATCTCCATTTGATTTTCCACACTTCTTTTAAAAGTGGTGATTTGGTAACACAGATGAATGAATATTGATGACAATTGTCCACCCTTCCTTGGATTATCTGTGCTTCATCCTCAGATGCTGCTGTTACGATGACTTGGGATTTTATTTGTATTTAAACTTATGTAAATGGAGGTGCAAATTGGACACGGTTTTGCAGCTCCTGACATGCAGCCTCTAAAACCCTCATTCCAGAGATGCTTCTCGTTAAATGCACAAATGTGAACAACTTGCTTTTCACAAAGTCCTCCCTAGACACTGAACTACCTCTCTCCTTCACCAGTTTCTCCCAGAGGATCTTTCAAACAGCTGACCACTTAAAAATCCTGCTATTGTCCCTACCTGCTACAAATCACTTAGCCAACTTTGAACCGAAACCAGAGTCTTTTCACTGGATTATGCATTGCAAAAGGCTTTGGATTATTTTGTATGACTGGACTCCTTATTTATAACAAGAAGATTATGGTATTAAACAATAAAGAATTTCTGGACTCATGAGGGTTCAGATCTTTTAATTAATTTTGCTAAAAACTTCAGGATAGAAGGGTCTTGATAATCTTCTAGTGCAATTGATACCATAGTAATTGGTACATTTCTGAACACTTTTAAAATACTATGTGCAACCCCTCTGCTACTCAAGGTAGCAAAACAAGTCACACTTACTTATACTGTGTAGATACTGACTGCCGCACCGAGGCTTCTTAACTTGGCTACTAGTTAAAAAAGACACAGTTGAGAACTGATAAATTTTAGCACTAGTTATTACTGTGTTGTTATCAGCATTTACATACAGCTGGCTGTCACAATTTTTCCATTTATTCATGGTTATTTACCCATGGGATGGGTAAATCAGATGAAATTCACAGTGGTAGAAAAGGGTAGCCAGTGAGAAATTCATCACACTGGAGTTTCCACAAGCATCAGACTGATGAAGCTTCATTTTCTGTGAAGTGTTGTCTCCTGGTTGACTGTCTTTGGCTTTTTCATTCTGAGCTCAAGGTGAAATTTCTGCCATAGACGGACATTTATCACACTCTCCGATGTGTGCATTCTCACGTTCATAATAAGATAGGAGCTTAAATGGTAGCATTTACCATAAAAAGGCACAAAAAGGGTCTTGTTCACCTCTGTAAGCACTTATTTCCTTTACAGTTGTAGGAATTGAACTATCTTTTAAGCCTGTATCTCTCTATCAAATGTTATTGAAATTGGACGACTAGTTCAAATCTACTCAATGGAGGGAAAGATGCAGTAGGATTATATTATCCTGTTTCCACAGAAAACAGAACTAAAAATTCAGTGGCCTAGTTTATACCAGTGGTACAGATTAATTATGTTCGAGGTGTATGATCCTGATGCGGTGAGGAATAGAAGGTGCTGGAGTCAGACATGGTGTGAGTGAGGGGAGAGGAGGAAATCTGCGATGGCCCATACAGACAGGCTTGTATCCACCCACAGGGCTACGAGGAAGCATGCAGGTCTCTGTGGCTCAGGTGATATTTGTGAGCCAAAGTTTTTTTCTGTCTTTTCCGCAGCACAAACTGTCAGAAGAGACATTAGAGGAAGAATTAAAGGAGATCAAACAGGCAAACGAGGAACTGGTTGGGAGTGAATGCAGTCAAGGGCTGCTTATACACAATGTGATTAAATTGGTACCCACAAAGGGATAAGTACTTGAGTAGTGGCAGGAAAGGATTTTTTTTTTTTTTTTTCAGATGGAATAAATGCAGATGTTCTCCAAGAAAGCTGACCACTTTATGTATAGCTCCACTGAACACAGCTCATGGCCCCTTGCCCCATAGGAGCTTTGGTCCAGCCTTTGCTTTAATGAATTTGGCCCACCCAGGCCAGCAACCTGGAGAAATTCCTATTTCCTTGTAGCAGCTTGCTGCTACACCATGCAGTCTACATTGCCTCACAATGTCTTCTTTTGCTTTAATAGCCAGCGACCTTGGAGTGATTTCAACTGCAAGTAACTTCTGGGGCTTATCAGACAAGGAACGGTGTGGAGAATAATAAAACTGTTACTGTACTTGATACTCTGAGAACTGCAGGTCAGTCTCACCTCCAGTGAGGCAACTAACTACCTTCTCGTGAAAAACAACAGCAGCTCCCTTCCCTGAGACAAGGATCCATGCTTTGAGAACAGATGGTGCTACTTTTTATGCCAAGCATTCTGCACTTCACTATTTATTAAATTGGCCAGAGAAGACCGTAAGACCAGCTCTCAAATAATACACATGAGCCGTGACGTGTGCACTGTTCACACTGAAACCCCATTTACTCTGAGGACCTTTTTGCTGGTAAGGAGTGGAATATGCACGTGACTGGAAATCAGGCCCTCTGAAATCAGGCCCTCCAGCTGATTTGTTTTTAACTCTGTTTCTGTTTTATTCCTCAATGCCTTTTTATTTAAATAATTTCTAGAAGATCACGGCAATTTCTTTATTATGCCCCCAGTACAGATGGTGTTGGTGTCTAAAGCTCATGGAAAGGAAGCACTACTGCTTTGACTTCATGTCTTTCTGGCATCCCCTTCGAATCCCTCCTGTGACTTAGGTATATAGTTCTTCATGATTGCTCTACTTCCTCCTAAAATGAGTGCCAAAACTCCTATGTCTTCAACACTGGTATGCCTGTAGCTTCCAGCAGAGTAGAAAGCAAACCTTCTAGCTTTCCCTTGACTCATCTCCCCAGTAGTGACCCAACACACCAAAGTCTGGGACACCCACATGGGTTACAGATATTTGCTGTTCTAGAGGGAGCAATTGAGACATTTAGATGCTTGGTATTTCTTAGGATTCAGCCTAGTTGCTACCATATTAATCTTCTCAATTTCAGTCGCCTTTGCAGCACTATAATATACTACAGTATTGTGATCCACAGGAAAAAAGAGGCCGAACTGGGACAATCTCTGTGAAGGTACAGTTTCTGGTAAGAACAATTCCTGTTATTGATTTTGGCTATTTGATATTTTTGCGTTTCAGAGATTGCTCTGAAAGGAAAGTACAAGCCTGGAATAGAAGTTTAAAGCACTTCACAATGGCCTCAAGTACTCCACAAATCCAATTTTGCATAACCTGTAATCACTGTCTACAAGGGGGCCTTATTCTGCCCTCAGCTGTGGAAAATCACATACCGTGTTTCTTTACAAATGCCTGCAGTCACAGTAGCCAGGCTCCTGAGAGAGGCAATACAAGCCACAGGCACTGGAGCTCTGGCCCGTGCACGTTGATTGCCAAAAGATGGAAATTGTTTAACGGAACCTATGCCCTCTGACCACATTTGCATTCACTGCCTAGGCTTCTCTCCTTTTTCCTTTTTTTGTCCAAAGAAAAAATAATTCTGCCTTGTGTTGCATTAAATAACATGTTTGCGTTTTCAGTTCGAAGACTGGACAAACTAGCTCCTTAAGTAAAGGGATCCCAAGCCTACAAAGAACAAAGTGGCTAAGAAAATGTTAAGTTAGGGAAGTTGTTTAGTGGTCAAAGTCCTAGATTTACAAGCCAGTGGGTCCTGCGTAATCAAATCAGGTCTCCTGCAGTTGGTTCCAACGTCACCTCGGCAGGCAGGTTTGAGGACCTGCAGGACGGGTTTATGGAAAGTCCACCATCTCTGGAAAGGGCATGCACCAGTGGGAGGGCAGGGAGAGGAACCAGCTGAGCTAGTACGGAAGCAGTAGAGGAGCTCTGACTTAAGAGCGCTCATTTTGCTTTCCGTGCTGCTGGAAGCCATGCTTATTTCAGAGCTGTTAGTCCTCACTAGCCAGAAGACTTCAGGGCATCAGTTCTTCTTTCTTCAGATCCTGACTAATGCACAGACAGAGCATTGGAGAGCACACTTGTTAAAAGGAAAAAATATGTACTGGGATGTTGGCATAGGGCTGGGGTCACATGGGGAAACAAATCTTCCAAACAGGACAATCAGTTGCTGCCCAGTGGCGATGGGGTGTCTGTTGCAAGGGTCCTTGCAAGCAACATCTTCAGCTGGAACAGGAGAGACCCCTCAAACCACTGTTTTGCTAAGTTCTTATAATCCAGCAGGCCATCGTCCTACAGGCACAGCACAGCACGTGCATACTTCATCACTACTCATACACCTCAGCTACATAAAAGCCATCTCTTAAATATCCTAGCTACAGACATAAGACTGTCCCACATGGCCATTTCTGGAGGAATGGTTTCTATTGACTATTTACAGATGTTGTATCTACGTACAATCCAATCACTTCTGCAGCAGCGACACTTTGGGACACTCCATCCAGGATGTTAATAAACACATTTAGGCAAAGAAATTAGACAAGACACTAGCAGGAGTTTCCTCAGGGGCAATTTCTAGAACTGTCCAAAATTCCCACCAGGTGGGCTCCTGTAACAATCAGCCAGCTACTCTATTACAGGCATAGCCCTGCTACCCACCTACACCACAATTACAACTAAAGAACAAGCTTGATTTTCCTATTTATAACTCACAACTTAAGTCTCATAGTTCTTGCCACACCTAGCTGTCTTGAGCGTGGGACGGAGAAGATGTGGAATATTTTTCTTGCTCTTGATGATAAATCCTTTTCTGAAGGCGAATGTCTCTTTTGCAAAGAATTTTTTTCGGACAAAGCTGAGGGTGATCACTCAGATATTGTCTGCCCTCCTTCTAGATAGTGGTGGGTACTGAACTCTGAGCTGCAAGTTGAAATATGGTTTCTGACTTCTGTATTTTGAAGGGAAAATACCAGTTCTAGCATACCTGTTATTTCCTCTACTTTGAGAAAAGTAAGAATTGAGAGCATGATCTGAACTTCCATTAGGCTGCTTTAATTAAAAACATATTGAATCTTTCAAGTCTCAGCAAGGCTGAAAGAAAACTCAAATTCAGTCTGATCATTTTTCTACTGGAAATAAGATTTATTAGGATGAAGTTAGCTTCTTCATATTTGAGAATTACAGTATCCTATAAAGTCTATTACTCTTGACACTCATATTTCATAATGAGTACTTTTCTAAAAAAAGCCATCCAGAAAATTGTCTGGAGAGAGAGGGAGAGGGAAAGGAGAGGGAGGGGAGGGGAGGGGAGGGGAGGGGAGGGGAGGGGAAGGGAAGGGAAGGGAAGGGAAGGGAAGGGAAGGGAAGGGAGAAGGCATTTTCCATATATTTCAATGTAATATCACTTCTTAGAATCGTGGAATCATAGAATGGTTTGGGTTGGAAGGGACCTTAATGATCATCTAGTTCCAACCCCAGATCATCTAGTTTTAACCCCAGAAAACTACAGCAAACAACTTCCAGCAAAACTACACTGTTTTGCACTGAATGAGAATCTAAACCGATATGACTCAATCAGTACCTAAACCCCTGATTCAGTACCTGAAAACCCAAAAAGCTGAGCACTCACTGATCCTGGCACTTTCTTTTTTTATATGCCTGTATGTAAAACAGTCGTTAAAGGTTTTATGGTAGTGCATTTACTTCTTCCTCTCCAAATAATGACATTTCCATAGTAATCTTTCTTATCTTCAAAGCTTTTATCCCAGCTTTACAGAATTTCTACTGTACAACAGCAGCGTTCACCGAAAGCTATCAGCAATGCTGTAACTCATCTGTAGATATTCCAGTAAAAGTTCTTTGGGACAGTCACCTTCTAACATGAGAAGAAACATGTAGGGAGTGGGAAAATTATACAAACCTCTTCCCTTGGATCCAGATTCTGCAACACCTTCAATATTGACCAACTGACACACAAATGTACAGTGTTTGCTTCGCCAGTGGAAATGATCTGCAACTTACAAAATCAGATACCATGTTTTAATATTAGAGTGGCTCAAGTAATACAGATGTAGCCAGATAACAGTCCTTATTTCCAAATTATATGATTGCTTTATATCAAAACAATGTAAAATGTTTACTTACAAAGTCTTAACCATAGGTGTTCAGACAGCTTTGTCGTTTTACATGAATGTTCATCAGAATGTCCAATAGCATTCCCAGAAGATTAGTGACAGTTTACTCTATGGTTAACTAATAAAGTATTAAAATAAATTGCTGAACTCAAAATAAACACTAGGGGAACATACTTCAGTGAGAAGCATGTCATCTGACTGGATGAAAAGATTGCTGGTACAGTTTATGGGGAATAACTCCCTTTCATTCTTTCTTCCTGCAGCTATCACCTTCCGTGCAGTCCAACAGCCTGTGTACAGTGTAACATGCTGGTCGTGACGTCAGCTTCTTGTTTTTAATGATTGCCAACATCATATGATGGGATCCATGCATTCACTGAAAATACAAGCCTATTGGAAGTGATTCTTATCTCACATTAATTGTTCAGCAACATAGTCATACAAGAAGAAATCAATTAAAGTGATATACCTCACTTTCTAAACACGTCTGCGTTTGCCCAGCTATTAAGAAATTATATTCAGGGATTTATTAAATCGCTTCAGGTAACAAGATGAAGTTTGGTGGAATGAATAGACATGATATCAGTAAAACACAGCAGACCTTAATGTGTATCTGAAAAGACTCTTTTTATTATTTCAATGTTTGTATTCTTTGAATAAACTTTTTCTTATTATATGGTTTATATTCAAGATTGGTGTAAGTGAAGGATATCAGAGTCCTAACTAGCTAGCTGCCTTAACTAACATTCTTTCACCAAGCTTTTAGTTTCTGTTTTTCTGCCCTTGTTATAACAAACATCTTCACATGTGAAGTAATAAAATGCTGTACATTCCTATGGACAAAACCAGAGCTTTAAAAAAGCTCAGAAAAGATTTTGCACAGTTCACATGTCAGACAAACTTGTAAAGGCTCAAATTGCAAAGATCAGAAATTCCTAGAGGTCTGTACATACGCACTCACTAAAGTTGTCAGTAATTCCTGAGTAATATTGGTACAATGTTGTACAGGCACAGAGGAAACAATGAGCAGTTTATAAAAATCTCCTTTACTAGAGTCTGAGAAGACAAAAGCAAGCAAAGACAATGAGAAGCTGGCATGCAGATTCCAAAGCTATTTCAGCCATGGGAACGCAAAGGGGTCACTCTTGTTTTTCAGTCCGATGTAATGAAGTGACTCATAATACACAGACCAAGTACGAATTAGCATGCTATTACAATGACATGGATACTGCAAATGTGAGAATTATACACAAATGTTATTAGGTGAAAGAGGAATCTCAAATTACGTCACTTTTATCTGCAAAATAAATGTGAGCGTGTGCATATGTGCATCATGTGCAGCCTCCATCCCTCTGACTTCTAGCACAGAAAAGCTTAAACGTAATTTATTTTTTCTTATACTAGCTTACTTTGTGCTCCCCCCACCAAATTCCTGCAGAAAGGTGGAAAAGGAAGTTCCATCGAGAAAATCCAGTCACATTAAACTGAACGGTGAATAGGAGTGATTTTCATCTAGCAAAGAATTTACCAGAAGGAGGTTTACTTTCCGTAGGAACCAGTTCTGCAGCAAATATCATTCAAATGTTAATTGGGGGGGGGGGGTGGGGGCAGAGGGGGCACTCTCTTTGCTATGACTACACTAAGTTGTAGGAGTGCTTCAAAAATTACGGTCCATTGTAGATCTGAGGTCCTAGATGTCCCCGCCATGGAGTCTTCAGCTTTGTCTCTGTTCTGGCCCTCGGGTGTCAGGCACCCCGTCCTCCCCGGCAGCACCGCTGCGCGAGGTGACCTGCCACAAACTCCCGCACTTCCACGCTGCTGGAAGTATTGCAGATATCATTGCTGCTGCACACTGCATAAGCGGCTTTGTACAGCTCCTGGGTCTCGGTGAATGGCAAGATAATAAAGTGTTTTTCTATAGAGTGCTTGAGTGTGCACTTATACTTCCTTCGCTTACTCTGAAGTCCTGGACAGAACTGTGATATAACTGATGGCGATGGCAATGGAAATTACAGTCTGGATAGAACTTAAAATATCCGAGATGATAGAAATTATGTTTGTTACCGATGTGGCTTCAAAATTATATCAATATGGTTTCAAAGGTGCGATAAATATCAAGATTAACTCTAATACTTAAACTCTAATGCCTGCAATGGCTTTTTAGGTCTGTTTTTTTAGCACAAGGATTGTGAAAGGAACATAAACCAAATTCTTGAACTGCACTTCTTTCTCTCATACATATGGGCATTAAGCGGCACTAGACACTGAATTTCATCTTCAAACTGGTTATTTTGTAATTTGGCCACATACTACTTCATCATGTGGAACACAAATTCGATAGTTTTTACATAGGTATTCACCATAATATTTATGATTAAAACAACTTATTTTCACCTGCCATCACTGTATGGCAATTTGCAATTCTATTCAGTCAGTACTTTGAACAGTAAGAAACCATTTAAAGAATTTTTTAAAAAAAATTAATATTACTTAAATAATAAAGATTTTAGCTGCTATGCATAACAAGTAATGACCCAAATTGCAATAATGATAATAAGCATCTGAGGTGATGCACATAACAGAATGATTTTAATGTACCTCGTCACAATACAGATTTGGCATGAATTCTGGAGGCAATATGGCATCTATTTAAACATTATCATTCTCTACTTTTTTTTTTTCTAGGTCCACCTTTTAGGCTCCTGAGTAAGCAGTGACCATAAATAGTAACAGGATAAAAGATTTCAGAGCACACTTAAGTAGCTACAATAAATTCAACCAGGACATCTTTCTGAGTCAATACTTAATTAATTCTTAATCATGGCAACAGGATATCTTTTCTGTTTAAGTTGCCATGCTTTCCAAACAAGTTTGTCCAAAGAACTCAAGCTTATGATCACCAATGATCATAAAAATACCTAATAAATTAATTACAAGAATAAATCCCAATATTCTGGTTAAATCCTGTTTTAGAAAAATATGTTTCCATTAATTCCTCTCAGATTTTCCATTGGGTCTTTATTTTTCACTACCTCTTTTATAAAAAATATCTCAACCATGCCACCCCTTTCCGACGCCCTAGTCCTAACTCTGCTAAGTTGATCTCATAACTTAGAAGAAAACTGCTGAGGACATAGACACCTGTGAAACATCACCATGTTTGATTGTAAATGTCTTTATTATTGTTATGTTACTTTTTGTTAGTTTCTTTGGTAATTAGTGCTTCTTCTTCAGCAAAATATGGCTGCACTTTACCAGAATGTTAAGACATCTCATTGTTCATCTCAGTATATTGAGACCAATCTTAACTGTTGTAAAATGGGGGAAATGTTCCCTTTTGTCACATCCAGAAAAGCTGTTAAAACAGCCAGTGAAGTCAGTTACTACTGATTCACTACTGTTCGATACGGATACAAAATTTTCATAATAACCTGACAAGTGTTACGTGGCTCAGGTTCAGGAACTACAACTCAGTGTCGTGTCAGAAGTTCTTGTGTACGGCACTGAGCTGGAAAGGAAATCAGTGGGAGGTCAATAAAAAATTACTGTGATTGTATGTCAATGTGTAGGTCTCCAAAATGTTAATCTCTTGTGAAGTTCATCCTCCAGTGGAACTAAAAGGTTTGTTAAGTGGATTAAAAACGTAGGGGTATGTTTTGTAAATTACTTCCCTAGTGGGGTGCCAGAAAACAGAGAAAACACCATCCAGAATTCACATTTGAGATGGATGCCTCTGAAGGGAGAAGTCTTAGAGTGGAAAATGGGTTTGTAGCACCATTTTTATAATTAGTTAGGGGCAAATCTCAGGAAAGAGTGATTTTAGACATGAACTCATGTGCATGCATATGGTTATGTCCTCATACACCTGGAGAGAATAGTACCAGCACACATCATTATACCAGCATCCAGACAAGCCTGTGTGTCCTTTAGAGCCCGACCCCCCTGAAGGTGTGTCATTTTAAAAGATGCATATGCAAAAGCCGCATATACATAGTTATGTTTGGGATTCATGTCAGAGAAAACCTCAGCAGGAGGAAGACTGATAGTTATTAGAGCCTCCAAGGTTGCAACACCAGGCTGTCAGTCACTTCTTGTGAAGTTCATGAAAATGTTGGTCTCAATATCTTCCCTGGATGATAACGGTGTTTATGCTCTAGCAGGACAGCAAAATAAGAAAAAAAACCCCACAGAGTCTAACTTCAGTTAAGTGGAAATATGTAAGCACATTCAGAGTTTCCGAAAGGTAGTCACTGCGTTGCTTCTGCATCTGAGAAAACAGCAGTCACTTTAGGCAATTAGCGGAGTCAGTACTCCACTACAGAATTGCTCAAAGATTCAGCGCTGGGAACCAGATGGAACAAAATCCTGCACTTTCCCTTCTGCAGCTGGCCCGAGCTCGGTCGGGTTGGTTACACGCACGGTGCCTACAACTGGCATTACAGCACAGTCAACAACGCGCATACCTCGTAGAGACCGAAGAGAGTTGTAACATAGTTAGTCAAAGAGTGTTCAATATCCCTTCCCTTTATCTTGTAAGTCACTGTGCTAGTTTTCAGTTAAAGTGTGCTCAAACACCTTTTGGTTTCCTTTGCACACCTGGCCTGAGGACACTAAGCTGGCCTCTGGTCACATAGTTTGCTCACATGCATAGTTCGTTCATGAGAAAAAGATCTAAATTTCATATGTAAATGACTTGCATAAAGTATGATGAGTCTTAGTCCAAAATACATTCACAAAGAGTGATCTTGCCTTTCCCTAATGTATATGCTTATTATGCAAATGCCTACACCCGAGCTAGTTAGCTCAGGCTTTCTAACTGTTCAAAGTGAGAAGCAGACACTTTTAAGGGTACGTTAATCTACCCTATTTTTGGTGTTCACTTTAGAATGAGATGAACTGCACCACAGAAATGCCTTTTCCTCTCCAGTGTCTATGAAGGAAATCCAGACGGGTGACAATAAATTTGCTTTTCATCAGATTACTCCCTCTATGCTTTTTAAGTCCAAGAACACCTTGTATATGATGCAAGACACTTCTTCTAGGTGTCCTTGGTGTCATTCTGAACCCGGGGGTCTTTATGCGATAATTTAGTGGACTTAGTTGGGTTTTTCTTATCCTGCTGTGATTTTTTTTGTCCTGGAGGGTTGTTTGGGGAGGCACTCCTTGTTAAATCACTGAATTCCTTAAAAAGTTATCATCTGTTACGTGACATCCACGAAGGCGTATAATATACTTCCAAGGGAGGTTGCCGTGACCTTCTGGAAGGAGGCTAGCCATAAGCTGTGTCCTCGTTGCCAAGCACCTCTGCAGGCTTTCCTAGCGGCAGCTGGATGTGGCATACGTAGGGGTGCAGCCCGTAGGTGGGAGAGCGTGGTTTCTATAGCCCTATGCTCTGCTTCGCCCCGCGGAGGAAGAATCTGCCTCAGCCACTCAAAGCCTGAAACCAGATCTGTTGTGTTGCTGGGGTTCCATCCATTAATTACCCTGAGGATTATGTTTAAAGGCCTTCAGCTGACTTTGGAAATGGTCCGGAGCCAGAGGAAGGAAAGAGGCATGAACCTCTCTCATTTGCAAAAGTCTGAAGCTAGTCAGTGTAAGATGCTACGCTTTACAACGCATGAATTTGACATCCTCACCTACAGCTGCAAATTCTGAGAATTACAGTAACCCTACATGGAGGTGAACAGTGCAAAAATAATTTTCTCTGTTTTTTTTAATTGGTCCAGTGAATTTTAATCACATAAAATATCAGAAAGTTACACATTTACACCAACATGAGTATTTTACTATCATTAGTTATCTACTCTGAATGAATCTGATTAACTACCAGCTGGATTTTATATGCAGAGCAACAAAGAAGTTCTTTTTGCTAGCAGGAGAGCTGTTTTTGAATGTTCACATTCTTGTTTGGCGTGATCTATGGGTAGTCCAGAATCCTGTAACAGGCAGGATTTTGCAGAAAATAGCTGGCTGCCTGATAGAGTCAAAAAGTAGCTGCTGCAGCAGTAAATCTCTGCCATAATTTTGCATAAAGGCATATCTAAATGGGGAAACTGAGCATTTTATTTTAGAAACACATATGAGAAATGAAAGTGTCACAAGTGACAAAAAATGGCTATTTCACCTGGGAAGGGATACATATAAAATCAAAGTATGCCATTAAATTGGATTCTATGATACATTTCAAAATGGGGAAAAAACCCAGCGGATTAATGTTGTTTGTATATTTTCAGCAGTCCTGCAGTCACCTTGTACTTAGCATTGGCCATGAAATGATGGCAGAATCAAACCTGGTAAATATTTATTTAGCTCTAAGGTATTAAGACTAATCCCTTCAGTTTTCCTCTCTGTTTTCCTTTCACACAAATGTGAAAAACTTGGCACATGCAAACTTTCATTCACTACTGATAACCCAAGGGGATATAGAGCCATTTCAGCTTACAGAGGTGCTTGCATAAGCAGTTACAAAATCATTGTATTTTTGCTGTAATATAGGAGAAAAGGCTTAACCTTTGCAGTGTGGTGGCTCTTAACTGACTGATGGAGCACAGGTCTTCTGTACAAAGGCCTGAACCCCTGAATCTTGTACTGAGGATTTCTGTGCTGCAACCAGGAGCCAACAGATGCTCGGTGGGGTTTCACTGGATCAGCTTTACATCAGTTCAGAAAAAAATAAGTGAAACAACATGGTCCAAATCCTTCTTTTCCTTTGCATCAGCACAGCTTCTTTAATAGTTAACACTTGTACTCCCTGGAATCGTGCCATGCATCTTAACTCTTCTTTGCCCAATTTATGAGATATGCGTGTTGCACTTCCATGCCAAAGCTCTGAAGTGGGGCTCTGCTGTGTTTCAAACACGTCTTCCAGATATCCACTTCTGAGTGCAACAAGCTTTCTGCTCCTGTAGCTTTCCCATTCTGCTTCTTCAGCAGATCTCCAAGACTGGAGGAAATAAAGCAAGCCCACCCCTTCCCTTATATCTAACTAAACAGGATGGCCTTAAGCCAGTATTTCAATGAACTCTCTGGGCTCTTGATGAGGTCCTTACCATGACAGTTTTTTTGCCTGCAAAGCTGCCTCATCATACCCTGTACGTCTTTCAAAGGATGGAATGAATTAAGCCAGGCCTCTTCAGACCCTGGACTCATTTCTTGCTGTAGTATACCTCAGTTCTCAGGACCTAGTTAGGCTAGTCTTGCATTCACACGTGGTGTAGCCACCTTTACTTCCTCGCGTTACCTGTGAACGTTGAAAAAACATATTAATTGCATTGTCACACCGTTATGGGGTTTTTTCCTTCCAAAATGTAACTGGATCTAAATTGATATGCATGCACTGGGTTATTGACACCTGCAGTCATTACTAATACAGCAGAGCAAATTATGATTCTTTTTAGTTAAATAATTGCAATAAAAATAAGGGGAAAAATATTTCTGAAATGGACTTTTGTGTGTGTTTTTCATTGAAATGTTGCATTATGTTCTCAGATTATGTACCTCTAATTATTTCTTCTTTAAAAAATATAGACCACTCGCCAATGAAAAATGTTTTTTGAAAGGAAAAGCCAAAATGATTCATTAAGAAAATGTCAAAATAAGCAGTTGGTGTTTCTGAAATGAAACATTTCAGGTCTTTTTATACTGCTTCCATATTTTTTCAGTCGTAATTATTTGCCAAATTACACTCTTTGGTGTGAACAATTTCGGCCACTTTAGAACCGTACTTTCAGTGACTTTTCCAGTAATTGAAAAAAAATTATCTATCCCTGCTGTTATAACAATAAAGTATGTAAAAATATTCACTGTAAAATGGAGCAGGAACAATAGAGAGTCATAAAAGATGAATAAAAAACAGTATTCTGCTCCGTGAAAGTAACCTAGTAGGCATTTCCCGAGCTGTCTACACTTAACAGCCGTGAGTATTCTATAGCTATATCTAAAAGCAAGCCTCCTAGCACCTCACGTAAAACTTTCCTTCATCTCCCAGGTAGAGGTTTCTTTTTCGCCCGAGTTCAATTCTGCATTTGGGTGTCCAATAGCATATCGCCACATCGGTCACTTTAGTGACTTCTTTCTTTATCGATGTTTCTCCGTCTTCACAGACCGGAGATGTCTGATGTAGTAAGAAAAATTTGGTAAATAGGGTTTTACATGTTTCAGCTAACTTTTAGTCTTGGAGATTCTCACTTGCACCAGAAATCCCAGCCTTTTTGAAAATGATGTATATTCTCTTGTGACAAAGTCCGATTTAAATTCACTTACATTTTCTGTTTAAAAAATAGTTTTAGTGAAATTTCCCAAGTCCCTGTAATCAAGGCAGATCAGGGCTTCTATATTGCTCAAGTTAACACAGAGACTGAACTCTACATGTGTCAGTGACATTGTGTTGGTCACACCAGCCATATAAAATAAAGTGTATACATAAATCTTTGCAGGATCAGGTCACTCATAAGACAAGTTGCACGTAATACACCTATTTAGATAAATATATCCATATATAGGTAGATAAATGCTACATATTAGAATGATGACTGAGTTGCAACTGTAATTCTATTCTGCTTAGAACACAAGAAATGTTCCTTTAGCAACATATAAGGGCATGCAGTGACAGGACAAGGGGTAATGGGTTTAAGCTGAAGGAGGGTCGATTTAGATTAGATGTTAGGAAGAAATTCTTTACTGTGAGGGTGGTGAGGCACTGGAACAGGTTGCCCAGAGAGGTTGTGGATGCCCCCTCCCTGGAAGTGTTCAAGGCCAGGTTGGATGGGGCTTTGAGCAATGTGGTCTAGTGGAGGGTGTCCCTGCCCGCAGCAGGGGGGTTGGAACTAGATGAGCTTTGAGGTCCCTTCCAACCCAAACCATTCTGTGATTCTATGGTTCTATGATAACTAGAAAACCATAAATTACTGACTGTCTTCTATCTCTGTGCCCTTAACTCTTAAAAGACAAACTTATGTATTACTGTTCAGGGACATATAAATATTTAATGGCATAAATCTCTGCTCATAATACATTGAAATTAAGGACTATAGCATTTTTCTTCCTGGAAAGGAGTTGCACAGTACTTAATTTATGCTGTTTTCCACACATATGAGAGAGAGCGCAATGTCTTCTGTTTATTGACTGAAAAGGCAGAGACAGCACCAAGATCACCTTTTCTTCTCATACAACCTGCCAGAACGCCAACACCCCAGTTTTTACACAGGGTTCATATCCTTATACATGAAATTGTTTATTATTGCCTCATGTAAGTTGGTTTCCTTCCTACTTTCTAAGATTATTAATAAGAATATTATCAATAAAAATACAAGTCATTCTGATTTTGGAGAAGTTTTTTTTTATTCATCTGTCTTTCTGAGAGCTTACAACCTTGATGAAGGCTTCTCATGAGAAACCGAAGTGATACAACCAACAAATGATGCAGCTAAAACCGGCTGTTAGGGTTTGGACTGAGTATTTTAGATCAGTCTCAGCCAAGGATCCATGGAAAATTTGTTTACAATTGGTTATACATTTTGTTCTATCAAAGCGTGAATATTTTCTGTGCTGGTGAAAATGTGCTTGCTTTCTCATTGAAATTCTACATAATTTTTTTTTTTTGGCTAATTTTTATGTCGGCATTTATTCTTGAACACTCTCTCTCTCCCCAAGAAGATCTGTTAGGATCTGCCACGCATATAACCACAACTATTTATGCAGTTTATTTAAACTCCATGTTAGTAAAACCTTTCTAAACCATTGCCCCACTATTCAGCTCATGGAAAACCATCAATTTCTGTAATGCTCAAAAGAGTCTGACTTGAGGTAGCAGGGGTAAAGGATGATTGGGACTATCTGTTACTTCTCTGTATTTCCTGGCTTATTTATTGTGAGTTTCATTCAATTGATTGCAAGCAGAGCAAGAACATAACTGATAAAATTAAAGCAGCTCTAAAACTAAGATTAAATGGCCATTTCAGCTTGAAATGATTAAGTTAAATATCCAGCCCACTCAAGGCTAACAGCAGAAGTCTACAGTGGGAACGTGGGATCTTCTCTCAAAATGCCCTTTCTGAACCATGTGAAGTCATTTCCACAAGTGAATTGTAAATATTAACAAATTTTTGTGTTCATATAACTATAAATAGTTAGCAAATGAAGAGACTAACAGAAAAACCATGCAGTTCCACAAACTTGCTTCTAGCCCCGCGGAATCACGCGACAATGGGGCTGACGGCTCTCACTGCCCCAAAAGTGAATACAGCCACCGTCGCGGTGCTTTACGACCGGGTAACTCCGGGAGAAAAATCCGAAAAACAGGATTTGTCAGGTTGGCATCGTTCTTCATGCTCATCAAATTGTTTAGAGAGCTTAGCTGAAGCAAAAAGTGAAACAGGATAGCAGCTGGTGCAAAAAGATCCTTAAACAACATTTGATAGATGACGTACGTGAGAGAAAGCATGGCTCTCTGGCTGAGGGAGGGAGAACTGCAACAAAGACCTCAATTTTTTTTTGCCATTCTACTTATTATACCTAGGATTACCACAGAAAACAAAGAAATAATGGTGGTGTTCCTTTCAAGTGCAGAGCGTGACTGACTGCGTTTCATTCTGCTCTATTCCTTCCGCAAATTAAAGCCCAAGAGTTACGACTATGCTTTCACACCAAAATATAAATACATGAATAAATCAGTAAATAAAAATGATCATCTGCTGCAGGGCAGATGTTAACAAAGCACTAGTGAAACTGATATCAAAAACATTTGCAAACAACTCTAGGATTGGCAACCGTCAAAAGCCAAGAGATTCATATTTAATGCTGGTACTTTTCTCTAATTCAGATGTATTTCAAAAAGAGACACCATATGCTCAGGGGTGGGAACAGGGTGGATATACCAAAGTAACATTATATAGAAACTATAATAAAATCACTGTTGAAGAATTGATCCCAGATGACATGCTGTTGACTGTACTTGGATGTAAATGAGCTGACAAAAAATTAGATAATTAAATATATAATCAGGCTATGGAACTTGCTGTTGAAGGATAGTATTGAGGGTGCAAATAAGTTTGCGAGGCATTAGAAGGTGTGAGTTTGTGGGCAGGAGAAAAATGTTTTACAACCTTTGTTTCTCAAGGTATTTACAAGTACATGCAATTTAGAGCATGTTTTCTTTCTTTTAATTGGGTTCTTCTCATACTTAAAGTTACACATGTGTGTGTTTTACCACTTGAGCCTATATTCTTCCTTGATTGTGTCTGCTAAAGGATGACATTAGACTGTCAGGTGTTTCGGTATTGTACACCTCACATAAAATATTCCTTTAAACTGATTTATTTCGTGTAAGCTGAAAAGAGGACTTCTGTGTTTCTGTTGCAGGGTGGCCTGGTTTGGATTACTTAATCCTTTCTGAGTGGATTACCGGAAATTAAGGAAAAAATTCTCAGGCCTTGTGAACTCTTAAATAAGGTGTATGCATACCCTTGCTCCCACTCTTCTCCCCCTATCTCTCCCCCTCCTCCCGCCCCCGCCCCCCCCCCCCGACAAAACCAGTGGTATTCCAAACCTCATTTTTTGCAGAATCTGAAAACATTTGTGAATTTGGGACAGTTTCCAGCAAATGGCAGAATGTCTCATTCTGGAGAACTGAAACAATGAAACAGTAAATATTTCCAAAATGAAACATTGATACTTCACATTTAAATGATGCTTTTGTTTAGAAATGACCTAATTTGAAGGGGTCAGAAATGTTTATAAAAGTGAAAAAATTGAGCAATAATTTTTTTTTGGCACAAGTGAAATTACATTTTTCCCGTATTTTGGCTGGATGACCAAACAAAAAAAGTCCACTATTCATGTGCCTTTAATCTACACAGATTTTTTCCTTGTTATATAACAATTTCACTCATGGGGTGATTTCCAGGTAAAACAGTTATGTAATTGCAATTTAGATGTAGTTATTATCAATAAAGGTGCTCTTTTTCCTTACAGGAATAAGGGTATTCATTTCTTTATAAATGCAGCTTTCTCTTGTACGTGGGAATAGCTGAAGTGGTGCAAGATATTTACATGGATGAATACTTCAACCTCAGTTACACTTTCCATGTGTACCTGTGCACTTCTCTTCATGTAAAGACAGACCTTGGGACAGACCAATGAATGCTCAGGTTAAAGCAGAGCTGTAGAGATTTTCTGTATGCTTCTAACAGCACCTATTAAAAAGCTGTATAGAAATGAAGCACTCTCTGTGCGCAGAGATTTGTTTTTAAAGTTTAATAAGGTTCCTTCAGTTTACAAACCTTTTTTCAAAGGATCAAAAGCATGTAGGTGCATTCTGGGCTACTCTTTTCAGGTTGAAAGTAGAAGGGCAAAATCTGAATTCAATTATACGTGTAAAAGTGTAAAAATAGCTGTCTAAAATTAATACGCATTCTTCTTTGCCACTCAAAGTTTTAAAAGACTTGATCTGTAAGTGACTTAAAATGTGCTCAGAAATCATTCAGAGACTGAAACCTTCATTTAGCTTCAGGCTGACACTAATTTTTATAGATATTAAAAAAGGGCACAATAGAAACCGCAATGTACATGGGCTTCATACAGCAGAAACATACGGGTATAATAAGGTGACTTTTTCTTAGTGAACCATGGCACGTTTCAATCTTGCACTAATTTTTGAATTCGCAGAAGTTAATATGGTTTCAAGTGCAAAACATGGATGTAAGCAGCAGGAATACAGCACGTTACTGCAGTTACCTTGTGACTTTACCTTGATGCATCTTTCATATATTACATCTCCAAGCTGTATCCCTAGGACACAGGCAGGCACAACCTTTGGGTTTGTGTACTCCACTCATCATACTGTGGAAAACCTGCTGCATTTAACAATTGATCCACAGAGGATAAGACAGTGGAAAAAAAGAAAAGCAAAGTAATAAGATCACACCATTTATAGTAGTTAAAATCTCACCAAGATGTGCTCATTTCGAAGGATAAGAATAAGCACTCTCAAGGAAAATGAAAAGACTAAGGGAGGAGCAGTTGAGAAGATGAAGAGAGTAAGTCTAAGAAGAAAAAACAGCAAGTTCCTCCAGGGAATTCTAAACCTGCTTCTTCTCCCATAATTAAGTGAAGCTGGTGTAACAGTACTGGTACTAAAAATGAATAAAGGTTCCCATTAAAATGAATGTTAAAACTCCCTTTTCCTTGAATCAAGAACTAATCTCCTGCTGGGGCCGGGATCATGTTAGTGAATCAGGACAATGAAATATCATTGTGAAATGTAGGTATGCACTATAAAATCATGACCTCCTTGGGATTTTTTTTTTCCCTGAAGTCATCTTTTTTTCTTTTTGACCCTGTAGAAAAGCAGACTCATTTTGGTTTTCTTTAGTCATGAGAGAAACATCTACCAGGACAGCAAGAATCCTCTTACAGAGCTGAACCAGGACTATCTTGGGTAATTATCCCTCCTCCACCACTGCACCACGCAGGGGCTGGATGAAGCTCAGCCCCGTAGAGGCAGGTCAGCGGCTCTCTCTTGTGCAGGGAAATCAGCCCAAACGTGGGGATGTGCCTGGAGGCGTCTTTGTGGCCACTGAAGAGACCACTGCCAAGGGCAGGGAAGTGGGACCGCAGTATAGGGATGTCCAGCTGGCACCCAGGCAGGCTGGCAACACCCTCGGCTTCTGGCTGATAGTTTTGGATAGGAAGCAGCCCCGGGGGGAGTGACACGAAAAGGGAGACTTGGCATCCTCCCTCTGCTACGCCAGCTACTCCCCAGCTATGGATCGCGGTACGGTCCTTTGGGTTTCTTCCTCTCTTTCTAACTGTACCTCTACACTCCTGCTTCTGAAACGTCATGGTAGCAGCCCTCGCTCGCTCATTTTCTCTTTTTCCTCTCTTCTCCACCCATTCCCTTCACTTTTCTCTCTCTCACCTTCCTGTGCTCTCTTTCTGTTCATCTTAAGTATCTAATGCTTGTGCCTAGAAATAAATGTGGTGGGTTTAGAAGAAAATAAGCAAAGTGTACGTTGGTCCATACAGACACTTAAAAATCAAGGGCATTTTGTATTTATTAGTATAAAGTATCACAATTCAACAATATAACTATACATAAATAGTTAAAGAGGAAGAGAGAACGGCAAGAAAACAGGCATACAGAAGGAGAGCAAGAGATTACAGTAAAGGGAAGCAGAGCAGAAAGAAAACAGAGGAAGCATTGTCTTGCAAATATTCTTCTGAGAGGAATCCTGAAGTATTCTGTCCTCTTTCTCAGTGAGGTAAGTGGCAACCAGAGAAATCTAACTGGAAACCATACCATTTCCTCATCTATTATTTTTCGTCTGTCAGAAATGCATGAGGAATTTACTTAGTTGGCTGGGAGTCTGAAACCTCTTGGCTGAGACAACAGGAATCTCAGTTGCATTGTAGACTGGATGATATGTACTCCTGACCATGGGTATGAAACATAATGTTGGAGCGTGATTATTGTCAGTAACTGCATTACTCTTTTGTGAAAAAAACGTGAGCTTTGGGACTTTTCTGAGGCACATAAAAGTTCTTGCATAAATGTGTGAGAGTAGGGCCCCTCTGTGTGCAAGAGAACCAGTTTTCTAATTGTACTTTCCAATGAAGAGGGAGTCAGTCACTCAGATTTCTCCTTAAAGGGATAGTCTTTGACTGAAAAAAGATTTAAGTATGTCATCTTTAATAAGCAAAGTACTGGGCAAATGGATTTTAAAAATATCATATACCATGCAACTTATGCATGTTATTCTTGGCTAAGCTTGCTTATGATTTGAATCAAAATATTATGATAGATTTTTCTATGAGATGACAACCCAGATCATTTTGCATGATACTGTATGCAAAAAGCTGGGAATCATGAGAATAATCCAACTTTACAATATATTCTTAACCTTAGTCATTTCTTAATAACAGTCACGGTTATAGAGCATCCTTCCCCAAAAAATTCCTAAGCATATCCAACGCTATTAGAAACATAATTTACCAGCGATAAGCCAAACTCTGTGCATTGTGGGGTGTTGTCTGAGCCCTTCCCAAACACATTCAGGGACGATGGGAGCACCGAGTCCACCGCTGGGTCAGGAGACACATGCACATAAATATGCAGCCCACGTTCTTTGGCCCTGCTGGAACCACTGTCAATCATGCCTGCTGCATGATGCTTTTCCACGGATTTCTAGACCAGGAGTTGGACAGGCACCTTTCTCCATACAGCACAACTAGTAACTCTGGCTGCAGTTTTGCTGAGGCACACCCAGAGACACAACCATTCTGACTTTGGCTGGAGGAAGGGTACAGAAACACAACCACCTGACAGCAAATCGCGGAAACTCTGCTAAATATCTCATCTAGCTGGAAGTGCATGGGGGGAAAAAAAAAAAGGTGGGTTTTGTTTGGCGTTGGTTTGGTGTAGGTTTATTTTAAAGGGTCATAACGAGCGGTGGTGCGCGAGCATCGCCAGGGAGGCCCCGTCCCATCCATTCGAATAGAAGTGAGAGTTTTCAGAAAAGCACATTGTTCTGCTACAAATCTATTTGCCCATTCCCACTGAAGTGAATAGCCCTTCATTCCAGCAGGAATTTGTGCCGTCACTTCAAATGTTATGCATGTAAGTTAATTTCACACTGCTTTAGGACTTTGTTTCCAAATGACCAAAAGGGTTAAGAATGGAGAAGTAAACGCTTGCCAAACACTGCGGTCTAAATTAAGAGTAAGGGCTTTTTTTTGGGGGAGGGGGGAGGGCAGGTGGGTGGACAATGGCCAGAAAGAGAGGGAAATATGGACTGGAAATAAAGTAGAGTCTTTTGTATTTCTACAGCTCAAAGATGCTTTTGAACAGGACTGCTGCCAACTGTGGAAAACCATCTTTTTATGGAAAAATATGCCAGTAACAACGGATTTACAAGAACTGAGCCAGTGTGTCCTATATGCATTTATTCAATATTATGCAAGATTAATTGTTTGGAGCATCATGCCTTCAGGAGTGTTCTAAGCATTGGGGAGCCAAATTTAGCCTTGATATCATGAAGTCAAATTTCCTTTTGTACCACAAAGTCCCCAGGATGCCTGATTACAACAGTGCTGAATCTGGCACTGGAAGATGTTACCTACAGACTGGGCACAGTTCTGTTTAAATATGACAAACTGCATTTGCTTCCTTAGCCTGCATGAATCGATGTACACATTTTGGTGCTAAACCTTCAAAACATTTTATTTTAAGCAGACTTAATGCCTTTTGTTGTTTCGGAATGAGAAGAAATGAAAATATTATAGCAAATGACAATTTGATTATAGTTGTCACAAATAGGATTTTAAGGGTTGCACTCTCAATTACACTATGGCCCCATTATATTTCCTGCCCATCCTAAGAGTGCCTTAAACTTGGTGTAAATGTAATTATGAGATGTAATTTACTTCGACTGTTAAGTATAAAAGGGGATTTATCTATATAGGACTCATCTACACAGGGAAATGGAATAATTAGACCAAATTAAAACATCTACCTGGAATGTTACATGAGCAAAGCCATACTGGTATAAATTATTCTGCTACAATTATGCTCATCCATTTTCCCATGTAAAAAGGCTCTTAGCATAAATAAAAATTGGGCTCTAATGATTAATTCAGTATTATATTTATCCAGGTTTATTGGCATGGTGGAATGTATTGGTTTCCATGGAATCAAAACAGCAAAGAGTCTAACAGCAGAGTAAAGGACCAGCAAAAGCATCAGCAGAGTGGGAAAACCACTCCAGTAAGTACTCTTTTTTTGCTTTAAACAGTCGGCCAAATTTGTTTACACACTTTTGGACAAGATGATGTGTACCACCTGAGCAATCCCGAGTCTCAATCCCAGAGCAAATTGTCATAAGAAGAGTTTTTTACTAGCTGAGGATTAGATTGACAACATTAAATTGATTTCACAACACTTTCTTGAGAGTCTTCTCGTTATGTTGGTTTGCATACCAAAATGTTGATGAACGTAGGACGTCCATCGCAACTAGCAGTTTGCCTCTAGTAACTATTAGCCTGAATTCTGTTTTGTTTCAGAGTTACAAATTAATGAGGCCAGTTCATTGGCAAGCATTCAGTGTAGCTGAAGACCAGATGAACATACTATTGTGAGCATCTGATAAACTTAGCCATGTGTAGCTTTGAGAGAAACTGCTGTTCCTGCCCACCACTGAAGGAAATGATCAAATATTACAGTGTATTGCGGAAAATGTGGGGCTTATATGGAACCAGCTCCCAGTAGATCTTTCAGCAGTGGGTATGAGATATACAGCTATTCAATATTTTCCTTCAAGTTTTGCAGGGATAGTGCATCTGAAATGAAAAAGCAACCTAGATTGTAAAGAAGCAAGACTCTCAACCCAATTCTTTCGAGCTTCTGTATTTCGCTATGGAAAACCTGACTCAGGGATACATTCATTGACGTTGTGCCCACAACACTCGCGTTCAGACACATACCGAGATGCTGCAAAGAAACTGTATTTCTTGGAAAAGTTACCTTTAATTTTGTGACCTGGTTACAGCCTGCTCTAATTCCAAGCCAGCCCTTAGCTGGACTCCTGAGACCTTGAGCACAAACCCCCTCCCCACTTCGAGAGGGGCCACCTCGCCCACAGCGTTGGTCCCCGCTTGTGGCTGGGGCGTCGTCTCTCCCTGCGGAGCAGCTCTGCCCTCATCGAGGACAGCCTTACCCAGAGCGAAGCTACGTGCCGTGCCGCAGCCAAGAATCCCTGCAGGCGTTAGCGTGACAGAAACCCTCCCTGCTGCCCCGCGGACCCCCGCAGGCCCCTCTGCGAGGGCTGCGCGGGGCCATATTTGGTATTCCTCGGTGATTTCTGCGCAGGGCTCGCACGGCTCCCACACGGCTTCAGGCTCCTTGGCTCTGCCGGAGCCTGCCTTCGGATAACTCGTCTCTCGCAGCCGTAAGATGGGGTCCGCATCTTTCCGTACCCGTGCGCTCGATGTTCCCCCTTTGGCTGCCGGGATGCCTGCACAAGCCACGTTGGGAGGTGCTGTGGAAACGGGTGCCCGGCACCTCGGTGGCGATCAGGTAGCACGTTACGTGCCTCTCACGAGGGGTTTCCCAACGGGAGAGTACGCGATGTGGGGACAACGCCGGGAAAGTTTACTGTCGGTAAAGCCAGGGGGCCAAAGCTGGGCGCCCGCTGCCACCGGCCCCGCAGCGGGCGGGAGCCCCCGCGGAGGAGGAAAGGGCCCGTCCCGCCGAGGGAGCCGCGCCGGCCGGCCCCCCGCCCCTCCGGGGGAGCCCAGGAGCGGCCCTGACCGCCGCCCGCGGCGACCCGGCGAACGGGAACGCCCGTGACCGCGCCCGGCGCCAGGAGGAGCGGGCTGCGGCCAGTCCCCCGCCCCCCCCCCCGGGGGACACCGCCCGGGACATGCGCTGCTGACCGGTCCCCAGGCCGCGGGGCAGCCGCCACCCGGCCCGGCCCGGCAGCGCGGTATCTCTCGGCCGCACGGTTCCCCTCTCCCGCCGGCTTCCCCACTGCCTCAGCGGGGTCCGCTGCATGCATACGCCGGACAGCGGCTGGGAGGACGCGTGGGGGAGCCTCCCTTTCCCGCAGGGGCGAAGCGGGACGGGAGAGGCGGAGGAGCCCGAGAAGGACAGGCGACGCGAGAGAGAGAGAGAGAGAGCGGGAGCGCGGGGCGGGCGGTGAGTCAGGCCGGGCCGCCGGGGAGCGCGGCGCCCCCGACCACGCTCGGGGCGGTGGCGGGCGGGGCGGGGGGAGGGGGCGGGGCGGGACGTACCAAGAGCCCCCGGGGGAGGACACTGTGGCACCCCTTCCCACTAGCTACCCGCGCCGCCTGCGTTGCCAAGGGGAACCCCCCGGTGCGCGAGCGTGTCTGCGAGTCCACAGGGAGAGGCGAGGGCCGAGGCGACTTGTCCTGGGACGGGTGGAAAAGGGAGGGGGGCGCGGGGGTCGAGGTAGACGCGCACGGCACACGCCTCCCTCCTCCCCCTCTCCCCGCGGCGGGGTGGTGTGGCCCGTTCTGAGGAGGGCGGGGAGCGGCGCGCAGCGCCTCCCTGCTCAGTGACACACGCACCCGGGGCGGGGAGGCGGTGGCTGGTCGGCGAGCGAGCGTCGTAGCGGCGGCGGCGACTGGGAGCCGAGCCTGGAGCATGGCAGGGACCGAAGCAGCTGTGGAGGCTGCCGCTGGTTTCCCCCCTTCGCCGGCTCCTCCCGTCCGCCGGGAACTTTTTCCAGCAGCCGGCGGCGGTGCCTCCCCCCGGTGGTGGTGGCAACGGCGGAGGCAGCAGCAGTGGCGGCGGCTACGTTCGGCGGTGCCTCCCGGGCCGGGACTGGGGCTGCTGGGGCTGGTTTTCTCTCGCTTCTGCTGCAGTAAGTGAAACTTTTTCCCGTTGCCGGCCGGGGCAGGGCGAGGGGGCGGGTGGAGGAGGAGAGAAACCCGAGCCCCGGCACCGCCGAGGGACTCGGCCGAGTTGGGGGAAACTTTGTGTGCGCGCCCGGCCAGGCGGGGTGGCGCTTGTCTGCCGGCTGTCCTGCGGGCGGGGAAGGCGGGTGGGATGTGGCCGGGATCGCGGCCGGGAGAGACTGGGAAGGAGGGTGGTGAAGGGGAGTCGGAGCCCGCACCGCGCCGGGGAGAGCCCCGACGCTTTCCCCCGCTTTCTCCCGGAGAAACCCCCCGCTAGCGCCGCCGCCGGGACGCGCACACGCTTCGAGGCCGCTGCCGGCCTCGCCGGTAGGAGTGGGTGCCGGGCGTCCCGGGAGGCCGCGGCAGGGCGGGCCGTTGTGCCCGCCGTTGGGTTCACTTGCCGCGGCGGGGACCGTTACTCGCGCGGGGGGCCGGGAGCCGCCCCGCCGTGCGCCGCCGCCAAGTTTCTTCGGCGATCGGCTCCGCGCCGCCCGGCGCCCTGCTGGGGTGGCCGCAGCCCGGGGAGGGGCGGTGGGGTAAGTTTGTCCGCCGGTGGCGGGGCTGGGGCTTCTCCCCGGCGGGCGGCGGGTTATCCGCCGTAATTCCCGTCCTGAACGGCGAGCTTTCGCTTGTTTGCGGAAATTCACGGCTGCTTCCCTTCGGCTGTAGCCTGTGGGAAGGACAGAAGGGTGGGTCTTCATGTTCTCCGGGTGTACTTCGGGGGAGGAATAGTACGCCCTTTGCTACTGGAGCTGTTGGTTCGCATCCTTGTTTCCCCTTAATTAGGGTGAAATCGTTGCTAGTTGTTGTAGGCTTATGGTTTTAGATCGCTTATCTCTTCTTGTGAGAATAGATTTGTGTACTCTACATCCCCTTCGTCTTGAGCAGCTACTACTGGGGGCACTGCGGTGCAGGGCACCCCTGCGGCTTAATGTGACCGCTCGTAGAAAAATACCGGCACCACCTCCACCCCCCCCCCCCCCCCGCGTGCTTTTTGCTGTGGAAAACAAGCAAGTGACGTAGCAGTTGGAAACTAAATCGGAGCAGGATTTTTGTTTTCCTTACTGCATGCAGTGCAGCGTGTGTCGTGTCATTTTTATAGCAGTGGAAGATGAGGGGAAAAAAGTGGACTTGGGCAAGAGCGCATTGAAAAGCATCATCCTGCTGTTGTATTCCCTGTGCAGTAATGAATAGTTGGCAAGGGTATTTTATTATAGGATACACCGTGTCCTTTCCCTCTTGAAGGAAGGAGGAACAAGTTAGAGGAGGTAGTCTCTGGAGGCTCGTGTGATAAAAATACTGAGGAACTTGCAAGCCATGCCACTGTAAAGCAGTTGTATAGTATCTGAGAAATGCTTTTTCAGGGAGGGAGTCGAGGCACTGCTGCTGTAAGATTGTGCTCTTGCATGTGATAGTCTCCCCCCTCTGGCAATGATGTAGCTTTCAGAAAAGATGATTATTACTAATTTAAGCTTAAACACATGCATGTGCTGAAATAGAACCCTATTAAATTGTGTATGTTCTCTCTGTCCCTAAAGAAAGGCAGCTATGGGAAAGACAGAAGGGTGGGTCTTCATGTACATAGGATTTATTTCAGAGGAGGAGGAGTAGTTCACCATTATTCCTTATTCTGATGGTGAACCTGTTATTGTTTCAACTTGCTGAGAGCTAATGTGCTCACACAAATTTTGTTGAGAGGACAGATTTGGTCCTAGTCAAGCTGAATAACAACTGTAATACTTAGTGCAGGAGTTTGGAACTAGGTGAATGTCTTCTTAGCCAGAGATTATTGGGATGCTTCTTTAGATAAGATGAACTATATGTTAGAGAAATGATCTAAACATTTAATTGCTTATGCAGAAATTTTTGTGTTGCATAGAGTATGTCCTGGCTACAAGATTAAGTGTTTAAATTGCCAGCTCTTTTTTATTTTTTTTAATAGCTCATCAGCTATTAAACTAAGTTGCTATTGAAATAACTGAAATGATCTATTGCCTCCTTGTATGTTCTCTGGAGCTACTTGGCTGAATGTTTTAAAAAGTGTTAAAAACCTATTTTTCTTCTTTAAAACACATCCAACAGCTTAATTTCCCATGCATAAAACTTTGGAGTTCTTAGTTGATAACAAACACTTATTAGACAGTATTTGGCTTTATTTGTGGTAAAATGACCTTTCAATATTAAGAAGGTGCCACATCTCAAAACCTTAAGGCTTGAAGACACAGTTTTCATAGGATTGACAAACTTGTTGCGCTTTTTTCCCCCTCCATTCAGGGTGACTTCTGCTCTTTTGTGATTAAAAAGGTGAAATTGCAGACTTGACATAACTAATTTTATGTGTAAATGTGAAGATAATAGTAACAATGAAGTTAAGAGCATCTATGTGCTTTGTCATGTGGTAGCTTACTATTTTAGTCTTGATAAGTGTAATTCAGATGTCAGTGTTCCTAGTTTCCTTTTGGTGTATGTGAACTTGACTAACAATGCTTCAGAACATCTGCCAAAAGTAGGAATGTTGTGTTGAAATGATATTCTTTTTCAAGTACAAAGTTTTAAAGTGTAATCTATGGATAAAAGGGGAAACTTAAGAAACTACTAGTGACTTTTGGACTGTGAGGTAAGAAGCAGGGGAAGATTTTTTTTTTGTCAGTTACCTTAGTTTTTAGATTACTTCTTTTGTCCCTGAAATTTCCCACAATTGTTTTCTATCATCTCTGACTGTCACAGGTGACTGTGAAGGAAATACAAAGATTGTAGCTTTTTAAGAGTGCTGGTAAATGCATTTTGAGTGTGATTAGATGTTGATGGAACCCAAAATTGCCAATGACTTTTGGTCACCATTCGTCCTGCTGGTCAGTCAATTTTCATAATGCTAGCAAAAGGAAGAATTTAAAACAGCACCAACACCACACACAGACGAAAACCCCAAACTGCTAGTAGAAAATCTTCAGTATAAAATCAAACCAATTTTTATGCAATGATTTTGACTGATGGCTAGAATGATGATTATTTGATCTATAATTCCATAGAGAAACATTGCCCAAAAAACCTCCAACACTGAAGGGGGAAGGAAGAGCAAGAAATATATGTGGAATGTGAAATAAAAGCAACTTGGGGATTTTTAATAAAAATAAACCTGCTTTAATAAATACTTAGGAAAGCAAAACTATCAGGTTCAGCTTACCATGTACAAGTAATTCTTCCACTTCAGTTGAACAGTGTGTCATGCAATGAAGTGTGTACTAAACTTACATGATCAAATTTCCTGTAGCTTTGCACTGGGGGAGACATATACCATCTGTAAGAAACATTGTCATAACCTTTAATCTATAACATAACTTAGTATACATTGTGGCAAATATTTTTCCGCTATGTTGTATATGAGGATCTGTGTGATACTAAATAATTAATTCCTCATAATTTCAGTGCCTCATTAGTTTGCACACAGTGATTAGTTTTTAATTCATGCTTACATTCCAAGAAACTGCACAAAACTTCTCAAAATTGTAAAGTGAGGTGAATAGAAAGGAAAAATATACAAGATAGATGTTTCAGGAACTTCATTGAGGAAATGTTTTTCAATTTGACTTGTTGATTTTTGTTAAGCTTCTCAGTAAGGCTACAAACAGAAGTGTTTGTGAGGCATATGTTTTTAAATTTGCATTGATTTTTTTTTTCTTAAAGTAGCCTGGAGTACAGAACTCCAGACTGTAGTGGAGCTGGAAGGGTTGGATTATAAAGGTGTGGATAAATACAAGTATACAGTGTACCATATAGAAAAATGGAGTTGCAAATAAAAAAAAGGAAACTCCCAAGTAACTATTAAACAGAACAGTCTATTTGACTAAAACCTTTTTTTATGAATTTCAGGTTAAGTCATGACAAAAATATGACGTCAAGCAAACCAGGGTACTACCTTGGGAATGGGAAAGTGTGGTAGTGTTCAAAAAGATAACAATGTATTTTTTCCCCACTGTATGTAAAAGGTGATGATAGTTTAGAAATTCATGTCTGAATGTGCATTTATTTTTTTGAAAGTGGTATGGAGAGAAATGCACTTTAAAAAGGCACTAGGTGAGCCAATACGGTGAGTAAGCGAAGGAGTAGGAATACTATAGAAGGTATTTTAAATGTTGCAGAGAATGACATGTTGGTGAGCTATATGGTAGGGGTGGAGCAGTGTATGAAACTGCTCTGTGAACAGAGTAGCTGCACTGATAAAAATAACAGAGTAACTTCAAATAGGGGCACAGTTAAACCAGGATTATTTGATAATTAGCAAAAAAACTGAAGCCAAGAAGCTTGTGAAGCCCATACTTCAGGATAACTCAGTATAATATGCAGTGTGCTATTTTGGAACAGTTCTTAGCTCTGTTTCGTTGTGGTAGGTCGGTCATGTTCAAGATCACTGTTAAACTGTGTCGCTCATATAAAATACAAAATAAGAAAATGTAGATGCTAACATTTTAATGAAATATATTGTATGGGCTTTATAATTCTTGACTGCTATTTAAATATTAGACAAGACAGTTCCAATTTATCTGTAGCATTGCATGGAAATACTACAAGTTGGAGTTGCTCAGAGAAGTGGTTATAAAATGTGTGTGGGCAGGTTACACTAATCATGAATTTTAGGGTAAATGAAAAGTGAGCATGCCAACTTAGATTTTTGCTTCTGTGTGGAAGAACTCCCCTATATATGAAAGTGTAATGTTATTTGAGTTGTTAAGATCTGAATGCTTTGAGTATTATAAGAATTGTGATGGTTGTGCTACCTAAAGGTTCAACCTAAAGGTTGAACAGTCTCTTGATTTAAACAATGTGTTTCTCTCTTGCCTCCTTAAATAACTTGATCTTAAGTCATGGAATTTGAAGATTGTGCGATATTGAGCAAAAGAAGGCTAGGCTCTAGCAGGATTTATTCCTTTTAAGATTAGAGTCAAGTATCCTGTTCAGAAATATGGTCAAATTCAGGTTGTTCTCTTTCCCACTCCCTTTATGTAGTGTGGCTCCCAGGATGATATTGGGAAACAAAGGACTGTTCTGTAGCAGGAGAAGTAAAAACATGTTGTCTTTACAGAGCACATCTGTACTGGCTGATTGCCCTTCAGGTGCTGGTGGTAGAGCTTTTCAGGTGTGCAACATCACAAATGTAAATGCATCTGCTGTGAAAAGGGAAAAGGAATTGGGGGTGTGTTGCTTCAGTAAGCAGTGTGTGGGGCTAATGAGTAGCATTTGTGGAGCTCAAAGAAAACTTGAGTTGGAAGCTCTAGAATCAAAAGTTTAAATTTCAATTTTAGAAACAAAACAAGTAATGAATAGAAATAGGATAATATAAATACAAAACCTGGTATACAAACTGGTAGAAGTGCCAACTACCTGCAGTGCTGTTAGTAAATGTCCTTTTTCATTGTTGATTTGGTTATCTGTTGAAGAGCAATAAACTTGAAGAGTATGACTTTACATCCTGTGTTACAGCAGATTGTTGGAGGTAGTTTGACCTGCTGTCCTGTGATTGAATGCAGCTTTGTCCAAACAGAGTTCTTTATCGGAACATATGGCTACAGACTGGTTAGATAAGTCTGCAAAGAAGTGAGAGTGCTGAGATTGCTTGTGTTGCCTGCTTGCTGTGGAGTCCTGGTACATTACCTCTTAAAGATGAGTTGTGTGATGACAGATTACTTTGCTCTAGCACTGTTTGTGTATGTACTTGGACTTCTTTGTTTCCACCTTCAAAAAAGTGTTGTATTGATTCAGGATTATATAAACCTTTTTTTATTGTGATGATCACTATACTGACTGGTATGTAGATAATATGCAGAAATTCCTGTGAAGAATTTTATTAGGGACATGGTAATTGGGTACTGAATAGCTAGGTTTTCTTACTTATGTGAAGAATAGCTATAGGTGCAATTATTTAATTATTTTGTTATGCCATGTGTTGTTGGTTTTTATTGTTATGCTTATTTGAAGAGGAGGAGGGGTATATGATCTTTAAAGGTACCTTCTAACCCAAACCATACTATGTGGTGTTCTGTATGGGGTTTTTTGGTAGGGTTAGCCTATCTAAACCAAGATTTTATTGAATAGTAGTTATTTGAAGGACAGCTGCATTCAGTGCCTCAGAGACCATAACTGTTTGCAATGCATTCATGTATTTCTATTGAGAGGATAGATGAATTGTTGAATTAGGTATGAGATAGGTTGATCAAGCTTTCTCGTTAGAGGTAAAAGGGTCATTAGCACTATTCCTGGTTAGAAAGCAGATGAATTACCTAGAAAAGAATATCATGGAAGTATGAGAAGAAATCCCAAGAATAGCTAAGAAGAAAAAGATAGGAATGGCTGAATATGGATAAAATGCAAGGAAATAGATGGGAAGCAGTTAAACAGCAAAACATGCAGTAAAAGATCGTATCAGGGAAAATTATTATTGTGTTTCCATCTATGAAGTAAGGAGGCATGAAAAAGTTGTTAGGTCTTAGCTTGTCGTACTCCCCTGGATGTGAAAAGACAGTGAAGGTGTAAAATAGTGGGTTAAAATGAGGTATAGGTATGTGTAACACTCTTGGGGGGGGGGGGGGGGGGCAGGCCTCATGTACAATATTTACCGTGGTCCTGGAAAAGCTAGGCCAGTGACTGCTTACTGCACAACTTAGTACACAGGCTCATAATGGAGAACTTCAAGGCATAGCACAAGAATGTCTAAGTCAGTAAAAAAAAAAAAAAATTCAAAACCTCAACAGTCCCCCATGCATCCATGTCGTGTCTATCCGCCCGTCCCCCCACCCCGCAAAACCCAAACTTTTTTTATTATCCAGTAGGTGCATGCTTCAAGAGTTACTTTTCTCCTTCTCATCATTTTCAAGTAATTAATTATTAGACTTGGGACTGTTTCAAATGTGAACTCAAAATTTGGTCTTTGTCCATTAGTTACCAGTAGAAAAAAAATTAGCAAGAATAAGAAACTTTCAAAGTCTTGAAACTTCAGTCTCTGTCCTCTATCCCTTTACCTGTGTTTTCCCAAGTGTGGCGAACTGACTAGGTAGTTTAACATCAGGATGTTATCAAGAAGGTCACTATTAGTTCAGGTAGTAAAAAGTAACCAACTTTCAGACTATCCTATTTAACCACTACTGCATTCTCCTGTTCAATGTTTTTGCTTTTTTCCCATTGTTTTTCCAGTAGCGTACAAAAGTGAAAGCAATTTTAATTAATACTTTAAAATATCATGTTTTCACGTTGTCACCATGAAGGCTAGTCAAGTGTAGCTTGGCTTGGGTTGACTGGTGTATTAGGATTACCTGCAGCAGTAGATGGCTCTTGTTGATTTCCCTTCCCCACCATCAGATTTTCATTATCTGGCACTTAAGATACCTTTGTAGGTCTACAGAGAATGATTGTTTTCTCCTTTTCTGTTAGTCAAGGCTGGTATAACATGATAGTTTTTAAACTTGCCCTTAGTATCTTCCTGGGATTAGTTTGAATGGAATGTTTTCCTTAAGTGACTGTTACTTAGAAGGTAGGTAGTACTATGACTGTAATGCAGTGGCGTGTGCAGAATTCAAAGTCCCTGAAATGGCAATCTTGTGCCCAAAAAACCCTGTACTTGCTAAAAGGTGAGTAAAGGATAGTAAAACAGGTCTCCATAGTTGATGTGTGTACAGATGAGTGGAAGAAACAAACTGAGCTAGCTGAATGAATTTATTACTTTCAGACCTGTAGTTTTCACTACCCCTTGCGTTAGATTACAGATTAATGTTTGACTTAAATTTTTCTTCATCCTGTTTTGCATGCGTATTCTTTGCCCACTTCTGTTGCTGCTGCTTTACTTGCAATACCACCTGTGCTGCATTATGGTTAAGCTGAAAACTGTTGCTTGGACAAGCACACTTAGGAACAGCCTATTGGGTGAAGGAATACTGGAGATAAAATGTGAAACAGTTGAGATGATGATCAAGTTGGGTAACTAGCTTTACTTAATTTCTTTTAAGTGTACATAATCTGGTAGAACAATAGTCAGTTTAGTTAAGCATAAGTTAAAGTACATCAAATGCAAGGAACTTCATAATAGCAGAGTAACTGAGGGGGGCAAAACTCTTATTTGTGGTAATTTTTTTCTCCAAATTCCTTCTTTAATTTCTTGTATATCACCTGTTGTCCTTTGCCACAAAAAAAATATACCCGGTTGAATCTACTAAGATTATGACTAGAGATTGGAGAAGCAAAGATAAAAAGCTGTTAAGCTTAATTCCATTTTTGAACATATTTATAGCGATTAATAGTATTTGCATTATAAAACGCCACTGCTCGGCCCGTCACCAGTGATGCTGCTTCTGTGCTTTAAACACTTCTGTGCAATTTTGACTTCAAAAGGTAAACTTTCTTGAAACGGAAGTAGTGTTCTTATGACTTCATTAAGGTACTTTAACATTTAAAGAAGTACTATAGATGTAAAGAAATCAACCATGAGAATTTGATGCTTGTGACCATACTGTTAATCACTTATGAGATTTAAATGCATCCTGTTGAAAGTTTCAGTGTGTTGAGGTACCATAAAATAGTCTACCTCTGGTAACTAGCAAATGCAATATACCCATTTATCCAGGATATCTTGTATAGGAAGAAGTATACTAAGTTCTACATAGCTATGTTTCAGCAGTTTGTGGTATCAGAGGTATCTCAGGCTTCTGCACATAGCTTATATGGCGGGGGGGGGAGGGGTTGGAATAGATGGTCTTTAAAGTCCGTTCCAAACCATTCTGTTGTTCTATGTGTAAGAAAAGTGTTAAGTTTAATGGCTGTAAAATAGTAAGGCTTTTGACCATAACCAGATTAAGCATCACAGTTGATGTGTCAGTGTTTTCACATGAACATTTAATAACCTATGTTACCTTCTGACAAATCAGTGTAATCTATTGAGAAAGTTTTGTGCAAGCTTCATTGCATGTAAGATCTTTTAAAGATTCTGCTGAGAGTATTCTGCCATACAGCAAGAGATGAGGACTGTGGGACTCCATGGAACTGTTAGTGAAAGCTCCTTTGGTGATGTATTTTGAGAGCTACTCAACAGCTGTTTTCCAAGACTCCAGGCATGGCTTAGGTGTGATAAATTGATGTGGCTGCAAACAAGGTGACAACTAAGTAAGTGAGGAAAAGGAGTTGTGGTGTTTCCACAACTTGAGACTGCTCTGAAAAGAGGTCCTGAATTGATTGCTATAAGTACATAGGACGAGATTGTGGACAAAGGAAGAACAGCAAGTGTTACTAACCTTGGCTGGAGAGGCTTTTAACAAGGCTTCCTACAATGTCCTTGCAGCCAAATTGGTGAGATATGGTTTAGGGAAGTAGATTTAGTGGGTGAAAAATTGTGTGTACTGCTAGGCTCAATGTTCTGATCAGCTGTACAAAGTCCTTCTCGAGGCTTTTCCTGGTGGCATGCCTTAGGGATCAGTATGGGGCAGTTTGTCTGCATTTCGACCCCTCTTCCAGGTCAGTAATGCATTTCGAGCAAGTTTATGGATGCTACCAGATTGTGAGGGGCAATTGGTACGCTGAAGACTAAGGGTAATTGAGTGGGACGTCTGTGGGCTGGAAAAATAGCTGGCAGAAACCTCATGAAATTCAATAAAAGTAAATGCTAAGTCTTTCTGGGGCAGAATGACCCCATGCAGCAGCATAGATGTGGTGCTAACTGGTGAAAAGCAGCTTTACAGAAAAGAACTTAAGGGGTCTTTGTGGGGCAGTATGTACTTCTGTGGTGTAAAAGATGAAGAGCACACTGGGCATGGTCAGCTAGTTGAAGGGAGCAATTGTTCTCTGATATTTGGAGCTTGTGAGACTGCATCTGGAGTAATGTCCAGTTTGTGTTCCCAAGAAGAAGGCAGATGCTGAGGTGTCTGTGGAAGGCCACTAAGATAAGGAGTCAGCAGCACATCATGTCTGAAGAGGGGCTGAGAAGTGAGTTTGTTCAGCTTTGAGAGAAGTCTGAAGCAAGGGATCTGAATTGCTGGCTATGACTGTTTAATAGGAGGTGAGAGAAAATGAAGACAGACTCTGCTTAGATATTGCACAGGGAAAGGATAAGAGGCAAGGGACAAGATACAGCAAGGGAAATTCTAATAATGTATTAGCGGTGTGTTTTCCCACATGAAGAATGAAGCACTGAAACAGGTTGTGGAATCTCTGCCCTTGAAAATAGTCAGAACCTGACTATGGTATGACCCTGAGCAACCTGATCCTGCTTCAAAGTTAGTCTTGCTTTCAGTTGGGGATCAGATTGGATAACCTCCAGAAGTCCCTTTCAGTCTAAATGAGTCTCGTTTTTTGCCTGGGTAGGCAGGAGCTAGTATACTATAGTCGCTAGCCCTGGAAGAAAAGTAGAAGTAGTTGAAAGTGGTTTAAGTGTATTAAGATCAAAATGTCCAAGTAAAGTCTTAAGTTTTTCCTATAAAGCAATTTAACTGCTAAAAGCCTACTTTAAAATTGGATCCCATTGTTAACTCCTAAAGTAAGTAATAACTTTTAGAGAATTTCTTAAAGAAAGACTTGCCCGCATTTCTTCTGTTACTTCAGTAAGTAGCCTGTAAGACCCAGTTCCTTATAGCACAGAGCTGAGTGACAGTGCAACAAATACTGAAAATGTAGTTCAGCAGTAAATAGAGTGGCTATATGTGTGGCTGTAGGTTACCTAGGCTTACTGTCCTGATGCTGTTCCTGGACAAAAAGGGTTAACTTCCTGGAATAGCTTGCAGTGGCTGGTGGCCTTAAGAGCTAAAAAAAAGCCAGCAGCAGTGCAGGGGGCAGTAGGCATCTGCATACCTTTGTAATGTAGCTGGTAACTCCTCAGATCTTGCCATGGACAGCAGAGAGATAGGCATTGTATTTCATAGTTTGCTGCTCCTGACAAAATACGTTCATTTTATATTTCATAATATGGGTGCAGTTGTTAAATATTGGCAGATAACACTCAAACTTTACAATTAATTGAAAATGTGAAGTTAATGTTTAGCTGTCTTCTGGAACTTAGTTGAGACTTTCACTATTTTTATTTAGTGCAAAGTGCAACCTCCCTTCTCCTCCCCCAGACCTCAGTTCTTCCCAGAGTAGGTGGTACATGGGAAGACAACATAGAAAAAGTGAAGGAGTGGTCTGCTTAAGGGAATCAGGGCTTTCCTAGGCAGCAAAGGTCTTGTCCCTTCAGCTAGAAGGATGTCATACACGTCAGTTCTCCTGACCAGTTCTTAATGGTTTTCTAATTTCACTGTAGGAGGTACATTTGTGGGGTCAGGGAATGCTGGATGCTTACAACTGTTGCTGTATGCTTAGCAGATTTTTCAGGTCCTTAAAATTAATTTCATGAAAAACAAAACCCAACACACCACCACCTGAACCGCAAATCCTGATACCTGGGTGTTCAAGAAATTCAGAATTTTTGCTTGTACACAACTTGTTGTTATCTTAGCCTTGAGCTTTCTGTAAGGACTGTGTTCAGTCACACAACCAAATACAGTGGGCAGTCTCTCAGAGTACGCCATGTTCCTTCCATTTGAAGCTGGAGCTATTTCCATTTCTGCTTGACTTAAATTTTTGCTTTAATCTTCTTGTGTAAAAGTAATATTCTGTTAAAGACAATTAAAATGTTAATACAACAGTATTTTTCTATTGATTTTGTTCTCCCCAAAATGACTGACATGCCCTATGTAGGTTTAAGTTACCCTAAGTCAGGAGATATTATTTGTGCTTAAAGCTTTGTTCTTGGTTGAGTTTAATAGGAATTTCAAGGACACTGCTTTTCAATATCACACACCTTTAAATGGCCATCATTTTGACTTGTCAAGACCAGCCAGCAATTTTGGTAGTATGTGTTAAAGTTGTTTGGGGTTTTTTTGCTTATTTGTTAATCTGTGTTGTGTTCATACTGAATGAACTTATTTGCCTAAGACAAAGAAGAGCAGTCTGTGTACTCTTCACTTTGACTTTATTGGCCATTATTGACTGAACAGTTCAGAAATCCTTCTCCCTCCCAGCCATACTTTTGAGTAGGTAAAAAATGTCTTAGTTCTAGGAAACTTAACTTAAACATGATCACTTTCTTAGACCTTCTGTTTGAACATAAACAGTAATTGTGAAATCCAGAAATTGATGGTTAATTGTTTCTCGGAGTCCACACATTAAAGACAAATTTAAGCTATTGTTAATAACAAATGGACAAGTGGAGCCTGAGAAGCGTAGGTAGCATGGAAAGAACAGAAAATACATAGGTGTGGAAAAGTTACTGTATAACAATAATTAAGTACTACTATAGTACTGCACAAGCTTATAAACACAGGCATGGAAATACACAAATTCTTGATTTAAATCTTCATTGCTTCTCGTAGTCAGCTGAGTTGACTGTCATTCGAACAAGTGTCTTGTGTAGTCTTACAGTTAATACGTAGGTTCTGGCTGACCATTGCAACTTTCTTGTGCTGGCTGGTGTAAATACTGGGAAATGCCTGAAGGATCAGGTATTAATTCATGATTACTAAGACTTCATCAGTTACAGCCCAACCCGATTACTTTATTAATAAATGCTATTGGCTTGAAGATATCTGCTGTAGGATTCCCTTAGTTGCATTGTAGGGTTATAACTTGGCTAGGCACTGAGGCATTTGCTACTTCAAACTGAGAAAAAAACCAAGTTTTTAATTTCTGGACCCTTATGTAATATTCTACTTGAACTAAGGGCAGAAGGACACGCTTATGAAGATGCCTCAGTCACCTATTGCTTTTGGTAACATGCAGGATCAAATTTTGGTTTGCTAATTCCATAGGTCATGCATTCAGCAGTATTGGTTCAGCCTATCAGCATAGTGGTACCTTGACTACCTTTCAAAAAGGTGTCAACTGAGAAATGTTGTGACAGAACCTTTTTTTTTTTCTATTTAAGAAAGCATATTAACTTATTAGCTACTAGCTGGGATTTCTACTTCTGGGGTAGTAGTAGTAGTCTTAGCACTTCTAATTATCAGATGGATGAACTTAATATTGCTTAGTGGTTTCATCATATGATTGCACCTAGTTCTGTGCATCTTAATAGCCTTCTGTTTTGAGTGAAGGACTTAGCGGTGTTGGAAAGAAGAGGAGAATGGTAGGTATCAGAGTTTCCTGTGGGGTTTGGAGGAACCCTCTCTGTGGACCTGATTTCATGTCTTAAGATCTTCCCCCTTTCCAGGCCATTGGATTCAGAATTGGAAGAGACCAAGTCTGGTCTTTTGACTGCTACATTGTGCAGATATACATGTGGTCACCAGTGATGCTGCCAAGGGTGACCCTGGGTGTTATCAAGAGTGACTAAAAAAACTCTGGGGGGCAAAGGGAGAGACACGAGTGCAGAGCCTGCAATCGGGATGCGTATCCCAGTGAGGGAGAAAGACTTGGAGACTTGGGTAGGAGTGAATGCATCTAGCTGGTGTTGAAGGTAGGACTTTGACTTCTTTGACCACTGAGTTCTCCTTGAAGAACAAGGACTACTGAGCCAGAGACGGGGTCCATCTGACAGTAAGCGGAAGTTTATTTTCAAATAGCATTGTTAGCTTGTGAGCAAGGCTTTAAACTAGGCATGTGGGATGTCCTCAGATTTCTCTCTAATCTGAAGAGAAGCAAAGACATGAAGAGCAATAAAGAAGTGTCCAAGGGGATGTGACGGGAGAGGGTTTTTGCCCTCCCATTGTGAAGGCAGCACAAATGAGGACTGTGCACAGCTGCAGGCTTAACGACCTCATTGGGATTCTGTCACTTTGATGGGATAGCTTACATAACAGGAGTAGTGTGATTAGCTGGATCCATACCTTTCAGGAAAGGCAGAATGGGAAGGTGAGAAAGAGGTAGTGCTCCACAGAAGAATGGCTAGAATGCATGGAGCTTTACCCTTAAGCAGGTGACAAGCCAGTTAAAAGCTTATGGGTTATGTTAAGAGAACAAATCAAACCAGATGACACTAGTAAGTCTTTGCTGCTGCTGGCCTGATCAATGTGTAGATGAAGCCTTTAGGCACCTGGAAGAAGCCTCATGATTGCAGGCTATGGTGTTTATGGGAGACATCAGCCACTCTGGTATCTGCTGAAAGAGCAATAGGGCTGGGCACAAACCATCCAGGAGATGTCTGGGGTGTATTACAGACAATTTGTTGATGCGGGTGATCATGGGCTGACTAGGGAAGATTCTCTACTTGATCTGTTATGCATAAACAAAGAACAACTGGTTGAAAATGTAAAAGTCCATGGCACTGTTGGCTGAAGGAGCTTTGAAACTGGAGTTTGAAATACTGAGAAGTGGTCAGGACTGAAGTAGAATCATAACCCTGGACTGTAGAAAAAAAGATTTTACCTTATTTGGGGATCTGCTTGTGATGTTCTCTTGGGGAAACTGTTCTGGTAGGCAAATGAAATATCTTCAGACTACAATAAACATCCCCTGCAATGTGCAGGAAGTTTAACAGGTCTGCAGAAGGTCAGCATGAAAGAACAGGGAATTCCTCACTGAACCTCAGGTGCTCAAAGGAAGCCCACAGAAGACTGAAGCAATAGGAACATAGAGACAGTATCTGAGAGGGTAGGTATAGAGCGGGGGAGCTCACTCTCAGCTGCAGCTGGAACAAGTAAGGGATGTTAATGGTGACAGGAAAAGCTGCTGTAACTACGCTGTCAGCAAAAGAAAAACTGAAGAAAATGTGCCCAATGCTCAGTGGGGCAGGGGACCTTGCAAGGAAGGACAAGAAAAAAGCTGAGATGTATAGTATCCTGTGTTTGATTTTTTTCACTGGTAAGATCTGCCCTCTGGCTTCCCAGTTTGAGTCTCTAACAGAATGATGCTCCTGACGGTGCTGAGTGCATTGGCTGATGTCACGTTCTGTCACCTTTAAAAAGTCATAGTGACTGAGGAAGCTTCCTGATGAGTGGAAAAAAGCAGGCATCATACCCATCTTCAAGCAAGGAGGATCTAGGAAACTACAACCTGGTCAGGTTTGCCTCAGTCCCTGGAAAGATGATGGTGCAAATCCTCTAGGCACACGAAGAGTAAAAAAAGGTGGTTGGGAATGGCTTGGAGGATGGAATTCAGTTGTACAGAGTCCAACTGGTAGCTAATTGTCAATTGATACTGGGGCAAATACCATTTCATGTTTTTTGAAGGCAGGATATAACGCACTCAGTAAGTTTGTGAATGGTACCAGACTGGGGTACAGTTGATACACTAGGAGGCAGAACTGCTACTTTGAGGGATCTCAACATGCTGGAGAAACAGGCTGGCCAGAACATCATGGAGTTCAGCAATAGCAAGTGTGAAGTCCCACATCTGATCTGAAATAACCCCATGCAACAGCATAGACTGTGGTCCAGTGGGCTGGAAGGCAGCTTGGCAAGCACAGATGTACAGTACAGGTGAACAATAAATTGAAAGTGTATCAGCAGTTTGCCTTTGCAGCAAAGATAGATGATCTCATCCTGGGCTCTGTAAAGCATGACAGCAGGTTGAGGGAAGGGATTCTTCATCTCTGTTTGGCATTGGAGTGCTGTGTCCAGTTTGGGGCTCCCCAGTCCCAGAGGGACACTGAGGTACTGGAGCAAGCACAGTGGTGGGGCCACCATGTTGATTGAGGGCTGGAGCACAGGGTGTGTGAGGAGAGGCTGCAAGAGCTGGGCCTGATTAGTCTGGTGAAGGGAAGGCTGGAGGGAGGGAGCCCTTATTGCTACCTGAGGGGAGTGTGTCAAGAAGGTGGTGCAGCACACAAGTGAATAGGAACAAGCTGGAGTGTGGGAAATTCAGAGTCAATGTAAGGAAAAAATACTTCTCTGTGAGGGAGTTGAGATGCTGGAGTGGGTGTCCAAAGCATTTGAGGAATCTGTCTCATTCTGTGGTGATATATAAAACTCGACTGGACGAGTCTTCAAGCAGTCTAATATAACTGGGTCTACTTTGAGCAGGACTCAGTAGCCTCTAGAGGTCCTTTGCCTCTTACCTACATGAAATCATTATTCTCTAAATCAATATTAGAGCTTGTTTGTCTTTGCCAACGAGAAGTGTATTATGAAGAAACCTATACCTAGGAGTTCACTTGTCTTTTGGTAATTGGTAGGTGTCATCGTTGGAAATGATGGATATAGCTTATACCTGCGTTGGACATGACCCGTTGAACGCTTTGGAGACATCACAGGCTTTCTGTGAATACATTTTCTTTACAAGCTGGTACTGATAAATAGTGATTCCTGGGACCTGAGCATTCTGAAAGCCTAGGTCTGATAGATGAAGTCAGCATGATTAAGTGAAGAATATCTTGCTGCTATTCATTTATACTCAGGGATAGATGTGAGCTTTCTAAGTAATCTAGCAAGATACACATTGCAGTTACCCTTATTAGTATGACAGTGTATGTATTGCTGTGTAGCAGAATAGTGGCTTTCTACCTTATAATGAAAGACAGCAAACAGCAATGACAAATCCTGTACTGATCACTTCATATTGCATTTTTGGGTTCTGATTGCAGTTGTCTTGTATTTCTGTTAGTCTAATGGCAACTTCTTTATATGGTAGTGCTGAAAGAACAACTATATCTCTTGGAAGAGAAGTTGTTGGACATAGTGTGCATCTCCTGGAATATCAACCCATGTTTTTGAAAGTTTGTGGCTATGGGAAAGAGACTGTGCTGCTGTCATTGCTAACTCACAGATTTTGAAATGAAGCAGGAGTGACGGGCAGTAACTCTTCAGACTTCTGTGATATTTAGTGTCTGAACCCCCACCCCCAATTTTCTTCCTCCTCTCAAAAAAAAAAAAAGCTAGGTATTGTGATAGCATTAAATAGCATTAAATTGCTTTTCCAAATAAGGATTGGAGGGATATTTATCTGACCAAACCTTCAGTTAGCAATTGCTGTGGTCTGGCTAGGACCTTTTTCTGGAGAAAATTCATATGGTGGAAGCTGTAGTTCTCTTTGGTGCTGAAGGATAGTTGGATCTTGTCTATTGCATTTCCTGGAGTATGAGATGCCCTAATTATACATAACTACTTGCTGCTGATAGCAAGTTGGAATAAAGATGAATTACACGGTTATGGAGGACCTTATGAAACTGATTGAATAATGAAACAAGCTGAAGTGTAGATAAATGTTTAGTGATGCTCATGAGGCCCCCTTTGTGGAGGAGAAGAGTAAACTTCATATATCATTATAGGATATGTATTTGTGTACTTGGAAACAAGGCCTTGAGTATGTGATGGTCAGGTCACAAAACTGACTGTTAGTTATCTTTAAGAGGGGGGTGGGGAGGGTGCAATCAAGTGTTGGAGTAAGAGAACAACATGCTGTGCTAAAGTGTAAATAGGTTTTGTCTGTGGTTCAAATACTCTATTCAGTTTTGGTCCCTTGATCTTAAAAGCAAACACACACCCCACCCCCCAAAATAAAATAAAACTTAGGGTTGAAGTAGGTTCAGAGGAGGGCAGCAAGTGTCAAAGATATGAAAGTGGGCTTGTAAGTGAGGTTGGCTGGGACCTCTCAGTTGAGAAAAGAGGTGATTTCTTGGGAGAAGGAGAGGGAGGGATGTGGTGGTGTCTGAAATCATGAGTGATGTCAACAATGTGTATACAGATTAACTCTTACAGTGCAAGAAGTAGGTAGGTGCTCCTCAGATGAAGCTAAAAGGAGGCAAGTTGTAAGCTTGCAGATGAAGAACTGGAGTTTTTAAAATAAATTATAAGCAAGCAACACTAAATTTAATGTCTAACATCAGGTTGTAACTTACTAATGAATGTACTCAGAATAAGTTACTTAAAGCTGAAGGTTATCTGTTATTTCTGCAAGTGTTACTTGTGGCTGAGAATGAGAAAGCCAGTCTCTAAGGAGTGATTTGAGTATGTTATAGTGACTCAGTTGAGGTTAGTTGGGTGTTAATAGAGATTTTGTGGGGATTCATGTATAGAACTTTGAGGAATTAAAAGCTTTTTAAAAAAATACATGACAAAAGCTGAATATATGCTTGTGGATCAGAATACAAGAAATTAGGAATAGGGAAGACTGATTCTGCTGTGAGCTGTCTGTGCCTCTGAAGAGGAAAACCTTTACTGAAAAGGGCAGCTGGAAAGGATACAAATAGAAGCAGCAAATGGTGGAAAAAAAACTTGGTGAGAAAACAGCTATCTAATTGAGTAGGCTGAATATAACATTCAAGTTAAACCCCAAACACAGTAGACCTGAGGATGAAAAAAGTAGTTGAAAGTGCTCTGTCTTAAGTAAATATGTGCTAGCTAAAAGCACTGGTGCTCTTGAACACAGAACTTCTGGTTTCGTAATTATTTTTTGAAGTGCTACTAACTGAGCATTAAAAATAAAATTAATTTGCCATCCTAGATATGACAATTTCTCTCTGGTTTTTGTAATTTCTTCATGTGTAATTGTGTTAGTTCCTTAATTTGCGAAGTAAGTAAGGATGGTCTTGAAACACAGGTGGAAAAAATGTGAATCAGCAGCTTGGTAGTAAGAGGACTGGGAATGGGAAGACTTCTAAAAGCAATGTAACCTGAAATCTGAGTAGTGAGGTCTGAGTAAACCAAATGGTCATGAGATAGCAAGTGGTATAAGTGTATGGAATGGATTGTTGCTAATAAGCTCCTGAAAGGAGAGCTTGTAACTGAGTCCATCAGCATGTGTGTCATCAGCTAACAAGAATTTGAAGGAAGACCAAATTATTACTTTACTAAAAATGTCTGTTAACAATCTTATAGTAATTAGGCCAGCAAAATCCTTGAACAGCAGATCATGTCCCTACCCCAGTGCTGGATCAGCTTAGGGTGAGTTTGGGTGTTTGGTTTTTTTATAACTAAACATCAAACCTTTCTAAAGGTCATGGAGGGTTTACCGTTTTGGCCATGGTGTTCATTTGAGGAATTCACTTTCTGTAACATCAAAGATTTTCTTGATTTCAGTGGGTTTCGTTGTTGCTTTTTTTTGTGGTGGGGGTTTTTTTGTCGCTCCAGTTTATCTCCTTTCTAACTACCATAGGCATACTCACAATGCAGGCATTCTCTTTTTGCAGTGTAAGTACTTCAGGACTTTTTATTGGGTTGCCTTCTTGGAGAACAACCATCAGTTCTTCCAGTCCTTCCTTGTAGGTCATGTTTTCTAGGCCTTTGAGCACAGCTTGTTTGCTTTCAGACTCTAGGAGGCTCATATTTGAGGTATAATGTTCAAACTGAACAACTCCAGATGGAGCCTCACTGATGTTGGCTAGAGCAGAAAGTTTACTTCTATATTAGCATATTCTAGAGTGACACTTTGAATTCTTGAAATATAATTACCATATACTTGCCGTAACTCTCTGAACAGTCTTTGCTCTCTAACCGGTAACTTCTTGTATCTGTTACTTAAACTTGTTCCTACTGACTTTTCTAATTTGGACCCACTAGAACCTGCAACTTTTTTCAGGCTGGCTGGAAAGTATTTGTTATGTAGAACTTCACTTGTTTTTCTGTATCTAATGCAGTTAGTTGGCAGCCCCACCAAGATACAGAACAGAAGTGCAGTGTTCCTTTTGACCTTCTGCTATATCTGTTAGATATTTTGGTTATGTGTTTAAACAGGGTGCCACATAGGAGGACTGTAACCTTTTCTTCCACGTTGGTTTGTCAGAACTGTTAACTCATCTTTTGTGTTTCAAAAGATTTTGAAGATCATCTGGAATTCTTTAACAAACTTTCCAATCAAAGGTTTGAGTTACATGAATAATTGCTTTTTTGATCTCTCTGGCTTTTTTTAAGTGTACTTATACCTCTTGCTTTGCTACTTGGGGATTAAAATTTATTTAAATGGAAATGTGAAGCATTTTGTGGTGTTTAGGGAGAGGAAATGGTATATATTTCTATGGATAACTTTTGAACTATGTGTTTACTCTCACTACTAGTTTTTTGAGGGAGTGGAACCAAGGATGAGATGTTCTCTTCCAGTCCTGCTTTTGAGCCTGACCCATTTGTTGCTGTTGTGGTTTAACCCCAGCAGGCAGTTAAGCACTGTGCAGCTGCTTGCTCACTCCCCCCTGCCCCAGAATGGGGGAGAGAATTGGAAAGTGAAAGTGAGAACTCATGGGTTGAGATCAAGACAGTTTAACAGGTAAAGCAAAAGCCACACAAGCAAAGCAAACACAAGGAGTTCATTCACCACTTCCCATGGGCAGGCAGGTGTTCAGCCATCTCTGGGAAAGCAGGGCTCCATTATATGTGTAACAGTTACAGGATGACAAATGCCATCATTCTGAATGTCCCCCCTCTTCCTTCGTCCCCCAGCTTTATATGCTGACCGTGATGTCATATGGTATGGAATATCCCTTTGGTCAGCTGTCCTGACTGTGTCCTCTCCCAGCTTCTTGAGCAGAAAAGGTCATGACTCTGTGTAAGCACTGCTCAACAGTAATGAAAACACTTTTATATTATCAACACTGTTTTCAGCACAAACACAAACCATAGCCCCATACTAGATACTATGAAGAAAGTTAACTCTAACCCAGCCAAAACCAGCACAGTTGGAAAAAGAGTACTGTGTTGTCTCGCTTATTTCCTTTTAAAGGGGGTGGGATTGGGAGGTTTGTCTAGTTAAACAGAGGTTGGAATGTTCATTGCAGAAGAACTTCCAGCTGCCTCATAGCTTGCCTCACTTGTTAGTTCAACATGTCTTGTAAACATCTGAATGCTTAGTATCAGGATAAATGCGAATGTCTCAATTGGCTATGTGTTCTACATGCTCCTACATTATAATCTATGTATGTTAACAGATACTGATGCTAATGTGGTTTAAGTTGAAATTCCAGATAAAGTTTTAAAGTTCATGAGACTTTGTAAACGTTCTTGATAAGTAGTTAGATTTAAAGCTTTAACCTTATAAAATTGGCTAAGAGTATCGTTCACAACTCAATTTGAATCATGAGCCTAACCTTTTTGAAACTTTCCTCTAGTCTCTTAGATTGTATTTCACTTTCTGCTGTTTAATAGTAAAGGTCTGTGCAGCATGGTGGGAAGCAGAGTATGCAGGGGCACAGTCTCTGCCCTGTATGGAGGCAGTGAAACTAAACAGAAGCACCAGTTAACATAAGAAAACAGTATTGTGAAATAAGAGTAGTGGGTTACAGCCATGCCTGACTACAAGTGCAGAGGTGTGGAGCTTTTTTGAGGCTCCAACTCATGACTGTATGAGCTGGGCTCAAGCTATGTTATTATCAATGTTGTTATCACACTCTGAGTTTATTTTTTTCTTTGACTTTGTGTTGCACTGGAGTAAAATACCTCCTTTTAATCTGTTTCCTTGCTTTCTATAATGAAAACTTTGATCTTGCTGAGAAGTGTTTATTGTGGTGTCATAGAGGTTTGCATACTTAATCATCTTAACCCATTTGTATTAGGATGAGAGTGTATTGTCTAGTATTGCATTATCTGGCCTTTTAACAGGTGGTATGAATCTTCTGTCTGAGGGCCCTGGATGCTATTTTGTGAATGGTAGCTGTAGCCTTTGCCACAAATATCAGTATTTCTTGATATCTGTCTATAGGTACATGTTGATTCAGCAGCTAGAGGAAGATAATTGACTGTCCCTTCCATCAGGTGTGGGGAAATAGAGTTGAGTAACATGACCCTCTTAATAGAATGGTGGGATATGTTGTCAGCTCTACCCTTAGAAGCAGCAGGTGGAGGTTAAAAGTACTTAAATTCTGCAAAACATCCTATGATAGCACTTAACTGAGAATTTGTGTGTTTAGCTTGATGTTTTGAGTAAATCCCCTGCTTCAGCAACAGTTAACTCTTGAGACAGTACTGAAATTGAGACTAACCTGTTTATGTGTTCTAAAACTCAGCCAGGTCTTGTGGCCAGTGTCTTCAACTTCTAGGTTGTTTAAGAAATTCTACTTCTGTGCGACTTCTTTATGCTTTTCAACCAGAAATTATGTTCCCCTTAATATAGCCTTTGTAAGCACGTAGGCTACAGTCACCTAAGGGAGAGCTGCTTACCTGTTAAAGTTAAGACTGGAACCTAGTTTTGGGCCATCTGTAGGTATAGAAGGTTAACATTCAGAAGTTAATAGATGCATTTCCAAGTGATAAATGTCTATGAGCCACAGTAATGATACGTCAGTGCAATCAGAGAAATCTAGAAATGTTTAAACAATTGTTATCATAGTGTTCCTAGTTTCCTTCTGGTATCAGGTGAAGTTGACACCTGGATTCAAAAGATTGAGTCCCTTGAACGTTAATAAAATGAAAAAGCAGCCTGAGTTAGCTGGTAAATACAGAGAAAGGCTAAGAGGATTTCAGTAGTCTCAGCGCAGACTATCAATTGCTACGCCTCACTTCACCAAAATTTTTTGCCTTCTGGTAGGCTTTAATGTGTCTGTACTGTTGTGATAAACACTGAACAAGGTTTTAAGAATTGCTCTTCTAAGATGGAAATAATATACCTCTGGTTTGTGTTTTTTTTAAAAAGGTGCTCTACAAAAAAAGGGAACTTGAGCTGAGTCTAGTAAATATAGAAGCCAACCTCATGCCCTGTTTCTGCTCCCAGCTCACTTTCTTCCAAAGACTTCATTGACAAACTAGCACTAGTATTGTAACACAGGTTATAAACTATCTCTTTGATGTAAGTGCGGGTTTTTTTACTAAGTATTTGCTTAACAATTCTAATTGGAAGCTAGTGTTGAAGCATTTTGTACTACTTAATCTTGAATCTCTTCCATTCCTTGGTTCTGATCTTTTTTTGACACAGTAATTTGATCATGCTCTGTTACTCAAGATACACACTGACTTCACAGTAATTTAAGCATACATTTTTATAAAGCCTCAAGTTGAGGTTTCAGGCTTGTTTTCTGGAGCGTTCTTAAGTGATTCGATTCTCTAGCTAAACAAATCATAAAAAAACCATAGAAAGTGTGGCTATGCTCTTGTTGCTTCTGTTGCATTGCCACTTGTGATTGACTGAGCAGGGAATGAGCCAATTCAGAAGGCTGAATCGGGAAGAAAGCAATATTTTGTAGATTAGTCTCTTAGGTACCTGATGAGTGCTGATGCAGGAGAGGGAGGGCTGAAAGAAGGAGTCTGAGCTTTCTGATGTCAGCTAAGATTAAACTGACCTAACAATAATGCTTAGCCTGACCTTAAGAGTGTTTCATGGGAAGTTCTGCTGACATAGCAACTTGCTGTCACCAAAATGGGATGTTCTTGTTGTTCTGCTCTTGATTTGAAACTCTTCTTCCCTGCATTTGTGTGCTAAGGCCAGATACACCCATGAGCTGAGTAGCATGCTGATATTGGGAAGAACTTCAGGTTTTGTGCTCTTTTGCAGTTTGGCTTTGTCTTGTGGAAAAAGTTGACAGCTAGTGCAAAGTGTCAGTGTGGTCTTTCGGTCTTGGCAGTGGTGTGCTGTTAAGCAGGTCACAGTTCTACAGCTGGTAACAAAATGGATTGCTTTTGTAATTAGCTTTGTGCATGGCTGTTCCATATAGAAAATCTCTAAATCTGCTACCTATTACAAATAACAAGGCTGGAGGTGTGGAGACTACTCTCATTTTGTAGCATGAGTCCTTTGTTATATTAAGAAGGTCATATTTTCAAGACCCTGTATTTACTCAGTATTTTTTTTCAGTTAGTGAAAGAAGCTTGATTAAGAATTATTAGTGAACAGCATCTGTTATCGCGGTTGATATTTGATAGCTCTTAGTTCTGTGGCTTTTAATGCTAGAAGTGAGTTTTAGGGATTTTCCTGTTATGTTTACTCTTCAAACTGCTTTTTGACAAGTGAGAATGGTAAGCGCCTTGCCATTTTGTAGAAGATCCTTGCAATGGTCTGAAACTGGAGACGTAGCGAACACAATGTAAACCTGATAAAAACTTTGAAGAAAAGATGAAAGCTAGTGTTTATCTGAAATAAAACAATAGCTTGTACAATTTGGACTGAGATACATTTGCAGTACTGGACCTTGAAATCCGGTCTGTGTGGTGATGTGAAGGGTGGGTGGGAAAATGAAGAGATGCTTCAGCTCATTTTGAGGATGGGAGCGGAAGGTATCATAACTCAAAGGACCAAAACTATGTTCCTCTGGAAGGTGTTTTACCAAAACTTTTAGTACAAGAAGCTTATGCTTTCCTTCCCTGCACTCTCAAATGAGATAACCATTGTTCAGCTTTGAAATAATTTTTTTTAAGACTTCAAGTTGAGGTAGAGTGATCTCATGGTATTAATTAGCAAGTGTGGAGCCATGAGTAGTAAATGACTGCTTTATTAAAAGTCCTCTCAGTTGTTGAAATTAGAGATAGAGGGGAACTGTTGCAATTTGAGAAGCTGAGATGTGGACTGTTAGTGTCTGCATGCAACTACCAGTGTTATCTGCAAAACAGGTTGAGAGTCTTATTAGCATGTTTGCAAATAGATTGGAAAATGGATGTGTCCAGTAAATCAACTAGGAAGAGTATCCACTTGCTTAACTTCTGTTAGCTTTAGGCACAAGGTAGTTTTGTGATAGACTTGGACGTGTGAAGTATTACCAGTATGGATTGGATTGCTGTGTGATCAAAAAATCAATTAGTGCGTAGGGACTTAGCTTAAATGGAACCATCTAAAGGTACTGGAGATAGGAATACCAGGCTGCATATGAAAAAATACTGGATAATCCCTTGCTGCTCCAGACAATGTAAATGCCCTGTCTGTTGCCCATGCAATCTGACCAGTAGTATGAACTGTTTCATTAAAGGAGCTGTTCATGGAAAATAAGGAGGTGATTGGTGACAGCCAACACGGCTTCACTAAGGGCAAATCGTGTCTGACAAATTTGATGGCCTTCTATGATGGTGTTACAGCATTGGTGGATAAGGCAAGGGCAACTAACATCATCTATGTGGACTTGTGCAAGGCATTTGACACTGTCCCACACAATATCCTTGTCTCTAAATTGGAGAGACAGGGATTCGATGGATGGACCACTTGGTGGATGAAGAATTGGCTGGATGGTCGCACTCAGAGTTGTGGTCAATGGCTCAATGTCCAAGTGGAGAACGGTGACGAGTGGCGTGCCTCAGGGGTCGGTACTAGGACCGGCACTGTTCAGCATCTTTGTCAGCGACATGGACAGTGGGATTGAGTGCACCCTCAGCAAGTTTGCTGACAACACCAAGCTGTGTGGTGTGGTCGACACGCTGGAGGGAAGGGATGCCATCCAGAGGGACCTTGACAGGCTGGAAAGGTGGGCCCATGCGAACCTCATGAAGTTCAACAAAGCCAAGTGCAAGGTCCTGCACGTGGGTCGGCGCAATCCCAAGCATGACTATAGGCTGGGTGAGGAATGGATTGAGAGCAGCCCTGAGGAGAAGGACTTGGGGGTATTGACTGATGGGAAGCTCAACATGAGCCGGCAGTGTGCGCTTGCAGCCCAGAAAGCCAACTGTGTCCTGGGCTGCATCAAAAGAGGTGTGACCAGCAGGTCGAGGGAGGTGATCCTGCCCCTCTACTCCGCTCTTGTGAGACCCCACCTGGAGTACTGCATCCAGCTCTGGGGGCCCCAGTACAGGAGAGACATGGAGCTGTTGGAGCGAGTCCAGAGGAGGGCCACGAAGCTGATCAGAGGGCTGGAGCACCTCTCCTGTGAGGACAGGCTGAGAGTTGGGGTTGTTCAGCCTGGAGAAGAGAAGGCTCTGGGGAGATCTCATTGCGGCCTTCCAGTACCTGAAGGGGCCTACAGGAAAGCTGGAGAGGGACTGTTTATCAGGGGGTGCAGTGACAGGACAAGGGGTAATGGGTTTAAGCTGAAGGAGGGTCGATTTAGGTTAGATGTTAGGAAGAAATTCTTTACTGTGAGGGTGGTGAGGCACTGGAACAGGTTGCCCAGAGAGGTTGTGGATGCCCCCTCCCTGGAAGTGTTCAAGGCCAGGTTGGATGGGGCTTTGGGCAATGTGGTCTAGTGGAGGGTGTCCCTGCCCATGGCAGGGGGGTTGGAACTAGATGATCTTTGAGGTCCCTTCCAACCCAAACCATTCTATGAAGTCTGGCTGATTGGTAGAGACAAGAACTTCTGAAACACTTCTACAGGCTCAATGATATTTAGGTACAAAGCTTTGAAATGAATGAGATATCACAATATCATGTGCCATATCACAATATGATACTCAATTATTGTAACCCACCAGCAAGTCATCTGACAGTATCTTCAATAAGCAGGTTATGAGAGAACCTCATTCCATGTTTCAAAGGTATGCTGGAATATATGACCTGTCAGAGCACACATGACTGAGGAAATCAGAGGGAAGGCATAAGCTATTTTTCCTGTCTTCCAAGCGTGTAAAACAAAGGGTAAAAAAGATCCACGAAAACTTTGTCAAATATAAAGAAACATGTAAGAAAACTTTATGATGCTGTTTTTGCCTTAAGAAGTTACAAAATAAGATCTTGATTAGTAAGTGAATACAAATGGTTTCCTTAAGGGATGTTGAGAATAAGCAAGGATTTCGATATTGTGAACGCGCAAGCAAACAAGGTCAGATTTCAGTATTAGATTTCAAAAGGAGGAGAGCTAGGCTTTATTAAAACAGTATGTCCTATGCATTAGTACCTTGGATCACTTAAGAAGATGAGTAATGTGGCCTTGAAGTGTCTTATTCTTCAGAACCTTGTGCATCATAAGCCTCTAAAGCTTTATTTTGGAACAGGCATGTAGTTGTTACTCATTATTCAGGTACAATCTTTGAGCAAAATATTGACTCTCAAATGAAAATATCTGTCACAGGAAATACCTCTTAGAGCCTTGAGTCTTGGAGAGCCCTGCATATCAGCATAGTAATTAACTTTCTGGTTTGAACTGTTAGCTTGATTGCTCAGCAACCAAAAGAATAAATAATAACTGGCTGAAGATAAAAACCAGAGATGCTATTGCAAGTTAAAGATGTGGTTGTTCTGACTTGGGCTTTAAGCTATTTTTAAAACTTTAAATCCTTTGGAGTATAAACACTGTTTTATAAACTATATATAAGTACGAGATAAATGATTAGTATAGATGAGTTGGGGTTTTTCTTGTCTTTGGAGTCTGAACATGTGTCAGAAGATGAGATAAATGTGTAAAATTTAGTGTAATGATCTATTGGCTCTACTTCGTTTATTGGAGAAGATAAATGAACAAAAAGATGTAACTGATTATTGTTCTATAGCTGCCAGTGTGTGGATGTATATAAATGAGGCCTGCTCAGTTCAGTCTAAATCTTGAGGGTAGCAGCAATAAAAAAGTTTGACTAATGAAAATATTCATGCAACTCATATGAGAACATAATGTTCTTGTGGGACAAGTGAGCTGTTAGAAGTATTCCTTGGTGGAAAAACTGTAGTATTTTCATATCTTGAAAGAGAGATAACTGTTAGTTGAGTATTGACTTCTTAAATGTACTCTGGTTGGTTTTAGCTAAAGCCTCTAATTATTGGAAGTAGTTATCAAAAAAGAAAATTTGAAACAAAACAGCTGGTGTAGGATGACTTTCCAATTCAGTTTGTTACCTTTCCAGAAGTCTGAGCAGCTTTTGTGTAAGTTTAATTGTAGGGTTTTTCTGTACTAAGTTTGTTGGAGTTATATACAGCTGATCATTATGTTAAGGTTCAGTAGACTTAGATATTGCAAATAGCTGATTTCTGAACAGAAGTGTGATTTTCTTTATTTAAATGACATTGCAGAATACATGTATTCTGTACATTCTAAAATGCATTGCAGAAATGTAACTTGTGACCCTTATTTAGATATAAGGTAGAAAGCAATAGTTAAATACTTCTTGAGGAGTGTTCCACTTAAACGTAGCAATGGCAAGTGGAGACAAAAGTTTGGGTAGAATTCTGTGTGTTTCAGTGTTCAAACAGTTGCCCTCTTTCCAACGTTTATCTCAAGAATTCCATATTGGTTCCAGAGGCACGAGAAGACTAGACAAAATGTTCTTTCATTGCTCATGGATTAGTCATGGTAGATATTCTGTCTATGAAACTTATTTATTCAGTTGTTTGCATTTTCTGGCTATTTTTTTTCCCCTCACCAACCCCTCTTAGTGACTGGCATATCAACAATCTTGGTATAAAGTTCTAGCTTAGTTTGATTTATTTGTGCAACTTAATGTTTTCTTATTATTGGCATTAGTTGGTAGTTCTATACTGAAGAAATCCATAGCTGAATCTTTAAATCACTTGTTTAGGTGACTCGGTTGACTTAGTTATGGTTTGAACACTGAAAAAATCAATTGATGGGAAATGGAAAGCTTTCAACAATGGGCTCTTACATAAAGGCATATAGATAACTTTGTCCTGTACACATGGTTTTGCTTTTGTGGGAACTTGTTGACTGAAACGGTGGTTAATGTCTCCAGTTGAATGACCTCTTTATGCTTGTGAAAATAAGGCTACTAAAATTTAGACTTCAATCTAGTTCCATGGGTGAACTTTATCAGCAACAGCTTGAGTACTGATTGATAATGGAAGAGAAAATCAGAACAGTTGAAATGACTCTGTTAAAACTTAAACACAGTAGAAAGAAATACAGGGCTAAGGCTTTAGTTCTTTTTCATCATGTTAGTTTACTCCAAGAGAATGAATGATTGAAATTGCTAGAGCATGTGTTTGGAAAAGAAATTTTGAACCTGTGGTTAAATGAACTGCTTTGTCCTGGTAGATTTCCTTTCTTGAAAGGAGGTGGTGTGAAATGCTGAGCTTAGAATGTAGTTGCTACTGTGGAGAGTATTTTAGGTATTAAATGGAAATACATTGAATCTTAAGCAAACACTGACTATACCTATTATTACATATTTACTGTGTTAATACAGAGGAAGATCTAGTGTGAAAACACCGCACTACAGTGTGGCAGAAAGATCGTCTATGTATAATTGTACATGTCTTTGGAACTAGGATACCAAAGCTAAAATTGAATTCTTGACCATCACTGTTAAGATGGCGTAGTTTGTGGGGCTTGGGGGTTTCTTATTTGGTTTTTATTGTTGCTTTGCTTTTTAATTTGTTATTCGTATGGTAAGTGGTAGAAGTTTCACTTACACATTTCTCCTTAAATTATCTTTATTAGGAATCTTATCTTTTAAATTACTGCACTTACTTCTACTTTCAACTTAAATTTTTACCTGATGCTCTGGATCAGTAATCAAGCTGCTAAAATACCATGTCTGATTACTGTTTTTTCAGTAAATCTGAATACACACAATGCTCATATCTAGTTAAATTCTCAAATGACTGATATACCAGTTACACAATTATCAGGTCATTTTTATAGAAAGCTGTCTATTAGTATTCTCTGAAGAATGGTCAATCTACACTTAGCTTTGATGTTTCTGCTTAAAGCATGCTTTTATAATGTTTCCACACTGCTGTGAATCAGCTAGAATATGGTTATTCAGAAGAAAGTAGGAATTCTCTCTGAAAAAGGCAAGCTAATTATTGAAGAAGGCTTAATGTGAAGTCTTAGAGGCACAACCTTCTTGTGTACGGACTAATGATTGCTTTGTTTTTTAGGTGCCTTAGCTGGACCAATTGTTGATCCACATGTGACAGCAGTTTTGGGGAAGAAGGTTGCACTGAAATGCATAATTGATGTAAATGAAACGATAACACAAGTTTCTTGGGAGAAGATACATGGTAAAACTTCACAGACTATTGCTGTTCATCATCCTGAATATGGAATATCTGTTCAAGGAGAATACCAAGGAAGAGTGTCATTTAAAAACTACTCACTTACTGATGCAACAATCATCTTAAAAAATGTAACCTTTTCTGATGCAGGAGAATATATTTGCAAGGCAGTTACATTCCCACTTGGAAATACACAGTCATCGACGACTGTAACAGTACTAGGTAAGTCAACTTCTTTATAAAAGGAGGTGAAATTCTGCAAACTTAGTAATATATTGCATTTTACCTTTTAACCCAGTGACAATACAAAAAATGTATTTGCCAGTCTTTCATAACAGATGTCTTGGTATTCTTTCTGACTTTGAGGACACTTCTTTTGGATCTTGCTGCTTTAGAACTTGCTCTTTGATTTTTATTTTTTTTTTCCCAGATATTAAATATAAATAAGCAGTTCCTATTTAGGCATTGTGCTAATCAAACATTTGGACAGTGCTTTAGAACTTAAGCCTGGCAATACTGATACTGGGGACCTGTGTGTGTGCTGAGAGAAGCTGCCAAACATAGCTTTAGCTACCACCTTGTCTAAATTCCCTCATAAATTTGTTGCTAATATGATAAGTTAATGTAGCTGCTTGGGGCTGGTGATGTAAACTGTTCTTTGTACAGTATAAATGTAAAGCAAAACTGCCTAGACTACTAATGAGAGTTGTGAGATGAAAGAGGCAATTTAAGCCCTTGACTGGTTGTGGGTAGTCCAAATGTGAGCCTTACATAAACTCAGTTTTTCACAAACTAATTTTGTCTATCTTGTTGAGGGTTCAGTATTGCTGTCATGAAGGACTAGTACTGAAGCACAGGTAGACTTAGTTGGTAGTGCAGTATGAGGTAAAACAATTACTCGATCCTAAAATTTGAAGACTTACTCGTTTGTCCTCTCCTTATAGTATTATACCTTCTTATAATAGAGTAAGTTAGTTCTGTATCCACTGCAAGTCATCAAGTGATGCTTTCTACAGCTGAGGTGGTCCTCAATGACCTCTATTTTTGTAAACTAATGTGCTTTTTTAGTATTTTCATGGTATTTGATACCTGCTTTCTAATATTATGAGATTAATCATATGGCTGTAGCACAGTATGTAAACTGATTTTCACCACAAGGTGGGGCAAAATAAATGCATCAAAGCAAGTGACTTAATCCAATTTGAAACAAGTAACTTGACCAAAGAAGTTCTGTGTGATATACAAAGCATATAGCCTTATGGCTCTCTCCCACCTGTCTTCTGCCTGTACTACAAGTGGCTATTGCAGCAGTGTTTTGACTTCAGGTTTCAGCTCTTGTGCTTTATCAACATGCAGTGGCAAGTTCTTACTGCTTTCCCTCATCTCTTCTAGTCAGTTCCTGTTTCTAAGATAATTTTTTTCAGATGACATCAGTAGTTGTGTCCATTCTGCCCTTCAAATTTCAGGTTTATGGAGAACATGAGGAGGAACTTGGAAAGTAAATGTATTCTACCCTTGAAAATTTAGGAGGACTGCAACTTGCTTGATAAGATACATATTATAAAAAATTGCAGTTGGAATAGGTAAAGTATGTCAGGCATACAGTGGTCCCGATCATATTTTTTTTCATAGTTGATGATGTAGATGGTTGCTGATAGTTGTAAGCCTCTTGGTGACTTGGTATTAACCTCTGAATTGCGAAGATGCCTTTCTGTCCCAGTTAGCAGCTGCTTGGCTTGCATGTACATTTGGGTAGCCAACCCTCTGTTGGACTTAGCTATGTTATGTGGCCTCAGCAGAGCATTTTCTGTCCTTCTGAAAACTTTTTGCTACACTGACATCTAGACTTAAACAGTAAAAATACTGGGGAGGTAATGATTTTCAGAATATGCATGTAACTGAATAACTGAGCTTTAATGGCCTGAGCTCAGCAGTTCCAAGGTCAGCAGATTCTCAAGACATGGAGTAACTCCAATCAAAATTTAAAACCTGATGTAACTTAAAATCAGCTTTATTCTGACTGCATTCTCCCACTGTTCTAAAACAGTTTCCCTTAAGTGAGGAGAGAAAAGTTCATGTCCTAAGGCTGTAACTGTTTCCAGTCCAAGCAGCATTGCCTTTTTTCCTAGTCCCTGTCTGTTCCTATTTAGCAAAGAATTAGTTTCCTTCCTATGTGTAGCGGACATACTTAATCTTGTAGTAGATGCTTGTACACTGTCAGGCAGAGACACTGAAGACAAATGGAAGAAAAAATAACTATAGGATAAAATGTCCTGTATTTAGCTACAGTGCACTGATCAATTAAGACCACATTTAGAACCTCTGTCTTAGACTACTTAAGCTTAACAGACTTAGCATGTTTGGTGACTTTGCTCACTCCCAGTTTGCTTTGGTTAGTGCTTCATGTTGTCTTGAGGAAATGCACTGTAAAAGACAGTGAAAATATGAAAATGCTTTTTGAGTGAGAGATGTATTGATCTTGTGTAGAACTTTGGTTCTTCAAACTTACCTTGTTAAACTAGGGAAAAAAAACGCAAAGAATTGTATGTCAAGCAATTTCTTAAGACGATGACTAAACTGGATGAAATGGTATTTGAAGGCAGAAGATGGTGTGCTTGCAGAGCTTATGTAATTTTATGTCACTAGCTTGAACGCTGTACATGACTATTTTAAATACTTGGTTCACTTTGACTCCTACTGTCTTGCTAAGCTACATTTCTCAGCATAGGTATTGATAAAGTAGATCTTGTTCTTCTGCAGGCTAGCTCTTACCAGTGCTACAAGTGAAGAACAAGAGCTGCACAGATGAGAATAGCAAATGGTCTGTCACCACTAATAGATCCCAGACATGCTACTGTAGAAATTCTTACAATAAGGAATTAAGGGAAGATGCGTGTCAGACATTATGGCACATGGATCCTCTCAGACAGTTCTAATAAAGTAATGGTGTTTGAAAAGTTGTAGCTGATGAGATGTACACATTCTTAAGTACCCCACAATACTCCAGGCCAAGAATAAGTATCAAGCAGATAAATTAGCGAACTTACTGTTATTAAAAAAATAACAACAAAACAAAAAACCCCAAAGGATTAATTAGCGGGTGGGATAAGTCACACAGAAATATAAAGCTGCGGATTTTGAGGGGAGAGAAAATAAAAACTAGAAATACAGTTTTGCAAAGACATTATTCAAGTAAATGTCAGTTGGAATGAAGGGGCTCACAATTCCCAGTGTCATTCTGTTGCCAAGGAATTAGTCAATTTAATGGTAAGTGGAAATAATACTGCTTGTGTTGTAATCATGCCAATTTTGTCCAGACCTCCTGTGCACAGTGGTAGAAGAAAACTGGTTTTAAAACTAACAGAAGCAGTTGAAAAAGGCTTATGAAGTACTTAAAACCAAGAAGAAACTTTGAGACCTGGAAACTTAATGCAGTAGGATTTCAGGCTCTTTGTTTTCTGAATGCTTTATTATGTTGTTTTTCTATAAAGCAATGTAAGTCATGACTAACAAAAAAATCTGTCCTTGTCCATGTGAATGTAAGGTGAAGCCTAGAGTAAGTAGGGTTAAATTACATAGTGGTCATGAATCAGTAAAAAGGCTAGCACAGATGTGCCAAATTAGTTGAGACTTCATTAAGCAGCTGCATGTCTAGCTTCCATACTGCAGTGACCATTTCTTATAACTCAAATATTCATACTGTAACATTGCTTTGAATTTGTGTCATTATTCCGCTAAGATAAATGAATAAGATGATCAATGCATGCTGACCTTTGGATACACTGACTGAATGGACAGAGGTTGTCTACTCAATTATTTAAAGGGGATGGGGGGAAAACTGCCACTGCCCTTGAACTCTTACATTGTGGAAGCAGGTCCCTTCTGCTTTTGGATCTTTGTGGGATTGGTGGTTTCCATTCCCAAACTAAGCGTTGTCCCCACCACCTGCTTCATTTGACCTGAATAGAGCGTAGTGTTTTTACTGAATGAATGAAGCAGCTTCTATAATGCTTTCCCAACCTCCTTCATGTGTCCCCACCACCACTGTGAGCAATGCAAGTCTGCAGAGCATGCTTCAGTATGATTCACATAGCACACTGAATGGTCCAGGGACAAAAGAGGACTGCTACAAGAGTCTGTGTATATAGAAGTTATGCTTTCCAAAAAAAAAAAAAAAAAAGCCAGCCAAAACATAACAAAAAAACTCTTCAAACCCTCTGCTTTGGTAATCTTTTTTCCAAGTTGAAAACAGTAAAACTGTTTCCCTATGTGAGAGGTAGATGCCAATGGCCCTTTGTAATTAGGGATTCATTCGCAAGATGTTTATCTTAATCGGTGAGTGAAACAGCTAGAAAGGCTATAGAATGAGTAACTGGGTTTCTGCTGGTTTTGTTTCAGTTGCTGGGACAAAGTAATCCCCAGGGATAGACTATAGAAATAAGATCATAACAACAGTTGCTTTCTGCTTTTTAGCATGTGGTTATTCAGTTATCTTGTAGTTGGTGTGTGGTCCAAGAATCACGATTTATGGGAAGATGTGACAGTAGAAGCCTAACTGTTTGTGAAGTATAATAAAACTAAAGCACCAGAACACACTGGACTGGGAATAAGTATATTTTATGAAGTTGAGTAGTTTTAAATAGTTCAGCTTTGTGTCTTTGACAAGTGTAAAACTAAGACTTAGACAATGAACTGAAACTGACCAGTCTCACAAATTTCAGATATTGCTTGAGAAAGCAAAGTATGCTTTTTTCCTAATAATGATAATCTTAGGAGAAACTAGACTTTTAAACGAGTCTATATCCTGTTCTCTGACTACTGTCACTTAATATGTGAAGACTTTTTTTCCTAAAAGCACAGTAAGTGAAGCAGCATACTGAGTAGTCTGCTTTGGGTCTGGAGATCTCTGCTACCTTAGTTAAGATCTCTTGTTGATTTTTGTATCCCTTCACAGAGGGTTAGAAGAAAAATTCTGGAGTTGTACTCGCTTTATTTTGAGGAAAATTCAAAGGAATAGAATACATGAAACTTTATTTCCAGGTGAAATGACTTGGGTCTGTAAGTTCTGGCATGAAAAGCTAATGATAGCTGCTAATTTAATTGATTTCACTGTGATGGAGATCGGGGGGGGGGGTGCTACAGCAGAAATTGGTATATCTCTGCTTGTAAGGCTAAATGTAAATTTGAGTGTTTATTTCTGCATTTCAGTAATACTACAGAAGCTATTGAAAAGGCTGCTGCTAGTGATTTGGGGGGTATAAGGTGGTAATGTTTATGTTAAATGGTGGAAACCAAATTGTGGGTCAAATAACTAAGCTATATAATGACAAGTTCAAGGCTTTTTCCAGAAGATACGATGCTTCATATGTACATTAATGAAATATCCAAGCTTACTGCAGAAAGTTTTAGTTGTTCCTAGTGTTGGAGAGCAGGGAATTAAACTTTGAAAGAAGCTGTGTTAAGAGATGCTTCAAATCTAGAAGAGTAACTATAGGACTTGTTGGAAAAACCCTGCTGTTGCTTTATTTACAGTAGGGTCGCTAACAAATCAGAGGGTAGGCATTCAGAGAAACAAAGTAGAAACTAATCCACTCTCGGTATTTGCCCAAATGACTAACCTTCAATTTGGTAATGAGGTACATTCTTTAAGCACTTGTAAGCATAGAACAGAAACCACATATTTTTATTATTTGCTCAATTACACTAAAAGTAAAGGCAACTACTAAATTGATAACCTTATAAACTGCCTTCTTCAGACAAGAGCAGTGTTAGACTGAGCAGAAAACAATCAAAAACTGATTCTAGCATTGAATTCACTCAAGCTGAAAACACTTGTTACCCATTTATCTCTTAAAAGTGTAGGTAGTTGAAGTATCTTGCCAGATATTGTGAACTCTGCTCTATTTCATTTCAAGGTATGTAGGTCAGCTTCAGCTCCTTGGAAAGAAATTCCATGAACTAAACTTTTTCTTATAGGATACTGAAAGGCACAGAAGTTGCAAGACTTGTCTCTGCAATTAGTGAGGACTGGTCCAGTGAGGTGGATTCTGTAGCATTATGGTTTGTAGTGATGACTTCACTTCAGAGGACTTGATAGTCTCATTAGATCAAAGGCAGGGATTATGTAATAGGCTAGTATACTACTGGGAAACTTCTGTCTTCTAGTATTGATGGTAGAAATGGGCCATCCTAGAAAGCAAAACCTTTGTATCTGAAGCACCAGATGGTATTTCTGACTTAGGCTGCGACAGGTGAATGTCTTGTACAGGGCCAAAGCGGATTTCTTAAATAAGAAGGAAATTTTTTGTAAAAGCTTTTCTTTCAGTCTATGGCCCTCAATGGTAGACTCGTACATCAGGAACTCGATTTCTTTCAGAAGAAAGTCTATTCTCTAAGCCTCTAAAACTTTGCATATCAAAACCATACAAATTTTATCTAAACATTATGTGTATATTAAGTATACGTGTATACGTAATAGATTTTATATATAATGTATGTGGATATATAATAAAATACTTTTTTAGTGATTAACTGTCCTTTTCAGTATAGAATCAATTCATATTGTTGTACTGATCAACAGAAGCTGACACTCTTAATGTCAGGTGTTAAAACATTGAATTAAGTAGCTTTGAAGTGACACAAGCTGACAATATAGATTAATACTTTAAGTATAATGCTTGAAAGTGCAGCAGGATGCAAGCTTTTTCTAAAATCATGGTGTAGTTTCAACCGAATATCTTCAGCTGTCTGTGGTCAGACAGTGCAACTAGAGCACTGTAATTTTGAACCTAACCATGTCAGAATTCCCTGTCAGTGCATTAAATGCAATGAAAAAGCAACATTAAACTTCAATGAGTGGACAAAGCTGAACAGTATCAGGAGGCCAAAGCTCTGTAGAGCTGATATCTCTGATGTATGACATGATCTTATTTCTAGGGTATCTTATTAACATGGGCTTTTTGCAAATGGCTTAGATTTTGTCTAACTCTTACATAGCAACAGTTTCAAAGATGTGGAGTCTTGATTAAATTTAGGTTGTTTTTTTTCCCCCTCCCTAGTTGAACCTGTTGTGAGCTTAACAAAAGGACCAAGCCCTCTAATAGATGGTGCAAATCGGACAGTAGCAGCCACTTGTACAGCAGCCACTGGAAAACCTGCTGCGGAGATTGACTGGGAGGGAGGTCTTGGTGAAATGGAATCCAGCTCTACTTTGTTTCCAAATGAAACGGTGACAGTTGTAAGTCAGTATATGATTGTCCCTACACGATTTGCAAGAGGAAGACGCATAACTTGTATTGTGAGGCACCCTGCTTTGGAAAAGGAGATAAGATACCCTCATGTGTTGGACATACAGTGTAAGTATTCTGTAAGGTAACTACTACTTGGTATATATCTTATAACTACCCTCTTTATCGGTGTATACCTTCCACAGGAAGGAGATGAGCACTTACTGCTTCAGGAAAAAAAGGGAAATTAAAAATATATAGAAAAGCATGCGATAAGAGGTAGGTCACGCAGGAGTAGAAACCTAGGGTCTCTGTATTAAAAAAAGTAAAAATCTAGTCACAAAACTAGAATACCGTTATGTTTCTACTGTTTCTTTTGGATATTGGCTCATGGGTAAACATTATTATTCATGTTTATATTTAACATTGAAAAAATTACAGACAAAATAACAAACTGAGTTGATCTGTGAACTGTTTATAGTGCCTTAGAATTTCAGCAGTATTAAAAAAGAATTCTAATGAAGATTCATGTTTGAGATGACAAGTTGAAAGTAGGTCTTATGCGGCTCAGTATGTTATTTTCAAATTACTCACTAAGCTTTTTTGGCTCTAATTTAGATCAGCGAAACAGGAACATAATATATACATTCCTAACACTTTGTTGTTCAGCTTCAGATTGCTCATGTAATTCAAACCTGTACTAGGCTTGTTTAACAAATTTGTGGCTTTAAAACACATGAATATGAAGTGAGATGGCTTACAATGCTGCTTAGCTAAAACCAATTAAGACAAGCTTCAGGCATGTGATCCATTTTTTGTTGCGCAATGCATGTGATAAAAAAGAGCTATTTTCAAGTTCTTCCTTTGTTATCCCGTCTCAGCTGTGCTGCTTTAAAGTTCCTAAATCATAAAAGTCTGTCAGTTCAATTAGAAGAAATGTAGTGGCTAGAAAAAGTGAACTATGCTATTATGGATCCTCTTGTGGGTTTACTTTTGTTCTGTTTGGTAAAGAATCACTTATTTGGGCATAAAATAATTGTTAGTACTGGTTTATTTTGTCAATGTTGAAATGAAGTTCTAGATTGAAGTGCTATTGATACAGAAATGGAAGTAAAGATTATTTGTTCCCATTATTGTCTCAACGAATAAGAGAATGAACTGTATTCAAAGTGAAATGAGGGGGCAAGATGATCTTAAACTTATTTTTATCTGAAATAAATGCTAAGGCATGTTTCAGACCTTATAACAATTGTATAGTAAGCAACACAGTGGCAAGCGAGAAGCAGAGATTTTGTCTGTGTTCTCTAGTCTTCCTTCAGTCTTCCGTTATGCTTACAACTTTTGCTACTACTACTTCATCTCTGCTGTAGGAGCTTATACCAAATCATACTGGTTCTTCTGTTCTCTGGGTTCTGAATGTTTCAGCTAGGTATCTCTGGCTTATCTGAAGTGACCTCCATGCTTTTTAGAGTCATAACAATGTAATTCTACATTATGATGCCAGTGGATAACTACTAACCTTTTTAACTGGCATATGTGGATTTTTTGATGACTTGCTAATTACCTGGCTTCTCAAAACGCTGTTTCTGATCCTTTGCTGTATCTTGTTAGTGAGAAGTACCTCTGAATTACCTTTCCTCACTTCCAAAAAATATCAAACTGATTGTTTTCTTCTGAAGTGTTCTCACTTCCCTAAAGTGCTGTATGTTTGCTGAAAGCATGCAGTGGGACAGTTGCTCTGATTGAAACAACTTACTGTTCCTGATCTAACACACTGCTGCATATTATACTGTAGCCTGGAACTGTATTGGTGTGCTCCATGTATTCGGGTGGTGGTGTTTTTTAAATTACACACACAAACAAACCCCAATAAAAAAAAAAATCTTCTGCTCCCCTGAGCTGACCATTAAATTGTGATGATTGATAGGTTAAATCTTTTTTTGTCAGATGCCCCAGAAGTTTCAGTAACTGGCTATGATGGAAACTGGTTCATTGGAAGAGAGAACGTTCAGCTCAGATGTAATGCTGATGCAAATCCATTACCTATGGAATTTATGTGGACCAGGTAAATATTTATAAAAAGGGGCTGCCACATGATTAAAGTGGAATAATCTCTTAGCTTACAGTAAACAGCTGTTTTGAAAACAAGTATATGACTTCTGTTGGGTTGTAATGGTATTTATCCAGCCTTTTAAAAAGAGGGTACAAGATGTGTGTATATATGAATGTGGGTGAGTGGATATCCTGTAAATTTACAAGCCTGAACAGTTTGTCATTACTCTCAGGATAAAATCTTTTGTAGTTACTTAGTAAAGTAGACTAAACCTGTGCACTGTATAGGGCAAAGCCCAATAAATCTAGTAGGGATCTAACTTATTTCACTAGTTCTGTTTTATTATTACTTAAGGTAGATTGTAAATACTCAGACTTCTGTATCTGCCTTTTAAAATCTGGAAATTACACTTGAGATGTCAAATGTTGCTTACTGAATTATAGAATTTGTCATGTTTTTCAAAAGTGCTCAAGTAATTGCCAAGGCAGATCAATGCATAGCGATGGAAACTAGGTCTTGAACATATGTCTCTAGAAGAAAAAAAACCTTACATAACAGACGCATTTCATTAATATATGGATTGGGCAGGCCGTGCTCAGAAATGTACTGCTTAGCTTTTGCAGCTATGGATGTACTTTGGGCAAGAGACAGAGGAAGGCAATAAAAGCAAGCATAGATCACAATCTGTCCTGTGAAGGAAAAAAAATTAAACCCAGCTATTTTAAATTCCTTTGTTTCTACAGGCAACAAATAAAATAACTTACCTAAGGACAGTGTAAATTTATATGTAGCTATGTTACAGTGCTTCTGTTAGTAAAGTCACAGGAATATTTACTGATGGAAGCTGTAATCCATTTCCCTACCTTCTCAATGGTAGATATAATTTAGCATGTAGGAACTGCAGTCATAATGTGGTTTGAAAATGTTGTACTGGTAAGTTTGGAATTGCTTGATGGCAGTTTCACAGGAAAACAAAACATTACTGTAACTGACTCAAACCTAAAAGCAGCCATTGAGATCTTAAGTCAGTATTGCAGCTAACTCTAGTCAGAATGGCATGGCTACACTAAAGTAGGTGTAGTAAAATGTGTGCTTTACCTACACGCTACCATAGGTTGCCATCCCCATCCCATGCTTAGCTCAAATTCAATGTGATGAGAGATTTCAATGCACAAAAATTACTATGTTTAAAAAAGCATGTCAGATTTTCAACAGCAATACCACTTGTTTCTTCAGTTGAACTGGGATCTCAGTTCTCTGATTTGAATTAGAGATATATGTAAGAACTAATCAATACACTTATTTCCAATTCCGGAAGAAATACACATTTAAATACGTTTAAAGCACTTCAAGCTTCAGAGTCACCTTTAAAGTTTCTAAGGTTAAAACGGAACCAACTTTTACAAGAAAAGCTTAATCTTCTGGCATAAAACTAGTGTACCTTTTTGTTTGAGAAAGTAGCTGTATTGAGATTGTGTGCTTTCCATTTCCTTAAACACTCAAGCTATCCTTTTGCATATAATTCCCCCCTGCCCCCCGTTGAAGTTCCTCATTCACCTTCTTGGTTGGGTTTTGTTCTGTCTTATTGGTTTCAAATTATAACAGCTTTTAGAACCTACCATACCAGAAAATCTTTATCCCTTGGAAGCAAAGGGACACTGTATCTGCTAGGTTAGTAATATTTTCATGGTCAATAATATTTTAATGTTGCACGTATGAGAATTTTATTAGAATAGAGCTTTCCAACCAGTTGACTATTTTATAATGTTTATTGAAATAAATAATTCTGGTGATATGAATTATGAAGTCCATACTAAATCACTTTTATCAGCTGGATATGGCTGAAACAATTCTGGGCAATAATCATTGTCAGCAAAGCAATGGGAATGTTATCTTGAACCTACATTTATTGGAGATTGTTTACTTTGAACTGGGGTGGGGGGGTTGAGTACCTATTTTAAAGTGTCCAGGGTGCTGCTTTTTTGATACTACCAAAAAAAAAAATCATACTTGCTAAATGCTTCCAAGATACTGAGACCTAATGATCACATGGTTGAACATTGACTTAGTCCTGCTTAGCTGTTAATAGATACTTAGATAAAAGCAAAATGGGATGCAATGGCATGAGATGACACAGGTGTTTAATAGGCACTTGGCAGCTCTGTTAAAACAGTTCCAGTGCCTCTGCCCTTTCCCCTTTCCCTGTTGTGCTTACACAGTTGTTACTGCAATCACATGCAGAATGCTACAGGGAAATGATAGATTTGGAAAAACTAGTTGATTGGAAACATTTTTTTAACCACTGTTTCCCCAAACATATCACCAAGTGCTGTAACTTAGATAGAAAATTGATGGGAGATGAGCAAAGGCAGGTTGAGAGGGAAGAAACTGTTTGAGTTCTTGCTCAAAAATCCTAGTCAAAATGTCCTACAAATTAAACGTGCACTGACAGAAATACTTATTGTAGTAGCTCAATTGGAAGCAAAAGAACAGGCAGATATTCCTTACAGCAGTATAAGTGCATCTTTGTTATTTTTTAGAGCTTGAGGTGGATTGTTCCTCCAAGTCCTTTTAAGATAATGTTTTTAGTTGTAGTAGTGGTCATTTGTAGACAGCTTGCGAGTGCCAGATTTGATGTTTAAAGGACTTGGCACAGAAATTAAATACCAAATGTGCAGGTGAACACTGAGAATATCCAATGAAAGCCCACTGACGATGTCAGAGCACAGTGAAAAGCTCGCTCTCTAGAGACTATGGCAAGTATTTTTAACTATTATATTTCAGCTGTCAATCTTAAGGATTAAAGGCTGAATATTACTGTTTTATTTTAGGTTGGATGGACAATGGCCTGAAGGATTGCTATCTGTCAACAATACTCTACAGTTCAGCAGCCCATTGACTTACAACTACACTGGGACTTACATATGTAAGGTGACTAATTCCCTTGGTCAGAAGAGTGATCAGAAGACTATCTACATATTAGGTAAGTCTGTCTTCTCAGCAAAAGCAGTATGTTAACTTGGAAATTTTTTTCGATCAATGTTGAAATAGCAAACTGAAGAGCCAGTTGATACACAAAATATATACTCCTTTCAATAGTGTGAAAACCTATTGAAAGTATGGATTTGAGAGCTACAGTAAAACTTGGGATTAAACTGACTTTTCAATAATAGCAACATGCAGTGGAAGTTCTTAAGATTGAGGTAGTAGTTTCCATAGTGCTTCTGATACATTATTAGTTTCTCTTGGTAGGGGAACTTTTTTCCGATGTTAACCTGCATTTTGGCAAGACATATTGACTACAATAAACAGTACCTTGTCTGTAATAAACTGAAAAAACAGATGTTAGTGGGAGAGGAACAGCTACATTTAGAAAAGGCAAAGATGCTCTGCTTTAAGGAACCTAGGGTTATGTTCTGAATGCGTGTGTTGTACTCCGGTTATTTGTTACCTCCTTTTCTTGGTTACAGATATCCAGTAATCAAAGTATCTCATGCAGAACTCTTACAGATCTACTTAGTATAATATTGCAAATTTATGTGTCTGTTTAGCACCACTGCTGTTGGAAAACATCCTTGTATCTATTAACACAATGTAATTAATGTTTTACTTTGACACCTTTTTTGTGAAAGAACAGCATGACTTAGGTTATGTGTAAATAGTGCTATACAAGTGTGAAACAGCTCTCCAGATTTCCATAATGGATTAGGAAAATAAGCTGATACCTAGCTTAATCGATAAGTGCTAGTATACTATCATTTGTAAAGGAAAAAAACACAGATATGAAAAGTAAAATTCATTCTGTTGTATGGTGTTGCTGCTCTTTAGTATAGTTCTTGACATTAGTTATTCCACAAAGTGAATTGTCAGAGTGCGCGTTGGCCAGTTACAGGATACAAACATAGATGACTTCTTTGTAAGAACTTTAAAACTAAGTAAGATTGAGATGAGAATGAAAACTTAAGATTAAAACTGAAGGTACGGGATGTTTGAAGCTACACCTGTCACAATTCATATTTGATGGTTATTTGCATCTTTAGAACAAAGGATGGTGTTTCGGTCAGACTAACATAACTACACTGCAGGTCACTGTGGGAAAACTAGTAAGTTCTAATTAACTGACTAGTTAATGAGCTAGTTAACTGGAAACTTCTAAATAGTTTGAGAAAGTGGAATTATTTGTAAACAGCTTAATAGCTTGAATTTTATGTAACTTTTAATACTTTGCAGCACTTAAGTCTTATGAAAGTCACTTCTGTGAGAAGTTACTTTTGGATGCTTGGTTCTAACAATTCCTTTATGAAGAACAACTCATGGCTGTGTAACAGTCTCAAAACAATTACAAAGACTGTCGCATTGGAAGAAGTATCAAGTAAAAAAAATATCATCATGAAATAGGATGAAATACTCTCCTTGAATGTAACATTAAAATACACTTAAACTGTATTGTTATTTTCTGAGTATAGCTCTGTTCTCAGCCCTGTTCTAGCTGTTAGGAGGGAGCAAGCTTTTTCATGTCCACTGCTTTCAAGTTGTTAGTTCTAAGAATATGATCTGTTAAAAGTAGAACTCATGCTATTTACCGTAACTGTCATGCATGAAAATATAAGGCTATCATTCAAATGAGACTTGAGACTAACAGCCTAAAATGGGTTAAGTATGAAATCTTATATGGTGTTTCCTAAAATGAATCAAGTTTTTGAAAAAGCAGAATAGAAATATATGCTAGTTGAGCTTATGATAGCTTATGTTCTAGCCTGTGGCAAATGCAACATAATTTAAACTAGTTTACTGCAGAGATAGTTAAGCTGCAGTAATTGGTCTTTGGTGTGGACTGATGGATACTGTTTACATGGGTGCTGCTTTTCAGCTTTGTTCAGCAACTTTGTTTTGCTGCAGTAACTTTACTGCAAATAGCAAAATCTAGCTGTGTTTAGGGAGTGTCAAAACTGAACCTCAGCTAGCTAGACATCATACCAGGTCATGGTTCTTGAAGTTATGTGCCCTAGTGAAAACAAATACATGATGTTAAATTTTCGTTTTTAAAAACTTCATGTTAATCTTGGAGTGTGTAGCGTGACCAACAACTAAGAAAATACAGGTGATTTTAGGCAACTTAGAATAAATCTGGTGCTGTATCACTACAACTAATGCTCAAGCAAGTCATACACATTAGTTTAACATGGAGACAAGCATCCAGCATTCTGCTGTAGATGCCTTAGGGAAGATTATACCAAACTGATTAAAAACAGTGTATTAACTCTTAGTATATAGGAGAAATGATTAAAATGAGAGAAGTGGGGCAATCATAAAATATAGCACCTGTATTGTTTTCAGAAATTAATATTAAGCACATTTTATTGTAACTCTTAAGAATAATTTTTCAGTGTGACTGGCTTTTTTAATTAACTAAAACGCCCCTAAAATTATTCAGAATGGGTAAGTGACTATGAAATAGCAAAAATGTCCATCTTAAATAATCAATTAGGTTACTCTACAGAGGGAACAGACTCATGTCAGGAGTACAGAAAATAAGATTGAAGTAAAGTTTAAGTCAAACTGCTTACCACCTTAATATTTGACTTAACTGAGCAGATATTATATAGTAATGGTTACCATGGCACTGCTATACTGTAGAGCAATCATTTAATTAGCTTACTTTTCTATCTCAGCTATTTTCAACTGTCTAGAACTTGGCAAAAAACATAAAGTAAAGCTTTGAAGATAGCAGACAAAGCTGTATGATCATACCATCTTTCAAATATTAATTATGAAGCTGTTAAAGAGGATTTATGAAGTTAATGTTTCTGAACAGTCACACTGCTGGTAGTTGTAAAGCTAGAAAAAATAACTGTTAAGTTAAAATGTGTTGCAGGATTAGAATGTAAGCTGAGCAAAACATGGTTTTGGTCCTAATATCCATTGTTAAAAAATAAAACTGTATTTAATAAATTCTGTTGTGCTCCTAACCTTTATGTTAATACTATGGAAGTGGAATAGAGAAATATAAGAGTAGTTGTTGACAGGAATTAAATGATAGATTCACCAGCTTTTAGTTACAAGAGAGGATACATCTTTACATGGGTAGGGAAATACTAAAATGGTGTTTGAAGCTAGAGAGTTTTTAAAATACTGGTTTTAAGGCGCAGATATCTTCACTATTTTTCACTTGTTCAGTGATGTAAAGTTCAACTTGGTTTTTATAGTTGTCCAGCAGAAGCAAGTCATGCTCCTCGTGGAGTTCAAAGGTGATCAAGTGTTGTTGAAGTTTCTGACTTAGTCCTACAGCAATGGGTTTTCCAAAACAAGCTGTCAGCTTGATGTGTAAAGCATTTCATCTTGTAATATACATTGACTCAAGTTTTTTTACACAAGGAATTGAACTTTATTTTCTTATCTCTGTGTTCCTTCACCTTCATACTGTTTACTGAAACTTCCCTTTTCTCCATGTGCAAGAGGGGTGACCTGTGAGTTTCACATTCAGATAGGAACATATTTGCTTCCCCTGTCATCTGCTCAAATGACTGCCTTTGGAAGAAACAGCTATTTGTTAAAAGTAAAGCCAGCCTTTATTAGCCATCAATCCTAGCAATTCTAGGAACACGTGACTTCTAAGTACAGTCACCTTCTTGTAGAGTGGATATTGTCACAGTTAACATAGCAGAGGCTGATCATGGGTTTTGCTTGTGTTTCTTCATATATCTGAGAGCACTGTGAATATAGGCACTCTTGTATTTTCTACGGCATATATTAGAAGGGTTATTGATAAACTGCTTTTTCCAGCTGTATAGAAAAGAGGGTCCGAGGATATCCTAACTGTTAACTTGCATGCTTCCTGATGTAGCAGGCTTTGAACTTTCAACCTTTTTCCTGAATATTCCTTGCAAGCTTGAGGTTATGTTAATGATAATATTTGTTCTCTTGTGTCCTAAAGAAATACTAAAATAGTCTACCTAGTGTGTTGAAATAACAGCTAGAAACTGCAAAAGTATACTGAATTTTGAAAATGGATGATTGATGAAAGAAATTGTCGGTTGCTTTTGGGCTGATCTCAATCTTCATATCTATTGTGCTGCCAAAATGGGGGGGAACGAAGTGAAGATAATGTTAAGAAAAATGTTTAACTCTAATGTGGAACCTGTGTACACAAGACACTTCATGGGGAGAGGATTACACAGTGTCCTTACCCATTACATGACTTTAGAGTGGGAATAGTTTGAGAAACAATGATATATTTCAAAATAAGTTAGTCTCAGACATTCAAAAAGCCTTCTTTCATGGACGGGCTACTTTCTCTGCTTTTATAAGGGACCTGCAACATAAGCTTTTCAGCAACTGAAAGAACAAGCTGTTTTTATAATGCCTGGCTACACAGAGTTATGAAGTACTTTAGGTACTTAGCATCTAAGGGAAATTTAAGAATAACAGCAGGTTAAGAGGCAGAGATAAATACGTCTCTCTGCAAACATACATTTAATAATGTACAGGCAGATACTTTCCACTCAATAAAATCAGAACTGCAGAGAGAGATCTTGTAGTTTGTGCAAAGCCAACTCAATTCTGGATTATAAGTAATTGACAGCAGGTAACTGTCTTGCAGAAAGCAAAGAAAGGGATATGGGACTTGAAGTGTGGATCTTGAATTATGTGGGGTTTGTACTTTATTTTCGAAATGGGGAGACTGTATTAATACACAACTACTAGCCAAGGCACTTTCCTTTCCAAAACTTTGTTTCTGTAATGCTTAAGTGACAGATTTTAGCCAAAGGAGATGTGTGCCAGTACTGAATTTTCTTCTGTACTATAGAGCTGGTCCCCTTACCCCTGAAATACTTCATAGTGGGCTAAATACAAAGTGGTTTGTAGTTTAAAAGTATTGTGTTCTCTAGTTGATTTTTACAATGGTGTGCTTTTTGAAACCAAGACAAGATTTAACCTAAGATTTTGAAGCTAACGGTTCGAAGGATGATCCATCTGTCTCTTTGCCCATTCATCTTTCTGACAGTTGGCTGCTTGATGGCTTTCAATTCCTATGGAAGCAAAGATGGACCCTGGACATTTGAACAAGGATGTACTGGAGGGGGAAGATGCAGTGTTTGGGGATATGAAACATATCATGTAGTCAGATGTTTGGGTTTAAGCTGAAGGAGGGTCAATTTAGGTTAGATGTTAGAAAGAAATTCTTTACTGTGAGGGTGGTGAGGCACTGGAACAGGTTGCCCAGAGAGGTTGTGGATGCCCCATCCCTGGAAGTGCTTAAGACCAGGTTGGATGGGGCTTTGGGCAACGTGGTCTAGTGGAGGGTGTCCCTGCCCGCAGCAGGGGGGTTGGAACGAGATGGTCTTTGAGGTCCCTTCTAACCCAAACCATTCTATGATTCTGTTTCTACTAATCTTAATTGTAAAAACTCATCTGCCCAAGATAAGTTGTTTGTATTGCAAGAACTGGGAAAACTGTATCAAGAATAGTCATTTCAAGGAAAATTAAAAATATCAGACTGAAGCTGTTGAAAGTTGGTCCTGACTTTCATGAGAAACATCTGGAAAATAAGTAATAGAGGGAAAACTAAACATACTGTACAAGGACCATGGTGCTTTGTTTGAGAAGGTCTTAAAGCTTCATTTGAAGTAAAGAGCAAACCTTGCTTTTCTTGGTAGAAAACTATTAAAGGCTTTGAAATAAACTAGGAAAAATTGGCTTCTTTTTATGTATGGAGGGACCTGATGGGTTTACTCTTTCATACCAGAAAACAGGTTTTTGCTTTCTTCAGTTACATTTCCTATCCTATTTTAATAAGGGTGACAGCTATGTAACAGTAGAAGAATTTTTTGTGGGGCTTCACTTGTTTTCATCATGACTACAGGGTATATGTAATAAGGATTTGAACAGGGCCCAGAACATAGTAAGACACAAAACGGACATGAAGATGTGTTTAACCTAAAGCCAAAAATTTTGAGAATTTTTGCCACTTTCACTTCCCTGGCCTTCATGGATACTTTAATATGTTGTAGCACAAGGCTACATCAGTGAAAGATGTGAGAGCTGTTCAACATTGGGTCATAAGTGAAATGTTAAAGAAAATGATCAGTAGGAAATTGCTTTTGAATAAAGTGCAATTTGGAACAATTAAAATCATTATGATATGCTTAATGTTTTGTGGAAAGCATTAAGAACTCAAACTGGTATTGGTGATATGAAATGTTGTAATTAAATAGCTTGTTGGTATGAAAGACTCATACCAATAGACAAGAGTGACATTTTCTTAATTCGGAGATAGCATTTGAGATGTGATTTTGCAAGCAAAATGTTATGAAGTAAGGTACTCTGGCATTCCTGATCTTAATGTTGTTTTCTATTTGGGAAACTTGCGTGGTGCAGGAATTTAAAACATAATAAAAACTAGTTTTATGTTCACAAAAGCTCTGGGTGACATCAGAAGTTAACTTCACATGTTCTTAGTTGTAATTGGCCTTAACAAGGAGAGACGATTTCAATTTTGTCATTCTTCAACAATAAAAGGTACTGACACAAATTAACAGTAAAAGTATTAGTTTTCATGGTTATGTATTCTAGGAATGCATATCAACAAACACTGAATTGATACTACATTTGCAATTAATTTAAGATTAATATGTTAATTAGTGCTTGTAGATAATGCAGCTGGACAACCTGACAACTGGTGGATGAAACAGAAGTTATGAAGGAAAAGCTTTTCATAAACCACTGGTATTTCAATATGTTGAAATGTAATTGCCACTGTGTTTTTCACATATGTGATGGTTAAACTTGCCAGGATGCAAATACTGCATGCTTGCAAATGTGGATGAGACTTAAGACCTCAGTATCAGGGAAACAGATGAACAATTTCAAAGTCAGTTTAGAAAAAAATTATATAGCCTGGAAGAAAATATTGCTGGTACTGTCTGAAATTGTGTTTTAAGCTAACAAGTCTTGTGTCTAAAGCAAATAAACTCAAAACCCTCTTCCTTGAAAGTGTAACTTCCTGACTTATGGATTTGTGGGACATGGGAACCCTGGTAAACTTGGATTCCTTAATCTCTACTTCTTTGTTAATTATTAAACTCATTTTAAATCAGTTTTTACTAAAATCATAATCTGAATTCTTCTTGTTCATTTTGGTAGTGCATCTTCCTTGTTCGGTTTCCTGTCTTCTGTCAAATTAATTTCATTTATTTATAGCTCCCTAACAAATCACCACTTTTACATAGACAAGTATAATTACGTGCTTTGAAAATCTGAGTAAAACTTTACTTACTATGTCAAGCTTCAAGTGTTGCATTCAGCAGTGAGGTGCAGTCTGAAGTACGATTTGTAGTGATCATGACAAATGTGGCAATTCTGTCTAGTATGAGAGAATTGTATGGCTGACTCTGTATAGTAAGATTAAAAATCATATTTATGAATCTTTAGTGATGATTTGTCAAATAACTGGAAGCTTGACAAATCTCCAGTTCCATCTGTTGTACGTTCTGTGGTGGTAAATTTAGGGTGCCTCTGTAATATGGTAGTAGTAGTTCCATGAATCTTGCTTATGGGCATTTTGACTAAATAACATGACATAATGAGCTACTTGGCTGTCCATGTAATATTCTCTCTAAAAGATTCAAGCTATAACAACATGTTTAGTGTTTGTTGCTTTACTGATTTTAGAATTACTTGCATTGGGCAAGGCAAAAGCCGGTTTTATTCAGCGTGGCACAGAAATAAAAACTGGAGTTGCATGTAACATGGCAATTGACTGGGATAATCTCAGGAGGCTTTCTCAGTGTCATCAGCCCATCACTTGCAGCCCTGTCTTCAATACAGATGCATACATCTCCAGTAGACCTAAAGAACAAAGGAAAAAGCTGAATGCTAGAGCAGTCTGGTATCTGGCAATCTCTTGTTTACTTGCATAATCTGACATGAAATCAGGTGATATTTTATGTTGAGGAATGAATATGGAAATGTCTGTGTGAGGGATCAAATTGCTTTTAGGAGGAATGCACAGAAATAATTTTTACTTCAAATGTTCCAGGTTTTTATTTTAAAATCCTGAAAGCTCCTTGCTCAACATAAGTGTTATTTTGAGATTAATACATGCCATTTTTAACTATGCTTCTTACACTAATCCAAAGGTGAAGCTGAGTAATTTGTATTAATGCAACAAATGTTTTTGGAGAGAATAGCTTAAAAATCAGTAGTTCATGTGCTGCTGGCTGAGCACACAACTCATAGTTTTTCATTCTTATACTCAGTGCCCTGAACAATTTCTGAAGTGGGAATTCAATGTGGAATAATTGACTCTATGGCATTATCAGTTAATTTGATCCAGTATTCCTAACTGCTGGCTGGAAAGACATAGGACTGCTTTGGTTTTTCCTAATGGACAGCATTCTTCCATGGGGGGAGGTAAATGAACTATGAACAATGAACATCTGAGCAGAAAAGCTGCATCTCCTTACTTTGAGGAGGGCAAGATGTCTACTTAAAGATGATTTGTATTTTATTTTCTCCCCATGCTTCCTATCCTGCTGCAAGCATAGCTCAAAACCACATGTAATGAAGCTAGTTCAAAGCCTGTGGAAAGTGTAAGACTTCTTGTAATGCCATGAACTTGAGAATGAAAAACTATTCTTGTAGAACATACCCATCAACTTTGCTTTCTTATAAACCCTTAACTGATTTAGCTTGCATTGACATTCTGTGCCTTTTCTGTGTCTTGTCTACTTCTTTGCTCTTTCCATTAGATCCTCCTACTACTACCACTCGACTGCCCACGGTCCCCTGGCATCCTTCGACTGATGGCATCACAGGTTTAGCAACAGAACCTAGAATAATAAATTTCCCAACATCAACCTTGCCAGCAATGCAGGAAGACTCTTGGGGTACCGTCATCGGTAGTGCGGTGGGTGGGGCGCTCTTCCTTATACTTGTCAGTGTTCTGGTTGGAGTTATCTGCTATAGGAGAAGACGGACGTTCCGTGGTGACTACTTTGCTAAGAACTACATTCCACCATCAGATATGCAAAAAGAGTCTCAAATAGATGTTCTTCAGTCAGATGATGTGGATTCTTACCCTGACAGTATAAAAAAAGAAATAAAGCATCCAATGAACAGCTTAATATCTAAAGATTATTTAGAAGACCCTGAAAAAACAGAGTGGAACAATATAGACAATATTAACAGGTACCAGGAACGTTATGAAAGACCAATGGATTACTATGAAGGTGGAACATTGGGAATGAAGTATATGGGTGGTGAATGTTATGATGACAATGAAGAAGACTTTGTTTCTCACATAGATGGCTCGGTAATATCTCGGAGGGAGTGGTATGTGTAGTAACCACTGAAAACTAAACATGTTACCTACAGTTCATTTTGTTGGCTGATCACTTTCAGATTGTTTATACTTACACAAGAGGAGGAATAAACTTTTTGAAACTGATTTTTTTGAAGGGTTTTTATATTGTTGGCTTGACAAATGGAAATATTCAATCTGGGGAAAATGTATTTGAGCTGCTTTTTTCCCAATGCTGTACTACTGTTTAAGATTTGAGTTTTAATGCAGAGTGCTTATATTGGTCTATGTCAGAGGTAAAAAAAGGCTAAATTAAAGTTGCCATTCAAAATTGTTTAAGAATAAAAAGTAGCTGTCTTGGCTCTCCTGATTTAAAAAGTTTACCTAAGGCAATGATCAAATATAATCTTCTGGGGCATTTACTTTGCAGATTAAGTGAATTACTCCAGTCTAGATACCATCCATGGTAAACTTAATGCTTCTGTATAGCAAATACTTTACCAATTAAAGAGTTACAGCAGAATCAAAGCTTTATTTTTAGGTTTTTCTGCACAAAAATGAATACCTCTTAGCATTTTAATGAGCCTTCTTGTAACTATGTACTTAAAAGAAGTCATTGCACTGAAACTAACTTATGAAAAAAATTTTGAGGAGTAACTGTGTAAACAGGTCAAAGGCTTGTCTTTGAATAAGATGAAAAATTATTTTTTATAGTCATTGATTTCTAAAGCTTATGCTAGTGTGTATATATACATATGGTAAGATATTGTTAGGCCTGTAATTGGCAGGAGGTCAAAACTCATTACGAGGCTCTTTTTGCAAGTACACAGGGTACGATTTTGAGAGACCTGTTTCTGAAGTTTTGTGGCAATCTTACAATTGAATTTGAAAACTGGAGAATTGGACGTAACTAAGAAAACTCTAATAGATTTCAAAGCTGGAGGCTAATTTGAATTTGCTTATTCTCCTGGGTGCCAATAAATATTAAGCATGCTAAGAGGTGTCAAAGCATTTACTAGAATTTTTGTGACCAGAAGTTAAAACAGCGGTTTTACGCTGCTTCTGAAAAAGTTACAATGTTTGCTTTGAAGAGGGTAACTAGAAGTTCAGATGATTAGTAGGGAAGTGGACACTTGCATTGCTACTTCATATAGTGAAAACACACTCTCCGATGCTGCAACTACAGAATCTCTGAAGAAGGATTTTAGAGAAATTGTGCAGTCTCTCTACCACAGTGGATTTTTTTCCCTGCAAATAATCGATGCTGATTTAACAACATGTTCTTGTTCTTTAAAATGACATTGTATGCATTGTATGTAGGACATCTCGTTTGACATCTGAAGTAGTTCTACTTTGAGCAGGTTCACCAAACTAATTCTGCTGATTATGTAGGGAGGAATGAAATAACTTTAATTACAGAACAATAAATTCATAACTAGAAGAGTAGATATTTTGAAGTGCCATTTTTAAGTGTTTAGCTTGAGAAAATGAAGCTGATAACACCATTAGTATTTGAAACCTGAAAAGGGAAAAATCTCTGCTACCTTTAAAATAGGCTGCGTAATTATGGCTGCTTCATGAGCATTCATGCTGGAAGTTCTTTACTATCCTCATGATCTTTGGTAGCTTACAGCATTTAGAGCTTCACAAAAATAGTTGTATTGAGCATTGTAGACAATACACTGTGATTGCCTATGACTGCATGTCTTTAAAAAAGTTAAGACGACAGCTTTATTTGAAATTCAAATGGCAAAGCATCCCTAACCAACTTAAGTTCATGTTTGGATTAATGGAGTTCTGATACATGATTGACCAAAGTCTCAAGAACAATAGCAAATGATATTGTATGTCTCAGTAGTTTGAGTGCAAACACAAGGAAAGGAGTTAAATTTCTAGCAGAAGATTCTGATCCAAATTATTTCTGGAATCAAGAGATCATACCTCTCTTCAAATAAAGAAATACTTGATATATCATCTTTAAAAGATGGTGTTACTTGGAAATAAACATAACCATAAACCTGTTCTCCACATGGGATATCTTGCTTTTGTCTCTGTGGATTTTTTGTTTTGAATTTTAAATATATATATATATATTTAATTCCTATGGATTAAGAAGTTGAAATGTTTTGGAGTTGAAGTTGATCATAGGGATAGGGTTTATGCGTGTTGCAATGTTTTGTACATTATGTCTGCTGTAAAAAGAATTGATTGTAAGTACAAATGGCTGTTGTGTGAATAAACTTTTTATTACGTTCTGGAACATAGGTAGTGTTCAAAAATGTTTGACAGATATATTCTTCAAATTGAAGATGAAGAAGCATAATAAAACCAGAAGTTGGATAGAAGGAACTGGAGTATTTAAGCTGTATAAGATGGGCTATTTAGCGTTTCCTCTCGAAGACCCTAAGCTTATAAAATATGTGTCTCTAGAAACTATTTTAAAAAGTGTGAACCTTGAGAATGATAAATAGGGATAGCTGCTGTCCAAACAGTTTCACTTTAAGTGCAGCTGATTACACTGTCTAGGATTCACATTCCTAAATATTTTTTTGTTTTCAGTTGCTGTAGCTCTTCTTTAACTGTATTTCTTGGAGTGAATCAACTCCTGTCTATTTCTGACCAACTGGTGGTTCAAATGCTGTGTAGCTGGTACCATGCATCTTAGGCTCTCTGTCTTAGTTAGTTTCGCATGGTAGTCCAAGTTTCTGATCATTCTTCTGGTTAGACTGATAGAATTTTTGTGCCTACTTATTTGCCAAAGCAATTCAAAAAAGCAAATTAAGTGAGCCCTGTAGTAATTGCACTTCTTTTCAGTTCTCTGTGTTGCTACACTTGTTGGGATATTGCTGTTTTTCCTGGTGTTCAGAGGTAAATGGGTGGCTATTGTCATCTCAGTATGTTTCAATATTATAGCAGAATTTACCAGGAAAAAAGGCACTGTAAAGTTAGTACAGTATGAAACAGTCAAACTCTTCTGGTGGCATTGTAATCACAAGACCAAAGTGTCTTCATGAATTCTGGACCTAATGGTGTGTATTAGCTACCTGCAACTTTCTCATTTAAACAAGAGGGCACCCAGTGTAACTGAAACTTAAGCTGATTAAAAGGCAGTAGTTAAGCAAGCCTTCTACTAATTCATGTGCCCGTTCTTCAGGGAAAATGGGAATTATGGTTCTTACATATATAGACGGGTGCTGACAGGCTTGGCTTATGCCAAGAAAGCTGTTTTGTAAAATAGAACAGCAATCACTGAAGGTGGTATGTTACATTGATCTTCTGGAGTGAATTAGCTTCCTGCAAGTTGTTAACCTATTACTTTATTGCTTAACTTTAAGGAAGTCACAAGAAAAAAATGCTTATTTCAGTTTTGTTCAGTCTACTTAAACATACTTGCAGGAGTGATCCCAGGGGAGTATTGCTGTCAGGTCTTTCATATGCAGCGGGAGGACAGGAATCCTTTTAGCAGATTGGAAATAAGGTGGCTTTGTTTTGATTTTGGGTGGGGTTTTTCCCCCCAAAAAAAGATATGAGAAAAAGATGTTTGTCCAGCTTTCCTGCACAGCATTAGATTTATGAGTAATTGATAAAACAGAGTAGATAGTTGGTTTGGGTATATATAGCTAGGGAGGCTCCTAAAATTTCTTCTGGTAAGAAATTAAATAGAGCATGGTTGTGTGGTGTTTGGATAAACATGCTATATGATTATCTCCGAAGAAAAATAGCTCAAACTGCATTAGGAATGTTAGAAGTATAGAGCTGTGTTAATTTTAAACTCCTTCACTGGATCAGAAAGGTAACAGCAATCACTGTAGATCAAAGCATTATTTCTATATGCTACCTATATTTTACAGGTAAAAGTTTTAGTGAAGTTAATATGAATTATTCCAATTGTGCAACTTTTTGGTAAGCCTTTTGTTGCAAGGTTGAAACACTGAGATTGATGATGTTGAATTAAAGTATGCTAACAGATTTCAGAGCTTTATGAGATTTAAAACTTTCTGAATTCCTAGCGTAGTGAAATGGATGACATTTGAAGACTGACAAGGGTGTTAATTCAGTATGAGTTAAACATCGGATCTGACAATGCCGAGGTCAAAAGAAAAATGCTTTTTAAAAAAAAAAAAATAAAACCCAACAAACAGCTTTTCTCTTCTCTTGTTAAAATTTATTTATAAAAGTGACTTTCTTGTAGCTTGAAGTGTGAAGTCCTAGAGATGATAAATGGTCTTAGGGGTTGCTTTAAGTGTAAGCAAAGTATTAGTGAGCTTGCATGTTCATTGCTCCTAGCTCTCTTCCCCTGATTTTAAGTTTCCCGTTTTCCTTTCTGCAGACTTCAGTGGCTTTAAAGAAAGATTGCCAATAAAGCCATAGTTGTCTAGCTTTTTGAATTAACACCTCGTTTGCTCATGTAAGTGTGAAGCATGTGTTCTCTAACTTCATCTTGCCTTGAAATTGAAAATAAAAGCATGCAGTTAGTATTTTATAAAAAGTAGTCAATGAAATTTTTGAAATTATATTAATGATTCCTGAGCTCTCTTAAACCTTTTTTTTTTTTTAATTGCATGACCAGAGCCAAGAGTGCTAGTGCAGGACAAGGCTGTCTGGTCATGAAGGAAGAAACGTTTCTCAGAGCAATGCTGAAATACCTTATCTGAGTATTGAAAGTATGTGAACTTCTTAAAGTTGTAATCTATGCTATCACATTGCAGATATGCCATTTAAGCAGACATCTTCTGTTGCTGTAGCAGGGGCTGTGATTGGAGCAGTCCTTGCTCTTTTTATCATTACCATCTTTGTGACAGTGCTGCTGACCCCAAGGAAAAAAAGGCCATCCTATCTTGACAAAGTGTGAGTATGTGTTGGATTTTTTTTTAACTGAAAGCAATATGCAGAAAGCATTTATTCTGTACAGGAATTTAAATGTCTGAGCTTCCTTAGAAGCTGTTGAAGCTGTCATAATTTCAGGGCTATATTTTCAGAGTAGACAAACGTGAAATCACTTGCATTTCTGAAAAAGAAATTAGGAAGCTCAGAATGACTTCAGAGGTAATGTCTCTTTAAAAGTCTTGTTTGAAAGAAAACTGCTCATCGATATAACTGGAGGGCAGAGGAGAGGTCCATCTTGACTGATGCCACAGACTATTAATTTATCATAACTTTAGGTCTAACATGAGAGCAAATTGACCATGCTTTACAGAAGTGAAAGTCCGCTAAGATTTATCCTGATCAGTATTTAAAATTAAGCAAGCACCCACAGACATATGTGCTTAGAAATGACTGACTTAATGTGCTTTCTGGAATGCTGGTTGTTTCTTCAAGTCTCTGGCACAGACATGCAGTTTACTTTTCTTAAGCATCCAATGTGGCCAAAAAAAACCAAGCAAACAAAAGTTTGAAAAGATTTTGTCAAAGTGGATGATGTCTAGATCCTGTTTGGAACATGTATAAGAAGTGATGATGAATATCTGTAAATATAAGTCTTTTCACACGTGCTATATACAGTTAACACTTAAACTGAATGAAGAATGAAAATGTCTGTTGTGTCTGTATATACTTAATGAGGAGCAGAATAAAATAACAGCATTTAGCATAAAACAAGTTTTGGCATTTGAATCTCTTGAGGTAGCAAGGAGTAAACGGTTTTCTTAGAACCAAGTAATTTCTAACAGTTAGAAATACTGTTTTCTGGTTTATTTCTCTTAAATTCTGTAGCTGAAGTATATTTATATGAATAGTCTTAAACTTTCTATTTCCTTTATAACCATTTACTTTCCCTGAGAAAGTTATGGTAGAGAAGTCTTGCATGACTGTAAAACTGCATTGGTTGTAAGGTTTTCTCGAAGACTGTTCAAAGAAAGGCTGTGGTAGTAAATGTTGCTAGAGTTATATCTCATAACCTAGAAATTATGATTACAGTATTCCCTAATCTTAGTTAGTTGGGGGAACAGGGGGGAGAGAGTTCAACCTACTTAATATAGGATAACTAACAAATTATAGGCAGTGCTCTTGTAGACAAGCACGTGCCTGAATTATTGCCAGTGGTGGGTACGTTAATGTTACAATATCCCATATATGTGTCATTGACCGAAAGCTGTGTTTCCCTGAGTGTGTTTTGCATGATTTGCACCTAAAATAAATAAAATCTGACTGTTCAGTTGGAATTTGCAAACATGGCATGTCATATTTCATTCTTTTTTTACTACAGGATTGATCTTCCACCCACTCACAAACCATCCTCATGTGAGGAGAGACCATCCTCTGTGCCACAGAAAGAAGCTATGCTTCAGGTAAGTGATTATGTATGTTAATTGAGGTAGGAAAAGTGTTAACTTTCTGTTATTATGTTAATTTAGTCTGATTTTGCTTTCCTGGTAATGTATGGAGTTTTTCGATTGTTGATTCACAACCAAGAGATGTTTCCCTATATATGTGATATCTGAATCTTACGTCCTTGGTGTTAAAGTAATCTTCAAAGGTCAGGAAATTGGTAGATAGATCCTTCTTGTATCTCTGATAGTGTTTGGCAGACTCTGCTCCTCTTGAAGCAGAAAAAGCTATAGTTGAAACTGTGTGGTGATTAAGAGAATATACATGGCTTTATAAAATAATCTTCATATGGGAGAACAAATATACTTGGTAAACTTAACAAGTGACTTCAACATCATCATCTTTGCTAGTTACAACTGCCACTCTTATGCTGTTAGGTTTGAGTGGTGGGTATATATTGGGTTTTAGCATGGCTAATCTACCGAAATATGGTTTTGATTCCCAGTGAAGATTACTAAATCACTTTTAAATGTTTGTGGTTATGTAACTTCTAATTTTATCTCTTTTTTTAATTTATCAGCAACAAGAGACTCTGTACTAATTCTGTGACAAGTAATTGAAGTTTTAGTACGCTTTCACAGGTAGCTTCATGCAATCTAAAGTGATGCTGTCCAAACAAGACAGCAGTAGGCAATGAGGTTCCTTACCAGCATTTAGTGTTTGTGTGAGTGTAACTTGATATAACAGGATCATTGAGGTTATACACTGGAAAGCTAATTCTAGCAAGAGAGACAGTTAAAATAAGCGGGAAGCAAGGAGGGATAGGACTGCTGCCCTTAGCTACAGCATGGCTTTGCACTGGTTTGGCCTGCTTGTGAAACTCCAGGTGAATTCAGAAGGCTTCTTTTGCACTATGCAACATAGAAGAGACTTGTTTATGGGACATAGCTTCAGATAGCAGAATTGATTATTACACTTTGTTATAATAAACCAGTCTGGTCATGAAAACTGTAGATACTGACTACAGCCCCTAAAGTCTTATTTTATGGTTTTTTTGTGTATATTAAATCAGTCACTCTGATTTTTTTAGATTCCTGCTTACACTGAAGAAAACTTTAATCACCTATCAGTATTGGTGAGAATTAGATTATAATTGTTGTTAATGGGATTTTTGTTCCTTCTTCAGTGCTTTGTATAAATAATACGATTCTAACCACTGATGTGCTGAATCACAAGACTGAGGTAATTCAGGCAATCATTTGTTTGTAACAGATACTGTTTTTCCAATACTTCGGTGTAGCTGTGCAGCTTTAAGGACTTATAGAAGTCTCTTTTTTTCTGATAGAGGAAAAAAATCTTCGCTCATCTTCAAAAATGGATTTTGATGGAGTAATGCTGAAAACACTCTTGTAGATTTTCTTCATGTGACGACTGGTTACTAAAGCTCATCAAATACGAGTTGCTGATAAAAGTTTTCCTCTTTCTCATGAAATTAATGCATGAAAATATTGTTACAAATATTACATTAATATTTGCAAATATTGTTGCTGAATGAAGCCAGAAACTTCTGAGATCTATTGCTACTTTTAGTAGCACCCTGATGATTATAACATTATGAAGGTATAAAACACTTAATTGGCAAAAAGTGTGGTAGGTTTTTGTTTTCTGATTTCGAAGGCAGTATAACACCTAAGATGACACAAAAGAAACAATGTTTTTCTGTGCCAACTATGTAGCAACTCTTTCTTCTGTCACTACAATACTCAACAAATGTAATACTGATGAACTGTGTTTCTGCTAATGCATTCCTATGCTTTAAGTATTACGGTAAAAGATTATTTTGCTTACAGAATCAGAAGATAAGGACTATTGTGTTATTTGTGCATCTGTAGTGCTGCTAGATGGCAAAATGACAACAAAAGGAAATGCAATTATTCATCCTTTACAGGACTACTCACAAAGTGTATACCTTATTGTTTTCTTCTGCTGAACTCTGTTTGAATTCTTTCTTGTTTTTGCTTACTGTGGCTTCTGTTAATGAATACTTAAGATCCAAGAAAAGCTGAAGGTGACTGTAGTCTTTGGGCATGTAATAAAATGTTTTATCTAAATATATTTTGTAAATAGGGAAAAGAAGGTAAACAGGCTGTGAATACTCATTTCCCTCAAGCTGGATAAACATAGTTTTAAGTTGTTCTGGAAAAGGGATGAGAAATCTCGTTCTTTTTCAGGCGAGATGTTAGCTATGCTTTATTTAAAAATAGTGGATATTGGCATAACATTGTCAGTGTACCTGTTCTTTTTCTTGTCTGTGAAACTGCAAAGCTGAAAAGAACTGGAGCTGGAGGCAAGTTCCTAGCTGATACTACCTATAATCAACATAAGTACTCTGTTATGCTCGAGGCAAGAGCTTCTGCTTTATCTAATAGAAGTAAGTGTCAAAATACTAGCTTTAGCCAGGAAGTGATTGGTGGCATTGTTTTGGTGCAATGAGCCAACACTTGAATAGCTGTGAAGAGGTAAAAGAAGCACGTTAGCAGCCTGTCACTATGTCTTGTCCTGTTTGACTAAAAGTCTCCACATGCCGTGTAATTTATGTTCCAAACGCTGTTTGAACTGTGTTGTCTAGTTATAAATGCAAAGCATGCTGGTGAGCCTCTCTAAACAGTTCACATGTAAGCTCTGGTGACACTGAAAAGAACTGCAAGTCAAGTGTTGCTGCGTCGTCAACAGCAATAGATGACCAAGTTCAATCTGAGTGGAAATAATAGGCCACACAAGTGCAAAATGAAGTTAAAGGAGAATGAACTTAAATGATGTCTTCTGCATACTCACTGAGAATTGACAGTGGATTGATTCAATTAAAGCTGATTCTGTAAGTTGTTATATGTAATGTGCAAATTTTTTAATCATCTGTATGGTTATTGTTGAAGTCATGGTAGCTTTTTTGGATCTTGGGAAGTATTCCAGATGCAACTGAATAAACTGAAATTCTCCTATGTGTGTCCCAGCAGTCAGAATTTAACCAGATTTTACCCAGATCTGAGTAGATGACTGTTGGCATTAAAATGAAGGGGGATGTTGCAGACATTTGATAATGTTGGATAGAATCACAGAATTTTGCCAATGTTTTTCATAGTTACTACTTCAGACTTGGAAGTTTTTAAGTAGACTTTAAACATGATCTTTTATGTGCTAGTGTGAAATCATAAGCTACTTGTATGTATGTAAAAAATACTATGTAACTGAGTACTCATAATATCTCTACGCTGGTATTTGCAGATACCAATTTATGTACACCTGTGAATCACTTAAGAATTGAGAAGAACTGGTTCACTTCTGGCCCTAAAAGAGAGAGGCAGAAGTCCAAAACATAGGAATAGTAAGTGGAACAAAGGAAAAATAACAATGTCAATAGTTTTATTTACTGTGAAGACTGTAGGTTCATCTTTATCACCTTTTTAGCAACAAAGCTATTGCTTTGGGTGTTTTTTAAGAATCACTGTCATGGAAATACTATTCTGTTAGCCAAATTATTTTTTGCATGTAATGTGAAAGAGCAGTGAGCAGCCTGAAGGTTATGTCCTTGGTGAGAGAGAGATCTCTGCTTGGCAACTGAGTTTTGAGGCAAATCAAGAGGAAGTTGAGCAATGGAAGAATTCCAGTGGCTTAAAGAGGAATTCCTCTGTTGCATAATATTTATGAAAGGAGTGGGAGAGGAGGTACTAATTCAGGCAATTCTTTGATTCATTAGAGTTACTTCACTATATTTCAAAGAATATCTCTCTTAAGAAGCAAGCTACTTTACTTGCATAGAAACATGACTGAAATGAACAGTCTTTGAGGTTGTGAAAGAACTGAATTTGTCTAGCTTGGCATGCTTCTGATGGAAAGAGGAAGAAATGTTTTGTGTAATGCAATGCATGAATGTTCAGAGTTCTTGAAACATTCAGAAATTAATAGGACTTTTTTGTAGAAATGGGAATAGAAGCAGAGAAGAAAAATACGGCCTAGTACGTAATTCTAGCCATGAGAAGATTGACTTTAGACTTGGAATTTGTAAGAATACCTCATACCAAGCAACCCTGTCAAATGCTAAAACTCTTCAATGGTAATATTGGTATTCCTAATCAAAACAGGAAAGATGATGGTGAAATTGGATTACCACAGTTAAAACCATGTAACACCACTTACTGAATGACGATGTTTCTGGATCTAATTTGAAAAGATCACTCAGTACTCATAAACCTAGCATAACATTGATTCACTTAGATTATGGCTCTCCTGCACTCTTGGTTCTTTTCCTAATGGTCTTCATGCAGGTGGGAATGTCTCTTCCTTGATGAAAAAGGAACCATTATTGTTATAATTTGCCTTGGACTGAAGAGCTGTTTAGGCAAGCAAGGTTGAATAGCAGGAAGCACAAAATGTGCATGGATAAACTCGTCTATATTGATAAAGGATCTTGCAATGGAAAAAAAAAAAATAACCAGATAGGGACTAGAATGAGGCACAAGCTTTTTATTATTGGACGCTTTTGTAATGGGATTTCTGAATTGGAAAGGATGAGAAAATGTAAGATGAACATGTTGATGACATAATTGATTTAGGCTTTTAAGTGACTGTTTTGAGAAGGAGCGTGTTTAGAGTAAAACTGAATGCTTCTATGAAACACTGCAAAATGTAAAGGTAAGACAATGCAAACTATTGTATCAAAGCACAAAACCTCAGATATACTGTGTCATCCTGCAGAGAAACACTGTAGCTCAGCACCAGTTTTCTTTGACAGAACCTGATGATTTTGGTTCTGTCACTTGCTCCATGGCAGTAAAACATACAACTCCTTTCTCTAGCAAAGGTGTTGTGTTTTCATGCCATGTGATAGGATTTCTTTTCTCTCTAGTTTTAATTGAATAAATGAACCCACTGGAATTTCCGGTTTATCTATATCATGTCTAAATCTACTGTTGGTAAAAATTCTTGAGCAGGCAGATTTTTTTTTTTTTGCTCACAGCGTGTTAGCCTTTGGTGGTGATGCAGGGGTTATTGTTCCCTACCTGTGTTTCACCTTCTTGTGTGGTGAATTCATGCTCTTAGCTCAGGTATGAAAGAGCAATGTCCCCTTCTGGTAAGGGGTAAATTTCATATTCTCAGAATTGATCTGCAGATTGTGTTCTAGGACTCGAAGCAAAAGCAGTATGACTTTAAGGGTGGAGGAAAAAAAACCACATTTAAATGGAATTACAAGACAGAAAACATGACAAAGAAAAGTTGGAAAAATAGAACTATGAAGATGGTGGAGAAGAACTGCTGGAGGAGCGGAGAAAGAAAACACTAGATGATTTTTTAAACTGGTTTCACAATGCATTTGCAGGTCATGTTACAAGTTAAATAACTCAAAATTGCTTTGAAACTTGAACCGAATAACAAATGTGGAAAAGGTTTAGATAACAAATAAAGTGACTAGGATCAAAACTGGCCCCTCTGACAGTGAGCTGTCTCAATTGTAGGAAGGTTTTCTACTCATGAGGAAGTGTTTTTAGTTGCACTAAATCTTCCCTGGAGAAAATACCTTTATTTGCAGAGATGCAAATGTATAGTTATAGTACAGTGTTGTGTTTTGGGCTTTTTTTTAAGCTAAGGTTAAAAGGCAAAAAAATTTGCAACATTTAGATACTTTCCACTACTTTAGATCATTTAAAACCATACATGCCTAACAAATAACTGAGTTCCTTGGGATTTGAAAATATGCATGCAAATGTACTTTTTAATGTGTGCAGTGTACTCATTAGATGGACCCCAGAAAAAGAGTAAGGAAGCATTTCTTCCTGAAATAATAGTACTTTGTCTCCCAGTTATAATCAAATTAGAGGTAGGTATATAAACAAGCACAAAATTACAAGTTGCATTGTAATTAATAGTTTTGTAAATAAGCTAATGAGTTTTAGTTTAGCTGTTCGTTCTGTTTGGAAGGTTCCTGTATTGTCTGTCCTCTTGAGGACACAATGTTCTGCTCTTGTTTTGTGCTTGTGTTTAGAGGAAAATCGGTGAGGGAGTTCTAGGCCTGGGATCTTTTGCTTAGTCCGAATTCTAACTTATTTTGCATGTTCAAGATGCTTGTATAAGCTGATCAGCACTGTAACTATCAATTACTTGGAAATATTCAGTAACTTCACGTATGCAGGCAGGTGTCAAAAATGATGACCTATTTGAGTTGAGTGAAGAAAGTTCTTTTCTACTTATTCTTAGTTTGAGTAGGTTTGTTTATGAACTGTATGTGATGTAGCCTGTTTGTATTTTATTCTGATATGAACCCTGTTATAGAAATGAACTCATCTTGATGTGATGGTTCTTTGCTAGCCTTGATCAATGATTTTTCTTCATGCTGTTGCTCTTAATGCAGTGCAGTGATTGCTCCCTCTTTTTGGAGAACAGTTACAGGCAACATATGTTCATTCACTGTCTTCCATTTTGTCATATGATCTTATAACTGTCAAGACTCTGTTCTGCTTGTCCATAAAGCTTCGCCTTTCAAGTCATCACTCTGATATCTCTTAGACTAGTTACTACATAACATCAAGGTACAGGTTTGTTCCCTTTGGCTATACCTGAGCCTCTTCTCTTTAGCTGCTGTAATGTTATTGCAGCTTTTTGCCTACTTGGTCACCTTGGGGTTGCTGATGGCAAAGCAATGGTAAAGCTGTGAAATTGGCTAGTGACAGACTGGAGCTAAACCAAGTAGTATTAAGCTGCCGAGTTGTCTGTTTTCCAAATAAATCTGATACCTGCTCGTTGAAGGCTCCTTATACTTCACCCAGATACATTTAGTTGTATGTTACTATGAAGAAAAGTCCTTTTACTTACCTTCTTTACACAATATAAACAGGAATTACTTGCTTTCCAGAAGTTGTCTTCTGGAAATCTTCTTCAAAACAATCCCAGAGGTTGGTAGAGGGTTAATTCTTCGTTTAGAAAGAAGTTGACCGAGGGAAGGGAATGGACTGGAGGTCTTGAGCTTTACAGAGTAAGCTTTAAGTTGGGGCGGGGGGGGAAACAACTCCTTAGTTGAGGACTGCTGCTGTTAAATCATGAGTCAAGCAGTAAAAATCCTGCTGGGGAGGGACCTGAGGAAAATCTAGATGCCTCTTGTCTCTCATTGGATTAGTGTGGTGAATTAATTGGATAAACATCTATTCCTGTTGTCCAGCAGCTGCTGAATTTAGTAGTAGTCTGCCTTTTGAGATTGGACAGAACTTCCACTTTAAGCACTGAGAATATCAGAAGGTAAGCAGGGCACTGTAACAATGTTTGTCATGATTGATACATGAGTTATGACTTTAGGAAACAATTGGCCATTCTGAAAGAAATATTGAAGGACATGATGTTCTTACTACCAAGTAAAGGACCATTTTGAAGAACAGAAATCTACTTGTTCTCCTTTAGCAAGACCAAAAAAAAAAGCTTTCTAACAGAAGAACAGAAAAGATATTAGGCTGTCTGGGAAAGCTATTTGCCATCCACGCTGCTTTTGAATAGTATCTCCAAACACCGGTCAGGCAAGATATAGGTATGGGTGATTCTACTTCAGCCAAATGTTTGGGTGAACTCTGGCAGAAGTTCCTTTCTTCCATGTTTTTCTAGCTTCCAAGAGCACGGTAAGTGTCCTGATTTTTATGCCAATAGTGCTGGTTTTCAAACAATATTATCTACCAATAAATGTTACTTCCTCTGTATGTGCATGTTAACCACACATTATCGTATTTAACTATAGATAAGCTGTGCGTAGCTAACTTCAGATGTGTACAATGAGCAAGATTTCCATCTGGTATTATTTCTTAGTTAGATGATTTTACCCTAGCTGGTTATGAAGCATTTGTGTACTTGAATATGGTTTTCGTTGCTGTTAATATGTAAAGCATATACTAAATAAGACATACATGTCCTCCTCATGATATAGTACTAATAACGACCAGGTGTTCCAGACGTAATATAGCTGTCAAGATAGAGGAGCTTTCTAAGGTACTAATTGCTATCTAGAATTTTTGCGTCTTCATTCTTCAACCCATATATATTCTAATGGACAGGATTAACGTCTGTGTTATGTATATATTTTATGCACTTGTAATTTTATTGACATGTGTTGGTTCTCTCAAGCTGAGGGCTTAACACAAGCACTTCTGTCAGGTCAAAGCATACTCACCCTGTTGAGAATGTTGGTGTTTGCTATGTGTGTTCAGGCTCAATTGCATTAGCTCATAAAGCTGTCACAGAGCCCCAGTACATAGGGGAACAGTTTTGTTATGAAATGTAAGAGGTGCAAGAAGGGCAGAGAGCAATGACTATCTGCTACCTGAGAACCTGTTTTTATTACGGTGTTTCTGGGAGACCTGACTGAAGAGTTAAGTAATAGTCACCTCTCAAATGCTTTGATTACTGTATGACTGTCAGTTTTAAGACTTGTTTTGTTACTGTAATAGCTCTGTGGCCCTAATGAGTTTTGTAACTTAAGCAGTCTGTAAAACTATAATTTTTTGGGAACCAATGAAGGGCAAATAACTGCAGAATAATGTGACTTTCTAAGGCTACTTCTGTAAGTGAGGGAATCAGGTAGCAGGACCCAGCTGGATGGTAAGTTGGGTTTTTTCCTGTTCTAACATGGCCAGTGTTCCAAAGGACTAATGGCCTTAATGAATCAAGCAGTGGACTCCTGTTTGAGTTGCAGAGTAACTTACTGCTGTATATGGTTATGTTTTTATTAGCAAGCTGTACTGAACAGTAGGAACAGACCTCCAGTTAACATTGAGACGTAGGGTGTTCATGCAGTACGTTTTTAGGAGGATTTTGGTTGCTGATAGCTCTTGCCCTGTCCTGTGAATACAATGCCAGTTAGTTCCTGATGTATATCTCGCTATTAGGCCTTGCTAGACCTCTGAAGTAGGTTTTAAGCCTCATAGAAAAAGTTAATAGTAAACCATCTAAGCAGCATGGACTGTCAGTTGGAAAATCAGTCAGCAAACTTGAGTAGACAAGTTGTAAATATATCTATGCTGCTTTAATAAGGGAAAAATAAAAGTAGTTTAATTGTACTGAAAAACATTTTCTTTTATTTGTTTTGGATAGTGTCATTAGAAGTTTTTAATTTTTCAGTAGGAAGTACTTTGCTTAATTTTACCGAATTAAGAAACAAACATCTACACCCTTCTACTCTCAGTAGTGTAATTCTTCTTCAGTTAAATACTTTCGTGCAATATCAGACTCAGCATTTATCCATATAATGCTTGTGAAAACTTTGTAACTGATTTTGGATTTTACTTTGGTTTTAACCTGTGGCTTATCTAAAATCAATGTCATGTTAAAATAAAACTTTTAATCTTTCTCCAACATGCTTGTGCTTAAATAAAGTCAAAATTAAATGTGTAAATAACACTTCGTAAATTGACAATAGCACTTTTTTCTGCCAGAGATTAGCTTGTAAGTAGTATTTTAAATGGTAGTTGGTTAACACACTTCACAAGGCAGAGTGTATTTAGTGATGACTAGCACTTTTGTATAAACCAAACCTTTTCTGCAGTGTTGAATTTTGACTTGTTTCCACTGTAACTTTTCTTCTTTCAGAAAGAACATTTTGCTTTGCAAAGCCAGTACAGAGAGAAAGATGTTGGAAACTTGGAGCACATGGTAAATAATGTCTTGAATTCTTCATTGAAGCTTTGATTTCATCTTGTTCCTTAAAATAAGCTTATAAGGATCTTTCATGAAGAACAAAATATTTGTCCATCCTATTCAACTGCTGGATGTGTGGGTTTGCTATTGGAAAGTGTCAATATCATTTCAATAACCTGTATTTCCTAGTTAGTTTTGCTGACAAATTTAAATACATAAACACTATAGCTTTCCATATTTTGTTGAATAACAAAGCACAGGAGTGCTGACAGACATGGGGTTTTTTTTTCTGATTTGCTTCTTAAATGCTTCAGTTTGTGGGTTGAGATAAAGACAGTTTAATAGGATTACAAAGGGGGAAAATAATAGTAATAATAATATGTATAAAACAAGAGATGCACAAATGCAATTGCTCATTGCATGTGGAAGGAGAAAAAAGGACCTGATGCCCAGTCTAATCTGAGCAGCAATCTCACTTCCTAGCTCGCTTCCCCAGTTATATCCGGAGCACAGATCTGTATGGCAGGGAATATCCCTTTGGCCAGCCTGAGCCGGCTGTCCTGGCTGTGCTCTCCCAGTTGCTGGTGCACCTGGCAGGGCGTGAGAAGCTGAAGAGTCCTTGACTTTTAGTGTAGGCACTACAACTACCTAGCAACAACTAAAAGCATCAGTGTGTTATCAACATTATTCTCATCCTAACCCCAAAACACAGCACCATACCGGCTACTAGAAAGAAAATTAACTCTATCTCAGCTGAAACCAGGACACACTTCTGTCATCTCTGTTAATGACTGGAATTTTTAAGTTCATATTTCTTGATTCATAGGACTGTTTTGGAGATGATGCACCTTTTTATTTTGCTTAAAGCTTTAACAACACTAGGAATTGCAGATTCTATACATGAACTATGGAACTGATTGCTGCTTGTGTGTGTTTAGAAAGCTGTGAATGGAAGGCACCTTACTTGCGAGGATGAAGAGCCACAGGAACAAGGTCTTCAGCATATGTATCCTGTTTATCAGCAAACATACTACAAAAATTGGAGCAGCAGATACCCACAAAACTCGGGATCTGGAAGAGTCTTCATCAATCCAAGGGAGCATTATGTATGATTCTGTACCCGGATATTTTAACTTTAAGATACGAGGGGTTTAATATCTGACTGTATGACCAATATGTCTTGTTGACTTTCATCTCTAAAATAATTGGGTTTTTTTCCTGTGGGAAGAAATTGCATGTGAGTATTTTATATAGATAAACCCTATGGAATTTAAGATTTGCTTCTAGCCTTTCGTATGTATTTGTTTTTGTAGTTATATCAACCTGCCAAAAGAGGAGAGCCATTTAGCTTTATTAACCTTCATAGTCGTATAAATTAGATTTGTTGACACATGCCAAAATGTAGTTTCCCTGGTTATTTCAGGGAGCATTCTCTCCCTGAATGGATATTTTACAATAAACTTACCAATGTGAAAGTGAGTAAATATGAGCAAGACAACTGAATCCCTGGTAACATAAGCAGTCTCAGGCTGAGAGTTATTTTTCTGTGTCCTAGAAAACTTGGGATAAGTATCATTTTGACTGGCCTTACCTATTGATTTCTCAACTAGTTCTACCTCTCCCAGTCAAATAAGCAACTAGACTACCTCTCAAATACTGACTTGCTGTTTCATAATGCATGTTGTGTTGTGTGTCTTCCCACCTTGTTAAAAGTGAAGCAATTACCTTACATCAGAAACTTCTTGTTTGATATTGATCCTGGCTGTCAGTTGATGTACTTGCTGGTTGTAGTCTCACAGCAGGTCTATATGAAACTTAGTTGCAGGAAGTAGATGGCTAGACAGACAAAACTTGACACTGAAAAGTGTCTTACGTGTAACTGCATCTTACCTACAAATTGCTATTTAGCCACTTTTCCAAGTATGACTCCCATGTTAAGTGTTGCAGAGTTTGTCTTGCTTGGTAATAAATACATTTGTTCTTCGGTTTCTTCTCAGTTGGTGGTAAAACTGTCTGTGATGTGTTCTTACACCTTAGCAAGAAAAGGAAGGCTTCAGTAGACTTCAAATAGTTTTCAGCGTTGTCCTTTAATCTTAACCAGTAGTGTGAAGTAACTGGAGAATGTCCTGATGTTCCCAGTGCTATAACAGTATTCCACATTAAATTTTATGAGTGTGGGGTAATGGTTGAAAAATGTGCTCAGGATCTTTTTAGAAAAATAAGTTTTCCTTTGGTGTAAAAAAAATTAAATATTTAGCAAGTAAAAAAAATCTCTAATGTATTAGTGCTGAAATGAGCTCACAGGACAATCTTAAAGTATTTTAAGACAGCAGAAATAAGACACTGACTAAAATTTCCTGGAGAAACTTATGTGTATTCTGTACATATAAGCACAGAATAATGATTTTCAGTCAGACGATCTTAAGACAAAATGTTGAGAAGAATGGCGATGTCATACTGAACTAGCTAGTGATACAGAATTAGTATTATTAAATGTTACTTCTGCAGGTGATTGGATTTTTCAGACAGAGGGAAGAGTCATAGTTGTAGAAGCAATAGAACTGAAAGCTAGTATAGTTAAGTGTGCTGCAGGCAGGATGCTGTTATAAAACCTGCATTCGTATCCATCATAGTACAGGTAACGAGATCCCTATCCACAGTAGGGCTAGGTAAATATTTCTGCTTTGTTACAGGTAGCAGCTGGAAGATTATGGCTTAGATGCCCATGTTCTGGACACTGTACAAGTAGACATTAACTGTTCTCTTGCTAAGCAACTTTGTTATATGGTGTGGATGAAGTTGATAGCTGAAGGAATGGCAAAGAAAAAGGTTGGAGAGAACCTGTTTCTCAAGAGCTTCCTTTAAACCACTGTCAACTTGCCTTTCTGTTAGGGACTGAGCACATTCATGTAAATTGAGCAACTGTTTCCATTTTGAAAGCCTCCTTCTGTAGTTGAGCCCCAAAGAAGGGCTTGTGTGCCCCAAAAATATTTTTTCCAATACTGTCAGCTTAAATAGCTACCTCTTTCCACAAGCATTGCCTCATCTATCCTTACATTACTGCATCTCTAAAAAACATCTATTGCCAGAACATGAAAAGATGGCAGTGTCTTGGCCAAGTGTTAAAGCAAATAGAATGACAGAACATTGAGATTAACTATACTGCTTGAGATAATTTGACCGATATCACTGAGCAAAAGTTCATACAAAAAATATTTGGTTATACATTGTGGGCTGGTTGAAAACAGTGGTGGTGTGGTAATGCTTCGGCTACATTTATTAGTATAATGTGATATTGAGCAGGTGATCATTGCAGTTCCTCTTATGTTGGCAGACGATGTAAAAAACCAATTATTTAGGGTTCAGACCTCTTCTACTGCTTTTTATTCTTATTTGCAGATACATTTTTGTTTGGGGAGTTGAAACTTTGAGGGAGGGAGGAAGGAAGAATGCTATCAACAAAGCTATAATTGCTTTTTTTGAATTTGTAAAAAATAGCTTAAAAAATAAAAATGTAGTCCAATTACATTGCCTGAGTTATATATCAACAAACTACAGAAAGCTTGAATTGAAAACTATCCATCAGCATGTAGTTTGCCCTAAAGTCATTAGGGAAATATGTCATTGTGGTTATTAACTGTGAGAAATGATATTTTGTAATCTGTTCAGGGACATTTAGTGTGTTAGGCTTTTTGAAATGTTACTTAAGTGTGGCTGGATTTTGGGGGAGGGGATTTGGCATCGAATGCTCTGAAGAGAACAGAAAAATGTCTGCTGATCAGGATTTCCCACAGAAAGGAGTGCGTGTATAGAAGTAAGTTTGATCTGCTTTTTTTTAAGATGTAGAAGATGTCCTTTTTTATTTTTGTACATTTTCAAATGTTTGTATTTGTATATTGATTTGAATAAAAACATTCAAAATAGAAACTTTTCATATGTTCTTTAGATTTAAGATTGCTTAAGGTATGGAAAATGCATCCACCTGGTGATATGTTTCTTCCTCTCTGGTTGTATATATGCAGAGCATGTGTGTTTTTCCTGACTACAACTTCTGAATATCTGTGGTGTGGGATGCTGAAATGAGATGTCCTTTCAACACCTCTTTTGACAGTCACAAAATTCTGTGAAAATTCAGAGCTTATATAAACTGAGCACCCAGAATCACCGTTGAGGGATGTAGGAATGGAGGGGAAGAGTAGTAATTTACATATCCAGCTTTAATAGATATAAATTTTCCTCTGCTCCTGTTTAAATTCTACACCCTAGTCTAATTACAGAAAATATAAAATTTTTTGCTATGTCCAAAATGTTTGAGGATGTAATACAAAGGAAAACTAAGAAAATGTGCTAACTAAAAAGGAAACAACAAGAGATTATTTAAGTACTACTGCTGTTAGGTCACAAAATGATCTAATGTATTGGGTATCCATCTTGAGGAAAGCCTAATAAAAAGGTGGGGTAAGAGTGAAGGGAAGGCTTTCACCTTCAGAGTTTTTAACTTTAGCTGCTTTCTGGCAGTGTTACTGTTGTTTACTTCTCTGAGTGATACAAATTTGGGTGCAGAATGCTGTAATGTTGTATAAATGCTTAAAATATAGTAACTTCTTTGCCACAGAACCTAAAGATACTCTTTCTGTCTGAACCACTGTGGTGTTTGAAGGCTCTGTATGTGAGTGCTGTAGTAACAGAGCAGATGAAATTGTTTTGACAACTTAGGTTGCTTCAGAAATTACTGGGAGAGTTAAATTTCAGGAGGGCAGGGAATGGCCTTGGTATTTCTTAACTGTTAAGTTGCCTGGTGGGAGATGGCCTGGGGATTTTTACCACTTGTACGTGCTCAGAGTATTGGAAGATTTGGTTTGGCTTTTGGGAGCACATTTCATTCCAGTAGCAAAGCTGCTTAAAGGTTATAATGCATGTTACCCATGCCATCAAAACAAGCTAGCCTGCATCTTTAGTGGTGTTTCAAAGCAATGTTACCTGGTTTTATGCAACTGGTGGTGTAGATTCTTTGAATGGTGGGGAAACTTAGAACCACCTGCTTGGTGTGGAAAGACATGAATGTCCAGTCCAGTTGTGAAAGTTATGATAGTTATGTTCTAGTGAAGTTGTAAGAGGTTATGTAAAAGTTATGGTAAACTGTTAAGGTGGTGACTACTGGAAAAAAGCAAAAGCTGAAGAGTGGTTGAATCTCAACAGGATAATGCATAATAAATTTTTTGTTTATTCCCCTGTGGAGGTAGATGACTTAGGTTTTAACACCACTGAATTTTCTATCAACCTTTTTTCCTTGCTGTGCAACTGAGATGATCTCTTTTGAAAATATTTGTGAGTAGTGAAAAATTGCTACGCAGGACGGACTTTGCTAAGGAAGGATGCAAGTGGAGAGTGCTTTCTAGAAGAACTTTGGCTTTTGTAGTTTAGGCAACTTTTAGGTTATGGTGTTCAGCGCTCTGCTTCCAGTATCAATGGCTGCTTTGAAGTACAGGTGTATGATTTGATCCTTAGCAAAAAACTGGACTTGTAAAGGAGCCTACCTGTAAAAATACGGGTTCAAAATTCTGATAAACCCCAGAGTTCCTTTCTGACAGAAAGCAAAGATTTGATGTTTCTGTATTTATTGAAAAGTATGGCATTGTTCTTGGTCGTTAGCTTAATACCTTTAGCTGAATGATACTGTGTGAAAATGCACAAAAAATAGATTGTGAATCTTAGTAATAATTATTCAAACAATGTGAAAGCAAAGTAGAGATATGTTAGGCATTTTAAGCTGCACTGACAACCCCTCACTGCAGCTTTTCCTCATCTTATTTTGTGATCTTGAGTTGATTTTGTGCTGTATCTAAATCTAGACCCTTTAACTGCCAGTAGAAAATAAATTCTACTTAAGAGCCAAAAGTAAAGCTGTGATTCTTCCACCCTTTGTGTGACTAGTAATCAAGACTGTACAACTGGAATTTAGCTCACTCTTTTGAGACAGAGTTGGAGACAAAGTAGACTCCAGCTTGCTCACCAGTTTGGATGAATTTGAATTTACTTTGCAGGGCTACACACAGAATGCATAAAGTATGTTAAATATACTAAAAAGTCATTTTAATTTGAGTTTAGCCACAGATTTATTATATTCCAACTGGAAATGTACTGTTCCACTGGGATAAATTATAATTAGTCTAACAGATTTACAGGAAGTAACTTTTTTAATGCTGATTGTCAGAGGAGGAAGTTTAAATATTTGCTGTTGCACCGCACCCAAATTTGTTCCTGTTTTAGTAAAACCTTCCTTTAGTGGGTTCTGAGTCTTCGTGGTGCCTGTGACAGTGTATCAGAGACTCCTACTGCTCTTAATGTAACTTGATAATTTAGATGTGTCTGGCTAAATCCTTGTCTGCCACTTTTGCCTCTGGTTCCAATCTAGCGCTATGTGACTTGGGTCTAAATGCTGGCAAGTACCTTCATTTTTGCATCTGTAAGAAAATAATAATCTGGCTGTATTGTTTAAGGAATGTAATCAAAGTGTTAGGAGATGCTATAAAAGATTCAACTGCCTTTTTTTTCACTTGTCCTTTTCCCAGTGTTCAATTTTATTTAATGCTGTCTTGCTGCATTAGATCCTGTCTCTAAGGATGGTGTGTTTGCGGTTTCAATCTTCCTGACGCTTCATCTTGCCTGTCCTACTAAGAAGTTTCTTATAGTTCTCTGTATGACTTGAGCTGTTCTGTGCTTGAACAGGTCCTTAGTTGACAGTAAAATATTTGGGACAGTATGTGTTTGTTTACACCATTCAGTGCATAACAGACTTTAGAAAGTGAAGTTTTTCTTGCTACTTTATGGCTTCATGCTGTATTAGGTCACGTGCAGTGCAGCAGCGTACCAGCAAAGGGTGCTTCAGTCCTACTGGTTGGCTGCTGGCTGGCCAGGGAGAGACAGACACCCGTTAAAAGATTGTGTGCTCTCTCCTGTCACCATAGTATAGTGTACTTGTAAGAAAAAAAAAGAGTCCACAGGTCTACATAACTTTTTTGAACTGCTGTAGTAATTTTGGAATAGTTACTTTTAGGTATTTGTGACAAAAGCTGAATTCCTTGTCAAGTATTGTGGATGAAAACAGAGCAGTTGTATTTCTGTCTTCTCTCTGACTAAACTGGCTCTTTGAAGACCAGACTTCACCTGCTGATATGATTACTCCTATTATGCATAAGAACTGAAGCTGCCTGAGTTTAATCCCACAACAAAGTTCTTTGCTTCTTTGATGTCAATTGGGAAGAAAGAGAACTTCCTGTGGGCAAATAAAATGCCTTTGTATTGATCCCAGGTAGCTTTAAAATTCAGATTGACTGTAGAGCATCATTTGTAGGTTGGTTCATCTGGGTAGGCTAAGCAGACAAAAAGCGGAAGGTTACCTGCGGAGAAAACTTGCAGGGTTTCTGGATACAATGCTTTGTTACTAATGCTTGTCACTTGACTTAGTGTGTCAGTTAGTGTCAGCTGGATCCATGTCCTGCGGCCAGCAATATTGCTACAAGCCCTGGATTAGTAACAAATAATAAATATTGGGTAAGGCAAAAAGTCTCACTTGTTTGGAATGGTTCTTCAAGCACTTTTTAAATTGGTTACTAATGACTTGAGTCCGAAGAGTTCCACTACCTTAAACTAAAAAGTCAAGCCATCTGCTTTACAGTTCCCCCTGTCCTGGAGATCAGGAACTCTTCCTGGCTGGACTCAGTGCCTTACGCCATATGGCGCAGATGTGCCTACATGCAGCGAAGTTGAGCAGTCTCTAATTGTCCAGAGTTGGCATGGCCATTATCAAGGCTTGTGTCAGGACAGGAAGATGACTTTCCAGAATCTCTCTTTGCAGGATTGTTCCTTTGATCAGCCAGCAAAGTCCCTGGTGTCCTCTAACTTTCTACACTGGAGGGACTTGCCTTTATGTAAACCAGAATTTGCAAGTTCTCCTGCCTGCCCTCTGCAATGTGGACATGCCTCCTTTCTGTTCTTTAAAAGGGACCTTTACAGATTCACAGTGTGATTCATTCAGTTCCATTCAGGGTTATTAAAGTAATTCAGATCGAAAAGATCTCAGACACCTTAAAAACCCCCTACTTTGTTAATTCTGCAGCTTGTGTGTCTCCAATCCCTTCACTACACCTTTGCTCCTTCTACATCTAGTGGTGTTCTTTGCCCAGTCATCTTATCTCATTGCCTCAGGAAGAGGCAACAGTTTCTCCCCTAGGATTTTCTTTCACTTTAGATTCTTGGCTAAATATTTCCCACTAATATACCTAGTTAGGGCTTTATTAAGTAGAAAATATCTAATGCGTTTCTAAGATGGAGAATAGGTTCTATGTTGTATCATATTTACCTCTTATCCTTCTGCTCTGGCTTCTTGGGACAGTGTTAATTTATTTTTGATTCTATATGGAAATGATTGAGATTCAATGTTGCATAATGGGTTTTTTTTCTCCTCTTTCATGTTCTATGACAGCATGAGGGATGTGGCATGTGTGTGTGTATGTGTTTAAGAATTTTTCAAAGTGGAAAACGAGAAACTTAAACATCAGCTATCCTCTTTATAGCTGGAACGTTAAGAAGATGCAGCATTGAAAATGGTTAAATCACCATATTTTCTGGTGATAAATGACACACAGTAAGCCAGAAAAAGGGCAAACTTGGAATGGACCATAATAGCTTGGAGGAAACAGTCCTCTGCTTATATAAAGAAGGTGGTATTATTTAGATTACTTGCCTATTGCTTTCTTGAGGCAGGATAGCTAGTGAGGTAGCATGTTCAGTAATGGGATTTCATGACAAAATATCTTCATCTCCTGACAGTAGAAATGAGCTCTATGCTTCTAGCATAATAAAGTAGTGTTACAAAACAACAACAAAAAAAAGTATTCTCTGCCAAAGCAGTGACTGACTTTTCAGTTTTCTGAAACCATTTTAAATAAAACAAACATGGCAATTGTCTAGACAACTCCTCAGTTTCTGATGTATCCTAATAGCAGGAGGAATCTGCTTAGTTTGGATGTTGATGCTTAGTTTGGATGTTGATGCTACTTAACTGAATGTTGTAGGGTATAGTAAGGTATCCAAAAGCCACAGTTTTGAGACAAAGTGAGAGATTGAGAATTGTCACTTTCAAATGTGTTACTATGAAATAACATCCAAGTTTCACCATCTGTTTAAGATTGGATCTGTATACAGATTAAATAACTGCATAGCTGTCCCCTAGTCAATCAAAGGATTCACCTAGAAAGCCAAAGATAATTGAATTTCCAGTGTCACTAATCAGGCTTCAGTGCATGATTTGTACAGCAAGTGTCATTGACCCCATGGATATCTGTGTGAAATAAAATTCCTAGTGGATACTTGTATCAAAATGTTGATTATACAGTCAGTAGTTGGGTTACTGTATTGGGAAATAACTTGGTAATTTGGAATTAACTAAGAAAATCAGTTCTCTGTAAAAAGATGGGGGGGGGGGAACTGCTGTCAAGATCCCAGGACACCAAGTGGCAGCTTGTAGTTTAAGTTTTCTACTTTAACTGAATAACCATAGCAAGTAGTGACATTGGCTTCTCTTGTGATGGAAGCTTCAGGTTTCAGATAAAAATCTTTCTCTTACAAGAATATAAATGATCTTGTCTGAAGAGGATTCAGAACTTCGCAAGCCTTTGTTTGAAAAAGTTATCAGCCTTTTGTGTTTGAAGACAAAGCCGCGCGAGCGGAGGTAGCAGAGGGAGATGAATGGGTGCTATAGATGCTCACGGCACCTTTGCCTTGCAGCTCTTGCTGAACTGCCTGTTCCTCTTCTGCTAGGCAGCCTAGTAGCTTAAGCAGAGGGACTCCGGCAGTTCCGGTTCTCTTGACATCAGTAATTGTAGTTGTGGACTTTTCTCTGTCTCCTTGCCCCTTCCCTCCCCCCATCACCCCACGGACACTTTTGGCAGTATTCTGGAGATTTTTTTTTAATTGCTAATATTCTAGAGTTAAAAGAACCAATGTTGGTGCACTTCTGAGATGTTTAAAGAAACTCTGGTAGACTGGAATATGATTATGTACTAGCAGGCTAATGGATGCTCTGAAAGTGTTCAGAGCTGCTTTGGACCTACTCCAGCACTATTAGACAGGTACCATCTGAAATAGTCCTGACTTGCGTTAGAAGGAAGAGCTTCCTTATGAAACCACATGGAGTCATAAAGGTATTAGTGGGTTTTTTCTGCTGTTGGTGTTTTTTTACAGTTCACAGCATAATGTTAGTAGTCAGATAGCATCTTAATTTGAATACATACGATTCATGTCTTCCCATTCCTGAAAAAATTTTCAGTAAAGAGGGAAAAAAAACCCCCAAAACCCACCCAGGTGATATGCAGGTAAACTTGAATCTGAAATGACCATATTAAGTGCTGTCCTTAGTTAATGCAGTTTATATGGGAGCTCACTGTGTTACTCTCTGGGTATTTTACACAAGAGTCTGGGAAGCTGGGCACTTAGCATTATGTGCCCAGGTATAAATATGCCAGACTTTGCAAAAAGTGGGAGGACACATTTGTAAAATTACATACCTTGAAGTCACCCTAACTCCAGTTGGTCAAGTTGCTGCTAATGTAAATAAAAATATTTCATAGCATCCATAGGTACCATACAATAATCTCTTTTAAAAGATGCAGGGAAACGTGAAAGAAAATCCTTCTAAGCTTACTGCACACAATTTGCGTATGACAAGATTCTCTGCCCTGTTGTGCGTGTTAGTTGATGTAAGTCAGGAAAATAGTTGTTCCCTGTCACAAACTCCATCTTTACATTTCTTGCAAGTTTAATTGTGTCAATAGCACACTCCAACACAAAATATTTGCTGCTTTTACAACTGGAATTTTGGTGTCCTCTAGAAATCTAAATATCTTTAGTATTTCCTCTGCAACTTGTTTACTACTTCCTCTTACAAAGGTAGGCTTGCTGCTTCTCTGAATTTAAGTAAGCATTATTTTCTTTCCTTGGAGATGGAAATTTCATTCTGAAAGATCAGACATAGTTGTCCATGCCTGACTGACATAACTAACAAGTCCAAAACAAGAGTCTTCTATTTAGGACTCTTTAATAACACTTCCCCTTCCCTTTGTGACTTTGAGTCTGAAGTCTTTACTGAGCTTTGTATTTTCTATATGTCTGTGCATTTAACAGGTATATTTGTTTTGAATGACAGTTGATTTAGACTTACTGGCATACCTGATGTTTACTGAAATTAACAATATTTGGTGCAAACTGACAAGAAAAAAAAACCAACTGCTACTGAAACTGACCAAGTAGGAAGCTGGTACGTGCTTCTGCACAAGTGTCAAAAGCCTGTTTTAAAGACTGTCAGTGAAGTCCCACTGTGCTTTACTGGAGCACTCAACAAGTGATGCTAAAGAGAATAGTAGATTAGGATTACTGTGCATCTGGATAGCACTCACTCTAGCTCAGGATAGCTTCAGTTCTGTTAAAGAGCTTGTATCTTGCCCTGATTAGTATCAGGAAATAATTAAAACATAATCTGTCTGTCTTCATTAGAGGTGTTCTTGAATTCTTTGAAAGCTGTCAAATAACTGTCTTCAATACTGCATGTTCCCATAAATAATGTAGCAGGATAATATGGCCTCTCAGATACGGGGTTTTTATCGTGTTGGACTCTAATACCAGCATAAGCACACACTTGTTTTGTCAATGCAGATGAAAGAAAAGTTCTGAATATTTATACAGACTCAGAGGCCAGCAAGGCCAGCTCTTCTGTAAGGCTGGACTTCCAGAAAGTCGCCATTTGAAGTTGGCTGGTCAAGGGATAGAAGATGGAATTCAACCTGTGTGTAAAATGTATCTAACTCTAATTGGTACATTAATACAGGTAAGCTGCTTGCTATGTTGTTTGGATTTCCCCTGCTAGTCCCCAAATGTGTTGTTTATCATAGAATCACAGAATGGTTTGGGTTGGAAGGGACCTTAAATACCATCTAGTTCCAACCCCCCTGCCATGGGCAGGGACACCCTCCACTAGACCACGTTGCCCAAAGCCCCATCCAACCTGGCCTTGAACACTTCCAGGGAGGGGGCATCCACAGCCTCTCTGGGCAACCTGTTCCAGTGCCTCACCACCCTCACAGTAAAGAATTTCTTCCTAACATCTAATCTAAATCGACCCTCCTTCAGCTTAAACCCATTACCCCTTGTCCTGTCACTGCACTCCCTGATAAACAGTCCCTCTCCAGCTTTAGACAAAAAGCATCAAAGGTAGCTTTTTGTGTGTTTCTGTCTGTGAATTGCTTTGCTGGTATTCAAATGGGTTTTGTTCACAAAATATGTTAATTGAACACATGTGGCTAATTGCTGTAACTACCTATAATATGTTTTATTTATCTTCAGTTAAAATAATAAATATCAGGACAGTTATGGTATCTTTCTCTGTAGGTCTGTACCAGTAGTTACAAAAGGAAGCTGACAGTTATTGCCAGGTATGTGGTCAATGCTGCTACTCTCATTAGGTCTGTGAGTGCCTGGTATAACTATTGAGTAGTTTTCCATTTCGTCAGTTGTAGGATACAGAGGAATATAAAATATGACCATCATGATGCAATGCCTCCGCACCCTTTCAAGTGAATTTTGTCTCTTTGAGCATAGCTTTTTTCCTGCTTTTTCCCATTTGAGAGGACACTGCGTGTACTGTGAAATTGCTTAGACCAAACTGAAACACTCTTTTATTTCTCAAACTGCAAACCATTAAAAAAACAACAGATGAAATTCTAATATGTAATGATGTTAAACTTTTTGAAGAGAACCTAGGCTTCCTTTTAGCCTCTGTGAAATAAATCTGAAGATGCACAGCTTTACTGGGAAGTGAAGCCTAGTTTCATCCCAGGGTTTTGCACAAATTCTGCTTATCAGAGTACAAGAAAAAACGTCCTGCGAGGGAAACAAGGTTCAGTTTTACTTCTGTACTGTTTCAGGTTTGTGTTCTTTGTCAGTATCTTCCCTCACTCATGTTCTTGCCTTTAATAGCTGTCTCTCAAATACATTCAGCTGTGACATTTCCTAATACATCAGAAATTGTTCTGAATTTGTTTCAGTGGATTTTTTTGATAAATGAAAGTCTATCTAGAGAATAGATCTCTTTAGTTATACATCTGTTGATAATGCCACTTCTCTCCATTTGTTTTTGTGTGAGTGCATCTTAGGACGCAAGAGTGAACGGAGGAAAGAAAATGAGCCTTTTGCATCAGGATGGGACGCATGCAGCAGCTGCAAATGGTATTGCAACAGACTCTTTGTGTGTTGAAACCTGCTCATCTGTGTGGTGTAGTCTGTCACAGGTGTAGTAGTTGTGAGGCAGCCCAATAAGTGTCTCTGAAGTTGACAGGATAGCAGGTGGTTTTGGTTAGTATGTCACCGGTGTGCACCATACTGAATGCATATTATTCATACCACAAGTTCCTGCTAAACACCGAGAAGGCCTGTCGGTCCTGAATCTACTCCCGTACCTTTGAAGCTAACCATATGGGGTGTGAACGTAATTAAAGGTCTACTTCTCTTGCAGTTGCCTGCTGTCTCAAGTGACTAAAAATGCCCTGAATGCTTAAGATATTGCTTAAAAAAGAATGAAGATATCTTGGTGAACACAGGAGAAACTGCCAGGATGCTCTTCTTGGAGAGAACTACATATGGTGCCAGAATAGCTTGTGGAGGCTGAACTGATGGATTAAATTTACTGATGGGGAGAAGGTTTTCTGGGGGGAAAAATGTGTCCTGCTTTAGCTTCAACCGTATACTTGCTTTATTTTGGCAGTCTGGAATTTTTTTGTCTGCCCTAGTCGCTGCAAGAGACTTGGCAACCACTGTCTTGCATTGGGAGGGCTAAGACTAGACAGAATACTCCATGTGGGGGTTCACAAACCCAGAGAGCGGGAAGTAATCATTTCCCTTGACCTGCTGACTGCACTCTTACTAATACAGCCCTGTAGGCAGGGGGCCTTCCTTGCTGCGAGGGCATGCTGCTGACTGGTGTCCAAGGTGCCAGGGCCCCCAGGTACTTCTCTGCAGAGGCCAACGCTTGCTCTCTGCTTTCTCAGTTCCCGTGGTTTTTTAACATACAGATCAAGTTAAGTTTCTTTAACTGGGGGACGGAATCCCACTATATACTTGGTTTAATATATGCGTGGATATAGTTATGATGGGTAGTGGTCACTAAACTTCGACCTTGATAAAACCGTTGACTCTTATAAGGTGAAGATTTGCTTTCTGTGTTTGGTCGCGCTGTGGGTTTGTAGTTTAGTTGTTGTCACTCTGCAGGGGCATGGTTCCCCCTTTGCTGCCATGGTGATGAATCAAAGGTTATCTGCAAACCAGGCAGTTGTGGTAGGTGCAGCTTAAAATGAGCTCAGTCTCTTAATAGTGCCTTTAATACTACTTAATCATGTCTGCTCCAGCTAAAACACTTTATTTAAAAAAAAAAAAAAAATTAAAACACCCAAACAACTAATTATTTGTGGGTAGGAAAAGGAGCAATGATGCCATCATGCTTTATTGCTCCAGTTTCTTCATAAATTCTGTTGTAAGGACAGAATCACTTTAGCGAGTCATCACATAGCGTGGCTTATTGTAACGTGTAGCTTTGTAACAGGACAGTGTCCAGCAAAGATAATTGATTTTACTCTAACTGGTCTTTTGCTTTTTATCACAGGTTTTTTATTGGGTAATGAATTTGTAACTAAGACTTTTTGTGCAACTTTTCCCAGTTTTCAGGAAGCTGTCCCTGCCTTGGTAGGCATATAAAACTCCCTGTTCAATAATGATCTTTCACACTGCTATGCTGGAATCTGCTTGATTATTGTTGTGTTCAGCAGATCTGGAAGTGGGGAGGTGTTTGAAAGGCGAAGCAGCCTGACACAGTGGACTCCGTCTGCGATCCTGCAAGCATCCTTCCCTGTTGATAGAACTTGAATGTAATCTGGTTTAGGTTAGGACACAGGTGGATTTTCGCTCTGAGTCACTTGAGCACCCAGATTCAGGGTTTATGAAAAGGAAGTCATGTTGAAGGTCAAGGTTAGGAGTGAAAAAGGACATAGCGTGCTCTTTGTCAGAAAAAAGACTTATGTACCTTGTGGTGTGCTCCAACTCTAGTTTAAAAAAAAAACCACAATATACACACCCACCCCCCTATACTCCACTCCCTGAAAAGAGCCCCAGAAAGCAGCATGGTGGGGTTTGGTAACAAATAGTGAATTATTTGGCTTCAGAAATCATTAAGTCAGGGGGGGACGCATGGTCCACTTCAGAACTGTATAACTTAAAACTGTGCTTTTCATTTTGTAGCTGTTGATCCACTCTGCAGTTTCTGAAAACACAAGATTTGATCTTCTGTTGTCTTGACCAGCAAGGAAGGAGAAAGTTCCAAAGTGCTGTTAGCTACTTTGGGTTAGAGGCTCAGTCTGAAATAAATACTTTCATCCCATTTTTAATGCTAGCAGTGGAAGATGGCTGTTCCTAGACTTTACTAAGGCTGCCTGAACCTGACAGTGCAAACGAGCTTGTAAATGATGTGATGAACAGTGAAAGAGGGACAAGGATTAGTTTTATATTGCTAGTTAAACATCCTAATGTCCAAGCAGACTTCTTTGGGAAACTCACTTAAGTAACGTTTATGAACCTGGGGAAAATGTTGTCTGAATTGACAGCAGCAAATTAAAGCGTGGCTGCTGAATTACCCAAGCTGTAAATGAAATCAGAGAGAGCACAGGCTACTTGCTGGTGTAGGTGTAACAGATCTTATACTATGTACCTCTCAAGTCTTACAAAGTGCTTACTGCAACTTTGAATTTTTGCGTAATCCCAGATATTTTATCTGTAGAAAACCTAAGTAGTGGCCATGCTTCCAAGAGGGCCGAAATGCTTTCAGCTTCCCCATTTAGGTGACGGGTTGATCTAAAGCCTAGAAGGGCGAACCATTTCCCTGTTTTTACAAATGCTTGAGCTCTGAGACGTCGGTGACTGGGGGAGGTGGGTGTGTGGAAACTGTCCCAGTGAAATCTGCTGGGACATATGGAGTACTTAAGAACTTAAATGTAAGACTGAAAGGATATCTCAGGCTGTGAAAGTAAGCTTCCCCACTGTCACATCTACTTGCTCTTGTATTCCCTTTCACAGACTGGCATTGCTTCATCTGTAAAGCTGCTGTTTTGTGAAAGACTATTTAAACACCTAATAGCTCTGGCTAGGGACCTCCTGATTTCCAGCTTGCAGGTATATTTAGTAAATCCATGCTATTTACTCTTGAGGTGAATTGTCCTCAGTTTGAATTTTTCCCTTCTGGTGTGACGGCTGTCGCCTCTCAGTGCATCTGTACGCAGCAGCTGTATTTCTCCCTTGCCCTTCACGGGGCTGGGTTACAAAAGCCGAGTGCTCTGTGGGCAGTGCCAGACTGTTGGATGTAACCACCTGGGAGACAAACAGCTCCTGAGCCTTCCTCTCTCCTGCTCTGTTGTGAACGCTTGTTATTTAGGCTTTCAAATCTCATACTAAATACCCCATCAAATCTCACACGTAACATCCATGTTTTCATAGTGTTATTTACTAAACTGTAGAAGCGGGTGGGTTTTCCCCTGTCCAGACACATGGGAAACAACATGAGGTTCCTCAGCTGCGTGGGGTTCCTTTGCCACGTGTGGTGGCATCGTAAGTGTTCCCAGTGGCTGGCAGAGTAATTAGCCTGGCTTTAATTATTTGAAATGCTGTTTTTGTAGGAGGAGGATACACGATATGAACACTGAGGCACTAGGATGAAATTAATTCCATCAGAGTGGCCAGGAAGTCCTGTAGAGAAGACTTGTATTGCACTTGAAATCCTGCTAATTAGTACTGTCAACTCTTTGGGCACTGCTAGTGTCGCTGGCTTGTAAGCTCCTATTTGAACAGAGCACCTTAAATAAGTCAGATACTGCTGGAACTGTAATTGCCTGTTTGGTCCCACCGGACATTCTTCTGTGGCCTGTGCAAGGGACCTGCTCTCTGGGGGTTAGTTAATGATTTGTGCTGCTTTTAAAGTCTGATGACTTTTGCGTCTGAAACAGATACTTTGTGTTCACCAACAACAGGGACGGGGAGCTGGTAGTTGTAACAGCAATGATGTCTTTGGACAAGGCTTGGCTTCAACAGCATGCAGCAGAAACTGAAACCCTCTTGTTTAACTTATTTAGACGGCTCCACTGTTAACAGCACACAGGGGAACCAAACAAGCTACCCCCCAGCATTCTGCGCAGTAGAGGTACATCCAGTGAAGAGCCAGGGCTGCGAGGGTCCGTAGGGTTTCTGTGACTCCCCCTGTCAGAGGCAGGAGAGGACCCACAAGGCCGAGGACCACTCTGAAATGGGAAGGTTTCTCCTGGTGGCGATGTGTTGTTTTATACAAATAATGAGGTGTTTGCTAGACAGGAGAGAGGATCCAACACCCACACTAAGCTATCTGGTGGGCAGAAACAAGGTTTCTGTCCCTACTCGGGTTAATTTTTCAAAACAGAAAAGCTTCAGTAGGGGATGTTGAAAGCAGGGTTAGAACAGACTGAGTAGCCACTATTAATCCGCGTGTTGAGTCACCCCCGTACAATGGAGGCAAAAGTTGCTTGAAGATGAGAATTTCAGGTTGGTTTTTTTGACTCCCCAGTGAGTATTCTGATTTTGCCTGTTAACTCTCCTGGGGTTTTGTGTCTTACAAAAAAGCAATAGGTCCCTGACTCATTGAAGAATGAGGAAGAACTGGGAACTTACAGCTTCTTCTATGTTGATAACTCTTTCTAGCCCAGGTATAGTCATGGTAATTCTGTCTGATTTCATGTCAATTTAATGCTTTGCGGCTGCTTTGGTGTCTGCTGCTAAGCACGTATGGCTCTGCAACTCCAAGGTGTCAGTATTTCACTGCTGGGCAGGTTATTAGATGTCTTGAATGTGCTTCGCCAAATGTGCAGAATATCGTAGGATCTTCCAACATAGAAAACAGTCTAAAGCCTAGGTGCTATTTCTTGTTATTACTGCAAAGTAGGAGGTGTTAGGCACGATCGAGCCAGGCAATGGGGAAAGTTTAAACAAAACCCTGCTGTAACATGATGAGAAATAAATGGCACCCCTCCCAGCAGCCCAGCTCTTTTTCCATGAGGATGGAACCTGAATTGTTGTAAAGCCCATGCCATTCCTTTTGGCTGGTTTTCTAGTGTGCCTGAAATAGTGAGTCAACACATGACTAATCAGCTGCAAGCCCCGTAGCAGAGAGCCAGCTAAACAGGGGTCAATGCTAAACTTGCCAATCGCTGAAGCACAGCAGAAGTTAGACAAACAGCTACTGTCTCGCAGGATTTGCAGCCTGAGCGCTCTCGCTGCTGGTGCTGCCAGCTGTGCTGAAATCTGAGGGTCTGCGGGTTTCTTCTCTTTCTGAAACTAAAATCCACAAATCAATGTTGCCATGGAGAAGTGCCACGTAATCATCAAGGGCAGGCGATGAACTAATTAATTGTAGAACTCTGACTGCAGTAGTGATAATACCCCTGGGATACAAACCAGTTACCATTAAATTCAAATAGCCATTTTCAGGGAAGCTGTACTTCCTTCAATATAATGTAGGCTGATCAACTAAGACACATGAAAGTTTAGGCAGGGACGGATGTGTAACCAAGGATGTGGATGCTCAGTTAGTTGTGAGTGAACAGACACGTCCGATTTCTGTCATCTTTTGTGTAGATGTGGGCACAGGAAAGTGGAGAAAAGGACCGCATATTTAGCAGCTAAGTTGTAGACTGCTTACTAAAAAAACCAATTTGAACAGCCTGTCACTGATAAGCTGGAGACAATCTAATAATCAGAGAAGATAACAATACAGGACATGGTCCTGCTCGGAAACATGCATGTACTTAGGTCACAAACTTGTCAACTGAAGATATGTAAAAATTTTTTTGTTTGCCATTTTATTATTGGTCTGAACATGATTATCTGAAAGGAACTTGCTGATTGCCATGGGATTTCTATGTAACTGGTCTCCCTCTCTTTTTTCTTCTTCACCTTATTCAGTTTTGGCTAGGAAAATCCTTAGTCCTGTCTTCCTGTCCTAAGCTGCTTGCTGAAGAGCATTATTAAGGAGCAACATGTAACACTTCTAAATAGAGGTGTTATTTTACTAGAAGTGATGAAAAATAGATAGTTCACAAAGTGCACAAAGAAGTTAAATTAGTTTGGGGAACTGCATATAAAGTGTGAATTCTAAGGATTTTGAATTGTGTTAGTGTGGAGACACTGAGCCTCATGTCAAGGGCGCAGCAAAAATCTCAAAAGGCTGAAGAAAGAAGTAAATGATCAAGCTTGCAATTTGAAAAGGAATTTTTAGTGGTTAAGCAGTTAGGCATAGAAGGCAGCCAGCCTTGCTCTGCGATGTCTGAGGGAAGAGGAAAAGAGGAGATGCCACAGACAGTGTATGGCTGGGATGTCAGAAGGGAGCTGGGATGCCCTTTCGATGTACTCTTTGCAGCTCAATACGTGTAAGCTCATCAGTCAGTGCAGAAAAGGGCAGAGAGCATTTCTGACCTGATGTTCAGAAATGCCTTTGAAGCAAAGACCTGGGCATTTTTAGAAGGATGCAGGGATGTGTCCTTTCTGGATATAAATCTAAAGCGGCACATGTTGTGCTTGTCCAGGCCCGGTTATATCCCCTGCATCTCTACTCCCGCAGCTCAGTAAGAAACATCCATCTGTGGTTACAGTGCAGCCTGGGGCGGCAGCATGAAAGAATCTGGAAAACAAGTGTCCAGACCCATTATTGAATAATAAAGAAAACTTCAGCTAATCAGAACGCCTGCAAGAAATGCATGTTGAGCAGGACACTTGTAAGGCTCTTCCAAGTGCAGAGTAAATTGAGAATTTACCCAGCCTGGCCACCAAAGATGCATTTCTGCAGCTGCTTCAGTGTCTGAGCTTCATTTTCAATTCTGAAGGCGGATTTGTAAATGCCTAATGAGATCTGTCTGGTGTCCAGCTGTGTGCGCCGTTACAGACAGCGCTGACCTGCCTCAGCTCCCTGGCACTAAGGAGGAAAACAGAGCGCTAATGAGGGGGCTTGGCGGTGCTTCCCGCCCCCTTGCTGGAGGCGGGGGGGCTGCCCGGCTGGGCAAGGAGGGAGGGTGCAGGAAGGGAAGTTGGGTGCTGTGCGGTGGTGCTTGCGATGAGCGTACAGAGAAGGGTGCTGTGGGCAGAACTTGGATGCTAGGGAGGAGGATGTTGTCCTGACTAACACCTCTAGCAGATGCCTTGGTTAGACTATTGATTTTGGGGAAGTACGTTCAGCAGGGAGGGCAAGTCTGCTATGTGTGGACGCTGCTAGGCTGCAGTTGTGAGCCCAGGACTGAGCGCACACAGACTGACTGACTTCAGGTGGCAAACCTGTTGCGCTCATGCTGTATCCGCAGTGGGAAGACCTGGCTGTTGTTGCAGGGAAGTTACTGGGCTGGATTAACCAATGGTTTGAACTGGTGAGGCAAATGCTGCTTTCTCAAGACTGCTTGTCATACCAGTGCTGGAAAAACTAGTGGGTTTGTAGTGAAATAGAGCTAAGGGGGGCATGTGAGGAGAGCTGGCATTTGCAGAGCAGCAGACCTACCTATTTGTAGCTCATCTTATTTCTAATAAATCGCTTTGACTCTGGGGGCCGGGGGGGGGGGAACCCAGCAGATGCTTCTTTCTCATAGTTATCTGCTGGTTTTGCACAGTTGTTGCAGTAGCGCGAAAGGGAACACTGCCAATGGGAGTTCATTTACACAGAATTCCGGTTCCTTCTGTAGCAATGAGCTCAGATATGAGATATCCATTCCTGGGTCAACACTGAGAAGGATGATACTTGGGAATGAGTGAAAAACTAGTGGAGTCATTGAAACACCCTGGGAGTATTTTGGTCACAGGCTACACTTGAATGCTGATGAGTAAATAACAGAACAAGAGATCTGCAAGACGCTGTTGCTTGTGGTTAAAGAACAGTGGAAAGTGGAATTAGCATAGAAATAAAAACGGATAGATACAATGAAATAAGGAAAGTAAAGTTGTACCTGTACTAAACTGAACTGGTGGGGTTGAGTATTGCTATTGACTCTGAAATAAATAAATCAGGGTTCCAACTAAGGTGGTGTTGGAAAGCACCTACCTCGAGGCTAATGCAGCTTTTGTGCTGCCAGAATAGCTCTGTTGGATTCAAAGCTAGGAATTAGCTGCCCTGGGTGAGCTCCTCACACAGAGCAGCAATGGGAATGCTGAACACCAGTCACACAGGGCCAGATGGTAATACGGTAACAAACAGAGGTAGCAGTCACTGCTGTTGTCTTGCCCGGTAAGACTGAGAGGTTTGTACCACTGTGACTTCCAGAGGCTAAACCAAGTTCATCATTCTCTTGCTGCACACCAGAGATCTCCTGGAGACCTTCCATTTCCTATCCTGTGTCACACTATGTCTCAAAGCAGTCCAGGCAGCTAGCAGGCTCGCAAAAATCCTTCACAGGAATTGAAAGTCCTCCAGTATGCTTTAGATCTGGCCTTGCATCATACACGTTCGTTCTCTACAGAGAGCAGATTTGTACTAGCAGGCAGGAAAACGTCAAGAGCCCTGGGGTAGTTTGTATTAGCAGAAAGAAACTCTTCACAGGAACGAGTCATAAAGATGTGAAGGTACAGATGGTTTTTTTTTCACCTGTTAACAAATGATTTATTTTGGTTCTTGGCATAATTTTCATAGTCAAGTAACATCTTTAATTCAAGTATAATTGCCTTCTCACCCCTTTTCATGAAAAGCAAGAAAAGCTTTTTGTAATGGAGAGGAGAAAGATACTCAGGTGGTATGTGAATAAGCTTGAATCTATCTTGTGAAGTGGGGGTTTCTGAGTTCTGATGCTCACTCCTTAATGCATCTATCCTGTTTCCAAATTCTATATATTTATTACAAGATACCCCCATCTCATTTGACTGGGATACAGAAGTTGCTATTTTTTAATTTTAAAAAATGCTGTTTCTTCTAATATAGAATTACTCACATGTCAAGTGCAATTGTAATCGACTCCATGGGAATACTCAGGACTTAGGTGTTTTCTCCAGTGTTTTTACTTCATGTAAATGGCTTGGACCAAAATTAAAGCTAACAGGTTCATCTGTCCCTGTAGTCAACCAGCTCGTTGCAGATTCTTTCATCCTCCTGCTCTACCTCCCTATCACTTTCCCTGTCCCAGCAAAAAAACCAAACTTCATCAGCTTATAGTTTTACCAACCCTACTGCCAGGCCTCAATCAAGCTGGAAACATCTTTCCTTTTCTTTCCATTTGGTGACTTAGCACAATATGAAACCATAGTTTTAACTCAACTGTATAGCAGCTGATTTTTTTAGAGAGGCTGTACCAGTCTCCCAGCTGCTCACTTCCACCATGCATCAAATCCAACAGTTCATCTCGTCTTGCTGTCAGGAAACCGACAGATGAGTCAATTCCAATCTAATCATGGTTGGTTTAGGGGGGGGGTGTTGGTTTTTGGCTGGATCAGAGATTTGCATAGCAGCTACCTGACCGCTCAATCCAGTCAATGGGAAACAGTGGGAGTATTTAGGTAGGAATGGGCATATTGTGGGAGCTAGACCACCCCTTTGGCAGTAGCCTCCTGTTTGGCTGGATTAGGCACGTTTGGTCTGAAAGCTCTAACCATTGAAGCTTAATGCCTTATATTCACCTGAAAATTAAAATAAATTATTAGTAAAATAATTTCAGTAGGATAAATGCGGAGACTTCATTGCTGCTTCTTGACAAAGACCAGACATGAACTAATTAACCCTCATTGGCAGCACTGGCCCTCAATCTTTTTTTCTAGGGAGACCAGTAATTACTGAAAGAAAGAGACAGAGTATGGGCTTGAGCAATAAATGTCTACGGAGTTAATCTAGTTAAGCTTTCAGGAATTAATCTCTATCTCTGCTAGAATTTGAAAATACTTCATACTTTGGCAATTCTTTAGAGGGCTAAAGGTGGAGCTGCTTCTCAAAGTAAACAAATTTTATTGATGTAGTAGTTTGTTTGGATTTGTGTTATTGTACCCAAGGTGAGAATATGGCCAGGAAATGCAATGCCTTGTACTAAGTGCACTCAGAAGAGACTGCACAATGCACAGACAGGTGGAAACAAGAACATGAAAGGGTGAGAAAAAAGAAGTTTCCATGGGCAGTTCTGAACCCTTTCAGAAGTTCTGGTTCACTTCCTCACAGGGTGTCAGTAACAGAGAAGCTAAGCATGCGTCAGTGGCTGAGATTTATTCCCCATGAAGATGTTAAAAGCTCACTGGAAATTATAGAAAAGCTCTTTAGAGGACAATAGTGTCACAAGGTGCTGTATTCTGCTGCATAGATGTTGACTTTGAAAATAAGCCTGCTACCTGTATGAGTTTGATTTTAAAATCTCATCTCCTACCAAGGAAACAAATCTATTAACTTGATTTGTTTAGACTTGAATCTCTAACAGTTATCTCTCTCAAAGCTTAGCAGAATGATCTCTGAACTCAAAGGAACCCGGTATGTGATTGCTGTTGTACAGGACATGGTGAACCCCATGGGTGGTGCTCATGGCAGCACTGCAGCATTTTAGAGATGTGAATATGCAGCCATGCGTGTGAAGAGCCGCTTCTTGTCAACGGCGCTCAAATACAAGTTAACCACTGCAGTCCTTGCACAAATCATTGGCTGGTAGAAAACATGTCCTCCAGAATGTTTTCCCATCATCATCAGTGAGCCTTTTTATTTCATAATAAAATAAATGGCACACTTGCCATCTCCCCTACTAAATTATTTATTCATTTCCAGCACGCACTTGCTCATTTGAAATCCTGTGCTGTCATGTATTCATCAAGGAAGCTGTCTTTGTTTAGTCTGAGCAACTGCTCAGACTGTCCATATCTGAGCAGCTTACTCTTCCTTAGAAAGAGTATGTTTTGGAAGAGGTGGGTCTTCCTCCCTTCCACCTCCTTTGGCCTCTTAGATTTGGAACTGATGAGTAAAGCAAGAGGAAAATATGCGTGGAAAAGTGAATCGCTTGGGCTCAGAATAGCAACTGTGCAAGTGCTGGATCCTGCGAAAGGCTGTGGCACTGGTAAATCCATGTGCAGCAGGATTCTCGTAAAGCGGTTATGCTGGTTACATAGAAATGCCAAGGAAGCAATATCTATGAAAGATCGAGCCTGACGCATGAGAACTCGTCCTGATGTCACACTTGTTAATGATGGTTTGGGATTCGACTGACACTGGTGGTAAATGAGTAACAGGAAAGCCTTTTGGGATAAAGCTGCTGCTGTTGGGAATCCTGCTCTCCAGTGCTGTATTACTGTGAGGCTGTCCCAGCAATTTCTTGACTAAAGCCTGAACCTACTTTCTAGTTTTCTGTTTGTTTATGACCTGATATAGACCCATTTCCTGCCATTCTGGCTGTATTTTTCTTTATTCATTTAAACACGATCTTAACAGCCCACGTGCCTGTTCCAGAATCTGCCGTTTGTTAAAACCAATGCAAGGTATTTTCCCTGCATGTCAACCCATGTCCACTGTTTCCTTTTCCTGAGTCAGCATGCGGGAAGGAGGGAAAAATTTTCCATAATGTATAGGTAAGTCCCTGAGGACAGTGAGTCTCCCAAAGCAGGAAGATGCTCACAGGAGTGGCACTGTAGTGTGAAACGCTCAGGAAGATGTCCTGATGATCTAATGAGCAGTGTGGCGTACGCTGTACTTCTGTGTTTTGCAGCAAGGTAGGTCCAGGGTTGGGCTGTACCTTTTTTCATCAACCTGCTGCTGAGTACCATCGAAGACTAGACTGGAAAAAGAGCTTAAATGACATAGTTTGAAGGGGAGGAGGAGGGAAAAAAAAAAAGCAACAGGGTTCATGTTCTTGTTGCTTCTGTGCTGTCATTTGAGTGTGACTGATCATTGCGGTCATGTAAAACTCGTGTGGTCTCAGGACACTGGTCTGGGGAGGCTGATCTGCAGACTGACAGCCCATGTTGATGGGGAAACTGTAGACAGCCCTGGGTTGTGGTATCAGAGCACCAGGAATGCTTGTAGATGAAGTTAATACCATGTAAGCTGGCTGACAGCAAATTCTGCTATATGAGTAGGAGCTAAAAGGGGAACATTAATAACCAACACTGAACGTCCTGTGGTTTTTTTGAAGGTTTCCTGCCTTGTTGGGGAAGGTGATGCCATCAATTAAACTTCACTGGCACTCTGAAGGTACTGTTTGCTATGCTGGGCTTCCAAACAAAGATTTTTTTTTTAATAGAGATACTGGTTTAATTCCTATTTTAATAATCCTATTCTGGAAAGATATCAGGGTGATATATTTTTCTTTTGAGCTAAAAATTATTCCCTGGTAGAAATGGAAATGAGGAAAAATTATACTAGCATAAAAGCTTCTTACAATACCTTCTACCTGGCGTTAGCAACCTTTTTTTGGTGTGCCAAATAGTATTTTCCTTTGCCACGTTATAGGTGAAAGATGCCCATAAACAACACTGGGAGCTGAATGATTGCCTCTCGGAGGCAAAATGCCACTCAGCAGCCGACGAGCAGCGCGTTGCCTCTGAATGACGGCAGGGCTTCCTGGCTAACCTGAGTTCAGAGCGTGCCCAAAGCTGGAGGCTGCTGCCTCTCCCCAGATGCCGCAGCTTCCACTGGTGTAGCGTGTCACTCCAGTCTTCTCACGGGCTATACTGGGCACATGTGCTGGAGGCAGAAAAGTCTGTAGGCTGCTTGGACTGATCTTTGTTGTGAAGCTGTATCAAGAACAAATTGCGTTGTAGAGGGGCTTGCCAAAAGGGCAGATCTTGGAGCTCATAGATGCAATTGCCTGTGTGGTTGTGAAGTCAAATAGATCTGGACGCTTCAACTGCTCGGAGAACTGTTGCTCAGGCTGGGATGAATTTTCCTGTTAAACTTTAGAATTAATTTTTTTGGTGAGAAAAGTAAACTTTTCAGTTAGTGTAAATAATGATATGGAAACCATAACAGGTAATTCCAAAGTCCAAGCACATGTTAAAAGGGGTGAATCATTGTGTCTGGCTTCTTAAAAAATATTGTATTAATACTCGGCATGTATTGACATAATCTCCCGGAAGTTGTCCAGCAGTATGTTATCTCTAACATTTTTGGATCGATAACATAAAATTAGAAATGGTAAAGCTCTTTTTTCTAATGGCTACTGCTGACTGGCTCCAAAACAATTTCAGTCAGCTAATTTTATTCAGAAGCCATTGTCTCTAATTGTAAGATGCTGATTAGTTATAATAATATGCTGCTGACAATTGATGAGTCATGCCAATAGTCAGATCAAGAGGTTTGAACAACAAATCTAAATATAGCAGATACAGAGAAATTGGAGAATTTGAAGTCTATTACTAAGGGCACTGCTAGCACAGCTGTTGGAATACATGGAGGAATATAATAAAAATGTAATATGAAAATGTCAGTAAAACCCTATTGTTGCCCCTTGCAGTGATTGATTTGACAAATAACTCAGAAACTTCTTATTCAAGGATGCCCTTACCTGTGCAGTGCACACTAGTGTGCACTTTGTGCTCCTTGCTGTGGAAGGTCAGATTGGGTTCTTAAACATCAGTCGTTGCCTTCCCCTTTCCCTTTTCCGTTTCATTTTTTCCATTAGTAGAAGGGGGCATGAAGGCTCCTTCCTGAGACTTTTCAACCACAGAGCATATATGTGGTGTAGAGCCATGAGCAGTTTGTAGGAGGACTCATTGGCTTTGGCATGGTGTAGATGTTCAGAAGGGTCACTGCATCTGTACAGCAGCCCTCTGGAGTGGCAGAGGGACAAGGCCCAGGTATATGGATGTCCTAGTCAGCTGTTGCAGGTCACAGACACGTGATGGAGGCTGCTGATGGATCTGTTGCGCACCACCTACCTATAGAGGGAAGACAGAAGTGCCATCTGCAAAAATCCAAGCAAGAAGCCTGGAAGAAAAAAAATGCAAATGTAAGTTTGAGAGGAGGGAGGAGCAGCTGAGTTGCTGGGCCAGCTGATAAATATAGAGGGGGACAGAGGGATTTAGAAGGACTCTAACCGGTGTTAGTGGCGTACTTGTGGGTGCAGGAGGCTGGAACATGGAAACGCACAGCTTCCTCTAGCAAAACCACTATTTGCCAACCTGACCAAACATTAGGGCAATCAATATATGTAGAAGTGCTGTATCTATTCACTTTGCTTTATCTACTGATATTTTAAGTGAGGGGGTTGTGTGGATCCAGATGATGCTTTTGGTGCCAGTTCTCTTATATTTTTTACATAAAAGCTAAGGACTTCATATAGAAACATTTTTCTTGAAACTCAGTTTCAAGAAATTTAATTTAATTGCAATGTTCCTTTGGATGTTATTGTCTGTAAACCCTCAGCATCGTTGCGATAGAGACAACGTTTTAGGAGCTATATGAATAGTGAAGAGTAACCTAATTTTCAGGAATTCTTGTCCTTTTCAAGAGAAGATGTGCTTCTGATTTGTTTGGTGATTTACCAGTCCTCAATGCATGAGTATGGTTTTCTGGGCTTTTTGTACTCTTACTTTTTAAAATAATAATTAAAAAGTCACAACTGCTCAAATCATAATATATTCTTTACTGCATTTACCTGGGTTTGATGCATTAGGAGTCCCCTTTTAGATCCTTACCTGCAAAAGATGTCAGATGGTTTACAGCTCTATTCTGCAGTGATGCCTTCAGCTCTCAAGTTCCCTCCTTCGTTCCTTGTGCAAGCTACTCTGCTGATAGTCATGTAGGTCTTATAATGGGGGAGCAGGGAGGAGAGAATCAGGTATACCCCCCGTGCTCTGCAGCTGTAGCGAATTTCACAAGGCACACAGCCATGTAAATACTTCTGTTTCAAGTTCTTGAAGGGAGCGCCTATATCCAACAGCTTTGTAAAGGACAATAAAATATGCGGAAGGTTAGTTTCCACACAAATTTATGGCTTTAAAAAGTACATGAGAAGTGCAGGAGAGAAAATAGTAAAACTTTGCAAAATATGATAATGCTTCTTTTAAGAGTCTATATCTGAAACTGTGTTGCAAAGTAAAAATGTTGCCAAACGGTAGCCTCACACCTTTGCTGATGTGGCTGCAAGAGAAATACGTGGCTGTGGAAAAACTTTGCTGTGAGCATGTTAGCTCAGGTTATCTAGCGTGGGCTTAGGGTTTGTTCAGCCTGTCTCAGAGTGCTTAAAACAGCCCCTCTGCTTTAAGGAAATACTCCAGGATAAGTGGTTGACAGAACAATGATTCTTTGGGCTCTAGAAGAAGTAGTTGTGTCCCTCTAAGCTTCATTTAGAGAATGGGACTTGCCTGAATTCATGCCTCCATTTCTACTGCTGGAGAGGGGTATTTCCAAGCCTTTCTTCCCTCAGCTATAGCAGCTGAAGAATTTGGGCAGGATCCCAGAAGAATCAGAAGTCTGAAGCGAGCCTGCCTCCGGAAAGAGTGTGTGTCTGTTCACTGACTTCTGCACAGGAGCGTGACTCAGTTGTACGAATGTAGGTGCTCTGGAAGATATCATGGAGTACAATTAGCTGACTGGTGCTCAGGGGCTGCCGCTCCTGAAGGGCAGAGCAGATTCTCTGACGAACTTGTAGCCCCAGTATATAACTGATGTATTGAAAAAATGCTATGCGTGACTGAACAGCAGATGAAGCAGGACCCCAGGCACTAAAGCAATAGGAGGTTTCCTTGCTCGGCCCACTAGTTACATTCCAAGTGGGTCATCGGTTTATTGTAGCTATTTCATAGCATGGTGTTCAAACCACTGGGTTAAATGAGGGAGATGAGGAATGATGCAAACTTATACCAAATTGTTTTAGACCATGGAGGAATTATTTTGGATGTCGTGTGAAGTTAAATGTTCAAAGGATTTGTGGGTGGAAAGTGTGATAATTTCGACACCAGAGCTCCACTTGAAGGGAAAGAAAGCATGCTTATTGGATAGCCACATGCCTCAGTAGGTCAGAAACATGTTTGTTTGATATAGATGATGTTTAGCTTTGTAGGTAGAAGGAAGAAAAAATTAGTACTAAAACACTTTCTTTGAAAGTTACATTCAGCGCACATAGCGCCTTGTATAAAGAAAAAAGGATGTTAAGGCAATAAGACAAATGTTAATCATAATTTTCCTTCTTGGATCACTGTTAAGCAGCTGTCTTATTCATTGCTTCATTTCCACTAGGGGCCAATGAATTGGAATTACAGTATTTTTATAGCTGCATCTGCCCGAACCCACTTTGGAAATGTTAGCTCATTAGCAGGAAGCCACTCTAAAATGCTCCACCTTGCTTGTGTGTCTGCATACTGGTTGTACTGAGCCATAAAGCACAGATTTTTCTCTCAGATAAACTGAAGAAAGGACTGCTGTTGAGTATTTTGCACATGGGTCATTCAGTGTGGACTCAGGACCTCATGGCATGTGATGGATTTCAGCCTGGTTGCAAGCAGTTGTGGAGAGCGAGTGCTGTCTGTGTGTGGGAGGGTCCACGCAGCTCAACTGGAAACTTAAGATTGAACTGTTTCATAAGGTTTCTGTTGTTTGCTTTTTCCAGCTGGGCTGTTTACACTAAGACCTCTTCTTTAGTATTGCCACATATGTGTTTCTCGCATTTACTGTCCTCCTCCACCTCTGTGAATCAGCAAAGGCTTGTGTAGAAATGAAAATAGAATTATCTTGGCAAGTACTCAAAGGCTCTTCAGGTTGAAGAAGTAATGGAAGTGCATGTTCAAATATAAGTAATCCTGCTTTTTGTCCTTCGTCAGCAATGGATGTTGTCAGCCTGGTGTTGTATCTGAGCCTGAAGCATAGGAAATAATCATAGCGTAGGCATTAAGTCATACCAGCCAGGAAAATTATTAGCTGAAATGCAGGCCCTTGGGGGTTCCCAGGTCAAGGTTCAAGGTGGTTTCAATTGCCATTGGAAGCTTCAAGACATGCTCTTGGCTTCTGGCTCAGGTTGTGGAGTCACCATCCTCGGAGATATTCAAAGCCTGGCTGGACATGGTCCTTTGCAACGTGCTCTAGCTGACCCTGCTTGAGCAGGGGTTGGACAAGACGATCTCTAGAGACTCTTTCCTAGCTCAGCAATTCTGCGAAAATGGAGTTGGGTTGTGTTGGACATGGAAGCTTGAATGCGGACAACTTCATTCAAGTAGAATTTAGGTTAAGAGGAATAGGTTTAGCTCAAAACAGAGCAGCTGTTCTAGTTTTGTGAATACGTGTAACAGTAGAGGATCTCCTTACAATCTTCAGGCTTCTACAAGCTGTACTCTGTGTGGTGCTTGGCATAATGAGGATGTAGCACTGCAGACCCTGCTGGGCATAGAAGGGTATGTTCTTCAATGGCTTTCTTCTTTCCTTGGAGGTCTCAAAAGATAGCTGTAGGCAATTACTTGCTTTCACAAATTTGACTTTTCTGAATTGCACCAAGTATTCCACTTGCAGACTCTTAAATATGTATTAAGGGGCTATTTTGCCTGAAAATGTGTCTTTTTTTCTCTGCCAGAAGGTGGTAACATCTGCTTCTCTAAACTACATTATACTTGGGGGAAAAAAAAAAAAACAAACAACAAAACAACACCTTTTTCGTTTGGTTTATGCTGTCAGGACTTGACTGACTTTTTCACAGCCTAGTAGATTAAAATCCACTATATTTAGTCTTTGTGAAAGCCAGTTAGTCTATGCAGAAGAGAGAAAAATCTGCAAGTACTTTCCAGACTTCAGATGCTGTCCATGAAATACTGTATTCAGGAAAGTGGATCAGCAGTTTCCCCTCCCACTCATACTTGGAGATGGACATTTAGGGGATGTTTGAAAAGAGGCAGAGGTTTGTTTTGTGCTCTACTAAAGCTGCAATTTAATTTTTCATGGTGTATTTCAACAAAACTGATGACGACTTTGAAATTAAGCTGCAAACTTGTATAAAGTGAGGCCACAACGAAGTGATAAAACTTATATAGATGAAACCTTGTCATAATGAACGCAAATGATAAATGCATTGATAAACTTTCAAGATCTTGAATCCAGCCATCAGCAGAAAAAAAAATAAATGTGTAATTGGCTAACAAATATAATAGGTGCACAGCCAGGAATAGCATACATCTGACTGACTTCTACTTGGTGTTTGTAGAACGCCTGTTTCTGAGGAGTTGCACAATTTCCCCATTTCCAGCTGTTAAACTCAGGATCCTTCATCACTTTCCATCTGATCTATGTTTGTAGAAACAAAAACAAACCCAATGATTCTCTGGAGCAAATGTTGCTAATTAAAGAACCTGGTGCATTCACATCTGTTTATAGCTGGATCTGGGGTTGTTGGGTTCCCCTCCCCCAACCCCCCCCCCCCCCAATCATCTTTTAATTACCTCCCAAGCATTTGCTTTGCCTATGAAGGGATGTAATTGGCCTTATGGGACTGGAAGCAGCACAGAAGTGCATGTTACTTTTCAATGGCTGCAAATGTGCACAAAACTTGAGGACACTGAGATGTGAGTTTTGATGCTTTGGGAAGAGTGGAGAGACTTGGTCATTATAGCCCTGTAACCCACTTACTTTGTAAGCTTAACCACTTTGTAAGGCCTCGGGACTGACTCTTATTAGGCTTTGCCTGAATTTGTCTTAGCCAGCCTAGAGCTTTAATTTTGTTTGTTTAGCAGTAATAACAATTTTTCTTTCGATGATGAGGAGGCTATTGCCTAATTTCTTTTGCTCTTGTTTCATTTTGTATAAGTGTGTGAAATTACCATAATTTTATATAAGTAATTGTAAGAAGTAGTTATTAGAATGAAACATTTATGACCTTAGTGTAATGTAGTGTGGGGTCATGTAGGCAGGGTATGACAGTAGAGGCCACCAAAGAAGTCACAGTATGTGCTGTAGAGGAGTAGAGGCACAAGGTGATAACGAAAGGGGCGAAGGATAATGCTGGATGCCTTAGGGCTATTGACAACTTAACCATGCTCAGCTAAAGAACTGCAGAGCTGGACAAAACCAGTTTTAGCGGTAGCAAAGAAAAGGAACAGGTATCAGACCTATGTAGAAAGAGTGTTTCTTACATATAGCAAATCTGGATGTAATATCAAATTGCATATCAGTGAAGAAAGATTAAAGTGTAAAATTGTGTTAGAAAAAGTAAAAAATGAAATGTGGGCCCTCGAAGGTGAAGGAATAAACTATTGACAACATCCTCCTCCGTAAATGGGAGGAAGAAAACCCATCACAAATATGATGTTGCTCCTAGCAAAGGACCGGGGATGCTAACAGCTTGTTGCAGCCGTGGTCCCCCATCCTCCCCCCACAGCTGATTCTTGAGGATGACTTACTGTCACACTTGAGAGCGCGAGGGGCAGGGCAAGGGAGATAACACCAGAGAATGCTTTTGCGTAGCAATCTGTGACTGTATTACTGAGCTGTGCATTGTATTGTTTAGATAATTTGGACTCCAAAGGTTAGTATCACTGTAACTGCACTGTAATAAGTTTATTGTATTTTAGTTAGGCTGTTAAGATTTTAATTAGTCTAGCAATAAATTCCTGGCTTCCCAAATGAAGCATTTCCCCTTTTGTCCATAATAAGACTTTGAGAGTAATAAGTTGTCACATAGGTACTACAAGGATTGAAGAATGACGAGTGTGTTCGCAGATAACAAACAAAGGACTGTGCTGATGCACTGAAAGAAATCACAGAGAGGAACAGACAAAGCCAGAAAGATCTTTGTCCCGATGACTAATGATAGAATACTTGCACTGCATTACTTATGTTATTTTAGCAGTCTCCTGAGAAACCCAGTGGGAGGTGTTCCTGGTGATGTACGAAAGAAGCCAAAAAAAATAACAGCTGTCTGAAAGAATTTTCCTGCATTAGGTAAAAGCAGGGAGATGATGAGGGAAAAAAAATGTTCGGTTGAGATAGCTTGCATAATTCATGCCAATTTCTGCTCTGAGTTTAGTTCGCAGTTGATTTGCTTCAGACTGTTTTCAGGGACTGGAAACACTAAAGGTGTGGTTCTCTAATGTTCCCAGTATAGTCTTGGTAAGTTTTTTTTTTTTTTCCAGCTGGGTAGTTTCAGCAATGTGATGGAATTGGGAAATTGCCATGAAGGTGGCATCAACAAGAGCCAGCTACAAATTTAATCAAAGCCAACTGACAGATTAGGTACAACGCTAATAAGACAGTAGGGAGATGTGAAGGAGACTGAATCCAGCACAGTCCATGTTGTTTCTGACCTGCTTGAGAAGTACTCCAACTCCAGACTATACATCTTTCTAATGAAAGCACTATTGCAAACAGCTTCCAGTACCTGTGATATTTTAGGACAATTTGTCATACCCATCTGTCCTTACCTGGTGCTGGCACCTGAAATTACTGAGTAAACAATTATGTCAAACAATTTATAGCTATTATTGTGATGATTCCTAAGCAGCAATCAAAGCCTGTGGTGTTACTTGAATATAATATAATACCTTAGGCTTCTCAGAGAAGCTAGTTTGATGCTACATAGCTTCACTGGCTTTCTCTGAGACACTTAACAGAATCTGATGATTGTTACTTAAGGTCAAAGGGGGTGAAAGGTTGCTTGTTTACCTTGCAAATATTTGGAAATTAATTATTGCTTATATTCTCAATATCTGATCTTGAATTTGAAGAGTGTTTCATCCATGGAGTATAAACTTAAAAAACCCCACAACAACAAACTTCAAACAGGGCAAAAGTAAACAACTAGACATAAATAACCTCAAGACTAATGAGAATTTATTTGCTGGTAAGTGCAAAAAGGTAAATTTGGGACTGTAACTTGCATAAACACTTGGACACTTTCTTGTTGCTTGTAGTTAAATGAAATATATTTCATATTGTATCTCTAAAAATCTTAGCAGTTTCAAAAAGTGTTAAAGTAAAAATAAGGTATCTTTTTTCCCCCCTCATGGTAACATGGAGGGAAAAACCCCTTTTTTGTGTGTTTTAATAATTTCAGTTTCTTTTGAAACAAATTTTAGGGGAAAAAAAAAAGTTAAATGATTTGTTCAATCCGCATTTTTGCGTTCACCCCACAGGAAAACATTGTGGGTGTTACCAGTGATAGGAACCACGGGGCAGTGCAGTAGTGTTCACGGCTTCAAGCTTTCAGTAAAGGTTAGCAAAACTAGAGGCATAACAGCAAGCTGTGACCTAGCTGCCAAGCAAGAAGAGAAATGAAGTTGGAAATAGTACAGACAACTCCCATGGCTCTTCCACAGCATGCCAGTGCGGAGAGAACAAGTTCAGATCATGTTCTTCATGAGCATTGCTTCAGACCTCACGGCGGTGCCGGCCCGGGAGGCTCGTGCTCAGGACGCTGGTGGTCTCCTCCTGAGCAGCGCATCGGGCAGGGCGTAAAAGACCCAACTGCTGCTCTTGGACAAGCAACGTGCGCAGCTGGGAGTGACCTGGAGGGCAGCGCTGAGCTGTCCTGCGATGGGCAGGGACTTGGTTTCAGGGATGCGTGGCAGGCTGAGGTGGGATAAATGCCATGCCATGGTGCTGCAGGCAGTGTCCGTGGGCCTTTCCCTTGGTTTTGTCCTGAGCCAGGAGCCCTTAGCACAGAGGATGGGTGAGCCGTGGGGGGAGGGACTGGTGCAGCAACTCCAAGTGCCGAGCTGTGTCTGGCTCTTTGGGGAGCTGGTGGGAGCAGGGCTGAGAACCCCTCCTGGCTGCAGTGGCAGTCCCTGAGCTTGGGGCAGGGCAGGGAGACCCCAGGAGTGTCTCTTCCCCCAGGACAGGGGATGTCAGTGTCCCCCCCAGGAGGGGTGGGAGTATCCTGGGTGGTGTGCTTCTGAATGCTGAGCCTGCAGAAGGGAACAATTCTGGATCCAACACAACATTTGCGTTGCTGGGGCACATGGGAATAATGGTGATTCATACCAAAACCCTGTGAAGACCCTTGCGCTGTGATAGAGCTCTGCATCGTGCAGCCCCCAACACCGCACATGCCAGAGTGACCTGAGCCCCACAGACACAACAGAGGCAACACTTCAGGCTCTGTTCTTGGAGCAGGAGGGCTGCTAGGATATAAAATTTTCCTCTTTGCCTACAAAGCAGGCATTTACCTGAGGCATGAAGGAATTGATCTGGTCTAGCAGCAGGAGCTGGCACGTCCTTGTGCTGCACAACAAAAATCTTTGTTCAGCGTGTGTGTAACAGGGTCAGACAGATCTGCTTCACCGACTGGTAACAAAAAAGAAAATACTGATTTCCTTTCACCTTATACTGAGCTCCATGACATAGGGGTTTGTATTTTTTGTTTGGTTTGTTGGGTTTTTTTTTTCCCTAATGCAGAGACGGACTCTTAGGCTGAAGCTATGAGGTAAGTGCATGTTCTTCTGCTATGAAGTGCTGACCTCACAGTCTGGAGTGAGGTGATCCGCAGAATGGCCTCCTCATGAATTTTCTTTAATCTAAAAGAACTTTTACCTTCTAGTGATGCATCTATTTCGCTTTCCAAAGTTGACAGCCATGCTGATTGAGTGTGTTATTTGGTGCTACAGGAATGCAGTTTAAGAGAAAAGGGACCTTATAAATGATTATTAATCCCTTAGCATCCACAGGTGCAGGTAGGTGGTAATTTGGTCTCCTCCACTGCATGAATTATTCACAGATTTGTTAGAATTTATAGGTAGACATTGAATGATTCTTCTGTACCCAGATGAGATGAATGATTGAAACAAACATGAAAAACAGGAAACAAAAAAAGCACACCTCTGCTCCAAAGTGAAAAGTCAGTACATATCTTCATAATGATTTTGGGGTTTATATCTTAAATCTTTGGGTCATGATAATCTGCCTAGTGAATTTGAGCAAGGGGAAGGAGTTTAACATGATGGAGAAATATAAAGGAAAAACTAATAGGAATAAATGAGTTTGGTACTACTTGGAGGCTGATATGGCATGGGTATGTATTCCTCCTGCAGGTAGTTTCTTCAAGAAAGAGAGTCTGTTTTAGAGGGAGGCGGCTGGGCATGAAGTATGACTTTGTTTTCGGCCTGGAGTGTCATCGGTTTATTTAGAAATGATGATTGATTATGTTCTAATGATGTTTTGGAAGACATGAAATGAAGCTCACTCCAGTACGTGGATGACCCTTGGCTTTAAATTCCAGAAGATGACAGTTACTGGGCACATCAGTGAGGGGACAGAGGGAAACTGGCACGCTGTGCCAGTGTAATCACGGTGAAGCTGTGTTGTCTGCTTGAGCTCAGCAGCAAACTCCGAAAGAAGCCAAAGGAAGCTGTAAGTAAGGGGTGGGTAGGAATAGATTAACAAAAATGCCTTCAAAGTTCTTTATAGAGGTAGCTTTGGTATTTTTAAACCTCCTGGTCTTTTGAGAAGCTGGGTCATGTGAGGATATCTGTTCTGCTCTTTGTCCATTTTTTGTGATTCATTCCTTCTCATCTGTGACACATGGGTAGTTTGGTTATCCACAGTCCAATTGCTGCTACTCTAGCAATTACTGTTGTGTTGTTGTAATAGAATCTGCTTTGCTTAGCAGCTCTGTGGCTGCTCCTCTTTCCCATCTCATTGTCTGAAGATAAAGATGCCAAATAAGCAATAGTTGTGATTCTTGGACACCTCTGGGGATGTATTAAATCAGAGATATGCTTGAACACATGAATTTCCTTTCAAAATAGCTGCTGAACACAGTATTAAAAAAATTGGGTGTACATCTTATAACTCCATCCCAATAGTGTGACAACCAGTGGGAACAAAATTTGGGAAGTCTTCAGTGTTGCAAATCATCTCTCTCCAACACAAAGAGACAGCATTAATGAATTGACTTGTTGAAATACTGAGAGTCCTTTTAAAGTGTGAGGATGAGAGCTTTTTAATCTACCTCTTTATATTGTGAGATCTGATTTCGAGTTTAGCAGATCTGTTGTGCCTTCACTTGCAGCAATTGCAACAACGGTGCAATACTCAATAGTGTAATCAGAAGTATTACCTATAAAGATGTTTGATGTCAGCTCATGTCTCTGCTTACTCTGCAGCAAGAGTACTATATCCAGATTTGAACATCACACATTTAGAAACAGAAGGATCAACTGAAGGGAGCCTTGAGGGGGAAAATGAAAAGGCAAGGTCTGGGAAACTTGGTCACCCACAAAAACCTCGAAGAATAGACTGAAAAGGAATGCATTAACATAAGAGGATATTGCCATATAAAGGAATTTCTTTTTTAATGCCCTTAGTGGATAGGTGGGGGCATGTATTGCAACACAGGACATTCAGGATGGACTTGAGTAAAGCTTGCTAATGATAAAGACAGCAAAGCCTTGGTGAAAATGGCACGCAGTGACACAGCTGTGGAGTCTACATTAATGAAAGTTAAAAACCAAGACAGTAAGGAGTCTGTCTGGAATATCTATAATTAAAAAATGTTGCTAACTCTGCTTTGCTGCCTTCAGTTCCTGCTTAAATTTTGATATGATATTTCTGTGTTATATATAATGTATTTTCCTGTTAGAACATTGTTAGTAGATTGTATGTGTTCAATTACAGTCATTTGTTGGTAAATTACCCTTCCATGTTCTGTTAGTAATGGTATTATGCAGCTCCAGTATGTGAAGGCCATAATGCGCACTGGGAGTTTTAGCAGGCTATAAAAGCCTGTAGGAAGTCCTCATGCTAACAAGCCTACAGCCTGAATAATAAGCAGGTGAAAAACATGAGACAGTATAATAATTTTTGCAGAAGGCCAAGTTTTCATTAAAAAGACGTGACCTGAAAGATGTCTTTTGAGTCCAGGTATCAATTTTCTGTTTATGAGCAAAAGGAACTTCTAGTAAGGCTGGATATGGTAGGTCTTACAGGGTTTATTTCTGTTTAGTGATGGATTATAGCTTAAAAATCTTAGCAAACTTGAGCTCAGTAATTATCTACTGAGAGAGATGACAGAGGAGGTTTTGCTTGTAGTATATGAGAGAGAGAACAATGAAACTCAGCCATATGGGCTTTGTGCTTACACGTGGTTTGGCTCTGTGGGGGACATCATTCTCCGACCTGTCAAAGCTCAGCATAAAGCAAAAGTTCTGATGTAACTGATATTCTTTTTATGAGCAATTAATTTGTCTGGAGCCTGAGTCTTTAAACCTGGCCGACAGGAAAATTCTCTATTGAGAGTTGACTGGCAGACACAGGACTGGACTTTTAAGTATTTCTGGTGTCTCTGAAGGATTTGGGTTTCCTTTATAATACCTTAATTAGAAAAGCTATGCTTTCAGGACTGCTCTTAATTAAATACACTTGTTTAGTTTCTTCCTGGCATGTGGGTTTCCCAACTCCAGCCAACACTGGCTAGCCAGAGGAGTTCCCTGCAGACTGAAAATCTTTCAGATAATTTGTTTTACTATGTGCTTAACTCTTTGTATACCAATGTATGTATCAGCTGATTGATTTGAATCTATCAAATGGAGATATCAAATGTAGTTGGATTTGATGATCCTTAAGGGTCCCTTCCAACTCCAGATATTCTATGAGTCTATCTTCTACATAGAAAAGTGAATAACAAAGATGACACTTAAAAGCTGGGATCACAGCTTCCTCTCTTAAATGCTCTTTCACTGCTTGAGATTCCAGCTCAGAAAGATGTGGGTGAAAATTAAGACAACCATTAACAGGAAATATTTGCCTAATTTGCAAGCCTTCGCAGTGCTGCTGAAACAGCACTTAATAGGAGGGGAAAGAAATGCAGCCTGTACTTGAGACAAACACTGCAGCTAGAATCAAATGCTCATGGTGTCTTCCCTTGGCACACCTCCCTCTGTGCTGGCACAAACATCTGATGAACAAATGCCTCTAATCCCAGGGGGGAAATTTCCATCCCATCTGGTGCAGCTCCACAGCCTTAACTGTGAAACAGGGGAGTAAAGATTGCTGAGTGGGGAGGACCTTGCCCGTGGAGCTTTCTTGTTAACTCAGTTTGCTTGTCTTGCTGCACCTTCATCAAAGACTAACCTCTGAAACACGTTTTTATGAAGTCCTCTATGGAGAAAGAAAAACTGTGGTTTTGAACAAATGTCTAGTCATTAGGGATTAACTATTTGTTGTAAGATGCAGAGTTCTGTCTGCCGCTGCTTTTGATCCCACTTCCTTGCCAGTTTAGAGGTTGTATGCAGTTGTGATGAAAATACTACTTTAAATCCATCTTAGCAGGAGAAATGTAATAGTATTTTTGTCTTCTCATCAATATATTGCTGATGAAAGAAGTATTCGTCTTTCATGATTGGGCATGCATGCTGAAGCCTTGGCTGAAAGCCTTTTGTTCTTGCTTTAAACATGGCAAAGAGAACAGAAGACGGGGAAAAATAAAGTAGATTTGATGGCAGCAGAGTTGTGTGGTTTTATTGTCTTGATTCCACACACACACACACAAATTTACCAAAATGGAAATGAAACCTGACTATTGTTTTCTAACGTTTTCAGTAAATCTGCAAGAAGCTTTTTGAAGTTTCAGATTTCAGGTAATGAATGCACACAGAAGCCTTGGAGTCGGTTATTATTGTGTGATATTTCCTCTCTCCAATTCCGCAATGAAAAATAATAATAAAATAAAAGTTTAGAATTCAGTGCTGCTTCTTCAGAGGCTTTTCCTTTAGCTCTGAACAGACTACTAATTGCAGGGATTTGACAGCTCTTAGGCATTCATCACTTCTACTTGCTCTTACTTTAGATGTTTAATTTAGTTGCAAAATAATTCTTCTTGAATTTGTTATTGTAATAATTGCCATTAACCAGGCAAAGTAGTTGTCCTTTGGCATTACATCAGGGCAAAAACGATAGTAAGATAGCTCTTGTCAGAAGACTTAGAAGTCTAGATAACATCAGGGGAGTGGGGGTGGTGAGGAAGAGAAATACAAGAAACAAGATGTCATGACAGGCATCTTGGGGTGTTTCCAGTTGGGATTTATGTAATATGCTTATGCAATTTGGCTGTAATTCTTTATAGAGGAAGAAGACAAGGTGTCAGATGCAAAAGAAATAATAGGGAGGATGAGGAAGATGAAGGTAGAAGAGTGTGAAATGACAGGCGGTTGGGAACATTTTGGAAGCAGAACAAAGCCATGTGCTAAGAGTGGTATCAGTTGTGGCTGATGTGACAGCAGAGCAAAAAGTATTTTTCCATAGGTAGGCTTCCCATTTCAGCTAGATGAGTAAGTTATCTCCATTAAGGTGTGATGTTCCAGGCAGTGAAATGGGCTTTCTGAAGCAGTAAGTCTAAGAGTAGCTGTCTCCCTCTCCACTGCTGGTCTGCTCCTGATGCAGTGACCTGGTGGAAGGCACAGAGCAGCAGTGATCTTGCTCTCAGGGTGCAGAAGGAGCAGGGCTGCACCAATGTGAGGAGGATCCTGACCTGGGGGCAGTGGCGTGGTTCTTCAGTGACTGCAAGATGATGCCCAGGGAGCTTGGTCAGGGCAGCTGGGCCCAGGGCCAGGCACCAGCATCCACATGGCACTGCCTGGGCCAGGCCTGAGGGCTCGGCCAAGCCAAAATTGTGTCCCTGGGCCTGAAAAGATCAGGAGGCTGGGGAGTGGAGGGGAGCCAGGGTAGCGAGGCAAGGCAGGTCACAGAAGTTGATGCTTGTCAGTGCTCCTGGGGCCTGACAGGGTTGACCCTACCTTATGTTAGGAAGACTAAAAAGAGGATGAGGCTTTTAGTGGTAAATGTGACCCGCAGCTATCTAGTATGTTGTCTTCCTTTTTTTCTGAGGCTAGCTCTTCCTCTGCTTTTCCCCTGATGCTGCCTAAATTGCAAATGATTTTGAGAAGCCAAGTCCAGGATGTGGTTATGAATAAAAAAGTACAGGGAGAGCGCATATGCCAGAGACACTACTGTGCCAGGCAACTGCTGCTGCCGCACAGCTGCCTACGCTGCAGCTGGACAGGAATGTAACTGAGCCACAGAGACGAGCTGTAGGTCAGCGAGTCACTGGGCCATTGAGCTCTCAGGAGTTTCTTACTCATACTTGTGCCTCTGCCAATCTTCAGCCGCCTTGGGCATGGATTGACTGTCATGGCCTTTGAGTCAGCAGATACTGTTTCTGGCTCGGGACACTTGTGTGTTGTGGTTTCATGTTAAAGAAGGATCATGATTGTTTTCCCCTCCTGCTTTTCTTGCTTCATCTTGTGTGATGGTTAACAAAGCAGACCGAATACAGAGAGGAGGGCCATAAGGGTCCATTGCATACACCTATTTGGCCGGCTGTGACAACAAAATTAGTATGTGTGTTGTGTGAGAAGGTGAATAGAGGGCGGTGCAAGTTAAGCCTTTCCCTGCCCGCGCTGCCCGCACCGGCGCCGAGCGGGGGCTGCGGCTGCTGGAGGCGGGGAAGGCTCCTCAGCACCTCGGACAGCGCCCGCAGCGCCGCGCCCTCGCCCCTCGGCTGCTCAGCCCCGGCTCTGTAAGGCCGAGCTCGTAAAGCCGGTGGTTCATCTGGACACAGCGCTCCCTGGTCTAGCCGGTGAACTGCTCAAAGTAACTTCTGCCTCTTAATTAGGATGGAGAAGCGTCTTTCCTCGCTTTTCGGTAGAATCGGACAAGTATTGTATCTAATTTTTCTTCTTCCTGAGAGCAGAATTTAAATTCTCTTATTTAAAACAAGATTTTGTATCTCATTCATAAAAATTAAAACCTTCTTTATTCACTCAATGAGGAAAAAGTTCAACTCTGCCTATCCCAAGCTGTCAAAGCGTGCAAGAACAGTATATAGAGATTGTAGTTACCATGAGAAAGCATTGGTGTCTAATTGCTTCAACTTGGACCATGAGGGAAGATAAGTTATCTACTCTTGGTGCTGCCAATGTTTCATTTGTCAATAAGAAAAAACAGCCTATGACACTTGTTTTGGTTGTGGAGGAGTAGGATTGTTTAATAAGTGTGTGTTCCATTTTAGACAGTTGCAGAATGTTGGAGTATTTTTGTAGCAAATTCTTATTGGAGAATCTCAGAAAGCTTTCTTACTGATGAGTGGAATAAAAATATATTTCTACATTCCTTCTCAATACCTGGCCTGCTAAAGCCTCTGTGTATCAAAAAAGATATACTTCCAGCACAGTCGTTTGAACATGACCTCCAAGATCTGTACAGAAGTTGTAGCCTAAAAGGAGCTATGGTGATCCAAAGGAATGGTAAGACTGGACTAAGTACAGAGGAAGTTAGCAGAAATGACTCACTGGCCTTAAAATCCAAACTGGCCACTAATGCCTTAATTTGGCTGTTGAGTTTGTGAGCAATGGAAACTCACTCAATGGTTTTGATTCAAAAAGGATGCAATACCTTGATAAAACATGGTAATACATCACTCCTTGATGTTCTGGAACACGGTGTTTAGTACGATTTTCTTCTACCTGAACAAATACTACTAATTTGCTCTTGGCCATGTGTAATTTGCTTCTATGTATTTTTTCTTTCTTTGCTTCTACCCCACTCTACTAGATGTCAAGCATCCCCTGATGAAAAAGGATACTTACTGAAACAAAAATCTGATCAGGAATGTAATTCCTGAAAGAATAAGACTTTATGCTATGGGAGAAAGTTCGGAGCAGATCAAAGCAATGGCCTGTGTAATTGCCAAGTCAATCAAGCCATGAAGCAGAAAGCAAAGGCTTTGATTTCTACTGCTCCCATTCGCAAGTATGGACTGTCATTGCCTCGGTTGCTTCAGCTCCTATCCTTAAAACCTCTTGAGCTGCCTTTCTGCTGGTGATTCATACATTTAGAAATAAACTTGCAATAAGAGCATTAATATATATTTTGAAATCACACCCATCAAATTATTATTCAGATAAAGAAGCAAGGTTTTAAACGAAGAAAATTTTCTCTCCTGGACTTCTGACAAGAGACACCTTGTGTATATTTGTAGGCTTTGATATTTAATCATTAAAAGAGGTACATAGTGTTTTCATTATTTTTTTCCCCACTGAGACGGTCAATCTTATCAGGTGATTCTTCTAGGTCATCAGGAACATGTTTGGATAGAGGGCAGTTTTTGAAGGATATGAGATATAAAATGTGCTGCTTGTGGTGGATCTTTGACGTTCAGATAAAGATAGTTTACAGGATCTATCTTCACATTTAGAATGATTTCTTTCCATTTATTCATTTATTAGTTGTTGTGAAAGGAAAATATGACAAGTTGGTCAGTGATCCAAAACTAGCTCAAGTCAGCAGAAAAAGACAGTAGTTACTGCTTGACTCCTGCAATCTGTTTTAGCTAAGTTTTTAAGGAGTGATGTGAAAAGTCTTTAATATTATCATATTTTGGGATAGTAAATCTGCTCCTGAGCAATCTCAGAGTAGACAGTCTTTTTAGTCATTAGCGAAGTAAACAGTCGCCTTGACTTGACAGCTTATTGCCCCAGACTTGGGAAGGGGTACTGCTGCAAATCTGTTTGATTCACTCTCTGAGAAGTTGAGGGGTTTAACTGTCAGTCTAGGACCTTACTAAACAATCTGAGAGAAAAAGGTTACTTTCTTTTGCTGCTTCTTCAAGGGATGAGGAGGGAGTTACTGCAGTTCAAATGAGCTTTGAAAGCTGTAGATTTCCATTGTTTGAACCAGAGACTCTGGACTAAGGCAGGCAGCCTGCAGCAGGGCTGCCATGTGGATATGATTTTGTCCATTACACAAAATCACAGAGAAAGGTTGAGGTTGGAAGGGTCCTCTAGAGACCATTTAGTCCACTCCCCTGCTCAAGCAGGGTCAGCTAAAGCAGGTTGTCCAGAACTGTGACTGCAAGTATGGAGACTCCACAGCTTCTCTGGGCAATGTGCTCCAGTGATTGACCACCCTCATAGTAAAGCAATTTTATTTCTTCTGTTCTAATACAATCTCTTGTATTTCGGTTTCAACTCATTGTGTCTTGGTGGCAAATCTTGACAAACTTATTACATATTCTGATGCAACTGCCGAGGCTAATCTCTTTCTTAGATCCTATTTATTGTTTTTTGTTTGTTTGTTTGTTTTAAAAAACCACCTTTTTTCTGACTTGCACTCCTAACCTTTTGATTGGTTGCTGGGCTTGCTGATTCCACTTGTTCTTTGAGGCTGCAGTCTTGCAGCTATAAATTTCCTTTATTTTGCTAGGAATTTCTTGTCTTGTGAGATAAAGGCCATAGGGTAATGGAAACTGTAAAACATACTTTTTTCCATGTACAAGAAGCAGAACTTGAAGGCCTGGGGGCTGCAAATGAGTTGGTAGCATATAGGAAACACCTGTCTTGGTCAAAGTGATTAAAGCTGCTACTTTACCACTGTGTTTCTATTTGCTCCATGTTTTTACTTTTTTTTCTTTAGTGTTTATCCCTCTGTGTTCCCTGTGGTTTGACCTTTGTGTATGATCGTCCAATTTTTTTCTTCAGCGTAGAGGAGACTTTTATTCTCACTAGCACTGTGGAGTGCACCTTTAAATTTTCAATGTGTAATAATATATATTTTGAGAAGACTTTTAACAGTGCATAGATCACCTTGAAGACTGAGCATTCCAGGCAGCTTATCCTCATGAAGAAGGAGGAAAACAAACAAACAAAACAAAACAAAAAACCCAAAACAACAACAACAACAAAAACCCAGTTTAAAAAAGTTTATGGAAAATCCTGCTTTTGCTCTTGAGACCTTTTGGAATATAGTTATCTTCTCTTGGAATGGGGTAAAAAGAATTTTAAAATTTCTTATTTAGATTTTTAGATTTCATCAGAGTGATTCTGCAAAAATTTCTAGAAAAGTGGGAACAGGTTCAGCCCTTATTCTGGGAATTACCTCATATTTAATGAATGTAAAAGTATATCTTGATCTTAAAAAAAAAAAGTAATTATCCTCGCAAAAGTGAGAAGGATTGCTGCCTCACATTTGCATTCCTTAAAATCCTAATTACAAATTTGATCCACAACTCCATTTGAATTTTAAAAAAATACTGATCAGTTAGATTCAATCTACATTTGTGTTCTCTAGAAACACTGTTTCTTTTTGCAGGAAAAAAAAAGCAATAACTTTTTCTTGCGGTTTAACTAATATTTCCCCATCTGTGCTTTGCTTACATGCTCCCTTTGTGGGAAAACTGAAGTCACAATCTGAACGCCTAGCAACAGAAGCAGTGAGCTTGATATTTATATTAGAACTGTAACACATGGACATCTGTTCCCTCTACCCTTTAAAAGATATTGCCTCCAAAGACTAATATTTAGCTTTTTTTCAGCTGTGAGCTGTTGCTGTTAGATGAGGCTGGTGGGAGCCTGAGAAAGGACTCCACTGTCACCTGTGGGGTGGCCCCTGCCTGGCAAATGCCCCAGGGTGGGCGGACAGGCAGAGGTGTCTCCATCCAGCCCTGGGGTTGAGGCAGTGCTGGGTTGGCCTCCTGGTTAGTGCTGGGGCAGAGCTGAGTGACCCAGAGCCCTCTTTCAAGTTTGCTGCTGATTTGCTGAGAGATTTCCAGGTAATCCCTTCCTCCTCCCTCTGTTTCCTTACATATAAAATGAGAGTATTAAAACCGGTCTAATTTAATCAAATATTTTGAGCTCTACTGAAGGAAATGTGCTTATGGCAGAGCTATTCATTAGTAAGATAGACACATGCAAAAGAGGACCCAAGTAACTTCAATAGTACAGAACAATAATGACAAGGATGGTACATTAAACCAAAGACTAGAATTCACCCTTAAGACATGTGTCTGCTCAGGATTATTTTCTTCTTGATTTAGGGTCAGATTTTTGTGGCAGTCAGTCTTCAGCTGAAAAGCAGTTTTGAATGAACAGGTGGGTTGACGTGTCTGCGCTTTGCCTTCTTCCTTTGGGAGCTTAGTGTCTGTTATCACAAAATGTCAGTACCCTGTGCTAAAGGTCTTCATAGGAGTTGCTTCCCTGATGCTGGGTTCAACGCCTAAACACACATATTCATATAGGAGTTGAATTACAGAGCTGCAGATGTGGATGTTGCGCTATCTGTTATCCTCCTTCCAAAAATATTTTAAAGGCTTGAACCCCGAACTGTGATGATAAAAATGCCTCGCAGTTGATGCCAGGATGAGGTGGAACTAGGTCGCGGCTACCCCTGAAACTCTGTTGCCTGCCCTTAGAGCAAACACAGCAGAGATAAGCCTGTTCTCTTGCTAAAGAGGTGTTGGATAGTTTTCATACCTACTCCCAAATCCTTACGCGGAGACAACAGGCTTAATTATCCAGATGCAAAACAAAAGCAGTGAGATGGTCCTGTGTAGGGACCGTTTATAAGACACAAAAGCCAGGCTGCACCCAAACAAGACACTCTGTTTGTGCTCTACCACAGGCTGCAGATTGATTTTTGGCTTCTGGACGTTTCTCTGTGGCATTTCTGCCTAGGTAAGGGGCATTTTTCAAAGGGTAGGTTGAAGGGTAAGAGATTGCATGGGGAAGACAGAAAGAAAGTTTCACCCTGTTTTCTTCCCACAATTATTTTATTTCATTCTCAAATGCCATTTTAAGACAATGTTATGGATTGTGATGCCAGAATATCTGTCTAGCAGGGGTTAGCTTGTAGTGCCTCTATTCCTTCCTTTGTACCTACAGCACTGTACGTTTCCACCACCCCTGCAGAACTCCCTGCCCACAAATGGGAAGCTGTCAGTCTTGAATGAGCTGTGTGTTAATGCGCTAAGCATGGGGGTGAGGGGATGCTGAAATATTTCTATGTACTGAGAGGTGGGAAAGTTAAACTGTTCTGTATTGAAAAGCTTGCTTGCAATGCTCAGGCAACAATACAAACAACAGTGGGAAAGAAAAATGCTGCATAGAAAGTGAAGCAAGGCATTTCACAATGGCTATGATTCAATGATAACCTCGACCTGAAATGTTTGGGAACTGACTCATGGATCCATTACTCTTAAATCACTGGACAAACACACACAAAAAAACCCACTTAGAGATCCAGGCTGTTCCATGAGAAGTTATTGAAAGCCTTGGTGTGTGCTGTTTTTCACTTTGGAAAAGCTTCCTCTCTTCCCCTGTACACACCTATGCCAGCTGGTAGTAATTGCTTGAGCTGGAGATGTGCCGTAGTCCATCACCTTGCAGTCCTTCATCCAGTTCAGAGATTATTGATCCCTAACCGTGTGTCCTGGAAATTAGAACAGACAATGCAACGAAGCGCCGGGGTAGCAAAATGGTCCCTTCCCAGCTCAGAGCCTTGGGGGAGGAGGCGGCAGTGCTGATGAATCAGGGTGCTGTAATCATCTGTGGGGATTGAATGACAGCTTTAGCCTACGGCTCTCTTGTCAAGGGGAGACCTCCATTCATATCCTCTTCAGCATGCAGCACAAGGGCTCCCATGTTTCCCGCTGAGACCTCTAAAACCTGACTGGAGAGGGGAGAAAGGGCATCGGGCATCTTTGGTGAATAATGCCCGTAGCATTTTAATGGCATTGCATGGGTTAAAATCATCAATATGGAAACAGAGCAGTTTATTTCAGCTTGTTTGTCTTCATTTATTATTTTTTTTAAAGACAACACAATAATGATTCTAATTAGGGCAAAAAAAAAAATCTTTTTTTTTTTTTTAAGTTAGCAACCAAGCTGAGAAATCAATTATTTGTGTAGCCCTGTTTCATATCATCATTACAGTTGGTGCCAAGCTGTTCAATTTCATTAGCACAGAGTGTAATCCTAGCCATGTTAGTCTTGAGTTTGCTGATTTTTAAGCCTCTTTTGTAATTGGCAAAAGTCTAAGGAAAAAGCCTACTATGGAAGCTTGCAATACATTTAATTGGTTGCAGACAGCTAAACAAACCTCTACCTGTAACAAGTAAAGCTTGTGATAGTAAACGAATTTAAAACGGTGAGTGGGAACTGTAGTTTGCTAGTTTGGCAGCTGAACAATTTAATGAAACAGTTAATTTAGAACGCTGTCCACAATGCCTTGGACTAAAACTATAATAGCAAATCTGCATGCACTGATGGCCTTGGTGAAATTAATTTTGTTGCTTTGTTAGATTGCATATCTGATGAACAAAAGAAATCGAACTGATACAGTTCGCTTGGGTTTCTCCGAGACATTTGGCCATAAATGCCATACAATATCCTATTTTTGTCTTTGAACAAAAATTCCAAAACAAAAAAAATCACTGTTGAATCACTTTAAGGTAAGGGTCAGGTCTCCAAGGCTCAGGGTTTCAAATGCTTACCTTCAGGAGCTAATTCCCCAGTGCAGATCTTCCTCTGAAACACTATGCATTGGCTGCGGATGGGATGCTGTAGGGAAAAACGTGGCTTCAAATGTCAGAGTATCCCTTCCCTTCAGCTCTGCGGTTGTATGTCTGCTCAGAGATTCTGTATCAGACCAAGACACTAGGGCTATGAAGGGATTTCCTGCTAGGATGCCCTGACAGCCAGCTTTGGGGTTATTGATTTCTTCTGCAGCATGGTATGTATCCTGTGTTGGGATCAGGTGGGTGTATTTGGTCTGCTCAGCTTTCTGTCATTGTTGGACCTGTGCCATGTCCTGCCTTTGCTTCCGACCTCCAACAATTCATTCTTAGGGACTGACTGAAGATTTTGGTCCCCTCTTCCCCTCCTCACGTGGAAAAATGTTCTGGAAAGCTTACCTGTGTTTGCTTATCAAAGTGTTACTATTTTACAGGTATCTGTTGAGGGATGTAGAGAGCAGGTAAGGGTTACAGATTTCATTTCTAGGCAACGTTTTGGAATACCTTGGCATTGTTCTTCCAATACTTGATTGGTCTACAAATAATGTGTCTGCTTTGTGGGAAGAATTCCTTACGTATCTTTCTTGTGACATAACAAGATCTGAACTCTGCTCTCTTCATCTCCAAAGCCCCTGCAAATACATAAGCTGAAGGAAAATTCTTACATTTCTGCAAGTAGCAAACTTTGTAGGCAGCCTAGAGATAGAAGCAAAGGTGATGGAGCTTTCTTTAAAAAAAGTGTGATAAATTTGGGGATTTTTCATTGCTGTCTTGTCTCCTTCCCTTGCAGTGATCAGAAACAAATGTTTCATGAAATAGGCTGATGGCTGAAAGAAGATCAGGCATATCTAAGACTGTTTCTTTTGAGAAGCAGATTTCTAGCCACTAGAACAGTTATTCGAAGTTGCAACTGCAAACCTTTCTACCTCTTTATTTCAGCAGCTGGTGTAGTCAGGTTATTTTAGTGCATCACTTGCTAATTTTCTACAGTACAATTGTGACTTGCTTGATAGAAAGCATTTTTCTGAGGGATATGACCTCTCTGAAGCTGGTGACTGCAGCTTAGGACCAGTCTGTTGCTGTGATGCATAAAATACATCCTAGTCCATTAAGATCAAATTAATTGGGCACTTGCTCGCAGGGGCAGCGTCTGCAGCCAAAAGTATTTATACTGATTAACTGCTTTTTTAGAGCCCTCTGCTTGAATTGCTAACCTTCAAATAAGTCACCCCTTGGGAGATCACTGATGACACAGCCACTTGTCGCAAAATTCAGCCGCTTGATCTTTATTGAACTTGATGAGCAAACATTTAAATGATAATTGAGACACTAATTAAATGCTGTGCCTGGACTCCTGGTTCAGGATTGAAAGGAAAGACTAAATTATTTAATGACAATTTGGGGAATTACAGGTCCAGATCTTCAGCAGACTTGTAAGAAAGGGGTTTGTTCAGATGTTTGAACTCTGTCTGCTGCTGCCTAGTTCTCTGAATATCTCATTTCATCCCTGGCTTTACAAGGGCATCGCTAGGATCCCACTCACCAGAGTTTCCATACAAGTGTTATATTTGCTCTGGTGAGCATAATTCAAGTGTGAGACCTTCGTTTTGTTCTATGCTTTCTTGTCATTTTCATCATGCAATCTTGACACTGTTAATCCATGTCTGCATTTGGAGGTTCACCTACCTTTTGAAAAACATGATCTGACTCCTGACTACAATAGAGTTGTTTAATTTTATATTTCAAATTCTTCCTTATTTCCTTAATTTCCATTCCTAATAAATTAGTTTCTTCTTCCTACATTTCCCACTCTGCCCTTCATTGCTGTTCATGTTCATCCCTCCGTTTCTGCTCTTTTTCCCTACAGACTACTGTTAAGGTCATTAGGGTATTAGACCTTACCAAAATGTCTCAAGCTATTTAGCAAGTCACATATAACTCTATTCTCAAATGACAGTAGATGACTATTCCTCCCAACTTAGTCACGTATCATTGCTACCCTGTTCAGGAACGAGAGAAGTGAGAATCATGCTTGGCACTTCCACAGGGATCCCGGAGGCAGGCAAAAATTTCATCATTGCTAGTGATTTGTGCCCTGTGCAGAACAGATTTGTTCAACAGGGCCTACACAATACTTATGAGCTTGGTACAGCGCCAATTTTGCTTCCTCCTTTCCCATCCTTTCAGTACTGACAGTGTGCAGCAGATCAATTTCCTTCGCTGGGGGGAGCCAGGAACTGCTATGGGAACAGATGCTAGGGAAGCAGATGGGGCAAGAGTTGATTTGGAGCAATGACAACTCTGTAACCTTTCAGCGTCAGCCTGAGATTGCAACTTGCCCTGTATTTCCTTGCAGAAGGCAAGTGCAGGCGAAAGTACAGGCTTAGTGCTGCACTCGAGCAGTGGTAGCTGGCAGCTGGGTTTGAGTGCAACGTGCTGGCCCTGAAAAGCCATTTCGTGGTGGAGCGGGGCTTTTTCTGTCTTAAGTTATATAGCTGCCTTTATTGGAGTGAGTACCTCAGGCTCTTTAAAGGGTTTAGCCTGGCAGGGCTTACCAGCCGGGCAGCAATGTGAACTCTTGTTTCACACATGGTGAAACAGAGACTCTGTGAGAACTGGTGAAAAGTTGCTTCTCTAGTAAGGGATATAGACTCCTACACTGTTTTGTAAAACTTGAGTGAGAGGTGTGTGTCCCAGGCCACCCAGAAGATTGGGGCAGAGCCAGGTGTGAAATGGAGACGCACAGCCTCCCAGCCACGCTGTTGAGAGGCAGCTCCCTGGGTGGAATGTAACTGGGCTCTCCTCTGTTTCCACAGGGGTGAAGGTAGTCGGGGTTTTTCTTTCCCTTTGGTTTTTGTTAGGTGGCAGGCGGATGTTTGGTGTTTGTGTTTGCACATTTTGGAGGGGAAAAAAAACCCACAACAATCTGGTTCTTCACTGTGGTTTATCTGGGTGGTTCATAGTATAGTGGAGAACATCAAAAGTCTAACCTGCCTGACAAAAAATTCAATCCCACATAGCATTTTAGATGCTCTTCTGAAACCTCCATTGCTGCAACTTGCAAATGTATACTGTACGTGGTACAGAGGAGTCATGAAACTGGTCTAAGGAAGAAAGTCTTCAGTAGCCGATATGAATTTATTCTTTCAGCTGTGTAAAATCTCATTTAGAATCATAGAATGGTTTGGGTTGGACGGGACCGCAAAGACCATCTAGTTCCATCCCCCCTGCTATGGGCAGGGACACCCTCCACTAGACCATGTTGCCCAAAGCCCCATCCAACCTGGCCTTGAACGCTTCCAGGGAGGGGGCATCCACAGCCTCTCTGGGCAACCTGTTCCAGTGCCTCACCACCCTCACGGTAAAGAATTTCTTTCTAACATCTAATCTAAATCGACCCCCCTTCAGCTTAAACCCATTACCCCTTGTCCTGTCACTGCACTCCCTGATAAACAGTCCCTCTCCAGCTTTCCTGTAGGCCCCTTCAGGTACTAGAAAGCTGCAATTAGATCTCCCCGGAGCCTTCTCTTCTCCAGGCTGAACCACCCCAACTCTCTCAGCCTGTCCTCACAGGAGAGGTGCTCCAGCCCTCTGATCAGCTTCGTGGCCCTCCTCTGGACTCGCTCCAACAGCTCCATGTCTCTCCTGTACTGGGGCCCGCAGAGCTGGACGCAGTACTCCAGGTGGGGTACATTTAAATGTACTCATTTGAAAATGGGGTTTAAAAACATTTAATAAGGCTACAAAGGAATTCCTTCTTTCACAGTATGTATCCCAAAATTCCCTGGGTGGTTACTTCAGGTTGCTTTACAAAAGTTTAATTATGGCAAACTAGAGGGTTAAGGCTGAATAAGTGCTTTTGGGATCACTTATGTATTCTTTCTTTTGATTGATAAACAGCAAGATTGTGAAGACTTGAGAGTTTCCCTGCCTTTTTTTAAAAAAAAAAAAAAAAAAGTACTGCAGACCTGGCCAAGTGACCATCAAAATAATTTATATTTTTTTCAACCTGAGCTTTACCTTGAAATATATTTTGGTAATGGGATTTCATCTTCTGAAGCTGAATGACTGTTAACACTGGATCTAACTCAAAAGCTGCCTTCCTATGCGTGATTTATTTAGCAGGGAGCCAATGATAACATATTAGCACATACCTGAAGATGCTTGGTCCCACTGTGATGAGAAGCCTTGAGAATAATGGCACGGATGTGATAGGACTGGAAATAAAATGAAACGTACTTGTACACTTAGTGCAGTTGTTGACAGAGGTCCCAGAGATTTTCTTTATTAAGTCACTGTCATTTGAGAAGCAGCAGAAGAGCAAAAATAGATGAATTTGTTCAGTAGATCTTGGTTTGCTATATTACTCTTCAGTGTAAAATTTTACCTTGTGTCTCAGAACTATATGAATGGTAGTGAAGGAAGCTGACAGTTTCCTAATGCTCTTTTTACATGTGCCTGTCTATCCCCTTTTCCCTCCATTCATTCAAAACCCAAAATTAAACTAAACAAAACCCCAATCAGGTACTTGGCTGAAATGCTTTTCTGTATAAGTATTTAGACCTAAACCAGAGGCTTTGTCTAGGGTGCTGGGCGTTGGGTATCTTGGAAGAAAAATGCTGTGCAGCTGATGGCTTGTGCTGGTGGTACCTGCAGTCTGTATCAATCTTCAGGGTTTTTTTCATGGTGCTAAGTGGGAGGTGAATGCCACAAGTGCCTGGCATGTGTTACCAGCTATTAAGTTGAACTTGAGAAGCATGATTAAGGTATCTCACCGTAGGAAGCTGTTTTGTCAGCTGAGTCACAGAGCGGGGATGCTGCTTTTTGCTGTGGTGGACTCCACAGGGAAAATGTGGTCAGAGCAGAGCTTTGCAGTGGTCAAAGTGCCTATGGTGACTCTTGTCACCAGCCAAATCAGAAACAGTCCCCAAGATGGAAGAGCAGTTTGGAGAATTATTACCCTATTATTACACTATTACAGTATCTGATACTGTCACACTTTGTGCACTGTTGATTTACAGCTTAAAAAAAATAAAATAATCTATTGCTTGAGGAGAAGGCTTATATCAGCTGATAAACCTGATCTGTGTCATTCTGAGAAGCCCAGTCTCATCCAAAAAAATTATGGAGGAGTAGGGGGATGGGTCAGCAGTTGGCTGTTTGGAGAAGAAATGTCACAACCTGTGAATATGTTTTCTTACATCATGAGTGCTAGGAGACAGAGATGAAAGCCAGCTGATAGGTTAGAGACAACCTTTACAGAGGAAATGCTGGTTGTCAAAAGAGGGGAAGGAAGCAACACCAAGGTCCAGATCACTTTTGGGTGCTGCAACAACCTGAAACCTCCAGAAACCACTCACCCCTGCTCAAACTGCTTTTTAATAGTCAGGTAACTAAAATTCAAGCACTTTCTTTATAAATCCTTTTGATTTCAGAAAAGTGAATCACTGAAAGTTCACCGGGAGTGTATTCTTCCAGGATGGCTTCGCTCCTCTGCGAAGATGCTTGGTGAGCAGCTCAACATGCTGGCAAGCTGTGTCAGCCAGGCATTTACTCCTACAAGTGCCACCTGCTCCGTTACAATCCTTGCCTCGCTGAAGTCACCAGCATCTTTCTCCTTGATCTGCAGGGTAGCTCCCTCCTGTTGAACTCGGCTGCTCTCTTACGAGAGCGCAACGTTTTGCTGAGCCGTTTGGCTAAGTAGCGCGTGGCAACATCAGGGAGGCGGCTGCATTCAGCTGGGCAGAGGACACACGTACGTTGAAGGGACGCTGTTGTCTGCCCCGTCCTGTGGCGTTATCTCATACCACGTGCGTGCCGCCGGGGCCCTTGCTCGGCAGTGGACGCAGCCCTCGGGCGTTAAGCAGCTGGAGCAATCGGCGCAGAAGGTTTAGTGAGGAAAGACGTAATAGCCAAAGTCACAGGCTGAATTGAGATAACATGGGGGAGGCAGCTATTACATTCCAGCTCTTTTTAAAAAACCGTTCCGAGACTCGTAAGGTATTGTGTTGGGCTAGTTGCTGGATTTAAGACCACTGACTGCCAGGCGGTGAAGGTCACTTTGTGCCTTTCTCTTTAAGGCAAGTTGCTGCTGTTTACGTTAACAAGGGAACGGCGGTGCTGGCTAACTCCTGGCATGTTAACCCGTGTCTCTCCTGGGGAACAGGTCTCCGATGGACTCCCCTAGGACCTGTATGCAAGTTGGAGAGTAGTATATCATGTCGATGTCAAGCCCAATCAGAGCTTCCTTGTCAGGACGTGTTAGGGCAGCTGTCTGCAATTTGTGTGGCAGTGTGCATCTCTGCCAATAAACCACTTTTGCTCTCCGTTGTGCTGTGTCTGCCGTCTGCAGTGCTCCTGGGAAAGCTGCCAGCAAGAGAGAGCAACTGCATGCACAAAGGTGTCTGGGTGGCACCTCTTGTAATCTGTGTTCTGCACGGTGTATTGATTGGCTTTGTGGATGGATCCCGGGGGGGGACAGGAACATCACGTACTACAGCATGACATTTTAATCAGAGGCAGGTTTAACTATTGGGAGCAGCTGGGGTAATGTCTACTTAAAAAAAGAAAATTGCACCTAAAAAAACCCCATATGCTGCTTATTGCTTAGGAGCTATATGTAGTTAAATGTAGGCTACAAATGAGTAGTTTGTGACAGAACTGAGAGCACTTTTAAGTAAAGCTCTAGTAAGTGCGAATCAGTGATACAAGTTAGACACTGAAATAAGCTTTTTCACATGCATGTGCACACACACCATGGCTAAGCAGTGGAGCCTGCCCGGTGCAGCACCATTCCCCCCTGCCAGCTGTAAAATCACTTGGCTCACAGGACAGGAAGGTGTTCATGCTGCAGGAGATATGGGGCTGGCAAGGAACAAGAGAGGTTTCAAAGGAGAAGATGGCTGGAGATTTCTCTGTGTTTGCAGCAACAGAGAGTCATGGGAAAGATGGAGCTCTTACGGGGTTGGTGTGCCAGCTCACCCCACCAATGTCTCAAGCAAGGACTGAAAAATGACCAGCTCAGAAACACCGGGGCAAGGTTATCCTCCTTCTCAGCCTGTAACATGCCGTGTAGCAGAGGAGTTTAGCCTTCCTGTGGTAAAATCTCAGGGTCCCAGAAGAGCTCAGTTAACCTTGAAATTCTGTGTGGTAGGTTATTTTCTACCTGCAAAGTAGAAAGCACTACTTATTCACAGGCATGAATGATGCCGAGTCTGGTGCAGAGGTAGACTTGAAAGGACATTCATCTGCTGTTTGTGGGAATTTAACTGAGCAGCAGCTTCTGAAATGCCAAAACAGAGAGAATCGCAAAATTATTCCCAAAGTGCTGCCTGCCTTCTAATTGCTGGCCACCTCCTTTCGTGAAAAGAGGTAAGAGAGCCAGTTCACACAAGCGCAAGCGCTTGCAGACTTCTCTTCTGGGGAATATGGTCGTCTTTCTTCTTTTGCTTTCAGATGCTTGAAACGAGGAAAGCGACATATCGAAGTTGAGAGAGAGGAAAACCAGTCGATGTTACCTTGGTATCTGATGATCAAAGGTATGCCCTCCCCTCCGCTGTGCCCTGAGAAAGGGCAGCAACTGTTTCCCAAGTGAACACCGCTTAGTTCAGAGCTGGAAATGCCCCTTCGCTCCCCATGTGGCCAGGCACAGTGGGACTGCCTGCCTGCCTGCCTTCGGAGAGCAGGCGATTCAGCTTTTCCCAGTAGAAACAGGGCAGCTTAACCAGTTATCCTCTGCCAATAAAAAGAAACAAGGAGATGAGTCTCGGAGAATGATTATTCCCTGGGGAGTGACATAGCTGACATGTATTTTCTTGTGAAGGACCACAGTGGGCTACAGCTATTAAGTAGCAGTAATTTATGAAATTCGTGGCCAGCCTTACCATTCAGCTTCCTTTCATTGGTTTAAAAGTCTGTGATTTTGTTCTGACTACTATACTTTAAACGCAGAAAATAATAGAAGCTAAGAGAAAAACTGTTTGTTCTTTATGTTCAGTTACCATTTTACTGTGTGCATTTTAACACTCAAAATGTACTGGCTGCTGGCTGGCATTTCCATCATGTTGGAGTGCCTGTATTCCTCTCGTTTCTAATGAGGCACCAAGTATAGAGAACATAAATGACAGGAAAAAGGCTACTTTTTTTTTTTTTTAATGACCAAAATCATATGTATTTTAAAGCTCTAGCCTAGGGTTATAGCACAACAAAGCAGCAAAGTCTCTTTCATCTGCAGTTTACTTGAAAACTAGGACCAAATTTCTGTCTCCCCAGGTGACAGAAAACAGCAGAGCGTCTCCGGTACAAAAGCAAAGACCCAGTCATGCACCGTCCGGCACTGCGGAGTCGAAGTGAGTTATTTTGCAAGAATCCAGTGATACCTTTCTTTGTAGGAGTAAAATAGATAAGGGCCAAGTCAAAATGCCAATGAGACATAAGAAAATGAAGGAAAAACTGAAATGAGCCAATACTGTAAAGCTATTAGAAGAGGGTGTTACAGTATCTGATGTGAGAGACCTTAACTGGGACACACCTAACATTTTCCCCCACCTCCCTAGACAAAGGGTTGCACTGACTTTGCCATTAGAAATTACGAACATCGGTTCTTCTAAGTTCTTAATATACATCACACTTTTTGTATGAATTTTTGCTGCAACTGTAGGACAATTTTCTGAGATGAGAATTATTTTTTGTCACCTGCAAATTGCACTTTTGTGAGGAGCTATGCTGAGGAAAAGATAGGTGAGATGTTGGTGGGGCGAGCCGGCGCACCAAGGCTGCACAGCTGACAAATGAGATTTCTGACAAGGAGAGGTGTAGAGAAAAAAACAAAAAGAACAAAGTTCAATTCCTGGTGATTTTAACAGACCGGTGAAATTGCAGGCTGTCATCAGGAAAATCCTCTTTCTCAGATACAAATGGACAGGGGACACTGACATGAAAGTGCTAGCGAGATTCAGTCTCTGAATTATGTTGTTAGGTGTAAATAGGCTTTACTTGGGTCTTGGCAAAGGGTTGGGAGTAGGGATTTTAGCAAGCTCGCTGTTACTGCTTCCATTACAGTAGCATTTAGAGGCATGTTCAGAACCCATTATACCAACTGCACTTTTCACAAGCAGTATACATCAGAGATATCGTGTACATATGCATATATACATTATATATGTGGTAAGGCCCTCTGAGAACCATCAAATCGGTTTGGAGAGATGAATGGTGAGAAAGGGAATCAAAAGAAATGTCTCATTTTCCATCTGTGGAGTTGCTCTTGTGAAAAATGAAACACTTACCTAAAGCTCCAGGGAAAGTGTGAGAAAAGCAGGGAAAGTTTCTCATCCCTTGCCCCCTTGTCCTGTGTGTTTTACCAGCAGGCGTTATTGGAAACCTTCAGTGGCAAAGGGACCACGCAGTTTTCAGGGCTTCTCTTGTGCTTTCTGTGCAGGGCAGAGTTTCTGTATGACGACGGAGCAGGAGCAGCCCAAAGGTTTTTTTGTGGTGCTGGTGCATGAATTTGTTCCTCGGGCTTGAACTTCCATTAAATCAACTCACGCTGGAGTACTAAAAAATGTAACAAAATTGAGTTTAGGGAAGACGAAACTGGTAAGAGATTTGCTGCTACTAGGAGTGTGAATCAGACCTTTTCTGCAGCAAAGCTGCAAATGTTACCCAAATGTTAAGTGCACTGAAAGCGCTGATCACAGGCACGGTGAACTTCTCTGCTTTGTTGCAGCTCTGATGTGATAGTGGGGAGTTCCTGTTTGTTTCGGTACTTAAGGAATTGTCTGTGAACTAGCAACAAAATGAACTATCCAAGATGCTTTTGATAACTTTCAGGCAGGACAGGTAATGAGCATTGCAGCTACAGATGTATGCTCAGATATTAAGCAGTGCTTTTTGAGATAGTGCGGTGGATTTAGTTGATATTTAAGTAATGCGTAGTACTATCGTTTCTGAGATATTTTCATGTCTACCTTTGATCTGAAATGTGTTAATCTAATGAGTGGGTAGAGGAAATGAGTTACTATGGGAACAACGTCTTTCTCTGACTTACTGCCCCAGTTGGCTGCTCTGGCAATCGAAGCACGCAGCAAAATGGAGCGAGGCCACCAGAGACAAATGTGCTTTTCAGTCTTGGAGGGAGCTTTTGAGGTTGGGTTTGGGGTACAGAGGACAACAGCAGACCTCTGGGAGCTGTATCATGTGCTTAAAGCAAAACAAGAGGAGGAGGAGGGAGCTGCGATCTGATAAGGAAAAACAACAAAGTGAGAGTCATCTGATGGGAAGGAGACAAAGTCTCTGCTGCTGTGTTTCTTGGGGTGTAATTGATAAATTATTAAGGATTGTTAAAACTTGAAGCTTTTAAATCTGTTCTGGTGATCGTTAATAAGGCACTTCATCATTAAACAGCTCTTTGAGCTGCATTTGCTTTCTGTTTTCTGCTGTAGACTCACAGAAGCAGCCATCAGTACCGAAAACACGGGCTTGTCTTCCTCTGACCTGGAGAGCAGTGGTACCTGCAGTGATGGCTGGTGACTCTGGGGATGCACTGCTTGGCTGGGAAGCAGCATCCCATCTTGGTATTATGTTTCCTCTGTTTACACCTCCATAAAAACTACTGCATAATATAACTCGTGTGGAGAGGAAAAGGCTAAATTCCTTATTATTGCTTGTGTAATTAAAGAGAGAACTTTTCTTTGAGTGGAAATGTTTTAATCCTCTCTTCTTTGAATTCTCTTTGGTCTATTGCCTGGACTAGGCAAAGGGAAAAATATGTGGCCATCCTACCTCCCGTCAGCTCACTAGCTCTCAGCGGTGTGTGAGCACTGGGTAGGTGCTCACCTCAACTTCAACATCTACAGGTGAGCAGGAAATATTTCCTCTGGGCAATTTGTTTCTCTGATACACTACATAGTGAGGAATAAAGGTATGTCATTTATTTTGCCTGCTCAGGAAAAAAGCTGTATAATTTACATGGCTAAATCAAATCAGGATCAAAGTAGTTTGATTTACATTTTTTAAAAATGAAAAGTAATTAAAGAAGAATCAGTGAAATACATGTTCAGGATCAATACCAATAATGTAAACCACAATACTAGACATGAACAAAACATTAACAAACGCCTACAACTTCCTGAATTTCTGACTGGGTTTTGACTACCACTCTGCTACCTCTCTCCTACTGCAATGTTTCTCTCCACAGTCACGAATTTTCATACCTTTTTATTTCTTTTCAAGCTGACTCCCGTTCTCAAAGTGTCTTGGTAGTCCCATGCTTGCTGTGTAATTGAGCTGATGGTCAGCCTAAGGAAGCTTCATCATTGGTAATTTTCTCCCAGCACTATCAGTTTTGGGGCCAATGCCCTCTCAGCCAGCTGCGGATCTTACACTGACCCCCGAGTTACGCCAAGGTTGCTCTCCTGGCTGCAGTTGTCCAGGCAGCATCACCAGGGGGGCTGTGCAGATCCCCCACACATTGCCCTCAGACTGCTGCCTGCCCCATTTTTGTCACCAAGGCCGCGCTGCTCCACCTGCCGCCATGGTGCTCAGATTTCTCTGATTTCTGGGTCTTTATTCAGCGCCCCTACAACTTGAGCCTTGCCTCTCTGGTGTTGTTTCTGAAGTTTAATGTTCTGCTTATTACTTGACTCATTTATTTGTTAATTTTGTGTGTATGCTTCTCTATTGGAAACCTCAGGGACTCACTTTTTAACTCACCTGCCCATGAGCACCCAGCTGAGGTGGGCTAAGTTGCTTTTTCATGCATGTGTATGCAGCGGCGGGAGGTCTCTGTCTGACTGTCTTTTGTGCCATAGTCACATCCCAAAGCTAGGTGGGGTCACGCTGTGCTTAAGTATTTTGAAGTGACTGTTTAAAACAACTGAGGCTGCCTTTCTTCCATTTTGAGCCTCACTGATGGAAACGATAGCAATAACTAAAGCACCCTGAGCTCGGCGTGTTGCAACATCGGGTTTCCCAGTCTACACAGGTGTAACAGCAACATCTTCCTGCCTGTCTTCAGCAACCGTTCTTCTCCACCTCTCGCATGTTCCCAAGCTCTTCTCCAGAGAGCTTTCAATGGTGCAAAGATGTCGATAATACAAATAATGTCAAGTGGCTACCAATAACATCTAGGTCTAAAAACATAATGCGTGTAAACCCATATTAATTAATTGCATCCCACTCTGAGATTTGAACAGTAAGAAAATTAGGAGGGATCATACGGTGATAATGGTCAATGCTTTTTTTTTTCCAGGGAATGATGAGAAGCAGAGCAGCTTTGGCACAGCTAAGTCCTTACTGGAGTTTCTTTATCTCCCACCTTCTTCTGAAAATTGGCTTTTTACATATTGGGTAGTTAAGAGTATAACACTTACTCTATAGAAAATAGAGGTACACAATCATGATACAAAAAATTCTTTTAATGTATATGCATTAAATTATTTTAATGTATTAAATATAAAAAGAGAAAATATGTAGAAAAGTAGCAAATGAGAAATTGTTGTATCTCAATGCAGAGACAGGTTTTTCCTGTGACCTGATGCACATTCTTGCTATTCATCATTTACGCTAGTCCTTGCATCTGGTGTGCTTAGTCCAATCCAATCCTCTGCTCTCAGAAGCGTGTCTGCATCTTCTGAACAAGGTGGAAGGGCAGGGAGCTAGTCCTGGCACACACAGACCTTGAAGGGGTTTATAACAAAAAAGATTTGTCAGACCGAGTCTCCAACACCACCATGCCAAAAAGAGCCTATGTTGAAAGATCTCTTTCATACAGACGTATCGATATTTGTGGGATGGGAGCTGTCGGGTTTTTTTTCCTCTGATATTTGCGAGGTGGATATGTGATAGCATCAAGTTTTGTTTTCTGCATTTCAAAAGAATTTTTGCAAATGAGAGGGTGGAGAAAAGAGCTACAAGAATAAATACAAAAGCTTGAGAAAGGCTTTGATTTTTGACACTTAAAATAATCTCACTGAAATGAGCAAGGAAGAGACAAAGAGGGGAACAGAGTACCCCAGTTTTGCCTTTTAATTGGATGTAGAAAGTTTTCAATAGAATTTTTTTCCCCCTCACACACTCAACCTGACCTAAATCCAGGCTGTTGCCAATGCCAGTCCTGGCCTCTTTTCCCACAAGTCTAGGGCTGTTTTCATTGCACTCTCATGCAATCTCCTTTGAGGTATGTTTTTCAGAGCAGTAGGTGACCATGAAACGTCACTGCAGTTATGGGGGGACAGGGCTGACTTGGTGCAAAGAATCTGGAAGGGAGTGGGCTGGTGAAGACAAGGGCAGGGAGAGCTGGGAGAGCCTGGGCTTGTGCCACCAGTGGCTGCCCTGTGCTGGATCCGGGGGTGCATGACCTGAAACTCGTCCCTTATCTAACAGCGAGCATCACTGTTTAAGAGCAGGAACAGGTGGCTGGAGAAGAGCTGGCTTTTCACCTCAGGGACCTCTGAGCTGGACGCATCAGTGCCTCCCTGGAGGACCCTCCCAATCAGAAGAGCTGAGCAACCAAGGAGAGATGAGGTGATGAGCAGTGGGATCCTGTCCGGCCGTGAGCCCAAGGAAGTGCAAGAAGCATCACGCTCAAGCAGGCAGGTCCCATTTTAAGGAATGGGGCTTTGTGAGAGGAGGGACTGGGAATCGCCTCAGGTTTTCCCATGCATCTTCCTCCTGCTCTTCCCTTGAACTCCCTGGCTTCTGCAGAGGAAGGAGGATATAGCAGACATCCAGGAATGACTTTTTCTTGGCTAGTGGGAAGCTGATAGCTGCAAACCTCTTATCTGGGAGAGGAAAAACGTAAAGGAAGAGCAGGAAGAGGAAACAAAACAAAGTATCTATAAGTGGTTAAGAGTTAATGAGCCTGTTAAGTGCCACTGAATTGAAATTAGCTCTGTTGCTATGAAAATAAGAAAAGTTCTCCAAAGCGAGCTTCTTAATTTTGGTTGTGCTGGATATTCTTCCAGCCAAGCAGCACAATTTGTCGGGCACAACAATTTCTCACAGATTACCCTTTGGATGCTGAGAAACTCGGTGGTTCTTCAGTCTCTGGTGGAGTAGCCAATGTTATCAAAACATGGTGAGTTGGAGTGATTCCTAGAATTACTCATCACTGATTTATCACTTGATTGTAGGAATTCAGTTTAGATAGATTTTTTTTTTTTTTTCATCTGCCTTGGTCTCTAATTGATTTTTTTGAACGCTGAATCTTTGACTTCCTCTCATAAAATAGATTAGAGTCATTATGGCTGTGTGCTTTTTAATCATTCTGCTGCATAATTACTGTTGCTGCTGTTGTCTTCTAGTTTACACTGTTTCTTTATTAGCAGCTCTTATTGCCAGAAGCTTTAAATGTTTAATAATCTGTCAAGGTGGTAATTTGGTTTTTTTACTCGAAGACCTTATCAGTGATATCTTCAAGCACCTGGCCTGGTCAGATGCTTTACTATTCATTTATCTCTGTCTGGTTGGCCTCATGTTATTTTTAATTACCCTCCTTCTCGACAACCAAAGTTACTCATTCATCATATGGAAAACGTAAGAGGGTCACATGCAGCGGTATCAGGCAGTAGGAAAATAGACCGGCCAGAAACAGTAATGAGGCTGATGGCCAAAGACAACACATAGGCAAACCTCGGTCTGTTGGCACTAGCAAAAGAGCCTTACTCCAGCCCGATCCAGCATTCATGGTAAATGCAGGCTGTAGTGGTTTCCATAACACAGAGGGATTATCCTGCCATTTCTTCTTTTAATTTTTTTTGTTTGTTTGTTTGTTTTTCCATTCAGGGTCCCTGCAAGAATACACCCATCCTTCTCCCTGAGCTGCTGTAGGCATTTCCTTATCCAGCATGCCAGCTCTGGAGCAGCTTGCCTTTCTCAAATGCCAGATAAAGCCAGCCAGCTTGTGGGAGGTATTTTACCTCTGTAAAAGGTTCTTTGATCTCAGTTTTCACTGACTTGAGTGTAAGTCAAAGGGCTGCAGCTCCCTGAGGAGTCCCAAGAGACTGTGCCCCAGCAGCTGGTGTGTCTGTCTGTTAGCCTTCGGTCATCACTGATGGGTAGGACTGCTGACTGACGGCATTTTGGAGCAGTGATGGACAGCAGTCTCCACTCGTGAGCTGCAGCACTGCCCAGCTCACGTGAAGCGCAGAGCCAGGACACCCTGACTCCCACCAGAACAAGGCGCTGGTGGTCCTGCTGTAGCGGCTGCTCCTCGCCCAAAGCACCCGCTGAAGCCAGCAGCGTGGCTTCTCTATGTGGCCCCTGAGACACCGTGGGCAAGGTGTCTCAGAGGTGGGGCAGCACTCTACGAGGCAGCTTTTCCTGTGTCTGTGTGGTGATCAGGGACTGGAGAGCACTGGGAAGGGCTGGGAGAAGGGAATAGTTCCGCACAGGTTACTGAAACTGAGGATTTGGGGGCCTGTGGGTAGGTAAAGGACTGCAGTGGTGAGAAGATGCTCAAGTCTCCCCATCCTTGGGGGAAAGGACAAAACATAATGGGTTTCTCTGGGTTAGGAGTAAGAAAAAAGACTTCTCAGTGCTGAAAGATGGGGAAGTTTGGGAACAGACTGCCTGGGGACCTGCTGGCATATCAGCTTCTGGCAGTTATCAAAGAGCGTGTAAATGACAGAGATATAACCAGGGCTTCCCTTCTGGCAAGGCAGCAGGTCAGGCTGCCTTTTAATTCTCTTCCTCCTCCTGCTTTCTCTGCATAGAAGTATAAGCCAGAGGGAACAGAAATGCAGGGATTTGCACGTGCTACTGTCCCCAAAAGCTGAAAACAAAAACACAGAGTGAAAGTTGGGTCGTGGTGTTAATGTACACAGGAAAGAATGAAATCTAAAGGAAGGTGGCAATCATTTATGACTGAAAAGAATGAAGAGTCAAAAAATTACTTGTGGAAAAGAAGATATTTAATTATGTTTTAGATAACATCTTATAGATTTATATCATCTTTATAATTCTGTATTGGGGAATTGGTTGCTACTTTTTTGGTGGTAAACTTTTTTATTAATGGAAGTGACTGTCCGCATTTCTTTAGCACCTTGTCTATGCCTTATTTTATCTTGCCAGAAGAAACTGGCAGATACTAATTCTTGGGGGTTTTCTTATCTATATGGTAATCCAGACAGGATTTTGACAATTCAGTACAATAGCCTCCTCTCAGGAAAGATTTGATTGCACTAAAATATACTCTGAAGTGCTAATCTCTTAACCTTCTAGAGTTCATTATTTGGACAGATAAAAATTGAGTTTAAAGTGACCTATAAGGTCTTCTTGCCAAGATATAATCTAGTTAAAATTTTCTCAAATTGAATTATGTGTACTGCATACCATGTATTGATTAAAAAAAAATCTTCTTAATGGAGTCATATACTAAGACTCTTGACATGATTTTTTTTTCTCCTTTGATGGAGCGTTTTTTAACAGAAACTTCAGCATTTTGTTTTGTAAAGCTGTCACCAATTTAATGGCTTCTCCATCAGATAGCTTTGACCTTTGGGCCACTTCCTTGTTTAAGGAAAACACAACTGCAAAATTAACTAGTCCTGTGCCACTTATGAATAAGTTTGCCGTATTACATCAATACGAAGAAGCGGAAGGCTGCTTTGAGTTATCACCTGAAGGACTGGTGCTGTGGCCTTAATTCAAGATGCATCCTTTGCGCTTTTGAAATAGGTATTTTGGTAAGTGCTGCTTTTAAATGTCCTTTTTGCCATGATTTATAATTCTTAATTCAGTTCTTTTTCAGACTGGAACAAAACCAAAGGAGCAGTTAAGTACATTGAGGAGACACCTTCAGCTATGACTCATGCTGTCTGGAAGGTGAGCAAGGAGTCAGGCAAGTTAAGTCAAGAACTGCTCTGTGTTGTTGGATAAGGAGGAGGGTCCCAACTTTATCACTGCCTTCTCTGGTCCCATCTATGGCTTTAGTCTGCAAAATCTTTGTTCTGTGAATTTGGGATCTCCACAGCCATAGACTCCTGTAGGCCTGTGTGCCCCTGGGCAGTTCGGTGACCTCTACTGGAACAGCAGGAAGAAGTCTGATGCCTCAGCATCAATTAATTGCTAAAATATGTGGAAAAAGAGAAACAAAGGGGAAGTGGAGTCTGGAGGTCTCTGCAGGGACAGTGGACCTTAGAGGCAAATTTGAATGTGCCCGAGAATGATGAGTCTTTGAACTCTGTCTGACCTCCTCCAGTGGATTTGCTTTTAAAGAAGGTAGTTTCAATAGTGATATTGGTTTTCTGATGCTCTGTGGCTCATCTACAAAAAGTGCTCATCTAATTGAGGAGGCAGGGAATAGGTTACTTTGTGTTTAAAGAAAAAAAATATCGGTTTGAGTTTATTTTTTAAAGTGTTGAAAATATCATATGAAAAGCTTTTGTGGTAGGCAGATCCACTTAATTGAGACAATAACTTGGTTTCAGTAAAAATAAAAAAAATAAAAATTCAGTTGTCTTTTTTTTAAGACATTTTGCAGCAAACCTGAAGTTGACAGTATTTGTTCGATTCATTGTAATTACCAGAAATGCTTCATCCATTCAGAAGCCTTCATGATACCCCCAGGAACTGCTAAGCTTTAATATAAGCTGTTTTTCTCTTTATCTCTGATTTTTCTCTCACATGATTTCCTCTTTTCTTTTCTCTAGATGTCTAGTTTTTGTTGCTATAGCGTTAATTTTTTTCACTTGAAAAGGTAACAGCAAAGCAACGGTGTTTCAAATCTTTTATCTGAATTTCTAGTGTCCAATTCTTACAAGAACTAAGTTATTTCTTGCTAAAATTATGTTGCAGGTTTGCTACTGAACAAGCTTAATCAATCAATAGTTCCTGTTTGATAGAGTAAATAAATGATGTTGTGGTATGTGATAATCTCGGAATTTTCCCACCGCCTAACAGAAGGCTCATACCGAGGTGGGAGTGTGGAAATGGAGGAATTGACAGGCCCAGACAAATGAACAATTAAGTTGGTGTACTGAGGTCTGTGGCAAGGCAATAGAATAAGGTAGACTACGTGCCTGGAATATCAAAATTTTACACGCTAGTTTAAAGTGTCCCAGGAGAGCTGCTGGACAAGATACCATGCGGAAAACGAGCAATACTCTCATTACAGCAGATTAAGTTGCTTATCATTGGCCTAAAACTTGGAAATACGGGAAAATGAACCCAGGATTGTTTGAAAATAGGAACATAACTATATATTTCTAAACCAAAATTCTGTTTATTTTCAGGAAATATATATTGAAGCAACATCTTGTCAAAGAGAAAGAGTCCTGACATGTTGCAAGGAGCAAAGCGTGGGAGTTTTCAGCAGGAGGTCCTTTGATCCCAGATTGCAGCCTGCCTGGCGGTGCCGATAAGTCGTACAAGTTACAGATTTCAAACGTCACCATTATCCAGCCACATCTGCAGCGTCACAAGTGGCAAAATGTCAATGAGGAGCGGATATACTCACGGTATCTCTCGCTTCTGTTTTAAGCACAAGCCGTACTGTAAAATGTTTGCTTATATTGGTTCTTCTTTAAGTAATTTCCCACTTCGGAAAAAGCGAACACGTGTAGTCAGCATAGTACACTGCCCTGCACCTCCAGTTTGGACAGAAGAGTTGAATCAGCAAATGCTTGAGCAGATGTAAAAGCATTGCTAAAGAAATGGACCCCAATGAGGATCTCATTTCAATTTTGGGGTAAGTTAACATGTCTGCTTTGGGATTTTTTTTTCTTTTTTTTGCTTCTGGGTTTTTTTTCTTCCTTTTAATGCCAATTAACTGCAAACTGGATAATAGAAAAGAAACTGAATTGTAAGTTGTAAATAGGATTATTACCTAAATACTGGTTGTAGGATCTACGCAGCCAATGCATGAGCCAGAAAGCACATCTTGTCTGTATGATTTTATTTCTATTTTCATAGGAGCAGCAGTTACAATCATTATCACTTGCGTCTGAGCTGATCGTGTTTGATTTGGAAGTCACTGGGATGCAATAAACAGGAAACCCCAGGGTGCCATTTTACTAAGACAGTTTTCAGAGAGGAACCAGAGTTTCTGCTGCAAAGCACTGTTGATTTACATGGATTTTCTTGTCACATGTTTTGGCAAAATGTATCAGCTTGTGCTTCTTAGCATCAACAAATAATACTTGACTTGCAAACAAGCTCCTTGGCAAGTACCCAGCCATGGGAGGCTTTGAGACTTGATTGAATAGAGAAGACTTTCATTTCACCAATTTGTGAACTGGCGCTATCCCTGCCGTGGTCATCTGCAGCCACTCTCTGGTCCTTGCTGCTAAGGCTTTTGATTCTTGGATATTGAAGCTATTCAGCCTGTTAGCTTTTACCAAATTTCAAGCGATGAAAATTAAATATTTATTTTTTTTCAATTTCCATGTAAATGCCTTAAAGGGCTCTCAAGCTCATTTGTGCTCTCATGTTTGAAATTAATCTTTTCTACTGTGTGATATTGGTATCTTTTCCCTCACTATATAGGCCTTTCAAAATGTTCACCTTCTAAAGAAAAAAAAAAAAAAGCAGCTTACTTGGTATTTTTCCTGTGCAGCCTTCTTGTTCATAATGAGCTTAAATATAAGGAACATAAACCCATCTGGAACTAAAATTATGCGCTAGGTTCACTAAAAAAAAAGTAATTACATTATAATCAAACTGTCACTTTATGAGATAGTGGGAGATGAAATACATTATAAGCTGACAAAAGAAGAGGACGGCTTGCTCTTTTAAATATCATCCATGGCACAAAGCAGTGAAGAAACTCTGAATTACATACGGCATAACCAGGAAAGCTCTTGGAGCCAGGGCGGGGGGGGGCACAGCGCTAGGACCAGCGATACCGAGAGGCTTTCTTCTGGTGGAACGGGGCAACCTTCAGCCATATGCAGCCCAACACATGGGCAGGCTACTACTGCCAGTAGCCGGACAGCCCATGGGTGTTTGGACACAGGGTGGGAAACACTGACCCGTGATTAGGAAACACGCTGAATTTGTGCATCACGTTTTGCACAGACCTCCGGTCTCTGCAGCTGTGGCAGTTCTCGAGCTATCGTCCTTGCTTGCTTCACCCAAAGCATTTGTGCCCCGCCAAGCCGTCAGCCTGTATTTGGCAGAGGCTGACTCGCGTCTCAGGTCAAATGTGCAAGTGAATTGGGAAAATCTGAATGTGTGAGGGGTTGTCTTTGTTCATCTCTTGCCCTTTCTTGTGGCCCCTTCAACCTGCGTTGCCTTAGTGTGAAAGGAAATGCCTTGGTTTGAGGGGAAATTCGTTGTCCTGTGTAGCCAATGAGTAGATGGCAGCATTCAGGTGGGAGTGATTTTCTTTAGTCCTTCAGGCCCTTGTCTTGTGAGCTGTTGCTGAGTGAAATCCTTTTTTTCCTCCTGATGTAATTTCTTTTGAGATTTCAGTCCATTCCCTGCTTCCCTTTCTCTGTCAGCATCAGATCCTTTACAGGGGCAGTCGTGGCAGCGACCCTTGCTCTGATGCTTGAGAGCAGGCTGGTGGCAAATGGTGGGCATGAACATGGGGTGCAAGGCGAGGGAGAGGAGCTGGTGATAATTTTGGATGCCAGCCTTGCCTTTCCAGCAGGGGCCAGGGGGATGGGGCAGGCGGGTGTCTGCAAGTTTATTCTCATGGATGGACCGAAGGTGGTGGAAGATTGGCACCCAGGAGAACCACTGCTGCTGCCAGTAATGCAGCTAATGAAAGAGAAATTTGTTTTCATATAGGGCCTTTCTTCTCATTACTGAAAAAAGCTTCAGGAATATGAAGGGGTTGAACTTCATGTTTTTGTAGTCTGATTTTGTTTCTATTCTAGAGATAGAAACGGTGACATACTGGGAGGTCCGTGCTGTGGAAATGGCACAGCTGATACCTTTATTCAGTGTCTTGCTTTTCTCTTTTCATGCTATGAATACAGCAGCAGAGCAGCACAGCATGCTGTGCTGGCCGTGCTCCGTGTTATTCACTATGCGCAGTGGTTAAGGCCCACTTTGTGTATTCATGCCACATACCTATCTGGCAGGGTACTCTGAGCTTCAGGAAAACAGAAGCTGGGGGAGCCCATGGGAGACTTCCCAATACTACGGCTTGCTTTTTCAAATTTAAATCTCTAATTTGTTTAAGTACAATTAATTTTATTTTTCTAAGAAATCTGGAAAGATTTCAATTCCAAGAACATGAGCATGAAATGAAGCTTCATCAAAAAGAAGTAATAATAAAACCTTGTCCAAATGCATATCTAACTGTGTAGTCTCTGTTTTGACAGAAATATCTTTTGTCAGAAGCAGCTTTTGACAGTAGCGCTCTCCCCAGATAAAAGTAACAGTTTTAAAGCCACTGTTTTTTCCTTCTGTCACCGAATCTCAGCACAAGCAACCCCACTCATGGACTGCCAACAGCAGACTACTGATGAGCTGTTAAGTTGTGTATTGAAGGGCTTATGGGTTTAAATTGAGCATCGTCCTCATTTCATGTTATGCTGCTGTTGCTGGCAGTAGACTTGGTTAAAGTGCCATAGTTTTCTTCTCATTAAATTCGTGCTCCTATAACCACCTTTATAATGTAAGATGTGTAAGATATCTTAAACTAGAAACAAACCAAACCCAAAAAAACTCCTATTCCCATGACATATGAGGCAACTAAAGTTTTCTTGGCTTTGGTTGTGTAGACACTTCCATGAGGCCACTATGGCCTGTTGGGCATGCCAAGGCTATTTGAAATGAAGTTGTTCCTGTCCCAGCGTCTTGGGTAGTCTCAGTTTCCACATTGTTGTTCCGCCGCAAGGATGAAGGCAGGGATGCTGCTTCACCTCCGTGCTCATCCCTCTGCACACAGCAAAACTCACCGTCAAAGCCCCAAAGTCACAGCAGAGCTGTGGGTGCTCGGTGGTGCCCAGAGTTTGTGTTCCCTGGTGGGTTTGAATCCTTAAGAGAGGTGGAGGATTAGCGTGCGCCGCTTGTGTTCGCTCCCTTTGGGACCAACTGCCTTTCTGGCTCTTTCTGGCCGTCCTCAAATTGACCTCGAGTTGCAACAGATGCTGCAAAAAAAGGCTTCTAAATAGATCAGGTGGTGCTCTTTTTAAAAAAAAAAAATAAAAATCTGTTTAAACAGCTGGGGCTTGAGTTAAGTTGTAAAGGTCTGTGGTGTATGTAAGCCTCATTGCTTCCACAGGGAAAGCTGAATTGAAGAAAGGGTATAATAACCTTTTTTTAGAAAACAAACAAAACCCTTGAATATAGTATTGCTTAACACTAACACAGAAAGATATAAGGTTTTTACTTCCATTGCATACACAGAAGATATTTTTTTACAAAGCTAGCAAGCAGCTTTGGAGATGGTGTCAAAGAATTGGCAATACAGCATACTCTCTGGCTTTTGACTTAGCCTAAACTAATCATCATTAGTGTCCCATAAACAATGACATCATTCTGCTATTGAATCCTCAGCTGCTGCCTAGTGACCAAAATACTATGCATGATAAAGAGGAAAATACAAATTTTGCCTTATAAGTTCGGTTTTTTGGTTGTTTTGGGGGGTTTTTTGTAAGTGGAGTCACAGACGTGTGTAGACAAAATGACCCAGCTGGGCCTGGAGTAATGTTCTGAAGATGTATCACAGTTATGGATGATAGTAGGTGATGTAGCTGATTTGTCTGAGCCTGAAAATAAGGGTGGCAAAACGGTCCTGGTAGGCTCATGACATCGCATGTATCTAGGGAGTCTGCACACAAGTTATGAATTCTGGCATGACTCAATGAACTTGTGTTCAGATCTTGCCTTTTTTTCTTAGTTGCTTTTTTTTGTTTTGGGTTTTTTTCCTGTATTGTTTTGCTTCCTTCAGCTACTGTGCTGAGTGGCAGACAGACATTTATTTATGAGCTGGTCTGCTAAGATCTATTTGGGGCCTGATGATTTTTTCCTGGTCCTGAAAGGGAGAGAGATATTAGAGCTTTGTATTGCTTCTCTGCAGGGGCCAGGGCACAAAGTATCTGGCACAGCTTAAGACTGAGCTATAAGGGCTAGACTTGTCCAAAATCTACCAGCAGAGCAGGATTATTTTCTAGTTACTGGATGCATTTGCTCCGTACTTTTGTTGGAGGTGCCATAGGTCCCTCAATTGCCACTAAAGGTCTACGCTTTTCCTAGTAACCAGGCCTGCATGCATTAGTTTTTTGGGGGTTTTTTTGTTGGTTTTTTTTTTGAAAGCTGAAACTTGCATCCTCGTTTCTGAAATGGCTGAGTGTCTCTGTGTCTTTGGATCATGTCGCTCTCCCTTCTTCCCTCCACCCCAATTTCAAGATACATCATATTGGCAGTGGGACTCTGAAACTGTTTTACACTCCATTCTCCTTACAAGAACCCATATGAAGAGTGATGAGGCTGATAACTCGTGTAGCTTTTTTCTGGTTGTTTTTTTTTCTCTTTTTCTTCAAGCATGCTGAGACTGAGGAAAATTAATATCACACTTCTTATAAAGCTGTCCTTGTGGCTGATGCATACCCTCCTAAAAGCATGTCAAAACAACTTGCTTAAGCGTGGTGATTTGCTAAAAAGTAATGAAGTTGGAAAATAGGACAAACTTATATGAAGTCTTGTAGAAAAAGAGCTTTGGCTATTTGTAATCTCAGGATTTTAAATAGAATATGACCTCAGAGGTGTGTGATGAATTTTGATTGTGGAGAAACCAAAGATGGAGGTTTTAGGAATCATTCTGTGATGTATTTAAACCCATCTGTGCAGTGTCTTTTCTCTGCCCACAAGAAAGAAGCTTTCCATGTGATCCCTGCTCTTCAAGCAAAGGCAGCAAGGCTTGTTGACCTGGATAAAATAAATCACTGGTCTTAATAGAATATTGGAATGAAATATTCTCTGAAATCCAGCCTGTGTGGGCCTAAGGCAGTTGGTAGCTTTCACATGTACAACTGAGAAGCTACTGATCTGCTTGCTTATTTTTCTGCTGTAATTATCCTCATCTTTGTAAAAACATATTATTTCATTTTTATACTCTGTATATTAAAGCCAGAATTGCTAATAATCAGGATTTTTGCTGCCTCGTTGTAAAATGCTTCTGGCTTCATTAGAAGCAATCTGAGCTCTTAACACTCCTGACCTATGACTCAAAATGGATGTGTTATGCAAAACAAGTGCAATGGGAAGGACTCTCCCATTCTCATTTAATGTGTTTGATGAAGAAGGAAAACCTCTCCATTACAATACTTAATAATGAGTTCTGCTAAAAAAATAGAAGCTTAAAAATCCAACCTTTTTTTTTTTTTTGCATGGTTCCAAACTTTCTTGGTCCTATTGTCCGGCATCAGCACTGAGGTCTCTGTAAAGTAAATCCCATTACACAGCACTTGAGTTCTGGCCTTAGAAGTAAGTAGAGAGCTGACCACAACAACATTTAATCTAATCTAATTATTTATTTTGTTAGGACTAAATCTATTTTTCCAGTGTAGTCATTGCACTATGTGCAGGCACATCAGTGCTGGACCCAAATTTCCTAGTAGAAAGTGGCACTCCCCTAGAGTTTAGCATGTGTCTTCAGCCCTACTCAGAAGCCTGTGCTTACCCTGTCCTTACTGATATTCTGATGCAAACCTAAATTCTGTGTCTCCACAGCCATATCGAACCAAGATGTGGGCATTGGCCTTTAGTTATCTGTATCAATGCAAAAGCAAGAAATAAATTCCAAATCTGAGACATAAATGTAATTGCTATGTGGTTTCTTTTTTAGATTTCTTCTCCCTTCGGTGCTATTAATTTGATGAACGTCATCATGCAGGCTTTCCAAACTGACTGCTTACCTCTGTGTGTGATACTGTGATACCTGATCGTTACAAGCAAAATTTGCCCCTGCATACCCCAACCAGTCATTTCAAACACAGCCATTCTAAAAGCGGAAATGTGATAAATAGAAAGTTAGAGAAAATTCAGGAGTCAAAACCAAAACAGAGCTTGCTCAGAGGCACAGAGTCTCGAGGGAGCTTTTTATGTACAGAACATAAATCTAGCAAGTTGTAGTCGCTAAGACACATGGATGTTAAGGTTCAGGAGGAGTGTCTTGCTAGACCATTAATAACATAAGCAAATTACACCCAGATATGAAACTGCAAATAGAGTCAGAGCTCTGCCCTTAGAAAAGGTTTTGCACATTAGCACCATAACCTTGAAATTAATCTTTCCTCTTTCAGCATTCTCATAGCTATTGCAAGTAAAGTTGCTATGATACCCATTGAACTATCTTTCATGCCAGTGCTCTTTGGCAGCCTTACTGTGAAGATGCTGATGAAAGAAGAGAGGTCATTTTACATGGAGCTGGTATATCAGACTGTTGCCCTGATCGTGTCCAAAGGAAAAGTATGTGGTTTGATTTTTATGGAAGCTGCCAACAGACCTGGTTGAAAAAATACAGTGTTCTGAAAGATATCCTCATCTTTTTCATGGTCTGCCTAATTAAAAAGCTAATTGAAAATCAGCTCAGAATGAGCTTTCTCCCTGCAGATATGATCTTTGCTCGGGCTTCAAGTGATGCTTGTGAAGCATCAAAATATGTAGACAGTGGTCGTGGGCTGAAGTTGAGAGCAGACAGCACCCATTTTAAGCCTCTCCAGCACACATTTGATAATGAAAGCCTGGACTGATTCTGCCTTTATTTGTCCTACAGGCAACTAGAAGGAAACTTAGAGCAGTTTATGGGCTTTCCATCACTAAGACTGATCTGAGAGTCATTGGCATGGAAATGAAATTTCAGGTTACAATAATGAGGAATATATCATAAGGACATGATAAGCACCCAGTGAAATACATGAGCTTTTTAGTGGGCCTTCTTGTGGGAAAGATGCTGTCTTAGGTGAGCTGTAATGTCCTTAAGGCTCTGCACCAGTGAAGGTTCAGGTAGCAGCCAGGGTGAGGTCGGATGGTACAGCTATCAAGTACTTTTATGTGACAGAAGACAACCTGTAACAGAAGCACAGTGTTACTGCTGTTGCACACTTTCCCAAATGAATAACTGTGGTGAAAACCAGCCAAAACCAACCAAAGTCACGTCACTCTACTTCCAGAAAATCTCCCCAAGTTAGCAGCCTGAAGTTCCCCAGTGTTTCCCATCAGTGACGTATCACTTCATTCCCAGCTGCAACGACGTCTGCATGAAAGCCTGTTTCAGAGCTGAAAAAGGGGTTGGGTGAATGGTGGGGCTGACCAAAACATTCTTCTCTGTTAACATCTATTATTGCCTATGCAGTCGTTCTACATGTTTTCTCTTCCCTTTCTGTTAGTCTCAAAAATCACTTTATTTGTACCAGCCCCAAATGATGCTCCCATTATCATTAATTCCCTGCTCCTCTAAAGCCAGTCCATAGTTTTCAGACCAGTCTGTGTCCCCAGCTGTAGACATCAGACTCGCTCCGTGGCTCCTATTGCCTCTTCCCAGCCTGTCCTGATGCATCCTCCATGACATGGTGACGCAGTAGTGCTGCAGCCTCTCCCTCCCTTTGGTTCAGGCTCTGAGCTCTCCGTGACTGACCCCTCTTCAGGCAGGAGGCTGGACCAGAGACCCCCGGGGTCCCCTCCAGCCTGAATTATCCTGTGGCTCTGTGTCAGATCCCACAGGCACAATATTGACTTGAAATTGGCACTTTTGCTTGGCATAGCTTAAACATGCTGACTTTCTGGGATATCTCACCGGCTGGAATAACCAGGTCTGTCAGGCTCTGTAGGTAAGCTGGAGGGATCCTGTCCTGAAGGAAAGCAGAAAGGAAAGAGGAACCTGGATTTGTATGTGGGGAGCTGAAGGATGGAGAAGTGAAGCAGGTTCGCCAGGTTCACAAAGCCTGCGGGAGCTGAGAACAAAGTTGGGATATTCAGAGTCTGAAAAGTATGTCTGTGTTTCTTTTCATAGCTACATAGAAAACCAGATTTATATTTTTTTCAGGAATACCAGCTGCCCTGGCTTGGTTCTGGCAGGACAAACTGTTTTCTGAAGCATGGAAGATAAGATTATGATTTGCAGCTGAACTTATTTAATGACTGAGATTGTTATTTGTTAGTTACCTTATTTAACATTTTTAGAGGTACTGTTGTAATGTCTATGGAGAGGATAGATGCGTAACAGTCAATCTGACTTATGCGAATTAGAAGTGGGAAAATGGGCTTAGGTAATGGGGATGTCATAAATATCTCTGAGTTATGAAGTGGTGTGTTATCAGAAAGGTCAGGAGCAGGACGCAGTGATTGCTCACAACCTCATATTCGTCATGAGTCCCTTCTCTAATCCCTTTGCGTTGGCCCTTTTGTACCTTTGAAAAATACACTGATAAGCAGATAGGTGGAAATGGGTCTAGAGAGCATCATACCTGGAGTTAAATTAACTCCAACAGAGGTGGATAACTCCAGGGGTAATTCTTCCCTGTGTATTGTTTTACAGTGTTAGATATGGTCTACATTCAGATGCATTTCTCCAAGGAGAAATGATGCTAATGAGTGATCGTCACGTCATATAATCAAATAATTGTTTTTCAGCCTGCTGTAGATTACTATTGATGGCAAGAATTGCCAGGAGGCACTCATACAGGGAAAGCGTCAGCGTGTGCATGAGAGCCGCCACAGCAAAGCTGAGGTCTTACCCCAGAGCAGGGTATAAACACAGCGAAGGTGAGGGGGGGAGATATGTGAGCCACCCAGCAATAACTCCAAGCTGTCTTAATGTTGTAGCTTGCTTTACTGGATTTTTGGGTTAGCTTTCCTGGGCTGCTGATCTGAGATGACGCTCTGCCTCTCCCAGGAAAGCCCGTGGTGACGGTTGTGTTCCCTCCACTTACGGGCTGTGCGCTCAGGTTTGCTATCGGGAATTTGGTAAAGGTGATGGCTGTTTATTAAAGGAGTGACTCTCACTTAAGGTGTCCCTGTAAGAAAGGAGTTCAGGTGGGGGAGGTAAAGGGCAGAGATTCTGGCTGCAATTCACAAAAAGAAAGCTGGGTCAGCAGAGCACATGGGTATGTACGCTTACGCACGTTCGTGCCTCGGGAATGCATCTGGCGCGTAAGCGCATTCAGTTTGGATGCCCGTAAAGCCTGTCACAGATATCCAGTGCTGGATGGTTATCAAACAAGTATCTTAGGGTAAGTATGCATTTCTAATGTTTATGCCACTGATGCAGGGTGCAGGACTGAGGAAAAAATGCAATGATTACACACATTTAGAAATAGAAAAGGTAGAGTGGTGATTAATGGGCAGTTGTGTTGTATCTTTTGCTGCTGTGTGCTAATTAGTAGAATATTTGTAAGCCTCTGGAAATCCTTAGATGTAGCGATATCTGTTCATCTTTTCTGATTTTTCCTTCATTGGCTTTTCCCAATTATTTAACAGCAGGGAGTACTCAGAGACCATCAAGTAAATCAAAAAAGCTAAAACAGCATGTGGATGGGCACACATACAAATAGTTCTGTACTTGAGAAATTCTTTTTCAGACAAAGTTATTGAACTAATTAACCATACTTGCTGAATAACCTTGCTGCATCTATGTTTTATGGTTTATCTTGCTCAGTTAAACTTCATCATAATCAATAAGTTGTCTCTCAGGTCTCACTGAGGGGTATAATAACATCAGTAATTATTAACTTTATCTCCATGGGAACAAAATCACTTCAGGAACCTTGAAGTTTATTTTAGGGTTAACAAAGGTAACAGTATTCAGCTCTACAGGGATCATCTTGTTCCATGTCAGTTATTAAACAATTAGGAAAGTGTGGACCATCTTTGAAAGGAGCTATTCTGCAGGCTGCTAGACAAAAAGCTGAGTATGAAGATCTGGCGCCTAACATTTAGCAGCTGATTCAATGTCAGAGTGATTGATTTTAGGCTATGAAGATGTTACTTATAAGTTTAAAATAATAGGAAAGGGTGACATTCCAGGAAATTTTCTATTTGTGACTTTTTTGTCATTACCTTGTTGATGATGGCTTGCTGTTGAGTATGATTTACCATGCATAGATGCTGATGATATGGAGGATATGAAATAGAGGACCCTTCTGTGAAGTTCCGGTTCAAAAAACCTGTCACTTCATATTTATCAATTCTGTTTTGTTATAAAACTGTGATGCCGCTTTCACAATCAGTCTGACTTGTCTGACTAGTAGAATACTCTATTTAGCATAAGACTTGTAGCATAGGTACAATCTCTGTCTGAACCAGTGGAGAAGCCATCCAGATGAGTGTAGTATGTACAATCCTCTTGTACTCAGCTGTTGCGGACATGGACAGAGTGCTTAAAAAAAACCAAATCAAAACAAAAACAAAATTGAAAACTTCCTATCGTATTGGAATCTTTGTGTAAGGGTAATGGTTGTGTGGGGACTGAAATCTCTTGAACAGAATGGTTGTTTGCAGTCTGGAGGGCAACAGGACTCTCCATTGCAAGGGCCTTCGTATCAGCATTGTATCCATTGTTACTGGTTATCTTTTAAACTACATACAAAGCACCTAACTGTTCAAGAGACAGTGACCATTTCTACATCTGCAGGAACTATTTCTACTACTTCCAAGTGTCCCACCTATGCGGAACTTGGTCAATTCTGCAGCAAGAACTGCCTGGGGAGTCCCTGGGACAGCGAGGTCCCCACCTAGGATGCTCATCAGCATACTGAAGCATAGAGATTTTCTCTACCCGCAGCAGGGATCTACCTGGGGAAATCTAGCTTTTTCCAAAATACCTTCCTGAACACCTCCTGATAAAGTTAGTCACACGTTTTGCTGTGGCAGTGAGTAGGAGTTCGGTCAACACCATGCCTCACGTCCATCTTTTGTCTTATCAGCCCACTGATTCTTCTGTGCAGAGACTAACCAGGGATCTGTTAAAATCCTGGAACCCAAGGAATTAAGGACATAAAGGCATTGAATGTACAAGCAGGCACAGACTTGATTACACCACAATTATAATTACAGAACAAACTTGAGTTTCTTCCTCATATCTCACAAATAAATTAAATGCAATAGCTCTTGCCACAATACACATAACAGCAATTTACAAGGTGTATTTTCATTCTTGCTGGTGCCCCAGGAAATGGTAGATGTTTGCCTCCGAGCTCACACAACTGGAACTCCTTCACTTCTGTCATCACTAGGTAAAATAAGCCATTTAGATCACCAAACTGAAGCTAAGTATATCTACATGCAAAATATCGTTGCCTGCTCAATGCACTGCTCTCATACCCTCTGTAAATTGAAAAGATAGCTCCTTCTTAAGCTGTGGGTTGAATTTCAATATGAATTAAATAAAAGCAGCAACATTTTCCAGGTTATTAGCTTATAAATTTAACACTAGCTACTTCACCTTTCATTTCTTGTTACTTGTGACACTTACGCTTCTGTAACATTAGCAGTTGTTTACAATGGTTAGGTTGGTGAATAAAAACAAAATTAATAGAGCTTTCTCTGATAAGAAAATATCAGAAGAAATTATTGGAAATGTCTCAACAGTTAAAGCATCCAACTTAAGATGCTTCATAAAATGTTAGTAATCGCTCAGTATTTTTGATCTGCAACTTCATGTGGCAGAGGAGTAAAAAGCCAAGCTAATGTTAGGCAGCCTTTGGCAAACATAAATGAATGTGTAGAAGCCACACAATTCAAATTGACATATTCTACAAACAAAGGCAACTCTACACTGTTCAATAATTGAAAAATCCCTGTGGCATGAACATACATAATGATGGGCAGCAAAAATACTTCATCATCCTTGCAGTGCTTGTTGTGGGTTTCATGACTGGAGCTCGGTGAATTATTCATTGGAAACAGTTCTTGTTGTGGATGTGTCTCCTTTTTGCATTCGGAAGTCAGGAAATGCTGTGGTTCAGTTAGAAGAGGCTGTGATATGATACTCGCTGGGTCGTCTCGAGTGCCCCTGTACATAGCATTTGGTTGAGAGAATCACAAGGCCCCTGTGTAGAATCACAACTGTAGCTTTTAAAAATCCAATTTTCTCCTTAATTGTATTCAGTCAATAGTTTATCATGCAATTAGGCGTCATACAACTTTTTTTTCCATCCTCTGTGCTGCTCAGCTTGCTACATGAAGTCATTGCTCCCTAGTCTCACCCCGTGTCTGGACACCCATCTCTGTTCGTGGATCTTCATGCACGTTTAGTGATGCGAGTGCACAAAAAGGACTGAATGCAAGCTGTGGAGCTTCACCATTGTAGTGTTTGCCCAGGTAGCCTCCTAAGCAGTTCAAGGCTTTCTTTGATAACCTGAAAGACAGACAAACGTTTCTGGCAAGTGTACGTGCAACTTGGTTTCGAGTAACCAATTGCTGCCATGACTGTTCAAAGGAGTTAGTGAGAGTTTTATTTTAGCAGGCCACAAACGGTTTTGATCAGGTCTTGTGCTTTGGAGCACAAGTTCCTCGTGCAAGGAAAAAGTTGTAGAAAGTCCTTTAAGAAGTATTGGCAGTGTTTTGCTGGGCATCAAGCAAGCTATCCCAGTCAACTACTGCACAGTTAGTCTCCAAAGTAATGAATAGTTCAGAAACCTAGTTCCTTGTGACTGTCATGACCTTTGACGAAGTACAACTAGATTGTGACCATGGTATATACTGATAGAACATTCAGTCAGTCAGCATTGTTGCAGGGAAGGGAAGTCTCATATGTTTGTGTTTGATGCCAGTAAAGGGCTTAAGAGTGTTCATCTCTTCCACTTTAATTTGTAAATAAATGGGCTACAAAAGCCAGATTCTTGCTTTGGGTAGAGTCCTGTAAATCGTAAGCAAACCACTGACTTGAGAAAGAGAAAAGCCTACACATTGGATTTTAATAATTCTTGTGTGTAACTATTTTTTTTCCTAGAAAAACATTTTTAAACGGGTGTAAAAACTTCTACCATTAAACTTCACCGACCTGTCTCTGCAGAATGTCTTTTTTAAATTAAAAATGCTTATTTCCTTTGGCACATTATTGAAAGTAGGATTTTTTATTTTTTTTAGTACATGCTAGATTGTCTTGAGAACTGTATGCTAAATTACATTAATCTGCAATGTACCCGAATTTCTAGAAGAGTTTTTATGTTATTCTCATGCAGAGTCACTGAATGTTGTTGGGCTATTTTTAATTCTTTGGAGGTTGGAAGAGAGAATTCTCTACTTCTCCCAGTACTTTTTTAGAATATCGTAAGCCTTTTGAGGATTGTTTTGTATTATAAGCAATGAAGTTTGGTAGTTAAGAAGGGGAAGAAAAGGTAAGCACCAATAAATCCACATGCTATAAATTTCAACGACAGCTATAAAAAATTATTTGTATTCTCTAGGGGTAGAGAAGAGCAAGTGCTAGGGGAAAAAAAAAAATCTCCAATCCCAGGTATCTCTTTTTAAGCTCTAAACATTTAAATATGTTCCTTCCAGGTTGTGTATTCCCCACTGGTTGTCCTATGATTTTCTGTGCTCAGTTTTACAGTGCATTATGTTGTGTCATATTACTTAGCCAAAAACCACAGATAACTGCTCATGTACACATTTGTCAATGAAGTTGGCATGTACAAGATGTAAGGATTCAAAAGATAAAAATTAATAAAGGATAGGAAAGGGAAAGAGACTTCAGCACTTGGGAAGTATAAGAAGAAAAACTTTTTTTTAATGTCATTAAATGTTAGCAAAAGATTCATGAGAAGTTTCAAATGAATGTTTGAATAGTTCAAGTAATTTAAAGATGACCAAAGTAATTGAGAAATTCAGCTTTTAGTTTAATCTGACAAAGGAAAATATTTGTACAACAGAATGTTACTTTTCAATGTGTGAAAAAGGAAATTACCATATACCACTTCAAGCTCCAGCTTCTAATTTTTAAAACGATCCTAAATGTAGAGTTTTCTTTACATGAAGCAAAATTAGTTTCTTTTTTTTTTTTTTCACCCATTTGTGGGTGAGACAGGTGAACAAGGGGAATCATTGTTTTTCAGACTTCATTAGCTAGCAAAACAATGAGCCGGCCCAGCCTCAGTTCCGACATCTCATAGACCAAATCCAACTGGAGCACGCCTCCAGTCACGGTGGAGCAAACCTATAGCTCCTCACTTGAGCTGGTGAGACCTTGCCACTGCGAGATGAACCACCAGGGCACAGCTATGCCCCTGAAAAACCTCTCCCTGACATATTTTTTGGTTCCTGCAGCTCCCTCTGTCATAAACACCATGGCCAAGGGGTGTGGGGTGGCTCCTCACCAGGGCTGCTTTCAGAGCAGCTTATTCTTGAGGTTTTCTTGTCTCAGGACTTTCTGCTCTCGGCATCCAGCTCTCAGATGCCCAGGGATTTTCCTTGTCCTCAGAGCATCGCTGCTGGCGTGGAGGGGAGGCCCCGGCCAGCTTCCTGAAGTCAAACACCACAAAAAAAAAAAAAAAAAAAAAAAAAACCAAAAAACCAAAAAACAAAACACCAAACCCAAACAAAAAAACTCCAAAAAACCCAAAATAAACAACAGGAAACCTCACAAGAGGGACCTGGTACCTGAAAACAGTGGTGTGGTACCCTGCTGTATCAATCAGTCTCCAGTGTACCTCCTAAATCTTTTGTTCAATGGCAAGAAATCAAAGGTAAATAAGCAAGTAGCATAGTCCATGTACACTTGTGAGCACAGCAGCTGAAGCTGCCTCACAGGGGACCATAAATCCAATAGCCAGCTATATTTAAAAGAGCAAAAATAGTAAGGTCCATTTGAAATAGCACTGTGTGCCAATGCCAATGACTCTATATATGTCCGGAATGGCTTTTGAACACCATAAATCAATCCTCTAGATTGCTAGAAGGAGAGGAGGTTTGATCAGAAGATGTCAAGAGACACCAGGCTGCAATAACTCATAAAGGCACCTGCCTCACGTTCACAGGTGGAACATTTCTAGAGATAAATATCAGGATAACAGAGTCATTATCTAGGCTTTCTTGTTGAAGAGGCAATCTTGAAGAACTGATTTTTTTTTTTTTTTTTTTTTTGTCCCCAAGAAGCAGTAAAAGAGAGATCCTGCCTCTAGCACTGCAAACAGTCTGCTGCAAAGGCACGTTTGTGTTCAATGCTTCAGTCAATGCTTTTGAAAAGTGAGTTTAGTTGCTATGGAGAGGGAAGTCTCATCCCCCCTCACCACCGCCTCTCCTCCCCCCCCCAGGAAATGTGGATAAGCAGTGAACAACATGACTTTCTTCACCCTACCCTTGCAGCACATTTCAGCACTGTTCCTAGGCGCCAAAGGTATTAAATTCCATTGTTGTCATTTATTGAGAAGCAGAATACCTTGAAAGCTGTAGTTGCAGATCCCAAGGTGCGGACACGGTGCAGGAGATTGCCAAGTCTAAATGCTGGCCTGAGACATCTCCAGAAGAGCTCCAGCTGAAGCCATGGAACAAAATGCAATAAATCGGCTGGCTTCTCCGCCATAGAGTAAAATCTACCGAAACCTTCATGCGGTAAATCCAGGTTCTGGACTGCACAGTAAAATGCCACATTTTTGAAAACAGGACTTGAAACGTACTCAGTACAACCCCACAGGTAAATTAAAGTGATAAACTTCCAGTCACTTAGATTTGGCCGGTGCGAAATAAGTTTTTTGGAGATAGGTGCACCCCTTACAGAAAGGGACACGTTATTGAATTCTCATTGTACGGGAAACTCTATTGGCCCTTGCAAGCGTTCCCAGAGAGGTGTCGTGAACTGGAGCAGGCCCTCGAGACTGCATTTACTCTGACCAGTCTTCAGAAGTGGTTCATTCAGGGTTAGGATAAAGACGTGTTATTGCTTTGCTCCTGCTTTCCTGTAGGGTAAATGAAAATTTCTTTACTTCAAAGCTGTCAGTCTAATGACCCTCACCAGAATTGATACAGCTTTTATGGAAAATTCAATTCTGTTTAATTGCACCACGAGAAAAAGGGGAAAACAAAGGGGAAAAGATTGTAAAATGATGCCTTCAGACATCTTAATATAGCACACAGAGTTTCTAAAAAAAAAAAAAAAAGGGAAATTAAAAAAAAAAAGGTATGTGGAATTTTTCCTGACAGTAGGATTAAGACACCTGATTAAATTTGTGCAAGAGACAGTTAAGAATTTGAGTGAGGGTTCAGTGTTTTCTTTAAACAAATGTTATTTTTAAAAAAATCCTTACAGGAGATGTCTCAGAAAGTGACATTTTGATTGTTTTTTCCCTGATTAGGGGAAAATTGAACTTCAGTAAAGTAGTTGGAGTCAGAGCTTTCCTGCTGTGGGAGAATGCAGGATATCTGAGACACTTTCGGGTCAGCTGTTGAATTTACTCATTACTCAGATTTTTTACATACAGATGAATGCTACTTTAAGTCTTAAAATTCTGACTTTTTGCCACAGCCTGTTTTTTTAACCAGTTGTGCTTTATAAGGAGATACCAGTCTACTTTAAGGCTTTGAAGCAGAAGGTGATAGGAATAACCAGGTTTTACATATTTCTACAAGTTTCATACACATAAAGCATAAATGGAACAAGCAAATGAAGACAACACCTTTCTTTTTCCAGCACTATTGCAAATAAAATGATTGTTTATCAATAAATACATAATGCACTTTACAGCCGCATTATAAACAGTGGGAGCTGAATGAATTTCAATTATGGAGACCAACGATATTGTGCCATCCATTACATAAATCAAACTTAGGCATAGGCCTGTAAGCTTTTGCTGCTTCACTGATTTTTATTGCTGTACAAAATGGAAAACCATATAGAACAAGGCAAATTAAGAATCTATTGGGGGGAAAATGCAATTGGAAATGAACATCCTCCTGGAAGCTACATTCACGAGCCAAATGCCTTGTGAGATTTTATCTTCCATGCACAATGTGATGATATTCCTGTGCATATATGGTTAAATTAATTTTTCCTTATCAGCATAAAAATGTAGCTGGCCAAAATAGATTAGAACTGCGTAATATGTTGGATCACATTTTATTTAGGTGCAGAAGAGGAAAATATTTAATTTCAGCCTGGAATGGTATTGAGCAGAATAAATGATTGAGTTCAAACAAAGAGATCGTGCTTCCCAGGGTTTTTTCCCTTTTGTTGCGTGAATGAAATTATCTGTAAATTCATGACAAGATGATGATTTTCTCAGTTGCAGAACAGTGGAAAGAAAAAAAAAATATTTCTCTGTGGTCAAACAGAAACTTCTGATCTTGCTGGAGTCCAGTGTCACTCTTTGAAGGATCATCCAGTTTCTTGGGGTTCAGTCAGTTTGTGCAGTTTGAGGCTAAGGTGCGATGAGGCGGTCTGTATCCTGCAGGATGGTCCTATAAATGAACTAATCTAAACAACTGCAAAATGCCCATGTCTGTTAATAATACCCAATTTGGTCTACAAACGATAAGCAGTTGACTTCAAACCAGCCCAGTCAAGTTGTACTCTTTAACCTGCCATTTGCTAGTAAGATTACAGTGGCCTTTTTTAGCAGTAGTCTTAGTTCACCTGTAACTACTCAGAGCAAGTGGCCTGAGGCCACCGGCCCGGGGGTGCCAGGCTTGTCCTTCTGCTGAACACACGCAGCAGCCCCCGGGGCCCGAGGATGCTCTTCCCCGTACGCAGCCCCACTGAAACTCATGAAATGGAAGACCATTTCATTGTGAGTTAGAAAAAAACAGTAGGAGAAAGGTGGTATTTTTGTTTGTTCGTTTTCTAATTCTGTTGTTTTACTTCTTGTCATGTGTTTCTTGAGGTTGGTCGGTTTCTACTCTTTTTTTTTTTTCTTCTTCAACCACAATGGTATGGAGAACTATTCAGCCTTCAGCTATTTTTTATGAAAACTTCTGAAGTTTTCAAAAAGTGTGAGGACACACATCTAGCGTGTGCCTTAGCTTCATGTTTCAATGACAAAAACCCCTTCAAACAAGACAGGCAAATATCTGCGGTAGAAGGAGGTTTATTTTCATGGCTACTTCTAGTTTCAGCCATGTAGATATATTTTAATACAAAATTCAAACATTATTGAATTGAACTGGTGATTTTTAACCTTAAGATGAGATTTAATTGCTTTTTTAAATTTAATTGCTTGTTTTTGATGTTAGGTATTTCACTGTACCTCTTCAATATACCAGATTTAATTCATACCTGTTTCTACTCGATCTTTAAGTAGACAATATTTTGTGTGCTGTGCTAAACGTTTTGGCCAATGTGCCCTTCTAATGGCCAGGGCTCACTTTTCCCTATACCATTGGGAAACCTCCCAGTGGCATGCTGCCTTGCATGAGTCCCTCAGAGGCTGATGGCACCACTCTCGTTGCCTGAGCTTCCCACAGACCTGAATGGAGCTAATCTCTGTTCACAGCACCTCATTAGGATGGAAAATAGCTTCTTCAAACTGCATTTAATAAGACAGGTTTATCCTGAAAATGCCTTGAATAACTCCTATGTTACTGTTCATTACGCAGTGGTTCATGGAGTACTATGGGTGAATGGAGCCTCCTGAAGAAATACACATTCCACTATACACGTAATGGAAAACAGATTTGTTTGCTCTAAATGCTGCAATGCCATCTCCATGCAAGACCATCAAAACAGCAGTAAGATGTCTTCACTGTCATGAAAGGGCTGACCTTGGTGGTATTCGAGGAGATAGATGTTAAATGGCTTAATGAAAGGAAATGATTCCTTCAGAATGTGGGATTTTGTTGAAACCATAGAGGAAGTAGATACTACTTCTCCAGAAATTGTGAGACTGTGTTTATTAAACAACAGAAGAATTTGGCTTAATAAACTATATAAGCTAAGAGTAACAAAACTGAGGTTTGTCCACTGTAATTTTGTTTCTAGAAGTTTTATGTATCATGATTAAAAATGTTCATAGCTTCTTGTACTCCATAGCAGAAGTCTCGTGTGCCCAACACTGTGCCTAGCTCTTGGGTTTTTTTTACAAGTTGTATCAGCTGGTTTTGTGAAAGACATGCCCTTTCCTTGCAGATCTCACTTATATCTATAGATCACCATGTTTCTAAGAAACAGTTACACCTTCTTAATTAAGGTACATCCTATTTGGGCAACCAGATGAAATGAGACACATTGAAATCAACAGTAAATAATGATAATTCACTAGTTATCTCTCACCTGATTTTACCAGGAAGAGCAATGTCTTTGGGTGAATTTAGTAAACTAAATCTGGTTGAAATAATTGTCCAAATAAATTACTGAGTTTGAGTTCTTTGCGATACAAATCAGATGTTTTAAACAGTCAACACTTATGTAAGCAGAACGTTAAATGTCAGTTTCAATGCATAATCCCTATATTTTAGGGAGGAGAAATACGAAGACTCTTCAAGGCACCAAAGATGTAGTATATAAAAGTAGAATTTATTTTAAAAATTAATTCATGGAAAAAATTGGAAAAACCCCCACTCTTCCCCCTGCACACCCCGGGCTACCCCCAAGTGGAGAGTGGAAGTGTCATCTATTGTGGTAAAACATACCTTGGGCTGTGTCGGAGGAAATGAAAAACCATTAAACGGATAATAGAATAAAAGTGCAATGAGATGTTCAGAGAATCCATCAATAAAAGGATGGCAAGCAATTGCTAAAGACAGCCCTTTCTAAATGTAGCTTTATTGCCAGAGGATGGAAAATTGAGAGAGAATTTGCAAACAATTGAATTTATGGTAATGGCATATAAACATATTGTACTACCAAAGCAAAGCACAGAGCAAATATAAAAGACAAAATACACCAATGTCCCATGGAAACCCTTGTGTTTTGCCTATGATCTCTTGGTACTGGAAACTGTAATATTCTGATATGAAAATCAAATACATTGCAATATGCATTAGCAGGCAGTGACTGGGTGGTATTCTGCTCTGTGTGTGCTTTAAGGTGAATTGTTGGACTAAAAACGATTCCAGGCGTGAGCGATGAGGAGCTTGCTCCTACGTACTCAAGGTAGCTTTGTGTCTTAGCTTCGGCGATACCTGGACAGTCTGATGCTCTTACCTTGACAGTTTATGGGTAAATTACCTCGGGATAATTTGAGCCAATTTGAATTTTAAACGTGTTTGAAAATGCACTGTCACTAGGTCTGTTGAACCAGTAGAGGTGACTGCTAAATCACAGGCAGGAAGAAAATAATTAATTGACGGGCTCAGAGATGGAGCCGCCCAATAACCAGATAAACCGGAAAGGGGAAAAACAACTTCTGCCACAGGTCACAGGTATCTCTTCTGGACAAAGCCCCAAACAAGGGCTAATAGGGCTAGAACCCTGTGGTTGAAAAACCGCAGGCACCAGGAAACCATGGGCTTGGAGACAGCCTGCGCTCGGCAGGCAGGGCAGCCTCCAGGGAGGGGTGGGGAAGGCTTTCCTGTAAGGCGTGTTTTGATTTTTGTCCGCAAAGAAATTGCTGGCGCGTTTTCAAAGCGGTTGTTTATGTGTGGTTTGTCTTTTTTACTCCATGTCCCCACCTCGCGGTGCCAGCAGCCCGCTTCAGCAGCTGTGCCTGCCCTGGTCACCGCGGGGGCTCCGCGTCTCCCTGCTCCCGGCCCGTCCCCGCTGCTGCCCCCGTTTAACCGACCCCACAGCACTGGCGCTAGCTGGGCCGGGCAAATGCCCTAGCTTGAAAGGCAGTCTGGGATTTTTTTTCTTGGTGGTTTGGTTTTTAATGTGTAGTCCCTGCTACTGCCTGGCCGAGTCAGCGAGAGGGTGCTGATGGGATTTAGTAGGATGGAAAAGGTTCAACCCTTTTTTTCTTCCCTCTTTGACACACCTTACCGACTACACATGCAGCAACGCAGGCGGTGAGGAGCAGCGCTCTGCTCCTGCTTCTTGTTTCAGCACAGGCGCCTGGCTCGCGGTGGCACAAGGCTGCGGGCGCTCTGCGGTGCTGCCAGCCTGCGTCCGCTCTCCCTCCCGCTGCCTTTGGCTTTCAGGTGGATGCTCTTTCCCCAGTGACCCCACACCAGGCACAATGTGTTCGGGAGCCTCTGTGGACAGAGCAGCAGGCACTGATGGGGTTACCTGACTGAGTTACTACCGCTTGCTGAGTTGAGTCTGGGGATAATGCTCTGCAAAGCACTGAGAGGATGGAGGGTTTGCTAGAATTGTCTTCTGTACATTTTTTGTTTGAGAACAGTGCTTGGAAACAGAACAAATGGTAATAAAATAACCCAGGTCAGTACGTGTCATTCAGGAGCATCTGCTCTCCCTGAGATGCACATAGACAGAGCTGAGCCTAAGTTCAGCTAAGGTGATATTTCTGTAAGTCGTCTGCGAAGACTGAGCCTGCAAACAAGCTTCCCATACTAAAAAGTCCTAGCTTGGAGGAACGGAAGAGCAAAATAATCTTTGTAAAGAACCAATAATAATAATTAAAATCCAATTCCTGTTAATTACTTCCCAGACCTCAACAGCAGACACCAAGGGTGGAAGATGGAAAGTTTTGAAAATGGTAGAAGGTTGCTATAAAGTAACCGGCAGCGAGCTACTCACTGGCTTTCAAAGCAGTACGGGACAGGGAGAGCCCAAATAAATTAACCGGAGAACTGAAAGTAAGTTGAGGCAGCCCGTGTCAGCCTGGCCCTGTGGAGAGAAGAGCCTGGGGAGTGCCACTAGTGCGAACAAAAACATGAGAGCAGCCAGCTGACGGCCCTGCTGAGGTGGTGGGACAAGTTACTGCCAGGCAAGATACCACTAAGCCAAGCCTCTGTTTTAAAGACAAAGTCTTGAATGTTAATGGCTTGGGCTGTGGCACAGCCTTGTGTCTCTTTCCGTTAAAATGTTTGCTAAAAATCTAATTAGCATGTATTACAGTGTTTCTGTTATTAATGAATCTACCTTTCCTGAAGTAAAATATTTCTGATTTATGGGAGGTTTTTTTGTTTTTCACTATTGCACCAGAAGCATAACAATTGCTGTATCTCTGGAAAGCCCGTAAATGACTGAAGCACAGCAATGTGAGTTCTGTTGAAAGATTTAAGCCTATCATTCCAAGAAGTCTAGTTGTCTTGGCAGCAAACAAGGATTTAAATACCTTTGAGACATTTGCCTTTAATTGTGTAGGAATGGCATCACCAACTGCAAAAAAGTTTAACCTCAGAAATGCTTGTCTTGCTCATTAGCAATTGAGGGGCTGATTACAAAGACGATGGCTGAAGCGGTGCCTGTGATGGCTGAAGCGGTGCCTGTAGCATGGCTTCCTTGGCTGGGGAACAAGCAGAGGCAAGCAGGTCTACTGAGCCTGGCCTTGGGAGGCCTCTGGGACCTCCAAATAGTTTATTTCTTTGGGTAACTAAAGGTCTGCAGTGTGGTAACATGGCATTACAGGTAGAAGCTCTTTGTTCCTTAGCTGACAGAGGAAAAGTTCAAAGGTAGTCACAAACCTGACAAAGCTGGGGAGCAACTGCGGGGATGTTGAGAGCTTGGACGGAGGCTGGCCATGTACCTTCACATGGTGCAATGACTGGGGTCATGTTAGTTCCCTCACCTTTGTCTTAGGCTTCCAGGAGTTTGATGCATATGGTGCTGGTGTCTCGGGTGCAGCCCTGTAAGTGCAACAGATTGCATGGGGGGGCAGGGGGAAGGTATTTTGGTTTCAACCAGAGCAGCTCAAGATCTGTACTTTGTTTTTCTGTAGCACCAGAGCTCTTGTGATAAAAGGTGTATACCTGGGGGGGAGGAGTGGGAAATCAATTTTCCCAGATTACTTTTTATATTAGGAAAAAAATTGAGTGGTCCTGTCTACATTTGTTTGAAAAGACACAATAGAAATTAACATGGATAAAATCTTCACAACTGCGCCACCTTTCTAATTATGAATGCTTCAAACCTTGTTTGTCAGAAAGCTGTGCTGGACTCTCCCAGCACTGATACGCAGCCGTAGCTGCTGCTTTCTCCCCAGGAGCTGCCTCTCCCACCAGTCACTACCAGTACGGTGGCAGTTTGACGAGCTCTGCCAAGGCTGGCTGCCTGAAATCGCCAGCTAGTCATAACGAGTGCTCAGCACGCTGTCCTTGCCCCTTCTGCCTCCTCCTATTCCCCAGCCAGGAACCCTAATTTACTCAGCTGTCTTTAAGCACAGATCTGACTCAGTATTGTATTTGTCATCCCCAACTTTCTTTATTCAAGTAGAATGGCTGAAAAGTAGCAAACGCAACACTGCACCTGGTGGGGTCCAGCACTGTAGAAATCCCTGTCTGAAAGCTGGAGTTAGGCTCTCCTGTTGTATAAACTAAGTTCTTTGCAGAGGGAACTGTGCATTTCCTCGTCAATCACTGCCTTCTGGCAAGTGCTTAGCTTTCATTCCATGTCTGTTCACCATCGGTCCTGTCTTCAATTTATTCCATATAAATTGAGATGCTGTAATTGGACTTTTCCAAGTCTGCACAGCCTTGTCTTAAAGTACCCCAAGTGTCTTATCCAGGCTTCGATTACTCCTCTGATGGACTACAGGCATCCTGCTTGTTTGTTTATTAGGCAGCTTCTTATCTCTGCTGTAGTCTTAAGAAACTCCATCATTTCAGTTGCACAGCTCCAGTAATTAGGCTTCCTGCTTTTCAGGTCTGGCTGGTGCTACCTTAGCCTACATAAAGCGAGCAGAAGAAAGAGGTCTAAGAAAGAAAATGTTACCACTGGTAATGGTCAATAGTATAAGATAAGAACCCTGGTCATACATGTTGGATGCTGAATCCTGTAAAGCTGGGGTGTTGAGCGGACCAAAAAGGTGCTAACACAGGGCCAGAGACTGAAAAGATGAATAAGATGAGATAGGTCACTTTTTCACAAAAACTGCTTATTGCCTTTTTCCATTGTCAACCCATAGCAGTTACATATTCACTGGGAAGATGAGTTTGACTTGGGGTTGCAGATATATGCCTGAATCTTCATCAAATGGCAACATGTGCCTAACAGGCTGCTAAAGTACAAATATTCTGATTTTTCACCTGCAATAATACCTGAAGTTAGAAGAAGATTGAGGATTTATAAATGACATTTATCCCCTGGAGAAGGGAGCCTGACTTGAATGTATTTGAAGGCACTGCAAATTAGAAATGTTTTAATCATGTATTCCCACTGGTGAGCACACATAACAGCAACAAATATTTATCCAGATGGATGAACACAAGAATGAGTTTCGGCCTTAAGCTGTCACTGCTCCCAGCCAGTCACATATTTCACTGGTGGGTCTTGCTGACACGCCGTCTTCCTTGCTGAGAGCATCGGGGTGTCTCCAGCTGCTTGCCAGCCCTTCCCTCTTTTCACTGGGCTGCTCCCAGTCACTCGTCAGGCGGTGCCAAGTCCATCGGCCACCGGAGCCGGTCCATCTGCTAGCCTTTCACAGGGGAACAATCTGGGACTCTTTTTCTGGAGGTCGGCAGTACTGCCAGGATCTTGTACAATGTGATGTGCTACGGGCACTACAGGAGCCTGACAAGAGGTTAAATCAGACACTTGCCTGGCACCGTTTTGATTACTCAACAGGACAGTGCAGGGTACTGCCTGGTGGTGCTGCTGCTCATTTAGCTGCCCTTAAACGTTGTTCAGACAGGAAGGAGTTTTAATAAATTATTGCCGAGCAAGGAGCATGGATATAGTGCTGTGTCATAGAACAGGACATTTGAAAACTAATTTCAGTCTTTCTGGGTCACAGTTCAGCTTCTTTCCTTTGAACTCCTGAGGGGAAATTCAATCTATGCTCAGTGTTAAGGGTTGGGTTTTTTTTTTTCCCTTTGGCAGAGCCTTGAATGCCTTCATTTTTCAAATAGAGAGGCTGATCCCATAACTCAGATGAGGAAGCTGCCTCACAGGCATGACACAGATCAGCAGGGGAAACTGGCCTTTATGTGCAGGGTCTGAGACCCAAAAAGTGTGACTTGCATGCTTAGCTTCTGTCCTCTTGACAAGTAACTGGTTTCTGTAGTAAGATTAACTAAAGCTGTTGTCATTTTAAGGCTAAATCATGAAAAAGTCTGGAAGAAGGCAGATGAAGTTCAGTTGTCAAAAATGCAATGAGGTGTTATGGAAGGGCTTTCTGAGGATGATCATATTAGCAGCAAAACTGCATCAGGGCTAAGTTGTCAGAGCAATTTCGGTGCAAGTTTTTAGTGACTGCTTTCCAGCTGCAAAAAAAAATGCACGTGCACTAGCAAGCTTTTTCAGGCCCAGAAAACCAGACACTTAAAATTGACTGCGAGTTATGTAGTTATGGATGAAGCTATACAGGCACAAAATGTTTCCTTCAACTCATTATTCATGCAGAGAGTAGAGACCATGGGTACCTGTTGAGCTTTCTCACTTGAGAGTCGCAGGAGACACTGTCTGTGACAGGCGATGCTAGAGGTGCTCTACCCAGCCGTTCTCCCTGCTCCAAAGCAAGACCGCTAGCTTTGGTGTGCAAACTAGTAGCTTTAAAAAACAAAACAAAACAAAAAAACCAAACAAAAAACACCACAACATCAGCTGCATAATTCAGAGCGCTCTCCATTACTGACCTCTCTGTAATGTGCCTCAGAAGGACTGGCAGGGCATGGGGCCGCAAACACCTGAAAACCAAGAGGGCTGGGAACAGCCCTGGCATTGCTGGCTGGAGGGGATGGCTGTTTGTACACGGCAGCGGCCAAACGTGCTCCGTGCAGCTTGTCCCCTGGCAGGCACGGCAGTGGCCCTGCGTCTTAGCCTTTCTCTGGGTTTACTGCTTTGCACATGAAATTAATAAGATTTGTCATAAAAAATATGCACATTGACCATCTGTGTTAATAATTGACTTAACGAGGATCTAACCGCCTCTAGCCCATCCCAGAGAAGTTAATTGAGGGGATTGTGTTTATAATCTGCCCTGAGAGTTCTAATCTTCTCTTCTGGCGCTGCCAAGCCACGGATTGATTGATTGATTTTGGTCTCTTGGAGCAAAATAACAACCTCCTGAGACAGACTTTGGCAGTTTCCCAAAGAGAAAGTACACGGCGTGGGGAACCAGGAAAAAAAAATATATAGGCAGCTTCATAGTGTCTAAATGTGGGTTGCTAAATCCTTTTTCCTAGAAAATGCAAACTAGTAGATGTCGAGCTCTTAAGTATGCTTCAGGTCCTATGAAAAAGCTGTTGTTGTTAGCAGGGAACTTGTGGTCTTTTTGTATAGATGATGGATGTCAAAGTTTTTTCTGAGAATTGGTGTGAGGAGGTTAAATGACAAATCAGGAGGTTATCCCTGCCTTTTGAGTGGTGGTAGGTGAGGTCTTACAGAGGTAACTCCCTCCTAGGTCTGGGGATCTCCTCTCCAGAGGAACTGCCCGACTACTTGGGCTACTGCATGAGGAGCAGGTCAGGGGCTGGCAAAACACGATTCTGGAGAGGGAAGGAGAGGTTACCCATATAGAAAGACTGCTGGAAACTGCCACTGCAACTGAAAAATGGAAAATTGCAGGAAAACATGCTGGAGAGCCTGTCAGGAGATCTAATTCTTGTGCCAAAGCCAGGCTAACTGCACCTAAGCTACATTTTGGTTAATACTTTTTATACCTAATAATTTTAAGCATAAGCTAATATACTTGCTCTGTTCAATATCTTGTCCATTTTGAAATGGCAGATTACTTCCCTGAAAAAATCCTAGTTCTTTCCTGTGGACAACTAGTGTATGATGTAGGTTCTGATCCCATAAAGCTGGGCATGTACTTTTTCTGTTCAGTGGGCAATCTTCCCTAGGATTCAAAGCAATACATTTATTGCACCCAGTGTTTTCAGACACAGGCAGCAGCATCCACATTGGTACAATAAAACATTTCTTCTGGGTGAACAGGCCACATCCATAGACTGCTTCTTTCCCTTTTTGATTTCATATATGGGTTGTTAAACGTTTCTACTGTTCAAACCACTGAACTACATATGAATTTTCTTTGAACTTGCATTTCTTTCATTATCTACCTTGCTCTCTTCAGCTTCCCGGGAACCAGAGCCAGTACAAAGCAGGAAGCCTGCCAGGGAAGTCCAATATCTGAGGGTGATATGAGATTACAGCCCAAATCTAATAAGGATAGATTAGTTTTATTTCCCATTTAGCCACGAGCGTTGCTGGTAGAACAAGATATTAAATCAGACTTCTAAAATTGTACCTGTACTCTGAGCAGCTGGTCAGCTGTACTGATTCCGAGCCCCAGTACTTTCTCTTGCATCCTGAAAGACCCGGCCAAGACTTTCCAGAAGCGCTGCAAGCCAAATGCGTCTCTGGTGTATTCAGGTAAATCACTGAAATGAGCCTGAAATTATTTTGATCCAGCCTCCTGCAAACAGATCTATGGTGCTTCTAAACCTGTTTTTTCATGCAGCTCTGTGGTGGGCTTTTTTTCCTACTTGACAAGCTCTTTGCTGCACGTAGCATCTGTTAGAGAAATACGCCATGTGAGCCAGTGCAATTTTAAAGGGAGAAAGGATGACTGGTAATGGTTGCGGCTGCCTTAGTTTGCATGATGTTTGCTGCTTCGGCTGCTGTGCAGCTGAGCAGGGGGTAGGGGAGGGAGGTGTCCTCTGGAGAGTCTGATTCACAACAAGCCAACTTGGTTCAGTTCTGTAATGAGAGATTTTTCCTTATTTGCAATTAAAATGTCAAACAACGTTAGAAGTATTTGATTTGTGCTCAGTCACAGTGCAATTCTCCAGCTTACTGACTTTAAGGAAAGTCTTGCAAGATGCTTCTTTCTTTTTTTAAATCTAATTACAGTAACAGACTGAAATTAATTTACTGAATCATTGATTTTCCAGGGGGCAGAAGGTGGCTTCAGCCTTTTGGGAAACAAGACTTGGGGAACACAAGCAGCTTCCCCTGTCTACACGGTGGTGCTTTTTGGGGGGACACACAGTCTGGAAGCGTCCAGGTGCCACTCATCGATTTGGGCAGTGCTCCGGTTAGGCCCTTAAACCCACTCAGCCGCTACATACTCATTTTGAAAATGGAGGCAATCATGCAAAATAGAAGTTAACTGCTCTGGTAGAGGTCTGAAATTGTTTCATTGCCATTAGCAGCATTGCTAAGCTTAATCAGCTGTGGAGAAGTTAAAGCATAACCTCGTTTCAGGCGGGAGGAAGAGCGGTGTTCGTTTGAGCGGTGCCTGTGTGTCGGTGGGTCACGAGCAGGATCCCGGGAGCGGGTAGGTCACGCATCAGCGGCTGGCATGGAAATAGTGTCTAGGACAAGGCGTCGAACAGGGAGGAGGGCTGGAGGAGGTGACTGCCAACCTACTCTTGGTTCGTAACCAAAATTCCAGTCCAGGTGACACTCGGGGATGATTTTCGTGACGTGATTGTGCCTCCTCCACTTTGGACAATTGACATGTCATCAGTGACTCTTTTACACCTCCGCTAGCTGGGATACGATGTTTCACTGAAACAAGAAGCAGTGTTGCAGGCCCTTCCTAGTATTGCTTCAGGAGGTCACAGACTCAGCTAGAAACTGAACATCTATTTTACACAGTCAGTGACCCTTACAAACCAACAAAAAGCTAGAAATCTTTAATTTTAGTGGTGGTTGAAACTTTAGCAATTCATATTGAATGCTGAAAGAGGTGTTATCTGTTGACATCTGTCTTAGTTCCTGATCCTTTTCTTCAGCTACTTGGCCAAGAGTGCTCTGGAAGGAGACTGGGGTTCAGCGCATGTTGCCGCACTAAGAAGTCCTCGCAGGCTCCTTAGCGCAGGTTCACATTATGCCTTGGAGGACGGAGTGAACCAAAAAGATCCACATCTGAAGTAGGTAAATGTTACTCTGCTTATGATCTGGAAAATATCATTATGCAGAAACATCCCAGAAGTTTCCTATTCTCCATTTTGCCTTCCAGCTACTCCTGTGCTGTATCCAACACATTAACTGCAGGCAGTTAACTCTATTGAGATACCTAGATTTAGGAATGTATTTGCCCTATGCTGGCCTCGTATGAGGTGCACTCAGCTCGGTGTTGCTTCCTGGGGGTGACCCTCCCTCTTTCCAGGACTGGGGTGAGGTGTCCTGCTCTGTAAGGCTCCAGGTTAAAGCACCTCCAGAGTCCAAACACGGGCTCCGCTAAGGTACAGTTTCTTCTCTGCAGAGTCAGGCTCATCATGAAAAACCACCTCTGCTTTGCTTTTCTCATTTGTACTTCACCACCTCTTCTAAAGGGACACAGAATTAGAGTGTAGCGTACAATTTAGTAGATGATGGATGTGATGGGAGAGATATCTCACTTTGCCATGGTTGCTTCTGACAAGCTGATACCATGAAAGATATTTATAGGGCTACAAAGATACCAGGTGCAAACAAACTTACTAACGTCTGATGCTTTCAAAGTATTCTGTCAAAAAAAAAAAAGATTCCAAGTGATGGTTCTCAATGTCACTCTAACTTGGCCTTTTATTGCTGTAATTTATTTGATTTTTTTTTATATGTATAATGAAAAGGCAGCTGCTGCCCTCAAATTGTCACTGCTACTGTATCTGAAGTTAACTTTCACACCTTTAATCTTTTCTATTTGATGTATTTCTTCAGTGGTGAATTCTAACCAGTCTGCTGTGTTGAGCTCTGGCCAGGCGGCTGTGTGTCTGCTAGAAGGTATTTGCATACAATAGTATGGAGGAATTTAAATTAATCAGGGAAGAAAATCCATTAGAGATAGTCTGCACAGTAAAATGAGCTGTACAACCCATCTAGGTTTACAGCACTTTGGATGTGAACCTAAGCTTTTCATTTCTGATAGAGTGGTCTGTTGCTTGTCTTGATAACTCCCTTTTTCATGCAGACCTCAAGATAAAGCCCCACAAGCTGTGTTTATGAAAAGCCCTTTCTCAAGCAGGCTCCTGTTCTCTCTTGCTGGCGTGATTCATGAAAGCTGCTCCAAGCATTGTCTCTGAAGCTCCTGCCAAAGTGACCAGGGGATGACATGGCCCTTCTGGGAGGCTTCAGTGGAAACCTCAGCCTCGTAGTCTAACATGAGCAGATGTTTTGCGGCACCCCCAGTGGCTTACCCTTTCCTAACAAGTGCCTTTTTTAAAGCTATGGGTGCCATTACATTTTGTTACGCAGTTACTAACCTACTTAGAAACATTCTCTTACAAAACATAGAAGATGAGATGTACGAGTGAAAAGTCTTTAGTTGATGCTGTGCAAAACTGGGGGGGAAGCACAGTTTGCGCTGTAGCCAGAAAAGAGAAAGCAACCCAAGAAAGCAGGGCTGGTCTCGCATGCGCCTTCCATTTCATTTTGAAAATAATAACTCTGTAGAGTCTAATAACTCTGTAGAGTCTTTAAATTTTTTTTTGGAAATGGCTGGCTGGCTTTCACACAGTGGTTTTTCATTGGTGTGTAGCTTTTGGGTCAACGTGCTTTCTATTTGTTTTGGTTTGTTCATTGGTTGCACTTTTTATACTCTGCTTTTTCAGTAACTCGCACTTTGCACAATGTAATGTTCAACAGCTTACCCTGATGGACCACCATTGATCAGGAATGGCATTAAACGGGAGCAGAGGACCACAGGGACCTGCGGCTGGAATGCCAGAGAAGGTGAGGGAGCTGATTCTCTTCCATTTATCCCCAAATGTACATTTGCTCTGAAACATGAACTGTAAGTTAAGCCTTCTAATTAGAAAAACTGCTGGCAGCTTTTGCAGTCCCTTTCTTACATCACAAAAACGGAGAGTCAGAGATGTGCACACAGAGGAACTCGGCACTAGATCACTCCCTGGGATCCCCCTGCTTTCCCAAAAGGCGCCATGTTGCTTTATCTGAAAGGCTTTGTAAACATGGAGTGGTCACAGGGAGATTTTTCCCACAGTCAGCAAGCAGAGAGCATTTAAGGGCTGCAGTCCTTGCCTATCCATTCATTTTGACTTGTAGTCTCAGGTGAGGCTGCTTAAAAGCAAGTTCCCTGCTTACAAAGCGAAGAAAGCAATATTTACCAGTGGGATGAGCAAAAGGCATAATTAAAGAGCCATCGTCCGGCTGGATTTGGCCCCAAAATATCTGTAGGACATAATGGCAAATAAAACATTTGTAGAAAGGGCCGTCTTGGATTCTGCTAGCGCTGGCACAGGGAGCAGCGGCAGCGGAGCTGGGGAGGGCGGTGGAGCAGCCCCGGCGCCAGGGCAGGCGGGACCTGAGCAGGGAGGCGGCCGGGGCTGAGCTGTTTGCGGTTTTCTCCCATACTCAGAGCTGTCAGTGAGGGAGTTGGGATGAAAAGTCCATTCAGATTTTTAAACATCTTTCAGCTGGAAAAATTGCTGTTGAGAGAGAAGCGTGTACACCTTGCAATGATGCTTAAACACCCCAGCCAAAACCAGGGCTGCGTTATGTCAAACGCAGCGTGTGGACATACGCGTGTAGCCGTGAGGGAGGAGGAGGAGGAGGAGGAGGAGGAAGCGGAGTGAGAAACCCCCTTCTTGTGCCTCCTCCATGCAGAAGAGGCAGTGCTGCAAGCAGGAGAGAGGCATGAGAGCTAAGGGTGGGAAGGGGAGATGGAGGACACAGGGGGTCACTGAAAAAGCCCAGTGGGGATCCCACCACCCCCTCAGTACCCTGTTCCCTGCCACGCTGCCCCTGCCGCAGCCCGTGCCACCCACTCGTCCGCCCCTCCGTGAGGTGCCGTGGCCAAAGTTGCCTGCCAGCTACAGAGTCATTAGTACGGTTTCCAAAGAAGTTCAAAACCAAAACACTATGACAACGTGGCAGTTTCTGTGCCAAGCGCCAAGCGAACTTGAAAGGTTAGTATAGTCTTTAATGAAATTCCTGCTTCAAAGTCTCCATCTCTTTTTCACCGGGGACCAGCGCTTTCTTTAAGCAATGTTTAGAGGACACCAGTCTGCAAGGGTAATCATCCTCGCCTCTGGCAGGAAGAGCTCGCGCACTAGCATTTCTGAAAAGGCTCTCTTTGTGAATAATTGAATTTGTCTCTGGAGTTCAAGATTTCTTTTTCTGTGGGGCTGACTGCAGCTCTGCTTCTTCCTTAGGTGCAGCTTACTGTAATTGAGGCAGAAGAATTGCATTGCAGTCGAGGGTTTTGTAAGCGTGACGCATAATAGGGGTGATCGCCACAGAAAGAGTAATTTCTAGTGTTCAAAATGCCTCCTCCAGTGGTGAATGGAGCTGCAGAAAATAATTAGAGGACCCCCCACTGCTACCCCCACTCTCACCCAATGGAAAAAAAATTAATGTCACATGAGGCAGCAGAGGTGTCTTTGAGCAGCGGGCAGAGCCCTGCGCTGCAGCTCACTGCTGGGACCCCATCCTGGGCGATACTCAGAGACCACCAGTGCATTCCAGTGCTGCCACCACCTGGGACACAGGGGAGGACCAGCCAGGCCAACTGCTTGTCCAGCCCGAAAGAAAATGTTGAGGTTCATGTATTCCCTGACAACGTGTATGTCTTGCCTGGGCAGAGCTGCTTTTCCTTTTAAACCTCCCAGCCTTGCAATGGTTTCTGGGTCTCTCTGGAAAGGCACACAGAGCGTGATGGAAAAACCTGCGCATCCCAACTCTGAGAAAAACATCCCTGCAGCTGCCCCACCAAGGAAAAGCCCATTACAGATATGTCCTCCCTCCAGCTACGCATGAAGCTCACTGCCCCTGGGCATGTGTCAGTACCTCTTCTCATCCCCGCCATCCATAACCCGGTGTGTAACATCCCACCGCGGCACCTACCAAGCTGCCTGTGAGTAACTTTTTGGGAAAGGGGGGGAGGGCAGGGGGAGGAACCTCTCATAATAATCCGCACTGCTGTGAGCAGGACCTCGTGTCCGGCTCCAGGGAAGAGATGGCTCCCTGCCAATAGGCTGAGATAAGTGGCGTGTCTCAGAAGTGGTTTTTGATGCTGTATGCAAAGGCAGGGCTTGACTGTTCACGCACATCAATATGTCAGCAGCAGAGTGAATGACTATTTCAAGACTTTGGGCTTAAGGTAGGAATTGGGGCAAAACACAGCTCTGAAATGAACAAAAATCCATTGAGCTGGGAAGCTTCTTTCTTGTCTTTCGTCACTGAGCTCAGCAACAGCACTGGGTGGCTGCACTCAGCCAACACAATGCGACATGGCAGCAGTATATTTTTAGGATGTTATTTTAGGGGGGGAAACAAATTTTAAGGGCAAGACATAGTGATCTAGTAACACAAACAAGCTGCTCGGGGATTTCTGTGGCTATTGAATATATCACAGAGCTCTTGGGCTGTCTTGTCAAACTGTGATGTGTGTTTCAGATCAATAAAAATGCTCATTTGAGACTTTTTCCCCCCTGTGTTACATAAAATACGTTCTCTCATGGTACAAAGCTTATATGAACTGATCAGCAGGAGAAGCTAAGGTAACTGCACTCATGAATGAAAGCCCAAATTCTAAACTGAAGTCCAATTTTCTTGGACTCTAGAATCTGCAGATAATCTCCGGGTTCTTTGTGGTCTCCACTCTAAACTGGAAACCAGAGCGTACATCTTTAATATTTTTACTCTGTACTGTGGCTGTCAATTACAATGGTTTGAATATTCTGTTCATCTTCAACTTCAGGACTTGATCCTCCAAGACAGATCTTTCTCTACCAGGCTTCTGAGCAGCAAGCAGAGATTTCATCCCCAGAGACACTTCCCTTAGCAGTAATCTGGGCATCCAGTGTATTTACCACAACTGCTTTTAGTGCATTTCCTCAGGTAGAGGAACAATGAAAACAAAAAAGGAACCGTGCAGCAGCATTTATCCTCCAAGACATGTCTCGAGGCCTGACCATAGCCTGGCCAGCACTATTAGTTGTTCCAGCTGGAGACCTTAGCCTGCTTAAACGTGCTACCAAAAGGTTGCATATGCACAAATTAGGGAAGTGGTATAGATGTTTGCACCTGGTAGCGCATAAAATAGGGAAATGACCAGTGAGGTCTGTCTTTTTTACCTTGAACCCTGTGCCTTGCATGCTGGAGCTATGGGGAGCTCCATGGTCAGCAAAAGTAGACGGTTGGGAAGGAAACAAAAAACATTTGTGAAGAAAATGGTAGGTAGTAGCTGGCAGTTTCCACAGGCCTTGCCTGAGCAGCAGAGAGGGGTGCCATAAAAGAAAAAGGCTGACAAAGGCACCCAGGCCCTCTAGAAACTGTTTCAGAAAAGACATGCCAGGACACGGACCACCCAAGGATGGACCAGCCACCGGAGGGAGGGCACTGCTGGTGGAGAGAGATGCCTGTTTAAGGGACTGCGCTTTCTCTGCCCTGGTGGGTGGGCTGTAATCATCTCTCTCCCAAAGTCCAAAGGTTGGGTCATCCTCGGGCCCCTGGCGAGGGAGCTATTGGGGCAACCAGACTCTTGCCCACCTGTGCTTCCAAACACCCATCCCACATCGGGGACAACCAGCAGATAACGTATGTCCACGCTGTGTACATGAGGTGTCCTGCCCTGCTCTTTTGATTTTGGGGAAACAAGTGTGATAAGCAAGAACTCAAATCTGTTTCTTTCTGAAAAGCTGCCAACAGCAGGTCCGATTTGCATTAGACCTCTCTGCAATGAGATGCTTTGCTGACAGGTGTATGCCTAATTTACGGAAATGCAGTGTGCTTCGAGGACAGTTCAGAAGGATTTACAGGTGACCTGCAATAAAGACAGGTCATGGAACTGGCAGGAACCACACGCTTCTGCCTGAGGGTGCTGCCATTACCAAAGCTACCAGCTGAACGTAGTCGGGTATGGAGATTAACACCACCAAGTGATGTTGTCATGTGTGATGCTCTAATTCTTCATCCTGCAGAAAATAATTAATGATCTCTTCTCAAGTGAAAAACAAACAAACAAAAAATAATCTGGAATATTCCGAATTCACTCTAATTAAGGGAGATTGGTTCTGTTATCTTGCTGTTTTCTTAAAAGATAGTGAGTGTAAAGAGTCTGGAAATAGTATATTTTAGTTATTTTAGAAAAACCTGTTAAGGAAATGAAGCAGAGGGGAAAAAAAAGTCAGCTTTTTTGTATGCTATGTACTAGATATTCAACTTTAGTCATCTGACAAATTTTCAAGAGAGTTTAACCCAGTAAAATGCTTACTCTGAGTTTATCTGAAAAGATAAAGGGGAAAAAACCCCAATAGTTTTGAAGATGGGCCTGCAGTATAGGTAGTGTTTTCAACATAAAGATTTCACAAGATGTGCTAAGTTTATTGCTCTGGCAGGAAACTGAGGCTTTCACATTTAATGAAGCGTTCTTTGAAGTCACGCTAAAATGATGAGCGTGCCTGTGTTGCACATCTGCCTGTCTGCACAGGGCAGACCGTTTCGACTTCCTTTTCTGAGACACTGCCGGGAGCAGGCCAAGAGAAGGATGTATTTACCAAAACTTCATCAAGTGAAGATGGAAAAAAGGTGGCTCTTCTCCCTCTTTTGCTTGCTCTTGGCGCCCAGCGTTGCAGGTAAGCGTGTCAGCGGGACGCCTTGACTCAGCTTATTACAGGGGGTGGTGAGGGGCAGGGTGGTACGTGCAGGCTGGGCTTAGTGTGTCTCACCAGGGCGAGCTGTAGCTACTAGTAACGATTTTCTGTTTCCTGACAACTTTCTAATAACCCTAGTAAATAACGCACAGCTAGTAAGGAATAAATGGCTTGTGCTGACTAGCAGATTAGTTTATTTAAAATGCCTGAACTGTTTTCACCAGAATAATCACTGAGGTGAGCTCACTTGTGTTTAGGGCAACATGTGTTCATCTCCAATGGGCAAAAAGGAAAACTGCTTTCAAGGAGCAAATAAAAAATACCTCTCTCACACACACACTTACCTGTGTATGCAGAGAGAGAAAGAGTTGAAACATTTAAAGGCAAGGATAAATTGTACAGCTGCAACCCCTTAAATAGATTCTTCCTCTTCCCCACCCAGCCCTACGTGCTGTGTTAAAGGCTTGAGAAACAAGTTTGTCACTGGGAGTAAAAGTTTCAGAAAAGTTGAATAAGGAGAACTGCATCCCCATCAGAGGGAGTTTAAACCAAAAACGACCTGAGGGAAACCAAGGAAAAAACTGATGGTCACAACCCTCTCCCCCTCCCCCAACAGGCTGACCATGCTGAATCCAGGAGTACTTGTTACTAGCTAGGAAGAAGAATTTTGTAGCATATGACTTTTTCCAGTTAAGAAAGGAAGAAGTTCATGTATTTGACTGGCATGGCAAGATGCAACTCAAAATCTGGCACAGACTCTTCCTATTTTTTACATCAGTGAGGCAAACTGGATTTTAAAAGTAAGGAAAACATTTCATAAATGTATTCATAGAAAATAAAAGTTCTCAAATGCACATAAAGAACTAGAAACCTTAAGACATGCTCATGCAGGAAAGCAATACTATTTAGGGAAAAACAGGACATGTTTTTTCCCGAGGATGAAATCCTCACTGAAGTCACTTAGAGATGAAAGTGGACACCACCATGCCCTTTGTGGACATCAGACATCTAAATGTCTGGGAGTTACTCTATTAAATTTCAAATGGAGCACCAGTATGGGCTAATGGGCAGCATTTGATTTGGAAAAATAAAGTTGGTATAAAATGAGACTAATTATATTGAGATGCTAACAAAAAGTTAAGAACACTTTTGCATGCAAGAGTTTCAGTTAAAATAACCTGAAGTGCTAGGCTACTAATAAACAACACAAATTAAAATGTTGTTTCTGCATAGGTAACTTTTTCATCTCAGTATAAAATACTCAGGTAATTCTTGACAGGCATTCTTTACATGGTTCTCTGACCTGATACAGCATCAGTATGAATATGAGAGTTAACTTGCTAGGTGTCCCTTGCCTGCTAATCTGATCGCGAGATTTTTAATCACTTTTTACTTAACTTTTACTGATGCAAAACTTGCAGTGAAATCAGGGAGCCTTTGCTATAACAAGCTCCTTGGACTGACAGAAATAATTTTCAGTAATGTTTCTCACAGTACTTGTCACTCAGGCTTATTTTTATTTACCCTCTTACGTCATCCCATCTCTTGGAAGTCAATTAAAAGATGAACAGAACATGCACAGCATTAAAAAACAGAGATTAATGTTTGCCATGGCCATTCAGTAGCTTTGTTCTCCATGTAACTAGTCTCGACATGTTCATGTCACACTTCAGTGGTTAGGTACCCAATCTCAGCCAGCTCTGCGGGGATGTGGGACTCTGCCCTTCTTCTTCTTCTTCCCTGTCAAACCGGAGCTGCGGAAGTGTCGGGTCCCTGTCTCGCTCCCAGCCGAGCTGTCAGAGCCAGGGCACGCCACCCCTCCGGCGGGCACTGTCGAGGCTGCCTGGCCCCTGGCACGGCATCCCCTGGCTCGGGTGCTGGGGAGCCTTGTACCACATGGCAGAGCAGACATCAAAGCAAAGAAACTGGTACCCACGTTTTTTCAAGTAAAGAAAGTGAGCAGCGTGTGCTTGCTGCCGTGGGGAGTCAGCAGTACGGCTGGCGGGACTGCGGGGCAGGTTCCCAAAGCAAATTTACAGTGATGTTTTGATACGCGGGGAGGATAAAATCCAATGGAGATGGGGAGCGACAAGTCCGTACCTAAGAACATCTGCACAAACTCATTTTTTTCTGGGGACCCGCATGCCCTTTTGAAAAAGGGCCTTTCTGTATATGGCTCTGTGGGTGTGATTGATTACTTGTCTCACTAAGACTCCCCCATCCATAAATTCTTCATCTCCTTGAGCCCGTCAGTGCCTTGCATACAGGGTTTTGGGGAGGGAGAAAGGGAGAGAAATCAATTTTACTACAGCAGCAGCAAAACCGAGCAGTACAGGCTCCTGTTGAAAGTCCTTTCATTTCGCCCACCCATTACTCCTTTATATGGCACACTAAGGACTGCCAACATGTTTTATGAAATTAATTGAGGAAAAAACCATACATACCAGGGCAGCTCGCTCTGATACTGAAATGGACACTTGTTTAGGCCATATAGGAGCTGTTTAATAACATGGAGGTAAAAGAATAGCTATTTCTGTTGAAGCAGCAAAGGCAATGGGCAGGGGGTACAGTGCAGGGCAGAATTAGCCAGCAGGGATAACTCATTTGTTGTTGCAAAAAGAACTGGGGAATAACTGGGCCCAGCTTCTGCTTTATTTGTATCACTTGAAAGGTTTCCGTTTTCACAGAGGCCCTCAGAGCCCCCATTTCTCTCCTGTGAGCGTGATGGGAGGTCCCCACCCTCTTCCAGACAAGTGCGCGTTTGCTCTCCCAGTTCTCTGTCTGCAGTCTGTACTGGTGGACATCTGCTGTAAAGCTCCTCGCTGGAAAGCCTGTCATTACAGTTGTAGGGTCTCCATAGTTGTCTGTGGCTAAGGCACCTGAACATGTCAAAGATGGCTTAGGAGAAAGCTTTGTTCAAATATGACACGCACTGAAAGCGGTCCCGTTTGTTTTTAAGGCCAGCCTGGAGAGGTCATTACAGAAGCAGAAGAGGTCCATGCTTTGCCGGGTGCTAACGTGACCCTGGTGTGCAGCTTCTCAAAACCACACAGCACCTACGTAATACAGACACAGTGGTCCAAGACTGATGACACCCAGCTTACCAGAATAGCTGTTTATCACCCCGTTTATGGCATCCATTACTTCACATTTCCTGAGGCTTCTTACAGCTTTTCGGCGTCCTTCAACACGAGGAAGTGCTGCAACTGGGACACTACAGAGGCTTTGTGTTCCCCCGATCCAAACGTCACATCTGAATGCAATTGGTGGGCTCTCCATCTGGAAAATCTTACTGTCTCCCTTAGTGGGCAGTACGAGTGCAGTTTTGCTACTTACCCATATGGGTCAAAGGCTGCAAAAATTCAACTTATTGTCAAGGCAGAAGGTGAGTGATTACAAATGAGATATTGCTTTTTCATTACAGGGGCGAGGGGGGGTGGAATATCGGGATAGATGACCATTTCTTAGTGATAGTGACTTGTTTGGGATTTGCAATTGTGCCACTGAATGCCCCTGTCTACACAGTTTCCTATTTACCAGCTGCTCTTTAGCTGTTGTTATCCAGCTCCTGATTAGGAAACTTTATTTATTTGGAGAAATATGAAGTTAGACAGATAGCAAGGAGAAAAGGTGGTGAGGTGGGCAGTTTCCACATTTCCATTTTGGAGAAACGTGATGCCTAAGAGACTGGGTCAGCGGCTCAGGATATGGTGGGACTGAGGATGCTGGATCTCCAAACCACACCGTGCTGTGGCTATGGACTTGCAGCACTGGGCACAGCATAACGCCTTTGACTGGTGGAGGCTGAGGGCTGGCATCTGCAGTGTGTGCTGGGTGTTAGCTCAATGGAGGAAGGTCCTGGAGTACTGCGTCCAGCTCTGGGGGCCCCAGTACAGGAGAGACATGGAGCTGTTGGAGCGAGTCCAGAGGAGGCCACGAAGCTGATCAGAGGGCTGGAGCACCTCTCCTGTGAGGACAGGCTGAGAGAGTTGGGGTTGTTCAGCCTGGAGAAAAGAAGGCTCCAGGGAGATCTAATTGCAGCTTTCCAATACCTGAGGGGGCCTACAGGAAAGCTGGAGAGGGACTGTTTATCAGGGGGTGTAGTGACAGGACAAGGGGTAATGGGTTTAAGCTGAAGGGGGGTCGATTTAGATCAGATGTTAGAAAGAAATTCTTTACTGTGAGGGTGGTGAGGCACTGGAACATGTTGCCCAGAGAGGTTGTGGATGCCCCCTCCCTGGAAGTGTTCAAGGCCAGGCTGGACGGGGCTTTGGGCAACGTGATCTAGTGGAGGGTGTCCCTGCCCATGGCAGGGGGGTTGGAAGTAGGTGATCTTTGAGGTCCCTTCCAACCCAAACCATTCCATGATTCTATGTGTGTCCCCACTGTCAAAAATGAACTGGAGCAAAGCAGGGGATTGCTTAGGATGATCACAGGAACAGAGACTTGGCTGCTTCTGTCCGCCAAAATGAAGCTGGAAAGCAACATGACTACTCTTGGTAAGTAAGCCTCAGGGGAGAGTATCCAGGGAGGATATTTAAATTATCCTGGCAAAGGAACAAATGGGTTTAAATAGGATGTGAATGAATTTGACTACAAATTAAACAATGGTGGCAACCATTAGTGCAGCAACTTCGGGAACAGCTGTTTAGTGCCAGCAGCGAGGGCAAAAGTCCAAACCGCCATGAAGATGGAGCTGGGCAGGGGTGTCGGGCAAGCTGAGCAGGCTTCTTGTTGTGCACTTGGGGACTGGATCTGATGACCCCAGAAACCTCTTCCTGATCCAGGTTTCTGTTAACAAGCCAAGAAGGATTAAAATAAATGCAACAAACCTGGCACGGTTTCAGTTCAGAGCTGCAAGGCCAGCGTGCTCGCCCTGCTCATGCCCAGGGCTGTAGATGCAGGTTCAAGGGTTAGAAGCAAGGTGGGTGCAGGTGACACAAGAGGTAGCAGAGGGCAGCAGCATGCATGAGCACCGCGCTCCCATCGCCTCTTTGGCCTGTGTCATGAGGCCAGACCAGTGGCAGGAGGGACATTGGTCCTCATGCTGGATCACATTGGTCCTGAAGCAGAAGGAGCCTTGACTCCATGGGGTCAGGGACAGGGCATGGCTCCTCAGCAGCTGCGGCAGTGGCCTCCGTCTGAAGCAGGCTGGCAACGTTGGACAAACAAATTCCGGGTCCTATGCAAGCCTTATACACAGGGACATTTAACCCCAGCTTCCCTCTCACTCCTTGATGGCCCCTGCATGGCTGTGGCTCCAAACATTTCGGTGCTGTTATCCCAGAGTCACATCTCAGGGGTGATCCAGCGGTGCCTTACTGCCCTGATGAACTTGTAAAGGTAAAATTGGAGCCAGCACCTCTGCATGTCCCATAGAGGATGGGTATGTTTAAACAGTACATGCGGGATAAATGTGTCAAGGACAAAGCTGCCGCTTTACCTGCTGTACAGGGGTGTGCTGCAGCAGCCTCCCCTTTGGGAATTTTCCTGCACCTCATGGGGCAGAGGGGCTGGATCAAGCGGAGAGCGGTGAGATACAAACAGCGCTGGTAGCCGCATGAAACCCTCCCATGCTTCTGTTCTTTGTGTGATTTTTCTCTGTTTCTTCCTTAATATAGTAATAGTGCTAATCAGGCATTGCTCCTTTTTTCTTGCTGGTGCCCTTAGTTGATATTAGCATGTTCAATGCCGTTATTGCTGTCTACATGTTAAACGCGGGCAGCTCTTGTTCATATCAGCATTATTGTGGCTTTTTTCAGCAACTGCATGATATAGCAAGCTGTGCTACTGCTTGCCAGAGAGAACTAAAAAAATTCAGTTTGCAACATACCTCTTGCAGATTTGTATTTTAAGGTAACCAGATCTTTTGCAACAAACTACTTCCATTCCAAAGAAGGCAAAAGACCTTAATCTAGCCTACGAGTGGGATGGAGAAGGGTGCTAGTCATTAATGAAGTACAGCTCCCCACTACATCAAAGTGAAGTGAATCCAGATGGATTCAACTTGCAGATACCGCAAAAAGCCCGCAGAGCAGCAGGCCTACATAGGAGTGACAAACAAGGAGAACCTTAGCCAACAGGCTGTTAATACACATGGGAATCAAAGACGGTGGGGGGGAGGGAGGGGGAAATAAGCAGCTGGGACACGTGACTGTGAGAACAGGCAGAGGCTGTTTACAGCCTGAGCTCGTGGGATGACTACTCGTCTTCGTACTTCTCGTATGCTGCACGACACTTTTGCATGGTAACTTGCCCCGGCAAAGTCTCCTGTGCAGTTTTCTTCTGGAGAAGCTATAGATTTGCTTCCTTTGCCCTTTCTTTATCCTTTCCACACTATCCAGTCTCTTTAGGGCTTGCGCACTCCGTGTCCTGCTGTGATAGCTGGGTCCTCAGCTGCTTCGCTCTGGTGGAGAGTGGAGACAAGCTGCTTCTGCTGCTGGGTCCCCTGGGCACCTCTCTGGGCGCTGCCTTTCGTCGCGTCCCTGTGGCACAGGCTGTGTGCTGGCACCGTCACCCTGTGCCTGGATGCCGGACGTAAAGGAAGTTACAGTCACCAGAAAGTCGCCACTGCCAAATAACCTAACAGTCTGGGACTGCTAGATAACCTCCCTCCCCTCGAGTTAATAAATAAATAAAATATACACCTATTCTGTCTCAATGCACAAGCCAGAGCTACCAGGGGAGCAAAGTTCAAGAGTTTCCCCGCGGTGTGTGCGGGTGCCTGCCGGCAGGGCAGAGGGAAGGCCGGGCTGCGCAGTACAGCTGCGGCAGTGGGGCCGGCCGGCACGACGGGCTGCACGGCGCTACCGCCGCCAGGCTGAGGGTCAGAGAGACCAGCGCTCACCAAAGCACTCGTAGCATCTCCTGGCCATCACCGCTGCTCTTCCTGTTTAAATGCATACATGCACGCAGACTTGACGTTTGGACCACGGCTGTGCTCTGTTGGGAGCATCCCTCTGCCCTTCCACAGGTGGGCTGGAGCCCTGGACTGGGAATGGGTAGGGTAGGAGCTGCCGAAATGCTTTTTGAAATAGATAACAAAGGAAAGAGTGACAAGCTTTCTGCTTCTGGTAGTGGGCAGGTTGGAGGATAACAAAAGGAGCACTTACACTGAAAAACGGGGTTAATCTTAACCTGCCTGACATGCTGAAGACCTTGCTTAGTGAAAAGACAGTCTGCGGATATCTTCAGAGCAAAGGAAACACAGGTGCACAAAATCGATGTGAAGGTTTATTGCCGCAGAAAAAAGATTGTAAGAGAAAAATTGAAGCTTCAAATTATTCTCGGCTCCAAAAGGAGACATCTTGATCCTGCAGTTAAGCAAAGGTTTTTACAAATTGCCCAAAAATTCAGATAAAGCCATGAATTAGAGTCATGAAACTGCATCCAGGCTTTCACTTAACAAATGTGTCTATGGGTAATGATTGAAAATTACAGTTCCCTTTTAATCAAAAAAGTGCCTGTTCCTTGAACAGAAGACTAGTCAGCAATGGTTTTTAAAGCACAATGAACATCATGTTTCTGATTTTCTTTCTTGGGCTTTTTTGTTGTTGTTGCGATGACAAAAGAGGAGCAGCACTACGTGAAGGAAGTGTGGTTAAACCAGACTTTAGAAATTCCATGCATTCAGGACACGACCTCAGAAAATTTGTCCAATTATCCTTTGAAATGGCTAGTGGTAAGTATTTTTCATCTTGGGTATAAATTTCAGAAGGGACTACAGGGTATTTCTGCAGATTGATATAGAAATGTTAGACTTTACTGTCCTGCAGAATCTGCTAAACAAAAGGTATCGGTCGTGTTGGACTGTGATAATAAAGAGAAAAAGTACAAACATGGTTTTGTGACATAGACACCACAAACAATAGCTGTTAAAGAAACAAAGAAGGAAAATTCCATCTTGATTGCTTTTAATTTTCCAGGAGTACATGTAGAACAGATCCGTGGAAAGTGGCAAAGAACTTAGTGAATGTAACAGAAATAAAATATTCCGTGTTGAATTTCTCAGGGATTTTTGCTGTAGTGAAGCTTTAGTATCTATGAAAAATACACAGTTACTGCGTAGCATAGTGAGATATCAGGACACTGAAACAGAAAAATGGGGCTGACTAATGTTTTTGGTTTTGTTAACCTCTGTATCACAGATGCACGACAAAGACGCGCAAACCCAGTTATCTAGCTAACCACATAAAAGCTATTTTTAAGTAATTTGCTGTGAGATATAAAGCTCGTTATATTTTTGTACTGCATCTCACTTTCTGGATAAATATTTGTATGCACGTTTTAGTGTAACCTTTTCGCATTAATTTTAGTATGTAGAGATATGTATCAGCCAGCAGTGTCCTTGAGCTTTGCCTGTTAATTTCTATGTATTGCCACTGAGGGGCTGTAACTGTTGAGGGTTTTCTTAAAGGTGATTTTCAAATATTTTAGATTTTTTAGTCTTTTGTCCCAGCTCATTATCTATTTGGATCTCCCCTTTGCAGTGCATTCTTAATATTAAAATTCTTAAAATTTTTGCAGGGAACATCCTTGTCCTTACTACTTTTTAGTATTGCTTGTTCACTCTACAAATCAACAGAGGAAGGGGAAAAAAAACCCCAAAGGTCAGCACAATGACATATGTGGGTTGCTATATGTCCTTCAGCGTATAGCTTGCAAATATGTACCGAGGCACAGATGTCCAGGATGTACTAGCTGCACCTATATCTAAGGGTGGACAGCACTCAGCCATTAAGAGAAGATGACTTCTAGCTACTATTAACAGGTTCTTGCTATTTAAAATCTAAAAGAGCATGGATTTTCTTGCAATTTCAGTCATGTTTAATATGTATAGGATGTTCAGCACAACTTAAAGATTGCTGCCGTAAGAAAGCAGCTCAGTTGCCCTCTCTGCAAGCTACAGAGACCAGGACTCACAAGGCACAGCTATTTACTCCATAGTTTATTGGTAAGATGATGACCACTATTGGTTTTGAAGTTCTGGGAGAGAACGTATTTGGAAAAAAATAGATGTTGCAAATGTCCACTTACTACTATGCAATGCTAGGGGTGCAAGGGAAGATTTTTGTAGTGGGAATAGAGCTGGTCTACAAAAATATTTGGGGAGGGTGGTGGTGTTTGTCTGGTCTTCACGCATTGTGTGGGTTGCTCTTTTCACAGGGGGAAAGTGGCAGGAAAGAGGAACTTGTGACCAAGGAGCCCTCCTGCCCTGCAGCGTACAGGAACGGCAGCGCGCTCTACGGGCAAAGAGTCCGCCTGGGTTTGAATAACACTCTGATGATTTTCCCCACCAAAATCACAGATGATGGTAGGGTGTTTTCCTGCCACGTGACGTACCACCCGGAGAGAGTCCAGAAGAGCAGCACCACTGTGAGAGTATTCGGTAAGGGGCTTGTGCCAGCTGCCTGCTTACTTGCACTTGGAAAGGTGACGCTCTTGTCTGGTTCTGAAGGCAATAGCTTTTGAAATACACTGGCTTTTTTTATATACATATTTACATTTTTTTTTCAGCTGCAATGAGTTAAAATGTTAGTAAATAACCCCATAGTTCTTAAGAAGAATTTGAGGCCATTCCTTTAATTTCTGGTATCAAAAAACAGTGGATCCATTGCACATACATCAACACCACTGGCGTACACATTGCCACTATCTCACCCCAATGTGTGAGCTCATGTTGGCACTTTGCAGGTTACAGGTAAGCACCTTGGTCATCAAGATCTGTGTGCCCCACTTACAAAATGACCGTGCTGCCTGTGGTTAGGAAATCGTGGCCAAAATTTAGTAAGTAGCTAAAGCGGTTTGGAACTACCGTTGTTGCAAAGTCGCATCCTCGAAGGCATGTGATGTTCAACTGCTGCCAAAGGCTCTGGTTCTGAAAATGAGGTCCTGCCCGGGGGTCTCAAACTGGTCAGGAGCGACTGGGCCAATGTACTGCAAACGCATGGGCTGGCATGTCATGCTGGAAGCCTTCCTCTTCTTTAGTTACTTGCACTGTTCCCTTTCTAGTGGTTTAGGAGCTACTCTACAATCAGAGATACAACTGAATAAGAAAAATGCTGCCCATTGAAAACCAGGCTGTATTTTCTGCTTATAGAGCAGTGGGTCTGGAAAACATATTTCCAATGCTCCTAAAAGGAATGGGTGTTAAGCAGTGGGTCTGTCAACAGTCCCTTGAGTGTAGCTGCTTACCCGAGGAAACCCACAGCTTGGGGATGGCATGCTCATGAGAGGCTGATGCTCTGAATGCAAAGATTCAACAGGGAGCAGGAAGAAATAAAAAAAAAAAATAGAAAAGCAAAACCTATGTCTGGGGGATGTTGGTCACTGACGCAAGAGAAATAAAAATAGAAGTTAATGATCTGAAATTTCCTCTTGCGTTTGCATGATTCAGACATAGGTCTTACTTTTAAAAATCAACATTTGTCAAACAGCTACAGTGTTACCTGGGTAATCATACAAGTATACAAACATAATTGGACTCTCCCTCCCCTCCATCCCTGCTGATGTTCTCACCTTGGTTTGTGACTCTATTATCCTAAGAGGTTGCTTTATTTGGCTTATTCTCTGAATTACTGTGTCACGTACGGTTGTCTGTGCATGCACCCACATCAACCTATTAGTACAACAGGCGAGAGAGGCAAACAAGAGAAAGCAGCCGTGGCCCTGGTGGCGAACAGCCCGCGGTGCTCCCAGTAAGTGCTGGCTGGCTTCGGACCGCGGAGCTGTGCCATCAGGTGTCCTGAGGGCAGGGCTGGATGGAGCGGCACCCTGAGAGCTGGTTTGTGGTGGATGCTGAGGAAGGTCTCTCAGACCTCAGGCCAGTGCAGTCCAGACCTTGGAAGGAAGTGCGTTTTTGTGCTCTTAGCTCTTTCACGTCTGATATTTTGGAGGTAAAAATAACTATTTTGCATGCTGTCTCACTCTTTTCTGTTACCATTCACTGAAGTCACGCTGCTTGTGATTGCGTCATACCAGCTTTTTTCCATTTACCTCTCTCGTGCTGCGGTGGGAGGGGAGACCGAGAGCAGACGGTGCAGAGCCGCCCCTGCACCAGCCCACACACCCGGGCACTGGCAGGGCAGGAACTGGCAGAGAACGGGCAGAGACGGTGGCCAGAATAATCCAGCAATCTCCAGTTGACATCTGGTGACAGACAAACAGCCACTTCAGATAACAGCACCTCTCTTGTTCCTTGTGCCAAAGCTGACAAGGGAATGAAGAAATGAACATTTATGTCCTCCAAGCACCTAGCGCCTCAAATGGCCAGGGCAGAATCTGAAGCATGATAGTAAGCATATACAATGGCATCAGCACATTATTTTGGTTATATCTGTAGTCCTGGCCATTAGAAAGGATGTAGCTAGAGAACCAAGGCCAGCTGAAACCTGGGGAGATTTTCCCATCTCAGCAAGCCAGCATCCCCCCTTGTCACCCAAGCACTGGTGCAATTGAACCCCACGGGCTGGGTGGCATCAAAGAAGGGCAAGGGAGGGCACGCAGCTGGTGCACCATGGTGCGTAATGGGCAGGAGGAGGAGGAGGAAGAGAGGAAGGTACTGTCACCTGGGGAAAGCTCCTTGTGCAGGATCCCTCTGACAAATGCTTCAGGGCTAAACACAGCGGACACAGCCCAAGTCAGGGGCGGCACTGGTGCTTGCCCACAGATGCTTTAGGTGCCCCGAGTATGGCTGAGAGCTGGGCCGGAGAGGATGGGGAAGGCATGAACAAGTCTTTCAATGAAGTTGAGAGTCTTGACAGGTTGAGTCAAAACAGACATTCAATTGAGAGAGCTTTTTTTAAGAGCGTGCTTTTGGACTGAACTAGTTTAAAGTATTTCTTTTCTAGAATGGAGTTCTTTTAGATACAAGTTTCTGAGAAAATGTATGGCCTTTTCACATCTAACTTTGCCAAATATTGATTTCTCCTTTTTCTGTAAGAGTAAAAGCTCAGCAGCAGAAACTACTATACTAAATATTGAATTTCTGCTATACCCAAAACATTGGTAAATATCCTAGCAAGACAAATGAATGTCAAACTGTTAACAGGGGCTGAGATGTTAAATGGAAAAGATCTGTTAGATCATTCAGCACTGTGCTTGAGTGCTGCCTGCCAGAACAGTTACCCAGCAAACACGTCTTCTGAGAAAGCAGAGGACAGCATCCAATACAGATGTGGAAAAACATCCCCGTCCTCATCAAAAAACAAAGGGAAGAGCAGGCACTAGACTAGATGTTTTTAAGTCTCCCAGCCAACTTTTAACTGAGATTAGAAGATGCAGTTTACCAGACTCTTTCTTACATCTGAAAAAGTATGACTGACTTCTGCCAGCCCCACTACCATCTGTACAGTTTTGGCAAGGCAGAAACAAGGATGAAATCTCAAGACATTCATTTTCTGATAGGAGGAATCCACAAAAAAACCTCCAAAACCCCCAAAACCCAGAAGAAATATAAAAAAGGAAATTCCACCCAAAAAATGCTTTAAGTCCAGAAAACCATAAGGCCATGATAATTAGTTATAGGTCACTCCCAGGCATCATCCATCAGTAACACTAGGCAGAAAAGTGGACATTAGAAAAAAGAAGGCAGGAGAGTCCTTGGTGGATTCACTATATAAAACAACAGGCGAACTTGAGCAGTTCACCTCAGAGGCAAATGTAATGAAGTGAGGTCACCCTATACCAATTAACAGAATTGGGGGGGGGGGGATAAAAAAAAAAAAAGAAACAAAATTATCTTAATGGTAGAGATTAAAGTGAGGTTTAGGTTGGAAAGAGAAAGATTTATGGGTCTCCTAAGTAATCCTGGGGCTGCACTTGTTTCCAGTCCAGTTTTAAGGCTCAGAAAGGGCCAGAAGCACAATTCATCCAAGGCTTCTGAGATTTGCTGTATATTAGCGCTGTTTCAACAGTCCTTACTTAACAAGTCAGTTAATATTACTGCAAATCAGTGATCCCAATGGCTAATTTAGAAATGACAACTTAGAGAGGCTTATGGTATCTGGTAGCTTTTGTCTATGCAGTCAGACCGTGTACCTATACACCTAGAACCCACATGCTGCAAGAACAAAACACTTTTTCCATTTCTTGTGGATGTGGTCATCAGAAACCCACTGCTCGGATGCAAAGGTGAGCTCTGGGCTTCCTGGCAAGGCAGGAAGCGTCTGTGGTATGACACTGTCACACGTCTGCCCAGGCGACAGCACGTGGAAAGCTGGTACCCAAGATCGATGAATGTTTTGGGGATCGGTGAAAGCCTTTGCAGATGACTTTGGTTGGTAAACACCCAGAGGAACCAGCAACTAGAGAGTGTTTTATTTCAGCAGGCTTGGAAAGAGTGGCTCTGCTGCTGGAGCCGTGACTGCAGGGTGGTTTGAGCTCACTTCTCCAGCAAAGCCACCCAAGAGTAGTTTAGATAGGCAGTGAAATACATCACGGATCTCGTGGTAGTAGCTGCTGATATATGCTTGTAAACCACTTCCTTGACCTCAAATCGGAGCTGTGCAAGCTTTTATCTTGCTAGATGTGTGGGTGGACGTAGGATTCAATTTCCACTCTTTAAGAAACAAGGCTGTTAAGTCTCATTAGAAGCTGGTACTGTGACCTTCAGTATCCATTTCACTAATACATTTCTGTTTGCTTTCCAGCCTACCCTGAGATCTCTGTTAGCCTGCAGGAGGGCTCAGCTGGCACCTCTCAGAAGGTGAGTGATTTTGGAGCGAAGAGTGACATCCATGAGCGTCCCCATGCCACCCGAGCAGGGCCAGGCAGGCTAAGCTGAATCAGACAGAGAAGGGACCTCCAAACTGACCGAGCTCACAGGTCGACAAGCGAGTCAATGAGTTAATGCCAGCCATTCATGCCCTTTCTTCTCAGCGATTCCCATCCCCGCAGCAGCGAGCTGCTTCAGTGAGCACAAATTGGAGCTAGCTAAAAGCTTCTCCGTGGTGTGCGCAAAACCGGGTTTTGTGCTAGCCCTAAGGAAGGCTCCAGGACAGGATTGAGAGGCTGTGAGGAGCTCGTAGCATTGCAGGCGGCTGCGTTGATCCCTTTCCCTCCCCACCTGCCTGCAACCACCCGGCAGCCTCGAGCTGCCCTCTCCACGCTGCATAAAATCCCTCTGTGAAGAAAGCCACTCACTACCAGGATGCTGCTCCAAGGGGCCAGGCAGCGGCAGCCCCTGCCTGCCACACAGCCCCCCTGGGGACAGGGAGGAGCGGGTGCTGTGGGGGCAGTGCTTGGGGCACCGATGTTGCCTTGTATGTTGACAGAAAGGTGGTCATCTTGTCAGGCGTAATGCATCGTGCTCCAAGCAGAACTCAGCTGGAGCAATCAGATGCTGATGGAGAGGTTGGATCTAAGTCTGAGGGCCCCTATTTAGAGCTGAGCAGTTACACATGTGTTTGGGGGCCTCTGGTTTATCACCTGCTTGGCAATGGCAAAACCTAAAGAGAAAGTTTGCTGTGCTGTACTGCACTGGCTGTACTTGGCATGAAATTTATTTGTAGCCCATACAACTGACTAGCAAGCCACTCTGGCTACTAGCTATGACATTTTGCATCCTCTTGCATCCATCCAGATTGAAGCTTTTGATCTGTGAGCATCCCAAACTAAGAAAGTTTTCCTTGGAAACAGGATTTGTGGGCAGGCAGAACCTTGTATTAATCATATCCTCCTGTTATCAGACAAGCCATGAATCAGTTGGTTCTGCAAAACCAGTATAATTTTCCTGGTGACCTATTTCCAAGTGTTGTGCTGGACATTGCAAGCTTTTGTCTGCACTGTCCTTTTGAGCAGAGCAAGGGGTGCTGCTGTCACGAGACCAGGCAATAGAAACTCTTCCAAGAGCCTCTGTCCGTTCTTCACCTCCAAAAAAATACTGACCCCTTTCCTTCTCTTTTCCACTCTTTCTTGCAGGGTTTAAATCTACTTTGGATGTCAGATTTGTATTTTTTCATAGGAAGCATTTATAAAAATATAATGAACTAAAAGTGCCTGAAAAATGAGGGAATAATGAAGAGAAAAGAGGGGAAAGCAATTACACTATGAGTTCAGAGGTTATTTACCTTGGCAAGGAAGGAGTTTCAGCTGGGTAGTTTCAGTCTTCATACTGAATGATTGACCTCTGCTGGCTGCAATGCATCAAGCTTGCTTTCAACTAAATGTGTGAACCACTTTCTTCAAAAGTGGGAGCGAGAGGGCTTTGTGCTGCATGAGTAGCACATGCATTTTTCTTTTCTTTTTTTTTTTCTTTGTTTAAATAGACAAGGCAATTTCTCAGTGCCATAAGCTGCTAAGTAAATGTAGTTGGGAACATGCAGGCAGCATGAGGATTAGACCTCCCACCCTGATAGTGCCCAACCCTTCATCCAGCCTTGATTTTGAGGTCCTGCCCATCTATTGCTTGATGAGCAATTAAATTGAGCACAAACACGGAGTTTTGGAGCAATTGGCATGCAGCCAGGACTACTGCATCTAAAGCATGCAATTCCTTGTGACTTCTGGAAACCCCTTACATATCATACCCTCTACGAAGGTAGCTAATTTTGTATATTCAACATATCGTTTTGCTAGGCAGTCTCTTTCATGGGATTTGCCTCCAACGGAAGGATTTACTTGGCAATCAGGAGGCGTCTCATTCTCCCCACACGCTCCGTGCCAGTGTTTCTCCATGTGGGTGTTTGTCACCGAGGTACTGGTGGCAGGAGGGTGTGAGTGGGGGGTCACCCTATAGCTCTCCGGACTTGACACAGGACTGTGAAGGGTGTTGGAGCCCCATCACCCCCCACCGAGGCCAAGGTGATGGGACTGCTCCCGGGTTCTCATTCAACAGTGTTTCCAACCAGAAAAATGGGGGGGGGGGGGCGGGGATGGAGAGGGGGGAAGAAATACAATGAAGAGGAAGCGCTTGCTCCCTTCTGTAGAGGGTTGGTGAGTAAATAAGCTCTGCCTGTAAGGGATTTTGGAAGCTGGCAGCCGGGTGAGAAATGCTGGAGGCTAACAACTGGCTTTTACTGCCCCGTAGCCTAACGTGAGCTGTGTCGTGAGGAAGGCATTTCCCAAGCCCAGCCTGCTGTGGTACGTGGACAGAGCCAGCCTGTCGGAGCAGCCTGGAGGTAACGCAGCCTCTCAGTAGGACAACAGCACAGCTCTGGAAGGGGTTCCCAAGACAAGCTCCCAAGTGGTTCCTCATCCGCTCCTGCCGCGGGGACCCTGTCGGCGTCCCTCCGGGAGAAGGGGAGGATCAGGGCTCCTCCAGAGGGAACAGCTGGCGACCAGCCACGACTGTTGCCCCCTGCAATTGCCGGTGATGGGAACGATGGCTCGGCATAACTGCGCTGGTTTTGCCAAATCTCTGATATTGGCTCAGCAAAGAAACCTGCAGCCGTGCGAGCTTGCTTTTCAGTACCAATATTTTGCACAGCTCTGATTAATAGTTTGGAATGTAATGAGAGGGTCTTGTAGGGTTTGTTTGTTTGTTGGTTTTTTTTCCCCAGAAGTGTCTGTTGAACAAGAAGACTGGCAAGACAGTGAAGGTTTCTATCAGCTGAGATCAACGCTGATTTTACAAAGGACCCATCAGGCATATAAGATGTTCTCATGTGCATGTCTGTTTTCCATCCTCGGGGGTGAAACACGGAATATTTCTTCTGAAGAAATATTTGTTACCTTTGGTAAGTTATTCATAGACAGGAGGCATCTGAAACTTAAAACATTAAGAAAATCAAACTCATGTATTCTCTGTTATCTAAAATACTGAAGAAATGCCAAGTGTATGCAAGTTTTATTGGACAAGTTTATCACACAGCTTGAACTTTCTGGCAGGTTTCTGAGCTCAGGTCTTTGCTCAAGACTTTAAATGAGCTAAGAAACTCCTGCACGAACATAAGATGCTTGCTGTTTGTTTAGGCAGTATCTTGCCGCAATTCCCATACCCAAAAATATACTAGCTTAGCCACATGGCACCAGTGAGCTATTATAATCATGTGTTTCTCACTGAGCCCTCCTGACAGAAAGTCTGCATGTGTCCAATGAAGCTCTCTGGAAAATCAAACCCAGAGAGTCAGGTATGTATGGTACATCTTCAGTGAAACCTGCAAAAGGCCCGTAAAGCAGTTGAACTGTTTCGGGCGATGGAGAACCTCCCCTATAACCTGTACTATGAGAATTAGCTACATGATTAGGGAACTGTGGGGAAATGCTATCTCAAGCTGTTGGTCAAAGCAGGAGATGTGTCAGTCCAGAGGTTTATGGCATTTCTGAGGATGCAGAGTAGCCAGTGAGAAGGGCAGACTGATTTCCTTTAGCACTCTCTTGTGCGTGCCTTCTCTTCAGGTGCAAATGCATAGTTACACTTTTTTTTTTTTTTTCTACTATCTCTGCTCCCTGCTGCACAGATAGTACAACTGAACTGCTGCCCCTTAGCAAGCTCCACAGGCATGTCACGTACCATGGTGACTACTTGCAGCTCAGCTGTGTTCACTTGTGGCTGTGCATACGCTTTTTGGTATGTTTTTCCACAAAGACAGACACATAAAAAACCAGAGCTTACTTCCCTGGAAATATAGCTTCAGAAGGAAGGGAGATAAATGATCATTTTTCTCCAAAATGACTCATTTCACCCAATTTGCAGTTTTGTAGAAATGTATTCAAATCGGAGAGACGTCAATTAAAGAAGTCTACGTTCTCACCTGCAGGCTATACTAAAGCTGAGATAGATCCACTCTGTATAAAAATGTTAATGTATTTAGATGTGACAGAAAGGAAAGAATTAAATTAATTCTCAGCTACATTCTGTGAAGGTGCCATACTAATGCACAGTACGACACAAACCCCAAACTAAATTTTCAGCCTTTATAACAAAACCCTAACTACTTTTAAGAACTGCTTTGGTCTTTCTTTTTTTTTTTTTTTCTTCACAGACAATAAGTCTAATGAAGCTTCATCCAAAGCTTTTACCACCATGACTTCAGAAGGTAGGATAAATTACAGAATGAAATAACTTGGGTTATGCTAGAGGTGCATCTATAAATTCCTAAAGCTGTTGGAGAAATATTTTTTCTGGGTGGGTAGAAAGGTACTTCTTTTGGAGCTATGACTTAAGAAAAAATACCATAAACAGATATTTTGGTGATGTAATCTGTCATAATTAAGCCCAACCATAATTAAACTCCAGCCTTGAGGGGCACTTAATTTTATTTCTGATGCTTCAGCTGGCATTCGAATGTAGCTCTTTCAGCACTGAACTGATAATTAAAAATAACAGCCCTACTAATGGTTCTACCTTCTGCTTAAGTACACAGCCAAGATCCTCTACACTTTTCCCTAATTAAAGAGCTGATGGGATGTTTCTTAATTTGTGTAAATTTGGTAAATCTGCACTCTGCCTCTGCAAGTTTGCCTTATTATCAGCTTATTGCAGACAGATAAATCGTTCCCTCCACACCCCAACCGAAGCCCTTTGGAGACGCCTCTCCTGGGGCGGCTTGCTCTGCTCCGCACAGGAGGCAGCTGCGTTTCAGCAGTGGGTTACGTGAGTGTGTCAGAGAAACACGGTAGACAAACAGCATGGGAATAAGTGTGTTTTTCTATGTAAGCTTGCTTCTGCGAGTGCAGGTTGTGGCAGGCCCTGGGGGTTCAGCCAATACCCTGCTGGGCACCAGAAAGTCATCCCAGGTACTGGGGCTCCCTAAGAGAGAGACTTCGTCCTCCGCTGGCCTCTGCAAGGTCATCTCTCAAAGCAGCCCGTGCAGCTTGCGTCAGGTCACCCCCTGCTTCGCCTTGCACACTCCTCTGCAGAAACGCACTGGGAGCTGGGCACACCTCGAGCTGCCCCACTGCCCTGCTGCATCTTTGGTTAGGGATCCTCGTACGGCAGCCAGCTACTACGAAATCCCTGTTAGCGCAGGCACGGCTAAGATGAAATGTGCAAGAGCAACACTCAACTCAGTCAAAGGAGGGACAAATGCTTGCAAAAGAAAGCAGCTGGAGAGTTGACGATTATCTACTCATGCTAAGATCCTGTCCACAGAGGGTCACTCCCCTGTCCAACACCCTCCCAACGTGCCTGACTAGACAGGTACTTGGGCTGCCTTCCCAGATATGTTTTTCTAATGGGGTGTGCGAGCTTCCATGGTTCATCTCCTTCATGGAGCCCAGTGGGTGCTTTGCCTTACCTCCTAGGCAAAAAAAAGGGAGACAACTCTTACTCAGGATGTAAGTACTGCTTGGGCAGGACAGTGTCTCTGCTGTGCTTGGCTGGCTGGTTAACAGTCCTTTAGTTACAAGGAATAAATTCCGCTCTCTCCTTTTCTTCGAAGACTCAGCAAGTACTTTTCAGTGTAAAGTGTCCCTGGAATTTCCTGTCAGGGTCGTAGCCTCTGAAATGCCTCACGGATGGAGCTATACAGCTCTCACCACCAGGTCATATGTGTTATTTCAACCTGCATGCCAATAAGGGTGCCTCTGTTTGTATGGGATAAAAGCATGTAACTCACTTCTGCTTTTTGAGTTGAGGTGCAGACTGGAGGTGCCTGGGGTTCCAAACCTTTTTCCCCCAAACCTTTGTTTCCCTAGGGATTTCACATCACAAATACCTCAGGTGCTTCTTGCTTCTCACTGAACGACTTGGTTGGGTTGTACATTGAGAGATTATTTGGAAATTAAGTGTGTGATGCACTCTTTCTCACTCTTGAACCCTTGAATGACCCATTTTTCTAAAGGAGAATAAACAGGTTTCTCACCCTGAGTAAAAGTGTTTGCTTTGATTTGTTATAGACCGTGGAAATTCAGCACTTCCATCAGCTGTCATGACTACCTCAGGTAAGCGGGGGGCGGAAAAATTCTTCTTTATTACTCAGCCAATAGATGTATGATCTCTGCTTGACCTGTGCTTAAATGTCATGTACAGAGCACCAGAGGCATGCCAGGGAAAGGTCAGTGTGCTCTGGTATTGATGGTACCTATGTGCTCTTGGACGGGAATTTGCAAGCTACGAAGTTACCCAAGAAGCGATCTGACACAAATCCTGCTAAAACTGTCCTGTTAGGACAGCATGTAAAATGGCATGCTGAATATCACATATTATTCTTGTGCCTTTCTATAAAATGGAATAAAAACCCCTACACAACTATGAATAAAATTGTCCTATTATGACAGAGAGGTGCATGGGGTAGAAAAGTTGAACCCACCACTTCTCCTTGACCCAACAGTAGCACATCATTCCCGTTCATTAATAACATAAGATAAATAACTCTGCTTTACCAGAGCATGCATATGGATAACCATATAAAACTATCTTCAGCAATCGAGAGGAAAACCCTCAAGAGCAGGCGATCTCCTGGGCTTATACGGCTGCCACACGATGTCAGAACCATTTCTGGCAAGGCCCTGGCTAGGTGGGGAGCATCACCGTCAAGTGCATAATCCACCTCACACCAGTTAAATTGTATAAAAGTGTAAATAAATAATGCACACAGCTAACCCGTGTGAAAGGGTCTGCATTCGTAAAGTCAACCGTCTCTGATTGCCCCTTGAATTTGTGGGATGTGTTTTGAGCATTTAACCTTAACTCTGACAGCAGGCTTCCTGCCGTGGAGTCTGCGTTTACCCAACAGCTACTGCAGGCTCTTTCATCTGGGTCGGTTTATGATTTATTAATATTATTTTTTAAAAGACTCTATTGACTGAATGTGATACTGTGTAATCTGCTTGTCTGTAGACCATCAGTTGACATCTTTGGCCTCTCTGGATTTCACAAGTCAAGCAAGCTTGGCCTCTACTTCCACAACACAAGGTAATAAATTCAGCCAAAATGTTTTCTCTATTCCTTCCAGAGCATAAGAGAAAGTTACATAAACACAATAACCACCTTGCATTTTTTTAGCAAACAATTTGATGTCCATTGAAGCCTTTTTCCAATTGCATTATACACAAGGAGGTCCACAGTTCAAAAATAAATATATGAGAAAATGCTGGGTTGATTTCATCTTTTTTAATGCTCCGTTCGGGATATATGCCATTAATTCAGCAAGTGAATAGACATCAAGTATATATTTTTGCAATATTTATTCCCTGTATCTCTTTAATTAAATATCATACAAAAATAGAATGACATTAGAGCTAGAAAAAGCGTGACCCGAACACTGGAGTAAAGGCGTACGAGTACAAAGCACTGATAAACAAAATATTTACAGCAGATGACTCAACTCAGTGATTTCTTCTCCGATCTGGTGACACCGAGGCCAGTGGAGGGCAGGGTGACTCACTTGGAAGGGTTTAACCTCGCTTTCCCGGAGAGAGGTACATGCACCCTGCGGCTGGCAGCAGCCTGATTCGAGAGCAGGTGAAGCTGTGAAGCTCCCACCTGTGAGTGGCTGGGTCCTGATCCCAAAATAAAGGGTTGATGCCTGCCAGTCCCAGCAGAGTACATTTTCTCGCAGCACAGCCTGTCTGCAAAAGCTTTTTTCTTTAAAGTCCCTTTCCACTTTGAAGCCCAGCTGCTGATCCCTGTAGGACCGGTTGTTTTTAAGCAGCAGTTAGAAGGGCGTTGGGGCCGCCCTCACCGGCAGCAAGGTGTATGTGCTCGCTTCCACGCAGCCTGAATAAACACAAGCATGGCACGCGCTCCCATTTCGGAGACTAAACGGCAGCGCAGCGCGGGCAGCAGGAGGAAGAGGCGACGTGGCGAGTCGTTGTCAAAACGCCGTCTTCTCCTCCATAGCAGCACCAAAGCTTTGGCTCAGAAATCATCCACCGTTGAGGAAGCAGCTGGAAAGAGTGAATTTGGCCCTTGGTATTTGGGGCAGCCTTGTTCTTCCAAACAACAACAAAAAAATATCAATGAGTCTGTGGGTCGTTGAACATCCTCCTTAAGCTGTGTAATTCAATCCTACAACCTTCACTTAAAGTAACCTATATTAGGCTATAAGGGTATTTACCTGGAGATGCAGGAGTGATGCGATGGGCAGTGGTGGGGGGTAATACTGGAGGAAGACATTGAACACAAGGCTTCTTCCTGCCCCAACAGGGTGCTGTTTTGGAGCTGAATCTGGGGCACAAAGAGGCTAGATCGAGATATGCCAGGGCAGGAATACAGATTGCAGCAGCACTGAAATTTAAGTTTGCTGCTCCCCATGCTGCCTTCCCCATCCCCAAAGCAGAGACGCTCGCCAGCCTGGCTGACAGCGGGGTAGCAAAGCGCTTGTCCAAGTGGACTGAAAGCCCTTCTGTCCCAACAGACAATTTCACGACAAAGGCTATAACTATACGATGTGAATAGAGAGGATTCTCCTCACCGGATTGAGGAGGTATGAGGTCAAAGTCATAGTGTAAGCCAGAGCGGAGCCATTTTGTCTTCTGTAAGTAGCCCGGGAAATAACTGCCTTTTAACCAATGCCCCCGACGTGTGGCAGTCGTGGTGTGCTGGCCATGGGTTAGTGCTTCTCCTCCCTGGCTCACTGCTGGGTCCCACCCTGGTGCAGCCATCAGCTTCTCGAGCAGACCCTGTGGGCTGCAGTGGAGTCAGGATGCCAAGTCCAAGTCTGCTGTTGTAAAAAGGGATTTGGTTCAGTTCCTGTTATTTTGCAAGTTTTTAATGAGACAGCTGGGAATTAATATGAGGGAAGAGTACGCAGATATAGGCAGGAGAAGGAGGAGGAGAGACAAAACCAAGGCTGTTAAAACTGCAGCCTGGTCTTTGCTTAGCTTCCACAACAGCTCCATCTCTGAGCCCAGAGATGCTGAGGCTCTGAGTGCTGGGTTACATCTGCATTTCACCTTCTCAGGTTTGTTCAGATGGCTTAATGATACTTTTCCAAAAATGAGGCAGGTGTTAGGAAAGATGGACTCTTTTTAGTAAATGTGAAATAGTCCTCTTGGGAAAATAGAGGTTTACTTGCTAACCACCATCTGCCTGTGTTTGAATTATCAGATAAATAGCTAGTTGAGCTCTAGAATACTTAGCACTTTGAAAAAAGATTAAAGGAAAATGTTAAATAAGTTAGCATTTGGCACCAGGCACTGCAGGTGTGACTCCTGTACACTAACTTCTTCAAAACTTCTCCTTGCTAGTTGGGAAAACAGTTTTGTCTCATTGGAGCTGGTGAAACCTTGTCTAAATTCTAATTTCTGTACATTTGTTCATCGCTCCACTGGCTTCAGGTCAAAACAAGCCAGTACACTCAAAACTACTGAGTTTCAGCTGAAACTCAGCTGAAATACAAAAATGCATGCTTAAATGCCCCATATGTTTTCTCAAAGTGTATTCCTCCATCTCACCAAACTCCTCTGGAGTTTCTAGCTTATGACAGACTTTCAAGCCAGACATAGAGTTATGTGGCGCTTATCTGAGGGAAGCCAGCATCTCAAGTAGCAGGTTGCAACTGTTTGACCTCGTTAGTCAGGAAACAGGGAAGAAAGAGGGGAAAATGAAATACAAGTGATATGGTCCTCTACAGCAAATTTACAAGCATGTGTGTTTTTCAGCAGGAGCGCTGATTTCTACCACAGAGACAAAAAGTTACACCAGCGCCACAGCATTGAATGAGAGTTTGACAACAACACGTGAGTAGATGATGCATCTCCTTTGCTTTTTCAGGATTGTAACCAGGGAGTTATGAAGCCAATTATGGGTGCTGCAAAATGCAAGTGCAGCACCAACTTAGCGAGTGCTGGGTTGCAAATCTACAGCGATCTGGAGTATCTTGCAAACAGTACAGCGGCAGGTAGTCGGCTCTACACGGTCCTCAGTTTGTGATGCCTTTGCCAAGAACGTTGACTCTGCAGCGCTTATTTTCAGCTGCTAGTTGATGGTCATCACATCGCCGTGCAAAAAATATTACTAAACATGGAAATGTTCTGTCCGAGCAGGGTCCAAAATTCGGGTGGTGTAATCTGTACCAGTTTTTCAATATTTCCACAGAAGCAATTCCTCTATTGAGTTGCACTGGGTTAGAAGAAAAAGGCTTGAGTCTTCCAAGCCATCAAGGATTTGCAGCGGCAAAAGAGGAATGAAAAAACACGTTTGAGTATCCTGGGTTTATTAGATATATTTAATTTAATAATATTAAAATCAAGAGAGTTGCTAGGCAAATGTAGTGAGTACTGAGGGTAGTTCAGAGATGAAATAAATTACTGGAGAAGCTAAATAAAATCACAGAGCAGCAATGAAATAATGAGATAATATGGGGCAATAAAGGCTGGCTAATAGAACATTGAAAGGTGGCCTCATTAAAGATCAATAAATCAATTTAAAAAAAAAACCTAGGGGTGGACATTTATTCACAAATCTTTCCTTTAGAAAATCTCTGCTCAACAGCAGAAAGCTAGAAGTTACTTTATTTTTTAACATCTTGGTTTGTCTTTGTGCTTTCAGAACAGGCAGGACCTGTCAATGTGCTTTTGCATTTGTATGGCAGTTGCCTTTTGGCTGAAGCACAAATGTAGCAGCCGCTTTCCATTTTCTGAATATATTTTTGGCAGCACTCCGATGCTTATTTATCCACGTATAACACACAACCATGCTTTTAGACCGAAACCTTGCGACAACTTCTAATGCCTCACAATCCTGCTCTTGCTCAGCTTGCTGGTTGCAATTTTTGCTAAAAGCGTGCTGAATTACGCTACTATTTGCAGGAGGTACCGTGCATTGCACCACTCATCGGCTTCCCGACAGCCGTGCCCGCCTGACCACCAGCTGAGGCATGGCCTTCAAGGGTCCTCAGCCCGGCAGCTGTAATTGAGGGTAATTTCAGCGTGCACGGGCCCGCTGAAGCATCCCAACGTGTGTCCCCGTGCACTCCCAGGGCCACCGGGCTCGTACGACAGGGATTATCATTATCAGTTCAATCCTCAGAGGCTCTAACACAAGCCATTATGTAAATAATAATAATTAGTGCTTGTCAGCATGCTGTATAGAGCACAGTGCTATAGGATCTCTAAGTGTACATCCTTTTTTTTATATAAACTTTTTAAAATGCCTGATCTACCATGCTTATCCCCATAAAATTAAACAGCTAATAAACAAGGAGAAAAGAAGAACTGAATTGAATTAATGTCCAAAACTCTCACTGAATTTTTAGAGTGCCCTAAAATTGGACTGATTTTGGTAGGGCTTTTTAATGCATACATAGATATATATACATATACATACTTAAGTGTTCAATTTCCATCAGAACCAGCATCTCATAAGAAAGAGATTTTACTGGCACTGTCTGGTTACTCATTTACATTATTTAAACAGTGGATATTTTTTCTTGGATTTATAAATCAGCAATTATACTACAGACTTTCAGGTATCTCTGTTATTTCATTTGTTGTTTGCATCAGAGAAAAGTGAAGGGTATAAAATAGCCACGGTTGAGCCTAATGATGCAGTCACGTACAGGCTTGAAGATAATTGAAGGATATTATTTCTTTTCATACAGATTTGAACGATTCCACCACCGAATCCCCGCAAAGCCTCAGGAATGCCACGCGCTCCTCTGAGAAGACAACCCTAGTGCGTCGTAAGTGCCATGGCAGCTCTGGCAATGCTGTGCCATTGTCTGGTCACATATTTTAGCTATTATTTCAGAAGATGCAAACACGGAGACGGTTAGAAAAAACAGGAATGTATCCTTAGGCAGCACTGATCTTAAACATAGGTAGCTTAGCTGTATTAGGAAAGGCAAAATATCTGTCTACAAACAGACGAAAGATGATTTTTGTGGTTCAGACACTACTTGACAGAGGAGACTGAGGTTTCACTCAGTCATGGCAGAGGCAGACTCTTTGTGTTGCTGCTAAGCCACTTAATATCTTTAGCTTTTTCATTACCATCAAAGAGGTAAAAAGCTTATCATTCTCCCAGACTGCTGTGCAGCTCAATGCTGGCTTGCTGGAACATCTTAATAGGTGTTTTCTAACAGTCTTTCTTTCTTCCAATTTTTTAATTTGATAAAAGCACATTTTTTTTGTCTAACAGCAGGTTGTAGTCCCAAAATGTAAGCATCTTGCCAAGTGAATTTTGAGAAGCTTATTCTGGAATTTGATTTCCAGTCTTCAGCAGGGTGAATAACAGTGGCTTCAAAACATAACCGTCATTAAAAAACCCCAAACAAATAAGTAACTAAAAATGTTCCATGCCCATATCTTTTTAGGTAACCTGTCCTTCAGCATCACAGACCAGCCAATTTCAGTTACCAGAGGAAAAGATTTCTTCACTACCAGCAATCTGCTCAACAGTACTGGTGAGACATTATGCTACAAACCCTCTTCTTCCAGCATGCCGTTGCAGTAAGTGAAAAAAGCAGAGAAGCACGAAACCTGGAGCATCGTGTACATTTGACCAGAGGAGTTAAAAAAAGGGAAAAGAAATGAAAAGTTGAGTCACGATTGCTGTGTCCCCACACCGCGGATTGTTGCAGGCTTTTGGCATTCCTGCCTTCTCCCTGTGTCCACAAGCAACACCCCAGTGCATGTTTTCTTCCAGCAGCAAAATTTGGCCAGTCACACTCCCACGCCCCAGGAGCCACTCACAGCTCATGCAGCGTGGTGGGCTTGGCACCCGGCCGCGGCGCTGGTTGCCGCTGTGGCTACGACCCAGGCTGGGTGATGTACCGGTATGACCAACCTTGCAAAGGTTTGTGACGCCAGCACAACGGGAGGTGACACTGAGGTGGTATCGCCAAGTTACTCCTGTGCTCCAGCCCTCTCTGGCACCCAGCCGACTGCTGCAGTGGCTGGAGGAGGACCGTGCTCCTCCTCTCCTTCCTCCCCACAGCTGGGACCCCAAGGGCACCTCTTTCAGCCGCCAGCACCCCCGAGGGTGGTTGTGCAGAAGGGGGCAGTGGCGGGGGGATCCCAGCACTGTGGTGGGCAGAGGCAGCCGGGATGAGGTAGGGGTGCTGAGCCGCCAATGAGAGCCCACCCCAAAAGGTGGCTGCGCCCTCGGCCAGGCATTTCGGCAGGGTTTGGTGTCAGTGGCGTGAAAGTTAAGCCAGTGGGAAGGAGGGCTGGGGTGGGCAGCTGTGCCCGGCTGCACCGTGACACGCTTCCTCTTCTCAGAGAGGGAGGAAGAGAGAAAACCAATGGTTTTCAGATCAAACGCTTGCCAGGCTGTGCCCAAATAATCTTATCACGTGGGTGGTTGAAATCAGCCCACAAACCCAGGCAGAACAAAAAGTGAGTTAAGTCCATAAATTAGATCTGCAATGCTCAGAGTTTGGGATCCTCAGCCCGGGAATCTGGCAGTCCGGTGTTGATTTGGGGCTGCGTTGTCGCCAGCACCATGCCGGCGGGGGAGCAGCGAGCCACAGGCAGCAAGCCCGAATTTCCCTCCTCTCCAAGGACATTCGGCTGAGCTCTGTCTTGTGTGTCCCTTCCAGGTGGTGTGAGGAACACGAAAGCCAGTCACTTCCCCTGGCCAACAGTGGTAGCTGTCCTGCTCCTCTTCTGCAGTTTTCTAATAGCTTTAGGCATCAGGAAATGGTGTCAGTACCAGAAAGAGATGTAAGTACCAGGGAGGGGAACCGCAGGGGCGGGAGGGGTGGCACAGAGGACAGCACAAACTCTAACCCAGCTGTCTGGATTTACGTATTTTCGTTCGAGACTACCAATAGTGCACGAGGCCTTTAAGTACGTGGATTGCTAAGGCTGTTTATTTTCATACAGCAGTTTGAAATGTGGAGGGTTCTCAGTCCTTTCATCTGTTCTGTGGGTTATCTATAAAATAAACTTTTGAAAAAGAGCTGCGGTGCAGCTTCAGGATGTAAGGGAAGAATACGAGTCAATTTTTTTTCCCCAGAGCCCCCTATTTCTATTAGCCTCCCTGCCAGCTGCTTTTGCTCTCTCATTTTGCATGGTTACTTGAGGACATGTTTTAATGAAATTGTACTTCTAGGGCAACTCTATTTGAGTTGTGAATAATATATGTGAAAGTAGGCTACCTGAAACTTAATCCCAGCCAAAGAAGCATTGAGTTTGTAATTATTACCAAAGTTTAATTCCCTACTGAAGCACTCGGAGATCTACTGATGAAAGCGGTATCTAAGAGCCAATTATTTTTAATCTTACTAACATTACTAAAATATTTGAAAAATCGTGGTGATAATGAATCATTTGCAGTTCTAGAAAACCCTTTTGAAACAAAATCCTGTATATCAAAGGTAAAAATAGGATTGATTTTTTTTCCCCTGATTTGAGGCAGGACCTTTCTTTATCTCGGCCTATAAACTGACCAAAAAAAAAAAAAAAAAAAGTTATGAGTCTTTAAATATACCTACAGAGAGTAGTGTAAGCAAAAGATCTCTGCAAGGCTTTTGAATGGTTCACCAGGACCATGATCTGTTGTTCTAAAGCAGGAATAAAGTAAAATTGTGAGGTGGGAGCTGAGAAAGCCAAATGAATATCAGGAGGGGCGCTGGGGCTATAGAGCAGAAACAGGGAAGTCGCAGTATGTAAGAACAAATGTCAGGTGTTCTTGTAATGACACAGTGTCCGTCTACCTCCACCTGTGAACGTTTTACAACAGTCTTTTATATGGCTTTTGTGTGATAGCATGGTTTTTCTCTTCTATTTCAGTATGAACAGACCTCCATCTTTCAAGCCACCGCCACCGCCAATAAAGTATGCTTACATAGTGGAGTCTGATGGGACTTCCCCATCCTGCCACGAACTGGAAAACCTGTAACGTCACCTACACCCCTCGTGTAATGCGCAGAAGGCTGACACAGTTAATAGGCTCTGTCTTTAAAACAATAATTACAAGAGTTTGGTGTTAATGACCCATATTAAAATTCAGAGCGCCTAAATGACATTAATGTTGGAAGCTGAGCACTCCTGAGGACACTTACTTCCTCCTGTCTATCTCTATGTATGCATTACATTAACACCGTTGTGAGTGTCACTGTGAGATTACATGTGCTTAATTTGAATTGGGTGATCAACTGGGAATTTGCTGTCTTGTTAATGGGAGCAGATTAACACATCACTCCACCAGTCTGCCTGAAGAGTGTTGCAGCTTTTTGTTTTACCAAGTGTATAGAGATGACAGCTCTGAGGTATGGACACCACGATTACACAGGAAACATTGGCTTAACACAAGCTTTGTGATACCCTACATGAGCTGTTCTTACACTTATTATTTTTTACTATACAAATATTGACTAATACGACCCAATATCTAATTTCCTATCACCGTGAAACCAAACAAGAAATAATCAGCACCTTACACAGAAACAAAACAGTCCGCATCTGTCGTCACGAGGTTGCAGCACAGGATCACGGGGAGGGGTTGGTGAGATGAAAGAGCACGGTGCAGGCCTGGTGGAAGTGTTCGCGAAGAAGACTCTGTTGCCATTGGTGAAGTCACAAGAAGGAGTCAACTTTGGGCTCATGTACAAGACACCTGTCGACCAGAGACTTAAGGACTGAAGTGAATAGGGACCCTAAAGATGATGGAAAATACCAGTCCTTTTGGAATTGCTGTGCCTTTGAAACAATAATTACTTTTGAGTCTGCTTTTCTGAAATTATATTTACAATACCTATGAAGAAAAAAAAGGAATATAAACATTTTATTCTTCTTTGATCTTAATGAGCTTCTGTCATTTGCTATCCTCACATTTTTCAAGACTTTAGGGGTAGTTTCCCAGGTGGCTTAAGCCTGTGGAAGGGACGGTCCAGTCTTACCCCTGTCCTGCCCGGGCTGTGTATTTCCTTGCATTGTAACTAATGATTAAACGACTGTGCTGAGGGTGGGATCAGCTCAGCCCATTGCATGGTTCTCAGCCAGGTCAGCAGCTGCGCGATCACTAATGCAAGCCACGAGAGCTACAGCAGGAGCGCTGCTTTTGGCAGCACTGTGGTCTTACATTACCTTCAGCCAGCCAAGAAACTGTCCCTCCAACCTTGTTTGAAAATGTATTGTTACCACAATGGTATTTCTGTAATTAATGCAAATCAACTAAAATTCAATCATGTCAAGCTTAAAATTGGTATTCTGATTTGGGAATGGGATTTGCTTTATTTACTGCTAAATGCCGGTCAATGAGTATCAGAGTTCAGAGCACTGTGTTTCCCGGGACTTTAGATGAATGAATGACTTACTGGAAAAAATGATCTGGCAGACCTTTTTAAAGCATTTTGTTGTATTATTTACCTTATAGCACAAGCAGTTCTAAATCCATCACTAAGGAAATATCTGTGCTGAACAGAAAATACTTTCCATCCTACAAAACTATACAGACTTTGCATGTATGGAAGGCTCAATGTTAATTTGAGCGTTTCTTGTCTGTATGGGTTTGTGGAAGCAAAGTAGTTTAATTTTTGTCATACCGTCAGTCGCTGCAAAAGAAGGCACCTTTTTGTTCTTAAAAAAAGAAATCAGAGAAAGAAAAAAAGAATGCTAGAAAGCCATATTCCAAGGGATGTGGAAAGCCATGACTTTCTTCCTCGTCATTAGATTAGGATGACTGTCCATAGCATGCCTGTCAAAGAGGGGTTATTTTATCATCTCGGATATTTTAATCTCCGCAGTTGCTTCAGGTCGGAGATGTTCCCTCTGACACTGAGGTTGAGCAGGTGTCTTGAGAAGTGCTCAGCTTTGTCATGATTTCTGCCACTACGTGCTAATGGAGCCAGACTGCAAGGAGAGCTACCAGGAGCCTTGTCCTGGTCCCCGACCCATCCATCCATCCATCCATCCATCCATCCCCGGAGGATGCTGCTGCTTACACCAATCTGGATCAGCGATGTAGAGATCTCCAGGCGACCCCCGCCTTGCTGAGGAGCACTTCCACCCTCTCCAGGGGGTCTTCCTCACACACCCCACACCCCCCCCCCCCCGCGCTGGGCAAATACCGGCGGGCGCCGCAGCCGCGCTCCCATCATCGACCAGCAGGTGGCGCCGCAGCACCGCAGCCGGCGGCGAGCGGGGCCCGTTCCCTCCCCCGCCCCGCCCGGCCCCGGCGGGGACCCGGCCGGTGGCAGCGCCGGGGGGGGCTGCGGGGTGGCGGCGTCTCCTGCCCGCCCGTGGCGGAGCGGAGCTGACGGACGGGGACAAGGAAGATGCCTGCCCGCCCCTGCTAGCCCCAGAGAGGGAACAGGGGAAGGGGCAGCCATCAATGTGGGACCTGCGTGGAGAAAGAGGGAGAGCCCCCATCTTTCCATTTTTCTGCAGCTAAATTGAGCGTAGGATAGTTTCTATTTCTGTTCGACTTCATCTGCTCCTCACCAGGATAAGCATGAAACATACAGTTAATCAAGAATTGCGATTAGGTTCAACACTGACCCCTGTTTTAATTTAAAAAGGAAAAAAACCACCTCTCAAGCCATTATTTTTGGCATGAGCTGCTCTGGTATGTAGGCTTAAATCATTCAACTTGGACTTGGGTTCTGTCAACTCTGGAATAATTTGGCCCAGATCCAGTTACCAGATGCTTGAAGATTGCTACGGGAGTGTCAGATCAAAGCTTTTCTACAAGAATAAAGTGTTCAAAACTTGCTGTGTGGGTATAGAAAACATTTTTTAAAAGAGTCTTGAGTCTTACATTGCTAAATGCAAATCCATGACACAATGAAACCTGTAATGCAGACTCGAGTCAGAATCTGTGGTCACGTATAACACAAATGTAATACTGTGAAATTAGCAGTGTCTGCTGTATATGGTCTTGAATATGTGCATCACACAGCTGTAAAAGCAACACACTGGAAAGCTAAGCAGCAAAGTGGCTTTATGTACAAGTGGTTTTCATCTGCTTGAGAAACAGAAAATGATGCAGGTGGGGAAAAAAACAGGATAAAAGCAAGAAATTTGTTTTCAGTATTTGTTTTCAGTTACGACTGTGCCTTGTGAAGTCAGTGGCAGGGCCCTGGGGACTTCAGCGGAGTGAGTGACTTTTCCCAGCGCTCCGTTTGTGTTCCCGTTGGGTCCAGGTGGTGCTGGGCCCCGGTAACTGGGGGCAGGGGAAAGGCTACCAGCCCCAAGCCCGTGGGGTGCGTGGGGCGGGTGGGCATCCTCAACCTCTGCCTGGTTTCCACCTCTCTGACAGCGGAGGGGACAGCTGTGAGCTTAGAGGATGCCCTGATCCTGGCGTGCCTGACAGCTGTCCCGCCAAGCCTTGATCCTCCTGAATTACCATCTGCCTCACTCTGAATCACGCGTCTTTTTTAAACAGAGTTGCAGCAGCTTTTTCTTACAAGGCACCTTCTGATCCTGTAAATTAATTAAGCTTGGCTTGTTTATTTAAGAAGCACTCCTCTAGTTTGCAACGGTGTGCTCCAGTCACTGGGATGCAGGCGGTAGCGTGGCGGTGCCCGGGAGCAGGCTGTGGGGAGAGCACAGGCTGCCTGGCCATCCTGGAGCCGGACTCATTAGTTCACAGTTGGTGATAATAGGCTTTGCTGCCTGAGATTTCCTGGGGAAACAACCTGTTTTAATACAGACCCACAGAGTTTTCTCTTTCAGGGAGATGACTTCCTTGTTGCAGCTGTGTTGAAAGCCTTGTGAAGTGCTCTGGCTTCATTTTAATGTGTTTGTTTTAAAAAGCTGTGTGCAGAAATTATACCTGCTAACCAGAACAGCGTAGTAGTTGCTTCACATAGTCTTTGCTGGATTTAAAGCTGTCACTTATCAGAGCAGGCAAACATTAGAAAGATCTGTGTACACTTAAATGCCAGTAGAAGCAGTATATGAAGGAGAGATTTGGGATTATTTACTGTTTATGTTAGTAGGTAATTCTGCCTGACTCTGCAATTAACTTTGAGCAATGAGCCAATGGAAAGCTTCTAAAAAGCTCTGCAGGGGGATAATGATTACTTAATCCTGTCTAAGGAGATTTTAATGGAAATAATATGAAATCATATTATATTTAAAATGATTCCTTAAGGACAGGATAGAGCTTGGGGAAGTCCCCAGCATAGATTATTTGATTTCAGGGAACATCGGATTATGTCTTTAAAAGTCCTCTTCCATCTGTTTTCTAGCATGTGATGTTTCACCTCTTTCCTTTCAAAGTCTCCTGTACCAGGTTGCCCCGGTAAGATTTTTAATCAGTGGGGGTGAAAAAAAAAAAAAAAAAAAAAAAAGTATCTGTTTGCCCCTTGGTTCCTTTCCAAACAGGAGGGGTTCCAAATTAACTCTGGCATCCTGCACAGCTTGAAACACCCTCATGTGGTGTAAATGAAGTATTGAATAGCTCACTATTGTCAAACAGACGACTCGCAGAAGGCAGCGCTTGGCTTAAAGAAAAGAGCAAACAAAAGGCGAGAGAGAGAAGCAGGTAATACACTGATGTGAACTGACACCGAGGCTATCAGCAGCAGACAGAAAAAGGGGGAAAAGTCAATATTACAAAGGGTATATTATATGATAGACATCTAAGTATTTGCAATGGAGAATGCAAGAAGTGCTGTGATAGTCACGGTGTTTTTCTGACTTGATGGAAAATGGGAAATGAACACCGCTATTTGGTCTACTACACTTGAAGAAGCGGTGCTTTAAATGCAGCGATGTCTGCTGAGCTTTGTGATTGAATGTGTCTGATGGTTTTAAATGTTAAATAATTCCATTACGGTCAGGGTAAAAATGGTAATGAACAGCTTGGAAGAGTCTGAGTATACTTACATGAAATGTTGAGCAATTAGCTTCTCTCTGTGAGAGTGAATCCTGCAGTTTTCTTCTCATCAGTAGCAAAGTGACCTTTAAAATATGTGGATGACACAGAAGCTGTTTCAATAACTTATTTGATCTATTGTCTGCCTATAAATTGTGTGTAAGGATTTGTAATTTACATGGCACAGTAGATCTTGGACTGAAATGGAAGATTTCAAAAACATTAACTGAAAGCTTTTTAACAGTAGCAATGTGCCCTGTTGAATAATGGGACGTGTTATCAAGGTATTCAACGTGGTAAGAAGGAGGAGGCTGAGCTCCCTGTAGCACTTGATGTTATCAACTTGTTTTCAGTTGCTTTAAAGCACTTTTAAAAGTTCATTGTTCTGGCTTAATATTCTGTATATGGCAGCCCAAGAGCCACGTGTTAAAATTGAAATAAAACACGTTTGTGTGTTTGGAATTGGCTAACAGTGAAAACCATATGCCTCTTAGTGCTTGAATAGCATCAGGCTGATCCGCACAGCTAATCTTTTTACCATGAATTCGAAAATAGGAGGGTTAGGGGTGTGGGAATGGGATTTGAGCTGCTAGATTGTCTGGGCTGCCCATGACATTGGCTTGTACTCTGCACCAAGGCACAAGGGAATAGCTGAGCTCTTTCAGTAAATCCACGTAAGGCATAAATACGGCTATATAATCCATGGGGAAAAAATGGATAGTCAAGTTTTAGTCAGGCCATCCTCACTGCTGAATGTGATCCATATGTGAATGCTCCAGCAATGTGGAAAAATACAACAACCTACTGACCTTGATATAGAATGTTAAAAAAATGTCAATAGTTTTTCCTGCCTGCTTAGGCATTCATTTTTGCAGCCACTTAAACACATGCTTGAAGTGGAGCATTTGAACCGTCTCAAGTGACAAGACCCTAGATAATTTGTGGGTTTAGTCTGCAGAAAAGAAATTTGTCTTATTAATGCACATTTGCTCCCTCTGGCCATCACAATTAATGTTCATCGTTGCAGGGTTTGGTACTGATTATAGAAGAAAATTACAGAGTTTTGTGGAGATGGAAAGAGGTTGAGGTTTTGGGGAAGGGAACAGGCAATTTAATGCTGCTCTTTTCTAGAAAAGCACAGGAAGGATTTTTGCACCATAAGAAAGTTCTGCTGGGGGTTACTGCACATCACATCTGATGCTCACAGCTGAAGTCTCACCCTGCAGTGCTGAATGGATGCATCTCCTCCTTCCCTTATTCTGGTTTTGAGCTGTTGGTGTCCCGCACAGTTTAAATGTCCTTTGCAGCTTGGAGTTCTAGAAACCCTCTTAACCACAAGAGCCAGGCTGTGCTCACACTGCACGTCATAGCCTGGGGATGCTGAAACTAGTTGTGAACAAGTAAGAAAGTGGCTGCACTGTGGTAGCACTGAAGTACCCCAATGCTGTCACATGCACCAGTACTATTAAAAAGTGATGGCAAAGGGTCAGAGGCTTTTGGGAATCTGTGAAGGGAGCAGTTTTGAGACTCTCCCCCCTCCAGCTTTAGCCCCCTTCTTTTCTAGCTGATCTGATGGCTTTGGACTGCTAAGACTTGCTCTCATAATAGAGGCGATTAGAGTCATTTTCCCATACCAGAGCACACCCTACCTGCTCCCCTTCAGACTCTGCTGTCTTACACACTCCATCTTCTTTATGTCATTTGAAAGATGGGAAATGCAGAATGGGGCCTGACAAAGACACCAAGAGTACCGCGTCAGTGGTCAGCCGTAATAGTTCTGGCTGTAGACTACAGCTTCAGTGTTTAGCCTCACTGACCGCAGGGAAGTGCTGCCCCAAAGACAGAAAGATGTCCTCAAGAATGTATCAACCTCGGTGAAATGGCTAGCCTGTACTGCAAAGCTTTCCCATCCTGGAAAGCTACACTGTGGAACAGCCGTGGTTGCCAAACATATTTAAGGAGTTCACACACACGCTGGTTTGGTAGGCGGTCCCAAGCTGCGATGATGGGAATGTGAGAAAAAGAGTGAAATAACCTAAAGCAGTCATTTAAAGGAGATAAGCTTGCAGAGATATGGACTGGAGCTCACACATAACAATCCGTCTTTCAGTCAAAGACATAAATTTAATTACAAGAGAAAATGTTTATGATCCCATGCGTATGGTTTTGAATAGTGTGGCCTGCTCTCTCCTACATCAGAGGCAAGTGTACTGGGCGGTCTTAAGAGGAAGGGGGAGCAGGGCTGCAGGACAGTTGAATGCATGCCAAACCTACCCCCCCGTGTTCCTCCTTGAGGGTGAGGAGGCCTAGGTGAGGAGCACTTTGTGAAAACCTATTCTAGAAATTGCACTATTTTAAAGATTGTTCAATATCAAAGCTCTAAAAGCAAATTTGCTTCATTGAAAAGGAATTTTCAGGTTTAGGAAGGAGATAGAGTCTGGTTGTATTAGGTGAAAATACACAGTTAACATATGTATTTACAGATATAGTAAGTTTATATCTACTTTAAATATGTAATTAAATCAGCAGTTTTACTGTATATTAATGAAAACATTCTGTGAATAATGTGCAAACTTTAATATGGCAAATGAAAAATACCCATTTGTTTCAAAAATACTTCTTTACAGACAAAACAGAGGACTTCTGAAACATACATCCTTGGTATATATACCCTTCAGCCTTTAGTAATTTGACAGTGAAAAATTATCTTTCAGAGCAATGTTTGGGGCTTTTTTTCACTAGCATATGATGGAGTAGACCTCAGTCTTGTATACCTGGTCATCTCTACGTCCTGTGTGAAGAGTACAAAAATAATGTTTGTACATATTTGTAAGCAGCAGTTAAGAGAACTTGCTCACAAAGCATTATCCTTCAAAGATAAGTAATATCGCAAGGGAGAAAAAATATATCTTCCATTTTGTGTATCACAGCAAATCCAGAACCTGTTTTGGATGAAATGCTTTACCCGACAGCTAAATGCAGTGTAAGGCAGAGCGTGAGACTGTCAGGGAAAGGGAATTGCTGAAAGAGCAGGTGGAAGGGATTGAAGTTGCCCTGTCTTGCTCCTTAAATCTTCTGCTGTGGTGCTGACTCTTGTCAGGTGCGGTGTGTAAATTGCTCCACTAATACACTTACTAACCAGTTGACATCGTAAAAACATGGTGTTGGCCCTCTACATTGGGGGTAGCTTCTCTGGTGCTACAGTAGACTGAGTATCAGAATCCAAGCTCACAGCTGTTTCCTGGTATACATGGGGGAGCCGTGCGCGTGAAAGCCCTCGCATACGTGTGTACACTGAAGAGGTGAGCACAACAGCGCATCACCACACACACGCACGGTAGTAGAAAGTCATGGGTACGTGCAAAGCTTCACAGCCAGTGCCATCAGCAGTGAAGGGAGAGCCAGCTGGCTCAGAGGATTTTGAATTTCAGGTGACGAGGACTGTAGAAGCCCTGTGCGGTGCCACCTGTGGCAAGAGGACATTTAGGCCCTTGGCTGACGTTTCTCCAGTCCCAGACCGCACTGTTACTCTCCCCCTCCTCTGACCCGGACAGACACTAGTTTAATTGGTTAGGTGGTGCAGAAAGAGAAGACGAGCGATGGTGACGGCTATTTCAGTCGCTGCAGGAGTACCGTGGGGAGCACTTTCCGCGACAGGGCCGCAGGCAAACGCCTTCGCGCTTCCCTCACAGGTAGACCGAGGCAACGACACCCGGACGCGCGCCAGTCTACGGACGGGGCGGGGGGGACGGGGGCGGGGCGAGCAGCGGCCAGCCAATGGCTGGCCGTCGGGCCGCGGTGACGGTGTCGTACCCGGCCGGGCCGCACCTGTTACATAAGAGGGGCGGGCAGCTCCTGCTGGCCCCGACCCCGCTGACCCTCGCCGCTGTGGCACGACCCGGCCCGGCCCTACCCGGCCCGGCTTCCCAGGCCGGGGATGAGGCCGCCGGCCGGGAGGGAGGGCGGCCTCCGCCGGCGGCGGAGGCGGTGGGCCGCCGCCGGGACCATGGCGGAGAGCAACGCGGACTGGATGGGCTCGCTGCCGGCGGCGCTGCGCTCCTACCCGCTCTCCAACCTGGCCATCCCGGGTAGGACGGCGGGGAGGGGCGGGGATGTTTGGGTGCCGCAACCGCCGGGGCCTGTCCCCGCCGGCAGGGCCTGCGCGTGGCGGGGCCTGGCGCTGAGGGGAGTCCCCTTTCGGCGACGGCGTCGTGTCCCCCCTCAGTAAAATTGTTACAGGTGCTTGTGCCAGGTCCTGCTGTGGCGGCGGGCTTCGCCGTGAGGTGTTTGCCTGTGCTTGGGAGCCAGAGGTTGGGTGGGTGAGCTGTAGCACCCGTGTGGAAAGTCTGACTTGGGCGTCAGAGCCCGGCTGGGTCCGAGCGCCTGTTTGTGAGTGAGGGCTAACAGGAATCCCGTCCATTGCGGGGAGGAAGGAGGGCTTAATCTTCTCTAAGTGCAGCTATGAATCTCTAACCCGTTGACCTGCTTGTTTTCATTAGCTATAAAAGAGATAGCTGTGAGCTCTGGAGGTCCTCTTTAATTTTTTTCACGTTGCTAAAGCAAGGCTGAAAGCAGGTAGGGAGAAAGGTTTGTTTCAATTGAATCTAACAGCTGGAGGTTCATCAAATGGAAATGTCTTTTATAGCAGAACCTACATGAGACTTGTCAGAAAGTGAAATAATACAGCATGGTTATGAAATATCCTGATATAAGATGTTACACTGAAGATGCTAAAATACTGTAAATACTTATGAAATGTCTTCCTCTTCCAGCAGAACTTAAAATAACTACTAGCTCCTGCACAGAGCTTCTAGGTTAAGAAACTGGTACGGGTGAGTGTCATCTCTTCTGTTTTACAGATGGATAAACAGACAAATGGAGAAAACAACAGATGACCCTGAAGTTTCTTAGGAATAGGCTGAATTTCCATCTGTAAATGTCAAAAAAATAATCTAATATTGCTTGTAGATGTCAACAGAGAAGATTTTAGGGATGACTACTGTAGCGGTTCATTCTGATACTGGATGTTAGGCTGGTCATCAGTGTTACAGGCTTGATTTTCGTGGTAGAGCCTTAGCTTGTCAAAACCCTTTGGGTATGTATTACATAGAGGACATGTGGAGACACTTCCCTAGAAACAGAGTGACTTCCTTCTTTGTGCTGGCAGACGTCACCAAATGGCATTTGAAGCATATAGCGAAGGTGCTACACACCTCCTGTGGGCTACCACAGCATTCACTTACTACCATATTTCCTGAATTAGAACAGTTGAAATGCCTTGTTTTAATCAAAAGTAATACCTTCCCCCCTACCCTAACAGTAACAAGATCATTTTGTGTAACCCTGTTCAAATGAGCGGGGCGGGGGGGACGACACAGAAAGGAAATTCAATGTTAATATAAAATTCAAGCAGCTGCAGATTTTTGAAACTTCATTCTCTGTTTTAGTGAACAGTAATAAATCAACTTTTTGTTGCTGTAGCACTTCAAGGGCTGTAAAACTTTGTTAGCAGAAGGTTATGATGCTGATTTGCGTTAGGTGCATTGTTGCTGTCAATCACAATATTGATTGATGTTTGTGGAAGAGGAACCAAGAAATGAGTTGTTTCAGTAATGCCACACTGTTTTTAAAATGAGTAGTGTTTTTTTTGAAAAAGCTGGCAGTGTATGTTTATTTGTAGTCAAAGTTGCTGTGTTTTCCTAGCCCTTTCCTGCATGTGCCTCATGCAACCTGTGAGTAGGGAAAAGATATTTTGGGTAGATGTTTGGGGATATGTATTCTTTTTGCTTTAGTCCAATGATTCTTTTGCTGAAGTGGATTTTTGGGGGCCTTTTGAGAGGCCAGGGTGATGTTACTAGCAGTGTGCAAGGAAAGGAGGGTACAAAACAAGTTGTAGTAGAAGTATCTGTTTACAGATGCTCAACAGCAGTGAAGGCTAATGCTGTCTTCAAAAGAGAGATGAAAGGTAGGCTTCAGGTCAAATGAGAAGCATTTTTGTCTGCTTAATACCTGTATGTGCATACAACCGGTGTGGCCTGCTTTTGTCCATATCCAGATGCGTTTGTCTTCACCACTGGACCGATGGATTCTACTTTTTTTGGCTTTTTTTTTGTTTTGCCCTTCTTCCTCCCAATCACTCTTTGTGCATAGCAGCAGAGAAGTGAGGGTGCTGGAGCAGTTGAAACCTTGAAACTTGTTTTAACTTTAAAATGAAGTTAGTACTTAACACCCTGAAACTGTTGTTTGGTTTTTACCTTGTTGCACTTTAGCAAAATGCAGCACTTGAAGGTTAAAAGATTCTACTTTTTTTTAAAAAGAGGCAAAATGTTGGCATGATGGGACTATTCAAAGTGAATGAATTAATAGTATACACAGAAAATAAACTGTTTAGATTTAATTCATTGTATGGTATTAATAGTATGGGAGAAAGTCTTAGTAACCTTCTTGTATGAAGCTAAGGATGGTCTGTACAGAGTTCTGCTTCTTTATCTGTTGCAAACAGTTTTGCTTTTAGAGCTGCTTATTTTCACTGGCCTAAAAAAAATAGCTGTGCCTTTGTCTTTTTTAATGTATGCTATTCTATGATTCCCTGAGCTATTAAATGTGGTGTGAAACATGGTACCTGAGGGTAAAGACAGTAATCATTTGCTCAATCTTTAGAACCAACTGGTAACAAATAATGTTTAAGATGGATATTTCATGAGGTATACCAGTTTGGTGTTTACGTGCTGATTTAACTCTGTGCTCAAAACAGAGGATAAGAGACATTGAAAAATTTGGGGTCATCCTTCAAGGCTTGGGTGCGATCAGTTCCAGAATTTGGGCTTTTCTGTTGTTTCTATTGGAAGAACTCTAAATTCTAAACCAGCATAGTTTTGCCAAGGAAAAGAGATGAGGTTTCCTGTGCGATGTGATGAGAATCTTTTTGCAATGAGAAATTGCCAGATATCAAGTAACTAAAGTGTCATCAACTTACTTGCATACAACATAGTCAACAGATTAACCACCTTCAAGTGGTGACCTTGTGTGAAACTCTAGAGGGTTTTCTCTTAATTATACTCCAGGCTAATCCTCTTTCAATGTGGGTTTAAAAATGAACTCTTAAACATTTTGATTGTGACCGTGTTTTTTGGCAGGTAATGTATTGTATAGTATGTGTTTAATCTCAAGCTGTTTTACTTCAATCAATTTTATGAAATCTTGTACAACTGTGACGCATTCTTTGGTCATCTCTTAATCTGCATCTGTTGGTTTTCTTTTCCCACCCTTGAGAAGTGGAACATGAGAAAAAGCTGCAGTGCTGTCACTAGTCTGCTTTCAAAGTAAATCAGCTATTTAATGAATTTGCTAGAGAAGCCTGTCTCGTTTCTTGCTTGTACTTGCGTGCTGGTAATTCATAGCACCGTGGTGTGTCCGATTTCTATTGTTTCATTTTGACTACTTGCCTTTCTAAGTAATTTTTGCAGTATTATAATTAACTAGGTGCTAGAGTCTGAGAAGCCTCTCTGCTTCTGAAGATACAGCATCACTTTCCAGTTTGATTGAGCTTTTACATGAATACTTGTGAGGACAGCTGAAATTTTGCTGTCTCAGGATCTGCTTTCTGAGATCGTAAGCTTGTGCCTGTTGTCTTGAGACAGCAAAGCAGTCTAGTAGATGTTAACTGCCAACTATCAGTGTTTGCTTATAGTGTTTTATTAGTCCAGTCTCCAAGGTGCTGCTGGATGAATGGGATGAGCAGAAGAGTAGGCAGTTCTGTTTTCCTCTGGATCTTGGTAATAATGCATTTACTTGATCCTGTGTAGATTATTCTGTCTTTGAATAATTGAGAGCCATTAGCTGTGAGTTTTTCCTCAGTGCTCATTTTCTTTCCTTATCTTCTGGAGGAAATTTATAGTTACTTAGGTAAGGATCCACTGGTATATGTGAGAGTGAGCAAGTTCCTTCTGGCAGGAGCACCCAGAATAGTTATGGCTGCCATTTCATAAGAGTAAGATAGTCAAATGCCTCTTCCGTCCCCTGCCTTCCCTCTTCCATTCCTTCCATCACCTTAAAAAAAAAAAAAAAAAAAAAAAAAAAACCCAAAACCCCAAAAAACAGGACTCCCATTTCTCTCCATTGGTGCTTGTTTGGTCCTACAAGTGTAAATGAGTGCATTTAGTAAGCTAACCCGATGGAAAACTTTTTGATGTTGATGATAATGGTTTGGGGGGATTTTCTTGGAGAAGCCGTTCCTGCCAAAATGACTGTTCATGTGCTTGGACAAACCCTAGGATAGGTGCTGAAGCAGGCAGCCATCCTGAGGCAGCACGATGGTTAGCCTGGTGTGTCACAGTGCTGCAAATGTAGGCAGGAAAGAAGAGGTAGGTAGGATGGCTGTATTTAGAAAAAGTAGGGGATTATATCTTCTTTCACATAGCCTTAGTGAACCTGCTGTTAAGGAAAGAATTAAGCTTAGCTGGGAACCAATTAATTTGAATTCTAACTAAGTTCAATTTGATTTGAGTCTCTAGAGAAGAGAGCTGAAAAATAGAAAATTTGGAAAAAGTGAAATGTTTTAATTCAACACTTCGAAATGTGATATTTAAAGTCAGTTAACACCAGTGTTCATGTCCTAGACTGTAAGGTTGTTTTAATCTTGAAATATAAATGTTTCTGTACTGTAGGTCAAATGTTGTACATTTGAGTCTGGTTTGAAACACCGAAGAAGTTTTTGCCACCAAAAGTTAATTTTTCAGATACTGGCATGCTAGAGCTGTATGTAACGTTAGGCAGGGTGTCCCACTGATGTGGAGCATGTGGGCAGGGCAGCCTGCACCTCTGGGGAGAGATAGGGCAGCTCTTCACTAATGGCTTCTGATAGTGCACAGAGCCTTTTCTGTCATCTACTTATGTATGAGCTCATCTGGTGAAAGTATGTGGAAGGATGGCCAGGATCTCATTTCTAAGCAAAGCAGAGTAGTTGCAACACGGTGCCACTCCTGCCTGCATCAGACTGGACAATTGGTGGAAAGCTGATGGAATAGCTGAGTTTTACAGTTCCTGAAGCATTTTTTTAACAGAGAAAAATAATATTGGTTCACATAGGTCTATACAGGAAAGCTGGAACACTTTTTTTGGTACTACAACATGCCACTGTTTCCACTCTTCACCAAGATCACACCAAAAGCCTGAGGCAGAAACCTAATGGTTTAGATCTAAATGATCAAAGTCTTACAAAATGATCAGCCCTGGAAAACAGAGCTTTACAAATATGGCTAGCAGGCAGTCTTAATGAGGAGCAGCCCCACCAGCCGAGCCTGTAGTCAGGCCTGAAAGGGGGATACAGCATGTGGAGGGATTTCTTGTGATGACAAGCTGCTGTGGGTGAATTTGCGGTGCCATAGCGTGACTGCTGGGTGCTCGCTCTGCTCACATGTCGGGCACAATGTGGGGAACTCCTGGAGCTGGTGGGGCCTTGGGCATCTCCTGCACACCTCCCCACCCACTGGCTCCAGCCAGCTCTGCTGTCCTGACAGCGCAGCTGTTCGCTGAAGGCCCTATGAGCTGCTTGCCTTTTTGTTGGCCATGCAGAACTGAAATGGTTCTTAAAAGAAGCATCAACCTTGTCCAACTAAGGATCTTAGTAGATTTGATTTTTTTCTTTCTCTCTTTACCAGCGTGACGCTGAGGCAAGCTGCTGAACTTGCTAATGCTGTGGTTTTCTTGTTTCTTTGTTCGTGGGCTGGCGCGCGCTATGGACGTGCTTTCTGAGAGGAGAAGTGGTGGTGAGCTTGAGACTCTGTTCTCCTTCTGAACAGTACTCCTTTGCAGTCCTAATTAAAAGGATCATTGAATCAGCTAAATTGCCCATCTGTTGGATTAAAGCTCAAAGGGAGGAGATATATAAGATTAATGTTCTGATTTGCCAAGCTTTATTTTCCTTCCCAATTTAATTGGCATCTATTAATCAATGAGGTAGTAACCATTAGAAGAAAATATCTGCATAATTATGGTGATGTCGGATATGGCTTGTAAATGTGGAATTTTCAGGATGAACTTTTCCTGAATGGACAAGTTATTTTATTACCTTGGTAGTCTACTTCATAGTAGCGGCAAATCTCAACTGTTGTTAGAGAGAGGCTATTAAACTACCTGGACCACTATACTGATGAGAATATCTAATGGAAGTTGTTCCACTATTCCTAAGTAACAAAGTAGTCCTCTTGTATGTCCCTGTATGAGGAACTGGTGTGGAAGACACTGGGTCTATGCAGAAGTTCCCCTGGAAAGCCAGCACTAGATCTTAGGGTTTCTCTTCTAAAGGACCAATGTCATCTGTTTAGCCAAAACCAAATGCTTCTCAAACACTACAATTTTCTTCAAACAGTATGTGAAGATCTTTGTTATTTTTTAATTGGCGAAAACTTTCTTCCTTTTTTATTAAAATCTTTGCCCCAGTGAGTGACTTAATTGCCTGGTAAATGAGTGCAGGACATGCTAAACTTTTACTTCAAACAGAGAAAACCAATCATAATGTTGATATAAATAGGCGTTGCTGCTCTTCCATGTTGTGTGAAAGTTCTAGTTTGCTTGGTCTTCCAGAAAAGATGTAAAAAGAGGGAAAAGTACTATGTAATGAAAACAAGAAAAAAATTTCCCTAGAGCCTTCTCAGAACAGAATGAGTCCTTGGTCTGCACGTTTCTGAGTCGTCACAAAAGAGGAGTATAAGACTCTAAACTGGAGGCTTTTTCTTTTTTGGAGCAAGTGGATCCATTCAGGCTTTGAAATGGCAAAGTATGGCTAACTTCTGCTTGCCCAATGCAAACAGCTGAGGGATAAATGGGAAGTCATCGCTAAATCACAAAAAACCCACAACTCTTAATGGCAATAACTCCAACCAGTGCAAAATGGATTTCTCCTGGCTGGAAAGAAAAACAAACTATAATGTGATACTGTGTCTGAGACAGTCCCTTTCTACCTTTTCCTTGTACCTTTTATTTCCCCCCATTCCACCTCCCACCCTGAAAGGGACATTGGGGAAAGTCAGGGTAATTCTTTGATAGGGAGAAGTAGTTTTCCTAAGAGGATTTGGTCTGTACTAGGCTTTGTCCTCCCTAACGAGACTGCATTAAGAATACCTAAAGGATTTTTTTAGGATTATATTAAAATATAAAAACTCGTCTCAATAGTTTTAGGTAATTGATTATCAATAGGGTGTTTATTATTCCTACCTCTCCTCCTTTTGCTGGGCAAGTTGATATGGACTATTTGATTCGCTTTTCATTAGTGAAGAGCTTTTAAGATGTTAATCTTCTGATTAGAAAATCTGGATTGTTAATGACCTGAATCCTGAGGACTTCTGGGCTTTGAGAGGCACTTTTTTATCCCATTTTTCCCTCAGTTCTGGCACACACAGGACATCTGGTTTAGGAGAACATTTTTGGGACAGCCTTAACTTGTTAGCGCTTGCATCCTGTGTTTTTGGAACTTGATTACAGTGCTTCTAGATGTCTTGGCTATGTCTTGCTTGCTACGCTGTGTCATGTGAGGTGTTTTGTAATATATGGGGAATGTACTTTGTCTAGTGAGCAAAACTTGCTCTAAGAAGTTTGGTGTCATTACAGCTAGGGTGATTCTTTGTCCGTAAATGACCCTTTAAAGCTTTTAGGGGGCTGGTACAGTATGTTGACCTTGCTTCTTACAAATGTTTAACATTGGACAAGAGGTTTTCTTGCATTTTTTTCATCCTACTAATGTGAAGTCAAATTATTTTGATCTAGTTAAACTTACTGTCAGTACACTCTCCTGCCCTTCTGCTTTCATTTATTGTTTCTTGGTTAGCCAGATTTTTGCAGAAAGTGTCTTTCACTGCTGCTTCTGACTAGTCCATGGCCTTGCAACAGGGTGGCTAGCGATATGCTAGTATCAAAAAAAAAAAAAAAAAAAAACCACCCCAGGAGTTCTTGTCTTGTTTTAAAGTAATTGGCGGTGCACAACTATGTTCTTTGCTGGAAGATCTCTGTGCTTTTCATGCTATGTAGTCATATTTTTAACATTCCTTGAAGGTAAATTGGAGTGTGTCCAGAGAAGGGCAACAAAGCTGGTAAAGGGACTGGAGCACAACTCTTATAAGGAGCGGCTGAGGGAACTGGAGTTGTTTAGCTTCAAGGAGGCTTAAGGGAGACCTTGTTGCGCTCTACAGCTACCTCAGAGGAAGTTGTAGTGAGGTGGGTGTTGGTCTCTTCTCCCAAGTAACTAGTGAAAGGACAAGAGGAAATGATCTCAAGTTGCATCAGGGGAGGTTTAGATTAGATACTAGGAAAAATTTCTTCAGTGAAAGGGTGGTCAGGCATTGGAACGGGCTGTCCAGAGAGGTGGTGGAGTCACCATCCCTGGAGGCATTCAAAAAAACGTGTAGATGTGGCACTTCGGGACATGGTTTAGTAGACATGGTGGTGTTGGGTTGATGGTTGGACTTGATGATCTTAGAGATCTTTTCCAACCTTAAAGATTCTGTGATTCTGTAAAGTTACAAGCTCGCAAAAGGACACCGGGGTTTGTGAGGTGCTGCTCATTGCTATCCTTGTGTTGCAACTGTATGTGCAGAAAGTACTGATATGGAAACAAAAGATAAGACAAAGTGATGTCGCCAGTAATTGTTGAAATTCAAAGCTTAATAACGTTCTGTTGATGAGTGTCATTTGTTTGAGCTACACCATGGGTTAATTTGACTATCTGTGACTAAGTAGCATGACAAGTAGACACACTGGAAAGTTAGACTTTACTGCAGATGTGATGATAAAAGGCTGCCTTCTCACAATTAGCACAAAGGCTTGAACAAAAAAGTCATCCTGAACGGTGAAGTACAATCTGTTTAACATACAAATTGAATTGAGAAGTGATCTGTTTTAACATACAATTAACTTGAGAAATTAGTGTAAGGAGAATAAAAAGGCTTAAAGATGCAAATAAAAATTAATCCACAGTTGCACTTAGTGGGATAAAAATAAGAGGACTATCCATCATTTTAACAATCTAGTGTCTGGAAGATACCTCTTTAATACTATTCTAACCATATCATAGCCTTTGATAGTTAAATATCTGGACATTTGATGGGATGTGACTGCTTTCCTTGAAGCTTCCAGTCTTTGTCAGATGAAAGAAACGAAACCAAAATAGAGCAGGCATTTTCTGTTACTGTAAGAGCTGCCAGATGATTAGCAGTCCCTTATTTTTTTTTATTCTTTGAATGTGTGGACTTTTATGCTTAAATTTAATGCTTACTGCTTCATGCTATGCATCCTCAGCCTGTTGGAAGCAATTGGCTAATCGTCATCTCTTTATTTCCTGTGCCTAGCTTGGTTTCGGGAAGGGCTGAGCATCAGACTGATGCCATGTCACTGGAGCAGCTCAGTAAGATCTGCAATCTGAATGCTAATCTGTTCTCTTGTACAGTGACTCAAGAAGCATGCTACATGTGCAAGAACATGCCCTTGAGGCAGTTGAGACTGGGGTTCTGCCCTCTGTTCACCTAAAGGACAACAAAGACAAAGTTTCTTGGCTTTCCTGTGCCTTTTGATTTCTCGGTCTGTAAGACAAAGGTTATAAATACCTAGGTTCATTAGTTGCTTTGTTCACAATCAACAAGTTGAAGGAATGGATTTATTGAATCAATGTAGGGTGTTATTTATATTCAAGATGTCAGGTATCATCTGAAATGTCTTGCTGACAAGACTTCTTGAGTTTTGGGGGGTTTTGTTTCCTGAGAAAAGTAGTGAGTATAATTTGGGGAGATGCACACCATTTGGGTGGTGGGGAACACAGACTGCAAAGGGTTTCTTACACATGGAAAAGGCTTCATTGCCATGAGAGTTTTGTGATGCTCGCTCTGTTAAGGAACTGCCAGTCCCATTGCTGTTGCCGTGCAATATTACAGCATCTGAGTATCTTCACACACCCTTGTGTTAGACACGAATTGAGAATGTGATTAGCAGCTCTGACACTGAGCTGCTAACAAAATGTGGCTGGTCTGCTCCGTGCTTCTGGTGTAGATTCTGGCCTTTGCCTTTTACATTGTACAGAGTTGGGTTGATTTAGGTTATACATTTTTCAAAAAGAAATCACGCTGTATCAGCAACCAGCCTGGCTCCTGCCATAGCTAAAGAATGGCTAGGCCTTTCACAGACTTTAGGGGCAGAGCAAAGGAGGGCAGGGGTTATTTTGACATCATGATGCAATCAGCTTAGCATGTAGCTTAACATCACAGCTAAGCTATATTAAAAGTCAGTGGCTGAGCTGGTAACATAACACAGTAATCTTAAATTAAAGAAGGGCCTGGTGGATGACATGGATCCTCACCTAGCTCTTACCCCTCAGCCCAACAATATCCAGTGCTGTCCCTTCAGGTTTTCAGTTTGCTTTTTTCTCTCACTGGAGTAAAAATGTTCTGGGTCCAAGTTTGGCCTAGATATTTCTCAGCTGATGGCTGGCCTTCTGTAAATGATCACTGAAAAATCTAATTGAACTTCTGCTGTGTCTTTCCAGCCTCCGTATTGATGATGCTCCGCTGTCCTTAGGAGGTGGTCTTCTACCAATCATGAAAAGGGAAGCATCTAAAAAAAACCAAGCTGTAGTTCATGTTCCCCTTGGTTATATCTAGGTATACATGTTGACCTCATTGTAAATGAGAAGTTCGATTTCCTAGGCTTTTAAGCAGAGCCACAGAGCAGGAGTTTTAAGCATCTTTTCTAACTATAGAAGCATGTCACATAGTTCAGTTTCTCAGATTGCAGCTGCCCTGTTAAGGAGTTTCTTAAAATATGTGTTGAAAAAGTTGCAACGTGCTTGTGGCTTGTTTTCTTTCTTCTTGCTTTCTAGAACTATAAATGGAATTTCATTTGTGATAGTGCAAGGAGAAGTTTGCTCTTTGTATCCTCAAATGTGCCTTGTATGTGGCAATCTGCAAAGGAAAGGCTTTTATAGCTGTAAAGTATGTGATCAGACTTAGGAAAACAAGCTGTTTCTTGGTTCAGATTTGCTTAGACAAGTCTGAGGTTGACAACAATATATTTAATGGCAGATAAAATTGTCATTCCTTCATGACTCAGATTTATCAGTGACACTGAAGGAGCATAATGGTGCAAGTGACTTCTGTAGACAGCTCTCTAGATGCTGCTGCAGTCTTATTTAAAATGAAAATAAAATGTTTCTTATGGCCTTATGCTAGCATACTAAACAGTTTTCTACCATGACCTAAACAGAGGAAGAAATTAAAATGGATAGGATTGAGAACTTAAAAAAACTGAAACAAACCAACACCCACGCAAAGAAAAACAAAAACCCCCATGACTACTTTGCGAAGTGACTCATTCAGAGGCAGAAGACAAGCCCCTTGCAAGTAAAGTCTGCTTCACAAATATTGTAGAAGCTGAAAAGGCTCATTCTGCTGTATGGGGAGGTGTATGAAACTCAAATGTCTGAGTTGCAGCTTGCAGTATGAGTCAGGCCCTGTATGGCTTCTTCTGAAGTGTCTTCACTAGATGTTTGTGTATTTCGTTTGGGGTTACACATTTGGAGGTGGGAAAAAATCTAGGTGTCACTGCAAAACTGACAGCTACTTTTTGATGTGGCTTACTGTGAGAGGTACGAAATAGCTTCTTAAGCTAGCTTTTAAAAACAGTTTTGTTACTTGTCACTTGTTTCTAGAAGACTGAATGGAAAGCCACATAAGAGGCACACTTTCACAAAGACTGTGAAGAATTCATGAAGACTTGATCAGAATTAGTTTTAGCATTCATTTGTAAAGCCTGAAAACTAACCTTCACGGTTCCTTCTCAGTACTTTTGAACTAGTTGAGATTCCTGGAAAAAGAACGCATTTAAGGTTGTTGTGAACTGATGTTTGGTTTGCGCAGTCTGTTCTTCCCTCTGGATTAAAAAATCCTGACAAGATAATCCAATTGAGATCATAATCTTGTTTATAGCTCTGATCTTGCATCACAGGAAATGCATCAGTCTTCAAGTGAGCACTGGTACACAAATAAAAGGTTTGGGTGAAGGAGGCTGTGGACACCTTAAATGTTGTCTTAAAATTTGGAATCACAAACTAGGATTTTTTTTTTTGAGAGTTACAGACTGAGGTAAGGAGGAAATTCTAGAAAATTATAGTCCCAGAAGCAGGGACAAGAACCCTGGGGCATGCAGGAAGGGAGAAGGCAAATGCTAGCAGCGTGGTGGGGGGTCACTGTACCCCCAGGGCAGTTGGAAAAGGAGCTGCTTGTGGTGATGAGGGGTGAAGATCCTTTCCCCGTACTTCAGCAAAGTGAGTGTGCAGGGAGCAGGTGGGGTTTGGCTCAGTGGGGAAACTCTCATCTGCTGTCCTGAAGAAAAAAGGGAAGCAGAGCTGTTGAGCTCCTGTAGTGTTCTTCTGGCCAGGGCTTCACAGGGAAGTGATGCCTGGGATGGTTGCACATTCTTGGCCAGAATGTTGGTGCCTGGTATAAATGCTTAGAAATCCCTGGTAAACCTCAGTCTGTGGTGGATCAGCTTCTGCCCATCTTTGCTTTATGCTGCTCTGGTACAGTGTAAAGTAAGGTACACCGCCCTATTACTTTTTGTTCTGGTATTGACTTGGCTAAGCTAGGGATGTTTCATTGACTCTGAAGCTGTTATTCTGAAAGAGTTTTGTTATTCTCAGTTTAGTTTCCATTTACTACTGAATTTTCAGTCAGACTTTTCTAGTAAGCACAAATTTTATACTGGAGATGGAGTTTCTCTGCCAAGGTACAGGTTGTGTTACAGGAGCTTTGTCAGACATGCTACTTTGGCAGGGACTGGTGATTTTGATTGTTGGTTGTCTCTTTTGGCAAACTATATTCACCACACCTGTCATCACTCAAAGGCACTGCTGGGTAAAAGATGCATTCGTGAACTTGTTAAATGTGAGCTTGGTATCTAACTGATGTTATAATCAGTTGTTCCACCTTCAAGTTCAGCCAGTTGTTGCCCACCGTTCAAACTGTTATTTACCATCTTGGGGCTAAAGTGAGATGTGCTGGTAAGGCATGTGCATATATAGATGCCTCTGTCCATCACATGAATAAAGATATCTGTTCCAAGAACTCTGGTGTATTAGGTCACGGTTGGATTTACCAGGTAGAATGAAAATAAAGCCTCAGATTCTTTCAATGAAGCTGGAGTCTCATTTCAAATCAGCGATGTACCAGGCTCTGGGAAAGTTTTGGAAGTAGGCTGATGGTTTGTAAATGAAGGAAAATTAGAAGGAAGTTTCCCTTTGCCACTGGTGTTTGTCTTATGGTTGCGATTTTCAGAGTGTATTGAAATTGGGAGCTCACACAAAAAACAGTTCAAGCCGAGAACCTTAAGCATAGCTCTTGTTGCAGTTAGGGAAAATTAAGGTGTAGAGGATAGTCTGAAAGACTCACACTTGAGCATAACTCTTCTGCAACCCTGCCATGCATGTAGGACTTTTTTCAGTTTACAGGACACATGGGTATATGTGTTTTGGCATAGTCAGTTTTCTAAAATTAAATATTCTTGACTTTTTTCTAGGGTCACATGATTCTTTCAGCTACTGGGTTGATGAGAAATCTCCTGTGGGACCAGACCAAGCCACAGCCATCAAACGTTTGGCCAGAATTTCTTTGGTTAAAAAGATCATGAAGAAATGGTCAGTGACTCAAAATCTAACTTTCAAAGAGCAGTTGGAAGGTGGGATCCGCTACTTTGATCTTCGTGTATCTTCCAAACCTGGGGAAACAGGACAAGAGATTTACTTCATACATGGCTTGTTTGGCATCAAAGTACGGGATGGGCTGAAAGAGATCAACACTTTTCTTGAGCAGCACCCCAAGGAAGTAATCTTCTTGGATTTCAATCACTTCTACGCCATGGATGACAGCCATCACTACTTCTTGATCAACAGGATCCGCTCAGCATTTGGATCCAAACTTTGTTCCGTTGAATGTGTAGAATACGTGACGTTACAGTACATGTGGGAGAAGAAACACCAGGTAGGGAAAGGATCCGTCATGTTTTTCAAACCCAAAAGGTTAAAATTTAAATAGAGAAGCTGGGTGTGGTTCCCACTCAGAAGTATTGGACCAAGGAGGCTGCTGACAGTTTAAAGCCTGCTAGGGCCTCCTTTGTGTTGTGTGCATGTTTCACGCCATTTATGTGCAGCTGTGTAGCCCCTCGATCCATGGCGTGGCTAGACTAGGTCCTGCTCCCAAGCATGTTTGTTAAATACTTAAATGGTAGTATCCTTGGGGCCTTGTCTTCGTTACAAATGGATTTGTCTTCTGGAAGAGCATGTTGTGCCGCTGAATTATGTTGGTGAGGATTTCATAAACTGTTGTCTTTTTGTCCAGTGTAAAGCATGTCAGCTTTAACATGACTAAGGTATGGTATGGAATATCTTAGCTCCTTTGCAGCCATCCAAATCTATAGTGGTAAGATTAAATGCCTCTTCTCTGTGGTAAGTGTTCCCATGCGTACACACAAACCAAGAACAGGGTTTCAGCAACAGCATGTAATTATTGAACTGCAAAATACGTGAGGCTTTGAGGAATTCTTCTGAACTGATGCTGTCAGTACTAGGGTCCAAAATGAATCATTTGTAAGTTTGAGTGTTAATAAAAATTGTTGCATCTTTGTGCTATCCTCTTCTAGAGAACCACCTTACAAGGCATATAATACTGACTTTTGATTTAGAGAAGATTTTGCTGACAGCAAGACTGACTTTGTCATCTCATGCAGTAAGTGCAAGTGGAATGCCATTATGCCAGTTAGCCCAGTACACTTTAGCCACTTAACAGGAGTTACATAGAAGACGGCAAGACTGCTAAAATCCTTAACATCAAGTATAGATGTAATATTCTGTGACAGCACTTTGAAATGCTTTTAAGCTGAAGTCTTTGAATGACATTTCAATATACTCCTGGCAACTTTTTCATTTTAAACTGGTGACCCTTAAAGCCTGAAGCAATCCTGTCCTCATAGCCAACCAACATGATCTCCATCTTCTTTTTTTGGCAATAATGTAACAAATTTACTGACACTCATGACTCTGTAGCAACTTCTTTTTGCTTGGTCCTCTTTTTTTCACTGGTATGCTAGCTGCAGCAGTAAACCAACATCCTGTTTAAATATAAATAATAGAGTTGTAAATTTTTGTTTATTTTTTTCCTTTTTCTTTGTTCTATTAGGTTCTCATATTCTACCACTACCCTTTGTATCGGGAATACCCCTTCCTCTGGCCAGGGAGTAAAATGCCGGCACCATGGGCTAATACAACCAATGTGCACAAACTGTTACAGTTCCTAGAGACCACCCTTGAGGAACGCAGTCGTTATGGGACTTTTCATGTTTCTCAAGCAATTCTCACACCTCGAGTGAAAACTATTGCACGGCATCTAATTCGTGGTCTGAAGAACACACTTGTTCATAGGTAAGGACTTGCCTTGATTTCTCAGTCTTTACTTACCATGTTTCATGTTGAAAGAAGCACTGAGTAAGCAAGAAACTATGAAGTGTTAGCTTAGAAGTAAGACTTGATGAAAGCATGCAGTTTTTCTTCATTACTATGGCTTGTGACATATTTGCAGTCATTAAAGAATTATTGAAAATAATTAACAGGGTATATATGTAATTATAAGTGTGTTTCCCGGCAATTTGAGCGCTTTCTGAATGTGATGTGATTTCATAAAACATGGGCTAGGCTTGTTGTTTCAAATGAATAATTAATTCTAAATTGGCTAAACTTGAATTTAGGGGTAAAAAAGCTTGTGCCACAAAGGAAAATTGCCAATTTATAGGCTTATTTTTGCATTTGTCTGTACAAATCTATCTTAGTAATTTCAGTAATGCCCGAAGATTTATGACCTGGGGCAGTATTTTTGTCTTGGTTTTTTTACCAAAAATTAGATTAACAATTTGTCTCTTTTTTTATACTACTGACTGTACAATTAATTTGCCCATGAGTAAGACCGTTAGAAGAGGGTTTGGCTTTGAGTAACACAGAGTGCCAGTGATTTTCAATAGTGTTAACAGCATTACCAGAATAGGCTCCATGTGACTTCATTTTATGGCATTATCACCTTGCAGCATGGTTGCTAAAAATCCCCAGAACTATGACAGTCTTGGTGGGATCTGGTCTCTTAGCTCACTGCTTAATATTGCCTGTTTTGATGTCACTAACAGTTTATCTTGCCATCATGATCTTAAGTTCTAAATTACACTTGATAGGTGGTCACAACTGGTCTAATTTGATCAGCAACTGATCTTAATATTAAGCAGTGAGTTAAACACATATCTTCAGCAGCCAGTTCACGTTTCCTTTTGGAGAATCATTGGTCGCTTTAGAAGTAATTACAGTATTATTTTGAAGCCAAAGTCAATATAACTTATTTTCTTAAAAATCCTTTCTAAAAATAGCAAGTGGTATGCTTTTGCAGTCCCAGAAGTTGTTGATGGAAGTAAGAAAATTCCAGGTGAAGTATAAATCATGGAGTTTTTAGTCTCCTTCCTGTTTACAGATACTAATCTAGCAGAAGATAATTAAATCCAAATGATGTTTGCCACAATGTATTCAGGTCGCCACTCCAGCTTGCGCTTTGTCCACATCTGTGCGGTCAGCATTAGACACTAGATGGTGCTCAGGTGCTTTAAGACTGACGTTTGCTGTCACAAATTGCACACATGTAAATATGTGTGCTTGGTGGGGATACTTAACAGAAAGCACAGATGTAACTTATGTCTGTGTACTGCACATTGAATGTACTGCTGTCTCATGATTAAAGGAAAGATGGTACTGAATTTCTATTTTTGAAATAGTAAACAATAATCTAATTTCATGGAATGGGCAAGCAGGTTTGTTTCAAGTGGCTCCTGGTACAGATCTGGGCTGTAAGCCACTGGTAGGCTGGAATCCTGCCTTTGCTCCATCCCTTTCCCTCAGCCCCTTTGTTACCACTTGTTAGAAAGTAAACTGTGAAAATTTAAAATAGATGCTACTGTTTGCTAAAACATGATTGCTTGTATACATTTACACATGCTAGCTGGTTTGTATGTGTAAATCTGTCTTTGCAGTTCTGTGTAGATGTCTGCCTTCTTGTATGGAAATTTTGCCCTGGATATGAATATTTAAGTGTACTTGTGCTCTTGCTGAAGGAGAAATGTGCAACATTCACACTTAGGTGGCTAAAGTATGGTGTGTCCCTTGACGGGGACAGTAATTATACCGTCACTCAAGTTCTCTTGGTTCGTGATAAGACTCTTTTTCTGGAACAAGAGCCGTAGGATGATTTTAGGGTTTTTGTTGTTTTTTCTTCCTCATCCTGTTAGCCAATTTGCTTGCCTACCATCTTCACATATAATTTTGTGTGCATATTATGGCATTAATTTAAATACTTCTAATATATTTAGTCATTTGTCCCTAACTGTGCTGCAAACAGTGGCGTTTACATGTTAGAGTGCAAAAAATCTTATGCAGACCCTAGACTTGGACTATGTACAAGAAATTATTTGAAATTTCTCCCCACAGTAGAATTTCTAACTCCATTTAACTCAATTCCTGACACACCTCACCTTTCTCTGGTTACAGTGATGTATGGTGGAATGTTCAGCCCCTATAGAGCTGAGGGCTCAATTCTGGGTTTGGTTTCCCTGATCCCATTGCTCTGGCTGGGTCTGGAGGCTGAAAGGAGTGCGGTAGAAATGCAGTGTGCTGCCCCCAACACCTTCCTTCTTGCTGACCATAAGGCAGAGGTGGGCGGGGGAACATCTTGGGCCAGATGCAGCCTTGCTTTCTGCTGTACTGAAGTCTACTGTGAAATTAAGCTTTTAGTTCAACATGTACTTGGGTAAAAACAAACCAGGATGGAGGAAATGGTAGTGCAACATCAAATCCTGAAGCACAGTCTATTCAGTGAATACAGAATTCACAAATGTTATTTTGTATGCATGTGATAGAAATATTGGTCAATCAGTCATCAATATAAAACTATTTGATAGCTAATGACCATGTGCTGTGTTAAGCACTCTTCTCATCAGTTGGTTGCATTTTCGGTGGCAGTCAAAACCTGACCACAAATGTGAGATAATAATGTAATTTGTAAACACGTGTTGTATTTGAACTTGAGTATGTATAGAGAAAAGTCTTAAAATGTTTAATTTTCTTTATTTCAATTTCTTTAGGAACCTGCCCATGATTTTGAATTGGGTGAAAGCACAGAAGCCAGGTGTTATGGGTGTTAACATAATTACATCAGACTTTGTGGAGCTGGTTGACTTTGCTGCTACAGTTATTGCATTAAATGATCTCCTTTTAGAAGAGGATGAATCCGCAACTAAATCCTGATTGCTGTGTCCCACTTGTGCTCCTCAGTGGACACCTTTGAACTATGTTAAATGTTTTATTAAGTGAAACCTATTGTAATCTCTGTTTATCTAAAAAAAAAAAAGTTTTCTAGAGGAAACGTGGTTAAACATGTTATATAGGCGTATCCCTTCTCCCAGTGATGTGTGGATCTGAGTGGAACAGAAAGTACTGTCTGAGTGCTGCTGCGTGTCTGTGGTTACGTGTTTGACTAAGTTATGCACACATCTGCTGCAGTCCGGCGCGGTATCTGCCTGCCAACAAGAGGCTGGCCTCCGAAGCAGATGTACCCGATTATGGTGCGCGTCTCCCTGGTGACCGGACTCACCGTGCCCTCGTGCATGCATCCTGCTTATTTCTCAACCCCAGGGCTCAAACCAAGGATCGCCGCTGATCCCTTAGCAGCAGCGGGACCAGGCCAGTTGAGACAGTATTGTTTTGGGGCCACCTCAGGCATAGCTGGGCTCAGCTGGAGGCTGCTGCTGTATACATTATGCTGTTTTAGATGCTACCTCTGACTTACTTGAAGAAACAATATTGCCGTTGTTCAGGGGGAAGCTGTTACACTGTTGAATATCTGAACTGTCTTTTGGACCTGAGAGGCAAAGGCTTGGCATGCTCTGCCTCTTTGGACTCCAAACTCTTCTTCTGGACCTCTTTATTTTACTTTAATACTATAATATGTTTATTGCAACCATATTTAAGTGTGTTTCTTTTGGCATTAATTTGGAGAATATTTCAGTCTTGAAATTGAGGATTATAACTCACAAGTCTCTGAATTCCTGTTAAGACATTTGAGAAACCACAGTGCAACCTTTCTCTTTTGCTTGCTGGTCACTTGTGGTTTGGGTTTTTTTCCATCCATCAAGTTTTCTTTGGGGAAAGTCTCTCACCCAGATGGCCTTTCCTGGAAGGAGATGGGTGAAGTGGGAGTTTGCTTAGTATTCAAAGAACTAGAGCTGTCAGGGACTGCTCAAAACCCGAATATTGAATCTCTGATTTGCAGTGTGACAGTGAATTCCAAAATTGGACCCAAAAGTTGTGCTTGTAGTCAGAGTGCCGCATCTATGGGGGAGAAATTTCCCTGGCCTGTACCCGCTTGTGACAATGCAAGCAATAGTCACACAGGCAGGTGTCAGTGCTGCTTCTTTCTGTAGTCATAATCATTTTTGTGTTGATTCACAACAAAACGTGACCATGCGTGCTGGAGCCAATGCAGTCACATGTTAGTACTTATCAGCACTTAATTGACTAGCTGATAGCAGTCCTACAGTCTGATTTATCTTTGGTTAAAAAAAAAAAAAAACCACCCGAAAACTGCAACACAAGTGACTGATTAACAGACTGATTAACAGATACTTATCTGCTCAGTCATCTTCCTAAAGTAACCCTTGGTGCACTAATTATTCAATTATTATGAATTTGTATTAGTCTAAGCTATTTACTGTAGAATGGATCATCTTTCTTCAAAAGAAAAGCGAATCTCCAGTTTACTGTTCATTTTGTTATCGTATCCTGTGTCTGCCATCATGGTCTGACAGCCCAGAAAAATCCAAAACCTATTTGCTTGCTTGTCACAAACTCAGAACTCAGGACAAGTTTATCTAAAGGTTTGCAAACCTTCCATGTGAACCTTGGCCGAGTTCTCAGCAGACTGTAATCTGATTTATCTGTTTGTGGCATGGTTTTCATTAGTTCCTTGAATTTTTTTTAACTAAATCCTTTTTCTAAGGGAGTTTGGCATGGGGGGGAATGTCTGTCTCGAGCTGTCTTCCCTCTTTCCTCTTGTATTTCAGTGACGGGCAAGTCATGAAAATCAATTTTTGGGAACTAAAGCTCGTATTTCTAGTTTAAAACTTCCTTTAAAAACCCTAGCAGAAGGTTTTTATTTTTGGTATGTTTTTTCTTGTTAATGAAATTGTTGGAATATGTTTCAAACAGCACTATTTTGTTTGCAAAGTTATTTAAAATACCTGGATTTTCCTTAGCTGAATCTTGTGTTAACCTACTTTTCTCATGGCCCCAACTGAAACTCCCTGGTAGTGTTAAATGTATGGGTTTGATTTCAGTGGTCTTTTAGTGCAAATTGTCTTAGAGCTCAGAACTTGGAAAAACTTGGTTTGAATGCTGATGAGGCAGAAATAATATGTTTGCAAGGTTTCCTGCAGAACTGGAGGACAAGGCAAAAAGGTGATGAGTATGATGTTTGCATTCAACTCAATATTTTTGTACTGTATATATCTACCTCAAAAGAGATTTATCAGGCTTAACCAATATTTATATTGTGTGTGCAGAGTAATGACTGTGTTGTTAGTCCTTCTGTTGTATTTATTTGAATAGATGTGATGGTTGTAACTCAGGGCTTTTGTTAGATATTTTTAAGTACAAACTCAGAAGTCTCTCTAACATATTTGCTGTTAGCTCTTGCCTCTTGAAATAGGACAAAGGCATGCTAGGTGTTAAGAGTGTTCGCAGAAGGAGAAGAAATGGAAAATAGCTTTAGGATTAATGAAGTGGGGGAGGGGAAAAAAAACACATTTCTGTAAGTTTGGCCTGTCTGAAGAGACTCGGGCGTCACTTCAGGGCAGTGCTCGGTGTTATGCCTCTATGTGAGGAACATGGTGGTCTCAATAGTGAGTTGGGCAATTGGCAGGTACAGTTGCCTGCGACAGGATATCTCCTGTGGATACTCTGGGCAATGTTAATGCTGATGTTTAGAATTGGCTTTAGGGTAGTTCTAAACCATCCTAAGCAATATGAACTACCTTTCTTCTGTTACACATTATAGCCCATAACAAAGCTACCAGTGAAACAGGCTTATCTCTCTGGCACAGCACCGCAGCATATCCAGATTCCCTCACACTTTGCAAAACAGAGCTCATCTAGACTTGGACTCTGGGCTGCGGACTCTATTTTCCAGCATTATAAAAAAAAAAGGTGAGCTGGGCAGGAAGGGAGGATCAAGGAAGTAGGTCAGTAGTTTGCATCTCATGCCCACGTTGGAGGTGCGGCAGCATTTGGCCAGGTTTCAGGCAGCAGAGTGGAGCAGGTCTGGCAGGTGAGTGACAGTGGCTGCAGCTTGGGCTGAGACACTTGGCTGGGAGTCTGGTCCCTGAGTGGGCTGCAGCTGAGTAGACTTTGGAGCAGCTAACAACATGCTGGATCATGGACATATGAGCTTGAGGAGAATAAAGATTGGCATGAATACAGGAGAAGGCTGAGGGTTCCTTGCTGTTGATGTAGACCTGCATCTGTGGAATACAGTGGTTTAGTCTTGGTTGCATCTTGCCAAAGCACTGGGGTTCACTTTTAAACAGTTCAGGTGGAAAACTTCTCCAGAAGAATTGCTCTGAGGACTTGACCGTTTTGTAGGTGCTGGGAGAAGAAAAGCCAGGAAACTAGTAGCTGCTTGAGGCAAAGTACATACTTGAATTGCATATGCTTGAATATTTAGTTGTATGGTTTGTTATTACAGATTCAGGTTACTTATACATTGTTTTATGACTGTCACTTCTCTTCTAATGTGCGATCACTGTATGCCGATCACACTAGTGGTATCCTCGTTCTGGCACCGATCACTGCCATGTGCGATTCAAGGGCATACCTGAGGCACGGGAGACCTCTGTATATATGTGTATCTGATGGGAAGCAGCAGGGAGAAGGTTGTTAGGAAGCATATATGAGTATTTTAGCATCTTACTGTGTGCTTGTAGCTGAAAACAAAGAGGAGTTACTACTAGATTTTGCAGACTATCAATTGCTCAGGTCCTTATTTGGAAACTACTATCCTGATATATTTAACAGCTGGGAGTCGTAATGTTGATTATTTTTTGGGGGGAACAAAAGACAGATTCCTGCTGTCCAATTTTACCTTGAGTACTGAAGGATACCAACTTGCACGTCCCTGCTGTGATGGAGAGGGTCCCACTGGAGACAGTGCTGGCAAGGCAAGTTTCAGGAGTGCTGTGGTCAGTGAGAGATGTCAGACTGAGAGTCTTCAGAGCAGAAATGCTGACTGCAGAAAGGCTCCTGTTCTACTAAACAAACTCTCTGGAAGAGAAACAAACAACTGGGGAAAATGGTATCTTTGCTCCTGATGCCTGCTGTTTTCTGCTGCTTTGCTACTGAGTTAATGTGAGTGTAGAAAGTACCTGTGCTGTAAAACTACAGGAGCACTTCTAAGCAGGGATTTTTGACTCAAACAGAAGTAGGGCATCTGCCAAGGTGCTTATCTGTTGTTCTCATCTGGCTAAGCCTTTGGAAATATTTTCTTTGCGTACCTGTCTCAGGTGTCAGAGTTCACTGTTGTATCATCTAGCAGACCAGAGTTTGGGACTTCTATAGATAAATAGAGGACGTGGCCATTTTGATTTAAAATTGGTTAGCTGTGGAAGTCTGACAGAGCATGTGTGACTTGAGGTTTACTTGAATATACAATATTTAATAGTCCATATGCAGTTTCAGTAAGACTTTCATCTAGACTTGAGCATATTGTTACCCACCCCTACTGAGCAAACTCTTCAGAGGACCACTGTTTGGGACAAAACTTCAGGCAAATTACCAGCACAGAGAAATTAGCTAATGGGAAGAACAGAACTAACCCAAAACTTCATTTGAAATTCAAATCGGGTCAAGATGTAGTCCTTTCAGCAGTAGAAAAGAAGTTTGGGATTTTTTTTGCTTTTCTGTGTCTGACAAATTCTTATTCCAGCTTTGGTTTTCGACTCAGCAGATGGGTAGAAGAGCCAGAGCATATGCTGAAGAGCAAATAAATTTTATGCTAAGGACATGTACGTTGGCTAACTGTAGTAAAAGTAGAGTGATTTACTTACAGTTGCACCGTCCAACGATAATCTTATTAGCTGTTTGGTTTAGGTTGTTAAATCAGTCTGTATTTTGTATTAAAAAAACAGTCTCGCTGATTCAGTATGTCTGTCTTGATGAAGAAATGTGTGTACTTCTGTAAGTGTATTTATTTCTCTACAAGTCTTAGCAAGTAAACAAGCTTTAACTTTTAATTGTAGGGACTGGAATAGGAATGTCAGCTATAGAATTGTTTGCTGAATCTGATTATATTTTATATTCCTGAATGTTTATGTATTGTGTGTTGTTCATTGAAATGGGACTTCTTAGCCTTTGTTAGACCTGTGATAACTTTTGTATCTCACTTAAATGGCTCTGCAATGTATTCCTAATTCTGAAAAAAGTATTGATCAGTGTATCCTATATAAAAATATTTTTCATGGTTCTTCCATTTTTGCTCAATGTCAAATATGTTTTACAGTTGGATTTTTTTATTTGTGCTATTTATACTGTGGAAGGGGGCAGAGGGAGCCAGGTGAAGAGGAGTTACCTATCCTCAATTTATAGTTTGTGCAGTTTCTCTTCTTGGCAAGTTGTGCTTTACCCATCTGTCCAATTCAGTTTTGTTGAAACCAGGATGCCTCATTTGAACTGCAGATAAACTTAGGTTGACATCTATTTCTTTCTACTTTACTCTGCATCTATATCATTGGGGTTTTTAATCCTGAAAATAAAAAGTACAACTTGAGTTAATCTTCTTTACTGTGTGTTCTGTACTGCTGGTTGTTTTGATACACAATGATTACACTGTGAGTCAATTAACATCAACTGAGCTGAGTTACTCTTCTGATGCAGAATGGTGTCACTGAAGGCTGCTTTTTGAGGTGCCATATCTTGCAACACTTGTGTCCTCCAGGTACTCAGACCTGGACAACATGCTTATTTTTAGGATGTGCTGAGAACTTCTCTGTGGAAGTGGTAGTGCAAAGTGATTAGAAAACTGTATATGCTTCCACTGGCATGTGTGCACAGTTGTATCTCTGCCTGAACACACTGGGATAAAAGGAAACAACTGCATGCATGCAGTTGTATCTTCAAAGGCATGTACATTTTTTTTTGTGCAGCCTCTACTGCTGTAATACAGGTGATGAAGCTCCATGGTAACACTCAATCAGGAAACAAAATATTGATAATGATTCCCAGAGCCTGGGCTAATGTTGGATGTCAGTGAGATCGGAGACACCCTTCTGAGTTACTTTCAGCTTGCCTGTCTTGAGAGTGTGGGAGTACCAGGCGCAGGGAGAAGGGGAGAATGGATGACTCAGATTCCCTCATGTCTTCAGACACTGGTAATTGATGGATGCTGTGTTTGTAGATTATTTTTTTTTCTTTAAATCCCAAACGTAGAGCTGGAAGTTCAGGACCTAATCACTGCTGTCCCTACCTGTAGTCTCAGACCTTGAGGTAAGTGTTTACAAGCCAGACCAGACTAACAGTGACTCATGTACATAGCTAGCCAATGGTTTCAGTAGTCTGCCTGCAATGTGCTGTAGGCAGGGAGTATGCTCCTAATTTTTACAGAATACGTACCCATGCAGCATAAGCCTAATGTGAATAGCATAAGCTGCCAGTGTGTAAAAATGTTGATGGTTAAGTAGCTTGCAGTAGCAGTGTTACTTCCCCACCCCCCACTGCCACCAGATAGTGTTTTCCCAGGCTGGGAATTATATACCTTAGAAGGGACTTTGGGCACAAGAGTGAGCATGATTTCACTGTATTGCTTCCCTAGGGGGTTTAATAGATTTTTTTTTTTAGTCTTTGTGCCTTTCAGCAGTGGACGAGCACGTGCGTACATATATGCACAAAGTAGATAACTCTTATGAAGTGTATAATGAGGCTGCAAAAACTAGATGCATGTTCTGCAACAAATTTATGCATGCCCTTTATACCTAGTTTCCCTGTTGCCACAAACCTGTGATTAGCTGTTCAAACAGAATCATTCCTGAATCACACGTGGCTTTCTATGTGCCTCTTAAGAGGTACTACTGAACCTGCATGCAGATTTTTAGTAGTGGAGGATAAACTCTTCTGTGCTGTCTGAAGGAAAGGCAGCTTGAAACCTGATGTGTGCTGCCAGCTGCTCTCATAGCACGTGTAGCTAGAAGATGAGCAGAATGCTGGCAGGCTCTGGAGCTGAGCAGTGGTAGTATTACCAATTCATCTGATCAGTTAGGTGACACGCCAGTCATTTGCATAGGCTAGAAAAGCATTTGACCAAAAAGCCGCTCTCCAATTTAAGTGTAGTAAGTGAGGTCAGTTTGTCAAGCTCTCTGGTGAGCAAATGCTGGAAAAAGAAACCAAGTGATTTTTGAACTACTGCTGGTTAGTGTGCCCTGCTGCTCTTCTCAGGGATCCAGAGTTCGGTGCTTGTTTCTGCTCTGCACAGCTGATAGCAGTGCCACTGCGTGAGTCCAGACAAAGTGGAATCTGCTGGAGAAGACAGTGGGAGTGTGACCAGGATCATTAACAGGTAACTTGCTGTATGGATAAACTGTTAAGATAATCATACTTAAAATCAACTTTTCCTCATTTTTAGAGATTGCCTTTAAATTAAAAGCAAAGGTTGCTTAGACTAGAAAACGGATGGTAGTTTTTATGTGGCAGAACCGCTTACATGGCCAAACTTGTGAATTAAAAAAGTTTTCAGCATAATAACCTATGGGCTGAAATAGCATACAGTTGTGAATTAAGTAGTACTTCAGAGGGGTGAATGCTTCTCTTGTCTACTTCGTATTGGTTTTTGGGTTTAGTAGTTTAAAAATAAACCAAGCTTGTTTGTTGCAAGACACCACTGCTTAGCCTGACACCTAATTTAGGAGCAGAATTGGTACAGGGCTGACTTTGTGCTGCTGTATCTGTCACGAGCAGTTTCTCCGTGAAAGAAAGGAAGCGACTGGCAGTACCTTGGGCACTAGCGCATCAAGGTAGCTAGCCGGTAGTTGCATAAAGTGGAAACAACGTTGGCGCAGGCTGTCCCTTTATAGTTGAGGCAAAGACCTTGGCTGCTGGATGAACCTTTGAAAGAGTTCTGGTGACTCAGGAGATGCTGAACAACGAATGAGTTGGTCTTCATGCAAAGACTTGCAGGTTTCACCAAAATGGTCTAAAAGCTTGACTGATGCACACGAAGCCCAGATGGTATCTCATGCTTGGGTTTGAAAGGGTAATTTCAGTGCTTGATCAGCATTGTAGATGCCTGCCTTTGGTGTTTCATCTCTGTTATAACCACAACAAAGTTTTGACGCTGTTTGTGGCAGATACTGTTTGGGTTGCTCAGCAGAGGGGCAGACAAACAGCAGGCCCAGCCACGTCCCCCCAGCCCATCGCTGTGTACTGCAAACAGTGTCTTGGCACTTTGGATGGTTTTGTATCTCTAAGACCAATTCCTCTTGGGCTGAGAATTTGGGAATGTGAAGTACAGAAGAAATGGAGAGCTGAGTTGTTTTCTATCGTGTTGCTTCTTGCAAATATGCTTTAAGAAAAGGGAAGTAAAAGGCTGCCTGAGGGGATGTTCCTCCCTGCATCAAAGTCATCATCTGGCAAGACTGGGTGGAGAAAAACATACATTGTTTGTTTGGTGAGCTCTGTGTAATTGAGAATTAAAGATGGTAAAAATATTTTTCTTGAATTTTCTGCTACTGAGTGATCACTTTTCTTTTTGCTTGTAGCAACTGAGCAAAGAGTTGGCTTTCAGTATTCTTGGGTTTTCTTCCAGCTTGAAATTGCAAAACCTAAAATCATGAGTGCAAGAGAGAAACAAAAACCATCCTCAGAAAGAGGCTGAAGCAGTGGAAAGGGAGGAGGAAAGGTATGCAGTAGAGATGGTGCTGCAACTTGCCCTTTGGAACAGAAAATAAAGCTCTTTTGGTTTGGGGCTTTTTTTTTTTTTTGAGACAGAACAAATTATTACATGAAGCTCACTCTTTGAATCACATCCAGTACAAAGTTCATCCGATATGCTAAATGCAGTTCCTCGCTAACAAAAGTACTGAATTCGACTTGATTGCATCCTTTGAAAGACTAGGCTGGCAGCAAATAAAATGCAACGTGCCAGGCATTTCTCCTGAGAAAAATAACAGTCGCTAATATCTCAGCCTAAATATCTGAAATGCCAACAGTTTTTTTTCTCTCATTTTGTGTTTCTTAGAGGAATCATGATTTGAACTCTGAAGCATCAGAAGTGGCCAACTCATCCTGTGTGAGAGCAGTTATTGCTGGAAAATATGCTTTGGTCATTGCCAAAACAAAACCAGTGTGTATCACAAAGATAATCTTCTTCTGGCCCTCCATAAATCTGCCTTGAAACTGCCCTTAGTAACAGGATTGTCTGAGGTTGAATGACAAGATGTCTTGCCACGTTGTCCTCTTCGTTGCACACTGCAAACATGTTTATAGAGTGATGAACTGGTATTTCTCAAGACTGATTTACCCACACCCCCCCCCGCCCCCCGTATTCTGGATATGTTCACTGTGCAGCCATGCACAATGTTGTTAATAACACTTGAAACCAGACAAATCTTTACAGGCTTTAAGATTCAAAATGAATCTGAAACTCAGTGTAGGTTGGCTAAACTAGTATGTCCACAAGGGAAGAGTAAGACTGCTGCAAGGATAGTAACTCCTACTAGGTAATCATTTCTTTGCATAGTACTACATCTTTTGGCAGTGCCATGTTCATGCCACCTGGATTTTGTGCACAAGAGTGATTGCGTTGTCGGTTATTTGACTGCCATCGCTTGGAAAGAATTACTAAGATCTAGACTACTAAAAATTGTTTATGACAATGAACTAGATGATTATAATATTTTCTTCTTGTATTTATTGCCAGGAACAAGGACTTTTGAGTAGCTTAATTTCCCTTCTGCATTTAGTTCCTTCCTCCTGTCTTGGGGCTAGGTTTGTTCCTTTTCCAAGGCTGAAGGATAATGCAGGTAGTGTTAATAACATGCACCAGGGAACCGGCTTCTCAAGATCATGCTTATAGTGAAATTCTGTTTACCCAAAAGTGAACTGAAAGAATTGGCCAGTGAATTTGTTCTCTGCTGTATTATTATACCACAACTCTGAGCAGAAGAGGCTGTAGAAGCTGTTACAGCAATGCTTTTAGCAGAGAAAGAGGGAAACAAGCTGCAAATCAAGCCTCGGGAGGACACTGGAGCTCCCACTAAATGCATATGCTTCTGTAGATGGCTAACAAGCAGTCAACTTGAAACCCTTGTTTTCCTGCCTCACTTGCTGTGAGTGGTTAGTTAAGGTGCTTTAGAAAAGATGAGAAGGAAAATCCTTTTTACTGTCCTTATGCTCACTGAAAAGCAATGTCTAATAGACAGGTATGTACTGCTGTGTCCTCCTGCCTCCCAAGGGGCGCTGGTCAGTAGATCCAGAGGCTCATCAGTGTGGTGTCCCACATTTAGAGATGTGCGATTGCCCTGTCCCGTTCCCAGGATCTCGCTTTGCTTGGGGTCTGTATGGCTTTAATGGTCTTCATGCACCCTTTGTGCCTGTGGAACTGATAGGTGGGAAGATGGGATTTCCTTTGTGGGTTTCAAGCCTCGCCAAAATTAAGGAAAGTTCTGAAAGTGACAAACTGAAATAACTTTGGTTATGTTTGTTTAGAAGAAACATATGACTACCTTCTAATGTGCTGAAAATTACAGTGGTGATCGTTATACCTACCCAGATCACAGAAGTGTCGCACTACATTCATTAAAGCTTGAGGGACACTCCTGCTCTGGTACCGTGGACTGCAAATATGTAGACTGACACGGGCTCTAGGCTAAGCAGACCGAAACCAAACTCCCACGTATGGACTTGAGAATGCTTTCTGTGGAGTGCAGGGGTGCATGTCTCACCTGGCTCTTCCTGCAGGCAGGAGTGTGACACACCTCCCTGGGGAATGTGGACCCCCAGGGTCAAAGGTAGGCTCAAGCATACACTCTGAGATACCATCTCTAACATTTCAGGGCACCGCACCTCCTTCTTCACTTCTTGAAGACTCCTATACATGGCAGAGCAGGAGAAGAGAGGCAAGTTGGTAACTTCTCATGTTAGGAATCTCAGACATCCCTCTTGTCTCTGTCTTGCTGGATTCCTGTCGGTCAGGACATGTCTGCTTTGCTGAGTGAGTCTCATGGTTAATGCTGGTGCTGTTGTTTTCCCAAGTCAGAGGTAGCTGGCGTGTGTAGTTGTGTTCCCCAAGAGAGTTTAATTAGATTAGGTATGGCTTTCTGGCTCCAGGTTGAGACAGTGTTCAGACTGACTTTTTTTTTTTTTCCAGAGCTGATTGGTCTAGGACTAGTGTTGAAAGCTGCCTTTTAGTTTCAAAAGCACTTAACAGTCCTACTAAATTATTAGCGTTGGCAAGATGCCGCCAAATGGGATGGATCCGGTTCCAGTGAGGTGGTAGAGCTGTTCTCTTACTTTGTTCTTGAATAACAACCACAAAAGACCACCTAACACTCGTCAAAGTTTTCCCTCCTGCTCCGATGGGAGCAGGATATATTGGCATTAAGTCCGAGGGAAATGTGGGCTTTTGCTTCCTGTGCTTTTCTCTTTTTGTGTGTATCAAAGGAAAAGGAGAATTCAGAAAATGCAAGGAATTCTCATGTCATTTTCCTCCCTGCTTGTTTTTAAATGCCTGAGAGTGAGAAGCCAGTACCTTAGCAGGCTTTCCAGACTTCTATTCAGAATATAATTACTCCATGACAGATTTCATGCTGATTTTGATACCTGGGGAGGAGGTATCCTCCCCCTGGGGGTATTTTGAACTCCTGTTATCCTGCTGGATGAGTGGATTTGCTGGTGTTTGTAAAACTCCATTTGCTGTCCTGTCTGTTAGCTGTTCTGTTTCAACACACCTTCAGCTGACCTGTGCTCTGGAGCACTGTTAAACATTACAGGCATGCCAAAGGAAGGAGAACAATCTGCCTTTTTTACATGAAGTGCAGCACTTAAACTCACTGGTGTGGCAGAAGGAGCAGTAGATGTGCTGTGGGTGGTGGCAAACTGCTTTGGAGAGAGCTGGGAATGACACGAAGTGTGGGACTATGAACTTTATACCATGGTGGGATGGATAAGTTAGCATCTACCTGCTGGCAGACCCTTTTTTGTGGGGGTATTAGAGCTTTAAAAGTACTGTGGGTTAGAGAAGGAGCGCTTGGGAAGGGTTTGAAATTGAGCCCCAGTGTTGCCTTTGCCTTGCTCAAGGAGAAGGTCACCAGAGATGGTTAATAAAGCTTTAGCTGCTGAGCTCACTAAACATTCTTCCAGTTCAATGGCCTATGCAGAATGATGTGTTTAGTCAATGTTTAATTCCTAAGCAACAAATGGTGATTGTCATACTAGAAGGCACTTGTGGTGTTGACTGAAGCAATGGAGGCCAAGGATTAAAAAGGTCATGCGGGGAGATCTCTTCTGCAGCCTCACAGCTCTCTCCTCTAGGTCAGGTCCCTTCACAGCGGGAGAAAACGGGGAGAAGTTCATGCTGCCTTAAGGCCAAAAAAGGTTTTCCAATAAGAAAACAAACCAGCCCTTGTTTAAATTTTTTTTAAAAAAAAGGCTGTAGGGAAAAAACAAAAGGAAATGTTACTGTGGGATGATTGAGGGAAGGCAGCGAGAAGCAGGAAATCAGGAGACATCTGCCCTTGCCCTGGTGACAGGAGAGGAGCAGGTAGCTGCTGCTTCGGTGGGCAGGAGAGGCAGGCTGTGGCTGAGAGCAGGAGGGGGAAGGTGCAGCAGCTGAAGTGTCAGCAGCTGTTGGAGGCTGAGGACTGCCTGTGCAGCTCACATTTGGAGAGGAGATGCAGAGAGAACTGCAAGCAGTGCCCTCACGGAGCGAAGGAGAGCTGGGTGGCATGTCAGGTAGAAAACTCTAGAAGCTTTTTTGCTGGATGAGTCAGAAATGACAAGAGCCCTCTCTCCTCTCAGCTGAGAGCCTCTACCCCCGCCTCATCCTTCTCCAAGATCCGCCTGCTCCCAGATGGATATCCTACCTTCCCTGTTAGTGAATATCGTGCTCTTAAAAAGCCGCAGCCCTTGAGTCCACATGAAGCACAGATTTCAATGCATGGCAATGCTTCTTGCAGAAGATAACTCAAGGTTACTACCACACATGCTGGAGCGCTTATCTTGTGTTGGGTGACTCAGTACTGAAGAAGGACTGTCATGGCCAGGCCCGTGGGCTCTGGGCTGTCACCAGGACTGTCTTATCCCTAAGTCTGGCCTGGTTTTGTCTGAAGCTGCTTTTTCCAGGGACTCTATTAGCTCAGGCTTCATGTGGGGGTGTGACACACTCACCTCCTATGAAACCAGCTCAAACCATTTGAAGTTTGCGAGTCTGTTTATAAAGTTTGGCCCAGGTCAATGGGACTGGCTTGGTGTTTCGGCAAATGTGCCAAGAGGATTCACAGGGGTTCACTTCTGCATAGGTGCTAGGAGGATCAGTGTGATCTGTCTTTTATTTTCCATGTTTTATACATCAACGTGTATAACAGTAATTATTCTGTGCTTCTCTAATTCTGCCGGGTAAAGTACACTAGGATTTTGTGATACAGACAAAGAGCAAGTGCCGTTCAAACCACTGCACCTTCCAGATGGTGACTCAGTATTTGGGATGGCTTTGTCATAAAGGCTATTTAGACAAAAGCTATATAGAGCTATTGCCAATTTTTTTTGCAGGCTATTACTGAGCCTGGGCATGTGTAATATAGACCAGAGTTCTGCTTCAGTTTTAGAAGATTAAGGCAAAACTGATTAGGTTATCTTTGTACCAAGATTGCTGCTGCTTAACTATTAAGAGCAAGGCTACAGGCTAATGGCAGGGCTTACTTGTGGCCAGGACACACTGCTCCTTCCATCCTACATATTAACTTCATCACTGATTTAGTGGGCACCAGAAATAAATTTTCACGCATGCAACTTCCAGCTGCAGGGTAGGTTTACTACTAAATTACTGATCTGTGAGTATTTCAGTCATAGTGGTGATTTATTTTGCTGATGAGTTGGTGCTCTTGTAAACATGTAGGGCAGCTATGTGAAAGTCATAGTTTGAGGTCTTTGCTTTATATTTTTTTAAATTTCATGCTGTTTACCTTGAATAAAGAATGAATGCTGTATAAAAGTGGCATGTCCTATGAGCCAGTATTACTTTGCTCAGTGTATCGGCAGGAGTGAGTTGTTCCAGGAGCCAGGGTGTACATTCCAGAGCAATTAGAACAGTTTCATGAGTAAATACTGCTCAGTAACTGATAAAATGCCTTTCAGATGTCTTCGTAAAACAGATTCAGGTGACCAGCAAAGAACTACTTTCTTTAATCTTTACAATCAAATGTGAAAATACATATTTTGATTTTAACAACTTCTTAATTTTAAAATTGCTGTGAATTGAAAGTAGTTACTTTGTTTTGTTAGAGTAGCCTGCGACTGAGTCACAAGGAAAAGAAAAAGGTGATGATCACAGATTCCCCACCCCTGTCTGCTTCCCCAGGGTCCCTGCCCTCTTGGAGCATAACTACACATGCAACTCATTTGATGCTTGGCTCAACAGAGAGGGTGAAAACTTCTAGGGAGGAGGAACAAGATGGGGGGATGGAAACCATAAAAGGAGGATTTCCTCTGCCTATAAACCACCATGTATGTAACTGCAATTCATCTGGGAAGCTCAGCAAACTCTAAAGCATGCCTGTTTGCTGCTCAGAAGGAGCACGGCTGCAAGCTGCAGCACTGCTTCCCAAACTCCTTGGAGCAGCAAACTCGTTCAGTCCTCGCCTTTTTCCCATGTTGTCCCTTGTCATAGAGCTTTGAATTCCCAGCCTCACAACAGTGGTGTGGTCTCCTCACAGGCCCACGAGCTCTCTGTATGTGCAACTGAGACCCCCACTGACCCGGAGTACCTTTTGGGTATAAACATGGGGAGATGGAAATTATGTACTCCAAGCCCAAAGATAAAGATCTCTTTTCCAGAAACATGCTTTCAGAAACTAAACAAAACGGTCTTTTAGATGTGGGGTTTGAGGGTTTTTTTGTCTCCCTCCTTTCTCTGGTTTTCTTTCTTTCCTATGCTTCATACCTCTTGGCTAGCGTTGTTACTTTCTCTGGATTGATTCCTGTCTCCATGTTACCTCTCTATGAAGGACAGATAAAAAACTATGGAGGAACAGTTTTCTTTCAAGCACTTTTGCTTCTGGAGACTGTTGCTGTGATGAGTTGTACGAGAAGGCAGGCAGTGGGGAAGCTATCTGGGACACCCCCTTAGAAACTCCCAAAGCAAGGATGAAGGAGAGGGCCAAGCAAGTGGAGTGAGAGGAGAACAAGCCCTGTGAGTGGGGCTGAGCCTGGAGAGCAATTGGGAACGGAGGTGGGCCTCGAGCAAAGCCAGCTGAAGCTCAGCCTGGGCAGTGTGTGAAGCCAAACCCCAAATCTGTTTGCTTTGACTGGGTAACTTAAGACCTCTACTTGGACGCTGTAGTCTAGGCCCTGGCCAAGCACATAGAGCATCAGCCTGCCTGAGTTTGGGGAAAAAGTCATCAGAGTGGCCAGTCTACAACCCGAGACTGTCATACAAGCATGCCCTGAACTTTTAAGTGTGTGTGTGTAGCCCTGGTCCCAGTGCAGCATTTCAAAATGTGTCCTCACTCCAGTGCTTCATCCTGATGAAGAGAAGAGGATTTATAGAGAAGATTTTAAGCCTAAAAAGTTGCCTTTTTGTTCTGCACTGTACTGAAGCACGCAGATAGTAAATGAATGCAAAGATCTATTTAATTTCCTTCACTCCAACTAGCAGAAGTAGGACTAAATTGGTTTGGGTTTTGGGGGTTTTTTTTCAGTCTTGTTCTGTTTTAATGTGGTTTTCCTGGGGAGGGTTGTATGTGATGTGGTAGCGTGAGAAATGTAAGCCAAAGAACCGGGCATGGCAGTTTTCTGTGGACATCCTGTGGGGTTGCTGGTGGCACATACTTGGCGAGGTTCCAGATGTGACCAGCTGTAGGAAGATATTTCTACTGTTTCTTGCCCAAACACTTTCCACCCCCTGCTTCCCCTTCAAGCCTGCTTCCAGAACAGCAGCTCATGGTTGCACTTGGTGGAGCCCAGTTCTGCTGGAAGCCTTGGCCAGCTCTGTCTGGGACCTGGAGCCTGATGTGATATCCGGGTAAGTCCAATCCACTTTTTCTCTCCTTGTCTCCCAAGTCTATATATAGAATCTGTATTTCCACATGGCTTTTTTTTGTTTGGTTTTTTTTTTTTTTAATCTTGAGTTAGACTAAATAGGGAAAAAACTTCTGATTATGTTAGGAAGCCTTACTTATGGCATGGTTTTCTTCATCAGCCTGACTGACTTTAAAAAAAAAAAAAAAAATTAAAAAAATACTTCCAGAATATGAGGTGACTGGGGCTAAAGCTTTCCAACACCTCTGGGGCCCTCAGTTCACAAGAAGTGTCCTGGTTTTGGTTTGCTGTATGTTGAAACCTAAACCAAATCGTGAGCTCAACCTTATTCCCACCTTTGAGCTCCACTACATTAAAGGCAAAGGTACAAATTTTCCCCAGCTGATTTGAAGAGCTTTACAGGACCTCCCTCAGTTTTAAAACCTAGTGAAAAAGCAAGATGAAGCTTCTGTAGTTTTACATGTAGTTTCAAGCTGCAGTCGGAGCCTCTGTAGCACTTTCTCGCTTTGGCTTGGAGAGGGAGCTGCCTTGGCCACCAGCCAGCTGGCCGAGGTGAAGCTTTCGGGCCTCCCCATGGAGCCCGGCGCTCTGCAGGTCAGCAGGCTGGCCGCAGACGGGAGACCTGGGTTCCCGGCCAATTTGGCGTGCCATGTCCCCGCTGGGTAAGGATGCAGCGGACCAAGACCCTAAGCTCTCAGAAGCAGGGAGAGGGTCTGTACAACCCTTGGGACCTGGTGCTTCGTACCAGTATTAGATCAGAAGGAAGGAGGTGTCCCTGCTACGCAGGACTGGATTGGGGGAGGGGGGATTTCTAACTATCTTCTAATCCCACACTGAGTGGAACAGGGCTGAAATCTGCTGCAAAGTTAGCTCTGAGCCTTCCAACTCTCAAAATGATACTCAGGCTCATAGCTTTATTAAGATCATTATAGTAATTTTCACCTAGAGAGCATTACAGTACTCTTCAAACTGAGACGTGTTTTGGCTAAGGAAGACCCCAAAATCTTCAGTGTTTAGATCGAGGCCTTTTCACAATTTTGACTATTTAAAAAAAATAATCACCTGTCATGCTTCTTAAAAAATCTATTAGTTCTTACCTATTCCAAACCTCTCATGTTGGCAAGACCAACAGAAGTTATGCAAGTGGACCCACATGACATGCAATATAATTTGCCCATAGAGGAAGAACTTCCAAATTCCTCTTATGTTGACTTATCCAAAAATCATGAATTTTGGATTAGAGTTTTCTCTTGAGTCTTTTAATCACTTGAAACCTGTATGGTCCCGCTGCATCAACGTAGCTGTTTGGTTCTTTGCTGTAGGCCACGGTCTTGGCTTCAGGTACAAAATAGTATGATGAGGTCTGCAGTTTTGGGAGTCTGAACCCAGTGACCCTGGATAAACCTGGCTTATGTCCCTGGTGCCTTATATGTTATGTGGCAAAAGGTATGTCTTTCTCACTTTTAAACTTGTTGGTTTTCCACTTTGCTAAATTTTATTTTAAATCCTTTCCTGGAAAAGAGAACCTTCAAAGCTGCTCTTTCACCTTTAATTTGGGCAAGTAGGCTGTGTGCTGCTGATATGACAATGCTTAAAGGGATTAGTTAGCAATTAACAGTTTCAGTTGCTAATCTCCTGTAGAACATGGGGTTTTGGAAGAACTACTTTTCCCTAATGACTTTCAACTGCTTGTTCTGCATGGATACAGGGTATTTTCTCAATATCTTCATGAGACTAGCAAGCAGTGTGCTGAGAATTCAAATGGTATGGTGCTTCCACAAAAATTAGTAGTCAGCTGAGGTGCTGAGTCAGCATTAAAGTCACCTTATGGAAGACTACTGATGATGATCAAAAAAAGAAAATGCTTCATGGTATGACCATGTCTTCATTTCTAAGGGAAAACACGAGAAGCTTCAGTCACACAATGCCTAATCACTCTTCCAAACTCCTCACTAAGTTAGAACAATTAGCAAAAATAAATTTTTCTGAGTTTCTGCTTTCACTTCCAGCTTGTTGAGAAATTTATGCTGCTTCCACCCCTCCTTGAATGAAGATTTGGTCCAGGTATTCATTATCTCCATGGTGGTTTTCTTGCATTTGTTGTATGTAAAGCTAAGTAACTCCAGCATACATATACTTCAGGGGGAACAGTAGGAAGCTGCTTGCTTTTCCCATGTCCCAGATGCTTGTGGTTTCAATGCATATTCGTAATAGGGATCTTGATCTCTGAGTTCCCATGAAACAGCTGTATGCTTCTCAGATACGGCAGGTTGTGAAGCATAGACTGCTGGAGGATGAGAGGTAATGTATTTGGTCAAAAAGGCACGGAGGAAAACCAAGTCAGAGTTCTTCCTTAGGAAATGTTTGCAAAGGTCTTTTATGCATAGTCACTGAATATTCATCCTATCTTCTCCTGTAAATGCCTAATGCTCTGTACCATTAGAGAGACAGACGTCCCTGGCTACTCCTCCAGAAGGAAGGTAGTGAAGTTCAACCAGAGGCCATAATTAAAATCCTCAGGGACATTCAGTATGTTACATAGCCTAATAGATTCCCTCCTCTGTGTGTTTCGGAAGAGTGCTTGCCTCTCATCTGGAGAATGTCCTTTCAGTGTCTGTTGGCAAATCACACCTTTTTTATTTTGGCTGAAGCTTTAATATTGTTTCCTTCAGTATCACTTCCCATTGTTATTCTCAGCCTTGGTCTCCCACCACTTCATCTCCTTAAAGCTCACTTTCATTCTAAAATATTTTTGGAAGTTAGATATTCAGGACAAAGTAATAAAAATAAGGCCTTACAGCATCCTCTGTTTAACAAAAGGTTAACAAATCCAAAAATAGCTCCTCAAAGCTGTGGGCGATTTCAGGCCAGGTTTGCATTTTTCAAATTCTTGCTTTACCTTATTTGGCCATGCAAAATGGGATCTAGCGGTCCCTGGGGACTCGGCTGTGAGGAGATGGGGCTTTGTTAAGATGAAAGTCTGTGCTTTTTACTTCGGAGACACATGGCTAAATATGGGCTGTGTTAATAACAAATGAGTCTGTTTTCTGGCAGAGTTACAGCTTCACAATGTCCCTCAAGTTAAAAAGGCAAACATGCAGCAGCCCTTCAGCATCGAGCTTTGAGACTTTGACAGCGACTGTGTTGGAAGTTCAGGGGGAATGGAGGGATGTGCCAACGTTGACAGTGAAGAAGCTTGTTTCGATTTCAGTGAGTGGTTTGGGTACAAGATAGCTAGAGCTGTCTAAAACAACAACTTGAAATGAAACCAAGCAGGCCAGAGAATGAGAGTTGAGTATTTTTTTGGGAGCTGAGACTGTATGAAATATTTTTCCTTGTTGCTATATTTTTCCTTTTTTCAGCCCTTTTCCTATGAACAGCTTTTCTCTATCTGAAAAATACGGGGAGACAAACCATAAGATGGCCAAATTATATGCATACTTTTAGGGAATAAATATTGACTTAGGATCCGATATTAGTCAAGTGATACAATTGAAGGGTGCCTTATAAAATGTAGCTCTTGGGAAAGGAGCAGTATCAGATTTTAAAAAATCTCTGCTGGCTGCACACTTTATTTACCTATTCACAAGTGTTGTCTTAAAATATTGCCCCTCAGTGCTTTGTTAGGTACTAAACCTCTTGATGCCTGGGCCGAGGCGAGGAGTGTAAAGCTGGATGGTAATGGAGATGCATGGAAGTATTTAAGCATGTGTTGCATAAAGCATTAACTGTATAACCACTTTTTAAAAAAACAACCAGGTTGCGGAATTCTTGCAGGAGCAAGGAGAGGGTACAGCCAGTGGCTGTCAGGGAGCTGTCAGGCCCAGATTAAATGTTAGGAAAAAGGTGTAGGTAGTAAAACAGCTCCTATTGCTTGCTTGGGTACTGCTGGTGGGACAATATAAACTAGATCCTCATGCTAGTTAACAAAGAGATTTAGCTCCTCAAAAATAATTACAGGCCAAAATTCTTATAGATGGTTCTCTGCTCACAAAAAACAAACAAACAAACAAAAACAAACAAAAAAACCCAAAACCCAAACTTAGAAAAAAAACAGCAAAATTTCTTTTCTATTAAGTGGGAGTTCAGGTGAATCATGGAGAAAAAGTCTGAGAGGGTAGGTCCCAGTGAGACTTTGATTAGGAACACATTATATCTCAAGTTCAGTTGCTTCATAAGCTTACTATGCAGGCGATGAAAACATGAATTATCTAAAATGCTTTTTGGAGATGTTGAAAACAAGTCAGCCACAAGAGCTTGCAGACATGCCGATGACACGGTGCATGTCGGTGCAGCTGCATCGTGAGTAGAAGCAGATGGGGGGTCAGTTACACCATGGCTGCAACCCTGTCCTGATACCTGTTCTTGAAAAAGTAATTTTAAGCTTACCACGCTCTCTTTGTGTGTTTATATATTACCACCTGGATTGTACAAATGTTTTGAGTAAAGCTGGTTGAAATTTTCTTGCGAGAACAGTCTTGCAGAAAAGGATTTTACTGAAAAATAAAAATTGCACATGAAAAAGGAAAACTCTTCCTGGACACTTACTTTGGGATTTTCTTGCTGTCACTGTTCAAAATATTTTCCATTAAAAGAAGAAAAGGATTTTAAAGTTAAGGAGTCTTGCCTTCAGATTTCCTGTGAATATTTGTACTTTGTGGTAGGATGGAGGAGAATATTGGTTCCCGTAAGTGTTGTGTGGATTAAAGTCTCAGCCAATCTCTGAACATGTGAAGTGTTACAAAACCTCTGTTGCTTTTTATGTGAATGACATTCTCAGTCTTTTTGTAAATGGTTTTTTAAAGGCAGAGAGCAAAGATCTCCAAAAAAAGCCAAGTGCTGGCATTCTTACTCTAATGCATTTGCATGTCCAAGGGCAACATAACTTTACTGGCTACTGAATTTTTTTTTTTTTTTTAGTGCCTTGGTTTGTACCTGAATACTTGTAGGAGTGAGTGACTTTGTCTGGAGTTGCAGGTGGTTCAGGACTATGTCAAGTCATGCTCAAGGCCTCTCAGGCTCCACACCAGGATTAGGGGCTTTCTCCTGGAAGTTTTGCTGTAACCTTGTCATAGCTGGTGCTGTTGCGTTGTTACACTGCTGTTGCACGATGATGACATGATATTAGGAGAAGGTGACTGTTGAGGACTGGTTTCACTTGTCTGTATGACGGTTATAACTTTGAAATGTTTGACCTGTTCAGGAGCCTGCTCTAGACTGAAGTCCTGAGGTCACGGGAGAAGGGCTGAGTGAAGGACTGAAAACTGAATAAAATCAGAGTCCCCTTAAAATGGTGGCTTGTTTTACTCCCTATGGCCAGGTACCCAAGGCTAATGATTTTGACTGTTTCTTCTCCTGCATTATATCTAAAGACAAGCTATAGGATTTTGATCAGCTGTATCTTCTCATGCACTCAGACTGTGAGGAAACTATCTGTCTGTGCAAAGGTGGGGGATGCACCAGGCTTGTGGCATTTCTCCGGGGAAAGACCTGGGTCAGAGCCCATCTATTCCTCTAGCTTGGGCAAAGTGTGTCACAGAAACAAAACTGCTCCTGCAGCCCCCGTGGGCTTTTTAGTGGGTTTCTGTAACACAGTATTACAGAAATCTGATAACAAATGTTATCGCTGTTCATGCTGCCTCTGTTTTGTCTCCGAGCGCCGCCCACGTTGTCAGAGCGTGGAGATGGTTTGCGAGGCTTTCTCTGCGCCGGCTGGCTGTGCCCACGTACCGAGGTACGTCGGGACAAGGCTGGGATTCATGCCTGAAATGCCTCGTGCATACCGACAAACCCACTCCCACTGCCCGTCTGTTTGGAGGAGGCACCAACAGACCAAAGGGCCCTCATGGCCTCTGATAAGTTGATTACTGGTGGCTTAAATGTTTATGGGATGGAATGTGCCTCCCATTCAGCATCTGACCTGTGCTGACAAGCTGCCTTTGACGCACTGTTTCGTGGGTGAATGGTTTAAAGTGTCTGCAAAGTCGAAAGTTGTTTGAATGATGCGTTACCAGCGCTTTATAACACTGACGCTTCTTTACTGTCTGTTTTAAAATATAAGCACAGTGCATTGGAGCTGGGCTCATAAGCTCATCAGGCACGAGGGTTCCTATGAAGCAGCCATGCAGTCCCTTCAAAACTGGTATTTTGTGTGTGTAATTGCGCTGCTGCTAATTATAAAGTAGTCATTGTTTATAACCTCATCTACCCTTCCGGCTTCCTCTTGGAAGGATGGGCACGGCTTCATCTCCCCAGGGCAACCGTGGGTGATGGTGGTTGGTGGCACCAGCCAAAGCATGACACTTCAGAGGGGAATATCTGAGTTGGGACCCAACACTTGCTCTTCAGATAGTCCTGAGAGTAGGACAGGGAGGAGCAGCCTGTCATGTGGCAGGGGAGGCTTGCAGGATGACCAGTAGCCTTAGCGAATGCAATCTTGTGCAACATACAAAAAGAACCCCTTATTCTGTAGTAAAGTAGAATATGAACTCCAAGCAGAATAATTAACTTGAAACAACTCTGTGGATAAATGAGTGTTAGATTCTTGAATCAGGGAATAGGCTTGCTTTTTTTTTTTTATTTCCCTCCAGGAAATGAGGAGAAAGAAGGGAAACATGCTTTTTTCCTTTGGAAGCAGTGTGGGATTTGGATTGTCAGATAGCAGCTGTATTGATGCAGACAGCTTAAGGATTCAATTGCAACGCTCCCCGCAAACACTGGTATCCACTGTGAGAAGCGTTGCTGATGGCCATGGATGAGGCCCTTCCCAAGTGGAATGTTTCTCCAGCATTACAGCTTGATGTGCTTGGGAAAGTTTTGATGAAAAGGTTTTCTGTATGATAGAGAATACAGTTTTATCAAAATTAAAATACTTCCTATGAAATTGTGGGTCTTAAGGGGAAAAATATTTGGCAAAAATTGGAGTGATTAGTTTCCTCTATTTGACTTTAGCTGGATAAAATCAGAGTATCTCACTTTGAAATGAAACATCTCTACAAAATCAATCATGTTTTGGGAAGGTATTATGCTTAATTTGGCTTGTTAGAGAGTATACTTAAACCAGACTGTATCTGATATTTTAAGACACATTTGAAAGTGAAGAAAGAATGTTTAAGACAATGGTTTCTTTTACTGAAATCGTAAATTTGCATCTAAAAGGTTCTCATTGGTTTTAACTTAAAATTGGGAATTTTTCAGCCTTTCATTCTTGTTAAGACTGAACTATTGTTAAGCATCAGAATTTTTTTTTTTGAGAACAGAAACTAATTCTTGACTGACTTATCTACAATAAAGTATTCAATTCAAATATCTACCTAGCTGCTAAAGAGCCTTCGGGACACTAGTCTTTTAATTATTTAATTTAGGCTGTTAACTTCTAAACTTTAAATAGCGTCCCCCTCTCCAGTCACAGTGTTCCACCAAGAGCTTATTGTACCATGTGGGCAGAAGGAACAGGCAGAGGAGACATAACCAGCCCAATGTCACCCAGCAGACCTGAGTTTGACTAGGTTTAGACTCTTCCGAGGAAGAAAAAAAAAAATAAATGGTGCAGTACCGGTAATCTGTGCAGGATCAAAACCATGTCCATGTTAGTGGTCAGAGGGACAGATGGTGGGAGTAGCTTTTTGTCAGTGTGACTGTACTAATGCTCGGGTGTCCTGGGCCCCTCCTCTGCCACTGCAAGCTGGTGGATCCACTGCTCCGCAATGTCTTGTAGGGCTGACTGGTGCGGTAGAAAGAGGGGATAAGGGAAGGAGGTGGCTGTGAGCACTGAAACGCCACCCACGGGAGACCCTGCATGTCTGTGACCTGCCTTCTACACTCCTCTGTGAAAAATGAAATTTGAATTGGGTTAAGAGGTGTTGTTATTGCAGGGCACCTTCGTACAGACCTCACGGTGCAGCTCACACGGGGTGGAGCTGCCATTTTGGGCTTTGTGCACTTCTTGCTGCTGAAAGCAGAAGGAACAGCAACCTTAATGGAGAGCAGAGTCTCTTCCAGAGCCGAACCTCCGGGGAGCAATGCGAGCATCTGTTAGAGGCGTTGCTGGGGAAGAGGGAGGAGTGTGAACAGGACTGTCCTTAGTAGCTTCCTGCAACATAAGGGAACATACTTAAAAATTATCACATTTGTGGACACCTCTTTGTCTACTTGATATGCTTGTTGTCCTCAATCATAAGGATAATGAGGACGCTGGTCTTCTGTTATGCTGTAGTGGTCCAGGAGGATACCATGATCGGATGGAAAAAACATCAGATGAAAAGATTCAAAGTATGTTTTTGATGGGAAAATGAAGTGTGAGACAAAGCAAGAGTGGAAATGAGAAATCCCTGACTGGCATACCTTGTGTTAGAAGGAGTCAGTGGAGGTCCCCTCCCCGGCAGCGGGGCCACTGTCCTCCAGCAGATTGGAAAATGATTATGGACAGACTGTTAAGCAAAACACAGGGCCTGGGAAAGGGCATGTTCTTTGGGGTTTGAAAGCTATTTCCCTCTTTCTATTCTTGTCTTGCATAAATATTCTAAACTGGCACCAGTCTGTAGCCAGTTGCAGCCAATGTTGCATATTTTACATGTGCCAGCTTTTTGTAAATGTGACTTAGAACTGCTTCGAAATTTAGGTTTAATTCTAAAATGGGAAGGATGGCTTATAAGCCTTCATGTAAAAGGAAATGTTTTAGTACATGGTTATTTTTAAACATGTTTTTGCACTGCAAAGTGATGTGAATCAAGCACCGATTCTTATGTTGTACCTAGAAACAGGAAAGGCTGCATGGAAGAGTCTAGTAATAGTGATATTTAACAGGTAAGCTAGCAGCAAAAAGAGGGTTAATGTAAGCAAAAAAAATTAACCTGATTTCCTAAGGAAGTGGAGCAGTTTGACCAGGCCTGCTGCTGCTTCTGCGTGTCTCTTCTGCCTGAAAACTGGTTGCATCCATTGTCCAACTTTGGTTAAGCATGGTAGAAGGAGAAAGGTACTCAACATAGTTAAATTTTTCCAAGGTTTGTGAAAGCAGACGGCCAATGACAGGGTGGAGAAGCCCCTGCTGTTCCCCAGGAAGAGCTTAGAGGTAACTGCAGCCTTTCGTAGGCACCAGAGAATCCATGCAGGGGAGCCCTTGGGAGCGCTTTCTCTGCAGGGAAGGCCACCTTGGGGGGTTGCTGTCCCTGCCTCAGGCTTCATCAGCCCCCATCGGCTGCCTTGGGAACTGCTTCTAGTATAGCTAAGAGATCTCTGTGTAGTAAAAGAGAAGCTCAGGCAGTGTTCAAAGAGATGTGGAGATGCCATAAGACTTTGTAAAAGAAGCAAATTTAAAAAAAAAAAAAGCAACTAAAAAGCAAGCAGCAATGTGTGTGGTCAGTTTGTCGCTATCCCTGCCTGCCTCCCTTGTGTCTGTGGCTGGTGGCTCCATGCACTTGCCATCACCACCTTGTCACCCCACTGGTCAGGGAAGAGAAGCAGCCAGTTACTTCTACCTTTGTACTGAGGGTAGGCTGTAGTCTTTTTGGCATATTTATAAAATATTTGTAGTAGGATGGTCACGCAGTGACCTGCTGAGCAGAGCCCTGTTGGAGAATGAAGATGGGCACTGTGCCCTCCATGCAAGCCCAGAAGTAATACATACCCAAACTACTGTGAACACAGAGCTAAGATTGCTCAGTTGTCTGAGCTCCTATCAGAAATGTGGCCGGGGAGGGACTGGGAAATTGTGCCTGTAGCAACAAATATGAAATCAAATGTGCAAATCCCCACCCTGGGGATTGTTGCATCAGGGTATGAAGCAGTTATTAAATTGCAGAGAACCTGCTGGACTCTACGCTGCTTGCTATCTGCAATTACAGACGCGTGTTTCTGTCTTTCTGAAAGAAACTTCTAATATAAACACATTATTAAGTTAATGAATATTATTAATAGTAATTCTATGGCCTATCTTCTGGGGAAGAGGATAGATTTAAGGCTACCTCTGTCTCTAAAAATTCTGTAAATGTGCTTAAAAAAAAAAAAGGAAAGGTGGCGGGAAGAGAGAACGTGCCTTTTACAAGGCTGTGTTTCATAGATGCAAATTGTAACACGTTTCTGCATCCTTTTCCTAGTACTGCTTTCCTTGTACTAGATGGTGGTGGTGTTCACTGGACCTGCTAAGGGGAGGTGCAATTTAGAGGTCCTGCGTAACTTGACTCTCAAACATCTCACTGCAGTGCTCGGTTTCAGAGCACTCGCTTCTTCATGCCATGGGGATTGGCCGTGGTTGCTTTCAGGTGGCGTGTGTGACTGCAGGTCTTCAGTGGGAGAGGGCGACTCTTTGGGAAGGGTGAAAAAATAACTCCTGCAAGCTTGTGGTGGTTTGTGTGGAGCAGGCTCAGTGCTGGATGATGAGCCTGGTGTTGGTACTTAGTCTTCCTTATGACTGATCTAAGTCTCATTGTGCTTACAGGGAAGAAACCTGCTTCAAAGTGTCCTGTAGCCTGTGTGAGGGTGTGATGTGGCAGTGCTGGGATGATGCTCAACAAGAGTGACCTTAAAGCATCCCACACCGCGATGGCTGAGTTATGAAATGGCTAAAGCCTGTTCTTTAGCAAGCAGAGTTTGCATATTCCTGATGATGGCCAAAATAGGAATATTTTGCTGTGTCAGGAAATCCTGCTAAAGCAGCAGTACGATGTAAACGGTAGTTTTGCTGCTGACTGTTTTCACTGTGGAAAAGCTATGCTCTCTTAAAGGATTCTCATAAAGACCAAGTTACTGCTTTATGGTTCATTTTCTATACTGTGGAAGTGATGTGCTCGCCATATTATTTTGTGTTTAAATTTTTTGCTTTAGCAAAATAGTAAGATTTATGAAACACTGAAGTTTATAAGTGAAGGAAAAAATCACAGGGAAATGCAGTAGGCAGTTTTTAAATCTCTTTAAAATTAATGTTCTACAAGTTTTATGACAAGGTGCCTCTCTTGATGTCCAGCTTTACGTAACTTTTGAAGGCAAAGATAATTGGTTTTCATGCAAATCAAATGACCGTGCTCACTTTGGTCTTCAAAGTGAAAGATCCGCTGACCAGTGTTAATGAGAAATGGTGCTGTTAGAGTCAACAGGGAAGAGTTTCTGCAATGCCATGTTTGATTGTAGAAGAGAATAGTACAACTGTGAGCAGTAAAACAGAATTTTGCTGCAGAAGGCTTTAATTTAGCAGGTTTGGAAATCCGGATTTTGAGTTTCTCTGAGACTCAGGTGATGGATTTTGTGTGTGTGCGTGTTAACAATTTTAGATCCAGGCCTCTTAGATATCTGTTTTCACCATGCTATTGTATCCCCCTTGGAAATTAATTGGAAATAAAACTGAGCATGTGCAGACCATGTTGATCGTCAACACTATCAGCTGATGTTTTTCAACTTAAGCTGCACTGTATTTTTGGCGCTGTTCCTTTCCTATTTTTTTATGTTCTTTTTGGATCCTGGCTTTGTTGAAACTGGTTGGACCCTAAGCCTTTACACTTACGAGTGCAATTCTTTCGTTCTGCCTTCTGCAGGGTGCAGCAAGCAAAAACAGGTTTTTATTCCATCCGGCACAAACACCAGAGATAGCCTGGCCTTGCATGTGTGAAGGGGAGCAGGATCTGGCATGCAAAGGAGCGGTGGCTGCCTGTGAGGCTGGCTTGCTTCTCCTGGGCACTGTGGGCAAGTCCTTGGTCTGCAGTTAGCGTGGGCTTTGCTGTCAGCCAAAATCCCTTGAACTGGGAAAAAAGGAGGTTTTGTTTGATGCAGCAGCAATTCAAACCTCTCTGGTCCTTTTGAAGAATGATGATTATGATGAGGGTGGTGAGGCACTGGAACGGGTTGCCCAGAGAAGCTGTGGATGCCCCCTCCCGGGAAGTGTTCAAGGCCACGTTGGATGGGGCTTTGGGCAACCTGGTCTAGTGGAGGGTGTCCCTGCCCGTGGCAGGGGGGTTGGAACTAGATGGTCTTCAAAGGTCCCTTCCCACCCAAACCATTCTGTGTTTCTATAAGAACATCTATGGGCCTGTTCTTCAAGGGGGGGCGGGTAGGGGTGGAAATACCTGAGCAATGGCTAACTCAATTTGTTTCAGAGAAGAATAGGGGACAGATATTAGATCAGTTTTTAGAAGAGGGCTAAAAGTGGCTGCATCTTCAGAGAGGGACTTTGGGACACTTGTGACTCTCTCCCTTCTGCGTGGTAAATCCATGCTTGCTGAAGATGTTTTAATCTGCCTGGTTTTTGGCAGTTCTCTGCTCAGGGAAGCATTTTCAGCACCAGAGTAGTTTACATCAGTCTTTAAAAGATGATAAAGCAAGCGTGAATGTTTCCATTATTAATCAAACCTTCTAATTAAACGTTAGTATTGTCTTGCTTGGATAAGTCTAGGGAAATACGATATAATAAAACAGTGAATCCAGAAAGTGCTCTTCAAGTAGTTGTCAGGGGATCATCATCCAAAAGAAGCAATACAGCAGAGGGGCCTGAAGTCAGCCGGTATTTTCCCCAATGATTTGGACGATGGAACAGTGATTCATGATTAAATATATTTGATAATGGAAAATTTAGTCTAGGGGGTGGGGCTCAGGAGTTTTAGGCAACAAGCTTCTAATTCAAAATAACTGAAACTGGAAAAATGATTAGAAAATAGATTGTAGCCTAGGGAAGACAAACATGAATTTCTGCATTGTCACAAGCAATAATTGGGCAGGTGGTTACAAGGTGGGAAACAAATAGATAGGTTGTAGTTCTGCAGAAAAAGATCCAAAAATGAAAGTGAATAAGACAATATATTATAGTGGAAAAAGTCAGTTATTCCGCAGGGTTTCACAAATAGAGGCGATAGGACACGCAAAGTGATCCTACTCCCTGTGGAGATAACAACAGTAATTCCTCTGTAAGACCAACTGGTGGGGCTTGAAAGGAATAAGAAGAAAGGCCAGGACCCTAGACTGTGAACAGAAAGATGTGGGGTTGTGTAATTTAGGGAAGATAAAGATGAAAGAAATGAAAGTTTTCAAATAAATGAATTGTTTGCAAAGACAAAAGCAATAATCCTTTCTCTGGTCCACGGTGGCCAGAGCATGCATCAGATGATTTTGCTGACAGTAGTTGGGACAGACAACCTGCAGCACCTCTGTTCAAACCATGTAGATCATGTCTGTCGGGAGTGACATGGGTGCAGCTGATCCTGCTCGGGTGCACGGCTATGTGATGTGAACTCATGAGGTCCCACTCGGTCCTGTGCTTCTGCAATCAAATGATGTTGGGGGGCGGGATAAGCCGTAACCTGTGATGATGCAACATTTTGACCAGTGCTTTCTTCTGCCTTTCTTCAACCCCATGCTTCCAATTGCTGAACTCGGGCTCCTCTTCTTTGCTCTGCCTGTTTGTTGACATAAATTATGCAGCAAGTTCTTTGAGGCATGGGCTGTGTTTACCTGCCTATTTATCTGGCATCAGTGGGCCTCCAGTTTTGACTGGAGCTTCAAGCATAAACAATAACCATTGTCTGAGCAGATTATTCAGAGCAGAGCCATCTGAAGTCATTTGGTTATGAAAGGCTCCCCAGAGCATGAGTGCTTGCTGTGACCCAGAAATGTTGGCATGCAAATCGATTACATGGTAGGATTTATATGGCAAACTTGCAGTTCTTCCTTGTGCAGACAGCACACGGTGTCATGGAGATGGCACCTATTGTGTGAAATGTGTGTGGAGCTTTCCTAAAGGGAGCACAAACTCCAGCCATGGGAAAGAGGGCTGAAGGAGACAGTTTGTCGGGAAAAGGGGCGATGAAGCTGGAGAGAGAGTCTTTGGAGTTTCTGAAGTGAGATGAAATGAACAATAATTGCTGGGGAGGGGGTGAGATATAGGTGCCAAAGACGCCGGGTACGAAGCCAAGTGACTCCCTCTGGACACGTTCTCCGAAGGGATGGCAGCTCTGCTTGGGCGCCGGTTAGACGAAGGACTGAAGAATACGCAGCTAGTTGAAATGGGCCAAAAAGCCCTTTTCCTCTTCCATTTCTCTGCTCTGCTGCTGTGCGCCTCCGATGGATATTCCTGCCAAATCTGCTTTCTGGGTTGGCAGGGAGGAATGGGACATGATTATTCATATCATCTGCCCTGTTTCAGACAGCTTTGCTGCTGTTACTGCTCCAGCCTGGCAGCAGCCGAAGATACAGCATCTCTTGAATTCAGGCCCTGGAAACTGATTATGTTCCCCACCAAAGCTGTGGGACTTGTTGAGAAGGTTCACAGATGTTTTACCTAGTGGGTGTCTCGGAGCTGTTAAGGATGGCCACTTGGGCAGCCACGCTGGAGGGGCACTAAGCAAAAAATTGCTTAAAACAAAATTTTGGATTTTCCTAAGAACAGTTTTAAAATGCAAAATTTGTGCTTTAAAAAGCCCAAAAACAAATCGCAAAAAAAGCCAACTAAAAACCCCCAAATGGCTAAAGGTCTTAATGGGGACTGTGTTAAGTCTTAATCTGAAATAATAAACCTGCCCCAAAGACTAAAGGCAGGAAAATAGCTCTGAAGATGATCAAAGCTGCTCTTCCAGTGCACTTTAACTAGCACAGCATGGGAATTTCCTAGCAAGTCATTATTAGTATGTGAAAGTGCAACATGTTAAATACCTGCAAAGTATGCTCAGCTCAAAGCAATGAAACTGTTATCTTAATTTCTGCTCTGAACAAGTTACAAAAATACTGAGCCAGCAAAATAAAGCAGCAAGGAGATGTGCACGTACAGTATCCATGTCTCCAGCTGTGGCAAATACCCAATTCTTGAGACTACAGCAAAGAAACCACTAACAGAGCTATGAACTTGTGTGATAGTTGCATATGCAGTGAGAGACAGTTTCTTTCCTAATCCATATGGTGATCAGTTTAAACCATGAAGTGTGAAATGTGATTACCCTTGTCCAGGGTTTGAATTAAGGGGCTGTAAGGAAAGGCTCAGTGCTCCAGCTTGCGTGAGGGAGGGGAAAACACACGCAAAGACCAGGAGCTGCTTCTCACTGAGATGTAAGTATGATGAAATAGAACTATTAAAATTCTCTCAGGAGGGGTTTAATACAGGTCTCCAGTACGGACAACAACTGCTATGGAGGACGAGTGACATGTTAGTTTTTCCCCCCAAATTGGAAATCAATTCTTGGGGAAAACAAGACACGCAGAAATGAACATTTAACTAGTGCCAGGCTTTGTGCAGATCATAACCACTTACGCCATAGATATGGCCACAATCTTATCTTAGCTTTACCTGAACATCTGTTAGTTGGCACAAAAGTCGGAGTGCAGCTGCCTGTGAATGAACATGCATTTACAGATTTTTTTTTTTTCTTTTCCCCCTGGTAACCTCATCTATTTTGAGTGGGCCTGCTGGTTATATTGTACAAGAGGTTGACGGGAACCTCTTTGTTTCATTTTTCAACAGTTGACAAGATATACTGTGTCTGCTTTGGCACAGTTGTGATGCTGCTGTATCTGAGTAGGAGCAGTGATGTGGAAAGACTACCACTTCTCCTGTCTGCTGTAGAACAGAATTGGGGATGCCTTATGTTATTGCTTTGAACTGAGAAATAGATGTCAGCTTTGCCCAAAAAAAGTGTTTTACAGGATGTCCAAATGAAACAGATACAGGTGTGTCTACAGAAGTACAGAAAATAGTACTGACAGTGGGCTTCAGTTTGCAATGCACTGACTTGGAGCCCCTACCCTGTCCCAAAAGGTTTCTGGTGCTAATTAATAGAAAACCTGGTATGCTTTGCTGTTGATCTAACACTGGTACTTTTCACACCATGAGGCTGAGAGATTCACTCTGGGGTTGGATAACCTTTCTTTTGAGTCCGTGCTGCCGCTTGAGCTGTTAGCTTCATAGGGAAGCCACGGTATTCAGGTATTCACCAAATTGTGTATCTGTCAGGCTAGAATGTGTAAATGAGAGCAGACTGAAAACTAGTGGTGGTTCTCATTGAAATGGTAAGTGAAATTCTCTGTTGCTTCTTCACTTGCCTTGTTTTTCTAGACTGAATTTCCACAGTTATCTAACTAGTTACGGTAGCTTTCTAGAGTCAGAAGAGTCACTGCCCTGCTCTGGAAGCAGCTGTGTGGCAAGCTTTGGTTTTAACAGTGTGGTTTCATCTCAGTGCACTGGCATTCTGTGATTGCCTTTAGAAAGACAAATCCTGTAAATACCAACATTCATAGCTCTGTTTGCTGTAATTGCCTGCTTGCAAGCACTTGACTCTGCTTGCAGTTGCTTCGGCTTGGACATGTTATAATATTCATGAGACATCAGTGGTCCATATCAAAGAAAATAAACCCATTTTGCTAGCCAAGCCTGGAAGCTAGACTTAAAGAAATCCACAAAGTACTAAAACCCTTCAGCTTTAGTTTGGTGGGTTGCTAATATGTGGTTGGTCTATCTGAGGACAGAATAGTGTTCTCCACCTGCCTATAAAATGCTACACAACAAATATGTTAGAATAATAAAGACTAATAGTCTTTATTCTTATTCTTTCTCAGAGACTTTCCATTGGCCTTTGAAAAAACCTTAATTTTTTATCTTTCCAATATTAACTTCACGCAAGCTATTGTGTAGACTATTGGCAAGCAACCTACAAAGAGATTCCATTCTGGTTATATGTTGCCCTTTTCTGTCACGTTATTGACATATTAATATCTTTTTGCCCGTAAGTCTGTACACTGAGATGTTTCAGGGCTTTTTCCCAGTCCGCTGTGTCCTTGAGGAAATGTTTGAGGGATGCTGGAGAGCTGTCATCACGCTGGGTGAGTCTCACTGCTGAGCACAGGGAGGATTTTCACTCATGAGCTGAAGCAGACTCAGAGCCTCCAGCCTGCCTCCTTGACCCAATTCAGTTGCTTTGCTGCTCAAAAATAAAAAAGCAGTGGAGGGAAACGGGGTGGCTTCAGGCTGGAAGCCAGGAGAGGTGGAGAGATCCCTGTGGCCCGCTGTGGATTCAGCTGGGGCTCTGGGGTGCATTTACCAAGCACCCCCCACCCCGTTCAGCAGCAACAGCTTTTTTTCATTCATGCCCTGTCCTAGGTTTGAACTGCCAGCATGTAACTGCGAGGCTGTGGATCCCATGCCAGTTAGGCAATATTTAAAGGGTCCATTATTTATTATAAAATAAGCAAGTGCAGATAGGAATGACATAGCTTGAGCTATGAATCACGTCTGACTCACGTTAAAGGTTACAAGTCCAATTCTACTTTCATCTGTATCAAGTGCTGTTCTGCTATTGGTGCTAATACATGCAAAAACAGGCGTTAGTACAAGAAAGCTTTTAAAATGAAGTATTCATCTTATCTTGTTTCAGACTAGGTATTTCAAGTGTGTCATCACTTGTATTTAACAGTTGTCAAAACAGTTGAATATGGCAGAGGGGTTGTTTCTCATCAGCAAACTTTGCAGCCTGCCTGACTTCAGATAATAAATCCCTTCGTAGCACAAAATGTTTTCCTATGGAGAAACCAGTTATTAACTTTTGCCTTCGTCGAAGTTTTAATAATATGGTGCATACAGGAGATATTTGTGGTTTGGATGGGAGAGAGATGAGAAGAAATGCAGCAATTTATATTTACTTATTAGGCAATATGTATGGATGATGGGGAATGTGATAGAATTAATTATGCAGAGTTGCAGTGACAACTTAAAAAACGGAGCGCATGAATATGGATGTATCTTTTGACTGTTGCTAGTGTAGTGCTGGCTACCACAAATAATAGTGACTATGAAGTTGGCCCTGCTTGGTTAGTTCATTATTTCAAATTAACTCTAATTTCCTTCAGATGTATATGGCATTAGTCATCTTTGTATGGTGTATATATAGTTTGCTTAATATTTTTTGGATTATTTGCTATTCTTATTCTGGTCTTGGTTTAGTAATCCTGGTGATGCTATTTCTGTTCCCCTATTACATGACTGAAACATGCTAGAGAGAGCATTAGGGGAAGAAAGGAAATGCACTTAAATTGGGCACTATAAGCTTTATAATCCTGTTAATATTGATCGATCTTTTAGGAGCCACAAACACTTTTACAAATACTTGGCAATCTCCAAATATTCACAAGCAATTAATATTCTGGTCTGGCAAATGAACACTAAGCTATGGGTTTTGTTTTTTCTTTTTAAAGTTGTGCTTTATTTTTAGCTTTCTTTTCTGCTCCCATGCTACTGTATTTGAGGAAATTGCCGCTTAGCCACAGGGGTTTGCGTTTGTCGCAGGGTATCATTTTCCACAGGAAGTTAAAAGCCTTTAGGTCAATGAGGCAGGGAGCTCTCTTACCACACTGCTCTACAGCACTTCGCACTAGTGGTCTCTGCCATAAGCAAGGCCATGCTCACAATTGCTTCACTGGCTTCTTTTCTTTATTTGTTGCTATTACATGAACTCAGCTTGGTGCAAGAAAGGCATTTTTTGGTGTTTAGGTGTTCATTTATGATGCTAGATCGTCACTTAATAGCATGGTTCCCAAAATTAGTTTACACCAGTATTGCCACTGGTAACAGCAGCAGCTCTGGGCTCCAGGCTTTGTGTGTGAGCAGAAAGAGATGGTCATCCGTTCAGGCAGTGTTTTGGTAATGTGTGAAGCATCTGGCATGCAACTTGTCTGGGAAACTCTTTAAGACCCTTCAGGTCCTGCAGCATTGGTCATCTGTAGCAGGATGTAGAGGGTTGAGGAGATGTCATGGACCTACCCCTAGAGCCTCAGGTGTGGGCTCTTGCTCTTGGTGCCAGAGCTCAAAATACTCTCTGCTTTTCTTGAATCCTTGAAAAAAAGTTAAGAAACAAGTGACAGATGTCTTGCGCATCCCTTCTTGGCATGCAAGTAATGGATCTAATGACTACCAAAGGAGACTAAGAGTGGCACAGGCTCAAAACTTTGCAAGAATTTTAACTGTGTACTTATTGGGATGTTTATTTCATTTGTGTGGCCTTTAAAATTTAGGGTTAAAAATACAAGCGAAGCAGGAGATATATAATTATATAAGTACCTTAGCCTTCGGAAATCAAAAATCATTTTGCTGTTAGGTCCCACTAACCTGGGGAGGAAAATACAGCTATTCTGATCTGAGGAGGAAAATACAGCTTTATAATATCAGGCAATAAATTTAAACTTTCCTCTAGCTGAGACCTCCTTGGATATTTGTACAACTTTACATGATGTTTTGGGAATATCTGATGTGCACGAGCGTAACAAATCTCCTGCTGTGTCTCAGCTGTAGGCGAATGGCTCTGTCTCTGAATGGTCCATGCAAATGGTTTGCTATACTTGAGGGGCAAATTGTATGCCTAGGCAATTAATAGTAAAAACTTTGCTCTTCCCCACCAGGGTGCAACAATATTCAGCTGAATGTATTGCTCATTTGCTCCTTGAAGTTCTTTTTTGCTTCTTAAACAGTCAGCACTGGCTGAGTAATCTTTTTTCATATAAGAAAAACAGCTCTAATTGCAGAGTCACTGCTTTCTGTAGTCCCGTACTGAATACATCTCAGACTCATTTCTCCTTTTGGGCCTACATGTAGAGGAGTCATCAATACATGATACTTCGCAATTACCTCTGCTTGTTCAGAGAACGCAATTAATCACGTGATTCTTTGTCTTGTAAAGCGATGCTTTGTCTTAATGGATCATTTTGCAAACAAATTCTGATGATCCATTGAGCACACGGGTTAAAATGCTGCAGTCTCATACTGAATACTGCTGCAGCCACAGGTGGTAAATAAGGCAAAGGGATATATAGGTGGTAGCAGTCTTTCCGTGAGGGTATATGATGTGGTTGAGGGAGAAAATTATCAGCACAGGGGAAAAAAAGTAGTCTTCCATCCCTCACAGTGTCACTGGTATCCAGAAGTAATTACATCACTGTCTCAATCTTTCCAATGTCATCAGTTTTGATAATTATGTATGTGCCAGTCTCTAATAAGCAGTAGAACTTACTTAAACCAGAATATGTCTTTTTGGCAAGCCATTACTTCTGCTTGGAAAGGATTATGTGTATTTGTGGACTCATTTGGCATAGGCATGTGATTATTTTGCTTTGTTAGATAGTATTTGAAGATGGTTTTCCAAGACTCTGTGGTTTGTGAGCTTACACAGCCCTGTGACTGGCACAGGGAGTACATAGACTGGAAAAGGATGTTTAATCTGTCATTGTTCTCATTAATAAAGCAAAATCTAAAGAAAAGAGTGAGGATGGACTCTAGTATGGCTGAATTCAGTCTGGTACTGTGAGGTATTGCCTGCTCATGCTCTCTAGCTTGGGCTTCTCTGGTACCAATCAAAAGTTGAGATCCCCTATGCGTGTGAGCAGAACCTCTGCCTAGTGTCTCCCAGCCTCTAGGGACAGATGCTTCTGATCGGTTAAAAAAAATATATGTATTAGTCATGATTAAAGAGCCAGTCAGAAAAGCAGTCTTTTCAATTTTATAAGAACTTAAGATACACCTGCATAAAGCCTGCAGCCGATTTAGGGTTTGAACCGATAGGAACATTCCTTAGGCTGCTTCTGCTGACAGATGATTTTTGTATAGGAACAGTTCTTAGCTTATACAAGATTAGTTTTCAGTTTTGAATCTCATTATTTCAGCCAGCTTTAAACACTGACACTTCTAATACATTTATCTTCTTAATCTAAATCTTCTCACTCCACCTCCTTTCTTTCTCTGTACCTCCAGAAGATATTCCTGATCTTTTCAACATGTCTGACCATATTACTTGGACTCCTGGCTGATGTCAGTGGACATGGGCAGCCCTGGTATGTGGGGAAATAGAAAGGGAAGTGGCTGAACACCCACCACCACCCTGGCTTACAGGGCAGGGATGGCCAGGAGCTGGTAGAAAACACCACACGCAAGCGCACACCCGTGTCCGTGCCTGGCTGCTCTACAGTCCCTCAGTCACTTTGAAAGACGTGGGTGTGCAAGAGTTGTCTGCAAGGACGGGAAGGTAGAACAGACATGAGGGACAGAGGGGAGAGGCTGAGACACCTGGTAAATCCCTGTGCACATTGGATGCTGTGAAGGTCAATGACTGTACTCCTCAAGGGGAATGTCAGCTGGCCAGAAAATCCAGGACTCGGGCTGGATGTCTGCAGGGGATTTATATCACATTTATTTATTAAATAGTGGAGCAAGGCTGGGAAAGCCTGTCCTCAGGCAGGCAGCGTGGAGCAGGAGCATTGTTTCAGTGAAGGACTTGGCCGTTCCCAAATCCTAGAAGTGATGGGCACTCAGTAGCTGTTTTAGCAGCTGGCTAGGGGTGGGTACTCTCATGGCAGCCAGCAGTCCCACGGGGCTCATACGTAGGGTTCAGGCCATTGCTGCCCCAGACAACTTGTGCCATGAACGATCTACAGCGGTGGCCACCTCATGCTGTTGCTTCACCCGGGGAATTAAAATTCCCCTGGGACCAGAGTTGCCCTCATCCTGTGGCATGGGGTGGTTAGATGGGTATCTGGCAGCTCGTGAAGGAAGCAAAAAAGGATTCTTATGACATGGCTTGAGATACTCTGTTGTCCCTTCTCCAAAGGTTTATTGGTGTCACCATTTGTTCATATATCCCCGATGTGAAAGATCAGAGATGAAAGATGGTGTGTGAGGAGACTGGTCCTGTAATGTAACCTCCTGTGGTAGGTCCTTCAGTTAGATGGTGCAACTAACCCATCCTTCCCTTGGCCGTGAAAACAGCTGTTTAAAATTTACTTTGAGTATTCTGACTGAAACCTGCATATGGATGATGGGTGATCCATAACAAAGTCCCCGCTGAAGGCACAGTTTGAAATTGCATGGCATGATTTTCTAAAGTGGCTATTGGCGTTTGTCATCTTAAAAGACAACATGTAGGACCTGGATTTTCAGAGGGAAGTCCTCAATGCTGTCTGAAAATCAAAGCCTTCTGAGCTGCTCTGTGCGTTGCATGTGCAGAATCAGAGAGATTCAAACGCATAGTTATTTTAGAAAATATGGACTGGAATATTTAAAAATTAACTCTTAATCTTTTAATTTGCAGGAATAATTGTGTTGACATCACCACTGACATAGAAATTGTCAGTCTTTCAATTTCATTACCATTGCTCTGGGTACCATAGCGATGTGAGCATTATAATACTTCCAACTCCTATAATGCAAAGAAAATCCCAGCCTTTTTTAAAAGACTTGTTTGTTCTCACTGAATTCAGAGAAAAATCCCAGCCTTCTCTGTTTGTTTGGTTTGGGTATCATAATTAGAAGTTTGGTTAAATGGTGACTTTTTGGCAATCTTTTTCTGCAAATCTGGATTGTTTCTTGTGTATCACAAATCAAAAAGTAAGTGTAACAAGACTTTAAAATATTAGCTTTTCCAGATGTGACACTCGAGCACAAGATGTTCAAAGAAAAGGCTTTTGGCTTTCTACCAAGATGTCAGACATTCGGGATGAATTAAATTAAATTAAATTTTGTTAATTGTCAAAGACTAAATGGGAAAAAGAAAACACTTTGTGCAGTGATAGAAAATCATTCTGACTCCTTTCGATTACACCGATGATAAGGTCTAAGTTCCCTACTTAGACTGATGCAGATCCATAATAATTCTTCCAAAATCAATACCTAACCTGTATTTACACTGCTGCTCAGGCAACTGAGCTGAATCTTGCACAGGTACTTTCTGCAACTTTGATAAAAGAACTTTGATAAAAGATTCCAGTTCTCTCAGATGAATCACCTCAGATTAAGCTTTTAAAAGGTTTACATTAGTCTTAAAATGTATGCTTATCGTTTCATCATTTCAAATTGAAAGAAAATACAGAGCAGCATGTGTGTGGAAAATAAAGCCATGTTTTACTTGATACTGGTTACATCCTGCTAAAATATTTTCTGAAATTTAACAATAAGTGGAAAGACACATTTAAGAAAGAGAAAGAAAAGAAAAGCTGATTATTTGGGGATACATGGATGTATAATATACCATGAATTAAGTTTGTTTTAACAGCCTAGTTGTAGGCATGGAGCATTAGAAGTAGTAACCAATGAGAAGGAAGACTATAAAATGGTAATAATAAAGTCTCGTTTTGGATTAATTTCTAAAAGGACAACCTGCTACTTAAAAAAAGAAAATCTGCTATTTTTTTACAAAATAAAAACAAACCAAAAAACTCAAGACAGCTAAAATACTGGATGTTTCTGCCATTACAATCCTTACAGTGGTTCCTAGAAAATGGGAATTATTTGCTTCAAGTCAGTCCCTGATTGCTCGTATTATCACTTTACCAAATTTCCCCAGACCCAGCAGGATACACTTTGAGATCATGTGCTGAGATAAAAGATAACATTTGAAATTCACCTAAACCGCATGGGATGTCAGCTGTTGCAAACTGAAGGTACCCCGTCGATGTTAACGTTTCTCTGGGGCCAGTCCTCTGTGGCAGAACCCCTGCTTGGTCGATTGCCCCTTTCTGAGCAGCAGCGCAGCGGTTTGGATGGTGCGTGTTGATGCTCTTTGTCTAAATGGTTCCTGCTTAAAGATAATAAAAATCAGAGCGGTTTGCCGCTGGAGATACTAGCGTGGAACTGCATCCTTCTGACATGTGACTCTAATAGACTCTGAGTGAGCCAGGCAGTGTTAAAATGTCATTAATTTGCTTTCTAGAAAGTGAATCTAAAAAATTGACATGGTTTGCTTTTCTTTCTAATAGCATGCACTCAGAGTCCATCAAGAGGAGGACACAAAACTAACTTGTTGATTCTTGTGCTCTTTAGTATTTGGCCTAAAATGGATAATCAAATTTGATCTGAATTTGTGCCTTTAGTTCCCACAAAACTGTGTATTTCTGCGAAGAAATTTGTCACTATATTACACTAATACTCATTTCTATCGCTAATACTAAGAAAATAATTTTCTTTTTGCATCAAATTGCATGAAGCAGGAGTGCAGAGCATGCTCCAGGGTTAAATTATTAAATATAGTGTATAATACAAATGACAGAAATAGCAGAGTAATGCAATTTGTGTGTGGTGTATTATTGTATATTAAACAAGAAAAATACTTCAGTCATGATTAATACAGGAGAGAGAATAAAATCAAGAATCAGAGGAAAAGAGGACGCAAGATTAGATTTTTAAATATTAGTTTGTTAAAGGAATATTAAAATCTTTAAATGCAAATCTTATCTCCTAAATTTCACCACCACCCCCAAATCAAAGGGGCACATTCAACAGTAAAACCTTATCTTGCAAGGTAGAAGGTTAAGAGCTCTTCTTACCGGGCCCCCAGTTGTATTCTTCCAACAACATGGCTATATGCCTGCCTTTGCATGGGCGCTTTGAAGGCAGAATATGCATCACAAACTACTTCAGCTTCTGAAAAATTAATCTTATTGTGCAGAAGAAATAACAGTACTGAGTAAAGAAAAACAAAAACAGAAAGCAATGTTTTTATTGGCTAGTGAAGCTCATTACGCCTTCATTTCAAAATCACAGTACATCTGTGATTTTTTTTTTTTTTTTGTTTTGACCTCCTCTTGCGGTGCTGAGTCTGAGAATGCACAAAGTGGAGAACCTCTGTGAGCCTGGTTTGCTATAAGCATTCCTGCCTTTGGCAGAGGCTCTTCTGCTTGCTGTTTTCTGCAGCAAAAATAATGGTGCATTTGTCAAAATTGGGATCTGAAAGCAAAAAGCTAATAGGACTTGTACTGTTCACTGGCTGTCTCTGGATCTTGAGAAGCCAAAATGTGCTACTTAAAATTGTAAATATGCACACCGTAAATTAAATTCTACAATTATGATGCAAAACTGATATCAGGAAGAAATATTTCTTAGTCTTACTCATTAAGGTCCAGGTAATTATTTGCAGCAAGATGAGCAGAACGCCTGGTGTCTTGTAGGGTGAACTCTAAGACATGCTGATAGTTTTGATTTTAGTACAATTTTACCTGGGGGCAATATATTATAATATGTTAATAATGTGGTGATTCTTAACACCTTTCAGAGGGAGGAATGCACATTAATTGGCATGTTCATCTTGCATTGTAAATAGATGGCTGGCTTTTTTGAATGACTGAGGTGACAGTACCTTCTTAGGATGTGTTGAGCAAAGGATGCTCTATTTCTTCATTATTATTACCTCACTACTACTCTGTCACTGTTGAATCTGATTAAAAGTTGGTTGGTTTTGTGTTTTTTAAAAAAAAAAAGTATGTGGCATAGGTCATGACGGGAGAGGAAACCAAGTAACTAACAAATCAATGGCTGGCATGGTCTTAAGACTTAGAACCTATGGCTCCTGGAGCCCCAAAACTCATCTTTGGAAGGAATGAGTAAGGTCTTTCAGTGAAGCTGTGGTGGTTTCCCTGGGTCCTACAGGCTGGAAAGCTTCTGGAAATGTTTCTTGTCTTGGTGCTGTTTGGGTGCCTGTTACTCGTGATTAGGTTTCCAGACCATTTTGTCATCGTTTGTGTTTTGGAGAAATCTGAGAATAAAACCCAAATACCTCATCTTTTGTTTTTCACTTGAAATGTTTTTATAGAAACCAAGAGAGACTGCTTTTCAGTTTTACCTATGGAAGAAGATGGACTTCTCAGAGGGACAAAAGAGGATAGCATGAGAAATGGTATGTTTTAGTATTTGTTTGCTTTCCGCTAGATAAAGATGACAGATATCACTTGTTTTCATTTAGAAGCCTCCTTTAGTTAGAGCCACCCTTGTTTCAGTGTGGACTTTACACTTACACGGCAATTTACAGTGTGAAATTAATTCATTTAAAGTATACAATTTATATTAAGGCTGGACAGATTTTACAGCTTCAGTAGATTTTTCTGTCTTAACTTTTTAAATCTGAATCTTCAAAGAGTCTTTGACCTAGGCAGTCTATCTCTTTATTTTCATCTTCTTTATATTCAATCCAGTTTTCATTCTATTTACCTCGCTGCCTTATGCAGATACTAAAATGCATGCTATTCTTATTTACCTTTGGTCGTAATTTCTGTATCTCTGTGGGGTGTTTTTTTTTTCCACCCCCTGCCAGGAAACAAAAACCAGGGTGTGCTTTTAAAGGCAGGAAAGTAGCTTTAAATATCCTGATGGAAGAGCTGTGAGATTTTTTTTTTTTTTAAAAAAAAGGCATTATTTTCTTGAAGACTCTCCAAATCTGTGGCTTTGTGAACTGTTTATTAGAAGTCTCTTTCTGAGTCCAGAAGTGAAGCTTCTTCTAACAACACAAGCAGGACTTCCTTTTCTGCTCTCATCCCCCTGCCTTCCTGGGGCCTTACAAATAGCATTTTTCCTGTAGAATAAATAACTTCACCGAAATAGATATATAACCCCCCTGTAAAACTCAGTCTGTTTATAACTGAAATCCAACTGTTATTTTGCAGCTGGTCTCTGTAGTTTATGCTGAACCTCACAGAAGGCTGTTAGCGTCTCTGAGATCTTTGTTTTGCACGTTAGTTCCTTTTGACTGAGAAATCAGCCTTGTTCCTGACCTTTCTTAATGCTCATTTCTACAAGCAATAGGTACAGGAAGGCTCAATAAAAATAGCTGGGGCTTTGTGAAGGTTTGCAAACTGCTCACCACGTACGCTTTCCTAACTGGAAGCCGCACCAGAGGCAGGAGCTGGTGTCAGGGCTGGATGCAGCTCTGGCGGCCGTCGAGGGGAGCAGAGGAAGGTGATGACCAACACGGCTGCGTGACAGGCTGCCCCCGTGGTGGTCTCCAGGAAGGTGGTGTGAGTCCTACCAGCATGCCCCTGCTGTTTCCCTGCCCTTGGACAGCAAAGGAAGAAAATAAAATTGGGGTGAGCCACAGGTTGAAAATCACGTCAGACAAGAGATGTGTGTGGCACCTGTGTGGTGTAACACCAAGGAGGTGCACATGTCCCCCGGTTGTGTCTCGTGCGGTGAAGGTCATTAGTCATGTCCTCAGTAGTGAAGCCTATAAAGAACATCAGTAGCTTAGTACCAGACTTCCTTTGCAACTTATTACTTAACTCATTTGAGACAAGTAGCTTAAGCCCATGCGACAACAGTGGTGTTGCATGGTCTCATTTTGCTACGGAGCATGCAGAAAGGGTTCAGCCAAACAGAGCTGGTCCCCTGAATGCTCCTCACCTGTGAACAGAGCTGGGACCTTGCAGTGCTGAGATAATACAAACCGAGCAAAAGCTCCATGTAATTATTATTATTCCTGCTCTACTAGGCTATGTTACTTTGCTTTTTTGTGTTTCTGAGGTGGGAGAAGAGAGACAGAGCCATGATTTAATGAAGTAATCTATGCAGGACGTTTGTGGGTGAGTTCGGGACAGAGCTAGCATCTTCATTTCATAATAAACTGTAATTTCCAAGCTATAGGTCATGGTCATAAAAGGTTCATGATCCTAGAGGTCATGTTATGTGCCTAGAAGCATGAATAAGAAATGTATTTACAAAGCAAAAATTTTGGGAAGCAGCCCTCTCTTTTTGTTGGAGCTACTCTGAGGTTCTGACCACAAGAAAGCAAAGTGTGGAGACAACTGGAAAATTATGTTGCTGTTCCAGTTCAGGTGGTGGTGTCAGAATATGCAAGACCTAACAAGATTAGAGCAGTTTTGCCCTCTAATTTGAACAGATGCAGATTGGAGTCACTAGTATGTTTGCATCATAACTGTGGTTCAACCCTGAGTCATGGGATTATTTCATTCTTCTATATTCATTTTTGATGAACCACTTTGCTCCCTTTTTTTTTTTTTGTGAGGGTGGGTTAAACAAATGTTAATTCCTCAATGAAATACTTCTCCCTTGTTGAAACTTGAACGGGATATTTTCCAGAGTGCAAGATCAGAAACCACCCTTCACACAATAGCTGTGCCAGAAATGGCTTACCAGGAAAGCAGATTGCCGAGGGGTGGGTAATGTTCATGAAATGGTCAAGGGGGAGCTTTTCAAGGAGTATTTATATTTTGATGTTTCCTGTCTTGTGACATTAATTTTTTTGCACCAAATCAAGTTGGATGTCACACATTTCTTTGATCCAAGTTGTTAAAATTCCCGGCTCTTGCTCAAGCAGACTGTCATTCCTGCTTTTCATTAAGGTTGTTTGACTAGTTCATGTCATAGAAAAAGTGGTTATTCAGATCATAGCTTTCCTAGTTGTGAACAGCAGATGGGACTGTATCTACCTGACTGCTAAAGCAAGTCCAGGACCAGGTAGTGACTCTGTGGATTTTTATGGTAACCCACGTGTTCGGATGCCTACGAGGCCAAATGAGCAGAAGCACAGCACCTACCTCACCCCAGCTGAGGAGGCGGCCCAGGGCATTTGCAAAGAATGAGTCATCTGCGCAGTTCCAGATTGCAGCTGCTATAGCGTCATAGGAAAGCACTAAACTGGAGCTTAAAAACGAGAGGAAGGGACAAACTCAGTGCAGAAAGAAACTACAAGCTAGCTGAAGGATGCAGAGATGATTTTAAGAGAAACCTCTAAGGTTTTCTTGTAATTCCAACTCTTTAATGAAGAGAAGCATTTGCCCCAGGACGGAAAAGAAGATACAGCTACATGTGTAGTCAAGCTAGGCTTGACTGTGGTTGCTAATGTAAATGGAGAATAGATTTTTTTTTTTTCCAAGGCAGCGTATTTAAACCACAGTTAAAATGTCTGAAGCAAAAAGGACCATTCTTACCTAGCACTGATTTTCCTTTTACATTTTACCTATGTTTAAATCCATTTTGCTTTCTCCCCTAGAAATTCGATCCTTTCCAAAGCAGGCTATGTAGCTATAGGAGCAAGACTGCACTGCTCTTGGAAAAACCTGCATGCCTTTGTGCTTAGATTTCCTTGCTTTTGCGCCTGACCTGGGCCCTTGACAACTGAAAATATTTAAAGAAGGAAAACTAAACCCTAATGAATGTGAAAGGCATTTGCACAAAAACATAAGCCTTCTTCCCTCTGTCTTAATTGAAATACCTTGAAAGGCTTGCATTGGTAATACAAAGAAATACAGCTACTCATTCCTTTTATGTTCTTGTGTGCCACTTTTGAAGGTCTTTGTTTCTATTTTTGTCTCCTTATTCTTTACCCTAATAAAGATCCATAAGTTAAATTTCTGCCTGTGTCTAAGCTCAACAGCTACGTGGTCACATCTCCTCCGTATCATTTTTCCTGTGAACTTTCAGTTCCTTCTCCTTTACTTGGAATAAAATCAAGCACTCTGTTAATGGCCAGAAGCCTGCAGCGGAGAGGGCCGTACCACAGCTCATCTGGGCCTGTGGATGCAATAGGTGAAATGCTATCAGTCTACTGGAATGGTCATGAGTATCTTAAAAGTCACTTTCCTATAATAGCAACTTAGTTTAAGAGCAGAAAAAGTGCTGGTCTACTTCACAACTTCTAAAGACCTGTTTTTGCCATGTAAAGTCAATTGCTGTGAGCTGTGGACCCAGCTTGGCTTCAAAGTGTGCCTGGCGCTTCATTCACAAACTAAGTGCTCCAGAGAGCTGCCAAATTGGGGAGATTGTTCTGTCTCATTTTCTGGCAAGCTGCGACTGCGTGTATCACTTCATTTATATGCTAATTGAGGCCAAGCCTCCAAATAGACTCCATACAATATCAGTGTGACTTGGCTCCGTCTGTGTGGTTATTCTGCCTTCCAGCAGCCTCGGTGTGTGTGCTCTGCGCCGGAGAGGGTTTAGTATGTCTTCATCAATGAAGTCCTACGTCCTGACCCCAGCTTGCGGAAAGTGACGGTTAAACGCGAGGAGCGTGGGTCAGTGGCACCACAGATTACCACGTCGCTGTGAAGGTTACCTCATGCCGTTTCTTGACTGGGACTCTCCACACTGCAGCTCTGAGGAGATGCTGGTATCTCTTAGGCCAGCTGGCCTAATCAGAGGTTGCAGAGGGCATGTCTAATTATGGGGACAACATGTTGACGAGCCAGCTAGGTAGGACAGCCGGTTTTGTTACCTCCTCTCCTCTGTCAGCTTGCGCATGACCGAATGGTAAAAGCTCACTCTCCTCTAGACTGCCTGTTTTTAAAGTGTAGGAAGGATCCATGCTTTGTCAGCTATTTCTTGAGGAGCATTGTGTTGTCATAGAAAGAGCAAGTACAAATATATGCATTCAGGGGTACTTTAAAATATATATGTTAAGAGCTCCATTTGATTGTTTAGGATGTTACGAATTTCAAAAGCCAAGGATGAACTTATCCAGTAAATAGACACATGCCTCACACTGCATTTTATGGGACGTTTCACTGAAGGTTACTGAACTTAGGTTGGGAAATGCATGTGCTTGTGATATAAATTCTTTGAACCTTTGCAGAGGGAAATATTAGTACCTTATGCTTTAAAGTGGAGATTTGACATTGGCGTACAAGCGTATTTTACCATTCATCCCAGGGATTAGATGTCCGTACTAAGTTCTGAAGTTTCTATATGATAACATTTCCATACTTTTTTAAACTTTCTTTTAGAAACATATCAAGGTGTGTTTTTAAAATCTTGCTAAAAGAGAACCGAGCACTTGAAAGTAAGAAAATTCCCAGCTGGCAGTCACCTGTGTGAATCCTTTGCGGGTCTGCGCTGCAGCACAAGTTGTTACAGACAACAGCAGCTCAGGCACGGGACCACTGAGTTGCAACACGCTCACCTTTTAAAAACTGAGAGCTTGTACTGCAATTCTACGTCCTGGTCCAGGTGCCCAAAAAGGGGCTTCATGGCCTACTGGAGAGAGCAAAAGGCTGTTGACAAGAAAAAAAATCTATCAAAACTTCCCGTGCTCTCCCGGGCTGAGTGTATGCTCGTAGCTTTGAAATAAGGGATTATTTGAAATCAGGATTCATGGCTTGGGCTCAGGCACCTGCGTTGTCTCTTTATACACAGGGGATTTGCTGTTCTCTTATGGGTTGTGGCAGTGCCCACCTCTCATCTGAGAAGGAAGTGAGGGGTATCAATTCAGCATGAGCTTCCTCCCCTGCCTGAGGCAGCTCAAATTTACACTTCTTGTGCTAGATAATTGGCTTATCCAATGAACAAATTGGCACGGAGACACTCTCCACCTCACCTCTTGATGTGGAGTCATGGTCTGACCAGGAAAGGAAGGAAGACTCAATAAGCCACAGAGAAAGGAAGCAAGAGGGAGCATGACTGTTTTGCCTAATGATGAGTCAATTTCCTGGGATGGAGTAGTTATGAGATCTGGTACTTCCCAGAAGTACTTAAGCATTTTTGCAATCTGCTCATCACTCATAAACTTTCCATGGGATTTCCAAAGCTTGCCCATGTATTCAGTTTCCTTTGTTCCTGTGAACAGCTTGTGTCTGTTCTCAACAGTGTGTTGCCTCCAGGTTATCACCTGTTGGTTGACAAAAATAGGTGCCAGGTGAGGTTCCTGCCAGGGCATGACCGCCAGGCTGAAGAATACCACCGTGCTTGTGCAAGGAATAGGCTCATTTATTTCTGTGACACTGTGCTCCTTTGTGTGCTCCGTGGAGCAGGTCTTGGCAAGTGGCATTCACGCAAGTCCCTCTGTTTTAAGTGGAAAAGCTCCAAAGCCAATAAATTTCCTGTGTCAAACGGGTCAGAGAAAGGACATCCCTGTTCTAGGCCAGGATGGTGTCATTAGGTAAACGGGGATCGTTCCTCGGCCTGGGAACCATGTCAGTCTGGACATGAGAATTCGGAAGCCGTGCTAAAGGAGATGATTGCAAAGGGCAGGATCGCAGTGGGGGATCAGCCGCACTGCAGGGGCACGTGCCCCAGGGAGGAAAGCTCACTGCTGTGCTCAGAGCACCATCCTGGGCTTCACGAGGGGCAGCAGTCTTCGTTCCATCGCCTCTGCTCAGGAAGTAAAGGCAATAAAAAAACCTGAACGAGCTGGAGAGCGGTTAAGTTGGCACAAGTCAGTTCCTAGGAGACTCATATCTGAAGCACCATCCAGAAGTCTGGAAATACCATATGAAGAGTGGAAGCCTAAGGGTTTCCTGCCTGAACTCTGTTGCTACCGGTGCTGCGGTTCTGCTGCAGTGTGGTGCTTGCTCCTTAGCAGCGCTGGAAGTTTGAAAGTTGTTTATTCCATGCTGGAGTGAAAGGAGAACTGTTTGAAATGTTACCCTTTTTTACATATATGTATTTTTCTTGTTAACTCAGTTGTGTTAATGTCTGCTTTTGGATACTGATGGGATGTTTTAATTGGTGAACTGTGTTTTGTGGTATCAGAACTGACCTGACACAGGATGCATCCCACTTTAAAGTTCTGCCTAACTTGGAGCAGAGGTTTTTAACTCCAGACTTTCTCAGATGAACACAGCAGGAACCTGAATGTGGGTGTCCCATTGTCAAGAGCTCTCCAGAGTATGAAAACAGCTTCTAATTATTGCTAAAAATGCTAGTTTTGACTGAAAGGTAAAAATTTCTTCTTTTTTTTTCCGCCCCCCCCTCCAAGATATTCTGGCTACACTGTATTTTACTGCATTGAGGCTGGCTGACAGTACAGATTAATTCTGAAATGTGTAGAGCTGCATTTCATGAAGTTATGAATCTACAGTAAGGGAAAATCCATTTCTTGCAGCACAGAGAACAGCCCATTGGCAGCTTTAATTGGAAAAAGGAATTAGCTGGGGAGAGGAAAGTGATTTAAAGGGCAGGAGGAAGAGTGGAACAGGCTGTTTTCCTATAGTACTTGGATTCTACCTTTGTCAAGGAAAAGGGAGCTGCCGCATTTTAATACAGGGCTTCTTTATTGTAGGAAGATAGAAAAAGGTGATCTGCAGCTCCAGAAGTTTTATGGGAAAAGATCTGCGTGTCTGAGAAAACTTGTTGTCAGTGGTTAGTGTCCTGTTGAGTAGTTTTGAGGGACATAAATGCAATGGCTTGCCTGGATACTAAAAATGCACATGTTGTGATGCTGGCAGTTGCATGAAGTCTTGCTGAAGGTAGTGGGTGTAACAACCACCCTTCGTTTGAGTTAACTGCAAAGTGCAATTAAGTTTTATGGAATAGATAGCTGAAACAATAGGAGCCACCATGCCAAAAATGAGGGTACGTACAAAGCCGTTTAAGAACGTGTCGTGTAGGTGGAGGGTTTGATAACAGGCTGAGTTAACATGCAGGTGGCTGAATATTGTTCATGTGGAAGAGAAACCAGAAACATCAGAGCACGGGCAAAGGCGGCATGAAGAAAGTCCCAGCAAAATAAATACTTGCTGCCTGACTGAATAAAACCAGAGTTTTCAGAAGTCAGGCACCTGGAGCTCCAAGCAAGCAAGGTGTTACCTGCTCTGAAGTTCTCACTGATATGTGAGAACTTGTGTTTAAGGAGTTGCTCTGAAAGGCTTTGTATCAGAAAAATGCAGTACCAGCTTCCAACACGTGTCCATCTGCCAGAGAGAAATGATGCAGAAGTATTGACCAGCTCAGAACGTGGTAATGCTCCCATGGATCTCCTCATTATTGCAGTGGCAAAGAAGCAAGTATCTCTGCATCTAGCTGCAGTTAAGCAAGTGAATCTTTTATAGGGAATGCAACTTCAGATTTCAGTGTGGAAAATATAAATGAAGTTCAATTAGAAGGGAAAGGCCAGGTCAGAATAAAACACAAACCAGGCCCACCTGGCCTAAGTAGATTCTACTGGAGCTTTCCACAGAGGAATATTTACTTGCTACAGAATTGAATTTGGCAAAGTGAGACTTGCACTTGTGTTTGGAGGTTTGCTTTTTCTCTTTATTGCACGGTCAGCTTGACCACAGTTAACCTTTACTCATCTTTCTGATTCCTACAGTGTCCCACATGTTCTCTCTCTTGTGTGAGCTTTACTTCATTATTCACCTACCTCATCACTTAGAAGAAACCAGATTCTTTTGCACAATGTTTGCTTTGTTGGTTAAATTTAGCATGTGAATGGGTTGTCTGGCTGTGACAGAAAGGTTGTCCCTTAGGTGTTTATTTGAAAAAGACTTCTGACAGTCTATTTATAAGCATGATCTTAAGAGATTTCTAACATTATGAGTTTGGGCTGCAACTGAGACAAAGGTTCAAGACCGTCTAACAGTGCCTTCCACAGATAGTTCCTCTGGTTTTAAAGTGTTTGCAGGCTCCACATAATTTCCCGTACAACTGAGTCTGACTTTTGTTAAAGCACTGTCTGAATCTGACTTTCATTAGTCCCATGAATGACCACTAAGTGTAGATTTAGATTCTTCTTACACTTACGTTACAGAAAATGCAAAGTGAATGAGCTTAAGGTAAAACTGAAGCAAGGCTGTACATAATTCTCCTGCATTCTTCTGAACCCCGGCCAGCTCTCTGGCAATGCACTGGCCAGAGTACTGGTTTTTCTGAGCTTTCCAGAACGCATTACCCAGAGTTCGACCTCTAGGCTTTTGTATGCGAAAATCCTTTCACGTGTAATAAAGAAGTTTTTAGTCAACTTTCAAAGTGAGCATACAATGAAGGCAATTATTTATTTCTCACAAAATAGTGAGCAGTGTGAGATACCACACGCTGTACATAGAATGAGCCACCAGGGTCATCCAATCCACTGCCTCACAAGCGCAGGGGTAATAGGTGGTTAGACCCAAAAGCTCTACAAATCACCCATTTTGCATATACCACAAGCCACAAAACACTCCCCAATGCTCTATAACATCTTGAAGATATATAGCACGACCCATTCAAAGCCACAGACTGTTGTTTACCACGGTCGGGCTGTTGCAATCATGGCGATCTAGCATCTCTTGTAATGTACCACAAGAGGATAGATGGCAAACAGATCTAAGGCATTTTCAACTTCCTAAGCACCAAACACCCTGAAGACCTCTAAACGAAAACGCACTAAGCAATATATCCTATCACATTCTTTAGCCAAACTTTTGCACTCTGATGGTATCACATATGCTCAATACAGCATGCACACGTTGTACCTGAACATGCATGCGCATAAGCACGTTCCCCAATGATCTTCCAGAAATTGCTTTTCTGTCTTTGTGGCACAGTTGTGTTGTGTCTTCTGGCCTCTGCAGAGCCAGAGAAGAGAGGTGGCACCTCTGCCCTTCCCAAGCACTTCCCAAGCCTGTCGGCAAGCCGCCTGGGGGCTTGGCAGCCTTGGCCATCATCCAGCCCAGGGGCTAAAGGTTTACTGGTGTCTTTGGTCGCTGGGGAAAGACAAAGCCTATAACCTGTGTTTGAGGTGAAGGAAGTTTTAGGTCTCAACCATCTGAGCAAGACGTATCTCCCAGGACTTTCGCTGCTCAGATGCAGAGCCTTTTTTCTTCCCGTGTCGCACTGGCAGCTTTCATTTCCGTGAATAATTAGGTGTGAATTGCCAGGAAGATTGCCCCTCATGAAAAATCACCTTCTGTAATTTCAGAAACAGCTGCATATGTTTAGTATCACCATCTCTGGATGCTTCTGGCAGAGTCGCTGTGCCCTGCTCTCTGTACATGTGCAGAAGAGATACGGGGTATTCTCATTTGCTTTTCTTCCCCTCTCAGACCAAAATATCAAATAGAGTAACCAAAAAGATATGCGCTATGCAGGACCGTATAGAAAGTACCTATGTTTTCAAAATGTTTGATGTTTGGTTTTAATTTTGAGATTTAGTCCAATTTAGGTCTTCATTTACCCAAAACTGTTGCATCCATCTTAATTTAATATATGGAAATTGCAACTTTGCTACTGACCAGAAAGCTAATTCTATAAAGCTAGTTCCAAATAAAATGGGTCAGGAAAAAAAATAATCTGAGGGCAGTGCTATTCTGATAGCAGGTAGATGAGAGCTTTGCTTCACAGGGAGGATAGACTTGATCTATTGGCATCCAAACAGATCAACAGTGTGACATTTGTTTCTCACAGGAAAATCCTTTCCCTAGGGTGCAGACAGGAAATCCAAAATAAGAGGAGGTAAATACCAAAGGACTGCTGAGGAAAGGGGAGGAGAAAGAACAGAAAGAGCAGTGTTCGCTTGTTGTGTCGGCTAAGGAAAGAAAACTGCGTGAGAAATAAGTGCTTATTTTCACATTATATGAAGTGTTCTGATCGCAGAATGAACCACTTTCATGCTGCGAAGCCGTAGAGCAGATTGCTGTGCCTCACGGTGAAGTCTTTATTTACCATGTTCTTTATTTTCTTTACAAGCACTGAATTCCTTTTTTGGGGAAAATATTTGCAATTCATCCTATCCAACTAACAGATGAGCGAGACCCTTAGGTTTGTTCGCAGCACCTGTTGTTCTGACTACTGACTGCCGTGAACCAGCAGGTCCTGTGAAGTCCTTGAATCTTTCACGTTAGAAATTTTGGTGCAAACTCAGTGATCCGGTAGTGGGCTGGGACTTACAGCAGCACGCGCGTATTTAACTCGGGGACCTTTTGCTGACCGTGCGTTGTCTAGGCTAACACAGCCCTCTCGAGCTGCTTCCCTCTGAGTTCCGGATAACGAGGGGTGGGAGAGACAGGAGCCTTGCAATCGCTCCTTGAACCCACTGATGGGAGCTTCGTTTCGGGCCGATGCTGTTGCATCGGCCTCCCCCAGAGCTCAGTGTGCAAACACTGGGGTGGGTAAGGATTGCTAATTACTTAAGTGCAAGGAACAGAGTGAGGAAGGGCCACGCAAGGCTCTTCTGTGTAGTGCTATTGAGATGCTCCATGACAGGGAGACTGTGAAAAGGGGGCTCTGAAAAGGACATTCCTCCCATTGGATTTGCTGACTTGAGGTTTTTGTCAGCTGGATCTTTGGGCTTCTTGCCAGCCCAGAAAAAAATAACAAAGGCCGTTTCTTTAGTTGCATATGATCAGGGAAGAAGGAGAGGAGGAAGGAAAAAAAAAAAGAGAGGGACTTTAGTATTTTTAAAGAGAAACATTTTTTTCCAGAGAAGTAAAAATGTCTTATTTATACAGATACTCAGTCTTTGGTTACTGTGAGCCCCAGCATAATTCTTAAATCTCTGCAAAGTGGCATGGATCGCATTGCTTTAACATAGTACAGATGTCATTTGGCACTACGTGGAAAGTTAGGACGGGCTTGAAGCTGAACTTAGAATCCTGCTGTGGTCAAAAATTAGAAAAGAAAAGATGCAACATTAAGACCGAGAGGGAATTGTTTGAACTAGGTTTGTCCATCAAAGGCAAATTTATAATTCGATATATTAATTTATAAATGAAAGGGTTATTTCCACTTAACATTTTTTCACTCAGTTTCCTAGGTTCTTTGGAGTGTTCATGCTCTTAAGAGAATGTTTATCAGGGTTGGGTGATTTCTGTGCCTTGAAATAACGAAATGAATAGGATACTCGTATATCCCTATTTCTCAAAACTCCGATTTGAATTTTTCAGTCATTTAAAAGCTGTCCGACTGAGCTCAGTGATTTCATGGTGCTTGTAGTCCCTGGCCATGGCATATTTGACAAAAGTTGAGCTGTTAGAGAGAGGTGAAAACAACATTTTTAATAGTGAAGTATAACTATTTCTGTCCTTTCTCTGTATAAGCTGTTATCAAGCCTTTGAAGTTCTGCCAGCTTGTTTCCATTACAAGGAAAACTTGATACCAGCTGGAATTTTTGAAGTACAGAGGGAGCAATGGCAATGGTCCTGTTGACTTAAAAAACTGTGCATAATGTCCTGGGTTTTATGAACACAGAATAAAGAAAGTGGAAACAGTTTTCTTTTTAGATGTGTCTGTCTTTTCAGCAGTACAGCACTCCATCTTTTTAAACTTCTTTCTAATGTGATACCCACTGCAGCTTTTCTCATTCTCTCACTTGTTTTCAAGGCTTTTATTTTTCGTCTCTCCTGCCCATCGGTACTTCAAGCTATCAAATGTTCCAGCGCTGTGTTTATCTGCCCCGTGAGAAGCCTCCCTGCTCACATAGCGTAGCTTCTACTCCGTGTTTTGGGTGTTAGCTTCTGGGGTTTTTCTGCCATCACTACCCCGGAGAGTCTTCTGAGTCTTCCACTTTGCTTAATGCAAGCCTGGGACCCATGAAAATGGTTATTAACACTTTCAGTCTAACAGCTGGCTTCAGCTAGCGACATAAAAACCAGCTGCCATGTTCTGTTGATCGCATGCATCAGTGGGCAAGTAAAGCTTTATAATCAAGATAATCTGCAGTAAGGATCCTTCCTAGTAGACGCTGCGTGCACAAACAAGCTATAGCCCTGCTTTACCTACAAAACAGGGTTCAATTTCAGCGTGTGCACTGTATTAAGCTTTCTTTGCATCAACATAAAAAAATCTTGACTTCTGCAATATGTCGTGATTCGAGCCATATGGCGCGTGAGAAACAGGTGGAGCAAAGGCTGAGCAAAAAGCGTGAAAGGAGGGAGAAAACATGTTTTTAATAGTCAAGCTAAAGGGCTAGACTTGTGGCCATCACCCTCCCAACAATTATCAGAATAGTCAAGCCCTTCCTAATAAAGAGCTTATCCAGAGAATAGAGGCTGAATACAAGAGGTTATCCACTGGCACGCTGCACGCTTGGGAGAGGTGCTAACAGTGCTCTGGTGTGTGTTACATGTGGCCATGAACTGCTACAGGACTCTTGTCTCTGACTTACATGTTGAGTGTTCGCAATCTGCTCTTTTTTGGAATGATTTCTTTCACCTCCATCAGAGAATTTTCTTTCAATGTCCCGATTGCGTGATTCTCAAACCCGCTAAGACTCTTTTCAAAGTGGTTGCTGGAGCACTTCCCAAGTAAATATTTGTTGAAGTGCTTATTAGCAAGACGATTTCCTTGTATATTTTCTGTTTCCATGAACATTCTTATTAGAAATGTTAACAGAAATGAGCGGCAATTTGCAAAATGTGTTGATATTTCTAGCATAGTTGAATAGGGTGGTTTAATCAGGGTATTTACAATTGCAAGCCTTCTTTTTATTTTGCCTTTTGCTTGACGTCTGTTTTCTTTTTATAAGGAAAAAAAAAAAAAGTATGCAGTTGCATGTTCCTATGGCAAGTAAAAGCCAAAACAGTCATCCAGCTGTTAAAATTAGTGTTAGATCTGAATTTTCTATGGATTTCCCACTGCATGGCAGGAAATCAGCTTTCATTGCTGCTTCCCCCTCCTCCCCATCTAGCCTCCTATTAGATTAATACCAGAAGCATGAAGTAACGTTTAACAGAAAGTTGTTGCTTTTAGCTCTGGGAAAACTTGGCAGCCTCTCCAGAAATGAATGGGGGAGGGGGAACCTGAAACCTCTGTTAACTAAAGAGGAGATCTGAGGCATAAAGAAACATTTTCTCCTGTTAAACTTTGGAGGTTTAAAAAAACACGCCAATGACAAACTGTTCCAAAGTCTAATGAGGATCCGCTGTCAGCCCTTTCCTCTCTTTAAGCGTTAATCGCCTGGCTCCTACGGGCTACTTTTGTGTCCCCATTTCATATTGCCACCTAATTTCTGTCCTGTCAGCGAAGTGTATCACTAAGATAATGCATTTCTTTTCTTGGTAAGAATGGGCTTCTAGTTTACAGGATGGTCCAGGGAGCTTGCAGCCAAAATGAAGGCTGTTGTTCACGATCGCTGAGATGCCTCCTCGACTGTTTTAAGGTTTCAGTAGTACAAAGAAGGAGGGAAAAAAAAAATGCAATGTGCAAACAAGGCATTATGAAAAAGAAGCGAGACCACCCCTAGCTTCCTATCTCAGATTTCACAGTGGTCTTTAAACTACAGTACAAAATTATAATTTATTAAAACAATGTGTTAAAGATTGTCATATGTTAATTTCCTGTGATACTCTGGGATCAGCAAGCATATTTTGTTGCTTCCTGTGGGCCTAATGCTACATCAGTCAGTGGGAATTTCATTGGAAGCGCGTGGTGTCGTGGCCACAGCGGTGCAAGCCCAGACTGATGAGCACATCTGGGGCTTCTTCGCAAACAGGCTACGCAGGCTGCCGGGAGCAGCGCTCCAGGACGGGGATGGATGCTCTCAGGTGAGCAACGCAGACAAGAATACATGCATAAATCAGCAGGCTTTACATGGTACAGCTCCTGTAAAACAGCATTTCCAAACTTCTCGTATTCCCTGAATAGCTGAGTGAGTTTGCTTTCCAGTTTACCATCGTACCATTAGCTGAGGTGCTGCCCCGTAAAGCTTCAGCTTCTGGTTAAAACACAGGGGCCCTAGCCACCGCAGACTGGGCAGGTGGAGAGATGCAGAGCTTTGAATTTCAAGTTGCCAAGTGCTTTACTTTCTTCAGAGCAAGCTCACGGCACCAACAGCTCTTCCAGCATTTTGTAGCCTCCCTACAGGCATGAGGGCGAGGGCACCCGGAGCCCTCCCACAGTTTCCCCCCCTTGCCCTGCCTGCCGGAGGCCGACCCTGGGACTCGGCGTGTCGACAGACCCCGTGAGGAAGGCGGCATATCCAACAGCGGCCACAGGGAAACAGCATTACCAGTAGGGTGGTCCCACATTATTCCCCAGGGTAACCCAAAATGGGCCTGACATGCAGGGGAAAGGGAAGAACGGGATATGGATGAATCTGGCAGTGGGTATACGTGAGGTGTATGTGCTGCATCATGCCTTGCACGCCGACGAGCTGTCTGGTACAGAAGCTGTCCTGGCCTCACGAGCCAGATTCCTACAGCACACATGAGTTAAAAACCCTGTGGGGAGATGCTGGTCCATCTTCCCCCTTCCCCTGCACGTTCTGACAGGAGCCAAACGTATTTGGTTCTGCAACCCTTTCCCCTACCCCGCTATATTTTTAGGATTTTGTTGAAGGGGGTGCAAGTGCAGTAGGGAGGTTAGATGGTGAGTTGTCACTTGCCTACTATTTTGGTTTAGGTTGATTTTGCATTGGGCATTAGTGTATCTTCAGGATGTTTATCTTTGGATTTTGTATATTTTGTGTAAGCATGTAAGGCAGTTTTGAGTGAGGGATACATAGGGAGAAAATGGTTATAATTTATATTTTTCAGTTGCCTTTAATTCTGCCTCTATTTGGAGGAAAATGCCAGAAAGTTGAGGCTAAAATGTTTCTCTGCATCTTATTCTGCCCCTATTAGTGCAGGAAAGTAGTAGTGATATTGTGTCATCCTTTGTGTTGCTAATGGGACTTAATTTCACATTTGGGGGCCATCTGCTGAGAAAAAACCTCTACAATCCTTCTCAATGCACATATAAAAACTTGTCAGCAAAGGCAGTTTCATGATTCAGTTGTGAAGATATATTTTATCTAGGCTTTGTTAGGTGGAGCTTTTTCCTTTATGAAAGCCACTACATCAATCCCAGCTCAAATGACTCCGAACAGAATGAAGTAAGTTTTGGCAACCATCTTTCCTTTTGGTAGAAAAGCATTGTTTTACCTCTTCTGACTCTGTGCTAATTAACTGAGATTCAACTGAAGGGGAAGAATATTTTTTGCAGGAGGAAGAAACCAAATGAGGATTTATTTCAACAGACAGAGATCTATCTTTACACAGATTAACTGTGAAATTAAAGTAGTATCCTGGGTTCTTGAGTTCAATGCCTTGCTCCCACTGAGATTTCTTGTATAACCTTGGACAAGTGGCTTAAATGCTTTTAGATTTTTTTTCTAATTTCCTACTTAAGAAAGTACTATCTCACTGACACAACCCACCACATTGTTAGACGTATAAAAGATTTCTGCAACCAGATTTGCTAAATAAGGAGAGACCAAAGGAGAACAGAAAACTTCCCTGGCTTCACATCAGAGGCAAACCATAACTCCCCAAACTAAGGTGCACATGGGAACTTATGAATCAGCTTATTGCTTGCTGGGAAAAAAGATAAGTCTAGAAGGGGCAGCTGTAGGATGAAGATACCCTTGTATCCAACCACTGAGTACAAACTGATTAGCTGTCCTAATCTGTGACCGTAGCTGTAAACCAGTGTAGCTGTGGCGTTTGCACCATGTCTCCTGCCAACCATTTGCCTACTGACTCATCTATGAGGAGCACTGACCAAGGCTTTGCCTGTAGATCCAGCGCTTGCAGTTTTCAACGTTTGTGCACAGATCATATATCAAAAATGTACTTGTGTACAGAAAAACTTTAGTAACCCTGTAGTGAGCTTAGCAGTATCAGAGTTGGCTCATTAAGCCCTCAGCCACCCCCACTCACAGAAGCATGCTGATTCTAGCAAAGGGAAGCAATTAATCAGCTGCAAAGACAGATAGCCGTACACAAGCTAATAGGGTAGTGCTCGTGTGATTTGAAGCAGAGTAATGTCTGGCCTGTGTTAGCAAAAATCCTTTTGATTACTAAAATGTTCTATTTAAAGAAGAAATAGCATGATCTTTTATTGCACTAAATGGTCTAGTTGCTTTAATAAAAATGCTTACCTTCCCAACAAATCTCATCTTGTTTATATCTTTAGGCATACGGCTACAACATTGTTACTACTTAAATGAGTCATTATGAGTTGTGCAGTTTATTGATAGAGAGATTTTTAAGGTAACTACTTATTATTAACAGAAAACTAACCGCCTAAATCAGTCGAGTCCTCACTTTAATGGTAGTTCTGCAATGCGGCCATACTCTGAGCTAGGCAGTCAGCATCGAAAGAAGAGCAGACCTCAAAACTGTGCTGCAAAGCCAGGCAGAGCCTCACAGGAGTGCAACAAAACCCTCCATACCAGACCCCTACCTTAAGCTCTGAATTCAGCTGCAAAGGCAGCACTTGATGATTCAGAGCAATGCAAAACCTAACCGCTTTCTTGCCTTGCAATTACAACCTAGTTAATTGTGTACAACTGTGCAAAGGAAGAGAGTGAGGAAATTCCTTTCTTGACCCTTCCAGCAATTGACTTGTGCCCTGGAGCATGAGATTTGATTACTCATGTAACTTATTTTCCCCAGGCAGCTTCTTCTTGATAGCTCTTGTGTGACAATTTAAGAAAGTTTCAGGCCAAGTCACAAGAACACTACACTGGTTGAACCTCATCTTACCTTATTTTTCTGTTGTTTGATATTCCTTTCTACTGTGTGCTGCATTAACAGATTTTTAGATTTTCATGTGGATGACCAGTGTGTCTATTGGGCATGATTTTTTTCTTCGCAACGGTACTGATGAATGCAGTCATGCTTCCGGTTGCCTTTTTATTTTGCAGAGATTCCCGATGAGCCTTAAAGACCAAGTTTGTTTCAGTACCTAGAATCCAGCCTGCTACACTGCCTCAAAATGTCTTTGAGGAAGTTGCAACAGAAGAATCACCGCTCGCTTTGAAGTTTCACCAGCAGTTCTGGTTGTGACCATTGTTATTATTTTCAGGCTATAAACAATTGTTTTGTTCTGCCACGGCAAGCAACAGCTGGGTTTCTTCACTGAGGCGGTTGTTCAAAATGCTCCAGTTACATGATGCAAAGCACTGAATCCTTAGAACCTCATTTGTTGCCACATGTTTGTTCAAAAAGGGTGCAATTTAATAATCCATTGGTGTATTGGTGATGTCGGTTCAAGAAACAGAGCCTTGGTCTCAAGCACAACTGCTCAGATCTTTGTTGTTCCTCATCAGCCACTCTAATGCGACTACTTGTTGGACTTTTTCAGAAGGCGGAGAGGTGCAGGGAAGGAAGAGGTTTCACCTCAATAATTTGCTTGATCTGCTTTTCACAAATAGCTGCATCAGCCCACCAAAGGAGGTCACAAACTATAGATTGGGAATCAAAATGAATAGTTAAGGCAGGAAAAGGAAGAAACCAGACCAGTTTTGCCACCAAAGACTGGGTGTAGTTACACCCAGTCATCTATGGGTAGCTTTATCTCAACTGACTTTGTCAGGCTGGGTATTGTCTCTCCTCCTGCAGGCAGCATAAAGCTTGAACCAACTCCCAGCTGTGGGCTCTGGCTCATTTGATAGAAATGCAGTCATGCCAACACCTCATGGGTATAAAATCTGTAAAGGTAAGGGACTGGGTAACGCAGAGGTTGTGATTGTGGGTGCCTGCTCAGAGGTGATTTGAGTTCTGAAAGTGGCTGGAGACATCTCTCCTTCCCTGTTACAGAAGCATGGCACTGAAGTATTTTATTGCCATTTTCAATGCTCCTGATTAAAGCATACTTTTTGCAAACATTCCAACATTTGATTTCTACTTATATGAATTACCATGGAAACTAAACTTTTATTGGGCATGCTTGCAGACTCAGGGGAGGAGAATTTTAAAAGTCGCTATGATATGCAGTACAGTTGATGTAGCTGTGCAACTGCCATAAAAACAGTTAAAGCTAGCTAGGTGGACTGCTGAACCCATCTAAGACCTGTAGCTCTCATACAAGTTTCCATACCCTTTTTCATGACTTTCTTTAACAGCAGGATTGTTGCTTTTGTTCCAACAAGAGTTTTCAGCTCTTTAGTTTTTGAATTTTCACTTGTTTGCTAATTTTTAAGTATTTCCTATTTATAAAATATCCAAGAGAGTATTTTTTGTGTGTGTGTTTTTAAATTGCCAGACTCTTGCCTGTTAAACATTCCAACTTATCAAGTTATTTTAGGACCTCAGCTATGGCTGGTTTTGAGCACCTCTTGGTATTTTAGGAATAAGCTTTGCTCCTTATTTTTCTCTCCTTTGCTGCCAAGAAACAGATGACACTGACTCGGATAAAATTTTCCCAGCATACATGTATGAGGGGAAACACATGCTCTGCCTGACCCAGCTTTGCTGCCACCTCACCTACTGTGTAGGAACTAACCAAAGGAACATTTCAGCCAGCATATTGAAAATCTTTCAGAGTAACAGTTTAACCACAAGTGCAAAGTTACTCTTTTCCATACTATTAGGCATCATTTTCCCTAGGGAGATTTTTTGCAGACTATTACTTACAGTTTTCCCACTTAAAAGGGAAAGAAAGATCACATAAGACGAAGGGAAGTTTTGCTGCTTTTGGCTCTGGCTGTGGCAGGGTTAAAAGTCATTCTCGACTCTTCCAGCTGTGAGCATGTCCTTAACTCTGCATTCATTACACATATATGCCTTTATTTTTTTAACTGCGTGTACTCCTTCTTGCTTGTTCAGTGAACAAAACAGAAGAGCCAGGTTCAACACTACTAGTAGATGAAGCACTCGAACCTTTGTGGAGGCATCACAGAAGAAGAGCTCATCCAGGTTCTGGCCTATTTGAGTAATTAGTCTCAAAGGCTTGTCTTTTTATATGTAAACTACCGTAGACACCAGGACAGGCAAGGCCATATCTTTATTTTTTTAATATTCTCTGGTACTGTGGGTGTTACTATGCAGATTGCAGATTTTAATGAGTTATTACAAAGTTTATATTGTGGTAAAGGAACGGTTTTAGCCAAGTTAAAATTTCCCCTGGAAAACACAAGGCAGGAACCGTATCACAACGAACCCCGTTTCCCCACGGCAGATGGGAACAGTCAGCAATCATGGCAGCGGTTTACATCTGCCAAGTGCTGTGTGAGCTTCGACTCACCCCACAGGACCCCCATGCAGCAGGTACGCGCTGTGATCCCTGCATTTCCTCTTTGGGAAAAAAAATGGAGAAAGGTAGAGTGACGAGGCCGCACAGCATGAAACAAGATCGCTATGCAGGATACTCTGGCTCGCTGCCCCAAGCACAGTCCTCCAGGCTGGCTCACATCTCTCATCGCTGGAGTTTTCCTTACCAAGCTGACGCTATACGTGCGCTCGGAAAGCAAAGGTTCGTTATACGCTCCCAGCACCCACCGATCCCGTGGGTGGGAGGACACCTCCCACGGAGGCTCTTTGCCCTTTTTGTTTTCCTTGGTAACAGCTGCAACCCAGCGGTTAGCCTGGCTGCCTCTGCCACTGAGCAGCCTCCCGAGCGGGGACCTCTGAGGGGGTCTGGATCGGCACCCCCAGCCACTCGCCAAACACGGGACAGGCGAGGCGGGCTGCTCAGGCAAACACGCTTTGCTGAGCATGCGTTGGTTTGCACGCTTGCTTTGGTTTGAAAGCCCTGCCCGCGAGGCCCGGCTGGGCTCGCCAGCCCGTTCCCCGCTTTGGGACAGTGAAATGCTGGTGGTGCCAGATGCCACCTGCGTACATCCTTCGCTGATGCATGGGGCCTGGGTGGAGGTCTTTTGGGGGCCCTGTGTATCTAAACACGTATACGTATTTATATACACACATACACGCACGTGTGTATTTCTTTCAGGTAGGACTAAATTGCAGGAAGGCTTCTGGCAGGCGGCAGCAGGGTGTGACTCCCGGGCTGGGGTGAGCGGCAGGGACACCCCACCTGGGCAGGGGGGCAACCCGGCTCCCGTCCGGAGCTGGGAGGGCGGAGGGCAGCCCCCTCTCCAACACGGCTCCCCCGGGGATGATGAGGAGGAGGAGGATGAGGAAGAGCACTGGTAAGCGCACCCCGAGCCCCAGGCAAGGAAAACCGTGCCCGCACCCTCCTAGAGCCGCCCTGTTGCTCAGCTAATCTCACGGGCAGGAAATTGCCTCACGATTCATATTTATGGGTCGCGCAGCGCCCGCCGCGGCCCCTCCGCCGGCTGTCCCCCGGAGCGGCCCCGGCAAGACCCCGCCGCTTCGTCGGCCGAGCTCCCCCCTCCCGCCCCGCCGCGCTATGGGTATCTCTGTGCGTGTTTCCCCCTTTTCGCCCGTCCACCTCCCGCCCCCCACCCCCATTCCGGCTCTCCTTCGGCCGCCCCGCTCCCCCGACCCCGGCCTGAGGGGAGCGAACCATTCCGCCCGCGGGGGTGCCCCACTCCCCAGCCCCGGCGGTGGCGGGGGGGGGGGGGGCGGGCGCGCCCCTGCGCGGGGCGGCGCTGGCTGCCGCGCGGGGGGCGGCTCCCGGCGGCGGGGGGAGGCGGGAGGCGGCGGCGCTCGCAGCGGCGGCCGGGCGGGCAGCGGGATGCGCGGGGGTCAGCGGCGGCAGGAGGCGGCGGTGAGTGCGGAGCCCGGGGGAAGCGCCGTCCCGCGGGGTGGGTGTAGCGCTCCCGGGCTGCGGCCGTTCCGCTCTCGGCGGCGGAGCTCTGCGGAGCTGCCGGTGGGGATGGGGTCCCCGCCGGTCATGCAGAGCCCGGGACGACGCCGGCTCAGCTGCTCACAGCTGTCCCCGTGTTTTGGCTACTTTTAGGGGAGTTTGTGCCAACACCCTCCGGCCCCGTCGCGTTTCTGACGGGTGGGAGCGGCGGGGTTCCCCCTTGCCGCCCGGCTCGGCGGAGAGCCTGCAGCTATCCCCGGTGTCCCTTTCGGCGCCAGTCGCCTCTCTCCCTTTGTCCGGGTGTTTCCCCCCGGAGCTGGCGGGCGCTGCCGCGTCCCCGCCGGCGAACAAAGCGTCTGCCCCGGGGGGGCGGTGGGGGTCTCCGTCCCCGCGCGTCTGTGGGCCGAGGAGGCGCGGGAGGAACCGCGGGGCTTGGCTTGGCTTGGCTTGGTTTGGTTTGGTTTTCCATCGTCAATAATCTACCTGGTGGAGGGGAAGACGTAGGACAGCGCTCTTTGTCCGCGCTTCTTTGTTAGGCTGGTGGCTTTTAAAGCCTCCTGCGGCTGTGCGAAGGCTGCTGTGCCCAGCGGAGACGGGTTTCTCCCAGGGCTGAGCTAGTGATGGATGCCGTCTCGGCATCGCTAGAGTTTAGCAACAGGAATCCGGCATTACGTCTGATTGGCTTGCGGAAATCGAAGGGTTTGGGCTCGGTCTCCCCTGACAGATTTAGAGCTCGTAACTCCCCCCTCGTGTAGCCCTGTCAGCAGCCGGGGCCGGGCTGTGGGCTTCCGTGTCGCCCGGAGCCGCACGCTCGGTGGTGAATGCAGCTTGGAGATCCGAGCCCTTTCAGAAAGCTACCTGCTGCCCACCAGCAAAAGGAGGAACGGTCTGGAAACCAACGGCCCCCGCTCCTTCTCCTCCCGCCCCAAAGCTGCCTGAGGAATTTCCCCATGTGCAGAAGTGTAAATAGACTTGGCTGTGCTTACATAAAAGCTCAAGAGATGGGATTTCTGCTCCTGCCACTGAGTGCTTGTAGTGCTTGTGTGATCTTAAACACATGGCTTTTGTCGCCGGTTCCTTTTCCCCCAAATGCTCATCTTGTCAACGTGTCATCTTGTCTGCACGCCTTGACTCTGCACGTGCCCGAATCCTCCATGCCTGCATCTCCAGGGCAGCTGGGTGGACATGTTGCCAGTCAGAACTTGGTGAATGTGTCATCTTTGTGCCAGGCATTCCCTCTCTTTTGGGGGAAGAGGGAGACGAGAGAGACAGTTTTGCAAGTTCTCACCTTTGGTGAACTTCTCAACTTTTCCTTTCTCTGTATTCTCATAGACAAGGTCCCCAAAGATAAGGTATTAACATGGGAAAGGGAGAGAGATGGGAGGAGGTGAGGCATGGTAGTGCCAGATGGAATCGCGAAGGATAAGGATGGGCTTGCTTTCCCACAGCAGAAGGAAGCAATGTAGGAGAGAAAGGAGATGAAGTAATCAGAAGATGGAAGAGTGCCTACCTTTGCTGTCAAGGTGAACTCAGCTGAACTAAGAGGGTTGCAGAAAGACATGCTTTTAGGGCACACTGTATCCTTTCCAGAGCCAATAGTACCATTTTTGTTCTTTTTACACAGTTCCTTTTCCACAACAGAAATTTATTTCCCTTCCATTTTGACAAATGCTAAATTGACTCTTTTGTGTGTCTGTGTTTTTACTGAGGGAATGGAAATCTTTGGCAGCAACCAGGACAGGAAGAGTAGCCATTTTTTTCATTTTTTCCGTATCAGTTACTGTCTGTGCTTATCAGATACAATTAGCTACCTGCTCCTTGAAAGTATGCAAAGACAACAGTTGACCATTGTTGTGAAGGAAGAAAGTCCATCATGAAAAATTTGGAGTATTCTGGTTTTAGATAGGAAACAGAGGATGGGTGGAGTAAAGATAGCAGGTCCACCTCGAGGCTGGAGTTGGATCAGAAGGACTAAAAGGTTTTGGATGGGAAGATCTTGCCTGTCTTTTCCACTTTTCCAGAGAAAAGCTGAAATAATGAAAGTGTGCATGTGTCGGAAGTGCTGGTGATTGTTTATGAATGAATTAATGCTGCGTTCACTGCATGTGGAGTGTATTCTCTCCATTTTCATTTGTTAAACAGTTAATTCTGATGTGTAGTAACTGCCAGTATAGCAAACAGTGCTTCCCATTGAATTAACTAAACAGCTGTAAGATGATGCCCTGTTTGGGGTGATCAGAGCAGATGCTGTTCATTTAGGTTTTGGTTTAGACCGGTGGGGCACATCCAAGATGCCACAGAAATCCAAGGGGAGTAGAAGGTCCTCCAGAGACTCCATAAATATGACCAGGCTTGGTTTTTTCTTACTCAAATCCCATGCAGGTGGGATCAGTTGTTAAATGAACCATTTTATTTAACTTCCTTAATTATATTAAATGGTGTAACTGCAGGTATAGTACCTGTATTCCTCGCTTGAGGGAACGTAGTCCTGGGACTTGCTGATAAATGCTGCCCTGTATTTGTGCAGGCAGGCCCATGGCTTGGTAGCACAACCACCACAGTGGATGCCACTTGAGCTGTCGCTGTGATGATGTGGTTTGCCAAGCAGGCGTGATGAGGAGCATTTAGTCTGGGGGCATGCTTGGTGCCCTGAGAGTGCTGGAAAATGACGAAGCGTTAAAGAGCTGGAGGGGACATTTGGAAATATGGGGCAAGCATCTCGGGAAGGAGACAAACTGAGGAGAAATGGACAAACGAAGTAAGAGAGACAGAAACTGTCAGAATAAGTGGGCGCTGGAGGGAACTGATTAACAAAAGGAAGTGACAGGCACAAAGTGGCAGTGAAAGAAATCAGCACAGAGGAAAGCAGATCGTGGGCAAAGGTTGCCTGAGAGAGTGGGAAAATGCAATAGACAGGAAAAAAACAACGGTAAGGACATCCAAGAAGACAAAAAAAAAAAAAAAAGGACGATTAGATGATCTCTGAAGCTGTTCTGAGTAGTTTTTCTAGCTGCTTAGATTTTCTGGGACTTACCTACCTGCTGTGTACGGCAAGCTCTCATTGAATTTGTTAGAGGCATCCTAGAGGCACATTTATTATGTCAGGTAGGATGGGAAAGGAGAAACTTTTCTTTAGGGTCTTTCTGCTCTTTTGCAGTGAGAATTTCTGCTCCCGTACAGTATGAATTTGGATTTATAATTATTTTTCACTCAACCTCCTTCCTGAAATTTTAGATGAAGAAAGTACGTATTTCCTGGACTTCAGGAGTGAGAATTATGTTGGTCTAGAATATTTATGTACATTTATTACTACACCAGCTATGTTGTTCGTTTTGGGTTTTGTTAGTCCGCACAATGAGATATAAGCAATCAATCACTGTCCACCAGCAAAGCTTTCTATTTACCATGTCTGTGTGAATTTTTTAAGTCTCGATTTGCAAATCTTTTGAGCATGCTCAAATTTTCCATAGGAAAGGAAGTTAATGATATAGTGTCAGAACAATACCAGGGAGCTCGTCGCTAGTGGTGTGAGATGAATCATCCATTGGGTCAGATAACTGACTCTTAATCTTAACTACCAGAAGGCTACCAAGGTAGAAAAGAGGAGTATGATTTGAGCTGTCTTGTCCTCTGCCAGCCCTGTTTTTCCACATGAAGAAAGGTGTTCACTGGTTTAACAGAAATCTCTTCTAATTTGTTTCTACCTGTTGGTGGCTTTTGTTTGGGTAGAGAAGAATTAACTCTCCTTACCTCAACTGGTCTCGGTGAACTAGTCCACATGAAACAGTGGTTTGTGTGACTGCAAAATAAGGAGGAGGCGCAGTGATGTCTACTAAAATAATGCGGTTTGAGTAGGTAGTCTAATCTCTTGTCCTACCAAATGCATAGGAATGAGATAAGATTCATTGAAAGGTGTACTTTAGCAGTTTCAATTTCAGGTAAAGAGTAGGCATTATGGCACAAAAGTTATAAAGCTTCAGTGTTTTCCTCTGTCATTTTTATTTGGACACACTCAGCAGTCAGTGTCTCTTATGTCAATGGTTTAAATCTCAATTTGTAGTCACCAAACTATAGTATTTACATGATAATGAATGTTTTAATTTTTGATGTGCGTTTAAAATTGTCAGTTGTCATGACCTGATTAAAATGATTACATGGTTTCCATCTGCTGGAAAGAGCAATGGATTTGACAATGCCTACAACATCAATCCTTATCAAGTAGGAGAGAATCATGCTTATACAGTAGGACAGAATAATTAAAAATGTCATATTTGGGTGCAATTTTTGGAATAGTTGGGGTAGTTATTCCAGTAGAATAGATGCGATTTATGAGAGGAACAAAGTTATCTAAGGTGTTTTCTGTTGTTGTTGCACTGCCCTTTTTCTGCTCCTTCTCCAATATCCAGCACGATAATTTCTCAGAGGAAGAGATAAGCCATAAGAGCGGCTTCCTCTGCCGCTCCCTTTTCCATATCGGAAACCTGCAGGATTACGAGGGAGTGATTTAGTCAAATCTGATTCACAGGTATTTTACTTTTATTTAGTGTTGGTGAAGGTGCCAAACTGTGAGCTTTGTGAACTAAACCACCCTATGCCTGTAACCAGACCTTGCGCTCTCTTGCACCGCGGGAACCAACGTGTTGCAGGACCTATATCGTGAAAAGCCAGGGACTGAGCAGATTTCAGGGCTATGCTGGCAGGAAATTAGCTGTAGCTTAGGGTCTAGTATATTGTGTTGTGGGGGAGGAGGAGGAAATGAAGAAGGATGTTTAAGGCGACCTTTAGATAACAGCCTTGCTGAGTTGCCCAGTTTTTGGCAGAGATGGCCGTGCTCTCTCTTAAGGATGTGTCCATTTGCTAGTTTATGGGTACAGAATCTCCACCAAATTATGCAGGTGCCTTTCTGTCAATATATTGCTTTGGTTTGACAGTAGGCTTTAAGGGATTGGGGAGAGAGGGATTTACACTTGAGTGGTTTTGGAGGTAAGCTATAGATCCTGGTCAGTTTTATTTTCCCGTCAGTTTGAGCCTATCAGGACTTTTGTTTATAAATAAACAAAATCAGGAAAAAAAAAAACCCAAACCACCTAAACAAACCAGGCTTGATTTAATCAGAAGCAAGTACGTTGTCCTCAGATTATGCAGGAAAGAAGTAAATCAACTTGGTAATGGAGCAGTCCATTCATGCATGTAGGTGTGCTACACTGTGGGAAAGTTAAATCTTCGGGCACCGAAGCCGTCGGCACTCATTCACCCAATTTAGTTCAGGGTGGAAAAATTTAGGAGGCTTTCTTGCCTCCAGAACAGCCTGTGTTTTATTGGAGCAGACGAAATGGACCCTAATAATTTGAAAACCTTCTTTTTTCAGCACAAATGAAACTCTAATGATGGTGTGTGGACTGTGGCAATGATGGGGTTTTGTCCTCACCCTCCATCACTTGGGGTTTCATCTGTTTTCCGTGGGTGGCTGCACACTGCTGCAGGAGTTTGTGAAGAGAAGGGTCAGAGATAGGAGAGGGACCGGCAGCTGCTGGGAACCACTGGTAGTGTTTTGTGAGAAACTGAAAATGAAGAAACAATGAAGTGCAGAAAAGCCTTAAAGGAGAGACGGCCAAATTTAAGAACTTTGTTTAACTGTTTATTTTCAGTCAGAGGAACACTTTAGCTGTGCCTGGGGCATTGCGACTGACTCTGTTGGTAATGTAAGAGCAAAGCGGGCGCCATGGCAGACCCCGCTGAAGGGAGGTGGGTATCAGCCCAGGCAGGAGTCAAGGAAGGGGAGAGAAACCACGTGGTGAGAAAACGTCACCCTAAATCCATGGACTAAGTGCTGGGTAGAGCTGTACCTGCAGCTTGGTTGAGCTGCAGCTCTAGGGTCCTACGCCAAGGGAAAGGAGTTTTTACTGTCAAGCCACCCTGTGTCTTATAATATCTTAAAACTGGAATCCTTTGTTTGACTCGCCGCCTGTTTGGGTCATGAATCACTGTTTCTTCTGGTCGTTAGTGAAACAAAACTTAATTTGGCCTGGGCACTGTAGAGATGAAACACGATTGGTAATGCTGTATACATTCACTTCAGATGACTTTATAAATCCCAGATGAAATCATTTTGCTTCGTTCCAGCCAAGGCAGAGCGTGGCATGTGCTCTGTAACGAGAGTCAGCCTCGCTGGTCGTTGGATGAGGCCCTGCATAAGCCTCATCCGAAAGAGTATGATTTCATGAGAGCACATAAACTGTTGATTTTGAGCTGTTCATTTGCTCAGCTCATTAATTCATTAATTGTTTCTTGTTTATGCTCTTGTTTATGCCCCCAAAAATCCCATTATTGCTAGGTGATGACTTCTCTGATCTGTCATGCTCTAAGAAGAGAGATATGTAATGAGTTCTCAAACTGAAACCATATAAATATTTAACCTTAAAGACAGTCTTCCTTTCAGCTATTAGCAAACCCAGGTATTCAGCAAACTGAACTGAAGATTGAATTTTCAATTACATAGAAACCCTTCCCTCACAGCTGTTCTCTCTTTAGTTTTTGTCACATTGATTAAGTGGTAGATGTCATCTCATGAGATAGAAGGGATGAGGTTTTTGGTGATCTTACCAATGATTTTAACCATAAAGCAGCAATGCTAGAGAGGCAGGGAATCATAATTATATCTTTTCCTTTTTTTAAAAGCAACTCATTCTTCTGCCTTTTAATTGCAAATTGTCTATATTTTAGTTTGATGATATAATTATACTTTTGTTACAGAACAGTGTGAAATGTTGAGAGTCAGTAGTTTCCTGTGTCAGGCTGAACATGTCCTGAAAAGTTAAATTTTTGATTCTTTTCTTGGGAGCTCTGAGCCTGAAGCGTGGTATTTTTACTAGCGATTACGCAAGCGGTATGCCAGGATGGCAGCACAGCGGTGGTTTTAACAGGATTTCTGCCCTGGTCCTTCACGTTTCGTAGGCGGACAAAAGGCAGAGATCCTGTTCGGCGAGTGGGAGAACCGCTGTTAGCTCTGGCTGGGCTCAGCTGCCTGTCGGCCGCATCCCCCACAGCCCCAGTCCTGGCAAGGAAGGAGTCTGGGGTGCTACACAGGTTTTGAGTTTGGAGGATACGAGGCAGGCTGGAAGGAATTAGGGAAGGAGTCTCTCCATGGGGTGGAAGATCCAGTGGGGTGAAAAGGATAGTAAACGTTCCATGTCAACAAAATAAGCTCTTGAGCAAGAAACTTGGGTGGAAAACCTATCTGCTGTCCTGGCTGTTTCCCACCACCTGCTCTGGAGAACTTCAGTCCTGTGGTGCTGGAGAGGGCAGATATGGTGGGTGAGTCCCCCAGGAGGTACGGCACTCCGAGGGTCTCCTTCCTCACCCTGGCTCCTTGGAGAGCAGAGCCGTTTTTGGGGGAATGGTAGATTGCAGGCTCGTGGCGGAGGCTGTCAGGGTGAAGCCCACCTTTTGCTGTGATGGGGGGAGAGGTGCCTGATGGGGTGGAAACTCTCTTTTTAGGAGTGAGAGATGACCTCTGCAGAGAAAGAAAAAGCACTGCAAAGTGAGACCCGCGCAGGGGGATTCCTGGGGGAGCAGAGGGGAGGGATGGGTCCCCAACCCCACAGAGAGCACCTCGTGGGGAGCAGGTGAGGGAGAAGCCAGAGGTCACGGCGAAGGAGCCTCCCTCTCTGGGGATTAGCAGCCAGCTCCCTTCTCCCAGGGCGAATAATGTGAAAAAGCACAGCACGGAAAGTCTGTGCAAGGGAGACCTGGAACGTTGCGGCTGTGATGACTATGGGTAATTAAATAGGTGGCTTGTCTCTAGACAGCCCCAGACATCTGTCTCCATTCTTCACTTGTTTTTCTGCTGCGTTTCTATTTGCTCGTCCAGAGTTAAAGCCCAGAGGACCTACAGATGGTCACCATTAATTTTGTCACTTGATGTAGTTTTTTTTAAAGCTTTTTTGTCGACCTTTTAAAAACAGATGTGTGTGTAAAAAAAAAAATAAAAAAAAAATTAAAAAATCTTTTTATAGAGCAACTCACTAGAGGTCTTGTATTTGGATTTTAATTTAATTTTAGTCTTTAGTGGCTGGGATTTAATTTTGGTGTTTCTTTTAAGCCAAGTCTCGTGTAGCCATATCAATTTTTTTTTTTTTTTAAATAAACTTTAAAGAATCTCTGTGCATTCCTAGTCTGGCTGCTTTGGAACCTCAGAAATCATTGCATGCCAAAACATTTTCTGTGTTTTGGATCGCATACCTGTTTTTACATAGGTTTCTTCATGATTACAGGATGCTGGTGTTGCATGGGCTGGATTTGGGCTATGGGCTTTCAAAAATAAAGTCTTCTGCAGAGAAGTCCAACCTCGTTAATGATTTCTTAAGCAAGCCACAGGAACGCAGATAAAACTCAGAAGCTGTGACTAGGAACTGCCTGCACAGAGTCAGGATCATAGATAATAGCTGATTATCAAATCCAATTATATGAACTTTTCAACTGATAAAACACCTGCAGTCAGTTGTTTTGGTTTTTTTTTTTCGCCACATTCTCCACATTAAACATGGAGTGGCCTTTCCAAACATATGTTGACATATTTCTTTGAATTGTCTCTGGAAATTTTACCATAAGAAAAGGTGATCTTGATTTATATTATACACTTGAAAAATGTTCTCAGAATACACTTCTTAATGCAACATTTTTTTTCTTTTGTTACTTTATTTGCAGGTCAAAATTTACCTGGATCACTCAAATTAACGTGTTTTTAACCATCCTGTAGAAGACGAATATGATGCCGAACAGAAGTAACGTCTCCTCCTTTCAGAATGTTGGATCAGGTAATCAGTTAATAAAAATGAAATTTGTTTGTAAATGTACAGAGATCTCTCAGGATTTGTTATTGGTTTTGGTCCTTTAATTCTCCTGACACCTGGATAAGATCTGTTCTTATTCCACGTCTAACTCCATTTACCAGCCAGAATAAGGCCACAGCTGGATACGCTGCAGCCAGCCCACCTTCCCCCCATCAGTTTAATGCCTGGCTGGAACAGATATCAGTGACCCCCAGCTAAACAACTCGGGAAAGGAAGAAAAGAAAAGGAATGAGGGGAGAGAAAAAAAGAAAATTAAAAAAAAAAAAAAAAAGGAAAAATTTCCTTCTGTATAGCTCCAGGCAGCAAATACTTTGCTAACCAAAGGAGCCTTGCGCTGTGCACTGAAGGTCACCAAGCAAAAGCTGGGGCTGACCTGGATGCAGGATGGGTTTGGGGCACACCACATGCCGGAGCTCCCGGCCCTGGTCCCTGTAACTGCGAAGGCAGCGTCGGCCAGGATGTGTGGCATATTCGTACAGTCTCATCCCAAACATTACCCTAAAAATAAACAAAACAAACAAGATCTGGTTTGTGGGAAGCAGCTACGGTTCAGCTAAACATATGCTGTAGTCCAGTTGGGATTTAACTGTGTGATTGCGGGCACTGTGGTGCTGGAACTGAAAATGCAGAACTGGCATAAGGTGTAGTAGAGAAAAGTTGGATCCGAGTGGCTACGCGAAGGTATCGTGACCTTTTCTTACTGTACTTGTTTGGATTTCAAGTACAATGAACCCTTCATTGCTGTGGTGAACAGGGCTGAAAGTTTCCATGAGCTAACTTGTTTTTTGGCAAAAGCATCCAGTCTTTGTAGGATTAAATGTGCCTTACTGGTGTTGCAAGGGAGTAATAAACAATTATTAATGTCCTATTAATGTGTCTGCTAAGCTATTTATATAGGAGCCAGTGGAATTTATGCAAAAACATTTGAACTTCAGCTGTGTTCAAATTATGATTTGTACAGTACAATTTTGATATGAGATTAGCTTTAAATTTTAAGAGATACTTGGAAGAGGATAGGAGAAAGAGAGATGGAGATGGAAATTAAGTTCTGTTCCACAACAGAAAGCTATATAAGTATATAAGGCATATACATTGTGCTTTATATCCGTATTGTTAAATAACTTTTGCATCTTGTTCTTCTTCCCTATTACACCACTAATATGATGAATGCTTAATCTTTTCCAGATGATTTTGTCTTGTCCTGACAAGAGTTCTGTTGAACGTGGGTCATCACATTCCTCCTTTTGCTCACTTGAACTTCTTCATTGCTGTTCGTCAAAAGTTGTGAAAGTAGCTAAAAAATGTCAAGTAAAATGCCATGTTACAAGAAACTGCAGTTTCAGTGCTCACAGCAGTGATGGTCTGATGGAGAGCTCTGTGAACTTCCTGGTTCAAAGGCAACTTAGATAGTGGTATCATCATAACATTTTAAAAATACAGCAAATAAAATCATGGTCAGCATAAAGATATTCTGTGTAGTAGTAAACTTGAGGCTTGGCTCTGAAGCTGCCAGTTAATGGTTTTGGCCACTAGCAGAGGTTGTAATTAACATACGCTTACCCAGGTCCACTATGCTCAAGAAGATGTTTGATTTAGTGGTACAGTGGTTCCCCCTGTAATGCTGATTTATTTTTTTATTATTCGATTACATCATTAATGGTGGTTACCTTTGTTCTTAAACTTACGGGTTTGTTCCTTAAGAATTGAGGAGAATACGTTATTACACGCTTAGATTTACCACAGTTTGCATAGAGCAAGGGCTTATTTCCAGAAGCCTGTGGAACAGAGGTCTTTTGAATGATGCCCTGGACAGGAAGGAATTCCAGGTTGGTTTTTTTCTGTTTTGTTGGCAAGGAAGGTCCCAGAAATTAGGACCTGCTCAAAGAATGCATTGCCATCTTCCACCAGATAGCTGAACCTAGTGATCCTCATTGAAACCGAATCATCTCAGCTCTGCTATGAAGCTGTGGTGGGGAGCGGGAATCCAAATTTGGTGCCTAGGTTTGTGTAATTGTCTGAAGTGGTACTTGGAAGAGGATTAAAGTATTGTCTCCAAGGATTTTAAAAGCACTTTACACATTCAGATGTTAGGTTTTCCTGCTGAGTGGCAAGCTGAGATTAGGTTTCTCACGAGGAGGCTGAAGTCACAGGTGAAATGTGACTGAACGAAGAGTAGATCCCAGATTTGACCCTTATTTTCAGAAGCAACACTCTGTGGCACTGCAGGAGCTGACACTGATTGCTTTATTAGTTTGAAGCACAGCCTAGCACATCCGAGGAGCTTCTGTAAATGTTAATGGTGCCATTTCTGCATCAGCTGAGTTCTAAGTGCAAGCCCGCTGGGCGTCCTGTTTATCTCCTGCAGTGACTGATGCTGTCAGGACCTGAATTCCTTTCTCTGCTTTCGGCAGACTGGGGCTCAGAACTGTAGGCTGGAGCTTGACACATTGTTGAACAATAACATCCACTACAGCAAAGGCTTTTTCGTTCAATGTCCTCTTCCAGAACATTAATTATAATTCTGAACAAGCGTTAGGACCTGGAACATTAAACCCCCTTTTTTAATGGTCATGTGATGTTGTTTTGAATGAAGTCATGAGCCTAGCATTGTACTTCCTTAAGGCTATCTTTTAGCTAAAGTGCTTTTTGAAGCTTTGTATTTTAAGAGCACTGAGCCGAAACACCTCGAAAAACGGGCCTCATTTTTGTACTTTTCCATGAAGCTTTTCACGACGGTCCACAGTGTAAGCAGAAAGGTGACAAACTCTTACTGAGCTTTGAACTGAGCTCATTAGTATATTGGGGCTCAGATGCACGAGCTGCACAGCTTAAAGAAGAGGTGATCTAGAGCAGTATCTTACGTTCTGTATCCTGAGCCCTGGGACACCTGTGTTCAGTTCTTTGCTCTGTTGTTGACTTTGCATCTTCTCTGTGGACCTCAGTTCCTCAGCTGTAAAACATCAGGGCAGTAATACTTCCTTACCTCCTGGACATCTTGGGAGGGTCAGGTTTAAAAAGGCTGAGCCAGAGTCCAGCAATGGACAGGAAACAAAAAAAAGAGTTTTAGCCTCTTTTCACCTGTGTTCCTGATTTGTAGTATGAATTTGGTGATGTCGCTCTCCCACCTCCCTTTTTTTTTTTTCTCTTCTCCTGGTCTCCATCTTCTGCAAAAACAGAGATGGGAAGGTTGCACATACTCTCCTTTGCTTAATGATCTGAGACACATTTATTAAAAGTACAGTAATTATTAGAAAAAGTGTTCTTTTCAAGTTCATGTGCAGGCATGCGCACGCAAGAGGCTACTTACTTATTTGCTAAAACTTTTTTTCTTGTTTTCTCTTCCTTACAGATTCCAGTAAGATTATGGAAGAGTATAGCCACACACAAAACCACATGGAATTACAAAATGCTAGTTTGGGAAAGAGTTCTGTGGCGAATTCCCTTGAAAATGGTCTCCAGGATATTATGGAAAACCTCAACCCGAAGAAATATTCATCAAGTCTCAAATTTAAAACAAACGGGGACTATGCTGGCTCTTACTTAACCCTTTCACAACCTATGCCAGTTAAACCCAATTCTTCCTCCAATGTTAAAAATATACACTCTATTACCAAAATTCAAGGTGGCAAGCAGTTCCCCTGTGAAAGCCCATATCTTCCAGACAAAAGTATCTCTATAAAGCATTTGGGTTCCTTATCGGGCACGTCTCCATCCCTCAGTGGGTACAGTTTAGGAAGGACAGACTTTGATATTCATGCCAGCAGAGAAAATGAGAAATCCCTTGGACACATGGATAAGTTTCACTACTCAAAGTACAGTCAGAAAAACAAATCGTATGACAATGTCTACTTCCCAGGAATGCTGGAGACGAAGAAGATCTCGGGCTCTCTCCTTACCATGTGGAATGGAAGCTCAGGGAATGAGCTGATGCTTTCACCTGCCAGCAATTCGGGGGCAGCCAGCATGCCTTCTAGCCCAAAGCAAGGCAGGAGGATGAATATTGAAGACAGCCTAGCCCTTCACGTAAAACCAGTTAAACACAAGGATGTGATGATGGAGACTCTGGGTTCACGGCCTAGGAAATACTCCGGTGGATCTCTAAGTCATATGGGAATGTACAGTCGTTCCCTACCCAGACTTTATAAATCAACAGAAAGCCAACTGGTGCCATTAAGTTTGCCCCCCAGAAGCTCTCTGGGTAATACTAAAAGGAAAAAACTTGGAGAAAAAGATCTACCTCAGAATGCTTTAGATGCTGATAATTACCTGAATTTTTCTTCTTGCAGCTCAGGGGTTTCACCACATGCAAACTCTGTTTCTGGGAATAATCCCTATGTCAATTCAACTCTTAGTGTTCCTGCAAGCCCTCGAATTGCTAAAAAAATGCTTTTAGCCCCTTCTTCCCCATATCTTTCCGATGATTTTGATAGACTTGGACTCTCAGGAACAAGTCCCAGTAGTTCTTTCTCCCCAGTGGATTTTGACAGGTCATTCTCTGTCCGAAGAAACCTTTCCACCAGTTCCATGGAACTTGATGACCCAGATCTGGAAAGTTATAGACAGACACCAAACTCACTGCAAACGTCCATGCGGGAGCGGAAGAACAGCATTAGCTCCATTTCGGGAAGAGAAGACCTCATGGACTATCACAGGAGGCAGAGGGAAGAGCGGCTTCGGGAGCAGGAGATGGAACGGCTGGTAATTTTTTCTCTTCCTCTTAGTTTTTTGTGGCAGTTAGCATTTCCAAAACATCCATCCCAGATTTAGCCATCAGGAGGGTAGAGCAAAGCATAGGCTGCCATGTTTTGAAATTCAAATGCTGCCTGCTTCAGATGCCTTGTTTATTATCGCAGTCCATGAAGCTAATGCTTAAATAGCGTGCTGCTGTAACAGCTCGGATAGACAGTACCATTCAACCATCTTTAAAAAATGTTAGAACCCACGTAAAATGTGTTCAGTCGTCCTGCAGGGTCTGTTAAAATGTCTACGTATGTAAAACCCACAAATTGCACTGCAGGGATCCAGCACTTTCTGTTTTAGATGATGGTACTGTTTTGTGGTAAGTGGGTAAGAAAAATGAGCAGCTTATAGCTGTGTGTCAGAGTTCTGTGTGCGCTGTGGTGCGGAGTCAGGTATACCTTGGTGTAGGTTCGACATCCATCATCGGAGCTTTCTCTGCTTGGTTGTGGTTTTTCCTACTGAGTATTTTCATTAAAATATAGGCCTCCTTGCTTCTCCCCCTCCCGAAATGGAGAGTAGCAGAGCTGGACAGTTTTTTCTCTTTGTCTCTAGTCAATGTAAACAGTGCATACTGCTTCAGCTTGGGATTAAATTTGGTAGTAGAATGTAATTTCTGTGTTATTGAAACAACTTCTGGGTAGGAAAGAAAAAAAAAGGTCTTCAGAATATACAAAAGTGGTTGAAACTGTGTCTGAAAGGATACTTAGTGTTTCTTTGAAAAAAGCTTTCTCAGTGGCTACAAGAATCTCTGACCCTATTAACATGCATTCATATTGTACTGATTTTATTGTTCACGTAGAAACCGAGGTCGTTATATGGGCCAGTTTGTATTACTGCGTCTTAGGTTTGAGACATAACTTTACATTTGCGTGCATTCATTCAAATCTCTATGGATTTGGGCAGAAATGGAGATAGGGTACTCTTAAACCTGTCTACACGCAGACATACAGACAGCGAGCGTGTAGGGGAGTTCACTTCCCGGGCAGGCCGGGGTGAAAAGCCGTGGGGATGCCGGGACCAGTGGGTTGTGGGACCAGTGGCCGCCCATCAGGGACCACTAGCAACAGTCTGGCGCCTGTGCATGGCCACTGCTCCCATTTCTAGCCGCACCTGCGAGCAGGTTCAGCTGAAGGATTGTAACCCCTTGAGACATCTGCCTCCCATCTCACCTACGTCCTTGACGCAAGTTGGTGAGGAAGCTGTTACGGTGGCAGAAACCTGCCTTTTCACCCCGATCCGCCCAGCGCTGTAGCCTGACACATGCGGTTGATTTGTAAGATGTGAAAATGTTCATCTTTGCCTGCTTGGAACCAGGGCTGTAGAGTCAAGGCACGACCCCTCTCCCTCTCCTCGGTGAGCAGCAGGGCGTGCGTGCCCCCACCCTGCCCTGCCCCCTTTGCCCCCCGAAACCTTGGCCAGCTCCCGTTGAGGTTCCCCCTTGAAGCTGCTCCCGGGGTGAGGAGGGCCAGCTGCAAGCAGAAATGACTGGACAGCTTAGAAAAGGTGGTTACGCTTGCGCACGCCAAAGCGGGAAACGTCAGCAGAAATGCTGGCAGGCTTTTTATTTCTTTTCTTGCTTCCTTCTCCCTGCTGTTCCTCCACTCCCTTTGGAAATCTTTCTCCTCCCTAGTCCTGGCGTTTTGTGTGCGCAAAGTGGTGTTTGCTTCTTATCAGAGGGTTTTCCAGACAGTCATGCTGTAAAACCCGAGATAATCAGTCATAAAAGACAATGTTGTAGAGCGTATTTGTATTTCAAAGAGAACGGCCTTCTTTGTGGCGAGGGATGGGAGATACGGGGTTGTTTCTGTATTCAGTAATGCTAAAAATTGTTCTGGTTTAATACTCGCATGTAATGACTTCATTATTTTTGCTTCACTGTTTCTTTTCTCGCCGGGCAAGACTTCTATCAAGTCCTGATTCTTTAAAAAGAGAATTTGCCTACTGTTTTTCCAAGCGTAGTAAAGTTTTTTTCAAAAAATATGATGTTTTGTGTGTTGCATATAATTTGAACATGAAGGAACTTCCTCCTAATTGAGTTCATCTTCTGTTCAGGATCCTGCTCAATATTTTTTTTTTTCCCCTTGATAGAGCTATCTGCTGGAAGAGTTGAATATCAGGAGAAGGCCTCCTTCCAATGGTTTGAGACTCTGAAAAAATGCCATAAATAGGTTTTCAGGTCTCTGAAAGGAAGGAATATATTTAAAAAAAAAAAAAAATCCCCATATCAGCTCTTTGTACATTATTGCCTGTACTGTTTTGGCTTTGTTTTATTTTTGTCCTTCTGTGTGGATCTAGTCATGGGTCTATGCAAACAGCGTTTTTATATATCCAGCCTGAGCTTCCAAAGAGCAGCTTTGTCTGATCTTGTGTAACACGAGATGGAGAAAGGTTTGCTCAGGCTTTTTTTTTTTTTTTTTTTTTTTTGGCAGGAAGGGAAGGTGTGTGCATAAAAAAACCCCAACCAAACAAGCACCCACAGATAGCAAAACTTTACTGAGTCAAAGTCCAGATTGAGTAGCTGGCAGGTAAATGGCGGGGGAAACATAGTCCCTCCATGCCCAAGTATACTCTTACATACTGTGTTTTTGAAGCAAGGTAGAGAGAAGAAAAATCTAGGAATATTCAGAGAACTTAATCAGAAACATGAACCTCCTTTTTAGAAGGTTATACAGATCTATGGCCCAGAGAAGAAGTGGAGAGCATCTTTGCACCAGCACTGCCCCTGTAGCTATCCTGCTGGCACAGAGCAGTTTTGGGGTGTCGTGTTTGAGAGCTACGGTTCACCTCTGGATTTTTTATTTTTTTTTTATTTTTTTAGCAAAATCTATGCACACATTGTAGTCTGACCTAGTATCTGCCCTAGGTCTCTTCTATTTGCTTTCATTTTTTTTTTCTTTTTCTTTTCCACATAAATTATTCTATGAGTTTTACTTGTGCTTAGTAGGCATTTTAAGTGACAGAGGCTCCTCTGGAAGTTTGCATTTTGAGCTGCTGCTACGGCCTGAGTGTGAAACCAAATGATCTGCTGTCATTGCCTGAAGAAGTAAACAGAGAATTAAAAAAGCAGTACAAATAGTGAAAATACACATTGCAGGGCTTTTCTGGAGTGATTTAAACATGTGAGTTTTAATGTGTTCCTGTGCACCAAACAGAAAAGACATGTATGTACTTGTGTAGGATTTGGTGTTTCTCCGTCTCCCTCTCTCTCTCTCTTTTGATTTGCCTCTTATGGCTGGGTTCACCCAAACTAGCTGAAGATTGGTGCCACTTCTGTTTTGCCAGCCTGTTCCTCTGTGACATGAGATTGGGTATTAGGAAAAATTTCTTCATCGCAAGGGTTGTCGCCAGGCCCTGGAAGAGGCTGCCCGGGCAGGTGGTCGAGTCACCAGCGCTGGAGGTATTGCAAAGACCCGCGGACGTGGCGCGTAGGGGCCTGGTCTAGTGGTGGGCTTGGCGGCGTTAGGTTAAGGGTCGGGCTGGATGACCTGAAAGGTCTTTTGCAAGCAGAACGATTCTATGATTTAACCAGAGTTCCTGTTGCTGCCATCCCTCCAGCGTTACGGCTGAGCGCTGGGACGGGTGGGCTGTGGGAGCGGGTGGGACGGCGCGAGGCTGCTCCTGGAGCTTGCACAGGCAGCGGGCTGGTGGGTCACAATCTGCTTCTGCTTCCTCTCCAGCCCAGCTGACCGGACATTGCATCTTGGCGTAGGGATGCTTGTACAAGCTTTACACAGGTAGAAGTCAGAGTTAGCTATTACTGAAGCTAGCCCAGGAGCCTTATAAACAAGGAAAAAATTTGTCACTGTGATCTAAGAATATGGAATGACATTCAGTTAGCTATTGAATTTTTATTTTTTTTCAAGATGAAATCTCACTCTTTTTTTCCTATCTGAGATAAAAGCCCAACTGTGGTAGCTGCTGGAACTGAAAGGCTGTCTTTCTCTTCAGCCCGTGGGGAGGTCAGGAGTGGAACAGGGCAGACAACATAGCCAGATACTAAGGCCATCTGTTTTGTTTGATACCCGCTCATTTGAACAGCACTAAACTTGATTTTTCTACTGCTGGTTTTTAGGCAGTACAATGTATTTCCTCTAGATGGTGGTAAGTACTTAAAAATTACATATGCAGTATCTGCATGACACCTTCCATAGTCCAGCTGTCTGTACGGATCTGTAAACATATGCTTGTTAATGAGGTTTTACTAGATGCAGGAATTGTGCTGGGAGAGATTTCAGCTTATATGACCGATGCCTGACGAGCAATAATAATATCATTCAAGGTGCTTATTCCATAGTCCACTTTTTCACGGTCAGAAGAGCATTGAATTTCATTAAGTTTATTCAGCAAGCAGGAAATAATACCAACTATCCCTGTGCCTGGTTTGCATTGATGCATTACAATTTAGTAAGATGTGCTCATGTGAGGGGAAAATGAAATGAAAATATTTTAGAATTTTCAAGGTGGTACTGCTTTAAAATTATGGTTAATAGAGCTTATGTAAATCTCCCATACAGCTTGGAAAAACCTCATATACAGGTTTTATAAATTTATATTGGCACTATGTCTTTTTATAGACCTTTTAAACATAAAGTACCCAAGCTGTATGTAAAAGCGTAAGTGACTTACCTCCTACAGGAACCCCGGCCAAGTAGACAATGGCTCAATCAAGGTAATTTTCCCACCACTAGTATTTGACAGTCTCTATAGTGTTGCGGAATAGCTACTTAAGATTAATTTCGTTTGGTAAATGAACAAGTGCTGTATAATAGGATAAAAAACTCCTGCGGAATATAACTAATACTGACGACTCAGTAAATTTTCAGGAATATTCAGTTTTAATTGTGTTCCAAAACATTTCTGTGCGATCTTTAATAAATCAAAGCATGGATTACATATACTTAATTTTGACAGCTCTGCGTTTTATGCAATTGAACAGTATGGGCCAGGAAGAAATCCATTTCAGGAGACCTATTCTCATTTACGGAACTGAAGTACTGCACTGGAGCTCTAGTCTTCAGGCTCCTGCCCTCGGCATGATTTGAAAAGGAGCATCAGCAGTACTGCAGGGGCAAAAGGGCACTGCTCGGAACCACACTGTTATTTTGGAAGCTGACGGCATTTCCTCGGGAGCCAAATACGTGCCTGCAGATACAGGAGCTAATTCTGCAGGAAGTGGCCTGCTCGGTTCCTCCGTGGAGGCTGGCTCTACTCCGTGCCACCGATCTCTCCTGCTTTTACGGGTCCGTTTCCCTGTGCCTGTGCGGGGAAGGTAAGGACGAGGCGTGCCAGCCTGGTCCCTGCGCCCGGTGCTCTGCCCTGAGCTGAGGTGGTCTCTCTGCGGCGCTTCTCCATGCAGGTGCCTCTGCCGTGGGAGGCTGCCTGCGTGTCACCCGTGAGAGACGGACGTGAAATCTGGGCGCTTTTTCTGAATTCTTTGCTGCTAGCTGTAACCTCAGAGCCAGAAGACTAACTATAGCAAAACAAGGACTTAAAATGAGAAAATAAGTAAGGCTGGAGTGAGAAACCGGTGCAAACTGGAGGGAAGGGGAAGAACAGGTGATGAGCTGTTCTCGGACACGGTTCAAGTCTAGCTTTGAAATAAGCTTCTCTGTATTTGACAGGTGTGCAATCACCAGCTCCTTAGAAATTGCAAGAAGGAAAGAGAAACCTTTCTTCTGCCTCTTGTCCATGGGGTACTGAATGTATTTGTTAGAAAGTTTGGGGAGTTTCTGCCTCTCTCTTCCCCAGTCTTTCTGTCTCTTTGCCCCCATCCTTTTTGAGTAGCTGCTGCTCTAAGCTTTTGCTCTGAAGCTGGTAGTTTGCCTGACAGTGAGGTTTTTTTAAGAGCAATGGTGGAAAAGTGCTGTTCTTTGGTAGCTGAAAAGAGCAACAGCCTCTTCTTTGGCAAAGGGAGCCCTGGCTGCACAGATTAGCCATAATTTTTGTTAGCATTGGTCACAAAGGGTAGACTGCACATGTATTTTTAATGAAATCTGGGGTTATCCAGTTCTTAATGGCACTTATCTAAAAAGCTTTCTGCTTGCCATAGCTGATTAACCAAGTCTTGCCTTGATATCTAGATACAGCCTCTGCGCATTTGTAAAATTCATATACATGACATGAAGCAGATGAACAAATCCAGGAATCACTGACATCTGCGATTGCTGTTAAAAAAAGTGGGAGCTATTTGTCTCTGCTATTTTGGAATATTTTTCTTTACAGCGTGCCGGAGATGTCTCTTAAGGTCATTGTTAATCCATAACAGAGGGAGGTTATTAGCCCCTTATCACACCCTTCTTCAGCACCTAAATTTGCAGCCATCCATAGGTGGTGAGTAGCTTTGTCAAAGCGAGGAGTGGTGAAACTGCTCACGCAGAAAGTGCACAAGACCTGCGTACCCCTTTTCGTAGCAGGTAAGAGATCCACTGAAAACACATGGAGATGTTTGTCTGTTAGGAAGTTTTATGGGCAAATACACTGAAAGGCTTACAAGGCTTGATTCGACACCCCTCCCTCCCACCAGAGCTAATTTAAAACCAATTTCCGGCTTTTGACATACTTCTTTTTCCCTCTGCTGTGTTCAGCATCACAAATAACTTGTGTGGTTATTTCTTGCAAAATTATTGACTGGATTTTCCGTGTGCTACTGCTTTTGCACTTTTCATTGCTGGGGTACTTTCCTAGCTCGCTGCTTGACTCAGAAATTTGTGCTGGAAACAGTTAAATGCAGGTGTGCTGGAGCTGGAATGAGTTGGCTGAGATGATGAGAATAGAGCGTATAAAATAACCAGAGAGCTTCCTGTCCATAAGCCTCTCGGCACATGTCAAAATAGAAGTGAGAGATATCGGTATTTCTGTAATGTGTCTGAACGTTCATCAGGAATTTTTTGAAGACTGGCAGAGGTTTTCCTGCAATTTTTAAGCTTTCCTGAGCATCTGAGACTTGGGGAAAAAAGAATCCCTGTTTTGTTTTGTTTTGTTTTTTTTTCTGACTGCTCAGCAAAGAGCAGGTTTGCATGAGAGCCCCTTACCTGAGTGCTTAGGCTAGGATGAGCAGCGGCTACGCTTTGAAATTTGCCATTTCCTATTATTATTATTATTGAAGGGATGGAGGCTTGGGGTAACCTGATATACCCTGTTGTTGCAGGGAAGGATGGAACTTCATGTCCTGATGTCATGTTTCCCGTCTATAACCATTACGACGACCGTATGAAAGGGCCAGGCCCGGTGCTGTCACAACAGGGAGAGCTGCATAATTACCGGCGATCCCAGCCAGCGCTTGCACAGCGCTTTAGGAATTGGGTTGCGTGGCCAAAAGACTTAGTAAGAGGGAGGATAGCGGCGTTGGAGGGGTAAGGGAAGAGGCTTAGGGTCTGGCAGTGGTTGCGTGGAGGGAACAAGGCTTTGGGGAGTTATAATTATGTCGATCGTTTGGGGTTGAAGGATGTCTGCAGAATCTGCCGGACCCATTTCATGGAAAATGCAAGCTTGCAATTGCTGCACCGCAGCTGCCCCGGGCTCCGTTATTTAGCGGCTCGTCTCTGCCGGTGCCGTTACAGGGGGCTTCAGAGGAAACCTGCAGTGGGAACCTGGGAATAAGCTACCTGAAGGCAAAATTTCTGTCTCGCGGTGCTCTCTCGGTTGGGTAGTGCTGGGAAATGGATGGGTTCCCCAGCTCAGACATGCAGCTCTTAACTGCGGGTGATGCGGGGTGATGTGAGCGCGTTGTGCGTACAACTGGGTAGTTTCTTGGTAGCTGTACAAAAAGCTGGGTGCTTGTAAACTGGTGTTAAATTTTCATAAAACTCCAATGGCTCGTTGCAGGGAAAGGGCAGGCAATGCATTGCCCCAACAGCTTTGCTTGATCCTTGTTATCGCTTGCTGTTGGGCATTGGGACTGTTAGGACTGTCAGAAATTGCTGCTTTGCAAATCCTGTTTGCAAACGTAATGCCAGGTAGAGCTTGGAAATTGGTCTGCAGTGGTTCCTGGGGAAGGAGGCTGAGGATTTTGGGGTTTCAGCTTGCTTTTTAAATACTACTAAAAATAAGAAGGGTTTCCTAGAAATCAGAAATGAGATCGTTAGTGAAGGTATTAATGCCAAGCATGGAACTCTCACAGTGGTCTTTTTTCCAGCAGAATTTTCAATAGGGTTATGGTAAGCAATTTTTTATTTACACTATTTTTTTTTCTTTAGCAAAAGAAATATGAAATTACATAAAAGCATTACCTCTTAAAAATGAAAAGGTAAAAAAATTTAATCTGAAATAGAAGATACAGGAAGCTATACACAGAGTGAAATAAAACAAATACAGCCTTCTGAGACTTTTTATATAGAGATCTAGAAATCCTTTGTGAATTAAATGTTTATAGCAATTTGAGGCACATCAGGTCAAACTGGCACAGCTATTCAGATTCTCAAGTTTAAAATGTTAGTATGAATCCACAGGGAATTTGAGTTAACTGGCAAATAAAGATTTCCCCTACTTCTGTGCATTTGACATATGTTGTATTTTAGATGTGATGCCTCATTTTTCTGTTAATGCTCCTAAACCTGTGTGTTTCAAAGTGTGGACTAATTCTCTCCCAAAAAAGGGAATCAAAGTGAGCAAAACAGAAAATCAAAAAAAAGTCAGGAATGAGTGAGTTCATGGAAAATCTGTGCAATATTTTGCAGCTTGGTAGTAGTATACTGTAAGTGTAAAGTGGAACAAGTAGTGATTTATACAGTAAGCTCACCAGACATGTGTACATACAAATGGGGTATGGTTACAACAACCTGAATACACAACATTAATATTAAACTTTTCTACATTGGAAAGAGAAACAAGTATTAGGAAATCTTATTTAAGTAGCTATTCATTTCTGTGAAATGTACTTTTAATTGTTCATCCATGTTAACTTTGATTCTTCATCTTGCACTGTCATTTATTTATGTGTATATATACTTATGCATATCTGTTGATTAAGTGCTAGAGACATACATGGAACTGGAGGACTTTAATCCTTCACTCTAAAAACAAGCAAACAAAAAAAAAGCAAACTTTTTTTTAACTTCATCTTTACTCTTTACTTTGGCTCACATGTGATGCTTAGTGCTATTATCTTTTTTTAAACTAGGAACGACAGCGGCTGGAGACAATCCTCAATCTGTGTGCAGAGTACTCCAAATCTGACAGCGACCCGGCTGCAACTACAACAGTTGCTGATGTTCAAAAAATTAACAAAGAACTCGAAAAACTTCAGCTCTCTGACGAGGATTCGGTGTTCGAAGACTCCCAGATGAATCTGGAAACGAGGTTCAGGAGCCACTTGAAATCATCTGCAAGCGATTCGGATTTCTCGGAGCTGAGCAACCACAGTCGCAGCACTGCTGCTTTCCTCTCCTCGAGAGGGTTGAGAGCCGACGAGCACTTCAACGAAAGCGCGAAGCCTCCACCCTTTGCTGCTCCCGGCTTCCTGAAGGATGCCACTGAGTCGTCCTACCTAAGCATCACACCAAAGGTAACACTCTGTAGGAGGACAGAGTACAGTCCAGGCTTGGCTGCTTGAAATCCTTCTGTAGGAGTCGGCTCTCCTGGCAGGGGCCGCAGTTGGGATGACTTAGGTGTGAGAATTCATCGCAGAGCTCGTATGACTTAGCAGCCAGCAAATGATTATTTCATTTCTGTAGAAGCTATTAGTACTGGAAGGTTTTGGGGGTTTGTTTTTTGTTTTTTTTCCCAACGGGATGTAAAGTTCAGGAAAAGTTTTAGTATTTTCTGAGGGAGAAGAATTTGCTTGAACAATTATAGTTATTTAAATAAGGAAGGTTTCAGGAACCCTGCTTAGCACCGTGCTGGGATGCAGGAGGGAAAGGAAGCTCTGCCGTCTTCTCCCAACCCGAGGCTGCAGTCTTCCGTAAGAGGAGGATGTTTTCTCATGGGCAAACCAGAACAGTCGCATGGGATGTGAAGAGGAGTTGCCTGAGCCAAATTTACTGTCCTGTCTCCTTTCCCGGGGTTGGACCTGAGCCACTTGTCAAACCAGCTGCTGCCTCTCCTGGGGCGCGTGGCAGCAGCCAGCCTCCTGCCGCTTTAACCCAATTCCTGCCTTTAATGTGCTGCAGCTCCTTCCCTGTGTATTTCACACTGCCGTTTCGTTACTGAAGGGAAACTGGCCTTTAAAAATCGAGCTAACAGCATTCCTAACAATTTCCTTCAGCTAGGGCAGCGGCAGCCTCCTCCGGGCTGGGGCAGGGGGCTTTTGTCGGCTTGGGTCAGTGCCTGAACTCTGGAGTGCCAGAGCAGCCGTGCAGCAAATCCCAGTGACAGGCAGTGTGTTAAATAACTGTATCCAAGAGTTAGAATCAGGAGCATAACAAGACCAAGCAAAGCCATAAAAGCAGGTTGCTGTTTAACAAATTCACGCCTTCAAAATACTTTGTGTGTCTCCTTTTTACTGCTATTTACACACTGTATAAGCTTCAGCACGTTTATATGCCTAATGTGAAGTGTATTTAACCTCTGCTTAACTTACATATGTCTTTATAGTCAGCAGAAGCATGTATGTGTAAAAGGAGAGAGGTGTGATAAAAACCCATTTTATCTTATAAAGGGCTATCTCTCTGGAAATCTATCTGCCAAGTTTTTCGGTGTGAAATTATGTTGAACACGAACGTGCTGTTACGGCTTTCTTACCAGGTCTTTCTGTGTTGAAAAGGTAGTAAGACGATTCATTTACAAGTTACTGTGGTCTTGCATTTGTTGCTTTCTTCATGCAAGTTAGAGATCCGATTTTAAATCCTTATTAGGAAGTTGAAATCGAAGATGTTATGTCAGCGTTATCCAAACAGGATACCGGAAAAAAGAGGCTTTCCTGCTAGGATTACTAACGTTAATGAAGGAATACCGTTCATTCATTCATTGTAAAGGGTTCTGCTAAGCCCGGAGAAAAGCAATAACAAGCAACTGTGTTAATGAAACGCAGCTCATTGTTTTAAAACATGGAGATCAGCTTTGTTCAGGATAAAATGCCTGCCTTGAGAAGAGCCATTCAGTGGCTGAGCTGAGCCTCCTTTGAGCAAGGCCACGTGGTCCCGTGGCTAACGCGGAGCCCCGCGCGCAGCCCACGTCTAGTTCTGATCGGGGACAGGGAGCGAGCAGCCTCACCACACTAATTGGATCGCGAGCCCCTGGGGTCAGATGAATGCGAAGGCTACATTTGAAACTCGGTACTCTTTGATCTAGCCTTTGCTGGTATAAGATCACAGGTATTTTCTTAATAATGTTTAATTCTTGGCACAGTTATCTAGTAAGTGAATGGCAATGAGAAGAGCGGTGTTAAGGATACTGCTTCCTCGGGGCTAACTGGGGAGACAGAACCAACTTTTGTCCGTATTACTGGCCATCTTAATGGCTGGTTGCAAAAACGTCCTCTCCTGCCTCCTGGCTTTTATTATATGAACAGCTGAAATTTACATAAAAAGCATCTTCATCTATTTGTGTTATTTTTAGAAGGGAAAAACTGGATTTTTACAACCTAAATAGCACAGCATGTAAAGTATTTTCGAAGGTTAGGTTTTAATAATTCCTGTAGCATGAATAGTATTTACTGTTAAGTATGGTATTTACTGCCAGTGCCTGGAAGTAAAGTATCATGTTCGTTTCTCTTGTACACCTTCTAAATATAGAAATAGCAATGTAGTAGATACGAAATAGGTAACAAGTTCAAAACCTGTCTAAAATGAACACGATATGAAAGGGGGAAGGAAAAATGATGTTTAACTCTTGTTCTAATGAACCTCTTGTAACGTGCAACTGCAGATACCAGAATGCACAAGTGATGAGCAAAGAGGGCAGGAGCTTGGTCGACTGGAGGAGGAGCGCATAGTCATACTCAATAACTTGGAAGAACTTGAGCAGAAGATCAAAGATTTAAATGACCAGATGGATGAATCCTCAAGAGAGGTATGACATACGTTTTGGTTTTAAATGTCTGGTTAGGTATGTCTAAGTAGCATGAGTACTTGCTGAAGGGTTCAGCGAGTACACAGGGAACTCAGGGATGTATGTAGCCTTCATATTCTGTACTTTTTCACCAGAATTAGGCACAGAATAACAGATCTGGCAGTCTCCTACTATGAAAGTTATTTTTCCCCAGCAAGGAGATGGATTTGATGCTCGGATTAGCCTTTCCCAGCTGTGTAGCCATTATACCCCTAAGCGGAATTAGAACAATCTTGCTTGTTGAATGGTCACTCAATTGATCTAAATACCTTGTGTCACTTGGGAGTTTTATGGTGGTATCTCCTGTGGCCGTTTAGAGAGAAAGGAAGTGAGGCAACTTCCTTTCAAGCCTCCTTGGCTTTATGGTGGCAAGGGTATGTTGGCACCCTCTTGACTTCTGGAATCTCACAGTTGCAGACTAAGCTGGCCAGGCATTTGGGTTGTGCTGGCTCCAATTATCAGCGACAGGAAAGAAACAGCTGTTCCAGAAGGGTTCCCTATGGATCCTGGGCACAGAGAGCCGGTACAGTATCGCAACAGGAGGAAGCACAGGGGAGAAGTGTTAGAAAAGAAAAAGTTTTGGAAAAAAGAATCTTCGAACTTTATTTTGCAGTATTTTATGTTGCAGTTTTACTTTTTTCTCAGATTTGTGATCTCTTTTTAAACTTTCTTTTGTGGCAGTAAAACCTAATTTTTATTTTTATTTTCTTTTTAAAATGTTTCTCTGTTGTGAATAATCGCCAGCTCACTCCCCTTCCCCTAGAAAATAATATGTATCAAGACTTTTTTCTTAATCATGGACTGCTTCTGAAAAATGTTTTGTGTTTCTAGTTGGATATGGAATGTGCCCTTTTGGATGGGGAACAGAAATCTGAAACAACAGAGCTGCTGAAAGAGAAGGAAATTTTGGATCATCTAAACAGAAAAATAGCCGAGCTGGAGAGAAATGTTATTGGAGAAAAGACAAAGGTAATTGACTTATTTTAGCTAGCTGTGTGCTCTGTTCCCCTTGATCTTCAAAATACATTTATATGATTAACATATTGATGGCGGTTATTTTATGAAGTACTGTGTATAAGTAAATTTGCTTGATAAATATAGAAGAAGAAAAAAAAAGGTGTCTCACTATCATCTCCCTGTAACAATCTTGTTTCCAAAGGTATACTTGACAAGCAAAATATAGTACACTTAAATTAAAAGACCTGATCTACTGTGAAGGTATTTTTGATTAATAAAAAAATCCATATAGGGCTTGCATTTGGGTTACCTGTTGTTTAAAAGAACAGTATTAATTGAACTGTTCTACTGCCCTCCATTTTAGGTTATGTATTTTGAATTAAAAAAAATAATCCTTTCTCAGCAAAGGAATGGAATGAAAGCAAGCTGTAGTTTCAGAAGATGGCTTTATCTATTGTTATATAGAACGATATATGAGACATCTGTCAAATACATAATTTTCAAGTAGTTTGGTTTATATTTTTGCTGACTGACTGACAATTTTAGTACTGTAGAACATTCTCTCTGTGATTAAGTCCAAGGAATTAATTAGTTTTCCTATATAGTCAGATACTTAATTGCGCTCACATACGCAACAAATATATATATAAAAAAGCGTATATTTGCAAAATAGGATAGCACTATAATAAGATTTTAAGTACAGAAATGGAAAGTGCCTGCAAGATGAAGCTGTCCCCCTCAAACCAGGGAGCGCTGGTTCCCTCCAGCAGACTCTCTGGCATCTCCAGGCAGGCAGTTCCCTTCTCCACGAGGATGTGCCATGGCCAATAATATCTCAAGGTCGTGAAGTTTTCCAGGGCTTTGAGCCAGTAATGTTTCCTTTTCAAATTTCATCCTCTACCTCATAATTTAAACCTGTCACTTGTGGAAATACTCTAGCTAGTCTCTCCCCTTCTTTTTTTAAGCTTTCCAGAAATATCTGGAAGTCTTCTGCATTTTTTTTGCTTAGACAAGCTGCACATTTTTAGCTCTTTCACAGTTCCCATTTAATTCATGCCTTACAGCTTGCATTGTTTTTTTCTGAGCTTTTTGTCTTCAATTTCTGCCTAACCTCTCGTGAGCCTGAACGCTGTTTTGCGGCTGTACCCATCAAACCTCTGTCTGAGAAGGAGAATGGTGCTCCCACCTCTCTGCCCTGTGGAATGACAGTGCACGTCCAGTTTAAGCTTCAACTTTCTTGCGCTTTCCTGCCTGCGCTTTTCCTTGTTCTCGTGTACCCCTCAGTGATCCTTCAGCTTTTGGTGTTGTCCATGGAACATGTTTCATACTTGGTTTTTAGTATAAAGATAGGTTTGAAGTTGGTAACAGCAGATAGGGTGGTACAAATACCCTCCAAAAGGATGCTGCTAGAAGTATTGGTTATTAACAAATAACATATCCAGAAATTCAAGAGATCTTTTGCCTTTTATATTATTATTATTTATATTATTGTTCTCTAGTAGCCTCAAAGTTCAGTGAAACTAATGGAAATTATTCTAAAACCTGTAGGTTGTTTCAATTTCCTTGCAATCATATGATGGAAATTAGCGTGTAACAGTCAGAAAATTAAAATGTCAGGTCTAGTTTAAACTTTCAGTTGAACTGAAACATGGAAAGCAGCCTAGAAAAAGCACTTGTGTTGTTTAAAAAGCAAGTTCACTCAAAACATTTTTTACAGTATGAAGCATGCTGCTAGTCAGATCAGTTACCATATTGTAGTTTTCTTTTGTGTTCTTTTTTTTTTAAAAAAAAAACCCAAACAAACAAAAAACGCAGCTGTGAATGTGTGCTCTAGACTTAAAGCCATGGCTCGGTTATTTCTACAAAGGTAATTTCAGTATTAAACTCTAGGAGAGCCCACAGGTTTTGTTCTGGAAGATGTCTGAAAGCGTTGCAAAAAAGCAAAAGTTTAAAAAAGAAATGGGAGACAAGCTTCTGTAAACAGGCAAAATATTAAATGACAGCTGAAGTGTTCTGGAGAAAGTAGTGTCAGCCAGCAAAACAGATGGCGCTGATCATGTCAGCAAATAAAAGTTCTGGCTGACTTGAAACAGCAGCATTTCTTAAAGCTTGGTTTGTGCGTCTGTATGCTAAAGGTTGCAGCCCTGCAGATCTGATGCAAGATAGGCAACATCTTGGCTCTGTAGTAGTACAGGATCAACCCCCCCCAGAAAAGGCGTGCTCGGGTGGAGACGGTAGGTGGTCCTTTTTGCTGAAATAATTTGAAACTTAGGACCTTCTCAACAGAACTCAGGCTTGGGTTTTGGCCAGTAGTTGCCACCCTGCTGATGGTACTTTTTGTGTTGTTTCTTGCAAGAACAAGCATCCCAGTGTCCACCCACCGGTCACGGTTTCTTCTGGTTGCCTGAATATTTCGCCTCTGATAATACCGGTGGTCTTGGGTTTGGTGGTGCTTCCCAGCAAGAAGCTGTCAGGTCCATTCGCTTGGACAGTGGTTACATTACTGTCAGGGTAAGGGTGTGATATCTGACTACACCGCACGGTGTCATCTTGAGGCGAGAGGGAGAGTTAATTTCACTCACAAAAGGATGGCGGGGTGTTAGTGCTGTACGTGATGGCACTTGTCTCTGGAGCAACTTGAGCGTCTCCTGGAATTTGCCACAGATCTCGGCACCTGTTTGACAGGAAACCCCTGCCTGGTGGTGTTTCGTCCTTACCCGTGCACCTGTTTGAAAAACTTGTGAAATTCTTAAAAAGAGAGATCATAAACTACAACCTAATTATTTGGCAATGTTATGTACTTGAAATAGACTGTAGGTGGAAGGCCTTGTACTACTTACTATCCAATTCTTTGATTTTTTTTTTTTAATTTTTTTAATGCCTTGCACACAATTCATTTAGATGAGGACACAAAGTTTTGCCAACTTTTGCACAGTTTTAAAGCCACAGTTTCTAGCCCTCGTGAGGCAGAGAATTGACTGGAGAAGATAATTCAAGGCAGGAGAGTTGTGAGTTCAGTTTTGGGCTTGCCGCTGCACTCTTTGCTGTGGTACAATGTCTCTGTGTGCCAACACCTTGCTTGTAAATCAGGAATGGATTTTGCAAGTGGGTTTGTATGTTATATGGTACGCTGCGTTACGTGGTACGCTGCATTCTGATCTCATTTGAGTCCTGTGCTCAGCCCTACCTGAACACGTGGTGGGACTAATGGTGAGGAAGAATGAATTAACTGGTGGGGAAGGTGATGTAGCGCACACCCTGCAGTGAGTTGAAAGCATTTGCCTTGCATTCGTGAGTATGCCACCACATACGTTGTAAGGAGCAAAGCGATTAGTGTTGACTTAATCAGGTTTTGGAAATAAGAGTCATGAGTGGTTGCTGTTTGGAAAAGAAGATGACCGTGTGTTTCAGCACTGCTGCAGAACTCCGGGTAATTCTGGCTGTGGTGCATCTCTGCCAGGCAGAAGTCCGGACAGGACTCTGTTGTCCTGGCTGGGGTAGCTGCTTCCAGAGCTGGGAAATGGGAACGCTGTTTGGCATGGCCTGTGCTTTCAGCTATACTGGGAATCGTGTTGGTGTATGGAGGAAGGTCTAGCTTTGCCTCCATGGTCATGCTTCTTGAGCACAGCTTAAAATCATCTCATTCTTTCTTTCTTTCTTTTTTTTTTTTTTTAACTACAACGCCCTGCATATTTGGGTGTATCCACAGAAAAAGATGACCAACTATGTATTTGCATAGCAGCATTTAAGCTATTAATTGCAAGTTCCGGTTACACAGGGACAGCCCTGATAAGTCACTGGTAACAATTTGCCAGATGTAGCTTGAAGGTCTCCAGGAAAGAGCTTTGCTACAAGTACTGACAAAATCACTTTGAGCGCAGCGCTCTCTGGAGAGAGCCGAGCTGGGTAGTACCCAGAAATGAGCAAGCAGGTGAGCCATCTCCCTTCTTCCCTGCCACCGGACCTGGCTTTCTGTAATTACCGCAGCAGTCATTCATCTTACTGCGCTGTAGGTGTACGATAATGACGCTATTGTTTCAAGTGGAAGAGCGCCTCAGGTCCCCGGTGCTATTTACAATTATGACTTCCTCCCAATGACTCTTCACTCACGAGACTTAGTTCAGGATTGACGTTTGTCTGTAAGGAAGTTGAAGAAAATTGTATTTCCCCAATTGGACGTAATCCAGATTTGCAAAGTACTTTCTTTTCATACAGTGCTTCCTTAGTCTGTGCAGTTTTAAAACGTGTGGTCCAGCATATGTAGAGAAGGATGCTTAGTGATTTGCCATGCCTGATGTCTCCAAGTTAAAAGCACGAGGTTGAAAGTGACAACGTAACTGGGGAAAGAAAGAATAGGTCAGTCAGCTTGAATAAACAGGAATAACTGAAACTGAGTAATGAATTCTGCAGAAGTGCTGTGGGAGGTAATCATAGCTAAACAGGAGTTTTGGCAGAGAGTTTCAAAACAATTATTTATGCAAAGGTTTAGACTGCTTTTTAGGAGAGGGAGATTATTCTTTTTTCTGGAGGAACTTTGCCTTATGTCATGGTGGAAATACATGCTCTGGGACTCTTTTATCAAACTGTGTTTCTGGTTCCTTTTTGAGAGCAGAAATCAGGAGCAGCTGGTAGTGGATAACTCATCTTTTTTTGGAATACTTTTAATTTTGTCCGTAACCTCTTGTGGAAATATTTTTCAGTCGTTAACAAAATATCCCAAGCGTGCCAAAACGTTTGAAGCTTTGCCTCTTGGCTGAATTAGTACTGCAAAGACTTGCACAAATTAAGCCAAGGAAAGAGCAGCTTTCTGATGAGCCATACAAAGGGGGACACCAGCAATCTAAGTTAAATATACTGGTGGTCTCTCCTTAGTCCTTACTCTTCTGGATTCAAAATTCTTGCTGTTTTTGTTTGGGTTTTTTTTTTAATCCTGATGAATCTGACAAATTTATGCCTTATAGCATAGCCTTTTAAATCTTTCCTCGTCAGATTCCAGTTGAGCAAGATGTAAACAAGTGTTATAAATGGATGGGTTATTGTGTCTATAACATAATTAACCTCCTTAAGACAAGATACACAAGATGAAGTATTCTGAGAAATACTTGCGTCCACTGGAGATATCCACATAAGGATATCCTGTAGAGAGAACACTAATGAGGAAAAAGATGATTATGAAGACTCAAGGACGAAAATGTGAATTCACAAGCTTTCTTTTAGTCATGAGGGAAATAGCAGAATGGGTTGTACTGCTAAGGGAAATCCTTTTATTGTTATCTAGATGTTGAAGACTATACAGAATTTTGATTTTTCTCATTTGAATTTTTTTTCTTCTGGTTTGGATGATTATTTCCTTTTCTTCTACATTCATGAAGGTACAGTGCTCTAGAATCAGGGGTTTTCTTTTGCCTCCCCACCTGTTCACTAGGACAACACATTGCAATGGTTGGAAAATGAGCTTAGAAAATCAAAAAAACCTGAGTTGTCTTAGTAGAAAGTTAATGTGTCCCAACCATTGTGATTTTTCTTTTTTCTTTTTTTTGTTACTTACAGCAGAGGGATTGCTTTTTAACATTAGCTTTACAGATGCATGTGAAACAAAATCATTGAGATCTCTCATACAGATGCCATCACTATACACAGTCTGTTATGATGCATACAATAAATTAGTTACTACTTGTACAGTAAAAAGAACTATTGTGAAATACCACCTTCTATCATATTACGCTCCTTTTCATCTGCTTGGTGTACTTTTTTTTTTTTTTCCTTAACAGCTTCTTTCATGAAACCCGCAGGATTTAGTGACAAATAACTAAATCATGACAAGTTTTATGCTTCTGTCCTGGAAGAGATCAAGGAATGCAGGAGAGAGTAGTCTGAAAAATATAGAAGAGGAGTATGTACAGTTTGTACACAGGAGGATCTGTTTCATTTCAACAGTATTTTTTAAATCAGAGTTGTCTGCAGTCTGATTTGTATCAGCCATAGCATTGGAAATGCTTTCAATTTGCAAGAGTGCTGGAAGAGTTGGTGGACCTCAGGTTTAACACGTTCCCCATGTGTACTGTTTGCCCCTTTCAGCAAGTAACCACTGAAGAGCAGATAAGGTTTCCTAGCCTGCTTTCTGTTAGGGACAAGACTATTTTCTTAAAATTCATGGGAAGACCTAGGCCAATGTTGTCAGTGAGTTGTTAAAGTCAAGTTTTCCTGCTCAGACTCTTATTCTCAAAAATGTTTTACTGACTAGACAAACACTATAGCATTGCACCACTTCCACGTGGAAAGGAATAATTTCTGTAGTCTGCTCTTTCTCCTCTACTTGTAGCTTTTCCAGTCCTGTTTGCAGATTATTTTGGAGAAGGGGGGGGATGTTCTTTTGCAGTGTGAAAGAATAAAGTTTGGCTAGAGGTGAAAGCATCAAGATGAGATGAAGAAGCTTTTCAGAACAAAGAACTGTGTGTGCTTCTTGTCAGAAACCTGTGAGAGTTGTGAGACTAGCTGATTCCATACTGAGGGACAGAGGGGGGGTGTGTGAAGCTTGGTGTGGGTAATGATATGTTGCTATCTTAAAACATGATGAGTTGCAGGTGAGTTGGACCAAGGAAGATCCTGGAGTACTTTTAAAGTATAAGAGCCTGTTGGATGGGAAGGCTTTCAGGTTTCGTTTGGTTGTTTTCCCTTTGTTTATGGCTTGTAGATTTCTTTGCTTTTCCCTTTCTTTCTGAAAATAACGCATACCTGGGTTTTTTGTTGATTTTTTTTTTTGGGGGGGGAGTGTAGGAGCGGGATAGGAGGGGTGGAGGTGGAAGGTTGTAGAGTGAGCCTGATTCACCTAGCCATACAATCCATTTCACAGCGACCTGGTAAAAATGCTAGGTTTCTTGCTTTGTTTTTTTCCCAATTTTTATCTGGATTTTTGAGAAGCGTTCTCTGTTTCATCCATGTTTACTCTGACTCATTTCTGCAGTCTACCGGTTTATGCGGGAAGGTTGGTTGAGAAGGCACATAGACATGCCACTCTACAATTTTAGCTTGCATGCAGTAACAGAATGTGATGAATGACAATTTGAAAAGCAGGATGACTTCTCTGCAGAAGGGGTGTGGGGACCTACCGGGCTTTTAAGTAGCAATATTGATCAGACATAGGACAACCTTAGCAACAGGAGACAAAACTGAAGCAATTGGTCTCTCTTTCAGTGGTTTCTGTTCTCCTAGGGGCTATGATTGTCTTGAATACTGTACTTGTATCTCCTCTGTGTCCTCATCATCTATGAGTTGTGTTGGAAATATATTCTTTTTTTTTCTCTCTGTTTGAACTAAAATCAGTTCTACCAGATCTAAATGTTGACTTGCTTTTGTGACCCACGTTGATGACACGATGGTCTGTGTTCATACCATGGGCGCTCTGCTGACATCCTGTCTGTGTGTCACACGTCAATTCTTTCTACTGCCTTCCTTCACAATATTCACAAAACTGATCCAAGCTGTGCCCCAGCATCATCAAAAAACAAGTCACTCCTGTTCCATATTCTGGCTGACCCCGAGTTCATTTAAGATGTATCTAGCGGCAGACCATGGGGCGAGTTGGGCCGTAGGCTAAGACCAGATGTTATGCTTTACTGAGCTGTACTTCCTTTCTCTGGAAACAGGATTTAAGAATTCAGCCAGACTACAGATAATGCGACTCTGGAGTCAACGCTGGGGCTGGGAAGCAGTTATCTGCAGAGAAATGTTTAACAAGTACAAGCTCAAGCAGTTAAATAAGGATGAGCAGCTGGAACACATGGGTTCTGTTAGCAGCTCTGCTGCTGGCTGCTCGGGAGCAAACAGCTCCCGAGCAGCCGCAGGACTGTGTCAGCTGCCTCTTACACTTAGCTTGCAGAGTTAATAATCTTTTCCCTTCTATAGCAATTGGCCTTGATCCATTTATGGAAGGGACTGCATGAAAAAAAATCTGATTATTCATTTATTAATCAAAATTACTTTTGTGAATTAAATTGACTTTACCAATGCACAGTCAGAAATATCAGTGAACTTAACTCCACAGCTGCAGAACATATAATGCTTCTCACTGCTGAAAGTGATATTTCCTGTTCAGACTGCACATTTTGAAGGGAGCCAGTTTGGAGGGATGTTATCACTTCCTATGCTATAAATAAACCAGATGAGTATCACTTTCAGTCTCAAAGGAATACATTTCTAATTTCCTCAGGGAAGGAACACTATCTCTGACAGGTTCGTCAAAGACTTTTATACTTGCTGATGATATCCCTGCACACACGAGACTGAACTGCTTGATAATGAATAAGCGTGCTTGTTGCACCATGTTGACATTTAGAGAACTATTAAGGGCTGATAATACCGATAATCTCAGAGAAGTACTTGCTGCTTTAGAAAGATATGGGGGCAGAAAAGAAAGAGAAAAACAGTAAGGCAGACCATAGGTTACATGCTGAATGGACAGCAAGGTTGGACGGGAGGGGAAGTAGGACTTAAATAAGAGACTTCGTTCAACATTACCAGTAAGGATGACTCAGCAAAAAAAAATGCTGGGGGACAGAGGTCGAGAGGTAACCTCTCAAGAGCTGCATGCTTCTCAGGCCTCTCTTCTTGGATGCCACAGAGGGGCAACGAAGCTGGCGAAGGGTCTAGAGCACGAGTCTTAGGAGGAGCGGCTGAGGGAACCGGGGGGGTTTAGCGCCCGGAGGAAGGAGGCTGAGGGGAGACCTGGTGGCTGTCTAGAACTCCCTGAAAGGAGGTTGCAGCCAGGAGGCTGTTGGTCTGTTCTCCCAAGTGACAAGCGATGGGACGAGAGGCGACGGCCTGCAGTTGCGCCAGGGCAGGTTTAGATGGGCCGTGAGGAGCAACTTGTTCCTTGTCGCAAGGGTTGTCGCCAGGCCCTGGAAGAGGCTGCCCGGGGAGGTGGTCGAGTCACCAGCGCTGGAGGTATTGCAAAGACCCGCGGACGTGGCGCGTAGGGGCCTGGTCTAGTGGTGGGCTTGGCGGCGTTAGGTTAAGGGTTGGGCTGGATGACCTGAAAGGTCTTTTGCAAGCGAGACGAGCCTGTGATGCTACATTGTCGTCAGTTTCTGAAGAGCTAGCTGGCCAGCTAGCTAGTTGAGGTTGCCGACTGCGTGGCGACGGCTAAGTAAGCACGGGAAAAGGAGCCCAGGTCCTTGGGGGGAGGAGGAGGAGGAGGAGGAGGAGGAGGAGGAGGAGAGCCCCCAGCCTGAGGAATGGGGGACGCCCCTGGAGTAGCGAGAGAAGGCCAGCAGCCCAGCCACTGTGCAAAGAGGCGTGTGAAAGGCTGCCGTGGTCTGGCGTCGGAGCGAAGTGCCTGTAGCAAGAGGGAGTGCGGGGGGAGACGCTGTTGAGCTGGAGAAAGCAGCGGGTGGGTGGTGGCAGCGTGGAGCGTGTGGGTGTGTGTCGGAGGGGAAGACGAGGGGCCGTGGTGGTCCTGTCTGTCTGTCTGTCTCTGTCTGTGTAGGCGGGGTGGGGGGGGGGGCGGTGTGTGTTGTTGTGGTGTGCAGGTGGGGTCGGTGCGTGGCTCGAGGTCCTGTGCAGAGCGGGAGCAGTGTAGGCGGGGGGCGAGAGGCTGGTGTGCGCGGGGAGGTGCAGGCTGTTGTGCGTGTGTGCGTGAGGAGGAGGTGGGTGTGCGAGGCGGGCGGTGTGGCGTCGGCGGCGGTGGTGGTGGTGGTGGGAGGCGGTCGCGCAGGGCGTGGGTGGGAGCGGTGGGGCGCAGGGCGGTGTGAGGGCTGTAGGGGGCGCTGTGCGCTCTGCCGTCGGGGTGGGGATGGCCTAGAGGAGAGGCCAGGTCGCGGGACGCTGTCCGAAGGGCGGCGAGTTCGGTTCCCCACCCCCCGTTTTCGCCCGCCCGCCGGCCTGCCAAGGGGGCCCCGCGCACCTTGTTTTGTCTCTTCTCCTCCGGCATCGCCTCGGCCCCACCTGGGCTAGCAGAGCACGGGCAGCTTTGGCTCCCCTCCTTGACGGGTCCTGATGGGGAGCCGGGAGGCTCGCTGCCCTCTTGCTCTTTCGGGCCCCTGCCACGGGAGAGGGCAGGGAGCCACAGGCAGGAGGGGCGCCTGGCTGCTGGCCGGGCTCAACCCTGGGCTGCAGCAAAGGGCTCGGCAAGGCTGGCGTGGGCGAGAAAGGCAGCGCAAGGCCAAGCCGGGCTGCCCGTGGGCGCAGTTGTTTGAGTCACCAGCGCATGAGGGGTTGGAAAGATCCATAGACATGGCACATACATACCTTGTGTAGTCGTGGATTTGGCAGTTCTGGGTGAGATGTTGGAGTGAATGATCGTTAAGTTCTTTTCTAACCTTGACAAGTCTATGTTGCTCTTGTAAGTTTTGTGGAAAGACTGTTCACCAGTTTGAAATGGCAAGTATCTTGTACTGAAAGGCATTTATTGCCCCTGGTATGTGCAGTCAGGCTACTCCAGAGGGTCTGATCATACAGCATCTGTTGAGCCATGCATTTGTTTCTAAAATTACACAGTGTTTGTGATTGGAATGTGGTGAAATGATAGGATTCCATGACAGAATTCAGGTGTTATTGGAGCATGGAAAAGAAGCTATAATTTTTAGGTCAATACTGTTAATTTTTTAATATTAAGGAAAGTTATAGGTCGTGCGAGAGGAGATGTGCAACTGTAGAACAAGAAATAACAATTGGGAACGATACTGGTGTGACTCAAGAAGTTAGCAGAGCACTGGGCTTCAGGGGCTCACTTGATTACTTATGCCTGGCATATCGGACATAGTGTTTTTTTCCAGTTATTAACTGCTCACTTGTAGAAAATGCATCTGCTATGTTGGCCAGTGTAGATGCAACTAAAAGGCATTGTAAACAGTGTTTGCACTCCAGTTTATTTGTTCCCAGACTTTGGTCTATAGATACATAGTAGTCTACAAGGTAGTTTTGAGTGATGTATAACCAGTCTTCAGAGCAATGCTGCACATTAAATCAGGTAGTGTTTTATTTCAAAGGATTAAATGTTAAAGCCTTTTGAGAGTGATAATTAGTGCCTAGTACTGCTGCTTGAGTGGGACAAGAGGAAAGCTGAACCAGTTGGAGGAGACCAGGGAGGTTTAACAGTCCCCTGTGATCCCCAGGAACAGGTTACAGTTCCTGTACCCTGAAGCAAATGAATTAGTTTTTTAAGTCATTTGGTGTTTCTGGTGCAACAGGATTTCCTGGCCAAGCTAGTACTTTATAAAGCTCTGCCTCGTTCTGTTTTTTCACTGCTCGCTAAGTGTATTTATCTGTATAGAGGCACATAGGCATGTAATTCATTCTCCTGGGAAGATCCATTTTCCCCTTACTGCCAGACTCATTTTCCATCCATTTTACTTTCTAAAAGCTGCTCTTTTCTCTCTCCTTCTTCAGTTACCTCACTAACATGGCTACCATTTCCTCTTTTTTTTGCCTTTTTTTTTTTTTCCCATTAGGTGAGAGAAGTGTTTGGGCAGTGGGCTGTAACGGCATCATCCAGACATGGTTACAAAACACAGTGACGAGGGAGAGAATTAATCACTGCACTAAAATGATTAATGTTTTGTTTTGATCGTTTTGCATCCCACCATTGCATTGCAACTAACAAGAGTTTTCTGTCTTTGACCTACGTGCTTCAATTGTTCATTAAGATTTTGCCACCGCTGTCATAATCACTAACAACTGCTTGGGTTTGAAGGTAATTGTGTTTATTTTCTGGTTCATGCTTCAGGAAAAATTAAAACTTGATGCTGAGAGGGAAAAACTAGAGAGGCTTCAGGAGCTTTACTCCGAGCAGAAGACGCAGCTTGATAATTGCCCTGAGTCCATGAGGGAACAATTACAGCAGCAGCTGAAGAGGGTCAGTAGCAAGTTTCAAGATCACACTAAATTTTTTATTGTTGAATTTTTAGTATTTTTTTTTAAAGTGTAACCTGTTCTGTTTTACGTATCCAGTGTCTGAACATATTTGCAACTTATAATTGTTAATAGTCACGAGGGTGATGTTTTTTTGTGGAATGCTTGTGATAGCTAATGTGCAGGGTGGCAAGCTAGTAGAGTGCAAATGGGTGGATTAGAAATCATTTTGCGTTGAATTGGGCTACTTTCCTTTCATTAGCACCTTAGGCCTGCTGGGTGGTGTGGAAGCTGTTGTCATGTTTAGATAGACAGTAGAGCATTGCTCTTTATCTGTGTGAGCAAAGACAGGAGTTGAACTTTGGTCAGCGGGATCAGCCATTTTCGCAGCATTTTCCTGTCACTGTTGTTTGATCCTGTTGTGTAGTCCTCCTTTGCAATGCTGTAAATGGCTGTCTCAGTTGAAGCCATGGATAACTTTTTTTTTTCTCCCAGCACATAACTTAGCTGTTAGCCTGAACTGTGCTTTGAAAAATTAATTTTTAAGATTATACCTCTTATTTTAATAGCTTTATCTGTTCCTACATTTTCAACAGTTGCACATTGGTATAATAACCTTTGCATAAAGTCTAATTGCAACTTGATTTTATTTTGTATTATTTGTAACTGAAAGACCTACAATATTGGCTCTGAACGTACAGTTATTTTCTGTTGAAAGATTTTAGTATTTATTAATGTTAAGTGAACTCTACAGTACATACAGCTAGCTTTAGTTGGTGGGGAGATAATTTTCCAACCATCAGTATTGCAAGCTCAAGAGGCTGTCTGAAAGACAAACTAGATTTTTGTTTGTTTGTTTGTTTTTGTTCTGGCTTGAGTGTTTATATTGGGACTAAGGTCTGTAGTAGTGACCAAAAAAAGGCTTTTTTGCTTTATAGGAAATATTCTTTAGATTTTGCATTATTTGCAGATTTCTATTTTGTTTTGTCAAGAAGCAAAAAGTTTAAAAGTCCAGCGTAGGAAATAACAATGTTAAATTCTTATGTAGTAATTGAGAATTTCGCTGGTTTTGGGACACTTAAGGATTTTTGTAAGTTACCTTAAAAAAAAAAAAAGCAGTATTACATAATATCTCATGCATATTAGAAGGAAAGACAAGCACTTCCCCTGCAGTCACATACTTGAAAGTATTAACTCATGAGAAGTTGCAGTCTTGCTGTTGTGAGATGGTAGTAAATCCTTTTTCACTATTGACCACCAAGAGGCTTCTAGAAATCTGTTTGGTTAATTTTGAAAATTTTTTTTGTTCCTTCCAAGTTGGCTTAATAATGATTTGGGATTTGAAAGTGGGACAAAACTTGAAACGTAGGGGTACAGTTCAATGTCCAATTAGTCCTATTGCATGTTATTCCAGGACAATTGCAGTGAAAGTTAGCTGCGGCTGCTGTGGTCAAAGCAGTTGTCGTCACTCAACTAGTGCACAGTAGCTCTCAAATGGATATTAAGCATGAGAGCAGTTATGAAATTACTGTAAGTATCATACCCAAAATAGAGAATATATTTTCATTCCCCAAAATAAGCCCGGTACAGGGTTAAATACCTGAGTCTGCAGCAGGTTATGTTCTGCTACTTCACTGCCAACGCAGAAGGCGTGAAGGTGATGAATTCCCTTATTGCTTCATCTCTGGGACTTCAGTAACTTCCTAATTTGTGCCCAGGGGAGCGGGCAGCTGATTTCACTGTAGGAGCTGCCTGCAGGGAGGGGATGGAGTTTGGGCAGGGGTTGGCAGAGGGCAGCTGACACACCCTGTGTGCTTCCCCGTGTCTGGAACCAAGATACGCTCTCCCTCTTGGGCAGGAAGGACGCTTCATCAGAGACTGGTGAAACCTGAGGGCTTGTGGAAGGCACTGAGGGAAAGCATTGACCTTCCTGATGGCTTATTAGAAGTTAATTAGCATGCTTCATCCTTCGCTGTTAGTATGAAAGCACCGAAGCTCGTTTGTTCTCATGTGCCTGGCTTTGTAGAGATACGTGTAAATGGAGAATGAGAGTAGATGCCTGGATTCCTGCAGAGATCTGAAAAGACACTGTCCTTTGCTAGGAAATACCTTACTCTTCCGATTAAATTCTCCCAGTTTTTACTGATGATGTGGGCCCATGGAGCTGCCACCACATCCTGAAGTAAGGGCCGGGTTCCCTCCCATTAAATTTTTCCAGTGCCATTACTAAAGCAATAGAGATGCAGGATAAATTTACAGTTTGGAAATCCAATATGGAAACATCGCGTCTGTTGTTTGTGAATAGATTTTAAGTTACAAGATTTTTATGTTGTTTTAATAAAAGGGAAGGAGTACACTTGCTATTGCTACTTACCCTTTGGATGTTTTTTAATTTGAAAATGTACTTGGTTTCAGATGAGGTATGTTTATTTTTCTCTAGTGGACACAGTGGTACAGAATGTGATGTAATTCTTGTTCCGTAGCATGTCTCACAACAAATACAGTGTTTTGCGAGCTCAGCTGGCTACCAGTTGCCTTTCTGGCTATTGGTTGCCTTCTCTGAAGTCTGTTTTTCTGCCTCAGTAGCAATTAATGGTATGAAATAGGCTGAATTTGTAGACTTGCATGGCCCAGGCAAGGCCCTTCTGTTTGTTTTGAATGCTGAAGATGGCTGACTGGTTTGAATGAAGCATTTCCATATTGTAGGTAACTGCTTTCTTGTAATTTTTAGCCCACATGTTTGATTTTGAGCTCTTCACTGTCTCCTACAAGTGAAAGGCGCATCTTTGGAGAATCGTAGAATCATGGAATGGTTTGGGTTGGAAGGGACCTTAAATACCATCTAGTTCCAACCCCCCTGCCATGGGCAGGGACACCCTCCACTAGACCTCGTTGCTCAAAGCCCCATCCAACCTGGCCTTGAACACTTCCAGGGATGGGGCATCCACAACCTCTCTGGGCAACCTGTTCCAGTGCCTCACCACCCTCACAGTAAAGAATTTCTTCCTAACATCTGATCTAAATCAACCCTCCTTCAGCTTAAACCCATTACCCCTTGTCCTGTCACTGCACTCCCTGATAAACAGTCCCTCTCCAGCTTTCCTGTAGGCCCCCTCAGGTACTGGAAAGCCGCAGTTAGAATAATGGGAAGATGATGCAATTTTATATAATAACTTGGATTCTTCAGTTTCTGCATCCTGTGTCTTTACCTGGTACATTGGAAACTGGTTTTGAATGCCTTGATAGAGACCTATCTGCTTATCTCAGTCACTAACCTTTGCCTTAGGTCGGAAGAAGAAAGGGAATAAGTTTGCATTTCTCTAAAATGATAAGTTGCTTACAGGATGTAGATTTTTTTGCATAACAAGTTATGTACAATGTGCATGTTTTAGAGACCCTTAGCATTTAATAACACTGTGATTATTAAAAGCCCCCTTTTCTTTGGAACTCTGGAACTTGTAAGTAGGAATTCGTGTTATGAATACACAGATGTTGCAGGAGAAAGATTAGCATTCAGTTCTCATGCTGAAAAGCACCCTAAGTTTTATCTCGTCATCCCTAAGCAGAAGGCGGGGGTGTTCTTGTTTTTTGGGTCTTTTCTGCAGCATTCAAACTCTTTTTCCTGACAAAACCTGGCATTGGTCCAGGGAAATGCATAAAAGTGGGCTGACACCTTTTCTGAAGTAATACACTTACTAGCTAGGGTGGATGAGTGGAGTCCTTCATTGTGTTTGCACAGGGACCGAATGTCAGCTCCAACTCAGCGGTCCACGATCAGCCTCTGGCTGAGCAACTTGCTGGGTTGGACGTCACTGCCGAGGTGGTGGCAGTGTGCTGACGGCGCACAGCTCCACGTATCTTTTGTTTTATCTGTCTGTATGTCTGTTAATAAAAAACAGTGCTAGTACTCGGGCTAGACCTGAAGAAATTCTACGTGCGGTTCAGACTCCTTCGTGTGGGTGTGTATTCCCATAATTAGTTAATTCAGCGTGCAGTTCTCCGGTGTTACTGGGATGATACTTTCTGTCCTTTTTGGTTGGTGAGCAGATGCTCTCAGGCTTTGGCACGTGACAACCCCACCAAACGGGTCCAGGCTTTGGTGGTGTCACAGCTAGGCTACAGCAGAGGGACGTGCCCAGCCAGGGTGCACGGGAGGCTCCAGCTTGCTCTGAACGCTGCACAACAGCTCCCTCACCATGCTGCAGGTGCTTCGTCTTTCTCAGCGGGGAGGGGACAGCAGGAGCAATGGAGAAAGCCATGTCAGAATAATGATTAGGCCTGTTTGCTCTCTTATTATGACAGTAGGTCATTAAAAGCATTGAGCTCCTGTTTGAACGTGTTGTATGAGATACATAAATACCTTCTTAGACTGATTTTTGTGTTTGTTTTTAAGTATCTCTACTTCTCTACTCTGGTGTCAGTGAAAGAATGATTACTTTTTTTTTACTTTTTTTTTTTTTTTTTTTTTGCTTAAGGATGCTGATCTTTTGGACATAGAAAGCAAACATTTTGAAGATTTGGAATTTCAGCAGCTTGAACATGAAAGCAGGTTAGATGAAGAGAAAGAAAATCTGACACAACAGCTCCTGCGTGAAGTAGCTGAATATCAGCGCAGCATTGTCAATAGAAAGGTAAAAGCACTAACACTCAATGTGTTTGTTCTTTACTGATGAGCATAAAGGAGATGAAATGGATCTACAACCTGCCCATCTGTAAGAAATAATGCAAAAAGCTTTTCTAGCAGAGCAAAGATGATGGCCCAGTAACATCCCACACAGATCAAATCATGCACGTCTCCAAAAGGAAATAAATCAATAAAATTCCATGCCCTGTTTGTATATTTGCATATGAAAATTAAATCCTTTCATTTGCTACAAAAAGTAGTAACTGAAGCATTGGGATTTTTTCTCCTCTAAAAAAGGAGATTTGTACACTCTGGACAAAACTACAGTTATTTTATGATCATGATTGATGTCAATGTGAAATGATTTTGTTAAAATAATAATAGAACACCAATTTAAGAAAATACCTTTATTTTTAAAATAGATTGGAGCTTTACAACTGATCTCAACCAATTAAATACCAGTTTTTCAGAGAACAGAAGTTGCATCTCTAACCCACTTCTGTTCACTATATGGATGCTAGTCGCCATATTATCAAAGAATATGTGCAATTGTTCTTTTGTTTTGTTTCATGAATAAATTGTCTCTTTACTGTCTAAATCTTATTTAATTATCTCCTTCAGAGCAGTGAGCTGTCTTGTAAAAACTTATTTTCCTGCTGCTTCACTCATATGAATGGGTGAACTCTTATGAATAGGATCCTTGCTGCAGGTTGTCTTGTGCTTTGAAAGTAAAACATGTAAATTGTCATTATTTTCTTTTTATATTAGGAAAAGATTTCTGCTCTCAAAAAACAAGCCAATCATATTGTCCAACAAGCACAAAGAGAACAAGATCATTTTGTAAAAGAGAAAAACAACCTAATAATGATGCTGCAAAGGGTAAGTATTCATTGTCTTTCAAATATTCTTAGCATGGAATAAAAGAGCATTTCATGGAATAAAAGAACATAGAGCGCAAGAAAAGCATCAGTTGCGCAGAAGCTATCAAGTAGGTAATAACGTGATAGACATCATTTGTATCCATTAGCCTTAAAAAAAAAGGAAGTCTTTTGTAATTCATCGGCAGATTTCCTAAGAGAAAACGCTAGTGGCATTTGATAAGGGAGAGGATTTTAGAGGTGCCCCCCTTCCAGAGGACTCAACCAGAGACACCCACCTGGGTACTGAAGCTAGAAGCGTGTGCTCCCTGTGGGGCTGCTGGAGCTGTGCACAGAGCGCTCAGATTTTTGGCTTGTAGTAGCCCATACCAGGCCACCAGATGAGCTGCTTAACATCAGCTAACATCTGGGTAATAAGAAGCTGGCATGAACCTTTCGTGTCCATTTTAAGTTTTGCTTTTAATCATGAGAGAAATCATGTTTACTTCATTAAGCAGAATTAGCATTTTCAAAATGCTGAAGGAAGACCTATTTGATTTGGCTGTGGTTATTAAATAAAATCTTGCACTAGCTTTTCATTCTGTATCTCCATTTTTTGTTTAGTTCTGCTGTAAATGTTGAAGTTGAAGCTCTGCTGTGCAGTTTCTAGCCTTCTATCCCAGCATGTTTCTTTACACAGTTAATATAAAATGTCTGGTTTTAACAGGAAAAAGAGAATCTCTGTAATCTGGAAAAGAAATATTCCACGCTTTCCGGAGGAAAGGGATTTCCTGTCAGTCCCAATAGTCTTAAAGAGGTAAAGAGATTCACCGCTTTTGACTTGACCATAAGTAACTTTTAATAACACTTCATACAAAAGCACTTTAGTATTTTGTGAAGTCCTATTCATACAAATGTTTTTGAGACATGATGAAATTACTTTGTAAAGCTATTCATGGAAGACCAAATGAATGGGTGAGCAAAAATAGCTTCTCTTGACATTTTCCCAGATGTGACTGATATCGCCTTAATCTCTCGCTCTGGAAAAATGATCGGGTTTGTGTGTGTGTGTTTAATTTTCTCAAAATAGACAATTAAACCTCATTGAAGTGAAGAAGAATGAGGTCCAGGAATAATTCTGTTCAAGTATGAATACAGTTCGGTCTTATTTTTACACTGTAGATTTTCTCATCGCCTCCTCTCCCTTTATTCTAAGGCTCTGCACTAAAGCCTGACAAGTGTACATTTTGATCCTTTTAAAAAGCGTTGAATTGAAGACCTCAAGGTATTGTGGTTGTAAGATACCTATTGAGCTATTTATTTAACTGTTTTGAATAGTTAGAGTAAAGGTGTCAAATTTTTTTTTGCTGAAAAAAAACCCCTGAGTTAGTTTGGGTAATGCACGATGAGACCCAGAGGTTACCTGCAGTTGTCAAGACTTAATAGCTTTGAGGTACCATTTTAAGCCTCAAGGTCCGTGAGCAAGGTCAGTGTAAGGTAAGCCACCGCCCATTACAAAAATTCAGTCAGCACATACGATATTAGCATTAACTCCCGGTATTGATCTTCTTGACTTGATGAATCTGCAAATTGCAAATAAAAATGAAGTTCTAAATGGAGAAGCGGAAAATCAAACATTTAAAATGCACTGACAGGTATCTGTGGCTGCTTCATTAACCTCTGCTTAAGAGGTTTGACTGGACATGCCGGATCTGCTTGTATCGAAGCCCTGAACAAGATCTGTCGCACCTGATGATGTAGGTGTCACTGTGGGAAGTTGGGCTCTTGAAGTCTAAAGCAACCACGTGTCCTTTCAGCACCTGGGCAGTGAGATCTTGCTTGTTTGGCCTCCAAGTCCCTGGTGAACCCGGGTGGCCTCCAGCACGTACCAGTGGGGTTGAGCACCCTTCCTCACTGCAAGCCATGTTGGCGATGATTAGAGTTTCAGTGTCCTAGGTTGTGTTCTGATCTGGACATCTGACCTCCCACCACGACATCTGGCAAGTCTAAGCTTCATTTTTTTTTTCATTTTTAGATGGATCTGTTCATTCTCTCACTAGAGAGTGGGTGCTATCTCTGATTTTTATCTTTGTATCCACATAATAGCTTGTTTAATCACAGATATTTCAAAATGCAACTACATTAAGTGAGCCTAATGCTCTTTTTATTGAAATGGATTATTCAGTGGTGTCATTCTGTTCACTGCAGTGAAGCCAGTTAGGACTTACTCCAAGGCAAATGAGAGAAGGAACAGCATGGGTTATCTGTTTCATGCTCAGTGTCCCCATAAAAGAAACGCCTTTCCTTGCCAGACGTTATGTTTGTCTCAGTCCAGTTTAATTTTTCTCTGACTGTTCTGGCACCTTTAAAAATCAGGCACCAAATGGTACATGGGCTTAAATAGACTGCCTGCACGCAGAAGTTAATTTCACCATGCTGTTGCTCACGTATCATTCGAGTCTGTGGTCCAGCGTTTCCCAGCCTCTCCTCACCAAAGCGCACGTTTGTGACTCTCTTCCGTCCATCATGAAGCCTACTTCCTGCATGCACAGCAACAGAGTAACACGGCCTCACGTAAAAGAAGCAGGATGCTTATCCCATTATTTAAATAAGTGAGGAAAATCAATGCTGTTTAAAAGTTCAGCGTTGATAAAATGACTTGGATGCCTCATCTGACCTGAAACCATTTATTTCATCTACTGTAACAGGGGCTTGAGCTAATGCACAGCACAGTCATTTGTTGTTTGCTTTTTTTTTTTTTCTTTTAACCCCGTGGTGAATCTCCACTGGGGCTGTGAGTCGAATGTTTTTCATATAGCAGTGAAACTGCTTTTATCTTCTATAAAAATGAATACAATATTGCGTTCATAAACTTGCCAAGTTTTGGCTACTGACATGCTGCTGCTACTACAAGATGGTTAAGCAAGTTTTGTGTTTATTCCTACTGGACTCTATTTTACTGAAATAGGGCCACATGTTTTGAGAGGTAAACTTTAGTATCTTACCCAGTCTCCTTCTCATTTAATAGTTCATCAAATAATATCAGAGTTAAAATTTGCTTCCTAGTTCTAGAGTGCTGTGTTCACAGTATGATACTTAATTTTCCACAATTGTGTATCTGCTTTAAATAACTGATAAAATACATTGAAAGTTATGCTAGTAGATATTAGGGTTGATATTTTTTTCAACTTGCCTTCTATGATCATCCCTAAATTTATTCATTTTTAAAAAGAAATACTACAGCAGTCTGTGGCTTCTGTAACTGAATTGCTGAAGTATACATACTGGCATGTCAGTGTGCTGGTATAGTAATAGAAAAATAGCCCCTTTGACACCTTCTCAGTTTAAAAGCAGCTTACCATCTTGATTTAAAAAATAAGCATATTTCTATCTGATTGTTATGACGTTGCTTCAACAGTGATTTATTCTTCCTTTTGCACAGCCTTGTTTTCTGTGTATAAGAAGTTAGGGCATTTGACTTTTTATAGTCTGGTGTCCTGTACACCATGGATTAGAGTCCATATTTTATTTTTTAAATAACATTTGTTCAGTTAACACCAAAACACATGCAATAATTGTATTCTGCCATTGTATCTCAACTATGTCTGCATAAATCTTCTCTGCAGGCAGAAGCACACTCTGATGTCCATGCCTTTCCACAGTCCGTCACCTCCTGTATGATCGTTTTTTTAAAAAAAAAAAAAAAAAAAAAAAGGGGGGGGGGGGGGGGGGCAAATTGTAATGACTATGGGGCTAACACTACCAGCATCTTATCTGCATCTCCTGGTAACACCTAAAAGTTAGAAGTGACTTCCAGACAATGTAAATGGAAGGTGTTATATCAGCGTAATTTATAGAGTAGCAATGGCTTGTCCTTATGCATCTTCTTCCCAGTTCTGTTAGTCACTTGGTTTACTCAAACTAGCTTAAGAGTTAGGCAAGAAACCAGTCAGGGTAAGTTATTTTATTTAAACTTGGACACAAAAAAATTAACAAGTAAATAGATGGACGAATAAGATTTGTTCTTTCTTTCCCCCCCCCGCCCCGTGTGCTTTCCCAAAAAGAGCTACATCATTTCTAAAGGGTATTTACATTTTACTAAAGTCTTTTGATCATGTAATGTACATTTGCTTTTGGATTACACAAATGTTTTTGGAATTAAATGAAGAACAATTTTCAGAATCCAAGTATTCAACATTTGAAAAGCTTGATGATAATTTTATTTTATTTACAATGAAGTATTTCAATGATAACAAATATTTGGCTGTATCACTCTAAACTAACTTTCATCGTACTGGATACATTAATACTCTTGCACGTCTTTTGGCTTTTGCTCCTTGTAACTTCTGAATTCCTCCTTTTAGGGCTATATCAGTGTAAGTGAAATTAGTGAGCTGTATGGCAATTCCACGAATATATCCCCTTCCACTCAGCCCCCCACAGATGCTGAAGCAGTTGCCACTGAGCCTTCCACGGCTGTGCTGAGCAGCCAGCCACAAAATAAAGAGGTTTGTTTGAGAGACGTTTCCCTTTGTTTGCATTGTTCTTTCATGACTGCCTTTTCTTTTTTTTCATTTTTTAATTTTTTGGTAATTCAACATGTAACAAATTGACCCTAAGGCAAACTGCTGTCTGCCAGTTACTGAGTCAGGTAACAGTTTAATAGTAAAGCTGAAGGACTGTTCCAGTTGTAAAGTGTCTTTGACGATGTAGGTGGGACTTCAAAGGCCAAAACACCTGAATGCTTATGACCCAAGCAGCAGTAAGTGACAGTCTTTGCTGGTCAAACACTATAATGTAATGCACCTTTGGTAAATGGTCTGGGGACACACTTAATGATTACTTGATCAATGGTGCTTAGGTGTTTGTTTTGTATGTTTTATAGCTTTTGTTTTCTTTTTTTCTTTTTTTTTTCTTTTCCTGTGAGGTGGTAGAGGTATATCTTGAATATTTGTGGGAGATGAGTAGTTTCTACTTATCTGAGCTATTCCATGGAGTCTGTCCAGTCTGTGTCTTCTAGCTCACTCTCTCTTTTCCTCAGTCTTTGTGATGTTTTTGCCTTTGTAATGGCCATAGCAAATTGTGAATAAATGCCCTTTTAAAGGAACGGAATAACCTAACGAATGTAAAGCCACTTACCTTTGTGTTGCAATAAGGCAGCAACTGGTTTAGAATTTGGCATTTCTGTGCTGCTTCTGGTAGCTCAATATGCCTTGAGAGTTGCAATACAACACATCTCCTTCCCTGCTAAACGCTCCAACAAACACAGTGCTAAAACTGCAGCTTGTATGTGCCGTATCTTTTGAGCGATTCCAAAAAGAAAACTCTATGTGTAATTTCTCTTTTTTCTATAAAGCTAAGATCACCTCTCTGTTCTGGATTTGTGTTTCCTCACTCTCTTTCTCCTCGCTCTATTGCTCAACTTCCATCAGTCCATTGGCCTGAGGTCATGGCTACTCATGTAGATCCTATTCCTTTATCTGATACACCTCCACCTCTGCCAGCTAAGAAACACCGCAGGCAACAACAGGTAACAGATTCAAAGCTGATAACTTGGAATTATTTTGTTTGTTTTTGTTATGGTGGCCATGAAATTGATTTTTGTGTGAAGTTTTTAGACTGATATGATAGAACATGAGTTGATCGTGCTTGCAGAGTGTTGCACTTAAAGGCACTGCTCATTTAAAAATAAACACATCATATTATAGAATGTTACTGAACAAAAATTGTCTTTATATAAACAATCCAGAGACAAATGCTAATCTTTAGGAGCCATTGTAACTGTCAGAAGGCTTGCAGTGATGAAGTACAGGTGGCTGCGTTTGAAATCCTAAATCAGTTTTAAGTCACCAATTCATTAGAACAACTTGTAAATAAATGTTTTTCGGTGTAATTGGATTCCGCTTGTACACTAGACTTGAGTTTTTAGAAAAAAAATTAGGTATAGGGACATGTGCACGTAAATTGAATGTATTTTTTAAATCAGCATGATTTTAATGTGATATTTGTAGAAATCCTGGAAAGCACTGTGAAGCAGGAGGTACTCTGTGTTTTAGATGTCATTCTTCCCAGTGAAGTTCCCAGACTGTCACCTTCAGTATATTCCATATAGAGCATAACTGAGCAAGTAGGTCAATTCATTTTGTCAAAACTGTGTAACAAATTACATTTGAAGCATTTCAGAAATCTGGAAGAGCGAAAGAAGCAGCACAGGGAATGCATGTACATGAGCGATACTTTACCTCGCAAGAAAACAGCTCCGTCTGTATCACCACACTTCAATAGCGCTACGCTGGGACGAAGCGTTGCATCTAAAGTACGTAGTTGCGTGCTATTAATAGCCTTCCACTATCTATATAAAAGCCTATATTATGTTAGAGGTAAGGTTGGGTGGCACTGTAAGCTTTACATAATCCCCCAAATTCACATCTGATACCGACTTTGAAAGAAATTCAGGTTTATTAACATGTGGAAATATACATGAAGCCTTTATTTTGGCCTCTGGAAATGCCGTGCTGGAATAGTAATCATGCATTTATGATTAATGTATCTTAAGGATTCTATTTCCAGGCTAGTCTAAATTGATTCTAGAGGCACACCAAGTTGGTTTCCTTCCTACCTAAGGCCTCTAAATAGTGAAGATAAGGTTGTGTATAAAGTGAAAATACTCTTTATTTGTGATGTGGTAAGTCAACAAAGAGCAGCAAGGTGGAGATACTACTTGGAAAACATTTGGTCTAATAGGTGCACAACTAAAATATCCATGGCTGATTGATATGATGTGACATTGATACTTGTGACAAATCAAGTTATTTTACCATTAGTTGCTGATACAAAAAATGTCTCGAAGTGTAGTTTTAAGCACATATTTACAAAATTTCCTACAGGGACATTTACCGTTAGGACAGAGCAACAGCTGTGGCAGCGTACTTCCTCACTGCCTGGCAACCATGACCAAAGAGTCAGAGTCGAGAAGGATGCACAAAGGTAAGACTATTTTATTTCATTGCTATTAAAATCCAGCGTTCAATTTTTCAGAAAATAAGTCTGAAACTGGTGTCGCTAAAATCAACAGGGCTGTAAAATAAAAGTTTTCTTCTTGGTGAAAAAAGCAAGCTCTAAATGCTATTTGCAGATATTGGCAAAATGAGATGTTAAGATAATGATGTAGGTGCACATGCAGTTTTGAAGTATGTGGTCATCAAATATACTCCAGTAAATAAGAAAGGTATATTGAAAAATGTGCATTGGTTTAACTGGGTAATTTCCATGAGTGGTTTTGAGGCAATATATTTAAGATATTACATGTTGCTTTTTTTTTTCTTCCCTTTTTTTTTTTTTTTGTTTTCTTTTTTAGCAATTCTTTCCATGTTGTGATCTTAAAAATTGTTTTTCACTGGCATATGTTTTTTGCCTGGACAGAGTAATTCCCTAGGCAGATATACCTTTGCAAATCTGTAACTGTGCTATTGTAACTAGTCTTAAATATTTGGGCTACAAACAGGAAAGGAGAGAGGTGTTCTGTCCTGGATAGCTAGCTGCGTTTTTGTAATAGGGACAGGGCAATTCTGGATCCAAAAGAAAGTGACGTCTTTGAAACACTGTCCTCCAGGCTATGGGATTGTCATTTATTGACTTGAGTCAATACACTTAATTTCTACTTTAACGAGATGCATTATTCCTAAGCGTCCCATCCTCACATGGAATTGCTCCTCCATGCCACCTGGCAGTTTCTGTTCTTTCCGGCATCTGCATCGCTGCTGTCAGTGTAAGTGCAAGAGGTCCTTAAGGAGAATTGCGCTGACTAAGCCTGAGCTGAGACAGAGCCATCGTGTTGCTATAGGACTTGTCAGAGCTAGCAGCTGTTACAGGTCAAAGAGCACGACTGAGGTCAGCCATACGCACCAAGATGACTCAATACAGGGATGGAACAAGCTTGCTGTGGCATCATGACTTACTACATTCACTTTACAGAGCTGATCCAGTTGTGATTTGTTGGTTTTGAGCTTTAGTTATGCAGCAGACCTTCCACAAACCTACCATGTTGTGGCTAATTTATCCTGAAGTATTTCAGATGCGATACAAAAGGACCTTCGTACTTGGAAAAGCTTCTTTGATGTAATGTGCGTGCAAGGGTGGAATAAGTTGCAGTAGGGCTGGTTTGGATAAACTTTCATGACAAGAGATCACCTGTTTAAAATTGGAAACATTTCTGTAAAATGGTTGCAAAAGAGCATTAGTGTGTGACCTAAAACACAATTACAAAATGTTACCAAATGTACCACAGGCAAAGATAAAAGTTTTAAAAATAAATTGATCAGTTTTAATATTCCATTTTTTGTCAGCATGCAACTAAGACAATTCTAAGAGTATAGACAGACTTCTTGTCTTAAGAGCAAAAAAGGAAAAAAAAAAAAACCAAGCCCAGCAAAAACGCACAAACCCAAACTGAGTTATGGCCTGACAAAGAGGAGAGGTGGGGGGAATAGGAGAGATGCATCCGTTAAGGCACTCGGCACTGTACTTGCCACGTGCCACAAGGAACCACGTGTGCTATACTGCCTGCCATACTGGATGATGATGATTATTCTTTAGAAGAACCAAAGGTTTGAATGGAAATACTAAATTATGAAGGCAGCCTTGTGGGATTAATTTGTACTAGGAAAGAGGACAGTTCTAGATGGCCTATTCTGAAACATCAGCTTTGCCAAAGGCAAATAATGTTGCTGACTTGTTTAATTTTACTTTGCAAACCCTGTGAGAGTTCGAGATAGGGTCAAACCATGAAGGATGTAGGAGTGCAAGGATTGTCTGTGGCTTGTCTACCTCTCTTAGTAGTTAGTGAAGGGTTTATTCTCTTTGTGTTCAACGTGGAAGTCCCTGAATGTATTGCTGTTGGAGGAGCTTGAAGAGTATAACTGCTTTCTCGTGCTCTGAAGCGCCGTGTTTCTTGTTTGAGGAAAGCTCCTCTGTCTTGGTAACACACCACAAAAGTTTTTGCAGGGCTCTTTCTGCGCCGCAGTGCGGAGCTCAGCAAGGAAAGAGATGTCCAAGTCAGGTGGCTAGGGTCGAATCCTAGAGTATTTCTGTCCAGCTATACAAAAGGGCCAGAGAAACAATCCTCAGGCACATTTCATTCAGCCTTACCGGCATGGCCTTGATGAGTGTCGTGGAACGAGCAGGGAGGGGTCTGCGCTCAACTTGGTGTGATTTCTGGTTTCCCCTAGCACCTCAGACCCACGCTCAGCGCGTGGAGGAAAAACAAGCTTCCCTTCCACAGCATGGGTAAAAAAAAGTGCATTTCTGTGGCATAGTGAGACTTGGGAAATGTTCTGAACGTGGTGTAGTATTTAAACGTACCACACAGCACAATTGAAATGGAATATTATTGCCAATTAACATTCTGAACTCTTATGTGGCTTCCACTAAAATCAGTGGGATTTGAGTCCCTAACTAAGATTAATTTCAGCAGACATCCTTAAATACATCATTGAAAACTAAGCCATGTCATATAAGTGGGCATCTTGGCTATGTTCTTTTATTCCATCACTCTATGACAAATGTTTATTATATACTAAATACACTGTATTATTTCCTACAAAAACATTCCCGAGGCAGATCAGGTTTGCCTTTTCGGACTAAGTGAATAATCTGGAGGAATAAGATTTTCTACCCAATCAGTGGAACTCTGCAAATGTATACATACTGCTTATACTGAGGAATAAGCGCTCACTTCTCACTCCAACAATTAGTTGTTCACCTAAAATAGGTAATGAGTAGGCAAAAAGTGTTCTTCACTTGTCACGTGTGCTGAGCCACTGCTTGTTTTCCTCGCGTTTCTTTTCCCACTTGACAGGTTTTTCACTCTGTCAGTTTTCTGCGTTCAAGGTAATATATTGCAAATGACATGGCGGGGGGGGGTCTTGATTTACTGATACCTTGAGCATACAGCTGCACCAAATGCATTGGAGCTGAGTGTGCTCGGCTCAGTGGAGAGCCAGAGCCTTTCATCCGCTCTCTTCGGAGCACTGGCTATCATGCAGGGTCCCACAAACTGCTATACGAAGAGGATGATGCGATCCTGAAGCAATATTAGTAGCTTACCCCATTCCTTAGGCCTTAAAAGCATTGAGCAAACTTCTAGGGCAGATGTTTCGGTATGTTTGTATAAATCTGAAAAGAAGTATATTCAACGGTGCCTGGTGGAAGTGACAGCTCAGCTAGTTTGAAGATATTATCTGAGAATCATCACTAAAAATTAATTAGCAATGGTATAAAATGAGTTTTCTCTAATTTGCTTTCTCCAGTTTTTCTAATCTCAGTCCAAGAAGGTAAATGTAAAAGTCTGAGATGAAAAAATTCTAAGTAAAAAAATTGGGAGGGTTAGACAATTCAGTCCCATTGACAGTGGGATGGTCTCCAGAAGGGAAGAGGGAATGGTTAGCTGGGAGTTATGACATAAGACCACAGCACTGGGAACAAAACTGTTGGGACTAGCAAGATGATTATTGTATACTTTCTAAGCTCTACTAAAAACAAATTATAAGCATTTCAAAGCCGTTTGCTGCTTTTTTTTTTTTTTTTTTTTCCCCCCCTCTCCCCACTCTTTCTCTTATCGAACTCAGGAAAAGCCAGGAAAGGTATGAAAACATCCCTTTACCTGGCTGTATCTATCATTGTCATGTTTTGGCAAAAGTACTGATTGCATCAGCACTGTCAAGTTGTTCCCAAAATCTTGGAAAACTTAAATAATTATGAAGTAATGATAGCACTTCAAATTTCTTTTTTTCCTGCTGTCAAATAACCTGTCACAGCAAAACTTCTGATTACTGCTAATATCTGCAGAGCTACCGCTTTGTGCAGGCCTAATTTTTTGCTTCTTCGCTCATAGCCACACAAGTAGAGCAGAAAATTTAGAAATCTTTGCAGATCTGTGGGTGACAATGACAAGGTAGACAGACTTGGGCTTCCTACTTTGGCATGTTTCCATACAAAAAATGTATCTTGACATGTTAATGTCAATCTTTTTGCTCCTTTCAAAAAAGAAGAAAGAATGGAAAGAAAAGAAAATATTGTACCATGATCTTTTTTATAAAGTGCTATTCCTTTAACAGACTTGACAGTGCCACTTTTAATAACAGCTTTCACCCATAGTTCTGACCTCACCATAATTTTGTGGTGGTATATCTGTGTTTTGTGATTCTGCAATAACTCTTTTGGATATTTTTTTTTAAAATCATATGGCTTTATGGATATTTGCACTAGTTCACTCAACAGTATGGCTGTTAACAGTGTTACATTTACTGTTTCACTAGAGACAATACAAGCCAATGCAACAAGAAACATTTTAGCACTTGTATCAGCTTAGACTTGGCTGATACAAGTCCCGGCTTGTGGGAAACTTTTAGTAAAGTGCTGGATCTTATGAGGAATCTGATATTTTTAAGTGCATGTTCCATGAATAAGCAACCAAGCAGCTAAAAATTCCTTAAGCAACAGATTGTGCCTGCGCGACGTGTAAGTGGGGCTGTAACGGAGGCAGGCTGGTTGTGAGGCTTCTCGGTGTCGGTACGCAGCCGACCCTCAGCTTTGAACTGCCTGTTGCTTTTGGCATGAGGAGGAAATGAGAACATTGCGTTATGCTTTGTTTCTGTGAATGCATCTCATTTTGCGACCTAACGACTGTATATTGCTTGCAGTGTTCAGTTACGTTTGCATGATTACATAAATTTAGCTCATAAAATATTTTACTTTAAAATGGGTTCTTTATCTTCGTGGAAAGTTGACTTTCCTTTAAGAGATAGTTTGTAAAAGTGCTACATTTCTCTATGCCTTTTAGATGGGTTTATTTTTCAGTGAAATATAAGATACGAAATTAAGATTTCTGAGTAGTCAAGGTTTTGCATCGGGCTCAACAGAAGAACATTCATTTGAATATAGTTTCTTTCAGTAATTTATTTTTTTTTCTCTCTTTCCATAATGAATAATTGGTAACCACTTTACAGGAGCAATTAGTCATTCCAAAGGTTCGAGTGTAAAAGGTAATAGCGTATCTGCAATAACAGCAGCGTTTGCCTTAATAATGGGAAAAATCCCAAAGTGCACATGTGAATCAGTAACACCTGTGTTGTGTGATGCTCTTATCTATAACTGCTGAGGTGTATTTGTGTCCCTTTTGTCTCTTTTACTAATCGGTGCAATTGAACTTTTATTGAAATGTCGTGTTATTTCAAATGACAAGTAAAGTCCTATTAGTTCCTTAGAAACCAGCTTTAACTGTCAGCAAGAAGCCTTTGTATGGTACAGAGGGAAGTCAGGAGGAAAGAGGAAACTATCTACCTCCAAAATGCTTGTAGGGCATGATTTCCTTAATAATACGCTTTAATTATTCAGCTTCAGTCATGCTTTTCAGATACCTTTTGGAGAATATTATAGCTTTTCCAAGGTAGAGCTGCAGTTGTTGGCTCCCTGAACTGGGAGTCTACCCACTCCGGCATGGCAAAAAATAACAGACAGTAACTTTGTATGTGCAGATAGAGAATGAGAATAAGGCAGAAAAAAATCCCACTTTAAGCGTGTTTTCCTAACATCGGTGTCTTAACAGCGTCTAGTAAAAATTTTTATCTGGACTTTGCTGCATTTGTACATCTGTCTGCATTTTTCCTGTGTCTGTTTATCTGAAATATGTGGAATGTCAGTGGCTGATTTCCTATACAAATGGAAGGTTTTCGTGTAGTCTAAGAGTCCTTCCTAATCTCTAGCTCTGCCACCAGCTCAGATTTTGGGTCAGGAATGTGCAGAGAGTATTACAAACTTGACTGAGTGTCAGAGCTGTGAGAAAGTCTTGCATTGATTGAAGGAAAACATGAGCAGTGCAGTTGCATTTGTAATCACATAGATTAAACAAACCTTAAAAGGGCACTGTAAAATAACTTGAGCAGTTAAAATGACAACTGTCGTTACACCCTCCTCTTTATCAGGCAAGCTCAACTACCTCCCTGTAAGTCTGTATAAATACTGCTGCATTATTTACAAAGAGCAGTGGAGACATGAGATAAAAATAGTTCTGAAGAAATATTTTTTAAAGGAGACGTAGCCAAAGGTCCCTTTGTTCAAGAAGGATGGCTTTTCAGAAAGGATGACCTTGTGGAAAAATAACAGCACAAAGAACTTAAATGTTGCATAAACCTTATTTTTCTTTACAGTCATTGAGCTATTGGCATCTGCTTCAATCGTGTAAGGTGAACCACAGTTTCAAAACTCCAGGAAAGTACCTCTACACAAGTAACTATGATGGTGTGACAAGTAGTCTATATTATTTCAGCTGCAACTAAAAGCCTACCTTGCAGTTACCAGAAGGCAAAATAATAATCCACATTCAGTAAAATCAATCAAGACCATTCAATATTAGGACTTTTTTTTCCCTTTAATTTAATCAGTGTCAATTCTTCTAGATCCCTGAATTTAGCTGCGTTACTTTCCCAGATTACATTCATTTTAAAATGAAAATTTCATTCAAATTAGATTTTCATAATACACATACAAGAATATATATTGAAAAGTCAGCCATACTAATCTGCATATATTTGTGTCCATCATAGATAAAACAGGTATTTAAAGGTTTTATTTCATTTATCATTAATTTCTGAAATTAACTGTAATATTGTAGTACCTTGGTCACAGTGCAGTTAAGACGGAGGTGATGTTCAAAATGCTTGTGCTACTAACGTGTTATGTTCAGGTCACAAAACTTCTGTGTAAAATAAATGTTTCCTCTGTACTCTGTAGGGTATAACCATCAGCGTATGTGTGAAAACCAAAGGCAGAAGTCTCCTGAATTCTACAGCAGAACAGCATCCGAATCAAATGTGTATTTGAATAGTTTCCACTACCCAGATCGTAGTTACAAGGACCATGCCTTTGATACATTAAGCTTAGACAGTTCTGACAGCATGGAGACAAGCATATCAGCATGCTCACCAGATAACATTTCCAGGTAAATCATTTTTCCTTCTGATGTTGTAATGGCCATAGGGTTATAATGGAAAAAGAGAATATGTACATGATGATGCTATGGTAATGTGAATGCTGCTGACCGGTTAAGAAAATATAAGATCATTAGACAGGCATCATATTCAGTGTTTGTGTAGCCCTTCATTATCAGGGTTAACTATCATCTCACCTGTCTGTTTATTTAAAGATGGAAAATAAAAATATGGAGAGGCTAAGTGGTAATTTTGAAGGCCACAGAGAAATCAGCGTCAGTCCTGAACTGAAATGAAGAAGTTGTCCGTGTTCTTTTCAGAGTGAGCAATACCTGACCTTCCTTCCCTGGTCACTCCAGGGATGGAATTTCCTGTGATAGGAAATTTCTCGAAGACATCTGCCAGCGATGAAATACACTTGTTCTGCAAGTCCAGCATGTTAACTTACTAGACTCTTATGCCAAAACACTTAGGGCTCCTCCAGCAGTCTTTTTTGCCCTTTCCTCTCCCTTTTCTGGGTTAGTAAAAACGAAGAGATGACACTGAAAGGCTTATAGCCCTCGGCTGCTTTTCTCATCCTCAGAGGCTGTCAGCTCAGACACCACTCCTCAGATAAAAGAAACATCAATGATCTGCATTAAAAGAAAAGTCCAGCTGAGTCTCAAAATTGTGTGCAAACAATTTGCTTCTGACAGTCTGGTTTTAATGATAGTGCTTTCGTTTCTGCTCACAGTCCTGCCCCAGCAGTTTCACAAGCAGAAGTGGAGGCTGATAATTAAGTACAATGTTGTCACAGGATTAAGAATACCCTGTGAACACAAGGACAGCTTTTTTGGCTAGCATGTTGTGTTCTATTCAGCATCTGTTTCCTGTAACGGGGTATCAGCCCACAGATTTCCCCTTGTAGTCTTTATCACTGCAATGTTAATGGTTTCAGAAAATACCGGTGGCACTCATCCTGCTGGCTGGTGGGTTTTTTGTTTGGTTGGTTTTGTTGGGTTTTTTTAAAAGTAAAAACATTAGGACTCAGGTTTTAAGGATTTCTGGTTTAAGTAGATACACAGTCGGCAAGTTTCTGATAGCTGGAGACAGGCTGGTAATTATCTCTGCAGTGATCTAACATGGCAGTGGTATGAAATCTGTCTCTCTCTGACTTGCTGCTCTGACCATTTTGGAGGAAGATGGCATGTGTCTGAGCTACCTCGGAGCCACCTCGTAAGTGGAATCTCCAGCCCAGGACAGGGGAGCCCCAATGGCTGTTGAATTTCACTGGTGCTGTTTGCCCTTTTGCCTCCCTCTGGCTCTTTTGCAGCTTCCAGCTAATGCCGAAAAACAAAACAAAACCAACCCCCCCAAAAAAACCCAAATCAATCAAAAAACCAGAAAAGGACCCATTTCAATAGTTCCTTCAGTTTCTCACGAGGCAAACTTGGGTGAGGGAAGAGGAGCGCATGGGCTGATTGTACTGGAGAAAAGAACCAAAAGACAAAAGGACAGGCAAAGGTGATAGCTGTGTTGTGCTGGGCCTGGATCTAGCACTCTTTGTGATTTCCCTTCTTTCTTTGGCTTGTGGGTTACTTTAACTGACACTACTCTGTCACTGACTGGCCTTTATGCATATCTCTTAATCCTCCTTATTTTTATTGAGCAGTTTTTGATGATGAGCTCAGTAAGACACCAACCAGAAACAGTCTACAGCCAGAAAGACTGGTATATGCAAATGGCTACTAATGCGAGCTCTGAGGATCGGTAGTGTGTTCTGTTAGGACGCTGTAACCACTTCCATCCATATTCTGTTATCTGGGAGAAGATGACAGATCACAAGGGACTGACAAGATGCATTTTTAGGCACTTGAGTCTGTATTTTTCACAACTTTGCGTGGGGAATGTATACATTGAGAGTGTACTGTATACTTAATACATCATTTTTTGTTAGTGCCTACTGCACTGAATTGGATCAGAACAGTATCGACTCCGTTCTTAAACTGTCTAATGTTGGACTGTAAAATATGTCTGGAAATACCAAGTATTCTTTTAAATAACTCTTATTTTTTTGTGCAGTGCTAGCACTTCAAACGTTGCAAGAATAGAAGAGATGGAGAGACTTCTGAAACAAGCACATGCTGAAAAGACTAGGCTGCTTGAGTCCAGGGTAAGCATAATTTTAGGAGTAAAACTAAGAGTGAGTGTGTTAGATAATATCCTAAATGCAACATTGGACCCTAAATAGTTTACACCTAAGACAGATAAAAAATTACATCTCCCCCCTTAGTTTGGTCTGGTTTCACCCTCATGCTACATCTTAGAGCCCATATGCAATACCTCCTATCTCAATGGGTGAGTTGATGGCAAAATCCCGTCAGAAGCTAGGTCAGCATTGCTCCTACACCTGCTAGGAGAGCTGCTTAAGAAGCAGCAGCTCATTTCTAGAGTGGTAATATTTGCAATGCTGTTCCAATTCTTGGTCCGCTTTGCTGGATATATATTTCTGCCTACCTAAGAGGCAAAAAGGGAGTTAGTCCTAGCTTAGAAGTTACATTACCAACTATAGTTTCACATGTCATTGAAGTTCTGCATGTGCTGTGGTATTTAGGAACGGGAGATGGAAGCTAAAAAACGAGCTCTGGAAGAAGAGAAGCGCCGCAGAGAGCAACTGGAGAAAAGATTGGAAGAAGAAACTAGCCAGAGGCAAAAATTAATTGAAAAAGAAGTCAAAATACGTGAGAAACAAAGAGCACAGGTGAGATACGTTGACATGAAATGGTTTTTATGTGCAAGACTTCCCCTTGATATACAGAAGGGACTAAGTGTATTTCTGCCAATGGTAAACAGAACTGCTTTCAGTTTACTAGATGGATTTAGTATTTCAGAGGTGTAACTGTGCTGCTAAAAGTATGTTTGGGCTCTTGGAGCCTTAGATAGATGTCAGAGTATTCATTTATAGTTAAATAATAGCATAAATATCTATTTTATATCTAAAGTATAAATATTAATCCTATAAGGTTTGTTACTGAGTATGGGCAGAGCAGAATTTTTTAGCCTGAATAACAAATTTGAGTGTGTTAATTTTAAAAACTATTGGTGGGGTTTTTTTCTGTCTTTTAATACATAAATATCTTGTAATGTGAATTGTCACTTCCAAATATTTGACAGAAAAAAAACAGATAAAGAAGCTTTTCCAGCTCTGCATCTACTGTAGAGAAGAAATAGTATTTTTTCCAATGTTACGGGGACTATACAACATAAGAAACATTATTTAATTTAAACAGCGTTACCTACTACATCTTCTTGCTTCTTGTTAGGATTTAGAGGTATCTTGAGCTTTCTTTAGGTTTAGAGGTCTTACCTATTTGTTTATTCCACCATAAATAATAAGATCTACATGGTACAGAAACTAGACTAGGCAGTCATTTTATTCTTAGTATAGTATAGCAAGAAAATGTCTCCATCTCAATTTATGTATCTGAGTACAAAATATTCCACATCATATTTGAATATCTTTCTGCTTTTATCTGTGCTACCTTTGCTAAATCTTTGTTTCATGAGTTACTATTATATTTTTTTATCAACATTCCTACATAACTTGCCTTTCTCATTGATAGCACTAAATCAGAACAATAGGACAACCCCAGAGGAACTTTAAGCTGTTTCTGGTTAAATATATACATTCCTTCATTTTTATATAAAATGTAATTATCAAATGTTACATTTTATGTGTACTTTACTTGAATGCCTTCTTTTTTTCCAAGAAATTTTAATGTCAACTCAAGTATGGCATAAACAACAACACGATACTTATATCTTTATCCCGAATTGGAGTGTCCATGTGCTGTAATAGAATGCCCTGTCAGTTACTGCTAATTAGCAGACTAGGGAGAAAGGCTGAAGACTGAATTGGCAGGGAAACAAAATGTATCTGTCAAAAATAACTACAATTTTTTTTAACAACTTCTTTATTTCCTTTGTACAGTGCAACTAATTTTTTTTTCAGCACTTCCTGACACTTAGAAATGTAAATTAGGGGAAAGAACCCCACCTTTGCACTTGCCAAAGCTGGTGCCAGCTTGTATTATACAGGAGTGCGTAATTTTAGAGGGGTGCTAAGAGTCCTTGCAGGCAACACAGCTCCCATTGTGCTAAGAGGTTCTTGAGAATGCCACGAGGGAGAGTCCCTTCGATTTGTGACTCACAGTAGGATTTAACAGGCTAACTTTAGGCATGGAGCAGGGGCAGATTAGAGTCTCCAGGTCACTCACTTCTCTGGAGTCAGGGGGAAGAGAGAGAGAGTGGGAGATGCTCCTTTCACGGGTCATTCAAAGCACCGAAATTCAGCTTCTGTTCTGAATTGCCCTGTGATGTAGCCTCTGTCTGCCTCGACTGCAGCAGGAGCCTCGGGAGACTCATCTTCTGTGTTTATAATGTGTGTGCGTGCCTACACCCTTTGGGCACAGAAAACAAGCATGTTGCCTCAGCTGGCAGAGGTCCCAAATCACTACCTCCTCCTGCTTGTTCTCCCAGCTGATGCTATCTGGGCTTGATGCAGAGTCTTGAATGAGGCACCGTTTCCTGTGCTGCTTTGCTGTCTCTTACGCTTCAGCTCTCTATACCGTATTGCTGCTAGTGAACTAGATACTACATTTCATTCATTCACAAGAAAATAATTCTACTTTGTTTACGGCAATCTTTGTGAAACCAACTAGGGATTACAGTTCACTCATTATTCATTTTTCCTGTAATAGCGTGCTCCTCTTATTTATAGGACACTTTGCATGGAAATACCTGTAGCAGTAAAATATTAATGAGTGAGATATGCGTAGGGAGTATCTAGCCCAGAGAAATAAAGGGTTTGCTTAACATCATGCAAATGAAGTTCTTACACTTCATCTAAAGCAGCAACACACCTTTGCATTTAATTAATATTTTAATTCTAAAACAACCTTTCTATGCTGTGGCCTCTGTTTTACAGCTTATCAACTGATGATTTCAAGAAACTGTTATGCTCTAATCTTGCTTTTATAAAGTTATCCAATACTTTGTAACGTTACAAGTTTTAAGAATTTTTCTTTTAAAGAAAATTAGGGCTGCAGCAAAAGTGCTTTATTTTTCTTACATTTATTCTTAGAATCTATGGGCACTTTTCAGTTATGTCCTTGCAGCAGAAAGAGTGACGGAGAAGTTAAGACTTCTGTCAAAAACAATATGATTTTCTTTTCTTTTCTGTAGGCCCGTCCCTTGACTCGCTATTTGCCTATTAGAAAGGAAGACTTTGACCTACGAAGTCACATTGAAACAGCCGGTCACAACATAGAGACCTGTTACCATGTCTCCCTCACAGAGAAGACCTGCCGAGGCTTTCTGATTAAAATGGGAGGAAAAATTAAAACATGGAAAAAAAGATGGTTTGTTTTTGACAGAAACAAGAGAACTTTTTCTTATTATGCAGGTAGGTTGCAGGATAACTATTAGGCTACACTTGTCCCTCTATTTTCCTATCAATCTCAGCTGAGTTATGAATACATAGGGAGTCCTGAGTAAAACTTACATTTCCATTTTATTGGGTGTTTTACACACACACACGCACTCCCCCCCCACCCCCCCCGCCTTGTGCAATCCCTTCCCTGCAGTGTTCAATCCTAATGCCATGTAAGACAGAAATCAGCATAACAGACAAAGGAGAGACGTGGATAGGCAAGAGGAGAAATGGAAGATCGTCAGGTTCCTAGTACACAGAATAATGGCTCCACATAATTTATGTTAAAATATTATATACTTCCCCCAATGACAGAATGATTTCTTGTACCCTTCATACAAGAATATAATTTATGATACTTACCATGAAAATTAAATTGAATGTTTCTGCAGTTGCATTGCTTGATGTGCTGAAAAGTCTTTCAGGAAATTAAATACACAGGAGTAGACTTTTTGAGTCCACCATATTTTGAGAGGCTAAGGAATTTCAAATGAACAACATGCAACACACTAAAGAGGTTTCTGCAGACTAAGTTGTGTTATATGATATCTGGAGCCATTATAAGCATTATGTTAATTTGTTATCTTGGAATTTAAGAAAGTGTATGTCTCTCAGATTGCTGTGAAAATCTACACAGGGTTTGACTTTGAAGTTTCAAAGGAAGCCAGAAAAATGACTTTGTGTTCTGAATATTTAGTGTTAGGAGAAGCCAGACAGGGGCATATGTAGGATGGTCATTGCTAAGAAGCAGGAAAAAGCATCGAGTACAAAACCCAAGCAAACAGTTCCATTTCCTTTTATGAAATTACTGCTTTCTAGCAACTCATAAGGAACCTAAAATTGATGGTAGAGTTATGCATTGCTCAGTCCATCTTTTTTAAAATATATATTTGAATTCGTTACATTCATTCAGTACATACTCACTGAATATTTCTCACTAGTTTGCAGTAATACTATGAAGAATGTGACAAAATTTTTTTATTTTTGTTCTTAACATCTGGTTTATTTGTTAGCAAGGCTTCTAACATACAGTAGTGTTCCCATCTGCTACTGATTTTTGTTATTTTTTTTTTTTAGTAGTTATGTTAATAGTTAACAGTTTCGGTTTTGAGTGCAATACAGTTGCTATAATGCAATTTCAATTACCAAAGAAAACTTTTCATAATGTCTCAAGGACTCTAGCCAACAAACATAGTTTCATGAGAATTCTGTACCAGCTGCACAAAAATGCAGCTGCTTGTACGAGTGAGGCTCCGTCTGGAAATTTAAATATATAGTAGACTTCCAAAATAAATATTGATGTTGTAAATTCAGACTAATTGACTCTAAGTGAATATACTGGTATATTGTTTTAGTTCTGCAAGTGTACTGAACAAAGAACTTACCCTGAAGTCTGACAATTTAGTGCAGCCACTAAAGCATCTGCGCTTTTCTGACCTGAAGCATGCAAGGAACTCTACAAAGACGGTTGCAATGGGATCTTGTGGGTACCTAAAATGCTTTTGTAACCAAGACCCCAGCTGGGGCTTGAAAGGAGAGTGGATCACTGTATGCTACTGCATAGACAGTATACTTTGTTGTACAGTATTGTATTTAGCTTAGTACAGCATATGCTATAATGTAGTAATCTTATACCTCAGTACTTCTACTGGTTCCCTGGGGGCTGGCAGGGAGATTCCCAACACTGTATCGTTTGGTCTCTGGGATTTCTTTTTACCCTCATATGAAGCTTTAGAAACTGCCTGCAGCTACCGATAGGATGTAAGCTGAGTTCATGAGTGTTCAAAATGACAGCAAAATGTCTCATGGGACTGATAAAAATGTTCTGCATGACTGTTCAGTGTTAAGGTGATACTAACTTGTGGTCAGAAGGCATTATATTTCCCAAATATAAGAGTACTGAGGGTGGGAGTAAATTTACCCTTCAGTGTCACGTGCAGTTGTGATGCTTCTTAACACTCTCTGGGATTATTTTACAATTTCTCTTCTGTTGCAGGAAAACAGATGCCTATCTGTCCTGTTCCTTTTTCTTGCGAAACATTATAGTTGTGATGGCTAAGATGTTAAGTTCACAGTCTGTATCCTCCTTGCCCTAGTGATTGACTAGCTCATGTTGGGACGGAAGGCAGTATCAGAAGATATCTAAAATAGTTTAGAATTGACCGCCTGCAAGCGTCTGCTTCTTTCCATTGCTTTTAAAGGATGATTAAGTCAGCTGTGTCTCTGTCATAGATATCAAAATTGCAGTAAGAAAACTCCCACCCTGTATTTCAGCTTTGCTGCAGTGGGACATTGGTACCAGAAACACAGTACCGCTGGATAACACCCTACTCCTTGTTAGCAGCCTCCCTGGAGTAACTATCCATTCGAGCGTCCTTACCTCCTGCACTCTAAAGCAAAAGGAGGGGAGGAGGTTCCTTTTGCAACAGGGGCAAACTGCATCTAATTAATTTGGCTTTTACCTTGGGTGTCAGAGTAAGAGAGTGCAAACAGAAAATTATGATGCTGCAGCTGGTGCCCAGGAACTTTTAATCTCCTGTAAATTTTTCCATGTGTCAGAGCTCATAGAAACTTGCCTACAACCTGCTAACCTCACATTTAAATAATAAATATTAGCTTGAAACAGCAGGAGATTATTATAAACGGGAAGAAGCATTTTTTTAATTAGTACAAGCACAAATGAGGTTCTAAGATAAAGCTTTTGCTGTCAAATTGTATTTCAGATTTGCTTATCATAGGTTTTCCTGTGAAGGCAAACTGTAGGTCTTAGCCTGCGAGCTACATGAAGTCTGGCTGGCTTTCATGGAACTGGAAGATTGGAAGTATCTCAGGAGACATCTGTCCTTCTCTTGGCTAACACCAGCCATAATGTTTAGACACTTCAGTGAAGGGAGTGACTTGCAAATAGATGAGGAAACTGCAAAAACTTTATTTCCTTGGAAACCAGGTGGAAAAGAAAAGATTAAAGTAGGAAATGCATCTCTCAACAAAACTGACTGACTAGTAAGAAAAGTTGAAGATTTCTCTGGGATTTCACAAGCAGAAGTGTTAATCCAGTTACTTATCAGCTGAACATATATGGAAATGCAAATTAAGCTTTTGTTTCTTGAAGTAGTGTTCATTTCAGTTCTCAAAAGTAATTATCTCTTTTCCATTTTAGACAAACACGAAACTAAATTAAAAGGTGTAATATATTTTCAAGCTATTGAAGAAGTCTATTATGATCATCTAAAGAATGCATATAAGGTAAATTTTATTATTGCTGTTTTAACTGAGTATCACTTGGCAGTACCCAAACCATGGTAGGTGCTGTAAAGTCAAAGGGAGAGCTGGCATTATTCAAACAAACAAAAAACCCTGGAGTGCAGGAAAAGGAAGATAAAGCCAGATCAGTGATTAGCACTGGGGTTTTTTTAATACTGATGAAAGCAGAGATACGAGAGTGTCTACCTGCCAAGTGATGGTCCTACATGGGATTTACTGTGAGTAATTCCTTAGTCCAGTGGCGAGACCACTGAAATTAGTGGCTTTGGCAAATCAAGGCATGACTATGCATCTATCACACGGAGGGAGTTAACTGGTGCCTGCAGCTCATGGCACCCCCTGCCTCTCATCTGTAATTTAAATGAGCTGTGTGTTGGGTTTTGTGTGGCAAGATTTTGGTAGCGGGAGGGGCTACAGGGGTGGCTCCTGTGAGAAGCTGCTAGAAGCTTCCCCTGTGCCTGATAGAGCCAATGCCAGCCGGCTCTAAGACGGACCCGCCCCTGGCCAAGGCCAAGCCAGTCAGCGCCTCTGTGATAACATATTTAAGAAGGAAAACAAAAGAGTTAAAGAAGCTTTTACAACCGGAGAGAGGAGTGAGAAGATGTAAGAAACTCTGCAGACACCCAGGTCAGTGAGTAAGGAGGTGGAGGAGGTGCTCCAGGCGCCGGAGCAAAGATCCCCCTGCAGCCCGTGGTGAGGCAGGCTGTCCCCTGCAGCCCAGGGAGGAAGGATGAGGGGGTGTAGAGATTCTACCTGCAGCCCGTGGAGGACCCCACGCTGGAGCAGGTGGAGGCACCTGAAGGAGGCTGTGGCCTGTGGGAAGCCCACGCTGGAGCAAGTCCGGGCCGGACCGGTAGACCCGTGAAGAGGGGAGCCCACGCCAGGGCAGGTTTGCTGGCAGGACTTGTGACCCTGTGGGAGGGACCCCACGCTGGAGCAGTCTGCTTCTGAAGGTCTGCACCCTGTGGGAGAGACCCCACGCTGGAGCAGTCTGCTCCTGAAGGTCTGCACCCTGTGGGAGAGACTACGCTGGAGCGGTTCGTGAAGGACTGTAGCCCGTGGGAGAGACTCCATGTTGGAGCAGGGGAATGTTGAGAGGAGTCCTCCCCCTGAGGACAAAGAAGCGGCAGAGACAATGTGTGCTGAACTGACCGCAACCCCCATTCCCTGCCCCCTTGTGCCGCTGAGGGGGGCGGAGGTTGAAGCCGGGAGCGAAGTTGAGCCCGGGAAGATGGGAGGGGTGGGGGGAGGTGTTTTAAGATTTGATTTTATTTCTCATTCCTCTACTCTGTTTTGCCTAGTAATAAATTAGATGAATCTCCTCTCTACATTCAGTCTGTTTTGCTCCTGACGGTAATTAGCGAGTGATCTCCCCCTGTCCTTATCTCGACCCAAGCCTTTTGTTAGACTTCTCCTCTCCCATCCCGCTGGGGGAGGGGTGAGTGAGCGGCCGCGTGGCACCCAGCTACCGGCTGGGCCTAAACCACGACAACTGTAAACAAGCTGACTATATCCTTGGCACGTGGATTTGTGAAAGCCAAGGTGGTATTGACCACTGGAGGGAGTGGGGGAGTTATTGTTTGGGCACAAAACAACAATTTGGAGCCAAGTACTACTGTGTAATAGTCTAGCGGAAATATGTTGTTAAAAAGTGCTTATGCTGGATGCAAACCACTTTAAACACGTCTCTGCTTCCAATGCTGCAATGTAGGATGCAGCACTACAGCACTTGGCATTTTATCTTTCCCCTTAACCCTGTCGTAAATCTCTTATCATAAGTAATTTTACTTCCGGTGCCAGTAAATGTCTTTGATTTCACTCTTTTGCTATCTTTCTTTCTGTTTTATTTTAGAGTCCCAACCCGTTGCTCACTTTCAGCGTTAAGACACATGACCGGATATACTATATGGTTGCTCCTTCGCCAGAAGCCATGAGGATATGGATGGATGTTATTGTTACAGGCGCGGAAGGCTACACCCACTTCATGTTATAATAAAAGGGGGCAATAGGGCATACTGCAATAACGTCACGTATGAAGTTAGCCATATGTAGTGAAATCTGAAAAGCCAGTGAATACTCTGAAATATCCTCCTTATGATGTGCACCCGAAACCTCACAATTGAGATGGTTTTACAAATGCATTGAAAAGGGGGGCTTGTTACTTGTTTTAGTTGATCTGTATAGGAATGAAAAGCTAAAGCTGTTGAGAGAATCGTAGCGCTCCAAAATGGATAATCGGGCAATTTAAATTACAGCATCTTGATTCAATGACAATTTTCTACAAATTCTCTTATACAGAGAATGTCTCCATGAACTCATACTAAACAGTTTACAAATGCGTGTGTTCTCATCAGTATGCAAAAATTCTAGTAATGGAACAAAAAGGTGTAATAAGCATATATTTTAATATGCAGCATTTGACATTTATAGATGATTAGGTGACTTTTTAAAACTTTTAGTCAAGTATTTTATAAAAATATAAACAAGAAAGCAACCCTAAGGTACACACAGTTCCTGCCTTAGTAGTTAAATATTACAACAGAGCCAAAGAGTTATACGATTCCCTTACAATAATGTTTTCAAATTATTAGTTGTACCTAACTTTGTGTAAGGGGACAGTGCCAAAACTCTTAATGACTTTTAATGTAATTAGATTGTTACAATATTCAGTGTGTTCAAATACCCAGTGACACTGGCTGTATGTTTAAAGTCTGCATCTATGGAGCTCAACAGAAAAAGAGAATAGCTTTATAAATATGCAGTTTTCCACAAGGATATGAAATGGAAACACATGTATTAACTTCCTCATAAGGAGGGGGTTTTTTTAATCTTCCCTGTGGAATAGAATGAGCTGATGCTAGACCCTGCAGCAATTTTCTTTTATGTAGTAAGGTCCCAGAGTGGTTCTAACCTTACTATATGCCAAGTGAACACTCTGCAGAAACCTCTCAAACATTGGTCCTTTTGAAGCCAGCATCAAAATCTCTATTTATCTAAATTCTTTGGAGCCAAGTTTTCAGCCCTGAAGAGTTTTTTTAAAATGCATGTCTTCACAGAATAATACTGTCAAATAGAATAAAAAGAGAGAGGCAAGTTCTAAGAGTTTATGCTAAGCAGTGTATGAATAAAAAAAACCTTTGAAAACTTTAAGTATCAGATTCCTAAAACAACAAAAAAACTGAGGGTGCAGCAGTTTCCCATTTTAAAATCACTTCCAAGTCCTTAAGTAATATTGCAAAAACATAAATTATTTAATTGAACTGAACTTCAAGAAAGTCTCTTATAATATGACTTGAAAGAGGTTCTATTTCAGTAATCAAAACTTACGTGCTATGTGGTTTGTGTAATAGAATAAAGAACATTAGCCTTTTTTGTTCTTGATGAAAAGTTAATGGCTTTTGATGGAACAAACAAAAAACTGAAAGCAGAATAGAAGTATGCTGGCAGATTATTTTTATTATACTTTTAAACCTTGTGTCTGTAATGAACGGGTTGAATTTTTTGTGGTATACACAGGTGATATGGTTACTCAAGTATGATGAACATCAGTTTCTACTCCAATAATGAAAGAAGGGACAGTTATCACAAGATAATTGTTATCATCTGTGCAGATCACAGCTTGTAATCTAATGATTTAAAACTATCAGAAATAAATTGCTTTGGTTTATATAATTATTTTTTTTTTCCTGATGTATCTTGATTTTACTCCTAAGTATGGTTATAAAGGTTTTCTAATAATGATTTTTGTATCCTGCATGATGCAATGAAGGCGTTTCAATAAACATTTTTAAAAATACACTTGTTTTATGTATTCACTTGCTGCTTCATCTTGAGACATTTCTGCTTGTCTGTTAAATAATGTCATATACACTTGTGCACGCAATTTGTATTTCTTAGTAATGCTTAATCTGACCGTTCCATGTGTTTACCCATAAAAGAGCTATGGAAAATAATCTTTCAGATGGCAGTGAAATTAGGACCGTAGTCTTTTTATTGTGTGTACATAATAGAATACCGTTCTCATTTTTTATCACCAGCCTTGGATATACACAATTTTTTTGTTTAACTGCAAAACAGAAATTGCTGAAGTTTTAAAGGTTTCCCAGTTTTCCCAGTATTTGACTTAGACATGACTGGAATTGCAGGAAGCACTAGCTCATTGTAGAAGCCCATGCAGTTTGACGAGTTTTTTCACTAAGTTTGCTATTGCCATCATAAAGCGTGGTGGGTTCTGTAGTAGTGGGCGTCAAGACAACGTAAGCAAAGCGTGGTGGTAGGCGCCATCTTTTCCGATCAGTCTGCCAGCCCTCTGCACTTAACCCCAGGGGAGTGAAGTACCCCCCTGACCCTGAAGCACCTCAGGCAATTGCACACCGCGTAGGAAGTGTCACAAAAACCTCAGCCGCTGCGTCACTTACCTACAGCTGCTGACAGGGGCTGGGCTGGCACGTGCCTGTGGAAACACCTTTGTGGGCACTGACCTCTCTCAGCATTGTTTTCTTCCTTTCTGCAAAAGGTGCAGTGTGTAAAGAGCCTGGAGAAGAGAAGGCTCCGGGGAGACCTTATAGCACCTTCCAGTACCTGAAGGGGCCTACAGGAAAGCTGGAGAGGGGCTGTTTATCAGGGAGTGCAGTGACAGGACAAGGGGTAATGGGTTTAAGCTGAAGGAGGGTCGATTTAGATTAGATGTTAGGAAGAAATTCTTTACTGTGAGGGTGGTGAGGCACTGGAACAGGTTGCCCAGAGAGGTTGTGGATGCCCCCTCCCTGGAAGCGTTCAAGGCCAGGTTGGATGGGGCTTTGGGCAACGTGGTCTAGTGGAGGGTGTCCCTGCCCACGGCAGGGGGGTTGGAACTAGGTGATCTTTGAGGTGATCTTCTGGAAAGAAACCCTCCTTTTGGCTACCACATCTGTGCAAAGGCGGCCAAGTAGAGGAGGCTCCCCTCTCCAGAATACACACGCACCTAGGGAAATGCTCGTTAAGTGTTCTTATAGACAAAACTTTGTTTTCTACCTCTCAAAGAAGCACACAGCATTAATTAAACAGATCAAACCCAGCCTGCAGCCCCGCAACCGCGATCCACCAGCACACGCAACCGCGCATGCGCGCCGCTATCATCTGACCACCGCGTCACGCGCACGGCGGCGCCACGACAGCCCGGAGACGCGGGAGGCCGTGCCGCGCATGCGCGTGGCCCTCGCGCCGCTGGTGGCGCCTGCGCAGTGAGGCGCTGGCCAGGCGCCAGGGGCGTGCGCGGGGCGCAGCAGCGGCCATGGCGGCGGCGGGTGCGCTGCCGCGTTTAGTGCGGGGCGGCGGCCGTGCCTCGGCCTTGGTGATATTGCTGTCGCCGCTGAGGGCGGCCCTAGGGCTCCCGGGTAAGGGAAGGGCCTCAGGGCACCTCTACTAGTACTGCGGCGCTGCTTCTCCGCCGCTGGCCTGGGAGCCCGGGGGAGAAGGGGATGTCAGTCAGAGGGCAGAGGATACGTGTCCGTGGCGGGTGGGCGGGTGTATATGCCATGCGTAATGGCCGCGGGGAGGTGCGTTTGCTCTCGGCAGAGCGCGGGGCGGGCAGCAGGAGGTGACACCCCGTCCTACGTTTCAGCGCCGTGTCTCGACCGGGAACGGCCAGGCGCGTGCCCCAGCGTGGGGCCGTTAAACTTGGCCCCTCTCCGAGGGACGGGGCTTCTGACAGGCTTTTCCTCCCCTGCCGAGCCTCTGTGTGTGTGCGAGGGCGTGGGGTGGGTGGTTCGGTACTGCGCAAATGCGTGCTACGCTACAGAGACACGCGTGTTTAGTTCGCTGTAAGCTCCTCCTGCTGCTTTCCGAGGAGCTGGAAATACGAGGAAGCGGGCCAGTTCCCTTGCTCTTGTTTGTGAAACGTCCCTGCGTGTGAGGCTTTGCTAGGCACCTGAAAAGCTTTTCTGGCATCTGCTGTTCAGTCAGGTGATCCTCTGCCCAAACACATAATGTTCCTTCTTGCTGTTCCAGACTCAGTGATTGACTCCTTGAGTTTATTCATTGCCTTAAATACGACAGCCACCTGCTCCTCTTGTTGAGGGAATGAACCTCATCTGAGGTTGCTCAATGAAGAAGTGACTAAAACTTACTTGCCACCAAGGGTGCGCATTTTGCATCTACGTAAAAACATGAATACAGTGGGGTTTTGTTGATGTTTTTTTCTGTCTTGTGATAGTGTGCTCAGAATAGCTGGAGTGTGCCGTTAGGGCTAACCAGCAGTTAGTAAGTGGCCGCCTTATTCCTGTAGTGTAAGCGATTGCATGAAACGAAGTGTGGACATTGTTGAGTCCATTATCTACCAGAGCTTCATTAATCTGTTACTGCTCTTGGCAGTGGCTAGGTCACAGTGCTGGAGCATTCCCAAAGTTATTCAGAGGATTTCTTTGGCTTTGACATGTAGTACAGGTCTCAATCATAGTTTCTGTTGGTCTAACACACTTTGCAGTGTTTCTAATATGAGGAGTGTTCCATAGCATCAGGCAAAGGTCCTGTGGTATTCCTGTAGCTAGGTCCTGCTGTCTGTCGCTTGCTTTTATAAATACTAAGTACCACCCTGCATTTTTTGGAGGTGTTTTGCTGCTCTTACCAAGGTCTTTCACTGAAATCAGGAGGAGAAATGACTGGGTAGCTCTTCAGTTACTGATGTTTTTGTCTAAAAGGAAGTCGGCATGACTCCAGCAAGCCTTGCTTTTGGATTGTCTGGGGTGGTTACTTTAGGGTTTTTGCATTATTCAGGTTAGGATTGCTGCTGGTGCAATTACAGTTACTTGTTAAATGTGAAACACTAGTTTGTGGAAAAGCTTAGACAGCAGTTGTGTCTTGTAGCTGCAGTTTAAACCCTGCCCAGTGTCAAAACAGTTTGAGGGCACCTTCAGAGTGCTGCAGGATGGAAAACCAATGATTTCAGAGATGGTTATCAGGGCTGAAGGGGGAGAAAAATACTCCTAATTCTGTTTACTGTAAAATTTAGCACTTCTTGGTGTGTCTCCTCTGTTACTGGCAGGTGAACAAGTGACTGACTTACTGATGGAGACACACACACAAACCAAAAGCCATAGCGTGGATGCATCTGAATAAATATACCTTTATTGTGGCATTCATTCCCCTTCATAATAATTGATGCATCAGTAGGATAAAGAACTGTCTCGTTGTTTCAGGAAAGATTTATTGGTTTTAATCTATCATTCAAATGGTGTAATTTCTGTTAGACAGTAGGAAAGCACTGAATACTAGTTGCATCCTGTATCTTTTATGCATCCACATTTACTCATGCACATGCAAGTTTAAAACCAAATGAACCCCCTTGAATGTAATCTCTCTGATAGTGAGAAAACAGAATTCAAAGCTGCAGAACAGTTAAGTGATGTGATACTGTCACATCCTGTTTTTGCAGGATTTGTCCAATTATTGTGCCACTAGGAAGCCCCGATATATTATTTGCAGGTGCATAGTTTTTGTACTCTGCTATTGATTTACAGTGTTGAAGAACATGTCATCCTCTAATCTAAGAATTAAGAGTATCAAAGTCTCAGAATTCTTGACTAAGATCTCAGTCTAACAAGTTAACTTGCTGAGTAGATTAAGTCTTCATAACATCTCTCTATAAATCACTTGCCCTCACCCACAGTAGAGGTACAATTGACTGCTAAACTTAGATTAAATACTGTAGCAGCTGTTGAGATTCAGTATAGTTATTCATTAGTTAGCATTTCCTTTGTTAATCTTTTTTCCTTGTTTGAAACCAACTCAGTTTTTTTAGATGGCCATTAATGTGAATAGCAGAGTCCAACCTAGTATTTGCTTTCCAAATCTGTCTGGTTTGTTATCTTGAACTGAAACAAAACAAAATATTTTTAAGTTTCTGCTGATAGGAAAACTTCTCTCTTATGTAATATGTTGCAGATCACTTTGACAGAAGTTGTACTAAATGATCTTTCATTTTTTTAAATATTTGCAAAATATTTAGGTTTGCAAAGTGCTAATTCATTCTGGATAAACAGAACAATCTGAGTACTGGAATAATGTAACCTCTCCAGCAAGAATACACCAAACCATGTAATAGGGATATCTGTACCTCTTTTGGAGATGCATAAGAAAATCCTAGCTCTACAGTGGTCAACTCTTGTTTCTTCTGATGGGATGTGTTTAATGTATTGCTCTGTATTTACAGAGAATGTAGCTTTATTTTGTTTTTTACCTTCTGTGCTTCATAGCTGAGAGACTGATTCTAAGATGCATAGTGTTGAAATAAGCCTTTTTTTCAGTGTTCCTGCTGTAATCTTAAACAGAAATAGCTGTTGATATGATGAAAAAAATCTAGATGTTATTTCATTTGGTTTTAAACAGTTCTAATGCTGTTTTATGTTCATTGTGTCAAAAAAGTCACAAGATTCTTTCCCAGTTCCCACTTTTGAACTTCCCCATTGTACATCTCCTTCATGATTGTACATCTGTCTTCTGGATCTGGGGGTTTGATGCAGATGAGGTTTTGACCTTAAGTTTTACTTTTTAATCAAAAGTTTGTCACCTCATGCACTTGTAAACTTACTATTGCAGACAGTACTTTAGTCCCAAAGTTATGTTTTTTTGAAATTCAGTCTGGAAAGACAAAAACGAAAAATAAAAAGTTAAATGATGAAAAGTTAAACAGATGAAAAATCTTATTTCACGTGAAATGAGTAAATGTATTCAAGATGGTATAAAACATGAGGACAAATGAAGTATAGGAAATCAGCATTTGGCTTCAGTTGGCTACTTTGCTGAGTGAACTCCTTACATGATTGGCATTTAATGATTTGAGAATGAATCACAATCAGCTTATTTTATAAAATATTGGTATTTCTGCCAAGGTTATCATGATGATTGTAGTAAAAAGCCTTTTTTATTAGTTTGCAGGCTGAAATCATCGGTCAGCTTTCTTACTCGACCAGATCGACCAAATCTTGCTTACCATAAACTAAAAGGCAGGAATCCAGGGGTTATTTTCCTTCCAGGCTTTAATTCAAATATGAATGGTCAGAAAGCAACTGCCCTTGAAGATTTCTGCAACTCTCTAGGTCATGCCTTCATCAGGTACATTCAGAGCATCATTCTTGAGAAAATAAAACAAGTATCATGGGTTGGAGGGAAGGGGTTTTAACAAAAATATGTAAACTTTGGCATTTGGTTCGGAATGCATGCTGTGCTGTATACAAGCGAAGAAGTGTCTGTCTTCAATTTCAAACATAGGCTTTCTGTTTGTAGAGAGACTGAGGTAAATCAGGAGAATGTATTCTGAAAGTAATTCAGAAAATTCTCTCTCAAATTTCTGTAGTCTATCCAATGCTATGTGTTACATTAAAGCTATAGGCACAAAAATGAAAGAGAAAGGACAAAAAACCTTAGAAATTTTAGGTTTAGGACCCAGAGTTCTAATTTCTGTAAATTATCACTATAAGTGTGCTTCTTAATTGCCAAAGCTTATGAAGCTCTCCAGTGCCTTCTGTGAGTTTAGAGGAACATGCATGTGTTTGGTGATAGTGTCCTTTGATAGACTAGGTTTAATGCTGAATTTCATAAGTCTTTATTGTTGGGAATAGCATTTGAAAAAGAGTTTGTACATTTTAAAAATGCCTTTAAAATTGAAGTATGCTGGGTTTTGGCTATAAGGGAAATTCTTTGGGAAATACTCTGGTAAATTTAGGTATAGTTATATCAGATGGTAAGAGAATGCTGCATCACTTAATTGTATCTATTGTATTTAAACTTCTTTTTATGTGATTTCTGGTGATAGTGATGTGCAGGACCAAGTGGGAAAATACTCAATGCGATATCTTGTCCCCTGCTTAACTCGATTAAACAGTACTGTTTAGTTAGCTTCTGTGTTGCTGTCTACTGTGTAGACAGTACTGTGGCTTTCATTTTGATGGTTACTTTTTCAGATTTGATTATACAGGATGTGGAAGTTCAGATGGTAGATTTGAGGAGTGTACAATTGGGAAGTGGAGAAAAGATGTGCTGTCTATACTGGATGAACTTACAGATGGACCACAGGTTATATTTTATTTTTAAATATAAAATGCTTTTTGTCCTCAAGGTAGAACATTAATCAAAAATATGGCATAATAGCTCTGGTCAACAGTAGCTTCTGTGTAATGGCTTACACTTGCTTCACTTTGAAGCTGAATCATTTGAGAGGCCATATTTGTAGGGCCTCTTTTGCAAGCAGGTAGATTACAAAATCATGGAACCCTGATTTGGCAGGACCTCCTGAAGGTCGTTTGAGAGCCTCCTGCTCAGAGCAGGGCTGTCATCCCAGGGAGTCTGAGAAAACCTCCCACCTGACAGGGAACAGGGAACTGTTCCAGTGTGGCACAGCCCTCTTTATGAACAATGTGTCACTGTCCCAATGCTGATGTGTTAATTAAAGGTTTTGCAGGGATGTTACAAGTCAGTATCCTCTATATGATAAAATAGCTTAAAAAATCAGCAGAAGCAGCATTTGACTTTTTCAGTTACTTTAGAAATGACTGTGAGAAACTATACATCTCCTGCAACCTGGAATTACCTAATACTGTGTTTGAAACAATTTTGTATTATGAATCGCTTTTGTTGACCTCTTTCACTGCACTGAGCCTTTACCATGTGCATTTATTTTAAGAAGGAAACATAAAGTATGCATGTGATACTGAATTATTTCAACTCTCATTTTGTTTACAGTGTTTCAGTCTCAGACAGCAATAACCAGCCATGCCAAACAAAAAGAATAATAAAATACCAGATCCTGTGGTGCTTACTCAGGCAAAATTTCCACTGGAGGTGACAGCGGTTCTGCCTGGGTAAGGACAGCAGGATTATGCCCAAGGTTTAAGTAGTTAAACAAAATGAAAACTGATACTTTGTAAAAGAAGAAAAAAATATTAGCTATTTCCTATAAAATAAGATCTTATCTTCTCTGTCTTTCAGATTCTGGTGGGCTCCAGCTTAGGTGGATGGCTGATGCTTCATGCTGCAATAGCACGGCCAGATAAAGTAGCTGCCCTAGTTGGAGTAGCTGTAGCAGCAGATCATCTTGTAACAACTTTTAGGAAGCTTCCTATTGAGGTAAATGTTGATGGTTCGGTTTTGTGCAATCTAAAAATCTATCGAGCATTTAAGAAATTCTGTTGTTCAAATGGCACTTTTCCTGCAAGTGTTCCCGTAACTTTTCTGTGTTTGTGGTGGAGGTAAGCTGAAAATTTACATTATTCTGAAAGTTTGCAAAATACCGTGCTTCTAGTATGAAGCTAGTGTGAGCACTACTTAGGATGTGTTTCTATTACTGTAGCATATAGGATGTGAAGTGAGATCCCTGCTGTTCAGCAGTCCATTAGATTTCAGTGTTGAATATCTTGTATTTGCATTCAAATTGGATCCTTGTGCTTTCAAGGATGGAAAAGTAGCTGCTAAAGTAATTGAGATGACATTGGATGAGATGAATTTGACACAGGTCATGTGTGCAGGAGGGGAATTCTTCAGATTACTGTGTTTGTGAAGACTATAAGATTTAGTATCTGAGTTGCTTCTTTGATGATGATAATGTCCAGTCTTCAGGAAAGAAAATCGGGTCTTATATAGTGTGACAAACAAACATGGCAATAAGTGACTCATACTTTAGAATAATTAAAATATTTTCCTGATTTTTTTTTGGGGGGGGGGGGGGTGGTAAGTCAATGTGTAATGTCAGTATTGCTAGTTAAGACTGAGGTAAGATTCTGGAAGTACAGTATGTAGACATGGCTGTTGTGGCAAAGACTGATCACTGGAAAATTCCTTTTTCCTAGGATTCTCTTGTTTGAGGTTCAGTGAATTGATTGAAACCAGAGAGACTTACTGTTTATTGTGGCTATACAATTTTTTCTTTCTGATAGATTCTGCCTGAGAAACTTAATTTTATTGGCGAATCCTAACTAGATTAATTTGCAGGAGAGACATGCAGAGTAGCTTTTGTGATGTGGTAGGGATTTTGTCTTCTCAGATGCTGGAAGGCAAACAGGAATATACCCTCTCTGCTAATAAAAGTGAACAAAGTGAAATTTTATGCCTGGGGAAGTTTTACTGCATTTAGAACAGAAATAGGTTGAGGCACTGTAAAGAACGTGTAACATCTGTCTTGTCTGCTCTTTGCTCTCTTTTTTTACAGGCACAAAAAGAAATAGAAGAAAAAGGTGAATGGAAGCTTCCAACAAAGCATAATGAGGAAGGATATTACTCCTTGACATACGACTTTATCAGAGAAGCAGAAAATCACTGTGTGCTAAATAGTCCTATTCCTGTAACGTGTCCCATACGACTTATTCATGGCATGAAGGACAGTGATGTCCCTTGGCAGATCTCTATGCAAGTAGCTGATCGTGTTTTGAGCAAAGATGTGGATGTTATCCTCCGCAAAAATGGCCAACATCGGATGAGTGAGAAGGAAGATACAAAACTTCTTGTGAATACTGTTGATGATTTAATAGACAAGCTGGCAACATTAGCATAAGCTGCAGAGTAGCCTAAGTGCATAAACTCTACCCCTGACTCTTTTCCATGAGTAGCAGAAACCCTGTTCTTAACAAGGTGATGCCAGGCCTGTGACTATCACAGTAGGAACTGAGCTTTTTCTGCTGTTTCCTTACCTCTGTTTTGTAAATACAGGTATCTTATTAATGCTGCATTTGCACAGACAGTCCAAAATGCAAAGGAGTGCTGCTGTTGGGTTCAGAACCTCTCCTTCACCACTTTAACCTTTTTCCACAATCTTCCTATACTTTTGTACCAAAATGCTGATTCTTTTTTGTTACTGTCAGCCTGTACAGTAAAACTTTAATTTCCCATGTCTTTGATACCTTTTCAGTATTGTGCTTTTGCTGTAACATTCTTGAATCTTATGTCTGAAACTATCTGTGCAAGGCAAAATATGTGTTTACTAAAGTTAGTGAATAACATGAAGCATAATAAACAGATTTCAGATAAATTATTACGTTATTCTTAAGCACTGTTAAAATTGAAAAGTGGAAAGCACACCCTGATGGTGTGCTTGGGGTACTACATAAGGAAGAAGTTAACTTCTAAGAAGGCAGGGCCTCAAAGTGCAGGTAGACCTCTCTTACCTATGCTTCTCAGTAGGGTTTATGTACTCTTCTCCAGGCTATCTTTTTGTAATAGTTAATTTGTGGGCCTGCTATTAAGGGAATGATATATAATCTTGGTGTAAACTGAAACTAGATCAATACAGTAACTCTTCTTACTTCTATAGTAACTTCTTTAAAGTGGGAAGTACAGGACTGTAGGGCACCACTGCCTCTTTTCTGTGACTTGAGAACTGTTGATTATTAGGAATAGTGTCTTCCAGAGTTAAGAATTTGAGGTACACAATTGCAAGCCTGAAAACTTGTAACCGAATCTTGATAGTCGGATAATTCTTGTAAGATAAATCCTTAGGATTTAATAGTAAATGGATTTAATTGTAAATGTGACTAATACCTGTTTTTTGTACAAAAAAATGTGATGCCATTCATACACTTGAGAGGGAGGGGCCTTTTAGGTGAGAGGCTGGAATTAGTTCGGGCTAGCCTTAATATGAAATTTCAGTCAAAATACATAATTGTTTCTGGCTTTACTATTTTATGTAGTAAATGGCATCACTCTTGCTGCTTTAAAAGACTGAAGTTCCTGGGGCTAAGGTATTTCTAGAGGGTTTGTTGTTTTCAGTGTTAGCATTGTTAAAAGTGGTACATTGTCAGTAGAAGTATGTTGTATAGAGCTTTGCTGAGGTAGTGGTTTGTAATTAAAAAAACCAACCAAACAACTAAAAAAAAAAACCCAAACCAACAAAAACCAAAAAAACCCCACCCCTAAATTTCAGATGAGTTCCTGTGAAGTACAGTTTTATTTAGGTTTTAATACCGAAAAACACCACGAAGCTGTGATGTAAAAACTTTGCCTTAGTGTAAGAAAGATGGCTCTAGTTTAGTTGCAAACCTAATTCAAGTGTACCACTTCCCTAATTAAATTAATTTAGCTCAACATACTCATTTGAGGAATTACAACATTCCATGAAATCTTTCTTCCACGTTTCTGAAGGGAGTAGACTTTTTTTGTCTGTATGAATATGCAATTCACTACTTCCTTAAGCTTTAAAACCTCTTGAATATGTGTTTTACTTTTGAGAAAAATTAATTCAGATAATTTATGCAAATTGATCAGCCACTTCTATTCCTGAAGATTGAGGTGTGTTCATATTTAGGTAGTATTAAACAGTTGTCTCTATATGTATTCTTGTGACTTGCATCTGATAAAACCTAAAAAATAGATTTTGTGAGTTTTAAAGACAGTCAAATCAAAATTAAGTTACTTCAAAACTTTCAGCTCTTAGCTTACATATGACAATTACTTTTGTAACATCTCTTAGATTGCTTTGTCTCTTAATGGAAGAAAATACTGAAAAAAGTGGACTGCACTAATTCCCAAGTAATTAATTAAGGCCAAAATTAAATCGTGATATGTGTGAACAAAAAGTACATCTATTAAAGTTATTTCAGTAACTAAAAAGTTTTGAGCTATTTTTGCGACTTGTGAGTTACACCTATAAACAGTCCATTGACCTGTAATACTTCAGACAGGGAAAAGTCTTCAGATGTCTGCATAAACTGTAGCTGTGTATTTCTGTTGAAGGAATTGCATTGTATTCATTCAAAGCTTCACCTTAGCCTTTATTGAATAATTGATATTTCATGGGTAAAGTCTTTTTGTTACAATGGCTTAGAGCAAGATAGCTGAAAACAAATGTGAAGGGGAGCATTTCTGTGAGTGGTTTTCAGGGGTTTTTATTTGTTTGGTGGTGGGGTTTTTTTTGTTTTGGTTTGTTGTTTTTTTCCCCCCCTATTATTCTGCTGTAACAACATTAGGTGGGAGATGGCAGCGTAACAGGGTTGACACAATTGTCGAGGGTATAAAAGTGCAGCATCAGTTGCTGAAACCACAGCATTACTGAAACTTAATCCTAGGGAAGGTTGTTGGGGTTTTTTGCATGCCAGTTGTTTTGTAGTTCTCTTTGTTTTCCTTCTCTGCTTGCTAAATGGCGATTAGTGGTAGCATTTATATTACAGGTACACTCAAAATTTGCTGCATACAGCATAAATGCAAAGGCAGAGATGATACTCTCTTCATAGAGACAATATTCCAGATAGGATTTTGAGATTCAGTGAATGCTACTGCCATTCAATTTGTGTTTACTTACCATTTTCTAAATTCAGTCTATCCTGCTTAAATATGAAGAGGTGGCTTTGAGGTAGACCTTATGCAGACAAACTTTTTCCTCCAAATTTACCACAGTAATTCCATTGGTATTTCTCTTTGCAAGTGTAGCGTTTTCCTTGTGTTCATGCTGGATTTTACCAGCATTTTGATTACTGTCAACTTGGCATGTTCAAATGCCTGAAAGGAAGAGACAGATGAAAACCAGGGAGATGTACATCCTACCTGTGACTAGCTTTTGAACTAGCAGGAAGGTTTGATGATCTTGAATAATGTAGTATTCACATGTTATGGTGTCATTCTGATTTTATTCAGTACTATATTTAACATTAACATTAACCCTGAGTTAATGCCTGTGGCATCTCTTTTGTCTTTGCCAGTAGATGCCTAGATAGTGAATTATTTTCAATATTAGTCACGTTTAAAAAGAAGTATTTCTTTCCTCTGCAGACATATATATTAAACTAGGGTATTACATATTTGGAAAGCAAATTTTTGGTGCAAATTTTTGAAATCCTTTGCAATGAATTCTTATGTTCTGTTTTTCTTTTTTTACAGACTTCTAATTTGCTGCCAAGTGCAAATTGTGGTTTGTGAATATGTAACATACGTTTCCTCAACGATAAGCTGGATTTGCACGAAATGATCAGTGTATTTTATGGTTTCAAATTTACCAGCTCTATCTTGTGGTACCTGGGGTGTTGGTTTTCTATGAATACCTTAATCTACACTTATTATTTTCAGTAGGACTCCTAGCTTAAGTTGTTAGCATTCTCTTTGTCTTTCACTTTTGGCAGGTCTGAAAATGACTTCTGGGCTCCCGTGTCACTGAGCGTAGTACGGGCACGTTGGGGTTGACACTGCTGTCACAGTGCAAGGAAGCTCCAGACACTTAACCAAGCAACTCAGCTGCTTGTGTTGTTGATTTTGATCAAACAATACTAGCTGAATAAGCACCTTGAGGTATTTATCTTATATGTAATGCTTAAACTACATAACATTAACTCCTGCTGAGGAGTTAGTCATTCAGGTTTCATGAGTAAATGACAAAAAGCTTTTGTAGCTAGGCAGGAAGCTTGATTAGTATACAATACCAAAGCAGCAGTTAATTGTTTTCATTAAAAAGGAACAAAAGCATTACCAGTTGACCTCGAAGTGTCCCTAGTCCTTACCAGCATTTTTGTTTCAGATCTGTTGCAAAATCAAACTTCTTGAGACTTAACTTGTGAAACAAACTACCTTCTAAAAAGGAAGAAAATAGTGAGGCATGCTTTCCTGTATTTAGGATTGAACTCTGCAGTAGACCAGTATGTGTTGAAAAGAGTCTCTAAAGCATATTCAGCTTGTTTCGTAATAAACAAGTGCTCTTACTCTGTGTATGTTGAGCTGTACTAATGCAGTTTTATTATCTTGTCAAGTATTCTACTTGTTTTGTATTACACACTTCAGCGCTTTTTTGAGTTAAATGATACTAAGTGTTTCATGTAGTTTCAGTTTAGCTAACTTATTTTCTCTTGTATCAACACTAAATATAAACAAAGCAGTGTTCACAAAAAAAGCCTAGCTGGATGGGCCTTAGAAGAACTGCCTCCTGCTGTTTCATTTTTATGTTAATTTTGATTATGTGCTCTCTTTGACACACTTATTCAATGGGGCTAAGAGATTTATGGTACCATACTTCTCATATCAAATTAAAACGTGCTTAGAGAGAAACTTTCAACCAGCTACATCTCTGCAGCTGCTCAAATGTTTTCAATGCTCTAGTCATACTGTATACAGAGTCACAACATTTTCTGAACCAGTGCCTTGGTCAGAGTTGCTACATTAGGTCTATGCTTGTCATTTCTCCTTGGCCCATATCCCCTCCTCTGGGAAAAAAACCCAAAACAACGAAAAACAAAGAAGTGGGAGGGAAAATCATATCCTGGGGAATAATGAGATTTTGAACTTCCTTGTTTAACTCAGTTGTGCTGTTACAGAGAAGCCTACTTCACCCTTTCAGATTTTTTTTTTAAAAAGTGCTAAAAAATTATGTTAAAGGCTTCCCTGGAAATAGAAGAGGGTTATACGTTTCACCTGTCTCTAAGATCAGCGGTCTCTGCTTTGAGCTGATGTACAAATTCAGTCAGATGTGTGAGAATGTAGAATGTCACTAAAGCTTGGTAAAATTCAACAAGCGTGCAAGGAATGCATACAGAAATACCAAAAATCAGTGTGCACTCTTGTCCGTCTGCCCTTGTTCTCAAGCCCAGCAGGGACAGGAAAGGCAGAGGGAACTCAGCTCTTCAGTTTAATAGCAGGCAGCTTGGTACGTACATGGTTTTAATGCCACTGTGCATGTTGCTTTTCTCCTAGCAGGTGTTTTCTAGGGGACGAGATCACTGTAATGGTTGGGAAGAAGAGACAGAGATGAAGGACAAAAATATACTGCTCGCAGATTTACTGCTCATAGGTCAGTTTATGTAGCTTAGATTTACTTCGTGACTGTAGGACCTCATTTTTCTTCAATATATATTTGCTTAGAACAGAAAAATGTTAGTTACAGCCTTGGCTGTGTTATTCATAAATCTAAATTAGAGGACCTCTTGCAATCTAGTTGCAGGCTTGACCTTGTATTTCTCTTTCAAGTCCTGCATATGTATGTTCTATGGTCCAGTGCTTCTATTCCATTACAGACATGGGCATCCTCCATATGACTCAGTAATTGTAGCTTGTGATCTGCTTATGGGTGAGAAATAGACATGTTCTCAGCCTGCTGCAGTGTCTTGTGTTTGGCAAGTAGCTTCGGCTAGCTATGCATTTATATTTGGAATGAAAAGCAAATGACAGCTGCTAAAACTTCCAGTCACTTGGTTCTGAAACTAAAATACAAATTTAAAATGTTTTTAGGCTAGCACGTGAAAGGTTGTGTTCTTTTTGGGCCTTCTGACTTGCACCATGTTGTCCACTTGCCTCCCACGTGGCAACATGAGAAGGTCACTGCTGCCCGTAGGGTCGTATCTGTGGCAAAGGTATGCTGAACAGTAGCATGCTTAAAGGTTGGAGTGATGCGAATGGCCTGCCCAGACTTTGGTCCTGGAAAAGCAATCCCTGAAGGACACAGGCTGCCTGGGATCAGGTTTGGGCCTTGTGAGAATCCTCTCCTTTGCTTCTGCATTGAGTATGGTCTGCTGGCAGAAAGTGTGCCGAGGGGTGCTAGGCCTTAGGACAGTGACTCTTCAAAAAGTTCCTGACAGGAAAGCTAAATCCCTGATCATAAGAAGCAGCATTTATTTAGTTAGGGGATTTGATCTTCCTTCTTTGTTTGTAAATTTTGCTGTCTGTTTCAACCTATGTTTCAGTAAAATAAAGATGTTACTTCTTTTCTGTTCTTCTGGTAAATGTGTATCACAATGCCTAATTTTCAAACCACGGTAGTTCTGAGAAGGTATTGTTTTTATTGGGGACAGATGAAAATTGATATGATAAAATGTTTTCTTTCAAGGAGTCTGTCAATCCAGCACAAGACGTAAAAGATCCTGAGAACTAAAATACACAGTTTACCTCCAAGGTCATCTTGAATATTGGGAATGCTAGCAATTATATCCACAGGAGTTGGTTTCCAGTGCTAGGTGGTAACTGTTTCTGCTGGTGGTAACTGTTTCTGCTGGTGGTAACTGTTTCTGCTGGTGGTAACTGTTTCTGCTGGTGGTAACTGTTTCTGCTGGTGGTAACTGTTTCTGCTGGTGGTAACTGTTTCTGCTGGTGGTAACTGTTTGTTTCTGCTGGCAAGCTGCCTGGAAGGTGGTCCCCCAGTTCTGATATCTCTGCCACCCAGTTTGCACAGTTAAAAAGATGGCCATATTGCAATAGCTTCTTTTTTTTCCCCTAGTCTAACTAGTTGTCTTGTGTAGAACATCTCCAGGTACCTTATGCCAAAGCAGCGCCATGAATAAAACCGAGGGTCTGCAGAGCGCTTGTCTGGCCTTGCAGCTCTCTGAAAAGTCTTTGTACTTTCACCGAGTTTGTATTGAACCTTTGCATCCTCTCTGCAACTCTAGAAAACATGACATCATGACATAGGCCTATATGCAAGGAGCATTTTTCAACAGCCCTTCAGAAGTTTCCTTGTGAAGGGAGGTGCTGTCAACTGTTTTATAGCTTTGGAAAATTTCCTGGGTGTGGTTTTTTTTTTTTTTTTTAATTTAGTTATGAAAGGTCCGCTATTGCAGAGCGGCAGACCTTGAAAATGGAGTCTGGACTTCCCAGTTATTCTAACTGCTGGATAGCTTTGTCTGATGGGAATTGACCCGGCATACTTTGAAAGATAGTGCTTTGGAATGGCTGAAACACCAGGCTCTTTCTAAGGAGTGAATTGCTAAACAGCAAATCTAACAAAGGTTAAGGGTTGCTTTGTAGCAGGGTGAGTTTTACTTTTCCCTCTGTCTTCCAGTTGGAAGACACTGAAAGCTATCGAGTTACCCTGGATCTAAACGTGGGTAGTGAGCTAATTAATGTCGGTTTTGTTGTTGTTGGCAGCATTTGTTTATACACTTACAAATATTTTTAAATTTATAGGGTAATATTGTGATTATCTCAAACCATAAGAAGAGCCATAGCACTTACAGGCATGAAATCTCACTTCAAGTATTCAAGCTTCATCTCTATTTTTAGTCGTAAGTTCCAATCTTGTGTTACCAAGAAAAAATAAGAGGACAAAATCCATCAGAAGCCATAGGTGAAGTATTCTAACGGTAGTACCTTTGCTGCTGACAACCTGCTGTTTCTTCCACATCACATTTCTAGCCATCGGGCTTTAATATGCCTGGGTCCAACAGAAGGAACTCAAGTTCTTCTTTGCTTTGTAGCCACATGTACTTACTGTTTCTTAACTTCTGGTTTTGGTGAGCTAAACAGACAATCCTTCTGAAGTGATTACTGTAAAGGCTGTAATTTTCAATCCTCTGGTTACTGTAGTAACTATTTGAATTTACTTCATTCTTTCACCACTTTTTCTGGAGAGTATCAGAACTGGATATGATATTCCCATTGCTGTTGTACCTCCCACATTTTATTCAGCCAAGCCCTTCAGTCACAGCGTCTTACCCAGCATCTGTGCCCACCTGCTTATCTTCCATCACTCTGCATTTATTTTTTTTTTTTTTACATCTGCTGTTTCACAGGACAGAGTGCTATGTTCTGAAAAGCATTTTTCTGATCATGGCTAGACTTTGCAATGAGACACATTTTTGCCTGCTTCCAGGTAGACTGCTTTCAAGGAGGTTTATCTCTGTTATTTACACATCACAGCTTGCATAAGCTGGGATCTTAGGAGTCTGGGCCTTTTTTGTGATTTCTAATAACATATTAAATAGTTTAGGCCTGGGAACACATTCTTGTACAAACTGAATAAAAATACACATGATCATTAATGATTTTTCAATTACGGTCATATTATAGGACCTACTAGTTAGCCAGCTTTTAATGTCTTTAATGTGTCATGTTGTTTTGGAATCAGTTTAGTTCCCTAATCGACATGTCGTGCAGTAGCCAACTGTAATGTATTACAGAGCTTTTAGTAAATTGCATCAACACTGTTGCTTAAAAAAAAAAAAAATTCCATTGTTTTTCCCAGGATTGATGGCACAGAAGCCGGCTTATGATTTGATTACTCATACTTTGGAAATATTGGTGGGGGGCTGGCACTTTTCCAATCCTCTGCAGCTTTCCTGGTGTTCAAAGCCTTATTAAAAATTGATATTGATGGACAAGCTTGCTTTTCAGCTTTCACAGGATGGAACGGTCCCTCAAGAACAGGTTGCATAGCCACCATCTGTGAAGGGAGAGACCTCTGCTCTGCAGCTTAGGAGAGTCAAGTTACCCATCCCTGCCCCCAAGTTAGAAAACAGGGTCAGAGGCTGATGCAAAGGTAGGTGGCTTTCATGAAATCTTATTGCTAGTGAGCACTGAACGCCCTGGTGTGATCAGAAACAGCCAAGCAACCTAGGTAGCTCCCTTCTAAACAGAAAAATGGAAGAAGATCTGAAAGTGAAAAATAAAGCTTCTTATTCTTTGTGGGACTGGCCAAGGAGTCTAAGGCCCAGCCCTTAACAGTTGCTGAATGGAAAGGATGTCAAATTCGTGTACTGCCTTGTACTGTGTTGCAGCTGCAGTTTACTCCTCCTCTGATCTCCCAGCTTGGTTTGCAGTCTTGGTTCCTGTGCATTTGCTGTTCCTTCAGCAGCATGTTCGCTGGGACAGAAAGTGCTCAAGTGGTGGCCCTGTCACGTAGCATGCTCTGAGTTATGTAATCAAATATTTCATAGGGTTTTAAAACTACCAGTGCAAAGAAAAGAAAACATTAAATGAAATGCCTGTGGAGGACAACAATGAATTGGGTCATCTATTAAATTTTTCATCTCTGGAGTCTGCTCAAGCCCAGCAGCAACCGAAGCAGTATAAATCTGAGAATTCATGATCTTAAAATGAGAAGGTAATGGATGAAGAGGCCATTATGAGATAGATATACAAGAAGCTGTATTCCTTTCTCCTATTCCTTTCTCCCTTTTTTTCTTTTTAAATGCAGCAGGAGGACTTTTGTTGGCAAAGCTGATTGTGTATCTACGTCAGGTTTATCAGCCTCCTTTCATATCAAGCTGAACATGAATCATTTGCCAAAAGGGAACTATTTCATAGCAGAGTAGATAATACAGCATGGATAAAAGACATTTGACAAACTCGGGTGCAACTCAGAGAGAAGCAAAATTATTTTATTTAATAAGGGATAAGTCTGTACAAATGAGAACAGAAGAAAAATCTCTTGTATTAACTCTCCTTTTCTCCCCTCCCACCACTGCAGTGGTATAATCAAAATTTAAACTACTGTACATGGGCGTAGCTCCCTTGCTATCACTGGAGGTATGCAGACTCATACCAGCAGAAAATATGATCCTTGTACTTTATAGTAGGTTTACTATTTTTCAGTGATTTTTCCCTTGTTTTTAGTGGTTCAAGTTGTTTTCTTGGGACACTATTGTGCTATTTGATATCCTATCATTAATATATATTAGGCTGAAAATAATATTCTACTACCTGCCTTCTTTTCCTTGATTTCTCATCCTGTTGTCCCATCATTGAAACTTTTTATCAGCACTTGAACAAGGGAGAGGAGAAATTATTTTTCACACTGTAAGCCTGTTAGCTTCGTGATGCAGAACAGAGAAAAAGGTTTTGCTTCGTGATTAAAACTAAACGAGATGTGTAGTAATTTCCGTTACCTTTGTTTAACGGAGTGAAGTCTGGTGAAGTCCCTGCATTTGTATTTCTAACTATCTGGCCCTGCGATGCTTGGTGCAGTTTGGGTTGATGCAGACTAGGTGGAGTAAAACTGAGCCTGTAGGGTGAACAGCGCAAGGCTGAGGAAACATGCATGAAAACAGACTGCAGATGGGCGAGATAAACAGGATCCCCAGGCTGTGGCTGAGTAGGCAGGCCTCTTTAATGGCTCTTAGCAACGCCCCTGCTTTGACCCTCCTCATATGTGAGGAAAATCAAATCAATACACTGTTCTTCAAACCACGATGCCGCAGCAGCAGCAGGGCATTGTGGCAGCCTTCGGCTCTTAAATTCATCAACGCTTTTCAATTTGCTGATCTCTGGATATCCATCCCGGCATCTCTGCTGAGGAAGACCCTGACTGCATCTTTAATCGGATTGCTTGAGCTCCCATGTACAATCTTCTTCTTATTAGCAAGTATTAGGTAGGCAATTTTAAAATGCTTTTTGAATTTGCAGGCAGCTTTAATGTTGATCTGAGAACTCTATTGTATTCTCTGTAAACATAGCAGAAGCCTCTCTTTAAAACCTACTCTGTTTTAAATCTTGCTTTTCTTCCGTTTTTGTGGTTGGGCAGGGGGGATTTCTGTTTTTTCCTTCTTTTTTTTTTAAAAAATACATATCTTGTAGCTGATTTGTGCTTTTGGAAAAGGATATTCCCTCGCTGATCCCTCCCCTGTTCTGCAGAACAGCTATAACCAGTGCCATACAGTTACTTTCAGTGTTGATGAACATCTGTTCAACTGTCTAACGTGTAGGGCAGGCTGCTCACTCTTTTATTCTTTAATTTTCCGGTGCGTACTTCAAAGCTGCAAATCAGGACCCTACCCACTAAGTAAGTTCTGCTTTGGTTCCAGAGATGGCTAACAGAGGACCAAGCTATGGCTTAAGCCGAGAAGTTCAGGAAAAGATTGAACAGAAATATGACCCGGAATTAGAGTCCAGGCTGGTGAACTGGATTATTGTACAATGTGGAGAACAGATAGAGCACCCTCCTCCTGGAAGGCAACATTTTCAGACCTGGTTGATGGATGGAACGGTAAGTGTTTTGTCCAATTATATGCTTGCATGTGTTTATATGCACATTGTCCTTATTTTCTGTCTTCATCTAGCTACATTGGTCCAAGCTTATGGCCAGTGCAGAAATATATGTCTTAGCATTTGATTTATTTCCTTTTGACCAGGAATCTTAATCTCCGAAGATAATTATTCTACTTGTGCACTGGGATTAGTACAATACTTATGATTCTTATGAGTCATGCATGTTATATATGAGTGTGACTCATTCCTTCAGCACCTTTTCTCATACAGTTAAATGAGATCTGTTTTAAAATCAGATGTATACTTTTCTCTTTAAGAAATAATCAGTGTTGACAGGGAAGGGTGAAGAGATATAGAAAAATTGAAGGATTGGATTATGTCATAACTGTTTTCTTCTTGGGAATAATACTGTGGCTAAAACATTGTATTCCATTGGTTTATTGAACAACAAGCAGATGCTGCTGTTTGCAGCAGGCTATAAGAATACGCTAATCGTTGAATCTCTGCCAAAATGACTTTAACAATATTTCAATTGACATTGCTTATTTTTTTGGCTCGGGCATGTGGTTCCTTCTCTGTCAGTTGTTATATAACCTTTACCAGTGATTGCTTTGTTTCTAGCAGATTAGGATTTATAAGGTCAGGTTATTGGCATCAGTTAATGAAAGCTTTAATGCATTTCTAATATACTTTGATTATTGTCAACTTCTTTGTTTTTAATTGAAGAAATTACGTCCCTGACAGAAACTGGTCAGGTCAAAAGCATTTTGCAGCATCATTTCTTGTGCAGAAATTGCCTTCTAGTTTGGTGACTGCTTTCTAATTTTGTTTCTGTATTTCTCTCTCAGCTGTTATGCAAGTTAATAAACAGTTTACATCCAAAGGGAAATGAGCCTATTGCAAAGATCTCTGAATCAAAAATGGCTTTCAAGCAGATGGAACAAATTTCTCAGTTCTTAAAAGCTGCTGAAATCTACGGAGTAAGAACAACAGATATTTTCCAGACAGTGGATTTATGGGAAGGTAAAAATAATAAACTGGAAGTCAGCTTGCAGTCTTCATTTTACTTTGCTTTGAAGTATTATAATGGTGCGTTTTGTCTAAGGCATATTCTCTAATGTAATTATCTTTTGTTTCTGTTTGCCTTACCTCATTACACTGCTCTTCCGATGGTACATTATCTCCTCTGAGGGATTTATATTGCCCTGAAGGCATAACGAAGCCGTTCCAAGCTCATGTGTTATCCAAAAGCCCATCATTCTCATAGAAGTCCACAGACCTAATAAAATAAATGTTCTCTATGCTAATTATTTCCAAGTAAATAGCTTCTAATAGCAAATATGGAACCTCCTTATTTTCTGATGACAAGATTTTATTGCAGTTTTCAAATTATAAGCAAAGTTTAAATTAGAGCTATAAAATGCATTCCCAGAGCACGTATGCCTCTGTGGAGCTTTTGAGGGCTCATTTATGACTAGCAAGAAGCAAAACTTGCTGCTAACACTATGTTAGCTGAGCATATCTCTCTAAGGATGCAGTCTTTTTAGAGAGGTCACTATGGCAACAGCAAAAAAAAAAAAATCAGAGTGTCCTTGTGGTTTTGCAGTAACCCAGGTGAAGGCTATCTCCATCCCATGCTCGAAGTGGAAACTGTGTATTCTAGTTCCTGAAGAGCTGAGTCATTTGTGCATTCATGCGGCTGGTTTTGCCCATTTTTGTGGTGATGCATCTCTTCCTGATGCTCTAACCAAATACACTGTATATACCTCCTGCATCTCTCCGGACAAGGTGATGCAAAACGCTTTGTGCGAGGGCTCAAAACAAGGACAGCTGCAGGGTAGTTAAAAGGACAAAAAGCTGCCATGGGAATGAACCAGTAGAAAGAGGAAAGCAATCCACTGAGAAAGCAGGTTTGTGTAGGAACACACATGGAGAAAAAAAAGTGGGGTCTATTTTCACAGACTGTTGGGATACGTGGAAGAGATCACTCTTCCGAAGGACAGTTCGAGGAATGAAAGACTGGGAAGCTGTTTGTGGATAAGTTAGAAGGGAAGGATATACTGACAGATGGAGTTACTGGGATCTGTAATGTTCTCAGGGTGCCAGATTTGCTTGACAAATCCTACCTTTGAGCACAGGGGCAGGATTGTTTCTTCCAGTTCGGTGTTTAGCGTTTCATCCAGTCTACCTTTAAATGTCTTAAATGAAGGGATTTTCACTTCCCTGGAGTAAGACCCTCCCCAGCCTAGCAGGCTGTTGAAAGAGAAGCTCCATCTATCTTGTAAGGGATGATAATAGCTCATTTCAGATGCTGTTCTTTGCAGTCTTTTGCATCTCATAATGGCTTCACACCATGCAAGTGAAAGTAGGGTACATTGATTCTTACGATGAAAAGGACTTGCTTTGAAGACAAAAAGCTCCTAATGATGGTGGCGATCTCCTCATTTCTCTTCTTTTCACTCATCACCTTTTCTCAACAGATGTAAGGAAAAAAGCTAGTAACTTCCAGAGAACAGGAAGTCAAAGCCACACTTGCAACCTAGGAGGGAGACATACAAGACTTTTCTCCACTGTTACATTAGGACTTCCCAAAACTAAACTGTCTCCTCATTTTCCCACTCCCTTTTCATCCCTCCTGCTGCTCATTTCAGTGCTGAGATGAAACAGTATGTCTCTCCAGCAGTGAGTCACTGCAAGCTTTTTGTGTCTAACCATAACCCTGACCTCTAGTATCTGTATTGCTTCAGGGCTGCATCGCCTGAACCTGGATGCATTAGCTGGATAGAAGGCACAGTCTCTTTTTCACTACTTCATAATTACAGCACTCCTACACTTCAGGCCATAACCTCTTTAGAAAGAGATGAGATGTCAATGTATGTTTATAGGGAAAGAAAACTGTGATTGAAAAACAGCTTTTCTCTGACACTAATTGTTTTCTAAGAGCTTTTGCTCTGAAATTCTTAGTAATGATTAATGAAAATGTTTTAGGATGTAATCTGCTGTTGTCTGTTTCCAACTCACGCAGTCCATCTGGTGCATTTTTCTTCATCTTCATCTCTGCAACTTCTTGGTCCAAGAGAAGTGTCACCTCTCTTTTGGTCCTTTCTTACGTAAAGGTACTGTGCTGTGCAGCTTTCCCTAATCCATGCCCGAGATACTATGTTCACTGTTTTTTACAGGTACCTCCCTGGTATATTTCCAGGCAGGCAAGAGGCAGCTGTACCTCTGGGTACTTGTTCAGCCGTTACAAAACAGTAATTCAGGAATACTGTGCAGAGCAGTTCTCCATCTTTGGGTCTGAACTTTCCCCTTTCTGGACCTGGAGAAGGAAGCCTTCCAGCCAAGTTTACTCCAAAGAGAAAGGCTTAGTGTAAGAAGTGAGCAGAGGCCCCTTCCTCCTTGTACAGGCAGTGCCAAGATCCTCTGTGAGGCTGTGCTATTCAAAGCACGCTGCAGAGGACACTGAAGATGCAGAAGAAATGCTGTCAGCGTGGGTCCCTGCAGCGTGATTCAGCGAGGCTGAGGCTGGGGGCCAGGCAGGCAGCCCATGTGGCTGTCAATGAGCAAGTACTGACACTGAGGGAAGGCACTGACTGCAATTTTCTGCAACGCCAGAGTTAAGCCTGGCTTCATTGAATGTGTTATGATCCCTTCTGTCAGGTGGCTGCAGTGTCAGGTGACTTTCTCAGTGGAGATTTAAAAATTTTTCACAGCCCTTTTTATGCTCACCACTGAGCCCCTTGTATCCTTTGCTGGAAGAGGGCAAATGTCACAAGACCACACAGATTTGGGGTCTTCCCTCACCTGCAGCACCCCTCATATGCAGCAAGGGGCTTTGCAAAGCAGGGCTGTGGCCTTGGCTTTGTTTTGTCATGTGGCACTTGTCTCCCACTCGGTCTGTTTTTCCCCTGCAGCGTCTCCCACTCACCACTGACAAATAAAGCAGAGTGGAGTGCAGAGCGTGGGGGGGGGCTGCCAGATGGCTCCGTGAGGCTGATCATCAAATTTGCTACCCATCTTTTGTTTCTTTTTCTTTTTTCTGCGCTTGCCATCGTTATTCAGCTCATTCACTTTTAAATCCTGCTTCACATCCCTCTTCATCCCAGTCAGTCACCGCACTCCTTGTTATACAGGAGGCATCCCAAGGACGTTGTATGTGGCATCTGTTACAGCATATGGTACATCTGCTGTTTCGGGGAGCTCTGAGTGTTTCTGCCTCGCGCTCTTCCATGTGCGCCTGTGTATGTGCGTGTGTGAGATGTCGGCTCTTCAGCTGCCCTTTTAAGCGAGGATCCCGTCTGATGCAGTTTCCGTTAACAAATACAGTAAAACGAGGATTCTGGATGGCTGACAATTTGTTTTCTGAGCAAATGGTCCCCTGCAGATAGGATTGCTATAAACTTTAATAGGCTGTATGACAGCCACAGTTGGAAGCTGCGAGACTTTTTCAGCTTTAGGGTGTTTTCATCACCTCAGCCAGTGTGTTACGCATTTAGGTTTGTATGAACCAAAGCCCTGAGCTGGATCTGCCTATAGTCAGAGTGATGCATAGCATAAACACAAAATGCACAACGCTCGCTTCCCTTTACACTCCAGCTAGTCCGCAGCGATTTTCATTAATATTGTTCCACTGGAGGTATTTCTGAAATCTGTTATTATCATCATGTCTCTAGTATCTCGTGGTTTTTGTGAATTACTTATTTTCCTAAATGAAGAACTTAGAGTCAAAATCAGATCTGTTAACTAGATAAATTATTTTAGGAAATAGGAAGAACTGGAAGGAAGGGAGTGGAGTCATAGAAACACTTATGGAAGGATTTCAGAAGAAGGGAGAGGCAAAAGGCAGATTTTCAACAACTTACCACCTCACACAATTGGAAATACATGCTGCAACTCATTTTTGCTAGACAGTTTTCCAAAAGTTATTGTGTCTGGATTGGGTAATGAGTTAGAGTCTGATATCGTTATGTTCCCTGCCCTTTTTACACCAAGTGACAAAGTGCAGAGGATGAACTAAGAAAAAAGGAGTAATATTAATTTTTAAAAAATTTCTGTGTCCTTTGTTGGTTTTGTTTTGTTTTGTTTTTTTAATTCACTGGAGGAATTGACATAAGATGCTGACCAAAAAGGAAAATTTATTTATTATCCTAATTTTGGAAGGAGAGACAGGAAGAGGGGATACCATTTTTAAAATGCAAACCTCTATTGAAAATGAGCCTTATATTTCAAAGGTGTAAGGTACCCTCTTGGAAACCTGGTGAATTTTCAGCTAGGTGGAAGATGTGCCTCTAAGCAAGTGATAGGCAAGTTCACCCCTCTCAATAGAGGTAGGATAAATTATCCCTTGATAAGCTTTTGTCTCTGTGTTGTTTATGGAAGGAACTTAAAGAACCAGTGATGACCAGATATGCAACTTTTACTTGGCTAAAGATGAGATTAGCCCTGACTTTTTGAAATGAGGAATAAACTGAGATAACAGGGAGGGAGGAAGTGGAAGAATAGCAGACTGGATGGCAGGAACCAAAAGTATGAAACTTCAGAGCATCAGTGTTTGGCAGCCTGAGAAAGGAAGCCTGTAGGAAGGATCTGGGAGGTGATTTGATAGGTAAATCAGGAAGGACTGATGTGCGTTATCCACACAGGACCTCTCCAGGACTGCCATGAGCTCTGTTAGTACAGGCACTGTCTGGAAATGCCAGGGGTTAGATGGTGGGACCAGTCCTACCAGTTTACAGGTGAAGAAACTGAGACACAGCACAGTTGTTGACCACACTGTTCTCCTTCAGCCACTGAGCACGTTACTGTTCTTTGTCTGCCAAAGTCACCTCTTCTTAGGAGAAAATTTTGCCAAAAGGATTGTCTAGAAGGACTTAAAATAGCATGGGGTGAGGCACTAAAATAGCCAGAGGCCTGGAAACCTGGAAATGTCTGATTTGTTAAGTTTTGCTTTAACGTCCCTATGATGACTTTTAATAAGCTCTTGCATGTCAGTACCTCCGTTTCAGCAACTGTAGAATAGCACTTATAATGCTATTAATGCACTTTTTCAGGGGAGCTGAAGGAATTAGTTAATACATTGGATAAAAGTGTTTATCAGTGTGCTAAGCTCTTTGTTGTGCAAGGAAATTATATTAATTTCACTGTCTGGCTTTCTAGGGAAGGACATGGCAGCAGTGCAGAGAACCTTAATGGCTCTAGGCAGTTTGGCTGTCACCAAGGACGATGGCTGCTACAAAGGGGATCCGTCCTGGTTTCACAGGTAAAGTCCAAAGCGCAGCTGCTCAGAGCTGTCTTCCTGGGAAGCTGGTAATATCCTCTGCCTTTAGGTTTTAAGGAAAGTTATTGGGAAAGAAAGGGAAGAATCTTTCCAAAGTTTCCATGTAATGGAAAAGTTTTCTCTCCAGAGTCTAGAGGAGGGAAGCAAATACTCAACCAGGCAGCGACATTTTCTACGCTTCACTAGTTCCCAGCTTTATCAGCGTCACTGCTAGGCCCACCTCTTACCATACCTTGTTGGCCTGAAGTTACAGCAGGGCTGCTGGGGAGGAGCCCTGTGGGAGCTGTGTAGCGCAGCCATGCTGCTGCCTTTTCTTACGTGGCTCCTCTCACCCCACCTGCCCCATCCCTCCTGCCCCAGAGCTGGTACCAGGACTAAGGGTGCATTGCCCATGGCTCTGATTTCCTCCTGGAGGCACCCCTTTTCAACGAGGCTGTTCTAGGCTGTGTTGGTGTGGATGTGCGTGCATGCATGGGGACCTTACTGGTAGTGCAAACAGGGAGGAGTGCAGCATCCTGCTCCAAGTGCCTTTGTAGCATCTCCATCGTGCTGCCTGAGGGGCACACGCTGATCACAGAAGAAAAGACGTAATTTTCTTGTCCACTGACGTTATCCCTGGCTCTTACTCCCTAGAAGGAGTGCAACGATACTTGGGAAATTCAGCCACCAGTTTTGATGACATTAATCTATTTAGCAGCTTTAGCTAATCCTCTGTATCCATTTATGAAGAAAAGGGAAGAAAACTGGCAGCAGCCATGCAGATAGGTGTGTCCTAAGAGTAACTGGCAGGAAAAGTGTACTTTTGCCTCACGTCGGACAACGGACAGAAAGACTAAGGAAGACAAGGCTGTAATAGATGTCAGCAAACCCCCATATAGTGACCCCCTTACTGAACAAAGAGAAGGCATGAAGCCTCTTTCCTTTTTTCATCAAACCAAAAATGATTTAATTTCCTAGTCATCTTTTTTCCCGGGGAGTACTACTTATCTGTGAAGAATTCTCTGGCTTGGCAAAGCTGTTTATTTGCTCTAAAACTCCATTTGTTTTGGCTAGGGAGCCTGAGAAGCAGGGACAGGAAGAAAAGGAAATCGTCCCACAGTTAGCCCTCCTGCCCCACAGGAGAGTCTGCCATCCATTTCTCATGCTGAAATGTCTGAGGCATCTTAGCAAAGAGAGTGCTGGCTGCTCATCTTTGGTTTCCTTGAATTTTCTGATGTCTAGGTGAGGGTCAGCAAAAGCAAAGCAAACTTCACTTGGTTTGTCTTAAACCTTGAGCTGGTTTAACTGAGGCTAAGGGAGATATAAATTTTAGGTGAGTGAGTGCAAACTCCTATGCATTTTTTATATGAAATTAGTTCAAATTAACTTAATACAGTCCACAAAGAGATTTGTATTTATTGAATATAATTGGGTTTAAAACTCAAATCCAGTTACATGCTTTAATATAAACCAGACATGAAATCACTATGGCCCAGACAGGATTATTTGTTTTATGTAACTAAAACAAAGCCCTACACAGAAAAATTAATTTTCATCTGGACTCCTAATTGTGGGTGGGAACAGTTTTCATTGGCATTAACAAAGATGTGATCACCTCCCTTCTCCCCCAGCTGTCTGTCCTGCCCATACTGTTTGGATAGTCAATCCGTATCTGTTGCAGCCCCTGAAATACCGCTTTGTAGACACTGCCTTAAGCAAAACTGATGTTATTTCTATAAGGAAATAACATATGGCAGATCAGGAGCTGTCTTCTGAGTAGCTTACCCATCCATTCAGGCAGATCAAGCCCCCTCACTGCCACCCAGCGTTAGTCATGAGTCAGGGCTTTCAGGCTGATTCTTAATCGCCTTAAGTTAAATTGAAAGAAGTCATGATTAAATGGAGTAAGAGTATCCATGCAGGGATCTACAGTGATTAAGATACCCCCAAACTTGAGCTAAGTGGTTTAACTTTCCATTGCTGGTGTCCCTCATTCCCAGTCCCACCAGGCCTGATTCCCCCCTCCTCGCATACCCTAGCGAGGTTCATGGATCCATAGCTGCTTGTTATCAGCAAACCGTGTAAGACCATCATGTACTAAACATGGTGCTTATGATGGTAAAATAAAACACTATAAGATCCAAACTGTATATGTAATCAACTTTTATTAGCATATCCAGAGTTCCCTTTAGTCTCTCTTTTTATTTCTTCTTTGCAGTTCTCATTTTTTTCCTGTTCATAGTTCCATTTCGAATTTCTGTGGAATTACTCCACAGCACAGCTGAAAATTCCAGGAGGAGAAAGAAAAAAATAATAGAATGTGTTCCTGGGATTTTAATTAAAATAAAGGCAGACACAGTGAACCTGAGATTCAATTAGGTAATAGGAGTAGTTCTAAAAACATCCTCTAGTGGAGATCCTGGCAGCAGTTCGGTGCCGTGTATGGATTCTGGAAAAGAAATTAAGCAGCAGTGAGAGGGGGTTGCTTTCTGAGGCACCCGCAGTTCTGCGTGCCTCTCTCCAAAACAGCATGTTTTATGGCAAGAGCTGTGGGGTCTGAGAGTCTGTGATGGGCTTTATAAGCCCTCTTACTAGTCTAATACAGTAACGCTGGAGACCCATTCTGAAAAATGACAGGTCAGTACTGTTTTTCTGTGGATCTTTCTCACCTTTTTGCCTTGCTGGGCTTTCATACAGACGTGGGTTCTTCTCCTGCAATGTCCTGAACACCCTGAGCCTAGCAAGGAATTTAAGTGCTTTTTTGGACTCGAGCCAGGGTGCTTAGCACAGAACAGAATCAGACCCTCACAGAGAGGATCATGTTGATGGTTTTCAATCACAGCGGGCACCTAATCGAGCATTCTCATCTAGTGGTGGGGTGGAGAGAAAAAGGGAGTTGTAACACAATGCCGTATTGCAGGGTAACCTGATGCCGGGACAGACAGACACAGCAGGGAGAAAGATTGCACCTGGGTAGGAGTAGAGTCTGGTTGACTGAAAGCCTCCCTCAGTCTGGGGCTCTGCCGATTCGTACGGCTTATCTGGCAGCAGCAGACTGATCCTTCTCCCTTGTAAATGACTTGTTTTCCCCACCGCTTATAAATGAAAGATTAATCCAAGATGAACAGTTTCTAGCAAGGCAGCTGAATACAAAGTTCCGTGCTACTCAACCGCCACTTTGGCCCTCAGTGCTGTTTTCAAGGAAAAGAGGCTCCTTTTAAACTCCAACAAAGGTTCATTGATCCAAAGGGCTTTTGAGACCAGGGATGCCGAACAAAGTGGTCAGCATGTTTTGACAGAAGATGAAGAACTGACATACAGTTAGGACACAGGTGCAAAGGGCAAAGTCTATCGCTTAGAGGAGAGAGATCTGGAAATGGCAACAGAGCAACTGTTCTGTCCTGCAGCAACCATCGTCCTCTCTGTGAAAATGAGCAAGTCACTTCTCTGTCCCATTGTTTCTCCAGATACATTCAGCTCTTATTTACTCCACTGAGTTAAATTATACCAATTTGTACTGTTACTCTAGATGGTTATCAACTTGTAGTGCAGCACAGGTAAGTGTCTCATAGTTCAGATCCCATGGACTACAGCTGTTAAGAGCTATAGGGCTTCACACAAATTAACCCTATCATGAGTGTTATATACAGCACTACATAAATATTTTACCTGTCATAGCTGCTGGGGAAGTCCCTTGGGGTTCTGGAGTAAGTGCTACAGTGAAAGTCTGAAGTGTTGTAGGTTTGACTAGAGCATTGCTTCTAACTGCAGGAAAGCCATTAGCCCAGCCAGCATTGTCCAGCCCATGGGGTGGTGCAAATGAAATATTGCATTACAAGGGGGAATGTCTGTTAACATGAGCCAATTCCAGATTGCTTTTCATGATCTTCTGGGCATATGCAGAATGACGGTATGTCTGTACATTGCTTTTTTGGGTGTATCTGGACAGGAAAGCACAGCAGAATCGACGAGGATTTTCAGAAGAGCAGCTTCGTCAGGGACAGAACGTTATAGGCCTTCAGATGGGCAGCAACAAAGGAGCATCGCAGTCGGGTATGACAGGCTATGGGATGCCAAGGCAGATTATCTAAATGCATCGTTGTCTGTAGAGAAAACACTCCTTCTGCAGCATGGTCTGTTAAAAAAAAAAAAAAAAAGGAAAAAGGAAAAAAAAAAGCTCATTAGTTCCCTTTCTGCCTGGTTTTTAATAGTTAGCTCTCTCTAAGGTTTGGGGTATTTTTTGTTTGGTTTGTTTTATTTGCAGCTGCCAGAGTTCATCTAGGAACTTGGGTTTTCATGGTGGTGTGTGTCAGTTCACAGCACGTACGCACTGCTGCCTCCTACTTTTCACTTCTGAACTATGCAAAGACAATTATTCTGTATTAATTTATTTGCAAAGTGTTATCTTCCATATTTGTCTCACACCGCACTTGTATTTCAACCAGTAATCTCGTTCTTCAATTCAGTGATGATATTGTTTGACCTAAGAATAAAGACAAATTAAAGACACCTCTTAGACTCGTTATTTAATGGACATAAAAGCAATTAAGACCAATGACCGCATGGTACAGTGCTGAGGAGTTAAATGTTTTAAATGGTTGATCTGTCTCATCTCTAACCCAGAGCCCTCTCTGAGTGACTCTTTGCTGTAGTGTTCACAGTGTATGTTACGTGTTCAATTTAGTGTTAGTCAAAAGGCACACCCAACGTATTTTCCTAAAAAGAAGAGAAGATGTATTATCCATTGAGTCTGACTCATGTAGTCCCACCCAATTTAGCTCGGATTTCCCTTGACCTAGTGTGCTGGGTTGACTGCAGCTGGCAAACTTGTGGATCGAGATAAAATCAGTTTAATAGGGAAAGCCAAAGCTGTGAAAACAAAGGAAAATAAGGAATTAATTCACTACTTCCCATTGGCAGGCAGACATTTAGCTGCTTCCTGGAAAGCAGGGCCTCAGTATGCATGGCATTACCGTAGACATATCCCCTTCCTCCTCCTTTTCCCTGAGCTTTTGTTGCTGACCACAACACCGTGTGTATGGAATATCCCTTTGGTCAGTTGGGGTCAGCCATCCCAGCTGTGTCCCCTCCCAGCTTCTTGCCCACCCCCAGCTGTGGGGACAGAATGAGAAAAGGAGAAGAAGTTGACACTGTGCAGGCACTGTTTAGCAATAGCCACCGCACTAGTGCGTTGTCAATGCTGCTTTAGTCACAAATCTAAAGCACAGCTCCCTCCAAGCTGCTGGGGAGAAGGTTACGTCCATCCCAGCCAGACCCAGCACACCCAGCAGCAGGTCAGTCTTCAAACTCAGGGAATTCTTCACCATGAAAGGACTGTCTGTCAGACAGAGATGAGAACAGGCTATACCTTCTGATAGTTGATGTTACATCAAAACGCTGCAAAACAAGCTGTGTTTTAAATGCAAAGGAAGAAATAGAAGAAATGTGCCAGAAAGCTTCTGACCTGGAAAGTGCCCTTGGTTCAAATTTAAATAATCTGTTATGCTCACCTGTGATGGGCTGTAAAGGTGGCTGGTAGTTCATTTTGGCAGTTTGCTGGAGAGTCGATAGAAGAACTGCTTGCTGGCATAGTCATCTGGCCGCAGAAGCGTACCAGAGCAGGTTCATCAGCTAGTCAGTGCAGGTTGCCTGATGGCTGCATGGCACGTACACTTCGGAGATGCACACTATTTTCTCCACAGAGTTTTCTTCTTGTTGTTACCTATCTCTGCGGGCTTCACTTGCAAAGCCCAATCACTTCTTCCCAACGGGCAAGTAGGAAGGAAATGTGGTAATTGAACTCTGTGGGCTTTTTTTTTTTTTTTTTTTAAATTTCATGACAGACTTCCAGGAAGGCCTGAAAACATAATATCTGGGTAGGTAACAAAAGAAGGGCAATCTGTTCTGACAGCTGTCTGAGAGCCTACATACACTGGTAGGGGTGACTTCTGTCTGAGTCAGAACCTAGTGACACATGGTGGCAGCTGGTTGTCCACTAAGTAGCTCTGGAGCCAGCGACACACAGATTGGCGTGGCTTCCAAAGTTTCTGCCACTGAATAAACTGAAGGGACGATTCCCCTAGCTCAGATGAATCTCTGTCCTCCCTGTTGGGATGGGAATAACACCTCCCCACTTCAGTCAAGCTTTGCTGAAGCACCGTGGAGCACAGCAAGCGAGAAGAGATGTAAAGGTCACGCTACACGGTTGGGGCTGAGGGGATCTGTAGCAGCCGCCACTGAAAAGGTCCTGCCCCCACTTGTATCTCCTCTTAGACCTGCCAGGGCATCTTGGCTCCTCCACTGTGCTCTTGTCAAGCACTTTTTTTGTGTTCACTACCTGTTTAGGGCTATTCTTCTGTTATGTAGGTGAATTAGCTCAGCAGAGGATCAGATGACCACATCAGATGGTGCATCTGGGGTAGGAGCTCACCTTTCAGCTGTGGTGGGGCATTAGATCAGTGCAAAGTATAACACATGACTTCCCCCCCCTTAGATATTACATTAGGTGTAACATGAAGAAAATAGCAATTTTTCTTTTTAAAAGAAGAAAATCTGGGATGGTGGCAAGACAAATGACTGCCATCAGAAATTTCACCTTTGTGAGAATGAACAACAGCCATCTTCCTCTAACAGAAAGTCACAGCCAGAGCAGATAAGATGGCTGGGTGAGAGGAGCTGGAAGAACTGCCTTGCAGGTAAGAGATCTGAGAGGATCTGCCTGCATCACCTGCCCTCCTTCTCTGTCAAATGTTCTCCTTGACCTTACAGCCAGCAGAGAGGCTCTGGGCAAATTCAGGTCCTAGCCGTTAGCCCAGCTGACTCAGAAGAGCAGGCAGACCAGCGGTCCATCTAGCCCAAAGCCCAGCGCTCTGCCTCTGGCAGTGGCAAAAGAAGAGGCTACTTGGAAAGAGCACTTGAGCCCGGCTGCTTTCTGTGGTCCTTGCCCTTCCTGCTCCATCAGCATCTGCGACTGTTGCAACAGGGCACATCCCAGCAGAAAGATCATGCTCCAGTTAAATGTTCTTTCATCAAAGCTACATTACCTAATTAAATGTGCTTTCATCAGGTTTAGCATTCTAACAGCTTCACTGAAGTTAGAGAAAATGTTGTGTGCTTGCATAGAAAAAAAAAAAAACAAAACCCCAAAAAACCAACCAAACAAAAACCCACACCAACCTGGTAATTTTAACAAACCGTATTAGCGACAACAGCTAAGTGCTCCAGGAAAGAAAATCTATACCCTGTGGCTGCAGAGACAGGACCTGTTTACTGTGGGAACAACAACAAGAAGAAAGACTAATCCCCAGGATCTTACCTTTGGTAACCCCTCCCCAAGCTCACAACACATGCTTTCGTTACCTTAAACCATCAAACTAAGATAGCTGTTAATATCTGGCAGAAGATGATGCAAAGTATACTTTATTCTGTGGGTTAACCTTGTCCTTCCATATTCTCTTATGATGGATAAGGAAATATTAATGTTATTATTAATTAAATATTAACATGCTCTGGCCTACTAATGTCCTCCTGTTAAAACATCCTTACTGCCAAGTTTAGAAACATCTTAAGCTAAGAAGTAAATTAATATAGTACCAGGCTAATTTAGTAACCAACTTAGCAGGAAACATTGTCACTTTTCTTATACTAACAATAAACCTTCGGAAGTTTGCTTCTACTGCATCAAAGCCACTTAGGCAGGTCTCCCAGAAGCCTTATTAATTTCTATGACAACCTTCTGCTTTGTTACTAGTAAAAGCCTTGCTATATGTTAGAATAGAGACATACAGGAGCTTTTAATAAGTACTGGAGGGTATGGTTTAACTGCGTGCTTTGGAGGGGGTGTGCGTGTGTTTCCGCACTTAGCTACTGGGCTCTCGAATGCTTAGGGGAGGGTTCCCTCCGCAGATGATGAACAACGTTTCACTTAAGGCTGTGGACTCAGTTTGACAGCAAGTACGAGCTAAGGTAAGACCCCTCATGTGCTGCCTCTAACCCTTCTTGAAGCCTGGCTGTGATTTGGTCAGCTATCCCACCTTAAAACCAAAATAAAATGTTTTTGTGAGAAAGTGCTCTAAATACCCTCCCCCCCTCAACAGCTGTACCAGAGCAAGCCCCATCATAGCAGGCTGTACCAGAAACACCTTAACCATTGCAGCCCTTATCCTTCAGTTTGCTCGGGGCCATAGAACAGTGAATGACTTTTATCTGCTTTCCTGAAAGTTTTGAGACCATGAGCTCATTATGGACAATTGCTTAGGGGGTTTTTGTTGTTTTTGTTTTGTTTTGGTTTTGTTTTTTCTTACAGTAAGGTAGCATCTAATAGTCTTCTGAAAGGATGCTTAATAGGTGTGTGAGTGAGGAAGAAACACATACATGAGCGTGGGATCCAAGTTTATCCCCATTTATAAGGAGAGCAGAAAGAAAACTCAGTGAATGGAAAGTCAATGGTAAGTTCAGCCAGTTCAATTAAGCTGGAGCTTGAGGACTATTAGCCTAACATAACAGGACATGTTTTAAATAAAAACTAATGAGTGTGAACGGCACAAAGAGGCTTCGCTCTTCAGTAAATCACTTTGCAGCATGCCCCTGCCAAACAGCATCCCCGGTGCTCAGTGGGGGTGCGAGGAGAAGGTGCTGCTGGCAGCAACGGGCGCCAGCCGACCCTTCCCTTCCACCTGCGAGCTGCCCTCGTGGGCTGTTTGCACTCCAGCCGCAGAGCATTCAGACAGAGCTCACTTGTTTTTCTAACTCCGTAGGCCAAACCAGAGCCACCAGGGAGGAAGGGTGGGGACTCAGGATGTCAGAGGTTCATTTCTGTGTCTGTAATTGATTGCATTTGGCTCTGGCTGCATTGTTTGGATTTGCCCCGTTTCTCTTTTATGAAAGCAGGGCTAATACTCACTTAATAGTGATGGCTTGAACAGCTCAGGCATTAATAGGATCAGTGATACGGTAATGTCTCCTAATTAGAAATAAGCTTTAAATGTGTCGAGAAAGGAAGTGAGCACCTCCAGATTAAAGAAATTCAGCCATTTACGCTAAGTCCGTTCTGCGACTGCCGTGGTAGCTCCTGAGCAGGGAGGGAGAGGCTGCAGGTGAGTGTGCGTACACAGCCCCCCCTCCAGCTATTTTGTCTTCTATAAACTTAAAAAGAAACAGAAAAGCTGATTTTGTAATGCACGCGTAAGCTACTAAGGCAAACGATCCGTGACACCCTAAATTTCAGGTGATCCCTAAAGAGGCAGGGGGAGGAACAGACATTTTTGTCGGCACGTGTTTTTCACACAGTATGCTCTTGACTGGAAACACGTGTTTTCCCTCTCTGCGGGCCTTGCAGTCCTGCAGCAAAGGCGAGTGACATGGGCATGAAGACAGCACAAGCGACTTCTAGGAAAACATGCATAGGCTGCCGCCTCTCACCACTCTAACAAACAGATTAACCCATTTAAACTTCGCTGAGGTTTTTCTTCCCACCTGAATCTCCAAAATATCAACACCACAGTTCTCTGACTAAGCTCAAGCAATAGAAAACCATGAGGTAAAATGGGAGGGGGGATGAAAAAAAAGATATTAGCTTATTACTATAGGGGGAAAATCACAGCCTTGGATGGAAGGAAATTTTTCTGCTCTCATCTTGCAGCATTCATGTAACAGCACAGCGCACGATGCTGTGACATTCAAGTAAAGTTATAATGTCATTTCTCAGATGCAGAAATACAGTTGCCTGTAGTCCTATTTGATTTATAAAGGAAATTAGAGACGTGACCTTTCTCCCTAATGAAATTTCTGTTAAATGGCTCGCTTTGGTAGAAATGTTACTCCGTTATTGGGCAGGAGTAAATCCTATGCTCCAGCGAGTCAGTGCTCTGCAGACCGTGCAGCAGGGTTAATGCTTGTGTCTGGGTTCACAAGAAGCGATGTCAAGGAACGCAGGAGCAGGCTCAGCTCTGCTCTGGTCCGAGGATCTGCAGGGCCAGGGTCACCTGGCGAGAGGAGAGGCAGCACTAGAGGGAAGGAGCAGCCATCCCCAGGCACGTGGCTTGCAGGGGCTCGAAGCAGCGCAGCGTGTCTGAGGCAGACCGATGACAGCTGGGTATTTCCAAACTGGATTATAAGAAAGGATATGCGTTGTCATCATGTCAATAAAAATGTGAGGTGGGTGAAGGCTTTTGTGTTTGCACAAAAATCAGCTAAATGTTCTGTTTCTCTCATTTCTTGTGAAGGCACGGAAAAAGAGAATGACAAAAATGAGCAGGGCTCGTTTTTAAGAGCAGGTTTTGCATTAGTGTCGTTATGAGTCAACATTTCACACTAAGTTTCTTTGTATTAGCTCCCACACATAATGTAGATGGAAGCTCTGCTGCTTCCAGGTCCTTCCAACACACAACCCAAGAGATGTTGTTTTGATCAGGTTCTTAAAGATGCTGGAGGGCCTTCTCCACCCATGGATGTGCCTTAACACCTCCAGAGCTGCTGAGCACCGGACCTGGTCTTTGTGGGTTTGGCCCTTGCTAAAAGGGGGAAAAAACCCACTTCCCCATCTCGCAGGAAAACAGTCACAACGGACACCAGGTCTGGCTTTAAAGTGCTGGGATACCATGGCAACATTGGTTTTCCAAGTGGATAGAAAAGCTTTTGCTGCAAGGAAGAAAAATCAATACTTCAGGTAACGGTTTGGAAGGTGCAAGTGGAATATCAAGGGAATCTGTGCATGTGCCAGGAGCGATCATCACCTGGCATCCTCTGGAGCGACCATTTTCCCTTATCTGCCATGACAGTTCAGATGAGTCAAACACTGTGCCACCATTCTGGTGGTGGTGTTAAATTAAAGCAGCATTTCTTGGATTCCCCCTACGTCAGAAGGGTGTTTAGGAAGATGGGCTACAGCTGGGTCCCCACACAAGTAGCAGCTGGAGAAGTTTTTTCTACTTAAAAGCAAGAGTTTGAGCTTTAGACAGGTGGATTTGGTTGGTAGATTGCATGAAGGAACTGCAGTTAAAGGTCTGGGCCTCCCCAGAGGAGGGACAAGATGGGGGTAAATAAAATTCAGGCTTGTGTGTGTACAATGAAGTGTCCTTGGTGTTCCTGCTGTGGGAGCTTTTGGTCTGAGGCAGTGTCCCTAAAGTGGCTCAGCGCTGGCAGGAGCTGTTGGGAACAGAGCAAAGCAGCTGTTAATCCTTCTTGGCTGTTTGTTGTTGAGCGCGTTTTATTGCTGGATGTTGATGGAGCCATCGTTAATCGGGGCAGCGTGGCCGCGGTTGAAAGCGAAGCGTGTAGGAGCGCGGCTGTGCGAAGGCGCCCGTCTCCTGAGCGCGTGTGGCCCTTGCGGGAGCTGCTGGGGGCAGGGGGCGGCTGGCTCGCCTGCAAAAGGCTCCGCCGCTGAGGTGCACTGGCTGCCACCACCAAGGTCGATGTAGGGAGTTTTAAGGAATGGACCTGCAGTTCCTGAGTCCTGGGAATGATTTTTCAGACTCCGGTGTGCTCAGTTTAGTTCTCCACTGTTTGTATCAGAGATCTGCTCTTTAGGTGTTCTTAATGTAATTAAAAAGCATTTGTGCTCGGGTCTCAAAAGGAGACCCACTGAAATCCTAGTGTGTGTTTTGTTAGGGATTTACTCAGCCCTGGAGGTCTTGCTGAAAAACAAAAGTTATTTTCTCTTCCTGCTGTGAAATGTTTAATCATGTGAATCCTTCCCCCAGAAGCTTTACCAAAATCTAAGCTGTTTTATAAGGTGCCAAATATAATGGCTAGAATAGATATGATTTTAATTTTTTGTGTATTAATAAGTCAAGCTATTGCCATAACCTTTCATGAGAGAATACGAAGTATTATTTGAAGGTGATTGCTGTGGTGGGTTTCTGTGTTTTCTGAATGTGAAACACCTGTAACCAGTTGAGTCAAAATAAGTAGGAAAAAAAAATACAGTGGATTTGTAGTAATTGGCTATTTTTCTTTTTCCCTATTACTTCTATGTCTTTTTCTCTTTCTTTTTATATACTTGGTGTAGGAGGAGGAGGATCGAAAGGAAAATTATTGTTTACAGCCAGATTCAGCCGTCTCTGTATTCTGTAAAATGAATCCATGAATGATTAAACAGTTTTTGTGCTGTTTGCTTTTGAAGTGGGAGTTGTGAAATAAAAGCAAGCCGTAGCACTGCAGTGTCACTGAAGCAGGCTGCGTGAGTGAACCTCACGTTGGCAGAGTATGTTCTGTATTTAAAATGTCTGTCTCCATGTAATATGATGAATCCCTTAAGAGCTACCTTCTGCAGTTGCTCTGTGAATTGCACTCCCACTGGAGTCAAGTACATCCAGGCAAATTGGATTATTAGCTGGAGATAAATGGGCCCAGGGAGCACTTAACTGAAGGAGTGATGATGCTCATGCCCTTCAACTAAGTATAAACGCTGCCTCTTACAAAAGCGGGAGGTACGGAAGAATGAGATTTCAGTTCTGAACACTGCTTTCTTTAAGAGGCTGTGTACTAGCTGTAAGGGGATGAATCATAAACCTTAGCGTTCATCTAGAATGAATCGTTAGTTTTGAAGACAATGAGTTTCGAAAATGTTACCTTCTTTGTAATAATTTTGAAATAAAAGGAGTGATTTAGTTTTCTGTGTAGGACAACCTTCTTAAAATGATGTTTGTTTAATCTGGGCTGTAGGTATAACATGTGTGATTAAGGCCAGCTGAGCACAGTTAGAGTGCTTTAAACTACAAACCCTTTCCTTGCAGTGATATTTTTAGAGTGTTAGAATTGGAAAATGGAGGCTGGAAACAGCTGGATTTCTTTGTTCACTTGCAACGTCATGGTGGTGAGATGTGAGCCCCAAACAAAGTGCTGTGTGGTCAGCAAAGTCTACAAGGGACTGAACTGCAGTGGTCGTGACATTAGGTCATAACAGTGGCATTAGGTAGGGGATGATGCATGCAACTCCCTGTAATGGGCAGAGAAAACAAAGGTATTTTTTTTGATTCCTGGACTCCTTATTTAAACCTGAAAAGAGGGATGGGAGGGAAATACGGTCTGATAGAAAAGAAAAACTAAAAGCAAAGACTTCCTACCTGCTACCGACTTGCCTGTTTTGTAGATGTGATGGGTCTTCAGGAAAAAACGCAGATGAGAAAGTAAATGGCTTAGAACACTAGCTAGATGACCAGCTTGAAAATAACCCATGAAATCAAGGGAAAGATGGACAGAATAAAAGGTGTTTTCAGAAAAATACTAGAGTGGAAGGGATCCTGAGGAGGGGGAACCAGCTGCTCTATTAGAAAAAGGAGGATCCCCCTCGTTTGGGAGAAGATGAATGACCTCTACAAATGGAAACATAAACCAGTCAGACTTAACGTCATCAATATCACTACTTCTGTCACCAAGGGTCACAGATTTTAATTGTCCCTCTGGTCTATGTTTGTATATTTTCAGTTAACATTGCTAATTTAAAACCTATATATAGCAAATGAAGGTGAAAGTCCTGTCATCTTGGCTGGGAAAGAGGAAAGGCGGATCTTTATTCGCATTAGTAGGAAGTTGTTCATAGCAGAGACCGATAATGTACGTTGCTTAAAGAGAACTGGCATTTGCTTGTTTACTTGGCTGTCTAAAAATAAGACTGAATGCACAGCAAAACGCACACGTTCTCTCCAGAACCCAACCTCTGCGCAGGCAAAGCTGCTGCTCTGGGATAAGCTGTTCTCCTGTCCGGCGGGAGCTACTCATCTGAAGAAACAAAAGACAGTGTTCCCACTAGAAGTCTTTATTCTGAGATGGATGAGTGTCTGTCTATCAAAAGGAAACCAGGTCCTCCAAAAGAACAGGAATTTTTTTTTAAACTGTTTTGCTCCTTGGAGTGAGGAAAATTAACTCCAAAAATAGCTCTTTATAGAACATTACTTAGAGCTGGGCACTTGTAACTACACTTTGTCCTTTGAGATAAAGGCTGCGGCTATTGCTGTTTTACAGAATGAATCACGTTTCCTCCCTCGGGATTCATTACAAATGCAAAGCTCTTCTGAGACTTATCGTGGTGTTTGGGAGTCCTTTAAAATCCTCAGGAGGAAGGCTGCATTGAAATGCAATGTATTACGAAGACTCATTGAAAAATGCAATTTCTATAACCCGTTTAAACCATAGGATCATGTTGTACATACAGTTTTCCCCTGTGGCCATGGCAGTAAGAACTCGTAGGAGGGTGGCTCTGCCAGCATCTCAGATGATCCTAAATTAGCTCTTCCCTCCTTTTGACTCAGACTCCCCATGGTGTTTCACTATCTCGCCTGCTAAAATAAATCCACTACAAGTCAGGACAGGCAAAAGATAGGAAGACAACCAGCCAGCGTGGAAGCGGATATAGGGAGCTCCCTGTGCCTGGAGGTCAAGGCACACAGAGGTTGAGCTCTCCTCTCTTACACGGAGGAAGTGCAGGGTTTCGGCAGGCTCTGACGTTACTGTACACAAAGGATTTAGCGTGGGGATCTCATCCCGTGCTTTCCAGGCAACAAAGGATACTGAAATTTCACTGCAGTATGCAAGTGCAGCTTATGTGACCAGCTATTACTAGGCACTGTACTTGTACGTGTGTGATCAGCTTCGGTTTGCTGTGATACCCTTAAGTACTGATCCTTAAACAAATCTCAGGTGGCTTCTCCAGTTTGGCAAATTGCTGATCAGACTGATTTCTCCAATGCTGTTGATCAGCTTCATTTTATGTTTCAGTGAGGTGATTTGGTCTAACATTGGGAGAGTTGAACATGCCTGAAAGAATATGGAGTAGGGCCTCCTTGTGGAAAAAAATACAGCATTTAAATTCCAGATAAAGCTTTTGTCCACAGAGCTGGCTCAAGTGGTGTTGCTGTGAGATGTTATCCAGTTCCATCAGACAACATGATGGTGCTGGAGGAAGGTTCACAAGCTCTTTGAGCTGAGGCTGTATGGAGATCCGAGGGCTGGAAAGGGTGCTTCTCTCTGCTGAACTTCCACACAGCAGACACAAAGGCCAAGAACAAAACAAAAAAAGCCCTCAGCTGTAGTTCAAACTATGGTAACATTTTGTTGTTGTTTGTTTTTTTTAGTCAGGGCCTTGTGATGACATTGCAAACAGAGCAGGCAGGGCTGTAGCTCTCTACTGTTAACAGCTCTTCAGTTCTTGCAGTTTCATTATGTGGTAGTGAATGCATAAGGACACTGCCATATCCAACCTTTTGAAGTCCTGCTGCTCTAACTGACCTACAAACAACAATCTCTGTAATGCAGAACCTAGAAACAGGCAGGAGAAACAAATGCAGCTTATGTGGATCACAGTAACAAGTTTTATATTTAGACTTTCATTTTTGTTTCCATCAGTCCAGATCCTTTTAACTTCTGCCTGTTATTTCATTTCACTTAGCCCAGGGGCATGAGCAGATATTCAAGCTGGTGATCAACCCTTAATGAAGATTAGTGTCCCTGCAGCTGAGATAGAGCAGTTGCCTGCAAGTACTCAAAGATGTCAAGGTCAGAGGGGACTGTGGTGACCTAGCAAGAACATCAGGAGCATCTCTGGAAAAAAAAGTTTGAACAGGGGACCGTGCAAGTTGGTGAACAGGAGTCAGTGTAATTCTTGGTCAGTTGTATTCATGGTTAACAGCCCTCACTACTGGTTCATCTCGACTGGTTTGTCTGTGCTTGTGCATGGTTTTTATTCTGAATGCCAGATTTTCTTTGTAAGTTATTTAGTTGCACTGCTCTGCTTCTGCTGGCACTTAAAATTTACTTTGCCTTGGTGAGGAGCCTGCCAATAAGAGCTATGCAATTCAAACACTAAAAATACCTTTGTTTAAACTTTTCCTTGTCAAATTAACTGGCCTAACTTCCTGGTGTCCCTCCCTGTCAAGTATGTTTTTTCAGTTCCTGAATTAACCTCTGCAGGTCTTTTGGGTAATCTACTTAACCAAAAGTTTTGGTGGGTGAGGGATGACAACAGCAATGTCAGTCCCTTCTGGGGGGTGGAATGTCAAGCTGCCCCATAACCCCTGAACAAAGAAACCTCAAATTCACCAGACAATGAAAAAGCTTGTTTAACGCTTGGAAGTGCAAATAATCTAACTGTTTAATAGCAGGTTAATTCAAGTTACTTGCTTTAAAAACAAAAACTAAAAAAACCCCCAAACAAACAAACAAACCCCCAAAAAACCCAAACCTGTTCTGCTCCTTAACAGTTTAAAGTTGTATATGCTTGCTGTAGTCTGTCACTGCCTGGATGACAACATCACAGGACTCTGAGGCCTGACAGAGTAGGGGTAACAGTGGCACAGGTGGCCTGAATGCTCTGCTGGAGTCTTTCAGCTGGAAGTAATGAAGGCAGGAAAAGCTCCAGGGTTTTGGTTTTTTTTTTTTCAGGCTTTTTTTTGTTCTGTCCTCCTACTTAGAAGATGATCAGAGACATAGAAATGAGATGAAAGGTCAAGACTGAAAGGAAGTGGCATGGGTAGGTTTTTGAAAGATAGAGGAGGGAAGACAAGGAGTTAAACTTCCAGTGCTGGTTTTCTTCCAGGTTATCAAAGATATTCTCTACTTAAGTGCAAAGAAAATGCAAGAAAGGCAGGACAAGTATACTACATTAGCATTTTATAGGGAAATGTATTTGTGACAAACGCTGGGACCAGGCTGGCATGAGGCTTGTGGAGGCCTCGGGCACAGCGTTTCCTGGGGAGACACCGCAGTCCTGCGTACACGAGTGAAATATCTTTGGTTCACTTCGCTAAACAGTAGCCTTGTTTCAGCTGGGCATCCGCTATGGCAACTGACTTCTGTGTGGGAAGAGAAAAGCTTTCCTGTTCGCTTTCCATGCGGTACGTAGTGTTTGATGATAGAGGATGGGGTATCCATTAATCACAACAGCTTCTGGGCGTCTTAGCCTTGTGGACAGCACTGCTTATAAGCTGAAGCCTTAAGGAACTTGTAAGTTTCATCTTTTTTCACTTTCAGCGCCAATTAAGGACCAGGTCACCAGCTGAAGTGTGATTTGCAGTGAGGAGCACAGACACATTCACCAGTAAGAGTAAGTGCTTTGACTTGGCTCGTCAAACTCTGCTCAAGCCTGACCTATCCAAGGACACGTGCCCGAGCACTCTGATGGATGGGAGTTTGCACATCGGCACGTCTCATCACCTGCAAGGCTACAAATGTTGCCTTTGCTTGGCTGCAGTGCTGCTGTGACTTGACACCTGCGGAGGGTGTTATCGTTGGCTTCGGTGCTAGCTCAACTGGGTCAACCTCGTTATTGTGGAAACTTATCTTTTTAATATAGTATTTATTTGAAATGCAGCAGATTTCCTTGCACTGTGATTCTCCTGACAAGTTATATTTAATCTAGTAGTATGATTCATGTACACAGTGTTAATACTACTTGCCTTTCTCCCTGCCATACTTAGCCGTCCAGTTTCATAAGCAAGAAAGAAATTGAGAGTAAAATTAGCTAGTGGCCCCAATAAGAGGCGAGTGGTGCGAAACCATTAACTGACGGAATAGCGGGGCTTGTCTGTCCTTAAAATGCCACAGACTGATAAATAGATGCTGTGGCCAAAAGATGTGCTCACTTAGCCTTTTTGTTTTAATTTAAATTGATTGGGATACAAATAACTAAGCTATTCTCAGTCTATATAGGCGAGGCAAAATAGCTCTATCGGTGCTCAGGGAGGCCGCTACGCGGGGCGGTCAGCTGCTTCGTCTTGGATGATGTGCTCTGCCAATGGCAGTTACATGCCATGTCTGGATTTTTGAAGACAACTCAATTGCCTGTAATTTCCAAGACGATTTTGTCTGTTCAAAACTATTTTGTTACATTGGAGGCCTCTGGTGCGTAGTCGAGCATTGTCAGGAATCAGAAATTAAGGAAGAGCTCGAGGAGAAGAAAAAATAAATGTGAGCGCTGTGTTTTGAAGCTGCCTCCCCAGCTGACAAAGATCTCGAAGGCAAGCAGCACGGTATTCGCTCAATGGGGGAGGAGAACAGGAATGAACGCTTTAAGAGACCATGGCAGTCCCCCCAAAAATGTGTAATTAAAAAAAAAGGGCGTTGGAAGCAATTATATACAGTAATATGGAATAAATTAGTAGATTTTCCTATGCTACTAAAGCATTAATAAGGCCCAGAGCTTAAAGTACCACTTCATATGATTAAAATACCTTGCAGTTCTAGAACAAATAATAAACACTGACTGAGGACATAAATATTGTGCTTCAGGGCAGGAGCCAAAGACTAACACACAGACAAGAAAATATTTTCATTTACAAGTACATTATCTAACTGTAGCATTTTTTTTTTGCCTTGTAGTTGAGGTCGTCAATCGCTGGTTACACCGGCGGAGTGTAGATCACACCAGGAGCTCACCTGTTATGAGGTCTGGCTACATCTTTTCTATTCTGTACCTCTACACTACTGTAGCTCAAGTTTTTGTGATGTTTAGTCTAGATTTCATATCTTCAAAGATAAATTAATAGAATGTGGGTTTTTTTAATAAAAAGTTGGCGTTTCTCCAGTGCCATTTCTGAAGTTGACCCAAGGAAGGCATTGAGATTGTTAATCACTTAACAGTAAAGACAGCTCTATAGTTAGCATCCATTGAGGAAAGTACTGTTTTACATCCTCTATAAATATTTAATTGCCACAGAAAATAGGATGGAGCTGTTATGGTACAAGTGACTTCCTGCATCTGATTACAAAAAGGATTCTCAGTTTGAAGCCTGATCTATTTTAACAATATGAAATCTGTTGCCTGGAACAGCTTATTTCTTGGTTATAATAAAATAACAACATTTGAGTGTTCAAAAGGTATGTTACAAAATTCTAGAAAAGAGTCAAAATGCTCTTCTTGGTTTGCAATGGTTATCTGCTATTTGCAGCACTCTTACTCAAGGTGCTTAAATTTATTTTCCTTCTTTTGGCTGCATTATTTTGCTCTCATTTACTTTTGACTTGATACTCTTCTTGTTTATGGCAACTAATTTTGTGAAGTTTTAATGACAGATAGATTTTAGCACTGTGCTTTTTAACAAGTTGGAGTCTATTTCAGCTTAAAAAGACTATGAAAAGGCTATTTATTCAGTTTGACTTTGATGTCTAAAGTTACTTGATAGCATCCTTCTAATACTCACAAAAGAGCAACAGGGCAGATGAGATTACAATTGGAAACTCATCGAAGTAAACTGATGCCTCTCTTGGTCCTGGACATTGCTGTTAGCTGTCTTTGGCTTCAGAAGTAGGAGTAGTGCCTGGGAAAAGGTGCAAGGCTCTTTTTCAGCTGGGACAAGCAATAAAATTAATTCTGCTGCAATGGATGAAAAAAATGATCACCCAGCAGCTAAACCTGAAGATGAACTAAGTGTAAGTAGGTGACTTAAGCAATCTTGATCTCATACACTTCCTGACACTGTTAGATCTCTTAAGTTTAGTACTTGAGAATTAGATCATAACATCCCAGTTGATTTGTTATAACTTTCTCTTTTATAACTCAATCTGAAAATGTCAACATATGTTTATATATCTTCAGCTTTGCTCGTAACGAGTATTTTCAGACAACTGAAACAATGGGAATGTCAGTGTGAAAATATGAAAGGCTTATATTGGTGTCATGGCAGCACGTTTTTCCAAAAAGAAATCACCTTTCTAGGCAAGAAAGGCAACACTGAAATAGGTAAAGTGTTTTGCTCTTCCCCGAGAAAATACAGAAGGGGATTATTGCATGAGCATTAACTCATGACAAAGAAGTAATTAAATAATTTAGAGTATGGTGATAGTCAAATGGCAATTTTAACTGAAAACCAGTTCTAGAATACAAGAACTAAGTTGCAGTAGAGAGGAAAGCTGAATGAAGAGTTATGATCTTTGTTGAGGGAGCAGCTTAACTTTGCCTTTTTTTTCATACTCTAAAATGTTTATGGTAAACTAATGTAACCTGGGGAAATATTTTAAATGTAGAGAATAGCATTCAACATTCATATGAATCCCATGTATCAGAGAACTTTGTCATGCAAGCCTTGATCCATGAAGTGCATTTTTTTGAAATAAGGTTATAATTGCAATAGATGTAATGTAGACATGAGTTGTTTCTAGTACATGCTTACAGTCCAGTGATGTCAATCTTGAGCAGTCTTTTAACGATCCTTGACAGGAGCTTTGTGTCTAATTTTTAAGAATAAATATGTCTGGCTGGATCTACAGGTACAAAAAGGAATGACATGGAAAAACTAAGTATAAAATATTCTTGGGGGAAGATTGATGAAAGCGGCAACTGTCCCCATTGATCCATAGTAGCCCAAATTTCAGGTGTCAGAACTAAGCATTCATTGGGCGGTCTCAAGTGGTCCTATTGAATGCCTGAGTGCATAAGGGAACTTTGTGCCAGATCAGAGCTTTAAACAAATAGGCGATTTGGTTTTCATCCTTACACGGAATTGTACTCAAAGTTTTTAAAAAAACACAGAAGACAGGCAAATTAAGTCCTCCTTGAGAAGATGCAAAACAAGTGCAGTTAATTACCTAGATAGAAGACATGAGTCTGAAATCTTCCTGTTCAGTGTTTTCACATTTTACTTGAGGAAATTGTAAGGTCTGCTACCAGGTCTTATTACTCTACTCACTGTTACTTATTAGTCATTTTTCTTCTCATCTTTGAGCACCCTCAGCTCTGAAGTCAAAGGTTGCCAGCCATTGTATTTGACTACAGGACTGGCAGGATATTTGTGATGATGTTGCTTATGCCCTCTTTGTGGTGATACACAGACATCTCTTACTGAAGGCCTTGTTCCACTGAGTTTTAAATACCTCTAGGGACAGAGTTTTCCCAACCTCTCTGGGCATAGCTCAAATGCATGGACCTCATGGTTAAAAACCACTTCTTTTTTTTTTCTTTTCTCTACACACCCACATACACCACCCTCCAGCTGGAATTTCCCCTGCTGCCATGTGTGACTGTCGTGGCTCTCTTCACTGTGCATAAGTGAGAAAAGTGCGGCTCCATCTTCTCCATAACCCACTTGAGGTAGGGAAATTTATACTTAGATTTACTCACACTGACTTTGCCTTCTTGTCTCCAGCTAAACAACCCCAGGGCTCTCAACTTTCTGCTGTACTTCAGATCTTCCAGCCCCTCACCTCTTGGTGGCCCTCCCCTGGAATCATTCTTGTTTATCAACATCTCTGTTATACCGATAGGCCCAAAAGTGGTCTCAATACTTCAGGTGAGGCTCTACTAGTGTTGGGCAGAAGGAAACAACCATTTATTGTGGACTATTTCACAGCACTGCTTTTGCAAATGGCTAGTAATTATGCTTGGCATTTCTTGGGCATCAAGCTCCATCAGCACATAGGTTTTTGTAGCCACTGTATTAAACTTAGCATCCCACATTGATAACGCAGAGTGCAGCTCCTAGCTGAGTACTTCCTGACTTTAATAGCCTTCTCCCTCCTCAAGTGACATGTAGTTAGTAGGGATGAAAAATGAGTCTTGTGTCCGCACAAGTTAGTCTGCAACAGGCCACACACTCTTGCAGTGCACCTTCTGAGAGGCTTCAAAGAATTAAATGATGGTAAATAGCCTGGCAGCTTGTTGCAGCCTTTCTCCTCCCTGCCTACCCCTTTTAGCTCTGCAGAGGGTAAGAAGGGTCTACCGAGCGTAGGGAACAGCCAGATCCGCCCAAGTCAAGGTCTGTGCTGTTGTACGTGCATCTGTTCTGGTGTGGTTGTGAACTCTTTGGTGTATTTCTGTGGGGGCACTGAAAGGCATAGGCGATGGGACAGCGGTGTGGCCCCCAGCAGAGTGAGGCTATCTGCACCTTGAGCAAATCATACGCCAGTTATCGTTGGTCTTTGTCAGAGATTCCTGACTTGCATGGCTGAGAGATGGCATACTGCAAAGTAGGTCCTAGCCCACAAGTGACACAAAATCAGCTGTGAGGTGGGGGACGTGCTCTTTGAAAATGCCCTTAAAATGAATTAAGCTATTCCAAAGATGAAGACAAAAACAAAAAAAGAGTTTTTTCCTTATACTTCAGATGGTAAAGTTCAGTATTATCTTTGTCTATATGAGGTCCTGAGCCAGGTCTTTTTGTCTCAAAGTCTGTTTTGTGCTTCATTGAAGATTTTGCACTAAAACTCTTGCTGCTGATTGCTGACTGATGTTTGTCAACACCTGCAGTCATGGACAACCCAAACTTCCTAAGGCAGTCTCTTGAGACCTTCCCTCTTACTAGCATCAACATGTTTTTGGAATATTTTTCCTGAGTGTTCCGTACTGATGTGGCAATATCATGTCATTTATGTTATACTTGTGATATAAGGAGGAAGCTCAAGATGTGGGGTTTTTTTTAATAGTTCTAATTCTGGTGCAGCTGGGTATCACAGCTATGCCTGTGTTCGTACCCAGTTCACTTGGTCATTAATGCCCTGAGTGCTCCAGGAATTTGCCAGCTAACCTTGGAGATGAGACAATGAATTGACTTGAGAAAGATTATTGAACCTCTAGCTGATCTCCCAAACAAGTATTTGACTGTCATGGGAGATCTCCAAGAGGGAATTTTATGAAATCCCAGAGACTTCCCCAGACAGCTCTTGCTGTGCCTGCAGCAACTGATAGACATTATTCGTATGCTTAAATGTGTTGATTACCATCTGCAGAGGAAAATGCCTGGGGGAGTGTCTGGTACAGACTTTCCAGAACAGACCAAACTTACAGGAAGTAGAAACTGCTCCTGCAAATGCAGAAATGGTCACATAGTTGTCTTTTGTACCTAGATAAGATGGTCAGGAGATATTTTGAATATAACTTTAGAAAATCTGGGACTGTAGTTCAAAGTAAACTGTCAAGGGGCTGGATGTCCAGGTCGCATCCCAGCAACACCTGTGCTGTGTCCTCCTGTTCACTGGAGGGAACTTCTTGGAGGGAGCTGGACATGCAGGAGGAGGCTCTCCATATCCACTGCTCCTCATCCTGAAAGGAAGCAGAGATTTTTTTTTCTGTGGAATGAATGGGTTGAGCCCATTTGTATTGGGACAGTTCTTGTCTGAGAACAAAGTAGCTTTTAAAATTTTTTTTTTGAGGAGATGGAACAGCAGTGTCATTTGACCATGAGCTGGAAGGTGTGCATATACCTGTCTCCTGGTTCCTTAGCAGGGAAACTATAAGCCATGGTATTGGAACAAGGATTGAGTATTTGAATATTGTGCTAACCCCTCCCTCCCACTTCACACAAAGGGAGGAATGAATGGCTTCTGCCCCAAACTTGCATAAACATAGCAAGGATTTGGGTCATGAGACACCTTGCTAGGTTACGTTACCAAGCTGCTGTTCTGCAGGACTTGTCTGTGTATACATCTCAGCTGCAGACAGTGCAAGTTAATTCAATGTTGTCTACCCTCTGGTCTAAAGAGGGCTAACTTACTTTAATGAGGTATGCACAAGGATATTAGCATTCATTCATATGGTTAATGCCGGGTAGCTGTTGCATGTTGAGCTGTTACCCTAGAGCGTGTTGCGTTGTCACATCCTTATGCAATAGGGACTGACTCTGTGTTGTATCTGCAAGTGTCTGGAAGAAAAGGAGCTTAGTTTCTTATTGGAGTTTTAAACTGCTGCTAAGTTATAGTTGTGTATATGCAGTATGAGAAAATATACGTGGGAATGTCTTCTAGTTGTTGGTCAGTCAATTGCTGTTAGAAATGTTATGCATTATTTTTGTTGTCTTTCACCTTATTTTAGGTAGCCAACATCTCAGTTCAAATGGTAGCTGCAGAAGATAAGTTGGCAAAGAGGATTCTGGCAAGGAAAAAGCATAGCAAATTGAAGAAAAAAGATAAGTTGCTGTGGAATTTTCAAAACAAAATAATTCTCTTTACCCTGATTCTGCTCATTTTAGGAGTTGTAACCTGGACATTACTGTGGCTTTTCATTGGTGAGTTTCTGAAAGCTCATGCCAATTTCATACATCACTATCCCCAACAGGGCTTTCAGTTGGGTTTAAGATCTCTCTTGTCCTGAAGGCCGTTTCTAAAATAAACATGGAACTTATTTAAAGGGGGCCTGAAAGACTTTTGGGTGTCTTTGTTAAAACTTAACAAGTAATCATAAGAGCAGGCATAGCTGCTGGCTTTAGGAAGCGTGGCTTTCTGTGCATGTGTGTGTTATGCAAAACATTTTTTATGTGCTAGCTAATTGCACAGACCCAACAGTCCCTATGAGCTTGATTCATCAGAAATTTTGACTTCCGCTGTGTTTCTTGGCCTGCTGAAGGTCAGGTAAGTCCTTTGTGTCTCATGCAGAATAGATTTAAAGAAATTAAAGGGGAGTAAAATACAGATGTGTCTAATTGGGCAGTAAAAGCAATGTTCTCCTCTTTAGACCCCTGATGCTAACACTGCCTAAGATTCCTTAGGGATGCTCCAGAATCTGGATGTTGATATTGCCTTCATTATGCTGGTTCATCTGTATGGTGGTATCTTATCTTGTGTGTAGGGAACAGGTGCTCAATTAACCTTCATATTGTGGTACTCATCTAGAAAAGTTTGGCTGTGAAAATGTAGTGTTCTTTTGGTAGTAGTTTCCACTGTGAGGCCGAGTAGATTTGGTTTAGAGTTTAATCAGGAAAAAAAATCTCATTGTTGTTAAAAAAAAAAAAAAAAAAATGGAGGCTAACTGTCGTCTTTGTTTCTCACAGTTCAGGCAGAAAACAAAGATGTATTGTATTTTGTTGGACTGTTTCGTGTTGCCAACATAGAGTTTCTTCCAGAATATAGGCAGAAGGAGTCAAAAGAATTCCTCTCCGTGGCACAGAATGTGCAGCATGTGGTAAGATGAGTGGGCTGCTTGGCTGGCAAAAAGATTGGAGCTGTGAACTAGACGTGTGACTTTCAGGTGCCATTGAGTCTGCTGTGATGGTCTGCTTTTTTTTTTCCTTCCCCCTCTGCCCCCCCCCCCCCAAATTGATGGCTATGTACAAAGGGTGGCTATCTGGAGGTAGGAGGCAACTGACTGCTTTCAGCTTGTTAATCGCAAACTGAGTTTTGAAAAGGTCTGTTTGACTTCTACATTTACTAAAAATTTTACATATTCCCCCCCCCAATCGAGGTCTATGAATAGAATTCTACAAAAGCCCTTCAAAACTTAATTGCCACTTTTGAGACATTAAACTGATGAAGTCTTTTGCATTTAAAGTGGTATCTGCTGCCAGTCTTCTGCCTTAGAGCATCTATAATTACTCTAGAGATCTCAAACATATTTACATTTACATTTCCTTGTGAGGCTAGGTATTCTAAGGACCATTATTCTTCCCAAACACCTTGCATCTGTCAAAGCAGAAATAGCATTCTGTTGTAGGCAGTTAAGGCTGCTCTACAGTGGGAAGAGAGGAGTGGGCATCTTGGTTAAAAAGGAATTTGACTTTAAAGACATTTGGTGTAGGGAGGAAAAAGACATTAATGCCAGGAAATGCAGCACTGTCCACGTAAGGCTTCAAGCAGTAGTATGGAAACTGCTAAACAAACAAACAAAAAATAATGTCAGATGCAACCAAGAGATTTTTGAATAATTGCTAAGTTTTTGTCATCTTATAATATGAACTCACGTTCCTGTTTTCCAGCTATATTTTCCCCCCTGTTTTCCCTCCAAAAAAAAAAAAAAAGCTGGATCACAAGACTTGAAAGCAGACAGTCCAGTCTTCCTGGTCCTGCATGTTAATGGCTGCAGTGCTTTGAGGCAGGGGTAAGAGACAGCCAGGGCAGGACGTGCCCTTCCCCTGCTCTCCACGGAGCAGCTCTAACCGGCTGCGAGCCCTCTGTCTTGCTCTTGTCCCAGAGCGTCCTGCCGTTGTCCCGCATCGTGGAGAGATGTCACAAGCAGCAGGTGTGACCTGCCAGTGTCACCACCTCCTACTTGAAAGTAACTTGGAATTTGTTTTTTGTCTGTAAACTTTGCCTCAGCTCACCCGTGGATTTTGCGTTGCTGAAACTGCTTCGTGGTGATGTCGCTATTGACTAAAATTGCTACTAGGGATGTGGGGGACTTAGGGGTTTTTTTTTTTCTCTCCTTGAAATCCTTTTGTTCATGGCTGCTGGCCTAGAGACACACCCCCCCCACCCCCCGAGCAGTAGTGGAAGAACCTCTCAAGATAGTCTCCTTACCCCTTTGATAGTAATAGTCATATATAAAATCCCTTGTCGCCTAATCTGGAGAAAGATTGAGCTCCACCCATTTTATTTAGGCCCTTAAAATAATTGTTCAAACTTCCTGTGCCAAACACTGAAAGTTAGGGACTCATATTAATGTGATTTTTACAACCTTTGCTTCAAAGTAATCTGTGTTATAGTCCCTTGGGCATTAATTTTAACCTTTAAGCATGAGGATGAGGTTTGAACTGCTTGAGGTACATGCCACCTTGTGGCTTTAGAAGTGTGCCTCCTTGAACAGGAGGAAAGAAGGTTATTGTCACACTGGTATTATCACATACATCCAAAGAACTGGTGGAATCAGGAGCTTGCTCTCCTGAAAGGCAATCCCAAAGCATGAAATGTGGAGAAGGAAGAACTCTGCCCATATTGTACTCTCTGTATATTGGACAGAAATACATTAATACTAAGCTGTTAGGGAAGATGCAGACTGAATCAAAATGCGAGAAATTCCATATAAACATTAGAAAAAGCTGTTTAACTGTGAAGGTGACCAAATGCTTGTCCAGAGAGGCTGTGGAGTCTCCATTCTTGGAGATATTCAACTGGACGTGGCCCTGAGCAACCTGGTGTAGTCGACCCTGCTTTGAGCAGAGGGGTTGGACTAGATGCTCTCCGGAGGCCCCTTTGAATCTCATTCTTTCTGTGATTCTGTGGAAAGAGCTCTGATGTATGCTGTTAACTGCACCTTAGCAGCAACACACAAAATGTTATCAGCAGGTGCTCATTTCCTGAAGACTCGCCCTGAGTTTCAGCATGGGGATAAGGAAGCCCTCTGTGTTTGGGATTTGCTGGGCAAAGAATGTGCATCCTTTTCAAAACTCATTTATTTGGAAAAAGCGTTGCTGTACCCATCAGCTGGCCATGGGCAGAAGATTTGATGTATCCTGGAAATATGTGACTTGTTATGGATGCATTGAAGAGCTGGTATGTTCACCTCTGCCTAGCTTGGCTGATGTATGTCTGGAAATGTGTGCATATTGCATATACTTGGTGGAAAAGAGGAAGTTCCTAGGAAAGCCTGGGCATTTAACATCTCTAGGCATGGCTGATTTTCAGAAATGCTAAATCTTAATACTTTCTCTTTCAGATGAACTTGGTCTACACAGCCTCCTCTTTCTCCAAATTTTATAAGCAGTCCACAGTTTCAGAAGTCAGGTAAAACTGTGGTTAATGTAATTGCATTTTTGCTGGGCAGTACATAATGTAATGAGGCCACGAGAGAAGCCTGTTTTTGGTGGTTATGATTTAATCTTTGCTATGTACTCATCACAAAAAACATTCATAACCTATACCGATTCATTTCACAAAAGTAAGGGCAAACTAAAGTCATATAAGCAGTTCCTTGTCTGCAGGAGTACAATCTAAGGTAAACAGAAATGATGTCCCTAAAGAGGTTTTGGTGATACTTTGGCTGATAGGTCACAAAGAAGTTTAACAAATTAAATGTGCTTTTTGAGCACAACTCTGTAATATTGACCAAGTTACGTGTATTTAATAACTAATGTTATTGGTATAAAACTATTTTCTACTGACAGAAGGGGAAAATATCTACACTGCAATAAAAGTATGCTTACTCTAATACTATGTATGTAATCAATGTTAGAGGATTAGTTGCTCCAATCCTCTTGAACCAAATATGGTTTTAGTTCAGGAACAGGAGTTTCTGGGGTACATTCGATTTAAAGGCCTTTCTCTCTAATAGGAGGTAAAGATTGGGGTGACCGTATACAGCCTCTAATGTGTTAGCTAAACAGTCTAGGAATCGTTTCTTACATATTGCAGTGCACAATACAGGGTGAGATGCATAGAGATGCAGAGTGCTGCATTTCCGAGGATGATAATTCTGCTATTTCTGTTTTGATCTTTAGGAGATAATCCAACTCTAATTCAAGTAGATATTGTGACTTCCATAGATCTCAAGTCAGGAGCCCTCAGGAAATCAGCGTAGTGAAGATCCCCAATTGGGTGTGGAGAGTGCATTTTGGGCTTCTTTTGTTGTTTTTTTTTTTTTTTTTTTTTAAGAGAAAAAATGCATTCAGTGTGTCAAAGTAACTAAGTAAGATGGAAATGAGCCATATAATTCTAAATTTGTATTTCAGAAGCTTGCATTAAGAGTCTAGTCTCCAGAAAACTTCCAACATGATGATAATCTGTAGGACCTTTTTATTTCAGTAACAACAACAATGGAGGCCTTCTTATCCATTTCTGGATCGTATTTGTGGTACCACAGGCGAAAGGCCAAGTGTTGTGTGAGGATTGTGTGGCTGCCATTTTAAAGGATTCCATTCAGACAAGTATCATTAACCGGACCTCGGTGGGAAGTCTTCAGGGCCTCGCAGTCGACATGGACTCCATTGTACTAAGTGGTTAGTATTAGCACATATCCATATCCTTGAAGAAACACCTTGTTAAGCAAACACTTTTACCTTGGAGTAGCAAATTCTATAAATAAATCAAAATCTTTATCCAGCATCTTTAGCTTCTAATACTAAAATTATTATAGAAAAAAAAAAAGGGAAAAATAAAAACCAGATTTGAGGTCAAATAAAGGCACAAAGTCTCCTTGTGAACACTGACTGCAAAACTTCCTGTACCTGGAGTGCTTATGTGCACATTCAGGAGCTAAACCTGACACTTTGTAGGCAGCTCAGGTTTGGACTAGTCTCTGACTTTAAAAGTATAAAAAGATGATGGGTTAAGGTTTCCATATGGATCAAACTTTAGCCCCTCCATTGAAAATGAGATTCTTGTGACCCCTTTATTAAAGATTAAAAACAGCATTATAAACCTACCTGTTCATTAAAGAACTCCTGTGCCATTCCTGCCTGGGGAAGAAACAAGCAATGTGGGATTCAAGTATCTGTTTAGTATAACTAGCTACAAAATGTTGTATGAACAAAGGACAGAATAAGCTTCATTTGAACAACTCTGTCCAACTGAAAGCTGGGAGACTTTGAGGCCAAGGGTGAGAAAATGACCTCCTGGGTACCTCTGTCTCAGTCCTTCAGTTTAATTTGACTGCTCAATTGATATGCAGTCTCTTCTTGCCTCAGGTGCTGAGATGTTTGGGGACGTGATACCTCCAAAGCTGCTTGCAGAATTTGCAGAAGTGAAGGGGGCTTGCGCAGCCAAGTTTAGTGTGAGGATTAAAGTGTGGTGGTTGAATTAAACCCTGAATTCTGGATTTTTAGGCAAATGAGAAGACTCACACAACTCTCTTTCTATGCAGCAGGTCTTCGGTCAGATTATTGGTCAACAACGGGAACAGGTAATTCACCATTTTGGCAGTTTCCTGGCAGAGAAGAGGTGAACAAAGCTGTTACCTTTGAGTCTTAGACTCAAAGATACTGTTCAGTCTTAATTTAAGAGGGTCAAATGCAGCCTTGGCATTTACGTCCTGACTTGCTGTAAAAGTGACCAAGAGTCTTGCATGCAGCAAATACAGAAACTATCTGCCTCTTATCCGACTGGTAAATTTTTTAGATGTGCTTGGTGGCATGGTAGGAAATAAACTCAATTAGTTGTTTGTTTTTCACTGTGTTGAAGAGAACATTAACCTTTTCTAAACTGGGCAGTACTAAATTTAAGTCTGTTTATTGGCTTTTATGCTGAACAATAGCAGTGCTTTTGTCCATCCTTTTATCCTCCTTTACTTCCTTTTCTCCAAGGTTAACAATGAGTTTTTCTTTTAAACGAATTCCCTAACAGAAATTAGTTTAAGCAGTTCAGTTTTGCAAGGGTTATGGGAGACACTACTTAAATACCTGCTTGATGTCATGTTGTAAACCCCCCAGCGGGGTTCTTTGGCAGCGAGTGGAGACTTTACAAGTAGTTTAAAAGTACAGCGCATATACATTCACTAGTAAGTGGAGTAGGTACCAAGAAAAAAATGTGCTACTAGGCTAAAGAATAGTATGCTAATCACCTTTGATGCAGACACCCGATAAGTCTCTGTTGGGCCAGCAGTTGTCAATCAGCTAGGGATGCCTTGGCCTCCCTTGCTCTTTGACACAGGCTCACTCTTCGTCTTGTGCAGTTGCACCGTTTCAGCTTAAGGGCTTTATACCTTTCCATGTCTGTATTTTTCTTTTCTGAGACACTTACTTGTTACGCTTCTATCTGTGACTTCCACTTCTGTTATCTTGCAAGGTTTTAGCTTGCATACTTTGCCAGAATCTAGCAATTACTTTTGTCAGTGCAGCCAAGTAAAGATCTTCTAGTTCTGCAGTCCACAGGTGAACTTTGAGTCACAGACCCTGGGCCATGGTTTGTAATGCTTAGACTGATATCAGCCCATAATTTCTCAAAATTCAAGTCAAGTTTGCTACAGCATTCATTTGCTCAAAACCTTTCCTGACTTAAACTGCAAAGCATAATGATATTGGCCTTTGTCACATCTCCTTACGTGCATGTTAATTATATAAAATAATTTTGTGTATTGATGCTTACTTGCATAGCAGTTTCATCTCCCAGTTCAGTGCTCCGGGGCAGAGAGATTAGTAGAGTCAGATCTGGTGTTTCAATTTATTTCAGAGTGCAGTCTCTAAAAGAAGAAAATAAGGAGAAGAGCCCAACACAAATATTGATGCTAAGGCTTTTATAGGACTTATGGTCTCTTCCACACAAAGGGGGAAGGACGACCTGCCATATTCTAGATCTCTCTGAGAGACTTACAGTGTAGTCAACCACAGGTGGCAACTGGTATCTGAGAAGCGTAGTGCTGACGTGCAGTGAAGTTGCAGGGGAACAACAATGTGGATTGCCACAGGAGTTGAGAGAGTCTTATGTTGGTGCAGTTTCATTTGTTGGGGTCCCTTGAGTGTGTCTGCTTAGGACGATAGAAGATGGTGCAGAGGGGAGAGTGCTAATGCAGCAGCATACAGGGAAGGTGCATCACCTGGTTGTGTTTAAAGAGGAATGGAGTTACTTTGGCATGAAGATGCACCTAGTTATTAGTTCAGGCACAGCACTAGAGTGCAGATTTATTGAAGAATGAGTTGGAGAGGGAACTCGTAGATATTCAGCTGATGCAAGTGACTTGCATTGCCATAGTATATGGCTATGCGGGGCTTCTTTGGGTAAAGACTATCCAGCTTTGGTTTGAAGCCGGTATACTTGCATTACTTCTAGTTCCAAAGTTAGCTCTGAATTCTCTGCGCTGTGCTCCATAACAGCAGTGAGTTTGTCACATTAGTAGCTACTTAGTAGAAATAACAGTAGTCACATAATTCTAAAGATTATGATCACAGCTGGCTTTGTTAAGGGTGAGTAAATAAGCACAAATAACTATTATAAAAAGAATGTTATTGGGAAGAGATAAGAAGAAGGAAGAACAATGGCTCAACCAAAGCTTTAAATAGCTATAACTGTAGCTCAGTTGAATGGTATGTGACCCTTGCAGATTGTTCATAAACATTCATAGCAGTAGTTTCAAGAGGGTAAATTAGAAGTGGAAGTCAGACAAAGCCTGCCACTTCCTGTCTTGATTAACTACTAGTTAAAAGGCCAACATTTAATGTGAGTCAACAATTGATAGTGAACTTTCACAGTGCTCTAATTGGTGTTCTGTGATAGTTACTATTTCAGAGACTTGCCTTTTTAATAGGCAGAAATTAATGCAAATATTTACTTTTGCATTTTTCCTCCTTCTCACCTTTTAAAGAGCTATATTAAGAGTTTTAGATATGACCAAACAAAAAAAAAATCCCTAAGCTTTTTTGCTGACTTTGAGCTGCAATATTGAATTGAAATAAAGACCTTCATATATATGACTTGAAAGTCACAATTGTTTCAGCTTAATTGGAAAATTGGATGCAAGTAGGATAACTTTCTGGTTATTATCTAAATTATGACACAACTTTTTTTTTTAATAAAAGTGTTGCATAAGCTAGGTTGTGTAACTTATGTTTCACAGTACTTCCATTTCTAACAGTGATTTCTAATGCTGCAAAAGTTTTCAAGACTTGACAGGACAAAGTCCTGGTCTGAATTCATTGTAACCCTGCTTCGAGCAGGACGTTGAACAAGAAAATTTCTAGCATCCCTTCCAAACTGAAGGAATTAGTGAATCTGAATTGTGGTAGCACTTACAGCTCATTTCACAATAAAAGATCGAGAACCCTGATGTTTGAAAAATAATTGAAAAACCCCAGAGTAATACAGACATGTAGCGGAATTTTTATTTTGTTTTTATTTTATTTACTATAAATATCCTAATATCTGTAGGGGTGAGCAGTTGATTTATCCCTTGACAGTAGATGAACATTTCCCAGTGAACAATTATTTAAGTAATTTATCCTCTTGGGGCTCAACAGAGCTTTGTTAACTGCGAATACCTGTTGTACAAAATGGCAATACTTGAGTGCAAGTATGCTGCAAGGGCTTATTTACAGCACTGTTTGCCATGCTCTGTAGTCTTATGAATAGACTTTTCCTTGACCACAGACTTGTAACTAAGGTGAAAACAGTGAGTTGCACAGACTACTTTGTTTTCAGATTTTGATATGCTTTCATATGTTGCTTTAGTTTAAAATAATTTTTAGGATATTTTTTTTACACCATGTGGATTTAACGGTTTTGAAGTGAGAGTCCAGTGTTGAAAATGTGGCATTTCCACAGGAACAAATTGTATGTATGATCTGTATGCTGATCGCCTACACGAGCACTTTCCTCTGGATATCCATGCTACCTCAGGGGGGACAATCTGCTATTTTAAGCTGATTGCATCAGTGGGCCATCTTATTCGTCTTTCAATAGAATCCCTTCAGATTGAAGCAGATAACTGCATCACTGACTCACTAACCATTTATGACTCTCTGATGCCAATCAAGCATAAGATACTGTACCGGTGAGTATAAATTTTTCATTGATAATTCATTGACAATTATTTGGGGTTTTTTTTTTTTTTTTTGAAGACTTGTCATCTGCGTTTTTGATGGGTTTTGTTCTGTTAAAAATACTCTGATCTTCATGCCTTACCACATAACACCTGGTAAGTTTGGGGTTTTTTCTTACAAAAGTGGAAAAGTTGATCTTGCTAATAAAAGAAACAGTAAAATATTCTTCTTTATTCCTCAACTGGAGTGCATCTTTGCCTAACTACAGAACTATGACAAGTTCACACATTACTGGGCGGAATTTTCTGTTTCTTATCAAGAAACAGATACTAACTAAAAGAAAATGTCAAAATTTCCTCCCCTAAGCAAAATATTCTTCCACATGAAGGTGAGTGCTCTTCATATGAAGACTGCAGTCCTAAAACTAAAAGTCTCGTGATTCTTTGGATACTTACCACCACTCACCAGTTTAGCACTTTTTTTAGCTGCTCTATTTGAGTAGTTTAGAGGGTTATTAAAATCTAGAGTTGAAGCTGTGATGGGTTGAGGGATGTGGACTATTACTTTTTTACTTTTTTTTCCCCTCTCTTTAATGATCCAATGTGCTTGTTTGGGGATTTTTTTTATTTAACATTCCTGGTAACTAATTCCATAGGGCTCTGTCACATCAAAAGGTAAAGACAGCACCTCCATCAAGTAGACAAAAAGCTCAGTGTTTTGATGAGTAAAATCCTTTTCTCTGGCCTGTCAGTGTGTATATAAGCCTCAAACAAGAGCATTGGCTTTTCAGTCCTCTTTGAGAGCTGTCCGCTACTAATCTGAATCACTTGCTGACTTGTCTATAAAACAGCAGATGGTGTTTGTTTACTTGTTAGTATCTGTAGAGGACTGAGGATGTCTGCTAGGTAGTGTATGTGGAAAGTAACTTTTTTTTTTTTAAAATGAGACTAGTTGATTGGCTCAGGTTCTTAATTTATAACTTGCTTGTCTTTCCCACTCCCCAGTCACAAGCTAAATCTGTTGGTCTAATAAAATAAATCTCTACAAGCCTTTCTTTACTATTGGCTTCATTTATTTTTGCTTGGAGTGAAGGATGAAAGTCAGTATTATCTCCTAGAGCTAATAATTCCATCTTTGTTTTCATGCAATTTCTTTCCCTTTGTAAGAAGTGACTTTCCAATACTGTCTCTCTAACTGGCCTTGTAACAGGTACTTTTGTGTTTAGGAGCATGGAGTTTTTAACTAGGCTTTGAAGTAGGCTAGCTCTGCACCACTGTAAAACTTTTGCACAGAATGAAGGCAATGTGTTGGGTTTTTGGTTTTGTTTGTTTGGTTTTTTTACTAGTTGCTTATGTATGTATTTTCTTCCTCCTCAGAGCCTGTGAACCAGCGGATTCACTGGTGTCACTTGTGTCCACAAATAATCTCATGCTGGTAATGTTTAAGGCAGCGCAAATAAAGGAAAGGAAGGAATTCCATGGCTATTTTGAGGTCATTACACAAGAAAGTAGGTTTGTTCTGTGTTTGGAAATGTTTATTATATTCTTTCTAATATCCCAAAGGAGCTGTCATGTTCGTGACTATGGATACATTCTGTAACTTAGGTTCTTTTTTTCTACATGCCTGTCTCTCTCCTTCATCTCCTCTGCATTACTGAGCATCTGCCTTCCTCCTGAGTAATTTAATCTGTGCAGATTAGCTGTTCTTGAGTGGCATGGGAAGGCAGAAGGCTGAAACCAGCACTGACCGAATTCAGTCGCTCGGGACTGCGATGTGCCAGTAGATGGAGTTGTTATTCCAGGTGTAGCACTGCTCTGGCCTCTCTCCTGCTTTTGGACTCGGTGGTGATGTTAAAGGTGGAAGGTTTTCAGCACTGAAAACTCCTCCTTTCAGAAAAATGAAACTTCAGTAGCTCCGTCTGCATTTTCTATCAGTCTCTGCCTCCTCGTTAACACGAAGGAATCAGCTATGTTTGTGTGCCAAGTCCATCATCTGCTTTTTATTGCTTTAAGGTTTAAGAAGTGGTTAGATCATAATCACAAATAGTACAAGGAACATCAAGCTAGAAGCACAAGGAGAAAAATCTAACACAATCCAATGCAAAGAAATTCAAGATGCTCAGAAAGTTGCTGCCTACTTGTCGTGTTGAAAGTAATTAAGCATTAAAATACCATCATAAAAGCATGCAATTAATTCTCCATCATAACTACCTTTAAATTCAGGGATGTTAGTTTTGTTTGGTTAGTTGGTTTAAATTCAGGGCTGGGTTTTCTTTGGGGGTGGTTTTTTGTCTGTTTGCTTGGGGTTTTTTTGTATGCGTTTTTGTTTTTAATGAATTCTCTCCAAATCCATTGAGCAGTCATGAAAGAAAGTTTTGGCTTCCAGGAGGCTGATTAAATTAGCACATTGCCCATTTCTCTTCTAACTGGCTGCATTTTAAGATTAGAGATGCTCAGGTACTGCTGCAGTCTGGATGTATTCATGTGCAACACTGTTCACTGAGACTTGTTTGCAGAACTACCTTGAGTGAAATAACTGATACAAAGCTTCACAATGTTTTCTCCTGGTCCTCCAGAGCCCAGCAAGCATTCCTCGACTCTTACATCCCTTTCTGTCTGCATCATTGGGAAGGGTATCTTTTTACAACTTGAACACGGATAAATATAATTCCTAAGCTGCCCTGTTTTGTAGTGGAAGACTTCTGATAAGTGTTGATGTTTAGCCCACTGAATAGCTTTGCCAGAAGTATATTAAGGTTTACCAACTTTTACGTCCTTTTTTTTTTTTTCCACTAGGGTGTGGAACAGCAATAGTAACAAAAGAGAAAATTGGCTATGAAGGGAGAATCACAAGTCCCTATTACCCAAGCTATTATCCTCCAAAATGTCTTTGTGCATGGAACTTCCAGGTAACATGAATGTCTGTCTTAGGCACTTTTGCGTGTTTTGGGCATATAGATCCTGTAAGTCGTAGCAAAACCAGTTGTGTAGGGAGTAACCAGCATCCTCACAGATGTGGCAGTTCATAGAAATGACATAGCTGAATAGCTGGCTGTGCTCAGGTTTTTTGTATTGAGTTTTGTCTTTATTTTGTTCTGTGCACTTACTCTTAATGAAGACAACACAGTTCCTAAGCTGTCCTATTATAAAGGTGAAGAGCTGAGATAAGTTTTGATGTTTAACCTGCAGAATTACTTCACGGCAGAGAATGTAAGACTTTACTGTTTTTAATTCCCCTCTTCCCACCCCCAAAAATTTGGAAAGCTAGTATGTACAAAAGACTCCTCTAACCCAGTTATGATGGTTGCTTCTCTAATATCTCTTTTCAGTCTATATTGTTACACTTAAAAAACCTGAATTTCTGTCTTCTAAGATGGTCTGTCCTTTCAGCACAGTCCCACAGACTGCTTTTTCTTGGTAACCTTTTTCTGCATCTTTTCGGGTACTTTCCTGAAAGCAAATGACTGCAAGTTTACATCAGTTAAAAATAATTTTGTCATGCCTTGTCTGATGACATTAGCGTTTCCCTACTGATGCTGCTAAAATATGATCTTTGACTTATGGTTTGCCCTTCAGTGTTTTTCCCCTCTAAAGGGTATAGCAATGGGTACCATGCAGTCCACTGTTTACCCATCTTTCTGCTTATGCCTGGTTAAGCTAGTGGTTGCCCATGTTGAATCACACCAATCTGAATAGAGTCCAGTTAGTCATGATCTACAGCCTCTTCCTTTCCTAGAAAGCCAAGGTAATTGCTTTTTTTTGTTGCTAAAATTCAGGTCTTCAATTCACCCTGGACTTCTGAGGGAAAGTTTCTGGATACTTAACATGGGCAACGCCCAAGACTTGTTTCTCAAAACAGTTTAATTTCCCAGCAGTTCAATGCTAAAACTTCCCTCACTTCCCAAATCATGTTTTCCTGTTTCTCTGTAGAAAAGGAGAAAAATTCTTTTCCTGAACCAGCCCTTGTTTTTAAAGGAACATTGGCTTGCAAAAAGGATCTGTTCCTTCGAATAAAGGAAATTCTATTTAATTATGAACCTTCATGACACTACTGGGCTTAAAAATCTTTTGTAGAATGCTGAGCAGGTGCTAGCAGAAGACTACAATATTGTGGCAGAAATAACTCCTAGCATTACAAAGGTGACACAGCTATTCAGTGCAGTAGTACCTTAGCTAACAATCTGCTGGGGCTGTGTGTCTGTACACAAGTAAATTTGGATGTGTTTGAGTGCTTTGATCTTGATACAAAAGCTGCTTTCTATGCCCAGTGGCTTTTTGAAGATGAAAGGGCTGCTGGCTAGAGGGGGAGAAAGCCTGCAGCTGTGGTGGGGCTTTGCCAACCTTTGCTTTTACTCAAGACTGAATAGCTGGCAGGTGTCTCAAGTGCTGGCTGTTGAGCTGGCGAAGTCAGCACAGCTCCCAGAGCGTGGCGTTGCCAAGCACAGTAATTGCTGAGATAAGTTTAAAGACTTTCACGTACTATGTCCGCAAAAGGAAAAAAGACGACTGCACTGTCCTTCTTGCTTGCAACAGACTCCACAGAAGAGCCTTGGTATAGCTCTGAAGTTTCATAACTATACCATCGGTGAGAAGAATATTAAAGGCTGTGAGCGAGGATGGTGGAAAATTAATGAACACATGTAAGTACTTCTGCATGGGTTATTAAAATAACATTACCAAAATAAACCTTCCCGTCTCTACTGTAGAGAAACTCAGAGTTTCCACAAAGACAGTGTTGTGGTTTAACCCAGCCGGCAGCTAAAACAACCACACAGCCTTCCTCCATCCCTCTCTCCCTCCCAGTGGGACAGGGGAGAGAAGCAGGGGGAGGAAAAAAAGGTAAAACTTGTGGGCTGAGATAAAGACAGTTTAATAGGGCAGAAAAGGAAGAGAATAATAATGATGATGATTAAAAAAAACCCAAATAAATTAAGTGATGCACAGCACAATTGCTCACCACTCGCAGACCACTGATGCCCTGCTAGTTCCCGAGCTGCAGTCTTGCCCATGGCCAGCTTCCCCCAAGTTGTATACAGAGCATGATGTCATATGGTATGGAACATCCCTTTGGCCAGTTTGGGTCAGCTGTCCTGACCAGGTCCCCTCCCAGCTTCTTGTGGACCACCAGCCTCATTGCTGGTAGGGCAGTAGGAGAAGCTGAAAAGTCCTTCACTTGGTGTAGACATTGCTTCATAACAACCAAAATTCCAGTGTGTTATCAACATTATTCTCATCCTAAATCCAAACCACAGCACTATATCAGCTACTACAAAGAAAATTAACTCTATCCCTGCCAAAACCAGGACACAGAGATACTTCACCGGTGTCTCTTACCATTCTTTCGCTTTGGCTAATGATGTAACTGAATCTTTGTAAAATATATATACATATTAATAATAATAATAAAATCTATTGAAAAGTACCAGAAAGATGAAAACAAGAGCCTTTGGTACTCTCTGGAGAGAAAGAAATGGGAGAGTTGGGTGAAGGTGGATGTCCTGTGAACCTTAAAACAATTCTGGGTTTTCTGGGATCATTGAACAAGATCTGTTAAAACCCTTTCAAGTGTAACTTAATTCTATGATTGCTTATGAGGACACCAAACCTAATTAACTTCTCAGTGAAAGCTATTGCAATGAGATTATTTGGAACAGAAGAGTAACTGCTTCCACATTCCAGTCACTGGCTCTTGAAAGAGAAACCGCACAGATTGGCTGCTTTCTTAATTAAGAACTTAAATTAACTGTATTTCTTAATTAAAATATTGCTGCTTTCTTTAATGAAAATATTTCTGATTTTCTATGCACATTGTCCACCCATTTTTTTTTCTTCAAATTTTTAAGTCATCTTTCAATCACTGGATGATAAGGCAAGTTAGATTTAGGATGTTGGAATTTTTAAAATTTTTTTTTTTGTTCAAATGGAAACCTTAGCAAGATCAGATTTGAAACTGAATTTCTGAACTCACTGCTGAAACTAGGCAAAGGCAGTCAAGCCTTTAAAAGTGTAAATGAAAGTATTAGAGAAGAGAAAAAGCTTTCTCTATTCTTTGATACCATGTTGTACTTACATAGAGACAATTCAGTTTGTCAGAAGCTCTTAAAATTGTTCCTTAATGGGAAATGGTTGCTGGACTAGATGGGCACATAAAAACACAAGTCAAAACAGACAACATTTGGTGTGATCGTGGGGTTTTGTGGTGGTGGTCTTATGACACAGTTGGAAAGATTTGAGATATTAGGGATGGCTGAGATATGAGTTAAATAAAGGCAAAATCTGGAGGAAAAAAATATGATAGGTTCATATTGTAAGGATTCTCTATATGAAAGAGCAGCTTTTAAATAAGCCTACCAATTATACATTCCACAGAACCAAATGTCAGATTATGAGCCTTAGAATTGCACTTGGAGTTACTTTTGAAGTACTACACAAGAACACATGCTCCTGATTTCTGTTGCGAGTTGTTGATGATATAAGTAAACCAAGACAAGTTTTCCTCTGAGAGTGTCTTTTTTTTCACTGAAAATAAGGCTTTTGAACTTCTATGATTTTCTGTTCTATGTATACTATCCATGGGGAAGAAACGATTTAAAGCATGAAACATTTTTTTATTTGAATTTTTTTCCCCAAATTTTAATGCCTAATGAAATAGGGGAGGAGGACGGGACACTCCCACCTTTTCAGCTTCCTGCAGTTGCAGCTTGTAGCATGCATATCGTGCTATCTACAAGGAGGTTGTAGTGAGGTAGGTGTTGGTCTCTTCTCCCAAGTAACTAGCAAAAGGACAAGAGGAAATTATCTCAAGTTGTGTCAGGGGAGGTTTAGATTAGATACTAGGAAAAATTTCTTCACCGAAAGGGTGGTCAGGCATTGGAACAGGCTGTCCAGAGAGGTGGTGGAGTCACCGTCCCTGGAGATGTTCAAAAAACGTGTAGATGTGGCACTTCGGGACATGGTTTAGTAGACATGGTGGTGTTGGGTTGATGGTTGGACTTGATGATCTTAGAGGTCTTTTCCAACCTTAAAGATTCTATGATTCTGTGATCTTAGGTAAAAAGGTTTAAGAAGCTTCGGGAAACTGATATTGGTAAATAAAGACTGCTACCCTGAAGATGATGCAGATAAAGTTCCTTCAAGCCTCTTGGGACAACTTTAACTAGAGATGCTGAATGCAACCATGCAGTTCTTCCTTGTCTTCCTTCCAGTGGACATGCAAATGTTCCTCTGCCTACTCAGAGGAGTTGCAGCTGCTTTTGCTGAAATTCTCATTAGCAGAAATATGAATGAGTCTCTGTGAGCAGACCATTCATGGTTTACGTGAACAAAGAGGTTGCCAGTGTTTTATTTCTGTTAAAGCCGTTGGTGCAACATCCCATTGTCTCTGCTGCAGGATGCATGTATCTACTCATCCCCTGAAAAGGTATCCCAGTCCCTGCTTCAAAATATGGGACAGGATCCCCTTAATTGTTTTCTCTTTGTAGCAATGGTACAGTTACAGGTGATGCCTTGCAACCTCTGTTTGCTCTGGACCTGAAGAAATGGCTAGTAAAACACCAGTAGAAGGCTCCCAAGGATCTGTAGCTCTGTCTTACAAATCCCACAGGCATATAGCATTTCCCACTGCGTACAGGAGATAGCATCCTTGATGTAGCTGTCTCAGCTCTTCCACAGATGGGCAGGAGCTTCCTCTACTTCTGGCAAGATGAGGTTGCTTTATGTGGCTGAGAAGTGGTCAATGCAGCCTGCAATTTTATTTATTTATTTTTTTTTAAATGGTACCAAGGTTTGTTGGAGGGAAGTTGTCAGTCATTGACAGAAGGAGAAATGCAGAAAATGTCTGTGGGGTAGTTGAGGAAAATCAGGTGGTTAGGTGGCATTTTGCTATGTGCTTTGGCTGGCTGTTTTAGGTTGGGAACGTTGATGACAGATGAATGAGAAGATGACTTCCTGCAGCAGGAAGTCTTCACTCTTAGCCCTGATAGATGATTTTATTTTTTTTTTTTTTGGACAGTTAATTTTACAGCTTTCTACTATTTCTACTATAGTAAAGTTAACTTTTTAAAAAATCTGTTTTCAGGATGTATAGGAGGAGTCTATTTTTTAAATGGTTTTCTTCATTTATTTTTGACATTGCTGGAACAGAATCTCCTAGATCTGTTAAAAGGAGGTTTCATAGGGTGAAACAAAGCACATATAGAAACATATGAATGAGCGTGGGCATTCCTTACAGCATGCTTGAGAGGAGTGCACAGGACACCAGGCAACATCCATCCACGTGGAAATCTCTGCCCGATTTCCCTGCATTCCTTGACATGAAGAGTAGTCCTGATGCACTGCCTGGTGTTGCCAAAATAAACAAAGGAAATGCCTCTGGATAATAGTCCGTTAGTTCATTCTAACTGCAGTGTGTGACCTTGCGCTGCTGTCAAGCAAAGGTGTGTGCCAAGTGTGCTGAGAATCAATAGAGCCGCTTCTGCTCTTAAATCTATTTAGACTGAGAAGTACTTTTCTTGATAGGAGTCTTAAAGCCAGATGTTTTTCTCATAAGTGCTACGTTTTTGGGGTGTTTTAGTGGAACAGAGGAGAGGGTCCTTATTTCTATTTCCAGAACAGTCGGTGCTGTCAATGTTCACTGGTTTACTACATTTAAAACTGTCTCCAATTTTTAAAGCATAATCTAGCAACCTTTCTCTGTCAAAGAGGTTTTTTTGGTTCTGTTTTATTTTTCAGCTAGAGTAGCATCTAAATGCCAGTTGCAACATTTTTGGCATCTTTGATGAAAGAGGCAATAGAAATACATTAGCGATGGATGGATTATATGTTTGCTAGCATCAGAGAGCATTTAAGTTTCTCCGAGTTAAGCGGCACTTAGGCAGAAGTACAAGGAAGCTCACTGCCAAAATGGCAGCTTAAAGTAGATGTGCACCCAAGGGATATTTTTTTCATCTAAACTAGTTATTTAAAGACATGACTTTCAAAGGTAAAATTCCAGAATATTAATGGTGGATGAAGGCTGGGGGACTACTTAAAAATATTTTCGGTTTCCCTAAATCTATTCCTCTCTGCTTCTAAAGTAGTTGGGCCAATTTTATGCCACTGCCTTTGTGTACTCTTCTTTAGGGGCAATCCTCAAAATCAGAGCAGCAAAATTTGCTCTTCACTGTGCTGACATTTCTCCTCTCATTAAATTTACTTAAGTCTTCCCAAAAATCCAAATCTTTTGAAAACAGAGGTCCAGAAGTGGTGACAAAAGTCCCCATGTTTGCCTTGACAGATTTCTTCATTACGTCTCTGTTACTCTAGACTTTCTGGGAAAACATTCTGCTTGCATGTGTGTGGTCATGAAGGATTATGACCAGCATTTTGGGGAATTTGGGTACTGTCTCAGATTTCAGTTCTTAATTGAAGTATGGTAGCTGACTGCATTGCTGAATTTCAGTGACGTTGACATTGAAATTGTACGTTAAGGCAATTTTGATGAGAAGGCTGCTCTAGAACTCCGTTGAACACTTTTAGGTACTGCGGTTACTACGTTGATCATCAAACAGTCTTCCACATTGCAAGTTCTGCTGTCAACGTCGAGCTTCAGTGCAGTTCGAAGGTCTCAGAGAAGCCACTCCTGGTGGAGTACAGCAGCTATAACATCAGCCAGCGTAAGACGGATTTTATCTTTTTTTTTTCCAACACATCTTTGCATTTCAGACCTGTGAAGCAGCATTTTTCAGGTCCAGTAGGACTTAATTAGCTTTATGTGGGAAATTCTCTGTTAGGTTTTTGCTTATTTTCTTTTCTAGCTCATCAAGGCTGTGCAGCTAAGGTTTGTGGGCATGTGCAGTGTGCTCTGGTTTCCTGTACGAACACGGTCTGCTCTCTTCTGCATGGTCCTTAAAGCTTCCTGCGTGGCTATGGACATGGTGCAGTCAATTGAAGCTTGGTGTTCCTATTTGTTTTCATCCCCAAGGTTTTGTTTGCAATGTTTCTATTACTACAAAGACTTCCAGGTAATGAACAGAGAGTACCAAATAACCAACTGCTTGTTCCAGTGTTTCCATCAGCTTAAATACTTTGTATGCAAGTAGAAATCTGAGCTGAAAAAACATCTCCAAAAGTTGATAAAACAGTCTGCTGATTTTAAGGGGTTTTTTCAAGTTCTGAAGCAGATAACTGTTTACTCATACTTTTTCCCCTGTGCTAATCTTACATATTCATGCTGTGAAAGTAGGAGAGAGACAGTGGTTTGTACCCACAGCTACTTGTCACATTAGAGCAATTTTATCCATTGCATATATGTGGAGTATGTAAAAACATGGTAACTTCATGATTTTATTTTAAAAGGCAAACATTTATGTAATTCTTAAGTCACCTCAATATAGGTTACTAACTGAAGTTGCAAAATGCTGCAAATTTTGGTTATTGAAAGTGAGCCTGTCCTTTAAAAGAAGATGGCATTCTAAGCTGCCTTGTCTTGCACCAAAAAACACTGGCTCATTTGGTCCAGTCCTAGTGCAGAGCCTGCAGTACATAGTGCAGTAACCTGGAACTTGAGATGTTTTTTCTTCTTTTTTAAATCCCAGTTTTCAACATCTGAACTCAACTGCAGTGCTGGCAGTACGTGCAGACTATTAAATTTAGATCAATTTCATCAGTCCTTGGAACAGCTTAGTGACTGTAAATTGAAATGAGCTGGCAATATTGGAGAACTTAAAAGTTGTTTGGTTTTTGTTTTGGTTGTTTTGGTTTGGCTTTTTTTTTTTTTTATCTCCAGCATGTCCACCTGGACATTTCAAGTGTTCTACTGGCTTATGCATCCAGCAGATGCAGCGCTGTGATGGGATAAACAACTGCTTTGATGAAAGCGATGAACTCTTTTGTGGTTTGTATTCACTTACTAGAGATCTTGACTGGAAAACCCAGTAAATGTATTCTCTAGTCTTAGAAGGCAGCTGAAACAAGGTGAAATTTTTTTTTTTGGGGGGGGCGGGGAGGGCAGGGAGAGGAAGCTGTTTCCAGCTTCCTTTGTATTTCCAGGTACAGGCTATCAGTCAGTCTCTTGAGTGTTTAATTCATAGTTAATTAGCAAGGGATGAAACTAAGTATGAAGAAGGTATGGCAATGGAAAGCACAAGGAACAAAGGTAGATGCGCAAAAATAGTTGTAATATTTTACTTTTTCCTTGTGATAAACGCTGGTAATTATAAAGTTCTGTTCTATTTTGAGATTAGTTATTTTATTTTTCATTGAGGAAAGACAAATTGTGGTGCATAGAGTAGAAGAGAGCGATGGTAAATGTCCGTGGTGAAAGAGGGTTATAACTTGGGCCATTCCACTTGGGGCAATGTGTGAACTGGGATAGATCACTGAACTCTTCTGTACTGTATCTTCTCCATGTATAAGGTGGCACTCACACTTGTCCTTGTATGGCACAGTAAAGCTATGAAAGTGGTACCCAGGAGCAGTCAGAAGGGTAGTGCTAGCATTACAAGCACGCTTCTGCAGCTAATTTGACTTATGTTTTTAAAGCTGTCCCTGAGTGGAACTGCAACTCCAGCTTTGCAATACAGGATAACCTGCTTGCCTGCAATGGAGTAAGTGATTGTGAGAATGGAAAAGATGAGCAGAATTGCACCCACAGTAAGGCTACTCTCTTGATTAATTTTTTTTTTTCCTCTTCTATCATCTGTCTGATCCTGACTTGAGTACTGGATGCTGTATTTGAGGAGTTAAAAGACACTATTAAATCTAACTCAGGCTACAGAATTCTGTTCTGTTTTCTGATATGCTTATAAACAGACTCATTGATTTTAAACTGTTTCTTTTTAATGAACTCATGACCATCTGTTTCAGCAAAATACTGGCAGAAGAATTAAGTGCTCTGGGTGCGGCATGGGAATCTAGGGGATTTAAAGCTTGAATCCCGGACTTTATCTCTTTAAATCATAATCTATGCAAATTATTTCCTGGATCTGTTTTACCATCTGTAAAATAACTATAAAAATGGTAGTTTCTCTGGAGCAGTTTTCAGGATTATAAGGTTAATATGTTTAAAATGCTATGGAAGCTATAAACTTAGCATTAGGCAGATAAAACTTTTGAGTCGGCCATTTCTTTAACTTTTCAGAATAAATGGACAGCATGACATATGAAAGGGAACACAACTGGGAAGTGCTGCAAGTAACTCTTAAAGAAAAGTAATGTTTTTCAACCGGCCTGACTAGACAGTCTGTGTAAATGGTTACAGGATACTTCTGTGTGTTGACAAGGAAAACAGATTGGGTTTGAGTGGCCTCATTTATTGTGAGCCACAGCAAAATAGGAAAATTCCAAAGCTAGATTTGCAGTTTAACTGGATACCGTTACTAAAACTGCCTTCACTACTATCTTTCATTTCATATTTAATACTGATATATAAAGGAGGGCTTTGTTCCAGAGTGCTGGATGTTTTCTCTAGCCTAACACTTGCCCTACAGCTAAGTCGTCGTTATTATATCCATGTTCATTAGTACTATGGGAAAAGATGGGAGGAAATCTTTGTTTGGATTCAGCCAGCTTGATTCAAGCCTGAGTATAGATGGAGTTCTACTTCAATAGTTTATTCTACTTAGAGATTGGTTTAAGCTATCCCAGCCAAAGTGCTCTTTTGCTATGTTCCCTCCTATCTATTAACAACGTGTGTGAATCTTTTATCTGCACAGACATGTCTTCACAGGTTAAGCTGAGCAAATAGTCTTTCTTCTCCACCCCCTCCCCCCCCCCCCCAACTATTTCAGGTATTCCTTGCACCAACCGCACATTTAAGTGCAAGAATAACATTTGCATTAGGAAGCAAAATGCAAAGTGTGATGGCATTGTGGACTGTGTTGATGGAAGTGATGAAAGCAGCTGCAGTAAGTCCCTCGCAAATGTTCATCTCTTTGAACTTTGAACTCTTTACACAATAAGCCTTTTATTTCTTCCTGTTCTGGAGTGGGTACAACTCATGCAGCAGGTACTGAGGTTTTTTTGCGTCCTCTCAGTAATAGTGGGGTAATGATCAGCTATCGCTTTACTTCAGGTCTGGTTGCAGAATTTCCTAAATTGTTGTGGGAGGGCGAGCGTACTGTTATGCGGAGACTTAGTTGTAATCCTCGTGGTAAGGAGCAGGGAAGCAGGGTTAATTGCAGAGTGAACTTGGCTAGCTGGTAAGGCAACATTTTTGTTGCCTGCAGCAGCGTCAGGTACTTCTGCTGGAGTCAGACTGTATTTGGACTTCAGGAGTGACACAGCTGGAATACGATAAAAAACACAAATTTTTCACTTCTCTCTTCTGGATGGTGAAGACCCCAATATTTCATAGTATCAAGCTAGATTCTAGTCTCAAATCTTCCTGAAGTAACCTCTGTACAAGCTTTTCAGTTTGTTTTGCTGTAAAGTGAACAGGTGATTGTTACAGCAGTAGCAATAACAGTGGTGCTTAAACTGAATGTTCTCAGGTATTTTGTCTTGCCCTCAGCTCTTCCTGGCATGCTTCCTGTGTGTCAAATCTGCCTTGGATCCAGCAGAACATCTTAAAAGACTACCTATGTGCCTACTTGTGTTTGGAAACATGAATGCTGCTTTTGACTTTTCGGCTGAGTGCTGGAAGGTGCCCAGAAGCATTAACGCTTGTGTGTGGGAGTGTGGGACTACAAGTCCTAAGCGGAGGCTTGATGTGCGTGCACTAGGGATGGGCATGAGGCCCTACAGAAGGGTCTTTCTCCATTACTCTTCAAATTACAGTGTGCAGCTTTTTGCGCTGAGGCATGACTTCTTCACCTGTGAGTTAGTGATGTACAACAAGCTTTCAGTTTTTTTCCATGTAAATTAATGTTTAGACCACCTGCTTTCTGAAATAATGAATGACCAAACTCCGCATACGTGGCTGCTACTATAAACATTTTTCTTGCATCATTCCCACTGTTTTGGCAAGAAATAAGTGTCCTGATGATGCTGAACTTCCTTCCTTTCCTGATGGACTCTTTTCAGTTCAGGGCTGACAGTATTAAAAAGAGATGAGGGATTGTCTATTTTTATATATTCATTTTGATGCTTATTAAATCAATGGATCCTTTGATATTTCTGACACAATAAACATTTAGAGGCCAATTTCTACAGCAGAGCTAGAAAAGAAACTTATTAAATTTCCCAGGCCAGTGCCTTTTTTTTTTTTTTTTTATGGAGCCATCTCTTGTTTCAGGAATAGAGGACCCAAATAGGGAAGTCTTCTGATTAGAGCAGGGAAAGGAAATAGATTTCAAAGCATTTCAAAGTGCAAGATTCTTTCACGCCCTGTGTGGGAAGCACTCTGACTAAAAGAAAGCACTGGGGATGGGGATTATAACCCGAAATGTTCCTTGCAGGTTGTGGCAGCAGCAAGAGCAGCAATCCCATCTCTCGGATCGTAGGAGGTACGAACACCGAGGAAGGTGAATGGCCCTGGCAGGTCAGCCTCCATTTTGTGGGAGCCGCTTACTGCGGGGCATCAGTGATATCGAACGAATGGCTTGTGTCTGCAGCTCACTGTTTTCAAGGGAGCAAGTAAGCAGTCTTCCCCACAACTCTGTCCCAAACATCGCCAGACTCCCCAAACGCCTTTAGCTTCCAGAGTTTGAACCACACTGAGATGAGATGTGCCCTCATCTTCCACCTGCCCTGCTGCTGCAGGGTGTTTTGGGCACTTTTTTTAAGAGACGGCTTGTTTGCTGCCTCCCAACCAGGCTGGCTGATCCCAGAGCGTGGCGCGCTCACCTAGGGATGCAAACGCAAGGCCGTGCGAAGTTCGTATCTGCAGTGAGACGGATCATCGTCCACGAATACTACAACAGTGGGAACTACGACTACGACATTGCGCTGCTGCAGCTGAGCAAGCCGTGGCCGGACACGATGAGCCACGTTATCCAGCCGATCTGCGTGCCTCCCTTTTCGCACAAAGTCCGCAGCGGTGACAAGTGCTGGATAACAGGTTGGGGCCAAAAGCAGGAAACGGGTGAGTTTTTTATAGCTTCAGTTGAGCTAATTTTGGTGTGAGGCAGGAGCAGGTAGTTAACCTCTAGCATTCTGTCTTGATGCTCACAGCCAGAATTACCACCTGCTAAATTACATTCGGCCTCTTTATAAATAGCTGTGAGAGAATATATGGTTGTGAACCAAGTGCAACCACCGTACCAGGGGAGGATGGTGGTACGGACATGTGGTCTGGTGTAGTGTCTCTCTTTGGCCTGGTTAGTCACCCATGCAATTGAAAAGCTGATTATTTGAAAGATAAATGTGGTGCCTCAAAAAGTAAAAAAGGTTTTCTTTGCCCTGCCCCCTCTTTTGTCTTCATTGGTTTATACAATTTGATTGCCAGATAAGTCTTAAGTGTGTTGGTTTTGGGTTTGGTGGGGGGTTGTTTTTGTGTTGTTTTTTTTTTTTTTTTAAAGTATATTACATACCAGCATTATCAAATCCTGAAACAAAGTTTCATGGTGTAAACCAGCACTTGCATATTTGAATATGTTGGTGAAGTTTCTTTGGCTATATTCAGATTTTGAGAGGATCACCTGGTGATATTATTAGAGCTGTTGTATTGAAAGGAGGAGACAAGTCAGTTTAATTCTGGTTTTTTGGAAGTACGTATCTTATAGAAAACAGTTGTTTTACCAAAACTTTCAGACAGGAAGGACCAAATTTTGAGATATGTTGAAGTTCTTTATGCTGCCAAAAGAGAATTTGCATTCTGTAACTCTGACTTATAATTTTAATTTTGGATCCAGCACCTTTAGAGACACCGTCTTCATTGCAAATATGTCTTGTGATAATCTGAATACCTGTTCCCTTTTAAAAATAAAAAGATAATAAATTAAGCAGTCTTGAGACATTTTGCAAAAAGCATTAGAAAAAGCTTTTTGGCCAACCCTAGTGATTATGACACTGTATTTGGTGTGGCCAAACGACCAAGATCACGTTACATAAATGCCTGATACTTAGAAGAGGTTTTCTGTGCTTTTGCAGTTAGTTGTTTGGAATCTGGAATAACTTGGAGGTCAAAAGTATCTGTGGATATTTTCTGAAGACTTCTTGTTCTATATTTCAATTGATGAATAAAATGCTAAGCTCTGTTTCATTATCCTTCTTTCAATTTTTTTTTCCAGGTGATGAAGGTTCAGTAATTCTTCAGAAAGCTGAGGTAGAAATTATAGACCAAACGATATGTCATTCCACATATGGGATTATCACAGCCAGGATGTTTTGTGCTGGACTAATGTCTGGGAAAAGAGATGGGTGCAAAGTAGGTATCTTAGCACACTTTGCATAGAGTTTATCTTGCCTTTCATAGTTGTGTGAAGAGGTGTAAGAACTAACCTGCAGACCACTTTGTGGTCCATGCACTTCAGTTCTGAAAAAAAGCAATTTAAGAGTTCTCTATCAGCAGATTTGTCATCTGGGTGTTTTCAGAGTTTCTCTGCTTTATGTGCATGAGTAGCATCACTAAGTTTTGGTGCTGGTCAATTTGCATGTCCCAATAACAAGTTGAAGTCAGACAATTTTTGGCACAAGAATGTCTCAGTTGAAGAAAAAACTTGTCCCTTTTCAGAATCCCTCCTTCCCAGCCCCTCCAGGGATATCTGATGAGAAGCAGGCTACTAGGCATAAATTTTCAAATGTATAATATTCTGATCTCACAGTGCCAAAAGATAATAAACATGATGTTCTGAATTTACATCTAGTGAATAGTAGTAAAATTACATATAGACACTATATATAGATATCTTTATATAATATATCACATTTTATATTATAGGTGTTGTATAATATGTACTATATTATATAGAACCTCTATAAACCATATATATTTACTACTAAAATAATAGTAAATTTACTGCTAAAATAGTAGTAAAACTTTTTTTTTTTTTTATGATGTAGATCTGGAATCTTCAAGATGTTCTAGCTTTCATTGGTCTACATAAAAGTGAGAGAGACCAGAATGGCTCTCAGGGCAAGCAATGTCTGAGGGCTTTCTGTGGGAGTATAATGCACCAGATGCTTTTTAGAGCTTAGCAAGACTATTAACATTAAGCATCACTTTCACTAACTGGAGAATTTGTTTCTGCAGTTATCTGTCTGGCCATTCAAGATATAGCCAAGGAAAGGCATAATTTACAGGTCTTTTGACTGCATTTCTGTAAGGGCAAATGATGTGTGAATCTATCTGGCAGTTGTTAGAGCTGATTGAAATGTGGGTTTTCTGTTTTGTGAAAAATGCTGACGTTCCACTTCCCTTTTGTCCCAGGAATTAAAGAAACAAGTTGAAAATTTGACTCTCTAAATGCAAAATCTTAATTGCCAAGGGTGGAAAAAATTATTTTCTTAGTTAAATCTTTAACAAATTTGTGAGGCAATTCAAGATAATCCTGCTTTGAGCAGCAGGTGACTTTACTAGATCATCTTCTGACATCCCTTCCAACTTGCATATCCTAAGATCCTCTAAAGTTAAAGCAAAATATTTTGCTAGCTCTAACAAAATAGATGTCTAGCAGGAAGGCAGTTCTCTTGCAAAACATTGAAACAACTCACCTTTTGCTTGTGGAAGTCCTTCATTGCATCCAATGTTTTGGTGGTTTCATTTGCTACTCACTGTCTTTTTCAGAGAGGTTGTTTGTATAGCAGTGTCTTACAGAAAAGTATAAGCTTGTTCCAAGAAACTTTCCCCAAATGGTGGCACTTTTTTTTTTCTTCCCCTGAACCTCTGCCAATATATTTCTACAAGACTACCCTATAAAGGAAGAGTTGGTTTGTCCGGTATTGTGGAATTATGCCATCCGGTATAGAACTTCAAAGTCTATAACAGACTTCATTTTAACTGCCCTAATTACAAAGACATTATGTGCCCCTAAACATTACATGCTGGCTTGTTATCTGTCTACTAGAAGGCAACACTTACTTTTTTCCTTCTTGGAAAAAAAAACAACAAAAAACAACAAAAGAACAAAAACCCTCAACAAATTGAGGGATCCAATCTCTTTCCATTTACTTTTAATTTGAAATAAGTTTTATCATTATTAAATATTGTAATTGTATCTTTATTTTGAATTCTTTTTTTAAACATTTACTATTTTTTGGAGTCATTAGGTGTGTAACCTATAAATGAACAGACATATTAACTAGTATATTTTGGGTGTAGCCTTAAGTTTGAGGCTAGGAAACAAAATGTGAATTTCACATCTAGTCCATGAAAAGTAATATCTTTATTAGTGTCTTTAAAGAGTGAGAGCTAGCCCTCTCCCCTGTGATAAAGCAAACTTTGGTACAACGGTGCAATCCCATCTGCTTCAAGAAAAAAACCCAAGTCCGTTGACTATCTGCTGGTTTGAACTATGTGAATGGGAAAATATAATCGCTGCTGGAATTGCTGAGGCACAATGTCTCCTGTGGTATTTTTGTCCCACTTTTGATAATCTTAATTGTAAACACATACCACTCTCTTCTTTTTAGGGTGATTCCGGTGGACCGTTATCATGTCAAAGCAACAGAGATGGAAAATGGTTTTTGACTGGCATTGTTAGCTGGGGTTATGGATGCGGAAGACCAAATTTCCCAGGTGTCTACACAAGAGTGTCAAATTTTGCACCATGGATTCACAAATATGTGCCTTCAGTCTTGTAACCTGAAAACCTTTTTCCTGGAATAAAACATATCCTAGATATCTTCATTAAAAATCGTATTTGGTAAAACTGTTCAGTGGTGGAATTTCTTTGCGTGTCTCCCTATTGATTCTGGAGTACACATGTGGAAGTAACAAATACCCTTTGTTCAAACCTTGGTGGAAGAGAAAGAGACTGTGCCTTGTGGTGGTTGTTCTGTGCAGATGTCTGGAGACACAGGAGGAGGTGCAGTAATAAACTTCTGGCACTTTGTGGTTGTTTTCCAGGCGCCAGCGAAGTTCATGTGCAGTCGTCGATGGGGAAGCTGAAGATACAATTGACCACTTACAGTCAGAGCTTAAGTCTTAGTCATTTCCTCTGAGATGTGTATGGCCCAGTTCAGTAGTAACTATGAAGTAGCAACCAACTTGTTAGTACTCTTGCAAATACTACTTTTTCCCTACCTTGTCCACCAAGAACAGCTGACAGAGAGGGAGAGGGGGGGTTGCAGAAAGTGAACTCAATCCTCTCAAATCCATGGGGCCCTCATTTTTGGAGATCAGAAGTCCTGCATTTAAGCATGGAAGCTTTCATTTTAATTAACTGGATGATTTGGAGCTACTAACTCTTTTATTTCTTGCCTTAATTTCTTCATGTTCAAGTTAGTCCACCTGAGAATTTAAATTTTTTATCTTCAGGCAACCTGAACAAGATGAGCAAATAGGGTGATTCATGTTGTTGCAATGATCTTGTCCTTGCCCAAATAAAACTGATACTTCTACACTCTGAGAGATACTTCTATGGAATTGAGTTCTCTGAATGTGTGTAATTTTTAAAAAGCCCTGATACAATTTTTAGAGAGGTTGCAAAAGAGGTTTTATTTCCTCTCGGCTTTTTCTGTGGGTTTCGTTTCCATGAAGGAAGGGGCAAAGTATCAGTCAGTCAGCAGGTTGTGTGTGCAGCAGAGATAGGCTGTTGAAAAAAAGAGGACTTGAACAAAGCAGTCTGTCTGCAGCTGTAGTTTGCATTCCTGAGCTGTGAGGATTGCCTTATGATTAATCCCTTTTGTAGTCTCTGTGTGATCTCTGTGTTGGGGTTTGTTTGTTCCCTTTTTGTTTTATGGGTCTGAGGTTTCTTGCGCCTGTTCTGTTTTTCTCTGTTTTGTTCTTTGTGCTTGCTCTCTTTCTCAGCATGTATAAAACACGTTATTTCCCCACACACATACTTGCTTTTTCTTATTTTACATGCAGAATGCCCTGACCCTGTTGTTTTGCTGACTTAAAGCTGTTTTTAATTTCAAACAGGAAATGTGCACACGAATTGCTTTGCAATTACCTTTATCCTGTGGTACCGGCTTGAGGCTGGAAAATTCAGGTGGTCTGTGGAATCATGCATTTCTTCTCTCTCAAATATTTCTGTGGATTCTGGCAGGTGTTCATCAGAAGTTGTCTCATTTACCTTTCTCTGGGACTTTTTACCTGTAAATTGCTCGCATGTCATTTGCGTTGTGTCCTAAATTATTTCCTACTCTTGTATTTCTGGAAGAAGGGGGTAGCTGATCTGTTTTCAACTGATGGGATCCATATGGTATGTAGCCAGTTAGGACAACAAAGAGTTACAGCGATGGTTAACTTTTCCTCCCCACCTTCTTTTCTTGCCGATCAGCTGGCTCCAGCTTCCAGCGGTATGGCAAAGGTGAAATGAGAGAAGCCTGGTGTGCGTGGCGGAGAGAGCAGTGCGCTCCTCTGGGTGATGTTTAAGAAATGAGGTTCATTTAGGACTCTGTTATTCGGGTTGTTAAAAGGCATTTGTCAAGGCGTCATGACAGGGGCTTTCCCCTCCAGCGGTGTTTCTGTGTGCAGCATACCAGCTCCGTGCGACTCTGAGCAGACTGCAGGGCAGGTAAGAGGCACCGGCCGAGCTTTACAGGAAAGGGTCTCTCTGCCCACTCCGGTGGGCATTGACATCTGCTCTTCATATGCTAATTGCTCCTAACCAAAGCGATAGCCATTTTTTCCCCTTCGCCTGCATAGATTGAAACCTATGTCGCAAGCATGTGGGTTTCATATGTGACATAGCTGATAACGTGAAAGATATTTTCTTAATTTAAACCTCTTTAAAAACTAAGAGGGCAAATATGCTAAGCTATGGTATGACAGCTCTTCTTGTGTCATCTAAGTGATGCCTTTCCGTGTCTGTCTTTAGGAAAGTCTGCGTATCCGCTACTGTCCGTCCTACCTAGGAGGTTTATGTCAGAAGTACTGCTTCTTCAAAGGGATGAGGCTGTGTTTCTGGAGGAGATGGCCTCTAGGAATATTACCTGTAGTTTCTTTAACAGTTACAGTGATCATGCTAGTCCTGCACTACTCATTCTGTAAGTGTTCCTCTCCCCAGCATGATCTGGATGGGATGGGTATTTCGCACTGTGTGAATGATTAGCACGAAAAGCTCGGCACAAAGCAGCTGAGCACGTAATGTGTGTAATAAGCTACTGACTTTCCCTTCTCCTTAACTTCTTTGCTAAGGCAACAAAATTCATAAAAATTAATGATTGGTAGTTGCACAAGAATAATGAAGGTATGTATTTTATCTCCAAATTTTTTGTCTCTGCTTGTGAGTACCGTCGTTATTATAACTGTCACCTTTCCCAAGAACCTATAGGAATTAACTGCCTATCTTCTATTCACTCTTTCAAAACAGAACAATTACCTAACTTATGTATGCTCCTTCCTAGATCTCAACTTACAGCCATCAAAATCATATCTCTCCGGGAAGATAGCACTGCAAAAAATGGAATTTTAACAATTAAATCTTCTTAGTAGAAATGCCTGTCTGAACCTATACCTCATCCCTCTCCTTTCCTTCTGAGCATTAGTCTAGCAATGGGACTGACTCAGCACTCTGGCTATTATGGTGTGTTTCTCTTAAGAACTAATGCCTATCAATGCCAAGGACAAACACACGCTTCCGCAAGCCTCTTGTTCTGGAAGCTTTTCCCGTAATGTTATTAGGTGTGCTAATTTTATCCTTTTTTTTTTTTTTTTTTTCTCAGCTCCAGCTTTCTCCTTTATTTATATTGGTGGAAGTGTAGAAATTCCTAATTTGACATATACGAATGACTTCAATGATCCAAAGTCACAGAAATTCCTCCTGCAAGCAGAAGCAATCCAAAATTACGTAAGTTCCCACATAAGTATAGCAATAATTAAAAAATATTTATTACAGAATCAGATTGGCAATGAGGAGAAGACCCCAGTTAGTCACCTTCCCCCCCCCTCCCCCCCTTCAATATAGTAAGTTTAAAGCTAGCAAGTGCCTTGGTGGTGCACAGCTTTAGGGATGTAGTTAGGCAGCTGGCGTTGTGTGTCTCACGGTAAGGCCAACATTTCCTAGGTAATAAAACCTGGGGCATTCAAGGTTATGGACAAATTCTTCTTCTTAAAGGAATTAGGAGTGTGGTTTTTGTTTTGTTTTACTTAGAGACTCTTCCTTTCTACATTTTTCTCTTTGATTGTTGTTCTGTGTGTGTGGTTTTTTTTTTTGTAATTATAGCTCAAATTCAATGCTTAACTAACTTTTTTTGTATTGTTTTGTCTTCCCTTATTCCCCACAACAATGCTGGCTTTCTTGCACTTCTTATGTGAGTTCCTATTTGCGAGATCAATACTGTTTCCTGGGTACATGTGAACAGCGGTCTTAAGCACAAAGCAGTTCTCTGTTAGACTGTATTTCCCACAAGAGCTAATCTAGTGTCTCAAAGCTGCTTTGTGCACAGCCAATACAAGTTGCTTATGTCCAGATTATATGCTGGAAATTTAAAGACTGAAACAAAAATGTAAATTTTGTATTCATAAAGGCTTCTTTTTCATGGCTAATTATCAAGAGCTATCTCAATGGTCCTGAAATATGATGTGACTTAAAAGTAATTTTTTTTTTTAGTGGAAATGAACACACGTTTATGATGCTTATTTGTTATATTTTGTGAAAATGATGAATAATGCTTGTAATATGGGAGGGGGTTGAGGAAGGGGAAAGGAAAAAATAAGACAAATACTTTATAGCATAAGAGATGATATTGGGATAAGTGTTGATGTAACACTTTTTACATTTTCTTTTACCATTTTTTAACTGTCAGTTTGCAGAATCATATGAGTCTTCCTCCTTGGGAAAGTACTACCTGAAGTCTGTAGTGGCTGCTTTCAGGTAGGTTCTGTTCCAGCATGTGGTATAAATTTAGAGACATTCAATTGTGATTGTCTTATCTTTTTTTTTTCATGCATTTTAAATTAGTTATCCAGAGGAATATGCAGATGTCTATAACAGGGAATGCAAAATGCAGAAATGCACTTAAGTATGTGAGCTAAGAGCTAGGCTAATAGTGTGATTTCTGTCTGGCCCTGTAGAATTGGCGAGAGAAATAAAAGTTTGATTAATTGTGCCTTGGTTTTATGGGTTGCTTTGTAGTCTATTCATCTACTTTTTATTTTTGAAATCCCAGTTCAGCGGGGTTTTTCTCTACCACTAGCAGAATGTTATTTTGCATTTGTCTATTTAAATGAAGTTCCTTTTCAACTTCTCAAAACAAAACTTAAAGATATAATTTTGGGCAAGGTGCCCTACTTAAGCTCCTGGTGAGAAACATAAATACATTGAGCAGATGGCTATTACTATCCTGACAGGATTTGAAAATTTCTAAAAGGTCGAACCATAGCTCATTCTGAAAGGAAAAGTGTGGTAGACTGTCTCTTTGAATCACTTAAGTAATACTTTGTATATGCACACATATAGATTATTTATTTTAACAGGAATTGTGTGAAATCTTGTATCAACGTATGGACATAAAATGATATTGTCATATGGTGTGAGACTCAATTAAAAATATTAAGGAAAATGTATCTAGAACACATTTGGTCTTAAAAGTGTCTAGATACATAATATAGTCTTAAAAGCGTATAATTACGCAGCAGGGATGGAAATATCCAATTCCGGAAAAATTATTGCAAGGATTTTCTGTGAGATGTAGTTTTCAGCCTCACTGTGTTACTGTTTAAGCAGCATATTTTTGAAGCATTTCTACTGTATAGCAAAAGCAATTGTTAAACAGGAGAGCTTTTTTTGCCACTGTGTTCAGCTGCAGCATTGTGCACAGCAGTTCAACTAGCTGTGAAACTGCGTGAACAAAAAATGCAGACCAGTGGAAATCATGTCCAAAATACTAATTAGAGTGTATATACGATGCATTTTTTTTTTCCTCCACAGTGAAGGAGAGTCTGGACTTCGAGCCTACTACTGGAATACATTCTGGGCACCACAAGATGTGGTTGCTTCTCTTAAAAATTTAACCCCAGTGGAACAAAAAAAAATCAGTAGTAAACAAGCAGCTCACATGTTGGGTTCTTCTGGGGAGGAAGACTTTGATCTCGTTAAAATGGAGCTTTTTGGTAACAATGTACCTGTCATTTAATACCTATTCTGTCTATTTTCTTTATCCAGTTTGTGTCTTTGGCTTGTGTAGCTGATAGTTATTAAATTTCAGTTTCAGATTCTGCAGAATATGATGTGATGCTAAAATCAGGTAATTATTCTTCAATGCCAGCTAATATCACTTTGGGGGAAAAAATTCTGTAACATAAAAATGACAGTTACGCAGTTATTCTTCTATCTTTAGGGCCTACGAACTAAATCAGACTAGGGACTTCCCTGGCCTGTGCTTCAAATAAAGGCTGAGATGAAAATGCCTTACAGCTTTTATTCTGATATTCTGACTAGAATGGTTGAAATTTAATAGTTCCCACTGAATTGCAATGAGCTGTGGCTCCTTTTCTTGGCATCTTTTAAAAAGCTACTATATAAAATTATACATAATTTATTTGCCTTGTGACTAGATAATTTCGGTTATTCATAGTTAGGGATCAGTCAAATACTGTAGAGCTTTAAATCACTTTGCCTGGTTTCTCCATATCAAGCACACCTCAAGATTGGCTTCGTATTCTTCGTGTCCTCATTGTATGGAGGGGGTGAAGAGAAAATGGCAAAGGAAGCGTTAGGTTTCAAGCAGAGGTGGTAGCAGCTGCAGCCAAGTCCCCTCCTGCTTGCTGACCGTACGCCGAGCAGATGGTGACGGGGCATTGTGCTTCCTTGGCCAGAGCGGGAGAACGTGATGCAGCCTGGTAGGGAAAAGGGAACAGGGTTGTAAAAGTAAGGGAAGAGGAGATTAGAGTAGTTGAGAAGCGTGGGTAGGTGATTGTTGCTGCCTCTTCTGAAATTTTACCCAATAACTTCATTTATCTTTCAACTTAACAGTTTTTCGGCCACTGATCTAGTTTCTTTTGTATAGCAGTATCCTTTGACCTGTATGCCAAGCCGGGTAACAACAGGACTCTGACTCTGATGAATCCCAAAAAGTCTTTTTATCAATGGAGGCTGCGAGTTCCTTCTAACCATGTGGTGAGACTGGTAGTTATCGCTTTGCATGGTGTCACTCCAGAGAGCTGTGCATCACACCACTTGTCAGCATATGATTTCCTTCTTCCTCTGCAGAACAAGATCATTACAAGGTATGATAGTACAGAACAAAGATGTCTTATTGAGCTGTACAGAAACTCTCTGAAACTGTCGCGATATCAAAATGATATCAAACAGATTTCCAAAATGTAAAACTCGAAATACAACTTAATTAAAAATCTTGTATAAGGCTATAAAAAGATCTTTCATATTATTTCCTCCCCCTCCCTCTGCAATGAATTATAAATTCCTGTGGGTTTTGTTCTACATTATGACTAATGTTTACTGGTTTTGATTTTGTGCAGTTACTGTCACAACTCAAAGTGATACAGACTTTAATTTCTTTTTAATTTTTTTAATTTTTTTTTTTTTTTTTTTTTTTTTAGAATATTGTATTCTATTACTTTTAGAATACACATGTTTTATAGCAGTCCGGTCACAGGCAAATCCCTGTTCGTAACAGGGATGTTGTGCCTATGGAAGGCTCCATCCCCAGAGCCACTGTGTAGTCCGTCTGCATAAATAAAATCAATGATCTTGTAACTTTCAGTGGCCACAGTGCACCCACTTTCCAGAGTCAAATTTCATGCATGGACGCGTTATCCACCATTAACCTGTCTGAAACGCATTTATTTAGTAGTGCTTTAAGTTACTTGAACTGAGTACCTAAATGAGTCTCTATTAACAGACTTCTCTCTCTCCTCCTGCAACAAGTGACAAGAGCTTGCCGCTGTCGGTGGCCTGTCAGAAAGCCAGGCACGGAGTGGGCACAAGGGTTTTGTACGGAGTTAGACACGGATTGCAGCATAACATGGAGAAACCCGTTCCTGATGCTGGACTGCCTCTTCTCTGCTGCTGATTACGGGTTATTGCCAGGACTGTTACTCCATTGTGCGCTATTAGCAACGGCTCAGCTTTTTAGGAACCAGAAACGTAGAGTCGGCCACATGCATGAAAGAACCAGGAAGCTAGCAAAACCAACACAGGTGTAAGAAGTAACATGTTCAGAGAACATTGATGCAGTACGCTGTAAGACAGAAAGTTCAAGAATGTGCACTGATGCCTGGCTGTCGAAGAACTGGAAAGGAATCTGGTGACTGAAATGATGTTAAAAGCACTATGGTACCTCCAGAAAAGTTGACTTCTTTGATTACTTTTATTGCCAGCCTAACAAATGTGTGGGTTTTGCACATGTCTATCAATTTTCTATTTAAGCTAAAAGCAGGTAGTCACATACTTAGGACAGATGCAGTAAAACTAATAATAATGTCTCTGATATTTGTGACAGCCAGGAACTATTGTATTATAGCCGTTATTCCCTGATGTCCAGGTCTAGGATCACACATAGTGACTAAAACGATTCTCACCGGTTTCTGTAAACTGCAGTAATACAGCTGTTCAGTGACAAATACTAAAGAGTCAGTATGCTGAGGTTGTAAGGTGTACTGTAAAAGTAGGTGTCTCGTGGGCAACTCGTCTCATATGTGCTTGCCTTGCTTTTCTGATGATACTGTGACAAAAGGTACAGCTAGAAGATAAGCCAAGCCGTCAACTGGGTAGAAGACCAAGATGCTGAAAGATTTCCACGTGGCAGTGGGGAGGGGACTCAAATTGTTCATTTTATAAAAGATTTGACAAGTATTACGATAAAAAGGATTTAATCATGTCTGCAAAAGAGAAGCAAACCGCAGATCTACGGTGCAGTGTCTCACATGAAATGGGAGCAGGGAATAGCCTGCTAAAAGCAGAAGAGGACTACTTTCAGATTAAGGTTCAAAAACTTGATTTTAATGCTTTCACTCTGGATCTCAGTGACAAGTTGAAGAACTTGGTGCAGGGGTGTGATGGAAATACTGTCTTACTGTGAGATCTGATCTTAATTGTTTTTATTTGCTGTGTATAGGAAAAGAGAAAGCTTGGTTACTTTTCAAAATGCATTTCAAAATGGAATAAATATAAGAGTGAATTTGCAGGTGCAAGAAATAGCATCTCAAATTACAAGTGATAGTAAGTATTTCAAGCTTCAAGATATAAATTAACTCCTCATTATTTAAACAAAAGAAGAACAATGAGAAGAAATAGTTGCCATGCACGGGGCTCGACAGCTTTTGTGACATGTGAAACCAAGCTGAACGTTAATAGATTGGAAATGCTTCGGGCTCGTTTTCTCTTGCAGAGATGCTGCACCACACTGCTGCACTGGCACTTGTTGCCTTTTCAGTGCTACCCGCTGCGGCTGGCACCGCCTTTCTGATGCTTCTACAGGTCTGAAAACTCCAGGGCACCTGTTAGGCAAGAATATCTGTGATGTTCGCCCTGAGCGGCTGTGCCTCAACGCTGGGAAACTCTAGCATCCTGTGTAGTGTCAATCAAGTGGAAGAATAAAAGGGAAGTGGTAGCCAGGGGATTATTTCTGAAACACAGATGACCAGATCAGTGTTATTTTTGCTCAGTTTCTCAACAAAGATGACTGGAATGTGGAAATAATTTTTTTCTTTTTTTTTTTTTTATGCAATCTTTTTAATATTTCAGATGGTGTGGACCTGCGGCCTGGACTCCTGTTGTACGTTTAACTTCATCGAGTAATGTAATGTTGCTTACCTTCTCACTGGACCAAAGAGAAGAAAGCAACATATTAAAAGCTCACTTTCAAGCTGTTCCTAAAATCAGTAAGTAATTAAACAACCATCTGAAGTAAGCACACTTATTTCTCTTGTTCCCTTTGAAAAAGTTAATATTGCCTGAACGTATCTGGGGGTAGGCAATGTCGGCATATAAATCCAGGGAATTGTCATTCTGGTCCACACTTAAAAAAATGTCTGAGAACTGCATAAAGAATAGAGAATTTCCTTTGGTCTGGGAGATTTTTTTTGTCTCCTGATTGCTGCCCAAGTCATCTTTCTCAGAGATTACTCCTACTACACAGGTAACGCTGTTATTCAAGAGCAGTGGCAGCCGAGCAGCCAGCCGGATAGCGCTACTGGCAGAGCAGCACTTTTATCCGTTTTAGCAATCTATCCCCAGCTCGGAGAATGCATGTTTAATGAAAATGGAAAACAAGAGCAAACGCTTACTGCTAATATGTCTTTGATCCTTTTCTGAAAGCACTGTTCAGTGTAGTTAACTGTATAAGAAAAGTGTGTTCAAGACCTAAGATGTATATTTCAAACCTATGGAGTACTATGAATTTTGCAAGAATTCTGGGGGATTAGTGAAATATTTTGAATAATGACAAACTGTAGTATTTTACAGGGAGAGATAGGGGCTTCACAAGTGAAAGTTTAGCCACAGTTATTTGGTAAAGGTCTAAGTGAAAGAATTTTGACAATTAAGCACATGACTATTTTTTAACTTGTGGAACAAATCATAGGGGATAGCATGTGGATAAAGCTTACACATTTCAGCTTACGTCCTTCTGGATGCTGTTTAAGCAAATACTCATCCCATGCCTGTTACAAATTAGAATTGCTTCATTGTTCTGAAGATGGGCGCTCCGAATTATGTATAGCCTAGGTTTTGCCACAAAATTTTTTTGATTTTCAAAATTGTCTTAATTTCTGCTATATTCATATTTGCATTCACTATGTTACCTAAAGGAAATGAAAAGCAGTAATAAGGGCTGGGTATCTAGGACAGTTCTTGGTGGAAAATAAAACCTCAAAGATACTGCTCAAATGTGGCATGAATTTTCAGACTGAGAGCTGACACAGAAACTTCCTGGTTTACATTAAATTAATCAAAAGTTTCATCTCAGTGGGCTGATTGCTTTTTAATTTTTGAAAATGTCTACAGAAAGGTCTGAAGTAAATTGGAAGGGGGAGGTCTGTTGTGTCTGCATTTAATTGCTTTTTCCACTTACCATCAAATAACATTTTTTTTAAAAAGTCCACTCAGAGGTGTTTTGTGCTTACCCTTAATTGTAATTTGATCCAAAAATAAGAGAAATTCAGGGTGATGGGGAAGTGGAATTACATGATTTTCTGTTAATACGGGCAAAACCCGAGTTTAATACTGTCACAACCCATCCTTCTAGCTCTGTACGTAGAGAAGGGCCCTAGCAAGTGGAGTAGGCTCTGCACTTCAGCCCAGCTGAGATAACAGTCTTCCTTGCTGATATATTTCTCTCCCAGTGTGTGGTGGTCATCGTATTTCCTGGAACGGGACACTGAGTTCCCCTTATTACCCAAGTTACTACCCACCAAACATTGACTGCAGCTGGATCATCAGAGTAAGTGCTGGGAAGTCTTCTGAGTAGTGATGACTTTGCTTTATGTGATATAGACATAAAATTGGGAGAAATGGCTTTCGATGTGGGTGAAATGAAGGGAAAACATACCAAGAGCACTGCACCTGACTTCTTCTCAGGCACCCGTTTCTTTCCTGATCTGTGTAAAAGTGTCGGCTGTGAGAAGGAAACGTTGCCAGCTTCCAAAAGGTTAAGTATTATTCATGACAGAAAAAAGCGGTGGGTAAGATGACAATTCCTAGCAGCCAGAGCAAATTGCTAATAATCAGGGCTTTGCTTCTGTGTCAGAAAGAAAAAATGGTCGTGTAAATCGCGCCTCATATGATGGATACCACACTGTATTTCCCTGAACTCTACAGAAATAGGACCTTCTCTGGCTTAGAAATTCAGCTCTGGATTTCCAGCAAGTCCTTTGGCAGGACTTAGAATCTGCTCATGATTTCCACCAACTTCCTGGTGTGTTTAGCTATTGCTCCATTAAGCATTTCACTACTTTTTTGACTTTCCCTGGAAAAGGGCGTTCTTCATGTCTGTGTGTTGGTAACAAGCTCTACCCTTCACCTGCTCAATGAAAATTATTAGCAGCTTGTAGCACAAACCTCTCATCTATATGCAAGAAAGGGAATCAAAAGGCTTTCTAAAACAGAGAGGTCATAGCTAATGCAGTCGAGTGACCGGCTACCATAGATGTCTGAAATTAACATAAACTATGGGCACATGTGGCGGTACAAACATAGCGTGAACCTCAGATATAGTGCTTTGTGCTGGCTGCAGGAAGGCTTACGCTCCTTTATCTGACACAGTGCGGCAAAAGTTGGCCCTAAAAAGTTTTCTATACCTGTCTAAAATAGCAGATTTTTTTGGTCCTTCAAAGGTGCTGATTTGCCTCATAAGTGCAGTATTTTCAATCTGATAATAAGTAAAACAAGATTTACCATCTTAGAAGCACAGGCCTTTTCATTTTGTGGATATATGTGTCGGGATATTTATCCTTTTATTTTTAGGCACCTTTGCCTGGCTACAAGCTGTCATTAAAAATCCTCGTAATACAAATTCAGGAGAAGTCTCCAGGGTCCAGTAAATGTGATAAAGACTGGTTAGAAATTGATGGGGTTAGGTGAGTAAATACACTATTTTCTGACATATTAATTTGCACTTTGATGTTCTGCATAACATACTGTACTTATACCTTCTTGCCACTTCCAGTGCAGAAAAATACATTTCAACAAGAATTGGCATGCTTCCACTGAATTTCAGCACAACAATATTCTTAATCCTGCCCCAGTACTGAACACTTGTCATGGTGTTAATTTAAGCATCCTGCTTTTTCTACAGTGTTAGGCATTTACTTCCTTTGTTGTTCCCCTTAAGAGTAATGATAGAGAAAACTGCAGGATTTTCTGCAGCTGCAGTTGAACTGTAAATTCCTGGCAATGGTCTTGACATGGGTGAAGAGCTTGCGTCATCTGAAGTTTCATTTTCTATACCACTTACTCTTCAGTGATTATAATTGTTTTCTGTAAACAAGAAAAATTGCACAAAGACAAATTGCAATGTGTGTGCTTAAAACACAAAACAAAATGGTATTCAGAGTGATTTGTCTCTTGAGAGGAGCACACTGAAACCATCAACAGCTGTTGGATTTGTAGCCTTTTGGTTTTGCAGACCCAAATGGGAAATCCAAAATCAAGCATGCTTAGAAGTGGTTTGTATTTAGAGGTAGATTCTGACATTGATCACCTTGCTGTATTGTGTTTCAAAGTCTGCCAGTCCCAGCAAAGTTGTGGAGTGGACGGCTTTTGTAAATAGGCTTTCTAATACTTCTGTTGGGCTGTTTTAACACTAAAAAAATAGCTGATCTTTATCGTGTTCTTTTAAAGCTTTTTGGCATTGGTACCCTTCAGTAAAAAGGGAGGTAGCGGGATAGTAGTGGTCAGTTTGGTTAGAAATTAATTATTCTCACTTTCGCCTTGCCAGATACTGCAAAGCTCTTTCAGAAAACAACAGAATCAGAGAATATGGCTATTCTGTCGCAATCAACTTCCACTCTGATGAACTGGTCACCCACAGAGGGTTTTATATTGAATACAAAGCCTTCAGTCACACAGACCGTAAGTGAATAAGCACGTACTTTAATTTGCAAGGAGAAACCTCTGAGAAACCATGCTTGACAGACCAAGCGCATACAATCGACTCGCCTTTTTTTCTTAAACCAATTGCAAGAGGCAAATGTTTAAAATGTTATTATGTATTTAATTGAACAAATAGATGTACAAAATTAGATAAAATATGCTTTTAGAAGCTGGTTCTTATTTTCTAACTTCTAACAACACTTCTGTAAAGTGGGAAGTAAAATTTCCCAGTTTCTGTAGATCTAATTATTCGGCATTTTGCTAATGTCTTAAAATAGCCGAGCTGCAACATGAAAATAGCATGGCAGAGAACCTCCAGGCATGACTCTTCTGCCAACAGGAGTTAACCACTAATAGTTAGTCTTCTCTTTAAAAATCACAACTCAAAGTGCTCTGGATCAGCTTCCAGGTTTAGACAAAGTATTTAAGTTTTCAGTAAGAGTCAGTGAAGACCCCTTGCTAGCAGGTGTTCTGGAAATACGACTGGGTTTCTTATAGCCCTTTCCTGACTCCCCAGGCACTTCTGGGAAGCATTAGTGTTAGATTTTTGGGGGGCTTTCAGAGGGTGGAACAGGGATTTTCAGGAGATAGACATATTTACTTGTGATATTTCTTAGGAAAGGTACATCTGCAATATATTTTTGTAAATGCTTTCTCTTTCCTTTATCCAATTAACGTTTAGGTAGCTAAAGTTCTCTGTGATTTCAAGAGATCAGTTCAGTTTGTGGAAACCCCTTCAGATCCTCGGCTTGCTTGACTGAGTGTTGTTCTGTTCACTGCTGACTTAGAAGTAGTTATGTATTAAGATCTCTGGTATAGGTTCTTGCTTCGTGCCTTTCATTAGAAATAAGCGGCAGATTTTGTGGTCAGTCATTCTACAGGACTCAGATATTTTCAGGGATTTTTTTTTTTTTTTTTTCTCCACAAATGTGTGTGTCTTTCTACTGGAAAAAGTTAGTGTCCTATGGTTACTGCCTCAAAACCAGTTCAGAGCTGAGTCAAAGCCTAAGAATACCTTTTTCTACAGCAAAAATCCCCAGTCTTTATTGCATGTACAGGTCTTTGCTTTCTGTGCGCTCTGCTCCATTTCTAGCACTGAGCCAGCAAGCAGATGGCTCAGTCACGTAATCACTCCTTAGTCACAATTTTAAGGATCCGTATTAAGACTCAACAGGAGGGCTAGATCAGCTGTGAGGTGTCTGTATCAAGTCGATACAGTAAAGGCATTTCTGGAGGGCTACCTGAGACAGCAGAATGTATTGAGAGCACTGATCTTCCACGACAGCCTTGCCTGTAGCAATAGCAAGGGGAGGGAATTAATTTTCTCCCACATCTTTAGTACCTGCAGCCACCCACCTCAGATGAGCTTCTTCCCACTGCTGGGAGCCTACCAAAGCACGGCTATTAAAAATCACAGGCACTGCTCTGTGGTGACCGGGAAAGCCAATGGCAGCCATCAGCTGAATAACGTCGGGGAATGGTGCAGAGAAGGCAGAGAGACTCCCGCGTTGAGCTGGCGCTGGCTGCGGAGCGGCTGCTTTCCTCCCACCCGCGTCACATGCGAGGCAGCGAAGAGGGCTAAATGACTCCACATTGGAATCGATTAAATAAATGTGGGACATATGTGTTTGGTCCTTCAGTCTTATTTAGCTGTTAATTTGCCTGTGGTGCTACAGGGCAAAAAGTTTTAAGTTGACTTGACCTGGGCAGGAAGAGGAGTTTTTTGGCTACTGATTCTTCCGCAGATCAGCTTTTTTTTTCTTTTTTTTTTTTTTTTTTTCCCCCTGACACATCTGAAAAAGTGGAAGAGAACAAACATTTTTGATACATTGCAAAGAAACACCTTAGCTTTGATACTAGCTGTTAATTTAAGTGAAACAAAATCTTGGTGAAAGGTTGTTTCATAACGAAATTGCTAGATTTGAAAAGTGTTTGATAAAGCACGTATTCATATCAGACGTGAAGTTGGAGTGCGGTAGCACAGAGATGAATTTCTACAACATTTTAATGTCAGGGAATTTGTATTTCTAATATTAAGGAGAATGCCTAGTTTTGACTTCCTTTGTGGTTTGTTATTGTTTGTTTGTTTTTTCTCCCCCCTCCTTAAATGCTCCTGTGTAAAATACATGACCTTAACAAACTGAAGAGGTGTTCACTATTGGTACTAATTACATATCTGTGCTAATCACTTTCAACCCTTAGAGTGAGGCAGTGAATGTGAATTTCATTTTTAAGTCAATTTAGGTGAATATTAATTAATTTAATTCAGACTGCTTGATAAAAATCTTTAGCAGATTGTGTGAAGATAGAATTTCCTTTTTTAAAATTCAATTTAGTTCATAAATGACACTAGCTTTGGTTTTTAATAGCCATTTTAATATTTATTCCTGGTACAGTCCTGTGTTTTGCATTTAGACTGTAACAGCATTTCTAGCGCCATTAATTTCTAATTTTTGTAGCTTGTTCTTAGATGTGCACATAGAACATGCATTCCTTCAAGCAATCAGTCTGAAGGCTGGAAAGGCTGCTCAGATGGTAGTGATGAATTAAATAGTGGTGGGGCAATTATTTCTTGTTTGTGTTCTCCTGTAAACAGCTTGTTCCAGGAAGTTTAGAGACTGGCTGAAATTATCTCTAAACTATTGATGATTATCTTTAAAATCACATGAAGGATGTGGGTGAAGATCTAAAAGTCTAGGGAAGTGGGAGAACAGAAAAAATGAGAAGGGAATTTCACACCAATCTTTACAAATTAAACTTCACCAACCCCCAACCCCCCCCCCAAAAAAAAAAGAAAAAAAAATTAAGCAATAAGTAGTCAAACAAAACTATTTGTAAACAGTGAAAAAGGTATTAAAAATCAGCATGGAGTTTTTTATTTTGTTTTTGTTCTCTGCTGTGAGAGGATAAATAGAGAAGTTGTACTTTGGCACTGTCTTGTGTAACAAACTTATCAGTAAGTAAAGGAAACACGGTTAGAAAAAAATATAGAAAACTGTTTCCAGAGAATGACTGCCAATGACTCATTACCAAAATGGAAGGATATTTTTATTGTCATTCTGCCAGTATCTGTTATGGGATATCAGCATAATTTTTGTTGGTGATCTACAGGGTGGATTAGAGAAGATGTTTATGAAATAGCAAAAGTGCCACACAATAGAAAGAGAGATGTATTTAAGAGGGATGTATTTATAAATATCATCTTGACAAGCTGGAGAATGTGTATGGAGAAAATGATATCCCATTCAATAAAGACAAGATCAGAACTTGAGTAATCAAATATACATGCGAGTTGCCTAAGTAGCTTTTCTGCTGAAAGATGGTTGGGGGGTGATAGTGCCTCAAAAGCTGACTTGAGAGTCACAAAGTCATAAGATTTTCCATGTGTGTTTTGTGTTTGTTTGGTGTTTTGTTGATTTTTTTTTTTTTTTTAAAGTGTCACACTAGGATGTAAGACAGGAGTTTGAAAAGATCTTCCCAGTCACCAGTGGGAAGGCTTCAGCTAGAGTACTGTATCCACACTGGGCACTGCACATCAAAGAAAATAGGGAACAATGAAGAGATGCCAGAAAGAGTGACCAGAAAGTAACCCAAGGTCAGAGAGCGCAGCACAAGTTAGGTAACGCAACAAGTCTCTCTGCCACTGGAGGCTGTCGAAACCAAGGTAGACTAATGTCTGGCACAATAACATCAAGGTGGCCTCTGGTAGGGAGTGTAGCACATGGCTGCTGGCCAGGTATTTGTATTACAAAACATTTATGGACCTTTTTTCTTCAGGTTGTAATTCAGAACAGTTGAACTGTGGTGATGAGAAGTGTAAGCATCAGTATAAGACTTGTAAAGACGATGACAGCTGTGGGGAGGACAGTGCTGGAAACAACTGCTGTAAGTATATATTTTTAGCTATTTTCCAAAAGACGGTGGATGGTAGAAGCAAGAACATACTTATTTTAATGGATAAATGTAGTATGTCTGCATGTTTTTTGATAGCACAAAGTACGAGTGTCATTACAGTGAAAATAAAATATGCAGAGTATAACTAGTTCTTGGGAGAGTCTAAACAAGAAATTAACGAAGCAATATCCAAGATGAAAGTGCTTTTAGTTAGATGACTTAACCGCAGCTTGCTGATGATCCTGTTAGAAGACCACTTTCCCCCCAACTGCTGCCAGATCAGTAACAAACAATGTAAGGGAGAGAGTCACAACAGTTTTGGGATTTTTGCCTTTTGCCACGTGCATGGTCTCTTTACTGTATATCCAGCACGGTTACGGACATTGCTGGTACTACTCACGTCTCCCTAGTGACTTGCTGCATTTTGCCTTTATAATTTTTGCCTTGCTTTGAATCTTAGGTGCTCGAGGTAGCTAGGAGTATGTCCTTGTTTGTTGAAAAACCAATCATTCCCACTGTTTAGAGGTCACTATAAACAGCTGATAATAAGAATGGTAGTCATGGAAGCCTATTGCTGAGATCTGTCAGGATTCCCATGTGGTAAACTGTGATAGTCCTTAGCGAAAAATTTATTGGAGGGGAGGTATAAACCTCTTCCACAATATTCTAAATCTTCACTTAAAAACAAAAAAGTTGACTTCCAGATGATATCAGCCGTGAAGATTTATAATTTGTAATGCCAGTAGTGCTGGTGAAGGTAAAACAACAGATCTGAGAAGCCTAGCTTGCTCTGGTTAGATTTAAGTGAAATGGGAGTGAGGACAGTTGGAGGCTCCTCTGTCTTCTTCCTCATGCACAGTGGAGACTGGAATTAGTGAGATCATTAATCACAGTGGAATGTTCCCTCTGTCCCCTCTCCATAGAGAGACCAGTTTACACCAGTACAGGCTACAACTTCAAGCAGACTGCGATGTGTAGCTTTGGACAACTTTCACTGAGGAGGCTGAACGTCCATGGTTTTTTTTTTTTTTTTTTTTTTAACGATTTGAAACCATGGCTCCAAGCATGTGACACTATCTTCTCTCTCTCATTTCAGCCTACAAAAGTTGTTCCCCTTATGCGTACAAATGCCTCAATGGAAAATGCTTACTGAAACCAAATCCTGAGTGTGATGGGAAAAGAGACTGTGCAGATGGATCTGATGAAATGAACTGTGGTGTGGTAACATTTTTATTTAAAAATTAGTTACTGACTTGGTTTCCCAACTCAGGAATTTGTGCTATGGCCAAGCATTATTGGATTAGGAATTGATTAAATCAGATGTGAATTTAAAAAAAAAAACGTATCTCCTGGTAACATCTATATGAAAATATCTGTCTCGAATTTTCCACTGTTTCATTTTAAATCCACGGATCCATTCTGTCTATGGTGACTTATTTCAAGCAATGCACGCTTCCAGGATAAGCTGGTAGGTCCTAGTGCTTGTTTGAGCTGAATGAAATGCAGTCAAGGAGCTGTGTATGTAAGGAGGGGAAAAGATATGAGATTTTATTCAAGCAAACTTTTGGAAACAACTCACCTTAGAATTGTGCTTAAATGACTTTTTGACTTACTAACCTCTTTAGAAAGCTGTAAAGGAGGATAGGCAATGATAGGTTTATTCCTGACCTGCCCATTAAGTGAAAATGGGCAAGTACTCTTACCATTTTGTGAACTGCACAGTAAAAAACCACCTTTTTTTCCAACAACTTTGAGGTCTATGGATAAAAGTTTATGTATTAAGCATAGCAAAGTGAAATGACCTTATGTCTTTTCGTTACTATTTTATTCAATTATTTCTATTAGCTTGTGGAAGACACCAGCTTAAGAAAAACAGAATTGTTGGAGGTGAAGATGCAAGATCTGGAAAGTGGCCTTGGCAAGCAAGTTTGCAGATGGGAGCACATGGCCATGTATGTGGTGCATCTGTTATTTCCAACAGGTGGCTCGTATCTGCCGCCCATTGCTTCCTGGATTCTGATTCTGTGAGGTATGTAGAAGTTATACTGTCACAGAGTATTTGCAGTTTAATAACCTTACAGTGCTGCTTTCAAGTCTGCAGTAGCTGTTCCTTGTCTAGAGAAGTTGATTCAGGGTATAACTCTGTGACATGATGTCACTGCATGAACCCTCAATATTGTATTCTGCTGGCTTCAAAAGGTCTAAGTATCTGAAGTAATTATTTTGCCTCCATCGCCAGCATATCCTGCATGATAAAACACACTGTTTTGTGAGATTTAGGTTAAACACCATTTTTTTAGAAGGCAGGGATTTTTGAAGCAAAAGCTATGGCCTTTTCTCCCACAAAAAGGGCTATTTATTGATCAGTGGAGTGTAAAACTCACCAATGTTCAGTTTAGGTAGTGTAAATTGAAGAGACGTACCTCTTAGATGTGGCAAGGAGGAAATAGAGTTTAATAATACACTTTTCTGACTTCCAAAGCATGGTGCATTGCAAGGACTTGGTCTTGTAGCTCCAGGAAATTATTATTTTCAAAATGGTAAGTAAAACCATTACTTAATGTTTTAGGAGACAGAGAGTATAGTTTATCTATCTTCCTAAGTGGTATTGTACTCCATTCACTTTGGTTTTGATGAATCTCATCAAATACCGAAAAGTAGATAAAATGGAGTGAACTGACGCTGCATTCCTTTCCAATAGGATGTTCTAAAAACGTTCTCTTTACAGATACTCCGTTCCTTCGGGCTGGAGAGCATATATGGGCTTACATACTATTAGTGAAAAGAGCAATCGTGTAGCTATGAGATCAGTCAAAAGGATTATTGTCCACCCACAGTATGACCAATCTATCTCAGACTATGACATTGCCCTGCTGGAAATGGAGACGCCTGTATTCTTCAGTGAGCTGGTACAGCCCATTTGTTTACCCAGCACCTCTAGAGTATTTGTTTATGGAACTGTCTGCTATGTAACTGGCTGGGGAGCCATAAAAGAAAATAGTATGTTCATTTCCTGGATATACTTCTTGCAAGTTTGGCTTAATTTGAAACTCTAACAATAACATATTTATAGTCATAAGAGAAAATACCTGCGGTTTACTTAGTAGGTCTGTAAAAAGCTAGAAAATGCCCCCTTGGCTACAGCCTGTGAATTCTGAATGTTTGCTTGGATGGCAGGTGGTAAGTGCCAATATGCGTACTTGGGTGTCACAGACCGTTGGAAAGCAAATGTTGAAAAGATTATAGATTCACAAAAGTGTGCCCCTTTTCATGCTCGTGGCTCATTTTACCTGGTGAATAGGTCATAAGCAATCTGACAGGTAAAGAAAACAGCGACTTGCAACTATTGCAGAGAAAGAATTTGTCTCTAAGACTGTTTGACAATATGGGGCCATGAACAGCAATAATTGCAAAAATACTGTGGAGGGTTTTTTGTTTTGTCTGCCTTAACCAAAGGCAATTTAATGTATGCCCCGCGAAGCGTTCTGCCTGTGCAGTTTGGATGCTGCAGCGGATGCACCTTGCATGCTGCAGTGGGGTGGCAGGAAAAGAGCAAACAGAGTCGGGGGGGGGCGGTGGGGGACCCCATGGGATCTTGGCCCTGTCTCAGCGTTAAACAGGAGCCAGGTTTGAAACCTGGGCTTAGACAGATCCTCAGCATTGCAGTGGTCCCCACAATTGCCTAGTTCCTCGTGTCTGATCAGATGCCATATGCTATGGTAATTTTGGCTTTCTTAATATGCCTTTTTAAAAAAAGATTTAAATCTAGATAATAACGTAATAGGCTAATGAAGTGCAAATGGCTTTGCAATTGATGTCTTCTTACAATGTCTTGCTTTTTAACAAAATGATGCAGGTAATATTTAAAAGTCAATATAATGGCATGTGAAAAAAACCTCATATTTTTCTATCTTACCTGTTTCATTCCCAACCCACCCTCAGAGCTGAATGAGCAAATAAACCAAAACCCATCACTTCCTCTGATCATCCAGGTACTGAAAAGGTTGTGTTCGCTGTTGGGCCAAAACATGACTGAAGATATTTAGCTCGCAATGATACCTTATGCCAATACTATACTACAGAATTAAGCTCTTAGCATCACTTGTGACTTAAGGGCTTGATTTTTTTTTTTTAATTTTTTTTTTTTCCCCTCTCAGCTTTATTCCTCAGCTCCTTCCCTGGAAATGAAAAGATGGAAAAGAATGTAGAAATTTCATTTAGTAGGACTTGGACAATGTTTGGAGTAGAACCATAGTGTACATAACAACAAAAAGCTTTGGGCATAATTTGAAATGGCATTCAAAATCAGTCACACTGTGTGGTATCTTGTATTATACACATAATTTGCATGACTTTTTGTACTACTTTCTGGCAGAACAAGCTCATAAGGACAAAGACAAAGGAAATGGAAAGGTGGTGCATAGGGACCTCTATGTCTAGAGGGTAGTATAGGCAATAGCTTTCAAAAGCTGAGGGCATGCAGCAGTTGAAGGGAGGGGAACTACTCTCCTGTCATCACTTGGGTAGATTTTGAGTTTGGAGCAATTATCTTTTGTTTTACAAGTGGTATCTGTTACAAATCTGTACCACCATAACCTCTGCAATGCCATTTGTATTTTTCCTAGGTCATCTTGCCAAAACATTGCAGGAAGCTCGAGTGAGAATAATTAACCAAAGTGTTTGCAACAAGTTGTATGATGATCGTATCACATCACGTATGCTGTGTGCTGGGAATCTTAGTGGTGGCATTGATGCATGCCAGGTAATGTGGAAATTGTGGAAAAACTACAAAGGAATATTTGTTTCCATTGCAAAACTGTTCGGAGCTGTACATTGTTCATTTTTTGTTTTGGTTTTTTTTTTTTCCTTCTTTTTTTCTTAGTAACAGAGTGAGAGGTATCGAGTGTATAGTTAATTTAACATGACAGAAAAAGGCTGTCCAAAATAAGGAAGGAAATTTGGTATAGATAATCTCTGAATCTCTTGAGAAATGTTGCTTTGCAAGGACAAGGGGTAAAATGTGCCAAAAAGAATTCTTTTTCCTCTTCAACAGCTACATTTCCTATAAAAGAACGGAGATGTAAGGATAAAGGAAGCTGGGGGCTATCTGTGATTTTTGCCATTCATGCTGATTTTTTTTTTTCCTTTTTTTGTGTCTGGGTGTGGGATTAATAAGCTACTGCAACAGTATGATGAGTAATGTATTGTTACAGTTACAAAGAAGTACAAAAGACAAAGGTAAGCTAGGTTTGGTAAATGCAGTTGCAATGCTGCCTTTTAGTTTCATATGTTCATTCATGTGAAGAATTACAAGTTTTGATTACATCATGGTATCATAAGTTGTACAACCTAGTTCATTTACACACACAATCAGAAACTGCTCTTTGGGCATACTTCAACTGTCTTGACTCTGCCTTCCCAGTTGTTAGACTAGTTGTGTACTTTATCAGTATTTAAACTTATGATGAATATCAAAATTACAAACACAGTCATTACACCAGTTACTGTGTAAAGGGAGAGAAATGTCTTACTGATTTTAGACTGTGGTAATCTGATATAAATTTTTTTTTGTAATATATAAATGTCACTATTTTAATGTATAGGATAATTTTTGTGACATCATAGCTCTTAATGGGTCAAACTTCTTTATACACAATAGACTATTTGCAGTTTCTTCCTGCATTCTCTAAGTTCTAATTCCAGTAATTATTATTTTTCACGGGCAGTTTGTGTGTAACCTTGGACCTTGGAACTGTTTTGCAAAACGTGTTGTTTTAGAGGCTTGACGTTCCTCCAAAAAAACTGTGCTGCTTAAGAAATGCCCTTGAATTTTCAGATGGACATTTTAATTGTTTCGGCTATATACCATACTGGTCAATCTGGTTTCCAACGTAGCATGCTGTGTTTGAGTCCTAGCATGCTGGCTCTTTGGGTCTTTAAGTTCTTAGTCTGGGTAGCATCTTAGCTACTTCTTCCTTTTCTGTCACTAGTACGTTTCCTCTGCAGTGCTAGAGAGGAAGGATGTTGGCAGTTCAGGTCCACAGCACCTGAAACCCCTTTACGACGGTTCCAGACTTGTGCGAATCCTGGTTTGTTTCGTTTCTTCACGGACACGTAAACTGTGCACGTACTGCGCAGATCATGTGAAGCTTCCAAGCACCTTTCATCTTTAGACGATGTGATACTTAGAGAAATGAAGCATTTACTCTTTCAGACTCTGTTTTCTTACTACTCTAGGACATTCTTTGGTCTTGGTTCCTCTTTTTAGGATCCTTCCTCTCTCCACCGGCATACGGCCCCTTCGGTCTCTCCGAACTGGCTGTGTAATTGGCCAGGCTACTCAGCCTCCTTTCTCAAGTCGCTTTGAGATCAGCCTCTGGGATTATCAAAATTGCCGGTACGACAGCAGCCTGAGAGAGGGAGGAAGAACTGTTCTGGCTTCTTTTCTTATCACTAGATAATTTTGTTTGGTTGGATGATGAAGGCTTTCTATTGTTACTCTTCTCGGTACGTGGCTTCCTTCTGACCTCTTCCATGTTTTAGCCTCAGCTGGGGGCAGCAAATAAACCCCAGGGTCAGCCTGGAGGCTGCTGACTGCCTCGTACGCAGAAGGAACAGCTGCAGAGAGGAGCGGCGTTCGGAACTAACTGCTCAGAGTTCTGTGAACCGGACCGTTCGCAGAAGGCATACAAGGTTAAAACAATGAAAGACGCAAAGCATTTGTGAGCCCAAATGCATTTTGATCCTGTGAACTGAACTAAACGGGAGTTTTTTTACTTTTCTAAGTTGCTGTACAGACCTGCATGTTCCCTTTGAGAAGCCGGTTCTTGTTTGCACATTCCTTAGTCTTTGTTCCTTCTTCTTCCTCTGTGAACGTAGACGCAGTCTTGATTATGAAACTGCTGAAAATACTTAATTGTGCCGAGTTTGTTTTTTGTTTTGGCATTTGTTTTGGGTTTTTTTTTGGTTGCGAGTGAGTGATATTTTTCTCTTCCTATTTAATACACAATATAAGAGTTCTGCCTTCAACCTGTGAAGAATTTAAGGTCAAATGGTAGCAGAATTCCCGCTTTCCATCCCTGTGATCAGTTGCTTTATGAATCCTGTAATGGGACGTTAGCAATGAGTAATTTTTTCAACTACTTCTTGCCATTGCTTTTTATTGATAAGTGTGCTACTTCCCTAAGTTAAAAAAAACTGAATAAATTTGACCTCTAGCTGGGTACATTCTATCCAGAAATAAGATTCTAATATTAAATTGTAATTTGAGAAAGAGAGGGGCAGGTATTTATTGTCCTTAAATAACCTAACTTTTGTTACAGTGCTCTGTGGGTATGTGTGCGTTTGTGTGCACTAATGGCTGAACTGCCTTCATTTTAGGGAGATTCTGGAGGTCCCTTGGCCTGCACAGGGAAGGGAAATAGATGGTACCTTGCTGGCATTGTGAGCTGGGGTGAAGGATGTGCTCGGCGCAATCGTCCTGGTGTGTACGCTAAGGTGACGGCACTTTATGACTGGATTCATCAGAATACAAACTGATGTGCCAAGGAGAAAATGCAGATCATCTCCGTTACGCAACCTGCTTCCTACAGTAGTCTATCATCTATCATTTGTTGTTCAGCTAGCAGTAACTGTTCAGATTCAGAGCAACTTCAGATTCCTCTTCCTTATCCCCAGCAGCAGAAACAGCACTGCCTTAACAACAAAATAAAATGGATTAGAACCTGTAACAAAAATCCAGACAAATCTTTCTTTTGCAAACCTTCTCCCCTCCTTCCATCTCCCTTCCTATCTATATATCTATATATGTTTCCACTTACACATACCTGGATATTCATGGCCACATCCCATTTGATCCCTTCCTGGGCTGTGCCCACATGGCCACGCTACATTGAAAGGGACATAAAAGGAAAAGTGATTTATGTGGTTGGATGCATCCTTGGACTCAAAGAAAGTAGAAGACGAAATGCCAGCCACACTCCTTTAACTCTCGCAGTAAATGTAGCTTTGATAATTATAATCTCCTGATGAGCTGACCAGCCCAAACCTAGCTGATTTAAGGTTTCCAAAGCTGTTCATGGGACTTAAGAATGCTGGTATTCACTTTAATAAAAGACCTGTCTAGATGGTCTTAAAATTGGGCTCAGTGTTTGGAAGGGTTTAGCTTTTACCTTTAATGTATTAAAAAAAAAAATAAAAATGAAGCTGGCAATTTGAATACCAGTAATTGCTGTCCACACAGCACGCTTTTATTCTACCATATATAAATATGTGTTCCTTGTTTAGTTTTAGACCCACCTTGGCAGCATGTGGGGAAAACACTGGAATGAGCTAGCACTGTAACCTGCATGCAATGAGATTCCTGTATCTAACACGGATAGTGCTTTTCCTTCCTTTCTTGGGTATCTCCCCCCCTCCAGCCCCGATGCTTGTGTCAAACTTACTACATAAGCTATACTCAAAGCCTATATTTTAGGGGGGTTAGTATCTTTAATGACTAGTCACTCATCCACATCTTCCTTTTTAATAAATGTGTGGTAAAAATGGAAGTGGCTACGTTTTATTTGTTTGATTGTGCCTCAAACTCTAATCCCCAGGTGCAATCAGAACTACATTTGTACCTCGGAGTTTCCTCTTTTTGTAAAGCTGAGCCTAACTTGCCCGTTTAACTAAAGTACACATTTAAGGGCACTAGTTTCTTTTCCTTATATTGAAACCAGAGATGTCTTCACTATGGAAGAAAACAGTTTTCCTGCTGTTCTGTTTTAGATAAAAGCCTAGGCCAGAAAGTTCAGATCATTTCTCTACTTCCCGTTGTCTTCAAGAGTTTCTTGGCTCCATGCGTCAGAAGGGTCAGTTAGTTCACATGCAAGAAAGGCACCAAGTGCAGACCTTGGATCACTCAGACCAAAGAAACTCGATACTTTGTAAGGAGCTCCTTCACAGATGTAAATAAAAAAGGACTTTGGCTTTTGCAGGGTGAGATCCATAATCATTAACTTGTTTGACTTAGCAGAACTGTTTTGGCTGCAGGCAATTCAGTAGGAAGGTAAGGTCTTTTACTGTGAGTGGAAATGAAATAAATGAAGCTCATCTCCAGCAGGAGTACTGAGAACCAGCAGGTAAAGGCTTTTCTAGTAAAGATGTCCCAGGTAAAATCTTGTGGATACAGACACGCATTTTTTTGATGACTGCTCAGCTTCATCCTCAGTCCTCCGGAGTTTTAAGGATTCTCCAGAACCAAAAGGTGGGATATGCAATTTGTATTTCTTTTTATTTGCTCAACGAAACCAAGACGTGTGCTCAGCTTCTTGGAGTGCTTTTGCCTGGATGGTTGTGACATGACATCAGGAATCTGAACACCCGGGACTGCTCCAGGCATCAGCAGCCAGATGAGTTGCACAAAGAGAAAAAAGGAGGGGGAAGCATCCTCAGCATTTGGCAGGAAAAAGGAGCAGCAGTGTTGTGAGTGGATACTCAGCCAGCAGAGGAGGGAGCTGGAGAAAAAGGCTTTGTTTCCCTCCTAATGCGTGATCCTCTCTGTGCTGGGACAAGAGAGTGACCAGAATGCAGTTACCGGCTGCCGGCCCAACCCTTTTAATCCAGAGGGGAGAGAGGTGCTCTGTGGGGAGGAAGGAGAAACATGAGGATGGAGTCAGAACAGGAGAACTGAGAGAAGGTAGGATGAAGGATACTGGGGAGGTGGGGGGAGGAATCAGTCCCCGGCTGCAGTAAGTTGTTACGAGTGACTCTAAGTCGCACGGGAGAGTTCATGTGGGAAGCTAGAGCAGAGCAGACCAGATGTCACCTTACACAATGATTTGCATTGTGTAAAAGCATGCCCTGTAGAGCATCGGCTGAAATTGAAGGCCATCTTCCTCTTCAGACTTGTCGTCCTGTTTTTTTACGTGGAAGCAGCTTCTCAGGTTTAGGTTGCATAGTATGTGAATAGACGTAAGTGGTTCTTTAACACCAAACATGGTTTTTAGGCTGCATAACAGCTAGAGAGAGGACAATTCACAGCACAGAGATCAGTGGTGTTCATTTCTTTATTGACTGTACAGGGAGACTAAAACTCAAAGAGTTGATGTATGTTATAAGTTCCCTTCACAGCCTAACCAAACCACAAGCTATGTGGTCCTTTACTCAGTTTGCGCTCTTTAGAACAACATCTCTTTGATTAGCTGCATTGATAACAGCAATAGTGTGTTACTGTTTCAGCTGACAGCAGCAGGGAAAGCTATCTGGTTCCTTTCAAAAATTGCCTCAGCAAATGACAACATTGCTGAAGGTTTAGTCACTTGCTTGTCAAGGGCCGGTACAGTAGACAAACTGGAAAACCTGGTATTGCGCAGCTGAGGGCTGCAGTTCTGGCGACTTTGATACTTCCCTGCCTCCCGTTTCTCTGTAGCTAGTGCAGACGACGTTATTTGTGCTTCCAAGGAATTCCCCTTATTTATCAGTGTTTTGAGATCACTCCTGTGAACACCATCCCAACTCTCCCTGTTATCGCCTCCAGCCTCGTACTAGAGCTGCTACTGACCATAACTGCAGCCGAAACCAGAAGGAAATGAGTTGGCTCCGTGCTTGCTTCAGAGACAGAGGTCCTCACGCAGAGACAGAAGCTATGAAAAGGCAAAGCTCTGGGCAGGACCACGAGATTATCGAATTGCAAGAAGATAATGTGGAGGAAAGTGAGGCTAATCATGACAAGCCTCTAAACGCTCAAACAAGAAAGGTAGGAATTTCACTTGCTCATTTGATGCCCGCTGTTGGGAAAAATACCACACAGCGAGAGAAATTACACTTTGCCGGAACATCATGTAGGGGTGGTTTAATTTGTTGTTTGAGGGAGAGGGAAAGGTTACTCGACTTGAAAGAAAAAGCTGAAAAACAGTTAAACATATTTCTTTTCTTCTTCTCAATGAAGTATTCTAATATTGGAGTGGGGTTTTAAGATTTTTTTTTTTTTTGTGCTTCGTTGTTTGTTAACTTTAACTTGGGAAATGAAGTTGTAATTGGTACTCTGTGTTTTGCTTTCTCTTTTCATGTGCTGTCAGTGGGATTGGGCTCAAAGCCAGAAAGGAGAAAAGTTGAAACCCATATTAAAACCAGGCTTTCTTTCAGAACAAATTAATCAGAAAAGTGCTGCCAAAACAAGAATAGGATGTCCTGCAACAGATTATGCTGGATTCTCTCTCTTTTTATCTTTGAGCAAATTGCAGTTGCTAACAATTACGAATTTGTATGAATAGTGCGCCCCAAAGCCTCAGTTCAGACCAGCACGTGAGTCCTGAGGAAGGTAGCTCCCAGCGTTTAGCTTAAAGCTATGGAACAGACTAACGCTGGCAGAGGAGTAATATGTACTCACAGGTGACCGTCGTACAATGCTTTTCATTACTCAAGAGCAGAGGGAATATCTACGGCAGAGCTGAGGTGTTTCCCACTCTTCTGTAAGCAGGGTTGAGCCCTCCCGAGAGCTCGGCTGTATTAGTCACCCCACTCCTCCCAAGAGCTCGGCTGTGTTAGTCACCATCCTGCTCCTCCCTTCCCGCTCCTGGCTGAGCAACAGGGACCGCTTCTTCCTGCTTATCATATCTGAGGGATGATTCATTCACTGGCTGGGGGGGGGGCGGGGAACCAAACCATTTACTTGAGTATATCAGGGGCCAGTTACTTCTCCTCCAGCCTGGTAAGCTGAATCAGCTTGTTGCAGGGTCAGGCAAATTCTAGGGAGGTGCAAAGAGGAACAGGAGATGGTGGATGAGAGGCAGGGGTGAGCTAGATCCGCTTGGCTATCTTGAGAAACGTTACCCTTAAGTTTCTGTTTAGCCTGCCTTTTCCCAGAATTGAGTTTGCATCTGGGGTCTGTTTCTGCTGATTCTGGCAATTGGCTTCCTATCCTACAGGGACTGCTGGAAAATTATTGTGCCCTGCTTCGTGCTCGTGTGGCAGGTTAATCAGGAGAACTGCCCTGCCCACCGGGGAGAGATTTTGTCTGCTGCTGCTCCCCCCCCAGCAGCCTTGTGATCTACGTGGGCAATGTCCAGAGGGCGTTGGCCCAGCTGGTAGGGAATAGTCGGGGAGCTGAATGTTTGCTTGATGTCCAGCCAGTTTGCTGTGCATGATTAAGAATTACGCTTTTGTGACGGTATGAATATGTGGCTCAGTCGAAACTTGGGCCTGATAGCTGTCTCAATGGATATTACTATGTTTGATTTCATAGTTGTACTCTAGGTAGTAGTTACTGGCTTTTTTTTTTTTCTTTTTTTCAGATACAAAATGATAGGCTGGTGTCAAGTATTAAATTGAAGCTTCATTCTTCTAAAACATTTTAAAAATCAAATAAAACATATGTATGTAAGCATGATCACACCTGAAAGCATGCTGTAAGCGAAAACACATTCAGGTTTTGCCCAAAGTTCTGCGTGCAGAGGTGCCTGCAGAGACCACTTTCCCTTTCTCTGCCCCCGCTCCTGGAGAAATGATTCTTGTAAGCTCTCTCTGGGGCTGTCTGTTTTCTCTCCCTGTTCATCTGCCACCTCCAAAGAAGCCTTAAGCCAGCTGGTGGATGTCAGTTAAATTCAGTGAACGGCTTTCTATTACGCTGGGTTCTTAGAAAGTTCAAAGAGTAAAGGAAGGTAACCTGGGTTAGTGCCTCCAGCTGGGAGCTGGTTCCTGCCAGCCTGCACGTGTGTGGCCCGGATAAACCACAGCGTGTGCTTTTCCTCACCTGGTACTGATGTCAAAAAGGATGTGGAGTTTACAGCTGGGTTTATGGTGGATGGGGAGGAGGAGGAGCAAATGAAAAGGCATCATGGTCTACTGTCTTATGAATTCACACCCTTCCTTCAATCATTTGGCTGTGGAATAAAATAGTTGGAAGGTTTTTAAATTTGGCTTGCTATGTCACCTAAGCTTTTTTTTTTTTTTTAATATTAGTAATGCTGGGGTAACTAATAAAATACTAACTTCTGCCATGGTCTTAAATCTTATTAAAAATTAAATGAAAGGCAGGTATTATCCTTGCACACATGCACAATTTCTTTGAAGAGAGTTTCCTCGTGATCTCCTAGAACAGGTGAAATTTGTAATAAACTTTGTTAAATGTTCTCAATAGCCTTCAAATTTCAAATCTTCTGAAGAAAAAGGGAGTCAGCTGTGAAAGTCTCAATTATTTTACAGTGTTCTTTAATGCAATAGTATCTAATGAATAGCAGTCCACTTGCTTTGAGTGCTGGCATCCAGGAGCTATGCAGACTGACATCATTAGCATTGCAGAGGGATGAATGATTTTGGAAGTTCTTTCCCAGACACCTTTTTGGTTGGGAGAGATGGCAAACATTAAAAGGACAGCTTGTGGAACATGCAAGTCAAATCTATGTAGTTTAAAAAAAAATTTGGAAGCCATGAAAGCACTTTTGTAGCATGTTAGCTTTATGGGCAATTTGGGAATTGGAAATTCTGCACAAATGGGGAATGATACGGCTCTTTCAAGTAATAGCCTGCCTGTGAACGTCCTTTGCCTTCTGCAGGTCTATGTTCCCACTTGCAGCAGTACTTAAGGGTGGGAACTCCTGGGTGTTGCTTGCCAACGAGACTCTCCCATCTACGTGGGGGTTTTTGTTTCTAAATGTTACAGTAGATACATGCTTAATTTTTCTTTTTCCTGCTTTATTTCATTAACCAACATGCCCCTTTCTTTTGTAACTAGGAGAGAGATTACTGGAAATCATGTGGGAATGTAGTTTTCTGGAAGTGTAAACTATGGATGGTTATAACTACAATTTTTCTAGTGCTCTTCCTGGTCATTCTCATCAGCCTAATTCTTTATTCTAGTAAGTATCGCACTCTCGGTTTGTCCTCTAGTAAAATTGTACAACATGTACAATCTAATATAACACAAATTGACCAGTAGCATCTTTTAAACTCCTGTAAACTGCTGAAGGGACCAGGATGCTGACTGCAGAGGGTGGTGTGTTGAGTAGTGGATGTGAACACTTTTATTTTAGCAGGCAGCAAGCAACTTGTATCCTGATCAGATGGCAATTCCAGTTTGTAGCTAAGCGAGAAAATGTTACGAGAAGAGAGTCGGGGATGAGGATGGAAATGATGCTTGGAACATTGCAACAAGCGCAATGGATGACTTACATCCCCTTGTGTGGTGTCAGTGCCTGTCAGGCTCCCGAAGCAGCTGACTTTTGCTAATGAGGGTGGGTGACGGATTTCCATGTGCTGTCACTTTTCTTCAGGTGACTTGCACTTTTTTTTCCTGTCACCCCAGTCAGTCATTACCTAGGTGATGAGAAAGCCACCCCAGAGGAAGCCAAGAGGTTGTGTGGTTTGGTGTTTTTTGTTGTTCCTCCCCCCCCCCCCCCCCCCCCCCCCACCCCCCAATACTTTTGCTAACTGGAAATTTTCTCTCCCCTTTCTATCTCCTTTTGAATATTAGATGTTTACACAGATGAGGATGACTATTGGGATCCTGATGCACTGCTAAATAGTGGAAATTGTCGCAATTTTTCAGGAACGTTGGAGTTAATGTGTGGTCTCCCACACCTTTTCTCTGAAGACATTACTAAGAGGGTATGTGTTGATGTTTTTCTTGGCAAAACTGATTCTACTTGTAACATAAATTCAGTGTTTTCCCTTTTAATAAGTTTCTGTTTCTCTATGTAGCAACGTGGTCATTTGCAAGTCCATAAAAAATTCTGAGTTGTACTTTTACTAGTATAATATTAAGCGCTGATCTAGAAAAAAGAATTGTCTGTTTTTAAGCACACGAGCAGTTTACATTGATTTTTAAAAAAAAAAAAAAAAAAGTGCCTGAGTTTTTTCCCCAAATTTGAGCAATGGTTGGGACACCTTTTTCATAGAATCATTGAACAATTTAGGTTAGGAGGGGTCTGTGAAGGTCATCTAAACCAAGTGCTGGCTGAAAGTCCTGTGAGTTGCACTCTCCTGTGAGTACACAATGACAGCCTGGGTTTATAGCTGCCATTTCCATCGAGCCATCACAGCTCATTTGGGGCTGAAATAAGGCCAGCAGGCACAGCAGTGCTGATTTAGACTCTCCGTGGAAAGGGAGTCTCAGTAGAGAGACCCTTCCCTCTACCAAGTAGGAGTAGAAGAGCTTTTTGGTACTAATAAAAACCCAAGCCAAACAACATCAGCAACATGAGCACATACTTTTAGTTCACCCTGAATGCCTCCGTTGTGTTAAGGTAATCTATGTGTTTGGGTGATTACTATATTAACTTGTCTGTCAAGGTTAAAGGGATTGTGTGAACCTTTTCCAGGGCAGATATTTGCTGATATTTGACCTTCAGCAACTGTGTTTATGCCCCTTAAAACACCTTGTAGGAGTGATTTGCTGTACTTTCTTTTATGGGGGAAAGAGAGAGTGAATGGAAGAAATATTTCTTTCTTTTTCTTTTTTCTCTCCAAGTTAACAGATGTCTACAGTTCATCTCCAGCTCTAGGACGCTACTTTAGGTCAGCTGAGGTGGTTTATTTCAGGTAAGCAATTTCTGTCACCAAAATTATCTGAAAATTCCAGGCTTTTGATGAGACATACATATGCCTATGTAAATATGCACAACATTTAAATCTGAAAAATAGGTTGTTTGGGGGAAAGTTGTATGTATAGGTAGCGAAAACCGGTTGAATCATCCTCTGATGTAAATGGCAAGTGCTGCTAGTAATATATAATGACTAATATTTTGTTGCTGTTAAGTATCATCTCTGTTGTCTTTGGCTCCAAGTGCAGCCCTTAATAAACATATTTAAGAATATTTATTAATAGGAAAATGAACTGCTGGAACCACTTGAGATTGACATGGCTTAAATAGCCTTAAATAAAAAAAACAGGGTTGATGGGGAGGGGAGAACTGTTTTGCTCCCAAAAGAGCTAAAGGCAACAGGGGCATACAAGTTGTGAGAGCCAAATCGGTAATATTGCATTGCTGGTTTGTTTGGACCACTTTTGCCCCTCGCTTTATTTTGGACAACAGGAGGAAAAAAAGCATCAGCATGTTGGAGAGACTGGTGGAACAGGCATGAGAGGCAGAGCAGGTGGCAGAGTGAAGGCTAGGCTAGCCTGGGTGGGAGACGCTTACGTGTGAAGGAGAAGCTCGGCCACCGAAGGCTGGTGGAGCCAGAGGGGTAGCAGTGGTGGGAGGAAGGGGAAAAGCATCCAGGCCTGCCTTCTTCAGGCTGGAACACAGGGAGGATCTTACTCTAGGCAGAAATTGGCACTGGAGGAAGGCTAAGACGTTTATTGTGTTTGAGACTGTGAAATTTTAATTTATGGAGATACTGTAGATTTACAACAGGAGGCAGGTTAAGCAGCAGAGGGAAAAGTGGGGCTGGAAAGATCAGCTGCGCACGGTCCTGCCATGGGAAGATAGCAGAGAGGCAAGGGAAGGCGGCCAGAGAGCTTCCCCAAGGACTTTTGAAAAAGCACTGTTACAAAAGGGATTAGAAAGACAGGAGAAAATCAAGGCAAGTAGATTTGCAAAGTCCCAAGGCCCTTGAGAGAGCAAGGACAGAGGAAGAGCCCCCTTGGGCTGCGGCAAGGGGCGGTCCTGAGGGCACTTTGGGGAACGTGCTCCCCTGCACTGCCAGCCTTGGGCACGCCAGCTCTGTTCAATGAGGGAGCTGTAGCTCCTTAGCCTTACGAGTAAAAATTATCATTTAGGCCATCAAGCACAAAGCTGTAGTTCTGCATACGTATTGACTAGCTGATGTCTCTCTCTGCCTCTTCGTATATGCGTGTGTCTCTGCCTCTTTGTCTCTCTCTGTGTCTCCTTTTCTTTTCTCCCATCCAACTACTTTTTTGATGTTTTAAATTCTGTGAGTACAAAATGTAACTGTCAAACTGTAGTCAGTGGATTTGGTAGACCACAAACAATGAAATCTCCAGAGATGGACTGCAGTTTGGTGGTTTGCATAATTCTCTTCAGAGCTGAGTTAGGAGCACAGCTGGGTGGCCCCAGGTACTGCTAGCAGGAGAGCAAATCTTTCTGCAGGTTCTCAGCTAACCTATGCATGAGATATCGCAGCATATCTTATCGTTAGGTACTTGTGAAGTACAAGTGCCGAAAACCTCACCCCATTAGGACATGTGTCCAATTGCCCTTTATACATTTGAAAAAATCTCAGGTTGGTTTCAGGTATGTGCCTAGTTTCTGTTAATGTCAAGAGCTGCTCTGAGAAGGGAGGGGGAGGAGGAAACTGCAACTTTTGATGGCAGTTTTCCTTTATAATGCTTTTCTTTAGAACAAGTTTTAAAAAAAATCCATGCCAACTTTGATATGAAAAGTCAGTCTTCTCAAAAAAGAAAAGATCCAGTGGGGACTTGAATTCACACTTGACTTTGTTTTTCAGTAATGAAAGCTCCACTGTATTTTATCAGCTAGAGTTTTCTGTACCGCCAGCAACAGAGGGGTTTACGGAAAACATGATGAACTCAGATTTTATAAGGAACGTTTTACGTCAAAATATTTATGATGAAGAAGATACTTTCAGTCATGGAACATCTGAATGTAACAGGTTAAAGCTTGACCCGACTTCTCTCACATTAACGTGTAAGTGCTGTACCTTAGAGAAACTGTTTCTTTACAAAGAGCAGAAGTATTTTCTTGGAAGGTGGGAAATCTTTCTGGCAAGATGTTGAGATTTGTTAGTAAATATATTTTGCACAGCAGTATTAAGAAAATTGTAAAATATTCAGTTTTCAAGAAAGTCTTGCTATGCTTAGGATATAACCTGTGATTCACTGTTTGGTCCTCTGATGAGAAAGGGAGTAGTGATGATACTGGTCAGCTGCGGACTCCAACCAAAGAGGTTTCAGATCACCTCTTGCATTCTGTTTGTACAAAGAAAATCTTCTTGTGTGTGTGTACCATAACAGGGAGCCAAATAATGAAATATGCTTCTCCTTATTGTATCTTCATATTTGAATGCGTATAAACCAAATTTTAATCCAAGGAAAACAGGATAAGTGATTTGGGAGTGAACATCTGATTTTTTCCAGAGTCAAGGATGAAAAAGACTCCTAATTTTTGCCTTTTCAGAGGTTTTTTGGAAAATTTATTATGCACAGAGATATCTTTTAAAGGAATCAAATGTTCACTCTTCCAGGTTTTCTAGGTAGTGATTCCAATGACTGCCAGTGACTAGGTAGTGATTCCAATGTATTTAGATTTGTCTTGATTGAAACGTCAGCATAAAAATCCTATGAGCTTTGTGGTTTTACTAAAAACATTGAATAGAGCCGCTTACCCCCACCCCCTATGTGCTTTCACAATAATTCTAGGCTAACACATGACCATACAGTCTATATAAGTAAAATTTGCAATTAACTCATTGATTTCTCTTGGTAGTCTTGTCAAGGGACAAGACAGCAACAAGTCATGAGTTCCAATTCTCAGTATGATTTTGTTCCTTACATATTGACAGGATTAATAGAAAAATGCAGTGTAAAAGGTACAGGAAAGAATATGCTGAAATATCTAAAGTTTCATTTTAATCTTAATAATGTACTGTTTTACCTTTCAGAGAAATGACGAAAAGACTCCTCATCTTCCTCACTGCCCAGAAGAGATGGGCTTCTCCTGTCTATTAGTAATCCCAGGGTAGGGAGCTATTCGTTAGGTAGAAACACTTCTAAAGATGATGTCCTGTAAATGCTGTCTGTGATACAGTATCGTAAATGGAAAATGTGATATATCTATAACAGTGTTATATTCCTATAACACCGCTACCTCCTTCTTTATTGTTGTCCTGATATCTCAATAACCCATTTTACTCTTCTGAAAATCATGCATCTTGTCTGATGCATGCTCTATTGACTTTGAAACCTCTGCTTTGTCTTGCCTTATAATTAAATCTAGATTCCTTGCACGGCCTTTAAAAGCAGTCTTACACATGGCTCCTTTTTTCTTCTCTTGGCTCATTCAAAATTATCTGCACAGCTTCATCCTTAATGCTCACTTCCACCCATGCTCATGACTGTTACTTTTTTCCCTGCTAACTTCATATGCCATGTTTCCCCGTTGTTCGTTCTTCATAAAACAGTCTGAAAACTTAAATATCCTGTCTATTTTCTTTAATTACGTGCAAGACCTTTGAACTAGCTTCTTCAGTGAGCTTGAGCTCTCATCATTCCCTTGTTCATCCTACAGTCTTCCTGAATAAGGTGGCACCTGCTCTATTTTTCTCTTCTGTAATGCAAAATAGAAATGAAGAAACATCAGGAAGGAACATGTCTTGTTCACTAACACATCTGAATACAACAGTAATCTTTCAATGGTCAAAATTAGCCATGTGATTTAATAATTAGCTACTGGTACTAGTGAACAGACAGCTATTTGACCTGCATTTGTAAATTCAGAGAGGAACTAGTCTATACCCTTAATTATAGCCCCTGTCTCAGCAGTGGGGATAAAAACAAACAAATGCAAGATATTTGCCTTAATAAGGCAGCAAGTAGTTGTTTTTATTGACAAGAGATCGGATGAGATGGACCACTGCTAAGAGGAAGGTGCTGAAGCAGACCATGTAGGCCGGCATGGCATGAGAGTTATAGCCAGTAACTGGCTATAACATGAAAATGAAAAATTAAGCATTATCTTTACATGTAATGGAATGGATTCACTACCATGTTAGTGAAGTATAGCTTCTTGTCATTTTTTGTAGCCAGTATAAATGTTAGTACTGTTGGATAGAGAAATTTATTTTAAGCAACCTTTTGTATTGTGAAAAATACCTTATGGGAAATTGTGTTTTTCTTTTTCTAATGTTATTAGTTTATTTAAGAAGTAATCTGACAATTTTACTGTGCATTAAATTATTTATTGTTACTCTTAAAGTGATTGCTTTCATTCTTTAGCAGCTCCAGTCTTTCAGCTGTTTGAGTTGGAAAATAACCATCGGAATTCTAAATGCTGAGAGTTTATGAAGTGTCTGTCTGACAGAGCCGTACACTCAAAACTGTATTTGTAGTTGCTTGAGTTTTAATGGAGCTTGGGAAACAGCCTGGACCAAATTAATGGTTCACATAGCTCTCATATTTGTGGCTAATTCTGACCCCATCTTGATCTGTAAGATGTAGTGTTGGCTGTAAGAGCCATAATTTCTCTTGATGCAATGTTCTATGCAGCATACAACTAGAGCAGATATTCCTTCTGAGTCTTACATTGGGGAAGGATAAAATTCGTGGTTTGTGCGGTTTGTCCCAAAAGCAGCAGGCCATGAAAATACCAGCAGTGAAGAAATAATTTGCCTTTGAGATGCTGCTTGATCCTACTGCTCTTACTAACATGACTGAACCTGCCCTTGAACACTTCTTTGTCTTGATTCTGTTTCTAAGAACTGAAAAATAATATACTGATTATGCTTCTTTATGGCGACACCCCTATGTGCATAAGGAGTTGACAAAAAAAAAAAGGAGCCAAGCACCCATTTTTTTCCGGCCGTTCTCTTCTGCCCTAGTACCTTTACCTCAGCAATTCACAGGAAAGGAGGTGGTGGAGTTGTAGCAAGATGTTGTGATATTCAACAGAAAATGTCCGACTTTACAGTCCATCTCCGGTCAAGCTGTGAACTCTCATTGAAGGAAATATCAAAAACTGACAAAAAGTGGTTTCTAGTTTTAGATCTTTGAGGTAAATTGATCACGTAAAAGAAATTAACCAAGCGAATTAATTATGACCATCTATTAGGGATAGAGCAGCGAGCAAACACATTATTTCATCAGGTTAGATATTTTGTGGAAATGCTTAAGGTTAATTTTAATAGAAGAAGTGTAGGTAATACTTTAATGGCTGAGGCAACTTGAGATAGTGTTGAAAAGGAAGAGAAAAGATAGTTCTGGTAATTCAGCTTGTGGAGTGTACAACCAGCCCTTTAAAATCCCACGGCAGGCAGTTATCTGTGTCGCCACAGCAGCCAGTACAAATTTTGGGCCGATCCAGCTGCCTGTCACTGCAGCAGTACCTGCAGAGCACTGCCTGCACCGTGCTGCGTGCAAGCATTCACCTGTGGGGCTGCCCTGGCACCGAAACCGCGGGTGGGAGTCGCGAAGGTTCTACACCGTAAAGCCAGGGCTGCAGCCAGCCATCACGTACGAAGGAAGATTTAAAAGCAGGAAAACTGTTCGACATTTTCTTCAAAATTGTTTTATTACAAAAACGGAGGGAGCAGAAAAACATGCTTAAGTAAGAACAGAGGCACATAATCACCTTATGAGCTCTGGTGAACAGTTGAGTAACTGGTTTCAGTCCTATGCGCATGCCCGGAGATGCTGCCTGCTGAGGGGGGGTTACGTTCTGGCATTGCAGAGTCAAACCTGACACTCCTGCAGGAGTGAGCTGGAAGCGCTGCGTCACGAAGGAAACATCTGGGAATCTTCTGCTGAAAGGTGTGCAGTTACCGCCTGTGCAGCGTTGGTTTTCATAGTCTTCTAAGTGGCTGGAATTTTTGTTTGGCATGCAGTTTGTTGCTTTTTAATTTTTTTTTAACTTAAAATTTTTATTTAATTCCAATTTCATTAAGACTTCACTCTAAGATAAGTAGTACTACATTAAAGGGTGGGGCAGGGGCGATTTGAGAAATGAGTTATTTATCTGTTTAGCCTGGAGAAGACTGGGAGGGGATCTCATAAATTCTTATAAATATCCAAAGGATGGATGTCAAGGTGATAGGGTCAGACTCTTTTCAGTGGTGCCCAGCGACAGGACGAGAGGGCACAAACTGGAACACAGGAAGTTCAGTCTGAACACGGGGAAAAACTTTTTCACTGTGAGGGTGACCGAGCACTGGGACAGGCTGCCCAGAGAGGTTGTGGAGTCTCCTTCTCTGGAGATGTTCAAAACCCGCCTAGATGTGATCCTGTGCAACCTGCTCTGGGTGATCCTGCTCGAGCCAGGGGGGTTGGACTCTGATCTCCAGAGCTCCCTTACAACCCCTACCGTTCTGTGATCTACATTGTATAATGGTATATATCAAGCAGGCCAGAGAAACTTTGGAAAAGAGTAAGTGCATCTAACACAGGGTCTATGCTTTCATTTAAAAAGCTAATCCCCTCCAAACAAACAAAAAACCCAACAACAGGGGGTGGTGTTGTTACCGCATTTTTGAGATTTCTATCAGTAGTTCTATAAGACCATTCTTTAAAAATAGGTCCTGTAAAAGTCCAGAAAAAAGTGCAGCCTCAGTTGCTTCTAGTAATGAAGCACCTAATTTTCTATAGAGAAAGATTGTCTTACAATGACAGTTGCTCCTGATTCCTCTAGTTTAATTGTCAAGTCCTGTACTCTATCCACATCTCATTCTCTGATCAGATTTGTCTCATTGGTAATGACTGGCAGATGTGTCCTAATGAGTAAGCTTGGTAACAAGAGACAGGTGTTTGTTTGAAGACCTGACACCAGAGGTAGGATGGTTAGCAAGGCTGCATAAACATTCAAGTAAAAGAGTGTCCCTTTCTAAGTCATCAGGACATAATCATAGTCACTGTGCTCTTCAGAGCTGGCAATATTTTCTTTCCTCTTGGGCACATTGACAAGTGCATATTCTGTCTGATTATTGCTGTTAATCACAGAGGTTTTATGTTTCACGTTGTGGTTAACAGTAGAGTACCACAGTTCTCTAGAATTCATGGAATCTTTTTCGGCAAAATATTCCTGGGGAGGGGAGAGAGAGAGAGAGAGACAGGCTTCACCATGATTATACCCTGAAGAAGTCTGCAACATGAACAAATCTGGTATAGCCTTGTGTGCTCACGCAGTGATGTTGACCAACATATATAGCACTGAGAACGGTTTGTAAATCCACAGTTATTTTCCTACTGTAGAGGCCATGGCTGGACACCAGAAGCACCTCAAAACACGTGCACACCTGGTGTGTGTGGGTGGAGGCCTGACTCTTGTCCTGAGGTTGGCACTGCTCAGTGGTAGGTTACGTGACAAAAAGCTCATCGCCACGCACACAAGGGAGCACAGCGATGCAACGGCAGGTGAGGGAGCCCAAATCATGCCCTGCCCTCGCTCCCCCCAGGGCTGTCCCAGGAAAGCCACCAACCTGGTAGGGCCAGGGTGACATCTACGCAATGAGTGAATGGGAGCAGCTCTCCAGATCATGGTACAGATGAGGCTGGAGGGGGCTTGCTAAAGGTGTGGGGCATATTATGGTGCACATGAGGGGAGAGCATTTGAGGTTTGCACAGGACTTAATGTGGGAAGTTTAGAGGAGGAACTAAAGGGAGGTATCAGGGTGATTTGCTGCGTGAAAAGCATAGGAAAACAGAGGAATAAAGGGAGGGCCAGGGGAGTCGCAGCCAGCTGCCAGAGAGACGTTGGGTCCGGGAGTCAACTAAGACTCCAAGTGCGTGTGTGCATTTGTGCAGGAGACACGCTGTCCTGGAAGGGGCACTGGCCTCATGGGAGATGTGGCAATGGCTTACCCCCTCCTTGGCGGCCTTCATCTAATGCTCTCCTTGAAAACAGAGGGAGGAGAAGGAAGAGCCATTAATGAAGGAGGAGGTAAGATTGTGTGGGTAAATGCCTTTCCAACTCTGTTTAGACTTGTCTTCCTTTTACCTCTTGAAGGTGTTTGCTAATAGGTTGTGGGCGACTGTGCATATAAATAGGTAGCAGGATGACTCATTAAATCCAAAGGGATGGTGTGAACTGATTAAATACTCGGAGCCAGAAGTTAAAAAAATTGTTTTCCCTGATGCTCTTGATTTGAACCCACTGGGTAATAAAGCCAGTGAGTAAATATGGGCTTTGTAGTGGCATCCTCTATTGTCTGCAGTAGCAGCAGTATTTTAAGTGGGTGTTGTTGAGTTCACGCTGACATTTGTAGCTACCTTTCGTACTCTGTAAGTGGAACAGAGGTCTCTGCTCCATGGGTAAATAAACCCAAAGGGTTTTCTTTTATTTTTCAAAGCTAGAAGTGAGAAATAGTTGTTAGAACCTAATTCCTGCAGAATCTGTCTCAGATTTTCCTAGCTTATATAATTCATTTCGTCAGTTTGGACTCTGCTTGGTGTTGAAGGACCTCCTGACCTTGAGGACACTTCACTGAAAATAATTACTTAGTTTTGAGTTGAGGCTTGGTAAAATTTTGAAATTCTGGAAGTTTTAAGGAGCAGAGCAACAAGGGTAGACTTGCTCTTAAGGAATTCTTCAACTATCTGCAGGGGTATGGCGCTCTCCTCCCCTAGTCACTATTGCAAAGAATTGGGAGGGCAGCAGCACTTTCCTAATGTGCCTGGATATGAGAACAGGTAGGGTCTTTATTTTCATGAGTGACTGGCTCCAAAGCCACTGGAAGTGAAGCCTGGAGCACCTCTTGTCCCTTCCAACCTAGAGGTCTACCCAAGCCTTACTCATAGCCATGTTTTCCAGAACGCTCCCAGTCTACCAGTTTTGTAAAACTGTTATCATTTACCTTCTCTTAACAGCGAGGAGACTGAAGCACAGAGGTGGAGTGATTTGTCACACGCACTGATGGTGCAGAAGTGACCGCGAAGATTCTTGAGATTTTGGTTTAGTCTTTCATTATTCACAGGCCGGGTTTGATACTCGGAAAGGCCAGCTCTCCTATTGCACTAACAACCCTCCCAGGACTGTCTTCAAATGACACTCTGGGGCTTTTACTTGGGACCAAAAAACTCTCAAAACCAGACAGCTACTTGGCAGGTTCCCCATTACAGTTCCACCCCCTTCTCTTCTGTTCCCCCACAGTCCACCCCACGCTCACATGTACAAACGATGAGCTCATTTAATCACAACCTTTTCTGTCATCTTGCTCACTTTCTTCGAATTTTTCTGCTAAACACCCACATATCTGCCGGGCACTGACTTTTGTTTTACTGATGTCATCTTTATAAAAAAACCCAAACAACCAGGCTGGGCTGCTCAATGGCAGGGCTTCGTTCTGTCATACATAGGGCTTTTGGTGATGGTTTGGCATTGGTGACTGAAGAGGCAACTTCACTCACCCTCTGCTAAAATGAGCTATTTGCAAAGCAGAGGTAGCAAACTACAGGTACTCACCTGCCTCTTGGAGCCCAGCGTATTAACGCAAACAAACGAGTACAGGAGACTGTGGAGTGCGTCGGTTGAGAAATGGCTGCTCACCCCTTGCCTCTGGGACGATGAGTTGGGGCAGAGGAGCAGGGCACACACCGAGTTATATAGTTACCTCTTCTATTACCTTGGGGTGCCATGCCAGAGCTCCTGAATCTAACCCCAAAGCAGGGAAGCAAGAGAGACTGGGCAATGTGTTTATCATGCCAGTCTTTCCTGTGTGTCCTCTCTTACAGTGCAACCATTTGATCCATTGTGGCTTATAGGAAATTAAATGTTCAACCTGACAGTGCATGCTGGTTTTTTGGTTTTGTTTTTTTCCCCCTTTTCTTCCTTCTAAAGGCAGTGGTACATTGGAAAGGGAAACCTTATTCTGTTCCAACAGAGACTTAGCCATTCATTGAGACATTTGCTAATTTTTTTTTTTTTACAATGGAAATATTAACCAAAACCTTTTAAGCCTCCAAGTATTAAATCTCACTTTGTCTTTCAACTGAAGGCTTCTTTTATTACTAAAGCTGGTTGGTGATAGTCCAGTTAAATGGCTTTTTATTAGAAGACGTCATGCTGAAACTGAAAATTTCTGTGGAAACATGTCAGTTTTGATTAAACTGTGGGCAAGAGAGGTTATGTTGGCTACCAGAAAGCTGAGGAGAGAAGGGAAGGAGGAGGAGAGAGAAGTACCCCCGCAGCCATAAATTGCCCAGTGTCTGGGGACACTCATCTAGGACATGATCACGAGGTGACTTTGATTCAAGGCAGTGTTACACTCAGCCTCAAATTACAGGTGAGCACTGTGGTCTGTTTGGCCATTGGCTGCCCGAGAGTGGGCCGCGTATCATTATTATAGTTTATGTACATACATTTATTTGGTACATAGGCTTAAACTGATGTTTTTCTGCATCCCAAGCAAATAACTCAAAAATGAGCTTTTTGTCTCTCCTGTGTGAATGTGATGGACAACTTGTCTTTATGACACATGGATGTTTTGGACTAAGTTGCCCTGGAAAGCATCAAAAACATTAATTTTAGTCATTACCTTGCTGGTACTTGGTGGATGGCTGTAGGTCTGCGCTGGGGAGAGAGGGAGAAAACACATGTAACTGTCATCCTTTGGTACAGCAACAGGACACAAGGACTTTCTGCAGCACAGGATTTACTCAGACTTAGCTACAGACTGAACGCAGGCAGTGCAAAAGCAGGAGCCAGCGTGACATTAGTTGGTGAAAGGGATGAATCTCTGAGTGATAAAAAAATCTGATGGCTTTTCAAGATTGATTTTTTCTCTAACTTAACATGGACTTACATCATGCAGTGCTGTTCATCTACCTTAATAATACCTAGATGTGCAACCTTGTTGGGGTTTTTGTGTGGTTGGTTTTTGGTTTTTTGGGGTTTTCTTAACTGAAATCAGTTTTATGTGTCTCTTAGAAATGGCTATTCTTGCTTGCTTGCTCTCTGGCTGTATTTCAGCTTTATGGTGAATGCAGCCTTAATTCTGCCTGGGATCGCAGAGGCACTATGTGATGTGCCACGTGCCCGAGTGCGCGCTGGGTGTTTGTGCAGGTTCGGCAGGCTTGGACTTTTCTGGAAATTTGTCTGTCTGTCTGTCCTATAAGCATCTAAATGGCAGGGGGTTGTTACTTGCATCATCATTTCTCTCAGGTTTATTTTTATCTGCCTAGCTGGTTCTTGTTATGAGGTTGATTGAACTACTGGTTGGTCCTGTAAAATTTCAGAGCTGAGCTTTCACTTTTGCCTAAGATGACGGGGTTTTTAAGTGTACTTGTTTTTGCAACCTGACTGAAGGAAAGACGTCAGTCTCTCAATATTGCTTTATAGCTGCCATCTTAGAGAACTTGCAGTGTTTTAAAACATTACCGTGCTGCCTTGACACTGCTGTGAAATTGCCAATGTACGTGACTAACAAGAAGCTGTTCCTCCCTAAGGAAATACTGCAGCTTGTGAAAGTGATAAAAGTATGATACCATCCCTATGTGAATTACTTTACCCAGTGATGGAAAAGGCAGCAGTCTGAATCGAAACCAAGACCTCATGATTCACGTGAACACATGTGATCCTGGCTACTATGTGAGTCTTCCCTATTTGCATATTTAATATACAGAAACTATTTTATTTAGAGAATACCTCATACAGAGGAGTATTTAGAAAAAGTCCTAAACTGGGCTCGTATATGGGGAACGGGGGCTGACATGTGACTAAATGCGGGGCGTGCTGTGTTGGCAGCCCCCTTCCTCCTGCAGCCCTTACCTCATTTGCAGGGGATGAAGCAGGGGTGTAGCACGGGCACCCCACAGAACAGGTGCTGCCCCGCTGCAGTTCAGGAGCTTGCAAACCTGCAAGTCTGGCTGTGATACGCCATGACCAAGTTTGCCATGACCAAGTCTGCCATCACAGGAGGCAGCTCTGTGGCGGTGGCCGAGGCACCCCTGGCTTAGGAGGCTGGACGGGATGGCTGCCCCCTTGTGCTGCATCATTCCAGAAACAAAAACAGAGGCTCCAAATAATCACACGTGGTGGGGCAGCAAGAGGGCGGGTACCCCCCACTGGATGCAGGGAGGTTTCCCCTGTCCACAATGCAAAATGCCTGGCTGTGGCTGCTGCCCACAGCCATGCCCGTGCCCACCAGCTGCCTCTGCAGCAATGCTGGGTGCTAGCGGAGGGTTCCCCCGTGCCCCCACCTGTGCCATGCCACACCACCCCCAAGGTGCTCAAGGAGCCGCTTTACTTACTTTCCTTGTGGGAGTACCTTTTTCTCCTGATGGGGACGCGCACTTTCCACCTAGGGTATGGAAATAAGGGTGGTCAGGTTAGGTCTGGTGCTGGTTAGTCCTTGCTCCCCACCACCAGACCCTGGGTGCCTGCGGTAGCATAGGGAGACCCCTCCACCAGCTTTTCAGACAAGACACTTTATGTAGCTTCTCTGCCTCTGTCCTCTCAGCCTTTCCCTCGTCCTCCCCGAGAGGCAGCCCCTGGCAGGCACTGAACCGTGCCCTGGGAGCTGCGGGAGCAGGAGCTGCCCCAGGGGAGAGGCACAAACCACGGGTGTGCAAATGCAGGGATGGTAGGGAGAAGCTGGCAGCTGATGGCAGGCGTTACAGCATTTAGGTGTTCCTGCGGAGTACAGCCTCTGTCTCCCTGGGGAGCCTGGCAGTTGCTCAGCACAGTTTGTGGTTTTGAGGAGCAATCGACCTTTCTGAGCTCGTCTGTATTAAAGACCTCCAGACGGGTGAGTGAGCAGTAAATACTGTGAAAAGATATGACAGAACCAACCTCATTTCCCGCCCCCCCCCCCCCCCCCCCCCGCCTCAAATCATTCTCATCAATCTATGCACTGGTGTGTTGGTGAAAATCAGGAGAAACACGGTGATTGTGCAACACAAACTGCGAACCTGCAGGTGAGTGCAAGGCTAGCAGACAGGCCAGTTCCTGACACTTCTAATCTCCAGCAGCGAATAAACTTCACTGTTTCAAGCAGAAGATTATACTTCCAGGCTTAAGTACTGAAATTATTTGGCAAATTTAAGATCCTTTAAATTATGTCCGGACTGCTCTGTTACCAAGCTTTTTGATAATAAAAGCAAGGCTCACTGGAGTGTGTACTATTGCTTATAGTTTACAATTTTGTGTTTGTAAAATGCCTGTATAGTAATTTACAAACATTTTACAATGTGGTATTGATATTTATATGTTAGGTTTACTCATATAATAAAAATGTACTAAGGGACTGCAAAGCTGCCAAGTTGTATGAAGCTGGGAAATGTGCCCAACTTGCCAGTGGAGGTGCATTTATAAGTCAGTCCCGAATTGCATATTTGCATAGTCGCATATTCTTTTTCTTTCCCAGGACTGGAGGTAAATAGAAGTTGTCACCATTCTTTGTTGCTGTTGATATTTTCCTTGCTAAATGTGTGCTCTTAGATCTCGGTTATTTCATATACTACCCAAGTTCAGCAATTAGCATGAAATAATTTCTTTCTGCATATGCCCCTGGTGTTCTTATCAGAGTAGCAGGAATTTTCACAAATATTAGTGAACATCTTGACTTCCCATTTAGTGGGAGAATTTAAATCACTTGTATTACAGCTGGGCATAAAGATAAAGCTAATTCTACCTCATTCCAGGTGGCCTACCTGGTTTTCTTTGAATTCTATATAGCATTTTGCCGACACCAAGCATAAACTTCTCTAGCTTAGGTGGGGATGCCAGTGTGAACGCTTCACATAATTTGCCCCTAGAAGTCCTATGAGATACATTTTAAATAAAATATGTATGTATATTTATAATACATATAATTAACATAAGGAGTATATCATAACTGTCAGATAACATGAATTTAAGTATTTTTGTTTTCTGATCATCTATTTATTCTACTTTTTCTTGTTTGTATTCAATTGGCTTCTGATTTTTTTAGTCCCTTGCTCAGAAGGAAAGGTTGTTGGGCTTGGATAGCTCTTCTCCTGAACCATCAAAAGATAAATAGCATAAGTTCCTGTAGCAAATTAGACCTGTAAACTGCTGCACAACCCTTAGATGAAGTCATCTTATTTAGTCAATAATGTGTAATCCTGTGGGAAAATATGTCGCACGGCCTGAGAATTGAAAGCATTTCTCAGCAGCTGCATTCATACTACAGATGTGCTGGCTCCTTTGAGGCAGGCGCCCAGGAGTTAGAGGAGGAGACCCAACTTCCCTGTGGTTGGAGGGTTTTTTGCAGGCAACTATAAGTATGGATTTATCAGCGAAAATGCTGGGAAATAGTTCTGGCCAGCAGTCTCAAAAGAGGAGAAATGTGACTCAACTATTAAAATAAAAACAAAAGCAGAATTAATTTTCTTTGTTTCTGTAGTTTCACTTTGATGTTTGCAGAGCAGCCGTATGAGCTGTTGTACAGGTTCCAGTGGCTGTCATGCTCAGGAAGTGGTTAAGCCGAATATAGAAGCGCCACTGAAAGAGTAAGCACTCCAACGAGAAGGGACTTGGAGATATATAGGAAGAAGAAAAGAGGGTCAAGAAGCTAAATACAGAGGAGGCAGTGGGGTCTGTGGATAAATGGTGGGGCCTGAAATCGTTCAGCTCCAGGTCGTTACAATTTCTCCCAGTAGCTGCAGTATCAAGTCACCTGCTATTAAGAGCTCAGGTTTGTGTTAGGTCCGTTTTGCACACCTGAAGGTAAGGTTGCCTTCCGTCTGATATCACTTCAAACCCATTTGCCAAAGTGGCAAGAGGCAAGGTGGTGGATGATGTCCTTTCTGTCCCTGAAGGGGGACTTCCTGGTCGGAGGTAGCAGGACGCTGCTGGTATGGTCACACGCACATCCACTGAGCCACCTTTGTAAGGGGTGATGCCAGCTTCCCCTGCTGTCAGAAATATGATGCTCCTCTGATCTGCTGTGCAACGTGACAGCACTAGCTTGCAGGAGAGAGGACTTTAGTGGGGAGCCGCTGCAGCTGTTGTCTTCATCTAATGTGTTCTTCCTCAACAAGAGGTTACTGGTCCAGAAATAGTTTTGCTCCTACCTGGCTCCTCAAGCCAACCACTTCTAACACAAAACTGCCAAACCCTAAAAAACCTCACCCGACTAAGCGAAAAAGCATCATTTTTGTTCTGTGGCTGGCTCCTTGACTAAGAAAGCCCAACAGCCCATCACTTCAGTGTGCTGTAATTCCTGCTAACGCTGTAATTGCTCCTGCATCCTTCCCCCCCTGGACTCTACTAGCTGTGGCTGGTCTTCACCAACTCATGGGCTGATTCACCTCAAGCTGATGAAAATTGCCTACTGGCCTCAATGGAATGATAATTTGGGGTTATTTCTTCCACCTGGCTGCTGGTTTTCCCAAGCCTTGCAGACAATCCCCCACCTGCAGGTGCCCATCTACTTTTTTTTTTTTCCCCAGATCTAGTTAAAGCTACTCAGGTGCAACACTGATAGCTGGCTGCATGAGGAATTTGAGTTTATAACAATATAAGCTGAGAATGTAGAACAAAATTCTTTGTGGAGGATTTTTGGAGGTGGGTACATGGCTGGTGTCTAAGACAAGAAACAGGAGTGCTTTGGGGGAACCTTAGTGCAATCGCTGTGGATTTGATCCCGCAGCAGCACCGAGTGCCTTCAGGAATGCAGGATCAGGTTGGCGTGGATGGGCTGACTGCTATGAGATACGTACAAACTCTCATGCTGCAACCTGAGCTTTTCTTTTAGCCTGACCATGAGCCTGCCCTGTGCTGTGGAGCAGAGGAGCCCTTCCTAGCTGATCCTCAGTCTCTGCCTCTCACGCTGCCTGGTGAGCAGCAGTAGCCGGGGCTGGACCTCCACAGTGTGCCAGAGCTTTACCAGAGTGCTGAGTCACTGCACAGGAATGACAGGTTTTTGGAAAAAGAAAAAAAAAAAAAGAAACACCAAAAAAAACCCCTCGTCATTTCTCCATCCCTCTGAACTTTTGCAACGTCTGTGATTTTTCAGAAAGACCCAGTTTTATCAGCAATGAGGTGGCTATGACTGAGGAGTGGACCTTCCTCCCCTCCCCTCGGATGGGGAATATGGGTTTCACAGCCCTGTCAACAGCTAGCGGGAGAAAATTGCTTTAGAAATATCTTACTGATGGTGTCCTGATTCCTGCTCCTAAAAGCAGTCAGGAACGTTTTCAAAAGCAGTAGGTGTCCACTGGCTTCACATGGATTTTGTTGGCCTTGACTTGAACTGCTTCTGAGAGCAAGGTTTCATGCTTGGGGGACTTTTGCCCTTTCCCTCAAGGCCAGGTAAAGTGGTCATGCCTTAGACCTCTGACCACAGACCTGCAGGAAGGTGAGGGATGCAATCTCTTTGGAAACAAGCAGAACACTTAATTTTGGCAATCGAGTGCCTCATCTGAGCTCCTTAGTACCAACTAAGCAGTCAGGGTAAAGTATTCAGAGGTTCCCTGACTTTTTCTTCAATCTACCAAGAAGACAATGGGAAAGAGAAGGGGATTTTTCCTTTCTGTGGGCCTTCAAGGAAATCATCTGTCCACACAGCGGTTTTTTGGTTGCTTCTATAAGGAGAGGTGTTAGTGGAGAGCCCTGATGACCATCCCTTGGCAATACAAGGCACAGAGCAAGAGCTAGGACAGTATTTAGCAGAAACAAGGCTGTGACATGAATACCCGTCAGAGCAATGGCCAGAGGGGCAAGGTGAACCTCTAAGCATAGTTTTCCTGCCTGGAAACTCAGAGCAGATGACAAGTAATCTCCGGTCCTTGTGTTCCTCACCTGTAACACCCTTCCCAGCTTCAGCAGGCTCAGTGCTGGGAGCCGCCTCCCTAAAAAACATCCTGAGGCAATACTCTTTGACATACTAAGATTTATACTGTTCAACTTAATTTGCTTGCTAAATTACCTTTGTTTAATCAAGAGACTCCTTGCAGTGCCTTACATGGTCCCCTAAGGCTAATTCATTGCAGGTATCGTTTGTTCCTATTTTTAATAAAATCACTCAGCCCTCTTGTTTAGTAATTAAATATAGAAGGGTATTGAACCTACCTTATTTTTGGTAGGCAGTTTCCCATGCTTCTGCTGGATCTCTGCACCCTTGAGTAGCCAATTTTGGAGTGGTTTCCCTGCTGTCTGACTTGTTTTCTGTACTGGCTGTGCTACAGAATGAAACTTAGTGACCAAAGAGGATTATTATCTCTTCCATCCTAAGTGTATGCAGCACCCAGATATTGTGCACCTAAAAAAAACACAACCCAAAGCCTCCACCACAGACAAGCACTGACGACTGGGGGTGGGAGAGGAAGAGGGGAGGAATGGATGAGTGACGTGGCTTCCTGGGGCACGGGGCCCAGCAAGGGCGTGCTGGTGCTTGTGGCTTCCATGAAGAGACTAGCGGTTTGCAGCATGGACTCCCTCTAGGATCCCTCGACTGAAATAGCAACTTAGGGTGCTCTTGACAAGAGGAAACAGCATGCCTGGCCACCTTGCTCTTCTGAGAAATGGTGTGACAAACTGGGTGGTAAAACCCAAACCCTTCAACCCCAACAAAGCACAGCCTTTTCAATGCAATCTGGTTTTGCTTCCTCCTCTCCTTTTTGTCTTTTTTATCCCCTTTTCTTCCTCCTGACATACTAGGAAGAAGAAAAATAGAACCAGAAATACAATTTGCAGGGCTGATGGTTGAGGGAGTAAGTATGTTTTTAATTCCCACGTTGTAATTGTGGTACATTGCTAGGGAAAAAAAAAAAAAAATCTCAGTAAGACTTCAGATGTTTGCAGCAATTTCACCAAAACAGAGGTGAGAAGTTACAGGCGGTTAACCGGACAGTTTCACAACATGCGCTGTCCCCTGGTAACACGTGGTTTTGAAGATAGAGGCACTCCACCACGAGCTGGGTCTCAGCTAAGCAGTCCCCCTCCTTTGTTTCTCTTTTGCACTTGCTAGGTAGTCCCACACCAGATTCCAGCTCCAGCAGCTGTAATTTGCAGACCTTTACTGCAGCCGATGGCAGTGCAGTAGTGAAGGGAGGGAGCCTAGTTTGGGAAGAGATCACAGATCAAATATTTCTAAGTCAAACACGACTCAGGATAAACAGATGTGGCTGCGTATAAACTGCCCTTGCACCATCTGATCTAAACCTTGTGCATAAATGTGGTGCTTTGTCTGTAAGCCTGCCTGAATGAGCATCACCTGGTCTTGAGCATCCCTTAGCTACTGGCTGTGGGTCCTGCTGCAGCCTGCCCCGATGCAGTGACACAGGCTGGACTGTGCATCAGTAGATGCAGCTACTGTCCTTACCCCAGGGTACCGCAGCTCTCCCAATCCAGCCGAGATGTGGAGGGATTTGCTGTATGTAGGCATTATTTATGGGCACATTATAAAGTGTTAGTTCAATTGTGTTTGACATGCTGCTTCCCGATAGTGGTACCTGCTACTGGTCCTGATGGAGCAACCTCCAAAAGTCACTAAAATTCAGCAGTGGATGAAACCATCTCCATCATCTCTTTTGCTCTGTTTACAGGCAGTGCCTTGCCAGGCGGCACCGAATGCTGCTGACAAGGTAGGCAGCTACCCGCTTGTTAACTTGGGTTTGGATGGTTGAAAAAAAACAAGGGTTGAGACTGATTGCAGGAGCAGAATCTACAGTTGTGCTGGAGTAGCTCTGATCAGCAACATTTTCCAGAAGTTTGGTTATGTGATTTATCAAAATCATTAGTCACTTGGGCTCTGTGGAAATGTCATTTAGTTAGTGACTGTGTGCAATTAATACTTGTATATCCTTTTTTGGTTTACTGGGAACTGGTGTGGCCATCCTGGTGCAACAGAAAGGAAGGGAAGAATGTGAATCACTCTGTTTTTCAAGTAATGGTTGCAAAACTATTTTCTGCCTAATTTATTCCCATACTTTCGCTGTACTTTGGAAAGTGCCTGAAGCTTGGGTGTTATGTGCGGGTCTCAGAAATGAAGCTGCCGTGCAACTGAAGCAGAACAGCATGAGGTCTGACTGACAAGCAAAGAGGAGGTCTGTAATCCACCAAAAGTCTATGCAAAGACAAGTGGATCAGGAAATGTCTGAATAAACAGACTTAAAGATAGATTCACAAAACTGAAATAAGTGGTGGGGTTAATGACTGGACCTCACGTTCCTGCCTGATGTTTAAAATAATGAATCAACTACTGATGTTTGCTGGTCCCCGGAGGAAGGGCATAGGTCAGAAAGAAATGCTGCAGCAGTCGGATGTGCACGCAAGACACACACGCACCTGGGCTGGGAGGTGGGCCCCCCATGCCCGGGGTCCCTGAAGCGTCAGGAGCTGTCAGGGGAGAAGCAGAGCCTGGAAGGAGCAGCCAGCGTACGCAGCTCTTTATCACCAGTGTGTTGGGTTTGTGTGGCAAGGTTTTGGTAGTGGGGGGGTTACAGAGGTGGCTTCTGTGAGAAGCTGCTAGAAGCTTCCCCTGTGTCTGACAGAGCCAATGCCAGCCGGCTCCAAGAGGGACCCGCCCCTGGCCAAGGCCAAGCCCATCAGCACCTCTGTGATAACATATTTAAGAAGGAAAAAAACCAGTTAGGGAGAGCTTTTGCAGCTGGAGAGAGGAGTGAGAAGATGGGAGAAACTCTGCAGACACCCAGGTCAGTGCAGAAGGAGGGGCAGAAGGTGCTCCAGGCACCGGAGCAGAGATCCCCCTGCAGCCCATGGTGAAGACCATGGTGAAGCAGGCTGTCCCCCTGCAGCCCATGGAGGAAGGATGAGGGGGTGTAGAGATCCCACCTGCAGCCCGTGGAGGACCCCATGCCGGAGCAGGTGGAGGCACCCAAAGGAGGCTGTGGCCCGTGGGAAGCCCACGCTGGAGCAAGTTCCAGGCCGGACCGGTGGACCTGTGCAGAGGGGAGCCCAGGCTGGAGCAGGTTTGCTGGCAGGACTTGTGACCCCGTGGGGGACCCCACGCTGGAGCAGTTTGCTCCTGAAGGTCTGCACCCCGTGGAAGAGACCCCACGCTGGAGCAGTTCATGAAGGACTGTAGCCCGTGGGAAGGACTCACGTTGGAGAAGTTCGTGAAGGACTGTCTCCTGTGAGAGGGACCCCACGCCAGAGAAGGTGGAGGCACCTGAAGGAGGCTGTGGCCCGTGGGAAGCCCACGCTGGAGCAAGTTCCAGGCCGGACCAGTGGACCCGTGAAGAGGGGAGCCCACGCCAGGGCAGGTTTGCTGGCAGGACTTGTGACCCCGTGGGAGACCCCACGCTGGAGCAGTTTGCTCCTGAAGGTCTGCACCCCGTGAGAGGGACTCCATGCTGGAGCAGGGGAACGATGAGAGGAGTCCTCCCCCTGAGGATGAAGAAGCGGCAGAAACACCGTGAGATGAACTGACCGTAACCCCCATTCCCCGTCCCCCTGTGCCGCTGAGGCGGGGAGGAGGTTGAAGCCGGGAGTGAAGTTGAGCCCGGGAAGATGGGAGGGGTGGGGGGAGGTGTTTTAAGAGTTGATTTTATTTCTCATTGCTCTACTCTGTTTTGCTTAGTAATAAATTAGATGAATTCCCTCTCTAAGTTCAGTCTGGTTTGCTTGTGACGATAATTCGTGAGTGATCTCTCCCTGTCCTTATCTCGACCCACAAGCATTTCGTTATGCCTTTTCTCCCCTGTCTAGAGAAGGAGCGGAGTGAGAGAGCGGCTCTGCTGGGCACCTGGCTCTCAGCCAGGGTCAACCCACCACAACTAGGTAGGGCATGGAGTAAATGATTTAAAGTCAACACATTTTTCCAGCCACAACAGCCATCTCTATCCTTTGCCTGGATGTTGCTAAGACTGAAGGTTTGGTCTTTATTGAAAGGTGTTTGCTCTAGCAGCACCCAGGTTTTCAGGGTTGTTTGGAAAAGCTTTTGGAACATGACAATGTTTCTGGCAGAAAATAAAATGGTTAAAACTGAAGGGGACATTTCCTGTGAATAGAAAAATACACCAACTGGGCTTGCAGTTCTTTTTTAAATCAAGTGCAGTTCTTTTTTAAATCAAGTGCAGTTCTTTTTTAAATCAAGTAGAGTTCCTTTTATGATCACTAAGTGGTGAAGTCCAGCTATAAGAACTTCAGTAAAAGTGTCTGCAAGCTTGTGGAAAGTTCTTTCTTTAAGGTTTTGTTTCACATTTGTAACAGAGCTAAGGTGAGGACACCAACAAAGCCTGGAATGAATCTTTGCATCGCTGCATAAGTCACTAGCACCCTGCTAGGAGGCTTTGGTGCAAAAGAACAGAGTTCCAGCAAATCTTCAAAGTTGTGGGGTTCAGTTTTTGGTTTTTTTTTCTATTTTGGAAGTTCTCGGAGGCTGGCAACCAGAAATTAATTTTTTGTTTGTGAATCTCTATTTCAAGGCTGGCAGTTTTCCCTTCTGACTTGTTCCAAGGCCTTGTTCCACAGCCTGTTGGTGCTATTTGCATTGCTTAACAGCTGTAAAATGGTCTGGCAAATCCCACAAGAACCATTTTTCATTGATTTCACATTTTGGTCAGTCCAGCATGCCCTTCCAGAAATCTTGCAGGAAAACACAACTAGGAAAATAACTCAAGGAAAGGAAAATGAGATGTGATACCTCAAAGGAAGAAGACAATAGTATGAAGCAATCGCAGTTTGCAGAGTGATGGGCATGAATTATTGAACCTACTCAAAAGCACATCCAAAATGTTTTTTAGAGGAATACTGATACATAAGCTGTTTCTGTTTTCAGATAATTAATTACCACTTGAGAGGAGAGAAGGAACTGTATATGTATCAGCATGTCTGAGAATATTTTTGGTCGCATTATGATTTGGGCCCGTTGGCTTCCCCCAACCTATTTGCATGGTTCAAGGTTAATCCGTGTGGCAATTCGACTAAAAGAAAACATTTTTAATGCAATCATACTCATTTGGAGTAGTAAAAATTTGCAAAAATGTAAGCCACGTAATCAGAAAGTAGAAACACGAAACACAGTTTACCAGTACAAGTTTGATTAGCAAATGAGGTTTCGTTGACTGGTTGCCCCACCATGCGGTGCATGAGTGACCCTCAGGCTGAGGATTTTGTTGGTTTCAGCAACGTGATCACAGCTGTCAGAAAAAGAGAAATGCAAGTGTAATAATGACAAAGCAAAAAGGCAGAAAAATGATGACTCCAAATGGCTGTGCGAGCTATTTTTTTGTAATCTCAGCTGAGGGCAGAAAGGAATAGGTGTGCTTGTGGGATGGCAGGACTGGGGAAGGAGCATGGACCTGCGGAGATGGGGGCAACCTTAATGGAGGAGAGGGAAGACCAAGGCTCTGCTTTTTCCCCGAGGCAACGTATGACCTAAGCTCTGGGTTGGGTGCTTGGCTTGCTGTGGTCACCTTACCTGGAAAAAAGAGCTGTGTTACAGCAGCATCAGCAGCTCCTGGGTCTCCACTGATTTGCATGTAGGGTGCAGACCCTTAACTGAGTCCTCTGAGTTACATATTGGGGGCATTTGTACCACTAATTGCAGCATGACCGTTGACCTGAGCTGCTTTCCGTGAGCTCAGGTCAGGACCATGGTGGCCTTTCCTCCTGCCCCTCGCAGCCTGACAGGCATCGGGCGCTCAGCCAGCTTAGAAATCTGGGCTTTTTTTAGGTACTTGCGAAAACCTAACCTTAAGGAAAAGGCACTTGTGAAAAACCCAGCCTTGTAACCCCATTACCCCTGTCTGTCCAGCAGCCCAGCTGGGAAATCAAGTTTCTGGCTCTGACATTTTTTGTCATGCCCCCCCCAATTTTTGTTATTCAGCTGCGTGCCGGAGGGCAGGAGGTTTTTACGAGACATCTTTTACCGTCTTTGCAGGGGAATGTCCCTCGAGTGTAAGTGAAATATATAAAAAAGGGGAAGTGGTGCTCAATGGATCAGTCGCTCACTGATCTCGCTGAGGGCACAGCTAAGATGATGGTTACTTGTCTTCTCCTCTTCAGCATCTGGACCGTGGTGTCAGGTAACTTCCTTGGCTGTCTCTCTGTCTGTATCGTTACCGTCACGGCATTAGGGACCTCGGTGGCCCCGCTAGCCTGCTGCTGGGTGCTGCAGCCCCCCACCGCATCCCCCGGGGTGAGCCCAGCAGTGACAGGGCTCTCGCAGCACTGCACGCTACTGCACCGCTCGCGTGGGGCTTCAGGCATGCCACTGCTGCTTGCGTTGACAGCATCCTCTCTTTAATTTACCACCAGTGCGTTTATATGCTGCAGACAGATGTACAAATTTATTGCAATTCGCAAATCATAAACCAGGTGAATGTCCAAACGCTCCCAATGACCCGTATGACTGAAGTTTGATTTCAATCTCCTGTTGTGGATGGGATTTGGGTCAGAGTATGGCACTGATCTGCTTTAGCTAGGACAGAATAATTTGTAGCGATGGACGTTGTGCTTGCGGGTGTCTGCTCAGGCCACTAAAGGGGTGGGTGTGTTATATTTGGTTTTGTAATTAAAAATCATGTAGAAAAGCCTGGATTTGTTTCAAACTAGCTTCCGTGGTTATGTTTTGTATTCTGCCTGTGGCACTACTGAGCTCTGAAAAGCAAAATGACTGGCACAGCTTCACAGCTGGCTTCTTGGTGTCCTGCGGAGATCTGCCTGGCCATGGCCACAGCCACGGAGAGGACAGGACCTGAGCAAGTTTTGTCGGGCAGGTTAGACAAGTGTACCTCCAGGCACTGCAGACAAACTCACGCCTCTTTAAAACCTGCAAAGTTATTTCCCTTTCTTGTAAATTGAAATATATGTTTTCAGTGCTATAACTGTCCTTGCTGCTATCATCTCCCATGCTGAAGAACACAAATAAGCTTTAAAAATTATTATCCTAAAAGGACTGTGGACCTGAGCTGTCAAACCTGGGAGCATCCATTTTGCTTGCCTATCCCCTCGATAGTTTTTCCACATATGCCTGTGAATTGGAAGAGGAGACTGATTTTTTTTTTTTTTCCCCCTGGAAATTTTCCATCAGTAAGGGTCTCTTATTTCCCTTCAGTAGGGTCTCAGCTGCTTCCCAGCTGCACAGTCTCAAGCCTGAGACAGGAGGACAGATGCAGTTTGCCTCTGGTCCCCCCTACCTCGCTTTCTCCTTCTGGTTTTCTGTTCTGCTGTCATTCTGATAAATGTGGATGCACGATGTGTAGCGATACACTCTAAGAATTTTTAGCAGCTTTTCTGATTTGCTTACTGCGCTGCAGGAGGGCTCAGAGAGTGGTAATGCACCGGCAGCCATTTGGGCATTAGCATGGCTGAACATTTAGGGAACCTCTCCATGGGTGCCCATGGGATAACAGCGTTAGCAGGCAGACATCAGTCGCTCCTGACATGGGAGCTGCCTTTGTCGGTGGCACTCTCTAGAGCACGGGTATCAGGCTGCTGAGATGCTTTGTGTGAGAGGGGTCAGGTCCAGCGAAAATCTCAAGGCAATTCTTTTGAGCTGTGTTTTCGTTTTTACCCTGGATGGAAGGGCAGAGAAACCCTCAGGAGCTGCGCTGCTCAGGAGGGTGAGGGGCTGGGGGCCATCTGCTGGGGGTGGGTTGCAGAAGGGTGGTGAGAAAAGCTGAGTGCAGCACCTGCTTCTCCCCCCAGGCTCCGTGCGGGTGATGCACAGAGAGGTCCAGTCGGTACAGGCAGGAGGAAACGTTACTTTTTCATGCCAGTCGGTCACGAAAGAAGATGTGCTACAGGTGACGTGGCAGAAGGAGACAGATGGGGCTGAAGACAACATAGCGACTTACAGTAAAATGAACGGCCAGAAGATAGCAAAGGGCTACGTCGGCCACGTGAGCTTTGCCCGCAGTGAGTTACAAGCCTCGGCCATCTCCCTTCATGGAGTCACCCTCCAAGATGAAGGATGCTACAAGTGCATCTTCAACACGTTCCCCTCGGGGGCTGTCACCGGCAGAATGTGTCTCAATGTTTATGGTAAGGCATTGTAATCGTGTACGGGCTGTCATTTGAGGACCAAGTCATTTTCCCCTGGGAAAACCCTTCCCTGACCACTGATCATTGCTAAATTGCTGGGAAAAAGGCGGCTCAGGTTCCTTTCTGGCTCTTCCTCCCTTTCTGGTTCTACCTCTGATGGGAAACCAGCATTCAGCAGTTCTTTAATTTTCTTCCCCTTTAAGTCAAAAACAGCAGGATCCAAAAGCTGACGTGTAACCCATGACTTCCTCCAAGTTTCCCTGGCTGCGTGCTCTGCTGACAGCTGCCCTGCCCCAGCTGTGAACCCCATGCTCCTCTGCCTCCTTTCACTGCTGCTGTCACCTCCTAAGCCTGGAAATCAGGCACTTTTTTCTCACTCTGCCTTCGGTCTTAAAAACTCAAAGTATTCAGAAGGCAGAGAGCTGTATGTGTAACCAGAGTATCTGGAAGCTGATTTTGAAGCTATAGCAAAAATGACAGTAGTTAGGCTGGGGTCAGGAAGGGGATGCAAAAAAACCAAAAGAAAACAAAACAAAACAACCCCAAACCAAAAAAGGCTGAAATACAGCACAGCTTTGCCACTTGAATACCCTGTGCAGGTCAGCATCAATTAGCTTCAAGAAGAGAGTTAAAAGAAATGATGAGTCGAGGTGGCAATATTTGACACCTCCATATGAAATCGTCAGCTAGCAAGTACAAGCTGAAATACAGACAAATAGATGAACTCAAAAGGAACAAGAGTGAAAAGCTGTTTATCTTTTGAGGGAGGGTCTTAGTTTTCTGCCTGTGAGAAAGCTGAGACATTAAACATGCCGTGAGGACACCCTGTTAGCTCCTGACTTTCTCATCATTGACTCTGCTGTGGGGACGTTGGCCAAAAATCATGTCCCATGTGGAAAATATTGGTGGTGGTGATACAACTGTGGTATGACCCCTGCAGAGTATTTTGTTTATCCATAGTACCTTCTGCTAACAAAGACACAGACACATGCCCACACACATACCCGTGTGCCAGGCATCCTCTGTGTGGGGAAAAAAAGGTGCCCCTGACTTACGGGGTAAGATGACTTAAGCAACAGGGGAAAGGCAGGGGGGGAAATATGAGGGAAAACCAAGTTTGCAAAAGAAGTTCTTTTTCGTCTCTCTTGGGAAAGCTCCTAGAGCAGAAAAGAGAAATTAGGAGCAATTCACTCAATATTTCAGAGATGAAGAGGAAGGTGTTCCTAAAAACACCCAGCCCTGAGTCATTCAGAGGGTAAACACTGATTTATTACAGGAAAATATGGAAGTGCCTTGCAGAGGGATCCCTTTCTCATTTATCATGTAAATCTAAACACAGTTTGATTTTTTTTTATTTGTTTGGTTTTTTTTTTTTTAATCCAAGAAGGGGACATATTTTCCAAAATCACCAGCCTTGTGGCTATGATTTAGCCTTTAGCAGAGCACCACTTTAAAAAAAAAAAGTTTTTCTGCGCTACACACACTCCCGCGAGCATCTCTTCCCGTGTCTCAGATGAAAACACACCAACAGAGAAGGGCTTCACTTCTCTCTCGGGCGGCCGTGAGCCCACTGCTCCTGCTGCACCGGTGTGGGCTGGCAGGCCACTGCCAGGGGCTGGCTCACGGGGGTCGGGGTGGCCTCCCTGAAATGTCCTTTATCAAACATGTCCTGGAGGGTCATCATGAATAAACTAAGTGCTCAGTACTGTGACGGAAGAATTTGGTTCACATATGGCGTATTTCACTGAAGCTAATTTACACGATGCTACTTAAAAGCCATAGTTTTACTCCCTTATTCCCCAACTGATAACGATGGGAACAACTTGTCTGAACAAGCCCAGAGGACTCCCCGGGACGGAGCGTGAAGCCAGCAGGAATCTCCCGAGGCTGAGGGATTCAGGGCAAGGTGAGCAAGCCGGTTTGAGTCACCAGCTGAAAATGAAACGCTGCCATATCTGTGCCCTCAAGAGGGGACTGCCAGGGAGTTTACCAGCTGGTAACTGCCTGATTACAGCAGCCTTCGCAAGAGTGGCTGTTCCAGGATGGGCACCATCGCTGTGTGACAAGGGGAAGCGAAGCCATTTAAGAACTGGATATGACACTGTGAAAAAAGAAACAGGTACGACTGGAGGAATCTCAGACCTGCCTGGCTGAAAACAGCAAACCCAAGAAGAAGCAGAAATTTCCTAGCCTGTAGCGAAAACCATTTTGGAACAGAATAGTTTCAAATGTGTTTGACAGGTCTCTTTTGAACAGCCCGCTCCCCTTCCCCCTCCGTTTTGCTTTGGAAAAGTTCCGCTGACCCTCATCACCAAAGAGGATGAGAATGAAACCCAGGAAGGAGTACAGCTGGCAGGTACGGAGAGAGGAGGATGTGCCACACGAGAATGGACAAGACTTGCTGGGTCACAAAATTCCCTGGGCATTTGCTGGACTGTCTTCATGGATCTTCTACCTTCATCATAGATGGCACCATTCACCTGGAAGGCTCGAGTGCAGCAGAGAAATGCCATCACTATTTCTTAGACAGGGAAACTGAGGCATGGGGATGCTGATGAACACCCATACGTTTGGAAGAGGCTTTCTGTCATCATGAGGTGTACTGTAATTGCTAAACATTTTTATCAGTCCCTCTGAGACCACTGTCAAGTCTTTAAACATAAAGAGCACATCATGACCTGGCAGTTCCACTCTAATTACAGAAGGCCATTACAGATAATCAAAGCCAATGTACTTCACTAGAAAGTCCCTTTTTCAAATACTTGGGAACTGCCACAGTTCGAGTTTGGGAACGTTTGCATCACTGCTCTGCAAGAGCTACTGATGCAAGTACTTGCATACAACATCTCTTGCGGGTACTTTTTCACTGGAAACAAATATTTTGATGAAAGACAAAAGAAGCAGTTCCTTTAAGTGTATGCATCAAACATCAACAGTGGGCACATGCTAACAAACACTGTAGCAAGACGGTACTGCATAAGCAGGCACTTACAGGTTTTGACTCTGCATCTATTACAGACACTTGCTGAGGGAAAGCGCAACCCTACAGGATTTTTTTTTCACATGATAAACATTCCTTGAGAAGAGAGAAGATTGCTTAGTCAGAAGAAGAGCTAATGTGGAGTGCATGTGTTCCTGCCAAGACACTGAGCGATTTTTCTCATCCCCTCTGGAAACATCTGCGCCAGCTTTCCTTTACTGTTTTTGGATGTTGCAAGCTGATATTTGAAGTTAATGCTGTGGGTGGATGTGTTATTTTTATGCATCCCGTGAGTGAAAGAAGAAGTTCAGAGAACATTTATTAATCAAAACATAAACTGTTTGTGACACTTGTCTTTTCATACATGGGAGATTTTGAGAAGTTCCAGCTGAAATCCCCCCACACACTTTCTTGTTGCTCTCAGAGCAACACTTGTGGCTTTCATCGGCTCTGCTTGTGGAGTTTGAGTTTCTGTCTGTGGGTGATGCAAAAAATCAGAAATACCCACTTTTTTTTTTTTTTTTCTAGGCAGGCACAACCACAGTAAATAAATGAGATCTAGCCGTAAAAAAACCCTGCCAAACAACCAGCAAAACTGGTGGTCTACAATGTCTTGCTTCCACCCTTTGGCAGGGATGGCTTGGAGGATCCAGACAGGCTCATGAAGTGTACCTGGAATTGTACCAGGAGGTTACAGGCACCATTATGCATCTGGCACAAGCCTTTTTCCCCTTTAACAGGATCATTCAGTGCCTTCTACACCTCGTTCACATGCAAATCTTTGTTACCTTCCAAAACGAAAAAGAATCATTTTTCCCAAGAAGAATAAACAGATTTTTTTGTTTGTTTGTTTAAAAGTAGGATTGCTAAATGACAGCGATGTGTTTGCTAGTGTTGGGACAAAAATTAATTTCAGCATAAATATTGTGCTGACCATTGTTATTTTTGCTATGTAAATAGCAAAATGATAATATATACATGGAGTACTACTAAATATAGTATTAGATACTTTTATTAATCAGAGAGCATTCATATTAACTCAGACTTGAATGAAACCAGAATTGCCACTGCACTTAAATGGTTGACAATAGTAATATCCTCTTGTAATGTTCAGATCTCCCCTGGAGTTCTACTCAGGTTGAAAACAGCTTCCTGCACTCCTCCCCTTTCTTTACTTCTTGCAAATACAGTTTGTGTAAATAGGAATCAACAAGCAGGCTTTGTGCGAGTGAGTAAGCATGAATGATGCCTGTAGTTCATCGTTCTTGCTAAGACTAAATGTGACAGCATCCGCAAATCTTCTAGGGTGAGAAGGAGTTGAGAAGAAATGATCTTCAATGAAGGTTTTGAGGGATACCATGACACCCTCAAAACCCGACACTAGAGGGAAGAAAGTTGTACAAGCACAAAACCTCCACAGGTGAAATCCTGTGATGTAACCACAGACAAATTCACTGTTACTGTCTTGCATAGATAGGTATATTTAGTCCTCTGGTCCACAAGCCTGCACATCTCAAACAGCAATACAGCTAATCCTGCAGATACATTTAAGGGAAAAGAACACGAATTTTGACTGATTGAAGCAGTTCAGCCCTTTCAGAGAGAGGAGGACATGTGGTTTCATGGTTTCACTGCCTGTGGCTCTTTACTCATCCATAATCGCCACTTCTCAGTTGGGATGCTGCAGTGCTGCCATTCATAACAGAATGGAAACATGGATGCTTCCACACTCTTGTCCTTTGTTTTTGCCAAGCTCTTCATTTTCAGACTGCTGCTTGATCACTTTTATGGTTATTTGCCACTGCTGGGGCTTTGGGGATGGAGAGGCAAGATTAGATATCAAGGTTGTCCTCCAAGATAATGGTAAATACAGATGCTCTTTGCTCAAACATGAGCAGAAAGTCATGGATTTTGTCACGTCGTGTTTTACAGCCATCTCGGACCCCAAAGTGGAAGCTAAGCTTATACCCAGTCCAGACACAGCCGAGGACTCTGAGAAAGTGATGGGGATGAGCTGCTCAGCAACAGGGAAACCAGCTCCAAAAATCACCTGGCACCTTCCCAGCATCCTGCAGCAGAAACCAAGGGAGTACCAAGTCAGGCTCAGCAACCAGACCGTGACTGTCATCAGCAATTTCACGCATGCCCTCTCCAAAATCCTCCAGGAGTATCCCATCACCTGCATGATCCAACACCCCTCTCTAAACGTGACCCTGGTCCTGCCCGTGGACACCGTGGTGCAGGGTCAGTATACAACACTGTTCATGTCCTGGAGCAGGGAAGAGACCACGAAACACCTCCTAGGGTAGATCAGGAGACTCCTCTGAGAGTTGGGGGGTGCTTGTCAGGTGCCCCGCACGCCGTGATGTGCCCCAGCCTCCCTGCCTCTGCTGAGGACTTGCAGGGTTTCCCTGTCACATAGCTTGACGCACCAAGACGACGTGTGGTTTTGGGTAGCTCGGAGGCGCTGGGTGCCACACGCCCAACCATGGCATCAGACTCCAAACACAGGTCTGCCGGTGGTGCTGCTTGTGTGTGCGCTGGCATGTGCTCCCAGGGCCTCCCTCCACTCTGTGTCACCCCAGGGACTGGCCAAGGGATGTATGAAGTGGGTTTGGGTTGTTTTATTTTCTTCATGCACAAACTGAGCACCTGCTGCTTTCCCCACAGGTCTGGAGAGCAGCGTGGCACCAGCCATTGCTATTGCAGTGGGGGTACTGGTCCCCCTGACTTCCCTCCTTCTTCTCACCTACCTCCTCCACCGCTGCCTCAGGCACCTACGTGACCCGGAGAGAAACCCAGCCCGGCCATGCTGGGTAGGTCTGCCTTTCCCCAGGCTGCTGCAGGGCTCACCCACACCGGCCGTGGGGTTCACCGCCGGGACACGACTCTCCCCGGCCAGCCCGGAGTTGGCTGCGTGCCGCCCAGCCCGGGCTGCACCCGTGGCAGGGAGGGACGAAGGGATCAGCCCCGAGCCAGGCAGCTGCGTAGCGGCACGCTGGGAAGGGGAAACCTGAAGGTGCTTAGCTAGGCCCATAGGCGGCCGACAGTGATGACAGCTAGAAAACATTCACTTTCTCAATGACAAGACATGCTGCGGGGGAAGCATCACTCTGTTACTATATTTATGCACAACATACTTGTGCAAGCAGTGGCCATACTCTTGCACCATTCTTCTGCATCTCCTAAAAAACCCTCCCCTCTGGCTTGGCCAGTGCAGCTCATTGAGGAAGCAGCTTTGAGGACGCATCTCAAACAAAATGGGGTCTTTAGAGGAAGAGCGTGCCTCTGTGCGGAAAACGCAGGGCACCACGCTGTGGCAGGGGCCGAGGCGCTGCTGTTTGTCTGCTGAGGCCGTCCTGGCATGGGGGTGAAGGAGGCAAGCTTGAGGTGGGGGTAAAGCTGAGTGAGGTGGCATCGCTTCAGAAAACCGCAGCCCAGTTTTGTGCCAAAAGCACCTCAGCCTCCTCGCGGGATATGCCCAGAATATGCACCCTTACTTTTGATGGGTGTTTTGGAGACAAAAAGCAGTGGGAGGAAATGTGATACACATCTTCTTCCATGGGTGCCATGCCTCTAGGTCCAAGCTGGAGCCTGCTGGGGAAGTTGCAAGGGGAAAACTTTAGTCTCTCCTCACCCAGAGAGATGCAAGGACCCATTTAGTAATGCACACAGCCTGGATCTTTACTCCTGTGCTTAAAATATCCATATATTTTGAAGAAGGAAAAAAACAACCCAACAACCTCTCTTCTGTTAGGTTCTTCCTGCCTGTACCAAGGCCAAGAAGTGTGGGCAGTACGGAGCTGTGGGCAGGTGGGCTCCTACAATACCCCACAGCGCACCACTGAACACCTGAGCAGCTGCCTGCCCTGCACATGCGAGAGAGAAACTTCTTACAATGACACCTCGGGCTTCCAAGCCAACCTGCTGTGACTTCACTCCAAGGGAAATACAAAAAAGGACAATTTAAAATAGATATTTATTTATTTTGTTACACTATCATATTCCATTTTGTAGAAAAAAAGCTGTAAAGTATTTATGTGAGACTCTGACTGTCTGGGAGGATCTGCATAATGAAACTCATGTTTTGTATTTTCTGGGGTTTTGAAAGTCAGAACTTCCTTTCTGATATTTTAACATTGCAAGCTCAAAACTGGGTGGGGGACTGTCTGAAAGAGGGCAGCATTTCATAGGGGCGCTGGCCTGGGAGGTGTTGCTGGTGGGCCAAAGGAGACCCCTGCCGGGAGTCGGGGTGCAGAAGACCCATGGAGCAACCTAGTGCGCTGCTGTAAGCTTCAAGGGTTTGAACCTGTTCCCCAGAGAGCAGGAGAGATCGGGCCAAGGCTGCAGCCGGCCTGAACTTGTAACCCAGGCGCCAGGAGCAACAGGCTTCAAGCCAGGAGTCATCAGGCATGAGGAAGTTGCCAGCTCCGACTTCCACCAGCCTTTCCTAGAAAGTAATGCAAAAGCAAAGGATGCACAGGTGTTTCCTTCCTCCCCCCCTCCTCCTCTTCTTCTTGTTCTGCAATTTCCACAGCCCCCTTCCTAATTTCCCTAACCTATCACAGCTGCCTTGTGTTTCCAGATGTCCCACCTGCCTGCAGGAGGACGCAGGGAAATAAAAGTGCAGTTGGCAGGGCAGTAGGCTGCCTGGTGGATTTTGTGTGTGTCATGGTGTAGTGGCAGGTGAGTGTGGTGGGAAGCAGGAGGCTGGCAGGAGTGAGGGGGTAGGTGCTGCTGCACATGGGCAGATATACATCAGCACAGGGCAGCATGTGTTACTTAACACTAAAATTCAGTGCTTCTAACCTGCAGGTCAGATCTCAGCAGTTCTACTGTAATTCCCTGAATCCTGCCCTATGTTCATGAAGTCTTTCCCTGCAGACCCAGGGAAGCAGAAATGAGCTTCCCCCCCCCACCCCCACCAGCATGGTCTCATAGGCAGCATGAAGATGGCTGGTGCAGGCTGTCTCCTCTCCTCCCGGCTTCCTGGAGTAAGGGCATGTCATCTGGTTTTTCCTTGCCCATCTATTTCAAGTGCATATCCCAGAAGAATCAGGCTGAGTTGTAGTGAAAAAGCTGAGTAACTTAAAATGAAAGCAAGTAGGTATGTTTGGAATTAATTAACCCAGTACCTGTCATAAAATACCTTTTTTTTTTAGGGTCCCTAATGCTTAGTAATAGTGCAGCTGGTGAGTGCGGGGAAAGCAGAACTGGCTGCAGCTGTCACAATCAGGAATTTTTCTCCTGAGCTTCATAAGTGTCAGAGGAGGAAGCTGCATCTTTATCCAAGATTTCCTACCATTGCAGCTTAATTTCCTCCTCCCCTGTGAGGGCGGGGGCCGGGGGAGAAGCAGGTTTTCCCCTGGGTGGGTGGCTTGTGGGGAGCAGGCTGCGGGCGAGCAGGCAGAGCTCAGCTCCCAGCACTCCCGAACAGGCGGTGCGGCGTCAGCCCTCGCCGCTCAGCAGGGTCCATGCTTGTGCTTCAAGGGGTTTTTTGGAGACTTTTTTTTTGAGTTTTAAAAGAAGGTTTCCACTAATGTTTAAACAAATGGGTATTTAAAAAAAAAAAAGAGAAATGAGTCTCTCGCAGAAACTAGGAGGTTGGACATGGGTAATGAAAAGGATTTTTTAGAGGGAAGAGAGAAAGGCACAAAGCTGGCAAGAAACCTCTATAAGCCCAGGAAGACTGCAGAGATTACCTATTATTATTTTCCACAAGCTGATCATCTAGAGTGGGGGAAAGCAGGGTGTGGAGTCATGAAAGTATCTGTTTACGTGTGGGATTGTAATTTCTTTTACTATTTAGTCAAATTGTGAAAAGCTTTTGTAGGTTTCTGCTTACGAGCACGATAGGACTGGGGACTGAGCGGAAGAGGAGGATGTGGCGGCTCACAAGCATAATGCTGTACAGCAAAGGAAGATGTTACCGATCTGTTTGTCTTCCACAGTATCAGAATGAGAACAGAAAATGACATCCAAAGGCAGGACACTCAAGGCCAATACATGTATTTGCCTTCACGCTATACAAAGCCGGTTACTAAAATGCAGTGCCATAAAACGCTATATGCTAGAGCTGTGGAGTTTGGCTTCATATAGCAATGCAAAGAATGTAGGCATACTGACTATGTATAATTATGTGTCTTAGCTGAAAAAAAAAAAATGAAATAGATACAAACCACCTTTCAGGGAACAAAGAAGCACATGACTGAGGGGAGCAGAAGTCTCTACTGTGGGTGAATAACATCCTAACTGCTGTTCTGAGGTTTCTTTGTGATTATTTTGTACTCGTCTGTCTTGTTATCCGTTAACAATTTGGTAGTAATTCTTTGGCAGCTGTATTTCAAATGGGTTTATACAGATACTTAGTATTGAAATAGATAGTATCTAGGCTATGAAATGTTGCAAATTTTGAATAGGTCTTGAGATATAAAAATAAAACTGGTAAGAAATTAAAGTGGAATGGACTGCTCTATTTTAGTGCTCCAATGAGAGTGATATGAAGCAGGTTAACTTTGTAAGTAAATGGACTATTTTCAAATTTTACTCTACAGCAATGTTCCGAGCTACTATTGCCACCAACAAAAAACCAAAACAAAACCAAACCAAACAACAACAAAACAACTCCCACAAAAGCCCCCAAATCCCCAAAATGCAAAAAGCCTAGGTATTTGCCTGTCTTGTGGCTGGGCAGTTGTTAGTCTGACCCAAGGCTGCCTTCAGCCACCTCCTGTCACTGCAACTCGTCCAGCCCAGGGCAACACTGGTGCCGACGCAGGGCATCATTTTTCCTCACAGGTGGAAAGAGGGCAAGTGGGAACGCCACTCTCCTGCTTGCCTCTTACTTTGGTAAAACTGGCTCTGTGTAATGCGTGTGTCTCTGCAAAGCAAATGGGATTGTTTAGCCTTCGCCTCTGGGCTCCTTCGATCTTGACGTTAGCAAGCTTGGGTTAAGGTTTTAACTCATGCAGGACCTTAAGACAGTGTCCTTTTAAACTGTGTATTTTATATTTTGGTATATAATAAAGGGTCCTCAGGCTGTATAAAATGTCTAGGTTCCTGTTTTGGCATGCCAGGCTGTTTCACTGGTGTACCCTACTGGTGTTTTTCTCTGCCTGGGTACCGGGTTCCCAGCTCTAAGAGAGCAGTAAGGTGTAAAGGAATCGCCTCAGCAGCTCTGGCTGAAGATGTGACTTTGAAATGTAGCTGAAACCACTGGCTGAAATTGGAAGAATATTCTTTTTCCGAAACCACTGCTGGCAGAGGCATGGGACTAAATCCACGCAGTGAAAAGGAACTTTGTTTTGGTGATAGAAGACTGAAAGCATCATTCATCATTTCTCTGTTGTGTGACCCTGGGGGAATGATTCATCTGCTAAATACCACACCAGTAAATTTTCTTATGAACTCAGACATGGAAGAAAATATAACCTATTGTTTTTCATTCCGTTTTCAGCACTGAGCCCCTGCAAATCAGCTGAAATAAGAGAATTGCACTAATTGAGTGCATTTTTCTCTTTCATAAATGAGACTATTGAACCAGGCAGATAAAAATCAAGCATATTTTTCTTTTCACTCTTAGTACACCAGAAATTACTCATATTTTGGAAGCCATACAAATGGCCTTCTCATATCTCTACTGCTTTCATCTTTGCTCATATAAAGCTGTGTGTGAAAGGAACACTGAACTCTCATCCAAGCTGTTTGCGCATGGACTCTCTTGTAGTCTGCTCAGATTTAGGAAAAGCCACCTGAAATTTCTGGGAAGCTTGAGGGAATCCTTGGTCTAAGGCCCATACACAATGTCCAACATCTCATCATAAACGCTCCAGGTTACATTTTAGGCTTAAAGAAACCAACTTGCCTCAGAAGCCTTGAGCCTTCCTTGCCTGAAGGAATGTAGTTATTTTCATAAGTGAGATTGTGGTGCTTTTCTAGCTGCCTATCGGCTGAGTTAAAAAAAAATAAAAATCTTTTTTACAAGTTTTCTCTAAATACCAGAACCTATACACAAAGGGGCATATAGGGGGGATTCTCCTACTATATTTTTCTGGAGGTCTTTGCATATCTACTTCAGAACAGTTTAATTTTAAGGGTATTAAATGTAGGTTGTATCCTTTCTAGAAAGGATTTATTAATATAGAATCAAGGTGCCAGCTCTCTACTCAACGCTTCAGTATTTATCTACGTATCTAACTTCAACAGTTCTTTCTGAAAATCTCTATTGTAAAGATTTCTGACCACATCAAGACAGCTAGAAAGCATTCCTCCTCAGCCTGCACGGGGAAATCAAGACCTTGCTGCATCGTCAGCAGAAAGTGCTGAGCTCCCTGCAGGCTTCTCTGCGGTGGAAACCTTCAGAGTAGGATGCGAAAGGAGGGAGGGCAAATCCTAGGTCACGGGTAATAACATTCCGGCCCGATGGGGGATGATGCACCAGGCTTTCCAGTAGGCTCTGGCCCAGAAGAAGGAACTTGTGGTCATCATGCAGTTTTAACTCCTCTAGTCTCAGGTTTGTGACTCTGTATCATTCTGCTGTGAAACTGGCAGACATGGATTTGGAGGCCAACTTGGAAAATCTGAAGCCAGAAGCTGCCAGGAAACAGCATCAGTCATCGCGAGTGGGACAGATGTTTTAACTGAAAGGTGAGCGAGGTCTGGGGATCCTCCACTTGATTCTCTACAGCTTCCTTCATTCCCTTAGCACGTTTCTTCTTCCTTTGCTCTTTTTCTGGTCTGTGGGATCCAGACCTGATGTTGTGCTACTAACCAGTGCAATATCTCTGCCACCAACAACAGAAAGTTTGTCCTTTGCTTTGCTGTTACTTTACCCAGCCATATAGTTTGCCTCTCCTGGTCTGTTTGGGGTTGTTTTCTTTCCCTGATGTTATTCCATCTCATCTCACCTTTGAAGATGCTGTCCTCTTGCCTGGATCACCCCTCCCCTGCTGGGCACCCCTTGCTCTTCTCCATCTCAGGGTTGTCACGCAGCTGAGCTGGGAAGTGGGAGTTAGGGAGGAAGGGGGGAAGGAGAGGGCACCAAGGCAAAAGGGCATACGCAGAGCCTGAGGGCAGGGGAAGGGGCTCTAAGCAGAGCCAAATGGGGGAATGATTTCCCCAGGAAATCTTTCAGGTTGGCAATTTGTTAGAAAGCAAGTCTTTAAGATTTGGCTTCTTCCAGGAGAAACACTTCTCACAAGATTAGCTTTGCAATGAGAGTTATCTGGGATCTATACTGCTCTGTGGCCTCTGACTTCTGCAGGGCATTAGTGGACTAATTGGCCTGAGAAGTTTGGCCAGTTTGACAAGCCACAAAGAAGATGCGCCAAGAGCTTGGGAAAAGGAATTTGAGGAGCGCTTGGGAAGCGTACTACTTAAGTACATGAACAAGTGTCCTGTTTTGAGAAGTCTGCAGAGTTAAGTAGCCATGGACGGTCTCTTTTTGCCCCTCGGTTGGTGCTGGCTGGGGTATGACATGAGACTGGCTATGGGTACCACAGCCAGGGAAGGAGACGGCTGGGCACAGCTGGGAGCCGATGCTGCGGGAGGGAGGCAGCACTGGGTATCACACTCTGTGTTCCCCAGCTGGCTTCTGATCAAAAGTATAAAATCCCCATAAGGTCCTAACTGAAGTAAACATGCTACCAACAGGAAATGAGGGGGGTGAACCCTTTTGATGATAACCTGCTCTCACAGCATCTGCGTGGTGTTTGCCGGGCTGATGTCTGCTGCTCTTGGCTCAGCGGCTGGCGTGTCTGGGCTTACAGCCAGGAGTGAGCCAACGCTTCCTCTCCTCCTCACCCTTCCATCTACAGGTCGTGACCAGGAGCAGGGTGCCCGTCGGTCTCAGGCAGAGCTGAGAACAGGAAACATGAACCATCAGAAAGGGAGAGAAAATACAGTGCTATAAAGCTGCCGATGAACAGTCTTTCTCCTCACTAGTAATTCTCCTCTTTGACATTAGCAAAACCAGCAAAACTAAAGCTTGAAAAAGAGATAGGTCCCCAAAAAGTGGTCTTTTCAATTTAATCCTAGGGCAGTTCTGCAGACTTCAATTTTTTTTTTTTTTTCCCCCCAGTAAATGAGATTTAATTAATTAAGGTCAGACTCCTCACTACTTGCAGTCCAAACACCCTGCTTTATCTGAAAGTTGAAAGCGTTGAGGTCTGGCTTGGACAAGCAGTCCTACAGGATAGATCTTTTTAAACAAACAACCACATCTTCCAAGGCCTTTGATAAATGACTGAAAAGAGAAAATCAGCCAGTTTCTTCTTGTGTGCAAAGTTCAGGAACTACATAAAATAAAGTTAGGGAGGAAGGAAGTGGGACACAATGTATGAAGTTGAACAGATTCTGTTTCGGTAATCTGACCTGTTACCAGGACCTTTTAGAGCTGCAAGTACCATTTTCGTATGTTGTCATTTTGTATGTCAAAAGGTGGGGGCATATTTTGACGCATAGTGTGCAGTTGGCTGGTAGGATCCTTGCTTGGGTAAAAAAGCAGTGAGATTCAGAGGGCAAAGGTTGTTGCTGTAATAAAAATACCCGAGCCCATTTTGCTGCCTGGATAATGAAGAGTTTCTAGAAGGGGAGAAGTGGGCACAATTTAAGATGATTGCACCAGCCATCCCTCTCACATAGGAAAGAAACTGAAGATGTACCTCCACAAAACTCTTTATGCGTGTGACCCCTCTACTGGTGCCTGCACGTGGGTCTGCTTTCCCATCTCCAGTGGGGCTCCAGGGGTAAGTGAGAGGGGAGCAGAGCTGACCTGTTCTGTCTGTTGTATCTTGGGTGCAAGAGCTACCTTGCAGTAATATTTGTGTTGCCTGTTTAGCGCTGGCTGGGGCTGGGTGCTTGCTTGGGGCAGCGAGCTCGCCTCCCGGTGCGGCTGCCCTTATGCATTGAGTGGCTTCACTTCCACTTGCTCTTGGGCCCTCCTAACCCAGGAAAGTCCATGTGTGACCGCCACAGCAGTAGCTGCAAGTTGTCCTTGCCCTCCCTTTCTTGCCTCGAGTTGCTTCTGCAAGAACCCTTGATGTTTGTTGTTGTTGAGGTTTGTTTGGTTTGTCAATAAAGTGCCTGAATGTGGTTGGCAATTCTGACCCTGGGAAAGGGGATGTGAGTTGCCACAGCTTTTGCCACTGTGTGCCACAGGGTTTGCTGCAGAGCATCCCTCGGCAGGCCCCTGGGGGCTCGCTCCGAGTCGCAGCCAGGTGGATCCCAAATGATCCTGCCTGGCTGCTCCCCTGGGGCAAGACAGCCCCTTACGCCTGGAGCAGAAGTCAGAAGATGGAGGGGAGATGGCATCAGAGGAGAGTGATAGAGCCACGGAGGGGTAGAGAAGTTCAAAATCCCCGAGGGACCCTGCGGAAAGGCTCTGACATGGTGGTGTGTGATGGTTTCACTTCCCTGATCTTTACCTGCAGTGCAGTCTGGTCCTGTAAGGCCCAGTGAGAAGCTGGATGGAGCCCCTTCCTGTGACGGAGGTGCCAGGAGGGATGTTCTGGAGTCCACCTTGCCTTTTTATGAATTAATCTGCAAGGTTTGGGTCGGGGTGTGCATGTGGAGTGTAAACCCATAGGAACCTGCCAGAAATCTAAAACATTATGCTGCCCCTCCTGATGGAGGGAAGGGTGAAATTCATAAATAGTAGAGATGAACACAGACAGAAAGTGTATGGTAATTGTTTCATGTATTTTCCTGTAAAATAGCCTTCTCCCTTTCTTACAGAAAAGCCCAGAAAAATTGCATAGACTATGGCGGGTATCCTGTAAATATAACTAGAAACTTCACAGGGTGCTTAATCTCACCACTGGATTACCATATGGCCAGGAGCTGCGCTGTGTGGTTTTACAGTGAAACTCTTGGGCAAAAGACCTCACCCCCGAGCGCAGGAGCACTGTTGCACCCCTGGCCTTCCCCTTCTGGAATTAGGTGAGATGCAGATGTACTCAGGGAGAGAGGACGTCAGCCAAACCTGCCTTCTGCAGAGACCCCTTTCATAATCCAACTTGTGGTTTCGGTGTGCTTGTGGATTGGGTTAAAGCGGTGGCATCTGCAGCTGTCTCCATGCCACCGTCTTGGCAGAGAAGCATCTCCTGTTCTTGCCTGCGAGTCCTCTGTGCCAGGTCTGGGGGAGGAAAGCAATGTCCCTGAAGAGCCTGGGATCAGTGCCCGGTGTCGGGATCAGTGCCTGGTGTCGTGCTCAGCAATCTGCAAGGGCAGAGATCCGCAGGCAGCACCTCCCCGCCCACCTCCCTCCTCTGCCAAAAACAAAGGGAGCAGGGGCTGCCGGGGCCTGCGGCCCCTCATTTCTTCCCTCTCCACCAGCCACCACCCGCGCTTACCAGGACGATTCTGCATTTACACCTTGCAAGATACGAGTGCTTCTGACGGCACTCACAGCGGAGCTCAGCGGCATGGGGCTAACAAGGTGCAACACCAAGCTTTGCTGCTGGGGAAGAAAAAAAGAAATAAAGGGTACGCGGTTTATTTCCTGCTCCAGCAACCAGTGCAGTCATTGGGGCATAAAATCCCGCCACCAGTTTGTATTGATTAATGATTGACCAGGCTTCCTCTGCCTGCTCCTCTGATTGGCCTCTGAGCAATTTGAAACAAGGTCTAAAGTCTTCAACGGTTCCCCCCGGGCAGGCCAGCTGCCCTCTGAGGGATGCAGAGAAAGGAGCTGAGCTTCCCTGGGTAATTGCTCTGTCCCACGATGCTTTCCTCCCTGCTTTACCGGGCTGAAATCTGCCTGCTGCTGCTCTGCAGAAGCTTCCAGCTGGAGGGTGCAGCAACAGGTGAGTGAAGTGCCCTTTACCTGTATGAGGTTAACTCTTGGCAAGCAGAGAGACCCAGATGCCATCCTTACTGAAAAATATTAATTGGTGACTGGAACAGTAGCTCGTAATCTGGGGGCTGGTCAGCAGCAAGATCAGAAATTGCAGGTCAGAGGGGGCACAGGGCAGCAGAGTTTGTACTCAAGCCGTATATTCAGTCTGTGTATTCCCTTTCTTTGTAAGTGTCGCTAAGCTCCTCAGCACAAGGGATGGAGCAGGTTTGCGTTTCCAATGCACACGTCCGGGCAGCGCACATTGCTGTTGGGAGAGGCTGGTGCGGGGGGATATCCCTCTGCAGCTGTTTGTACTGCCTCCCAGCTGCCAGGTGCCCTGGGCTGCTCTGCCTCCCCCACACCACTGCAGGTGCTGGCCAGAGGGGAGCGGGGATGCTCGCAGGAGGGACAGCCACTTCGCTGGGTGGTTGCCATGTGCTGGGTTTGTACAAGGCGCCTCTGAGCTCCCGGGGACAAAGGCGAGCTGAGAGTAACGCACTGGGATGAAGCAGGCAGATGAGTCCGGGGCTCGGCTTTGCTGTGCGTGCCAAGGAGCCTGCCTGCCCTCTGTTCCTGCGCCACCTTCCTCCTCGCTGTGGGAAATGCACAGTGTAGGCTAATGATGTGATGGCCACCCATGAGACCAAGATGTCTGAGGTCTCCCAGCGTCTTGCATGGCCTTGTGGTGAAGTTCCTTGCTCCAGTGCTCTGACTGGATGCTTCAAAGCACTATAGGCTTCCACGAGTGAATTGCTTTTTGCGTCTCTCTGATTTTGGGGTTTGGTTTGTTCCTAGGTTTGAAGGAAGCTGTGAAATCTGACAGCATTATTGCAGCAGCCCTTGGTGGAGAGGCAAATTTCTATTGCAACTTCTCACTCTCGATGGATGTTTTGCAAGTCACCTGGCAGAAGAGAAACGGGTCCTCCTTCCAGAACATAGCCACCTATAGCTTTAACCACGGGCCGAGGCTAATAGAGCCATTTCAGAAGAAGGTGCGTTTCACTACAGCAACCCTGAAGGCCTCAGCTATCACTCTCCAAAATCTCACATTTGAGGATGAGTCCTATTACCAGTGCATTTTCAATGTGTTCCCTCATGGCTCTTTCAGCAAAGATATATACCTCAACATCCAAAGTAAGTTTTCCACTAACACCTTCTCACTTTCTGGCACTCGGCACAGGTCTGATGTAGTCAGGAGGTGGGTAAGGCATTATCCCCTCAACCACATGGAGACTTTCCATGCAGCAGCATCTCCTCAGTGGAGAGTCTCCAGAATTGCAATACCTTTCCTCAGAGGTGAAGGTAAATAAGCTGGGAGATGCTTTCGGGTAAGAACCCCCATACAGAGAGGTGACCGTAAACTCACCAGAGAGTGTAAAAACTACCTTATTTTTTCATTCTCAGCAATTTCTGAGCTAAAAGTGGGATATGATTCCCACTTGTCCTCCAAGGGTCTCCTCACTGCAGTCTGCTCAGCAACAGGAAAGCCTGCCCCCAAAATCACTTGGCTGGATAACAGCGGCCCGGATGAGCCCTCTGAAATACACCACATCCAAAATGCAAATGGAACAGTAACAGTGGCAAACAGGTGTACCTTCTCTGCCAACCACCTCCGTGCCTTGACCTGCCTCCTCGACCACCCACAGGGAAGGAAAATGAAGGCACTTTACCTGGAAAAAGAAAGGGAAGGTATGGAGAGGTGGGGCAATGTAGTGGGGAGTGCTTAGGAAAGGATGTGTGACTGTGGGACCGCAGCTTGTGCTTATGTAGGTCTTACTAGTCATTTTTCTGGGTATTCAGATCTCATGCTGGATGAAGATTTCATGATTTGAAACCATCCAGAAGACTTGCCCCTGCAGTACCTTTGTGTATGTGTGGTGGGTGTGTGCATATGTATGTATAATAAGCATATAGATTTGTGTGTGTTTACATATGTCTCTGTATGCTTATATTTCTACACTATCGCTGATTTAGAGTGGATGCGACCAGCTCTCCAGCAGCATCCACAGCTGGAGGGTACCAGCAGAGCAGGCCCCTGGCTGTCGAATGCTGGGGAACAACATTTTGCATGGAAGATCTTGCAGGAGAGTATGTCTCACAAAGGATGGGAGACTTTCCTCATGATAAAATTTCTTCATGCAGAAAGAGAAACACAAATACATTAGGAGTAAAAATGGTGGGTTTTGGTTGCCCCAAAATCACATAAATGTGAGACATTATTGGTATTTATTTTAAAAATAAACTAATTCCTCACCTACCACGGTGTTACGCTGTTCCTTTCTCTTCTTCAAAGAATAAATGAGCACAAACTGATGAATGTTCCACTTCAGTCCCAACCTCTGGAAGAGGACACAAGAAACATGTTGACATCCCTCTATATTCTGTGTCAACTTACTACTTTCATTTGTAGGTGATCAGAAGAGCATAATCATCATGGCGGTCTTAACAGTTGTGGTGTTCTTAACAATCTTTATCCATTATGTCATAAGGCTAATCAACAGAAAAAGGAAAAGGTAAGAATCATTTACATTTTCTTGCAAGTGACACAGGTGGCCTGTGTTCACCTTGCAATTTACCTTTCTGTTCCTTGTTGGTGTTTTTATATACCTGCCCTGGAAACTTATCCAAGTGGTAACCGCATCTTTAAAATAGCAAGATTCACTCTAAATGCTGGGAGATTTCTAAGAATTATGTGACTAGCTAATGTGTTTTTTCTCCAGACAGGAGAGACACAGTGCACCCAGAACACCTGCAGAGGAGAAAGGCTTGCACCAAGACCGAAGTGAGGAAGCCATGAGCCTGCACACACTGAAGGACCAGCACATTGTTTATCAAAATGAGGTAATGCAAACACCCAAGTCTTCCAGTAATTTTTCACATCTTTCAAAAGCCTTGGCAACACTTACCAGGAATGTGACAAAAGCCTTCCATCGAGAGCTGGGGTCCACTCCTGTTGCCATGTCTCTGCTGCATGGGACAGCCACTCTGGGTAGATGACACCATACGTGCCCCATCTAACCGGGGGCTTGAAGGAGAAAAGTTAGCCAACGGTTAAGTGGAAAGGCAGGGAAGAGGTACTGGAAATGCCCAGGAGGACAGATGGCATGTCCCGTCTGGGGGAAGGCGAGGGAGCGCTGCAGAGCTCAGGCGCTGTAACCAGCAGCCTCACACAGACGTTTCCCAGGAAATTCTGCCCTGCCATGCTGGTCATACAGGCACGAAGGTGCTCTGGAGGGCTGGTGGTGTGCACAGACAAAAGCAGTAAGTGACCACAGCTGGGAGTCACCCCCACTATCTGCTTTCCTCTGACATCCCACAGATTCCCTTTTTTCCTTGCAAGCTCTTGCTAGCCCTGTGCTGTGAAGGGGAGCCCTTCTGTCCTCTCGTCAGTTCTCTCTGCCAGATAACGTAGAGCTTTGTTGCGGTGACCACACCACTGTGCTGGGTCTTTTGCAGAAGCGGACACCAAATTCCTCACTTCATGAAAGGCTGTCAGGTGAGAAGAGAAACCTGAGAGAGAAAAAGAAATACAAGCGCTTGTTTCCAGAGAAAATTGAGAACCTGAAGAGCAACACTGAGAGGCAATGTAAGGTATGGATCAGGGAGCTCGGCTGCACACCCATCAAGGAGGATAGAGAGGCAACAGCAGGTGGGGAGTCTAAATGACATCTCGACGTGGCTGCTCCCCAGCCCAGCACAAGAAGAGCCGTCAGCCCACTAAAGACCCATCTCCACAAGCCCAGAGGAGCCCAGGGACCCAAGGGCAGGTGGGGAGCTCAAACTAAGGACTCAGAGGAAGGAACACCTTGCCAAGACCCCTCCCAGGAATGTCCCAGGAGATCCTCAGCCCCAGGGTCCGCGTGTGAAACCCACCCAGATGAGTCATCAGTGGAGCACTTTTCGAACCAAGGGAGCGATCGCTTAAAGGGGTGTAGACACACGATAAGATGCAAGGGAAGAACGTTTTGGGATTGCACAGGACTTATTACGGGATGCGTAGGCAATGGGGAGAAAGGGAGGAATCAAGGGGATGTGGAGATGAAAAGGCCTGGGAAAATGGAGGGATAAAGGGATAAAAGGGTCTGGTATCACATATGCATGAGGCTGATCAGTATGCTTGTCTGGCTGTGCCTGGCGCCTGGTCACCATGGTGTATCCTGTCTTCTCATTAAACTCCATTTCTAACTCTTTTCCCGGGTGAGAGACTCCCTAAGCAGTGTGCACATGTGTATGGGGGCCTGGTGCTGGCCACTGGGCTGGGACCATGGGCTGGTGGGCACAACTGAGGAGACCTGAGGGAGAGGAACCAATTGCCAGCCACCAGCCTGGACCAGGGGCAGAGCCTGTCTGTCCCTGGTGCGGCACCTGCAGCGAGTGTGGGTGAGCGTGCAAATGCCAGCAAGGATCAAGCCAGACAAGCCGGTGAGTAGGTGACATGTCCTGGGATGCCCTTTGATGTTTCACAGGTAATCAGGTAGGAGGAACTGTGCTGCCAATGCTGCAAGACCCATGGAAATGTACCAAGATTGGTATTTCGAAAAAAGTTATGTTTTTAAGGGCTCGAGGTAGAAAGATTCCCCTCCAGCTCTCTGTATCGTTCCACGAGGTGTGTTAGAAATGTCCCTCCAATGTGTTTGCAAAGGCTCTTCTAACAGCTTCTGTCACGGTGCAGCCTCAGTGCAGAGCGCTTTCTTTTATAATAGCAGAGTACCCTCTAGTGGGAGAGATCCCAAATGAAAGTGAAAACGCCTCCAGTGAGTCTCCCATTAAAACAATAGCAACTCAGGAGTGCTATTTTTTTTTCTCTTTGGACTTTCAAATAGTCTTTTGGTATCCAGCAACCCTACCCACTTATCGAGAAATTACAATCCCTGTGTCCAAAGACTTTCAGGAACAACATGACGAAATGACTTCGAGTGTTGTTCTGTGGTGGACGCTGACTGCGGTCCTGCCTTGCTCTGCTGAAGAAAGAGCTCTTGCAAAGGACCAGGGAAGGCAATGTGCAAATGTTCCCAGGTCTGTCCTCCAAGCTGCCAGGCTGGTCTGCGATGGACAAAAGAAGGTGTGCTAGAGGAGAAGTGGGAATGGCAGGTGTTCGGTAGTACCTGGGAAGGCATCTACACTGCCAAAATCCCTCTGACAAGTTCTGCCCAGGGTTGCCTCCTGAGAGCTGGATTTTCTGCAGCTGGGCTTCTTGGCTAATGGACCTTTAGAAAACAATCTTGGGTTTCTTGGCCAAGGGACCTATAGAAGTCTATCTCAAGTGATGTTTTAACTAAGAGTTGCTCAGCATTTAAAGGACAAATGTTTCCTGCATTCTGAAAATCATGTGCTGATTCAGCTTGCCTTGAAGTTTTATCGTGTCGCATGCATGTAGGTGTTGTGGTGAAGCCCCAGGCAGCGGCTGAGCATCACGTGGCCGCTTGCTCACTCCTCCCATCTCGGCAGAATGGGGACGAGAATCGGAAGAAAAAGGTAAAACTCATGGATTGGGATAGGGACAGTTTACTGGGACAGCAAAGGAAGAGGGAAATAAAGACAACAGTACTTAGAATATACAAAACGAATTATACACAATGCAATTTCTCACCCTACAACTGCACAAGACTGCATGCTCAGATGGTCCTGGAGCTACTGCTTCTCTCTGACTAGCCCTCTTTTATGCTGAGCATAAGAGTTGTATAGTATGGAATACCCCTCTGGCTAATTTGGGTCACCTGCCCGGCTGTGTCCCATCCCAGCTTCTGATGAAAATTAACTCTATCCTAGCTGAAAACCACGACATTATCCACCCCTTGTTCTATACCATGTACGTTATGCCCAGATCCTACAGTGTCAAATTAATCACTGCCACTTTCACTGTCTTTGAGATATGTGTATATATGCATACATAGATATCATTCCCTTAGTCCAATGGGTCATCCCTCTAAAATGTCCATTGAGTTCATGTAGTCTGTGACTGCAGGCTCTATCCGACATAAGAGTATCTCAGGGCAGGAGAGATGGTGTGTGCTGTTGGATTGTTGCATGCTGCATCTGGAGCTCATGGCTGGTGTATCAGGTGCAGTTCATGCCCATGATCTGCAGGTTGAAGATGTTGATTTTGAGGAAGTTGCTGGGCACCAGTTGCTGAAGTCAGTTCTAGTTCCAGCATCACTGCACTTTGCTTGGTTTCATCAAAGTTCATCCTTCATTAATTTAGGTGATCCTTACTGTAATACCATTGATACATCATATAGTAAATGTAGTAGTGATGACATACAATGGCAGGATTATTTAGCAATTAACATCATACAATTTAATTTATTGTCTATTCTCACCCAAAATCAAATCCCCTTGAGGTACGCATTGGACTTCCCCATCTTTCCACATTACCCACCAAGTGCTCCCAGGTCCTTGAGCAAAAGCAATCCTGTGGGATGGGTTTGCCTTTGCCTGAAGCAATATAACAACTTTGTTTTAGCACACTCTGGTCAGATCTGCCATTGTTTCAAATGCTTCAGGCCCCATGCTGAGCACCAAAAAGAACTGTCGTAGTTTAGCCCCAGCCAGCAGGTGGGACGTGTGGAGAATGGGAAGACAAAAGTAAAACTTGTGGGTTAGGATAAGGATAGTTTACTGGAACAGCAAAGGAAGAGGGAAATAACAACAACACTTAGAATATAAAAAAAATTAGTGATACACAATGCAATTTCTCTCCCCATGACCTGATGACTGCACACTCAGCCCATCCCTGAGCCGCTGCTCCTCCCCAGCCAGCTCTCTTTTATGCTGAGCGTGACATCATATGGCATGGAATACCCCTTTGGCTAGTTTGGGTCACCAGTCCTGGCTGTGTCCCATCCCAGCTTCTTGTGACAATTAACTGTATCCTAGCCAAAACCAGGACAGTAGGTTACAATGAGGGGCTTCAACTTGGCGTTCCTTGAATGAGAGTTTTCTGAGATTAAATGCTCTTTTTTTTTTTCCCAGAGAAATTATCTGTGGTTTTTTTCCATGGCAGTCATGGACACGTGGCTATGATTCAAAGCCATCAATATACGTGTATAAACACGACAACAGAAGAGGGGGCAAGTGTGTTTAACTACTGCTTTTCAAAAATAACTTTTTCCCAGGAAATGGAAATTGTAGAGAGAAATGTGCAGGCTCAGTGCTGTGAGATAGCAACCAGTGGTACTCCAGCTGTGTGGTTCAAGAAGTGAAGAGTTCCTTCAGTGCTGAAGGAGGGGGAAAGGAATGGCCTCACCTCTGTACTTCTGGCAGTGAGTACATGATTTATCCTTGGTGGAAAAGTGTAGTTTTTCTAAGACTAAAATGTTAGATTTAGTGATTGAGAAGGAAAAATGAAAATATGATGAAATGCACACCAAGGATTCGGAAAACAAATAAGCAGAAAAAGTGTCAATTTTTCCAGGAAGTCTCACTTGATGGCTTTTTTAAGAGTCTAGTACTTACCTCAAAGTGAAGAATGAAGAATAAACGTCATTTGTGACAGAAGAGATTTCAGATTGCCTCCTCCACCAGCACACAGGGTGTATTGCAGGTGAAGAAATAAAAGGAGAGGAACAAAAAACTCTCTGGATTTTAGGACAAGAGGTCTCTGCTTATTCTTTTTCTCACTAACTTCAAAGGCTTTGTCACGCCAGAGAGTCGGTGTCAGTTGCGCCTCCACCAGCTCCAGAGAAGGTGGCATACAGAGAACTTTGCAAAACTTGGCAGAGATCACCGAGCTGAGCTAGGTCCTTGTAAAAAGAAGTGGTTGACATGAAAGCACAGAATAAGGCATAAAGGGACTTTTGTGTCTTGTTCTTCTATGACTATAAAAAGATTTTTAATTTTCTGCCATTGCTGGTCTGCCTGGAGTACTTTCCATTTGCCTCTCTCTGCCCTAAGGTTATCTCTGGTCTTCATCCTTTCCTTGTTCAGCTCTAGTTTCCTCCCTCTTTTCCAAAGAAGCAGCCCTCTTACTTTCCAGACCCTTCCATCATTTTCTTCTTTCTTTTCCCCAGCCCATTGAAGGAGCAGTAAAATCTGGATAAATATAGAACTTTTCCACTTCAGTAGATGTGAGTTACAGGGTGAGCTCATATAAAATATCACTCAAGTTCCCCAAATGCCCCCTTTATTTTTGTGAAATAAAGGCAGGAAGATGTCCCTGGGACTTCCTTGCTTCTGTCACTTTAAAGGCACAGGGCACTTTCTGATAAATATATTTTAAGCTGTGTAATCTGCAGTTCTCGAGTTCCCTCTGAAATCCCCTCAACTATAGTGAAGGCAGGTGAGCACAGGAGACTTGCTATCACATTTTTCTCTTTATGAGAAAACTTTGTTATCTTTATGAGAAAAATGTGTGTGAAGGATGTAGGTATGTCAGTCTCAAACAACAAGTAGTAGGTTAGTTGCAGGAGACCTGATCTACTTTAGAGGGAACCCATTCTCTACTCAAAACAAAAAGGGGAAGGCCAGCAGAGGGAAATTTAAATGACTTGAGACATACTCGTTGGTCCTAGAAGATAGAAGAAAATGTTTTAAAAAGGTAGAGGTGGACCTTGGGCTTCGTTTTTTTTTAGCTGACAGAGGAAGGGCTCCACTAAATCAAGCACTGTGATGGAGAAGATATCTCCAAGGACAGCTGTATCCAGCTGGAAGAGCCACTGCCCTGACCGCCAGCCTACAGCAACAAGTTAGATCTCATCTGGTGGGAGTAGTAGGAGCTTTATTTTTTTGCAGGTCAAAAAGCCCTGAGAGCAGCAGAACTGGCAGGGTTAACACATGGGTGAGCCTGGGATGACTGGTCCTCTTTCTTTGGAGAGCTGTTTCAAATACTTCCACACATCTGTGTCTTAAATAAGAAAGGGTTTCTGGATTTATGTGTGCTCTTGGCCACTTTATGGGCATCTTTGCCAAGTAATTTTGGCAGGGGCTTGAAATTGTGCCAAGTCTGATATTTTTCCCATGAGCAATGATGTTTTAAACCAGGAGACCTTCTAGGGCCTTGCAAGAGAAATATTACAATTGGTATGAAACATGTATGAACGTGTGTGTGTGTGTGTGCGTGCGCTCATGAAAGCAGCTGAAGAGACAGCAAACAGCAGACACCAAACAACTTGTATTGATTGCAAAGGATGGTGTTTCTAATTAATCAAATTGAGAAATTAGTTGTTTCCATCAAGCCTGGGACAAGTCTGGTAAAACTACAACAGAGACAGCTTGTCAGTGGAAGAGCCTGCAGTCTAACAACAGGAAGATAGCAGCCAGATTGCCCTGTATCACTCATGCTGCCCCTTTTCCTCTCAGCCCAACAGGAAGGTAGCAACAAAAGCAAAAGACCACTCCCAATGATATAAAAGACATATCTCAAAATCAGTTTCTGATCACCAAGGAAGAGGAACCCAGAAGATCCCAACCGGACTGTTTGAACACATACAGCTTTTGAGTATGAAACTGGGCATAAAATCAACTTGCCTAGAGATTTTGTATAATAAAATGACCTTCCCTTTCCATAAGATCTTCCACTGAATTTTTTTACACTAATTTCCTACAGCTTAACATCAGAAAAAATGGTGGGTTTTGTTTATCTGGGCTGAGAATCCAGAGAAGAGGCAGAGCCTCGGTCTAGTACTCAAAATTTTATTGCTGACTATTGCCAAGCACTTAATTACTACAGTTTGTGATAAGTAGGAAAAAAACAATTACCAGATTGAGGAAAACCTTAGTATGTTTGTTGTGCAACTTCCAGTGAAGCCTTACAATAGCTAAGTTCAAGAAAAGGATCTGGTCTGAAAAAAACCCAAATACTTTCTGGAACACTAAGTATTCACAGTTGACAAATCTGGACGGTGAATGTTACAGCTCTTGGCTATTATTATTAGTTTTATTATTATTCTGTTATGTTCCCGCTGTTGGATTCTAGTTTTAGTCTTTAATAAGTCTTTAATAAAGTCTAAATAGTCTTTAATAAAAATTCATTATTGGTGTGACTATCACTACCCTAACTGAAACCAAGGAAAAACGTGCTTTGGACAGAAGAACTATTTGCTCTGTTGCACACTGGAATGCAACCCAAAATTTCTTAGACGGAAGTTCGAGTTTAAGCAGCACGATCATCCGTCCCGGAGAGCAGTTGGAACTAAATGTGTGCTTACAGCCTCCTATTACCGAAACCTCGCCGTGTTTCAGGCTTTAAGCAAGTGATGTTCTTTTTTTTTTTTTTTTTTTAAATTTGTTCTTCCAAGATCAATTTGTTAATTTAGTTGATATTAATAACCCTTGAGGGAAAGAAAAAAACGCGGGGTGGGAAGGTGGGGAAACCTTTCGCAGCCAGTTCCAGGGGCAAGGGAGAGCTGTGAGATAACGAACGGCGTTCAGAGCGTTACGGCCGGACGAACGAGGGCAAAGGGGATGATGCGCCGGTGCGGTGGGCTCACCCTGGCTCCCGCTGCTTTACCGGTACCAAGACCTGGGACTGCTCCGCACCGCGGCGGGTTCCTGCCGACTCCGAAAACAAATGTGCTGAGGCACGGCCACCGCGGGGCTGGAGACTGGCACTCGCGGGGCGGGGCGGGCTGGGTTCCGCTCCCGAGTGGGGCAGTGCTGCCGGCTGGCCGAGACGGGCGTGTTTCTCCCTTCTTCCCTGCTTCCAGGTACTTGGCTGTGAGTAACCATCCCTTTCGCTGCTTTCCTCGCTCCTCCTGGCCTGTTTACAGGTTTTGGGAGGGGAGGTAAGCAGTGAGTGTCCGTGAGGGCTGGGCGGGGGGCAGCCTGCTATGGCTGCAGGGAGGCGGAGCCCCGGCGGGGCCGGTGGCGCTGGGAGCGGGACCCCGCTGGAGTGACCGCCCGAAACGGGGCTGGCGGGGGCGGGGGGGGGGAAGAGGCCGGTACCGAGCCCTTTGCCTGGAGCCTCATCCCCGGGGAAGGTGTGGCTGCCGCGGGCGACGGCTCCAGGCGGCGGATCGAGCGCAGACGCAGCCCCCGGCTATTCCCAGGTGTGGCAGCGGGTGCCCGACCCTTCCCCTGCCTTCTCTGGGAAATCCCCGCGGAGCGGTGCAGCTTGACGGCCAGGAGGATCCCGAGGTGCCGGGTTCACGCAAGTAGCTGCTGCGTGAAGTTTGTGTGATGCCAGAGGTCCGTAGGGACAAGCAGCGCCCAGGAGTTACTAGAGCTGGTCGCCAGAAGCAGAAAAAGGTTTTTAAAAGTTGGAACCAAGTTTTACAGAAGGTCGCAGAGGGCTAGCGAATCGAGCACAGGGGTACGGGTGATGGCTCAGGAGACCTCGGTGGTGTGGTTTAGGAAGTTATAGCACAGTGAAGGATTTGTTCTTTACTTGCCCTAGTCTCAGAAGCTGTATTTTGTTTGTTTGCTTGTTAGGTTTGGTTTTTTTATTTTTAAAATTTTTTTCCCATGTAATATGCTAGATTGGGCTTGTGACTGAAAGGGACTGGTTTTTTTGTGACCAGTGTAGCTACACAGTAGCCTGGTTCCTCACTGTGTGAAATCTTGCAGCTACGCTGGCCGTAAGCAACGGCGTCTTAAGGACTTTAATGGTTATTAAAACACTGAGATAGCAGGTTGTAATTGAAAACTGCTTTCCTGCAGGTGTGCCACATTTTTCACTGGTTTGTAAACACTTTTATAACTCGAAATTTCTCTCTGGCATGCTATGCTGGCCCTTGATTTTTGCATGTTTTAGGAATATCTATCTGAGCTGCTTAGAGCCATCCTCAAGTATCTGACTATGCTGTGTTATCTGGCAAATTCATTATTCCTTGGGTTTGTTTCTAATGTGTCCTGGTTTTCAGCTAGGATAGAAGCTGTGAGGGGACACAGCCAGGACAGGTGACACAAACCAGCCAAAGGGGTATTCCATACCGTAGGAGTCATGCTCAGCATGTAAAGGGAACTGGCCAGGGAGGAGCGGCGGCTTAGAGTCGGGCTGTGTGTCTGGTCGGGTGAGCAAATTGCATTGCGCATCCCCTGCATTTTTAAATGTTACCTGCTTGTGTGTGTATATATACCTGTGTATATACATAGTGTTTTCAAGTAAGAGCAGCTGGAGTAGTATTGCTCAGAGGTCACTAGGAAAATGTTCTATGATATGTTCCTGCTGAAACATTTTCTGGGATTATTTTTGGAAATTTTAAGCTTGTATTAGTATTTAAAGGGAATGATCCTCTTCCAAGAATTGCTACTGTATAATTTCCCTGTTTCAGAGACTTTGATCTACCTCAGTTTGCTGTTAAATGTCACTTTCTTCACTTAATTTCTGTCCTTTAAAGTTCTTCCTCTATATTACTGAGTAAGGTGTTTTGTCACTAGCATCGAGGTTAATTATTTATTGATTAGTCACTGGATCTTCTCCACTTGCCTTGAAGGCGTACATTCTAAGGACTGTTTGTCTCATCCCACTGGGTGGGTTGTGAGGAAGGTGAATCTTTGTATCCCCCAAAGGTGCGAGTCCCACCTGCAAAGGGAATGAGTCACAGTAATGACTCAATGGAACAATGTAACAGTTTTATTAACAATCTAGCAACTCTGCTGACAACAGATAAAACACTTCCCACGGACAAGTACGGCTGACAACTAGGAAAATTGGTCTGGCAAAGGCAACAACCGGTTTTATAACGCATAAGTTTCTTAAGAGGAAAGGAGAAGAAAAGAAGGACAGAAGGAAAAGAAGAAAAAGAGAGGACAGAACAGGTATCACCTCCACTGGATCCCACAATGTCATCACAGGAATAGCATCTTGGTCCGCAGGTGGTGGGTTGACAACAGCGTGGCACATATGCTTGCCTTTATGCTGTTCTGCCCCTCAGGGACCACCCTCGGGGCAGTAACATGCAGATGTTCTGCACCTGCACAGTCCATTATTCTGGAAAGTTCAGGGGTTCATGTCTGCGCAGTTTGATATTCCAGAGAGTTCTGAAATTGGGTTGGGGGTCTCCTCCGGGGTCCCAGGTGTCTGGCGCGTGCCCAGAACAGCCACTGGAAAGTTACCAGAGGTAGGGGGAGGCAGCTCACCGCCCCACCTCCGCAGCGCCTGTGCCACCCCACACACCTCCGCAGCACCTGCGGCTGCCAGGAGCTGTTTGAGACAAAGCAGGGTCCTTGTGACTCTTCAGCACTCTTTGACACCATCCCGTGAGAAAAAACAGGGTGTTTATGGCCTTTCAACAGTCTCTGATGCTGTTGTTGCTATTTTCCTCTTCTTTTGCTGTCCTGGTAAACTGTCCCTATCCCAATCCATGAGGTTTTACGTTCGTCTTCCCATTCTCCTTCCCATCCTGCTGGAAGAGGGAGAGGTGAGCAAGCAGCCACCTGGTGCTCAGCTGCCAACTGGGGCTGAACCATGACAGTCCTTGTTGGAGCCCAACATGGGGCACGAAGGGCTGAGATAACGACAGATCTGACCAGAGAGTGTTAAAGCAAAGTTGTTATATGCATTTATTATATTAGTTAAACAGTCACTGGTCACAATGGTGTTTTATTTGTTCACATGGCTGTGGTATGTAAACCCTGACTTGCTGTATGTATTCCCTGCGGTGCTGTTTATCACTTCTGGGAGAAAAGTCAGGATTCTCATTTTGTTGTACTGTGCACTATCGACTTATGATAGGATAACATCACAGCTCATGAGGCTAAGCTGGTATTTGTATGTGGAGTTGCTGTCATGCCCGTATCTTGGACAACATCTCTTGGAATCGATTAATAATCGCATCCAATCTATGGGGAAGATGGGGGGGTGGGAATGATACTTTCTCCTGCTCTTTCACCTTCCCTTTTCCCTTCAGGCTGGTTACAACAGCTTTTGACAATTTTTAATATCTTTGAGATGTTCAAGCCAGCCAGCATAATCTTATTGCTATGTCTCTTGAATGGGCTTCAAGTCTTGTTTAGAGTTACAAAAAATTGTTTTAAGAATACCACCCAGAGATCTTCCCCGAGGCTGAATGGTCATAGGTGGCACGGCATGTGGGAGAATATTCCCATCCACAAGCTGATTCATCGGCTGGAGGGTCAGGGAGTGATCAGCAGAACCTGCTCACCCTTTAACAGTCCCACATGGCCAGTGCAGAAATCCAATGGAGAGTGGAGACTGACAGTTGACTGTCGTGGCCTGAATGAAGTCACGCTGCTCATGAGTGCTGCTGTGCCAGGTGTGCTGGAACTTCAATATGAATTAGAGTCAAAGGCAGCCAGGCAGTACACCACAGTCAATATGGTGAATGTATTTTTCTCAACCTCTTTGGTGGCAGAGTGCAGGCCACAGTTTGCTTTCACTTGGAGGAGCATCCAATGCACCTGGAACTGACTGCCCCAGGGGTGGAAACAGCCCCACCATTTGCCGTGGAGTGATCCAGACTGCACTGGAACAGGGTGAAGCTCCAGAGCACCTGGAGTACCTTGATGACATCATCGTATGGGTCAGCCTAGCAGAAGTCATCTCTGAGAAAGGGAAGTCCAAATCCTTCTGAAAGCTGTTTTCACCATACAACAAGGTAAGGTCAAGGGACCTGCACAGGAGATCTAGTTTTTAGGAATAAAATGGCAAGATGGGCATCGTCAGATCCCAGTGGATGTGATTAACAAAATAGCAGCCGTGTCTCCCCCAACAAGCAAAAAGGAAACTCAAGCTTTCTTAGGCGTTGTGGGCTTCTGGAGGATGCATCTTCCATATGACAGTCTGATCGTAAGCCCTGTCTACCAGGTGACCTGGAAGCAGAACGATTTCAAGTGGGGCCCTGAGCAACGACAAGCCTTTGAACAAATTAAACGGGAAACAGTTCATGCAGTAGCCCTTGGGCCAGTCTGAGCAGGACCAGATGTAAAAAATGTGCTGTATGCTGCAGCCGGGAAGAGTGGCCCTACCTGGAGTCTCTGGCAGAAAGCACCAGGGGAGACTTGAGGTCAACCCCTGGGGTTTTGGAGTCGGGGATAGCGAGGATCCGAGGCTGCTACGCTCCAACTTAAAAAGAGATACTGGGAGCCTATGAAGGGGTTTAAGCCATTTTGGAAGTGGTTGGTACTGAAGCCCAGCTCCCTCTGGCACCCTGACTGCTGGTGCTGGGCTGGGTGTTCAAAGGGAGGGCCCCCTCTACACACCATACAGCTGATACTACGTGGAGTAAGTGGGTCGCACTGATCACACAGCGGGCTCAAATAGGAAACCCCAGTCGTCCAGGAATTCTGGAAGTGATCATGGACTGGCCGGAAGGCAAAGATTTTGGAATGTCACCAGCGGAGGAGGTGACACGTGCTGAAGAGGCCCCACTGCCTAATAAACTGCCAGAAAATGAGAAGCACTGTGCCCTGCTCACTGATGAGCCCTGTCACATTGTGGGAAAGCATCGGAGGTGGAAGGCCGCTGTATGGAGTCCTACACGATGAGTTGCAGAAGGAGAAGGTGCATCGAGCCAGTTTATAGAGGTGAAAGCCATCCAGCTGGCTTTAGACATTGCCGAAAGAGAAAAGTGTCCAGTGCTCTGTCTCCATACTGACTCATGGATGGTGGCCGATGCCCTGTGGGGGTGGTTGCATCAACGGGAGCAGAGCAACTGGCAGTGCAGAGGCAAACCCATGTGGGCTGCCCCACTGTGGCAAGACATTGCTGCCTGGCTAGAGAAGCTGGTTGTAGAAGTTTGTCATGTAGATGCCCACCTACCCAAGAGTTGAGATGTGTACCTCAAGGGGATTTGATTAACTTTGATGAAACTGAGCAAAATGCATCAATGATGGAACTAGAACTGGCTTCAGCAACTGGCGTTCAGCAACTCCCTTGAAATCGACTTCTTCAACCTGCAGAATGTGGGCGTGGACTGCATCAGATACACCAGCCATGAGCTCCAGATGCAGCATGCAACAATCCAACAGCACACACCATCTCTCCTGCCCTGAGATACTCTTATGGCAGATGGAGCCTGAAGACATGGACTAAATGAACTCAGCTGACATTTTAGAGTGATGGCCCATGGACTAAGGGAATGATATCTCTGTGTGTGTGTATACACACACACATATATATCTCAAAGACAGGGAAAGTGGTGGTGATTAATTGGAAAGTGTAGGATCTGAACGTGTCGTACATGGTATAGAATAAGGGGTGGATAATGTCCTGGTTTCCGGCTGGGATAGAGTTAATTTTCACCAGAAGCTGGGATGGGACGCAGCCAGGACAGGTGACCCAAACTAGCCAGAGGGGTATTCCATACCACACCACACCACTGTCATGCTCAGTATACGCGGGGTCTCCAGGATGGGCTGTGTGTCTGATCGAGTGAGCAAATTGCATTGTGTATCACCTGCTTTGTACGTTCTAAGTACTGTTCTTGCTATTTCCTCTCCCTGGCTGTTCCAGTAAACTGTCCCTATCCCAACTCATGAGGTTTTGCCTTTGTCTTCCGATTCTCCTCCCCACCCCACCGGGTGAGAGGGGTGAGCAAGTGGCTGCGTGATGCTCAGCTGATGGCTGGGGCTGAACCACGACCTAATGGTTTCTTGTTTCTTTTTTTTACACATAAGAACTTGGTCTGTATTCATGCTTGGTAACTGTGGCGTTATATCAGGAGTTGTTTTAGCACAATGTGTTTAAAATTTAAAGGCAGGCTACTGGTTGTGTGCATATGTGTTGTATGCACAAGTTTGCTGGGAATTTGTTTCTTAAATAGATTTCTTTCTTTTCTCTTTCTAATTCATTTATTTATTCATCAGTCCTCCTTTTTTAAGCTGTATGACAACACAGAAAATGCTTTACAGTTGATTCTATCTTCTATTTTTTGCATGTTGTGAAAATCTTTAAAAAGTTGGGCTTTGCTTGTGTTCTTGACAGAAGACACTCTCTCAAGAAGCATCAGCTAGTTTTGCAGACACTGGCAAAAAACCTCAGGCGTGGGTGATGTGTTACAGAGGTATTTTATGTGAAATAATGTTTCTATTGAAATCTAACACCAGCTTCAGTTCCAGGCAGGTCTACAATTCAGTTGTTAATGGTTGCACCCCGGAGGGGGTGGAAGATGATCTGTTACTGAGTCATGCATCTCTCCTTACCTTTCCTCAGGTGAAGCAGATTTTCCTTTCCAAAATGACTCTCCGAGCTCTGATTTTGTGTCTGGCTTGTGCTGGGTTTGGAAAGGCAAATGGTAAGTTGAATTTCCTGAAATCTGCCTGGAAATGACTGGGGATCTGATTTCTGTTTCCTGAGGTTTCAACAGTCAGAGTAAGAGGCAAAAACAGGTGAAATACAGATTGCCGGTGCCATTTGACGTAGGTTTGGTAGCTGAGGCATAGACACAGAGCTGGCAGATGTGATGCAAGGCCTTCTGGAGCAGCATTTGGAGGTGCGAGGGACACGCAGCTTCCCATGTCTATGACGACACTGGACACCGTTGTTCACCTGAGTTCACAGCTTCCCATAAGGCATTCTCCCCTTGGGAATAAACCTCTCTTTTTCTTTGCCTCCCTCTCAAATGCACTGCAAACTCTGAACCTACGTAGTCCAGAAATTCTCTTTAGCTCATTTTGCTGCTCAGTTCTCTGAGACTGGCTTGATGTGCACTTCCTTAGTGCATTCAATCTTCCTCTGGCTTTTAGGAAACAAAAATTGTGTCTTTGCCGAGAATGGGAAGCCATGAGCTGATTTAATAAAACTGAAGTGGGAAGTCTGCAAGGATGGGTACAGAAATAAAGTATGTCTTTTTCTTTTAAACAGTTTAGAAGAAAGCCAGAGCCTCAGCCAATGTAAATCAACATAACTTCATTGATTTCTAGGAGGATGCAGGAGAAGGATATTGGTGGGGGAAAACCATAGAAACAATATGTTTTTGATGGAATTGTTGTGTCTGTGGGTAAGCCAGGCCTTAGAATTAGCATTAAGCTTCTGAATATATGTGATATCTGCCCATTTCACTATTTCATGTCATTGCAGTGGTTCCGCAGGCTAAACAGAGAAATGTGACGGTAGGCCACAATGTGACTCTCAGCTGTACCCTGACAGAACCCCAGGATGTTCTGCAAGTGACATGGCAAAAGAACTCTGGAAAATCACACTATGATAATATAGCTACGTACAGTATCGCAAAAGGATTAAAGATTCATGAGCCCTATCAAGACCGAATGAATTTCACAAGTCTGGTACTCAATGAGACAAGCATCACTTTCTGGGACACTAGAATGGAAGATTCAGGTTGCTACACGTGCCTCTTCAATGTTTTCCCTTTGGGCTCCTTCTCAGGACGTACCTGTCTGAACGTCTTTGGTGAGGTTCTCTGCACGGATATGTCTCTAGTGGAAAAAGAGGTGTTTTCTCACCCACAGTGTTTCCTTGAGCGGTCTCAGGAGCTGCAGTGGTAGGAGAATCCCTCAATGGAACATAGTGTAGAAACGGAGCATTACTGCTGTCAACAAGACTCTGTGGGGTCATATTCAAGCCTGTTGTGGTGGTTTTGGCTCTGGGCTGTCCTTGTTTGTTATTCTGTGAGTAGCAGCTAAAAAGCAAGCAGTGGGATCTTTCTGTGTAAGCCCCCCGAGCAGTCCCAGCATGGAACTTGAGCAAACGAACATTGCCTGTTGCAGTTTCCTCTTGGTCCCAGGTGCAACCCCAGTGCTGTGAGCTGCTGTGCTGAACCCTAACATTGGCATGGAACTAGCAGATAGGAGAACAGCTTGGCCTGAGAAATTGTTTTACTTTAACAGATTATCTTAAAACCTGGGATTTCAGGTTGAGTGAAACCTTTGGGGTATATAATGTCAGTATAAGGGAAAGAGTACTGAATCATGGGGGAGAACCTGACCCAATGAACTCTTCTTGCATTCCTGTGCTGTGGGGCTCAGTGTGAACGCAGTAAGCTTTGCTCTGATTGGTAACGGTTAAACTGCTATTACTTCTTATGGCCAGGCGCTCATTGTGGTGATGGGTTGTCTCATTTGTGTGTTGGAAGGTCTCAATGCGTCGGTCCACTACAAAATTTCCGAAGGTCATTTGATCGCCATCTGTAATGCTGTTGGCCTCCCAGAGCCCACTGTCACCTGGAGCAACTTGTTCAATTCTACTCCTAAACAGGAGACAGTCAAGCACATCAATGGGATGGTGTCCATCACCAGTAAACTGGAGATCTACAACACTCAGAACATCGCTTCGCAGGACTTGACCTGCAGAATAAGCAATGCAAATGAAAAAATAGAATTGCCTGTGAAAATGAAAGGAGGTAGGTGAATGATAGACGCTACTTGATAGTGTTCTTGGCCTTTGTGTTTTGCAGTAGCATGCTTGGATAGGAATCCGCTGGGAAGAGGAGGGACTGAAATATGTATGTGCCAAATAAGAAGAAAGGAAATCCTACTTTACATTTGTTGCCAACTTTGAGATGATAACATTTTTGGAGCCCTCTCCAAGAGGGGGGAAAAAAGCCAAACTAGTCAGCTAGGGAGCTATGGGTTTCAGAGGCACCGTGTGTTTTGCAGCAAGTTGAACTTCAGTTTTCACACAGGCCTTCATAGTCTCTTTAAAAATCCATAGATAGGTATAAAAATTTGTTGCATGATACCTATCTAGATGAAGTGAAAACTCTGTGGGTTGCTCAATCAACACTGAAGTGGAAGTGTTGAAGTTAATAACAAACTATCTCTGAACAACAATTAATGAAACATTTCAGTTAACTGTACCAAAACATGTAGTAAGTTTAACCTGTGTATGGTGTTTTAGTTTCTCTGATGTTTTTGTGAAGATACACGTGCATTATAGTAATGGTCAGGGAGGAACAGTATTTTCAGGCAGACAGGAAGGTGATCAGTTGAAGATACTTACATTAGCTTTAGGGGGAAATCTTAAATACATCAATGTAACATCTGAATGCCTTGTAGTACTAATTTATTTCTTCTTCCAACGTCCTGTTCTGCTGGAAGGACTTTCACTCCACTTCTATAAAGGAGAAATAGAAACTTTGAAAGCTGAAGTACCATTCTCAGTTCACACAGGAACATAGACTTAGGTAATTTAAAATTCACATGCCTCCAAATCCAGAGCCTTACAAGGAAGACCACTTGGAAATTAGGAAGACGGGAAAAGCAGTTTGGGATTGTGGGTTAATTCCCAAATTGTGTGCTCAGGAAGCGATTGTTATTAGGAATAGTAGTAAAGAGTATGATCTGACTTTTAATATCTTTTCTCTAAAAGTTCAAAAGCAAATTAATTCTTAATTCTGAGTGACTGACACTAATTGAAAAAGCATAATAAATCTTTTTGTCCTGTCTCCAATGCAATATTCTTTTGTTTTGGCCTTTTAAAAAAGGAAATGTGTATCTCAGAAAGCAGGAAACTAGGACTGTTGTTATTCCTTGCTAGGAGACTGAAAAAATCAGCTAATAGAAGATTGTTAAAAAAATAAGCTATTTTAGAGAAAGAGAAATTCAAATGAATAGTTCAACCTAGCTTTGTTAAAAGACACGGTAGTTTTGGCTTGGTTCAAATAAATTCTAATTCAGAAGGTTTTCCAGCTAACATCAGTGAGCACTGAAATGAGCTTTCATATTATCATTTCAATTAATGGTAGTCAAATGAAATGGCTAATGTCTAATCAGGGAGGGACATTTATGCTCAGATGTCAGGCAGAGCTACTTGCAGTCATCAAAACATAACTTCTTGTCTTTTCTGAAAGTTAATTTAGCCTTTTTGACAGTGATAAGTTTTTAACCATAAAAGAAATAATTTACAAACCCCCTCAAATTCTGAATGAATAAAAAAGCTTTTCAGAAAGTGTCATGACTTGTATAGTTCTGCTTATGTACGCGTGCCAACTACTGTATCAGGTATGGGAATGAGAGTTTTCTTTGCCATGGATGAACATAAGCACATCTTTTCTTCACAAAGTATTTTCTGTGGACAAGTAGATTTGTCTTTGAACATACACACATTCTCTTTTGAGCAATTGCTGCTTTCATGTAGCTTTGCAATAACTTTCACAATCTCAATGAGGAACCATTGTCATTAATCAGATGTCCTCTTGGCTCTTTTTCCTATATAAACTAGCTTACTTTGGTGTATTTTTCATTGTTTTGTTTTCACAGAAGAGGGATCTTCGTGGCTTTGGCTGGTGATTATTGTGGTGATTTTAGTTGTCATCATAGTTCTGATTCTGATCATGCTGCGCTGGAGGAAGACGATATGCAGGAGGGGTTGAAGCGGTGAGTCATTGATGCATGGAAACCAACAGTTTTCCTATAGCCCATAATCAGGTCTGGTCACCTGCAGAGAAGAATGAGACTTCGTTGAGGTACCATTAGGGGGTATGAGACTGTCATATTGGACAAGTAAACTTCATAATAACGTGTTTACAGTTATTAGAGGTTGGCTCAGTTGCATGTAATTTTAAGAGCTGTTTTTCCACTGATACTGTCAAGGGACAATACAAGACTACAAATTGTGAGGAGAGGATCCAAGCAGAGCAGGATGTGCTGCTCGTTGTTTGCTTTCAGGCAGAAGTCTCAGCAGAAGTAATTCCTTGGTCTTCCACATTTTCATGGAGGGCCACAAAAATGATAAGTGTAAGTATGCTTAGAGAATTTTTGGCAGTAGAGGTATGCTGGAGAGAAACCTGCTCATGCAGAGCGACTTGCCCTCAAGAGAAGGGCTTTCTTCTGGCCACAGCATCCTCTTTGTATTTTTAAGACAAACAGCGTAATATGATGATATGCTCTCAAACTTGGCACATGAGTCTGCTTCCTGATGATGAATTAAGGAGAAGTTGCAGTCAGTGTAATGTCCTTGTATGTGTCATGACCTGATTATGGATCAACTCAACTTTCTAGTCTTAATTACTGATAAGAAAATAAAAAGAAAAAAATCAGAGGAGGGCGGAGGCCTTTAGACTTCAGATATCACAGAAATTTGATGGTCATTGGTAGTTTCACTTTTGCTTAACTAGATCAAAATGCTGCGTCTGGCTTTAAATCCTACTAATATGTTTAGAAACACCAGCACACATTAACTCAGTTCCTGAATATTTAGATTCTTGCTTCATGATGATAATGTGATATAAGGTAAAGAAGTTTTTCCAGGAGTATTAGACCTGTCTATTGTGAATTTAGACCTACAGCATCTACTGTTAAGAGGAGTTGATCCAGTAAATCTGCTACTGCCACAGACACAAAATTCTTCACTGAGAAGAAAGAGAAATGAACACTTCTTACACCCCAAATATAACTTCTTAATTGTAAAGTGTATGTGAGCTTTCCATTGATCTTATAAACAATTCAGAAGAGAGAAATTCTGTTGAATTTTCAGACCAACTTGGAAGTTAAGGGGCAAGGAGTTGGTTCTTAATTATTTTTTTTCAAAGAATCAGAAGCAAAAAGGTCAAATGCTCATGTCCTGGTTTCGGCAGGGATAGAGTTAATTTTCTTCCTAGCAGCTGGTGTAGTGCTGTGTTTTGGATTTAGGATGAGAATAACACACTGATGAGTTGATAACACACTGATGATTTTAGTTGTTGCCAAGCAGTCAAGGACTTTTCAGCTTCTCGTACTGGCCTGGAAATGAGAAGGTGGAGGGGTGACTAAGAAGCTGGGAGGGGACGCAGCAGGACAGCTGACCCAAACTGGCCAAAGGGATATCCCATACCATACAATGTCATGTTGCATATATAAGTGGGGGGTGGGCCGGGAGACAGAGTGGCTTGGGAACCTGCTGAGCATCAGCTTTGAGTGGTGAGAAATTTTGCTGTTCATCACTTGTTTTGTGTATTCTTTATTATTATTAATCATCATCATCATCATCTTCCTTTTTTGTCCTATTAAGTTGTCTTTATCTCAACCCATGAGGGTTTTGTTTTGTTTTGGGGGTTTTTGCTGGTTATTTTCCTTTTCCATTTTCAATTCTCTCCCCTGTCCCACTGGGAGCAGGGAGGGGACTGAGCGAACGGCTGTGTAGTTATTTTAGCTGCCTGCCGGGTTAAACCATGACAGCTCAACAGGAAGTTGTATGTATATTTATTCTAGAACAACCAACTGAGCTTTTACAAAGCAAACCTTGAAGGAGAGACCTTGAGGCAGAGGTGACCTGGCAGAGGTCTGAGATTACCTGCTAGTGAGGATCAGAGAGTGACCAGGCAAAGAGAGCACTAAAAAGTGCAGGTGCTGCCTTGCAGAGTTTCAAAGTCCCTTCGTTGCATGCCAGATGAGGAGAACTCCACTGGGATGCTGTGACTGTGCTGGTGCCTGAAGCAGGAGCAGGGTTGGTCAGTGAAAGACCGCTTGACAAGACTACACTGTTCGTGTTTAGACTAGGCTGAGGGTGTTAACATGCCTCCTGGCATGATTCTGGTCCTTGGATGTTAGCAGTTCCCCAGGCAACGCCTGCATGTGGTTCCAGCAATAGCTTGTAACGGGACCATCCCCAGCAGGCAGCACGGTCAGCTTCACAGCAGGTTTCCTATGCCCTACACCACCTGCTAGGTGTCAGGCTTTGAACCCTCAAGCCATTTCACGTGTCCTTGTGCTATGTCACGGGTCAGGCAAGACACGGTTTCTTGCTGCAGAGACACTGCTGTGATGTACAGCAACAGAGCCTACATGTTATTTTGGAAACTTTGAGCATAGACCCCTCCTCCCACCTTGTCAGGTAAGCATAAGACACAGAAAAGCATAATATGTTTAAAGTGAAAGCACTGAGCCCCTTCTTCCTTAGCTAATGGCTCAGACCTTGAAGCCCCCCTGTGTCAGCAAGAGAAGTGGGGTCTCATGCCCTGCTGCCTGGGGAGGACATATGGATTCCTGGCCCCACGTGTGTGCCAGCGTGTCACAGGCTTGAGACTTCACGTAAATACCTGCTCACCAGGGCAGAGGGGGTAAATTTGTTATATAAGAGTTTATTAACAAAAGCCAGATTTGGGGGACTTCAGTGGTTGTTGAACAACAATTTAAATCCCATTTATCATGGGTTTTGATTAACTGTGATGCCAGGATGTGACTTCTGCAGTGGGCTTGTAAGTTGTTCAGTCTCTGTTCTTTTAATGTAGTCAAGTTTTTATCAGTCTTAGTCTGTATCTTTTCAGTTGGTTTTGGTCATGAGGTTGGAAGATGTAATGCTCTGACCTGGATTTTTTTTGCATAAAGGCAGCATTGCCTTATCCAGAGTAATTTTGACCAGCTACTCCTATTCCTTCACACAGTGACCAGCTTAAGGAAATGTGTAGTCCATCTTCCTAATGTACATATGTTTCCCTGAAAGACTCATTAGTTAGTTTGTTGTAAAACTCCAATACTGGTGCGGTTTGATCACTCTGTCACCATCTGATTATTATTATTTTTTCTCAATGCCCTTTTCTGCCTGTTGCTAAATGTTACTTGCATTTTACCTTGTATATAATTTCACTGTCGCTTTCCCAGCCAAATCCTTAGAATGCTAAGAATACCAGTGGAGCTACAATAATTTTTAACACTGTGTTTAGAATGCATTACTACTCCACAAATACCACTTTGTAATGAGGAGATCCCCTACGCCTCCCTAGTTTCCCTCTAAGGAGCACACTGTGGACCCTAGTCTGTTTTTGTGATGATTTGTTTTTCCCTCGTTCATCTGTGAAATCTGTTTATGCTCTTTAAAGCACTGGATGCCGTTGATCCACCCAAAAGAGAATAACGTCTTGCAGAAAGCCCTTTACTGGTTTTATCCTCTGTTATCCCCAGATTGTGCTGGAATGAGGAGCAGTGCCTACGTACATATTTCTGGATGCACTTTTTGTAACAGCACAATAGAGAGCTAATAGCACTGGCAGGAGGACACCAATGTCTGTTGGAAGCTATTTTCTGGGGTTTCAATACTTCTTTTCATTCTGCACTAGATAACAAGCAAAGCCTTTCCAGTCTTGACAAGATGCCTGGTTTTTAAAGTAAAACAATGGCTTTTTATCTGGGTGGCTGGGGATCCTTCTCATCAAATTTTCTTCTCTTCTGTTTCTACTGTTGAGAGTAAGCTTGGTTTTTACTTTGCTTTTTTTGTTGTTGTTTCCCTCCTCCCTGTGGCAGACGCTTGGGATTCAGCTGAAGAGCTGGGGCTCAAAGTCGATGTCCCATCCCTCAGGCATTTGCCTTATGCACCACTTAGAGCATACATATATTTTGGTTCTCCCAAAAAAATCCCAAGCGAAGCGTCTTTGCAGGGTTTGCCAAAAGGTCACTTATTTGGAAACAAACTGCGCAGCCTTTGTGGGGAGAGCTGCCGCAAAAGCTTTGGAAAGCTCGTATCTTCATCCGCTGCCAAGCAGGGAGGGAAATCGTAGCCGTGCCTGTCGCTCGATGCAGCACGATGAGCAGGCTGCAATGAATCACCAGACATAACTTCGCCTGTGCTAGAGGTTTCTTAGTGTTACTCTTCTGGTAAAAAGTTACACCTTTTCCTACCTGGCTCAACTAATAGAGCTTAGCTGCAGACCATACCAGCATAAAGCAGTCCAGTTAACAAGCCAGGTGCCAAGTTTTCCTATAATACGTAGGTATCAGAAACCTAAATTTTTGTGGCCAAAGATGTCCTAAAAGATTGGGAAATATGGAAGTCTTGTGCAGGAGATTCCAGTTATTTGGGAAACTTTACAAGAACAAGTACTTGTACACACTTTCCATTGCTTAGTTTATAGTAAATATAAGAATTGTTTCTGGAAGAGTGATTATAGCAGTATCCTCTAGTGTTTATTCAGTTTAGGGGAGGCTGTGTTTCTAAGCTTTGGCTTAAAAATTATGGCAGTTCTTATGTTTTCCAGTATGACTTAGCTTATTTCTTCAGTGGATTTGCTTTGACCTACAACTCTGTTTTTCTTAATAGTGAGAGAGTGAGTAGTTGGGAACAACGTAGCAGCAGGTTGGGTTGAGGAGACTTTTAAAAATAATTTTTGCTGAAGTGACAGCTAAATACCAGCCTTTCAGATGATAAACTGAGGACATAACTCCTTCTTTCATGAAGCAGATGGATGTAACGCACCCTGCTTGCAGAGGAACGTGTCTCTGGCCATCGTGTCCCAGCTGGGGCGGCTCATTTTAGAATCACCTTGGTGGCCTCTCAAGTACGTCTTTATCATCAGTAGGAGATTATATTTGTCTTATTTTGAATTTCCTAAAATAGCAAAAATATGCAGTGGTATAAGTGAAAGCAGTTTTTCTTGCAACAGCGTCATTCCTTTGACTTTCTTAACGCTACACAAAAAAACCCCCAACCCTAAAAACCACAGCGTAAAAACATTGTAGCCAAACAGACCTAAACAGAGTTAATGAGGGAAGAAAACAAACAAACAAGCACAACCAAACAAACCCTACAAAAATAGCAGTCAGGCTGCCCATCAGGTTTCCCACAGACGTAAATATTTCACAATCCAAATGAGGATGTTTCCTGGATTTAACCACACGCTGCTTCCAGACAACTCCCGTTCCCTGGTAAGTCACTTAATTTTCTGTTCACAGAAACATGCCTGGCAGCACCTTCCAGTCTGCATCATATATATGTTTAGATAGACCATGGGCACTCTTTCCAAGCTTTCCACGATTTGGCGCTACCTGTGTTCATTGCGAAGGACAGGGACGGCTGGCGCTTGCTTTGTTTTCCCACCGTGTTTTCCCCCAGCACATTTTGCTGGGGAACGCATGCTCCTCGTCCTTGCTTTCTGTTTCAAAGAGGGGCTGGGAGAGGGAGCGGTGGAGGAGGAAGGAGGGGAAGGCATGTGGATTAATTTAGGTCTCGTGGGGCATGGCTGGGTTTTTGTCTGGAGGGATGAAATAAATCCTGTTTGCTGACAACAGCTGTAGGAAACATCTCGGAGCTCGTCCTGCCCATCTGAAGGAGAGGTGTCAAAGTTTAGGCTGCTGAAATGAAGCCCTTTCCTTGCGAACAGGGAGGCCTTTACTATGTGTGATTAACACAGTTTCTATCCTGTGCATCATATCTGTGCTTGTGTGTTGTTATGAACTAATTTTCCAGTCCTTCATTCGCCTTTTCATTCCGACAATAGGGCTTTGTATATAACCAGAAAATAAAACGTCTGGCAGATGAAAGGGAGTTAAAAATAGCACTCCTGTGATATATGAGTAGTTGCCTCACTGTTTCAATTTTTCTTTTTTTTTTTTTTTTCCTTGGTAAGAATTATTTATGTGCTCATTTCCAAAATGTTTTTCCTTTGAAAAATACTTTGGCTGTATGCAGGGTTATTAGCTAAGGAGTTGGAAGCCTTTTTCTTACTCTTCTACACAAAAAATAAGGATGCCATATATTTTATTATTTTCTTCAAAGCCACATAATGGTAGTGTCAAAATTGGGTCTCAGACATCAGAATGACATTCTGAAATATCAAACTATTTATATATTCAATAAATATGCTTATTTGTGTATTACCAAACCCAGGAAATTTGGTTTGCTTTTCACAGGTTATAAATCCATTTAGGGTTTTGTGTATTCCCTATCTCACTGTCATATTCTGAATTCTGCAGTGTGTGGTTTCTGTAATTGAAAAACTATTTGGTTTAGTAGTGGGTACATAGTAAGTTTTTTAAAATCCACCTAATATTGTCTTCAGATCAACTTTTTTCAAAATCTGAAATATTGTTTGGACAGGTGTTGATGGTCATAGTTTAATGAAAACTAAGAACAATGTAAGAACTTTGATTCATTTGATATTGTATTAGTAGTAAATGGAGAATGCCTTTTTCTTTTTTTTCCTCTCTTTTTTTTTTCAAGAAATCATTCCTATTGTATAAAAATAGATTAATATTTATCGTGAAAATTTGGCATGTCACATTCCATGTCTCTTGTTTGGAAATGCTTTTTTTTTTTTTTCTATTCCCCACCCTCCCCCCGGTTTAAATATGCAGTAAAGCTTTGTACTCAGCTGCCAGTTCCACGCGTTCAGAAAGGGATGTTACAATTGTCTGCTTACTCTGAAGTTACCTTATTAAATTTTCGGGAGATGCAAGCAAACGAATCCCAAGCCGTGCTTAGGTTTAAGCAGGGGGCGAGGTTACGGGTCGCGCTGCGCAGCTGTGGCCCAGATGGCTGTGGTCAGCTTAAGGGCTGGCTGTCGGCGCTGCTGCGGCATCCCCGCTGCTCCAGCGTTTACCTGAAGCCGATCTTTCCAAATTTCCACCGTGCGTGTTATGCTAGGCTGTGCAAACTTCATCCCCATGTGCGTGTAGATCTCCTCCAGGTTTCTGAGGAGGGCTGGCTGCTGTTTAAAGTGACGGGAAAGCAAAGGGCAGAATAACCAGCGAGCTGGCCAAAGGCACGCCGCGCGCGTCCCCGGGGAGTGCTCCAAATACCGGTGGGGCAAAGGCTGGGACTCTTTCTTTTTTTTTTTTTTTTTTTTTTTTTTAACTGCGTCTCTTCAGCCCATTGTCTGTAGGCACTGTAATTAGAGCTGTAGAGTGATTTAGAATAATTTTAGGGTGGGAAGACAATCTTTGGGGAGGGGGAGACAAAAAAAAATCTAGCAGTCGCCTTTCATAGAGTACTGTAAGCTGGACTGATTTTTAAATCTTGGTGACTGAAATCACCAGGCAAGATGCTTTGATTTAAATTGGCCAATGTAATTCTGTTTTCTCCTTCTCTGTTTTCATTAGTTTACATACAAATAAATGTTTGTTGTTGTGGTTGTACTGTAATAACTGCAGGTTTTCCTTCAGCGATCATAAACCTAAATTCACATGTTACTTGGTATCTTGCATAATATAAACTACCTGGGGTTTAAAACATCTTTTTCAATAGTGTAATTCCCTCTACAGTGGTAATGTCTTTTGGCAGCTACTGCAGAGTAGGAGCACTTGGCTTCCTCCCAAGGCGAAATGGCTTGTAAGCCAGCACCTGCCCTTCTGCTGGCAGTAAATGGCTTTGAACGGGCATGGGTGAGCTGGGTAGTTTATCCCCACCCAAGGAGAAAATGCTGTTGCATAGTGTGTAGCATAATGTTTTCCGAAGTGTGGTTTTCAGGCTTTCTTATAAATATGCTCCCAAAAGAATTTCTGTTGCTTAAGTGGGAAAGGGGAGGAAAAAAATATTTATTTATTTTTTTTTTCCATCAGCTTTAAGACTATTCTTCCTTTGATCCTAACAAAATAATGAGGGGGCTGAACATCCCTCAGAGTGTCTCTTCAGATGTTTTCAGTGTGTGGCAAGCTGAATGGAGTGAGCACTGACTGCTGGGAGCGCTGCTGCCTGTGGCTCTGCAGGCATCCTCTGCGGTGCTCGGGGCAAGCGGTGCTGGGCTCAGGCATTCTGGGTTTAGGCACACATCCTTCTATGTAATGATACTTCTGTGGCGGGTGTGCGTCTGTGCTGTTAAAGATAATGTAGCTTCTTAAATTTAAGGCAAAGTATCATCTGTAGTGAACAAAAGAAGCAAGAGGGAACACAGGCTGGAGCTCGTTTTGTTGTGTTTTAGGAAGATGTGTGACTCGTACAGCAGGGAAGGTCCTACGGTTGTTCACCAAAGGGCAGTTTTGTGACTGTTTCTCCACACTTTCCTCATTGTGCATTTCTCCCCGCCCTGCTCCAATGGCAACCACGCTGCTCAGCAAGACCTGAGGCAGCAACAAAATGGCCACGATTCATCCTTTTTCCTGTTTTTCCTTTGTTTTCTAGGAACCTAGAGGATTTCCATTCACCTACCAGATCACTGCAGCCCAACAGCCTGAAGTCAACATTACAACCAGTGACTTGACTGGCTGGAAAGAAAAGCAATCAAAGGGAAATATGTCACATACACTACCCTATCTAGATGCCAAGTTGATCACTGAAAAGACCAGTCCAATATTTGTTATCCCATCTAGATGTTTAATCATAAAAAATAGGACTAGAGGGACCACTTAGCTCCTTTGCTGCCAGGCAAAATCTACTTTGCTCATTCTGCTCTTGAAACTGCTAGTGTGCAAAATATATTTGCCTTCTTCCAGCTGAGTTTTGAAAATGTCCACAGATGAAGGCTCTGCAAGCTCTCTGGGGATCCTCTTCAGTAACTGCTGGGAGATACTGAATGCCTTCTTTGCTTCAGTCTTTACTGCTTAGGCCAGTCCTCAGGAATCCCAGATCTCAAAGATAGGAGAGAAAGTCTAGAGAAAGGAAGACCTTCCCTTGGTTGAGGAGGGTAGGGTTAGAGAACATTCAGGCAAACTTGACATCCACAAATCCATGGGCCCTGATAGGATGCACCCACAAGTGCTCAGGGAGCTGGCAGATGTTATTGCTATGCCATTCTCCATCATCTTTGAAAGATCATGGAGAACAGGACAGATAGGTGCCTGAGGACTGAAAGAAAGCCAGTGCCACTCCAGCCTTCAAAAAGGGCAAGAAGGAGGACCCAGAAAACTACAGACCAGTCAGCCTCACCTCCATCCCTGGAAAGGTGATTGAACAGCTCATTCTGGGGGTCATCTCTAAGCATGTGGAGGGAAAGAAGGTTACCAGGGGTGGTCAGCATGGATTCACCAAGGGGAAATCCTGCCTGACCAGTCTGGTAGCCTTCTATGACAGCATGACTGGCTGGGTGGATGAGGGGAGAGCAGTAGATGTCTACCTTGACTTCAGTAAGGCTTTTGACACTGTCTCCCATAACATCCTCAAGCTTAGGAAGTGCAGGTTAGATGAGTGGACGATGCAGTGTGGCTTGAGAACTGGCTGAATGGCAGAGCCCAGAAGGTTGTGGTAAGCGGTGCAGAGTCTAGTTGGAGGGCTGTAGCTAGCGGTGTGCCCCAGGGGTCAGTACGGGGTACAGTCTTATTCAACATATTCATCAGTGACCTGGATGAGGGGACAGAGTGTACCCTCACCAAGTTTGCTGACCATACAAAACTGGGAGGAGCAGCTGACACACCAGAAGGCTGCACTGCCATTCAGCGAGACCTGGGCAGGCTGGAGCGTCGGGCAGAGAGGAACCTAATGAAATTCAACAAGGACAAGTGTAAGGTCCTGCACCTAGGGAGAAATAACCCCAAGCGCCAGTAGAGGTTAGAGGTTGACCTGCTGGGAAGCAGTTCTCTGGAGAAGGACCTGGGACTCGTGGTGGGCAACAAGTTATCCATAAGCCAGCGACGTGCTCTTGTGGCCAAGGCAGCCAATGGTATCCTGAGGTGCATTAAGAAGAGCATGGCTAGCAGGTCAAGGGAGGTTTATCCTCCCCCTCTACTCTGCCCTGGTGAGGCCACATCTGGAGGAGTATGGTGTCCAGTTCTGGGCTCCCCAGTTCAAGAAAGACAAGGAACTACTGGAGAGAGTCCAGTGGAGGGCTACAAGGGTGATTAAGGACTGGTGCCTCTCTCTTATGAGGAAAGGCTGAGAGAGCTGTGTCTGTTTAGCCTGGAGAAGAGAAGACTGAGAGGGGATCTCATCAATGCTTATAAATATCCAAAGGATGGATGTCAAGGTGATAGGGTCAGACTCTTTTCAGTGGTGCCCAGCGACAGGACAAGAGGCAACAGGCACAAACTGGAACACAGGAAGTTCCTTCTGAACATGAGGAAAAACTTTTTCACTGTGAGGGTGACCGAGCACTGGGACAGGCTGCCCAGAGAGGTTGTGGAGTCTCCTTCTCTGGAGATATTCAAAACCAGCCTGGATGTGATCCTGTGCAACCTGCTCTGGGTGATCCTGCTCTAGCAGGGGGGTTGGACTAGATGATCTCTAGAGGTCCCTTCCAACCCCTACCAATCTCTGATTCCAGTGCCTAATTTTTATTGCAGTAAAGAGCTGTTTAACTTTTACCAACATCCGTCTACAGTTTCACTTGCAGCAACTCTGCATTCATTGCCCTCTTGCTTGCACCTGTTTTTCCTTCTCTTTTTCCAGCTGATCTGACTCATTTTCCTCAGTGAATGGGTGAACGTGCCAATGACTGTATTGCTTAACTCTCTCTGGAGAGACCTGCTGGATTCAAAACCACAGGACTCAAACCATACCACATCTGCCAAAATTATTGGAGAAGAGCAATAGGGCTCCAAGCAGGTGACGGATTAGAGGGAGTAGCAGCCACACTTAGGAAAGAAGAGTTACAAGTAATTTATTTTATTTGGCTTTTCTTTTTAATCCTGGGGTGTTTTTTTTAATATGTAAGAAAGGAGGAGATGGAAGCAAACAGTGGTGGAAGTACTGTCATCTCCATCTTTCCTTTCTGTTTTGCTGTCATTCTCTCTCTCTCTCTTCCCCCCCCCCCCCCCCCGAAACAACTCTGTTAATATTCCAGCCTAGCCTTTTCTTATCTGTCAAAATGCATGGACTAGGTTTGTCGATAGTTCTCATGGTCATCTTTTGCACTGTTCAGAATAGTGTCCCCTGTCTTTATCCTCTTTTTTGGTTGTGTCTTTTTAAACACAGACAAATAGCTCTGCTGGCCAAAAGCCATTAGTCCATACTTGGACCTTGTGTGGGATGTTACACCCTGAGCTAACTATCATGTGTCCCTGCTGTGAATGTAATGGCATCAGTGGAGAATTTTACAGAGGCAGAATTTACTGCTTTGTCATAGTTTTGGTAGCAAAGAGAAACACTGCACCGCTCTTGGGCTGGGACCTAACTGCTCCTGCCCCAGGTAAGGATCGGAGCCCCTCTCCTCCCCACCGCCCCCGGTTGCTCCTCGCTGCCTGCCCAAGCCCAGTGACCGGGCTGTTTCCAGGCTGCCTGTCCCCGCTGCTTGCTGTGCACAGGCAGCAGGCTGCTCCTGAGAGCGGAGCGCTCCGGGGCATCGCCTTGCAGCACCTCGTCGTACTTGCGGGGGGTCGGAGCCTCGCCAGGGCTCCGTGCCTGCTTCATAGGGTGAAGGTTGCTAAAAACAAGCCTACCTCTGGGCATACGGACTTCGTGGCCCATTTTACTGGCAGAATAGACAAACAGGAGGACTGCAGGGGGTCCTCTGTTGATTTTTATTCTGCTGACAAGTGCTAATGTTTAAGGTGTTTCTCAGTCTTCCTTCTGTCTGAATGTTTGTCATCGTATCGAGATGACTACCAGTATCCTCTTGTCTTTTGGGGACAAGTAGCATTTGTTTGTGCATCTGAAATATTCCATCTTACTGTGTACCATTTTGGATTGTGCTTTGTATGATGTATGTTTACAAACTGTCAATCTAAAAAAATCAAGATTTAGCAGATACAAGACTTATGACTCAGTGTTCAGAACCGATATTTTGTTGGTTCCAGAGCGGTGGCCTCTCCAGAGTCTGGCAAAAAGTTGTGTGGGGGGTGTATGTCCGCATGTATTATTGAGGGCGTGAAGGCTGACATTTGCCGTTACTATTGTAGGTGCAATTCGAATTATTTATTTATATATTTCACTTTTTCTAATTAAGAAAAAAAAGTCTGATCCAGCCAAAACACCAACTAGTCTTCTTCCCCCGCCCCCCCCAGCTCTGCTTGTTTGGGATACCAGAAACACTTCATTGCAAGTTGGGCTTTTTTGTAGCTTTGATTTACACTTTGCTTCCTTTCTGTACAGGAAGTGGCACTTCAAGGGGTTTTTAAGGTATTTGGAGTTTTTCTTTTGTTTGGCTCTTTTTTTTTTTTTTAAACTTTTGAGATAAATTTATAGAAGTATTTTTGACTACAGCAGCTGTGGTTTACTTCCAATTTGAAAATAACCTCAGTCAAACAAAAAATTGTATTTTATATTTTTAGAGCTATTGTGTGTGTCATGTTCGTTGCTTAATTACTCTTTGTCTGAAGTTACATGCTCTACTGATGTATTGACTGTCCTGTTTTCTGTATTTGCCTTTGCTGAAAAGAAACTAAATAAAGCGACTTTGAACATAAGGCCACATGATTCCCTTCACTTGTAGCACACTGCTTGTGAGCTTTTATAAATCGATGAGGTAAGCATCATGCATGAGTTCAAAGTGCATGAATAATTCCTTTGGGAAAAGCAGTAGTGACCTGGTGTATTCTTTAAGACATATGACCTTTTGAGGTGAATTGTGAAACCACAATAATTTTTGTTTGTCGTGGCATCAGCTGGCACTTTTTTTCGTAACAGATGTGATAGTGAGAAACTTGGATCTAGTTAAAAGGACGTGGCAATGCTGCCATCTCCCAAAAGGAGCTGAGTGCCATGGGATTATGTCCTAGGTCTTGCAATACCATTGAAAGGCAGCAGTTTATTGCTTGTCTGAGCTCTACCAGTAGAATAGAATAGAATAGAATAGAATAGAATAGAATAGAATAGAATAGAATAGAATAGAATAGAATAGGCAGTGATTTCCAGAGGTTTTGGGACTGCAACATAAACTCCCACTCTTGATTTTTTCAGAGAAACAAATGGTTGCCACTGATGACTTCTGAAGAACTTCATACTAGATGCTGGTCAGAAGTGCAAGTCTCGTTGCTGATGTACCTCACCCTAAGGGATACGAGTCAGTAGTTTCTTCTCCTGGGAATTTGGCTGTCTGAGATCAGCCAGGTCACAGGTCAACCGCTGCCCTTAGCATGGTTCAGGGCAAGCTGTGGTTTTCCCAGGCAGAAGAGCAATTTTTACTTTGCAGAAAAGCAGAAGGGCTGCTTGCCATGGCCCAGGAGCTCCTGGCAGAGCTGAGTCAAGTGTTGCTTGAGGTGAGCTGTGCTGGCAGAGCAAGGCAGGAGGCAAACAGTGAGGGCTGGGGCAGTTCAGGCTGGGCCTGAGGTATGGTACGAGGGTCAAAAGACCTTAGAGAAAGTAGATTGGTTACCCTTAACTTCACAAAAGGTAAACAACTGCAGAATAACAGGTTTCCTCAGGGAAACCTCAAAGTTGCTGTAAAAGGTTGCCTTTTTGGCTGACAACCTGCTCCTCAGAACCTGTCAAGATCTTTGCTTTTGTTTTTGAGTCACAGTGAATTGTTTAGTTCCTACAGCTGTGTCCTCTCTTTGTATGCTTTTGTCCCTGGTGTGCTCAAGGATGCCATTATTCTTAGTCTTGAATTGTGCTGACATATGGGGCAGGAAGGTGAAGTGTCTCCTCGAGATTCCATCACCGTGGCTATGCATGGAAGTTGTTAAGAGAGGGGCTTCAAGACCTCAGCAGGCAGGGCTGGGCTTCTAGGAAAGAGGGATTTTGGGGAGGGAGGGGGGGAATTCACTTTTGATGGCAGTATGAGGATGATGTTTTTCTTTTTGCCTCGGGTGTTTTCTCATTACTGTGCCACAGTGACCACCCAAGCCTGAGGTCAGGGCAGCTGCTCCGGCTGCCTCTGAAGAAGTGGCAAATGCATGCTTGGGTTTCCTTTTCCTTCCTCACCCTTCACTGATCCATGAATTTTGCCTCTGCACAACATATTTCTGGTTTCCAAATCTGAGAAGTAGACTTTCTGGGTGCTTCTGGGTGACTTTTTCCCTGTCGTCTCATCCCATGTGTCTGCCTGCTTCACTCCTGTGTTGCCCAGCTAACTAAAATGCTGTTTGCTTTGAAAGCGTGGCAGCAGCTATTCTCAAAGTCTGCTGCATAACAAGATGTCAAGGAAGGAAGTGCAGGATAATTTTAGAAGCTAAGAGGATGTATGGGGGTTTTGTCTGGAATTTCTTTTTTTTCCTTAAGATGAGCTGAAGTTAGTAGAATCAGCACCAGACAAGAATTTGCATGTTGATGACCAGTATTTATCACCCAGAAAGGCGTAAAGAGCTTTCAAGTTGAAGTTGAAGGCACTTAAATGTGTTTTTCTGAGACCATGTGCAGTGAGCAACATTCATTTTCTGTATATAGGTATGGATATCACCTCCCGCCTCCTCTCTGGGACCTCATGTCATTTTTCGTTCTGAATAGGGTGTTTGTATTTCTGCGACCCTGATCTCATGACACCTGGCTGGGAACCTCTACAGCCTTCTGCATGTCTGTTCCTGTACAGTCAGCCATCTAATGGTGCGCTGATCATTTTGTGTGCCAGAAGAAACTCACTTCATGGTGTTTCCAGTGCGTCCGAAAGCTCACCAGCACTGGTGCTGGGGTGGCAAGTGTGCCGTCTGACATTCAGCAACCTTCACGCATTCTCTTCAAAAAAACCATCTGCCTGGACAGAGTCTGAGGCAGGCTGTCTGCCCTGTCTTAGCAGGAAAACGTGTGCGTAGCAAAATTTTTGGTCAGCCCCCCAACTGCTGAAGCCCTCGTGCTGAACCAAGAGAGGCAATCTGCAGCTTCCACGTGCCAAAAGGATCACTGTCTTCCCTGGGGACCAAGGGGCCTTCTGCCGTGGGATACGTAGGGATGGCTCAAAGGAGATGGGAATGACAGGAACTCAGTGCTTGAGTCACTCTGCCTGCGAGAGGGAAGTGTGGTCGCCTGGACGGACGGAACCGGGCAGTAAAGAACAGGATTACCCTGGCCTCATTAATCTAAGTTTCCTTAAGGAAACAGAGGAGATGGATGTCCTTACTAGTTGCAGGCTGGTAAATCACTTCTGGAAAAAAAAGTAGCTGAGTGCAATAGGCTGACAAGAGGAAGCGCGGTGTTTTCCACTGATTACTTGAAACAGGGTTTAAGCAGGTTGCTCCTTGGCAGATGAAGCACGTATCAGACAGATTGCCTGTTCTGGCAGTGGCAGGTTAACAAACTATTAGTTAATGTATTTTGGCAAGGAAACATACTGTGAGAGAGTAACTGATTTATATTTGATTTCACCCACTCTTAAAGTGTTTTTGATTTCAGCTCCTTTCTTCTTGACTATGTCCTTCCCTGTTTAGGCTTCCCTGACCCCTTGTTCCTCTCAGTCTTGAACAAGTCCCTTCCTTGTTGCTCTTTTGTTATTTGCAAAGGATTTTGCTTGAAGAGTGCTATTTTCTTGCTGATCTGGACACACTTTCCATCTGACCACTCCCTTTCCTTCTCTGATACCCGAAAGTTCACAGCAGTTGCTCCATCACGTGCAGGTGTTATTATGTCCCCGGGTCATAGTGACCACATGGTGAAAGTAGCTCTGGTGAGAGCTTGTTCTTGTTTCCAAACCAGAAGGCAGCTCCTCTAGGAAAAAGGCAAATGGCCTGGACACCAGTAGACAGATCTGGGAAAAACAGAGGTGATTGATTGTCTGTCTGCAGGAGCTCCACAGAGCCCGGATCCTGGGCACGCACTGCCTGGACCTTGTGTGGAGCCCAGTGACGCGTCTTCTCCTCCCTTGCTGGGCTGCACGATTGTGCCATCAAGATGCACAGAAAAGGAGAATGTGCAACTGTGGGCCTGACTGAGTAGCGTGATCGGTGTTTCACCGCAGAGGAAAAGGGTAAGCGTATTCTCACTATTCATGCACTAGTGTTAAGTTTGATTTATATTAAGCAGCCGAGGATTTCAGATAACTGATGTTTATATAGGGGTGATAAATATTGGCATTGTACTGTCTCCTTTATCATGGCACAATCTGAGATAAGACGTCAAAAGATAACTATGAAATCCACTTGGTAAGGCTTGTTTCCTTGCTTGACCAACCAGGCAGGGAGCGAGCACTCTGTGGTGATGAGAGCAGCACTAGGAAAGCACAGGAGGCTTTTATAGAAACACTGTAGAATATTTGCTTGGACACCATGAAAGGCATAGTGATGATGGGAGATGGGAAGTCTTGGGCTGAGAGAAACTTGGCTTGTTTCCTGCTGGCCCTGAGCTCCCAGGCAGGAACCTGCATGAGAGCGGTTGCGCTGGAAGAGATGAGGGAGAGCTTGTGTGTCCTGCTCTGCCTCCAAATCACGTGCCTGGAGTCAAGTAGCTGCTTACGCGTGCTCAGCTGTGCCTTCCTCTTGTCCTGACTGCCAGGGGGCAAACCTGCACATGTGTTGGGCAGCAGCCCAGAGGACTGCCTGGTGGCCACCGTGCTGCTGCAGCAGGTGCTCTGCCCTTCCATCTCCAGGCAAGCCCAGTGCCCTCCCCTTGCGTTCCTAATTCTTCCTTAAATCACTATATTTCTCTACAGATAGGGGCATGTGAGAAGAGCTATACGAAAAATTTTCCAGTCTATGTGAAAGAATGGGATTGGAATTCAGTATTAAACGAAGGTAAATTTATCCTGCTTGATCTGGAGTGATGGTAGGATCTCAGATGAACTGTTCAAGAATATTTTTGCACTGAGCTGTGTAGTGTTTACTGGCATCTGAGATTGATATTTTGATTTTAGGATTTTTAGGGAGTTTGTTGCGATGTTATCGTTGATAGGGTAGGAGTGCTGTTGGCCAGGGTTGTTCTGTAGTGAACAGGTCCTCTCTCCCCTTGCCACCATCACTCCCACTTCAGTGAAGCCCTTCCTAATCTGCAGCTAAGAATCCTGCCTTCTAAACTGATTTGGGCACCAGAAGGGCTAAATCTTATTGTAACTGGCAGTAGTAACCATAAACTGAGATCCTTTTCCCATCTGCTTTACTGGAAAGAGAAATTGCTAGTCCGTTCACGCTGACCAGTTACATTTTGGTTTGGCTGCATGGCAGAACTGCAATATTTGAGAAGGGACACACCAGCCACTTGAGAAACTGGAAAATTGGGATTGGAGAAAATTGGAGAAATTTGGATTCTTGAACAGGCTGACCGCCTCCTAAGCAAAAGTTGTGTTTTCACTGGAAGAGCAGAAGTCCCAGTGTCAGGGAGGAGTAACGACACACATTCATGGGGTGCACCTAGGAGGTGGTTGGTGGTCTATCAAGGGTGAGAAATGCTGAGTGGGAGCCCTCCAGGCTCTGGTCCCATTTCCTCTGAATCGGTAAGGAAGCGGGGGCGGCGTGAAGCCCTGTGGCTCACGAACAGCATCAGGCTGCCCGAGCCACTCAGCACGGCCTTGTGCAACGCCCCAGGCTGAGGGTTTTGCCATGGTCTCACAGCTGTGTTTCCTATGAAGTGCTTTTTGGGACTACGAAGAGTTTATTGTTTTTGAGTGCTCCACTGGCTTTAGCTGTTCGGGTTCACATGAGATCTGGACTCTGAGACTTCAGATGCATTTCTGTTAGTGCTGTGCACGCAGGGTTGGGGTGAGAAACTTTAATCTGATGTTGCATTTGGGAAACTCTCTGCTATGGGATAAACATGGCGCCTAACAGTCGGTATAAAGAGCTCGTTATGACTTTATTTTTTGACATGTAAGCAGCACTCCCATCTATGGAAAAATCTCTCCATTCCCCCAGGAGTAGGTACTGTGTCTTTGATAGCCAAGCCAGATATTTTCCCTTTCCCTTCTGACACAGCTTTGCATGTTGCTCTAGCCAGTGTAAAGAACCTAGGGGTAAAATTAGCCCTGGAGTCGCGATATGGGCACCCTGGCATCTAGAAAAAATGTTCTGCTAAAAGCGGGAAAGACGGAGCCATTGCGAAAGATCGGATGTGGAAACCTCAAATGGTGTAAGCAGGTAACTGGACCCACTAGAACAGATTTCTGCTTCTTGGAAGCACTGCTCGGGACTTTTTCCCCTTGTGTTTAAAGTTAGGTTCCTGCTGCGAGGGCTTCCTTCCTCAAGCTTTTCTATACTAGCTGAAAGGTTGGTATTTTAGTAAGATGACATATTGCCAGAAACTGAACAATTTTTTCTTCTGGTCTTTATGACCTTTTTATAAGTCTGAAAACTTGAGGTGATAAGTGGTAAACAATAGGCATAAACTTATTTGCTATTAGCCTAATCTGTATTACGTGGATAATATGGCAAATTATTCAACACAAGCTGTAAATCCTCTGTTCAGTGAGCAGAGTTAATTTAATATCCTTGCTTCATTTGCTAGCGCTGTGTACAGAATGGCTGTCTTGATGGTGTGTGTATAACCCATTCCATTACAGCATGGGTTTGGGCAGGAGCAGCTTTCATAGTTACGTGTTTTGTATGTCTAACTGATTGTATCAGTATGCATTTGTTAGCCTTTCCTGCCAAAAGCTTTGGGAGAGAGGTTTGAGCTGTGTTTAGAATTTACAGGCATTTATATCCTTTTGAGAAAATAATTAACTTGAGGCTGTTTCTCAAAGAGAAAATACCCCTGAAACGGGCATTTGGGAGAAGTGGGGCTGTTGATACAGCCTTGTCCCAAAACACTGTCTGTCTTAGTCCAGATATTGTATGATTTAGATTTTTACAAATCAATCTTCTCTGCTGGCATACACATATATGGTGTATTCTATTTTAAAACAAAACAAAACAAAATATCAAAAAAATATAATTCATCTTGTCACAGTGTAAATAATGTTAAGTCAAAAAAGAAAATATTACTTCACGGTCTTTACTGCCAGAAGTTTTGCTTCCAAAAATAGGATAAATATAAACAATCTCTTTTTTTGCCTTTCCCACTGAAATGGTGGATGGTACCTTCAGTGGAATAAATAAATGTTTTGTGAGAGAAGTACTTCAACGTTTAATAAGTCTTTAACTTAGAGTGTTCTATAATGTTTTATTTTACCTTTATAAATTACTATAAATTATGTTTTATGTTAAGGAATAGATAGCTTGTGAACAACACTAAGTAATGTAAAATTCTACATCTTCTGACTCTGATTTGCTGCTCTGGCTGAAGGTAAGAGACTACAGTAGAGGGGGGAAAAAGAGAGCAGCGATTAAGATGTACGACAAACTAAATAAGCTGTGCTGAGACTTTAGGTAGAGGTTGGATTTTTTTTTTTTTTGTGAATCTCCTTTCTCAGTGGCATTTCCAAACCAGTAACTATTTGGAAATGGAGTTGCCTCAGTTTCTTTTACCTTGCCCGAAGAAGAATTTATCTTAAAGGAAGAGCTGGGAACAATCTCCACGGTGCTCTGCGTCCTTGTCTTCAGAGCACTGAGAGACAGGTACAGGAATTAGCGAAGATTACAGGGGAGAGTTTAACTTCGTGAAGAAGAGCTTAAGGAGGCCACTTCTTTGTGTGATGGGGAGGGTTTTGAGGGGAGTGGGAGTTAGAAGCCAGATGCACTTTGAGGTGCAGTGGGAGAGCCTCTCTCTGTGGTGAGCCTACGCTTGCAGAAACCTGACACAGGGCTTCTTCAGATTTTTGCTGCTTGTGTGAACTCGCTTGTTTTTGGGAGAACTGCTAATACCTAATGGTGGTGGTTTTGCCGGCTAATTTATGTGTTAAAAAAAACCAAACCCCAAAACAGACCCATGCAAATTCTCACATTTATAAGATGATCTCTGTTGATGGGACTTTAGTTCTAGATGATAGGGTCAAATAGAAATGTGTGGAAATACAGATGTAAGATTTCATTCTTGCAGAAAACCTCAGTGAGTACTCCAGATTCCTTCTTGGTGCCCATGTAGTCATATTTTATCCTGGTTTAAGATGAATGTACATGTGAATGTACAACTAGTATTTAACTTTCTGTGTGATTTGCTGACTTCTGTGATGTGATCCTGCCTGAGATGAATCCAGCTTTGAGGTTACTCTTGAGTAACCCTTTTCCCTAGACAAGTTCTTCCACTGAAAAACAGAATGACTTTTAAATTCAGAAAGGTGGGTTTTGGTTGGTATCTAAACAAGGAGTCTTCACCTTCTAGAAAGAGAAAATGGAGGTGACAGAAATAAAGGGCCTGTGTAGATCTTGTTCACACCTCATTGTGTCCTTGTAGGCAGGTCCTGGCTTCTAGGTTTTATTGCAGACAACTTCGTGTTTTTCTGTCTTGCATTTTGCACATAACTTTCTAGCACCTCCTTATCTGCTCTCAGCTCCTCACGGTGCTTTCTTTAGGGTCCTGGGCTCTTCACTGGGACTCTTCTTCTATGTCATAACTTCCAGGTTGGAGCTTTCTTTTCTAGAACAGATGTAATTACTTCCAAGAAAAAGAGGATTTCTCCTTCCCAATCACTCTCTTTCTAAAGACACGTGCTGCCCAAATTGGAAAAAAGAATGGCCCAAACCTCCAAAAGGCACATCAGGAACTTCACTTCTCTAAGAAGCCAAGTATTCAGACTCAGGGGAAGACACATCTGCATGGCCTGGGACCATCTTGCAGGACCCCTAATAAGCAGCTACTGGATTACCACTACCCCTGTGCAGCACAGCAGCTCTCCGTGTGTGCAGCGAGTCCAGGTTGTCCAGCAGATGTTGTCTTCCAGGAGGGAAATGTCTGATCAGAGATTTTCATCTTTCCTCATGGGTAGTAGGGAAATCCTTAGTCCATTGATTCTTCTGGGAGAAAAAGATTTGAATACAGAAGATGCAATATCAAGAGTACTGTGAGTCTCCCTATAAAACAGGGAGATGTGGCATAACCCAGTGTGTAAACCCAGTGGGTTGAGGCTGGAAAAAAACTTTGGGTACTAACGTGGAGATCTAGCTCTTCTTTCTCATCTTATTTGTGCTATATATGATTGGAGCATGTAGTACAGGAACGAAAAAGTAATAAGAATGATGCTTCCCTGCCCTAACTTGGAAGAAAAATTGTTTTGTCCCATGGGGGTAGGAATTAAAATTTTTCATTTTGAGTATGTGTTTTCTTTCTGCTCCATAATCTCCAGAGAATGAGCTGCTAGCAACCCCTTGGCTTTCCCACATCCTGAGAAAGTTCAGACTACTTTCTTCACAGCGTGTCTTTTTTCCTTCCTAAACAGTTGCGCAGGAAGAGGTGAGACCCACCAGTGTTGATTTAACAACCCAGTCCAAAGGGGGAGGGCTGAACTCTTTTGGTCTTGTAGCAAAATTTTCTACATGGTTAACTCACATCCTTTGTTTTTCCTAAAGATTTCTGGTGGCTACCACTAATTTCCTACAAGCGGAGGAGTGCGGAAGGGAGGAGGAGAGATGTACATGTGGGAGGGCGGGTTGGTTGCTGAGTTATTTTCTTATTTTGTACCCTTCACTGCCTGAATGTGTCTGAAAATCACCAGGGAGGAACAGAATGTGCAGCTTTGAGTTTTAGTTCACAAGAAGTGATCAGGAGGGGAAGGGGAGTGAGAGCCACAGCGAGTTGTTGGTACAGGTAGGATAGGAACATGTGCAGTGACCTTAATGGTGCAGGTTCACAGACAGGTTTCCTCTATCTTCCCCGTCTTGTATCTCCTCTGTTCTTATGTCTTCACTTTTCTCACTACCCACATGCTCCTTTTTTTTTTCCTCTCTCTTTTTTTTTTTTTTTATCCCACGTTATACTTTGTTTACCCTTTTGGCTGTTCACTTGCCATCGTCATCTTTGTAAACCGTCATGCCCAAAAGTTATACATAGTGCAGTGGAAACAGTTGAACAGTGTGTATTTTGGCTCCCAGGTGATTGCGTACGTTTTGACAGTACTGCTGGGATGCCGTAGATGTTTATGTGCAGATTTCATACTGGTGTGGTTCTGAATGGAAACATTTGCTTTGGGCTGAGGAAGGGTGTAGAGACATGGGAAGGCCTCATGCCATTTCTTTTCAGCCACGGACAAACATGCTGTGAGGATATGGTTAGTCCAGTATGTGCCATCGATTTTGTTAAGTTATCAGCTCCTTCTTTAGATGAGGATTTATTAAAAAAAAAAAAAAGTGGGTTGAAAAATATTTTTACAATTAAAAGGCCAAAAATTTTTCCAGAACCTGTTACTGTAAACATGAAAAGATAATTATCAAGGAAACGTGCAGACTGTACATCCTCGTCACAGGTGACTTTCATCTGAGTGACTCACTCCCCACTAGATAAAAAAACATGGCACCAGTTATTGTTTCCACTGTTAGTATCTTGAAGTATTCCATTTCCAGATCTAAGAAGCTCTGATTAAATGTCATAAACTGTAACTTTCTTTGTTATTTTTTCCAGTGTTTTGTGGTGTAATTTGGTTTTGGGTTTTTTTGTTATATGTGTGATTTCTCATTTTCTTTTTTTAACTGAGAACAATTGAAAAGCTGTGAAGATAAGAAGGAAACATTTTGTGCCAGTAGTCATTGAGGTTTGTTCTGGGAAATAATTATAGAAAAACACTTAATTTTTTGAAAGATAGTGGAAATATTTGCAGAGATCTAGTATAGTATCACATTTTGCTTTTGCTTATGCAAATGCACCTATGCTGAAGTCCTGGAGCAGCAGTGATGCAATGCGTGCTCCGTAACTTAAGCCATTTTGTGTACATCCTGGGCTGCCTCTGAACAGTGACCGTATATTAGAAACCAACGGCAAACCCCTCTTTCCAGGGACCATTAATCTGATAAGCATTAGTCTCTTCCCTATCCTCATATGAAGCTCCTGCCCAGAGGCAGGCTGAGATATTCTTGGACTTTTGGAAAGTCTTTTGAAGGGTAAGTTTGACAGCACGTTGTTAGGGCCCACAAGGAGGGCAAAAAGATGCAAAAAGGGAGGGTTAGGTATATGGTGACTATGTCGTGACAGTTGCTAGTCAAGGCTAAATGGTCACCCACCTTGTTTGGTGGTACCCTCCTGGCGTGTTTTTGATGAGAGCTAGCACTGAGCTAAGCACACAAGTTTGCTGATGATACTAAAGCAGGAAGTGCTGTTGAGGCCTCGCAGAGGGATCTAGATAGATTGGAGCATTGGGCAATGATTAATGGGATCATTAGCCCAAATGTCGGATTCTGCACCTGGGATGGAGTAATGCTGGGCACAGGTATAAATAGGGAGAGGTGTGTTTGGAGAGCAGCCCTGTGGGAAAGGGTCTAGGGGTGCTGGCCAGGAGCAGGTCAATATAAGCCAGCAGCGTGCCCTGGCAGCCACGAGGGAAAACCCCATCCTGGGGTGCGTCAAACACAGCATAACCACCTGGTCGAAAGAGGAGATCATTCCACGGTATTCAATGTTGGTGCAGCCTCACCCTGAGTACTGTGTGCAGTGCTGGGCCCCACGTTTTAAGAAGGATGTTCAGGTACTTGAAGGCATACAGATGAGGGCAACAAAGCTGGTGGAAGGGCTGGAAGATGTGTCCTATGAGGAGTGGCTAAGGACTTTGGGCTTGTCCAGTTTGGAGAAAAGGAGGCTGAGGGGTGACGTCATGGCTCTCTACAGCTTCCTGAGGAGGCGAAGTGGAGAGGGAGGTGCTGAGCTCTTCTCCCTGGTACCCAGCAACAGGACGTGTGGGAATGGCTCAAAGCTGTGCCAGGGGAGGTTCGGACTGGACATTAGAGAGGTGGTCAATGCCCCAAGCCTGTCAGTGTTTAAGAGGCATTTGGACAACGCCCTTAATAACATGCTTTAACTTTTGGTCAGACCTGAAGTGGTCAGGCAGTTGGACTAGGTGATCATTGTAGGTCCCTACCAACTGAACTATTCTGTTCTATTTTATTCTTTTCTGTACAGGAAATTATTCCACCTCCATATTTCCAAAGAAGGGTCAACATCTAATTTGGGCAGTTCCATTCAATTCTCTTCCAGTAAAAATGACAGCCTCCATATAAATATCAGGCTGATATTGTTAAACTGATATTCCAGGAAATATTGTTGAACTGATGGATTACAGGAAACTCCAGAGAAAGTCTGCATTTAAGTAGGTCTCAAAGAGGAGACGGATCCATGAATATCAGTGTTTTGTCAAAGTTAGCTACAAGGCTGTACTTATCTCTAAATCTGGTAACTGTTTTCCTATTACTTTGTGTTGTCATCAAATACTTATTTAGACAAAATGTGAACTTATTTCTTTTCACATAGCTGGACAGACAGTTTCCAGGAATTGTAATTAGTAAAAAGGGGGACTGGTCCATGTTTGGAGTACCTCCTACCCTCTGTAGGGTCTGTCTGAGAGCAGGTAAAGCAGAATATTGATTGGAGAGAGATCTGCCAGCAAGAATGTGCACCCCAGTATCTTTGGATTGCAGCAGGCTAGCAAGAGAATACCAAGGTCCCAAGGTTATCTCCAGATTTCTTACTATCCCTTCCTAATCAGCCACAGCATAGAGAAAGAAACAGAAGCTACTTCTCCTCTTGCTGAAAGATGTTAGCCTGTAAGCCAAGCTACAGAGGCATCTATAGCTCCTGTGCGAGCGGGAGCATGTACGCTACAGGTATCACCAATTAATGTCTTAGCTCAAGGGATAAAGGCTTGTGGTGAGGATTCATGCTTTAGCCCTCTTGATTGTTCATTTTGTGTAGAGTTTGTGGTTGCAGGGCATTAAACCATCTTTTTTTTGTTCAGTGACATTTCCAGGGCTTTTGATGTGGAGCAAATTTTTCTACTATGATGTAAACTCATTAATTACTGACACGTGAAACTGCTGCCTATATTCCATTTTGTGGTTTTATGTTACCTGGATCTGTTGTACAAAGATGAGTGTAATACTGTAGTATTGCCAAATAGGTGTGTATTGTGTTTTCTACTAGGCTTCAAAGGTACTAAGCTGATCCTACGTGACTGTATTCAGGAATTTGCCCAAGATAAATAATTTTAGATGACTTTCACTGTTAGCTACCTTTTTGGAGGAACACCTACTGGAGATGTAATCTCTCATAAGCAAATAAACAATACACAACCTGGATCTGCTTGCAGCAAACATTGTAGTAGAAGGTGTTCCACCTAGAGGCCGAAGTTCAAACATACCATGAAGGTCAAACAGGTTGAATGTCAATTCTTGAGTCTGTCTCCTGACCATTTTTTACTTGTGCAAAATTACTTGCGTGGAGTTTGTTTACTGTATTACAGACTTACTGCTGAAACTGAGAATTGGGAAATTAATCTAATGCATGGGAGGGAAAAATGCAAAAAAGCGAACTCATTTTAGGGTATGGGATTCATATATAGTCTTGGCTTCTGTTTAAAATGAATCTAAATTTGAACATCCACTTAAGTTAGAGGCCCCAAGCAGCACAGGACATTTACAGCTATTACACAATTATTTGGCAAACTGTAGAAATTTTTAGGAATCTTGCATGGAAAAAAATGCATGTGTGCCTGCTGAGATGGAGCAAAAGCTCTTTCTGTACTTAAATGTGAAGATGTAAGAGAGACAGACCTATTTCTTCATCCTTGGTTCAACTCAGCTACTCAGGAGAATAATTTTCTTACCTGTTAGCTAGAAATATGTTCACATGAGACATTTATGATATCAAAATATTATTCATGTGATGCTCAGATGAGATTGGTGATATGGTCAGTTTTAAAGGGCCACAAAGAAGGTCTTTTTTGTATGGGAATGCATACTTGGGCTGCCCCATGTGAAAGCTGCTACAGTGACATGGTAAGAGGCCATCCAGTCCTACAGAGGTCACATCCCCAGTAAAGAAGACCAACAGAGTGTTGTGAGAACTGAGCTGCACTGCTCTTCATGAAGATAGAAAAGCCTCACTAAATCTAAATGAAACTTACGTATCAACACTTTCTGAACTGTCCTGCAAACCTTTATGTCCTTTTCTTTGATGAATTCGTGGAGTCCAGAATAAATCGTTCATTTCTGTTTAACATATTTAGCAAAACCCCTCCTAGTTCTCCTTAGCTTCTAGTTTGCCAGCTTTCTGGCATCATTTTAAGGCCAAAAATAATGCATTATATGTGTGGCACTTCCTGGCTGGCCTAAGGTGAAGTTGAGTGAAATCAGCAAGGAGATCCCCTCTTCTATACTCTGTTTAAAGCAATGGGTGTTTTAAAGGCAAAACCCCCTTATATTCTTAAAAGTGTGTAAGTAGTTACCTGGGAAGGGGGGACTTTCTGAAAGCTGTGTTCAAAATGTCCAGACCCTGGGTGCTAGGTAGCGAGTAACTGTAGTTACTTTTGGCTGTGACTTATTCAGTTTCCTGGACTCGCTTGGACTGGAATTTGGTGGTGCCACAAAATACTCAGTGAGGCCCAAAATATGGTTTTGAAAGCTGAAGGGGAAGTCCGCTGCCCTCAGGGTGCTGTTGCACAGTAGTTCACAGAGGGCAACGGGAAAGACTGTGTTTGTACTGAATGGATGAACCGTGATTTCGGTTACCTTATTGGCAAGACTAACGGGAATGGACAACAGGGATCCCAGCGATGGATGGGCGGTAAGTAATGCACGGGAAAAGGGTGTGTGACGACTTCTTCTGTGTTGAGTGTTTGAAGCTAATTGCATGAAGAATGGAAAAGACTGAGGCATGGCCAGAGGCAGCACCATCTGCCCTTGAAATTAAAAAGCAGAAAGGAGATCCTAAAAGAAGTATCTTGCCCAGATAACAGAATGAATAATAGGAAAAACAGCATTACACCCTTATGTAAATGGAAGTTATGAAATGAAAGAATGAATAGCTTATGTATGTAACCTTAATTTGGCCTCCTTGGGTGTGTGATTGAGCATAGTCTCCACCTACACTTTTACTATGAGGCTCTGCTTCATTCAGTGACTAGAACGGACAGCACTCATCCGTTTTGGTTGTTTAAGATGTAGTTTTCAGTGATTTTCGTTGCTCTGAGCACTCTGTGTCAGTGCTTCAGAGGCCCATAGCTTCCTGTCTCCTCCTCCACCTCCCTCCTGAGGAGGGCAAGGGTGTGCAGAGCCCTCGGGAGCTACAGGGATGCCTGGGGGTGGTGGGCGTTTTGCCGTGGCAGAGGGAGGGTCGGAGGTTGAGGGCTCAGGAAATGAGTAACGTGCAATCAGATTGAAAGGGCTTCCTACATTTGTCTTCTCTTTCTTTAAGGAATGTGAGTCATCATGGAGTAAGACAAGGATTTTACCACGATGCAAACAGAAAGATGGCAGAAGATTTATTTGCCTGCTATCAAAGCCCTGTTTGCCCGATCCTTTCAGGGTCTCATTTGTTTCTTGACCCAGGCAACCACTTCTAAAATAGCAGCTGATATGATAACAGGCTAGCTGATTTCCAATAGATATAAAGAAAGCTGCATATGTGTTAAAACAGCATTTTCAAATGAAATAATAAAACATCTAATCAGATAGAGAGGAAATTAAATCTTATGGTCTTGCAGAAATGATTTTTTATTCTTTGTTAAATCAAAACAACCTATCTGAATAAATGGTATTTTTCATCAGAAACTATTTTTTTTCTGAACATTTCTGTCAATTTTTTAGGAGAACTTGTGAGGAGACAAAAACTCTGTAAAGCTTTCCTGTGGGAAAAAGTCAAGGGATCATTTATGATGACTGCATTAAACATTACAGGTATGTATGTACCACTGAACTGAGCAGCAGTGTAAACATCCCCCTCCTCTGGGGTATCCCAGAGGGCACGATTTTCTGGACAGAGATGCCAAACACCTTTTGTGTTTCTTTAGACCAAAATGTTGTTTTCATACACCTGAAACTCCTAGAGATTTTTTCAAACTTTTTTTTTTTCCCTTCTTCCCCAAAGTGGTCAGACCCAGTTTGGCACATTTTCAGCCCAAACCCCAGTATTTAATTCCAGGGGGTGGCATGTGGCTGTACCCTGGCTGTACCCTGGCTGTGCCCTGGCTGTGCCCAATTTGATGCCTGCCTGCCTTACAGGGGCCAGTTGCCCTTCCACACCCCCCTCCTCTTTCTGTGGCTGTTGACAGAGCCTGTGGCTTCGACATAGTAAAGCAGTTACGAGGTGACCAGACACCTACGAGTCTGTGAAAATTATAGGGTGTCGCTCTGTGTACACCACATCCTGAAAATGTGGTCCTTCATCTGCTACACATATAACCTTGCTGCTGGGAACAAAATTGCATTTGCAATAAATTCAGGGAAAACAAAGATGAGGTGGTAGGAGAAAAATATTTTTTTGAAAGGAAGTACATTAAAACCTTTATTTGGCATCTGAAAAGCTGTGCTGTGCCTGCTCATTATTCCAAAAACCTTTGCAAGGTCTGGCCTGTCTCAGAAGAAACTAATGCTGTTTATTTCTCTTTATCGTAGTCTTTCCGCAGTGGGGAGGGCCACAGTGCAGTCACCATTTATGAGGAAAACCAGAACTTCATCATTCAGATCTGTTTTCCTTGGAAGCCCTGCCAGGGGCCCATTGCTCCCATCACCCCTGCTCTGCTCGGACGCTGCCCGCTGTGTATTGTCGCTGTGGGCGGCTTCGCTTGGTTCTCTTTCCCTGAGCGACTCTGGAGGAAATCCAGGCTTGCACCAGAGCTGCACATCCGATCAAATGACCTAATGAGAGAGAGGTCTTGAGTCTTCCTGCCAGCTTTACCTGTCATTAGCCCCAGGGGCACTGCCCGAGGCGGCCACATAAAACACTACTGCGTTTGCTTTCTAATAGCCAGCGGGCCTCAGCTAGCAGAGCCCAAATCTTGCCTGTGTGGATGGGGGACGAGTATTTTTAGCTTGGCTGATTGCAAAAGTCGTCTTTATGTGAATTTTTCTGACAGTCTGCCACCCTTTTTCTTTGGGAATGCAGACATCTTGGTTGCCCTCCCCAATGACTAAAGGTCATAGTGTCCTCTCAGTACGTGCAATTTGTTCCATGGCATCAAATGGTTCCTATAATGGAAGTGTTGCTGTAGCAGTGATGTTGAGGTGACAGTGGGAGTACTGGTAGGAATTTACATTCTGTGTACTTCAAAAGTAGGAGCTGTCGCAAAACGTTGCCTGTGTTAATACATAATTTTTAAACCGAGTCTGTCTGTGTTTACGTAACAGACTAACCTACTAGAGAGTTTATCTAGCACTTCCTAATGTCAAAGCAAAGCAAGATTAAAACTCGATCTAATCCCATGCACCTAATAATCTAAGGTACACATGCTGGTAATATAGCTCTTATTCTGGAAAAACAGGAGCTAGCAAAAGGATATTTATTTATGGAAAAAAAACCCAAAACAACCGTAAGAATGTTAGGGAGATTAATTTTAGACATCTTGTTAAAATTGTCGAGATTGAATGTCTCCCTCCCCCATATTTGGGCAAATGACAGTTCTCTGGGGCCCTGTAATAGGTTATGTTTGTTTTCTATTCTTTGGGAGTTAAGCGATAGTTAAGCACAGTAACTCCATTTTGGCTGTGGAAAGCTGTACTTTGTGTGCCTTGCTGGGACAGTCCTTTGGGTAAGACATTTTACAAGGATCAGAATAGTAACCGCAGGGAGGAAACTTCCACGCTGCAGTCCTCCTCAGCTCTGCTACTGATCCCGAGGACACGCTGTCAGCTGCAGGCTTGGCTGCTCTTCCCATGCTTGCACTGATCTGCTGGGTGGACCTTGAGTAAATCCCCATTTTTTTCTTTCCCTCTCTCCTCCACATCTGTAATGCATGAAAGAAGGGCTATGCTAAATGGCTGACCTAGTGTTCTTCTGACTTCATGAATATTGGTCTCTGATGGTTCTTCCAGGAGCCCTGTCTTTGGCTAAGGAAGAAAGGGAGAACCAGTAGTTCAGGATTTAGTCTTTGGTTTTCCTTTTCTCTCTACAGCGATGTCTCATGAGTGTTTATAACTGTTATCTTTCAACAATTTTCATAGAGCTGCTCTAACAGTAAATCACGCCAGGGAATTTAACATCCCTGCCCCCACATATTGTGAAGGAGCTGCCCTCTTCCCTGGTGGAAAGAGGTTAAATGTAGCTGCAACAGCTTGCGTGGTATGTCTACTCCCCTCATATGCTCTCTGCTTAGACAAACATGAAACTATAAAAATACTCTATTAATTTTTTTCCTTCTGGTTCATCTACCAAGAGCCCTCAGAAGGTGTTTGTCCCAGAATAGGGTGGGGACAAGCTGTAACCAAATTGTTTTTTTGTGCAGCAGAAGAGAAAGCTGGGATTCAATCTCTCGCCACCACTAACTCGCTTTATTTGATATGAAAACTGTAATGTCAGACCCACCCTACTTTTCCTTGTTTACCTAAAAATCTGTCATCTCTCTTCAGAAGCTACAGGGATCAGAGGAAACCTACAGGCTGGCCTGAAGTTTTTTACTCACACAAATCTTTGACTTCCCTTTGCTGCCACCTTCATGTGTGGGGGGGAAGAAGGCAGCTCTGTTCTGCATTGCGGAGGGCTGTGCTCCAGCTCTTGCACTGGGACCTTCCTCGTGTTGTCCATCACGCTCGCTGCTCTGAGCTCCTGGGAGCAACCCTGTAGCTCGGTTGCTTCTGCTCCTTTGTGTCTGCGGGGCTGAGACAGGCACTTTGTGCCATGGCTGGTGGTAGCTTTGCTTCCTGCTCAGTTTTTATCCGTTGTTGTAGCAGAACGTCCACGAATTAACATGGATTAAGGATCTTCGGTCCTGGATCTAGACCCAATGGATCAAACTCAGACCCAGCATACAGATCAGGTGAGCAGATCTCATTCTTAGACCTGCCTTAATTGATCCAGGTAGATGTACTTTACTGCAGTTGGAAAGGAGGCTTGTGGATGATGGAAAATAAGCATATGACAGCAGACCAAAGGAAGTTGTGTTCTCCTTGAAGCTCATAACAAAGTCACTGGTCCCTACTCTGTGGATGGGAAGGCTTTCTTCACAATCAAGGAGTGAATCAGCCTTTTTATGGTGTGATTCATTCAATGTCCACTTAACTATAATATGCACAAATTGTGAGATATGATTAATTTTCTCCCATGAGTCTTAAGGAAGCCTGGTGTGGTGGTTAGCTCAGATACAACATTCCACTGTAGCTGTCTGCAGTGGGTGGGATGAATCCCACACCAGAGTTGAGGTCCAGGGGCGAGATGCCAAGGTCAGTTTTGGCATGCTTGATTATATCCCGTGTGGCAAAAAAGGTTTTATTTTACATTTTGATTAGTTACTTTCTGAAGGAGAAAGAAACTCTGAGGAAAAATGAACAAGTTTTGAAATATTATATTTGTCAGAGACAAGGCTGGATGGGAGTAGAAAATGTAGAGAAAGTTCAGTTCAGAAGCAGCACATTCTTTTAAGAAAATCAAAAGAAAATCAATTATTTTAGCAGTTAATTTGGGACAGCCAGGTAGAAGCAAGCCCTGCAGATGAGGCAGCCTGTTAGCAGGTTGGGGGTGGGAGTTGGGACCTGTGGCAGTCAGAGAGTCACCAAAAATGAAAAATGTTCAGCTCCCTGCCTTGGCTTCATGTGGCCAGGCACAGCAAGGGCTCAGGGCAGGGATGGGACGGGGGCCAGCTGCCATCCTTGTAGGGGATTCCTCTGAATCAAGAAAGAGAGGAGGTGGCACAGATATCGTTAAGAAGAATCTTGCTCTCTTCCTCTTTGGAATGTAACTTTTTGGATGACGTGGTCTTTCACTGACACCAGAGTCATTAAAAAGCATAGACTTAGAGAAAAGACTTGAAACTAAATATATATTGTAAAATGGGTTTAGTGTTCTCTGGTTAAGCAAATGAGAGTTCTCCTGGTCAAAAATGCAAATAAAAATGATACCCCAGCTGGTAGCACCGAAAACTGCTCAGTGTAAACCTGTTTAGCCCTGAAATGTCAACAGTTTTGTGGAATTTTCTCTCTGGATACGTAACACTTCGAGAGAAGGGGTAAAAGGGTGAGCAATTAAGGATATAATTTAAGGTATAAGGGTTTTGTTTTGTTCTTAATCAATGAAAAACATTTTTGGCTGGTGGTATGTCATCCTGTCTTCCAAAGAACAGTAGAAAAGCACCTGCTCTCCCTAACACTAACAGGCTCTGTTCACGCACCGCCACCGTGCCACAGTTCAGTGGCATCTCAAAACAGGTGCCGTGTCTGCTTTTAGCACTATAGGAAGACAAAGCAAAACCCCCAAAATATCACCCCCCAAAAAAGAAAGAATGAAAGAAAGAAAAAAAAAAAAAAAGAGGAGGAAATTAATTTGAGGTTTGGTGGGTGTAGAGGGGTTGTGCCTGTGCTCTGATGCACTCAGTGAATTTCGGAGGGCCGGTCTGCAGGCTTGGCTCGCAGCTGGGCTCTGGGGGGAGATGGGGGGTCCCGCTCGCGGGGGCGGAAGACGCAGCTGGTGCTCAATCCCTGCCGCTTCCTGCCATCTAGCGGTCCGCCCGGGCTGCAGTCTTCTCCCCAGCTTCTTACGGCGTTAACAACGTCATCAGAAGAGAGGGAGGATGCTGTATGCTCAGGGGAGAGAACAGCGAGAGGCTGTTCTGCCCCTGCACAGCCAAGAGACAGTAGCGCTCCTGCACCCTCCCATCTGCTCCTCTCTGCCCTTTCCTCCTCCTCCTCTTCAGAAGATGGCCAGGTGACAGAGGTTTTAGTCGCTCATTCTGACCTTGCCTAGGCTGGAAAGGGCTTCGAAGTTTTCCTTGTGGTGGTTGCTGGATAGCTAAGCTGGGGTTTTGCCAGCACTGAAGTGGAGGATGGCGGTAGCATAGCACAGGGTTTTTTGGCTCCTTGGTGTTACTGGGCTGGGTGGAGCTGCGTCCTCCAGGCTTGAACACCCTGATGTGGTCAAGCTGGCCATGGGTGCGCTCCCAGCATTGCTACCAGCTATTCCCTCATAGCAACAGACAGGTAAAATACCAGCAAACACTGGGAAAATATTTCCAGGTGTAGGCAACTCCCCGGAGGCGTTGCTTGATATTTGACATATATTGCCTCAGTAACACCCACCGTTTTCTTGAGACTTTACCCTCACTTAACCATTTAGGAATAACTATTAGATTAGGATGGTGGTGAACTCAGATGCTGATGTCTATTATAAGAGGAAATGTGACTTGCACATGCGGGTGAGTGGGTTGGTCTGACAGTTCAGTCACTCCTATTTATGCACTTGTGGGAACTATAAAAGTTCTCTGTGTACACTCTTGGTACATTGAATAGTTTTCAAGTGTATTATCTTTTTCCCTGGAAGGACTTTTGAGTTGCATTCAGCTTTTTACACAGGCAGTGGCCCTACACTTGTGACTGGCTGGACACTTTATGTACAGAAAGTAATCTAACCATATCTAACCTTCAGGGTGTTGTTTTTGCAAGCAAGTTCAGATTATCACAAGTTTTAGTAAAAACAGTTCCCAGAGGAAGTAGGATGCTTTGACACATTTGTCCAAAATTTCCACGCATGTAGAAAATGAAAGACAAGAGTGTGTTTTACAAGTCTGGTACTTTCCACCTTACCCTTTGTGGTAATCAGATAACGTAAAAACAGGAGATTGCTTTGTCTCTTTTATTTATATCCCTTCCTACCCGAGAGAAATCAGAGCGCATCTTGCAGCAGCGCAGTGGGATGGCAGGTGATTGTCCTGCCTGTGTCGGGGCACAGTGGGGCTGGGGGTTCCCTGGAGCAGCAGGACACAGTCTGGCAGCCAGGACCTGTCCCACCCCACACCCAGGAGCTGGGCAGCCAGGGGACACTGAGCGCAGTCCCAGCCCTGGGCATTGGGCACCTCCCTGAGCACAGGGATGGGACATCAGCCTGCAAGTAGGGTCAGCTACCTAGCTGTTAGAGCCACAGGTAATTTATGCACCCTCCAGTACACGGAGACGACATGCGTTATCATGGCCAGAATGACAGCTTCTTGGCTGTGGTCCCAGCAGTGGGTAGTCTTGATGGGTTAGATGCAATGCTCCTTACCCTTTTTCTGAAGAGAGATGCTCTTTCTGCTGATGGTGGTTGTTTTGGACCAAAGGGACAAGAGCCGTCTCCCTCTTGCCTACCAAGTGCCTGTGGTGACTGTGGCTGCTGCAGTGTCCAGCCAGGCAGTGCAGCCTCCCCGGCATGCATGACCCTTTCCTAATTATGCTTCTGCAGTGAGGATGCTCACCCTGTATATCTAGGAACGTGTTTGCCAGATAGCTTTTACAGATTTCAGCTAAGTTTTCAAAAGATTTAACTTTCTGGTCAGCCTTCAGGCCCCATTCCATGTGAATGAGATGTCAAAGCACGTGACTCAATCACCTTTGGTTGGGTTGGGGTTTGCAAGGAATTCTTGTGGTCCCCAACCAGAGAGCAAGGAGCTGAGCTATTTGCGTTCAAACTCACACCGAAAGAGCTCGGTTATATATTTGGCCTAATCAGTATGCATTTCTCTGATTTCCATGGTAAAAGGATATTATGTCATCTCTGCGGGTGAAGGAAGGAAGGACTTGTGTTCCTAGCTCCTCTTTTCACAGTCTTTGCAGTAGGTGTCGGCAGGTGTGCCCAGGCTCAGGACACAACTCCTGGCAAAATACATGCATATAATTTGAAAATTTATTTTTAGCTGTATAAAGAGTTTTCACAATCCATGCTTCTCTTGACATTATGGCCTTAAGATTGTTTTTGAAACAATTTGAAAATTTATTTTTAGCTGTATAAAGAGTTTTCACAATCCATGCTTCTCTTGACATTATGGCCTTAAGATTGTTTTTATAATATTAGGGTTGAGAGCTTATTACGTAGTACCTGTCTGTTTTCTGGAACAAAAATGCTGGTTCCAGATCTATGAATCCACAATCTTTTATCTAGCACAGGGCACCGCTTGATTTTCTTCTCTTCTGTAAAGCAACTAAGGAATTATTTGAGAACTGTATTTGCTGATTCAGAAAAATAGGATCTTAGAAGGTAACAATTCCCATTTTTTAGGCATTGTGCTTCAAGAAAGATGTCAACCAATTTGAGAGAGCAGAGAGAACAGTAGCAAGACTGCTAGTCTGAGGAAGGCCTGAAAGACTTCTGGTCATCTAGTATACTGTGAGATGTGATGTTTCCAAATACGTAAATGCAAACTTGTAAAAAGGATAAGAGTAAATGTTCTCCAAAGAGTAAATTTTCTCTGTGTCTGCCTCAAATAGAATAAGAAGCAATGGCTTTAAGTCTGGGAAAGGATTTTCAGGCTAAACGTTAGGAAAAGCCTCTATTGGTAATGATTATAAGATGCTGGAATTGATGGTCTTCAGTGACCCAGACCATCACTAAAGGTCTTTAGAAACAAGTTAGAGAAAGGCCTGTTTGGGATGGCTTCAGTATTGTGATCTTGTCCTGGATCATGTTGTCCTTCTTTCTCTTGCCTGTTACTCTGCAATCATAATGTCATTTCATTCTTTGAACAGATAGGAAAGGTGTTGCATTGAAAAGCACCCAGCCCTGAACACCCTAGCGTACCTTCAAAGTTGACCCTAGTTAAAGGGCAGTCTGGACAAAGGGGTGGCCAGAGTGCCCCATCTGAGTGAGATCATCTGTGATCTTAAGCATAGCTCTAGATGGCTTTACCAAGAGCAGATGCATCATATTTAGCCAAAAATGTGTACTGTCCTGGTTTTCACTGAGATAGAGTTAATTTTCTTTCTAGTAGATGATATAGTGCTGTGTTTTGGGGTTAGGATGAGAATAATGTTGATAACACACTGATGCTTTTAGTTGTTGCTAGGTAGTTGTAGTGCCTACACTAAGAGTCAAGGACTCTTCAGCTTCTCACGCCCTGCCAGGTGCACCAGCAGCTGGGAGAGCACAGCCAGGACAGCTGGCCCAGGCTGGCCAAAGGGATATTCCATACCATAGAATGTCATGCTCCCTATGTAACTGGGGAAGTGAGCTGGGAAGTGGGATTGCTGCTCGGAAACAGACTGGGTATCGGGGGGTTTTTTCCCTTTCACATGTGGTGAGCAATTGCATTTGTGCATCAGTTGTATAATTATAATTATTATTATTGTTATTATTCATTTCCTTTGTTATCCTATTAAACTGTCTTTATCTCAGCCCACGAGGTTTTGGGTTTTTTTTCATTCTCCTCCCCATCCCCTTGGGTGGAGAGGGTGAGCAAGCGGCTGCAGTTAAACCACAACAGTGCACATAGCTTTCAGGAAGGCAGTTCCATTTCATCATTGGAATTGGTAGCCAGAAATTGTCTGATTTCCAAGCAGTTAGCGTTCATGTTTCCTAGATGTGAAATAGGTGCGTTTTTGCAAAACATGTTGAAAAATGTGTTACAAAGTCTGATTCAGGGATGACTTACGTTTCTTCTCTTTTTTACTAGGGAAAAGTGTTCCCAGGGCCTTCTGTGCTGGTGACAGATGCTGCAGTGCTAATTCTTATACCAGATATCCTCTTGCCAACAGGCAGGTGCTGCAAACCTTCAGAAGACAAGAAAATGAAGCCTTGCACATCCACCTGACCCAGTTAAAAATCTCTCTCTGATCATTTGTCAGCTTGCACATCTCAGTGGAAGTCTGCACTTCAGCAAGGGGGAGGACTATTGCAAAGAAACGTGAGGTTCTCCAGGATCCCAGGGAGAGCTTTTGATCTTGTTTTGTTCACTTATACTCTGAGCTTGCTTCCTGGCACCCACTCCTGTAATCTGAGGTCAGCCAGAGTATTTTAACGCTTCTGATTTGTCTCTGGTTTGTCTTTCATTTCTCTTTTGTAAGCTTGGAGCTCTGAAGCCCCTCCAAGAAAGAAAACAAACCGTGCTGGAAGATGAGAGCCTTGCATGGGTATTGAAAGCCGTTGCTGCTCAACCTTTGTCTCACCATGACAAGTCGGCGTCCAAAATCAAAACATGCTTACTACTTCCCATCACTTGCTTATAATGTGAGACCACTGTTTTAGTCAAGTCTGTTCCCAGACTGCAGGGAAGAGGAAGCTGACAGATCACACGGGTTTTCAGCCTCTGAGCGAGATAGTCAACCATTGTGTGCATCTGTGAGGTCCCCAGCTGGGGACCTGGTAGTGATACTATAACCACAAATTACATAAGGTGAGTTTTTGTGTCTTGCTTTCCTACCATGACAGAGGTTGCCACTGTAGTTAAACTGTTAAAGATGACTTTCTTGAGAAAATGGAGGGTCTACTGAAGCTACCACTTCTTCCAGAAAACCACTACTGTCAATGACTAAGGCATGGACAAAGGGAGCTGCAAGTTATTGAATTCATTTTTTTATTAAACGTAATTGAAATGGCATTTCCCAAAGGTTCTAGGCCTCTGCAGAATTTGTGAAAATGCAGCAAAATAAGGTTAAATCACTGATGTAAAGGTAAGAAATTTAGCAGAAGATACCCCTGCTTCACCATCCTTCCCATAATCCAGAAACACTAGAAAGTAGACAAGTTTCTTAGCGCACACTAGAAGCCTACAATCCCATCTCTTACTGAGGAAAGCATTATTTTAGGTTACACGAGAGAAAATAAATGTGGCCTCTGAGACTATAGCCAGAAATCTGTGATTTGAGCTCTGTTTGAAGAACTGTTGTCTGTAAAACCTAAACACCTACATATCAGCTGGTGTGAGGTAAAGTAACTCCATAGATTTTGATAATGCTGAATCCCTTTGCGTTAGGTGAAAAGATGGCTCTCTGTGACCACAAAGCAAACAGTGCCGAGACCTGAAGAGACGTGGTCTCAGTTCCAGGTCTCAGTCGACAGACACGTGTCGGTGCATCTGGCTATGTGCAGAAGTACTGCATGTGCAGTAGGTGTGCCTTTCTCTAGATACTATCCCGGCTGACAGGCAAGTTGTCCACAGAAAATATTATTAGCCACAATTTCAGATGAAAAGACATAGATAGACGGTTGTAAACAAGTTTAAGAGATCTTTATTAGCCAAGGCAGCTTGATTTTAGGAGGTGTTGAGTCCCAGTGCATGTGTCTTGCTGGGATGGACTGGAGAGATTGTTAGTTACTGTTGGCTTCTAACTGCAGTATCATGAAGTTCCTTTTCAGACACCGGTAGTGTGCTTGTCGAATATGCTTGCTTTTGAATGCCTTTCCCCTTTCTGAAGCTGCATTGTGAAAACTGAGTGTGTGTGATTCATTGCCAGATGACAGGTTTGTGTCTCAGCAACAGAGGTGGCTGAGCTGCAGCAAACACCACAGCCCTGCTCTTGAGTGGCATCTCGATAATGCCATGTGCAGATGTGTGATAACTAGAAAACAATGTGTATGCACTAGTGCATCTAGAAAATCTCATCTGAAAAGAGAATTCGAGTTGGTTTACCTGACAATAAATGCCACTTGGATCAAAACTCAGCTGCCATATCACTAGCTTAAAGCCACCAAAGTTTTACTCTTCAATCATGCAAAATGATCGCTCCAATGTTCTCAGTTAAGTCTGGCTACAGCTCATGCCAAGCGTATTCTTTATTCCAAACTTCAGTTGATTGAGCAGATGTCCTGACTAAAATCAATTATACAAGATGCATAATTAATTATACAAGTCCATTATAACATGAACTTCTCTGTCTCACAGGCCAAGGTTCGTACTAGTTAGAAGCTCTGCCTAACAGTATTTCCAATACTGATTACCCCCTGTTGCTTTAGTTATATTACAGTAACTATGGCAGTAGTGTTCTTTCCGTGGGTGCCTGGAGGGGACATATCTGTATGCACGTATGAGAAGGCAGGAAAGGGAATGAGTTTGTAATTTGAGTTCAGGCTAGATATATAATTGTGGTGGTTGGTAATGTAAAGGTAAGGTCACTTGTGCGAAACCGAGAGAGTACGAGAGCAGATGATGCGTGTGGCTGACACATGCCGCTGACCTGCGTGGATGGCAATGGGGGCTGATGGGGTTCTTAGGCATTTTGCTTTTCATTAGGTGAACATGAGCAGGCCTGGCCCAGTGTAGGCTTTCTTAATGGCAAATAGCAGTTGCCACATAAACCTCACAGAAAAATTAGATTTCTTCACTTTGTACTGAGGGGGCGTGGGGTTGTTTACATCTCAAGCTTCATAGCTAACTCAGCTGTCCTCTAGGCTCTGGTGGTCTTCCTTGGGGATCTTTTTCTGGGTGCCCATTTAGGTCTCCCTCTCCTGCTCTCTGTCTGCCCCTGAAATCTGCTCCTGTCTCTTCCCTGGCCACTGTCTGTGTCTCTGGTTCCCATTTGCCTGGGCTGATGTTTGTCGATAAGAAATGTGTAGGGAAACAGAGCTGTGGAGACTGCAGAAAGAGGAACGCTGTGCAAGGAGCAGGACAGGGAACAGCGCGGTCAGGGAAATGGATGTTTGCCTCTTCCCTTGCTCTGCCTGTGCACCCGGGCCAGCGCTGTGGTCTGGTCCCAGGGCTCAGCTCTGGGCTTGTGTCCTCTGGCCCCAGGTGAAGACGTGGGACGTAGGGAGACCCAGGGAAAGGTACCACTTGCCTGGGGTTTGGAAAGATCCAAGCTGGCAGCACGGGGAATGGCTGGGGTGCAGGGAGCTCTGGTGTGGAGCTTGGCTGCTGAGTCCCGAACCATCCTGTGTTTCCCTCTGTCTGTGCTGCCCCTTTTTCTTTCTGAGTCCACTGCAAACGTGCAGGTAATGCAGTACAGCAGCACCTAGGTGGAGCGGCTCAGGCGAACCGAGGAACAAACATTGTACACCCTATTTCTTTGCGTTTTGGGGGCAGTCCTACAATTTTTTACAGTCCTGGCTGCTCTCTTAGGGGAAAGCAGCAGGAAGCTTAGCAGTATGAGATGATGCCTTTTTCCTGGAGGTGCAAGCTCCGCTTCTCACCTACTATTAGCTCTAGCATTCCCTTCTGCACTCTCCTCACTGCCTGTAAACCTTATGAGCTAAAATGGGGCTCAGGCTATTGTGGGGATGTGGGGGAAAGTATTGCAAAACAGGTAGGTGGAGAAGCAAGGCTTGGCAAGCTGTTGCTTGATCTAGCAATATGAAAAAGTTTGTAGTTTGCCAGCAGCAGTCCCCTGTCTGATAGACATTTGGGGCCCAAGAGTTGGCAAATGAATAAACCTCATGCTATTCTAATTTTTTTATGTGTTTATAAGGAAGCACATTTTGGGGTGGGGGGATAACTGGATAAAGTGAAACTAGGATGGCTGATGTGTTTTACTGCCTAAGAGCCCATTCATTCCACCTAGTCTTGTAAGAGGCTTGTGTGCTGTGTGGGTTGGTTGGGAGGGAGTAACCAGTTACGTGTCCCTCCCTTGCAAGAAGAGATCACAGTGAAGAACAATAACATGCTTTGCTGGCATTAACAGACCTTCAGCTCCACAGACTTTGCTATTTTCCTTCCATGTGGGTTTGTGGGTGTAACTGAGAGCTGTACAGCTTTGTTTCTGTTCTTTGGGCTTCCTGTGTAACCACACGTGTAGAGCATGTTTGGTGCAAAAATAGCAAAGGAAAGACATGAAGTAGAAAATTATGTAATATAGACTGGAGGCCCTCGAACCGTGTCTTAGGGAGGCTGCACAGGTGCTGTACATCTCCCACAGAATGGGTCCTAAGGCTATTTGTTTACTTTAGTGTACGTCGTGATTGCGCGGTTTAACCCAGTACTGGATCCTTTCAGTCACACACTGAGTGCACGTGGTGAATTGTGACACTGCTCTGCTCCCGCTGGTGTCCTGCCCCTCCAGCTGGATGCTGCGCTGTAAAATCTGGAGGCCATCCACTGAGCCTTAACACAACCGCTGTTGGGTGAGGTGTCTCAAATGTGACATTATGTTATTGAGAATTGCACTAGATTGAGATGAGTACGTACCACCTTAGGTGACATAGTACAGTCCTTCCGTTAATGGCCAGTTTTACAGCCAGAGGATGGTGGAAATAACTTTTTTCTTTTCTTTCAAAAGGCTGTGAAAACTGAGCCATGCTGTACTTTATCTGAATGGATTATCTGCACCTTAGGAGGCAGATGGTTTCAGTCAGCACCTCTTGTTTCCCTGCTTAAAAAGGCACCATCTTTCAATTTGTTTGCTTAAAAAAAATGAACCTACTGCAGGCTCCCGTGCTTCACCTTTCTTTGCTAGCATGTTTGATGATAAGGTGGTGAGGTACTTCCTGTTTATCTACAAAAACCTCATCTTCCAAATCAAACTTGGCTCTCTGGAGACATCATTAAACCAAGGTTCAGCCTTGCCCTACGGGTGAAACAAACCACGTTAAGATTTCACTAGCCTTTGCATCTCTTGATGATGCAGTACTTCTTCCACGTGCGTTCAGTCTCGTTCTAGGTCCCAGTTGCCTGTTGTCGTTTTGTGGCTGCTCTGAATGGACCTGCTGGTGCTTTCAGCTCGATGGGATAACAGAGGGAAAGCTGTACATGCCCGGATGAATGCACCGCAGAGCTGGTTGGAAACTCAAGCAGGTAACCTGCTTGTCCCCAACACCCCTCCTCGCCTTCCTGAGGGTGTTTGGACTCTTCCCTATGCACTATGGTATAGGCAGAGTATTGCAAAGCACGTTCCAGAACCTTATTGTTTCAGGTGTACTTGTTCTCTGGAAGGATGGCCTTTTTTACTTTTTCCCTTCTGCCTGCAAGGCCTATATCCAGGTCATGGAAAACAATGCCTTTTGTTCAAATCCATTTAGGCTCTCCATTGAACGGCTGTCCTTGGTTCTCAGTTTAAGACTGCTGAGATAAAGTCTATTTCAGAGAAACACTTTTTTCTTATTCTGAAAGCTACTTGTAGTCTATGAAAATAATTTTACCTCTATCAGCTGAGCAATAAATGCAATTAAAGGTCTATTTCTGGGCCTATTCATACCTAACTTCCTCCAAGTTTCCCAATCCTTCACCTAAAATAATTAGTCTTTAGCCATACGAGGACTGGCCCACTAAAACAAAGAGAGCAAACTGAATTTTTCTAGAAGACAGCTTTCTACTACTTTTCTTAATGAGGATTATCAATGATTTACTGGATTGATAATTTATATATTTTTAAAAGAAAATCCAAAATATCAACATGGTCTGAACTAGCAACTTAGTGCAGAAACAATACCAGGGATTTTTATCCACATGGATACTGTGACTGAGGTCAAAGGTGCAGGGGGAGGCAGAACACAAGTCTATGACAAGCAAAATAAACCCTCTAGCTTACCAAAATGGCAGGGTGAATGTGTATGTGCTTACCAGCTTTGGTGTTAGCTGGAATGATACCAAGATGAAATATGAAGATAGAAGAGCTTTACTTTCTTCCATCAACTTAAGTGCAGACCATGCGGTGCGTTAAGTGCAGCCTGAGCGCTAGCACATCCTTCCTTTTCAACTGTGGTGCAGTTTTTTAACCAAGTTAAAGACTCTCTGCTTGCTGGTGTAAACCTCTGGTTCAAATATCACTAAGAGTAGTTTTTTAAAGAGCATTATTTTGCTAGAGCAGATGCATGGTATCCAAGCTAGAGCTGAATAAGCGGTGCAGAGGAAAGGTGTGAGTTTCTTTTCAAACTTCAAATGGCACCTTGACCTTTATCTCCTTTTTATCATCTTTCCCGCAAACCTGAGCATGAAGCATAATCACATTTTTTGTGCCAGCTTTGGGAGGAAAACTTAGCATGACACAGTTATACACACTTATATGTCAGTCAGTCACTGCTGATCATTTGTTCTTTCCATTGATTCATTATGGACAAAAGCAATATGCAATAACTTAGCTAACCAATCATCCCACCAAGAGAAAAACAGTGCGCGCTGTATTTCAGTATTTTCTCATACATTATTTGTGACAATTATTTGTAAAAGGAAAACAACCCTCTCCTCCTTCCCAGTCTTCCAAAAAAACCCAAACACACACACACACAAGTGTTCACTTGATTTTGGTTAATAATAGCTTTAGACATTGATGGTATTCAGAGAACTTTGCAAGGAGATAAACTGCAATGAAAAACTGAATCCTTGGAAGGATGTTCTTAGAGAAAAATTCTCCCACAAACTTTCTTAGCTTTTACTTGGGAGAAAGTAACCTGACTCAGTATCATCTTCCTCACAGATCCATTTTACATGTTTCTATCCTAGAAAAACTTTCCCCTTCTCCCCTTTGTCTATATTCAAGCTGTAACCAAATCGAAGTCAGACTAGAAGCAGAATCCTGAAAAAAGGAAAAATAAGAAAGCTGACTGTTTTTGTTCCCCCCTTTAAGAGACAAACACTCAGTGCAAATACCCACCGATTGATATGGGCTGTGTTTTGAATTCTGGGGTTACAGGGGAGCATCCATAGGTTCTTCTTAACAAAAGGGAAGTTTTCCCGAAAGAGAAAGGAACAACATCCTAGAGGGAAGCTAGAACTGGGACTGAGTGCAAAATGGTTGTCTGGAGAGTCCTTGCCACATTTATTTATTTACATTAATGGAGGCATATTCTGTAAAATCATTTTCTACAGTTAGTTCCCTTCTCTGGTATCTTTCTGGAGAAGCAGAATGATTTAGTGCAGCGTATGTGAGAACATCTGCACTTTCAAGTAAAACTGGGATGGAAGGAATAACAGGATCATTGTGAGATGCATTAGGTGCTGTCCTCTGAGTGTTCCAGGGAGGGACGTCGTTGTCATAAATTGCATTGCCGTGCAAGGCCTGCAGTGGGCTAGCCATGGAGCAATAGTAAAGCGAGGAGCTTTCTTCTGATCCTTGAGTTGTCCCAGCAGCATGGGATGGAGCAGCTGCTGGACTTCTGACCTGCAGAAAACAGAACAGGGTACAGCTCCGTGCGTATCTGGTTGTTGCCTGTGATTCTGCTAAATAAGAGGTGCGTAAGATTTTCTTCAAGTTGCTTTATCCCCTTGAAACTGCTTTTGAGCACAGGTGAATTGGATTCACCTGGTCACTGGCTTTCATATTGATCTTTGAAAAAAAGTTAGAACTCTCCTGCCTTTCTCTATTTCCCTCCCCAAACTCTCATGTCTTTTTTTTTGCAAGATGTCAACTTAAGGCAAAACTGATTTATCATTTTGTGAGAGCTCTTCTGTGACACTCATTCAAGGCTTTCCCTTCTCAATTTATGAAATCTTTCTTATTTTCACCTCCAAACCCCAGACTATCTTTTCCTCGTTGTCCCCATTCTCCCATTTCCTGATCTCTTGCTTCTTGTCCTCTTCATCTTATTATTTTCCAAATAAATCTTTCTCCTTCTCCAAAATCTGCAAATTCCTCTAAAAATTCATGTCTCTCTAATGAAGTCCTCTTTTGACATTCATTTTTCTAGCCACTTAGAATATACCGCTTTAATTGTCTTTCCTCCAACTTGCTCTTTGGGAGCTCTGCAACCTGTTTGGTGTTCTTTGATCCCCACCAACGTTGCCCCTGTGATTGATAGATGTCATCTCCAGTTGCATCTTCTGCATTCTGCCTTCTGCCCATCTAATTTGTCTGGAACTGATTGCAAGACCTGTGTGAATTCATGCTAGCCACATATGAAAGTCTTTCTTTTCAATCATTTTCCTCATTCTGGGTAATTTTATGTTTTGCACAGACAGTCTGGACCAGATCAAGAGAGGTGCTTTAGGTGCCTAAACTCTTACTGGAATGGTATGAACAAATTAATAGGCGTTAACAGAAATTTAGATACCTAAAGTACCTTTGTGGCTAAGACCCTTAGTTCCTTGCCTCAGCTCAACATGCTGTCCAGGCACCAAAAGGGTCACCAAATCTGTCTCTGAACCTATGTCACATTTTGTACTACACAAAGATTTGTTCTCGGTACGCGGCTATGCAGATCGTGGTCAGGTTTTGATGATGGAAAAATGTAAACATACCAGGTTCTCTTGTCTCTGTTGGGTTAATGGAGCTTTCTGCTTTTCTGGGAAAAAGAAAAAGGAAAAAAAAGAAAAAAGAAAAAAAAAGGATGTTTCAATAAATTAGCATTGAGAAGGTGCCTTTTTGCTTATGGTGCAAGTATTAATTACTATAGGAGTCCTTGCCTTGCTGAGTGGGCCTCAAAGAATAAAAATCTATTTCTAAACTGGTTTTGGGAATAGCTATTCTGACAAAAGCTAGCCAACACAGAATAATATATTTCTAGATTGAGTTTCTGTGTTCCACAGAGCTCCTCTGAATAGGAGCAGAAAAATTCCTAATATACTTGTGGCCAGTTTTCTCTGTGTCCAGTGAACTGGGTGGGGAGAAAAAGGCACAGAAAATCCTAAGGCCATACTATAAGCAAAAACGTTAAATTTTATTGGAAGATGAAATAATTTCATTTTCCTAAAAAAAAATTTAAAAATCTATGGGATTATAATAGGCAAATGCAAGATCACTTAAATTAAGACATGGGGGAGTCCAAGTTCCATTCTTGTTTTAGGACGTCAGCTGTGTAAGAGTTCCTGTAAAGCAGTAGAGATTAATACTGTAATTATCTGACAATTTAGAGGGAAAACTAGGAATATAAAATGTAACTGGACAGAGCTTGACTGCATTTGCATGGCTGAAACTCCTTTTTATTTCTAACCTGGTTATTTGCAAAACAAGACAAAAATTTCTAACTATTATAAAGTCTGAGATTTTTATTTGTTCTTACTTTTCTTCCATCCTTCTGTCTCTGGAAGGGAACAATACATGGGGCAAATTAAATTCTTAAAGATTCAGTATCCTAACAGGTGCACTCGACAAGGACATCTCAGCAATCAGATGGGGTAATTATTAGGGAATTTTCATAGAGCTTTGAATGCAACTTCTGTGAAGCTGTGAAAAGGAGAGGAATCAAATGCATGCTAGGCAAAGGTTAGATGGTAAAACTACTTACCGTGGTACCTTCTTATACACAAAAACATGCATACGATGATGAATGGGCAACATAGACCCATGGATGCTGAAGCATAAATAATGTGCAATATCTTGTAGTTTCCAGATTCTTGGGACTCTTCTGAGATGCTAGTGGTATCTAAAATTGCATTAGCATGTATTAGCATAGAGAAATATTTGACTGGTGCTTTTTTTTTTTTTTTTTTTTAGTATTAGGTCTGTCTGATGCAACTGGCCTCTTAATATACTTAAACATTTTGTAACGTGGTACAGCATGCCATGAGATAACCTTATCTCCATGGGCATTCTGAGAAGTATGAAGATACTGGGAGGGAAAGTGCAATTGATGAATGATGCATGGCAGAAGGTTGGCAGTAGCAAAGAAAGGGTCAGAATTAGAGCACTGCTCTGAACTTCCAATATATTTTTTGCTATTGTAATTGTGAACAATAACCAACTGTGAGTAAAAACCATACTTCAGGCTATGTTAAAGTGATGGTATAGCATGATTCCTAACACTTTGTAAGTATAAGCCATATATCACTGGGATATTAAAGAACATGTTGGTGGTGTAGAGTATACCACCAGGAGATTATTTGATTGGCTTTGTCCCTTTTATGCCAAATGCTGGACAGTCCTAGCCTTGAAAACTATGACACTTAAGAGATTGTATTTTGTTCAAGTGGGAAGAAAGCAACTGTAGTTTAGCAATGATTTTAAATTTGTCTTGACTGCACAAAACACTCTAACCAGAAATTCATAGCAATACAGATTAGTTCCTTTCTCTTAAAGAGGAAATAAGAATCAGAACTTACTTTCTGGTGAAATTGTTGTAACATTTGCAGACCTTTCTGAAAGAGAAAAGCAAGACAGGGAAATGAAAGACAGGAAAATGTCAGACAACCAGGCTGTCCTCCAACTGTCTTTTTTTCCAACTGACATTTTTTTATTATCAAATAATCCACTAATGGCTGTTTGGTGTTGGCAGCTTTGGCTTTTTTCTTCCAGATCCTCCTGTTAGTTCTTTATTTTGTTCTTTCCTTTTGTTTCTATCCTACCATGAGGCAGGATAGTAAGTACCAGAACAACTGTGCTACTAGTCGAAGATGTCGGGAGAAGCCATCGTCCAGCATACACGAGCTTTTCCCGTACATGGCCCCCTTTTGTTTAAAAGGGTTCTTTCATAATACGTGGGCCTCGCCTTCTACAATAACCTTTATTCCATGGCTCTCACTGGAAAAGTTGTCCGCTATTGCTCAACAACGATAAAATCCGCTATCATTCTGGTGAACTGAGAAAACCTCCTGACTAAACACGCTGGACTTCCATTCTGCTTTGCCCTCCTTCAGCCGCATACATGTGGTCTGCTCTGTCCTGCACCACTGCATGACTGGCTCTTTCTTGCAGTAATGAACTGGGCAGTCCACAATCAAAGAGTTCCCAACATTAATTTTGTACTGGGAGTGTCTTTTAACTTGAATTTCAACTGGACAATTGGTGACATCAAGTCTCGGAAGAGAAGAAAAACGTTACAAAAATCACGGTGGTGGGGGTCTGCTACATACTCCCCATACCACTAATCACAGTTTCTTTTCTCTTTCATTACTCAAGACTTCCCTTGACTATTTGCAGCAGATCTGATCTCTATATGGGATGGTGATAGCACATAACATCAAGACTATTGGTTCTTTCATTTTTAGGAGGATTGTTAAAATGCACTTACTCCCTCTAATATGAATTTTTCCCTTTTCTCTATATCTTAGTCAAGTTAGAAATTTAATAGTTTAGAAAGAAAATATGTAAAATATATGTAGCAAGTTTTCCTGTGTCATCCTTCTCACCGACCTTTTCTGTTACTTTTAGGTATACTTCAGATTATTGTTTAGTTCACAATTCTTGTTAACTTGCAGAAGGCTTTCCTCTGGTAGAGTTTTTTACCATTGCAATATTGAAAAGAATTACATTTAATGCAAATATACCTTATATCTATTTTTTAATTTTTGTTATGTTTGGTTAAACTCGATGTTCAAGCTATGGTATGTCACCGTAACTCTGGGTCTTGGTATGGAATGTCCTGACCATTTATTAAAGATTCATGTTTCTTTGTGGTGTTTTATTTCTCTGGCTAAGTCAAAGTAACAAAAACTATGTGATACCCACATGCTCCCTACTTCCCTACCCCATCTTACAGTACAGTGCTTGTGCACTGAAGAGAGTGATTGCTCCCAAGTCCAGAGAAAGAAATCTCAAATATACCTGTATATTCTGGTTGATAGAGGGGAGCAGAATAAAAATGGTAAAGTATGTTGAAGGCAAGTTTTGTAGGGAGGAGAAATGTGTAGGGGAGGAAAGAGCAGCGTGGGGAGCAGAGGGGTCTCTGTCAGCAGCCAGTGCTGTTTCAAGGGACGGAGCCTCTAGGCCCCCGGGTCGCCAGTGCACGTAACTGCGACACCGCGCGCCTCACCTCCACCGTCAGCCAGGATTTCTTATGCAGGTAATAGAACAGTCCTTGTGAATACCTGGATAGTATATTCAAGAACTTGGGATGGCCAGATTAACAGTTTTCATTTATGACCTCTCATTTGCAAGCCTTTTCTCTACAAATCTCAGCCTAGTCCACACCATAAATAAATTGTAGAGCACTCGGTGATACTGAGTTTTGAGCATAAGTGTGTTCATAGCCTGCATTGTAGCAGAGCTAACGCTTTGCTGCTGTTGATTTTTCGCTTTACTCTCTTTAAGATGACTTTGGGAATGGGCATCTAAAAATTAGGTGGCACTCATCTGCCTCCAAACCTAATTCTTTACTATTATTCTCATTTTGCCCTGTCAAATGTACCTGATCTTGCTTGATAATGAGGAAGAGGCTATTCACTGTCAGGATGTTATCTGCAGCCACTGCAAGAAATTGTTGTCTCTGATATACCTCTGCCATGTGCAATAGAGAAACTCATCTGCTTACGGGATTTGGCATCCTGGGAAGTTTCTGCTTTGAGGGGTCCAAATCTGAAATCATCCTTGTATAACAACTTTCCCTTAGTCAGGATGGCTTTAAATGAGGATTGAAGTGGGCTGAGCGACAAAAGCACACAGGTAAGCAACTTGGACAGGGGCTTTAAAATTGCTCCCTGCAGAAGGAGCAAGTGGTGGAAATTCGATAATTTGTATGGAGATGAGAAAATGAACAAGGAGTACAATAGCTCTGGGTACAAACAATGTCTTTTTACTAATGAAAGAAGTCTGGATAAAAAACAAAGGAAACAACTAGAAGTCTTAATTCATGCAATATCTGTAAGAAGAGAAGGAAAGAGAGCAGCAGAATAAAAATGGCTGGGTTTGGCAAAGAAAGCTTTAGTAAGTTTGGAGACCTGGGAGATAAGAACTCATCAGATGTAAATACAAAGGAAAAGGATGCAAACAAACAGAGCTGGTGGTCCATCCAATAAATGATGAGACTAAAAACACTAAGCATCTACACCATTGTCAGTTGATTACCAGCAGCAAATTAGATTTACCAGATAAATTAGAGAAATTATTTGTAAAAAGGCAGGCTCAGTTCAAGAAGATATACAGGGGGCACGCAATAACCTTTGTGTTCTGCTCAGGACTGGTAAGTGTACCTAAGTCTTGTCCAGTCTTTTGCACTTCTTCAAGAAAGAAGGGGGGTAATGCTTGGAGTATCTCCGAGCTGGGAAGAAGGCAGCAAATACCATGAACATGATAAGAAGGCTATAAAGGAAAGCTTGAAATTCTTGGGGTTGTTTCACTTAAAGAAAAGCAATGAAAGGAAAGGGCATAATAAAATCATGTAAAGACATAAAAGAAGAATGAAGTAATCTGGGTTTTTTCATGTTTCTGTTATGTATGGAGAAAAATAATGGGCTAAAAGTGAAGTAAGGAAGGTTGATTACATAGTTTGAAAAACTTCCTAACTGTGAAAACAGTAGCACTGGAACTGGTTTCTGTAGAAGCTTGTAGAGGTTGGATCACTGGTGGCCCTGAGGACCACCCTACGCTGACTGTCAGGACAATGTAGCTGCATTTACCTTCTAACCTGTCAGTGTATGTAGTCATGTAGACAAGTTCATGGACACCGGGTCCATAAATGCATACTGAAAGGACTTGGGAAAGATGCTGGCATACACGCTGACGACCCCGATGCAACTGTTCCGTTGCTGGGGGGACAGGAGGGGAATGGGCCACAGAAAGCGGCCATGCTCATGTGCTCTCCCTGAACAGCCTTGCTTCTTGCTGCTGCCAGAGACAGAGCACTGGTCTTAGGTAGTATGGCATTTCTTATGTGGTCCCCACTGATGCACAAGATAGGCTCATAATCCACTTTCTGCCACAGCATTGCCTCTATAATAGGTCCTGATTCTAAATAAATCTGTGGTGTACAGGAAGAAATATTCTCCCAGGGACCATCCATCTGGATGCGGTAGCAATAGCAATATATTTAATCTAACATTTAACATATTATATGATATTTAATGTGAATAAAATAATTAACTGTAGTATTTAATATCTTAAATATATGTAATATATATATTTAATTGCAATTTATATGATGTGGCAAATATATTGCAATAGCAACAGCTCTAATGTGTAAAGCCTGGCCATGTTCACAAGGTCGCTTTAGGTGATAGGTCAGCATGCCCTGCCCAGTCATCCAGTCCCTTTTCTGCTCTCCTGAATAGGATCATTCTGAAAGACATACTTGTAGTTACGAAGCAGGATCACTTATCTTTCACTTAGACTCTTTCATCTCTGATCAAAAGAAAGCATGATTTGGGTTCAGGCAAGTAGGTCATATCTACTTTGGTCGCACCACAGTAGCAGCACATGGTTATCAATAGTCTGAAGATGGAAACTAAAAGCTCAAATTAGGAAGTAGAGGTTTCAGTTATTTAAGCAGTGATTGCCATAGAAGATAATGCTCAGAAAGTATCTATAAAGCTTCGACTGTGTCCTCATAGCAGCCTTCTTTCTGATATAATCCTATTTAACAGGCATTTCCAGAAGGATGTGCAGGTCTCTGCAGAATAGATATTTTCTAATATCCTTCATAGTTTTATCTTTTTCAAAATTCTCTTTTGGAAAAAAACAAAAACAAAACCACGAACAAACAAAAACCCAAAACAAAACCCAAAACTTTCCTAGAAGGTCCAAAAAGTCCAATTTCTCTCAACAATTTAAAACAGATTTCAGTGATACTGTCTCATTCAGCATTATTATTAACCAGGAGAAGGGCAGAAATTGTTGTACCTCTTTCATTCTTATATTTTTCCAGTGCAGAGGTGTCATGTTTTCCTTGATTTTGAATCATCCGGTACTTTTACAACAAAGTATACATCCCAGCCCACTGTCACTTTTGGAGGAATCACCTGATCAGCATTGAGCAAATTTTATACATCCAACAGCGTTCACCTGGGACAGGGTTAGTAATCCTCATGAATTCAGATGAACATTAGCTGTGTAGGTAGTTGAAAAGGAAAATGTCTTATCAATGTTAAATATTGCTTTAAATAAATGATTGTCTTGCACTGTTAACCTAGAGTGATGCTCAGTGGCAGAACCTCCCAGAGAGAGGGAACAGGGGCGATACTGGGTGCACAGGAAGTTTTGAATTGCCCTCCAGCCACACCCTGAGTGGGAATATAGAAATTTCCTGAGCAGAAGCCTTACTGAGATCTGAATATACTTCTAGAGTAGTTTTTGTGCAGCCCTTGCTCTGTAGGTGAAAAGCGTAAGCAATTCAAGTGCTTGCACTGATATCACAACAAGAAACTTCCCTCCATAAAACTTCCTGCACTACTACCAGTTAAGTCAGAAGGAGATACTGGATTTACTTGGTTACAATTTGTCGTTTGGTTGTTGTTTTTTTTTAAAAAAAAATCCACTGGTATTGATATTACTTGTATTACTTTTGCTCATACAGTATATTTTTAAGAGAGTTCAAATAAAATGCTAGTACGTGTCTCAGTCAGGTGAGCTCGAATAGCGCTTCTCCTTTTTTCCTAAGTGCCTGTGCCAACACGTGCCACAGGTTTGCTCCTTCGTCTTCTGGTGGTGTACGATCTCTTTTGGTGGTGATCGTTCACTTACTAGCATAATTCCAGTAGAATCAGGTCTCATTAAATTATGTTTCCAGACCAAAATTCTGACTCCAACAACCCTTGCTTTCTCCACAAGGTTACCTACGGAAGATGCCACCGACCTTTGGGAGCTGCACATGGGAAAACTTGCACTGCGCTTGCTACCCAGCCCGATAGTGCCACTGCCTGCCCGCGGTTTCGCAGCAGCGGAGCCCTCCCGTCCCACCCACCCTCGGGGTGCTTTCAGAGAGAACCTGGGTGGCACCAGCCCACGCACCCCTCTTGGCACTCACTTCGCCTCTGTCCCTGGCTGCTGCTGCAGCGCATAGTGTTTGGCAGCCTGCTGTAAATTAACCCCAGCGCACAGGTTCTCTTCCTCTTTTCCCTTAAAATAAGTGGGGATGGAGGTTGCTAGGTTTCACTTGGTCTTCCATTTCCTCTAGTTTATAGTGCTTCTTTCTTTCTTTCTTTCTTTCTTTCTTTCTTTCTTTCTTTCTTTCTTTCTTTCTTTCTTTCTTTCTTTCTTTCTTCCAGTGTAGCTATAGACTTAGAAGAAATTTAGCTTACTGAAAATTGATTTAATTTTCTTAGTTATCTTTTGTGGATCCCTTGGAAGAAGCCTGTGGGTTCTAGGTAAACACTGCTATTTTATTCAGTGAGGTAGGTTTGGTTTTTTTTTTTTTTCCCTGTCAGTCAAATAAGTCGATCTTTTGAACTTCCTAACCAGGAATTATATAAGCTACAGTTTGCCTTTCAGTGTGTGTGAGAATTTGTAGACTGTCTTCAGAGCATGCAAAAGGGTCTTCCTTTCAGAGGCTTTAAGCAATTAGACTTTAGGCTACCTTTAATTAATTTCTTTTTATTGTTATGAGACAATGCTTGGAGCATAAAAAATAATCACAACTGGTTTTGTATGTTTCTGTGACTTGTTAATGATGGTTGAATGACTTGGTCTTTAGGTTTTCAAATTTTTGCTAGGAAGAAACCTAGTCCTTGGTAAATGTTATTAGTCATAGATTTGGGGACCTTCTAGGACAATATCATCAGAAGAGATGAGTGAATGAGAGGTAAACATTTTTCTCAGGCTTTGGGAAAGTCTTAGTTTGTATTGTTTTGAACTTCAATAACTAAAAATCTGGGCTACAGAAAGCTTTTTCCTATAATCCAGCCTTTCTTTCTCTAGTAATTAAGTGTGTGAACTCATAATGAGCATGCCCTGAAATCTCTAATTAACCTTTCCTCTCTCCCAAATCCCACCTCACTTGGCAAGAAACTTTAAGTGGATAAAAAGCAGTGGAGAAAATTTGGGACTTTTTTATATAGAATAAAATGTTTAAGGCAAACATTTAAAACATCTTTCACAGACTTCCTGTAAAGGCCATTGGGCAGGAATAGGTGTCAGTGAAGATTTGGGATTAAATAACAATAAAAACCATAATACCCTAGAGAATGAGGGATATCTTTCTTTTTTTTTTTTTTTAACAGGGAAAAAAAATCAACACACCTGATAGTGAGAAAGAATCTTTTCTGTTCAGTGGTTGTCATTAAAAGACAAACACAAAATAAACTTCAGTTAATGAATAAGCACAAACATGTCTTGGCGGACTTTGCCTGTGATAGTGTATCTTAACTTTTTTCTATCTGCTGCCTCCTGTGGCTTATGAGAAGTCAATAGTAGAGATGCTGTCTGCCAATTATATTCTACAGGTGCAAGCACTTCTGAGACAAATTTAATTACTTGAAACCAGTTACAAGGTCTTATACCGAGTCTTAAGGTTTCAGTGTCATATATATGGGTGGTCATGATGAGTATCAGAATGTGCAGCTTTCGAGAAGGTAAAAGAATCTATATTGTACGAAAGCTTTATATATCAGCTTCTAACTTACACTCCTTGATAAGATCCAGATTGACTAAAAGTGTGTTTTCTTTTAGATGACTTGAGTGTGTTCCTGAACAGCCAGGCCCTATTGCACCGAGAATTGATTTGCACAGGTAAGGAAAATCTGTACAGTGTACTGCCAGGATAAAGATTTCAAACGAAAGCATGTATGCCATAACTTGTACATCAGGAAAATACCTATGACAATACTTTCTTTTATAAAAAACAATTTTGATTTTTTTTCTTGTTCTTATGTTCTAGAAAACATAGTCATCACATGACTCATTAAGCAAACAAAAGAGGTTTGATGGAGATGGCTTTCCATTTACCTAACTCAACCCATTAGTAGAAAAATAATAGCTAAAAATTGAGCCTTCTGATCTTTGAATTATAAATGGTGTCATTCACACCTGGTCATCTAAGAATTCAGAACAACTCCAGCAAACTAGAGCTTGTTAATTGAAACTTCTGAGAAATTTGGTTTCAAAAGGATTTATCTTTACTTTTGTTTTTCCCTCTCTCTTCTCTCTCTTTTTTTTTTTTTTTTTTTTTTTTAAAAGGCATGGGATAGAATACAAGTCATATGTATCATTCCCCAAAGCAGATAATGGCTAAGGTATAAAATGTCAATTATTCATGAAAAATAAATGTCTACAGTTAGTTTGGAATCCTACGTTTGGGTCTGCCTGTGAACACAGTGAAGCACTAGTCATGGTTTTTAACTCGGGGAAGTTTCTGATTAGGGCCATAGCACACAAACTACACCAGAAAGTGCATTGATTTGTTGGGGGTTCACATTTAACACTGAGATCTTTATGACTTGGATAATTTTAACAACAAAAAAGGAAACAGGCTGTGAGGAGAACTTATGGAAAAATATGCTCCCTCGTTGCATTTGGGTAAAGTGTATTTAGAAAGAGATGCATTTTGGAAGACGTATTGATACCTGGATAGGCCTTTTTCAGACTTCTCCCAGCTTCAGAGAAGGCTTTTCAAGCAATGATGTAAAATTTTATTTTAGTCATTTTACATATTTATATCACAATTTGGATTCTTCTAAAAATGTCACTTTGCCAATAGAAATTTAATTTTAGTCCCTTTCACTTAATTTTCCCCATGTCATCTTAAAGATACAGTAATGTACTTTTTCTGTTTCCTTGGTGTGCAATGAAGGATTTTCTGGGTTTCTTGTTGTTTTTCTGTCTTGTGTGTTTCTTTCTCAGTTGTTTCTTTTTTTTTTTTTTTTTCTCCTCCTTTCTGGCAATGGTAGTATTTGTAAAGCTGACCTGCTTGCTGAGGTAGCTGATGGAGAATTGCATCATCTTTTAACTATTCCTTGATGAAAGCTGTGTAAGTGCAGAAAACATGCCTTTATATTTTGACGGCTGAAACTTGAAGATGGAACGTTTCTGTTTAGCCGCGTGTTAGCACGCGCAGGCTGTCCCACCAGAAGATCTAACAGCAGGGTGCTACTCCAGACAAAAACCTGGGCACGTGTGCACGTGCTTAGGTCTTGGCCGCGGCTTCTTGGAGCGAGGGCAGGTTGGCTGGGGTTTATTTTCGTTGGGATGAAACGTTTAGTTTACTTTGTGTATGCTGTTCAACAACCATGCTTTGTGAGACTGGGTAGGAACAACCTGTGCTTTGCTGTTACAAAGGAGACAGGGTCTAACTGGACTAAAATTACTGGGCGGGGGCCGGGGGGGGGACGACACACAAGGTCATTGTGCTTGTGACTTATCAGGAACAAGCTTACCTCTCCTTCCCTAATTTAGAAAAGATTTGCTCATTGTTGACTTTGTATACGAAATCTGAGTGGTCAACTTTGTTTCTGTTAGGAATAAGGGAAACTTTGGGTAGACTTGCAACGTACAAAGTTTACATAAGTTGGCTTCAATTTTCAGCATGCTTCTCACCAAAATAAAAACCAAACAAGCTTGGAAAACTTATGGCTAAAATGTAAATACATTTAAAAAAATTTACATCATGGTTCAGCAGAGACTGACTTGCAAAATTTTTCTCTCTGTAATGCTCCTATAAACATGACTGTACTAATACAGGTTTACAGAAGGAAATAGTATTGTTCTCGGAGGATCCCACATAGCTTTGGTGTAGATCAAAGAATGAAACCTAGTAAAATAAATTCTGTGTAAACAAGATTCATGCGATAAGCAGCATGACAAAATTTACATTCTGTTTTTAAGACAGTATCTAGGAACCTGGCAGAAGAGTATGGAGGGTTTGTCCATGTGTTAATGAACTATACCGGATGATGCAGAGAAGTGACTGTGTGAGGGACTAACAACACAGGCAGTCTCAATGCAGTGAACAGAAACAGTAGCTAACTCTTAGAAGAAAAGAAGGTACTTCCATTTAGGGTATGAAGGAGCTTATCGGCTCTAGATACACTCCCTTCAGAATCAAGTTAGTTTATTAATTTCAAAATCAAATGTAAAGCAGTTCAGTGGCCTCCTTGAGCTCAGATCACACCCTGATTAAGAAACAGCTGCATCTAATTGATGTGGTAATTCATGTCTCTTAAGCCTAATATTTTGGTTTCTCTTCCCAGGCAGATGCTCTGCATGCTTGTTTAACCTTTCATTTTAGTATTAATAATGTGTTTTATTCATAAAAACAAGAAGTGTCAAAAGATGCTATCAACTTACGGAGTTAGTCACGCATGTCAGCTAAGCTTCACGTAGCCAATTCAATTTGTTTGTGTAATTTTAGCAGTGTCTTATAACAAATGTTTTTTTAATCAATTTATCTGTTGATAGATCTGAAATGTATTAACAGCAGCTGAGCTCATCCGTTGCAGCAGCTATGATCCTTTTTGTGTGACTGCCTTCCTTTCAATACTAACACTTACGTCTCCTGTATGATACTAGCAGGGAAGAACTTGAAACAAAATAATCTTGTTAAGCAAAACAAAATGAAAATAAGATTAGGAATATATTGGACACAGTGTAGTCCTCACATCAGTCCAAATTAGGAGAATCTCTCTATTTAAAAACTGTGGAGATTCAAAGTTGAAAATGGGATGACAATTAGATGGAGTTAAGCTAAACAAATTGAAGGTACGCTTATTTGGTAAGGATAATTTGACTGCAAACTGGATCTAGTTCAGAGCTAGCAGGATTCCCAGATTTTGAGCAGAGGCTTGAATGCTGCCAAACCCCTTGAAGGCAGAGCATTTGGCAGCAAAGAAAGATATATTTGGTCCCCAAATGCTAGAGTTCTGGTCTAGACAGGTACTGAATATTTCTCAATTGTTGTCATTATCATTCTCTTCAATGAAATTAGGAGTCTCTGATATGATAATAAAACAAGACACAGATTATTTCCAAGGCACACTAAACACTGCTTTGGTTTCTGTTCTCCCCCGGCAATGTTTAGTAATTACCAACAGGTTAAATTATAAGACCACATCTTACCATTAACTTGATAGTTGCTCTGAGCCAGCATTACTAGAAGGATGTACAGTAATATCCTTTTTATCAACATGACTGGAGGATCCTTCATTCTCTGGGCATGGTAGAGAGAAGACGTTCCCGTGGGCTTAAAAAGTGCAGTTCAGGTGGCCTCCTGCCAGGCTAACCCAGGTGCACATCTGAGCTGGTTCCCTCTTCTAGTTCTTCTGCCAAGACAGTGCAGAGAGGGGGAGGAAAGCAATGTCTCTGCAAAGATCTGATGGGCTGCGCAGTTGTCTGTCATCTCTTTTTTGTGTGGTTGAAACGTGAACTGCTTGATCATTTCAGAACTCCTCTGCAATTCAAGGCAAAACATCTTTCACGCTTTTCTGGCTCCCCTTACAGTGTAATAAACACAGCTGTGGATTTTTTTTTTTTTTTGAAAGCTGCTCCTGCAATTGAGGTTTTCATTTTACAAGCAGTGATATAGCAGAGACAAGGGATGCACAACAGTATTTTAAACTTGTTCGGTTCTTGTGTATTACTCTAATTCAAAATTAACAACTTAAGAAGCGGAACAAATTCACTATTCACAAGCTGGTAGATGTCAGAAACACGTGTCTGAATAGTCTTAATTTGCATTAGATGAATTTACAATAATCTGCACAATAAGAGATGATTGCTTCTACTATTTAGTCTTAGCATCCTCATAACACAGGGACAAGTAATTTGGGTTTGCATTTTGTGGGTTCTTTTTCAGTATGTCCTCGACACCTTTTTCCCCCTAAATATCTCTAGAATACTAAACCATTTAGCTGAACCTTTCCAAAAAAATTCCACCAATGGAGAGTTTCTTCATAAAGTTAGAACCACACTAAGGTTGAACAGGAACTTTGTATATAGCAATTATCACTTCTGCTTATAATGCAAATACAACAACCACAAAGAGAAACTAGGGAAGAAATTAATGCAGTTATGAAATCCTGTGTTAAAATGAGGAGGCTTAGGCTTGACATTAGGAAGCATTTCTTTACCAAGAGGGTGGTCAAACACTAGAACAGGTTTTCTAAAGAGGTGGTAGATGCCCCAAGCCTGTCAGTGTTTAAGAGGGCGTTTGGACAATGCCCTTAATGCCGTGCTCTAACTTGTGGTCAGGCAGTTGGACTAGAGGATGGTTGTAGGTGCCTTCCAACTGAACTCTTCTGTTCTAAATATTTCAAGATTTCTAGACAAAATATATGCATATTATGCTCTAATAAAAATCCAAATTATTTGGATTTTTTCAAAGTAATATTTTAGAGAAAAAAAGTTCAACAGCTTTCAAAAATTTTGTGGTTGGAAGAGTCCGGCTAAGTACGTGATGATCAGCAGAATCGCACTGATGTTTGTGAGAAACTGAAAAAGCCTTACAAAAATTACAAACTGGTCTAAAAGGCAAATATTTACAACAGAAAAGTCCTTGAGTATAACTGCACACACAGCATGCTTCCACTTGAAGCAAAATAGTAGTACCGCAGGTGGCATTTCTGTAGAGTGAAGACATCTAGTGGCTGAATCCACAGCTAGCTTGGACAGTAAAATTGGTCATTAAGGGATGCGTTTCCCTGCAGTGTAACTTCTGCTTGTGATGATGATGTTATCCTAAGCTTACGCTAGGAATTTAGTATTAGTAGTTGGTACTTAATCTCTGTATTCTTATTAGAAGAACTGTTTTGGGCTGAGTTCTTTGCTGCTGACTGAAGCTTTTTAATAAGACAAGTTTTTTGTCTGCTCTCTACAGTGTTTTGAGATTGGCTTTCTAGTGCAGAATTCCTAGCTGGTAACTCTGTGGAAGTATTTTGAACTGTAAGACAGTTACTGTCATACATGAGCCTTTCAGGAGAGGTGAGGTGGGTCAGAGTGGCAGGAAGGAGCACGTATTTCCTGTACTGCTCACAGTATGTGGCTTGTGAGGATTCTTTACTTTGTATTTTCAATAGTAAATATCTTGGACACTCATCTGTGTTTTTGGAGCCCTTTTTTTAAAAAAGGCTTTGGCAAATGTGACTTCCACTACTACTGCTGACATGTCATTATTTCCTTTATCTCCTTTCTGCTTAAAAGTAGGGGTTTTTAGTGGGTTTGTTGTTTTTGGTTTGGGTGTTTTGTTTTTGGTTTGGGTGGGTTTTTTTTGTTTTTTGGGTTTTTTTTGTTGGGGTGGGGTTTTTTTGAGAATCTGCTGGAAGATGGCAAAGAATCTGAATTGTTCCTGTTTTCTCATTAAGACTTTATTACCTCCTTGAGACATTCCTGGGAGCTTTTTTATTTTTGTGATACTATTAAGTTATAAATGAGTTCTTTTAGATCTCCAAACGGTAACTTATATTCCAATTTTTTGAGAAAATCAGTCCATGAATTTGAGACACTAAAATATTCTAGTTTTGCTTTAAAAGCATGTTTCAAAGGGTAGTAAATACTAAGTAAATATAAAACAACTATTTACCAAAGAAAGGAATGAGAGTCCTAATCTAAAACTGCATAACTAGGAGAGGAAGGAGCATATACACTTCACTCAAGATGAGATACCATTTGCAGATGGCAAAAAAAAGACGTCACTAGATGGCACTGATTTCCACTCTCTGCAGTAACTCAGTAACTTCTTTGCTACATGCAAATCAGACCTCAGCTGAATCCTAACAGATACCAGGTATTTAAAGAACTAAGAATTCAATGCAATCCAAACACAACAATTAGCACAGTTCCGTGTGCGTCGCATACCATTTTCAGGAAGGCGCTCAAAAAATGTAGATTAAAACTCGGATAGTCTTAAACACCTGAGGATTGTCGTTAACAGAAACTTTCTTCACTTGATTGAGTCAGCATTGTCATGTCTGCTGCTTCTTTACTGAATGCAAGTGGGGGGAAAAACCCACAACCTTATGTAATGTTCCTTCTGTTGCACCTCAGTTTGCCTTCTGGTAAGACTAGGTTGCGTGCTGGGGTTGCATTTTCCCCTCGTGCAGGTGGTTAGGCATTGGCCTCCAACCACGGAGAGAGATATGGCATTTAGATAGTAGGCTCCTGTAAGTCTGCTGAAATTACCTTCATTACACTACATGAAGAAGCTTTAGTATCTTCAGGGAACAGCAATAATTTAGTCTCCCACCCATCTCCTTGCCTGTCACCGGCGATCGTGCAGCTTGCAGCAGTACGTGCTGCCGCGTGAGCTACGAGTGGCCCCTGCAGCCTCTTCCCGTGTCTTACCACTGCGGCTCCCTGTTAAAGGAGGGATCCGTTATTTCATTTCTATGCAAGTCCTTTCCTTTTTTCACAATATGAGGTTCTCTGCCTCTCCCTGCTTTTTCCTAAGCAATTTCAGCTTAACGAGGCAAGCTAAGCTTTGTTAACAAACACACCTTGCACCAGGTTCTAAAGTGCAGCCTGAGCATGGGCCTGGACGCTCTCACAAGAGGTGTCAGCTCATTCAATATTGAGAAGGTTAAGAATCTGCTTGGGGTTTTGCTGTATATAAAACACGTCAGTTAGTCTAAGCATGGGTATTCTAGTTACTGGATTTGCCTTACAGTAATGACAGGCTTCAGAAATAAGGAGAGGGAGCAATTGAAAGCTAATTACAAAAGAATTAAGGGAAGGAGGTCTCACTGCAGTGAAATATAATACTGAATTTGGGAGCTATTCTGTACGCTGAAGGACAGATTAAAAAAACACTTGAGGCAAATCACTACTCAACCACCCCACCCCCTACCCCACTCCCCCCCCCCCCCAGAACCTCTAAAGCCCCTAATTATTTTTTCTTCCAGCTTTGAACAGAACCACTGAGTGATACTCTCTCTCCACTGCATTGCTGTATGCTACTTCTATTGGTTAGGAGGCAATGGAAGATTTCCTTATTTTCCTCAGGGACACAATAGTTCTTACTGAACAGATGGATCAGATAGGATGAAAAAGTAAAAGTATCCACTGAAAGATAGTAAAACTTCCTAATGAAAGTGTACTTTTAATGTATTCAGGGAGCACATATGAGAGTACTGGTCACTTCACAGCACTTCAGCAGTCCCCTGCTTTTATTCCCCTTCCTGTGCACTACTAGACAGGAGAAGACACAGAGAGCTAAGTACTTAGACACATCTAAAACTTCCATAAATTTAAATTGCTTGTGCTTGTTTGGCTCAGCTGCTTTTACTTGTGAGGTGTGCTATCTGCCTTGGAATTTGAAAGAGGTGGCCTCTATCACCAGAAGACCCACAAATTCTAAACCCCTTGTAGAAAAAGTGGTGGGATGCACAAAAAATAAAAAATATCCTTACCTGACTGAAGCAGAACTGCCACAGATTGTCCATCTGTTCACCAGTCTCTGCTGTCCAGCCTATGTAAATGACAAATGTCAAACCTAACTATCAGTATAAATGTGGCCTAAAAGCAGTTATGTGTACTTCATCCTACTGCATCTTGGATATGGGTTAAACTGTGTGATTCACTTAAAGTAAAATGTCATTGTAAGAATTTTGCATGGCCTAATTACTAAATTTTAAATATATACTTCACCTGACTCTGCATCTGCTTCCACACAAATCCTTACTGATACATCGGTTTTGCGAGTGTACAGACGCTGTTTCAAAGAGGAATTGTCCACACAGGAAGACTTTACAAAATGGTATGTTTATTTCTATTCTGCTTTTCCATTTGGTATAAAGGCAATAAAAAGTCATTTGATCTTAATACGCTGTGAACTGAAAATGAGAAAGTAATGATTAGTAAATTCATGAGTCAAGAGATTGCATGAGTTTATCATTGATCCACTGTGAGACGTCAAGCCAGGTAAGAATTCAGGAAAAGGAATGTGTAAAGAGTCAAACCTACACTTGATAATTTTGATGGGCTGATATAATTTGCTCAATTTTCATGAAGTCCTTAAGGGAGACAGAGATCAAACTGTGACTTTTTTGCAGATAGTTGGGAAAGACCTGATTCTTCCACATTGCAGAAGCCCTTCCTGAAAAGACCTTAAGTGTTAGGCAGCTGCAAGATCCTATACCTACAAATCATTTACTGCAATGTTAAAATGCTAACAATTATTTCACTTCGTGTTCACTTGCAAGAAGGCATAATTCGGGGAATTGCTGTCACCACAAGGAAAGTCACATACCTGACAGGAAATGGGTTCTGTGTAACTAGCCCTGAAACAGACTTCAGTGTGATTGTACAGATACATCAACAAACTGCTTCAACGTATAGTTTGGTATTTCCTTAAGCTAGAACAACAGCGTGTACATTCTTTAATTTTTCCTGTCACCATCCATTTCTACTACCTTGCATTATATGTGAACTACCGCATGTTCTTTAGCCGCTTTCTTGGCACAATAAGAGATCATGCATAAATTCTATGAAAAAGGAATTCCTTTATTTTTTAAAAAGGGACCATTTTTCCATTACCAAGTGAAAACTTTACAAAGTAAAGTACTTCTTTTCCAGTAATATTTTAATATAAAAACTTAAACCACTTACTCTGGTCTTACTCTTTTAACAGGAAGTCTTGTGGCATTGCAGGACCCAGGTATGTTCAGTCTCACTCTAATCACAAGTTCATCACTTGTTTAAATAAAATAATTTCTGTGGCCACTTACCATCAGCAAAACATCCTTACCACCAAACCAAAAATAAAGCATCTTCACTAGCCCAGAAGAGACTAAACTCTAACAGCATTATTACAATGAGAAGCTTTGTTAAAAAAAATTTATTTTGAAAGTTAGACACAACCTTAAAATTGTACAAAGACAACAAGCACTCAAATTACACAGAGTTAGCAGTGAGTACAATGTGAACACAACAACAGTAAGTCTTGCCTCTCTTTATATGTAAATATAAATGGAGATTATCCTTGCCAAACTTCCAGCTTTTTTTTTTAATTTTTATTGTTTTTTCCTGAAAACTACCTCATTATGCTGCCAAACCTAGCAGGGAGCATTTCACTGTTCATTTCAACAGAATTGCTAGAAGGGGCTCTGGCTAAAAATAGTCCTTCTATCATGAGAATATCCCATACTTTGCAGAACCAAGTTTCTCTCTCAATTGAAAAACAGCTTTCCCTTTCATTATGTTGAATGTTTCACCTCCTCTAGGGACCTGCTGAATCACAGGCTTCAAAATGCTTAAAAATATTAGAACTTGCTCACAGGTTTTTTCAAGAACATGCAAACTGAAACTAACATGGTGCATACATGTAAATAGTCACAAAACAGAGAATGTTCTTTTTTGTATTTTACTCTTGTTGCAAGAAAAGCACTTTGGAGTAATTTTAGCTGTGAGTTGGTTAAACTAATGTAAGTACATTGTCAGAGAAGAAAATATTTCTTTTTTTTTTTATATTACATTTAGAGTTTCAAATATATTAATAAAACCACCTGGCAAAAAGTATCCCATATAGCTTGTCCCTAAATATGTATGTAAAATGAAAAGCAAACATTACTACCATCCTCCTTTTACTTCTGAGAGTACTCTTTACAGGAAATACATGGAAAAATAATGCAGTGTTCTTGCAGAAAAAAGGAAAACCCCATGGAGACTGTTAAACAACTTAACTAATTCCTAGAACAGAGGCTGTGGTTATTACTCAGGTTTAGATATACCAGAAAACTTCCACTGTAAATCTTCTCTAAGATCAATAGCAATGAAATCAAGGTTATGCTTTATCCAACTACAGCCACACTGGCAAAATTATGCTCTGAACTTGACTGTTTGCAGGACTCTGTTCCAAGACCGAGTGGAACCATTTTTACTTATGAAGAAAATGAGTGTAACTGTCTTGTTGACAGTTATGTCCGTGGGTTATGTCCATGAATATAAACTTACTTATTCATTATTGTTTCTAGATCACCTGGAAGTGCTTTATTTTTCATTGTTTTACTCCATTATGACTATTTGTTGCAATGGATCAACATCTTGATTTTCATAAAGCTTGAAAAATGTTGAGGTGTTTTTTTGGGTTTGTTTGTATTTTTTTAACAAAAATATCCTATTATTAAAACATGAGTGTCCTGCAAACTGCTGTGCATTGGAATTAAGCCAGTTCCATTCAAAATTCTGATGATCATTTTTTTTGCTTCCAAATTGTTATGAGCTTGTAGCCTCACCAGGCTCATACCCTCTGCAGTAATTCTGCATAAAACATAAGTTGGTACTAGAATAATTATTGAAAATACTTAAAGAATTGTATTAATTCTGTAAATTGAGGCCCTGTACACAGAGTGCTTTATAAATAGAATAAACTTTTGAGAAACTAAGTGTTCTAGTATTGCTCTGCCTTATTGAAAATGACTGGTTTTCTTTTTTTAACAAAAGCTGTTGACATTGCTAATTTATTTTTATGTAAAACTGTGTAAGTGAAAGTAACTTGATTTTTTTTTTTTGTTTCCAGTTGTGCAAGAGCCTATTTAACATTACCATTAAGCTTTTCAAAATGTCTGTTAGTTTGCCAGTCAAGGGAAAAACATAGAATCCTATATAAAATGGTTATGGGGTGCAGCCTGTCAAATCCCGTATTAGCAAGAACTGCGCTAACTAGTTCAAATTCATACCTTTTGATCAGACCATCTTCTCTAGATGCTTTTGCTTAATGGAAGCCTGTTTTCTCAATACTCCATTGTTTTCTATTTTCTTCAATTCTAAGATAGCATTCATGAGGTTAAAAAAAAATTAAAAAAATTAAAGCAAGGATGTTGTTTCACTGTAAAGAAACAGCAGCTGCAAAAGAACACTTTCAATTATTGTTAGGACAGAAAAGGCTATTGGCAGTGTACCTTTCAGTTGGCTTAAGAAGATTTATAAAACAGTTCTAGCCCAAGGCAGTTCATGATCTTAAGCTAAACCCAAGCTTGTGCAATAGCAAATATTTTGGAAGGCATATTTTGATATCTAGGATGAGAGAAAAAAATTACTACTGTTATTTCTGTCTGAAGTTCTAAACCAGCAACCACTATCATTGACAGGATTGCTATGACTGCGTGGAGCCCCACTAGCTTCAATAGGGACCAAAGGCGCAGCAGTGTACCGAGTACTCGTATACTGGTACACGTGGATAGGCAGCCTTCTGCTCTTTAGCTTTGCCCATTTATTCCAACAGGTCTCACAGCAGAAGGCTACAAGACATGGTTGCAAGTAATACAAGTGCATTTCTGTAGGAGCTAATTGCACAAAAAACAGTTGTTACTAAGTATGTAAGTCTCTCTCAATCCAGCAAAAGAGACTGCTCTAAAAATAGCTAGGGAAATAGCTACAGAAACAAAATAAGCAGGTTTATTTGTCTCTTTTTAGCAATTACTTAGTATTGCTGCAAATATCTGCAATAAAAGAAATACTGAGAAACAGATACTGTGAAACTCTGCTGGGGAAGGGAAGCTGAGCAGAACAACTGGCTCCACCTGAGGGAGATAAAGCATGCTTACAGCATTGTGTCCACTGAGTGGAGGATTTCTGTACTGCTAGAAGATGCTTTGCACCTCCTTGAACCCAGAGTATCTCAAGGAAATCTAGAGCAGGCGTAAGTTGGTCATGTTCCAGCACTTTGCACAATGCTCCCTCATTCCATTCAAAAACTTTATATATCAAGCACTTACATCGAATGGACTATTTGGCATAATAATTTGGAATAGCTCAGTAATAGTTTACTAGATTTTGGAGAGGGTAATATTATTGAAATTCTTCAATTTCCCATTTTAGTTTTTGCTAGTCCAACAGATGTGGCCTCAGCACAGAGTAAGAAATACAGCCCAGGTCTGTAATTCCAGTATAGCTCCAAAGCACACATGCTTTCCTACTTGCGCTTACAGGTACTGAATAGCCTTTGCAGTAAGTATTTTGAAAACTATTTTAATCACTTTAACTCCTTTGCGTAAAAGGCTGAGGACAAGGCCAGAGATGTTGAGGACCTTCAGGGACAGATGGAGGAGCCTCTTCTGTGCACTGTCAAAAAGCTTTCTCAACTCCACAATTTAGTGCCTCTCACACCCTCAATTGAGATTTAGCATCCTTTATCCTGCTAGTAAGAAAAAGGGGTTAATCCTCTCTACTAAGATCTTGGTCCAGTATAAGTTTCACGTGCCAGCAGCTGTGCAGCAAGCCACACTCAGTTACTGATTTGTCTACTCAGCTTTCAAAGGTTGGCACTGAAACTGAAGTGGACATGTTAAATTATGACAATGAAACGGTGATTTTAAAACAGCAGGCGTGGTAAACCTGCAGAACTCCCAGCTTTATGAGAATAGTGGAGTTCAGAGGTCAATACCAGAGACCAGCTATTTAAGCTAGATAATGAATACATCCATAGTTGCACCAAATAGGATGAGAGCATTCTAGAAGAAAAATGTTTTGTTTTAGAACATGAACTGAACTTGAATAGGAATCTGCAATAATCCTCCCCCAACAGAGCAGTTGTATTTTAACTAACCACTCTACAGGTTCTTGCATTTCAAACGTGCAGCGCTTCTTCTTGGTCACTCACGGACAGGATACTGGACAAAGCAATCCACTGACATGATTAACAATCCCTATCACATCATCTTTCTTGTATATTTAGATGCACAGTTTAGGCAAGCGAGGTCCTCCATCCGAGTGCCTTTTTCTTAGCGTCACTGAACATACATAAGGTGTATGCCAGGTATGTTCCCTACGTTCATCATGAGTTCTACATCAATGTAGCTCTGAAGTCTACAGCAGGGTTAGCAACAGTCTGTGGCATACCATTAAGTTCACAAATAGATTGTCATTTCTACAATAATACAAAATAGCTGTAAAACCAATATGTAACACTGTATATATGCATGAATATAAAAATAAACCACACCATCAATATGTAAAACTTCACAACAATGATGAAAACAGTTTTCTTCTCAACGGTCTTCAGTATTGATGAGTTGGTTCTCATTGTCATACCCATCAGGCAGGTATGCTTTCCTTAGCTGGTCTGATTTAGGTATTGAACTGCCATTCTTGACGTAGCGGGACAGGAAGGCTCGCACAGATGGATGATCAGCCTTCTCAAGTGGAATATTAGCTTCCAGGCACATTTTCACAAAGTCCTGGATGACGCTGGTTTTCTCTGTCTGGGCAGTACTGTTGCACTGAAGGGAGGCAGTCAGAGTCCTTTGCTTCTTCCTGACGTTCTGTTCTTCAAACTCTGCCTTTCGCTTTGTGTGTGTTTTAGACTTGAGGTGGTCATTGATCGCAGACTTGCGAACGTGATTCAGAACCACATTGCAGGAAGTACAGAAGAGTTTTCCTCCATCTTCGTGCAGCTCACTGCCAAACTCAGTTACGCGATCCTGAGGAGTGACATACAAAGCAGTCTTCGAGCGGTTACGTGACGGAGCGGACTTCACTCCAAATCGTTCCATTGTTGCCTTCAATACACTTTACCTGAAAGATGGGGGGTGGGGGGGGAAATTACTGTTAAAGCGTGCTAATGATTTCAACCAAATAGTTCTGGATGCAGTCTATTCACTATCTAATATAGTGCTTCTTGACATCTAAAAGATAATTACATGCAACATACATGTGTGAAACTATTATCGAAAGGTTCTTCATCTTGAAGTCCAAACAACTTAGGAGACCAAAGTTCCTCACAGGTCAGAGCAAAATACTTTTTAGTTTCTACAACTACAAAGCTCAACAGAACCCTCAAAACTCAATCTGTTCATCACTGAAAGTCAAATAGAAAGGTTTTACTGTTTTTCTTGAAGAGTTTTTATCCTTTATACCTTAGGGTAAAGAGTGCTTTCTTCTTAGTAATATTTGACAGTTTCTTAGTTATGTTGAGTCAGTATTTTTCTGTTTACTTCCTGAAAATGTGTATTAGATCTGTTAGGAAAAACTTACTTGTCCAAATATCAGGCAAGGCGGCCATTACTGTCACTTACAAAAACCAGTAAAAAACCCCAACAAAACCAAACCTGAGCTTTGTCAGCACTCATTTGAGAACACCCTTCACTTTTACCCCAGCTCAAGCCACAACCATTAGATTGAACCTTAACTCAGAGTCAAAAGCAAATCAGCAAGTGATTTTTGTTGTTGCAACTAGAGGCTGGTGAAACAGCCCAATGTGAACAGAAAAATGCATGCATTTCCATGCAAAACAAGAATCTGTATTTTCAAAGGCAACAACTTCTCTGAGGAAGATAACTGATAATTAAGAGCTGGACATTTCTCACATCACTCTAAATTACACTATGTTACCGAATCAGGCAATAACTTAGTCAAGTGTAGTAAAATCAAAACAGGACCTATTTCTTTGTTGTTGTCGAGAAACAGAGTAGCTGGTGTAAATCTCAGCCAAGATAATTTAAGTCCTTTTCAAAGTAATGTTGAAGAAATAGCTCTGTTCAGGTTTGAGGTTTTCTGAGCAAAATGACCATTCATTACATCAATTACCCACTTCGTTATCAAAAAAGGGCAACAGGTGTTTATTAAAAAAAGCATATGTTGGCAAATACTTTGAGGAAATATAATAGGTTGTCTGAGCATTTACTTATGGGTATGAATGAAGAATTTTGTATTGGCTGTGCTTACATGGCATACTGAGAGATTGGAATACCTCTGGATATATTATTCTCTGTACTTATTTTGTTACACATACAGAGTTTGCTGTTGCAACATTTTAAAAGATCTGCCTTTAAAAGACCAGAATTCTCAAACTAATTACAAGTTCAGCTTGTCCCACTCTAAGGACTGGAGTTTCTGCTGTCCAGAAGGCTTTTTGCTTGGTCTGGAAATAGAGAAAAGGAACAGAAAATTCAGTCTTCAAAATTATTTTTTCTTAAACCATTGCTACACTAAGATATGACAACCTTTTGGAAAAAAAAGAGACAAAGATCTTGCTATTAGCTAATTTCCTAGTTTATTTTTTGCACGGTCTCTTACTCTCCAGAACTCTAAGTCTTGACTGATACTGCACAACACTACAGACTAAGATAAACAATCTTTTTTTAATTTTTTTTTTGTTGCTTTATGCAATTTATCCCCATGAGTTTCCTAAGTAACTGTCTCCTGAAATCCAGCGGAAAACAAGTCTTAACCTAACATAAAGTTGTTGCTTAGGTTCTGAAATGTCAAAAGAAATCCCCTACCAAACTAGGTGTTTGTCCTTATGCTTTATCAAGATCCGTAGGAATTCTGTGAGCAGTACAACTACTCAAACACAGCATTTTTGGTGTGGTTTGTTGGGTGTTTTTTTTCCTCAAGTTTTGGCATGGATTCTTTGATGCCTACTAATGCCTGAACTACTTCTGGGTTGCCAAGTGCAGGGGAAGGTGTGCGTGCAGGTAAGGCATCCAGGACAGACCCTCCGTTACAGTTCCAATCGAGGCGAGCTTTTCCGCAGCGGCGGGAGCCCTGGGGAAGGCGGAGGAGCATGCCTCGGCTAGAAAGCGTCACCGGAGACAGAACCGTTCAAGGTGTGCAGGGGACCGCTTGGCGAGCCCGGGGAGGGTTTCAGGTGAGGAGGAAAACAAGGCTGGATTTCCAACCGCCAAACAGGTTTCGCTGTTCCCCTCGCTGTGATCGGGAGCCAGAACTCGATGCATTTATTCCCTGGGGTTTGGTCACCGGATCGACGGCGCCATTTAACCCCTGAGGGCCTCTGAGAAGCGGCGAGGTCCACGCCCCGTCGGCCGCCTCTCTCCCTCCCTCGGCCCGGCCCGCGGTGGCGGCAGCAAACCCACCACGGGCCTCGCCGCCCCTCCCGCGGCGGCAGACAGGTGCGGTCCCTCCCGCCCCGGCCCCGCCGCCCCGCCCCGCTCCTTCCCCCGCCCGGCTCGGCGGGTGTTTCCATGACAGAGCCGGGAGGCGCCGTCGCCTTCGCAGGCGCCGGCGGCCCCGGGACCCCGCAGGCGGCGCAGCGCGGCCCCGGGCGGGCCCTGCCGAGGCAGCGCCGCCCGCCGCGCCGCACCCCGCCGGCCCCCGCCCGCCCCCTGCCGGGCGCCGTTACCCGCTCCGGCCGCGCGGCCTCCCCACGCCCCGCCGACGGGCGCTGCGCTGCCACCGCCGCCGCCGCGCCGCCGCTCCTCCGCTGGGCCCCACGCCGCGGGCCGGACGCGCCCCTCCGCCGACGGGTGCCGCGCTGCCAGCGCCGCGCTGCAGCCAGACGGACCTACCCACCCTGGCGGCCGCGGTAGGCGGGACCTAGCAACCCGCCTAGCAACCGCCGCGCCCGCCCGCCGCCCGTCTCTTGCTCGCCGCCACAGAGCGGCCGAAGGGGAGAAACCCCTCAGTGATTGGTTACCCCTGGCCCAGGCAAGCGGAGATGGATGGCACTGCTGGCCAATTAGAAGTGGGGGGCGGATGTAAGTGCCGTGATGGAAACTTGCTCAGGCCAGTCAGAATGAGCGAGGGCGATGGTGGCGTCTAGCGGACGGGGGCTTTGGCCAGTCGTCGGCGGGAGGCTGCGGAGGGAAGTGTAACAGACGGGACGAGCAGCCAATGGCAAGGAGGGGACAAAGTAACGAAGAGACTTTTTGTCCAATCGAAGAACGGTTCGGCGGGGCCGGGTGGAAAGGAGGAACCAGAGGTCAGAAGTCATCAGCGAGTTCTCTCGTGGTTGGCCGTTGATCGGCACGGCGGCTGGCCCAATAGGAGCGCGGCGGGTGGGCGTGGCCGGACGTGAGGCGGCGGGAAGGGGGGCGCCCCTTCCGGCGTGGCGGGGTGGGGGCAGGGGGGTGCTCGGTACGCGCAGGGCGGCCGGAGCAGCATGGCGGAAGACGAGAGCGATCAGGAGTCGGAGCGGCTCAGTGAGGAGCTGGAGGCGCTGGTGACGCCGGGCCTCCCCGCCGGCCTGCCGGCCCTCCTCAACAGCCAGTATTACTGCCGCCGCTTCTGCCAGGTGAGTGCCGCCCCGCCCCCCCGGCCCGCTCCTCGCCCCTCCCCCCCGCGGGCGGGGGTGGGGCGCGGCGGCGCTCGGGGTCCCCCTGTTCCCTCGGGGTGGCGGGGGACACTGCGGGGCCGGGGCTGACGCCCCTCTGCGGGCCTGGGGTCAGTGCCCGGGGCAGGGCTGGGGGGTTAGCGGGGAAGGGGGCCCGGCCCGCTCCGCTCCGCTGCGCTCTCGGGTCTTGAGATGGAGAAGGGGAACGGAGGCGACGCCTGTCCTGCTGCGGGGGACAGCCGGGGTTCTGGCGCTCGGTGCCCTCGGCTCGGCCCGGGGGGAGGGTGGAGGCCGGGCGCGGGGCCGGGCTGGGGCTGGCAGGGAGGCTTGTGTGGGGGAGGGGAGGGAAGGCGCCTCCCGGCCGGAGGGGCGAGAGAGGGCGAGGAAGAGCCGGGGGCGTCGGAGGGCGGCGGGACCCCGCCGCTGCGGGGAGTTTTTGCTGCTTCTGGGCCCGGCGAACTGGGACACGTGTGGTCGTGGTGGTGTCGCGGTGGTGCTGCGGGCAAAACAATTCCGGGTGGCTCTGCCTGGGCTGGGGAGTGGGGGGGGGCGGGCGGGCGGGAGGGAGGGCCTCGGAACCGGTTCCCGTAACGGTGGCTAAACTAGACCAGGGTATTTTTTTTTTCCTTTGAAAAACAGCGTTTCTTCATGCGGGTCCGGAATTCTTGTGTTCTTTCCAACCTCTTCATGTATGCCTTGCAAAGTAACAAGCAACAACAGGTTGCTTTTCCTAGTTGCTTTCATCAGCAGGTGTTGATGAAGCATTAGTTATGCTGGGTATATTTCAGCTACACTACTTGCTGTTTTCAGCAACACAATCTAGAGGTTTTTTTGTATGGAATTACTTCATTTCATCAACTTCCTGGCTGCTTAACTCACCACTATGATTGTTTTCTTCCATTTAAATAAAGGCGTTTTTACGTTCTTATTTTATTCTTCCTGTTTTAGCATTCGATAAAACATCTATTTGAAATATTATTTACTGTAAGATGTGTTTAAAATCAACACGGGTAGCATACTGCTTAATAAATCCACAGGTTGCTTTTTGGTTTTATCAATCCTTTTATATTTTCTTTTGTTTTATGATTTCTCTAAACTTAGTTTATGTGAAAAAAATTGTGAAGCCCGTAGAAGGAGAAGTGTTTTTTGCAAGTATGGAGTAAACTACAATTGTAAGAAATCACAACCATATTTGATTAAGTTGGCAGGTTGGAAAGACATTTGCTTCTCCTGAACACTGAGAGTTTTATTGTAAAATTTTCTAACTTTCATGCTTGCTGTGTGTTGAATTTGTTGTATGAAGGAGGAAGTGTAGGCAGGGTGATCGCTTCATATAGTAAGGCCAATTCTGTTTTCCAGATGAAGCTAGGAATTAGTAGGGAACAGAAGAGGACAAGACCAGGGAAGGAATTTTCCTATAAAATAGTTATATCACAGTTGTTAATGGTAGAGTAGCTAAATAACTTGACCTTGACTTCTCCTGCAGTTTCTTTTGTGTAGAAAGATTGCCAAGCCCTCTCCCCTACTTTGTTTTGTTTTGCTTGAGTTTATGAACTCTCAGAACATGGGCAGCCAATGTTCTGAGTATATAAAAGCCTCTGTTTATTTTCTCTTAAATTTTCTTTTTAACAATGCATAGTTTAAATAATCCTGATGAAAGTGAGTTAATATATTAACACTTTGTCTCCAGGGATTTTTTTTTTGTTGTTTAAATTTGGCCTGGTGTGATCAGCAGTCATGTGCTCAGTCAAAATATAGTCTTCCATGTTTTGTTTAAGCATGTTTTTTAGTAATGGATTCTTCTACTGATTTAAGTATATAAATGCAAGATCTTAACTGGTGTAGTGTACTGGTATAAAAAGCTAGTAGCTGTGTGACATTTGTGGTTTGACAATAAATGAAGTTGTGTGTGCTGCACATTAGCTCACTTACCCTCATCAGATTGGTGGTGGTGTAATTATACTGGTCTATATATACCTGTACATACAGAGGGCTGATAGACCCTCAGCCTATTTAATAAGTGATGAAGCATATTTATATTTTTTCTTCAGAAAGTATCATGGTCACCTCTTTCTCATAACATTTGTTGTAAAACAAAACTTATTTAAATACTGTGTTGCTTTATTAGATTTAACTTCTGTTTTTTTCATGCCCAGATATGTCTGTCTTTAGTGCAGTCTTTCCCTTTGGCTCTAGTTTTTGTCAGAGCCTGTTGCTTTGTACTTTTCTATGTAGATCTTCTGAAGGTCATATTTGGCTGTTGTGCAGATCAAGCCCCTCCACCTCATTCCACTTTGCACTGATAACACAATTTTGCTTGTCTTAATGGTTATTTGGCACTTCTAAATGTCCTGGTTTGTCTCCTATGTTCAACTTTCAACACAAAAACAGGGACAGCAGTTGTAGAAATAGTTGCTTAGCGATAATACCATGAGTTTAAACTACCCAAAAGAAACATTTTTATTTTCAGAATAACAGCCTCTTAAAATACATGGCTGTGCTTCAATCATAGTGATGAAGCTTGGTGTCAGCTGAAAATAATATTGTTTAGATTGCTTCTAGTTGTGCTACTGTGTGAAGTATGCGCACATCCACACCTCAGTATGAGCTACAGGAAAAATGAAGTGAGGTGCAAAGCCTTTTTGGTCTGTAGAGCCACTTTCTGTAGATAGAAGCAAGGACCTCTTGGACTGATCTTGAGGAGTAAGAGGGTGGCTTAGACCTTGAAAAGCATTGGCATGCACGTCTTTAATCCTTGAAATATATTAGAAAGGTAAAATATTGCCATAAACAACTAGGTTCGGTACTCTTGAGGCTTGGAGTATTGCAGCTGAACTTCAGTTTCAGGTAGTAGGTTAAGTAACAGTTACAAAAGATGACTGGATTATCAGAGCGTTTCCCTTAAATATATGAGTAATCACAATTTAATGATACAAGATGAAGACAGAATGTGGAGTCTCTAAACCCACATGTAGTTTCTGGGATCTGTTTTCGTATTGCAGCTGTGCATGGTCATACAGAGCCATTATAGCCTAAATCTTCTAAGGCAAAGTCAAATAAAATGTCTTCTCAGATTGTTATTTGAGATTGATGGGGAAAACATGGGGAAAACAAAAATCAAGATTTCCATCATTGGAAATAGAGACAGTTGGAAGATAAGTGCCTGGCTTATGCATCTTGTCAGCTGTTTCTGTTACTTTCTAAAAACTGCTGACCTGGCATTTCTTCCTGTTTGTGAAGTTTGCTGTGTATTGAAACCACTTACACGTTGGGAGAAGTAACTCTACTGTTCCCAACTTTGACAAGCTAAAGAACAAGGTGTCTGTAACTACTTTGTAGGTTTAAAGAAATTTGAAAGGTGCTACCAAAGAGAACCCCCCTTAGTCTAAAAGTTTGGAAGAGCTTCATCGGTTTCAACTTACGTTATGCAGAATTTGAAATTCTTTCATGAGATTTCTCAGGGACCAGAGCCATTGAGAGGTTCCCGTGTGAGTGAAATACAAATGATGGGCAGAGAAAATAACATAGGTGGTTGCTTTTTGGTATCAGGGTGGAGGGAGTGCTTTTATAATTACAAGGATGAATTTCCAAATTTACTTGATTTGAAAACAGACCTTAACAGCAAGCTGGAAAATGGATATAGCTTACTTTGTTGCACTTGAAGTGGGTGTAGTTTTATCATCTAGTTTGAAATTTTCTCTTTAGAACCTTTTCTCATAACATTAAGTACTATGAAAATATTACAAGTTACTCCTAGCATTTCTGTAGTTGTCCACATGGCTGCATAACTGTACTAGATGTTATTTTATGTTGTTCAGTACTGTCTGAAATGACCACAAAGTGAATCTGATCTAAAGTAACAAGGTAATACTGTGAGTGCTAAACACTACTCAATCTGCTCTTACTGTGGCATCAGCTTGTGGCCTTCCAGTATGATCTGACTTCCCAAAATAAAGATTACCTAGTATGCTTACATTAACTGGTGGTACCTTGAGTCACTGCTAGAAAAATAATTCTTGGGTTTATAAACTTGAAAGCTAAGAAGTAAAGTTTAGTAAGGCACGAGAGAAGATACGAGTTTCCTGGATTTATTTTACTTGATTAAAAAAAAAGAGAGTCTATGACTCAACTGTTGTCTGTCTTGTTTTATGGGGATGAAGGCTGAAAAACATAGATATCTTTGAATGTTTGTTCTTCTGATTTTGAGATTAATACATTTTCACACTTTTTGTGATGTGCTTAAATTTGAAAGTACTTGTTTTTGACTTTGACTTTCAACAGTTGGTGTTGCTTTTATATTTGATACAAAAAAACCCCCAACAAACTTTAGATTATGCCACACTTTTATTTTACTACTTTTTGGACTTTTGGGATCCATGTTTGGTCTCCATACATTGTTTTAAAGTTTAGCTACAGAAATCTTGCTCACATGAGTACTAGTACTGGAAAGCGATCTCTTCAATTTCTTTGAAGCTTGTTTCTCTGAGGAGGTATAATTTGTAATTTTTAACCACCCATTTTCTCTTGTAATGATGTTCTAGGGGTTTTCTGTAGCTTCCTGAATAAATATGATTTATATTTGTTAATGGCTCAAATTTTGAGAGCACTGTTGAAAGTCATATTTAACTTAACTGATGTTTTTCAGGTTGTTTTTAAATGTGTGACATTGCTAGTTACATGAAAGCTTGTAAAGGGCAAACCATACATTGCAGTAACTAAATTTACCTGTGTATCAAAAATACCATAACTACTTGAAACTGTTAAATTTAAAAATTAACCCTGTTGTTGTGTTCTGGGTCTTTTTTCCTTGCTTGACTGGTGAGAACAAGCATATTCAATTTACTAGTTAGCAGTTTAGAATTGTGCTGCTTGAGATTCAAGTGAAGTTCAGGTTTAAAAGGAAATCCTTACAAAATAGCTGGGGCAAGCACCAGATCTTGTTTACTGCCAAGCCGAATGCCAAAAATAGTTCAGATCTATTGAGGATTACCTGCCTGCAAAGGAGGGTGTCCTGGGTTAGGTGGTGGTACTCTTTTCTTTGACACTTGATGAGAAACCTGATAAGCCACTATCACGCAAGACTGGTATCTGTAGTGCATTTGACTGTTTTCAGTCAGCTTTTTGGGAGAATTCACAATAGTAGTTGATTTGCAACCTCTTTATGTGTAGATCAGTAGGCTGAAGGAGTCAGTCTTCAATGCTCTTGTCTTTAACAGTATAAAGTCTTTTCTTATTCACATACTCATTTCTCTCTATGTCTGGCTTCTCAGTTTTTGTGCCTGCTGTCCTTTTAGGTTTACCCTGAGAAATTATCTCATTGTTTTAAAAGTGGAATTAAGGAGTTAGGAAACATTGCATGACTGTACAAATACATTGTATACTTTGCTTGATCTTTGTAATGTTTTTCTCCCTCCACTTCTTTGGAACTTTTCTGTTTCACACTCTCAAACTTCTTGATATTGCTACTTCTCCAGTTTTTAATGCCTTGTCTCAAAGTTCAGCTTTTGTATGAAAATAAGCTTATGAGTTTTTCTTGGAAAAATATATCAAGATTATAACTTATAAAAGAGTTGCAGATTTTTATATGTAAAAAGAAGGATGTCCATTGAGTGATGCTTCCATAGCATAGTCTGTCTGATAGCCTTGCTATGTGGGCTTTTTCAAGTTGGAAATGGCATGCTTCTGGCAGTAGTGTCCTGGTTTTGGCCGAGGTAGTTAATTTTCTTTCTAGCAGCTGGTATAGTGCTGTGTTTTGGAGTTAGGATGAGAATAATGTTGATAATACAATGATGCTTTAGTTGTTGCTAGGTAGTTGTAGTGCCTACACTAAGAGTCAAGGACTTTTCAGCTTCTCATGCCCTGCCAGGTACACCAGAAGGTGGGAGAGCACAGCCAGGACAGCTGACCCAGACTGGCCAAAGGGATATTCCGTACTATAGAACATAATGCTCCAGATATACCTGGAGAAGCTAGCTGGGAGGCGGGGTCACTGCTCAGAAAAAGATTGAGCATTGGGTGGTTGTTTTTTTTCCTTTGGCATGCGGTGGCATCAGTGGCATTGTCGTCTTCCTTTGTTATCCTATTAAACTGTCTTTATTTCAACTCACAAGGGGTTTTTTCCATTTTTCCTTCCTCCCAGGGAGGAAGGAGTGATTGAGTGGCTGCGTGATGGCTAGTTACCGGCTGGGGTTAAACTATGACAGTCCTTTTTGATGTCCAGTGTGGGGCTTGGAAGGGTTGAGATAATGACTGATCTGACCAGAGCATGTTAAAACAAATTTGTCATAAGCATTTATTAATTTAATCATCACTGGTCCTCTGGTCACAATGTTGTTTTATTTGTTCTAAGAATTGTTTCATGTGACTTGCTGTATATACTGGTTATCAGTGTTTGTGTGGTTTGTCACCTCTGGGTGTTGGATTAAGGTTATCACTCTGCTATATTTGGTGTACTACTGGCTTATGATAAAATCATTGATAGTCAGACCAGTTTGGTATCTGTATTCAGTGGCATTGGAGCGACAGCTTCATCTCCGTACTTCAGGAGCCATTTGTCGGAAGCTATTAATAATTATACTTTTTACTTTTTCTCCTTGAAGAGCCAATATGTGGGGGAGACACCTTCTTTCACCTTCTTCTCCAGGTGAATTACAATAGCTCTTGAGAATGTTTAATATCCTTGGGATGTTCAGACCAGCATGTTTCTATTGCCTAGGTCTCCTGAACATGCTTCAGGTCTCATTTAGGGTTAAACAACTATTTAAGAATATGACCCAGAGATCAACCCCTGCTTACAGGCACTGTGGCTACTCCAACCCCGATGATAAGCACTGCAGCTGAACCAGAGACCAAACCTGTGCCGGTATCAGTTGCTCCTGTACATAAGAAAGTCAACTCATTTAGTAAAGGATGACAAAACAGGGCCATCACAAGAATGGGAGGAGGAAGAGACAGAACCAGAGATAACCACCTGATCCCTGTCCCCGAGTGAGCTACAAGATATGTGAAAAGATTTCAGTTGTCAGTTAGGTGAACAACTTGTCACCTGGCTGCTCCAGTGCTGGGATAGTGGGACCAGTAGCCTGGAATTAGAGGGTAGGGAAGCCAAGCAGCTGGGATCCCTGTCCAGGGAAGGTGGCATTGGCAAGGCGATTCGGAAAAAGACATAAGCCCTCAGCCTCTGGATCTGACTTCTTTCAAGTGTGAGGGAAAAGTATCCCATCAGTGAAGATGATGTATGTCATCCAGGCAAATGGACCACCATGGAGAGAGGTATCCAGTACCTGAGGGAATTAGCCATGCAGGAGATGGATTATTATGACCTGGACAACGCGCAGTTACCCACAGATCCTGCTAAGTCCAGTGTATCCGACCCATGTGGCAGAGGTTCGTACAGAGCACACCACTGGCATATGCTAAATCATTAACAGTAATGGACTGGGAAGATGAAGAGTCACCGGCAGTGGATGAAGTGGCTGGCTGATTCTGGTAGTATGAAGAAAATCTTTCTGCCTCCCTACGGGCCTGTGTCTTGGCTGTGGAAAGACTGAAAAATCTGAAAACCTGTTCGAGAAACTGTCCTAGGAGGTTGGGCAACTCAAACAGGATATGTCCTATTCCCTGCTTGTATGGACTGTTATCTCAGCTGTGAGGATCAAGGGTTCTTCTGCTCCAGAGAGAGGATATAGAGGGTGCATACGACGAGGCACCCTGTGGTTTTACCTGTGTGACCACAGAGGACATGAGGAAGTGGGATGGAAAAGGTACTTCGACCCTAGAGGCACGAGTATAGGATCTGCGGGGCAAAACAATTTCAAATGGTGGTTCTTCCAGGAAAATTGCTGCTCCAGTCTTCAATGGACAGTTCCCTAGACAGAGTAGGAGGATTGATCTTACTTCTGATCTTACAGAAGGAGCTTCTGATTCATATTTACAAGAAGTGAGTAACAAGGATGAGACTTGAATCCACGTGTGCCACACGAACTTATTCATCAGTAATGAATACTATGAGCAGGACTAGAGGGTCCCTGTCTCCAGCCAGATGGAGGAGAAGGACCACCAGATTTACTGGACCGTGTGGATCTGCTGGCCTGGCACATCAGACCCCAGGAGTATGAGGCTCTAAGCGGACACTGGTGCACAGTGTACCCTAATGCCATCAAGCTATGAAGGGGCAGAACCCATTTATATTTCTGGAGTGACAGGGGGATCCCAACAGTTGACTGTACTGGAGGCTGAAGTGAGTCTAACTGGGAATGAGTGGGAAAAGCCCCCCACTGTGACTGGCCCAGAGGCTCTGTGCATCCTCGATGTAGACTACCTCAGTTGAGAGTATTTCAAGGACCCAAAAGGGTACCAGTGGGCTTTTGGCATAGCTGCCTTGGGGTTGGAGGAAACTGAACAGCTGTCTACCTTGCTTACTCTCTCGGAGGACCTTTCTGTTGTGGGGTTGCTGAGGGTCGAAGAACAACAGGTGCCAATCGCTACCCCAGTGGTGCACTGATGGCAATATCGCATCAAGTGAGACTCCCTGTTTCCCATCCATAAGCTGATTTGTCAACTAGAGAGCCAGGGAGTGATCAGCAGAACCTGCTCACCCTTTAACAGTCCCACATGGCCAGCGCAGAAATCCAATGGAGAGTGGAGACTGACAGTTGACTATCGTGGCCTGAATGAAGTCACGCTGCTCATGAGTGCTGCTGTGCCAGGTGTGCTGGAACTTCAATACGAATTAGAGTCAAAGGCAGCCAGGCAGTACACCACAGTCAATATGGTGAATGTATTTTTCTCAACCTCTTTGGTGGCAGAGTGCAGGCCACAGTTTGCTTTCACTTGGAGGAGCATCCAATGCACCTGGAACTGACTGCCCCAGGGGTGGAAACAGCCCCACCATTTGCCGTGGAGTGATCCAGACTGCACTGGAACAGGGTGAAGCTCCAGAGCACCTGGAGTACCTTGATGACATCATCGTATGGGTCAGCCTAGCAGAAGTCATCTCTGAGAAAGGGAAGTCCAAATCCTTCTGAAAGCTGTTTTCACCATACAACAAGGTAAGGTCAAGGGACCTGCACAGGAGATCTAGTTTTTAGGAATAAAATGGCAAGATGGGCATCGTCAGATCCCAGTGGATGTGATTAACAAAATAGCAGCCGTGTCTCCCCCAACAAGCAAAAAGGAAACTCAAGCTTTCTTAGGCGTTGTGGGCTTCTGGAGGATGCATCTTCCATATGACAGTCTGATCGTAAGCCCTGTCTACCAGGTGACCTGGAAGCAGAACGATTTCAAGTGGGGCCCTGAGCAACGACAAGCCTTTGAACAAATTAAACGGGAAATAGTTCATGCAGTAGCCCTTGGGCCAGTCTGAGCAGGACCAGATGTAAAAAATGTGCTGTATGCTGCAGCCGGGAAGAGTGGCCCTACCTGGAGTCTCTGGCAGAAAGCACCAGGGGAGACTTGAGGTCAACCCCTGGGGTTTTGGAGTCGGGGATAGCGAGGATCCGAGGCTGCTACGCTCCAACTTAAAAAGAGATACTGGGAGCCTATGAAGGGGTTTAAGCCATTTTGGAAGTGGTTGGTACTGAAGCCCAGCTCCCTCTGGCACCCTGACTGCTGGTGCTGGGCTGGGTGTTCAAAGGGAGGGCCCCCTCTACACACCATACAGCTGATACTACGTGGAGTAAGTGGGTCGCACTGATCACACAGCGGGCTCAAATAGGAAACCCCAGTCATCCAGGAATTCTGGAAGTGATCATGGACTGGCCGGAAGGCAAAGATTTTGGAATGTCACCAGCGGAGGAGGTGACACGTGCTGAAGAGGCCCCACTGCCTAATAAACTGCCAGAAAATGAGAAGCACTGTGCCCTGCTCACTGATGAGCCCTGTCACATTGTGGGAAAGCATCGGAGGTGGAAGGCCGCTGTATGGAGTCCTACACGATGAGTTGCAGAAGGAGAAGGTGCATCGAGCCAGTTTGTAGAGGTGAAAGCCATCCAGCTGGCTTTAGACATTGCCGAAAGAGAAAAGTGTCCGGTGCTCTGTCTCCATACTGACTCATGGATGGTGGCCGATGCCCTGTGGGGGTGGTTGCATCAACGGGAGCAGAGCAACTGGCAGCGCAGAGGCAAACCCATGTGGGCTGCCCCACTGTGGCAAGACATTGCTGCCTGGCTAGAGAAGCTGGTTGTAGAAGTATGTCATGTAGATGCCCACCTACCCAAGAGTCAGGCCAGTGACGAACATCAGAACAACCAGCAGGTGGATCAGGCTGCTAGGTTGAAGTGGCTTAGGTAGATCTGGACTGGCAACATAAGGGTGAATTATATGTAGTTTGGTGGACCTATGACACCTCAGACCATCAAGGGAGAGATGGAACATGTAGATGGGCTCGTGATCGAGGGGTGGTCTTGACCATGGATGCTATTGCACAGGTCATCCATGAATGTGAAACATGCTGCAGTTGAGCAAGTCAAGCGGTTAAAGCCTCTGTGGTATGTAGGATGATGGCTGAAATATAAATATGGGGAGGCATGGCAGATTGATTACATCACATTCCCACAAACCCACCAAGGCAAGCACTATGTGCTTACAATGGTGGAAGCCACCACCGGATGGCTGGAAACATATCCTGTGCCCTATGCCACTGCCTGGAACGCAATCCTGGGCCTTGAAAAGCAAGTCCTGTGGCGACATGGCACCCCAGAAAGAATTGAGTCAGACAATGAGACTTATTTCTGGAACAACCTCATAGACACCTGGGCCAAAGAGCATGGCATTGAGGGGCTGTGTCACATCCCCTGCCATGCACCAGTCTCCAGGAAAATCAAAAGGTACAATGGACGGCTAAAGACTACACTGAGAGCAATGGGTGGTGGGACTGTCAAACATCAGGACACACATTTAGCAAAGGCCACCTGGTTAGTTAACTCCAGGGTGTATACCAATTGAGCTGGCCCCGCCCAATCACAATTTCCATGTACTGTAGAAGGGGAAAAGTGCCTGTAGTTCACATGAAGAATATGTTAGGGAAGACAGTCTGGGTTAGCCCTACCTCAGGCAAAGGCAAACCCATCCCACAGGATTGCTTTTGCTCAAGGACCTGGGGGCACTTGGTGGGTGATGCGGAAGGATGGGGAAGTCCAATGTGTACCTCAAGGGGATTTGATTTTGGGTGAGAATAGCCAATGATTTAAATTGTATGATATTAATTGCTACATAATACTGCATGTCATCACTACTATGATTGCTGTATGCCATGAAAATGGTATTACAGTAAAAATCACCCAGACTAATGAAGGATGAACTTTGATGAAACTGAGCAAGGTGCAGAGGTGATGAAACCAGACCTGACTTCAGCAACCGGTGCCCAGCAACTTCCTTGAAATCGACATCTTCAATGCGCAGACTGTGAGCATGGACCATGCCAGATAGACCAGCAGTGAGCTCCGGATGCAGCATGCAACAATCCCAGTAGCACACACCATCTCTCCTGTCCTGAGAGACTGTTACAGCAGGTGGAGCCCAAAAGTCACGGACTAAATGAACTCAGAGGACATTTTAGAGGGATCGTCCATAGGCTAAGGGGATGATATCTGTGTGTAAATATAAAAAAATAGGAGAAGTGATGGTGACTAATTGGAATGTATTGGGAAGTACAGGACCTGGTCATGATGTACATGGTATGGGGTAAGGGGTGGACACTGTCCTGGTTTTGGCTGAGATAGAGTTAATTTTCTTTCTAGTAGCTGGTGTAGTGCTGTGTTTTGGGGTTAGGATGAGAATAATGTTGATAACACACTGATGGTTTTAGTTGTTGCTAGGTAGTTGTAGTGCCTACACTAAAAGTCAAGGACTCTTCAGCTCCTCACGCCCTGCCAGGTGCACCAGCAACTGGGAGAGCACAGCCAGGACAGCCGGCTCAGGCTGGCCAAAGGGATATTCCCTGCCATACAGATCTGTGCTCCGGATATAACTGGGGAAGCGAGCTAGGAAGTGGGATTGCTGCTTGGATTAGGCTGGGTATAGGACTGTTTTATTTTCCTTTCGCATGTGGTGAGCAGTTGTATTTGTGCCTCACTTGTATTAATAGTGTTGTTGTTGTTATACTTTTCCTTTGTTATCCTGTTAAACTGTCTTTATCTCAACCTTCGATTTGTTTTCTGTTCTCCACCTCATCCCTTTGGTGGGAGGGAAGGGGTGATTGAGTGGCTGCATGGTGGCTAGCTACTGGCTGGGCTTAAACCACAAGTAGGTAGTGCAAAAATCAGAAAGTTAAGTCATTTTGAGTAGCAGTTTTTCAGATGAGGGAAAGAAGTAATTGTACTTTTTACTTGAAATGCATCATAAGTTGTGTTTTATTAATATCACTGGTGATCCAGACATGCATTCATGTGTGTTTTCACAAGGTTGGTAGTTACCTCTTCCATATAGAATCAAAACAGTTCCTTAAATTAGTTGAGTTTAACTTGGGGGGGGAGGGGGGCACACTAATCAAATGGTGAGAGGAATATGACTTCAGTATAAATATTTATCTTTGTCATAAAATCTTGCACAGGCACATTTACTACAGTGCTACAAGTAGCCAAAACTGCTTTTCTAGAATTAATACAGAGTTTTGACTGCTGTACAAGTGACAGACTGTAAATATGTATCAAAACTGTCTCTTTGGGTAGCTGAAGGTAATGGGTATATGGAACCCAGTCTTACTGTTCTTGCCTCAACCAGGCTGAGGAAATGGATGAGATTTTGTTGATTAAGGGTGAGAGGAAGCATTTAGCTGTAAGGGTAGAGCTTTGGCAGAAACTTGTCTCATAGGATGTGTCATGCTGCTGCTGGGTGATGGTTTTTTCTTTTTCCAGAAGTGTGATTATGTTTGGTTACTCCTTATATAATATTCACATGTGAATTGCAGTAAAACCATTGCTTACATGCCTTTTTCCTTTTTTTAAAAATTAAACTATATAAAACCATGTTAAAGGTGTATCTGTTAAGTAACGTTTTATGTTATCTTAAAATTTTAAGGCCTTTTCTACTCTGTTTGGATAATGGAATCCTTTTTTGCAAGGACACAGTTAGCTTGTTTGTTTGTAGAAACAACAAAATGCTCATCATCCACTAAATACGTTAAAAAGACAGTAAGAAAGGTGCAATTATTTCTTCTGCTGTTTTCAGGTAGAGTAAATTTAGTGTTACTCAAGTTTTCTTCTAGAACTTTGGTATCCAAGCTGCTCTGGTACTTTTGCTGAACAGGTAACCCTGGTAGGTGTTGCTTTTAATTATGGTCTTTAATTTTTCAGGAACCTAATTTTTTTAAGCATGTCCCTTTTTTGCTTGGTATTTTAAATCCTTTTGGGTCATTCTATTCTGTGACAACCACTATATTTGCTTATTATAACAAATGACAACTACTGTATTTGCTAACTAGCTTTCTTTTTCTGAAGACTATAAACAGAAGTACTCACAGAACTGTTGTGGTTTTAATCCTTTAGTGACTTCCTTTACTGTGAAACCTCACAAAAAGTTGTGAGAGTAGCTTCACTTATAATCCTAATCATGACAAAACTTTAAAATTGGTGGGATCTATTTCTTTTTAGTTTCTTTTTTTTTTTGTTGTTGCAGGAAGAGACAGGAAAAGCTGTAGCAACTTCAGGCCTAGCGCTGTATAAAACATTTGTTTCTTGTGTCTTATGTATTTGCAAATCTAGTTATGTGCAATGTTATTTCTCTTAAGTGTTCGGAACATAGGCACACCACTTTATATGTGTATTTAATCACTTAAAATATATGTGTGTATTTAATCAGTTAAAACATAACATTGCAGGAAAAAATACTATTTTACGTTGGTTCAGGTCTTTCATTGCTACCTTGTCATTTTCGGGGTTAGCTGCTTTAGCTGTCTTACAGGAGTCTCCTATAAGACTGACAAGTCTGATAAGTCTGGTCTTGATTTTGCACTTTATATGACACATGTGAATCATGGATTTTCCACTGAGTTACTCAAATATATTAAAGAACGGGAAGGTAGTGTATTGCTGTGGGAGAAAGGTGGAGCTGAGTTGAAGGGGGGTGTCAGAAAGGTGCTTCAGCCTCCCTTTCAATATCTGTATCTGTGCTGAATGAGAAAGGGAAGACAAAAGGCCCTACAGTCTTTTCATCAATGGTAGTAATTTAAAAAGTAAAGACAGCCTGGGGAATGATGCATGGAGAGAATTTAAGTATATAAAAATTGCACCCTAACAGAATTTTTGAAGTAGTTGTTGCGGAAAGTCACATAAAAACGTCACCTCCCTTGTTTTCTGCACTGTGTATTGGAGAAGGAACAGGACACGTTACTTTGACAACATTATGTGCTTATTATTTGGCTGACTTCATTATATTGAAATTAGTGTGGTTGTTAAAAATATGCTGATAAATACAAACTTTAAATAAAGCATTTAGGACTCAGCATAATCTATCTGATTTTCTGAAGTGCTCTGATGACATAACTTCACAGCATGAAGGTGAACATATGCATGTCCTTCGAGTTTTGTTTTCCTTGAAAAATGTCAGAAGTGGTAAAGTTTTTTTTTGGGGGGGGTGGTTGTTTGCTTTCGGGGGTCTTTTTGGTATAAACCCTTACCTATGTTCTGGTTTACAGTCCTGTTTCAAAGCATGGCATGTTGAATATTTTGAACAAAAAAAGGTGTTAGTTTCTGTTCTAGAAAAAGCTATTCCATGAGATCACTTAAAAACAGATATTAAAGTACATAGAATTGTAAAACAAACATACGTTATTCCCTCTCTGCCTGTTCCATATAGAATGTATGTGGAATGTGGTTTGGAATTTATTTCATACTTAGTTCAGCTTTTTCTCTCCCTGCCTGCCCCCATCTCTTACTGATGATTGTTGCAAGTGCTGAGAATTGACCAATTTTAGACTTTTTTTTTTTCTTCCCCTGGGACTGACAAATGCATGGTGACAGGTATCCCTACTCAGAAAAAAAGTGTACTATTTATATTCTTCCTGACCAATTTGGGGTGGGGAGGCTGTTGCTGTGAATGTTTTGTGGATACATTTGAGTGGTGGACTAACTGCCTAACAAAGGCAACGTTGCTGTTGTGGTGTCTTCCTTTCTGTGCTGCCTCTGGTGCTTCTGTGGCAGGGTGGCAGACCAGCTCAGAGAGCTGAACATTTTGTGATGATACTGGTTTGTTTTTTTTTTTCTTGGTAGCATAAAGTGCTAACTGTAAAGAACTGTACAAAGGATTTATGACAGTGAACGATTAAATTCAGCGCAGACAAGTGTGCAGTGGTACTTGGGGAACAAAACAATCCAAACATGTAATATGATGGCCTTCAAACTAACAGTTACCACCCAAGAGCAAGACTGTGTTGTTACGGTAGATGTTTTAATGAAAAATCACCTCAGTGCTCATCACAATGGCCTTTCTTGGCAAATTGAATATTAGGAGGGTAATAAGATAAAACAAAGCAGAGCGTTAACTACTCAAAACCATAGCACATCCCCTCGTCTATGAAATTACATGCTGGTTTGCTATCTCCCATTCCTATCTCAAAAGAGAATACAGAAGATCTAAAAAAAGCTTTGAAGGAAGGCAAGAAATGCTAAGTAGCAAAATAAATTTCACATAAAGATCAATGAAGCTAACTAGGACACTTTAGGTTGTGAAGAAATAACAAGTGCAGGAGGAGACACCAAACAAGATTGGCAAACAGGATCAAAATAAATTATAGGAGGTAGTTCTTCACACCGTGTGCAATTAAGCTGTGGAGCTCCTTACTAAAGGGATGCTGTGGCTACTGGGTTGCTATGAGTTGAAAGAGGCTGTGTGAGCTGAAAAAGATATCCACCAGAAGTTACTAACTACAGTAAATTAGCTGAACTGAAAATAGTTAGGGACAAGTTACTGTATTTGCTCATCTCACTCTGGTTAGGCATATACAAGCTTGTGATAAGATTCTGGTCCTAATGTCAGTGTATTGCTTCTGCAAATAATCAGCATTCAAAGGCTCATTCTGACAATAGTAGTTAGACACTGTAGTCTCTGAAAGGTGCAGTCCTACTGCCCACACTTTATAAAGGCCTATACGTTCCTACTAATTGCCCTTGCTGCACCTACAACACTCATCTGAACCCAAAGCAAACTAGGTCAGGAACTAACTGGCAAAGCACAGCCTCCTCTCCCAAAAAAAGCCACCAGTCACTGTCAGCATCAGCTGAAAGAAGTGTGAGGCAGGACTATTTTGTAAAGTGTTTATTCTTCCTCGTGAGAGGATGAGTATTTATCTACGTCTGCTAATTCTCTTCCAGTTGACCTAGATATTTGCTACATTAGCTAACAGATTTCAAACAGGAATTATTAAAATAAATTTGGTGGAAAGTCAAAATTTACTTATGAAATATGAATCAGTCTCAGCTGTTGGTGAGGAGAAAAAGTTATCGGTCCCATCATCAGTAACTGCTTTGCTTTGGAGCAGCTATAACCAAACTATCAGAAATGGGACACTGGCCGGTTCATGTTGCAGAGCCTTAAACAAAGTTAGGCATACAGCTTTGGAACTAAAACTGTAGGCTGCTTAACTTGACTTCTAGAGTCCTTTATTTAGTTCACGGGAATTAGACATATCTAAGTGGGATTCACAGACTTTTAAGTAAAAAAGAAATCGTGAAGAGGGATGTATCTGATTTTTGGTTTAGTCTATGCTTTATTGGCCAGCCTGGCTCTTGAGATAGGTGGCCAGGTGTAACTAGGATTGGCATTTCATAGATTCCTTGAAGCCAGTTACTTGTCTCTTCTATATGCTATGGAGTGCTTTACTTTCTCTTTACAACGTGGCTGATGGCGTTGTGTTTCCCCTTCTACTTCTGACTTTCTCAGGATGTAGGAGATCTCAGTTAGGTTTCCTCAGCTGGAGAAGAGTGACCTAGGCCCTGAAGTGCACCTAGTCTACTCTTCTGCTTATGTTGAAGCCGTGCTGTTATGATGAAAAAAAATAAGGCAAGAGTAAGTGAGCAAAGGAACCTGACTGTAGTGCAGTGAGATAAGTTAAGTGCCAGAGCGTGGAAGAAATACAGTGTTCAGACTCTGCTTAGAATGCTAAGTCTGAGTCACATCTTAGCTGTTGATTAAAGAAGGAGAGACAACCTAAAGCCCTTGGCCGCCGACTTTCTGGGGGACTGCAGCATAACAGCTAGTCTCTCACAGAATTGGTGGGTGCCTTTACAGACATCTGTTTTATTGCTGTGCTTTGTGCTGAACTCAGTGCTGTGTGTTTTATACGTGAAGCGCTCTAAATGCACTGGGCCTTTCAGAGGATTTCAGTGTAGGGATACCCATGTAGTAATACCCAGATGGTTATTGAGCTTCCCAGTGTTGGCATAGAAATTTGCGTTTATTAATACAAACAAGATTGACTAGATGACCAGGCAAGGATTTTTCTCTATTAAAACACCTATTTCTCTATAAAATAGTGATGCAGTTCCATAATTGTAGATCTGGGCATAACTAGCCTTAGTTCCATCATATAAATAAAGGCCAAATTCACTTACTTGATCAGGTAAGACAGAGTGAGTCTATGTTTGTGCCTTTCTCTGCTGACATGTAGATTAGAAGAGCATGGGCTGGTGGTTCCCCTCTTTGAAAGTTTTAGAATGGAATGTCTGGATATTGTTATAGACTCTAATTTGTATCCTCTTGCAAAATAAAAACTTGTATTTAAATGCAGAGTGTAATATCTACTGTGATATGTAAGAAGAAAAGATTTCCTGCCTTACCCTCTGAAAAGAATAGTTGAAGGTCTTTTGTGGTACATCTTTGGTATATAACATTTCTATTTATTTTTTTGGTTTAGTGACACAAAATGGTCAGTTCTTTTGGTTACAAACCCTACTTCTGAGGGAGAAAGAGGGGAGATAAAGCAGATACGGTATTAGCTACGTATTATTTCTGACTAGAGTGTTTTACATTGTAATATGTATTTCAATTTTTTTTGTCATCAGGTTGTTGAAGACTATGCTGGAAGATGGCAGGTTCCTTTGCCTCAGCTTCAGGTGCTTCAGACAGCGCTCTGTTGTTTCACATCTGCCTGTGTATCATTCCCAGCTGAATGTGAGCACGTACAATATGTATTGAGTAGCCTAGCTTTGTAAGTACATCTTTTTTGGTTTTTATTACTTCCTTTACAATATAAGCTGTTTATGTTACTTTTATAATAGCGATAGGGTCTTAGAGATCCTCAGAGCTTTTAAGAGTGGTTTTGTCAGGTGACTGAGCTATGTGGAACCAAGAATTGCTAACTGAGGATACAAACATTAGAATTTAGTCTAGTCTTTTTATGTCCTTGTTAAATATTCAAATTGGGTATTAGTGTTGTGTCATAAGGTTTTTCTGGCAAAATGAATAATCTGAAGCAATAGGTAATCACCATACAGACTCCTTTTTGGAAAATCTTATTTTGGAGTATTTGAAGACCAACCTTTGACAGCATGTAATTGTAAATAAAAGTTATCTGGAGTCTTTGCTGTTCTACCTGTAGTGATATAATAAGTATTTAATATAAATTTCTTGTAGTGTTTAAGAAATGAGTTAATTTTAAAATTGATTTTTATGTTTGAGTCATCAAAATGCTTATGGGAATGACTTATTATACATTTAACTGACCAAAAGTTACATTCAACTTAACAAAGAACTGCAGAATGTTTGGTCATAAATCTTGCTATATTCTCAATTTTCTTGATGCATTAGTGGTTTTCCCACATGAAGCCTGAAAGTATCAGGGTAATAATGATCAGTACATAAGTAAAAGTCCCATTTTTTTTTTCTTGCTCTAAAAACCTCCTTTTCAGGTCTCAAAACCTCAATGTTGAATGAAAGGAAAAAAAAATAAAAATCTTTAAGCGAGTTAGATACATTTAGCCAAGATGCGATGTATTTGATCTTCTCGCAGCAGATGGAGACAAAAACCTAAAAGCTAACTTTATTGCAAGTTTGGTTTGAGTAAATCAGATTTATTTGTCCAGCTGGTTAAACTGCTTTCTTGTTGAGCAGTGCTTTCAAATACAGCTTGATATTTTTGTTTGGAATTTTGCGTGGAAATGTCTTGCTCCCACCTCTAGTTAGCAGAAGTGAATGCTCTCCTAGTCTTCCTCTCTTAGTTTACACGGTCAGGAGAACTGGGTTGATTATCATTTCTACTGTTCTTGAGCTATCAGTACTAATTACATAGAAGTCGAGGCTTTATTCTATACACTTACAGAGTATCTGCTATCTGTAAGTGCTGGTGAAACTTTACCAGAGAGATACACTGTTTTGTGTGTGTGTGAAACTATTTGACATGGGACTATTTATGGAATCAGAAGATCACTATTTTTAAAACTGGAATGCTCAGGTATTGGAGAATGACTAGCAGTTGCACCAAAACATGGTGACTTTTTTTTTTCCCCACTAGTTCTTAGGAGAAAACAAAAAACAAACCTCAAAGTTCAAACCACACTTTTATATATTTTTAAATATCAAAGCTTGGGAGGAAAAAAGGTAGAAATGCAGGTATTTGTTGTATGTAGGGTGGTCACTTCCTGATAATCTAGAAGAGATTTTCTTCCATTCTAAAATGCCAGTTTGTTTCTTCTGACTCTGCCTGACTGGCATAGTTTTGCATGTGATACCATAGAGGAATCCTGGGACTTAATAGTTGCAGTTACCTGGGAAACCTTGCTCGAACCTCTTTTTTGCAAAATTTGGCATATATTAAGTCTTAGTTCTTGGAGACCAAAAATCTGCCTGACTGTATTGTCATACTTGAGTAAGATTTCCTTGGTAACCAGACAATAAACTATTAACAGTAGTGACTGTTGCATTTCCTATATTTATTAGCCTTGCTATTCATCACAAATGAGGCAGCACCTGTATTACCATTCATATCAGGGTTTTTTAATAATGGTGCCAGCATACTAGTGTTCTTGGGCAATCTTCTGATGCCACTAATGTCAAAGTAGTGATAAGATAAATATGGAACCACCATTATTATAAAGAAATGAATGTAAATGTGGACGTGCAATGCTGCAGACTGTAAGAGAACAGCTCCAACCTGGAATTGAGTATAGTAATTTTAATTGGAGACTGGTGATGAGGAAACATATTTTGATAGCTTTCTTTATTACTCAGTGTGTAGAGCGGGTGCATTGATACAGAATCACAGAATGGTAGGAGTTGGAAGGGACCTCTGCAGATCATCTAGTCCAACCCCTCTGATAAAGCAGGTTTACCTAGAACAGGTTGCACAGGATAGAGAAGACGACTGTAGCTTACACTTGTTCACTATTAATTTCCAGGTTTTACTTATTTATTTATTTATTTTGTCAAGCTGGTATTCTCTTTAAATCAGTCAAAGCAAAAAAAAAAAAAAAAGGATGCATGCATCATTTGCTATAACTTGTTTTGTCTTACTATTTAAGTTCCAGTTTGGCTGCTTTCCAGATCATGACATGACTCATGCCTGACCTTTCCTGAGAGTCAAGTATGCTGCAAAATGTTGTTTATCAACATGAAATGAGATAATGTTTTTCAGAACAAAGTACTTATTTGGGTACTGGGTAGTTTTTTTTTCCCCATCCATATTTGGGTTAAGATTCAAGGACCTATTCTGGAGCAAAATTCTGTCATTGAACATAATGAATGTGTAGCTTAAATTTTCTAGGTCTGTTTTTGGCATAGCTTATTGCTGGTTAGCATAAAAAATACTGCAGCATAATCTAAAGGAAACCTAAGTTTATGATACTTTTGCGTTATTCCCATACAAAACTTCATTTTGTTTTGGTGAATATTAAGATCTTTTAATGCACAGTATTTCTGAAAATAGTATTGAAAGGAAAAAATGCCTTAAGTCTGCTTTTTAAACTCTTTTGAATTAACTTTATTAGAAACAAAACATTTTGAGGTTTAGGAATACTTTGGGTGTTAACTTTAAATACAGTCAAGTTTGACTTCAAATTTGGGGATAACCGCAGTGAATTTAAATGTTTTGCAGAAGACCTCCTTGTCCAGTTGTTCATGAAAATCCACCTTTTCTTTTAAAAAATGTTGCAACAAAAGACTAAATATAGTAGCCAGGAAAGAAATTGCCATCAGCATGATCTTGAGTCAAAAACCTGTAGATTGGAAGAGCACTGGAACCTTTTCCAGGAGTCATCTTCTACCTTCTCCATCTCTTCCTTCTGTCTTTCCCTGTTCATTTGGAAAAAATGTCTAGAATAATCTTAAAGAAAAATACTCATTTTTTCTTGAGACCAGAGCCTTTGCTGTTGAGTCCTATTTCTAAAGCGCCCTAGATGCACAGTTTTTCTTTCAGTACTCCTTCAATCCTGCTATCAAGATTGTTTGTCTCAGTCACTGTATTAAATAAAATGCTAGACAAGTATTTTATGACGATGGAAAACATGGAGGCCACAAGTCAGTTTGAATCTAGGCTGCAGTTGAAAGGATCAGTCCTGCCTCCTCCGTTATCTGCCTCCTCTTTTGAGGTAACACTCAATTCACTGTGAATTTATGTTGCTGCACGTAGACCTGATTTACTTAAACTTGGTGATGGCAAAATTGAAGTTTTATCAATTCATTTAAATGCCACACAGAAGATGAACGTAGTTCCATTTGCATATTTGCACACAAGCTCTCCCTTTGAAAATAATCTTTAAAGGCTTTTATTTGGAAATATGAAATTAATAGCACCTTTAAACCTCCATCTTCATAGAGACACTTCAGTGGGCGTTATGGCAAGACAGGCTGAAATGGAATAAAATGTGTTAGTAGAAAGTGCTTATCATACTTGAAAATATGAATTGTTAGGAATCTGCATTCATGTGAAGTTACTATTCCTTGAATGCAACTCCTTATATACCGTGCATACTATAGTAATTTTACAGTTGTCCTCTTCATTCCTCAAAATGGCTGCATATCTTGACATGCTTTGGCTTTTGAGGAAGGTTCACTTCTGTAACGGTGAATGGGGAGCAGCAGCACGGAGGATGTAAGAATTCTTGAGGGAGATCAATGGGCAGGTACTATCAGTCTAAATGTCCTGAACTTATGAAAAAGGTTTGGCAGAAGGGATTTCAAGTCGTACTTAAGTATAATCTGTTCTATTGCTGATTTGGTCTTGTTAGCTTATATGTAGCTGTATTGTATTTGTGACTTGATGTCTGATGAAAAATGTGTTTGGGGTGTGTGTGGGGAAGTCTAACTGCCAAAGCCAGCACAAAATATCAGACCAACATCAAGTTTTTGAAATGTGAGTTGCGTTTAGGGAGTGTGGGTGTTAGCCAGACTTTTTAGAGTGACTCTGGCATGGGAACGGGTCTAGACCTTAAAGTCTAATTTTGTTTTTAGTGCTGTGAAAACTAATAGACTTATAGTAGTTTCATTTTTTTTAATTAACATTTTTAGCTTGGTTGACTTGTCACTGCTTCTGTTTTTTAGGAGTTTTTTTGAATTGCTGCTGTTCTTTGGAAAGGATGAGTTCTATGAAGATCCTTTGAAAGATATTTTAGGTTCAATCCAGGTAGTGTTGCTTACTTTCATATAAACCTTCAATATTATTTTTGTACATGTAAAGACTGTTTTTGTGAATATATAACCTGGAGGAAACATGCCATTATAGTGGAAGAAGGCAGCTGCTTTGCTTAGGTTTATACCCAAAGGGAGAAAGGAGAAGAGAAAAAAAAAAGGATATTTGAAGGGAAAGCCATTTATTCTTACATTTATCATCAGTATTGCTATTTGAATCTACCTGGACTAAGTACAATGTATGTGTCTCTGTTTGTAATACCAGTCTTGTTAAAGACGTATTTTGTGTGTTTCTCATATAGAAGGGGGAAGCTTTGCTTGTTTATATCTAATTAGAACTTAATGTCATCCAGTGTTGCGTACCAGTTCATGACATGAAACCTCAAGTTTCCCTCTGTGGTTTTAAACAGTAAATTTGAAATTGAAGCTCTATCTCAATGAACTCTTCAGGTCAGCATAAACTTGCATTGGTTAAAACTGTTGTACCCTTGGCTAGACAGGGACAAGGTTTTGTATGGCTATATACAACTGCATAAGATAAATGATCCCGGATTTAAAAACTTACTTTTTCTTGTCAGATAAGTTTTTGATTTTTTTGACCTGAACTGATTTTGAGAGTTCAGTTCACTGCATGGGAACACAAGCACTTGTGCCATCGTAGGAGGAAACTCTGTTGTAGGGAAAGAAAGGATGAAAAGCAGGGTGGTTTCTTCTGTTAACACTGATCATGAAACTGCAGTTTGAGAAATAGCTATCCCTTAGTTATTTTTCTGTTGATACCTGTTTGTTACTGCTGCTACAAAATGTCAGCACTACTTAGCTTAATTATCAAACCAGCAGCAATTACATGCTTGGTTAGAATTGGTGGAAGAATGGGGTCAAGGAGTGGCTTAGCAGCCTCAGGAATGGGTACAGTCTCTTGTAGAAGAGTCATGGGACATTTTGGCAGTCCTGCAGTGAGTGTTTTTCAAAAACAGTCTATGAACAAGACAGAATTTAGGAAAAAGTGTGATGTAGAATACTTTCTTCTCTGTGCTTTTGTATGATGATGCTTAATTGCCTTGACTTTTAAACAATGAATGTATTAAAATATATTTTTACATAATTTTCTAGATAAAGAATTTCTGAATCAGTTGTGTAATCAAACTGATAGTGAAAACCATTGTTAAACCATTTTTTACCATCAAACATACTTATCTGAATATAGAAGAAAAAGTTGAAAATAAAAGAATTTACAGAAAAAAGCATATGTGAAGAAGCTGCATTTTCTTGTTTCAAAATTAGATACCTTTTTCTTGTGATTTAAATTCTACTGTTGATTAACATTAATGTTGACACTTTTACCAACAAATAACAAGGAGGGGGAGAACTTCACGTATGTGAAAATCATGGGTAGCTAAAACACTCCGGATTATTTTGGGCAAGCATAATTTCTGTTATGTAGAGATTTGGAGAAAAACGGTTGCTTGAGGGCTGGTGACTCATATGGCTTAATTCAGTTTTTCCCTCATAGAATTCAGACACCGTCACTGGATCACAAATCCAGCATCAACATGTCTAAATCTGTACAGACTAGCATGAGGCAAAGACTTCTCCCACAGCTTATGCCAGTAATATCTCTAATTCAAGGAAAGGTTTTTTTGCATTGTGTTGCAAATGACGGGCTCTTGCTGCGTTCCTATAGAAGATGTGAACTTTCTAGGTTCCACAGTTCTGTATTACTGTTTTGAGAGAATATAAGTTGTTGCTTTAGGGCTTTGTGTAGGCCTGGTCAATAAAAGACTTTGTAGCTTGAATTGTTGACTGAGGAAATATTTAAACATGCGTGGGTTTTCTTGTTTTGTGTCTTTTTGGATGACCTAACTCTATTTTTAGACAACTTTGTTTTCTTCTTTCTAATTGTTTTTCTTTTTACATGTAGGAATGTCAGAACCTTCTAAATAGATACAGAAATATGAACTTGGAACTAGTGACTCGAATCATCCGAGATGGTGGACCATGGGAGGATCCAGTATTACAAGCAATTCTTAAAGCAAAGCCTGTATCACAGGAATTAGGTACTTCATTTACCATGTTAATTTTTTAGAGTACTGAAAAATGTGTTAAATTATGCATTTTTGATATTAAGAGTCAGGTGTTGTCAGCTGACTTTGCACACAGTGTAACTATTTTTCTGTAGTAAAATGTACTGGTTCCTTTTTTATTTGAAAGAAAACTAAATTTCTTTAAGTCTACTTATGTAGCGTGGAGATCAGATTATTCAGATACAAGAGGCTACTGAGCAGTTACTTACAAAATGAATTTAGCAAATCCAGGTGTTCAACCCCTGAAAGAGCATGCAGAGTGACTTGACTTGAGTTAGGCTACTGAAGTAACATGATCAGGGGAGGGCCTGATGTGTATTTCTGTTTTGTGGTGCTCTGAGTCATTTAATTTTTCTTTTAAATTGTAAATACTTGGGTTTGTGGCTTTTCTTGGTTCTGTTTAGAATGAGGCCCGTGACTACATCTGATAGCTGCTTTCTGTTTATGTATATGTAATCTCTAGAGTTGGGAGTAGGAGAGATATATCTGTTTAGGTTGCAAAATAAACCAGAATTTTTAACAGTGTGTGGAAACAAACATTATTGGAATGTTAATGAAAGTTCATGAGGGGAAAAATATCCACTCTACAGTAAAGTCTTTACTAACATTTTATGCAATGTATTTGCTAGCAGTGTTCACAGAGCACCTATTAAAACTTATTTCTATTTGATAGTGATAGAAAACAGTAGTTTTTCTTTAGTTACTATGGTGTAATGCATGATTCAAATTCATTACTGTGTTGATGACAATGTGTTCGTTCAGGAAAGAGAGGGAGAGGACTATAAAGTTGGAACAGCTCAGTGAGCTGCCTCCTTAAACAGAGAAAGTATTTTGATAGCAAATAAACATGATTAAGTGGATAGTCTTTGTTTTCTCTCTCTGTGAAGCAAGTGCTTGAGCAACATAGTTTACCTGTGATTTTTATTATATATCTGATAAACTTCTAGTCAAATACCTACAGAAACAAAATGAAAACAAAGATTATCCTTCTTTTGTTCTGCATTGCACGACGAACTCTAGAACTTTTGGTAGTTATGGTCTAAAGTTAGGTCTTAATCTCCATGTCTGCAGCAAAGAATTAGTTTAGTCCTTTGCCTTAGTGATTCCCTTGACCATAATGGAGCTTTATAGGATAGTAACAGTTTGAGGATTTTTACTTAGTTTTAACCTGGCAGAGTAGGAATGAGACTGCCTGTTGTCACTAGAGGATCATTTTGTTTCCGTTTGTTGCAGGCCACATCTTCCCCTCTGCTGAATTATTCTTCCTCCTTTTATCTTCTGATATCCCCCGGCACCCCCTTGGCATATCTTATTTGTGATGAAAAACATTTTATTTTAGATAATACCTTTGGAAGCTTTTACTTTCTTGTCTCACTTCCTCTAAAATCTGATTCTTGTGAAGTCTTCCACAAAGCAAACATTCTGTGCTGCTTTATAGGCTGGCAGTATTCGGTGTATATTTTGAAACTTGCCCATGTAGTTCCCTCAGGGATCACTATTTTAAATGAGGAAAACTGCCTATTATTGCTGAATCACCAACCATTACTTGCAAAAGTCAGTTTGATAAATACGTATTGTGTGAACTACATAATCCTGTCTTGGATTCATTAATTACACGGAGAAGCTTAGGCCAAGACAGACCTTGCTGTGCCTGTCTTTACATGAATTGTAGTATGCTTTGAGATGTTGCAGTCTATTTTAAGATGGCTGGAAAGGAAGGCAGTCTTGAGGTTTAAAGAAAAATAGCAGGGTTGAAACATAGGAGCGATAAACTAATAGATTAGGGACAATAAGGTAGCCTGCTGTGAACATCTAGAAGAGAATATTGTACACTCAGATGCAAGCAGTTAATGAGTTTCTAAGCTGATAGTAGGCATCTATCGTTCTAAAGCAGAGCGCCGCACGTGCTGCCTGGACAAGAATAGATGTTGTTTTCCCCAAGCCGTTTTTAATGTATGACAGACTTGGCTAAATGCTGCTATAGTTAGCCGTTGTCTTTTGCTTGGGGGGTTAGAAGAGCTGTAAATGCTGCCTTGGGAAAAGAGGACATTCCACTTCAGGGAGGGAGCTCAATCCTGCCAGTGATGTAGCTGGAACTTGCAGTCTGTTTAAAAACAGCGTTGGAGGGTGTACAAGACCCCTTCCCTGGGAGCTCCTGCTGTCAGAAGTGGGATTCTCATTCATGGAGCAGGGGGGTGTACTGACCTAAGAGTTCCCCACACAGAAAGTGGGAATGATGTAAGAAGTTAACCAGCGTTGCGGACTGCAATCTCCCCTTGTTTGAGGGAAAAGGATGTTACATCCAGTTGTTACATGCGCAGCATTTTCTTAACATTAGCACATAGGAAAAGCTCTGTATTTCTGGCCTAATTTTTCAATGTGGATATTCAGTAATCTGTTGGGTAATATTTGCATATGGAACCGATGATGGGGCTTATTATCTTAAGTATGTTAATTCAAAAAAGGAGAGGCCTTTACTTGGCTTTAAGGATTGTTCTGTATGGTCACTTTTTCTTGCAGCTAGTGACCACTGTTAGATGCTGGCTTTTCTTTCAGTCTTCTTTCCTAAGTTTTTACCCAGACGTGCTAATGGATAGTGGGAATGTGATCTTCTCTTACAGTGGACCTTTCTGTACATCTATTAAGAAATCTCATCTAAAACTTTGTTACCTTGAATAATATTCCTTAAGCATTCATTAGCATATAATACCATTAGCTTGCGTAAAAATAAAGATGCTAGAGAAATCCAATTTCTGACCATAAGGAATGTCTTTCAAACCAGGCGTCCTTTAAAAAAAAATTTTGTGAAAGATTGTTATACAACTAATCTTTTTATTTTTGGGAAAAAATTTCTCTTGGCTGTTCAGATTGTGGTTTTTCAAAGGTTCTTTAATCCTTTTAAGTGTCACTTTAAGCTGCTTGTAATTTTTTTTTTTATGCAAGTTCCTTCTAAGGTAGAAACTTCCCATCCTCACTTCTAGCCTTCATTGACATTAAATTGACAATCTCTTTCTTTTTTCTTTGTTAAAAATATGAGACACTGTACAGTACTACAGGGCATGCACTAGAAACTGTGGGGTTCTAACTCTTTCTCTTATGGTAGCTGTTGAAAATATGAGAGGATGATCAGGCCATATTGTCCAACACATTACATAAATGTTAACGCAGTGTTAACATCTCAGAGTGTGCATTTACTTAAGATGCCAACAATTCTCAAAGTAAAAGCAGCATTATTGTATTTTGTAGCCTTGAGGGATGTTTTAACTTTTAATCCGAAGAGACACTAGAATCTATATGATCTTTTATAATAGAGATCTAAAGCATGTCTTCTATGTATTCCATAATTTCCCAATTACTTAAATGTTAAGTATTTTGAGTATTTCAGCTGAAATGATTTCATTCAAATGTTAGCTTTAAGATTAGCTTTTAGATCTGAAAAACAGATTGCCAGAAATTATGGCCTAGAATTTAAAAATATTTAGGATTTAAATGTAAGAATAGTGCCCAGTAGCACTTTCAGAGGAAGAAAAAGTATATTTTCCACTTCTCCAGACAAAATCAAGGTGTTCCAAGTTACTTAAAGCAACAGCATGTGAATTGTAGTTAACTTTTTCACCACTCTGAGCTCTTCCATTTTAATGGGTAATGAGTATCCTTAGTTGTTTTAAATAGTTATAGCCTTGGAAGTGATGTCAATCCTATACTTCTGACAATCACCCAGATTCCAGTGCTGAGAAAGAAAGGAATTTTCTTATTTGCTTCTATATAGTGTATATTTTACTAATCCTTTGCAGCACCTTGTGTTAACCTGTTAGAAACAAAGTACTGAATTAGATTACTGATGTAAGAAAAATAACAATTTCTGTTTCCAAGCAGAAGGACAGATTCCTGATGGTATTTAATTTAATATTTGATAGCTTCTTTAGCAGAGCCTTTTTTTTTTATATTATTTGTTGACATTGCACTATTAAAAACAACATTACATTTAAATATATTTGTTGTTTGGACTTCATATTCTAATTGCCTTTAAATCTTTCTTTTCTGCACAGTTAACAAATATTTAAGCTCTGAAAATCCACTGTTCTTTGAACTACGTGCCAGATACCTTATTGCCTGTGAACGCATCCCTGAGGCAATGGCTCTTATCAAATCTTGCATAAATCATCCAGATATCAGTAAAGATCTGTATTTCCATCAAGCTCTTTTCACCTGTCTTTATATGTCACCATTAGAAGATCAGCTATTCCAGGAGGTACTGTTTGTTAGTATACATTTTTTTAATGAAGTGGTACATTATACTTACTGTATACAAGTTGTCAAGAGGAGCATATGGAACTCTGTTTTTGTAGAACCAAATGTCATAAAATCAGGCAACTACACCGGTCGGTGTTGCTTAACTTAGTGCTGGCTTAAGCTTTGAAAAGTTAAATGTTAAACGCCTACAAGTCTTGTTGACCTAAATGCAATTTTTTTGGCCAAGTTTACTTGTAGATATATTCCCTAAATAACTTGAGTCATTGATATTTTGTAACTTCATTGTGCTAGTATGGACTATTTTACTATTGACTATTATTCTAGCAAAAGCACTTGAGCCTAATTGATGTCAGTCCAGTGTCTTGTACATTATATACTTTTGCTAGCCTTAAAGTTTTTTTTAATGATGCCCCAGAATGTAAAATGACACTCTAGCTGATTGTGGCCCTACTTTTACCACTGATAGCACTTACGTAGATAACAATGCTTTTTTTAACCTTGTTTTAAGAACAAGCTACCATCATGCAAAAAAGTGCTTTTGTGTAGTCTCTTAATTTCTCAATTATTCTGATTGTCATTACTCTAAGAAATATGAAAGAGCTCTATTTCCAAAATCTCTATTTACAGACCTACACAAAAGCTGTTCCAAAGAAATCCTATGTTTATAGCAATTCCTGAAGTTTTCAGTAGCCTCTTTAATATAGCAAGGTCTGATAGGTTTTTATTTCATGTTAGCACATTTATCTAAATTGATTTTATTTTAATTGTATAGCACTTATTGAGGACTGATTGCAAGAGTGGAATTGAGATCATCTGCAACACTGAAAAAGAAGGGAAGACTACCTTAGCCTTACAGCTATGTGAATCGTTCCTAGTCCCACAGCTTCAAAATGGGGACATGTATTGTATATGGTAAATACTTTCTTTCTGGTGAAGCAGCTTAGCAGATAACAAATGCTTATTGCCAAAATGAAACTCATTTAACTTGGAGATGTAGCTTAAGTTTAAAATACCAGAAAAAAACATTCTAACATGATTTTTAAACATTCCTGGTACATCTGTTATGCCTGTTGCCTTTTTACACACAATTGTGTGCACTGGTAGCCTACACAGTACATAATACTAACTGTTTCAAAGTAACAGGAGGGTGAGCCTTTACATACTTTAGGCTGTAAATACCTATAAAGATGGCATTTATTATTAGGAAGGTGTAACAATATGCAGTCTGTAGACTCTCTGGCAATGCAGATATTTTACTGTTCTGCTAGTTAAATGACACTGCTTATAATAACCAAACTAGTATGTCACCAGTGTGTCTAAAAAGAAAATATATGGTTCAGATAATGTGCTATGAATTATGCAGACTTTTACTTTGTAAAATAACATAAATGGTGGTTGTCTAGAAAACATTTAAGAATGTCTTCATGCACACTGAATCAGTTTGATAGTTGGACATTTTTATGGCCAAGAAGTATTTTCTAAAGAGTTTTCAAAACAAATTTCATCACTCTGAGGACTGAAAGATGCCTAAGGAAGATAATCCTTCTGTTTAGCCTGTATAATTTCTGTACCTGAATTAACATCTGCATTCCTTGGTAAAGTATGCTTAATTTGATTACATAGTTGAAGCAAAAGGCTTATTCAGCAAGGATTTGATTTTCTTTTTCAATCAATAGAGATCAAATTATTAATCTGTGTAACTAAGATGGAGTTTAGAGTCTATATAGGATTTCCCTGTTTCCAGATTTCAGGGAACCAAAAATTAGGATGTCTGCTTTTTTTTTTTTTCTGGAGGAAGTAATGAAGGTCAGACATGATAATGCTTGGTTTGTTAAAAAAAATTTTTCCTTACTATTAGATGAGTAATTGATTGTGTTGAATCAAAACCTTTGGAATTATGATTATGACGTACATTTATAATACAATGTATTGGCAATACCTAGTGGCATTTTTCATTCAGTCTGTCCAGACAAAAAGGTGGGCATGACTGTCGCCATAGGACAGATGAAGAAGTTCAACCAAAAGGGTACATAGTTTGTGTGTGCCCAGTGACCGGCTTTGGAGTGGAATCTGACTTTGCTGATTCCTGCTTAAATGCTGCATCTCCTGGCTTCTTACTTACCAGGAAATTTGCAGATGTAACCTACACATATTAGTTACATGATTAGTGCTTTCTGTTTTGGGGAATCAGTCTTTTAAGAAGTGTATTTTAAATATTGGAATTAAACCTACTTTGTATACCTTTTGCTGTAGTAACATGTAAATCTTGCTCTTGCCCAGTTGATCGTTAAGTTTTGCATCATCCATTCTGAAAATCGCTATTCAAAACAAGATGTCTGTCCTTATGTTCTGGTAAAGTAGATGTCAAAAATGAAATTCCGGAAGAGACTAAGACTAAAGTACTGTTTGATGCTTGTTTATCAAGGAAACTATTTTGGCATCTCTTAGTATTGTAATCTTCTGTTCAGAATATAGAACTTGAGGAACTTCGTAAGAGTTGAGAGCAGTTACATCTGTGCAGCTAGAACAGCTGTTTCATTCTTTACAGATGCAGAGCCTTAACAATTGCATACCCAACAAGAGAAATCTGCATAAGGCTTAATAGATAATGCAGAGTGGAACAAAGCTTGTGAAGGCATGATTATACTGTAATTCAAATTTTTTAAGAAGTAGGAGCCAGGTTAAATTAACCCACATCATCTATTTTTCCCTACAGAATATTTTAACGTCTTCAGCACAGCATAAATCATCTTGCCTTGTCTGGAATTGAGGACCTTGCAGATCTAGCAGCAAACACTACTAGCAGCTGTAAATAACAGATACTTGCTATCACTTCATGTGAAGCAGCCTACGTGAAATCTTGATAATGAAACCATTAGCTCTCATTATTTCAGAGGAAGATGGACTTTAAGCAGCTCTGTCACAAAACTCTTACTGTTTTTTATTGATGATAAGAATAAATTCTAGATTCAGATGTTCTGAATTATTTTTTCTGAAGTGAAAGTCCACTTACAAATTAATCACAAAGCAAGTTGTGCTTGGTCTCACTAGAAATATTTGCCTACAAGGTATTGGTAAGAGATCAGTCCATGATGATGTGAGTAATGACTTTCTAATATCAAAAAGTGATGTTTCTTCAGGAAACCAGCCAAAAGTTTGATGGAACAGGCATAGCAGAATGGCTTGCCTTGTCTGCCAGGCAATTTTTAAATGCTCTTTTGGCTGTTTCCAAGTTGTTCCTATGCAGTAAATTCAGTAAGTCAATGAATTTTTTCCACATGTTTGATTGGTCTTTGGCCTTTAGGTATTTTTTGTGAATTGGATAACATTCTTGGAAAGTGTGCAATCTATACCCAAGGAAACATAGACTTTCTACTTAGCAACAGTAGCAAAGGTTTTAGATCTAGCTAAGGGCGGGTTTAACCAGTATCTTATGTTGCTGATGGAGGCACGCAGTGGGTCTGGTATTTTGCAGGGGGTTAACAGGCTGGAGTACCTGGTTGCCTCTGGTAAAGAGATACCGAGTTCTGTGATCTCCCAGTAACAATATAAGTTGCCCCAACGCATGTCCATAATAGGTTAAGCACAGGCCTCAGTGTGAGCTAGGTTTTACTATCCAAGAAGAAAATATCATTAAGTACTATAGTACTATGCTGTAATAATTGAGCAAATAGAAAACTACCCCTTCCTACATTATCTCAAGTTTATCGTCTGTGTTGTGGTCAGTGACACAGAAATAACTCAAGTGCTGCTGACTTCAGCATTAAAGTTGGTATCCAAAGCATTTAAGTGGTCAAAATAGAGTCCAGTCAGCTCTTCAAGAATGCTTTAATCCTTAATCATTATCAAAGTCAGAAATGTGCTTGAGAAGAAGCCTCCATGTCTACATGGAGGAATAAGACTGAAATACTATTTCACATCAGGGTCTAGTTAAATGGTGGTTAAACTGATTTAACAACTTGTTCTTCACCCATGGAGCTGTTCCTTCTAGTTTTGGTTTTCTCCATTCCTTTTTCAGCTCTTTCCTTGTGCAAGCCACTTGCCTGAACACATGGCAAGCCGCTTCAACCACTAATCTCTCAGAAGAATAATTTGAGTTTTCTCAAATTCTCTGGGATTAGTGTTGAAGTGGCTTGCTCTGAAATGGTATGAGACAAAGCAGAGAATAAGTTGTATTATTTAACTGCTGTAACATGTAACAGCACAAATGTTCAGTTCATTCTTTTGTATTTCAGGTTGAGATTTTTACTGATTTTTTTTTTTTTTTTTGTGAATGCTCTGGTGCACGAGGACGCCAGTTTAAAACTTGTACGTGACTTTCAGGAATTTAGTTTTCCAGCCTGGTAAAGGCAGAAGTGAACAGCTTGTATCTTTAGAAAACCTGTAAGACTAATTTTTTGTGGGTAGAGCTGCTTACAGAACTCCCTTTTCACAGTTTCCCCCATGTAAGTTTCATCTTTCTTTCAACTTCAGTTTTCTTGGGTTCTGAATGAAACCTCTTATCTAGCTCTTTTTTTTTTTTCCCCAAAAAAATTTCAAGCAGAATTGTAGAGCTGTCCTAAATTTAAAGGTGAAGTTGGTGTTTTGTCATAAGCAGTTCTGTCACTTCCCTTCATGCAGGCACTGACCTCAGTAGACAAGCTCAAAAGGCTTGTCTGATTTATATCTGGCACAGACTAGAGACTCCGGAAGATCAACTAAATATTTCGTCAGTAACTGGGTTTGTGTTTTCTGAGGGAGGAGGCTGGTGGAATAAAAAAGTGTCTTCCTTCAGAAAATGAAAGTCGATTGGTCCCATGTTTTCCTTGTACTATTATGGTGGGATTTCAGCCTAGTCCTAACAATATCTACTCCTGTGTGAAATCTTTGTTCTGGAAAGTTTTCTTAAAACTAAAAGTAAAGTCCAGTTGCCTTTCTGAGTCTCTGAATTAAAGTGCATAGAAATTACAGGCTGTAAATTCCAATTAGCTATATTTTATAGGCTAAGCATGTTACCTGTGCAGGAGCTCTGCTGCAGAGTCTAGCAATCTATTATTATGTTTCCTTGTATCAGTCAGAAATGTTATTAGAGCGAAGATGCTAGAGATGTACGAATAGCTGTGGAGCCTGAAACTTTACTATAACTGCTGTTGGCTAAAAATACCAGTGATGACAGCAGTAAAAAAAGAAAACTGTGTTGTAATATATATAACTGGAGAACATCAATATATCTTGTCAATGGACCATATTAGAAGCTAGCTTTCTACAACACTGCCATTTTCCACATTCAAACACTACTTTTCCTGAAGGACTCTTCATCCTTGCACTGAAAGTAACTTAATCCCAGGAACACACAGAGCTTGCTGTTCAGCCTGACGTTTATTGCCTGTGCTGTTAAGGGCTAGGTGCTGTAGCATCTGATTTTATTATGCAGTTCTCTGATACTAAGCTGAATACATTAATATTTTGTTGCATATTTAATTGGCTCAGTGATAGGAGACACCCTGAATGCTTTAACAAAGTAATTAAATTGCATTTTCCATTGGGCACATGGTGTACAGTTGTAGTGTTAATTAGATTGGTATTACTCCTTCAAATACTATTTTAGTTACAGAATATGCAAATAGTTGTTCTTAGTAATGCATCATGCTTAGTGATAGTTTGAAAATAATTGAAATATGTTGTTCTGTACTTTTAGGGACCTGATCTTCATTTGGAGTAAACTGCAGCTTAAATCTAACCCATCAAAACAAGTATTTGTCGACCAGTGCTACCAGCTTTTAAGAATTGCTACAAATGTCAGAGTAATTTTCCCTTTCATGAAAGTCATTAAGGATGAAGTAAGTTTTGTTTGTTTTACCCCACCCCCCATTCTTTTTGTAACTAGTTAAAGTAAAGAGAAGTGATGTTTATATTGTGTAAAGGCCACTTTTTGTGGAAAGTTAAGAGGGGGTAGGGAAGGATGCAATATTATCTGAAAAATTTTGTCAAATTCCAGAATGTGCTTCAATATTATGATTGCCCTTGATATGTTGTGCGTCTAAGATTTTTTTTTACTGAATTCTGAGTTTTTCTGTCTGCAGTAAGTTTGAGGAATGTCATTCTCTATAAATAAATAGGGAAATTAATAATAAATATGTGGAGTAAAGGTGAAAAATACATCAGGCATTGGGTTTTTTTAAGCTTGGCTCCTTAAGGAAATAGGACTTGTGTAATGCCATTGTGTCTGCCTTTCACCCTTGTTAAGTTCTGAATTCCTTCACCAGTTCTAATCAAATCTGAAGAAATGCTTAATGTAACATAAAGGAAAAGCTAGACTAAGATAGAAGACATAATTTTGTTTCAGAAGTGCTCTGTGTTTCATGCTTCGGATGTTAGTCTTATCCTGTCCCATACAGACATCTGCAAAAGATGTAATGTGCAATGCTTCACGCACAAGAACGCAAGTTGTTTCCAAACCAGTGTTGGTTTTTATCATTAACCTGACTGAACAGAGTTCCTTCGTATTCTATGTCCTAAATGAATTATAAATTATTTTGTCATGGGTGCTGCTGTACAGTTTGAAATGCAATGATTTGCAGCTGTTCAAGATTTTCATCTCAGTATGTATTCTAAAATACTTGTGGTAACATGGATGATTTTTATTTGTATTTGCATCTGAATGATTGTATTTTTCTAATAGCCCACTACATATGGAGCATTGTATGTATTTCTTAACACACATTTAAATATAGGTAGGTATTAATTATTTTAAACTTCCTGAAACTCTTTTTACTTTAATCTGCTACCTCTCATGCAGTATGTTTCTGATCATCCCTCCAAATTACATGTTCATGCCTGGGCCCCTAGCCTAAAGTGTGGAATAGGGATTCTGCCCACTGGAGGGATAGTTTGTCAGTTCTGAAAAGTCAAGCCTTTCAGAGTGCTTGGCCATTGATTGTTATGGTTTTCCTGGTGGTCATTGTTCAAAATTGAGGGCAATGTTTTATAGCTTGTGTTTTTATGCAATGCAAGTTAAATGAGTTAGAACAGGGACAAAATATAGAGTAACTGTCCAGTTATAGTGTGAAAGAGCCTAGGAAATGCAGCAGAGAGAAGATACTGCTAGATTAGATATGATTTGCTGCAGTCTTCTTTTATATCCCCAAATAATTAATTGTCTTTAGCTATAGAACTGCACATGGCAAAAGTATCTGAAGCTTTGTGGACAGTAGCTGTATAGCTTTCAGTGCAAACCAGATGTTATTTTTGAGCATTTTTGTATCTATATTTTTTTGGTCTTATCTGAGCATTGTTTTAAAATGTACATGCCGTTAGGTGAAGTTTACTAGCAGGATGCTTTCTGAACTCCTAACTGTTTTGCAAATAGATGAATATAAATACATGGGATGTTGATGTTTGGGCATTGTTTACAGTAGTTCTTTTTTTCCTGTGGGTTTGATTTTTTTTTTATTTTACTTTCAAGCTGTAGACTTTTATAAGCCCACAAGAAAAATACCATTATGCATACTCCATAATTATGCACACTGTAATTTTCTTTCTGCAGGTTGGTGAAGATGGTCTTCAGATATGTGTTGAGATATGTGGATGTGCCCTACAGTTGGACCTCCGTGAAGATCCCAACATGAAAAGTCTTATTTATAAAGCAATTGCTCATTTTCTGCCAAATGACTTGGAGATCCTCAGAATTTGTGCTCTTTCAATCTTTTTTCTTGAGCGCACTTTGGAATCTTACTACACTGTTGAACACTTATATAAATGTGCAGATGAAGAATACAATGAGTGCACTAGTTCTGTTCAAAACCGTGTACGTTTTGAATTGCTTCCAATTTTGAAAAAAGGTTTGTTTTTTGATCCTGAGTTTTGGAATTTCTTGATGATCAAGCAGAATTGTTTAGCATTATTGGGGGATAAAGCCTTCATTGGCTTAAGTGAAAGTACACTGGAGAACTCTACTGCAAATACAGAGAAGATAACAGAGTATAGGGCTCTGACTGAGGAACATGTCTGTTTAACGGATGTAAGCAATGGGGAGCTTGACCCTGAAGACCTCTCTGAAGCCCAGTCCAAAGGTAATGCCAAAAAGAACCATGAAGCTCTTGAGGCATCTAAAATGTTAGATCAAACTGTACCAAGGCACCGCTGTGTGATATGCAACAAGGAATTTCTTGGTGGTCACATTGTGAAACATGCACAAGCTCACCAAAAAAAGGGCAGTTTTTCCTGTGTACTTTGCACCAGAAAGTTCAGGCAAAGAGGACTTATGCTGAAGCACTTAAAGAATCACGTCAGGAAGATAGAAAGGCAACATCTTGCTGCAGTTCTTGAGGCTGATCAGCAGGCTCCTGCTCTTAATGAACTAGAATGTTCTGATGTTTCTCTGTCTCTTGAAAATGGGAACTCTGATGGTTCCAAAGATAAAGAACCAGAGACTGCAATAGCTCCAAGTGCTGACCAAGTGGTCCAAGTGGAGGAGGAGAATGCAGAACAGGTATTTGATGTGGTGGAAAACCATGTAAGTGACCAGGATGATGCTACTGAAAATAGTAGTGACAGCTGTTTTAATAATATTCCTGATGCTTTGAGTGCAGAAAGTTTGCCCGAAGATGAGAGCTCCAGTAAAGAGTCACCTATTCTGCATAAAGTGAATGGAGCTTTTTGCCCTCAAAAAGACATTGATGCTATGGATGAGGAGGGAAGCTTTAAGTGCCCTGCTAATGGTTGTGCTAGAGTGTTTAAAAAGATAAGATTCCTCAATAAACACGCAAGAAAAGCTCATCCGACTGATTTGAAGGTGCAGCAGCATATAATGAAGTGGAATAAAGGAAAATGCCGGTTCTGCCAGAGAAAATTTGCTGATTCCCAACATTTTATAGACCACCTGAAGAGACATGTGTATCCAAATGTTTACTTTTGTTTACAATTTAATTGTAATCAGAGATTTAAGCTTTCAACTGAGCTTGCAGAACATACAAAAAGTCATACTGTTTTTAAAGCTCAATGCAATTTTGCGGAGTGCTGTGAGCTATTTGAGGAGCTCCCTTTGCTGTATGAACATGAGGCTCAGCATTATTTAAATAAAACACCAGAATGTTCAGAAGATGCAAGCGAAAAGGATTCTTCAGATGATCCTTCAGAACTTTGTAGTTACCAAGATGATGATGAATCTATTCATGAAAATGAAACTGTAGATTTACCGATTCCAACTTGGAAATCAAGGAAGGATTCTACAGAACCAAAGACATATATTCAAAGTGTTGAGAAGAAAGCAAATAATGTAATTCACAATGGAAATGAAAGTTCATCTGAGAGTAGCACTACAGTTTTAAGTTTGATAGACCAAAAGACGCCTGTGTTACAGCCAAATTCTGAAAACTGTAATGTTAGTGACCAACTAGTCAATGGGCACAGTGACCTAGATCAGACATCAAAGTCATCAGAAATACCTTTGGACAGAGTGGCAGATGAAACAAGGACAGAAAATGGGTCAGTGTTACCAGTTTTACAAAATTGTCATGATATACCACAAAATAATGCTGCTGCCTCGCAATTACCTTCTAAACCAAATCCGACAACAGAGAATACTTCATATGGTGTCATCTTAACTAAACCATATGTTAGACCCTTGCCTCCAAGTTATCTCGATGAACGATACATTAGCATGCCAAAACGTAGAAAAATTTTGACTGATGAAGTAGATGCTCATTCTGAACAAGATAAATTTTGTAGCAAATCAACAGAAAGATTTAGATGTGGCAACTGCTTGACCATCTACTGTAATTCAGAAGCACTTGAGGCTCACCTTGCACAAAAGAAGTGTCAGACGCTCTTTGGATTCGATTCAGATGATGAAAGTAAGTCTTACAGTCCTTCTGGGTTGGTTTTTTTGAAGGTAAATACCAGCCAGAAAATGGTCTTTGAAAACAGGCAATCTGATAGAATAGATAAGACAGCAATTGTAGTGTGCTAGAACTTAAACAAATCACAGTACTGTGCTAAATTGGAAGTTCAAATTGGACATGTTTAGAATAAGAGGTGGTGAGAACTGTTAGGCAACTCTAATGGAAAAGACTTCTCATAAAACAGAAGGGGGTAATTCGATCTGTCTTTCCTTGCATGTTTGAAACTAAGTGTGTTGAAAAACATAAGCAGTGTTCTAGATTAAAGAATGATTTACATTGGTTAGTCTTCGTTTTGATCCCAGTGCATTCTTTTTTACAGGTGCCTGATTCAATGTTGTGGGAAAATGTCTCAAACGAGGAGTGGTGTAAGAAAACACTACACAAAGAAGCATCAGTTTGTTTCCCAGTTGGCCTTAATCATAAAGCAGTCTCAAATTACTAAAGAAAAACATGACCTTGATAAAGACAAAGCACATTTTCTAGACAAAGCTCACAGAGGAGTACTAGGAGCTCTGCAGGTCTTGAGTCCAGAAAGGTTGCTACAAAATCCCCAAAGTACCAGTTATCCAAAAAGCCACATTCATTCCAAATGTGTGATTGAAGCTTAGCGGCACAGTCTTTCTAGCATGAAGGTTTCAGGAAAATGAGGCATACAGTTGAGCAGGCAGAGAAAGCAGAGGTGTTAATTGCCTTATGGAAATAAAACCAGCCAATTCTGAAAGTTGCTTTAGTTGGAAAATGCGTGGTTAAAGGATATCAATCCACGCAGCTGGGAAGGAGTCATTCAAGAGGATGTTACTTTATTATAATATGGATAAGAAATGTGTAGAGGAACCATGCATTCTTTTTTCAAAGTTTGAGTATGTGATTCCATTGTCTGTTCAAAAGCATGGAGCTCATTTAATAAACCTGTACTCAGAGTCCAAAAAGAGAAACGTAGAAAGAAATCTAAGACGGATGGAATGCTTGAATAGCCAAAAACTTGGAGTACAGAGCATGCAAGGAAAAGTGAATTGGTGTGATATTAAGTGTGAAAGTTACGCACAGTGGAAATCAGATGCATGCAAGAGAAGCCCTTTTCAAGGCTGTGGTAAACATGTATGTTAAGAGTGTCCTGTAAAACATCTCTTGTAGGTGCAGGAAGACTAAGACAAGCGGTACATGCACAGATTGTGTGGGTATTAACAGAAGCAGACTGAACAAATACAGAATGTGAGGGGGGTTAAGCTTGCATCACAGGGCAGAGTTAAACTAGTTTTATGCAAACAGAGGTCCTTCAGCTGTTGGTATGACCGAAAAGAACTTGAGATGGCTTCCTGTTTAAAAAAAAAAAAAAAAAAAGGCAGACAAAAGCAGAGCATATGTCAAGTTGACAAAAAAAAATCAGGAAGAGCCTGTTTCACATATGTGATATTGCTTAATGGTGGTAGGTCACAACTCACTACTGTAACTACTTATTTACTGTCTAGATGAGGGGAGAAAATATCTATTGACTCAACTTTATGATGTATTACAACCTTATCTAGTAGCATCTCTTGAAAAGATAGCCTTTCTCAGAAGTTGGTGAAGGAATTAGACTTCAATGTTAAGCACTTTATCCAAAATTCACTGTTCATAGAAACAATCAGAATGTGAAGACAGGAAATTTGAGTCATTCAGCTCTATATGTAACATTGAAATACAGGATGTTTGGAAACCAAAAAGATGCTGTTGTAGTTTTTGGTTTTCCCACCCCAAACAGAGGTGTGGCAAACATGCACATTTGTCTCATTACTGTGCTAATTTATCCTCTAATTTATCTTATACTGTCTTGCCACCTAGAAATGCTTTATTTGGGATCCTGTTCTATGCAGGTAGCTGTAAATTTTAATGTGATTGTAGGCATGGAAGGTATAGTGGTGAAAACTGGTGTGTACGGATGGAGTCATCACAGAAGTGCAGGATAGCAAAGACCAACTGTTCCTGCTCAGCTAGTTTGCTTACTAAATAGTTCATCACAATGTGTGTATGGCATAATAAGATGATCAACTTGCTTAAATCAACAGATATGTAAAAACTAATGAGTAAAAAATCAAGAGGTACATAAAAGGTCTGTTCCTTGTAGCAATGGCTCACACTTGCAAACCTAAGGGTTTCATTGTAAAATGGGCTGTTAAGTAGTTCTGGAACTTAATAGTTCAGTAATGCCCCTGCTAATAATCCTCTGTGAAATTAAACAGTTACTTGCATTAATTCTACTTTCCTGGGAGGTAAAAAGAACGCAAATTCAAAATCATGCTCTTTTGAATTCTAGAAAATCTTTGCCTTAACTTTGAGTTGGATTAATGTAAAAGGTTATAAAATTATGATCACAGGTATGTGTGCATTACATTAATACTGATGCCTGGCCCACTTTCAGAGATTTGTGTGACATTTGAGGCACCAAAGAATTTTTTTGCAGTTGCAAAAAAACCTGATTTAAATGCATCACTCATTATATATACATATATACACACACTATATATATATATTTACATATATAATACATTAAAAGTTTTTAAACATAAAATTAATGGGGACCTTATCAGCCAAATGCACTTTCACATTTTTTGCTTTCAAGTTACCAACTAATTTTTAAGGACCCGGTTATCATCTTGAATGTTCCCAGGCTCCCCTTTCTTTGCTTAATGTTGTTAATTCAGTTAAATTTGCTTAAATATATTTGGGGAAAAAAAAGGTTAATTTTAAAGTATTACAGTTTTAAAAATCTGAAAACTCAGTCAATAGATATGACAAAAATGTTTGTGTAAAGTCTTTTAAATGTACTTTTAATCTTTGGTGCTTTTTTTGCCTTTTCCTGGAGCTCCATGTGTTTGAAGATGCTTTAAAAACATGATTGAGACTTGTATTTTCTTTGGTTTAAGTGTGTAGATAAATGCATCTATGTACATGCATAAACTGTGACCATAATTTTTTGTACCTGCATTAAACTCATTTTTGTTCAAAGATGCTTTTCTCGGACACCACCATTTGTTTATGCCATGTGTTTTCAGTATATACACTTTGGAGAACTGGAAAACTGAATTCTTGCGTAGGTGAACATAAGCATCACCTAACACCTACCAGAAATACGCTAAATTGACTTAAAAGTAGCAAGTGGGTGGTAACATTTTTGGTTTAAGTAATGATTTTTACTTCAAAAGACATTGCATTTTCTTTAAACTACTCTGATACCTGTTGATATTCTCAGATAGCTGCAGTATTAAGCAACTTTAGTAGCAAAAAGATGCTTGTAATGTGTGTGGGATAATTCTACATGCTTTTCAAGGATTCTTTAGTATGTTGAGTATTACCCTATATGAAGCCTGCAACTTCTAGGGTTGAGAAAGGTTCCACATCTAGAATTGAAAGGTGGTTGTTTTTTTCCCCAGGCATTAAGCATATAATGATATAATTGGAAATACCTCTTCAAGATGTATCACTTTGATTCAATAAATACTGAAGTACATGTGTAACGTAAGCATGCAAATACCTTAAAGCTGCCTGAAGTTATACATGAGCTTAGGAGCTTTGTTGGATCAAAGTTTGTGCATTTCACTGCTGATGATCGTATCCTAATAACGTTCCTCCTGGTGGCTATAACTTGGATTTAGACTTTCCTTTTAAGGCTGTCTAACCTGATCAGAGTTCACTGTGAAGGTCATGTAAGTTCTAATTTTCAGAGAGTTGCTGCTTGGTAGGCACCTTTCACAAAAAAAGAAATACTGAAAGTAGGTTGAAAGTGGTCATATCTGTGGGGAAAGGTCACTGGTACTTTGGTTATTTAGCCATATTCATTAAAACTATATAAATTGTATAGTTTGGATAATTTATAACATTAAACTTTGTGATTTTAATATCACATTGAAGGTTCAGCTGTACTCGTTTCTTTTTTTGTTTAACACCAGTGGTATGGACAAAAGACTCAAAGGGGGTGGTAGTGTTACTATTTTCTTAATTTATTTGGTACTGTATAACACCTTTCTGATTAAATGCAGTGTATGCATTTTGGGACTCTTAATTTGTAAAAGCTGTTACAGGTTCAGCAAGAAAGGAGATTTGTGCTTCCTTGTTGAATGTTAAATTATTTTACTTTGCATTTTATATAAGAGTACAAATTAAAACTGAGCCATCAAACTGCAATAAATCAACAGTAGTGTTTCATTTTAAAAACTTTTTTGTACTGTACATAGATTTGTTCAATAAAACATTGTCTTTGTTGTTGATAGAAATTGATCTTGTCTTTTGGGGAATCGCTCTGAAAATACTGCTGCAATATCTATAGTTACCGTGTTAGATTTGGTATATGATTGTTGCACAGCACCTGTGTAGAGCTGCCAGGTCTTGATGTTCCAGGTGCGTGGATATTTGGATTTGACTTAATCCATTCAAGTATATCCAAGAATACCCAGGATTACCAAGGATTTCTTTTCCCCCCTTTTTCTTCCTTCTAGCTCATTACCTGCTCTGGTAAATTTGAGACCTCTTGGTTAAGTAAGTCTTTAAAAAGTCATAGTATTATTACAGATTCTTTACAAGTAGATAACTGGTGAAGAAAGAAGCATGTGTCTGAGGGAGAAGAATAGCTTTTTTGGTCATCAGTCTGAGATGTGTGAAGAACACACCTACTGCAGAAAAAGCTTCCATCAGCATTCGAAGCTGAGACGCCCAGCAATCCCCTCCTCAGGTCTGACTGGCTCTAACCATCTTCAAACCACTGCCAACTTTAAGATCATTTATTTCAATAGTCAGCCGCATGCACTGGGAACCAGACTTTGCCATTAGTGCATACACCTTTTGGAATTTACAAGCATCACATATTGTTCAGATGACATGCTCCCCGATAAAGGGACTCGATCAGAACTCAAGGGGAAATGCGAACGTGCTCAGTGGTCGGCCCAGATCTTGGGGGCAGGACAGGCCCATGAATTTTCTGACCTGATGGTGGAGGGCTCGTGTGGTGGGTTTTAACATGCAGGTGGAGAACGGCATAGGGCTGGCAGGGCAGAGACTGAGGTAGTAGGGGCTGGAAGGAATATACCAAAGCTTGCAAGGTAAAGTTGTATATTGTGTCTACAGAAACCTACAGACCCACGTTCATTTTAATGGCTTGTATGGTGTTTACACCTGGGGGATGACGACTTCAAAATACAGTGGATGTTAACTGCTCTGAAGCAGATGTGTAGGGCTCGAAAGCCAAACTTGATGCCACAACCAGGTCTGGATGCAACAGTTTTAAGATACCTCTGCTTCTAGTTTGTCTTCAGCATAAAATTGTTAAAGTTCTCCAATGGCCCTGCATTACAAGTACCAAATGCTGACCTAGACCTCTTAGGAAGATTGGTTGGCGCTAATACCCAGAGCTGAGCCTCAGTTGTTGCACTTCGTGAGCTTATGTTTGTCTCTGATCATGTTGCTAATAGAGATAGTAATCTCTAGTGTGATACACTTGTTTCCATTGCTTTCCTTAGTGTCCTTGATTGAATGCTGTAGTCCAGAGATAAAGACAGTGTAATTGTTTTTTTTTCTTTTGCTTCAAAAAGTTCAATAGCATGCTGGATTGTTTAGATTTATTATTCACAATCCTGTAAAATCTTCGTGTTCTTTGATCACAGATTTTGACTGTCTTCTGCAAAATTTTGAATGCTGATTTTTTTTATGTAACTTTTGACTTCGAACTTACCTTTATTTTCTACTTTGCATAATTTTGACAAGGTCTTTGCCTAAGAAAGTGACTAAGTTTGGGCATGGGGTAAAGGTTCACAAATCTCTGGTACTATGGCATATGCACGCTGCAGGCAAAATATTTATCGAAATGGCAATGTATACATAAGCCATTGATAAATTAATTGCAAAGTGCATTAACATACCCCACGTAAGCTTTTATGCCCTGGATATTGTTTTAATTCCTTTTGACATGCTGACATTTCAGGCAGAAGGAACAATTTCTCAGTAGAACCATACCCTAAGTTGGTAGCCCGATGCAGCGTTGCAAGTGGCCCACTTCACAACAGGTTAGTGTGGCTGGTAAATGGTGCAGGAAAAATTTGGTGTCCAGTGTTAAACAGCTGGATTGTGAGGAGTAAATAGTGAGCTTTGAGCCCAAGGGGAGGTTGGGGTGCTGGGATGAATGAAGCACCTAACAATGAGAAGCGGCTGGACAGACCAAAGAGGTGCTCGAGGGTGCTTGAAATAGTCTACATAAGTTTAAGACGCATGCCAGCTTTGAGGTTGTTTGGTATACAGATGACTTGAAGTATTTAAATTTTGTATGTTGAAAGTTGAAAAGGTCATATTGGGAACAATTTTTAGAATTATGTAAGAAAAAAAATGTAGCAATATCAATGATGGCAGGTAGGAGGTATAAAATATCACTTCAAGGTTATGAAATGAAATCGAATGGGAGGTGCAGTTAAACTGAATATGCTTCATATGGTAATTAGCTACTGTTGTCCATTCTTCTAATATATTCTTTCAGGCCGTACATGTCATCTTCATCTATCAGCGTAATTGACGCTATATAAGCTAACTTGTTGGAAAAAATAGTGTGGGACAGCAGTGGTAAAACGAGTTACTGCAATGGCCAGCGTCATTTAAGTTGTTCTACTCTATGACTGTGCCCACCTATAAACAGCAACTTCTACAGATGACTAGTGTTGTAGTCAGTAATTTCTCATTTATTTTGCTTAGCTTTCAAAGGAAGGGAAAAATGTACGTAACTGGTATTTCAGTTAAGTTCGGTTCCTGCCAATCCAAATAACCTCAGATATATTTTGTGCTGTCTTGCTGGTGTCAGAGCAGTGCCTATGTGACTTAGAGCAGTATCTAGCACTGCCTGAAGCTATATTCCTATGTATCAGTATCATTAAATCCAGTACGTCCTGTCTCAGTGCCTCACTTCTGCACTGTGCTCATAGAAATAAGAGGACAGTTGACTTTTTAGGGATTTAATTTGCAGGAAATAAAATTCCAAATAGGGTGGGGGGATGGGAGAGAATCCCTTGTAGTGACTCCTTGACACTATTCACCTTTTGTTTATATAGGCTAATAACTTTCCTGTCTCTTCCCCTTTAGGAATGCCAGCTTACATTCCTTGTCAGTGATCAAAGTCAATTTTGAAAGTCTGAATAAAATCTCTATAGGAAATTCTGAGTTATGGGAAAGACAAAAAAAATTACAACCTATTTCTGAGTTTTTCCCCTTTCCCCCCACCACCTCCAAAGGAGAAGCACTTACAAGGTATAGGTATAATCCTACTAAAAGAGCTGGCCTTCATTTAAAATAAGAAAGGAAAAAAACAACAACAAACAACCGACCCCCCAAAAAAAACCCCCTCAAAACAAACCCAGTTCTGAACATTAAAGAGGCTCTCCAATGTCTCTGATGACAGTGCACTTTTCTCTCAGGATTAATGGGAATGTGGCCATTCTAAGGCAAGCTGCCAAAAAAACCCTATTCACTGAAAATGCAGGAAACATCTAAAAATAATCTAATTTTAATGGCATCTTGGGCTTTTTTTCCTGAGTTCTCGAATATTCAGTTAAGTATTATTCCCCTCAAGTCTGCAAATCTAAATAGTTTTATTGAAACATAAAACAAAGGAAAGGTAATTTATATTTTTCTCAGATGCATTTTCTAATTTTAAGCTTGCAAGATTAATTCTAAGAAATTCAAGATTTCAGCAGCAAAATTACTTTGGTGACATGTAGCTTGTCGCATTTTTGATGAACCAGTTCTGCTTTGGAACTCCACTATGGATATGCAGAGTTCTGCGCTGCATATTGTGGTGGGAGGCCTTTCTTTTACATGAAGAGCGTGCAAATACCTCACCTTACAGAATGTGTAACAGCCGTATGGCAAGGCCATATATGTTATACATGAGGCTGATCTTGTCAATAGAAGCTGTTACATGCTGCTCTAACTGCCTAAATAATATTAAATCAATGTACACGTGATGGGAAATTTGGCACAGCAGACAGTAAGCATTATTGTGTTGAATCTTTCCAGATGCTATAGGACTGAATTTTTATCTGAAAGTTAGACTTAAAATTCATGAGCAAAATTGGTTCAGCTGTTTCTCGTTTATTTTGCATTCATTGCTATAGCTCAAGAGAATAGCTGTTACTCCCGCTTGAATGCATTTTGGTTTTCCTTCTGATGAACTGGGGAGATCTGCATGGACAGTGTTTTAGACCTCAAAGGCGAAACAGTCGTCTAAAACCAAATGCATGTGTTACACAGGGCATAGGGATGCGTTCTGTTTTCATGTAGATGTTCTGCCTTAGCTTTACAAGATCTTGAGGGCAGGCATTCGTTGCTACAGATCTGAACAGAGCCTACCATAAAGAAGCTTTCAGTTGTTTTGTCACCTCTTGGTGCAAAAGCGTCACTGATAATTTTAACTCTTGTCTTCAAGCAGCGGTCTATGCATCCTTATGGAATCTAGGTCTTCCTGTTTTTGAAATCACAGACAACTTTAGCACCAAAAGGTGGCCTCCTTATGCTACCCATATTAAAGCTTTTTCTGCCACAATGAGGCCAAGGACTCATTGCACTGGTGTTTTTCTCAGCACCAGCCCTCATGTAGCTTATGGACCTTTGCTCAACTGAAGCTTCTGCAGTCGTCTTTGTCCTCTTTTGTTCATTTTTCCTCCTTTTTCTTTTCTTTCCCTAACCTCATAAAGTAACCATCACTGGTTGTTCTGCCCTTGACTGAGAAAATACTGCCAAATGGAGGAGCAGCACAAGGTTCAAGCCTCACATGTAGCAGAAAAGCAGCTTTGGCTGATAGAACTGGGGGTGCTGTGCTGGCAGATGTCCCCCTGCTCCCAGGGCCACGTGTCACTTGCTTGGCGTTAGTTCCCAAGGCGTCCAACAGCTCCCTCGGTCACGAGTGGCACGACTTGATGCCGCAGTGGCTGCGTCTCAGAGAGCCAGAGCCTGGTCAGTCCAGCTGGAGTGACCGCTGTAGACGTTACCACAGCTTGAGTCCTGCCACTAGGCTTCCGAAGGCTGCTTTGGCTAAGACCTCAGCAGGAGCACTGAGCCGTCCCGAGCAGCCCACAGTGCGCGCAGCTGGATCCTGCTGGGGAGCCTTGTTTGTGTAAGGCCTCCATCTCCGGGCAGGCTGCGACCCGGAGAGCTGCTTGGAAATACTGAGACGGGATGCCTTGGCTCTGTGTCAACGATGAGGAGCCGTTGTTCAAGTAAACAGCTGTGGGAGAGTCGCTCCCTGGTCTCCTGCGCAGCCTCCGCGGGGCCTGCCGGGGCCGAGGAGGAGAAGGTGCCGCACAGAACGGGGCCAAGGGGGGTCGGAGCGTGTTGTAGCAATACTGTGCTGGCTTAGGGGGCGGGGGGAAGAAAATTAGCACGGCAGCTTCGCGATCTGATGGAAGGGAACGGTGATAATTATAAACTCCTCATATATATATATGTATAAAATGTATACGTTCAAGATCACATTCTTGTGGATTTCCTCCACCCGTGGGCTGGGCTGCAGCTGTTGTGTCCTCCCCTGCCTGGCCCTCGCTCTCTACGGAGAGCCGCGGGTCGGACTCGGCCGGCCGGGGCTGGGGCACGCAGCCCGGGGGGCGTTTCTCTCGCTGCCGGCACCCGGCCGCTCCGCTCTTTCCGCCGGCGGCGCTGGCTCCCGGACGGAACCTCAGTGCCAACCGCTATTTCCACCCGGCATCTATAGGCGGAGGCACCGGGGGGGGGGCTGCTCAGAGCGCCGTACAGGAAGCTGCCCTTGCTAGGGCTTCAGGTGGGGAAGCGGCGGCGCTTCCGGCTCGGCCGGGCTGGGCCAGGCGATGGCGTCGTTGGGCCTGAGCGCGCGGGAGCAAGCCGGGTGCCGCCAGCTCCTGGAGTTCCTGGAGACGGAAGAGCTGCTGGCGCTGACGGACACCGTCACCAACCGCCTGGTGCACCCGGAGAGCCGCCAAGGTGCGTGGAGCCCACGACCGGAGCGCTGACTCCTGCGGCGGCCCTGCCGCCTCCTGGCCCGGGGTGGGGATGCTGGGACGTGCCCCTGTGCCCCGCCGGCGGGCGCAGCCGCCGGGCCCCCGTGCTACCCTTCCCCGGCCGGCCGGTTGACCGCGGCCGTGTCGGATGTGGAGGCAGGGCCCGGGGCTGCCGGCGCGTCGCTGCTGCGCTGCCGCTGGCGTCGGGCCGGGCCGGCTCGCAGCGGCGGGTTGGGCGGCAGGCGCGGTAGGCCGGTGTGCTGGAGCTGTTCATGGGGGGTTCGCAGCGCCCTGTCCCGGCGCGGGGCTGTGCCGAAATGTGCGGCTGCGTTTTGTTCGGTTGGAGCCTTCTTCTCTGGTGGGCCTGCGTACGTCCGAACAGCACCGGGATTTGGCTGCTGAGAGCTTGGGGGGGTTGTTTTAGCAAAGGATCTTGAGGCTGCTAGCGGCTTGTAGCAGATTTTCAGATCTCAAGCACGTCTTTTTCTCTCTTACACCACACGCACACACACAGCGTTGAGCTTCATGTGCTGCCGTGCCCCTGCTATGCCCTGTTAGCGTTTAAAAACGTATTTTAAACCCAAATGTCTCTTGCTGTTTGCATTAATGGCATTTGCTTTGAGGTTTTGAAAGGGTAAAACACAAATGAAATACTGAACTTCTTTCTTTGTAGAATGGAGCACTTTCAGGTGTGACTATCCCAAATCACTTTGTAGGTGTCGAGATTTGTTTTGTAAAACTTAATTTTGTATGTGTGTTACCTGAGGCCACTCAGCATACTGCCCTGAAATATACCCATCTGAAAACCTTGAATATGTTTCATGTGACATAACTCACAGCTGTAAGATTGCCAGACGTGTTTCTTAAAAAGGTTTTATGCCTGCAGTTCTTCTTCTTGCTTTTTAATCTACTTTTTGCAGTGGTTGTAGGTTAAATTAAAAGGCGTTATTTTATTTTTTTACTTCAGCTATTAGTCTCTTTTTGTTTAAGCTTACAGTTCTTACAGGTAACATGTTAAGTACCCAGCCTCAGTTCAGGTGACAACTGGCTACCACAACTACTTTAAAAATGAATTTCAGTTTATCGTGTTTCCTAATTTTGCCACAGAGCCTTGTAGCTGAATTTTTTTGAATGTCACATTTCAACCCACTGTCGTCACATGTGCATGGTGTTTTCTTATGAACTGGGGAGCAGTAATTTTATTAGCATGGAAATAAAACAGATTTAATTCCATTTCGGTTAGTCTTTAGGAACCTAGATGGAACCTCACTTTCACAAACTACTGAGTGTTGTCTGAAAAACTGCAGACTTCTGGTACTAGAATTCTTGTTCAGCATACAGAGAATCAGAGATTACCTTAGTTATCTCTCTGTCTGCATTTCTGTCAATTTTCTGTTCACGGGAAACGTTTGAAAACTTAATGCGTGTTCTTCAAAATAACAATGGGTTTTGACACATTCAGAGATCATGTGAACTATCCATTTGACACAGAAATTAGGATTTACATTCCATATTCAGAAGAACCATAAGAGATTTGTCTGGTTCTTCTTTCTCTGTGTAAACTTGCTTCTGAGGCGGCAGGTGGATGGCTTATTTTGAAATATCCCAGAGCTTTTCAGATGGAGAGTGAAATCAAGCTCAGCTTTTGCTAAGTGAAAGTGCTGAATGGTGACACAAAGCCAGAAGCCCTAAATGATTTCATGTTAAATTAACTTATTTTGAAGCTAAGGCTAGCTGCATCTCAGGAAGTATAGGTGAAATGCATTGTCTGCAATACTCTTTGTACTTCTTGAAGCACTAGGAATTTCTAAACAGCTTGAAAATACTTGAAGAATATTACTGATTTCGTTTGGAAGAAAAAGTTGCATCGTTTTCATCAAGATAAAATAAAACATAGTAAGTTCCAAGCAGTCATTGATATTGGAAGTAGGGATTACAAGGTAGCAAAGTCTTCAGTAAAAACAGCACTGTTTTTAAAACATGCTCCCAAGTCTTTGGGTATCTTCTGTGTCTAATATGATTAAGTCAGATTTCAGTTACTGAACAAACTTCTAAGTCTTTGCATTTCATTTAGGCTTGTCTTGTACTGTCTGTTTGGAGGTGCTGGTCAGGCATTTAAGAAATGCCACAGGTTTGGGTTTTAACTGTGAAAGAAGCAACTTCTAAATTACTTTTTTTTTTTACTTGCAGAAGCTATTCATGCCATTTTGGTTTACAGCCGAAGTGTAGAAGAACTTTTGAAGCGCAGAAAAGTCTATCGAGAAATAATTTTCAAGTATTTGGCAACACAAGGAATTCCAGTGCCTCCTTCCTCTGAGAAACATCTACTCATTGATCGTGTAAAGCAGTACTGGAGTGGGCAGCTCACACCACCTGCCTTAGAGTCAGGGAACAGAAAACCACATGCTGAGGTGAGTGCTGCTTTCTGAAAGACCTGAGGATGGTTAGCATTGTGTTTGCAGGATAACCAGTGTAAATGCTCTAATGTACGTCCAAAATGTGGCTCTTCACCTGTACTTAGGAAGATACCGAATCTCTTTAATTCTTGGTTTGTTTGTTTTTTGGTTGGTTGGGGTTTTTTCTAGTTACATTGCTTAAATGTGTCTGTGCCAACCTGTCACTTGCAGAGCACAGTCTTCTGCTTTGTTTTGCAAAGTGTATTAGTGTATTTGAACTCTAACGTGTGGAGTCTTCTCCATGCTTTTAATTTTTAAGTTATACTGTAAGCTAAAATAGAGAGTATTCACAAATAATTCTGTGGATTCAAGGTCAACTGAAAACAGTGTTAATGGTACAGAAACCCTGCATAGCCCCTTGTCATTTTTTTATTGTGGTGAATCTTCTTAAACTTTTAGTATAGATCCAGAATTTCCAGTCACCCTCCAGCCACACCAGGCGCTAGCAATACCATTGGTAGGGCACATCCCAGACCAGAGCAAAGAGATGCTGTCGATAGTAGATCATTGGGTGAAAACATCTGTCGGACTGTGGTCTAAAAAGTTGTGGGAGAGGAAGGGAATGGAGAGGAAATGGCCTTTTCGTAAGTGGCCTTGACCTACTTCTAGAGACAGCGCAATCAAAGTAGCACTATCTGTAAGCTGTTTTCCCTTTTACCTCTTGCAGTTAGAATGCGGAATGGATTTTAGTGAATTTTTTCATCGTTGAAATGTAAAGTTTGTAGCAGTGCCAAGTCTGTGTCATTTTTTCCCCTTGATATTACTAACACTTAATACAGCGTAACTAAATGTGTTTTGGCAATTACAGGTTATTTTGAAGTTCAAAATTTTGACATTTAGGAAATCCTCATGGTGTAATGAACTTCCAGGGTTTTATTACTCTTGGATCTTTACCATGTAGTTCTAAATAGCCATCTTGCTCGTACGTATTGCACTTCTGAGACCTAATGGGCAACAGCCCCACCAGCTGGACGGTTAGAGCTCTGTAGCTGTTGATAACCTCTTGCATTGATCTCTCAGGGATTAACTGGTGAGAATTATGATTTAGCTGAGAATTGTTTTCAAAACAGTTTTTTGTGTGCATACTTTGGGAACAAAAGTGTTGCTCTTGCAAGAACACTTCCCATAGCTAAGTTTTATGATTGAAGGTAGGTAGATTAAATTCTCCAAAGTACCTAAAACACGTTCACAAAGAATGAGAAGTTCAACTGTTTATTTATCACATACATCTTTCTTTGCCTTTGTTTTTTCTTCATTCTTGTGGCCCTCACCATTTTGAAGAAATGAGTGACATGAACCTGCATAACAGAATTAGAAATTAATTCTTTGTGAAACAGATACAGCATGTCTATATAGAAGTCTCCAAACTTTTCATACTTAATTACTTAATGCTTACTTAAAACATACTTAATTTAATACTTACTAGACTTTGGTGTCAGCAAACTTGACATTTGATTCTTCTAAAAGTCTTGCTGTCAAGATGCAAATACTGAGAAGCCCTACAAAATAACTGTACGTTTAGTTCTTGTTCAAAAAAACATGTCACCTTACAGTTGGAGGTCATGTGTCTTTATGTTGGAAAGTTTGGATGATTTTTCTCAACTTAAAAAAAATCTTACCTATTGTAAGAGAAAGCAGAGGATAAACAAACTATGTATGTACAAATTAAATAGGCTCACAGGACTTTGTTGTTTTTCTTTGGGCGCTCTGTCTCAGAACACTTGAAGAAGACTTGGAATGTTTAAAATAAGTATATATGTGATTCTATGTTGTTTTAAGTGGTAATCTCACATGTTAAGGCAAAACAGTTCTAAGAAAAATATGTGCTTAATTGCAGAGTCATGGAGAGAGACAAAAGTCACCGCAAGATGACATTCATGATCTAGGAGAAGAATTCTGTCAATGGTTCTTTGAACTCCTAAATTCTCAACATCCCTTGGGAGTAAAATCTGAAGAAAGATGGGGACCACAGCATTTTTGGGGGGATGCTAAAATGAAGTTCTCTTACAACACATTAGAAAAAAACACGGAAGAATATGTTGGCGCAGAAATGGTGAGCCTTCGCCTGCTCTCCTTGGTTAAAGAAGAGTATCTTGTCTTCAACCCTAATTTGCATAAGAATGGACTGAAATGTGCCATGTCTCAACATGGGTTAGTACTGATAGCAGTGGCTGGCACTGTACACAGAGACGACACTTGTTTGGGCATCTTTGAACAAATTTTTGGACTCATTAGCTGTCCTGTTAGAGAGACTACCTGGAAAATAAAAGTTGTGAATCTTAAAATAGTTGGACAGAATGCTCTGGAACCTGGGATGCAAATTGAAAAACCTTCCACAAAATATGAGTCAAAGCAACTGCAAGAGTTGTATGATGGAAAAGAACTGACCATCTTTGAACCTCAGGAATTCTGAGCAATTCTTTCACAACTGAGTAACTGGGGGGAGGGGGGAACGTACACCACTTGTAGTGCATAATTGAATATTGAAATGGTTGCAGCCATGTGACGTCTTTTTTTTGAGTCAGGTTTGCTGGGTGACAAACTTGAGATACAGAGTCTAATGCATTAATACGGGTGATGCTTTTGGGCACCTTTCCAAGGGGTAACAAATATTTCAGAGTATAACTTTAGATTTTGTACTGTAGTTAGGAATGGAATTAGTTTGGTTATTCTTGGTTACAAAACATGTTTACATTTAAATATGGGTTGGCAGCAGTATATAATGAGCTAGATGACTTGGGGCTCACAAAGCGCAGGTTGCTTCTCTTCAGGACACCAGTGTAAACTCTTGCCTGAGTTGTAACAGGAAGTCATTACTTCTGGCTTTTTGAAATTGGGATTGGTGAGTGTCTAAATGGACATCTAAGTCCCAAGAAAACCACTTCAGGAGTTTTTTGAGAAAACAGACAAAATAATGTGACTGGAGACTGCTGCCATTTATGCTCTAAATGTGGTTCCATCACTGAACAACAGAAGTAGTTTAATGGAATAATGCAGGGAACTTAATATTGCTGATTTTTTTTTCTCTTTGGGTTAACAGCTTCCTTTCCTTTTACCTTATGGTTCTAGCTTTGTAATGAATGCAGACAGACTCTCTGTTGTTCTGTCGGTGCCCCAAGCAGGCAAATATGAGGTGGTTGCCCAAGCATCCATTTCCAGCACGGACTCTCTTGGAACAAGTGGTTGATTTCATGACTTAAAGCAGCACTGTATGAACCAAATGCTTTGATAATTATTTTGTATATACTTACAACAGAGGTTTTAATATAAAAGTTGTGATTTTTGTATGTTTTCTCAAAATAAGAATTTTATCTACTCTGATCTGCTTTATTACATTGACTAGAAGTCAATTTGTTACCAGTGGGCAGTTGCAATGACAGGTAGTGTTAAATAAATAATCCAATTACTACTTAGTAACTGAAATTATTGCCATTGTAAAACTTTAATTTTTTACTTTTTTTTTTTTTTAATTTATAAGTGATCAGCGGTGAAACAAGATGGAAACTTCTTTTTCCGCAGCTTGCTTGGATTGTTTGTGAGTTTTGTTTTAATTTTATAGCTTCACCAATATAAGTTGTGAAAATGGAAACATTCCCTATAACATGGGAACACTTGGTTTGATATGTTTGTCGAAGATGACAAATAGTAAAATTATGAGTGTTGAGGGGAAACAAGAAGGTTCAGGTATGCACAGAACGGATTTTTATGAACAGTCCGAATCTCGAGTTCACTTTAAAAACTTGTAAAATAATTTCTTTTCTAAGCAAAAGGTCAAATACTGTGTTGGAATGTTCTTTCCCAATAAACAGTTGAGTTGTGGCTTCTTCAGCTACTGATGTATAATAAATAAAAATCAACCTGAATGTAAAATTCACAAGCAGCAGTTTCCTGGTGTGTGTTGAGAATTGCATTCCTCTTCAGGTGAGGACATAAGCCAGCCTAAAGGCCTAGGTGGGTACCTCTTCAACAGTCAGTAGGACAGTCTGCAGTTCAAGGAAATATTTTGTCGTTTGCAGAAATGTACTTTGTAACTGGCAGCATAGCTGTTGCTTTAGTCAATGTGTTGAATACGAACATGACAAAAGATGTAGTTTTCATCACTGCTTTGAGCTGACATGGTGTGGGGGGTCCCCTTCCTCTACTCAGGTACCCGTCCCTGCTTCCGTCATGTATCGGCGGTGTTCGTGCTTGTACTGACACTGAACGAGAGGAAGTGGGGACTGATCCCCGTGAAAATTAACTCATTGTCAAAAACCCTCCAGGCTGATCAGCTCTGTAAGAAGGCTGGTGCTGCTGTCAGCCTGAGGAATGGAGATGAGAATTTACTTTTTTGGTGGCAACCTGCATTTCTGTGGGATTAAGCAAGTGATCAAATAGCAGTCTTTGATAATTCTTTCATTCAAAATGTTTATGCTTGACAACTTGAAAATACTGAATGCAAGGAGCATTGTTGTAAATCAGCTTTTTACTAAGGCTGGTACCTAATGAACTTGTTCTCCTACACAAAGTATGCAAGAAGATCTTAAATTGTCACAGCCTTTTGACCTCTGTGTAAATCCCTGTTCTGTTGCAGAGTGGTGTAGGTGCTGTATGATTTACTTATGACCTGTTGGTGTAGTTGCTGCTGTTGCATTGTTGATCAGGCTGTTAAGAATCTGCATACGTTAGTCTGTGCTCGTTAGCTGCTGAATGATAACTGATTTTTGCAGCAGCTAATTTTGGTGTGTGCTTACAGGTTACTTCAAACTGTAGGCACCAAGGAGCAGCTGGTGTCAGCAGTTGATGAGCAGCTGATGGCTGCTGCTGCAAAACGCAGGAAAGGGTACAGTATCTGCTCTTTACAGTCTCACCACCTGAATGTTTGGTAGGCACTGACAGTCAGCTGATGCTGAGTAACTGTGGGTTTGCAGTTATTAACTGGTATGACTTTTTATCCTGTGATACACTCCTTTTTTTCTCCCAGGCAGGCACTCCCTCTTTCAAAAGCATACTTGTCCCTTCTAAATGCATTTTATTTCCACTTAGCAAAAAGGATTCTAGTTTTATAATGGTTCTTCAGGCTCTCCATCTTGCAAGGAGGCAGAACTATGTTTTGAAAGCTGCTGCCTGTTTGCAGTCAGTTGTAGGGGAAGCAGAGATGTGGTAATGTCCCTGCTCTTTGACATTCCATGTATGTAGAAGTGTGCTTGTTTTGTGCCATGTAAGAGTTGAGGTCATGTTTGTAGCACTACACCACAGGATGTCACAGGTATTTTTCTGGTATTATGGTTATTGTTTATAACGTGTGTCCTTACTGGGAGTTCAGAATTCAATTTTCAAATCATTGTCGCATTCAGATTTTTTTTTAAGAGTAGAAAAACACTAACTGCAGGGTAAATTTGAGAAGGTACTTTTAGTTTAATCTTGACTTTAAGGAAAAAGTTAGGACTTGTTTAAATAGAGTACAACCAAAAAACTTTACTTGAAATATTTATGGAAGTGATTTTATCACTCCCTCTATATGAGGCTGTTCAGAGCTGAAGTAACTTCTAGTTGGTTTACCTTTGGAAACAATGGTCGTTTAGCCACATTTAGATTCAGAAAAATTAAATTAAACTTTTTAAAAATTGTTTTCATCAATTTTCCTTTGTAGCACTATTTACTGAAAATATTTGTCTTTAGCTTTGACTAACAATTTCTTATAAATTTAGCATTTCAGCTTAAGGAGTAGCGATATACATGTTTTCTAGGTCTGTCTCTGGAAAGCAATTTGATAATAAGCATAATGCTGAGTTGCAACAAAGTGGGCAGAACCTGCTGAACTGTATAAATGTTAAACAGTAGAAATCATGACCCTCTGTTCTAATCAGCCACACCAGACATATTTAATTTTTTTGTCTCTGAAGTAGGAAGCTTGTATGTCTTAAAGCAATATATGAGCAGAACCTCGGTGATGATGCAGGCCAGCTACTGTACTGCAGGCTATGCTGAAAGTGCTTTGGCTGTGCTTACTCTCCTTAGGCAGAAGAGGAAAAGTAATCATGAGGAAACCTTACGCAGAGCGTTAAATGAGTTCTGACTTGTGTCTGTGCTCTAAATATCCATCAGTGCTCAAGTGCGTGTTATTTTATCAAGCTTGTAACAGTAATGAAAGATGTGTTTTGGGATGCTCATTACCTCCGTGAAATTAAATTTTTAAGTGTATCTAGGAATTTGTAAAAGGTGTCTAATAGTCTTCATGTATGCCCTGCTTGCTTAATAATCTGAGGAAGAATCTTAAGGTTGATGACTTGACTTCATCAAAATACTTGCTAGGTTGTATTTTTTCCCCCCCCTTATAAACTGCAAAGGTAGCTGAACATTGCCTTTGCAGTCTTGAGTGTCTCTTAATGTTTCATAATGCATGTACCATTAGGCTAGCTGTCAGTTTGACACTTTCCTACATCCAGTTCCCTGAACTTAAAAACCCCAATGCTTATTTCAGGTACCATTTCAAAAGGAGTGAATTCTTCACTGCTGCTGGAAAGACTACTTCACATCTCAGATTAGCTCTAGTTTATTAGTTCACAAATTTATTGTAATATATTCCTGTGGTGGTTGCAGAAGTAGCTCAGCTGTTAAACCATTGGATTGAGGAAAACAATTTGTTTGCAATTGTGATAGTTTTCTCACCTGAAATGTTTGCAAGCAATAGCATGTCTCGCACGCTGGCTGCAGAGTACCTACGGTCCTCTTCATGTGTCTTAATAGAGATTAGGCAGGATAGAAATGACAAAGTATCCCTGCTAAGCACTGTATGAAAGTGCAGGCCCTTCACTCTGTAGGGGTCTGGGTGCCTTCAGAAGCATGTAGATCTCCTAATTAGTAGTGGTTATTTTGAAATGGGAAGCTAGCAGTATGTCGGACACTAAATGCTGCTAAAGGACGCTTCTTCCAACTAAGGGCCGTACTGACTTTGCGGATCAGAAGCAAATTCTGCTGTAGGAGGTGGGGGCAGGCAGATGTCTGCAGGAGAATCAGCTGTGCTAACCCTTCTTCTGCTCTGGTGTTTGACCAGATGCTTCTGCTGTGTTTTTCCAGAACAGGTTGTAGGAAGCTGTCTTAACGCAGTACACCTTGCAGGCATGGATTTTATGCTTTTCATGAATAGTATCAATTTGACTTTATTCGTAAAATCTTTACTAACTTTTTTTGGCAGTTGAAATAATTTGCATAAGTCAAATTGCTCTTTGTGGCCTGTAGCTGAAAACCGATTTAGTGTGAATTATATAATTGTTTAAAGAGAGCAGCAGATCTAAAGATGATGGTGATGGAATGTGTAGACCAAGTTCATCCTATGGAGTGATGGCATGCAGTAACTGGTGGCAGAAGAAATCCTAGTGTTAGAAAATGGGAAAGATGACTGCAGCAGCAAGACCATATCGTTGCAGAGTACTGTATCTTTACCCTCGCTGTATATTTTATTAAATGTGAAGATCTAACATTACATATAATGTGCAAATGTAGCTCCTTTGCTAGCATAACATTGCTAGGAACTGCAGTGTTTTCTTGTATTGGTCTTCAAACATCACCTGCTGCAGTATTTTTTTTTTAGCTTGTGATTGCTTTCTTGCTCTCTTCAAACTAAACCGAAGAGAACTGGAACTGGTTTAACTATTATGTATGAAGAACTGGAGGAGAAGAATGTTTGCTTGAAACGCTGATTTTTCTCTACTTCCCAGTTATTTTGGACGAATGACACATACTTTTGATAAATTGGTTTTAAAGAGTCACAGATACGTATTACAGTGGAATCTAAAGATGGGTAAGTAACACCATGTTCTTGTTAGTTGTTTCCTCTAATGCATGCTCATATTTGAAATTCAGTGTTGAAGCACTTAGAAGACCATGAATGACATAAACAGCTAAATAAGGTGTTCCAGGTGATGAACTTTAGCATTTCTTTATTGTGCTGCTTTTATTTTTTTCCCCTGTTCTAATTGTCTTCATTATGGCAGGAAATTTTCCATGTTCCCTTGTCACCAGACACTACTTCTTTTTGCATTGCTTGCTGTTTCTTGCAATCCCTTTTCTATCTTGATGGCTTGTTCTTTTTCCCCCTAAGTGTTTGAGAAGGGTAAATTCTGCAAGATGATCAAGTTCTGTAAAAAAAAAAAAAAGAAATGTAGGCCTTTAGGAGACAGAGAGAAAGAGAGCAAAAATTGTGGGGTTTGGCCTTTAGCTCATGCTATGTAATTCAGCATTCAAAGGATTTTGTTTTTGAAGACTTAGTGCGTATTGAAAGTTTCTTTTTTTTTTTCAGGAAACAAAACAGAAATCCTAAATTAAATGTCATGTTTCTCCCGGAGCTTGGAATTAACAGGAACTGCTGTGAACAACTGTTTTTCCAGATGTATTTCACTCTGAGCCATCAGGCTCTGGTTTCGAGTCTGATGTATTCACCAACACAGAACACAGGGCTCTCCTACCTTCTGTACAGTGATGACATACGTCCAGCGTAGTTGGCAATTCAAATACTACTAATAGCAGGGACCATAGTAGCCAGAGACAGGGAAGAGAGAAACTCATTTAGCCCACCCAGCAGTGAAGACTGATAAAAGGTGGGTAACTAAGGCAATTTATGTGGGCCCAGGTGCAGAGAGGTTGGAGGACAAGCAGCTGGCAAGTGATAGCTGTGACCACAGCAGTGGTTGTTGGAGTGACTCGTTAATCGAGGAGGGGAAGACGTTGAAGAGCAGAATTGTGTGTATACTGACAATGTTTCCACTGGTGTTAAATTCCTTAATCTGAGCTTTTGAGTTTCAGTTTGTGACTGATGTGCAGTTAAGCCTCTCTCTGGAAGGGTTAATTAGCCTGTATGTCCTATAAGTAAACCTGGAATGTGCGGTGATGCCAGTCGATTGCAAGGAATCCTCTTTTTAAAAACTCATTTTCAGCTGTTAGTAGTAGAAAGAAACGACCTCGTGTAACTGTAGGGGTAATACCAGTGCTATCTATAATCACCCCAGCCCTGCGTGCAGGAAATGCAGAGGCTGGCTTTGGTCTCAGCAGGCATCGTGGCCTGTGGGTGACACCTGGTGGCAGGTTCATTGCTTGCCTGTACTCGTACGCTTGAAAGCATGCGTGGATGCAGGCACAAGCGCTGGAGCCTGGCTCTGGAGGCCGGGGAGAAAGTGCCTGCTTTATCCCTTTTCTTGCTGGCCGCGGAACGCCCCGACATTGCCAGTGGCTCCCTTGCCTTGATCAAAAGGAGGGCTTGAAGGCAATCCGTCAGCCCTTGATAAGGATCTGAAGGATGTTCTAAAGATTTCAGCCCGTAGTCAAGCGGTGACATTCAGGAAACCTGTTGTGCTAGGGTTGTAGAGGGAAACATGATGGTGATAAGGCAGCTTCCTGGCAATAAATTCACAGCTGACTTGTTAACAAATGCATTTCTTTTGGCATCTGCTTCCCTTTTTATTTCTTTTCTTCTTTTTTCTTTTTTTTTCTTCTTTTTTCCAGAATGCCTGGCTCAAGTGGCTGGGATCCTGAAGGCAGCACAGTTGCTGTTTCTCAGTATTGCTTATAACTGCAGATCTTAATCACCTCTCAGGTGTAACGAGAAGAGGATCACTCCCATTCAGAGGTAGTCTGTACCCCTCTGCGTCATGCTGTGTTCAAAGTGTACCTTTTTTTTTCAGGTTCCCCAGTCCTTATTGAAAATGCCAAGGAAACAGCCAAATTAAATATATTAGAAATTATATTTGAGCAGAGAAGCTAGACATGTCCAGCCCATCACATTTTGCATAGAGTAGAATGAGAAGTAAGAAACTTCCTGCCTTGCTTTGTGTGGTGAGTTGACCCTGGCTGGAGGCCGGGTGCCCACCAAAGTTGCTCTGTCACCCCCCTTCTCAGCTGGACAAGGGGGAGAAAACGTAACAAGAGGCTTGTGGGTTGAGATATAAGGACAGGGAGACATCACTCACCAATTACTGTCATGGGCAAAACAGACTTGACTTGGGGAAATAAATTTATTACCAATCAAATCTTAAATAAATAAAACCAAATCTTAAAAACACTTATACCCACCCCTCCCTTCTTCCCAGGTTTAACTTCACTCCTGATTTCTCTCCTTCCTCCCCCCGCAGCAGCACAGGGGGACAGGGAATGGGGGTTGTGGTCAGTTCATCACACGTTGTTTCTGCTGCTCCTTCCTCCTCAGGGGGAGGACTCCTCACACTCTTCCCCCGCTCCAGCATGGGGTCCCTCCCATGGGACACAGTCCTCTACGAATTTCTCCAATGTGAGTCTTTCCCACAGGCTGCAGTTCTTCATGAACTGCTCCAGCGTGGGTCTCTCCCATGGGGTGCAGTCCTTCAGGGGCAGACTGCTCCAGCGTGGGTCCCCTGCGGGGTCACAAGTCCTGTCAGCAAACCTGCTCTGGCGTGGGCTCCTCTCTCCACGGGGCCACAGGTCCTGCCAGGAGCTTGCTCCATAGGATCACAGCCTCCTTTGGGTGCATCCACCTGCTCTGGCGTGGGGTCTTCCATGGACTGCAGGTGGAATCTCTGCTCCACCATCAACCTCCATGGGCTGCAGGGGGACAGCCTGCCTCACTGTGGTCTTCTCCAAGAGCTGCAGGGGAATCTCTGCTCCTGCACCTGGAGCACCTCCTCCCCCTCCTCCTTCACTGACCTGGGTGTCTGCAGGGTTGTTCCTCTCACATACTCTCACTCCTCTCTCTGGCTACAATTGCTCCTAGTGTGGGTTTGTTTTGTTTTGTTCCCCTTAAGTCTGTTATCCCAGAGGCGCTACCCCCATTGCTGATGGGCTTGGCCTTGGCCAGCGGCGAGTCCTTCTTAGAGCCGGCTGGCATTGGCTCTGTCGGACGTAGGGGAAGCTTCTAGCAGCTTCTTACAGAAGCCGCCCTAGTAGCCCCCCCTGCTACCAAAACCTTGCCATGCAAACTCAATACACTTTGATAAACTTATAGAGAGACCAAAAATATAAAATATATTGGGTTTGTTGCCAGTAGTAATTGCCCTTGCAAGGGCTTTTGAGAGACGTGGAATAGAACACATCAGAGGTTTTTGTGATAGTCTTATTTGTGTGGAGAGGCAATGGTTCAAACTGTACTGGCTTCGGTTGTAAAATTGCATCCAGAAAGCCACTAACAGTCATTAGCTGTTAAAGCAGCTGTAGTTGTTTTTCATATAGGTAGTTAGCAGCTTGCCAGGCAGGTTTGTGCAGTTAGAAAGGAGAGGGGGAACGGCATGCAGCCTGACCAATCCTCCACTCTGCTCTTTGGTCTGGTTGGCCCCCGCTCCGGCAGAGGCAGGCGTCTGCTGGAAGGAGCAAAGGACGTGTAATTTGTGCACACCTGCCTCTTCTCTGCACTTTGAGAGCATGCTTGCAAGGGGAATAACATCATGGTGGTACGTGGTGCCATAAATCACTCATTTTAAAACCAGTAAAAGCCAAAGCTTCTTATCTAGATGAGGTTGTGGTGCCTTGACGGCATTTTCCCATGTGAGGCTACTGAGAGAAAGGAAATGGTGATTTTTAATAACTTAACTGTGATTTAACAAAACGAGAGAGAAGCTCATCTTCTGTCTCAGAGCTTTCTCCCTCCTGAACTGTTGAAGTCTGCCACAAGCCTCATGGCTTGTGTTCAAGAACCTCAAAAGAGGAAAAAGAGTAGTTACTGTCCCTAATAATGGGCAGGAGCAGCTTTCAGGCAAGGAATGAGTGAGTGGGCTAGGGCTCCGCCACCAGGAGAGCTGGCAGCAGGGAATAGTAACTCCCCGCTTCCTCCACTGTAAAAATTGGGGAACTGAGTAAAACTTGCAGGTGGCAGGTAGAAAACAACGAGGAGATGCTTCTCTCCACTTAGTTAAAGTGTCAGGGAAGAGTTTTCAATCTTTGTATTTTTCCTTTTCATTTATCTTCTACGCTTTTGCCACTCATTTTCTTTGCCTCTCATGTCTAGTCAGATCGCAGTATCTCAGCTCTCTGGACAGGGATTTTCAGTCTTCAGCTACATTGTGACTTGTTTGAGGAGACCTAGGTACTCTACATCCTTTCAACTACACAAACAAATGGAGGTGGAGGGGGAAATGGCTCCTGTGGTAAAATTAATAATAGATAATTGGCCTATTTATGATAGCTGTCTTTTGCATGTTGGCATTTCCAGCGTCTTCCTCTCTCTCATGTTACTTCTCAAAGATGATGGGCTATGACCAGATCTTCTCTTGTCATATGCAAAGCTTTAATCTCCTGTGAAGAAGCATGTCCTGTGGCCAGTGCAGATCCCATCATGGCATGAATCTGCTCTTGGTATCACAACTGAGGCACCAGGAATTCTCTTCAGTGAAATGCCAGTGAAATTAAGGAGCAGTGAACGTACAGGTATTGGTGAAATTTATCTTGGTCTGCATTGGAAACCTATGGAAAATTATTCCAAATGTCCATTGAAACAGCCTGGCTAACTCCAAGTGTGCTATTTGAACAGCCATATTATAATTCCGAAATACCAAACAAAGCGCTTGATTTTTCCTCTTAGCAAATTGCAGAAGCTCACAAGCATATGGAAAAACATGTTTTTACATTCTGTCTTGACAGCTATCGCAGCCCATTGGTACCAAAAAGGCTATTTGAGATCCCTCTCAATTGTCACTGGATCATCTAGGTAACATGGGTGAGTGTTGCACTTAGATTTCTGCCGTGTCTAGCTGGTTTTGTCCTAGAGTGAACCATCTACAGTGTTCCGAGTGCTTCCACCGTAGGAAGCACTTTAGTGCAAGTCAAGAGGCTGTTTTTGAAGAAAATTTCATGTTTGCTGCCCCACACACAATCAATGTGTTCACATTAAGGTGCACCCTTGGAGCATGCACTCTGTGTTCCCTGCAGACAAAACAAAGCTAGAGAGATCCACCGGCCCTGCACCTAAGGTACCCTGCTCACTGTGAGGCAGTCAATCCACAGGACCAGCCTGGAGCTAGCTGGCAGTAACCCCCCCAACATGTGTATAGTTTGTGTGCTGGCCGCATCTCAGCAGCAGCTGTTTCATGCTCCTGTTGCACAGCGCTGTTTGCTAATGTAAACACAGCTTAAGGGTGTTGAAAATGGTATTATAGCCTCCTTAGGACTAAATTAAATTAGTTTTCATCAAAATACATTTTTAAAATGTGTGTATATATGTACATATGTATTTTTAACAAATCCTTCTCTCACTTTCCAGCATTTCCCTTACTAGAATTACATTTCAAATGGAGCAATTGTCCGTTCCTCTTTAACAGCCATAAGCATATGACATCATGTCAGTACTTGTTCATCTATTCCTTTTACTCAGTTCATTAATATTATTTATTGTATGGCTGGATTTTGAGTATTAACAAATTCTTCTGAAAGTTTGCATTTTTTATTGAAATAAATTCATCTTTTAAATATCTCTTCAGTAATTATGGGTTTAGATATATTTGCACAGTGCCCTAACTCTAACAAGATTAGTGGCGAGAAAATCCCATTCTGAAGATTAGCGTCATGTATTGAGTTGAACTTTAGGATTTTGTTCTGGTGTTTTCATTACGGTTTATTACAGAAGAACACTTTGTCTTCAGTTACTTGCTAGCTGACGTGCATCCGAAATGCTCAGATGAATAGCCACTTTTTTCTGAAATGAGAAACCTCAGCTTATGAGATGCAAACACTTTAAATGCTGCTATTAGAAGTAGTTGTTATGACACTAAAAGGATCTCAATATTTTCAATTTACAATTAAATTTTCAATTTCCTCTGTGGCATGCATTATCGCATCTGGAACAGACTGACAGTGACCAAACTACGAGCTCTCTGTACTGGCCTGTTGCAAAGGGAGATAGTGGTGTACGCATCTTCGTCGGCTACAGTTTTGGCAAAAACTGCAAAATGTATGCACCCTTTACGCCTCAGCTTGAGGGGTTCTAAGGACTGAATTTACCTGTTGCACCTTAGCCACTGACTACTAAGGTAATGTAAAGGAATGTCAAGTTGAAACACTTCACCAACCTGCCTTGTTGATGCCTGACGTCGTTGTTTAGTACTTTGTGTGTGCTAGACTTACACCTCTGTAAAAGGTTTGTCTGTAATAGGATAAAATAAACTGGAATCCCTCTAAGGTAAGGGCATATTTAATTTGGGATTATATGCCATGGGCAAAACTGTCATGACTTGAGGGATTTTTACGTGACTGAATAAACTGTCGATTAACACAAATTTTTAATTGCTGATTGGAGGGTTGAGAAGAAAGAAAACAAACAAAAAACCCCACTTAGGGAAACCCCATTCCTCTCCCTTCCCCAAAGTCAACTTCAGCCAAACACCTTCCTGGTCTCCCCTTCCCTTGCTTTTGCCATGTGTTACCCTCAGCCCCTCAGAGGTGTCCCTGCCCTGGCGGGGGTGGCCAGCGAGCCACGGTCCCTCAGGGATGTCTCTACCCCCGTGTGGGCTGGCTGCGGTCCCGCAGGGTCGCCCCTGCCCCAGCCAGGGTGGCTCAGCTGTGCCCCCCTTTGGCACGGAGCCCCTCCTTCCAAACGTGTCTCCAGCTGCGTCCCCAACAACGTCTCCCTCCACGGGTCTCCCGCATCTTCCAGGATGTTGCCAGCCCCTTGCAGCTGCCGCTCTCTGAACTGTGTCTGCGCTGGGGTGCCGTGGGTTCCCTTGGCTGCCTGCGGGCACATTAAAACCCATGTTGGTGCTGCTGAGCCTGCGACAGAAACGGATAGATACCTAACTGAGTGCTACCATGGGGCGTATGACTTTGCAGCTACTGTAATATTCATAAAAGTCTCTTTCCAGCTGTCTTCAACAACTGCTTTCCTCAGAGATAAAGGGAAAAGACTCTGCCAGGGGCAGGAGAATAATATGCAATTTACTGGGATGTCAGTGAAGGGTTACTAGTGAGGACAGGGGCTTTTGGAGGAACGGAAGGGCAAATTCTTCCTCAGGTGAGCTGAATTTCAGTGCTAGTTGATTTTCCATATTATTGACCCAAATTGGGATTTTCTTATGAATCTGTCAGGTTTTATAGTCGGAGCCCAGGATGCCCGGCTTGTGAGCTTGCTGACCGCTGCAGCACAAGCGAGAAGAAAGTGACCGAGAAGACAGCATTTGCTTGGGCCCAGCGTGCCGCCCGTTTACAGCTGGCTGGTAAATGAGAACCTGTACGCATAAGCGGTGTCACTGGTATACCAAGTGGTGACAATAAAACAATTAGATCATAAAAATATTCTGTTAAAGCATTCTAATTAAAACACCATTAGAGGTTTTTGCAACAGGGAAAAACAGTTCTGCGCTGGGAGCGTGAACACCGTGTTTGCCCTAATGCTTTTACGTACATAACAGAGGGCTTTGATTCAAGCCTAAATAAAGTCGGATGCTTGCAAGCTGTAGCTGACATACTTTGGCAGCCAGCTGATACTGCTAAGTGCGATGTATATATATATATTTTTTAAATCCTGTCATGGAAAATATCTGGCTGGGGGCTCCGAGTAATCAAAGGCTCCACAGGGAGAAACTGGTTTGTAGATGAGTCCTTTCTGTGGTCCCGTGACACAAGAGAAGGCTCTGCAGCTCCTTTGAAAAGACCACCGACCTTGTCCTCCAACAGCCCTGGGCAGAGGTAAGAGTGTCTGGTTATGCTGAAACGTGTTTCTTGGGTGTGTGGCTCCACATGTAGAAAGCTGCTAAGCAAAAGCATCCTGCAGCTTGCTCGTAATGTGCTGGTTCCTTCTGCGCAAAGAAATAAACTGTTTTCTCATGTCCTGGAAGGCAGAAGCATTCCATATATTTAGAAGTTTAATTAATAACTATGCTGTGTTGCAAGTGCTTGGAGGTGGTGCAGTTACCTAGGCAGTGTTTTGGGACAGCTACGTGTGTCTAATTCGCTTGTACGCAGAATGCCCTACGTCTGGGCTTTGTATCGGAAAACACGTGTGATATCCCACAGTGTGCTTCCCTTGGCCTCATGCACCCTGTGGAAGACCAGAGAGAATTAGAGGCCTTGTGTTTTTCCTATCTGCTTACAGTAACTAAAGCATTAAAGAAAATTAATAAAAAAAAAATTTAAAAATTAGGCTTAAAAGAAAATTATTTTAACTTCCATTATCTTCCAGTTCTCACCCCTTTAACTTGCATACTGGATACATTTCCAGGTTGTTTCCCTTACTATGTTTTCCTTTTTTTTTTTTCCCCCTCTCCTCAACACAAGAGAAAGATTTAGCTACAAAAGGAGGACAAATTAACCCTTTCACCTCGAAATTTTGAGTTCTTTGCTTCAGTTCCAGATTCCTTCCACTCCCAGTGTAGCTAGTAATACACTCCACGTTGACAAATCCCTAATGTTTTCAGTGTGCAAAAGGGAAATGGTAGTCCTTGGAAGGTTGCTCCCCTTTCCCCAGTCCCAGTGGTTGTTTAAAGACAGTTTCTGCTTCTCTGAGTTAATTTTCTGTTCCCTCAAGAGGGAAGATGGCTCTGCTCTTCCTCCCACCGCGCACGGGGTGCTTAGCACAGCATCATTAACACGGAGAATCCTCTGTTGCACTATGGACTGTAGTTTGTTCCAGTAAGAAAATGGCTCACATCTGTCCTGGATTCATCTGAAAAAAATTCCATCACCTAAAGGGCATATTCTTGTGTGCAGGAGACGGTGGTTGCTCGAGTCACCTGCCACACTTGAAATCTTCAATATCTATTTTTAATCTGGCAAATCCTAACTAGGTTAGGTAGACCTGCCAGGTACGAAAGTGAGTACTACATGTACTACTGTCTGTGGAGATACGCTTTTTGTAGTATTACAGTTTGTGAACAGAAGTAAAATTGGGCCAGAAAAGTACAGCTTCAGATCCCAGGCCAAAAGTGAAGGGCTGCTAGTTTGGATTTCTATTTGTAACTACTTTTTTGTGGCATAGTTTGATCTCTGTAGGTGGAAGTTATCAGATGAACTTTGTGCTCCTGCATGTATGGTATTTAGTATGTTTTAATTTCAAATTCTCGTTTTCTTTGGATTCATTCTCTTCTTTGGATGTAGCCTGCTCTCTGGTTTTCTTATTGACTCACATATTGCCCACTGTCCTAACTCCTTATTCCATAGAGCTTTGGTGCTCTGTGGAATATTTCAGCTGCTGAGTGCACACCAGGCAGTGTCCTCCAGGAGCAGTGCCAGACTGAATATTGCAATCTCATTAGAGTTTTGGGGGTTTTGTTCTTTTTTTTTTTTTTTCTTTTCATTTTAAATCCAGAGGTGTATCTCGAAACCTGAGGTGAGTAGAAGGGGAAGTAAGTGGTCTCTTGCAGTAGCGCTGGTGATTGCTGTCTTAAGTCAAATGTTATGACTGAATGCATTTGTTCTCATATTTAATGTACAGACAGAAGTGACACTTTTTCTTCTCAACCGAAATAACATTTTGCATTGATCAAGTCACTCTCTCTTTCTAATTTCGTGCTATGCCTGAAGAGTTATGCACACAACTCCTTGCCTGACCCTTTTCTCGTGGTTGGTGATATATGTCTAATAGTAGTGTTACCTCTGTGTTTCCTTGACGGGGGGTTTGAGAGCAAACAAAACCTTCCGTTCCCATCCTTCAGCAGCACGTGAGTTAGGTATGTCTTCCGTATGCACCCAGGGTAGGAAACACTCTCACAGCATTCAGAATGATTCTGCAAGATCTTTCTCAGGAGGGTGAAGCTGCTTTGTGGAGGACGTCTGTTGATCTGAAAAACACCGGTTTGAATGCTGCTGTGAACCTGACTTTATGTGACCTGGGCAGTACAGCGAAGTTCATGTGCCTGTATTTGTAATATTCATCTAGCGCTATTACCGTGCGTGCAGATAATGCCTTAATGCAGGGAGGCACGATCAGGAAAGCAACTTTTCAGCGTGAACTAGGTGGCTTTCCTTCAAGTCCCTGATGTGTGTGTAGGAGAGAACTGCTAATGGCTGTCCCAAAAGTATCGAGAGGCTTTGACATGCAAACAGTATGCTAATGCTGTCAATAGCTGTTGGAGGGAGTCCTTCCCCAGCTGCTGTAGCAGAAGACACCTAAGAGCAACCCATGTGTGCTTTCCGGAGTACAAAGGAAACCAAGGCTTTGCCTGGAGGCAGGCTGCTTGGTCAAGGTGTTGATCGCTCCAAATGTGTTGAAGGAAACAAAGTGGCAGCATAATTGTGAGGGGACCTCGACCCTCTGCGGGCCTGGGGGTGAGGGGATGGTCCCCACTGCTCTGAGCTCTGGGGAACCACAGGGGCCAGGCAGGTTTGTCCGTTTGCGACATAGACCTGAGGAGAAAATGCACTAATATAAAAAAACCTTGAGTAAGCACTAGGGACCTTGATTTTGAGAAGTCAGGGAAAAGAATATTTTCCAGCACTTCCTTCCATGTGGTTTTTTTCATACTTTCTAATCAGTACGTGAGCCAAGATTTGGAATCCATAGCAACAGGTTAGGGGGGTAGAGTTTTTTCTTCTTCTTTTTTTTTTTTTTCTTTTTTTAGGCTTTGTTTCATATCAGGACTTTGAACACTGCAGAGACACCGCTCAAACCTGGCAAAGTTGTGCTGATGCCTTTGGCTGGTTCTGTTAGCTCCAGCTGGAGGGTGGGAAAGGGTTGAACTGTTTTCTGAGGAAACAGATTTTTCAGACAAAGTCCTGTAGGAAGAGCTGTGAGTTAGGAGTGCTGAGCTAGAACAGGACTGCTGAGCTAAAATGTTTTGTTCTAGTTCAATTGGCAAAGTCCAACCGGAGGATGGTGACAGCTTCCAGCTCCATTGATGTGTAGGAGCAGAGAAGAAATGCTCAGTCGTCTTCTCCACCCCCAAGTAAAAATGGGAACAGAAGGAGGAAAACTGGCTTATTCTGTAGCTCTTAACAGCAAAGGGGGTTGGCTTTTGCTGTGCTCCAACCTGTGTTCGTGTTTGCACAGACTAAAAAAAAAAAAATTAAAATGTTTTAACTTGTCGGATTGTAGATGCAAACTTGTGACACTGTCCTATTAGCATGATAGAAAATTGTGGCTTTTGTTGTGAGGTCAGCTTTTATAAAAATCTCACGTCTGAAAAACGACACTTTGAAAATCAAACTGCAATCCAGTGCAAATGACTGTATATAATGTAGCTGTAATTCATTATGAAAAAAAAAAATCAGTCAATAGGGTTATTAGGTGATACTAAACCACATCTCATAACTGGACATGTTTCTCTTGTATTTGTCAGGTAATGCAGATGATTGCATTCTGGTATGATCAAAGACCTTACTCAAACTTTACACTGTAAATAGCTGTACACCATAAATGCTCCTCAAGTCTGCTTCTGTTGTCAGTAAGTGGTAATGGTGGCAAAGGAGATAAAAAATCATTTAGTCATTTGCCTGGTAATGTTAAGCTGCTTTCTGCTCCTTGAAATTCATTCTAATGGCCGTGGTGTCAATGGCATTGACTTTGGGCCAAAGAAATATCGGTGTAGACGCAGTAGCAGCACAGGGGGTTGGTACTGAGGGACTGGAAGGAAGAGAGTAGGAAGAAGTGACGAAGGAGCTGGGGAGAGTCAGGCATGAAAAAATGGCATCGTCTGATCACCCTGAAGTGTGGTAGGTATCAGTGATCATGGCAGTGGCAGGCAGAAGTGATGGTTTCCTCAAACTGGGCAGCTTCCAAAAGATGGTTGAAAGAATATTCAGAGGTAAAAATCAGAATTCCTGCCAACATTCAGCTACATACTTATTCAGAGCTGAACTTCGCAACAGCTGCAGTTATAATACTGTTTTGCAGATCTCACACTTCCAAGATGTGGAAAATAAAATACAGGATGAATTTTAAGAACTTAGTAGAAATAACTAGTGTGGCAGATGTAGATTTAGGATATTCTGCACATTCTGAAGGATTTGCTTTTAATGTGAAGCATGTACCTTCACACTCTGTAACATGTGCTCTGATTCACTGACAGATTCGTTTTGCACAGTCCCACTGGAATATTGGCACTCACACCGTCTCTAAACAGACAGTCAAGGTTTGTGTCTGTCAGGACTGTACTTCATTTTATTTACCGCATGGTCTTTGGGGGTGGGAAGAAAGGGAATTAATCAAAAGAAGCATGCAATTCTCCCTCACTCCTTCCCTTTATTTATTTATTTTTGAACTTGAAAGCTTTCTGAGCTCTTTATTATTCCCAGAGTTCATTTTTTATTCTTTTTCCCAATAGGAAAGCAGCTGATCTCAGCAGGTGAGGGGCAGGTCGATTAGCTGTTGGAGACAAGAGGCAATTCAAGAGGTCATCGCAGACATAAGGAGCTCTGTGGTGATTATCCTGGCTGATAGGGTGAAGGGAATAGGGTGCAGAGGAGCTAGAAGGGTGAGGAGTATCTGGTTATCTGCTAACTGGGGGAGAAGAGTGGAAATTGGTGCCATGCTGAGCTGGGCTGGATGCAGGGCGCAGGCTTGTAGGGATTGTAGCGGGGAAATTTGCCTTCATACGTGTAATGTGTTATACCTGAGCAGGGTGTGCATATCAGCATGTGATTGCCTTCTGTCTGGCTATTTTCATGAAGACAGAAACCACGGTGTGTGTGATGCACTAGCAGTGTTTCTGTATGGGATACTTCATCTGCGCTAGCTTGTAAGAAAGGAAAAACACTACAAGCAAGAGTCCCTTAGCGCAAGTGGTAGGAGACAGCTTGAAAGTCTTGATTCAAGTGCTTATACATATTAAAGGTAATCTATAATCTCTTTCAGGGCCAGTGAACTAACATCCATAGGTCATAACCACCAGCACAGAACAATGTCGTCCCACTCAGCAGAAGTTCACTTTGAGGATGGGCCAAGTAATGGACTGTAGAAAGCTTGCAATAATCAAATTTCCTCTACAGAAAGGAATCTCTTTCCAGAAAAGAGCCTTTCAGCTGTAACTTGCAATAAAACAAGTGGGATTACAAAACTACAATGGAAACATTAAAGTTAGGAAAAGAAATGCCCCTTGCAGTAAGGGGTAATTCAGAGACCCATTTTCAACAGGCGGTGAATTAGAAAAAGGAAAGTTCATCCCCACTTGCTGATTGCTATTCGCGATTTATTGAAGCTTATTGTAAAACCACAGACTGTAGCAGCTAAGTGGCAGCCAGAGCTGTGAACCCTTGACAAACCAGACCTTTGGTATTTTCACAGCCAGCAAAGAAGCGAGAACTAGAGAAAGCGGGGGAGAGACAGATGCCTGTGAGAAGGAGGCGCAGCGAGTGCACCCCGGCTCCGCTCGGGTTTCCCCCGTCTCGGCTCAAAGCCCCGGCACCGACTCGCGGGTTGTCAGCCGGGTTACCCTCTCCCGGCCGCGGCGGTGTCCGCAGCGATCCCCCCAAAGGCTGGGCGGCAGAGGCTTCAGGAGCAGAGGGGCTGTACCCCAACACCACCCCCGTCCGTCCTTGCCGGCGCAGTGCGGGCAGCGGGCGCGGCGCGGCGCTCTTGCACCGCGGTGGCAGCGGGCGCCCCGGCGTGTCCCCTTCCCTTCCTTCCCTTCCTTCCTTCTTCCCTTCCTTCCCTTCCCGCCGCCGCGCTGCCTGCCGCGGGGAAGTGGCTCCGGCTGCCCGCGCCCTCGCAGCCCCGCAGGGCTGAACCTGGCAGAGCCCAGCCCTAAGGCGCGACGCGAAGGGATGCGGTGGAGCTGCGGACCGACGCATGCGGGGGGCCGCAATGTTCCTCCCCCCCCTCCCTGGGTCCTACCGAAAATGAGAATTTATTGCAATTAATGTATGGAACAATAAATCTCATCTGCAGTGCAATTGCAGCATCTGCCACCTATGCTTCTTGATTAAACCAACTTCTATGCCGTAAATAAGAAGGGCAAGAAATGGTAATGTGTGTTTTAAATTCCCGTGTAAGGGCAATTGCTCTTGAAGCCGCTTCTGGCCGCGTTGCTTGACCCAGTTATGGCAGAAATCCCTGGAAGGCATCTCCTCCTGCCCCCACTGCAGCACCATCAGCCAAGCCCACTGCCGCCTCTGTGCTTTCTGCCTGCGTCAGGACAACCCCCAGCAAGAGGGTACAAGTTTCCCAGACGTGTGTCACGGAGTGACGGCAACAGTATGTGGAGCAGCACGCTGACATCCTCCTGCCCGGGATAGATCCTGTCACAGGATCTTGTCCACAGAACAGGCATCTTCCTTGTGGTGATGCTGACATGCACAGCCCACCTCCGGGGATGTTAACAGAGAGCTGCTTAGCGAAGTGGCACCTCGCGGTGTTTGCTCCTGCCCGCGTAGTTCAACAAATGCACTGAGCTTTTTTAGCAATCGTCCACCTACTGCTGGCTGCCATCGCCTGAGCTTCTCAATCAGCACTGTGAGCAGGGCTCGGCTGCGATGGGTGAAGCCTCAAGGAGCCGATGAGTGTAATTCCCTCTTCCCCTTCCTCACTGCACAAGAAAGTAGGACGCCACTGCAATCCTTGAAAGGAATGGATGGCTGAAACAGTAAGAATTACTCGCTAAAGAAACCAGGCAGTTTTGTCCTAGAGTGTGGAGGCAAACTTAGGGATGAGAGTTGCCCGGGTACAGCTGTGTGATTATTTGAGCAACAGGTATCAGATGCACTGAAGAGGTGGCAGAAAAGCTGATGGTGATGCGTGTGGCATACTCATAGTGAAAGCCAACAGAGGATTTTTTGTTGCTGAGGTAAATGGGAAGGGCTTTGGCTTTCCAGTAAAGTCACTGCCTGCTCTTGTGCAATTCCTCCTGTGCTCGGGGACGAGCTGTGTGAAGACTTTCCTGCCTCCATCACCTGCTTCCCCTCCTGAAGGACGTTGTTGACAAGACTCCTAATCTGACTAATGGCTCAAGTTGAAAGAGTGGCAGTACCAATACTGGTGATTTCTAATACTCCTGCTGAAACCCTGGCTCTACAAAGCTTCATTCTTTTGCAGTGCTCACTCCATGCAAGGATATTTGCAACTCAGCAAGTCTCACTCGGGTCTGCTTTTCTTCCAAGCTCAATAACTTCTGATGCAGGGAAGGGCATCTAGTCTTGATATGAGAAATTCAAGCAAAACAAACCAAAAAATGCCTACATTCACCCCCTGGCAGTTCATTTCAATGGGTAACTGTTAAAAATGTGTACCTTGCTTCTCATTTTAAATCACCTGGATTTAGCTTTCAGCCACTGCCTGTGATTATACCTCTCCCTGCTAGGCTGAGCCACCCTTCGCTACCTGGCATTTCCTCCCCTGAAAGCTTCTATAAACTGTAGAGCAAAGTGACTGAGGACTGTTTGCATTAGAGAGAAGCTGCTGGCCGAAACCTCGGACTGAAGTTTGTTTTCCTTCAAGAAGGAACGATGTTTGTGCTGTTGGCGATCCACATCCCACTGTAAAGCCCTCGTCCCGCTCCTGCTGTGAAGATGACAGGCTCCAACCTGGGGCAAATCCATGGGAACAGCGGTTTGGAGGGCAGTGACTCGCACTTTCACACTGGAAAAGCAGCATTTGCTAGAGGGAGCGAGGAGCTTTTACCTTGGCTCCGGCCCACAGGCTTTCTTCAAAATATTCTTTTCACATGGAAATTCCTGCCAAGTGAAGATTGCTAGTTCTGGCTGGCATGTCAGCCATGGCAAGAGACACAAAGGTTTTGTATCGTTAGATATACGTGACACAAAGAAAAGGAAAGAGGTTTGTTTTGTGCTGGCTACTGTAATCAGCCAGTGGCATGCAGGGAGTCTCTGTGGAAGGGGTGGGAGAAGGGGAATTAAGTATAGGAACAGAAAGCTAGATTTATTAACATTAATTCCAAATAATCAGTTTTCTGCTGAAGGCAGAACCACTAATCTCAAATTTCCCTGCCTCAGAGTCACTTCTTGAGTCCCTTGCCTGTTCCACATAAAGCCTCAGCCAAGAAAGCACACCTGCATTAACTCTGCTGCACGTAATTTATTGAGCCAGTTTCACCACAACACTTTTTTTGTTTCCCATCACCAGGAAAACAGAAGTCATTCCTAGCATGACCATCCCACGTGTTGGTTTTTAATCAGCGTTACGCTGTGCAGACAAGGCAGATGCTGCTCTGTGGTACAATCCCTGCCAGCACCGTGGATGTCTTTGGAGATTTTCTGCAGCCAGAAGACCTGAGCAGGAAGGTCTGAGAAGTGCTGCCCCGATGCCGGGAGGACGCAGGTTACCTCCTTGTTGAACCCCGGCTATGGACTTCTGGGCGGCTGGATGGGGTGTGTGTGATGCCAGCAGAGCCAGCCATCGCAGGAGTCACCTGGAAAGGCAGGGGATGAGAACAGCGTAGTGTCACCGGGGGAGCTCTTCAAAAAAGCAACAAGTGAGCCGGATTTGAACAAAGAGTTGGATGCACTGGAAGCTCAAAGCACATCGCCCTGCTGCCTGGGAAGAATGGATAGCCATGGATTTGCAAAGTTTCTTTTTTCCCTTTACAAATATTAGCCCCTCATTTTTTTTTCTTCTTCTTTTTTTTTCTCCTGTTCTGTCTATGTCTGTAGAACACCCCCATGAGCTCCAGGATGTTTTCCAGTATGCTGTAACACATGCAAAGCCGCCTAGGAAGGACCAACAGCTACAGCTGCCTTTGCCATAGGATGAGAACAGAGGAGGTAGACGTCATCAACTAGTGTTATGGGTCCCTGGGAAAATGGGAGGTTTCCTCTGTCAAATTCCCAGATGATCATAGGAAATCAAGTCATACTGTATCTTGTGGAAGAAAGGTAAAGCCAAAATGGCCCTACTCAGTCTCACCTTTGGGAAGACTCCTTACCTCAAACCTGACAATCGGGCACCGAGTATCAAGAGCATGTAATATGACACAAGCAAATTCCCACCTTAGGTGTCTGGTCAGTCTTCAACACCTCACAGGAATGCTGAAATTTTCTTGAAAAAGCAAAGCTATATATCAAGGGAAGAAATATCATCCATGCTGGACCCTGTGTATGACCACAGCGCACCTGAACTGTGGAACCATTGCAGCATGAACAAGGGGGAAACCAAGAGTGATCCACTTCTGAACCTCCTTGGAGACGCAGCAAGGGGTCTGGTATCACTAGCTGAACTTTATTTCTCTATTGATCCCTCTATTTTGTTGTACAATCACTTCCATCAGGTTATCAAACTTGAGCTGGTGCAGCAGAGGTTCCTTATCATCTTGCTTGACAGGCTTTTTGAGAACTTTGCTTCTCTGATTTTTAGGAACTTTCAAATGGTTACTGTAAAATTTATTCATAAATGAGTTATAACAATCTGATTTTGTGCATGTATTGCCTTCAAATTAAATTATTCTTATCTCTCCTTGAAATTTCTATTCTTGTATTTTTTAAAAAACAGGAAAAAAAAGAAGACTTTTTTTGAATCTTTATTATTTATTTTAGAATTTCCTTTTCTTCCTTCTTGAACACAAAGTGAATTTTATCCACACTTCATTTCAATTCTGTGGATGACTGGAAATTGATAGAGAATGAAATGAGCTATTGAATTTGGTGCATTTTAAATGTCTGTCGGCATCAGCTTCTGGTCTTTGCTACAGGCTCACATGGTGCTGTGTCTCCATAGGCAGCTTGCACCAAGAGAGACTGCCACACCTGAAACCTTCTTGATAAGAAAAGGCAAATGTTAATGGGCACAGTCCTTTTCCTCTTTCTCCCAATTCTTTCTTTTCCACAGATCTCTGCTGTCCTCACTTTTAGACAAAGATGCATTACCCTATTTTCTGTCATTCATATTCTGTTTCCTCTGTGTTGCTCACCTCGTCATAAAGCCGTAAATACGTCTTTTGCTACATTTCAGTGTTCGTTAGGGTATTTAGGCCTCTTCCAGCTGGGTTTTTTAATTGGAATAAGGATGCTTGAGGGTGAAAAGAAGAAAAGAGAAGACTAAGGAGTGAGTGGGGGAGAAAGGTGTGGTTTGAAAGGGTAGAATACAGATATTTTACAGCTGGGAGAGGAAGGAGCTTCCCTGTAAGGAAGCAAGAGCTCAGCAAGAGAGGAGGGGAAATGGAAAGGAGGGAGCTAGGTGAGAGACAGGTGAAAGGAGTTTAAGAAATACTGATTAGTTAATGTTTGTAAAGTGTTTCTGAGAGTGCAAAGTTATACATATATGCTAATGTACTAATTACTATTTTGTGGAGTGTCTTGGTTTATGCAATCATGTATGATTAATTGCAGCTGACTTGTCAATAGCAATGAATGATGGGAGTGTAATACAAAAATTAAGCAGCAATTAAGGTCAACCTCTTTCTCTCTTCCAGAGCAGAAGAGGATTTTCTTGAGGCTTGCTTTGAATGTTTTAGAAGATATCCTGTTTGAGTAGAGAGAGCTCTTTCCTCAACAGAAGGACCCCCTGGTTGTCTCCCGGACATGCCCCTTGCCCTGGCGCAGAGGAGGTTGGTGAAAGTTGGTGAGACGCCCGCATGAAGAGGGGTGCAAAGGGTTATTTCTATAATGTATTATAGCAACATCTGATGGCATAGATGACAATAACAGAGTAAAGAATAACCATTGCCTGAACTTTTTCAAATTTCAATCCTGTCCCATGGTACAAGTCTCAATTCAAGTGGTATAAAATCTCATCCCACGTGGTTTGTGTGAATTGAACATAGGTTGAGGAAAAAGCAGTAGGTGGTAAGAATGTTTCTGTGTGGCTCATCTAGCCGCCGACATAGTCTGTGTGAGCTGGCCACCTTGCACTTCATCCTGCCTGTTGGTCTTTCAGGTGTCTGGTGGGTCCGGATACCAGAATTGATATGGTGACAGCAAAAATGGCCAAGGAAAGAGATTATTGCTAGAGGGAGCCTGTTTGGTCAATTTTAGAGGTAGAAAGAAAGACCAATTAGGCCTTGTTTGTGGTGAAGTGTTGGAGTAAAACAAGTGTAGCTCAACAAGCTGGTGACTGTACTGGATGGGGCGAGCGATGAACTTACTCCTTGCTGACCTGGTCTTCGTTGTCATTGTGAAAGCTCTTCCTGAAGAGCCCTGATGATCAGCAGCTGCAGTAGCTTTTGTTCTCTCTCTATCTGCAGAAAAAAAGGGAACTGAGCAGTGGCTAGCGGCACTGAGCTAAGGTAGTCTGAAATTATTCGGAAATTGCAGAAATGAAACTTGGTCTTGCAGTCTTAATTCTGGTGTGTTCTAAATACAAAATACTGTGTTGTAAAGTGCTCTGAATTTCAGAGGTCTGAGGACATGCTGTGAGAGATACCTGCCTGGGAATAATGGCGGTAAAGGCTGCTATGGTGCTTTTGAATGCAATAAACCTCTGGGTTTGTTACCTAGTGGCTACTGAGTTTTCTGCTATTGTCATGGTGTTGCTGAGTATGAGGCATTTTTGATTGTGTTTTGTTTGGAAACGAATATAGCCTCTGTTTGTATTAGTGCTTTTAGACAGCTGCTGACCTTTCTGAAAAAACTTAATGCTTATTATGCACAATCTATGGTAAGTCCCTTTGTAGAGTCTTGGTGCTCTCTTTTTTTCTACTCCCATCCCTTAATTTATTTGCTCTCTTTGTAACTTTAATTACAAGTGGTATTGCTTAAGATGAAAACAATCTCCTTTTTAAACAGAAAAAGGACAGAGAATCACTTCTTGGTGTAAGAGAAAGGTTAGAGAAATCAGAGTTGAAACTTGCATGCTAACAGGATAGTTAAAAACCATGCTGACCTTCATCTATTGCTTTTCTGTTTAAAGCACAAACTGTGAAAACAGTAGTTGAAATGCACATATCTTTGTAATAGATGGAATATAACTCTTTGTATTCGTGCCTGAAAGTTGTAAAATCTTCATCAGAGTAGAAGTTGCTCATGAGAGTTTTAGAGCCTATCATCTTAGCCAGGTTCTGGGTGTATTTACTGATATAATGTTATGATAGTAGCCTGGAAAGGTGAGTTTAGTTGTGTAAGGTAGAAATCAGGACAAGGATGGCATACAAGTGGTAATAGGAAAACTGTCTTCTGTCTGTAGTGCACACAGATTTAAACAAAACCGTTGATGCAGGGTCCGTTGTAAGGGTGTGACTGGAACACCCAAGTTGGAAGATGTACTACAGTAGCTGAGTCAGCGTAGAGGAAGGTGGTAATGACATGCAACTCAATCAACACTTCAATGGTAAGAAGGTGAGGGGGGAAAAAAAACCCAACCCTTGCTACTGTCTATAACTTTCTATTAAGACTTTCTTCATGCTTGTAAATGCCTGTCATGCTAGCAGCACTGCTTCCTTGTGTGTTTCCAAGGAGGTGTGAAAGGAAAGCTGTGTGTTTTGGATATCACGGTGACTGAGGTTCTCCCCCTGCCCCTAAAGAAAACTAACTTCTCTGGGGGAGAATCGCAAATGTGTCAAAGCAAAGCAATGAACTGTAGATAACATAGTTTTCAGACTTGCAGTGCTGAAGGGAACTGGCAGAGCGGTTTTTCCTTTGGGGGAAAAGGTGGATGATTGACATAATTTCCAGGGAGGGGAGATAGAGAATGAGATACTCCTCTTTGGAAATATCAGACACAGGACTCCTGAATGACAGCCAGAGCAAAGACACTTGGAGCCTCCTGAGCCTCCTAAGCCTCCTCGCTGGGGAAGAGCATTCTTCCCACAGCCTCCTCGGGTCTCTGTGTTCACTGGCAAAGATGGGCATGTGAGGAGTCAAACCAAAAGCCCAAGATAGCCTTACCCTGCTGTGGTTCCTGCTCAGCAAATAAAGAGCATCTGCAGAGAAACATTCACTGGTATCTTGCTAATCTGCCTAGTTAGGCACTGCAGAGGTGAACCCTCAGCTGTGAGTCTGTCAAATAAACATCGGCTGAACAAAGTATCTTGATCTTTGGCTGTGAAATATAATTGGTAAGTGTACAATGGGTTTCTTTGATTGCGGTGCAGTGGAAATGCTCACTGATGTTTTTGTCCCATGGAAGTGGTGATATGGTAAAATGCAAACACCACGTACCTGTGCTGTTCTTCTATTATACAGTGATACAAGGCTCTGCGGGTATAATATTAGTATTTTGAGCTATTTTCCCTAGGAGAAAAAAAATTACAAGATCCCTCTCTAGCTGGTATTGATGGGAAGGCTGCTGAAGGTCACTAGGTCAGCCCTTGGAGTTTCCATGGTTGATATCCAACCCGAGATAGAAGAGGGCACGCTAATTGAAAATCATTATTATTATTGTATTTGAAAGACACTATTTTCTTTTACCTCCATAGCAAAGACAACATAGGGCAAGGAGGAAGCAGGGCTGGTGGGAAATAGGGAGCCTTTCGATGCTGATGCCCAAACATGTACATTAATGTGAGATGGTGTACAGCAATTTAACCTAAGCAATCTATCAGATAAACCTTTGGGATGGGCTTGCTGTTGGAAAAACAAATTGCTGCAGGTAGACTGCCTAGTAGTACCTCTGGTGTCACGGTGATCTGGTTCACAAGTTACTTGCCCTACATAGCATGACCTATATAGAAAAAGCTAACCCACGGTAATTATACACACTTGCACGTATAATGTGGAAAAACAGATTCTTCAACAAGTTCTGTTCATCTGGAAAACCTGAGGTGTCTCTGTCCTGTTAAGATTATTTTGGGCAAGGGAGAAGACCTTACATTTCTTAGAGGAGCATCTTAAAAACCAAAAAGCAAGACTTCAGGTAGCGTTTGCTGTTACAGTAAACGTACTGATTGAAGATGCACTCTATTCCGATACGTAAGGCTTCCATCTCTTTGCTTACTACATCTTCTGTCTTCCTAGCTCTTCCCTCCAAAGCTCTGTCTGGGCTTCCTGCTGGGGGAGGCTGGTGCCAAGCAGGGCGTTGCTGTGAGTCCCAGGGCAGGATGTGCTGAGGTCTTGCAGGTTCCTTGTATCGGTTCCTGGAGCTGAGGTCTGGCTGACTTCTGACCGCAAGCAGCTCCTTCAAGCATCTCCTAGTCCAGATGTAACTGAGGTGCTTTAAGATAATGTGTTTACAAAGGTAGATGTCAGCTATGTGCCAAAAAATGTGCAACTTATTCCCCTGACCATCTTTCTACCTCTTCTCCCGCTATTTCATATGAAAGTGAAATACTGAGGTAATAGGAAAATCTGTAAGATTTGACTTTAAAGGTGATTTTCATAATGTGCTTGGGAATAATGCTTTTTGACTTATGTTCTTTCTGTAGTCTTCTAGAAATTTGTTCTCAGTCTTGAAATATACATTTATTAATAGAAATACTCATCCTGATTAATTTCTAAAATGGAAATGTCACCAGAGCTTGTCCACCTGAAAGTATGTGTGTACACATTTTTAACCACTGCTTTACTTTTTGGGGAAATACTCTTTAAAATGAGTGTGGGTTTGTGGTTTTGGTTTTTGGGGTAGGTTGATTTTGTTTTACAGAAATACTAGGTTTTTCCTTTTAACCATTTTTATGTTCAGTTAATTAAACATGGGGGAAGGAGTACAAGAAAGCAGAAGGGGTAAATCTATAGATCTCATGAGAGTTTCATCACTATCTTAATTGGGACCAGGATTTCATCTCAAGTGTTAAGGTTTTCTCCTATCCTCACAGATTCTTCTCTAGCTTTAAAAAACAGTTATTGAATTTCCTCTTGGACATATGGATTCTACCTTCAAGTTTTTTCCTTTCCATAAGCCACTGAGGAAAGAAGGGAGTAGAATTATTTTTGTTTTAGTGCCAATCTAACAATTTCAGGACCAAAAAAAAGGCGCATGCATGTCAGTCAGCTGTTTCTTTTTTCTCGAATATTTGTCTGGGAAATATACCTGCAATGCATTTTCCTATGAAAAAAATAATTCAAACTGAAGTTAGGCTTATTTTGTAGTGTCTATAAGCGATCCAAAGAGCTGATCTTTTCTCTGCGCTGCCAACAACCTTGGTCAGCTTAGAGGTGCATTTTAGCTTATTTCAGGTGATCTGCATAGTCTACCCTGTAACTCATTCCATCTCCTCCACACAGGACAGCAAAAAAGTTCACGTCTCTTAGCACAATTTGACTGGTGCAGAATAAATAAAAGAGCATCAGGAGAGAGAGCGAGCGAGAGCACGCACACCAGCAATTGCTGCTTGTGAAGCATTTAGTGGATTACTTGGATTGATTCTTTCAGCTTAACTTTTTTTCTGTGGATTTCATGTACTTATTCTAGATTCAGTAGTAGCAGGGTCTATGTGTTGGTCTCTGCTCGGGTTTTAAAGCATTGCTTGGGTGACACAGCCTTAAGCCTTTTCCAAAAATTTGTTGCGGGATTAGGGCTTTTTGATTTTTGTACTAGTAAATTATTTTGGATTCAATATAGATAGCTCTATTTGTTGGTCCCAGAAATCAATCTGAGAGACAAATGTCTAGGCAAACTTCAGGAACTTGGAATGTATTTTAACAGCTCATGGATATGAATGTTCAGCTGCTCATCAGGAATTTTGCACGACTTACTATACGTATTTGTTTCCAACTCTTTGCTCCTTTATACAACTCTTTCCTAAACCATTCCTGATATGCCATCTTGTATGTTTGACTATTTTATTTTTCCTTGTGGCCATATTGCATAGATAGCTCCTGTGTAATTTGCTGTCTTCAGGTACCATTGCCATGCAATACAGCAAAAAAGAAAAATAACTTACCTTCAGTTTCATAATGAAATGACTTTTTGACCTCCCTAGTATTTAACATCTGTCTCTTTCCCCAGGTTTCCTTAGTGTGAAAGCTATTTTCTTCTGGAGGGAGAATAAGGAGGGAAGGGAGATCTTGGAATTAAAATTAAAAAAAACCCCAAACACAACCAAACCAGCCAAACCCTATGTGTATCAAATGAGAGAACAAAAATTAATGAATTGGTAAAAGATAAAATCAGTCTTTGACTAAAAACATGTGTATCATACACTGCTTAAGTCACCAGAGGATCATCTAGTGATGCTAAATGATGAAAGCCAAGATTAGTCAGTGTGGACTTGATCATAACATTGTAATTTTATTAATGGTTGCAGAATGTTATTACTGTTTTGTAGAATATGAAAGTAGGTAGGATGTCTATGGATGTGAGTGATAGCTCACTAGGCTTTCATATAATTTGCTTATATTTGGTAGTTTTTGTACAGTACGCTTCAGTGTTGGCTGCACAGGGATGTGAACCTCTGAGCTTTTTACTTGAAGAACAATAGTATAATAATTGGTAATTCCTATTCAGGAATTGCAAAAAAAAAAAAAAAAAAATCAGGGATGGCTTAAAAATATCAGTAACTTGGAAAAGCATGTGCATTTTTTGACTTCTTTTGAATTATGAAATAACATAATCTCTAAGGCTTTTAGTCCCAAAGCATAATATTAAAAATCAGGGTTTGCCTAATGGGGGCAAAAAAAAAAAAAAAATCACGCTGTGCAACAGATTAGATCAGAGGCAAATGCTGAAGAGGGATCTCATCATTATTCTCTCTTCTAAAAGAAGAGAAAATTGAGGGACAGCAGCCTTGATCTTATTGAGAAGAAGATTGAAGTGAAAGACAAGGTTGGTTGTTCTCACTTCAGAAGGTTCTGAAAGCTGAAATTGCAAAATCAATTTACTATCGTTACCGTAACAATTAAATTGACGTGATGAAAAGATGGAGGAGGAGGATGGATCAGATAATCCACCCCCACAAAATATCTGTGTGTGCAGGTGGCAAGTGTTAGAGCTGCCAAGGGTAGAGCTGCCACGACTGTCTCTCCTCCAACGTGACAGGCAGCTGCCTCCTCCCCTTCCTCCATCTCCTCCCCAGGTCCCTGCTAATACGGTCCGCTCTGTGCTGGCTTTTCCGAACACCTCTGCTCGGCAGGATTTCCTCCTGTGGCAATTTGTGGTGTTTTTTTGTTTTTTTTTTTTAACTCCCCAGTTCTGTTTCTTGGGTGTCCCTCAAACCTGGAGTGTGTGCTGGTTTAGCCTGCCATACTGCTTGTGTTTGTACAATATAATAAGACATCTGCTGCCCACCAGCACTCATCTGCGCCCCGGCGGAGCGCTGCAGTTGACTGCTATCCTATTTATATTAATTGAACATGCCGTATTCTGCATACGCTGCTGATTACCCTCATTTATTTCGTCTCCTAAAGACCCAAGGATTTCTGCTGCTTGCCCTTACAGCATTGTTTTACTCATTTGGCTCCAATTAGCCTCGGCTAATGAAAATACATTATACTGAAGCTCTTGTTACCCGTTGCTGTTTCTAATGACATAATTTGTGAGTTTTGAGCCTTTTCAAGTAGAGACATTAGGAATTACGTTATAGTTTCTTCAGTGGGGTGGAGAAATATTAATTGTGGGCATCTGGGCTCCTTCCTTTAAAGAAGACTGGTGATTTTTACTTAACTAATAAATGTTGACATAATCAGGGAGCTATCAGCACCATATGTTGGCCTTTTGTGAGATGCAGATCTTATCCCTGCCCGGCTGGGTAAGGAAATGCTTCGGTGTTAGCGCTATGTCTTGGTATATTTTTAAAGCATCACTCAGCACAAGCAGATTGTTGTGAGAAATAGATTAAACCTATTTTTAAAAACAGGTGGGCTGTTTCCCCAGCCATTCAGGTGAGGTTATCTTTAATGATAAACAGATGCCAAAACCTGCATATGCAACTGTGCTTATCTGGCGTGGTATTTGCAAAGCCCCTTTTTGTTAGCAGAGCTCTGCCCTGGGGACTTTTACAGTGGGGGTGGAGGGGAGCGAGACCGAGCAGTCAGCCGTCTGTTCATTGGGGGGTGCGCTCCTCTCCTCTCCCTCCCTTCCCCTTTCAGGGACATCATGTGCAAACATCGGGCCCTAAGGACGCCGTTGCAGTTAATGAGATTTGAGGGTCAAATCTGAAGGAGAGGTGTGCTGCTGTCCTTTGTGGAGGGATTGATGCGACTCTCTTGCCCAACCACACAAAACCTCTTTATTTAATTTCTTGGTTAATTCAGGAAAATATATCAAGATTAAAAAAAATAATTTTGTAGATGTGACATGTACTGCCAAAAGGCAGGAGGCAACAATAACTCTTTGTTGTGTCTAGTCCAAGCTGGGTTTTGGCACAGGATGCTTCAGTCCTGAAAGCTAAGCATATCCTCCCTCCTAGCTCCTTCGTTACATGTTGACTAACTTTATCTCTGACAGGGAAGCTTCACAAGACCTTCCTCCATCTTTTTCTAGTCTTTGGAAGAGTTTATTTGGTCTGGACTCCCTTGACTTTTCTGAAAATGTTTCATGGCTCTGTTTCTGACAGAAAGTGGACATGACCTAAGGGAAGTTGGGTGGATAAGGCTGCCATACCTCTGGGGGGTGTTTTTCCACCGTCAGTCTTCAAAGCGTGTAGAAAAGGAGGCTGTTTAATGCATAAGTAGCTGTTAAAAAGGAAGGGTGGACTTAAGCAGGGGAGTGTATGGGGAGGCATTATAAGCTGTGGCATGATTTGCGTGACTGCCTGGTAGCCTTACACATAGACCTCTTTGTTTAAGGCAGTAGTTGGCTGCCTGGCAAGGACTGGGTGGATCAGTTCTCCATTAATCACCCTGCTTTCCTTAGCATCGGTGCTACTCCGGGCAGGGCCTCCACTGCCACCGGGAAGGATCGGTTTCCCCCAACGTGAGGTGTCCTGTTTCCCCATTAATGCAATCAATCAACCCTTCCCAGGTCTACGAGCGTGGGGAAGCTGTGTGGGGTGGCAATGGCTGGCTGGCTGAGTCTCTTCCAGCCAAGCATGGCCGCTGTAAAGTAGCACGGGCTCTGCAGCAGCGCCTTGTCCTTGCCCTGAGGAGCCTACAGCTGGCATGGCTTTGAGGGGGCTGCTAGCTTGGTGGGAAGGACATGTGGTGCTGCTAGAGTAAGAGCCCAGGGTCATGAAGTGGACCGCCTTCTTGTTATCACCTTTGGTTTCAGATGTTTGCATCTTCTCGTCGAATTTATCACAATGGGTTTTATGGAATGGAGAAACTTAATGCTTTGCTCTTGACTCTCTTTAAATTGCTATGAAGAGGTAAGATGGGTTGCTTCTACATATATCCTGCTTCTGGTTTTGCACCAGCAAAGCCAATGATTATTTAAGAAGCCGCTATCTTGATGCACTCCAAAAGCACACAAGAAGATGTGTTTACTTGATTTGTTGGTTAATATTCTTTATTTCTTGCCTGAAGGCAACATGGTAGCTGGCACGTCAAGAAAAAAAGCTGCAGAGTTGGCTGAGAAGATTTTTTTTTTTTTTATAAAATGGTGTCCCCTCCAGTAGCTAGTCCCATTTTTGCATTAACTGCTGGTAGTTCCTCCACATGCATCAAACTCAGGGAAATTCAAGCCTATAGTGTCCCTGAAGGTGACAAAATAACATTTCTCAGTGGATACAAAGTGCAGTTAGGGCCCAGTCCTAACTCTAATCCCTTTTATGTGGCATGTGTCATCTTTTCAAAAAGAACTGCCAAAGAGAATTAGGTGATATAAAAGTAACTTTTTTGCCCGAAGGAGCATAAACAGAAGCTTCATAAAAATCCTGTAATGCAATACAGCACTAAAATATTGAGCATGACGACAACCCCTCCTGTCTTTGTTAGGTTTTCACTAGGTTGTAGTTATGCCCTTTACTGTCCTGCAAGTTTATCTAGTTTCTTATGCAATTTGCATTTTGTTAATATTCAGCCAATACACACTCTGTGAGAGTTTAGACTTGTAATCTGCACAGCCCTTCAGCTCCTGCCCTGGGTAACCACTATTTACTGCTTTCCCCTTAGGGCTTGTATTAAAAAGGCTCCTAAACTGCTGTATTAAAAACACTGCTAAACTGCTTGGAGTATTTTTGCTCCAATCCCTACCTCCACCCGCAGCTGATGAGCGTAGCAGGGCCCAGGAGTGGGGAGGTCCCCTCTGCAATCCAGCCTCCCCCTCTGCTGGCATGCAGGGGACACCCCCACCTGTCATGGTCCGTGGTGGGTCTGGACTTCAATTCTGTCGCTACGTCTCCGTGAGCAGCCTTCTCCATTGGTTTTATTGTGCATTCAAGTGTGTGCTTGAGAAAAGTGCCCGGAGTGTGTTCTTGCATGCTGATGATGTCTGCTTTTGTCTGATGCTAGTCCCAAAGCACCTTTGGGCTCCGTGTTCTAATGGGTTAACTTGTATTTTCCTGAGGGTTAGAGGAAGGAGGGAAGTCATGCGCCTGTTCTGGGCAGCGAGATGGGCCAGTGGTTTGAGGGGTAACGGTAAAATTTGTTGTCTCTTGTGGTTGGGGTTGTCCCCTGGCCAAAGTGTCTCTCAGTGGGGGTCTCAGTGGCCAGGTTTGAAGGTGGGGACCCTCTGGGGGGCTCTCAGTGGCAAGTCTGGCTTTGGAGCCCCTCACTGGGGGTGCTTTTTACTCTTCTGGGTCTGCCAGTGTGTTTGTAGAGCGGTGAGTGGCTGGAACCATGCGGAGAAGGAAAAGAAGAAGGTAGTTGAGGTGCCACTGGAGAAGGTTTGGCATGTGGAGGGAGGCAGGGAGCCAGAAGGGCTTGTTCTCCTCTGCTGGCAGCGTGACTTTGAGCACGTGTAGTGAGAAAATCTACTTGAAAAATTACTTTTTAGATAAGAAGTGTCATTTAAGTAACAAAGCAGTATATGACTGCTCTCCTTTATTAGGATATGACACAGGTGTTATCCTACAAATAGAATTTAGAGCATCCAGAGCACCATGACCCGGTTTCTTCTTGATTTCTGCCCCTGGTTGTCCCCCCTGCCTGCCTTTTTTTTTTTTTTTTTTTTTTTTTTTTAATAGGGCAGAGTACAAGAGGAGATATTGGGCAATCTTCAGCTAATTTATACCATACCTTTAAATAAACCCACCCTGCCACAGAGTGGAAACTAAGTGGGGCAAGAGAAAAAGAGCCTGTAAGAGGACAGGCTTATTGATCATGTAATGAAAAGTGTTGTGTTAATCTTGCTGAGGCAATATCTAAAGACTTATGGCATTTGGCTTGAGGTAAAAGACGTGTGCATGTAGATTCAAGTTTCAGTATATTGTTCTAGCCATGGTTTGATGTGCTGGCTAAAGCATTACGGCTAGGTTAAATCCAAACTGACTGCATTGGTTTGCCTTCTCAAATCCCACCACTCACCTCCACGTGTTTTTGAGGACAACAGGAGCTGCTTCTTAGGGATATTCGATTTGTCCCTTTTTGACAACAGAAGGGCATGGAAAACCAGTATAGTAACTCTGTTTGAATAAGGTGGCTGCGGAAACAGGTTTAAAGTTAACCTGAATAAAAGGCTTACCAAGATGTAGAAGCAGTCGCTGGCGTGCCCAGGAGCCTACGTTTTGATGACAGCCTGTCAGTGCATCTGCGCCAAGACCTGATCTCTCTGCAATATCCCACATGACAGCTGGTAATTCTGAGCCCAAATCTAAGATGGTGTCCTCTCTGCAGGCAAAAATCTGATGGCAAAATCCTTTCTCTATTAATTAGCCAAAATCACATCCAGTGTAACTGGAGGGAAATCCAGGAATATGGTGGAGTTCATCTGCTTACTTGAGGCTAAAATCTGGCTTAATGGCCTTTATTTGAATGGGGATTGAGTAGTGTCACCAACAAGTTTCAGTGTGAATGTCCTGGGGTTGCCTCCTTGATTAGATGTTGCATTATACCTCCCTATTTTTAATCAAGGGTTGCTCTGTCTGGGCACACTTTACATTCTTCGGTGGAGGGATAAAAAAGTTTTGAAGAGTTTATTTTTCAGAGGTTTAGTGTCACTGTTCTTGCTGGATTGATAATCTTAATGGGATATGTTTGGAATGGTTCCAAATTCTAATTTTGGAAATTGAATTGTTTTAGTGATTAAACAAAGTAACTGAGGGCATCACCCTATTAAATAAGATATTTCATGCATGTGATTAATTGTAATCTCAATATAAATCCTTTTGATTTACAGATTAATGTTGATTCTTTGCTTCAAATTTACTGTCCATTTGTTTTCTTAATTAAAATTAAAGGTAGAAGACAGATAGCAGAGGAACCTCTTCAGGATGTTGATGTTCACTTTGTTAAATAGAACATTTTTCATTAGGAGACTCAGAAGTAATAGGCTTGGTATAACTATATTAACCCTCAGACAATAGAGGATAGATTGTATGGGTTTTCTATTGCTGGCTAAGCTTGTCATGCTTCAAATTACTTAAAAAATATTGGTAGCTGATCTTCTAGCTTGAATGCAGTCTTTTTCAAAATTAAAAGGCAGCATTTGAAAAATAGCTTCCTGCTTTTTAGAGAGGAAATTTCTCCATCATGCTGCTTGGAGAGTGTGTATTTCAAATTATATCACGTTCCCAAGTCAAAATGAAATAGTGAATGGAGGCAGAGGGAATGTCTTCTATTCCCCATCACTTACTTTACATGGGGCATCTATACCTGGTCTTTGTCCAAATGGATCCAATATCATACCAAGTTTTATAAATGCTTATCTTTTCATTACTCAGCTGTTAACCTAAATCCACTGGAGTGTGTTAATGCACTGTGTTATCTCTGGGTATGAAAGCCAGAAACAGTACAAGGGTAGTATTAATACAATACTTGTGCTTCTGCTATACGTTAAGCAAAATGCTGCCTCTGTGTCTATGCAATACTTTATTATAACACACAAAGAAGCATAGAAAGGATTTGTCATGCTCATACAGAGAAAGTACAGAATAGGTAATTTAATATTATAAACTTTTTAGAGCAAGGACACATTGGGCTTTCCTTGAAAATGTGTATTACTGATAAAGGTACAAAGCTGCTCTGTATTAATGAGGTATGTCATGATACAACTTGATGATCTTAATTCATCTTAATAAGAATGCAAATTATTGCGACAGCAAAGCATTATTGAAAATCATTTGAGATCAAATAATGACAAGCAATTCCCGCGTGTCACCACTCTCATGCCTAATTGTGGTTTGCAGCCGCAACATCTCATGCTCGATTTCTAGAAGATCTTGAGATAGATTGATAGAAGTACAAAGATGGGGGAAACCTGGAAAAAAAAGTCCACCAGAGTGCAATAAAGTATACTGAAGTCATCCTTGATGGATGTCTGACTGATCTGATCCTTAGGTGCGTCTCGGTTTTTTATGCTGTTCCTTCCTAACATCCTATTTGTCTTTCTCTTGCATCAAGAGAGAGCTTCTCTGCCCTTGAATGTGTAGACTATGTGCCCTGTAGCATAGTAGAAATGTGTAGAAATCATCTGGCTAATGTCTACAGCCTCTTGAATTGTGCCAAAATCCTTTGGTCTGCCTCCTACTACTATCAAGATGATACTTGTAAGAGATCCTCTCCTTGCAGAACTACTAGTGACCAGGGGGTATCGAGCCATTTTGCGGCTGTAAGCTTTTGAGGCTGGTGTTTGTGAGCTACAGCTTTAATAAAATAATTTTTTTCTAAGAAATGGAAAATTGCAATAAGTATAAAGAGACTATAGTTACCATCTCAATAACAGCAGTTTTAAATGTACAACTTATTAAATTGTGAATGGTTAAAAAGTCAATTCTGATGCACTCCTGACGTTACTCATGCAGTGAATATTGTTAAGCACGCTTAAAGCATAAACTCAGTCCAATGTTTTCTACCTACTATTGTGGAAGTATATTTCTCCTATGAAAACTGATTTAAGCTAATCTTTTCAAACAAGAAATATAGGGAAATCCTCCATTTTCATTTGCCAAAGAGTTTAATGTTTGCCTAAAATTTAAGGAGCATTTTCAGAAATCCTCCCCTGATGTTCACTGGATGTGCAATGCACTAACATAACACATAACTGCGCATCAGTGAGATTCAAGATTTAAAAGCAGCTTCTACTGTCTCAAAACGTACTTTTTCACGTGTCCCATATGACTATAATTTTCTTAAAGATCTGTTACTGGCTGTAGTTTACCTCCCAACGCTGTTTAACTTTTTCTTCCTCATTTTCCAGATGTGTGTACACTGTGTGTTTATGAGGCAAGTAGGGTTTGGGCTCTGGTCCTGCGTGCAGCAGGGAGACTGTGCTGGGTCCTTTTCAGTTGTGCAAACACAGCTGGATTAGAGATGGCAGTTAAATGTTTCCTCTCTGTGATTTGGTTTCCCAGAGAAGTCAAAGATAATGATAGGGGAATGCTGTCCTAATTTAGGTTTTATTGGAACAAACCTACCACTTCCTAACCACTACAGAAAGAGATGTGCGCTTTTACAGGTCCAAGCAGCATGAAATTTCCTAATTATCCCGTATCAATGGACAACTTCCCATGGAGATCAAGTAGACACTGAAGAACTGCAGAGAAGTACCTATCTATTTATCCTTTCAAAGGCCTTGTATAGGAGGAAAAGGACGAGAGAGGGAGCAAAGACTGGAAATGAGACTTCTATCCTATTGTCGCAATTAATTTAGGAATGTCACTTCTGTGAAGCTATCCAGCTTATCAACGGTCGGACCCTACCAAATGAGTGCAGTTGGGTTTTATCAAAGTGACGTGCCTCCCTAACAGACCAGAGGTTGGTCTGCCAGTGGGAACCTGCCCCTTTTTATCACATCAGGCGCCGGGTACAGAGTGCCAGGCTTTGGCAGAGCTGGGGTAGCTCTTGCAGTGGCATTGGGCTGGGCGATTGACTGCCCTCATACAAGCAGTGGGTGCTCTTTCCTCAACACAAGCTGGGGCTGTGCTTGCCTGCCTCCAGCCACCTGGTCTCCCTCTGTGCCCCGTTGGCTCACAAGGGTGCTCCTGCCTGCTTTGGGCATGGCTTTCTGCAGCTTCTGACACCTTCCAGGAGAATGTCGTCTGTGTCTGACAGCTTGTGTGAAACTCGCCTCTCCAGCCCTCGGTCTGCTCTTCCGTTAGTTACCCCGTGAGGCTGAGGCCACCTCCCCTTTTGGTGAAGTCTCTGGCACAAGGGAGTAAATGCTTCATCGTCTTCTCTTTAGGAAGAATGTTTTGCTTTCCTTTGTTTCCTCTTATTGTACGCCAATGAAGTTGTTCTCGATGCATTTTGTCCCTTTCTAGTTAGCTTTGTGTCTTGTCTTTAATGTGCTTTGATTAATGTTGGTTCTTTTGTATTCCTCAGTCATGTATACTTGTTTTTGACACATGATTTATGTTTCTTTCTGTTTTCAAGTGCCTTAAATAACTTCTGGCACAGCCTCGATGGTCTTGCTATGCATTCTGTTCCTCTATATCAGAAGAAAAGCTGTTTTGCTTAAAATAATTATATATGTGTATATACACACACTTTTTTTGATTGCTTTAATCTAGAGTGTTATTTATTACACCCATATGTCAAAGTCTCAATTGGTACTCTCCTGTTAGCCAGGAATGGAGCTGAAATAGCTCCCCTCTAGTACTTCCTCCCCATGTTTTTTGGGGGGGGGGGGGGGGGGGGGGGCGGGGGAGGAAGGTTATCCAGCTGGAAGGTTATCCCATTGAATTCCAATTTGTCAATGTGACACTGTGCTGCTTTACCAACATATCTAGCTGAAGTTCTATGCCCTATCCATCGGGAACCGTGGCTTTGCTTCTCATACGTTTTTGATCTAGCCATGGTAAGACTCCTACAATGACATCACTCTTGGGGTTTTTTCTCCTTTTTTCCTCATTTCACTTTTTAGATATGCTCTTGAAATGTAATGTAATAAATCCCTGCTTTCTTCCTACAAAGTAAGTTATCAGCTCAGCTGTACAGAGTTTGCCCAAGAATATCTCTTCTAGTACTGGTTCAAATACCAGAGCTTCTAATTCTTCCCTTTCTCTTTTCCACACACGTAGGGTTGCTATATAGACATCTAAGTAAGTTTCTCAAAGCGTCTCACTGCTGCTGCTTCTGATAGACTCTATTACAGTTTCTTATCACTTCCCCAGATTTCAGCCCTCCGGGCCAGATCGTTGCTTTTAGAACATGAGAATTTTGTTATCCACCGCTATTCAATCTGGCTTAAAATCTTTCCCACTTGATAGGCAAGCTGATACTTCCTACCCTGCTCTTCTTATCTCTGTTCGGAGTCACTTCTTCGTGGGATAACATCTCCTAGTTAAAGCAGCCAAAGATCTCTCGCTGGTGCCATCTGTACAGCGACGCGCTTGTTTCCGAGAGGCATCTGTCTCCGTCGCTAGCGACCCGTGGGCTGCGCGCCTGGCCTCCACCCAGCCTCCGCCGGTCGCAGGTGAGCGCGTGGCTGGGACCCTCCGGCTCCTCTGCTGCGAATCGGTGCGCTGGTTGGAAAGAAGTGTGCGTGGGGGGGAAGGCTTGCTATAAGTATGGCTTCAGAGACTTCTGTTCAGTATTAAAATTTGTACATGGAGGTAGTTTAATATTAGCAGGGCGTAATTAGAAAAAGTTTATCGATCGGAATGCTAAGTTGGAAAGGAAATTAAACTCTTTTAAACTGCCCTAATGTAGAATGCCTAATCACTGAAGAGGATAGTGCTTATTCTGACCTGAAACTCTTCTTAACACCGCTTTCCTTGCGTAGTAGGGAGAACAATTAGAATAGGAAAGTAGGCTTTTTCAATCAATTAAGCGTGGTATATTTATTTTATACATATACATACATATCTTTTTTCTCATGTCACTGCTTATTAAACCAAAACCCATTGTCATAATTTTTCAATGACTTGTAATTTAACCTTATGCTCTACGTAAATATTCAGTTCTCCATATAGCAATCAGAAGAAAGCCTGGCGAAGCTATGAATAATGCAGCATTTAATGCAAAATGTGTGCAGGAGATAATTGGTGAAATGACCTTTCATTTGTGGCAGTAACTTCATACTCCCAATTCTGACTTATCCCCCCCCACCCTTTTAAGATTTTTGTTTTGAATAATGACATCTCTCAATTGGCAGAGATCAGGTTTGAAGGAAAGACAATTTTCAGGAGCTGGGTTATACCCCATAAACACACTTCTGCCTAGGGTGGAAATGTCTGAGAGGGCTTGTCAGCAAGTGAACCTGGGCTGCGGTGTGCAGTCTTGCGGTTGCCCAGCTGACCATTTCAGAGGTGTGAGCGTGCCCTAGGACGCTGCCTAAGCATTCTTGAACTATTGAATATTTGTAATGAGTAGGAACCGAAGGTGCTTATGATGTTTCAGGGGTTGCTAAGTGTTTCCAGACATCCAGGTTTTTCAGGGCTGTCAGTGAAGTAACCGTGACAAGGAGTTAAATCCCAAGTCTGAAGACGCTTACCCAGGCACGATGTGCGGATCAGGGGACAGGCGTCGGTTGTGTGCGAGCTGAGCGACGGGAAGTGCATCTGGAGGTGGCTTCTGCCAGCCGAAGCTTGGGGGTTTAGTCTGTCATGGGAACTCTCCTTCACAGGAACCATCCTTTGCCAGCTGCTTTATCATGTAATTGTACTCATGTAGAGGGAAGCAGATGTGCCGGTGTGGGGGGGGAGCAGGCAGCCTGTCTAGGAGATGGCATGAGAGGTTGAAAATTAGTTTCTGATTTCTGCAGGAGGAGGAAAGGAACCACCTCACCTGCTTGGTGAGTTGGCACCATTGGCTGGAGTCACCGTGGTGAGAAATAGCAATTCATGAGATAATTTAATGCTTAAACGCTGGCTGAGAGGAGTGTGTGCCTAAGGACAGGCTATTCCCCGCGTCCCCATGGTTTTCTAGCCATGGTAAACAGTGAACCTCCTGCTAGGATTTCCCGAGAGCCGAGGTTCCTGGAGGTGGCTGTGGCTGTGGGCAGTGCTCCCTGGAGCCCAGCCTGGCTGTCTCCTGGGGACAAGCTGGCCACCTGTGGTCGGAGGACACTGATGCTGGTTTAAAATGGAATATCTTCAGTTAGAAGGGACCTACAATGATCATCTAGTCCAGCTGCACCACGTCTTGCTGCTGCGTCTTCATTTCCCCAGCACTGTGCCTTGTGCTGGCAGTAGTCACCGTGCTTGGACAAATGTGATCCAGTAATGCTTACTGACCAGCTTTAATGAAATGCGATGAGACCTTCGTATAAAAGCAACTATACGAACATAAGCTCGGGAAATGGTGCATCTCATATGCAATTAGTGTATTCAAATGAACCGAGACTTTGCGTGCCTTCTGTATTCAAGAAGATACTTGGACACTGCAGTTTGGGTAGTCAGAGCTTAACTGTTCATCCCTATCTGAATATATGTTATTGGAAGGCATATTTCTGAACTGCTTACTGTTTGCTTCAATGCTGTAGGAAGCTGAATTTTACAAAAATTCTGGAAATGAATCTCTGAGGACCAAATACCATAAGAACCCAAAAGAAGATTACTTGTAAGATGGAAATATGACTGAACTAATTGAAAACACCTTTTTAAAAGCTTGTGTGATAAAATAATATTTCTTTTTTTGTTAGGATGAAAGGTAAAAGCAAGTCTTTTTTTTAGTACATTAAATTTATTACCACTGTCTCAGTGTTAGACTCTGCTATCCTTTCCTTATCTTTCTATTACCACATAGGTAAAAATAACCTATGTGATAAATGGACAATTTAACATTTGTTTCACAGTGGACAGAGGAGACCAGAAAGCTTCCTTAAAATACTTCTCCTATTTATGTTACATCTTGATCACTCCAGAACACTGTGAATGACCATTCTCATACCGCAACCAGCAAGGCATGGAAGCCTGGGTGCTAGTGAGGGTTTTATGGTGCTACAGAAATTTATATCATCTGCCTGCTCAGTCCCAGAGGTGCATTATGCGAGATTGGAAAGGGATCTTAGCTTACACTGTTTAAAATACCCTGGAGCTGAGAATTGTTTGTTCTTGCTTGTGAAACATTGCTTGTTGAAGGAATCCATCAATTTCTATGCAACTATTTGGAGGAGGGGTTTCTCCTTGATGACTTGTCCTAGCATCTAACTAGAGCTAAGATATATGAATTTATGGGTTCTGATAAAGATATGATATTTCAAATTTCTGGTGATGTTAATAGGGTGTGCTTTCTCTATCTATGTCTAAGATGCTCTTTGGAAAAGCAAGGTGGATGAGAATCTAGGGATTTAGGATCAAGACTCATTTCTTGATATTTCCCCTTTTGAGAAAAGGGAATTGAAAATTTTCCCTGTTGTCCTTATACCTCATGAGCAGTTAAAAATCAAGCAGAAAAACTCAAGGATGTTTGTGTTCCTTTTCAGCCATTTACTAACCATACTTAGTTTCTGTCTGACACTTGTATGGTGTGCTTGCTTGCTTCCTTAAGAAAGATGAGATTTTAAAGGTTATAATGAAGAAAAGCAGTACTGGACTTAAAATCACAGTTAGAGACAGACCTATTTGCAGGTGATATATTAGCTGAGCCTGAAAACAATTGCAGTGAATTGGGCCAAAGGTTTATATTTTTATGGCTCAATAGAAAGCTTTACAAGATATACTGTAATATTTTCTTTGGAGCCTTCGTGATGACTCGCATCTAGGAAATAGCTACAGCAGCTCTGTACTGCTGACCGCTTCCCAGCTCCGCAGGAGCCCTGAGCATCCCTTGTTGCAGCAGCAGTTACTGAGTGTGCTACAAAGGCCATGTGCTCTAGAAAAAGGTTGAAGCTGTGTATAACCTTGGTAAAACTGGCCTGCACGATACGGTCTTTAACACATGTATTGTTCTGTGTAGGTAAAATGATATTTGCCTTCTGTCTCCATGAGAAAGAAGTGGGAAAGGTCATATGGCATAATTTGAATGATTTCTGTATCACTTGCTTCATGTCTGCCTAGCCTGGAACCTGTTTTACTTTCCACGCTGTTTGGGATCTTTAAAGTTGTACTCGGCATATTACTACTTGTGAGAAGTTTTCTCATCAGAAGTCCTAACAGGTTTGGACATGGGTGATGAACATAAAACTGGCCACAGGGTCTTGGAATATGAATTTTGTGTGCCATTTACGCTGGCCTTTTGAACAGAGAGGCTAGATGTATTTGGGTTTGTGTGATTCATTTTCCACTAGAGTGTTAGCAGATTGTTACTATGTCTCAAAACACACAAAGGTTCCATAATATATGTAATTCCCATAAAAACATACCAACTATGCACAGATTAACAGCAGGGGAGAAACAAATGTAAAAGAAAATTATTAAAAGTCTTCTGGAAATTAGCTATCTTTTTTTAGTTGTAGGTCAGCTCTTTGAGAACAGACATTTGTGGAGAGGGTGAACCTTGAGAAGATAGGGAAGGGTGGAGGTCCACTGCTGGGAATGCTTTAGAAAGGATTTTCTGTATTTAGCACAGCATTTATTTTGCATTTTTTGAGAGTAGTCGGTACTACATATTAAACATGTGTGGGAAGGACTCTGGGCTGTTAAAGAAAAGAAATTACAGACCTAAATGGCGTAGGTGAGCAGATGTGATTCTTGCCTCATGACTGGTTGTCTCATAACCAGACTTTGCAAGTTGTGGTGTCTGTGATGTGTTCTCTCCCCTGCCCTTCCCCTTCAGGGAAGTACTTGGGAAGAATGTGAAAAGTGTGACCATTTGTCTAGGATTTCTTAGTGTCTGCTGGTCAGAGTACCAGTCTATACTGTGGATATTCAGAAACGCTGAGCAAATGACCATTGCAAGTGTACACATCAATTCAACTGCAAAATTGGTTTTTCAGTGGTGAACAAGATTGCTTAACATAGAGGATACCGTATAGGTTGGAGCATTGCATCAGGGAATGTAGTAGTGCCACGCTCTGCTGACAGAGCAGGTAACTACTCTGGCTAGATGGAGGCGGAAGAAAAAAATCACTTGAAGTTGCTTACATACAAAGGTGTCCTGTTGAAGTGATATGATACCTATTATTTTTTTTCTTCCCCTCCAAGTGTGCTTACTAAAGGAAATAATAGTTTGCAATCGCATCTGTAGTTGTTCGTGGCATTTCCTAACTAGTAAGATGTGTGGCTGGAAAGTTTAAGGTTACTGCTATAAAAATGTCATCCTTTAAAAAAAAGTGATACATCGCTATATGATAATGAAGCACTTTGATTAAAAGCATCCAACAGTCTATGATGTATGAGAGCTAGCTGGAAGACCATTGGAGTGTAATTAATTATTAGCTGTTCTTTATAAGGTCTAGTTGCTCTTCGCAGAATTGATTTTGAATGGTGACAGAGAAGCAAGCTCTTGTTTGCGAATGCTACGCAATTAATATATGGATGTTGGCAGGAGCAGGTGGTGTGTGATGGGTGATGGAGTACAGAGCCTTTCACCTGCGAGCACTTTCTTATGCTGAAGCCAGACAAGGTGTTGAGGCGACAAAGTTGTTGCTGATGGACTGGTTGGAAGCCAACGCAGCTTGTACGTGCTGTATGCGTAGCTGCATCTTAAAAATTATGATGGTGTGCAGTGGGAGTCTCTGCAACGCTGAGTGTGCATGGGCGCTCAGCTTTACCTTCTGGGCTGGACACAGTCTCTGCCACAACAAGGCCAAGGTGCGTTTGTAGAGAATTGCATGCTGGTTACTGTGCCCATCACCTCTGCTCTGAGGTTAAATAGAGGAGTTGGGTTAACATAGTTTATGAGAACTCTATATGCTTTAAATTTAGGTTTTCAGAAGGGAATGGTGCTTATTCACTGGAAGACACTTGTTAGAAGCTGACTGTCTAAGAAGTTGTTAGATACCGCAAACGGCTCTCCAAATCTTTCACTCGATTTAATGAAACTAAAGTGAAGTACTAAGAAACTTTTTTCTTCCTTCTCCCCTCTACAATTTAAAATCTTTGTTTCCAGTGAAAGCTGCTTTCTGCAAACAGGAAAACATGTCATGCTAACAGTAAATCTGGAAGCATCAGAAAAAAGAAATTGAATCAAAATTTTTGCATAGATAAAAGACCTCATAAAAAAAAGTTAAAGTAGACAGTGTTATGGAAGGGGTCTCGATATCCTTGTCTTACTGTGGCTGTTTGGCTAACTTCACTACCTGGGCTGTCACCTGCTGTCCTGGCCAGCTGATGTGAGTGAGCTGGTTAAGGAGCTGTGTCCGACTCCCCTCCTCTTCCAAATGCTTCACTTGCACTTCTACCCTAAGTGCACCTAGAGATAATAGATACGTGTTCATACAACCACAACTGGGGGGAGAAAAGCTAATTTTCAAGCATTCCTCTGTCAAATGTGAAAATCCTTTAAAAAAGCATCTTTATTTGTAGAGAGAAAAGCCTGATTCAAACGAAGAGAAAAGGATGAGAGCAGAAACTCTTGGAGAAAACAGCCTGAGATACTGTAGGATCTCATTTCAAATGCAGATGAGAAACTTAACTTTTATTATTTCAATCTGAATTCATTTAAAGTTGTCAAAGTATTTTCAGATGTACTTTGTTGAATGTAACTTGAAAAGACAAATCTGATATTATAAATGTAGATACTCTGCTGCTGAATTCCATGAAAAGTAAAAAATAAAAAAATAAAAAAAACCCAAACCCCAGAACAACAACAAAACCCAACCCCAGCCTAAAAAGACTTCAGTGATAATTTGAAAAGCAAACTGAAAGCTTTTGTGAATTGCATCAGATCTCAGGAAGCATGTGACATAAACCATGTGAAGTACATGGGTATCCCATGAAGAAAGAGGTTAAATTTTCAAATGTTGAAAATCTACATATGTCCCAGCACTTGCTACTCTTAGTCTAGCACTAAAGACTGCTCTTATATTACGTTCTGGCCTATATTGAAAGAGAAGAATGGTGCAATTAGATTTAAACGTTGTCCTGTTACTTTTGGATGAGAAACTTTGTATTGGAACAGTTTTTTTGAAAACTGATGTTAACTGGAGTGAGAAAATCGTAGGTGTTATTTACCCAAACGGTCCTTTGTGCAATGAATAATAACAACCTAGGCAGCAGTGGCTGGCAGTCAGGGTTGAGATGTTTTTTCTTTTTCTGGAAACATCTATTTGGGGCAGCTGTAAGGAAAAGAGTCTGGGGAAGGAGCAAAGTAAGTGTGGCTGGGAATAGTTTTCAGTAAATGTGTGAAAGAATGAAAATCTGAGCGCTGGCTGCTTGAGAGGCTCTGCTCTGCACCAACGACGTGAACGTGAGGGTAAGATTTCAGGAGTCTTGTTAACAGCCCAGGAGTGCAGCTCCACGTGTGGCTTTACTGGACGTGATAAGGAGTTTCTAGTCCTTCAGCTAAAACCTGGAAGCGTTTGGGCTGCAGACCCCCAACATAACACAGTGGTTCCTGAAGGTCCGGCCTTGGGGAGAGACGATGTTGGGAAGTAAGGATTTCTTTCCCTTCCTCTGCATGGGAAGGGGATCTACGCTTGGAGGGGGGTCTCTTCCTTGCTATTCAGTTGGGAGATAAACAGAATCCAGCTATGGTAATACACAATGTCTTTTCTTCCTGAAACGTAGTTTTCTTTTTCAGTTGACGCAGTCCCACTGCTGCTTAATACGTAGCTTATTTCATATATGAAAATAATAGTTTGTAAATGACATTTGTGGTTAACTTTTGCTTATATGTCATAAAGAGAAATATCCTATAATTATTATGGTCCCCTAGTAAATTCACTATTATTACCTAGTTATTTTGGCCATATGGATTACACCATATTTAAGGTCCCAGTTCAATAAAAGTACATCTGGTTCCTGTGCTGCAAAAACCTATTAAAGATTGAGGAAACCATGCAAATAGATTTATATGGTCTTTTGTTGCATTTTACAGTGTTTAATTGGCCTTTCTATTGAGGGTAACCATGACAAACTCCAAATTCTGGGAGTAGCTACTATAAGCAATTGTCCTTAGTTACTACAGAGTTAACGTCTGCCATTCTTCTGCTAGTACACGTTTTAAGGGTCTTGCATGTCAGAGTCTCCTCCGCTTCCTTTGGGGGGAATATTCTACAGCCTCATAGATCTCAATGTCAGGAAGTCTTTGACCACAATTTATGTAGCTGCATATGTTTCACATGGATTCCTCCTTGGCCCATGCAAAATATGCCATAGGGCTTCAGCAGGGATTAGAGAGAAAAAAAAAAAAAGACTCTAACATGAGTGACATGAAAAATACTTTCTATACAGTCTGTAAGGCTGGTTTATTAAGCAAAATGGAAAATGGGTCGAAGTGTATGTTTTTGGAGGGTGGATTCTGCAGCTGGAATGAGCAGCAGACCTTTTTAAAGTTCTGCTCGGGGAGAAAAATTGACCAGGAACAATGCAATAGGTGAAACATTTTTGCTTCCTCTCCCCTGACAGGCTCTTGGCCAAGCAGACTCTCTATTGCTACCACAATTTTCTGATGTTCTGGCACTTTAACCAACCATCACTTGCAAAGCAGATTTCCCACCCCCCTATTTTATTTTAACTTACAGATTCCCCCATCTTCAGAACTTTGAAAGAAGCACTTAGCATGTCTAAATTTGTTCTGCATATTTACAGCAAAATTAAGGCTCGCTCCTAGTTTAGGCCAAGCTGCTGAGTTCTTGTCCTCTACCAGAAATGCGTGGGCTCATGTGAACTCCTTCCAATGCCTGTGAAATTGTGTGTGGTCTTCGCTGTCAGATGTGAAACCCATGCTAGAGCCCAGAACTAGCGCTTATGTGTTATAAATGGGAGAAGAGCGATGTTTCTTAGGCTCTAATCTGCTGCCTGGAAGTTTCTTTGAAAAATCACTGCAACAACTTGCCTCAGCTCTTCCCTTCCCTTCCCTTCCTTCCTCCCAAGTAAATCTTTAATGAGGATCTGACTAATTCAGTATCTCTGTTTCTAAAGTGAGAGAGGAAAAGTTTTACTTAAGATATTTGTCTAAGATGGTTCTGGATCATTTTCTTGTCTGTATGATGACAACTTCTTTAGCTTTAGGCTCACTCAGCTGTTATTAAAGTGTGAAATGATAAACTCCCCATATCTGAAAAGATGTTTGAGACTTAATCACGCAAAGTACAGAGATAACATTAATTTCAGCTAACCAGTTTTAAGGAGTGAAAGTTGAAACTTTTTATAGCAGAAAAAAAGAACAACTTTGGAGGAAACTTGATCTGGCAACACATGCAGAAAGTAAAATTATAATGCATGAATGATACCCTGCACAACAGAGCTGAGTTCCTATGCAGCCAGCTTACCGTAGATGGAGGCAAAATAGGAGTGGCATCTGCACAACTCACTGCTCTTTCTTTGGCACCATCAGTTTCCTTGGGGCTGTCTTCTAGGGACAGGGGCTATGCTATACACTCAGGAATATATATTAAAAAAAAGGGCAACAAAAAACCCCACCTCAAACCAACTTAATTCTTCTTCTGAAAACAAATCTTCAGCCAACATGCCTCTGACCTTTGATGGCGCTAGTGCCCAAAGCGTAGTTCCTGTGGACAGAGGGTATGACGCGTTTTCTGCTATGTAGCCTTAAAAGTTACCTGAACCTTTTTTTTGGGGGAGGAGGGTAGTACCTGTAAACATAGACTAGTCTTGCCGTGTGAAGGCACGTTCACTTGCAGCTACTGCTGGCAGAGTCCTGTGAGTGGGAAGGGGCGGGGGGGGGGGGGAAAGATGAGAGAAGCTGCAGTCAGAAAGAGACTTAAAGCGGGGCGGGGGGGTGGAGGCGGGGAGTTTTGTAGGAAATTTAGGAAGAAAGAGAGATGAGGGCTCCAGGAGCCAGGCTGGGTGCGTGGCTGTGAGGGAGGGAAATCGGCGGAGGGGCAGGGGAAGAAGCTCCCGCCTGGGCATCGTGCCACCGAGAGCAGCTGCTCGCCTCGCTCACACTCCAGCTCCAGCTCTGCGGCTTTTGGGAGGCACAACGCCTGCCGGGGAGGGGAAGGGGTAGAGCTCAACATATGCCACGCTCCGGGTTTCGGTGCTTCCCACGAGTCGCGTTTCATGGGAACATACAAATGCTTGCCTCCCCTCTGTGCAGCGTAGTGGCGGGGATGATAGGAAATGACAACATTAAGTAAAACTGGCTGGACCAAAAAAACCTATCCAAACATGTTATTTTGCTAAAATGTAAATGTCTTGCAAAAACAGCGACCTATTTCCTGCCCTCCCAACTCCCCAAATATGTCTGGAATGAAATGTTTCCTTTCTTTTTTGGGGACAGGATTTTGAGGGTTTTTGCAAATCAAAGTGGAAGAAGAGGGTAATACAAATAAGTAGAATAAAATTCCCCATTAAAATGAGCATGTAAAATTTATCTTTGTGGTAGTGTTGTCGCTGTCTTTACATTCAAACTGACAACTTTAATGCATCCAACTTTAGCTAAAGTCTATGGAGTCCCTTACAGTCACCTTCTGTTCTGTGCACAAGAAATAAAAGGTACTACCACATTTGCTTGGGTTTTTTTTTTTTTTTGTTGGGTTTTTTTTTTTAACTTCATGTAAAAGGTACAGGTATGCTCGGCAGAATAAAACAAAAAAATGATCCTTAGTAAGGCAATATGTTTAGGGTCAGAACATCTGTCTTCAATGTAAATTGGACTGTCTTCAGGCATTTTCTCATGTGCTGCGTTTGCACGTTTTTGTTTATTATTGTCAGATGAGCTGCCTTTATAGAAAGGACATGATCTATTAACTATTTACATACACACATCTGTCTTGTATTGAAATCTACTGGCACAGGAAAATGTGTCATAGCTTATAAGTATGCAGGTTCAACAAACTGCTGCTCTTGTGAACTGCAAATGGCTCCCTTATTAACCGGCTTTTTAGCAGCTCTCACAAGCAACGTTTGCTCAGCCGTGCAGCTGTCTTATAGATAGTCTCACATATGCATTCTGCTGGCTGTAGTTGTGGTCTTCTCTCTTTCTAGGGGAATGCTTACATTAGGATGCTCAAAAAAATGAAACAGAATTAAATTTTAAAATGAAATAAATCCTGACTAGATGTAACCATGCAGAAGTACATTAGCTGAGTTCAGCAGTTCTGGGTTTGGAGCCCAGGCACTAAGAGTCTCTTACCTTTCTGGTTTTTTTCTTTGAGTAGGTTTCTAGCCCTGTTCCAGATCATAGTTTTTCAGACTTTTCATTGTAAGAACACAACCAAGAGAAATAAAAACGAGGAAAAAAATATATTTTCGATTGACCCCAGGATTTCAGGTAGGTCTACCTGATGCTTCATTAACATTTGGGTTTGACAGCAGTAGGGAAGCTGAAGTGCAGAACCCGAAAATCAATGTTAGATGGTTTCTTAAGGTAATATGCTTGTTGCTGCATACTAGATGTCATTTCACGCATAGATACCTACCATCACTGGGCAAGAAACGTACTGCCCGTTGGAGAATACCAATGAGGAGAGTGGAAATAAAAGGCGCCACTGCCATTCAGAGTACAAGTAGAAGCACCAGCAGCACGTCCGTCGACGAGCTGTGCAGAAAGGCGATGGGGCAGCAAGGCAGCAGATCTGAGTGCAGCCTCCTCCCCCCGCGCTGTGACTGCAGAGCTCCCGCAGAGCGTGCGGGGGGTTGGTAGTGCCAAGAACAACATCCATCCCTGCAACTTCCTTCATGTTCCAAAGCCGCAGGTAGTAGTTGGCTGCTCTGTTAGGTTGTCACCTTTTTCCCCTTTTACTGCTCTCCCCAGAAAGGGATGTAGCTGTGACTTCTTGTCAAAATCACTAATACAAAACTTGTCCTTTTTTTTCTCAAGTGATTTTTTTTTTTCTTAGAAAAGTTTATTTTATCTTCACACCTCCTCTTTTTTGAGATCATGTTCTAGCAAAACACTTGGATTCTCCTTACTCTTTTGTGACAGAAGGCCATAAGGCAATTTTACTAAGGAGAATTTTTAGAGACGAAAGAAAATTAAATATTTTTTTGTAGGTTGCAGGGCAAGTTCATCTCAAATTTGTACCACTTCCTTGGACTCGGTGGAGTTGCCCTGTATTTCTGATACAGGTATGCCAATAGTGGTAGACTTGACCTGGAATTCTGCCTGAAAATGTGTTGCAATGAAACAATTCAAGTTTAGGTGTGGGTTTGCACCTCCAGGGCTTCTAGAACAGGCACCTCACTTCTGTGTATGGATAGACTTCCTTCTGGGCTTTCCTTACGGCAGCGCTGGTAGAACAAATCTTAGTTTTTCTTGTACATTAACAATAAAAAGTACAGAGGGCTGATAACGTATAATGTGAACACAGGATTTCCTGCTGAGAGAAGAGAATTCAGCCTGGCTTTCAAATTCAGAACTCCCGTGTGAGTCTCACAGGGAGAAATCTGTATTCCAGCATCTTAGGAGAAGTCAGCCTCTTCCCTGGTCTTCTGTAGTGTCTGGTTATGGGACAGCATTAAATTTTTGTGTGCCCATGTAGTACAGGGTTTTTGTCTGGGTGGGTTGGGATGTTTTTTGGTTTAAGTTTAGGTTTGTCATAGTTGGATGGGTGGCTTTTTTTTCCCCTTCCACTGTTCCTCCCTATTTTATAAGATGATACCTGAGCTTTGGAAAATTCTTCTGAATTCAAATTTTGCACAGGTATCTTCAGCTAGACCAAATTTGAAAACTGTGGTTATAAAACATGCTCAGGTTTTTAAGCAACTCTTGCATTACAGCATAGTCTACTTGCAGGGTGATGTAAGATGTTTATAGATAAAAGAAAAAAAGAATATTTTAGATGAGTGAGGTTTTTAGAAGTTGTTTATTGATATTTTCATTCTGGATGATTACTTTTTACTTTTCATCCACTATTGTACTCTTTAAAGTGAGAGGTTTTATTGTGGAAGATGTGCTAGTTGTGCAGGTGATGATTGTCGCTCTTTGCAGGTGATGTCATGAATGTTTATGGGATGGGACTTGAATTGCTAGGATTAACTGCTGTAGGGTGAGTCATGGTGTATCATACGCACACACCCTAGCTAATAAGTTAGGCTGCTATGACTAATGCATGTATCAATAAGTCAGGTGTAGTATGCGATCATGATATTTGTAGCATACTGGTGCAACAACCTTTTTCTTCTTTGAATTGAAAAGTCATAGAACTGTACAAACACAAATGTATTTTTTTTACTGGGGAAAAACCAGCATAAATGAGGTGTTCACCCTTTCATGCCGTTTCTAGTTAATGGTCATTTATGTTCGAGTAGACGAGCTTGAATCCTTCCCCCCAAAAAAAATCCTGGACCTTGCTGCAACCTCTTACTTATGATCTGTGGTGTGTTTCGTTGAGAGTGATCTCACTGAAGCCATGGGAATTATTTGCAGAATGAGAGCTACATCCAAAGGCGAGAGCTGAACAGGTTAGTTCAGACACTGTACATTCTGCATGAAGTGTCATAGGCTTTCCAAGTGTGCCCAAGTCCCAGGTGCCATCCGGTAAATTCCAGACCTCTGTGGTGGCCATAGGCAAGCCTGGGCTCCTATGAACACAGCGCTGTGCCGCGGGGAGCACGCTCTGCCAGCAACGTTATTGGCTTTCTGGGTGGGGGCAGCTCGCGTCCCTCCAGCTCCCGGTGGCGGAGGCAGAATGCATCCATAGGCTCGGCCCAGCCTGCGCAGACCTACCTGCGGCCGTTTCTGAAATTGCTGGCCTTAGTTTCTTGTCTTCACTTCTACCGGTAACTAAAATGCTGCCAACAGGAATTTCTACCTTCTTAATCTCCAGTCTTTTCTTGTTTGTTGGTAGCTTGGAAGCAAAATTCAGCTAATGATATACTTATTTTTGTGTCAGGCTATCAATTCATGTGTGCTCTAATTCCTGTTAAAAAACCAAATATGCAATATCTAATTGTCCAATACATTTTGGAAAGAAGATTAAAAATATTTGAAAAATCAATTGAATTTAGGTCTGTATATTTTTTAAATGTGGATAGAATGCAGCTGGCTCTGACAGTGCTTTTTTGGCTTGCTGTCAGCCTTTAGAATACCACAGTTTTAAAGCTGAATAAATATCTAACAACCAAGAGATAATAAAAACATTATTTAATATTGTATTCCCAGTGGCTTAGGAAAGGTTACAAACCCTGATATCTGGTTAGTGGCCCCAATGGTTTTCTAGCGAGTTATTTAACTATCCATTTGTTCATTTAATTTATAGCAGTTAATGAGAGCTAAAATGCAGCCACAGGATTCAGGTTCCCAGAAAAACAGACATAAATTATGACCAGGTTTAAAGAGCATGACTTATCAAGCGATCATCCCAGTAACCACCGGGAGTTTGGTGTCTGTACCACAGATATTTATGGTTATCCAGCTCTGCCTTCCAGGATAGAGCTTTCTTTTAGTCTTCAGTGCTACTCTGCCAGTTCACGGTTGTCTTTTCTTCAAGACAGGGAAAGCTTTCAAATCGGGCATTGCGAGGCATATGTGAAGTCCAATTAAATATGCATTGGGTGTTTGCAAATGCATAGGATAATTCTGTATGGCATACTTACTGTCTGATATAGGTTACAGAATTGCAGGCGCTTCTGTGTGGTTTCTGAAAAACAAACAAGTATCCTTGTTGTATTCCATTAGCCTAGATCAAAACTAGTTCGCAAAAATACTTTGTACTAAGGAATGTTTTTCCTAAATCTTAATATAATTCTGTCCACTATTTGCCAGGTTTTAAGGTCCAGATGGTTCAGTCTTATATTGATGCTGGAGGAAAGGACACTCATTTATCATAATATTCTTGTAGTAAATATCAAAAATGTTATATGGTCTCGAGATTGGCTCCTCTGAAAACTCTTAGATGTACTAATAGGTGTTTGTGAAACTGAGGTCCTTGTGGAGCTGGATCCTCAAAAAGGTGGTTGATTCAATGTTTATTTTTTCAAAGCATTTAAGGATGCAAAGGTTTATATAAGATTATGTATAATGAAGTTAGTGGTACAGAATTATGAGATATTTGATTAAACGAGTGCTCAAGTGTTCAACTCCTTAAAGACTAGCTTAGTTTAGATATATGAAAACAAGCATTCTTAATATAAGTCATTATAGTTTTGGTATTGTAACCAAATATATCCATGTTCATAGCAGTTGTAGAATAAAATGGAAAGTGAAAATTAAACAGGAAAAAATTTACTGCTGTCTCAATCATGCTGAGTTATTGTAGTCATGTAAGAACACTTAGAAAAGCATGGGGTAATATTATAGAAACTTGGCATACTATCTGGCAAGTAAAATGCCGCAGTATTATATAAATTAATATTTCTTGACACATGCTGACATTTTAGTTAAAGCTTTTAAATTATTTTAGACTTTAATGGAGAATATGCATACCTTTTTCTGCATTCCTGGCAGCCCTTTCAAGTTATTAATTGTGGAGCTTGCTTGCTTGTGATCTGTCCTATATACTTGTAACTTAGAGATTTTAAATTTAACTTAGGCAGTTCTTGACTCTGTGTAGAGGTTGAGTGGGAACTTCTCTGACTTTATATCACTCCTCTGCAAGTTTCCTTTTCCCCTGTTCCGACTCAGCACGTGATGAACTCCGTTTTATACAGCACCTGTGTAGGCAGCTTCTCTTTGACCACGCCAAAGGATATGAGCCAAGGTAACGGGTCCTCGCAACTTGCACATTTGCTTCTGCTCTCTCATTTGGTCAGCCTGCGTTGCTTTTCAGAGGTTGATAAGAGCTAATGCCCTTTATCCAAAGGGAACTGGCTTCCAAAATGAGCCGCTCGACAGCATCCAGAGATGGATCTGGGAGCAGCGCACTGATCCTGGGCAGCATTTCTTTGGTGGAGAGCTGCCATCGGGGTTTTAACAGTGGTTTATTCTGAGCTTGACAGAGAAGGATTTTAAAATAGTGAAAACTAAGGGTTGCTCTGCTGTGCTCTGCCTGGAAACGCACCCAGCATCTAATGAAGCCACTCTGCTAGCAGTAGTCTCTGTTCTACAGCATGTACCCCAGATTCAATATTTTATTGTCTGGAGAGAACACTTTAATCTTGTGACATGATTACAGTCCCTTTAAACTGCTGGAATTGCGTTGTAGGGAATGATCATGCTAAACTCTGGGAGAGAATACAGCTCTGGAGGGAATACAGAAACTGTTTCAGGAAGTAAAATTAGGTGTTCTTGCTTTGTTGTTTCCAAGTTAGATTTCAAAATGTGAATGATGTGCTTGGACATAACAGTAACTTCAAGTTGTTTATCTTGCTACTGTCTTGTTTAAGCCCAATTTTTCGCAGGTTGTTGCAAAGGTACCTCGAGTATCCTAATGGCGTACGAATAACCTGAGCATTAGAAGTAAGGTGTATGCAACAGAAACTCTGCATGGGCTGATGTATCCTGCAGAGAAAGAGGTGGACAAAGTCTGTGTGGCTATGGCCAGGGTAATTCCTCCTCTCCTCGATACGCCTCAGACTGAGGTGTAGACATCCCCTTGCATACATTCCTGGTAGTCAGAGTGCAACCGGACAAGGAGCCAATCTGATGACATCCCTTCTGGGCCTCATGAGGGAAGTAACGAGAGAGACTTACCATCCAGCTCTGGATGGCCTGTTTCAAATCAAATAGGAAACAGTAATCCAATTCCTTCCCTTGCACTAAATGGCTGTGTATTAAAGAGAAGAATAACCAAGATATCCAGGTAAACACAAGACACAAAGCAGAGAAGGTGGACAAATGCCCAGAGAGTACCCAGATAGTGCTTCCTCCCTCTTAGTTTTCCAAGACATTCCTACTCCGAAGCAGAGAGGGTGAGAAATTAACCCTGCCTTCAGAAAAAGTGAGGTGTTTCTGTTTTGTATGGTGAAGGGCATGTTAGATGATGTATAGGGTGTTTTTGCACTGATAAGTGGAGAATGCAATTTTAGTAGCTATGTTTGTGAGGGCCAATGTGCCTGTGGCAGGGTTCTGGAGCCTGAATCCTGCTAGCCAAAAAGATAATCCAGGGAGATTTAATTTTAGAGGATATTCTACTGCCGCTTACTAGGATTTGAGGAGGGAATTGAGGGTTGAATTAAGTGTGAAGCAAATAAACAGAGTCAAGTCCCATGATTGTTTCATTATGGTCCCCACTCATCGTTCGGTGGATAAACTCAACTGACTCAACCAACTTACTAGGTTCTGAGGATGTAGCATGCTGAGCTTGCTGTTGGAACTGCCCCGTGAAAAACTGGAAAGATAGTAACTACGTATCGCAGAAACATTCAGATAACGTAATCTAGCCTGTATTTTACGCTTACACCTGTTGCCCTACTGGTCATTGTAGATCTGCTGTGCTTGTTCTGAATTCTAAATGTTATATTGCAATCTCTTGGCTAGAGCTGGCTTTGATCTATTGCTTGATGCTTTATGATCACCTAATGAAAAGCTCTACTAAAATAGTTTAATACATATGATAGATTTAGGGTAGATCTTGGAAGCCGCTAATAAAAGTTTAAATCTTTTCAGTAGCTTGTACAGACTTTAGCTACCTTGGCTATGTGAGATAGTAAGTATTAAAACTAATTATTTACATCCATATGAGCCCCTCCAGCCTTCCCTCCTCCAGTAACAGTGCAGGAAGACAGCAGAGAGAAAGTTTTTTTGGAACAGTTTCCATATCAGGCTGCATCGTTTGCTAAGTCATAAAATGAGCTGAGCCACACACAGTTGCTGCTGTGAGGTCTCTGCTCTTGTAATGCTGGCTTGCTGAACACCCGCATCTAACCACCTGTTCTCACTCAAACAAAAAAAAAAAAACCAACCAAAAAACCCCCGAAACTTAAAAATGCCTTAAAACCTACTGCCCTGCCCCATCCTTCCACACAGTTATCCTTAAGGTGTTCCCTGAAATATGTCTTACCAGGAATAAAGGGAAAAAGTGGGTGGGAGACCAAACACTTGAGACATGTTACTTCTTATAAATCACCGCTGGAGAAATTATGCTGCATGTTTTTTGTCTAGTGTGGGGATTCAGAAGACAGTCTGCCATCTTACCTACTTTTATATTGCAGATGTTTTCTGCTGGAAATCTTCGTGACTTCAGATGTGATTGCATCTCTAGTTATTTGTCCTTACTTCACTAGAGAAAATGTCTCCTCTGTTCTCTTATTAGAAGACTTGACTCCAATACTGCGAAGTGAAGCTTTGCTTATTTTGCACTTACTTTTTTAGTAAAGTTAATTAACTATTTTCTGAAACATACGTAAGATACAATTAGCAATGTATTTTGCTGTTTTGTTTTTGACAACAGGCAGATGATTACCTTCAAAAATAATAACAGATTTTAATCTAAATAAGTATCTAAATTATAGCTGTTGAGTTGTAAAGAAAAGCAAATTCAGCTAATCCCTATTTGCATGTGCCAATTAGCTAAGTGTTAATCAATCTCCTATATAAATGAAAATGAGAAGACTCAGCTCTCTGCTAAGATAATGTTTCTCATAATATTGTAGGAGAAAAAATTTCTGCTTCTCTTCCTATTTACAAAACCACAAGAACACATCTATGAAGTCATTTATAAAAACTGGCTCCTCTGTCAAAAGTTCTCCTTAAAATGTTCACTTGGTCTTTAGCATGATGTTGTTAGTGCAAGGTGTACAATGTAGAGCAATTACTTAGAAGCATGCTTAAATGGCATACTGGATCCCAATTAAACAAACTAACTGGAGGACTCTCATAAATTATATGGGCATATAAAGCATAATAGTTGAATAAATCCAGAGTGGGTTGTTTGGGTTTTTTTTGTTATAACAATAATCTATAACTTGAATTGTTTTTTTCAAAATCAAAATTTGCATACCTGGATGTTGAGATACTTTGGGTCAAAATATTATGACAGCTTGTGAAAACAAACAAACAAACAAAAAAAGCAGTAATATTTCAATAGACATGCTCTGTTGTTCTCCACCTTCTTTTCCTGGTGTTGTCTTATAGTTGAACAATATATCTTAGTACAGACGCCACTGGCTGGGAAGTATGAGCCTAGTAAACACAGATTCCTGCGTGGGGGATTGTAGTGTCGAGAGTACAGTGTTGTTCTATGGAGAAGCGAGGAACAAATACTTAATGCCATTTTAGACATCATGTATGTGAATAGGAAAATAATTCTATCTATCTTTTCTCATCTTTTGAGAGAGTTCCTGGATACCTATAGTTGAGCCTGGGACCCAGTTGTTTTTATCAGTGAGGAAGATCATAAGAAGGTGAAGTAACGTGTCCAGGGTTGACGAGGAAATCTGTCTCCACCTCAGCATCACAACTCGCTGTTTTCAGGTTACCAGCTTTGTGCTTGGTTCAGTGAGTTTCCTTCCCACTGCCCCACTGCCTGTCTCTTGCACCCTCTAAAAGTACACTCAGTCAAGGAGCATGTCGTCCCCAAGGGCTGGTGAGAGCCACTGGGCGTTTGGATTTCACTGGGCACCTGCTGTTTCTACATCAGAAACTTTGGGTAGAAAGTGAGAATTTCATGGTGGCTTTTTTTTTTTTTTTTTTTTTTAATTGGCAGGCAGGCTGGAGTGGCATCTTGCTGCTAGATAGCTGATGTCTCTCGAGCTGCATACCGAGCGTGTCAGGGTCAGTGCTGCTGTGAGGATCTCTATGCCTAGGGCTTTGGGGGCAGTCTTTGGCTGATGCTGTCGTGCCGCCCTGGCGTGCACGCAGCCTGGTGGTGTCTCCCCCGTGCATCGAGTCTCCTTTACATCCATCACATGGTGACGGAGCCAGTGCTCCCTGGCAGCATCGGATCTGCTGTACGTGCACCACAAAGAACGTGTTTGCGTCTGTGTGTTTGCCTAAGATAAATTAGGTTTCAGAGATTATGGGTTTATGGTCCCCTGTCTGAAAGTTTTTTGAAAGTAAAAAAAAAAAAAAGTCCATCCCACTCTGTACAAGGGGAAGAATGCAAACCAGCATTTAATAACCTGATATTTGTTCTCATAGAGTTTTTATTCTGTTAATCTCTGGATATTCTAGAGAACCCACTGCAAGTAAATCACGACTGTGTCTAGCAAACATTAGGAATTTCTGCACATCCTAGCAATTATAAGTAGAATTGTATCAAACTTCCCATGCTGAAAGCACTGCCTCTCTTGTCAAGCCACTTCAGTGGACATATGATTGTAACCACATGAATATCCTTAGGACTACTTAGACAAGTTAGTAAGGAAGTATTATTTGTCTATCTCTAGCCATCTTCCCCACATCCAGTTTAATATAAGTTTTTGTTGGTTTTTTTTTTTTTTGGGGGGGGGATTTTGTTTGTTTGGGTTTTTTGTTTGGGTTTGGTGTTTGTGGTTTTTTTTTCTCAAAAGAAAATTCAAATTTTTGATATGTGTCCTTTCAAAATTGAAAAATGAAACAGCAGACAAATGATGTGAAAAAGAAGTGAGCTTTTTCAGAAAGGTGTGTAGTGATCATGAAGTGATGTACTGTGAATGGATGGACATACTGGCAGATGTTAATGTGCTGGTAGATGCGGAATGGCCCCTAGACAGGCAGGTGGGTAGATATTTTTTTTTTTTTTCCACTGAGTTGACTCAACTCCTGTAATTGTATGGTCTGGTAGCATCTTCAGAGACCGATGGTGGGTTGCTCATGACCGCTTCAGGCGCTTTGTTCAGGTCTATTTGCTCAGATGTTTCTTCCGTGGCTGCTCTCGGCCAGGTGTCGGCATTTGCCAGGCATGCAGGGCAGAGCAGGGAGAGCTGTGAGCCCGGACTAGCAGCGGTGCTCTCTCTGAGATATGTAATTCTCTGAGCACTGAAATAAATCAAAGGGAAAGGGCATCAAGGTGCAACTTCCAGAGTGAGAATTTAATTTTTTTTTTCTTTTGTTTCGTTGTGCTTGAATACAGTAAATGGATATTTGATTGCATGGTATGAGATGACAGTAAGCACATGTTTAATACCAGTAGTAAGCATCATAGGTCACCTTTGGAAGGGTTTGTTTTCTGTATGGTTAGTTGATGGTTTCAGGCAGAGTATGATTTCATCTATATTTTCAAGTGTTTTTTAAAAGACAAAACTAAAACCCTTTAATTTGCTTTTTATTGTCTATACCAGTATATAATTATGCAAGTGTACTGATTATGCATATACTTAGCATAAATGTTAGTATTTTAAATATCATTCCTATGAATAATTGTTCACTGAGGTTGAGTACATCTCCCTCCCCTGGAGCGCAGGGAAACCTTGTATCAGTGGCCCCCAGCATGATTTCATCTGTAACTAGTGAACCTTATAGATAAAGGCTGTTCCAGTAGCATAGATATAGTGAAAAACTGCTCAGAGCTGGGTCCAGGCGCTGAAATAACAGGGAGCTGCCTTTAGCTGTGGAAGCCTGTGAGGAGATTTTGGGACAGGGCAGAAAAAAAGCTGTGGCTGCTGTTTTGGTGGTGTCAATGGAGGGGCTAGCTGTGGCCCTCCAGATGCTCTGAGGGTGATAGCTCCCTAGGCTCTTTGTGACATTTTCCTCCTTTTGTTCAAACTCTGACCCTTTATTTTCCTGCCCTTTTGTTTTCCTTGGTAGTTGCTGCTTACCTGTGGAAAAAATTCAGTTTGGCTTATCCTGTTGGGGTTGCTGGAACTGACTGTGGTGGAAAACCCTTTGCAGAGTGTATCCTGCAAGCCCTGTGGGCTGGTGGCAGAGGAGCAAGGGAGAGAAGGCTGGGGTAGCTGCAGGCTGAGACGATTGCAGAGTCAGCTGGTAATTCTTTTACGAGCCTGATAAATAGCATATGTGCAAAATTTGTACATAATACTACATTTACAAATAGATGAGGTAGAGAGTGGAGTCTATAATGCTTGTAGGCAAAGGGCAAAATTCGTATGCTGTCTCTGTGATGAATATGAATGTATTTTACCAACATGAATTTCAGTTAAAAAAAACCCAAACAAACAAAAAATTAGTAACATATTTAAAATCTCAGGTTCTTCTAAGGGCCAGCTTTAACACACAAAAACATTATGTCTGAAAATGTCATCCCAAAAATTTGTTAGCAGGTGTCATGATTTTATGGACTAAATGTATGCTCATGTATTGTTTAAAAATTCAGATGTATGTTGTGGCAACCTATTAACTTAAAAAAAAAAAAAAAAAAAAAAGTAACAAACCAAAACAAAAAACCTCACAAAACCAAACCCCCCCTACCTCTACCAAACAAAAAAAATAACTGAGAGCAATCCTGTGCTCTTGGTTGTGTCAGTGTAAGCATGAAGCACAAGCACAGAACTGGTGAAAGAAGGAATAACCATTTTCTGTGTCATTTTCAGTGTTCTGCAGAAAATTGCAGGATATGAGACCAATTTTGGTTTTTAACTGTACTTTGGATGATGGATATGTTAACTGACTTCCCACCAAAGCTTTCTAAGCCTGGTTGTAAGTTACCTCTGAACGTGTACAACTGTGAGCTCTTGAGTAGCCCGAAAAGTCCCGCGGCAGTCCTCCTGGGTATACAACCGTATGTGTACTTGATGAGCTATGCTGTTAAACGCTGTTCCTAGAAAGCCTGACATTAAAAGGGACAGTTAGGGAAGTTGTGGGGAGGCAAGGAGGGAATGCTTCTTTCGTAACCAAATGTCAGCTGCAAAGTGACCTTTTCTGGCAGAACGGCTCTCGTTGCGGGGTCCACGCACAGGTCTGGACCGTGTCGCGTTGCCCTTGGCAAGGGCCAGATTCTGGGTGTTTATAGGTGCGCTGCAGCGTCCGTGAAGCAATGCTGCTGGGGGGCAGGTGGCTCTCCATCAAGGGGGGGTTTGTCCGCAGTAGTGGTGCGTGGGCAGGAGCGGTCCAGCAGCGCAGCATGAGGAAGGCGCTAAACTTAAGTGACCCCATTTTCTGTTTCCAGCCTCAGAAATGCATTTCACTGTTCCAATAAATAAATACATAAAATTACAAAGAATAGATAACATGCTTAGAGTGTAACATATGGTATTTTTCCAATGCTAAGCCATAAAAGCTTTTTCAATAAATGTATTTAAATCCTCAGACTAGACTGCGTTTTCTTCAAACACTTTTTCCCATTCGAAAATGCCATGAAATTATGGAGTTGCTGTTAAAAATAACAGCACAACCATTTCTTCCCCTGTCCCCAAACAATAACGAAAACTTTCAGCAAGAACCCCAAAAACAATATGGAAAAATAGGACTTCTTTGAGACATCATTTTTTCTATTGATATTTTATGGGAAAAGAAGGACTGAACTCGAGCCAAGTTTTAAATGTCTGCAATAAACCACTGCTTTTTCCCATACTGACCTTCTTTCTTAAAAACAAAAAACAAAACAAAACCCAGAAAAACCCAACCCTACAAAAACTCTCTACTAGGTTTCATTAATTCTTGAACTGGATATTGATCTCACACCAATTTCACCTCAGTCAATTTGACTAACTTGAACAGAATTGCTCTTGATTGAGAGCAATAGGAAACTAGAGTCCAGAGCCATCACCAGTAAGTTAAGTATAATTACTCATTCTCTTTTCAATGCTCTGCAGTTAATGCAAGTTAATCTGCTACATGGCATGCCTATTATTTTTACTTTGTGTTTTAAGATGAGTTAAAGCACTAAACTAATTTCCCCATGTATTTCACAGTAAAGATAGATGTAGCCATTTTAGCCAACTCTATATACCTTGGCATGAAGGGTTCTTAGGAAACTGAAACAAGACATTTTTCAAGTACATGTAGATTTTCTGTACAAAACCAGTGTTGCAAGGATGAAGTCCCAGTTATACGTAATGAAGTTCATTTTTTTGAGTTGGTGGTTGTGCTCACAGGAGCCTTTTAGGTTTATGAACCAGAACTTGTTTCATTACTGTACCATGTGATGTGCAAGCAGATGATAATCTAGTATTCGTGATTTTCTTCTGATCGGTTGAGTGTTCATTTGCTGTTATTAGAAAGGTGAAAATGTGAAGCAACCTTGAGAAGATTTTCAAATAATGAACGCTGTGAACATCTTTCCACCCTTGTTTGAGACTTGGATTTCCACTAATTATTTTTCTAGAGAGCAAGTTGCTTTCAGAAGTATCCATAAGGGAAAACGAGGTTTTAAAATAATATATGAGAAAATGTATGGAATTTCAACAAGTTACCACATACAGAATGCTTGGTCATGGAGAAGTGTGGTGTATTTTTGCAGTTCACGTAGATGTCAATGATAGAATTGCAAATACAACCCCATGCTTTCATACTAACAAACAAACCTCACAAATCTTGTACGAGTCACTTCAAGCATTGTCTTGGTACCTGAAGTAAACACAAGGAAAAGCAGTGGGATAGCTCTTTCACCGTCTTACTAAAAATGGATAACCAAATTCTTCAGCCCCCAAAATGCCCTCTTGTTTTTCCTCTAGACCTGACAAGGCCATTCCTTTTTGTACTTTTTTTCCTGCAATTGTCATCAGCCTCATGACGTGCCACATTTACCTCAGAAATAGCTTGATATATGGAGACAATGTGCTATGAAGTCCATGACATTTTATTTTTTTTAAAGGGTACAGCTTTGCAAAACTTATTTGCCCCCAATACAGTTTCATACTGTCTGAATTTCTCAGTGTAAGGGTGCACTGAAAGAAATGCCTCTCTTTCCCATCAAGGTGGTATTTGCAACGATTAGGAATTAATGAGAAGGAAGCTCTGTTTCAAGATTTGCTCTTGTTCTGCGGTTGGCTGACTTGGACCTGATGGTTAATAGAGAATTAATCCAGAGAGGGACTTCCCTATTAGTATGTACAACTGGAGGTCTTTTTATAGGATTGATCAAATAACAGTGCAATTGTAGGCTTTATTTTACTTAGGCATGAAAATAAATACCTCCAATATTGTGATGAGAGGCTTAAGTCATCCCTTTAGTCTGCCTGATATTGGTGGTCTCGTTGACTTCAGTGATGCTGCTTGAGGCAGTACAGTTACTGATATCTGGTTTTGCTAGGTGAGGTCTGCAGTTGAGTGAATGATGTGCAGGGGAATGCTGATCAATAACGTGAAGGCATGGCAGAAAGGAGATGTTATTTAGCTTTGTAACGGCTTGACTGTTAACTATACCAGGCGTTTACTTAGGTCCCAGTGTTGATACTATGCTGAAATGTTTTTAGGTTTTGTTAAATCCAACCAGCTGGAGCTGGAAATAAATGTCTGGTGTGACAGTGAAAACCTGTTGGGTGTTTCAGTCTTTCAGCACGTGGGTAATTTCCAAACAAGAGTGTTCACGGGGATCCCAGAAATCATTCCTTATAGGTTGTTCTCTGCCATCCAGATATGTCAGACTGCTGTTCTGAACCATGTGGGACTTCTTTACAGATCTCATGACGAGGGTGTGCCATCCTACAGAAGGGTATTTTCACAAGGCTATGGAAAGTGCATTTATTTTTCAACTCCTTGTCTATTTCCGTTTCTCTGTAGGGTCCTGTGATGCCATTTTTATGCTGGCTAGTTCTTTGTTGCCCACTTCACTCCTTTGCAGTGAACAGTGATATTACAGAGCAGTGGCCATTGTGCTTCAGGCACAACTGGCAGGAAGGAAATTACTGTGGTACCACAATACAGACTTGTACAACGGGAATGGGAAGTAAAGAATTTGGTACCATCAGATGCTTTTATAAAGGGACTTTATCATATTTTTTTTGAGCTCCTTATTGTTTTAAATGCCACAGCTAGGAAGGTAGCACCATAATTATCATGAGTTCATTTAATATTGGCGATAGAAAGAAGTGACCTAACACTATTTAAAACTTCTTGCGCACCTATGTTCAAAATAGCATGAGGAACTTATTCTCGTCACCTTCATGTGCTGTGGAAAGAGGGATGAACTTTTAAAACTAATCTTTGTATCATCTGGATAAATTAGAAAAGAAACATTTATTCCCTATGGATAGGTAACTACCACACTGGTCATGTATTTGAATTCTTTTCAGTGGCTAATCTCTATTTATATTTGCACTTGTGGTGAAGGACTTCCTTCAGCTGACCTACGAGCATGCGGGCATTAACTGTGGGAATAACTAGAACCTCAGAAGTCTTTTTGTGCTCTGGCAACACACTTCTCTGTTTTGTAAATAACCTCAATTTTTTAGGCATAGTCTTTCTCAAATTTTATAAACCTCAGTGAACTCATAGGTGGTATTTATGTGAGGCATGTATTTTTTCTTCCCTGGATATACACTCATTACTTTTTTTTGAAGTTTCCCAGTGATCCAGTTTGACTGGTAGCAGCAGAACTGCTAAGATAGAAAAGGTGCTGGACCCTCGCATCTTCTGTGAACATGTCATAGCAAGGCAATGGATGACAGAGCTGCTAAAGCTTTCCACCATCATTTTGAGCATTGCCTAATGGAAACGGACTTGTAGTGACCAAATTCTGTCTGAATGTGCCAATCAATGTGAAGTTATGACAGACAATGCTGTAAGCTGTGCCAGGGCATGGGAATGGTTGTGGATGAGGGAAATAACCCAATCCCCTGCCAGGAATGCTCAGCCTCATGGGGAGGAAACGGAGAAAATACAATAGTTCCCATCTCAGCTGATGTGGTGAGGAAGTTTTTTTTCACCAGTTCCTCACAGACAGTGCAGGTTATTTCTTAAGTCTTCATGGTGACGCTAAATTATTGTTTGCACCATCTTGCATGCATATGAGCAAATGGGCTTTATAGATGCATTTCATGTGTCTGTGTACGTTTAAACAAGAAATTCTATGGATGTATTTAATATATCTCATAATGTCAAAACAAGTTGCTGCTTTTGTGTTCTTCAAGGCAGAGTAGACTCAAAAGAATCTCATAAAACCTCATACTAAAAACTTATGGAGGACTGGAGAAAGGAAAGCTCAACAAGACTAGGCTTTCAACCATGACCCAGCCTTGTGCCTCCACTAAAAGAAAGGCTATTCAAAAATGGTGATATAAAATAGATAGAATCTATGATGTCTTTTTATTTACCTTTAGTATCTTAATATTGAGGGTGTACCTGAGTTAGATTTTGAAGCTTTTCCTTTAAACAAGGGTAGCTAGAAATGTAATAAACCTATCACCTGGTTTTGTGCGGTGGTTTTGGTTTTTGTTTTTTTTTTTCTCTCCCAAGAACTGGGTATTTTAGAAAACCTTTGTGCTGATGTCATGTGTCAGCAGCAATGGATACAGAACCAAAAAGTGAATGTTTTTCTTTTGCTTATGCATGGTGACTTTCTGCCATACTTGAAGGTCATGTTTCTGATTAGGAGAGCTGAATCTTTCCTTCAGATATTGCTATGCACAGATTAAAATATGATATACACATCTACCTGGAAACCTGTTCCTAGCTGGAAATGATGATGATGTTTTCTATTGACTTCATTTGGACTTTTAGGGCTTAACATATGCAAGGTGGAAAATATATTGGTGCATTCAGACTTTTTCTCCATGCGCATCTCATGCATACCATGTTGACTACTGTGTTTAAAAGCTAAGTGTAAACAGAATGTGTTTATTTCTATTAGAGCACACCAGCTTATTGGGGACAGTGTCCAACAGTCTTGTGCCATTTTGATTAACCAGATCAGCTAATCTATTTTGAATATAAATGCTATTTTTGGTCAAGATATGACACGTGAATTTTATGTCTGTTAAATAAAGCTGCTGATTTCTGTCCCAATACCAGTTTTGTGCCTTTGGGTATACAACCAGAAAGGAACTATTGCTGTCATTTGAGCAAAACAGTGGGGGAAAAAAAATATAATTACTTAAGTAATAAATGGTGGAGATCATGAAGCCTTAATATTTGCAATTACTGTCTACTTTTGCAGTTAAGTATTCAGGTAAAACTCACTGGACTAACCTCAAAGCACTTTAAAAGGGCTAACAAATAAAAGAGAAAGAAATGCAATATTTTACCACAGGAATTTGATCCAGTGGCATTTCTGTATTACGATGCCATCCTTGTACTGGTATTCAGCAAATCTTTTATAAAGGCTAAACAGCATGAGACAGCTTTTACCCAAGAGGAGTACTAATTGGCAATTTGAGAGAAACGTTAAGTATTTCCTTCATTCTTTGATTCTATTGTTCTGCTTCTGCAGTGAAAACATAAGGAGGAACCCACAGTTAGTAAACTCTTCACTGCTGATATGTCTGTCAGGCATTAGATCAATGAAAATTAAGTCACTCCTATAACGGTAATTTCCTCACTTAATTTCTTCATCTAGCGTGAGGGTGCCTTCTCCCCTGTCTGCTTTCAGAGCTTTAAGAGTTGAGCTTGCTATTCAAGGCAATGCTATGGAGGTCCTTATATTCTCAGAATTATGTGGTGATATTTTCCTTTCCTGTTTGTTTTTCTGAGACTGAAATTATCCCACAAGCTCAGGAAAAAGAAAGCAATACCTGTTGTGATTCTGTGGCAATCTTGTTACAGATAGCATGTTTGAGAGATTTCAAAATAACTTCTGCTGTTCGAGCCAAAAAGAGGCTATTTTTTCATTTTCCTGATGCTGCAAACAGTTTTGTTAAGTCACTCCACCCTTCTCTAGGACAGCAGGGATAGCCAGCAGGAGTTGTGCTTCTCTGTGAATGCACAAGTAATGAGAGGGAAAAGTGGATATTTTGTGCTGTGATTCACCTACTGAGGAGTGGTAGGACAATGTATGTTGTCTAAGTTACCATGATGCATCTCCTCTTCCGTCACTGCTTTCTGTATAATGGGATGGCAATGATATCCTGGGGCTGGAATTGTGGTTTTATCATCTGCTTAATGGGTATTCTCTTCTTTCCAAAATCTTATGATAACATGGGGGAGCGTGGTCTTTTCCTTCAGTATGAAACAGCGCAGGGACAACAATATGAGAATGTGTAAGGCAATTGGATTGCTCTTAGGCAATAAATAGTCTTCGTGTGACCTCAAGCTATGTTTTTCTTAAGCTCCCCAAGATTTTCTTAAGATCTTTCAGGGAATACTTTTGGCTGTTAGTAAAGCTTGGAGTGTGTTGGGTTTGCATGGCAAGGTTTTGGTAGTGGGGGGGCTACAGGGGTGGCTTCTGTGAGAAGCTGCTAGAAGCTCCCCCTGTGTCTGATAGAGCCAATGCCAGCCGGCTCTAAGACGGGCCCGCCCCTGGCCAAGGCCAAGCCCATCAGTGCCTCTGTGATAACATATTTAAGAAGGGAAAAAACAGTTAGGGAGAGCTTTTGCAGCCAGAGAGAGGAGTGAGAAGATGTAAGAAACTCTGCAGACACCAAGGTCAGTGCAGAAGGAGGGGGAGGAGGTGCTCCAGACACCGGAGCAGAGATCCCCCTGCAGCCCCTGGTGAAGGCCATGGTGAAGCAGGCTGTCCCCCTGCAGCCCATGGAGGAAGGATGAGGGGGTGTAGCGATTCCACCTGCAGCCCGTGGAGGACCCCATGCTGGAGCAGGTGGAGGCACCTGAAGGAGGCTGTGGCCCGTGGGAAGCCCACGCTGGAGCAAGTTCCTGGCAGGACCTGTGGCCCCGTGGAGAGAGGAGCCCAGGCTGGAGCAGGTTTGCTGGCAGGACTTGTGACCCCATGGGGGACCCCACGCTGGAGCAGTCTGCTCCTGAAGGCCTGCACCCCATGGGAGAGACCCAGGCTGGAGCAGTTCATGAAGGACTGTAGCCCATGGGAGAGACTCCATGCTGGAGCAGGGGAACGATGAGAGGAGTCCTCCCCCTGAGGATGAAGCAGCAGCAGAAACACCGTGTGATGAACTGACCGCAACCCCCATTCCCCGTCCCCCTGTGCCGCTGAGGGGGGAGGAAGTTGAAGCCGGGGGTGAAGTTGAGCCCGGGAAGATGGGAGGGGTGGGGGGAGGTGTTTTAAGATTTGATTTTATTTTCTCATTGCTCTACTCTGTTTTGCCTAGTAATAAATCAGATGAATTCCCTCTCTAAGTTCAGTCTGTTTTGCTCGTGATGATAATTAGCGAGTGATCTCTCCCTGTCCTTATCTCAACCTGCAAGCATTTCGTTATGCCTTTTCTCCCCTGTCTAGTGAAGGAGGGGAGTGAGAGAGCGGCTGTGGTGGGCACCTGGCCTCCAGACAGGGTCAACCCACCCCAAGGAGGTAACTCTTTCCTGCAGAAGTTTTCCACACCTAGTAATCTGTGCTATTTGTTGTGTGAGCACATTCTGTAACTGCTGTAGTCAGAATGCAGGAAAAAACCCAAAGTCCCTAGGAAAAAGTAACATCTAGATCACTTCCAAGTGCAGCTGATATTGGTTTGGAAAGGCTATTTGGTAGCTTGGCATCAAATGTTTTCTTCCCACCTAGTAAAAATTGTAAGGACTATGATTAAGTGTTGACATTTCTGTTGCTCAATTACTGTTTTCTTCTAAGCTATCTCAGTGCAGTTACCTCAATGTTATTTGGCTATGCTGACCTATAGGGCTTTCTTAACCTTTTTGTAAACTCAACTGCCAGTCACTTGGCTGGATATAATTACTCTTTGGTGCTGAAATAGACCTTTTCTCCAACTTTGAAGGCTGAAAGATTGCCTCAGGTATTTAGTTAACTGGCTGAACTTTTTTTAATTGGTATAAACTGGTCTATAACAATTCCAGTTTGTCTTCCATGCAACAGCTTTGCTATTTTAAGTGTACACACATTCTGATTATATTCACTGATACATGGTATCAGTATATGAGCATCGAAGCACAGCAAGATTCTGAGACATCCCTGGAGGGCCATCAAGCCAGTATTAAATAGTAATATGTAGCTTGGTATCAATTCATTTAAAATTTATATGATGCCAAGTTAATGCTTAAAAAGTGTGTTCTCTTTTAAATGCCACTGAAAAGTTTATTTCCCATTGCTAGTTCACATGAAAACCATATTAAGGAATTCTCTATTGATTGTGGAGTTAGGTGATAAAACTAAAAAAGCAAATGTCACTAAGGTTTGCATGAGATACAAAATCATAACAATGCTCTCTTCCTTAAACAATCTGTTTGCTTAAATAATAACAAATTCATTTCAGTTCTATGGCATACTGTCTCAAAAATAAATGATGGTAGGTTTTTGTTGATCAGTTCAAATGCACAGAATCAAGTAAACTTACAGATTAGCAACTTGGTCCAGCTGGATAGAAAATCCACAGACACTTGAAAAATAAAGGCAAAGCAAAAGATGAGAGACTAATTTTCATGTGGAGAGACTGATTTAGTGATGATATTCTATTGTGGTTACATCACTTTTTGTTATGTCAAATGATTTATCTTTCTCTGTTAACACATCCAGGATAAAGTAGAACATGTTGATCTAATAAGAGGGACCATAACAGCTATTTAGACTTACAGCTTTAGATGCCCAAAACATTCTTTGGATGTATGTGTTTAATACTAATTCAATACCTTTTTAGAAAACTTATTTTTCTGAACAGCAAAATTCTCATTAGAGAGAATATATTCATATGACTCTGGTGATCACAAATGACCTAATCCATAGAAATGCCTGAGTTATGCTTCTCTTCAGAAAATCCATCCTTGCCCTTAAGAGGAAGGATGCATTTATAACTGGCTTAATAAGTGGATGGCTTGTGGTTTACAGGATTGGATGTTGATTTAATTCACAGTTCATTCACAGACGAATTCTGATAACAGGGCAAGCCTCTTAAATAGTCTGTACTCTCATTTCGTTTCCTTACTCTAAGGTGGACTTGTGCACTGTGCCCTCTTCCCCCATCTTTATTTTGTCTATTTAGGTCCAGTTCTGCAACTGACCTTGTATTTGTTTACTGGCTGTCTCTCCCCTTCCAAAGTGAGACTGGTTTAATTGTGCTTCTGAAATCTGGGTGGAAGGAGTCAAGGGACTGCACATCAATATGCCAGTCTATCATTGTGGTCACTATTCGTCATGCAGTAACTCGAACAACTCTAGATTTCCTCTCTGTGAGGGCACTCATCCAATGGCTGAGTTGATGCTTCTAAGTGTCAAAAATACCTGGTGTTTTTGCATAGTTAGGAGTATTGTGATGGGCTGGCATTGAAGTGAATTCCTGGCTTCATAATTGAGCATTTCTGCAGATTAAATCATTGATGCAGGTCCCTATAGCAGGTGGCAAGTCTATAGCAGTTTTTCCTCACATAAAGAGATGTTTTTCATTCAAAATGTCTGACAGCTAAGCTTTTGGAAATAACAGCAGCAGAAAGTGCAGACCCTTTAGGACTACATGATTTAGACAGGATCTAACAGTAGGTGATTTTAACCCCAACTACCAAAGGTGTTTCTCAGGGTTAGTCTTGACTTCTATGTCGTTCATGAGATATTTTTATTTGTATATTGTGTATACATACATTTTTTTATATATATATATATATAGTGTATGTGTGTGTACACACAAACACACAAATGTTTACTTTGCAATCATTTTGCTACAAGTAGATAGTAACTTCTTTTGTGAAAGATGTTGTCACGGACTGACTGACTCTCCTGTTATGCCTTGCGAAGCAGTGGAACAGTTTGAGGTGCTGAAAGTAGTACATGAATTTCAAGAGGATTAAAACCTCAATCAGAAGGGACAGTTAGGCAGTTCTTGACAAGACTTGGAGGGGAAAAAAAAGTCCCAACATATAATCCAGACTGAAACTGCTATAAGACTTCTATCAAACTAATATTTATCAGAAAACGCTTTATTTCACTTGATATTTTGGCTAGCCTCACGTACTCAAGTTCATATAAATGCTTTAATACTTTGATCCATTTACAACAGTAAATTTCATACAGTGCCTGAACTGTGAAGCAGCTTGACATGAGTAGGCTATTTTTTTTATTATATGCATTATGGAAGTGCATTTATATGGAAAATTTATGGAGTTGCAGTTTCACCCTGGTTCTACACCTGTATAGTTCTTTTTCCTTCAGTAAATGTAAGGCAAAAAGCCCCAGGTGATCTGAAAAGATATAGCCAAATAGAATGAAAACAAGACTTAAGAAATAAAAGCATGCATACAGAAAATAGAAGAAACTAATAAATAAGGTTATGAAAGTGGTTTCTATATTGATGATAGACTAGAGAAATTAAACTATTGCAGGAATGGATGGTTACAGGAACTGAGAATGCTTTTAATCTGCTAAACTCTTGATCACTGGCTCTGGCTCACCTTTGGCTGCAATAGTAGAAAGTATTTAATGGATGACTAATGAAGTGTTGGCTGTACCAGCCAATTCTTTACGGAGGGTGCAGAGCAGGGTTTTATGACTACAGCCATTGCATTTGGCTATCCAGAAAATACCCAGGAAATAGTGTTAATTGTGTTTTGGGGGTGGGGGTTTGGTTCTTTTATGTGGTTTTTTTCTGGGGTGTGGTGTTTTTTTGACTGTGAGTATTCCTAGAGCAATACAACATGATTTTCCTCATCGCCCAATGCATACTGCCCATCCACTGAACCAAAATTCTGCCAAATTCGCTGTGGTATCAAAGATGATGTGCAGGTTAAAGCCAGAGAGAGTTCTGCCTGGCAGGTGAGCTGGGAGCAGAGGGTGGCTATGGTGCAGGCGGGGGCAGTGCCGTCGCTCTGTGCAGACCTGCGGTACACCGGTGATGCGAGCGGGGTGGCTGCAGTGGCAGTAACTGGGTTCGGACAATAGTCCAGTGCCTCCCAGACCAATCCCAAATGGTGAGATTGATCCAAGGCCAAGCTGATGAGTCGGGATCAGCAAGGCACAGGCTGGGAAAAGACTTACCGACAGTGTAGCTCGGGCAAAGATCAGGGCTCACTCTTTTGTGAATGTAAGAAAAGGGGAATGAGGGAGATGGGGAATATCTCCAAATGCTGTTTGAGGCAGGTTTTGAAATGTGGGAGAAAGAAGCCTCTGGGTCTTTTTGCAAAGGCTATTTCAGTGGCACACAGACATGAGGTGTCTGTACAGGCTGAACTTCTCCCATCAATCCGGTGTTCATCACTTAATATTAAATGATAATGTAAGCAATAAAATCCAGTGGTTCCCACCAGGAGCAGCATATGGGCACTCTGTGACCTAAAAGCAGTCCTGCAGTCCAACAGTTCTGTGGTTACTGCATGCCCCATATAGGGGTACTCCGACTTACTCTGCTGCCAGAGGCCCCTCACTTTAACTACTTGGTATCTCCTTCACAATTCAGGATGAGATCTCCTTGGTAAAAGGAAGGGATTTATTTTTATCACCTGCTTTTTATATTTTCCTCTCCATGCTTTTTTCCCTGCCAGGCCCCTCATGCTTGAGTGGAGCTCTTCCTAGTAATTCACAAAGCTACTTCATTATTGTCCTTTGAAAATGTCTTTATAACTCCTATGATACGGTGATACTTGACAGTTGTTAGGCAGCACTTTGAAAGCAATTCTGATGAAGTGCTGAAAGCATGGTCTGTCACACTGACCAGTATTGCCTGTCATCCAGTCATGTATCCAACCCTCTGACAGATGGACACGGTCATTCCTGAACAGCTCTGCGTGCTCATACCATACATCACTGCGCTCAGTCACATCATCACAAACACCCGTGACCATTTTTGCCACCTCATAATTGAGCTTTCAGTGTGTTTTGTTGGTGTGCCGAGGCTTTCTGGCCAAATGCCACATCTTTCTTGGCAGTATCACTGACCAGACAAAGCACATGTTGGGCCATGAGTACCCATACATATTTTTCCTTTTGTAGCCATTCTGAGGTTGTTTTTCTCCCAAATGAACAATAAGGATATTGGGTGACTGCCTGTTGTTTTTTGTCAGAGTAGCAGAAGGATGAATACCCCTGAATCAAGCCGTGCCCGTGAAGCCCATGCGCTGGATCTGGCTTTGCCAGTAGGCTCTGGCCCTCCCAACTGGTCTCTTGTGGGCTACCAGGTGGCCATGCAGGCATGCCGCTCGCATGCACTGACTGATGCCCGCAGCGAAGCGGAGATACGGGGAACGTGGCTAGCCCAGGGTAACCAGGAGAACCACTTGGTGGTCTGAAGCTAAAATGGGGGTATCAGTGGTCTACAACTCCACCAGACGAGTCTAGTGAAAATAATGGGGCAAGTTCATTTGTCTGGAAATCCCAAAGGGGAGTTGAGAGCGATGCACAGGACAAAGAAATTTCCCTTCAGGAGTGGCAGATAACAGGGAGTGCTCAAAGCATTTTCTCTAGAGCACTCAGATGAGTTCCAAAAACTTTTCCCAGTCTGCTGTAAACTTAGTCCCTGGTGCAAAACCTTCCTCCACCTAAAATTAGGTGTTAAAGCTGTGTGAATATTTGCTTTCGCTCTTTGAGGCTGCACTGGGGCTGCAGGAGATGACAATGCTGGTCCCATGCCCTTGCAGAAGGAGGCAGGAGCTCTCGCCAGCTGGCAGTGAGGCAGCTCAAACCAGGCACCTGAAACAGGGATCCAGTTGCTGGGAGAGGGGGAAATCGGGAGTGCTGGTGTACCCCACTGGCTGCCCATTGCTGATGGTCTTTGTGTTTCAGATCTTGGAGGAAAATGGCAGATTTCATCCAAAAGCCCAACCCTATAAGGCTTTGCAGGAGAACTAGCTGATTCAGAGCGGAGTGTCTCGGCACTGTGGGCAAAAGTCTGCTTGGTACCTTAGGGCTGGGGGAACGGGCTGTTCCTTCAGCAAACCAAAGGAGCAGAGATGAGAGAATGTCTGGGAGGGCTTTGAGAGCTTGAACACTAAATGTGACTTGGCTGGCCTAGGAAAAAAAGCTGCAGCTCAGCATTTCTTACGTTGTTCAATCCTAGGTGGCAGATGGTTAATTAACACCATGGGCCCAGGCACTATGGGTGGGCTCTTCCCAAGGGATAGCAAGGTCCCATCTCAGAAATTATCATTTCCAGAATCTGGTCAGTTTTTCCACAGGCCACCAGAGGCCAGTGTTAGTTGTCCCATCTCTGAGTATCTGCGTCTGTCTCCTTGATTTTGTATTTCTATAATGCCTAGGATGAAGGAGTCCTGGTTTGTAAAGGCACATCAGTATAAGATAAATAAGATGTACAGTAATCCAGTTATGGTCTTTTGTTCTCTGAAAGACCTTGATGTGATCTCTGAAGGCTGTAAGCAGGCTTCCAGGGCATCAATTGCCAAAAAACTTTAAACACTCTATAAATTCAGAGCTCAGGAATATGAGGTGGCAAGAGCGGTGGGTTTCTCTGAGATATGTTGTATATCTGCCTAATGCACGCTTTTCTTTGTGAGCAGTGATCTTTCTCCCTTGATCCTCAGTATTCCCTATTCTATGTGATAAGGGGTATTAAAAATAAGTGAGCATGATATAGCCTTTTTCCATTTTAATAAGGCTAATTGCTTCCTGATAATTTGATTTTAAGTGAACTAAATAAAAGCTCCCAGATTCTGGAAGCATAGATATGTAAGCAGGAAAGGATTGCTTTCAACTAGTTTGATCCATCTTTACCTAAAATATAGTTGGATTTAATATTTTTTTTCATCAAGCTCAGTGAATGATGACTGAGGCACAGCACCTCTTTTAAGGAGAAAATTCAATTTTGCAGTCTGATTTAAAAACTTCTGCTGAAGGATAATTTTTACCTCTCTTCAATAATGTCTAACAGTATTATTCCTATTTTTGAAATGTAAGAAAACTTGAGCTTTTTTCAAAAATGTTCAGGAGCATGTCGTTCGTCTTTTTCCTTCACTGCCGCCGAAAGGTCTTTCTGATCTTTCTTTGATCTTTCTAATGTTCGTTCTTTATGTTTGGGCTAGTTTGCAAGGCTGGTGAAAGCAATCGATGATTATCTCCAGATATAAAAGATGGATCAAGACAACATCTCAGTATTAGAACTCTGTTTAGGACGTGTAATGAAGCTGTACTCAAGATCTAATAAAACTGAATGACTCAGCAAGGGGACTTATGTTGTAGCTGTCTGTGGCTTCGAGGCTGTTTTGGGGTGGTGGGCTCCGCAGCATGGCTCTGACTCCTGGCCCGTGTGCTCCAGCCCATTCCCAGAGGTACGTGTGGGTCTTTCCCCAGCAGCTGGCTGGGATGCAGCCAGACCTGGGAGCAGGGAGGCTGAATGGAGATGTAGGATTTCCCCTCAGATCTATGTGCAGGTGTTTTTTCACTGCTTGGCCCTTTCTGGCCAGGCCCTCTGTATCAGTCCTGTAACCCTTATCCTGTCCCATTGTCCCAGCTGAGTCCTGCATTAATTAAAAAAAAATAATTAATCATGGTCTTCAAATCCTATGCATACAAAAAGAGAGGAGAAAGTTTGATGAAAGAGCAGAAACTTCCAGAAAATTGACATTCATCTTAGAGTAGTTCATTGCTCGTATTCATTACATTAAAGATATTGATGTCATCGCTAAGATCACCTTCAGTCTATGCATCATACTTTCTTAGGATATTGACAGGGAAACCTAATTGAGCAGGCATTAGAGGAAGGCATTAAGAGTGGAAGAAAGAGTAACTCTGTTGTACGTGGCATGATTCACAAGGGCTCCTCACCAATCATTAATCTGTGGCATGTCTGCAATAGTACATCCATAATTAAATATGGAAGGGATACATTAGTGCCAAAGGGATGTCGCTCCCAGGCAAGCCAAGAACCAAAAATTACTTGCTTCAGTTCTGCTTACTTTTTTTTTTTTTTACTATTTAGATGCCCAACCCAAGAAAAGTAAATCTTGAAGCTGTCTTGATAAATCTCATCCTAAATAGTGCTATTGCACTCACTTGGTATATAATTACTCGAGTTCTCAGCTTCAGGGGTAAAACCACTATTCTTCTCACACTTGATCTGTAACAGGTTAAAAGGTTTTGTGTCAAGCATTTCTGCGAAACTCGCTCATACTACTGGGTTGAAAATGAGGATACTAGGACTCATAATGAATTTTAATCAGTGTTTTATATCTTCGTTCTAAAGAATTTGAAGGTGGTCTTGTAACGTCTCCTCAAGTTTCAGTTGCACAGATTTTTTTGCGATGAAATTTGAGCAGATGGTGATGGATTGTCAAAGGGTCTCTGTCCTACACCTTTTACTTCTCTTGTCATTGTCATATATGACTGCGATTGCAAACAGGCCATCTTTACTTAGCCAAATGAATGTCTATATTTGGGCAGACAAATGTTTCAGTGGTAGCTTGGGTTATGGTTTTCTCTTCTTCCCCTCCTAAATTTATCTGAAAAATTTTCACAGCACATCATGTTTAGTTTATTTTTTTTAAACCCAACAAACTACAACTACAACTTTTAAAAGAACCCCAACAAAACAACAAAGAAAATCCCTCAAAACCCCAAATGCCACAAAACCCCCAATTTGTCCAAAAACAGAATCCAAAAGCAAAACCTCCCAAGCAACCCGTGCTCATTAACTGCACACAGTAGTCTATTTGAAGGTAGCTGTAAATGAAGTAGAACCAAAACCTGTTTCAACATGTTTGGCAAGGGAAAGGTCAACTCAGTTGTGAAAATGCAATTTCTCATTTCTCATCAGTTTCTTCAGAAACAGGAAAACAGGAAACTCTTATTAACTGCTCTTCCTTTTTTTTTTTTTTTGTTTGTTTGTTTTCATCTAGGTAAATTCTTTTGTTTTGCTGTGCGTTTTTATGACTGCCTGCTGTGAGGTTTTCTTTGTGGGCACTGTTTAGAGACAGAGAGGAATATTGTACTGTTTTCCTTTACAGCACAACAAAGCTGCAGATGGCAATGCACAAATTCTCTGGGGTTGAGGGCAAAGAAAACATAAACTGAAACTTCCTGATTTGAGGAAAGGCGGGGTAGTAGCTCCGGGATTCCCCATGCTGGGGAGCAAAGCTGGAGCTGCCTTGGGCGGTGATGAGAGGCAAAAAGCCCCCACTAAATCCCTTTTTCTCAGCACTGTGAACCAACCTGGAGGCTTCCCCTGACTGACAAGTTACTCTCTTCCAACTGCCATCAAATTTCTATTACACTCAAGACGCCCCAGCTCATTTTCTGTAGCCTGCCTGCTTGAGAGAGTGTGCTTGCATTAGTGTGAGCTGTCCGAGAGCCTGACAAGCCTCTTTCCCTGCAGCTTAGTGAAGGAAGGGGGTACATTAGCATACAGTTGCTCTTTATGCATGGAAAAACATAATAATCCTTTTTCAGACCCAGCACTGCTCAAACATTGAGACCAAGGGGTTTATTCTGTCATTTATTTGCCTGAATAATTGCTATTACTAATAATGGAAATAACATACTAGGTGACTAGGTTACCACGCTGATCATATGAGATTTGTGCAAACTGTTCCTATGGCTCATTTAGTTTGCAAGATTTCACACTCTGTGAGTCTTCTCACACTCAGTAGGAACTGGCACAGCTATGCAAAACCATATTACAGGCAAACAGGAATGATGCAGACACATGAATTGGGCATATCTCCTTTAGACAGGGGCCCAGCCTTTCAGGGAACAGGAGTTGATGTTTGTATAGACATTTGAAATCATGCCAGTAGAATTTCACCTGACTTTTCTACTTCTTTTTGGGTTCAATGTTGTTATTTTTAAAGCTGTATTATGAGTAGCTATCAATTCCTGTTTAGAAAAACTGACCTTCAAGTATACGTTGACAAGAACATGCTTTTACGCTTCTTTCCACAAAGATATTTGCCCTAATAATTGTGGGTTGAGTGGGTGCTGGTTGGTTGGTGGTTTTGTTTTTTTTTTTTTTTTTTGGGGGGGGGGGGGGGGGCTGTGTGTGTGTGTGTGTGTAACAAATCCAGACTGTTGAAGGATTTTGGAGCTGTCCAGCTCTTTGTCTAATTATTTTTTAGATTGGGAAATAAATGTTTTCTTTTAAAAGTAACTGTACACACATCCTCTGGATTATTTGATTGTGCATCTGCTCTTTTCAGTTCCTGCAAATATTTATACAAATCTTCATGCTTTTCCTGCTCACTGTAAGGTTCTTACTGGTTTGCTAATCCTGATTGTATCTCTTTCACCCACTGAAATCTTCCAATTCAGCACAGAAAAACATAAATGCACACTTCAAATTTCTTGTTGTTGTTTTGGCTCAAGCGAAAGAAAATAATTGTCTAATGTTTACTAGTTCTAAATAGAATCTGCTTAGAGGTATTTGGATCGAAAGGTCCAGTTAAATCTTTTCCTTTTATTTCTGTATTATATTACTGATAGGCTATGACAGAAATGTGCTGGCGGCAGATCAACTATCTTTCACTAGACAGGAATTGTTCATTGTAGTATTCAAATTCATCCAGAATGAACAGTCATCGGAGTATTTTGATGGCAAGGTGTGAGTCAGGTTACAGAAATGAGCGTGGTGGAATGGACTCCTTTGCAGTTAGAGCACCTTGTTCTCTTCATTTTTAGTCCTATGAAGCACCCAAGTGCTTTCAGCAGGCATTTATGGTAGTGATAAAACAAATACGCTACTTTTGTTATAATCTCTTCCACAAAGAATCCCCTTAGAGTGCCTTCATATCCGTTCCAGCTCCCTTAACTCATTAAGTCATATGAATACTGTTCTTAAAATTGGAGATCTTATCCAGGATGGAGGAGGGATGAGAGAGGTGCAAACACCATCACCTTATGAAATACTCTTGAATAATGGACAATTTTTTTTTTTTAACAAGAGGAAATGTTCACGCATTCAGGATGTTCGTACAAGTGAGCTTTATGAAACTATGTTCAAAAAAACTCGAAAAAAATTGGAACGAGTCAGTATGTTATTATGGCGCAATTCACACTATTATGGAGGTTTTAACAAGCAGAATGCTTCAGGTTTTTTTGTAGTAATAGATACAGTAACTTCTAAATAAACATCCATTTAAACTTCTAATTCATATGATAGCGGATGTGAATTAAGTATTGTTAATGCGTCTGGTGCCTCAAGACAGACAGAATGCAGAGGTTTTGCTCTGTTCCTGGTCAGAGACTGGCACTAGGTAGGCAGGTAAAGCCTCTGTCAGGAAGAAGTATCAACTTCAGTGAAATTGCGTGGTCAGGTGGGTGAGAAACTGGAGCTGAAGACAAGCTGCTTGGTCGCCTTCCAGGTAAGTACTGTAGCTCAGACAGGGACACAGGAACAGCGACTTAACTGTTTGCTGTCTCTCTTGCTACCTGAAAAATGTGCGGCAGCATCAATAGAGCAGCTACGTGATGATCTGTGATATTATAAACTATGAGTGGAGGTATGTGCCTTGATTTGATAATGGAAACTTGTTTAATAAGACTCTTGTTAAGTGCAAGTGTAGATCCAGGAAAAGGGGGATAAAAAGAGCAAAGAAAAATATAGTACTGGCAATCAAACAGGATCAGGACCCTGGCTGGTTCAAAATGATATTTTTGTTCTGCCTGGATGGGATCTTGAGCTGTTTTTTGATGAATTCTCAGCACCTGCACCAGAACCGAAGAGCAACAACAGCTGCTAACAAAGTTCTTGTTACTGGTCCAGAATAAACTGACCAACTGAGAGCTGCCTCCTTGGATCCGCAGAGCAACCCTCTGTGTGTACCACCCTCGCTTCTGTTCTGTCATGGGCTGTGTTGCAAAGCCACGTGTGGCCTGTTAAGTGTGGAGGACTTTGGCATGTGCCAATGGTGAGCTCCTGGGTGGAATGGACTGCTGTATCTTTCATTCCTCTTCTCTCACGGCAGAAATCTGTGCTGTATCGCTACTAGCGGTGTCTTGTAAATTCCTGCTAAATATCTCAATGGTTTCCCATTTTAAAAACACTAAAATGCATCCTGCACTTCCTGTTGTCCTCCAAGGGACCGGAGACCCCCTGTCCTGTCTGACACACACACAAACACTGTGAGCCAGAAAACGTCATGCATAAGGTGAGCCAAGGTAACTCAGCGCATGTTCTGACCTCACGAGATATACAAATGCATTTACAGTAAGGTTAGTCTGCAATCAAAAGCAGGATTGAGCAAATTTGAACTCTCACCTTTGCTGCAAGCTTAAAAACATGCATGTAAAGTACTGCTGAGGCTCCGTGGGTGCTTTATACCTTTGCAGTGTGTTAGAGCTGTGAGTCGGGCCTCCTGAGGCACGTGAGGGCGGTACCGGAGAGATGGAGCCCAGCTGGGCTTAAGTTGGAAATCCCACTTTGACAATGGCTAGAAGCCCACAGGTACAGCTGGAAGGTCTGGATTTCTAGCTGAGAAGAGCATGTGCCCATTTTGCCTTGTACTGGAGAGAAGAACACGCTTTTAGATCTAATTTAGAGTGTGTTATCGCTATTGGAGTAAAGCTTCATTGGGTAGTGCTTTTCTTTCTTGGAATTAAAAAAGACTTCCAGATTCTTGTGGGGTTGGTGTTTGGTTCTTTTTTTTTCCCTTCTTGGCATAGCTGATACAGTATGTTGGAAATGGGAAAGCAAATCCTTTCATTGCTGTTACCAGTTTTAACTGAGTGCGCCAGAGTGTTTGTAGCTTACAAAATGGGAGAGAATGTTGTGTTGAATGATTATGCGATGTTAATCACATTTTTATACATGCATGATTGCCTTGTACTTTATTCATATGGGAATACCAAGACTTTTCTATCCAAATTCCTTTGGATGAGTTTAAAAATGAGCAAATAGAAAATTTCTCAGTTCTCAAAGCCTGCATATCATCTGAATTCTCCATGCTGTAATTAATATTTGCTCAATGGTTTTTTGCTTTATTGTACTTTCTGGAACTAATTTAGGTTCCATAATCGATATTTTCAGAAATCTTGGTGGTACTTTTTATTTTTTTGTTTTTAATGATTTTATATTAGCAGATGTATACATGCTTTCTTTGTGGCTAGCAGGACTGCATGCCTTACCCATTGCTCATATTAACATAAGTCCTGTAAGAGACTTGACGTGATTCTGACTTGGCCAATTTTTAATTTGGAGTAATGTTTGGAACAGCAGCAAAAAAAATATAGTGGAGCAGGCACCTGCCTTGAGGACTCCTGTCGGTATTATTAAGCTTTTAGGATCTGTTATTTGCATTACTGTTATGGAAACAGGGAGCCCGTTGTGACACAGTATGACAGAGTGCCACTGAATTCAAAAGCATATGACAACATAAACAAGCGAAGGACTGATCTGTTGTTTTTCGGTTGTGCTACAGCTAACAAGCGATCCTAGAGCTTTCCCTAGGGAAGCCTGTCCTCTTTGTGAGATGCAATTGTTTTAATCCTTGAATGCACCTCTATCTTCCAACAAACACCATAGGTCATGTATATTTCCAGTGTACGTATACAGCTTTTCTGGGCATCGCTTGTTTCTGGACGAAGGATGGTGGCAAAGAACATTATAGTACTGCTCTGAGGCTCATTTCAGCTTCAATCTGAGAGACTGAAAAATCCTAGACTCTAACTGCATTTCAATCTCAATTCTTACAGTCATTCTCCTCCTCCCTTAAAATTTATACTTTGTATGAAAAGCTCAATTGTAATTTAAAAAAAAAAAAAAAAGAAGCTTCAAGCTCTCTTGTTTTAGGCAGGAGTCTCAAAAACCTGAATGAATGCTCCTATGTGTACATAGGCACGCATCAGATTTGGAAAATTAAGAAAGAAATCAGGATGACTTTTTAAGGTAATCTCATGGTCCCAAATTGTTCTTTCTAAACACGTTGCTTTAGATGGGCAGTTTTCCTCTTCTGCACAGCTTCTAGCTGAAGCAATATTTGGTTGTACCAATTACTTGGCAGAATTCTTTCAAGCTGCCCTTAATATTTAAGTTTTATTAGTAGGTCAGTTGTTTTGCTTTCAAAGCTCAATTATGAAAATGATATGTGTAAATATTGTTTTTCTGCTTTGTCTTTTGTTGCTTTTCTGCAAAAACCAAAGGTAGCATAGGAAAACTTCTCTGTGTGAGCGAACCAAGCAGATGAAGGGTGAATCCATCCTAATACCCTGATGAGATCACATTGATGTAACAGGGAAAGGAACAAAAAGGTTTCAATTCTATTTAAAGGAAAAAAATCAAAGAGTAAATAAACTATCACAATAAATGTGTTTTACAATATTCTGTAAAATAGTCTTTAATGTTCCTGAAGTTAAGGTTCTTTCATTTCACCAGTTCTTTTGCATTTTGCATGGTACTGTAGCTGAAAAACATTCTTTTGTTAATGTAACCTCAATGCTGAAGTAAACCATGCCACAAAGCCATCAGTTTTACTGTAGCTCAGGCAACAAACCCAGAACACACTAGCACTGATTTACCATGGTTCTAATCAGCATTTCGCACATGGAAAACTCACCATGTGTTTCAGAACCCTTTGACACTCATCTCTTTCTAATACAAGTGCCTGTTTCTCCCTCTGCTGGTTTCAGAATAAACGCCTTGTCAAAAAAAGAATTAGATTTTGACAGCTTTTTTCCTATGGTTAATTGAGGTGATAGATACACTTGACATTTATCTCAGCGCAGAAAAGAAGATTAAGACATATTTTTCTACATGCATTCTCTGTATTAGAGGAGGTCACTTTCCAGGGTCTTTTTAATATGCCTGTGCAATTAATAGTGGTGATAATTCCACTCCATATCACAGCGTCTTTAAAGTTCTCTTTCAAATTGACAGATAAAACTCTCTCTTCTGTATATGGGACTTGAATTAGACTAATCTTTTTCAAGTTTGCCCTCCAGGCCTTCCCCCTCACAGTCCTGAAAATTAATACTGTCTGAAAAATACAAAGGATATCATGCTAACTCACTTAGTTCAAAGAAAATGAAAAAAAAAAAAAAAGAGTCATATTTCAGATTCCTTTAATTATTCCCACTAAATTTTCGAGGGCGTCCCTCTAAATCGTTACTTTTACAGTAATGCGATTTGAACGTTCCACTTGTTAAGTGTCCAATCATATTGTGGAGCAGTTTCTGTTCCTTGTTGTAATGCAGAGCAGCTCTCTTGTTTTTCACAGAAGTTACCGGATGAATGTGAAGTTTAGATGCCCTAGCTTATGTAATATGGTTATATAATAATAATAATTTCCAAAGTTGAATTAATTAATTCATTTCAGAAGATCGCTGATTAATTCATACAGTTAAACCCTCTTAAGCAGAGTTATTAAAAGATCAAAGCCCACATATCACCCTTTCATATCCACGAAAAGAGTGCGAGTATTCCAAGTCTGCAGTTCACACATGCACAGTTTTGGGTTAAGGGCTGCTAGACATGCTTCCCGGGTAACATTATTATTATTTTAAAGCTTAGTATCTAGCAGAAATGTGCTATAAGGTAACAGAATAATATTTTTCAAATATGTGTTTTTTCTAGGTCTGTTGATATTTTATATCTGCATTTTTTCATTTATCCCTTTTCCTGTTTTAAGAATTATTTTCTGTATGCTATTAAGTTCAGTAAACATGCTAAGTGGGTTCTGTCTTCCAAACAGGTTGCCTTTGGACAATGCTTGAAGCTACAGCTAGATCAAGCAAACCAAATTTTGAATGTTAGATTCCAAGAGCCTATAAATATGGTAATGCTTTTGCAGGCAGGAATGCATGGACCTTGGGAGAGTTTTAGAAGTCTCAAGTATTCCTACTATTTTTCTCAAAAAACCTCTTGCTAGGTCTTCAGACTGTTGGTGATACTAATGAAGATGTAAGAGAAGTATTTGAAGGATGAAACATTCAGTATGGATAAGTTGTCATTATGGTTTTTGTTTTCATAATATCTTAATTTTTCTTCACTGAATATTTATAGTTGTTGACTCAGGCCAGGAATCTGGCAAAGTATTCAAGTGTGTGTTTGGTTGGTCCCTACTGAGAAAAACAGATGTGTGAAGGTCATTTTAATGTGGAAAGTATTTAGCAAAGGATTTTTGTTTTACACTTTTGGTTGAGACTTGTTTTGCTCTAAGTGCTGATTCTGCTAGCAATCCTACAGCTATGCTGAATTCAACCAAAGCAACAGTCCATGTTTGGAAGCTGGAGTCTTTAGATGCTTCTCACCAAATGTAGCTGTTCTCCACTGTAGATCTGCACAAAATACTTTTTGATAAGCAGTTCTTCACTAACTTCTTGTCTTCAGAGTCTTATTCCTCAGTAAGTGTGCTTTGTGTGAGCTTAATCCAGCAATTCAGTTAGATTTTTCTATAGATGTTTCTTGAAAGAGGTAATATTAAAACCTGGAGTTAAGAAAAGTATTTGCATTCCAACTGTCCCACTTCTTAATCTGTGTTTCCAGCAGAGGCTCATCCATTTCATGCTCATGAAGAAATCAACAGGACTTTGACACATAGCTGCTTGCTGCTGTTTCCATGGAAACAGAACTTTGAATTAAGGGTTAATATATGAACATCATGTATATATGTGTATATAATGTACATACACACGCATCACATGTATGTTGTGAGAAAAGATGGGTATCTTCTGTGGAGCAAAATGGGCAAAACTGCCATAGCTCGTTAGACCTTTGACTGAGAATGAGGGATGGTTGGCAGCAGACCCCAGATCTCTCTATTTGCTACCTGCCTGCTGTAATCCGAAAATGAAAGTTTAATTATAAAACTAAGGAGTTACTCTTTCACTGTTTGTTTGTTGAAATAGGTTTGGCATTTTGTAGTCAATGCAAAATGTGTGTTTTTATCTGCAGGAAAATGTTTGTTATAGATTTCTATCTTGTACGTTAGGAGTTGTGGTGTATCTGAGCTTCTGTAGTGCTCAAAATATCTGGTATTTTCTTTCCTAGTTTGTCAAATAAAGAAGCTAGCTGATTGAGACGTATTGTATGGGGACACATCGCATTAGTTGTACCAGACTTGAGGTACAGCAGATCTTTCTGTAATGTGTTGACTTTCCAATGCACCTAAACCTAGGAATAGCAGGGATTTGGAGGCACCCAACAACAGTGCTAAGGTAGTGTGACGCCTTCACCATCTGTGGATAACCCATCAAAGCTGTTCACTAAGTATCTGGGGGGTTTCCTCTCTCACCCTAGAAATTCTAGACAAAGTTCCACTCTTATTGAAAACAGAAAGCTTTTCAGACTCTTGCCCATGTAATACGCTATTTTATTTCTGAACTGTGTGGGGGTTGTAGTTTGGTGGGGGGTTTTTTTTGGTGTGGTGCAGGGCTTGCTTTATTGGTGTGTGGCTGCGGTTTTTTTGTGTTGGTGTTGGGGGGGGTTGGTGTGTTGGTTTGGTTTTTTGTGGTGTTTCTTTTTTTTTAAATTCAAGTGATCTGTCCTTACTGTTTTAGCAAACTAAAACACTTGGGAATGACACAATCTCATATGCTATCCTTAGAACAAGAGCTAAGGACATGAGTCCTCAAATACTTTGGGGTCAAGCTCAATTCAAAGTTGATACAACTAAGAAAGAAGTACATGTTTTAGGAAATTCACCTTTACTCTATTTAATCAATATGATTTAGTAACCTACCAGTTCACTTAAGCCTTTGAATAAATGCCTACAGAAAACTTTCTCATTTGAAAATATCTTGGTATCACAAAGCAGGCCAATGCAGCTGGTTACATTTTCCAGGAATATTTCTGTTGTCATGCCCTACCTGTAATAGTTAATTATCTTCCAAAATGGCCATTTATTGATGCCTAGTGATCTCCAGTTTTTACAAATGCTACATTCTCTATTGTGTTTTGAATGCATGCGCCAAACCACTATTAAGTAAGATCAACCTATGGGTAGCTAATGCACATGCCCTGCGTGTACATTTATTGCAGTTATCAATTCTCAAGTTTGAGAAAATTAAAAAAAAGATTGTATGCTTTTCAATGGAGTGTTTTAAGCACAGAACGTATCTGTGATTGGTATGCGTTCAGCTCTTCTGAACTCTTCCAGCCAACAGTCTTTACCTCATTAGTAGATCCTTACTTCACTTTCTGGTTCCAGCTGTGAGGCAAAAAGATACATCCCTACTTCATCTTGCTCCTACTCTGTAAGCAGTGCTGGAACAGATAGTCTTATCGCTTCTCGTTCACTGTGGGATTGGTATGCCATATCAAAGTAAGACAGGCACTTTGCACTTAGTGATTTAGCATTAGCTTTAAAGATTTTGATGATGGTTCATGTCTTGCCTCCAAGAAAGGCAGTTGCTTCTTCTGATGGATTTTAAGGCTACAAAGGGAAGGGAAATTTCAAATATCGTTGGAGAGGTCAATAGCTGTCTCAAAACTCTGGAGAAGCTGAAATTCTGAACATTTGTCATTGAGGGCCAGCTCCTTTTCTCACAGTTGTGAGGTAACCGTTTTTAATTGGGAAAGTCTTAGGCCATAGAAGAGGAAAATGTGAGAAACCATAATGAAAAGATATCTCTGTGTCCTATCTCTTCCCTTTAAATAAATAAATAAAAGGCTTGCATAAATTAACATGAAGTATTATATTCACAATGAGGAAATCTCCATCTCAGAGTCCTTTTTAGGCATTTGTTAACCATTTTTGATGTAACTTCAAAATTATCTAGTAATAATGTGGTTGGTATCAAGGATCGAGTACAAAAAAATTTAAGTGTCACTACTGTCAAAGTATAAGCTAAGTTTTTAAGGTAGTCACAGCTATTTTTCTCTTTGTGGTCAAATTATGGAGCTTTCAATAATGATTTTGTGCCTTTCATTACATGCCTCTGTGTCTTAATAAAGAAGAAATATGGTATTACAGTGCAACTGATACTGTGAGTGTTTTAAGCGGCATGTACAAAATTTATTGGCTTCTGTTCCTCAATGAAAACGTGCTACTGCTATCTGTTTTTCTAAATAAAAATATAAATTTGGTTTGTGAGAGAAGGATTGTCGTGGGATACCTGGAAACCCTACTCCAAACTGTTCTTCTGAATTACTATGCATGTCTTTGCCCAAGTAATTTCAGTGCTTTATTCTTCAATTTACATTCAGAACTGAGGTAATATTGCTTGGCAGATATGTAACAAGTTAAAGCATTTTTACACCCTAAGATAGAAGGTACTGTGTAAGGATAAGGTATTGCACATTCTCTCTCAAAAACACGTACCTGTGCTATCTCTGTGGCACTTTGAAAACATTAATCAGTTCCTTGCAGTACCTGTAAGGAGCATCTTTAACTTGGTAAACAGTGAAACAAATGACAATAAAAGTAATTGTATTTCAACTCCTTTTGGAATTAAATAGCCCTGAGATTTGAGGTATCGTATATCTTTTACTTAGGATTTAAAGAAACCTAACAGATTTTAAGACATGCTGTTACCATTTATTTTCCTGGTTGTATTTAAAATCTGGTGGCATCTATTTTTTGCCAAATGGGAATCCGTCCACTCAAATTAGTCTGCATTCCATTGTGTCCCAAGGCATCCAGCCACCTCTGCAGGATGGCATGGGGGAAACAGCTGCCTCAGTTGTACCTTATTGGAGGGATTTAAGACTTGGGGGAGAAAAGTAAATTTTTCTGTACCGCAGAAGAGGGCAAGATTATGTAGTGTTTAATCCTTTTCCTTAGGATGACAAAACATAGTTGTGTGGCTCAGGGTGCCCAGCCCAAAGCAACGTTTCAGGACAGACAGAGGTGACACTGTGGCCGCCTGGCCCCAGCCCTTGCAGCACCTCCATGCCCAAAGCGGTACTGAGGGCAGGGAGTGTGGGCTCTTCTTTCTTATATGTAAAAACTATCACATACAAATGGGCTTAGTTCTACTACGTTGAAACAGGAATCAAATAACGTAGAAGATGGATTTTCTAGCTGCTGCATTTCTGGAATGGGGTATCAGAGAAAGGGGGTGGGGGAAAGAAAAAAAAGATGAAAGAAGATGCTTCTCCAGGTGCCTCTACCCCCAGTGTCCCCAGAAATCTGGTGGGTGTATGTTTGAGATGAAAAATCCTGTTTTGGCAAAATGTTGGCTGAGGTCTCCCTATTAGTCTGTCTTCATGAAAAAACAGATGTTAAGATCTCAAGCTGGCAGATGTTCATCTATCCATTAAAATTCCTTCTGTTGGAATAATAACAAGGAAATAACGCATAGGGTGAAGTTTTAACCACCCAATCCTGGTTAAAATGGTAAGCTGCAGATGAACAGAACATGTTCCAGCTTTGATACAGACACAGATACTACCAAGGACCTTGTCTCTTTACTTTCTACTGTGTACTTTTTTTGTCAAGGGGAAAAATAGACCTAAACTTTTATTTGCTACCTAATTGAGGAAATAGTTTTAAAACAGAACAGTTATCTTTGCAAACAAAGATTTGCAATTTTTTTTTTTTGTTTAAAATATTGTTTGTTTCTCAAAATGGGCTGCAACTGAAGGCTTAAACACTTTTTTTTTTTAAAAAAAAGGTGTTTCAGATCAAGTGAAATATTGAATTTTGAGTGAATGTGTTGTTGCTGTTCAGTTTGGCTTGTCACTGGAAAAATCAATTATTTACATAGTCTACTTGGGAATATTTCAGGACAGCATAAAATCTCAATGATCTTTACAAGAAGTAGTTCAGATCCCTTAAATGAAAGATGCCAAAACTGTAGCCCATACATCCTTAAGGACTTCTCTTGGATTCTAGTCAAGAATCTGTTCATCATAGTTAAAGTTGTCATAATTCTGGATGCCCTATTCACACCATCAAAATCTGCTTGAAATGTTCGATACTAGAAATTGCGCTTCCAAAATCAACTACTTGAATTCCTTTGTGCCATCCCGAGGAGTTTTGTCAATGTGCTCTGAGATGAAATCCTAAGCTCATTTTGCCAATAGGAGCAATACTGACAATTCTCACTTTTAGGCTCAATGTCAAACAGTCTTTGCAGCCAAAAATCTAGTTTACTCAGCTCCTTGCCTGTAAGTGCTTTCAGTTCTCCGCTTTTGTCCTTTGGCTGATTTTAGTCTGCTGCTTTCATTTGTCAGAGCTGTATATAATTTTTAGAGAGCTTCAAGTATACGAGGCTGACAATAGAAATGATATCATCTTGTAGTATAGCAATGTCAAAGGATGTTGGAATGTTCTGCAATTGTTGCTTAACTCACAAGCAGATCATTACCGTTGCTCCTGTTTTACACACGCTTAAATGGACGCAGTAGTTTGGTTAAAAGATTCAGTCATATTTATATCTTATTTTAAGAATAGGTTTGATCTTGAGCTGAGTGTATGACCCTTCATTTAGATCCAGCCTTTTGATGAATTCATGGGTGGTGGTGAAATCTGTTGCCTACCAACAGTGTTGGGCATCGGGGGATGTCTAATACTACTTGGGCCACGTCTGTCATCAAAGATGTGGCCAAGGATTTGTCCCAGGCTACTTAAAAAGGCTACTGCCATGTGTGGCAAGATGTTATGTTGGGTATTGGTGTTCTGAGCCTCAGGATATTAACCCTGGGAGAACGTTATGTGTTAGGAACACCCCTGTGCCATACTGCACCCTCAGGGATGTGAGATGGAGAGTCATGAATGCCTCCCTGACTCCTAAAATCAGTTTTTTCATTACCTACTTATAAACCAGTAACTTCAATTTATTTCTGCATTTAGAAAAGCATAAACACTACTAGTGCACTTTTCATTCAAAAGTGGTAGCTGATAAATTTTGTATTGGGCACTCTAATGCTTGGCACTGTAGTACCATTTTTCTTGTTGATAAAGGCATGGTGGCATCTAATGTAATGGAAGTCATAAAATCATTATTGAAAAGCTCCATAATTTGATCAGAGAGAGAATCAGTTTTGAATACTGGCTGGTGAGCCTGAGCTCATACCACACAATTATTTCAGAGCACTTAGTTTACTAGATGACAATATATTTTCTTCAATCACAGACAGGCTTACCTTGCATTTTATTTGAAGGCTCATGTGTACCGTATCACGTGATTATTGGTCTCCAACTATGCCACATCTTTTAGCAAAGACAAGCAAGTTTTAAAGTCATTGCTGTAGAATTAATGCTGTTGATCAATAATAACTAAACATAGCTGGATTTTTGTAGGGCATGAAGGCAATATTGTGGCTCAATTTGATTTCCTGATGTAACTGAGGTGATGAAACTTCACCTAGGAATTCCTCCATTGATGCTCTTAATTTGCGGCTAAACAAGATCATACGTTTCAGAAATTTCTACAGCTGTCTCACTGGTGGCTGTGGTCAGGTTTAGCGATCAACACGAGCTCATGGTTTGTAGAATAAATCCTGCCTTGCATAGCTTTCATTTTTCTTATTACTGAAAGTGAGTATGGATTGTTACCAGACAGAATTATACAGACTTCCCCAGACTCTTCTCCGCCAGTTTTCTGACGAAAGCCTGGTTCATCTTTTCAGCATATGCCTGTCCCCTGACTCTTTATTCCTGTAGGAGCTTCAGGGATGGTTCTGAAAACAGCCTGCATCTAGAGTCCCAAAGGACTAGAGCCTGCATATGCTCCAGAGTATTGGTTCTGGGAGGAGAGGGAGTCATGCATTTTGTTTGGCTACTCTTGAACATCATGATCAATTTTTTGGTGGTCTTGATATTGTCCAGAGCTTTTCTGCTCTTCTGTGGCTTTGAGCACCTCTGAAGTTTCTCCGTGTTCTCTTGCGTGCTCTGTGCTACTTTATCAGACCTGACCACAAGAGGAAGACATGACAGATTTCTTTGAGAAAAAAGTTAGAACAGATTCAGTGAATTGATTCAGCCACAGGGGAAGCTAACATTGCAAGATGGTGAAGGGTCTAGAGCATGTTTCATGCTGGAACAGACTGCTCAGAAAGTTGTAATGTGGCCTAAAGAGGGACTTTTGCCACTTTTACCCTGGTTTTCTATTCGGTAATACTGTCTTCTAGCATTACTCATTCATTCTCCCTAGCTTGTGTAGCTATAACCTTTGTAAATATTTCAGAATTATGCTTTATGCATACTGCCTTCACACCCTGGGAGTGTGACAATGGCAATGCAGGAAAGGAGGCTGGCTTCTTCAGAGCAGACGTATCACCAGCCAAACAGCTGATTTCAAACAGGCTTCTACTACCCAAACAGCTGATTTTAAAAATTGTTCAAAAAGTAAAATTATTTTTTAATTTATTTTTTAAAGTGGTTTCCTACCTCAAATATACCATTGTATTGTTTTTTCTCTGATAATTATACAAGAGTCTGCTATGGACAAATTACTATGAGATACCCTGTTAGTTGACTTCCAAATCTTCAGCTGCTGTCTTGCATAGAAAAAATACCCAAGTGATTTCCTTAGAATGGGAGCAGAAGGGAGTTAAAAATCTGTCTTTATCCAACTGAGAAATTCAGAGAAACCTTTGGGGAATGATAGCCCACTGTTTATCATATTCTTATAAACTTAAAACAAGTGAGATGAAATCATACACTATACCTTTCAAAGAAAGGTATGAGGCTTTGGGCAACCTGGTCTAGTGGAGGGTGTCCCTGCCCATGGCAGGGGGGTTGGAACTAGATGGTCTTTGAGGTCCCTTCCAACCCAAACCGTTCTATGATTCTATGGTTCTGTGAAATATCTGAGACAGAAAAGATGTCATCTCCAGAAGTCTCTTTTGCACTCTCTTCACAGAGATTCCCAAAAGGAAAGGAGCTGTGCTGTGAGTAAGTTTTGGCTTCAGAGTTGCAGCAAGTTTTTTGTTTTAGGATAATTGTCAAAGGCATGACACAGCCAAGCACAGGTCTGTTTCCTTCAGGTTTATCAGAACGCTTACTGGAGCTTGCATTATTTCCATAGCCTGGGGAAGGAGTGACACTTTGCTGTTCCTTCAGTAGCTTTGTCAGCCCTGCTAGCAAAGGACATTAAAAAATATTACTCTGAGGAAACATTTTTGAAGAGACTGTTTCTTTTGCTCCTTAGAATGCTGATATCTCTCTCTCTCCATTCTCCCACACCTCTTTTCAAGAAGACCTAGTACCAAAGTCAAGAATGGCAGTTGAAACTCAAAGCTTGGAAGATACATTAAAACTTAAAATCGCATTAGAACTTAACATTTTTGGCTCTTTACTCAGTACTTGTAGAGGAAACACAGTTTTCAGAGATACTGTAAGTGTTGAAGTGCTCTAGGGAATAATTATTTGCTGGTGTCAATCTCTGTAGTAAAGATGAACTTCTGGAAAGACTCTCTGAGAACTTACCTGAGTTTTAACAAATATTGAGTTTGTATTTGGAATACCGTAGATATCTTACACTTCTCTGAAAATTCATGTTTATCTTTTCTTCTTGAAAAGTATTTCAAAAGCAAAACATATATTAAACTATTTCTGGACTTTATGCTTTCTGCTCTCTTTAAATCAATGTATAAAATCCACCAAGCAGTTTGCTAATCTACTCAGTGACAGGAAATTTCATTTCAGGGTGTGTTCTCTGGGCTTAACAAATCCTGTAACTCAAAACCTCTTCTACAAGAACACTTCGGCATTTCATGTTGAGCTGATATCCTACAGGTTTATCCACTCCATTTCATTGAGACTATCTTCTTGGGTTGGTAATCTGTCCTTTTATGAATTATCTATCCTCCCAAGGTTATGCCCCCAAAAGACCTAGCATGATAGTCACAGGTAACGGTGTCAAAACTCAAAGCTTAGTTATTGTTACCAGAAAGCAAAACAATCCTGGCAAAATATTTTCATTCGTATGGGGTCTGTAAGTCTATTGAATTGAGTGATGGCCTCCCTGCGATATTTTCCTTCTTAGAAACTAATCCATGTTTACTTATACTTTCTCTTAATTGGATGGCTGAATTTAACTTCTGTGGTGCATTAAGTTAGGTAATTAAGGGTTAATTAAAGCTTTGGTTTCAGTTTAGAACTCAGCCTGAAGAAACCTAGTCTTTTAATAAAACTCATCGCATTGCTCTATTTGTTTCCACTTTTGTATTTTCCTAAGACTGCACTGAATTAAAAATCCTGGGTGTAGCTTTGTGAATGTTTGAGACTTCCTGTTAAAGCAGATTATATCCCTGACCCCTGTTTCTGCAGTTGTAGAAACAGATGAGCAAATGGGTCATATGGAAAATGGATCAAGTGTCTAGTAAGTTTCATTAATGACTATGCAAACAGAAAAAAAAAATATGCCATAAAGGGACCAGAATATTTTATTACCAAGATTAAGTAAGGAATGCGTGCAGCATAAATTTTTCAAACGTGGAGGTAGGTCAGCTTCTGGCACTCTGAAGTTCTTTGCCAGAAACTTTACCAGATCATACCAGAAATTTTCACCAAAGATCAATAGCCCATAAAAGCAGAAAATTCCAGTCTCTCTGGGCTTATGTTGTTCCCTGTTGTTGGTAAGTCCTGAGCTGAGGAGAAGACCATAAAAGAATGGTAAACATGGAGAAAAAAATGTAGGATTGCCTGGAATTTTTGGAAACGGAGCAAGATGAAGACTTAAATAACAACAAAAAGCAAATGAAAACCTGTCAGAGATGTATACTCTCTTAGATCATATACTAAAAGTACTTGAAGTTCGAAGAGCCAGGCCTTAATAAAGCAAAAAAACCAGGAACAATGGGGAGAATATTGTGAGTACTCATTTTCTCAAGGGATTTCTGAGTGACTGGGCTAGATCTTTCTTTGCTGAAGGTTGTCTTATTTCCTTGAGCAATAGCAGTAGTTTGCATACATGCAGCACTTCTGAGAATCAAAGATTCTTCAATTTCTTTACAAGAAGCTTTCACGGCCAATGAAATAAAAGATAACATGAAGATGTATGAACACAATAGTTTAGTATATGAAGAACTGCTTAAAAAAAAAAAAAATTCCCTCTGCCCTTGGGTTTTGGTATTTAAAGGTGAAGTTTTTTGTATGTACTTATGGGTTAAATACTGTTTCCAAATGTTTAGGTTCTGCTGACTCAATAGAGAGGACATGCAGACTACACATACTCTAAGGTTTTGGGTTTTTTTTCTAGATCTTGCTGATGATTTTTAAGTTGGTTGAACTGTATCCTAATATTAATCATGATAGTGACTGTAATGGTAATCTTCCATCAAAATACAGATACTGACAAAATGGCTGCTGTTAAAGTAACAGAGTGCACTATACTTAGAGCTATTCATAAACATTACTGAGCTGTGACAAGAAATTATATAATTTTTACCCAGGTTCACCCATAACGTCTCTTCCAACTGAACTGTCTCATTTTAGCTATCTGAAGCCTAGAACTCATTTTTTCTTGGAAAGCGCATATTTTTAATCTGCAATCACTGATACAGTGCACTGTCAAAAATACTCTGTTAGTTGGGAAGTAAGAATACCTGAAAATATAAAAATATCTTGTGTTTGCATGTTTTGCAGTTTAGCTGTATACTACTTAAAGATGGTGATGTTAATGGTGACTTCAGGAGACACTTTTCTGTTAACAAATATAGGACAAAAGCAGCTATCTATTTTCAGCTAATTGCCTGGTTTGTATGTTGCATGTGCTGAAAAGTGTACTACGTGTAAGTCACCATTTGATCTTGAAGGCTGTATAATGACAGTTTTCAAACGTTTTTTTCTTATCTGCAGAAACAGTTGCCACATAACAGAAAAGTTTATTTTGCCAGCTTTCAATACATACAAATGCTGAGGTATGTCCTCATAAGTTACTCATGTATCTGCATGCCAGAAGATCTTGGAATGTTTTCCAGGTCTTAGAAACTACCTAGTTTGATTTTTTTTTTTTTTTTTTTAGTTCTTTAGGATGGTAGTGAATAAAATGTTGGAGAGATGTTTTCATTGACAAAATACTACTTTTTTTCTTCAACATCTGAAATTTTTTTGTGATGCTCTTCAAATTTGGATAGTATGATGTAATTCTTCCTGAATCCCTGTATCTTCACTGAGGGATAAGTTACAGGCAAGTATTTATTAGAAATATTTTTTGGTCATAAGTTTAATTTGCAGTTAAAGGCAGAACAAAAAATTACAAAACAATTACACTGTAATTATTATTAACAAAAAGAAACTTTGAAGTCTGAATATGGATTTGCTAATATGAGGAACATAACTGTGCTGATAAGGACCGTACAACTCCTTCAGAGCCTTAGGAAAGGAAATGGTCTAATGTTCTAGCCTCAATTGTTGTCCATTCAATTTCTTAAAACTCCTGGAAAATGTTCTTTCCCAGAGGAAAATATATTTGTAAGTAATATTTAAACCAACCCCGAAATGAAGTGTTGCACATCATCTTTGAGAAGGTTCATATTCCTTTTTCATGGACCTAATGGTTTTAGAATTTGGCCTAACTGGAAATGAACTGATACCTAGTTGTTGTATCTAAAATTACATCAAACTGTCTGTCTTCCCATTGTCACATCTTGCTTGAATAGAATAGTATATGCTCTTAGAGTTATCACTTAGTCCTCAGTCTGTCATGGGGTGCAGGAAGTTTAATAAACTTGACCTACAGTTTCTAACTGATATATTTCAGTTGAAGTTGAAGAACAATTAAAAAAATACTGAATAAACCTGATAAAATTAAAGTATTTGTTTATTGAAAACCAAAGACATGTAGACATGTTTTAGGGATTAATTTTTACTTTACAAAATATTTTGTCTTTATGGGTATAATTTTTTCTCCACAATTTTAGTCTTTTGATTCCAGTGTAACTACAAATAGATGTAGAAAGGGATAAGAATTGCTTTTCTGTAAAACCAAAAATGACTGATTGCTGAAACATGTTTTTTTGTAGTGCAATAATGATTTTAGTGCTTTCTAATTTAGAAACAAACCTTTATTTTTCATACTGTGCTTATAGGTATGTATATATCTCAACAAAGTATTAATCTTAAAAATATAAAGGAATAAAGATGCTTTATTCCTTCAGTGAAAAAATCTCCTCAGAATAGTTGCATTCCCAAAAAATGTTTCATCTGTATGAAGAGGTCATGTTTTTAAAATGGAAAACTGTTTTTTCAAAAGATATTCGAACAGCTTTACTACTAAACAGAAATTCAGTGTTTTGATAAAACGGATATTCTTCTCAATGATATATTGTAACAGTGAGCTGTTGAAGTAATTTGAGGCGTGTGAGTATTTTTTAAATAGGCACCCAATGAGTAAAAACCAAACCATGCTATTAGCTGTACTGCTTCTGGATATAGCAGAGATTCTACATAGCTGTAATTTCACTGTATTACTCTATGAAAACTATCATGCAATAGTTTAATTTATGATAATGTTTATGGTGCACCTACTTGCATATCCTGCAGAAAATCAATATAATCATGTCATAAGACTGCATCACAATAGATTTCCTAGCTTAGTGGCATTTAATATCACAACATTTTTTAAGCGGTGTAGGATTCCCCCCCGCCCCCATGCTATAGAAAGGGAGCACTAAAGAAAGAAAGAGTTGCTAACCACAAGATTTATGAAGTCAACTGTGGGAAGGAAGCAAGGTATTTTGATTTATAAAAGATAGATAAATTTCAATCATTTGAATTTACCTGACAGGCTGTTGAAATTAATGCTTGTATTAAAAAGTGTGATTGTAATGCTTTTTTATAGCAAAGGTGTTATTTAAAAAGACAAGAAGTCAAATTCAGTCTCTTTGAATTCAGAAAGAAATTTGCTTACATCTGAATTTGAACTTGCATTTGAATCTGCGGGTAGACTGAAATCCAATTTTTCTTCTTTAGCTGGCATAAACGGGGATAACTTGCCGTACTGCCAATTCATGCTTTTCAGATGTACTTCCTAATGTGATCATTTTAGATATAGCCCACATAAACTACATTGTGGACAGCTGCTTTTTATGTGCAATTACTGCATGGACGGAGAGAAAAAGGCGACAAACCAGATAAATATTCCGCATCCACAGAACTGTTCTTTGCTACGGCACATCAGCACAACCTTCTTTTTCTAGTGCCATCTAGAGGAGGCACATTTTTCCCCAGTCTCTCACTTAAAAGCTCAGGAAACACCCAGGAGAAGATGGAGTGGTTTTCTCCCAAACCTCTGTCAGGCTCGCCGTCCTGCTCCCAGCCCGGGGATTTGAGCCGCCTCCTTGTTAGCGGGCGCGCTCCCTTCTGTTTTCATGTTTTGGTGGTTTCGTGATTGCTACCAATTTCCTGCAGCCAAAACATAAATTTGTCATAACTCTAAGCCCGTGAAAACTAATTGAAATAAATCAGCCGTGACCACTTAGGGCCAATTGTGATGGCTAGAAAAGGGGTAATGGAACATCATAATTAGTTGCTGTTTCACGGTGCTCACCTGAAATTTTTGCACAGATTGGGGCACTCTGGATTGCTTAAGTAAGTATTTGCACGCAAGCTAGTGATATTTGATCCACCTCAGTGTCAAGTGCTTCCATAACTTTAAAAATTAAAGAAGTGGAGAGTCTCAAGCGGATTCCAGTCGGCAGTTTGATTCAGATTTTATTATCAGCAATGGGTCTATAATAAGCATGAACTGTCCTCTCAGATTAGCCATGCCTCAGCAGCTACCCGCTCTGCATCTCCCTCCTCCCCTGCCTTTCACTGGAAATGGAAGAGGCCATCTGCAGGCTTTAACTTGCTATTCAAGCTGGCTGCTAGGATTCTGGATGAAACAAGGCAATATATGTGCTTGTCTTCCCACAAAATGATCTTTCCTTCAGGCCTGAAAAAATCCTTCTCTGCCCTCCTGCCCTTTGCTTTCTCCTTTGCGCGCCCTCCGTGCTCTTAAACGTGCAGATTGCAGAATGCTGAATGTGGCACTAGGTAGACAAACATGAAATTTAGCCTCATAACTGGGCTTTTTGGTTAAAAACCAGTGGGATTTATCTCCTCTGTAAATAGCAGAATGAATTGTAATGATAAAGTTTGGGGGTTTTTTTTGATGCAAAACCCCTAAGCAGCTGCACATACTTGTTCATTTTGCAGAAATTGAACTTGGTACGCTATTTCGTCTGCCCTACAATTTAGCAGCTTTTAGCTACGCTGATGAACATGAACCGTACAAAATTTTTAAGCACAATAACTGAAAAAGCATTTCTTTTGTTTTGGTGCTTTCTACAATACTGATAGATTAATTACCACAATGATTAATCTCTGGTGATCTCCCTTTGGTACAGTCTGCAGCTTATTATTAATGGCCTCTTGTTATGGGCATTATGAACTTGTTACATTGCTCAGTGAGTATGCAAAAATTCTGGAAGCGAAAGAGCTTAAGTGGAGACTGACAAAAGCACCAACAATAGCCTGCTTCTAACAGAAGTGAGATTTTTAAGTTCCCTGAAGCAAACATCCCTGAGTCATTGTGTGGCATAAGAGGACACTTAAGTTACTGAAGCAATGAACTCTTTCCAAATTGATTAAAAACAATAAATCTGTCAGGGAAAAGAAAATTTTGAAACGACTTAATCCATTACATAGCAAATGGGAAAATGTGGTTTGAAGCGATATCTAGGCATACAGTGCGTATTATCATTTGCAATTAAACATAACTTGCATTAGGGATTCTGATGGCAAACAGGTGTGTTGCCAAATAGAGGGGCATGCTTTAGCTCAGGTGAGGGGATCATAAAGACTGTTGTTTGGTTTTGTTGTGGGTTGTTTTGTTTTGTTTGGTGTTTTTTTTGTGTGTGGGTTTTTTGTTTGGTTTTTTTTTTTTTTTCCACATGGGTGCGGTAGAAGTGAAAACTCTTTCCTCTGGATCCTGATGCTGGTGGTGAAAGCAAAGTTGTAAACTTTCAAATTTTTTGTAGCTCTACAGTCAGTGTTTATAAAAAGAAAGGTGGAGTGTTGTATATTCATTGGTGACATGATTTTCTGTAAGAATTATATATTATTTTGTCTCTTATACAGTATGAAATAACATGATTTAAAGATTCTGTAGCCCATTTTTTATAAGAATGGTTTATTTGTACTAAACAAGTTCTTTTAAGGAAAAAAAAAAGGCAAACTACTTATACTGAATTCAGGAAACCTGCAAGATCATGTTAGTTTCTGTAAATCACATTTTATACTTGAACAATGAAGTGCACAGTCTCAAAAGAGCATTGAGTTATAATTTGGAGGAGACAAAAATGCTCAAAATCTCTTTTGGCTTTTGCATCCTGAGATCTTAAACCCTACTTAGTTGTTTGCCGTCTAAAAGTCAGGTCTTGGTGTGTGGCTCACCAAAAAAATTTAGTAAATGTGAAAACAGGAGAAAGAAATGGAGATGATCTTTATAATGTTAATTAGTATTCTAAACATTTATCTATAAATACAGAGTTCTTCCTGCTTTTCTCACGCCGAAAAACAACATCTCTTGAAGGCTGGGTTCATGTCTATTTTGCTTGGAGAAGCCAAAGCAGGAAAAAAACCTTGGAGTTAAGGAATGAGTAAAAAGTAAATGGAATGCTTTAAAAAAAGCCAGAAAACAAAGTAGAATGCCCTGGAAGTTGATGTATTGCTTATGTATGCTATGGCTGTTTAAAGAATGAAAAGTCAGGAGACCCGTAATATGTTGTGAAAGCTTTGTACTTGGCTTGATGCAATTATTGGTATTCTAAAATGTATTTGCTTTCAAGATACCCTGTGCAGCATGCTGAAGCACCATTAGTCATTTATCACACTAACACTCTACTGCGACTTAGTTCATGTGGCTTCTGGACTCAAATGGAATGGACTGGATGCTGATATAAATCCTCTTCCATTAATTTTGATTTTTGTTCTTGAAGCCCTTATTTTATTTTTATTAAAAATACATGACTAGGAAAGTTGATATTTTATCCTATGAACTAGAACCAGATGCTTTGTTTAATTTCCAATTAGATAGTATATCTTTTTTCTTATATTGCATGTGGTAATGGTCTTTAAGTGTGGGGGTTTATTTGGAAAAGCGAGGCGGGCAAGGCAAATAATGTAGAGTGCCATGCCTGTCTTGCTGAACTCTCCCTGGTTTACTGCATTATTAAATATTGCATAAATTATTCAATGTCCTTTATATCAAACAAATATTTTTTTGCAAGCAGTACTGTGTGAACAAATGGGTATTAAGTAAAACCCCCAGACAGAAATGAAATGGTGTTTCTTTTTCGTTCCTTGTAAAGAGCCACTGCTCTTTTTTTTTTTTTTTTTTTTTAATATCACGCAGGCAGTGTGAAGGAAAAAATGGTGACAATTATGTGAACTACTTTTTCTGTGATATTAAAATACTCCCTTTCTGAGGCAGCCAGCATCTAGCACAGTACATGACATTGGGGGGAAAGGCAAATGCAGCACATGAGGTCTGGGCTGCCCTCGGTTGCTCGCTGCGGCCGGTGAGTTGCTCTCACGCAGGTGAGACAATGCGGTTTTTGGTGTTTTGGCAGCAACGGCCCACTTGCTATGAGCATAGCCTCATTAGCTGGTCAAAGCATGGCCACAAAATCTGCTGCAGAGGACAGAAAGCTTGCTGGGAGAAGGTGATAATGCCACGCAAAGTCCAACCATACCTATGTATTCAACCCAAAGTATCTAACAGCCAGAGACTGTGTACTTTTATTCTGCTTTTTAATCCCTTTGTGTAGGGCTCTATCATCCTTAGGCATCTTGGGAACTTTCCTCATGTGAGCAGTCCCATTATGTGCGTGAAGATGACACTCCTGAGTGGTTATTTGTATGTGCAAAAATACCAGCTGGTTCAGGCTCCCCCCGAAAGACTGTTACTGCTGGAGAGAGTCTCAAACTGGGGAGGCGTATGGAGAGGAGGGGTGGGGCGGGGGGGGAAAGGCACAATATAGAATAAAAATGCTTTTCATGTGCACGGAAGGTGGCTTGGGGGAAGGGGTTTTTTTGTTTTGTTTTGCTTTTTTTAAACAAAGGGGAAGGTTCCCTGTATGAGCACTTGTTCTGAATGTTGCGTGCTCAGATTAGCCATGCTGCTCTGAGCAGTTTAAGGAGGTCTGGGAACTTAGTAATACCTTCCTCTGCTCCCCTCGCCGCCCTCCCGCCCTCCCCACGCATAGCAACAGCAAGGCGATGAACTAAATAGCAGAGAAATAAGGACCCAGGGATGAATAATAGCCCCTAATTCTAAAATGAGGAGTTGTGAATGCATTGCTGAGGTTTGTGCATCTTTCCGTTTCAAATAACTGGAAACACGTAGGGGGAATTGGGTTGGGGAGCGAGAGGTCAGGGAGTAGGGAGACTCCAGGCTTCGTTACTGGATTTTGTTCTTCAGCTTTTCACAAATGAAGGAGTCAGTAGAGGGAATTCCCGTGCCTGATCTGTGGAGAGCTGGAAAGGAAGCGAAGGTTTATTCAGCTGCTCTTATTGTCACTTACATTTTCTTTATAAAGATGTTGGTTTTACAAAGGGCAAACCTATGACTTTTGTGGAAAGCAGTTTATAGATTCACCGCTTCATACAGGGACAATCTGATTTTCATTTTGCTTTATTTTGGGGCGGGGGGGGGGGGGTTGGCTTAAGCACATCCATGTTTCCGTGTGCGTGTATTCATTTTGCTATGGTTTTCCTTGGAGAAGATGACTGTCTTCAGTTTGTTTTTAGTCTCTGAAAACACGCGGGGTAGATTTTGTTACTTGGCCTCAGCCTGCCCTACGCCGCACGTGATATTATGCAAACCTTGTATAGCAGCATCTGTATTAGTTGTGCTCAAAGGTGAAAATGAAGTGGTATTGACACATTAGAGGCTGCGCCAGCATCCACAGTTTTTCCAATTGCATCTTATTAAAATAAATACTTGATTCCACATATTATTTGATTTCTGAGCAAGAGGCTTGCTGTAGTTGCTGTTATCAACAAAGCCATACTGTACAAAGGGAAGCGTTTATAATTATTTACTGTGCTGCAGCAACATCCACAGGGTGTGAGCAGGAAGGGGCACCCTCTCTGGTTTGTGTTGCGGAAACAGAGGAAATCATAGTCCTGGCTCCCAGAAAGTTTATAGCCTTAAAGCTTGGGTTTTCTTTCATTTCATCCTTTCTCTTTAATCCTAAATCATAAGCAATAATCAGCCATTTTTCATGAAAAGAATACTTGTATTGCATCAGCCAGTTCAGTTTAAAATTATTTACCAAATTAATCTGTTTTGTGATATGAGACATAGTATGGGACAATATGAAAGGGAGCATGATGGAGCGATCAGGGGCAGGATTTAAAAAAAGTTAACAAATTGCTGCTACTTAGAAACTTAGTGGAGTTAAATTTTCATGGACATTGTTCAACACTCAGGAAAATCAAATAATTTGTTTTGAACTTCTAACTAGACAATATTGGACCTCCACTGTGTGAAATGTACTCGGAGAACAATTTTGTTTGTTTGTTTCACTGGTCTGAAATCACTCTTGGTCTGGTCCTAAACTTCCTTCTGTTCCTAGTGATCTCCAGTAGATGGTATTTAATTTCTAAGAGGAAGAGGATCATAGTACAGGTTGTATATAGGAGCAGCATTTTTTTTTTTTTTCATTTAATTTCATAAATCTAAATTTTCTGGACAATTGCTATTGCAGGTCATTGTAATTAGTTTCTTTTTTCTGACCTATAAGAAATCTGAAAGCAACGAGTTCTTTCCTGTGCGGTTTAACTACCACAATTACTTTATCACTTTCTCAGAGATGAAGGTTATTCCGAAGAATAGGCTGGTTTAGGACATATATTTTAGAGTATATAGTTAGGGCATATTATAAAAATCCTGGTGTCCAGTATTTATTGTTATTTAGAAATGCTGCAGAAATTGGGTCTTTTTTTTCTCAAATTTCACTGGGTACACTTTTAATATGGAAGTCCTACTTACAGGTTTCCTTTTTAAATGGACTATATTAAACTTCCAGAATAACAACTAACATTTCAAAATCTTTTTTCATGTTTTTTTCTTTCATTTGTATCTTAAATTTGTGCACTTGCTAGATTTTCTTTATGTTGTTTGAGTGTGAAGGCTCTGAATCTGTTTTGTCTGTGTTGTAAAAGGTATATATTCTAAATGAGATCATACTGTAAATTTGTGTTTGTGTGTTACACAAAAAAAAGGAGGACTCTTAAAAATCTAATCTACCGATAAAGAATCCTGTCCTCCAAATATTGTGTGGTTTGACCTAATGGATGTTTTGTGGCTTGTGTGTATGCAGAATCTCATTCAGCAATTTTATATATGAAGGCCAGTAATTGCACTCCTGGCAGACAAGTTCAATTGATATTTAACTTTTGTGTTGTTTTTTTTTTTTTTTTTTTTAAAAAAATCCTTCCTAACAGCATTTTTAAAAGCACACATAGTGAATTAAAAAAACCCCTCTATCTGCCAACATTTTATTAGGATGTAAATATTGTTGGATTCCGGGATGCAAGTTTTGTTTTGGGAATACCCTCACATGCACATACAGAATATTTTGCAGATTTACGTGCTTTAAAAATAAGTCTTTTTTAATAGGGGGATAAACTGCATTTGTAGTTTGAGACAGTACTCTGAAGTCTCTTATTGCTTTGGGTGATGGGTCGAAAACATGGAAAATTACATTAGAAATGAATTGCTTTTGATTCTATGTATCACTTTTAGTTAATAGTTTTTACTCTTCCTTATTGATATTTATTACTTGCTTTATAACCTTTATTTTACCAAGAAAAGTTTTACAGCATGTTTTCATTTATAGAAATTAAGTGCGTTTTAGATTTGCCTCAAAGACCAATGGGAATAAGAAATTATCTTCAGGAATTTGTTATAATTACATTATATCCACATGAGCACCAAAAGAATTTAGCATGATTAATGCTATTATAAGGCATATGAGGGTCAGGAACAATAGTATGCTCCTGTTCTAAAGAGAATTAAGTACTTGCACAAGAAGAAACTCAAGAATTTAAACAAGTATTTTTTTTCTATAGTTGAGAAAATAGAAACAGTAGATGTTTTATTAACTACTTAGGCAGTTGCACAATGAGAAACTTAATAGTAACCGGTGACAACTTGGATTTAGTTCTGTTGCAGATGAAAGCTGACAAGTGGAATAAACTTGCAGAGAATTACAGAGCACATTTTCTTCCTTGTTTTTACTAGCGCGTGTTAAATTGAAATGACTCAAAATTTACTCTACTTAATATCAGAACTTATCTATCATCCCCACAATAAAATAACACTCCTTATGTTTCAAATAGTATCTTTTTGGTAATATGTGTGTGTATATATATATTATGGCAAGGCTTGCGAATCTATTGTTTGCTTGGGTTCTAAAAAAAGAGGTAAATGGATTTCAGCACTGCTCCCGCCATAAGCTACCGTCGGCCAGCCCTGCACTCGCTTCGTCCTCCGCTGTTGGACATAGCGACGTGTCCTCTGGCTTTACCCTGGTGCTGCCAGAGGGGGAATGGACTCTGTTACAACCCACGTTTGAGGCTTTTGTGTGTAAATTGAGGGACGATTAATATTAAAACAAAGTCTTGTATTAAAAAACCTCAAACACCTAGCAGTCTTACGGAAATGGTGCATAACAAAGCCAACCTGTGGTGCAAGATGCAGCCACGTTTAAAGCAATGTGAACGAAGTAGCAATTTTCCTCGTAAACTTCCTGCCCTAGCCCTGGCTTTCATCCCCCTCAGAACGGCTGCTGTTATCAAAGGCACTTTAAGTACTAGCCCGTTTATTATCTTGATGGTTACTCCTGATCATTTGCTTGCTTTCGTAGGCAAGTGTGTTTTAGTAGAAGTTGGAGTTTGTCCCTCCGTGCGTTTCTTCTGCAGCTCTGTGTGCAGATGTCTAGGGAGAACATATATTATTCCGTGACAGTATTGAGTTAACTGTCTTGTACAGCATTATTTGGTGTGACAGTGCTTTAGTTGTCCATAATCCATGGACTCTTTGTAATTGTCATTAGATTGTTTGGTTTTAATATATAGATGTTTAAATGTGTATGGCTTCTTTTTCTGGAATTACCACATTGAAGTAGTGGTTTTTTTTTTCTTTTTCTTTTTTTTTCCTCTGAAAGAGATGGAGGAGGAGCGCATTTTAGTATATTTAACTATTCATTTAATTGTGATTTCATCTGATTCCTGGGGCCATTAGCCTACCTGGCTTTTATAATACTGTAAAATGAAATATTATGACTGAGACTGCGCCCTTACCCCCAGTTAATTTATGGCACTAAAAATTAGAAGTTGAGTTCGTCATTGCGCTTCATGTAGCTCTACTGCTAGCTAAGGAACTGACGGGAATTCGCTTTGTAGGAACTGCAAAACATGGCTCAGGTAATTTCCTTATATAATGGGCAATCGCTTTACAAGACTATTTTATGGTTAATGGTAGTTAGACAACAGCAACTCCAGTCATGAATGGAATTTCACTGTCAATGTGAATAACCATAACCTTTTTTTTTTCTATATTTTATACTGATATTTCTTTTTTACTCTGTACAGTCTTGATGCTGTTTACTGATTATTCCCCTCTGCCCCCTCCATTCATCCCTGGTGACAATATAGAAAAAAATAGTAGCCTAAAGCAACATGATAGATGGCAGTTTTACTCTAAAGAATTTTTATTTCATATTTTGACATCTATTCAGTAGATCCATTGTTTTCATAAGTGAATCGTCAGTGTTGTTATTATTTACTGTTACATAAATCTAAACGCAGTTCTCGGTGCCATAGAGTTTCCTGGGGTTTTTTCCTCTCAATAGGTTGTGGGAAACATGCAAAAAAACCCCCACCTTTAGAAGGGAACAAAATAACATAAATTTTTTCATGTTTAAGAATACAAAGAGCATTTGTGTGTGAACGGTATAGAGTGCACAAACACCGTTCGAGTGCCCGGCTGGCCACAGGCGGTGGTGAGTACTGCGGCAGCCTTGAAGGGAAGGGTGCTCACAGCAGCTCTGGTCACCTTCAGCTTTGGCCCAAAGAATATGAGTGCTTTCAGCTGCTTTTTCGTTTCGGAGTGTGCTTGCAAAGCCCACAGGTAGTGGTGTAAGCTGGTCACACCCACTAGTTAATTTTACCGTGGGTAATGGACGATTCCTTCTGGATCATTGAAATCCATGGGTTTAGGCTATATAAAAGACAACGGTTTTAGTTATCTTTAGTTTAAGAAAAAAGGAAATTTTGGGTAGTAAAACCCAAAAGTTTCTGTTATTTTCTTAGTTCGTCTGATCAAATACTAGAACACTAAAGAGATGTAAAAATACTTACTGCAACTTCCAAATCCCTCACTTAAGCATTCAATGGCATTTTTTTCCCGTTATATTTGAAACTCATCCTAGTGTTAGCATGCATTGAAATTAAGTCACGCTGATCTAAAAATTGATATAAGCAGGGGTTTTCTCTGGTGGGGGCAGGGGGAGGATCTTTTCTAAGAAGTATTTTCTCATATATCTTCGCAAAGCGTGCAATTAATAGTGGCACACATGTAAGTACTGTGCCTATTACCATTTCCAAACATTCAGAAATCCCAAATCAGATTATACTTTGAGATAAGTTTGAAAGTTTTGAGCTTGAATCACAGAATGTTTGTGGTCGGAAGGGACTTCTGGAGGTCATCTGGTCCAAACCCCCTGCTCAGGCATGACCATCTACAGCCAGTTGCCCAGGACTATGAAATGAACCTGGTATTCGTCCTATTAGTCTAATAGCTGTTCAGTCCCTCTACTCTTTTGATTTTCCCCACCACAATATAATATTAACCCCCTCCCACCTGCCCCCCCCCTCTTTTTTTTTAAAAACTGTAGTGTAAGCATCTGGCATAATCCCCTGGTTTAAGGACTATACAGCAAATATTTGAAAGGGACATGGGAGGGGCATTTGAGCTGGGGGTCCAGCAAGGAGACAGAATAGATGGGCCATTGGGGCTCTGCGTGTTGGAGCACAGCGAGCACGCAGTCATGTTTTTGACTTGCTCCCTTGAGCAATTGATCAGGAGGAAGATGGCTTTACATTTTTGTTGCTTAGTACATCACTTGCATGCGTAAGTATACTTCTGCTTCTACTGGCGGAAGTCAGGCTGAATATGTTGTATTTATTAGCAGATGCTCCAAGAGCGTATGCAGTGAGATTGCTATTGAAATGGTGCAGAATAGTGCTGGTTTCTGTACACTGAAAACTGTTTTTCAGACCAGTGTAGTGAACTGAATGATCACATGAGTTTGGTAATACTGTTTTTCATCCTATGCATTTTGCATGATACATTGCCTTCTAACAACATGCTTGGGGGAGTGATGACTCTTATTTTGAAGTGTAGAATTTATTTCTTTAAAAGTTGTGTTGCCTGGATGTAACAATAATTTAGTAGATAAAATATATTCATCAGATGAGTTTTGCCTGACAGTTTGAAAAACATTGGTTTAATATAGAAGAGCTAAATAGTGATTATTTTCTCTTTTCTGTCTCTAAAAATCTGTCATAAAGATCACAGGTGCAAATAGATCATAGAATCATAGAATGGTTTGGGTTGGAAGGGACCTCAAAGACCATCTCGTTCCAACCCCCCTGCCATGGGCAGGGACACCCTCCACTAGACCACGTTGCCCAAAGCCCCATCCAACCTGGCCTTGAACACTTCCAGGGATGGGGCATCCACAACCTCTCTGGGCAACCTGTTCCAGTGCCTCACCACCCTCACAGTGAAGAAATGATGAGGTGTGCATGTACCTCACTGCCTTTTGTAAGTCAACTGCTCACTAGACAAATAAGAAAAGCGACAGCCTTCTTACATCACCACTTTGGAATGACCACAACTTATACCTCAAGTTTGCTTAGCTATTTTCCACCCAAAAGCTGGAAAAAGTCTCCCTTTAAATTGTTAAATTTCCTTTTCTAGAAAAGGAGTTTGAAGTCGGTTGAGGTTGGGGGTGAGACGGTTTGCTGTCTGTTCTTTCCACACCTCCAATTTGGATAATGCATGCATTTACCTAACTTGCTTCTGCGTGCGTAAAGCTCCTGCATATTTAAAGGCTGGGTATTCTGGGATTATCTGTCGTGCTTTTTCTTTTTGTTTTAATCACGCAAGGAGAGGATACTAGCCCACGTAACCAGAGCAGAAGGGTGGGGGTTTTTTCCTGTTGTATTTTTTTCCTTCCCAAAAGCTTTACTATTGCCACATGTTCTGCGAGATATTGCATTTGGGGGGAGGAAAAGTTACTAGTCTGAGTGTGCAATTTTATAAATCATGTGTCTGTAGAGTACTTGCTTGTTAACACACACAAGGCATTTAGCTTAAAGGCACAATATTCCTTTTCAATCAGTCCTTAGCAGTGAAGCAGGAAATCTTGAAGGCAGGCATATGAAAGTCAGAACAGTGCTATGAACCACTGCCAGTAGCAGGGAAAGAAAAATATTAAAACTATAATTAACATTCAAGGAAAAACACAATTACGAAATGCCTTATAAGGCATCAGTTGATTAACATTTCATGTTTATATATGACAAAATTGAAAATTACATTCATTTTTCTAGGAAAGCTAGGAAAAGTGACAGTGGTGCATAGCATCACTTAATTAGCTCTTCATTGTTGCTCTGCTCCTTGAATTATATTTCAAATAAGATTCAAACTGTTATGTAGTTAATTAAAAACTTACTGTACATATTTTGTTTCATAATCATGGTAGGTCCCCTCCTTCCCCCCGCCCCCGGAGATTAGCAGCAGGTATACCGGTAGAATAAGTGAATGAGAGGACAGCCTGATGTACCAGAGAACAGGAGTATTTTGGTACATAGCTCAATTAAGCCCCAGGTTGGCTAAAAAGACGTTCCATGTTCCGATCACTCTGACCCTTGTTTTCATCTAGATAACTCCAATTTTCTTTTTCAAATGAATGTAGCTGAATTAAAAAGTCTTTGGTCTTTTTTTCTTTCCAGTGTTAAATTCTTAATCCCATTTTAAGTGCCAGTGGCATTAATGGCGGTTAATAGTAATTACCGCATGTGTACTTTGATTCAGAAAAAATAGAGGTTTAGGGATTGGTATCGCACCACTGGTATCCTGTGTTGCAAATTATTTGCAGATGAGGTTAATTGAGCCATCTCACTCCATGGCTTTTATTCTGACATGTAGGTCACAAACTGAATGGTAAACCCATACAGTAATAATCGGCACATACCCTTTAAAGACTATCCCTGATGAAACTCAGTATGAAATAAACAGTTACATTTCTCAAAGCCTGCTCTGAATTAGCATCTACAGCACAGTATAGTTCATAGTATTACAAAAAAATTACTGGTTTAGTATAAATACGCACATATTTTCATATATTAATGGATATGCTAATTTGCAGTAATTGTACAAAGATGATTATTTTTATCCAATATGTCATTTTAGCAAATTTCTTGAATCAATTATTACATAGTTTTCTTAGATGTAATTGCGGATTTTGAAACCATACAGAAATTAAATGTAGAGACTTAAAAGTTGATCTCATGCTTTGCGGTGCCATGTAATTAGTTTCCCTTGATTTTCTAAAAAAAAAAAAAAAAAAAAAAAATTATGTATCCAAAAGTCATAGTAATTGCAGCAAGTGATCTCTAATGCAATGGAAAACACTGTAAGTGAAGCTAATTTTGATAGTTTCCCGTATGAAACTAGTTTTAACGCAGCTCTCGCAGCATTGTACCCACCATGAAAATTTGAATGATATACTTGTGGCTTTGAAAGCATGAGAAATGTATGTCTTACAATTCAAAATAGGAAACAAAAGAAATAAAGAGTAATGGAAGCAATTCATTCCTCTTTGGAAATGCGTTTCACTTTAGAAATACTATGGGAGTGCCCATAATATTCAAGGTATGTGGCAAGATCTAATTTGAACTATAAAATGTTTAGAATTTCTGATATTTGGGGGGTGGAAGAGGGGAATATATTGCCTAACTCAAATTATCTCATTTTATTGAACTATATTGAGTAGTATACATAAAATAGAGGTTGAATCTCATTTCACTTGAACACTGAGAGGACCCAATACAGAGTACCATGAATTTGTGATCTTCTTATAATACCTGTACTACTTAAAAACATTTTGTAAGTGCTGTGCAATCTATACATGCAGTACACATTAACAAGCTTCATAATTTAAAGAAATGAGATCTCTAGACAACATATCTTAAACTGTGCAGCAGGTTTTCTCCTATGCATGTTTTCACCACAGTGCATTTAGGAACTTTGTTACTTGTTACACTTGCACGCTTTGGTATCATGTCAGTTCACACATATAAGAAATATGACGTTTTACTACACAGTGCAGCAAAAGTCTTTTTTTTTTTATTCTATGTTACTTTTGAAAAAAATGTCCTTGAATTTGCAGTAAAAAGGCACAATGTATTATAACGGTGTGCTTTGGGTTTTTTGTTTCTCTGACCTTGCACTGAAAAAAAAATGACACTTTTCAGTATAAAAGCATGAAACATGTGTGGTTGTGTGGCACAAAGGATGTTGGCTAATCAGTTATTCTGCATTTAAATATGGGTTTAAACAAGATTAAGAATCCAGACTGTGCAAGAGATTTTCAAGTCCAGAGGTCAGAAAACATGCTAATGAGATAATAGGAAGTATTCACAAAAGCTTATCTGCATTAGAAATTAACTTCTTAAAGAAATCCTTCCACCAAAATACTTTTGACCATGTGTTTTTGACCAATTAATGACTAAATTCCATCAGACTACCTGCTCATTTAAAAATAATGTAAGTCTCTTGAGGAAAAATCTGAATAAATTATAAATCTTTCTGTGGAGGGCTTTAAATACAAAACTATTTGAGATTTTAGGTAGGACTTAGCATATAGTATTTCTTAAGTCTAATTGCATTCTCTAGTATGCTAGCACAAAGCAGAACAAGTCTGATTCCTGTAGGGTCTTAATGATTAAATATGTGGAAAGAGAGACAGCCTTACTCTCCGCTTGCTTGGTTGGTTCATATGCAAGAATAAAAAAATAAATTCATAACTTCTTAACCAGATTATCAATATTGGCTATATTGAAAAGGTGATTTGAGGTTGATCTTGTGATCTTGGAGTCGCTTAGGATATTTGTCTTCTCAGGAAGAAATGCAGAACTGAGCCATAGAGTAGATGATTCTTGCAGGTAGCTCTGCTGAGACTGAGGGATGCAGAGCCGTTCTTAAATGGGAAACCTGGTTTCTCATTTTATCACACTGAAAGCTAGTTAACTTTATCGTTCTTAGAGATGAAACATTTCTGATTTTTCTGATGAAAATTCTGATGCAAAATGGGGTTTTATGGAAGCGTGTGTATCTTGTAGAAAAATAGGAATGTTTTTGGCATTCTCAACATATTGAACATTTTTGTACAATATTTTTCTATTTTAACTGTATGCCATTTCATTTGAAATTATGCTAATGCAATTAGCATTTTGAAAAAAAAATCATACTTGCATTTTAAATCAGCCTACAAAATGTAGGGTCTTTGGTTCATTTGTGGGTTTTTAACAAGTCTTTTAATAAGCCCTGCTAATTGTGGAATAGTTTTATAAGATGTCCTACAATTTGGCACAAAAGTGGATCTGTTAACCGTAAAAAAATGAATTATAGAGTGCTGCAAATGAGTGGTAGTAGCTACAGTATAGATAGCCAGGCACTTTCTCTCAGCCTGGCTTCTTCGAGAGTGAGTGAGTTGTCCCTGTCATGGATATCACAGAAGAGAAAAATGCCATTTTAATTTTTTGTTTACTTTCTCTTTCAGTTTTTCTGAAGATGCAGTGTTTATTTGATGCATGAATTGCCACATGCTACTTTAAAAAAATTTTTTTTCCAAGAAATTCTTCTGTGAAAATTTCTGTTTCAGTTAAGGGCAAAAATACTTGTGAAAAATAGTTTCCACCAGCATGGAATATTTTTCTTAATCAGCGTAGAGGTACTGTGGTTAAAAATCAGACCAAACAAACGGTCTGACAGAACAGTATATCAAATTCTGGATAAACTCGTTCAGAATGGTAAATCTGTGTGGAAAAGTAATTACTCCAGAAGATGTATAACTGTTGACCAGACATTATTACACATAATATAAAAGCTTATTGTTGTTGGTTTTGGTTTGGGGTTTTTTGGGTTGTGGGGTGGTTTGGGTTTTGGTTTTTTGTTTTTTTTTTTTCCCCCAGGTCAGGTTGGGGGAATAGCAGAGGAAGGAAAATTTTGATGCTGCTTCTTTGAACTTTTCCCACAAGGAAAGGTTTTGCGAACCATGCTGGTGGCGAGGGGCACGGCGGTGCAGGTGCGTGCTTGGGCTTGGGCTTGCTGTGCTCTCGGGCCCTCCTCCTGGAGGAGGGGTGACTCCACGGGCTCCCCGAGGCATTTCGTGAAAAGGGTCTCCCCGCCGGGAGGCTGGGACAGCTGCCTCCAGCAGGCTGGCGGGGCGGCGGGGGGAGGATACAAACCGCAATATTTTCCAAAGCAACCCTCCCTCCCCCCAGCTTTGTCTCCGGAATGAGATGTCATTCATAGCTGAGTCTGCACCAATTGCGCTTTTATGAGCAATTAAATAATTAACAATGTTGACATCTAAATTATATTTGCTTGGCATCTGAGTTAACCCCTTACTGAGACCTCTGGGAAAATTACGCTTCTCGGAGCCAATGCTTTAGACTCGGGCAGACATTTCTGCCGCAGTTCTGTGGTTTCGCGTTCATGTTTTCTTTCCTACTGTTACACCTGGAGATTTAGGAGTTGGTTCTGCAATGCATTTAGCACTTTGATGCAAGCCAGTGAGATACTTTAATATCAAAGTCAATGAGACCATTTGTGCACTTGAAGGGAAATGTGTCCTTAAGCAAAATACTAATAGGATCAGCTTCTTTGCTGGCTTTTTTGTTGTTTGTTTTTTTTTTTTTTTTCCCTAAGTGAAATCAAGTTAGATTTTTCACGAGAAACAGTGCCTATTAAAGAAATATGCTTAAGCTATTTGTTTGACTCTAATTTGTACCAGAAAGTTTAGGTTTTGGGGTTTTTTGTGGGGGGTGGTTGTTGTTGTTGTTTGGGTTTTTTGTTTTTGGTGTGGTTTCTCCCGCCCCCCGAAAAATGGAAATGTGGTTCTGCTAGGCTACAGTGAAGGACAGCATCTCTTTGTGTATTTCAACAGGTCCTCTCTCATTCAGCCCTTGGATTACCAAACCCCTTAGAGCCTGGGAATCAAATGATGGTCATATATCAGCTCACTTGGTTTTTACATCTTCTTAACTGATGAAAGTAATGTAGTCTCTATTGTTTCAATGCATCTTAAACATTAAAAATAGTGTTGTGATCAAGTCAAATCAGTTTGTCCCTCAATAGGAGCTTAAAGAAGAGAAATCCTTCCCTTGGCTTTTCCTAGCCATTTATCTCAGCAGTGCAGGCTATTATCAAGAAATAAACTCAGATCCAATTAGCTTTATCACTTAATTAGAGACATATTCTTGGATTTATGCTTTACTGACCTCGCTGCCATTGAAATGAAATTATTTAACTTCTGAAAAAAACCCTCTGCAAGTTCACACCTCTCCATCCATTAAATTGTGATGTTTAATGCCAGTCGGCCAGTTCATTTGACTCCAGAAATAATACGATAAACTTCTTTGGGTAGATGCTGTTTTACTCAGCTCTAGGGATTCATTTGTTCATTCTCTGCCTGTCTTTCTGTCTCTCAAACACATACATGCACACATTTTCTCCCTGCTCCTCCTCCCACCACCTTTTGAAAAATAAAAATACACTCAGAAAGGTCAAAATAGGTTACTTGGAGAAAGAAGGGGTGAAACCATAAGGACCTTTGCAAAGTCTTGCCTCAATTTAAAGAGAATGTGCTACTGTGTTTTGTTTGGGGTTTTGTTTTTGTTTTTTCCCTGTTACTTTTTTTTTTTTTTTAAAAGAATAACTGACTTTTTAGTTGTGAGGCTTAGAAGAGATTGTTAGCTTTTTGGTTTGTTTCTTAAGCTAATGCTACAGAGCCCAAACTCTAACCTTGTGTTCTGGAGCCAGCTTCCCACGCTATGCTTTTTTAGGCTTGCGTCCTAGGGAAATGAAGTTTGTTTAGTTGCTTTCTCAGTCCAATCCTGTCTGTCTCTTCTCCCCTCCCAAAGTATTTTGAAATTCCTTCCCCTGATTTAACGCAACTTGAAAATGAAGCTGAAGTCTCAAAGATTAGTAAAAGTACAGTAAGTTTCCTAATAGATATCCAGGGATAGGAGAAAATACCCCAAATAATGCTTCAGTTGAAACAATCCTACTTTACAGCTGCTGGCCAGCTGCTCAGCACGTGCGTAGGTGCTCTGGTTGTTCTGTCTTAGGGAGGATTTATTTTTGTTATGGCCAGTGAGGGAAAGTAGCCATCAAGAAAGTTCAAAAAACCTCAGAAAAGCGACTTTGTGACTTCTGTTCAGGGAATTAAACAGCCATACTACAGCCCCGACCATTTTGTTCTCAGAACCACTGCAATCAGCGTAGAAAAGCTTAGCATGCTGTGATGTGCACACTCCAGGAAATTTCAGCTTTTTGGAGCTTGTTCATTTACTTTCATGTGTTATGGTTTATGTGAAACCCCTACTGTCTACTGGTGGGTGGGGAAAAGCAACTTGAACACAATGTGAAGGTTATCCCTCCAGAACAGGCAATAAAGCATTTGCATTTTAGGGGGGAAAAAAATGGTGAGTCTTTCCACCTATAAAGGTGTTTCACTCCCATTAGTCCACCAGCAGGAGATAAGAGCTGATGACCCTATGACTCCCCTTCTCATTTAATTCCAGAATTTAGATTCTGCCTTTCTCTGCCAGAACTTCTCATTCTTGCTGACTTCTCTGCCCATTTCTTCTTTCACGTATCTTTTATGTAGGAGGTATGTGTTTATGGCACCAGGGTTTTGACTGTTTGCTCACTTTGAAGTAAGGAATTTTCTCCAGAAATTGGTAAAAGCCTGGTAGGGAATGTATTACTTGTGTGTTGGTTGGGTTTCTGGCATGCGTTGGTTTTGTTTTGGTTTGTGGGTTTTTTTCCTCTGGCAGAAGAAGAGTTCAAAATGGGTTGAGCTCAAAGTAGCTATGGAGTAGCTGGATCCTGGAAAGTACAGTGGAATATTTTAGGAGAGCAACTTGGAATGGACACTTGATAGAACTGAAGGTGAGAAGGGACTGAGGATAAACAGATGTCTAGAATTCAGCTAGTGGGAACCTGATTCCCCTTCAGGTATTTTCTGCTGGGGTACAGGGTGAAAGGAGCTAGAATAATCAGGTTGCTGTATGGAAATGGGGTTGTGAAGAGTGGGGTGCACCTGGAGTTGTGGCTTATTTCATGGGAGCCCTCTGCTTCCTCACACTAGACCCACTTAATCTTATTAAGTTATTACAGTTTTGCTGGGTTATTTAAATCCATCTGTATATTCATCACCTGTCCTTGATGTGATGTAATTAATGTTTTAGTTTTTAGTGAGCGTGTTTGCTGAAGGTTTTGTGTGTGTGTCCCAGTTTATTGGGAGGCAGAGAAAAAGAATAAGAAAGCAAGCTATGCACAATTCTTCACTTAGAAATTGCTTTTTGAGATTTGCATTCATAATTATCCTGGAATCTCATGGATGTACTCCAGGGCAGATTAGCATCTGCTAGTGAGAGTTTAAGAGAATTAACCCTGTCATGATTGATTATAGAACAGTCTCTCAAATTCAATCAAATTTGACCGACAATTTTTTTGTTTGTTGTTGGAGCAGTGATTTTTAAGCATGGATTGAGAGCTAGCAATGCCTGGCTTCTAATCCAGGCTGTCATGCTGTCCAGGCTTGACCTATTGCTCCTTCCTGTTGTACTCCTTTTCTCTTCCTTGGCACAGGCATGACACTACTTACCTTTCCTGACACGTGGTGCTATGGTCAATTAAGATTTGTAACCTCTCTGAAATCTTTTGCTGAAAGGATTTGGGGAATCAAACCTGCTGTTTTTACAGCCTTGCATGTACAAATTCTGTGTTTCTTCCGTTTAAAAAATGGTATGCTATAATCAACATTTTGTTGAGTATTTCCTTCATCTTTTAGACTGATTCAAAAAGCTCAGATCCTTGGTTTCAATATTCTGACTGGATATTATGTTAGGATTTGAGATCTACTAAGAAGGTAACTTCAAATGTAATTTATTTTGCTGAATGGAATGGGAGAAAAGCTGTGGTACTACATGCTCTGTGTATTTTAAAAGAATACGTTCAACAGTAAAAAGCAGTATTTTTCCCAGTTAAGTTAAATTAAGGGCTAATGAAAGCAGTGCTGTGTCAGTTAGTTTGCAATTTACTACTGCTCCATCCTCCTCTTGTATTATGTCACAGCTACCTCTATATTTGAACAATTTCAGCTCTTCTCCAACTTTAAAACAGGTCCATTCTTCCACTGGAGGATATTTCATTATTTGCAATTGTACCCTGATTTTTACAGAGTGCTCATTCATCATTCAGGCCTTCAAAATGTTTCTCTGTTCTGTCATCCTTATGCTGTAGCCCACCCCCAGAAGGGTCAGTCCTTGATGCTGTGGAAGTGGGAGCTCTCTTTTCGAATTTGTTATTGTAGGTACTTCAGGGGAAGGGTGACCAATAGGTGTTGCATGCAAATGCTTGAGCAAAGTAGGCGTTAGAGGAGTGAGGGAGAGAATAGCAAGCTGGGGTGAATAATTCACTGAGCAATTAGGAGAATCCGTGAGGGCTGAAAGATGAGTCAACACTGTGCGCTGTTTTCCCCAGCCTTTGAAAGGAGCACCTGTGAGCCCTGGCGCTATTCCTGACCAGGTCATGTTTGTCCGGCTGCTCCACCATCCATCTTGCAGTTATTTAATCCAGTTTAGAAAAAGGAAGTGAAATGTTTTAGCTGGTTTCCTAAGGAAATGAGGCTTAAGCAGTCATTCCACATGCCAAATTTGACAGAATTTTGTGGAAGTCAGCATCTGGGATCAGAAGAGAGGCTAAATTAATGTCGACCCTAGAAAAAGCAAGGCAGCGGTCATCAGGATGGTTAGTGCGCAGAGGGCTGGACTAGTCACAACACTTACTGTTCCTTGCCAAGCTAGTCAACAAGCTCCAGATTTTATGCAGAAATCATGGAAGGGAAGCTATGAGTACTGAAGGAAAAAACAGGAGGGAGGGAGCGGGGATTATGACAATCACAGGAAGTACGGGATGAGGCAGAGAATTGTAAGGTTAGGCTAGGAGATATAGAAAAGGTCTACAGGTATTGTGGTGGTGATGACATAGACGACTTGGGACAGAAATCCATAGAAAACAAATTTTCTACAGTTCCATAATTCTGAAGCAGTGTGCTTTTCTGTCCTGAGACAGCGGGAAAGAGCAGGTGAATCAATATTAGGTGATAATGTTCCTGCATTCATAGGGGAACCGAGAGGAAGAATTTCTTCTCAGTGATGCTAAGGCCAGTTACTAGTAGGAGTGTGGGTTCAAGGTGCTTGAGGTCAGTTTCCAAGCTGGTGTAACATCTTCTCCATACCTGGAAAACTTGATCTCAATCTGCAATTTCAGATCTGTCCATCTTAATTGTGCATCTGATCCCTTTTCTCCAAAGCACCATCTGCTGCAGTACCAGCATGATGTACGCATCACGGCATTTCAGAAAGAAGAGGAATTTGGCATGAGGCAGTGAGAGGAGATTGGAAAAGAATGCAGGAATGCATAGGGGACCACTTGCAAGTCACGTAAGATGAAATACGCTGCCCTGGTAATAGAGATGGTTTAAAGAAGAAGTGAGAAGTCAGAGCTTCAAGTAGCAGCAATAGTCAACGTGAGATAGGTGAAGGAAAAATGAGTGTTTCTTGGATGGAGGGGGAGCGGGAAAGAGAACACTGGCAGTAAAGAAAGGCCTCAATGGGTAATTGAAATGCGCTGCCGAGCACAGAGAACCAGCCAGGGAGCAAGCCTGAGCTTTCAGTTGTTCTGTTTTCTTGTGGGGTGACAGAAACAAATCTATTGAAGTCAGAGAACACGTTTAAGTGCCTTTTGAATATTTTCAGTTAATGACTCTCCTGGCAGTCCTTCAAAATCCATAAGCTTGTTGGTTTAAAGAGCTTTTTTTATTAACACACTCTCCTTAATCACTTTCTGTTGTTCTCCTTCATAAAGGGGAAAAAAAAAAAAGAAAAAAAAGGCATGAATAAAAAATTCCCTCGGTCTTTCTAAGGGGAAGAGGATTTGCCAGCTACACAGGTGATATATTAATTTGAAATATGAACTTTCAGCTATATGGTGATACTGAACACCTTGATAGGACCAGACCACTATGCACATTCCTACTGTTATAGCAAAGTGAGAATTCCTCCTTTTAGCTTTGTGTGTTTGGAACAGCACTTTAAGCAGTTCGCCATAAAAGCAAGACAGCCTTTTAAAAAGGAATATATTGTTGAATAAAAAAGAATTAATAAACTGGAGGTGAAGTCCATGTGCAACCTATTAAATTATCCACGATTTAGACTGTGTTCTCAAGTTTTACACACCAAAATGTCTAACCTTAGACACGCAATGTAATCAGCAGGTCCCCAAACGTGTAATAATGTTCTTCATAGGGTTCTTCTTCTTGTTTGCACAGCTGCCAGATGGTGTATGCCATATCCCATTTCACCACATTATTATTATTTCTGTCTAAAGGTTGGTGAGTGCTACAAGCCGGATGGGATATTTCACACTTGAAGCTCGTCTGTGAGTTTGATCCGTATATTAACAAAGACCGAATCTTTGCAAAGTCCCAGGCTGTGCAAGAAGTTCGTTTATGAAAAATGTAAGTTCTTTGGGACAGACTGTGTTAATGCCTGCCACTAAAACTCCTAATAAGCTTAACCCAGTGCCTACCTTTCTCATCCTCGTGCTCATCCTAATGAACTCCTTCTAATCAAGTTTTTTCTTTTCCCAGTAAAAATGCACTGTGGTCATAGAATCCTAGAATAGTTTGGGTTAGAAGAGACCTTTAAAGGTCATCTAGTCCGACCCCCCCCTGCAATGAGCAGGGACATGTTCAACTAGATCAGGTTGCTTAGAGCCCCATCCAACCATAGGCATTTTAAACTTGATCTTGACTTTTCCATATCTTAATACTATCCACTTTCTCCCTCACCTCTGAATTCCTTAAATGACCTCTCCATGACTGCTGTCTGCAGCTCTTGCCCTTCAGCTTCACCGCATATCCTCTCCAAAGCGAATCCTTTCCTACCTCACTGAAACTGCCCTGCCTGCCACTCCTGCATGTTTCTTCAGTGCATATTTTAGGGTGATCCCTTCATCTTAGTTCTATGTATTCCCACTTCCCCCTCTCCCTCCCCCCCACCCTTCCCCCTGTTCCTGCCAGAGATCACCTTTTAGTAATTAAGTAACCCATTGCTTGCATGCCATCTTTGACATAACCCTAATTCTTGACTACACAGAAATGGTGGCTAAATCTTGCTCCTAGGAACTCACGTCCAAGCCGTCATATCTTGCCATCTTTTCTTTAGTCTTGATTGCTGCCGCTGTGCTTGGCTCACTTGAGATGCTGTTGCTAAAATAATCCTGCTAGTGCGTCACACTGGTTGCATTAACTCCCTTTCTTCTTCATATCAGTGGTTCTCCTTTAATCTCCTTAGATGAGTTCAGCCTCTGGCATGTGCATGTTTTCTAAAACAAGTTCTTTTTCATGGTCTATCTGTGTGGGGACATACAGAATAGTAAATGTGCACTGGATCAGAGGCTTGATCTGTGAGTAGCTAAACATACAGTCCAGTTTTCCCAGGAGCAGGGAGAGAATGAATGAGTTGTGCTGTGGAAATCGGCATATGGATGTTGCTACCTTCTATTCCTGTCTACCTTGTAGCTGCTCTTTATGATCTTGGGGAATTCATTTTACATCTTTGTGCTTGGTCGTTCCCCTGCATAACTGAGAGAATTGTAATTGGCAATGCTGTGGAGCTAAGCTCGATTGTACGCTATGAGTTGCTCCCACAGTACAGTCGTAAGCATGACAGAAAATCCTAAAAGAAGGAATGAGCAATGTTTACAGCTTTTCATAGATGATTTTCACAGTTTTTCCCTGGTGTGTGTGTGTCTGTGTGTGTGTTTGCTTTCACAGTCAAAAGCATTCTTGGCAAAGGTAATCTCTGAGTGAAGAGAATACCCCAGCTGTTTATCTATTATGGCTTTTGTCACCAGGGAGTCAAAAGTTGGACTCCACAATAAAGCAATCAGTTGCACAGAATTTGGCCAGCTGTAATGGGAAAGGAAGACAGCAGCGGTTTAAAATATCTATTCAGTAGATTAAAAAAAAAAAAAAATTTTATGATCTACATATCTTAGTTTTTGCATGATCAATGTCATTGTTTCTCCAACAGCTGAAGAAAGCAACTCTTTGAAAGAGTTAGAAAATAGAAAATAACAACATATATTAGCCTGAGCAACCATTTTTCCAGTAAGTAATGAAAAAAGAGGCAAAAAGTGGGTTTGGTATTGGAATGGGCTGAGGCTCATCCGTCAGCATGAAAGGCTGATTCCACCCATCTTCAATTTCTTGTACAGATGCATGTCACAGCCACTATTAAACTAAGAGCATCTTACTTCATCTACTTGTTGTCATCAGATTTCAATAATTCTCCAAAGACGGGTATCTCCTTTGCATCCCATAGGACGAGAGAGCGCATGATTCCTCGCTATATAAGTGGTAATTCTTTTTAACAGCTTGTATACTGACAATGAGATGAGACGACTGTTTAGTATACTTTATTTGTAGTTTTAAAGTTTAGGCTCATTTTTCATCTGGTGTCAATTCTGTTCACTTCAAAGTCATTCCAGTAATTCTCACGGGATTAGTCTTTAACTTCACATGTTTCATCCTCTTTTGTGTTTGTACAAGTGACAGGATTGTACAGTCTGAGCCCCATGATGTGAGGTAGAATTTAATAATTGACTTTCCCACCTTCCCAGTACTTTCAATAAATTCTTATCCCCAAATTTCTAGATAACTGGGCCAAGTTATTTAAACATAATGCCTTAATTAAACTCCCCCCAAAAAGCTTAATTCAAATTTTCAGGACAATAAGTGGCTCTGCATCAGTGCAGAAACTTCTGTTGGCAGCATGGTTGTTTCATTAACCATCTATGTGCAGATGCGTGTGTTCAGCTTCAGGCACTTTGATAGTTGTAGCCATCCTGGGCAAGGCTAGGGGACAATTTAATGTGTACAACAGAAGATGGCATTAAATAGTGCAGAAGATCCTGAAAGAACCAGGGACGTAAAACCTCTTCATTTTCCTTTATTTATTCCTTGGTCATATGTTAATGCCAAATCTGCTCATGAAATTATCACTGCAGTTGTTCAAATCTCCAAGTGTTCATGAGAGTTCAAGACTAGGTGGGACTCAAGGAGACAGCTCTCTGCATGTAGGGTTAAGGTTGAGGTGTAGCTGCAGGATTAAGTTGAAATATCAACTTCTTCCCACTGTTTCCCTCCCAGTTTTCTTCATTTTGCATCACACAGTCATAGAACAAAAGATATGTTTAGAGAACCAAAGATATGTTTAGGCTGGTATACTGGGCACAGATGCCAAGGTGCTGGCAGCTGGGGAAGCTGCAGGGGTGGCTTCTGTGAGGCCCCCCGACAGGGGCTACCCTGCAAGACACAGCTGGTTTTGATGGACCCACTACAGTCATGGCTGAGCCCATCAGCCATGTGTGTAGGACCTCTGTGAAAACCTATGTAAGAAAGTAAAAATGCTGCCAAGGATTGAGGGAGCCAGGGGGGAGTGTAAGAAACCGTCCTGAAGACACCAAAGTTGGAGAAGGAGGTGAGGAGGTGATCCAGGTGCTGGAGCAGAGATTCCCCTGCAACCTGTGGAGAGAACCACACTGGAGAAGAAGGCTGCAGCCTGTGGAGGACACTCTGCTGGATCGGATTGAATTGCCCTGAGGGAACTGCAGCCTGTGGAGAGCCCACGCCAGAGGAAGTTTTATTCCTGAAGGACTGCAGCCTGTGGAGAAGAACCACGCTGTCCTGTTGAGGAGGGGGAGTCAGAAGACGACTGGGTGGGAGGCTGGCAGCCAGCCACGGTCAGCCCACCACAACTGGAAAAGACAGGTTGGTTCTGCTTTGCCCCTTGTCCTTCGGTATTGTCAAATTGTCATGTTGTACAAGTAGGAGAAACCAGATAGGTAAATATAAATAATGATTGAGCTGGCTCAGGTCTGCTGTGCTGTGAATTTAAACTAAAATAAAACTTGACCCCTGGATTATGCCAAAAAAAAAAAAAAAAAAGGAAGGAAAAAAGCACAAATTAAAAGCAGAAATTATCCCTAAGTACCATTTAGGCTTATCTTGTACAGCATTAGCACTGAAATACACAGTTAGAACAGGCACAAATTGATTCATATTGAGTTTTATTTTCCCCTAGTCAATAAGACTTGTATTCATTAAAGAAATATTATGTTAGCTTTCAGCTGTTTTACAACAAGCCTATTTCTTCTGGGTCAGGATCCAAGCTTTAATTCAAGATCAGAGGAAGTAAAGAAGTTATATGTTGATGGATCTTTAAAAGGAATATCCACCTGAGCCCTGTTCAAGACAAAATTCATAGACATAAGAGTTATCGATCATTTTTGCATCACTGAAAGGACTTGGAACTCTGGATGGACCCATGCAAAGAGTGTGCGCAGGGTACGGGCGTGAGACCTGGCGTGCCATCTGTTTGGCTGGTTTTCCTTACTTGCAGTTGAATTGTAACTCCTAGTTTGTTTGTAGTTATAGCTCTCTACAAATAGACACCAAATTTGCAATTACTTCTTTGTGCCTGTCTATTTTCCAGTTAATGTTTGTTTCTGTTAGAAAAATGCTCTGTCAATGAATCAAGGTGCTCTGTTGGAATGTGGAGCTCCTGTGGATGTGTGCTGATAGCTGCTCTGGAGGAGGGAACCTGAAAGTGAAATTTCATGGATATTTTAGGAGGAACATCAGAAACAGTATCCCCAGGCAGTGGGAAAGGATAAGGGATTATGGACCCACCTTGTCTCGTAATTTTTGTGACAATATGAAATGCCACAGAAACAGGGTATAGACCCACAGAGCGGTAATTCAGAGAAAGACTTCTGCTTTCACTCTGTAGTGCCTTATTTTTTAATTAATTGATTTTTTTTCCTTAATAGATTTAATACTGCAATACTTAGCAATATCGTAATAGATTTTTATGTATTGTGAAAGATTTAAGTGATTTCTTATCATTAAAATAAAAGGAACTATTATTTACCAAGGATGTTTCCCTGGAAGTGAAAATGGCAGATGACTTTAATATGTACATGCATTTGTGTAGCTATCATGTTATCTGTAAGGATGGAGTATTGAAGGTTTTTTCCTAATTGAAACTATTATTTATCTTAATTTTGCCTGGATAAAATTTGATAATATAACATTGGTTATTTGCTTATATGCTAAGGGTGGGAGAAAGCATTAGTCTGTTGGGTTTTTTTGTTTTGTTTTTGTTGTTTTTTTTTTTTAAAGAGAAGATATTTTTTCAGAAATGCAGATTTTTGAAAGAGTTGTGGTCTGTGATTTTCACAGTTCTCTGCTCAAACTTCATTAATTTGTAGTCAGAAGAAAGTGCATCAGAATCTCTTTCTCAGCTATTACCGTCAGACAGCACTACAGCTAGATGGAGAGATGCAGACGGTAGCGCTGACGTGAGAATATTTTTTGTACAAGAAGAGATAACTCTGGTTCTTTGTGATATGAACACTTGCTTAAATTATTGCAGTATACCATATAATGTACTCAAGAGCTCAGAAAGTTTCCTCTGAGGCTGGTTGTGAAAGCAGCTGCATGTGTCTTCAAGGTACTGAATGAAAGTAACTTAATGGAGAGAATAAAAAAAAAAAACCCAAACCCACAGATAAAGGTTGTTTCATAAAGTGCTCCACTTATGAAGATTATACATTCTTCATTGTAATGATACAGGATATTCAGTTGGAGTCTTCCTACCATATATTCACACAATCAACACCTTTAAATTTGAGAAACAAGAAAAAATGGTGTTAGAGTTTTTTCTAATAACTTCTTTTTATGGGCAAATTTTCTGTTCTTGATCGGTCTCTTTCACGTGCAGGTTCAAGTGTAACTTGCGTGAATTAAGTTTACAATTATATCAGAACAAAAGCTCTCTTTCCATCATTAATAGGTTGGGTTTGTGATTTTGAGCTAGTCTGCCCTGCTGAAACTAATCTTGGAACTGTTCTTTCACTTTCTGGGAGCATTCAAAATGTTAACAAATCTCAACAGTCTGAAACAAAGTAAAAAAAAAAAACAAACCACCCCGATGTATTTTAATGACTAAGTGACATAAATATAATTTATCACTCTTTCCATGGAATCTAATGTTTGTGACTTGCAAACGAACTTCAGAGAGAGACCTCGCTTTACTTAAAAACTACACAATTCACATAGCTAATGCATATCTTTTTAAAGAAAAGAATAAAAGAAAGAAAATCTTACTATGCAGATGAAGACACATTTACTTTGAAACACTATTTAACAGTTGAAAAATCTCTTTTAATTTTTTAAAAATCTGATTTCATCATCAGAAATGTTTCTAACTGGTATAGTAAGTACGAATAGTTCAGTCTGTGGCATAAGCATGGCTTTACAACATATAGTTATTGAGAATTATTACAGTGGAATACGGTACTAAGCCTTGAGGATAAGCACTATAGAAAATAGTAAAAAGCAAACAAGGCAAAAAGCAGAAAAAGTCTTTAATTTTTCATTTGGTATTTAGATACAAAGACCTGGTGCTTTTGCTACATCTTGAATGGTACAGAGAAAAGGAGCAGAGCTCTAAGCCTGCTTTGCTGGACAACAAGGCAATATTCTCTGATCAGAAATTATGCATGTTGTTCGTGTCACAAGGTCTGTAATATTTCAGAGAACCATTGTCAATGAGTGTCTGAAAAGAATTAATTCCTGAAGATGGAGTACTCAACACAATCTCAGCTGTGAAAAGCAATGACGACACTGTACTTCAGTTCTCTGCTTCTGGGTGCAGTTTGATTTGGGATCCTTTTTTCCTGCCTCTTTTCCCACATTTTAAAGTATTGCTTAAAAAAACAAAGAACACTTAGTTATATTTTCATTTTCTTTTTCTTTCGCTTCTCTATTTTTCTCTCTTCTCTCTTCTTTCTTATTTGCCTTTCTTAGAAGGTGTAATGCTTTCTATTCACTCCGCGGTTTAAATAGTCTTTTTCCAGCCTGGCTGAAGAATGTCTGAAACAGTTTGAAGTTCAAAGGGATGTAAGTATGTGTTTCTGTGCATGTTAATATGTTTTTGAAAATATGACAGTCCTGGCATCTTACTAGATGAAGCTTCTATCTCACTATTGTGAAATTCTGAGAGCTTGTATGTTACTTTACATGCTCTGCCTGTTATTGCAATGACACATTTTCCTTTCTGGAAATTTCAGTTTGTGAGCAGGGCTTCTCCTGTGAGCATTGTTCTCCCTTTCTCTCTCCCTACAATTAACAAAAAAACCCCAAACGAACAACCCAAAACTAAAAAAATTTGACTATGCCCAACACAGTTAGCATTTTGTAAAAACAGTTTCTTAGATAATCTGCTAAAAGAGAGAAGAGAAACTGCAATTCGCTTACCACTGGTACATGCATAATGGGTAGTCAAGGACCGGTTTCTTGGTTATCATTTTTAACTGTTGTTTTCTCCAACTGAGTTAGGCAGTCTTGGTAACAAAAAGGAGGAAAAATCTGGTTAGATTGAAGATGAATTGTCTGAAACTAGTCACCGCTCCCTTTTAAAAGTATAAGTCTGTAAATTTACTGCTCTTCTAAAACTTGAAAACTCATTATTTGATGAGAATGCACACCATAACTGCCTGATTCACCTACCAATTCTTCACTGACCTTTTGACTTTCTTACTGCTGGGGGGCACAAATTCTGCGATTCTGTCTTCATGCCATTTATTTTTGTCATTATTCGTGATTCATCTTCCCTGCGACTTGTCAAACTTGAGTTATTTTTAATCCTTTGCTGGGCCTCCCTAAAGGCATTATATCATATCTCTTGACACTGCACATGATCTCTCAATCCCTATTGTCCTACCCTATTCAGATTCCTTGTGTTTATTTCCTACCCCTGGCATGGTTCCAACTATTCTTCTTCTTTTTTAATAAATCTGCAAATTTGGACAACCTACAGCCACTTTCATTTTTGCAAACAATTTGTATGAACTCATTAAACAGAATCAGTCACAGTAACAAATCCTTCAGGGCCTCTGTTGTTATCTTCTCATTTGCAGTAGATTGTTCTGGGACACGATTTTATGGCAAAATATAGGTTAGCTGGTTTACTTTAACCTCTCACTTCATTAGCCGGAGTAATATCTGGAAAAGTTTGCAACTCTTCTTGCTATTTGGATTAACCATTACTGCATTTTTTAAATGCAGATTGTGCTTTAAAAACAAAATATAGCTGTTGTGCTGGGTTGGTTTTTTTTAAATTATTTACTAACTATATTAAAATAGAGTACCTTGTAGAGGGGCTTCTTACCCTTTATAATGCCTCTGTGTTTTCATTCAAGAAATAGAGTATTTGCAAGGCTTTTTTCTTCTCGGAATAACACCTTTTGCACACTCATGTCACTGTTGATTCCAATTTGTAATATTTAAGTGCATGGAAGCTAAAACCTGTTTGCATTTGTCCCAGAAATGAAGCGAAGCTGGAATTAATCTTAAGGTTTTTGGAATTAAGCTTAAGGTTGGGGTTTTTTTGTTGTTGTCTTTGGTTGGTTGGTTTTTTCCTTGATACTGTAGTAGTTAGACTCTTGCTCCTGAAAAATACAAGATTTTTGGCAATTCTACTAAAAGTTAATCCTCAGAAACCTCAGGAATTTAAAATATAATCTCATCTTTAAAGGAACCAAAGTACTTTCAAAAACAGGAAAAGCACAGTTTAAACATCCAAGCAGTTGTAATTCTGCCGTGTCATGACTTTTCAGTCCTACTTCCATGTAAATTACTGTTTTCAGGATGTAGAAAATTATATACAAGCGGTAGAGTTGCTGACATTCTTGCAGGGGTTTCAGAAGTCACTTTCAGTGATGCTTAGGATCTGCTTAACTCGCTTGGAAAACAGCAAATGGAACTAAATATAAAAGATACTTTGGTGCTTCTAGAGTCTCCATTCAGAAATTTTATCTTTGTTTATTAATATTCTATTTAATTTACAAAATCTGAATGTTTAATAGTAAATGACTGATTTCAATAGGAATTAGTGTTTAGATAACTGTGAAATGTATATGCAGCCTAGTGCAAGTTGTATGGCTGCGAAGAAAATGATATTTTCCCAGTACCCATGTAGAATTACATTGAATGTTTTTGGATGTGAGGCTGAACCAGAGGGCGTTTAACTGGCATGCTAATATTTTTGCTGGTTTTCATTATATTTCCTTGCAATCTTGACAAGACTAGATAAAGATTAAACATATTTAACAAAGTTGCATGGTTTTATTTTTTATTTTTTTAATTTCAAGAATGTGAATTAAAACTCTCTTTGCTGTGGGATAACTGTGAAATGTAAACTCAGGAAAAATCATGCTGAGGATGAGACAAGGATATTAGTTTTGAAATGCTGTGAGTTGTTATTCAGAGTTACAAAAAGCCTTTATGCATACCTTTAAGATGTGCATAAACTGGGTCTTTGATTTCTTATTTCACCCAGTGCATGGACAACAGTGGGCGTTATCTGTGCCTGATACTCTGTAGTGCCTGACAGTTCTCTTTTGACTGCAAACTGTTTCCCAGAGGCTAAAAAGCTAAAAAAGCCTGGGACTGACTTGCTTCTCTTGCTGAGGATTAGACGGAGCTAGCCACCGAGAGGGGCAGTTCAGAAACCTGGGGGGCTGCATGACCTGATATCCAATCCAAGGGCTCAGTCTCTGCCCCGATAGCTTCTTGTCAGGTCTCCTCAGCTGGAGATGGTCAGTTGGTCATCAAACTGCCAAAACCACCAACTCCTGTGTACTACTTGTCTCGCTGTTGTGGGTGGCAATGCTTTCTGTGCCACTGAGCTCAAAACTCAGGCCCTTCAGTTTCACGCGTGTCCACCCAACACCCTGTCCATTTCTCTAGCTTATCCGGTTAGTGGCTTATTTGAATATCCTGTCCGTTACATACAATGAAACAAATTATTTTACTTTGTAAAACTCATGATATGTCCTGAAAAGATGAATTATTATGTTTTAAAAAAAAAAAAAAATAAAATCAGCAGTGATATTTGCAAGGGTCATGAGCAGCAGGGACAGGTAGGTTGGGGTTGTGGTGGTGTTGTTGTTGTTGTTTCCAGCCTGCTGTGTGGACTATTTCTGCAGTCTTTGGCTATTACAAGAATGGGAGGTGGTGTAGGAAAGAAAAGACCGGACATTTACATGCACAGATGCATTTATTTCTCTTTCCAAATCAATTGAGTTAAAAGAAAAGGAATGTGAAAGATTGGTGATTAAATACTTCCCAAAATACTGGAAAACACTCTTGGCAGTAGTAGTCGAATGAATTAACAAAAGGATTTCCAAACATGAGCCAAGCAATAGGCAGTAATAAGTTTCTTTCCTATTAGCAAGAGGTTTCTGGGCGGAACACGGTCTTAATTTTTTGGAGTGTTTCTCAATCATCTGAATTTATGGATGACCACATCTTGCTGTTCCTGGTTCACATGCCCTGCCAGTGGTGGATTATGAGTCTTAGAGCTTGATAGATAGTCGGCTGGCTTTATTTGCTCATTTCTTTGCACTCCTTTGGAAAGCTTGTTTAATTTTATTCTGCACCTTTCCTAGTTTAGAGCTGATAAATACTCAATGCTGAAATAATATGTTTTTAAGATTTTTCACAACTAAAATGCCTGGTCTGATCTTGTTTCACTTTTTCAGAGAATAAACAGGATGCAATAGATTTTTATTATCTTCTGTTCCAAAACTTTGTCGGATTAGCTGCAAAATAACTTGTTTGACAATGTTGTATAAATACTTTTTTCTTGAATGGTGGTAATACCAAAAGATTTAAAACCAAAGGCTTTGAAGTATTGTCCAATTGTTGCAGTATATACTGCACTAAGAAATGTTTTAACTTTTGTAGCTTTGAAGGGTGTCTTAATATTAAGCAAAAGCTGGTGTGCTTCTGCACCACATGGAAATGGCGAAATATTCAAAAGCACTTTTCCTTTCTGATAGTCTTTTATTGGGTGATGCTGAGTGACCACTTCAAAGATGAAATCCCTGCATTTGTGTGTTTGCATAGATCTTAGTTCCAGCTTAACGGGGGTCTAAGGAACTGATGTAGTACAAAATGATTGTTGAAGTTTTTGGGAAAAGGAGCAGTGTTTTAAATCACACTTTTGTGGAATTGGAATCTCAGTCCCTTATTGTGAGAAATGATGGATTATATGGGTTGCTTTTTATAAAATAGAGGGGAAGATTATTTCAGAAAACACTATCAGGAAAAAGCAGACAAAATTCACAAAAAGGCAAAACAAAATGTATCTTGATATCATACCTTTTATTGAATTTGGTAGCTGAAAGGAGAAAAAAAATAGAAAGAAAACTAGATGTGAAATGTAAAAAAAAAAAAAAAAAAAAGACATCAATAAGTCTTTGATAAAACCCTGAAAGCTCTCTGAGTTTTCAGCTTAGAAAATCTTTAAAATATCCTTTGAGTTAAAACACATTGGCTGATCCTACTAGCATCAGTAGTTTTAATAAGACTATCCATTTTCAAATCTACTAGTAGTTCATTAGGTTTCCTACCGGTGTAGCTCAGCGGTTATGTTGCACTGTATTGAAATACTATATATATATATATATATATATATTCCATTCCAGCAGTTTGCATTTATTCCTGCATTTGCAAGGGTAGATACAGTTTCAGGATGGGAACTGGCTGGGTCTTTAGCCTATATAAAGACCTTCAGAGGAAAATCACTAAGTAGGAACTATCCTTTTAATTTTGTCACTTCTTGCAACTAGGGAACTCGAAGAGAAGCCTGAGCATAAAAGTTGCAAATAAGACTATGACAAAAGCCTTTAGATATTCATCTGACTTTCAATCAGTATGTGCTCTGTGGTCGTTGTCTTCTTAACTTAAGATACCTTTCATCTCTGTGAATTTTTATCTGAACCCTTATGAAAATGGAACAAAACATTAAAGGTTTTAAGTAACATTGTATTGTAAAAGTATTGTTTTAAGAGAATGTTAAATTTGATGAAAAAAGAAGTGGTTTTTTTGATTGAACAATTGAAATTTGATTAAATTTTACATAATTGTCACCAATAAGTGAAAAGTTCACCTTTTAAAGCTTTCTTATGTTTTGTAGTAGTCTCCCTACTCAAAAGAAAAATAAAACTATTAGAGACTTTTCATACTGTGGGATAATAGATATTCTCATGACAGGAAAAAATGTTGTATGACAAATAGAATAAGAGAGGAACAAAAGCACTATTGTGCTTAAAACTGTTGGATGAAGTTTAAAAGAAGACATTATTCCTAGACTATAAGTATTCAATAACGCCAAAGAATACATGTTCTGCACATGGATACATATATTTAATATAAATAACTTATTTTCTCTTCCACTTCTCAAAGACTATTTTTTAAAAAAATTGTTTAACCTTTATTTAATTCTCTGAAGTGTTTGACTATTTTCTGGTTTTGGTTTGTTTGGGTTTTTTTGTTTGTTTGGTTGGGTTTTTTTAAGAAGTGTGTGTGAAATTTAGCTCAAACGGAGGTTTTCTTGTTGATTCAATATCACTTCAATATACAAATTCCTATGCAGCGTGGTAGACAGTGGCATATGATCCAGAAGTACTCAATCCCATTAATCTCACTTGAAAGCCAGAGATAATTTCATACACAGATAAAAATGGCAGGCAATATAAACTATTAGAGTGATCTTATCAGAAATAGAGAATCTTGCATGGCATTTGGTTCCTCTATGCCCATTTTCTCATCCTTTTCAAAATAGCCACAGGAGACTCATACAGCAGCTGACCGCTGGACTCGTGAATTTCCAGTGGAGTCAGAAAACACATAGAAACCAGTGGAAAAATAAGCCAAAGGGAAGCTTCTGTTTGATTTTTCTGGATATTTATTATGTACAATTTTTATTTTTCCCAGGGAATTTCCCTTTGCAATGAAGGTGGCCAATCTGCTTGAAGTGCTCAGGTTTCCTTTTCCTTGTCTATGTAGATCTGACATCACGACAGCCCTGCGTGCTTTCAAAGAGACAGAAGGGGGTATCGACAAAAGAGGTCCAGCACATACATCCCCACTATGCTCCTGACTGACTTGTCAGGGGAGAATAAGATCCAAAAAAGTCTAGCAGAGGGAGGCGTCATAGAAGCGAGGAATGGAGTACGGCTTTAGGGGAATATCTTCAGAAATACGGAGCTCCTCCCGTGCCAGCCCATGGGTGCTATATCAGTAGTGATAGCACCATCATGTTAGGGGGGAAATGCAATTTGAGATTTTTGCTCTCTGCCTGGGGCCATGAGAGATGTCTGAAGAAATCTGTCTCCCCAAGCACTGCTGAATTTTATTTCTTTGTACTTTGTTTCCCGTCTTCTAGGATGACATCGGTTGCACCTCCTGGCTGGGCTGTCCTTCCTTTCCACAGTTAATATTTTGATGAGACTCAAAGCAAACACTCTGTTAGGTAATCACGCAGAAGAGGATGAGAGTGCCTTTGCCAGTACTGCACTTTTGGGGTGCTCTTCTCTTGGGCAGGCACTATGCTTAGAGAACCACTTTGGCTTCTAGCTCTTCTCCAGTTTTTTAACTCTTATATCAAATGCTGGATTTCCTGCACAACTGACCTATTGCTCTGTCCTAGGTTCCTCATTCAGCTTGTCTGAAACACACACAGTCTTCCTCTTCACTCTCCTTTGAAGTATACCCTTTTAATGTGAATGGCCTGCTTCGAGGGGGAGACTTAATTGCCTTTCTATTTTCACTCCTTTTTTCTGAAAAAGGGATAGCTTTCCCTTTGATTTTTTTTTTTTCTCCTGCCTTTGGATGCTTCAAGCAGCTCTGAGTGAGAACATTTGAAATGATGTATTGACATTTCATCAAGTTGCTTTGTAAAAACTGCATTGTCATTTGAGGTGTTCTCTTAATATTTCATATTTTAAGAAGTAATAAGTATGCAGGGAGAAGTAAGTAAAGAGGATCTGTGTGCACTGAGGTTGTGAAAGGTGGGACCGAAGGCAGAGGGGGATGACTTATCTGTGGAGAACGTTCTGGTGGCACAGAGCTAATGTAGAAGAGCAGCTCCCTGCTCCTTCCAGCTTTACACCCAGAAAAAACACAGGGGCTGTGTGGTCCCATCGCTCTGGGCAAGACAGGAGGTGACTTTCAGTGTGCATTCAGCAAGTAATGTCTGTAAATGACTGAACTGGTTTCCATCTGATTCTGAGCTGACTTGATTTTAGCCAGGATAAGATGTCACATAATTTTTCCTCTCCCTTATATAGGGAACCCAATGTGCCACTTCCCTGGACCTCATTATTTGGTCCATTCTATTTATGACGGCAGGGCTTTCGAGTCATTTGGTACAGGCAAACTGCTAACGTGAACAGTTAGTATTGCCGTTCCTGTGGAAAGTGGTGTCTGAAGATAGCAGCACTTTTTAAGTATCAGCAGCAGGAAAACATTTAAATTGCAAAGCACTTGGGTGGCTTTACACCGCCACTTATTTTACCACTGCTGCATTTCTGCTTTTTGTTGTGCTGGAGTGAATATGTTGGTAGAGATCTGCATATTCATATTATTTGAAGATAAACAGCCATACACTGTGGTCTGGTTCACAGTGTCATGTATTAAAGTTGGCTATACTTTTAGAGACAGGCGTGTTGGGGTTTTGTGTACATGTTACGAGAAGCTTGCAAAACAGCAGTAAAACTGAAGTGGTAGTATCTGCATATTTTTGTAGAAAACCTGGAATATCAGCTGCAGTGTTCAACTCAAAGCAAGCCTGTTCTGAGAATGGCTCCCTGGGGGACAGAAGAGGGGACAGGATTGACTTCGGCGTGATGGTTTGTTTGAGTATTGTCAGCAGGTCTCCCCCTATAACACGTTATTGTCCGGATAAGATTGGTTGAGATTAAATGTTTTCTTTGCAGGAATGGACATAAAACAATCTCGAGATCTGGAAGCGATCAGAAAACTCTACCTGCTCAAAACCTGACTTTTTTGGGAGTGGCTCTTGTTATTCCAAGGGGGGCAAGTGCGAGGGACAGTGGGCTAGCATGCAGTCTGAGCAGAGTCTCAAGTCCCCGTGCAGCTCGATTGCTGTACTGAGGACTTGAGTCATCGCTCTGATGGCAGGTACCGCTCTTGCATGCGATTCCCGCAGGCTGGGTCGTGGTGCCAGGCTGCCCTGACCATTGTAGTGGCTGTGATTTCATCTGTTTTTCAACAGACATCTTATTCTTCCTTTCTAAGCGTATAGGTGGAAGTAAATACAGAAGTGGACTAAACAGACACTATTTTCTTCTTGCCTTACATTATAGTGAAGACCCACTGAATACAATTTCTGTAGTGCTAGCCCTACAGCAAAGTGGTCAATTATTAAAATGTCAATTTAAACAGATATTCCTATGTAGACAGTGAAGTAAAATGAGGCAGTGATTTCTTTCACCTCCCATTAATCCAGGTATGACTTCTGAAGCTGAAGTCTGAGCATCTCATTTTGAAGATGCTGTTCTGTGCCCAAAGTCTGATTTCTACTGCTTAGATTATATTACCCGTCTTGGAGAACTACTAACTCAAGTATGAAGTAACACAATAGTCAGGTATTTGTGCCAACTATAATGATACTAGTCATTTTAAGCATAAATGACAGACTACTATGCTAAAATATTATGATTTTATATAGAGATACACATACGTCCCTACGTATAGGCTCATACTCTTATAAAGGCTCTAAAAATTAGAATGTGGATGTCTTAAAACTGCACATTTTCCATAGTGTACATTTGTGTGGTAAATGCTATGCTCTTACATTTTTAAAAGCTAACAAAATATTTTCCTGTTTGCAATATTTACTTTTTATGTGCTAGGAGCAGCTCAACAGGCTGAATCTCATCTTTCACTATTGCGTATTCAGTGAATTGGGTTTTATTTATTTATTTATTTATTTCCTGGAAAGTGGTAACAGTAATTTGCTGATTACTTTCTTAGCTATATATTCAGGGCCAATTAAAGACTATGTTCCAGTTTAAATATATTACTTTTTATTGGGGGAGAAGTTGTTTTTCTTTGTATATTTTTTAAATAAGACAATGTGGTTCTGTAACAACATCATCTTTTTTTTTTTGTCTTTTATCATAGTTCCTTTTCAGTTTTTATACATGTGTGTGTCAGGGAGGATTAGCTGTTATCTATTTGGTCTTTGTTATATTCACTGAGGAGTCCATGTTATTCCCTGAAACGAGCACGTGAAGACTTTTTCCAGAACTCGAACTCAACCTCCATATTTTTGTACACAAGTTTATGAATTTTCAAAATCTAAGCACTCTTCCTGACAAGAGCAAAGGTAGCCAACCCAAAACACTGGACTGAGCTCTCCTGACCGTTGTGATATTAAAATTGCAGTTTGGATTTTTGTTGTTCCAACCCACTGTTTCCAAGAGTGACTCTCTGGGATAAAGAGTAGTCTAAATTGGATTGGTTTAAGTCATCTTTCTCTGTAAAAGGTTTTATGCCTATTTCTTAAATTCACACATGCAAAATGCTGTTTGGAAAGCCCATATGTCTTTTTTTTTTCCATTAGCAAAGTTGACTACAACCCCCTCAGGGCTTCGTGCAAAAGATTGTCTTGGGGGACCTAGTCATATCAAAGCGGATGCAATATCAGCATTACTTTTTCAGGAGTATTAGATGTGTTTGTACTCAATAAATGCCAGACTTTTTCAATAGGGCAAACAAAAATACTTTGCAGAATAGAGAGATACACTGAGGAAATGGTGAGCAAATGTAAGTGGAGCCTCGGGTGCATGCCTGATCTTGAAAAAACTGTGCAATAAGATTCAGAATCAGTCTTCCCTCTAACTGATCCTTCCTCCCCACCCCTACTCCTTAAAATTGTAAATGAGGTGTCAAGGATCAGGTGTTGCCCCTCGCATGTGCCTTGTGCCAGGGGACCCAGGTCCCCACAGGCACCTCCTTTGCTGCTGGTGTTGGCAGCGGCTCCCTGCTGCCACAGAACCTGCATTTATTTATCTTCAGAGCTTCGGCGTGCAGGAGAGTACCCAGTGAAAGGACCTACGTTTGCTTTAAAAGGTTGGGGTTTTTTTCTTTTTTCTTTTCCTTTTGGAAAATCCCACTCCACCACAAAATTAAGTCATTATAAAGCACTTGCCTGTTATACATGACGTGCATCTGACAGATGACCAAGAACAAATAACAGAGGAATGGGTTGTGGTACTTTCTGGAATTAGCTTGTTTTATGCAATCACCTTGTCAACCTCCACCCTTTTTCCTGCTCCTGAAAGCTGATGGACATGCTGGCCAACATCAAGCAAATCTCTTGGGAGCAGCAAGTTCCAAAGGGATGCGGTTCCTGGAAATGGGTGCCACTCCGTGGAGCGTGTCACCAGCCCGTGGCACCTCTGTCTCGTAAGGGCATCTTCCTCCTCGAGGAGGAGGAGGAGGGAGGATGGGAGCAGAGCCTTCCTCGGGGAGGCTGGGAAGGGGGTTGTGCTGCGCACGGGAAGCAGGAGGGGACTGTTTCAGTGGCAGGTCATAGGGAGGGGGAGTCATAGGGCATTTTTTTGTTTGTTTGTTTATACTTACATTTCTCATGGAATAACTGTTTTGGTTTTTAATGATGTGTGAGGAAGGCTGCCAAAAAAGGAAAATGTTCATTTAAATTTTTAATGAAGCTGATTGTACCTCTTTTTCATTTAATTTCCATGAATATTCTACAGAATATGAAGGGAATATTCACTGGAGCAATAAATGCTATGCTAATTCTGTGAGACAAAAATGGGAAGTGAGTTTTGAATTCGTAATTGTGAGTATTCACAATGATAACCTATTTTATACTGTACCCATCCAAAAGCATGCTTCATTTGCATTGAAGACAGAGACTTGAGTGTGTTTCTAGACTTCAGGTTACGTGTACAGTGTCTGCAGAATTAGTGCATGAGCAGCGAATCTAAAACATGCTGAGCAAAACTACGCCTAACCAAAGTATTACAAAATTTAGAGGGGAAAAAAATAAAAAAAAAGTAATTGCTAAAGTCCAGACAAACAGTGAGCTGTCCTGATTCTATGAAAGCTTTCATTATTCTTGAACTAGTCCCAAACAGTGGAAAAATTATTAGGAACTGCAATTTGTTGATAGGTTTTTGGTTTTTCAACAAAATGTTTGTTCTTTACTAGGACAGTTCTTTCAGACATTACAGCTGTGGAATAATTGTTCCTTTCATCAGCAAGTCCAGCATAAGACCCATTATACAGGGCAAAATGGAGGGAAAAGGTACAGTCAAACAGTGGAACAGAATGAAAGAAATGTAAAGGCATCATACACTTAATCCCCAGACTTAACAGATTTAAAACAATGCTCCTGACCAAGCTCATACAAATTAGGTTTGAGCCTTTTTGAAAACAAGTTAGTATTGAGAATATTTTTTTATATAATAATATCGCATTATTTTCTCCATATACTTTATATAATCTTACCTAATGGGATCTGCTTGTAATAATTATGTTGTCCTTGTTTTTGTCAATAATTTTCTAGTTCTCCTTTCTAGGTAGTCGTACATCTCTTATAACTATCAGAGATAGGTCACTGCATCGCTTACCCCTTGGAGCTGTCTTACCGACTCACGTAAATTTATTTAAATGGCTAAGGAATAATGTTCCTAAGGCTCACTCTTTGTCAACCCATCCTGATTGTTGTTACTGACTCAAATATTCTGCTAGCGCGTTTTTTTTTTTTTAACACTTTTGGGCAAGGGGAGATTTTTGCATAAAATCTTGCAGTATTTGTTGTTGTCTTTAAATGTAACATGGAGTGTGACATAAAAAGTTTTGTGAGTTTGGTGCTGAGAGTTTGCCTCTGTCTGGCATTTTCCTGCTACTGCTAAACTTTCAATACATCTGCTGTACCTATTTGCATAACGTTGTTAACAAACAGTTATTTTTATAGTAGAGAACAGACCATTATCTTCAAATTGGCTGCTTTATAATATGTTCTTTTTGATTTTTTTCCTGAGCTTTTCTTTTTATGATTAAACAGAATTTTAATAATGCTAAATTTTGATGTATCTTCAGTGATTTTTTTTTTTAAAGCTATTTTAACATTAGTTAAGCCATTCAACAAAGTTTTTCCTCTGAGGCTTTTTCTGCCTGAGACGCCTCCTTCAGTACAGACAGGTATTTTGACACTGTATGTGTTAACATGGGCGCTTTTAATTTTAAATGTTTATTGCCTTTTATTCCAATTTAGTCTAAGTCTCTTACAAGCACCATACTTTAAAATGAATAGGCGCTCTGAAATCTGGAATAAGTGTCCAGAGAGGATCATTTCAGAATCTATTGCATATATCCATCTAAATGCATAGTTTGTTATACTTAAAAAAATTTCTTTTGTAGAAAGGAGAAAGCTGAGTATTTACATGTTGCAAGGTTTTATTTTAACGTCAATAAAATGTTAAGCTATCACCTATACGAGACCAACATATCAAAACTTCCACACTGAAACAGCTTGATTGTCTTTTTTCCTCCCTTTCAAAGAAAATGCAAATCGATAAATAGTATTTAATTATTTTATGTGTATAGCTAAGTTGATTTAGCACTTAATTTTATTCGATGTGTGTTCTGTGGCTGATGGGGTGGTTATAAGGCACAGTTGATTGATACACTCTCCTTTCACCTTTGGAGACCTCAGTTTAATCCTGGCATAGGTCACACTGGAAATTAGTTTCGATAGGCATGTTTTACTCTTTAATGTGTGTTTGTCCACATCATAAACCCATCGAGCAACATTATGCAGTTAACAGTCAATGTCGCAGACAAGCTGGTGACCAGATGAGTAGACAGGATTTTGATGAGTAATTTGTGTCCCTCAGCAGAATCGTGATTCAGAGCAGCAAAGCTCAGTTTCTCCTGAATTTCTGGTTCTGACTAGTCACTCTGTTACTTAGTTTTCATGGACAGCAAATGCACGTACTTGAAAAGCAGGGTTTCCCAGTTGCCTTCCTGAAACTCCTTATTGCAAGTTGTAAGGACCTAAGGACAGCTTTAGAAGGGGCATTTTGATATAATCGGGAAGCGTCCATTTGAAAACATCTATTGTGGATTATTTGATCTTTAAAATCACAGTGAGAAAATAAATCCAACCATAACATCAGCAGATGTTCTCAGAGGCGATGCTAATGTGTATTCCAGTGTTACTTGAGTTCCCCGGGCAGCCTGGTGACCCCATCCTGGGTTAAGCAAGAATCCCCGAGGTAGAACTCTGCACCGAATCCATGGCTCCACGACAGGAGCAATGCCTCTCTGTGACTCGAGTGCAGGTAAGAGCTTTATTATTTCACACGCTCTGTGTATGACTTCATCATGCACACCCCCTATTTCTCGTAAACTAACTGCATGCTGAGCAGCAAAAAGGAAAAGCTAAGTGGAAGCCGGTAGGGATCTGTCTGCAAGAGGCACTCGTGCCACTTACGCACGCAGGTGCAATAGCCTCATCAGATGCAGTACCTCTGCTTCACACTGAGCCTGCTTGCGTGAATAAGGTTTCCAGGATTAGTTGCTAGGCCTTTTATTTAGCTTTTCAAGGTATGGCTCTCTTTCTGACATGACCATAGTGTAATCACGGGGAATAATTTTGATGGATAGCAGAGGAGGAGAGAGAGAGATCCTCACTGAGCCCAGCTGATGCATATAGGGTCATTTATGTCTTGTCCATAAACACATGAAGTACAAGAAGAGACCCCTGGGAGGCCAGTGACACTAATGGAAAAGTTAAGTGTGAGACTGTACAGCTGGACTAGATGCCTTTTATTCAGAGTTGTTATTAATTTAGACAAAGCAATCTAGAGCTGTCAGGAGTGTAACCTCTGCGTTCACCTCTATAAATTATCATAGTCTCTATCACCTTAATAACAGGAATCCAGATCTGGGAGTTTGTCTTAGAGGTGAGTCTCAACCTACTAGGTTAACTTGTGATTTGAAAGGAAACAATTCATTATTGCTCTCTAATAAGTTTATTTTCAATATTGCCTTTTAATAAGTTTCTTTTTCACTTTGTTAGCAGCTGATCTTCTTGAAAGTGGTACAAGGTGAAGATGTGAGCCTACACCAAACGTAACCTGTTGAGTAACAGGCATTAGCCCTTTGTGTAACTAGACTATGTATGGCCATCAGAGGAAACATAGTCTAAGTTCCAAATATTCACACTGATTTTTGGTATTGTAAGGAAAGGTTAGCACTAGCAGTGCTGAATTTTTGTTCTTTCCAGTTACATACCAGCTGTACCATGTAATAGTTGCAACATTTTTTCTTAAAAAAGAGAGCATCCTTCACCGTGATGAGAATTGCAACCTGAAAAGACCATTCTGATTCAGTAGTCCCAACCGTCACCTCCCTGACCTCACAAAATAGACTTTTCAGCTTTTGTATATCACCTCCTGCCTTCTCTGTACCCTCTGCACTCTCATCACATCCCCCTCCACACTGACATTTGATTCATCGAGCTGGATTCTGACAGAGAAATCTCATGTTAGCCTCTCTTCTTGTGAGACTGACAAAACCTTTGTGATAGATAAGCTTTCTTCTGAAATTTGAAATACCTTAGTATATGTACCTGCTTTTTTTGTGATTCTGCACCTATTGGGTAGGGCAGAATGCAGCTTAAGAACCAGGGCATCTGTTGAATAATATTTTTAAGTCCTGCAATGGAGAAGCAGAAGTGATTTCATGTAATGTTAAACAACAGCTAGGTCTTTCCTTTTCCTTATCTAAGGAAACATAACTCATTCTGTGCCTGTGTCCCTAATTAGTAACACTTACAAGCCTTGACCTTTCAACAGAGAGATCAGCTCCGCTTCGTCTATACAAAATTGCGCCTATAATGTAGCTGTGCATAATAATAAAAACAATTTAAAATACATTAAAGCATTAAAAAAAAACCCACAAAAAACCAAAAGACCACTTAAAAGCTTAGACCCAGACTTTTCCACATTTATTCATGTTGAACAGTAATTTGCTCTGCTAATAGTCCCAGTGAGACTGTAGTGAGATACTATGCACTGCAAGTAAGGGAGGCAGAGCATTGCTTAATAAATAAGCAGTTGTGTCCTCCTGCTTTGTTCATTTATGGCCCAGTGACCTTTGTGTCCAGTGCATGATTTCTTCCCAGGACCAGCCTAGTTCTAACAGCCTTCTTCTGGCACTTTATATGTACACACACTCCTTTGACTTAATTTTTCTGATTATCTCTCATAACCTGAAAAAAAAAATATAGATGTTAAAGCACTAGCTGGAGTTTAATGCTTTTATCCAGACTGGTGTCACTGTCCGGAAAGACTGAAAAATCTTTATTTTCCATGTGAGAGTGTAGGCATGCTCACTCTTGTGGCAGATTTCTGGCAAGCTCTGTGAAATCAAGTCACTGATACCATGATCCCTCATGTACTTGGGAAAATACATTTCCAGCTTGTGGAAAAATTGGTCAGGCTTTGATATAGTTCTTTACTCTGTCTCCTTTGCTTCTGCGGCTTGTCTTACCTTTATTACCTGCCTAAAAAGCAAGGAGAAATAAGTTCTGTGTAAGAGTAAACCTTTTTTCTGAGTTCAGAAGTTTTCTTCTAAACTTCTGAGTTTTCTGACTTCTTATGCCCAGAGAGCGGTTGAGCTACCACAACCATATATTGCAAGGCCCCAGTTCCTTATTTCAGATGATGAAAGTGTCCTCTGCCTGAAATAATTTTAAAATTTAATAAACTCTTATTCAGAAACAGTAGTTTATTATATGTGGCTATCTGGCTCAGAAGGAAAAAAAGGCAGTCAGACTCCAGACCAGTGTGTTGTGTCTCAGCAGGTTCTGTGGTCTGAAGAAAACCAACACAATATGCAACTCCTGTCCTTCTGCACTAGTCAGAGTGCTTGTCCAGGGATTTCCATGGGCAATGTCTCTGCTTACTTTAAACTGAACTGCTCTCTTTGTATCAATCAGTGACCAATCAAATGATGAGTGCTTGCAGCTTATACTAAGAGAGCCGCTATTGGTAGTACCTTACATCTGACTTGTGCAAGTTCTCATATTCCCTTATTTTCGCTTAGTCTCATGGAGGAAATAATGGCTTTCAGTTTTATTCAGGGAAGAAACGACGGTAAGCCCTTGTGCCAGCTGAAATATGTTGGATTCCTTTTCTTAGTAGGATGAAGTTATGTTGAAATAATTTCATCACCTTGAAGGTTTTAGATGTTAGAGAAGAAAATTTCTGCTTTTAAAGGTGACTGTGGTCTACTGTGATGTGGCCTGGAGTAGCAGTCAGTTTGGTAGGCAGTTATGAGAGCGCTATCTTGAGTTTAATTTTGTCTGAGCTATTCTCTATCGCTCTCTCCAATAACTCTTCAAAGCTGATTTTTCAAGGTGAATAAGGGATAGGTATCATTTAACTGAATTGCAATTCAAGAGTAACAGCACCATATTTGATTGAGTTTTATTTCTGTGAAAAACATACAAGCAGACTGTGATCTACATAAGAAAGGTTGAACATTAATAAAGCACCTTTCCCCCTACATGCTCTCCAAAAACCTGAGATGATAGAGAAATCGGGTATGCAATATCAGAAGTGAGCATTGAACCAAACAAGCCCTTCGTCAGGAGTGCCTTCTTAGGTAAGTGTATTCTATACACGGCGGATTATCCTTTCATAGGCTTTTACCCCCAATATTCCTTTTTTATAACATTCGTGAAGATGAATATCACTCTCTTTGATCTAGTAAATATGGATGTTTCTCTTCAACTTCCCTCATTTTATTTCTAAAGAAATAATACGTTCTTTCAGTAACTTATTTTCTTTCAACCACTTAATAAGTGAAGTGATGTTGTTAGCCTCCAATTTAGAACATTTGTTTTTTTAATTCAACATAATTTTTTTTCAGATTTAAAGCATATGAAAAGAATAACGTGTTTACACGTACATACCAGACTTCTGGAGCTGTGACGAAAACAAGATTAAAGAAGAAATCATTGACAATGGAGTGCTTCAACAATTGAAGTGCTGACTCTTTTTGGTGGATATTAAAGTATCTTTATATAGCTGCCATTTTAGCAAAATTAGCTAAATTCCCTTCTATATTGTATTCTAAACTTCTATAGGTACAAATAGAGGAAAGTGCCCTCTTATTTAACAGTTTTCTGCATTTGTCTATTAATGTTTGATCTTTTGCTTTTACATGTACACCTTATACTTTTGTAAGTGCCTTTTCCCTCAGCCGTCATGCAAAACACTGTGTATTCTAGATGGCTGAGATCATATCAAACTCATCTCCATTAACAGCCACCAGTTCAACTCTTCCTCCCCCGCTGCTTGACCCAGGCTCCTTCTCAGCCTTCAGCTGTGGAAACAACTCAAAGGGAAACAGATAATGGTGGTAAACTGGGGTGTCATGGTTCTCTTTATGTATGGCCATTGTAATACAGATAGAGCAGGCCAACAATGACTCATCAGTAGCACCAAGCCTGCAATTTTGCTGTGTTTGCAATTTCAAAGAAGAAAAGCAGCTCACAATTACATGTATTAAACTTTCAGATGATGCAGAAATTATGATGTACATCATTTATATTATCAGTCAAACTATAGGGAGAGAACATCAGGTCTTTATGTGGCCCAGGTGCACATTTCTTATAATTTAATCAGCACAAGGCACCCTCATTTCACTAGAGAACTCTAATTCACGCTTTGAAAACCACACCATGCCCTCTGTCTTCCCCCCACTGCAGTCAGTAAATTACAACTAACGATTCATAACTGTTACCTGCATTTAATCTAGCGCCCTTTGCAGGGAGTTCAGCCAGCTCTGTTCTACCACCTGGTAACGTTATATAGAAGGCCATGAATTATCTTCATGGAGATTATGGATATCAAAAGGGACTGCTTTATTAAAAAAAAAACAAAAAAACCCAACCACAACAGCTAGTAATTTGGTTTAGGTAAACGCGTGTGGGAACTGCACTCACGCTGATCTCTGAGAACTATGTCCCTCAGCTCAGCAAAGATGCGTTGGTGATGGGAGCCAGCTCTTTCTTTCTTCTTTCCTCTTCGTTCTCATTGTCTGTCTTTCCTTTCTGCCCCCCTTGCCTTCCCTTCCCCGCTCTGTCACAGGCCAGGGAACAGAGTAACAGGCTGAGGAAACAGCTGTCCCCATGGGGGGAACTCACCTCGCCTCTTGGCTGGATCCTGCCAGCAAAGTCAAATTTGGAAACCCAGGAGAAGGTGGGGGCAGAGGGACGACTTGAGTTAATGCCCAGGGGAGTGGGAAGCATTTTCTGGGTGTAGAAATGTGGTGCAGGGTTGGGAAGATGTTTTGGGGGTGCGTGCTCATTTTTCGTACCTGCAACACGGCTCTCAGGAGCTTGCTGTCAGCACGGGTATGTGCTAATCCCTGCTGGCGATGGGGGATCCTTATGAGGGGTGCTAGGAGGGCGCGGAGGGCTGCGAGGTGCCCATGGATGAGGGGCCATCCATCAGAGCAGGGGGCTTGGGGAGAGCCCCAGGTCTGGCTTGTACCTCTCCCCTTGCACAAGTCCTGTGGGCCGCACCACCCTGGGAAGGTCCTTATGGCTGTGCTCTCTGAGAGCTGGAATGGCCACCTTTGTATTACCCAAAAAACATAATGAAGAAGTTAGGGATGCTGTTCTGAACTGTCCAGAGAGGGTCTGGATGCTCAGTTCTCATTAAAAACTGGAGAGAAAACAGGTGCCAAAATCCTGCCTTTGACATCATAAATCTGCCTGCACCAAAAAAAAGCAAGAGAGAGAGAGACCTGAGAAAGACAAATGTCTCTTCAGTTGACTGAGACTAGCTGATATCATGTCAGATTCAAAGAATTTAGTTTTCTCCCTGTCGTCTTACCTTTGCTTACTCCAAAATGAAGGGTGGGGAGAAAAAAACCCACCTAGGAAGTGTTACAGTTGTTTTGATGTTTTATATTTTGGAATTATATTCTTTTCTTCTATTTAATTATATTTAATTCTTAAAGGGAATTTACCCCCCCACACACACGCTATTCAACCAAAAAAAAATTAATTTTTTATATTGTTCTAGTGAAAACTATTTCTGCAGGACCTGCCGGTCTTTGTGTGGATTAACATAAACTAGGAGAAAATATTGAAAATTAAGAAATGTACTTTTTTCATCACCAAAAGAATATTTTCATATTCAAAGGGTGGGTGAAGAAAAGTTAGTCAAAGCTTAATGTCCACTTAAAAATATTTCCATGTTTTACTCATATGCATAATTCACAAGAGATGAGAAGTTAAAAAAACACACTAGAAATGAAGAAAACCATTAACAACAGTTCCTCCAGTTACTGACTATTTTTGTGTCTTGCTTTAAAGAGGCCTTCTCAAAGTTAAAAATGCTGTGGAGGTTAGAGAGGACCAGCATGCCTTATTTCTAAACAAAGGTCTGAGCCCTGTCATTTGTTAATCTAGGTAACTAGAGTAGTTTTTATGAAAGGAAAATAATTTCTCTTAAGAATTCATGATTCCTATTTGGCATATCTCTGATCATCTGAATTTTCGTAAATTTAGAAGGTATGACTTCTAAAGATGTCATAAGGGAACATCTATATTGGCTAGTACTTAGTGGTGTTCTTGTGATGAGCATGAGACCCTTGGATGGGGCTTTGAGCACCCTGGTCTAGTGGAGGTTGGAACTAGATGATCTTTGAGGTCCCTTCCAACCCAAACCATTCTATGATTCTAAGATTCTATGAAGTAGGCATCATAAATCCAAACTAAATCCAACTATTTAACTGTATTAATAAAAGTTCATCCATGTGATTGTAGGGAAGTGTTTGATATTGTCATTCATTGCCCATGACGTCCTGAGGTATTTAGGTGTTTTTCAGGTTCAGTTTTATAGATTTTTTTTCAGTGTCATCACAGCTAAAGATTAACAGGGCTCCCAGCACATGAATGGGGTCACTTGCTCTTTGAGTTTCAGTTAACACTAGAATAAATTAGTCCAGATCTTCTTTCCAGAAAGGATCCAAAGTGTGTTTGAAAAATAACTTGATGACACAGCTTCACGTTGCCCATAGCTGCAATTCAAATCTCCTGACTGATTTTTAAACATTGCAGAGGAGAGAAGGGGTCACCAGATGAGGACCTGTGTAGCACATCTGCAGGTTGCTGTGCATCAGTATCACGTATCCCAGCTAAAGGTAAACCTGATGTTTTTTCCTTTGATCTGTCGGTATTCTTGGTGGTGTTGAGGTTATCCATGTTTCAGCTAGGTTATCTATATTTCAGCTTAATACAGAATGACTGAACTGTGCTTTTTTCCTTTGTATGTATGGGGTTTTTTATTCATTGGTAGTCTTTCCGTAGTGGAAAGTCTATTGCTACAGTAGCAGTGGGGTCCAGTATTTTGCAACTTGAACTCCGCTAGTACAGGCTATGGATTTTGCTCAATATTTATGGGATACACAATTTGTATTGTCTGAGATTTTTGTATGAGTGGTGAATGCTTAAACTTTCAAGTGGGTTCAAGTCCACAAGAGTTGCCAGTGCCATAGAAAGATGAAAAGTTTCTATGAGCCATTCTTCCCTTAGCTTCTTTACTGAAATACTTCCACTTACTTATTTTAGAAGGACCACATATTCCCCCAGACAATTTCTTGGCTTTCCTGTTCTTGTCAGTGCCAGATACCAGTGCCAGTGATTCTTCTCCCGCCTATTGTGGTTACAGTATTTCTTCTATAGAAATTGTCTGGAGGCCACAGGCTAATTTTACTAAAGTTAGTAGATGGGAATTACATGGCATTGACTCCTGGGCTCTCTCCGTCTGTTTCAGATTATAACTATTGACCTAGAGGTGAAAGGCTCTATATCCCATTACCAATTCCCTGAGTCATATGGTTCCTTATAACAGCGCTTTAAGCAGATGATGCAGGATGCTAATATTCAATAGCGTCTGTACTAATAACGCTTACTCAAATTTATTGGCAAAGTTACCTGCCAGGTTTTGCTTTCTGAGCAACACATAAATATCTGTGTGTAGCTGCACTCATTAACTCCTCGTGAAATCCTCAAGTTCTTATGCATCTACACTTTTTGCTGAAGACAAATACCTTAAATGAGAGTTAAAGACAGGAAAGATCTATATTTGTTTTAAAATTCTGGTTTACTATTATTCACAGTTAATATACTGGATATAATAAAAGCCTTAAATTCAGAAAATCCCCTGGTATCACACTTTCCTATTTTGAACGCCAGTGTAGTCCTTTTCATTTGTGATTGGGACTTAACATGCTTTCTCATTACTGCTATCTTAAAAGCTACACATCTTTTTGTTTCAGTCCTATTGTTTAGTGTGTATGTCTGAATAGAGAAGAACCAAGATAAAAAGGAGTGAGAGTTAGGGAGGCTAACCCTTCTTGCTATCCAAGAGCAATATTTCATTTGTTTTTTCTTTTTTTTTTTTTTCCCTGACCACTTACACCATTACTTTAAGCAACAGATGTTGCGTCCCATCCTGTATGTGTTATCATCTGACCAGGTTTTGGTTGCCGCATACAACACAAATGAAGCTGCTAGACATCTCTAAAATTATACTAGTTTTCTCTGTTTTTACATAAGAATTGTGTGATCAGATTTGTTGAAGACAGTCAAAGCACTCGGCTTTGGTATGGAAGAACTTGTTTTCTTGCTTGAATATAATTTAATCACTATGGTCTGATTATTTTTTTTTTCCCCTCACTTACTCTAGAATACCTCCACTTAAAAGTGCTGCATCATCAAAAAGTTAGGGTCAAATAAATCTTTTTGGCCCATACACACAAAATTTATTTGTGTAAATCCCAGATGATCTTTTGTAGAGTTATTCTGATATAAGTGTATAGAAAACACAGTTTTGCACAGTAAGCACTATAACTTAGAGTGATCAACTTCTGATTCATGTTGAACTTGTTCTTTTAATAAGAAGTAAACTCCGCAAAGCAAACTGGCTCCAGACACGCTTAAACTGTTCAGTTTTTTTCATGTACTTCAAAGTAGTGTGTGTATTTTACATATAAAATTCTTAAATTACCACCATTCCTCAGGCCTCTATGAACTAGTTATTTTGTGCACTGTCGTGTGGCTGTACTGGTTTTGGGGAGGTTTTTTGGTGGGGTGGTGGTTTTTTTGTTTTTTTTTTGTTTTTTTTTTGTTCTTGTTTGTGCAGTGGTAAAATTGTCATAGATTGGCAGTGCCACAAAGAAATAGCTTTTTGACATCATCCTCAGTACAGTTGGCTAACAATGAATTATACATTTTAAAAAGTAATTTTGAAGCACTGGAAAAAATATGTGAAGGTACATAAGACCTGTAAGCAAGTTTCTACTGAGCTACATATTTAGCACACCTATGCTTAATAGTAAGAAACGAGACACTGATAACAATTGAAAAATGAATCACAGTGGATTATGAAAGACACTATCAGTATAAAACTACAAACAGGAAAATGTGATCTAGTTTTCCCAGCACTTTGAAAATTGTGAACTTTCAAAATGCGTCTGACTAATTTCTTCTCTGACACTATGCATATGGAAATGAAAAGACAATCTACTTCTTGGTATCTCTTTATGTATTACTACAAAACAAATGTGTATCAGATGCGCAGATGTTGACTAAAGTGGGCTGTTTTATTTGGTATGTCAACAAGAAAATTGCTTAAGTGAGGATAAGACAAGATTTGGAGAAGGGATGAGTTGCAGATACTGTATCAAATGTGGCAGCAGAGAAAAAGTTAAATAATGAGTACATACTGAAAAGGGGAAGCATAGATTAAAAGAAGTTAAAGCTAAGAAGCCTAAATAAGAGGAGAATACAATACAGTGAAACAGCTGATTCAGAGAAACATTTCTGGCAATACTTACAAAAAAATCTTGGCTAATAGGAAAACGAGTGTAATATGTCTGCTTTTATATTGAAATATAGCAAAAAAGAATATGAGAGCAAAAGGAGTCTTTTTGGACAGCTTTTCTCTGAAAATCATCACCAAAGAATATCTATACCATTCATTGCACATCAAAATCAGAAACAGAATTCTTATTTTTGAGTACATTTTTTCTTCCTGTCCTTCTAGACACCCTGAAGCTTGTGCATGGAAATCACAAAATGTTTAGAAAAAACAGTTTGGAAACTCTCGGTTAAGAATGGCCAGGGTTTCAAGTAAGATGTCTGTTGCCAAATGAGAAATGGTAAAGTGGGGGGGGCGGGGGGGGAAGGTAATCTGAAGCTTTCAAAGCTTTCATAGGTTTCATTGTCATTAGCAATGTTAACTGCAAAGTGGAGCAGTCTGGAAGGAAGTGGGCAGATTAAATATAGCTAAGTCTGCCATATTTCCATCTGTCTTTATGTATCCAAAACAGAAAAGAGCCACCTGCTAATCAGAAGCGACACATCTCATTTATGAATGCAATTAGTCTTTTTTAGTTAATCGTCTTAATTAGGTCTGAAATCTTTAAACATATGGGAAAACAGCAGAAGATCAAAAGATAATAGTTCTACAAATGAAAGTAGTAAAAATATGATGAGTAATCAAGTGAGTTCAGGGCAAAATCATGAAAATTGCAGCATAAACAAGATTGTGGTAAAAATAATGATTAAAAACCCCAACCAACCTAAACAAAACCTCATCTAAACAAAACATATGATAAAAATGGAAGAGGGAGAATACCAGTAAAAACTATCTCCCCAGTGCCTTAGTACCTTTCCAGCCTCCAAAAATCCCACGCTATAAACACAGACTGCAGAAAAGGCAAACAAAACCAGCTTAGTTCACTATATTTAAATATGTTGCTTAATTGCACAGACCTTCTTCATCTAGGCATCAGCTGGTTCTTTTTGGATTACATGCTTTGCTTCTTCAGTTACTTTCATATAAAAACCCTACATGACTAGGTTATTTACAAGCCAAACATTGCCATTCGAGGCAATAAGTGAGTTTCTAGATTTTTCTCAAGATTTTTGCTGGTTCTTTTTGTTTCTTGTTTTTGTCGATACAACTATGAGCACGGTAAAATGCATCCATGGGATCTGTACAAAACCCGGCGTTGTGGTTCTGTGAAAGCTTTCACTGAGGAGCAGAGCACCCCGACACTTTGCAGGCTGCCTTTGGAAGCATAGAATTGCAGTAGGTACAGGACTGGATTTATTTGCCAGCACCACTTTTGATCTTTTCTCCTGGCCAGTTGTTAGTTGGAAACAGTTTTGGTTTAGCTTTGGTCGATCAGATTCTTAGGCTTTTGGGGCAAAATTCATGCTTTCAGTAACTTCAGTGAAGTCACTGGACAAGACCTGATTCTTTAGGGGTTTTACATCACTGTGATGTATCCATCTAAGAGTTCAATTCAGCCCTTATTTTCCCTTTAATTTCCCTGGCAGCATTCATCCTTTCTTTCTGCAAATCTGCACTTCCAGGGTGAAAGCCTCCCAGGGCCGAGAACTAGAGGACACGCTCCAAGTGTCTGATACTTTGGGGTGCACTGCAAGCAAGAGGCTGCATTCGTGCGCAGACTGAGGCGTACGGCTGCACTGGTGGGCAGGGGACAGTGCCCAGCCCCACGGCCTCCGCAGCACCAGCAGCCCACGCGCACGGAGGTGCTGCAGCACTGAAACGTGGGCTCACCCACCCAGCCAGGGAGATTTACTTGAGCAGCTTGTCAGAGGCAGCCGAGTCACAGATAACTAGCGTATCCGGGAGGTCTGTGGTACGTCCCTGGCTTCCCTCTGCGGTGACATCGCCACGGATAAGCTGTGTTAGCGTCTTGGCTGCTGGTGTTGCAGAGGGCCCCCTTAACGTCAACCCTAGGAAGACAAGCTGGAAGGCCAGTGTGCAGCTTGCTGCTCTGGGCTTGTTGGCTGCATCGGTACGAAGTGTGCCGCATGCTCTTTCTGAAGAAATACTGCTTCGTGCAGCAGAGCAATAGCGTCTTTTGCAGGTTGGTTTGGTACAAATGTGTTCCTATAGCTGAGTTCAGGATGTGTCTGGTCATGTACAAGTCCCATTTTACAATGTGTACGTGCAATCTAGTTTTCTTACGAAAGAGAGCAAACGGGTAGGCTGCAAGACATACCTGGAGTGTCAGGGAATGATAGAAAGATTGGTTTTTAACATGAAACAGACTTTTGGGATAAAGATGAGGAAGAGTGAGTTTTAATTAAAAATTCTCTCAGCTTATCTTCTCACTCAAGGGAACATGATTTTTCAACCATTAAAAGCAACTGGAGCATTGCAGTCCTTTTTTTGGATGGAGAAATAGGTCCTAATAGAGCAAGGCTTATACTGTGCAATTCAGAATAATTCAAATGTGCCCCAGTTGCTCTCCATGTGTTACAATACTGTGTACAGGATGCAGTTTCTCCTCCCCGACATGCTTTCAGCAGTGGGATGCGTGGGATGGCTAGACAGGGAGGGCGTCTACATAGCCCACCTTTTCCAAAATGGCCTGGATAACAGCAGGTAAGATAGGGAAGTGTAAGCTGTGCGTGCGTGTCGTGTCAAACACCCAGGGTGCTAAAGAGGTGACCGTCAGCTGGATTGAACAGTAAGCAGGGAATTGTAAGAAAACTTCAGAAAAAGGAGTCAGCTTGAAAAGGAGAGACAAAGCCTGGATGTCTGTGAGCACAAATTAACATTTTCTAAGTGCCCAGGGAGGCGATTCACCTGCTCTGTCATTGGTATTGATTCTGAACATATAGATCACAGATTTACAGTTATTTATAAGTTGTTAATAAATTGATAAACTGATGTAAACTACGTGAATCCAGCAGGTTTTTTTTCCCCTGTGATGCTGGTGAACAAGAGCAGACTGTTGTGAGAGAATGGAAAATGAAAAGACTGAACTGCAGAGAACATTTCGCTCTTTTACAGCGTTGACTGTGGTGTTGCTCAGAGATATTATAGCTCCTCCATGTGTTTTTTGCCTTAAAGAGTATGTGGGTCATACCGATATTGTTGCTTTGCTTTGTAGTTACAAGAAAAAAGGTATACTTTAGGGCCTATATGAGACAACAAATTAACTTTTTTCCCTCCTCTGTATAATATTTATTATGTAATGGATGAAAGGTAAAAAAGACAGATAAATAATCCCACAACTCTATCCTTTACTTCAATTACTGAAGAAAAAAAGAAAAAGAGCAGGTGTTTGAAAAACCCTGTCATATAAGATTTCCACTGTCTTTGGAAAGCAAGAACATTGAATTGAATCTACAATTGCTGGTTTCCTCTAGAAAGAGTAACACTGACCTTCCTCTAATCCTTTTGACCTGCTATTGTAAGGCTGCTTATAAACAGAAATAGAAACCACATGCTGTCAGTTAGAGCATCCTTAATTTCTCATCCCAAGTAAAATAAAGCTATATACTCCGTGAAAGAGCTCATAATTTTTTTCCTTTCTTGCAGCTGAGAAGGAGCATAATAGAAAGTGACACTGAAACTCACAGGTGGGTAAAAGTTGTGGCAACATCTTTTAGAGCTGAAAAATATCCATCCAAAAGATAAAAGTCTGTGGGTTTTTGGGGTTTTTTTGTTTTTTTTTTTTTTTGGGGGGGGGGGGTTGTTTTGGATTTTGTGTATGTGTGTGAGTGCTCCTACAAACAGCTTCTCGCTTATTTGTAAGTGGACAATTTCCCAAGTAGGTAATTCCTGAGTCTATCACAAAATACTGAACAACCCTTTATCACATTCCTGGTGACACTTGATAACACCAACATTTTTCTACTTGCTCCCCAGTGTGCCAGAGAGACTGCTGGTGGCACGCATGGGGTGAGGCACGCCTGCCTTTGGGGATGGAGGAGCAGTGCAGTTTTAGTGTGAACAGAGGAACCCAGTTCACCTCTTGATCATCCCCATGTATCCCATCATGGTTCACTGTGTGATTTTAGTGTATGTGAACTGGATTCCTTCAATGGGAAAATAAACTGCTCCAGGTGTTTGCTGGAGAGGAGAATGTGTCTGAACCAGCAGCTCTTTTTGGGCCATCTCTGAGCCGTGTGCGCAGTGGGGATGTTCAGTCAGGCGATGGGACCGACCATATGCCAAAGCATAACCGCCAGAATGCCTGCAGCATAGATGTGAGGACCTCAGAAACATTTGTTTCCACAAGAAAATCTTTCCCTTTTATGCTGACAGTGGTCAAAGTAAATTCCAGCTTGTATAGCTGGGTATCCTCATAAATTACTCTGTTACATACGTAAATATCAACAAGAAAAAAGAGAATGATTTAATAGGAAAGCAATTTTTAAAGAAGTCCTGATTGCTTTAGATGTCTTGAAAGATACTGTCCAAGTAGGACCACCAAAATCAGAATTCAAGTTGCACATATTCATAACTACTCCGTTAGAAGGGCTCATGTGCCTCAAACCCCTAGAAGATAACCTGATTCCAGAAAAAACAACAAGAACGACAACAAAGTTGTGACTATTGCTTTTTAAGAGCTAATTGGTATTGTTGCCAGTTTATTAACCTTTTTAGTCCTTTAGCTAGTTATAACTGTCACTGTGCCTGGGGTCCTTATTATTGCATATATGTTAAGGAAGTTATGTAAGTTAAAGAATGGGTTGCACAAACATCTCTCAGGATTGGGTTAGGTATTAATGATCCTGCTGCTGGGTTGGGGGCTGCACTAAATCACCTTTATTGATCCTTTAGGGCTCTCTCTTTTTTTTTTTTTTTTTTTATTATTCCATATCTTCTTGTTAGTGATTCATGGTAAGATATTGTCTGGTATGCTGTGTATCAGGTAGCTTGGATGATGGATTACCATCCCAAATCTCAAGCAATTCGAGTGATGGATTTTCATCCCACGACAAGTCAGGACCAATTGCTCTAGGGGTCAGAATAGAACTGATGCTGCAGCCGTACTTTGGAACAGCACAGAGATTATGTGAAACCTTATGTTTCCATGAAGTTCCTCATTAGCCCCAAAGTTCCTCGTTTGTGGTAAATAAATGTGCCTGGATACTTAAGTGTTTCTACCATCGCAATATTTGAGTGTTTAAAAAATAGCAATGAAAATTAGATATGACTGCATTTTTTTCTAAGTTACTTTAGAAGCCTGTGGATATTCAAGGGGGATCAGTCTTTATTTCTTTTTCAGGGAAATGGAGTGACAGAAAATGGCAACTGATCAGAAATCCCATTGCTTGTAGGAATGGTTTTGGTTATGAGGCTGAGTTGTATGAGAAAATACATCTCAACTCTGAGATCAGGTTTCTCCGGAAAGGAAAGTAAAAACAGTTAGCTGTTTATAGCAAGACCTCTGCCACGGATGCTTGGCATTTCAGACGTTCAAGCCATACAGAGCAGATTCAGGTGCAAACTCGTGTCTCTGTGTGCTGGTCCTGCTGGAGAATCGGGATTGGGTTTCCCATACCTCAAGCTCAGTACGTGTCGCTCAGTGCTTCCACCTGCTCACATCTGGGTCCCTCCTGCTCCTGCTGCTGCTGCTGCTCCACCTCATATAACTATTTCATTGCATTGGAGGCTGACTCCGTAATCCATCCACCTCATATGTAAAAGCGTTGCTCCGAAGAGTGTGTACGTTTGTTTATATAAAGTGAAAGGCTGTCACTAAAAAAGACTAAAACATCCCCTACTGCTAAAAAATGGCCTAGGGAAAATATTTGGGGAGTTCCTGGTTTGTGTAATTCCCACAAGACACCTTTTGTTTAGACAAATTCCATATTAAAAACAAATTGCAAACCATTGTGAATTTTTCAACTGAAAATGTAAATACAATATTTGTATATTTTGTTCTTCTTCAGGTTGTGCTTTAAAGTTGTGAGAAGCTATTGGTTTGGGGAAGAAATCTCTACCAAGGTCATTCTATTTGCTGCATAACTTGCATTTGTTCACTTACATCAGGAGGACCCTGCAGTGCACAGCAGTACCTTGAGATGACAATTATTCTGATTTGGAATTTTGTGTACAATAATTAAACAGTCAGGTACCAGCAAACATGTGTTACCCTGAGATAACACACTCCGTGGAAGTATCATGAGGCGAAAGGTGAAATTAGTGCCTCCAATGACCTGGGAAACACATTATCTCACCAATGCACAAGCTTGAGGGTGTATTCTTACCGTATACCAACTATTAGCATTATTAGTTGCATCATGATTGATTGCACCATGTAAAACATATGTTTAAAACATGTTCACCGTTGTGCATCATGTGATAATTATGTCTGACTCTGAAGGACCAATATATCAGGTGTGAGTTGATAGGAGTGTGAAGTATTGGTGTTTAGGGGTTTTTTTTGGTGGGGTTTTTTGGGTGGATTTTTTTGTTGGTGTTTTTTTGTTGGTGGTGGTTTTCTTTTTTCCCACTGGGATATTGTGTTGGGTTTGCGTGGCAAGGTTTTGGTAGCGGGGGGGTGGGTTACAGGGGTGGCTTCTGTGAGAAGCTGCTAGAAGCTCCCCCTGTGTCTGACAGAGCCAATGCCAGCCGGCTCTAAGATGGACCCGCCCCTGGCCAAGGCCAAGCCCATCAGCGCCTCTGTGATAACATATTTAAGAAGGAAAAAAACAGGGAGAGCTTTTGCAGCTGGAGAGAGGAGTGAGAAGATGGGAGAAACTCTGCAGACACCCAGGTCAGTGCAGATGGAGGGGCAGGAGGTGCTCCAGGTGCCGGAGCAGAGATCCCCCTGCAGCCCGTGGTGAAGGCCATGGTGAAGCAGGCTGTCCCCCTGCAGCCCATGGAGGAAGGATGAGGGGGTGTAGAGATTCCACCTGCAGCCTGTGGAGGACCCCACGCCGGAGCAGGTGGAGGCACCTGAAGGAGGCTGTGGCCTGCGGGAAACCCGCGCTGGAGCAAGTTCCTGGCAGGACCTGTGGCCCCGTGGAGAGAGGAGCCCAGGCTGGAGCAGGTTTGCTGGCAGGACTTGTGACCTCATGGGGGACCCACGCTGGAGCAGTCTGCTCCTGAAGGTCTGCACCCCATGGAAGAGACCACGCTGGAGCAGTTTGTGAAGGACTGTAGCCTGTGGGAAGGACTCACGTTGGAGAAGTTCGTGAAGGACTGTCTCCTGTGAGAGGGACCCCATGCTGGAGCAGGGGAACGATGAGAGGAGTCCTCCCCCTGAGGATGAAGAAGCGGCAGAAACAACATGTGATGAACTGACCGTAACCCCCATTCCCCGTCCCCCTGTGCCGCTGAGTGGGGAGGAGGTTGAAGCCGGGAGTGAAGTTGAGCCCGGGAAGATGGGAGGGGTGGGGGGAGGTGTTTTAAGAGTTGATTTTATTTTCTCACTCCTCTACTCTGTTTTGTTTAGTAATAAATTAGATGAATTCCCTCTCTAAGTTCAGTCTGGTTTGCTTGTGACGATAATTAGTGAGTGATCTCTCCCTGTCCTTATCTCGACCCACAAGCGTTTCGTTATACCTTTTCTCCCCTGTCTAGTGAATGAGGGGAGTGAGAGAGCGGCTCTGGTGGGCGCCTGGCCCCCAGCCAGGGACAACCCACCACAGATATGGAAGACTGGCAAAAGTTTATCTTGAAAGGGACTTCTGCATCAGAGACCCACAGCTTCCACAGAACCTGCATCCATAGTGCAGTGGAGAGAGTACTCACACATTACAGCTAAAGTGGAGTGTTCACAACTGCTGCGTATTACGGCTGTGTAAAGCTTTCTTACGAATATATGTGTGCGTCTGCGTGTATTCATGCCCAGAGTGATATTCGCAGTGTTTATTTTTAACCTGCACTTATTTTTGTCCCCCCTTCCCGTGCCTGGCACTGTCAGTTGTTTCATTTTTCAGGTGACTGACAGGAAACATTTTTTCCACCAGCGAAGAGCCTGGCACTGTCCCTGGGACACGGGTCGGATGGATAACGCAGCCCTGGCAGACAAAGGGCTTTGTGCTGCTTGCTCCTTCTCACAGCCCTGCAGCGAGGCACCACATCAGACAGCAGAGAAGGTCTATCTTTAATCTGAGCTACTCGGGAAATCAAAGGAGGTGGATTAAAACAAGAGTGGTGACTGATTCCTGTAGGAGATCACTTTCCTGTTCCATTTGATCTAATGAACAGGATAATCAAAGCAAGGTTCGAAACCCCCTGTACCTTTTTCTCCGAGGATTTTTGTGATGTCGGTTCACAAGGCATTGTAATAATTGAACACACGTGTGATAATGATTTAAAAAATAGTTTCCTTTTTTACCCTAGAATAATTTACATATAGCTGCTCTGGCAAGGTGCCTGTCTTATGAGTCATCAGGCTTGTAGTTAAACATGTTAAACCTTATTACACCTGCAGCTGTTTGTTTCCTTGCCTCTTGGTGTCTGTTGGTCTGTGCTAAAAATAGTTACAGTGCCTACATGAGGACTTTATTTGAGAGATATGGTGGGACGTTGCTTTTTAAGTTCAAATCCAATAATGAAGCAGAAATCTGGTTCATGCCTAAAGAGAAGAGCATTAGAAGGAAGACAGGCGCTGTGGAAAAGAGGTACTAGGTTTGGCTGGGCTGTAAGGTAACAGCCTGCTGGCTCCTAGCGATTGCTCTTTCCTTTTAAAACTGGTGTGCTGCCAGGGCTGCGCTGGTTTCTCCGGAAGGGCACGAGCGAGGAGCTACCCACGTCCTGCAGGCATGCTGTGCCCAAGCGTGCTCGGCAGGCCAGTCACCCCCGGGCCTTCCCTGTTGGCTCCACGTCAAGGTCTCCCTTCGTGCGTCCTCGCTCAGCGCCGCGGGACGCAGCCCTGCAGGAGTGTGGCCCACGAGCCGCCTCCTGCTGCGTTTGCTGCAGTGTCCCGGGGGAACCCCGTGGAAGCGTTTCCTGGGCTGGCACTAATGTCGTGAGCCCGGGTCACCCCGCCAGCTCTCGCCGTAGCCGGTACCACGAGAAAGCACAAGTAGTGCTTGCCGGTGAAAGGGGGGGCGCATTATGTCCTTTACTGGCAATACCTCCCATATAAGTGAAATGTGCTACTCTAATGTGTTCTGGACAACTTGGTGATTTTTTTTTTTTTTCTGTCGTTTCTTTTTCTTTTTTACAATGAGGTTAAGGTGGCAGTGCAGGCTCTCAGCTAATTCTGTGCTGGCTTTCTTTGCACTTCAGTTGAATCCACATGGGATGGTGATATTCAGCTCTGCATTACTGCTATTTCTCACTTTAATGACCCTGGTAAATCTTTAATGATTGCCATCACTGTCAGAAGGGCACAAAGGGCCCTCGTCTGTCTTGATGCAACCTAAGAAAATATGCTCACACATGTCAATTAAAATAATGGCATTGGTGGTAGGTCACTTGTATTTTTATGGGTACCCACCTCTTCTTGCAAAAAGCAGCATAGAAATTCCACTCATAATCATTATATTCACTAAAAGAAAAAGTAAATGTAGATGTCTTAGGCTTTGTTTTGTTCAAGTAGGGCAGCACATTCCAGACAAAATGAATTGGGACAAGCACTTCACAGAAATGGGCCTGAACATTTCAGTAAGCCAGAGTTCCAAAGATATAAGCTGTTATTTTAAATTAAGTATTCTGAAGTGTGAAATTTTCATCCTGTAATACTTGCTTGAAAATCTGTGTTAGAGAAATTCATTTAACATTAGAACCAAGTTTTTTCCACCACTTAAACATTGTTTCATCATGAGTGATTTCTGTATTGCAGTATAGCCTTTAAGACATAATTCTCTCAAATTATGGGGTATGTTAGCAGCCTCTGTGAGCTAGGAGCTGCATATACAGATCTCCTGTTTTCATTAACAGCAGTTGCCTGCCTAAGTCACTGAGCAGCACAGAGAAAATGTAGCCCCGTGGGTCAGTATCAATGGATTCAATGAGGTCTTCACCCTCTAAAAATGTCATTAGTGGGAGTAATAGCTGGCTGTGGGCCCTAGCGCTGGCTACAGCTGCAGCAAGCCGGCTCTCTGGAGAGCAGAAGTCTGACACAGAGGTGCTCAAGCTTGTTTGGGGAAACTCCCATCCATCAGTCACTGCTGGCCCACTGTGTGGGGTCTTAAGAAGTCTGTAAACCTTTTGGAGACTTAGACTTTCAGCCTAAAATTAGGCTCAGCTCAGTGAACCATGGGCTGTATTTGGTAAGGGGAGAGCGATGTCTACCACTCTTCTTCCTCCCGCTTGTCCTGTATCACCAGCTCACCTGAATGTAAAGATAGACCCTGACCCATTGCCACCTACCTCCACCCCCCTCAAAATTAAATTTTCATGCTAAGCCAACCTAGGTCTTGGGGGGGTGGTTCACTGCCCACCAGGATGTACCCCCATATAGGTTTGCATGCCTGGTTCATTTGCAAGGCTGAGCACCCAGTTGGCAGGCTGATCTACAGGCTTTCATCAAAGACTGTGGGAAGGTTTGTACGGTCACTTCTAAAGCAGGGACCTAGTCGTACTTCTGCTTAGAGGTGATGGAGTGTGGGGTCAGGTTAGTCCATTTTCCAGGTTAAAAAGTTGGAGTTGGGTATTTTTTTCCTTATCATAATGTATTCAACTGCACATTACAATCTAAATTTTTCTGGAAGATGCTTTCTACAGAATTTTCAAGATACTGTGGCTCTAATCCTGAACAATAAAATGTGATTTTATCTTAAGAACTCACCTTCACGTGCTGCATCTCAAACTAGAGAAAACTTGAGAACACTTTTGCTGTATGTGGCAGTTAGTATTTTAATCCATACAACATCCTGGGTATGAGTGTAGGGAAGGGTGGATGACCCAGGAAAACACTGTAATCTTAATCTTATTAAAAAATAATATAAAAATATTCAAGCATTAATATTGGATACTCTAGATCATTATTTTATCCATAAAGCATATATTCATAGCAGATTTTTATTACACTTCTGTGTTCACCTTACTTTGTAGTCTCTTTTGATTTTGTTTTTTTTCCTGTAGTTATTTTCCACTTCTCAGTCATTTGATCTATGTTTTCCTTTAGACCTCTGCCTCTTTGTGTAGATTACTAGAAAGGAGTTCAATTACAATTTTGTCTCTGATGTGGATATTTCTTTAGTGAAGGTTGTACAAAGACATGTCCTTCCTTAGGCTCCATTTCAAACAGGGCTTCAAATGCAAACTTTAAAAAACCCCAACCAATCTGAGTAGTGCAAGACATGCTTCATTTCAGCTTTCATGAATATGTGCTTGATAGAATGTCACAGGAAATGTTTCACAATCTGCAGTGCGATGCGATTTGAGTAGTCCCAGGTCTGCTAATTTTCTACGTGTGGATTTTATGTATGGCTCCTTAAAAAAAAATAAAAAATAGTAGGATCTTGGAGAATGTCTGATAGCATTGGATTCAGTTGCAATTTTAGGATGCAAAATTCCTCTGTTAAAGATGCATTTTTTGCTTAAATGTGGGATTTCCTGTCTGCATTTTGTTTTTTCCTCCTGCAAATAAACATATCATGAAACTTTATAGTCTGATCGTGAGAGTATTCTTGTGGGAATACATTTCTTACATATGTTTTAATATAAACTATGCAATAGCCCCTTACTTAAAATTTTCACTTAAAATATTTTAACCCACTTTGTCAGATATGAATTATAGAAAGACTCTTCACCCTACATTTACAGCACTTACTTTGATTGCTGAGTGAGTTCTGTGAGAATTTATGAGTAACGGTATTAATTAGTTGGGTTATACATTTTATTAGATATAATTTTCCAGCAATATAATTCTTGAAATATGAAAGATGAAAATTAACCTACTTGGAGTTTATTCTAAAGTCAAGGCTATAGATTTTTAGTCTTTCTCTGTAGGCATATTTTTACGTAAGGATATCATTATTTATATCCATTTCCATTTTATGTTGTAATATTTTCCTTGTTTTATTTTATCTTCAAATATCTCTGAGATGAGCATCCAATTGATACAGTGCTGCTTGTTTAGGAAGAGCTGTGTAAGAAATTAAAGAAAAGAGAATCTGTACTACTTGTCAGAGATGTTTGCAAGTGATCCTTAAGGGATAATTTACTAAAAAAACCCAAAGAAGTTGAGACAACTGACAGATTTGTGTGTGTATGTTAGCAAATGTTAGCACCTATCCTGACTAATTTATTATTTCTCCTTTGGCAGCCATCAAAAGTTCTTGATTTCAGAAGTTTCTTGAAGATATATACATCTCATAATGTAGGGGAAAGCCTTTATATATAGGCTGCTCATGCAACTACTGTTTTCTTTTTCTTTCAGAAAGCACATAATATTGGATTTTGCAGTAGATTTTGGAATATGTATTTCATATTTTTAGTCTGCACCCCTGTATTTACTATTCATGTTGTCGAGCTTGAGGATAAGAAGTAAATGAGAATGTTTCACCGTCATTTGTTCGTGTCTTTCTAAAACTGATTTTGAGTTGAAAGTGCGAAAGATGTCACGTTACTGGTAGTTGATGTTGTAATTCAGCCACACATTAAATCAAAGCTGCCACCAGAAGAAGCAGTCTTCCCTTTCTTCCTCTCCTGTTCCAACAAAGCTGCTTATGGTACTGAGTGGTGACTTTTCTTCAGTCTTGCTATTGTCCGTCTACAAAACACCCAAACCTAGAGCCTTTTCAAACAAAAGCCTGTTGATAGTGTAGATTCTTTTCTTTCAACTACAGTTTACTGTGAACTTCAGCCAGAGTAGCTCTGCTGTTGCAATCTGGTACGTGGAGATTATGAACACTTTTGGTCAGATTAGTGTGTTTGGCAAGGCAATGGTAAAAATTCCCTATATACACCAGTCTTTGGGCATTTATTGCAAGTGTTTATATTGAAGCTTAATTTATGCATGTATTTCCCAGAAATTAATAGGAATACTTAACTATTTATACAAACAGGTTTTAAACATTTTTCAAGCTCACTGTTTTGGGAGACCAGACTGATCCAGTAGATTCCTTCTAGTCTTGTGTACTGATCTTAGAAGGGAGAACATTTGTTAGAGCTGCTATTTTGTTAATTATAGGGACATTGATTCCTTTTGTAATCTTAGTGACTTTCCCTCACAAGATTATTATCTGATGTATGATAATGTGATTTTTTTTTTTTTTATTTTTTTTTCTTCCCCATATGGTTTTGCTAGGTCTGGAATTGGAGATTTGCTAATTGTTTGGTCCTTATAAATATGTAAGAATACTTTTCTTTCCTTATCATCACCTCACCAGCATCCCATAACAAATAAGCATAGTCATCTCACGTGTGTTTTACATGAAAGTGGTAGTAATATTATTCAGATTCTCTTGGACGATGGGGTCCTGCAGGATCATGACATTTTGCAAAGATGTTCCATGCACATGATTCTTGAGTTTATAAGTGTCATTACAAAAAAAGATTCAGATGTTTTAATCTTCAGCATTAGGAGTTAAGAAAATGTGAACAGTTATGCTCAGGACAGTGAATGCGAAAGACGACAATGAATGGTATTGAGTTCTTTATGTGCAAACTGCTCTCTATGTTTAACTGCACTTTACTACTTATGTGTCATCTTCATTCCTGTGTTAGTTTTCTGGGGCTGTTGAAACGATGACAAACATCTACTCTGTGTCCACCAACTTGTTTTTTTGGTTTGTTTTGGGTTTTTTGTTTGGTTGGTTTTTGGTGTTGTGCCCCCACCCCTGTGCCACAAGAATCAACTATCAAAACATTATCGCTTTATTTCTGGGGCTATAGGAAAGATGAGCTTCCCTGGCAGTACAGATAAAAATACATTAAAATCTAAGTGTTTATGCTGGTGCAGCATATTCCAGTTTGGGAGACAAAAGAAACTGCACTGGCCTAAGGTCTCTGCATTAATGCAAGACTATGGTCAGATTTCCTCTTGCAGAACCCACTGTCAAAATATGAGATTACTGCCTCTAGACTGCTCTTATTCCTCCTTTCAGAACACCTTTGCTGGCCTAATAAATCTTGTGAGTGGTCTTGAGTCCAAATGAGTCCAAAGACTAGAAGCATTTGCATGAACAGTTTGTGTCATTTGCTTTCTGCCACTTATAGAATCACAGAATGGTTTGGGCTGGAAGGGACCTTAAAGATCATCTAGTTCCAACCCCCCTGCCACGGGCAGGGACACCCTCCACTAGACCAGGGTGCTCACAGCCCCATCCAACCTGGCCTTGAACACTTCCAGGGATGGGGCCTCCACAACCTCTCTGGGCAACCTGTTCCAGTGCCTCACCACCCTCACAGTAAAGAATTTCTTTCTAACATCTAATCTAAATCGACCCTCCTTCAGCTTAAACCCATTACCCCTTGTCCTGTCACTACACCCCCTGATAAACAGTCCCTCTCCAGCTTTCCTGTGGGCCCCTTCAGGTACTGGAAGGCCACAATTAGATCTCCCTGGAGCCTTCTCTTCTCCAGGCTGAACAACCCCAACTCTCTCAGCCTGTCCTCACAGGAGAGGTGCTCCAGCCCTCTGATCAGCTTCGTGGCCCTCCTCTGGACTCGCTCCAACAGCTCCATGTCTCTCCTGTACTGGGGCCCCCAGAGCTGGATGCAGTACTCCGGTACTTCTTTAATTTCTGCAACTATGCTCTATTAAAACTTATTAGGATCAGCTAGTCATCTGATAGTATTAGCATATAGCTGCTCTTATTTTATATGATGGCATCAAGTTCTCATTTTTCTGCACAAGTAGATGAAGACATTAAACCCCTCCCATATGTTCTTTTGAGCTTTTATTGAAATTATTTTAACTGATTTAAATCCTTAAGTGCTTTTATACTTGCCCGTTGATTATTATTATACCAGTAGATTGGCACCTGAGTCTTTTTGATAACACTGCCAGCCTCCAAGATTTTGGACGTGTCTTTATGCATCAATACTACAAACGCTCTGAGCCGCTACCTTGTGTCATTACCATTTTATCATTTTCATCATGCACCAGCAGTATTTGATAGGACAAGTCTTTATTTCTGTGTAGCATTAAATAGATGATGTGTGCTTATTTCAAAGATAAAATTTTGAGTTCTTTCTACTCTTTTAGCTTTATCCACGTGGTGCAGCTTTGGAAGAATGAATTGATATGGACTATGTAACATCCGAAAACTGCAGCTAAATTTGTATTGCAGCCTTATATCACTGCTGGAGAAATGTAAGCCAAAAAAGAATTCATCTTGATAATCCTGACCATAGACAATAGTTACAGAGTTTGATGGTGAGAAATATCTGAAAACAAAAATCTGAATTCGTATTGTTTGAGGATACGTGACACCACTGAGAGACAATGAATGATGTGTTTGCAGACTAAATTAGAGCTTGTAGTAAAATGTTAACCTTAAAATCTGTGTGTTTGAACAGGTTTAAATGGGAGCAAACTTGCTCTCTGAATTTTTTCTTAGCTCTGTTACTAACCATTTGTGTAAGATGGTTGTACATATGACTGATAGCAATTTCAGGATCAAAGTAATTCATGACGTAAGTTAGTATAATTTGAACTGGAGATAATGAGGGTTATACCCACTTACGCTAGAGATGTATTTGGACCAATGTCTTTGTAATCATTGTACAGACAAGTCTGAAAAGAAGAGTGAAATTATCCTAATTGCTTTATTGTTTGATTTACTAGGTTCTAAATCAGGAAATATGTTAAGTCTTCCTCCTTTTCCCCCTGATGATCTTAGTAGCTGTTTTTGTACTTTCTAGAGTAAAAATTATTATTAGTAGTATTGTTATTAAAACAAAAAATACGTTTCAGTACCTCACTTTTAAGATAGCTTGAGGATTTTTTTTCCTTTTGATCTTCACTCTTTTTTTTTTTTTTTCTCTTATGTAAACTTGGATTTACACTCCATCTCATATTGGCAATCTGCCACGTCCTTCTGTGTTCTCATTTACTTGTCTCTGTTTCGCTGCTCTTCTGGTGCCTTTTCCAGTAAAATTAACAACTTCTTGCTTACACCATGGCTGAATTTGGTCCACTGCCTCATCCAAATATGCTGTTTGTGTCTGCATGTTCTTTGTGTCTGGAATGACTTCTGCTTTAATGTTGCAATTACCATTATAGCTGGCTGGAAAATCAAATTTTCGCATTAAGAATGTTTCACAAAAAGCAAATTTCCATTGAACATTGTAGAAATGTTTCCATTTTCTCTGTGAAAGATTGCAAAAAAATATTGGGGTATTTTTAGTATTTTGTTGAGACTGTGATATTAAAAAAATTACATTACTTTTTTTAATTGTAGGAGCCAAACAAGTGTAAAAAAAATTTTTTTATACTAAAATACCTGCTTGTATATGTATTTATATGGTACCGAAAGATGTTACTGAAGTACAGAAGTCAATATAATATACCATCACAATGTGTAAGAGTAGTGTGTCTTGCCTACCACAGACTGATTTTAGTTTTCCTAAGAAATCGTATCATAAAATAGCCCTCATCAAAAATCATATGATTAACTCTATTTTTCAAGTTTAGCAAGCAATTTTACCTAAATGGTTAAAATACTTGTGCTTTAATACTGCTTAAAATGTTCCTATAGCACATTTATTTGTCTATTAATTGTTAAGCACACTGCAAATTAAATTGCAAATGTAGGAGCTCTACTTGATTGTAGTCACTTTACATTATAGTTTCTACGGCTAGAGATTTGGGAATTATGACCAAAGTTTTGTAAGAAACAGGTAATTAATTGGGAGGGATATATCAACTATCTATATAGTGCTCTGAATCTGGAAATAATGTTCTGCTCCCATATTTCATCTTTTCTCAGTGAAAAGCGGGCCCTGTCAAACCTTACACTGTATACCCCAAATCATGGGGTTTCGAAACCGTCAGCTTTTAAAACTGTTAAATTATTTCAACATTTTCACTCTCTGCAGAAGGTAATGTAGCGTATTATTTCTTCAGCTGAAAAAAAAAGAAAGCATTCCTATGGTCTGTGTTCGCCGAGTGATCTGGTTGTAAGGGCATCATGGCAAACTGCGCGCCTTCTGTAGAAAGAAATCTAAGCTGGAAAACATTGCACCGTAGCTTTATCTAAGCCTGGGGGATGAAAACACTGATCTCGGTCACAAAGTTAGCCCTGGTACATAGATACGCTCTCAGGGTGAAAAAAACCCCAAACCCTGGCTACCTTGTACACTCTTCATTTCTATCTCTGATTCAAGCACATAAACCGAACCTAGCACGTTTATGTATGTATTACACAAACGGTTACAGATGAACTGCCGATACAGCCTTACCAGTGCTATTACTGAAGCTAGCGTTTGTCATTCGCCTGTTTATTTTCCATAAAATTTAATACGCATGGGAGTCATCACAACACAAGCATTGTCGGCCTTCAGATGATGTTTTGTCTCTCCCTCGCCTTTGTTACATTCGAAAAGCTGTGCAAATATCCGTTGGCTCTCATGCTTCTCTGTGAAAAAGCAGAGAGAGGAATTTCTGTTTCAGGGATGGGAAAACAGGGCAGCACAAGAAAGGACCTGCTGAAGGTCATGTGCCCAGCTGGTGACAGAAACTGGATCAGAACTCCTGACTCGGCTCTTAAATTTATTTATGGTTGGGGTTTTGTTTTTGTTTTGTTTTTTTCTCCTTCAAAATAAGTGTGGTTTTGGATGAGGTAGGTTGAAATGACCGAGTTATCTTCAAAATAAATAACGGGTGAGCCTGCTGCCCACCATTCAATACTGACTTATAGCGGATCATCCTGCTTCTCATGCTTTTCCAGAAACTTAATACTATGTATTTAGCATTTATACTACAGTAGAGCTTTGTCACCAAACAGGTAGGAAACTCATTGCATTGGACTCCATCCAACATTTCAATAAGTGGTCCATGCCCTAAAACAATGCACCTTCAGTTGTAGTGACCGTTCCAAAAAGATTCCTGACATTCTGGTTTGGAGTTGGAGAACACTCTGTGCCATCCTCAGCTTTCCTTCAGACATCTTGTGTGACCTCAGGGTATTCATTTACTGCTTTTCTGTCTTGTTTCTCTATATGTAAGAAAGGACAATAACGATTCTTTTCCTTTGAGGGCCTGGGTGAGGGTCTCAGATGCTGTGATCAGGAGCTGAAAGACTTGATAAATTCATTTAGAGTTTTTCAAGGAAAATAAATCAGGAAAGGAGATGGCCAACAAGAGGGGACTGGGGGAGCAAAGTCCCTCCTGCTGTAAGAGAAGATCAGATTTTTGACCAGCTGAGGAACCTGAGTATACCTAGGTCTATGGGACCTGATGAGATGCATCCCAGAGTCCTGAGGGAATTGGCTGATGTAGTTACCAAGCCACCCTCCGTGATATTGGAAAAGTCATGGCAGTGAGGTGAAGTGCCTGGTGACTGGAAAAAGGGAAATATTGCACCCATTTTTAAACAGAGTAGAAAGGAGGACCCTGTGAACTACTGACCTGTCAGCCTCACCTCTGTGCCTGGGAAGATCATGGAACAGATCCTCCTAGAAGCTATGCAAAGGCACGTGGAGGACAGGGAGGTAATTTGAGACAGCCAGCATGGCTTCACCAAGGGCATGTCCTGCCTGACCAACCTAGTGGCTTTCTATGATGGAGTGACTACATCAGTGGGCAAGGTAAGAGCTATGGATGTCATCTATCTGGGCTTCTGTAAGGCCTTTGACATGGTCCCTCACAACATCCTTCTTTCTAAATTGAAGAGATATTGATTTGATGGGTGGACTGTTCAGTGGATGAGAAATTGGTTGGATGGTGACATCCAGAAGGTAGTGGTCAAGAGCTAAATGTCCAGATGGAGATCAGTGACAAGTGGTGTCCCTCAGGGGTCTGTACTGGGACTAGTACTGTTTAGTATCTTCATCAATGACATAGCGGGATCGAGTGCACCCTCAGCAAATTTGCAGATGACACCAAGCTGAGTGGTGCCATTGACATGCCTAAGGGACAGGATGCCATCCAGAGGGACCTGGACAAGCTCAAGAAGTGAGCCTGTGCAAACCTCATGAAGTTCAACAAGGCCAAGTGTAAGGTCCTGCACGTGAGTTGGGGCAAATCCTGGTACCTGTACAAGCTGGGGGATGAATGGATTGAGAGCAGTGCTGTGGAGAAGGACTTGGGGGTACTGATGGATGAGAAGCTGGACAAGAGTGGGCAATGTGCACTTGCAGCCCAGAAAGCCAACCATATCCTGAGCTGCATAAAAAGAAGCATGGCCAGCAGGCTGAGGGAGGTGATTCTGCCCTCCACTCCACTCTTGTGAGACCCCACCTGGAGTATTGCATCCAGCTCTGGAGCCCTCAGCATAGGAAAGACATAGACCTGTTGGAGCGGGTCTAGAGGAGGGTCACAAAAATGATCAGAGGGTTGGAGCACCTCTCCTATGAAGAAAGGCTGAGAGAGTTGAGGTTGTTCAGCCTGGAGAAGAGAAGACTCTGGGAAGACCTGATAGTGGCCTTTCAGAACTCAAAGGGGGCCTGTAAGAAAGATGGGGACAAACTTTTCAGCAGGGTCTGTAGCAATAGGACAAAGGGTAATGATTTCAAACTAAAAGAGGCTAGATTTAGACTAGATATAAGGAAGAAATTCTTTACTGTGAGGATGGTGAAACACTGGCACAGGCTGCCCAGAGAGATGGTACCCATCCCTGGAAAGATTCAAGGTCAGGTTGGATGGGGCTCTGAGCAACCTGATCTAGGTGAAGATGTCCCTGCTCATTCCAGGGGGGGCAGGACTAGATGACTACTAAAAGTCCCTTCCAACCCACACTAATCTATGATTCTGTGAAAAGAGGGACATACTGCACAAGAACTAATGCCAGCCCCTATCTGGGTCTGCTATTTTTTCCTCATGTTTATGTCATCCTTTAGAGAATTGTAAAGACCGATCTCTACTTAATCTCTCTTGCCTGGATGTTCCAGACCTCTGATTGCATGCTACTGGTATGTGATCCTTAAATGCTGTTGCAGTCTGAACTAAATAGCAATGGGTTTTTTGGAGGGTTTTTTATGTGATTCAGACTGGTGAAGTCTGCTTCTGTAGTTCAGCAAGAAAACCAAGGAGATCTGCCAAATTATTCAAAAATAATTAGAACAGATGGCAAAAGATGGCATCTCAAACCTTGCAGAAAGAAACACCTAACATCCTGATTACATTGCATACACTAAATCTTGATTGAGATAAGTGCAGTAAGGCACTTTTTATAAATGTATTGGCAGTTTTTGTTTCCCACAGAAAGAATTATTGTTTAGTTGGATTAGTAGACTCATTGTAATGTAACTTTAAGACAATTCACAAACAAAATAATACAGTTAGTAACACTGTGTACTCTAATTTGCAATTGTTTGCATGACGAAGAGAGAAATAATTTGTCACCAGTGAATTTGAGTTTATTGCACGTTTTTCCTTTTCACTGAAATATTGTTTAGATCTCTCAGCCCAAAACGTCATGGAAATGTCTGGCCAAGTGAGTTGGCTTGTAATGAGAAGACTTGTGAGGAGGTGAATCACACCCTGCAATCTGAAGTAGCTCTTCTGTGCCTTTCGGCTTGTCAGATCTTTTCAAACTCCTGCTGCGAGGTAAAAGTCGATCAGCACCTGTGAAGAGGCTCTCCTTCACTGGACGGCCAGAAATGGCCTCTTTAATCATGACTTGGAGGGCATTTTAGTTCTACAAGAGCCAAGAGTTTAAAGCTCTTGGATGGATGAAGGGAAGAAAAAAATTTTTCTGTCATTTTAATGGCTTTAAATCTCACTTCAGTAACATTTTCAGGCTTAGAGGGTGAGACAGTGGTAGGAATGCCAAGGTGAGTGGTAAGCGAAAATGAGGAGGAGGAAGATGAAGTTTTTACTTCATCGCTAACTTTTAGGAACTGCAATTCTAATGAAAGTAGCAAATGAGATCTACCACAAAAAGTGTTGGTGGTGTCAGCAATAGGCAGATTCCATTGGTTCCAGTACTTTCAATCAGGTAACGCAGAAGAAACTCCATTTTATTTGTATGGTAGATGTAGGTGAAAAGATAAAGTCTGCTTACTGCTGAATCTTGGTTGTAGAGATGAAGAAATCAGGTCATCACCAGCATTTAAACCCTAGGGACAGATTTTAGTTACTAAGTCCCAGAGCACGCTCTCAAGGTAAAGAAGGAAAAAAGGCTTAGAAATTGGCAGTTAAAAAATGAACAGGGAAGGTCTTGTGTTTTGCAGAGCTGCATTATATGAACCTTGTGATTCTATGGATGGATCTACTTTACAAGCTCCTTGTCATGCTGGGAACACTGAAAGTAGAGATTATAGTGCTTTTTTTTTTTTTTTTTTTTTTTAAAAAAAGAGGAGGTTTCAGGAACTTTAAAGGCTGTTGATAATTTGAACTTGTAAACATATTAAATAGCTTGCTTTATCTTTCTGGATGCAAATAGATAGCGTGTCAGAATGGGCTAAAGGGTTCAGGTGATTATTACCAGTCGGTACCTCATGCCTTTAGTGATGAAAGAGGAGGAGGTGAACAACTCATTGCAGAAGTTGTGGAGGAGAGGGTAGGACAAACAAATTTTAACTGATTTCTAATTCTGGTGGTACTTTGGCTAATTTTGGCTGGTTAGTGAGGCAGAGTGCTGGTATCTGTGCTGCTTCAGAACCACTCTCCTCTGGAGAAAGGATGCTTGAACACGCCAAGTTGTCAAAATTAATGTTGTTGCAGGAATGTGTTACTTCTTTGGGTGATATTTTCAGCAAGAAAATTTAGGTCTTGAATAGAACATGCAGTGAAATGGGAACAAGGGAGAGCTAAACCTGTCATGGGGGAGAACAGTTTCAGGGTGCTGCTTTGAACTTCACATAACAAACTAGGAACTGCATAGTGTGCGCATAGTATATACAGTACTATATACAGAAACTTGCCGGGGGGAAGAGCTGCTTACAGAAAATGGAGCAGCGAAGCTGACTGGCAGGGCAGCGAGAGCACGTTTCTCAGGTACGTCAGAGGCCCTTGTGTTCCTGGTTTGCTTTGAATCAAACACAGCTGGAAGCATAACCCAGATCTTCCTGTCGCAGGCGGTGCTTTATCACCAGAAACTCAAAAGCTGCCGTATTGGTGTGAAATGACCCCTCAGTCAAATGTCAAAACTTTGAAATATTTTCTTAAAATGGCATCTTTGATTTCTGTTATTTTGTAAGACACGGAGACAGAAACAAATTGGTTCAGGCTGGTTGTTTCACCTGTTGACAAACTGTGAAGACAGTGGAGGCCTGGAAGGCAGCTCTGGGTGTCCATCTGTACAACCACACACCTGTGAGGCAGCACAGGAGCTTTCAGAGTAACCTGCTCCCCTGGCAGGTCTCCACTACTGTGTCTGGGGTTGGAGAGCTGGTGCAAAGGTGGAGGCCTGGGCTCAGGCTGGGATACACTGAGCAGCTCAGGTAATGAACTGGTATCAGAAGAAAATGCTTAAATCAGTATGTAATAACACCTGAGCCTGGTTTCTCTTCTCTGTGCACTCAGGTGCTTTCACAGCTTGGAGGTTGTTGCATCCTGGGGGAGAGGAACATTTTGGGTGCTCTTGTTTGATCTCACTGCTTCTGCTGGGAGGCTGGAGGGTGAGGACCCCCTGCTAAGAGTCAGCATCAATAGGGATACTTGTGTTATGTTTACTTCTTTGGCTGGTAAAGGCTCCTTGGCTAATGCTAAGTGAGGTCCAGGGTTAGGTGTAGTGACTGGGCTGGGAGATAGCTGATGCTGCAGAAGGGTTCAGAAGAGCCAGGGGATGTGGTGAGTACTAAGTCTGCATTCATTTTTGGAGTTGGTTGAGTTTTAGGTCTGTGAGAAAAGTCCTACCATACTATCCTTAGAGCTACTGGCAGATGCTCTAATATGAGACTGGTGTGTGTTACGGCATTAGGACAATTACAAACTGATGTTATTTCTATGGCTTAGTTTGGAAGAAGCTCAGGACAAAAGGGGTTCAGGTGGCATTATCAGGCAGGAGGGTAGAAACTTGTCTCACAGAGCTACTACTAGACATTGTGATGGGCTATGGAGAGAATTAGACTCGTGGGTCGGAGCTGGGCAGAGTGCCCAGGCTGCTCATCTCTGTTAGCGCAGGAGTTAAGCGGGGGCTGCAGGTCAGCACGAAATTTAGGGCTGTTGTGTGAGGGTCCGAGAAACAAAAAAAGGAGAAATTGCAGACCCTCATAGTTGGAGCAAGATGAATCTGTCTGCATTTAATTCCTTTATTATTTAACTGTAGATGAATAAATTGATGCCAAAACAATGTTATGTGCAGAGTAGGAGAGCTGATACTGCTAACTGCACTTTTGCTTTTCAGTGTAACAGCTTTATCTGAGCTTGGTACCAATGATAAGTTTCACTTCATGTGGTGTGGAGACACCACATTAAATGGCGTGCTGCACACACAAAGCATGCTGCCAGGTTGGGTTTTTTATTTTTTATGGTGTTTAATTTTTGTATTACCATAATTGAAAACTGCCTCCATTGTTTCCTGAAACCTAGACTGAGGCGAGACAGTTGCCAAAGTAACATCATCTTTACATTTCGCCAAGACACTGTAATGAAATTGCCTGGCCCTTAACATCTTAAAAGAGTACCAAAATGGATTTTTACTTCAGAGAAGGAAAAAAAGTGCAGGTTGCAAATAGGACAGGATTTTGCGCCGATAAGTGGATTATACTCCCATAAGGGTACTCCAGATTTTACAGACGCAAATCTGAATTTAACATATGGCCCCAGCCCTAGGCCAGGGTCCTATTTGAATTATTCCAGGCTTGTACATAGAAAGCTGTGCTCCAAACATGAATCCAATTACCAGCTGCAGTCAGGCAATTGAACGGCTACAGAAGAAATACTCTAATAGATGGGGGGGAGGGATGCAGGGGGTGGAGTGGGGAGAGGACTATGATTTGTGTGGTAATCAAGAAGAGAAGGTCAATTGTAATAGAGCAGGCTGGTTTAGAAGACAAAGCTAATGCAGGATGCCTTCCACAATGTTTGAGGGATGCTATCAATAGATCTACTGCTTTCATTACAAAAAATGTCACTAACTGACAAGATGAATATAGGCAGGGAAAGAAGGGCTTTTGATGGATCAGGTGATTAAAACCTAGACTGCAGACGAGCAATTAACAAACGCCAAACTGATGACCTGTACAGGAACTTAAGTATACGAAGGGAGGAACGGAAAAGGTGCAGCAGTGCGCACACACGCACGCAGCTGGTTTTGATTGATGACACTGAATAGGCTTTTAAGCGTGTTTTCAACTACTGCGGGCTACTGAATAGAAACACCAAAAATGCCTATTGTCCCCAGAAAGCACATGGTTTTGTTAACAGTTTTATTGCGACTTAAGCAGCTAGCATTCTGCTTTTCTAGAGGCAGCGGGACTAGAAATGAATACCTATTGATCACCCTTTGTATGATGACTGTGCGCAATAGCTGCTCAGAGCCGGGTTTGAAGTGTCTGCTGTGTCAGTGCACGAATGCACCCATTATACATTTCAGCTGCTCATTTACTGACAGGAGCCTGGGCAGCTGACACCCCCATTCCTAGGAAATTGCTTACTTTCCCTTCTTCATCTCACAAGATGAAGACTTTTGAAAAATCTGAGGGTATGCTTTCTGCTAGGACTGAGAAACATCAGTTAAACATTCAGTGCATTCCCCTAGCCTACAGATCAGCCTATAAATCAGAAAGAAAAAGGTTTTTGATACTTATGTTTGTTTTACTGCTGTTTACATAATGTTATATGTGATTCTTGAGATATGGCAAATGAGCTAAGACTATCATCATTTTTAAAATACAGGCATTTATCAATTACGAGAATTGATTGTCATAAAGCTTCTAGAGACGTGCATATTCAATTTATGGTTGAAAGAAATGCTATGGATTTCTTCAACTATTTCTGGGATTTTAATTGCATCTTTCATAACATAAAGTGCTGAACCGCAACTTTTAAGAAGAACATAGGAAAACCTACAGGCTTTGTTGGAAACATCTGCATTTTCATTTCAAAAGAACCAGCTTTTAAAAAATTGGGGCATCAGAAGTTATAATGAAATGTCAAAAGCTATTTATTCTATAAAAGCATATGGTGTTAATGTATCCATCAGCGCTGATAAATCCATCATGGCTTAATCTGTTGTGCTCAGTGTGGTAACAGGACAAGAAACAGCCATCTGCTTACCATATTTGATTGCTGTTTCTTTGCACAAATACAGTCCTGCTTCCAGCACTTAAGAGTGATTAGCTGTAACTTATGGAGCTTGCTGTGGCGTACCCACTGAGTAATTACTGGAGAAAGCAATCGCAAGAGCATCTGAACATGGGGGCAAATTGTTAGCAACTACATTTATGACAAGTTTAAGGTCTAACAAATCTCCCTACACGTGTGCCATAAGGGAGAGAAAAAAGGGCAGAGCATACTCTGTAAAGGACGGGGATGTCTATTACAGATATTTTCCAAAGCCTACTCTGCAAAAGCTTGAAAAGCCTGATTTCCTATCCCTCCAAGCCCCCAAGGCAAAACAGTCCTTGATTAAAAAAGGGGAAAAATTTTAATTGCTCTTTCTCTCACATTCCTAGCTCAGTAATTTATTTTTCCAGTAGTTGCACAGGATCAGGGATGGGGGCTTTATGCTGTGCCTCCCCCCATCAGGCGGTGGTGGGGGCTGAGGCGCAGGCATGACGAAAGCTTCTGTCCTACTGCTTTAATAGGTTATTTTATTTTGTGTATTAGAAGGGGCTAGTTCTCCAAAGCCTTTCTTGAAATGACTAGTTTGGAGAGACCTGCTCCCAAAACTGAACCTCCCTGCATCCCTACCCTGTCCTGGGATTTTATTCGGCCAAATGTTTGTTTACAGAGAGGCAGATTAAATGTACGATGAAAGAGAATCGATTCAGCAGAACAGCCTAAGATATTCAGAACTAGTCCAGTGTGCCTCTTCAAGCACCAATTTTGTCCTATTTTAAGTTCTTAAGTGGGATTTGAGGTTTTCTTAGAACTACTTATGGTACTTAGAGCAATTTTCTTTTTGATTACCTATAACTATTATCCTTCTCCTTTTGCAGCATTATACTACCTTCTCTTCCTCTGACCGAAGACCTCAACTCTCCTCCTCTTCCCCCCCTTCTCACTCTAAGGGAAAATTAAAATGAAACTTCATCTTGCCTGTCACTGGGCTTTCCTCCAAAAAGAAACTTAACTGTGACTTTAGAGTTGTATTGGCCTGACACAAAGATTAATTTCTCTTAAATGCATGCTGTAGATTTTGAAGTGCTTTGGGATACGTGAGAGATTCTAGATGTCATACAACTAATGCACATGTATTTTGCCTGCTCTAATAATGGTCAGCCTTACCTCAGGGTTGTGGTCACTGACACAGAGATTTCTCTTTCTGAAAGCAGGAGTAGCACACATCAACCAAACAGCAGAGCTCTTAGAGCCGCGACTGTTATTAAGGGGGCTGCCCTGATGGTTTTTTGAGAAATAAGAGCAGTCATTGTGCAGTTCTGCCCGTGTGAAGTGACTTTGAAGGTGGTGGTGAAGATTTTCCCCGGTGCTCTGGGTTGTGTAACCAGCTGCATGCCAGAGCACACCTTACCAAACCTGTGTGAGGGGCTGAGAGAAAAAAAAGACATTTTTCTATGTAGCTGTTTACTAAGAAGTTTTTTTGGAAACAGGTGAAAATGCAAATCTTCCCTTTGCAAATTCCAGAGTGTACCTTGTGTAAGGACCTTCCTTAACAACAGAACATACTGCCCAAAGCAGTCAACCATATATTGAGACCAGAGCAACACTAATCCGTGCTGTTCCAGAGGCTTTGCCCTGACTAGGGCAGGGACCAAGGGGTTTGGGGTCGGGGTGGCAGATAGCAGAATGGCAAGAGAAAGGTGGCAACCAGTCAAACTGGGAAAAAAGAAAACAAGTAGTGTTGCAGTGAGTTTTGCCATGAGCAAGTAGATGGAACTTTTCATAACAGAAGGAGGATCATTTAGTTCCAAGCCCCTGCCATGGTCAGGGACATCCTCCACTAGGACATGTGGGCGCACAACACATACATCAGATAACTGAGATGTCATGAATAGTTTTACTTGATTGTCTCTCTAGTTCCTCCTCCTCAACAGAGGGAGCCCATGCAGGTTCAAATTTTGGCTTTCTCTTGGGGCCAGAAGTGAGAAGTCACCACATATTAAAGCGTTTCCAGAGGTACAACTGTGCAGCATCGATGCAAATCCAAATGTTTGAGGCTGGTGCAAAGATGTTTCTCATATCCCTCTGAAAATATCTCTGGAGGAAGGTGTTTGGTTCTAGCTAAGGATCTGCTGTAAGAAGAACCAATTAAAAAAGATGGGGAGAGGTGCTAGACAAACAGTTTCCTGTGGCAATAATGTCCAGGTCCTGATTATTCTGGAGTAACCAGATCCCTTTAAATCTATTTAATGCTGCAGTGTATGCTTGTTTTCAATATCCATCTGTATTTTTTCTACTTCACACATTTTTTGAGTAAAGGCTTAATTAATTTTACATATCTGGTGACAGAATTCATGTGCAATCTATAAGAAATGAGAAGATGGTTTCCCCAGATTAGTCCTCATTCCTCCTCGTGGTAAGCTCTTTCATTCGAAGTAGCTGAATTTTTTTTCCCACGTTGTAACTTGTTGCAGTTGTAATTACATCTTTGCTTTAGGAGCTGGAGTCACCAATACAGAGTGGTTGTGGTGTTGCTCTTTACCTTGACTGAGAAGTGGTGACTTTAGTTTGCTGCTGCTGTTGACTGGATTTGTGCCAGAGCCATACAGCAAATTAAATATTACATATCTCCCATATAACCCTGGCTAATTTAGATCCAAAGTAATTGCTTTTAGAGTAATTGATTTACATCTATAGCCAATATTTCTGTGTGTCTTTTGTTGTTTTAATTATCTAATGATCTGATTGTGCAAGCAATACAGGACAAAGACTTCATGTTTATTTTGTTTTGTATCACAGAAAGTCAACAATTTGAAAAGCAGAGATTTGCAGTTCAAATTACATACGACCTTTAACCTGGCCATCAATTTGACCTGCACAACTCAATGCATTTTTATGTACAAGCATTACACACAAGAAACATCCTCTATTGTGCTTGAAGTAGATGTTTAATTCCCCCATTTTATACGTGATCATAGGATTTACTTTTTGTCAAGGAATGAATTTGTATATTATTTTATTAAGGAAAACCCAAGATTGAGAGATTACTTGGGGTTTTGTTTGGTTTTTTCTGGTTGGTTGGGGTTTTTTTCTTTTTCTTTTCCTTTTCCTTTTCCTCCTCCCCCCTAATACTGTGATTTGATGCTGTTTGACTGTGCCTGATTTCGAAGTCTGATTACAGTATTTGAGGACATAGGACACAATCAGTTCTTAGGTAATTACTTTAGCTAGTTCATTATTAATTTGCAATGCAACCTCTTCCAATATAGCAAGTTAGTGTCTGTGCCATGCCAATAACGGTGAAAAATGAAGCGGAAAGGACTTAGGAGCTATGGAAGGATGGGAGGTGATGTTACAGTTGTACTCTGTCACTGTTGGCTGCAGGGTCTGTCTGTGGCGACACACAGGAAAGCTTCTCACTTGTCACCAGTGAGGGACTGGAGGGTGGGAATCCAGACACAGGTCAGATCACGTGCCAGCAATTACGTCAAACTGAAGATAAGAGGGCAAAATGTTGATAATGTGTTTCTTTGTGGAAACCAGAGTAGAATGGACACCATAAATCCAGGGCATGTAGGAACTGAAGATGTGTAAGAGGACAAGAGTTGGGACAAGAGAAGGGGTGAAGCTGATACCAAAAACTTCTATGAAATACATGAACAGAAAGCAAACTGTTGTGACAATCTGTGCTATCAAAAGGACTGAAGAGGGTATGTACCCTCAAGCACCTCATCAATGATCTTATCTGAAATAATCTAAATTCTCACTATGTTGGAATTCATTGGAAGAATCACTATTGAACAAATGTTTCTGGAGGGATTGCCAAGGCATTTGCTCCCAGCAATATCCTGAGTAATGTTTCTTCTGTTGCTGCAAAATGGGAACGAGAATAAAATTTTGAGAATTCTGCACTATTAGAGGATGTTTGCGGGTAAAATTAAGCATGTAGTTTTCAGAGCCACTGAATTTCATCATATTCCTGCAGATTATGTTTCTGTTAAATTAGAGCTCTGATACTATTTACCCCCTTCATGCCCTTCTTTCTGTCTCTCTCTCACTTGCTGCAGGTTTTTAGCTGTCTGCACAGAAAGAAGGATCCAAGTGTAGTTTACACCAATATTGGACCTTTCACAATGGCCCAGTGCAGGTTTTCCAGAGATGCTATATAGCCTTGCTGCTATTTAATTTCTTTGGCCTTTTAAGTAACTGCTTGTAAGGAACTTTACTACCACTAGGACTTCCTTCTCTATCCAATATATTGTCCCTGCCTGATAATTACAACCATATCACATATTTGCCAACTATTTTATTGATGTTGAATTAGCTATAGCTTTTAGTTATTATTATTTTGGTAAATGCTAAATTTTTGTGCTGTTTCCCATTGCTGTATATTCTACATATTGTTTTACAAGCTTTACAAACTGCTTCCATAACTGTAAAATCCATGAACCCTAGCGTTTGAAATAGAGTCACATAGCGCTTTAAAAAAGTTATTCTCATTTTACAGTCATTTGTCAGGTAATCAATTTAAAGGCCTTCTATACTGCCCTTTCAAAGTGTAGGTGTAATTCCTGTAAGCATTAATAGGATTTACATTTCCTATTTGCTGGAGACCAAATTCTTTAATTTGCTTCTCATTCTTTCAATACATAGGTAACAGGAATCTGGCATAGGGTAAAATACTACAGTATACAGTATATTTGCAAGTATTTTCAATATTTCCTTTTACCAATTTTGTCTTCAAATTTGTTCTAGTCTGAGAAGTGAAACATAAAAGCATTGTTTTTATCACATCTACTTCCTAACGACACGTTACAAGATAACACGGCACCCTCTCTAGGTTTTATTTAATAACTAATATATTTAGAGGGACATAAATCTGACTCTCAGTATTGATTACCCACCCCAGGGAAAAAGACTCAGTGGATTAAAATTCTGACATGGGAAGCCAGGGTCGTTCCTGAGGGAGCTGCTGTCAGAGCAACCATCCGGGCAAATTAGAAGATGGCAAATTGGGAGGAAAGATGAGGTGGGCAGCATCCAGAGAACGGTGAGTAAGCAAAGAACTGCAAGCCTAACTCAAAAAAACTGTGAGATACTGAAAACAAAAACCCCAGCAGTTTTAAGAAGAAAAATTTTTAGAACACATTCTTTAAAATCCTGGATTAAAGAGACTGAATTTCCCCCTGCATCAAGTGGGCATCTTATACACGTCTCTGCTGCCTTGCATTGGTGCTGAAATTGGCCCTGACATCTGGAGGCTACTGCATTATCCAGACTTTAATATTATTTTAAAAAGGGCAAAGTACTATTCTTTCATAGTGAGGAAAATCTTTTGTGTTGCAGCTGTACTTTTGCATAAGCAGGGTTTTCTTGAGGAAGACTGAACTTTAGCAGACATTTGGGTGTGAGTGTGTGGGAGAAAACAACAAAGTGAGTTTAGGTGCTATTAAAATTGTACAGAGACAATGTTCAGACTTTAGCAGCTCCATCACATACACGACACTGATAACTGTAGAGCTTTCTTACAGACTCCATTTAGTAAAATACACTTTGCAAGGTTCATCAGAACCTACCAATAGAAATTCACTGAAAGCTGTAACATTTTTGTAGTATAACAATTCCACAGTCACTTTCAGGCACTTCTACTTGATATCATATATGGTTGTTTTAGAGTAGCTTGCTTTTCTTTTGGTTCACAGAGAAAAAAAATTGAATTTGCTAGCTAACTTTCCATCCTTGCCTCCGAGCTTGACTGATCATTTCTTTCATCAGAGGTCATCTGTGCTTCTAAAAATGAAACCTGTGTGGCCGTTGTTTGTTCAGTTGTTGCGTATTAGCTCCTCAGTGGTTAAAAAGATCTGAACAAATAAGAGGGCTTACCCTACATTATATTACCCTTTATTAGTAGGAAATTGAAGTCTGGAGATTATTATTAAGCCTCAGCCACTGAAGGCTACCCATACTCCGATAAAGACCCCTCAAACTGACCCTTGATCAAGCTGCATTAGGAGGATTTTACCCTTGTTACTAATTAAATAAACAGTTCTGATGGTATTATTCTTCCTCATAGCCATTTCGTGACATCAGGTCTCCGTGGCGCAGACGGACAAAGAGAATCGGGTTCCTGTTTGAGACACAATGGTGTATTGAGGACCTGACACTGGGCCATCCACAGCTCGCCTGCCCTGCCATGTTTAACGCGCTGGTGTATCGAGTGTCAAAGGGCTTTTCACTGAAGTTTGGCGAGGGTAAGGACAAGGTTTCCATTAAAATAGAAACTTTGTGGATTTTGTTTTCCAAATGGAAGAAAGGGAATTTAATTTCTGCCTTCGTGTGCCAGAAAATACAGAAGGAAACAGCTTGATGAGTCTGAGGGGCACAGACATCAAAAAAGAAGGCATTTTGGTATCTTCGGTGCCTTTCCACTACTTAAGTCAGCTTTCTATTAAGAATGTATCTTTACAAACACGTTTCTTCACTTCAAGGTAGGCATAAGGTTAAGGTAAAGAACCCTTAAATTTTTGCAGTGTTTCAAATGGAAATTTCATTTTGAAAGGGCATAATCTCTGTGCCAGTGTGACCTAAAAGTAAATAAATTCCAAGTAGAGTATTTATTATTTTCTGGGGAAAAAAAGTAATCTCTACTTTAAGTAGACAGAGTTCACTGGAAACAAAATAGAGATGGATCTGGGGTTTATTTTGTTTTTCTGATTTTTGTCTGTGCGAAGGAAGCCCTGAGGTTTACACAGAGCTACGGTCAAATCAGAAGGTCCAGTCTGGATAACAGAAATTCTTGTCACTCAGGATGACATAAAGGATCACCCCATCACTCTGCTACGGACTCCGCTGCCTTCCAGTCCCGATTATGGAGAACATATGAGCAGAAGCCAGAAAAAAAAGATGTGCATATAATTAAAATAAATATTCTGCTCTTCTTCCCAACATTATTGGGTTTGGTTTTCTATCTTTGGTGCAATGTGCTCTTGGGGAAAACAGATGGGCCAGGGCCTCGGTTCTCCAACCAGTGAAGGCCTGACTTCAGCTTCAATATTCAAAAGAATAAAATCCTGCTTTAGCTAATTAAGAAGACACATTATGTATTTTTGTTTGGTCATTTCACATATCGGAAATCTTATGACTTAAGTGAAATGAATCTTGTTTGAATTAGAATATTTTTAAATTAAATAAACCATCCAATTCAAATGCTAGAATTTCTAGCAAAGAAAAACATCTGGTTAAAGTTGTTGATGATTTGTTCTAGCTGCTAATTGTCCCCACCATAAAAATAATTAGTTGCATCTTATTTTTCCTATCCTATACTTTTTTTCTTGTATTAGGCTTCATTAATTATTTTTCTCACAATTTTTGTGTTCCAGACTGTAAATCCCCTCTACAATCAAATTTCTGATCTTCAGGTATATATTATGTGTCCTGTGGTAAGCACTCCTTAATAATTTCTAAATAGATTAAGCTACTTAGGTCTGTGTTTATTTTCCAGTCCATTGCTCATTCACACAGCTCTTCTCTAAACCATCTCTTCACTAACACCCTCATCGGTAGGGTGCCATCAATACCACACCATGGCTCACAGGAAAATATCGCTGTGTCCCCACAGGTTGTCACCCAAGGATTTTGACCCAGCGCTGTCACAACTGGGTGTCTGTCTGTCCTGTCTTTCCCTCTTTCCCATTCCTGTGTGAGTATCCACGTGATCTCCTCTAGCAGGAGGGCTCGGCTCTGCCTGGAGGTCAGTGGGCTCCAGCACTGGTGTCACCTACCCCAACGCCTCCTTTTGCTATAACCCATGGTACGAGAGGGGGCAGAGACTCTCTGCCTGCTCTCCCGCTTCCAGAATACGTATTTTATTAGCCTTTAAATTTACAGGATCACAAAACGTATTTTTCAGAGCAGCTGGCACCGCTTAGAAGTCGTAAAGTTTTAAAATTCTCTGTGAAAGATGGATTTGTTGAAAAATTACTAACAATCTATAAATCTTTATAAAACCAGGATCAATTCTGAAGTAAGTCTGTTTATTTTATTGCTCATCCATGTCACAATAGCTCTTGATGACATAGAAACTTGAAATGCAGGACAAATATTTTTTTGTCAAACCCTATAAATTGTCATTAGCAGTGCTTGGAAATTTTTCTTTGAAGTGCCTTCTACTAGAAAATGAAATCTTGTGGAAAGCAAAACATTTTGTACAAAAGTTAGCTAAGATCAATCTTTTTTGCAGGAGAATGGCTAAAAACAGTAAGCTTGAAGAATTCTATTTTGTTATTTCTGTAATACAATTTTTATTAGACTTTTTGTTACCGTTTTTGTAATTGTGCTGGTTTTGGTGGGGATAGAGTTAATTTTCTTCACAGTGGCTCGCATGGGGCTACGGTTTGGATTTGTGCTGGCACCAGTGCTGCTAACACAGGGATGGTTTGGTTCCCGCTGAGCAGCGCTCACACAGAGCCAAGGCCTTTGCTGCTCCTCACACCACCCCACCAGCCAGCGGGCTGGGGGTGCACGAGGGGTTGGGAGGGGACACAGCCGGGACAGCTGACCCCAACTCACCAAAGGGATATCCCATACCATGTGATGTCATGCTCAGCATATAAAGCTGGGGGAAGAAGAAGGAAGGGGGGGTACACATGTTTGGAGTGATGGCGTTTGCCTTCCCCAGTAACTGTTACACGTATGATGGAGCCCTGCTTTCCTGGAGATGGCTGAGCACCTGCCTGCCCATGGGAAGTGGTGAATGAATTCCTTGTCTTGCTTTGCTTGTGTGTGCAGCTTTTGCTTCACCTATTAAACTGTCTTTATCTCAACCCATGAGTTTTCTCACTTTAACTTTTCCAATTCTCTCCCCCATCCCACCAGGGCGGAGATGAGCAAGTGGCTGTGTGGTGCTTAATTGCCAACTGAGGTTAAACCATGACAATAATATATACTTTTATTAAGACTCAAAAATTTAGAAAGGAAATTTTAATTTCATAAAATCTAAATTTATATCTATTCTAAATACATTTTAATTTTTTGTTTGGTTTTCCATTTTGCAATGGAAAGTTCTAAAAATTGCATAAAATACTCTTCTTGGAAGTCTTTATTTGCTTACACTGTTGGCATTTTGACTCGCAATTTTGCTCGAGGCTAAAGTCAGGCTGAAAGTCTTGCTTTCACAGCCTGGGAAAAATCAGATGCAGGAGCTTGAATGTGAACAGCATGGATGCTGGAGAGAAGATTTGCTTGAGCCTCACAGCGCAGCGAACCTGAGCCTACGTTCACTCATGGATAGCACTGCATAGATTATTGCAGGCTCTCTGCAAGGACTAGTCATGCTATGCCGTGTATGAGATTGCTCCTCCTGCATCTCAGTGCTTCCTCACAGTTTTCAAGAGGCAGAAGGTTTTCACAAGTTCCAGGTGTGAGAAAAGAAATGCTTCCTTCCTACAGGTAAGGTATGGGGAAATTAAGGTTATACTTAAGGTCACCGGAAATCTACAGGTAAATTCATGATTAGCCTAGTTTTTACTCTGTTCTACTTCTTTTTTTAATGTACAACCTCCCTCTGGGAGGCATTATACTTACACATCTTTTGGGGCAAAGTTCATTGTTTTCAATTTGTTCATTCATTTGTTTTTTTCCCCCCCTTGTTCTTCTAGGGTAATAATTTCTGCTGAAGAATCAGCATTCACTCATTCATAATTACTAAACCATGGTATCTGAGATACTGCTGTGATGATTTTTCTGAATATAAGTTGCCCTTTGAATAGCAACTGTCATAATTAGGTAGTGATAAAAGTGATAAAAGGCATGAAAATACCTTCTCTAGAGGCATCACATTCTAACAAGGATCATCAGTGTATATTTTTCCTAGCTTAAAACTGAGCACATAGATTATGTCAGAAGAGGACATAAATTCTTGCTGCGTGCTATACTGTGTCATAATATAATGTCACACGGTTTATACTTACAACACATAAATGTCAGACTCTGTCACAATGGAGAAAAAAAGTGGCCTTGTCCCAGGGCAGCCTGAACCTTTCTTTGTTTAATTTTCTTTCTTTCTTTTTTTTTTTTTTTCCTTCTTTTCCCTTTGGTGGAGAAGAAAAGGCCCTGCACCAGGTGACCTTGCAGCCTCAGTGGAATGTGCATGTAGGACACATCCTGCATTCTGGTATTGCAAAATGTGGTGCCCTCTATGTAAATCTCTGCTTGAAATACAGCTGCGCTGTGAGTTGATATGACTGATGAAATGTTGTGAAGCCAGAATGAATCATAACAAGGTAGTTATAAGGGATGGGAGAGTGTAAATAAATCAAAGCAGAGATATTAAAGCAATCTTTTAACCATAACATTTCAGAGAAAGTGAAAGAAGTGGGGAACACTGTTGGAATAGGGTTTTCTGAGTTTTCTATGTGTCAGTTGTTAAGCTGTCCTCCAAGAAATCCTCTGGTGTTAGCATGTGCTATTTGAGAGAGCTCAGCAGTGCCCTTCTGTGTCTCACATTAGTGCTATGTTGAAACATTCAGTATGAAGTAAAATTTACTGTACATCTTAGGAGAGGGAGAAATCTTTCTCCTTTTCCTCAGATTTGCTCGTAGGAATGGCACCTACTGGAAAGAGCAATTAAATCTTTGTGTATAATTATAGAGATTTTATTTAATGTGAAGAATAGGTTGTTTGGCTTTGGATCTGGATTCTTCGATTTGAGCCAGTCTCTAATTCAGGAGGAAGATCACTACAACTCTTCAAAAACCTTCCATTCATGGTTTTGTATTATTTTAGATTAAGGCCTTGTCTTGCTTAACTGCTACACTTCAGAAAGCACAAGGTATGCAAAAATGACTAGGCAAAACCCTCCATGTTTATAGCACTTATGTGAATACATTTTTTTTCTTACTTGCATATCTCAAAAGCAACAACAATTCCAAGAATACAGTTTCCTATCTCTTCTTCTCATGCTATGGTAGACCAGTAACTGTCTTAAATTTCCTGTTACTTTTTAGCTTGTTTGAGAACCTACATTCAAATGTAGCAGACTTAAAACTAAGACTTTGCCATAAAAGCAAAGTGTTTGTTGGTTTGCATACATATAAAAATATATATGCATATATGTCACTGGGCTGTGTGCAATAGGTGGTTGAAAGGGATGTTTCAATGGCCTCAATAGCTTAATCAATGTTTTCTCCTTATTCCTCTTCAGATATTGGACTTCTGCTTTTATCTGTTTCATCCTGAATGAGATTGGCTTTTGCCATCTGTTAATTTGAGTCTGTTCCCAGCTAAATCATTTGGGGAAAGAATTTGGATATTCTCATCTTAGGTTGGAAGAGAAATTTAAAGAGAGAAATTGCATTAGTTGTGTTGCTGTTTACTTCCCTGCAGGGCTGTCTTTGTGATTTCTTCTTCATAGGAAGTTTTCGGTGATTCCATTATACCTTTTTAGCTCTTTGGAACAATGGTGAAATAATATTTTATTTTTTTTAAATGTGAAGAATAGACTTTCCAGAGAAGCTGATTTGGGTTTCCCTTCCAAGATCAAATGCTGACTTAAAAAAGCCTCTGAATTTTATACACCATTTTCAGTTACTGAGGTGGGATGATTAACAAGATGAACAACAGGAGAGAGGGAAGATTTTAATGTGTATATACTATACAAAGACTAAGAGTTAGTTTATGATCATGAAGAAACTCATGTTTTGAATTACTTTAGTTGTCTGTAACAGTTTGTACATTATTGGTTTCATTTATTTATTGTATTGGCCTTGGTACATTAATAGTTCATAGACCTGTACGGTAAGTGAAGATTGACAGATGTTTTAAGGCTCTGTTCAGGAAGGTATTTTGACTCATGTTGATGCCTATTCAGGTGAAAGTTAAGTAAGTTAAAGCACTGCCTTGGATGGAGTGAAGCATGTGCTCAGATACCTGCATAAATCATGGTCTAAATAATACTCCCTCAAGACAGACAAAATACATTCCTTATTCCTTTAGCAGTGAAAAATGTAGATCCTTAGGCTTTGTCATTCTGTTTCTAAGAGACTTCTTTGATTCATACCAAAAAAACTTTCCTGAAAATTATCACCACTGGAAAAGAGGACAAAGCAAGAATTGGTACCATATCTTTGATTGGTCTTGAACAAAACATAAGCAGGAGCATTAAAAAAGAATGAGTGTCCTAATGAAGTTGCTATGGAAATGTCAATAAACAGGGATGCAAATTAAATAATCTCGTTGGCACTTTTTGTTTCTGTTGTTCTTTCCTAGCTGCGTATGGGAAGGCATATATTCAGGACGTTTTAACGTTGCACCAGTGACTGTCACTTGGACGTCCTATGAAATGGCAATTAGATCAGTAGGTCTGCCACAGGAGGGGCAATTTGCTCCTGGTCTTAAAATGAGAGCTGGAAAAACAGTGGTATCCATTCAGAAGATATACCGCAGGGGAAACCTCCCTGCCTGAGAACAAGCAGCGCTACGGGATGCGCGGTAGCAATTCTCAGGTCTGGTCGCACCACGGTGGCAGCCAGCCTTTATTTTGGCCTGCCAGCCATGCCCAGCCTGGAGCGTTTTAATTGCTGGCAGCGGCTGCGCTTTTGTTTTTATGTATTCCCTCTCTCAGTGTGCCTTCCATTATGGTTTGTTGGCAGCTCTGAAATACTGGTGGTTCCAACAGTGATTGCTTTTATAAGAGTCATGAGAGAGTGCACCTTTAATATTATCTGCACCGTAGGTAGAAAGCAATAGTTATCCTTGGCGGCATGCCAGTGAATAGAAAGTGACATTTTAAATGGACACTACTGGTGCATCAAGCAGATGAAATTAAAGGGAGGCTGTGACAGCTAATGAAAGGCAGGTATGGGAAATGTCCAGGGTGAATTTGTTGTTTACAGGCAAGTATACCTGATTGGATGGGGATACAGCTGATTGCAAGGTACAGTGGGAATAAGGAGCTATTGCGTGACGAATGCAGCTCTCTGAGGACGGCATTAGTTAGTCCTTGCCTGTGGAGATTCATAGGTTAAGCAACATCATCTGAAGTGCCATCAGCGGTGGCTGGGGATTCTTTGGCTGAGAAAGAAATTTTTGCTGCTTCATGTGGGGAAATGAGCCTCTTGCAGCTCATTTCCAGATGTTAATAATAATAATAATAATAAAAAAAAGCACAAGTGCACAGAGAGCAGAGTTTTAAAACAGATAAAATCAACCTGACATCTTACCTTCATTGAAAAGGTAAAAAAAAAGAAAAAATTCTTAAAAATCATACAATAAGCTAAGACTAGTTAATTGCATTTACACAGTTCATATCACTTACTAGTGACTGCTAAAAGTGATTTCTGGAAAAATATTTTGTGTGAAAAAACATTAAGGGATCTTCACGGGCATTTCAACAGTCTGAGTGCCCAGTTCTAGTCCCTGTGAAGTGAGTGGGGCTTTAAGCGTTGGCCTTGGTGTGACCATGAATTGGGTCAAATTCATTCAGCAATGTCCCGGTCAGGTTTTAACACAGATGTTTTTACGGACATTTGATAAAATTTGATTTTGAGAAAGGTAATAAAATTTCAATATCAAAATTTGATATAAAACTTTTCTTTTTATTATGGCCCTTCTGCATTTATTTTTCAGAATTCTCATGCGAATAACTCATTTTAGGTTTGTTTTTCTGAGCATGCTTTCACTTATACATAATTGTGGGTCAGTGTGAAAATAGCACGAACTAAGGGCAGGATTTTCAAAAATTTCAAGACAAAGCTTCGAATACAGAGATCCAAGTTGGATCTGCAAAAGTATTTACCAAATATTAGGAATTAAAGACTAGGTGTGTTCTGGCATTTTGAATGCTAAAATAAATGCCATCACACTCTTCTTGAATTTTCCAAAACTTCTTAGAAAGATGGGAGTTAAAAATTGACCTGCCTATGAATATTTTTTTTTTTGGGGGGGGGGGGGGGGGGATGGGGTGGGTGCATTTGGTTATGCATATATACCTAAAATGTATTAATTATCTCTTGTTCCCAGTAGGAGAATCCGGAATGGTTTTAGATGCACAGCTAAGTAGTTGATTCAGCAGTGATTATTTTGTGGAAATTCAGGCTTGTTCTTCTTTCGTGGAGCTGCAGGACCAGCAGATGTTGAACTGTTGGGATTCTGTGAGCTTCTGAAAAAAAAAAATATTGCTTAGAGAAAACCCATACCCATGGCATCCTAAGAATCCTGTATCGTTATGTTCGCTATTGGTTCACGTTTTAAATTTTAACACACTAGTAGCAACTTTAGGAAGCCACAAAAAAGATAACAATGTTAAAAGTTCATGAAATACAGCTAACAGAGAGGATTGTTTCAAGGCTCGATGTGAAAGGAACCGCAGGTATGTTCTTATTTTCAAGCAGCTTCATTCTTCTCAACAGGGGCCTTTTGCTACTGAATTATTTAGGATCACGTTGTTTGTTGTGATTGAACAGAGTTCAAATTTAGAAACCTGGAAGGCAAAAAAAAAAAAAAAAAGAGAAACTGGGACTTCAGAATAAATAGGGATTTGAGACAGCGATGAGTTCTCATCCTGCCTTTTTCCTTTGCTTGTGAAACTGATGAGCATGGCTGGCACTGGGAGAAGGCACTGCTAAGACTGATGCTGTGGATCTGTTGGCCGTATGGCTGGCTCCCTCTGCACAAGTCAGACGCTGAGAGTGGTAGACTCTGCGTGCTCTTCATTTGGGGCACTGAGAAGAAACACCGAGAAGAAAAATCCCTTCTTGATTTCCTGCAACCTCATCCTTCCCTGCAGAAGCACGGGAACGCAACTCAGCTTGGTCCCAGAGAGGAAAGGGGCACAATGCCAAACGCCAGGCTGATTTCTGAGCCAACTGCCTGCCAGCCACAAAGAAACAGACGGGGAAGGGGCAGAGGGAGGAGGGTGCTACCCCGGCGCTGCTCCAAAGGGGAGGCAATCCCCACTCTCCGGGAAGGGAAGGCTGTAGGTGGAGATTTAGGGATGCGGTTGTGGGGGAAGCGGAGATGGGATGGAGGACCTGGTTTTCTCTTGGTGCTTGGTGGCCATGGGGCTTAGGGCAAGATAAACCATAGCATGCAAAGATTCACACCTGAATTACCACCATACATTAACAACCGTGGCTGCGACAAGGCACTAAAGGCATCCTTGACAAGGACTAGCACCCTTTGCAGGGGGCTGGACTGAGACTCACACAAACAAGCTCTGAGATGTATTTGGGGTTTCAGTCACAGAACAGAACGAAGGTCCGTGGTATGAGATTTTTGACTCTGCCACACAAAAATTGTTGAATTATTTTCAAATACAGATTGATTTCTGGGACTAATTTCTAATTACTTGACATTTTTAACAGAGAACTGAAAGATTTAGCTCTAGCTTAAGGCAAACAGGATTCTTCCTGATGCGTGATTTGGGAGCCATGCAGGGTGATGAGGTACCACTATTTCAGGAAATACAGAAGTTGATACAAAATTTGAATGCGGATATTTTCACTGGTTCAAAATGGACTTGCATTTACTGAAAAATGACAATTTACACTGGAAATTACCAAAGATATGTAGGAGTACACACTGTTTTGCAGTAGCAGAGCTGTTCAAACTGGAATTTGTAATGGATTAGCTACATTTCTTAAGGATGTAGAGGACCATAGGTAATGGAATGGTGTGGAAAGTTGGCAGATTGAAAACTTACTCTTAGCAGAAAGATTGTTCAAATTGACCTTTGTGTAATTTAGAGAACAAGAACCATATACAATGAGCATGAGATATTTTACAGACTGAAAAGACTTATGTTTCTATTCTAAGTGTATAAAGCACTTGAGATTGTAAGTTGCAGTTAGCAAATGCCTGTGAGTAGAAGGGGAGCAGGAGGATAATTACCTGGGAAAAGTAACTTGAACCATCTACTCAGAGCACTTGAATTGCATTTCCTGCATTTTCCAGATGTGTGTCTTTCCTTGTGCATGTTCACTTCTTCCTAAATCAGAAATAATTTAATTCAGTGCGAGTGTGTGGTTTTTGATGACCGAATCCATATTTAAAACATGAAAAAACCCACAAACCACTCTCTCTGAAAACAAAAACCTTAAGTAATTCCAACTCATAAGCAAGTAGAAATGCTATCTGGATTAAATCAGGGCAGCATGATAAGCCTGGACTCATGGTTTCCATGCAACATCTATTAGTTGTAGGAACATAGTCAAATAGGAACATTCAGTCAATGACTCTAGCAAAAGTAGTTCATGATTTCAAAAGCTCAGAAGGACCCTGAAGTAGCCATATGTACTCATGCTTGTAGGGCAGTAAAGGTTTGAGGACACTTTCTCTGTGGTCCATGCACTACAGACTCCACATTGAACCCACGTCAATCTGCAGAGTAGATTAAGCTTGCAGGGTAAGGACAGGAGGAGGAAAGAGGAGTAAGGATCTGCTGATTTAAGAAATGACACAACTGAGAGCTAATAGCTCCCAAAGAGATGCGTATCTGTGAGCTCCTGCAGGGTGTCTGCTTCTCTGCAAACATGGTGGCATGTTTAGGCAGGCCTGTGGCAAAGAGATGACCTGTTAGTGTAAAATGATAAGCGCAAAATTAGCTATTATAGAATAGATGCCAGTAAAAATCTCCAAACAAGCCTCAAATAGATCAGTTTGAATTTCTCCTCATTTGTGATTCCTCAGGGGTGTCTTAGATTCATGTGGAGTGTCTCTACTTACGTGACTGGAGGAGACCCAAGGAGAATGTCAGTCATAGCCTGATTAGCATGAACTCCTAAAACTAAGGCTTCGTTTTTGACAACTGTGATATAAACTTATTCTTCCAAGAGTAACCAGAGGACAGGTACCTATAGATGTCATCCATCACCTTCAGGTCTACTGACTTACTTGCAGCCTGCCTTCATAGACTCACTTTGTATTCCTTGACCTTGGTTAGACTTTTTTTTTTTAAGAGTTTGAACTCTGCTGGACAAGTTCTGGCCTGAATAGGAATTTTCTTCTCTTTACAGGAAGCTGTGGAGTCCTAATGATTGAGAGGAAAACTTCAGGCAGATGTGTAGTTTGTTTGCATTAAAAAAACCAAACCAAACAAACAAACTAATAGAGTAGTGCTCGATGAATTTACAAGACTTCCTCAAACCCCTGGATGTGGCATTAATTTTTTGTTTTCTCTGACTAGGTAGCAGCTCTCCTTGAAAGGTGAAAAGGGCCACATTGAGAATGGAAGAAAGAAAACAATGCTGAAAGCAAGGAGGTTTGTGAAAGAGGAATCAGGGCATGTCACAATATTACTCCCTTTCTCCTTGGAACCACTAATTCCATAAAAGTTTGAAGCAAGGACAGCCAGCCATCTTCATCCACAGTCTGAGTAAATATCTGACAATAATCCTATCTCAGCATAGGGTTTTGCTGCCATTTTTGCAGTTGGCAAGCATCTAGGTAGTATTGTAAAAGACTAACTAATTTGTGGAGTTTTCTTATCTTAAGTTTCATTTTGGACTGTCTTCAGTTAATTTTAAGAGCACTAGGAACTTCTGAAGTTCTGATGATCCCCATATCAGCCGAAACACTAAAATTTAAGGCACCCCAGAACGTTGAGGCTGTGGAAATTTGAACTCAAGTGATTAATCTAAATCTCCATGCTGACTAGGAAACAGAAACCGAATCACAGTTGTGGGATTTCCTGATTTCCCTGTTGAGGGTCTTGTTCTCACCAAAGCGACGAGTGGAAACATTCACGTCTCCTTCGTGAAGGGCTGAGACAAGTTGTTCTGATGCTGAAGGCACAACACAACTCTTAGCACCGTGCTCTCCAGAATTGGCTGCTATCATAAGATATCTGGCATTAAATCCAGGCTCGTAATATCATTTTCTCTCTCAGCGTGTCCACAGGTTATCGTGTGACACAGAGGTGCAATCAGGGAAGCTGCAAAGTGCCAGGGCACAGATTTTGGCTGGTTCTTTCCCAAACCTGTCCAGCTGTTGCTGTGACTGTTGCCTTGTCCAGCTGTGCGTGCTCATCTGAATTTCAGAAATTGATTATCCCTTTGATAAAATAAATGCACAGTCAAAAGCAAAAGTATTTATTAACAGTAAGGTTGAGACCCGAAGGGTCCTGCACCAGCACACTGTGAAATCCAAGCTCTGTCAGCTGCTCAGATGACTGGATCCTACATTGGATACTGACACAGAGTGTCCCCAGGTACGTAAACAGGCCTAGGCAATTTTAATTGCTTTTTGAATACTCAATTACTGTCTTTGCAAATGTTTATTTTTGCATATATTCCATGCAATTCTTTCCAAAACCCCACGCTTTTTAGTTTATTTCACCTCTCAACCCCTCTTCTACTTTTAACACCACCAAAAGAAGTCTGGATAAGAAAGGAAAAATCTATCGGAAAATGAAAATAAGCATCTGTACACAATCATATCCTCCATCAGCGTGAATACAAGGCACTTGAGTCTTATACAAAGCTGTGAACATTACATGCCAAATTTGTTGCAGGTGTAGGCAGAAGCTAGAAAATACTGAAAGACAGAGAAAAGAGGGTTAAAACAGATGAACAAACATTTATGAAGAAAAGAATAATTCTGAACATGTTCCTTAATATTGAGTGTTACAGATCTTTTTTTTTTCTATCTGCTTATGAAATATTTTGCAGCCAATAGATATTTAGTAGAAAAGTAATACGACAACAGAAGGATTAGATGCCTTCAATAGTATAGGTTTTATCCAGATGTAATTTTTAAAAATGCATATTTGCAGGCATGAAAAGTCCTGTGGACTCATTTTTAAAGAAGTTACTTTCTCAGCATATTCCAGCTTGTTATGAATTGCGAGACTGGTTAACTTCCCTTTTTTTTTCTGTGGCTAATGTTAGCTTGTGCTGTTTTATCATACAACGTGTGCTATATACAATTTTCTATACCTTAAAATCATTCCATAGAGGATACACTGGCTTTAATGGTGAGAAGATTTAGTATTTGTAGCTGCAGCCTTCCCAAATGACTAGTCTTCTTTTTTAAAATTTAATTTAATTTTAAAATTACCTTTATATGGATCTTAACCCAATGAAAACAAAACTGAGAAAAACAAGAGGTTTTCCTCCACCTTTTTTTAATTAGATATTTCTGATTTTAATGAAGACATTATTAAGGAGAGTTGAGCACCAACCAAAAGTGAGGATCAGGTCCTAACCCTCAATGCGACTTTTTGTAACAGACTTGGACATGTAATCTGAATGATGCAAACTCTAGAAGAGCTCAGAATGAAACACCTGTCATATGTAGGAATTGCAAAAAGTAGTTTCAGTCATATTTATCTTTAACAGAGATATTGGCTAACACTTCCTCTTTTAAAAACAAACCAAAAGAAACCTGTCTTGGAAGACAAGAGAGAACTGCTTTTCCCATGGGAAAATTTAAATATTTTGCCTAACAGTTGAACATGGTATGACTTGTGCCCAAAAACATGTTAATTTTTTAATGCCTGGTGGGATTTATATTTTGGTACTTCATGAATTCATCTTCCTCTCTGGATCAGGCTTCTCATGTCATTCCACAGCTCTGTAAGAAGGGCGACGAATTTGGCGAGGCCTGGGAAATACTGTCTGACCTAGAAATCCAACATTTAAGAGAAAGTGAAAACTCTTCAAACTCTGATTTCTATAAATTGCCATGCTAGCATTCACTAAACAAAGTTTGAGATCTGATTCGTTTTGTTAAAAATGCCAACACTGGAGCATGGGATCTTGATTTTAGACATTTAGGTGTGGTTTTTTCGCATGTGTGGCTATAAAATAGGTGGAAGCAGTTAGGGAATGGCAAGAATGGGCTGCCCAGGGATGTAGACTTTGCTCTTTGGTTTGGAGCTTGTAAAAGTTACCAGAACGAGTTACAAGAAGATCCATGTATTTGGGCGCATAGCCTCTGTCACTTGAGTCAAGTATAGTCTTGCACAACTTGTACCTTTTCTGTTGACAAAATTTCGGTATACTGAAACCTGAGTTAAACCTGCGTCTGGAATATCTACAGACTCCTGGGATCCTTAGTCTGATCTAAAAGATGAAAATGGCAAAGGATGGGGATGGTTGATCTATCCAGACTACTACTTTGTGCAAGGTCCACTCAAAAGGATGGAGCGTATTGTCGTCTTAGCAAAATATTTAACATTGTTGTTGTGGCTTTGGAAGAGCAGATATTTCATATTTTGTCCTGCATATCAAACTCATCAAAGCTGTATCTTTTTTCCTGACACTTGAAACTAATTGGCATCTACAATATTAAGCACAGTTGCCTCTATCCAGGGCCATTGCTAAATCAAGTTTCTTTCCGAAAATCTGTATCTAAACTAAAAAAGGCTAATGCGTCCTTTTACCTCTCCCCTATGTTAACGGTCCCAAGAGGACTGACTGGTGTGGTGGTGTAAGCCTGAACGGCTTGATGGAGTTGCACAAGTGTAGACTACATTGCCTTGAACAGGGATGTAACGTTATTCATTTCCCTTTCGGAAGTACATTTTGGTTTGTAGTTGCCTGCAGATATGTAGGCACACAAAGATACACATCTTCTTTCAAGAAGTCCATCTTAAAGACTAAATGTAAGTTTGCGTCAGGATACATACAAAAGTAACACAGCAAATTCACTGTGTTATTCAGATATTTGGTGGCATTACAGAATTATGTTTTCTTAAGAACATTATCTTTCCATGAGATGCTCTGTGTGAGGTAGTTTCCTTTATTCACAACTGAGTCAATTGATGCCAATGGTACTGCTGAATTAGGGTAACGCTCAGTGTAACAGATCACTGCATCTAATCCAACAATAATCGTCCTTGTGCCTGTACATCCACTTACTCGCATACATATTATTGTGGAAGAATATTATTAAATAACAATATTGGAGACTGAATCAATTAAAAATGTCAATATTTGACTGTTGTGTAATGTATCTTAGCCTGACAGAGCATATATTTTCTTATAACCCTTGATTATGTAAGTACATACTGGTTTAGCTTCCTATTACCTTACTTTGGGCTAAAGATGCTCAATGGGCAGCAGTAATTTTCCCTCTCCTCAGTGTTCTGCATGTAGGGTAATTGTTAGACCTTGCTGTGCCAAGTGAATGATTAATTTCCTCACTAGCTTTTCATCCTGGCGTTTTTGGGGGAGTCACTCAAAGTTCTAGAATCTGCAAGCAGTAATTCAAATAACCATGGGAAAGTATTCATTAATGCTGGGGGTTTGATATTTAGAACTTTCCACAGGGTGCAGCATAATTTACACATCACATATTGGAAAAGCGGCTCCCACTCTGTCCAGCTGAAACTTAGTAACTCAGAGTCTTTTCGCTTTAGATCACAGAAATTCAACACACGAAGACTGCAGAACCAAATCATCTCTTGTGTGAGATGAAGCAAGAGTTTCAGTAGGTGCAGCAAACTTGATTCTCCTCCAACATTTGCTTTCACTTTCCCATTTAAATTCCTTTGACCTCAACAGCATTGACTCCCTTAGAAACAACAAGAAGAGTTACTAAATAATTTTTTTTTTCATTTTCAGTGTGTTTGAATTTGCACTTTTAATTGCATTCTTTTTGCATGTCTTACTGTCAAGATTTTTCATACTTCAAACTAACTCTCTGGAAATCTCCTTGCAGCACCCCATTGACTTCTGTTCCCACTTGGGCAGCTAAGAGAGCGGTTGCTACCTTCTGTGTGAACCAGCACTAAAGAAGGGGAGGGTGTGCTCTCTTTCTAGGGCATTTCACTTGAGTTCCTGGACAGCAGAAGTATAACACGACTCAGTCTATACTTTAGACCCAGCACAAACCTCAGGAGTTTGGAGCTACAGCTGGTAGGCAAAATAATCTCATTAGCTAGGAAGACTGAGCTGTAAAGGTCTAGCAGTACTATGCACAAATGTGCTTTGGTTCTTGGATGTTTGGGTGGGTTTTTGTTGGTTTTTTTTGGTTTTTTGTTTGTCTGTTTTTTCTCAAAAGCTTATTTTTGTCTTGGTCTACTGGTGTTTTGCAGAAATGGCAAAAGGAACATCCCTGCAACAAGGGTCATCCGTGCTGAATCGCAGGTGCCTGCTCTGACTCGCAGCCAGAGACCCCCATCCAGAGCACTGCATGAGAAAAGGTACTTCCTTGGATAGACTTTGCTGGAAACAAACTAAAGCGGGAGAGGGGCACCAGGGAAGCAAACATAGGTACATAATTTACAAGAGAGTTTTAGTCAAAGCGGCTGAAGTTTTTGCGAACATACAGTTAGCTGAAAATGGTGGATTATAATTCAACTGTTGGATAACTTACTAGTTAATAGGCTGCGACATACGTCCTAAAACTGTTGAGAGTTGCGTAGGTTTTTAAAACCTCTATTTCTATCAGCAGACAGATCAATTTTTCATGAACAAAAACCAGTCGTGAGTTCTGGAATCTCCCAGATCTATTTTTGCTTGTTTCCTTATGGGGCTTGTGTGCTGATCTGTACTATTGCCATGTGTGCCACATGTGAAAATAATTCAGTGAGAGTACTTGTCTATGTATCTGGTACATGTGTCTATATATACATGCACATATACACACATATATTCCTATTTATACTCATAAATAATTTCTTTCAAGAACAGATGCTCTTCTACTGTTCTGCATCTCAGTGTTTCCACACTGAAGGGTCTCATAATTTGGAAAAAATTGTGACTGTCACAACTCTGCTGCAGTAATGGTTTTGTAAGAACCAGCTTAATAAAAACATCAGGCCTCTCTCTTCCAAACAATTTTATTACAGTTAACAACTCAGCCAGTTATCAAGTATGTTGTCACCAATGCACTCTCTCTCTCTCCATGAATGATGACACGAATGAGCTTTGGATTTCTGTAGCATCTTACACATATACACACTGTCTTACAGCTGTGAAGCAGGAACAAAGCCACATGGGAAGGAACAGTAGCTAAAAAAAAATAAAAGATGTTTTGTGCAAAAGCTATTTTGTGATGATAAGTTTCCACAGACATCAAATTAGCTTACCTGCATTAATTTACACAAAAAATATGCAAAGTCTGCTTCCTGGACTTTGGCTATATGGGTCTTTATTTTTCTAAACTAAATATGAAACTTTTAATAACTGTGTAAGTTCCTTCCAGGAATCAGCTCTGGCCTTCGCCTCTCCAATTCTTACTCCATTTCTTGTGTTTGCATGGATATCTTACTATGAATAACCTCCTTAATGTAAATATTTCCATATCTAGAATTCATAGAGACTTTTTTTTGCCTTATGTATAATTCTTACATATATAAAAAGTGTGTTCATGTTAGATTTGTAGTCTTTCACTTCTTTTTTCTTTTAAAAGTATGACATTGTTACCTGCACTTTACCCACTAGTAAATCTCTGCTTAAACTGTACTGCAGTTTTGTTGCTATTTTTCTCAAGAATATGCTACAGAAATGTTCTCTGTGCATCAGCTGAATGTGGACCTGGCTATTATATTAGTCAGCCTTCAGTGATACGCTTCAGTTTTCCTCTACTTTTTTAACGTCCCATATTTCAGGAATGCGTTGGTTTAGAGATTGAAGCTAAGAAATTTTGAACTGGGAATCATGACTTCTGAGTAATATGAAGAATTTTGTAACAAACTGATCCTCAAATCTTATGCTGGTATGTATGATGCTAAATAAAATGTTGGTTCTGTAGAATTTTACCTTTAGAAAACACAACTGGGTGTTATTCATTGTGGCTTCTGGGAACCAGTGAATAGAAACGTTGAGATTTTTAAAATATATTCTCACTGTTTTCCTCCTCCCCCCCCCCCCCCCCCGCTTTTTTTTTTCTCCCTGTCTCCAGAGACATGTTCAGTGTATGGTAAACTAAGGCCATTATATTTTTCCAGAGAACAGATGTGATAATTAAGAACAGGAATAAGTTTCAAAATTCAATGAAAAAATAGTTGTCAAGTATATTTCTAAAATAAAGCACAAACAAAATGCATGCTGATGTGTGGATGATTAATAGGGGAATGTCAGTGTCTTTCCATTAGTTCCTTTATATTGCTGTACACAATCATGCATACTCTATATGACCATCAGAATTTTACTCTACTAAATATACTTGACCATAATGCCAATCAATAGTTTCTCCTGGCAAATAAAAACTGTTAATAGCTTCAATAAAAAAAACCAAAAACCAAACAACTTTCTCTGCTTCAGTATAGCTGTTTGTCATTATTCCTTTCTCCTCAACCTGAAGAGTGTACATCTAAATTAATTCCCGTCACTTAGAGCTCTCTTGATAAATACATTATCTATATTTAATGTCTCTTTATTCTCATTTTATTATAAGTGTGCGCAGTAGTGAAAGAAGATAACTGACAAGGCAGTGTATCATGGCAAGAGAATGTGCTATTGCTTCTTTGCACTTTTTGGTAGAGCAGCTATATTTAGAACACGTACTGTCAGCCATGAATTGTCTACCTATATGCTTATCTGTTTCAATCCATGATATAAAATTGCTTCTTTATACTGCATGGATAAGTATCCCCAAGCTTCACGCGTACAGCTATAGTATTTGTTTCTACACTAACTGATCAAATGTTATGAGCAGGAAGATTATTTTGAAGAGGAGAAGAGGTGTAAATCCAGTATAATAGGTGTTTGTGTAAGTAAGTGCTATAAGGCTTTTGTTGCCTGCACCATAGGTAGTGCTTTAGTTAAGGAAAATGAGAGGTTGAAATTCAATTTCTTAGGTGAGGAGTGATTTATGATTGCAAACATACAGGAGTGTAGGATTCAAAATAATAAACATTTGGTAAATTTGCACATTCCTCCATTTGCTATATATAATTATTTCCTGTGCATAGCATTAATGTCTCATGAGTAAAAAAGCTTCTCATAACATGTCCTCCTGCAGTGTTGCTAAGCTTAACTATTGAATACAATTGTTTGTGTAGCATTAATTTAAAAAAAAAAAAGTACTTTATCTAAAAGGCTATATAGTTTTTCTATTACGGACAGGGGAATTTACAAGTTCCCATTGTTTTTCAGTGCAGTAAAAACATATTGAGAACTAGCAGCGTACATATATTACATTTAACATAAACAGGATTCACAAAAAGCAGTTCCCCAGCTTGCTCTTTATCAATGAAAAATTACTTGAATATACAGTTAAACTTGATTTTGTTGTTTCTCTTCAAAACCAGTAAGATGTTGCTGAGGCTGTAGGCACAGAGTCCTCTACAAGGGGTGTCTATTAAGCTCTTTGTGGTGATGATCATGTTCTCTGTAGTTGATGTAAGGTAGTTGTGGTAACTCATACTACAATACTCCATGTTTGCTACCAAGTTTAGTTGATGGGAAACGTGACCATTTTTTCCCCTCATTTAAAATGTTTTGAATTTCTCCCTCTGTACAACATTAATGATGTGCTTTGTTTCTAAATCTGAAAAAAAATTTGGGACTGTTACTTTTAAGTTATATCTCGAAAGAAGTAATGAGAATACAACTGTTTCACCACACTGTGAAATGTACAGCTATCATGGACTCCAAAAGCTGTTCTTGTAGATTGTGCTCACTCTGTTCCTGTACCTAGGGCTTGTGGCAGAGATCGGATATCCCTTCTAGAAATACATATGTAATTAAAGGTGCTGCAGCTATTTTCCTCCTTGACAATAGCCAGAATGGCCAAAATCCTTTCCGAGATTTCCTGATAATAGGGTGGATTGTGTCTTTAAATGAGAGACCCCCAAAAGTTATATAGTGTTGGTATTCCAGCTGCTCAATTTTTAATCCTCCAGGTTGGGAATTGCTCAGGGTTTCCTAGGCTTTGGCTATCCTCACGTGTGTACAAAATGTACAGTCTCTCTCCATTTTGATATGAGGCCACTTTTGTGCTCATGGGGTGAACCTGGTCTCCTGCTGCATCTCTCAGCAGACCACCTGCAACTCTTTTAGGTTGTTGTAATTCCAGAGTGTGTCATGTTATTTTGCCAGCAAAAATATTGAGTTCAGCTGCAGCTGCATCAATTAGCTCCTCAAGTCTGCAACTAGTGACACCAGTGACACTTTTTTGGATGAATGAGGGACCTACTGGTGAGTACATAAATGAAATGATCAACCCTCCCTTTCATGTGTCTGTGTTTAAACATTCTTTTACCACCATGTACTTTGAAAGTGACAATCTTCTGCCCTTAGCTCATAAAACACATACAAATATTTTGCATCTGTCACAACCAAGCTTCACAGATACACAGATGTGCAGCAGCACAGATGCTGGTTTAAAAAAAATAAATATATTCCTGTTGGTCAGAGATAATTGGTAGTTTGTGATACCAACTACTGTATTACATGAATATGAGCCAGCAGTGTGCCCAGGTGGCCAAGAGCGCCTGGCTCGTATCAGAAGCAGCGTGGCCAGCAGGACCGGGGAAGGGACGGTCCCGCTGTGCTGGGTGCCGCGGTGGGAGGCCGCACCTGGAGCGCCGTGTTGGGTTTTGTGGCCCTCGCGACAGGAAAGCCATGGAGGCGCTGGAGCGCGCCCGAATTGGGGCAGCGAAGCCGGCGACGGGTCTGGAGCACACGAGTCTTAGGAGGAGCGGCTGAGGGAACCGGGGGGGTTTAGTGCCCGGAGGAAGGAGGCTGAGGGGAGACCTGGTGGCTGTCTAGAACTCCCTGAAAGGAGGTTGCAGCCAGGAGGCTGTTGGTCTGTTCTCCCAAGTGACAAGCGATGGGACGAGAGGTGACGGCCTGCAGTTGTGCCAGGGCAGGTTTAGATGGGCCGTGAGGAGCAACTTGTTCTTTGTCGCAAGGGTTGTCGCCAGGCCCTGGAAGAGGCTGCCCGGGCAGGTGGTCGAGTCACCAGCGCTGGAGGTATTGCAAAGACCCGCGGACGTGGCGCGTAGGGGCCTGGTCTAGTGGTGGGCTTGGCAGCGTTAGGTTAAGGGTCGGGCTGGATGACCTGAAAGGTCTTTTCCAACGAAAATCGTTCTATGATTCTGTATAACTGGTACCTTGTGATCGCTGAATTTCATTGTGTTATTGTTATCCTGTTCTTGTTCCAGATAATGTCTCTCGTCTTATATCAAGTATGTGAGCTCTCCTAGGGGGACTGTCTTTATTCTTCCAGAACATATGCAGGACCTTCTTTTATGAGGAGTAGTTTGCCGAGGCACTATTGCCATATAAAATATTTAAACTTGCTCACTTGACTCCTCTGGCCCTACAGCCGTTGATGTTATTCCAAAAACGAAGGTGAGTTTTTGATTTCAGGGTTTAAGATGCATGCTAATTTGCTGCTTAGCCAGCCCAGGCTGGTTGTCTTTCCACAGAGACCAAAGAGTCTTAACCCTCAATGTATTTTTAGAAGGATGAATCCCTCCACCTATGTTGTTGTTGTGGCTTGCTTTGTTTTGGGTTTGGTTGGGTTTTTTTTTGTAACCAAAACACAAATCTACTTGGATAAATTTGGCAGAATAATTTTAAATGAATTGAAGAGTGTCTTCTGAACAAACTATTGAACTTACTTGAACTCTTTCAGTAAAAACTATGCTGTTAATATTGTGCAAGACACCTCTATATTTTCTTTCGATTATGTCAGTCTCTGTCCGTGTTAGTGGCTTGCTTACTGCTATCATCTGTCTTAATCTTATCTCCATAAAGGCATGCTATATCTGGTACTCCAATCCTTGTTTCAAGGCATCCTCAGGGGAATGTTTCAGTCAACCCTCTTGACACAGCATGTTGTAACACACACTGGGACTATGACGGTGATGTGCATGAGTCGCTTCCTTTCAGCTGTTTTGGACAAACAGAAGCATGTTCAAGAATGAAAGCAATGGCAGATATTCGGATCCAGTGAAAGACTAGGGTGTCACCAAGAGATATGTGTGTGGTCAATCAGATGCTGCAATGAGCAGGATCAGTTGTGGATACTTAACTGTGCTGAGAGTGACACAAGACCTGTAGGGGATTGTTGGGATGATGAGGAGCATACCCATCAGCAAGATGAGGAAAAATGGACCTTGGGAGCCTAGAGAAATGGAAGTCATCTAGGAGGACTGGGCAGAACTGGTACTTGATATTTTCATTAAAAATAACTACATATAGCACTACTTGTAAACTCCTTTGTGTATCTTTACCTCTATTTTATTTTCAGGGGAGGAACATCCCTTTGGTCCTCAGAGTGTCTGAATGCAGAGGAACATGTCAGTGTGTGTGCATGTGTACTCACTTGCCTCTCTGTACATTTAGAAATCATAATGGGAAATATATCCTGAAGCGGAAACACCAGAGGACTTGATTGTGACCCTGCGCTGATATAACTCTATTAATGTCATAGAGTTGGTGCTGATTTATACCAGCATGGGGTCAAAGAGCACAGACTCATGGAACCCAAAGCAGCTGGAGGTTCCCCTGCCAGGGATGGTAAATAGGCAGCCCCAGGCTTCTCTCCTTTATTATTTCAGGTCCCTGTCAGGGATTAGTTCTCGCTTCTCCCTCTTCTTCCAGCAGTATGTGAATGTGCCACGTCAGGTGTGCTTGCAGGCTTTGCACCAGTGGAAATGGAAAGCAGTTCTGCGGAGGCACCGTGCCAACAGAAAAGCCTGTCTAATGAAAGGGAAGTCAGGATGGATAACTTCCCGTAATGTCTTCTCTCTCACGAAACTTGACAGAAAAGTACAACAGAAAGAGCTGGTTTTGTTTCTTATCTTTAGCCTTTCGCCTGGGTTTGTGTTTCCTCTGTCCTTATGGGTTCATGTCGGCTTTTGCAACGTCCATCCTTCCTTTTCCCTGAGCCTCTACCGGTGGGCAGAGGAGAGGGGGTCTGATCTAGGCGATAGTCAGCAGCAGGCTATAAATTTTGCAGCTTGTTATGAGCGTGCTTCAATATGCTACGTAATTTATAAGGCAACACATCCATTTTTAAGACCAGCCCTGAATCTCAGTATATCAAAAAGCAGGAGACAGAAGAATAGGCCACTGCTGCCACTTATAATAACCCCTTCAGAAACACATTGTGTTAAGGGCCTTGTATCTGTCATTAAAGTTGTTTTCTTTCTCCTTTTAGCCACTATGTGCCACGTATTTATTAGAAGTTACTGCTAGTATGACTTCATTGATAAAGCTCCATTGTACCTAGCACGAAAAGAGAACAAAAGATGTAATATTCCTGGCATATCACGCAGATTCTCATTGTATGGCATTGACTTCAAGGGACAGAAATTTCTCTCATTAGGTTTTCTTCTCTGCTACTGAATTCTTGGCAAAATCAGAGTTTAAAAACTGAGCTTGAAACCCAAAGGGAGTTGAACATGTCAAAATGCTTTATAAATTGAAGGGATAGAGAAGTTCCGGAGGCAGCTTTGAAATATGTGCATCACTTTAATTGATATTTTACAGGGGCGCATTCTGTCACTCTGGGCAGACGAAAATTACCCTGTGGCCCTGCCCTGCTTCTGCATACCAACCCACATCCCACCTGGGTAAGCTCGCCTCTCCTCTGCGAGGAAGGCGGACAGGGACCATGTCTCTGGCCACAGGGAGGGGAAGGAAGGTGGTCTGCATGTTTCCCTTCCCATCCTCATTCCTCTAGTCTGATGACAAGTACTGAAGTGCAGGAAACGAGTTGCATCCAATTGCTACAAAACCTTTGGGGTTATTTATTTATTGTTTATCTATCTATTTATTTCCCAGGAAATCCAGGCTATCTAGAGGATGTTCTGAATGGAAGAACTACCCAGAATTCAATTATCTGATGGGCCTGATCTTGAAGCCATGTGTAACTTGGTCTGGCTGTTTACAAGCCGAGTGGAGGAAAGACATTTTAAAAGAAGACAAAGCGTGCACCACAGAGACTCACAAACTACCTAAAAATGCCAGATACAGACTGGAATAGTTGAAATAATAAGTAAGGAAAGAAGATGACTCCTTTCTCTGTGTCTTACTGCCTGCAGAGGAATGTCAGATTACTGCAGCAGCCAACAGAAGCCAACACAGACATGAAAAGTACTGTAATGCAGCCAAGATTAAATACCAGAGCTATGCTGAGGGGCATCTGAGCCATCTATGAAAGCAGAAGCTCTCATTGATTGCAATGCAGGTAGCAGAAAATGACCATTTCCAGAAACCAGAGGAAGTCTTTTCTGGGAAAGAACTAAACATGCCTTGGTATCAGAGCTGTGACCTACATGCCAGGCTAGAGGACCAGTGTCAAGGTCAGATCAAAGCTACTGGACTGATGTGCTAGTGTTAGAGTTTGGGCTTTGGTACCAGTAAACCATGTGGAAAATAGAAAAATCTCCAGATATTTTGAAAGTGATTGGCTCTGAGCTATACCCTGAATTGGTTCTGCTCACTCAGGCACCGTCAGTGAAGGTCTTCTATTAAAAAGGACTTAATGAACGCCAGCGTCCTAGCAGCCTCCTCAGGATCAGCACACAGAGGCAATCCCTGATTTACAGCTGCAAGGAAAGACAACTCGCAACGTGTTCACCCTCTTTTCCAGCAGCGCTTACGGACTTCTGGGAAGTAAGGGATCTCTTTCCAGGGGGAGAACAAGTCAGATAAAAAGTCTGTGGCTATTGACTTCCTCGCTTTCAGCAGGACATAGCTACAGGACATTTACTGTGTTTTCCATATAACATTGCTGCAGAGGCAGCCAGTCCAGGGCCAGGGAGGGATGGAGAAGTATCTGGTAGACAATGATTCCTTTGGGATTGTACTGTCTAGAAGATGGAAGAGGGCCAGGAGAGATCAAAGGCACAGTGTCTGCTAAAAAATAGTGATTACAGCTGTGTGCGTGTATGGTTGTGGGGGGTATTCTGTTTTCTGTTTTGATTTAATTATTAGCCTGTTAGGAAACAACATTTCAGTTCAATTTCAAAGCAGATTTTTTTTTTGTGAATTAAAAAATATGTTAGAGATACTCTTTTACCCAAACATAAATATGTGTGTGTGTGTAGTTGCAGCTACATAGGCTCTCATGGCATTTTAAAGGCAAGCTTAGTTTCTTATGCAGTTACATTATAAAATTGTGTGTAAAACTGAAATGTTTCACTGAAAGGGAAACTATAAAACTGTATAAAGATTCATGATCCCTTACTGGTCTTATTTTAACAAGAGACTATAAAAGGAAACATTTATTTTCCATGCTAAAAGTAAAGGTCAGTCAGTAGCTTTCAGTTTTCTTCCCCTTTTTTCCCCTTTCTTGGCACTCATATTAGTTTCTGAAAATATTTCATTCTTTTTTTCTTTCATTTCTCCCCTTTCAAGCTCACCATCTTTCACTTTAACAGCTTCTTTCTTCTCTATCGTTATTTCCCAGCAAACTAATATCCTCAGGGGTTCTCCTGCCTTTTATTACAAGGAGTTCATATCATCTGGCCCTATGAACTGGAGGGCAGATAAGGAACTATTTTTGGCACTATAATGTTCTAGAGATAGTCTGCACACCGATCCAAACGAGATTCGTTCTTTAGTTATTGCTAAACTTTCTTTTCCATAGAGCTTCTGGTGCATCTCAGATGGTAGAGAACCAGTGGTCGTTTGTACAAAATGACTAGGAAGTATTAAAAGGTGTGTAGTAGCCTCCAAAACACAGAAGCTACTGACAGTTCACTATTTTATTGAGATATAGAGTTGGTCACCTCTTATTTTTAAGAGGTCAGCTTCTCTGACTACTGAATACTCAGAGAATATATGAACTAGAACTCTAATTTCTCTTACCCCTGGGTTCTTTCCTGGGTCTTAATACTCCCAGAGTATAAAATACATTAAGTGTTCACTTTCAAAGAGTGGCTTCTGCTTCCCTGGCCAAACTCTCTGCAGTCAGGTCCTGGGGTACCCAAATAACTTCTGCTTTTAATGTACTAAATTTCTGATAAGTGGAAGTCATGGCACCTGCAAGGCCCTTTCAAGGTGCAACAGTTGACTTTATGCGGATGTCTATCCAAAGCCCTGTACGTTTTTAACATGCTCTGTGCCATTCATTACCATACAGATTCTCATGGGGTTTTCAGCACTAAGATTTTTACTTTACAGGCACTCCATGGGCTTAAGAAGTTAATAAACTACTGATTAATTTAGGCTTTACAGAATCTTAAAAACCTAACATTATCATGAGATTTTTGTTCCTTTCCTCTGTGAAGATATTCTTACTTTTTGTTGGCTTTCTGTTCTTCATATTTATTCTTCCCAAATAACCTCTATACATAAAAAAAGTTATTCTTGTGTTTCCCAGTCCAGCGATGTTTTTGTTGTTTATATTTTTGGCAAGAAGTCTTTATTTTAAGGCAATACCCTACTGACTTGTCTAATTTTCCTTCCCTGCTTTAGCAACTCTAGTGGAGTTTGTGTGGCATCTACTTCAGAAACCACAGTATTGTGTCGGTTTCATAGATTTTACACAGAAATTTATGTTGTGCTTTTGTAAAGCTGCAGACCGCTAGAGCTACTGCAGGTGCACGTGATAATATGGTTCCTTTCTTCCTCCTCCATTTGGAATTGAAAAGCTCTTCCTTATTTTTACTTTGTTTTTGTTAGTTTCATTCAAGCTCCATCTCGTTAGTATTCTCATCACCTTTTTCTGTTGAGTAGGTACCCGAGAAGACAAAAATCTCCTAGTTATTCCACAGTTTATTTTTCTTTAATCATTCTTTCTATAAGAGAAGTGCTTGGGTGGTAATATAAAAAAAAGAAGGTCTTTTCCCCCTGAAAGACTACCAGAAAATTCAGGGTTATTTTAAAATTAGGTATTTCAACCATCCCCAGAAAACCTTAACATAGTGTAATTTTTTTTCTTCTTCAACTAGCTTAGATGTTGCATTTCAAACTATGACATGACAGAAATTAAATTCTAGCAGAATGCTACCTACAGCAAACTAGCAGCTGATAATCCTGAATTTCCAAGCGGATTTTCTCCATAATACTTTCAAATCTGTTCTTGGATGTTCTTCAATGATAGGTCTCTGTCACCACTGTAAGACTGGTACGTTTATAAATATGCTCTACCTAGTGACAGGTGACCTACTGGGTTGGCTGTGACAGGGTTTTGGCAGTGAGTGCAGCACTAACCTTGCACTCTCCTCCCTTGTCCAGCCTGTTTCCCCTCTGTACCACGAGCACTTGCTGCACTTTTACTCATCTAAACCTTCTGATAGAGGTTTAGCAGCTAGCCTTTGTGATCGCACCATTGGCCTCCATTTCAGGCTGCAGAGCCAGGTGCTGTCCCAGACGTGCTCGGGGGACACTGGCAGGATGGTTTGGAAAGGAGTAACCTTGGCCCTGATCCTGTTGAGATACTGACGTGGTGGTGGGGGTTGCCCTTTTGATTACAAAAGAGGAATGTAATCGCCCGTACATGCTGCTGCTGGCAGTGGTTGCTAGTGCCTTGATGGATGTCAATATATTGGACCTTGCTTCTGTTTTGAATAGAAAATTGCATCTGCTCCCAGAGCTCATTATGGTCTGTGTTTAAGGTAACTATGTACACATTGCAGGGAGATGCCACTAAATTAGTAGACTTGATTAATAGAACTACTATAAAAGAAAAGTTATCTCGTTTAAATTATTTAATGATTTGTTTGATAGGAGGGTCTGTTCCATGCACACGGCTCTAAATAACCTAGGGGCTAGATCTGAATCTCATAGGCTAACCCCACGTGAAAGGTTCAGCACCCGCACGACAACAGATGAGAGTTCTCTAGATGAGAAGTCTGGGCTGATAAAAGGGAAAGGGACTGAATACAGTGGCCAGGCTCACGTGCTCTTTCCACGTAGCATCTTCTGCTTCTCCTGGGTTGGATGGAGTATTGATCTGATCCGATGTGGCAGCTGTTACGCGTTAGCCACTCATGTCAAAGGCTCTAATCCTAGATTCAAGACTAATTAATCACATGTAAAAGTTTTGAAGGACCGGGCTTGATATAACACAGTTTAGTGTAGAGTATGAAATATAGCACTTTTTATTTATCACATCTTTATAATTCTTCAGAAAAGGTACTGTAGAAATCTAAGATATCAGCAACTGTAATGCAAAGAATATGCTCTTAGAGTACTCGTATGGAGTAAATCTTTCCAGTTGAAATGCAACTCCAAACTTATGAGGAATTTGAGGTGTGTTGAAGCAGAAAGCACCAACAATTTTTGGCAACTTCTAAAATGCCACTAGGTACAGCAGAAGAGAGTAGAACAGAATTCTTTTCAGCTGGCATGTCTTCTTTCTCTCTCTTTCTCACAACTGCCTTTGTCTACTGTCTATGCAAATACCTAAACTATATGCCTCATGAGTTTTCTGTCCTTTTGTGTATTTCCTAGATGCTTCATTATTCCAGGGAGGTTGTGGAAGTGTTTGTGTGTGTATGCACAGTGAACAATGCCATGGACTATTCATTGGAGTGATAAATTGTGTTCACTCTGATGTCATGTACCTCTCATTGACTTTAGTTTCTTTCCTATTGGATATGTTTAAGATTAGCCAGGCATTAGTCATTAATCAAGGAGGTATCTGCAAATAAATTTTTCATCATAATGAGCTGTGTAGTTGAATTAATAGGATTTGCACTTTCATTATTTGTCATGATGTATGGGTATAGTACCAATGCAGTGCGCCTAGCTTGGTTGTTGCTGTGATCTCAACAGATAACTCGGCAACAAATAACATGCTCATGTAATAAAATGTCAGGACATCTTTTAACACCATGCAGAATTTACCTCTAATGTTTTAGAACTACAGTTTTCTCATAGTAGATACGTATTTTTAGCTAATTTGTTGTCTAGTATTGATAGTGTAGTGTATAGCTAAGTGGTAGGTTAAAGCTGAGACAGGACTGAAATAGGGTTTTGGAGTTTGTTATGATATAGACCTTGCAAAATGACTTTTAACAATAGGTGTAGGCGTTGTATTACACACATGCACATTTAAAATTTCACTGTACTCTGGTTCTGCAAATTCTACTTGTAATGAGAAATAAACAAAATCTTTTTTGTAGGAACTTAGTTTTTAAAATCTAGTGTGGGCTTTCTTGAGCGACTGATTCCCCACAGTTTAATTTGTATTTTTTCTGCCTAAGAGACATGTATGAGAACTGATACTCTTCATGAGATGATAACTAAAGTCTTTTGCAAGAGAATATAATTTCTTTCATGACTGAATTCTGGGAAAGAAGGATTTGTGTAAACAACTACTGAATACAGCCCATAAAATAATTTTCTTGTGGAGAGTAGCATTTTGTATTCATTTAATATTCATTTTAATAATGTATAAAATTTCATTGAAAACAAAATTATTGCAAAAATTAACCTGGATATCTAAATCTGTTTATTCTCAGTGTGCCCTCATAGATGTTTTAGAAACTTTTATGATTTTTTTCATACTATTTTCACTGAAGTGTTATAGGTGGTAAACGTAACTTCTGAAAAGGGATGTTTCCAAGGAGGTTGGGGGGTTGGACTAGATGACCTTTAAAGGTCCCTTCCAACCCAAAATATTCTATGGTTCTATGATTCTATGCCCCACTTTCCCTGGCTGACACCCCCAGAACCTGCATCTGGGGCCCCTTCCCCTGAGCCCAGGAGCATCATAGTGTCTCAGCTAAAGTCCCAGGCCTGCCCCAAGCAACGCTGTTCCTGGCTCCGTGCTCTGCTGCTCTGACTGGGCTGCCCGAGCATCACCTCGGGTCCCTGGGGGGACCCCATTGCTGCCCCTGGCCCAGACCGGGGCCCGGGGGACTGTGCCCTGGTCAGGAGTCCCCGCTCCATGCTGGGGTGCTCCTGGCTCCAAGCCTTGGTCCTTCTGCCCCCTGACATCTTCACAGGCTGAGCCCCCCATGTGAATAGCAGCTCATCAGCTGTTGATCTGAATAGCGAGGGATTTATGGGCTGAAATGCACCTGGAGAAGCGTATTCTCCCAGCAACCAGAGTGGAGCTATTTGGTGAAGTGATTCCTAATTTCAGAGATGGAACCTGTTTCAGTTACTCCTTAAAATGATGAATACCAACAGCGTATAAAAAACCCTGTCCTTTTTGTAAAAAAAAAAAAAAAAAAAAAAAAAAGGAAAGGATACTATCAAAACTACCAGCAATCCCCAAGCAACCAGTGGAGAACTCTCCATCATGGAAGAAGGGTGAGGAAAAGGTACAACTTGCAGAACAGCTCAACTGGAACTACTTTACCAGTCTTTATATTGTATTATAGGATGCAAGGCAAAACTGTGGCTTCATGTTAGAAGTTACATGGCCTCATGACCCATTTCAGAATCTAAACATTTGCAGAAGCTTGACAACACTGACAGTCTTCATCCTCTGCAAAAGCTGCCTTTACTCTAGCACAGTCAGTGTTGATGTCCTTGTGGACGTATAAAAGAGCAATGTGATTGAGGAGAGCTTGTCCCACGGCACATTTATGCCAGGATTTCAGTCCCGTTGTGGCACTGAAAGATCACTCAGCTGTTGCAGACGAGGCAGGAATACCTAGTGCGAGGCACGGCTATTTGAGGTGTTCTTTGAAAAATATCCGGGTCCTGGATGCATTCGGCAGCAACTGATGCTGACCTATAGCACAGGATAAGATCAGTTTGCATTTCTAATGTATATCCTGAAGCAGCTGGGCTCCCCAGAGCAGTACGTGGGCTTCACAGGATATCACCAAGTTGTCTTTGAAAGAGAAGTTCTCTCTATGGATATGTAAAGATTAAATCCATTGAAAAGTGCTGTGTGATCAAGTTAGGTCGGCAAACACAGCTAGCTACTTTGGGATGTAAATTAATCTAAACTTTCACATAAAACAACGTGAGCCCTTAAAATGCAGTAAATTAATTATCTGACAAATCTTTAACTAAATACACAGAATTTACTATGCAGATCAGAGATCCCTCTTCCTTCTGCTGCCTCTTCTCCTTGATTACGGCTTAAAGTGGGAATGCCCTGTTTGCAATGTCTGTGATTCTTCTGTAGGCCCTCTTTGGTTTGTAGCTCTTGGCATTTGGTGACACTGGCATTGTTGAAGTCCCACTGTTCATTGCATGTTTTTTTCATTCTGTATTGCTTGTGCACACCGTGCTTGGGCTGGTTTCCTGCCCCACCATGTTCACCTGCAGCGGTCCGTGCTGTATGGCTGGCTGGCTGCTACTGCCCTCCAGCAGCAGAGGTCCCAAACTCGCCCTGCAGGATCTGCCTGGTGGGGAGTGTGGAGCTGTGGGACAGAAGGTATGTTCCTGGAAATCTCTGCTTACGGTAGTAAAAGCTACAGTCTAGTAAGAGGAATAATAGTCACAATTATCACTGAAGTGTTTTGACACATGTTTGTAAAACCCCTTAAGAACATACATGGAATGTATTATTTATTTTAATGAAATTCTGTCTACCCTAGACTATTACTCACTCTCCCGTCTCTGATTTCTGGGAAGCACCAATTCAGAATATGCTCTTAATGATGAGCCTGAAGAGCTTCTTGGGATTTTCAGATATAAGCTTCTGCCAGCACGTTCGGGTTTTGAGACAGAGATATTACTGAAGTGGCAGAAAACTTGGAGTATGGAGGTTTGTCAGCAGAGTGGAGCTCTCCCAGTGACATCCTTGTAGTTTTTTTCCTGAAAAAAAATGAAAAAAAAAAGTTTATCTGATATGCATGTTAAGTAAGGGGCATGCATGGTATGGGTGGAAGAAAGAAAACAGAGAAGTTGTTCTGAATCCTTTGAATCCCCTTGACGTCGGGACAGAGCGGTGCCTGTATCTCCGCGTTGTAGTTTGCTGAGTGCTCTGAACTGTAGCGTGTGAGCAAGCATAAGGATGATAAATACCTCTATAGCTCGGTCGCCACAGTGGTCTGCAGACTTTTATCTACAAAAGAACTCCTGCCATAACAAAAGCAGTGTGCTATGGTCATGCACGCCAAGTGATCCCTCTGTCCGGTACCGCGGGTGATAAATAGCTGGCTGTGCTTGAGAAATCCTGAGTGCAAAAAGCGTGTGCTCCCTCTTTTGCCAGGGGAGTGATGCGAACAGATAAGGCCAGGGCATCTAGTCCCTGAAAAAAAAATGTCACCTTGTTGAACAGGATTTAAATCAACGTGAAGTTTAAATTCCAGCTCTGATTCAGATATTTATAAACCTGACATCTGCATTTCTGTAGAAGGAACAGTTAACGGGTTGACTAATAGCCAAATTGCTGCAGGAAATGCAGAGGAAGAACGTTTGGAGGTCAGATAATATTTAATCAGGAAACTTTTCAGCACATCTTTGATGTTGCTATTAATTTTATCTTTTATCCCCCAATTCATAAATAATATCCATCTGGAGAAACTTAGACACGTTTCGTTACGTTTTACTAAGCAGGAAATAATCCACTGGTCACACATTTTTACAAAACCGCACTTGGCTTTATCTTCTCTTCCCATGGAGAGCAGAATACATACATAGTAAAATCTCCTCCCGGTCATGTCTCAGCTACGACCACAGATTTTTCTTGTATTGCTCTCTCATCAGATCACCCGAGAATAAACCCAAGCACCAATAAAATTTTTTGTTTACCCTGGATGTCTTGAAATACCATGGCTCTCAGGAATTACTTTGTTGTTTTATTTAAAGGGTATGTACTACAATTGATTCCAGTGCATCATGACATTTACAAAAGTGCTTTTTGCAAGAAGGCTACTAATATAGGTGAGAAAAGAAAGCATCCGTAATTTAAGGTAAATCTTGCTATTCTATGGTAAATTTTGCGTGTGTCGAAGAAAAAAGTGTTCTGGAAGGCACAGGGGAGAGGCGAGCTGGTGGCAGAGGACCCACAGAGGGTGCACGGTTAGGCTCGTGACCCCACATGTTCCCCCACGGGACAGGTTAGCACATGCTGACCCACACCCACCTTCGGGGGTGGCTTAGGTTAAAGCCATCTCTGACCCCAGTTCCCCCCACGGGGCTGCGTCTGCCACGTGCACAGTGGGTGGACTCTACAAAAAATCCTCCAGTGCAGAGTGTTGCTTTGTATGGGTAAGCACCCGCCTTGATGACACAGGTTGACTTAGAGTTATTCTACCACGTGTTGCAGCATGTCATATCACGGTAAACCGATATTTTGCTGCCCTCGCTGGAGGTACCGTGTGAAATGATGATGTGTTGTACTATCGTAAGTGGAGTTATAAGTTATGCTGTCCTATGTAATTGTTCATTGAATATATTACATATTCACACCAGAAAAGGTAGGAAGTAAATGAAGGGAAGCTGTGATAATTCTTAAAAGAAATCTGAATAGGGATTTTGTGTTTTGATATGACAACTTATACAAGATAGTTTCCTCTTTCTAGTTGGTTGCAAAGGGAAGAGAGAAGAGAATCAATCTTTTTAGCTATCTATTATATAAATGCCATAGCTAAGGCTGAACTGAGCTACTTTTAAAACAGGAATGATCCACCTGATCTTTCTGTTTTTCTGATTAACAATTTAATTATTGTAAATTAAAGGTAGTTTTCAGATAGATTCATAAAATCTTTTGCCATCTGCTGTTATTATTTTGTTCAAATATAAGTTCAGTTGCAAGTTCCAAATGGTAGGCCTTTTAAAAATTCCTATCTTGTACAAACCTCGAGCACACTGTATTGGGAAACTCTGAAAGATGAATGAATTTTAAAAACAACTTTCACAGTGTGTCTACTTTACCAGAAGCTGAACAACACTCTTTTGCTAAAGACTTGTAAAAATACCTTTGCTTCAGAGCAGTGAAGGCACAGTTGAAATTTTAGATGGACTTCTCTGTCCCTGCTTCTTCATGGCACTGCTTCTTCATGGCAGGCTTAGCTTCTCTCTTGCTGAAACAGCTAGGAGTCGGTTAATTGTAAGAGGTATTTTTGTGCTCTAGTCACTGCCAACAGGGTACATTTTAGAGATGAGACTAAATGGCTTAAATTCAACATAATCCTAAATAAATTCAAAATCTAGCTGTCGCAGAAAAGAGTTACTTGCGAACAGGAGATTGGAGGAGATGAATGTGGGGTTTCAAATTAGGAAAAAATACCAGTTTTGCAAAAGTGACGAGAAAACTGTGTTACTCCTGGGTTGCTTTCCAGTGGCGTTGTGGGCATGTTGGTACCAACGGGCTAGAGCGGAGTGCTGCAGTGTCAAACCAAGGTGCCCTGGGGCAGCACGGGGCCGGCGGGTGAAGGAGCCCCACCGAGAGCCGAGAGCCGCTGCCCTGGCCCCTTCGTGCCGCGCCGGAGCAGCGAGGAGCCACGGAGCACGCCGCTGCGCCTGGCTGGGAATCCTAAAGTCAGGAAAAGACTTTAGAGGCAGTGCCCGTTTCCAGACTGTTTGAAATACTAATAGGATATTTTAATTAAAAATAAACAGTCCTACATCAGTGCTTTGTTTAGATTAATACATTACTAGGTTATATAATTTTTTTTTTAAAAAAAAAAAAACCAAGTGCTTTAAATATAGAATACTGTGCTGGGCCTGAAGACAAATACTTTAAGCTATGGGAATGTACAGCTTGGGGAATCTAAACAAGTTTTCATCCGAAACCCTACAGTACAGAAAAAACCCATCCTAATAACCTTTTAAACTCTCAAAATTGGTGTGGGACTATGTAAAAGACCTCTATTGTTTTGATGTATCTTAGAAAAGCTGTTTAAAAAGCTGTTTAAGTATAATTTTACTGATCAGGACTGTGTTTTTAGAAAGCTTTTTATCCTGCGTTGTTAAAGCAGGAAGATTTATCTGCTTTTAATCTGTGATTCTCTTCTTCCCTCCACACCCTCCTCCACAATAGCTTATAGCACCTTTGGCCAGTTTTTGGTCAGATATTATAGAGGTGTGTCCGGGACGTTATGTTCCTGTTTCTAGGAGAAATTGATAGCTGGACAAAGGGAGAGATCCTATTAATGTCCCAGGTAGCAGCATGAGCTCAACCTTTATAGGCACCAGAAAATCCACAAAGGAGCTAGCGGTGAGAACTGTAGGTACCCATGCCTCATTTATTCTAGAGACCTGAACTATTTTTTATCACCGTAGGCTACAGCTACATTAATAAATAGTAAGTTACAACAGAGGAGTGAATTTGAAGAGTGAAATAGTTGGTGCAGACATCTGCACTGCATGCATTTTGGGAATTTTGCTTCAGGCTAGCTCCAGCGTGGTGCAGCAGGCTAAAAGTCCCTTGGTGGCTGGAGCACAGTAGGTGCTCCCGTGGACGGCAGGTTTGGGTTTAGGAAAGAATCCAGCCTGTACACACACCCAACCACCTCTTGGTACGAACCAAAGGAAATTGGGTCAGCCAGGAGGAATTCTCCTCAGGAGTCCTCACACACAGACAGCATGATAGATGCGCTGCATTACTTACATAGTGTGCTGCTACAGAGGTGGATCCTTTCCCTCATCTAGATAAACCAGGCTGATGCAAAAGACAATACTGGAATAATACTGTCTATCCAATAGCACTTGGAGCGTCTCATAGAGAAAATCAGTATTACTGTTGCATTTCGTAGACAGAAAAATAGAAGAGTGACTTAGTCAAGATCACCTAGAAAGAGGCTAATTGGAAAAATTGCTTGCATAACTCTGTGCAAAGAAAAAACACAGAAAAAATTAATAATTTAGACAAGTCTAATTTGCAATTATGTTTGAATGGTGCATCTGTAAAAACTTAAATCTCTGTATAAGTGATTTGTGGAGTTGGAGCAAATGTGTACTGTAAGTGCATACAACAGTTTACATTCACTGATGCATAACAAGCAGTTTTCTTTGGGAAAACTGCTCTGTAAAATTGAAATTTAAGTGATGTTTTTTTCTGACTTCATCCACCAAGGCACATGTTACACTTTTATTTTCTTTTAAATGGTAGGTGGTTTGCCTGTGTTTCCTTTTAGTTTTCCCAAATGATAATTCCCTGCTTCCACCTGGCTCGAAGAGTCATTAGTTGGTGACAGCTATCTGAGGCATCCATACAGCTCTTCTGTCCTGTCTGTTTGAACTGCCATGTTTCAGATGTGTTATCAAGACATAGCTATTGTGCAGATACAGATTAGTTCTTGAGACTGATTTTTCTGCTTCACCAGTTCTTTTGTAGCTGCCAGAGCTAATTGCTTACATTACATTACCAATCTGTGCCTCTATCACTCCTTGGATGATGCCATCCGTTGGAATACAGCTGCATACTTAAGTGCACTTTTTAACTACTCCTTGCTATTCCTGCCTCTGTTTGCAGTTGACAGAATTGTCCCTGATTTGTCTCTGACCTCCACTACTTGCCAGAAATTGTGTAATGGTTGCACTGATTCATTTGCCTTTTCTACTTCTAAAATCTTCTGAATTTTCAGTCACTTAATGGGAGTTAAACAGAGTTATCTGTAAATTCTGTATAAAGAATCTTTCCTTTCTGAGACTAGCTAAGGTTGCTCAGTAGCAACGTTATAGTGACCAGTGATATTTAGAAATCTTAAAACTTTAGAAAGGCAGAATGAAAAACTGGAAAGATGTCAAAGCCTATACAGCCTACATAATAAAATGGGTTTTTTTATGTCCCAGCTGTATTACATCTTCATTCCATGACATAAAAACCCAATATCCACTAACAGTGATATGCTTTGACACCAACACTGGCTGTCAATATAAATTGTCGGATGATGCCTGCACACGATTGACTACTCATGTTAATGTTAGCTAAATGTTTTCTTATAACTGAAGAGCAATATTTTGTATAATATTCCCACCTAATATTTAGAAGGAAAATTATAGTCTTGCCGAGCAGAAGTAAATGAACATATGTACACCTGTGTATTTGCATTTGAGAAAAAATGATCCAATATTTTAATATTGCTTTTTAGATTTACAGGGTTGTTCAGCACTATGAAGAACTCTTTTTATTTGTTCTTTATGTCACTAGTACATCAGGCTGTTGTTTTAATGTTGAAGATTAGTTGTTATTAATAATTATGGTAATAATAGCCATGATACACTTTGACACAATGTGAATAAACCACAGTTCTGTAAATGGTGTAAGATTGTGCTACGTTTGGTGACTGAAGATTTGCTGCAAGTTTTAAACCCTGCATATTCAAATCCAAAGAACTGAAATGTAACTGATGAGGAGATTCTCTCAACGTTTGTAGCAAATATTTGAATAGCATTCATATTTTTGGGGGGGATAATATTTTTGATACGAAGCAGAATATTTTTTTTTTTCCCATAAAAAGTGATAAGTGATATAGACTAGCTTTCAAGTGTGAAATATGTCATTTGTTCATAATCCATGAATAATGTTCAGGTTTCGTCATTGCAAATTGTGTGGACATCAGTTCACCTTTAATTTTGAAGAAAGAACATCACTGTTCTACATACTATCCAATACTTTTTAAAGAACCTTAAATGTGGCACTGAGTAATTTGTTCTAGCACTGGCTTTTCCAAAACACACGATGCAGACCGACTAGTGACTTGGGACACACAGCTGAAGGCATTTCGCTGGTTTGCTTGGTACCTATCTGAATTATCAGACTTGCATGCACATATTTGCCGCAGGGAGCCGAGTTTGTTCTTGGGTAAGGATTGAGAGCTAAGTGACAATATCTTGGGCAACCCATGTACTTTTGTTCTTGTGATATTTAATTCCAAAGGCTTTCAACTTTGCTCATAATTTCTTCAGCTTCTACCCACCTGTCCCTTTCCTTTTCTCGGTTTATTGGTTGAAAATATGTGGAACCTGATACTTTTCCCAATTAACATTACACATCTCCAAACAGAATAGTTTTCTACCTTTTACTTAGTCGTGAGGTGAGGCACGTGCTACACCTCTCAGGATATTGCCAACCAATGCTTTGCTGACCAGTTCTAAAACTCAGCTTATGTGAGGAGTGTTTCCAAACCTGCACACAAGGAAATACAACTTTCTGATGTGGGATGCTGTAACCAGGGTCTCACATAGATGGTGGCGCTCCCAACTTTATCCCTACCACGGAAAATATAGGGAAAAGGGAGAGGAGGAGAGAGGCTAAGCAGAAGGAAGACTGCTGAAGTCATGAACCAGAATAAACATCACAACTAAGTTGTACTGTGATTTCCTACAGACTATATCTGCTCTCAGATCATTGCAGCTATTTCCTTATGGGAGGTGGGGAGTAGAATTTATTCCAATAGTTCCAGAATTAGATTTCTCAAAGGGAGAAAGGAGTGGGGAGAAACACAAACCACTGTGGTTATATTGGATGCTGATTTAATTTACATTTGTGGTGATTGGATTGCAGTAATTTCCCTGGGGAGCAGCTCCTGAGATAATAATTTCAAAAGAGAAGCTTAGCAATGGCGAGCTGAGAACTTCCTGAAACAGGATGGCCTTCAGAAGAAAATGTCTTTTTAAAGGCATGTGGGTTCAGCCAAATTTAATAGGAATTCAAAGAAAAAGAGAGCATGGAGAGACTCTCTTGCAGGCAAAGCTAGTTCATTTGTGGGAAAACTCTGTGATCGTAAAAATTGTTTGCTATAAAATGATCTTCTGGGGAATTACATTCTATATTCTTTAAAAAGATCTGTGGGAAATTTGGGGGAGAGATTAATGAAGAGCCTGGTATATTTTCTTTTCAGTGATCCATGTCAAGTATTAAAAAAATCTGGGCACCCATAAAGTCCTTAAATCACAAGTATGGACAGGGGTTGGCCGTGTATCACACGATATGCCTAGGAAGAAAACATCAAGTCCTGATTCCAGTTTTGATTTCTGTCCCACTTTTGTGCCAGTGTTGTCACCTGTCACCGTACAGTGAAGGCGTTTCAGTCCTACCCTATAGCTGGAGGGCTTAAATCCAGTCCGCCGTGGCCCATCTCAGTAGTTATTAGACACTTTAATGAATAACAAAAGAGAGAAAAGCTGCAAGTAATAAGGGTTCTGATTAATGCTAGGATGAACAAAGAATGAAGCCAAACAAAGGAAACATTTTGTCTCAGAGCAGGGTACATTAGAGCATGTTTAGGCCAGATTCACGATATATTTGGGCTGCCTTTTCTGGCTGGACAGCACAACTCAGCTGCAAAATCCTCCCGATCTGAAGGCTCGGCCTAGTAGTGATTCTGGCTCTGTTACAAAATCACCTTTGGTGTCTCTATTAATTAGTCGGCAGGGCTGTCATGCTGCCTTAGCTATGATCCATTTGTTAAACTCACTTTCATGCTAAAAATAGTCTCCTCTTGTTAGCCCTGGCTTCGATAGGACAACTTTTATTTGATTTGCAATGCTGTGCGAATAGCCAGAAATGAGCTACTGTGACAATACTGGATGGGCTGGTGTAAAGTCAAACCAGACATGCTCGTAGCAAGGAAGGCAGGGGAAATGCTTTGTGTTGCACAAGAGAAAACCCTCTGGGAGACCTTATTTCATCTCTTCCTAGCTGCTCGCTTCTTTTACATCCGTAGCAGAATGATTGCTATGAACCCATGTTAACACTTGTGGTGCCCTTAAAATCAAAAGATACACCTAATTCACTCTGTACGAAAAGGGAAACATTTCCATCACATTTAGTAAACGCTAGCTTGTTCACAGTTTCTTGGAGTCCGTCCCAGATGGACTGCTGGGGATCAATCTTCATGATGGCTGATTACCTCATCACCCCCGCTGGCCAGGTGTCCGGTATTGGCAGCTGAGCAGATCAATAAGAGACATCACATCAAGATAGATGAGGTGGCAGGCATCTGCTGTGTATACAGTTTGTACAAGCCATGGAGCCATGTTTCATACTCTCCTTAGTACTGCTCTCCGTTCTTGATCAATTCCTTCACTCCCTTTAGTTAGCATTTTTACAAATATGAGAGCAGAAAAGAGAAGAAAATTTGTTTTTTTTCTTTGTTTATCTGTAGACCAAAACACAATGACCTCCTCATCCCAGCAACCTTTTGCAAAACGCTTCCACTAGTACAGTCATCCCTACCTACTAATATAATCACTCACTGCTTTCCCCTTTGAATCTCTTTTTTGGCCTCTGTCTTCACTTTTTTCTCCATCTTGAAAATTTGATCTTCAGTTTCAAGAGCTTGCCTGCTAGCCCTCAACTGCTGGTGGCATATGACAAAGACAGGCGCTGCCAAGGTGGCTACCGCTTTCTTGCCTTTTCCTCGTATTACACTACTAAACTATGGCAATTTTTTAAAAAGATTTGCACACCTAGCAGAAGCCAAGGGAGTAGTAAAGCAAGTTTTACTTCCTTTGAATATGAACTGCATTTTGATTCCTGGACTTTTTTTGCTTCATTTAATTAGGAGATTTTTTTTTTTAAAAAAAGGAATTTCTGGTCCATTAAAACTATAAGGTACACAATAAAATTTCATTTCAATGATGGCTATTTTAAAATGATTAACGATGTTCACTTCAAATTGAAAATGTCAAGAGAAATCCCTTCTACTTGCTTTCTTCCAGATCTTTTTTAGAACAAAGAATTTGTCAAAACCCAATGTAAATCTATGAAATATTTCTCTGCTGTTGAACCCGTTCTTTTTGGACTCATACCCAAAAGCAAAGCTAATAAAATCTTTGTGTATAAAATTCCCCATAACACTGTGTGACTGCAGCTGCTACTGCGTGAGACATCATGGGTTCATAGGGTCACAGTGCAGAAAGGCAAGCATCCGGGCAGGATTGTCAGATTGGGTGTCATCCAGAACTGGGCTTTCTTCAGATCTTTGCTTCTTGTAAGCCCTAAGAAGCCAAGCTGATTTTTCCTTTATGAAAATAAGGAAGAATTAGTGTAGACGTGTTAGAAAGATTGGAAGTGGGCAATTTGACTAGTGAAAATAGTTTCAAGGCATTAAAGGTTTCAAAAATATATTTGAACCCTTTGGTAACTCAGTTAACACAAGGAAAAACGCCGTCCTCCTCCGTCCCAGCCTGGATTGTGGCAGCACTTCTCAGCACAGACACAGACTGCTTCTGTGGTTCAGACTGGGTCATGCTGGTTTTGAGGTCAATTGGTTTCGAACACAGATTGCACTGGTACAGAGTGAGAAGAGGCCTGGGCTTTACAGCATTATTCTCTGATCATCTGGCCAAAGCACAGCATAGAGATCACAGCTGTGCGCAGTTCCCAGACCTGTAAGAAAAATGGCTAGTTTGGTTCCCAGTGAAGTCAGATTCTTTGTCAAGTGCTGCCATTTTACACCGCTTTACTGTTACAAAGGCAAAGTCAAACTTGACTGGGCAACCTGGTAACCCTCTTGAAGGAACCCTCTAATCGCGTAAAGCAGATACAATTGCATCACCTGCCCTGGATAGTGGGATCTCCAGCATGGCCAAGATGTCCAAGAACTCTGAATATAAGACTAGCGTTTGAACAGATTTCTCCTCTAGGCCAGCTTTCTGGAGGATCAGACGAATGCAAAGAAGGCCATGAACTGATTTAAGTGTTGTAGCAGCTGCAACTCAAGTAAGCCCAGAGATTTTACTCATGGTTTTGGTTTTGCTTGCAGGAGCCACGAACAAATAAATTTGGAGACATCACAGTAATGACATTTTCTATGTTGCTTTTGTGAAGGTTAGGGAAAATGCTGACACTTGGTTGTGAGAAAAGACAGGCAAAAAAGGGAAGGAAAGAGTTGGCATTAAAAACTGGTACAATGCACTGCTCTATTTTAGTGTAGATTTCTCAGGATTATTTCCACCTATCCCCACGCGTGTAGGACGTCTTCAAAAGAGTGCTGTCAGTTTCACCTTGCTGCGCTAATGAATTTTTACCAGGAGTACCACAACATTGTCTTTACTAATCTCTGTTTTGAAACATATTTGGCATTAGGAGTTTCCTGACCTCAGCATATGTAGCGTGGAAATCATATATCTAATTTAAAGGAGTTATTTCATCAAAGCTTTATTTGCCTAGGTGCACCTACATGGTGTGATCCATCTAAGTTGTTGGATAGCGATGCTTAACAATTTAAAAAAGGTGGTTATAAAGAAGAAAAAAACCCACACGCAATCGATCTCTCTTTGCCATCCTGCTGTCTTTTCTGCTCTTGCTGTCACTTAAAAATCTTAAGATGGAGGTGTGACCCTTACTAATACATTCCCATACGTGTCTAACACTTCTTCTTAACAGCCCCAGACTTCCTCATGCACAGCCATCCCTGGAAGTGTGGATTTATTCTCTTATGAAATCTTAGAAAAAGGTGCAAACTGAAGTGTAAATAACATTCATCTCACCAAATCGATGGGAATGTGACTGCTGCTTTTAAGGTGGATCAGAGCTTAGGGGAAAGTTAAAAATCTCTAACTAATGCAAAGGCTGGTAAGGGAATGCTAAAGTACACAGGCCCCATGTTAGCAGAAACTGATTTGTCTCAGCTTTTTCTGCTGTGTGGTGGATATTATTTGAAGAAGATAAGACTTGGCTATGCGCAAGAATATTTCATATTATAGATGCAAAGTGTGTTACTTTTATGACCCTGTTGCTTTTTATTACCAATCAATTGTCATATATACAAAAGGGAAGCCATTTGGTGAGAGATGAGCCAGAAACATAAACACTAAAATGAGAAACTGACGCTGACAGCTCAGAGATAATTTCCTGACAAGGAGGAGAATGAAGCAATGGTATCTCTTTTGCCACAGTGTCCTATCAGACCTTGAATTTATTTTCAGATGGTTTCAGAGCATCTCCCTAGCTGTCAACACATCAAGCCTGTTCCAGAGCCCATTGATGTCAATATGAGCCTTTCCATTCACTCCACTCAGCTTTGATCGTACCCTTGAAAAGTTCAAACCTCGTAAGTGCATTTGGGAGGTCTTTATGTATGGGGCTGGATCACTTCTATTTCCATGTTTATTGGTGTTGTACCATGGAGATCTAGGTAGTGGTGAAACGTATATCTTTTTATAGGAAGGACTAATATCAAAACATTTGGTATCAAATGAAGCTTAGGCTCAGCCCACCCAAAGTTGCTTGAGTTTTTGTCATCATTTGTGATATAGTATTAAATATCTTCCTGTAATTTGTCATTCTAGAATGATGTGCCACTGAGTAAAAATGAACTCAGTGTAAAATCTGTTAATTGGCAATTTCCAATAGGAAATCTGAAACCTCTGTGACCCCATCTGAATTATCTACTGTAGAGCGATGCATCCCACATTGCAGACATTTTCAACTGAATGGGAAATAGGCCGGTATTTATAGAAACTAAACCTTCCTTCATCGTATTGAAAGTCTTTCTTTTCTTCCACATGAGGATGCTTTGCCATTTCATTTTTGAAAATGGAATTGCCAATTTCTTGAATACCAGAGACCTAGGCAATTACAAATAAATCTGGAAAAAATTCAGAAGTCCAAAGCAATTTCAGATAAAAGTTAGAAAATGATGGTTTGACTTCAGATGGTTCTAAAAATGAAAGAGAAAAAAAATCATCTGTATAGCAAATTAGGTTATCCTCACAAACAAGATATATTCCATAATTTTATTACTGAGCTGTGTGACATAGTTTTTCTGGAGTGTCTGCCCTCCTGACATTTATTTTATACATATAGACAACGGAGCTGTGTACAGACACTGTTTTAGCCTTGTAACGCTTTTTTGCTGACTATTCTAACCTGAAGTCATAACCTTACTGTGTTAATGAGGCTGATAATTTAAATCATTGTCAGCTACTTAGTTTTAAATCAGTGAATTATTCCACTGTGGACAATAGAGCACTTTTCATAAAAAAATCCAAATCCCCTCATTTACTGCTTAATGACGATAATTTGGAGATAGGTCCCCACATACATATATACATGTAGAAATTATTTACACTCTCTTGTTCTAGTAAATGAATATTTTAGAATCAAAGAAGTGGTTAAGGAGTTGGTTTAGAAAGATACCATATATTTGGTGGTTTTGGCCTGACAGGCATCTTTTCAAGCACTTACAGCTGAAACATATTTGACTGTGGACAACATAAAGGTACTACTTAAAGTCGTAACAGAATAGCATGCACAGGTCATATTAAGCTTAGAAAGTGTAGTCAAAAATCTCTGCAAGAACTCATCAACTGGAGGTGACAGGAGAGGAAAGAGACCAAGGTGTGTTGACTGATTGATCTGATTGTTTGGAGAATGACAGAGCTGCAGAATGGACCTGTAAAAATTCAAGGATAAATTATGTGGGTTTAATAGTGTTTGGGATACATAAGTGCAATGGTAGAATATATAGAAAAATATAGGGAAAAAAATGGGAATACATATAGCTCTGGTCATTGTTGCTGAAGAAAGACAAATGTAATGAAAACAGATGCAGAGAAAATCTCATGGGATGATGAAATGAATGGAGTATCTCTCTTATGAAACTAGCCAGAAGAAAGCTGATCAAACAGATGTGGATAAATGCATATAGTGCTGATGGATAATTAGCAATAAGGAGGAAGAGACAGTTAAAGAGTAACTAGTTATCTAATAAAAATGAATAAATTCAGACTGGAAATTAGAAGGTTTCTAATAATCAGAAGAATGAAGTTTAGGGCTAGCACAGTGTGAGCTTTTTTGAGATGGAGTTCTTGAAGCTAGAAGAAGAAATTCTCTTGTTAAAAGGATTAAAAATACTTGGGATTGCTGTTTGCATGCTGTTTGTTTTGTACTGGTCCCATCTTTTGATTTTTCCTTCAGTTGCCTACCTTGTCGCTTCTCCCTCACTTACATCCTTGGAACACTTTAGTCCCCACAGTCTTCTGACCCACTGGAAGAGCTTACAGAAACATGATGAAAGGAGAGAGCTTCCCGCTTCTCCTAAAACTTTAATACTTCATACACCGATGGTTATTTGTATCCAGTTCATACAATATAACTGTCAAATTTGGGGCTGGAAGAGAATTTTTCCTTCTGCTCGGATTGGTAGACTTTAGATTTTGCTCATTTTTGTTTTTCTTCTGTGTTATGGACACAGTAGCCTGCTTAGATTTAGCTGGGGCTTTTATTGAATTTTTCCCTGCTATGTCAGGAAAGTGGCTTATTGGCTTCTTGGCAATAATTCTAGCTTTGGAGATTTTTATTGTAGTTTATAAGTTTGTTAAAGAAGTTAGGAAAGTTTTATGGCTTCTGTCAAGTGAAATAGATGTTGTAAAGTGTTCTACAACTAAAATCTATGGGCGTAGTAGCCAAGGATAGAAACTAGGCTCTAGATTTTGTCTGCTTAAATAAATTCAATTGGAGGATTTTAGAAAAATAAAACAACCTGTTCTTTTCAGCCAGACCACCTAATATTCTCCTCATTTACTATTTTTGTTCATAGAGCTTTTAGCTGAACTGCTTTCAGTTTTCTTTGTATTATTTTGTCTGATACAAAGATATTCTATATGGCTCCATTCCAATCTTTCAGTACATGTCTGATAAACTGATTTGGAGATATACTACGTTTGGTGATAAAGGTCAAAACCCAAGAAAATTAGCCAGTGATAAGAATTTGTCAGTTTTGTTTTGTTATGAAAAACTTTATTTTGTTTTTTATTCTTTGTGACACTTGTGAACAATGGAGTGAAATTTCTTTTTGCTGAAGGCTTTTTTACTGACAGGTACAAGAAATTTAAAAACAGGAAGAAGGAAATAGTGCCAAAGTGTAAAGATTTAGTGGCTAACAGTTATCTCAATATTTCCTGTCCATGGGAATGTGAGATCTTCCGTCAGTTATTAGGATGGTAACGCAATGGTTGGGCCGGGTCGCTGCCAGGTGTGAAACTCAGGATTTGAGCTGAAGCAGAGAGCCTCAGAGTGCCAGAGGTCTTGGGGCAGGGGATTCACACGTTTGTGCTGTCTAGAAAGCTGTCTATAAAACTTGTGAACAGAGTTGCTGTAATGATAATATTTTTCTTTTGGAGAATACTAAGCTTTTTAACCTATCATGTATATAGTGGGATTTTTTTTTTCTGCTTAACTGTATGAGCTGAAGGACAAGAAAGCAAAATGTCTGATCGAAAAGATTACTTGTCTCTCTAACACGCAGTGAACATGCAAAAATTGTGGCTACCAGGAATCCCAAAACACAGTCTCTTCCTTTAATGTTGCTTCCCATCAGATTGTTAAGGGAAAGTAGATGGAGAATTTGGTACTGATGTTGAACAAACTAAACGAATTTCCAGTTCAAAGCCAATGAACATGGAAGGCCCTGCAGCAAATCCTAGAGTACCCTTAAATTCTTTTCTAGGAAAACAAGCTATATTCTTTGGCTCACAGTAGAGATGCAGTAAAAAACGGAAAGCACTTTTCAAACACATGTATTGCATTAAGGTAGTTCAGCCAAAAGGTAACAAGGCTATGAATTACCAAGACGAGGTCATCATCTTAGCCATTCGAGGGTATTAGAATGCACTACCCTGAGACGTTTCTCTTGAAAGCTTTGTCAAGAAAGGATTCCACCAGATGTCTAAAGCTGAGCTGACCAGCAGTGCTGTGAACCGGTTCTCTCTCTTCACAAATACTGCCTGTCTGCATTCAGCTGCCAACTCTTCCTCATCCAAGTACTTGGGCTATATTTGTGCTTATATCTTGTTGGGTAAGTTTATACTATCTGATTAGTCCACATAGACACTATACGTAGGTGGCTAAAGGAAAGACAATGGATCCTTTCTTCTTCCTCAGTCCCACAAATCAGTAGTAAAGTGTGGGAAGCTACATGCTTGGATGCATCCTTTGAGGAAGAAACAACATTTTTTTTCTCTCTCATGTGAGACAGTAGCATACCGTGCTCAGCAGGGCTGAATGTTGCAGAGGTCCAGGAGAATGAGAGTAGCTATCCGCTGCTTAAGCTGTTGAAAAGAAGAGATCATCGTTCATTATCACAAAGGATTTTTATTTTTTTTTTTTTTTTTCCAATTCTGTATCCTGGTCTAAATCCAGATTGTGCCTAGCCGAGAAGATTACCTTCAAATAGGTATATTTGTCAAGATTTTTTGCAAGTTTCCTTCAGGAAAGAGAATTTGGCTCCTGAGGTAGGGTTTGGCTAGGACTGCTGCATCTGGGCCAGGCTTTCAGATCCACCCAGATTAGCCTGTATTCAGAAGATGAAAGGGAGAATTTTCCTGTCAATGGTGCCAGCCTGTCTTGATCCAGCACCCAGCATTTGTCATTTTTCTACAAGCAAGAGAGACTTTCACAAGTCTAATATTAAGACTCAATTAAAAGAAATGAAATTTCTTGCTGAGTGAATGCGCTAAATTTGTGAATGCAGGAATGCAGTCTTGACCTAATTAATTTATTAATTTGTTTGGCCATTTTTTTTTCCTTTGATTTTGAAATTTCCATTTTGGAAAGATTTAGCTATCACTTATAATAACAATATAGTTTTAATGACATTTATTTCAGCATTTATATTTATTTCTGTTTCAGGATATCTGTTTTTTCTTCAAAAACAAACTTCCAGTATATGTTGCATACTTTTAAAAAGATATATATATATATAAAAATTTTCTTGAAAAATTATTGATCATTCAGAAAAATGATTGATCTTTTAACATTTTGGGAACTTTCATGGTGTTGTTTTCCAGGGTTTTATCTTTTTAACAGCTTTAAAGGAATTGTCTTTTTAACCTCCAGCTAGATCTTTTTCACTTTAGTGTTGCTAGCAGGGAAACTAAATGAATATGAAGTTACTTGAGATAATACAGGCTAAAAGATCTTATTTCTTAACAGATCAGTTAAGAGCACTGTATCACCCCATTAGTATCACAGGGAGATGTCTCTCTAAGACACTTTGCAGCCAGTAAGAGTATAATCAGCTTTGATTTAATTAGCACAGATTTAAAAAAAAAAAAAAGTTATATTAACAGTAATGATCCAAATAACAACTTGGTGTCCTAGACACCTTGAATTTTGGTTGCTGGAGGCTGTATCAAGTTTTCACTCTTATCCTGATCTGTGTCAGTTGAGCAAAACCTAGTGTTGCATTGTTTACTTGCGCTGTGGTCACATTTTCATTTTGCATTAGAGACATTCATTGAGGGAAATTCAGACATTATCCATTCAGTCCTCAAGTCCTGTGGCAAAACTATAAAATATCAACAGAGGGATACGTTTCCTCAGACTTGGCATGAGACCACAAGCTCATTTCAGGAGACCTCTAAGTAGCCAAGAAAATAGATTCCCACTCTATCTCCTGGATGGCGTGCAAACACCAAAAAAAATGACAAGCAGCCTATGTAATGTTCCTGTGTCTCTCCCCTGCTGCACTCAGCAGCTACATTAACGCCCAGTTTTCACAGAAGAAAAGATGCCTTTTTATGGAGATATCATAGGAGTGCAAGGAAGAAAAAAGAGTTGTGTCTCCTCAATATGAACCTTGACTGTCCATCTCAAGAATAATCAGGCTGTTTAGTCAGGCTGACCTTTTTTTTTTTTTTCTAGCTGGATATATTAATTTCTTGTATTAATCTGTGTAAACAAAAATTAATCTCGCAGAACATGCCTGGAACAAAGACTGAGAGAGAGACAACACCCAGTCAGGATAGCTCTCCTTTAGAGAAGCTCTAATTAATAGTCTCATTACTTTTTAGTCTAGGCTTCTGTGCTTCTCGGAGGGGGAGCAATGAAGAGGGGAAGGTCTCAGATAGTACAACAACAACAACCAAAAAAATGCTGAAAAGAAGAGGTTTGGCTGCCACGTATGTTAGTAATGCATCAGTGTGCCTCGAAATTGATGTTGATGCAGCCAGGAACAGAACCAAAGCCTGGTGCCAGAGGTGGCATATTTATAATGAGACCAAATGAATGGGCTCATTAGTTTCACAAACGGTGAAGAGCTGCCTGTTCCCTCTCTTATTATCTCTCCTCCATCTCCATTATGAGGGTGTACATGTGAAGGGGTGGGGAAGAAAAGCAAGCGTTATCACGTTTAGGCTGTGAGCTGATCTGCATAGCCCTACTGGGAAATTAATGAACATCCTGGGGACTCCCTCTGCAGGCTCCTCCCTCACCTAAATGGCGAATTAGAAGTAGGGAAACCTAAAGGAAGCTAAATATTACAGATGAAATCTTTATATTTGTCTTCAATTGGAAAAAAAAAAAAAGGCAAAAAAACCAAAAAGCAAGAGCTCTGCAGGAAAAACAGAAATAAGAAGCACTATGGAGTTTGCGCTCTTTAATTTAGATGCCTGATGATCTGTGGATATGGGACAGGTCATAACATGCAACAAAGCCACCCTGGGTGTGATTTACCAAAGCAGAAATGAGTTTTGACCTAGAGTGACTGGAAGGCTGTGCGAATGACCCTTGATATGTCAGAATGGCATTCAATAAGTAATTGCAAACATTTTTTTTTCTTTTACAGTTTTTGTTCGTAGACAAGTCAGGCAAATACTCCATACTAATCCCAACACAGAACAAATAGTAAAAGCAGCTAGTGCTGGGAGAAAACATTCAATTAAGTTGCTGCAGTGGCTTAGTGACAGCAGCCTTTCACCTTTGGAAACCTAGCCTCTAGTTATCTGTCTTGGGTCACTAAAGAAAATGAGTTGATGTTCTCAGGCTAAGCCCTAGGGCACATTTTGCTCAGAATCACCAAACCACAGTATAATTTGGAGCTTTTGTCTGTGTGTACTTAGAAAAGGTCTAGGCCTGGAAAAAAGCTGAAATTCGAGATTAGGATGTGTTAACAACAAAGCAGCTTCCCAGAAAATTAAAATACTGACATTCCTAGCACTTTAATTGACATAAGGTTCACTAACATGTCAAAGGCTAAAGAAAACTGTGGGCAAAACAATTATGTAGGAATTGGGAAACATTCCTAGATGCTGGGAACAGAAGGGAGTGTTCATGAATGGAAGGAAAACCTTTACATGTGGACAGGTATTTTAGGCAGCTAGGGAAGCAAAGCAAGTCTGACTGCCCTCAGTGCCATAGTAGCGAGGTTTGCAGCACCAGCGCTGGTTTTGGCATCTCTACCTCAGTCTATATGGTGCAAGGACATCCCGTAACCATCCAGTCATTTCTGCACGAGTGGAAAAGTGTGAAATGCAGGACTGGGAAGGAAAGGAGAGACTGCTTGGGAGGACGGGCCAGGTATGGCCCGTATCATCCCCAGACCTCAGCCCTCTTCCGCACGAGGAGCAGGGATGGACAGGCTGCAAGGATGGCATCCTGCGCCTGCCTGCTCCTCCACAGACACCGCTTGCAGCGGGCAGGTGGGGCAGCGTTGCCACAGCCACCCAGTTTTAGTTTGACGATAACTGTATACGACTGATCCCCTGGAGCCTTGGAGCGAGCCTTTTCTTTAAAGTGAGCTCATCAAGAGTCATCAATGACTTCCCATCTTTAAAGTTACGTTTAGAGCAAAACAAAAGTACCAAACCAGAACAAGGAAACCTTGTTCAAAGAGCAGGAGCTCAGATCTGCTGGTTGAGGCAGAGCGAGCCACAAGGCTGGAGAGCAAATATCCACCACACATTCCTGGAGCATTTCTTTCCTCCATGCTCATTTTTTTTGTCCCAGCAGCTCTCTGACTTGCACAAACACGTGCACAAAGCCTGTGGGTCTCTGCAAAAGCCTCCCTTTTTTTATGTCACCTCTGACACTTGGCTTTCTGCCTCCTCCCTGCCAAAGACCAGCCCCCACAAGGCTCTCCCACTTGTGCTGCAGCTGGCCCCATCACCATCCACCTGCCAGACACGTCGTCAGGTGTTACCTTTAAAGGGAGGGGAGGAGAACAAGTCCCCTTTTCCTCCACGGGGTTGCATGCCATGCAAACAACAGCAGCCAGACCTGGGAGCCTTTGCCTCTCCTGCGTGCTGCTTCGTGCACCGTAAGTGCTGGCGCTCGGGCAGGCGAGGGCAGCGGCTCACCTGCGGCTTTCGCTGGAAAGCAGGCGAGATCCATAGCTGTCCGTGGCAGCCACGGGACCAGGGTTCCTCTGATTTATCCTGGGTCCTGTTCTGTGTTTGCTTGTTTCTCCTATCGTTATAGACCTAGAATGCTGTCATTTCTCAGACTGATTAGTAACTGGGAGACAGACAGAGAAGCAGGGCTAGGAGGTTGGTGAAATGACAGGACTGTCTTCCTTGTACTAATTTACTCACAGAATTTAAATTTAGCAAGTTTTCCTTGCTGTAGATGGTCTTTTTTTAAATTTATTTGATTTTTCAGTGACAGAGGAAAAATCGGTTTATCTGTCTGTATATTACAGTGTGCAGGCATAAGCTAGAAAGCAATATACAAAAGATCTTGGGAATGCTTTTTATGACATAAAGATTCCCAGATTGTTGTAATTCAATTTTTTTCCATGGCTGTCTGAAAAGGTTCTGATGTTTCCCTTTCCTTACAGAGCCCAGACCTCCCTCCCCATGCTACATGCTGCTTTTATTGAAATTAGAGGCCACAGTGGCCTATTACTCTTAAGACTGAATTTGAGTTTTGAGTAGAAGATTGGAATGAGACACCAATGTTTGTCAGCCACTACAACGGCCGAATTTACCCTTTCCTCTGCCTGAACAGAAGGTATGGGAAAAGTGGGCTATTAATGCAATTCCTCTTTAAGCAATTCTAATGGCAAGGTTTAAAACCTTGCCAGCTACCTACACATCACACCCTGCTTCCAAATGATCTGATTATGGCATGCAGTAATTTGTGCAAAGGAAGCACTTTGGCACTATAGGAAGGAGGGAAACTGGCTTGAGCATCGTTATCATCTTCCGTTACATTTTGACCACAGGTTGTCAGCAAATAGCCTTCAGAGTTTAATTATATGATTGAGTTTGCTGAGGAGTGTGAAAGACAAAAGAACAAATAAGTAATGGAAAGCAATTTTTTTCTCCCTCCTTTACTCTGGGGCAGTCATAATTAAAGTTAAAGTGCTGCTGCTTTGCTGGAAACCAAGTTAGGGAAGTGAATTGCAATTGCAAACACTGTTTGCTCAGTCACTCTTGGCAACAGCATCACGTTAACTCAGTCTTTGTGTCTCCTGTGAATCCTCCAGATTGACGAAAACATCTTTTCTTATCCAATTTGTTATCACTGACTTCAGAAAGTCATTAAAGAATATCAGTAGAGCAGATTGGGATCTGGATTAAGAAATCAATTATTGCCAGGAAGTACCTTTATAGACACTAATTAGGCCTTGACTGACATTTACGGTATTCCTTTAATGGTATGTATGGTCAGTTTTTAAAGCTACAGGGCAGATATCAGTGCTGCGTGTAACACCCACTTTTTTTCAGCTGTCCATATGCCAGTTCATGCTAGATCAGATGTGTACTGCCATACCTATAAATTACTTATAAAATGTGAATTTTAATATAAGTAAAAATAAAGTCACTGACCTGTTCGTTTAGTCAGAAATTAAATGTTACCCCTGGCCCCAGACAGCCAGGAAAAGCTACATTTAGCAGGATAGCTCCTGCCTTTCACGGCTGCTCTGCAGATTGCCGATGGCAGATAGATTAGGCCTTTGCAGGAAGGACCTAATAGATATACGACAGGCGTATATGGGTTTAGACATCTGTGCAAGAGAGAAAGGCCACAGGATAAATAATTTTACCCCGTGAAAGATGGAAACCGCTATAGAGATCTGTAATAGAAGCAGCCTAGACAAGTATAATTTAATAGGGGGAACACAGAAACAGGGCAGTGTCAGGGGACTGTGGCAGAGGCAAGGTGGGAACAGGGCTTGTTTGCACTTTCTGCTTTATCTGTCTCTGATTGCAAACACTGTCAGCATGATTCTCTGTACGGACAAACATCGAAGCTTTCTGCTTTACGTAGACTCAACTGGAAACATTATTAAAGCCTACGTTAAAATGCGTCCCATTCCTAGCCTCCGCTCTGTCAAATCCTACTCAGGTAAATATCTCTGGGCACGTTGGTGTTTTATGCTCCCTTCACGCTCTTAAAATACAACCAGTGCTAATATTTTATAACTACCCTTACTGCAAGCAAAACCTGTTTTAAGACAACTCTGCTCGCCCCCACTACCCCCTGCATAAAAACCCCACAACCCAAACCAAAGATTGTCAGACAACGATACAAAATCTTGGAGAGGAACGATCAGTAAAGAAATAAAGTAATTGTGGATTATGTCAGGGCACGTGCAATCAGTATAACTTGCATAAGAACTAATGAATTTCAGCATTAGCTGTTTTATGTGGCCAACATCAAAATGACCTACAGTACGTGGTTAGGAGACTTGAATAGAGATGGAGAATTAAAGAAAAAACTAAGTCTATATTTTCTAATTCTTTAGTACTCAAACCCTGAGGTTTTGCATTTGCTTTAGTTGTATTACTGCTAGCTGACTGTAAAAGCTTGTCTGTCATAAATCCCAGTCTAGATTTAGTATTTAATTTGGTACATGTAAACCATCCTGAAAGATAACCTCATACATTTTATTTATTTGAAATATCTTCCAACATTGCCTGATGTTGAAACGCCCTGTATTTTAGTTGTCTATGACTACTTCAGAAGCTCAGGCTCTCAATACAGTCAACATAGAGAGAGAAATGCTTCTTCAAAGAGCAATTCAGAACACTGAAGTTAGGGTCTATCTCTATTGATAAGATATAGTCCTGAAATTTAGCTGTCTGAAGACAGACTATCCTTCATGGAAGTGCCAAATAAAGAGAAAAGGATCTCCTTTCAGTTCTGTAAAACTCTAGTGAAATTTATAGGAGGCCTGTGAACAGTTTCTTCTATGCAGTGGCTCCCCTAACCAAGCATGGTGAGTGCTGTTTAACAGATGATAGAAACACAACTGTGCTGCCTTCAGACTATAGACGTATAAAAAGGATATCACCTTTCTTAAAACAAAAGCAGAATATTAATTGAATGAATTAGAAATGTAAGACTAAAGACATAAACAGGTGGCTATTGGGATGATAACGTTGCTTTTTTGCATAATTTTATATATTCTATACAAAACCTGTAATTCTTTGTGAAGTGTAGAATATAGAATATGTCCATTCTATAAACTGAAGTAGAAATAGCTCTTGTGGGAATTTTTTTTCTCCAGTATCTTGATCAATACTCAGTTTGAGAGGACTACCTGGTTTGGTTTTACAGTATCTCCTGTATTATATCATCTGTGTCACCCTAGTGTAGACCTGGCTTTTTTTTTTTCATTCTCCCTCTGAATATGGAGCAGGCATACTGCTTGTCCAAAGGGAAGTGGCAAGGTCAATCATACTTTCAATCATACTTTTACAGCAATGATGTTAGATTCAGCTTTCCACAGATTTAACATCCTCTTTATCTCCAATCAGTTATTAGCAGTTTTACATAATGTAAAATATGCTTCAATACCAATAAATATCTGTCCCTGATTTTTAAATGCAAATTATAGTTGAGTTCTGAGTCAAAACCGAATATCCCTCAGATGTATCTAATCTGAGTGTATCTCAGTGTAAGTTATATTTTTCCCCAAAACCACAAGTAACAATGAGGGTTGCAGGACCATTCCACCTCAATTCTCCACCTCCAGCAAACCAGCATCTTGCCTTCAGAATAAAATTTTAATTTGGTGCCTACCTTTGGCTGTGTGATTCTGAGGCCTGTAATATGTTGATAGAGTGGAAAGCTACCTCAGTAACATTCTGCAAAACTCACAATTCAAATCCACGTAGGTGTAAATGTATTTTTACATAGATATAAGTGACAAAGAATTGTTCAGTCCAAAAGAGAAAATAAGTCACAGCCTGTAGGCTCATCTCAGAGCACTAGCAAAAGCTGAAATTGCCAGAATTATAAGAGAAGAGATTAATGTGGGATTTGTTTCTCGAGATCTAATGATCTCATTGAATATGAGTCATGTGGATCAATAGCAGGTTAAAAACCCTGGAAAAAGTGGATTGAATTTGGAAAGTTTCTCCTCTACACAGTGTTTTGAGACTATCTCGTCACATCTTGCAGAATGCTTGCTGATGTGATGGCACGTATTCTCTTAGCGCCAGCAGCTCAGGCTATTGCAAGTGAGCAAGCGGAAAACAAAAATATTTGGGATGTTCAGTAGCAAACTGCACGTTATCGTTACATCTCAAAACATAAGAAATTTCTGCAGAAGGTGTGATGAGAAAAGAGCAAAAATATCAGTCTGGATCTGAGGAGGATGTTACAGCTGTCATTACTGTTACAACTGTAACTGTAGCAGGGGCTGTAACCACTATAATTAAATGGCTGTGGCCAAGCAGGGGTGTAAACTGATTCAGGATGCTTGTGGGTTCTGCTGAGGATGCAAAACCGTAAGGTGGGCTGCCGAAACGGATCCAGGTTCCTTTCCGTGTCAGCGGAAGAAGAGGTGAACAAGGGGAATAGCTGCCGCTTCCTGAACGCCGATAAGTTCCAGTTCTCAAGAAGTGGTTTTTGTGCGTGTTTTTCAGGCTCTGTTACAATTTGTGCAGGGGAAATTTTTCAAGAGGAACTAGCAGATAGGAGCAGGTGCAAAGAGGTATAGTATTTCCATTGCCTCCCTAAGTAGTTGGAAACAGCAGGTACAGCAATTTCCAGCACGCGGCTTCTGGAGTTTATTATGGAACTCCTTATTTATTTGTGAGTTTATTAGAATGTGCTGTTGGTCTGTGTTTAAGCTGGAAAGCTACATCATAATCAGTCCTTCAACAAAACACATTTCTCTTCTTGGCATGAGTTTTCCTACCCCTTCTTTTTTTTTTTTTTTTTTTTTTTTAAATAAATGTTTCTCTAACCCACCAAGTGCACAGCGTAGGCTGAAGCAGTGAACCGCAATTTCTGGAAGCGTAGGAATGCTCCTGACTGTACTGCATGTCTCTAAAGAATACATTAGAGTTGCACTCCACAAAAGGGGGCACCTCCTGAGATAGCGGCCCCGTTAATTACCCCGCCGGTTTCTATCGCGTTCATTCCACTGGCGTACAAGGAAGACACGGAAACAGTGACAGATGGTCGAACGCAAAAGCTGTGAAAAGTCAGTGATGCTTGGGGTTTTTGCAAGTGTGATAATGACCTCAAGATGATCTGATTTTTGTGAAGAGAGGCTTGTTCTGCAATTGTCATCACCATAGTCTCACATCAGAAAAGGCTTGCTTTTTATACTTACGCATCTCCGCTTCCACTCTTGATTTCTGCCAGTCACATTTCCCATACTTCTAAACAACACAAATCACAAAAACTAACGCTCATTCCCAGTGTGCCTAACAATCAGAGTAGGAAGACTTGGGAACAAGTTTTAGTCCAGACTCTTCTGCTGACTGTCTGGGACCTAATTTCAGTTTCTTCTTATGTAAAACAAGAGTGATTCTCCATCGCAGATTTTTTTAAATTAATGGTGATGTGCTGGGACAGAGTAGAAATAATATTTGCTTATCATGAAAGTTGCAGTTTGATTGTACTTAGAAGTTTTGTCTTCTAATGTGAATGTCATGATTTTGTATGCTTGGAATGCATTCCAAAAACTCCATCATTTCTCATATAAATTCATTTAATACTTCTGAATCAGTGTACAATATCTTCAGGAACACTTTAACGCATCCAGTTTAAGATGTGTTTTGCCTAAAAATAGACAAAAATCAGTAGTGTAAGCTAATATTTGTATTTTAGTGCCTATTTTATTTGAAAACAATCAAGCTTTAAACAAATATGTAAACCAAATAACTAGTTCAAGTAACTGAATAAGCAAAGAACAACCCTTTTAAAATCTGCTGTGAATTTTGATTGTCATTTTTTTAGCCGTTAGGATGAACACAGGTGAAATATGTGGAAGTGCAAGGAGTCACCTATGGTTTGACTAAAGCACAGTAAAGCAAGCAGCTGGCTTGAGGGCACACAGTGCCCCAGCCTGTACTGTATTTCAGGCCAAGTTCCTTTTCTTTAGCCTAGCCTCACAAGACCAGTCCCCTAAACCTTGCCATGCTAGGGTCCACATGAATTTCATGCTGTTGTTGCTTATGTGACTTCCCATCTTGATACCTGTAATTGCTTGATGGCTGTACAAGGGCTGCTAATTTTCATCCGAAGCCAAAGAAATATCTTAGAAACCATTTTAGGTCTTAAGCTTCTTTCATCATCTTAATTTGTGGGTACTGAATAAAGTTGAGAATATGACATACTCATGTCAATAGTTTAGTAGAGTGAGAAAAAAAAAAAAGATACATGTCTTCCAAAGCAAAAATTTGCGGTTAGCAGCATATATTCATAAATTACCTTTGCTGAATACTTCAAGCCTGATGTCCCAACATCTTACAGTTAGTGTGGACTTTAATTCTATGCAAAGTGAACACAGCGCCTGTCTTCTGCTCCAGGAGAGGTTTTCAACTGGATTGTCAGCATTGGAGCAGTGAAGATCTGGATCTCCTGAGCTCTGACCAGGGCTTTCAATCCTAATTGCTCACATCACCCCATCAGGACTGTTGTGCCGTATGTTGTATACATTAGGGAATAAACCAACACTTTGCATGTAAAAGCACATGGGCTTGGCCACTCTCACTGGCCTTAGGGTTATGCTGTCATTCATATGGAAGGTTGGAAACAGTATTTAGCAGTCAGAGCTTCCAAAAATCATTAAAATTTAATTTGCTTGTGGGGAGGGAGGCGTAAAGCACAGGAGATTATGCTCAGTTTATGAGCCCTGACCTTTCATGCTTAGCCATTTCTCCAGTTTAATTTTGGTTCATGAAGTACATATTTCATATGGCTCTGGTTATTATTACGTACTTCTTATTTTATTATTACTTGAATGTATATGGGAGGCTATCATTTCCTTTATTGCTGTGGGAGACAGCATCCTGTATCAGTCAGGAAGTACATGGGGGCAGCAGTTAAATGCTCTCCGTGCTGAGGCTATGGTCAGCTGTAGAAAAGGGAACCGAACAGATGCTCTATACCTTCAGATGTGTTCCTGCCGTCAGTGCCGAGAGGACATCAAGCTTTTTAATAGCAAACGCCCATGCACGTCTGGGCCCCCGCAAGCCCTGCTGATTTTCCGACCATCTGAACGGATGCTGAGCTGCTGTAGGACCAGCTACTTAAAGACTCCAGTGCAGCTGAGTGATGTTTCCTCTTTCCCAGTGCTTTTGTAGCTGCTCAGTAACGATCATCATGGGTCACTGTTTATTATCCCAGCTTCCCAGTAATGTTATTTTTCACAGCCCCCCACATGACTGTTTTCATTCCATTCCCTCTTTCTTTTTGGACTTTAAACACTTCTTAATCCAGGACAGAAAAAAAACCCAAACAAACAATACAATACTCCCCTTCCCCCCCAAACCAGTGGACAATGCCAAAATATTGTCTAGCTCGTAGCCAGGTCCCTAAAATTGAGTGGAAAGATGCACCTCTACACGTTCATGTATCTAGATTCTTCCAAACTTTCTCTCCCAGTTGCCCCAAACAACTAGAGCTGAGCAAGCAGACAAACATAACCCATCTGCTTAAAGAGAGCTCTTCCTCACGAAGTCCTTTTATCTGCACTCAAGGTGAAATCTCCCAAGATCAAGAAGGGCCAGAGGGGTCAAGACCAATCAGCTGGTCTAAAACACGCACCTGGTAAACCAGTAAATAAAGACATCCTGGTGTTAAGTAATACGAAGATAGTGCCATGACTATGCTCTGTTCTTTGTGCATAGTGTACGTGTGGGAAGATTTCATTTAATTAGGAAGGTAAAGGGGAAGACTATCAGAATCAGCAGTACTTACAATAACATCTACTCTTCAGACAACAGCCTCTTATCCATCCATTTAGCTTTTCCCAGCAAATTAATGAAGGGAGAAAGAAACTCAGTAAATAAGTCTGAAATCAACGATTGCAGTGCCTTGTGGAGCTGGAGGCAGGTGATTAAGGCCTCCTTTCATCAATATTTGATTTACACCAGGCATTCTTTATTTTAAGTAACTTCTCTCTGTGTCTTGACAGGTGGGTTGGCTGCACAGCAGTCATCAACACACAATCCTTCAGTTCCCTTCAGTTCTGATATTGTGCTTGAGTGTGAGTTGGCAAACTACACCCCTGCATGTGGATTTGTGCTCATTTTTTACTACCTTCATTTGCAACAGAACATGTAAAGCTCTTTAAATGAGTGACACCTACAGAAGAGATGTGGAGGTACATCAGAACAATGTATGTAATACCTCCTTCTGTGTCGAAATCACACGTAAAATGTGCCTTCTTGGGATCTGCAGTTATGTGCTAAGAAAGATTAAGCAAAAATTATCTTTAGTAAATTTCTGTGTGTTTGAGCTAGCCAAGTATGGTGAGTACAGAGCTTGGATAGTTTGTTGGATGGATTTTAATCAGGAATAAGCACAACACACAAATAGTCAGCGCCCTATAAGTTCTACAGCCTCTTGGATCCAATTTTTTTGTTTCTTAAAAATCTCTCGATTTTGAATGTTCCAGGAGTCCATGCTCAATCAGGAAAACATTTAAGTGCTGTTTAAAATAGGGATGGTCTATAATTCATTACCAAATCTTGTCTGAATTGAGACCTGACTCTGGAAAACTAGGCTTTCAGATAACATTTTAATTGGATACAAGGAGCTTATCAGCAAATTATAGGAAAATTTGTAAGCAGCTAGTAGGCTTTGCTTTTTTAAGCTACATTAGTAAATTCCACGTTTATTATCACAATGTTTTCCCTCCTGTTCTGGCCAGTTTATTGGCATCCAACTGCTGGGCAGAGGTTGTGATGATGAAGTTGGAAGCAACAGTACCTTATTAACATTAGGGCAGGACTTTGGGGAGACTCAATGGGACACAAGACAAAGAACAAAGGAGTTCTTCTCGGCGTGTGTTTACCGTGGCACTGAGAACGTGCCTCTTCCCTCCACAGCTGAGTTTAACTTCGGCATAGATGTCCTCCGTAAGTATAAGCTTCCTGTGCCTTCTTAATCCCTAAGCAACTATGACAACTACATTCATCATTTCTGATGTAGAAATCCCTTTGCTTAAGTAAGCAATGGAAATGAATGCCTAGGAAATTAGCTGAGTCCCCATCGCTGAAACTTTTAAGATCGGTGCAAACAAACTTTTGCGACAAATGACACAGGTCAGTCTAGTTGTACAGATTTCTCTCTCTTTCATGGAAAGGATTCATACAAGTGATGCAACTGAACAAGCAGTCAGTGTCAAAACTTGTGGTTGCTATAATTATCAGGATGTAAATGACCCAGACACTTAGGATTTAGAATTGTCCTTATCTCTAATTATTAACTAAAGTAGCATTGATATAACAAAGCAACGCTTCTAAAAGCAAGCAAAGAAACAAAACAGTGCTAACTGAAAACTGTCTTAATGTAGCCTAAATTCTTAACATTGCTTTTAAAGTGCCTTCGAAGTTGTTCTCTCATCCTCTACTGTTAGTGCACTCTGCAGTCTCAGAGGCTGGGTCAATGAAGGGGCACACTGTATATCTTCAAAAGAGATCAATTGCAATCCCCCAAAGACTATGCTGCATTACCATTACAGAAGATCACTAATCAGTAGCAACTTGCTATACGGCATTGGACACATGTAACTTATCTCCCTGCATTATCCTCTCTTTTAAAAAACCCCACAAATCTCCAACCAGCTATATGGAGGATTGAACAAGATTATGCTCTTACCCTGCTGAGCCTGGGGTAAACGGCAACTCAGACATTGGAGATGGCTGGAATTCTTCTGTCTGTCTGAAATAAGCAGTAATTTTTAATTTTTTTTTTTAAAATTTACTTTTTTTACTGTTGGTTTATTTGCTCATTTTGCAAGGGAAATGAAACAAACATCATGGATATTGGGGTGTTTTAGGAAATGCTCAAATGTGTGCGTTTAAAGTTTGTGTACACCTAATATTTGTGCGCATTTTAAAATGTCACCTTCCCTTACATTTTCCTTGTAGCCCTGCAGAGGTGGGTGCAGAGGGCAATGTGAAGGAAAGCAGATAGTGAAGAAGAGAAAGTCAGAAGTTTCTTTGGCCCAGGTGGTGTTGCAGAGCCCGACTCTACAGTCTACAGCCCTGGCTGGGGCTGGCCTCTCAGCTGGCGCTCTGCACACTGAGCGTGCAAGTGAGTAAGTGCATGCATCGTGTGAAGTCTTACCCGCAATTAGTAATAACAGCTCGATTCTGTCAATCCTAACAGCTCAGCCATTCAAGGTGTTGTGAGAAATACTGGTTGTGATCTGTGTTCTCTGTTACCGCCTTCACTTCATCCTTGATTAGGGAACAGGGAATTAAAAGCAATGACTTCAAGACATTAGATAAATAAATGCTAAAAGGGCAGTGTCTTGAACTATCGCTATACCTGAAGAAGCACTGTGAATTTATTTTTGTTTCTGCAAGTTTCTGTGCGCTGTTGAAGCAAGGAGTTCCGACAGAGCTCTCTATTGCTAAGAAATAAATCAGGGTTGGGTTTCTTCTTTTTTGTTTTTTTGCTGAGAAACAAACTGCCTGTTAATCACAATTTCCTTCTGTTTTGTCCAACTTTATCATGTGATGTTTACTTGAGCCTTTGAAGAGTTGACTTGCTTTGTTAGTTGTAGTAGTCAGACAATATTTATTTTTTAACATAGTAGCTAAACAACATCAACAGCCAGAACATCTCAAAGTTATCTTCGTGTTCTTGATATTGGAAAATAATATGTTGCCAAAACAGAAGTCATGAGAATTAAAGTATCTTCTATTAGATACAGAGATTTATCTGAGTGATAAAATTTACCTGTATTCAAGGTGTTCTTCATATTAATATTAGAAAGATAACTGCTTCATGTAGCTGGGTACTTTAACTACTGTGTACTGATTTAACTTTTAGTTTAGATATTAGATGCCCTGTTTGCTACTTGCCTGCTAAATATATTTATATTTGGCGATTTCTTTTTTAAACAAGGGGACAGAAAAACAGGAGGTGGTGGTGTACAAAATCCATGGGCTTTTCAACATCATTTGACTTAAAATACAAACTTTATTAATGAGAGGATTTGTTGCAGTTACAGGGATAACTGCACTTCCAGCCCACCCTGGCATCGTCCAGAATAACTAACCTCAGGCATCCATCACCTCTTAGCTGACTCACACTCTGTTCCCACCATGCGCAGACTGCAGTCCCCCGTGATTTATCACGGCTGCCTCAGCAGCCCTAAGTCAGCTTTGTTGTCTCTACCTTTTCCGCACCACCCCCAAAACAATATTCATGATAACTAACTACTAAATTACCTTCTTAAAGCAAGGCATCCATTTAGAACAGAACTATAAGAAGCGGATACACTTCAAAACAGGGAATGGTCCGTATGCACCCCTGCTTCATGTTGTGGTTTACCACTTCATAATTTCTTATCATCTCTTCTCCATGTGGTTTACTTTCTTGGCCAGACTGCCTCTGCTAGAACTGATACCTGTGCCTTACCGTCTACCTGGAGACCCCTGGAGATTTAACCCATCCCCATTCGGCTCTCTCATCTCACCTACCTCCTTTGAGAAGGCTTTTAACCAATGTAGGCATCCTTTTCACCCCTGAGCTACCACTCTAGCAAAGAGAGAAACACTGGAAATGAGTTGCCTTAATGACAACTGGTTAGTAAGAACAGCACTGGAAACACTGGAAAGATACCCTATGCTAACAGACGACATAGTCACAAAATGGTTACGTAGCAATACTATGCTGAGCCCAAGATGAATGGCCTTTCTCTTTGTAGACTAGTTTTCTTGATCAGAAGAACAAATGTTTTCAGGTACAGTACTGATCTGAAATTTTATTTTTACCAATGTACTTGCTGCATTTGTTGATTATACAGGGGATAACTACAACGTTATACTGCCGGGGACTAGTATAAATATTGTTTGTCTGTCATGATTATGATACCTGCAGGTATTAAGTGATGGTTACTAGTATGCAAAATCCATAAGTAGTAATCTGTCATCTTGCAGCAAATGTATCGTAGCCTCAATACCAGATGTAGTGATTGTATTATACTAATTTCCTCAGTTTTCCCAGGTGTATGAGTGAGTATAATACCACTTGTTTTAAAAGCTAAGGAATTTGCTAATAAAAAACAATTTTTATGCATTTATTCATAGGTCAAATATTGTGCAGAAAGTTTGAGAAGTTTAAGCTCTATAGGAAGAAAGTGTTTCTAGCAGAAGATAAACAGGAATAAAATAAATCCACAATCATATTATTTTCTCATGCTTTTCAGTGAAGAAGGTACGTTTGAAAGACAACAGCTTGCTTCTGCAAGCTGGAACTTGATGCCAATTCACTTCCTGCCTTCCATTGCCCCTAGGACAGGTGGTGGAAAGTCATACCCTTACCCCCGAACCAGATGATTTTGAGAAAAGCTTTTGTTAGCCTCCTTAAGACCCAGTTGATCTCCTGGGTTGCAGCTTGTAAGTTAAGGAATGTACGTAGTAATGTCTGTTGGATAAAGACATCCTCTCAACAGGAAGCAGCTCCTCACCTGATGAAATCAATGGTCCTCTGACGCCAGCTAAAAACGGTGTGTATGTTTGTCTGGGCCTTGCACGTGCAACATGGACCTCTCTTGGACTCTCTAATCACTGCTGAACGGTGTAAGTAATACATTCAAATATCTTTAGCGGAAAAAAAAAAAGGCCTGGTATTTTTCTTCTTGTACACTGTTTGTTTAATGATAGGGGCAGTCTTTTTTCCCAGAGTTCAGACCTCACATGGAATACAGTAAATACCCTTTTGCCCACATGAATTTTCACATAGCTGACAAACCACTGAAAGCTGGAGTTTGCAATGGAACTGAAAAATGCTGCTATGTCCTTACATGCGTGCTATGATGAACCAGGCAGAAAAGTTATAATATTTTTATTCTTTACTGTTCATAATATCTTTTCTTGTTCTTCAGTCTCCATCTTCTTTACCTCTACATAATCACTGCAATGTTTTCATTTCCTTGCATTTTTCATCATCAACAAAATACTTGCACAATTGATTTAATAGTAGAACATTTGCAGAAATGTGCTGAACATGCAGTGTCCTGTTTTGATTTTTTTTTTCTTTAAAGTATAGAATCCCTGTTTAAATTTAGGCTCTAAGTTAACCCTGACAAAGCAAATGTTCTGGCTTTTTTATCCTGCCCTAATAGCCACTGTTCATTGCACATAGTCAAATAGACCTTTCTATAATATCAGCTGGAAATGCATGGCTGGAAACTGTGTTCTGTTTTTGGTTGTTAGTCTCACTTTATTCTGTCTTAGAGAAATGAGAGGGTTTATATTTTGTTACTACATATGGAAGATAAGAATTCTAATTAATTATTTGTAAATATCCTAACAGAATGGGAGTAGGGCAGCTATAAATATATTATTTATGTCCACTAATTCATTTTTACAAATATGATCTGTTGCAGTACACCACATAGCAAAGGCTCACAGCTTTTTGTCAGCTGCTGCACTGTTTTGATGGCTGTTAAAAAATGAGCTTATACTATATCTGACGTGGTCAAAGTAGGTCCTGTGTGCAGTGCCTGGACAAATGGAAGGCCCAAAGCAGACATAAAACAGGTTTAAAGCTCTGTAACATCTGAACACTGTTTCCTGTCTCTAGTTCTCATTTTTATATTTGGCATAAGCTACTGTGACCTTTACTCCTATCCTTTAAAGGGATAACTTTTACAGCAGTGGGGGCGATTTGGCCTCAGATGTCTCAGGCTTCTACTGAATTCCACTTGCACCATATGTGCCTATAATGGTGCGTGTTGATTTAGTGCTGTGGGTTGTAATCCCACTCTCCCCACCTTCCCATCCCAAAAGAGCTCATAGAGATCACTTGCACTACTTAATTAAAGACTTTATTACACATAGCTGGCTGTAACCAGGGTTGTTAGAGACCTACTCCCTTCCCCCTCACCCGGATTCTTATACCACTAAATCTTCAGAAGTTTCTGTTGCAAGTGCCTGGAATAATTAATACTAAGTTGAGCATTTTGGACTAAAGAAATTTATATCTCACACCAATATCTTTTAAATTAGACATATTTAACTTTTGGGGTATGTGGACTTACTCTAGTAGCAAGTAACTTGGGAAAGCAACCGTATTTTACTAGGCTCACTACATAGACTTTCCTGGTTTTACTGAAAAATTCTTAAGGATCTGCAAATTTTAAAACTTGAAAACCCATGATTTAAAGACAGATTCCACAAGGAGAGTATGAGGAAATATTTTGTTTCTTTGTTTTTCTGTTTGAGGTGATAGAACTCTCCTTTCTCACTCCATTCCCACATTCATGTAGACAAAGACCCCAGACTCATAAAATTTCATTTTAAAACAGATACTTTTGTCCAGTCAGGAGAAAAAAAATACATCATTACTTTCGTATTTAACTTGTTTGAGATGCACGCAAATATTCCCTTTCTCTTGTAGTGATCAGGAAGCGTGTTACTCCTACGTTTGGTATTCTCCAAAGCACCTCCAAAGCACACTCAGCAGAACTAGTCTCTCTATAATAATCAGCTGCATTTTGAGTCTAGAAATATCTTGTCATTATAAATTCTGCAGTACAAAATTTTACTCCATTAAGTATTCACTTCATCAAAGAATTCTTGGAGCCCAGTTCTCTCAACCTAACAAACCTAAGTCATTTATCTTTAATCTCTGTTTACATCTTCCTTTGTTCTTTCACTATTCATTGCTCATTGCCTCTTTGGTGCCTTAACCATCTATCCATTTGTGAACTTTTACTGTCATAGCAGCATCATTAATGTTGGCACGTAAACATCAATGAGGCTATTTCCTTGAAACAAAAAAGGTTCATGAAAAGAGATGGTGCAGCATTGTATTGATCCTCTGCCATAAAAAAGCTATTTTAAGCATTGGCTATGCTGGGCCTTCCAGTTGTATCGTTACATGTTACCACTTCCCCTGAGCTCCATCAAAACCCCAAGGATGGAGATGTGATTGCCAACCAAATATTGCAGCTATCATTGCCAGCACTGTGAAAACTGAGCTAATAGTATGAACATCTGGATGACCACAAGTTCATTATTGTCAGTCTGTCCAAGATTTGCCACTTCTTACATATCTTTGTCATATCTTAAAAGCAGAGCCAGTGCTCCACTTCTGTTGCACTTATTTGGTAATATATTATGGACCACCTGACCTGAGGTGGTCTTGACTGCCCAACAGGCTGCTTCTCAGCTTTGTCTTCAGCTAACATTACAGACTGGCAGTCTCAGGAAAACTTGCAAGTGATGCACAATGATCATACTCTTCAGGAAAATCAGTCATTACTTTCAGTATTAAAGCAGTGGGATAGCATGTCTGCAGACTGGCATATTTTCTGTATGTAAATGCCTTCAATAGATTGCCATTAATGGGGGGAATCTATTTATAGAGAAAAGGTGTGTGCTGGTATGTAAGGGAAAGGGTTAAACTCAGAGGAACTTCGTTTATTCTCTAGTGCTACATATGGTCTCTGAAAATCAAAGCATGAAAACGTCATGGAGCTTGGAAAACGATGAAACCACAAGTCATTTTTAACTAATTCCTGTATGCCATGTAACTGAATTTTACAAGATACAGTAGAAAAAACCCACCATGTGGTTTCGTTTAAGCATATGTTGGATCTCCTAGGTGAACCCCATGAAGCAAATGAGTGCAGAGGGGACAAGACTTGGAGTATTGCTTGGTACTGAAGTATTCCATCTCCCTTTCTGCCCTGGAGCTCAAAATCCAGTAGCTAAGAGGACCAACAGACTGCGGGGAAATGGGAATATAGTTCCTTGCTGATCAAAATATGTAGGAAAGACTGGTATTCTCTTATACTTACCTGCCCCTAAGGCTACTTGTGGCTTCTATTAAGACCTAGATATAGGTTAAAAAGTACCCCAGGGCTCTTGGCTGATACTTATTTTCTGCATTAAATTAGGATATCTGTCTACCTTCCCACACTTCTGTTTCATATCTCTATGATGACAAAACTAACAACTTCAGAACACCTGTCTCTTAGATAACCAAGTAATTGATATCAAGAAAAAGACGGTTTCTTAAGCCGTACATATACAGAGCCTTCTGCAGTGGGGTCCTGATTTCTGGGTGGCCTTCGTGTGTGGTAGCAATTTTGAAATCTGAAGCACAAGTCTGAATTTTTTGTTTGTGGTATATTTCCACTTTGGTTTGACTGGCTGTTGAGTTGTTTGGGATTTGACTCTCTTTTCAGTTATTCATGTAGTATTCTGCTAGTATAAACCTTGAGTAAATAAGAGGAGAATTAACTTCTAAATTTCTGAGAAAACAGCATGATAGTGGACATCGCTTTAATACTTTTGAGAAAATATAGAGCTGAGAGAGCAATTCCTAATCTATTATCCATAATATACATAATCTTATTAGGTTTTGCATGATTAAAAATATTTTCCAAGAGATAAACCCAATAGACTAAGAATAGTTACATGAAATTAAATACAAAACTATATTTTTGGCAATTATGCTAATCTTAATTAAGACAGTAAAGTCATTGGTCGGTTCTTAAAGATCAGTTGTAAAACTTTTCCTTGTGTCTGTATTAAACTATCTTGCAGAATTATGGCATGGGAATTCAAGTATGCTGCTGGGAAAATAAACTGTTCCTTTTTAAAAAATTACTGCTTCATAGCTACTGAAAGTAACAGTGAAGTTAGTTAAAAATTCTGAAACAAGCACTGTATTTGGGCAGTTAGTCCCCTTCTAGAAGCATTGTTTCAGCAGTCATTATGAGACCATGGCACAGGCATTTCTGAATATGTTCAGTGCTAAAATCTTTGAAAGTACTCATTCAGAAACATGTAATTGCCTTTTCTCAACCAACATTTAGAAGATTTTGCACAAAAATGTTTTCTAAAACGGGTAATTTTAAGCAAAAAATAATTTGATGCTTAAAAGCTTTAGGGATTCAGGCCTTGCTTTTATCCTTAAAACAGTACAAAAGACATCAATATCCTTAAAACGGTACAAAGATATCCTTGATATCTTCGCCAATATGAATAGTGCGGAACGTATAAAACCAGCAGGACTTACAGAACAGCAAAAGCCACTTCCAGCCTTCCCTGGTATAAATTAACATCTCTCCTTTCTATTTTGTAGTTCAGCTGCGGCTTAAACAATATACAATTGATGCACTCTGTACGCACTCTAACAGTGAGAATTAAACTGTTATAGAGTAAGTCTGTCAGGGCAAAAAAGGATGTAGCATGCCCTGATAAACGCATGCCCTTGTTCATTTCTAATAATTCCAGGGGCTGATGAATTCTATTGCCAAGAGATTTCGGTATGTAAATCTCCCTGGCTAAAGCTTTGCTGAATTTTATAAGAACAGAGCATTGTCTTTGTGTTACTAAACACAATAGTTAGTGGGTCTTGTGATCTTACACTCTAGGGATTGGATCTTTAAAAAAAAATATAATGAAGAAAAGCCCCACAATGCACTGTGGAGTATAAATGAGACCCCTAGAGATTCCTAAACCAATCTAGGAGTTTACAATAAAAATTTGTAAATGCAAAAGAAATTTTGACAGAGCATGAATAGATGATGACTGGATATGGATATAAAAGGAGTGGAGTTTCCTAGTGAAGTTTTCATTCATGTGGTAAAGTGCTGGAGGTGACAGTTCACCAGCTACACGCTGTCTTACGAGGAGATTGCCTCGGACTTAATAGAGTAGTCAGGGCAGGTCAGGGGACAGCAATAGCTGATTGCTTAAAGGAGTTAATGCACCAAATGAGTAAGGTCATTCAGGCATGTTGTTGGGTTATTTCTAAAGCAAGATATAGAATGAGTGACTAATTTCTTTGTACCGCTCTTCCCCTTCGTCTCACAGTTTGAGCTCGTTTGTTCCTGAACAAATATTGCAGCTTCAGTGCAAATTAATCTCTCTGTGGCTGCTCAGACACTGGCAGAGTGTCCTCCTTTGGGTTTCCCTTTCCCAACAGGAGCAAGTCTAAGCATTATTGACTTGCAGACACCAAATCTTGAGAGTCAAAGCTGAGTCTGTAAATTTGAAAGTCGAAGATTGTTCACTTTGCAAAAATCTAGATTAAATGCTCAAAGAATGTGCAATTACTGTAAGCTAAAACTTCAGCTTTTTCTTACTTAACACTGGAAAACTTGAGTTTCATTTACAGAACAATTAAAATTTGTGTAGGTTTCTTTCTTTCCTTCTTTTTTCTTTTCCCACTATGTGTCTTTCTGAATAGAAGAATTTGGGAGACTGACAGAGCTGGTGAGCTCTTTGACAGGAGGAGGAAAAGTCCTAGTCAGAGGTAGGAGGTGGCACTGCTGGAGAATCTATTTGCAGACAATTTTTAACTCACAATTTATGAGAGGTGTCTACTCCTGTTACTCTTGTTCCAGTTCTTACAGGCAGTGATTTTAAAAAGCTTGAAAACAGCACTATTTTCCCTGCAGCCTAGGCGAGTAGAGGTACTGAGCTAAACTCCTTTCTGCCGCAGGAACTACTCTGAACTCAGTACTGGGTTAGATGTAAACGACAATACTCTCAAATAGCACACTTTTGCATAAAACAAATGTATATTCTATGAAAGTGTTGCAAAGTCGAATGGAATTGTCTAATTGTCAATGGATTTGTCCTTCTCTGCTTGTAAAAGTCCATCAGTAGCTAACAGAGTGTAAGTAGAAAGGGATTCTTCAGACTAGAAAGTTGTCTCCCAAAAAACCATGTATAACAAGATGAAAGATTTGTTTGCAATTCTATTTCTGTAAAGATTGATAAAAAGAACATTTCAAACTTTCTCCAAAGAGCCAACAAAAAGCCTCTTGAAAAAATTTTTTGTTTGATTATCTTTCTTTAAAAGTTGTTTTGTCTTTAAAAAACCATTAAAGGAATATTTTCCTAATTTATTTGAAACTTACCCACTCCAAAGAGGTCTTCTGGACAAGACTTGCAAGGAAAAGTAAAAAGCAGATTATTTTTTAGAACAATAGAACAAGCCTTAAAAAGTAACATGCAAGATGGAGACGATACAAAAATAGAAATCTGCCAGAAACAAACTTTTTTACTTTTTTAATAGGAGATTATTTTTATTAAGTCTTATGCAAACAACTGGACTTATGTGGAATCAATATCCGTGCTATTTACATCATTTCTTTACAAATTTAACTTTTCCATCATCGGGTAGTGGCCTTATTCTGGGTGTTAGATACTACTTTGAGGACTAGTTGATTAACAGCGAGGCAGAGGAGTAACTTGTAGATGCTTATGCTTGCACTTCAGTCTTGCTAAGGGGGGGGGGTGGGGGGGGGGTGTAAGAGTGTTTATATGGGATTTTCAGTAAAGCCGAAGAGACATGTTGAATTTCTAGGGACATTCAACTCAGCCTTTGTCCCCCTCAGCTCTTTTTCTCTGAAGTCTCAGCCCTTTTTCTGAAGTCTCAAGCTAAATGCAGATAATTGATTTGCCTTTTATTTTTATCCCTGTTTATAGCAATGTTTGCTGAAGAGGCATTAGTATTTATCATGACAGGTTCAGTCATCAGAGTAAATATCTGCTGTCTGTCTCATTCTGTTTTTGACTTACTTGATTTATGATGCTGCGGAAACACTAATATTAGTGTTTTAAAGATTAAAACAATGTTTAGACTAGAATAGACAGTAATCACTATTTGAAAAGGTTGAGTACTGTGATTTATAGAATTCCTGGAAAACAAAGGTTTATCTTTAAATATTTTTATCCGGATCCTATGTCTTATTAATTAATGGCCAAAATTAAGTTGAAAATATTAGCATATGATTGACATTACGAAGAAATGAAATATACTGCATGTAGAGATACATTAAGTTGTTCTGCATGAATATATTATAGGTAAATGTTATTTTTCACAGCATCTCTTTAATTTTCTTCATAATCCATTGTTTTGTGAATGTAAGCCATTGCCCTAGTAGTTTTTTTACTTTCCCTTATGGAGAAATATGAAAATATCCATACAAAAATACTTTAATCAATGAAAAAAAACCACCAGGGGGGACATTTCTTTGTAGCACTAATGAGCGCTCTTCTCAAAGCCATCCTGCAATGATGAAACCTTGTTGGAGGTCTCTCCTGAATTAGGTCCTGAGATGAATGTTGTCCACAACTTTTCTTATTCTGATTCTCCCAGTTAGATTTACCTGGCCATAAGCTGAAGGGAAAAACCTGATTTATATTGGCCTGTGCTTTGGACATCTTTGTAGTGCAGAAAAATGCAGCTCAGTTGGAGAGAATGCACTAGGTATAATAAAGCTATCGGACACTGTGTCTTTCGTTTCCTTTATTTCAATGTGAATTTAGTATTCATGAATCGTGCCAGATTAACAGAAAAATAGCTTCCCCCTACCCATTATGCAAAAGTCCTGCATAATTTAATGCAGAAGAAACCAATATGGCTATATAAAAATTTATCAAAAAGCTATCATTTTAATAGCAGTAAGTAATTTTTCTATAGGTTTTATGAACTAACCTGTATAATTCAGTACTTCTAACTGCCTGTATGAAGGTTATTATGTATTTTGTTCAGTGAAACTTTTTCTTGAAGGGGCCCACATCTAATCCAGGGAGTACTTCTAAAAGTGAAAAATAAATTGCTCCCTGTAGTAACTGTAGTAACTAACCAGTAGTTGGTATCTCCCTGAGGAGACCATGATGTGTCAACCACTGCCAATTGTGGTGGTGCCCTTTGGGGAAACAAATTTGGCCAGGTCCTTTCAGCAGTTCAGAACCTGAATAGATCCAAATAGTTAATGGTTAAGTTCAATTTTACTCCCACAGTTGTGAATATCAAGGCTGGTGATTATGAATTGGGACGGAGGTAATTTTTAAGTAGGCTAATAAAATTCTATTGGTAATAATTTTCAGTCTTTCATTTGTAATGTCCTTAACTTTACATTTTGATTCAACAGCTATTGTTTAAAATAACATTTTGTGAAGACTTTCTCTGTAGTGTGAAGGGCTTCATCTGCTATCCCTGTCTTATTTGTATATTAGTTACTTGCATGTGCTGAAACAGCTATTTCTACCATTAATTATCTGTATCACGATAGTGTCTAAAGACCCTGGTCAGGACTGAGCCTGTGCTGCGGTAAATGCAGTGCAAATGCATACCAGGTTTCTATCCTTGCCCTGAAGATAATAGCTCTAATAATTTATTTTTGTATTTGAGATGTTATCACTACATTATCTGAACAAATGTTTATCTCTCGGCACCTCTGTGAAGCAGTGGAATATAATCCCCAATTCAGAGACAAGGAACTGAAAGATTGTGACTTGTCCAAGGTCAGATAAAAAAATCCGGGGCAGAGCTAAGAGGCCAAAAATGTCCGATCCTGGCTCATTGTGTTAAGCACAGTACCATTGCTTCTTTCTGGTTCCAATTAGAAATAGATTATCTCATGTTGGCTTTAAATTAGGAAACAATTGAAGCAGTTATTGCAGACCAGTGAATAAAGTGACCTGGGCATTTGTCCATTACAATTTAGCTACTAATTTCTACTTTTCATGGATGCCTGAATCCTTTTCTTTGTCTTGACAGCTACTTTCCTTTCCACCACATCGTTGGCTGGTTTCAGTTAGTGTAACTCCATCCACCTCAGGATCTTCCCCTTGGATATCTCTTTTCTTAGCAGTCTGAAGCACACTGAAGTTTACCAAATCCACTTCAGGAACGAGTTCTTTGGACTAGGTTCAACTTTGTTAAGGCATCCTCATACTGCTGAGGCTTCCCTAAGCCCATGGATTCACACCACTGTGAAACCAGCGTATTGAATCAGACCCAGTATGTCCAGCACTCCTTGGCACTCTTGGAAACCATGTCCTTTGTCTTCTTCGCATCTGGCTAACCACCTTGAATCGTGACTTATTGTGCCTGCTGCAGTATTTCATCTTTGTTATGTATTAGTATGTGGGCCAGGTGCTGATCTGACACAGTGTTGGAAGAATTTGGCATAGCTAGTTTGCTCAAGATTCTTTGATTTTTTTTTATTATTATTATTTTTTCTTTTTTTTTTTTGGCGAAGGAATGCCTGGTTTTATTAGAGATAATGCAGGGTCCTTTTTTAATTGAGCTGCCTTTAGTGATTATTCTTTGTCCTTCCAGCTTAACTACACCAAAAAAATTAAAAAACCATGCAGCAATCCTGATATGTTTCAACTGAATTTTTTATGCAGTAGTAAGACTTACAGAGCACAAAGAGTGATAACACATACTGTAATGTGGAACACACTATGTCATTGACAGAATTCTATTCTTATGCCTTTCTAAATAAGACCTTCCATTGAAAGCCACTAGTTTCAACTGAAGTGAAGCAAAAAGGTGCACATGGACATATCTGAAAGAAAGATGTAGGAAGCTCTGCCTTTGAGGTAGTGCAGTCTGGTAGGTAGAGAACAAGGTTAGGGGCTCAAAGAGCAGGATGCTATTCCTGCCACTGTGCCTGACCTGACCTGTGACATTAAAAAAGTCACTTGCCTTTTCTTTGTTCCAGATCAGCTTTGATCTATTCTGTATTCAGGTGTATCCTTTGGGCAACCTTGCCTACATCGGTACTGTAATGAACTTCTTGATCATTCTCTAGGCAATTATGCAGGAAGTCCAACAGGACTGAAGCATAAAAAAAAAAAAAATCAGTTTTCAATTTAACAACCAATAAAAATGACAAATTCTTGCTGGCTTAAAGTAGAAACAACCTCTACTGCAATTAGACACTATGTGGGAAGGATCAAGGCTGTGGCCAGACCGATTTCTTTCATCACCTTAGGCAGCAAAGGGTGGAGGCGAGCCGATGAGGCCAGCAGATGGTTTGGCAGAGTGGCCGTGCTGCTGGGTGCCTGCTGGAAAGGAGCCCAGGTGTGCCCCTGCCTGCGCCCGCCCCGGGAGCTTCTGAACAGCAGTAACAACTGCTCCACGGAGTCATGCCACGAGCTGCTGCACCTGTGCTTCCCTACATAATCCTGTTGGACCCAAAGACAAAGAATTAGCCAGATTTCAAACACTTACTGTTGAGTTAGTAAACCGATGAGCTATGTTCAATTAGCCACTAAATCACCTTGCACTTTCATAAATAACATAGTTTTGTATGTATTATTGTAATACCTTGGTAATAAATTGGTTGCTTTAGTTAAGTATCTTAACTTGTCATTTTTTGTTCTAAGAAGGACGCATTATATTACTTGCTGCTTATTTGGGCCGTTCCTTTTGCAATCTGAAATTCCAAAGCATGTTTGCAGCTTATATTTGTCTCTAGGGACAGGCACACTTGGAACAGCACCATTCTTACCTTGTCTTTTCTTAACATCTGTCCCCCAAATGACGTTTCCATTATGTGGATATATGTTTTACTGGATTAGCTTTAACCCAGAACTGTTGGTTCTTACCATAGATGATCATGTTCTACTGCTTTTTTCCAGCAAAACTTTACAGTCCCTCTGTAGACTATGGTCTGTATGCTGTGGAAATTTTCTTGTATTTTCCACCTGAATATCTCATGTACTAAACAATATCCAAACGGCAGTTTGAGGAAACGGTATCATCCCAAAGTAAGAATTGAACATGTATAAATCTGTGCTGTTTGCCTCTAGACTGCTAATGCATCCAGGCTACCCATCTCTTCATAACTTCTTTTCTTTACTGGTGTCAGACTTTGTAGCAATTTCATTAGTTTTCCTGCTTGTGCCATAAGTACAGCAGACACCTTTCCCAACGCTCATTTGCTCTTTGTCTTGTAGCCAACAGAAAACTCCTAGGAGCAACAGGAGGGTAGGGGTCTTGGGGTTGGTCTTATCCAAAAGCTTTCTTCCCTGGTGTGTTTTTTTTACAAATACTGCCTTTCCCAACACTTTACTTAGGTTTGGGGTTTCTGCCCTTAATGGGAATTTGCTCACAACAGTAAACTCCAACTTTTATCCATTTACCTTTGATTGCTTCAAAATTAATATCATTGTCTTGCTTATCTGGTTCTAAAAATCAATTAATTCTTCATGTCAAACAGTATGAAAAATCTGATGTAGCACACCCCATTTCTCTTAAGAATTGCTCTGGGCTAATGCTGCTGTTGTCACCCTCTGTGCTCTACTTTTCAAGCTTTTCCAAAGTATTGTTATCCTTTGTAAATCGTGCATCCTTTTTTCCGAATGTTAGCATTGCCTTAGTTTCCTGTGATTCCCATGACATGCTGCCCCCTGTACTGTATTTTATGATTGCAAACTTGGACCACCACAGATTTTTCCATATCTCAACTCTTTCTGGAAATACTTTAAGTTCTCTGTCACATCACAGTGCTGGAGTAGTGCAAGGACCAACTAATTTCTTTTGTTTAGATAAATCAATATGAATATGTCAAAACTAATTTTGCATCTTTCAGTAGAGTCTGAGTGTTTTTCTCTCTAAATGTCAGTCCTTTTCTTGTTATCAGTTAATCTCCACAAATTGTTTTCAGCCTTAGTCTGCAGCGTTTAGAAACATTTTCCACTTTACCTTCTATTAATAAAAATGTATGTATTTCTTTGCATGTGTGCTTATATATATACATACATGTATAAACACACACATATACATACATATATAAACGCACATAGGCAGAGTTCAAATTTTGTTTTTCATAGAGTAGAATATTCTTTGCTTCTCACTGTTATTATAAACTTTCATAATTAATTAATAAGTATCAATTATTAATTAAACGATGTGAAGAACACCACAACCACCTATTATCAGAAATGACTCTATTCTCAAAATGCCCTTCCAAACTGGGTACTACTGGTGCTCACTAGAGTAAATAAAAGGCAGAGTGCTATTCAGATTTCTCCAGTGGTTATGCTCTTCTCCAACAATTTCAACCCCAATGGTGGTTTTCAATGTGTTCCATTCTTCCACCTTTGAGTACTTAGTTAATTTTATACCCAATACCACGTGTTAATCACTGGCAAAGAGACTGACAGAGCCTTCTTTTATTCAGTGTCTGAGATTTAGAGGGGTTGGTATTCTACGAAATGAGGTTTATGGCTCATACCAAGGCCTCAAAGGTCCGCCCCTCTACAGTAGTATAAAAATGGCTTCTCCTCGTCCTTCCTGTTTCTCTCCAGAAAACTTTTCACTTAACTGCTGACTGACACTGCAACAGAAAAGGAATGAAGATTTTCTGTTGTGTCGTAAGATAGTATAATTAAACCCCGCCAACATCTGTTGGCACCTGCCCTGCCTAGGAATTGTATCTCAGTTCACAAATGTTTGGTTACTAGGCTTTGTAATCTGAATCTGTATTTTGGCATTTCCCATAAGGACAAGGGCACTCTGTACCTTTCACTTTTACTTCTATCCTGTGTTTGTAAACTTTGCAAAGTGATGTAATCTGTTGCTGTTATGGCATCTTTTTTTTTTCCCCCAACCCTAGGCATTGTTTTAATTTGTGTTGTTTGGGAGCGTTACCCAGTTTCTTGATTCCTTAGCTCATTTGATGCTGACCTTGCCAATTTACTTCATCCTGTATGTCAGCTACCCTTTGTGTACTAAAAAACACATTCCACTTAAATTGCTTATAGGTTAATCCCTTTCTTATAACTTCAGTCACTGACATCTTGCTTTTGAATTAGTTACTATCATTTTGTTGACCTTTTCAATCTCAACAGTGTCCTTCCTTCTTTTAAAACAGCAACCAGAATTGAATGCTATAGCCTCACTGTAATCTCAAATGCACCTCAAAACCTAATGATAGTAATTCTGTTTACTCTCCAGGCTCCAAAATAAATGTCTATGATGCTTTAGGCTTTCTTACTGTGCTGCACAGCAAGCCTCATATGTCAATTAATTAATCATGAATACTTGAGAGATTTTGAGAAGCAGAAGTAAAAAGGGTTGTAAGTCATGCATGTCTTGGTTATACTATTAAGGTTCACCTTCCTCTTGCAGAGCCACAGAATATAGGAGGGAACAATTTCCAGGTCTAAGAGACTCATTTACTGGGCCAGTGAGGACTGTGAATGTCATGCCAGCAGCTCACTTGACCTTAGGGAGGAGGACTGTCTTCTGTTGCTTTACAGTACGTGATTTCATGAGCAGAATTTATTTATAGGATCTGAAAAAGCAATTTCGCCCTCAGCCAGTGATAGGGGCTTCAAAAGCAAAGAAGAGGATCCCTACAGTGTTTCCAGAGATAAGGCACAGACCTGTCCTTCTAGAAGTCAAAACAAAGCATGTTTCAGCTCGTGGCTATCGCTTTCAGCATTGTCAACTTGCATGAGACTCTTGGCATTGAAGTTGTACTTCAAGACCCAGCTCTGGGTTTCATATCTTCAGATTAGGATTACTGTTTTAACTTAAAAAAACCCCAAAACAAACCAACAAACCCAACCAACAAACAAAACAAAACCCCCAAAAACCAACCCCACCAAAACTGGCTTTATAGTTGTGGAGAATAATTAAATACTCTAGTGCTAGAAAACAATTTGCATTTTAAAAGTCTCAAGAGGATTTAAAAAAAAAAAAACCACAACACTTAATTGAAAGGGACCTATCCAGATGTTTGCATGTGTAGTTAGCACTAGGCATGACAACACTGCAGGCTATCTTACTGTGTTGTGTACCAGGCTCCATCTCGGCCAAAATCAGTATGCACCCGTGAGTCTCCTGCCACAGGAATAGCACTAATCTGAAAATTTCAGTCCAGTGATTACTGTCTCCAAAATTTTAACTCCTATAAAGTGATGTAGGTGTGACAGTAATAGTCACAGTGTTACCTGCATGATTGTCGGGGACTTTATAAGTGAGCTGTTGACAAAATTTCAATGGAGCAGTGAAAGCAGCCCTTTTCACAGTAGGAATGGAAGTTGCATGTGGTTATAAAATAAGAGTGGTAAAATCCTAAATTATGAAGGAGGTAGAAGAGGACACAGACTAGCTCCAAAGTACTTGTTCCAAATACTCCTAACCTTTCAGTGTTGCCTACATGCACTTCTAATAACATTTCTATCTCTCCTGGTTATGAATCCTCTTAACAAAGTTTGTTTTGGTTTTTGTTTGTGGGTTGTTTTTGTTTTGTTTTGTTTTGTTTTAAAAAAAGTGTCATTGTTTTTACATGGAATTTTATATTTTTAAGTAGGTCTTTTATCAAACCATTCTGAGTTGAAATCCATCTAAAATCTGGAAGCATTCAATACTCTTTCTGGTAGATTATTTTTAGTATTCAGTGAAATTATAATACTGCAGGAAATAAATAATAGAGAGAAAAATAATTCAATGAGTCAGTAACCTAGAACTGAGGTTCAAACCTTTCTGTGGCCTCAGACTTCAGTACTCCTTTGCAAAAAACTCCACTTTGTCTATTCATGCTGCTATCTCTTCTCTAGACAAAAAGGACTAATAATCCTTTTCTGATCTTAGCTTTGTTGTAATAATAAAATTTATAGTAATGAGGTGATGAGGTAGTAGGGGTTGATGAATAGAGGATATAGATGTGTGTATATATATGGATAATTATGGGAAAAGGGTATACAAGTTAAAATAGCATACATTTCTTTTAATTATTTGATAATTACATTGAGAAGAAAGAGACTGAAGCTGATACTAGGTGGATATATGGTGAAAAAGAGACAGACATGCAAAAAAAAAAAAAGGAGAAAAGGAGATTTTAAGTTTGCTAATGAAAAATATGCTTGCCATAGGCATATCTCAATATTAAAATATTTTTTGGTGGATGGAGAGAAGCAAAATCTTTCTACCAGATACAGCAACAGCATGAACAAACTGTCAGATTATATCACACTTCCTCCCAGTTCTGCCCATTAAAGTCCTGGTATTTCAGAGACGTCCTTCTCCAAATGAGATGTCCATTCCAATAACAAGTATGAGAAGATATGCTTTCAGTGCATGATTACAGCCTCCTTCCTAGTATGCCAACAGAAAAAGATATTCTCAGCTATTCTGATATTACTGTGGTGACAAATATTTAATTATGGGGAATTTTTAATATCTGAAGAACTCCAGAAAACCTATTAACATAGTCTTTCTGCAGGTAAGTAAGGTCCTGCCATCATGAGGTGCACTTAGAGGCTGCATCACTGGTGAAGGACAGGAAGCCCAGAGTCCATCTAGCAATAATAATGCATGTGAAACTGCCTTGCAATAGTCTCTGGCTACCCGACCCCATTCCTAGCAGAGCTGTGAAAAATGAGCCTCATTACATACTAAAGTTATACTATATACTAAAGGCAACTTTGAATGAATAATTGCTCCGTGATGCAATCCTACTTAGCAAATTGTGTAGCATCCTGCGTATCAGTTCAACGTGAACTGATGAACATGAGCTCCGTTGTGTGCTCAGCCTCATCAAGGACTCTCTCACCTTTCACCGCAGTTGCTCTGGGATAATGAAAGAACATCATAAACACAGTTTCCTGGAGGCAGAGATAAGGATGCTGGAAAAGTGTTAACATGATGGATACATAGTACATGAGATTATGCTGGCGATTATGTTTTCTTCAGAGGACAAACACTACTCAGCAGTCAGACGCAAACTGAACTTTGACCCTACGGTCTGACATTAGGGGACTGGTAATGTACACAACGGTACTGAAAGTATGAACATCAGCAAACATTATCTGCGTTGTAGTAGAAATCTTATAAAATGGTAAAATGCCAGAAACTCTAGCCCATGAGGATAAAATGTTAGCCACGTGATATTTTCCTCAAGATGAGAAGTAAAAAGCTGAGAGAATAGCATTTATGTCATACATTTTGCACTGGAGATACTGTTTTGGCAAGAACACATGCTGCCAAAAATCATAGAGTGTAATTACAAGATACCTTACCCATTACATAAGGCACCATAGAAGAAAGTCAAATGTAAACCTCAAGGAAGTTTTGCACATTTTGGCCATGTATTTCATTTGGGGAATTTAGCACCAACAAATGCAGGACTTGAGAGCAAGGTCCACTGCAAGACAGAAAGGAATGGGAGAATTGGATTTTTGGGGAACGTTTGTTTTGGAAAATGAATTCTACCTCGGTATATGAAACTTGACAAATTGCTCCAAAGAGAGAAGACTGGAGAGAAGAAAATGCAGGCATTAATAGTGTTAACAGACTTTTCCAAATGAAATGCTGCAGATCAAGACGTTCCAATCCAATCCAAATGTTTGATACCATAAAATGTATAGCAGTAGTAAGCTTCATACATATGGTGAGTATGGCTAGATGTAACCACTGGTTTTCTTTATCAACTGTGAACTACAGAACACCATTCAATACCGAAACCAAACAATTTTTTCTACTTAGCTGCACAAAGAGCAGACTTTTTTTTTGTTTAAAAGCTAGAGACTTCAGCCTTGCAGCAGTCAGACTAGGGCCTGGCTAGTGGATATAGGCACAACACGTATGCATCAAGACTCAACATATGTAGTAAAAGTCAAGGCATCTATTGCTCATTAGTACGTGATCTCCTAAGTTATAGTGTGGAAAGGTAAAGAATGAAAATCTGCATGTTGTAGCCATTTTAACTCCAGACTAACCCAAACTCTCTTTTGTTTCTTTGCTGTCGTCTTCACAGTAACGGGTTTGACATGTTGCTCTGTGCACGGTGAAGCAGTTTCTTTTAAATTTGATGACAAATGTCTACTATCTGTTTGTCTTCAAACAGTACTTACTGTCTCTGGGATTAGAGTTCCAGTGAGCTGAGTGCACACGAAACTTCTGCGAAACAGTAACCCTGCTCCTAAATAGCTGGTACTTCACCCACCCCCTTGTGTATTTGAGTAGATTGCAATGGTGTATCATCTCCCTAGTCTACAGAGAAAATAAGTCTTGTGCCTTCAATGGGATACCTTTTTGCTCTATGGAGCTACAAACCGTGGGGAGTTACGCTACCTTTGCTAGTAAGACAGGAGGTTTTAGGAACTACTTTGGAGCTGCTGTCTGGGACTGTAATTCTTCCCTTGTCATCCTTTTTGTCTCAGTACCCTTGTCTCTCTTAATCTCTGCATTTTTTAACTTGATATTCCCCTCTTTATTTGTTTTCCAATTTATTCACTTTGTCTGCCAGAATAATCTCTAGCCCCATATAGTCTACAAAATTTAAGCGCTCAGGCAAAAATAATTGGAAAGATAATATAAACACTGTGCTCAGAAGGGGAGACATCACACATAAATTACCAGGTGCCTGTGAGCTTGTGCCATTCTCAGTCACTGTTTCTTTTTCCCTTCTGTAATTGCTATTGGGGAATGTATGTAAAGCTGGCAAAATAGAGGTAATTTACAATTAACTCCGTGCATAAACATGGAAATCCTCTGATATGAAAGATCACATAGTTCATTGTTTAAATATTTTTCTGACAACAATTTTATTCCGGAATTTCTTTGCAAATACTGAAACCCTAAGCAATTATAGAATAAGCAACTATTCAGCTGAGAAATTCCGTGCGAAGTGCTTTCCTGACAGTGTTGGTTGCTTTTCTATTAAAAGAAAAATCTTCATAGTTTTATTTGAGAAATTGGATTAAACCATGCAAGATGGGCAGCCAGTAGCCAGGGTAGTAAAGTTAGTAAATATAATTGAGTGCACCCTTGATTTAGTTACCTTGTTATTTTTAGTGTTACATTTGTAAATGCTTTATCAGGGGTTAAGAAATTAACAACTGCTACAGACATGATAACCAAGCTTTTGACTTATTAGACTCTAACAATGATAAATTGTTTATCCAATTGTCTGATAAATTATTAATGGAATCTTAAGTATGAATCAGGATTTATTCATGAATGATCTGTGAACAACAAAAATGGACTACATTTGGTAGCGATAAACATCACAACTGGGGCAACTCCATGGACACATGCTGTGCATATTTCTGTGAAACAGATTCTAGGCCATTTATTGACATAAAGTGATTGTCATCCTCAAGTTATCAATGAAATGAAAGAACTCAATGGGCCTTCTGCTATGACTGCAACAGGAAGGGTTAATTCAGAAAGAACAGCAACTGCAAGCTCTTAGCTCAATCAGAGAGGTAGAATTAGTTGTGGGTGAATAATCATCCCAGCTGCAGGGGAGGAAGTTTGGTTTTGGGTTTTTTGTTGTGGTTGTTTGGTTGGTTGGTTGGTTTTTTTTTTTTCCTTGAAGGAAAAGGAAAATGGTGGAGAGAGTTGTTTTCTTTCCAAGTGCCTTGAAGAATTGTTTCATTTTGGTCTCTACAGAGTAAGTGTCACTTTTTTACATCTTTGAAAGAATTCTTGCTAAAATTATGTTGGTGAGGGGTTTCCTTTTCTGTTAAAAGAAGAGGACTTATATTCTGGATGGGTATTTTTGTTTATTTAAATGAGACATAGCTTCCTGAAGATATTTTTGTCTTTTGTTGTTGAAAAAAAATTGATTATTTATCTTTGTACAAATTAGTGATGATCCAAAGATTAGAATATCAGAACAATGATGTAAAGATGAGACTTTGAATTCTTTTCTGTTTTGTGTGCTTGGTATTTGTGTACTAATTGGACTCCATGGGATAGTATCCAGGAAGAAACTGTATGGATAGGTTTGTGTGGTTGTCATAGGTACGGACGTTCAATCTATGAACTGGAAGCGTCGGTGCAGAGCCGTGCTGAGGCTATTGCTCACTACTGAAAAAAAGCTACATTATAATTACAAATTTATAGTTTCTCCAATTTGGAACTGTCTCAGTATTGAGCCTGTTTGAAGTGCAGCTACTGAATGTAATGTGAATAGTGAATAAGGAAAATAGGGCCTGATGGACAGCAACCAGATGTCTAACGTGCTGAGTTTTATGCCATTCTCTACCTGCCCTTGAAATTAGTTGGTTGGTGTTGGATTGACTGAAAAACTAAATAACTAAGTTTAAGCATTGCTTGCTTTTCCCATCAGAGTTGGCTGCTGCTTTGGGTTTGGATACTACTCAACATATTTGGGACACTATGGCAATACAGAGAGTAATAAACTCAGTCCTAAAGTTAAAAGAATAACATTAGGATTGAGGAATTCACACTAGGAAGTGAAGTCTCAGGAGTAAGCAATATTTGAAACGTTAACATTGTATCATTGTATCCCAAACAGGGAAAGTTAATCTAAGATGATACAATAGAATTTTTCCATTGATATAAAAAAAATAAATCAACGTTTAATAATGTAATTTTTACTTGTGTGTTGAATTGTACATCTACTAAAAATCAGAACTTTGCATTTAACAATACAAAGCAGAATTTTAAAAGTACTTATTTTACTAACTAGTAAATTTTAGGAGTAACTTTAGAAGCAGGATTTTTTTTTTTTTTGAGATACAGAACTGACTACTTCTGATACTTTCCCTTCAACCATAAGAGGGGGACTACTGAGTCCATCATCTGAGTCCCTTTTTTGACATAGATCTTCTCAGAATTCATCCTGACATTCTGATGTGAATTAGAAATATTTGCAGAATTCATTGTCTTTGCTATTCTTACATGGGTAGTAAAGTAGTGATGCTGCAGGTAGTTGGTGTCTGGCTTTGATGCAATTATCCCAGGCATGTTTCTCCACCAAATTCAAGAGACATGATCTTCATTTTTGGTGTTAGAGCTGACTGAGGTGTTTTCAACTGAATGAGCTTTCATTATACGCTCCTTTATGAAACCCAAACATCTGAGAGAGAGAGAGAAATTCACTAGTTCATGCTCTATAACTTACTGGTTAGGGCATTAGGCTGGGATGAAGGCCCAGGTTTAAGCCATTGTCCTGAGTGAATCAGAGTGATCAGAGATGAAATGTTTTGCTTGGAATCAAGCTGAAGGAGAGCAAATTGCAGGCAAAAGCTCAAACCACTGCACTTCATTCATGTTTCAACACCTACTTGAAAAATAGAAATCTCAGCTTTTCATTAGGCAAGGGGGCATTTTACTTTTGGAAAACTTTTGTGCAGTTTTGTTTTCATTCCACCACAGTGCATAAAGCATTCAGAAACTGGACAATCGCCGTGCAATGCAATTGTCATCTCTCTGTCAGCTCTCGCACATATTCATTGAAGCTGCAGTTATCTGGAGATGAACACATTTGCCAGAATAATCCAACAACTGTTTGCTCATGTTCTTTCATCAGTTCTTGCTCATGTCCATGTACTTACTGGGCCTGCCAATGTTATGGAGAACTAGTTTTTCTGCTGTCAACACTAGAAGAAATTTCATTTTTCTTTTATTGAACTTCATACTCTGGCATAATGTATACGAATGGTTTAGCTGCAATTGCTTTTCTTAGCTGTCCATTCAGTTCCATCTATTCTATGCATCTATGCCATTTTACCATTGCAGCTCTCTCTTGCAAACCAATCCAAGAAACTCCTGGTTCTGGATTACCTCTCAGGTTGCGGGCTTTTTAAACTAATTTTTGGGCGTGACTAGAATTTAATGTTTTGATACTTTACATATTCTAATCTTTCCTTAATTCCAATCCTAGGGCAGTACAAAGCAGAGTTTCCCATTCTAGCGTCAGCATATTCATTCTTCTTAAAATATTGCCCAGCTGAGTTCCCCTTGGTAATCTTTGCTTGGCTTCAGTATAGTAACCTGGAAGATACAGAAATATTGATGCCTTGTGGAGCAGACTGCAAGTTGAGGAGAAAGAAGAGGATATGTGTCTGTGGTCATCTTATACTCTACTGTGTGCAAAGTAGATACATAAGTGAAGGAAGAATTATATGCTGCTGTGACTGCATATAATTACCAGAAAAAAAAGGAGAAAAAGATACACTTCTTAGCACTCATCAACTCCCAAATAAATCTTGCAAAACAAATTTAATTTTGAAGTTGTGATACTGTAGTTGCCATCTTGCCACTGAAATCCAGTGTAGTTTGTCCATCGTGCACTTTGCAGGTGTCCAGGCACTGTAAGCAAAACTGAAATGAGCAAGTTCTGCTAAACAGGAACAGAAAGAAGGAAACTGTCATCTGTTGGAGGAAAGGAAACTGTCAGATGTCTTCTCCTCTCTTTTGTGATCCTGCTGCCCTCATGTCTTTTGTAACTTTACTGCCCCTCTCCCCCCTTACCCTGATGCATAGCTAAAGACCCGTGAGATGGTCTCCTTGTCTTCCTCTGCTTTTAAAGCTCCAACATGGAGACAAGAAGTAGGGCAAGAAGAGCTTGCTCCTGCCCCAGCTGCAGGGGGAAGAGCTGTCAGGGAAGCAGGTGGAGGACACTTCTGTGGAGCAGGGCTGTCAGCATGGTCCTGGGCAAGGGAGCATTTCTGCTTTCGGAAGTGCCCAAACTGCTAAAACTACCAAAATTCAGCATACTCGTTACCTGTGAGGTGGCTACTAGAAGGACTATCACCAGTCAGAAATAGCGCCTCTAATTATCTCATGTCAGATTATTTTCTGCTGCACTTGTAGCAAAACCATGAAGTTTTACTGTCAACTGCAACTTGATTTATTTAGTGTGAAGCAGAAACTAGGTTGAAACATCTGTAAACTGTTGATTTTTTTTTTTAATCTTATTTTTCCACTCCCTTAAGCTCTTCCATTGTCTATACCATGACACTGGTCAGTAGGTATTGAATGATTTACAATAAATCTAAAGTCATCTCATCACAACGAAGGGATACTGCTGGGCTTCGGTTCTCATTGCTTTCACAATATAAGATATTTAGTTGAAAATAGGAAGTAAGCTGAAATTTGCAAGTGGAAAGCATACTTTCACTAAATCTTTTCTCCCTAATTTAAGACCTGTTCGCTAATAAATGAAGGTGACAGGAAATATCTCTGTATATTAGAGTACTATGAGGTGCAATTTGAAAGTGACACAGATGAAAAATTGTTCCTGTAATAAACTATTGATTTTGTTCATGATCAGGACTTAAAGAACAGGATATGTAAGCATAAGTGTGTCTGAATCTGAGCAATAGTAAATGTCGGGTTTAGTGCTTTAATAATTGTATCCATTATAGAAAACACAGGGAAGATGATGGGGGGGGGTAGGGAAAAGTACAGATGGCTTTTTGAAGAAAAAAAAACCAAAACAACAAACCCCTCAAAAACCCCCAAAACTAAAATTGCAAGAACTTCTTGCAGTCCTTGAAATATATTTAGGCATAGATTAGTAAGCAACGCTAAACATCTGGTACAGGCAAACCACCTCTAGAGCGATGAGGTGTCACTGTGACAAAAATGCACTTTCAAGTCATTAGTATGACCTTGAATGAAGTAAATGGACCAACTGAGTTTAAATACTAGACAGTACAGTTTATCATGAAACATGTGACATCTTAATCACACAGCAATATTTTAAACCGTATGAGCAGTAGTTCTTCAGCAAACTATGTGTTTTGGTTTTAGAAGACCACTGTTCAGACCAACTTCAGCCCCCATTACACTGAAATGCAAATAAATTCTCAATGGATACCGATTTATAAAGTTATTTTATCTAAGTGTTCCTAGAGGTTCTTAGAGCAAAACATTAAGAGGATTATCTCTTTTCCTTTGAATAAGCTTACTGTCTTAAGGGGAAAAATCAATAATTAGTTTACATGTTGTTCAGAGTCCCCCAACTTAAGCTTCCAATATTTGCTGAAATTAAAAACTGAACTTTTAAAGAGTGCTTTGAGAAAAAGGCTCTTAACTCGAAAGTACAAGGTAACAATATGGTCTTTGAGTTTGCGGATTTTTTGTGTGTGTGTTACCTTTACTGAAAGGTATGTGTTCAGCATACACACTTGTACCTAAGTCCCATGATCTGACCTCCCCCCACCTCCGCTCTCGAAAGAAACAAATTCCCTAAGCACAAATAAAACAAAATCAATCCAAAATGGAGGAAAGCCACAAACTCCCTACAGTAAGCTATTGTTCTCTCACTATTGCTATTAATTTTAAATGAAATGCTCAAAATCTGCAGCCTAAATCTTTCAAGTTTGTTCAGGTGATAAGTTGTGCATGGAAGCCTAAGCCAGAAGATTTGGCAGGACTGATGAGGGAAAGAAAATTATAGAGTAAGGGCATTTTGAATTCACTGTCTACTTTTGGAACAAGGGAGTCCACGGCGGTCCCGACCGTTGAGCTTGTTCTGAATATGTGATTACAGCCGCACGGTGCATTGCGGCATTGCCATAGGTCCTAAAAGCAATCCCGGCTATATCTGTCTTGGTGCTGCACCCAGACAGTCCCCAGCCCCTGTGCTCCTTCTGGTCCCAGTACTGCTCCAGCACAGTGCAGTCCTGTGAAGGAAGATTATGTCCAAGAAGTGTTAAGCTGCGCTCAAGTTGTTAACGTGAGTTAAGTTGTGCTCAAGCCTGTGTCTTCAATAGTCTGAATGCTGTCTGATCGTGCTTAATTTTATTATAAGAAGCACTTGTGAGTAATGGAGTGTACAAAAGGATATGCTTAGCAATACTTAAGGTTACGTATGGCCTCTGTTTGCATTTGTAAGGGGTGGTATAGATACCACAGTGAGGGGGACCATAACAACACTTCACATCATAGATGTCTCCATGCATCAGAAGACCTGACCTGACAAGTCATAGTTCAACTAGAAAAAAGCGTAAAGCAGTATTTACCCTGTCTGTCTTTATCTCCTTTCCTTGGTTTTCATCTGGGGACAGTTGTATGGGAATTATGCAGTAGCTTATGGCAAATACCTGGCTCTACAGGAGAGATACGATACTTTGCCTTTGATATCCATACTTCCTATCCTGCTTGCACTGCTTTGCAGATGAAATAATTTCATCTCAGTGAAGATTTTGAGGGACTGATGATCATGTTGTTATTACATCTTGGATTATATAGGTATTAAAGAAATTATTTAATCCCTTGGACCATTAAATGTCCTAAACCAAAATTTTGAAAGAATACCATGAGATACAGTATATACAGTATTAGCTTTTTGGGACAGGGTAAGAATGGAGGAGAATACCACCACATTACCCAAATGTTAGTCATGTTGCCCTGGCTAACACTGTAGCGAGCTCAGTTACCAGCAATAATAGAGGATCTTGTATAAGCAAACAGGACCGAGCACATCCTGTTCAAGTGAAAGCCTTACGGAAGACTTGGCAGGGACAACCATGTGGTCTAACCTGCTACGACAGCTCTGGAAGCGCTCCTAACTGACTGCGTTTCTACCTTGAACAGCATTTGAGAAACGGACAATTCTGGAGAACAATGAATGTGCCTGACTTTTTAAGACAGAATAAGAACGGGAATGACTTTCAAATATTGCCAGAATGAGGAATGTAAATTGAGATATGGGGATTAGTCCTTTTCACGAGTGACAGCAGGATCCATCAGGAGCTAATGTTGGGTGGCAACAAAGTACTCACAACCTGGAGTTATCTAAGGCAGAGGAAGTGAGAACTGCTTAATAACTAAATAATGCAAATGCCCATAGCGTAGGCAGTATGTCCACGCCCTGGCTTTGCCTGGACTGCTGCTGGGCATCACGTCTAGCTTGATCCACCTAGGATTCAAGGACAAAGGAGACTGATCCTTGATTCATTTCAGAATCTCAACAGAAGTTTTGTTTATAAATCTCTTTTCAGAAGTGAGTGTATAATGTTTCTAAGTGACAAAAATGAACTCTGCACTTTGTTTTCTTCTGCTTTGCCAGCTCTCTTATACTACTTTTTCATTGAGTTCTCATTATGCATTGTCTTGTGATGTTAAAAAGACTACAATGTACTAAATACTTATGAGCAAATTGAGGCTGAAAGTTAGGAAAAGTGTTCCAATTGTCCAAGAAGTGAGTGAAAGCATGGATATGTTTTCCAGTGCAGTAGTGGTGATGGGAAACAAGAATTAAGGTAGCAGTTGATACTCTGTAAGAGTAGGGTATACAATAAGCTAGAAGTTTTGAGGATGGCAGCTTAAGCCTGTGAGACAAAGCATGTCTTTGTCCAAAGTGCTGATATATATAAGGAGATCTGTCTGTTAGTGCTATAGCTGCATTCTGTTAATCCCCATGATTTATGGAAAAGGGGGGTGGGTGTCATCCCCCCCTGCCCATTGATGAATAATTTGCCTTTGCGGGGCGGGGGGGGGGTGTGTGTGTGATGGTGTCACTTTTCTCTGAAGCACTGGAAACAGACTGCACCTTAAGCAAAGCAGTTGTATTCATAGTGAAATTAAATTCTCCTGGGTTTGGTTTGTGTAACCATGACATGCTGAAGATTATAAATTGACAACCAGGCTTAAAGAGCGAGTAGTCAAAAAAACCCCCCATGAATAAGGGTCTCCATGGTATTAGCTCAAAAATTGTGGGATATTAAGGGTACTTCATATCTGCCTTGGAGATGACTGTTCTTGTTGAGTTTTTCTTGCTTGTTTTTTGGTGGGTTTTTTTTTTGGGGGGGGGGGAGGGGGAGATAGTCCTTCATTCATGAAGACTAGAAATTTCTATGTGCCAGGATTTGTTTATTTTGGCTTCAGTGCTGGCAGTACAAAAGATGAAGCTGGAAAGTCAGAGTAGCCGGAATTAACCTCCTTGCTCAGTTTTTCTTTGCTTCTCACTTCTGCCTTCAAAAGTCAGAGACTTCAGGTCTTCAGCCACTGAAATAAAATCTAGATCAGAATTTAGGAGCCTGTGGTTATGACAAATGTAGGCATACCTGCGCGCTTGGCAGGTTACTCATTAAGCTTTTCTAATTCAAAATAGAGTATTTCTCTATTTCTGCATGCAGTTTAAGACAGCAGTAGTTTACCAAACGCTGCAAATTTTCAAACTGTGTGTGTGAGGGTTTTGTTTGTTTGTTTAATGGACTGTCCTGTGCTATACTTCTGTCTTTCCCTTCTGTAAGGCACAGAAGACTGCCCTTTCCACATAATTTGAGAAGAAATATTAATTGTGCATGAGACAACTTTTGGTATGTCTTCAAGTGGCTTAAAAGAGTGCAAGCCTCGGTTTTATTAAACATTTCTGACAATAAAATGAATGTGGATTCCTGATTCCTTACAGAATGTGCTGTGCCTTTGGTACACAGCTGAACAGGGCTGACTTTGTCAAAGCCTGCAATGCTGGAGATAGTGTTAACGGATTTCTTTCTTACGCTAACAAGAAAAGGCTTTGGAACAGGAATGTAAAAAGGAAGCATAGGGCTGGGATGATAATATCAGAAGTAAAAGTGGGCTAAAAAGGCAAGAGTAGTTATTTTATGGGTTCTACATAACCATGATTTGGTGGCTGCAACAGGGTATGACGAATATGTTATGAAAGAATTAATTTAAAATTTAACTTGAATTAGGCTACCTAGAAGAAGTATATCTCACATTTGGAAATTAAATTGGCAAAGGTAATCAGATGACTTTGTTTTCAGCTAGTGTCGTGTTAGCAATATGAAACACACTGACCATTGGCTTTCTTTGCAATAGATGTTGTCTAGCAGCTTATGGCTAGACCAGAAAATCATTTATGGCACAATGGAATAACAAAATCTATTTGAGTAGACTGCTTATTTACCAATATAAATTAATATAAAAGTACTCTGGAAATTATTTAAGGCAGTCTTTCGCAAAGAGTATGTTCAAGAACTAGCCTCTTTGACAAGTGTAACAGAGTTTGTTAGGAGCTTGTTTGCTAGGTAGTTCTGCCAGTAAGGCGGGAAATAAACCAAGCTTGACTTTTACAACTTGCAATTGCAGGGAGGGAGGTTGGTTTTGTTTTTAATTCAATTATGGTCGATTGATATGCATTCTCCAGAAAGCATGTAGGTTTTACTTTGTTAATGCAAAACAACAACAACAACAAAAGCAGCATTAAAGAATAACTGTGTGAACCAGTCCCGTTCTGTGTGAAGACATAACCAGCTTCTCAGTTCGTATGTTTGTCAATGTTGTATGTACAGCTGTTTTAAACAGACTTTGGTAGGAGTTGCTGCTCTCAAGTTTCCACATTCCTCATATTTCAAAAAAATAAAAGGAATGAGGCACAAAAACCTGTGTTTGCATAGTTTCACTTTATTCTTCAGTGTAGCATTTGAATTTGTACAGAATTCTGCATGTAATACCTGTAAAGAAACTGGAAGGACTAACAGATGATTGAGTGAAAGGAGTCAAATAATTATTATGGCTGATGGCTAATACAGATGGATGTCAAGCCACCTTGCCTTTCGTCATAGTCCTGCTTGTGCTTCAGTAGCCAGCTTTGATACCTGTCTGCTGTAAAGAAATTCTTGGTAACGCTCTTTCAGTTCCAAGTGAAATGAAGAGCTGTATATACATGCCTGGCAAAGTTTGCAAGAATGACTAGTAGTGAATTAACAAGCTCAAGAAATATCTAGCCATGAATCCAGATCTCACAGTGAAAGATCTCTCGAAAAGAAGTTAGGGTAGGATGGGTATCTAACCTTGTGAGCGATTGCCAAAGGGTCCTGGATTTTCTGCTAATATTCATTTGTGGTGGAAATGGTACCTTAGATCTAAGGCTATTACTTGTTAAGGGAAAGGATGAAGTAGTACTCATGCTGAAGTACATCTTGCATGGATTTCTGACCTTTTTAGAGTTACATAACAACTTTGCACCATGCTTGCAAATATATCCACGAAAACAGCTCATTGCATCTATCACTTGATTCTTTCAAACCTGGTTCCTCTGCCGTCTCAGTTTTACTACAATGTACATTTGAAACATGTATCCTCATTTTCTAGATCACTCTTAGCAGCGGTCACAGGCATCTCAGAATGCTACGTTTTCCTTTTGCTCAAAGAAATATTTCTTTACATGCCTATCTCTGTAATGGATAAAGTAATGTCAGATGATTATTCTGTTTAATCTACCTGTTATTACCAGATGTTGTGGGCAGACATATCCAAAAGTTCTGCTTTTTGGAAATACTCATATCTAACACAAAGAAACTTCCATAATTAAGAAATAATATTAAAGCTACTATAAAATCTCTTTGGTTTGGCCTTTGCTATTCAATTTTTTCCCTCAGATCTGTGCACCACGTCTCAATTTGGGGTGCTTTGCAAGCTAAGAAGGCAAAGCTTTTATGCCTGAATTTTGAGGGTAAGATTTAGCCCTACTCTGTATGGAAAAGAGCTTGCATCCTATGTACATTCTTTGTTTTGATTTAACGTCAATATACATTTTCTTCTGATTTGAAAACTTTGAAATTACTGCTTATTATTTCTACTGTTATTCCACCATTTTACAGACTTATTTACTTATCTCTCCTTATTAGATCGGTTTAGTGCCAATTACACAAAATATGATCCATATGTGGATTGTGGTTCACATTTGTAAACTATGTAAACACTGTCAAGCCTTATCAGTTTAAACAGTGGAGTTTACTTCTGCTAAGAAGTATTCTTAAGTCCGTTATAAACAACACAGTTTTAGAATGATAGTGATTTGTACAGAGAAACAAAAAAAAATTGTTTAAAACAGAAATCTTAAAGAAATTATTTCTAAGTGCAGTTGATAGAAAGTGCAGAAATGGCTACCTAGTTTTTCAGCTTTGGGATGCAAAGTAAATTTTGAAAAAGAACAACACCCAAGCCTATAACAGATCTTTTAAAACCGCAGATGATGTTGAGTAGTATTAGCCCAATTCAAGTGATGCAGTTTCACATGGAGCACAGCTATTTTCTTAGAAGTGTGCTGCACAGCATGTCAGGACCTGGAAATATGTTGCCTGTGTAATGTCAAGACCTGACTCAATCAGCAGTTTATCTTTTGGGCAAGAACAGTAGGATCAAAACATCAGGGTGGTGTGCCTTGGCAACTTTGGGTTGTTTCAGAGCAACCTCCTATTGAATAAGCCAAATCTCCTGCATCCTTCTTTCTCCTGACTACAGTGCGCAGACTAACGTGGCAGATCCACAGAATAAGTATACGTCCACCTATGCCTACCGATTTAATAACATAGAAGGATGCACTGGGAGAATCACCACAATTTGTCTGCATCTTGTATTAAGCTGTCAGCGAATATCTAAATCACTTCCTTTTCTGTCACTTCATCCCTCAACTACATCCTTTGAGACACAACACCATTCAGAAAGAACCACCAGAAATACCCTCTAAAATGATATGTAAATCTGGCAATTCATCATGCTCTGTGTAGTACAGGTTTAATTCTTCCTGCTAGGCCTCAATCTGCTGAAACATTACTCTGATATACAGTACAAAAGCAGTAACAAAGATGTTCATATCAGCCCATTGTGAGCTGGTGGCAGGGAGAGAAATCAATGAAGCCATGGGGACAATAGCTGGGGTTTAAACAGGCTGCAGAAATTTGCTAAGACACAGACAAAAGGCCTGCGCTGAAAAGCGGGCTGCCGAGGAATTCCTCGGGCTCCATTATATGGCCGAAACAATCCTCACTTAGAGAGTGGATTTGCATCTCTAATAGGGTTCAGGCTCTGTTTGTGAAAGGCTTTCGCTGGGGCTGACCCCATCTCTCAAGACCACATTGATACCCGGCGCCTCGCCTCTGCCCTGTCCCGCGCCGCGCAGGGCAGTATCATGGGAAAATGCACCCGCTTAAAAGGAAACGGAGGAAGGCAAAAAAAATTAAAGGCTTGAGGCAGTTTTGGTGGTACTTAGCAGGGAAAATTACTTTGGCAAATAATAGAACCTACTGCTGGTAATTACTGCTAACAAGCTTCCCCCAACCCAAATGTGACACTTGGACTGATGTGAGAAAAGCTGATATAGGCCAAGCTTATTAAGCCTGAAAGAAAGGAGGCTCTTCCCTACGAAAATACAGCACTTGGAACCTGCAAATCCTGTAATCTAGTGTTACCAATTATCCATTAAAGTAGAAAATAGAGCTGTAATATTTTAGGTCCTTTGTAGTGCATGCAGTGCCAGATGCTCTAATCTGAAGTGATTTTAAATGGAAAAATATTTTCCTTCATTCATGTGCTACTGTTTAAGCCAAACTTGGCTTTACTTTCTCCATCTTCTTCCGGAGATAGGCAACATTCTGTCTTTTAATAGGACTGTGTTAATGATATTGTTCTAAGTTTTCAGAAAACACAACTGTCTTTGCTCTTGAAAAAAAAAATACTTTAGTCAATTGAAACCCTCTTCAAACCTTCCTGCGTGTAGGTTCCATACATACATGGGCCTCCCTGTCCTCTCTCTAAGTGCATCGCTTTGTTTATGTAAACTAGTCTCTCTCAAAAAATTCAGAACCACACTGATGTCTTCCGTACTTTATCGAGATGAGGGAAGTGTTTCAATGCTGTCTGCCTTCTTAAAGAAGGCTATCTAGAATTCCCAATTACCCTCAACAGCCACATCTCTTAACAGCAGAGCGCCATAAGTATTTTTCCCCATGCTCTTGCCAGCGAGTGTTGCATTAGGTGCAAGCACCTTTGCACTAAGGTCAGCTCATCTGCATTACACCCCCTTCTACTATGTTGCTTACACTGAGTCAGGTTCAGTTAATTTAATCTACTACCTAAAAGGAGATTGTAGAAGAGGAGGAGACATATACGTGTCAGAGGTGCACAACAAGAATCCAAGAGGTAACAGTTACAGGCTGCCTCAAGGGAAATTCCAGTTGAAAAAAAGTGAGAAACAACTCTCTGCCATGAGAAAGATGAAGCCCTGAAACAAACTCAAAGAGGTTGAGGAATCTCCATCCTTGGAGAGGTTGATAGCTTGGCTACGTTGGACACTGGCCTTCCTAATCTAACCTTGAAGCTGATTCTGCTTGGAGTAAGAGGTTGGACTAGAAGTTCTGCAGAGGTCCTTTCCAACCTAAACCTTTTGGTATACTTATGAAATTTGTCTTTGTACAGTTACTTCATTATTCCCATTTTCTCTCCTTCTGTGCTGTGGCAGTCTCTGAGCAGAGAGATAATGTCTTTGGATGTCTGTTATGTCTTTGGATAGCACAAAACAGGAATTAGAGTTAATAACTAAGAATTAACAGCATGAACATTCACAACGGAAACTTGCTGAAAACAGCCTCTAGTGTGCAGTAAACCAGTGCATAAAACATACATACTTGTTGCTACAAAAAACAGACATCTGGATGATTTTTTAATTTTTTATTTTTTTTAAATAATATTTATGTAGTCAAATATGTTTAATGGCTTGGATATCAGAAAATTTCTAAGACTATGGTACCATAGAAGTTATGCTTGAATTTATAGGCCCCTTTTGGACCAAAGAGAGCAAGCTGAGCCTTTAGGAATCTATGACGATCATTTTGCTGCAAAACCATATGGGAACTCTTAGTCTATGTAGTCTTTATGAATTTGCAAAGCTGTACTCTTTTCTTCAGCCAGGATTTTGGGTAAATTCAGACACACTGATACATCTTTACAAATTTCAACATTCATTAGAGAAAGAAAAATGTAGATTGCAGGGCTTTTTTTTTTTAATAAAAAGGCAAATCATACTCTGTTAGAAGAGTTCAACATAATAATGGATGTCTGAATGATTAGCTTGCAGAATAAATAACAAAATGCTACATAAAACCTAATATTTTATGTTGCAAAATTGCACAGTACATATAGCAATGCTTTAACTGTTATTTGGTAGAATGTTTTTCTTTTAAGGCTTAGATTTGCAGACCTGCAAATCTTTCCCTTTGTGTTTGGGGAAGCTGTTATATCTATAAGATGGAATCTCATTACTGTGTATAATTGTAATTATGTAAATAAGGTTACTTCTGCCTATCTTATATTTAAAAAGCCAAAGGAAAATGTTGATGGTCTAGTTAGTGTGATGCATTCAAAGTGACTGTGAATGAATTTTTCCATAACATTTCTACAAACCTACATTTTCTAAACACGTGACTAGAGTTCATATCAACTAGCTGCTGTTTTGGGGGTTATTCACCTCATACTTTAGGAGAAGAAGAATCAGTTTAATAGTCTAACTAAAAAAGCACTCTGGTCAGAAGCAAGAGAAATTAAGAACAAGCCTACAAGTATACTCCATATAATTTCAGTGTTTGTTGTTGTGGGGTTTGTTTCTTTTTCTTTCTTCTTAATAGACAACGGACACCAAAACCATGAGAGGAAGGTAGATCATAACAAGGGCTTCATCCAGGACTGGGTTGCTGCTCAGCATTATCATCTGAGCAAATTTGCCTTTCCGGGGGTTTTATGTCCATAGTCTGACTGTCCCTCCCCTCTTTCAAGAAAAAGGAATCATCTTGTTGGGTGTAAGTCTCATCTGTAAAGTTAGTTGCTTCTGTGAAATTTCCTTCCCACTGAATTATGTTACCTGGGTACAGATGTGAAATTAGTTTCCAATAATACATTGATCTTAAAGTACTATGCAAGGTAGAGTTGGTGTCGTTGCTTGCTTATGCAGATGAGGAAACAGCGGCATAGGCAGGGGAAATCACTCTTCAAGGTCAGTTGAGTTAGGCTGTGGTTGGGTTTGGCATATAAACTCTTATCTCCTAACCCCTAGCCCAATATCTATCTTTCCGAACGTATTTCCATTTTAGTTGTTTTCCTGCCTAAGAAGTTCATGAGGTTCCTGTGTTTTTTCCTGTGGTCCCAAGAAACCCATCAAATTACGTCTTCCTTGGCTTTTTACATGGAGGGGAAAAAAAAAAATCTTGTATTCATAGCGACAGTTTATTTGAACTAGTGCAACATTTTCCCTAGCGTTAATTGAACAGAGCAGGAATATGAGCACAGCTTATTTTGGTAAAGCAGTAGATTAAGTTATACTTGCTGATATCCTGAGTTCAGGGAATGCATGTGTATTCATTGCGGGCTGGTGCTGCATACTGATGCAGAGTTTCACACTTGTATGAATGTTCTGAATTAACTTTGCATTGAGCTATCTCTGGGACTTTTATTTTAACTTTTTTTTTAAATTTCTTCCTAGTTTAGTATATATCATGGGTAATGCTGCACTTCTGCATAGCCTATTGAAAAGTGAATTTGGGAGGCTGATGAAAAGTGGATTCCAATGAAAGCAAATCCTTTCGTACATTTTTGAAGAACTATGGATTATTTAAACATTGTTTTCTTAAAATAATGCAGTATAAAAGCGATTACAGATTATTTCAACACTTTTTTCTTAAAGTAATCTGTAATTTTATTTTGTATTATTGCACAATTAAATGATAGCTAAAATGTTCAGATAAACCTTCTCATTAGCTATGCATGAGAATTGCATGTCTGTTGTGCATGTCATAGGAAAATATTGGTTTTGTTTTCTCCATCAAAAAATTAATTAATCACCTTCCTACTCATATACTGTACTGTGCAGGTTTACAGTAGTTGGACACTAGCTGAATACATAAATTTTCAGTTTTTGATGAAGCAATTTGAGTTGTCCAGGACAACATAAATTTGAATGACCTAGAATCAATGTAGAGCTGTCTGGCAATAACAATCAGTATTTAATTCTGCAGTGGAGGTAGTTACTTAACCTTCCTTCTAACATAGAGATATTTCTCTCATAGGTAAATGTATTATTCAGATGTCTCTTAAATTAATTCAATCAAATCTCATGTATCCTTAGGAACAGGCTAAGAGGAAAAGAATTATCTTTTAGGATCTTCCCCACACGAGCACATCAAAGTAAAAAATGTTCTCAAATATTGCATTTTAGCTAATCCTTCTTGGTTTTGTGTGTTTGGGTGTTGTGGGTTTGTTTTGGTTTTTTTTTTTTTTTTCAATTGTAGATATGAGGCACTGGAAAGAACTGTAACTAGCCAATGTAGGAACCATGTCGTGTCCTAGGAGGGATGACCTGTGTAAACTGACCAAAGAGAAAGAGAGCCACAAACCTGGTGAGTGGCTGTCGGTCAGAACTTGTCCTCTGAGTCACAGCTTACATTTAGCTTGGCTGATGTATGCTGAAGTCTGAGCTGGGGGCTTTTCTGAGACGTCTGAAGCTCTGTTAAAGGCAAGGGTGTCTTGTTTTCATCCTCTCTTCCATAGTTCTTTTCCAGGTATGCTCTCCAGTTTATTAACCGTATTTGGATTTGCTTGTCTGTACTAAGGCTTTTTCATAATCATGGTATGCATATTAACTGGACATGGTTCCTAGAGGCGTAGCTAAAAGTTTTGTTCTTATAAATGGAAACAAATATATAATGATTTACTTTAATCTTTCCTGTTCATGAAGCATGCTAATGTTCTTGTTAGCGCAGCAGTAACAACACTAGCACACAAAAGGTATGCACCGCAGGGTCGTGGGAGGTGTTTATAAACTTTGTAAGGCAGCTGGTTTACACCAAACGACCTAATCGGACACCAGTGAAGTTACCTTTGGGTTTTTTTAAGTTACTTGCAAAGTTAGTCTTCAGCAACACTATAGTTTTGGTGACAGAAAGTGAAAGTTTTATTGATAGAATATTAGTATCAATGTATACTGCGAAGTCCCTAACTGGTACATATATCTTACAGATTCATAAATGAGTTACATAGTTCGAGGATTTAAAGCGGTAGAAAAGAAACTGTCTTCTAAAGGATAGATCTCTAACATCTCTTTCCTTGATTTCATCAAGTTACTGTGAAGGATTGCAAATACAGGAACTAGTGAAGGTACACTTTGGCTTTGGATATGGTGATTGATGGTCCACTACAGAAAGTAGCTCTGTGAAATTGCTGAATTAGGGGTAGTTCCTTGTTCTTTCTCCTCAAGTTGGAAAACACTGAAATGACCAAGCTCCCAAACAACTCCTACATTTCTGAATTTAGCCTTGTTCTTAGGCTTGCAGTCCCTTTACAGATTTTGATTTCGTAGCATACTTGGTGATAACTATTTTAGCTCAGGTGTACGCAGGAGAACTGTCTGCAGTCACTGGAACTCTTTCAAGGGAAGAACTTCAGCAGCAAAGGCGTGTTTGCTTCTAGGTTTGCTGTATGTAGAAATTATTTCAACAGGTGGATGAATACAGCAGGTAAAACTATTTTTTGAGAGGTTTTTGCTTAACTGGCAGTCCTGTGGTGCCCATCAAGTGTTACTTGTTTCAAAGGGAATTTTCCTCTCCTTTGGCATCAACAGCACAATGCATTCCCAGCTAAAAGGCACCCTGAGCCCACACTTCTACTGTGTTGTTCTCCAGCTAGGTTCTTAGTGACAGCTGTGCAACCCTTAATCATCAGGTGAGGAGAGCTGTGCAGACACAAGTGATTGCCACCTATTAGACAGTATCTTTGATAACAAGCTGGAACTGAATGTGCAACCCTGTTTAACAGCCTTGGGTTTTCTGGAATTCATAGGAGTAAACAATAAAACCTTTAGATCAGCAAATTTGTAGTGCTGTTTTGCTGGTCTTGTTCAGGTAAATCCCCACTCTGTTAGTTACTGACCCTAAACACCTGTTGTTAAAACTTGAGCAGGGGCAGCCTATGTAACTTATAAAGTATTTTCTGGCTAAGAGTTGTTTAGGAAATGGAAGTTTTGGTTCTTCAGGGCTCACTACCAAAATGAGCTTGCCCTGACTATCAAAAGTATTTATGTCTTGCTAGGTTGAGTCATGGGTTAGGTAACGTTATGGGTAGGGAAAAAAATTAACATTCTCTTTTGTGTTCCTCATCTCTAGTGATACTTGGAGATATCATTTTCAGTAAGCACCACCACAGGTTTGACCAGTTCAAGGAATATACTGTTGGGATGAGTAATACTAAGTAAATGGCAGATTACTGCTCCGTTAAATGGTTTAGACCCATCTTCTGGATTCTTCTTCCCCCAGCACTTGTCCCCTTACCTTTTTTATTTCCTCCCTTCGGAAATAAGAAATGACTGCACTTGGTTTAGTTTGTAGCAAACAAGAAAGCCAAAGTCTACATCTGAACTTGAATTTTAGATCATAACAACATTTCTTCACTTTGAGGATTTTCTTTCTTACAAACTGGACACCTTTGTTGAAGGGAATAAAGGGAGAGAGCTTCATACTAACAAGGGACTGATATCATTGGAGAGCAACGCTCTCTACAAACGACATATTGTACAGGCAGGCACAAAATGAGCTTTCATGCAGGGTTCTGTCAGTGTCATTCAGCCCTGCCTGAATGGACAGCCCTCTTGTGATTTATCTTCCATTCATCAGTCAATACCCAGTACTTTTTCAGCAGTGATGGATAAGATCTCTTGCTAAATTGACTGCTGCCTGCTGAGCATTGTTGCGCCTGAGAACTGAATGGGAAGGCAAAGCTTAACGTATCTCACGCATGGAGCTGCAGGTTATGAAAGTTACGGAATGATTCTGAGGAGCTTAGAAAAGCACCTGCTTAATTTTGGATCCCACAGATGGAGGGAACAGGACTGTCTTATTCTTCTAATGTTATATAAACTGATTTGTGTTTTAGCTGGTGTCTGTGTTAAGAAGGACGTATCTAGGCTTCAAAACTGTTTTTATTTTCTGTCCCCTTTCAAAGCTGCTGTATTTGCAAGATATTCAAGATACAGTGTAGCCCCATATACTTGCATATTTCAAGATATTAAGATATTTCAAAAATGTAATGTACTATGTAAAAAGAGACAAACATTTTATAGTAGTGCTGACAGGAGACTAAAATCTTTTTCAAAACCAACCAACAAACCACATAATATCTCTTTGCAACGTAATAGATTTTGTCTAACAGATAGTCCATTTGTCCCTCAATAGACCATTTTGTAGTGTATTTAGCTGTGAAGTTTGACATTGGAATGCCTCGTCCTTCGTTGACCTCATTCAGCCTTCTTGCCCTTTCCCACAGCACAGGGGTGCTCAGCAAGACACTCAGGCCAGTATTACCTGGCTTCTGAAATATAGCACCCTGTTTTCTAAACCCAATGCACAAAATAAAGGCTTCCACCTTTTCAGAGAACGACTTTATCTTACATACTTGTGGCCTCTAGAGTGCGGTATAGGGAAGCTGGAGGTGTCTGTGGGCAGAACTTTTCTTGTTCCCCTTCAAAGTAGACTCTATCCATATATTTTTGGGGTGGGGTCATGTAAGTGTGATATGCTTGGACCAAGCATGTTCTGAGCAACACATACAACTCGTTAGACATATGGCAGGGGATGCATATGGCGGAACATAAGTGTCAGTGTTGAGATAAATGAGCAGAAAATACTTTCTATCTCAACTCCAATGCCTCCTCTTTGCATCTTGAACAGCAGCAACCCTTTTCATTATTTAAATAGAGGGAGTAAGCTTTATATGGAGGAAAATGGCAGTTCAGCTGGAAAAACTACGGAACTCATAGGTACACCCTCTGTTGAGGGATTTGATGGTCTCAGGACACTGAGAATGGTGGAAAGGGAAAGTAGCATCCTGTGTTGGGTTTGCATGGCAGGGTTTTGGTGGCGGGGGGGCTACAGGGGTGGCTTCTGTGAGAAGCTGCTAGAAGCTCCCCCTGTGTCTGATAGAGCCAATGCCAGCCGGCTCTAAGATGGGCCCACTGCTGGCCAAGGCCAAGCCAATCAGTGCCTCTGTGATAACATATTTAAGAAGAAGAAAAACACTTAGAGAGAGAGAGCTTTTGCAGCCGGAGAGAGGAGTGAGAAGATGTAAGAAACTCTGCAGACACCAAGGTCAGTGCAGATGGAGGGGGAGGAGGAGCTCCAGGCGCCGGAGCAGAGATCCCCCTGCAGCCTGTGGTGAAGACCATGGTGAAGCAGGCTGTCCCCCTGCAGCCCATGGAGGAAGGATGAGGGGGTGTAGAGATTCCACCTGCAGCCCGTGGAGGACCCCATGCCAGAGCAGGTGGAGGCACCTGAAGGAGGCTGCGGCCCGTGGGAAGCCCACGCTGGACCAAGTTCCTGGCAGGACCGGTGGACCCGTGAAGAGGGGAGCCCACGCCAGGGCAGGTTTGCTGGCAGGACTTGTGGCCCTGTGGGGACCCCACGCTGGAGCAGTCTGCTCCTGAAGGTCTGCACCCCGTGAGAGGGACCCAGGCTGGAGCAGTTCATGAAGGACTGTAGCCTGTGGGAAGGACTCATGTTGGAGAAGTTCGTGAAGGACTGTCTCCTGTGAGAGGGACCCCACGCTGGAGCAGGGGAAGAGCATGAGGAGTCCTCCCCCTGAGGATGAAGAAGCAGCAGAAACACCATGAGATGAACTGTCCATAACCCCCATTCCCCGTCCCCCTGTGCCGCTGAGGGGGGAGGAGGTTGAAGCCAGGAGTGAAGTTGAGCCTGGGGAAGATGGGAGGGGTGGGGGGAAGTGTGTTAAGATTTGATTTTATTTTCTCATTCCTCTACTCTGTTTTGCCTAGTAATAAATCAGATGAATTCCCTCTCTAAGTTCAGTCTGTTTGGCTCGTGACAACAATTAGTGAGTGATCTCTCCCTGTCCTTATCTCGACCCACAAGCGTTTCGTTATACCTTTTCTCCCATGTTTGGTGAATGAGGGGAGTGAGAGAGCGGCTCTGGTGGGCACCTGGCCCCCAGCCAGGCTCAACCCACCACACATCCCTACTGAAACTCCTGTTTGACCTGGTTTGCTATGCACCTGAAACATCATCTTTCCCAAACGACCTATCATTTTACTCCTTAATTATATGCCTAACCTGATTTTGCTGTTCATAAATAATGCCAACATTCAAGCACTCCACCACAAAAAAATGTGAATACTAGTTGGTGAATTTAGAGCTGACTGCTTGTTCCACATTAGCTAATATATTATGAATTAATGTATATTAAGAAACCTCCTATCATAATGGCCTAGGAGATCAAGCTGTGTTCTGTGTGAATCTCTCACTTGTCTTTTTTTTTTTTTTTTTCCAGGAAACTGTTGAATAACAGTGTCAGCAGAGTCTGCTAAGAATTTCAAGGTAGTTGGTAGAACTTGCTTTGAACACAATTTTTAAAGGACATAAATGATCTGAGAAACTTAAATTCATGGGCTATAGGTATTTATTGCCCACTTTAATAGTTCATTTCTAGTATTTTATCACAGGACATAGGACACAAGTACTTCTAATAACCTCTTGTAAGGGAAAGAAGGGAGAAAGGTTTAAAAAAATTCTGCTGACAGTAATGTCTATTTCAGATACTTAAATATAATGATGCCAGTAGGTGCTGCTTTAATATTGCTAGCTATAGTCATTTTGGAAGATGTTCTTTTGTTTTAGGACGATCATAAGTATGGTGACATGTGATATATTTAGTGCAAATGAGTACTTAAAGAAGCAGCTGTTAAAAGATTAAGCAGTCACATAAAAACTTCTTACGGTTTTATACAAATTAAAGCTGTCTCCAGGTAATCTAATTTTATATGCACTTCTTGTTCAATTTTTTTTTTTTTTTTTTAGATTTTTCCCTTGGAAAATCAGCTAAAAATATTTAATGGTAAAAAGAGATTTCTCCTTGCCAGAATAGTAAGATTTTCTGCTTCAGGTCTTTTCTTGTTGCTGACTAGATGGAAGACAGCCAAAATCCACATTCTGTTTGGTCTTTGTCTTGGGCTTAGACTAGACTGTGATCACTTCATCAACTGTTTATATGTATAAAAGGGAGGCCTCAACTAGAAGAGGGCCACTGATGGGACGGTAAGGAATTTTTTTAACACATGTTTTTGTCTAAATTATGTTCTAGAGAAGCACCACTTGTAATAATCTTATGCTCAAGCCAACGTAAGTTCTGAGAGCCTGCTTGATGAGTAGCTAAGTAGCCTGAGCTTTCAGAGTCTGAACATCTTGGGGTGAACTTCCAATACCATCTTCCCAGACAAAAAATTGCCAAGTCTTTCTGGCTTTCTACCATTTGGCCATCCCCAGAGCTGGGCCTCCACAGCATGTGGCTTTCTAGGTGGGCAGTAGGAATGTTGCAGTCCTAGGGAACTCTAGTGCAAGATGAATCTCCTAGTTCTGAGCCTTCAAACAATTTGGTAGTAGAAACGAAGCTTGGCAAACCAAGTTTAGTTCTTCCTACCTCAGCTACTGCTTCCAAGGTTTACTGGCTATCTGTTCACTTCAGATTTTCATGGTCTTGAAGGTAAATTTCGTTTTCAAAATTTAGAATTTTCATTTGGTGGGGAGCTTGAACAAGGTTTGTTAAAGTTGGCATAGTTACGTTTCCTGAATGGAATAGGTTTCCTGCATGGAATTTTAAATTATCAGATGTGTTTGAATGTCTTGTTTTGAACTATTGAGCCACATATTTCTAAAAGTCAATATACAAAAAAGGACAGGAGGAATATTTTAAACTGCTTTTTCAAGGAACACCAACTTTGTAAAGCTGCACGTGATGTTTCACTGAAATGAGAATATCACCTGTTTCCCCTCATATGCTAGGCACTTTCGTGGACAGTCCACTTTCACGGGCTTTGTATTTGAATCTTAAAGTTGCTTTGTATGTTATATTCTTATGCTTTTCTTTCATGGATGCAGCAGAGGGGTTCTAGCTGGTTTTTGGTTTTTTTTCACTCTGGATTATCCATCTGCTTAATTGGATGAGGGGTGTGCATGTTGTTTCAGTTAGTTAATTTCTGTAGCGTTAATTATTTGATAAGCTCTAATGAGGATTTAGGCTTGAAGACTCTCATAAATTTGAATATTAAAAGTTTAATAAAATGAATCCAAAAAGTTAGCTTTTTTTTTGACAGATTTGGCGAGAAGGTGGGTAATTAGGAGGAAAGCACTCCATGCCATTTGCATGAGAAAAGAATAGACAGAAAGAAGGATGACATGTTTGTCCTCTGCCTTTAGAAATTAAAATCTGGGGGAGGGGAGGCTGTTTGACTATTGAAGCCACCTCTTGGATCTGATTTTCTACATTACCCCAGTGTAAATGAGAGGACAAATCTGTTCTAATTTCCAGGCCCTTTTGGGGATTGCCTGCTGTCTCTTTTGAATTGCTCCATTTCAGCCATTTTCCTGGCATACTTGTGCTAAGGTTAGCAAGAAACCTGCACAGGTCTAAATAAATAGCCACACCCCAACTAATTTTAGAGAGTTTCAGGATGAACATCTGCATCTTGATTTTCTGTGGTTTTGGTCCTGCTTGAATCCTGGTCAGGATTTCCATGAATATATTTTAAACTGGGATGACAAAGACTTGGGTAGGAGATTTATTCCCTTTAAGTGTCTTGTAGGCAGAGGTTCGTAGACCATTTGCAATCATTTCCCTTTGAAGTTCTGGGCTCTTTTTGCTGAAATGGGGAGAAACAGCAATCGCAGAACTGCATGTTACTGTAATAAGCTCTGCCAAACATTCAAGAGAAATAGTGCCAAAACACGAAAGTTTAAGGAGGGTTCAGTTTTGCAGCAGTGTGAGTTTGTAAATAAAGTTTTATTTCATGGTGTTTTCCTGTTTAGATAAGTGTTAACAGTTTCAAGACTCCTTGGAATGAACAGCTGTGTTGGAATGATTCCAGCAATTAAGCTCTTCAGAGTAGCTCCTATGCCTTGATATTGAAATGTTATTATTTTGAATATGGAACAAGACTATTCTTATTTAGTGACACTGAAGTTCCGTGCTTTAATGTGAAGTAAATACCTGCCATTCAGATAGTATGTTTTCAGCTATGACTAATTGTTAATGAATTAACAGTATGTTCCATGTATTTTCGTGTTGCTTTTAGTGTGTTGTATTTTCATATAGGTCACCACCCCAATTAACTGTATAGTTACTCAGAAGATATAGATTATAACACTGAATCTTTGCAGATATTTGCAGAGTTGCTTAATTTAGTTCTGTCTCCTGGCAATTGATGATAGCTTTACAAAACCAGACCACCAAGGTCAGAATGCAGTATTAATTACAAAGGTACTGTGATGTTTTTCCAAAGAGAAGTTTATAGAGCTACATGTTTCACTGTCAATGTTAATTCTTAATTTATTTTAGTTGGTCTTATTCATTTGATGTTCTGTGCACGAGATGGTTTACAAGGTGTACAAGTTTATCCTTAAACATCCAGCCTCTCATGAAAGGGTCAAATAGAGGGAAATGGAGGCTTTTCTTGCTTTTCTGAGATGTAGGTTGTCTTTGCACTGCTTTTTTTTTTTTTTTTAATGTGATGGATGCTTGAATTTGGTCTTAACAAAAATAGTTGTCCTATAACTACTACTGGTTTTGGATATAACCATAAAGATTAAAATTTGCATTGTCTCAGTGTAATTAGGTTTCAGCTTGCTTGAGTGTAGAATACGTTTGGTTTTAATTCTTCTGACTTTTGAGTTTTTACTCAATCCAAAGAAGCCATTAAAATTAAATGATGAGGCAAACAGTGTTTACAGACCTCTTAATCTTATTATAGAAGTAGTTATCATGAGATGCTCATGCAAAGTATAAGTATGAATAAGAATACAGTTACTCTATGTCTTTTCCAATGTACATCCTGAAAGTTCAAGTGGAGTGTTCTAACCTAACAACTAAACTTTCACAAGGATTTTTCATAGTACAGGAACAATGCCAATTTACTTATTTCTTAAGATGATGGTGAAAAGATTCATGACACAAAGGCCCAAAATATCCTTGCAGGGTAGATGTCCTGGTGGTTGACCTGATTTCTCTTGCTGTTCTGGCCGTGTGATCTGGAATAGAGGATTACAGACACATGGAAAATTAACTTGACATACAAGTATCTCTGATGTTTATCGAGCATATCTGTTTATAGTCTTTTCACTTTAAGATTTATGTTGCTCAAGAAAAAAATTACAAGCAGATCAATAAAAAATTTACATTTGGAGCACTGCACAACTCTGCTTTTAATCATGTAGGAATTACAAAAATAAACATTTATAGTAAGCTTGAAGGGATTTCTTTATCATTGATACACTTTTTGATGTATCTAATCTCCCTTATGAAGAAAGTCCTTTAGTCTCCCTTGTAATGCTGCATCTATTATGACTAATTTCTGCTGTTTGAGTTCATGTTAACACATGAGCACATGCATGCTAATGCTAGCATCCAGACTGCTTATTCAAAAAGCAGTAGTGTTTTGGCAGCAAAATCTGAACCATCTTTGCAAGTTCAAATCTTGGCCACTAACCCAATAGCTTAAACTAAATGGGATTCCATGTAATGTTATGTTTCCAGCAGGTACAAGGCTGAGTAAGGATTCCATTTCTCTTTCCCTTCCAGCTTTTTTAGTGTTTGATAGCCACTTCTCAATTTTCAGACTTAAGTTTGTCTCCGGCTGTTGGTCTTGCAACACAGTGCAAGTTAGGTGAATATTATGGAGTTTTATTTAAAACATAAACCTCCAATAATCAAGTGCTTGTATGTACCACATCAATCTCTAGTCATCCAGGTTCTTACAAATTATGTTTTCTTCTGGCTTAAAATAATAAAGCAGTGGTTTTTACATGTTCAAAGTGACAATCTTGTTACTTCTTACTCTGTCATGATATGTACTGTCATGTTAGTTGCATTCAAGATGAAGCAGAACATAGTTCTGCCAAGCTTAGACTCTGAGTTCTTGGGGGTAATATCTCAAAGAAAAGAGAGGTGGTAGGATAGTTCAACATCTAATGGGCACCTACTGGACTTGGTAATAAACTTGCCTTGAGCTTAAAAGAAATTGCATTAGTTCTACCATTGAACTATCTTGAAAAACCACTGTGAACTAGAGCCAAGTTCTTTGAATGTGTCATTGACTGTTCTTGATATATGAGACAGGGTAAAAAAAACCATCTCGAACTAGGAAGAATGAGTTAGAACTGGAAAGTGGAAATCAGCTTGGGTGAAAGAGACCGAAATCTCCTACTGAATCTCTCTTATCACAATTTGAGTTGGGAGGGGCGCAAATTCAAATGTTAAATTTGTGAGCCCTGCAAGTTGTTTAGATGCAGCCAGAACCTTCACTTTGGAGGCTTTAAATACAGATCAGACAAACATCTGTTAAAAAAATTGCTGAGTTAACCTGCTTAAGAGGCAAAGGATAGGATACGTGTTATCAATCTAAGAAACTAAATTGACAGTTGAAAGAAAGAAACACTTTGAATCTTTAGAATTGATATTGCTGCTTTATTGTTTTGATTTTAGGAAAATTGAATAAAGATAGAATTCATACATAACAAGACTGAAGGATTATTTTTTTTCCACTCCTTGAAGCTCTCCATCAAATGTAAAATTGCTATCACAGAAACTTTTTCAATATTAATTTTCAATTTGCTCCACTCAGATTTAGCTTTACTAATTACATTTGGAAAAAGATATGGTGCTAGAATTCTGTAGAAGCAGCTACTGGTTCTCTAATCACTGCTTACTCTGATTTTCAGTAAGAATTGGATCCAATTCATCCAAGGGTGGATTGTTTTCTCTGCTGTGCTCATTTCTGAAAGTACAGTTCCCCTCACTCCATTGATAACAATGAAGCATGTTTAAAGAAAAGGCCTGTGGAGGGAAGAGATTTCATTAATCATGAATCATTACATTTGTCAGTTGGCAAAGGGAGACTTCCTCATTTATTCCTTCAATGAAATTAGCTCCAGCCTAGCTGCAGTTAGAAATTCTAAATTACCTTGGCATCTATCTGTTACTGTTTATATATGCACCATAAAATGGCAGATGGCATTTTATTAATAGCAGATGAGCTGAGTTTTTCAAGATACTTTTTTTCTGCTATTTGGTTTCTTTAAATTTGAAATGACACCTACCTATACAATTTCATGGTGCTTGTGTACAGTTTTCTTAATTAAAAACAAAACAAAAAAAACCCCAACCCACTTCATGTTGTTTTAAGCCGCACCTGCCACTCTCCTCCCACATCTGAGATGGCTAATAGAGATTACATCATGATGACCTGCATAAAGATTAAGCTTGAGGAATTTTTAATAAAAGTCTATAAGTACAATTGTGTTGTGTTGTATTGTCTAAAATGCACTGATGATACAAAACCTGATGTAAGGGCTTATTTGAGTTGTGGGGTTGGGTGGGTTTTTTCCCCCCATTCCTAGTCTCTTGAATAGAACAGTGGGGCATCTTAAATGATAGTGGAACAAATATCAATCATCTGTTAACTGTTTAAGCTGCACTGAATGCATTAATACTAATGTTTCCTGTTTAAATCAGAGAATTTGCCTGGGTTCATTTCAGATATTTCTGACTTCATCAGGAAATTCGCAGTCACCTCTGATTTTAGCTATGGCTGTCAGTCTGCTTGCCACCAGTATGTTGCACATAATACAGGGCTCTAAAAGAGAGTGCCTATCCAGATCAGGGTCTGGATCATCAAAGATGTGGGAAGGACTGAGGAAGGCTGACTTTCTTGTGAAAAAGTTATTTGAGGTTGCTTCCATAACCTAAAGTCAGGTAGCTCACCTTGTGGCTACAATATTTTTCATGGCTTTGTATATTCGTATCTATGCGCTAATAAGGATTTGGGCCTTTGACTGATGTTTCCTCTGAGCTGCCACCAAAGTTCTCAGCACAGTGGGGCTGTGCCAGTTTTATCCGATATGATGGACCTTGAGGAGTACAGAGGAAAGGCAATGATGCGTTAGAGCCAAAACCTAATAATGAGACAGAGTATGCTCTTTTTGCTGTAATGCTGCGTTCTTCCCAGAAAAATCACAAAGTACTTATTAGAATACACTCTGCTTTTGAAAATATTTCATACTTTCTAATGGCTTTTTGTTCTGTGCTTCTTTATTGCTTTGTCTAGTATTCTAATAATTCTTTCCATGGTGTGTTAAAAGCACAATATAAAGGAGTTGTGCAAAGATCCAAATGCTGAAGTTAGGAAAACTTTCATGAGAACAAACAAAACAAAACTAGGGTTGATATGTTTATGCAGCCTAACCTGTGCAAGAGTACTGTCTAGTGATAAGATGAATTCCGTTTTCATGGAAGAAAAACATACCCAAATATTAAAGACATTCACTTTGTCTGAAAAGATTGAGATACAACTTGCTAGAAGTAGGGAAAGTATTTTGGGATATAAGCTATACAATTTCTTTGTTCCTTATACTGTATGTTTGCCTTGTTCTTTAACTCTTCCCTGGAGATCTCCTGTGGGTCATTGCTGGAGACAGGATGCTGGGCAAGATGGATATTTGATGTGAGCTAGTATGGTCCCTCTTACATTCTTAAGAATGTCAAACCTTCAATTAGCACAGACTAAAAGGCTTATTCTTCAAATGCATAACCCACTAGCACAGCAGAATACTTCAGCAGAAAGCTTTGGAAATTGGGCAAAAGACCAAAAACTTGCAACAGTCACTCAAGACCAACATACTGATGTTCCCCAGTGCTGATCAGAAAGACAGTACAGTGGGAGGAAAATGGAATTTGAGGAAGAGAATAAACCTCATATATGTGCAAAAAGAAGCAAAATATATCCATATTTATATCCCTCAACACAGAACTGATAACTCGTGCAAAATTTGCCAATGTCTTACGGCATGGGCACTTGCTCCAGCATCTGATTTCCCTCACAGTGAGATGCTTTTTCCTTCTGTCCAGTCAGAACTTCCCCAGCTGCGACTTGCCTTTTGTCCTCTGCACTGTGCACCGTTGATTAGACCCTGGTTTTGTCTTCCCCTAATCTGTCATTGGATAATGGAAGACTAAAAGTACATTATTCCTTAGCTGTTGCTTCCCCAAGCTAAAATTATTCATGTTTTCATGACATTATTAAACTTTGCTAAAAGTTATTGCTGTAAAGTACTAGAAATCAAAAACCTGTGGGATTTGCCTTTTGCTATAGAGAGGATCAGGTCGTTGCAGTAAGTTGGCACGCATTGGCAAACTGAGGGTCCTTGTTTTGGAAAGTGAATTCTCACAGTTACTATAAATTGATAGTGTTACCAATAAAGGCTGCCAAGAAGCTATCTATTCTAGTTTGTCCCTGGACTGAGCAACTTGATTACCGTCATTCATATGGTCCTTCTTTCGTGTTGGATACACCCTTCATTTACTTGTTCTTCTCTATACACGTATGTACATACATATGGATGAAGAGCCTGGGCTCCAATTATATAGGGCATCAACATTATAGTGAAATAAATGGCAGGTTTTCTGCTAATTAGCGCCAGAATGAGTCTACCAATGTTAACTTTAAGAGCCTTCACTGCAGCTTGTATGAAAAATGTAGTTCTTGGATGTAGATCAGCCTTAAGATTAAGTTAGGCAACACATTGTCCAGATTATGATGGGATAAGATACATATCTTTAACCATCATAGATCAGCCTCGAACTCCTTATTTCAGGTTGAGATTTTGAAGACTATATGACAAAAAATTGAGTAGCTGGTAACCTATTCTCTAAAGGGTAATAAATTGAATAGCTGACAGCCTGTCCTCGTAGAGGATTCCAGCAGTTAAGGACTTCTAGGTATTTGAAGATTTTAATTTTGCCCACGTGTGAGGTGATACCATAATGGAAAACCTTCTGCTTACTTTCTCTTCTTTCTGGAGGTAGCTGAAAACAGGAAAAATCTGATTTGCTACTGGAGTTCTGACTTTTATTGTAGATCTAAGGGTTAGCAATACCTTGGGGAAACTTGGTGCAAAGCATTTATTGCAAAATATTATTGACATTTCCAGGTTGTTCTCTTTGGAAATCCTTAATGTCAGCCAGAATCAATGCATGTAGGGAATCTTATATCCGTAGTATTTGCTTTCTTCTTTTTATTATCTATCTTGCTATATATACACAGAACAGACACACTTTCAAAGTACAGGCCATGCATACAAAAACTATACATTGGTTTTGAATGGCAACCGCTTATGATTTACCCACTGGAGAGACTACTGCTAGTCACAAAGAGTTACACCATTTGGACGAAGTCTGATCTGTCCCTGTGACAGCCTCATCAAAGTCTATAAGAGATAAATTCTGCAAGGTTTTTCCCTCCCATAGACAGCTTATTAACACTAGAAGTTGTAGCATCTTTTTTACAGTGTATAGTTTGAATGATGCTAATGGAAAATCTTATCATTCCCTAGATCTACTCTAGATGTATTCCTACTTCTACACTTTAGCCGTATCTGTAGGGTGGTTCTCAAAGGAAGGTCTCTGTGTTGCATGGGTAAGCAAATATGATTTTTTATTGACTTTTTCAAATGTGGTTCATCTCCAATACCAGTTTCATACAGCTTTGAAAAGTGAAAAAGAAATTCTGCAATTATCTTTTTTTTTTCCCCCTGCTGTTCCTGTAGCAGCTCAGATACAACTCGTCTGCTCTAAGATTCTAAAATCTCTAATCATTTCTCTTTTAGCAGAAGTGCTATGTGCTTTTCAAAGTCCTGAAGGAAATAATTTACTGAAGAGGAATTTAGGAAGAATTTCTTGGAAGTCAATGAACATGGAAAGAAAAACAGTTATAGCCTTTGGTTCAGCATATTTGTGCCTGAGATAGTATTTAGTGTGTGTTTGTTAAGGTAGATGGAGTCAGGGCAAAATATATGTGGAAAACTTACTACTGCACATGTGTGAGTCAATCACACGTGCAAAATAACCAGGTATAGGACACACTGGAAATGCTGCTTTCAGATCTAGTAGTATTCTCTAAGAATAGAAGAGGTTTAAAATCAATGGTTTTTGTTTCACTGGAGAAGGCCAAACCAATTTTACTTATCATTAAATTGGAAAAAGATCCTAAACAACCATCAGCTTTCAGAATGTTATCATGAGAGTGTTTGATTAAACTCTTTTCTTTGTTATCAATAATATTTTCCTAGATTTGTCTGCCATAGAAAAAGGGAGACTTTCCACCTTAGAGAGGATAAACTGTGGATAATAAACCTAACTAACTATTCAGGGTTCTGTAAAATGTTTTCTTGTCTGTTGGAAGTCTTGTATTAGTAAAGGAACGGAACTTACTGTGCTGATCTTCCCTTCTAATATTCTTTGATTAACTGGTATTATACCATTCTTTGTCTCTGGTTTTATGATCATCATCTTGTTTTCCTACTGTGGGTACAATCTATTCCTAATAACTGATCCATAATTTTGAATTAATACTTTATTGTATACACACTGCTTTCTGAGGCCATGTCTATCCACCAAAGCTATAAGGTAATATTCTACATCCTAAAGTATTTTAAATCATTGATTTTTGGGGGGTCATTAAGAAACTAATAAGCAGACTATTTAACATTGATGCTAAATGTAAATTGTCAATGACAGCAGCCAGTGGTATCCTGCTGACAAGTGATAATGTCATTTCAACATGTCCTCAGAGCATGGTAATTACTGCTGTATTCATGAATGTATATAGCTTGATGTTTACCTGATTTGAATATGAAAGGCTTTCTGAAAAGTTCATACGTGCTCTCTGCATGCTGAATGCACTGCAAAAAATATGTTAGGACTAACTATCTGCAGAAACAATTAATTCAGATTCCACTGACCTGAGGCCTTCTATTATGGTCTCCCTACAACATCAACAAAAAAACCCTTCATGCAATGCAGCATTGGTCTGCATTATTAAAATGTTGTTCTCCATTCCCAAAGATGAAATTGGCATTAAGCAAGAATGGCAAAAGAGGTTATGCAGTACCTAGTTTGCAAAGTAACCAATAACCCTTTATGTCATTTTCTTCACACCATAGAGAAGCATGTCCTACATGGTTGATGGTTAAAAGCTTGTTTTTTAAAAAAAATAATAATTGTGGAATATATGCATGGAAGTAAGCATTTCTCATTTCTGCCCCCCCTCAAAAGGATTATTTGTTCTGTGGCACCAGTGTTGGCGTTCTGTTGAACCAGAAAAAAAAAAAAAAATCTTTCAAATGCTATGTAAAGATGGAGAGAAAAAACAGAGTTAGCAGATCTGGCCTTCGGAGATTAGCAGAGAGGGGGATCAGGTGCACTCAATGCCTTGGGATCTGAAGGAATGAAACACGGATGCAGTAAGGCTATAAGATTTCACTTTTCCCATATGTTGAGGAAACAGTAAAAGCTCAGTACTTATGTACTTCACATAAATATGGAGCACTAGAATTCCTTGTAGCCTCTCCACGGCGGTTGTTACAGATACTTCAAGCTGTACAGTTGCTTCATGCAATTTGTACTGTGTATGATAGATTTCTCTGTGTGTACTTGGGAACTGATGGAGATAAAATCAAAACATTTCATCCAAAATACTTGTAGCTGGGGTTAAGATAAAACCCCAAAATACTCAAAGCCTTTCCAACACTGAAATAATCAGATCTTTCCAAAACAAACACGCAAAACCCCCCAGAAATTAAATCAATTGTTGTCCATATCTTATTTTGTACCCCACCAGGAAAAAAAAAAAAACAAACCACAAACAAACAAAAAACAACAAACCAAAAACAAAATAAAGCCTAAGGAAGCAGATTAAAGTCCAATAAGCAACAATTTATTTTTTAATTGTATTTAAAAAGGATGCCTTAGTAACAGATCTGATTTGCCTCCTTGGAAAGCTGTTCAAACCTCATTACCTAGTGGTTATATACCTTATTTTAATTTCTGTTTTGAATTTACTCATTACATCCTTTGTTCTTGTGTTAACATTGTCCTTTTACACCCTGGCTTTATGCTCTTTACTCTTATTCTATTTATAGAAAACAGTCACATCCCCTGTCAGCTTTTCACAAAGCTGAACAAACCAGCTCATTTCACCTCTTCGCATAAAATTGCCGTAACCTTTTCCTTCAGCTCTTCCCTTTCTCGTGCATGGCTGACCATGATTTATCTCTCAATGGATCCTAGGACTGCATTCAGTTCCTTCTCAGACACGTCACGCTCGTGGTTCATAATGTCCTGTGATTGAGTAGCGTGCACAGGCTTGTCTTCATTGTTTTGTGCTGATGACCAAATTTGTTGGTCTCCAAAGGCATAACCTTTCACTTTGTTTTATGCAGTTTATTGTATTTGCTTCCTTAAGATCATGCATTGCTTCCTGTAGACTCCTTGTAGACGGCATTTCCAAATGTTGAGATGTCCGCCTGCTCTTGGTTAACATATTATTAATGATCTCAGCAAAATTTGTCCCCAGATTGCTCTTGCAAGGAACTGTAGCACTACGCTCTCTCCGGCCAGGAGTTCTTCCCTTTAACGTTACAGGGGGCACAATCCTCTTGTTCTTCTCTTAAACTTGATCTTAACCAGTAACTCCCATGTGGCAACAAGTCAGGATGCTTTACTAGATCCCGATAGAGGACCCCTTTGTTCTCTGTTCCTTCGAGGAAGCCAGGTTTATTATGGGAGAAAGTATACTGGGTCAGTTTGGATCAATTTGTTTCTTGTAAATTTGACTGTACTTTACCCTTTTTCCTTTAGAGCTTGAGCCAGAGTTTTATGTATTATTAAATCTGCAGTTGTGCAAAGCATTTCCTTTCTTGCCAAAGTTACTGCATTTGCAGATTTCTAATTACAGGCCACTCTATGCATTGTAATAGATTACTTAAACATCCTTGCTACTGCACATATTATTTTGTATGCAGTTTTTTCCAGTCTTCTCGACTAGATATTTTCCAGTCTCTTTGGCTCATGTGAAGCAATCCTGCTACTAGGTTGTATCTCTGTTGCTCTGTTTCCTCTTGATACTTACGCTTTGCAAAGTCTGGCACTGATTCTGGCTATACTTACTTTATTGTTACACGTTTTGATCTCTGAGACAGCTTTGTCTGCAGTGAGGCTGTTTTCTTCTGTTCTGTGTAGGTTCTCTGTTTGTTCCCAGTATTCTTCTAGAGGTGGTTGATTTGCTGCAGTCTTTCTAAAAAGTTCCTCCCCCTTGCCATTTTCCCATCCCTTTTCCTTCCTCCGTCCTTGCCCACTTTATGGATTCCTTGTAATTGTAGGAGCTTTTCCTAAACAGAATCCAATCCTCCTGGAAATTGTCCACTCTTGATCCAGCCCAATTCATAGCCTGGGTAACTTCTTAGCCTTCCCTCTTCACGTCACGGTGAAAGAAGCCTACTCCTGATTCCTTTTCTATTTAGGATCAACTAATTTGCAATAGCTTGATTCAGGGTTAATTCTGGAAACACTCGCAGGAAGTACTCATCTCCTGCTTACCAAGGCAAGATGTCATCTCTTCACACTTCTTTTTGGCAGAACGTTTCCCAAGTGAGCTCTGTCTCTGTGGGCATGCATCTGCAGAATTTCCTCTTGTGATGCAGAACTCAGTGGTATTCATCCATACCCAAGCCTGTCCTTATCTAAATTTGGCTCTGATGCAATATATTCCAGATCTACCACAATAGCACAATTTATCAAAATAGCCTTAATGCAAATGGATTATTTTATCCATGCGCACTTTTTTGTTTCCTTACAGGGTGTGATGAATTTTACTAACAGTACTTTTTCCTTCCTCTTTGCCAACTTTTCCTTCATTTCTGTCTGTAATGAATGGGAAATACGCTTCAATTACCATCTTCACCACACCAAAATTCTCACTTTTTTATTACTTCATTTGTTTTTTCTTGTATATTTTATGAATAAAATCTGTTGCTTTAGTCAGTGAGGAATTTTTGGCTGAAAAGCCCATTAAAGTTTTGGTGCATCACAAAAACATTTGGTCCTTGAAGGGTTTTGATTGTTTCTTTCTGTGGATGTAGAGCTGGCAGTATATTTGGGTAACTCTTTATTATAATATAAAATAAGTTGTTATGTGAATATATTTACTTGGTTTGCATCTGTATAGACTTAAATTTCAGATTTTTTAATTTTTTTTTCTCCATCTTTTTACAAATGAATACACAAGTAGGAAGCTTAGGCTTAAACAAGACAGCTCTTTTTTTTTCTTCTTCTTTCTGGTCCTCATTTTAATTGTTACAAATGTAGTTGAGTTAGCCATGCGTATTCTGAATTGCAGATGAAATTTTTCTTGCTTAGATTCTCACCTCTTTCTCAGAAAGAAAAGGAAATCTGTTGCACATTTTGATATTTTTTTTCTTTCCTGTAATATTTGTTATTGCCAAAACAAGGTATTGTGAAAACAAAACAGTTTACAATTTCTTTCTCCAAGGGAGGTCCCCCTCCTGCTTTCTTCTTTCCACCCTCAAGTCTGGACTCTATCTCTAAGGCAAAGAAAATGCTTCTTTGTACTCTGTGTTTAGGTGGATGTCTAGTCCGTTGTAATTTGATCCTATATGATCAGCACATCTTCCAAGATACTCTGTTTTTTCCCAGTTGTCAGCTAATATTTTGTCCTGGCTCTCACTAAAGTTTCTGTCAGTCTTCCTATTATATCAAGCTCGGTCACAGTTTAAATACCTAATCTTCTGAGAGGAACATCTCCTGCGGTGTGATGTGCTGTCACACTCCAATTACTTAAACAGGGCTGTAGAGGCTTCTTTCCTCTCAAAAACTGTTTACTGTACCGGATCCAAATAATTAGGGGCTGCTTTATTTTTGAGTAAATAATGGAGAAAGGGGGACTGGAAAAACTTGCAAGCGAAAGATGTGATTTCCATATGCAAGTGAGGGGAGAGAAAAGACAAATGGACAAAAAAACAATTAAAATTTGAAGAACAGTGCACAAAGTTTGTTCGTGCACATTTGTTTAAATACCGGGATATACCTACATCCAGGTCCCGTTATTATAGGCCCATTTTCCAGATACTGCTCTTAAGAATTAGGTTACTTTTGGGGGTGGGGGGGAAAATCACACAAGGCTCTCTCTGGCAAATAGTTTTATAATCCTCTTCATGGTAAAACACAGATGGCCATTCGGCAGTGATCCAGATGCTCCTGCAGGAAGCTTAGTCTCTCAGCGGAGCCGTTTGGAGGGTATCCGTGGGTGCTGCTGGCTTGTAACAATGCAGCGTTTATTCTCTTCTTTTGAGAGATGATCTGAAAGAGCAGAAATACGTTCTTATGTCAATAGGGAAGTAGCTTTTGTTAATGTGAGAAGTAAATTCTGTTTTCACTTGGAGCAATGGTTATGTCCGCCTCTCCATGACTAGAATCATATACATAGCACTAGGATGATATGCATAGCTTTCATGATGTAACATTCAGCGTTGCATGCGTCCTGCAGCTAAAATGCATGCATGAACATGTGGATGTCAGTGTGATACTGTATCGGTGGGTAAGATAGTGTCAACCAGAATGCTGCAGGAAAGGCATCAGTACATACTAAATGCAGTAAGTTATAGTCTAGTGAAGAAAGTAATGCTTAAATTTATAGCATAGGCAGCATGGCACAGTGAAGGGCATCTCTTTGAAAGCATATTTCAGAAATCTGCTTTTTTTGCCCTGGATAGTAAAGTACAGAAGGAACTAAAAGGACAGTAACAAAATAAAGTAGACAGATAATAGAATTCAGTATCATTGCTTCAACGAGACTACTAATAAGCATGAAATTGAACATCTGCTTAAGTGCATGTCTGGGTTATGGCATAAAGATAACTATCATAATTGTACTCTGATATTTCCATAGCAGAGATTTTAGTGGATGATAACTAGCGTAATGCAAATATAAATGTTACACTGTGGTAGAAGCTGTGCAATTATTATACCTGTGATTGATAGGAAGAAAAAAAAATCAAATGTTCTGCAGTTTACTTTTTTGAAGGAAATCTTTTTAATCTATTAAATAATTGAGGAAATGTTATCATGAATTTAACACTAAAACTTTGATGTCAAAAAATCTTTTCAAATAAGTGAAACTGCTTGGAGCTATTCTTTGGCCCCATACCAGCTTGTGATAGTGGTTGGATTTTGGGGTATTTTTTCCATGAAAGAAACATTTCTTCTGCTGCCAGTTAAGTCTCCATGCTGTAGAAAATACCTTCTAGAACCACATAAAGAAATAATAATTATGATATAATTAAATACTACCCTGGGTGTTTGTTTTTACAAACTTAAATAAAAAAACTTCCATAAGGATTTTTTCAGATGAGATGTCATATTAGCTTCCGTTGTTCTGAATTGAAGACCAAAATGTTTTGGCAGAAATAGTGTTTGGGCATGGGAAGATGAGATATCAGTGATGTAATGCAACTGTGTGGTTAGTTTTAAACACTTGGTTCAACTCAATATGATGCTTTCACATTAATCTGTAGAGATTATGATCTAGTAGAGACTAGCCTATAACAGCCTGAATTTCAGGTATTGAGCTTCACAAACTCAGTGAAATGATCCTTACCTTTCTACAGCAACTTTGTAATATGCTTGAAGTTCTTGAGACTTTGTGACTACGCCCAGGAGATGATAAAAAACTTGGGGGTTTTATTTGTTCCAATAGGATGCTGCTAAAAAGGACTGGATCGTTGTAATGTATCATTGTTATTCTACCATGTACAGCTTTGGGGCAGCTGGTCCATTGCAAGCCCATATAGTTACAAGTGAGAGACTTCAAATTTGTAATTCTAAGACAGACACGCTGTCTCTGACATATACAGTTAGTAACTGTGGCTTTCCAGATTTTTTGTTTTGTTTGTTTAGTGTCGAAAGGGTGGTTAAGGTATATGGAATATTGTGTATTTTTAAATGGAGGATATGAGTTCTGTTATGCAATAACCCTCAAACTTTTCAGAATGCTATGGATCAGTGTAGGAATATGGTACCTTATAACATTTAGTGACTCAAACTTTAGAAATAAACAAACAAAAAACCTCACCAAAAACCCCAAAGAAAACAATAAAAACAAACTACATAGCTGAACCACCTGCAGATCATGATGGAAAGCTTAAAGCTACCTAAAAGGTAGCTGAAAATTGGGCAGATAGTCCTCCATGGTAACTAGCTGAACATTTACAGCCAACTTTGGGTTTTAACATCCATTTCTTTGAGCTGATTACTTTAGCAGTAGGGTAATAAAGAAACATTGTTTGCCTGCTCTGTTGTTTTACAATTTCAGGTATTTAATACTAAAATATTAAGGGAGGAATTATTTTTCTTCTGCTGCAGGCTTGGCAGCTTAAGAGCCATCAGCTACCCAAGGCTCCACGTAACAACCTCCATGACTCAGACGTACGCCGCTTTATGAGGCTCAAGCAATCCCACGCGCGTTTGAAGCAGCCGAGATGACCGTGACATGAGAGTGGGCTGGTCAGAGCGAGCATGGCTGTGCCGGAGTTCAAGCAGTGACATTTTTGTGACTGCTTAAAATGAGAGAATACAGTGTTAGTGTAAATGGTCTTCAGCCTTTGGCAGCAGCTTTCAAGAAGGTGCACGCGAAGTTCCAAGATTTAAGCCCGCAGAGTCTGATTAACGCCCGTACAATCAGGAGGTACAATAAGAGCTGGCGCTTTTAGTATAAGGGAAAAATTTTTCCTTGGCAAACACTGTTTTTTTTCTTCTTACCAATATGCGCCAGAACACTTTATATCAATTAAATACATCCCTGAGAAGTAAAATGGCAAAAATGATGCGCACTGCCAGTCTCTCCTATTGTGGACACTTGATTTAGCTATTGGAATTTAGGAACATTAAGTCAAAACTAAGTTAATGAAATTTATTTAACTAGTACAGGGTTTACCTTTTTCTTTCAAGACATGTAAATAGTTTACATACTGAAATGCAGATTTCCTGATTACAAATACAGAAATAGAAAATAAATTTATTGATAGCTGCTGCTTCTCTTTCAGGGCAGATAGAATTGAAATAGGAGAGGAAAAAAGCTAAATAATGACTCTTCAGCAATGACTCCAACTTATATCAAAATTAATAGTCTGGCATCATTAACAATAGCACACCCTCAACAAACTTTTCCTCTAATTTTGATTTTTTAAATAAATTTATTTTAATACAGTAGTTGATTGAGAATTAATCATTGAACTCAAAAGGAAAAGCTTTCATACTGTACAGCTTAACAGGCTCTGCTTAAGAAAGTAACATTAGCTAAATAACTATCCACAGTACACAATAGAAGTGAACAAGATATTTAATTCACTAAATATAAACACAATTCTGGTTTGCATAGAAAATAACTTCAACTCAGTTTACCTCAAATCTTAGTTATTAATTCATTGAAATGAATATTCAAAGTGTGTCTAGGTAAAAAAAAAAAATTTTGTTAAAATCACATGCCTGGATTTTAAGAAAAAATGCATTGAAGGGTAGACTGAGTTGTCTAATGTCAAGAGCAATAAACTCAAGAAATACAGATTTATAATCAATTGAGCTGAATTTATTGTAGCGTGGAAATGAACTGTTATATTTTAATGCTGTTGACATCAGATTAATTTATTTGGTTCTTGTCTAGATATTCCTCACCTTCCAACTAAAGCAATTGCTTTTTTACCTCCTCGTGGTGGGACTATCCTCGGGACATGGGACGAGATGACTATGTGACTACATTACCACGTGATGCTGGAAATGGCTCTAACTTCTGCCCCCATCCCTGCGCTTCACTTAAGGATTCAGGAGTCATTAACTTTACGATTGAAGTAATGCTAAGCTTACAGCTCTGAGTGTACTGATTGGCATACAGTATTTAATATTTGACCTGTTTAGATTTCAAGGAGTAAAGTAAATTCCAAGAGCATCGTTCTTATTATAACAAAAGCGTGTATTTTGTTTTAGTTTTCCCCACCCAAGCCGTTCTTTCGTCCACGTCAAAGTGTTTCAGCACATTGCTGGGAACGGATCAGCTTCTCTGGAAACTTCTGCTGATCTTTATGATGAACTTACCCAAACTCCATTCAGGATGCTGCTGCACGAGGTAATTTGGCCATCAATTGGTCAGAGACAGAATATCAAGCACAAAGTTTATAAACTTCCTTCAAATAACATTATCTGTGACTTCATGTTTCCTTATAAATGCCTTGCTCGGCTCATCATCTGCATGCTGGGATGAGTGACTTCTTGTTCCTGGTGCCCACTAGTCCTCAAGAGTAGCCCTGGAGACCCGTGACTTTGCAATCTGTTATGCAAACTGTCTGCTGAATTTATTCAGCTGAACTGAGAGGCAAAACACCCCCCCAGCAAAACGCAGCTAATGGCGTGACCATAGAAATAATTTGCAGTGGTGACTGGTTTACTTTTAAAACACCAGAGAGACTGTTTTCCTGGTGGCCATCCTTCGTAGATTCAGCTCGTTATTTTATGATAGCAGTTAAAGGAGAACTCCAGATGCTCTCTGACCCTTTTAGGTAGCTTATGGGTTTTTAATAGGACAGCTGAGAATTAAGTCCCCAGTAATCATCATGGGGACATTATGGAGTCAGCTACACGTATGCTTGCAGGATTAGACCTTAGGTCAGCTCACCATTGCTAATATTTTTCCTTAAGTGTCAGAGATACAATAGGTGCAACGCTTGGCGTACTTCAGAGAGATGACTGCATCTGTTCAGAGAAAGCTCTTTGTGGTCACTGTAATTAGCTTCAACGGCTGAACGCTCTCCCGAGATGAATCCAGTTGTTTCTAGGACTCCCATTTATTTGAGTTTTAGATAGGACAAATATAATAATCAGGTATCTTAAAAATGCATGTAGATGTAGAGAATGCAGGTTCTACTTACTTTATTGTTCCTTCAGACACTGTAGGGACAGGTCCAAACTAAGAGTGGCTTTCATACCTCTCTCTCAGTAAACATAAAAGTAAAGGCTGCTGTTACTCATGATGAAATCTTTATCTTCCCTTTGTTGGTGTTCCTCTACTGAAGTAATCTTCAAAATTTTAAATATGGAAGAACATTCAAGTTTGATCACAGCTGATTGAAATACATGTGCAAAAAAGATTTCTCTACGGTGCAACTGAGCTGATCAGCTTGATCTCTACTACTTTTTCTGTCCTGAAGCTACTGAGGTTACCAATGCTTAGAAGACATGTATGTTAAATATTTATCTCACTCCTATGACAACAGATTTTGGGTTGGCTTTACAAAGCCAATCAAAGGATTTGCATGTCCTTTTTTGCATTTAAACTTGTCTTTGCTTTTGCCTTCAGCTAGAAAAACACTGGTAAACTGTGTTTTGTTTCCCATAGTTCAGTAACTTCTAGATCAGACAGCCATGTAACTCAGTCTGCATGGTTTACCCTGGACTGCTCCCATGTCAGACATACAGGGGACGTGTAGCAGTTTTGCAAGGGAGAAGTCTCAAATCCATGTCAGTCGTGTGCTCCAAAAGCTTCCTTGCATTTCTGGGGGGGGCGGGGAGAAGCTCCTAGAGCCTTCCTTAAGTAAAGCTCTTACTCTGTTAGCAGCCTATCTACCTCTAAGGATTTATATGCTGTAGAATTAACATCTCACAGGTTGTTCCTGATAGAGGTCCTTAACCCTGAAGATTGGGTCGTTTCTGTTTTGGGTCAAAAGTAGTGTAATTGCTACTGGTTCTGTTGCTTAGAAACATTTGCAAAGATCTCATTATCCTAGTCATAACAGAATGCATTTTTCCTTCTCCCTGTTCATATTTATCCCTGTCATCCACACACCCCCCCTCAAATTTATAATGCAAGTTGAAGTAAGGTGCAGCAATTCATATTTAAAATAAAAAACAACAATTGGAGGAGTCAATTGGACAACAATTGGGAGTTCAGACAGTGCCTTGACGTTGCTCATGTAAATCCCAATGGTCTGTAGGTAGACTGAGGACTGTCAGACATGACTTGTAGGATGTAAGAAGGATAATTCACAAACTTGCATTAGAAAGACCTTGCTTCCATTTTTGCCCTCTGGAAAAGGTCGTTTGTCTCATGATGACCCAGAAATCATTAAAACTATACCATTAAGCAAAAATCCCATTAAAATGCACCCTAACTCACATTTTCTCAAGTGTATGGAATATGAAATGGCACAGGTAAGACATGGCCAGCCTTGACCACATTTGGACAAAGTGGATCTTTGTCTTTCACTTACAGCTTATCAATCTTCAACAACATCATAAAGCATGTCATGGTTATTAATTTAGCTCTTTAAAATGCTTTGGGTTTCTAAAATGTTTAAAAATAAATCTCCTTTAGCCCACTGCATTACAACACCATCCCCCCCCTTATTTTCTGTCCAACTAAATTTTTGTATGTCTCTTCTCAGGTAGTGCTTGTTTAAATTCACAAGGAAAATCTGTAAATTTTGTGTTCAGAGATGTGTGGAAAGCGTACACTTTTTACCATAAAAGAGGAGAGAGGAAGAAGGGGGGATATTGTCACTTTTTTTTTACTTCACCATTAACATCTTAAGTCCTTAATAAATTGGCTGTCCTTTAATCACGTCCTTAACAACCCATGATGAGCTATTAATTGTATGTGTGCTACATCACTTGCAAAATCGCCCTGTACTGTTTTAGCTTTCCCTTTTCTCAGATTATAGCAGCAAGAATTTATCTGGAAATGTTTTTTTTCTAATTCTGATTAGGACTCCAAAGGTCATGTCTCTAGACCAATATGAAGTTGATTTTTCCCTTTAATCATGGTAACTTCTCTTTATTTAGCATGTGGGCTCACAAAGACAGTTTATTCCATTTCCTATCTCTTATTTTTCTTTTTGTCCTCAGAAGTTTTTCTTTTTCTTCTGAAAACAGAAAGAAAAATAAGACAATAGCTGGTAAGGACTTAGGTTTCTGTGTTTTTTCTTGGGATGTTCATATTCTGTTTATGGAAATTGTTTTTTGGTTTTTGTTTTAATAAGAATTGAGAGGATAACACGTTATTAGATGTACTTTGCTTGCCTAACCTCATGGAGACGATGGCAATTTCATGTCAATAGAAACTACTGTTTAAAATAGCAGCTTTCTTGTTGCAGGTTGGTTTGTTCCAAAGCAGGTTACCAGTTGCAGACTCCACTTCTTTTTATTGTCAGTTTAGTAAATTCCAGAGAAAGAATTCAGTCAATTTGTATGGGTCACTGTTACATTCATATTTAATTGCTGTCTAATATTTAATTGATTTCTGATTTTCCTCTTTTACTTCCTCAGACTGAGCTAAAGTGGAACAATTCCAGTTTATTCCCTCTTTGGGCAGCTTCTGTACTGTGTTTTCGATGCTATACAGAGCAATGCAATTTTTTTTTAATCTTCTGCTTTGCTAAATATGCTACTTGACTTTTATGATAAAATTAATTCATCAAGAGCTTTTTCAATACAGAAGTCTGTACTCTGTGTAAAAGAAGGCTTGCCTGTGGTGTTGGTAGCTGTGGTGTTACATTTTCTAGATTCTCGTAGAAAAAGTACAAAAGAAGCAATAGGAAAAGCATAAGGTTGCTACAACATGCTGATTTACTGAAAGACAACCAGCAAAGGTTTTACGTGAAAATTCGTTTGATCTACATCAACAACATATATGGATGAAAAGGATGTACTTTGTACACTACTGAAAGTAAGTTCCTTCCAGTATATATTAGTGCCTGCTGTGCCCATCAAATTGAATTAACACTTAGCGATCTGGTGAAAAATGGTGCCTGGATGAATCGTTTTGGGAATGGCTATAGGGAACCTGACGTGTATTCCGTTCAACATCCAAAAATCAATGAGACGTAGCTGACTGTGCATATGTGTTGTCATCAAAGCAGCTCAAATTCAGATCCATGTTTAGCGTGCAATGAGAAGTCAGCACTTACAGGACAATAACAGCTATTTTTAGCTGAAGCTAGTTGTTTGCATACCTGTTTCAGCCATAAATAGATGAGCTGCTGCGCAGTTAAGTGTCCTCTCAAAAATAAATAGATAAATAATTTTAAAAAATTTAGTAGTTATTAGTTTGCGTGAGTGATATCCCATGAGTTTTGGCAGAAAGCTCATTCTCACAAGTCCCATTTGGCATACCCTAAGCTCTAAAACAGTCTTGAAGTCTCTCAAGAAAAGAGAGAGAAAGAACTGAAGTGACAACACAAGAGATAAAATTTACAAAGAAACAGCAAAAATAATGCTTGAAAATCAGAAATCAAATATATTCTTAGCTTCAGTGAAGCTCTGTACATCCATCTTATTTAATGTTTCAGCCTCAAATGCTAAAATAATGAAGTCTAAAACCTGTCCAAAAAAAAAAAAAAATCACCACTCTTTCCTATATATAACAAATGTTCATCCACAGATTTTGAAGAAAGAGCAAAATCTCTGCCATTATTTAGAGGGACAGAAAAGAGTATTCCAGAAATAGGAATTCCTCTAAATAGAAATTATTCTGGGAATTTCTTTTTTTTTTAATCTTTCTATAAACTACATCCTATAAGCTACAGAAACTGTAAGACAGTCTCTGCATCAGGGGAGTTTCTCTTGCATGTTTAGTTTCCACAGCAAGCTCTCACACAGAGAACTTGTCTTAATACACAGTTGTACAATTAACTCTGAGGGATATGCATCCAAAAACTTTTGCACTACAGGAAGTTGAGAAATGAAGTCACTCAACCAGATAGGTCTGTTTGTGCCATAATTTTATAAAGGTAAGGGAGTTGTAGCAGCTAGGTTTGCTAGGAGGTGTAACCTCTTATTAGCCAACTAAAGATATGACTGTTACTGATATTGGGTACACAAGGCATTCCTTAGCTCTCCTTTTTCACTGATGAGGGAAATGCTTTATCACCCAATTGATTATGACTGAATGAGGAGATTGTGCATTGAGCAGCTGCAAAAAGTAGCAAAGATTATTAGACCACTTCAACCAAACTCCATTTGCAAAAATCAATTCTATCATGAGACAAATATTTGTCGCTTTTTATCTTCCATGAAGGATTGATGCTTAATATTGTAGAAAGCATCCAGCCTCTGGCTGATGCTCAGAAAATACGCTACATTTGCTTAAGCTGTTGTGCCATTATAATATTGCATGTAAACAGAAACAAATTATGCACATTAATTTCTTAGAGGTGAGAAATTATAACATGGGGTGATGATGACTTTGCTAATGTGTATTTATCTATTAGACACACCAGAACTTACTCACAAGTGATATCAATCAGCAGGTAAAACAATTTTGTGTACCTAAAATCCCGGACTGCTAAACTAGTCAGTACCTGTTTTTTTCTAAGCTTCTCTCAAGGTGGGAAAACTCTCCTCAATTACACCACCTGTGGATACGAATCGTGGCCTTGTTCAGTAAGATTTCAGTGGTTTCTCCAGTGTTACGATCGCTATTCAGTATCTTTACCCGGTAGTAAATGGCAGGTAACTTAACTATATTTCTGTTATAGTTAAGGAGTGGGGTGTTAAAACATGCTTCTTGCACGATGATTGAAAAAGCAGCTCATTATGGAAGTCTGAATCCCCAGTGCTTTGAAACTACTTGTTCCCGACTAAATGAGCACTAAAGTGTTTTCAAATCAGAATTTTCAAAGCTCTCCACGCTGTTAAGTGACCAAACAGTGCAGATAATGCAGAACCCTGCCCTGCGCTTTTGTCCATTCACCTGTAAAATAACCAGCAGGCTAATCATATCTTTTCAGTCTGAATGGCTCTGTCTCAAACAAGCAAATAAAAAACCTCTTAGGCAGCAAACGCAGTGCATTTCCCCTCTTCTCTGGCACCCGGGCTGCCCAGCTCAGCAGTGCTTTCCTCACAGACATCCCAAAAGAGGAAGGGAGTTTCTGGTACGTTCAAAGGCTGCCGCAGAGACAGACCCACCTTGGGCCTGGCCCACTTTTTTCCCTTCAAAGCATTTTTGATCTACCTCTGACCTCACCGCCTGCACGCACTAAGCACTCTGGATTGCCCCGAGCCCCGCTCCTTCCACCTGTAGCAGCCAGCCTGGGGGCTTCTTCCACTACCTATCTTTTCTGGTCCCCCACCTCCTACAAAATAAAACCCATCCTTGTTTCCCAGGTACAGGCAGACACAACTCTGACTTCCTCCACCGCGGCAGCTTAGGACACCTTTGCATCCCCCTTCTCCAGGCAGCAACTTCTTTCCGAGTCCCGGAAAGTCGCCGGCAGGCAAGGGCGCATCCCTCGCTGCCCCGCCGCAGATGGGGAAACGGGGGCTCGGCCCCATCTCCAGCGCCAGTACAGCCGCTGCGGCACGTCCTCGGCTTTCTCCGACTCGCACGTGGGCAGGGGGAAGAGAAAGGGTGGAGGGGGGAGAGGGAACAGTTCTTTTTCTGCCAGCTCGCCCTTGCCATGTATAGCACGCTTCCAGCTCTTGCCTTGGTTTTCTCTCCCTGCTGCCATCTCTTGTTCCCCCAAAAACCCCTGGGCCACAGGAAATCAAATTTTCTTGCCGGGGGCAGGAAGAACTTTTGGGTATACGTAAAGGGAGCAACAAACAGAGGAGGTAGAAAACCAAGTGGCGTAGAGAGAAAGGCCAGGCATACCTGGGATGAGAAGATTTTGTGGTTCTCTTGGGTAAAAATTGCCAACAGAGTCAACAACTATAATAGTGTTTTTCTACCATGGGTAAGTTAAATGTATTTAATAGTGAAGCACTTTATAGCCATGTGTATAGTATATTTGAACTGCAAAGTGCTGTTATACTTGGCCATAACATAAAAGTAAACTCTAACTTTTTTTAATCCAGTAAAACAGCTTGAGCTATTATATTAGTCATTATGGACCCCAGCAGAGGTGTAGGAATCTCATTAGGAATGTAAATGTCAGGTAGGACACTTAGAAACCTCATTATGGGGAAGAACCCAAGTATCAAAAGTGACATAAATTGCTGGCCAACCGGAATATTGCAGAAGAGAAATCCTGCAGAGCCCTGTAATGTGGTTTAATTGGAACGACAATTACTACCAGCTTTATCTTGATATAATGAAGATTAAATGTACAGATAACTAGACTTGTGCTGAAACTGACTGGCTAAAAAGAAAGTAATGCAGAGAAAGGTAATAAGTCTCTTTAAATATTGAATAAAGCTCTTAGGGCAATAAAAACATTTTGTAGGAGTTGTGTGTACTGTAGTACTATATCTGTTAGTAGTAATGCTACAGACTGACATACGGTATCAAATCACGTAGATACGTCTAATTCAGATCTGCAATTTAGGCTTACTCAGCAAAAACTACTTTCCTAATATAAACCTAGCTGTTAATTTTGTTGGCCTCTGTATTTGGTTGTCTAATACTTCCCCCGCCTTGCCTTGTGATGGAGAAGCCAGGCTCTACCTGGCAAGAGCACGAAGAACCTCACGGTAAGAGGGTAAGCCCTCGTAACTGCGCAGAGTCGGGACAGGACCACTGCACATCTTCTAGTGATTTCAAAGCCGAATTGGAAGAAATGAAATGGTAATGTTTGAAGATGCACACTTGTGACCTGCTGCTGCGGTGACGAAGCTCGGGTGGTTTGGCAGGGAGGAAGGATGGCATTAGGAATTCGCAGAGGGGATGGGGAGGACACAAACTGCTTTTGACTGCTCTTCGCCTTTCAGCTGCGTCCTTCTTCTGTCTTTCTCTCCTTTCACAGATTTCTCCATTATCAAGGAAACTTCGAAGTACAGTAGGACTGGCTGTTTGCTTTGATGTAAATAAAATTAAACTGGACTTCTTGCAGGTAATTAGTTTTGACTATTTTGATTTCTCTTTATTTAAAGAAATAATTGATAAGGGTGTTATAGTGCCCCCAGAACGATCACATTATAGAGGCTAATCAGAATACAGAGCTTTACGTATCAAATCGTATCAAGATTAGTCACGTGGTGATTAGGAAGAGCCTAACCAGGTTCAGGAACCTGCCTAGCAGAGGCATAGCTATCCAGGGAGCATCCATGCACGTTCAGCAGCTGAGCTCTTCTATGTAATAGATGGCATACATTTTTCTGTTTTTAAATCAGTGATAGAAACACTGTCTAAACAAAGTGTAGTACAGCACATCTTTTTTCTTTTTGAGGAAAGACAGCAGAACCAACAGGAGATGCAAGAAATGAAGGTACTGGGGTGAGTTTGTTATACCCATAAAGCATAAATTACTCAGGCTTTAGCTTTAAATCTCCATTGGATTTGCTCATTCGCTGCTGTCCATATAAAACCATCACACTGCTTAGCACAATTAGGCTTGATTGTTTAAACAGTCTGGATTGAAATAGCATTAATTAGCTATGTCATGCTATTACTCATTGTCCATAAACTTGCTGTTACCATTCGGATCATGCTTGAATTTACTGGCAGAGCAAAACCTGAAAAACATATCAGACAAAGTATACTTTATGGAGCCGTTTTGCTTATTCAGTTTTCTAAGGGAAGGCATACTGCAGCTCTATAAAAAGCATTTTAAATGAGAGAGAGAAGAGGGAGATAGGACCACAGTTTATTTGTTTTGGTTAATATGTAGCTTTGCAACCGGGAAACCTTTTCTACTTTTCCCTATTTAGTAGCCCATATTAAAATTTCTAAATTGACTTCCTGGGTGCACAGAGTTGGTCTTTCCCTTTAACAGAGATCCCAATCCAGCAATTTACAGGCTCAAGATTTACTTTTCTTCTCACAGATGTTTTACTTTGCCTTGATTTTATATTTGTTTGTTTCTTTTTAGCTCTTTTATAGTGAGCACATGAACTCAAGAAACACAGAATAGCTTAAATTAAGATTTAACTAGTTCATTTAACGCAATACAAAGTCAAGCGCAGAGGAACAAGTACACCATGCTTATTGTGATTCAAGTTACTTTAAAAAACAAAGCTGAACAAAAATACCAGCATTTATGTTCATTTACACAAACAAGTGCCTGTTTGTGTATAGTAAGCATTTTTCATATTTAAACGGAAAGTCATTGTCTAGTTATAAAAACCAGACATTATCAGATCCCTAACCTCATCTAATGGCAATAATGCTGCGCTCTCCCCATATTCTGCTTTGTGCTTGGCTGGTGCACCGGCTTGCTCCTTTGGTGTGAGCAATTACTGTCATAAGGCATAAATCCGCTTCATAAAGCGACACTTTAAGCTCAAGATTCTTAATGCTGGGCCTCTTAGCATAATGGTTTCTTAACATAACACTTTGAGAATTACCCATGTGGATCAAAAAGAAGTCTTGAGTGAAAAAATTGTTCTGTCTTCCAGAGGAGTCTCTGATTGGCTTTGTACTGCTTAAGCATATAAACTGCTGTTATTTCATTCAGTATTAAAACTTGTGCTGAGCTCGTGTAAGAACTTCATGTAAAGACACCAAGAAGGCAGGAAAGAATGAAAGCCTGTCATTTAACAGACTGCCTTCTCCTCTCACGCAATGTTTTTATAAAAATGTATTAAATCAATGGAGAGGCATAATGGCAAACAGTAACTCGTTTAAGACATGAGCCTTCTGCATTAGTTCGTAAAGCTGTTCTGTAAGACATGTTGATAAGTTTAAACAATAGGTTAAGTCAAACTAGAATCCTCTGGTCCTTCAGTGTGGAGGGAAAAAAACCCAGAAACAAAGTACCCCACTCACAAGAAGTAGGTGTCATTGAGAAACTTCATCAGTCCCTACGTGGACAATGTAGTGAAGGCAAATGGGGTATTTACTGCTTTATTTTCTTGTTCGCACTGTATGACATGTAAATTCTTTTTATATACTTGTCATTATTGAATCCTGTGGAAATTTCCAGCTGATTGGATGTCATGGTCCTCAAATTCTAGTTTTTGACTTGCTGATAAGCTTGGCAACCTCCACTCTCCTTCCCTAATCATGAAGGAGAACTATTGGCCTCTAGAGTAGCTGGTAGAATTAATGCCTGATGATTCTACGATTAATGTAATCTTTATGCAGCAATTTCCACTGTTGTTCAATATCCAGGAAGAATCTCTTCATAGCAGCTATCAAATATTTTAAGAAATTGTTACTTAGTCAAAAGCATGAGATACACATCTAATCAGAACTTTCTGAATGTAAATCATATTCATGTAACGCAGACACATTTCCTTGCTAAAAGAAGTCAATAATATTAACTAGGAAAAAATCATTCCATCAAGCACATAGTACTTAACGTGCTCAAATTTTGTTGGATGCTCTTGGACTGTCCTTTTAATTTAGATTTCCAGACACAGCTAAACCACATCCTAGATGTAAAGCATACCACAAATATATGTAATTTTGATCAAGAAAAATTACTGTCAACCATCAAGGGCTACCTGGATATCTTTTTTTAAATTTCCTTTCGATACTATTGACATCCAAGTAAGTCTCAGCAAATGTGGTTTAGTCAATAATTTCTACCGGCATTACTAGTATGGCTTAGAAGAGAGAGAGAGAGTCACCTACCAGACTTAATAACTGTATTAGGAAGGATGTTATTTGTCACACTGATCTTTGCCTGCCTGCACAGCAGGAGATGAGAAGGCAGCTTGCCTGACTTTGTGATTTTTTTTTTTTTTCCCCTTTTCTGTGATTTGGCTAAATCTAGTTCTACTGAAGCCACTGGAAATACTTTGCTCATCTCGCACAGCCTTGGCTCATGTAACCTTTCACAAATGTCTATTTTATTTCTGTATCCGAGACTTGCTTTCATTCAGGAATCCCAGCAAATATTGCAAAATCCCTAGCATTTACGCTCATTTATAAAGGAAACCCTCCATCATTTTGAAAACCTACAAAGCCTGTAATTAGTATCTGAATAACATGAAGCAAATGTGTCAGGAGAACATTTTTGAATATCCGGATCAGGAAAAGACTCAAAAATTGTAAAGTTGAAAGCAAGAATGTGTTATTACCTCCCTTACCTTCAGCAGCTGCCCCTGCTGGCTTGGTATGGATTAGTTACTGCAGGCTGCAATATAAATCCAAACTTTGTCTCGCTGGGAGTTAATTTTTTTGTATTTCTAGTATATTTTTAAATTAGAATTCTGAACTCTGTGTTCAAAGTTTTTTCTCCTGTTTGTGTTTTTACAGTCTAAATCAACTACAAGAAAAAACCCCAACAAACTTGCTTGCTTTGGTGAATCATAATCTGTTTTATCACCTAGACCTTGGTGGTGGAATATAGGGATGGGATGAGATATACAATGGATGAGCTGCCACTTTTTCTGCAGCTGAATGTCAGTAAGATGGAGCCGCTCCTGCCTCAAGGTCTCAGCATTAGCTAAAGAAAATTCCCTTTAAAGTAACACATGAATTAGAGCAGTATAAACAGTAAGGCTGCCAATTCATTGCTATAGACTTCTGTCAGGAATCTGAGTGAACTTGGTACTTGATTTTGACATGCATGTTTATTTTACACCACAAGGTTTGCTTTTTCCAATCATACTTCTCCTCAGGGTTTATTTAGTTTTGCCAATACTAACAAAACTATTTGTGTGGTACCTGCTGGATTATTATCAAGGACATCTAGCAAGTCATTCTACACCCTCTTCTTAATGTCTTTTTAACTCAACTACATAAACAGTTAACTTATTCCTTAAGTAACTGCCTTCCAAATCCCAAGTCACTTAAGCATTCTCTGATTAAGTATTTACTGGATGTCATTTGTTAAATTTTGTTTTCTCAATATTATTAGAGTGAAATGCTCTGACTATCAGAACGTACCAGTGGTGTTTCATATACTGCAGTCATCCCATGCTTGTCTGGGCCTCTCATCCTTCTTGTACTGCTCTTGCTTGTCAAAATGTTGGTTGAAGACAGATTCATTTTCTAAACACTTCATTTGGTGTTTTCTTTTTTGCTGCCTCTGTGTGTGTGTTTGTGATTTGCCACTAACTTTAATATCTCTTAGGACTCCCGAGAGGGACAAACAGAAAGTTGTATTTTTTTGTTTGTTTTTTTTTTTTTTTTTTATAAACTAGGAAGACTAGTTCAGTTCTTAACAAGCAAGCAAATCAATGTCTATTTGCATGCTCTTTCTGCTTTAGCATACTCTAAATTTACCAGATCTCCAGAGTAATCTTATTTTGAGCTTAATACGCTTAACAGTTTATACCATTCCTGCTTTATTTTCTGCTGGCTATCATTGATCAGTGCTGAGAATTCCTACAGACCTTTGTGTATTTTAGATTTTACTGTCATTACTATTATTATGTGTTGTGTTTTCCAGGGCCAATTTTCACATGGGATTGGTGAATCAACGTTTTCTGCCAAATTTCATGAGTGTTTGGCAAAGTGACGGTATTAACTGAAAAAACCTGCTGGCAGTTCAAGCATGCTAATGTAAATAGGGGCACTTTTTGTTTCCAGCACTGGATTCTAGCCACTTAGTGGTGGGATTTTAGCTCCTACTCATATGGAAGCTCTCATGCTGAATGGCGGGTAACTCTTCCTTCAGGAAGAATATTATTCCCATTTGAGATGAAAACAGATGATGTCTGCTGAAGTCGTCCCCCATTGTGAGAAGACTGGTGTTGATTTTGTGATTTGGGAGGGATCTGAGAGAAAGTAGAGTAGGTAAGTTTTCCCTTGAGGTGATCATCTACCAAGAAAATGAAGTAGGCGAGGAGAAGCATAATTTTCCATCACCAGACTTAGACAGGGATTTCCAAGTCTTCAGTGTCGATGTTTCTGCATCATCTGCCTAGAGGACAAGCACAGGCCTATTTTAGCCTTCATTGATTTTTGAGCTGTGTGATACCAAATTGTTGGCGAAATTCACTTGAGTGGGTAGAAGTGCAGTCTCCTTTAAAGTTGATAAGCAGGCTTCTATTCCGCTATAAAGGTGCCTTGTTATGTTCTAGTGGATAGAATTCTTAAATTCAGGTCTGAAAGCAATAGAAGAACGTTTATCGCGAGAAGCTATGATCAGCAGTTATATTCATTATAAGAGGATTTAACTGAGAGCCTGCATAAAGACTGTTGTATCTCCCTTGTTACAAGGGCAAATTCTTACCTGCTGGGATCTGCTGTGTTTGCTGGGACAGATGTTGATGTGCAGCTGCGACGTGGTTCCGCTTTCCCCCGCAGTTCTAGGGAGAAGGAATCACAACCGGGACGAGCCCAGAGCTCTGCCTGTTTCCTTACTTTGGCATCGTTAGCCTCCAGGCCCCCAGGCTTGTACTCTGCTCTCCAGCTGAGTAGACTTTCTTGCAGGTGAGGAGGCAGCGTTTAGAGCCAAGCAACCCGGCCAGAATATTTTAATATTTAGCACTGAAAAGCTATTTCCAGTTCAGAGTGGGATTCTAATTTAAAGTAGCCCTGCTGGTTTTGATGGGACAGGGAAAACACTTAAGCTCTGCTTTAATCCAGTTAGTCAGTCCAGATATCAATAAGAAGGTTCCAGCCAGGTCTCAGGATAATTAGGCCATGTATTTATATGGTGCTTTTTTCTCTTGCTAATACCTGAGCTAGATGTCTTCAATTTATCCTGGGTAAGGATACATTTGCTGTAGTCATGCTTCTGACTGCGGTGTAGACATAGCCTATGACTCTTATTTCTCAAGGGAAACAGGCAAGTTTTCCTGGCATAAATAGAAAAACCTAATGACTGCATCTACTTTTCTTCATTATTTTCATCATTTTGCTGCTGCTGTTAGGCAACAAGTCAGCATTTAGCCATAAACATCTCTGCCATGTAGAAGATGTATGCTGACTTATAAACATCACACTATATTGCAAGCACACCCACGATTTGTGAGTGGTTTATGGCGGGTTTGGTTTTTTTTTCTTCATGACTGCAGGGTTACTTCTGTGGGAGAGATTACTTACTGGTCTGTGTCCCTGCTTTCTTCTATTTTTACTAATTGGCCCTTGCTTTAGAAGTAAATCAAACTGCAGAGATATGTTTCGGATATGAACAGTCAGGGTTTCTGGTAACAAAAGCTACTGTTAGTGAACTTACGTGCTCAAAAAGAGAGAAACACAGAGTTGTTGTTGTGACAATTTTATTTGATGGAAATTGATGTGAATATGAATTTTACTAAGCAGGAAGAAGGCAACAACTTAACTTGTATAAAATCCCTGTTTGTGGACAAGTTTTCAAAAACTAATGAAAACTTGATCCTTTTTAATTAAGCTGCAACTTGGCAATTAAAAAAAATGGCTTGGAATAAATTGATTAAAAATGTAGAAAGGGCTATTACAGAATTTTTCCTGAATTTAAATCTCGTGATGTATTTGAGTCAAATCATTATGTGCCACATTCACAATTTATACCAGCTGACTTTAAGTGTACTTCATTAGTGTAATGCCAGTGAGAATTTTCCACTTACTGAAAATGTAATGAATTCAGAAAAAGATTTAACAAGCCTTTAATCCACATTAATCTAAACATGAAGAGTCAAAAATAACAACGAATGTTTTTCAGTTGTAATGCAATTGATCATGTTAGTGATCCACATAGCCTAGAATCCCTACATCTTTTTTGAGATCTTAAGGACTGTTAATCACAGGAAATTTATATACAATGTATTCCTTGCAGTGTTTCTGGTAGGAAACTCAAGCCTTACTGTTCATAGGCATCTAGTTAGAACCTAACCATTAGTTACTACAGCACTACTACAATCTATCTTAAAAACAACAACAAATTTATGTAAAATAAATTCTAGTGCTTCAATACATCAGTCCTTAAGATGAGTTTTGCATGATCTTGAATAAACTTGTGCTTTAGAGAGGCAATATGCTTATTTTATGCAATAATAATAGTAAGGGTCTTTTCTGTAAAATGTAAATGGATTCAGAGGTTTTGTTTTATTGTTGTCCCTGTTAATGACATTGTTTGTTCGTGGGATGAGTGAAATACTTCTTAAAATTAAAGTTTGCTTTTAACATTTCTAGAGAAATGGACTCATTCTGATCTCATACTTTTTATACTTGAGTGACTTCAATGCTGCTGTTGTTTTTATGCCATCCAAAGTCATGATCTGGCTCTGGGAAACTAGAGACCTGAAGTTCAAATAATTAGCACTAGTTGATCGTTATTTGGGGATCAGTAATATTTTGGAATAAGATTTTAAATCTTTTTGTTAAATTAATTAAATTTTATTAAAAGCCACAGTGAATACAGTAGTTGATAGTCCTGTTATGTTATGCGTCTGCATCCAGTTTTAAAACCAAGTTTGAAATTACTTTCTATCTGCAACTTTTTTAGCAGTCAGGCTGAGTTGAGCTGGTTGAATAAACCCACAAATGTCACTAAGTAATGATAGCTTACCATAATCGCTAAAAAATCCTAATATTGCTAAAAAGGAAAGTCATGTGCAATGGACACAGAAAGCACAAAAATTAGTGTACTCTTCGAAAAGCTTCCGAGGTTTCTTTGCAGCTCTGACATTACAAATCCATGAATACGTAATCAGTTTTTTTATTAACATAAATCTTTATGTATTATAATGTCAAATGAGTGAAAGATGAGGATTCAACATAAGTTTTAAGCATTTTGTAAAGAGAGTAATTTAAAAAGGGATGATTTGGTGACAGAGAAAGGAATCTCAGTCTGCAGTCTATGCTCCACTAATGACTCTATCTTAGGCAGTATAATAATATAAATATAGTGACAGAAGGAGCCAAATGTGAGATTTTTGTTCCATGAAGGAATATTGAGAGGTTTTGGTTGCTTTCTGTCATAAGCTACGTTAAAATGTTGAAATTTTGAAATTTTAATTATATTTGTAGAATATTCTATTTATTTCCAAATTGTAACAGTCTCAATTATATATATATATACTTTTAAAAGCAATTAGATTTTTAGAGAGTGATTGAACTGGCAAATCACATTGGTCTTGCATTGCCTTAGAAGCACTGCGCAATTACATCTGGACTTCAAGTGCTGCTCCAGAAGAGTGGAGGCCCTCAACCATGCGTGCTGTCCCAATATGCATGTTTTATACACCTTAGAGGATCTAAAATAGCATCAGATGCATATGTTTAGGCAGCTGAATACCATCGTTATAATCATATTTGTAATATATCATTTCTAGTGTTTTGCTTTTGCATCTTGTGGAAAGAATAAATTTTTAAGGTATAAAATTAATTTCATGAAGAACTTAATGAAGTAGAGCATTTGATTATTTAACCAACAGGTGCTTTCACTTAGAACAGTTTGCTATAGGAAATTTTTTTAATATTAACTAGCTCTTTGTAGTGCCTTAGATACTACAAATGACAGACAGCAGCAGCAGATATCAAACAGGTAGGTAGTCTAAATTGCTGGGAACATTAATACAAACAGTTGTCCAAGGAACGAAATTCAGCAACAACAAATCCAGTGAAACTCGTAACTAACTCTTTTCAGAGAGAATTTTTAGCACTGTACAAATGATAATATGCAATGAGCGTATAAGACACATAGATGCTTTATATCATATAGGTAGGAAAATGAGGATGCGTATGAAGAAAACTAACACTGAAATGAAAATTAGGAAAACATTGAAAATGCGATATGTGGAAAAGATCTAACAGAGATCTCCAGCCCTACAAAGAAGTGCAATAAACGTCGAGTTGAACGTTTGCGTGACTTCCATCAACATGCTGTTGGGCTGACAGAGAAAGGGTTACGAACACTTGCCGTAGAAGGTCAATTTTATGCCCTTTGCCTTGGTAATGGTTAAGGAGAAGATACGGAGTCAGACCTAATGGCTGTGAACATACGTTACTGGCAATACGAGAACAGAAGGCAAGTTAAACAAGTCAAAAACTTCTTATGGAGCCAGGAAGCAAGTCAAGCCTACACCACAGTCACAGAGCCCCACAGCCATGCCGTGTGGGCAACAGCCACCTCAAAGGAGCTGTAAACGTAAGCTGAGACCTCAGAAAAATGTTTTCTACTGCCTGGTTTTGTAAGAAAAATCTGGAAAGCCGGCAGATAATCCTCCGTTACTCTGGCAGCCTGCTGCTGTGCCTGGGAGTGATGGCTTCAGGCATGTGCATGTGTGTGGAGTCACCCTTCCGCTGTTCCAAAGGTTTTCCGCCAGCGTTGGCCTCTTGCAAGGCACAGCTAATACATCCACTCCCTGCGGTCCCATGCCAGGTAGTTCATATTGCCTTAACCATGTTGACTCCTGCGATTTGGGTAGTTCATATTGCCTTAACCATGTTGACTCCTGCGATTTGGGTCCAGTTCCCCTCTGTGGTGACTTGCATATGATATGGGGACAAACCAAGACGGTACCAGTAGTTTACCACAGAGAGACATAACATTCATCATCTATGGTAGGTTACACATGTAGATTTATCTATTTAAAGAAGTTTGCCCTGCAGCTTTGAATTTTTTGAAGCATTTTACAAGCCTTCCATGAGGTTACCCTCCGCCTTTTATACTAGAAGAGACTGCCTGGCTGGTGCTATATCATAAGTGATATAACATGTCTTGCTGGAACAAGAACAAAAAGACAAAGGGCAGAAAGGAAGAGTCTATTCAGAGATTAATTCTGATGAGAAAAACCAATGTTTTATCACAAGAAGGAGAAAATCAAGAACTGGTTCTCCAGTACAAGGAAGAAGAATGTTGACAGAAGGTGCATCAGTACAGGCCAAGTTATTTTTCTTAAAATTGCAGATGCTAGTTTCCCCAGTTTTCTTCGCTAAAGCATTAAAATTAGAATCTAGTAAAGGCAGAGAAAGTTAATGTATGGGTATATATAATTGCTGTATTTAATCTTTCACATGGAGAACACAATAGGGAGAATACATTGTGAAAAGATCTTTGTCGAGCATTACTGACAGAAGCTGTAGCAGAGAAAGCCAATAAACTTAACATGCAAATAGTGACTCTCATGAATCAGCCCAGTCTCCTGTTTGTCAGTGTAGGAGAAATACAGTATGGTAGACATAGGAAATCAATGCAACTGCCACACTTTAAATACTCTGAGTTTCTAAAGGTCAGACCAGCCTGGCTATTCTGCATTCACTCACTTCTGTCACAGCCCCATTCTCCCTCTGTGGAGTTTGTCTTAAAAAAAGGACAAAATTCTTTAAGTTTATGTGGGTTTTGTCCCTCCCTCAACTTTTATAATGCTGCTACTCATGGCAGCTCAGGAAATAACTTTTATCAGAAATATGTGATGCAATTTTTATTTTTTTTTTAAGAAATCTCGTACTCAGGGAAATTCTGGGAAAGTATGCCAAAGGGCCACCTTTTTGTTAGGTGTTTGTACAGCTCCTGCTACTGCATCTGTGCATCCCGTGCATCGGGGTCACACAGATATCCAGATATGCACGCTTGATACTATGGCTATATTAATAACAGAAAAGCAAAGCTGAGCTGGCAGTTGAATTTAAGTGGTGATCGCATTAGAGGTCCAACCTAGCAACTCCGCTTAATTTCTGAGGGAAGAACTTGTGTTTGAGTCAGGCCAGGATCAGGCAGCTGGTGAAAGGAGGACTGGGAGTATCTGAATGTTTGTAAAAGTGTGTCCTTGACAAGCGTGAAAAGAGAAATCTTAGAATGGTCAAGGGTATTTAGACAGGAAAATCACTTTGCACTAGAAAAGAGCATAAGAAAGGTGGTGTTAACTTCCATTTCACATATGAGACTCTGATTTCATAATGTAGAATCACAGAAACATTGGCTGGAAGGGACCTATAAAGGTCCAACCATATGCTCAATGCAGGTCTGTTACCAATGGCAGATTAGCTCAGCTGTGGCTTTGTCTAGCAGAGCCTCAAAACCATCTAAGAATGCGGACTTCGACATCTCTCTGTGCAGAAAAATAAACAAAAAAAAAGACCCATAAACCATACTGAAGCCAGGTGCTGAGCTGCTTCCGATTAGTCATTTATTTGTGCAGACCCAAAAGAACACGTACAATTTAAAGTGAGGATTTGGTTATTCTGTTAGTTTTAATTTTCACAGATATGTGGAGATCCATAATATGTTGCTGAAGAGATGCATTATTTTTGACACAACCATGTTTCTTCACTAGCATCTGGGTGATTTCTGCATAGCAGTAGAAGGCATTGTCAATAAGCCATAGGTACAATTTGGACGAGCAGGTGAACGTTTGGTAGAGAGCAACACTTTATGCATTAAAGTCAAAAAAGGCTATATTCATATATTGCTATGGGCTGCACAGAATAGACATCAACGTATAGAAGAGAAATATGAACGCTTCCTCAGCAAATGTGACTTTACTTGTGCCTTTCAGCTGGACAACAGATTCATCTGAAGGAGCCCTGTACTGCAGGGTGTGCGGTGATCCATGTTGGAGTCACTGTCGGATCACTTTCCTCTTTTGCAGTAGTGACGGTTATCTGGGTGGGTGAGTGTGTGCTGTTAGCATAGCACAAAGATTTTAATGATTTATGCTGCTGGGAAAAAGCAAAATGTGTTGTTTTTTCTCCCACCTGGTGCAAAATGTATGCCATATATGAGTACCTCTACAGAAATTCTGGGGTTTTCTGAAGACTTAGGAGGTAAAAATAAACTTTAAAACTGTGGTTTTGGGGGATAGTATAGGAATATGTATGCTGCAATGTCATATAGCAAATGTTTTTCAATCATATGATTACTTTTCTTTTTTTGGCCTGAGATCTTGTTTGTACTTGCTGTTTCTGAATGCTGTGAAATTTTGGTTGTGCAACAAGACAGTTAATTTAAACAACTGTTAATAGTATTTCTACATAGCTCGCTATGGGTTTAAGAGCTACATAATAATTACTAATTTCATGTCCCTCTTACAAGATGCGTGCAATAAGAAGGTGAAGCCATAGTACTTCGGTTATGAGAGTACACCAGAGTATGCTGTCGAAGCAAGTTGATGCCGTTGAGGTTTCCTGATGTAGTACTGGTGTAGTATGTTGTCTTTACATTTCTAAACTAGGAAAAATATTTATTCAGGTATGGATTCTGAAGTTAACTGGAATGGAGACCATCCAGTTTCCGTAAGATTAGAGAGATGCCCAGAGCAGAATGAGACCAAATTGTCACCAGGGAATTCAAATTCAGAACTTGGGGCTTCTCTACCATCACATCCTGCAACTACTTAACAAACCACAGTAATACTTAGTAGCACGCACCCTAACCAATCTTGCTAAGTTTTGGATAATACAATTACCACAGAGTTATTTGTAAGTTTTCTCACATTTCTAAGGCTGTCAGTACTATCAAGCTGATTGCAGGAGGCCAGGAGAATTACTGGGTTTTCGATGCTGTAACAGTAACAAATACCACTTTAAAGAAACAAAACAAAACCAACAACAAAAAAACTTCTTTGGTCCATGGAAGACAGAAAATACTAATTTTGGTTTCTTTAGCATTTTCATGATGTTTGTGAGTATCACAGGATATATAAAAATGTGATTACTCGGCATCCTATTGCCTTGCAATAGTTAAGTGATACTATCCTCAGCCTAAAGATGTAAACTGAGATAGAGAAGCTGCTAGTTTGAACGATATTTGCTTTTTTAGACCCGTGTTTTCAAACATTCAAGTCATATGCATGCTTTGGAATTCCTTTCAGTATTTTTGAAGTTCCCTATTTATAGTCCAAGTTTTCCTCTGGTGCCCCCAAAACTAAGAGAAGTTCTATAAGTGTGAGGGTATTGACACCCTTGACTGCTTTTAGTCTTTAGCTTCCTGACTGTGATTTTAAATTCAGAAGTAGTTTTAAAAATCTATTTTACACAGTTAAAGCTAGTGTCAGTTTTACAGAGTTGCCACTCTAGACTAGTTTGAAAGTTGTCACTTACAGGTGAAGAGATATTCCCAAGTTGCTTCATATTTGTCTTTGGTAAGGGGATTTTATAAAAGTGAGTATCTTGGAGCTATGCTCTGTATTTGCTCCAGGCTGGACTAAAAATCTCACATGAACGGGACTGGATCTGCTTGTGTTTTGTTGGGAGAAAGAACGCGTGGTTTTGCTTAATCTGGTTGTACTTAAGTTCATTAAGTCTAAAGAAAAAAATCTGGCAAATACAGAGTCACGTGTAGTTTTGTTTGTTTATTTGTCTTTTGCCCAAAAATGCCTGTTGCAGAAGTTTATGTCCATCTGCAACTGTCTCAAAATTGGGCTTTCTCTTGTAAAGTGTGTAGAAGTTATGGATCGTCTTCCTTTATTTTTGCTCTTAAGATTTTACAACATTCATTCTGGTTGAATAGCTGAATAGCAAAGCAGAAAGCCATTTATAGCATGTAATTAAGCTCTTTATATGCTGAACGTTTGTCATTAGTATAGGAAAAAATGTTTGCTTCTCTTGTGTAATGTTCTGACAGTAAATACTGTGAATATATTTCTTTCATTGTTACAGGTGGATTTTTAAGAAACCAACATTTTAAACAGAGCTTTGCTTTTCTGCACATAGAAAACAGCTGAAGGAGAATAGAAGAGGCTGTAAAATAGAAGTGATCTCTAATGCAAGGAACATAACAAAAATCACACTTTCGTTGCGCATCTTCACAGAACGCCGTGTGTTACATTTTATGACAATCAGTGCAAATCAAGTACTGCGCACCATGCTGAGCTTGGAACTGGCCTTCAACGTGCAACCCTCAGGACAGAAATACGTGGTATTGGTGGGGATGAAAACTCGTTTGGATGAAAACTATGAAAAGTAGAAAAATAGATCTCCTGACAACAAAATCACACCTGGTGTTAAAGCCTGGTCTCTCATTAAGCAATGATTATTGCCTGCTGTGTGTAAAAATAGCCAACACAAATAGCACAGCTTAGCAGTGCTAATTTAATAGTTGAATGTGCTTATGAGTGTTCAGTGGAGCAGAGCGAATAATCCAGCAGGAGTGGTATACTGAATGATTTTAGTCCCTCTTTTCTACTTATAGAATAACCACAAACAGATCACAATTTCCTTGAGTTCATCTCTTCAAATATTTTTTTATTAATAGCTTTTCCCAGATACAATTTACTGAGTTGATTGATCATGAATATTCTGAATTTAAATGATAGTGCATACTTGTGGTTAATCAGATACGTCCCTTTTTATCATTATTGTTGACTGACTGGGTTGAGTACACAACAGCTCAACCCAGGCATACGCAAAAGGAAGCAAATGTACAATAGCACACAGAAGCTGCTAGTTTGAACTATATTTGCTATATATACTAACGTATATTTCCAAAAACACATTTGTATTTATCTTCAATATAGGCAGAACAGAATCTTCACTGCATGCATTAACTACAGAGTAGAATGGGACTTGTAACTTTGCACTTAATGAAATGTTATATTCTGCTACTGCAGGTGTGTATTTTAGTGGGTAATGTGCATGTCATGTTTCACTCACAGGGTAAGGTGAAATATGACTTATCCATTGGCTTTCCAGTATAGGAAGGAAGAGTCACACCGGAAAGGCATAGAAGACAAAATGTAAGTATTGTATCTTTAAACCGAATATGAAATTCACGCACGGGCTGGTAGCCTGCGTGCCCAATGATGAGTTGCAAGTGAGGGAACAGGATGATGCGGTGCCATCAGGCAGGGCTGCAAGGTGCTGGGATTCACTTCAGGGAGCGGTAAGTCAGCGGGGAACATCGTGCGATTAACGGGGGAACAAGGGTGAGGACCCTGTGCAGGAAAAGAGGCCCGCTGCTAGATTAGGAGGGCCCCGTGCCAGATCACAGTGCATCTATATGGTCCCATTGTCTTTACTTCTTCTGCTTTAACTCCGGGTATGTTGTCCCACTTCCAGGTACGCACGTCATAAAGTTTTATAAAAGCTAACTCATTTGGACTTGGTGAGCAGTTCAGCTTATGCTTCATGATATGTGCTTCATATTATGAATTTGCATAGACTTACAGGGACCCAGTCCCATTTGGGCTTTTGGATGCAATGATAATCAACTGATGTTATAGCCACCAAAAGGCAGCATAGTCTGGGGCTTTTTTTTTTTTTTTCCTAACTGCTTGAGCCAATGGGGAAACATAGAAGGTGCTTTCCTATTCAAAATCCACTGTACCTCAATTACATTTAGCTTGCACATAATTAATTGTAAATTTTATCACTTGTAGCTGCTACTTCTATGCCCAGCTGATGTTCAAGAATCTTTTCCATAATGAGAACGAAATAAAATCATGGATACATCAATGTATTTTTCTTGGTCAAAAGGGGAAATCTCCAAGCTCTTGATCCCTGTTTTACCTGGATTACTTGAAATCTCAAAACAACCATTACTGCATTGAATTTTTGTATGCTGTTGTATGCTCTGACTTCTGCTGGAGAAATAGTGCAAGCAGTTAACAAATGCACTGTTATGTATATGTTATCCTATGGTCATGTTTTCATCTGAGGCCATTGGAAGAAAGTAAAGATGAAATATGAAATGAAAATAATCTTGAAACAGAGCTAGTATTGATTGTCTTATTTAATGTTTTTCCAACTCTTTCTAGCTCTGGAAGTTACTGAGACTTTATCCTTATAAAAGGCAGGAGGCAAATTAACAATAATTGGGAAATAGTTTATTATTTCAAGCATCCTTTTAATATATTATCAGACTTGTTATGATATTTACAAAAACAAATCTGGAGCATCGCTACAGACTTCTGTTTTGGCACATAAGGATTGTTTTTATTCAGCTTTCCAGTCTCTTCCTGAGATCTTTAAGTAGTTATTCAGCTGTAGGAATTCAAGATTTCTTTCAAGAGGCCAGGAAGGGAGAACAGAAGCCAGGAAGCTCATAATACATTGAAAATTGATGGTGCTGATTTTATAGGTGCTAAAGGTGGAAGTTATTGTCCACTTTCATGTAGGGCATAACTCTGCTCCATTTAAACTCTTTGACTTGCTAGGCCAATTGGATGTTGGACGTGATTCTGTGGTGACTTGAATGAGACTTACACCTGTAACTGTGTAATATTTAAATATTCATTTATAAAACTGAGAATATTCATTCTAAATCAAGCTAAACACCTTTTTCTGAGAGCATTTGTTTACTGACAGTGTTCACTTATGCTTTCCTCCACTTGCCTCCCCTTCCTCCTTTAAAAAAAAAAAATAAAATTGTGCAAAAGATTTTTTTTTTTTTCCAGCTAGATGTATTTGTTGATCCAATTTGCTGCGGAGGTAACCGTGTTAGCCCTGCAGGAAGAACATGAGAGGATGCTTCAGCTGGTTTAAAGTTACTCGTGCAGCCCTTTTCCCAAATGTATGAAACCACAACTCTAGCACCTTTTGACACAAGGTAGCATAAGAAAGAGTACCACCGAATGAATGGCTCCTTTTGTCAGGAGAAGTAGGACAAAAATTGAATTTTTATACTGAGAGGTGCTAAGCGGCTTCAGCGTTTAGTGATTCACTGCCAAATACCTGCATTCTATGCTGCCTAATCCCAGGCTGCTTTTATTTGCAGATTTAAGTTTGAATTTAACATTAATTTCATTGCAGACTGAAAGCAAACATTGAAATTGGCCACAAATAGATCTTCAGTTCCAGTTATGGCAAGTGAGTCTTTAAAACATGTCTAAATAGGACCTCCATTAACTGGGGATGCAGTACTTAAACTTTCTCTTGCTTATTTGGACAATTGATAAGGTTTTCAAAAATGTAGATAACAAGGCATAGTACACAGCTGACTCTGCTGTAGTGGAAATGAAATGAAGGAATCTTGAAACTGATCTGTACCAAAGAAGGTACTATTTCACTTAAATAATAATACCCTGAATTAAATAATAATAGCCAGGATTACTGTATGGTTTAAAATATATCCATAACTGTAGGAAAGCCTCTGTCTCAGTGAGCTCAGAGTGATATATTGCATCATCTTTTCTCAGATGTCCTTCACTCATTAATTCCCAGCTGATCTCCTTCACCTGAAGCTGGTGTAAACTTTGGGAGTGAATCGAAAAATCCTCTCTCCGTTCCTATCCACCTTAACTGGAAATGATTAAAAACTTGATTCAGAGGATTCTACAAGACTCGCTCGCTCGTTTATCCCTAAGAGGAAAACTCCTTCTAAGGATGGGTGACGGATGGTATCCTTTATTTCCTGGTTTGGGAAAGACTTTTAGTTTATTTACATAACTTTCCTTTAAAACATAAACACATCTAGAGTTAGGTAGGTGCCTTTAAAAAGGTGAGTGTGTTATAGAAGCAGATATTTGATACAACTGATCCAGCCTGGGTTTACAGCCCATGGGAACCTCCTGTTCCCTTCCTCCCACTAGCACCCCTGTGTTGCACGTGCTACCTCTTCTCCCCTTTTTCCTCCTCAGTCTTCTCCCTTCCTTCTCCACTAACCTCTCCTAAAAGCTCCTCTACTTCACAGGTACCAAATAACTTTAACTTTACTCAGAAAAGTCCCAGTTTATATTTGTCTCAGCTTTCTCTCGGCTCTTCGACCTCACGTTTGCCTTTGAACCTGTTGTGTCTATCAAAGACCAGAAGACACCTGCCTAATCTTCCTAACCGTGTCTGTCTGCCTTATAAAGATTTTTCTTCTATCTTCAAATCTATTGAAGTACTGAATTTATCCATATGAATTTCTATCTTATGCATATACTCTCCTTCTTCAGGAAGCTAACATCGAGGTTAGAGACACATCTTTAAAACATAATTAAACGTATCAAGAGGAAGACAGAGTTATCAAGCCTTTCAGCTTGCTGGGCTGTAGGTAAGATGTGATGTATGACAAACATTAAAACTGGAGATGACGCATAGTTCATTCAGGAAAATTTAAACACTGTAGAATGATGTATACACAAATGACAGTTTTCTGGGACAACTGTGGTGATTTATGAACTTAGTGATTTCTAAAATAAGAAATGAGAACTTTTCATAGAAAGCTGTCTTTACGCCTCTAAATGAGTGACTAGCTGCCAAATGGAATAAACCAGAGGTCTGCTGTCACCACAGGTATGGGTTTACCTGAACTTTTCTTGTAGCGGATGTTTAAAAAACAAAACAAAAAAAATCCCTCAATATTCTCTTAGAGTACCTTATGCCACACTAGTTACTTCATTCCTGTTTAATTTTCCCGATGTAACTGAGAGCTCTTTGGTGAAGTTCTAAAACAGTGCTTCATTATGTTTTCTAATTATGTATGTAGACAGCTGTTGTTAATTTGACTAAAACTGAATTTCAGTATGTGTGGAGGAATAACATTAATAGAAGGAAAATGAACTGGTTTTTAAAAAAATTTATTAAATTTCTAGATTGAATGAAATGAGACTTTTCCTAGATTTAGGGAACAAAAAAAGAAGTGAAGCAATAGAGCTTTGACTATTTTTACTTGATCTGAAATTGCCGGTTCATCCTGCTTCATAGACTTTGAATAATTTGACCTTGAGTGAAAGAGCTTTCATTCTTGATAGAAACTAATTGTATGTGTGGTGTTCAAATCATAGTGTTAAAATGAAATTAGTACTGCACAGGAGGGGATAATACAAGGAAAAACATACTGTCTTAATGGGCTATAAACCTTCTGAGTGAAGCACTATTTTCAAACCAATGAGAGCCGTAAAGTCATCTTTATTATCTATGATTCAAGAATACCCCTGAAAGTTGTAATTTATACCTTAAATAAAAAGACTGTAGAGACTGAAAAACTACATACGCTCTGATGCTGTCAGAAGTCTTCCCCTGGGTCAGCGGCATCAGGCACTGTTCTTGGGTTGCTCGGGAACTGCAAAAGCTTCCTAGAAGAATTACGTAGGGGCACGTGTTCCTTGTGTCATGGCATTTGCCAATAACCTCCTTGTAGTCAGTTGTCCGGTGCAGAAAGATGCTGTAACCTTCTGGGCAATGTGCATGTTGCAGTAACATGATGATAAGCCTTAGAGTCCATGACGCTATGGATTACAGCTGAGCTAAATTAAGTATTTTACCAGATTTTAGTGCCAAGGATTGACATGTGAAGTTTCTAATACGTTCTTTGAAGGAAAGTCAGATTTCATTATATTAATATGAATCTTTGAGTTGTGCTCTTTTTGTCTTAAGAGCACATGTTGTAAATTAATGCGGTTTCCATCTTCCTTTTTTATAGCACGCTTCACTTCCACACTGTACACAGTGATCCGATCTCAGCTTGTTTGCTCTGAAGATAAGGTAAGTTTTGCCAATGACTTTGACAAAGAAAAGCTCTTTGCCCAGTAATTGCTTGTAATATGCAGATATAACTATCTATAATAATACGTGCTGTATTTCAAAAATAGAAGGAACAAGAAATGTAAAGCCATAATATTGAAGAACTCTGGGGCTTCGGTTCTCATTTGCACTACAGCCCCCTTTTATACTGGTCAGCTCTGGGAATGTAAAGCTCTCTTGAAACGGTACAATTATAAACTTGTGTCGCTTCAAGGTTGCTTTACTGCGGCACAGTGTAAAGAAGCCTTTGCATACCAGGGAACTAGCACCGAGGAATAACCGCTGACCCATCCCTTCCCTAGCGTACCTGTCTGTAACTTTTTAGGACGTATTCTTTAAGCTCTGTGCACTTCAGGTAGTTGCACTTCCAGCTGTGGCGATCTCTTAGGAAATGTGATAAAATAGGAAAGTATAAGAAAAATCTGATTTAAATACCTTTTTTTAAATTTGGAAATAGTTTAGGTATTGTTTTCAAACCTTCTTCTTCTGTAAATAGCAATATGATATTGAAGCCTGTGCGTTACAGAAAAAGTGCTGGCTCTACAGCACAGAAGCCCTTGTGATAGCGAGTCTATTCTGTGCTCTTGCATCAGGTTAAGATAGTATTTGCTTACCCAACCACCGTCCTCATCCAGAGGGGCCTGCTGCTATTTCAGTACTTACTGCCTTTTGGATGGGCTTGACTCAAACAGTAGACGGTAACTAAAAAAATGTTGGTTTAAAAGAAAAAAAAAAAAAAAAGGTCTGAGCTGTAGACCACTGCTGTTTCTGCACTGTGACGAAAGGGGACTTCCAAGGATACACGGGAGCGTTACCCGCTCCGGCGGGCGGTAGCATGCCCAGCGCTCCTGCTTCCCAGTCACCGTCACGCTGGAGCACAGTCTGGGTGGAGGACAGCTGCTCCTTGTGACCGAATTGCTGGCTGTGGAAGTGTGTTCCCACCGTGTTTTAGCTCGAGTGGCTATTGTCACGGACAGGGCTCACAGTCGACTGGAAAAAAGCACTAGCTGAGATGTTCAAAAGCAAGTGGCAAGCGTACGTAAACCGAAATTATTGTTTGGTAAACCCCATATATGAGTACAAAGACCTTCACTAGTTTAGGTACAGGAGTAAGAACCTAAACTGACATGTCCTTTTGTGTTTTCCGTCCTCTGTTTTAGAAATACTACCCAGCAGTCTGAAACAGGATAAAGCTTCTACAGCTTCTAAAAACCAAATTTAAATGTGCAGTGTGAAGGTAGCTTTCTAGAAATGTTGAAATATCAGATACGATATCCTGCCCTCTGGAATATTCAAAGACATTTAGAAAGACTACTGCACAAGAATTATACCTGTTGCCACTCCTGTGATATGCATTTAGTGGGGATTTTTTTCCCCCCCTTTAAAATTGTATTTCTGAGTCTACTCGTTAAGTGGAAAAAGTCTTAGTTTTTGTTCAAACAAACTTACTTCCGTCTTCAGAGAAAAACTTGCAAGTGTAAAATAAAACTGGAGGCAAGAAAAATAAAATTCTTGTCTTGGACTTTTGTGTAGTGTGTTTCAGTTTAGGCCAGTCTCAATATCTTGCGTGCCTAAGGCTGGCAATACTGATTAGGCATAGTTCCGAGACTACAGAACACGGAGACGACTGTTTGTCTTGGCTCCTTCCCCTTATCTTACTTTATTGCAGAGAGAGAGGGTGAAATGATAACAAAATTATTTCCTGCAAAGCGGCTCTGGCACACACATCGCCTCTGCAGAGTTTCTGATCCCAGGGCGGTGGATTTCTGGGAAGCCCGGGATGCCAGGGCCGCCTCGCTGGCAGCACGTCACGCACTCGCCCCCGTGTCAGTTCAGCTCTGCTTGCGTTCTTCCCTTCCTCGGCACCCCACAGGGAGAAATCTGGTGAGACGGCTAGCCCAGGGAAATAGGAGTCGTTTTCCCTTGTAAGTTTAGCGAAGGAGGATATCTGCTCACCACTGAATTAAACGGATGCCCTTTTTTATGCAGGTAACACCTATTTGTTGTCTGAGAGTAGGACAGCACACAACATAAGGAAAGAGCTGGTGGCATGAAATTAAGATATCCACATCCACTTACACTCATTTTTTTAATAAATAAAGCAAATTAGGATCCTCTTCCTACTTCTCTGTAGTGAAATTCTGATGTTGCAAATGTATTTAAGAACTTGGAGTAAGTGTTACTTATCAAGAAAGCCCTGATCCTGCAAACTTCTCATGAATGAGTAATCACTTGATTCTCTTCAGTTCTTTGGAGATCCTTCAGACTGAGTAAAGAGGGCTGGACTGGTCTTAAAAAATGTATTATCTCTTCCATTTACATTCCTATTTCTTTGGCTTTTCTAGCTGAGGGGAGTTGTTCAGAGATTTTGATTAAAACTGTAAAATATATAATATTAATACACAATTTCTAACAGGAAAAATGTTGCTAACGTACAAACCGTACCGGTTCACACCTCTGGATCCTCGTTTCTAATTTATTTCTTGTCAACAGCACAAAATGTATTTGGCATCTTTGTTTAATGTTTAAACATCTGAAACTGCTGCTGTGGCTTTTTCCAACAGGCACTGGAGTTACGCTCCACTGAAATTAAAGGAATTTCATTTGCTTATATCTTTGGCAACTGGACAAGAGAGCTGATAAGAGAAAGTCTTTGCCAATTGTATAATAGCTTAGTAGTAATACAGGATAGTGTAGGTGAGGTACATCTGCAAATCAGCAAATGATTGAATGAAGTATATCTGCCTGCATTTAAATAAACCCAAAACAATGGTTTTTGGGTTGTTTGGTTTGGTTTTTTTTTTAATTCACAGAATTATACAGGATCTTTTGGACAAAAGAAGGCAATTTCATTTCTGTATTTTAATTGTCAATTTCTAGTTGAAGGAATGCTTGTTAGAAGTGACTAATAACTATACAAGAGAAACATGGCAACTTTAAATGATACTTTGCTTTTTCAGTATTTTAGTTGTTATTCTTCTAAAAGCACGGATTGTTTTATAATTTACAGATGCAAAAACATCACTGTTAGTAACCAAATCATCAACACCAAATGTCACATTTTGAAAAGCCAGAAAAATAATGCAGTCATTGCTTCAAAACAAAGGTTTTCTTAACTTTCACAATGCTGTAAACTGTCATTAACTCCAATGGGATCTCAGTATATTTTTTGTTGTTGTTGTTACTTTGTGTTTCAGAGTATCTGAAGTGAATTGCGATCAGTGTTCACACTGAGAGGAAAGTTGGCTAGAAATGAAGATGTGACTGAAGTGCAGTGTTTTCAAACAAAGGTGCGTTTTTTTCCATGGAAGATGGTGGAAGTATGTCTTATTTAATTACATGTAAGAAAATTTTTTTCACTTTTTCATCAGATAAGGACTACTATAAAATCATTTAGGGGCTTGAAAAATAAGATTGTCACTTTATATAAAATATCTTTTAAGAATCATTAGAAAAAAAAGCGGTTCTATTCCTTTAAAAACAAATGAACTACAAATAATGGGTTTGATGTAAATTGACAAATTACTTCAGCTGATCTGAGCATGAATGTTGGTGTGGGCAAACAGCTCGGCTGTATAGAAATGAAAACGTGCATATTTTCAATTTAAAATGAGATCTAGAGAATATAGGTACCCTCCAGACTGCAACGCACAAGATGAAATTTGAAACATATTTATGGAAAAATGCAAATATTTTGCACGTGAATTATAATGTGGCTGTAACTCTATTGTTTACAGCTGCAATTCAAGATACACGATATATGCAAAGTGAAAACAGTTGTGAGTGCATGGGAAATTTTTCTTAATTCTGCAAAGTATTAGATAGATACTGACGGTCAGCAAAGCAAGCCCTTGAGTTTCTAATCCACGTCTAGTGCCATGAGTTCCGGTCAGGTTCCACCCATCTGTTTTACCTTGAGCAAGGGCCACGCAAAACGTCACTTTCAATAGTGAAGTCTAAAGATTTCCATTGCACAGCATGATCCCAAGGGTAATAAAATGAAACACAAAAAGGATGACCATTTTGATGTTGACTATTGGAGAAAATATTAGGAGGATTAAAACAGTTGTATTTGGTGAAATTACTTAAAGCTGGAATTGACGTAACAGAGAATTCAAGCCCTGTTAATTTATTCAGCTAATTCTGAATGAATTAAAACCTAAAGATAGCACTTTCTGCAAGACCCACACACAACAATGCACAAACTAAGAGGTTTTTCTCTTTTTAGTTTAAGCAATGGTCTTAGCTAGAAACCTTAAAAAGAACAGCTCTACACTTCTAACACCGTATTTTGATTTTTGCGATGATTTGAGGGTGATCTAACATCTAAATTGGCTTCACACTTTTCTACAGGCAACCTGTGACAAAAAAGGAAACTGAGGAGATAGGAGGGTTGTCTAAATGATGCGAGGAAAAGCAGTGGGATATCCAAATGAACCAGTTACCGGTGTCAATAATCAGAGCAGTAGTATTTATAACTGGCGTAATGTTAACGCTGTTTCAGAGTGTAACTCGCCACATATTTTGCTTCTTTTCTAAAAGGAACAGAAAATCCTTACCAGTATTAATTTGTAGTACGTTATGAACTTTTAGACAGGAAAACACGTCCAAAAGTTTGTGAGAGTCCTCAAAAGGGAAGTATTCATGACAGTTCCAAATTTTTTTTTTTTAATAATTCCGTTATGTAAAAGTGAGAGATTGCTGGAAACAACGTTTTTCCTTAAAAAGGAAAAAGTGTAGTCACTTTCCCTTGCAGATGGGAGGTATCAGGGAAGCAGCCTTAACCATGGAAAGGGAATGGTTTTGCTGCAAGGGGTAACATAAATCAGATGCGTCTTCAAAATTAATTCCACTACAATATTTTGCCACTAGTTTCAGAATCTAGGAAAAATAACCCATGAAGAAATGAAAACGTGGTTGTTTTCTACCTTAGGGATATAGAATGGATTAAATTAATTTAATCAGATTAATCTGCTGCTTAAGTGGAAAACATTTCCTTGGTGGAGTAAACAGAGAGGGAGGCTAAACTTCTGAAACTCTGTTAAGTCCAAGTTAAGCTACCTCAAATAAGTTTCCCTTTGATTCCTTGAGAAAGAACAACACACACACACACACAGAGAGCATAGAATATTAGCCATTCTCCATGACCACAGAGAGGAAGGGATTTTTCGTAATTGTACAGAGCTGTTACCCTTTCACATCTTTTTGTCTCCAGATTCAGTATGTATTCAGTTATACAATTTACTTTTTTCAATATCACAGTCGCATCAACTGTTGACTGTCCTTCTCTCCAGTAGAGACATGCAAGATGGTGACAAATGTCAATATTTACCTTCACTTAAGGTTTTTCAGACAGGAGAAAATGCTATCAGAATGCTTGTTATGCCTATTCATAAAATCAGTACTTTTTCATGAAAGCAGAAGGGAAAAAATGTGAATATAACAACAAAGACATGTTCGTTATGTACCGAATCTTCCTCTCTGCAAAACTGACTTCTTATTTCTGAAGCTGAAACATCATCTAGAATAAGAGCCTCATATTGGTTGTAATTTTTGTGTGTAATTTGAATTTAAAGTTTCACGTTGTTTTAGTTTTAATGAGAAACAAATGACAAAACAAGTTTTGTGCTCACACATACACAAAAGATTTTATCTCTGAAAGCAGAATTAAGGTGATTTTCATTCTCTTACCCACTTTATAAGTTTAGTTTGTTTATATATTTGATTTTGCCTGCTTGAAATCATCTCCGAAAGAAACTTACTGTCTTCTGTCTTCACTGTTAAATCTGGCACAGGGTATGGAATCAGTGCTGGAAAAGATTATTTCTTGCAGAAATAATGAAGCAATAGGAACATTGCTCCTTTTTTTTTTTTTTTTTTTCCTCTTTTAAAGTGGATTTGAATACATCCAGTGGTTTGAAAATATCATATGCTGAAGTCTCCATGAAAAATCCCATGAGGAAATAGATGCTTATTCTTGGATTTATTTGAAAATACCAGCTCAAGTTCATAAATTTGATCTATGGATAAGAAATTACATCAAATGTGGAGTAATTTCATTCAGGACAGCAGGGACTGTCCACATCTAACCCACCGCAGGCAACAGGAGATACAAAAGAGGAAAGACAGATAGTGATTCAAGCTTATCATTTAGGAGTAAGTTAGAAGCATTTTTGAAACATTTCTATAAGAACCTTTTTACGTGTAATATTTCTCAATAGATTAGTCACTGTGACTGTGGTCATAGTCCCACTCCTATTATTGTTTTAGTCCATTATTTAATTTTTCTTTCCTCTTTTATTGCTTCTCCTTTTCTCTTAACAAGTTTCTCTTGGGCTTCACTTTTTTAGTGAGGGTTCATTTATGTTCGGAAGAGTTCTATTGCGTTACAAAATTTGTTTACAGAATAATCACAGAATAATAAGCATTGCCACTGCGGGAATGTGCATCTCAGTAAGAGCTCATCTATTCTTCTGCCCAAAGTGCCTTGACATGGGGACAAGTTTTTGTACTGCGAAACCACAGTTATTGACCCGCTCTGAGTGACTCAAACTTGCTGCCTTGTGAACCCTCGGCACTGTCAGAGCATCATTCTTCTAAACTACATGACTTGTATGTGATAGTGTTGGCCTGTGGTATTGGTAATACTAATTAAATAACATTCTGATAACCTTTCCAAATGGGTTCATTTTGATTCAAGAGAAAATAGCACTGTTGAAGAAACAGTGTTGGCTGATGCTTTTCTGACTGAGCAACACGGATCATCCAAATTCACTGCTTATCATACTTTCCTCTTAAATTCCAAGTTATTTTTGCATTTTTTATTTAAATTCTTGAAGTAAATTTATATTTAAAAAAATACTGCTGGAAAAAGCCTGAAAACTCATCTACATATTTCCAGAGTGTAAAAAACCCAGAAGCAGATGTTGCAAGCTCCCACTTTTATTTATGAAAACTTAAAAAATAGCTAAGGAGCGTGTAGAACTTTTGGAAGTGTGACTAAAGACTTGTGATGTTGGCAATACTGAACACAGTCCTAGAAAAGCTCTGAAATGGTTACTCAGAATGATACGTAAGTAAGGATTAAGAATTGAAAGACTGAGGTGGAGTGATGAAGACGACATCTTGTCAGAATCTACTGGTGTCACCGTGGTTTTGTGAGGAAGCAAGCCTTGCAAGTGTCCGAAGCTGATAAGGCAATCTTGTAAATGTGCTTTAAAGAAATGAAGAATCATAACACGTAAAAGGTGTTTGACTTTGCCTCAGAACAAGCTGGCATTTTGATCCTTCACAGTCTTCCTTGTTGGTATCATATCGGTTAAGGATATTTTGGGACAAGAAAGATCCTTAACACCTCTCTTCCCTCTCAGCATGATATGAAGAAGTCAGAGCTAACAACAAATTTGGTGGCTTTATGGCAGGCTCTAGCTGTAACATGTAAAATATGTGACGTAATTTTCTATATATCTCCTAAGCATATGTGTTTTCTCATTTCTCTCTTGGCAACTGCTAACGTAATTATGAGCCACGGCATAAGGAATATAATCTTCTTGCGGTCAATGCAAATGTGCATTTGAGTGACTAAATGCCTTAATTGGGTATGGAGTACCCTGCCTTCATTTGGCTTCTGTGTCTGATCTGACCCAAGGTGCAGAAAGGCGGATGAGCCTCATTCCGTTCCTCATTGCCGCCCAATACTGGCGGGAGGCCTTTGGCAATAGAGGTCTGAGCGCATGTTTGACCTCACTGTGTTGACAGCAAGGGTCGTGGCTTTACTGTGAATCAACCTAGTTACACAGGTACCATGTTCATCTATGTAAAGCAGGAAGGAAAGCACAATTGCTTTCCAGTGTTCTGCACAGAATAATAAATGCAGATTTAAATAGACAAAAATGCAACCAATGTGTTTATGAAAATACTGAAACTGGCCTGATTAGTATTTAGAAGGTTAAAAATTATTTAGGTTCTGTTTAATCAGAAATATATTTACCAATTTCTTTGCAAAGCAATATGCATAATCTAAATATTACAATCAGAATATTCTGTCATTCTTGTCAATTTGCTGGATTCTCTCATGTTGCTGATGAACAGTGACAAAAACAAACCACAGTTTCCTTAGAGACTCTTGGTACATTTGAGCTTTTGCCTGCTTGAAAGAACTAGGAAAATAAACCGTGTGAATCATCTTCTAAACCTGGTCATTTTGTCCCACAATCAATGTCTGTATTCTAACAGGCAAATGAGATTCCTTGAGTTGCTGCCGATGGCGGTTGGCTGAGATGCACTGGGAAGGAAAGTTGTAGGCACAAGACTTCAATTTTAACAATGTACCCTGACTCCATTGAACATAGAATCATAGAATGGCCTGGGTTGGAAGGGACCTTAAAGATCACCTAGTTCCAACCCCCCTGCCATGGGCAGGGACACCCTCCACTAGACCACGTTGCCCAAAGCCCCATCCAACCTGGCCTTGAACACTTCCAGGGATGGGGCATCCACAACCTCTCTGGGCAACCTGTTCCAGTGCCTCACCACCCTCACGGTAAAGAATTTCTTTCTAACATCTAATCTAAATCGACCCTCCTTCAGCTTAAACCCATTACCCCTTGTCCTGTCACTACACCCCCTGATAAACAGTCTCTCTCCAGCTTTCCTGTAGGCCCCTACATGAAGCATATCCCTGGTTATCATTACCTTTACAGCCAGTTCCTGGATAAAGGATGCCCAACTTTATGGCCACATTTCAGAATACCAGAATCCCTTATTTCCCTTAGGGGAGATGTAGAGCAAAGAATTAGGAGACCTACTTCTGTGGTTCTCAGAGCCCCCAAACCATGTGCTGCCTTGGGACAGCCCTGGGCCAGCACCCCGGGTTTGTATTTAAGTATGTGGGTCAGCCTTGATTACCTGGTTGCTCACAGCCGCATCCTCTAAAGTTGTGGCGGCGTTCACAAAGCTTGTCAAGCAGCCCCTGCTTTTTCTGGTACTACAGAAAAGCTGGGAGTCCTGATGGCCCGCTGCAGCTTGGTTTCCCAAGAAAATTCTGTTGCGGTACTACTACTTCAGATAGTGCCAGCACAGTCCTACGCCTGGGACCTACTGAAGATGAGTTGTGGAGCTTTGCAAGCTGACTACGTTCACCTCCACTTTAGTCAAGGTATACCAGTTGTCTCTCTGTGTAACTACCTTTTCACTTCAGGTCCTGTTAAGGGGATGGACATTGCAGTAATAGTGACTCGCTTTGAACTGGGACTGCCTAGCTGTGTCATTTGCTTAAGGCAGCCAACTCCTACACCTGACAAAGTTTTTCTGTTGCAGTCAAACGGAACAGGGAAATAAGCACCCAAACAGTATGGCAGCAGTCAGCAGTAAATACAACAAACTCTGCTTTAGCATACAGAGGTTAGTACAGTTCAGTACTACTACTCTTCCGAGAAATATAGTAGAAGAGTAAGTGCAGACCAGCGCAGTTTGTAGCTTGTCACCTGGCTGCATTGTTTGTGAAATGCCACAGGCACTAAGAAGCGCGGGAGGGACATTGCAGGAGCATGAAGGAGAGGCAGAAGAAACAGAGGACCTGATAACTGGAAACAGAAGAGCCTGGCAACAGCAGATAAGCAGATGCTTGTTAGTTAATCTATGAAGAAGTATCATGAGACAGGTATTAGGGCTGGCACGCTACAGAATTTATGCGATATGTCGTTTTTTGTTTTGCTTCTAATTCCTCTTTGGATCTTAGAGGCTACATTTACACGGAGGCAGAGACCTGCCCGTTGGTACGGGAATGCGCTGACTTTTGTGCACTCACGCTATGAAGCTTACAGACTTCCTTCAAAGCTTGTGGGCTCTGTCATATCTGCAAATAACAGAAGGCACAAATGTTCTTTTTTGGATGCAGAGGTACCTACTAAGCCACATCTTTTCAGTCAAAACCATGGTCCTTGTTGAACGGATCTAAAGGAAGAAATTACACTCATTTCTGGAAATCTGACTTTTTGTAGGAGAGGTGCAATGTGGGCAGAAATAGAATTGCCTGTGCCATATATCTGGAATATAATGTACCACCTCTGTTTAAAAAAATGTTCTCTTACAAAGTCTGTTGTCCCTTAATAAATATAAATAGTGATAGCAATAAAAAGCTTGATGTAATTACACTTGATCCTGTTCAAAACTTCTTTCTGTTGACAGAAACATGAAAGACTTGGTAGCTACAAGAATGCAGGCGTTTAGTAGAGAAAGATTCTTCCAAAAGCATTGCAAAGGGGGAGAAATAAGCAAATAGAAAGGAAGACACATTATGGATTTCAACCACAGAAGTCAACATTGGAGTATTCAGCCCTGGGAAAGTCAAAGAAGGGGGAATCTCCTGTGAATTTAAGAACACTGTGGTTACGCTGGAGTTTGTATCTTGTGGCATTCAAGTAATCCAGTTAGAAACTGTGTTTTCCATGCTTAGCAAAAAACATAAGAAAAATAAAAAGTTTTGCTTTGTGTTTTGTAATGTTGAAAGCATTAAGATCCGTAAACAATAGCATGGTTTAATCAAGTTTTACAATTAACTCCTAGAATTATTCCAAAAGTTCCTAGTGTTCTGGCAATGTTTCCCCTTTCTCATCAGCACCCTCAATCCTCACGACGTTCTCTCCAGCCTCATCCGATGCACAGAGGAATGGATGCAGAGATCACCATTTCTCTGATCACAGTTCTTCACTGGTGAAACTACTTTTTAGTATGAACTTTTGGGTAAATGAATACCTAGTTTCAGCTATAACCTTTTGATATCACCAGGAGTCATTCCACTAAAGTAACTCTAGGATGGTATCTTTTAAACTTCTTATAAACTTGAAAGCATCTGTATTTTTGCCTTTTGTGGTTTTATTGCAAAGCCAAAGGTATATGATGGTTTATGTTTCATGTAGAACACATTTGATTCACATATAGCTGGATGTTAAAAAAATCTGTGTTGTAAGGTTAACAGCACTGTTTTTCAATTTAGATACACTCTCATTTGTTCAGTTTTCTTCATCATGCAGCATCTCCAGTGAGCATGTCTTCTGGTGCCTTCTCAGATGCTTTGGTCAGAGGCATTTGCAAACTTTGTCAGCACCTTTTTTAAGAGCACTGATCTTAAAGAAATGTCATTTCATTGTTAAAGTGCTTACAACAAGTAGACAGTCCAGCATGTTTATTATAGTCCTTTCTTTTTTTTTTTTTTTTTTAAGTTTACATTTATAAGTAAGGAATTGGTGTGTTGGGAAACTTTGCCTTGCAGCATTTCCTGGTACACAGTATCAATGCTTGACAGAAATCAGTTCTGATTTTTTTTCCTCAAAGTTCCAACAGTCCATATAAAATGCTTTTCAGACTTATCCGTCTTAAGGTTGCACATCAATTTCTTGGTCACATGATTTGCTATTTGACATTAACATGTAAAACACTTATATGTTTGCTAGCGTAAACTTCCCAAAAGAATTGTCTGAGTCTACCAAAACAAACATATTACGGAGAAAAAAAGTTTAAAAAAAAAAAAAAGTTATGTATTTCCAGTAGAGAGAGGGGTTTTTTCCCTATTAGCATTTGTTCTATTATATCTCTGGTCTGAAGCAGGTGTTCTGAGAGGGTCTGTTCTCTAAATGAGGATAGTGGTTATTCATCAGCCCAACCATAGCTTTACTTTTGCTCTGAACAATGCAGTTAAATGCTTCTTAAATGTTTTCATTAAGACAATCATTTAAATATTATTGTTAACAATTGGTGATTGCTTTATATCCTAAAAACTATCTTGCTTGACATTCCTTTTTTAAAAGTATTGAATATGAGAAGATGATTTTGAACATGACCGAGAACTTGTATTTTATAGACAGGGTCAGAATAAGTTTACTTTTCTGTTAACTGTGGGATAGTTGCTTGGCTCGAAACAATATTAAAAAAATGCAATATTAAGGTATAGGAACAATTCTCTCAGAGAGAGCTTCTTTCTAAATCAGATGAGCTTAGCATGTGTATTCCTTTAATATAAAATGGAAAATACTTGAAAACTTCATTATCCAAAATACACAGAGAAGTTTTGGATGCCTTCTTTGCATCTAGTCCTTATATCTATGTCACTGCATCCTAGAACTCCTTTCTTCCCAAATAAGCTTTCCAACATCTGAACAAAGAAGCAAATGCCTTCCCTCTCATCTTTCTTCTTGCCCCTACTGTTTTTAATAATGTATGTCTGACATGCTAACAATCAGGCACATGCTCATTCATTGTTGTCTCATCTCAGCTGCCTGATAATGGCTTAAGAGGGATGATGAGTGGAATTGCACATCAAGGATTGCTTTTGTTGGTGGAGGAACCAGGAGTGCGTTTCCAATTTGCAGTTTGGCTCTGGGGCTTCAGAAGCACCACGTATGTTTGATACCCACTTGGTTGCTTGCCACCAAACTTGGGGATCAATCACTATGTCGTGAGAGGATCTATAAAAAAAAAAAAGCCAGGAAAAGAAAAAAGCAGGAAAAACCTCTGACTTTTATTTTGAAAACAGTAGGACATCTCACAGATTGAGAACTTGTCTATTGCAAACATGTGGAGGAGCAAGTGTGTGTGCATGTGAGTGAGAGGGAACATATGTATGTCTGTATTTCTCTTTCATAATATCTCAAAGACAAAATAATTCATAATTTGATTGCACTGACTTTTTTTGAGTTATACCAAGGATTATACTGAGCCGTTCTTAGACAACCATTTCCATGTTACTTCAGGACTCCTTGTGGCAAATCTGCATTCTTGTTAATCACTTGCAGTCAATCAGATTTTAATTTTGTCTTTGTCTTCAGCCCTGCAAAGTTTGGGCCTGGAATCCCTTTGCTTCAAGGATCAAAGAGTGTTTTCCCTGTATATGTCAGGCACACTTATGGAATGCTCTTGTATGTTTATTTAGCTCAATAATTATTCCATATTAACACAAGCAGACTGATTCAGGAATGTTTTTCAGAATAGCCTTTTTGAAATTGTGCTTTGTTGGAATTATGGCACCTCCGATTCTTTTATTTTCCTTTTGAAATACATTGTAGGAATTCACCACAAAATCCATGTAAACCCTATTCAGGGATGAATGGCTTATTCTGCTTCTTATCCTGTTAATCAATATTGTTAACTAGCTGTGATGGACATAATTAATGGAATGACCCTAGCCCCCCTTAATTAAAGATAATTGCCTTGTTCAGTCACATTCACTCTCCAAAATATTGGTGCGTGAGCATAAATGTCATAATTTATTTTAGACTCTGCCATGGTCATTACATATTCTGTTTTCTTGTTAGCAACTAATTTTAATTCTAGCTCACCCAGCAAAGTTGAAAGCCGTAAAATGCCCCCCTTACCCCTCTGAGCTGGATGGCTGCATAACACGTTACTATATTGCACACTTACAGTCAGGAGGCGTTGATGAGGATAAAACCAGAATTCCACTACTTCCTGGGCTCTGATGCTGGCTTGAATCCATTGCCCAACAGCTTGGTAAGATGCTGCCTGATGAGATACGTGTCTCGGCTTGAAGTTAAATGGTGCTGATATCAGAATAAACCTCCTGGATTTTGGTATGCGTTTCATGTATCCTTTTATCAGCTTTATTATTTGTTATGCTTTTGCTGAGCTTCCTTGAATAAGAACAAAAGGGTACACTTATTATGCAGCAATTTCATGAAAGCTATTTAAAATAATATTTGAGGAGGAAAAAACAAATCAAAATGAATAAAAGCCTAGGAAACACATGATGAAACAGAATGAATATCAGAGCTATTAAATTAATAAGCTTGCAAAGCATTATTTATGGTATCTCAATGAAAGTTTAGAAATTGATACTGACTTTCCAAAATTAATTGAGCACCTTTGTTGTATTTCAGGAATACATATTCAAACTCACTGTACCCGTTCCTTGTGGGGAAAATTGTTCCATCTGCCAAAAAGCTCAGGAGTTTCATCTGATTTTTATCTTCTCAAGGTAAACAGTTGAGGTATTGACTCAGTATGGCATTCATTCAGCGAATCTGTATAGTCTGAGATTGCCTGTGGATGGTTGTCCTTGTTTTCCTCAAGTTGTCCATTAAAAGAGTGTTTGAAGCTGTGCAGAAGCAGTAGCCTGAAACAGAGATCTGGCAGCTCCACAGCCCCACAAGCTGTCCTGTCAGGGAGGTTTACTTCTGGGTCCGCCCTTCCCTAACAAGCACGTCAGCCGTTCATGAAACGGCAGAAACGCAGACGAAGGATTTGGCGTTAAGGACTGATGCGCCCAGGAAGACTATGGGCTCAGCTCAGACGTCCAGCCAGCTTGAAGCCCAGCAGTACGTTCTGGTGTAGCATCTCACGTGCTTGGGGCTGGAGGACGTCCCTCAGCCATGTCCCCCGTTCTGGGTTGCCTGCAGAGAAGCGCAGGGTCAGGCTCAGCTGCGCCCTACAGCGCTGCTACAGGCAGACCAGTTGGTAGGACTGGAGGGGCAGAGGACTGACTGAATGGTCACGGGACCTCCCAGTACAGGTTTCTTTGGATATTACCTAGTGCATATTTGGATATCAGAAGGAGACGCAAGGGTTCAGTTCTCTGAAAAACGGGTGTCAACAGACCAGAGCTGTCTCCTCAGAATTAGCTGGCTGCTTCCTGATGACTTTGAGTTGTAACGAGTGGATGAAACTCTAGTCCTTTTTGCTACAGCTGTGAAATCTCCCTGACTACCCTCATTTCACCACTAAAAGTAGATTTGTTAATTTTTCCAGGACAGATGATTTCTGTATGACACTAGCTTGCCCCAGACTTACTAAATTGGCTATTTCTGTTATAGCTTCTCATGCAAGAATGACAGCTGAGGTGACCAACCAAAAAGTGACCAGGGAAGATGCAGGAGTACTGACAGAAAGAATGCCTTACCTGTTGTTGTTTGTTCATTATTCCTTTTCTCTTCCCTCTTTTTCGCTTCTCCTTTGCTCTGAATGAGTTTCTCCTGGACTTTCTTTTCTTCAACAAGGGCTCCATAATTTTCTTTTTCAGAACAATTCTACTATGTTACAAAATTTGTCTAAATCATGCTTTCCAAGTCCCTAGCAGCTGCATCTCAAATCTTACAGTAACATAAAAATCCCATGCGTAGTATGCTATAGCCTAGGTCCTTATTTTGTAGCGTTTAACTACTAATGGGATTGTAGCTTAATTTTTGCATTGTTTTTTCCTAAGGCAGCTGGGTGCTGAGGTGGAGGAGGGAGCTTGGCGTGTGCATAGCACACTGGAAGGATTGATTGCGCGTGTGGACGTGCGCAAGCTGGTCATATCGCGCGTAAGCCGGAGCCAGCACCCACAGCGAGTGCGCTAGTGTCTGCACGCTCTTCTTGGCCTCCTGGTGGCTGTTGAAAGAATTGACAGGATTTCCAGACTGCTGAGGTGCTCAGCCCAGCAACCTACCTGGCTCTGTTTCAGAAGCCTTACACAGGGGCTTTGCAAAACTGGTGCGATTATGTACAGAAACAGGCTCCCCAAATGTGATCTTTAAACAACATATTGGTTGAGAGCTCATGATTTCCAGAAAACATTCAAGGATATGTAAAAGAAACAATAGAGTGAATTGAATAATAGCAGAGGAACAGCCAGTTCCATATTTAATCTTTCTTGCAAATCTACTTCTGCAAGTATTTGCAATTCTGCCAATAGCTACAAATGTTATTTGCTAGCGCAAGGCATCACTTTGCAGAAAGCAGTAAAAATCTCTTCTGCATCAAGCTGGTTTTCCCCTCATTGCCCCTCTTAGAACAGTGATAGCTTAGCTACAAATACTGTTGTTTCCAACCAAAAAATTCAAAGCTTTATCTCTTTGATTGGTAGTCATCACCTGAAATGTGATATTCACTACTCAGGGAGTTGTACCATCTCCTCAAGTCCTCCACTGCTTTAATGGAGAACCTTGCAGAACCCTGCTACAGATAGCTATCAAAGCTTTTGTCTTTATTTCTTTGTTCTAAGACATAAGACATTATCAAAGCAGTATCTTTCCCTTTTAATATTGTCTATGCTAGGTTTTTTGGTTTTTTTCCTCTCTCTGAAATGTTCCTAACTTGAGCTTCTATGGTTAACTAGTGTTTTAACTGCTTAGGGTTGTTCTCAGTCAGGATGAAAGACCTAGGAATGGTTTGGACCAAAAGAGGCAGAGAATGGATTTTTAAGAATCCAGCTTCTACCTGCACACTAGCAAAAAGCTAGTGTTTGTGGTTTTGTTTCTCCCTCGTTTCTTGTCTGCACCTTGCTTATCTTATTGGGTTGATACTAAGGACTTTACGGCTGAGGACTGTATTCTCATAGATCACAACTCCAAAGGACATTGTTCTTGGCTGGTATCTCCAGGCACTGCTATAATGAAAAAAAAAAAAAAAAAAAAAAAGGTAATTGTATATGCTGTTTATATTCATGTTTGTACCTGTAGGGATGTGTTGATGGGAGGTGTGGGGAAACGATAAAAATGTTATGAAAGGCAGTTATTCCTTTCTGTGAAACAAGGAAAACTGACGGCACCAATTTAATTCCTGGGAGCACAGTGAAAAGGACTAGGACTATATAAAGGTAGCACAAGAAGGAATTGAAAAATAATAATGGAAAAATCTATATCTAAAGCACTGACAGGAATATATTTATGCATGAAGAGTATTCCGTGATTGATCTACAATAAAACCAAGTGAGACACAGAAACAACACATAGATGTTTGTATTGCTCTACAACCTCTGCTGGAGATAAATATGAAATATAGTCATATTTCATAGGAGACCTATTTTAAGCCTTCCTCATTCCAACATGCCCTTAACTTTTGTAGTGGATTTGTAACCACTTCCTTGCTTCTGATGGAGTCACGTTCCTCTTTTGGACCCATTAAATACTTTTGGAGAATAAGTTTTGTCTTCAACATTGAAATCATTACCTTAAACTACAGAGGCTACAATTCTCAGAATACATGTTGAGAGACAACAGCCATGATTTCTCTGTCACCTCTCTTTCCTGCCCTGTTTTATGTTACACGACGAAAACCCCCTGTCACATTGTCACTATACTCATTTTTCCATTAACCACAAAGTAGAAAAATGTCCAGTGAATTACATTTGCATGGTCTTTCACTGGGGTCATTTTTGTTCAGATATGGAAAAAATGCATGGAGAACTCAATTTTTCTCCTCTCCTATTTGTTAAAAGAGGAAAGCAAACTAAGTTTCAGTAGATTCTTCTTTTCTAAATTTCAGGAGTACTGGGACGTGGTGAGGATTTAAATATTCTCATTATTAATCTTCTTTTATTTGAATGTACACAAGATATAATGCATTGGAAGATATATTAAGCAAAACCAAAGGGCTTCTGAAATACAGACACTGACAGTCAAAGCCACCAACATGTCTCCTGAGCCTGAAACACCAAGGTCCTGGCCTCAAATTTAACATCCCATGCTTTGAACTGAACATCATATGCTTCTTTAGGAAAAACTTTAAATATTAAATTTCTTGGTAAAGACCTGCACTAAGTATTCTTTAGTTAGAGTTTTTCCAAGCAGATACAAAAAGAAGATACTTCACTTTTTACCAGAAATTTATTTGCACATATTCATTTCCTAAATCGGATTATCTGTTCAGGCTAAGGTGGATCTGGTCCAGAAAGAAGACACACCGGTCAAAGATAGCTTTGTATCTCTTAATGTTCAGGGCCTCACAGTATTTTCAGTGGGAAGAAATTAGGCTAGTTTCTCAGCAAGTGGAAGGGAGAGGAGTCCACAGATCAGGAAAAAGAACTTTCTATCCCATCTTTCTTTGATATCTGAAATCAGATTGGTAGTACTACTATTTTCTTTTTCATTTCAAAGCCTATAAGAAATTAATTTAAAAAGGCAGAAAATGGACAAGTGAGTTCAAGTGAGACTTGGTATTTACACTCAAGATGGAAAGTCCAAAATGAAGAACTCTGTGATACAGTAAATGGCACCCATGATTCATTGCCCAAAATAGCAGCTGGCAAAAGAGATGATGTTTGAGATCGCTGTGAGATAAAAGGAAAATCTTGTGTGATATGATTTTTTTTTTTTTTGCCTCTAGAAAACAGTGTGATTTATAAAGCATTTTGTATTAAGGCAAGTGGTGGAACAATCAGGTGAGACAGTGACGAGGTTTTATGATAGAAATCTATTTTCCATCTTGGCTTTTAAGATTAAGTCTCAAATTTTGTAACATTTAGTGTCACAGAACCACATAACTACTTTCAGACAGGACTTTGTAGTTGACAATGCAAAAGGCGAACTGTATTCCCTTCTGAGGATATGCAGCCCTGCAGAAGTCATTGGGGTGTCTGCAGGCTGATAGACACAGCGAGGCAAGTCTCTGGAATGAAGTATTAGTTTAAAACCTTACATTTACTGCATCATATACCATAAGATTCATGGGTTTGTTCAGCATTTGGGGGAAAAAAATCACAAATGAGATAATTGTTCTGCAATTATTGATGGAATGGAATACTCAGCAGTAGAAAAACTAATCTAAAATTCAAGTCAGGATAAGGGAAAGTCATTAGCTATGCTGTGTAAAGCAGACATATACAATCAATGTGTGAATGTCACGTTTGTCAGGCCAAAGTGATGGGAAAAGACTTCTACTAACAGAGAGAAAATTGAACACATCTATAACAGTGGAGGATAGTTCATATCCTGTTGTAATTGCAGTGCACTCGAAGCAGAATGAGAATAGCAAGGGGAAAAAAACACCCTCTCCTGAGCTTTACAGCAGCACTGCCTGGAATGCGTGACAAAGGTAAAGGCTTGAAAGGTGATGTTGTGAAGAAACCTGAAGCCAAGCGAAGAAGCTCAGGGAGAGGCTGTGAAAAAAAGAGCCGAATCGAGCTTTAGGCAGCCAGGAAGAAAGTCACTGTAAAAGAACCCCAGATGGTGCCAGCGAGAGCTGATAGTTTCGTTCCTTCTGTCTATTAAAACGTGTCAAGGATGCAGGGTCAGAGTGCATATGATGATTTGATGGCAAACAGAGACGTGGTAAAAAATAAAAAGACTTTGGAAGTTTGGGATACGCGTTATTGATATGTGTGTACTGGATAAGATATTTACGTATCGCTGCTTGCTGCTGTGGCATGAGGTGAATGAGGTGCCTCCAAGGACAATCTTCTATGGAGAAAAAAGCTGAAAACAAAAGAGAAAATGGAAGTAATATTACCTTAGTGGAAAGCCATGAATCCCAGGTTTATTTCAGTCTATTAGTTAAAAAGTCCAAAAGCCTCTGAGTGTGCATAGAACAAGGAAAGTTTGAAGGTGTGAAATAGTTCTTGCTTGAATTACTGTGGTATACTAGATGTTATAGTCACAGGCAAGGATCCCATTATGCAGTAATAACAATAAAAAAAGCCCACAATTAAAACTCCAAAGCACTAAACTACTACATATAAAGCAAGAGAAATAATGGGTACACACTTGACAGCTCAGTATTTTAAAAAAAAAAAAATATAATTAAGATAATATTGCTTATCAAAATAGTCATTTAGATTCCAGTTGCATTGGCATGAACCAACTTATTTTGTGGTTTGGGTGGTTTGGGTTTGGTTTTTTTTTTCTTCCTTAATATTTCGTGAGGGTATAGGGCTGGGGACAGTATGGTTCAGTGCTACCTTTAAGACTGTGCCATTCTCTGAAATCTCTGGTGCTGCTGTGGGTTAATCTAACGCTAAAGGAGTTGAGAAGAGGTGCAAGACAGAAGAGCGTGGTGCCTGTATTTCTGTGCATGCATTTCTGCAGTTAGTTTGGAAAGACTGCTCACTTGCCTGAAATATTCTTTCTTTTCACAGGTCACTTCATCGTCCAGAAACATAAGCAGCAGCTTCTGTGTGTTAAGGGATTGAAACAGTAAATTTTACAGCACAATTCATCAATGGCGTCAGTCAGATTTAAGAGAGAGAGCATGTTTTTGCAAAGCTGGAGAGATTGCTGTAACTGAGGTCAACAGCAAACTCCTAGTGCTTTTAAAAATTGATTTTACTGAAATCTTACTCCATTTTCCTAGTAATAAAGGCCTCCAAGGATTTAAACTGCTGTAACTGAGAGCAGTGTTTGGCCCTGTTCTCCAAGTAGGTGTGGCATAGCTCCATTACGACTCCAGTGCAAATAATAACATCCTTTAAAAAATGAGTACCCTTCCCAATATTTTAGAAAGCAATGTTTTGTTTTCTCTTGTAAAAGCTTGGAGGTCATAAGCTTAAACTTCTACAGCCTCCAAGAAACCTATTCACCTCCTTTGCAAAAGGTCTAAAATGAAATAAGAAAACATATGTGACAGGAATATAAATATATTTGCTTATCTGACAAATCAAGTGCAGATTGCTACATCAAAAAAACCCCCCAACTTGGCAAAATCAACATGGCTTAGTTATTTAATTCTAGACAGAACATCTGATACTGTATAAAATAATAGAAGATGTTGCCTTGATTATTCCAGAGCTCACGAGAATCTTTCACAGTTTTCTTAAGGAAAGCTAAAGGGCAGGTACCCCAGCATATATCGATCCGAAATTTATAGAACAGCAAATTCTTTAGAAATGAGTAATGTTATAATTTGCAATTTTAATTAAAAACAAACAAACAAACCAACCAACCCCAAGCAACCCAACAATCAGGACCTCTACTATAGATGATCTGACCCTATCTTCTGTCTTTGAATGTTGTCCTCTCTGGTCACGGATCTCAGGCTTTTGCATATCTCTGAAGGCGTTTGCATGGTTCTCCATTCTGAAGCAGGGACGCAGGTCACAGTCCTCCTTCCACTTCCCGTGATTTATCTCAGCAGCTCTTACTTCTGTATGCGCCGCAGTTCTTTTTTTCTTCTGGGCAATGGTAATAAGTCACCCAACTGCCGCCTTAAAGCAAAGTATTATTTAAAACAAAGTCACATCAGAGGAAGCATATCCACAAAACCAGCAGAGTACACTGTTTGCATATATTGTGTTTCAATAAAACCTTCCCCTCCGCAGATCTGGCAAGTCCCCTGAAGTTTTTTCACAGACCCTCTGCAGAGCGTCTCCTTCTTTCGTTTCATGTAAGGCTCTCATTTTATGTCATTTTTGATGATCATCCTCTTTTCTCAAGAAATACTCTTTGATTCTAGTGGGTTTTGGATTTTCACTTTTGTAGCTTGGCATGATGTTAGCGTCAGTTCAGCTTAGGAACCGAATGTGGACTATTTTCTACTAATCGCCCCCAGCTTTTCCAATATTTTTTTTTATTTTTTTTTATTCTGGTCCCTTTTCTGTATATGTTTTCCACAGCTGCTTTTTGAGCCAGAACATTACATTCATTTAGGAAAATCTTGCAACTATTTGTAATAAATTTCCCGAAGCATATTGTCCAAATTATTTAATTGTCACATCTTTCTATTCATCCTTCTGTTACTTCCCAGTTCCAAACCTGATGCATAAGACATCTGAGTGAAATAAGTGAATACTTGGGTGGTTTGTTTCTCTCATTAAAGCCTCCAGAGAGACGACTAATTTCAGTGTTGATGTACCTTTTCCTAGCAACTTTAGTGTGGTAGTACAAATGATTATGAAATGAACAGAGGCTTTCTCCATTTCTGGTACGGTGAAAGTAACATACACATTCCTCCATGTTTTGGCAACAGTTCAAAAAAATGAGAGAAGCTGTTTATGGAAATGCTTAAGCTAACAGTCCCATTAAGTCTTGAACTATCTGTATCATGAAAAATAACACTGATGAATAAAGGCGTTTTGAAGATTGAAAATTTAGTTCAGATAAACCGAATCTGATGTTGCAGCGGGAACTACCAGTTTTTTCATGTTCAAGAAAACAAGAAATATTTGTAATACATTTTCCTGACTTAGATAGTGCATCTCTAGCACAGAATACGAAATGTTTGCATTTGCAACCCTATTTGGTGGGCCTTCTGAGTTAGAAAGGTTGAGGAGCTCCATCCTTCACTACAGAGCTGCAGCTGGCCACAGGATTGAGGAGGAAAGCACATCAGCAAAATATCCTATTTAATGGATAAGAATTGCTTGACCCAAGGCTGATAGACTGTCCTGCTACAGGTCTTTTATTCCCCCTTGGCCTGGGAGAATACTAATGATGTATAATTTTTTTATTGCACGTGTTGTATAATAATTATAACAACAGTATTACAAAGAATAATATTTAGATAATGTTAGCTTAGTCTTTTGCAGAAACTGCAATTCTTCATTGCCCAAGTGGCCATAGAGGATTAATAAAAAGCTACCTCATCTGTTCTGGCAAAGTGATTAACTCCTCATGATAATCAACAAGAAAACACTGGAAGACTCAAGAGCTTCCCAGCACGCCCAAGCGTCAGCAGGGATGATGGGTCAGGAGAATGGAGATGTTTCACACCCTGCAGCAGAGGTTGAAGGTGTTCAGCAATACAGGTGAGACTGCTGACAATTTGTTCTGCACCCAAATGTTGCTGACTACCATGGAGGGCAAGTCTGCTGTCGGGGGCCAGGATAAGGGATTCCCTTGACATTTATGGTCTTATTCTTGCTGCATTTTGATCAGAGGCTCAGTAATTTGGATAAGAGCTGCGAGCATACATTTGCTTCCATGAAGAAGCTTCTGAAAGGCCTGTGTACCCTGACAGGATTTGTTGTGAACTTACGTAGCTTTTAATCATCATACATGATGTTGTTCTCTGCTTCGAAATGAATTAATCTCTCCACAAAGAACTGAACTAAGCAATTTTTGAAGTAAATAGGAACTCTTCACCTCCGTGCAGTCATTAGAGTCGGGAATAAGTCTTTTGAAAAAGATCGCCATCTTGTGAATTCTGATTTTCTTCTTGGGGGAGGTATTTAGTTGGAAAGTACTAATTACATGTACACCATGAAATCAAATATATATCTTGCCATTCTGAGCAGAGGTGTGAAATGATTTCATGCCTTTGTGCAAGATGTGAAGTTGACTTCTAAGATAATGCTACTTTATGGCCTCTTACCAATCTTATTCCGTCCTCAGATGCTTCCTTGGACCTTGACTAAAACTCACGGTGCCAGGTCCAAGAGGGAGAAGAGGAGAAAACCCCATCTTTGACTCCTAGGGAGGAGGTGAGAGGATTTGAGAAAAAACAGCAAATCCACACAAAATGTAAAAGGATCAAATTTATATATATGGGACCTCAGGCATTATTTACTATAGCGAAAAAGTATGCGATAGACAGCCAATCAATTGTCAAATGCAAAAAATTCACTGTGGAAGCGGAACTGTTAAAGAGTTTCCACATGCTGTGAACACTGACTCTTCTAATTATTCGCATTATGCTATTTAAACTTGCAGTTTACAATAACTATTTCTTCAGTTAGTTTTTTAGTTAGCAAAAATAGACGACCTATTTTGCTGTCAACGTGCAAGCTTGGCTCTGCAAAGACAAGGGAATACTTCCAACCCAGCTCAGCCAGAGCACAGAAATACATCTGTGCACTCTCCAAGTGCATTCCCTACATTGGATCGTGATCCCCAGTATTAGAAGTACTGCAGCATTTATTTTAAAATGTCTCTGCCTATTTATTGTCCAATAGTGCCTGACAGTATCTTCTGAAAGGAAATAAAAAAAGTAGTTAATTTGTTGAAATCCACGAGAATAAAAAAATTCATTTCTTGTGGTTTTGGGGTTTTTTTTACAAAAGAAATTTTTTTTTGAACATTTGTTGTGATCCACAAGAGAAAAATAAACTAATCAAACTTGCCATTATGTACCTCACTGGAGGACTGCCAGTATCTCCATAATACAGTCTGGTTATACAGGATTCATAGATTTCTACTGTAAATGCTGAGTCCAAGCTGAAACTTGGCAAGCTTGCTTGTTCATGATACAGTAGTACTCTCTCCCGCACATAAATGTTGCTTTTCTCTGAAAACTGGCAGTAATGCTAGTGAAGCTTTTCTTTTATGGCTTCTATAGATTTTTGTTTACAAATAGGTAAATTCAGTCTAAGTGCTTGGAGTGCCACCTTTTTATTGTGTACTTAACAAATGATTCAGCCTTTATGGGGAAAATTTGCAGCTAAACTGCATTTGCATTTTGCATGCTTTTCTACTGTGCGCCATCTCCGTAATAAGTCATGCTTTTTTTCATTATGGAATTGGTGTGCAGTCGCCTCGTAATTACAATTGCAGCTATGTTGCTGCTCAAAGCTGAATTTCTTATGCTGCCTAGTTAATCCCTTTTTCTGGATTTTCACGTAATTATTGTGTAAGTATTGATTAGAAAGAGCTATAGCTTAGCTTTAAATAACTGACTTATTTAAAGTAACTTTTCACACTTCATTTATCACTTGTTTTTATTGCATCCTGTCTTTTATTCTTCCACATCCTGCATTTTCTCATCTGCTTGCATTTTCAGGGCAACATTGCACATCAGAAGGCCTTTGGGTTATGTTATAAAAATCTCTTCACTTAAAACAAGTGAATCTACTTACTTGGTGGCTCGTAGCAGGGTTTTTCCTCCTTGGTCACCATTTGCAAGACCGACCCACAGCGAACTGCTGCCTTGTGATGAATTCGAGCAGCAGCGCTTTCATTTATGATATTTTGAGCTCAACGCTTACACAGTTAATCTGAAAAGATACACAGATAGGCTTATTCGGAGGCCTAAATGATCGCTGAAGGACTGTGAAAAGCTGCCCCTGGTATGATTTATGTGGAAGCGTTGTGTCAGTCCAGGTCTCCGTGAAGGGGGGGTGGGATATCAACATCACAAACAAGAACCTTCATAAATAAGTACCAGAAATTGAGGAGGAAATGTTCTCACGCCTCTGAACAATCCCATCGAGTCGCGGGCAAGGCATCTACCGATGGGGACCATTGTTCTGTTGTGCACGTTGCCTCCTCCCCGAATAAATGGGGGATTGTCCGGCCACCTTTCTTTATGAGTAGTGAACCTGTCATTAATTCTTTTTGTTTGTTTTTAAGGAAAATATTTTATCTTTAAATCTCTAAGATTAGAAGTTTCGTGTCATTCAATTAATTAAACAATGCAACTCAAAAGCCGTAAACATTAAAAAGCCTTCTTGGAAACAGACTGTGGCCCAGGCCATTGGATAAATTGATTGATTACTTCTGTGGCTGTTCCTAATAATCTGTAACATTTTTTCATTAGGCAGAAAGTTGTTTTCCTATTTAGTATGCAAACGTGAGATCTGGAGCATTCTGCCCATGTGTTATGATTTCTTTTTTCCATTATGCAATCACAGAATGTGTCACTTCCCTGTTTACAAAAGAAAAATGTAAGAGATAAAATTTGTGTTTAGTAAGGATTTTGATCTTCAATATATTAAAGAAATTAAAGTCTAGGGTGGGCAGAAAATCATAAATCATGATTATGCGTTTCTCTAGAATGATTTTATGGATGCTAGGGCAAAGATATTACCATGTGCACTCTGGTTATGTAGAAATGCCACTAGAGGCTATTTTCTTTCTTCAAAGGTGCCCTTTAAGCTCACACAAAATTACTCTTAATAGAGTAAACATGCAATTTGCACAAAACTAACACAATGCATTCCAGGTTACATGTCACAGAGAAAAAAGCATAGTGAAAAATGTATAATGAATTTTATCTTTCTTTCCTGCTGACAATTTTTCCCAGAACCTGCAATTTTCTAAAATGCGGTCTTTATTTCAATTTTTTCCAAATATTTCTGCTATTCATTTTTAGCTTGAGAGGTGTTCTTTGTAATGGTTTGGTACTAAAAATTTGCATTATATGGATTGTGTTGTTTAATATTCTTTTCTTCCTGGATGAGATGAGTTCTCTGGTGCTAAGATATTTACAAATTCAGAACGTGTTTGCTATGAGTAACCTCAAAATATTTGTTTAAAGTAATGTTTCTCCAATCTGGACAAAAAATTCTGCAGAGTTCAGCTTTAGTGTTTGGCCATATTTACCGTGTTGCCCCTTGATATGAAATTCTCTCACAGCTGTCCACAATACGATATGAAAATCTGATCTTTCATTTGCTTCCATGAGGTGCATTTCTAACTCTTGCGAGGAGAAAAGGTGGCTGGAAAATACACCTTAAGGCACGGATGGTGAAACTAACCCAAAATTGTATGTGTGTATGCGTGTGTGCGTGCTGTCATGAGGCAGACTTGGGAATTCACAATCTGTTGTTTACTGTATAGATCTTAATTTGTTCCTCCCCTTCCTTCTTCCAGCTCCTTTACCTTTTCTTAAACAAAAGCTTTACCCGGTAACCACGTTGTTATCTTGGAAAAAGTTGCATAGATATTTCTAATATCCACCCTTTGTTTTCTTACAACTAACCAGCGAAGGAGTTAATGGTGACATTAACACTTTGAGCACAATCGCTTGTAGCATGTATTATCATTTCCATTATGTTTTCTTACCAGCTCTTTTCCATCAATCTTGCCTACCACATTTATTTTTTTTTTCCTTTTTTTTTTTTAGCTTGGATTTGTACCTGTAGGAAATGGCATCGCAACAGAAGATCAAAGCGGTTTCTCTCAGATGTGGGCGTTGTGGGTGAGTTGTGAGAACAACTCCAGACCTACGGCTGTAGGCTTGGGAGCAGTTCAAAAGCGGCTACTGTGCTGAGGTGGTACCGTGCCCAACCTGGAGGGATGCTGGTCAATCCAAGCTTCAGGGCGTGATGCAGGGTGGGGGAATCCTTTCTCTCTTTTCCTTCTTCAGCAAATCACTGCTGTGCGGTAAAACCGTGATGGGTGCTCAGCCTCCTGCTCCCAGAGCAGGAGCAAGAGCAGACACAGGTGCTGCAGCTGGGAGGTGCAGAGGTTTTATACACATGCAAATTGAAGACTGAAAAACAAAAATTCCCTTCTTTGCTTCTTCGGAAATATTCTTTTCCACTAACCATAAACTAAAGTTTGGTTGACCCCCCCACTCCGAGATTTGTTGTCTTTCTTCACCCTTTTTCTTCCACCTTAAAAAAATACTTGCCTGAAGTCATGAAAGAAAGATGTGGCTCCACGGAGACCAATACTAGTAGTCCTACAAATTTAGTAGTGTTTTAAATAGTAGATTTGCCTCTGCTGTACAAAAGAACTCAAGGAAGACAACTGTGTATTCTAGAAAAGATTAGGAAAAGGTCTGAAAAAAACCCCAACAAACCAAAAGAGGTCTTTTTAGTAGGGAGAGTAACATTTTGAGGAAATTGGGGCATTTTTCTGTACTTTTTGCTGTGGAAAAGCATGTTTGTCAAATAAATGCAAAGGTATAATGAAATGGGACTTGAGAAAGACAAAGAAGGAGAGGAGATCCGCTCCTCTGGGCCATATACCGTTAACCATGCAGCCAAACCACCCTGCTCTTCTCTCTTCCCCCAGAGGTGCATGCCCAAGAGCCCCGGGCATCTCTCTTGCTCCTTTTGAAAATTTGACCAGAGAGGAAATAGGTAGGGTAGATACAAGTGTAAGTGAAAGGAAGTGTTGGAGACAAGAAACAACAGATGCTATCAGATTTGATGGTTCCTTAACCTGATTGAATAATCAAACCTGGAAACAGGAAAGAAGAAGGAAAGTAAGGCTCGTGTCCTCAACTGTACTCCCTTGAAACAAGGACCCGACGGAGACTGATTTCTCATGGCCGTTTCTCTCCTTTGGCTTGGCTTACCTACATTTCCAAGCCCCTCAGTGCAGTCTACACCCGGCAGAGCTAAATCAGATGATTTGGGGTATGCCACTATTGTGCAGGAGAGACATTGGCACAGGCTCTAACTTGCAACCAGCCCAGCACCTCCTCTTCTGCTGCCGGGGGTCAGGAGAGGCGTGTCACTATTGAAGCGAGCTGGCGGTTCTGCGTTGCAGCGTTGCCTCCTCACAGGCAGCGTTGCTGTCGATAAACTCGGAGCTCAGATGCTGTAGGCAGCGGTCCTCAGCTGTCCCGCTGGCACCAGTGACACTGAAGACATATAGGACCGTTCTTTTGTATTCATGAAGAGGAAGGTTGTTTGGGTGTTTAACACGCTGGTTTGTGAAACATGTGGGTTCAGTTCCTGTGGTACCAAAGATTTTTTATGTTACTTCTGCACTGTACTTCCGTACTTGTTGCTGAAGGCTCCTTTCTTCCCAGCTCGTTCCTTGCTGTTAGTGCAGACAGCACACGCAATCAGAGCAAGACCTCGTCCTACGTGGATGCATAAGTTTGGTTTGGAGTAAACTATTTATTTGACCTCAGTATTATTCAAATATTTTCCTGTTTCCACAGAACCACTCTGTGTGGCTCTGGAGACATGAGACGAGTCACTTGGGAAGAAAGATGTCCATATTCTGAAGAAATGATCTGCAGGAGAGGAAGCTTGGAAAGTGCTGCTCTGCAGTGATTCCCCCTGGGAGCGCTGGAATAGCAGTACTGTGCGCCTGCTGCTCTGCCCTCTGCTCTGACAGGTACTCTGGGGCCTGTGATGGGCTGGGAGGAACCGGAGGTAAAGTGCACACGCGTAGAGAATGCCTCTAAATTCCACATTTTACATGGTAACTTCTACAGTAAAGCTGCACATCCCTAGGAGAACAGCATCTGGGAGGAGGCCCCTACCGCTGCCAAGGCTTCAGTTTGCTTTAGTGAGGTCAAAGTAAGTTTGTTCTTTGGGGTCGGAGTTATGGTCCCACATGAAGCAGATTAGGCTAGAGAGTCACCGTGGGCAGCAAAGGGATAAATGATATAATTGGCATTTTTCTAGCAAGCCTGCTATGGCTGCTCTCTGAAGCTCTGAAGGCTTTACCGCTACTTTACAGTTGTATTCAGCCTAGGAAAGACCGGTAATTGGACATGATCGGATTGTAGCTGGCTAAAACACGCAACTGCGGCTCACGAGTTATGTGACTTAGGTCATCCCGTATTGCAGCGACCCCGCTACATGTCGCATGCGACGGGGCATCTGTTCAGACGCAGGGGCAAGTTCTGCGCCTTTGCCTCTTGCTTTGCACCGTCCGGAATTTGGCACCCGCCCCCACCCGTGCGACGGGGGTCCCCGTGCGCGAACGGCGACCTCCGGGCGCTCAAATCCCGCGGAAAACCCGCTCGGGAGCGCCCCCCCCGCCTCGCTCCCCGCGGGCAGGCAGGTGGGCGGGGCGGCGCTAGGGCCCGGGGCGGCGCGGCGGCGGAGCCGGGCGGGGGCGGCCCCTCCCGGGCGCAGCGCGAAGGCGGGCGCGGGCGGGCGGGCGCGGGGCATGGTCCCGGTCCCGGTCCCGGCGGCGTGGCGCAGCGCGGAGCGGAGCGGGCGCGGAGCGGTGGCATGCGGCGCGGAGACATGCGGCTCTGCCTGCGCGCTGCCCCGCCGACATGGACCGCCGCCGCCTGCTGCCGCCGCTGCTGCTCCTGCTCCTGCTCTGCGCTGCTCTCGGCGCCGCCGGGCGTTTGAGCGCCCGCCCCGGCAACGAAGGTGAGCCGCGGACCGGCCGGGTCCCGCCGGGGACGGGTGGGTGGGGGACCCGCTGCGCGCTCTCCCTTTTTTCCCTACCCCTTTCCTATTTTTTTTCCTTTTTTTTTTTTTTTCTTCTATTATTTTTCCCCCCGTTAAGGTGGTCCCGGGCGGCAGCAGCTCCTCGCCCCGGGACTGTAAAGCTCTTTCTCGCCTTGCGCTCTGGCAGCGCGGCCGAAGCCGCGCAGGGGCGGCCGCCGCCCGGTGCGATGCGATGGCGCGGGCGGTGGGGGCGGCCGCCCCACCCGCCCCCCGAGGAAAGTTGGCGAGGGAAGGGCAGCCCGTGCCGTCCCCCGGCCCTCGGCCAGCGGGGCTGTGCGGGGAACGGCGGCGGGGCGATGCGCGGGGGAGAGCCGCAGCGCCCGGGGGCGAGGTGGGGAGCAAGGGGGGCGGTGGGGAGGGGAAGGGGCAGGGGGGACGTTGCGGGCCGGGAGCGGCCGCGGTCCCCCCGCGCCGGGGCAGCCGGAGCGCCCCAGCCCCCCGGCAGGTGCCCCGCGTCCCCGTGGCCGCTCGGGGGGGAGCCGCCGCCTGGTTTCTAGCCTCACATAGCTGGCTGAGACCTGGCAGCCGTAGGAATCAGATTCGCTTGTTAATTAATAAAAAATAAGCTGTAAAGGCTAACGGGTAGCCCCCGTCTCCCTCAGCCCAGTGAGAACTGAGCTGTGAGCCCTCCTGTATATGTGTGGGGTGGTGGATTCATTAGTCGTCCTATGTTTCAAAACTTTTAATTAATACAAAAAAAAGAAGCTCGCTCCCCTGTAAAACCTCTTTGTGGTTCCGTAGCTTTTTCATATCGGTTTTTTAACCTGTTAAAATGGTACGTGGGTACGTGAACGTGTGTAAATTTTCGGAGACAAAGCACGAGTGGTTTGTTCGCCTTTGCTGTGGTAATTTTTAAGATGTCATTTGATGAAAACGCATGTTAGGTTTCAGGGAAAAATAATGACCACTGCACACTGTTTGAAAAAGTAATTGAAATACTTTTTTAAAAAAAATAAAATTGCCATTTCCCTATGAGGGAAAAAAAAAAAAAAAAAAAAAGAAATGCAGCTTTTGCTCAGTTGCCCAGTGGACACGGTCAGCATGACCAGGCTGTCCAGCGTAATCATCTTTAGGATAAAATCTAGAGGCCAAAGGTTGCGAAGAACTTCTAGCATCAAACTACTATGTAAAACTTGCACCTGCTTGAGTTGTAACATTTCTTTAGAGAAGCAGATCTCAAAGCTATTGGAGTAATCATTTCTCCTGCACAAGTAATGCTGATGTACTTATTGATATTCTGGATATTTGCAGGATAAGGCAGTGAGATAACGACTTTAAATGGTTTCTGGAAGGAAACAGAAATAAAATATAAAACAAATAAGGAAAGATTTAAACTTTACAAATCCTAGGTAATCTTAAATCAGTTGTTTTTATTGCTAGGAAGAACCTATGGTACCATCATACCAGAAGAGCGATATATCGTCTGTTTGGATGTTTTATGCAAATTTGTTTTGCGTGCACAGTGCTTTATAGATGATTTGAAAGAATATGCTTTTAATAGTCGATCACTTTCAAGCCTCCAGATATATGCTATTTTGTAAATATTGTCATCTTTCACAAATTCTTTTCAGAAATGAAACCCAGATTGTTAGTAGGGGTTACTCTTGCCTTATTATTAAAAGCTTTTTGGGAATGTATGTAGTTCTGTCAGTCAGCAGAGCAGCTCTGCCTCCGTGACAGTGGAAGACAGACACAGTCTGTAAACTGAGACTAATTATGCAAAAAAGATATTAGAGCATTCCGGTTTGCGAAAAAAACCCCCAAACAACCCTCTTTTTATTTCTTTGTTTAACATCACTGGCACTTAGAATTGAGAGAGGAGGAGGAAAATTGGTATCGTACAGAGAGTGCACATGAAGTGTACTTGTCCGAGTCAGCTTTCAGCAGATACTGCTTCCATTCGCTCTTTTCGGCTTCAAGAACTTGTAGGAGATAGGCAATGTTTTCAAAATGGCTAGTGAAAACAACACTATAAACGCAGTTACCAGACAGTAACCCGCTTTTGCGTGCTTACTTTTTTGAAGTGTGTATTTTGCTGTTCCATTCAAAAAAAAGGAATGCTGACGGTTTCTTTTAAAAATGAGATCAGCTTCAAAGGACTTCCCTCACCCACCCAGGAAAGCTCAGTAATTCTTTTATTTATTTACAGCATATTTACGCTGATCATGTGAGTTTAGAAATCGGAATTATTATAATTTGCTGACACACTAATTTGTTTGACGATCAAGTGTTAGCGTGCTGCTTTAAATCACGTCAGAAGATTATGTTTTCCTCTTTTAAATAATCTTTCACCACTTCACTTACTTCCCTACTGTTGTTATCTTAAATTTCCTCCCAAAACTAGAGATAGATGTTTCTGCATTTCTGTGGGGTATTTAGAAAAGTTTTCTTTTTCCACCACTGAGAATGAAAAAGATATACTTTGGACAGAGATTGTTAATATAGGCATATAGACAAAAACGTATACATTTTTTTCCTATGCTTTATATTAAAGCTACTGTTGAAATTCTCCTCATAGATTGTTTTAACAAAGGGTGGAACTAATTTTTAGTGCATTTATATAGCTTTGTCTAACTTCTGGGGGACGTGAATGTTGCAGTAGGCACGTTACGAGAGTACATTCAGAGCTACCAGTAATATTTCCTAAACTTCTTTGACTTGAAAGAATTATTTCTGGTTTTTTAAATACAACTTCAGTTGACGTTTACAATTACTACTAAAACTGACAACGGAGTTAGTACTGATACTGCAATGGAAGCGGATGGGATGAAGGGAGAAAAGGATGAAAGAGGCTGAAGGCAAGTTCTTGGCTTACTTCACTTTGTGGTGTTAAATGCAGTCCCCTTTTTTTTTTTTCCCCCCTTTCTTTTTCTTGAAGTACTTGAGTTAATTTGCTTCAGCCCAGAGAAGTTTTACTTAAAGTTTTCTCTTGACGAAATGTAAAATTTTCCACTGAGTTTATTTTTAAACTATCTGCCGTGCTCATCGCAAAGCTGTATGCATTTTACCTACGTAATCGCAGGAGCTCAAGAAGGTTCTGTAAAGTTCAGATTTATCTACGCGGAGTGGTAAGGTGTGTGCCATTTTCTGCGAGGCAGAAAATGTCAGAAAGATTTAACATCTCACTTTTCCAGTTTGAAGTCGCAAACCGAACCCCATAGGTGCACAGAAACCACATGTTCTGCTCTTCCATTCTGTTGGATATTTTCTGCTTGGGGAGGATTGTGGTTTTTTTCTTAGAAGGATGCAGTTTCTTTCTGAATAATTCCTACGGTATCAAGAACTCGAATGAGCTCTATCATTCTGTAATTTAATAATTTTTCCTCAGTCTCTTCTGTGACTACATTGCCTGCCTGAGGGTACCAGCAACCTTAATTTCACTGTTTTATAACCCACAACAGTTAACACTTGACCTAGGTCATTAACAGGATTATCAGCAAATTTGTTTAAGCTTTTACTGACAACCTGAATTGCTTCAATAATATTTTGACTGTGCAGACAGGAAACTTCTTGTAACCTCTCAATCTAGCATAAAATTAATTTCTTGTGAACACAGCTACCAAAGGATCGATACGGTAAATCTGCTTACAGTACTTGGTTTCAAATAGTGTCTGTTTTGGTTTACAGCAAGAAGGTTCCAATCAGCCTCTCTTTTCAGTCTGTATTGGATTTGGAGATGCGGTTTCATCTTTTATTCATTGATTACCATCTCAGAACTTTGCGTAACTGCGCAATTAAATGCACCATTTTATCTGGGCTGGTCTCTGTTAGCACTTAAAGTCACTGAAGGCGACTTACTGTGCCTTTGTAGTCATGACAGCTCTTGGCGTGGTTTTGAAAAACGCGGTGTTTGCACGTGGAGCGAAACGCCTGCCCAACTTTCACGTCTAATTTTGGGAAAGGCTGGCAATACTGGAAACTTTTCAGTGGAATCAAAATGGATTGCATGGGAAAATGCTTTTTACAAATCTCGGCTCACTCTACGTCAGGTATCGTTAGGTCCAGATAAGTCTTCGTGTATCGTGACCCAATTCCTGCTGGTGCCTCGAGCTTGCTCTTGAGCGTTCGTCTGCTAAAGAAGTTAAAAGTAGGTTTAGAAATCTTAATGTGATACCTTTTAAAATTTAATTTCAGAGAGCTCAAAGTCATGGAGGTCTAGAGGGCTGTTTTTCATACAGCTGTGTCTTATTCAAAGCTTCTGTGCTTAATCCTAAGCTGTACGATTAGACAAATAATGAACGTGTTTTAAAATTCACACCGTGATGTTTTTAAAAGCCTGTGCTACAAGAGAAGTAAGTTGGGTAAATTCCACATTTTCTCTCAACGTTTTTGATAGCAGGCTGTAACACAAGGACTAATTTATTTTCTTTTCTGTTTGTCACTGAAGTTTGTCTTGACTCACTGCTGATTTCAATATGGTGAACTAAAAAGAAAAATCACTACGTTGTCTGCCGCAAACTTAAAGCAGATATTTGAAATACAAAGATGTCCAAATTGGACACAGCAATTAATTATTATTATTGCAGTTAATTTGGATACGATGTATTTGCTACCCAACGAAGCAGTCAGGGCATAGGAACGGGTTAGAACTCTGCTGTACTCTCAGCCTCAGGAAATTAGGCTTCAGAGGCACTACCAGAAGGGAAAGCGTTAAACACATAATAGGCACGCTAACTTTAACATTGGTTTACATGAAATCTTTGCAAATCAGGTGTGTGTTCTGATTGAACTTAAATTTTTCATTCCCATCTGGGAAGATATGCAAATTAGTTTTAATTTTTTTTTTTTTAATGATCTGCTGGAGTTAAGTAAATTGCTATTAGTATACGTACTTTTGATTCTGTCTGAGAACTTGTAAGTTTTCCTCTAGGAGCGTATGTAATGGCTCTTGTTCTTGTAATCCCCACTTGATGAAAGTTTAGAAATACGGATGCAGGTGTTCGTTTTCTTGTTTTCAGAGCTCTGGATTTTATCACCAGCGAGGGTCACTACAGAGCTGTTACCGAATACAACTGTACCGTTTTGTCAATTTTTATACCGAGCCTGAGTTAGTTCCATAGGGTACCTGTAATTCGTGTAGCTACTGCTGCTTTGTAGCTGCTGTTTGATTTTTCTTTAAAAAAATTAAAATATTAAAGAACTGGAGATACAATCATGTCTTTACCTTTGTTAAAGTTCAAAGCTCTACCAGATCGAGTTGGTATTGAAACACAGAAAGGTCATTTTGATACCCTAAGGTGTAAAATTGACTGGACTTGTCCAGACGTGTTGGATAAAACCTCAGAGGTGGGGCAGAGGGATCTCACAAACCATCACCTTTCTAAAAGATAATTCCAGCATCTGAAGAGTTGCTTTTCTGGAGTGAGATATAGGGATTTTTATTTTTTTTTAACATTTCCATTCTTATGAAAAAGATTTGTCCTATTTCCTGAAGCATTGTTGAAAATATATTTATGAGGGAGGAAAAGATTTGCAGTAAGAAATGATACAGTAAAATGGAATGTTTTTGTTTACAAACACACGTGAGTACTGCTAAGTGATCCATTTTGTTAAAAATTCACTGAAGTGATGTAGCCCTTCTCATTTCCATAAACACTGTAGAGCAGTAGCTTTTTTTTTTTAAATTTAAACTGTTCTAAACAAGAACTAAAACTTGACAGAAAATAGTTTAATCCAGTAGATGAGATATGAACTCCCAGTGGTGTAATTTTGGAAACGGAACATGGTAGTAGTTTGCTGGGTTAGAATTGTATTCCCCACCAGTAGTCTTGTGCTTCTTAGTTTCTCAGATGCTTGATAAATCCTAGCACAAGTGCTCATTTTGCAGTGCGAAACCGATGTAAAATTGAAATTCAGTCCCTTGGACTGAAGATTCTTTTTAAGTTTCTGCAGTGAATGAATGAATGAAAGAAATAAAGATAGAGAAATAAAGATAATCCTGTCTGAAAGAAATCTTGGGACAGTGACAAAAGAGTTCCAGTCTGTGAGAGTGACGGGTAGCCTGAATGAAACACCAGCATGTACAGCCTTAAATTTGCAGAGATGTTATTAAACCAGACACACTGTAAGCAGAAACTTTAGTGCCACGCTCCTTTTTTTTCTTTTTTTTTTTTTTTTCATTAAACTACTGTGTCCTGCTGTTTCAGGCAAAATATGGAGGAAAATCCCATTAATCTGCTGGAAAAATGTTGATGAAAGAAGAATAGCAGACCAAAGGAACAGTGGTTGAAACTTGCTAGCAATTAAGTGAACAATAGGATGAATGTTAAGGTTCAGGCAGGGCAGTTTAGTGTAATAAGGTGTGGGAATGGTGCTTTTTTTTTTTTATTTCCAGCTGGTTTCTCATACCATTTTTATACTTATGTTTGCATGGAAAGGTTTGCATTGCATTGATCTCTTCTTTTTTTTTTTTTTAAATAATATTTAAAAAACCCTGCTAAAGCATAGCTGCCTCATGTAAGAGGACAATAATTAAAAACTAAGAAAGGAGAGGTTTGTAGAAAATCTAGTGTGACGAGTTACCATATATATCAATAATAATCAAAGCACAAAAATATGTTTTGGTCCATGGTAGGCTCCCCACAAACTTTGTGGAGTAGTAAATAGCAACGAGTGACACTGAGTTTCTTGATTTAGTTAGAAGCTAGAAGGCAGCTAGAGGGTTTTTGCTGTGGTTGATTTTTTTGAGAGGCAAGGCTTTTTGAGAGATCTTTTTTGGAGGTGGAGAGGAGGATTAAAGGAAGAGGAATAGGTAGGCAGAGATGAAGTGAAAGTTGGACCTGAATCTTAGAAAGATCAGACCAAAATCCAGACTTTCTCCGATTAGTGACAGCGTTAGGAACCCAGAATTCAGTGCTGACAATGATCTGAACGCTGAGCAAAGTACAAATTAAGAAATTCCTTGCCTCCCTGAAAGTCTAAGCTTTGTTTACATTAGTAAGCTTCGTGACTATGATTTACCAGTGGTGAATTTCAACAGAGGCTGCAGTTAAGACAGGGTAGAGGCATATTTTACCATTCTATTTAATCTTTCTGTAACGATGCTTTCTTAAAAACAAACAAACAAAAGGCAAGTTATGTCTGTCCAGCCTTAATGTTCATGACCAGCTATGGAGAACACCCACTTAAAGCATTTATATTGAAACAGGTTCTGAGATGGTGAGGACCTCATCCTGCAGAAACTTTCCTCCCGCATATGATTTACCTCAGAAAACAAATGTCCCAGCAGTGGCTGAGAGCTCACTTTTCCTGGAGTATGTGGTTACAGCTATGGAAAATGTACTGTGCTCACCGAAACCATCTAGAGATAACCCAACTGTAGGGAAACCTCATCAGCCTCTTGCGCCCAGCCCATCTACCCACACTGTCCCGTGGTCTTTCTCTCATGCCTCTGCTTTTTCATCTGCCTCTTCCTTCCCCTAAATCAACATTCAGCTGTAAAGAGTAGAAGGCAAAGATCATCTTTTCCTGACTGGGAAGACCACGTGTCCATTGCTTCTTACTAAATGCTGTTTACCAGAAGGGGGATGCTTTGATCCTCTAGACACCCAGAAAAACAGACGGGAAAATAATCGTATCTGTAATGGCATTGCTTTTTTCCATAGTTAGTTGGTTCTATTGATGCTGAAAGCTGGGTTAAAGCTGGACAGAGGGTGTTCAAGAAATCGAAGCAGAAGTCGTCCATGCTAACCGAGGAAAGCAATTCTGGAGAAGAGGCGTGAGAAACATGCTTAGTTTGTGGAACATAATGGAAACCTGAGCCATTTGTGGGAAGGTAATGGAAGTTGAGGAATATGCAGAAGACAGGGGTCTGAAAAACTGGCTTGTGGGTAGATGGGAATAGAACAGTCATTTAGGCATTTACCTTTGTTATAAATATTTGTATTTCTCACATATGGAAATAGTGAAAAAAGATGTTAGCGGGGTTTTGGTTGCAAAGGCAGCAAATGAAGTCAGGGGCAATTCCATTTTTCATATGGATAGCTCTGCACACATGTTCTGCATTAATTACCTCCATAAATTCTGTTAACCTGGCAAACAATGAAAATATCATGTTGGTGACATCACTGTATTGGAAAATAAAACTGGTTTTAGCATCTTGATTTTCTCAACATGACATTTGAGGAGATTTCTTATGCTATTGGCATTTTATACTCCCCCAGTTTGCACCAGGATGTTTAGTTGTTTGCTCTGTGGGTTTATTATATCTGTGGAGTAGCTGCATGAGGACCCAACCGTTCCATAGCCCGTGCACGCTGGAGCCCTCGATTCATGGAAGTAGAGAACAAAAGCTTGGCAAAACTCTGTCAGGGCACACCTAAGTAGGTGGCTTTCCAAATGCAATACTTCAGGATTCTCAGAATTTTTTTTACAAGTCTTAACTTCTGTGTTTGAAACTTTAGAAACCCTACGACAAAACCCCCAAAACAAAAACCTCATAACCAAACTCAACACAACTATATTTACTTGCAAGGGTTTTTATTTTTCTGTGCCGCATGTGAGGAATTTCTTAAAAGCAGGTTTTTTTGGAGTTGTGTCATGCTGCCAGCTGATTCACTCGGGGAGTATTACAGGCTTTCTAACAAATGAATGGTCGTTTGCTGGACTTACGCTCTGGTCCCTGTCTCAAATTTATGTCCTCAAAGCACTATTGATTACTCGCTGTGATTTTTGGTGATTCCAGGATCTTGAATATATTTGAACCGCAGGAAATTTTGTGGGAACTTAGAAACTTTTAGTCGTGGGTGCTATGTGTGGCCAGGTGTCTTTTCTGTGACACTTTTTGGGTGTCTAGAGTTCTAGAAACTGAGCACGTCATGCTAGGTTTTGAATTCTCAATTTACCTTAAGTGAACGTGGGCACTATGGCGCAGCATTTTTTTTTCCCCCTTTAAGTTGCTAGAAGCCTTCCCAAGGGGGATCTTTGTGGTGCTTTGGTAGATCCCAACTCTATCAGATCTTCAGAGAGCTCAATTCTGCAAAACTAGTGAATACTGATTATTATTTTTTTCCCAAGGGAGGAGGAACACAGAAATAAAGACTTAGTTGTGCAATGTGCTTAAACCCTTTTGAGAAGTCCTTTAGAGCTTATTAAAGTTGTTTGTGTAATATTTGCTGTTGAGTTTTGTCTAGACATAGGCATTTGGTGCTGTTTTATGTGCCTCAGGATTTGGGGCACCCAGTGGGACTGGCAACTATGACACATCCTGCGAGAAACCCACTTCTATTCTGGGCCAATGAAATGCACGGAGTGGCTGGGTGTAGTAACTGAATCTCATCCTTAGTTTCTGGTATAATTTTTTTTTTCCTCTGAGAAAGGTGAACTTGGGTTTTGCAATTTAAACTCTTTTTACACAGTGGCCCCCATCTTGCATTTACCTGTTTAACACTGTGCTTCACTGATGTCAGATTTAACACTGTAGTAGTAGAGTAGAACGAGATTTGGAGGATTTGAATTTGAATGTGAGTTTAGCTGAACAGTAATTCAGGTATGTAAGGGTTTATGCCTCTTGTAGGAGGGACTGGAAAAGGACCAGTTGGAACTGTTTAAAAAAAAAAATGAATTCAAAGAAGTGAAAGCGACACAGTAATTTGGAACCCATTAGGTTAATCCATTTTTAATTTTTATATCCTTGTCTTAATGAAAAGAACTGGCACATATCAACTTACAGGAAATAGCCTAATAAAACTGAAACCTTATTAGGCCCCTTTGATAAACATTGCATTCCAGCCCACCAGTCATATGTTTTTGCATACTTGGAAATTGAGCTTTACGCTACTTTAACAATATCAAGAGAACTCTCATGTTTCAAACTAATAAAGAAATAAAATCTGTTTTGTCTGTGTTCATCCATGAGAATGGATGGGTGGTTGTCAACATAACGCAGACAGGTACTCTGAGAAAAAGCAGCGTACAGATTTGTCACCTCACTCCTATAAAAGGGCTGCTAGTTCATATGTCATCATCAGTGCAGAAATGGCTTGACTTTGTTTTCTCTTTACAGTAGCCCGAATAACTTCTGCAAGGTGCTAAGGTAGGAGGTTTGAGTGTGTCCGCACACCTACATAGACTCCATACAGATTGACGAGAGGGTAAGATGAAAGCTTGACATCTGCCGCCTTGCCTTAGCTATCGCTTGGAGTCCCACCACAGCACAATGGGAGAGAAGGGCTTTTGATGTTACGTGAACACTCCTGAGACTTCTAGCAACAAAACGTTTTCTTATTTTCTGTTCCGCTTTGAAATCAGTTCCGGTTTTGTCTGCTAAGGAACAGCATGGTTCTGCAGTTTTGCTCTCTGAAACCTCTCACGGGAGGCGCTTATTTTTGGAGACGATTGCCATTGTCCTGTCTGTTCAGGAGACTTAGGATAGTCTTGTCCCTCTTCCGCAGGCAGGCTCCATACTGAGCGAAGGGAGGAGGACCGCTGGAGAGCTGCTCCTTGGCGTCGGGCGTGGAGAGCCAGGCCGGCCGGGCACGGAGCTGTGGCTGAGCCAGAGCCACCGTGCAGGGGGCACGGGAGCGCTGCTGAGCCCCAGCACATCGAAATCCCTGCTGTGCGCAGCAAGCGGGGAGAGGGCCGCTCTGCGGTCGTACAGCCTCCCTGGTGGGCTCTGGCGTTGCGGTTTGCAATCCGTGCTTTTATCTATAGGCATTCCTGCGTTGCTTGTCGCTGTCGTGTGTTCCCGCCTTCGTGGCAGCCCTTTGAGAGAAACTTGCAGTAAGGTTCCTGCTTTGGCTGCTTCAGTGTTCGGCTGTAGGAAATACTGAGCTATCTAAATCTGGCCTCAGATGCTCTTCGGGGAGTGTGTTTGAGAAGAGTAAAATCTGGGAGGAAAATGAAACTCTTCCTCTTCAAAAGCTGAGGGTAACTGCCATAAAGATAGAATTTGCCAGATTGATGTAGGAACCTTATGTAGAAGCAATAATCTATAGGGTAACTTGACACGGATCGCTAGTCTTTTGTCTTTTCATCTGAGATTTGTAACGCAGTCTCTTAATTTTGGAAACAGTTATTTACTGAACATTTAAATGAAAGTAATGGAGGCTTGGGCTATCCAGTTGTCTTCTGTGAAGATTCCTTTGCTCACTATTGGAGCAACTGTTTTTTTATTCATTTTGGTTTTCCCTCTTTTGTTCATCTCTTGCCCCCGCCTAGGTGGGGTTCTTCAGTCAGCAATTTAACCACGGATTGAACATGACAGTTGCCAAATTTGTAATGTTCTGCACAAAATCATGTTTGTATTGTACAGTATAACAGCACAGGCAAGAAGGGTTGAAAGTGCAGACCTCACAGCGTTGTGCCTCTCGGAGGACTGTAGTCTGGCTTTGAGCTGGAGCAGAAATCTCACTGAGAAATCTCACATTTGGAAAAGAGTTGTGTAGTAAATGGGCCAAACTTTGTTGGCGCTTTGGGTTGGGTATGTGTTACGAAGCGTGTTCTGTTGGCTGTTTTTAGGAGACTTTACTCTCTGTAGCTTAGTGTCACTTTGCTCCTAGGGTACCCCAGGCCGGAGGGAGGCACAGCTGTAAAAGCAGAGCCAGTAGATGGGGGAACCTAGCACATCTCTCTTACGCTGAGGTAATTTTCATCCAAGCAATAGTTACATCTTCATTGCAACATTTGAGGGGAAAGGTAGGACCATAAAATCACAGCAGACTTGACTTTTTTGCTAGTGGATAAGCAGCAAATGAAGCCTCAAGCCTGCTGCTTAGAACCAAGCTTCACTGTTGAATACCCTCCCATGAAGAGAGTATCGCATTGGTTAGCATTGCTTCATGGAGTGGTTTCTCATCTACTGATTTTACTTACTTATTTGTTGTCCCTTCCCAAAGATTTTGTGGTGTACCTTAGCAAATTTCAGCGTGATTTCAGCAACATCAGCATGACAGCTGATTCTTGTGGCAATTACGGTGAATGCACCACGGTGCAACTCTGACCTTGCCTGGGCTTGGCCTGTCTGTCTGTAGATGTTGCTTCTAGCCTCAGAATACGCCAAAGACACAAGGCTGGTCTGCTGTAGCTCCTCTTATTTCACTTTCACCACTGCTGGGGGAACGGAGATTTGAGAAGACTCAGATTTGTACCCGTAGGTGGGTGAAAATCCAGGTGCAAGTCCCTTTAGCCAGGAAGAAGCCACCATTCTAAAAATGTACGTCAGGGTTTGTGCTGACTCCGCTCTGTCCCACCCCAAAACCAAGTTTTGGCTGACTTCCTGCCGCAAACTATTTTCTTTGCTGCTCAGGATTATATGACACGTTTCAATTATGGGCATTCACCAATTTTTTTTCTTTTTTTTGGTTGCATAGCAAATTTAATTTTCCCATTTGTTAGCATTTTTTTAATAACTAACTAGCGTATTCTAAACTGACAGTTGATGCCAAACAGGAAAGCACAAAACAGTGGTGGTTTCTTGTTTTTTCTTTCCTTTTTTTTTTTTAAACTTTTAATTGGAAATGTTAATTAGTTGAAGAACTATTTTATATATTTTACCTCACTGACTATTACTCTGTACTTTCTATGTAAAGAATTTGATTTGGAAATGCTTTCCTGTGGTGAAGTTGTTTGTAGGTGGTTCTTTAGGTATTGCAAGTTGCCTCCTAGCAGGCTTTCCTCCCCATTTCTTAGGCAGTGAGGGGGATCTCGGGGTGGTTCTACCTGGCACGAGGTTTGCGTGTGTATTTGTTACTGGGGGAGGTATTTATACTGTGTAGCGGTCATTACTCCACGTGTTTCTGGAAATGCTGCTGCTTTCAGAACATATTCAGGTATCTTGTTAGTTTTACAGTTCTTTTTCTTTCGCTGGCATTACGTACTCGTGATGAAACCCGCTGTTAGCGAGCCTCGCGGCGGGCCCTCTGCCGTCACCCTCAAACTGGAAGCAGTTTCTGATAGCGCAAGTGGTCCCACGTGTCAAATCCCACCCGAGCCCTCATTCGTCTTCTGCCTGATGCCACAGAAAGGAGATCGATCGAGCTTTGCGATTCACATCCACATCCCTGCTCCAGGTGCTGGAAGGAGATTCATCTTTACCCCCGCGGGCAGAAGCGCATATTGAGGGAACTAATAATGCTTTGTCTTGTGGCTGTGAGTGGGGAAGGCCAGAAGAGCCAGGCAGGAGAGAACTTCTGAAAAGAGAACATGTTCTTAATTGGCATTTTGCTGCCACTTGGCAGAAGTAGCTATGGCGTACGGTACATGAGCAAGGCTGTTGGATGGAAGGACCAAGTCACTGATTTTTTGAGAGCCAGAAGTGATGATTGCTCAATTTGTGTAGCACTGCAATATTTTAATATCAGTAAAGTCTCCCTCATACTTACCACTAGTTTTAAAGTGAGTTAATTATGTGATGAGAACCAATGCAGGACACTGAGATTATTAGACAGCACTTTTTTTTTTTTTTAAAGTTGTTTAATGAGCACTCCTCTGCATCTCCTTAGCATAACCAGTGATCCTTTTCAAGGCATTCTGTCGGACAGGATCGTTGATAGCAACAAGGCTCTTCAGCTAGTTTAAGAGTTACCCTTAGTAACTGGCTGGTGAACCTCAGAGATTTCTGTAAGAGTTAGCGGAATGATACTCACGCAGTTTTGCAGGAGGAGGAGGAGATACAAGGAGTGCAAATGAGTTGGGTGAGAAGCACATAAGCTTCAGAAAGAGCCTGGAAATCCTGATTCTCTTTCGTGTGGCCTGACTTGTAAAATTAACTCTTCACTCTCTTCTGGAAGGCGGTAACAGTTAGAAAGGAGGAAGAGTTATTTGCTTTATTTTGGGGACGTAATATGCCAATCCTTCCTCTTCTTCTGTTCCCCAGTACCCCATTTAAGAACACGAGAGTTGTGTGTGATCAGACCCTGAAGTTAGGACCATCTCTGACCTGCAGCCACGATGCCTGGCACAGCCTTGCTCTTCACCGGGCCAGTTGTTCTGGAGTACCTGGTTGTTACACTTGCAACGAAAGATGACCTCGTTTGTTCATTTGTTTTTGTCTTAAAGACACACCTTGCACAGGACAGCCCCACAAGAGAGGTTAAACTGTCTTCTCTGCAGTTCTCTCTTTCATCTGGTAAATATGTGGCTGTAGACAACTGTAGTACGTTTATCATTGGCTTTCATTCAACTTTAATTGTATGTGGGAAAACGTTAGGGTCACGCTGATGTATGCCCACTGATCTGACTGACTATGTCTTCATGTTACACGTTGTGAATCGGTCAGGTCAGTTTTGTGAACTAAGTGTTGCCTTTTGTTACGCTAGAGGATATTTCAGGGTTGAAGGAACTTGAAATGAGTGATCATTGTATGAATCAATTGCTTGTGTAATGTTTTACTTTTTACCTAATCCTACAAATCCTTGCAAAAAAAAAAAAATCAGACAATTAATATCTAATCTATTCTTTATGTATTTCTTAGGTCTTAGTGTAGGGAAATACTATTTTCTCCTTCAATTTCCAGATGAATATTTAATATTAGGATGTACGATGACAAAATGTAACACTACCCTTCCCTATCATTTTTGTCTAGGGACAATGATCATTGCAACCTGTAAGTTCTGTATTAATTGTTTACTCTCTATCAAGGTGTAAAACCCTCTCTTCTAGTCACAGGAAGAATGAGTGTCATAGAAGCTTTTTTTCAGGGAGAGGGAGGCATTTTTTTCAGGTGACCAGCTGAAAGGAAGTATGGCTTACATTTTAGTTGCTATTAAAGAACAGTACACTTCTGGTGAAAAGTATTTTTTCCATTTTTTTTAATAGGGAAAAAGTATGTATGAATTTCAACTGGATTCTAAACAATTTCAGCACTCAGTCTACTCTGTGTTTTTGCTTGCCTGTAATATAATTCTTACTAGACAAATAATAAAGGCATTCAGGGAAAGCGACAGTTATCTCTAGGGGGTCAGTATAATTATGTTTTTCTTTCTTTGGGTATTTTTTGCCTCCCGTAGTCTTTTATCTCTTAGCATTTCACCCACCCCCCAGAAAAAAAAAAAAAAAGGAATGGATGGTCTTTATAATCACTGAAGACCATGTGGCTAGGTAGGTGAAGGAACTTAAAGTTTTCTGATCTTATTCTGATAGCTATTAAACAGTTACATGTCATGACAAGCTTTGTTCCGTCTTGCGCAAATGAAAACGGAGGAAGTTGAAGACTGTGCAATATGAAAGCGTATAAATATGTTTAGCACAAAATTACTGATTAATAAAGTTACAGGTCTGGAACGTAGCTTTGCTTTGCTTTTTTTTTTTTTTTGTCAGTAATGGGAGCATCCACATCACTCTTTTTAGGTACCTACTTGCATTCTTTGACTCACATCTGAACTAGAATCCTACTGTAGTCAGTGTGATAACCTTCCTTCTCAGGATTTCTGAAATGTAATAACACATACATGAGCATGGAAGAGTAGTTTGTGTAGCAGTGCCAGTTTGAAGGAGATGAGGAAGATCAGGAAGATGGAATGAAGGAGAGAGGCTGAAAAAACGTTAATGTCGTAGATTTGATCTCAGTGTGTTGCAACGCAAGTTGGGGCATCCACCTGTCGTGGGGCACACATGGCTCGCACTGAATATTTAATTGCCCCCATGGCCCTGTCGTGATGCCTGCAAGTACTTCTCACAGGAGTGCCTGGTATCCTGCTAAACCTGCTCAGAGGGAGAGGCCGGGAGCAGGGAGGTGGCACCGAGAGGTGGGGACGGTGGTGCTGCCCAGCAGGGAGGTGGCACGGGGAGGTGGGGACCGTGGTGCTGTGTGGTGGTCGGCACCTCGAGGGCATGCTCTGATGGCTAGGCTGCTTGGGAAGCTACCACCAGGTTGGGAGTCTCTGGCCTGTGGGTTTTTCCAGAGGAGGCTGATTAATTTGGACCGAAATCATAAATTGCGGAGTGGCTGCGATCGTGTTTTCAAGAAGCTTATTCTTAAAGAATAAATATGTTACTTAAGTTTACTCCGGAGTGATTTGCCTTAGCGACTTATTGCCAAGTAATTTACCTCAGACGTCATACTTCCTTCACCACCATATATTGCAGATGCACAACAAACGTGTCTTATTCCAGGAGATCCATAATCTGTGGGAATTTGTAGTCATGCCAGAAAGAAGTGCACATTTTCCTTTTGAATTTTTATTAGTATTTCCCTTTTATAGTTGCAAACCTTGCTGCAGAATAGTCTGCCTAGGGCTCTATGCACTCAGTAAAGGACTGACTGATTTTTCTTTGTGTAGGTGATTGAGAATTTAATTATTGATAAATTCAGAGCTAAGAAATATATAATACTAGATTGTGTTCTTTCTGTAAGATTAGGAACGATATTTTGTGTATTGATGTAGGTAAAAATTGAAAATACTGTCGTTTTCTTTTGAAGGAGTGTATAACTGCAGGGAGAAGCGTTTTTTTCTCACAGAGACGGCAGAGCAGCTCATTGATGTTAGTATAGCACTGCATATATACGCAACACAAATGCATGTGTAGACAAATGTGTATATTTATGGTTGTTTATGACATGGTCTTATTTCTAATACTGTACACCTGTTTTCCATACTGTATCTCCTCCTGTACATCCCAACAGCGGGGGGGGGGGGGGAAGCCTTCGTGGCTCTATTTATTTCCAAAATTAAACAGCAATTAAAAGGAGAATGATGAAATAATACAAATAGCTGAACTTAGCAGATTCATAATCTCCCTCATCCTTTCCCTTCCCAGTCCTATTATTTTATTTTCTCTGAGCACCAATACCCAGACCATCTGGTTCTGGGAGCGGTGACAAGCCTTCAGGCTTACAAATAGAAGCTGAAGCTGCTCAGGCTGCTACAGTGGCCACCTCTAATAGATCCATCATTCTCAGGTGTTCAAATTCCCTTGCATATGATGTGATTTATTTCTTTTCACATTGTCAGTAATTTCCATATTGAAGGAAAAAGAAGTGGTGGTGGTGGTGAACGAAAGTAAGCCAAAATCACAGCTAATAAATACTGAAGGTGCACGGATTGCAAACAGTGTTGCCATGTTGTGTACTAATACTTCATTGGTTTGTATTTGTAGAGAGGCTGGGGGTTTTTGTATGATACTTTGTATCAATTCACAAGTTCTGCTTCATGTTAAAGAACTAGTGAACTGTGTTGATTAAGCACTTGGAGATTATATGGCCAGGGTAAGGAACAGAATTTATTTTTGTGCTTGTAAAAAAAACAAGTAAATACCAAAGACGAATAGCCTTTAATTTTTATTTATTTTAAATTATCTGTCATGTTTTAAAATGGGTATAAAACCACTGTGATTTGATTGACTGGAAAATGTCTATATCGGACTGTTTACAAATAAAATCTTCTTACTCTGAAAATTGTTGCATGCTTCTGGAAAACAAAGATAACAGCAAGATTAACAATGAATTGAGGGCCCTCTTTAAAAGTAGGTTTGTCTGAACTTGTAACATTGTAAATAATTACTTTTGTATCTAATGTGTTAGACATGACATTTAGAAAACACTTCACTACTGCAAGACAATTTGAGAACAAATTAGCTCAGAAGGAAGAAAGAACTACAGGAAAGACTTTAATCAGCATTCATTATTTATTCCTGTATTCCGAGAAAATTATATATGCCAAATACAGGCCTTTAATCAAATAATGAGTAAAATATTCAGATCTCACCTATGTAGTTAGGTACATTGACCCAAATTTCAGGCGTCCAAGGGGAAAACGCTGTAGTTTGTGCAGCTGATAAAAGCGCTCTGTTCCCACCCCCTGCTGTAATTAATTTGGCCAGGGATCCATTGTTTGTTTTTTGTCACTTTTTTTGTTTGGAAAAGTTCCCCTGTCTGCTGTTCATACCATGTTTTAAGATAAACAAGATGATTCTTTTCATTTGTCTGTCTTTTTCTTCTTTGTGGCTAACTGCCAGGCCACCTGAACAAATCAACTGCTTTGCAAGGTCCCCAAATAAACATATCTTTTGGTATGGGTAACCGGGGTTAACTGGACAGAGGCAAATGAAACTCATTCCTCTTCATTGTGTCTTCTTTTGTAGTTAATCTGCTGGATTCAAAAACAATTCAAGGGGAGCTGGGCTGGATCTCCTACCCATCACATGGGGTGAGTTCACTAGACTGTGAAATGGAAAAGTGCTGCCGCAGACCAACGTGCTATTTAACCATTGTTTCCTCTTCAGAGGACGCTGTGCAATAGCGCTGCTGCTTCGGAGCTTCAGAAATAGTCTGCTCTAAACTTGCAATGTATGGCTTATATAGGTAGGGTGCCTTCTCTTTAGAACATACATCGCACTGCATGTAATCCCCGGGAAGAGCTCACTCTTATTGAAGAAAATGAAAGCAAGAGGTGCATTGAGGGAAAAAAAAAAATTGTCTTTAGGCACTTTTCCTTCTTCTATCGCAATGTGTATTTCTAAAAGGTATCACGGGACTGTTTCATAGTATTACTTGCTAATTTATTCAGACGGAAGTAGTGGAAGGTGAAAAATGTGTGGACATAAGCGGGTGATGTAAGTACTTGTCAAATAACTTTTGTGCTGAATTGTTCAAGTATTGTTACTTATGGGTTAAAATGTTATTAAAGAAATGTCTAAATAATGTTCTTAAGTGTTGGGGGTTTTTTAAACTTGCTTACCTTGTATCCAGATCTAATTAAAATAGGTGCTCTATTTGGAGAAGTAAAAGTGCAGCCTTAGAGCATCTGTGCTTTCGAACTTGCTAACTCCATTATTTTTACGTAGCATTTGCCACCAGTCTTTTTCTGAAATTTTTGATGACTTAATATCAGTGCGTAGCCATCCAGCGGTGCTGATTTGTGACCACTCCCCAACTTCTTGTCTCTGTGGAACGTACATGTATTTGTGTGTAGGAACAACCCATTACTCTCCTACGTTGCATAGCACAGACGTGTAATGAGACTCTTGCATTCCTGCATTCTGTCCCCCAGACAAAAAACCCAACAAACACTTGGCAGGCTGAAGCCCTGATGTCTGGCGCTTTCCTGGCCCTCAGAGAAGGCTGTGTCATCGAGTCTTTGCTGACAGAAGGCACTGGGAGATCTGTGGCTCCTTCTCTTGCTGTCCTGTCGCTTGTGCCTACCTCACGGTGCTTTGTTTCCTTCCTCTATGGCAGTCTTATTTTGGTTTCCTACCTTTGGGATGACAACTCCTAGAAGTTTTCATGCATCTCCGCCTGTGTCTTCTACCCTACGAGTTAGCCTCTGCCAGAGAGTATTGCCACTTCTAAATCCTTGCGAAATGTCATCTCTAGTCTTGATAAGGGCGAGGAGTTGCTAGCTCTAAGGGTCCAGCCACTGTCGTTTTTCCAAACCAACTGTGTTTTGAAATCTCAGTGTTGGCAGGTATTTGCTCATTGGTTTGTTTGTAGGATCGTGAACATCCGCTCTTTGATTCTTCTGTGGCTTTGGGCAAGCTGTTACTTCACCTTTATCACTTTTACAGAGATGGGTGGTAACAATACTTTTGCATCTCTGCCTTATGGGATTCAGTTGTTAATATTAAAGTAGTGCCTTCTTGGTATTGTTAGGCAGGTGTGAGCGGCATTTAAGGATTAAGGCTTGGTTTATTTTTTGAGTTTATACATGGGTCTCTCTCTGTGTCTCTGAACAAATTGTTCCAGTCTCATGGGGAAGAAGTGGGAAAGAGGGTTCATGTTTCTTTCTAGTGGCTGTTCCTGCTGACTTTTCCCAATAAGAAACCTTTATAAACAGGATGTCCAAGAGGGAACTCTCCAGCAATTTCTAGCTCATCAGGTTTTTTTTTTTGTCTCCACTTGCATTTTTTCTTTTTTTTTTTGCAAAGCCTTTTTTTTTGTTGTTGTCGTTTCTTTCCCAGCTGCCCTGCCCTCCTCTCCTTCACTCTTCTGCTCTGTTCATCTTCTTGCAGCTGTGCAGATCTTCTCCTCTGCTCCCTGCAGCTGTGCCTCTCTTGCCTTGGATGCCTAAAGCAGTTGGTAGGGAATGATGCAGGGTATCTCAGGGGCTATAAGAAAACCAGATGTGCTACAGTACCCCACCAAAAAGGGCCTCCAGATCTCTCAAAGCAATTTCATTAGCTTCTGCAAGATTTTGTCAGGTAAACCCAGCACAACTTGTTTGTGTGTGTCCATGCATGCTGTTCTTATTTAATATCCACAGGTATGTAAGCCAAAGTAAATCATGGAATTGTGCTGGTGTTCTTGCAAGTTAATGAAACTCTTAGTTAAAAATTACATGGCAGTAAATTAATGTAGATCATGTACTATGAGTGCTTTTGTAAGAAAACTGAACAGTAGCCTTCAAAATACCATGAAATTTTAAGCTTATGTATTCAAACATGAATGTAAAGTATAGAAATAGTAACATCTATCCTATCTGAATTAGTATTTTGCTGTAAAATGATGACAACTTGAACATCATGTGGAAGAGACACCTTCTTATTACAGCCCTTTATTTATAGTCAATTAATTAAACCTGGTAAATATGGCTGCATCTGTCTCTGAGCTAACTAAAATATGAACTTAAACTTTAGTGGAAAAACATTATAATAAAGATGTCACATCATATTGAAAGATTGCTAATAGCATAGCGGTGATTTACAAGGTAAAGCTAATAGAGCTACACTTGAGGCTGTGATTCACAAATGAGAATATTGGTGTTGTGCCAGTTCTTCTCCAGCATGCAGCAGTGTTCTCATCTGAAGCCATAAATGTCAGTATACTGAGGCCAGTGACTTACAGAATTTTTAAAAATAATTTAGCCAAAGTGTTTAATAAACCTCTTACTAGGTTAATAATTTTATCTTATCGATACATGATATTGATTTCTGGCAAACCAACCCAAATTGGGTGTCATTTTCAGCATTCAGTGGTTCTTTATTCTTTTAAGTCTGCCTCAACTTGGGCATATATAATAACAGCTTTCCAGAAATTCCTGAATATTCATGTTAAGATTTATAGCTCATTTGTATTCAAAGATTTCTGTGTCCCACATAAGAACGCTCTAATGGCAGTGTTTTAGACCATGGTTAATAATATCACCCTGTAAGAATGTGATCTCTCCTTGAACCATCCCACACAGCCACAGTCTTGGCGTCAGTAACACTGATCTGGTCAAGCTCATTAAAGTCCCCTAAGTACAAAACATCGGCCCCTCTAGATAGCAAGGAATTAAAAAATACAATAGCGGGCTTTGCTGATGCTTGAGCATGATTGGCAGCAGCCACAAGGCCCGTATCCTGTGCTACCATCTCCAGCACCTGCCTAGGCAACCTTTTTGTAATGCCAATCAGTCAAATACCAGTTCCATTTCTATAGGTTTCATTAAAGGGGAAAGAAAGAAGAGCTACTTAGTCTGTGCAGAGTATATTATTGATATGCTGATTAAGCATAACGCAAGTGATCATTAACTGCAATTCACGTAAATTACAGCAGCACAGATGTGGGGGTTGGGAGGATAAAAAAGCAAGTCACTTTAATAATATCCAATAGAAATGTGATGGATAATTCATACAGGACAAAAAGAGTACAGTCTAAATCCCGCTCTGCATATTCATGCAAGTAGTTGTATTGGTTTCAGCATCATTTTTTTTTTTTTTAGTAAGAGATGTTTCTAATTTAACGCTAGCTCCATGTTCTTTGGGAAGTTTGGGAAAAACAATAAAATTGTGACATAATCGCAGTACATCATTCTGCAGTCACCCAAGTTGTGACTTGGTCTTTACAGGTTTATTACTCATTTATGGACTTGAAGTTTTTGGGCACTTTATGTAGTCAGTACAAAAGTAAAAGAGGAATCATACTTACCTTGTTTTGCTTGTAGCCAGAGAGGGCTGGCACTTATTATTGTCATGTAACAGATAATTGTAAAAAAATAAAAATTAAACTAAGCCAAGCTAAAAACCAAACAAAACCCCCAAACCCAACCTGTTATGTACATGACCAAATTTAGTAAATTGTAGGCAAAATTTTAAAAGACTGATTGGGAAATAAAGATACTATCTTTGATCATGACAGTTTTCTTGGTCCTTGAGTTCCCTCAGAACCATCTAACTTCTTTGCAAGCTGGCCATGCTCAGTACCTTAAACTTTTGGGCACGTACTTGAGCTGCTGACACTCTGCACTGAAGTGCTTTGAAAATCTCATGTGAATAGCTTTGCTTTTTCTTAGTGGTCACTCTCGTGATCGTTTGGGCGAAACAAGCTGATCATCTCAGTAATGGCAACCAGTTCGTAAGTATTGGAGGAGACCAGGATAACATTCCCTGCTTCTGTCATAGTTTGTGTTGTGCTAGGAAGGCTAGACCATGTGTGAATGAGGTTAGTGAGAGTTTTTCCATCAACTGAAATTGGGTTAGAATCCAAAAATCCAAGGGAAAATGAGGAAAATGCCTCCTTTCTTAAATTTCAAGAGCCTGAAAGTAGTTTGTCACATTAGACTATTACCGCCTAGCCATGACACTGGCAGTCTCCCTGGCTGCATTCGTTCTGGTTTCAATAGTCAGCTAATGTGTGGCACTGTAAAAACTTTTTGGCTTTTTTTTTGTGGGATATCATGAACACAGTGACTGAAGAAGACTCTGACTAAATAAGCATTTGGATATCCCTTGTGACTAGATGAAGGTAGAGGAGAACTTGTACAGAGTTGCATTTTGCCTGTGATTAAGGCGCACTCAAATAAGCTGCATTCAAGAATCAGTTATTCAGGCCACTGTGAATGGAAGGTTTCTCTGTTTATATGGAAGATGTTTTCAATATTAAGTATTTCTATGAGCGGTGGAAATAATGAGGTTTGTTTTCCTGCAGTTTTGTGTCTTGCGGTTAATTGTATCCTGTGATTGAAGGTTGTTTTGCAGTAGGTCCTTAATGCCAGTGGGTTTCCTGGTGTCATGCTTCAGCCTTCCCTTCGGTTGGGCACACAAAAAGTTTCTCTTCCCTACATGTGTCTCTTATTTTCACACCACTACAGCATCTTAGGGGAGCTGATCTGTCAAAAAAACCTTGAAACAGGCCAACAAATACAAAAATTTATGAAACAACCTAATTTTAGTTTTCTTTTGATACTGATTGACAGCTTGGTCTGTTGGTCTGTATTAATTTTTTCTCTGAGACACCGGACTCATCTTGTCAACTTCTAAGTGATACTGTATTTGAAGGGGGGAATATTACCAAAATCACCAGGTGGCTGTGAAAATGAGTTTCAAAGTAAAACAAATGATACCAAACAAGTGGTATGAGACAAAAGATTGAAACTGAAAGGTATCTTTGTACAATAAAAAATTAGGTAGTTTTTTCAAAACAAAACTGGGCATGTTACGCTATAATACACTTTCTTTTTCCTATTCGTTAGCAGTGGAATTTCCTTAGTACTTCTTAAAACAATGCATGCTGTTAAAACCGAGATTTATCTATGTTTTGCCTGAGATCTGGTGGTCTCACAACTTACATATTTCCTACTCTCACTCTGCCTTTCATGACTTCTGTATCAGGTCTGAAATGCAAGCAGACCATTTTGGCAATTGAAAGTCAAACTAACCACTTGGGATTCTGTTTTTGTGAATCATAGACTTGGTTTTGTCTTACACGGAATGAATTTTTGGTTAATATACTTGTCGTGTCCTGTCCCCATCCCACTGTTACCCCCCCCCCCCCCCCCCCAGATATTTGGTTTTGGGTGCATTGAAAGTATATTTGTTTCATTTTATTCTCCTTTTTTCAAAATAATGAAAGAGATGGTGTTAAAAAATAAGAACACTTTTACTAGAGCTTTTATAAGTTCTTCCCTTCACCTCCAATTTTCTGTAATCAAGCATGTGCTATTTCTTGTTTTTAGACTTTTGGTTTTCTTCCTATTAAAATAAAACTATTTGAATTTATTTTTATTACTGTAAAGTGAATTGCTTTGGAGAGGGACGTGAAAATCTGCCCTTTTTTTGGAACTAAAATATCTTCATTCACATTCAAAGCCTTGAATCAGAATGCAATGGTGGTTTCTTCAGTCTCTGGAGGCTTCTTTTACACGAAATTTGAACATGATAAAAAATAAGTTTATTTGTACTGTACTTTTTTCCTCTTTCTGATAGGTATTACTTTTAGCAATATAAAGCTATAAGATATGCCACATGATTTTAATTATATGACTGTTGCTAAACTGATGATAGCTTTGTTTAATACTGCTTTCTGAATATAATACAGAAGTTTCGTTGATGTCTTCAGAACAGCGTGCAAGTAGTCAAGGGTACAATGTACTGTTGGTGTACTTTAGCTGGCTTTGAGTTGTGTTTCATCTGCGCTCTATCTTCAGCTGCTTGCATTAAGCATGCATTTAAAATGGAAGTTTAAATCAAAAAAATTAGGTGGAGTTGACTGAACAGATGGGGGAAATGATTTGAAAAAAAATAGAGATCATGCATGTTACTTCAGAATTATATTTATGCCTATCTCTTGTTATGAACTCTTAACAGAAATGCGTTTTTAAAATGTGGAGCACTGTGATACTCTTTAGATGTGGTGTTTTGATAATTACAGTCTGTATTGCATTAATTTGAAAATTTTAATATGATCATAATGGTACTGTGTTTTGGTATATTTTAAAAACAGCTCTTAACTTGACATAAAGTAAAAAGTGTGCTAATTTCTATTCTGCAATCATCATTAAGGGAGGGAGAAAGCCTTTTTTCTCCTTTCTTTTGAAACTAGCATTTTTACCATGTTACTTCAAATTATGAGATTTCTATTTAAAAGAAAAAATTGCAACAACAACAAAAAGCTAAATGTACAATAAGTTCAATGTCCTTGTGCCATTTTTTATAATGAAAAATATGGAACCCCCCCATATTTCATTACCTTCATCAGTCATTTTACTTACTGGTAATAGGTTACTGAAGGTTGGGTATCAGTTTTCTGTGGTTTCAAATAAAAAAAAGCAAGTTTTGGCTTCTCTTCCAAGAGTTAAATAAAGATCTTATTTAGAGTTGGAATTGCAGATACTTCAGCTTCCAATTTTTCTTTTTAACTTTCAAAGCTTAGAAACGACATCATTCTCCTCATGGGCAGAATTTTATTTCTGTGAGCCCTGTCAGCATGAACGTAGGCCGTTTGTGAGAAGTTCTCTCAAATGGCCTCATCACCATGAGATATTTTTGCCCTTGTAAAGAAACATTTACTTTATAATTTTATTTATTTTCTTTTGTGCTGAGTTCATTTGCATAAACCAGACTAGAACAAAGTAAATACAGTAACGGTCATGAAATGTGACATTATTTATCACAGGGGCATGGTACAGTTGACGCTAAGACTGTTTTATAACACGAAGACCACAAGAAGAGTAAGTATAAGTCTCCAGTTAAAAACGCCCGTAAACGTTCTTGCCCAATAGCTTTGCTGCAGTTGTGCATTATTGTTTATGGTCTAAATAGTTTTGGTAGGTAATTTATTCTGGATATATGTTTTCGTTCTTTTTTTTTTTCCCTTCCACATTTCTGAAAATATTCAGTGTGAAATGATTTTCCGTGCAGGATAGTATTTCCTACAATTCAAATTGTTCTTGGAAAGTAGGCGTATAAGTGCACTGATGGCTCGCTGGCTCTTACGCTGAAATAGCAAGAGTGAGAATGCAGTAATTTCTAGGCAGGAGACCCACATGTTGCTTTATTCTCCCCCCCCCCCCCCCAATCTTTCAAAGTTGTTTGTGAAAACAACCTGAGGATTCTGTTAGTTAATTTCCTAATTTCGCACACTTTAACTTCTCCAGAGTGATTTCCCAAGCCTTCCTGTCAGCCTTTCGAAAACGTGAGAAGAAGAAGCGGGGAGAAGCAGCCTGCGCTCCCCGAGACGAGCGGTGTCAGGAGGTGCGCGGGTTTCCCGGCCCGCCTCAGGCAGGCAAAGCGTTTTCCCTTCCCTGCGCCGGCGGCAGCTCGGCCCCGGGCGGGCGGTGGGGCTGCGGCCGGAGGGCAGGTGAGCAGCGGCGGAGAGGGAGCGGGCGCATCTGGGCGAAGGCCCGTGCGGGAGCGCCCTCTCTCCCTCCCCCTCAGAGCCAGCGGGCCGTTACCGCCCAAACGGCCGCGCGAGCTGTTGTGGCCGTTGGAGCGGCGGTCCCTCGCAGGGCTGACCGTTACGCGGGGCCCCCTTCAGCGAGCCCCCGGCGGGGTTCAGGGCCTTTGCCGCCCGTGGGGCCGCTGTGACACACGCGCGGCAGGCTTCCCCGGGGGCGAGGGCGCCCGTGAGGGAGGAGCGCCGCGGAGGTTCAGTCAGGCGTCGCGGTGTCAGTGCGGGGAGGTGTTTGAGGAGGAGTATGGCGGGGCGTCTGACCCGTCTAACCGTTACCCCCACAGCCCGGCCGGGCGGCGGTGGGATTCTCTGGGTGTCCTCTCTTACCAGGGGGCCACGGGCTGCCTCGGGGGCAGTTGGGCTAAAAACTTGAGGGGCTGGCTAGGACAACGTTTCAGATGTCACTTTGCGCTTCTGTTACGGTCCTCCTAGTGTCAATATTACTCAAAAGCGAAGAAGACGCGCGGGTTCAGCAAGCGCAGCACGGCAGCCACGGCCCGCTCCGAGCGAAACGGCCCAGCGCCCCCGGCCTCCCCGCTCCTTCCTTCTCCGCCGTCCGGGCGCCCACCCGCCCCGTGCCCGCGGCACGTCCCGGCGCCGGGAGCGGCGCGGGCGGCTCGGCAGGTGGCGCTGTTCCTTCAGCGCGGCCCCCGCCGCCCGCTGGGGCTGAGACGGGCTGTGCCTCCGCCAGCGACACTCGCCCCCCAGGCAACGGGGGGGCATGGGCTAGTGGCCGGCAGCTTTTGGCTCCCGCTTGGTTAGGCTTGCCATGTTGTTTTAGGCAGCTGCTGTGGTTCTCTTTAGGTATGCTGTCCAGCTCCAGAACATAGCAAGTGGTCGATATTTCAGTTCTTCACGTACTTGATTTGGTTTGGAGAGGAAGGTGTTATGGTGAAATACACGTTTATACTTGTGTTCTGCTTTTAATCAGTGGTTGAGTTCTATGAAAGATACGCTGGGGTTAAGGGCTCTTTGCACTGTGTGTAGATACTATGTAGATAATACAGTGATGAAATTTGCGAGTTTTACTCTGTGATGTTTGGTCCTTGCATCTGTGTGTTAGTTTTCCCTGCCTAACTGCTATTCCTTGATGTCTTTCAGACTAGAACTTTATTTCCAGCTGTTGGATTTTTCAGAGGCCCCAAAGGGTAATTAAGACACACAGAATGATTGCTAGTTTTCTGTTAGCACATGTATGTATAGATGAGTGCTGTGCTGCTATGTGGTTTGTGTGCTGTTGCATTAGACAAGGAGAGGCAGTCAACACCATCCTTCCTCAGGGGGCTGACAATTGATTTTAGTTAGACTCCAGGGAAAAAATTGGAATCTATGTTCTTGTTTTTAAACAAAATAAAAACTTAAAGTGAATCTTCTAAATCAACAGGACAGTTACTGTTTACAGTGGCTGAATCTTAGTTTCTAAATCAGATGTCAACATTCACATACGGTGCTTTCTGTATAGAAAAGCTAGGGAATGGTAGGAATTATGTGTTTTGTATCCTTTAGTTAGTGCCTGTTTAGACTTCATTGATATTGACAAAAAATTGTGGTGAATTAACTTCAAGTTCTGATGTTGCCCCAAAATTCTGACTGATGGGAGAGGTTGATAATGTTAGTGTTGATTATGGATCAGGCTGCAGAATGGTATAAATCAGAATCTACTTTTCACTTGGAATCTTTTTTAAAGCTTGATACTGAAATGTGTGTCAGTTTGAGATGTAGACCGTCAGAGAAATCATAAAATGTTGTTTGGAAGAGTTGCCAGGAGGCCATCTAGTCTATCCAATCTCCTGCTCAGTGCAGGACTACTGCTAACGTCGTATCAGGTCAACAGCTATGGCTTTGGGTAGTGAAGTTTAGGAAGCCTCTGAGGATGGAGATAACACAGCCTCTCCAGGCAGCCTGTTTCAGTGCTGCACAGGCTTCCAGTGGACAGAATTCTGCCTGATACTTAATCTGAATCTCTCAAGACACAGTTTGTGGCTGTTTTGTCGTCTTACACCATCTGCCACTACTGAGGAGAGTTTGGCTGCATTAAGTCGCTTTCAAGTTGTTACAGTCTGTAATTAGATCACTCCTTAGCTTTTTCTCTTTACAAGACTGAACAATCCCTGCTTCCTCACATCACGTGGTTTTGTCCTCTGTCTTGGTATTGAGCAGTCTTATTAGTTACGATGACATGCTCATCACGATACTAGCTTCCTTAACTGGGGGAGATGAAGATGTGGAAAACCTCTACTAGGATGGCAGAAAAAAAAAAATCCAAGAATGGGATGAAGTAGGAGTGTAGGTGCCTTATCTATGTAACTGATCAAGTGTTTCAGTCTAGACCTGTATAGTATGGCTTGCTTGTCCACAACTCCTAAAAATGAGAGGTCTGGTCCTATACTAGCTTGTTATCCAAAAACTCTTACAATGGCAGACATGTTTATCTAGAATCTGAATGTTTTCAAGGCCTTTTCCAATCTTAAGAGCTTTTTCCTTGATAGCAAAAAATCTTAAGCTTGTATTTTCTGCCCAAAGGGGAGATTTTATTTGTTTAAGATTTGGTAGCAGGAGTGATTTTTGGATTTGAGTTGGTTTTTTTTTTTTTTTTTTTTAAAAAAAAGGCAAACATGTTTCCTGAGGGTGAATAGGGCTCAAAAAAAGAGGTCTATGAATGTAATGGCAGCTGAACTGAAGATGAGAACTCTGGGTAGAATGACATTAAACAGTCAAAGCCTGTGTGGAGAGAGGTGTCAGGTGTTAGGGCAAATGAAGAATCAAGACTGAAATCTGCAGAAAGCAACCTGGATTTAAACTGCTTGTGGAGCTATTCCTGCTGCCTTCCATCTGGAAAACTTGGAGCTTCTTTCCCATGTGGCAGTAGGGAATAAAAATGCCACAACAACTTTCATGTTCCAGAGAAAAGGCAGGACCCTTTGGCTTCTGTGGGAGGGAGAGACCTTGGGTTAACTCCTAGCTTCCCTGTGACTCTACTTCCTTCGTACTTGAGAGATTTATTCAGTGACGTTTATGCCTGTCATCTGTTCAAAGCTCTGCCTTCATGAGCCTACATGTAAATATTTACTAGAAGTTCAAACAAACAGGTTTCTTGCTGTTCCACTTTTCACTTAACATTAATGCAAATTAAAATCCCAACCAGAACTTCAGAAGTTAATTTTCTTCCTGGCCCCGTGTAGTTTGATACATAATGTGCAATGCATTCCATCAAACTTACGGGATGTGTAACCTGGCAAAGCAAACATTGCTACTGGAACTTGAGCGTTTATGTTGCCTGATATCCTTGTGTTACCTGTTTAACTTTCACTAATATTTTTGTGACACTTTATTAATAAACATAATGTATCCATGATGGTAACTTAATTTTGCTCTGAAACCTGGTAATAAATGTTTGAACTGTTCAGCATTTATGTAGAAGTGTTTTAGCCTGAAGAAATGTTTAGAGGAGAAGCTGAGCTGTGCTGCTTTTGATGGCACTGTAATTCAGCAGCCTATATTCAGAAGTAAATGGTTTTCAGATTAGAACATCCTCTTACAATGAAAACATCCAGAGGGGTGAACGTTAATAAGATTGGTAGAAAAGTACTATGTAGATGAAGGACATGCAGGGGTGATGAGGTAGTGCACAAAATAAATATGCAACCCAGGTGGAAACTTTCCCTCTTCTACGTAACTGGTTTGCCAGGACTATAGGACTCCTGCATTATTACTGTCTTGTAGACTGGGAGCTAACTGGAGGTATCTCCAAAGTACACGTGACTAAACAGAGGTACTGGCTTTAAAGCACAGAGGATGGGATTGGATGGCCAGACAATGGTTCCCAAATCTTGGAACAAACCACTTACTGAATGTCAGTACTGTCACATCTTTAATTTACATAGTGTTTTAAGAGAGGCTATGCATTGTCTGTCTTGTGCTGTAGCAGAGGGTGGTGGACTGTGGGCTACCCCACTTCTGAGTTCCTGAAGAGTTTGTGATTTTATTTTAAAGTATTGATAAATAAAATGTAAGCAGAAACTGAGAGAATGGAAAACATTTTGGAAATAGAAAGTAAATGCCGAGTGTTGGTGTTCCTCAGATTTTAGGAAAACTAATAGGTAAGTGGCATACTACATCTTGAAAATTCAGTTGTTGCATGTGACTGCACTAGTGCAATGTCTTGATTTAGGAGGTGGAGGGCAGCATTGAGCTCATAGAGCTAAATTACTTGGTTAAAGCACTGTTAATAGAGACACAAAGTGAAAGGTCTGCAATTTGTGTTATGTAGGTTGAAATGTAGTGACTTTTGAGGACTGAGCAAAGAAAATACAGTTTTACTTGGCTAGGAGTTGTGTTTTAATCTGAAGAATGGTAGGTCTCCATATAGAAGGCGTAAAAGAGTAATATCATCTGTTATTAAGTATATAGCCTGTATTAAGTATATAATCTGCTTGTGTTTATGTCCTCTTAAAAATGAATTCAACAGTGGGGCAAGGAAGTATGTGAACTGAAGGTATACCCTTGGACTCTTGCAATGACTGATGTACAAAAGTTTGCAGGATTATGTCTGCCATCCTATTTTATGTTAAATATAAAATGTATATTTAATCGTTTCTGGCATGTTTGGAAGTGAACTTTTTTAAACCATATGCATTTTAACTGGTGCATGTTAGAGGTATTTACAAGCATTGGTCAAATGTGATGTAGGTTTGTTTAACCTAGTTTACTAGTTGAGCTAAAGGCAGTGCTGTGACCAAATGTAAACAAGTTTTGGCATGGCCACTTGCAGTGTGTTTTATTTAGAAATCAAGTTCATTTAGTAACTAGGGCACTGGTTTTTTTCCCTCTTTGGTTATGCTTTGTTTAGCAAAACTGATTTAAATACAGATTCATATCTTCCTTTTGCATTCTTCTGTAAAACAGAGATTTTGAATTAAAACCTTACAAGTTCTTTTATTTGCCTGTTCAAATTCAACAAAAGGTACTCATCCAGGAAAGACCTAGGAAATGGACAAGAAACACTATTTCTGTTCCTTTTTTTTTTTATCTTTTTATAAAACAGGGAGAGGAAGAGAAAAGCAAAACTGTGAGTGACAGCATTCCAGTCAGCTTATCTTTTTACCGATGAATTTCCTTCCTTCGCTATTATAGGAAGAACAGACCAGTGTTCCTGTCCGTCTTTCTAGCCAGTGAATGCTTTGGTCATTTGTTTCCTCTTGTTACGTACAGGGAGATTCTACCAGCTGCATGCGGAGGAGTTTGCTGGATATAGTTGGTTGCCAGGCCTGGAGGCTCCTGAAGCTCCAGTAGGATGGGAATAGTGTAGAAGTCTTCTCCAGTGTTCTGCTTTGGATTGTGCAGAATTAACTGTGTGTGTTCTCAAGAGTTGTTGGGTATTTTGGAGGAATGTAATTTCCATTGCTTTATATCCCAGCTGTTCTTTTAGGATGCAAGCATTCTTTAGTTGATTTGGTGACCTTCTGTCAAAGGTTGAAAGATCCTGTAAGGTGTGTTGTCAGTGCAAGGACATTCTTCAGCTGTGGTGTTGAAGACTCTGGAACATATGTGTGTACAGATACATGCTCCTGTACACGGTATTACTAAAAATTATAATATGTAATTGAAAAGAAAAAAAGACCATTTACACAGTTACAATATTAGAATTGAATTCTGCCATGTTTAGCTTGATCTATAAAGGAAATAGGTTTTAGTAATCCATCCCTAATAACTTTTGAAGACTGTCTTTCTGATTTCAGCCACATTTGACTGGAGGGTGCCAGGCAGCATAGGTCTCAAACATACTTAATTCCTGTGTTTCATGTAAGAAGGACTAAGTCTTCCACTGAGTAGCCCCACTCAAGCTGTAGTTATGAAGTATTGCAGTATCTACATGGAGGAATGGCTATTATAAAGTCCAACTTAGGAAAATCATTTAGATAAAGCTCTGCATCCCTAAACCTAAAGTCAGATGAGCACCAGATAAAACCTGTAGGAAGCCAGGCTTCCTTCGTTCTCAGATGCATAGGAATTACTTGTTATAGAAAGCTTCCTTTGACTTTGGAGGGCTTCTCAGGCATGGTACGTGAGGTGCAATGGCAAGTGATAGGTATGACCCCACACAGGATGTACATCTCTGTTTCACTGCATAAAACCATAATACATGGATAGAATTTTAAAACCTTAGAGGTATGTGTATGTTTGAAAGTCAATATTTATATTCCTAGCAATTAACATCCTTTAGAAAATCTCAAGCATGTGATTCTGCATGTAAGAGAGAAACACTTTAAGGATGTATGTACATGCTCACTATGTTTTCCACTGAAATGTGATTCTGTATCCTGGTAAAAAATTGCACTGAGTATTAATAGTATTTGAAAAATAAACAACTTCAGCGATATCTGCTGTTAATGATATAGAAGAAAGTGATCTAGGAGTAAAATACTGGAGGTGCGAGTGGGAAGTGACCAGCTGCTTCTTAATTATATATATATGACAGTGTCCTGGTTCTGGCAAGGCTAGAGTTAATTTCACAAAGAGCCAGGACAGGTGACCCAAGCTGGCCGGGGGCTATTCCATACCATGTGACATCACGCTCACCATAAAAGGGGGCCAGTCGGGCAGGGGCGGGTTCGGTGTGGCTCTGGGACAGGCTGAGCGTCTGGTCGGTCATAGGATCGGTAAATTGTTCTTTGTTATCACCCATTGTGAATATCTGTTATCAGTGCTGTTGTTGATTGTTTCCTTCTCCCTTGCTGTCCCAGTAAACTGCCCTTATCCCAACCCTCGAGGCTTTGCTGTTGTTTTTGTTGTTTTTCCGTTCTCCTCCCCAGCCCGCCCGGGGAGGGGTGAGTGAGCGGTGCCTGGCACCCAGCTACCGGCTGGGGCTAAACCACGTCAGTCCTTGAGGTATGTCAGATGACAAGATGATCGAGCGCACCCGCAGCAAGTTTGCCAACAACACCAAACTGTATTGTGTGGTTGACACGCTGGAGGGAAGGGATGGCATCCAGAAGGATCTTGACAGACTTGAGAGGTGGGCCCATGCAAACCTCATGAAGTTCAACAAGGCCAAGTGCAAGGTCCTGCATGTGGCTTGGGGCAATCCCAAGCACAACTACAGATTGGGCAGAGGATGGATTGAGAGCAGCCCTGAGGAGAAGGACTTGGGGGTGTTGGTGGGTCAGCGTGAGCCGGCAACGCGTGCTTGCAGCCCAGAAAGCCAACCGTGTCCTGGGCTGCATCAAAAGCAGTGTGACCAGCAGGTCGAGGGAGGTCATTCTCCCTCTCTACTCTGCTCTTGTGAGACCCCCACCTGGAGCACTGCGTCCAGCTGTGAGGTGCCCAGTACAAGACAGACATGGAGCTGTTGGAGTGAATCCAGAGGAGGCCACGAAGCTGATCAGAGGGCTGGAGCACCTCTCCTATGAGGACAGGCTGAGAGAGGTGGGGTTGTTCAGCCTGGAGAAAAGAAGGCTTATAGAAGGAAGGAGACCTTATAGCAGCCTTCCACTACCTAAAGGGGGCCTACCAGAAAGGTGGAGAGAGACTGTTTACAAGGGCATGTAGTGATAGGATGAGGTGTAATGGCTTTCAGTTGAAGGAAGGTACATTTAGGTTAGATGTTAGGAATAAATTCTTTGCTGTGAGGGTGGTGAAACATTGGAACAGGTTGCCCAGAGAAGCTGTGGAGGCCCCATCCCTGGAAGTGTTCAAGGCCAGGTTGGATGGGGCTTTGGGCAACGTGATCTAGTGGAGGGTGTCCCTGCCCATCGCAGGGGGGTTGGAACTAGGTGATCTTTGAGGTCCCTTCCAACCCAAACCATTCTATGATATGATGTTAGAAAGTGTCTGCTTCCTAGCAGAGCAGCATCAGAACCATTACCATACCAGTCATAGTTGGAATCATAGAATGGTTACTTCCTATCTGAATGCTTTTAGCAATGTGGGGTACTTGAAAAAGTTTATGTAGAAAAACAGAAGAGGAATAATGAAAACTATGTCTAGAAGTGTTACCCTCATAAATTTCTTAAGCTTAATTCTTAGCAGGAGACAGAATCACTTTTATCCTAGCAAGTTTATCACTGGACAAAGTGAAGGATGGACAGAGCTCTAGGGTCTATAGCGTATTAAAGTTGTTAACTTACCTGTGAACCCATTTTAGACGTAGGAATTGTGTTGGATTTACATTGTAACTAAGAGTAAAATATGACTTCATGCAAGTAATAATCCTGCATTGAACACAACAAAGAGACTAGTTAATGTAGCCTTTCCCCCCTCCCCCCACCTCTGTCATCCTAAATGTGAGTAGTGTTTTGTAAATGTGATGAACTGAAATGCATATAAAGTGTTATATTTTGGCACCACATTTTGTGCTGGATATTCAGTGGGATAAAGTCATGGCTGGAAAGGACAGAGGTGAAATAAGTGTCTGAAGAGAAATCATTGGTTCAAAATGGCTATAAATGCCTTTGTTGTGAAGAGAGAATGAATACAGAAGTGCAATAAGCAATCACTGGTGTGAGCAGTGTCTACAGTATACTGGACAACTGGAAAGGTTACGGAATGGTTAATGGCAATATTAAAATGATAATAAAGTAGGAGTGCCAAAAGGTCAAAATAAATAATAAAGACATATTGTATTATCTGAGAGAGAATGGGCCAATAAAAAAAGGAAAAAGTGAAAAATCTTAGAAATAACCCAGAATAATTTAATTATTGTGGAATTTGCATAAAACCAAAATTAAATTAAAGAATGGTTTCAATGTACACAAATGCCTTAAAAATGTGTAAACCAAGAATAATGCAAGAAAAATCATACTGGGCTAACTGACAGTGGGAATGGTTTAGCATTAGCTTTTTCTGGTGACACCTGGCATTTTGTGCACTGAAAAGAACAGGGATATGGGGGAAAACAGTCGATGACAATGTAATAGATGTCTACAGCAAATGTTGCACGGAAGGAGATGGAACTAAGGATAAGAGCTAAAGAGAGGACATTCAGGAAGAGGGGAAAAAAGAAAAATGAAGGATGCAATCTTACTCTAAAATACTCTATGTATGAGCAAGCTGTGAACTGAGAGCACGAGCCATATAGCTTACAAATTAAATATTTTTTTCCTGCTGTTTGTTAAACTAGTAGATGAGAATCCACGTTTGCTTCATGCCCTGTAGTCTACATGGCAGCACGGTCCTTTCTTTCCGACGGGCTGTCTGTGCTCCTGGGGGTCCTGACAGGCGAAGGTGTGCAAAGAGCAGCTCTGAGAGCAGTGACTCCTTCCATAGCAGACCTCTGTAATTCTGTCAGAAGCTGTCAGCAGTTTCATGTTGTATCATTAGGGTGTTACTTTCCGGCTAGTTGCTGAATCCTCTAAAGTAGCTGTGGGATGAGAATGGCGTGGTGGAGGGTAGGGTTGGGAGACCACAAGGTAAGCAGGCAGCAGTTGCTGGATCCTGTTGTAATGTCTGCCCCAAATCGTAACTGCCTTTGTGTCATCCAGATAAAATTTTATTTAGTTGACAGAGTAAAAATTTACCATTGGCTCTGATTTTTAACATTAAGATACAACATTTTAAAAAGTTTATCAGTGGATTTAAAACAGTTGGCATTGTTCTGTATCTTCAAGTCTGTTTTTTCTGTGCTGTTCAATGGAGAGAGTAATTAAAAAACCAACAACTATGAGACCTCTGTGCCATTCCAAAACACTGTTTTTTGCCACTGGGAATTCTCTCTTTTTTCTTCTTTTTCTTTTTTCTTTTTCTTTCTTTTTTTTCTAAAAAAAAAAAAAAAAGTAAAGACTCCAAGGTTCAGCAGATACATTACTGGGTAGAATGAATACAGAATCCTGATCAAAAGTATTACAATTTAAAGCAAAATTCTAATAGTTCTTTGCCTACACTTTTATGGACATAGAAGCTCTCTGTGGTCTTTTTTTCTATGAAGGTCACACAAATGCAGGTAGCCATGCAGTCTTATAGCCATGCACTCTATAGCCATGCACTATTCTGCCTGATAAAGTAGTTGATAAACAGATGGCTCTGCAAAGTTACATACATTCAATACTGTATGCAGCCTTTTCTGTGTAAAAAACGCACCTATTTCATAGCCTTACAGTACATACTTGTTACCTGTGAGCTGCATAAGTCTTGACAGTTTTGGTTTGTGATGAGTTTCTTCAATGAATTAATTTTCAAGTGCTTTCTGCCGTAGTTTCACAGATAGGTTGTTTCTGGAATGCTGAAGAGAAAACCCAAAAAGAAAGTAGTTAATTGTCATGTATACATTGTGAAAATTAAATTTTTGCCCAAATTGACTCTGACAGAGGCAAAAAGATGATATGGTCACAGCTGTAAAAGAACTGGATGTCAGAACACAACAACAAACTTGTATGTGCTGTGTAATGTGTATTATTTCTATCCATCAGTCCAGGAATTGATTGAGTCCAGTTGGCTATGGAAGACTGCTATTTTGGCTTTCTTGAAGCAGTTTTTAAATTTCTTTTTTTGTTTATGAGAAGGCTTTTCTGTGGCTGCAGAGAAGAAATATAAAACATTTTGTTAATGTAAAAGATACCACGTCTCCCTTTTCAACATGGGTAGCATCTTTTGTCTGTCAAAATTAACAGCATCTCCTTTTAGGAGTGTTCCTAAACTCTAGTGATATGAAGATTAAATCAGATCTCAGCAGTGGGTCACAGAACTTAGTAAACGTAAGTCTAGTTCTTACACTTACTTAAGTCTTTAAATGTCAACTTGTGTTCTTCTGGGTGCGAGTGGTTTTTCGTCTGTCCGTTTATCTTCCTACATGTTGCACTTTCCTTATTAAGGTTTCAAACTTCTGTGGACATGTCGCTTTTGAGTCAGCTTGCATGTTTTGTCATGCAAAGATTTCTAGCAGCAAATTTTGAGAAATATGGTTGCTCCATCAATGTGGCTTACACTGCAGGTAGGAGAGGATGCTTGGGAGCAAAGGCAAAAAGGCCTCCATGTTTATGTAAGAAACAACAAACAAGAAGGGGGAGAGTGGGAACTGAGTATGCAGGGAAAGTGTGTGTGCAGTTTAATGACAAGTGGGCTACCTTTTCTAGGGAATTTGCAAAAGTGGTGCTAATGTTTGGGTGCTGTGGGAGTTCCTTCTCTGCAAATTTTTACTTTATCAGCTGTGGTACATGGACACACACCCATGATAATGTTTTACTTCTTCATTAAAAGTATTATTTTAGGATTTTGACCTGAATGAAATTGATTATCATGGAGACGTAAGTTTTCTCCTTCCTTATCCTCTTTCTGCGTCTTGCATCTAGTCCCCAAGAACAGAAATGGAGGTGAAGCTTCTGCTCTTGAATTTCTGAAGTAATCAGTACCTTGACCTGCCAGGGGCTCTTCTGTCAATTTTTTTGTGAATACAGTTTACCAGTTTAGGACGTTGGATTCACACATTTGAGACCAATTTTATGGAATAGGAGTTTGTTCATATGTATTATCTAGTTCCTTCTGTGTTTGGTTCTGGTGTGCTAAGCTGCTGAAAGATCATAGAATCATAGAATGGTTTGGGCTGGAAGGGACCTCAAAGATCACCTAGTTCCAACCCCGCTGCCGTGGGCAGGGACACCCTCCACTAGACCACGTTGCCCAAAGCCCCATCCAACCTGGCCTTGAACACTTCCAGGGAGGGGGCATCCACAGCTTCTCTGGGCAGCCTGTTCCAGTACCTCACCACCCTCACAGTAAAGAATTTCTTTCTAACATCTAATCTAAATCGACCCTCCTTCAACTTAAACCCATTACCCCCTGTCCTGTCACTGCACTCCCTGATAAACAGTCCCTCACCAGCTTTCCTGTAGGCCCCTTCAGGTGCTGGGAAGCCACAATGAGATCTCCCTGGAGCCTTCTCTTCTCCAGGCTGAACAACCCCAACTCTCTCAGCCTGTCCCCATGGGAGAGGTGCTCCAGCCCTCTGATCAGCTTCGTGGCCCTCCTCTGGACTCGCTCCAACAGCTCCATGTCTCTCCTGTACTGGGGCCCCCAGAGCTGGACGCAGTGCTCCAGGTGGGGTCTCACAAGGGCAGAGTAGAGGGGCAGGATCACCTCCCTCGACCTGCTGGTCACACCCAGATCTGTCTCAGCTGTGGAATAAGGTCTTGCTTTGTATTGTGAGGGTGGGAGGACCAGCAAGTTTCACAGTTACCATTCAACAGGAGTCTCAGGTGCCAGCACTGTCAGAATTTGTGAATTTCTTTTGAGAACAGGTTTTTTTGCCTCTCGTTTGTGTTTTGACAGTGGTCCGTGTCAGAAGATCTAGTCCTTGTGCTGTTTGTAAATACTGCAGTTATAGTTGTGTGAGTGTGAAATAAAAAGCTATTCACCAAGTTGCTGATTCTGATGACTGGCAGCTGGTACAAAAAGTCCTGACATCTCCTAGCAGTTGGCAAACGGCAGTTCTACAGTACAGCGTTTTAATTTTCAGCTCTGGAAATACAGGTAAGGTTTAGGGAGACAGTACTACTTGTTTCAGTAATTTGATGAAATCAATAACAGGGAAATAGAGTATTTGAATAATTTTAATGATAGAAGGTCGGTGTTACGAAGTATTTGCTGCTGATCAACTGACCTTTTGGTGCTTGGTGCCATATGCCAACATGTTAGCTCTACTTTCCTATTAGGAATTTTCCATTGGAAAATGAGCTTTTAGCAGTAATTTAAAAACAACAACAACATCCCACTCCCAAACTCTGGGAGCATGGTTATAGCTTATGGCATTCAAGTAAAAATTATGAACTTAATTATGTAGCACTAAACACAAAAATAGTTCACAGATTAAAGGTTTTATCATTACAGTCTGCTATACAAATCTTATCTTTTCATTATGCAAATATGTCCATGGGTTTCTTTTAAGTATATACAAACTAACTTTAAAAAGAATCTCCTAAAAGAGCATGAAGTATGCGTACTTCTTCATAAACTAATGTTTATTATACTAGAACCTATAGTGCTAAGCATTGTGCTGGTATATCAGAGTAGCCAAATGCAGTGAATGTGAACTGAGGGAAACACTGGTCAAGCATTGGAAATCAGATTTTTATTTTACTGGAAATTAAAGAAAGAACCAAAAACAAACAGAAAAAAGAAAGCATTAAGTGTTAAAAGAATTCAGTTTAATTCAAATGAAGGTTATAGACCGGATCATTGTATTGATAGCAAGTTCTTTATGATTTATGGTACAAGAGTGAATGTGAAATGAACTTGATAGTCGTTGATCTTGTACCGCAATGTATTGACAATATGCGATGTGATACCTGTCTTCCAGAGTTTGACTGCTTTCTTATTGCTCTTAAAGGTTATTCCTTATTACTCTACTTTCTAATTTTTTAATATGAAGAGAGAAGCAAGCATTCTGATCTTGCTCTCTTTACTATTTTGAACAGCTCATTTAGTTTCACTGGTATAAGATGATTTGGCCTGGACCACTTTCCTCCAAATTTACATTTGAGAAACTAAATCTTCATTAAATGTCTTTCTTCTGAACTCTGAATAACAAAACAAGGCTTACTGGGTGATGAGATATATAGAAGTCTCACCAGGTATGCAGAGTTACAAGTCTAGGTAATAAATTCCTCTCCCTTTGTACCTTAGACCAGTTTACTTGCTCTATATAATCTGTCTCCATTAGGACTGTTGCCTTCATCCCACGGCTCTGAATAGTTTCAAATAGCTTCTTTGAAAAGTCATCAAACCACATAAATGTGATTTATTTCATAAACTTTCAAATTTAAGTTGCCATACAGATGACATTTAGACATAAATATAGCGTTCAGTTTAGTGTCAGCTTTTCATGATATTACCTCTGGCTATTTGGTGCTTGTAGGCACAGGAAGACTTCAGAGGTTTTGCGTATTCCTCTGATCCATGCAGATCTGCTTTAAGGGGCTGGCTGCCAGAGTAACCATATAAATATATCTCAAGTATTACTTCCATAGACAAAACACAATGGTATCTATTTCCCTATCAGAAGTGCAAATTAAAGTAGTCGCATATTGTATGAAATCCTTGAATGGTTGGACTTTCTTATTAGAAATAGTGGCCTTTTCAACCTATGTAACAGTTCCTGGTCAGATGTATGAATATGGTGTGCAATGGGAAATAAAAAAAAAAATCAATTTTGTCAAGCTAAGATTCATAATATTTCTGATTGTGGCAACTTGGTTTTAATAGTGAGTGATGTTCCTTATTGCAAGCCTGGTCAAATCCTAATATCTCGTTGAAAGGTGTAGTAATGCATCTCGCTATTTCTTGAGGGAAAAGAAGAAACTATTACTGTTGTATACTAATAACTTGTAGTGACATCTGACATCGACTTAACAGCTCTAATCTGAATTGATTCAATATACTACAGAATGGTTCTTATTTAGGTTCTGGTCTTACTAAAGGTTGGTGTATGGAACTGGTTTCACTGACCATTCTGTGAACTCACAGCAATGAGTCTTCCAGTGGTGGTAAAGTAAATCCATTTGTGATATGAAAGTCATGAGAACACAGTGTGCCTTTGACTGACAGGTAATTTGCAATGAGCTTTTCCAGGGCTGCAGCATAATTTCAATAGCAGCTATAATCGTAGTGTTTAAAGAGTTTTGAATGTGTGTGCGTGCGCGTGCTTTAGTGATTTATTTATTTTTTCTTCTTTGTTGATTTAAATATTAATAGGAAATTCTTTGAGTGCAAATCTGATTTCAATTTTACTACCTTTTACTGTAGCATTAGTGTGCTGATTTCAGAGGAACAGTGCTTATATGCTGTGGTTATATCACTGTATAACCAGAATAAATCCTTATTTTAGAGTATTGTTAATGAAATTACATTTTCTTCTCAGATAATCAGTAAATCTAAGTAGCTGAAAGTATAATAACATCTAGAATACTAACTTAATGAAATTTTGCTGCTGTTATGATACTTATTTGTGTCAGGCTAATTTTACATGTTTGATTATTCTTAAAACTAAGAACCATCTCTCCCTCCACCTTTTTTTTTTTAATGGCACAGGCACATAGTTGGTTAACATGAAGTATTGCATTTTTCCAAAATGAAATTAGTAGTCTGTGTTATTTAGTGATAAATAACAAGAGAAAAACTGTTTACAGCATAGCCGCTGTATGTCTCACTAGCATGTTTATTTTGGAGGAGGAAGAAAAAAAAAAAAAAGAAAATGCCAGTCAGGGACTGGCAGAAAAAAAATCTCATAAAACCATAATATTTTGAGGAGTATCAGAAGGTGATTAAGGAAGTAATTTTTTAATGAGAAAGTAGTTTTGTATTTGCTGATGGCAATTTATGCAGGTTGCTGCAGTGTAAAATAAGAGTTAAAATTCGACAAATGGTACAACAAGTAAAATTACTGAGGTATGGAGTTTTCATTTGAGCTCATGAACTCCGAATTGTGATTTTTACTTTACCATTAAGCACGTCTCAAAAATATGAAAAGTCTTGATACTTGGAGACCAGTAAGTTGTGTAACTTCTTGCTTTACTCCCTGGACTTGACTTTCAGATTTTCTGTAATGTCATTTTGAGCAGAAGTTCTTTAATCTTCTGTTAGCATGGTTTGACACATTCTAAACTACAAGACAATATTTTGTTGTGTTGGTGTTTGTAAATGGTAAATTGAGTACCAGTAAAAAGCTTCAGGTAGGCATTTTTGTTGTTTAAAATTAACTAGTAAACCACTGTTCAAGGGTGCTTTGCTAGGTTCATTAACACAATTTAGTAGGGTCTTGGACCTACAGTTGCAGAAACTTTTTGTGTGAGCTATATCCTTAGGCCTCTCCAAAGATCTGTCAAAACTGTAACTTGCAGCAAAATCTGCGTATTTGAGCTTCTGTGACAAATTGCGCTCGTTTGTCTACATTATATAGGGTGCACCATGGGAGTTTGCACAGAGTGGAATACTGTGGTACCTGGAAGCTGGGGACGTGAAAAATAAGTTGCAAAATTTAGAAGACATCACGCTGCTTTAGTAGGTATAAACTTAGCTGGAATTGACCCAAGGCAGAGTTTCAGTTCAGCAAATACAAGTGTTTGAGTTTGGTGGAATTATCCCAGCAAAAATTATACATGTCAGTGGGTGAGTGGGATCATTTCAGAAAGAACTGCATTTTATCATGGAGGATTGAGGATTGCTGTCCATTTTGTAAACTGTATTATATAACACCGCGCGTTCCTCAAGAAAACCATATTTAATTTTAGTTTTCATTTGTGGTATGTGATCTGTATGCTATGCACACATGATATGTTTATGGCTGATAACATTTATCAGCTGTCACAATGACACATTGCATTTTTGAGTTTTAGCATTTTAATTATATGTATTTGACTTAAAATGATTATGCATCTCCTTTCGTGGTCAAGTAACTGTATATCATAAATCAGAGGAAACCAGAAAAAGGATCATTTTTGGTGTTGTGTCTTTTATGACTTGGAGTTTGGGACTAAAATAATTTTCTTGCCGTTTTTAAATTTGCATGACCCAGATGTTAAGTGTAAAGAATGAACATGAACCTCCATAGAATATTTTTGTAGGAGCAAAATAGTTAACAGTGTATTTCAATCACATCCATAGCTGTTAAAGTTTATATCATTTGAAAAATTTATGGACAATATATTACAGGGGAGGACTGCAGTGTGAATAGAGAGCACAGGATATTAAAAGACATTATATATCCAAAAAAAGAGAGATTTACTGTACTCGGGAACTGCAGCATGGATGTGGAATAATGAAAATGGAAAATTAGCTTGCAGATAAAAAGAAAAAAACTCGAAACAATTGAAGGTCAAACACTGACAAATTTTGCCTTTGAGTGGTAGATGGGGCTTTGTCACTTTCTCTAGTATTCTCCTGCTCTCTGAGCTTACTGCACAGCGCTAGCGAATGCCGAGAGAAACTTCCTCAGTCCTCTCCAAAGGCAGTCTGTCAGTACGTTTCTGTTTGTGGCCATGGGAAGTAGAGGCAGCAGAGCAACGCAGAATTGGAGTACCGAGTTTTCTAGGCTTTCCCAGAAAACTGAATTGCAGGCTGTTGTACCATCATGAAATAAAACAGCCGTACAGTGATTTTTCTTTTTTTTTTTTTTTGGGGGGGGGGGGGTGGGGGGGGTGGGGGGAGGGTAGGCTTTTCGTTTCTTAACATCAACCAGTCTTTTTCACCCTGAATTACATGTATTTCACTATGTGTAACTGACACCGTAGTTCACAGCATCTCTGAATTTGTTCCAGAGTTTGTCATAAATACCTGATACTTCATTGTCCTGTTGTTTTTAGCCTGCTTGTGCAAATGCAATGAACAGGGTTTTATAATTTTTTCTATAAATATTGGTTTATTCAAAGCAGATGTTTTGTGACTAATTTGAGGGTGTACCATTGAAGAGACATGAAATCTGCTCAAGAGCAGCATTGTCTGGAGAAAAAAATTGAGGCATATGGGTGAAAAAAAAAATCCAACAGTATCGGTGCCACTGTAGCTGAAAAACCGAATGTGTTTATTTTGGTAAAATTTACTGAGAGTAATTTATTTAAGGTGACTGTGATGTTATAGTAGAGTTCATAGTATAATTTATTGTATTAATCTGTTTTGTGGTAAGATTTCATTAGTTCCTAAACAGTATCTGGATGTAATAAAACAAGGATAAAATATTTGTAGGTAACTCTAGCACTAAAAATGAGCACTGAGAGGACTATAAGAAACAGATTTAAATTGAAAGGCAACAGGTGGATCAGAAACAGAAGAACTTTTTGGAGAACAGTACAAAGGCTCATTACTACTTTTTCTTTTTCTCCCCACCTTCCTTTGGGCTTGGAGTTTTCAGAGGTTTATAACTAGGAGAAACGTGCTTTGTAAGTATGGAAGAGCAGAAGCCATGGACTTTTTGCTGAATGTGCTACTGCAAGAGCAGTGTGAGACCTTGTGGCTGAGAATAGTGTGAGAGTTTGTGCTCAGATCAGCAGCAAGGTATTTCACCTATCTGTTCCTGAAAAATGTGATAGAGTAGCTAGTACTTCAAGCAGCAGAGTAGTATTTCAACACTGCTGTAGCAAGTAACAGCATGGAATATGTCTTTAACTTATTTTTGCATCTCTCCTGTGTTACTCGATACATAAAATATATAAAAGAATGCTACAGAAAGAAAAGAGTTAAAATAACTGAGGCCATAAGTGGATACTCCAGCCTTGTATACCCCTACCCCAGGAGGGGAGAATGCAAACAAGCATCAAAACCATTCCCCTAAGGGACTGATCACTAATAGTTCCACCTTATTAGTTAGAGCTACTGCAGCAATATGTGTAAGATTAGTGGAAATTTTATTAGCATCTACATTTTCAGTAGTCCACCTTAACTATTTAAATCTTGCTATATTGGGCTTCTTGGAGAGAAGATAATAGGCCTCTAGGAATTGTGGTCAGGAGTTGCTTTTTATGTAGACTGTTTTCAAGTGTTTTTTTCAATAGGGACAGGAATGCTTAGTATGTAACTGCAGTAAAAAGGATTGTGCCTTCCTTAATTGTTCTGTTTAATAATCAGCATGTAAACATACTGGAATAAGCTATTTGTTAAAACCTAACTCAAGCTATTCTATGTTCTTTGAAGTAATGCAGGTGGTCTTACAGCTTGGCTTTCTTCTCAGTACTACTCTCATTTCAGACCTCCTAGCCAGGTATCACACAAAGAAACAAAATACATCCAACTAAACTGAGAAGGTAAGACACCTGAAAGAGCATCTTCCCATCCCCTAGATTAGCAGGTTGGATCCCTGAAGTATGTGTTCTTACACGTTGTTCAGCCCAATTTTAAAATTCCAGCTAATGGGGTTCCTCTGGGAGATCTTTTTGCAGCCTGCTTTGTAGCTCTCGCTTTTATGAATTATTTGCTGATAATCAGTCTCCTATTTCTTCATGGGATTTTTTTTTGAGTGCTTTTTGAATTTTACCCTGGTGAATCACATGAAATAAGTCCTTTTGTATTTATTTGATCTTTAAATAGCTGTTATGGGATCATTTTGGTTTTGTTCTGTTTAGCAAAATACATGGCGCTCTAACTCCTGTTTCTTGCATCAGTCTACCCAGTTTCCATTTCTGTTTTTTTCTTTGGGTTCTGTGCCATTGTTAATCCCTTTCTGTTGCTAATAGTAAGAAGGAAACTCACAGTCTCCTAGTTTTGAACTCATGGAAGCATAGATATCATTTGAAGGAATCTAAAAAGTTTGTCATCCATAATAAGTGATGATCAGCAATGAAGAGAACGTCAAATGACTATTTATGAGAATAGGAATGTGTGAATTAGCAGTGGTTGCAAAGAGACTGCTTGAGTGAATCCAGTGAATCATGTCAAGTGTTTGAAAAGTAATAGTTTTCTTTGAAAGTAATAGTTTATTAATGATTTATTAATTGCTTGCATCCAATTTATACACAAAGCTTGAAGTTACACTGAAGTGTGGTAAATTAGAAACATGGAGATAGTAAAGATTCATACAGTAAGCAGGAATGCTAGGCACTAGATATCATGCGAAGGGAAAATAACTGTTTCATGTTTTGATATCATTGAAGGAAATCCTCTTTGTACAGGGGACACAAGAACCCTTCTAAGTTTGGGCTTTGACAACTTGGTTATCTCTGACTCCAGCATACTTGAATTAGAGAACAACCGGAAATTTCATGAATGTTTTTCATAAACATTTTAAAGTAATACGCACTATAATCTTAACCCTGCAATTTAAAAAATGTGATTCCCTATAGAAAAGCAGATTAGGCCAGATTCAGGTTTAAATAACCAATTTCAACATAAATGCTACTCGTTGTCCAATTGAACTTGTAATTCTTTCATTTTATGAAAATTGTATTTTTTCATTTGTTTTTGCCACTTTAAAATCACAATGTAACAAAGAGGAAACAAAATTAGTTCCTTCTAAACACCTTTCATTTTTTTTGTATTGGTTGAGTGATTAGCATGTTTCTAAATTACATTTCATGACTTTTAAAAAATAATTTTAATTGTAAATTTCATGTGTGGTGGCAGGAAAGAAAAATTGTGATTACTGGTATTTATACTACCTGTTGGTTCCAGTTGTGAAAACTTAGCTCATGACAAAGCATTCAAGTTTTTCGTAATAAAAATTGATCTACTTTGAGGAGCATTTAGCAGTCTACGCCTCGCATTGAAAGTGTGCGTGTGATGGATAGAAAACAGCTGAAAGATGAGTTTATGCCTTCGTTTTTTCCTTGTAGAAAATAAAAGTAGAAAAAAGTCACTTGAATCCCAAAACTTAGTCCACCATGGTTGCATTAAGTCAGTCTTGAAGGAGGAGGAGACATCTATTCCAAAAAGTGTAAAGCACTTCCTAACTCTTTATAACAAACACAAGTAGATTGGTAAATAACAAACTTCAGTAGTATAAGATCCATAATAGTAAATTAGCGACAACTACATTTGCCACAGAACTGAGATCAGACATTAGCATCATCTCTCTCAGCAACAGGAAATTTGTTATGTAAAATTGCAGATGTTCTTAGGAGTTGGGCCGTGACATGGGCAAGATGGCAAGGTAGATAAATGAAAGTTCCTGAATATTACTTTCTGATATGAAGTACTTTGATAATAATCGCTTTATACCTGCAATGTCAAACTATCTACTACATACACAAGAGCCTTTAATGACATAGCAGCCACAAGGATACCCTACAGAGGAAGTGTATTTATGTCCTTCCCTTTTCTGTATCCATTGTTCAGTATTCGCACCCTTTTTCAGTTTATCAGAGGGTTAGAAATACACAGTTTGCTCCATACAGTTCAGCAGGAGATGCCCCAATACAAAATGATGTGGTGCAAAGACATCTAATGCAGCTGTCATTTTAACTCAGGCTGAGATGCCACAGCATCTGATACTTGAAAGAATTGCACTGCAAGCTTTGTTTTTTCTTCTGTTTGGGAAACTTAGTAAGCTCCAACTTAAAACATATTAGCTCGCTTGGTCTGCTGTAAAAGTCTGTTGATGATGCAGGATTCTGTGTCAGCTTTAGAACTGATCAGACCATGTAAACTTCAGCCATTAATACCTTAGGAATATCTGTTTTTAATAGAAGAACTATGTGTAATTAATGTTTTAAGTCGCTATTTGGAAGACAGCTTGAATTCATGTTTTTCTGTGTGTGTTTCATCTCTAATAATACGTTACATTGTGTTACTGAATGTAACCTTTTTTAAAAATGGTCTCTGTGGGTTTGGGGTTTTTTTTTTTTTTTTTTGGTCTTGAATGAGCAAAGTATGTAAGCGTATGTACTGGCGAAGGGTCTAGAGCACGAGTCTTAGGAGGAGCGGCTGAGGGAACCAGGGTGGTTTAGCGCCCGGAGGAAGGAGGCTGAGGGGAGACCTGGTGGCTGTCTAGAACTCCCTGAAAGGAGGTTGCAGCCAGGAGGCTGTTGGTCTGTTCTCCCAAGTGACAAGCGATGGGACGAGAGGCGACGGCCTGCAGTTGCGCCAGGGCAGGTTTAGATGGGCCGTGAGGAGCAACTTGTTCCTTGTCGCAAGGGTTGTCGCCAGGCCCTGGAAGAGGCTGCCCGGGCAGGTGGTCGAGTCACCAGCGCTGGAGGTATTGCAAAGACCCGCGGACGTGGCGCGTAGGGGCCTGGTCTAGTGGTGGGCTTGGCGGCGTTAGGTTAAGGGTCGGGCTGGATGACCTGAAAGGTCTTTTCCAACCTAAACAATTCTATGAGTCTCTGATCCTTAGTTTCAATGACTTCAGAGCTTAGCTGGACTGGTTCCTGCATGTCTTACACGGTTTACTGAACAGTGGAGTATTTATCATCTCTGAGAAGTCTGATGTTTGTATATTTGTCCTTGAATGGAGGAATTCATAGATCATTTTCCCTGAGTAAGCAATATTTTTAATTTGTGCATCAATAGCTCTGGTTACTGTTACATATTTTCTGTTGTCTCTGAAACATCTGTACTGTATTCCCAAACTAGAGTAGTTTTTAGGAATTATTACTGATACGTATACTTATTTTTTGTTATGATACATGTTTCTTCTGGAAATCTTTAGGGTGGGTTTTCTTTCTCTCAGCTGTTCTTATTTTAAACCTGTAATTTTAATAGTTAAAGCAACACATCAACATAGAAGGTACATTCATTACGATGAATGAAATAAGGCTCTGGTTCTGCAAAACCTTCTACACCTGCATCGCTCGCTGCTTTGGAGCCCATTGGAATTAACGAGTTTGCTATCTGTAAAATTAAACAGATGCTTTTGAATTTGCAGGAGCAAGTGTTTTATCATTTTTTGTTGTTGTTTGAAACATCAGTGTTATGGAAGTTCTTTTCTGTGTAAGAAGTTAGAACTGTAATAGGGAAAGTTGTAGGGACTGAAACAACTTTAGTTTTGGAACATCAGAATTTACTTTGAGGTTGAGGAAGAGGAATTATGCTTTTCTCAGAACCTTGTTTTGCAGCCATACAGTTAGGTTGTGTGTGCTGACCTTGTCTCTGAAGTTTTTCCTGTTAGCGAACTTGTCAGCTTGTGAAATACAAAGGCATTGTTAAAAAAAGAAGGAAAAGGAAGAAACTTACTGGCATTTTATTGGAAATGTTTAAAGCATCAGAAAACTACTAATAGGTTAAATGTTGGCAATGTATTTAAAAAAAAAGTAATCTTGAACTAATTTAAAGTCTACAATTACCCTGGATCACAGGTGGCAAGAAGAAGTTTTAATGATCGACTGGCCCAGGCCTTGAGGTAAATTATGCATAATTATTCATAACTGCTATTTTTGGCTTGCTTGCATTTGTCCTAGACCTCTGCCTGAGGAAACAATTTGAAATAATTAGTGTGTGAGTGCACTGACAATGATGAATGAATCAAATGCATCTGGTGCCAAGCATGGATCTTGATAAGAAGCAGAAAACTTTGGCAACTGTGGATTTTTTGTTTTTAAATCTCTGAGACTGGGAACAGTTTGTTCATTTTATTAGGCTGACATGCTCAAGGTAGAAAATTACCACTCACTGGGCCATGATCAAAGTGCAGCTCGGAATTCTAGCATTGCGAACACGAAACAGGTCTGCAGACTGTGTGCGCAAATATTCAGGGCAAAGAAAATGAAGGGGATATTAAAGCGGAACATTTTGAACACACGGGTCAGAAAAGCCAAAAGTTAATGTTCCAACAGCAAAATGCATTGCTTATCTTACACAGGTTGCAGGCACGTTTTACATAAATATTCTACAGCGTAAATACAGCTGTATGTCATTACTCAGGAAGAAGCAAAAGCAGAAACAAAAAGATTCTGTTTGGATTCATGCATTATAACTTAGTTAAGAATGCTTCTGGAGTCTTCAGGGGTGTTTCTTTCTTTGGCTTGAGTGCTCAGTTTCTTGTCTATGTAACTTGACTTTACGTGGTTTTAGATGCACATAAATATGAGGCTCTTTTTAAATAAAAGTGTTTAATGAGAAGGGGAAACAACACTTTTCAATTAGCATGCCCAAGATAGCTCATTTTTATCTTGTTGGACTAGTGAAAGAACTCTAATAGTTTTGAGTTTGCTTATAATAAATTGAATAAAACAAGAAGAGGGCACAAGAGAGTGTTCAGGTCAGTGTCAGTAATTTAGCTATAACTGGCAATCCCTCAATGCAGAGATTATGTGGTTTGTAGTTACTGCCTTGAAATTATAACATTGAGAGTAAAGTTCTCTGAAACAAATGTGGCTGTGAAAGATTTTTTCACACTGAAATGTGAGGCATAAGTTTGACAGAAAAGCTGACAAGTTGGGAGCTGAGCTGTTTGTTCACTTTTGTCTCTAGGCGTGTCAGGTAAAGTTGTTACAATGAAGATTTAAATTTTCCAGCTTGTCAACTGCTGCTGCATGTGCTGGCTTTTAAAGGAGTTTCTCGGTGACACGCATTTTATGCATTTGATTGGATCTCAAACTCTCCGTAAACCTGAATAGGAGTTCAGTAAGTCTTCTAGCTAGTCTTTCAGCTTCTGCTTCTATATGTAATTAATGTTTTTCTAGTGATTTTTCTAATGAGAATCCCAACATTGCCCCAGAAACTTAAACCAGTGTGGGTAGTACCCACTACAGAGCTCTAATGTATTGGCAGGATATGAATATAAAGATATTTTTGGCCTAAGAGAAATCCTGGTTCCTTAGAGAAGTTCTGCTGTGATATGTTTGTATGATCAGGTATTTTTCTTGTAAACATCTCTCAGGGCAACGTCCAAATCCCCTAAAATCCCCTAAAAAACTGAAGTTGTTTGTTTGTTTGCTTGTTTTTCAATCTCAGTGGTCTCTGGATCTGCTGCTTGGTATTAATGTGGGAGGAGACCAAGGAGAGAAAACATAGTGAATGACTATGTTCAGAGTCTTTAATTGATCAGTTCAGAAACTTAAAAAAGTGAGCCCAAGTATTAAATATTGACTTGTTGCATAAGCACCATTCAATTCGTACACTCAGAGGCAAAATGTCTAATTAGCGTGGATCATCTTCACTGCCAAAGATCCCAGAAGCAACACTCCTCACAGTCCTGATGCGGCCAGGTAAAATGCCAAATGAATGCCTGAGCAAAGGCTCAGTCACAGTCAGACTGCTGAGAGCCTTTTTCCTTGTCTTCGTTCTGGATTCTGCCTCTCCCCATGACTGATGAGCTGCTGCATCCAGCTCATGAAGCTGACCCTACTCAGGTGTTCTCTCTCTGCAGCTGGGGCTCTCCGCTGAACAGATCTCTGAAGAGATATCTAAGTGGATACTCCATGTCCACTGTACCAAATCCAGGGGCATCTTGACCTGTGGCCAGAAATTGGAATACAATTTTTGGTTGCCCAGTAAACTAGCACTTTACAGAAGTATCTGAATCCAGACCAGATCTTACTATTCAGCATGATTTCTACTCTCCTGAAACACAAAGGTCCTGTGGGGAAAAAAGATGTATAATCACCTAATTAGGTGGTATCATAATGCATATGCACAATGGAGCAGAGTGGGATTTCCATGTCTCAAAGAGCATACAATTGATTGACATTTCAGTGGCTCTGTGAAGAATGTGAGGAAATGATGTTATTTTCTGCTTTCCTGTCTTTTTGAGGATCTGGTGGGGATGCTTTCTTTTGGGAGGTGTTACTGGCCTTTTAGTAAAGAGTTTGCAGCTCTGGAATCAGCCTACCATTTGTCTTCTACACTGTCAGGATCTTTTGACCTGCAGGGCAAACCCAGCATCTTGATTCATTTCTGCTTCTCATTACCACTTTGTGTTCCATGGGAGATGGGGCAAGGAGAGTGTTTCTTGGTAGGCCAAAGTGTTAGCTGATAGTGCAGTAATTTTTAAAAGATGATGATTGGAGCACTGTATGAATGTCTTTTTTCCAACTAGCTGGACTAATTAAAAAATAGGTTGTGAGCTGTTGTAACTTGTTAAAGCTGCTTACAATCACAAAGTTTATGTAGGTTTTTACTTTCTTGAAAGCCTTGCCATGTTGCAAAATGCTAATGCCTGCTCCTGTTCACTCAGCTGAACTTCGTTATGTGCAGTGGCTTAAAATGTAATGAAGCTCAGACTATTTTTTTCAGTGTTACTGAGTTATATCTGAACAATTAAATTCAGTAGCTTGTTCCACAAGTGGCAGAACGAAGCCATTTTTATTTTCTCTAGATTGATATGCTAACCCTAGCTTGCCCACAAATGTCCTGTGACTCCTCTCTCTTCGTAGCAGTGCCATTCCTCTAGTGTCCATTGTCATTCCTTTTGTAGTTTCAAACTGATTGCTGTATAGACTAGCTTTCTCACTTTACACTTGTCATCTTCATTCACTGCCCCCTGAATTTCGATGGACAACCGGCGGTCCTCTGATGTTGGACTTAGCTCCCAAAAGTGTGTGCGTGTGTATGTGCGTACACAGTAAGCGAACGGCAGGCCAAGCAGCTGTTAAGTCACACCGTAGCCTTGCCCTTCAAAAGGGACATTGTATTTCTCACCTTTACCTGTCCACTGACTTTTACAAGGCCCATAGAAATCCTTTGAGACTCCAGTCTTATAAACTGTGGTTGAAATTGGCCAATAGATTCCAAAGTTAGTGAGGGCAGTGTGGATGGGAGAGAGGAATATAAAATTGGTTGGCGTAATAATGAAGCCTTTTGTCTTGGGGAAACCAGACTAAAGCCTTTTGTAGAGGAAGTAATGTGCGATTAGCTGAACCTTATCTGTTGGTTTGGGATCTTAAAGTTCTCCGAAGTATGTTACATATCTGTCTGATTCCATAAAAGTGTCAAATTTGCACGCAGATCTGACTAGAACCAAAAGGTGTGTGAAATCGCTTTTGGTAGTCAGCTGCTTATTCCCTAAATGCCTGATGTGGTTCATGTAGGATGTATGTCGGGACTTACATGGAGTACTAGTAAAATGTCACCTCTCTCTACACACTAATTTTTCTGCTGAGTTTGGATAGTGTGCAAATACCTTGTGAAAAAGGCTAAAAGCCTTTGCTTTGACCATGTTCTGTGGAGACTTTCTTGGGAAAATGTGTGTACCTTCTGGAGCAAATACCGCTGCCAGTATTACATGCATAGTGATCTCTTTGCCAAGCGTGCAGTTTGGCTGGCCAAAGGGTGTTTTGGAGGTATGAGAAATTCAAATGTGTTCTGTTCCTATTAGGTTTGTTTTGTAAAAGTTCAGTTCTGCTGTTCTTTGTCCCAGCTAGTAAAAAGAAACATTTAAGAGATTTTTTGATTGTAGGTAGGTGTGTTTCTTGGTCAAGTTCCTCTGTGCACATGTTCATAGCAGACTCATCTGCTACCTGAAGAAGTGAGTCTTGGTGAATATTTCACTTTGATTTGTCAATGGGTCAAAATCAGGCAAATGTGCATTTCTCAGGTGATGATTAATAAGACCAATTGATACTTCTCATAATTAAGGTATGAAAATGATATTGGGAATGCCTGCTGTCTTGAGTAATATATTTGCAGGTGGAAGCCTGGTAGGTTCGATTTCATGGTGTCACAATGTAAGTGCAGACATCCGTGGGAAAATGATCAAATGTGAACTCATCAGGATGAATGATGTTTTCTGAGGGAAAGTAGTGAGTGCTCTCATGCTGGCCGAGTGGGAAAAGACAGAACGTTTGGTTAGCGGGTTTTTGTGTGTGTGTTTTGAACTTGCCATAATTGATGTTTAATTCTTGAGGGTTTTTTTTCATATGGAAGGAGTGGTACTGCAAAGATTGATAGCTTAGAGCATCTTTATAGGCCTAATTTGCTTTCTGGAGAAAAGGGCTAAGCCCTGGGTTTGGGGGCTTCTGCAGCCATTTAAAAAAAATATAAAATTTTCAATGTAGTGAAAATGGAAAGATTAACAGACTTAAATAAGTAAATAATTCAGCCTTCAAAGGCTATTCAGTGGTCCTAGAACTAATTGGATTTTTATATAGTCATAGAAACAAGAGTAATTTACTCTTTACCTGTAAAACTGCTCTTCCCAAATCACATCTATATATGGTATTTCACATGGTTTTTGTTTTGCTTCGGGCAAATATTTTGGTGTGGATTTTCATGTAATTTGAATTTACTAGAATTTTTGTTTTTATTTTACAGTGTACTCATTTCCTAAAAAGCAAAATGAGAAGGATAATTTCTCTGAGGCAGCAGACTAGGACTGTGTACTGGTTCTTTCCAGATGGAAGTGTAGTGTAAATAAGAAACTTCTTTGAGGAGGAAAGTACGAAAAGGTTTTCTTTGTAATGGATAAACCTATTTTATCGTTACTGTCTGAAGCTATCACTGTCAGTCTGTGGACTGAGTATGGTAATAGCTGGCTTGAAGATTATTGGCATCTTCTTACATGTGCTAACGGCTGCGCAAGCATTAAGGATGGTGGTGTATGTGGGTTTTTTGGGGTTTGGGTTTTTGGGGGGTTTGTTTTGGGGTTTTTGTTTGTTTGGTTTTGTGTGATGGTTGCTAATATAAACCTCAAAAGAAAAACCTTGTCATTCACTCTGTATCCCTGCTCCTCATTGCCGTGTCAGGAGCCCACGGTGGGGCTACCCACCCTCAGCTGTAGCAGTAGCTGCCTGACGGGGTGGGCTTGCAGCGCAGGGCCAAGGGCAGGACGCTGGCGCAGCAGGTGCCGCTGGCAGCCCCGTACCTCATGCCCAGTTTAACCGTGCCGCACGGGCAGGCCCGGACAACAGAAGGCACACGTGCGTCCTTCCCAAGCTTCATTAACTCTTTTAGAAGAGAGAGTGCTACTTTGACATATTAATTAGTTGCCATGCTTTCTTTTACTCCCAGTTAACCTTTGCTTTGGTCACTTGATTCAAATTACTGATAATTGCAAGGCTGTTAGAGGTCTGTTTATGCGAAGTGTACTTAAAGGGGCTTTGCTGTCTGAGTGAACAGGCAAATGTTTCATATCACTTGAGGGCTGCTGGGTTGTGCTTGCCCCACGCTCCTCTCCTTAAAAAGAAAGAGCAACCAAGGAGAAACAAAACAAAGATAAAACAACAGAATACCAAAAGAAATTACTGCTGAGGAAACCAGTTGTTCTTCATCGGAAAATAAACGGAATAGTGAAAGAGTGGTCTGATACGAAGTTGTTAGGCAAAGAAAATATTTCCTATGTTATGTTATAACATCCTGTGCTCAGAAGTTACTGACTTTCAGAAAGTTCAATACATTTTTTTTCTCTTTTTTTTTTATGTGAGTGCTGAATAACGTATTTTACTCCCACAGAAAAAGAGTAAGATTTTGGATTGTTTGTTTGAAACTTTCTGGCTAAAGTAAGATAAAAAATAATGTTAACTTAAATGTTAAAAGGTTAACTTAAACTAGTATAGTTTTGTGGATCTCAATTTTGTTGTATAAATGTTTAACAGTGCCGTGTTTAATGTTTCCCTTAACAAGTGTAAGACAAAAAACACTAAACATTTTTTGTATCATACTTTTTTTAAAACAATGAAAGCAAACAATACTTTTCACAAAATGTTCTTTTGACACCTTGTTTGAACTTTTGTCCCCTTTTACAAAGATAGTGCCTGGAATCTGTATATAGTTTTGATTTGCCCCCAAACAGGATCAGGTTTTTATTTTTATCAATAAGGTATTTGAGTGAAAAATTTCACTCTGACCTAATTTCTAGGATTATTCGCAACGTCTGTTTTCTGTTAGCTAAGTATTGGTTGATGAGTGCTGGTAGCACAAACAGAAAGGTTTTTTTAGCCAAACTTCATCCAGTTATATCTTCTTAGCTAAGGTCTCAGTTTTCACAAACTAGTGGCATAAAGGCTGACTCTGTCCATTTGCATGTACAAACATTGGCATTCAAATGTTACAGAAATGTCCACTTGAGTTTTCTGATTTTTAGTTACTTTAAACCAGGACATTACAGTTACTGTAAACCAGGACACTTAAACTGATAGAACATGAACTTCTGTTTTGAGATGTGTTGTATTCTTTGCGCTGTGATAATTCACTGTAAAAAAAGGCATGGGACCTTCTTTCTCAAATCAATGCTATAAAATAGCATCTACCATTCAGACTGAAAGCTTTTTCTGGACAGAGATGAGTCATTCTTACATATTCTTATTATGCCTTGCACAATGGGATTGTTCCTTCTTAGTACTACCACTTTTCAAGTAATAAATGTAGCAGTAAAAATACTTTTTCCTGAACTTATCTCCTACAAATAAGTGCCATTATCTTGCTCCCAGGAATGTTAAAGTTTTTTATTTTCTTTAGGTGACCTACTTTGTAGGGTAGGTTTAGTTCTTCCTTTTTTGACAGCCAATCTGTCTGTATTCTTTATTGTGTAAATCTCAGTTTGTCATTTAATGCATTGTAAATAATTTTAATTCTAGCTAAATTTTCGATTTTAAGTTAGTGCTGTATTTTATGATCGTAAAACAGGAATACTAACATGGATCTTAGGTCATTTCTGTGAGACGTTTTTATACAAATATATATATATAAGTTCATCAATGCAGAGAATAAGATTGTTTTGAAAATTTAGAAATTAATTTTTAATTAGCGTAGTTTCATGCTAGGGTATTTACATTTTTTATTGTAAGAGATTTGGTTGATTGTTATTCTGTTAAAAGATGTAAAGCACAGGAGCAGGTGTTATATGCCAAAAGATGCATTCATTGAGTACCTAAGAGTAATACACTGTACCTTTGTAAAGTGGAAAGATCTTCCAGTATCTTCATGATCTGTTACTATTCCAGACGACCTGCAATAATGGCAAAGTGTCCCCCAAATGGCTGGGTAGTGATGTGGGAAAAGAAGGGCTTTTTATAGTGACAGGACAGCCTGAACAAAAACGGCATAGGCTGCTCTCCTGCTCACCCTTTTAGTGGGTAGTTTTGTACTGTGCTTTCTCCCAAGCTTGGTATGAGGTAGGTAATTCAAACTACTTTTCTACTATTACACATTTTCAATATTGCAGTAACTCAGGAAGACCTTTTTTCATATAGGTATATAGTGTGCAGTGTTGTGTTCTAAGATTTGATGCAAATGATCATTTCAGCACAGATACACCATAGCCCTCCACAGATACATGTGCCACAGGTGATGGAGGTTAATCTTCATTGTAAGGAATATCATCTATCTCTGTATGAGTTTTGAAATTATTTGCTGGATGGTTATTCTGCAGGGCTGAGGTCTGTGGAGTATTGCTTTTTGTTTCACGTGCTGTGAGACAACTAGCCAGACTGTTTAGAATGAAGCATGTGATGATGGAGTGTGTGTTAGCATGCATTTGTCTTACATGACCATCTTTCGTATGTTCTGACTCCTTTTCAACTTGTCACACCTCTGTTTTACTGAGGGAATTCTGTCACACTTACATGATTATCTTTCTCTTCCCCCAGTTAAAAAAAAAAAAACAAACAACAAAACATTAAAAAAAAATATTTAAGTATTTCCCAAGTACTGACCTCAGCTACATCATCCCAGAGTGAGTGTAAGTCTGCCCGTCATTACAGGGTGCTCTCAGTCTTTGTCTGTTACACTTTTCTCTGTCAAAGCAGAAGGCTGCGTTGATGACATGAGTTTGGCCACCCCGAAAAGTGATTTGGTTTTTTTGTCTCTGATATTACGTAGAGAAGGCCTCTTTCTATTGTAAAAGATACTTGATTTTGTCCTTTTTTGAAAACCTTTTCTTACATCTCTCAGTTACCCCATAAATGCCGATGACCACAGAAATCTGTTAAAGACCAAATTGTCTTAATTAGGAGAACAGCTGGACATGCTTACTTGTACTGTTCTTTAGAATCATGAAAGACAAGTTGTTAAATGCAATCTCATTTTGTTCTTCCTTACTTGGATCACACATATGCAGTCACCCCAAAATTGCTGTCATGACTGAATTAGCACTGTTTAAATAAATGACTGCCAAGTATCTCCTGGAAAGAGTTAACAGAAATTGTGTTCCTACTGTGAAGTGAGAATACCTTCCCTGCTGATGAAGGGGACAGGGCCTTTAGGGTACAGGCTTGTGGAATAGAAAATGTTGTTGATTGGATCTGAGGGATCATAGAGGAAGGTGTCTCTGAAAGTGCTTTTATGTAAGAACGAAAGACCTTGCACAGGTATTCCATGTAGACTCTTGTTTCTCGTCCTTAGTTTAGCTCGCAGGTCTCTCATCATAATTTAAAGAAGCAACTTTGTGACCTGTATGCATACAGATGCTATAAAGTGCAGTTACCAAGGCACCGCTTTAACCTTAAATCACCTGCAAACTGGTACTGTTTCATGGAGGTTTGTGCTGTGCTTGCTGGTACTATTGCTGAGATGGACACCTTAACTTGCACGGTCAAATAGTTTGTGCCAGACACAGGATGCTCTTCTGAGAATCAGAATGAGGTCACTGTAAATTATGCCAGAAACCAGCAGTGCTGGATCCGTTATAAACTCTTTGCTGCAGTCTATAGAGTGATCTCAGTGTGGAAGGGGAAGTAATCTAGAGAGCGAGTATGTGGATCTAGGTGTCTTTTTACCAAAGCTAGCTGCTTATGTTTGGGTCATGGTGAACTGATGATGTGCTCATGGGCAGGGGAATCCAATTTCATGAAGTAAAAGTTCCAAGTATGTTATTTGTCCCCAGGTGCAGGACTTCACACTTCCCTTTGTTGAATTTCATGAGGTTCCTGTCAGGCCATTTCTCCAGCCTGTCAAGGTCGCCTGGAATGGCAGCACGAATCTCTGGCATATTCGTCGTTCCTCACAGTTCTGTGTCATCAGCAAACATGCTGAGGGCGCGCTCAGCCCCATCATCCAGATTGTTAATGAAGATGTTAAACGGAATTGGACCCATTATTGATGCTTGGGGTACGCTGCTAGTTACTGGCCTCTAACTAGACTTTGTGCCACAACCTTCTGAACTTGGCTGTTCAGGCAGTTTCAGTCCACCTCACTGTCTGCTCATCTACCCTATGCTTCATCAGCTTTCTCTGATGAGCGTGTTGTGGGAGACAGTGTCAAAAGCCTTACTGACGTCCAGGTAGACAATATCCACTGCTCTCCCCTCATCTGCTAGGCCGGTCATTTCATTGTAGAAGTTTATCAAGATGGTCAAATATGACTTCCCTTTGGTGAAGCTATGCTGATTCTTCCTGATGATTTTCTTGTCCTTTGTGTTTTTGGAAATTGTTCCCAGCATTAGTGGTTTTGTCACCTTCCCAGGGATGGAGGCTGACCATCTTGTGGTTCCCCAGGTCCTCCTGACTCACCATCCCTCTGTTCCTGCCCCAGCCTTGGAACTGGCATTGACACTTTGTGATCATTGATCACAGTAGCCACTCTTATGACTTTGTTTAGGGATTGGTTTTGGTTGGGGTTTTTTGGTGGGTTTGTGGTTTGGGGTTTTTTTTTGCCTTTGGTCTGATTTTGCCAGGTTGACATTCAGATGGATTTTTCCCTGTATCGGCTCCCTGCATCACCACTTTAACAGTAATGCAGGGAGCAGAAGAGAAGGTAGGAGTAGGGCAGAGCAGAGTCAGTAGTTACGCTGTTGTAGAGCCATGACTTCACTTACTGTGCAAGTTCAATCAGTTTTCCATGTGGTGGTTAGAGGTCACACACACATTTCTTCACAAGAAAAAGACATCAGATAGAGAGTATTTTGGCAAGGTATTTTGCATGTAGTGTTTTAATTTCAGCTTGGTGTCAGTAGTCAGGCAGTGATTATTTCTGATGGACAGTGTCCTGGCAGTAAGTGAATTTTAAATTATGCCTTAGAACATTGTTAGACAATCTTGAAAAAAACAAACTCATGTCCAAAATGTCCCATCTTGAATATTGCAAAATTGTCACTCTTATCTAAATTGCCATGCTCTGCATGTGGAGATACCCAGTTTACTGTAGACAGACTACAGCTTGACTCCAAGGTACATGAGTGTATTGCCTCCATATTCTGTCACCTTCACAGCCTTCTGATTTAATTAGGACTTGCCTTCCTAGGTTTTGGAAAGCTGTATGAATTTGCTCCTCTCTCCCTCTGTCCTTCATTGTATCTGCTTATTCAGACCTTGGTGTCTCTGCTTCCTCCCCACACTTCGGAGTGGCTGGGAACAGTTCTTGTACAAACTACCACCTTTATGTTTACAATGCCTGCTTTTTTCTCAGCTTTCTTTGTGTTTAAGTCTCTCACTTGATTCAATTACAGCTTGCTTTCCTCAACTCCTTTCTTCATAATAGTTTCTGAATCATACCTGCTTTTGCATTGGATTTTATATAATGGTTTATTCTTTTCCCTGTTCCGATTGCAGCATTCTTCTTTCCTCATTTCTCGTCACTTACTGTCCTTCTCTCTGTTGCCTTGTCTTAGAAGCTTGATATCCTTTTGTCCCCACTTTTTCTCTCCCACCTAGGCTTCTCATACTTTTCTTTTAATTTTTTAAATTTTTTTTATTTTTGTTTCTGCTTGGAAAAAATATCCTTGCCTTTTGAGACAGAGCAGTACAAAATTTATAATTTGTTCTGTGTGTTTAGGTTTCTTCTGGAAAAAAAAGTTTGTTCAAACTGGGATCATTTATAAATATAATTTGAATGTTTTGTGTGAACAAATTTCAGCTGTGGGAGGCTCACCGTGAGACTTTCTGTGTTATTAATCACATACATTGCATGCTGATGTTCCTGCTTCTTTGCTAAGATTAGAAAAACTTTGTCAAACATCTACTTAGAAAACTGGTTTGCTTGCTTTTCTTGTCTGTCCCCCCCTACACCTCTAGGAGATAAAGCAAAACCATTGCTAAACCCAGTATGTAACTCCTGAACAACAGCAGCAAGAGTAAGCAAAGACTAAGTTTGGCCTTTTCTAAGCACTATCTGCCTGCTAGTGCAACAAGAAAAGGGGGGGAAAAAAAACCAAACCAACAAAACCCTCCAAACAAAATTACGGATTTATACTTGAATTCAAGAACCTGTGTATGTGAAAGCCAGTTGTGCTTTACTCTCGTCACCCTTTTTCAAAGCAGAAGGCTTTTGTCTTACTTGTCAGTCCAGCATTTTTAATGGGAAACTGAGTTTTCATACAGTTCAAAAATGCTTTAATTAAAAGAGAAATTGCAGTACAAAATAGGTATATCCGGTATATATAGTATGTCCTTTATAATGAAAAATGATGCCTCATTATGTTAAAAAAAAAAAACAAAACCAAAACTTGTATTATTTTTAGCTACTTGGGCTCACTGTCCACACAATTATATTTAGCAATACTTCAAAGTCTAAGCAATGTCTTCTAAGACTGTTGTGTAAGTAGATGTGTAAATAACATTTTATTTTCTTTCCAAAATCCAAGTGAATGAAGTCTTAAATTATATTGAGGCTTGTGAAGCATGATTTTTCAGTATTTTCACTGACTTTTTTAATATTCAATTTAAGTAAATAATTGCTGGTTTGTCAATAATGGCAACAGAATGATTTTCCTGTTGGAAGTATTCTTGTTTATGGAGTGAAATAGGTGCAGTGTAACTACAGTAAACACAGTTTCTCATTTAGCGAGAGATAATATTGCATTTAAAATTAGCAGACCAGAATATTCCAGAATGTTTAATGCATAAATTATAAAACTGCTGAGCATAAAGTGTATATTTAGCATCACCTGCATAAAATATTTGCATGAATTCAAAGATATGTTGTGTTTGGTTTTTTTTTTTTTTGGGGGGGGGGGAGTTTGGTTATAAATCCTGCCTTTTTAAAAAATAAGTTTTTTTTTTAATTATTATTCCTGTCAAAATGAAATGGAGACAAATTTCTATTTTGGGGCTGCTTTGGGGGGGGTAAATTACTATTTTCATGATAGAATTGTTAGTCTTACCACTTGAAGTTTTGGTATATGAGATACAGGGTTTGGTGCTATCAAAGATAATATGTGTATTTACCGCATTATTTTTTTGCCTAACTCCTTTGCTTTTGGATATTGTACCACAGAGGTTCATCAGTAATAATTTTGTTCATTATCATTTAAAAAATGGAATTTTGCATGTTATGGTTGTCAGCTTCCTATGTTCTCCATCTCATTTTCTGCTGTTGTAAGCTGTAAGTGGCATATGGGGTTCAAACTGTAGTTCTTATTTCCCAAAACATTGCCAATTAGGATGTTGGCTCTGGGACAGGTGAATATGATACAACTATGAAATGCACTTTTGAACTTCATTGCATATCAGTAAATCTGTATTACTAGCTGTATTTCATGGGTTATAAATCAGTAGCAATACTGAATTTTTCCTGTTTCCTGTGGCTTGAAGCACATTCCAAGTGTTATCATGTGACAGGTTTCTCGCTAGGTCCCATCCATCTTGTAGGAGAGAGTTCTGATTCCAGCAATGGCAAAGATTCTTGACAGCTCAGGTTCTCCGTTAGAAACGCGTAGGCTTTGAATTTCATTCTCACAACATGTTCAGATGGACACTGGGAAGCAACTGACTAAAGCCAAAGATCTGAAAGACAGTTGCCTACATATGGTAGCTTTCCTGACCAAGTATATTAAAATGTAATTTTTATCCTCTGGTTTATGGGACTTCAAAGACTTCACTCACATAGCAAGTCTGTGATGGTCTTATCTCTGAGTCCTGAGATTGCTTCTGATAAAGAAGACTCATAAATAATTTGACACAGTTCCTGACCTTTGAGCAGGCAAAGCCCAGGGGAATGAGATAGTGTGAAGGTTAGTTTGCCTCTCATCCTTTGAGTTGTGATTCATCCATTACTGTTGAGGTCATTGTCAGGACAATATGGAAGACCATATGGTTACTACTGCAGGGCTACCTTGTTGGCAAATAGAGGGTCTCATTGTATTCTGGTTCTGCGTAAACTTTAACCTCTGGAGCCACAATTCAGCAAATAAATAAAACAGTGAAATCCTTGTCTGATTTTTTTTTTTTTCCCCCTACATAGTCACAAATGCAAAGAACTGAGTCAAACACACATTTATCGATACACGTTCCCAGCAGGCTTTCATTTATGTTTAGTGCTGTGGTTTGTGGAAAAAAAACCCTCTCTCCTGTGCAGTTGTTTTCATTCTGAGCTTTTCACAGTATGTAATCAGTGTCTTACTGAGAGCAGTGCAAGGTTAACTTTTTTTTTTAACCACAGGACCTAGAAGTGAAGCAATTTTGAATGTTTGAATACAAAAACTGCGGTGCTGTACTATTGAGTATGTTTATATCCAAGCTAGTTATGACAAAGAAATGAAGCTTGAGTAAATAAAAGCAAGCTATAGAAATATTTTCAGCATTACAGCTAATGAGCACTGCTTTGCTTTAGAGTAGTTCTCCGAACCATATTTAATCTCTGCAGTAAAGTATTGATAATAATGATAATAATTAGTGTAGCATATCTCTTGAAGCACATCATGCTCCACTGTACCATAGTAAGCTGGAAAATGAAATATAAGCCTCATGTTTACATACAAGGTCTTATGGAGGAATTTTGTTAGGATTATACGTCAGGAGTTTGTGTTCCTGCTAATGTCTGTCAGCCTCCCACGTAGTAAGTACGCAAATATACATATAGAATGAGATTTGAATTCGAGGTTCTTTGTGAGGCTTCTCTGAAATATGGCAATACTTTTTAGTATTGCATATATCCTATTCGCAGGAGACATTTGACTCCTCCTTGGGCTTGCAATGACCTGTGACCTAGGTCTACAGCAAAGATGCTGTGCAAGATGCAGGTAACATGGTGTGCACAACAGATTTTTTTTTTTCCGGAGGTTTTTTTTGTGTGCTTGTGAGCTATTTTATTTAATAAGCTTCTGTTTACCCAAGACTGAAACCGATTGAACCTGAAAGCTGCCCAATAGCTATAGGACTATGGTTAACTCTTTGGGGTTTTTTGTACATGTAAAACTACCTGTTTCTATGACATGCTTACTTTTTTGCAGTTCCCATTGTGTACAGGTTGTCAAATAATGAACAGAGAGTTTTTAGAAAATGGTGCTTCTCCAATTTACTGCTACAGTATAGAACTGTGAAAATTAGCTAATGCTGTTGCTCCTCAAGAGTCTTTGGTTAAAGTCCTGGTTGAGTTACTTCTGTTTATTTATCTCATATTAAATTAGTCATGAGTTCTTCTTTCATCCCTAACTTGACATGTGAAAAATAATTGTTTAATAATGTTTCAGAGCCTTGAGAAATTAAGAGCATCTTAGCCAGAGGTTGAGAAGATAGCTGGACTGTCTCCAGAATTCCCAGTCTAATTACTTTCTTCTTGTTGAACTGAAGCGAATTTATCTTTAGAAAATATGAAATGTCAAGCTATGAGTTCCTGTATTAAACATATTTTTCAATTAAAATAACTATGGAAATATGTGCATAGAACTAACTCTTCCTAATTGCATGGTGAGAAAATTAATTTTCATAGAATTACAGGAGAAATATAATAATTAACATTACTCTTTTGACCCAGCTGTTGAGAAAAGAATAATAACCTTTTTAGAGGTGTTTTTAACTTAGCCTTCTAAGCATGACTTGTCTCTGATTTCAACATGCGCTTAATTTTCAAGACCTTATGTGATAGTTAGATTTAAAAAGTAATACTTGTATTATTTTTATTTATTGCCATTTTTTCAGTACTTCACAAGCAAAGGGATTGGAGGAAACGATATTAGGATTTTCAGGTACATCTCGTAACTATTTCTGGCTTATCCCAATTAAAGGGAAGGTATGATGGCAAAGACAGGATTTCAGACATTGTTTCCTTTAAGAAAAGTGTGGGTGTGTTGCCTTCTACAGGCACAAAAAGGCAATCTTGGGAGGAAAAATTTTGGGTTTTATTGACGACTTATAGGAAGATCATAGTATTAAATACTTCACATACTTTGTTAACAGTGGAGCTGCTGATTGACTTTTTTTAACCTGTTGTCACAGGTTCAATTAGTTGATTCCGAGTTGTTATAGGGAGGTGAGGGCTGTGTTAGTCCTTACGCGAGACCTTCTGTGTGCCAGACTGAAAGCCATTCTGTGTGGGTAAGGATGCTGGTTCTAGGTACAAGCCTTCTTCAGTGCCTGAATAAAGAGGTTGGAAGAGAAAGCTCTTATTGTACAGCTAAGGTAAGGGAGGTAGCGTAGGCTGTGGTCGTTGCTACAGCTGAAATACATGTCAGGGATGTAGGAGAGGTAAGTGTGGACGCTGGATGAAGATCTGTATGAAAGGGAGCATCTAGGCAATGGGATGCTATAGCTGCTGGCATCAGCTGAATTGAAGCCAAGGCTGAAGAATTGGCAGTTAATGACTAACATTAGTGTCTGCCTGTTTAACATTTTTTTGCTGGAACTCATGATAGTGAACTTTGTAGTTTAAATAACTATACTGAATAATGCAGTTTTCAATGAAAGTGTGAGATGATGAATGAAAAGAATGACTCTTCAAGTCATTGTTAAGAAATGGTCCTGAAGACTGAGCATGGACATATGTGAGTGTGGAACTCTGCTTAGCTGAAGAATATAAAAAAAGAGCATTGCTGTATGAACTAAGTAAAAACAAAGCAACCCAAATACCTCTAGATGATGGTGGTTACACTGAGCAGCCTTTTATGGAATTGACTGTGGGCTCTGTCATGGAAGTTGTTTGAGTTTTCAAATTAAATTGTTTTCTCATAGGAAGTTAGGAAGCATTAACTATGCTTCCCTCAGTAAATTAAACTTTCCCATTTCTAGATTAGTTCTCCATCGAGGTTGTGCCAGGGAGTTGAAGAGGATTTCAAGGGATTCGAGGGAAAGAGTCACAGTACTTGCCTTTTGTTGTCTGCTGTGCAGGGTTACATCCGGTGTTGGGATCCTAAAGGTGGTTATCTTGTTGGAGGCCGCAGATCCTGAAGCTTTTCTCAGAATCTGTGAAGCTGCCTGTAAAGGGGCCCAACTCTTTGGATTTGCCAACCCTCTTGAGTTGGAGGGAGGACTGCTACATTCAGCAGTAATCTACTGCACTGTTAACCTTGGCAATGGTGTAGTGGCCTTGCCGACAGCAAGTCTGCCAGAAAGGTGGAAATAGGGACACAAATCTCAGAGCATGTCCACAGAGCAGCTCTGCTACGTTTGCCTTCTCAGGTGCATGGTACTCGCCTTCCACTCAACATGGCGTTGATCTGCTTGTGAGAGGTACAGTTGTCCTGCGCGTGCATAGAAGAATTGCTTGTGGGAATAAGTATTACTTCTGGACTGGCTGAGACTGGAGTTTTCTGGAGCGATTCAATGCTTTCTATGGAATGAATAATGAACTACCTCCCACCCAGAAGCTTGTGCTGCGTCCTGTCTTTCTACCTCAGCATGCTGTCCTTGCCAATTTATCTTTATTCATGGTCTGTGGAAAACACTGGTTGAAGGCTAAGTTGGTCTCAGAGCAGCTGGCATAACGATGCCTGGTATTTTTCCTGTTCAGGTTTGCATTTAGAAAACAAGCAAATATTGTTTGGATTAAAGAAAAAGCACAGTTATGTAAAATTTGCTCAGAACTCTGCATCCATCTTTAGTTTAATCATCGAAGAACAAATGGGATTTTCTGTTGGGAAGTAGTTTTATATGTATTTGTGTTACTTGTCCTTGTGCAGTAGTACTGCCAATTATATTTATTAGCCCTAAATATTAAACAGCTGGCAGGATTCCATTGTATATAAATAAGACATTTGAGACCTGGAAGAATGCCATTTCTAATACAGCCAGCTGGTGCTTTTTACAGTTACATTCAGCACAACACTACTGAATTTCACTGTACATTCAGTGTTGTTAATGACAATAGGAGAACGTGGGGTGGTTTGGGATTTCTGTAGGAAATGCCATTGTGTAACAATACATTGTTTTGAAAGACTGACTCTACCAAGGAAATGCTATATTATGCACCTGTTTTGTGCATTTTGGTGTAAATACTTTTGTGTTTATGTGTTTTGCTGGCAAATACAAAGCAACGAAATGCAGAGGCTTTTCAAATGTGAATTTTTAAGTGTTCCTGCGCCACAAATGTTTTTCACTTTCTCTGTTGCGGTGTTTTTTTCCTATTTAAGTAATGCTTTCATGCTTAAAAATTCCTGCTTACTGTTGCTTCTGAAACTGTTTGCTAATGTTTTGCGGGGTTTTTTTTTATGAAGGCACAATCAGCTCCTTGTTAGAGTCCAAGTAATAATTAAAATAATAACGTATCTGCCCACTATTAATTTGTTCCTATTCTATGTATTAGAAAACTGAGGCATAAATGTGGGCAAGGGGTATGTTCAGATTTACCTAACCAGCAAATAGTTTGGAGAACTGGCTTCTTTGCATTCTTGAGTGACTATGCTGTGATCATTTCTTTTTAAAGGTTTGCCATCAGTACTTGTCTGGCTACATCCAGAGTTAGTGCTTTAGGTGAAGCAGAGGATAATGCTGGAAGACCTGATGCTTTTTACTCCTATTATTATTAAATATTAACAGGAGCTTGTTGTTATGAGCCATATAGCTGAAAGGGTTATGTCTAACATGAAGTGTGAAATCATCTCTAATTGTAATTACTGAAGACACAATTTTTCACCAGATTGCCACGTCTACAGCCTTGGGTGAGTTCGATTCTTGGATAAAATTCTGCTTGCTGAAGTACCCATTGTACTAAACAGCTGCTTATTTCCATCTCTGAAACAGCTACACTTAAAGGCTGAATCTTACCTAGTTTGTACAACGCTCATGGGTGAAAGGTGCTTTTATGTGAGTGGTAGTTCAGTACAGATTTGAACCATGGGGACTGTTGTGTGGAGTACTTCCCATAAATCTGCTTAACCTGTGAGATAAATAAGATTGAAACCTGTTTCTCAAGGATACATGTCGCCTAGAGAAAAATAAACCTGTAAATGTTTTGCTTGTGCAAGCTCAGAATGGGCATTTGAATGTTGGATTCAGAAGTCTGTTAGAAAGTCAGATGTTTTCCTCATTGTAGTGACCTTTTTACCTCACTGTGATTTAGAGGATTTTGCTTGAAGAAGGGTGAGAATCAGCTGTCCTTACGAGTCTGATGATGAGGTACTCAGCTGTCTAGCAATTAGAGATGGGGGAAAAAAAGATGACTTGACTTATCTTTCTGCAGTTTGGTTTACTGATTAGTCTAGTATTCCCATGATAAGGTGGTAACTCTTGCTTTTTCAAATACTGTGTGTTTGTGTGTGCTTAGTACCTATAACACAGTTGCACTTATTTTTTTAGCCCCATTGTAATATTTATGTTATTTTACTTCCCAGGTGAAAGTTCTTTAAAAACTAAGAGGCATTAGTGCATCCAACACTTCTGGTGTTTTTGTTTTGAGAGAGGAAGAAGGTCAATGTTTATGTTAAATTACATATGTATTTGTTTTGCCTTGGTGAAATGAGGTTTATTTACTTTGAAAGATATTCAGATAACTGTGGCAATATATATTGTGCTGTAGGTAGCAGAGAATGATGCAGCTGTAGTAGGTAGAGGGAGGAGGTTCTTGTCCTTTTCATCTTCCTCCATGTCTGGTCTTATTTTTCTGACCTGGCTATGATTTTATGGTCACATCATGGGACACGATTTCTCTCCAGTCCCCTGTCAGGTCATGTGCCAGGAACTGCGTGTTCTTGTGGCAAGGATAAGGGTGGGCTTGCTTTTCTTTTTTAAAAAAAAAAAATAAAAGTTTTTCCCTGAGTTTCACTATTTTGGCTTTGCTTATAGTGAAAGAAGAAAATGTGAAAAAACAAAACAGGCAAAAGGTTAGATAATTTTCCAGTAGATCTGGTTGTTTTAGATAATTTGAGGTAAATTTGGAGCTATGTGTTGTATGGCAAAATGCTCTATCTCAGTTTTTGTTGGCCAAATTTAATATCTGGATATTCATAATGAGTGTCTCATTTCACCTGAGCTCTCATCAGGCAAGAAATTAAGATTTTGTCTTGGTTTTAATTCTGAAACTGTTTTGCTAAGTTATAAAGAAAACCCAGCTTTTAGGTTGAGGCTATGATAAGCCATCAGGTGTGTTTTGTCTGCTCGCACAAGTGTGAAGACTTCAGCAGATAACTGAACAGAGAGGGAGAAGAACCCAGTGGTAATACTAAGTGGATCTTAGACTGAATATTGATGCGTAGAATTTTATACCAATACATCCTCCTTTCAACCTTACATTCTCTCTGATATGCTTATATTCTGTCACAGTAGAGCTTTTACATTTAGCAGTTATGACTGGTTGATGTAAAATCATAGACTAGTAAAACAGCATTAGGAGAAAGCGTACCAAAGTCTGTGTCTCGGAAGGGTTTATCTGATAACAACAATAATTTCACTGTGTGTGTTAACTTAATTGGAAAACTCTTGCAATGCAACTTCTTCATCTTTCATTTGCAACTTAGAAAAAACAAAAATAAAAACTAGGGGGAGATCCAGTACCAGCAGGTAATTTCATTGACTTTTAACAGCCAAATGGAGAAGAAAATTTCCGTGGTACTTCCTAAATTTCCTGAACTTCCAAATAGGATTATTTTCTGCCCTCTGATCTCAGCTGATTGGTATTTATGGGCCTTGCTTCAGTGCCTTTGGCGATGTTATGAGGAGAGTGTTTTCATATTGATGAGCTGGTCTAGAATGCATTCTTTTATGATACGGTCATTACAGGGTTTTTGTTAACAGCAAGCTTTCAGAGCTCTTGCATCCTGTTGCTATTTCGTCAAATTTTTATATAGTATGTGGGAAGGTTCCACTTCTCATTTAGATTTGATTATTTTTTTTTTCCTAGTCTCAAGCCATCCTAAAACATGTGCTAATTTTTGTCGGTTGGTTGATTTCCTCCCTCCTCCTCAGAATTTTGCTTGTTGTTTATAAAAATCTCTCTTTGAATACATTTTTACTTTCAAGTAACTGAAAAAATTCTTTTTCTCTGTGTATTGGCTATGAAGTTGAGTAGGATGCTTTAGAATCATGTTCAACATACGTGAAAGCTTGATTCTCCTACTCATTTAAATTTGGCCATATTTAATGTTACAGTAAAAAAGTCAACAGAAGATCTAAGTACTAAAACAAAGGAGCCATTAAAGTGATTCATCTTGTCTTAAATCCTGCAACATGTTTCCCAAATGTGTGCTTCAGCACGATGGAAATGTTTGAAATATGGGACAGTGTGTGATAAAGAAAGAAAGTGTTAGACTGGAAAAAAAAAAGTTTAATTATGATATAATTCCCTACTCTCATACTGAAAGATTTTTAGGTCAAATTCTCTTATGCAATTTTTTTTTTAAAAAACAAAACCACCACAAACAAATAATACAAATGTTATTTAGATAAGCGTCGAATATTCCCATGCCTGAAGCTTTCAATCTTGACCTGTTATGTTGCTCTGGTATAAAGTAGGTCAGATGTTTCATACTTAACATGAATTATATTGTCAGTTAATTAAGATGACAAGCACAAAGTTGTCAGAAGATGACTTGTAGATCTTTTGGGTTCTTTTATAAAGATACAAATGTCTATGGTGGTGATGGTTTGTCTTTTTTGTTGTGGTTTCCCTCTGCCCAGTATTATTTCTTCAGTTTTTAGTCCTTTTTGAAAGTCTTGCTTATCACAAGGCATCTTTCTTAGGAGATTGGGTTTTATTTCAATGTTTCAACTCAGGCTATGCTCATGCTTTTATTAAAGTTAATGGCAAATGTCCCTTGAGAGCAAGATCAAGAATTTTTAGGCAAGTGTCAGATATACACTAAAAGTAAATGAAAGTTTTACATCAGTGAGGATTAATTTTCCACGCTTAAGTAGCAGAGAGCATTGTGTAATGCTAAAGGATGCCTAACTATTACAGCAACAAATATATAAAACACTCTGTTGTGTAATATCAACTTGACAGGGATCTCTTTGGAACTGAATTTCTTTGTTTAAGAACGTTTGTTGGTAGCACTTCCATTTGCCAAAATAAGAAAATTAACTTAATGTTTATATGTTTCTGGCACAAAGAAAAGTAATTCGGGGAAAAAAAATGTTAAATGCTTCTTTTATATGTCAATCTCTTATTTCAAATGGAGCAAACTTTTCACCAGGAATGTCTACTTTATGCGTGTACTCAGGACTTCTACTGAACTGCCAGCTGTAACTTTTTTCCTTTTGTTACAAAATTATTAATTTCATATAAAATTATTCACTGAGGAAAATACTAATTCTAAACAGTATTAGTATAATGTAGAGTAATATCTCAAATGCCCGCTGATCAGCAATCTCAGTACTTTCAGGAATTGAATGTGTATTATGCAGCTTTGGAATATTTCAGCATTTTCCAGGTGCTGCATGAAACCCTCATATGTGTAACTTTAAGTTCATAATAGAACATTTTGATAATTTTGATTTTCTGCTTGCAAATATAGATTTATTTTTTTTAATATCAAAACCTTAGTAGAAATGCATAGTGTCCACGGTAATCTTAGCAGTTTTAAATACTATGCTTGGCCTATATGTGAAGCTATTGCCGCCTTTTTAGCATAATGTCAGGACAAAATGAAAACTACAGAGACATGTATGCGCTTAAGTTGTGTATATACAAGGGAAAGGAAGATCCCACTTAATAGTTGTTGAACTCAGAGGTGCATTTTAACAGTTTCACAGAGGAGCAGAGGTCTCCAAAGGCTTAAGTCCCTACAGGATTTGTGAAAATAAGCAATAGGAGGAGAGGAAGAGGGAGAGAGACACACGTGGCATTAATGCTCCCAATGAGGAGGAGACTTTTTTGCACTCACCTTTTATGAGACATCAGAGTCTATGTTGGAGACCAGGCATGAGACACAGATTTGTAGGAAACTGGGCTTTGTGAATTCTGTTGCTCATGGCATGGCTTGTTTGTTTACCTCTCTTTATTGTGATTGCCTGGCAACCCAAGGGAGGGGGAAGAAAAAGAATAGATTATTAGCCAGTTGGTATTCTGTCAGTGAAATGTTGAAAAGTTGCATGCACTGACTATCTGAAATGTGAGATTCCTATCATTATGATCTTTTTGTTTGGGAAGGGAATTGCTTGAATAAATAGCAGAAGGCGAAAAGTGTGGATACATGGGGATGCATACTTTTCTGTCATTGCTCAGCAAAGCATAATAAAGGTGATGGTTTTTGTTTGGGGTTTTTTTTTTGCCTGGCTGAAAAACTGTACTGAATACTAAGAGCCAGTACATGAGAGCAGGGTTGGTTTTCAGTATTAGAACAAAAAATGTTTTTCAGATAGAATTTGAATGGTAGAGGCCTATGTAAACACCTCACAGTGAAAAGCAATTACACTGGCAAAAAAAAATAAAATTAGTTTAGAAATAAGCAGTGATTTGACTGCTCTGCTCAGCAAGGGTGGGACATCCTAGCACATGAAGATGTTTTTGTGAGGTTTCCAAGTCATTTCACTCAGTTACTATTTTTCTTCTGATTTCTTAGCACTGTATTCCCAGTTTGTGTTCTAGCATGCACAGTGATTATATAGTTTAAGATATGTTCTATCTAGCCACTATTAGAAATATTAATTTATGCTAAAGGATAGTTGGACATTACCTGAAATGATGCTCATACCAAATACATCATCGTACCAAAATTTTTAAAGGAAATTAAAATTGTAAATAAATGTTGTTAGACTGTTGCCTGGCAATGGAGTCTCGGGGATTTAGCTGCCTGGGTTCCATAGGGGCCTTGAAAAATTATCAAACTCCATTTTTAGTAGGAGTTTTATAGTTTAGGAGCTTTATAGCATGTGACATTGAAAGATAAAATGCAGTGTATTGGAATCATACGGTTGCGTATGTGTTGTATTGTAAATCACAAAATAGCCTTCAGTTTCTTAATGTAAACTTAAGATTTCTGATACGAAGGATAAAGAGCCACAAAAACTGAAGTATGCCACAGGACGGATAAAAGAATTGAGGAGATCACTCATGTCCTAGATTCCCACATTGAGAGGGAACTTTTTAGTGGGACTGCTCATGGCATCCTAGGAAATGGCCTACATTCACTTCTGTACATTCCCTTTTGTAAAGAAAATGTAAGAATAAAACCAAAGCCAGAAGTCCAGCACACGCTGCTAGATCTGTTCTGGAAAAGACAATCCTTTTTGTCCCAACTTTGTCAGTCGGTATGACTGGAGCATGAGAGTTAGAAGACCCTCTCACTGGGGATCTCAGAGATTTTTCTGTGCCACTGAAAGAACTCTCTTGTTTCCTGCCGTTAACAGTATCCAAAGAAGTTTTAAAAAATGAATACCAAACAAAAGAACGCTTTCCAAAAGCCAAATTACATACTTGGGGAAGGAGAGGTACTATGGCACTTCTCTCGGACTTGTTTCAAAAGTCTTGAAGGTGCCTGAAGGCATTAGAGTAATATGATACAAGTACTGTGTAATAATACTGATTCAGAACTGGTGATCACACCTCTGCTCCTTCCTTCTTCACAATAGGAACAAATTCCACACCCAAAGCCTCATATGACAATGTCAGATTTCCACCTCCCCCCATCATGCTGTTATAAAATCCTTGACACAATTTTAAAGATATCTGTCATAAAAACATTTGAATTTATCATCCCTCTCGGACTGCTTGGAAGATAGTCATGTTGCTTCATTCTACCAGTATTTAGAACCCGGCTATTAACTTCCAGTCCAGCCATAGCCAGGACTGATAAATATCCATGGAAATAGTTCTGGGAAGCTGAAGCGGGGCGGGGGGAAGCTGAGACTGCAGCAGACTGCACTCAATGCATAAGGTGGATCCATTTCTCCCATCTAGTTGCCTGATATAAGGTAAATATCTGCCTTACATCTGAAGTTTTCTTTTAGTGCATCTCATATCTCTGTTGCGTTGTTCTCTTTGCATTTCACTGTCTCATTTCCATTGTGGCTGAATTTTTCTTTGTGACTTTTCAGTCTCCTATTATTTATTATAGCTACCTGCCTTTTGACTTCTTCAAGCCCTGGCTATCCAGGTTCCTGCACACTGAGTGGTGTTCTTTTTTTTTCTGTACCCTAAGATACAAAGACTCATTTTAATTACAACATAGTAATTCTGGACTCTTCTAGCTGATTTACCTCACGCCTCCTGGCAGATCAGAATTTTTCTCATGTGTTTAAAATATCTTAGATACTTTCTGTTTCTAATTCTTTTCTCATTTCTGTGCATCTGTTTTGTTGTAAGGAATATCTATGTCTTCTGTTATAAGGAATATCTTAGGTTTTTTACAGTCTGCTTTTCTCTAAGATTTGAAAATAAACTTTATCCCCTTATTCCTGTTTATATATCTCTTCCTTTACTTTTTAAGTGCTACCTTGTTGTTCTGTTATTGCAGCTAGCTATTTGCGAATGTAGGTCAGAATGATGCCTGTACAAAGTAAAACTGCACTGAAGACCGTAATACTGGATAGGCTCGGTGGCGATGCCACGCAGGAGGTTTACTTCCTACTGCCACTTAGCCTCTTAATTGCCAGCACGTTTTCATGACTATAGCTCTCTATAAAGCAAAAGTAATACATTCTCAACTACTAAAGCTTTGCTTGCGTATTGATTTTTATCCTCTATGTAATGATAACAGATTTTTAGGGCTGAAAAGAAATGCTGTGAGAAGCATAGTCGTATTTGGGTACCATCTGATACTTTGTTCTAAAAGCAGCAGAGCTCAAGCACAGCATAAAAGGAGGAGGTGGCTCTACAAGAGCAATATCGGGAAAAGACAAGAGATGCTAAGGCAGCACAACTTTGTGTTACAGAGGATGTGCATAGTCTCCCCTTGGTCTGAAGTGGGCGTGATTTTAGCATTTTGCAGCAGCAAAACAATATGGAACTTTTTGATTATGCGTGTTCAGAACAGGTTGGGGCTGAGAAGTCCTTACAAGTGATGCCTCAAAAGTCCTAGATTGTAGGATGCCCCATGAATGTAATATATAAGAATTTACAGTGAAAGACTGCTTGCCTTCATTTGAGCTCCTGAAATCAACACAGAATCAATTGACAATAGTGACTAAATAAGAAAATATTTGATATTTTATTAACCAACATGCATTTTGTTTTATGTTTTTCTCTCCTTAGTTCCATCCCTGGAATAAGAATATCTCTCTTTATTTTTTTGTAAAGTAATTTTGTAACTATTGTAACTTTACAGAGCAAGTTGAACACATGAATTAGAAGTATAGAAATAAGAATTAAAAAACCTACAAATGTAGGTGTTTGAGAAGCCTCACTTAATAGAAAAAACTCATGGGTCATGGAAGTGAAATTGTCTTGATGTTTGTGATAATCTGTTTAGAATTAAGATCACTTGAGGATGGCAATACGATAGCTTACTGAGAAAAGTTGCAATGTGTGAGCAATGCAAGTGTAGTTTGATCATAGTAATTATTGAAGTCACAAATCTACTTGAATCTGGTACGTGTTCTGATTGGACACTCTTCCTGTAGTTTCAGTGACTTTATTTCACCTTAACTCTTTCTAAAATGCTAGCTACAATCTCCATAATTTTATAACAGTTAAAGTATTTTGGTCAAGTTAGCACCTGGTGTGAGACTGGTGCTTCCATTCAGCAATGCTTCAAGGTTAAATGATAGATTCGAAATTTTGTTATTTATGCAAGTGTACTCACATGGACTACAATTGTTTCCACGCAATTTGGTCTTCATTGCGAATTAATGAAGTGATAATTCCACGTTTTAACTTTTAGGTGAAGAACATAGTAGTACTGTGGTACCTTTATCGTGGAATTCATCCATCTACATTCAACTGCCTGTGTAAGGATGTTGGATAAGAAACTTCTGAAAAAAAATTTCAGTGAGACTTGTTCAGAAAAATAACATCTGCTGTGGAGATGTTTTAAATTCTGCAAGTTCCTGGTTTTGTTTCTGTCTCCCACTGGACATGTAAAATATGTTGAACTGATTAGAAATTATATGGAAGAGATAATAAGTAGATCAGTTATGTATCAGTTTGAGCTGCTTTAAATGTCCATAGAATTATAATCTTAGCTAGTTTCATCTAGTTGTTGTAACTGAATTTTTATTTGTCCAGGTAAGACCTGTAGTTAAAAGAGGTACCTCCAGCTTCATGGGAGGCAATTATAGCATCTGAATGGCTTTTTGCGACGGGATTAGATTGTTGGCTCAGGGCTTGGCTGTACTTGTACAAGGACATCTGTCAGAGGAGGGCCCTCCGCGCAGTTTTGGGAACTTGGCAGAGGCTGGGAGCCGGGGCCCAGCTGCCTCTCAGGCAGGCAGGAGCTGGTCCTTGCAGGATGGGCTGCCACGTGGCGCCCAGCTCTGAAGTGGCCATGAGCGCTGGTGCAGTAACTTCGGCTCGGAAGGTCCCTGTACTGCGGGCTCTCTTTGGCAATGGAGCACACTGTGGCTTGCTGTGGCGTTCAGCTGCTGTATACACATCCAAGATTGTGTTGCTAACTCTACTGAACTAGTCAGGAAGAGATAAAACTTGTGTATAGTCAGATCTGTAAAGTGAACTAAAATAAACTTTGTTTCAATTAAAGGAAAAGTATTTATACTGCTTTTATCTACTGGTTTTAATAACATGATTTTAAAATCACATCTTCAGTGGTGTGTGGACAATTTCATTGTGCAGACCAGCTCTTAGTCGTATCAAAACTTCCTTAAGTCAGTGGGTTGGGACTGAGAACTCTCAGATGTTACTCTGATGTGGCCACTTTTTTTTTCCCCCGCTTCTTTCTTTGTGCGTGTGCTGCATGTGTTGTAAAAGCGGGAAACTGTAAAGACAGTTAACGCTTCTGCGCCTCAGTTTCATTGTCAGTACAGTGGGAATAGTACTTTCCTCTCTTAATGGTTGCTCTCCAGTACATTAAAGTCCTTCAGCAAAAGGTGCTTATGTAAAATGAGTAATTGTTAGACTGAGATCTTAAATATAACATTGGTGTGACTTGATTTTTGAGGGAAGATGTTTTTTCTCGTAGTTGCTCTTTGTCTCTCTCCCCCAAGAGAGGCAGTGATTTCTCACAACGTACTTAATTCTGTCTACTTTGCGTCTCCAGTTTTTGCACTATGCAGTAGCTCTGATTGAGGCACTACTGCTCCCCAGCTGCGCCGCACCTGGTTGCGTGGGGCAGCATTTGTGTGTTTTGCAGAGGCTGTGTATGCGGGTGATGGCGAAGCCAGGATTTCTGTAGCTGCTGTATACTCTATTCATTTGCGCTTCATTATCACAGTAAGAGTTTACAGTTTTTGTTTGTGTCATTAACTTTGAAGCATAGAACAGAAGATGATAAGGCTCAGGAGGGTCTTAGCAGTGTGTATAAATGCCTGATGGCAAAGTATAGAGAATAAGGAGCCAGACTCTTCTCTTTGGTGCCCAGGGAAAGGCCAAGAGTCAATGGATACAGAAATACAGGAAATTCCATTTAAACATAAGGACCAACCTTTTCACTCTGAGTACAACCAAGCACTGGCATAGGCTGCCCAGAGAGGCTGTGAAGTCGCCATCCTTGGAGATATTCAAAAGCCTGTCTAGACAGGATCCTGAGCAACCTGCTTTGGCTGACCCTGCATGAGCAGGGGCTTGGGCGAGGAGATCTGGAAGCATTTCTTTGAACTTCAGTGGTGGTGTGATTCTCTAACAGGTATTGTTCATTGTAATGAGCTTTAATTCTAGCACTCTAGTAGTGAGGCTCTTCATTTTGTATTTTAAGACTCGGAATATAAAACAGCTGCAGTTTTTGTGTGGATAAAAGCTGAAGAACGATATCCTTAAAAAACAAAACAAAAAAATTGATCTTAGTCATCCATTCAAGGAGAAAGCAAAGAAGGATGCATCTGAAGACAATTAGTTGTGTATGGTAAATGACTAACGGTAAATATTTACTTTAAATACCCCTGTAGGATCTGTTTTTTCCTGAGATTGGTAAACATTCCTCTCCGGTAAACATGACTTCAGAAATCAGATAGGACTGGTACATGAGTAATGTTTCAAATAGGAAACCCATTCCTTTCTTGTCTGGGTCAAGTAAGTTGTTTGGCTGCTGACTGATGTAAAAACAAATTATGATTCTTTATTCTTCAAAATACATTGTAGCGTCATAGCCTATATAGGCCACAGAAGAATTAAGCAACCAAGATATGGTAAGTTGACGGTAATTTTTAATGACTCTGAAAACTGGGCTAAGCTTGACTGTTTCTCCAGAGGACATATATCCCAAGCAAAATCAATTGTCATGCTTTGAATAAGTTTAAAATTATAACTTTTTTTTATGACTAGGTGGAATTTCAGTGGGAGTTATTGGACTTTGTCAGATTTTAAATCTTGTTTAATCTTTGAAATACAACTTGATTCTAACAGTGAAAACGTGGTGTTGTCCTAGGGAACCTCTTTTGTTTGAGGTGAATGTGATTGTAGTAGAGATGTGTTGGGATCACAGTTGAAAGGACAGCACTGCATACAATTTAAGAAATCACAGGTTTTTAATAATGCCAAACAGCTGTAGCATCTCTTTCATGCCACCTTGAAATAAGCTGGTAAAAACTGACTTCTTAATGGTGAATTCTGTGTTCATTTAAGATGTTTATGTTTTAATACGAAAAAGTAAGTGCAAGTTCGACCAGACTTTGTCTATTTCATAGTGATGTCCAAGCAAAGTGATTTTTGCTTTTCCACAGCTTTTGTCTCTAAATGTGATTTTTATTGGTATAATCATTAATCTTAAAATATTTTTTTTTTCCCCAGTGGGAAGAGATTAGTGGTGTTGATGAGCATTATACTCCAATCAGAACATACCAAGTGTGCAATGTTATGGATCACAGTCAAAACAATTGGCTGCGAACAAACTGGATTCCACGCAATTCAGCTCAGAAGATATATGTGGAACTCAAGTTTACCTTGAGGGACTGTAATAGTATCCCCCTAGTTCTGGGCACTTGCAAAGAGACCTTCAATCTGTATTATATGGAGTCTGATGATGACAATTTGGTAAAGTTCAGAGAGCATCAATTTACAAAGATCGACACCATTGCGGCTGATGAGAGCTTCACCCAAATGGATCTTGGGGACCGAATTCTCAAGCTGAATACAGAAGTCCGTGAGGTGGGGCCTGTCAGCAGGAAAGGCTTTTACTTGGCTTTTCAAGATGTAGGTGCGTGTGTTGCCTTAGTCTCGGTGCGAGTGTACTTCAAAAAGTGCCCTTTCACTGTCAAGAACCTGGCCATGTTTCCAGATACGGTACCCATGGACTCCCAGTCACTGGTGGAGGTGCGGGGTTCTTGTGTCAATCATTCCAAGGAGGAAGAGCCACCCAAGATGTATTGCAGTACAGAAGGAGAATGGCTAGTGCCCATAGGGAAGTGCTTGTGTAATGCTGGCTATGAAGAAAGAGGCTTTGCGTGCCAAGGTAACAATGCCCTCCATGTTCATAGTTCAATTATTAACAGGGGCTTCGCTTTATGTCCCTACTCTGTGTATTGGGTCGTGTTAATTCTCTCCAAATTCTTGAGAGAAATAAATTAAGTTCATAAAATCGCCATGACAATGGGGTTTATTTAATCTGTGTAAATAATGTAATTTGCTAAAAATATTTGAGAAGGGTCAACAATTGATTTTAGTTAATACAGTGTGTAGCAAATCTAGCCTCTCTTACCTCTCTTGGACTTCCTTTCAGTAGATCATAGTTTTCTCAAATGCATTGTTTGTGTTAAAATATTTGGGTTTTGTGATTTTTTTAAATTTTTTTTTAACTTTGTGGCTTGATGTATAATTTTTGCTACTGAGCTGTGTTGATTAATTTGGGCTGGTCAGAAAAAAAAGGGAGCATTGTTTCAGGTAGCATAGTTCCTACAGGCAGATACATTTCAAAAATTAATATTTGAACTTCAAAATTGCATTTTCATGAATACTCATGTATTTAACTCAAAATAACTTTCTCCAAACTTTTGGTTTCTGCAAACTGTGGTTATGTGAATGCTCCCGAGAACAAGGCTACACCAGGGATTTTGACTTTTTCCAGAAATGGACTTTTAAACATTAGAGAAATGCATGTTATATTTACCTAATTTTATTATCAACCAAAATGATGGTGGTCTACATTTTGCTTTTTATAAAAGTATGTTTTGAAGTTTTGCGCTAATTGAATCTTAAACCTCTTTTCACAGAGTGCCTTAAAGGGTACCGGCTGTGGCAAAGGGTCTTCCATTAAATAAATAAGTAAAAGTTTAAAAGTAATATCTAGAAATACCATGGATGGAAGGAGTAATAGCTGAGATATTTACTGTGGGATGTGTGTATGTGTACATGTGTGTATGCATGTATCCGTAAGAATAGAAATTTAAAGTTTTCTGAACCTGGTCTATAGAGCACCTATTCCTTTTTCATTGGTCCTACAGCAATTTTTTTGTTAAACAACTAAGTCCTGGGGAGCTACTAGGAGCCCACCATAGCTGGGTAGCTGTGAAAGCTGTTGCTCTAATTAGGGTGAATTCTTCTCAGAAAATGCTAGTGAGGTGTGGGAGGAAAGGGGTAAGAGTGTGTTTCGTTTGGTTTTGCTTTTAAGTAGATTTTAAATTGGTTTTGCCCTCAAAATGAATAAATTGGGGAGCTGAGTCTTTTGGGTATGCTTTTCTACAGGGAGATACCAATATTAAGAAAAAACAAGTTAAACTCTTCTGTTAAAAGCTGAATCCAGGAGAAGATATTTTATTATTCAGAAATGTTTTATCTAGGGCCTCCTGTAGCTACACTTAAAAATGTTAGTGATACTCTTTTAACCACTGTATATAGTCTTGCTTACTATAGAGTCTGTGTCCCTGTAAATGGTTGAAAGATGTTGGTTTAGAATATCGGTTACACATGAGCACAGAAAGATAACCACTCCAGAAAGTGTCAGAGTACAATTGAGCAAAAGTTGAGCTAAATAAAGAGTTCAGTTTTGACCTCAGGCTTAAGGCTGCTCCTGCACCTTTCTTTTCCTCTTTCTTCTCTCCTCCTCTTGCTCCTCCTTTTAGGATGTTGGGATTTAAGGGCTGCTATTAGGTCTTTTTTTGTCTACAAAAGGTCAGTAGAGTCAGGATTATAGAGTCCGAAGAAGATCCAAAATGGTGTTACAAGCATGGGCTGGAATTGAAGGCATAATTTAGGAAAAAAAAAAAGTTTCGGTTCAAGTTTGAAAGAGTAATAAGTAACAGAAATTACCGTCTTCCCAGTAGTTGAAAGCATTCAACAACTTAGTGTCTGTCACTACTTGTTCCTACATTCAGATTGCTTCTGAATTTGTTTGTTTGTTTCCGTAATGCTGTTTTTGGAAACAATATCATTTTACATTAGCAGGAGATTATCGCTGATGATTAAAATGAAGGATCCTAATGTTATATAATCAGCCTATTTAAATTTCATTCAAAACAGCTTTTCTTGGTGCTTGGAAAGTAAAGCACAGGCATACCCCCCAAATAGCAGAAATTGTACCATTTTCCATGACTGCTTCTCTTTCTCTGCATAGCCAGGAAAAGTCGACATAAGGCTCAAGCATTTTTTTTGTTATTGGTGTATGTGCACGTACAAAAACATACATGTTTTTATAACATATTTATATCTAAGCTCTGAAAAGCCAAGATTGGACTATTTGCTTTACTGAGTGTATTGGTTCTTGTTGGAAAGATTGCTGTTCTCTTTTGGGTCCCGCCAACCGTTAAGTGTTTTACACGTACACCAGTACGATACCTACCTGTCAGTCAGTTAAAGAGTCGGGACCAATTTAGCCGTGACCATCCTTATTGTGCATGGGCGGAGATACGATTTCTCAAAACCAAATTGTATACCCCACCTTAAGGAATCCTGGTCTTTGTGGTGTACTTTAGGTTAACAGCTTAAGATTTAACACCTCTAGCAAAGATTTTTGCACCTGGTCAGTATTTTGGGAGGATTAGGTTTGTATAAGGTAAGGTAAGATGTGTCGGGGAGCATGTTGGAAAGGCCATTCTTTCATACCTTTTTCTTTTTTCCCTCTCTAGCTAATATGTATGTTAGTTTACTAAATATGCTATAAGTCATCCACTGTAGACTGTTTGTTATTATAGCTTTGTTAGCAATTGCATCATAGTGATCCTGTCTATTTAATCTTACTGTAATATTTCATGGTTGAATAGGACCTCTTCCTTGCAATCGCTTTTCTAAATTACGTAGTTTGGCCAAAATGGCATGAAGACATCTTTAGAGCATCTTCTCTCTTAGAATTAGTGTGTTTTAATTTGTTTTAGTTAGGGGGAAAAACCCCGTTTAGGTCTCCGACCTATTTGCCAGTCAACAAGGATGACTTATCTTTTCCATTTGTTCCCCACCAAACAACGAAGTAGATCAGATCAGAGGTTTGTCTGCCCTAGTATTCTTTCTCTGACAATGGCTAACAGCAGATTCCTGAGGAAAAGTATAAGAAACTGTATAAAGTGCTACTTTACTGGGTATGCCTTTCAGCTTCTGCCAATCTACTGTTGACTTTCTAAGTCTTAAGATACATGTTGTAAAAAAGACTATGTATAATAGGAATCAGTGAACTGTCACCTATTAATTTGTCTATTTACTGACTCATTTATATTTTTAGTCTCTCTAAGTTTTTATGGCCGTGAATGCCATATCTTGTCTTGCGTGGAACACATCTTGCTGTGTTTAAGTCGGCTGGATAAGGTTTTCCATGTCCTTATATAGTGAGAAAATAATAACTGCTCCATTTTCAGCTTCTGTATTAACAGTTTTCAAGGTCTCTTTCATGTCTAATATTTCATTTCTAATACCTATTTTCCCAACTCTTCCTCCCTGCTAGTGCCTTTTTATTTGGAGGACAGGCTAATTGATCCATACCTCAACTCACCCTTTTTGACTCTCTCTACATATTCAAAGTAAACAAAGTGATTTTTACGAAAAGCGCAGTGAGGCGTGCGTGCGCTATTTAAGTTGCAAGTACACCAGGAGACTATATGGTGACATAGTGTTTGGAACAGCCCAAAAGATCAATAAAAGAAAAGGAGCATTCACATCACCTGCCCAGTGAGTGATTTGTACGTGGCGAAGCTAGGCTCAGTTTTGTTTTGAACGCTACAGAGAGGAAATAAATCTCATGATGTGAAGGTTGGTTAGTTGGGATGATAGTGCCAAAATATATGGGAAATTGTGGGATAAATGTTAGAAAAAAAAGTCTTTAGTTCTGTAATGGTCTAGAAGTCTCCTTGGAGAAATAATGGAAGCCTCATTTCAGGAGCTGTTTTTTAAAAACACAGTAACTAGATGATAAAGGAAACCCTGCACTGGCAGGCTTGGACTAATAAATCTCTTCCATCCTCAATCTGTCTATTCTGTTGTTGGTTTATTTCATGCACTTCAGTAAGACTAGCTGGACATGGAGAACAATATTTTTCATGATGATATATTTAATTAGCGAACATGCAGTGGGCAATTGTTTATCCATGTGGGAGTATGAGTGAGCTTGAATGTTCTTTTGAGTGCTTCCCACAGGTGACCCTCTAGACCAAAACCAAGCTTTGTTGCTCCATTTATCAAATGGAAAATTAAATTGGTGGGCCTGAACAGAATGACTTGAAAAGCACAGAATTACATTTTTCTGCATGCTATCATTTCAAGGTATAGTTCTAAATTTTAGTTGCTGGAATTGAGTAAGTCTGAATTGTAAATTTCCTATGTAATACTATGTAATAAAATTGTAAGTTTTAACCAGAAGTGACTGACACATTTTCTATAACAAAGCCAGAAGAAAAAAGAGAATGTAATCCAACAGTCCTTCCTTATGTATATAATTTTTATGTGTTAATCGGGTGGATTGAATGGGAGAAAAGAGAGTAAGGGGTGAAGGAGCGAGAGGTGAAGTTCACCCACTGTGCCTGGTTATTGCAAAACTGACTTCACAAAATTTCCCCTAACACTAAATTATTCAGTGCTTCAGGTTGTATAGTGAGCATATCCTAAATCATATTTCTCTCTCTGAGTTTATGGAGATATGAAAGGAATGCCATCTGTGGCTGCTAAATCTGAACCATTGTGTACATTGCTTAATTCTTTCAGTAGAATGAATGCTGTACTCAAGATAAAAAAAAATATAAAACATCATTAATACTAAGGATGAAAAACATTTCTCTAGATTTCTTTTTTCCCCCTATGCTTTAAATAACCACTTTGTTTCTGCATAAGTAAATATATTTTTACTTGCTTATATCAGTAGATAAAAGATAACTTTACATGTAAAGAGAAAAAGGTACCGTGAGGAGCTGCTCAACTTTGTGCAAGTGAATAACAGACGGAAAGCACACGTGCTTGCTGCAACTGCAAAGACGGTAACATTTTCCCTTGGAAATAGCCAAGTGTCTCGGGTGTGTTGCTTACACTATAACAGTGTGTGGTTTTAACTTTTAGGCTCTCTATAGGAACAATTAGGTTTAATAAAGTGTACGAACTGATCATATGATGATCATATGTAACAATGGAACTATTAACAGAGTTTCCTTTTACATGAAATCTGAAAACGCTAGGGATTCACATTTTTTTAAAGCAGAGGTTTGAGGTGTATTTTTTTCCTTCAGTCTGAAGTATTGTTTTGATTTTAAAAAGCAAGAGAGATGCTTTTTAAAAGGGACTCTTAATCTTTCAAGCTAGTAAACTAAAATGACAGCAGCTATAAATTATGAATCACTTTATTTGTAAAATATTCATTGTTTTTATCCACTTTATATTCTATAAGTACATAAACAGAGCACACAATGAAGGATTTACCTTTCTACTTACAATTTATTTAACTCTTACGAAAGTTATGTCAGAGAAATCCAGATAATTTTTTTTTCATAGGGGAAGAATTATATTGCACAGAATACTTTGGAAAGATCTCTGCCAACTTTTTATGTAACATTTTCTGACTGTTACAATTTTGGAAAATGTTCTCCAATTTTTACATCATAAGTAGATTTAAAACGGAAGTTTCTGAGGTAAAATTTCTTGGGCACAATCTTATGGTTTGTGAGCACATTTGTCACACACCCTAAAGAAGCAAAATTTAAAAAGAAACATTCTGAAATTACTAGAAAAGAGATTTTTTTTTTCTTTTATATGACAGTATACAGATTCTCAAGTTAGAAAAGTGTCATTTCAGTGCTCTGTAGTTACTTGAGAAGAATCTTTACTAAATTTCTTGGAGACTGTGATAGAAATATTTCAACAAAAACATGATTATAAACATTTCTTATTCATTTTTTAATGTTCAGGGATTAGCAACCTAATGTTAATGTTTAAAAAAGTTTCCTAATACATCTCTTCAAGTTGTTCAGTACTACAGTGTCAACGTATGAGATGATTAGGTAATTCAGAATTGAATTTTTGTATTTGAAACCAGCTGGGAAATGGAAAGGTTCACTCAGAAAATGAAATATTTTCAAAAGTGTTAATGACTCGCAAAATGCAGCTTAATACAGTTGCACTGTATGTTCAAAACATGCAAAACCCATCTTCCCCCCTCCCCTCCCCTTGCCCCCAAAGTACTGGAATATACTGGGTATTGATCCAGACTCTACAATTTAACAAGTATGTGTGAGACATTTGCTTCCTTTTTAACATAAAATTTTTTGCCTTAGTTCTCTGACACTTCTGTGTTCAAGACCACTACTGTTGACTTTTTGTGCAGGATTTCACTGCAAATATCTTATGGATGTCTATCACAGAGAATCCTAAGGGGTCTTGCTGGCATTTCCTTAACCTTTCATTTTAATGGCTTTGCTTCTTTGGAGGCTATCAAAAGATTAAACCCTAAATTAATAGTATCATCCCGAGCATGTTTTGCTTGTACTGCCTTTGGTGATTTTCAATATCAGCTTAGCTCGGAGTTGCACAAAGATTGTATTGTCAGCGTGAATTCATTGAACGCTCGCTTTTTCCATCGGTTTCTCTGCCACTTGCGTCTGCGTATAAAGCTATTTGACAATCCCTTATTAGTTCCAGAGTGGAACTTGTAAAGGCTAACAGGGGTTTGCATTACGACTGACAGCTGGTACTAGACTTTAATAGAGAGCAATTGTGGTGAGAGCTGGAAGTTTTGATAACATTCAACAAAAATGCTCTTAAAGTAAGAACCATCTTGAACGATGAGTACAAGACAACAAGAATCTCCTATATGTCTGCCGCTCCTCAGCGTGAAGCACAAGATGTTGTCAAAACATGCTGTCGGCAGACATCTAAATAACCAGTAATTGATCTCAGACTATTGAAACAGCCTGCAGGAAAAGTATCAGAATTGACTGTTTCTTTGGATTACAAACTGGATAGCAAGGGTTGCATTTGTAATGCCTCATTTTCTTTGCATATGAAATTGCAGTTTTATTCTTTATAGCGCAACATGAGCATAACAACTTGGGCTTCACACAGTCTTTGTGGGGAGAGAGGATGAGAAGTTCATTGTCTGGAATTCGTTTGTAGCTTCAGCTTTAAGTACCTGCCTGCCTCGGATACCCTGACAATTGGTGTATCTATTGTGCTAAGGCAGAAATAGACCTAAACGATGACAAATCCTTCCTAGGTCAAGGAGGCGAACTATTTCACTGTCACGAATCTGTGGGTTCAGTGGTTGTCTACTGTAAGGTTAAAATTTGATGTGATAATTTGGAACAGCTGCTCTTCGACAGAAAGATTCACTTTCAACAAGGGAAGAAAAAGCCATATGGTAAAAGTTGACACTGTGCCAAGCATGAATAACTGCAGAAGTGATACAGGACAGTTCTCTTCAACAACATAGTTGAAGTAATTCATTTTTCCTTGCCATTGGTATTTCCAGTCTATATGCTTTTTTGAATTGTACCTTATCCCATGATACTTCTTTTGTAGTTATTTTTAATTTTTTTTTTTTTTTTTTTAATTAACAAGGGTGATTAAGCGACAGAAAAGGATTGTGGGCTTTGAAAGTACAGTTTGTTCATAACCCTGTCCGGGCCACTTTTTGTGCTGTAAAAACATATCAAAGTTTCATAGAACGATTGCTTCAAAATTTTCAACCAAAATGACATGCGTTGTTAGAGGAGGTGTCTAATACTTGAGTTCATACGCTTTTAGCAGAGTATTTAAGAATTCACTTAAGTCACACTGCCTTTATACACATACTTAAATTCTACTAAATTGAGCATGTGAATAGCGGGAAACCTAATGAAAGTAGTAATTTACTGTGCTCAGCCTAAGCAGTAGTGGTCAATGTACATGTAGGAGTAAAGTGGCCATCAGGAGTTGAAAATCCTAGGAAGAACTCATTTGTCCACCAATTTGGAGGAACTGTTTTTCACAACAATTAGTTCTAGGTAAAAAATACATAGACTCTCTTCTTTTTGATTTGGCAGAGATTTTTAATGGAAGGAGAATAATAGAAGAAATTACTTAGAAGTATCCAGTGCTGAGCTCTAAGAAGTGTCAGTAAACAAGTGACCAAAACCCCTCCACCAACAGTGTACTTAACTCTAAGAAAGCATTTTTTTTGTTCCCCCCTCTATATAATGAAAATGTGGCACAAAGTATTTGTTTAAGGAAGAAAAAGATCGTCCTTCATTCTCTTAGGAAAAAAAGAGAAAATCTCTAAGGTGATTATTGTAAAGCAGTAAAATATGTTGAAATGGTCATCTGTTACCCAGCTGAAGTAAGAAAAGACATAAAGTTTGGCAAACGTATTAAAGTCAGATATTAAACATGTTCTTTGATGTTTTGCAACCTTATGCAGAGTTCACTCATACAGGATTTGACCTAACCTGAACAGTCCCTTAATCTCTGTAAGAGAATTCTAAGATTTAGGTATGCACATGTAGAATTGTTTTATTTATAAACGTATTCTGTAGCGTATACTGTAAATAAGAACTGCTCCTTTGCTTTCATAATGACTGGCATGATGTAGTCATTATTATACAAAGAAATACAAGCAAATTATTCAATAGTATGTACTTCCAGTTTAACAGGAGCATCTCCAGCTGCTGTAATGTGCTTCTTTAGGTTACAAAACAACCTGAATTCTCTGAAGGTCTAACAGGATTTTTTTTCTTATTTTGGTAATGCAATCCTAATACTGAGATGACAGGTATGGGCAGTTATTTTAACAAGCTGCTCTTCAAATCTGTTCTAGGAATTTCCAGATTTTGCTCCCAAAAGACTAATATGGAAAATGAAAGCAGGGCTGAGGGATTGTGACTTGAAGTGAAGTCAAGGTGCATTAACCATGAACATGAGATCACTGTTCCAGCTGTAAAACTGGTGATCATCCTGGGGAAAAAAAAAAAAAAAAGAAAAAAAGAAAAATAGGAGTTGAGTAGGAAGCAGGACGTATTAGCAGAAGTTGTTGTTCAGAAATCTCAGCTACCATGGCTAATGAACCTTCTGTTTCATAGATTAATAGACTATTCATTAAGCTGCCATTTTTATACAGTGTATAATGTCTCTGACTTCTTTGACTGTAAAGATGGGGTGTCCAGAGCTTTCACCTCGAGGCTGCACGGATACGTATTTGTTTACACGGTGGATGGAATTAGAAAGACATATAATTGCTACTTGTGCGTGACATTTAATAGGCAATGATGGTCTTGTTTCTCATACTGTGTGAAGGAATGAATGGGCAGTGAATTTTGACAGTAAAAGGGGAATCAGCTTCTATGTCTTTACTCTACCCACACTAACCACAGCAGATGGTGGAAGAAAGCAAGTTAAAGACATTTTTTTAAAAGGGTCAGAACAGGAAAGAGAACAGGAGGAGAGAAAAGAATGGAGGGAAAAATTTACCATGGTAAGTAAAATATACCTATGTAATTGTTTCACTGAAACCTAAATGCTGCAGTTAGTATTCATAAAAAAGAAAAAAAAAATGCTCTCCTGAGAAAGGGAAGGATACTGATTTGAGTTCAGACAGGAGTATGATTTAATGGTGTCCTTAAAGGAAGACGAGTATCTCCATGCAAGTTTGCTCTGTGCCTGACTGCTAAAGAGATATTCAAGTTTCAGGGGAGGAAAAATGTGGTGACTGTTTGAAGTCTGTGTTTGGGTGTCTGGTAGGTCTTGCATGGAATTGGTCTGCAAATGATGATAATAAAGTTGTAATAATAAGTATGTTACGCTGAGAGATTTAAAGCTGATCTGAACTACAGTAAATGGGGACGCATCTCCTGTGTTTCAATGAGCAGTGTCTAAATGAAGTTGCAGCCTAGAAAAGATTCGTCGTTTCCTTAAGAGCCTTCCCGTCAGAGGAAGGCAGCGTGTAAATGGTCTCTCTGATTCTCCTCTGGCCACTGCTTTAAGAATGTTTCCTTGATGTTTCTTTACATCACTGAATTTTCAAGAGCTCCGAGTACGTACCTAGCAGTGTCTCAGAAATTATGGAAACAACTTCAAAGCCCAAAGGCTGCATTTTGCCCTGAACTCAGTGGACTGTTTTTTCCCTTGGTACAGCGATTCAACAAGCCTTCTGTCCAGCGGGCTTAGCCCTGCTCTGCAGAGTACTGAGTAGAGAGACGTGAGATAAAGCACTTGCCAGTGGTCACGTATATATATATAGTTTTCCTTTGTAAGTATGATTCAGAGGCGCAGTTTATCATCTGCGTCCTTTGGGAACAGCTGCTTCATGCCCTGATCATAGGCAAACAGCTGCTGCGGCCTGGGAGGAGGTGTGTGTGGAGGGGGCTGCGGCAGGGGAAGTCCTGGGACCTCCTGGTCTCTGCCCTCTCCAGCCACTTGCTTCCAGCAGTGACGAGGAGGGGATCAGGTGAGGAATTCCTGGGAGGGCTGGAGGAAGAGGGTAGCAGAGATTTTTGGGCTGAGTAGGAGTTAATCCTTGTTCGCCGTGGCACCGCAGCCGGGCTACTGATCCATTCTAATCCACAGCAAATCTGAAATGTGATTGTCATATGGATCACATTAGTTTTTGCTCAGTCGGATTTCTAGTTTTACTTCTGATTCACATCAGCAGTGTGATAACAACCTAAGCTTTTAATTCTTAATCTCCTCTCTGAACAAGTAGACTCTTCTCTTCCCCTCAAAAGTTAAATATTAGTCTTCTAATTGATAAACACACAACCCCAAATCCTGTGGTAAAAGCAGGTGTTCAGGCACAAGTCTGTTTAGTATAGAGCTTATTTAAACATGGATTAAGGGCTTCTTTGGAATTGAGTACATTGTTTTTCTCTGTAATAATTACTTTCCAGGGCCAGTGTACTTAAATTACTGCCTTAAAACCCAGGCATGCGATCTATCCCAAATTCTCTTATAATTAGGGATTATCTTAGTTGGGAAGCTTCCTTGTCTATCTTGCAATCATAGCAGTCAAGCTGTTGCCTCACACTTGCATGTTAGCATCAGATCCCCAGATGTGCATCCACAGATTGCACATCCACCAAGTTGAAACAATCATCCAATCTACAGATGTTTTCTTCTCTTCGTATGGCAGGAAATATTCTAATATATTACTCATTAATGGAATATAATGTAGTATGTTGCATTCATGCGTATGTATGTGGTAGTGTAAGTAGTTTGTCTCTACTAGAGAAAAGAAGTCCCAGGTTATAATTCTCAAAAAGGTAGCAGACTAAAAAGCATACTAGTTCAATGATTTTTCATAAATAATTGTCTATTTGTAGTATGTATTATTTTCATACCGTGCTTTAAAATTTCCACTATTTGGAAAGAGGTTTTTTCCATTGTAACGTAATAATTTGACTTTTGAGTTGTTGCTTCTTTCATTTTCCTCTGAAGCACTGGATTGGCCACAGCTAGCAATCAGATGTAGCTCGTGGATACTGATGCTCCTCCAAGTTGACTTTTCTTAGGCACCTGGGATACCGTGTTCTGCTCCTGCCTTCTACATTTATCTTTTTGCTAGAGTTGAGGGCAGGAAGGGGATTTTTTTTCCCTGGATCAGTTTGATCAAGTCTGTCAGAATCCCACCTCCCCCTGCCCAAATACATGTGAACATGAGCTTATACATTGGGCTGTGGGATACATCTGATTTTGTTGTAGGATCTGGGAGACTCTGAAGAAAATTCTTTGCTATTGCTGTGAGCTAGGACTTTGGAAATGCTCTTGACATCTTAGAGATGATGTGTTTTGATACGGTTATGGCTTTTGGTCTTTTATTACAGATTGTAAATCTGATTTCAGGCATTGCAACTTGTTTTGTGGTGCTTGATGATGTGTTTTGTTGATTTTCTGTGGACTGTTTCCATGAGCTGAAAATCTAGCTACATCCAAAGGTTGATTTAAAAACAAACCAAAGAATAAATGCAATGTTGCATACTGTCTCTGCAACCGATTTGGAAACACTCTTTTTGGATAACAGTCATGCCCTGCAGTAATCTGAGGAGATTTCTAGTTGGAAAATAAAGAAGATGTATTATTCTTTCCTTCCTATAATAATTAAGAAAAAGTTTGGAGTCAGATGAACTTAATTATTACATACTGGAGACTCTTGGATGTAAGGAGAATCACCCATGCCACGTCCCATTAGGAATTTTCTTTATGTCAAATTGAAAACATGAAGAGGAGTTGATAATTGCAATTTTGTATAGAAATAGGAAAAAAGTTAATGAAGAAAACTATTGATAGAGGTATAAAACTTTAGAGTGCCATCGGAGAGTCATCAAGAGCATGCTTGCAAGGCTTTCCTAACTTCTAATAAAATGTATCTTAAAAAATAAAGACGAGTTCTGGACGAGTTCAACTGAAGAGAAACTAGTAAAAATGACCAATGGTTCTGTGGCTACTCTTCTCTGAGGAGTGGGGACATGTGCAGAGAAGGCGTGAGGGGTTGTGGTGCACGCAGCATGCCTCACCTTCTGCATCAGCAGCTATCCATAACATCAAAGCACTCATTTTTTCTTTGTTGTTGTTGACGTAACTTTTTACTTCACCTTCTCATGCTGTGATGGACCTGCAGACCTTTGCACAGGCTACTTTTTTATCCTTGTCTACTGTGTTCCTGTTTTGGTAAGAGAAGAGTGGGTGGGTAGAGAAAGCCAGCATTCCCATCTCAGAGAGCTGGCAGGCTGTTTGGCTGAGGATTAATGCTCATTGCTGGCTCTCAGTAGGAGTCGGTGGAACCCATGACAGAGACGGATGATGGCACGCTGGAGCCTGTCAGCTGAAAACGACAGTGGCCTGAACAAGGAGGAATGCTTTCCTCATCAGCAAAGCTTGCTTTCACCTTCTCTAAAGGTGGGACATGAGGGAATGGTTGTCTGGTGAAGTATATTTTTTCTTTTGTCTTTACGTTTTACATGCCAAGTCTCTAACTGGTTATAGGGGTTGCTCGTGCCGTCTCTGAAATCAGTTGCAAAGTTCCCATTGATTTGATGGGAACAAGCCGAGCGTTTCAAACAATAAGAAATTCTTGGACAGAGGAGAATATGTGCCTTTTTGGTAAAATGCTGTTCCTCTTAAATAGCAACGTATCACCCTACTGTTAGGGCAAGCAGTACAGTAAATCAGCGAATACATTTCTTTTTGTATTGCTGAAATACCTTACAAATCGGATTATGAAATTTGCAGGATTAGGAATGAATCAGTTGTTTAGCCAGTTTACCCAGTGAAGATCTTTAGCTCTGTCAGGCATTCAAAACTACTTTGTATTATATTGTAATTTAAAATACAAGACAGTTGGTGTGCCAATATTAGTCAAGTGGTATTCTTTTAGATTCCAGTTGGCTAGCCTCTATAACTAACATCAACATGAACTTATAAACATTTCAATGAAGTATGTAATATTTGTGTGATACTAATTTTAAGTGCATGTTATCTAGTTAGAAAACAAAAGCAATTGGCCGTGTGATTTTGCTAATAGATGGAGTCCAACTTTCAAATGATCAATTTAATAAACAAATATGTAGTTAAAAAGCAGTTATTTAATCTAAAAATAGTGTCTTACAAAAAAGGCAGCAGCTGAGCTTCACCAGCACAAATATTTGTGGATGCAACTTGGTCCAGCTGAAACTTAGGTTAGAATGTAGATAGCTATGTACACCCTGGTGTTTTTACAACTCATTATTCAGGGTCGAATTCTGCCAGCTTTATGTATACTGGGTAATTGTAGGAAACTTAATGGAATGTTTGTACATCGAGGCTTTTTAAAAAATAAATATTTGTTATCAGTTACAAAAAATGTCACCAGTTGCCCACACATGTCTTGTTGCAGAAGAGTCACAATAACCTGAAGGCTTTGTTTTTATCGCTTTTGGGTTTGTATTTTACAGGCTTCTCCTGATCACGGTTTCATTATCGCTACGTGCATGAAAAATGCTTCAATTAGCAATATATTGAAAGAGCTTGCAACTGTCACGCTCCTTCCCTATAATGCAGAAATTTGCATTAACTGCTACATTCACAGAACTGAACTTCCAGCGTGCCTGAGGGCTTTGGGTCTGGTCTTCTGGTTCAAATAAGTCCTTTCAATGCCTTACAAGAAAAACTATCCTTTTCTCTCTCTTTTTGTCTTGATATATATTTTCTCTCTGCCATACATATATATATATCTCTGTGCAGATATGTGTAAACACATAGATACATCCCACAAAGAGAAGAACTGAAACTCTGGCCTTTACTCGCTTTGTATGTCTTGAGAGAGTAATTTATAAAATATGAGACAGGGAGATTTATTTGAAAACATATGGAAACCATGGGGGTGAGGCCTGACGAGGCTACTTGTCCCAGCATGGGGTGCTCCATCTTAACCTGAACAGAAGCTGCTGGATCAGGCTAGATGACCCCATGCTGGGGCTGGCAGTCAGCATGAACTAAGCTTGGAGTGACCAGGGGATGTATTCGGCTCCCAGGCCACTGATGCCACGTAATATGTTGCCCCGTCGGTAATGGCAGGCAACAAAACTCGCAACAGAGGAATTTCACCTAATGCAAGGTATGTTAAAAAGCACCTAGTACGTGTTACGCGTTTCATCTGAAAGCACACAGTGCTAACGTGAAAAGAAATTGAGTTTATGTGATTTTTAACTTAATTGATGAAGAGAGACAAACTTTGGCATAAATAGTAATTAACGCTTGTAAATGCAGGAGGTCTGTTTTAAAACTCTATTTTAAAGGCTTAACTGCCGAGGCATATGCAATGAAAAGAATCAAAATGATACAGAAATTAAGTATTAGTGTTATTTAAACCCCCCAGCAGCTCGACTGTCTGTAGCCAAAAAAATGTTTGTTTGCGGGGTTTAATTGGAACTATGATTTGGTTACTTTTTTAACAGCTGTTTCAGTCTGGTTTACCCTGAGGAAAGCTCATAATTTGTTATAGAGTGCTGCCTAAAAATAATTATTCAAATAATGTAGTAAATTATTACAGTCCAAATGGGTGGCTTTTCTTAATACTTTAGATTTCCTATCTTCTCAGCTTTGTTTGCCAATGTTACCTCTTTGTTATGAGAGCTTTTCAAGTTGCAGTCTCTTGCTCGCTTTCTTTTTTAAAAATTCTGCAATACGAGTGATTTCCCCCCGATGCATTGAGCCGGGGTGCTCTCCCTGCAGTGCCGTGGCAGTTCCAAGATGGCAGCAGGCACAAGGCTGGACCATCACATCCCCAGGGCTGCTGATTGCGCAGGTGAAAGGGACTGCTTTCCCTGTCACCGTCTTGTGGTGCAAGCAAGTTTTATACAGGATTTCATCCCTTTTTGGAAGGGGGAAAAATGAAGGCTCTTTCTGGTACTTTATATGCGTATAGCCGTTGCAGGTCAGCGTGCAGCTGAAGGTGATGGCTCCAGCAGATTGTGGGTGCCCTGCTCCTGTGCTGCACCGGGTGCTGCTCCTGCTCCGCACCTGAATTCCCACCTTTGCCTCAGGGTGGATCTTTTGGACTCTCCTGCAAGCTCCTCTGTGACTTGCTCTCATAACCTACTTTTTATTTGCTTCCTGCCTTCTTTCTTGTGTTTATACCTAGTTTCTTTTTCTTGCCCTCTTTTCTTTCTTCATTGTCCAGTGGTTGTATAGCTTGCCCATACTGCATAGCTTTTCTTGACCATTGATACAACCTTTTCATATCACCTGGATTCAGATGATGCTCAGGAACTGGGTTGGTATGCAGCTCATCCTCTTCCCTTAGGAAAATCATTACTCCTAGATTGTCCCATTCTAGACTGCCCTGGTGTGGCCTCACCTCGAGTACTGCGTGCAGTTTTGGGTGCCACAGTACAAAAAGGACATAAAACTATTGGAGAGTGTCCAGAGGAGGGCACCAAAGATGGTGAAGGTTCTAGAGGGGAAGACGTATGAGGAGAGGCTGAAGTCCCTTGGTTTGTTCAGCCTAGAGAAGAGGAGATTGAGGGGAGACCTCATCGCAGCCTACAGCTTCCTCACGAGGGGGAGCGAGGGGGCAGGCGCTGATCTCCTCCCTCTGGTGACCAGTGACAGAGCCCGAGGGAACGGCATGAAGCTGCGACGGGGGAGGTTCAGGTTGGATATCAGGAAAAGGCTCTTCACTGAGGGGGTGGTCGGGCACTGGAACAGGCTCCCCAGGGAAGTGGTCACAGCACCGATCTTGACTGAGTTCAAGCAGCATCTGGACAACGCTCTGAGTCATGTGCTCTGCTTCGGCTGGTCCTGTGTGGAACCAGGAGTGGGACTCGATGATCCTTATGGGTCCCTTCCAACTCAGGGTATTCTATGATTCTAGCATTTCTGGTTAATATTAGCCCCTGGGACTTTTCGAGGGGAAGATGACTCTCCAAGATTAGTGCTGATTATTACTCTCTGACCTCCTCCAACATGTGCTATTCTTGTTTAAAGGGTGTTACAGAGATTACTGTAATGCAAATTCTGTCAGTGTTCGGAGAGCAGGTCCTTCCTGGTATAGAAACAGTCTCAGCCGTTTATAAGACCTGATTGCAGTTTGTCTGCTTTGGGGCTCAGGGGTGCAGGCTAGAGAAGTCACTTCCCAGAAGCGGGGGCTCTTTTGGGATGTGGGTGCCCTGCTGCACTGTCCTGCGTTGGGCTTGCCTCTGTCCCCGGCACGCTGGAGCGCTGTGCTGAGGGTTGAGGACGGCGATGATAGCAGTGTGACCCGCTGGAAGGGGCAGGCAGCAGTCGTGCCGTACAGGTGCTGCTAAACCAAAACCATCTGTAACTCAAAGGACTTGAGGTACGTGGCCACTCAATGAGGAGCGGCCATACTATGCCCCAAAAGGGTCATGAGAGGCTACATCCCTGTAAGGGCTCAAGTTACCTCTATACTTACTTTCTTCCTCTGTTTTGTAGTGAAGGTGGACTAAAACACTTGATGTTATGGAAATACTTTAGCTCTGTTAAATGAGAGATTTCCTGCTGCCCCTGCATCTCATTGAATAGTGTCTCATTCATATTTCATTGTGCTGATGATTATATTTGCAAAGAAGTCCCTTTGTTTAATGATCAGTTGGGGACTTTAATTCGTTAATCTAAAAGTACTCTGTAGCACAATAAAATATCATCTACAGTTTACAAATAGAGTATTAAAATAGGAAAAGATGCAGTTGCTTGGTCACATAAATCTGTCACCCAGTGAGAAACAGAACCCAGCTTTCTTGAGTCTCATCTCTCTGCTTGCTTCATGAACCATGGCCACCTCATCACTGTTTGAGAATGATAAATGCCTCCCATTTATAAGCACAAATGCATGTGCTGGTAATACAGTAAACAATGAAGCCTTTCAGTATTAAGTAAAAGTATTTGCAAGAGGCCAAGCCTATGGTCCTTATGCAGACAAAGCTCTTGTGGGCTTGAGTCAGAATTTTGCTTTGAATGATTACTAGGCCAAGCTCATAATGTGTGTTTAAACCTTCTCAGGGGAGGAAAACGATCTAGCATGAAACAAATCAGAAGTGAGGGTTTGTTGGGTTTTTTTTTTTTCCTGTGGAATGAAAGAGAATAATGTAGTATCACTATGGATGAGATCATATGAGAAAGCCCCTTGCAACAGAAGTGAGCTGACTTTAGCTGTTCCTAAAATGCTTTTCCTGAGGTCAGTTAGTACATTTAACTTTCAGAGTTCATCTCCCTAATGACTTACAGAAAAGGTGTTGCTTGTATTTGCTCTGTAAATTATGTATGAATGTAATAGGTGCTATTCCTCATTAATATCCTACAAAATAAGAAAAAGTTTAGTGAAGAGTCTCACATTTTGTGGTTTTGCAGACACATTAATTAGACTTTGGTTATGAAGGTTAAGTTTCAAATCAAAGGTATTATTTCTTAAAGGTCTTTTCCAACCTAAATGTTTCTATGATTAATTCAGCTACTGTGTTCTCCAGACCACTACGCATCAAACATATAGAGATGAAAAAATTTATTGTGGACAGTTGTTTTAAAAAAAACCATCACCACCCAAAACACCAAGGCTTTACTAGGAAAGCATTCTGGAGGAGAGGAAGGTAACTTAGAGTACTTTGATAATACAAAATATAATTATTTTCATCTCTCTTCCTCCTTCACGTAAGTGGGCATCTATAATCTAAGATGAAATAATCTCTTCCTCTCATCCTAATGGCAGGTTCATAGCTGCTTTTAAGAAACCATAGTGTTTGCATTTCTGTTTTCCTTTGACCATATAGTCTGTCATTCCAATAGACTTTGTCTTTAACCTTTCTATGTTTATCTTTAGGTATTTTGTACAAAGAAAAATCAGTCATTCAAGAGGAAATGGAATCAAATAAAGTGGAACATAACAGTTAGGCTATGTAACATGAAGATGATATTGAAAAAGGTTAATTCTTCGTTCTTTTTTTTTCTCGTTACTCCTTGTCATAGTGACTTTGCTGAGGAATTGCCAAGTAGCTAAATGTAAGTGTTCTGTGGTGCGCTGCGGGGCTGAAATGGGTCCCAGCTCACTGATCGTTTGTAATCTTGCTCCTCCCAGGAGCTTGTTGGCCGCAGGGAGCGTTGAGTGTCTAAATTTGCTCGTATGTATGCATTTCAGAGCAGAGCTTTTTAGCAGTTTGTACCTATCTCGAGTGCTTGTGCCCGTATTTACATGCGTGTAGCACACCTGTACGTAATTGGCCTGGCTAGGAAACGCCCTTGCCTGCATTTGCACTGGGCTGTTTATAGTGGTGGCAGAGCCCAATAATTTTATTGAAATACTGTATGCAGGCATGAGCAGTCTTTCAACTCCTTTCCTATCCGTACAGAAGGATCGTGCCTCGTGTATACTGTCATAACAGCTCAATGTTTTGGTTTTTTCCAGCTGACGATGTAGGTCTAGTGTATGTGTGGAATACGAAACAGGTTAGAATATCAGAATCCGTGATTTAAACACACTCGGAAAATGAGTATTTTTGAAATACCAGATGGTAAGCTTCCAATAACCCTATTTGTTAGGATGTCATTCTTGGATTTGTATGCTTAAGCATAGATGGTTCGTTTACTTTCTCACAGTCACACAAATATGTATGCACATGCACACATCTTGTCAGTTTTGAGAAAGGATTTCAATCTTGATGTAACAGTATTTTTGAGCAGAAAATTGTTTGGTGAAGGATTTTCCAATCAGCTATAATCTTATATGTCTGAGTAGCTTTGAAGTCATTCTGGTTTTGGAAAAGAAATACATTTCCTGCTTCAAATACTGAATCCTCCTGCTGAAACCATCTCTGTCCAAAGATGAAGGGGAGCAAAATTCAGTCAGGGATAACTTCCCTGTTCTTAAAAGTATCGTAGTTTTAAATTGGTATAATTGGTACCGTTAGTAAAGGTATCATTGATTTTTAAATTTGAAATTAAATACTAAGGCCAACAAAGCTTGATATAAGAATTTTATCTCCTGGGAAAGAGAAAATTCCTACCTTTCCATTGAATCTTCTGTTTCTATCTTTGGAGGACTCAGGATAAGGTTGTAAAACTGCCACATTTCTTTTATATATGAGTGTTTGTATATATAAATATAAAGTGTCAGATCCTTTTCAAGTATACATGCTAAAGTAATATAGTGACCTTGTGGTTTTTTTAGAAGTTTTCTCATTTTGATGTTTTCAAGCTCAGGCATTCTCAGTAATGAATACTCTTAGGTTTTGCAAGTGACATGATATTGAAAATAAACACAATAAACATTTTATAGTCCTCCAACTTCCGACACTACCAACTAGTGTAAATGATGCATAATTTGTTAGGATGTGGGGCAGTGGTTTTATCGTCACATTTCTAGAGGACATCTGTAGTTATTTCCTTACCTTAGCCTGTTTTATCATTGTCTTATTCACTTTAAATTATGGGGCTTCTTGCCATGAGACACTGTGGCTGCTGAAAACATGCATGGATTCAAAAAGTGAATGTGTAAAAAATGATGGAAGAAAAATCTATCAAAGGTTATTAAAAGCAAAGGCACCTTCTCTGGCTCAGAAAGTCATTGAAAAAAAGGGGGTTAAAAAATTAAAAAAAAAAAATAAAGATTTTCCAGATGATTAAGATGATTAAACCATTCAGTAGGTTGGAATACCAGACATTGGCTTACAGAGCTCAGAACTGGTATAATATTTTTTCCTTTGGTGCCCTTTCTGAAACAGCATAATTAATCAAGGCAGTATTTTTCTAATAATTTCTGTGAGAAGTAATTTGCTTCCTTCTTGTCTCTCAAGTGACAGATTGCTGAAGTTGAACCTGTGATCAGGCGCCTCTTCGACAGACAGTTTCATATTTCAGTGACTGTTTCCCTGGCCTGGTTGGCTTGATTTATCATAGCTGAGGTTAGTGTGAAATTAACAATTAATTAATTTCAATGAATTTGTAATCGAGCAGACTGGCCTGAGCTGTGGAGGTGCTAACAGGTCTTCTGTCTGTCCGTCCCTCAGAGCGCAGAACAGCTGCACAGGCAAAACTGACATCTGAACACAGGCAAAGGGTCAGGGGTCTGCCCGTCTGTCTGTCTGCCAGCCCCACTGGGGCCGGCCTGCCTCCTGACGCTTCAGGTTAAGGAGGAAAGTTTAACAGCTTGTTAAAATAACATGTTAGTAGGACGGTGAGGAGTCATTGTGTTAATCTTTGGTATCTGCTGTTGCCCTGTGGGGTGCAGATGTCTCAATACACTTAAATACTTGAGGGACAACGTCATTGTTTTGAAGACTTAGGAGTAATATACTACATTAGGTGCTGATGTGGAAAAAAAAACCCAAAACTTTTTGACATGAATGATATCCTTACTGTGGCTTCTGGGTGCTGTGTAGCACTTCAGAAGCCTCTTCAGGAAAGGTATATTTACGTACATCAGGTAAGTCATTTACACAAGCCGCAGCAGAGATTTGGGTGCTGTGGAGTGCTCATTTCTATCCTGTGCAAGCTACAGCCTCTTTCCTGGCAAACAAGTTAAAACCAGTCCAGTTAACAGTAAAAGGACCCCGAAATACTCAGAGGAATATATCATAAATCTGACACAACTGAATCCATCCTGTAAAAAAAAAAAAAAAAAAATCATTCCTCCTTCAGAACAATTCTTATATTGTAGGGAGATCATTTTCTGGAAACTGCTCCTGTCAAATAGTAACGTGCGAGACATGATGTGCTAGTTCTTCATCTTCAGCTCCTCTCTATTTTTCCTGTGAGAAGAAAATGGTAGAAACAGATACCACAGCACATTGCTTATCACAGTTGCTTTCTGAAACACATTTGTGATGTATTTCAATGCAAGATGAGCAACTAAACCCCGAAACAGTAAGATACAAAGTGTTTCCATCCTCCACTGAAACAATAGGTTAAAAAGGCAAAAAGATGAGATACTAGCCTGATAAACATCCCTTTCTCTCCCCTGCTGTTCATCATATTTTCACTTTTCTGGTAGCTTGCATTCTGGTGATGTACAACTTTAGAGTCTAGCTGTCCCGCTCTGTTCAAGAAAAACAAGCTTCAAGAAGAGATGGTTGTATTTTTTTGGATACAAAAACTTCATTGAAGTAGCAGCTGAGTTAAGCTATGTGATTCCATGGAATACTTTTAAAACATCTAATTTTAAATGAAGAAACACGTTTTTTCAGATATTTTAATTTAGGTACTTTGTGAAGTTTTCAAGTTTGTACGTACCTGTCCGAGGATAAAACAGCAGGGGTGAATTAATGTGAGACTCGTTTGACCAACTGAAAGGGTACAACTGGATTTGAAACAAACCTGTCATTGTAACATTTCACCAAATATTGACTAATTGTTTGACTAAATCTTCCCCTGACAGAAAAAAAAAAAAAATCTACTGGCATTAGTCTGTATCAGACAACAGATATTAGGCAATTATGAGTTATGCATAAATGTTTCACTTATAAACTTACCTCTTCGCGGATGGGTTTTCCTTGACTTTGGCTTCTCCCAGAGGACCATGGTTTGGCTCTCTTTTTTGAATAAAATTTAAATTGCTCTGTTTGGGGACTCACTTCATACCTAATGGCACAGAGTCATCTACTGTATTTCTGATGTAATTTGAAGTGGAAAGAGTAGGTCTAACTCACAGGGATGCTAAACTTTCATTATTGGTTCTGTGACTAGCAGGAATACAACCATGATCTATCTGACTGGCTTCAAAGGTCACTTTAATTCTTTGAAGGCTTGGGACAAATGTATGTATTAACAAGTATCTGTCCCATCTTCACTCTGTACGGCATTCATTTATTTATTTAAGAATCTGGACAGAGCCAGAAAAGCAGAGGAATAGTCTCATGTAGGATCTCTTTAGAAATACCTTAATTGCCAAAATATCATCCTGTATGTACATGTGTGTGCGAGTGTACGTATGGAAATGTTTATATGTATGCACATAAAACAATTTCTCTAAAACTGTTGTGAGGTTTCCTTTCTATTGAAGGAAGGTAGGTTAGTCAGAGCAAAGCTGGTAACAAAGTTGTTTTACCTTCTTTAAAGCTGTTGCATGAAAAACAGAAAGACATTTTAAAACATCAGTATGAAGTATTTTCTAATGTTATACCATAAATGTTAACTCAACCATAATGAAGCATGGCAAATATAAATCTGTACATTTGAAATTTTACCTTGAGCTAAATGTTCAGTCAACATATCAAGTACTCAAATGAGGTATCAGTATGTGATATGGGAAGTAGCTAAAATATAAAGATGAATGGATTCACTTTTTTCCCTGTGAGCATGCTTGTGACCGACTCAAAACCATTTGGTGCTGACTATGTTTAAACATTGTATTTGAATTTGCCTTAGTAGAATTGGTGTATCTTCAGCCATTGGCTTAGCAAACTATAGAAATGTGATGCAGCTGGGCTAGGAGTGTCACTGGGGAAGGACGTGTGACGTACGGGAAGTGAGCGGACATTTGGTGGACAGAACCAGGAGGGGCAGCTTTCCCAGCTTCCACCTCCTTATTGCAGTTGTAAGAACAGATACTTGTTGAACCTAAATAAAAATGAAAAATAAGACCAGCAATGCGTACACAGGGCATTCAGAAAGATGCCGTATGGATTTATCCCAGTAAGTATCTGTCACACATTTAATGGAGTGACTTACAAGTATGTGGAGATGGTTTGTACTTGAAATGTCGCCATATATTATTATTTAAATGTAAATGCACATATCTTTGATCTGCTTTGAGATATACAGATTATGTTTTTATCTGATAGGGTAATATTTTTGCAGTTAATGACAATGACAGCTATTAATATTTATTTTGACACTCAGCGTGCTTTTAACAGTTAGATACCTTACAAGCACAGGGCAACAGACAGGTTGATTCCCTGAACACCTGGCATCCTAGAATTTTTTTACCAGCCCAGCTTAACACAGAAATCCTGCAACAGCATGAATTAGTGTTTTTCAGCATTCTTTTTTTATTTTCAGATCCTGATTTATTCCCCCCCCCGCAATTGGAAAAGCAGATATCTGTATAGTGAATTTAAGTTTGGCTGTGGGCTTCCTTTTCTTAATTAACTTTTGCAGAATATCTTAGAAGTAGTCCAAGAGCTATAGTTTGAAAACAAAATGCATGAAATACATAAATGTTTTTATTTTGGACCCTTCTTTCCACAAGTTTGATAGCTGACACTGAGATTATGATACCCTTAGATTTTGACGGTATGTTTATCTCATATTCCTGAGAACAGAAATTTATTGTTTTAAATACATTGTGTTAGCTAGTAACAAGAATTTAAATAGCCAGGATTTTTGCAAGAGTGAGGAAAGCTGCCTGATCTGATTGTATAGGATTGATATTTGGATGAGATTTCAAATATAATCTCAATAGTTTGGGTACATTCTTCCCACAAAGCATGCTTCAGATGTCACGTTGGAAAGAAGATTGAACCATGCCATGAGATTGCTGTTTTTAAATGGTTTAATATCCTAAACATTACTGGATTAAAGTTCACTGTAGTACAAGCTGTTCTTTAGCAGTTACTACCTCTAGTAAATCACCAGAGTGAACCTGAAATCTAGTTTTTGAAGCCTAATGAGTTTTATCTCTTCTTATTTAGAAATAGAGTTAAAATCTATTTTGATGCGAGAACAATAGTCTCTCAGTGTTGCTTATGAAATATTCAGTTCATCTTAATTACAATACTATGTTCGTTAACTGTAGGGCTTCTTTATCTCATATTGCATTTCAAGAATGCTCTGAACATAAAATGAATACATTTAAGATGAGCCTAACTGGAATGTTTTGGATAAGTCTCCTCTCACATTTAGCTGGTTTAAGGAAATGTGGGAGTCTTTAGGGTATTTTTTCATCCTCCTTCAATCCTGTTCCCAGGTGTCATTCAGTTATTCCCAGCGATAATGAAAGATTTATGCATTGACAAGTGTGGAGGTGAAACAGTGGTTAAAGCAGTGCTGCAAGTGATACTCCTGATCCCAGCAGGAGTTACTGGCATGCTTGCATTTTTGGAAGATTTTGCAAAGTTTCCCCTTGTGAACAACCATAAATTATTTTCTGGAGACTTTTCTTGTGGAAGCTAATGTCACCTCTTCTGGCCTAGAGATTCCTGAGGTGCATAATAGAAGTTAATCCAGTACATTTGTGCTCAGAGGATCTGAAAGGATTTTAGTATATAAGAAAACAGGATTTTCAGGCTTATGAAATAAGAACAATTACCATCACGTAACAGTTTGAATATTTCTTATTCCTTTCACCCACCACTTTCTTTAAGAAAGGAAGGAATTAAAAAAACCTATCCAAACAAAGAGAGGGAGGGAGGGAGGGGAAAAAAACCCCAACAAAGTTTTAAGGCTTCAGAGTAAGCCTTAGTTGCTGTGATCATGCTCTAACTGCAGTTAGTCTCTTGAGAGCTGTAACAGGGATTGAATTCATCAGAAAGAGAATGTGTGTCAGAAATGACCCTATGTATAATGGGGAGAGATCAGGTCCTGGTTTCATGGTCTGTTAAAAATAAAGACCAGTTTCAGGTCTCACATATAAAGAAAAGAGGGGAGGCTTTGGGGGAGATTACAGATTCAAGCAGTGATGGTATAAATAAGCGCTTGCCTTGATTAGTAGAGCACAGGCTGCACTTTCAAATATTTGTGGTTTTGAACGAGCTTCAAAAGCCCTAGCTGATAGCAGGGAGATTCTCTGAAGAAAAAACCCCAACCCTAAAATGCAAATCATAAAAGTTTGGTCTGTCTGGGAGTGAGGTATTGTGTATCTTCAGAAATAATTGAATTTCAGCTGTTATTTCCATTAGTGTTTAAAAACCAATGGCTATCATCCTACACTGCATCTTACTTGTTTCAAAGGCAAGACCATCCTCAAAGAGAGCGTGCGCAAAGTGTATGTGTCTTGTTCGTTTTTAACAGTTGGGGAAATTGAATTTATGATAATCAGGACTGCACGGGGTCTTTCTTCCACAGATTACATTAACAAAAAAGGAGAAAGTCCAGCTCACTCTATGAGACGATAACACCCCAAACCATGGACTTGAAGCTTAAAGTTTTTCAAATTCTGAAGTGAAAAAGCTTGTAAGCTTGAAGGGCTGGATATTGCTATTTCAAAAATATCATTAGAAAATACTGGTGAAGATCACAGGGGCTCATGGATTCCCCCTCTCATCCTCAAACAGGCTGATAGTGGCTGTGTTATCAGTGACACCCCCCAAACCCTCCAGATGTGCTTTCCTATTAAGTACGTTTACAGTCAAAGGCACACTAATGTATAGCAGTTTGCAGGTAAATCCAGCTTCAAGGCTGGATTTGAAAGTTCTTTACAGGATTTGAGTGAAACAAGCTCGTGAAGGAAGGTTCGGATGCATTGAGGGTATCTTTGAGGTATCAAAGTATTTTGTGCACCTGATTGGCAGTAAGATTTCTATTTTTTTGTTTTAACCTGTCACTAGCCTGTATGCAAAGCTATATACATAATGCGCTTTTTTGATACAAAATGAAAATAAGAGCGAGAGGTAGATCAGTCAGTATATGTGTGTGCTGTTCTGCCAGTCTTTTGGGGGAAATTTCTGGTCCAAACATAATTTACTGTTAGCTCTTTCTCCTTTGGAGGTTTGGAGGGCACAGCAGAAGACATGGCTTATTTTAATAAGTAGTAGACCAGTCTCCAGTTCACAAATGGAGGTACTTATTTTGGGACATACGACATCCTAAGAGGAGTGTTGAGAACAGACCTTTTCCTAACACTACAGGAACCGGTCTATTAACCTGCTGTCAGTCAGCCTATTCTTGTCATTTTTTCCCCTATGTATTATGATTTGTTTCATACAGATTTTAGCCTGTGTGGCTTAAAGGAGGAGTTCATAGATACAGCAAATTTTTGTTTAGTTTCACAAAGAGAACGAAGTGTACTTTTTTGAGAGCACTCTGGTTGTTCTTCAGGCTACTCGTACAGTCCCTCAGGTTGCAGGACTGTGTGAAGCTTCCCCAACATCTGTGCAAGTCTGTCCTCTTGTTCAGAGAGTTATCTACTTCTTGTTTCCTCAGAAAATGAACTGCAAGCTGAAATTTCAGAGGGAATGAGATGGATATTAATTTTTTTTACTCTCTCATATACTTGAGTTTACCTGCTTGTTTTCATGCTGTCTTAGATTCAGGAGACTGGCAGGGGAAAAAGCAGGAAAGGAGGCAAAGACATAGGAAATCACACAAGAGAGTCAAGAAGTGGAATGAGACTTGTGGACAGGTATTAACTGGGAAATTCTTCATTAACTCCAGAAAGAAGTAACAGCTCCAGGCCAGCACTAATGGATTTGTTTCCCCAGGGTTGGAATGAAAATTGCTCCAACAATTAAAAATGCTTATCTGGGGCCAAAAGCGTGTCCTGGGCACATGTTGCTGGACATGGAAGAACACATTGGTGCAGTCTGTGTCTTCTGGTGTGACCAGGTAGTACCTATGCTGAACAGAGCTTGCCGAAACCATAGGACGTAGGTAGGTGTTTGCTGTTTAGCCTCATTTTACAGTTGTTCTGTTGTACCTTTGGAGAGAAGGGTGCGTCTCTCAAGAAAACTGGGGGTACCTCTGGGAGCAAGCACAGGTGAGTAAAAAAATGCTGTGGCTTTGGTATTCCTGACTGACGTACATACAGGGTGGGGGGGAGAGAGAGAGGACTATGTGCAAACCAGCAAAAGAAATGTTAGAAAACTTGCATATTTTTTGCAATATGGAGCATAAATATTAAGTGCAAAAATGAAGCAGGTGAAGTATGATGATCGCTGACCTTGTAATTTGTCAAACTCCCCATGCATAACATTGTTGCACTGCTTAACTACATTATGATATATTCTGTTTTGCTCAAGATACTGAGATCCTCCTCCTCAACCTTTAAAGTCCTTCAAGAGTAGTTGACCTTTAAAAAATATTTAAAACAAAATGCCAAACGAGAATTTTTTTAAGTTAAACTCTTTTCTTTACATCCTTTTCCTCAGATATTATTCATTGCTTAGACACATTTTATGCTCTCTTGCTATTACTACACAGCCAGGCTTGCTGGTAGAAGCTGAGAAGGAAAAAACCCAACCGCAGACCCCATGACTGCCCTTTTTCTTTGGTAACTAAATTGTAAATGAAACTGAGTAAAACATGTAGCAGAAAATTAGTAGAAATCAAACTGGATCAGTGGGAAAAAGTAACCTTATCCTCAGAAAGCCAAATTCTGAAAGTTACAGAAAACGTTTCAAGGCCTCCAGGAGTAATTTAAGGAGCTGGTGAGCAACATTATTGTTTGCTTTGTAAATGAATTCAGTCGGCTGTCTGCCGGTGTGGGAGCTTGAGTTCTGGGTAGGCAGTCTGCTGTATATTCACCGAAAGCATGTAATTAATTATCTGCTGTTATTCTATGCAGTGGATAAATTACTGGGCCAGCAAACAGGAAAGCAATACATTGTAGGAAACAATCAGACACTGGCCAAACGGGGAAGGAGGGAGAGGAAGTGAAGGCGTGGGCTTGATGACGCAGGTCTTTTCCATCTCCAGCTTCTATAAATCTATGAAATAGGCTTACTGGGGCCTTGGGATATTCTCATGAAAAAAATGAGGAGTCAGCAAATACTCTTGAGGTGCACAGGCGACCACACTGCAATTCCCGCTGGAAATTGGGGAGGGGAATGATAGAAAGAGAAATGAGTGTCAGGAACCGCTGGGCTCAGGCCTTGGTGCACCAGTCACAGGGAGTGTATCAGCTAGACAGCGTTACTTAACCTCTATTGGTTACATTCAAAATGCTTTCAAAAGTTTCTGTGCCAAATAGCAGGAAAATACACTGCGCTTGTAATGCGGAGTCACAACCTGAAGGTCTGCTTTGTGATCGAAGTGTGTGTTTAGCAAGCATATCCCATTCTGTTTGGCTCTGCCCGTTTTTATGGGGTTGGATTCATCTTTTTTTCAGCTTTGGTGAAACTTTCCTTGCTGTTACCTTGGACTTTACACGAGTCCTGTGCACTTTTTTTTTAAGCTTCTTAGATCTGACCTGTGATGTGGATCTGTACCCATTTCTGATTAGAGAATGGTCTGAGGAGGTCACTCTGGGAAAGCAAAGTAGGCACAGCACCGTGCCGGGATGCTGTCCTGTCTCCTCCTCTTGCCTCAGCCTCACCTTCTTTCAGTCGGCACCCTCCTCTCTGCGACACGGAGCCCTGGCCATCCCCTTCCTTCCCTCCCGCTGCGGGACGCGTGGCTGCGGGCAGAGGCAGGCGTCGTGCCGGCCATCGGAGGCGGCCTCCGGGCTGGCTACCTGTGGGACTGTGGCACCTGCCGGTAAGGGAGCAGGCACAGCTCCCGCGGCTGTCCCGTTGGCCAGTGCCCTGTGTTTGCCCTGAGTGCAAAACCCAGAGGCCTTCTGGACTCCAGCTGGTTTCTTTTTACAGATAAACTGAAGTGCCCAAAGCCTCATCAGTCTGGAATGTGAAAAGTCAAAGTGTTCAGGTTTCACCGCTTGTGCGCATTTGATTCTGCACCTCTGTCACGCTTCGCTCTCTTCAGAGGTTATGCAGCAGCATTGGTAGGAAAGTAGGGCATAATTTTGATATGAAGTCATTTATTATTCTGATTTCAAGATCTTTTCATAAAACCGGTCCGAATCCTTGAATAAAACCAGAAATGAGGTTGGAGAAAATCTCTGATGGCATGAGGGTTATGTGGACTGAATTTGAACAGAACCATTTCACACAGCCTTATTCCTAACAGCTACTCAGGGCTGAATGCAGATCCTCCAAAGATCAGCTTTCTCTTTAGTTAAAACAGGTGAGGAATGTTCTTCAGAGGACTCTATCTATTTTACCATGCTAAAAATTTTCTAAAGAACCATTGTCAAGATTTTATTTAGGTTATATACGTTCGTAGACAATATGTTTAGCCATTTTAGTATTTTCCTAAATGAAATGAAGCTATGAAGACCATTCAAAAACAGGCCAGCATGCTTATAGCATTAAGGATTTCACTTTCAATTGCTTCATAGTCATTCTAATGATTAAAAAAAAAAAAAAAAAGGAAATCCATAGCAAAAATTTAGCATGAACAAATTTAGAAATGTCTAAGATAAAGATGAAAGAAGACCTACTGGTTCTGTATTTCTCTTTCAGTGTTGATTGCTCCCTGCAGTACAGGGGTTTTTGTGCTTTGCTTGATCCTACCTTAAATAGGTCCAAAGTGCTGGATTCCATTGTTTCTTTTGAGAAGTTATTCCGGGGTCTAAGAGATGTCAGTCTCACGTACGTATTTCTTTCTCCTGGAACTCATTAAATCTTTTCCCTGTAGTTTCAAACCCTTTTGCTTCCAGATACAACCTTTTTGGTTTCCCTTCATTTTCTTGGTGTCTGATATTCTTTAGATACATATCGAGCCTCTCCCACTGTAATAAAGCAGAGCGGGAGGAAAATGTGAGGTTGCAAAACTTTTACATGACACGGATGGTCAGATCTGGCACGATCAATGCTTTTGTTTCACACTTGTGTTTCTACGTGTTGCGAGCAGTGTGTTTGCTGGCTGTAGCATTCCTCCTCTTCCGTTGTACTTATCTTCTTACGACTGCTCCTTTCGTTTAGCTTTCAAGGTCTGGGAAGTCAGCGTGGACTAGAGGAAGGCCATAGAAATGAGATGCTTGTTACAGTAGGAAGGTGTATGCGTGTCTTGTGTAATATGGCTGGGCAGTAGTTCAGAGTGTGGGATACCGAATCATACACATTTGCATCATACTGTAGACAGCCCTCATTTTCTAATTAGAGCTGCCATTAATTGGCAGGTTTTCCAGTATAACTATGGCTAAGGAGAGTTCTGCTCTTGTCTGTCCTAACAAAGCTGCTCAGAGGATTCAGGGAAGAAATACTTTTAATAAACTATTGGTAAGGGTGGTTCTTCTGTAAGGCTGATATATCTTTTTTGTTGTCTGTGTTGTTTCCTTCGCTGTTTCTTGTCCAGCCGATGTCAGACCCTGTGTTCTGTGGCCTTTCCCATTGTTGGCCACCTTTTTGACGTTTTGTTGATGCATCCTTTAGCATTGTATCGTAATGACCGTTGCTCCTCAGACTGAGTATCTTCACCCATTGACTGCGTTCCCAGCTCTTCCAGTGAATGCACTGTGTTCATGCATAATTCATGCACCTCACGTTGGAACGAAGGAGGTTTAAGGCAGGAGGTTGTCCTCCTGCCTTTCACTGCATCTAGAGCTTTGCAAAAATGCCAACTTTTCTGCCAGCAGAATCTCTGTAGTTCTGGAAGGTAAACACTTGAATCCCTTCCCACTGCTGGTATTTACTAGGCTGAGTCAGCAAAAACACTGCCAAAAACTGCTGCCTCTCACTCCAGGAATGGCATGGAATTAGTGTTTTTGCTGTGCCTTGCATCATAGCTTTTCCTGGTCACTCTTGCGTCGTGATCTGAGCTGCTTTCTTCCTGGTTAGTAGAATGTCTGTTGTCTGCTCATTTTCTTCCCCCCCCCGCCCCGTACAAGTATTTAGAGGTTAGGCACATCCCTCAATTAATAATGACTGAGATAACAGAGGAAATCTGAGCAATGTTTCTGGGCATTGAATTCAAGAGAGGAAACCTATTTTAATGTTTTTTCAGGTGACCCCTTTAATTTTAACAAGTAATGTTCCCCTAGCAGAAAATGTATCTTCTAACCTGACGTTTTCCAAAAGGATTGACAAAGCTTATAAACAGGCTGCCACTGTGGCTATATATGTGTAATAACTTACTGATGTTTTCTTTGTTCACATAGCCATGTCTTCTGTACCTGAAAATACTGACTGTGATCTGTCTTGGGGGGGAAGAGAATGTGGGGTCCTTCTTTGGGAACATGTTGTGCCAAAGTAAAAATTGTGCAGTCATTTGTACTAAATAATGAAAGCTTTGGCTCCCTCCATGGATTTAGGAAAACCTTTTTTTGGAGTGAGAAGAAAAAATATTTCCTATCATAAACAAATGAAATGCAGTTTCTTTACCAATTTTGTCAACAGCATTCACAGATCATTACTTGAGATTTTGATGTTAAAAAGTTGGGGTTATTTTTACCTGATGGACCACGGCAAATGCGAAGCGAAATAGGAATATGACAGTTGTTCTAGATTGCTGTGCAAAAGCTAAAGCTATGTTTGCATGTGACCACAAAACCTGCTGTTTCAAGTCCCAACAAAGGGCTTCCAAAGTGCTAGTAGGATACTTTCACTGTTAAAACTAGGGCTATTGTAAACAAGTTATCATCCTACATGTAGTCACATGGAAATTTCCTTGGGAATCACTGGACATGAGGATGAAATGTCTTTTTTTTTTTTGTCTTTTTTTTTTTGTATTGTTTATAATGAATTATAGATTAACTTTTAATTTAAGAGACTTCAAAAGCACAGCAAGACTACACACTCTATTCCATGCCCAATTTAAAGAGGATTAAAAGTAGCATTAGAAATTTGTTCTTGTACATCTCTTACAGCACTGAACCATATTTAGGCAACTACCATTGGCTAAAAGACTCTGACGTTGTTTTGAGCAAAATCAATTTGAATCACTTGAAAGGAAAAAGTTTTCCAATACTCTCACACAATTTCCATACCTGCTTGGCAGTACACATTTGAATTGTTTAAAGCTATTTTTAAATCTGTTTGCTTATTTATTTTACCTGTGTTTACAGTTTTCCTATGCAATGTTGATTTCAGTGCAGGTCCAGTTTGTACCTCACAAAACAGAGCAGAATAATCTTCATCCTTCCCAAATTTTAACGGAGGGCTGAATGGTTTCAGAGACTGATGCTCTCATTTCTTAATACTAGGTGTCTTATTCCAGGTCACAGTGCTTTGCTGAAACAGCACTGGAAAGTTTCTATCTATCTGGAATAAAGCTTTGTTGCTTTGTCAACAGTGCTGTGAGCTGACTGCCATAAGTTCCTTTCCTAATCCCGCTTCACTTCTGCAAATTCAAATTTGCTTCTGCGATTTGGCCACCTTTGTCTAAGTTACAGAAGGTTTTATGATGGTAATGCTGACACAACCCGCCCTATAGCAATGAAAATGCTGTGCTATTTGAAAGGCTCTTTAGCTCAACTGTGTTCTCGGTGTGAGGAAAGAGCCACGTGCCTTCATGGATTATTGGTCATGCTACCTGCCGCAGGCTGGTACTTACAGGCAGGGTGAAGGGTGACTGAACGGATGAGAATTTTTAAATGGTTGCCTGCCTGTGAGGAGAATAGTATTGTGTATCCTTTATACCATGTGCCTAATTAAAGCCTGAATAATAACGTGTGCGAAAGTAACTTGCTCTCTTCTATTTTTGATACAGCAGCTTCACATGAGCATATAAATTAAAAAACACAGGAGCTGAAAGCAGCAGTGAGTGGTAGAGAGCTGGTTTAACTACTTAGATGTTGTTTGAAAAAAGCCTTATGAAATAAGTTTGATTAAGTAAGAGAGTGAGTTTTACTGAGCTTTCTGCATTTGGTACGAAGATTTATGAGAATGAGCTGAATGGCGCTCTCAGGAAGCCGAAGTTCCCACAGAATGCAGGAAGTCACGTATTTTTTCTGTAACACTAAAGAAGGCGTTCTGCATTAAGAGGCGTATCTGTGAGTCACTGATGTTCTAAGGGAGTGCAGCTGTGATCCAGTCCACTGTAAGGTTACTCCCATTAAAAAAAAAATAAATAACCAAAGATGGATTTACATACGTCTGGCAAATATCTTAAACTGAAGATTCAAACAGGACAGTTAATTTTAATCTGTAATCTTTAAATATTTTTCCCCCTGCTTCCCCACCTCATATTGTTTCCAAATAAGTGTTAGAGCTCACTTCCAGCATCAATATTTCAAAAGCCTTATTCTTTTTGTTTTCTGCCATCTAACATCTCTTTGTTTCTTTGATTTTACTGAAGTACAGTATTTGGTCTGAGAAATTTATTTCTTTTCTCAAACAATTACTGTTTGAGTTTTTACTGGGTGCACTTAGGGTGATGTTGCCACGTTCTGGCCCTGACGTCTGACAAAGCACAAGCACTCCAAGTGAAATGGAAACTCTGGTTTAAGATATGTTGTTTCAAGCTCACTTTCATAGTTAATGTTTAATTTACAAAACGTGAACATAGAATGTTACAGAAATTCCAGAAGATCATGTTTTAACTAAAACTGTAACGGTAGCTTTTTTTCCTCTATGTGCTGTCTTGGCTTACATTTAGTGAACATCACACTGAAGAGTTAAACTCATTGATTTTAATGCAGTAACATTTTTTAACTAATTGTCCTATGAAATGACCTTTCTTCTCTTAAAATTTTATAGATTGGAATTTGTTGTACAGCATGAAATCAACAGGCTTGCAGCTGAGGGTCATCTCTTCCTGGGAAGACTAGGCTCTCATGTTTAAAGGGAAGTCCAACTGTGGATTTTCTAGCTGAGGTATTTTTGACATTGAATGGAAGGGTCAAAACTGAAATAATCTCTTAGGAAAGTGGATAGAAAAAGTCAGGGGTGAATTCTTGAGCTACAATCTTGCACTATGTTTAATGCCAGAGAATTCTGAGAAGAATGATTTTACTCAAAAAAACCTCTAAAAATGAACAGACACACCATATATAGCATAGACGTAGGTAAGTATCCATTGCTTTAGCAGAAAGGACAGAATGAGCTGTTTAGTGGCGTTCAACCCACATCAAAGAAGCCAAGCATTTGTCTGAGTTCTTGTATTATCCTTTGTAGTAAGGTTCTGACTAGGTGAAGAAATAAGAATAGTTGATGAAATAAGAGTATGAGCCAACAATTTGTTAAAATGTTTGCATTAATGTGCTTGTCAGGGTAATGGTGCCAAGACCGTGATTGCATCTCAGAAAGTGTTAATATTGCTAGCAAATAGTTGCATTTAAAATTATCACCTTCTCCTAACTATGTTTAAATTATAGAAGCATTTGCACATACCTTTTAGATTTTCAAACCGAACTTTGTACTGTCTTGCAGTAATGCGTTGTTAGCTTTTTACAATTTCTTACCACTTCACATTTCAGTATGGGTCTTTATTTTCCCTGATTCTAGGGACCTAAGATGAAAAAGGGCTTTTTGATTTTAATTTTCTTCCTTTAACAACAAAAGTTCAGTGCTCTTTACCTTAATTTCCAACTATGCAAGACCAGAACTTGAATACAAGTTTAGTTCATCCATGTTTAATATAATTTGCAGTAACACCGTGATGGAAGACAAGAGTTTTTAGGCAGTAAGGTGTTTAAAATTGTCTTGATCCATTCTGAATAAACTCTAAATTAGTGGGATTAACACAAGTGGATCTGTGTTTTACCTGGTAAAGACCCTCCAGGGGATAAAAATGGTAGAGAGGAGGGAAAAAGGCACTCATCTAGAATAACACTTAAGTATATGCCTTACTCTATAGGATGTAGGTGTGTGCTTAAAGTATGCTTTAAACACACTTCCTGAATCAGAGCTATAGAGAGCAAAAGCTCCTGGAGTATATACAGTAAAGATTGAAGAATAAGGAGACAATAAAGTCAGGCAAGGAAAGGGAACAGAATTTAGAACTTTTTTTAAAGTATGAATAGCATCTGTTCTGAAAAGAACAGCCAGTCATGGCAGTTCATATCTTCAAAGCTTTGATCTCACTTCAGGACATGACATTTCTGTCTGTCTTTTTCTAATGGAGAAGAACGTGACTCGTCATTGAAAAATAGTTTCGAGTTGAGGAGGAGGTTACAAACCTGAACTTTTGATAAATCTAAACACAAAAATGGAGAAATATACAGCATCTTGATTTTCACTAGCTAAATACAATTGATATTCAAGCAATGCTGCTTCTGAAAATATTGTTTGAGAGATCAACTTGGCTCAGAACGTTTTTAATCTTTATGAGAAGAGTGGCAATGTCTTATTTTACTAGGTAGTTGGTCACGCTTCACTGTTCATTTAAAATAAAAAGTTTCACAGATGATTTTTGGCTTTGCTTTTAGAAGCTTAACAATGGGTTTGTACTTTTTACAAGACACCTTTGAAATAGCAGGTTTTTAATTCCCCTGAAGCCTTTTAAAATGGACTTTAGTTGCTTTGCTGCTGAATGAAGATTAGTCTGAAGACAGATTTGTGATAATTTTTCTTGGTCACCTTTCCCTTTTTGAAGATGTATTTCTAATCCCAAGCACACTGTTGCATGATTCGAGGCATATTGCTTGATTTTATTCCAGTGCTCTGCTGGTTCCGTATCGGTATCCAAGTATGTCATATCTCTCAAATAAAGGCAGCAGCGAGCATGTGGTTAGCTCTGTAGGTGGTTTCAGGTTGAAGAAGCTGCCTTCTTTCAGGTGGGAAATCAACCTGTCAGACTGAGTTATGGAAACATGATTAGTTTACCGAGTTCATTAAATGAAAACTTTCGCAGCTATGGGTTCCCATTGCTCACTGTGTTTGTTACAGTGAAACAATCCCGTTTTTCATTCACTGAGTAGAATACCATGTGTAGACCCAGCGGGAGGACATTCCAGATTCCCCGTCGATTTCCTCTACCAGAAAGTTGTTTTGTGATCTAGTTGGTGTCACGTATAGTATCTGTATTGTCAGTTCTCTCGTCTTGCTCGCTTGCTGTTGTGTATATGCACAAACCAGCGTTTAGATAAAAATGTGAAAGACTATCATGTAACAGAGTATCTCAGACTATTACAGTTGCCCTTAAAATATTTTGCTCGGTACAGAAAATGTGCATTGGTACGCGCTTAGATATGTGACATTTACCATCCAAAAGGGTTGTGTCCCCACAAGAAATCTTTAACACGGAATATCGTGCAAGATTTGATAAAGAAGGGGCTCTCTAGCTCCAGACGTTGCCATCCTTTGCTATTTTGAGGAGCTGAGGAGCTCCCCAGGTTAGACACAGAGATAAATTCTACTCGCTGACAGCAAGGAACTGAAATGTGGTACCTGTTTACTTTTATCGTAGGTTCACTGCTATTTGCCGCCCTCATTCAAGAACTCGTCCTTCCACAGGGAACGGGACTACTTGGGGATAGAAAGGGCTGCGGGATCTGGCATCAGCCTGCCGTGGTGTAGCCCTTGTGGGGCTCTGCAATGGCGAGAAGGCGGTCTGGGAAGTCATTCCTATCAGAAGTGCTCTCACATGTAGTTTTCGTATTTTCCAGTTTGTTACCAGCAGTATTATTGAAAATAAGCCCAAACAAACTGAAACTATTTATGCAGGCGTTCAAGGGCACTTTCAAGATGTTTATCGGACATCAACGTTCATTAGGAGTCAGTTGTCTTCATCCCATTTAGCGCCTCTTAAAAATCATCCATTAAAAGGTTTTTGAGGAGGGGCAGGGTGCTTTCCGTTGTTATTTATTTATATGTTTGTAACCAAAAAGAGTGGCCTTCCTCCTAATGAAATGTATCATGTTCCGTTAAGCTAAAAGTGGCCATTGCTGACTTAAAAGCAAGCTGTTATCAGTCAGGTATAGATTCCTCTCTGAGCAGTAAGCAATATGCTTAAAAGGTTGTGCAGTCCTGGCTAATACAATAGCTGCGCTCTGCTTGTCTTTCTGGGAGAAGATGGAAAAGGTCAATGAGGTACAATTGCTGTACTGTAATATTTACAGATAAAGTACCAGATAAGACCTAATTTATAAAAGAAACATCATGAGCTATCCGTCATAAATTAATTTTACACTTTCCTCTTAAGCAGCTGTCTATAGATAATTGGTTAAGGGTTTAAAGATTTGTTTAATAAATGCCTAGGGTAAATGGAGCTGAAAATTCAAAGAAATGGCTCAATTTGCTCAGTATTCAGCAAAATAAGCTGGTGTGTCAGCTGGTTGTAAGCATAGGATTTTGACTAATTGATCACAAGTGACATCCCACTGTTTCTTAAATGAGGGCATTAATCTTCAATAGTGTCCTATAAAAGTGCATAGTTGGTACAACATCTACAGGATAGCTAAGGTAAACGTGCATTATGCCTTTTCGTTATGGTACCCTGTCCTCATTGATTTTTAGCTTAATCTAGGGTTAAAGCCTTTTAAAAGTAGGTAAGATATCAACACACGAGTACTCAGTAGTGACGCCATGAGGAGTACTGTTTAGTATCTCCAGCATTATTACATGCAAGACTGAAAAGTATGCTCTTCTCAGTCTGGTTTGGAATGTTCTAAAAGGAGAAGAATGTATTGCTTGAATACAACCAATATGCCTAATCCTTTTTAAATCAACACAAGTGCTGTTTCTTGATGATAATACTATTTTGCAGATGTAAATTACCTCTAGCTTGCTTTATTTTTTTCTATCCTATTTTTACATTTGAGAATTAAAAATTAATAACCACCGTTTTTCTCCAATTCGCTAAAGAAAACTTTTTTCCCTCCTCAGTATATATTATGTGGAGTTAATAAAACCTCAAAAAACTAGTAAGACAATATCTGCAAACCTAGATGTCTGGACCTGTTGTGATCTGTTCTTTGGGAAGTACAGGGCAAACTTAAAAATCTAAAGGGTACCCGTGATCTGTAAATGCATGGAGTGGCATTAAATGCATCACTTTTACTCATGTTATTCATTATCCAGTCTCTGGAAAACCCTCTGGAATTCTTTCAGTACAACATCATATTTCACAAAAGTTGCAGTAAGTTGTTCCTCAGAAATTGAGAAAAATAAGTCTAGAAAGCTTTTTACATAGACTAAGGGTAAGTGTTGCACTGGACAGCCCATCTGTGTCCTCACGACAGTGGTGTAGGGAGAGCCTCTCAGATTTAACGCTAGATCAATATGAAGGCTGCCAGGGCCTGGCGAAGCAAACCAGGGGACACATTGTCATCTTGTCTCTGCTGCCTGTTATACAGCTCATACAAATCAAAGCGCTTCAGCAGTGACAAGTGATGTTTCTATTCCTATCGATCTCAGCTGAGTGAACTATCCTGGAGGGAATGACTGTTTTTCAGTGTCAGATGTCCTATGATTGGATTTCAGGGATATTATGAGCCACATCAGTACAGCTGTTAGAAATGGTTGGAGTTCGTACTGATACCTCTGCGTAGTTGCACGTGTGTAATGTACGCGTGCTGTGAAAGTGGCGGAGTGCATGCTGTTTGTTTTTTATCCAGTCGATCAACAACCTGAAGGAGGAACAGAGTAAAATTATGTGGGAGCTGGGTAGAAGCTGCAGGTGGATTTGCAGTGTTGGTGGGCCTGGACCCTTGATTCTTCCAGGTGGCCTGAAGGCAGACGTGCCACATGCAGCCAACAGAGCCAAATTTTGAGAAGTTTAAAGGTTCAGCTGCAAAAGCAATGCATGCAAACTGAAGATGAAAACTAAATATGGGAAATGGTGAAACTGGGTCAGTTTTGGAAGTGGTATGCTGGCTTAGACCAACTGGTCATTTCATCAGACACTACTTTTTCAGCAGAGGTCTTCTGGCCTATCATGATCTTCTAGACCAGCTAGTAAACACTTTCAGATTTTAAGTAGATAAGTGAGTATATCTCCTCCAGAACTTCTCCCAGCAGGAAGATGCACTCCAAAGAATATCTGGCCTCGCCATTACAGGAATTTAGATGTCTTTTTCTTTTTCTTCAGAATGGAATGGCAAACATCACTTCAGCTGATTTTTCTTTCTCAAACAAAAATTGAATTACAACAGCTTGAGTCAAAGCTGAGGCTAAACAGTGACTGAATCAAAAACGTACTGGAACAGTTGCCTATTTTCAGCTCTCTGACACAACTGATCGTGTGGGATTCAGATTTTGCTGTTGGAATCCTTTGCAGTCCCCTCCTTTCCTAGGCACCTCTGATCACTGCATTGGCTTTGAAGAAGTTTTGTCAGTGGGGAACGAGTTTCTAACTCACAGAACAAGAGAAGTCTGTAATTGAATATTTGCCTGTTATCTTAATACATTTTCTGTTTGAATTGCTACCTGCAATTTTGATGTTCAGTTTCTGGTGTTTTGACAAGGAAAAGTACTGAGTCTTGTAATGTGGTGGTGAGGAAGACAGAAAGATTCACTCTTCTGTTTTCCTACTTGGTGACAGCCATGAAGAATGGAGTCCTCTATTTATTTGAGGTTTTAGCTAATACTCTATAGACAATATCACTGAAATTTTCCCATGCTGGTGGGCTTCAAATGGAGATCAGACAGAAAACAAAGATGATGACAAAATTTTCTGTCCATTTTTTTACCAGTGTCCATGAACGTTGTTATCTAAAGTGTAGATATGTGCTGCAGCATGGAAACTTGTCCTCTTAAGATTGAGAAATTTGCCAAACATTTCTATGGTGGCGTTGGCCCACCACTGGGGCAACAGTAAATAATCTGAAAATATCAGATCTGTTGTTCACAATTGTTCTGCTCAGGCATCTGGTGCCTAAGTCATCAGGATTTTCATTCACTGTAAATCCTGCTTTAAGGAAAATGGAAGGGGGGGAAGCATTATTAACCTATAGAGATCTAAGTGGGACTGTGATATTCACATACCATGCATTTTATGTTGTTATTAACTCCAGGAAGAAGAGAGTGAAGAGTATGACAGTGGCAGTATTTTATACTGTTTTGCATTCATTTTGCACTGGTTTCAATTGCTAGGTGTCATACAGCACAAGAAATCCAGGCTAGATACTAGCAGCACTAGGCAGAAATGATTCTGCGGCATATAGTTTTGGAAACTGATATATAGTAAACTGATAGTCATATGTTGTGCAAGTTTTACAATAGCTGAAATGGAGCGTTTGATTGACACCGTTTCTTTTTCTCTCCTTATCATTGGAATTGCATGTAGGAACTGCTGAATTTTGAAGCATATGAGGACATCTGTCACGGTAAATCTATTTTTGAACAAAGCCTCTGTGCCAAAACTATACAAAATTCTGTCAAAGTATATTTCTCATAAGTTACGTGGTCTGTACCATTAATAATGTCTATTTTGATGTGTGGCAGTAGTAAATGTTGCCTTCAGGACACAGACATTAAAGCTTTTTTTTTTTTTTCATTCCCTTTCCTCCCTCCAAGGTCAGTATGTTACAGTTGTAGTTGGAATGAAGGGACATTATTTATTTCCTGATTTTATGCAAGCTCTTAAATTCTGCTAGGGACTTGTATTAAATGCCTATGCCATTTGGCTATTCCCTATTTACAGCAAGCTAATTTTTGTAAGATATTCGAACATCTGAAGTTATGCTGTTGGCAATGGTTAGTGAAGCTAGCTTTGAGTCCCTCCAAAAACCCAGTTTTAGCTCTAACACATAGAAGTGATAAAGAGGAGAAGGCGATGAAAAGATAGGTTGCAGCTGGCAAGCAGGAATCGAGGCTTCTTGGCTCCCGTGCTCCATCTTTGACTTACTGCATAACCTTAGATGCATTATTCATCCATGCAGTGTCTCAGCTACCACAGATGCACAATAAGACCCATACCCCCCTACATAAATGTGTCTCAGACGCAGAGATGAAAAGCGTCAGAAAATGCAAAGTTATATTATTTACACTCTTCCCGTGTCCTTGTCTGTGGCCTTGTTGCAGGTTTTAAAGCCTCCTCCCAGCCGCAGGGCGCCTGCCATCCAAGCAGACCTGTGCTACTTTGAACATACTGTCTTTGGCACAAAAGCGTTTATGATGGGCTCCTTGTTCTCTGCTGACAAATAACTAAAAATATTGCTTCTTCACTGATGTTCTGTAATGACAACTCAAATCATTCTGTCTCTGGCCTTCCTTTAAATTTCTCTGCCTTAAAATATCTTTTGAGGCAGTTGAAGGGGGTTTTTTTGGTTTTTTTGTTGGTTTTGGTTTTGCTTGGGGTTTTTTTCAGTAAAAAGCTGAAGATAAGAAATCACGCCATCAGCACAGGCTTGAGAGGGACAGGCAGGTGTCCCTTTACAAAATGTTCTGTATGGGACAAACTCACTGGTGGTTTAGAGGGAGCGATGGAGCTACCATGCAGATGGAGGTGACCAGGACTGCAGTTGTGAAGGTTAAAACCTTGTCTTCTGGGTGTTGCCTCAGTACAGCGTGTCCAAATATCGCTCTATTACAATACATTCATAAATGTTTGTTACGTATGCTAATAAGATTATATTTAGACATGAAGTTTGTATGTATATGCTGTTTTATCTTCCTTAAATAAGTAGCAGAGCACGATTCACTTACTAGTAAATGGAGCTCCTAAGGATTATGATGCTTGCTTTTTCTGGTTTTTATTTTAGCATAAAATGTCTATTTCAAAATTATATATGGAATCCAGTACTCCTGCAAGTTATTTATTTGAAGTATATTTAGTTCTTCTTTCCAAATTTATTTCTGAATCACATTATATAAAAAAATACCTTAGGATTTAAATATCTTAATAAATTTTCCATGAAAGTCCTGTGAGGAATGACTAAGATTGACTAATAATTGATGCTTAATTTTAAAATTAGAAAGTTTAAAATCTTAATTTGCTGACAATCTCTATTTTTGTATCCAATATACCCTTTCAGGAGATATGTTTCTTGATAGAGTTTCAGTCTTTGGTGGTTTTTTTTTTTGCTCATTAGAGAGAGGGTGGTTACACTGGCTTGTGTTGCTTTGCATCGGAATTGTTCTGCCTTAGAGGAAGTTTCGTGACTGAACACATTGTGAAAACTCAGGAAAAAGCAGCTAGATACAGGAGACAGAATTGTTGCTTTTTCTGGTTGGCTTGTTACTTAGTGTGCCAAATTTTGTATTATTTTTGTGTTCTATTTTCTAGACTACCAATCAAAAAGAAAGTTTCTTCTTCCCAAGTCTACCAGTAGTCTTGCTTTTACAGGTGATGCTGTCAAGATAAATGCCGTACGATGACTAACATGTACATGAGATGGCTATGTTATTGATGTGAGATGAACCAGCCTAGCCTTCGTGAATTTCTGAGTACCCAGTGTAGCTCATTTTTGCATATGCATTCCAGTACCTTCTTCAGTGATGTTCAACATTCTTTAATGTTTTGAAATTGAAAAAGTAATTAATATAAATGCTATTAAAATATTTTTAACTTACTACTGTGTCTGTAAACAAGAGTATCTAAAACTAGTTGGAAAGTTTTTCTCTCTTTCTCTTGGGCAACATCTTTTCCCTGTTTTCAGTAAGTCATGACATTAATAAAATACTCCAGAAGAGTGAGGAGGGTACCTTTTAAATCAGTGTGGAGGTTAGTTTTGGGGTTTTTTTTGTGTTTGCGTCTTTATTTTTTTGAGGGTGTTTTTGGGAGGGGGGGTGTTAAGTCCTGGTTTTAGTTTTGTAATGGTTAGACCACTAGAATTGTAAATAATAGTTGAGTTGTACAATAATAGTTTTTAATTAAATGGAAAGTCTTGATATAGTTGATTTTCAGCGTGCATTCTAGACTCTTCCCAACTTAATTCTTAGGTTATCTTACAGGAATTGAAAAGAAAAAGCTTAGCATGAAGTAGTTTTTACTGTTGTCTAATTGTAAACTTTTTAAAGCTTTTCTTGGAATGTGGGAAAGTTGTGTTAACATCTCTCTAGGCAATTTTTATGATATTTTTAAATATTTGGTTCTGGCATCTTGCTTGATATAAGATCATCCTTTGTAATTTAATATGGTTGAGATTAGGTTTTTTCCATTCATGAGAGAGTAAAATCTTTTGTTTCTCTGAATTGATTTGTGCAAGATTCTAATAGGAAGTGTGTCATAGGTGATGTTTTGGGGGAAAAAATACTTTTTTTGTTTTGGCTGATGTAATAATTGTTTTTTTATATTTTTCATTTTTTCTTTAATTTTTTCCTTTTAAAGGTGAGAAGTAATAGTGTCATGGATAAATCCCTGAGGCTTGCGTGGTTGAGTTTCTGTCTCTCATGGATCCTTTGGAGAGCTGAATCCCCCTGTCTCTTCCTCAGTTCCCTGTCTGTGGTACCAAGCTCTGAGGGATAGCAATGGCTTCAACATTAATTGTGGTGTGACTGAATTCCATTTAATGTAATGTATAATGAGGAGTTGTTTCTTTTCTCTATTTTTACTTTTTCTGTAGACGTGTGAGCATATTCTTAGCGCAAGTGGTTTGTGTGAAATGCAAATGTGTCAGTTGCCCTGGCAGTAGCTGCCTTACATAACTTCTGAAAATGGCTGTAATTCTGGAAAGAGCGATGACTGTGCTGGTGTTACGTGCATTTTCAGAAGCCGAAATATTAACGTATTTGTTGCGCTGATGAGAAATCATTCTTCTAACTTGGAATTGAGGCTATGGATTTTCAAACTATGCTTGCACGATTTACCATAAACCATCTTTATTCTCTACAGCAAGTTTGGCATCACTCTGATATTAGTCAATAGAGGTTAAAAGACTCTACCTGTGGTAGCTGGGCTTCAAACCATAATGGTTGTTGTATGCCTTACAAGATCTCAATATCTTGAATCGACAAGTTCGATACTTTAGCTCTGACAGGAGTAGCCAAGCACAGAGTTTTTCCTAGAGCTGATCAATACGAGTGGATGGTGTTAGATTACAGGTTACTCAGATGAAGTAATTGGACATGGACTCAGTTTTAACAAGCCGATAATTGTGTGGAACAGGGTGGCAGAAGAGGGATCCGACTGGAACCGCACAGAGTTCCTGCCCAGACGGTAGCTCTGCGACACTGGCAAAGCGCATCCTTCTCGAGACTTTGGCCGTGCCCAAACCTTGCTCAGGAACCAGGACAGGGTATGGCAGGATCCTTTCTTTTGCTCCCTCGGCTAAGAAATAGCAGAGAATCTCTGCACTTGAAGGGGCAAAGGATCCAACATTTGTGTGGTTTTGCAGATTCCCATCCTTCCGAAGGAGGTAATACTCACGAGCTGGTCAAAAATCCCAGAGTTACCCTGTATAATTTCCAGTGACAAGACAGGTTTCTAAACCACCGCTAACTATAAATATGGTTGTTAACTACTACAGTCTGCTTGCGTTTGATATGCTTGCATGAATGCGAAAAGGCTTACAAAAGCAGTATTTAGTAGCAAACTGTGGGACATTATTTCAGGCTTGTGATACTAGAGCATTGTTCAATTTCAATTACAGCCACTGTCTCGGCCAGGTCTTGGCCACTGGAATTGCATTAAGTGCAAGTTTTTGTTTGTCTCAGTTTCTTGTAGAATAAATGTTACTAATGCAAACATTCATTAATGTAATGGTGCTCATCATATAAAGACCACTGTGTTTGCCTGCATACAAGCGCTTCAGTACAGTAGACTTCATATTCTCTACAGCTATTTAAGACAGTCTATGAAAAGGGCTGTAAATGCCAACATGGTAGAGCATCATAGTGCTCCATTTGTGTCGGAGAAGGCATGTTACCAGTTAAGTATTTAACCTACCCAGAAATTGTATTTGGCATCCATTTAGGCAGATGTTTAAAATGAAAAGCATATTATGAATGAGATGCCTCTCATTATGTGACTGGCTGTGAAAAATATGTCAGTCATTGATAGAAGAAAAATGCTATTGTTTTACAAATCTGACAAAGTTAGGATGATGTTTTGATGTAGAGTATGTACATATCAGTGTGTGTGCATGGTATAGTTTAAGACCTGTGGCAGTGCAGTGGTAATAGAGACCTTAGGGGAGGGGAGGGAAAAAAAAAAATCAGACATTTTGTGGGGGTCTTTTTCTTAACACATACTGTTTCATTCCTTTCAGCATGAAAGCCTCTTTCTTTCAGCATCAAAGGCTGAAATCTTACTACGTTGTGTGATTTCTTGAATTGGCAGCCTCACTGCTGTAGCGAGGACAGGAGCAGCAGTGCAGTGCATTTCATCTTCGCTGGACTACAGCGATATAGAATGGATGTCTTCAGGTTACAGTTTAGTGGGATTCCCTTTGAGTGGCCTAATTGGGTGAAAACTCTATTTTAATAGCTGATAATTAGTTGGAACATTCACGTGTTTTCCATGTGGTTGTCATCATATACCTTTTCCTGAGAAGACGATGTTGGTTAAAAAAAAAAAAAAATTTCCAAAAAGTAGCTCACTGTGCAATTGGTTATTTTTAAAGCGATTTCTCTGCGCTCTCCCACAGGAGAGAGGGCTGTTGGTGGCTGTGCTCTCTGTGGACGTGCAAAGCAGCCCACAGCCACGCAGAGGGGGGGCATACCGCAGGTATCTGTGAAGCAACAAAACCTTTGAAATGAAATTGTCATGATTTAGAAGCCTTTGAATGCATGTTTTGCATGGCCTTGCTCCAGCTGACTCTTTAGAGAGCCACAGGGGCTTTCTGGTGTAAATACTTGATGGAAAATTAAGGCCTCAGCTGAAACATCAGAAGACTTGTCATTATGTCAGATGTAAAATACGTGGTTTCAAGAGCTCTGTAGTAGTTTCTACCACTGACTGTTGGTATGAACTAGGGAAAAGCTTTTAACCCCTTATTTTAAAGTGTTTATAAAAATACGGTGATGGTACCTAGCTACCATCTTAAAAAGGTAGCTCTTAGAAAGAATTTTAAGGATTTTGATCACTTTGGACCTGCGTATGAATACATAAAAAAGAAAAGGATGTGCCTGTGCTGAACCGTGAGTCTCGTTTGGTTTGCTGGTAAGGGGTTTTGGTTTCCTGCTGAAAGGCAACTTTGCCTTTACAAGGCCAAGTATATAATAAATTTCTCCTTATTAGAAAGGATAGGGGCATAGGGTAGGAACTCAGTGAGAAATAAGGCATGGACTGTTTACATCTGTGGAGTAAACAGACTGCATTTTCTTCACGTGGGACTTGCAAAGCTGTGGAAGCACATACGTGGCAACTTAGGTATAGCTCTATGCATAGAGATATGGCTGCTGCTGGTTAGACATACTATTCCAGTAGTCGGTTACACCAGAAAAATATATTTCTTGGTAGAATCTTTAATTATAATAACTGTCTACTCTGAATGGAAATCTTTAACTTTTTAATAAAAGAAAAAGAATTGTTTTCAAATCATACGGAAAGTCTTGATTAGAAAATGTCATTGTGTGACTGTAATATGAATTCCTTTAATTTTCTGTTTTAGGCTGCCTGTGTAGACAGACTACACATCATTAAAGCACTGTGGTGTTGAAGGTATTTTTTTCCCTGAAAGTCCCTCATTAAAGTAGTTTTCTGAACAGTTCTGAGTAAAGGACCACATTTAATCTCACTTTTTTCTTACCTGTACCTTTAGTTTGCTCTTGGGGGGGGAGAGGTTCGTTTGTTAAGCTTTACTTTAAGCTTTGTCTGGCAGAAATTAGGAGCTTCCCCCTGCACACACAGAGTAACCTTGTCTGTTTTGGCTGCCAGGTATGTCAGGGAAATAATACATTTATACACAGAAAGTATTTTGTACGGAAGAGCTCTGCCTTTTCCCCAGGCAAAGCTGAATACTAGGTTTGAATGAACTGCTCCTGTAGTTTTTGAAGTTGTGTTTCCTGGTGGTGGGGGTAGGTTTTCTTTTCTGCACCTGAGTATAATTTACAATGTTTTTATCTGTAAATTTTGTAAAGTATATTTCAGCGTTTTTGGGCATACGTGTATGATCGAATGGGTTTTGATAAAGTTAATTTGTATAAAAGGATAATGTCTTCTCTCAAAGTCCAACTTCTGGCCGCACGATGTTTGTGATGCTTTTGCTTTTTAAGTATATTGTGAGATAGAATGTAGCCTACCAGCAGAAGTTTTTGCTTTGGAAGCTAAATTTTTGGAAGCCTAACTGATTTTCTGTGACCCAGGATGCTATACGTTTCTGTAACTTTGCAAAATGGTAAAAAGCGAAAGGGATATATCCTTTTTGCATCATCCATGAGAGCATCCAATTTGTGGCATTTGACCATGTAAGTGAATGTAATTCAGTGTATAAAGGTTAGTAGAGTTAAAATAAATCAAACTATTTCTTGTAAAAGTTAATACCTTAATAAACACCTTATGCACAAGAAGGGATTTTCACAGATAAACTCTTTCAATATTAGGAAATAGTAAAGCCTTCTGCTAACAGGCCATGACATCTCAGAGGCACCTGAAGGCCTTATTTCAAAGCTGGGAAGATGGATGAAACCAGGTGGCACGCTCAGAGACTCAGACTTGAGTCAGTGACAGCGACGGACGCACTTTTGTTGTTGTTGGGTTTGTAGTTATTTATTTGGGAGGCAAAGTGTTTGGCCCAGCGAGCGAATCAAAACCCCAGCTCCTGTGATGTGAGTAGATACCTTTAGCAGTTTCTCTCTAACGTTCAATTATTAGCACTTCTTCCCGGGCACGTAGTTCTGAGAAGACTAATCCTCACCTTTCCTGAAGGAGAGGGCATTTGCAAACACCGAGTTATACAAGAAACTGCTTTCTTTAGCATTCCCGAGGCATGCGAGGGATGCCTGGCTTGGAGAAAAATCGTGATGTTCTAAACCCGCAGAACCTAATTATGTAGAACAGCTTGATGTACATGCAGAGATGCTTAAGGAAAGTAATAAATGCACTTTTAGTCCTGAACAAAAGCCCAAGCCTGGAAGAAAGGGGAGGAAACGAGAATTTTTTACAGAATATTTGAATAATGAGATCAGTACAAGATTGCACGTTGAAGATACTTTTTAGGCAATTTAGGTACTTAGGCTGAAGAGTTATTATTAAACCACTAACTGAGGACCTTGAAGTGCAATGTTGCATGAGATTATGTGCAAGGATCATTTCCCGCACTTTATAACTCTGTCGCTTACTGACAGCAAAAAGAAAGAAACTTTGTCTTGCATGGCTAAAAGTTTGGGCTGATTTATGTGACGTTGGGTGCCCGACTGGCATGATATATGAAAACACCTCTTCTCCTGATGAACTTCTTGTTGTTTTGCAAGAGGTTTGATGTATTTTGAGCAGGTTTACAATCTGCCCTATGACAGCTTCAGTGCAGAGTCAGTGGAGATAAATTGGAGATGGCTGGCAGTGAAATCTCAACAAATGTGCTGACATCCCAGCTGAACCACAGGCATATGATTTGATTGCTTTTTCTTTTTTTTTTCCTCCTTTTTTTTTTTTTTTTTAACCTGGGTGGATGCAGAGACTTGCTGTCACTTGAGGTCCCTCTGCTCCGTAAGCCTCAGGAGATGAGCATTTTTAATTGATGTACGCAGAAATACATCAGAGAGTGTTCTTTTCACTCAGTACTAATGCTTCTGTTACAAACTTTGCTAGTTTTCGTTCGCTATTGTACACACCAGGCTGGGCAGCTTTTTGATATAGTGTGATCTCAGATGTTGTAATATGTAGTCAGCACTTTCTCATCTGTTTCCCTCTAGTGTAATTATAAAGCCTTTGCAGCCTCCACCATTGCTTCTTTTCAACTTTGTTTAGTCAGGCTTATTTCTGAAACTAAATAAAGGAGAAGGAACTGAAGAATTAATACTGGCACCTGCCAGCGCTCGAACTAATGGGCTAGATGAAGAAAAGCCTTGTAAAATTTCAAGTATTTTTTTTCCTGTTTTAATTACTGTAGTTACCCTATAGCACAAGTCAGCACTCAAAGTAGCGTTAACTTCTCTGCCACAAGAAATCCCACGAAAAGAGCTTCTTCCACGTGTAATTTCAACCTTTACATTTTTTCCTAACATCTGATACAGTTAAGGAGAAAGCCTAAGCCTGGTATTTCTGTCTCTTACAAAAGCAGAGCTTCGGCGCGAGACGTTTCTCTGCTGCGTGCTGAGCTGGGAACTGTGAAGGCAGGAACTGACCCTTCAGTTTTTAACTGACCTTCTTCATTGCAGCTATCTGACTCTGCTCGTACGTGTTTCTGACCATCTGAGTGCAACGCTCGGGGCCAGTTGCTGCTTTTGGCTGTTGCATGGGAAGGGATGTTCGAACCCCAAGTCCTGTACAGGATCCAGCTAAGCGACACCGCGCTCCCATCCTGAGTATTCAGCAGCAACTTCACGAGTTGCAAAGTTTTTCTTTAGGTTTGTTTTTTTTAATATGACTGATATTTGAAATAAAATAGCGGTTAAATGGCACACAGTCAGGTGAACTGCGTTTCTGTCCTGCTGATGACCTACACTGTGTTTCAGTGTAGACTGGGCAGTAACAGGCAGCAACTCGTCACCGTTCCATGCAGATTAGTGACTCCCATCAAAATGCCTTTCGCTTGTTAAGTTTAGGCCTTCGGTTACCTCAGCTTTTTGAAAGTCAAAGCAGCAGCACCGTATCTGTGAAGCCTTTGATCTTAGATTAAAATAATGCTCAGCATGTGAGAGTGAAACTTGGAATGGTGTGCTGAGTTTTGGAAAGGTCACGCGGGAAATGAGAAATATCGAAACAGTATTTTTGTCCAGATACTCATCAAATAGCGGATTCATCAATCCAAAGACCATGCAGACAGTGAAACAGCAGTCTCAAGAGGATGCTACTCACTAGCAGGAGAAAACCACCTAATTAAAGGAAGGTATCAGTATAGCATGTTAGAGTCAAAATGACTGTTTATCTGAATTGCCAGCAGGTCCCTGCTAACTCTTCATAAATATCAAAAAATCTTCCCGTGGTAGAGTGTTTGCCTAACTTTCTCTTTGTAGAGACAGAAAGTCAGTAACTTCCAGATTCTGTGTTTCTAAACGTTTAGTTTAACTACGGTGTAAGTAAAAGAAGAGGTTCCCTTTCCCATGTCTGAAAGATAAGAAGCTTCCATTTTTTGGAAAATTTGTTCATTTTTAGTACCTCATAAAGGACACTGCATAATTTCTGAGAAACCAAGCTGCATCCTTGTCATGGGGCAGTGAGTAATGGCTTTATTTAACAATTAGTTTTTAAAGTGGGAATTGCATCTTCAGCTTTCTAATAGCTTTCTTTTTTTGCCGAAGATTGCTATTGTCTGCTTTGGGGGATGGCTGAGTTGTTTTTATCTCAATCTCTTGCTTTCTGCCGCTGTTTTTCTTCTCTTGTTTGCAAGAATTACATTCCACCTCCTTACACATTGCTGCTTCAAAAGCAGTCCTATTTTAGTAGTTACAATGTAGCAGCCTCGTCCTGAAGTACAGTGTCAGTGTAGTAAGGATTTACTACATCAAAAAGGAGATTTTTTTTTTCTGTCTTTACTGAGAATGATTACTTAAAAATGAAGGAACTTAATTTGAAAAGGTTGGATTGTTTGTGATATAGCCCTAAGTAAAGGATTTGGAGTTGCTTTGCTGCTACCTTGACACCTTTCTGTAGGATTACCGAACACGCACAATATATAAATAAATAATCAGAGAAGGAGAGATAATTTCTTCAAACTTTCCACAGCCAGATAAACAAAGTATTTCTGGTGTAATTCACCTGGCTTTATCGCAGTATTTAATTCGTTTGTTCTTGGACCATTTTTTTGGTTTTTGCTCTTGTTTTTGTCTAATTTAATATTGGTAGTTAAGACTTTGAAGGATCTCACTGTCTTCTCTGAAAATATGAGTAGTGGACTGTAGATAATGCTTTGCTCAGTCTGAAATCTACCTTTAAAATCTTCTTCTTTACTACGTATTCAAATCCTTTTCATATTTTTTGGCAAGAGTCCAAACTATCTTATTTATGAGAATATTAGGATTAAAGGGCATGATTGAAGGATATTAACTTTCCGTGCAGTTGCATCACTTGGGCAAGAGGAGGGCCCCTCATCTCTCTCTGCATGCGTGAATAGCACCAGTTCAGCATCTGCCATGGCTATTCAAAATAATAATGAATTTAGTTCTTAGGAAAGCAAAGGATTAACAACAGTAGCTCATGCCAGGATTAGAGCAGGGAAGTGCTGCAAGAACTTTTCTCAACCACCCAGCCAAGACACTTGAGTTTTAACTGGTAAGAACAAAGCTGTTCAAGTCATTTAAATTATATTTTGCAAGAGGAGACTCCAAGGTCCCGGAACACGTGTTCTCAAGATGTGGGTCGTAACCACGTTTCAGCGTTCGGTGCTCGCGCTTGCTTGTCTAATGGCTGACAGGGAGCAAGGTCATTATGCTTCTTTGTTTATAACCAAATCATGTCATGGCAAAGGTTGAAAGTAAGAGTCAGAGATATTAGGGCTGAAAAAGAGCTTCTGGAGTCATTTTGTACTTAGCTTTGGGTTATTACATGACAGTACTGCTGGTTTTCTACAGTAGTTCTTTGTCACATCGAACCTTGAAGCCTCTGTTTGAAATGGTGATCTCAGAATCTCCTTTGCCAACTCATTACGCTATTTGTTTTTAGTAGTTTCCTTTTAATCTTTTCAAATGTTAGCTTTAGTTTCTTGACTACAGGCATTTTTCTCTTGCACTTGCCTCACTTTTTATGAATACCTCTTAGGCTTTTACGAATAATGTTAAATTTTAGCAGTTTTTTTCTTTTCCTCTTTAGCTGATAAAACTATTCTTAAAAAACCCTGCTTTCTGAACAAACACAGCATTTTCTTTCCTGACATTTTCTGGATGCTTTTCTGGACAGAGTTGATAGGCATTTCTAGTGAAAACACTTTACATACACACTTCACCACCAGGTAACGGGTAGATGGACCGAATTGTCCCAGCATACTGGGTGAGAGATTGGGCATGCCTGGGAACGGTACTCTTTCTTCAACTCCAAACCAGAAATTTGTCTGTCCTCGACCTAACACAATAGTATTTTTTTTTAAAGTTGCGATAAGAATGTAAGATGCTCCAGTTGTAGCTTCACACTTGCTATTGCATGAAATTCAAAAGTATGATCTTGAAGCAACACATCATTTTACATGCCAACCCTGTACTGGCTTTTTTCTGCAGAAGTATCCCGTTGCACAGCTGTTTATAGCCTTAGTTTAGTACTGTCTGCTTCTGGTTAGCTTGTCTTCTCTGTGCAGTCTTGATTTCTCTGAAATGCCCCATATGGACTCACTGAAGTTTTAAATCCATTTATCTAGTCTTGTCAACTGCATTTGCCACATCTGCAATAGCATCAGCCGAGGACGTTTTATGGAGATGGGTAATATCCTTGGAGTTGCCTAGTGGTCCTTGGAGAATTCAGATACTGCCTTGATGACGTTCCAGTATGTCTCTGAATGTGGTTGTATTTATTTCCACATTAGTCAGTGCATGTGCGTATTCTGCCAGCTTACCCCTTTATCTCAGGAAATATTTTCCATGCGGGTTCTTATACTATATTTTGGCAATGCCGTTCCAAAGACGATTCTCTTTTTTATTCAATGGTTCATATACGTCAAATCCTTTCTATTCAAATAAAACTTCAGCAGATTATTATAACTGATCATCTTTCTCTTTCTTTTTTTTTTTTCCCCCCTCCTCTTATTCATGACGAATACCAAAGTTCACCAGTAAAATAAACCTGAGAATGTTGTTATTACCTTTCTTCCGTGCTAGGTCTTAATCTCGGTGGCAGAAAATGAGTGGGTGGGATAACAAAGGGACTTTACATTACTCGTGCCCAGCTCCAGTCATGTGTAGCAGCAACCTGCAGCCTCAGGAGCTGTATAAGGAGGAGTTGTAGGTCTTGGAGCTGTATAATGAATGACTGTTTCTAAAGAGATGGAACAGGCTGGAACTCAGTAGGCCATTTCTCTGTGTGTGCAGAATAATAAGAATCTTGAACTCCAACAAAGGATTATTCTGAAATAGAAATATGTTTGGCAGTCTGCTGCTTGAATCGGCTTTGTGTGGAAGAGAACCTGAATTTCTGCACGGTACCACAGGTTGTTCGTAGTAACGTCTGGCAGCTCTGTATCTCTGATACTCAACCAACTATGTTTAGCTTTAATAGCAGATGGCTAAAGGAAATGAACATACTGACACTGAAAATGGTTGTGTTAAGTTTCTAATATTTTGTGTTTAGGAACATAAAACAGTAAATAATGGAATAGATGCGTTGTTCTTCCTAATAAGAAATTCCCATAACTAATGTTACTGCATTCATTTGTTACTGCTTATACATTTCTCCTTTTATATATATATATAAACACCATATATTTATACATATAAATAAATATATATATTCATACTTGTCTGGGGCAAATATTGGTTAACAAGATCCATTGGAATCATCATAGATCAAGCTAACATAAATCAATCGTTGCGCGAATTGGAAGTTGTCCTAGAAACTGCTTCATTCACCAAACTTCATGTTAAAGGAAATAAAGCGCTCAGTAAAACAGCTTCAAAATAAGAATGCTGGATGGGTGACTTGCACTTTAGAGGCAACTGTGAAGATGAAAGTCTCATTTTTAGGACAACTAGGAAATCCTTCCTAGCTGCCACCACCACCTCTAAGGAAAATCAAAAATTGTTTTTTGGAAAATTAGGCAAATATTCTGCTGTATCTATGTAATAACGAGCCTTGAGGAAATCACAGAAAATTGTTCTTGTAATGTAATGGCACAGGTGAAAGGAAAACATGAGAACACAACTGTGATGTTCTGGTGTGGTCTGTTCTGCGCAGCAGGGTGGCCAGGGCAGGGCAGATGTGTGAGCGCTGTCACGGGAGCTGTGGTGGTGGCGGGGCTCTGAGCTGAGGAAGAAGGCTTGAGAAATGCTCAGCCAAATAAAGCAAGCAAAGTGAAAAAAATAGAGAAGTCCTGGGATGCTGTTGTGGAAAGACAATGGGAATGAACAAATAGGACAAGGTGGGACTCAGCAGTCCTGTCCTAAAATTTGGGAATTAAGTAATTAAACTACTGGTGTAGAATTTGTATGCTTTTGACCTCTTTCCAGTGTGTGTTGGGATTTTCCTGCAGGAATTTTAGAAATGCCAGAATCAGTCATTTTGTAATATGTATTTTAGCATAGATTTTTGATCTATGTTTATCAGCAAAACCTGTCGGCTCACATCCAGATTTTCCATTAGGTATGTCAGTATCCTGATTAGTGACAACAGCCTAATTAGATAATTGCAAACACATATGTGGACATTATTCTGATTTAAGAAACTTACTTGGATTTAGTGCTTATATTCTTGTTTAGTGCATCAGCAAGCTGCGTAGCTTTAGGTGAGGTTGTTTGAAATTGATTTATTTCAGCTAGCGCTGCTTTTGTATAGATCCTGGCTTAATTTCAGCCTAATTTTGTTTTACCTGGAATTGCTTAAGAAACTATTTAAGATAAGCTGATATAAATGACTATTAAGCTAAAGATGTGCAGAGAGATTTACAGTCACGGAACTAAAATAGGTTAATGCACACATTTAGGTGGTCCATCTTTCTCTGCTAGTTACCTGAAATGTGATTAGCATCAGCCAGCCAAATTAAAATTTAATTTCTTTAGATCTGCTGAAACCTCTTGCAATGGTTTAATACAGATTGCAGTTGTTCTCTTAGAGCTTAGCTGTGCACGGGAGTTACTGCAGGTGAGTTAAGTCACGGTGTGGAGGAAGGGCGAGGATCTGGCATGCCTGTAGCCCACAGTAAACGATGAAGGAAGCTTACACAAGTGCATTTTGCACTCTCATTTTTACACCAGGTGAAGAACACACGCAGATGCAGTTGCTATTGCTCTTATGTTGTGGCTAGTCAGTCATGTTTGAACTCTGTTGTCTACTTCTAAACATAGCCCACCCCCCCTTCCCCCCCCCAAAAAAAAAGAAAAAAAGAAAAAACAAAACGAAAAAAGTGAGGTTTTTGAGATGAGGTTTTGAAAGATATTTTTTTAAAATAATTTTTACAAGTACTTCTTATTATGTATCCATTAGGTATATGTTTCAGCTGCTGCAGAGGAGGAATGGTCTTATTTTATTGCTAAGTATAAAAATGCAAAGCTTCAGATTGAAGTATGAAGATATAGCTAGGAAAAATATTGATACACAGAAGTTTCTATAGCAATTGCTGAAAGACAAAAACATACCTTAGCCAGTTATGCTGTTATAATTCTATGAAATTTAGGGATTTGTAGGGACTACCATGTGGAATGGATGACAAGTGGTTTTCTAGTCCGGTGTCCGCTTTCTGACAGTGATTATTCCTATGTTGTTTGTGGCCTGTTTTTCTACTTGTGAATATGCGATGATGCAAAAGTATTTCTTTCTCATGGGTTTTAAAGGCCCGTCCAAGAAGTTCCTGGCCCTGTCTCAAGGTGGGAGAGAGTAAGGAAGGACCCTACTGCAGGGCCATCGAAGTGGGCGGCCAGGGATCTTGAGAGGACTTCCAGTCTCTCCCCAGATGCAAGATCAACTTTACCTACTTTTCCCATGCTGACTGGTTATTTATCATTTATAATCTGATCGTGTTCCCTTTCACTGGTGTTACCCCTGGAAACAACCTTTTAAATTTTCCAGAGGAGAGGGTTGTGATTACCCCCACCCCCTTTTTATCTTTTCTGTTCTCTTCATCCACCCCTGAACTAAGTCACTGCTTCAGTAGCTGAATAGTCATTTGGGATCTCTTGGACTCAGAGTTGGACCCTGTTTTCCATACCTGGGCAAAAGACTGGCCTGTATAATAACTTTTTAATAACTTTTCTGCCATTTCGTATGTTCATTTTCCCAGTCTCGAGTATATAATTAAAGTCTATAGAGAAAGCCAAGTCCCTACTAATCTGGTTTTGCTACTCAACATTCCTGCAGTCAAAATCAGGCTAGGTAGCAGCAAATGCAATTCCAATTTATTTTAGTGGGAATTTGGGATTTTCAGATCGTGGCTGATTAAAAGTGCTCCTGATACCAATTTGTTGTAAATTATTCTTGTTTTGCATAACCCCCGAACATACTGATTTGCTACTTAGAACTGCTGCTGCCTGCTGCTAACAATTAGATAACCAGGTTGTCACTCCAAGTTGTTCACCACTGAACTTGGCATTGTCTAACTGTCCCTTTTCTGTCTCATCTCTGGGAGTCCATTCCCAAAGAGCCGATGTTAAATTTAGCAAACATGAAGACTGAACAATCACATGGATTTCTAACTGCTCATCCAGGCCAACTCTTCTCTTGCTTAAGTTGGAACTGTTTCAAGAGCTCTTATAAAACTGAGTTATTTTAGTAATCTGGAATTCATAGAATATTTGGCTATGAAAATGGCACAGTAACTTTTTCCTGTATATTAGAAAGGATTCTACTTAAATATTGCACACAGCTTCTACTTTTTACTGTGGTATCTTAGTGCAAATGAATGTTGAGGTAGTAGGCTTATCTGAAAATAATAGAAATTAGATGGGTAAAATGCTAATTAAAAATATTTAGTCTCTCCTCCTATTGTTGTTTTATGGTTATTTTCTACTGTTTTCTTTATGTCCTTAAATATTTTCTTCCCTCTGTTTATGGTCCAGTAGAAAATTCAACTTGATGTTTGCTTACAGGCTTCACTTTGAAATTGTTTTGACTGTGCACTGCTTTTCTGGGATGGAAATTACTTAATCAAAAGAGGCCCTAGAAAGAGCCACAGGTTTCTTTTTTAAACCTTTTCTCAGAGAAAGTTCTCTTTGTAAGAAAACCTGAAGTAATTAAAGGGTAAAGAAAAATGGAGAGGGAGCTCCACTTTATCCTTTCCCACATTTCAGATGCAAGGGGGAAAATGGGTTGGTTTTGCTTGGTGATAGGTGCTGTTACAGCTTTCTTAAAATAGTTGAACATTAGCCATACACAATGAAACTGCCATGGACAAGCATTCCTAATGTCTGAGAGTTTTATTTTCCTTCCCCCGCCACTTTGGAAATTTTGTTATGCTCTTGCAGAGACTGAAATCATGTTGCCTTAACCTTGTGAGGTGAGCATGTTGTGACCCAGGAGTTTCAGGAGAAAGATGATTTTGTAGAACACACTATTGCTGGTTGAGCCCTAACTCCTATGCTGACTTTGTTGTGCCACAGTTGTAAAAGATGGAGAAATGACTCTAAGAAGTATGAGATAAATATGAAGTCCAAACCTTACTGGAGACTTTGGAGAGTGCATGGAGAGGGGGACAGGGGGGTGGCTTTTCAGTATTAAATGCAAATCTAGAATTTGGTAGTGTATAGCAAGTGATATTTTCAAGAGGATAGAAAGAATTGGGAACAGCCGTTTCAATTGTCTAAGAAGTCATTTGTCTCTGAAACTAGCTTGTCATTTCAGAGCTGTCAGTAATGCAGACATACAAAGGCTGATACGTGCAAATTGTCCTGCAAGCCAGAAGTCTAGAATTTCTGTCCTTGGCCACTAAGGCAGCTGGACGTTTCTTCTGGTGAATTTTAGGTAATTATTTTTTCTCCCTGCTGACTCAGGGTGAAAGAATTGTAGGAAGTGCAGGAAGTGCTCCACATGTTCCTCTGTTCATTAGAAGGGCCAGCTCTGGGAAGTGCTGTTCCTTCTTCCCCATGACAATCCATTGAGTTTAATCTTTGCTTCCGAACTTTGGAAGTGGCCACCTATTAAATTGGGTGAGAGTCTCGAATTGATCATGGTGGTATCAGTCTCTGAGTAACTTGTGAAAAGTTGAGGAGTGAGAGAACCATTGCTCCAGATAAAGCAAAGCAACAAGAGGGTGCCACTGAGCAGGCATGGCAGTAACATTTCCAACTGCTTGCAGGTTAGCAGGGGGGATTAATATGACTCCAGACAAATTTACAAGCATTGCATCACTCTTTTCTAAACCGGGACTGTTGGCAGCTATTAAATCAGTTGTAAGTATTACAGCTCTTAAGTTACATTATTCATCAAGAATAACAAGGCTAGTTGCTGCTAGCCATTTCACGTATTTGCTGTACACACATTTAACCCGGTGTTCGCTGTAACCAAGAGAAGTGGCAAAAGAGCAAAACGTTCCTTAACAGAGAGTCCTCGTGTAGAAGCAAAGTTTTCCTTGTTAGGGAAGAGTTAGAAAGTGAACTATAGCTGTATCTGACAGTGACTGGCTTCCCAGTCTGTGCAAATCAGTGGCCCTGTTTGTAGCTGGACCATCTGTCCCTGAGCACCGCAGCTCATCATCCCTGTCCCTGGGGACACGGGGCAGTGGAGAAAATTGTGATGGTGCTGGAGTAAGCTACCTGCCCTTATGGTGCTGGCCGTGCGTTGTTTAGATAAGGGCATTTTTTCAGTATTGAAGGCAGTCCGAAGGAGGTTCACTGCACAATTACCTTATAAGATGGGAACAAGCCAGAATGAAGGGTTGTGTGTGCCATTTTCTTGGCACTATGTGGGGATTGGAGTGCTTAATCAGCTGCGGTGGCGTGATGTTGGATCTGTGGTGCCAGGTTTATAACTGTGGAAAGCTGTCTTAGTCTTACTTCATGATGTCAGTATGGCAGACCACAGTATTAGTGACATTCTTGTTAGTGGAAGATCATTTTAGATTAGTTATGCTCTAACATGGCATTTCACTAATGCATTTTGACAGTACCTTCAAAATACGGTTATACTTGCCTATCATAATCGCTTGTTCTATACTTCTAATCTGACATAGAGCACAGGCAGCAAGGAGAACAAGAAAAAAATGTATAAAAGTAGTGACTTACATGGGCACCGAGGTTTATATTGGCCGCAGAGCATGTTTATGAATGGTTTTGCATTTATTGTTATACTTCAACTAACCGGATTCATCTGTCTGAAGCAGAGCGCCACTTACATAGGAGAAAAACTGCACGTGGGATGCTCACAACTGACATACACACTTATTCTGTGGGTTCGGTGGTGAAATGAGAGTTCGTGATCTGCTGAACCACGGCTCTACAGAAAGGCACAGTTTAAGTAACCTCTTTTTGTAGCCCAAAGTTTTGCCAAGCTGAGTCCTTGAGCAGGCTCTGGATGAGCTGCACCAGAGCAGCAGGTTGCCTCAGGAGCTGGCTCCTGCCTGCAACGTGCACGGCATCCCAGCCCGGGGCTGGGAGCTCCAGCTGTGGCCAGGAAACTTATCTATGATCTAACCAATCTGCAAAGCCTTTACCTCAGGTGTAGACTAAGATCTGTCAGTCCTGGGTTCTCAGAAGCGCACACGGTCAGTAATGAGTGTGCGACGTGTAAACACTTACTGAGTCAGGGAGGAATCTTTTCCTTATTCTCCTCTCTGCGTCAGTTTGGGAGGACAGCAGGCATTCATAGGATCTCATTTGTCTCTGGATTTTATGTCTTGTTTGTTGAAAAGAAAAAAGAAATCCTTTTAAGTGTGTTGTGTGCCTTGGGATCTTTTCTGCAAAGCAAGGTAATGGTATTGCTTTCACTTTATCTGTTTCAGTGTGGTTCTGATTTAAGAATCAGGGTCTGGAAGGGGAGTTTCTTGTCCGATGCCCAGCACTGTCTACTTCTCAATGTTCAATTGGCATTTTTTTCAAATGTGGTATTTAATGACAAAAAGCTCAGAATGTTGTGTATGCTGGAAACCAATTGTCCCAGTCAGTCATATTAATAATCAGAAAATTAGTTCTGTTACAAGTTTACTTTTCAAGAACAGACTTTCTTTACTTGATTGTTTTCATTGGAGAAATTGGCTACTCTGTTGATGTTCAACAGCATAATACTTGGTGGTGTTAGAAATATGCTATATACTCCATGTTAAGTAAAGCTGGGGTCATCCATCCTTTACTATCTATTGCTATGCGTAGGAGTGCTGAGATTGCGTTCAGAAATGTGCTCCACAGCGGGGGATGCTGTGGTCAGTGAGGCTCTGTGCCTTCGCAACCTCCACCTGCTTTGTCTTGAGCCTCTGGACACCCCAGGCTTTGCAAGGAAATTTATGAGAATCGGGGCAGGGAGAGAGTTTCTTGCTGTATGGTGTCTGGGGTGGTGGAAGGAAAAAGAATACAGGGCTTGGGTATACTTTAATAACAGCTTTGCCAAAAGCAATCTGAGAATAATATTCTTCAGTTGTCTGATTTAACTTGATTTTTCGGTAAGCAATAAAACAAACAAATATTTTGTGTCCAGTCTGTTGGACACAGCAAACATGATACTGTTTGGGTTTATGTGCTATTTTTTACTATTTGACTATGAGTTTAGAGCATGTGGAGTGCTTCCTTCTAGATGCCTTTTTGTTCTTTAAAATAATATAAATAAATACAAATACTGAATATGTGACTTAGCCAAGAAAGAAAACCTTTTTCATTGTCTTGAGATTTGCTCTACTCTCTATGGCTATAACTTGTTTTAATGTTTGCACATAATAGAAAATTTGAAAGGCTTTATTAAATGATAAAATATAGGCCTTTCACTACAGTTACAACCGGATCAAAATATGTCTGTGCTTGAATATATTGGATATTCTTCATAAGGCTGATTAAACTACTATTCTATTAATATGCAATAATTTCCTGTGTTGTATATACATCACCGTGATGGTATATCACTTATAATCTAGACAGCAATGGACTGCCCTGACCCAGTAAGATTCAATTTTGGTTCAATATCCTACCATGTAATTTACTTCATTATCAAAAGTGCCATCAGATTTTATAACCTGATTTGGTCAGAAAAAGTAAAATGAGTCTTTTAGAAACAGAACTCTGATCAGCGTTTTGCTAAGCAAAGTAACTAGCCGTAACTTCCCTATTTCCAAGATGAAGCAGAAAAATTGTTTCAGCTCTACTGCAGAGTGTGTGGCTCAAAACTCTTAGTCAACACCAAAGGATTCTAAAAGGAGTAGGTGGGAGTATTCCCAGTAGGAAAATAAACCCACCACAACCCTTCTTCTCCATCAATTAATACTGATAGGTGCAGAATTTCATATCTTGAGGTGGATTTGCCTAAATGCTTTCAACTTTTGAGGGCTTTGTATGTCCTTTCAGCCTCCTTGGTTTCTGCTTTTGAGTTGTTGAAGCAAGAAGTGGAAAAATGAAAATAAAAACATTGGTGTAGTTAAATCCTTTGTGTTTACAATATTTTTCATTCAGTCAGAAAATGGTAGGATGTCTATACAGCAAAAGCTTTTGTATAAAACAATGCAGAGTCATTAAATATATTGTAATGCTGTTCTTCAGTTCATTTCCTGATAAACTGCAGTGATGTTAGCTTGCTGGTAGTATTGAGCTTCAGTGGAATTGAAAACTGTTAATCAAACACGTGGCATTTTGTACTGGCGCACAGTATCATTTGATAAAGGGAATATATACAGAATGTAATACTGGAAACTTAGTTTCCTCTCCCTTCCAATGAATTTTCTGCATCTCAAAGTGAATGCTGTTGGAGAATATTGAGTTCTTGTTGCTGTTACTGTTTGTAAAGCTTCACCACTATAAGGAGAGATTTAATTCTGTAGCAAATACCCTATAAAATGCAATACATCAGATTCTTTGTTTTCTAAACAGCTGAGATTCTACCCCCCCTGAATTCACACAGGTATCAGATTAGTGAATAAAAATGCTGAACTGTGGGTGTTTTGGTTTTTTTTTTAATTTATGTTTAACTGGGTTTTTATTCAATGGATAATTGCTTACCCTGCAAAGCTAGACGTTTTTAATACATGCATAGAAAATGCATGTTAAGTAATTAAGAGTTTTCTTTTAAAAAGGCAAAATACCAAGGAAGTCCAGATAAAAGCTGAAGCATACAATGTATAAATACTGCACTTGAGTGTTAAGATAGTTTTGCAAAAGCCTTGGGCTTTTCCTTTCAGCTGCGAGAAGAAGATTGTCAGCGCACAGATGTCCCCAGTGGCCGTAGCTGGTTAACTTTCAGGCTTTCCACTGGAAGGATGAAAATACAGTCAGTGAAAAAGGCAGATGAAGAAGAGAGGTTGTTATGACGATGATGAAGCCATAATGTTTTGGTCTTCTGGTTAACGCCTTTCTTTAGTAAGCACTGAAACCTCTCTTTGTGCCTATTCCATATCCTACTAAACATGGTAAAATACAGACCATAATGTCTGTTCATTTGCGGTTATATGTTCAATGGCCTTCCAATAATAAAATCATCCTCTTTTTCCATTACCAGGGCTTTTTGAATCTTTGTTTGTATGAAAATACCTAACAATTTTAGCAAAGCTGACTGCATTGAGATATTTGAAGGCTGGTAATGATGAGCTAAGTCTACATTAGCAAGTAGCGTGGCTGAGGAGGAGCAGATCAGTTGCATTAAGCGGTTGTTGCGAAGGACCGAAGGACCCTGTGCCAATACCATAACCATTTCAGCGCGGTTTACTCCAAATATCTCTAGTCGTGTCCAGTAGTCTCCCTGTAGCAGTGAGTGCATCATCCAGCGTACCTGTTTGTGTGCTCCGGAGACACTTTACATTGTGAACCAGATCACGGCAAGAGGGGAGAACTGGGGTTTTGCTTTGAAAGTGCTCTCCAGATCTGAACAAAAAACCACAGATTACACAACCGTGTTCTGATACACTAAATTACATCCCGGACTTATGTCAGCAAGTAATGATAGCAGCTTAAACCATAGGAATTTTTTCATACAGGTTTAAGCACCTGCCCTTGTGGCACCATTTCTCTTCTTAAGAGCTTCCCTTTCCCAGCACCACCTCCCAGTGACTTCAAGCAGCAATATGTCAATGCCTGGCAGGGAAACTAACAGTAAGGGATTCGGTAGCCCTCATCGAATGAGGCATAGCCACATGATTTTAGCTTTTCGTGCTTAAAAATGCCAACTTCTTTTTTTCTCTTTCTTCCTTCTTTTTTTTCTCTTTCTTCCTTCTTTTTTTTCTCTTTCTTCCTTCTTTTTTTTCTCTTTCTTCCTTCTTTTTTTCTCTTTCTTCCTTCTTTTTTTCTCTTTCTTCCTTCTTTTTTTCTCTTTCTTCCTTCTTTTTTTCTCTTTCTTCCTTCTTTTTTTCTCTTTCTTCCTTCTTTTTTTCTCTTTCTTCCTTCTTTTTTTCTCTTTCTTCCTTCTTTTTTTCTCTTTCTTCCTTCTTTTTTTCTCTTCTTTTTTCTTTTTTATAAGGAAGGACAGTACATCTTGCCTCCAGTGGTTGAATTTAGAAATATCTTAAAATTGGGGAAACACTGCAATATCTTTTGGATACCTCTGCAAGTTAGAGATAAACTGAAAGAACTAACTTTGAGGTGTGAGAAAGCGAACGTTCATGAAAAATTATATTCTAGCCACTGGCTATTAATTGAGCCTTTTTTTTTATTATTATTATTTTTACCAGCAGCTGGAATATTTCAGTATTATAAAATTGATTGTCTTTTTTATGTAAGTGGGCTGCTTGTGACAGGAGAGAAAGGAAAGTCCTCTCTCTTTAGCTACAAAACAGGTTCAGCGAGGGCATAAGGAACATAAGCTTCCCCCATGCTGCTCAATCAATATGCCTCAACCCTGACCTGAAAGAATATCTCTAAGGGAAAAGGCATTTGTTAAATTTCTTTTCCAATTAATTTCACAGCTCTGCTGAGACTACTAACAAAAGTACTAATTCATGCTAATTGCAGTAGTGGACCTACGTCACTGGGGAGCTGGACTGAGCTCTTCGTAACATCACGCAGCCCACCAGGCAGCGTTTTGATTAGGAGGTGTCACTGGAAGAAAGAACACTGGGTTTGGAACCTCTTCTGCATTAATTTTTTCACCTGCAAAACAGGACAGCAACACTCTATGCGTTAACAGGGGTGGAAAGTTGGAAAAGAACATTCAGCCTCAGTAAATGCAAAATCATCTTGCTTCCCTCCCTCCCAGAGAGAAAATGTAGATTTTTTTATACGTCCAAATTAACTGTTTTGGCCTGGGACATGTGCATTGACACAGACATCTGGGAGAGGTAAGCCTGGTCAATGGATTGCTGGAAATAAAAAGCCCCAAATGTGTTAGAGCGGCTAAGAGGTAGAATGTAGACCAATATATGAATTAATCTGTTTCATCAGAAGCATTATGAAAAAATAAGATCATTTTCCACCTGATAAATGACACTGCAGAACTAGAGATAGGCATAGAAGATATTCCTATAAAAGCTGATTGAAAAGTTTGTGATGGGTCATCACAGCAAGATAAGTTCATGATATGTCTTTGTAAAGTAAGGAATGGCTTAGAGAGGCTACATCAGGAGCAGCTGTTCTCCCTGTCTCATAATTTAAAAAAAAAAAGGGATACACTGATTTGGTTAAAAGACTACCAAATCTGAAGGTAAACTGAAGGAAGGGTGTATTTTTTTCACTTCACATTGACAACCTAGACTAAAGAGGAATGTCAGAGAAATTAATTGAGACTGATAACTGGCAAAAAAACATTGGATATTCTACATGAAAGACAGTACAATGGAGGATTATTGTAATTAATCTTTGCTAAAACATAATTAGCAGATATATTGAACCTTGGGTTTCCAGGTCTTTGAAATAATATCTAGGTCATAGTGATGAGGGTGAAATAAAGAGGGATGGCAAATGCTCATCCCCAACTGGCCTTTCTCTTGCACTTTCATATGGTGCTACCATTAGATGCAAGGTAGGCACCAGGGTACGTGCTAGGGCTAGATGTAATCTGTATGACAATTCATTTGTTCTTCTTTATTTATATTACTTTTCATATTGTTAACCTGTTCATCTGGCCTGGTTCAGGCACAGGGAAACTATATAAACATCCCTAAGTTGTGAAAGTTGTTTTTCACTTAAAAGCTAGATCTAGCCTGGGTTGGATTACCAGGCACTACCTTGATTTTCCCAGCGAGCTGGAAAGGACGCATCTTCCCGAGAGCTCGTGTCCTGTGGGACAGGGGCTGCCATGTCTACCAGGCCTGTTTGGTTTGCTTTGGGGGCGGGGTGGGTGGGTTGGTTCTTCTGGTTTGTGTTCTTGGTTTTTTTTAAAAGTTCTGACGTAGAAGGGGGAGGTTGAGGAAAGACTAAACCAGAGCCGTTATCCCTTTGTGGCACTCTCGGCCTGATGTTAGAAAACATTTATTGTTTGAAGCCGTTGGGATCCTAGGTCTAGTTTGCCATTGAGGAGTCCATAGTGTAATTTTAGTTCAAGGAAAATTATCTCTTTACTTTTTATACTTGCCAAATGGTCATTTAAAACTACCACATTCCTTATGTGTGTGTATGTGTACAACCTTTTTTTTCCTGTTCAAATTGATGCTGGTGGTTTTTCTTCTGGTATTTCTTTAATTTAGATTTTTTTTTTTTACAAGCTTCTTGAATTAGGAAGTTATTTTTCATCTCTGTATGTATTAAGTTTTTATAAAAACAGAACATGGCATTTCTTTGTTTGACAAAATGATAGCTTTATATATCTGAGTGTGTGCAGGCTCCGCTTCAGGAAAACATCTTGTTTAGGGAAAGTGAAAGACAGTGCTTATAAACATGGGTTTATTAAATTCCCTGTTTAAATACATGCTTAAGTGATTCACTAAGTATGGGTGGAATTAAGGTAGAATTTTGTTTGTTTTAATTCTGAATCAAGGCTGTGGTTCTCAATGTTTTTCTATTAATGAAAGAGATATTTTCCCCAAAACTGCCTGCAAAGAAGCTGAAGTGCCTTATGCCTTTTGAAACCAGATATTTGTGTACCCACAAGCAAGAACATCTTTGCTGTAATGCTGTGTTTTAGACCTACTATCTCTGACATTGCACTATCAACAATAATGCTGGTAGCAATCACGGCTGTAACGCGCTTCGTGAAAAGAGACACAGAAGCCTGCAAGGCGTAACGTGGAGTTATTGCAGGCTGCAGTTGAAAGGTGCAGTGTTATTCCCTCAGGATAAAGCTATCTCTTATGTACATATAATTAATATGTCTGCCAGTAACAGTTATTAAACAAAGAACAGGAATTGTTTCTGCTGAATGACTTGACCTGGGAGTAAAGCCAATTTAAAAAGCATCTGATTAAGGTCACAGATCACTATAAAATATGAAGTGGGGAGGAAAAAGCAGAAATTTACTCATGAGTAAGATTAAATACTACTGAATATGGGGGGGGGGGGGGGTGGGTGTTGTGATAGCAGGAGCTTTCAGGTGTAAAAAATGAAAAGTGCCCATTCCAAAGAGTATTTTTCTAGCGGCATTTCAGTGTCCCGTAGCTGGGAATCCTTGCCCCACGCGTACCCCACAGTCCGTCCTGCTGGCACAAAGGCTGGCCAGGCAGGAGAGGGGTGGAGAGAAGAGAGATCATTTCCTGAGCCCTCAGGTTATTGGGCTCTCACTGCTGGAGGAGGCCTAGCGATAGGACAGAAATTGTACCAGTTTTGTTAATTGTTGATTTCTTGTAGCAGTGGACAGCTGCAGTAGTTCTCCAAATCTGTCAGCGCCTTTGGCTGTGATTTCTGTATTTTCCAGTCTAAAGATGCAAAAGTACACGATACATGTTTCCATCTGCAGCTGGAAGATAAGTTGTAGTAAGAAACAGTTGCATTTTTCCAGAGCTATTGCATAGCTAATAATGAAAAGAGTGGTGGGAATTCACTGTAGTATTTCAATGCAACTTTTAATTTGATGCCTGCGTTTTCAGAGTAAAAAGTACATCTCGTGCACAGAAAATACAATCTGAGATTTTATTCATTTGTTCATAACGCTCAGGAAAAATGACTAGCTTGCTTTTGCTGCTGGTTCGAGCGCTACTTGTTTTGTCATTATTTCAGGTGTTATGTATAGTATGCTGAAGAATACAGGGACAACAACGTAAGAATACAAAGAATGCGAAGAACAATTGTTAAGTTTTTATTTCCCCGACAAACAGAATGGACTCCGATGGGCAATGAGGGACAGCCCGTGTCCTTACCTGTTCCTGGGGATGTTCTTACCTTGGCGGTAACGGGGTCCATCCCTGCCAGAGCTTTCAGCCCTCACTAAAGTCTTTCCCGCTCCTGTTTCCCTCCTCTCCTGAGCACAGACAGGGTATGTGGCAGCGCCACAGCCCCGCAAAGAGAAAGCGTGCTCTGCCTGCGCAGCAGTAGCCTTTAATGGGGATGCCCACCTGCTGACAGGCATTAGGGCTGCCCCTGCCTCCTCCTCCTCTTCCTCCTCCTCCTCCTCAGCAGGTACAGGAGTTGTCAAAGTGTGGCGGTGACATCCAGCCCTGTACCTCTGTTGCTACTGTAAGGAGCAGTACTTAGCTGTGAGACCGATTCCCTTAAGTGGTGTCTTACCATTTATTGGGATCTGGTGATAAAAAGCGTGCCTTCAGCTCGATGTAATTTTTAGAAGCCCGTTTGGGTGTGCGGGAAGGTACCTGGAGACCCAGGAGAGAGAGCGAGCACGTACAGGTATGTAACGCCATAGATTATGTGGCTTTTCGTAGACTAATGGACAGTGAGAGCTGCTGAAGATGGTTTCCCTGCTCTGAGGGGTTTTGCAGGGAATTACTTTATAAAGCATTGTTTCCTGCTGAGCGGGTGCCGTAGTGAACAAGGGAGGTAAAAATGAGACATTTTCAGTGTTGTGAATGACATATCATACAAACTGAGGGCGGGATGACTCAGGGCAGAATCCTACCTTCATTTCCTACACTTCATGTGTCTGAGCCAGAACTATACCATATCTATATAGTGTTATTTTTAATGTAGCAAGAGTCATGCATATGGCTGGATATAATTTGTGACGGAAGTGTGAAATGAACAGTTTTGAAATATTCATTTAAAGTTAATCATGATTTTCACCTTTTTGTTTCTCAAAGATATAAACAAGTGCAAGAAAGGAAAGACATGACTCGCCCAAAGAAAATAAAATTGTTTCAAAAGTTTTATAAGGTTAATCTATGCTGCTTGTTATGCCATCCATTTTCACACACTGACAGCTGTGTTACATCTCATTTTGCTTGTGCACATGTATCTATGGGTGGGCGAACGTGCCGTTCTGTTACTGGTGATAAGCATAGTGCTGTTGGCATCTCCAGAGCATGACCATAATATGTGTAGTGAGAAAAAAGAGCCGTGCAAATGCTTTTACAAGGGACTTGAGGATGTTGCAAAGATACGAGGCTGTACGTGGGCATCGGGGTGAGCCAGCCGGTACCATTCACTGCTCAGCACAGCCAAAGGTCATCCTGTGGCTTCAGGTCCAGCGTCAGGACCTCCGCTGCTGCTCACTGGCATGCCGTTTCCACAGGTGACAGTGGGAGCGGTTTGCAAAGCTCCTCTAACGCTGACTGCAGGTGTGGAGGACGCTTCTCTGTCCTCCCTGCAGGGGACAGGGACAGGAGGCTTGCCCCAGGGTTGCTGTCATCCGTCTTGCTAATCGCACACTGTGAGGCAACGTTAAGGTATCCGTGAGCTGTACAGGTTAATGATTGAATTCCCTTCTTTTCTAACTGCTGTAGTTTAATGCCAGAGCGGCACTAGGATCCCGGGCTGTTTCACTGAAGAGCAGAGGAGCAAAGGAAGGAAACGCTCGATCGCTTGGAGGATGCTGCCCGTTGCACGCCCGCTCTCATGGCTGCATTTATCCGCTTCCAGTGCGTTGCGATGCTTGAGCCTTGCCCCGAAGCATCGCGCCTCTGCTCAGAGCACAGCAAGCAGAGTGCCTGTAGGAGCGGGGAGCAGCGCGGCTCATTTTGCAAATCAGGAGTTGCTTTGACCTTGTGCAGGGAAATGGTCCCTGTCAGGCCCGGAGCAGCGGGGCTGGGAAGTCGCCTGCTCAGGCAGCGCGGGCTCAGGTCGTTAGTTGGTATTTACGGCTGGGAACTGGTGATATTGCTCTGTGTATAGGGGGCTGCAGGGTCTGAATACGAAAATGCTCCTATTTACTAACAGCTTTATATTTTAATTTAAAATTAATTCAAATTGAAATGAATCATTTAACCCTTAATTAGGACCATGCTTTCATCTCAAACAGAGGCAAAATTCACTTTGTTGAAAAGATAGTCACATTTTTTTTAAGCAGTAACTACTGTAGATTGCTACGTGCATTTGTTTTTCTTTCACTGAAATAACTTTCCCCTCTCTCTGTCTCTGAGGCAGACTCGTCTGTTATAGCTTAAGGAAATTCATTATCATACAGTAACAAGGACAACTGACATAAAGTCAGCGTGGCTCACACTCAAACAGAGGAGATTGAAATCAGACTGCCTATGGTTTTAAAATAATATTGCGCTTTGGAGTTATCACAGGAGTCACTGGGGCCAGCAGGTACTGGGCATCTGACTTGAGGAGACCTTCTTAAGAAACAAAACCAGACAGCCTTGCTGTACAGTTTATATCATGTATGTAGAAACTCTCAAGGTTTTCTTTACTCACTTTTAGTGTGCCGAGAGGTTTTTCTTCCCGGCCCATTGCATCTACTTCCTCCCACGTCGTTTTCCCTTGTGAGGGAAAGGAAAATTTCTTAGCTTCTAGAAGAAAATGTTGAGAAAAAGCAACTGCTGTTCACAGCTGGTTCCCATGCTGAAATTACGGATTCTGTGAAGACTTCCTATGCTAAGGTATAGGAAACCAAAGCCACGGTATTCACCTCAAAAACCCAAACCTTCTTCCATCAGTTCATGTAATCCAATTTTTCTGACATAAAAAAAGAATGCCTTTTGAAGTAAAGGCTTCATTTTTTTTTTCTGTTATATATCAGAATTAAAAAGCGAGTAGGAAAAGAATAGTAAGTACATTGACAACATTTTCTATTGGCACTCGCTTTTCCAAGCTTCAGTTTCAAGTATAATTGCATTTTTTTTTTCCTCTTTTGGGCTGCAGTTGTGAATAATCTTAAATTGCTCTGACAGACAAAGACAGAAAGCACGAGGCAGCCTGGGGGGAAGACACAAGATTGGGATGCCCTGGCGAGTGCATACTGGGGCAGCAGGGATCCCACCGACTCATCCCCCTGCCCGGACCGCTCACTCTGTACCGAAATAGTAGAAGCACAAAATGATGAAATCCCTGTCCCTATGGAAAAGAAAAAGCCTATTCTCACGTTACCAGGGTGCTTCCTGCATGCTTCTCTTTCTTTATACTTTTTTTTTCCTGGCTCCACACCACCACCACCTTTTCTTTAATGAGGTCTATGAGTTTTCACCTGAGGGATGAGACATTTATTAATGGAGCAGTTTGATTCCTTCCTTTCTCTTCCTCACCCCACAAAAGTCTGTCGACTGCTTACGCAAGCTTGTTTACTTATGTTAAATTCATTGCCGTATTAAAATGTTGGTGGTAGGTGCTTTAAAAGCATCCCAAATAAACAGTCTTATTGTAGTTCCATCCTATAAATGAATGCCCATGTGTTATGATGCTATGAATAAATTATTCTTAATAAGCAGTGGAAATTGTGTCTTGTAGGAAGACCAACCACGTGACAAAGGTTCCGTTTCAGGTTATTAGTCTTTTTCCAATCTTTACATTAAGCTAGCATATAAAATTATTAAAACATTATACTGTATATAGTCATAAATACATCTTTATCTTGTGTATGCCTGACCATAAATATAAAAATGTCCCTTCGAGTTGAGTCGATACGGTTAAGTGAAACCATTTGAGTTTTATACCTGGCAGTACGTTTCCATGGGAGGTTTTGGTGAAAGTGCTGTGTAATTAGCTGGACAGATGTAGTGCGATGTTTATTCCTTAATGTGTTTGCTTAGTTACTAGTGCTGGTAAGAGCGGGATTGGCATCTGTTCTTTTCTGCCCGGCTCATTGTCTTAGGGCCAGGAGTGGCCGTGCTGTGCCCAGAGACAGCAAAAACATTTGAGGCTCCTCTGGCTGACAGAGGGAGACCAAAGAGGCTCGCTCTAGGTACGGCACCTGCACCATGGGGCGGTATTTGGGAGGGAATGAGATTTCAGTCTTGAAAGGCTGACGCAATAACAACAAAACCAAAAAAGCCAATTCTGTTTCCTGCTGCATTTTCTCCCGGTGGAGGTGTTTAAGAGGGACTTAGGTTTCCTTTATTTCCTCAAGTTAAACAGAAATCCCCAAAGACCCCTGCAGCCTTCCAGGAGACGGAAACATAAGCAACAACGGCTGGAGGAGGACAGGCTGTGACAGATCGGGCGGGTTGGCGTTAGGCTCTCTGAACTTCGCCACAAGGTCATTTTTAGCAGTTCTGCTTTCACAGATTGCCTGTTGGGCCCTCGCCTCAGAGGCTCAAACTCGGGATTGTTTCCTCGGAGCTTGCAGGAGAGACCTTGGAGCAGGAGGTGTCTTTCCCAGCTGCCGTGCTAGCGCAGAAGTCGGCGGGAGCAGCTGCAGCCAGGCGCCGTGATTTGCAAGGGCTGTGAAGTACCCAAGAGTGGCTGAGATTAGCGCTTCCTGGTGAAACGTTTCGTGCTTCTCACACTGTGCTCAGTGCAGCGTGAGGAGGGTTTCCTTTATTAAGCTGTTTCAGAGTAGGACATATGACTGTACAGGGATTTGTTCTCTCTCTGCTTGCCAGTGTGTTTCACTCAGGTGCTTGGCACCAGGACCTAGTCAACAAATTTGCCTAACCCAGATATTCAGTTAGGTTTTGGTTATGGACGATAATGTGGGAGCTGAACATCCAGTTTAATGCTGCAGTTTCCCTCTCTCCTCCATCACTTACAAAGATGCTGGGATTTTTATTCTGACTTTTTTTCCACTTCAGGTTGCCCATCCAAATACTTTTCTGTTTGAGCGGTGCACGAATGAACACGAAAGACCACATAGTCTTGTATCTTGGATTTTATACTACATTTATGAATCAGTTCATCTCCATAAGTCTGGTGGGTTGACCCTGGCTGGAGGCCAGGTGCACGCCAAAGCCACTCTCTCACTCCCCTCCTCGGCTGCACAGGGGGGAGAAAAAAATATAAAAGGCTCATGGGTGAAGATAAGGACAGGGAGAGATCACTCACCAATTACTGTCACAGGCAAAACAGACTTGACTTGGGGAAAAAAATTAATTTATTACCAATCACATCAGAGTAATAAGAAACAAAACCAAATCTTAAAAACACCTCCCCCTACCCCTCCCTTCTTCCCAGGCTTAACTTCACTCCTGATTTTCTACCTCCCCCCCCAGCAGCACAGGGGGACGGGGAATGGGGGTTACGGTCAGTTCATCACATGTTGTTTCTGCCGCTCCTTCATCCTCAGGGAGAGGACTCCTCTCATCGTTCCCCTGCTCCAGCATGGGGTCCCTCTCACAGGAGGTAGTCCTCCAGGAACTTCTGCAACGTGAGTCCTTCCCACGGGCTACAGTCCTTCACAAACTGCTCCAGCGTGGGTCTCTCCCATGGGATGCAGACCTTCAGGAGCAAACTGCTCCAGCGTGGGTCCCCCATGAGGTCACAAGTCCTGCCAGCAAACCTGCTCCAGCCTGGGCTCCTCTCTCCACGGGGCCACAGGTCCTGCCAGGAGCTTGCTCCAGCGTGGGCTTCCCGCAGGCCACAGCCTCCTTCAGGTGCCTCCACCTGCTCCGGTGTGGGGTCCTCCACGGGCTGCAGGTGGATATCTGCTCCACCATCAACCTCCATGGGCTGCAGGGGGACAGCCTGCCTCACCATGGCCTTCACCATGGGCTGCAGGGGGATCTCTGCTCTGGTGTCTGGAGCACCTCCTCCCCCTCCTTCTGCACTGACCTTGGTGTCTGCAGAGTTTCTTACATCTTCTTACTCCTCTCTCTGGCTACACTTACTCCTAATGCTTTTTCCCCCCTTTTTAACTATGTGATGCCAGAGGCGCTACCATTGTCACTGATGGGCTCAGCCTTGGCCAGCAGTGGGTCCGTCTTGGAGCCGGCTGGCATTGGCTCTGTCAGACACAGGGGAAGCTTCTAGCAGCTTCTCACAGAAGCCCCCTCTGTAGTCCCTCTGCTACCAAAACCTTGCCACGCAAACCCAATAGAATAAGCAAAACTGAAATGTGTGTCCCCGTTTAGGCTTACACTAAGACTGGCAAACCCATTCTTTTGGCTTCAAATTAGCATTTAATTCACTGACAGGTCCTGGGCAATTTTGTCTAAGCTTAACTGTCTGGCATCCAGACACAAAAAAGAAGTCATGTGGTTTTTTGTATTACTCTTTTTTTTTTTTTTTTTTTTTTTTACACTGTATTTGCAATGAGAAGGTATTGGGGTTTTCCTAGTGTGCTTGTGCATCAGGCAGTGTTTGCTGTGAAACTGAAGCGTAGCAAAAGATGTGCTCCCTTTTGTTAGGTTGTCTGTATATGGTTGTTGTAGGTATGAGTAGAGACCTGTGGGTGACCAGTGTAAGCCAGAATGTTTTTACTTGGTAAATTCTATTTGGAGAAGGATGCATGTCTTGGGGAAAAGCAGCAGCTGAACAGTAGAGTCTGCTGATTCTTATCTGGTTTTGGTCTTTTTTTTCATTTTCTTTTATTTTCAGATGATGATATCATCTTGGTGGAAAGGAGTCATCAGTGTTATTTCACTGCATGGGTTTTTCATAAAAAAGTTATTTGCTACATTTTTCATTTCTATAATTTCAAAGGCTGTTTTCTTCTGATGCAAATGTGGCCCTGAATCAGTCTAAAACACAACAGGAGTCAAAATAGAGGGAGTGTGCCAGTGTTAATGAAAAAGCATTTGTGTGTTCAAGCAACATCCCCAGAGGACTGGGTTAATGTAAAAAACATCCTCCTTGTACAGACCATGCAAGTTCCTGATAGTATCTGAAGCAGATCATTGAGCCTGGTGCATGGTCCTTCAGAAATGGAATAGAACTTTCACCGTTCAGATTATTTTCTTGGTTTTGGCTTGCTTAGTTCTGCTGAACTGAAGAGACATAGTTTACATTTAGTGTGCCCTTGTAAGCAAACCTTGGCTGCAGAGAGAGGATGAAGTTAGCTTCTTGTGCAGGATAGGGCCAACGTTTTGGTAAATTAACCAGAAGAGAAGACAAATAAGTGAAGTTCTCCAAGTGAAACATAGAAAATGTTTCTTCTTAGTGGTGCAATACACTGTTTTGTTTTCCAGGCAAAATTAATGCAAATCCAAGTTGAAGCATGAAGAGCTCCGTTTTACCAAGAGGTTTTATTTCCATCAGCTTTCTCATTATGAGAAAAATCTGTATTTGTAAACCATAAGCATCTGCAAAATGTGATCTACATATGGATAGGTCCCAGGGCAGTAACAAAGTCGCATGTTAAAATTGAGATGTCCATGGAATTTCAAACTATACTGCCGTTATTTTGCAGCTTGTCGACCTGGGTTCTACAAAGCCTCTGCTGGCAACGTGAAGTGTGCCAAATGCCCACCTCACAGCTCTACCTATGAAGATGCGTCTCTGAACTGCAGGTGTGAAAAGAATTACTTTCGCTCTGAGAAAGATCCTCCATCCATGGCTTGCACCAGTGAGTAGCATCATTGTGCTCGGGGCTGTCATTCTTGCTCCTCCATCTGTATCTCAGCGGCTTGCTTGCTTCCTCTCATGTCCCATTGCAGTCAGCCATCCACTGCCTCCCATGTCTTCTTACATGTTGGACAGGCTACCCAAAATTGGTGGGCTGGGTTTATGTCTTTCTATTTTAGTTTTCTCTTTCCTGTTCTCTGTCAGACTCAAGAAGCAGAGCTAGGATTTTTAAATTGCTACCAATATTTTCAGCCCTCAAACCTGAAGGTTTGCACCCTGAGGGTACTGTCTACCTATAAGAAAACATGGTCCTTGATAGCCTAGGTCTGTAGTCTAGTGAAATGTTTCAGGAGCGTCTACGGGAAATAACTAGAAGAGTTTGGTTATTTATGGTTTTGACTTTTGTATTTTTGCGCCCTTGTTTACTCCCATTTTAGAGCACTACAGAAATTCCCATCCCTCTGATTTCCTGTTTCCCTTCATAGGACCACCTTCTGCTCCAAGAAATGTTATCTCTAACATCAACGAGACGTCTGTTATCCTGGACTGGAGCTGGCCTCTTGACACTGGAGGTCGGAAGGATGTCACTTTCAACATCATTTGCAAAAAATGTGGAGGGAACATCAAGATGTGTGAGCCGTGTAGTGACAACGTGCGATTCTTGCCCCGTCAGACTGGCCTCACCAACACCACGGTGACAGTAGTGGACCTTTTGGCACATACCAATTACACTTTTGAGATTGATGCAGTCAACGGGGTATCTGACTCGAGTACACTTTCCAGACAATTTGCTGCTGTCAGCATCACAACTAATCAGGCTGGTGAGTCTCCTTCCGATTACCCTTTCTTTGTTCAAAACTACTGAGATGTACGTACCTTTGTCTCCTTTCCGTATTTTGCAGGAGGTACTCTGACCGCTTGTGTGCTGGGGTAACTAATTGGCTTGAATCTGCTAGTAAAAGTAAAAGCAGAAACAAACCCAGTGTGTGTTGCTGTCAAAGGACCTGGCAGCATGACTGTTATGATTAACTCCCAGTCCCCAGTTAATAGACTCTAATAGCAGGCTCATATGATTCCTTAGCCAGAATGTGTTTTATTAATAAAACCAGATTTTAATAAAACACTCATTTCAATAATCTCCAACATAAATTACTGTAGTAATCTTAGTGATTAATTTTGATTAAATAGAAGTGAAAAAATGCTTTGATGTTAGACACATAAAAAGCTAACATTAAATTAGAGAGCTTTAAAACGCTGCCTTTTTTTTTTTTCTTTACAAGTTGTCTCACCAACTCTGAATTATTGCCAACATGATGGGGGTGTGCAGCTGAATACTGAAATAGGTCCTGGTGTTGTAGCTGATCGTGTGCAAAGGGACTGCTCTACTTCTGTGGAGACTTATTAAAGTCATCAAGGCCCTGCGTGAGCACAGCAGCACACCCTGACTGTCAGATCAGAGCTTTTGTCACTGCTGCGCTATGCTACCATTTGTTTCTCTTTGACAAGGTTTCATTTATCTGAAAGACGTGAAGAATCTAGACTCTTCTCTAGTATTTGTTTAGGTACCATTTGTTTAGGAGCATTATTTGCCAGTGAGGAGAAAGACTAGATCCTGAAATTTCTGCAGTTCCGCTCCATGCGGTTCACCGTCCGGAAGCTTTGTACTGAAAGCATGTGTGCGTGCAGCGTCTTCTCCCACCTCCTCCCACCCCACACCCCGTCCCCAAAATACATACATTTCTGTCTTCCTCAAAGCACAAACCAAGTTAACATCGTTCTAAGGAGTTGTTCTCCTAGTGAGCTATCTTATTGCAGTGTTTTTCACTAGAGAGGATATATCTCTTCTGCTCAGATCACAGATCAGCTTTAGTGGGAGGCATAAAAATGTGAGAACAGGCTGTTTCCCGACAGCAGTCACCACATTTCCAAATGCTCTGGAGGATTTTTTAACTATGCAGTAGGCAGACAGAGGTGCATCTACCCAACTGAAGCATCTTCACATGATCTCTTTCTCAGTTAGGTGTTAACTTCAGCTCTGAAACATGTATTTTATGTCCATTCCAAACAATTTGCTACTGTTATAGTTACATTTTTTGGATATTTGTGTCAGCAACTTGAGCAGCCTTTGTTTAGTTGCTCTCTTTTCTTCTGTTTTTTGGGGGTTTTTTGTTTGTTTGTTTGTTTGTTTGTTTGTTTTATATCAGAGATAACTGCCTTTCAGTCTGTTCATCACCATAGCAGTTAGAAATCACCTGGAGACACTCTTTAGAATGAACTCTGTAGGATCAGTGAAAGGTGTTTCTCTGCAGAGGCCTCCTGCTTTGCAGTGTGCTTCCCCAGGTCCCGGAGCTGGCTGCCTTTGCACCGCGATGCAAGGTGGATTTTTGTTTTGGTTTGGAACGCACGGTTCCTGTGATGTGGCAGAGACAATACATTTCTGGCAATAGCAGCTTTGTTTAATGCAACCCACAGGGTGCTTAAGCAATTTGTTTGTTTTCTACTTTTATGCATAGCCCATTTTTGCTTTAAGTACATTTAAGTGGTGTGGGTTACTACAGGCTTAATTGTGCTATCTCTTGATCGTGCCGATTGGTTTCCTATATTAGAATTCCCCTAGATGTTCCACAGGTTGCTAAAATTGGACCTTAAATATGTATTTAAGTCATCTTTTAAAGCATAATTACAAAAATGCAATTTCTCTTGCATTCCCTTCCTGGTTAGATCACAAAAGCTTAGATCACCAGAAGCCTATTTTTAGCCAATGTCATACTTAAACACCTGGGCGGGGGTGGAGGGGGCAAGTCTGGAGATCTTAGATTACATTATAATTAAGGGTTTAACTGGGGAGTGTTTCAAAAAAGAGTGAAAGCACCATTGAGCTGGACCTGGAAGAGACCAAAAGACTCCAAAAGCCAATTGTGACTCTAGGGCTATTATTTGTGCTGTCTGACTTTAGGTGGGTTCCTTCAAGGACAGAGGTACCCACCCGTTGGGTCAAGCTGTGGTTTAAATGACTGAGCTCTGCTGGACTCGAGGAAGTGGGAGAGGTGTGTTGCTTTGGGGGGTTGTTCTGTGGATGGGGTATCACCTGGGGTGACACAGTCCAGTATGGCCAGCCAGGGCCAGGGGACAGAGACCCTGGCAAGGTGGCAGAAGGAACAACATCAGTCAAGAGGCTGTGAGTTTTGGAGAGATAGAAGGTCCCTACAACCTGGATCTCCTCAGTCTCTCCTGAATCCAGGCTATTTCACTTCTGCCAACTTTGATTGGAGGGGCCTGTACCCTTGCAATGGGTAGGATGAAGCTGCAGTTTTGATCCCGGATTGTCAGTATCCACGTGGTTTTTTTTCAAGTGTTGTCAGGGCCCATCCCAGCTTAGTGAAGGCTGTTCTGCAGAATGTTCCTCACCCACCCAAAACACTGGTTGTCAAGTATGTGGGTTTCCAAGATCCTGAGGCAGAACTGCAGAATGTTTTATATTTTCTAATGACAAAAATGTGATTTTTGTGGCAGTTCTCTTGGTGGTAAAAATCAGCCATTGTACATCTTTTCTTCAGATGAACTCAGTTCGATACAAGCATCAGTTGGCGTCATGTTTGCTGGGTCTCTGAGAGCCAAAGGCCCGCTGAAAATTGAACAACATTTATTTCCATGTTTCTCACTGCACATATGGTCATTTCTGCCTATGAATCTATCACCAGCCTAATAGATCATAACGTGCATATTACTAATTTTCTATAATGCGGCGATTGGGAGATCTGCCAGAGAGTATTAAATTAAATGCAGCTGATAAGTTAGGAGTCAGTCAGTTTGCGCAGCAGCTCCATTTTTGTATGTAAACACATCATATACACACGTGCATACACATGTTTGTAATTGACATGTACACATAGATATATACACAGACAAAAAGGGTCACCTTAAATGTTGCTGAAAAATTTGTTGATACCTTTACATTGACTCTGAGTTTTAGAATCTGTAACTAACAATCCCAACAAGATTTTCCTGGAGAATTTTCAAACCTGGTCTAGAAGTAAAGGAAAGGTGTGCTTTCTTGTCACTTGTAATGTTTGAAAAATCCAGACTGATTCTGCTGGTGCTGTGAAAACAAGAAAGATAATACATTTTACAGTACAAAACTGTTGCAAAGCCAAGATCCAGTCCTCTGAACTGAGGGAAATTCCGAATCATTTGGGAAAATGAATTGGTTTTTTTTCTTCCAACTGTCTGGCCTGAGTTTTTCTGCGCTTTTATTGCACTTTGTTTTCCTTCCCTTCCAGTGAAGGTTAATGAGCAGGTGTCGCCAAAAAAAAAAATAATAGGGTCTCTTGCAAAGTATGGCTAGAGAGGTATGACGCTGCAATATTTCTAATTCCTGTATTTCTTTGGTGTGGAAATAAAAGAGAAAGGGCACACATTTCTATTTAATTTAGTTTGTTGATCATCCTCTTTGATTGCACAGTAATACGTGCCTTCGGATGCTGCCTGACACAGCTTCCTCTGAATTACATTGAAGCATTCAACTGCTGCCCGAAGAAAGCTCTCTCCTCACGTCAATATCTTGCACCACGCAGATATAATCTCCTAATAACACCAATCAACCCTGTTTAGAACGGGTCACTGGCTGCTAGGGGAAAGGATGTGGAGTTCGGTACCCCTGGAGGTGCCATCCTAATTGCGAATGTGCCATGCAGAGAGGCTGACAGCTGTGCCACGCCGCCTGGCTTGTTGCTCGCGAGATCAGGTGTCTGGGCACAGATACTCTAGGTTCGCTGGGCTTTCTGACCACAGTTTATGCGATTTTAAAACCGCATTTATCTGCAAAGACCAGAAAGTTGTCCGTTCCTTGGAGCTTTGTAAGTAAGCCAAAAGGAAAGGACATCAGTCCAGGTCAGGGCAGTTCTGCATGTACTGTCTTGGGGCTGTAGCAAGCAGAAAACTCACACTGGAACCCACGGAGGTTTTAAATGGAAATAGGGTGTGGAATTCACTGAAGAAAGATTAAGATTTGGTAGGGACAGCACAATCGTGCTACTGGGTAATCAGTTTACAAAAAAGAGGGAGGAGGTGTTCCAATGGAAAACACAGCCTTTGGGTCAGGGACAAATATGGGTGGAATATGTTTTGCAGATGCTGTGTGAGAAAGTAACAGGTTTTCTGCCCTATCTCTGCTTTTATGGTATCACACACACTGTCATACAGGTTGTGGGCATGTCTCAAGAATGCTGAGCAAAAAGATTAATATTTTAAACAAGGACATAATTGACTTAACAGCACTTTAAATAGACATACTCTCATCAGTGATCTTTGCAATCTAGAGGAGACAAGTACAACTTTCAAAACTTGCAGAAATCGATACCGCTGGCAGATATTGATCGATCAGGTAGGTCTTAGGAAGCCTTGGCCATCCTGCTGGTGTCCCAGCACACAACGGTGCCATCCCCATCCTTTCCTCCCAGCAGATCTGGTGAGAAGGTTCCCTATACAAGTTGTTCTGTTTGTTCGAACAAAAATCTGTTTGCTTAGTTTTGTTTAGCTTTGTATTCATTACTTCTAGCAACTATAAACTCATGCAAACAATATGATAGTGGCATGTCTAATAAATAATAAATACAGTTCTCACTGTATTTGTTGTGTAAAACAAAATAAATGCTGAAAGCATCCGCAGCTTGTTGAAACTTGGGGAAGTCCCCACGTGAGCAATAACAAATAAAACTTGCTGTATTCCTGAAAGGGGCTGGACTTCCTATCTAACAAATAAAGGTAGTATCTGTGTAAGTACAGTCCATGTAAGTTTACTGGAGATGAGCACGTACCTAATGCTAAAAATTTATTTAACTGTTTAAGAGCTAAGTCAGAAATAGCTAGCATTTACTGGCTGTTACCTTTGGAGGTCTAGCTTTACCTGGAGAAGGTGTTAGAATTGGTTTGTAAAGAATTCTTATTCTAGGTCTGTCTCCCAAAGTTGAATAAGATGATGTGCAAAATTGATACGGAACATTTCCTCAGCAGTCATGGCTTTGGCACTGTGAAGAAGCTTTCAGTCTTTGTATGTTCCTAACTTTCCAGAATGTAATTCCGGTGAGCTTCCTCCAGCATGCTATTTTCAATGTCAATCCTTAGCGTTCCTGAGCTGGGTACATCCTGCACCCGGGGAGGAACAACCCCATAGCACCAGCATATGCTGGGGCCAGCTGGCTGGAAAACAGCTTTGCAGAAAAGGACCTGGGGCTCCTGGTGGAACATTTGGGACTGCAGTAGGAAGAGCACTACCAGCAGGTCAAGGGAGGTGATCCTTCCCCTCTGCTCAGCACTGGTGAGGCCACACATGGAGCGGTGCGTCCAGCTTAGCCCCTGCCCAGTACAAGAGAGACGTGGAAATACTGAGGCAAGACCAGCGAAGGGTCACTGAGATGATTAAGGGAGAGGAACATCTGTCATATGAGGAGAGGCTGAGAGAGGTGGGACTCCCCAGCCTGGAGGAGAGGAGGCTCAGGTGGATCTTATTGATGTATTTAAAGGTCTAATGGGAGGGTGTCAAGAAGACAGAGTGAGGCTTTCCTCAGTGGTGCTTAGTGACAGGACAAGAGGGAATAGTCACAAACTGAAATGCAAGAAATTCTGTTTAAACATAGGAAAAAACTTTTTTGCTCTAAGTGTGATTGAGCACTGGAACAGGTAGTCCAAAGACACTGTGGCATCTCCACCTGCAGAGGTATTCAAAACCTGACTGATCAAGATCCTGAGTCACCCGCTCTGGCTGACCCTGCTGAACGCAGGGGGTTGGACTAGGTGATCTGCAGAGGGCCCTTTCCACCTCCGTCCATGTCTGATAGTTGTTTGCAAAGAGGATAGTGGCACCTGGAAGGAGAACAGGTAAGGTTCTGATCAGTAATTACTGTCCTCTTTTAACTCTGACCTTTTCATCCATGAAGCAGGGCCTTCTAAATGAAATTTGGGGGAGTAAATTCCACACACGCTTGGGTTGGAGAGAGACTAAATCTGTGGGTGCAGAGGGGCCATAAACCTCAATAAACCTGCCTCAAAGAAATTCAGGAGGGTATTGTTGAATCATTTTTTATTACTATTATTTAGCAATGTTAACTTCCAAACTCTTACCATTGTCACAGCACATAAAGTTTATGCATACATGAATATGGAAAACTGCAGTAGGATGGGCTTGTTTTACAGAATACCTCTATAAGATTAGATGGCTAGAGATTTGATTTAGTTAAATTGCCCGTGTGTTACCGCCTCCTTCCTAAGCTTTTTCATCAGAAAGTCTACAGGATCCAATCCTATTCATCTGTGTATTGTACAGCATTATTGTATGCTATGGTACTATAGCAAACAGCAGGGTACTCCCCCTTGGAGTCAGCAATGAGTAAACTGAGACCTACTTTCCACTAACTAGCTTTCCCCGTGTGGATATCAGGATGCCTAATTACAGGCGGAAGGGGTTTTAAGTTGCGTGTGAGCATTTCAGTTAAACTACTGTAAACCTCTGTGTAGTTGCACTTGTGTTACTCTAAGAATTAGTTTTTTCCTAATTTTTCATGTTAAACTAATCGGGACACTTTAAAAGAAGAGTGCTCATTTTGGGATTTTTAACTGATCTGAACAAATTAATTTATAAACAAGTTTACATTACACTAGTGCAGTTTTACTATGGAGACAGATAATTTGTGTTTGAAGATGTCTTTGGGCTTCCTAGCTGTAAGAACTCTGTAAGCTCTAGAATATTAACTACTGTCCCAACAGAGCTTGTCTACAGTTCTATCTTTAATTTCCATGTACCACATTCAAGTGGGTCTGGGTCAGCATGTAGGGTGGAAAATCCAATTGTCCAGGTTAGGCTGGAGGGGCCACAGGGACAGAGCAAAGAGAATGAGCCAAATCAAAACCCTGTACAGGGTAGATTGGGAACAAAGGGGTTAAGTCTGTGACCTTCTTTTTGTGACAGCATTTTCCTGGGTAGAGCAGCTGCTCCATGTCAGGCTGAATATTCTGTCTCCAAACCCCAACTTTGCATGTATGTCTTCCTTAGCTTTTCCCCCTTCAATTATTTCTGATATGATTCAGTGTCTAGAGTTTCCAGCAAAATAAATATTAGCAACACAGTTCAGTGAAAATAATTAAATTTTCTGTGTTTTCCAAATATACTTGTGCTGATGCCCAAACTTTTTTTTTATTTTTATTAATACCTCAGGTCTTTACTGCATGCCTGCTTGATAATAAAATAGACTGTTTTCTTTTAATCACTAAAAGCACAGTGTGACAGCTTTAAATGTATTTTTTTGTTTGATTAGTTCTAAGGACTTAAGGCCTTGTAAACTGAGGCCTCAACCGTGCAGCTGCAAATGATGGTAGCAACTGAGTTCAGCTGCAATAAGCCAGTGTCAGTACTAAATCGATTCCAGAGAGTTTTGTGCTGTCACATATCCTGGCATCAGGAGAGGAACAAAGGGGACATGCTGTAGCAAGAGATTCCTTCAACTCTGCCCTCAGTTCAGCCCAGCTCTTCCACACAATCCATATAGGATTCAGATAGCTGCAAAAGAAATCAGAGTCTAAACAGGAATCTCCACTTACCTGCTGTAGTAAGAAATGCAAAGGAAACACAGGAGGCTTTTTGTGGGCTAATTTCTACCTAGAGATGTCAGTCTTTTCCTAGTAACTAAAGAAAGCGATGAGGCTTCTCAATTAAGTGCCTAAACTTGTGTTTTGGTCCCCCCACAATTCAGTTGTGCACTTGTAAAATGTTGATTCCTTTCTCTGTATGGCTCTTTTCATATAGGAACCTTAAAGAACATAACAACCGCCCCCGGATCCAGCCGAGGCATCTACTGACAGCTATAGTATAAAGAATAACAAAAAAGCAGATATACCCTATTTCATCTCAGGCTTCCCTAGAAGACCAGTAGTCTGATTATGAAGAGTCTCCTCCTTTTATCTTTTGTATTTCTAAAACCCACAAAGCAGAACAATTCACGTAGCCTGTTTAATTGTCTTGCTTAATCATTTAACCCGTGCATGAAAAGGTGTAGGAACACAGATGACAGCAATAGCAGCTGTGCGTGCGCGCTTCCATGCGGCAGTATCGGGTCTGGAAGTTGACTCCATAATCTGTTTTCCTCTCTCATTTTTTTCTGGATCGATGAATAACAATGTGGTAAAAACACATCAACCAGATATTTTCTTCAGGTGTAAATGCACAGCCCAATAAGATATACATTGAATCAAATTTAATTTTACTCCTCTTCCTGTCTCTTTCTTAAATGTATTAGCTGTCAAATCCAGCAGTTTTGAAACACAGAAGGGGTAAGTTTCTTTAAGGACAAGGTAACCGATAAGGCACTACGGAGTTTTTGCAAGGGGCTAGGATGAAAATTGTTCAAAAATACTTGAGAACAAAACTGATCACTAGGTACAGAAATTAAGATCATTAGGAGCAGAGTCTTAAAGGGTAGATGTAGCTGGTTTGTAATATTTTGATCTACATGTGTCATGTGCAGATTGAAAATTTCCAAGCTTGGGGGGGATGAACATTTAAGACTAAGAATCAGTGAATTTTTCAGTGCCATTGTAAGCAAAGACTCGCTTGGCTCCCAGGAAAAGTAGTTAAAACCTCCTCTGAACTAGAATTTTATTTGCCTGAAATCTGTGGCTTCAAGGGAATAAATTCAGTACCAAGTCGAGCACCAAACTTTATTTCAATATATGTCTTTGATTACTTGCAGAAACTGTGATGCTATTTATATGTTCAGCCTTTAGTCTGTTAAGCTAGACTGCACTGTCTTCAGCAACTTGCAAACGATGTGTGATGCTCCCTGTTTAAATAAAATCCATATTTAGAAAGGGTTGTGTGCACTTTACAATCTATATCCCAAGACAGGTCCCTTAAGTAGATCTGTCTTCTAAGAGAGACAATTCGAGAGAGCCACAGATGTTTGGTGCATGATATATTTCTTTCTTTCTTTCCCTATGGTCCTTATAAAAAGGACAAGAAGATAGACTTATTAAAAGTGAGCTAATGACATGATGTAGGGAGTCTCTGGTTCACTGACTGTTATTACAGCTGTGCCCCATTACGTACTGAATACCTAGGACATGCTTGCTTTTTTGAATGACATTTATCTTTTGAGTTTCAAACATTCCTGGCATAAATAAAGATTTTACGCTTTTCAAATGTGTTTTACAGTTCAGCCCAGAGGCTATTCAAGGATCATTTTAACTCAATAAAACTCCTCCTTTAGGGATATAAAAGGGAAGTGTTTTAACAATGTCACTCCATGCATAGCCTGTTATTAGCTAGAGACGTTCTGCCTGCAAAGCCTTTGATCCCTTTTCCCCTGAACGTCAAGGAAGCTCTGCCGAGGCTTCAAAGTCTGTGACACGCGTTGGTCTCTTCTGCGCGCGCACAGCCCTCATGTGAACGCTCGTGACCTCAGAGGAAGTTCACAGGTGAAGTTTGCGGCTCAGCTAGCGTTTTTCACTTCCAGCGCTTTTAGCTACCTTTCCCAGAGGTCATGGTGAGATTGTGTTCAGCAGTCAGTGGGTATTGGTTTTCTCTACTTGCTTCTATTGCGTGAGGGTACGTGTGGATTCTCATTTAACATCTTGGTTTGGTAAAAATAAAGAAATGTAGGTAAACAGGCTGCCTAACACTCGCCTAAATAATATTCCTTAGACTTCTGGCTCTCTTTCCCTTATCTGTGCTAGCATTCTCAGTAATCACTGAGGGAAATAGTCTGTGTTCCTCTTGATAGTAAACAAAACTATCAGCTTCCCTTGCTTCTTGAAGCTATTCCGTCTGTCCAGTTTGCATGCTGGGGAGAGCTGGGAAAAAAATGTTACTTGTTTCTCTGGCTTTGGGGACTATTCCTGTCAAAGGGAGTTACTAATTTAATAATTATTTTTTTTAAAGCATTTTAATACAAAACCAAATTGTAATTCAAAGTTATGCACCCCTGCATGTTACAGGCTTCACATACATGCAGCTTTGGTTTTACTCACACCAACTACGTGAGCTGATTTGAGCCTGAGGACACGTCATCCTGCTCCTGAAGACAGGTACCCTCTGGAGCTAGTAGACCGTGTTCTGAAAATTAATGACACTGTTTCTTCTCACTAGTGCCAGCTTCCCAGTCTTGCAAAGTGAGTGCCCTCAAAATTTGTAAGCTTGACATCAGAAAGCCCTCAAGGAAGTTGTGTTTCTTTGTTTCTTTTTACTTTTCTTGCAGTCTCTAATTCTACACCAGAATACATATGAAAGAGTTTTCTTTCCAGCATTCCTTTCAGTAAACTATGCTTCTATATATAAAGAAAATGTTTAAAACCAAACAAAAACAAAGGTTAATTCATCCCAAAATCCAAAAGAAAGCGAAAGGATATGTGATCACCTTTCAAGTCTTTGCCATCAGAGATCCTCCTGTCCTGGTTAACCTTTACAAAAGCAATTGGTCCAAAGCCATCTGTGAAGCTACCAAAGAAAGACAGGGCAAGAAGTTTAAGAAATATTGTTTCCATTCATAGTGTCTTCTGACCAGGTTGAAAAGACTGACGGACCTTACTGACAGACCAGTTCAGGAGCTTTTGGCGATTATTTAAAAGGAGATAAATACTTCGTATCATAAATTACTTATTTAAGGGCAATCGTCTTCTCCAGTTTTGGATACTGGCATTTCTAGAGATGGTTCTTAAGTGTACTTCTCAAATTGTAAATGGAGTTTTCTCTGGTTCAGGAAATAACTAAACTTTCACGGAAGGGGAAAGCCTACTCAGGACCTGACCGTTGATGTTATGGACATGGTGAATAATTTCTTCTTTCTGAAAACTTCACACCAGGAAGCCTGAGGCTCTAATGTCCTATAAAGTAATGTAACAATGGGGTAGGGAAGGCAAAGCAAAACTGTTTATTTTAAACTGATACGGTCTTAAACACATTCAGTGAAAAATATGAAGTATCGCGAAGCTCCCACCATCACCATCTTAAACAGAGAACAGAAAGAATAACATTTGTGTTATGAGTACCTTTGGGCTGAATCCTTATGAAAGCATGTACAGCCTTTGTCTCCTCTCTGAAATAACAGCTGTGAACGCCATGGCACCATAATTTTTAGTTTCTGAAGCGAGTGCCTTGTGCAGCCTGATACTTCCCAAATGGACGTGGCATTTCCATGATTTATTACACATGTGTTAAACATATGAGCAAGTCTAACATTTTGTTTGCTCTGTGGAAGGTGTTTGCTATCTCTTTTAATAAAATGAGGGAGAAATGAGAACACGAATGTGCAATACTTAATGAAGTTTGCTTTTAATTTAGAATTTATTTGTAAGAGCGAGAAGTGATCTCTGGTCATCACTTGTCCAGTGACAGCTGCTGCCCAGAAGGTTGCCTTACTCCGTGCTTGAGAGCGAAATCAAGCAGCTGCCTTTTAGTGTAATTCCTGCTGAAGCTGCTTGTTTTCCCCTTTCCAGTTCCGTGCCGCCTTTCCTTCACGGCACCTGTGCGATGCCTGCAGCCGCTCTGGAGTCTATAACCACAGGCTGGAGTCTATAACCACAGCTTCCAGATGCATTTGGGTACTTCTGCCATAATGTTGGCAGTCATCCAGTAAAATAGCCACGAACAAATCAGTCTTTAAGATCGTCCTGTTCCTGGGAGAATCATACAGAGCTCCCACGCACATCTTTGCTTTGTCCAAAGTTAGTCAGCTTCTATTTGCCCTTAAAGTTTCATCCTATTTCTTTCCTTCCACGTTCCGATGTGTGCAAATGCCTGGATCTTGATAGCCCTCCCCCAGAAATTGGGAACCTTTTCACCCACCTCCTTATGATTGCATCCTGCTAGGATCCAGCCCGGATCTGGTGTGAGGGTCCTGCACGCTGACGTGCGCCTCTCGCTGTTGGGATGGCCTGGTGCCTGGCGACAGGGAGGGTGCGTTGCGTTCTGGCTGACACGTCGCCTAATGATGTTACAGAATCAGATGACGTTTTACAGCCCAAGTCATAAAAATATATTGAGCCTGCTTCAGCTCAAGGAAAAAGGTGCAGGAACACAAACACAAGTACTGTGCTAGTTTAACTACGTGTCCTGGAGATTAAAGGGCAAAGGACTGCATCTGCACGCGCGTTGAAGAGGTGGGTAATTGTATCTGGAAGAGGAGCGTGTAGGGTTTAGCAGGTTTCCAAAGTGTTGTAAAAGTGGAACTGTTTCCTCCTCCTCCTGCCTCCTGGGAGGCACCTGGGGACCCGGTGCTGACTGAGCCTTCTTGGAATGTGCCCGTGGGATCAGCCTTGCTTCAGCGCAACCACGTAGAGGGAGGCAGCGCCTTTAACTGCGCTTCACGGACAAAGTAAGTAGTAGTGCAATCAGAGGAGGTTTATGATAGTGCAACTCTCGCTCGCTCTGAGCAGTCTCCTATAATAAACCCCTCAGAAGTCAAGCCACAGACTAGATGTTGGAGTCCTAAAGGATCCAAGGACAAGCGTAGCAGTTCACGCAGGCATTCTGTTAATGTGATCATGTCATGGAGATGTGATGTCATTATGCTGATGTGCGTGTCATTACTTAGGACTCTTGTCATTAATTGAATGCTCGTTGGTAGTGGAACGGTTGGATAAACCTCAAGATAGAAAGACTGGTTCACAGAAACTCAGATGTTGGGTGGTTGTTGCGCGAGTGAAACGTGCGTGTGCGGCGTTACGAGCAGTGCCAGACCGAGCCACGCGCGGGCATCCAGTGCTTGCACCGGGGTGACTTCTCTCGTGTATCCTGACTGCGGGTGCGACTCCCGTTTTCTGGAGAAGCTGCCTCTGAGCAAGAAATTGTCTTGCTCATTCAAATGTTGGTATTTCCACTTTGACTTGTATGATAGTTTTGTAGTTTGGACACTTGTCCTCTAAGACTTACAGATTTGGGGTTGGGTCCCAGTCGATCCTACTGTCAGAGGCTGCAGATTTAATTTTCAGATTATGATCTTTATTTACTACTCTGGTTCCACATTACCTCCTACAGGCATCGTAGACATTAGAGAAAATTTATACATTGTATCAGTTGACAGTATTATGATTAGATAATAAAACCATCAATTTTCTAAAGAAACAAAAAGGAATAAGCCTTCCATTTATTCAGGAGTGCAGAAGAAGTTGCAATATGGGTAATACAGTCAGTTCTGATAGCTCAGATATGTTCTCGATCACCATCTTTCAGCGTAGCTTGGAATATTTCGCTCCCCGACGCTGATAGCTGGTTGCAAGCAAAAGCTGGAAGTTAGCAGGCCATGGTTAGTTCAGGATTAAATCCTTCCCCTAAAATTTAATTTGTGATCTAGAGACCTAAGCAAGAAACAACAGGACTCTAAATATTTCAGCATTTGTACACACATGGCTTCCCAAAGTTAATACTGAGTTCTCTCTGTCACAGGACAGGGTATTTTCTTCCAGTACAAATATACATCTGTAAGCCAGTCACATATGAAAACAATAACCAAGGAATAAGGAAAAAGTCAATAAGGAGATTTATATACAGCTGCTATTAAACTGGAGGAAAACAAATGATCTGTTGGGGTCAGTTTCGCTGGGAAATCAATTTGGGCAGAGTTTTATTGTCCTCTCTGCTAGATCCTTCATGTTATTTGCTTGCACCTTTAATAGTCACGAGTGAGGAGGTTTTTACACTTGTGAGTCTAAGCTCCCTGGATCATTGTGTTCATTACCTTTTCAACATCCACATTCCCAGTTGTCACAAATGCTACCTAACAACAGCGAGTGCTCAAAGTACATTTCCCCTTGTAACTCTAGGGAGTTTTGAAAGTTCATATTAACTGCTTAAACTAGTCATAAACCAGTTAGACTGTAGTACCAGACAAATAGTAACCATCTGATGCATAAAAATACCTCTGTATGCATTGCAGGTGACTATTGAGAATAAACCTCTTAATACATGGCCACACAAGCCGAAAGTTAATTATAAAAAAACCCAACTCTAATTCAGTGAAGAAGAGTACTAATACATTAATCGAAGTGCCAATGAAAACGTAAATACATAGACGTATACGAGCCACAGGATTTATCCAAAAATCACTGAAACCACATTTATGCAACCTCTTTTTACCTTGAAATTTATGTTTCCTAAACGATAAATTAATTTAACCCAACTTTGTGTTGATATTGACGCTTTAATATAATTTTAAAAAATTATCTAAAAAAGTTTCATAATATGTGATTTTTTGCCAACCTGTAGTGACAAAATTCTTTTTGTCAGTGGGAGCTGCAGACATTTAAAATATTTGTTCTGGCATTTTGTTGTTGCACAATCTAATTGTCTTTTAAGGTGGGAGAATCCTGGAATTGGAATGAAAAATGGGTATTCTAAATATGAAGTACTTCTGTTCCTTTCTGTAGCCTGATTCTGAATTCTGTCTCATCCTGCTGTAGTTATTTAACGGTGTTGAGGAAACAGGAAGCTCTCAGCTCTCTTCCTCATGCAAAAGTCTAAAAACTATAGTCTTTAAAAGCATCGCTACGTGTATAGTCTTTATATGCATATAGTCTATACAATCTATATATGCATCGCTGCTCATGGTGATGCCTTCATTGTTTAATGGTTTATAATGTTGACTTCCTTAAACTGCAGTTTCTCTCTTTGCTGGAAGTTCAGACTTTTCCAGGTAAACAGGTTACTGAGCTGTTCTGGTGGGAGGGGAGGATTAGTTGTGCTACAAAATGGAAACTAAGGTTGACTTCTACTTTGGGCCAGAAATGATTGTTCTGAGATTAACATAGCTTTCTTAACTTGATTTGAATTAGTCCTTTTCTGCTTTGTAGGATATATACAAGAACACTTGAGAAAAACAAAGAAAAAAACCCCTCCCCCTATTAAAATAAGTACATATCAGAATGCACTATTTAGAACACAGTTTATATGTTTTGATTTATTACATTATTTGATTTATTTGATTTGATTTATTACATTATTTTGTAGGGATATGTATATAAAGAAATTAATTCCACCATGCAAATTCCACCGTCATGCGATTGTCCCTATGCATGACAATATGTGCTTCCAGGTTACCATAATTCTTCCTGTATCTTAAATCTATTGATTGCAGTACATTTAAGTGTAAACTTAAAAGTCATCTGAATAAGATATTTTCTTAAATTAGGGTTCAAGGACTTCTAACACTTTTCAAATCTACATATCTAACAGGTATAGCAGAAAAACAAAACAGATTGCAGTAAGATTTAAAACTTTAACAGTCCAGATTCTTGCAGACCAGCAAAGAAAGCTTATGCCACGTGCTCTGCTGGGATTTTTTTATTTTATCTCATCTTGGTCAAATCAAAGGATAATCGGCATGTGTTCATCAGTCAGTCCCGTAGAGGAGTCAGTTCTGGATGCAGGCAAAGAACCAATTTAGTACATACCGAGAGACATTAGCTGTGTGGGACAGCAGGCACAGCAGAAGAGCCAGACCACCTCTGTCTCTTGGCTTGCAGCAGTCTGGTTTGGGGAGAGCCAGGTTGCAGCTGTGATGGGCCACGGGGGATGGCAGCCCCTCCAGGCACAGGATCCTGACTCCTTTCTCTGCCCCCGTCCGCAGGGGTGCACAAGGCTGGCTATTGGGGATGCTCACGTCAAGATTTATCCTTGCTTCTCCCTACTCCCTCTTTTGTAGAAGGAGGGTCCTGATGCTGAAATCATCCCAGGAGCAGCGCAGTTCAGTTTTAGCTGTGCTTCGAAGAGCCGTGAGCCTGACACAGTGCCAGGAGAGGAACTGCAGGAAGAAGTTCTTGTGAGGGCTGTCCTCTCTGGGGCTCTGGTTCGTGCAACAGAAACGTAGAGGGGAACCAAAACCAACTACTGCTTGTGAAATCCGGTATGAATGTCCAGAGAAGGGCAAGGAAGCTGGTGAAGGGTCTGGAGAACAAGTCTTACGAGGAGCGGCTAAGGGAACCGGGGTTGTTTAGCCTGGAGAAGAGGAGGCTGAGGGGAGACCTTATCACTCTCTACAACTACCTCAGAGGAAGTTGTAGTGAGGAGGCTGTTGGTCTCTTCTCCCAAGTAACTAGCGACAGGACGAGAGGAAATGGCCTCGAGTTGCATCAGGGGAGGTTTGGATTGGATATTAGGAGAAATCTCTTCACCGAAAGAGCGGTCAAGCACTGGACCAGGCTGCCCAGAGAGGTAGTGGAGTTACCATCCCTTGAGGTGTTCAAAAAACATGTAGATGTGGCACTTTGGGACATGGTTTGGTAGGCATGGTGGTGTTGGGTTGACGGTTGGACTTGATCTTAGAGGGCTTTTCCAACCTTAATGTTTCTATGATTCTATTCTATGAACGCACAGAGATGACAAGAACAGCAGGAAAATTTTAAAATCTATACCCAAATATCGTGTCTTTGTTTTTAACATTCTGGGTACTTCAAAATTAAAATGCTCAGATGGTATACGAGATGGTTCAACAAGATGAAAAGAAATACTATAGATAAAAATTGTTGCAAATACATATCTTCCCCTCTGAACACAAATAGTGTGGTTTATCTTCTAGAAATAAATAGTTGACCACTGAAATATCCAAAGACACTGTTCCTTTATGCACTGAAGATTAATGCCTTAAAACTGGGTAACTCTTGTAATCGACATAGTTAAGGTAAGATGGTGATTTAAACAGATTTTGGAATACGTCATTTCCATAATTCGGAGGTTCAGTAGCTGTTGGAGCAGCCTGGCATGCAGCACTGTTGCAGAACTCTGATCTGCTCTGTGCGTGGGATTAAAGGTGCCTGAAACTTTCTTCCTCATGATTATCCTTCTCCCCTCCATTTCCTGTGAAGTGGGATGCTCTCTCTTCCAGACACTCTGTGTGTATAATTTCTAAGCAGCATTGAGAACCCTCGGGACTGGAAAAGGTATATGAATGTTTTATAATGTTATTGATAACTGCAGAGCAGAAGCTTTTCTAATAAACTGCTGTGAGATAAGTTACTGGTAGCATCTGCAGAGATGTGTGTAAATGAGCCCAAAATAATTAATACTGTGTTAGAAGAAAGCTTTTTTTTAAAACACATCTGTATTGGAGCATATAAGATTATTTCAGCCTGCCCTGAGAAAGCATTATAGCAGAAATTACCATAATTTATTAGGGGGAAAGCCATTTCTGTTAATCATGTATTAATTATTCATAAAATCTGTATTAATGTTACCTTAATGGGAAGTGTTACCAGCTGGGGTACTGGGCTTGGCAATCTATTCACATACAAAAAAAGATGAATAGCTTGACTCAGAAAAAAGACATAAAAATGATTTACAAGAGCATAAAAGCAGCAAGCATGGGTGTATGAGTTAACATAGAGCTGGCTACAGTAGAGCAGTCCAGCCAGCTAACCACTTTGTATTTTGGCTCTAGCACTGGTTTGTGCCTGAGTGGAATTCAAGTGGAATTACTGCCGGATGTTCATTACAAGCCAGTCCTGTATACCTTGCCCTACTGCTTTTCAGCTCTTCAGCAGGCATAGATCTGGTGAGTCTGAGTAAAATCGCAAGAGACTCTTTCCCATTCTACTTTAAAAACAAACACACACACACACCCCAAACCCACACCAAACAAAACGCTAAAACGCTCCAAAATCTGATTTCAGTAATCTAAATTCAGGACAAATTCTTCCTGTTAGGAGAAAAAAAAAAAAAGAAGAAAAAACCCAACGGATTTTTGCAACTTTTTCATCTTTTCAGAAAGCTATTGTGAACCATGTGACGTGCAAATGCTGCTCGAAGGATGTTTTTCAATGCAGAATGAATGTGGAAATGTATATATACATATGTGTATACATATGTGCAAGTTTACGTAGATTTCTAGATTAAAGATCCTCAACTAAAGGAGGATGTCAACATTTAGATTATGACTCAAGACTAGAAAGTATGTTTTGATGGAAGTTTAGCAAAATCAAACACAGAATGAATTTTCCAACATTAATTAAAACTACTTCTTTTCTGGCTTTTGAAAGATCTCTTGCGGGAATGAAAACCCAAACGGAAGGGGCGTTGGCTAATGCCTGCAAATGTGTAATGCCTGTAAAGTGCAACTAGTTTTATATGAACAGTAAAAGCTTCATAGGATTCAGATGAAATTAAATTGTTTAGATCAGTTAGAGCCTTTTTATTAGGATAGCACAATGTTGAACTTATAAACGCATTTGTTTTACATGTTAAGATAAAAGGCTGTTTATTGGCAAAAGATTTTTTAAAAAAAAAATGACAGTTACAACCTTTAATGTGTGATCTGTTAGTTATCATCTGATGAATTTTGGCCAAAACCATGGAAGAGAAGCATTTGGAGTGGGAAGCCAACCCAAAAGAAGCAGAAAAAAATCATTTAAAAAATTGCATAGCTTTCAATAGTCCAGGAAACCTAGGCCTGGTCTTGGAACAAGGCGCAGAGCTGGGTGGTCTAAAACCGAACTGATGTTCAAGAATCTTAGGTAATTATGATTTTTTTTTTTTTTTTTTGTGTAGCATTGATAGTACTTCCAAGTTGTGGGTGGTGGGTGAGTCTGTGGCATGCAATCAATTGTCATGCTTAACTGATTAATACAGATCAGAAATGAGGTTATTTTGTAGTTTAGATTTTTTTTCTTCAAATTTCATTTTCAAAGAAATGCGGTAAAGGAGAAGTGTATATGGGAGCAATTTGTATGTGGAGAGCTTACCAAATAATGTTATAAAAGAGGCTGTATTCTGCAGTATGCTGATGGTTATTACTAGCCGTGGATACCAGGAGCTCCTTGTACGTAATGCATCCCAGCACCATTTTACACTTGCAGTGAAAACATTATCAGAGTTCTGCAGGGTCTGGTAATGATAATACTTCAGCTTTATAACAAATAGGTAGTACTGTTATTTTGTTCTGTATTTTAGTGTACTGAATGTATTTCATTGCTTACAGTGTAGTAGCAGATCGAAACCATCTGCTGTCTTGCCACTAGTCCTCCAGTCTAACAGAAAATCTCAGCTCATTTTCCTTGAGGCCAGTATGCTTTAAGGCATGTGTACCAGGACTATAATCCAGCTGCTGAATGTTGATACAAGTCCAGACCCTATGCTCATGAGTCTTTTAAATGGAAACACTACTCATTGCCAAGGATTGGAACAGAGATAAACTCAGTTTGCTTTTCTCTCTTCCCTCCTCCCCCCCATCCCCTTTGCAGCTCCGTCCCCCATCACAGTCATAAGGAAGGACAGGACATCCAGGAACAGCGTCTCTCTGTCTTGGCAAGAACCCGAACATCCGAACGGCATCATCTTGGACTACGAGGTCAAATACTATGAAAAGGTGGGAAGAAAGATCGAGGAGGAGGTTTTCGTGCTAGTAATACTGTAATGAAATTATTGCATCTTGCCCTTGTTAAGGATTCGGAGACACCCCTGTTCACTCCCTGACTCCCTAAGTGTTGAAACTGTTCAATTTTTGGTAAAGAGAGCATCATGAAAATATGAAGTGACATGGTTGTGTTGTCTACCAAGTTCATCCCCAAACACATCAGACCGAATATACAAAGTAATGCAGACAAGCTGTAATACTTTTTTTTTCTTGAGTACAGTTTGCTTACTCAGTTCTATTATGCTGTCAAGTGTTTATACATTTATTTGTCAGCATCCATGTGCTGGTGCTTCCCTATGGTGCAAGCATCTTTTACCGAAAATTTTTAGGGAAAAGAGATGAGTGATGTTTTGGGCTGGTTTGCACTATAAGAGTTCTCACTTTTCATGAATAACTGAATTCTTCATAAATTGTGTGTAAACAGCTACAAAACAAAGAAAATCTGCCGTTAAATAGGTTCTGCTTTTTATTGACATTTTCTTGTATTTACAGCTGTTGATTTCTACATCCTATATAGATCTGTATTTAGGAAAAAAATAAGCGTTCATAACAGAATGGGTTTTTTTAGTAAATCTTACTGGTAGAATTGAAAAGACCATAAATTGTTGTGAAGATTGTGAAGAGTGGCATTAGCCATTTTTAGATTGATCAGAGACACCTTTTGATAGAATATATTGCTACTGAAGTTGACAAACTTTGAAAAAATGTCAGAAATAACGTTCTAATTTAGCATTTACTAATGCTGTTCGTATCTAGAAATGAGGCTTATATTTCATATGTACCAGGGAAGACGTGGTGCTGATATCCACTTGACTGCTGTTAGAAAGACTCCATGGGTATTCAGTTAATCTTTAGAAAGTTTTCTCATGGAGCTTACCAGTGGGACAGTGTGGTATTGATAGTCCGTGCCTGATCTTCAGGTGAAGAATGGGGATTGGAAGGCCGTATTCTGAAAAGATTTCTCCCTAATGAATATGTCACCTGATTTTTGGGAGGGTTTTCTTGGTGAGCACTTGAACCTTCAAAGCCCTTGGTAAAAATCTAAACATATGTAGTGCTACTGATAAAAGGGGAAAAAGAAAGCTTCCCAAACATTTCCTTTCAGTCTCCCCTTATAGAGCAGCACCCTATAGACTTTCACTTTGCTTTTTTTACTGTTAATTTCAATGGGGACAGGGTCAAGTCTGGATCCTAGGCTTGAGAAGTAAAAGAGAACTGGCTCATACATCAGATTGTCTTTATTTGTACATCCTCAACAGGGAAAGGATGCAGAAATTATTTGGGATCTCTTATTTCCTTTTTTTTTTTTTTAAATGAAAAGAGATACTGCCTTTTAGTAAGGCTTGGAAAATCTATTTACCTCACAAAGAGCCTATGCCTGAGAGATCCCAGAACTTCAGCCTGGTTTGCACAGGCCAGGTTGTTTCTCTTTGTGATTAACTTGCATTTCACTTGATACCTACCTGGCTGCTCTTGCTCCTGTTGGCTGTGCCTTTGTTTTCCAAGAGCTGTACCGGCAGCCCCGTCTCAGCTCCACCTCGGGTCTCCCCACGTGGGAGTCCTTGCCTGGGCCAGTGCCGGGGGTGCAGGACGTAACAGGCGGCGGTGTTGCGCATCATGACGTTAGGGAGATCTCTTGGGTTTTAGTTGCTCCACAGGGAGAGAATTGTTCCCCTTGTATGCATTTAGTTCATTTTAAGTGAACGACCGACAAGTTTTATTTGTGTATTTTTTTTTTTTTTTGGCGGTGTTTTGATCATTGTTCTACACTGAAATTGGCTTGTTTTATTCAAGAAAATTGTCACCTTCCGGTACTGTTGTATGCACAGGCTGAGCACGCGGCTTCTGTTCCCACCGAGTACAGCCAGTCTTAGGGAGCAACTGGCTGTCGTAAGACGGCTTCAGAAGGCGACCCTCTTACGGGGCTGAACTTGCACACGTGTTTCTTCCCTTTGAAGTCTGTGATCAAGAGTTCACGCGCGCCAGCCAGCTCACTTGCACCAGAGAGCCAACTGCTTGACAAGAGGAGCCAGACCATTTATAGAGCAAAGCGTTTTTTACAAAAAAAAAAAAAAAAAAAACGACAAACCACCCAACCTTCTGACACCAGTGTTTTTAATGTGTGTTCTGCAGCCCCTTGGGGAGTCAGAAGCCTGTTCCTCAGGGTTTATGAAAGGTAACTAGAAAAGTAAATCTATTGTCAGGAGCCTTTAATCCATTGCCCTTTTTAGGTCTGCAAACTGTAAAAGGTTGAAAACTGCTACTCGGTTAAACTTACCTGAGGCCAGAGCAGTGCCCGCTGGGCTGTTGCTCTTCATTGCTTCTCCAAACACCTTTAGAAGATGCTGCTTTTTTTAGTGTGAGATCTCTAAGCAGCCCCCCTCCCTCCTGCTTTTGAAAAGAGAGCTTTCTTTTTAAACTGGTCCAGTCCGTTTGGTTTTCTGCTTCAGAAATCATCTTGGTTGTGCTCATCAAAAAAAACCCCCTTCACTGGTAAGTGGCAGCTGCTAGGAAATAAACCCTTCACAGTTAGCAGTCTGGGTATTTCTCCTGACAAGGTGTACCTGATTGCTGGCAGATGATTTACGTTGAGCCATTCTGTTCCCTCCTGCTTGTTTTTACTTGCCATACCTTTTGTAATCTCTCAGAAATTAATAAAAACAGCATTAATAGAGTAATACAGGTCAGCCCCATCGTCATACACCTTGTCCATGCAAATTTTTTATTTATTTTTTTTTTACTTTTCTAGATTGTTCTTAAATTTCAAAGAATAAGTCATGTTTATGGGCAGCCGCATGTTACTGATATTCAGGGTGTTAGAATAGATTTGGAATAAAAATAGAATGTCCTGTATCTAAATTATGACATCATGTAGTTTTTCTAAAGCATTATTGGCATAAAGTATGTGGAAAATATTTATTTTCTACAAGGGTAGTTAATTAGCCCATTCAGGGTTTTTTTTCCACCAGTGATTGCACTTGTGTAATCAAGAGAGAATAGAACTTTGTATGACGTTTCTAGAGAAATTAGGAGCTACAGTTTTGGGAAACTATTTTAACTTTTTGGAATGAACCTCTGGTGTTTTAACACATAGCATTATGAACTGAGAGTGGCAGTTTTTCAGACTCACTGTTTGGAATAGAATTGTGTTTTCTGTAAAAATCTATAGGGCCTGGTTATGAGGCCCCCAATTACTATTTATTCAAAACATTTAAAAGAAATAAAATCCTCTTTCAGAGGAATACTGTGTGGAACTTCGAGACATTTATTTTATGGCATGACATAACATTTTATGTTAAGTTAATGGTACCAAATGACACCCCAGTTTAGCCCATCCATATAACGCTGTGCTGGGTTTTAAGTGTCTCAGCCATCAAATGCAGGTATAGCAAAAGCCAAGGTTTTTTTTCTGACACGAGCAGATACTTTGTTTCCTCCTTGCCCTCCCTCACATAATTATGTTCTCTGGAAGGAGTATCTTGTCATGCAAAGATACAAAAAAGCCATCTGCTAAATACCACACAAATTATTAATTGCTTCATTTAAATATGTGGCTTTCAATTACGCTTACTAAATCTGACACACTGTAGTGAGGTGAAGTCTGCTGCAAACAATGAGTGAAATTTAATTGCAGTCTCGCGTTGCTAAACTAGATTTGCCTTTGCCATCATTGCAATTGTTAAAGCCAACAAATAAATAACGGTATCTAGTTTGTGCTCTTTCTGAGGCTGAAGAAGTAAATTATATGCAAATGCACTTAGTTACGCTTTCTGAACTGTTATTATTCTGGCTTTGAGGGTCGGTAGGCCACGTAGGCTCCACGAGGTTTGTGGGAACCGTGGTATCGATGAACATTTCACAAGGGGAAGCAGTATTGGGACTGTGGGTTCTCCCCAAAGGTGTTCAGTCTGGTTTTGGCCTCTCAAGTGTACATGCAGCTGATGGAGAAAATGTTCTTCCTCGTTTAATATAAACACTTACTGTGCTTATCTGAAAAAGGATATACTGTTCACTCTCACTAGTACTGCCACTATAAATGTTAAATGCATCCAAAAGATATCTTTTGTAAAACATAGTTTAAAATTAGACAATCTCATTTGCAAATGAGACACTAGCAGTAGCGGGATCTGCTTCCCAGTAAAGCCTGTGTCTGGTAAACTATGCAGAAATATTCAGGCAGAATATGCTCTGTGCATCCAAGTTCAGATTTATCATCAAACAGAGTGTTTGATTAAAGTTCTGCTTGGCAAAGACTGACTCTCCTTTTTGTATATTCCTTCTGCTTATGGCAGCTACAGTGCTGTATCTCTGAAGTTTTGCTTCATCTCCAAGAAAGATAAACTTGGGCTTTTATGTGGTGTTTCACTGATTTGATTACTAGTAACATAAAAAATGACTTACAAAATATGTGCGTAAAAAAAGCTTACCATAAACTAAGATACCATGACATCCTCCATACCATAGTTTTAAACACTTCTTTTCCAAGTTCCATTGCAGATTATTAACAGACAGGGCCATAACTATATTTTCCCTTGCACATATGTATCTGCACAAGAAGGAAATGTTTGCGTTTCATAAAAGCAGCCTGAAGTGAGATCAAAATGAATGTCCAGTCATAGCGTACACAAAAGAACTTATGTTTTACAGACAAGATTATTATGTCTTTGAAATGAAAATAGTTGCCTACGTTCATCTGAACAATGAGATAAGAAGAGCCTGCAAGCTATAATACTAGCCCTTTGTTAGTTCAAAAATAAATAATTTTACGCAAACTTGTTAGCTCCTTAGAATGTCTTCCTGTAAGTTTTCTCCCCTGAATTTACAACAGGAAACTTTTTCAGAGAAGTGTTGGAAAACCATGAGGAGGTCCAATGCTGATTCCCTTTTTATTCTTAATGTGTGATGAAAATGGGCCATGGTAAACGTTTTTATAGTCATTCTTTGAAGACTAGGTCCGGGTCACCCTGTTTGAGGTTTTCATTCTGGATGGTAACTTTTAGGCACAGGCTTAGCTGCCCTTTTTTTTTTTTTTTTCCCCTTCCCCATTCACAATGATTACTTGTGTGCATGATGTTCGGTATTATGTGGAGATTCTGGCAATTTCCCTAACTATGGTGTAAACTTTTCTGTTTCTCTCTCTATCAAAGACTGCCAAGAACAGGGTAGTTATGCCTCCGTAGCACCAAAGCGACCAGTTTCTGATGTCAACCTACTAACTTAGAATAAACCTAACTTTCTGACTCCAGACAGCACTGCAGAGCAAAGACGCTAAACTAGCTCTAGTCACTTGAACGTTTCACGTGAAGGTGAGATGGCTTTGGCAACGACTGTGCCGAGTATTTTCCAGCCTCTGCGCTTGTGCAGCGGCACTCCGGCGTTGTCGGAGTCGGTACCTCGCAAGCTAATGCAAAGCCATAAAACATAGCGGGGATTAGGTAAGATTGCATCCGACGTACGTTAACTCAGTTTCTACTTTCAACCAGGCAAAACTCAATGATTTTAGTGAATTTCAGAGTGTTCAAAGTAAAAGGGCAGCATATGCAATCTCCACCACCTCCAGAATAAAAAAGTTCATTGTTGTGAACCCAAACAACTGAGATTCTCGCAGTTCCCCATGTGCATGGCTGCTGTCCAAGATTTTTACTGAGGCAGTTCCAGCTGCCATTTTTAGGAAGCCAAAAATGCTCTTTTGGTACAGGGTGGCTTTAGTAAAATAAGCAGTACCTCAGGCTCCAAATGCACACTTAAACTTTTTAGACTATGTGCTTACAGTGGGACTGAGACATTTTTATCAGAATTAGCTTTTTACACAGTGTGAAGCGTATCCAAACTTACTAAACTACGAAGTGGTCCATTTCTTATTTCATATTAAAAGTCATTATGTCAGAAATACGTGACTATTAAGCAGAGTGTGGTGGCGAGCGTATCGTCAGTACTGGACACACACCTTGCTCTTCAGCAAAAAGCAGAGCAAACGCGCTCCCTTTCCGGCTACTAAAGCCCGAGACTCCTTGAGGAGCCACTTCAGTGGGGTTTTGCCCAAATGAGGATGGATGCATCAATCTCATAGTTTTTATAGCATAATAGAAAACCAGTTATATTCGCCTGTTTGCAGAGCTGAGACGAGGAGCCCGAGTAGAGTTTCTCTTCAGACTGTTATAAAGGTAAATACTGTCTTGTAAAACGCGAGGCAGTAAAAACTGCGTCCTGCAATAGCTCTGCGGAGCCCTAAAATGTCTAAGTTGGCCTGTTACAACTTCCAGGTCCGTGCAGTAGGCAAATCTGGTTTACGGTTTTTAAGTAACATTTTAATCTTCATTTTCTTATTGTATTACAGACTATGGACAAAATGATGCAAATCCATTTAATGAAATGTCATATACTCAGCATGTCTAGTGTTTGATTTACAGCACAAGGCCGTAGAAGCTCTAATGATTGAGATTTCTTGCTATTTAAAAGATTTTTAACTGATTGAAAATGAATGGCTGTACAAGCATTTGTCAGGCTATAAATGTTCACAAAATATGCCAGTGCTCTCCAGGTGATTTGTAGTAATTTTGTACCGACCGCCTCTTGTTTCTGTTTTTCTTAGGGTGTGGTTTTAATCTGATAATTTCTCTTCCCAAAAGCAGGAACAAGAGACAAGCTACACTATTCTGAGAGCCAAAGGCACCAACGTTACCATCAGCGGCCTCAAACCTGATACCACTTATGTCTTCCAAATTCGAGCCCGAACTGCAGCTGGATACGGGACGAACAGCCGCAAGTTTGAATTTGAAACCAGCCCGGATTGTATGTATTTGTTCAAGTGGTTTAAACTGACATCCTGCCCAGTTTCTGACTGATTTGAATGACTGTTTTCACTCCCTTTCCAGTTTAGTAAATGCGACTCATAACTATTTATGGCGTGTCTTTCAGGGTAGCGTTACTATATAACTTTATGTTTTATCATTAAACTGGAAACATGCTATAAAGAGTCTACCATGAATATCACAGATGGCGTTTCCTTCCGTTCCCTACCCGCCCTCTGCCTTGTGCCAGAATCGATACCTGCCGAGAGAGGAGGTTTGGTAGAAAACTGGATTCACAGCCTCGTGCTGTTCCAAATTTTTGCCCTCAACCCTATGGACTATAAACCCCTGCTCCAAGAGAATTGATGTTATATTGGTCCATTGCTCCTGTGGGTCAGCGTGTAATTCTCCACGTTGCTGCGGAGCGTAGCTGATGTCTCCTGCGTAGCCTTGAGATGAAACTAATATTCAGAGGCGGGCAAGGATGGTTGTTCAGTTGAGTAGCTGGTCAGGAGGTTTGGCTCCCTTCTCCTCTCTGTTTCTGGGTAGCCTTGGGGAAGTTACTTACTGGTCTGACACTTTTCTCTACTGCCTGGGTAATAACATTATTTAACTGATGACCTTATTGATGTTCTTCGCAAGTTCTGTGTCAGAAAGACTCTTAAGAGAGCTCATCATTTTAAATGTTACTTTCTCATCACTCGGTCCTATATGGTAAATCAGACCTTTTACGTGCTAGAAGCTGAAAGTGGCTTAATGCATCAAAAAGTCGGCTTTTGTTTAGGTACCCAGTTAGCGATGTAGACTAATGCTGCATAATCTAAGACTGTTTGCTTTTTGAAAGGTAGGACTTTCACAGAAGACTCATATCTGCTGTTCAGAGTTATAACACAACTAAGGGCTATAATTCTGATACACTCTCCTGGGGCTTATTCATGTACTCATGATAAGGCTTGAGAACCCATAGTGTAAGAAGTGCTCTGCTAAAAGCAGCAAAGTTTTAACCAAGAGTAGTAGTATAAGCCAAATGGTCTTGTGCTTGGCATCCATGTATTTTTGAGATATGTATTTCATCCCCACTTATTCCTCCTCCACCTCAGCTCTTATTCTGAAAACAAATAAGCTTCTTTTTTTTAAAAAAAAAAAAGCTACAAATTGCTGTTACGGTGACATGTAGCTTTGGCATACCGGATGAAACTGGAACTGAAGATAGGACAGACAAGTACAGCAAGGAGAAAAAAAAAATCAGTTGCAGTGATAACAAATTTCATCATTTAGAAGTTAATGAGTTTTCTCTGCAAAGTAATATTAAAAATAATAACATAGCTGACAAAAAACTTGGAAGGTGACAGGAGACAGTAGCGCACATCTCAATAATCAGCGTACAACTTACACAGACGCCAAATCACATAATTTGATTCTTATTGCCAAGTTATCATAACTACGCAAGGACAGTTATAGATCTGTAATAGGCACAGGCTTCTTCCCAAGGGGGATGGGGTGACTTCAAGCAGTGATGTAGGCAAACTGTCCAATTCGTGGGGAGCAGAGGGCTAGCTTTCCGCTCAGTTTGGACAACTAACTAGAAGCATAGTGCTGAGGAGCCTAATTCTGCTGTGCTTAGTGGAGTTCGATAGGCGTCTGCTGAGGATGGTTCATCGTATCCAAAGGCGTCCTGTCATTGTATAGCAGTCTAGCGCGCTGAAGGTCCGTGCTTAGGGACCGCAGGGAAGCATCCAACATAAGGCAGAAAATAGCTCTTCTTTTTCCTATAGGCATTGACTAACTATGGATAGTCCTTCTAACTGCTTCTGTGTGCCCTGGCTTTTCCCAACCTTCACGGAGATACTGTCAAGCTTAACTGGGAAACTTAATTCATTAAAGCACTTTGCATCACATGGAAGTGAGAGTAAGGGTGGTGATTATTGACTGGCTGGGATTTCTTGCCAAGGAAAAATTCCTTACTGGCCATGACAAAATATGTGTATGTCGTGGTATGTATGTTTGTATTTACATGTATGTTTATATATAAGTATCAGTTTATCAGCAGTTACTTAAAATCAGCAAGAGTAAAAATCAGCAGTAGCAGAAATAACTTTGGTAAATTGTGAAAGATGGCCAGAGTCTTTTGTTTTCTTCCCTTGTATTTATTTGTCTGATGAAAAATTACTTAGGAGATTAAATATTTGGCAGGAGATCAAAAACTATATAGTGATGACTTAATCTGTCTGCTCCCTATGTGAGTGCCAGTTGTGATGTAATCAGTGTTTTGTGTCGGGGGGGTTATTTATATATTTTTTTGTGTTAACTTTCCAGCATTCTCCATTTCCAGTGAGAACAGCCAGGTTGTAATGATTGCCATTTCAGCGGCGGTTGCCATTATTCTCCTCACAGTTGTGGTGTACGTCCTGATTGGGAGGTTAGTTTTTCGTCTGGTTTGCACGTTTACTCCCGCTTCCATTTCCCTGAGGGGCCTTGATGAGCACGGCAAATTAGGTGTCGCTGGGCGGTAGCGTGGCTGGTTTGCACTTTCTCCTTTGTCTGCTGCCCAGGAGCTCCGAATACTGCTTCGTGCTCGGTAATGAGCCCACTAACGTTAGCAGCCCCAATCATGAAGCAGTTGTTAAAAAATGCTATAAACACATTCTTAGGCAATTGTAAAATTAAACTGTAGGGGTCAAAAATCAACAAATCCTCTCATTAGCCAATTTCCTCAAATTCCCTGAGAACATAACATGCCTCTATAGGGCACAGAGAATGTAAATATCATTAAACTTTCAAACAGGCATTTAATTGTGGGAGGGAAAACATTTTACTCTGTTTCCACCTGCAGTTAACATATAAAATTCTTTATATTAATTTTTTTCTCTGTTTCTTATAGATTCTGTGGATACAAGAAGTCTAAACATGGCACTGATGAGAAAAGACTACATTTTGGGAATGGTCATTGTAAGTTACTGAAGCCATTTAATGCTTCCAGATATGTTGAATTCATCCCCTAGATAATTGGTATTTTTCAATTTTTAAAAAAAACTCATCATACCTCACTTAAACCAAGGTGAAATTGGGAAGAGAATTATCGCTTCTCTTGTGGGTAAGGAGATTTTCCCCAAACAATTATTCTTTGTTTCAAATTCTTTCATCTGTGTTCAGGTTAGTAATGAGCAAAACATCGCTGTCTTATGTTCAAACAATGCATGTGGTTAGTAATATGATATTGATTCTGCTGTGCATTACTGAAATGCAGAGTTTAACTTCAACTTCCTCATTTTCTGCTGTATAAAGTCTAAGAAATGACTTTTTTTTCCCCAAAGCAAAATATAGAATCAATGAAACCTGTCTTGATGACTGCTGAAGGGACTGTGAAAATTGCTTGCTTGACAAAGTTGACCCACTAATAATTTAGCCTGGAATTATCTAAGCATAGGCTGAAAAGTGATTTGGAGTAGTTTCTTAAATTAAGAATAACTACTAAACAAGTGTCTCAGAAATTAATGGGATTTTTTTAATCCAGCTCTGCTTACAAAAATGTTTTGTTCAAGTCCTCATTCCTCATTTGCAAGAATGAATATGTCTATGCTTTCTTTGGGTCTCATCCAGGACTAAGAGAGCCCCTTCTATTGGCCCTAGAGCCCTTCTAGTGGTGAGGCACTGGAACAGGTTGCCCAGAGAGGTTGTGGATGCCCCCTCCCTGGAAGTGTTCAAGGCCAGGTTGGATGGGGCTTTGGGCAACGTGGTCTAGTGGAGGGTGTCCCTGTCCATGGCAGGGGGGTTGGAACTAGATGAGCTTTGAGGTCCCTTCCAACCCAAACCATTCTATCATTCTATGATTCTGTTCTATGATTCTATGACTTGTTTTTGTATCACAAAAATTGTATATACTTAAGGATGTGAGATTTAGCTCACCCTAAGGAATCTAGGCTACTTTTGAATCGTGTTCAAAGGCCAGACCCGAAGCCTATGTATTTCTGATGTTTGTGTACCTATTTTTAGTAAGGCTAGATGGGACTTTATTCATGGCTACTCTGGGTTGTCTGGCTGTTCCCTGTGCAAGGAACAGCACGGAGCAAGACTCATCCAGGAGATGCTCAGGGGAAGAAGTGTTGATTTTCTGAGCCCAGGCACAGGTCCTGGCTGCCAGGAAGAAGTCGCTCGCTATGGCCCGTGGCTGGACGGGGTGTCGTCCTGCAGCGTTTCAGCTCCTCTGTGATCCTCATTCCTCTCTGCAATGTGCGTAACCCTGCAGCACTTTTCCACAGCAGAGGAGCTGTGGATTGTGAAGACTAGATGATAGTCAAAGCTCCATCCATACCCTCTTTAAAACAGAAATAAATTCATTTTGGAGCAGGAGAAGCTGAGGGGAGAGGAAGGTAATAGTTTAACGTTCCTGATCAGGAGTAGGGGAGGGTTCTTGGTTTTTTTATCACTGCATTTTGGAGTTTTTTCATCCTTAAAGGGCAAAGATAATGCCCTTCATAAACACCAAGACTGGAAATTCCTTTTTTTCCCCCCACACAGAATTCTTGGTGTCTAATGAGCATGCTTTTAATAAGCGGTAGTTTGTCTTTTAAACAGTTTCAGTTCCATATAAACATCCTGCTACACCATGTAAACCATCTCGAACAATATATTTCTATAGCTCAGCATGTTGTAAGGTTAAGGTATGTGGGGTTTTTGCACACAACAGTGGCATTGTACCACCTGCAAGAAAAGAGCTGTTGCTACCATTATCAGATGCCTCCCCACCAAATAGAATTGAATTAACATTTTAATGAGGGATTTACCTGCAGTAGTTGGAAATTAGAACTGCTTCCTAATCCCCATGACAATGGAGGAACGGTTCTCTGGCTGTTCATATTATTATTAAGTTTGGAGCCCCTCCTTGTCTCCAGAGAGCCGTGAGCATGCATATCCACAACACGTGTGCTCCTTCCCCTGCGCTGTCAGGGGATACGCAAGCTGGAACAGTGGGTTTGCTTCGTGCAGCCCAACAACTGCTAACCAACTAGTCTCAAAAAAAAAAAAAAAAAAGAAAAAATCTATACGGTTACATGTGGCCCATAGAATTAATGCTTCATCATCCAAATTTAATGAGGTTATAAAATAAAAGCAGCCAGTAAAAAAAGTGTCACAGACAAATAACAGGTCATAGTTTGCTCTTCGTACTCCCACACAATGGAAAGTTGCAATCGCTATTCTTAAACATGTCAGTGCTGTTAAATTCCTGTGGATTAAATTGCTTTTAATTTGGCTTTAGATATTTATGTACTGTTTTCTGAGTAGTGCCATGCTGATTCACTGTGTAGTGAGAACAGAGACGATCGTGGACCTGGTATTTCTGTTAGAAATTCTTGAAAATTATTTCTTGATTTTGCAGATATTTATCTGTTAGGACTTGTATGTATGTATGTATGTGTGTGGCTGTTGAAACTTTATTCTACTAAATTACAGTTTTTCTCAAAGAATAAGAAAATTGCTGCTATGAACTAAAAAAGGGTAAAGTGACTTCCATGGCTGTCGTAAACTTTCAGCATCCTAAATACAGCAGCTGGTTTATTTCAGACAGTTTATTCTGAATTACTTTAAAAAAGGCTCCAGCCATGAACTGTTCCCTGCAGCCTTATTACAAATCCTATAATATTACTTCAAAGGAGCAAAAATGTTTCACCTCCTCAGATCCTCTCCTTTTGCCTTCTTTGGCTAGGCCCTTTTTATTTTTTTGCTACCCTTAGGGCAATTCATGCTGTTAAAATGAAAATGTAAATTATTATGTTTGCACAGAATGAGCTGTAAAGTAGTACAGCTTAACACATGTGCATGTGTTTATTATCTGTTTTTCATGACAGAACCCAGTTACTATACAGGCTGCCCTTAATTATTGGTGTGAAGGGATTATTCTCCTTGCAGTCACCATCACCTGATCTTGGGAACCTCTGGGGTCAGCATTAAAAATCTGCAGCCAAAAACCCCACAGCGCAGAAGCTTTTAATTGTTGTTATTTTTATTGGGGGTATGAGGGAGCCTGTAATGTACATTCAGCATGGGCGGAAAGGAGCATTTACAAGATTTTTAACCAACAGCAATATACAGCCAATTACTTTTTGTTTTACTTGCAAGTAATTCTGTAATCATCAGGCTCTTGAAGGAAATACAGTTGGCATTTAATGCCGCGCACACGCAGCCCTTGTGTTAAGAGCATGGCTCTTAGTTTGCATTGTTTTCGAGGCAATTAGCTTGAGAATTCAGTTTTATCATTTCTTTGTCAATTCTGAGGCCAATAAATCTCCATAAAATTGATTTTTTTTTTTTTACCTACACTTGGGATTGTTTGACAAAACAATAGTGTGCTCTAACTAATGTTCCAAAGGCATTTTTTCCCCATCTGCATAACCCCAGCAAAAAAGGTTTAACTGTTCTAGCAGTCAACAGATTGATGTGGTAGAATAATGCCAAGCTGGAAAGGGTATTCCTGAGTGGGTTGAGGCCGTGTTTGTAGGAAGAGTTAGTATCTTTTACAAGACCAACTGGTACAGCTGGGAATAGCTAGAATACATGTCCAGGAATGCAGGTTCTGTGTCAGGAGCAGAAAACTTCAAGCTGGATGTGACAGTTATTTCACTTTTTGTTAACAAAACGTGTTTGTGTTCTAAACTGCATACAGAGGCAGGTCCACAAGGTACCGGGTACAAGCACCAGCAGGGCCTTGAGCCAGGGAGGGGGAATGAGACTATGCTTTGCCTTCAGCACCTTTGCTGGAGAGAAAGATTGGGAATGATAGTATGTTCCCCCCACCCCCAGTCCTGCCGGAGGAGGAGATGTGGAGAGCTTGAAACTGCCCTTAAAATCATTCAGTCATTTGAACTAGCTCTTGCCCTGGGCAGACAGAACAGTCCCCGGCCAGGAAACTGTAGAGGGGGACAAAATAACAACATGGATGTTGGGGTAACTCAACGCTAGAACCAGACTTTAGCATTAAGAATAACTGGTTGCCATCCTTGTATGAACTAATGGAGGGACTGAGAGAGAGGTGCAGTTGTTCATGTATAATTTTCTTTTCTTATGCATCTTGGAGGGCTTGGAAATGAAAAGCTTGAGTTAATGTGCTCTCCTTAATATATGCTTAAGAACTTTTCAAGGTTGACTGTAGCATCACACATTTGGTTCCTTGCCTCTTTGTTGTTACCTGGCAAGGGACAGTGGGATCAAGTGCACCCTCAGCAAGTTTGCTGACAACACCAAGCTGTGTGGTGTGGTCGACACACTGGAGGGAAGGGATGCCATCCAGAGGGACCTTGACAGGCTTGAGAGGTGGGCCTGTGAGAACCTCATGAAGTTCAACAAGGCCAAGTGCAAGGTCCTACACGTGGGTTGGGGCAATCCCAAGCACAACTACAGGCTGGGCAGAGAATGGATTGAGAGCAGCCCTGAGGAGAAGGACTTGGGGGTGTTGGTGGACGGGAAGCTCAACATGAGCCGGCAGTGTGCACTTGCAGCCCAGAAAGCCAACTGTATTGTGGGCTGCATCAAAAGAAGTGTGACCAGCAGATTGAGAGAGGTGATTCTCCCCCTCTACTCCGCTCTTGTGAGACCCCACCTGGAGTACTGCATCCAGCTCTGGGGTGCCCAGTAGAAACAGACATCAACCTGTTGGAGTGAGTCCAGAGCAGGGCCATGAAGATGATCAGAGGGCTGGAGCACCTGTTCTGTGAAGACAGGCTGAGAGAGTTTGGGGTTGTTCAGCCTGGAGAAGAGAAGGCTCCAGGGAGATCTAATTGCGGCTTTCCAGTACCTGAAGGGGCCTACAGGAAAGCTGGAGAGGGACTGTTTATCAGGGAGTGCAGTGACAGGACAAGGGGTAATGGGTTTAAGCTGAAGGAGGGTCGATTTAGATTAGATGTTAGAAAGAAATTCTTTACCGTGAGGGTGGTGAGGCACTGGAACAGGTTGCCCAGAGAGGTTGTGGATGCCCCCTCCCTGGAAGTGTTCAGGGCCAGGTTGGATGGGGCTTTGGGCAACGTGGTCTAGTGGAGGGTGTCCCTGCCCATGGCAGGGGGGTTGGAACTAGATGGTCTTTGTGAGGTCCCTTCTAACCCAAATTATTCCATGATTCTATAATATGAATATAAGGCATAACAGAGCAAGCTGGGAGGGGCAGATAGTATTTTAATATTTGAAAAGCAGTTAAATATGGCGAGTGCAGATATATTTAAAATCATTTTTCAGACATGTGCAAAAACTACATTTGTGTCTCTGCTTTCACTCTATGTTAAGAATCCCGGAGACCCATCAAAAGCAGTTTGATTTGAAGAAGTAGTATACCTTTTTCTTCTATTGATTTGATTTCTGTTGTCTCATGGGCTTTCTTTAGAAGGATTAATTAAGTCTAAGTAACGTTTTCTCTCTGAATTTGTTTTTACACAGTAAAGCTCCCAGGCCTGAGAACTTACGTAGATCCGCATACGTATGAGGATCCCAATCAAGCTGTGCATGAATTTGCCAAGGAACTAGATGCTTCTAACATATCCATTGATAAAGTAGTTGGAGCAGGTAATGACCATCAGATATATTGGTAGCTTTTTGCTGTACATACTGTTTTACATCTTTGGGTTTATACTTGTGACTGGAAAGAAAATGTTCTAAAGTCTTCAAATTAGTAGGTCATATTTACAGCTGACTTTGGTGCATATGAAAAGTTAAGGACACACAGTGCTATTTTTTTCCCCAAAGAAAGCAGATAGCAAGACAGTTTTTCAAAGGACAACCATCAGCCCGCACTTGGACGCAGCACTATTAGGAGTGAAAATAGAGTTCAACCTCGCTTCTATGTTTCTTTAAAATCTGTCAGCATAGAAAATACTATCAACTGTGAAGAAGTTTTCTCTTTTTCCTTTAAAAGGACTCTCGACTATTACACCTTGAGTGAAACCACAAACTCATTTCATACTAGTCACCACGCATCCATCAGGCTGCAATGACCTTTGGTCATCGGATTGATTTTGGTCACTGCTTTGGATTTGAATTATCGATTTAGGAGGAGAGGGTTGTCTGTCTGATAACTGATTGTCTGAGCCATACAGACACCATAGATTGTTGGGTTTACAGAAAACAAACTGTCGAAATGAACAGATTTTGTAGCAGAGGAGTCAGATTACAGAAAATCTTGCCACACTGAATTGTCCGTGTTGCAATGCAGCGTGTAGTCCCTGGCTCCTTGAAGTGAAGTGGCGGATTGTCTCGTTGAGTCAGAGGATCAGAGGGTTAGCTTCCCTGCTAAATTAAAGCATTTGTGAGAAGCACTATTGATTTTTAATCCATTGAAAATTACTGATTCTTTTATTATTGATTTTTTGGTTCTGTCTAAATTTACTCTTTGAATTGAAATCACGAGATGTGAGAGAGACAGACTCCTAGTGCACAGCAAAAGTTTTTCATTTGGACAAAAACGTAGAACCAAGCTGCTGTACTCAGTGCATCTCCTGAACCATCCGGTAAAAAGAAACAGTATTCATCCTCTCTTACTGCAGCTACTCAACTGCTTGTATGAACTTAGGTAATCTTCTGCAAAGGTATAATTTTTGATCCTTGCTGGTTTTAATTTTGCCCCACAAGAGTGCACTGTTCTCCATCATCGTCAGTAAAGGCAGCAAAGCTCTGCTTGTTGTACATTATAGAGAATTAATATGGGGATAGGGAAGGGGGTCACTGAAAAGCGAAGTCCAAGATCAGTATGTTTCCTTATAAGACTTTCAGGAGCCTTTGTTCAAAAATGTAAGCTTTCTAAACTTAGGCTTTATGAAGTATATGAATCTAGAAAACAAATTCATAAGAATCAGTGATATGTCATAGTTTATAGCTCGTTGTTTTGACCTATTTTTAATCAGAATGCACATGAGAATGAGAGGTAAACCAAAATTTGCCAAATATGGCCTCTGAAGGTGGAGGAAAAGTTTTCTGAGAGGCTTCAAAAAAGGGATATGTCCTAAAAGAGTCAGGTGGTTTAAAAATAAGTCCCTTTTGCTCCACTGCAATGAAACTGCAGGGTCCTGCAGGTCCTCTACATTGAAGCTTGGAATCGAGATACAATAAAGCCATTTGTCGGAGACCATGACTCAGATTCATGTAGCCTAAAGTACATATGGCATTACAGTTAGCATTTCCTATTAGCAGTTGCTGGAGATGCCGACAGGAAGAGCCAGACAGGGAAGAACAGATGAAAATCAGGCTCTAGAGGGCTGGGAGCTTCTAAAATGCATTCGTAGCATCACTTTACACTGCCGTCACGTTCAGCACCTGGTAGCTTATGCATTGAGAGTGAGTGCCTCCGAGGCTGCTTCTGCAAGAACACTTCTTTCCTCCTCAAAAGCCAAAAGGCATTTCCTGTCTTCTTCTTGAGTCAATGACTTATTTGAGTGAATGACTTGGTCTTTTCCTGCCCTTCTCCTTTACAAATGCAAGTGTGAATGAAATTATAAAAAGACAGTGATGTGAGAAGAAGGGATTCATTTAACTGCATTGAAGTGTGACGTAAGTAATGAGACCTTCAAGTCAGGCAAGTAATCTTGATATTCTGAGGTAGTTTTCCAAGTAGTTTTTCACAGCTTTAGCCAGAAGTCTCTGAGAATAGAGGGCAGCTTACATAGCTTTGAAAACATACTCAAATGCAATAAGGAAATATTCTTGTCCAGAAGAACCTCAAGAAAAACACAAGGGATTTTATTGGGAGGCTAGGCATACGAAAATTGAGGTCAGGAGCCACTTTTTCAGATTTTTCTTTACAGTAATTCTTTCTTTTAAAACAACTAATTTGTTTTTACGGATCCAGTTCAGCAAACCACTTAAGAAGTCTGAGTCCAATTGAATAGCAAGGGAATGCTACAGAAGGTCCTTTCTTGATTTGGGATAGATTAAGCATGTGCTTTGCTGAACATGAAAGCAAGCATTTGCTTGTCTTTCAAAGTCTAAACATACTTGCAGCATAAAATTTTGTTGATCAAAGTATTTCTAAAATTTAGGGGCTACCTGTCTGTGAACGTACTGTGAAGGTTTGCAGCGTCTCAGTGAGGGCTCGTAGACTGTTGCTGAGGTTCACAAGGTTTATGAAATACTCAACTTAGCTGCCTCTCCAGCTCCGAGGGAGCAGTACAATCATGATTTAAAACACAGCAAAGTTAAGGCAGTAGCCAATTTCACAGAGTCATCTTTTACTTGTCCCCTGGGTCTAAATGTACAGCAAATGCCATTCACTGGTGCACTAAGTACCCTATTTAAAAAGAAATTAAGATCTCCTGAAGAGAGATCTTTATATCATGAATAGCCCTCCTCATAATATCTATTTGCTTGCCATATATAAATAACCATATCAGTCTGCAGGGCAGGTTCTACAATGTTTATGTGTGTAGCATAATTAAAAATAAACATTTCAGAAAGGCTTTACATGAAAAGCCATCAATCTCATCTCTTAAAATCAATGCCAGGTTTTCCGCCTTCCAACTGGAACACAAGCCCTTATTCCTCCTAAACAGTATCTGATGAGATCCAGTCCATTTCTTTCTGGGACCACATAATAATGATTTGCAGGAAAAAGTTGTAGTGTAACTGCATGTCACTATGGGTTTTGACCGGATAGACATATGTAGCGTCCTTACAGCCCTGTGTATGAAAGAGCCAAAGGTTAACATAGTTGGGCTGCCCAGTGAGCTTTTTCCAGCGAAATCGTTTTCCAAGAAAGTAAACCCATTTTATATTCACAGACAAAAGTAAGCTCCGTTGCTGTGAAGGGTCCAACTTTTAGTCTCGTGCAGCATCCACTGGCATCGAGGCACTTGTGGAATCTGATTAATCACCCAAGTTCTAAATTGTGCAGCCTTGGCTAAATGGGACTGTGTTGATGGACATTAGCCATAACTTTTTCCTTCCCAAAAATTCAAACAGATATCAGATATATGATTCTGGTCCAGAAATGAAGGATTGATTGCTGGACTGCTTGCTGAAATCATAGCTATAGTCTCTGTTGACAGTAACTGAACAATAGTTTTGAGAGGTTATCTTGTTACAGCTTTTTGGACCGTTAAAATGTAGAGAAAAGCAAACACGAAGCTGGACATTACAAGATTTATTTCAAGCACTTCTTTCCCTTCCTTCTGTTTTCAAGATGTGCTCTGGTCTTCCTCTTTGTGGTGTTCTGACAGTATCGAGCTGGGCTTGGTATTTGAACCGAAGCAGTGTTTGTTCTTGGTAAAGTGTACTAGTCATTTTGGCTTGCAGAGGTTGAATATTTTTAATTAAGTCTGAACAGAACTCAACATCCATTAGTTACTAGTAATAGGTTTTACAATTAATTTTCTGAGCTGCTGCCTGTCTTGACAGCCGGAAATATAAATAATGTTAGAAATAATGGATCTAATGTAAGTGCTATTTTAGTAGTATATATGTATATAAAGATGTACCCTATTTTTCTTTTTTTTTTTTTTTTTTTGTTATTACATTAATAGCACAGTACCATACCTACAGGATGAAGTAGCTGAGCAGTTGGTGATAAGATATGGTGACATTCGCTGCTGTGTTGTTGACTCAAATCTAGCCTGGGTTAGCAACAGAAAAAGGTCATTGTCCTATGACATATTTGTTCAGGGTTTGGGTTTTTTTTTGTTTTGGGTTTTGTGGTTTTTTTGTTAAATTGGCTGTCTAACAGGGAAACCTTAGAAAATAAAGCTGAAAAGTGACCTCAAGAGGTCATTAAGTCCATACCCTTGCCCAAAACAGAACTTGTTAGGTACCAATACTTGACAGATGCTTATTCTTTACCATCTCCAAGATCAAAGAGTTTATAGCCTCCTTAAAAAAATCTTTTGTACTGTCCAAGTGTCCTTACTGTTAGAATTGTTTTGCTGATCTAACGGACCTTTATTGTGCTTTGTGACTATTATTTGGTTTGCCTTTTGTCTATAGAAAAAGGAGTTGGTGTCCATCTTATTTATAACCATAATTTTGATAAGTCAAAACTATTGTCCTGTCTCTTTCTACTCATTCCTTGTTGTGTGTAAATAACATGAATTCCTTGAGCTTTGAACATGAACACCCTGACTTTTAAGATTCTGGTCATCGTTATCACTCCCTTTATCATTCCTGAATTGCAGTGCCACAAATGGAACATGGACTCTAATGCCAGCCATACTGGTGGCAAGGTGATGAAAGAATACATTCAATTTACAGATAAATGGGCTGAATGTAACATCTAAAATGTATCCCATTTGGTATCACGTCTGAAGTCAATGGTGAAGGGCTGTCACTCTATCATACATTTGTGAGCATTAAATCTATGAAGAGCAACATGATTTAAATTTGCCGATTAAAAATATCTTATTTCTGCAGGGTTTGGTCATTTTTAGTTTTCATGGATGTTGCTTAATGTAAACAATCAGCTACAAATGTAAAGAAAGAATCATTGTGGGCAAATGAGCTCCAAGAGCCTTTGCTCTTTAAAGGCATAGTAATGCTATTGCATTTAGGATTATTACACATTAAGTTGGGAAAAGCTCATGTGTAAGCAGCATAATCACCCTTTCCATGATGTTTCACTCACGGATAAAACAAAAAATTCCCAGTTTGCATAAAAATGGTCCCAGCTAGATTTAGATTTATAGGGTTTGTTTGTTTCCAAGTCAAACTTCCTATACAGGCCAACAACACCTTCCAGTTTCTTGAAAGAAAAAAAAAAAAAAAAAAACCACAACAAAACAAAACACCTGTCTTTTCTTCCCTGTTCAGTAAAGTGTTTTCCTTGTCTTTAAATATGAATAATCACGTAGGGCAATTCTTGCCATCATATTTCTCGCATATTTTATCTAGTCTGTTTTTATTGTATTTTCATTATTTTAATTAAAATAAGGAGACAAAAAGTTGCTACTGTAATTTTAACCGGGATGTTTTGATGTGCAGTTTATTAAATCATATGAAATCTAAGATGGAGGGTTGGATAATTGGGAATCAAAAGTCAAATGTTTTTTTAAGATACTGAAACTTCCTTATATGCTCTATGTAATCATTAGTTAAATACAGAAATTTTCAAGTGATATGTTTTCTTCCAGCAATTTGTCAACATATTTAACACTTGCTCATTTGAACGCTAAGATAATTTTCCCTGTGTACTCTTCCTGGATGTTACATAGCAAAGGATAAGCCAGGTTTTCTAAAAGCAAACGTGCAGCGATATCTGCCATTTTCTATTTAGGGATCTCACGCTGTGTACAGTGGGCACAATATTCATGGTGGACTGTCAGGTTCTGTAGTCTCATAGTGACAGTATATATTTGCATGATTAAAGCCATCTGAATAGTGATAGAACAAAGATAATCTGTGCGGATTTCTCTTTTCTTTGCAGCTGTGTAGATAAATTCTTTTGTTATGATGTATCTTGCTACATTAATTGAAATAAGTAAAATGATTGGGAACGTGGTAGAAATGAAGAGTATAATGTTCACAAGGGTGCTTGACTATTCTGATACTTCTGCATTAATCAGTTAGCCCTCCTACTATTGTCTCAAAGTGCATCAACTGAAACAAAAAGGGAATTTTCTGGTGACATTTATGCATTCCTGTGCTCTGCAGTCATCTGGAGATGCAGTGTAAATAAGTGACATTGTACAGTTTGACAGCTGGAGAACCCAAGCATGGAAATGTTAAGTAGTTGTCTGAATGCCTCCTTTGGAGCTCCGGTCTGTGGCCCTCCGGTAAACATCACGCTTCAGGGACGCTTCCTGAACGCTACGTCTTCTTTCTTAAATCCCCATGAAATAACTACATTTCATCTTTTGTCACTTTTCCACTTTTTTAGGGGAATTTGGAGAAGTGTGCAGTGGGCGCCTAAAGCTGCCTTCTAAAAAGGAAATTTCAGTGGCTATCAAAACCCTGAAAGTTGGCTATACAGAAAAACAGCGGAGGGACTTCCTGGGAGAAGCAAGCATCATGGGACAGTTTGACCACCCTAATATCATTCGACTAGAGGGAGTCGTCACTAAAAGTAAGATATGACATGGGCATCTGTTTTGCATGGGAAGCGTAGCTGGAGGTCCCTTCCACCCTAAGTTATTTTGTGATTCTCTGATCTTTTAAGGAAGAGCAAAAGCAAATAAAAAACTCAATCATCCACGTTTATGTTCTGCAGACCCCTCCAGAAATGTTTATGTTATAACCACGTTAATATGTACCAAATATCCTTCAAAAGGTATAACAGCGGAAACACATAGCTTGACTTTTGCAGTGTATGTTGTATTTCCTCAAAAACAAGAGGAAAAATTACCCATGCCCGAGCACCAGCTAAACCCACGCTGATGGATCCAGTGGAGAGCGGTGTCGGAGGCAATTGCCCGCAGGGCAGCTGCAGGACCTTCACCGTCTTGCTGCTCTCCGGCTGCCGAGAACTTAAAAGCAGTACCCAGGGTTAATGAGATGGGAAAATAATGGGAAATAAAAATTATCTGCTTGAAAAAATAGAACATGGAGAAAAAGGGGCATTTCTGAAGAACAGTGCAGCACTGGAATAATCCGGCAGGTTAAATGAACTCCAGAGCTACAAATTGCTACAGAGTGGCCAAGAGGCTCTTGCTGATAATCTGTTAGGAGTCATGGAGTCTGCTGTCCTAAGGTTTCCTAATTGCACTGAAGCACTATGTTCTGCTTTCAACTAAATCATTACGTTTTCTCATTAGCACAAATTAATGAACAGCCTACCTGGCTATGGCAACTGATACTGGTGTATTAAAAAATAATTCCAAACTTTTTCTTACATGGTTTTCATGCAGGGAAAATATTCCATGTGATAATCAGCATGTACTAGTATGAGGCATTTTAAAGATCCTGATCCTCTAGAATTTATACCTCTTTGTAAAAAAATTTCAAAAAAAAAAAAATCTTGGGGCTTTAAACTGTCAGTAGTAAAATTGATTTTATTTCTTTGATAATATTTATATTTTTATTAATAGACATTTTCTAAATCTGCCTTTGGATGTTTTTGCTATGGGTTTGTTTTGGGTTTTTTAAAGCATGTTTTTGTCTATGTTTATGATAACAAATCACTTTCTCATTTTGAGACAAAAACATAACTGAAAACTCCATCCACACTCAGTACCTTCCTGGAAAAGTAACATATTTAAGAACCCTCTCCAGCTCCACTTTTGTTAAGATAAGAGCGTGTTGTAGCAGGCATTCCTGAATGGTGGTGTCGGTCTTGGAGCTCCTACCCAGCTTTCCCAAGGTCGCCACGGTTGCCTCCTCAAAGCCACTCGGATCCTGCGTGCTCTTCTCCTTTGAGAAGATTTGGTCAGAATGAGGGATTTGGTGCCTCATTTAGGCAAGTTCTGGCTCTCGTCACTTGTGCTGCTGATTGTCCTCTACCTTGAGGTGGAAAGACAGAAATAATAGTAGAGAAGAGAGGTTGCATGAAGTATGAAATCTGGCTTGTTGTGCGAGAGGTACATTCAGGGACTTTCTAAATTTCCATTGTAGCATAAGGTGACAAACTTAACAATCAAAGTCCTGCAGTAGTTATTAGGTGAGAGATTAATAAGATTTTATACAAGTTATTCCTAAAAAGAAATTCAGGAATGCTCTGAGATTTTTCAGGGGAGTGGAAAAAATGGGTAGGATGTTTCCTAGTTCATCCTAGAGGACTCTGCCAGCAAAGCAGCTCCTTGCCATTTCAGTGAACTGCTTGGAATGTGCTGAGGGCATCTCCAGATTAACTGGGTCGAAATCTACCAAAAACTTTGTTGTTAAGTAGATGGTTTTATTGGTTTTAAGGAATCTTGTTTTTAAAATTGCGTGACTCAAGGTTTCACATAGGCATGAAAGAATTCCATAGCTTACTGCAACAAATCATATGAAATAAAAAAACCCACAAGAATGTGTCTAAAAATAACTGGTGAAAGATATGTAAAACCCTGTATGTTATGAAGAGACATAATTACAGTAATAATGCTTTCTCTAGGTGGGACTCATGAAAGTCTATTTTCCTGATTTAAATAACAAAGAAATTATTCTTCAGCTTAGGTCTCACAATCCCATTAGGAAAGGACTGGCAGATCTGTCTGTGTAAACCCAAGTTATCTCCTGCTTTTCAATGACACACACTCTGTACAGTCAGAATAACATTTGCAGTCCCAAACTTACTTGAAATGCCAGCATCAGCCTGTGCACAGCTGAGCTCAAATCTATTTTGTCACATTTTGTATTACTGTGGCACTTGAGAAAATAATTTAATTGCTGTGCATGCAGGAATTTGTGCATTGCTTTTGAATGTGCGTTACTAATGCTGTCTGTGTTCTGTAGAAGCAACTATTAGTAAGTTTGCTACTCAGCTGTATTCACAGCAGACTGCTGTTTGTTGGGGAGGGGGAGTGCCAGCTGCCTATCACATTGAAGTAGGAGAGAGCAAGCTCTGAATATTCCCAGCTGAAGTCAATAAAAGCCTCAGGGATACAACACCCTCTCAGGATAGCTTGAATACAGGAATTGAAAAAACCGTTCTGCAACTATTTGTATCCAGTTTACTGGGTAAAATTATATGGCATAAATGCAAGTAAAGATAACAATTTATTTTCCTTAACATTCTGTAGGGTGATAGAAGGACAAGAAGATTGTAGGGTTTGGTTTGGGTTTGGTTTTTTTTTTTAAAAAAAAAAACAACAAAAATATACTGTAATAACAAATTAGCAAGTGTTCATATTTTTTTTTAATTATAGCTATTAAATCACACTCAAAAGCATTAGTTTATGTACAGTCAGTAGACAGCCTGCGGAGTATTTGCAGCATCACTCCCAGTACAGGTAGTGCATGATAAATGGGCAATACGACCTTTGCTTCTTTAACCAAATTATTTTTGACAAGTGGCCCTTAGTATGAAAAGCTAGATCCTTGCTAAACAAATCTGAAGCAACTGCTAATAGCAGCAATTGTCGCCATCCCGGCAACAGGACCGTTTGGGGTGAGAAGCTCTCGAGCTGGGGTGGCGATGGTTTGCCAGTGGGACAACCCACTGGCAGCGGCGAGGAGGAGCACCCACCAGATAAGAGTCCAGCCCTTTGCTTCCCTGCAGAGTTGTTCCCCTGCTTCGCGTTGATTTCTGTTCTGCCTTTTCCCGCTGCACCGGTCTCCTGGGTGCGCTGTAGGCAGTAGTCTTAATAACCAGCACACATGTTCTGCTTAGTTTACTAATAGTTTACAGCAATTTGTAGCCTGTTTAGTATAATAAATTTCGGCAACACTGTTGACACAAGTTGTTATCGTGTATAAACGGCTGTGCTTTGATAAATGAATGCAGAATGTTCTTTTAAAAGTGCACGGTGTTGCTTCAGAGCATATGCTTCTTATTACGGACACGTTTCCAACTGAAGGAGAGTGAAACGCGGCACTCAGGGCTGTCTGAATATGGGGGAGCAAGGCAGGGAGATTCTCTCTTAATAGTTTGAAAGACGTAGCTTCTTACTCATTTCAGTCTTCTGATGTGTCATAAAATTGTCTGAGTTTATACAGAAACCAGGCAACTGTCTCCTGATTTTAAAGTACGTGGATTTATCATAGAAAGTTTCGGATAGCCCCATCGGTGCGCTGCACTCTACTTGAAAGTAAAGATCCACCAGCGTTTTCTGTGCGTTACCAGAAGTGCCTTTGGGTTAAAGTGTAAGTTAGGTACTTTTCCTTGCACTGCATATTCTTGCTAGCAAGAATAAGCAATCAACAGATTTTTAATTTTTTTTTTCTTTTGAGATTTTACATTGTTAGGCCTTTTATCTGTACCATATCCTATATAATTCAAGATTAACATTTTGGATAAAGAGTTTGTTCCTACCAGTTAATGGATGACAGAGTTGATTACCAGATAGTGTGAATCCCACAGTATAACACATCATTTGCACAGCTGGAAAAAGATATTTTAACCCATTAATCTATGAGAGAGGACAAAGGATTTACATCTCATTATATTAAACTCATTCTTTGAAATTAATATTTCCCTTCTAAGAATTTCTATTTGGTAGAAGTTGCATTTTCTGAAAAAAAAAAAAAGAAAAAAAAAGAAAAAAAAGGAGTTGTTACCATTTGCTTTGATTTTTAATGGCTTTTTTGCTTTTAATTATACTGGGTACCTCTTTCAAGCCTCATGCTGTTCCATTTTAAAAGCTGAAATATCACCATGCCAGCTACACAATATGCAGGCCTTTGTCATGCTTTTATGGTCAGATGCCTTCCTGTATTATATGTGAAATAATAATTCATCTCCTTAAATAACTTCATGCTCTTACCCACCTTTCTCTCTACCAGAAAGAGAAAATAAGCAAAGCTTTAGAAAATATTATGAAATAATAAAATCCGTATGACGGTAAAATATTAGCAGGGCAACGACCTTTGTCTGGAAGCTTCACCGTAATCACATTAATTTTTTGCGTTCATTTCTCTCCGACCTGTCAAGAGTTGCGTATAAAACCTCGCTTATGTTACAAAATCCCTTAGGGTAGAACCGAATGGTCTCACAAACTGATCTGAGTCTGCACGGAGAGGTTTTAAAAGTTACTAGAGGCTTCTCGAGGACACGGGGCTGTTCCCTTGGAGCGTGGGGGTGCCCGCAGCGCGGCGGTGCTGGGCGGGAGCGCGGGTTGGCGTGTGTTCTCCGTCGTGCTGCCGCAGGGGCAGGCTGGGCTGCCGGGAACGAGGGCTACCCCCCCAGCAGCGGAAGGCGGCCGTGTTACAGCCCTGCTTTTCTTTCCAAGGCCCTGTATTGCTCCTGTTGGGCATTTCCCCCTCTGCAATTTAAATGCATTGTAAATACCCTCCTGAGGGAGAAGTTTTTTGCTGTTGCCTCCACGTGTGCTGCTTAATCTCTCCCTTACCGTAGTATCCGAGGAACATTTTGATTATGCCCACGTGGTGTAGCATTGCTCCGCAGACCTGGGCACCTCTGGAGAGAAACCGCGGCTCCCTCAACAGCAAGTACCCAGTTCCCTTCCACAGGGAGCCTGGGGCCAAACACATGGCAGAATACACCTACTTCATTGCATAAATTCAACAGTTATATGATGGATTATATTCAACGGTGATGGATAAAACACTGTATACTGAAAATGCGGGGTGCTTCACTTTGTGTCTTGGGACTTGAGCTGCTAAAAATTCTATCAGTTTATGCTGAAACGACTGTATTTCTGGTTTTGTCAGTGAAATCACAATTGTATTGTGGGCAGAACTGATTTTGCCCGTGCATCTTTTGCTTTCTTTCTAAATGGGAAATTATCCTTGGGATTTGGAAGATTTGGGCACATTTCTGAAATACCTGTTTTTACTGATCGTTGTGCATTCGTTTTAAATGTCTGACCCCTGTAATATATTTGCAGGTAAACCAGTTATGATTGTTACTGAATATATGGAAAACGGTTCCTTGGACAGCTTCCTACGGGTAAGCGCAATAGAGAACTACATGGTGCAGGGCTGGCTCTCGTTCTGAATTTGTTATGAATTTGCTACCACTGTACTCTGATTCATCATGTTGCTTAATATTTCATTATTTCCATTTGGTTTTGTGTGCATTGTGAAGCGCTCAGAAGGCCACGTGGGGATCTGCTAGTCCATTTTGACTGCTTGCAATAAGTATTATTCCAAAATTAAGAACATTTTTGTTTTATTAATATGTCACATCAATAAAAAAAACAAAACAAAACAACATTCTGGCATAGAAAAATGGAAATTGTTTTTCTGAGGGCTGAATTACTACTGTAACACGATTATGCTTATTGGTTGGCAGCCTGTATGTCTTACCAAGCGATTTCCAAAGTGAACGGATTTGTGGAAATTTTACCAGTAAACCAATAGTGCTGAGCCAAGAGCCATTTCCCTAAACACGCAAAGTTTAGGGAATAACCCCATACCTGAGGGTGTTCGAAATGTTTTGCTAGCAAACTTCATTGGCCTGTTTTCTTTCCCCAACCTTAGACATACTAATACTGTTGTTGATTTATCTTTGTTTTCTGTCAAAGTTGGTAGCGAGCCTAAAAAAATTTGAACGCTCCCTGTGTCACCAAGATTTACTTGTGGCAAAACAAGAAGTGTAGCAGAAATGAAATCCCATCTGAGGGGAAACACAAGTTTAATTTTAATTTGTTAGGGCAAACTCAGCTGTGGCCGGGAGACTGCTTTGGTTCTGCCACGGTTGAATGACATTATCCCCCAAATTCATAACACTGAACTAGACGTTTAACCCCAAAAGGGGATATATTGTCAACCTTAGTTTCAGTATGTACTATATATGTTATGATGTCCACTGGAGCATGTAAAATACATATAAATAATGTGTCAGTATATCTGAATGAAATATATCTGTACCGAACTGCATATATTTTGTTTAGGCTAAAAATCCTTGAAGAAAGCTCTGAGGAAAGGAGAATAATTTCTGACTACAAAACAGTTGTTCAGCTTGTTTGTTCATTTGAGTGTGGGGTTTTTTTGTTTGGTGGTTGGGGTTTTTTTTTTACTACTGTTGTGTGGAATCATAGGTAAGAACCTTGTGACTCATTAACATCACAGGCATCTCAGGCCATATAACCCTTTTTATAAATGCCTTTTAAAACTAGCTTGCTTTCCTCATTGCCATGGAAAGGCTATCTCAGCATCTCATTCCTTTCGTGGTTAGAAACCTTCTTCTGAGTTCTAGCTAAGTCTTTTCCAGGGTTTATATAGATCCTCTTGTGTTGGCTCTAGTTAAAGAAAGTTTCATAAGAGGGAACTGGTAAGAGTCTTTAATAATAATGAATTTCTTCATGAAAGGGAATTCTGTGAGGCTCTTTAAGCATATGTTGTGCCATATATTTCTCTAATGTTTAAAGTGCTAATATCACCCCTAAGTACATGAATCAAAAATGAAATTAATGCAATCAGTCTTGCAGACTGATTTGTGTGAGCTCACCCCACATGGCAGAGCCAGCTCCCATGTATTTAATAAAATTCTGGAAGAAGCAGCAGGAAGAGCTGGAGAGCTGCCCATGATGATACATTTACAGCACTGGGGGATTCATTTGAGAGCTGCACTAGGACGTACTGTTGTCCCATCATCTATGTATCTATATGTCAATATCAAAGCTAGATGTTAACAGCGCTAGTAAGAGCTGGGAGATTTAAAACATGTGTCTAAAGTAGACAATTAGAAATATGTGCAACTATTGGTTGCTAGGCTAAGTCAGAGTGTATTTAAGTGATTTTTGTGTTCCTGAAGTTGAGGAAAATTTTGAGGAATGAGTTTAAATTTAATGGAATTTGAAAACCACTGAATCAGATCAGCATTTGCTTTTGTTAGAAAAAATGCATGTGTAATAGAAAACTTTCATTAGTCCGTTGGGTAAGGCTGGGATTTTCACTAACAGTTCCTATGGCCTTTCAGGGAAGTTGGACATCTGTTTCCCTAATGTCCTGACACTCCAGTCTTATGAGCACACACAACTTAGATTTATGTGCCGCTTTCACACAGGTCCCATCTAGGAAATTAAAATTCTGATGACAGCAAGAAGGGGGAAAATGATTTTTTTTATCTGAATTGAAAACCTGCCCACTTCCCTCAGCTGATTGGGAGATTATCGTCCACAGATCAAAGTAGTTCTGCGTGTGGCATTTAAATCACGACCCCTGACTCACGAGCTCTTCCCTTGAGGAGCTTCCAGGGTTTTTATCAAAAGTTCCGTGCAAAGACGAACATGAACAATCTCTGAAATGACATTTCGACTGTTTTCCAGAAACATGATGCCCAGTTCACAGTCATCCAGCTAGTAGGCATGCTTCGAGGGATCGCGTCTGGCATGAAATACTTGTCAGATATGGGTTATGTCCATCGAGATCTAGCTGCTCGTAATATCCTCATCAACAGTAACCTGGTATGCAAAGTCTCAGATTTTGGCCTCTCTCGTGTACTGGAAGATGACCCAGAAGCTGCTTACACCACAAGGGTGAGTTTTCCGTGTTTGTTTATCCTTCTAAAGTTCTTGGTGGTGGTGACAAAGTTAGACTGAAATCTGAAGGATTCCCTGAGGCTTATACTCCATGTTGTAGAGGCCATCCAGTCTTGCATGCCCAGTGATGTTCAATAAACGATAAACTTATCACAGCTGGTTTTAATTCATGTCTCAGAGAAAATAGAAGGAAAAAAAATATGATTTCTATTGGTAGACTGTTTTTCTTAAAGTATGCAAAATTCACAGCTCAGTTTCTTTCTGCCAGGTGTGTAAAGGAGAGAATACCACAATTAAGGCCTGAGTTGGTGTGGCACACAATAATGTAAGACTTCATGTGTGCTTTGAGCAGGTTTTGTTGCACTGCTGATTTAGCTCCCACACAGTAAAGAAAAAATCCTACCCAGCAAATTTTTTTTTTTATTATTTTATTTTTTACCTTTTTGTGTCTTCTAGTATGATGGGACATATGTCTGATTGGAGCATGCTGGTATCATTGTTCTACAAGGATGCATCAGTTATACCTGCTGTTGTGCCCCTAACTGAGTAAAAACTTGAGTTAAACAAAAATGAAATCTTGCTTAACAATGCAATAAACATCCTATGCTTTCTCCTTATATCATATATACAAAGTGGTACCCATCTTTTGGAGATGTAATGATATCAAGGAGGAGACTTAACCTCTGGCTGTTTTGTCCTGAGTTCGAGAAGCTTTTATCAGATAGGGGACTGCCCATAGTGTAGGCTGCTGCTTGTTTCTTTTCTGCATATCGTCCTGCCTGAAAAGCTACCTGGAAGCTACGCTGTTGGCTTAGAGCCTTAGAAAAGCCACAGTGTCTTCTAAATATAGCTGTGCTGCACCTCTTGTTCTCACTTGAAGAACGCTTCTGTTTTATTGTGGAAACCTTGAAGGCATACATTTAGTTTTGTGTATGTAGATATTACACTGGGATGTTTAGTTGTTCACTGTAATCCCATTGCAAGTAGATTTTATTAATTTTAGAAAAAGTAGCATTAATCTCCAGTATCTTAGTCAAGTGTAATTTGCACTGATGCTTAGTAATCATCTCGTCTTCACTGTACAAACCAAATTAGAGTAGAATGTATCAGCAAAATCTTAATGTGGGTTTTCTAGGGCTTCCTTCATTCCTGATCACTGACAGGAGAAATCAATTATTGTGGTAGTTTGCATGCTACCTTCTTCATGATTGAAATAAAATGACAAATGAGTAAAGAAATCCTAGCTGTTTTCTTACACGTTATATATACATTATAGATACATACATCTATAGATACATATTTCTCAATCATACCTTCATAACTTACCAGGCATAAAGACTCTATTCTTTACGTCACCTTTCAGTGCTTTCTTTGTCCTCTGATAAGCTTTGGCATGTTGTTAGAAATATGCAATATGTACCACTTTAGAACACTGTCTGCAGAGATCTCTCATGGTTAATACAAAGAGACATTAGTAGAAGAAAGCAGTTTTCATGCTCAGTATAGGTGCAGCATTCACAAGTAAATATTAATATAATGCAAGAGTTCCTGAAGTGAAAATCGTCTGTAGTTCAGCCAGAGGTTTATTGCCTTGTCAGATATGCTTGCCTGCCCTCTTCTTAAAATCTCCTGTGAAAGTAATGGGTGTTAGTGTCTCTGAGGTAAACAGTTTTAGATATAGTATTTATCTAGTCTCGTATTTAGCCTCCCTCCCCCAGGATGTATGCTTGCAAGCTAAGGCAATTACTCTGTGCCCTACCGCTACTGCCCATAGGCAGGTGATCGCTCTCCCCTTTAAAGCAGCTGCCTTCATGCGTGGTGATTGCTGTCCTCTCCACACGCATCCCTCTATTCTTTTATTTTCTATGCGGTTTTTCCAAACTCACTCTTCTTGCTGGTCGTCTTCAGATTTTTTTCAGCTTAACTACATTTTCCTTAAATGTGATGCCCAAAACGGGATACTCATCCCCAGCACCAAGCATAGCGTATTTATCTCATGTTTCTTACACATGCCGTGGGTGAGAAGTCTCTATGTCTCCTTCCACCCCCAACACAGCTTTGCCACATGGTTGGCTCATGTTCTTCTGCTCAGACGCATACCTCTGCCAGGCTTAGTTCAAATCTGTTATTCCAAAATTAATCTGGGCATGCAAACTAATCTATAATTTAGTAATGGCATTTAGTGTACTCACATAAAGAGCTGAAGAAACCTTAAAGTCTTAGTTAACTTAGATGAAAAAGTTGTATGGGGAGAAAAAAGCAACTCCCCATAAAGCTGCAGAGCATACTGCTTTATAAGGGAAGCGTGCTTCCCTGAAAATGAAGCGAACATCAGTGACTTATATCCACTGGTGAGCTGGGACAAACCAGGGTGCACAGGGTGTCAGTGTTCCTGGCCAGTGTTATGTGCGAATTTCCTCTGGCCAAGGGCAGTGTTGTTTTTTTTTTTTCTTTCTTCCTCTTCTGCCACCTATTTTCAAAGCCTACCTGCCTATTTACATTTAGATAGTGAAATCAGATGGAAAGAAACTACTTTGTAAAGTGTAATCATCTGTGTTCAGTAAACTCCATCTGGCATTTAGGGTGTATAGGCAAAACAGTTGCAGGAAGATAATGAAAACCTTCAAATGCAACTTAGGACAAATCTAATTTTCATCAAAAGTAGTTGCTGAAGTCTGCCACATCTTGACTCTGAAAGAAGGGCAAGGCTGTTTGCTATTCAGCTTTTTGCTCAAGTTTCCTTTGAAGCGAATCTTGTATACATGTCCAGGTAGTGTGTCCCTGGAGTGTGTTTGATCCCCAGCTTAAACAACTGGGAACCACAAGTGTGACACACAGCTCCAGCCCACTGGAAGAAAGTTGGGCAGTTCATGTTCCTGCTACTTAGTCATATCATAAAACACAGGGCCATTTTCTAGGCTGTTCCTACTGCCTTTCACAGGCACTAATTATATAGCAAAAACAAGACAAAAATAGTGCTGCCTGTTAAAATCATGGCATCATCCCAAATAATTCCATGCCTTTACAACTAAAGGATGACAACTATTCAGTAGGATCCTTGAAAAGACAAAAAAAAAATTGAAAACATAATCACAATTCCAAACATTCAAACAGTGAAGAGTGTGTATTATATTAATGAGCAGAGACTTTTGCTTCCCCTCAACCTCTTCCCACTCCCAGTTCTCCATTTAGAAATTTATAGAATTAGCTGCAAAGATAGACATTTTATCTATTTAGCCTCCTCTTCTACCCCTGTTTTCCATCTGTAAATGTCAGAGCCTGAGAACAATTCCATCGCTTTAATTCATAATTGCAATTTGGGATCGATCTGCCCCCAAGAAGCCCAGTCAGTCCTTCAGGCTTTCAATACACACCACTGACCAGGTGACATTTTATGTTGTTCTGTTCTCAGAAGCTGTGTCTGAAGCTTTGCGTAAAGGATATGGACATGTATTCTTTTATATATCAATAATGTATGTATCCCTTTATATATCAGTGCATGATCTGTGATATTCATGCTATTGTACGAGAGCTCTGAAGGACAATGCAAGGATCACAGGTGCATATGTGAAATATAGGGAATCAAGAGTTGTAAGAAAACTTCGCTACCTGACCGGGTCATTTTTTACCTCCTGAATTATTGTCATGGACTCAATACCACAAAAGGCCTTTGGCAGCCTGTGGTCTGCCTGCTTACAGAAGGAGAAGCCAGCATGTGAATTACACTGATTGAGTGTTTGGATTTTTTTTAATTTTTTTTTTTTTTTTACTGAGCTTTTGTGCCAGAGGGGATGTTCTGTAATTATCTACGTTCTCCGTACCTATTCACTTTTAATTGAAAGGCCAAGATTGTATTAAAATTGTCATTGTCAAATTGATCCTTTTTATTCTTATTATTTTTAGATGTCTGTATGACAAGTAGGTGGACTAATGACACAGTATGAAGTGGAAGTAAATTTAAACCATCACACACGTAGAGGGCCTGTAATTATGTCTCTCAAAGGCATAATATTTGGGTAATCGGTAGACGAACTTTGACTATTTAAACACATAGTTGGATACATCACCAGTGTAGATGGCATTTCAATGTAAAACACTGTCCAGTTGTTATATTTGCATGGATAACCTCTCATTAAATCTACATCACTTCAGAAAGTACCGTGCTTTGATGGCAAGCGCTCTGGTAGGCTGTGCCCCCAGGTAAGGGTGCCAGAGCGGAGCAGGGGGGGCACGGCAAGGCGCCGCTCCATCGCGTGCTGCAGGGAAGGGTGCACGTGATTGCAGCTGGTCCTTGGCAGAAGTTTGCTGTGGTTTGTTCGTTCCCTTTATATGCAAAAACACGGTAATGCAGTCTGAATGTGTTGAAGGGTGTGGTAAAAAAAGGAGAAGAAAAACCCAAACCACAAATTCTCTTGCCTGATATGCCTGAGGGAGAGCGGCAGTGCTCTGTTATCATCTACCACTCCAGAAGGAGATAAGGTCAAGATAAAATATTCGTTAGTGAGAGATGAACAAGTAGCATCAGGTAATTTTCAGGTGCTTAAGAGGGTAAGTCAGGCTCATCTCACTTGCATGAAACCATCTTGCTCTGTACCAGTAAGGTACCTCCTGAACTAGCCTGAGTCCTCATGTAATGGATTAATATCAGGCTTTTACCTTCAGGTTTTCCTGCAAAGTTCTTCTAATAATTCTGTTAGAATCCATTTTTCTTGATTCTCCTCTCCCCAGGCCTGTGGCTTAGGTGCCTGTGGCAGTCACCCTGTAACAGATTATAAATCAGAATATTGGAATGGGTTATGAAGGCCTGGAAACAGCTGCCTTGTGCCGGAGTGCCAGACGCACTAGAAATAAATTGAGGGCTTCGTTGACTTTAGATGAATGATGCTGAACAGCCAGATAGTGTAGGAATCGCAGCTCCATCTAGAGCGGATCAAACCTTCGGTTACTGCTGGCTCACTAATTTCAAACCCCAAGAGTGGTTCTCTGACCTAGACTGCCTGGGATTTCGAGCTGCAATAACAAACTCCTACAATTTCTAATGCTTTCTACTCAAATTCAGGCAGCTTATTTGGCTTCATGACGAGCATGACCTTAAAGGGAGACCATGACAAAAGTGTAAAACCTGTCCTTATCTTCAGAAAGTAATCAGTAAATATATTACCAATAGCTAGTGATGCATGCACATGTAGATTTCTCATTATAAGTCTGTATCAAATAGATTTGGGCAAACCTTTTTCCTAGGCATATGTATAATAATTTTTCATTTAGCAAGTTTGTCTTACATGGTCAATCCTGATAGTACTAACTTTAAAGGGTAGGAGCCCAGTAATACCAACCAATAATTAGAGTTTCAGATTTTCCAGTGGAGGATAAGCAACAGAGATAGCAGATAAAGAAGAATTAAACTGCATGAAAGCCTAATGGACATACAGTAAGTAATTAAAAAAGACCCTAAACAAACAGGTAGGATTTCTTAGCACTTTCATCATAGCAGTTTACAGAGCAGATATCATTATACTCATTTTAAATATCAGGAGACTGGGGAAAGGGAGTAAAAAACAAGAGACGAGTGAAGAAACTGGTATGGAAGCCTAGTTTTCCCAGCTCCAGCTCTATGGTCTAGGAGAAAAGTGTTTGGTTTAATGTATGCAAAGATAAATTATTTAAGATATCTTTGATCCTGGCCAAGGATATTGCAAAGAATATCCGGATTTCTGGCAAAGCAGAAAACTGAAGGGTGGTATGTGTTCAAATGAGATAAATATTTCTCAAAAATGAGGGAAATGAAAAGGGATTTTCTAATGCTGAATGGTCATGGGGTTTTTTAATTTCAAAACAGACTATTTGAATTACATCAAGCCTTCTAATTTTCAAAGGTAATAGCAATAGAAAACTATGCATTTAGTTTGATACAACTCTCAAGATTTTCTGCATATATTGATATTTGGACATCTGCTAAAATGTGAATGTTGCATAATCCTTTGGGGGGGATTGTTTTTGTCTTAAAATGCTTATTTGTCTAAAAAATATTTACCAGAACTTTTTTTTTTTGCTGTTCTTGCTCTTAAATTATTCAAAAAACGGTTCAACAAAGTCTCCTTTTAAATACAAAGATAAAATTGACATTTTTATGACAAATTGGGGAGCAGAATAGCAAAATCATAGTTTTACACTCTATTCAGTGGCAGTTGATTTCTTTTTTAGCTACAGTTTAATACTCTCCTTATTTTAGTCTTGTTTATGATAATGCTACACGTATCTGTAGGCTTGTGTAGAGTTACAGCTGAGAGACTCAGCAAAGAAAATTTATTTCCTTGTAATGGAATCTAGGGGTGATTTACCTTCATTTTTCACTAAAACAAACAAAGCTAGAATGTTGTTTCATTGAGTTTATAATCTTCCTTACCCTGCAATAAACCAGTCCCAAAATGTTAGGAGCCTAATTAATATCATTTTGTGTAAATGTGTTTCTCCAATTGTATAAATTACTTTTTCCATAAGATTATAAAGCTAAAGACCCTCTATTGAATATGATATTTCCTGCCCTTGCCTAAAGCGCTCATGTTCTAGCCACGAGCACATTTTTCTGTGTGACATCTGGCAATTATTTCTCTAGGGTTCGGCAAGAAGGGCTCCATTTTCGTATCTTAACATGAAATTAAAAGAGTGAGCCTGAAGCCACCCACAGAAATTCAGATTCTTTAGAGAGCAAGATTCTGAAAACTCCAAAATGATACTTCTGTAATTCACAGAACCAGACACTATGCTGATGCAAGAAAAACAACATAACTACTCCCTGCCTCGAGGGCTTTCTTATGTGGGGCACGTCATATGTATATCATAGAATCACGGAATGGTTTGGGTTGGAAGGGACCTCAAAGACCATCTAGTTCCAACCCCCCTGCCATGGGCACGGTGGTGGCCCCTCATGCCCGGGCTCCAGTGGCCCCATGAGCTTCACGGTCCTTTCCAGATGTGGTCCGCGGGGTTGGGTTTGATCTGCAGAAGCCGTTTGCAGTTTACATCTCGGGTAGCGTGGAGGCAGTTTTGTCCTGGCCGTTGAGATGGCCTGGGGTGGGTGAGCACCCCGTGGGCAGGTCGGCGCAGGGAGGACTGGCATCCTCGGCGTGCAGGCCGGGCTTCCCCCCGCCTGCTCCTCTGCGCAGGCAGCGTTCGGGCACCTTGGCCTTGCAGCCGCGCTCTAACTCTGCTCGGGCTTGCGGGCGGCTTCTGAGCCTGTGGGACGAGTGGGAGACGTTTGATTAGGAAGCTCTTTCTGTTCATGGCGGTGGGGTTTTGTTTGTGTAAAGTCAGGATATGGCTCTCCCCTGGCATTGACGTTCTTTATTGGAAATCAAAGTTTGCTCTGCTAGTATGCATAGGCAGAAAAAAAAAAGGTCGAAAGAGTGGGATTGATTTCTTTATCACCCCCGCATCTACAAGTGTAAGTGGATTTGTTGTGAAAACACTAGGACGCAGGAGAGCTTCCCTTGTTTCTTGGCCATGCCTTGGACTCACTGAGGGACCCTGGACATTTGTAAAGTGGATATCCTATTGCTTCTCAATGGAATAGGAGAAAATCTAAATAATTTTTTTGTTCTCAGTACTGTCATGGAACAGAACTGGGAATTGTGAATAAACTTATAATGAATAGAAAATATGACGTACTTTTTCTGACTAAAGGACATCATTTTATAGGTTTCCAAGTTTGCAAGAGAAGAGACATCAGGTGCTCTAGTCTGGCTTCTGTGATGAAATACTGGTTTCAAATACTGCTGTTTATTTTCTGTGTCCTATTTGTTGGTCCACAAGTAATGTGGAAGTTCAGAGTTTACCTAATTTTAAGGGTTGTGTGCAAAATGAAGGTTTGTCTTTTGGTTAAGGTAGGGAGTCTACTAAGTGGAATGGGATCGATAAAAAAATGTATGCCAAGACAGATTCCCTCTCTGACCTTTGCCAAGCCTCTAAGATGTACCTAGTGACATTTTGCAGGTCTAAACTGCAACCTGAGTAAAGCCTACCTGTGTTGCTTATATTTAATCTAATTTGTGCAATATTAACCGTGAAATTACAGAAGCTTAGGCTCCAGGGTGGGCTGTATTTAGGTTTCAACATTAATGTCCTCATTTCTGTTGTTAACCAAGCTAATGAATCTAAAGCTGGTGAGGGTACAGCTACCCTCAGTGCAGGTGCACTTCATGGAAGTGTAGGCAAAGCATTAGATCTTTACATTTTATTTCTTGCTGGTTAGTCAGTGGAAATAAGAGCGCTCCTTTCCCATACAGGTTGTTGTGAGGAAAGGTGTGTGATCAGACTGTAGTATAATGGGGGTTGTGGAAGTGCCTTAAATAGCTAGTCTAGTGTGAAATCCTCAGAATATATCCCTGTACGTGTTGTGCATCCCTGGAACTGGAAACGACTTTAAACTATCACAGTTTTCGCTATTCAAATATGTTCACTCCAGAATTACCTTAAGTAATAAGTTTTGCACTTTTTAGGACCTTAGTCTTTTAGCACTTACTTTTCTCATGTGTGACTCACAAATCAGAGTCTTAAAAACCTCTGTCATGCTGGCACCATCAGAAATTGTCTCTTTCCTCTAATTCTCATATTGCAGAAACTCAGCCTGAGGCTGCTTGTGCGCATTTTACTAATTTGACCTATGGCGGCCATAATCAGAGAGAGATGTTCCCTTAACTACAATATTAATTGTAATGGTAGCTTTAATTCTTTTCAAGTTTGAATCATTTAATGATGCCTTGCTTCTCCTGTGACTGTAAAAAATGTTTAAGACGGCATGCCCAGATGACATTTTTGCACTCTGCCCTCTGCACGGATGACCCCATCCGAATCTGTCTTTCTGTGACTGTCTCCGACGGCTTTGGAATGGGAAATTTGTGCATATTATGGTCACGGTCACTGCCTTATACAGTTGGAGCCTTGGCATTCGTGAAACAGAGCAACCTCATGGCCCCTCGTTTTCCTTGAATGCCCTAGAAAACATGGGGTGAAAACATGGTGAAACCATGCAGGGTTCACACTAACAGGGAGTTCACCTGAGATGCCTACAGGTAGCCAAATCTAGCCCTCTTGTGCTGCGCAAAGGGATCTAGGATGCAAGGACGGACCTCGTACTAGCTTTTTCATCCTTGATGCTCTATGACTGTCTTGTCAGGTTCTGAACATTTTAGAACTGAAAATCAACCATACTTAACTTACCATTTATAATTATCTGTGCATATTATGCTACGCATACATATATATGTGAGCATATATGTATATGTATGTACATGTGTACAGTATGTATACTATACAATATATCTATAGCTTCAGTAGATTTTGCACTCTAATGTATTTTACTCTCTATTGCGTACAAGATGCTTGCATGACAAATGGCAATAGCATTTTCCAGCTTACACCGTTTTTTACACCAATACAGCGATAATTGAGAATCTCAGATATTCATTTAAAATAATCAGTCATGCAAAATTATATTCATTGTATTACAGTGAAAGGGACTGGTTTGTTTTGTTTTGCTCCTAGGGGGGCAAGATTCCTATCCGGTGGACATCACCAGAAGCCATTGCATATCGGAAGTTCACATCAGCCAGTGACGCATGGAGCTATGGGATTGTTCTCTGGGAGGTGATGTCTTACGGAGAGAGACCATACTGGGAGATGTCCAACCAGGATGTGAGTATATTGTTATCTGACTTATGTTCTCAAATAAAAGATCAAGCTGTGAAAGGAAGCGAAGCATAATGAAACCAGGTGGCTCTGAGTTTTTGATGTTGACATTGAATAAAATGTAGAAATGAAAGTCTCCAAATCTCCCTAGTCAGGTATGAGTTCTAGTGAACTTAACAAAAAGCCAGCATCTTTTGGCAGGGTATTTTGGACCTCTGAAGGAACATATTAGAGAATTGTATCACGCTGGTGGTTTTCTGTAGGATGATTCAAACAATTCCACTGCAGTGAGGTCATTGCCTTTTACATTCCTTAGCTTACTGTTGGAACACCCTCCTAAATTTCTGTTGATCCCCTTTGGTTCTACTTGTATAATATTCTTTAGAAGTTTTCTCTTAATGTCAAATACACAGAATAAATTGCTCTTGGAGCTTGTGAAAAAGAGAAGCAAAGCATTTCTACTAAGAGTTTAATGAAACCAAAATACCTCTGGAAGTAATCAACGGATAAAATAGAGTGATATGATTAGAAGACTTCCAATACAGGCTTCTTTGCAACATCAGTAAACTATCCAAGCCTGCAATCCAAACGATTCTATGGATCTCTCACAGTATTTTTGTAAGAAGCATGAACAGTTGGACTTGATGATCTTACAGGTCTCTTCCAACATAAACGATTCTATGATTCTATTTCCCCAAATAAGATTTTTATTATATCTATTTTGGGTTCTTCTTCTGTTGTTTTATTAATCTTAGATTTATTCTATGGGAGTTACTTATGAACTAACTTTACTGAAGTACTGTCACTAACACAAATAGATTTTCCAAGGAGTTGGTATATGTCGTTACTAGTACTAAATTAAAAAAAGGTAGCAACATAGTTGTAGTCAGACATTTTCTATACTACTTTATGTTAAACAAGAAAAAAAAGAAGAAAACTACTTTCAAATGAGTACCTCTGGAATGCAAATCTCTGCAGCAAACTGTATTTTTTTAAATTAGTCCTAAACGTTCTTTCTGTCCTTGGTGGAGATCAATTAATTGTGCTATGTAGGCTGATATACTAGTGGAATGCCTTTAATAATAGTTGTTCACATTAAAATCAGAAACAGAAGGATTAACCTATTTATGTGCCTCTGCTTTGTGTCTGCTTAAACCATGGGCTTGTTTTCCTATCCCTGTTTTGACTCAGAATGTTTTTTCCTGCTTTTGAATTAAGTGATCCAGATAAAATGAAAGGTTAACAGAATATGGCTTTATCATTTTCTATTTAGAATACATTGGGGTTTTATTCATGGTGCAATAGATACTGTAGGACTGATCAAAAGGCGTTATACTCAAGCGAAAAGGTTGTATCAAAAATCTTCATAACAGTGTAAATCCTGGGCTATTTTTTTTTTTTTTGGTCGATCTAGACAAATTTTGTCAATCTAGACAAATGATAAAAGAATTGAGCCTGTACTGCCTAGTAGGAAGTATACAGTTATCTTTGTGGTAAGTTTTTAAAATATTTTTTGGCCCTGTGAGATCAATTACGACCAAATTTCTTCACAAGACCTTCTGTCTGTCAGTTCAGGATCACGGGTATGAGAGGGGACTTGGTTTTCGCCGAGTGCAGTGTCCACTGGAGAGAAAGTGTGTGTTGCTGAGGGTGATCAGGCAAGAGATATTCAAGACCTTTAGAAGTTTGGCACAGTTAAGCAAGCACCTTACTAGCTGTAGCTTTTATCTATGGATTTAGTTCAATCAAGTGTGAGTTTTGGAGATCCTTTTTAGACTCTCACCTTCCTCAAAGTCACATACAGTATCTTAACTCCCCTACAGCCCTTTCTGTATGCCTAATTTACTGCCTGGTTTACTTTGCAGATAAACCAGAGGCATTGCAAGACAAGACAATTAGTGAATAAACACATTTGTTTAAACACGGAATGTCCATGTTAATGTGGTTCACAGAACTGATAAAAACAAGTTGATTTAAGTGCCTTTAAGTTTTCAAAAACTTTTATCCTTGTGCAGGTGATTAAGGCTGTTGATGAAGGGTACCGCTTGCCACCTCCTATGGACTGCCCAGCTGCCTTGTATCAGCTGATGCTGGACTGTTGGCAGAAAGACAGAAACAACAGACCCAAGTTTGAGCAGATTGTCAGCATCCTGGACAAGCTGATCCGTAATCCCAGCAGTCTGAAAATAATCACCAATGCGGCGGCAAGGTGACATATTAGATCTTACATTGCACATAAATAAATGTCTTTGATTTCTTCATCTTCCATAATTAGAATTTGTTTACTCTGTTCACCTGCTTCTTCAAATTTTAACTGTAGCTGCTTGTAATCTGGAAGGCTAGAGAAAGCTTCCTGACTATCCCTTTGGGAGAAGGATTTCATATTATTAACTTTTTTATTATTGCTGTTATTTTTACTAATAATTTGCTATTATTTATTCAAATCGTGAAAAGCTGTTATGCTAGGGCTATGAAACCCATTTTAAGATTGAGCAGAGGTCTGTGAGAAAAACGCAGATGGCACATTTGACCATCGTGTGATCTTCCTTTTCCTTCTGACCTTAGGTGGTGTTTTAAGTGCTTAGTGTTTCATAGGTTACAGTTAGCCGTGTTCCTAAGTATCTTTCTGAATTGGGTCCAAACACACATGCTACACTCTTATGCTCTGCTCTGACAAGTCACCTTAACTTTAATCATATGAATAATCTTTTTCCTTTCAGTAGGACTCACAAACTTAAAAATGCACTTACGTTCCCTGTTAGATCAATGCCTTAACTAGGAGTGAATTTCCAACCTGTGCAATATTCCTAATTGCATTGGAAACATTCATTTATAATCCTGATTATTCAACGCACTCTGGAACATCACTATGATGAGATAATTCTTATCTCATTGAGAGAGAGTAACTGAAGAGTGTGTTGACACCTAAGGGCACAATGAGGATGTGGTGAAAGAAGAGCTTTGGTTAAGTAGGGTTTAAGTGAATTGGTTTATATAATGCACAAAATGTTATATTCGTACTGAAGTGATGTAAAAGATGTAAAATTACTTTTAGCATGAATGCTAGTGCAAAATCTTCTGTCCGCAAAGCAGGCAGAGCCGGGGAGAAATGCGCTCTGCTCCTCTGCTGCTTCAGACCCAGGTCTTCGAGGGTGTTTCAGTGGGCAAGAGACCAGAATCTGACATGAGGCAAGCTCCAGAAAGGAACACAGCAAAACATCCCTCTCGTGTAACGCAGCACACTTCTCGCCACGGCAATCGAAGGGGAAGGCGCAGAAGGGAAATGAAGCAAAGGCAGCGGGAAGAACCGCATTGATACTGCAGCCTGCTTCAGGATCTTGCCTCCTTTTTCCTGGCATTGTATTGCATCCTGAGGTAGAGGCTGGCCATCCCAATTACCTCCTGCTGCCACTCCAGACATGTGAAAAAGAAAGCAGAGATGGGAGGAGGAAGGCAGCCATGCTAACGGGATTTGCTTTTAAAAATATATAATGAGAGCATACTGCTTGCATGGTAATTATGTTTCAATAATTTAATTGGTGAGCATTTAACACATAGTAAACCAACACGCTTACCAAAGCAATTATTTCTGTTACCTGCCATGTAACAGAAAACAAACAAACAAAAAACCTTGAATTTTTTTGAAAAAAAAATGAACTGTTTAAACACTATCTTCTCAGTCAAGCGTATTTCTTCTAAACATCTTGCACCCCCATTTGGCAAACGATTGGTGAAAAATCGTTATTTTGTAGGGATATGTTGAAGCAATCTGCTGAATAGGAGAGTTAGAAATCATGACTGTTGTGTTTTGGTTTGGGGATTTGATTGCAGAAACCAGTACTGAATGTTTTGCATTCCAAACAGAAGCAAAATGTTCCCTGTTTACTGCCCTTCCAGTTAGGGAGTTGAACCACAGTAGAGCTGAAAACAATGTTGAACCATCATTTTCCAGTCTACCTGTTCGTAGCCAGTAAAAGCTGATAGCGTCTAATGGAGACCAGATTCAGTCCGAGTGCCGCTTGCACCTGCCGGGTTCTGTGCAGGAGACCAGAGCGCAGTATTGTGCTCTCCCGTCTCTCTCTTGCTCTCTTTGCTCCCATTTCATGATATGCTTTACCGGCGCAGGCAGCAGAGGCTGCACATCCACACCGCGATGCCGTGCTCTCTGCTCGTGGCACAGCGTGGGGAAGGAAGGAGACTGCTAACGTGATTGGGGACTTCTCACAGGTGCTTTAGGTGAGCTCTCAGTAAAATGTTCTTCACGGCAGGCTGCTGCTTTGACTTTGATGTGGAGCGCGTTTCTGAGGAGGGGAATGTCAAAGGTGATCTTTATTCCCTCCTTCCCAATTGCCTTTCAGTTGGTAAGTCCTTGCACCCTCTCGTGGTTTTACCCCAGCCAGCAGCTGAGCACCACGCAGCCGCTCACTCGCTCCTCCCCATCGGGATGGGGGAGAGAAATGGAAAAGTTAAAGTGAGAAAACTCGTGGGTTGAGATAAAGGCAGTTTAATAGGTAAAGCAAAAGCCACGCACACAAGCAAAGCAAACCAAGGAATTGATTCCCCACTTCCCATGGGCAGGCAGGTGCTCAGCTATCTCCAGGAAAGCAGGGCTCCATCATACGTGTAACAGATACTGGGGAAGACAAACACCATCACTCTGAATGCCGCCACCCCCCCCACCCCCCACCCCCCCTTCCCTCAAGCTCCTTATAAACTGATCATGACGTGAAATGGTATGGAATACCCCTTTGGTCAGTTTGGGTCACCTGTCCTGTCTGTGCCTCCTCCCAACATCTTGTGCACCCCCAGCCATCCCGCTGGCAGGGCAGTGCGAGAAGCACAAAAGGCCTTGGCTCTGCGTAAGCACTGCTCAACAATAGGTCCATAGAACAAAAACATCTCCATATTATCAACACTGCTTGCAGCACAAATCCAAAACATAGCCCCACGCTAGCTACTATGAAGAAAACTAACCCTCTCAGCTAAAACCAGGACGCACCCCTTGCATTCTCAAGCAGTGCAACATCTCTCCCTCTCTGCAGCTCCTCGCTCCCTGGTGACAGATGGGGGGCTGTGGGGTCCGGGCAGTGGGCACACCAGCATGGGTGAGCCCAGGCCCTTCCCTTCTGGGAAGACATTTGTTGCAGTTCAGGGAATGTGTGATCTGTGATCTCTCCATCTCACTCTTTGCCTGTAGGTGCCTGCAGACCAACGCACACTATCCTTAAACCCGAGTATGACCAAGAAGTAGGTGTGACAGCATGAGGGGTGCTGGGCAGTCCTATGCAGATTTGGAAATCCATGATCACCCCCATGTAACCATTGCCAAAACTGACTAATCTCAAATGTCAGACCTGGCTGAAAAGCTGCAGCCAGGTCCATGCCCTCTTCATGTCCTCCAGAGAGACACTTCTGCTAGGTAAAGTGGGAGCCGGTGTTGCTGCTGGCCAGGGACTGAGCGCTGGAGGGCCAGCATCACTTTCTGACAGACGGACAGAGGAAAATGAGCAGCCAGATTTAAAACAGGTTTGGATCTTGCTGTAGCCTTGTGTGCAGAAATACGTAACTGCTGTGCAAGGGCGGTGATTCAGGGCAGCTCCTCGAGAAGGAGGGCAGCAGTCAGATCCCTGCTGGTGTCCTTGTACTGTCGACAGGCAGCCGGAGAGGGACAGGCATTGCTGCAGAGGTAAAGGGCTCTGCGACTCAGCCCTGAGGGCTTGGGGGGTCACATCCACTCAAATGGCTGCTCTCAGTTGTTATTTGAGGCTGTAGTGCTCCCGCAGCACCTCTCCCCATGCCCCTAATAAGCAATTAATCTAAATTACAGAGATCTCAGCTCTCTTTTACCCATGTCTGTGGTGCTACTGGAAGAATGCTAAAGCTTTATGCCCACCATATGCTCATAGGTGTTCAGAATATACTTGGTCAGGAAAAATGTTTAACCTGACGATGTCTGTTGCAGATGCAAAGCTTGTCTCTTCTTACAGATTTTAGAGCTGATGTTTCTTTAAAATAGTCACAGCACTGTTGTATCCTATTTGAAAGCACATTGCTGGAGGTGCATAGGATATCCCTGTCCTCTGGTACGTTACTTGTTAACTGACTTCGACTGAAGGATGTGCTTGAACTGTACGTCTGATTCCAGGCCATAGCCCAGGCACATTTTACACTAATACCTCATAGGAATACAAGAGAGGAGTCAAAGCCTTCAATTCTGTATTTGCTTTTCAGTTTTCTATCCATTCTGGCCAATCCATGGCATCTAATAATTTCTTGATGCCCATTGATCCTCATTGATTGTCTCTTCTCAGACTGTTCTACGTGCCTGAGAACCTTACGTTGACGAAAGGTTTTTGTAACCTCAACACAGCAAACGTTTCATAATATCTTTCCTGGTGGTGTGTTTCATCTCAAATTCACATGAAAATTCCTTTCCTATTCCTTGTAAAGTACAGACTGTGGCTGATTTCTTTTCTTACATGTCAAAATTCCTTTTTAATCAGGTGGCCACCCTGAGCTCTTGCTAACAAGACCAGCACTGGTTATGGACATCTGGGTGTTTTGTGTCCTTGAGGCTGCCTGGAGTTATCTAGCTCTGTAAAGGGCTGCAGGAACAGAACTCAGGACACAAAAAGTTGTACAAGTCATGCAGTTTTCTAAAGCACAACCTCGTGATATTTTTATTTGATTTATGTCTTGCTGTTCCTTCCTGTTTACTGAGCATGATGTTCATTTTTATAGCAGAGTCCTTAGGTCCTTAGGTTGTTTGGATATCTTTAGGGTGGAAGTGAGTTCATAGTTCTTCCAGTTTTGATCAGGTTCACTATTTTTATTTTTGAGCTTATTGTTTTTTAGTCCCCTGTGTATTACTTCACATTTGTGAACATTTCATGCAGATACAAAGCAGATGGAAAGTTTTCTAAACTTGAGCAGGAGAGACAGAATCACTTCACCCACCTGCTAACCAGTTGGTGAGGCTGTGGTCTGAAAGGGCTTATTAATTGTTGTTTCATTTGTGTGGGAAAAAAATTGTAAGCCAAGAGTCACGCTACTTGAAATACTTTGTATACACTACAAATCTGTAATGGACTCAAAGCACTTCATTTTCTTTATATTTTTTCACTTATTTATATTTCTGATTTCTTTTTTCTTATTTGAATTCCTGATTCTGATCCTTTATATATATATATATATATATGATGGCTCTCTAGAGTTACATTGTATATTATCATTTTATGTATATGAAACTTACACAGCCATTTGAAAAAATATATATAAAACATAGTGTATAATTAGAAAGCATTTCGGTGTCCCCAAGTGCATTAAGCTGTTGGAGGATAGTGCGACCTTGAGGTATAAGGATTCTGATACAGGACGCAGGCAACCCAAGTATTATGGCAGTTTTCCCATTGACTGGAGATGGGGAAACATAACCTCCATTTTTAAACAGGGCAAAAGGAAAGATCTGGGGAACTACAGGCTGGTCAATCTTACTTCTGTGGCCAGCAAGATCATGGAGCACATCCTCCTGGAAATTATGCTAAGGTGCATGGAAAATAAGGAGGTGATTGGTGACAGCCAACATGGCTTCACTAGGGGCAAATCATGCCTGACAAATTTGGTGGTCTTCTGTGATGGGGTTACAACATTGGAGGATAAGGGAAGAGCAACTGATGTCATCTACCTGGACTTGTGCAAGGCATTTGACACTGTCCTGCATGACATCCTTGTCTCTAAATTGGAGAGACGTGGACTTGACAGATGGACCACTCAGTGGATGAGGAATTGGCTGGATGGTCGCAGTCAAAAAGTTGCAGTCAACAGCTCGATGTCCAAGTGGAGTCCAGTGATGAGTGGTGTTCCTCAGGGCTCGGTACTGGGACCGACGCTGTTTAACATCTTTGTTGGTGACATGGACAGTGGGATCGAGTGCACCCTCAGCAAGTTTGCCGACGACACCAAGCTGTGTGGTGGGGTTGACACGCTGGAGGGAAGGGATGCCATCCAGAGGGACCCTGACAGGCTGGAGAGGTGGGCCCGTGAGAACCGCATGAAGTTCAACAAGGCCAAGTGCAAGGTCCTACACGTGGGTTGGGGCAATCCCAAGCACAGCTGCAGGCTGGGCAGAGAATGGATTGAGAGCAGCCCTGAGGAGAAGGACTTGGGGGTATTGATTGATGAGAAGCTCAGCATGAGCCGGCAGTGTGCGCTTGCAGCCCAGAAAGCCACCCGTGTCCTGGGCTGCATCAAAAGAGGTGTGACCAGCAGGTCGAGGGAGGTGATCCTGCCCCTCTACTCCGCTCTTGTGAGACCCCACCTGGAGTACTGCGTCCAGCTCTGGGGGCCCCAGTACAGGAGAGACATGGAGCTGTTGGAGCGAGTCCAGAGGAGGGCCACGAAGATGATCAGAGGGCTGGAGCACCTCTCCTATGAGGACAGGCTGAGAGAGTTGGGGTTGTTCAGCCTGGAGAAGAGAAGGCTCTGGGGAGATCTCATTGCGGCCTTCCAGTACCTGAAGGGGCCTACAGGAAAGCTGGTGAGGGACTGTTTATCAGGGAGTGCAGTGACAGGACAGGGGGTAATGGGTTTAAGCTGAAGGAGGGTCGATTTAGATTAGATGTTAGAAAGAAATTCTTTACTGTGAGGGTGGTGAGGCACTGGAACAGGTTGCCCAGAGAGGTTGTGGATGCCCCCTCCCTGGAAGTGTTCAAGGCCAGGTTGGATGGGGCTTTGGGCAACGTGGTCTAGTGGAGGGTGTCCCTGCCCGTGGCAGGGGGGGTGGAACTAGGTCCCTTCCAACGCAAGCCATTCTGTAATTCTGTGATAACCTGCTATAAAACAGGAATAGCCAACTTAATAGCCAACTTTAGCCTCTGCCTAAACAAAGCATTTGAAAAAAGTTTGAAAAATGTTTCTAATTCCAGCACTTGATTTTTAGAAATTCTGAATTTCTACCAGGTCTGTAATTGATTTCAAAATTGGGAAGGAATCCACACAAAAACCCCCCGACCTGCTTCTGTATTTGCTTTTGTTTCTATATAACCTTTTGGTAAAGTGAAAGTCAGTGTCAAGCATTGCTGCTGTTGTTTCTTTATACTGCAAGCATACATTTAGGAGAGGAGGAAAGAATTATGTTGCAAACAAGGAGAGAAAAGCACTTGAGAATTCAGGATATTTATTTAATAAGTGGTCTGTAACAATTTTTTTGTGTTTCTAGCTGTATTAGTAGATATATCTAAGTGCAGGAATTGCAAGAATTTGTCTCATATATCGAATGCAGAAAATAAACAGCTGATAGTCTTCCTTGTAATAAAGATCATTATTTTATGAGTTACTTAGAGTTAACAGCCAATAATTTTGTTAGTTTCTTTGGGTCTTCACAGAAAATACTACTTGATTTGCATTGCAAATTGAGAGGAGGATCTCAGAGGAAGGAGATTTTAATGAGACATCGTTCAGTATCTTTATTCTCAGTTCATATCTAGCCCAAGCATCTAATATGGAAAGTCATTATCACATCTTACTGCTTACGGGGTGTTCTGTAAAATTATCTGGTGATTTTTGTCCACTTATTATAAAGATGCCAGTAGTGTGGTTTGAAACACGTTTGTGAAACAGTTTTCCGTTTGGAAATGCAGCTATGAAATATTTTGCAAAATCAGTCCTCATTTGATTTTGGAAAATGTCAAAACATCATTTCAAAAGCAGCTGTCTTATTGGGACTTTTTAAATTATTGTTTTGTTTAGCTAACTTTTCTTTCTCTCTGAAAATTTAAATTACCTTCCTCACAGGAGGATTAATTAGCAAGTTTGCCCCAAATCTTTGAAGATGAAGGTGTTACTTACAGGCTAACCAGCAGTTGTTAATAGGATTCAGCATCTGTTTCTCCTGGCATGGAGCTACCTTTAGTACGAAACAATGGAAAAGCGTGGAAAAGAGTCAGCTTGCTCAGCAAAGGCAGTAAATGACAGTAAAGCCATTTGATTTTGTAAACAGAGGCAGGACGCAAGGCTGGCTTTCTTGCGCTTTGTAGACTCCTCTCTCTGCTCTCCAAGCACTGCTTGAAGCACCGGCCAGCCAAACCGCTTTCCAGCCAGTCCTTGGGTTTAAGGCACTTAGCAATTAAAAATCTGATTCTGTGTTCTTACGTGTAGAAGCTTCCAAAGCAAAGTTTTATTTTGTATTTTCAAGTATTCATCTTAGTCCAGTAGTCTGCTCTGGATAACATGATAAATGTTACATGTTGCAAAATGTAGAATTTCTGAATAGACGTACAATGTGAAAAGCTGATTCAAAATAGGGAAACCAAACCAGATTTTTAAACAAATAATGCTGCTTGCCAAAATAAAAAGACATTTAAAATTATTTTTATGCTAATTTCAAAATAAAGACCATTACGCATGTTAACAATGCACCTTTTCCGTGCATAGAACTTAAATAAAATTTAACCTCAAATTTCTCTTTTCTAGAATGAGGTACCTCATCAAGCTCAATCAAGTTATTATTGATTTATGATAATGAATATGCAGCTTGAACTTATTCTTTGTGTTTATCAATGACAATTAAGGTACATGGATAAAACCTCTTAAGATCTTATTGAAGGCTCTGGAACTGAAGTTTACAAAATGTGAAGTTGCCTCCCTGGAACTCCACTCAGAGGGCTGAGACTGTATGTCACATACTATTAAACAAATTTCACATCTTCCATTAATTTAATGCAAGTTCCAATTCTGTCATGAGGAAGCAGCATACCTGACTATGGGAATAATAAAAAAAAAATCATCTACGAACTTTTATGTGGATTTTTCTTTAATCACAAAAATACATCTTTTTTTTTGTAATTCATTACACTATGTGTAATGTATTGAAAATGTATTGAAATGTATTGAAAAAAACAACAACAAAAAAGCATTATTTCTGGATTGTACTGCAGCATTGGAGGTAGATTTGGTTTCAGATCTCTCTGATGTGTTAGAAGTTCTCCATTTAAAATACGGGTTCTACTGGTATTGTTATAGCTAAGGCTAGAAAAACAAGAAAGCGACTTATTTTCAGAAAAAGCATAGCTGAAATTCTTTTAATATAGTCCAGGAAATTTAGGGGGGTCAGGGTCAGTTAGTCTTCCTGATGCAAATACAAAGGAGTTCGAAAACGTGTATGAATAATTCCTCGTACATTCTTTCATGTGTGAGCAAGTTGTTTACAACCCTGTCCTGATTTTCTTGAATTTTATGTGTTGTTTGAATTATTCACTGGAGTAATTTCCTTGAGCAGTTTTTGGTCTACCTATTATTTGTGAGTAGTTGATTGCAAGTGTTTGCTGCTAAACATTTGCTTTGTTGGCCGTCACTGCGACGCTCTCACCAGTGTCAAGCATAATATTTGCTGTCGAACGTTCAGAGGTATTATTTGCATTTTAAAATTTGAAGTTTGCTTCTCCAAAGGTTTGTTTCAACTTAAAATCTGATGATTCGGTGGAAACTCTCTAATATGCCAGCTTTGTAGGTTATTTATGAAAATTAAACTCAATAGGAGCAGCGAAGAGGTCAAATAAAACATTCAGACTGCTCCATTATGCAGCATAATTCAAGCCCTGTTTTTTACGATAATATTTGCAACAAAACAACTATTTGTGTTGGCTGAATATTTTGTTGAAAAGTTCCTTTTTTTTTTTTTTTTTTTTTTTTCCAATTCAGGTCAGAAGGCTTCAGATGCTTGACATATATTGCTGACCTGCTGTAATATTGCTTGTTTGCTTCTCCCCGCTAGGAACTTTCAGGCTGGAGGGCTGAAGGAAGGAGATTTCAGTTTTACTTGGAGCGTTTCAGAGAGGGCTTACGCTTTGTGGTTGTCCAGGCATTAACAACAGGGTCTGGGTTTGGCCGAACGCTGCTCAATGCAAGCCGGCGTGTGAATTTTTAGCCTCGGTCAAAGCCCAGCAACAATATAATCCATGTCCTAAAATGGACTGCTCGCTCTAAAGGAATTCAAGTAATGTAAGCCTACAACGCTAGCCCTCTTTCTGAAGTTGGTTAAACATAAAATAGTGAATTTATGGGGGGCGGGGTGTGTGTGTGTGGGAACATAACTACAAATCACAAATTAAAAAAAATGGAAGATTACAGTAAATGATACTCCTTGGTGTCTAATCATAGTTTGGGTTGTGCAGGGAGCCCAGGAGTTTGAGGAGGTTTTTAGGGAGTTCAGTTAGTTAGCATGCTAGAGACAGAGAAGCCCTATTTTCACCTGACTTTTTCCAGCAGTCATTAATACCGTGCCTCAGGCGGACACGAATCAACCGTTGTTCCTTCAAAGTTGAAAGTTGCCGGGACTCACTGTAAAAAGAGACGGTAAAACATCTATTTGCACTTTCACACCTCTAATTTGACTCTGCTGGTGAAACTCAGACAAGAACTGACAGCAGACCGAGTTGGGTGCTGTATAATTTAAATAGCAATGCAGCCCTGACCAGTGGGTGGCCTGATTGTGAGCGTTTGCTGTTTATTCTGATTCCGAGGGATTTTGTTCTGCCGTTCTCAGCCCCGTCTGCCGGGTTTACAACGTGAAGCCCTCGTTAGCGTTAATGGTAATTCTGCGCTGGAAATGCCGAGAAAAGAAACTGCACGGAGCCGTTGCCTGACGCCGCGAATGCTGTAGAGAAAGTCTGTAGAAATTCATAGCGTGGCCAAATGCAAGATATACGGGCAAGTCATACACAGCAAATGGTAGATGCAAAGAGCCAGAAAAGCATTTAAAAGCTCTCTGAGGCATTTTTCTCTCCCTCTTTTAAAGAGCCTATAGACTGTCCTAACAGTAATGACTGGTTGTCGTTAAGGGTTTGTCTCTGGGCCAGCTACGAATCCCAGGAAACGGCCACATGACATTACTTCTGTGGCTGAAAAGCACAGCTTAAGCTGTATTATGGGAAAAAGAAAACCATTTCAGCAACGTGCTGGTATTTTTTGCCTTCAGTGGTTTTTTTTTGGGGGGGGGGGAAGTAAATTGAGGAGCATTGATACACCCAGGCCTATGATTTATTACCCCACCAGGATGCTGAAAAGATACAAAGCGTGAGGGGCAGCTAAAAGAGTAGGGAAGACTGGAGGTCTGACCTGTGGGGCAGATGAAATTTTATTTGATCATTATCCTAGAGGAAGCTGTGGTAGAAAATTAGAAGTCCAGGGTGACATTTAGAGAGATGGATCATTTTGCAGGAGTCCATCAGCCTCACCTACATTCTTTTCCCTATTGGTTATTTGGCTTACCCCTCTTCATTTCTCCAGCTGTCTTTTGACTCCAAAGAGTAGTCACAACCTGCTTGTTCTGTGTGCAAGAGCGATACGAAGCCCCTTGGGAAATGCAACTGTGCCACCATAAGAGGTGAATTTTAGGGACTAAGTTACAAATTTTGCTAAGGGTGCCTTAAAAATGGGCATGAAGAGGTGGAACTCTAAAGATTCTCATCTTTAAGGTCCAGGGATAATCAAGTAAACACAATGACTCTACTTCTCCTTGGCATGTCATTTATTTACTAGTCTCTCGTTGATAAACATGTATACTTACAATTCTGCTTGCTGTAGAAGGTAAAACTAAAATTTCCTTTCTATGCCAGCTGGGGTTTTTTTGGTTTATTTTTTTCTTGAAATAGGAGATATCCTTCTTGTCAGACCTGAATTCTGTGCTTCTTCGTGCTATAATCATAAAACACGTAGGATTTGTGCTCAAGCCAGGCCTGGCTCCCTCCTAGGGAGCAATTTCACTTTACAAAATCGGTTTATAATTACCTAAAATTTGCCACAGGAAATTACATTATGTTTTTTAAATTCTTTCCCCTTTAAAAGAAACTGACTCTGGAAGGGGAAGTCCAGATTTAAAAACTGAAGATCGGTTGTGTTGTTTGGAGGAAGGGATGGAAAGAGAGAGGCTACTGCAGTACGAAATCCGGGATCGTGTGTGCACAACTCCTCTGTGCGTTTGCAGAATACCACCCTTCGTGCGGAACAAGTGTCAGGACATTTTCCTTTTATTGCTCTCGGTTCCTGGATTTTACAAGTTAACGTATCCCTTCCTCGCCAGGCAGCAGCCGGCCAGAGACGAGATTTCCGTGCCATAATGGGAAGGGTTCTAATGATGTTTCCTGTGGTCTTTGTCATTACTATATGGTGCAGCAAAACTTTCCCTGTGTTGTGACAAAAAGCTGTGATTACAAACTATAGTTCTCCCTGCTACTGTGGATGACTCAAAGGTTAATTCCAACTGTTAGCATAATGGACACATCCAGAGAAAGCTTTCAGCAACAGGGCATTTTGTAACTGGCATCTCACTGTTAAATTTGTCTCTCTAACCTGAGTCTTGCTTATTTTTTTCAGGGCACCACATGTCAGTAAATACAGCTGCGTAGATAGACACATAGTCAGGATGAACAGGATAGAAAGTCTTTCCATGACTGTTGAAAGATAACATGATGGGGTTTATCATAGTTGGTCAAAGCAACAAAATAGAGTTAAAAAAAAAAAAGGGGGAGAGAAGAGAAGAAAAGACAAGACAGAGGGAAATGTTCTATTTCACTTCCCCTGAGCAAACATGTAATTTCCATGATTTCTTTTTAATGACTCTCTTCTGAAGCTAGTAGGTACTGATTTATGAAAAGCTGTAAAAGATCAGGTGGAACCCTGCAGGACGTCGTTTACAGCTGCACGGATTGCAACCCATCTAATTTGTCTAGTAAAGTGTGAGCTCATGGCGCACATCACCCAGACCATAAATTTCATGTTCAGACCTTCTGTCTAGGGGCTGGGTCAGGACAAAAAAAACTGCCGATGTGTGCAGATGCTCTGAAAGCCCAGCTTTCCCTTGGTGCATGCGAGGAGACATCACAGACTCTTCACAGTGAGACAAATTCCTGTTCATTGATAAACTGTCCAGATGTCCTCTCTGAGGAGGAAAGTAACTAATTTTTGTTTGGAATCCTACAAGGAGAAAAATGATACTTTACAGTGCTGGTTATTCTGAGGTCACTTGTGTTAAAATTAGGTCATATTTTTTGTCCTGATGATACTTTGATCCAAGTAATAAACATAAAAGCTCTTTTGGGCCACTCTAATTCCTAATCCTAGAGACCTGTTCAATTTCAACTTGTTTATACTTTTTTTCTATCATTAGTGATTCTTGAGTCAGGCCTTGTTTTATTAGATTTAAGTTGAGAAGACATACTAGACTGGAAAAAAAAAAATCTCCATGCTTTATCACTAAGAACACTTCATAAATACTCTTAATAAATGTCTTGGGATTCCAGACGCTATACCCAGAAAACTATAAATAAAAAGCATTGGCTTTTCATGGGACAAACAGTAGTCAGGGAGATGCAGGCCGTCCAGCTACTGAATAAAAATATTTTGGGCCTGATTATCTAACCTGAGCCTTTAGCTGGAGGGCGTTTAAAGCTGTATATCACGAGGGTGCCTAAGATCCGGTTTTAGCGTGAGAACAGTAACCTGAAGCGTGCTGCACCTTCTGTCCTCAGCTCAGTCTTTGCGCCGGTGCGGCCATGCTGCACTGTCCCTTCGTTACTGTTCTGGGGGCAAGCAGCTAATGACCTCTTTAATTGTGACCTGCAATACCAGAAGGGAGTAAGATATTAAAAATAATTTTTTTGACTCTGAAAGAAATCAGCTGATTGATAACAATTGGCAAAACATCAGAAGTAAAAGATAATATGTAGAAAATAGCAAGCGTTATTGTTTAGCAAAGCTACGTGGTGTTCTTTTCTTCAGAGGAAGCAGGTACAAGTCTCGGTGTAACCGATGCGGTCTCTCCTGATGCCAGTGCAAGGGTGTGCTGTTGCACTGCTTCTGATCTTGATAAAACTTAGTAAGACTTGTGTTGGGATTGAGAAGTTTTGTTTGGATTTTCTAGGCTGCGTATTCACTGGTATTTAGACACTTTGTTCTCTTTGGTGCCTTTACAGTCTCCCCCTTTATGTTTTTTCCAGTGCTGGGAGATGGCTTAGGTTTGGGGTGAAGAGGGTGTTTTACAATCCAGCTCAGTTCTCTGGGACCAGTAACTGTCACCTACCTGTTACACTGCGTAATCACTGCCTTTAAATTACAGTGTTAGTCTAACCACCTCTCATTTTCACTTCTTCCAGTGACAAAAGTCACTTCAGGTGGATTCAGCTGTGGTAGTCATATTCCTGTGCAGGTGAAGTTTCACTAGAGCCACGGGGAAAAAGAATTATGGGGCAGAAAATAGACTGTAAAGTAGCACTGCTAACTGCTTTGAACACCCTCCAGTTCGGTCTCCTGTGCTTGTGAGTAGCTGTCAGCCTGACATAGACACCCACAAGGGACTTAACTGAAAATGGAGCATTACGTTTCCGAATGGGGGCTAAAAAGCTGGCCAGTATGGATGCATGTTTGTCAGTGGAGGGAAACCTGCAGAAATAGAGTTGATGTTTCTAGTAACATCTGACTAGTCGAGGAAGTCGTTATTGTACTAATTAGCACTGAGAGAGAAAGGTAACTAGAATTAGCAAGATGTCTTGTCAGTAGAAAGAAATTACTGATCGTATTGCTATTCAGGGGCTTCTTGCGCATCTTGGAAAAATTAGCAAGTCAGTGAGGAGGAACGGCTGAGAAAGGAGTTCACCCCTCTGAGAGCTGGCTGTCTCCTCCGAGCTGTTTGCCCGGAAGACTTGTCTGAGAGAGGACAAACCCCCTGCCTGGAAATGCCTGTCTCTCTCCATGGACTGCAGCAGTAGTTCAAAAAACTGGCTGGGCTTATTTGTGGTGATTTTAGATGGCTAAAATGAGGTGTGGTAGAGCCTGACTCTAGTGATTTCATGGGGAAGCACTGGCATTTATTTTTAGTCTTGGTGCTCTCAAATAAGAAGTTACAGTATGTTCACAAGACCATGAAAATGAGAGTATTCATACCAGACAGAATTGGATTTCTGGATCAATATGGGAGCAGCCATTTTAGCCATTTACAATATGCAAAGTACAGGGTTGACTGCAATATATTCCTTCTTGATAAAAAATTACAGATTTAATCATTGTTTTTAGAAAAATATTTTTTTCTCACTAGCTTATAGGTAGACCTGTGCAGGTGGAAAAAGGTTTAAATGGACAAAGAAGCATGGACATATGTTTTGTTTGATACATTCTGTGGGTTTTGTTTGTTTCTTTCTGGTTTCTTCATTGTTTTCCAAGTAGAGAACCTGGATGCAAATCATGTCAGTTCAGCATCCTTCATGAGCACCAAGTTAATATCAAAGGCAGGACATGATTCAGTTCTCACTTCTAAATTATTTGTATGATATCATTATGGAAATTTCAGTCTTAGAGTAGGCATCGGTTTTAAACTGGACATGACGATTGCGTTTTACATTTGTGTCGGTGTATTTAATAACAAATTTTCTCATTTCTGCCTCTGTGCACTGCAGAATGCAAGTCTCATGCAGTTACACGTGTCTCACAGATTCACTTAACATTTGATTTTTTAGACTTGACACAATTTTTTAAAGCTATTAATGTCTTATTATTTGTGCTTCTAACTTAGTAGCAGCGTTCAGGATTTGTCAGTGGGCTGCGATACTCTGAATATTTGATATGTGTAAATTCTTCCAACACACTCAACTGGGAGGTCTGTTGTGTGCATCGTTTGTGTGTTATTTGGGACTAGGTGATTCACATAAATATAATCTAAATTAGGCCCGTCTTTGCTAATGCTTCACACATTGAATTGGAAGGTAACAATGCACTTCATGAATTGGTGATGTTTCGGCGATTTAAACATGGGCACGAGAAGCTGGCGCTCTTCAGCAAGATGATTACGCAGCGCTCGTCAGAGCTGCCAGCGCGAGTACGTGTGGTGGCCTCAGCAGCGCATAACTTCCACGGACAAACAGAAAAGCCTCGTCTAGCCCGCAAGCTCCTGCCGATGGCAGTGCTAAGTTTAGACGCAAAATAAATCCATAAGTATCCCTGCTCCCTAACTTTCATCATATTCTTTTTTATTTCAGGCCATCAAATCTTCTGCTGGACCAAAGTAACATTGACATTTCAGCCTTCCGCACGACAGGTGATTGGCTCAATGGTTTTCGGACAGGACAGTGCAAAGACATTTTCACAGGCGTGGAGTACAGCTCCTGTGATACAATAGCCAAGATTTCTACAGAGTAAGTTTGAGTTGACTACAGCTCTTCATCACTGGTTTTGGCTGGAGGTACAAGTTTAAACATAAGCTTCAGAGTAGCCTTTTTATACAGAGTTTCCAGTTTTTAGCTGAAGTATTCTTACATTTAAAGAGACAAATGTAAATTATTGGTGTAGTTGCAATGCGCATGCAGGAAAGCTAGATGCCCTGGCAGTTGTGTGAAGGCCACAGTCCCATAGGTTTTCCTCACTGATGCCGAGGACATTCCCAGTTTCTTCTGATACAGCAGCACCGTGCATTGTCTTGTACACCAACATCACTTTCTTTCCCTCACAGTTTAGGAGTTTCTGTGTTGATTCATTATATTCTGCCTTTTATATAGGAGTTTCCCCACAGCCGGTACATGTGCCAATCTTTTCCTTTATTGCCCATCCTATATTCCATCAGCCCAGGTGAGACAGAGCAAGCACTACGTAGCTATAACAATTATTCAGGGGATGAACTCCCTCCTGCCTCTAACTTTGACATTTAAACATGCTAAACTTGTAAGTTTACAGCTTGCAAGTTTATTACATTTAAATGCAGTCTTTGTTCTTGTGATAAGGAAGAGTAGGGTAATGTTCTCTCTCTGCACTTGTAAAAGGCATCAAGTTGAGCTGTCTGTCACAGAAAATCTTGACTCACTGTTGGGGTAGCTGGATACAAAACAAGTTATGAAAAAGTAAGCAGCAGCTGCGGTACAGCCAATTAAACACATCAATGCCGTTAATTAGTGTATTATTGCATCTATAAAAAGGCTGCTAATGGCTTTTTGTAACAATTGCCCTTTGGGGACAGTGCAGAAATCCTCTAGGAATGCCCAATTTCCTGTGAGCCTGTGTCAGCCCTTTGCAAGTGTTAAACCCCTTCTGCGTCGCTCGAGGAACAGAGACTGGACGGGCTGGAGAAAGGAGGGGTGAGAAGCAGGGTAGATGCTGGGAGCTTGGCCGTGTGGCGGTTAGCCTCAATGCTGATACCAGAGTTAAAGAGGACCATTCAGAGGGCTCAGCACGTACTAGCGAGATGTCAGCACTGCTCAGGAAAAGCCATCGGGCTGGTAGGGGAAGGGGATGGTAGAGAGGCTCAGGATCGCAGCTGGCCCAGGAGGGAACCCCTTGCCCTTAAGTCCCAGCGCGTGTATCGCTGGAGAACACTGTTTCATTGTCTTTTTCTTCCAGGTCAGCAAACACAGCAAGGCTAAATGAGTTTCTACTCTTTTTTTGCAGCCTCCTGCTGTTTTCGTACAATGGCTCTCAGTATTTTTCCTACCAGGGTTTGTGTTTCAGCAGCATCGCCATACCTGCAGGTTCCTCCAGCGCAGCAGTATAAGACGAGCGAGTTGATTTCTGTTTGCTCGCCTCAGCCCTAGGAAATACAGAGACGGTATTCTCACTCACCCAGTGCATCTTCTCTTTTTTTCCAGTGACGTGAAGAAAGTCGGCGTTACAGTTGTGGGGCCTCAAAAGAAGATTGTTAGCAGTATCAAAGCTCTAGAAACTCATACAAAGAACAGCCCTGTTCCTGTGTAAGGTACCAAAATGATGTTGCTCAGGAGAGAAGAAAAGAGAAAAGTTGCGTCACAGGGCAAAAGTGATGGCTGATAAACGGCAGAATTTAAAGGAGTTCTTTGCAACAGCTTTGGAAACGTAATGGTTGAAATTTCAAACCCACTAAGACACTCAAATATTGAGTATAAATGCCTTAAAAATAGGAGTGAACTTGTTTTCTATCTGTTAATCCTAAAAGGTGGGTGCTCTTGACTGACTGTTAATGCAGATAGTAAATTTCGAAAGAAAAAAATATGTAAAAAATTCTTCCAAGTAAAAACCAGTGACACTAAAACCTAGAGCCATTTGAATATTAAGCGACTGAATAACACGAAAAACCCGTGGACATAAAAGCTGTGTATTTGATCTATACAGCAAACAAGAAGAAAGAAAGACTTGGAGTATTTTTATACAGAAGAGATCTGTAACAGGTATTTTATTTCTTTAAAAGCAAGGAAAATAGAGGACTATACCTCACTACCTGTCTGGCCATATTTACTATAATGTCATTGTAACATGCTATTTCAACTTCAGAAAGGAACACAGAAATAAAGTTTGTAGTGACTTTGAGTTAGTTGACAAAAGATTTTTGCCATTATGTTAGCTTCCCTAATTGTGTTCATTTAAATAGAAACAAGTCTTAATTTTTAAAAGACTTATTTATTTCCTTGGGGTTTTTTTTCATTATTGTTTATATTTATGCTTAAATACCTTAACCTGGCGGTATTATTGCCAAGTGCCAAATGTTATCAAAACGTCATTGTTTCAACCTGAGAAATTGTCTGAGGGTTAATCACAAGATTACTTTATACTCATAACATCATATATGAAATAGGAAGGAAGGAAGGAAGGAAGGAAGGAAGGAAGGAAGGAAGGAAGGAAGGAAGGAAGGAAACATGGTCTTTTTTCCAGCTCTGATGCTAGACAAAGCATCTGGACTTGTTGAGGTTCCTTCTATTTGCTGCGAGTGGTATTTTAACCCCGGCTTGAGTTCTGGCAGAGGTGCGTGCGTATCGGTCTCTAGATCAGTATCTCTCCCGGTCAGGTACACGTGTCCATTTACTTCCCAGAGGCCTGCTTCCCTGTCGAAAGATGGACCCTTGTTCTCAGGTGGTGTACAGGTGGGAGATTTGCCTGGCAAACATTAAAAAGAGTCAGGGTTGTGTCCTGCGTTAACTGAGGACGCTTTCTGAGTTCCCTGGGGAGCGGTGCATTTCTGGCTTCCATCTGCCCCCAGCGCTGGGAACTGGGAGGTGTCCTACCACGGGGGCAGCCACTGGTAGTTACGCTGAGATGGTGACTTGCAGCCAAGGGCAAGTGGATAGTTCAAAAGGATGACTTAAGCTTGTGAAACGGAACTTTGGTATGTAATTTTACCAAAGCCTGAGCTAGAAGACCTCTGTCCAGGTGCTGCCATCCTGCAGAAGCCTTGCTTTTTGGCACTGGTTCCTTAGGCACCAGTTCCTTGAAAGAAAGCAGAAAGGAGCCTATCTTTAGGAGAGCATTCACATTTCCCGGTGGAAAAAGGAGCTTGGAAGGTGGGATGCAAGAGGCCTCCCCCATCTTCAGCATCTTCCCAATAGCAAGCTCTTAAGCTGTTGCTCCGGAGGACATCTGTCCCAGTTCTGAGCGGACACATCTCCTCGCTCTGAAAGTGAGTGGTTTAAATCGCAGTGTGAGGCAGTTCTTGTGTTACATGCAGACAGGCTTCTTAACGCTCTCGATGTGATGCCAGGCACACAGACATCAGGCTTTGGGCGCTAGTGGAAACCACTCCGATCCCAACTTGCCATGCTGGAATCTAAACCTGATTCTGATGGATAACAGTGGGTCCCTGTAAGTCCGAGACCTCTGGGAGGCAGAGGACTCCGTGGCACGCCGCCTTTCGCTGTGCGTGCAAAAGCAGGTAACTAGTTGTGCTTTCTGTGTCGTATTGGTTCGGTTTTTAAAGCTACTTGTAGTGTGGGGCACATAAGTAAGGGAAGAATCAGTTCCTAGGATTTGTGGGGCTGAATCAGCTTTTAAATTGTTTCTTCATGGGTCCAGGACTCATGAAATGTAGACACACAACGTTTATCACACATTGCTAAATAGAAGCAGAATTAGAGACTTTTTAATGAGTGCTGGCAGTGAGCATGCTGTAGAGAACTGGATTTGAAACACACTCACAGGATAATAATTAGTAATATTTTCTGAAAGAAAAAGGAATAGGTTTTAAAGTAAGTTGAAATAAAAAAATGAAAAATGAAAGTTAAAATAAAGCACTTAAGATGTAAAGAGCACTTCTCCTTATCTGCCACAACCTATCGTGAAATGCAGCATGCTGAATAGAAAAGCTGTATTTTCCGTTGCTTAGTTCATTCGGAATCTTTCTTTTCTTCAGTTTGAGATTGCTCTTAATCAGACATTGTTAGTGAATTTAAGTCACCAAAATCCATGTGCAGACACTGTCTGTGTGGGTACAGCTTTCTGTAACGTATTCCTCGTGACGTTTCTCTTCAGCTTCGTTTTGCCACTGGAGAGTGGGGCAGAGGGGGCTGGGGTGGGGGGAAGCGTCTGTGAAGTGCTTCTGAAAACACAGAACCAGTTCTTAGAGTTTTAGATGATGACTGAAAACGTCGCACCAACCACCCTCAATTTTCTCTTAGTATCACGCCACGTTCCTTGCCCACTGTTTGAGCATGCTCAGCATAAAAGATTAAATCTCACTGATGCTTGGGGAAAAAAGAAACTCAGTTTTGCTTTTCTTTGCTATTAGGAGTAGAGAGATTTAAAATACGTTTAGTTTTCTCTCCCTGTCAAAAGTTGATTTGTACTGTAAGTGGCCTCTGTTGCAAGCATCCTATACTCCCTGTCCCCGTGTACATATGTATACATAGCAGTGTACAATTCTTCATTGTGGAGTAGAGACACTAGAATTCGTGTGGCCATCTTCCTGTACAGGACTTGCATCGGTTAGCAACATCAAGCAAAATGCAACTACTCATAAAATGACATGCCATATTATTGGGTTTGTATCTTTAAATATAGTTTCCATTTTATTTATTTCTGTTAACATATCTAGTTTTGTGCTGTTACTTAGCATTCAATAAGCAATGTATAGATGTGATTTGATTGGCAATATGTATTTACGTTAACTTGTATTTCAAAGCATTACTTACTCATTTAGATTATATATTGTGCAATTGTAGATGGCCTCTTACTAATGTAAAATGATTTGTAGTGGAAACATTTATATTTTTATAATAAACATAATGAAAGTATTTTTTACATACTGGAATACTGAGGTGATTGCTTGGAGGACAAAGTAAATTTATTTGATTAGAAAAGTGTGATAAAATTGTAATTAAATATGGATAAATTCTGAGTGTTAAAGCATGGGTTCAGAGTGAAAGCTAGATATTACCTATATTATCTATTAAAAGAAAAAAGTAGTGCAGGTTTTAACTAGATAGACCAGCATTTGTGCTGAACTGACTTACATCAGTCAAAGACTTTACTTTCTCCATTGGTACGGGAAAACATCGTCTAATACAGCCTGCATTTGGGATATTGAAAAAGCTGTCATTTATTTTAGTTGTGTCAAGTATTACCAAACTTTTGCTTTTTTTCCTCCCTTGCCAGTGGACCTCTTTTCATCTTACTACTATGTTGAATCCAGTAAAAGATGTACTTTTCAACGAAATAAAAAAGCCCACAGCTTACTGTAATTCAACCCCATGATCATTTCTTGCCTCTGAGTATCTGTATTAGATAATATTTTGCTCCTGTTTTGTTATGTCCCTACCAAGTTGTTTCTGTTTGCTTCACTGAAGTACAGTGTCTTTCAAAATGCCAACATGCAACTCAGCTTTGCATCTCAGGAATTATCTTCCTAGAAAAAAATAGGAACGATTTGAATGTTCGCCAGATACTTGAGGAGTGAAATTATAGGACCTTTCTGTACCATAAATGATTTTGCATGCTTTTGTATCTTGCTATGCTTACTGGTGCAAAACAATGAATGATATACCTGTCCTGGAGTCTGTAAGTTGATAAACTTTATGGACGCGGATGTAGCATACTTTTTTTTTTTTCTGTCTTAATATCTTCAACAGAAAGGGGAATCACTGAAAAGAGCTACCCAGAACTGGACTTAACTTTAAATGACAACAGCTGGACTGACGTCCACTTTTTCTTTGTAACACCAGTATGGCTCATGCTGTGCTGCAGTGGGAACATCGGGTGTCATTTTAATGAGTGGGTTTCGATGCTATACTCGAACAACAGGGAAGCCCCTCCGTTGGTGTAAACTATGCAGTATGCAAAATATTTACATTGCGAATAGGTTTCACTTCAGCAGTTGTGTTACACTGACTTGCGTCTGTCCCTTTAGCCTTACTGGTACGTTGTATTTGGTTCATATCCCAAAGGGGCACAGTGGATATTAATGCTTTTATAACGGTTGCGTTTATTGTAAAACAGTATTAATACAGCCAGTTCTGGAACATGAAGAGCAGCAGAACAAGCAGATGCCTTGCAGCCCACCACCATGTCTCAGCTCAAATCTGGAGTGATAAATTGCTGTTAAACAGTTCCACAAATCCAGATATGCCTTTGTGGGGTGTTTTTAGTAATGTCCAAGTGATATTTTTCCACTTTGTGTTCCTTCTTAAGGATGATGCCCAGACCTAGATATCTATACCAGTAAAAGCCTAAGCAGTGCCAAGTGGAATCAGACAATTACTTCTGCTGTCTCACATGTGCCACTCCTGTTAATTCAGACAAATATCCATACTATTGATTTCCCTTCATTTGCTGAGCCACTATAATTCCCCAGATCCTTTCCAAACTATCACTATCTGGTTAGTAATTCCCCATTTATATGTGTGCACTCCGTTCCTTTTTCAGTCCTCAGTCCAATTCTTTGTGTATTTCTTAATTACTTTTACTTTCCTAATTTAAAAAATATTTCTCCTAGAAATATTTCTCCCAGCCTTGATTCATTCACACGTAGAAAAACACACACGCTCATCATCCAGGTTACTAATGCAAACGGTGAGCAGCATGAAACACGGACAGCCTTCTCTTGGCTGCTTTGTTGTGCTTTTCAGATGGCCAGAGAACCTCTGGTAAATGAAGAGTACGCAGATTTTTCAGCTCACTCTGCTTTCACGTTACAGTGATTTCATAACAGCCCATATTTCCCCATTTAGCTCATAAGAATGTCATGTGGGACAGCACCAGAAGTCTTACTAAAGACAAGATAAATCACGTCTACTACTTTTTAGATTATCCTGTCACAGAAATAAATTAGACAAGTTTGACATGATTTGTTTATTCTTGACAAATCTTAGTTGGTTTCTTAAGACCTTGTAATCCTCCAGCTGCTTAGAAATGTATTGTGTGAGATATATATATATATATCTCTTTCTGGGTATTTGAGGTTAGCATACCTAGTCCATAATTGCCTGGCTCTGCTTTTCTCCCCTTTTTAAAGGTCAGGATGATCTCTCCTCTAGTTGCCTGGACTCCATGACTTCTCCAAGAGAACAGCCAGTGGCTACCCTTGGGCTAGTCCCTTAAGTTGCTATAGTAAAGCTCACAGACTCTGCAAACCTGAATGCATCTATCGCTTGTTCTGACTCCTTGGATTCCTAATTGTAAAATAAAAGTAAAGTACATATGGGCAAATGTTTTGCTGCGTGCCCAGGTTCTCAGCTTATGTCTTGAATTTTTGGAAGCAAGCAACTACTAAGAGTCACCATTAAAAAAACATGTAGTAACATCTGTTTGGTTAGCAAATTTCATTATTTGTTTTTAAACAGAATGAACGAAGATGATTAGGGGACTGAAACATCTCTCTTATGAGGAAAGGCTGAGAGAGCTGGGTCTATTTAGCCTAGAGAAGACTGAGAGGGGATCTCATCAATGCTTATAAATATCTAGAGGGGGGATGTCAAGATGATGGGGCCAGATTCTTCTCAGTGATGCCCAGCGACAGGACCAGGGGTAATGGGCACAAACTGGAACACAGGAAGTTCCATCTGAACATGAGGAAAAACTTCTTCACTGTGAGGGTGACCGAGCACTGGGACAGGCTGCCCAGAGAGGTTGTGGACTCTCCTTCCCTGGAGATATTCAAAACCCACCTGGACGCCATCCTGTGCAACCTGCTCTGGGTGATCCTGCTCTAGCTGGGGGGTTGGACTGGATGATCTCCAGAGGTCCCTTCCAACCCCTACCAATCTGTGAGCCTGTGAACAACTGAGGTTCATCACCACTGTATTAATTTGAAGTGGGATGATAAGGTCAAGCATCCTATGAAAGTAGTTGAGACCTACTGTCTGGGATCGTTAGAAATCTTCTAATTTACTCTGCTGCTATCTGCATAAGGGGGGGAAATATCCTTTATCTCCACTCCTCTTCCATCCAGTTTATCCTAATATTATTAGTAAGCTCAATTTTTAAATCTCTTCAGTAAAGTGAGCCACTTGAGTTTACCCACTGTGGATTTGTAATTAATACTGAGTTTAGTTTCCAGCCCTTTCAAAAGTGTATGTTTGCAAGAGAGTGTAAAATAGCCAGAGCTTTATGTTCTTACTATTTGGGGATTTAGGGAAGCAGATGTTGAGCTTGTATCTGAACAGATTCATCGCTAAGCCATGATACCTAGCAGAAGTTTCAGTTTCAGCAATGGTGAAGCGCATCTGGGCATAAAGCATCAGACATGAGGTCTCAGGCACCCATAGATATCATCGTCCTGTGCATGTAAGGCGCCTGCAGGTTGCTACTCCAATAAATATGGTATATTTTTCACAGAAGAAACTGTGCTGTAGCTATACATTTAGGCAGCTCCTCAGTTGGCAAAGTACACATGCCTCCGCGTTGCTGAGCAGCTGTGCGTGCTGTGAAGGCACCGCATCTTCAGCGCCTCAGCCAAAGCAACATCCGCCTTAGGAGGGCTGCGATCCTCACCCCAAAATGCTGCGCAGACCCCACGGGGATGGATTTCTCCTCCTGGCACAAGGCCTGCAAGGGTGAAAACCGAGCGTTTATTCTCACTGCGTTCACATAAGCATGAAAGTGTAACATTTAATTTTAAGGCAATGAGCTGAAATGAAGCCAGGAAAAACACATATAAGCTAAAAATGATTTGTTTGAATGAAAAAGAAAATGGAGGTCTAGTAGCTTCATGCCATAGTCTGACCAGGGATTCAAATAAGCATCTCTGAGGCTAATTTTCCTGTCATCATCCCCTACCCCCCCAGCAGAAGTGAGTCCTTGGGTATAGTTTACAGCTTGAAGCGAGTTATTTTCACAGGGTGGTTCACTCTTTTCACTTTCATTACTCTCAGAGCTCCCATCTTCCCTCATGTAGTTCAACAGGCCCCAAAATCAGGCTCAAACCACAAAAGTTTTGTGTGTCAAACCACCCCTTCCTCCTGCAGACTTTTCTGGGTACCCACCGTCCCCTGCCGTGCCCACCAAGCATCATCCTGACCCCCTCCTCCCCACGCTGGCGAGAGGGGGTCCCCGTGCACTGTGGCTTATAGCCCAACCTACCGGGGAACCCAAAAGTTAGGATGGGAGATGACTGAAGCAGTATTTTAAAGTCGAAGCAATATTTCAAAAGTTGCACTGCTAGTTGCTTGCCTTGCTGCGCTTTCCAGTTCAGATCTCTTGCCATATGAGTTTAACTACGTGGAGTCCCACCAGACATTTAGATTTGCCTGTAATTTTTTTTCTCCATAAATCACGTTCGGTGTAGACATTTCCTCCCACTTAGGATTTAGAGTGGTAGAATAATAATTTTAGCTACAGAACGGTATTATTTTAATAAAAACAGATTATGCTTAAAACAAAACCAAAAGCAAATAATAAAAAAAGCCCCAACACAACACCCAAAATCCACCAAAAATCCAGGTTACTGAAAGGGGTAGTGCCTCTCAAGCTTATCTTTTGGACAGTGAATAGGTATCCCCCCCACAGACTGGTAAAGTCGGGATCCTGGGTGTTCTCCCCATCTTTTGTTCAGTACCTGGGCAGCTTTTTGCACAGCTAGCTGGATGCTTGCTAGTTGGTTTGGTCACTGCTAAAACATGCAGCTTTCCCCTCAGGCTGGTTGTCAGTTAATCAACAGTAATGATTCCCTGCTTTTAGTGTGCCCCTTTAAAGTTGCATCACCTTTTATTATTTTACTATTTTTAATCTCTTTCCTTCACTCTCATAAAGTTTTTGTTTAGGGCTTTAGTGGAGGACTAATCCACAATCCCCAGTTGTATATACTTTTTTTAAAAAAAAAAGTTATGCCTCATTAACTGAGTTAATACTTGCCTAATTGTAATAGCAAAGCAATAAAATTCAATCCCTACAACAATGTGATACTGTAACTTCCTTTCCTCTAACTGATGGAGCGCTGGGCTACCTGCCAAGGAAGTCAAATGGAAATAGAAAACAATATGAACAAATAAAATCTCTTTCTGAGATTTAGATATAGATGTTTTCTTAGGTTTGGGTTTTTTTTTTAAATCTTCTGTCATTACTTGGTTCATTTTTCTTTCTCTCTGTTCCCAACTTTCATTCTGTCATTGTACATATGGGGGTTTGGGGACAGGAGGAGCTGGCACACAGAGGAATTAATATATTAATTTTTCTCATATATATAAGCTATCCCCTTCATATAAGGGGTTTTTTTTTGGGTTGTGGGGTTTTTTTTTTTGGAAAAGCCAAGTATATCATAGGCACCACAAATGTATATGTGAACACCTCCCCACCATGGACAATCTAAAGAACTGTAACTAAGACACCCTGAAGCACAGGGCTGAAGAAATCGGAGACCTTCACTAGCCTTCACATCCAAAACTAGAGTGTATTCTTTCTCCCTTCTCTGGTTTCTATTCACTATATCCTCTGCTGAACAAGTACCATAGCTGGCTAAGCTACGCATTTGTACTGAGAAAAGATATTTTATAGCACCCACATGCTACCCGGCTCCTCCATGGTAACAGTGCTTAAGATAAAGTTGCCTGGTGCTAGACGGTGACCTAGGTCTATGCTATATAGACCGGGCTCCGTTATCTCAGCTGTGTATTTGGGGGTACAAAGTATATGAGCATTATGGATACAAGTAGCTCTTTAGCTTATTCTCTTTGGCTGCCACAATACCTAGCGCTGTTTGGGTTTTAAGCACTCTCAGTCTGAAGTGTGTTTTGGGCAAAGCTTGGGAAAAAAACAAACCAAACCAAACCAAACCAAACAACAAAAAAAAGGTCTGATTGTATCGAGTCTGTTTGTAACTATGGACAGCGCAAAACCAAAAGCACACCACGTTCTTCCCCCACCAGTCTACCTGCTTCAGTGAGATGCCAGTTTTCACTGGTCTCCATTAGGTGCCTTTTTACAGGATCCTCTCTCCCAGCATTCATTCCTTGGCCCAAATCTTTTAGTATAGGCACTCACTAGCTATTATGTGGCCTCCTAATAAGACCATATCATTTTGGCAACAGGTTTTTGTTGCTAAGTGCCTGCTAGGGGAGCGCTAAAATTACAGTTGAAATACTTTGCCGCTCTCAAAAGAAAGATCTCGTGGGTTGTAGTAGATACTGTGCCACATGAGGGGATGCTGGTCAAAACAAAACAGAACAAAAGTTTTCCATCTTGTGAGAAACTAGTGAAACAATCAGCTTGGAAAATTTTCTCCTAATCTTTCTGAGCTTACTGAAGCAATCTGAAATCCAGATCAGATGATGCTTTCTTAGTCCATGTCCTTGGTGTCCATACAGTATCCTGACTCAACAGGCAGAGAGCCAAATGAATCAATGGTCAAAAAATGTCTTAGCAGCTTGCCCGAGAGGAAACTTTCAAACCCAATTACTTGTATGCTATCATTTTATCAACAGATATGACTTCTTTCTCCAAGTAACTGTTCTTGTCACACTGTAAAACACATTGAGTTTGCTATGATAGGGCTGTCCCTGTGTAAATGGTCTGAGTTAGTGTGATACTGAAACTGTAATTTCTTAAATATTTATCTGATAAAAATGGCAGGGGCTTGGATCACTAGCCATAGAAAATGCCCTTAACGTTTTAGGCTAAATGTTAGCCCTGTATCTTGGGGGAGAGATTGCCACTACTATGCAGAGAAAAACTATATCTTCCAGTACAAAAGAATCTGAAAAACTCAGGAGAGTTGTCAGAAATTTCACCCACGTTTTGTGAAGAACTGATTAATTTTCCGATGGGAGGGTGAGAAAAAAAAGGTCTGGTTGAGTACCTGAAATACCAAGCTCAGGAAAATCAGAGGCAGAAGTAGAGGACTCAGGGGAAGCATTCCCGTTTCCTTCATTTAGCCTTAGCCGAGTGTGGACACAGGGCTAAAGTTACCGCTCTCTCCAGAGATGCTATGCAGGGACTTGCATGTGGAATGGGAATGGTGCATTATAAATCTCTTTGCCGAGCATAAGAGTGTAAGATTCTTGGAAGAAAAATGTATTGACTCTTGTGTCATTTAAGGGTTGCACCATTTCCAACCTTGCAATAATTGCCTAGCACTTTGCATTTGTGAGAAAGCAGAATGAGATGTCTTAAAAGTGGGTTCTGCATATTGTAAAAGTCCAACTGCGACTTGGAGAAACACCCCTGAGACTTATTGCTACCATTATAAGCTTAGAGTAATGTGCACATATTTTTCTTTTTAGACCATGCACACTTTATCCAACCCTCAGAGGTAACAAAAAAAAAAAAAGAAAGAAAGAAAGAAAAGTCCTGTTAAATTTGGGTTGGTTTTTTTTTTTTCATTTTGATCTTCCTGGGTCAGACACACCAACGCATGTCATGAGCTCAGCTCAGCAAAAGGCGAGGGCTCCTGCTAGTTGGTTACGAGTCCAAGCCCCCTGTTCATGGCACCACGCTCCGCAGTGCCACAGCCTCCGGGGGTCTGACCGAAGGCCACGGTTTCACTGCTGGGGCTGGGATTTCCAGGCCTGCTTCCCAGCTGCAAAATGGCCCAAAGCAGCAGCTGCGGGGGGTGGCGGGGAGGGAGAGGGCTTCCTTCAGCCTGCAAACACAGGAGCCCGGCGTCGGGCGTCCCTGTGGGTTACCAGCACCTGGCACAACAGCTCCCCGTCCTCGCTGGGGCACGGTCAGTTTTGGCAAGGCAAAGTACTGAACGGTGGAAGAATACTTTATTAAGGAAAATGCTCATCATCTGAATCTCATTAAATGTCATTCTCTATGTATACCAGTAGTTGTGCTTCAGCAACAGAGGAGAGCGAAGGTAGCAGGACAGATTTTGTTAAAGACCTCAGCAGCTTTGGTTCTCCTTGGTTTTGTCCTTGTGTTTCGGAAGATCTCAGGCCTACTTTGTAATTTAACAACTGGAAATTTTCTTCCTTCTGTTCAAACTTATTAACCTGCCTTAAGGCAGCTTTATACAGAGGGTGGGAGTGATTAAATCACATCAAATAGGAAAACAAATGCAATGATGGGTGTAGCTGTTGAATAATTCAGAAGTTTCCACTTGGACACTAGCTATGCTTCAAAATCAGCAGCAAAACCAGTTATGGAGTCTTTATCACTGAAGTCATTTAAGAAAGTGGTAGACCGGGATCTCATAGAAATAATTTGGTGTAGCTGAGGTATGGCCTGAGGCAGAAAACCTCTTGGTCTTTTTGGCTTCAGACCACGTGATTCACCCATAGTCACACACCTCTTCTCACCCCTACTCTTGAAAAGTCTTTGGACTAAAAGACAAATATCATCATTCACGTTTCGCTGGTATGCTGGGCACAGACGGATGACAAGACTTGCGGGACGTGTCTCGGGTGGACATTAATAGTGCTGACACCTGAATCAGGGATGATTCCCACCCAGTCTGGTCCCTCTGTCGCCGGGCTGCTCTGCCTTGCGTCGTTAGTGTTACAAAATACTGATATACTGTGAGAGTCGCAAAGTCGGGGGGGGGGGGGACGACCCAAAATTGCACATTGGTCTCCTGCTGCTCATCAGTCTGTAGCTTTTCTCTCACTTTCCCTCAGCCCCCCCACCCTCACCATTTTAGTAACGAGAGAACAACCTGTGCAATCTGTTCAGTGAGAGAACAACTCATCTGAGCACAATTTCCTCTTCTCTGTTGTTGCATATAACTTCCCTTGGGTAGGTGAAAATTTTGGCAGTCTGTACAAAGACTAGCAGAGACTGAAGCAGAAGCTGTAATAGAGCTGTTATGACTTGACAGCCCTGTTTTGTAATGCACAGGGGGATTTTATTACAAGTCAATTGTAGCTTCAAGAAATTTAAGAGTATGGCATCTGTTTATATGATTTTTTTTTTAATGTTTAATAAATGAAATTGCAGTAGATTTTAACATGGAGACTGTGGCTGTAGCAGGCCTGGATGACTTAATAAAAACTAAAATCAATCAAACAACTTGATTTTGTTGGCAAGCTTTTGCTCTGTAAGTGGGAATAAATGGTTTTGCAGCTCTAATAATTTCACATGCATTTCTTCAGGTACTGGCAAAACACTGTATGTTTATATTGTTTGCTGAGTGCATTGGTTTTTGCTGAATTTGTATTTAAAGAACATACTGGTAAAGAACATTTAATGTAGCCTCACAAGGACCTGTGTCACTACAGTGTGTATCGATGATGACCAAAAACTTGAAGGAAGATTCCTGTGGCTTGAGAAAAGACTTTTCACCTCCCCACTCACTGTAACCTTTCTTTTTCTTGAATTATCTAAGGGAGATAATGATAGCAACTAAAGCTTCAGGTCACCGGCTCCATGTAGTCATAATACAGCTTATTTTTGTTATAAGACAATGATTCACAGGGACAGGACAGGGAGAAGGGACAACATTTTAAAATAGAGGCAATGACGGGTTCTTTGCTACCAGCATTTTCAAATCCTCAGTCTCACGATAGGTGAAATGTAGGCTCTGGCTCGTCTGCCTCTGAAACCAGTCTTTGGACAGGACTAGTTTTACCAGCTATTGGTATTGTTGTGGTGGTGCACGTGGTGTGAGCCAGCTGAAGAAACAGGGCAGGAAATAACACAAACCATTGAGGCCCCGGTGCTGCCGCAGGACGTGTAAGGCCGGCGCTGAGCCCCCCCCCCTTACCCCCCCCCCAGCAGCCTGGCTGGGGGAGCGCGCGGGTGAGGACCCACGGGCCGGAGCACGGACCGACTGCCCTCTCCCACGCGGGAAACTCGAGGGCTGCCGGAGGGCCTGGGCCGGGAGAGCCGTGACGGGCTCCCAGAGGCTGCCGCCCCATCAGCTCTACTGGGCGTTTGCTGTTTTGGCGTGTTTTCAGCTGCAGTCCTGCGCAGAGGCACGTATCAGCGTGACTCAGGATCCCGTGATAAGTCCCTGTTTGATGTTGTTTGGGCCATGCTGCTGAATAAAATGATATAAATTATATAAAACTATATACTTCGGTGTCTACTCCTTGGCAGAGCAATAGGAGATAATTAATGGCCTATCTTTGGAAGAGTAGTCAGTTTGTATCTACTCTTAGCCCTTCACTGGACTGAATGACATCATCCTTCAAAACCAGGTCATTTTACAATACATAATCTCATTATAGTGTTGTAATGTTGAGCTCTGTACCTTGCTGTGTTCCCCTATAACTTAGCTCAGTCCTCTAGCCTGGCTTAATCCACATCTTTTCGTAGGACTAATTCCTCCAGCCTGTGCTGGAGACACTACCCATTTCTGTGAACTTCTGACATTTACATGAAAAAAAAAAAATGTTTAGTTAAAAAAAAAAATAATCCTGAAAATAAAGAAAAACAGAAAGTGTTTGAGTCAGTCTGGTTGTCCTGTTTTGAAACAAATGCCTCTGCCTGCATCTGGGAACTCAGAGTAGATTTTAATGATAATTTAGACATCACAACAGCAACCCAGGGAATTAAAAATACACCATGTGTTTGGGTTTTTTTCCCACAGTTAGAAACAGGACCTCTTTAATGGATACAGCCTTACAAAATATGAAACTCTCACTGGCAGTTATCAGTAAAGAAAATCTGATCTGTTGAAAGCCATCAATATACATCACTCACAGCTCAGATACATATTAATTTTCTTAGCATATGATCATTAACCACCATTTTAGATAGCTTATGTTAAAGCAGCATTTCAAAACGTGAAAATTAGGAGTGATGACATCTCCAAAGCCTGAAAGTCACCATCCAGATAAGTTGAAGTGGTTGCTATGTTGGAGGGAGGCCACATGTCTTGTGGCCACGGGCAGAGAACAGGAGTTGTCCTTTGGGCAGAGCCAAGCGGTGCCCAGTGCACTGCAGGACACACAGCTGGGGGGCACAACCGCCCCATCAAGGGTGCTGCTACACCCAAAGGGATGGGCAGCACCCCTGAGGGAGGCAAAAATTCAGCCAGCCTCTTTTTTTTTTTTTCTTTAACAAAAGAGCATATCTGGCTGTGGATTCCACACCCAGGTACTTTGGAGGATTTTTTTGGACAATCCTGATTCTCAAGGCCTCGGGGGTTATCTGGTCCATGGAGCATAAAACCCTGAGGAGGCCAGGAAAAATGGGATTTCCAGCCCTGCTGAAGACTTGAAAAGCCTGGCTGGGATGCTGGCCACCATGCAGGACTCCCAGATGCCCAAAGGAGGAGAGTGTGGGTATCCATGAAACCTGAAATTTCCAGGAGCCCAGGCTCAAGCCAGATGCGTAGCTGGAGTTTATATGACTTCCTGTGCTCCCTCAAATCCCTGGCTTTCCGCTCTGAGGCAGTCCTCGTAGCAGAGAAGCTGAGGTGAGGACATCTGTAAATTTACTAGCTGCTTATCACATTGCTTTGGGGATAAATATTTTTAGAATTTTCATAGAATACACAAATCAGCATTTTATAATGAGAGGGTGTTTTCTTAAGGGCGTTGCAAGCAATCCTGCTGAAAACTATGCACCAGCAAGGTGGTGGGGTAGCAATATACAGACAACACAAGCTATCTTAGATCTATCCAGTACCATATGCTCTTTAATCTCCATTTGTACCTATGTGAACGTCTATGCCCCACATCGTGGGTGCTGGGAAATTGAAGAGAATGAGAAGGTGTATTCTGGATTTATACTGAGTTCCACCATTTTCTTCTTCACTCATGGACTCATTTTCAGAGCTAATCAGCTCATTCATCTAAAACAGATTTTGGGTGTGTTTCTAAAGACAGCTAATCATAGGGTCTTTGGCAGGATGAGGCCCCACCAAATCCACCTGCTGGTGCCCTACACCCTTCTGCAGGTCTGAAAGCCAGCTGAGCACTCCCGCACACCTGCACGCCACCTGTACCCTCCGTTTCATGGTATGAAATTACCTTCCTGGTGGACTTCAGCACAGCCTTTCCCTTCCCTCCCTCCCCCTGAACAAAAAGAAAGTAACCACATATGGAAAATAATGATTTTGCCATCGGACTACCCAATGGGCCCCAGAGCAAGGCAACGTGCACCGGCACCACCAGAGCCGAGCAGCCGCAGGGCTCAGTGCATTGAGCCGTGCAGGTGCAGCCAGTGGAGGAACCGACATTTTTAAAGAAGTCATTAACAGGTCAGCTAACAAACACAACAAAACCCATCAGTGTTTTTAGCTGGGTGCCACAGTGAGGCACGGCTTCAAAGCTGAGAATTTTGTTCTCTCCCGGCTACAGTGTGCAGCGGAGGATCAGTCCTGTTGAACACTCTTGCTGGACAGAAGGGCATGAAGAGGTTTGTGTTGCCTGGGCAAACTTTGATGTCATGCCCCGACCCTTTTCTTTTTCTCTGTACAAGCAATTTCAAGAGCTACAAGCAGTATAAAACCTATCCAGAAGCAAAACATTTCCCATATAGCCTTGAGCTCCTTTGCTTTTGAGGATTTTGCTGACAAAGAGGACATGACTCCTTTATGGTGCGGTGGCTCTGAGGTGGAAAGCGGCCTCTGAAACAGAGAGGTGGGTGGAAGCCCACCAGAAACACTGCTGCATCGTCTGTAGCATGCTCAGATTTGCAGATGTGCCTCTGAAGGCGTTGTGACATCCCTATTGTGGAACTCTGCTGTCTTGAACTCCAATTCTGCATTAGCTGCAGTTTCTCAGTGAACACCAGCATCCTGTTTCCTCTCTGCGAGGAGCTGGTGCACCACATCGCCTTTCAGGACACTGCACAGTGACAGGGATGGTGAAAGCATGAGCTTCTATTTATTAACTGAGTGATACCACATGTAGATTCACTGGATGTTTACAAAACTGCGTGGGTGGGTTGATCAAACACACGGGGCCTTCCCTTTGGTTTAATTCCTGTTAACTGATGAGAGTAAAAAAAAAACCTGACAAATCAAATCAAAATTAACTGGGCTGCAGCCAAACAAAAACAAAAATGAAGGATGATCAAATTGTATTGTGCTTGTATCATGTTTTTTGAGGCTTAAGTAGAAAGATGCCTGTCCCCTTTCTTGCTATTCCACGCCTGGAAGAAGCGCTGCCTTCCAGCCTGGCACAGCTGGAGCCCCGTGTCCCCTCAAGATGCCTAATGATTTGCAGATTTATTCCAAGGCGGTTAAGGGATTTACCTCCTTCCAGAAAATGCTTAGGAAATGATCATCTGATACAGAAGGAGTGGTTTCATGTACTGACATGTGAGAGCGAAATATGTCATATGCCCAGGGGCCCAAAACGCATCTCCCAGTCATCTAGATGGATATTCCCTGGTGGGTGAAGTGCTTGCGAGTCCCTTGTCATGGACCTCGTGGTCATCAGGGAGTAATGCTGGAGACTGAAGCAACCAGAAATTTGCCCTACTGTCACGGGAACCTCTGTTTCTGTTGTTAAGAGCTTAACATTTGACCTGTGAAGCTTCAACCTTTTCCTTTCAGCATCCACATATCTTTAGGGGAAGCTGTGCAGCTGAGCTTTTAAACAGTATCAGTAGCCACTACCTACACCTGCATCCATCTGCAGTGAATAATACAGAGAGCTTGCATTTAGATATAAAAGTGTGTATTTTCCCATGTTGTAACTTGATTGTCTTCCACAGAATTACACAGGGGACAGATTTGGATAAAAGTAAATCCAGTCCAAACTTTTATTCAGGGAAAAACTTATATTGGGATTAATAGGTTACTCTGGCTTTCTGTCCTGCAGAATCAATTAAAAACAGTTATAAAGGAAAAAAAAAAGCACCCCTGGGGTTAATGGGCTCATTTTTTATGGTCTTTTATCATGTATAGTCCTCAGCACCTGTTTAAAATACTATGTAATCTGAGGGCAGCTTCTTTGCATGGGTGTAAATGGAGGTTCCCCCATCACAGCTGTGCATACTTAAAGCAATGTGGGGTGAGCGTGTCTGGCTCTCACTGATGCTCAAGCACATCATGACTTCCTGAGGGCTGCTTTCTGCTGGCTGACAAAAGGTAAAGTAACCCCTGACATTGTCCTAGTCGGTGCTCTCAAATGTGAGGTGAATGTAGAGCTGTTTTGTGGCAGATGGTATGGGCTAGTTTGTAGGCTGTCACGGGTTAAAATCTGGCTTGAGAGGCTGTGCTGTGGCAGCTGAGAGGGGCTTTCCTGACTTGGCTGCTGTGCTGCAGGTGAGCTGGAAGCTTCTGAGATATGGGGGGGCCCCACCTCCAAAGGGAGCCCCAGTGCATGGGTGCTTGGCCCTGTGACCTTGGGGTACCGCATGGGCTGGGAGCCTTGCTGTGCCTGCACTTGCCTTGGGGTAATGCAGAGATTTCTTTGCAAGTTGAGAAGTGAAAGCTGCTGGACTGAAACCAGGAATGATGGCAGCTCTCCTTTGTGCCCCTGCTCTTGCACGTCCCTGCCTGCCTGGGCAGTGGCAGGCTTGTCCATGAATCCCTGTGGTTCTGACCTGCCCTCCTCTCTGCCTGCTGCATGTATGTATGTTGGTTTTTTTTAAAAGAAAGTTATCATAGCTTATGTTTTAGTAACATCTAGTGTTAGAGAGTGAAAGGCTTGTTGCTGTGTTTGGTATGCTTGCTTGAAGGAAACAGTGTGGCCACATGCATGTTAAAGCTTGTGACAGCTGATCCTCATCATGTGGTTTAATGCCCAGTAAGTGCTATGGCTGCTAGGAATTGGAGTTTGGATTTAAAAAAACTCCATGCAGCCTTTCCTAGGCTCTGGCCAAGACACTCGGAGATCCCTCCTGCTTCTAGCATATGTCTTGCACCACACTATGGGGATGCTGACAAAACTATGTTCTGCATTTGTGATGGTCACCCTGTGTTAGACTTAAATATGAAGTAGTGGAGAGAGCAGCCTCTTTTTTTTTTTTTTTTTCCCTCCCCCCTCTTCTTTCTTTAGCTGAACGTGGTCTTCCTCTGCTCTTACTCCTCTGTCCCCTGCTGCTTTAGGGTCTCTGCTTTACTGCCCTGCTCCCTCGGCACTTATCTCCGCAGCCGCGTCCTGCTGTTGCCTTGGGTGGCAGCAGGCAGCCATGTGTGGGTGCAGACACCACACACCGCCCCCCCGCCCCCCGTTGTGTGGTGAGGGGGAGCAGTGGCTCTGGGAAATAGTCTCCCCAGTTGCTCAGAGCCGTTATGGGCATGGGAGCTCTGAGCTGGGGACCTGCTCAACATCCTTGCAGCTCCAGGAGGGTGGCCAAGCAATCAGTGCTTTCCTGTGTCTCTCTTTCTGAACTGTTGGGTGTAGAGGGATTTAAAATTGTTTTCATTAGACTTGCTGTGCCCCTGCAAGCCCTGAACTAGATGTGCCTTAGGATGGATGCTTGGCTCTTCTCAGTGTTACCTATACCCTATGGTTTCTGCTTTTACACTCTAATCCATAAGGTTTATAGATGTGATGGCTGTATCACTTTATAGTATGAGTCCCTTTAAAAACAGTGATAAAATCCCCTGCAATGTATGTTATTTGCATGGTAGGAAGGAAGGCAGTTCTATTTCTTCCTTTCCAGGCTTCCTCTTGCCAGCTTTTCCCAGGCAGGTAGTTGCTGGGCTAACATACTATAAAGATGTTTTCTAAATCAAAGATGTATATGATGGGACAGAGGAGGGAGGGAAATCTTATGCCTAGGGACAGATGAGGGATTAGAGGCATCTTAGATACTAAGATACTCCCCATCAACATGGGAAGTGATTTTCTTGAATTAGTAGTTGTGTTTTGTGAGTTGATACAGGTTCATTACTCTTTTTTTTTTTTAACATAGAGTTGAGAGAAAGAGGTGAGCATAGTGGCAAAGCAGTGACACATGTTGTTCCTTTAAAGCGACCCTTTGCCCAAATCCCTCCTGTAAGCAGAAAGTGTTTTCTGTTTTATGCTGAATGCTCTGTATGTGTCAGAACTATGGATGCCAGATGCAGTGATAAGTAAAAAGATCGCAGAGTTAATTATCTTGGCAAAAAGAAAGAGCAGTTTTGTGGCACTAAAACACAGAAGGCATTCTTTGTGGAGGATGTGTGGGATAATAGCATTGCTGGTCTGTTGCAGGCTTTTGGATATCACTTACCCTGTGTGCAGAAGGCACTAATGCCGCCTCTTGTCAGGACACTGAATTGAATTACATTTCAGGCTTGAAACTCAACCTCCCACCTTGACAAATTGTCTGTGAGCTGAACAGGATTTGAACCTCTCCAGTGCAGTCTCGCTCAGCGTCACCCCTTGGTACCGTATTAATAGAACGTGTTAGCATCAGACAGCTTGGCGAAATGGTAAATATTAGAGAGCACATGGCCGGATTGTCTCCTTGACAGTAAATAGATTGTGAATAATCGAATAATGCTATGACAGTGAAGAAGATCTGCCTAACATAAGGCACGAATTACGCTTCTCTCTCTGCTCCAGCTCAAATGTTTCAGACTACTTTTTCTTTGCCATAATTGGACATAATCAGTAACACGGTCAGCAACTAAAGACTGTCTGGTATCAATTCCCAAATCCCGGAACCACAACATCTAGATTTTGAAAGAGGTAATGCTATTAGCTGATTAGTCCAGTTAATTTGTTGTGTCCCATGGTGATTGTAAAATAAATATGAAAGGGTACTCTGTTTCAAATATCTTCCTGCAGCTCTGTGTGTGTTATGTATATATGATCCACGCATATGTGTGTATCTGCAAGCTTGCCTAGTAGTTGAAGGTGTTGAGAAACTGCAGTTTTCCCTGGCTTCAGAGCGAGCTGTTGGCTCAGGACCTCCTAAAGAAAACTTGTCCAAGAATGTTTAGTCTGGTCCAAAGGGAACGACTTGTTCCATGGAGCAATTCAGAAAGAGAAATGTGTGTGATTTAAAGAATTTGTCTCAATTTTACTCCTAGATATAGCCCTGTTTGGCTCCAGCAATTAAAATATTGCCTTGTTGGCTGATGGAAATGCTTTGGGCATCTTCTACAGCAATGTGACCTTGCTCATAATTAAATAATAAGGATAATACAAATCTTCCTTTCCATCTTCCCCAAATAAAGCTTACCCATGAATGTGTTGCAGCTTGCTATCCCTAGATTTTAAAACACATAGCTGCTATTGTGGAGGCAAAAGTAGCTTCTTTTAAAGTGTAAACCACTGATAGATAATTAGGTATGTATTTTCTTGTGACTTAGTTCATTAGTTATGGGTTTCTGAAGTAGTTCTTTTCTCTGTCTCGATCCATGAAAGACAGTATATGGTGCCGGGCAAATGCTTTTGCTACATCTGACTAATTGGAGATGCTGAAAACACCAGAGAGAGTTAACGCAGTTGCTTAACCACATGGATGTGGGAGGTAAAAGGTGTCCTTTTATTGACAAATGGCTTCCTAAGGCCAAATTTTATTTTAATTTGGAGTCAGACCGATCTTTGTCAGAACTAGAGAGAGAATCTATTTGGTATGTATTTGAGGTGTATGGAGAAGACAGCCTTTAGCTCCTGAATGCTGTCGTGGCAGTCCCTGTGCCACCATTTCTGCATCTTCAGCACAAGCTGAAACCCTCTGGTGGGGGGATGCTTGGATACCTGAGCTACAGGACCTTTTGCTTCCTCCCCTGTCCTGGTAGGCGCCAGCAACTTCTATTGACTTCTCTATTAATCTTCATGCTTGCAAAGAGGCAGAGATGGCATTTTTCACTCTGACAGCTGCGGGGTGGCTTGTGACGATGGGCACAAGCGCGGGAGGTGCTCACAGCTTGGTGGGGAACAGCAGCTTGTAACAGTACCATGATTAAAGTGTCAAGTTACTGCTCTTTTGTATTATACGTAGACTGTAAGATTAATGCAGGGTGATTTATCTTCTGTTGGATTTGCTTGACAGTGAACGAGACTGTAACCAATTTGCCTGGAGCAGGGGAGCTCTGAATAAACTCCGGAGGTTTAGGGAGATTGCTCGCTAGGGGGATGGACAGACTGCCTCATCTGGACAGCCCCCTGCGTCCTTCCGCATCCTGGGGAAGTCGCTTCTGAAAATAGTAATGGAGCACTTTGTGGTCATTTTTAACAGTTGAACCTTAGCGTTTTGAAGTTTCAAATAACCTTTTCCATAAGGTTATCTCAGACCAGCAAGTCCCATTGCCAGGCCAGACTGTAATATTTGAGTTTGCCCACACTTTCTGCAACTCCTTGGTTGCCTGTGTTGTTTTTTGTTTTGTTTTTGTTTTTTTTTTACCTAAAGCTTTCTGAATGAAAACGGCCTGTTAGGCTTATTTTGTCTTCTGTTTGGGGGGAGGGTGCGGGTGTGTTTTAGTCTAAATTTGCCTTTAATCCTATGAGATGTAGAGTGTCATGAAATTTTGTTCCTTCTGGGCACTTGCAATAGCAGTACTAGGGAAACATCCCAAACCCTGATGATGACCAGATTGCGAGCACTGCCGTTTGCCTGCTGTGCACACCGCATGCATATTTTGTACACCGGGTTGTTAAATGAGGGTATATAAATACAGCAGCTGAGTAGGGAAGCACTGCTGATTGGCAACCAGTATTAGCCAAAGGTCAGTGCTAATTACTCTGCCTCGTTTGCATGAGAGGCTTTGAAAGATAGAGAAGAAAGTGTCTGTGGCATTTTCTGCCAACAAATTACTTGGCTGACAGGAGGATGTCACTGCTCGTCAGTACCGATAGACTGCACGTTGGTACTCGTGCAATTAAGCAGGATAGAAATATTGCCTCGGAGAGTTAACTTTCTGGGAGTAATTACTGGAGGTGTCAACACATGCTGATGAAAAGGAAGAGGATGTATTTACTATATATGTGAATCAAGGCTATGAATGATTAGACAGTTGCTTAAGATGATCACCTCTGTCTCTAGCCCATCCTTTCTTCCTCTTGTTTTTGCATATTTTACTGCCGATTATGCCAGGGAGCAATAGACGGCCACATCTATACTAATTAGGCTCTGCTGATCAGAGTTTTGACTGTTTCTCATCTAATTGAACCTTGTGAGCTTTAGTGAAAGATTTAGGCTTGCTTTTTTTTTTTTTTTTTTCCTTTTTTTCTTGCCATAGATGTACCCCTGCAGTCCTGGTAAAGGTGTTGCAGCACTGAAGTTGAAGCAGTAACACAAGGGAGGTCTGGAGGAGCTAAAGGAAAATCTGACTTTTGGAAGAAATCTGAAGGCAGGAGGCCGTTAATTAAATAAGACCAGTGGCTTTGGGTGTTTCAGGTTCTGCATGTCAAATTTCCATTACCAGAATTTCAGTGGGGGCTAGGAAACTGGGCTCTGGAAACTAAACCTCTTAGGAGTATCTGTTGATTACCTAAAGCCTTTACCATTGAAGAGTTGGGGTTTCCTTTAGTGTGAATTGTGCAATTTCTTTTTCTCCCTGTGAATAAATTGAAGTAGAAAGTAGCAGGAACTTCTTGAATTTGTCAGTTGAGCTGACAAATACTTTTTTCCAACTGCGTCCCTTGCTTTTCTCTGTTATTGTTATGTATTTAAGCTAGGTGCAGAGAGTTCCAAATAGCCTGCCTACCTACTTACTAAGAGAGATATAGAGTTGTGCAGAAGCCAAGTGTCCAAGCTCTGCTGTCACTGAATGACAAATGAGTGTGAGTCCTTCATGGCCCTTGAATGTCACCACCTTTCTGCTTGTCCCGTGCACGGGACGTGAGCATGAAGCCTAAAACGCACACCAAAAACCCCCTCACAGAGCAAAGCAGTAGCTGTAGCCTCACGTAATTTAGAGCTTTGACTTACCTTTTGCATAATGGAAAAATACTTGGACATTGTACTCGGAGACAAAGAGCTGCATGTTGTCCTCTGAGACGGTACAATTTATCATACATTAGGATCGTGTGTGTGGCCAAAGGCAATGCTTAGTGGAGCAGTGCAATGAATACTTCTCCTTCTGTCCTACTGCAGTGCCCGTACCCCCGTGTACTGGGGATCGCCCCGCGTTGTTTTCCTCCTTCTGGATGTGATGGGGCAGGTGTGGCATCTCCTCGAGATGGGGGTGCTTTGGGGTCCTGCCCTGGCAGCATGTGAGAGAGGCTTGCTGCAGCTGAGCCCCTGCGTGTTTCTTCTGGCACAGCAGCTACGCTGTCCCCTCTCACCACACCGAAGAGCCCAGCTCTCCTGTGGAGAAGCGAAGGTGCACCACCTGCTTCTCTGCAGGAACAACTTTGCATCAGTTGACCTGGTGATAAAATATCACATTGACTGTATCAGCATAATCCAATACAGGCTCAAGTTTTTTGGGGTACTACAAAATTGATCTGCTATGAGCAAGTTTCAATGCCGATTGAAATGATCTTTCAGTGTCTGAGTAAGCCTCCTTATGGAGCGGAGCGAGACAAAAGTTGCTGTCCCCTGCAAACCATGCCTTTGCTTTGTTGTATAAACTTTAATGTCTTGCTTCATAGTTACAGTTATCAGATGCTACTCATGTTTCTAAACATAATTTGTACAACATTTAAGTTGTAGGACACTGATTCACCGAGTGGTTAATTCAAAGTCAACTGTCAGACGACAGAACACAGAGGCTGAGAAATGGGAATCTTGAGCATAAGCTTGGAGCAGGGTCAGAAGTAGGAAGGCACTGTTATCATCACCAGAGCGTTTAAAATCATGGGAGTAAATGACATGTAATAAAAAGGCAGAAAGAAGAGGAGGCTGAGGTTAAATGTTATCGGGTTTGGCAGGCAGTAAGAGAAGTACTGAGGAAAACAAATCTTGGAAAAAAGCACTAGAGCTAGAGAGCGCTACCTTGGTAGAGTTGAGGAACTTCTTTACGCCTGTAGTTTACATAGCATTTTTGGCTTTGACTGTGCTGTAGCTTGTTAAAGTCTTCCAAAATCCCTTGTTTACACTTTGATGTTTGGTCTTCTGATAAAAAGAAAGGAGAAAGACGTTTACAGCAAATGATAATTTCCAGATGGAAAACCTTTCATTAATTTCTAACTCAACTGCATGAGAAGTATGTGAGGTTTTATTTCAAGTCCCTTCATAAACTAAAAGGTGCTGCTGATGGCATGCTTATTTTCATATTTGATTAGTAAGCACACTAAAAACTTACTAAAGAGCAAGACACTGCAGGGGGGCCATTCCTCTCCACCTAGTGCTATCATTTGTCACTCAGTGCTGTTAGATTAGAAGCAGCATGGCTGCAGCTCAGCTATTATCTACAGTCACTTAAAGGCCAACAGTTTCAATTTTAAAACCTTTTACATTTCTGTGGGTTTCAGTAACACGTCTTCATCCATGGCTGCTCGGCTTTTTATTCACTCTGAATGAAGGAGAAATGAAACACTATTGTGACTGTACGTCTTGAAGAGCTCCCAGCAAGAGGGAATGCCTCAGTGTTTTGGGTTTGGATGTGTTTGGGGTTTGTGGGTTGGGGATTTTTTCGCTTGTTTGGGCTTTTTTCTTTGTAGTAGAAGTGGGGCAGTAGAAGTAGGTTGAGTGCCCAGGAAACTCTGGTCAGTGGTGGGAATATGGTGATGGGAGCAGCCTTAAGTGTCTGCTACAACTACTTGTATTATCATGAAACCACTTTCATTCCTTTGTCTCTGTAATTGTAGTGATACCTTTGATTAGCTGAATTAATAAAATTGGGGTGATGGGGGAACAAAAAGACTTCATTACAGGGAGATCTTTACAAAGTTGATACCAGTGTTTATCCTAGCTTTTCTTTTTTTCATGTGATATAGTAAATCTCAGTTAACCCTATACAGAAATAGCTGATGGGGGCGTTGCCTGACCAAAACCTTGGGTATCTGTATTTAAAGGGGGCTGGAGAGGGGGCTGAAGGATGGGAATCCAGCTGGGTTACCTTTTCCTATACGTCCTTAGACTATCATGGCTCTCCCTGAACAACCACAACAACCAAGATAATGCTTTATTGAGCAGAAAGAATTGCTAAGAATGTGTTGATTTGGATTTGAACTGTCTCATGGCATGGACTATTTTAATGTGCCACGACAAAACTTATGAAGAGTTTATGTTCACCCAACTGCCAGTGTAATGATGAGGAAATATCGTATAGTTATATATTTGAGGATAGAAAGCAATTTGCAGATTCATGCCTTAAAAGTTCTTAGATCCCTGGACAAGGAGATCTCCTTGAGTTTTATACTTACAGAGACTGGGAGACCTGACAAGGTAAACTTATTGGGATCAAAACAATTTTCATAGACAATCGAGTGCTGAAATAGTTTAATAGTCACAGAGATAGAAATCAGCTAAGGGAAGAACAATTAATCTGGCCTTCAGGTGATTTCTCAGTGGTGCATAGCTTTTCTAGGAAGAGCAAATAAGCCTTCAAGGCAAGGGATACTGGCAACATTTTTGCTGTGAGCAATGTCCTTAATGCATAGGGCAGGAATTGGGTACAGCAGAAAGAGGATAAAATCTCAGAAACAGTTGTGCAGCCCAATGTCCTGATATGACACTTCTCTTTTTTTCCTGAGGTTTATTTTATGAGAACAAGAAAGATGATCTTGATCTAAAGAAAACCCAAAAAACCTCATAATAAAGCAATCATCTGGTGAGGTGTTCAAATTACTTTATCTAAACAACACTAAAGGAGTGCCTGAGAGCTGCTACTACATTTAGCTTACAGGTTTGCTCTGTGAAGAAAAATCCTTTCTTTTTCTAGTGCACCTTGCTCTTTTGAAAGATGATCCGGCTGATCTAACAGGCATTTTAAATCTGGGCATTGGTTGATTGTGAAGAGGATTGAACCTGGGGAACTTTGCTGCCTTGGACTTGATGATTCAAAAAGGAAAAGTCAAACACCACCCCCACCACCCCCCAAAAAAAAAAAGCCTCCCCCAACACTAAAAAGCAACCCCAATGCAAAGTCTTTTATTCTGTGAGTAGTGCTGTACATAGGCTTTCTACAAATCAATATGCAAGGAGTTCAGAAGCCAATGTTGAGGGTTGAGGATGACTGTGGAAGGAGCCTGAATAAGTTGGACAGTCGTGTGCTGCTTGCTCACACCACCCTTGCCGCAAGGAAACAACCCCGAAACCCCCTTCTCAGTGCTTCCTTCCTCTGAGAGATTTATTTTTACTGGCATGTGCTTTACTGTGTCATTCAGGCTAACGCTACACCAATCGCTAATGTTTTAAAGTGCATTCAAGCCTCTAATTATCTGAAATGAAGGAGATATTTAGCTCATTATCCTGTTTTAAAATTCTAATGGAATGGCAATGAAGCTGTTCTGATATTTTTCTTTTTGTTAATATGGAACATGTAAATTTCTGAGACATCACAAGTGTAACATCGCATTTCCCTTTGCAGGGTAACAATCTGATGTTAACATGTCTTAAATGTAGTGCCCAAAGCAGGGGGAGTCTGTGTGTGTGAATCTTTTCCGTAAGGATGCAAATGCTTTCATGTAATTCCTTTCAGCCTGATACTATGTAAAGCCTCCAATACTCAGCCAGAACAAAACTAAACCACATCAGTAAAAATAATTACTAGTGTTGTTACAGGAAAGCTAGCTTTAGACATGGGGTTCTTCAGCCCCCTTCTATTCTGTCCAAACTCTTTGCATTTGTGGCCACAGCAAGAATCCCTCCACAGTTTCATGGTGCAGGATGGTGAGAACAGCTTGCGTGGCACACAACGGGAATATTTGTATTGCTGCTTCTTGGAGGTTCAACTCAAGGAGCCTTGTCCTGAAAAGCCACTGTAGATACAGATAAGGATATGCAGTCCATGCTCTGAAGCAGCTAGATCCAAGACAAAAGTGACAAAATTGAGGGCAGGGGAAGAGAAAGACTAATTTTATCTGCATTATTTTTATATGTACCCTAAGCACAGGGACAGGGAGTCTGAATTTTATTTACTGCTGGAACCTTGTATGCCCTTGTGACTAATTTAAAAAATGGAAGACAGATATCTAAGTTTCTTCCAAAGCCTATTAGGGCGATGCCTTTAAAGTGTACCTCCGACTTCCTTGAGGTTACACAAAAAATTGCTGGCAAACTTTGGAGCTGAGCCCTGGTGGTATGATGCTGCTGTACTAAGGGGGCTTCAAGACCCTCCTTCCTTCTTAACTGGTGTTTCATGTAGAATATTGTGGAATATTGTATTTACATACATAGTTGATGCATGGAATCATAGAATGGTTAGGGTTGGAAGAGACCTCAAAGATCATCTAGTTCCAACCCCCCTGCCATGGGCAGGGACACCCTCCACTAGACCACGTTGCCCAAAGCCCCATCCAACCTGGCCTTGAACACTTCCAGGGAGGGGGCCTCCACAGCTTCTCTGGGCAACCTGTTCCAGTGCCTCACCACCCTCACAGTAAAGAATTTCTTTCTAACATCTAATCTAAATCGACCCTCCTTCAGCTTAAACCCATTACCCCTTGTCCTGTCACTACACCCCCTGATAAACAGTCCCTCTCCAGCTTTCCTGTAGGCCCCTTCAGGTACTGGAAAGCCGCAATGAGATCTCCCCGGAGCCTTCTCTTCTCCAGGCTGAACAACCCCAACTCTCTCAGCCTGTCCTCACAGGAGAGGTGCTCCAGCCCTCTGATCAGCTTCGTGGCCCTCCTCTGGACTCGCTCCAACAGCTCCATGTCTCTCCTGTACTGGGGCCCCCAGAGCTGGACGCAGTACTCCAGGTGGGGTCTCACAAGAGCTCAGTAGAGGGGCAGGATCACCTCCCTTGGCCTACTGCATAATGTGACTCAACTTGTACCAAACAATAGACTAACACTCTTCTAGTCTGCTTTTCATATACAGAGTAGGGGCAAAATCAGAGTCATACTGCTGTTAGGAAAGTAGGTATGGTGGGAATGCATGCGTTTAATCCTGGAGGAGTGCATGTCTTTTGTGATGCTTTGGCTTTTGGAATTACTTTGCTAAAATCCTGCTTCCAAGTAATGGCAACATTTTGAATTATGTGATGAGAATGGTAAGCAAAGATTAAGAATAGTGAATGTTTATAATACTGATGTCCTCAGTATAGCTATGGGCAGTTAATAAATATCAGATCTTATTTCTCAAAGAAAAAAATGGGTTTTTTTCATCTGTATGATAATACTGTAAGTAATGGATTGTTATCCTACATGACTTCAGTGTTTAATGTAACTTTTTCATTAAGTTTAATAAAATGTGTTTGTGTACTGTATGTGATTGACAGCGTGAGGCTGCAGTGAGATAAACAAAGGAATTTCATGTTTAGGCGGGGATGTCAGAGGAGTCTTAATTAGATCCAATATTCAGAGGGTCCAATTCGTCTCAAAAGGACATCGGAGCAACCTATGAATTCTGTGTACTGTCGATATGCGGTCGCACTTCAATTCTTTGGGTAAAGAGTGGGAAGTGTTTCAGTTCTCTGTGAAGCAAAAAAAACAACAGGAACTTTTATGAAATGATGTGATACATCTACAGTGACTTCTTCCAAGCATCATTTTGTACCAGTGTCATTCATCTGGAAAAGCTTTCTCAAGCACAAGGTCTTGATCCAAATGCTGCAAAGCAGGCGTCCCCTTGACCAGATCAGGCAGCCATCAGTAATCTCTTCCTGATGAATTCACAGTCACTTTAATTATGCATTCTTAGAGGCATTTGTTCAATAAACATAGAACTTCCTAAAATAGTTTAGCTTTTTGAACAGGTTGCAGATCTGAATAATTAGAAGACAAGCTTTGAAACAGCAATGTTAAAACACTTCATTTTTGAAGGATGATAGTGTGTAAGTGCCCTCCCTGAAGATTTTTTTTTTGTTCCATGATTAATTTGCTTGCATTTGCTTTAATCTGTTGCCATGTGCAGCAAAAAGACAAATTGTGTTTACATTACCCTAGTCCCTCCCTTCATTTCCAAAACAACTGCTTTCATGCACTTCAGGCAGCTTGAATCAGGCCTAATTACAAAGTCCTACATCTGCTTTCAATCCATGGACTAGCACACAAGGTTGCTCTTGTATTTAGCCTTACACAGTGGTTTCACTTTTTTGTTTATGTTTTGCTTTAAAAATGTATATGTATAAATATCCACAAGGACAACAACATACTGACATCTGTCATACAGCAGCTAGGAAGGATTTCCACTTCCATGCTTTGCTGTCTCCTCGAGACACTTGAGCTCTGTCAGGACAGGCACAAAGCTCTGGGCTAACCAAACTCACTGGAGCCATATTTGGGTTCATTAATGTTATTCTCTTTTTTGTTTCTATTTGTATCAGCTGTCTTTGGTTAACAAGAAGGAGCCCTCTGCCTCAAGACTTGAATAAAACCTTCCCTCTCCACCTTTTGGGTTGGTTCCCTCTATGCTGCAAAAAGTTTTGTTGAAATAAAAGATATTACGTAATGGGCATAGGGAGGAAAGATATCTATCTGGTAGCGTAAGCTTTCTTACGTGATGCACTGGTCTCAATTTTCCTTGAAAAGGTCATGCATCCTTGAAGCTCCTGTCCACGCTGCAGATGATGAGGCTAAAGGCATCATGGTAGGACAAAGGAGCACGCTTCACTGTGAAAGGGATAAGCACAAATCGCAGCGGGGGAGGGAGGAAAAGGAAAAGCTTTAAAATTTTTTGTTCAGCTTTTCATTTTATGAAAAGTTTTAACATGAGATCAAGAGTAAGAACCAAAATACTGAAGCAATAGAGTCTCACAATGGATTGAAGTTCTGGATTTTATCACTACTACCCAGTGTCCAGTAGCCTCTAAGCCCTGCTGAGCACCGCTTAACTCGGAACATTTGCCCACCGCAGGTCAGCGCTGGGCTCTGCGGGGGCTGCTTGGCCGCCCAGCTCCGCTCCTGGTGACCACCCTGTGGTGGGCTGAGAATTCAGCGGGGGGGGGGGGGGGGAAGGGAAGGTGGGGGCAGATTTAAGGACAGAATTTCTGTATTAAAAGGTCACAGTAGGTGGACGGCAGAATTAGCCTTAAAGAGAGAAACGATTATTTAGACCATTCTTACTACAAACAATGTCATATGGATCCATGAGAAGTCAACTTGATTCATGAAGGAAAATCTAAAATTCATTTAGTAGAAAAAACAGGATGATATAATGTGCCTTGTATGGTAGGTGGTATTGGTGCTGGGAAAGTCCAGGAAAATTGTTTTCTTTCAGAAAAATACCGAAAATAAGAACCAACAAAATCTCAGGTTTCATACATGGTCCAGATCAAGATATTGAGCTATTGTTTATTTTTGATAAACTATTTTCTTAGCTGGTGGGATGAATCTGGGGTGTAATACTTTATCTTGTCTCCTTCTATAGTCAGAGGAGAAAGGGGTAAGCAGTAAGCCCAAGGTGGGATCTCAGTCATAAAATGCTGTGAGTTTTCTGGTGCTGCCATTACCCAAACTAATTGTATGCCTAATGAAATATGCATACGTTGCATACAGGTACGGTATCGAACTTGAAACACCATTTCTTTTTCAGATGATCTAATGTTGTCTTCTCTTCATTGTTGAAGGCGTGCAGCCTTTTAGGGCATTCGAATGCAGGTTTTGGTCTTGCTGATTCCTTGACGTGTTTGTGACTAACAGTGCTAGTATTCTTCCAGCTTTCTGAGCTGTTTGTGGAGGTTTTTTTATGCATATAATTATTGCTGTTGTTATTGTTATTATTACAGAGTACATCTGCTATGGAATAGATCTTCTATATCTGTTTTGTGTTGTGGGGTATCTTTTACTATGTAATAAGATTGTATAAAATTGAGAAGGCTCCTTTGCTCCATTTAAATTACACTCTGTCTTAACATCACATTCTTCATTTCCTTCATTTCCTCAGTGACTTAATAAGTACTTAAATTAAACAAGAAAAGCGTTCTAACACAGAGGTGAGGAAATCTAGAGTTAAAGCTGCTACTCTACTCTTAATTCACCCGGTGGTGCATAGGCACTCTATTAAGAAAGCCACAGAACAGCAGGTGAGCTTTTATCTTATGTTTCTGCAATGTATATACCATATGTGCTACACAGTTCACTGCATATGCTATGTACGATCACCCACTGCTTTGGACCCCTGCTGTACCAGGGTACAACCAGGTGATGTAAGAGGATGGGGAATGACTCCCTGATTAATACATTCCTGTTTTTCTTGATGATCTCTCTGCTCACAGCACATTCTTTTAGTGGAATGGGACCTAAAAGCATCTTCCCCGCCCCCAGTCTCCCTTCACTCTTCTCCTCCTGTAATGTGTGGAACCTCTTGTTGTGGTCGTCTGCTTATTAGAAACAGAGGCCCTTTCCTCAAGCAGTAAAAACACACAAGCCTTTCAGGTTTCCCAAATTACTCTTACAATTGAAGAAATTAGTCCTGGGGTGTGCCAGCTTTCATGTTGTGGAATGCCACCGTGATGATGAACAGGGAATGTTGATAGCTGCTGCCTCTGTTGCTCCTTTTACACCAAATGCTGTAGCAGTTTGCATTATAGACTTCTGGGCGAAGCTAATTGTTGTCATGCAATGCTCCTCTGCAAGTTATTGCACATCTAATGCTTAGTAGTTGATTAAAGTAATTCACCCTGAGGTGCTTTCCAGGGCTTAATCTTCAGTAATGCTTTCCTTACGATATTATTTAGACCACAGTAAATGTACGGGAGCCTGTTTTAGTCCGATTGTCCAGCCTTGGCACCCCATCAGCCTGGACCCTTCAAAAATGGCTGGCCAAGTGTGTTTTCTCTCCTGCTGCCCCATCCCCAAGGCTGTAAAATGCTATGAGGCGCACAAGCGAAGGTTGCCTCCCTGCCGTGTGCAGGGGACCGGCAAAGCTATTAAGCATCCGTGGCGCTCTGTCTTGCTAATTTCTAAGTCTCTTTGACTCCGTCTTCTGAGACAGCAAAAGAAAAGGAGAGCAGAGGGTGAAGTCAGAGTAATTCCTCTGACTGCGCACATTGGGAACTGGCTGTGAAATCTGTGTAGGCGTACCGTAAACTGCAGTTACCCTCGTTTTGAAAATGCATTGATCAAAGGGACTCTGTCAGTATCTGATTAAGGGCCATGTAAGAGTACTGAAGACATTTCCTTCTGGTTAACAGCTCTGATTACAGGGGGCTCCTGGAGTGAATTTCCCTGCTAGCAGACAGGCTTGTCTCCAGGCTCCACCTGACGCTATAGGGTTTCTCAATGGCATGGCTTCCTGTTGTTGAAGGCTACTATTCATTCACAGCTTGTAAATCAGTGGCTTGTAAATCAATGGATGAAAAAACTACTGTTAGAGAAATGTTCCTCAGCAAATTCCTTTCCCTCCCCTAGACATTTGTTTTCCCAGGGTGTATAGTCCATGATCATGGAAAAATATTTTAAAGTTCAACATGTGTAACTAATGATAGAGGTGGAAATGAAGGACCATACCTTCTTCATTACCTGGGAAATTTGCTGTAACTACTTTAATGTGATTTTGATTTTTTTGTTGTTGTTGGTTTGTTGGGTTTTTTTTTTTGTTAGGATTGGGTTTGTTTTATAGTAGGGCCAAATTAACATTTTCAATGCTAACAAGCAATTGACTTGCATATCTTTACAGCACAGTAACCAGAATGACTGAGGGCTTAATGTAAGCAAGAAGTAGAAGAGAGATTTGAGGTTGCTTAGCACTGATTTTCCTGCATCGAATATGATTGAAATAGCGTTAAGAAGCTCTGCCCTGATGAATGCATCCAGGTGACTATCGGCAGCTGCTACTACTGCAAAGAGCACAATACATCTAGTGAAAATACCTCACAGGGGCTAGAGAATGCCAGGAAGCCATGATAATTAGAGCACAACATTTGGTAGCCAAACCTCAAGAAACACACACATTTAGAAATATAACAAGCTCAAACTGAATTACCGACAGACATGCTGCTTATCTCATGTAACACTGAGAAACGTGCCATGCATGTCATTTTTTATTATTAACTCTTTTCTGTGTAAGACAGCAGGCAGAGCTGCGTGCTGTCCTGTGTGGTTCACGATACACTTGCAGAAATCCAGTTACTGGGACAAATTTTTAGTGATTTCGGTAGTTAAAACCACTGACCTGAGTGCAGCCCGCGCCAGCGAGCTCAGGACCCCCTGCTCTATTGAAGGGGTCAGCAGGGCACAGCAGTGCCTCCCTGCCCCTCAGTCCAGATGTGCTCCTACCCTCACCCCGACCAAAGCTGGAGCTGCCCTCTCCCACCAACCAGAGCAGCCCCGCCTCAGGCCACAGGAGCTGACCCTCTGCAGCGCGCGCGCGCGCCAGGCAGTGATGCGGACGCAATCCTCTGTGCGTCTTGAACAAAATCTGCAGCCGGTGTTCGCTTTGCTTTACGCTTTTATGGCTAGAATAGTCCAGTATGGCTAAAAATGGCATTCTTGGTATCTAAGCTCATTTAACGTGCACCAGGATGGTTCTTTTTGTGCTGAGCCCCAGCATTTGCTCCAGAGCAAGTGAATGACTGGAGAAGGGCCATCAGAGAGGGGTGTGAGATACTGCTGCAGCCATAGCTCTGAAAGAATTGATGTGATTTTTGTACAGGGAAGAACGGACAGAGAAGGCATATAGAACCAGTGAACAAGCTGAGGCAAGAATTAAGTGAGCAGATGAAAAATAGTAAGGCCTGGTGTAAGTAAGAAAGGAGAAAAGTTTGAAAAGGAATATAATTTTTGTTCACTTAGAAGCTAAAATATGTGACTGTTGCTTAGCTTTCTAGAGGAGAGTGTGGTGGTAGGGGATAAGGTCTACAATTTCTCTTCCTGCTGACTGCCAGGGTGTCTCTTTGAGGCCTATTTTTCTACATCAGAGTTTTCAATTGTGTGCTTTAAAAATGTAATAAAATAAAACCTTCCATGGAAAGCAGGCTGCTTTTTAAAAATAAGCTCATTCAGTTGAAGTCACAATGTCTGACAGACAGCTGTAGTTCCAATATCCCATACATCCTTATCTGTATTTGTGTCAACAGAGTTGCAAAAGGGTAGTCCAAGACTGATTCCATCAGACTGCCTTATTTAAAAAAAAAAACAAACCCACCTCAAACAGCAAACAAAACCAATACACACTCTCACAATTACTAGCCTTAGTGGTGTTTACAAGAAGAAAAGGTGGCCTGAGCATAGGTGGAATTCACGTGACTAATTATAATGTTCTTGGCACAACTTCACTGGGAGTAGTTTCTGCTTGCATGATGAGTAGGAGCACCTTTCCTCCCTCGCTCTTCCACTAAGGATACTGCTTGCTGTCTTGTAGTATTGGGTAGGTATGTTTGCTTTATGGAATAGGAGAGCAAACTCCTTTTTGCTACAAATTGGGATGATGCTGCAGCCAAAGAAACATACCAAAATGCAAAGGGCTGGAGTAGAACGGCTATGGTTTAAAAAAAAAAAAAAAAAGGAATCTTTCTGGTTTTCTTCCTACTATAATCATCAAACTATTAATTTTGAACTTCAGAAATACTTGCTATATTATTACTCTTGATTATCCAGTTAGTTATACGTATTGTGATGTTACTTGTTCCCATAAGAAAAATCCGTAAGTGTACTTCGAAGTAAGATGAGATGCAACAGAATGTGCTCCCTAAAATGTATTGACAGCTTTCGGTAGAGACTGGGGTAGCAAGAAAACCTCAGCTATGGAAAGAATAATGTGCTTAATTTCACAGTTCTTAGAGGTATTGTCTCCAAAAGCACTCTGTCTATGCACATGCATAATATATATGTAGTGAATGCGTAAGTCTCTTTGGATTCATGTTCCTAATAAAAACAAGTCAAAATCTGTTTTCTAAGTGAAATCAGAATTGAACTTGACATATAAAATAGTTGGATGATGTTTCTCTCGTCTCCATAACTTCTCATTTTTATGCTCATCTCCATTCCTTGGTTTTAATGGAGAATAAATACAAAAATGCTGAAATGCCATGATGAAGGGTTGCATTTGCAGTATTTTCATTAGTAAAGGCTAGAAGTTTGGTGGCACCTCACTCAGTTCTGCATACTAAACAAGCCCAAGAGGGTACGTCAGCTTCTGGGTGTTCGCATAAACCAAAATATCAGACTTTGAGGTTTTCCAATAACTACAAATTGAGAGAGATTACTTGTTCTCTAGTTTTCTCCCCTTAGCCTCTCAGAACTTATGAAAACTATTATTTTTTATTGCTCTTCCTTTTAGGAGTAAAATTTCCTGAAGTTAGGTATTTAAAGATTTAGTCTTGTTCCCAAGCAGATGAGTTAAACATAAACTCTGTGCAAGAATACTCAAGCCCTGTGATGCTTGACCCTTCAAAATCTGCTTGTTCACCTGAAAACGCTGACTTGGAGTCACGCGCTTTTTTCCTGTATTCCGTTGTGTCCCAGTGAAATCCAATGCACTTTATGCTGTTCGGGAATGCTGAGACTTGAACCTACCAATTTCTAAAACTTCTATTACTTTTCAAAATTGGACCTCTGGACATAAATTCATGTAGAAGTAATTTATTTCTAAGCCACTTTAATAGGCTTAGGTACTAATTAGTTTCGATTTCTTGATTACTGTCTTTAATCATTTTGTGGCTGGTCACTTGACCCTAATGACTCAATCTTTGTAATTTGATTAGGAAGCTATGGGCACTGGTAAGACTAGTTGTCTGGGCATAAACTGTTTCTGGAAGAACCTTTAGCATAAATGTCAGAAGAATAGTTCCTCAGATCCATCATTTTCCTCTTATTTGTACTTAGTGCTTTCCCAATTTTGTAACCAAGGACTTCTAGGAGACCTGATGGGTGCTCAGTCCTTTTTGATGTTGTGCTAGACATACTGTGCTGCCAAGCTGAGTCTAGGCATGGCTGGTACTTCATTACTGAGAAGGGGAAAGACCTATATGTAATTACCGCGTCTGTTCTCATGATGAAGCTGTTTTCCCTAGAAGGAGTCCTTAAAAAGATAAACTTAATATCAGTGACGCTGGTATGTCCATTCTATTATGAGAGTCATGTTACAAACTTCATTCCACTATATGTGATTGGGGGGGGGAATTTAGCATTTAATTTTCCCTTGGTTCCTACTTCATCTCTTATTTGTGTAAACAGAAAACTTACAAAAACATTTTATCCGTTGTATTTTCATATCAAATTAATTGATTTTTTTTGCTTGTATGTTTTTCTTCATAATTTTTCAGTTTGTTCTTGTATGTCTGTCTGGTTTTTCCTTTTTCATGCCTCTGCTTTCACCTCTTTATTTTTTTTTCCTTTTTTCTTCTATCAAACACTTATTTTTCTATTTGTGTCACTTTTTCTTCTTCTTCCCCCACCTTTCCTGCCCACTGAAGTGCTCATTGCTTTTAACTTGGATCTTATTTAATAATTACATTACTTCCTGCTAAAACTTGCATAAGAGGAGATGATCTGTAGTATTAATGGAAAACAAATCACGGATCTGTATTCCACTTTGACTTTCTTCTACTATTGGAGTTTCTACATGCAAGTGTTAGAAGGCATTTGGTCAAGAACACCTTATGCTGACCTTGCAGGAATCTGATGGACTTTAATGTCCTAATAAATCTAAGCACTTGCTATAGATGCAAAGAGTGCTATAGCTTCAAAGCCTTTCTGAAATTGTGTCTTGTTCTTATAATACCTCTGGAATGTGATTGTTTAGAGTCTCAATAATCATTTAATTAGTCATTCTGCTGTCTTAAGTGGTTGTGGTTGAGGATTCTTTTTGGGGTACTGATTGGATTCATTTTTGCAAAAATCTGTGTTTAAAATGTTACAGAAGAACCTCAAAGCTGCAGCTGCAGAAGATTGATATTTTTGCTTCTAGCTGGTGCGGAGGCAGTAATCCCTGAAAGCAGGGTTGAAGAATTATTCAACACTGCAGCTAAGTTTAACATCTCCCCAGTTTTATAAGGAGAGAAAAAGATGCAACTACTAGCTGGCTAGTGAACTTCATGATGTGTTAGCCAAGATGAAAAACTGATAACTGTGAATTGGTATCGTGAACCACTGGAAGGTATAAAGCATGTCAATTGTTTTCCAAGGTGGACAACAATGTTTGATCAAGATGTGTTTTGTCATTTGGTTTTGGGGTTGGTTTTTTTTTGTGTGTATGTGGGTTTTGGGTGGTAGTGGTGGTGTTGTTTTTGTGGTGTGTGTTTTGTTTTTTTTTTTTCTTTCTGTTGGGAGCTAAATCAGAAATGGTGATAAGAATATGAAGGTGAAAATTGATCAATATTCATTGAGACTTTGGGCACTGGGGTTTAGTTTTGGTTATATGCAGCACCAGATGAAATAGACCTTTGGGTCCTGTATGAAACTTTAGGAAAAGCTATTGTAGAGATATATTTACTAAGTAATTGGTCTATGATAATGCACATCAAGAATCTCTACTGCACGCTGAAGGGAAAATATTTGTGGTATAGGGACATATTCACACATCTTGAATGTATGAAATATTAATGCATGGTATATAAGGACACTATAAATGTTGATAAGAATTCATGAAGGCAATAAATTTTCCTTTTCTATCATACTATATCTAGAGAAAGAAAAATATTGTTAGACTGACAACAGCTTTTCCTATATGGCTTCTTCACGCTCTTTTCAGTGCATAGCACTTATCTCTGTGGTTGCTTGAGCAACAATCTCTTGGATGCATCATGCAGGGTTCTCCACTCTCTGGAGTCTGCAAGTCACTGCAGCGAAATATATGTTCTTCAGGTGCACCCCTTTCACACCACTTTTTCCTGTCTCCAAAGACTTCCTGGCCTTTTTTCCTGACCCCCTCCCCCGTATCCTCTCATGAGCTATAAACCTTCCAATAGATAAGATTTCTTTTTATTTTTTTACTTTTTTTTTTTTAGAGGGAAAAAAAATGTCTTAACATATTTCTAAAGTTAGTATTAAATTAGATTCTCAGAGCAGGAGGGAGTGGGCAGGAATTTTGTATAGCTGTTTCAGACTTCCAGCTGAAGCATACCAGCTACCTAGTCCCAGTTGAAGTTGGGGGGGTTTGTTGGTGGTGGGGTTTTTTGGTGGTGTGGTTTTTTTTGTTTTTTTTTTTTTTTGTAAATTTAAATGTCATTTATCTGTAGGGGATTACAAGAAATTTATTATGAGATGGCAGCTCCACCTCTTGGGATTAAAGCAAAGATTTAAAGTATTTTCTATCTATCATTTTCTTTCCCATAACCTATATATATGTTCTGCATTTTATTAATAAAAGTTGAAGACCTTATGAAGAGAGAGCAGCCCAGTGAAGAAAGCAGTAGAGTTAGGTCTTGGATACGTGAAGTTTACTGGCTTGGCTATAGTCTGTTGTGTGGCTTTTCACATCTTATTTCACTCTTCTGTGCATATTAACATTATTTCACAGTCCTTTAAGAATTCTTTCTGAAAGTGCTATAGAAGAGCTGCATATTATTATAAGAGAAAGAGAGGGAATGACAAGGCTACAAAAGACCTTAAAATATCTGTATTTCTTCCTAGCACCCTTTTGCAAACATGGTATTAGAAATCATAAGAGTTTAGAATAATCATTATAGAGTCTGATATTTTTAAAGAGAAATAAAAAATAAAATTAAAGCACAAACTCTGACCCACCCACCAAAAACTTTCCAGATCAGGCTGTGGAACAGCTTCTTATTCTTGGCTTTATTTATCCTGCCCAGGAGGATGCTGTCCACAATAAAATGAAATGTAAAAGAGCAGAGGGTCCCATTCTATTATTTATAGCCAGAGTTCATCATTCTTGGCTTGGTACCCTGGAGGAGAAGGAGAGATGTTGCGGACGAGGGAGGGTAACATAAACCGTGCACTCTGGTGGGCACCCTGTGGTGCCTGGTAGGGCTGTTTTCCTTCGGTGTCTCGCTGTTTCCCGTGGGATGCTGCCCCGGGGGCTGGAGGGGTGGGCTGGGGGAGATTGGCAACAGCCCCCAGGAGCAGAGGGGTTGGAAGAAATGGCGTCAGGCTGGGTGCTACGAGCCTGCACAGCCTCCTTACTCTGCAGCTGACACGAGATGGGAGGAAAGAAAGCAAAGACTTGGGCGTAAAGGGCAGGAAATTCTGTTTGCCCAGAGGATTCAGTGAGAAATTGAATTCTATTTTTCTTTTTAATTGCAAGATTCCTCCATGATGCTTCACTCTTCAGCTGGCTTCAGGGTGCTGGAAGCTTGCACGGGGTGTTCCTCTTAATGACTTTGTTGCAGGTGGTGTTTGGGTTCAGTTTCTTAATGGCTACTTTAACGGAAGGTAAAGATTTGAGGGGATATATGCATCCCTATGGTTAGGGCATGAGAAACCTTCAGTGTTGGGGGGAAGGTGGGTCAACATTCTTTTTTACACAAGTGGCTGCCCTGGCCTTCTGTGAAATTATTTTTGGTTTTCTATGTGTACATGTTGTCCATTATATATTGTCAAATTTAAAATATACCATCAGCTCTGTTTCTGAATGCACCGATAGCAGTGCTTTCTGTTGTGGTTTGTTTGTTTGACTTGTGGGTGAAACAACGGGGAACCCACAGATGGCATCTAATATTTAGGCAGGAAGAAGTCGGCATCAATATCACAGAAGAAAGAGTTATAAATAGAAAATGTGTCTGCAGAAGAGCTAATTAATTTACCGTGAAAACACTAAGCAAGATAACTGGTGCCAGATTCTCACAGGAATATTTTAAACTGACATTTTCTCAGCCTTTGGAATAACTTTCATTCTGCTTCAGCATGAGGAAGTGTAAAGAAGCCGTGGGAAGTCTGATAGTGTGTTGCAAGCTTTTCTGAATACCCGTTCCGCCAACTTAAACTCTGTCTCGGTTGTACAGTATGTGCTGGTAAGGAGAAAATGTAATCGGCTATCTCGTAACTTTTAGTTCCATAAAGTCATTCCTCCTTACCTCGTGGGGAAGCTCAGGGATGCAGTCGGCTCCATGACCATGAAAAGCTGTGCAGCACACTGGAATTTCTTCCATGTTGAGGTGAAGCCATAATTGAGTTAACCAACAACAACAGATGGGTTTGTTCGCTTGGTTTTTTCCCCCCTTAGAACACTTTAAGATGTGGATTTAAGGTCTATGGCTAAATGATACTTCACCTTACCTCCCACATCTGGCTCTTTCCTTTGAGCCCTGGATGCAAATGAATAGCATGTCTGTTCCATGCGCCGCGCCTTGCCTTGAGATCTGTGGCGTAATTCGGCCCCCATTTGATAAGATGCAGACACGAATTCAATCTGCCGTAACTAAACCTCGCCATGTATAAATCTCTTGATGGTACTGATGCTTTATTTTTTTCTCTCTGTGATATATGGGGTAGAAGCAGGTCTGGTGCAAATGCCAGCTAAACTGCAGTATGATACCTCGGGTCACACGCTTGAGGCGCTGGTCCGTTTGCTCGCTTAATCCCTAGCTCCTGCCGAGCAGCCCGGTTTGTACGGGAGCGCTGGCAAACTGGAGGCAATCTGCAGCGCCGCCTTGGAGGCACCAGCTATCCGTGCTGAGCAGCTCCCACAGAAAGGGGTGATGGAGCCCACAGGGAGAGGGGCTAAACTTCGTTTTTCTTTGTCTTCTGTTTTTCCGTATCCTTGGCTGACAAGGAAAAGCTATTTCTTCCTGAGCTCTTTTTGCCTACTACCTGTAGATATTTTTTTTTATATTTAAGCTGAATCCACACAAATTTCTCTCTCGTTTCGACTGCACATTTCATTTTTATGTAATTAAATAGTTCTTATTAATGTTGAATTTAAATATTCAGCTTTAATACCCAGAATCTTTAAATTCCTTTTTTCTGTAGTGGGAGGTTCTCAATGCTTTTTCAGGCTATGGACTACATGACTTTAGAGTAACTGAGGAAACTTTTCAGGGCAATAAGGCACTTCCTGCTTGGAATAAATTCACTTATAGTTTTCTGTTCTGGGTCTTGCAACAATGCAATGATTATTAGCTCTTGAAGAACAGCTATGTGAAATATACAAAAAATGAGACTAAAGTATTTTGAAGTTAAATGTTCCCAATTTTAACTTTCAGGATTTTTTTATTGTGTGATTTGCACGCTCATCTGACTTCTTCAGCCACTCTAGTGAGCACGGTAAATGCAGCACCAGATATGTTCAGAGTCCTCCTCTCTCCCTTGAGCGTTTGACAGTTGCTGTCTGTGGGACTTATCTCTGGAAATAGCATTCAGACCTCCTGATGCAACGCTCTCGTTCAAATGTTTAGCAGCTCTCATGGCTTTTGGCCTCAGTGAAACTTTCCCCTTCTTCCCCCTCCTTCACCTCTCCCCCCCCCCCCCCCCCCCCCCGCTCCACCTCCAGTCTAAAGCCATATGGAGTCCTTCACTCTGAGCACTAACCTTTGATGAATATGCCCTTTATTGCCGTTCACTCCCAGAGTTTGCAAGAAGCAAGACCCGTTTTGCAACTGGTTTATTTCATATCATAAAATCATCCTGGGTAAGTAAGGATCACAGAAGTCCTGCATCTGAAAGTTGTTTTTTACCCAATGAATAAGTTCACCAAAGTTAATCTCTTCACAGAGACCAAACCATTCCTTACTAATGAGAACCATGTGCACAGCAAATAGCACAGGTCTTGACGAAAATACTTTGATGCTCCAAATACAGAACATCTTCAGGTTAAATGTGCCAGCAAACCCCCCCAAAAGGACTTGCTCGATCGACCCAGCCTGCGATGGGCTCTGGGCTGGATCCTCTGCTGCCTCGGCTGTCCTGCCGCTGTCTGCCTGTGTGCTGCCAGCTCGCGAGGGAGGCAGCTGGCCCCCCGTGGGGACACCCACCTTGCACAGTGGCCAGGCATCCCCTGAGCACTGGGGGGAGCTGGGAAGTCCCCCGTTGCTTTACACTTAGCTGCTCTCTGAAGGGTGGGAGAAAGTGGAGGTGCGGGGTGGAAATTGGGATTTGGAGATCAGTCCTGTGTTGGGAGGCTGGAGCAGGTGGTAGCTCGGTTCGTGGTGTTTCAGTCCCCTTGTGTAGGGGCTTTACGATGTATGCAGCTCCACGCTCTCACCGGAGCGGGGATCTCCGGAACGCACTTTCTCAAGTGTGTTACGTGAAGCATATCTTTTTTTGGCTAACGCGTTGCAATTGGAGGCCAGGAAAGATACCAAAGGTTTGGGGAATTGCTGAAGAAATGTTTTATTCATAATCTAAATTTGAGGCTCTATCAACGCTGATGTCATCACTTGCAATGTCACTCAGCTTTATTTCCCATTCGGAGTGTAAAGAAGAAACAAACTTGCTGTCAAACTGGAATGATTTTTTGAAAGAGTTCAGCCATCTATCCATGTTTTATGGGAACTGGCCGGGGATGGCGGGAAGGATGGAACAAAATCTACTTGGACCAGGAGCGTGGGGGAGGAAATCAAAACTGCCAGCAGACCATATGCTGTGGCTGGCGGGTAAATGCGCAGGCTTTTTGTGCATTTATAACCAAGATTAATTATGTCTGCTTTATTACTTTCTGTAGCATTACAATGAGCACAAAGCTCTACAAGTTCACCGTTTGTGCATATGCATGTTTATATGAAATGTTCCAGCTTTTTCTTGTACTAATTTATTCTTTCACAGCTAAGGACATCTCTGACATTTATCTCTATGTAAAAAGATGCTATCCCACTTTCTATCACTTCTAATAATTAGACACAATAGCTAATCCATGCCAAATAGGTCCCTGCAAACTGGGACTGCTTTCCAGTTGTTTCCTTAGCATTGTATTAGATGACTTCTGAAGTTCCTGTCCTCAGACATCAGAGACTAAAATAACTTTGTGTGTAAAAATGAGGCATTAGGGCTCAGATGTGTTACAGTAGATGATGCACTGAGGATTTTAAAGGTGTTTTTCCACTCTTATGGTTATTGAGAAGCCATTAGACCCCTGCATAAATTTTACAGATTGTTTTGTTTCTGTGTACTGTCACCCTGAAGACCCTTCCCAGCAGCCCAGCGTTACCAGCACACAGCCTGTTTGGCTCAGCTGGTGTGCTCCGTGCCGCAAAGGGGTGCGTGGGGAGGGGGGGAGGACATGTGCAGCACTGGCTTTGTCTGGACTACATCGAGCTTAGAGTCACTTTTTGGTGCTAAAAGGTTGTGAATTGGATTTGGCCCAGGACATGGCACAGCTGATGCCAGCTCTGCTGGCCCCTCGCACCTCCCCTGCTTCTTCCACCCTCCTCTTCCTCCTCCTCTCTGTCTCCTGACCCTATCAGCCCATCAAAAGGGAAGCAGTGTGTTAGCTTCAGGGTCCTAACCAAGATCTACCCTGCTGTTGTGTCACAGCTATTACTTGTAGTTATACTATGTGCATCTGTAGCTTTATTTTGTTTAAGTCAATAAATGAGCGGTGTCGATGTTGCCTGCTCCCTTGCTACGTGCCTCCTCCAGAGGCGGGTGCGATTGGGCAGCTGAGGTTCCAGGAGCTCCACCTGGAAGCCATCCTGCCGCTGCTCCCCCCGCCCGCCCCGCAGGGAGCAATAGTCTAATAGTTTACACGTGTATTTCAATTATCTCCTCCCTGCTTTCAAGCTATGTTACCTACCATGCATCCATCATTATGCAATAGCAGATTTGGGTATAACATCCAGACTACATTAAAGCACTGCTTGATTGATTTCTTATAAAGATTAAGGTTGCTGACATTTTCTGCCCTAACTCAAATAGTGCACGCTGGCTTTGATTATTCTCTATTCCACACCAGTATAAATCTGAATTGGTGGACTTATGCAGATGCAAGGAGAAAATCAGATGGGCCAGCCAGGCCTTTTGATGTCACCAGCTGCCTCCTCAGATTTGCATGTATTGCTGCAGAAGGAAAACAGGAGTTCTCTTTGTAACTAATCACTCCAATTCAATAATTAATCTAAGAGTGCACAATCTATGTCATAGCTGGAATTATTGTGCCAGGTTTCATCACTCCGCCTTCATTTGTATCTTTCTGGTAACTGGCTGCGACAGGGAAAACAATCAGTGGGTTTGCTTAACCAAAATGTTAAGATGGAAAACACATTTAGCTTTAGGTGCTAAAAGTTTTTCCTGGGGGGAAGAGTAGGAGGGGAGTGGGCATGGAAACTTTGAACCAGTGATGCTCACTTTGACACCGGCATTTTTTACATTGGTGTACCACAAGCAAAGCCCCTCCAAGCTCAGTCCAGTTTTTATTTTTCTGCCACTAAAATTAAAAGATGTTAATATTCTGCCACTGCCCTCTGCTGCAAAAGGGCATGTTCTCCAGTAGTAAGCCAGCAAAGTGTGTTTTACTGAGTGCCTCGGTTTGAACCCTCTGCAGCACCGTGCTGCAAGTCCTGCTTCCTCTGGACCCTGGGCAGCCCATGGCCAGCTGCTCCAGGGTAGCAAGGTGCAGGCACCGCCGCCGCTGCCATGTTTGACTGCGGGCTGTCCAGTTGCCTTTAGCACCAGTTTTTCTCTGTAGCTGGTGGTGGGGAGGGAGAGGAAGAGCATGTAGATATTGCTCTTCACTTGTCTATGTGCCTTTATGTGAGGCATAATTACTAAATTAGGGTTTTAATTCTTTAATTGTGATAGCCGATGCAGCTAGTAGAACTTTTACATCTATGTGAACTGATGCTTGTCCTATATGGTTACTAATATTTTAGCAATATACTTCCACTGGTATTTTCCTCTTTCAAGCTAAAGTTGATAAAGGAGGTCATCTTGCTTTTCTTTTCTGGCACACAGGAGACCTTAATGAGCCAAAGAAGTCAAGGGCTTGAGCCACCAAGCAGGTTGGGCACTGCACCACTGATCCTCCTGGCCTAAGGTGTAGGGTGGCTGTGCAAACTATTGCAGATGGCAATAATGTCTCCTGGGGACTTGCAGAGCTACGTGCAGTTTAGGAGGAGTCTAAAATGACCCTGTGATCCAAAGAGGGACAATACTGTTGAAAGGCTGGGGAGAAGAGGTGGAGCTTAATGCTTTGGTACTACTAATTGGTAGGTCCTGGTCTAGGAGCTGGTACTTCTTGTCTGCTTTCTTTCTGTTGATTCAAATGCTTCACCCCAGCCCCTCTGAAGGCTGCTTTGAAGATGGCTTTCCTGGCTAGCTTGGACTGGAGCTTCTTCATGCTTCTTGTCAAACTTGAGACAGAGAACCAAAGAGTAATTGGACCAGAGAAAGTAAATAAGAGAAGCCTTCTTCCAGAACCTCCTTCATGTAAACTGTAAACCCAGACCTGCAGGAAGGCATCTGGTACTTGATCCTTACTGACTGAAGTCCTGCCTAGTGGAGGTGTTTCATGTCTTAAATAGAAATAAGAACTGGCAGCACATTCTGTGTGGAGCTAACTAGCAAACGTGCACCAGAGTTTTTCCAAGACTGCCTGATAAACTGCCTGCCCTTGTTGTCCTCCAGAAGATGAGATAGAAAAATATATAATTTCTATATCATGATCCCTTTTTTTTTAAAAAAAAAAGGGGGAGAATGAGACAAACCTGTGTCAAGACTGGGACAGCTCTGTACGTGCCCAAAGGTATAAATGTAAGACTTTGTAGGATTTTTCACTCTAAAGATAAAACTAGAAAAGGCCAGGGTATTGGAACTCTTGCAGCTTGGGCCACAGATGGCCATGAGCTTTTTAGACCCACAAGTTAAATTTGAGTTGTGGTTATTTGGAATAAGACTTATTTTGTTGAAACGTGGGTACTGAGGGTTGCAGGAGCTTGTGATATTGTGACCAATTTGTTGCTAGACTGGTAAGTGAGCAGAGGAAAGTCTGCCTCCCTGCTCAGCTCTCCCCCATCATATACCTTTCCTCCCTGTCTTTCCTGATTCATATTTCAAACCACAAATTGTACAGAAAGATGCTCTCTATAGGTCATTTTATACAGTGGTGATTTACTTGCAAATGCTACCCCAAGTACTTTTCCGTCACTGTGCCTTAAATCTCATCCCTGTTGGAGCTGCAGTCCTGCAGCCCATTAGTCCCCTGCAATGGGCAGCTCTCTGGGTTCTGATTATAAACCTGCATTACCATATTTTGTGTAATAGTTATTTTTCATCATCACTTTGCAATTTTCTTGCCCTATTCCCACCAAGAGGAAAAAAATCAGGTCTTCATAAATTGTGAATAAGCTCCTGTCACTGGTGATCCATTGGTTTGTAGAAAACCATTAATTGTGATTCTTCCTCATTAAGTCTGACTATGAAGATCATGCAGAGACCAGTGTTGCATTAAGCTTTTCTTGTTGAGAGACAGCAGTAAGCCATGACCTTATAAAGCATAGCAGTCAGTATTTTTATTAGTATATAAGATATGATGCATTATACCTGCCATTTCTGTTATGTTCGTGGATGGCGCATAGCTCTTAGAAACTTGGTACTTGACATTTAAGATTGATACAGCACCAATTAATTAAAAAATACAGCCTACTACAAGATTCCTGGGTATTCTAGTTATTGAATTAGCACAGTATTGTGAATCGCTTGCATTCTGTGTGAGAGAAACAATTTGTAAGCAGGTCATCGATGTTAATGCTGTTTTAACCTTTGCTGGTTTGCTTAAGGATGTATCATTTGATGAGATGCTTACATCTTCTGGAAAAACTGCTCACTTCAGCCAACTAAATTGACCTGCTTATTGGTATAGTGATGGGAAAAATGTGCTTAGGGTACAGGTTACAAACTAGACATTCTGGTCTTCAAATTTGCTTAGAAAAAGCAGGTACCTGGTAGCAAGACTGTGACATCAGCGGTAATGGGAAGACCAGGGTCAGCGTAAAAGTGGCTGCTGGGAGTTACTATCAACTACTTATTCTTAAAAGAATTATTCAGTTTCTTAGAGAACATCTTTGAAAGTACAATGAAAACTCTCAGCTGAGCTGGCATAGCCCAGGTTTGCTAGCCCAGCCAACTTCTAGCCTTTTTTTAATCACTTCTCCTCCAGTTTTTCTAAAAACTCTGTAGGAGTCTGCTGTTCCCACTCGCGTCTAGGCATGAACGTGCAATGGAGAGGAGCTCTCGGTGTTGAATTATGCTCCCTCAGCAAGGAGAAGCAGCTGCATAAGGTACCAAGCAGCCAAGAACCAAGACCTTGAATACTCTGTACACTATGCAAGAGAGAAAACAGCTTTGATATACCACAGATAAGAGAAAGTGGTTATTTTAATGCCTGTATCTGTGAGCCTGTTAGACTGAAGATGAAAAGTTAGTTCTGTGCTCTTACAATGTCTTGTAGCTGCAGGCTTCATCTATGAAAACTATTGTAGGTTTTACCTTCTCCGTCTGCTGCTTGTTTTAGCTGAACTTCCCTAGACACGTATGAAGTCATTGGAGGGGGATCTGGGGCAGCGTTCAACAAACTGACCTCAGTAGTTACCCTCAGAACTGGGGGAGCTGACAGGAATCAGAGAAGTTTTCAGACTCATGTTCTAGTTGCTTTGTAGGATCCTTATCAGGAATGAGACCCATTAGAAAGAGTGCACTTCCTTTATCACCACTTAGGATGACATTTTCAGGGTCAATGATCTGAATACTCAGATGGAGTAGTTCAGATTTGGATAACAAGAGCACAAACTGCCATGGAAATGGCCTTGTTTAAGCTGATCAGGATACAAAGCTGTTGCCCAGAGAGGCTGTGGATGCCCCATCCCTGGAAGCGTTCAAGGCTAGGTTGGATGGGGCTTTGGGCAACATGGTCTAGTGGAGGGTGTCCCTGCCCACAGCAGGGGGGTTGGAACTAGATGATCTTTGAGGTCCTTTCCAACCCAAAGCATTCCATGATTCTATGAAACCCTGCTAATTTGAAAACTAAATAAAGGTTAATAAAATATATGCAAAACCACCAAGCAGAAATAACAATCAGAAAATGGTATTCAAATAGCTGCTGTATTGGGGAAACTGCTAATTGCATCTCCTGGGTAGACAGGATGGGCTTTGGGCATAGGCTAAAGGCGGCAGTTGCCTCAGGCAGCAAAATCGCAGCCTTAAGCCAGACAAAGGCCTTCTGGGTTTCTCAGCAGCTGTTGCGGCTCTGGATTCAGCAGTGGTGAAAGAGTGTCTCTTGGGCATCATCTTCCCGGGCAGGTCTGGGCCATGCCATGCAGGATGTTTTGCCAGCCATGGACTGTCCTGCCCTGAGGTAGCGCACAGGTACTGAGCCATCCCCCTGAGCAAGGAAAAGGGAGAAGAGCCAGCACATTTGCTGTGTTTCTCCTCATCACCTTCCTCCTCCCTGTCCCATCCGCAGGGGCAATGGGCACGGGGGCAGGGGGGTGTCGAGCGGGGTTGGGGCTGCTGAGACAGGGGCAGCTCTGCTGCACCGGGGAAGTGAATACAGCTGCCCCAAGGAGAAGCAGTCTAGGTGTGCCCTCTCTAATGGCACATATGCTCATACCTCAGTACAGACCTGATGCTTTGGAAGTCACCACCCAGTAGCTCAGCTAGTAGATATCAGCAAAGGCAGTGGTCAAGACTAAATGAAACAAAATACTTGCAACTCTTTGATATGACCTTTCATTGTTTGCTGAGTATGAAATAAAAAAAAAAACCCAAACCTTCATCCTGGGAGCCTGGCTGGTTTTGGAACCAAACAACTAGAAGGTTTTTTCTGAGCCTGGCAGGGTGATGCTGGCTGCAGTCCTTTACACTGTTCGTGAAAGCCCTGCAACTGGGTGGGTACCCTGTCTGTTCAATAGCTGGAGGGTACAAAGAGCCAACTTCTATGTCCTTAAAGTACAAATAACTTGAGAGATCCTGTTCCTTGACAGAAGACTGCTGTCTTGTCCAGTAGGTTGAGTTAATTTCATCAGGCTAAAATGTAAGCTTTCTGTCATCTTCCATGTCTCCAAAACTTTTTTCCTTTTAAGTTAAAAGAAAGGAAGAGAAGAAAAAAACTTTTGAGAGCTAACACCATCTGTTGTGTAAAGCAATATAATAGCGTAACCTACTAATGCACCTTACTCTTTTTTTTTTTTTTTTTTTTTGCCTGAGTTTGTCTGATCTATTATATCAAGACTGTAAACAGCTTGGCCTGTTATGTCTCTGCTTACCTTAAAATTAGGTCTGATCTGGTGTGATGTATTCCCTAGCTCCCATAAGAAAAATGAAGAATTTGCCTCTTTAGAAACTGCTTCACTCCTGAGCCAAAATATCCATAAAGCAGTAGCTACTGTTTATTCACTTGCACAAAAAACATCTATGATGTTTTACAACTTTTGGATCTAGTTGCAAAAAATGTTGCAAGTTAAATAACAAATCTTATTCCCAGAGATCTGCCTACGTTATTGATGGTGCCTTTAACAAACAGGAAAACAAGTAAGGGGACGGCAGTCTAGCTTCCTCTTTGATCTCAACATGCGGTGGGGAAAAGCATCGGCCAAACAGAGAAGGTATGCGTCAAAACAAAGGAACGAAGGAGGATATTGGCAGGACAGCTTCTGACCTTGTGTCCAAAGACTGCCAAAACTTCACAGTTTTTTGTTGATAAATGGAATAGCTTTTAAATACGCTGTGATTCCCATTCATTCCCCTTGCTGTTACCCCACGCCAGACTTGTGGTAGCTTGCAGGTGATTTCTCTCAAGCACTGAAGGGGAACTATCCACTGACAGAGAAATCTCTGCACCGATTCATTAACTGTAACATTCACTTGCATACCCTTCTGGTCCTCAGGACTTAAAAGGACATAACTGTCTTTACTGGCTCTTCTGCAGTAGTATATTGCGCTAATTTGTCAATCTAATTAGTTCCTCAGATGTCTGCTGGAGATTAACATTGTTTGGGAATAAGGAATGGAGCCGGGAGGTGATTTGGGAGTCAGGCACTCTGAGAGCTCTTCCCAATGGCAGAAAACAAGCTTTGTCTGTCCACGTGGTATCATCAAACACCCTAAGCTGTATGTAGGGGAGTTAGTTCATTTCAAACAGCCAAACCGTTCTGGCTTTGAGAGTAGCAGGCACAGTGATTGCTGTTCCTGGAAAATATTTCAGAGTCTTGGACCTTGATTATATAGACAAAATAAAATCATAGTAAAGTGTGCACATAGATCTTGAGAGAGATGATGGAAGAACAGTACGGTTTGCTTCCAGGTACTCTACTTCAGGTAGAGACTTAGGAGTTTAACGTTTAGGTTTAATCATATAACACCCTAGCATCAGAGGCCACCACGATGTCTGAAGTTTAGTAAGTCAGACTTAGAGTCAGACTTAGTCACTATCATCCTATTAACAGTACCCTAAGCAAAAGGCTGTATCCAAGCATGGATGTGGCCCTCTGACAGCAAGAGGGGACCTGGTTGCTGCTCTGCCCATAGTTATGGGGCAGGAGGAGAACAAAACCAAGCCAGAGTCAAAAAATCTAGGTTAGTCTGATGGCATCACTGTGAAGGCGCAGGGCTGGCTTAGCATTGCGCTCTGTGCTCTTATTCTCATGGGCCATCTCTGTGTGATACTTGAAGCTTTTGAGTTGGGAGGTGTTGCAAAGGCCATAAAGCTATATAGCACCTACAATAAGCTTCTGATTTGCCTCTTCTGTTCCAGCTAGTGCTGGTTCTGTGGTACTTATCGAGAAATATTTAGATATAAATGAGCTGTGAGTATCTTCTATTTGTTGCAGCAATAGGAGATTGAAAGGCTAAAATAAATATAGTATTCTCAAAATAAATCTAGGGAAAATCAGTGGCCTATCTTCAGCATTTTGGCAGCTAGTGTTGTATTTATTTTACTTTTCTCTCAGTCAAACTGTGACATTTTTCTCTTCTCAGTAGGAGGAAGCCAAAAGCATATATTGGGGTGGTTCTGTGAATGGCTCAAACATTTATGGCATTCAAATAAGCATGTTTTGCCCAGCTGTTTAGGAGAATATGCTGCATAATTGTTGTAGCATAAACAAAGTGACTATTGGCGAGCACAGCTGTCATTTTTATAGTCAGACTTGATGGAGAGCCTGGGAGTAACTTGTTACGGAAATCTGGTGGGTCTGTTTTGCTGTTCTTAATTTGTAAGCTTCCAGAAGAATCTAGAAGACTTCTCAAAAATGTTGTGCTTGTCTTTTGTGCAGGGAAAACCATAATCACTTTAGTCATTGAGATACAACACTATTTCCTTCAGACTCTTATTTTTAGTGTCCAAAATTAATTTCCAACAACTCTGTCACGTTAGTGTGCAAAGGAAAGTAATCAAACCAAACTTAATCAGGGCTTTGGAACGTGGGTTGTTTTTTAGTTGGGTTGTTTTGGGGTTTTTTTGGATTTGGGTTGGGGTTTGTTTTATTTTTAATGAGGATGGAGGATGATTTTTAAAACAAGCAAGTAGCTTTTGTTTAAAAATAGGCCATAGTCAGTAACCAAATCCCAAAAACTTAATGTGCTGAAAAGACTAGTAAATAACTTGGATCACATAATTGCCAAATCTGAACTAGTTTCCTGATGCTGTTAAGTAATAATAAACTTGTTCAGAGTAGGAATTGCTCCAGCTGCAACAGTTCCATAAATGCGTATGCTCTAGAAGTCATAAGGGGCTACTTCTCCTGGTGTCATGATTTTCTAGCCAGTGAAAAAGGGAGAGCATTTTGATAGATGTCCCTCTTCCACACCAAAGAATGGGTGGAGGGGAACTCTGCCTGTTCGTTATCGGTATGAAGTACCCTCTATCTTCAATAGAGACAATATCAAGTCATGTACCACTGTCTGGGCAATGGAATTTGGGGATAGCACAGCCACCTCTCCTTTCATTGACTTGCCAATTGATTGGATGACACTGGAGAAGAAGATTGAAGACGACCGATAGAAGGGCAAGGTCTTCTGGAGGGCTTTGCTCTCTAAGGGAAGTTGCCAGGCAAGCAGTGTGGGAACCAGTGTTGGGTAGAAGCAACTCATATTGAAGTAATCAATAGAGTTTTTCAATGAAGACTGCTATGGGACTCAAAGTCTGTGTAATCTTGATTCTGTGGACTCTTGATGAGTCTCCCAATTGTACAGGTTCACTTTTCATGTAAGTGTGATGGGACTTGCTGTTTACTAGATGGATGTGCGTGGATGCTCTCCTATCATGAACTCCCCAAAGGAAGCAAAAGACTTTCAAAATTTAAAAGCAAAAGATGAGGTTTAACCCTTTGTAGAAAACTCAGAAGTGAAGAGGTGAGCAGAACAGAAGTAGAAGGGGTTGTGTGCCACTGTGTTCTTGCAGATATATCTTCTCCAGGTTCAGTTGCAGACTCTGAGTTGCAGAAAATATTGCACCCCAGGGAATTTTTCCTGTGGCCCCCGAGGATTAGCTACCTGCTCGTGGCTCCTTACCATAGTTCCTTTACATCCATCTGTGACCCGTGACTCAGCTGGACCTCTGGGGTCAGCAAAGTGACTAGGGAAAAGACTCATATCCCTAAATCTCTGTTTTGGGTGCAATGTCTCTCTTCATCAGATTTATTATATGTGTGTAACACACATACAAGCAGAACAACTAAAGACAAGCGTCGTCCAGCACAGTAAGAAATCCCAGATGAGGATTAGCTTCGGCTTGGGAAGATGGCTGTATTTGTTTTATCAAAGACTAGAAGAACTTACAATATACAACTAAACTATAACTTTCTCTTAAAAAACAAAGCAAAAACCCAAAACAAAACCCTACCAAACCAAAACCAAACAACCTGACAGCTGGGAATGGGACTATGAAGTGTGGGTTTTTTGGTTTTGTGTTGGTGTGTGTTTGTTGGTTTGGAGTTGGGGGTTTTTTTGTTTTGCTTTTTGGCTTTTAGCGTGTTACAGCCTTCTCTTAAAAGCCTACAGGCAGAATCCTAGGTAGCTATGGAAGAGACCTGATGAGAAACACGTGAGGTTAACCTCTTTGAATAATAATGCCATCTGCAGGAGTTTCCCAGCCATCAGCCCTTGTCCCAGAAGACCATTTGTACTTCACAGCATTAATATTCATTAGGTGTAACACCATATGTTGCACAGCAGGATGTATTGCCAGCAGACTGTTTGTCATAAAGCCAGATTTAATAAAGCATTGTAAAACAAACATTATGATGATAAATACAAAATGACAGGCTAATTAAGAGAATCTTAATTGCCATTTTTCCGTAATAACATTTGTTTAGTGTGTATCTGTCTTGTGCTAGTACCTTCCTTGTACAGCTTTTCGCTCTGTATTGGCTCCATAAGGGAATCTGTGCCTTGTATGATTTAAGGCACTTAATGTTCTGTTGTAGGAAATAAATTCAAAATTAATGAATTGTTGCTACACTATGGATGTGCATAATCATTGATCCCCAGTCTTGATGAGTACAAAATAACCCACCCTGAAATATAGATTTCAGAGGGGTGTGAGTTGGTTGGGGAAAACTTAATGCCCCCTCTTGAGGGAATAAATTGAAAATGCAGCAGTTGCAGTTCTTTGGACAGGTACTGTGCAAATCCTTTACAGCAGGAGCACTTTTCAGTGAGCAACTTAGATATAAATTGCAGTTTTCACATAGCAATGAACAGACTGAAAGGCTTCTTTGTTCCTCCTTACTAGAGCAGAATTTCATTAATGCTCCATTCCTCTACACTGGTGACTTCACGGGAGAGGAAGGGATTTAAAGAATGTGAAACGATATTATGAATTAATGCAGAGAAGTGACACCTATTTTTCTTCTTGCTGTTACCTTTTTATCATAGTAGCTGCTGCCAGAGTGTCAGGAAATTAATATATCCTTCTTCAAACCTGTCAAGGTGGTGAGTTACAAAACTTTCAGAAACTTTTGCAGTATTTCTCCATGTTCCTTCTACGTTATGTGATGTCTGTATTCTGACAGTTGCCTACTCTCTATTACGTGAGGAAGACAAAGAAAAAAGCACGACCTGAGAAGACCACAGCAAAACTTGTATGGGAGGTTTGCCCTCACAACTGAGAGTTGTAATTGTTGTTTTGCTGGGTTTTTTTAATCCTCATCTTGGTGAGGTTTCCCCTTCCAGAAGTGCCAGTTTCTACTGTAATGTAGATCATTTAGGTTTCAGGCTCTGGACTATTTTGCAGAGACAGAGTGGTGACCATAACCAAAAGCAGGTACAAAATTTGAAGTTGGGAAGGAAAAAAAAACCCAACCTTTTGAGTAGCGCGGCATGCTTTCAATTTTACCACAGTGTCTTTCTGCCCAGATATCTTAAGCCTGTCATTCATTTCACAAAACAAAATATCCTTAGGGACAAAAGAGAGTGAAAAGGAGCTGAAAGATTATAATGCATTAATTCATTGTAAAGTATTTGTTCTGCTATTGTACCTCAGACAGAAAGTTTTATGTAGCTTGCATGTAGATTTTGAAATGGTAGTGTTTCAGAAACTGGACTGTGCTTGGTTTTTTGTTTGGGTTTTGTTGGGGTTTTTTTCCGCTCTCTAAATTGTAATGGCATGTATACACATCAGGCCTTTCCAAATGCGTGAAGCTTTCTGTATTGAATTAATGACACTGACTGCTTAAGGAACTCCTAAAACTAGAATTAATATTTTATTCACCGCCCACTTCATCTTTGTCATCAGATTAAAGTAGGTATAAAAAAGTAAAAAAAATCTGGTGTGGTGTTGGCCTTTTTTCTATTTTACTTAGCTTGCGATAAAATTGCAATTGAAGCAGAATATGCATGGGAAGTCTTGAGCTATAATGGAGATTGCTGTAGTAAAGTTTTTCGTTTAGTGGGGGGTTTTGCTTGTTTTTTGTTTGTGGTCTTTGGTTTTGTTGTTTGTTTGGCTTTTTTTTTTTTTTAATGAGAGTAGGTGAAAAAGATTTTTATTTCCTCTATGAACATTTTCTGAACTGAAATTTACAGTCCTTCCCAGCGTCCTGCCTGGATCATCTCCCAGCAATACCTTTTGCATAGCTTTTTACTCTTGTTTCTTTTTACTGAATACTACCTCTTTGTATACTTCTCTTGGGTTTTGATCATACTTCTCAGGTTTCAAGGTTCTCTCCTCAGCTCACATAAATTATCAGGGCAGGATTTTCTAGCTTTATTCTGTTCTCCTGTTATTTACTACTTTCACTCTAGGCTTTAACCATATTACAACCATTACTCATTCTCTTTGCTTGCTGTGGTATCTTCAGATAACTATTGGATCTTTGACATTGCCTGTGATAATCGATTCCCTTTACATTGTGCAGAGCATGAGGTGAGCAAAATATCCATCTCTACATTGTGTAGTCTCAACAGATATCACCAAAAAAGAAGAAAAATCTTAAAAAAAAAAAATAATTAAAAAATCACTGTGGCTGAAAAAAATGTATTCCTAGAAAAAATGCTTGAGGAAAAAACTTGAATTCTTCTAGAAAAGGTACCTGAACCACTGAACAGCCTACAATCTCAACTTCAGGAGAGGCCTTAGTCTGAGAAAAAGGAGCCCTCCTGGCAAGTGAAAGGGTACGCACATAGAGCTAATGACTGTTTGAAACTCCTCTGCAAGTGGCATTGAATGCCACTAAAACCAATGGTGGTCATGGTGGTAAAATCACCTTGGGGTTCAGGAGAGAAGTGGGATGATAAGGGCAAATTAATAACTAATGAGTGCTTTCCCTTCTCCAAAAGGGTAACCGGGTCAGTCATACTCTTGAACAGGAAAGATGAGGTAACTTCAGTAAGGTATTGAAGTAGAGTGATTTTTAGAAAACTGGAGATGGAATCTGAAGGCATGTAGTGAGCCATCTGATCTGCTTAGAAATAGTCAATGCTATGTTTAAAATCAGCATCTTCACCTGACAATTACAAAGAGATTAAAATATTTGTATTGGATTGTTTTTCCAAACACCCTTTGCATTTTCTGACATGGAAACTCTCATGCTCTGAAATTTGAGCTCGATTTGTTCAGTTAAAATCAAACAAACTTTTAACCTATCTAATGTTTCCCCCTCTTCAACTTTTCCCATTAGTGTGAAAGGAGAATTTTGTTGCTCTTTGCTGTGATACGCATAATTTAGGAACAGGTAATGCCAACACGGTGCTGCGGTGCCTTGTGCTGCTGGAAGCTTGTTGGTTTTTGGTGATGTGCAAAGTGTAGATATGTGGTGGGGGGTTTTTTTGTGGTGTGGTTTTTTTTTTTTTAGGCAGCCCATAGAATCATAGAATATCTCAAGTTGAAAGGGACCCGTAAGGATCATCAAGTCCAACTCCCTGCATTTGTGTTTTGTGTGATATTTAGTAGTTTCACACTGAGAAAGCCCAGTGTGAGTTTCTTCTATACAGAAGGCTATCTGTCTGTGAGCGGCGACTTACCAAAACCAACGTATGCAGTCAGTCTTCTCACTTCTTACCTTATTCAGTACTACTATGCTAAGAAGAGATGTGCAGTATATGGTAAGAATGGATTTTTAAGAGAGCTGTTAAATAAAATATTTTCAATAGCTCAGTGTTTCTTGAAGCCTGCATTTGTTTTGGCAGCTTTGTCATCTTAATCGCTTGAATAAGTAACACAAAGTAGAACTGGGGGTTTTTTTGTACTTTAATGTACCAAAGCTTCCAAAACAGTGGAGACAAAAGAAAAAAATGGATTTTTGCCTTTCCATAACAGGCAAGTAAAGTTGTGCTCTGTTGCTGAATCTGCTATTGGCAAACAGATTTTTTGATGGACTTTTCAATGAGGGACTGAGGACAGTTAAAAAATTAAGAATTGGATGCATGCAAGTTTACAGGGCCAAGGCAATAAATAACAGTAAAGAAATGATGGAGCACCTCTGTAGCAGCAATTCTGTTCTTTGATTTGCGGCCTCTAGGTTCAATAGATGTGATTTAAAAGAAAAAAACAAAACAAAACAAAAAAAACCCCAAACAAATAAAAATCTAGATAAAGATCAGAGCTGAATACTATTGAAGTGCTGTGGATGTCTTTCAAAACCAGTTAACCTTACTCCCCTCGTAATACTAATGTGCATTGTCATCTGGGTAGCTCTGAAGATCATGAAAATTTCACCTCTCATCACTGCTGCAATGCCTGTAACATCCAGTCTTCACACAAGCACAGTCCTTCAAGACTCTGTGGAAGCTGAATGTTTGCATTTGTTAAAAAGTATCTAGGAAAATTGATATTAAATGCAATGTTATCAAATGAGGCTTGGAAAGCCTGAGTTGCAAACAGCTGGAAGCTATAAGACTGTTTTGGGAGACAGGAATGGGCGCTGGACCCCTGTTCTGACTTGGTACTGCTGCTCTGATGCTGATTAAGGGGCTGGTGTCTGTGAGTTGTTAGGTGGCCATGGCTGGCTGAGGTGGTGATTCACGTGGCAAAAGCTCGTTTTCCTCCTAACTGGACTTTGTGTGGATGGAGGAAGAGGAGTCTTCCCTGAGTAAGTCCTCAGCGATTAGCAAGGAGCAATGCCCTGAGCGCCGCTCCGGCTGGATGCGCCGTGTTGGCCAAAGGGGGTAGCATTCACCTTTCATCGCCAGCTTTTGATCCAGCACAGCTTCTAAAGTAACTGAAAACACAAGTAAGCAGCGAGGTAGAGCGGTGAACCGTACTCCAGCCTGTTATTTCCAAGGACTCAAAATATAAATCATCTTCGCAAAATGAGATCGAAATGAAACATGACAAAATGGAACAGGTATCTGAAAAGATTTTAAAGAGCTTTGGGTTATTTATTGTCAAGCCAGCTGAGGAGGCTAAGAGAATAAAGCATCCAGAAGTCAGACTTAAGGTTCATAAACATTTTCTGCTGTAATGGGTTTAATCTTTAAAAAAAAAAAAAAAAAAAAAAAAGCTTTCAGATTTGACCCACTAAAAAAATGCCATATCTCTTAGATTAAAAACTCCTTTGAGCTTTTCTTTAGTATGCTCCCACAAATGGTCACTCTGAAGTCTGAAGGGCAGTTTTAATTAAACTAATCTTCTTAGCAAGAGAAAATAACAGCAATTGCTTCTACCTCTTCCATCTTCCTTCCCATGCATCCCTGATTGTGCATGACTATGTCCACTTTTTACTGGAGTTGAGCAGTTTTTGTAAAGGATTAACAGAATTTTGATGCTTTGATATCTTATTATGCATTTGCACTTGCAATGGCAGGGTCTGGGATGTTTAACTCACTACATTTCTTAACTTGAAAGTGAGTGATGGCTTTGCACCCAGAAAAGAGAAGTAGTGGCACAAGACTAACAGGCATGGAAGGCCATAGTGCTTAATGAAAATTATTATTATTGTATTTTAGAGGAGAAAAAAAAAAGTCATTGACTGGAAGTTATTTGCTATGCTGTTAAATCTTACTTTTAAAGCATGTGTTTAGCACATGTGTTGGTATTACAGTGCACAACGTGGATGCTTTTCTGAGCTATACTATAAGCTTCTCACCACAATGAAGAAATGCCATCAGTATGTGAATAGCTTTCCAAATTATTCAGGAGCAGCCATACTGACTCGAGTTAAGGTTTACGCACAGCGACATTCTGTGCTACGTTTCAATCTTGGAGGAACATGTTAAAAACAAGCACCGGGCCCCATGACCGTAGGACATGAAGATAGGTGATAGGAAAGGAATGAGAGCTAGAGAGAATAAAATGGTTTCTAACTCTAGGAAATACTGTGAGCTTCAGTGTCTCCATGCAACAAATTAAGCTGGGAAGGAACAAGAGGAGGGGTATAGGATAAGGCAAAATAATTAGAGGGAATTATAAATTGATGTTAAATGAAAATATTTAGGACCTTAAATGATATCAGTGAGATCTAGGCTATCCTGTTTCCTGACTCTGACTTTACATATATAGTAGACACTTGCTGCATTTTCAATTTCATCTTATCTGGTGGGTTTTTTTGCAATATGAAAACGGCAAGTCCGTGTTCTAATCAGATCAGTAAACAATAAATCCATTACACACAAAAAAGTCAGCTTAGAATAAAATAGTCTAAATCTTAAATGGATGTTATTCTTAAACTTAGCTGTGACTACTTATGCTCTCAGCATCCTCTTGTGCATTTGCTGGAGAATGTCTGGCTAGATGTTTTCACATCTGTCAGTAAAGCCAACTCCTAAATGCGAAGTGCAGCACTTGGGAACACTTTGTGATTTTGTGATGATCCCCAGAGGACTTTGGACCTGTAAAAAGCAAAGAAAGGATTAGATGGACCCACGAATGCATTACTGTATTTTCATCTGCATTGCTCCAGCTTGGTCCCACATGTTACATCACTTTAGACAACGATCTTGCCAGACTGTAACTACTGCTATGTTTGAGAGGTGAAAGTGTTAGATTTAGAAATTGTTTAGGCAAAATCGGAACTTGAAGGAAATATTGTGAATTATTTTAGTAAATACTTATTTCCTTTGCTTTAACAAATGAAAACACAAATCCTGTAATGACTAACTTGAAGAAAAAAAAAAAAAGAAAAAACACCCAAAAAAAGCCAAAAGAGAAAGACCACCATAGAGCATCACAGAATGAAAGTCACTGTTGGAGACTAGCAAAGACATGAGTCTGTGGAAGCTCACGTTTCTCAAGTCTTCCAACCCTAGCAGAAATGGCAGCAAGACAAACTTACCCGGCCCTTGAAAAAGAGCCAAGAATATCTGATAACTTTCAGATTCCTTCAGGAAAAAATAGATGCACTGCAGAAAAGCGAGGCATGTTAGCATGGGTGATGCTGCAGGGTGTGGAGAGAGCTCTAGTTGAACTGGACAGGCAAGCAGACCTCTGGAAAGCAACACCCCAAAATAATGATGGTATGATTTCATACAGGGGAACTTATAGGCGTTATTTCTAATAATTTTGTCATTACCTGTAGCTGGTTTGGTCCTGTATGGGAGAAGAGTTCCTTACAGTGGAACAGTTTTTGTTGTTAAAACATTAAGTGGCTTAGATCAGAATCAGATCCTCAGTAGGTAATTAGATGTTTTTGAATTAAAAAATACCTGTGTAATGAAGACAAGGAAGGCCACAGACTGTGCATTAGTTGGAGATTGGTTCTCCTTTTTGATTCCCTCTTCTCTATGACTTCAGAGACTGCCAGCTAAAAGTTTAGTGTCCCGCCTCTAGACAATTGTTTCTTAAATGTGCTAGTGGTGATACTTTGTTTTGAACACTGCGTGTCTGCTTGATTTATGCTAAAACTGTGATGCAAATGTGTGATTTTTAAACAGTGAGAAAGGAAAAGCTAGCAAAAATGTAGTTAGTGTGATGGCGGGAACTGTGGTAAGCTTTTTACTTACTGGCCTGCAATACTTTATTTTTTATTTATTCATTTGTATACATGTCTAGTGTCTATCACAGACTCTTCTGCAATAACTTTGAATACACTGGGTTACACTGAAAAGAAATTGAATTTTTTCCAAGCCCTGTGTGTATCTCCATGATCAGTAGAATAAGAATTTTTTTTTTTTCCAATGGGGGGAAGGGGATCCTCAGCAACTCCCCCACATGTACACCCTGAACCTGAGTTCTTGGTGGAGACCTGAGCTTTGAGAGGGCTTCTGTCACATGAAGAGGAGAGAGAGTCACGCTGCTGACTGCTCCTCTGTATACACCAGACTGTCTAATTGCTCTTATTTGCTGTGATGTTGTGGATTCTTCCTCTATTCATTTCCACCAAAGCCAGCTGTGTCTCTTTATGAAAGCATGACAACATTCCTTCAGCTAAAGGGAATTCTACACTAGCTGTAGTAAACATTTCTCTTGCTTTTTTTTTTTTATGTTTTGTTTTGTAGTGGTTTTTTGGTTGTGGGGTTTGGTGTGGGGTTTTTTGGGGTTTGTTTTTTCTTGGGGGGGTATTTGGGGTTTTTTGTGCATTACTGAAAGATTATACTACTTAGAAGCACCTGTGGCAACTATAAGTTTCAGCCTCTTCCTTACTATTTCAGACAAGAATAAAATGCAAGTGCATGGGTAACCAAACATGCCAATAACTTGTCAGTGCAGAACACTTAAACAGCTTTCATGGGATATACATCTTCGAAGTGCCTTGTAAACGATGATAGACATAATGGCTGGATGAACTCATCACTTCTGAGATGCATTGACTTGATTAGATAATTAGCTAGTTTCTCTTATGCTATAGGGCATTTCACCTTCACTCTTCAGCTACTGGCTTCTGGGGAGAAGTATAAGTGGCTGGACTTCTCCACCTGGGATTTCTTCCATGGATTCACTGTGGTCCCTGAGAAATTTTCTGGACCCACTTCATTTCCTACCCGGCTTGAGGTATACTTATTACCTCCATGAAAATTGCCAAAGAGGTTTTTTGTCTTTGGGAAAAGGAAGAGGAGAGGCAGGAGGAGCAGCAGAAGCAGATGTCCTGCCGCTCCCAGCTTGCAGACGCACCGCTGCAGCCTGGGCACGGTGTGTGTCCCTCGTGTCTGAGGCGCTTATGCACCATTCGAAGCTGAGATTTATTGCTCAGAGGGTGGACTCTGGTATAATCGGTGATGAATCATCAGGGACACTGCTTGGAGAGCTACTTATCTAGGAATACTATTTGGTGCCTGGGGAATAGCGCAGGGAAGGAGGTAAGAGGTTGTTTTCCCAAGCATACCCCTTTTGACCACAAAGTCAAGTCCAAGGGGATTTTTAGCTCTCATATCTTGTGCTCAGACTCTGCAAAGTCTGCCAGACAAAAGAGACAATATTTTTTTTCTGTGATAGCTGTCTAGAAGCAGTCTTCTCTATTTCCACTCTGCACCCCTCTGGGCAAAGCAAATCTGTCTGGTACTGGGAGAGGAAGAGACTGCTTCGTGATTCAAAGCCCCTCTACTCATGGCTTATCCCTGGGCTGAGTTTCCCAGGAAGAGGGCCAGTGAGTTTAATCCCACATCTGCAGTGGGACACTGGCTCGCAGCCCCTTTATGTGTGGTGCTGGTGCTGCTGCCGCGGAGGGTAGGGCCCTAAGGAAGGAGCAGCTTCCAGAAGATATTGGGCTATGAGGGGTGGTCTAAGAGGGTTTGAAGGGAATGGGAACCTCTGAGGCCAGGGACCTGTAATCTGGGAGGCCTTTCAGGCAGGGGAGGTTGAGTGACGAGTGCAGGAGCTTGTGGGCTGCAGGCCTTGGGCAGGAAGCGCTGCTCCATGCCTGGCTTCCCCAAGGCTGCCATGTCATCTGTTTCCATCCATGTGGGTTCCATGTTCTCACGTTGCTCAAATTACTTTTGCAGTTGAAATTGTAATTTCCCTAGGCTTGCTCTTTGGGATTGCTTTGCCATCAAAAGCTTGCCTTTAAAATTCCCTTGGCTGCTGACTGAGACTTGTCTATCCTTACTCCTGTCTGCAGTGAGTTTGGCAAATGAATTCTGTGCCTCCAGTTGCCAGTATAACCTGATGTGGCAATAAATAATGATCTGTCCCTGAAGCCAGTTAAAATAAATACATCTTAAAATGCCTAATTAAAAATCAATCAAATAGCTCATACCTGCATTTATTTCCTACAAAAATATCCAGGTTTAATTTCCAGAGCATAAATAATCTTTTGTCTGATAACATTAATAGCAGAGCACTATGTATCTTTTCTATGTGGGAATACAAATAATATGAGCTCCACCCTCACCCCCATCCCCAAATATTGTGTACTTGCATCAGCAGCAAAGGTAGCAGCATGTGAAGTTTATATATTTAAAGAAATCATTTAAGGTGTTGGCTTTTTCCTTTAAATGTAATTCACATTGCCCAACATTAACCAAATGATTGGGTAATAGCTTCTGACAACAGGGCATGGGTTTAGTGCTTGGCTTTCACGGAGGCTCCCAAGCACTTTCAAATGAAGTCAGTATCTTGGTCTCGGTTTTTGCAGATGGAAAAGCTGGGATCCAGAACGGGGAGGCAGCTGGCCTAAGGTTTCTCAAAAACCCTTGAAACTGAAGCGAAGTCCCTGAGTTCCCATCTAGACCATTAATTTCAGGCAGCTGCCAAGCACCGTATCCTTATTTGTGTTGCAACAGCACTTAGCAACCTCTGCTGGGGTCAGGGCCATGGTGTTGCACCAGACAGCCAGCAACCATCCCCTGCTTTGCATGGCTCGCAACCTAAACGGGCGCAGCTGGGAGTCAAAAGAGGATGGAAAAGTGTTGAAGTGACATATATAAGACCAGACCTCAGGGGAGTGAGTAACTTCACCAGGAAGTTCTTGAATTTCAGCCACTGGACATGATTTCTACTTTGGCATTATGAAAACATCTAATGTTTACCATGGGGTAAACCTGCAGTCCTGGGGTCTGGTGGAAGCAGAGCAGACCGTCGGTCAAACACAGTACGTGCTGCTGGCAAGAGGGTGTTTATTCTGTTCATAAATGCATCAGGTGCACCTCTGAAATTTGACGTCATATTCCAGTTTAACACAGCACATCGGGGGATGTTGCTTTCTTTTAATGATCATATCCATACCAACAAATGGTACCTTAGTAGAAACGTAGTGATGGTTCAGCTATGTAACAGTCAACTAATGTTCTCCTAAGGCGGGGGGGGGGGGGGGGGGGGGGCGGAGAGGGCTTCTATATCATTATTTCTAGTAGCTGTTTTGTTTTAACTGTCACAAGACAATAACTTATAAATGCTGAAAACATATGGTCAGTGGTTACAATTCTGTTCTTGTAATTTTTAAACAGCAACTGCTCCAGTTTGATAAAAGACCTCCATGTTCTAATTAGTTGAAAATAACAGTCCTCTCAGCAGACATATATTTTTGGATAGCTGTAATCATGAGTGACTTGGTCAGCTGCCTAGCTGCTAATTTAAATAAACAGAACTGTGTTCATTCAGCATCTAAAATGCAGTAAGTCACTAAAAGGAGAAAAAAAAAATCTGTCTTGAAAGCTTTGTTGTAAAAACAAATTCAAAAATGTAAAATTCTTCCATTCCCTCATGGAGCCGGACAGCAGAATCCCCTGTTCCAACATTTGATTTATTTTTATTATTATTATTTTGTATGCATTTTCCTAAAATCAGTTGTGGTTGTGCTCTCCCCCAAACTGGAGATGATCACTTGCAGTTAATTTAACAAGCGAACAGATGTGTTCTAGAGGTTTTCTGTGCTAACATGTGTCTGTGATATGGGTATTTGCAGTGGTAGGGTTTTTCTGACATCTCGGGTATGTTTCCATCATTTGATAGGAGTCATTGCTTTATAACTTTTAGGGGAAGACGGGTTGCTTTGAAGCAGCAAGGAGGATTTGCCAGAAGCAGACTCATTCTAGGTGAAGTGCAAGCTGTACGTTTCCACTCTGGTGAGGTGCAATTACTACACGCAATTATTACACTGGTGCATAACTAGAAGAAGACTTGCACCACCAAGCAGAAGGACAGGTGAGGCAATGAGAGTTATGAGAGATGTCAGAGTCACTGACAAGGAAGAAAAGGGGGCTTGTGGACTTTTCCAGCTCTGCGACTGAGGACAGCCTGTCCTCTGCAGATCTAACTCTCACCACCTGCATTCCCCTACAGCACTCAATTATCCATTAAGGTTTTTAAGAGAAGCAGAACGGCAATTAAGCCTGGTACAGCAGTGCGAAAGCAGTGGAAGCCCTGGGCTTGCTGAGAAATCTATCCATAAATGAATTAACTGCACAAATAATTCCAGCTAATTAGAGGTGTACATTCCCCAAATAACTCGATTCTCTCATTTACTTAATTGAGTTGATGGTTGCTTTGGGATGGAACAGCAAACTGTTCAGTGGCTATTACAGTAGATATCACTATGACTGAATCTTTTCACACAGTCCGGATTTTTTCTGTTAACTTGGAATGTGCCACAGAATCAAGACAGCGGTGGGTTGGATTTTTTTTTTTAATTATATCTTTGTGTTCAATATTTTAGAAGATGAAGGTAAGTGAAACTTCATTTATGATTCTGAAGTTCAGCTGAAAATTCGGGACTATAAATAAGGATTGTTAATCAGTGAAGTAGGGTCTTCATTTCACACTTCAGAGAAATGCTGACAGGACTGACATCTTTCAAAATGATGACTTAGATAAAACTGCTATGCTTGGATAACAAAACCAGGTATTGCCCATGGTCTAAGCACACTTCTTTTGAGCCTACATGAGTTTACGGTCCTCATACAGGGGAAAATGGAAGAGAACTAGCAAGCATTGCTCAGATGATTTCTCCTTAAATTATATGAGAAAGTTAAAGACTTGAAACAACCTCAATTCTTTTTCAGCCCATTTGAGCTTGTGTTCCCCCCCCCCTTTTTTTTTTTGTCACATTACATTTTTCTCCTCTTCCTCACTCTTTCCCAGCAGTTTTTTTCAATATGTAATGGTGGATTCTCACCCATACCAAATCACTGTGTTTTGTAACCTGCAGATGAAGACCCTCACTTATCAGCACTTCAGGATACAAAAGTGACCACTAAATCAGTGTCCAACTTTCTGTGCTGTGTTCTAATAACCCTTGGGCAGTGCCACACCAATCACTTAGCATCAATAAAATATCTTTCTTTCCCATTTGTTTGTTTTCCTACTTATACTTAAGAGGGATCATTACAAAGATACTAATAGTACTGAAAGCATCCCTTTTCAAGATGACCAAATCCCTTTTTTGTGTCAGGACCAGGTGAGAGGAGATTTGACAAAGATTTTGAGTTTACTCTAGTCTCTAACAGTAAAGTAATGCTTGATGGTCAAGAATTTCTATTTCAAGATTTAAGGATTGGGAATGGTATTAAACACTTAAAAAAATAAAAGAAGGGAGAGAAAGTAAAACAGGAGAGTAGCAAGGCTGAAAACCAGATGGTAGATGCCTTTTTCTTTTAGGGAAATAAAGTTAGAAAGGTGTTCTTGCTCTCTGTTTCCTTGGAATCATTAAATGCACTGGTCCTTTCGTTAAGGAAATAATTTAAGCAAAAGGTAACGGCCATGGTGCTGTTTGTCATTAACTTGTACCTGCCAATAAACAAGGAAATCCATCTGTTATATAGTCACTTTCCTCATGGACCCTCAAAGACATGTTCCACATGTCAGTGTTCACAGGGAAAATAAGGAGACTGCCAGGCCACCCAAGTCCTTTGCAAATAGATGATTTGTTTGAAGAAACCTTGAGCAGGTCCAAGACAACAGTCCCATGCACAGCAGCACTTTTCAATTTCTCCCTATTGTGTTATTACTTCACCAGCAAAACTTTTCCTCTGCTGTTTCCATTCTCACCCTCTCCCAACATTACTTGGCATCCTTGTAGAAATTCCATTTCTGCTCAGTCCTGCACTTATTTTTCTACCCCTTGTTGTTCTTCTGCTGTTTATTTTTCTTTTCACTGTTATATTTCCTATATTTTCAGTGATGCAAATTAGTAGATGTGTTTGGAGCAGGACCATTTTGGATGCTTATCGACGCAGGAATATTCGTCTTCCAGCAAAAGGGCAGGCTCCCTAATTTGGTACATTGCTGAGACTTTAGTTATTTTGTTAATCTTTTTTTTATTGGATTTGATCTTCAGCAGATTCAGCAGATGTTGCAAAGCAAATAAACCATGTGCAGTGGTTGTTAGACATTACTCATGGTGTAATCCCTTTATCCAAATGTAAAAGTTAAACATATGAAACCATATCCTTAGATAACTGGAGAAGTTCAGTACATACTGAGAAAGCCACCACAACTAATCCACTTCATTATCTGGTGCAGCCCATCCTCTCTCAAGGAAGGTAGGCAGACAGAGCGAAGATGGATTCATGACTATGCTTTTAAATAAATGTAAAATAACCACAAAGGGTCAAATTCATTGCTGATGTAACACTGCTGACTTCGGTGGATTTACACTAGGGATTAATGTAGTCCTTGCTCTAATATATATTTTCAGGAGGGAGGAAGATGGGTTTTATATAAATTCAGCACAAGATCTGCTGGCATATAAACAAACCAAACAAAGAATTGTTCCCTTCTCAAACATCTGTTAGCATGAATGTCCAAGTCCTGTGTATCTGCCACAGGTTGTTATAATATAGCTGCATTACATTAACAAAAAATACAATAACCACTTGGTTTCTTCTTTAAACAAGAACTTATGAAAATGACTTTCAGGTGGAGGGAGTGGTGATTTGGCAAGGTTCTCTTGGCAGGGATGTGGATTACACATGAGGGAAAGTTGTTTGGTGGTTGAGCAGACAAATTGCTTAACAATTAATAAAAAATGCCTTGTGTTCCTACATGACAAGGTGCTGTGTGGGAATTATCGTCTCCCCAGCTGCTCTCCACCAATAAAATATAGTTAATTCTGTAGGTTTTTAAATTATGTGCTGTAAAGTGGAACAGTGCTTTAAAAAGGGGTAACACCTTACTGATTTGCACAAGTAAAACTGTAGTTATGTGGGTTACAAATTTGACCGGTTTATCTAGACCATACAGCTCTGCTTTTAAAAGCCTTGTAGTTTTGCAGCCCAACATCAGTAAGAGCTTTAGTTTTTGATAAAATGAAACTGGGTAAGCCATTTTAAATTATATCAAATCCTGCTCTAAAGAAATCATATCGACTAGATCAGAAACAAACAAAAAATATGATGAGGTGGAGGGAAAAGGAAAGGCAATTCTTTTAGATAGTAGTTTTCTAGCTATGGTTGTTGCTTCATGGTCTCAAGTTTGAAAAGTTTAAAAAAGAAAAAAGTTTCCTTTTTTCTGAAAGCTGGTGACATTTCTACGTGAACATAAACTAAATGAAAGATGCAGGAAGGCTCATTTGGATTTACATCTATGTGTCTAATGGTACTGTAATTACCCTTTCTAACTTGTGTGTTCACGGAGCTCTTTGGTGGCTCCGTTACCCATCCACAGTCACGCTTCTCTCCACTTACTGACTTTGTGTAAGCTCCATTTCCTGCATAAGCTGACTTTATTGTCAACAATTTCTTCTGTTTTTGTCTGAGAACTTCTAAGAATTTTCTGCTGCGTACTAGACCAGTAGAATACAGTGTGTAGAAAACTATTACAAGATCAGCTGCATCTGTTTAGGACTTGTATGGGTCAATGTTCATCAGAATCAGAGCAGATTTAGCATCTCAATTCTTGTTTTACAAAGTGGCTAAGACACTACAAGCCGAAGTGTGATGTAAAGCGATAAAAAGCTCTCGAGTAATTTCTTAAAACCACAGAGGTATATTTGAAAACGATGTTCTTCTGACGAACATGTGATGGGGTCTCGATTCTGCAGCTTGCTTCTTGTATGAGAGATGAATTTTGTTTGTCAGCCAAACTGTAGATCACTCAAATGAGGAAAAGTTTGCCTTTTTTCTGTAAAGAAGTGTATGGGTTTATTCTGCTGACAGTTCTGCAACCAAACTTCCTTCTGTGAAAACATCATATCATCTGCTCCAGGGTTCGCTCTTCGTCTTATCTGCTACGCTGCACCTCTACAATGTCCTTTCTGAAGTACAATCAACTGTTTTTGCTCTCTTACCAAGAATGCTTTCTGTGTCTCATTGAGTTCTGCAAATTTTCCTTCCTGAAAGCAATTTTTCTAGCAAGTTTTGACAGTACAGATTGTTTCCCTTGAGGGGGAATAGAAGTTTCTTGGAATTGCTGCACTGTGAGCAGATGTCAAATTTTCTAAAAAGAAATCCAGGTTCCTGGATGTAGTTTTACTCCTTAATATAGCACGTGTGATTCTCACAGCACTGACAATGTTTTATCAATGGTAATTAGAAGCAAGATACTGTGAGGATTTCCTCTTTTTGGAAGATATAATTGAATATATGTACTATACAGCCAGCACTTTCCCTGAATTAATCTCCAGTGTTTCATATCTGAGAACATCTTCTATCCCTGTGAATAGCTACTTTCAACTTGAGATTTAAAGATCTAGGTTTGGGGCAAGATGGTGCTATTTTGCTCAGAGTGCTAAAGCTATTCAAACTAAAGCTATAGAAACATGCTGGAAGTCTTAGAGCTTGGACTTGGCATATAACAGAAGCTGATGTGACATTTGCTTTGGGCAAGGATTTTGTTTCTTCTGTAGAACTTGAAATCAATAGGACTGGGATAAATTCTCCTATTGCTACATCAATATAAAATAATAATTTTGGTTCTACTGTCCCCGTATACTCAAGAATTGTCTTGTTTAAAAGGATTGCCTTGGGTTTGATAAATCAATTGTTTTCATTCAATGTATTAAAAGCTGCCTTATTTGCGCCTGTATCAGCAAAGACTGAATACTTGGATTTGGAGTTTACAGAACCTCCTAAGTGCAGCATTGTGGCTCTTTGTAGAGAAAACGTGATTAGATAGATCTCAGCTGATGATCTAATAAATATCACATAAATAATTGCTGAGAAAAGCTGAGGGAAAATAAATAATAAAAACAACTTTTAGGATATGGATCAATGTAGGAATTGATATGTCTCCTTTAGTTAATATCCAGAAGTGATGACTTGTATCATGTTGCAGAGATTTGTTGCATTGATTTCAGAGAAGTTTTTATGTTGATAGTATGGATGCATAGGAGGGCATGAGATAATGCAGCGCCCAAGAGCTTCCTGGCTCCAGGTCTGCAAGAGTGTGCCTCAGCCATATGAAGAGCTGGAACTCATCAGTGAGTGCCACCGGACCCTCCCAGGCTGTGACCCTGGCTCTGGGATCCATGCTGGTGTTCTGCCAGGGCGTGCAGGTACTTTGCAATTGCAGCTTCCAAAAAAGGATCCCAAAGAAGGGTTTACTGCTCAACAGAATAGATGTTAAGCAGTTGAGGGCTTGTCTATAGCCAGTTGCTGTGCTTGCCTGCAGCAATAATGTCAAAACATTTTGTTTATTTTATGTGAAGACATTTTTATCTTTCTAAGATGGGCTTGATTTATTCTAATCAGCTTAAGGTAATACAGATCGTTTAGAGATAAAAAGAAATAAGCCACTCTTAAGGACTATCAGCCTAAAGGTTTGCATCAGTAAAATCTATAAGGGCAAAGAGTGTCTTTTGGGCTCTTCACTGCTCTGAATTACAATACGGTGAATCAACTTTCACAAGACATTGATATTTCAGCCACAGACCTGAGCAAGTAGGAAGGTAGGGTTCTCCATTAGGACCTAAGATATCTCCTGGGCCTGTGAATCCAGGTGCTTACTATCACAGTTTTTATAAGAGAAAGCATCAAGCAGCAAAGTTCTTTTTTTCTTTTTTTCCTTTTTTTTTCTTTTCTTTTTTCCTGTGCTTCTAGGATCTTCCTAGGACTCTAGCTCCTGATTTTGTATGTTAAACTTACAGTCAATTGGCAGGCATTTGCTTTCAAGCCAGTATTCTCTGTACCACCTCCTCCTTACCAACTACTAGATTGGCTGGGGCTGTTCCGGACTGCTAAGCTGTGTGGTGTGTTGCTGGACTCTCTCTGCTGCATATCTGTGTTACTGCGTTACACCAAGAAGTGTCACTGAGGTGGGGCTCAAATTGATCCCCACAGACACAGACTGAAACAGGGCTCAATAACGAGTGTTATTTCATATCAACTTATATGCCTACATGGCCATTAGGATGTTGAACAAAATAATAATAATAAATACAAGTATTTGATAGTAAGGAGGCTTGTAGTCAGAAGTTTAAATGATTTTCCACTGCTAGATTCAACATGATGTGTTCAGATGATGTATAAAAGAAATCTGTTTAGTTTGATTTGTTTTTTAAATTTCTTCTTAAAGCTTGATTTTCCTCAAATGAAAAATACAGAATTACTATTTAAGGCTGGAGTTTCCTGCTTCTTTCTCCCAGGGGTATTCTCATAAGATGCTCCCTGCGCAGTCAATATGTGTTCTTTTTGGACTCTGTATCCTCAGAAGTATTTTTATGATGATGTATTAGCTCTGACTTCTGAAGGGGACCTGAGTTTCATTTGCTGGGGAGCTTTTATTACATGTGCCTTTGGAAGGGTGATGGCTGGAGATAGAAATCAAAAATAAAGGTGGAAAAGAATTACTACTTGTCAGAGACCCTTATCTTTCCTGTCAGTCTACAGGGGTCTGTGAAATGGCCTAGATTACAGATCGATAACGAAGTGCTTGCACTCAGCTAAGAAAGACCAAATCCCTATAAACTTTAAAACATAGTATCAGTACTTGATTGGTTGCTTGCTGAGAGCTGAGCTTTACTGCTTTGCTCTTCCATCTGAGATCTAGGGAATATTTATCTTCTCAGCAGTATCAGTAGATGGTGAGCTAGCTGGTCTGGTAGTCTTGCCAACCTTATGCAACAACATCTGTTAAAATGCTGTAAAAGACTGTGAAAATGCATTACCTTCCTAATTTATTTTTCTGGTGATATCAATTGCAGGAGTTGCTAAAGAATTGTTACATGGGAATGTACAAACAGTGTCTTCCAAGCGAATAGTAACACCTTAGAAAATGTCCTTCTCTAGTAATGCTTAACTTATCTTTTTGAAGTTTGACAGAGGATGCTTTCTCCTGTTGGTGAGATGAGCATAGTGCTTGGACAGCAATGCATATCTATTTTCTTAAATTCTTCTTTTACTGCATTGAGTGGCCATGAAGTGTGGTGGACGTTTCAGGTTCTGATACATAGCTGAACAAGCAGGTTCAGAGGAGTTCACGTATGATAGTTCTGCTAAAGATGGCATGTTATTCTCCTTACTGTTCTTCCTTTGAGCTGGTGCAGATAATCTTGTGAAGGAACTTTATATACAAGGTTGCTCAGGGTGGAAAATACACATTTCTCAATTTATACAAATATGTTGGGTGCTTACACTCAGATTGCACTTCTATGCTGGCCTATTTCTAAACAGAAAGAGATGATCGTTATCTATTACAGAAAGTTAGGTAAATGTTAAGAGATCTGTACTGAAAATGTGGTCTCTTCTGCTTACTGTGCAATGGTGTTATGAGCTTTCCAAATGCTACCCTCTGCTCCTCAACAACTGCTGCACAGAACCACAGACCTTCAAGCACCAGCTCTGTGCATGTGTGCTAGATGCTGTCAGGCTGTTGGTCCTGGCACTGGTAGTATTTGCCACTGTTATTTATATTGAGTGACTGGAAAAGCATAATGGAAAGTATAGGTAGTCAGACACTCAGAAAAAGATGGAAGATTTAGGAAATCTGCATCCCCAAATTCTGTACCAGGGTACAGCAGGGATGGGGCTGCCCCATGAGAGGGCACAAGCCAGAAGCTGGAGTGACCCAACACAAACGGTGCCCTCCCCAACCAGGACGAGCGCTGGGCGGGCAGAGCAGGGTGCTGGTGATGGGGTCCAGCAACAGCTCCTGGCAAAGTGAGGGGGTGAACCAGGGCCAGGCTCCCTCTGGGAGCTGGAGACGAGACTGCAGTGTGGGTCCAGCCTGAGCGCAATGGGCTTAGGGTTGGGGGTGCCTGGTCATGGGTCCTGGCGCAGCCCCGTCAGGTAAATTAAGGCTTGCGGGTGCCCCAGAGGCCCAAAATCCTGCATCACTTAGAAAGCATATCTTGTGCTCCCCCTTCTGCAGTATGTATTCTTTTCATCATAGCTATTCATGGTACTGTGGCTGCTGTACTTCCCGTGTGTTTAATAAACATGACTGAACGTTATTATATGAAGACTTACCTTTTTCTTATCTAAGTACTCACTTGTTCCTTTCTTTGATTATCCCTGCAGGCATATTAACACAGAATTTGTACCTTGATACTTTATCACTGCAAGGTGTATGTGAAACTCTCACAAGATAGCTGATGATCTCTTCTGCATTGCTAAGTGGTGACAGCAGGTCTTCAGGATCATAGGAGAACCAGCAAGAGTCTACCGTAGTATTTACAATGCTCTTTTAAAATGCTCTGTGAAGGTTGGAAAAGTCATGGGAGAAACACCTGTGGGGCAAACATGAATTTTCATGGGATCATAGGGCAATTGAGTTTACAAGGGAGCTCGAGAAGCCTCTAGTCCAACCTCCTGCTCAGATCAGGGCCAGCTGTGGGATCAGACCAGGTTGCTCAGGGCTTGATCAAGGCTGGAGAATGCGCTGAGCAGACATGCTCCACTGCCTCCCTGTCCTCATGGGGAAAAAGTTTTTCCTTATATCCAGTCTGAACTGCTCTTTCAACTTCTGCCCATTGTCTGCCATCATCCCGCTGTGTAGAGCCTGGCTCTGTCTCTCGATGACCTCCCCATGGGCAATGGGGGCAGCTGTTGGGTTCCCTCAAAGCCATCCCTTCTCCAGTCTGAACAAGTCCCAGTCCCTCAGCCTTTCTTCCCAGGACATGTGCTCCAGCCCCTAATCATCCTGGTGCCCCTCTTCTGAACTTGTTCTGGTTTATCCAAGTTTTCCCTGTCTTGGGGGAGTGGGGGGGAATGGAATGCAGCATCCTAGGTATAACCTCACGGGTGCTGAGTAGAGGACATCCGTTGACCTCTTGCCTGTCATTTTGTTCAGACAGCTTAGGGTGCTGTTGGCTGTTTCACATTTCACACCTTTCCTTTCAAGTTGCAATGTGCCTAGGAGGTGGCATAGACTCCTCTGCATTTTTTCTTTAAATGAGCGTCACCTCTTTTTATGTACGTTTCATCTCACAACATATTAAAAACTATCTGATGGTTTTTGTTAACTTTCACTAATTACTCCCAGCACCATGGAGCGTCTGAAGCATCACAGGGCATTTGTAGCTGGGGTCCAGGTAGGAGCTGGATGAGGTTGAAGAAAGAAGAAAAAATAAGACTGAAAGTAAAAACTCAACAAAATTATGAACATAAGATTTATGGAAAGTCTTTAATGGCATAAAATTAAAAAAGGATTTATGCTGTCAAAATAGGTGAAGAATTGGTAGATAAAGCCCTAATTTTTTGGAAATACATGTTCTGCTCTGAAAAAGATTGCTAGAGAGAAGTTCTATGATAGATTAAGTGCTTCCAACTTTGGTGTTTTTAATGAAAGTTTATTCTTGAGGGGGCAAAAACCAGGCCACCAAAATCATACCCACTGTTGTCAAACTAAATATTAGGCAGCTGTGAACCCATAAAAATGGCTGAGTCTGCATCAGTCACCAGAGCTGTCTGGTTCATTTTGGTGTAGAATCAAGTTTAAGGCGGCCTTTATAGTGTGAACACAAAATGAGTGAGGTTTGTTTATGAAGAGATGAAGTGTTAATCCATCTAAACTGATAACAGCAATTTATTTAGGGCCAAGTAATACTTTGGCATTACTTCTTTATGTACAGAGGATTTCTGAAAATGGAAATAACTGGAAATGGCTACTTCAGGTCTCCCAAGCGAGAGCTAAAGCTGCAGGTGATGTTCCAAGGGTTATGAATTAGATAGTTTCAGTTCATTCATTTAAGGTCATGATGAACTTGTAGCCTTCGGTAAGAAGACTTGAGCCAGCCAGAAAAAAGATTGAATTACTTCTCATCTCATGGGAGGCTCTTCTCTTTTGATGGAGAATTCAGGCACTTGGGGGTTAGTGCGGAGCAGCTTGCACAATGTCCTCTTGGCTATGTCCCAAACCATCAAACCCTTTTCACTGGTTTTCATTGCTAGCACTTGCTTAACCTTCGCCAGTCCCAAGATGAGCAAAGCCAAAAAAAAAAAAAAAAGTAAAGAGAAAAACAGTCCAGATGGAAAAAGGTGACCAGATGTTTTGGTGAGGCTGGGATGATCCATTAACAAGAATTCGGCTTTGTTGCCATAAACGTAAAAACTATTCTTGTGCACTGAAATACACCAGTTTTCATTATCCCAGACCTTTGTTCTTCCCTTTCAGACACACGTACACTTCTGAAACTGCACTCTACTTTTTTTTGCATCACGGGTATAACGGAAAAGAAATGGCTTCCTCACCTGACTGTAGCAATAGCTTCTAGAGAATGATTTCTTAAAGTGCAGCAAGGCTTGTGAGTTACTGATACAGTCTCTCTGAAAGGATTCAGCCTTTTTAGGGCTGCTCCCAAACGGTCAGAGCTGCAGTTCTTACAGAACTCCTGCCCTGAATGTGCACATTCGTAGATTCTCAGCAAATATTTGTGTAAGTTATTGGTTTCATTTATTCTAATAAAAACTGTAAATTAGCTGGAGGATCCGTAACCCTTGAACATTAGTATTTTTAACTCTGTTTAATGGGAGGTATAGTTGTGGTTGTTAGCGAGAATGAATGTCTCAGACTATGCAAATGTGGATACCTAAAGAAACTCCCAATAGAAGTGTTTTCTTAGGTGTCATAACAATCAATTTCCCTCCTGTTAATAAATGACAATTCAGTCTCAGATCAGAAACAAAGCATGTAATTTGGACAGACTCTTATTCCTAACTGGCAGGACCTCAAAGTACAAAGTTAAGAATGTACCAAGTAATTCAAGAACAACAAGCAGGATATGTTCGCATCCAAAGTAGCCAAATTTACTTGAAAAGCACACTTGACGCAAACAAAGCTTCAGTTAAATCATAATTAACTAAAAGTAAAGAGACCGGTTTGTAAAATAAAATCATTTGGCTTCCCTGGGGCTACTTTCTGACTCCACCCATGTGGTTAGGTGCCTTTCCCGGTTTTGTAGCGATGGCACACATTTAAGAACGATGTGGGAAAAACCAGGTTCTTGAAACAGATGACTGACTGCAATTGTGCCTTGGCACTCTCAGCTTTGCTTCTCATCCTACACAGCATGTGCTGAAGAAGCTGAATGTGGTTTATGTGCTTTCTTTTGACGGTTAGTTGGCTGCGCATCTTTTCCTTTGGTAGGATTAGGCACATACTGGAACGGGAGGCACATCAGGTTCTTGAGAGCCAAGTGCCAAACTGAGCGTGTAAGCGTAGCAAAGGCAGATCTTAACAGCACCTTGCTGAAATTAAAACACACAGAGATAAGTGTACAAGAGAGATAATTGTGCTGGACTGAGCATGGGATAATACTGCAGGTGATCACATATGTGGAAAAAGAAAGTTGAGTCTTGTCCTCTGAGCTAATTCAACATAGAAGAAGGAGACAGAAAGACTGTTGGGGCACCACCTCTTCCAAGGCAAAGCAGATTGCCCCTGACTGTATTTCAGATTATCTTCCTTCCTTTCAGATCCAGTCTCCATTCTCTTGCAGCCTGCACTTGCTGCCACATCTCTGTGTTGCTCTCCCAGCCCCCAGCGTGGCTGTTGTACTGCTCTGACTTCCTGCAAAGGCAAAAGTGCAAATGGAAGAGGTCCAGCTTGTATGTCAGGGTGTGGAGGGCAAATATGAAGGAGTCTGTCAGAACGCAGTTTATATTTCAGCCTCTTCAGTTCATAAGCTACACCAGTTTGGTTTCATACACTTTTTGGTGCTCAGCTTGACCACTTTCTTGAAATTTGTACCTTAAGTGAATGGTTGTGTAAGTTCACCAAATTGCGATTTGCTTCCTTTTGATTCAGTTTTAAATCTAAGATGTAATGTTAAGTCTTTACTTATTCTAACAAAAGCTTTGGCTATCTGTATTCAGAACCTTATTTCCATGAATTTGTGACTATTGCAATACATAGTAATGTATTCTAATAACTGACCCACTGCCAGAGCGACACAAAGTGCTCCAAGGTCGCATTACCAGGGCTTCACGGAGTACTGAGTGTGTTCCAGTTCTTGGAGATTCACAAGACCAGGAGATTGAAAAAGTTCACGCTCATGGGTAACTGCTGTTCTCACGATTGAAACTTGCTGTGAATCTCCAGCAAAAGTGAGTTGAATATGTTCGTACTGGTTTGCACAGGTTCACTGGCTTGCTTCAATTTGTGTGTGCAATTGCAGCTGACTTTCTGTGCAGTTAACCATGCACGCAAAGTTACGGTGCCTTGCGGTATCGGTTGTTCTTCAAAGCTAAATGGCTGCTGTGCACGGTGTGCTCTCAACATACTGTTGCTGAAGGTAAAACCACATTTGCTGAATGATTCTGTGCTTTCCATGTCTATTTGCAGGATGCCATAAGGCTACTCGGGCTAAAGAAAGTATGTCTTCTGCATTATTTTCTGAGGGAGCAGGACTTTCCCTTCATCACAGAGAGCACCATTCCTGCATTCGTTAGCTGTTTGACAGGACACCGCTCCTGCGACAGCTATAAATTAGCATAGTATATATTATGATAATGAAGAGGGGCAAGGGAGAAGGAGAGCTGAACAGGAAGGAAATTCACTGGGAGGAAAAAGAATTAGTGGGGCAAGGAGTGTGGCAATTCCTGGGGAACAAAAAAAAAAAACTTGAAAACATGAGACAAATGTACATCGAGGATAGATAATATGAGTGGGTACAAAATATTTTCTGGTTAGTAGGCAACTCTGGGCAGATGAAGAAATGGGTGAATAAGAGTGAGGGGACATAAAAAGAAGTCTTTCATGATGTGAGTTGAACAAAAGATATTGAAATAATTTGTTTCCACCTTGTTCATATTTAAGATTAGTGTGAACAGGAGCCTAGTGGCTTATTGATGCATCCATATATAGTGCCAAAAAAGGAGAAAATAATCTATCCTGTAGATCAAGGGTGTAGCAGATGTGCTCAGTCTTTTGCCTTCAGGGATTGTTCTCTGAATGCTTATAGTAGTTAATCTCAAATTGAACAGCTCAGTTGCTCACTGAAATAATTAATTACTCAGATGAATCTCTCTCTACTTAAGTTAGCAGTGCAGAGGTCTACAAGCAGGGTGCCTGCAGAAACGTAAATGCGCAAGCTGTTTGTAATCCTTTCAAGTTTGATATTTTAAAATTGAGATTATTTCCACAAAAAAACATCTTTATGCATTATCAAGGCAGAAGAAATTACAAACAGAAAATTCAACAGACAAAATATTTGCACTTTTTTCTTGGGGTGTTTTATTTGTTTACTGTAAAGTAATTAGATTTTCAAAAACTACGTGTAATTTTGGTCTCATAACAAGCTTGCAATAGTTAATTTTAAAGTCTAATTTAAACAAAGAATTGGCTGACTACGAAGCTTAGGCTGCATGTGTTTTGAAGGCAACTAAGACACCACTATCCCAGTGTGATAATGTAAAGTACCAGATGTGTGTAGGAAAATGTTCCTTGTTCCATCTTGGAATTAATTTTTAAAAAATAAATTGTTATTTTATCCTTGTCTGAAGAATTTTTTGAATAATTATATGTTACCTTTTCAAATGGAGAGAAGGTTTTCCCCTCTATGCTGATAAAGATGTTTGAGTTACACAGGTGCAATTCCCATTCTTTTCTTTTCAATGGCAGAGTTTGGCCCCATATATGCTTTCGAGCAATCCAACTGCAGCATTTCCCTCCTGGTTTGGAAATGTGAATAGTTATATATTTCCCATTTGTTGACTGTTTTGGCATTCCTCCCCAAAAGGGAGGAAAAACCTTATAAAGTTTCCTTTGGCCCAAAAAAAGCAGAAACATCTGTTGCAGCCGCGAGTGGTATGCTGGCCGGGGGAAGCTGCAGCTCGTCACGGCGGGTTCCTGCAGCGGAGCGGCCGCCAGCCTACGTGGCCCTTCGCAGGAAGGAGAGAAGCCCCCCTGGGGTACCCGTGGCTGGGTGGGTACCGGCAGAGCAGGGGGTACCCCGGGGTGTGCTGGCCGGAGGTCCGTGTCGCACCCTGGCAATGGAGAAGCGCTAGAGCTGAAATGCTCTCAGAGGGTTTTAACAGAAAAAACTCCAATCCTCGCATTCAGTAAATACAGCTGCTTGGCAAGGAGGGTGACTGGGAGCGCTGGGCTGCACGCTCCCCTCCTCTCCACCCAGGAAGGAGCTGCAGTTGTTTCGGGCGATGCTAAGGAGAAAGCCGCGGCTGCCGACACGCCGTTTTCGAGCCAAATTGCACGTTCCCTCTCAGCAGAGCTGGCAAGACGCAGCCCGTCCCAACCGCTGGTCTCTGCAAGGGTTGAGCAGGTGCAGGGCAGGCCCCGGGAGCGCCTCGCAGGGATGGTTTGCGTTTCCCTGCAGCGCAGACCCTGAGCTCCGGTGCCTGCCGCAGCCGTGGGTCTTGCGGGGAAGATGGTTGAGCGCAGCCTGAGGCTGACAGGCGATAGAGAGGCTTAAAGCACAGAAGCGCTAAGACTTCCGAGTCTGCAGTCCCCTCGTGCCTTTGAAGATACTGTGAATTTATTCTGACTTCAGCCTTATTCGATTTTTTTTCTTCTGCGAAAGTAAGCATAAGGTACCCTGTTGAGAAAACTAAAAGGCCACAAAATATTTTTAAGGCTCATGGGAACAAATGAGAAAGCTAATTTTCCAAAAAGCAAATAATTGCATTACTGTATTCAGATTATGCCGAAAACTAAACAGTCAAATGTTTGTGCTCGCTTGCTCTCAAGGCTCTGACTCCCAAACAAATTATGGCAGCTCCACAAATTACTGTGGTTCAGTGGTCCCACCAACTGTGCGTGCTTTCAGCTCATGGCTGCTGCAAAGTAATGCATCCTCTTTTAAACCCCAAAGAAAAAGGATTAAGCTAACCAGCATTAGCTTATGTTTGCTAGGAGTGTGCACATGGATACCGGGGGTTCAGTTGACTTGTGGTAATTTGTTAAGCTATGAATGAATGAAACTTAATTGAGAACCTCAGTCACACGTGCGCGCAGAGTACCGTTTGCCTGCTACTTTGGAGCTAATGAAATGAAATTCATGAAGAGAGGAAGAGAGTCTGAAAGCACAAGGCTATTTCAGGGCTGATAGGTTTAGTCCCCTCTTTTGCTATAGACTCTTTTGTGGCAGAGGGCATATCACTGGTTGTCTTTGTCTCCATTTCACGTCATATAAAAGCAAGGATGATAAATGACAGTTTTGTATTTCACTTGGAGTGTTTGGGGGATAAATGCATCAAGGGCTGGAAATGCCTAGATGACTATAAACAGTAAGAATAAGCTGCCAAAGCCAGGTAACTTAAAAAACAATGTAAGCCTAGTCAAGCCTCCACTAATGAATGCGAAACCCTATTTAGACATATCACTTTGCATGGTGGGGGCAAGAAAAGGACAAAACAAAACCTCAGATTTCACAAGATCACTGAGCCTGGATGTTGTTCCCTGTGCCTCCGCACACAATATCATCTTATGTATTCCTCACTCCCAGATGATGTGAGTATTAAGAAGGAAAAATGAGCTTTGTATAACTAGCATGTGACTTCTGCCAATATGTGATGCATTAAGCTTCATCAAAGTGTTTGAGGTCCAAGAGAGCATACTGATATGGAAGCCACATTAGATTTGATTATTAAATGACTTGAAAGATAGATCTAGGTATTAACGTAGCACACCTGCAGTTCTTCCCCGTGCACTTTGATCTGGCAGATGATAATTTGTAATGGCATCACCTCAACCCCCGGTCCACCTGCACTTTGTTAGGATGGCAGCCAACGTACATTATGGCTCAGTTACTGGCAACCAAGATGTCTGTCAACCAAAGAAATAAATAATCAGTTGTTATTTATCAGCAAACCTTCACCTAGTAAGTGCTGCTTGTGAGGTGCTGGTGCTGCACAGTTGCTCCCACATCTGCTTTATAAACGGCCATGATGCTTTCTTCCCTGTCCCCCTCCCCAGCAATTCCCATGCATTTGGCTTTTCCTATGCCGGTATTTGGAAGCACCGCTAATGACAGCGGATGCGAGAATGGCTTCTGGCCGGGCCGGGTGCCTGCTGTTCAGGAGTGGTACTCCACCAGGCTGCAGCTGACAGAAGGCGGCGCTCAGCGCGGGGTGGAACAGGTGAGAGGGCCGCTTCCGAGTCCTGCCGTCTGGCAGCTTGGCGGGAGGAGCAATCAGACTCATGTCAGCAAGACAAGAATTTTAATTGAGAATGAAGCCACTCAAGCTCATTAAGCTGGTCTTAATTTGTAGCTTCAAGGTAGCTAGTTTCCATTAAAACCAGATATAAATATAGGCGCACAGTTTGACCTGCTGGGTGCCTTGGGTTTTGCTTTCCATCACAGAGCTTCCTGGGGGCTAGCCGCCCTCCCAAGGGAGCAGACAAGGGGGGAGGAAAAAGATTAAATTCCCACTGCAGAGTTTTCAGTAGAGCCCTTGGTTTAGGGAAAGATTTTGCTTTCCTTCCGAGGGAAAAGACAAAGCTCTGATGCCCCAGAGCCCTTCGGCTTGGGCTGAGACATGCGCACACCTTCAGTGAAAGATGAGCGGTTTTGGTGAGCCCCAGGTCTCCTCCTTGTTCTCCTGTCCTTCTGTTGTGATGATGTTGGTTTGGAAATATCTTTACTTGTCTCCTACAGCCTCAGGAAACTAAGAAGAAAATGTTTCTGTCACCACAGTGAGAGCAAATAGGGTTTTCCTTCTAAGTCTCTGTGCTGGGAGGAAAACTCGTTACCTGTCTGCATTCAGCTGGCAACTTTTCTCAAAGCAGAGGACACTGAGGTGAGCACTGTGTGACCAGGTGTTTCATGGAGTATGTTCCTCACTGTGGCCTAGGTTTTACTGGCAGCTTCTTTTTCCTTTTAGCATCTTCATCCTCAGTTTCTTTCAAAAAGAGTACACACATCATTTCCAAATGATCATGTTACAAATTCCTGTCTTACTAAAGGGCAGTATTGCTGTTTCTTCTCCTTTTACACCGACATCAGTTCTCCAGGTGTGTTATTCAAATGTCAAACACAAAGATGGGATCTTTCAGACAGTCAGGTACATACCATATGCATGCACAGCATGGAAAAAAAAGGTCCTTGAGTCTGCTGTTTAGTTCATGTGTGCTGCACCTGCAACATATGTTAGAAAAGATTTGCGTGTGTTTGTGGAGTATGCTGTATTACGGCCATTACACAGTACCCATCTTTGGACATTCCCCTCATCCCCATCTCTCTTTCCCCTTCTTCCCGTCTCCCCCAAAAGATCATCTCTGGGAAGGAAAAGTGTCTATCTGAAAACCAGGTAACAGACATCCTTAAAAGGTAAAATAGGGACTCAGCTGAAGGATAGGTTTGCTGAGGTTGCTGAGCGATTACAATATCAAGTTAATAGATTTTATGGAAAGTCATGGAGGAAATAATTGCCTGTATGTATAGCTATGGTGCAGAGTAAATTCAAGAAAAATAGTTATAAATGCCAAGCATATGATGAAGCTGTAAACAGATCCATAACTTAGGACAGTGTCAGATCTCCTAAAAGTTCAACCTGATTGTTGGGTTGGGTTTTTTTGTCCCCACCTCACCTGGTTATGATATAGTCATGTTTTAAAATCTGAGAAATAAGAACAAAACCTTTTTTCTTCAGATGTAGATCTACATAATGTTAATATTATTATGTATAACTAATGTTAGTAGTTCCTGTTCTGAACACACTTGTTGCAAATATTGCCTTCAGAAAACTTATTACTTGCTCACTGAATGAGACTACTCTCACTCAGCAAAACATAATCAGAGTGAACGAAATACACTTTCATCACTGTTCTTTGTGGTGTTCACACAGTTATTTCCAAGGTTGTCCAAGCTGACAGTTGCAAACATTTCTCAGTATGCTACTTTTTCAACCTGCTAAAATTCTGTTTTGTGCAGTTAGGTGTAGAATTTCATACTTTGCTGCTCATTTCAGAGATTAGTATTCAGATTAGAAAGGAGATAATACTTGTTCAATCATATTAAATAATAGTGGAAAAGAGAGACAGTTTAAGAACCACTGGATTTATAATTCTCTAGGTTTTGGAGCTGTGTAGGTAAAAAGGCAGGAGGCAGAGAATCCAAAACACGCGTAGACATACAGTCAGGGAAACTATAGCCAAATATTAGGAGGACATCTCCGTCCTTCAGTCAGCATGTGTTAAATTAAGAACAACAGTTGATAACGTCCTTCAGGAAGGACATCTCTTAATTCCCCGAAGCTATAAGATATATGACACCACCAGTGATGAATTCCTGGGGCCGCAGAAGAGAATGCCCTTGGATCCCCTGTTCTCCAGTGTCCTCAGGAGTGGGCTCCCCACCTGTGTCATTGTCGAGGCAAGTCTGAGAATGCCTCTTGGTTTTCTTTAAGAATTTAAATGATAAAAAGAATGTAAAGCAATTCCCCAGCTCCAGACATGGATCCACATTTGACCAAGCAGAAGGCAATGAACATGCTCATGTAGGGCTGCATCCAGAAGGGCATAGCTCCACAGCATCGTGGTACCCGTTTATCAAGTAAAGCTATTCAATCAAATACAAATCCCAGCTGATTCTGACAGCCACCTGGTGGTGTGTATGCCATTGCCAAAACTAACAACACATCAAGTGAAAGAGCTGATCACAGCTACAGGCTAATTCCTGCACAGAATTACGAGTTGTCCAATCATACCCCATTTTAAAGGGAATGGTTTACTATTTACTGCTAAGCAGCTTTATTCCAGACCTTACACTACAATTACAGCTGTGCTGGCATTGCCTGCCTGCCTTCCTGTTTACGGTGTTCATGGGCATCTTCCATGCATGAAACTTCTCAGATAACCTGTCAGAATAGAAATATACTCCCACAGTTTTGGTGTGAATGAAGGAGCCTGTGAAGGTGTTTTGTTTTAGAAGAAGGTATAGGCTACATTTTACGATGTGCTTGTGCCTCAGTTTAAGGCAAATAGAGTGGAGAGGCTAGGAGTCCCTTAAGGGCCTCATATATCTGGGATGCCATCAATACCAATGCCAACAGTAGTAATAAAACAAGCACATAATGTTCAATGATTCTGCTCAGTGAATGCTTCTGGAAATGGTGAGCTGCATCCAAATTTCTTGGCTCTAAGAAGTGGAAATGTAGGGTTTAAAAAAAAAAAAAGGCTTTCTTAGGGTATTCCCAGCAATTACCAAGCTATGCTAAAGGAGTGGAAACATTCAAATTGTAGGACAAAATTTTAACTGCAGAGAGATTAATTTCAGATTTTTTTGTGTGTTTCATTCTGTGGATTAGTTACGTTATTTCATTTTTAAATGGCTTATCTGCCTGTATGTGGTTTAATTGCAGCTTATTATTTGAAATGTATTTTTCTTTATATTGCTTATATGGCTGTTTTAAGTACCTTCAGCAGAGATGTGCAAAGCATGAATACACATATAGCACATCTGTTTCATGTAGGGGACTACTTCCAAATGTGATTTTATTTTTAAGCAGGCATTTGTGAACTGCTTTATCTGACTAAGTAATTTGTGATTTGTCAGGAGTACGTGAGGAAAATATGAGTGATTACCTGACATACCCTCCTTCAAAGACACCAAGCAGGAGCAAGTCTCATCTTCGATTTTTGCTTAAAAACATCAAATATTGTCAGCTAAAGAAGTTTAAAATGAAAATTTCTCCTTCAGTTTATAACCAGCTTCATCTCATACTTGGTGAACCCACTGTAACTCATTGAGTGTTTGCAGATATGTCTGGGCTGAGGCCCAGATATCTAAGTCCTTCCGAATAATCCACCTGTCTTCTCTCATGCTTCAACTCCGCATTAGGAGTTGAATTGGGTCCGCAGGGTCGTGATGTAATATGGGAGATTTAGGCACTTAAGGGCGGAGAGGTCCTTTGAAAATTAAGCAGTAGCTAACTCTGCTAGCCTGGAGTGAGGCACTGGGCTTTTTTTCTCCTGGGCTGGAGTCCGTAGGCACTCAGCTGGCCACCAGCAGCAGACAGACAGACTCCTCTTTCTGACCTCTCTCCTTTTCACGGGGAGAGATGGGGAAGGGAAAGGCGGAGAGAAACAGCGGCAGTACGGCAGGGGCGCGTGTCCAGCCTTGCGATCAGGCGAAGAGCGAGCCCACCTCAGGGTGTGCTTTGTATGGCTGTCCACGTGTGTCTCACTGAATTTTTAACTTAGGCTCTGAAAACTGCTAGCACTGATGAAGGTGTCTTGTGGAGGCAAACTGGCTGGTACAGGCCCGTTTGTTTTACGGGTGTCAGTGGGGCTCAGCAGAGAAACCCCCTGTGGGCCTACCTCTCACTAATTCATGTCTGACACTTCCACAAACAAGAAAAATCATTACTTCAGTTTTTGAATGCTGAACCTTTTCTTCAGAAGAGTATAGCGAAGCAGTCTACGTGGTTTTCAGCTTCCACAGACTTACAAAGGCTGTTGGGAGAATGGAAGGGAGCTGCCTCACTGGATCTGTCTAGCAGCAAAAATCAACTGCTAGCAATTTTAGAATGGTTATATTTACAGTGAAACAAAAGAAAAAAAAGACAATGCCAAACAGGGATTTTTATTTGAAAACGAAACCGCATCTAGACCTCAATGAGCGTTTTGAACTGATATGATGGGACTTGGGTGGTATTATAAAGACAGTCTTTTTTCTTAGTCTAAGTTTCTGTGTGGATTATGTGAGCTTGTTATCACCTATAACCCTGAGGTACAATTATAGGTAAGTGTGGTCAGGTAGCTCTTTGACCCCAGAGGAATGTGGAAACTCAATGGTTCACAAATTATTTCTTCAATTTACAACACAGTGTTGCAGAAGACACTGCTGCAGAAGCTAGTCTTTGAGTTTCTTCTCAAGTACCTGTAAAAATTCTCCAAGATCTAGGAGGTCTAAGATGTGATATTCCCAGGGATATTTCCACTTAATGGTAGAAATATGTTTATGGAAGAGGTAATAATCTGTTGCTTGAGAAAGGAAAAACATTCTGAATTTTCCTCCATCTGGGGATTGCAAAGTGCTGTAGTGGTTGTTCTCACATCGTGCTTTTTTGGTTGCTGACGTTGTGGCTCTGTACAAAGGTCGGAATATGCGCTGTGAAATAGTGAAAGTGAGACGTTAACTTTACGGACTTGGATTGTGATAGCACAATCGATGTCATAAACTGACAAAGTACGCAGCTCTGCATTTGAAGAGGAAAGGTGCACTAACTAGCAGGAAAAATGTCCTGAGCGGTAAGGTGTGCTAGGCCAGTGGTCTTGTGGTTTAGAGGGAACATGCCACGTGCAGGTAGCTGCCACTGACTTAGTTCAAGTTTGCAGAAAAAGCTAAATATGATGATGCCCACAGGGTGTTACTTGTAAGTATTACTGCTGGGGACACTGGATTGCTCTGTGTGACTCCTGCTGATTATGTCATTTCAGAATAAGTTGAATAAAATTCCGGAAAATGCACTGTCAGGAACTCTTTTGACCAGGAGTGGGAGAAATCATTAAGCAGTAAGAATCTCAGCCAGATACTTCCATCTCATTTTATTTGATCATTTTAATGATTTACTATTTCCTTGACTGACTTTTATGACAACTTTGTCTTGGGTGTTAAAGATTTTTTTTTTTAATTTAGTTTTTAAAATTATTTTTACATGTGCCACTATTTCTCTTTCAAATGGGATCTGAATAGGGGTGGCTTTTCCCAGTGTTCACTCTGTCAAATCAGTGGAGACAATTGAAATAGAAGTTTCCTTTGATAATTTATGATCATAGGATAATCCTCTTCCTGAGCAAGCCAATAAAAGAAAGCGTGATTTGATTCATTTCAGCTCATAGGCACTTCTAAAAATCATGGGGATGGCAAAGGGTGGTCATGTTTTTAAAGTCATGAAGCTGGGAGCTGGGCATTCTGGCTGGCCTTCTTTATTGGCCTTCTCAGGCTTCTCAAGAGGCCTTACTATTCGTTTACCTCATTCTTTATTTTTTAACATCAACATTTTGATAACCAACATATATTAGAAGCTCCCTGTATGTTTTGGGAGACGTTAACTTTTGTACTTATTGCTAGCCTAGCTGATAGGACTCAGAAGTCAAAACTGGAGGCCACTTTCAGAATATTGTGACTGTTCATCTCCTCTTATTTGTTCATCTGTAAAATGAGGATTATTTTCTGATTCACAGTAACAAAAACCTATGGCTGTGTGTAAAGTACATTAAGGACTTGGTTAGAAATTTTTTATGTACAGCAAATGCAAAAGACTCATCAGTTCATAGGGTTACAGGCTGAAAGAAAATGTAATACTATGAAAACTGCAACAGAGGTTTGGAAGGTAATCTTATTAGATTTAAGATTAAAAGTTTCTTTTAATTTCATCCAACTGTGCTTTTGGAAACTACAGAGACTATGGGAGTGGTGGGGGGGTTTAATTGTTTTTGTTTATCTGCATGTTTTGAGTGCCTCATCTGGGAGAAATAAAAGGGAACTCCTATTTTCTCACAGGTCTAGAGTTAATACCTTAAAAAAAATTCTTCAAGATCAGCAATGCAAATTGATTGTTTCAAGCAGCACTTTAAAATCTTTGCTTATAAATTTTACATCCAATAATTCAGGTAAGCAAAATAGATATTAAAAAAAATAAATTAGAATTAGGCTTTGTCCTGATACAGAAGGGGAATCTTCATCACCCTGAGGGAGAAATCAGTAAAGGTTAGGTGATGTGTCCAACAGACAGTTAGGAATAGGTTAAGGCAGCAGAAGTTCAAAGAGTATTTTCAGTGTGGGGAGTGAACAGGCAACAAAACAGACTCTCTGAAAATCAAAAGCAAGGATGGAAGAAAGACAAATACCTTGAATGGCAATGAGAAACGTTTGAAATTTTTCCTGTTTGCAGGAAGGCACTGACTTAGGAGCAGAGGCTGGAAACAGCAGGTGGAAAACTGAAATCTAACTAGTGTGGGTGATCTTATCAAGAGGGCTTAGTCCCATTTCACTTTTGCAACCTTCCTGGCGTGAAGAGCCGTTCAAACTTTGCCTTGCTAATGTAGTATCTGTGCCGGGAGGGGGCTGGACCATGTGTCCGGTTCGTATCACTGTTCATTTCATGTATTGACAGGTTGTCATATGCCCTGAGGCTTTTTCTCCCATCTCTTTTTTTCCCCCAGTTGAAGAATTTGCTTTCTCTACCTCTATGTGAGAAACCACTTGTACTCACCAAAATAAATGCCATTTCAGTGAATTAAAAAAGTGGATGGCAGGTTTCTAAAGAGAAGATCTTTCAGTTTCTTGTGTTGCGTTAAATACTAAGATCTTCTCCGCCTGTAATGAAACTACTCTTTTTGTCCTTGTTGCTGCGCCCCATCTGATCAGTTATTCACATGACAAAAACTTGGTGGTGTTTATATACTTGCTTGATAGCAATAGCTTGCTCATGACAGACCTTTTTGTCTGTCTAATGCATTAGCATATTGTTGCCATTTAATCTGGTACCTACCTCAGTAGACTTTAGGCTAGTTAACTCCAAAGGGATGAATGAAAGTGGAGGAACAGAACAGAGATGGAGAAGCAAAAGGATGTTAGTGAAAAACTGGAGAAAAAGCTACAAGTTTTAAACTACGACAGTAACAGATTTTGCTCCAACTGTTAAAGAGGCAAACGCAGAAACCAGTGCAGCTGCTGAGACTGTAAACCAAAGAATTTTTGGAGAAGAAATTGATTATTCCACTCAGCAGGACTATTTGGATGTTAATTTGTCCAGTGATGAATCTGATAATACAGCTGATACCCATAAAGGTACATGTTCTTCTGTTTTCTCACAACACTTAGCTCATCCCTGGGAATTCATACCTGGGTTGACCAAAAGGCAAAGTGTCTTACAACAGAAAATCCAAATATCCCTTAAAGAGGTGTCACTCAGAGAACGATAATAGAGGTATTAGTGCTATAAGAGTTTTTAGCAACAACAGTCTTTAATAACTAGTTGAATTACCCATCTACAGTAATTTGGGTGGTTGGACAAATGTAATTTCTTTTTTGCAACTAAGTAAAACAACTACAAACTCCCAAATACTACATGAAAATGTATTTCCTTGGCAAGCAAAGGACATTTTCATTGCAGACTCTGTTTCATTTTCAAAAATTAACACTTCAGAAAGAGGTCAAGAAATTTTATTCTCACTGAGAGAGATAAAGAATGACTCAGTTTATTACTCTGATCTCTGTACAAGTCATAGTCCAAGCTAAAGTTGATACTAAATCATATAAACTACAGTGATTGCTGTTGCTTCATGAAAAAAATTACACAGAAAACTTTATTGTTTATCAAATTAAATTATCATCAGCACAATAGACAGCAGAAAATTTGAATATTTTGGAATTTATTCATCAATGTACATGAATGCAGAACAAATGATTTATTACCCTTCCTCAAAACTAAGTCAGAAACTACACTGGAAGCTTAAATGCAAAATTACTGCTGCGATGCATTTGAGAACGTGATGCTTAAAGATTTGTTTTTAGTGATGCTTTTGAAATCTGGGATTTCCTGCAGTCATAGCGGGGTGTGGGCGCAGCTCTAAGGCGACCGACTGTCGGGGTGCCTGGAGCTGGATGGTCCTCAGGCACAGGGCTCCTGAGCCGATCGCCTTTAGCAAGCAAACCTCTGTGTGTGTGTGCGTAACTACTCATAGCTTTGACTCGGCAATCAAATGACTGACCATGGCTCCCTAAGCGGCCTCAGCAAACATAATTGGTACCAGATTATAGAATATGATATTTAGCTGACTTCGGGGGTTATTTCATTCTTTTTTTCTTTCTTTTTCTTCTTTTCTTTTCTCTTTTCTTTTCTTTTCTTTTCTTTTCTTTTTTTTTTTTTTTTTGTGTGTTTGTGGGTAACTATTGCTGGACTCCTGGATTTCTTTTCTTGTTATTTTGTGGGGTTTGGGTTTTTGTCTTTCTTCGCTGAAGCCTTGTCTTATTTTAGGTTAGACTAGGATGAATGATGCTTGTTTGCGATATAAAGTCACATCCTTTGCTTGCAAAATCAGTCATTTTCAAATCCAAGAGCAATTTACACAAAATTTTACAGTTTTATTGGTCTCCAATGACAAGATATAATCTCAGAAACAGACAAACTCTCAAGAAAACAAGAATTTTCTTATGCCTTTCTCCCTAGTACTAAGTAGTCAGTTGGGGAAGGGGGAAGGAAAGGAGGAAGTAAGCAGTTGATATTAATCTAAGTAGATGGTTTTGCCAAAACTACCCATGAGACATCAGCAACTTTTTCTTGAGAGATGAAGCAATCTTTCTCTGTGATATTTCAACAACTTTTTTTTTTTTTTGCAAAGGAAATGCTTTTCAAATTCTACAGTACTCGATAGCCTTAAAAATAATGCGTCTCCATTCCTAAAAAATAAGAAATAGAATACAGAGACTGGGGAAAAAAAATAAAAATCAATGTTTGCATCACTTCTTTTCAAGCAAAAGTTTTAGGGCCATTGATTAAAAAAAAATGCCAAGATAAACTTCAAATCCAAAGAAACTGAGCATTGTATGCATCATCTTATTGTCAGAGAAACTTGTTGGAGAACCGTGGTGGAAAACAAGTGTTAGAAATATGTAACCTGACCAAATGTAGCAAGTGATCTATATTTCTTTGTGCCTGAAGTTTAATTAAAAACAAGCAGAGAGAGTATCAGCTTGAGCTGGGACAACATGAGCACTGGAAAAAGGAAGATAGTTTGTTAAGGTAAATTAAAACAGGAATGGAAGATTTCATTGTCTCCACAGAAAGGGGATATTTAGCTTTATTAAGGGTGAAGTGATAATAATTGGGAATTGGATGAATCTGAGAGACAAGAGAAGAAAAGACTTCGTACTGTGTGTTTAGTGACAGAGGGTGGCTAGTCCTGCAGCAACAGAGGGGGCAGATTGGATAGCTTTTGGCCCTTTTAAAAGGAAGAGAGGAGATGATGTTGGAAAGAGGAAAAGCAGCACAGTGGAGAAGCTGTGCTGAGAGTCATCACCTAGAGACAGCAAAAAAAGCCTGAGCAGTAAGATTCAATCACCTAAAGTCATGCAAACAGCAGGGGGGCTAACAAAAAATATGGGAACCTTCACTGCTAGAGGATGAAGAAATGGGAAAACACCAAAACGCGTGATGCAAGGGTGTACCAAGGGGAAAATAAACATGATTCAGGAACAAGGTCAGCTGAGAGTTTTTAAAGCTTGGGCTTTTAATGGAACCTGTCAGTATGGACAAACTACTATCAGAAAAGTATCCTTTTGGTCAAAATTGGAGAAACCCCAGAGGCCAATCCCAAAATATCTTGCATCATTCCAGAGGAAATGCTGACTTAAAATGTGGGAGGATAACAGAACAGGAACCCAGTATGATATTAGTTATTCCAGTATGTGTGAGCCTCAAGTTATTGTGAAAACCTGAAAAAAATCTGCCCAATGAGTAGTTCTGAAAGCACAAAAATGTTCAAGATAAGAATACTTCTGTCTCATTGCAGACCTATTCAGGGCTTGAGAGTGAGAAGGGCATTTGAGTCTTAATCAGGTGATTTTTGTTTAATTTCTATAGGTTTATTCACAGATATTTGTATAGTATTACTAGAGGTTTCAGGCTTTGTTTCTTGTTTACCTTACTAGACAAACCAATTTTTAAAATGTCCTATTTTTAATCACAAAATAAATGTGCAGCTGAACATAAGGTAAAACTGCTGTCATAGCAGAGATACTTGTTAGTACTCTGAAGAGAAAAAAAAAAAAGGCAATGGAAAGCAAAACCTTGATTACTAATTTTAGTCTTTGGAATGAACATTAAGGAATTTTTAGGTTTTGTAATATCTACCAAACAATCTGTCTGACCAATTTGTCATTCCAAATGTCCAGAATTCTAAGAATGATAGTTGAAGCATATAGCATTTTAAAAGTATTTTTCTTAACTTCTAAATATTTTGTACTGTTCCTATACTAATATATCTGTGCTGCCTATGTATAGATGCTGGGAATGCTGAAGGAATTTATTATTACTGTAAAAGGTATATTTTTGACATCAGAAAATCTCACCTGAATCCACCTCAGCCTCACTAACCAAATTTAATGGAAGTAACTGAAAGGTGGAGGATATTCCATTAGGTGCTCTAACAAAAGGAGTGCCTAGTCTCACTAAGATGCTCTGAAGGCTTAGTAGGTGTAAAAAACACCCATATTTTATTGTGAAACCTTGACAAATTGAGCAGGCTACACACAAAGAACATGAATTTGGTCAGATAGGTCATTTTTTTTTTTTTTTCTTATTTACATCCTGTTGCTGAATGTGACTTCAAAATCTTGATCAGGTGTGTGTAATGAAGGTAAAATCCATAATGCATGCAGCTATTACTGACTTTTAAGTCTTCTTTCCCTTCCTTCCATCCCCATAGTTGTTTGGCATTAGTTCTCAAACTCAGTCTTGGGACGGGGGGGAAGTGTGGTAAACATAATGATTTAAAACATTTTTAGGTCTTTACACTTAAAATTGACTTGGATGTATAAGAACAATCATGTACCTTTAAAGTTAAATTGCATATTCAACCCCAGAGGAACTCAAACCAAGCAGTTAAAAATAGAAAATGAACAAACTAAAATGACATTTACGAGCTCCACAGACATTGTATGTTAACACAACTCTTATTTTCTCATATCTTCAGACTGAACAGTGGACTGTTGCTACCTCCTGGAATTGAAAGAGGTCAGTGTCAGAAACATCATGTTAGTGTCTTGCACCATACCTCAATAGGCTTGTTTTTAACCTTCTTTGGCTCTTTTTGAGAACAAGGAAAATTGTATTGCCTGGGCTTCAAAGAAATTGATAAGAGGCTCTCAATGAAAAAAAAATACAAAGTCAAGATAAAGTAGTTACATATAAACTGGAAGAACTGAGGGAATACAGGCAAATTGCTGGTTTAATATATAAAACGTGTTCTGGAAAATGTTGGCCAGATTGCTTTTTACTGAAAATAGTCAAGGGATATCTAGTACTAGAAGTAGCAAGGTAAGATTGAAATATTTCTGCAAGTCACTTAAATTATCTGTGCTATAACATTTTTACAAACTTCAGCCTTAGAAAAGATTATTGTATCCCAAACAGAATTGTTTGACTCCACTAGTTCTGTAAATAAATAACTTAAAATGTAAATCATAATTGGAATAAACAAGCTGTTTGAAATAGCGGAGCTACCTTTGGAAACACAAGCTTGAAAAATGAACTTTCCCAACCTCCTCTTGCTTCCCTTTGCACCAAAATCTTTTTAAAAAACAAACCAAACCAAACCACCCAAAACAACAACAACAAAACAAAACAAAACCCAACCAAAAACGGTAGTAGCTTTAGCTGTGTCCAACGTATTGGATAACCTTCATCTAAGATGTTAAAGTCTGCTTTTTCTTTCAGTGTAATACGCATTTGAAGAAAAAGAGAAACTTTAGTTCATTTTCTATCAATTCCACCTTTGTTGCATGAAATGCAATTATTCTGCTGAAATCAGCAATTACTTTCAACTTTATAGCAAGGTACAGAAAACCTATGCAGGGTTATTTCAGTGATGTACTTCTATATTTTCATCCTCCTTCCTTTAATTGATAGTGAGGGGTGATCTTTGCTATGGGTCACTCAAGAAGATTTGATGCAAAGGTCATCTTTTTTTCTTTTTTTTCTTTTGGTATGTTTAAATTTAATTTATTTGATGGCCAGTCGCAATTGCTTCAATGATCTCATCGTCCCTTAGGTGATCTCCAATTTTTTCCCCCCTAAGTAAATTTTCAGTACCTGGAATGACAGGAAACAATGGACTGGAGCAAGGCAATTAGACTGAGATTATTCTACTGGTCACACAGCTTTGTCCTACTCTAGCGAGCTGATTGTGCAGCAGCATTTTCTGAAGCGTGATCCTAAATTTCTGCTCCATAAAAATTCTTCAAGATAATTTTTCCTTCTATTAAATATTTTAGCAAGACTAGCACCTGTGCTCTTTGTGTATCATCCTACCTAATCTACTGCCCCTTTCGCTTCATTCAACTCCTGGATTTCCCAGGTTGCCTCATGCCAGTTTGCTCAATAGCTGGATTTTACAATGTCCTACGCTGCTTTGCTGTCCCCAGATTTGATGAGAACAACCATTATGTCCCTACTTTCTGAAATGCCATAAATGGTTTTACTTCCCTGTTCTCATGACCATAGCACAGTTTACTCTTCCCGAGGTAAAGAGCAAAAGGAGGAAAGACAGCAGCTGATACCAGTAAATAGATATTGCTGAACTTTAGTTATGTGAACTCAAGAAGCAGATTAGTCTTGTCTGAAAATAAATTGTCAGGCCTTAAATGTTACAGCAGTAATCGATTATTAGTTTAGCCTCAGCAAGGTAGATAGCAACAGAGAGAAACTCCCTTAACTATTTAGGACTGAGAAAATTAAGCTCTTGACATACTTTTATCACACTAAGTATCCAAGTTTACTGCCTGTCCCATAGATTAAATGGTCTACTCTAATCCATAGATTAGAAAGGAACATGGACATTAATGGGAAAAAAAAGTGTTTAGAGATAGCTGCAGTGCCTGTATGAGCTTTCCTGAATACAAAAATTCTGTATTATATTGTTCCTATTCCATCCAAAACCAATTTGCAGTAGTAGATGATTGTTTGTTGATATAATAACCAATTTGAGGCAGAATTTAGCGCATCAGTACTCTTAGACCATAGACTTAATTATTCCCCTCGCTTCTTTCAACCAGTGCATGAACATCAAATCCTTGGTATCGCGTTAGGTACCTGAGATTGTTTGGTTTTACTTCTCTGGGATCACAGTTACATTGCATGCACTGCTGACATTTAAATATCAGCCAGATGTTGTTGTGATTTTATTTTCAACTCCACTAGCCAAATTGTATGAGTCACCCCTTGCTGATCAGTATCATGCAACTTGCTGGAAGAACCTTTCAGGCAAAAATTATCATCCTATTATGATCTTCTTCCTACCTCTCCCGAGTGATTCCATTTAAATGCATCCTGCTTTACAAAGGAAATCAAAGTTGCTAACTCAGATTAATTTCAGAGTCGCAAATTGTGCAATAAACTGCAATAAGCTTAGATATACTGAAGCAAGAATTAATTCTCCAGTCTTGTAAATGCTAAAACTCTCAAACAGAGCCTGTCCCTGTTTATTTTTAATTTTTTTTTCACATAGCATTCAGAATCCCCACTGTGAGGATATCTTGTCATGGCAGGTGCCATCTATGCCTTTTCTTTTGCCTGTGTATAATGTGACACAAGGTCTATGTAATAGTTCTGCCTCATAAGTTCTAAAAAAATATATTGTATTCCCAGTTAGCAGAGTCAGAAGAAAAAAGAATTATTTTGTAATCACTGAAGGTGAAGTTTAAAACAGCTGCAGACCAACTAAAGTATTTAAAAATGGGAAACTCTTCAAACAATATATGTATTTTTTTTTCCTTTGGTTTGTGTTATATATCCATTACATTTTTAGCCTTAATGACATGATCACCCTGTACTTTATTATTTGAAATTATTCATCATTTAATTTACAGAGGAAAGATGGAGACTTTTAGTCCCTTTTCCAGTTTAGCTCCATGATGCTGAGACCAACCGAATTTACCGATGTTAGAAAATGAGTGCAAACCTGTTTCTTCAATGTAAAAAACAGGGCGGTGCCTTCTGGTTCTCTCCTCCAGTGCTGCTTCTAGATCCACATCCTATTCTCCTTTTCTTGCCCCTGTAGGTTGAATAAGCTGATCCTGGCATTTTGTTCTTTTTTTTTTTAATTTTTTTTTTTTTGGTCCCCTTTCCCAGCCACTCAAGAGCACAGACTTAGAGGCTGTTAGAGTGCTGTGACAGGGAATGATTCTTGCCCAAAGAAAGTCCCAATGCTCTTTTTGACACCCCTTGCTCTACTTGAAGCCCCCTAAAATGTGGTTAATCCCATTAGCCCATGCTGAGCCTTCCAGAGTTGTCCCCAAGCCTCCTGTTGTGCTGAAGTCCAGCTGAGCCAAAATCACCCATTTTTGCCTGCTAGAAAAATCTGTCTTTTTTCCCCACCTGCCTGGGTACACTGTTGCGCCACTGCAGAGCACCTGATGAAGAGCTGAACAGCATGCTGACCCCAGCTAGATTGATGTCAGAATGCCAAATACCGTATGCAGGGCCGAGGTTTTACCCCTGCTGTGAAATGAATAGGATTTGGAGATTAGGTAAATGAGAAAGGGAAATCTTGTAGCTCTCTCCATCGCTCATAAATGGATTCACACCACATGTAATGCTTTGAATGAAATGGCTCTTCATCAATTTTCAGTTTGAAAATGATTGAACTGATACAAGTGCTCAAAGGCTATTATTTTTCAAAGTAAGAAAAGTAGTCTTTTGCAAAATAGGCCATGTCTCTCACTCTAAAAACCAAAAAATTAAAAAAAAAAATCCAAATTTTATTGTGATTTCCATTCTATAAAAAATCTTCCAATTTCCTGGTGTGATATGATTTAGAGAAATTTCATTCATATATTGTGTATACAGTTTTAAAATGTTTCAGGGTGATGAACAGTATGGGTTTGGGTTTTTCTACATTAGTAAACTTAGTCTCTACGCAGAGCAGGTGAAATATACTGTATATGGTGACCAGTAACTCCTGCCTACATTGGACAGGTCAAAACCTCTGTACCTTTACCTCACAGCACTGAGTTAGCTGAGGTACTTTGGTGCATTCCTCCTCTCCTGCTGCAGCTAAATGAGGAATTTGTATGTACATTTCTGAAGAATGAAAATTTCCTCTACTTAATATCCGTTTTTCTTTTTTTTTAATGAGCGATCAGCCAAAAGGGTCTAAAAGCTTCAACTTTAATGAATCATATATATTATTCTGGTCGTTACTGGGGAACTTCCTGAAGTGGGAGTATCTAGGCAAAAAGGAGAAAAGCGGTACCTTGGTATACTTTAATCTTCAAGAGCTAATAATAATCATCCTGGATCCTCATGCTGTCTCTGAAAAAGAGGGAGGCTCTGGCTAAATGAGTCTTCTCCTGTACCTACTACCATATGGAAGTGCTTTTCAAGAAACTGTTCCTGGAGGGTTTAGAAAGCAGAGGAAATGATTTTCATGATTGTTTTAGGACTTCATAAGGATGGGGATAAATTCTTTGCCTCACCCACAACTGACAGCTAGTGCAAGAGACCATGCCGACCGGAAATTCAAATTTTCTGCTGGATATCAACGTCATCTCTACTTAACTCTGGAAAGTGGGGTTAAAGGACGGGCTGTGGTTAAAGTCTATGGCAACTAAAAGCATTATTGCCTGAGATGCTGTTGTGAAGAGCTGAGGGTTTCTAGGCACAAAGCCAGCATTTCTTCCCCCTTATTTAACAAACTGGACTCCAGAGATGTTAATAATTTCAAGTGGCAGATTATAGTATGCAGTCGTGGTGAGGATATTAGGTGGGTTTATTTTAAGTAGTTGTGGAGGGTGTTTTTTTTTCTTTCTAAAATTTTTCAGGCCCAGATTTAAATTCCCAGAGTTTTAATCCAAAAGGGACTATTACATCAATTTGATTGAACTCCTGTTTTCCACAGGCTATTACATTTAACACAGTTAACTGTGTGTTGAGCCTAGTAACTTGTGTTAGCATAACGCATAATTTCTAGAAAGGTATGAACTTGTGAAGAGGTTATTGCACTGTCCCCCTCAGTGGTGTATTTTAGTGGTTGACCTGATATACTTTCAAATATCTTGATCTCGTCGTTATTTATTTTAACTGAAATTGGTTTAATTGCCAGCTATTGTTTCTTGTGCCTTTGTTAATGGGATTAAACAGTCCTTAATGTTAAGTTTCTTTAATTATGTCCTTTTAAGTTTTTCAGAGGTAAGCAAGCTGACATCTTAAGTATCTTGCTGTATGGTGCGGCCAACGGCTCTCAAGTGTTTTTGTAGATCTCAATTTTTATTCTAAGATTTAAACATATTTTAAGCCCTTTGTTTTTCTTCAAAAGACTTTATCAAGAATTCAGATCATCACTTGTTGTATCAACTACAGCAATGTTATCAGCAGTGGTCACATTTAAATCAGTCCATTGATAAAAGAGTTGAATAGATAGTTGCCTAGAAGCGATCCCTAAAACCTCTCAATGAAACAAGCTGTTCAAGAGTCATTCATTGCTGGCCTTCTTTCTGGGACTTGAGAAGTAGACAAATCTGAATCCATTTAACATTTCCTTTGTTAATAAGCACTATTAATTGGGAGGTCTGCAGAGCAAGGTCAAAAATCTCACAAAAGTCTAATTTTAACAGATCAGTTACTTTTAGTGACCAAACTTGTTACCTTATTAAAGATGACACCGCTTGTCTTCCATAGGATTATATTCCTTAAAAGCATGACTTGTTCCTGAGTTCAAATCCCTACTAAATTTTTCATTGTGTTTTCTCAAATTGATTTATCTGCCTTACCATTATCTGTATTATCTTGTGAGTCTTTCTTATGAGAAGCTTATAAGCACTCTCTCTCCTTTCCTTTGAAATATCCCTGGCTTGCAATTTTTAGAAATAATAGCAAGCCAGAGATCTCTTCAGACAAAGCTTTGAGGATTCTGAGTGAAAGTTTTCACCACTCCTGGAGTTAAACTTCTTTTAATGCCTAATTCCCTGGTGGATATTGTCTAATGACATCGTTCTCATTTACTAATGGACTGGAAAGTACTTCATCACCTTCGAAGGATATGATTATGTCATCCTAGTTCCTTCTAAATAGAGAACTATAATATCTGTTAAATGTCTCTGCCCTAGTACTTATTGGAACTAAATAGATGTCATGCAAGATGGAGCTGATCTGCCATTTTTGAGCTAATTCTGCACTTTACTAATTTTAGGTGCCTCACAGTCTAGGATTCCCATTAATGAGTGGCTTTACAAGAGCCATTTGACCTGCATTGCGTTTGCTCATTTTTAGCATGTATTTCTCCCATTATCTTCTACATCTTATGAGCAAACCAGCCATTTCCCCCGCCACAAAATTACAGACAGGTTCTTTTCAGACAGGTTCTTTTGCCAAAGAATTTTCAATGCTGTTAAAGCATCATGCAGAAGAGGCAAATTCTTATTTTTGTTTGGTCACTGGAAGAGTGAAGTAATTTCTTTACTGACTTGTCTGCGTTCCCTTCGCACCACGTCCCTGCTTGCAGGTTGTGCGGTAGCGTACTGCCACGTAGGTGGAGGAGCCATATGCAGATGAGCAGTGTCTCTGTCTCAGAGGAATGATTTGTTAGCTTGTGAGATGAGTCTGCACTTTACACAAGTGCCACGCAGGGAATAATTCTAACATTGCAAAGTCAAGGAAACCCATTTGCCTCTTATTTTTAGTCTCTAGCAGAGAGCTGAGATTGTTCAATAATTATCTAAGCGGATTTATTACCCACTTCTTTCAAAAGGAAGCTGACAGTTGAAAATTCAGGGTGTGTAGCTCTGTTTTTATTAAAGTGCCCCTGGAGTGGAACCGGTTTGGGGTCTGCCACCACCGGCACTTGATCCATGCGGACCCCCTGCGAGTGGCTGAGCGCGGGGGCACCTGCACGGCTGAATCCTCATCCATGGGCAGAAGTGCCAGGGACAGACTTGAAGTTACTGCATCTCTGAAAATGAGCTGGGCGCTCTCTGTCTGTGAAACATCTGCTTTGAGTGATGCTACAGCAGCTGTGGTGATCTAATAGCAAACGAAGCACTTCAGAATTCAATTGTACAAAAGGGCCTTTGAGGAGAATGATAAATGACCTAAATTAAGCCACAATTTTTAAGTACCTAATTTGAGCCTTGCCCATAATGAATACTTTCCTCAAGCCTTCTTGCACCTGTCACTGTTGGAAAACAACTAGCATTTGCCTGTCTGTTGTTTAAGGTTGTGTTCTCAACACTTTAGTTGTCAAATGGCACCTGAAGTATTGGCATAGGAAATTAGTATGTTGTCTTTTTGGTTCCCTTTTGGCATGCCACTTCCTCGGATGTACCTGACAGTAGCTCAGAGAATAACTTGTATCTGGCGGGGGAAAAAAGGTCAACCTTCATCCAGAGTTCTTCTGATAAAAAATGTTTTCTGTATTAATGTGTCTCAAATTATTATTGGGTTCTCCATATCTCAAAATAGCAAGGAATAGTTTACCACCTTGCCAAGATGATGAATCTGGAAGATAGTAGATTTTTAAAATAAATTATATAGATGTAGCAAATCTATTAATTTCAGCACTCAACTGCTGGATTGACCTAGCATGTTTTGTGCATGAGAAAGGAGTAGGAGTCTGGGACAATATACTGCACCATATTATCTTATATGTGCTTCTAAGAGGAATGGGGCTCTGCTAGGTGTATGCTACTATGTCCTGCATAAAAATACTGACCCGCTGACCCACCACCCACCCCACCCCCAAAATACCCTCAACTCTTTTCCAAGTTCTTTGTGTACTATGAAAAAGTATCTATACTGTGGTACTTAGAGGTTTAGAAAGGTAGATAGCGGCAACAACAGAGCCTGGGAACTCTGTGATGGGTTTTGTCAGGTAACTCAAAGGATTTCTATCGTCATTAATTTTGTCAGAGATTTCTCCAAAGGGCTAGTATAATGGTAGCAAATTATATGGCACAGAGGAGAACTTCCTTAGATTGTAACGGTGCATTTGCTTCATGTTTTCAATGTACCTGATTTTGTAGTAAATACTGTACGATGCTACAAGCCTGGTTTGAGAGGCATCTTGGTGTATGCGTGAAAGATCGCCACCCTGTAAAATGAAGGGCAACATTTCTGCCGGAGGCTTTCTTACAGAAAAATCCTATACTTTGTTTCTGGCTGAAAAATAATCTGGTACTGAAATAATTTTTAGGACATTTTGACACTTCCTGTTCCACTAATAAGACAAATCTCAGTTTATCAATGCATGTAAAATGTGTCCGAGTCCTATGGAGGTCAACTGGGGCTTATGCTTTGAGATGAGACTGCACTTCAGTGCCTGTCAGAGTCATTAGGAGTTACACAAGTTCCCACTTGTGTGAGAGTCGCAGGATAAGAATTTCCTATTTACAAATAAGGACAGCAGGATTCAGTCTGCTCCCTCGATGATGATAATGCTTGTTTATTCAATGTACAGAGGCAGGGTACTAAATTCTCAGATTTGAGCGCATACAGCAGCACCAATGTCTGACTCGCACTATGTTTTCCATGTAAACATCTCAAGGCATTTTCAGTAGGGACTCCTGTATCCTACCATCTTCCTACCAAAGAGGAAGATGAGCAGAGGGGAGGTGAAATGACTTGCCCGCAGTCACCCAGAAGCCAGTGGCAAAGAAAGTATGTGGGAAGTGGACTCACGTCTGTCCTTAATCTCATAGTGCAAAAGTTTGTTTGCACTCCATGGGAGTAATTGCGCGCAGTTTTTACGGCTGGTTTGGCTGCTCTGTGAGGTCTTGTTCAGTGCAGCGGGGCAATTCCTGTATCGTGTACATAGGATAGTCATCTACACGTTTTTGGCAACCTGAAGAGAGAATTGGCTGTTTCCCCCCATCACAACAGAGTACCTTTGGCAAGATCAGTGCGGGGGTGGCTCCTGCTGCCACCCATCCCCTGACTGGTGCATGCCAGAGGATTTTGGCATTCAGGGCTGATGCTCCTCTCATAAGGATGCAGCTGCTCTCTGTTTCGTTAGGTCAGGATCAGGTAGAGCTCAAGAGAGAAGTGCTCTCACATCCCAGAGGAAAGTTTAGTCTCATTCTTACAGCTGTATGTTGCAGCTCTCACGAGGCTTAGAGGAAAAGGCCAGCCTAGATCAGGCTGGGGAACAGGACAAGGATTAAAACTGACCTGGCAAAAAATTAGACATTTTTAAGCTGCATCAGATGATTAGTTCATTCTGCTGGATCCTGCAGAAACATGTCACCAAAGAGGAGGCTGCACTAGTTGTCAAAAATAAGTGGGGACGACGACGAGACTGTACTTTTTTCAGAGGCAGTGCTGGATTTAACTAAAGTGTATGTGAAAGTGTCATTGGCTCTATCATCCTGTATTTCCTACTCTGCTCCTTTGTAAACATTATTGTTGTCTCATTCATTGTCTAAATTCTTTTCAGACCTTAAATAGATCTGGTTTGCAGCCATCAGGTTTGAAGATTGGCAGTCCTCTGGACTCTGGAGCCATGTTATTATTTGATAATCTGTTTTGGGGGGTTGTTCTTTTTGGTTGAGTGCAGGTTGGTAAAGTGCTAGTCCATAGGTTGTGCTCAACTTGAGCTTGAAGATGTGGCTACTAAAGACTTAAACCCAAGCAAAATTGAGGAGCCTGAACTATAATTTTTGAAAATCAATTTTGTTAGAATTATTTTTATGCAATTTCTTCCATTACCTCGTTAATATCTGCATCTTCCCCTCCTCTTTTTCCTGCATATCATTTCAGTGAAGTAAAAGATTATGATTGTGGGCAATAAAAGAAAAATATGGGGTTATGAAATTAATTTCATTTTTCAGTCTCTCCCTTTACCGAGTGATACTGTAAGGGCCCACTGGCACGCTGCTCAGTGTGCCGCACTCCCCAAGCGCTGGGGTTGCTTGCAGACATCTCACTACTAGGACAACTACGATGTTGGGTCCATAAAAATGACTAAAATGTGAAGATTAAAATTAAGCACCAGACTACTTTTTGCTTTCTCCTGAGGCTCTAAATCCCATAGAGGTTTTCAGTGGGGTAAAAATATTGTAAAAGAAAGCTTAAAAATCTCCCTTCTTCATTTTGATTCCAGGAGGTAAAATGTCAAATGTTGTAAGCTCACTACACTGACTTTGATTCTTGCCAGAGGTCCAACAAAATCGTGCCATTCTGAAAATCAAAGTGATTGGGAGCATGATGTATGTTTGTGCAAAGCAAATGTCAAATTTGTATGCTGGAGTATTCATGATCCACATTTCTGGATTCATAAACAAGTATTTGAGCCAAAAGTCCTTAAGTATCAGCCTGATGGAGAGCAGAAACGCTGCTATTTACTTATCTAGCTAATGTGAACTAATCAATACACCTCCAAGAGTGAATATTTGAAGAAAGTAATTCACGCTTCGTCTGCAAAGTTGAAGGGATTAATTGAGCAATTTTTGATAATGAAAACATTATAGGAAATTGCAGTCTGATTACGGAGCAGGAAAAGAAGCAAAATGCACTGGTTACCTTTTCCTTCATGAATTAGTTTCTCTGTTGCAATAAATTGTATTGCGAGGGGTCAGATACCTGTAGTGTATAACACAGAATTGTCATTAACCCTCGCACACACCGCATATAATACCTTTTTGCTCTTGAGGGGTATTTAGAGGGTATGAACCAGTTGCCAATAGTTAAAATTCCTTAATTAGTCAAATGCTTTTCTTTTAACAGTATAAATATACCATTTTCAAAACTGAACTCTGCAAAGCTCAAGATTTCTGAGGATTTCATTTCTATATAGTCTCATTCTCCTCCTTCCTTCCTTCATCTCCTCCTGCTATCACTTTTCTACTCTCTGTTAAGCACTGTAAGCAGATACAAGTCCATGCAAAGCATCACAGCTGCTGGAAGAGTTTTCTCAAGACTATCTTGCAGAGCAGGCACAACTGAACCTTGAGGCACCCAGAACAAAGACAAAAGAATTTCTGGGGAAAGACTGCCAGCATGGGAACGTATGGCTTCAGCCTTCCCTCTTACCCCTGCAATGGTTCCCTCTCCATAGAAATCATCACCACCTCCACTCTTTTCTCCATTTTTGTAGGGCCTCTTCTTTTTCTTTGCTTCCCAAAAGAAGATGGAGGTATACTAAAGTGCTGAGTGTAGCTATGTGTTTGTGTTGCTATTCAGTCCTACTCATGGAATGATCTGCCAAATTTCTAACCAATTCCTACCATGTTTTAAAATAAATAGCTAAAAGTTTTGACATACCCATGCACTTTGATACCTTGGAATAATTATCTGGATAGCTCCCTGTGAGGGTGGTGAGGCACTGGAACAGGTTGCCCAGAGAGGCTGTGGATGCCCCATCCCTGGAAGTGTTCAAGGCCAGGTTGGATGGGGCTTTGGGCAACGTGGTCTAGTGGAGGGTGTCCCTGCCCACAGCAGGGGGGTTGGAACTAGACGGTCTTTGAGGTCCCTTCCAATCCAAATCATTCTATCATTCTGTGTAATAGGTTTGATTTTGCATGGGGTTTGTTCTGTTTGCTAAGATTGTTGTGTGTGTTTGCACTGCACGTTGTTTATTAAAGGCAAACTGACATGATCCTGATTTTTTAGTTCACAGAAATAATGCATATCACACTTTTTGCATGGTAAAACCTCCTGGAAACAACTTCCTTTGGGAGACTCTCCCATTGACACCATGTAATCACATGGCACAAGAGTTTCCTCTTTGCAGGCATCATTGTAAACTGTGCTCGTTCACTGGCACATGGATTCCTGAAGGGAATCTCTGTAATTTCCCTGGTTCCAATCCGGGAACTTCTTATCACTTGTTAAGAAGGAAGCTGTCCCAGGAGAAGTGACTGGAAAAGAACATGCAGGTTGCATTATATATAACACTGCTAATTATAAGTTTTCAAAGCTCATAAATCAACTTTAGCAGTCAATAGTTTTTAAATGGGAATTTGATTTTACTTCTTATCTGGATTGGAGTGATTTACATTAACTTTTTTGAGTTTTTCTCAGACAATGGTGGAGCTGAAGACCCTCAGTAAGATCTGGTGCTAGGGATGCTCCCATGGGCTCTGGTCTTGTGAGAGCTTCTTCCATGGCCAGAGGAGCTGGAGGTCTGTGAGCTATCCTGGCTTCTGCATTTCAAATTAGAGTACTGGAAACTCTATAAATTAACCAGAACATCCCTACAGAGGCAAGCATTTTCTGTCCTCAGCCTGTAACCCAGACACAGCTTCCATTGATTTATTTTTTTTTCTTTTTCTCAGAACTTTTTAGAGGTGATACTAAAAAGAAGGGGAAGGCGATGCCATGAATGTATCTACATGTTCCTGCTTACAATACAGCTGAGAGTCCTTCCAGATAAAGAATATATCCAGATCCCCATAACACACATAATTACAACATCTCTGAAAGTTTATTTCATATGGTTAATTTCAATAGTAAATGACGAAAGTGATCCCATTACTGTTGCAGGCCTTACTGGATAGGCAGAAAACAGTGCATCTTTGTCTTACTTTTGTAGATGACTTTGCAGACAACAGAATCCAGTAGTGCTGCTGCTATTACTTTTTCATGAATTATACACATCCTCTAAGGTTGTTAATGTTGCTTTTACGGTAATAAATTAAACAGAGTTTATGCAGAAATAGGATTCGTCTATAATTTGTGTGATATGAAATTCTAGTAGTTTACATTATAAAAATAATGTAACTTCTGTTGTCTCAATTTTGCATATTTTTATTTCATTCATCACATAAAATGTATTATTTCTGTATAAAGTTCCCATTATAACACTAACTTTAATGATGTTAATTCCCTTCAATTGTATTTTAAGGATGCTGGTTGTTTCAGTGATAAAAGTGAGTAAAAGATTTAAAAAAAAAAAAATTAGCTGCAGATACCAATTTTCTTTTTCTCTTCTTTTTGCAGTAATTTTTCAAAACCTGCCAGAAACTGAAATATAGGAGTAGCCTGATTCCAGCCCACCATTACAGAATTTAGCGAAACTCTTTCTGAAAAGAAAACATTCTCAACTGCATTTTGAAGTGGATGTTATATCCTCATCTTTAAGGCAAGGTAACTCTTCTGCTCTCATCTCAACTAACTGTAGTACATGGGTAGAAAATATATGCAACAATTTTATAACCAGAAAATTTTCTGTAGTACTACTTAGCCTATTTGTATACCATGTAAGGTCAATACTTTATGCTTATTCTAGCTTTTGTACCTGCCTTGCCAGTTGGAGTAATCTGCAAATTGTGGGTAAAAGTGCTGAACCACTCACATACTGGCAGCGTTGCACAGGCTCTGTGTATTTTGTTATGTACAGAAAGTGTTTGGGTGTTAAGCACACGATATTTGCGTGATCGTTTTCTACCACTTCTAGGTAAAAGATAGTAGGTTATCTACAAGTGTCGTGGAGGTTGTATTCTGGTTTTGTGTGCTTGTTATAAATGTTAAGATTGATAAAATCTCTCTTTTTTTATTTTAAAAAGTGGAAAAATCAACTTAACGGCATGCCACATCTTTTGTGCCAGCTGGGTGGTACCAGAATGCGCACAGAGTAACAGCAGAGAGCTGAGCACAGATAGTTTTTACAACCAAATAAAAGTAGTTTCATGTTTCAGAGGAATTCAAGCCACTTAGACTTCCTCCAATGGGGGTGGGGGGTGGGGATGGGGGGTGGGGCAGGGAGGAGAAAAGACCCTAAACCAACCCAAATCCTGTAAACTCTAGGCACTAGTGAACGAGATATTCTGCAGACCAATGTGTGTGGTACAACCAGTGATACCTCTCTGATGTCTTTTAACCTGTTGTTGATATATATATGGTTGCCAGATGAATGATATACAATATTAATTTTTATAAATGTAAATAAAAAGTAGTCTTGTATAAAGAAGTATTTCCCTGTAACTACTTCCCATAAGAATATGGTTAACGCAGGCTAATTTGTTCATGCCAAATACCTAAGTTAAAATGGTTACCACCAATTAAGTGCTTTTACTCAGAACACATCTGCATCCTATAACTCTGCAGACTAGGGTGCTGGTCCACACTAAAAGGGATTTACTCTTGGTACCTTTCCAAAGTAGACTTGGAGTTTGAAAAAACAATTAAAAAAAAAAAAAAAGAAAGAAAGAAAAGAAACCAAAAGGCCAGAAATGCTTTACTTCAATGTTTATTTTCAGTGAATTTATATACAGGAGATTAAGGAAGACTCTCCTACAATAGGCTAATTGGAAGATGTAGAAGCATCAGAATAGCGTTCTAGTGGTGAGGAAAACACTTCCCTCCACAGGTGCTCAGCCGGAAATTGACTGGTACTCAGCAAGCTGGAAGTTCACCTCTGTAGTATCTGTGGTGAACCCTGATTCATTTGGCTTGTGAAGCAACTGGAGGCAAACATTTTGAATAAAATATTTTAATTTCAGGTCAGATTGGCATTAACTCCAATCTTGTGTTCCTGTAGTGCCACCTCTCTGTGGGCAAAAAAATCAATGTGAAATCATCTCACTTGTGTGCTCACAGGGCTCTGGGGATGAGCAGCCGCATTACCTAGCCACGAGCAGATGGCTGGCGATTGCAATTAGCCATTTCTCTGTTATTCCTCTGCTGCCTGCGTATGTTGAGGTGTCTGGCTTGGCCTGGGATAAAGACGAGGGAGCTGAGGTAGCAGGTTAGCTCTGGTGGGCAGCTCTTTCACTCATGTTAGTGTGGTTGGGTAGAGGAAAAAGCACTTAAGTGCCCTAATTAAGGGAAAATGGCACCTCAAGCCCACAGTAAAGAGACAGCTTTAACAACAGGAAAGACACAAGCTGAAATTTTATTTTTTGGGATATTGTAGCCAGATGACCACAAATCCCAAACCTGTATGAGCGCAGCCTGCCTGGGGCCCTAGGGAGTGCCAACTTTGGAAGTTCCCAAATCCTTCGTGTGGAAAACCTGCATGCACAGACAAAGGTTCCTTCCAAGTGGCTTTCCTACTTTGAAAAAACAAAAAAAACCCCAAACATCCTACTTCCACTCCTTTTTAGAAGATGGCAGCTGTGTGTCATATCACATATCAGACCATAAAGGGGTTCCTAGCTGAAGGAGGTTCTGACGTATTGGTGAGTTGTGTATATCTATATACATATACAAAAAATGTAACATAAACGCATTTGTACTGATTGGGTATGCTACCTAGCACCATTATGTCAAGCCATCAAAAGGAGAGTAAAGCGTAACATGCCCTCTGAAGCTTGTCTGTCTGTCTTCCCTTGCATGCGCCTTGCTCTGTGTCAGGTAAGTGAGTAGACATTTCCTAAAACAAAGTGAGGCTGCTCTTGACTCTTACTTACAAAAGATTCCAACAGAAGTTATTCAGAATGTAAAATATTCATGAAAAGGGATTTTAAATATCATCCACTTCGTATTATTTTAGCAGTAAATTAAAGCTAGTGACTTCCAACAAAATTATAAAGATGGTTAGATTAGCAGGGAAGGAATTCAGCCCTATTTCAGCACACTGAAGCTACAAAATAGTTCTCTCTGGCCCCATTAAGAGGTTCAAGAATTGTAACAGGGGTCTCTTGATTTCTATTAAAATAGCATATACGGTATGATTACAATACATTATATCTCTATATAATATTTATTCATTTCCCCCTAGTCTTTTGAACTTCATGATCCTTTGGTCAATTATTTTCAGAGAAGGAAATTGAAACTTCTTACATGGCAACTTTGACAAATGTGCAGCATATATATTGTATAGCATTCTCTCGGGAGAACTTCAGAAATAAAATTAGTTCCGTCAACATGCCATGAGTTCATCAGCTTGGGCCTCCCTGAACCCTTTGTCATGGCAAATATGCAAAGGACTCTTTCATTTTTATCCCTGCTCTGAAACATTGTCTAAGATCACTCTTATTACTCTTCCTAATTAGGTTTCCCATCACCTACCCTTTCTCTCTGAATATAGGTTTAATAAAAAGGTATAATTTGCCCATAGAAAAATAAGTGAGGAAATACATGTGTGTGTGTAAGTGTATATAAGTGTACACACACATACACACATAATTTGGAGGAAGAATTACTATCTCAGCAGGCAATAGATGTCTTCCATTTAGCAGCAGGCCAAAGATGATGATAAAATCATTAATTCTGTCAATATAAATGCTAAATAGAAATGGGAAATTGGATCTCTGCCTTGTGTCACATTTTCTCTAGTAGGAAATTACAGCAGAGAAATTGAATCTGACGAACCTTCTGTGTTTATAGCCCCTCATCAAAGGTACAGCACGTGATGTACAATAAATAGCATGACACCTCTTAATTAAACAGTGCTATTGTTTAGCCCAGAATAAATGCATTTTTTTGCTTGGCCAACGAGCAAGCTACAAGCTCCCATAGGGATCATAAAATAAAGAGGCCATAAAGTTAACCAAAATCAAATTGACAAGCCTGCACTAATTATCTCTGGTATTATAGCACTGCAAAGGTGGCTATAGGTTGACAGATAATAGACGTGAGCTCATTAGTAGAGCACTGAATGTTTTAATGTTTGCAAAGAGAGCATTTTTTACCTTTAGTCTAGGTATTGTATGCATTGTACAATTTCCTAAATTACCGTCTTAGTTATGTTTGTAAGTTGAATTTATAAAAGCATCATTCCTGGTAGAAAATGGCTACGTCATAGCTGGGGAAGCCTATTTTGGACAGATATAAGCTGTTTGACTTTCACACTGGGTGATTGCGGGGGCTTGCAGAAAGTATGGTGAAGAGAAGGAAAGAGTGCGTGTGAAATAAATGAGCCTGATATTACCGTGTGAGTTCAGACACAAGAAGAATATTCAAGATCTTACTTGTATGTCTGTGATTTAAAAGTACTGCTTTTCCAAACACACAGAATTCTCCTTGTTAGTTGTGAATGTGATTCAGCTTTGAACATAGATTGTGTAAGTGAAATATCTTTTCAGTTTCTCCTTCTGTGTTTTCTTTAGTTAGTTAAATGGATTTATCTTCCTAGTAGGAAGGAATATATTAAAACCCTCACCTCATAGAAGGCCAGAGTATTAATATGGATTTCTGAATGCAATCAATTGCTTTCTTTAAACATAAACAAAAGTTTTCTGACAAACTGAATTCTTTTGTCCATGCTTGTAAATTCAGTCAAGAAATGCAAGAAAGGGAGTGCTGTTCTTTGACGCAAGATAGTTGACCCATGAGGGACTTTGTTTTCTTTAGACCTAATCACTGTGTTTTACAATGAACAACTCAGTAATGTGAATTATTCTTTCCACTCTCACCAGTGGAGTGAATAAATAAAATCAAAACTCAGTGCAGCGGTAGGGAACTTTGCAGCACCTCATTGTTAGTTTATGGAAAGAAAAGCCAGGGTCCTTCCACAGTTGCAAAAAAAAAAAAAAAATTAGTCTTGACTGGCAGCTTCTGCCTTGAGCCCCCACCATATGGCAGGGAGCTCCTCTAGCTTTTTTTCGAAGAAGTTCTTCTCGGTGTGTTTTGTTTGCATCTGAGGATCCAGTCCTGCAGGTCCTGTTGCCTGGCCATGCACACGTGGGGCTCTTCAGCACTGCTTAACCTCCTTTTCTGCACTGCTAAAATCCTACAACCCCCTTCTCAGCGTGAGCGGCTACAGCCACCGGCTGCTCCAAGGAGCCGGAGGGCCCCTGGCTGACAGCACTGGCCTCTCCCTCCTGGCCCCCACGGGCAAGAAGCATGACTGGTACGGGGAAGGACATGCCCCAGGGACAAGGGGATGTTTCTGACTTGCTGATGGCATCCAGGGCACGAATTGTCATTGCCAAACAATGTGGAGCCGCAGTCATACTTCTTCAAATTATACAGTGGCAGAAACAGGGCGGGTACCAGGGATTTAGTATTCTTTTTCCACTCAATTCAACCATTAGAAAGAGTCCATACTGAAGACCCCAGACAATCTTGGTAAAATGCCAGTCTTGGTATTTTACTTAACTTTGAACAGATATGCGTGGTGTTATTTCATGTCCGAGTTGCCTTCCAAGTCTTCACGTGAAAAGATAGCCGGTACTCAAAAATTGGCTATACAAGCAAAAAGTCTGGATTAAAAATCATCCTATAAGTAGTTGCTTCTTGTAACTCCTAAGTAACACTAAAAGGTATTTTTGAACTCCCAGATGCACAGAGGCATTTTAAATGATGCATGTTTCTTTTACTAGCTAACCTTTACTGATCTTTCAAGTCATGTTATCTTTAGGAATCAATAATCTACCAGCAAAAAAACCTAAAAAAACATGGAAAATGCTCAAAGAGCTGTCTGTGACTACGATTGCAAATGATGGAAAACTCTCAACTCGAATTACTGTTTGAAATATCGTTATTCATAAGGGCAAACAACCCTTTTGCTGTGCCCATTAACCTGAATATGGACAACATTAAAAAGCACCACAGCCGAACTATGAGACCCATTGAAGATGAAGTGGTTGTTATAGCTGTGTTCATGTGCAGTATTCTTGAGTGCACCGTAGCTTTGTGGCTGGAATACAGAGGAAGTCTGATCTCTATCAGAAAAAAACAGATTTGGTAACCAACCTAGTGTCAAAGATGTATTTTACTGTGCTTTCAAAACTGAGAGATTGTTCCAAAACCCAGTGTACTGCATGGAATGTAAATGTGATGCTGTTTTATTTGACTAAGGTTTTTATTTGGTAATGCTTTTTACCGTGTGTAGCATAATAAAACTTGTATAGAAAGGCAAAATGCTATGTACATGGTAAATTCAGATGTGAAGTTAGAGACTTTGGGGAGAAAAAAAAAAGCAATGAGAGAGAGTAATTAAACACTAAGTAATTTTTTCAAAAGCTGTGGCAAATTCTCCCCCTCTCTAAACCTTTAATCCAAGTTTGGTGTTTTTGAAGGACGTGTAGAATCAAAACTATTGTGAAGAAGGATGGTTGCTAAAGGATTTAGTCAGCAGTGGAAAAACGTGACAAATTTCCAGTTTTACCTTTCCTTCAGACGTTCTGGGCCAATGTGAGGATTGTCCCAGCAGCTGGCCCACCACAGTTTTCTCAAGGCTTTTCATGAGCACTGTGGGCACAGCCCTTCCTGGTAGCCTGACATTATCAATCCTCAGCTTTTATTGGTTCTAGATTTGCATTTTTGTTTGTATGGATAAGTTCTGTCATAACCCTTAAAAACCATTGCCTTCATTCATATCAGTATTTTTTCCAGCCAGTTCTCTGAGATAATTCCAGAAGCATTTCCCAACCAACTCCACTTTAAGTGTTATCAGCTGAAAATAAGGCTGAAAATGTTGTACATCAGGAAACAAGCTTGGGGATACTACACCTCACCATGTATCATGTTGATTTTTATATTAGTTTAAACCTACTAACTTCAGTATTTCTGTCTGTCTCTACTATGAACTTAGAAAATGGGTCTCAATTACATAGCTGTTGTTGAGTTTTGAGAGTGTCCAGTTTTCCTTAAGGGGGCTGGGACTGAACTCCGAGCACTCATGAATCCTTCAGGAAACATTTGGTGTGCTTGACCTAAGGGTGGCATTGGGACTAGAGAGAGGCTTGCATGGCATTTTTGTGCCTTTATGTGTACAAAGGATTATCAGTCTTTATTACACACACTAAATTTCTTCGATGGAGTACACTCCCTATACCACATCCCTAAGCTTGGAAACCTGGGGATTTCTTGAAATCTTTCAGGAAAGACATCCAGCAAGACCACATGAGCATAAACTTGTAGCTTTGCGGGGTGGGGTAGAAGTAAACCTTTTGAACTTCTAATCAGAGTTAGCTGGGAATGTTCAGATGTGATTTTCTTTTGGTTTACTTACTAAACTCTTAGATGAGACTGTTAGACTGTACTTTCTCTGGTGAGGTTTCATTGAGCTGAATATCCCAAAGCGAAGGGCCTCTGGGCTTCTAGATACCTGTTTCAGAGATTTTGACTGTGGCAAGTTATTGGCTCTAAAAATTAAGAATATGTTGGACACCAAGACCTCTAGATTCTAGGCCCACCAGCTTGAGTGTCATCAGGTGGCCCCAATCCAAGGGTGTGGGGCACAGGATATCTCTGTATTGGTGATGTACCCTAGAGTGAGAAAGTTGATCTGACTTTCATAATACCTTAAGTCATAGTTTCTCTTTTTATTTTCAGTGGCTGATCAGTTTAAAGTAAATCTGTAGAAATCTAACATTTTGCTAACTGATACCAAATACATAGGTTGATGTAGAATAAAAAGGCAATGACAAATAGAGTCACACTGGGAACTGGTATTATGAAGGAAGTATGTTTTTTTTCTTTGGAGCTATCTATTATGTTATTTATGAAAATGGAAATTTTTGCATTTCAGCTGAATAGAAGTATGTGTTCATACTGATAGTGTTTTACTTTTGCATTCCTATTTATAAAACTTATAAATTCTCCCTTTCTGCTCCTTTTTTTTTTTTTTCTTCCCTTGTCCTCTTGGTATTTAAGCTTCTGGGAAAGTGTATGTCCAGGATTTTTGCTGTAAAATAAAAGATACGGAAATGAAGTTAAGTTTTCTTAAAGAAGTAGGATTTAAGAAAAACCCAATTATTCCCACTAACAATATCATTGTGTTTCCATTGTTCTTTGTTTCTTCTGAAATATCAGAAATTATTTTGCTTCTTGTGGAAATTGAAAATGAAAAACACTGTTTGTGAAATCACCTGTATTATAAAGATAAAGCAAGTCTGGAAGTTCACTCAGAGAGTGCCCAATATGAGTGTCATCTTGTGTGGGAGGCATTTTGCCCAGGCACTTTCTTTTTGTGTGTTAAAAATACCTTTGGATTCTGCATAGTGGTGCAAAGAAATTCAGGCCCACTAGGAGACCACCTCTAGACTGAGAGGAAACATATGCTCCAGAAGCAGTGCTCTTTTTCATTCGCTCAGCCTGGCATAATCTTCACATTCCCAGACTGACTCTTGTCAGGATTTAAAAAATGTATGTGGGGGCAGCTGGAGTAGTTTCCGTTCCACTTTATTTAAACCGTGCCTCTTAGCCTGCCACAGACTTGGCAGACAAATGCCAACCTTCTTCAACTCTTGGTAGAGATGACTAAACCAAAGCACTTATATTGATTTTAGGATGATTTAGTACCCCTGTGTCAGGAAGATGTCCGTGGATTCCTTTATTCATGCCTCTACAGTAATGCTTTAAATTGGCAAGGATTCACAGTTCAGACTTCATCTCTAATCCATATTAATAGAATAGTATTGCTTTTTATTAGCTTTATAGCCGTTAATGAATGATTCGGTATGGGCTATGTGCTTTCTTGGTGGCCTCAGACCATCAGATCCTGTATAATGACATATTTTTTTCTCTGTAGGTGAGATTTCCTTGACTTGTTTGCTCTGAAGCATGTATAACACACCTTTGCATTGAGTTTCTTTATCAACAGCGTAATTGTATTTCAAGGGCGCTCTCTCCAGGAACAAATCTCCACAGACCTCTAGAAATAGACGTGCAATTGCCTGGAGGAAGAGGAAAAGCCAAGTACCAGGAAGACAGGGCAATACCAAGATCTTCAGGCAAATAAGACCCAACAGTTCAAATCAACCTTAGCACAGATGATCTGTACATAATGTTTTGGGCTTTCTTTTTCACTTCACTGGAAGTTTATGCGTGCAAAGAAGGCAGAACAGGATACCCTTACTAGAATCAACGTATGTGTGAGAGCATTGCAGTTTAACTACAGGGAATGCTTGCAAGACAGTAACTAACACAAATACCCATGTCATATCAGGATTCAGAAATGACATCACTATCTATGATTGTGTTGGACATAATGGAACAGACATGTTTATGCGAGGAAATGTAGCCTCAGGGTCGTGCCAGGTTTGAAGGCAAGGAACAAGACAAACGTAAAACCAAATTTCATTTCATTGTATTTGTGTTTGTGAACTGCAAGTACCTCTAAGATCGCATGTGTAGAGTTGCAAATGCATCAGCTAGGCAATCCAAAACTAAATAATATTAAGCACAGTGAAAAATTTTGATAAGAAAATTGCATTTTGAAACAGATTTTGAGAACGCTGTGATTCCAAAACCAGTGTACACCTACCCTGGATGCCCAGGGCATGTGTAGATATGAATTTGCTGGTAGAGATAAATACTCCAATATGTGTGGAATCAAAGGGTTACCCTACTACAAGAACTCTTGTAAGCCACATCTTCTGACCTGACTGTAAATCTTAAGATAGTAAAAGGAGACATTTCCTCCTTCTTTTTTTTCTGGAAACAAGAAATAGCAAGAATAAAGAAATTTAAATTTAAAATAATAATATTTTCTTTCTTTTAATAAAGAAATTTAAAATTATTCTTTATTCTTCTGTCCCCTGACTTTCTAATATTCCAAACTGAAAAGAAATTGGTCCCTTTATAGGTTCAGAAATCAATTTCTTCTATCAATATTTCATGTTTTAGGAAATTTACACTTCTGAAAGCCTGACTTGTTGTTTCTATTTTTAACCTTTGTGTTATATTTTTACACATAGCTCATGTTTTCTGTTCAAAAAGGGTGCTGCATTCTGGATGTAGTCTGTTCCTTTTAAAACAAAATCAAGTAAGAATAAAAAAGTGAAGGAGGAGATGGAAGTGCAGCTAGGGGATCTGCTCATTTTAGAATTCAAGACCTCGTCTTCATAAAGAAAACCTAATTACGTGTAGTTTCTAGCATTAGCTTTCGGAACTTAGCAAGAAAAACTCAGTTTGGGGGAACAGACGTCACATGCAGAGATGATGTTGGAGTTTAGGACTGAGAGAATGGGAATGCCTTCCATTTTCTAAGAGGTAGTTAGCTTCTGTGTGTTGAATTTCTATATCATTCCTGATAATAAGCGATGACCATGAAACTCAGTTTAAATGTATGCAATACCAGTAAAAAACAACCAAACAAAAAAAGACCAAAAAAGGTTAGTCAAACTTTAATCTTTTTTTATACCGGGCCAAACATTCAAGATGGAAACGAAATTGCCCAACAATTCTTTACTTTATTTTCACTGCCTGTTCCTTGTGTTCTTTTTTTTTTTTTTGTATGGTATCTGTTGAAGTGCTGTGTAACAAGAAAATTACTGGTTTTGTCTTTACAGCCAATGATTAAAATAGCCAGTCAGTATCAGGAAACTATCAGTGGAAGAAGATACTTTTCAGAGAAAAAAAAAAAAAAGACCTATCCATCACTTTGTCTTCCCTCAAGTGAAAGACTCAAGTCTTACACAGCCCTGGTCGAGGATTCATGATGAGCACAAGTGCCTTATCTATCCCATATCCTTTTGTGGTTAAAAAAGCACATTCAAAGTAAAATATATTTCTGTCACAATAGGACTGCAAAGTCAATAATTCATCTATTTCACCTTTTAGGAATCTTTAACACTGCTATGTAACAGGCACTACTTGCCTATTTACAAGGGCAAGTAGTGACAGGACAAGGGTAATGGCTTTAAACCAACAGAGGGTAGATTTAGATTGATATAAGGAAAAAATTCTTCACTCTGAGGGTGGTGAGACACTAGAACAGGCTTTGGGCAACCTTGCCTAGTGAAGGGTGTCTGCCCATGGCAGGGGTGAGTAGAACTAGATGACTTTTGAGGTCACTTCCAACCCAAGCCATTCTAAGATTCTATATTTGTGTGTTTGTTTCACCTCACAAGACTGACACACAGCAATGGTTAAACTGGCAGGTGAACCAAAAGGATTTTAGGGGCCATTACTTGAGCTGAGATTTGTATGTTTCTCCTGAAAAGCTTGACTACACCAGCACTAACTCTAAAAGCAGAGCTAGGAGAGGCTTTGCTCGTCAAGCTGCAGGTGCTCACAGCGTTATTAGCTGTTGCAAGAGAAACACAACACTTGAACTTTTACCAGACATGGTAAAGAAGGAAATAGCATTCACAGTTAAGCTGGAAGAGGTGTTTGCTGGTGCTGTGTGTCTGATACACACCACGTAGAGACTGCTCGGCGCTCTCAGTGAGCGGTGGGCCACGCACCCAGGAAAAGAGCCCTCAGGCAGTGTTGCCACTTGGGAGTCACTGTGCACACAACTATGGCCGTGGTTTGGTCTGCCAGGCCTGCCCCAATGACTGCTGCGACGAGGGAGGGAGAGCCCAACTTGTACTTGCCCTAGCTCGGCTGGATGGTTTCCTTCCCGTGGGAGAAAGAGCCGAACAGGCTGCACTTCTGTGAATTACAGCCACACTCAGCTGCAAGGGTGGGCTTCCGTATATTTCCTCCCTACACGCCCCACTTCAGCTTGCCAGGTTAGGCAAGATTCTTGTATTCCTTTGGATGCTGAATCTTTAAGAGTATTTTAATAATGGCAAAAAATGAACATGACGTATCACCAGCAAAAATATATTAATCAATTTAAGGGTAATAAAAAATCATTAAATTCATGGAGAGTACTGGTCTGGAAAACTGAAGGGCTGCACATTTTCCAGCTTTACTTCCCTTCTGGATGCTGGTAGTGAGTCACAAGAATATTTGACTGTTGCAGAGAAGTTACTGGGCTGGGTTTTAAAAATAATTGGTGAGTGCAGTCCCCTTGATCGCACACGAAAAAGAAAAATATCTTGAGGCCTGTTTTTGGTAAAACAAGTATAGCTGGACAGGTTTGGGTTTTTTTCTTTTGGTTGTTGGTTGAAATGAAAAAAAAAAAGGGAAAATGTATTAGTTCTTGTAGAACCTAAACAGAAATTATTCAGGGTGATGAGGGAAAGAGAAAGTTTTATGAAACAAAATCCATAATTTTATTTTGGTTTAGCCTAAAACTTTTTCCATTAACTCAAAAGAAATTTCCTTTTTCAGTCTGTTTTTCCTATTAAGGTCAGCTTCTAAATGAGAAATGACACTTCAAAATGCTTTTAATGCTGCCCCTCTCCCTCAAAAGTTAAAAGGAAATATTTTCCCATTTTCAAATGTTTCCCACCCATTTCTTTCAACTGATGGTATTTATTGAATCCGCTTTCAGTTTCTCAACAATTTTGGCTTTGGCACAGTTCGGTTTTGCACTGACTTCTCCAAACTATTTAAAAAAAGTACCCAACTTTGATCATGTGTCCCCTCGTAAGGAATAGGTGTGTCTGTCTGGCAACAGCTAAAACAGAACATGAGAGATGTGTTACAGCAAGTAGTTAAAAGAAATTCTGAAGGAATTAGGATGGTCAGGAGGGAAGGGGGATGTTGAGCTCAGGCTTAGTCTCAAATTTTATGTCCCTGAAATTATCTGGAGATGTGATCTTGACAGAGTATATCACAGTTAGTAATACCTTCTGTGATACATATGGTGGAGAGGCTTGTATTGTTACGAATATTGAACTGTTCTTTTTTCTTCGTGTCTGTTGGCTACTGATAGTATATAGAGAGTCTTGAAGTCTTTTTCCCTGTACTAGAGCCCTGTAGGCTTTAAAGGTCTTTAAAGTAAGATTTTTCAGAGTGACTTGCAAAGCTAGGTACAATCTGTGACACCTCCAGAGGTTTAGTGTCTGCCTTCTGAAAATCCGCATCTCCGCACGTTTTAATTCTTGGATTCAGCCCTCAGCAGTGTTAATCAGAACATCTTGCAATAAAAAAAATATGAATGAACATTTAATATAATAAAAATCCTCAGCATAATAGAAAGCCTTGGAGAAGTAAGCAAGAGGAAAACTAAATAGCTGTTATTATGCTAACCATTGTTAATATTGTGGTTTTTCGCAACATCGTGTTGTATTTCAAATGGTGACTTAACGCAGAAGTAGTATCACTGTGGGTTTTGATTCATTACTTCTGAAGATTCTTTCTTGTAGAGCAAGAATAAGATTGGCCATATTAATGCATCAAGAAAATTGTTATTTAATTTAGGCCCACAGAGTGCTTTTCATAAACAGGCCCAGCACTGAGGATTATAGTTTTAACATTAAAGTACCATGATAGGTTAATCGTACCTGAAAATCCCGATATGAGACAGCGTTTTGATGAATGAATTCTTTATGTAGGCAGATGGGGGCAATCACCTCTCTGTACATTTGAAGGGGTATTGATCTTTCAGTTGTGTTAAGGATGCAGTGTTCTTAATTGGGCAGTTTGTTTCTTTGTTTTGTCTTGTTTTGTCTGTTTGATATTTTAGCAAGAAAGGTTCCCATTTATTGAAGATTCTGTAGCACTAATGAGATTGTCATTTAACCTAATTCTGTTTGTTTCACTGATAGAAATGTAATACTGCCATATTGATTTTACTTATAATAAAATGCTGCTTATAATATCTGTGGCAGCTGCAAGAATGGGCACTCATTTTCAGTCTAAGAAAAAAATACTGACAAACTTACCATTTTTCAGATCCGAAGTGGTAGAACAAAAATGTAGGAAGGAGGAGAGAGTTTCTTTATTTTGAGGGTGAATGACTCTGAAGAAAAAGGAGTGGGATTGAAATGGGGGGTGGGGGGGATAGGGGAAGTGTGTTTGATATCCGAGTGTTTCGTGACATTTCTTTCTCAAAGTTTCCTTACTGTAGATGAAGCCCAGCGGGAGGATAGCAAACTCCAGGTCTCTAGACTCTAAAAACTCAGCAAAGGTGATAGCTGACTGACTATTCTTTGATGACAGCTGCCTCTATAGCCTCCTTGGCAGTCCCTCCTTGGAAGTCTTCCACTGGAGGCTGCGAGCTCTCTCCGATGAACAACCAGATAGCTTTCATGTTTTGTGAACTGCGAAAGTTGAACTTTCTTCAAGTGTATCTAAGAATACAGTCTGTGTCCCGGCAAATTATTTCAAATGCTCTGTCCCTGCTAGCCATCAGATACATTTTGATTAAATCAAGCTGAGTTTATTTGCCCTATGGAATAACTTGGTCTCTGGCATATAAGATAATGTTAATGAATATGGAACTGCTCTTAAAATAATATCCAGGACCAGTATCCTCTGTACGATGTAGTTAGGCTTAATATTACTTGACATTAGAGAAAAATGTGTTACAGATAAGGGATGTCACCTGAAGTGCCTGTAAAAGGGAAGGAAATGGGACTCTCCCAAGAAAATAAGTTACACTGATATAAGAACAGCCGAATAGAAAGTTTGCTGCAATACAGTGTGTTCAGAGAGAGTTGTTATTGGCATGTTATCCAAGAAGAGTGTGTGCTTTCCACTGTGAGAGCCCCTCTTCTCCTGCAGGGCCTTACTGTTTTCTCAACTATTGACACATGTTCTTCTCCGGCAGCCAGGGTGAAAATTGTGATATAGTCCAGGCAGTACTTGAATTTCCATACAAAGGTCTTTCAGCTTGAATTACTCATACAGGACATACAAGCCGGAACCGTGTTGGCTTTCTCTGCTCCATTTGCAGCTGTTTGTCCCAGGGAACAGACTACATCAGCCAAGACTGATCTTTCTTCCTAAGTGCAGGAGGAGAAATACTTCTCTTGTCAAGTCCAAGCAGATGTCTTCTGGAGAGAGAGAGAGAGGGAAAGGTCATTATAGATGCATATTGTGCCTGAAGTAAAGCGTGGGACAGAATTTTGTCCTCAATTAATATAAGGAAATTAAATGAGTTAATAAATAGAAACAAATCATATTGTAAATTAACTTGAATTTGACCAACTTTCACAGCAGCCAATACTTGAAAATATGTCAAATGACAGTGGCAAAGTCTTCTAATCACTTCATGATGGTGAAGCAGCTACTGCTGTCCTGCTGTCATGTATGGTTTGCATATCTAATGCTTTGCCAAATCTGACTGACTCCTGTTGGACTCAGGTGCTTCTTGGTTTCATCCAGGGCCCCAAAAGCACCAGGAGGCTCTCCAGCCCCTTCTGCTGATCCCCTAAGAGCTGGGCTACCTGTGCTTGAGGCCAGCTCTGACAGAGTTGGTATACACACGCAGCCATATATCTTGCTGAGGTGGACCTTGCCTTGCTGACTTGATATCGTGGCTTGACCCAAACAAGGTGATCACTGCTGACCAGCTCTGGGTGCTGTGGGACGGTGCCCCGGCTGGTGAGGGCACTGCTCCTCTCCCTTCCCTGCCTGAGCTGCTGGCCCTCACTGTGCCCTGGCTTTTTAACTGTAGGTTAGGTAGCTTGCTGAAAGCTCTGGGACCACCATTGAGGCATGTTTTTGCTTGGGGAAGTTGAAGCTTCTTTTAACCTAAATCTTTTAATAACACTGTCAAGGCAAGGGCTTTAGAAACAGTATTTTTCTTTAGGCAATCTCAGTTTTTGTAAGTGTGTGTGCAAGCACATGTACATTAGGGTCTATTACCAAGAAAAGGAATGCTATACAGTGTTATATAAGTATGCGAATTACTCCAGTCCTCATGAAAGGACTGAACAGGATCAGATAGTTAAGGTGGCTAACGTAGTGACCAGGACATGGGAATTGAAGCCACCAGGGAAAGTAAATGGTTAGAAAGTGCTCACGAAATCTGGATGTTTTCAAGTTTGCCTAGGCCTGACTAAAATAATCCTTGGACTGAAACAATCACAGAAACATTAGTAGTAATCTTTGTGAAAGGTAAAGGAAGTTCTGAATTGCTAAAAATGGATAAGCATTGGGACTACCTATAAAAAAAGGAAAAGAGAAGGAGTCTAGTAATCATAAGTGACCAGCTTTATTTCAAATCCTAGCAAAATTAAGAAAATTATAATTTTAGGTACCTGGAAGACAATAAGGAGAAATATATAACAGTCAAGGTAGATTTTTCTCAACCAGTAATAGCTAATCAATTTTCTTCTAGAAGATGAGAAAAAGAGATGGCATTTAATGATTTTTTTTAAATTGTATCACAGCTTATAGGAAAGCTAGGAAAATAGAGACAAGCTGGTACTTCAGTAAAAGTAAATGTGACAAAAATAGTCCTCAGCCCTCTCATTTCATCCTTGTGCTGGTAGGCCTAGACCAACTAAACCACAACCTCCAGTACTCCTTTACTTTCTCCAGGGAAAGAAAAAATCATCTTTATCTATCAGCAATTAGGATTACTGGGCATCATTGTGCCTTTCAGTGTTCAAGGACCAATTCCTTGTACACTATCAGCTGATCTAAACTGAAATTGTGGTTAAACTGTCAAAAGACATAGTGACATTTTTCCTTTTGCCATCTTATCCTCCTTTCTTCTCTCTTTATCCATCCTCTCAGGTAATTAAAAAGGTTCAATTTAACCTGGATCATCAGTTTCCTGATTAGGCTGACTGGTTGCAAAAATGCTTGTGTCAGCATGATGGTAAAGAGTGGTGGTAAAGATAGAGCATTGTCTTATGTCACAGCTTATGTGAAACTGTTGCCGTAGCATAACAGGTTTCCTGCCTGACATGTCAGCTAAGCACAACTAAATGATCCAATGCTACAAGCAACTTCCTTATTGTCACCTATCTCCCTTCCCCGCTCCCCATATCAGATATGATTAGTTTAAGCTTTCCATGCCTCGTACATTTTTGCTGTTCTACGTTTAACCACAATATCCTGTTTCTGCAGGTGCACATCCTTCTTTGCAGCCACGGTCGTGTCGATCCTGGGGAATATTTTCCAGAAGCTTGTGGATGCGCTCACTGTAAGTTTTCTCCCATGTGTACAATAATTGCTTAGAGCTCAGCACTGTTGCATGCATTTCTTTTCCATCTCTATACAGGTTCTTTCCAGGACATTAGGATTTAAATTTTCTTCCTGTCATAATGACTGGTGCCTACTCTGTTAAAATACTTCTTTCTGAGCAATTCCTCAGCTCAGTACTTTTATCAGAACAACATACCCTGTATATGCTAAAGAGAATCACGAACAGGTGAAATCAAGAGCAATGAACTATGAAGTAATAGAGCAAGTTGACACTTTGCAAAGAATTCCTTTCATATGTTAAAATTTTGATGTTTTCAGCTCTTCCTCGTTTTGCCATGTCTAGAAGGTGATATTAAAAGTTGAAAAGCTGAGTCATTAAGCCAAGTCCTTTTGTTTCAGTGTTCTAAAAATCAATGGGTTGATGAACCTTCCAGGCATGCATTCAGCCTTTTGGTATGCAGAAAATTGTAATTTTTTTTTATACTGAATCTTTCATTCGAATATATGACAATCAATTTCGGCTGTTGATTTTGTGGGGTTTTTTTAAACTTGTTTGAGAAACATTTACTGTGGTGCTTGGTTTTTGCCCCAGTCCTGCCAAAATAACACTGTCAGAACCAATTGTGCTTTCCAGCTACTTAGAGAAATCACTCCCTTCTGGAAGGGATAAAAAAGTTTTGAAACAAACTTCATATACCTAACTTCCAGCTAAAACAGGCATGGCAGGCAGAAGGCCAGGAGAAATGTAGAAAAACTTACAGAACAGAGAGCTTTTATGTAAGGTAACAATACAGGTCAAGAAGACCCATAAAGCAAAAGGGAAATGTTGTGGTTTAGCCAGAAGGAATAAGGGATTAAAGATACCTGATGGCCAGTGGACAAGGCAAAACTCTCCAGAGAGAAATAATTTCTGTTGCAGGCTTTTTACAGTGCTTATGCCAATGTGGACTTAATACTGCTTTGGGCATTTATTGGAAAGAATAAGAAATACTGTGGGAATGTAATTCTGAGTACCAGAATCCATGGCTGAGACTTACAGACAATACTCAGCCATGAGATTTTTCTTCACTGTACATTTTAAGATTGCAAATGTAAAACAAGTTATTTAACTTTTATATGAGGGAAATACTATATTTTGAATTCATATTTTTAGAAAAAATTTTATTGAAAGCACTAGCAAAAGAAGTAACTTAGTGTCTGTGTCAGTCTCAGGAAGCAGTTTATTATTGTCCCCATATAGAGTGTGATTAAATCATACCTTCATAATTTAATCCACTGTATTCAAATGAAGTATTTTCTTCCAGGCTGAGAGAAGCTTCCATCTCATAGTTGTATATACATTTGTAAACCAAAGATATTGTGTATAGAACAGACAACTGTCTATGAAGCTATGAGCTTAAATACAAATGAACAAGAAAGCCACACCAGAGAAATGTTTATAGCCTAATGGAAAGAGCACAGGCAACAAGATGGAGAAACTTCAATTACTAGTGCAGGATATGGCTTACTAGGGATAAGAGTAAAGTAACAGAATCTCAGTGATGACTGATGAACAACTGTTATTAGGGTGTCTCCTGCTATAATTATATGAACAAAAGCAGATTTGGCATTGCAAGAGCTGGGCAGGGAGCAACATTTTACACTACTGGTAGGAAAACCCTAAAAGAAAGGAGAACTAAGAGTCAAATGGAAAACTTTGGGTTGAAGTTGCTTTCTTGAGGATAACAAAAATGTTCTATTGTAATAACAGTCAGGTTTTTTGAGAAAGCATATTTGATTTTGGCTAAAATCATAAGCAGCGTCACTGTAATCTCAGTATCGAGATAGGAGTGCTAGCAGGGATTGTCACCACAGGAGGTGTAAGTTTGTGTTTCAGAAGTGTAGTACAAATATTCCTAAATTGATAAGATCTAGTTATTCCTAGACATGATAGCTGACCAACTATTTCACCAAATAATCCCTGAATCAATTTGAAGAAATGTTAGTTTATAATTGGCCTCATAAATAGTAAGTATAGGATAGGAGAGTTAGTCATTGCAGGTAATGTTTGATCAAGTAATTCAATTTAATAAAAGCATAAACAAATAAATATCCGTGACATAGGCTCCTGTTTCAAACAGGAAAAAAAAGTCTAGCCAATGTCAGATTTTGCAGAAAGATTGGAAGTTTCTTACTAATCATTGTAAGAAGAATGCAATTTTCTTTAGGCTTCTATAGTATAACTAACACCATCTCCACTTTTACAGTAGCATTACTTTTACAGTTCAGTAGGCCCGAGTAAAAGTTACAGCGCAATGGATATTTCAAGGGACAGATCTAACATTGATGATTTAGTTCAAATAACACTTTAAACATAACTGTGTATTTTTCTTCTCTTTTACTCCCAAATCTGCAAGTTTATGGAGTTCATTGGTACTGATCCTGACCACCTTTATGGAAATGATTAACCCAAGTGTGTGCTGGACATCTTGCAGCATTCATTTTCATCACCTTGTAAAAGAGATGCATCGGGGCATCTTGGATTACTGTGTTACTGGTTTCTGGGGGAGATTATGCAGTATCTTCTTGTCCCGTGATTTAGGAATTCTTTGGAGGGTAGATATTTTGGTTTGGCCAGTATAACCGATTTCTTAATCACTGATGATACTGAATTGTAGTTCTCAGGGATTTATTTTGGTAATGTTATTATAGAGGTTTAATTTGCTTCAATCTCTGTCTCTTTTTCAAAAAGAGAAATAGTATTTTCATTCCTGAAAACCAGTTTCCATGCAATGGAAGTATATTTTATTTCACATCATAGTAACTTTGCTGTGTCTCTGAGCGGTGTGTTCAGTTTGTAAACAGAAGTTGGACAGAAAAGCAGAGGTGCAGTAAGAAAGAAGAAAATACCAGGACACACATTTAGCACACATTATTTGATTGCAGCCCATTTTAGTATCTAGTTAATTCAGCTTATAGTTTACGTTTAGAAACAAGTGCCTCCCTAGGTGGGGCTAGCAGGTTGGTAAGACAGAGACCAGTAAAGGAGTGGTAAGATTGTGTCATGTAAGCAGGCAAATCAGAAAAGAAGAGGCACAATATAAGGGTCAATGTAGTGTCTTGACCAGCTTATTTTAATGATTCCTAAAGAGCCATCTTCCCTGGGGCTTGTCTTGTTCTTGGTCACGCCTAAAAACCCGACCTCTCTTGGAGCACGCTTATCACTTCAGAAACCCCGGGGGATGTCACAATTGCTCTAGTGCCATTAGCCGTTTCTCTCAAAGCCACTGACCAGGTCCTCCAGAAATTAATTCCTACAGTAGCATTACTCAAAGTGAAACTAAGTTGTAAAACATTTCCCGGAGGCTCAGAAATAGGTATTATGTGTCTGGATCATGTTCTTTTAAAGGTATGTATTTCTTTTAAAACAGAGAGGCAGGCCATAATTTTTAACCTTATTTAAAAGTGGTTTGATACACTAAAAAAAAATAATAAAATTAACATTACATTGATATATTTGCCCATAACTGATGAGGTTGAGAGCATATATTCCAAAATGGTTCTCATACGACATGTTAACTACGATAGACACTAAGCTGTACCCTCTTACACCTTGGGTGCCTGTAAAGGAGTGTCTGTGCCTGGAGCTTCTAGCAGTAAGGTCTAAAAAGAGATGATAAAGGGTTTTTTTGTGTATTTTTCTGTCCTGCCCTTACCCCGATACAAGCCCAAAGGAGCCTTGCTGGCCTGTAGCAGGGCTGCTGAGCGCTCGCTCCAGTGTACCCTGAGTTTTGTTTACTCTTTAAAAATATTATACCAGCTAGAGGCATCCTGTCAGCACAACCAATGGTTTAAAATTGCCTCCTGCCAACTGAGTTATTTCCCTTCTTAAATTGCTATACCAGGCAAAGCCATCAGGTCAGGCCCTGACCCCCTTCCCCAGGGCTCCCCCACCCTGCCCAGGGCCCAGGACCCTGTGTCAGCCCCCCGGGGCCATCAGCCCCTGCCCCAGCAACACCACAGCATGGCTGGTCTCTAGCTCCCACAGCCCTGTCCAGCCATGGGCCTGGGTCTGTCCCCAGGGAGGTGCCCAATGACTGGGGCTGGGGCTGGGGCTGCTGCCAGTGCCCCCGGGCCTGCCCTGCTCCCTGGTAGTGGGGTGTCAGGCAGGGCCTTGCAGACAGGGCCAGGCTGGGGAAATACACCTCAGGCTGCGAAGGAGCAGTGGGATTTTCTTCAGTCTGGCCTGTTTTGAGCTCAGGGAGGATTTTCTTTTCCTCAGGAAGGCTAAACCCAGTGAAACCTTGGGGATTTTTTTTTTAATCTGTCGTGTGTTTTGACGTATTTCTAGTCTTTTGTCACTGTACTCACAAAGGAAGAATTGTGTTGAAAAAATTAGAAATAAAAGTTAGCAGTCGAGTATTCAGATGGCCGTCATTTGCAGCCTGCGTTTGGATGTAGATGACAGGCCGAAAGTTTGGCTTTCTGGCGAAAAAAGAGCAGGTTTTTTTCTGATGAAGCCTGCGATGGTATGCAAGCCATGGCTGAAAATCATCCCCCAGAAGGGTCACTTCAGATCAGGCTCTGAATTTTACGGCTTTCTGTAGTGCTGCTTTAGGGTACATAACCCACATTGGACACCAGCCTTGGTGTTAGCCTGGAAGAGGATTTAGATTCTTCCAGTTCCCTCTTGCTGATTTTAAACTTTTACTACTGAGGTGTAATTTGTTTGTGCCAGGGAGTGCTTCTGCCCTAAACTCAATGTTGCAGATAAAGGATAGGGACTTGCTAATCTTCACTAGAGTCGTTTATTTAAAAAGCAAACCCCTGAAAAGAAATGATGTCATGACTGCCATTTGCTCTCAGCTGCTATTCGCTTACTTATTTTCAGTGTGGAAAAAGCATCTAACCATCTTCCTAATGAATGTAACTCATTCTTTCCGTTCTGCAGGAGCTCTTCATTAGAGAGGACCTGCTGCAAATAGAGAAAGGCATCTGACAGACTTTCTACGTACGTGGGCAAATTCTTTCGTTACCTTCTAGGTGCTTTTTTTAGGTTTGGAGGAGGTTTTTTTAACAATTCCTTAGTTGCTTGAATGGTGTCTCCCTGCTGCTTCCTCAGTTTCTCACAAGTAGATCAACACATAATTACCTCAGTGTTAGATCAGTCCAACCACTTGTTAACATGACTGGATATTAAAAGTTCATATAGTACATTAATGTAATTAAGTTTTAAAAATAGTTACAGTCCAGAAGTACATGGAAACACTGCATCAATCAAAACTAGTGAAAGTAGCCATAAATATAAATGGACCAGTGCTTGAGATGACCTAATGTTATATATGTATGTGCTTTCCAGTGTTGACTTCAAATAATTTTAGCAATTTTGAAAGATGATAATTTAAGTTTTAAGTTACTGTGACAGATGAATAATTATCATATTCTTCTGAGGTGAAGTTAACATAGAGAATGGGTTTATTTTTTTTTACTGAAAAATATTTATCTGTAAAGATAAAAAGTTTAAGAAGCAGATCTTAAGTCTCTGAAAATCTATTTACATAATAACTGTTCTTGCTTTGGATTGATTGAAAAGGAGTAAATTTTGAGGAAAAATTGCAGAATATGTTCTCTTATAAGGTGAGAACTTTAAGGGCAAATCTTCACTTGTGATGGTGCATAAGGTTTTTCTCATCTTGTGAAACCAAACATTTGTAAAATGACTAACAAAACCAGGGATAACAGGTTGGCATTATATTAAATTTTCAGATCCCTAGTTTTGAAAAAGTTATGCGATAGCCTATTTTCTGTTTTTATCTGCAGCCATGCAGAAATAGCTCTTTCCAGTAACAGTCTCTTCTTTATGGACATCTATGGTAAATTTGCATTTTCATTCAGCATGGAATTAACATTACAACAACTTGATTTTGCAGACTTTTTCTCTTGGGTGTTGCCACAGGAGTGTACTTACCCACTTTCATTTATTGCTCCATGCAGAAGTCCTGTACGGACTCTGTATACTCCAATTTTCTTTCAGATACAGAAATGCATTCTTATACACAGATTTCAAAGTGGAGGAAAGAAATGATAGCTGGTGAATGTGAAGAATAGGACTTGACTACAGCTAATACAGTATCACACCTAAACACCTCTGTGGTGATGTGATAGTTAGAAAAGAGTTTATATGGTTACAGATGTCCAAAATCAAGACATTCTTCAGATTTGTGATAGAGGATGCTTAGGCATCCAGAGTCCACTTTAATTACAGATGATGCTCTGTAGCCCTGGTCACATATCAGATTCTCCTGGCAGGTTAAAGGTCTGATCGAGGTCTCTGGTAAGACTCCTGGGCCATTGATCATTCAGCTAATGATACTGTGAGATGAGGAAACCATCCAAATAGCTTTGCATTGTATAAGAAAAAATACATGGTGTTTTTGACATGCAGCGCTTAAAATAATGCTTTGGCTCTGAAGGAAAAGGGTTTGTGAAGAACATTGGCAAAGTGATTGTTTTGCTGAGGTGGAAGCTAATTTCAGGGTTGTGCAGAATGTATGGACTGGTCCACAAGAATACTTTTACCAACAACAAAAAATAATATAAGAATGTGAATTTCTCCTAGGACCTTTTAATATTGCAAAGGTCACCTTTAATAAAAACAAAACAACAACAAAAACTCAAACCAAACCAAAACCACAAAAAACCCCTAAAAACAGGGGGAAAGCTTGAGCTGTGACCTGTGCAGAACTTTTCTTGTCCTTCTTGATTCACTGGTTGAAACTCTGCAGACTGGAAAGAAGGTAACTGTGTTCACAAACAGCTTATCCTGGAAATGTAAAGACACAGATTATATTGATTGGTAAGGTGCTTCCCCCTAACTCTCCACTCTTCTCCACCCTCCATCTCCCATTGCAGTGTTGACAGGACTTAACACAGTAAAGTGCCTGAACTCTCAATTCACACGGTAGCCACAGCAGTAATGCCAGCTGTTTGGCAGAAGTTTGAAACTCGAAGGAAGTCACAGAGCAAGAAAGTGAAACACCTAAACAGTGTAAAAGAGATCTGAACATTTTAGTCATTTCACAAGTGGCTGGTTCTACAACAGGATGTTATATGCAATTAAATGAGTATAATAATTGCCTCCACTGAAGTTAATGGAATGATGTGAGTATAAACACAATGCAGGAACACAATCCAGTCGAGCAGTCAGCCTCATAGAGGGAATGATGTCATCTCCAAAGAGGATATCAGATGCTTCTCTAACTTACAGTGGGAACCTTGTTCTTGTAGTGCTTGCTGCAGTTCTGAAAAATGCCTGTAGCCTACATTGGTTCAGCGCTGCTCCCAGTGGGCTGTTATTACTGTGTGCTGCCTATTATAAATGAGGTTTCCCTCCTGAGGATGAGCTCTGTCCTCACTGAAGTGGAACAGAGGCTGGAGCCAGGACTGGGCAAGAGACAAGTGCAAAGCTGTAGCTCAGTAATGATGACCATGTCATTAGGGAAGTGCAGCATAGTCAATGTATGAAGAGACCTTTTCAAAGCAGCCATGCTACTTTCTTACTATTACCAAAAGTAGAACAAACAACATGGATGCTCCACTAAGTTATTTACATTAGTGTGCTTCAAAGCAGATAGAGCGCTTTATATCCCATTATGAAAGGCATGCAAGTTACAGTGACATGGGTCCTCATTATGAACAACTTAAACTACACCATCTGCATTTAACAAACCTCCATATGTACTGGTATGATCTAGCTACAAGCTGACTGCCTGTATTTGTTAGTAACACGTGCAAAATAGATACCAACATGCAGAATCTAAAGATACTTTGGCAGGCTTTGTGGGAGGAACTGGAAGGCAGTGTCCCTTCTGCCTTCAGTGACCAAACAGAAAACTAGGGGCAGCAATGATCCCAGGACAGAATTGTTGCCTACTATCGATACATGCATTTGCCAAATTCAGCATATTGATCATCCAGTTTTAGCCAATGCTTTTTTTTTTTTTTTTTTTTGGCAGAAAACTTCATGTCTTCTTCCCCTAGGCAATCTGGGCAGACAGTATGTGATTTTAGATGTCCATATTCAAAGCCCAATCCTTTTGCCCTGCAAATTTCAGCATTAGGGATCTGTGGGCTTCGGTTTAATGAAGAATAAGAAAATTAATCCTTCTTTGAAAAGAAAGGTTCATTAAGCCAAACAGCCCTGGTTACCCAGGACACAAACCAACATCCAAATGTTTGACTCATAATGGGGTTGTTCTATGCTCTAAAATAAGAGCAATTGTTTTACTGTTTCTTCAAAGAGCATTAAGCACAGTCTGTAACTGAGAAGGGATTTAGCAGGGGAGTGCTTATTTTTCATCTGGTATTAGCAGTTAGTTCCGCTGGAGAAAACTCTAGGACCTGAGCGGCACTTAGCTGTTTCTTCTGAATTCTGAGTACTTGAAATACTTGCGATTTCTAGGTGGTGTGTGGAACTTCTTGGCTGAAAAAGGTGAAATTGGTGAAAAATTCTGGGTGAACCAAGGTAAAATGTTCCATATGCTTGCATGTGTGCTATGTGTGTGCCTTTGGTTGTTCCAGGTGACTTGTACTGCAACTGTTCTGACTCCAACTGTCTTCATAGCTCTGGAAGAGCAACACAGGACTAACAGTCTCCTAGATCTAGCCCTCTCATGGTTGTACCCTCACCCACTCTTTCCCTTCCCCACCCAGCAAGTATTTGACCTGAAGCAGAGTGGATTGCTGGTGAACTCTGGGGATGACAGACGTCTTGCTTTAGGAGGGTTTTGTGAAACATCTTTCTACAAGAGATGGCAGCAGCTGAGGTAGCTATCCTACAGGATGCAGTTCGTCTTCAGGCTGGAATGCATATCATTATGAGATAAAAACAAAACACTGAATTAGGAAAAAAAAAATCCAAGCTAAGTCTTTATAAAAAAAGTAAATGGAGAACACAGCGTGATTGAAAAGTGACAGGGGATCATGAATGTCTGTTTTCACAGAAATCTGGATGTGAGGGATTGGGCTGACTGTAATAGATTCCCCCCACCCCTGTTTCCCCCCCTTTCCATTCTGCTGCCTCTGATATGGAGATTTACACTGACCTCTGGGCTTTTACATCTTGCAATTTGCCAGCTCTTTGATAGAAAGCACATTCTCACTGGCCACTTAATTCCTTTCTGATCAGTATTACGTGACACCAGCAATCAGAGGGCCTTTGATTCACCAGGACAAAAGAGAGAATGGAAATGTATTTTTTTCACCCTAACACAGCATTGCCATAGTCCCATGAGCTGGCTGTAATCCTGATTTCATTTTTTCTTTCCTGTTCTTTAGTGATGTTAGAAACCCAGCTTTACAGCTAAACAAGAACAAGATAAGACAAGTTCTTTTACCATTTGAATACCAAGGGAATAAATCTTTTTATCTCTCCCTAACTCCAGGTGCAGGAAGTAAAAAACCTTTTCAGTATTAACACTGAATAGGACTGGTCCATTCTGCTTTGCCTGAAGCATTAGTTTCATTTCTAAAGGACATGTATTTAACCACATAAACCAGTAAGAAGCGTAAGGAGAAAATGTGTCTATTTTCAAAAAGATGACACTTAAAAGAAGAGACAGGAAACACATTGACCATTAGATGCTGACGTCTCTAAGGGCCTCCTTTATCAGACTAGGTCCTGGGGAACTGCGAGGGTGAGAGATAGAAGTCTCCACATTCTGTGCCTTGCAGAGGAATTTAATTGAAGACCCAGAGATGTATCAGACACAGGCAGTGAAACCACCCTCGATTAAAGTTGTGACTGGAGGATTCTGGAGAAACTCCATTAAATATTAGTTCATGAATCTGGGGCCAATTTTGTCTTTATCAGTAAAACTACTTTAATACTGAATATGTAAATAATAAGGGTTAAAATAAAAAAAAAAGGAAATAGAATGTAGAAGTAAGGAGAAATGTTGTCTTTCAGTTTCCTGTGTTATACCTAGTTTCTGCTAGGTGCTCTTGAAGCATCAAAGACCTGCTCTTCATTGTGTATGTATATAATATATATACTCCTTTTCTGAGGATATCCCCTCATGCAGAGTTGATGTTAATCAGTTTTTGGAGTATTGCTTGCACCTTGTTTACCAAACAATGGTGTAATATTAAAACAGAAAAGCCATCTCTTTTTCTTATTCAAAATAACACTGTAGATTGATTCATTTGGTTTTATATATGTGACACATTAAAGCATGTTTAAATTTGAAATAAGGCAACTTAAATATCTTGGGGTGGAGAGCTGAAATAACTGGGAAAATATGCAGCCAGCATTAACATGAGAAGATTTCTCAAGCAGAAGAATCTTCAGTCATTTTGAAGCTACTAATTTGGGGAAATTTTAGGCAGATTTGGAACACTATCAAATAGATAAACTGTATGCACATTATGCTATTTAATCATATTCAAAATCTTTCTCAGGTTGTTTGATCAAAGCTGTTGTCTGCTTTGTAATTATTGAAGTGAAGGATTCTATCTGATTTTTACAGGAGAGATTAAGCACAATGCATAGGCAGAAAGGAATTGATTAAAAGCACAAGATTTTTAATCTGATAAAAGGTATTTTGTCAAAAAATTCTACCTCAGGAAACTTTTTAGAACATTTTAGATTTGCATAGAACAAAAAACAAATTTCTAACCTCATAATCTTAAGTGTATCTACCAGGAACATGTATTTTTTATTTAAATTTCTGTTTTTGTGAATTAACTTATGCAACTAACCACAGTGGTCTCTGTGTGTGTTACTTGTATAAATCATCAGATGTACAAAAAGTCTTGTCTAGCTGCAGACATGGTGCTTCAGGTGTTAAACTGCTGAAATGCTTAGCAAAGGTCTTTCTTCTTAAAGGAGCTACCGGGTCAGCTGTGACCCAGGCCAGAGACTTGGGAAATTAAGGAATCATTACTTCTATAAAAACTACACTTGCAACTCCAGTTGCAATTAGAGGTACTGGAGGGTCTTCCTGCATATAGAGAGAGTGATCTTGTCCAGCATGGAAGAAGAAATCCCTGGAGGTTTGGGGAAGCAGAAGGGAATAATATGGGAACAGTTGCTGAAACTTTTTAGTTATGAAGTGAGAAAAAAATTTTCAAGATCATAGCATCGGAAGTTATGTATAAAGAAGGATGTAATTAATTGAACGTTTAAAATGGTGTGAATTATTTGCTTAGCTCTTCTGTTTTATGTAAACATGCACCTTCCATACGTGTCTTGCACTCTCTGCTCTGCCCCCGTGGAATGTGGTGCATCTGTGCATGACTGCCTGAAGAGTGTGTGGTCTCACGCCATAAATATTGCCTTGCACTTCATTCTCAAGCTCATGTGTTGGATTGTCTGGGAGCAGAAAGGAAAGTTCCCCAAAATTGTGTGGAAGGTTCTCTTTGAGCTTCTGAACCGAGTTACCAGAGACATTATTCTTCTGCGTGATACCTAGGACTTGGCTTTAAAATTCTTGATATCCAGCTTTAATTGCAAGGAATGAGAATGTGCCATGTCCAACTAAAATGTGGTGAGCTTTCTGTCATTTTCTGACTTCTAAGACAGTGAGCCATCCAGTTTTGCATTTCTAGTCTTTTAACTGAAAAGAATGTGATCCCTGACCAGTTTTGGGTTGGTTTTTGGTTTTGGTTTTATATTCTCCAATAGAGAAGAATGAAAATAAACTGGCAGATGGTGTTTGTTTGTTGCTTTACTTCCCAAAGTGGCTGCTCATTTTGAATAACTCAGGGTTTTTATGCCCGGGTTGAGAAGCTCTGTTTTGGGTGTTCATCATGTGACTGCCAGCGGGGTTTCTGAAAATTTTGCATTGCAAGCATACTTTTCAAGTTTCCTTTCACCTCACTTAGTTGTTGTTCAGGAAGCTGAGTGAACATTCCCTGGCAGGAACATTTCCAGACACCCTGAGAAAATGGGAAGATTATCCAAGCCATATGTTACCCAAGCACGGACTCTGACATCGCCGTGCTTGTGAAGCTGCTTGACAACTCCTTGTTGCAAGAGGAGGCAGAGGAGAGATCGGCTGCCCGCTGGAATAAGCCTTCGAGTCTTGCAGTGACTTCAGGGTGAAGGATTACAGGGTCTGTGAGTGTAATCCACCTGCCTGAATTCCCACTGTGGAGGCAAATCAAATCTCCAGTTAATCCATGTGGAGTAATCTTTGTTGTAAAGCCACTGCCAGGTAGAAGGACTATAGGTAGGCTGAAGGGAAGTTAAATTCATTTTGAAGGTTACAATTGACTATTGTAAGGACTATTGTCCATAAATAGAAACCTGCCAACAATGTGGAGCTGTATTTTTTCATTCCCTTTCCGTGATAATAAACAGAGATAAAACCTATTTTAGCTCAGTTAATGGAATTCATTAATAAGTATTGAGTTTAGAAGGATTTTAGAAATATTTTCAATTGATGAATATAACAGTGTGAATATGTAGCACTGAGAGAAGAGCATATGTTCGAAGTTGCTAACAGAGGATTAAGAAGATATAAGAGTCAAAGCACTAAGAAAAGGTGAAGCAGTTTAAATCACCTGTCTGGATTTTATTCCTAGCAGACTGAGTGCTACATTAACACTCTGCATAGTGTTAGTGAGAGCAAAAACTGTTATTGGTTTTAAGATTGTGGTAGTTTATGAAAGGGATTCAATAATACAGCTCTGCATAATCAAGATCTAGTTGCAGTGACCCAGGAGACCACTTCCAGTTCTGTGCACCTATAGGTAATATTTAAAAGGCAGAGCCATAATGGAGATGAATGGATTTTTTCAGCTACCCAGAAAAAAAATAACTCTACTTTGTAAACTGAATGCCCTTGCTAATTCTGCTGAGATACGTGTAGAAGGTATCTGCTGACTGTGGGAGATCCTTAATCTGGCATTGAATCATCCATCACTGAATGCTGGATCTAATTAACTAAGTCAAGATGGTTTTCACAGTGTCCTCTAAGTAGGTAAGACCTGAACATCTTGGATTTGACATTCAGTCCTCAACCACTCCTCTGACCTTGACTATGAACTTCTGGACAATCAGATGAAGTTCTTTGTGTTTCCTATGTGAACAGTAGGGAAGAGAGATTGTTCTGGCATTTTTGAGACTGTTCATTTCTTATTAATGTCTTACAATTAGAAGAATCTTGAAGAAAAACTGAGAGCTTGAAGCACTCTGTGTGTGGCCAATGGGAGAAACGGCGATGGATATAGTTAAACGATTGCGAAAAGACATGTTAATCTGGATTTTGTGATGTACTTGAGTAAAATAATTGATTGTTCTACAGGTGAGGACCAGACACTTCGGGTGTGTTTAGATCATCAGTGTTCTTTCAACACAAAATATTTTAGTGTTTTTTTTTTTTAATATGATGTTATTGCTTTTCATCTTAGAGCCTACAGTCTGGTTATGAGGACAGATCAAAGTTAGAAATTTTCACTTCGCAGGAAACGAACAATTTCAGCATGGGATTTTATTCTGAGTTATAATTAAACCTCCTATTTTTCATAAAATAAAATATTTGAAAAGATATTTTTGGGTAACTTGAATTACTGTACTGAAAGCAAACATTTTGCCTTTTCATTTTGAGATATAAATCAAACGTTTCAATAGAGTTGAAAAACAAACTTATCTATAAAAAAAAAAAATTGAAATTAACAGCTGCCATAGGAAGTTGTGATTTTAACCAGATTAGCATTTTCTCAGAAATATATCCTGCTAGACAATATTTGACTGTTTTAGTTGGTATTAATTAGAATAAAACTGTTTTGATGAATGGTTGGGCATGGACAGAGAAAGGTTTTGATTTCACTCCAATGACTCAGATATCATGTAGCAAAGCAGTAGTTACAAAACCTGGGCTTCTGTGATGACCAAATTGCAGTCTTTATAAAACGAAAACAGCTAGTTATGTTTTCTACTTTTTGCTTTGTTTTTCTTCTTCCTCTATTTTATATGAAATCATATGATGAAAATATGAAACATTTTAGAACAGTTACTTGTAGCATACAGATACTGTGAAATAGATAAATCAAATATTAATTAGAAAAGATTAATTTATATCCTGTTAAATATCCTTTGATTCATGAGCAGTAGTTAATTTAATCATAGGCATAATTTATAAAAGGAATTGAGCCTGAAGCTGTTGTACCTAGTTCATTTAATAGCCAAATTTGTGTACTGTTCTTTCTGTGATCAGTTGCTGTATGATTTGAGAAGCCCACATGGCAGAAACAAAAATTGCCTCTTATGGAAGCGCATCCCTGCTGCCTTCCAGCTTGACACACAGCTCCTCTACACACCAGAGCATCCTCACTGAGAGGAGCTCCTGAAGAGACCCTTGTGTGCTCTGGGGGGTGTGGGGGTGGACCAGACCCTACATAGAAGCCTGATTTGGGGCACCATTCAGCATGTAGAAGCAAAGAACCACAGAGCCTGCCCTCCTTGAGACCTGCAGTGCAACCCAGCTGCAGTGCTTTGCTTGATGTGAGCCTAGGTGCAAAACCCCTTCTGTCCAGCTCAAACCTTCAGGCAATCCTCCCATGTGGGGGCCACCACGCTGAACCTCCCTCACAGAAAGTAAGTGGCTCCTAATACCATTGCTAGGTGAGAGGAATGAGGCTGGGAGAAGCAGAGGCCCTAATTCTTCTGAGAGCAGCGGGGGGTTTCCCCTGTGCAGCTTAGGAGTTACAGCCTCAGGTAGGGAAAGCCAGCGCAAAGAATCACTACTCGGCTTCTGGAAAGATAAGACTACTAAGATACCACGTGAGGGCCAAGAAAAGTTCAGCTGACAGAAATTGTTACTGCTAAGCTGGTGTCAAAGGAGCAGCAGCACTGATTTACACCAGCTGAGGCCAGGCGATAGGCCAGGGTGGGGGCAGAGGGATAGAAAGTACAAATGAGCTCTTGGAAGGCAAACCTTCATTTTCACCGATGTAGAACTATGTTTAATTTGCCAGTATGTATTGAGAGTAGTTATCAAGTTTATTTATAATGGTAAGGATAGAAATTCATCAGAGAGCTTTCCTTACACTCTCTGTTTTATATCCATATTATATGTGAAAAATAACTGGTAGAAGTGAAATAAGTTGCTTTATGCAGCATTGGAAGTTTTATGTTGGTATATTATAAAATAATAAACAGATAGGCCTACTATACTTGCCTAATATAATATGCTATCTATAAAATTTATAATTGATTAATTACCAAAAAGCTGCAAGTTTTTTAACATCTGTTAATTAGCCGAGAGGAAGAAAATAGCCTGATCTGCTAATACACTATGCATCTCTGTTGAAATTAGAAAACTGTGGTCTAACCTTTACTGAGAATCACCTAGCATTTTCATATTAGCCATTTTAGCTGGAGACACCATATCTACCACTGCAGTATGACTGACAGTGACTTCTGGACAGATTTCTCATGGTGGCATCCTTCAAGCTGAGCACTGTACGCTGCCCCAGACCTCAGATGCCTCCATCCTGCAGTCCCGGACTGTCTGTCATAAGTCCTTCAGAGCTATGACTATCTTGTGCCTTTTATGGGGTATTGCTGCAGGGTTGCTTAGTTTGAGAGGAATCGCTAGGCAAAGAACCCAGTGGCTGAAGCAATTTCGGCAAAACATTTGGGGTTTTATGCTGGGAGGAGGGAAATTACTTTTGAACACTGGAAATATCCACAGAAATGTGAGATCCTTTCTCAAGAATATTTTTTTCAGAGATATTTCTGATCAAAATGAGGGAAGCTGATTTGTTTTTCAGTGATGACACACAAGGTGACTATGACTACCCACCTAAATGTAGGACAGCTGGAACTGAGCTACACCTGCTCTAGCTGCAGGAGGGCAACTGAACTCAGGTTTTCTACATCTCATCTGAGTGACTTAACCTGTGCCCCTTGGAGGACAGGCCCAGCAGGAGTTACCATGCTGAAGAGTAAGCTGGGTTCAGAGGCACCACCCCAAATGCTCTGAGAGAAGCCTTTTAATAAGGGTGGATTCACTGAGCGCTGCTTAGCTCAATGTTGTGCAAGTAGCAGCTCCTTCAAGATCTGGGTTTTCCTGCATTGGTGGGGCCGTTGCTCCTGCAAGGGCTGTAAGTGATTTCTCATGTGTTTTCTTTCACTGAGGTTTATTTGCTATATTTAGCCTAGCTGTGGGGGAAATGGTAGAAAAATCTGTGCTCCAAATCACGTAGAGGAAAGATGATTTGAAGCTAGAAAATGTCCTCACCTTTCCCCTTTGGGGATTTTTGGTAGCAACAAAGTAACTGAATATCTCAAGTTCATCAGGAGTCTGCAAAATGTACCGAACTTGTCTCAGTGTGCTAGTGTAAAATAAGTAAATTCTGAAATGTCAAAAATATTCTTAGGACAAGAAAAATTATCCCTATGTAATAATTTCATCTGTTCAGGCTCTTCCACATTTTTTCCTTCTACCTAATTATATATACATATATATATGCAAACTTTTATAAAAGAAGGAGTATGGACTGAGGCTTTTGTGTAAAATATATTTTTATCTTTTTCTCTTGGAATAATCATCAATTGAGATTATGCAAATATCATAAGAAAATTGAGAAAGTTTCTAAGGTGATTAAGATGGCCTTAAAAGTAATACCAGGTAGTTCTGCCCTGAGAACAGCTCTGTTTCTTGGATATAGTTGGGTGTGGGGTTTTTGTTTTGTTTTCATTTTTTGATGTGTGTGTTTTTCTTGGTTGTTTGTTGTTTTGTGTTTTATTTGGTTGGTTGGGTTTTTTTAATAAATGGATGACAGAAAACTCTGCAATGTATTTTAGGAGTAAAATGCAATTGTATTAACCTGCTGAGTTTTGACATTCTAGTTTAAATAACCCCCTTTTCAACCTACTTTTTATGGCAACCTGGATTTTCTATTTTCAGTAAGAGGGGGAAAAATGCATCGTGTATTTGCAAGATGTGTCACCACACAACTTTTCAAAATTCTTTCGCAGCATGTCCTTATTGCTGTCTTTAAAGTGTGCTAAAACAAAAGCACTACGTGTTTGCAGCTGTTATACTAGCAACTGTGCTTCTTGCTTGCAAAACTTTGGGCATGCACAAAAAAAAAAAAAAGGTTAATAATATGCTCTCTTGTGCATAATGTGCGTATATAGAATGAGGGTGTTCTATTGCGCGTTCTCGTAGTAATGCCTGCCTTGTCGTGGATAGTGCTCAGTCAGAAGCTCTTTAGTATTAGAATATCTTTGGTGTTTGAGCAGTTTCTCTCTTTTCCAATGCTAATGCTATTCATCTCAGAAGATGAATGCTCTGTATCTATTATATTTTCCATGGGGTTTGTTCATCTAGGATTCCAATGTTTCTCAAATATTAATGAATTTATTTTCATACCATCCATTTTCCCCATATAGACAGAAAAAAAAAAAAAAGAGCGATCTAACAGGTAAGTTCAAATTACTGTATCACATTCTATGGCTGAGGAGAAAGGGCTTATTTATGTATTCAAAATACTTCCTTAGTAATTTTAGCTGTTATAATTACACTGGATTAGACAATGATAAAGCAAAAGTACTGTGTCCTCTTCAGGCACTTCTAGTTATGTGACATCAAGATACTTATACTGCATAGTCTGCTCCCTTATGTTCACCACAAAGGGCTCTGTTTGGAGAATAGTGATCATGCTGAATTTCTCTACATCCACATTAGCATTATGACTCTAATGCAAATTTTATATTAACACAGTTGCTTGTGATGTGATTTCCAGTGTTAAATCTCCACCTCTAACCACTGACATGTCTTCCCTATGGGCTAGATATTCTGTATCCTATTTAAACTTGCATGTTTCCAGCTGGACAGTTTCTGTTACTTGACCACTTTCTAATCCACATACTTTTTTTTCTGTCTAATCTTCGTGTTTTGCTGTAAGGCAAAATGCTGTCATAGATCACTTTATATGTCCCTCATTATGTTTACATGACTTCCAAAATAAAATCTTGAAATTTTCTTAGTCAAGTTATTTATACATTCTACCTAAATGGATAAACACTATGATACTGTGGCAACCGATGATGTTTGGCATCATTTGTATAAATTCCAGTAACAATTGGTGTTGGCATATTATTGATCATGCTTACTGAAAACCATGTTTTGTTGATGGGAAGTGATTTGTCTCTCCAAAGTATGCCCGTGCTCCCGTTGATTGGTGTAAGCATAGTGTGTTTAGGATAGCGATGCTCAGGAAATACAGGCTTTTGAAGAAACTGGAAAGTGAGGGATTTATTCTGCGTAGTCAGGCAGTCTGTGTGACTGCATGAAGTTTATATGGTGTTTTTTCCCAACAGGCTAGATCAAAGCTAGCTCAGAAATGTTTGCATTGTAACGGCTAGCTAGCTGGCTCTGTGCGTGTGTGTGCGTGTGGAGAGGAGCAGCCACAGAGGAATAGCCACTGCAGTCCAGAGAGTCTGAAGGAAAATGTGGGTGTTCCTTAAATTAGAATAATACCATGCTTTCAGGATAAAATGTGTTCAGCTCCGACGCTTCTTGTTCCTCCCTTGTGTTAGAGAGTGCTGGCACAACTCTCCATGGGACTGCTCTGAACTGAATTCAGGTTTTAAAAATAATAATCTTATCTCCATTGTTCAGACTATTTTTTCCTATATATTTCACACTGTGGTCCCAGCAATACTGTGTTGGTGTGAGAGGGGTTGGATTCTCAGACTGCACATGGAGGTGAGCAACCTGGCTTGGGAAATCCATGCAGCCAAGAACGTAGAAACTCCATGGGTTGCCCGGGCAAATTCTCTGTGTTCCCAGCTTATATTCTAAAGTAGATCCTTTGTAAACCTACTGATGTTGTCAAGCCTGAGGCACGTAGTATTTTGGAAGTGAAGTTGTTTAAACCAAGTACTTCAGCTAAGCCTAAGCAGTGCTTGGGCTGCATCAGTGACACTCTGGTTGGCTCTGGGTGTCTGATTTGGTGCAGGCAGGTGTGGCAGCTGCTCACCCAACAGCAACTTTCTCAAAGAGAACCAGAAGTTTGTACTATCCCAGCTTCTCCTTTTTTTGTGAGTATTTGCCTCCGAAGCCTGCAGTAGTAGGATTTTTGGGTTTGTTTTTTAATATTATTGCTCCAAAGGCCAGGTAAAGGGGCCAGTAAGGTGCATCTCCCCTACCACCAGCTATTAAGTGAACTCTGATTCCCTCCCCTTCTAAGCTACTTGTGCTACCTGCTATTAGAACTTGCCCTTTTAAAGAACTTATTCCCTACTGCTTGTCATTTTCACAGGAAGGTCATAGCTTTCAAATTAAACTAGTGCAAAAGTCTTTGCAACAAGAAATCTTACATTTCCCAGAACAAGTTCACACTTTCAGAGCAGAAGCCTATCTTTCCATTTGGGGTTATTATTTTAAGTGAAGATATATGATATTGAATCCCCATCATATTACTTTGTGCTTTTGCCTTGCTTGACACTGATTTTGCTTTTTTCTAGGCCAAGGAGACAAAATATTTTTAATTACTTTGAGCATATTTTGTTCCCCAAGCTTTTGATTTTTCTGATGAGCTTTGAGGTTCTTGTCTGAATCTTTACATTTTATTCCTAACTGTATGGATATTTGGGGATATTTGCTGGATTAATTTTACTCTAGCATAGCTATATGGAATAACTGCACAAATCTAGGCTTCTGTGCTCAACGGCATATGTCATTGTCAGAACTGCTTTGTACCAGTATCTGTTTTCAGTTTCACACTGTGGTAAGCATCTTTGGTGGAAAACACTTTATGTAGATGGATGGCAAGCTGCAAGCAAATTAGTAGTTGGTATCTGCTGGCTTCTTGAGAGTAAAATATGTTAGTGTAAAAATATTCTAAAGCTGTTCTTTCCGAAAGAACTTATGACTAGTGCTTTTTTCAGTTCTTTTTAGCTTGCGTATAATACAGTAAGCCTTACTACATCACTGCTCTGTTTCTTCTCCTTTGCAAATATCCTTTTTATTGTTAGCAGTCTGTTCAGATGCTGCACAATCCTCTTTGGATTGTGTTTAGTAGTATTAAATATCACAGCAGCATACTCTCTTGACTTTGTTAAAAAAGAAAACACATGTTCTAGGGGTTTTTTTTTCTGTTTATTTCTGTGACTATTCTGCTGCTTTAAGCATATCTCATACGGTTTTTGCCTGGCATCTGCCAAGAACCAAAGTAGGTATTTCAGATGTCAATTGGTTGGATACAAAGGTGGTGAGGTCTGAAGTAAACTCCAGTAAACAGGTGAGGAAGGAAACGGCCTCTTGACGATGTGTCTAACAATGCTGAGGAATGCTTTTTCCCAAAAGCAAATTCTGTGGGAGCACTGTGGTCAGGTGTCGAAAATATTTACCAGATTTACTCTCTTGTGGGGAGGGAACCCCTCCACATCTTAACTGTCCCTCTTGCTTACTCTTCTGATACAGTTTCCCTAACGTGACATACTCATTTATTGCAATAGTACTAATGAAAACCAGTCATGAGTCGGGTTGCAGAGGCACTTGGATTGTACAGATATAGTGTAAAATCTGTCCCAAAGGGTTTATTCATTAAGCAAGCCTTTTTATCTTTCTTGTCTTCTCTCTTAGCTTTTGGGGCCATTGTCTGACATTTTGTGAAACGTGCAGTTCTCTGAAGTTGTTTCCAGTCAGTCCTCTTTGAAATATTTATGATAGTTTCATCTGAAAACTCTATATGTAGAACAACTGAGCTTTAATATATATGTAACAGGATAACATCTCAGTATAATTTTAATAAGATAAGACCTCACTCAGAACACGGATTGAAATGGGGTCATGAATTGGCACAGCACTAATCCATTTGTAAAGCGAAAATGAGAAATGGTCTGTTTGTGACATTCTCATAACACAAGTGAAGATTGTTATCCTGCTCGGCTCGCGTTGGTGCGGGGGTCGGGGGGGGGGACAAGGACGTGTAATCTAGCAGCTGAATAAGGATGACCTTGATCTGCGAAAAGGCACTTTTGTTAACAAAAATTTGTAAGTGCTCGCAGTTTCCATTTTCGTGCTCTCTCATTCCTAATCCATCCCTCTAAATTGATCAATGCTTTGTGTCAGGCAGACTGTGAATCTGTCTGCAGTGCGTGTGTGTCTCATCCCCTCAGGTGAATCCTGCGGGGGACCTTTTCCCTCCAACGCCCCTCCCAGGCCACGTGAAATTAGGTGGATAATCTGTTTGCTTCTCTGGACAGTATTATCAGCTGTCCCAGTGTTCTTGTAACTTAGTGTTTGGGGTTTTTGTTGGTGGGGTTGTTGGGTTGGTTTTGGGGTTTTTTTTCCTCGTTATTAAACACTACTGATTTTTCTTACTGGCACATGAAGGTTGATGCTCAGTTGATTGCAGGGGGGGAAGCTGCTTAAAAATTAAATGACTATTGTATCACTGCTGAAATCAATAATACTATGTCAGCTTGCAGCACATGAAAGTCTACCTCATGGTTTAAAAAAAGTTAATGAGTAATCATTATTTCAAAATAATTCATTATCTGTTTCCAGTTAAATGTAGTTGTCTTATTAAAAAAAGGTTGTACTGCTCTGAACTGACTAATGTGATATAGAATGGAAACATTCCTTTCAATATTGTTTAAATAATGGTTGCTAAAACCATTTCTATCTGCACCTCATTCTCACTGTTAAAACATCTTCATTTTTGAATGAATACTGTCTGCACACACAAATTTACAGCAAAATATTCCTCAATTTTAGCAATTATTAAGACAAAGGAGTATATTTGTGACATTATTAAAGCATCATCAACCTACAAATTAGTTACCTTATCTGTTCTTTATCTGCATAATCCTCATACCCCCGTCACCATGTTTACAAATCCAAATGAATATTATGCAGCCCAGATCTAATTAATTTTGGATTAGCCTTCCAGACACATGTAGTTCTGATCAAAACAATCTGTATTCTCTCTTTTCTGATTAGGATGAAGTCTGACCCCTGGAGTATTCTGTTTGTCAGGGGATGTGCTGGAACATGAATATCAACAAGCAGGTTAATCCTTAGGCTGTCACTTTCTCCCATATACACAGCATCCTGTGTTTTGTTGCTAGAAACCTTGGGGATCTAGGTAATGTCAGAGAGCAAATCAGTATCGTGCGGGGCTCAGGTGAGATTGATATCTGACTAGACATTTAAGCAATCCAGCATGATGTATAATGAAAATAATCCGCCGAAATGACTTTTCGAAAAGATCTGGCATTCTATTGTGCTCTTCTTGAAGTGAAAGAGCCAACTTGAAGATATATTTGAAAGGAAAGCTGAGCTGCTATAAATTTAAAAATAGGTAATGAGAAATTTAGATGATGGTGATGGGGTAATTTCTTTTTTTTTTTATGCATCCTCTGACAGGGCAGCTGTCTGGGACTTCCGTTCAAATGTTCATGGTACAATCAAAAGACTAATATGGAAAAAATAGCTGCCCCCCTGCCCCTTAAGACAGGGTTTGGAACAGGACACTTTGTCTCACAGGTAAAGCCCTCAATTGCAGTATTTTGAAGTTCCATAATTTGTCTTTTGTCTTAAGAGAACTTCGTCACAAACTTTTAAAAAAATAATTGTGGTAGACCACCTCCTTACCCATGCTCTCTCATAACTTAAAATAAACCTTAAGCACAGAATCCTGTAGGCTTCAGGTTGTGTTAACCCTAAAGCAGTTCAGTGGTCTGTGTGTTGTGATATTCTGCATATAGACAAACAAACAAAGATCCCAAGAGTTTGGTGGACTGGAGCCTTTAGGTTAAGTTTTTGCTTTGGCAAAATGCATGTACAAGGTACCTTGCGCTGCCTAAACTTCGACTTACATTGTGCTTCCTCCTGAGAAATGCATGGATCTCCATGCCCGGAAGTACTTTAGTAAGTAGTGCAGCTCAGTAAGAGCAGCACTGGAGAGGAAAACACTTGGTGCTGGGGACGTGATGTCAATCTTTACTTATTTCACAGGGCTAGCTGCAGTCTGGTCCTGTGGTCTAATTGTTCATTTGAAGTTGGATTGTACTAGATGTGGTACTGAAATGGACCTTCTGGTTAACTTGATCCAAAATGGATCCTGTTTGTATACTTGGAGTCACCTGCAACATGTAAATCAGTATTCAATAAGTGCAGAAGACCGAGAGATTTGGTTTAAAAGTGTTCTCCTAGGTCAACTAAAATACTAAGGCAGATAGGTGCAGCATATAAAGGTAGCTGTTCACAAGACTAAATTAATCAGGTCTGTTGCGAGCAAAATAAATGAGAATATTTTCTATGATTATTTTCTCTACAATACCTGGACTCCCCATAAAGAATGCCTAGTCTTATATATGGGGCATGATGTGCAATCACATATAATGAAACATGGGCTAACAACAAAAAAGACTTGGAATTCTATTTTAAGCATTAAGGTGGTATCTGTCCTCTAGGCCTTACCTCAGTGAACTACACCCCATGACTTGTTTCATACTGTGTTAGCAATCTGAGGGTAAATCCTGCCTTTGGAGCCATGTTTGAATGAGGAAGGCTCCTCCTCTTCTTTGGCTGAGGAAACCACTAGTATTTCTAAAGCCTTCAGTTTTTCCTATGGGCAGGAATATTCTGCAATACAATAAACTTCTAAGGCAATAATCAACATCCAGAGCTAAAAGTTCCCATTGCTGGCTTGAGTAACCTGATTTCATTAATTTCTTGTGTAGTTTCCAGTCTGATCTTCACTCAAGGGTACAGTGGCTCTCCCGTAATTAAGGCTTTCCTTGTTCACAGCAATGAGAAAAAGATTTTGCTTCTTGTGGGCAAACCTCTGTGACATCTGTTCGCTTGAATTTATGATTTGGCATTTGAGGACAACTGGGCTACTTGATGGCTTAAGGCCTGGATTTGAGATATCGCAGCTGCCCGCTGGCGCAGCTTATGCTCTGAGGTTGCAGCAGATAGCTGTGCTTGTCTTTGCCTATCCCATCATCTAGGCTTTCCCGGGAAGCTAAACTGAAGTGTATCTCTTTCTGTTCCAAGTGAGGGTGAAAGTTTAACAAATCTTCTGATAAAGGGAAGGCACTTTACTTGTCTCCCCTGCAAAAAGTAACCTTTGTGTTTCACGTTGAAATTAGATTTGTCTACCTTCAATTTGTCATTGGTCTTGCTATATACCTCTTCGAGATTGAACCCCTGTGCCATGCTATTGTTCCTCTTCTGTGTGTTGGTAGCAACATACGCTGATTGTCACCTTTTTAGTCTGCTCTTCAATAAACTGCATGGATTGAGTTCCTTGAGCCTTACATTATAAGGCTTATTTTCTAGGATCTCATTTTGATGTTCCTGTATATCCATATTGTTCTTGGCCTGCAGCTGTCAACACTGTATGCAGTGTTTTTGTAAAGACCTGATACTGCGTGCAGAGGCAAGATGGTGTCCTTGCTTCTCTGTGTTGTTCTAGACGCATAAAGGTCGCATTGGCTCTTCTTATCCAGTCTTTGTTTGACCAGTCCTTTAGAGTAGGCTCACAACTGTTCTGGTTGAACAACATGATTTTTGGTGAACAGGGTTACTTTGGAGATGTGTTTTGGGGTTTTTTTAACCAAAAAAACCCAAACAAACAACAAAACCAAACACCCACAACTCCACCACTCTCCTCCCTCCCGCCCCCGCAACTCCCGAACTCACACACAATATGGTCATTTTAGGATTGATAGCTCTCTACATTGAATAGAGGATTGCTTCATTGATTCTTTACCTTTGAACAAGAAGTCCCTCCGCTTCTAGTTACCTTTGAGTTTCCCAGTTGTTATACTTTCTGTGGGTAGTCACCAGAATTTAATGACACTATTGCTTTGTGCTTTACAATGCACTTGAGGTAAAGGAAGCAAAAATATTAACCAAGCAATATGGCAACGGTCAGAAATACATAAATATGAAATTAGATAAATGAAAAAAATAAAACCAACTGAGCATTATTAACCTGGACTGATTTGAAAATTACTTTTTACTATGAAATTTTAAATTATCTACTGTTTTCAGCAATTAGTCAGGAAGCTTTTAGGACAGGAGAGAAATCAATCAGGATGGGGAATATTTCAAAGCCTCTCTTCCCAGGCACCTTCAAAACTTGGAAAATGAGTAGTATTTGAAAAGTGAAGATATTGTGCATGCAACTTTTCAGTACATGTGATAATGAATTTACTATTAGCATAAAGTCATTTTCCAATACAGGTGGTCTGCAAAGAACTTTCCTTGGAAGACTGTTATTCCAAACAAACTCAATTACTTTTTTCTTTTTTTTTTTCCAGAAATGTTTGTAACCACAGGGTTGGATAGAATAGGTAGAGAATGAATATTTTTGCATTTGAATGCAGATTAAATCTTCTTGTGTTTTCTTTCCCATTTCCCATCAAACCAGATTCATTATCACTCAGCCATGCTCCCTTGGAGTACAGAGCTCATTCACTTTGACTTAGGGTTGCCCAATGGGTCAGAGCTACCGGCATGAGCTTCTTACCAGACCATGGAGGCAGTCAGTGTCAGTGATTAAATGGATTTTCTCCTTTCTATGCCCTGAGGTACCAAGCTTCTAGATCGATATCAGGTTTTATACCATTTTCCCAGTTACACAGAATTTACCATGACAAGGCAGCTTTATTTATGTATCATTGAAAACATTATTGAGCTGCCTTCTCTTTTGTGCTTCTCTTTAATGAGTTATTCTCCAAGGCTGGAGACTAACTGATTAAGCTGGTGTTACAGATAGCTTTGATTGGAGATACATCAGTACACGTGTCAAGTGAGACACTGTGGATCTTTCTGTCTATGCTTCAGTCAAGCTTAGCTTTTGTTAAATACACAAAGGCAGCTGGTAGCTGAGATGCTTTGCAATTATGAAAAAATCATATACCTTTTCTACAAGTAAAGTTACAGTAGCTGCAGGCTGCAGTATGCTTTTGGTAAATATATGCAAATCTGCATCTACTCGTATGCTGCCAAAAATGATTAAGGAACAGAGAAGCCTAAATACCTTGGGGGAAAAATTTAGCTCTAAAGCCCAGCTGCTGCAAATACTTAAGCATGGGCTTAATTTTGTATGTGTGATCAGCATTACTGTGAGTTTAATAGATGTGTTAGCATACATAGAATTGAAAGCATGAGTAAATCTTACTGAGAGAGAGGTTTATGTGTGAAACTCAATGTAAATTGGATAAACCTGGTAATACACGAAAGAATGTGACCCTCAAAATTGTTAGATGATGGAGTTGGGTTTGGATTGTTTTCTCCTTTTGAGTGGAATCTGGAATCAGTCTTTGCATAGGAGAAACTGGAAAGGAGAGGGGAAAATGAGGCTGCAAAAGCAGTCTAAAGATCAAAAGGTGCCAAAAATAATTGTGCTGTTGCCTGATGAGTTATTGGATGGAGTGCCTGAAAGAATTGTTTGGGCCTGTAGCAATCATATGTATTGCCTCCCACTCCCCCTTAAAGTGAAATGGCTGAAATGCTTTTTATAACTAGCAATTTCTTATGATCTTTGATGAAAAGCAAGGTCTGCAGATATTTGAATTAATGTGATTATATTTGGATTTTTCAGTGTTCAGACTATCTTTGTGGTCTTTAAGAAAAAATTGCCAAGAGTCAGATCCATTGTGCTAGACACCATATGGTTACTTTACTGTGTGATTGTCAATTCCTCACTGAACTATGAAATGCATCTTTCACCCCACTAAACTGACTGTCTTAATGCAATTATTTGACACTTGACTTTAGGCAGCAAACTAACAAAAGCATAAAAGAAATTAATGAGAGGAATTAACAAATATGTACAAAGGACAGAACTGGAAGGAAAAAAAAAATCAGCGGAAATTAATGCTATGACAACTCATCTTTTAATTTGAAAAAACAACCCATAGAAAAGATTAATCACATTAAGTAGTGCAACTTCTAGTAGCTAAAAAAAATCCGGAGGGCTCAATTCATCTTTGTATTTTGTCTTTAGAAGTGAGTGTCAAATGATGATGCAAGATACGATGGATGGGATTGAGTCCTGTGTCTGAATAATTATGATGTTGTGAATCTGTGCAGTTCTGCTGACCTTGGTGTAACATCAGTTTATGACAGCTGAGAATTTGGCCCCTTGTTGAAGTTATATAATCTTTCTCAAGAGAACAATCAGCATCACTCTGTGAAAGAGACTGCAGAAAAATCTGAAATCTAGACAGAGAGGTGAACTAAATCTCTTGCGTACAGAACATAAACTGATGTGTCATGATGGTAAGGAACATGTGCTGCTCCATGCACAAAAGAAGGGTCACATTCCCACTGTTTATTGTACATATGACAGAACACATACTTAACCAATCTTATGACAAAGGCTAATAGCAGAGTTTACCCCAGTGGTTTAATTTTTTCACAGGAATGCACAAAACCCCAGGTCAAATACTGCTTGAGTCAGGGCAGCCTGAAGTAGTGGTGAATGGACATTGTCTAGCTTAACTGCTGAATGAGGTCGAGGCCTTTGACTTCAGAAAGAAGCACTTTCTGAATGTATAAAAAGCTTGTGTAGCCCCAGACACATTATGGAGCCTGATTAGCCACAGTTTAATCACAATTAAAAACTCAACTCATCCCTACTCTATCCCAGCTGAAAACTAGGACACATAGCTGCTTTAGATTGTAGTTTATGGTACCTGCTTCCCCTTATCTAGGAAGCTTTGAAGTTAGATGCCAGCTTCTTTTACTGGAAATTATCTGAAGTCAGCAGAAGCTTGCTTCCTTAGATTGAATCCAGGCCTTAAACAGAAGTGTTGCTCTTTGGGTGCAGCCTCAAAGTGAATGACAGCCATATGATGGGGTGGATGAGCACCACTCTTGCTTTGGGGTTACCTCTAGGGCTTGTGTACCTCTGTCTTCAGAACAATCCACCACGCTGCAGCAAAAAAAGAAGTGCCATGAGCTAAAGCACTGTCTTCTATCCATAGGAAAGCTGAAGCATTTGCCCCAGGTGTGTTACTGTGATCAAGGAGCAGGAAACAAGGCTAGCATGCCCTGAAAAGCAGAGAGGGGAGGTCAAGATATTCGGGTCCTCTGTTCTCCTCCTCCTTTTGTACGTGATACAACAGAGGATAGAAGGAATAGCATTCGGTTGCAGTGATTTAGTCTTTTTATACAATGGCTATTAAGTCTGTCCAGCCATTTGGACCAGGCGTGGAGACTCTGCCTGCCTTTGCTGGGAAGAGCAGTGTTGCTGAGGCAGGATGCGGAGGAAGATGATAAGCCAAGAGGAATCGCAATGGTGAAAAATGTCCAAAGCAGAACTAGAGCACTGTTTGGGAGAGGGTTTCTTTCATATTCTTACATAAAATGCAAACTTAAATAATACTTTTTAATGTTATAGGGAGTTCAACTAGCCATTCCCCATGAGGAAAAGACAAGTCTTTTTGAACAGTCCTGTGAGAATATAGCTTGTTCTTGCTGTCTAACAAGAGAAGGATGAAAAGACAGTAACATCGAAATATCCCAATCCCTGATGAATCTCTGTCATTCTGGCTATACCAGACAGATACTGACTTTTTTTATTTTGCAATCATAATAAAATGTGCTGGGATTGCAGAAGGCTTACAGCTGCTGCTGTCTCATGAACAACTTTGTTAAGTGTTCATTTGAAGCAGCTCATCGTTACACCAGAGGAGATTCCTCCTCCCCTGCAATGCTGCATTGCTATCACAATGTTCTACAAAGACTGTTTCTCTTTCCTACTTCTGAACTGCACAAGGGCATTAGCATGAAAACGAGGACTTTGTTTCTTAAGTGTTCATCCATTCCTTTAGCTTGTCCTCCCACCTGAAGTCCTCATCTGTGGCATCAATGAGTTGCAGTGGAAATTAGTTTGATGAGGCTGTTTAAGTGCAATCCACTTACATATTATATGCAATAATCTCTCTCTAATTATAGACCTCCCTTTATTATTATAACATCTTTTAACACTTTTGAAGTTCCCTCAGTCTCATAATTCAGCTTCATTGACCAGAAGACAAAGAAATCCACCAGCTGCAGAGTTAAAATCATGATGCTTTTGGCTTTAATCTCTCTTTAATTATTAAAATATAAATTAGCTCTTGTACTCGTTACTTCCCAAAGAGCTTTCTCTTCTGGGTTTCTCTCATCCTCTGCTCACAACTGCCACCTGCTTCTTCTGGTGGCCTGCCTTGTGCCAGGGAGGAGATTCCTTCCCAGTGTTTGTTAAGAACAAGTGTGCAGGGCCTTAATGGCAAGAAATCATAGTAGAGAAGAGGAGTGGGTGTGAGCAAACGAGCAGGTCAAAGAGCAAGGACATCTCTGTCAAAGGACGTTCTTTTAGTACGTCACTATTTAGCAGGGCTATCCCTTTAGTAAGAAGTAAGTGAAGCCTCTTTGGAGCACTACCGAAGTTTTTAGCCAAAACTGGATGCGTGGCACTCACCACCCAAGTGCTGTATTTCCTTGCAGGAAGGACAGCAATATGCTTCTGACAGTCCATGAAAAGGAGAGCATTTGGCCTTTGGGTCAAAATCTCTTGTGCATTACTGCAGCTGGTTTTGGTTATCATGTGTTAATGGCTTAGATGATGTACCTATGTCCAGACTGATGGACATACTTTTTTTTTTGGTGACAGTTAAGATTATGTATGTTGTTATTCAATGAAAAAATGGCTCTAACATAGTAAAATGTCTAAATACACATTGTTTTGCCACAGTTATTTGTTGCCTGAGATCCTATATCAGGAATAGATTTTCTGTTTACAGTTGCATCTCCACCCCAGCAAAGAACAACTTTGGAGGAAAGGATGCATGTATTTTAATAGGATGGAATATTTCGAACATCAGGATTTGGTACATGTCTCTTAAGGTTCGCAACTCTAAACTAGAGCCTACTGAAGTCCATGGGACTAACACTGTTTAGTATCTGAATGCATAGGTACACCAAATAGGAAATCCCAAGCAAAAAGGCCTATGGTCATACAGAGGGGCTCCTCAAGTGCTTAAAATTAAGCATTTGCTTATGTACAGCTGCTGGTTCAGAGTTTAAAACTTTACTCCTGACAGTTTTGGAAACAGGAGAAAATAAATGTGTTCATAGTTCAACTATGTGAAGCAGAGAGGAAAAGTCAGGGATCGGGGTGATTGACACCTCTAGAAATAAAGGACAATGTGTGGAAGAGCTTTAGTGCTACACATACAGCTCTAGCTAAAGAGAATGCTTTACTGAGCCATGAGAAAGGCTGAACTCATGGAAAAATCATACAGCATATTCAACTTAATTGTATGGCTTATGGAGTCCCTAAATGATGTGCAAAGGGATGATCCTAATTAAGACAGGCTCAATCTGTTGGCTAAAAGCTCAGAACATTGCTGTTCTTTCTTATGCTTATTATCTGAGCTCCTTTCCACATTTCCTAAATGTACAAGACAAAATTTAAAGCATAAATCAATGAAATATATTCTGTGTCTGGATTCTGTGTATTCATGATTTTTTCCCACAGACTTTGAACATGGTATGGTTTGGTTCATGGCCAAGTCCTAAAACAAAGCTTTTTATTATTATTATTTTAAAAAACCACAAAGGATAAAAAACAAGTCTACCTTCTATGATATTGTTCAGGCTACATGAATTAGACATGTGAAGCTGTGGCTCCATTGAAAACAGATTTTTGCTCAAATAAATGCTGAGAAAGCAATTTTGCACTCTGCCAGAATGAGTTATTTGTAACATCTCTTAAAATACTTTTCCTAATTTTGACAATACTAAGAAAATCTTGGTTTGTTTTACCGTGAAGAAAAACTGGCTGTGCATAACTTGTGTTGTCTTAAGAGGATATCCAGAACTCTGTTTATCTTTTATTTCAATAAGTACAGAATTGGAAAGGAAAAACAGAAAGAAGCAACAGGAAATGTGCTTGGGTATTTGAGCACAACCCCAGTAAAGGACGACTCAGTGTGGTTTATTGGATCTCGAATACTGTAAAGCCAAGCACATATACTTTGGGTTCCCTTTGTAGTCATCACCTCTGATACAACAGGAACATCATGCAAAGTGGCACAGCCATGTGTGCCTGACAGCGAAGTGATCAAACCCTCTGCCAAAGGCAAGAGAAAAATTTGAGGAGTGGGTGGAGGCAGAACGCCCCTGGGCAAATACGTGGCATAGCTGCAGCATCGTGCTTTTGAAGAGCTGAGTTCTGACCCCTATCCTTTGCCCTGGCACTGCTTGCTGCACAAAGCAGGCAGGCGTTGCCCCAGCCGCTCTGGTTGGTCCAGCATTGCCACCGTCAGCTGGTGGCTGCCGCTCAGCAGCAGTGCTTTGCTGCAAAGATGTCTCCTGTCTTACCCAAGTCACCCGCGCAAGAGGTACCTTTTACTGATGAAGAGGTTCAGCTTGGTTCTTGTTTAATGGGAAACCTTTGTTTATGATACTTGCTATAAACAAAGGCCCCACAAGTTATTTTTAAAAAGGCAGAGTGTGATGCTCTCTGGGAGAGGAGGGTTCACAAGAAATCATAGGAAAACTCAGTCCAGCCTTTGCATCCCCCTGACCAGAAGTGCTCTCTTTGCAGAAGCTACATAAAGATTTGGGAGCTCTTTAGGGCCATCAGAAGATGTGGCACAGCATAGTGTGCTGCGCTCAGTGGGTGCCTAGCCGGGCAAGGCGTCCTCCCCGTCTTGTGTAAACTGTGAGCTGCCCCAAACCAAAGGATGTTTTGTCGTCAGTGCATCAGTTCTGTTGTCGAGCCTTTTCTCCTTCTTCTCTGGGTGTTGAATCATGGGGCCAGGCTGCTGGGAAGTGCCCTTTGTGCAGGTGGGAAGTTAAGTCATCAGTGATAATGAGGAGATGGTCCTCATGGTACTTGCAGGAAAGGGACATCTGAGGAGACCGGATGTGAAAGAGGAAACGAGTGGTCTGGGACAGCCACAGAGGAAGCATGTGTTTGGGAGGGTGGGCAGGCCATTAGGGAAAAAGGAGAAACCTAATCTAGAAATCTTGGGGCTGCTGAGCTATGTGAAGGTATAATTTGTATTTGTAGTCTGTCTGAGAAAAATAACATAAGGTAAGAGCTGCAAGTGCTTTCATGATTATTAAGCTTTACTTCAGAATTCTTCGTCTGACCCTAAGTTTTTACAGCATGGGTTTTAAGATTAAATAAATGGAAAAAAAAACCATGTCAGCTTGTGTAGCTACAAAGATTTTTTTTTTATTTTGATGACTTTGCTTTTCTCCTGCTCCTGTTCTCCATCTGAAGTGCAGCTTTCACAGAATTTCAGTAAGTGTAAGCAGGATTGTGGTTCCTAATGAAAAAATCTGCCAGCACCTACATTGGCGTGGATGTGCCTGGAGTGGGCAGAATTGTACAATGCAATGGGTTTACTTCCAGAGTGGAAGGAGTAATTTTTGAAATCTAGTAAAATTTCAATTTTATAATTGTTTAGATTGAGAGACGTTTTTTCCACTTTTTATATGTTTTATTCCTTTTTCTAATTTTTTTTCCTCAGGTAGTTTTTACTTTTCCCCTTTTTTTTTTTTGTTTTTTAAATAAAAGAGTATAAATTAAAAATGGCTGGGAGAGAGGATGAGGAAAAGGAGAAAGAGTTTAGAGGAAGAACGAATAGGAGAAGAAAAAGCATGGAGATAGGCAAAGCCAGTGCTTTTCAAAACATAAGTGAAACCATTTATGGAAGTATTGTGCATTTTTCAGTAAGGTGGTTTTTTTGCTTCACTGAGCCATGTAAGAAGTCAGGACATCTAACTTGGTATCATCATTAACGCAGTGGGAGCTGACCCAGGCCTCTGTTTACATAGAAGGGATAACTGCAGTGGAGTGGGACTGATTTAAAGAGCGCAAAGTCCTCTGCAGTAGAAGCTGGTGCGAGAGCATTTTCCTAGTGAAGCAGGTCAAAAAATAGGTACCTTTAATGATTGTGCCTTCCCTTCTATCTATTAAAAAAATGTTATTTTGACCTCTTAGATCTTTTCTACAGTGATCACTCCTTTGCATATTTTCCCTTTTTGCTAGGTTTTCTTACCACTTGATGGTATTACTTACCATAAGAGGAAGTTTCTCAGCTTTACTCTCCCATGCATCCTTCTCAAATACTGGAGTGACATAAATATACCTCCATAAACAAGCGTTTGTTAGGGCTGGTTTTGAGTGCAGCACTGAGGAAAAATGCCATGTGGGTTGATTCAGTGCATGAAACTTTCATTTATATGTGGAATGGGTACAATAGGATTAGTAATGGGAGAAAATTTCAAACACATTTGTGTTAGAGGGTAGTTCACAGAATCACAAAATTGTGAGGGCAGGAAAGGACTCTTGGAGATGTTTGAGCCCAACTCATTACTCAAAGCAGAGTCAGCTGGAGCAGGCTGCTCAGGATCACGCACGGTCAGGTTCTAAGGATGGAGATTTGGCAGCCTTTCTGGGTGACCTGTGACAGTGTCCAGACACTCTCAAAAAGGAAAAACAAACAACCATAAACCCCAGACAAACAAGCAAGCAACAAACCCCAACAAACCCCACAGGTTTTTCTTATACTTAAATGATTTTTTTTGTATTTCAACTTGTGCCCATTGCCTCTTGTAGTTTCACTGGGCACCACTGAAAAGTGTCTAGCTCCACTTTATTTGCACCCTCCTGTCAGACACTTATACACACTGATAAGATCCCCTCAGAGTTTAATGGTCCCAGCTGTCTCAACCTCTCCTTGTGTGTCAGATACTCCAGTCCCTTAATTATCTTCACAGCTCTTTGCTGGACTCACTCCAGTAAGTCCATTTCACTTCCACTTTCCACTATGCTTAGCAATCCTCCCCAGCAATTGAAATTTTGGGTCTGAAACTGAAAGTAATGCTGCCGCTATCAGCTCTGGTGTCGTTCCTATTAAGTATCACCCCACACTCGCAAGGGAGCTAGTGCCATACAGCCAACTCATATCTTGGCATGATGACAAGAAATATTCTTCTGCAAGAGCAACACACCTGCTTAGCCCTGCTTGGAGGATGGTTTTCCTCTCCTAAGGCATTGCAGGTATTGTTTCACACAGTAGGATGTTGGAATACTTCCCAGTAACATCTAAAAACATTGAATTGCAAAGACCATAGTTGTGCCTTTGTTAGAAACAGGCAGAAATGGATTTGACCATTGCTAAGCATTTAATTGACATTTGATCAGGTGTTAGATGGGGGTGGAATCGTATGCTCCAGGCATCTTTTGTGTTGATGTTTCAAATAAACAAACAAAAAAAAATAATAGGAAATGCAGGGAACTTATATGCAAGCTCATATTTTAGTCAAAATTATTTGTACTTTGCAATTCCTTTTCTTTCATTTTAAATATTACTTTTTCTTTGTCCTTTAAATAGTTTATTTGTCTGGATATGTCAAATAAGAGGGATGCTGCATGCTGCCAGGTAGGATAGTTTGACAGCTGCTTGAGTCAAATACAGTGCTCTTATACTGCATATATTGAGAATAAATTAGGTGTCACTGAGTTTTATGCTCCTCATGTTTAACAAGAACTACATAATGCAACCAGGGAAGCATTCATAAAATAGTTTCAAATAATATCCTATTTATTTACTGCCGGGGCATGTTTTAATTTTGAAGCTTAATTTTAATGGTTTTCAATATGATATTAAATTGCTGGTTACATGGGATGTTTAATAACTTCACAGGTAGTGAGCTTAATTCAATGAATAGTGAGGGACTGGTAGATAACTTGCTTCTGTGTTCAGTCAGCTATCCATATTAAAATGAGGATGCAACAGAATGACTGAAACATTGGCTGCAGGTGGGTGGATATATTTTTCTGAATACAATATTGACTCCTACATAGAGAGGGAGGTTCCTACCTTACTCAAAAATATTAGAATGCTTTCACTTGGTTCTAATCGGTTTTGACAAGTGTTTATAAGCCCGTTCTCTTCCACAGAAGTATGGAAGGGGGAATTTTAAAGAACAGACAATCAATCTTTAGAATTCTGAAAGGAAATACCAAGTGGGTGCATTTGTGTGTGAATGTACAATTTATACCTAAAATATGATCCCACATATATAGGCATTGGTAAGATGGAAGGAATTTTTGAAGCGCACTTTTTTTTTTAAACAAGAAATTCATTTGCCACTCTGCACTTCTTCCGGCTGTCTGTACTATAATGATTTATGAGAAAGGATTGTTAGAGTTTGATTTAGAGCGAAGCTAGACACTGAAATACGTTCACTTTATGACAGATATTTCCTGTTATCTTTGTGAAGACCTCTGCAATAACACGTTTCCATACCCTCCTAGATCTGTTAGAACCTGCTTAATGGCTCTCAAGCAAAGTCCCAGACTCTGATTCCCCTTTGTGTTCTGCCTTCTGGGCCATGCAGGAGGGAGAATTAGGTACAAGAGGGAGCAGGTGGTGCAAGACCCAGTAGCAAATGAGCTATAAACTTGGGGAGAACAATGTAGGTAGAAGCAATTAATTTTATATTGAAGTACGCTATTCTTTCCACTAATCACAGCTGCTCAGGTCTCACTGTGAAGAAGAAAGGAAGGATGATAGGCAGATATTTGTACTGCAATGAAAAAAATCCACCTAGTCTACAATTTAAAGTGTCTTGTGTTTAAAAGCTAAAGCCATTTAAATTCCAGCTTTAGGGGAACATTAACTTTTCCTCCTTAGAAAATGTATGTTAATAGAGGACTTGAGGACTGACTCTGAATGTGTTTGTCAGCTTAATGCTACATCAAACCCCTGACCTCTTTTTTTTTTCCTCCTTTTTCAACTCTTTGAGCTTTGTGACTAAATTATGATAAAATAAGAACTCCCACTATTTATTTCACTAAGTTTTATAGTTGTTAAATCAGAAATGGAAAAAGGTAGGTTATGGATCACAATTTTCTCTGTTAGATCAATTAAATAAGGACCAGTTCTGCTATACTTGCTTTATTACAGTAGCAGAGAGATGAAGTTTTTCTTCACATACAAGAGTGGTTGAAGCCCTATCTACTTATATGACCATGACACCTAGGAAGCCTGCTTCTGGATTACAATCATACAGTCAGTGCTGTGTCTTCACCAGTGCTTACCTCAGCTGTCTGAAGCAGCAGGGCTGGAAACAAAGGGCACGCTTTGAAAGGAGTCCCCTTGCAGCAGTAAAAAATTCACCCCTGTAAGGAATAAGCAGTGGTGAAATGTACACTGTTTGGAGTATCTAGACCAAGTCTTGGTGTCCCATGGGGGAGCAAGGGAAGGAGAACAACTTCTAATTCAATCATAAGTTTATGGACTGGGAGCAGAAACTGCTGTATGAAATGGTATGCCTTGTATTCAGAAGGGGTGGGATTACAGAGGGATCATTTTCAGATCTTTAGGCTCTTAAAAAGCAGTGGAAGTTGGACACCCTCTGTAACGAGGGAGAATTTCACCCAAGAGCTAGTGAGAGAGGAATGAGGTCATTCAGAGTCATGGGGCTTACAAATAGGCCACAAGATGAAATTCCAAATTATTATGGAAAATAAGTGCGTGTTTGCAACAACTGTGTTTATGTGGAAATCCTTTGCCTAGTTCGAATGTTTCTCTTGGAACCACTTGACCCCCAGAGGCAGTCTTCAAGAACTAAGTTTGGAAGAAATATATACGTTTGGCCTGCTAAAGCTGGTTGAGTCAGATGTTTGGATTTGTCACTCCCCTTTCTTATATAAAGTCTGGGCTCAGCTGCTCAGGAGGGTTTGCTAGCCAGACCGAGGAGACTGGTTATTCTGAGCTACGTTTCCTGCCTTGTCTGTTCTGTGGGAGATCTGATGCTTTGGCCTGTGTTGTAGCTGTTGTGTTCAATGTTGTAAACTGCTTGGGGTAAGTACGGGAGGCTTGAACTGTCTAGCGGCTGTTCGGTGAATGAGTTTGAACCCAAGTGGCAGCTGAAAAAAAAACAGATAATGTATCCAGATTCCCACAAGGGAGAAGATACTGAAGTTTAATGACTGAATACTCCATAACTTTGTGGACCAAGCCCAACAGGGGAAAAACTGAAATTAATAATTTTAAGCTTTGGTGGGAAGCAGAGTGGCCCAACAAAGTTTTTATCTTTTTTTTTTCCCCACTAGCTAGTTGTCCCGTCCCACTCAGGGGGTTAGAGTGAGGTTAACTTTTTAATTCTCTGTGTGGTAATCAGAAGTAATGACAATTACTTTAGAGGTCCAAACCAATCATAAATTTACTTAAAACTCAGTGAAGCTACGAAAGATAGAGGCTTGGCAAAAGTCATAACAATGCTCAAAACTTAGCAGAACTATGAAAGGCAAGGGTTTAGCAAAACGTGTGATGATATTACCCTATTGTGCTGAAAATTCAGTTAGAGACAGACAGAGTGATAGAGAGGAAAAGAAAGAGAGAAAGAAAAAAGAGAGAGAGAAAAGATATCACCACCCTTGGATCCAGCGATGTTCTCTGCTCGTAGTTGTAGTCTTCAGGTGGTTGGTGCACGCGCCGAAAACTTATGTTTCCTCCTTTTATAACCCGATGTGCCCACCCCATAGGCGGAGGTCTGTCATCACTGAGCAGGCGCAGTATGTGCTCAGGAATGTTCAGAAATGTTCTAGAAATGAGTCGGTGGGTTGTGGGCGTCCTGGGGACTCACTGCCCCCCTCCCCCCCCTTCAGGGCTGACCAAGTGAGTGGTGATTTGTCACAGGCACATGGCGCACAGGGCACAGATGGTCACTCTTTACGTGTTTCAGGAACAGAGGAGTGCTCTCACAAGACATTGTCCTGCCTCCGCAGGCTCCGTTCTTGTTCAACACTCCCTGGTCATCATCAGCCCATCCCTGTCCATGTCAAGACGGGTGTTTGCGACATTCACTTGTTATCAGCACCTTACACTAGTGTAGTGTAATACAGTAAGGTTTTTCCACTGAAGCCAGGGTACCAGCTTTAGCCCAACAATTACCCAGTTGTTACCAAAAAAGAAGTAACAATACAATAATCCAGGAAAACTTGAAGTTATTAAATATGAATCAAAATTGAGTCTTTATCCATTTCGTATATTATATAGTGGGTTTTTTCCTCTCACATCTGATTTTCTTGTGGTGTTCTCCACTCGCTTTGTGGATCTTGCTGTGCCTAACCTGCCTCAAGGAAGGTATTGTCTAATTAAAAAGGCTTATGTGGAATATAGACTTCAGCTACAGATTTCTGATTGTTCTGGAAGAGAAATATATTCATCTAGCCCAGCCTAACTAGAAAGTAACTGATGTGACCGAGGTGACTCCAGCATTGGCCAGTGAAGTATTTCAAAATAATAAATGAGATTTAAACATTAGATTATTTGATGTCCTGAAAAATATTGATACTTATTTTCTTGCCTTCTACTAGCTGAGTCTTTTGGACTGCATTTGGGTGATGTCCCTGAGCATGAAAGCTGAAAATATACTATTTTCAAAAAGCCTCATTTTCAACTTTGCAGTCCAGAAAGGGTAGCTTTCAAATAACTGGCACCGGTCATAGCAGCACTGTTACCCGAGCTAATGGGTGACATAGCAGTTGCCATGGCTTGTCTAATTAGTGGGTATTTTACCTCCTTGTACATTATGTCCAGTCTGCTCTGCTTACATCTTCAGGATTTAGCATGACCGAATAGTCAGCTTTGAAAATCTGTCCCTACACGTCCGCAAAACGGGGAGGCACATGGGACCTCACAGAGCTGAATGCAGCAGCATGTGTGAGGAGTATGTCATGGTCTGGGCTAAATCCCTCCTACTTATTTATCACCATTAAATCCGAGCCTAAGGGTATGTGTGCAATGCAGTCTACCTCAGGTCTGTTCCAAGTATATGCAGTTGTGGACACTTGCATGCTCATTTTTCAAGCTCTAGCATCTCCATGGGTGACTTCTGGTGTTAGCCGAGGCTGCGGGCACTCACCTGAACAGCGCTTTCCATCGGAGTTATGTCCCTTCTCCTCGGAAGAGACAAGCGCTCCAGGGGCTGTCACCCAGACAGCCATGGCCGTGTGCTCTTGGAGGCCCACGCCAATTTACTGAGAGGAGGGATGCAGCGGCAGCCAAGGCCGTGGTAGCGATGTGTATAGCCTGCCATTTGCTTCACCCTCCTTCCCTCTCTCGTATTTAGTAATAACAAATAATTGCTACCCATGTTGGTCATTAGCCTCAATTATCGAAGTAATGCAATTCAGCTAGAGATAGAGTGCATTGGGACTTAGTCTTCATTCCTATTTCAACGCTGCAAGGCTTCAAGCTAACTGCTAGCTGCCTGCCAAATCAGGCCCGTAGATACGTCTCAGGCTGGTGCTTGTTTTGCACGGTATGCACGAGGGTGCTTCTGGAAGCCGTGTGCTCTGTGCAAACTGCGCAGCTTTCACTTACTCTGACGGGAACCACCCAGTTAGTCTGAGACAGCTGAGCCTCAGCATTTTAATAGATCTCTGTGCTGTTAGACCTCATCACATTGTTATACCCAGGAAAAGGCAATTTTAATTTTCATATTGAATAGTAATACTCTAACCTAAACATATTGCTTTGAATCAAAGCAGCCCAAACTTGAAAGAATACATAAAGTGGAAACAGGTGTAGTCAGCTGTTTAAATACTTTGCAAGTTGTTTGACACATTACCACAGTAGTTTGAGTCACATTTGAAAGTTAGCCATTTGCATAAGCAGAGTGAGATCATAAATCATTTCGGACACCGTATTATTATTGTGTTAGTTCCTGTGGATTGATGGAAACAAGTAGCTGCAACAAAGCAATGCAAACCTGTTCTGAAAATATATTCTGTTTATGATCATTAAAGCAAAAAAAGCAATAGAAAGTACTTTTTCATAAATAATGATAAAAATCAGATGAGGTTTTTCTCAATTGCATTATTTTTGTGCTTCTTTTGGTAAGCTTGGAGTTGCTGAGTTGAAGTGGCTCGAATGTGTGTTTAAATAAGTCAATAGGGCACCTAAATACCATGTAAAAGGAAGCTCAGGCATTGTGTTTGCAGAAGTGAATTCCAGCTGCTACAGAGCACTCTGAATCATGCGCTATCTGGATTTTCGTGTTGTCTTTTGAATAATTGTTGCATGCCACGACCCATGATCTTTGTTTCCCTAGAAGTACACACTACTCTATATTTTATGACATGCTGCAAAATGGATGAAAATATTAATCTTTAAAAAAAAAAAAGTTAATTTAATAGAGGAAGAAGGGAGAGCGCCAAGCATTATGTTATAGTTTTTTGATGAATGCTCTATATTTCATCTTTATGCACTGGAGCCAAGATAGTAACTCATCTCTTTGCATAAACATATGGTGGCTTTATTTTTAAGCAGATTTGTGACAGTAGTGAGTGAGTGACTTTCCAGGCTCTGACAGTTGTCATATTCATGGGCAGCAGTACTGCCAAAGAGCATACATATTAACACGGTTATTCAAATTTCCTGTAACACCAGAGTAGTGGATTCAGATACTACTTCTCCTAAAAAGTTGAATGTTACTAGGTTTGTTTGCTCAGGGGTGTTCTATTTGCTTGTTTGGGGCTTTTTGCTTGTTATTTTGACAGTTTTTGAAAGTCTGTATTTTGGAGGCAACATATACAATAGGAACTGATTGCCTTTGATTCAAAGTAGTCAAAGATACTGGATTTTTGCAACTGCAGTCTTTTTCTGGGGAATAGATCTGTTTGTGGTGTTTAACAATGGGAGCTGACTAGTGTGTTTTTCTCAATAAACAATAAATATGAGAGACTGTGAAATGGAAAGCAAAAGGAACATCATCCCTGTCTTTTGCTTGACAAAGACCATCTGACAGATCCACTCTTGCCTCCTGACAGGTAAAGAAGGCAAGAAAGGGAAAATAATGAAGAAAACAGTCTTGAATAACAAGTTGAAATGCTAAGGATTTTATGGTGAAGTGAGAACCTAGATACAGGACCAAAAAGACCATGGCGTGCTGTGCTGAGAAAAGTTTATTCAAACATATAAGAGGAAAAGATAATATTTTTTTATTAGACAATTAGTGTTTTACAGCCAGTAAAACAGGATCAGGCAATTGAGATCAGATATAAAGAAAGCCAACCCCTCAGTTTCTTGAAAGCACTCTAAAATTTTCAAAGGAAAATATCATCAAGATCAATCCAACATCTTCATTATACTGAAATGGAACAGGGAAAGGGCATCCAGATAGGCACGGCCTTTCTGTCTTCTGCTCAGTTCCCCACTTAGGCAGTGGCAGTGCCGATAGCCACCAGCCATACAGTCGCAGCACGCGCAAACTTGAATACTCTCAAACTTTCTAGTTAGTTTTCAAAATATAGGATTTTCAAGGAAAGGGATGAGTGAAACACAGAAAGCTTGAGCTCCAAAACTTATTAGCTGGTTCTCCTATTGCTTCATAGGCAGTATTTTGTGTACCTCTTTTCAAAGACATTAACTGTTTGTAAGTGTTACTTGCTGAAATTTTGATGCTGTCTATTGTGTATCCTACTTTTTCCACAGGACCTGAAAATTGGGTCGGGGGGGGAATTCTCTGCTTCTAGTCTTCATGTGTCAGAACTTATTTAAATGCAAATACCAACCTTAAGCATTTTCTTGCAATTTACTTTTGCAATCTGAGAATCCAAAAGGTTTAACTGAACTGATGTGTAGCCTCAAAACATAAGACTTTTTTATCAGTTTATGACATTTCTAGAACCAGATCCAAATAAAATCTGTGTAATCAATAATGAACTGTACATTTTTATATGACAGAAATATCATTGAACATGTAATTTAGTAAGTTAGCAGAAAAGACAAATGCAATAGATAGCGAAAGATGGCAACCAATTCTGCTGCCATCTTCCAGATCATTTTGCACCCAATGCGATGAGGTTTTTATAACCCAAGGCTGCCAATGAAGCTGTACAAAGAAAGTGAGCAGAAAAAGATCAGATTTTGCATTATATAAACACATAGATGCTTAGTGAAAATAAGGAGCAGTCAGTGGCAAACTTTTTATTTCTGAATATTCAGGAATACTTACATCAAGGACTTGAATAGTTTGTGTATTTAGAAAACAGGCAACTGCTAATAACTAATCTTACAAAAAGAAGGTACAATGTGGAAAACAAACCAAAATATTATTTTTATTTTTGATACAACAAACCACTTAGACACGTGCTACATCTTATAATTTGGGTAGCAAAGCATTGAGGCATCTACTTGAGTTCTCCCAATAGTACTACTTAAAAATTAATTCAACAAGCTGTTGAGAAATCTTGCTTGATCCAGTAAAACACTCAAGAATGTGCAAAGTAATATGGTACACTTCTGGTCTCACCTGAAGTCTGTTACTAAATCTGTTTTGGATTTTTACTGAATAAGTCTAGTCTCATTTGTCCCAGTCCACTCCTATGCATAAATTTAATCTTCCCTTGGCGCCAAGGGATGGATTTGCTTTTGCATTAATTGCAACCTTTGCCCTAAACTATGAAGTTAGATGATCACAAAGAATCACAACTGAATGGGGAATAGCAGCAGAAGTGATGAAGTTTTCATCTCTGGTAAAGTTTTAACTGATGCAGTGAACGGTATGTCAGGCAACAACTAAACTGGGTAGACACCCCCCACCCCACCCCCCCATGTTCAGTGACATGAGATCAACTGTGCAGTTTGTAGTTTTTGTCTTAATACTGCCATATATATACACCTGTGTGGAGGATGATCAAGCTACAGGACAAAAGGGAAGCATGCTGTTTTTCTAGACTTTCCAGTTTCCCGAGTTCTTACACTTGATTTTTCAAGTGTGAATGTTTTTGGTATATTGTCCTTTTTTCTGGTGAGGAGATTTGGTTGAATGTAGGGAGATCCACTAAATGACTGGAATAGAGTGTTTTTGATAGCACTGGGTACTTCCAAATTTTACTGTCACTAAACAAAACTATGTTTGCTGAATGCAAATTAACTTCTTCACATCAGGATGCTTTAGAGACCACCAGCATAAATGCGATCAAAAAAGGATTAGGCAGTTTTACAAAGGAGTCATGAACTAGAATCATGATTCTATGATTGTATAACTATTAAACACAATGGTTCACCAGTTCATTGAGTGGAGTCCCTAATCTGCTGTTCAGTAAGATAAGTAACACTGTACGTTTGCTTTCATTCTTCAATACTTCCCTTAAGTATCTATCCACTGTTGGTCATCCTGAGAGACAAGAACATAGAATCATAGAATGGTTTGGGTTGGAAGGGGCCTTAAAGATCATCTAGTTCCAACTCTCCTGCCATGGGCAGGGACACCCTCCACTAGACCAGGTTGTCTAAAGCCCCATCCAACCTGGCCTTGAACACTTCCAGGGATGGGGCACCCACAACTTCTCTGGGCAACCTGTTCCCGTGTCTTGCCACCCTCATTCAGCAGTACTGCAAGTGAGCTCTCACTAAAGTGGAGTAGAGGGGGAGGATTGCCTCCCTTGACCTGCTGGTCATGCTTATTTTGATGCAGCCCAGGATACAGTTGGCTTTCTGGGCTGCAAGTGCATGTTGACGGGTCATGTTGAGCTTCTGGTCCACCAGCACCTGCAAGTCCTTCTCCTCAAGGCTACTCTCAGTCCAAGATATTGGGCTCTGTACTGGGTCTCTTGGCCTGACTCTGTAGCTGATACATTGTGATTTCACAATCAAACCTGGAAGACCTCACCAATGCAAAAACAATTTATTGTCATCCCACATGTGAGGGGAAATAATTTGCTCAGGGTAAGATGATAGAGAAGCCTTCTAGAAGAAGCCAGAGAAGACATACTGCAAAGAGCCATGAATTAGGACATAGTGCTTTATTCCTGTTCTTAACCAGAGCATTTTACTGAAACATTTGCTGCTTCTACTTTTGAGTTTCTCAGCAGTGCCAGTTACCCAAACTGGATCACTGGTCTAATAGAGTTATACCTCCACAGAGCCTACCTGAAAGGGGTAATGTGTATGCCAATCCATTTTTTCCTCTGAAGGAAACTGCCCTGTACTTGCTTATAGGCAAATATAATCCCCGTTTTAATTGATGATTTCCCAAACAATTAAATAAGAAAATCTGGTTTAGATGTTTCTTCTCTGTAGCCAGAGGTCAAATCTGTTATGTGATCTTAGAGCAAATAAGGCGACAGACAAGTCCTAAGAACCATTATTGGTGACCGTGAGTTTCACGTTAGAAAATAACTTGTACTAATTTTCCTTCTAACCATAAGGAAAATGTGTGTGGTCCTCCTTCTAGACATGTAGTCAAACAATGCAATTGTTTATTCTACCTGGGATGATTTTGTCTCTACTGTCAGCCAAATGATATATATTCATATGATACATTAATCTCTTATTATGACCATCGAAAAAATGACTTTTTTCCTCTAAACCTATTTTATAGTAGCTAAATTAAATCTGAAAACTTACAATTTTTCATTTGCAATATGGATCATGGAAGTCTGTAAATTGATTCAAGTTGCCTGTGTTGACTGACCCTTACAGAGACAGTAATTGCAATCACTAGTCAGTAGTTTCTCTGGCAATTATTTCCCATGCTGTGTTAGATGAGTCCTTCTATCTGAGATAATAGATAGAAGATACACAAAATTTCAAGTGCTGGTTATGCTTTTCACCAGACCTACTGAAGAAGACTTGAAGAATGATTTGCTAGCATCAACTTTTTTTGACCTGTTAGCTTATACAGTAAAAGATAGTATGCCTTTCCACAAATTTTGTCTCATTGACCATTTTGTCATTTTAATAAAGTCTTAGTTTAAATCCCTTCTCTATAATTAGAGATTGGATGTTTTTGTTTGAAGTTAAAATTAATCCATAGTTGAAAGATCAGAATTTTTAAAAGAATGAACTTCAGCCACTAAGGTTCAATAATGAACATAACTTTTAAATTTGATCTATGTGTCCTAGGAGTAATTAAATATGTTGTTCTAGGCATCAGTTCTGTTCTTGAAGATGTAGATTTTTTAAATTTTTTTTTTTTGCCCACAAGCAAAGGGGGATGAATGAGTGATGCCATCAGTATTTCAACTCTCTTTTCCAAGCAATAAGCTAATTTAGCAAGTAGTTTGACTAAATTTTTTCATGTCACTGCCTTCATCCTTTGACACACATAATGTGGATCTCTATACCTTAAGTTCATTCATAATCCATACAGATTTAATGACTTTTCTGAGCTCAGATTATGGGAGGACAGGACACCACTGAGATCAGTAACAAGATACTGATGCTTCTAAGGAAAAGTGAACACACCTGTAAGAGGCAATTTCAATAAACCAGTGGTTGAGTGTATAATGATTGGCTGTACAGTGAATTTAAATCTCAGATCAACATGTAACTGAAATTGTCCTGCAGTATTACAAAATGTCTTCTTCCAATTTCATCACTAAAAGGACACCTGGTGTAGCTGTCATATAAATTATTTAAAATTGGAGACACACAAATTTGAAAATATCCTAAAAGTACAAGACAGGAATATTCATAATAATTGCCTTCATTTGGCCCACAGTCCATAACTCCAAACAATAGGCAGCTAGGCACGACTGGTAACACACTGAATTTTTATTAATAAATCCTTCTGAGAAAATCTGGATTACCTGTATCTCTTTCTCTGGACTATGTCTTTTGTAGTTCAGCTATTGAGTTGTTTCTGACAGAAATGGTGGCTACCATATTTCAAGCACATGATATCTTGCCTTGGAATGAGGCAAAGTAACAAGCTTTATATCTCAAGGTACATTTTGTTCTTTGTGCTTTTTCAGCATTGTCAGCAAAAAAAAAAAAGCCATCAGGCAGGTGATGAGCATGAAGAGTAACAGTGATTTGAGGTGCTAGGCACTCTGTATTGGAAGTTAAGGCACTTTAGGAGCCTGATTGAAAAAAATAGCTCTTTAAACAATTTAAATTTGATTGGGCTACTCTTAGCCCCCTGTTAAGAACTGTCTTTCTATCGTAAAAGTTCTCTGCAGTGCTTTGAGGGACAGGGAGAGGGAGAAGGTAGGTCTCTCTAAATCAACTCTTATAATCATCTCTAGGTTGTGGGCAGACTTTTCACTGTTCCTTTGAGAAGTTCAATTATGTGAAGATTACAGAAGTAGCTGTAGGAGATGTTCTCAAGTGCCTTTGGTATTAATTCAAAGAGGAAGGAGTCAAAAAATAATTTGAAGCCTGACATTAATCTTTGAATTTGTAGAAGAGCAATTGTTAGAAAATTCCCTACTGGTTTATTTTCCCAGTTCAATTCAGAATACTTTTGAACAGTAGGTTATTCAGCACAGAGTTAGTATTTCTGTTCTGTATAGCTGGCATAAAATATTGCTGTCAAGAGTCAATTTGGTTTGGTAAATATTTTTCTCCTGCAGTCTTCCAGTACATTTTTAAAAGGGGCAGAGCAGATTGAAAAGCTGATCTTGGAAAAAGAACTATTCTACTAAGCTTGATTAACAGCAGTTGGTTAATGGATCAAAACAAGAATCTAAAATCAAAACTTTTTTTTTTAATACAGTGAAGTTGAGTTGAGTCTGTTTAGAACATTTTTTAATTTGAAAGCCTGAGAATCTTAATTCCCTTCAGTGTGCATTCAAAGCCTTATGAAAGAAGTTGGGTTTACAACTAGTGTATTCAGTTCAAGATCATCAAATTCTGTCTGTGTGGCCCGATCTCATCAGAAGTATCCTATTTTAGGTCACTGTCTCTGTAACAATAGCATTGAGATCTAGCGCCTACAAATCTGACCCAAAATTAAACTATATCCTTAGGCAATCTTGGATTGTGAACATTAAATCTTTTCTAACTGCAAATTATATTTCCTTCATTAATTTCTAGAATTCCCCAAATCATCAATTACACAAAGCCAAATGTTCAATATTGAAAATGCCCAGTAGATTTGTATTTTAATTTCTCTAAGCTCTTTATCATTGTTCAGAGATAGTATATGTGATTTACAGACGCTTAAAAATCCCATGAAATTATGAAATTATCATCACATTGGGAATCACTTTTCCACAATTTGCATGAAAGGCAGGGTGGACAATTTGCATAGACAAGGCTGAAGTGAAAATGTATGCTTTACTCTGACCAAGAGGAGCAGCAGCAGCTCAGGATAACATAACAAGCATATTTGCCTCTGGTTTTCCAGCTTAGACGAAGTCTGTATGTATGAGCTGGGACCAAACAGTCCCTTCAGTTCAGCTGTTCTTAATGTTATGCAGTTGCCATACCATGGTGTACAGCAATGGGGAAAAACAGATTTCCATTTCCAATTATAAAATACTAGGTAAAAGAGCAAGCACATACAAAGCCTGGCTAGGACACAAAGCTTAATATCACATGCCTTGCTCTTAAACCCTTGCTCTCAACAAGGGTTCCCATTAGAACCAAGATCTCTTTGAAGACTTGGAACATTTCCTGTTAGATTTGATGAAAAACAGAGTTTTGCATGCGTTATTTTTGCAAGAAGAGTATAGGGCACAAGTCAAATTATTAGGCTCCCTTGGGGATGCTCAGACAATTGAATTGCTGGATTGTCTGGGTGTCCTGAAGCATATGTGGAGATCACAGACTGTGTTTGCTGATGGCACTATCTTGTCCTCGTGGAGTTTTGACTTTTCCATCTGAAGGGCAAGTCAAGGAGAGAACACATTACTGAATCTCAGTATATTTGCTGCTTGATATTTCAGCACAAAAATTTAAACAGAAGTGCAGAGATATTACTACCTTTGTCGTAGCAAAATTTTTGACCTGCACTTAGTTCATATAGAGAGAGCAAAAGCAGTTAGTGTGGTGGCCTTTTTGTACCTTCTCTGGGCTCAGGACTTTCTTAATGTTAGGATGGTGGTCTTGGCATATTAAAGGAGGCATAAGATCTCTGCTTCATACCTGTGGGAACACTATCTTCAGGTTGCTCTGCCTTAAATTTCTCCATTTACTTTTGGTCAGTAACTGGGTTTAATTATTCTTCCTTTGAGATGCGCTGTATGCTTACCACAAGTGTTTCCCATCAGAAGGCATTTCACCAGGAGTACCCACGCAGGTGCTTTTTAATAACATATAAGGGACCTTTGCACAGAACCCCGCAGACCTTCAGATTTGCTACAGCATTATGACAACAAATATGAGGAATCTAAATAAAAACTTTTGTCACATTTCTGAAAAAGGAGGGATTTATTCTGGAGTCTTGAGAAAAGTTTGGAAGGCTATTTCCATGGTTTCGTGCTTGCAACCAGTTATATGCAAATAACTAGCAATATTCACACAGGGTTTTGGCTGGGGTTTGGTTGGTTGGTTGGTTTTTTTGGGTTTTTTTTTTTTTTTTAAATGGTAAAATGACACAGACTAGCTTCTGATGTACTCATGCTAAGTAACATTTTATTTGACAAATAGTCCTACTGAACTCAGAGGGAGGAAGTACATTCAATATCGGGTTTTGGAATCTGTCCATAAATAAATCTTGACTTTCTCATTGTTTCAAATTTTTTATCTCTGAAATTTCCTGGGGTAGATTCAAGATGTCCAAAACTAAGATCATTGTTCCTTAGTGTAAATTAAAAGAAAAATTAATTCTGTCTGAATTTATTTCCCACAAGTTTAATGCTTTCAAGATGGTGTGCTCCATCTCACCCTGAGCTTCACCAAAGTCAGTGTAATCAGGCCAGTGGTAAATATTGTCTAAAATTCCAAGAAGGAAACTTCCTTCACAGAAGATGAATATTGCAGGTTTTAATTTAAGCTGTAGTTTTTCAAGACAGAGAGAGATTTAGAGAGTCAAAAGCACATCTGGGAATATTTTATAAACTGGAGTATTTTCCCAATGAAAATGAAAAGCTTGTCTTATGTTATGTCCAAAATTTCATCTTAATTAGGGTTTGCATTCCCTACAAGCAGCTATATTTTATGTTTGTTTTGACATCAGAGACATGCTGTTAATTAAATGTCAGGAAAAGCAAAGGTGGTGGAGAAAAAAAAATGACATAAAATATGTACATATGAAAATATGTACATGCATGCGTGTGCGTGTGAAGCTAAGTAGTTTCTTTTGCTCTTAGAGTCAACATTGAGTTCATCATTGGGCTTTTTTGCTTCCTAGACCTCATTGGGAAAAATTACCTTGGGAGTTTAACAAAAGGGTAAATGAAACGGAGAGAATTTTTTTTTGTACTCAGTCTCTAGTAACCAACTCTTCAGTTTTCATTCTGAAGGTGAACTTTGATCATTCTTCTTCTGTTTGTAGTACAAGGTTTATTGGGATATCTTACAGATTGTTTGCTTTCGAGGGGTTTTTCCCTATCATTTTTATTTATTTATTATTATTACTAGCTTCAGTTATTCTTAACCCAGCTGCCAGAAACACTGGTATGTGAACAAGGTGCAGTAGCTGTGACTTGAGTTCTTGTTCTGTCTTGAGATACACTGTGATCTGAAGTCCACAGGTGCAAACACTCGGTTTTTGTCAGCTATAACTAAATTTGAGCTAGAAGTCTGAAATGGGAGCAACCATTAACCCCTTTTAACTGTCCACCGAATACGGTTTATAATAAAGATGTCACGGGGTAGCACACACAGTAGTCAATTCTGCAAATGTTTATCATACGCTTAGTGATCTATTTACTTCCTTGCATAAAATGCTCATTGTGAACTGAAGCATATGTGGAAATTGTAGGTGTTAGTCCTGAAGGCAATTCTAGATCCTTCCTGTTGTCCCATACAGGGACCACATAGATGGAGGATATGTGATTATACAGATGGAGCCAAACACATTTGCTAGGTACTGGGCCAGAAGACAATCGGTCCACTGGAGTTTCTCATACTTTTGCATGTATGACTTGTTTATCTTTAGACTGCCAATGACTATTGGCCCGAGTTATGTTCTAGCATGTGAATAGTATTATTTTCCATGGCATTACACAGTCCTCTGACAGCAAGTCTACCCCGCCTCCCCATGCGTATGCATAGAGATATACTTGTTTCCTTATGCCAGCTCTCAGAATAGAGGAAGTAATATTCCCTCCTGGAGAGGGAAAACAGTATTCCGCTTGTCCCGTCGAGTTATCGTCTGTTCGAGCTAGTTAATACTCCACACATTTATTTTAAGACATTAATCACTGAATCTGAATGATACACAGATTTTTCAGGTAGTAGGGAAAAAAATCCCACCAGAGTCTTAAACTATAGTCTTTTTATAAAAGGTTGTTCTGCCTGTGTCTATATCCTGAAAAGGGAGACAGTCAAGTCACAGCAGTGTATCAAATAATATGAGATTTAGAATGTAAAAATCACAACAGACATCTTATTCAGCACCAGATAAAATCTGAGTGAAAAATTAAATTTAAGATTTGGGTCTTGTTCCAAACCCTTCTGGAGACAGTTTCTAGATACCTGAGGAGCTGCCTCCCTCTACAGGACCATGCCTGGCCATGACAGCTATGGAATAATAGAAACACCAGCTGTAAAACGAAAACTAACGGGCAACGGGAACAGAACTTTCTCGCAGATGGTTTGAACAGTGGTGTTTACTCCTGGAATGTATTAAGGATACCATCAGTTCTGCTGCAAAAGAAAATGGTTTCCTTTAATTGACTTAACTTTCCCCCAAGTAAATAAACTTCACCGAGGAGGGGAGAAGCACAGAGTAGGTACTCAGTCAACAATGTCAACAGTCAACTCAGTCAAACAAACGTTTTTAAGCAATGCTATTGACAACACATAAAAAACTTAAATTACCTGGCGGCAGAATCTATAAATTTTCCAGCTAGAAAGCATGTGTGCTTCGTATCTATTCTGCTTGCGGTAATGCTGACGGCATTTTGCACATTTTGTAGACACGCGTAGAGTAGGGCACCGACGCAGCGGGTCAAGCTGGGTTTTGCCACCCTGGTGCCGCCCACCTGCGTGTGGCCTTTGCGACTTGCCTGGCCTCCATCTCTTTGTCTTACAGCTCATTCAAGGTGAAATCTTCTGGGGGTGGGGGAGCATTATGTCTCACTGTATGTTAACATGGAGTTCATCACAACAAAATGTGCTCATTTCAATTATGACCCCTGGATTGCACATAAAGATTATGTAAATAACCCTCTACTTTGAGGAAATGGAACGCGTTGTACGCAACTTATATTGGTCTTTTGCAATTCTCTCGTATTCTTTAGATGCTTGTCAGAGGCTAAGTCTCCGCTATCACCTATGCGTAAAGATGTGCGATATTCCTTTGAAGAACCTATCTGTAACTTTCATAGCTTTTTCTCTCCAAGAAAATTTACTCACACTCCATTCCTTGTCTAGTGGTGAAATTAAACTATAAGAATGTTGTTTCTCTTGTATTAAGCACAGAATATGAAATGCTCTTGGAATGAATAGTATCTTGAGTTTAAAAATGAGGATAATCTCTATGACATTGGTGTCTAGAGAAAGCTCCTCTGTCTGTAAATTTCATAGTCCTTTGCCATACAGCAGTGAGGGCATTAAAAGACTTGGATGTAGAAAATAACTTTGGATTAAATGATTAATGGTTGACTTTTGCTTAATTTAAATTGAAAAATTTATAAGTAGCAGAGCACTCTTTTGAGAAAGGCAAAATTTAGTAGGCTAAAGGATCCAAAGTTTAAATTAGTATTTGGCATTCTAATATTGGGTAGACCCAGAACGTCTGTCATTACCGCAGTGTTGTGATGCATGTGAGGTTGTGGGGATATGAGGAGACCCTTATCTCCAAAGTCTGGTGGTGTTATCGCAAAATGTAAAGATAAAGTAAGAGTTGCTGAAGTCTAACTCAGCTAGAATTTGTATATTAAAACAGGTAAGAAAAGACTTTTCATCTATATAAATAAACAAGCAAATGGAGCTACTTTCCTGCTGCAGTGACAGCACAGGTGTTGCTTTGGATGTGATATTTTAAAAAAAAAAAAAAAAAGGTAAAAGTTTTGCCTTGATTTCCCCACATACACACACCCAAAACTGAAGGAGGTAATCAGCTTAGGTAAGCTGAACAACCTCTATCCCAGGGGTATGGAACAATTAGAAGAGGAAGACGTAAGACCCAGTAGCAAGGACTAGGTTGAGATAGAAAGCCAGATACATCTGGAAAATAACAAATATAATACCTATATTTAAAATGGGGAGAGAAAAATGATCTGTGTATCTACATGCATCTGTAGTCTGGAAGGATTAAAAAATATTAAAAATTGAAGGAGCAATTAAACACATTGAAATACATAGAAAATGTCTTTCATTCTAGTACTGGCTTTAAGATGTAGATCAAACCAGATTAATCACTCGGATAAATTCATACAGATACTATGTATCCCTTGTCTAGTATAGTGCGCCAACTTGACATTCATAAATTTTATCCATTAAAAAACTAGTAAAAAATTGGAAAAGACATGTTTAATAGGAGAATTTAAGATAAATTGTAAGGTAAATGAATCATAAACAGATGATATAATGACAGGCATTATTGAAATGTGGATTACAGTGCAGATTAGAGGTGAAGCTCTCTGGATTAATTTTTGGATTAATCTTGTTTACTGTTTTGACAGGATCTATTCTTGCTGTCTATAACTTTATTTGCTTTAAATCCAGGAGGGGAAAACCCCTTTAGGATGAAAGATCAATGCACAAAAATGAATGGACATAAACTGTCTATAATTATATTTTGACTGAAAATTAGAAGAGCGATTGAATTATGCAATACCCTCCAGTAGAAGTAATGAGACCAAACCAGAGACCTGTTACTGCTAAAATAAATAAATGCCTGCATCAATAGTGGACTAGCTTTGATGGTCTTTTAATCTCTATCTAGTAATGTGTTTTAATGAAGTACAAAGATTTTTTTTTTTTTTAAATATAAATAGACTGAAAACAGGTTTTATACTGTATGCAATGAAGGTAGCACAGGGCCACATTCCAAACAGCAAGGGTACAGGAAAATGTCAAATAGTCAATCCTCAACACCTCTGTCCTGTGTAATAAATATGGGCGGTATCCTATTAGGGGAGAAAATGGAGTATGTAATTACAGGCTGTATCATAATGCAAATATCAGTGGGGCTGAGTCAACATTGCAAAGGGCAACTGTAATTCAGATAATTCACTTTTAGTTTTAATGTGGTAGTAGTAGGTTTTGATTGTTTGGGGTTTGTTTTTGGTTTTGGTTTTTTTTCCATCTGTGTGTGTGTATAATTCTTATTTACATTAAGGTACAACACCAAGCATGTGTTTTGATCAAACACTAAATAATTACTATGTGTTGAAAGTATTAATTCTAGGATTATCCAGCCAAAGCAGTAAAAGTGATATAATTTTCACCATCCTTTCCCCCCCCCCGCCCCTTCATTTCCCAAACTGGCAAATATTAGCTTTCTAAATCAAAACTCACCAAGCAAGTTTCCAAGCATCTCCTGGTCTGTCCACACTCATCAAGTTCCAAGAAACAGAAAGGCTGAGACAGCTGCTAGTAGCATTTTGAAAATGTTGAAATCCCTTAGAGTAGCACAGAAGGACCTTGGTCTATAAGTTGTCCGCAGCAAATATGCCATCAATGTAAAAGTTATAACTCCCTTTAAAGGTCAAACTGGCAGTAGAAGTTTTTAAATCCTTAAGAAGGATGTAGAAAATAGCCAATTCTATAAAAAAAAAAAAAGCATGCTTTTGTGGTATAGATGTTGAAGACCAACTAGGCAAGAAATTCTCTGCAAAGAAAGGATTAACATTAATTTCTGTAACTTAGCCTAGTATAGATTTTGATGATTATGGAGCCAGTTGCTGGCAGAAGCTATGCCGCAGCACAGTCATCTTCAGTAAATCTCAAATAGGATAACTAATCAGTAAGTACGTGTCCCCCGTTTAGTCACCAAAAATAAATTAGAGGAAATACAAGCTTCAGAAATCATAAACACAAGGCATTTATCATGTTTTCTCATACATATGGTAATACTTAGTATGAGGTTGGTGGTTGGTTGGGTTTTTTCAATTCTGCTTTCATAAAAATTCCTACAAACACTGAAACTATTTGGAGATTAGAGCCACCAGTTGTCCTATCAGATTTCCAATTTGTCACTTTACCACCCTACTTTCACTTGGACTTTAAAAGTTGTTCATAATCTCCTCTGATAATAACACCCCGGAAGATTTCTTGTAACTGAAAACAGAAGAAAATTGCACCTTTCAGTTAAAAAGCTTGAATTTGTTATTTTCTTGTTGGAAAGCCAGCAAACCAAACAAATGTCTGAAGGGAGCTCTTCACATGTGTTAGAAATAACTGAATTCAGCCCATGGGTACTTCTGAAACATATAAATATTCTTCATTTGATGCAATGACAACTTTACAAAATCATCAGCTTCTCTGTAACTCTGAGGGACACAATTTTGTGTTAAAATATGCACAAAGGTGACAAACAGTTTGGTGTCCCTTGATTGGACCCCTGGTGTCCCTAGAGTTTTTACATCATAAAAATTAATTTAGCAATGCCTCCTCTGTTTTGCCACAAATTACTTTTTTTCTTTTTTATTGCATTGTGAGCTTGGCAACTCTTCTAATTAAACTGTTTAAAAAAGAAAAAAAAAAAGTGCATCCCTTGATTTTTCAGTTTTAATCCCTACATGGGTCCATTATCCCAGACCAAAACAAATGGTTCCTATCAGAAGTGATGTTCTTAAAGATAAAATGGAAAATGCCTTGCTCTAATGAAATTGTATAGGATAATCAGTACACATTTTTGGGCACAGGCCCTTTAATTTTCATTTTCACCTTGCACGCTCTTAACTTATATAAGCAAATACCCTCTATGTATCTACCAATTAGGCATACAGGAGTCTTACGGGTTGTGTGGGTGTATAAATATCTGATTTATGTGCACAATCAGGCATTCTTGTATACGTAGGCACATTCCAGTATAGGCCATGAAATGTGTGTAAATATGGCAATCCTTTTTTTTTTCTTTTTAGGGCTTCCTTACGTAAGTCCCCAGATAGACATTTTGTCTAGGCTGAGGTATTTTGTTATTTGCCATGGCCCATTTGCCAGACACTCAGAAATGTTGGATATGAATGGTCTCCCTGAATATATAAGTTGACCTTGCTACAAGCAAGAGTCAAAAATGTGCAAATGGCTATCTAGGAGCCCAGTGTAAAGTAGATGAAAATAAGGTCCTTGAAAGAGTTGCAATTGAAATAGAATTACTCTGTCAATTTAGAAAAAGGTTGTTGGATGAGTGTGTGACTGAGCTAAATATATATTGTGGGGGCTTTTTAGGTAGAGACTTTTAAGGGAAAACAAACAGGATTAAAAGGGTATCATGAGAAGAAATTCTTCCATAAATGCTTGGAGACTGTTAAAATAAAATGCTAGAACTATAACTATATTGTGCCTATTTCCCTAACTTATCAACAAAACCAGTTGTGCTGTAAAGGTCCCAAGCCCAGGAACATAGAAGAAGAAAGAAGATATAGTAGTTTTAAAATGAATTAAAGGTGTAGTAATTCATACAAGCTGGGAAGGCCTTAGGAAGGTTGACATGTCAAAGGATGTGCTTCCATGGGAATTTTCCTTATTAAAGAAGCTGGCTTGTGGATTTCAAATCCCATGGTGCAGTTTGCCGACTTTTAAACTGTGTCAGGACTCAAGATGAGCTGTTCTGTGATGCTACGTGTTAGAATGCTGGAAATATCCCTCTTCAGAAAAATTGTACATATAATTTAGAAGGTGAAGCTGGGATGGGAGACACGATTGCTTAAGCTGGTGTCACTGAAAAAGAAATAAAATAAAATGCATGGAGTTACGCATTTAGTTACCATGATGACAAGGTTGAAGATAAGAGACACGGGAGCAAACCAGAACTGGTTTATATTTTCCTGTTAATTTTTTGGTCTCTTCCCACCCTTCCCCCTCAATGCAGATTAAGGTTAATTAAAATATTTTCAACTTTGTCTGGGACACCCTGGCTGATTGAACAGGTTACCAAACATGATGTGAGCTTCAGTCAAAGTTTATCCCATGATGAGTCATGTTAAGGTTTCTCTGTTGTATCTTATGTTGTATGTTGTGGACTGACACTGCCTCCTTTCTCAATAAGGATGCTAATAAAGTTTCTCTTCTGTCTCGCTATCTATTCTGTAAAGCTTATTACTATAATATGCACCTTTGGTGTTGCCTTTAGTTTCCCCACATCCTTGGCACAGCTTGGTGAAACTGGTGGATGCTAAAAGCAACCTGGGGACACCAAGCACTTGGAAACTGAGTCACGTAAACCTTATAACTTGAAGAAATTAGGCTACAGAGAAGTTTAATGCATGTCATTTGACATCAGAAGGAATTACTAAAAACATCAGAAACAGAAAAAATAGGTGGTTACCCTTAAAAAAAACCCCAAACAAGCAAAACTCATGAGCTGTTCTGTTTCTGGTGTATTTTGCTGTTTTCAAATTCCTTCCTTCCCTCTTTCACCTCTATTATCCTTACTTTCTGCTACAAGTGTTACTGATTTAAATAGCTTTTTAGAAGCTCCTCCATGCCGTTCCTATTAGCCTGGTACCTCTGGGCGTAGATCACCAGGGTTTATGATGATGGACACGGGGTTTTCCATGTGTCCATAACCTAATGCTGGAAAATGGTCAGAAGCTTGCTGTTTGGGACAGGGATGTGCCTCTCAGCAGACCCACAGGGTAAAGTATAACGATCTAATATGTAAAGTGTAAATTAGGCTGTACAGTGTAGTCTGTAGCAAACAGCAAGATGATATGGGTTTGGGAGGTGGAGCAAAAAGAAGGGGTTTTTTTTGTCCTGTAGGAAGCCTAGGGAAGATGATGCCTTGTAGAAGCTTGCTGCGGTGCAGGACTCCGTGCTGAGTTTGAGGCAACGTGTTATGAGATGGCAAGAGCTGCCCGCCGTGTGACAGCCTATAATGCTGTAAGCTAGGCAAATTCGTGACAGTAGTCCTCAGTTTAGGCATTTGCAATAATGTTTATTTTTTTGAAAAAGCTGAAGTGGATGTGGATGAATGAAATGAGTAATTCCTGAGTGAATTCTGTAATATTTTCCATGTATGGTTAGAAATGTAAACATGTTGGGAACTGGTTCAAGAGACCAAGATGTGGAGGTGTGAGGGATATGTTTTAGCCTGTTTATAAATCTGAAACAGTAAAAACCAAAGCTGAATAAACTAGATGTAGGTATAATGTTTCGTTTTGGGCTTGCTTTTTTTTTTTTTTTTATTTCCCGGCTGCAGAAATTGCTGGTACTTCCCCCTCCTTCTAGAAGAGCAAGACAGAACAGCAAACTCTTTTCATCAGGCCACAGATCAGGCAGCAGATGGCAACTTTGGATAGCCTCCGATCAGGATGGCTTGAATTAGAGATGAGCCCTATCCCCTTCCAAGTGAGCCCAATGCTAGGCTGAACTGGGAATTGGATCACGTCTAAACATTGTGTCTGGATTCAGAATGCAGAAGAGTTTTGCTGTACCTTTTCCAAGGGCTTGGCTTGAGCCAAGTTCTAATTAGGGCTAGTAACTTAACAGAGAAATGCTCTGTGTTGCCATCAGTAGCTCTGTGTTACCTATCTCCTCTGCTGATATTTCAGAAAAGAGAAACTCTCTGGGGCACAGCTGGTCTCTGAGGGCTGCTTATAGCACTCCTGAAAAGGAAAAAAATGTTATCTGATTTGGTAACTCTTTCATCTCCTTATAACCAGTTGGACTTAGGAGACACTTACTATGAACAATCTCCCAAAAAGTGAAAGCAAGATAACCTCTGAAGTAATCAGTAGCTTTTAAACAGTTCTTTGCAAACAAGGTGCAACTTGTTCTTTTCCAATGCAGTCCATTGATGAAAAGGGACGAGGACTTGAAAACAGGCATCATAGCAAAAGGACAGAAACTTGGCAAACAATTCTGAAGGTGATTGTTAACGTAGATGACAAAAAACAGAGAAGCCTCTCTAATTGGTTTTCAGAGCCCCTCATTCTCAGATTGATTGGAGTTGTGCTGTTTAATGTTACTACCCACCCTTTGTAATCCCTTGCTGCATAGTGAAGGGGAAAGTTTCGTGGGACTGCAGGAAATGCAGCCCTGTTTTCTACTCCCTGACGATCCATAATGTGATAATAGCTTAGGTTTATTAAATAGGTCTAGTGTCTGCATCTCACTGTTGACTATCCTACTTAACGTGGCACTCTGCTCTGGAGCTGGGCTCAGCTGCAAAAGGATCTCAGCACCTCATTCTTTTTAGAGTTCGCACTGCCAACCCCCCTGCCCCCGCCACTAGGAACGGAGGCGATGTTGTCCCTGGCTAGCAAAATGGAAACAGGCACAGAAGGACTAAGCCCTCATGGCACACTGATATATGTGGTCACACGAATTTACCCGTATGTAGGTCCTTTTATCTTCCTTCCCTGAAACTATTCTTTTATAGAAACAGCTGCTTTAATCTGTGCACATGCTCATACCACAAGCTCAGGGAACATGGACGCCTGAAGCTGTGTATTGCCTTATGCTATGTGCCTTTGAATTTATTGTGCGCTGCCTCCTCTTTTGTGCTGGAAAAATGGCTCTGGGTGAAGCTAAAGGGCAGAAACAAAGCTTCCCCGCCATTCCTAGCGGGAAGTTAGCTACTTCACGAGGGCTGTGGCCTTGACTGCTCCCCTCCATGCAGGCAAAAGGACAATCTCATGTTTACTGTAAGTTTATGGGCTTAATGTATTGAAACTGTGAGCTTAGACATACCAAATGCTGAGCGATGCTTTAGCATGCGCGGCATCCACGTCTTGTTAACATGCCAACCTAATTCCTCTCTTTTGCTTCAGAGACAAGTACCACTTTATTAGCCACAAATCTATTATCTTCCTGTTTGAAGGGCTCTGAATAGGCTTACAGCAACAGTCTGCTTTTGTAATACAACAAGTCTTTTCACATTGATAAAAATACTTTAATAAATGAAAAATAAAATTCAACAGTGACAGAAATTCCAGTCGTTCCTTTCATCCTCCCAGTGTGAGCCAGCAGGTGCAACTTGACATTCTTTAAACAAACCTTCCTCCTGCTTTCTGGCTGAAGAAAGGCTTTGGCAAATGCTTATCCTTTGATATGATGTGTACTTGACAAAATTCACAGGGAGATCAGAACTGCTGCTTTGAAGCAAATTCTTATTAGAACACTGGAGCGCTAAAGTGCACTGTGATTTGGCTCAGTTGCTAGTAAGACATCAAGTAAAATGTGCCCATTATGTCAATTCAAAGTCAAGTCTAAACACGCTGACTTCTGAGAAATCTGAAGAGAATTTGTGGCCGTGCAGCTCTGCTGCTTTATTGCTTATCTAATTTGCATTTCCTTCTCTGTCTGTCAGTTCCCTTCTGCATTTCTAGCCAAGCGGTTGGCGAATCATCTGGAATTCATTAAATATTTTCCATTACTATATTTTACTTTCCACTTTCAAACCTTCTTCTCTCCCCCTCTCCCCCAAAATGCACTGCACTTCCAGCTGAACAGGAAAGGAGGTGAGGACCTGTCTCCCTTTCACAGCTTCGGGGTTGTTCCAGATTCATGTTCTGTCTATGCAGGCATTCAGTGGGGAATACTTGATCTAGAATATCTGGAAAGGTGCCATGGAGAGTGGGCCGGCAGTGAGGATGGAAAGTCTCACATTGCTGCCTGGAAAGGTTTTATAGGTGAAATGAAACTAATGCATTTTTTTTTCTGCCCTGGAAAAAACAAACAAACAAAGACTACTAGAATGCCTTTCGTCTTTTCTCTCTCCTTATGTCTTGAAATTCTTTCCTGCCTGCAAGTAACCCCCTAGCCTGGCGATTGCTTGCTCATGCACAGCCAGCTGCTTCAGACACAATTCCCCGGGTCTGGAGAGCACTCGCAAAATGCCTGACCTGCCTCTTCCACAGCAGATGGCAGATAACGCCATCCTGGTGGAGGATCTCTCTGATCCTAACAAGCTGCCTAATTTAGCAGAGGTATTTCAAGATGCAGCTTCTGGAAGCTTAGGAAATGCAAGTTCAAACTTGAAATTTGGTGTGAATTTTTAATGTTGAATATAAGTAAAAATGAGAACAACCTGCTTTGATGCTTCATTTATTCACTTTCACCTGACATATTTAAATCAAGACTTGATAACTTCCCAACAGATTTTCTATAGTCTAATAAGAATTATCATCTTGAAACAAGACTTTCTGGTGTGGTCATCAGTGCCTGAGGCGGTATTCACAGAATTTGAGTAGACAACTATTAGAGTCCATCCTGGTTTTAAAATGTGCTAGGCATTTTTCCATCCGGCCATTCTCAATAGATGAAAAATTGCCTCTAGCTGGGGGTGGTAACAGTTCTTTACGGAGGTGAACAGAGAGGTTGCACTGGTGGTGGTGAGCAGGAGTAGGTGCCTTCAGTGGTCAGCCCCTGGCAGGCTCCAGACCTGCAGGACATGTCCTAATGCTCCATCTGCCACCTGCAAGCAGGAAGCCCTTCTCCCAATTTAGACTGAGTAAATGAATGTAGGTAATTAGTCATTGTTTCAAACATCGGAAGCAAGCAAGTAGAGAAAGGTGCTCCAGAGTTTTGTTTTCCCTGCTGTCACAGGAAAAGTGCTTGAAATTGTTGATTTGTTAAAATGTTCAAGAGAGAAATGACACTTCTTTTTTTTTCCAAAAACTAGCATGCAAACAGAGCAAATGTTATGTTTTGCTTTGAACATGCAAGCTACATCCTAACTATCACACCTTACAGCACATGTAAAGGCATACATACATACACACCAAAAAAAAAAAAAAAAATCCACCGGCAAGGCTAGCCGCCCTAGAGAAGGGGTTGGAAGGGCACTTGCGAGTAACCCTGAGCAAGGGGTACAGAGGGCTCTGTGTGCCTAGACATGAAGGGGATTGGACTTGCCTCAGGTATATAGAGGTCTGTCTGCTCAGTCTCAAGTGGTATAAAACTGCAGGCTGAGAAACTGTTTTAGGAGAGGCTTGTAGCTTTCAGGTAATCCCATTGTCAGGTGATGTAATCACCTCACAGGGAGTGCAGTACAGGTCACAGTTCATACTCAGGGTTTGTTTTTCTACCTAGGCCACTGTAAGAGCTAAATCCCTTAGCATCAATGAGGGTTACGTGCTTGAAAGCGTATCCGTTGTCAGTAGGTCTTGCCCTCAGATGCTAAAGAAGGCGTGTGCCAGTCATGTCCGTGAACTTGTCGGGTTTCAGGAAGGACCAGCTGAGCTGTCAAGGTTTGTTAACCTCTTGGCATCAAAACAGTAAACTACACGTGTTCAGCAAGAAACCGCAAGCACTTTGCCTTAACTCAGCGGGATGAGTGTGCTGAGCAAGGGACCTCGGTGAGATGCGAGCGTGGACCTTATCTCAGCAAGCAGAAGTGCTGAGCCAATAACAACGCGATGGCTTTGGCATCAGACTAACGAGCCAGACTTGCTGATGCTAGCGCTCTCGGATTTCAGCTCCTCCACATCGGGCCAGTGCACTGGAGATGCTGAGCCTGTAATATCACAGTACCTAATGGCTTGGCATCACCTCCTCAAGCTAGAGCTGCCGTGCTAATAACCACAGGGGCTCAGCCTGCCACTTAGCCGAAGACCTATTAATTAGCGGTGCTAAGCCAGGAACAGTGGAGAGTCCTGCAAAATTCATATCTATGTCAGCCCTGAAAGAGCTTTGCCTCTATTAAAGAGATTAATAGTCGTAGTAGAGAAAGTGAAAACCTGCTGTTACATCTCCTGTTTGGCTGTGCATTGCACCCCTCAATCTTCCATTTGATACTGTAAGGAATGTCATCCCTTTTTCAGAGGCTAAAGGAGTCTGGTTTGCTCCTTTTTTATGTAAACTTTTTTCAGACAGTCTCTTCTTCTTGCATCTAAAATTAGATGCAGCTTCTGAATTCACATCAGACAGAGGCACAGCAGAGCATCTAGGGGACAAGAGTATGTAAGGCTGAATCTAGAAGCCCTTAGAGAAATTCACTGTCAGATTGGAGCAAAGAGGGGGAAAAAGAGCTATCTTATCCAGGTTTGAGGAGTTTTTTACGTATATCCATGAGACCCTTCTATTTTCTAAATGGTAAAAGCTGGAAATGGATAGGGAAAAAACCTAAACTCAAACCTGATTATATTTCTCAAACCAATTATTTATAAAGTAAAATGTATTTCATCTCCTCCAACAGAAACCAGGGAAATCAGAAAGGTGATTTCTTTTTCACCTATTTTCCACAAGTTTCAGTCTCTTCCCATGCCTAGTAAATGTTTCTATGAGCCTGTAAGAAGGCATTCGGGAGGCTCCCAGTCTATCAATATTCAATTAGCATTTAGTACTACAGTCTTCTGTTTGCCAATTAAAAACTATGCAGTTTCCATAGTGACTTAAACAAGATGAGACTCTGGGTGAAGAGTAGCTGACATAAGTGAAGATAAGCAGATAGGAATGTAGATATTTTAAATGGGTTTGGGGTTGGTTGGTTAGTTCGTTGTGTTGTTTTTTTCTTTTCTCCCAAGGTGCGTTTTGTGGAACAGACAGTTATCCTGACTCAAAAGTCTCTGGTAGTGACTGGGCAGCTAAATACTGGTGTGAAACTGGTTTGGGTGCTCTTTAATGTTTTCTGCTAATGCTTCAGAGTAGTAAATGGCCAGGAAAGGATACTCTTAATTTTCAGCTATCCATGTAGCTTCACCAGCTCTTTTTCCTTATGGCATCACAGCTTAAACAGATGCACACCTATGATATGTGTCTGTCTTTGAAATTTGAGTGAGAAACAAGGCTCCCTGCAATGCAGAAGGGACTCAGTTACACACCCTCCATAGAATCATAGAATGGTTTGGGTTGGAAGGGACCTTAAAGATCATCTAGTGCCAGCCCCCCTGCCGCAGGCAGGGACACCCTCCACTAGACCACGTTGCCCAAAGCCTCATCCAAAGTGGCCTTGAACACTTCCAGGGATGGGGCATCCGCAGCTTCTCTGGGCAACCTGTTCCAGTGCCTCACCACCCTCACAGTAAAGAATTTCTTCCTAACATCTAATCTAAATTGACCCTCCTTCAACTTAAACCCCTTGCCCCCTGTCCTGTCACTGCATTCCCTGATAAACAGTCCCTCACCAGCTTTCCTGTAGGCCCCTTCAGGTACTGGGAAGCCACGATGAGATCTCCCTGGAAGCTTCTCTTCTCCAGGCTGAACAACCCCAACTCTCTCAGCCTGTCCTCATGGGAGAGGTGCTCCAGCCCCCTGATCAGCTTCATGGCCCTCCTCTGGACTCACTCCAATAGCTCCATGTCTCTCCTGTACTGGGGCCCCCAGAGCTGGACGCAGTACTCCAGGTGGGGTCTCACAAGAGCGCAGTAGAGGGGCAGGATCACCTTCCTCGACCTGCTGGTCACACCTCTTTTGATGCAGCCCAGGACACGGGTGGCTTTCTGGGCTGCAAGCGCACACTGCCGGCTCATGTTGAGCTTCTCATCAATCAATACCCCCAAGTCCTTCTCCTCGGGGCTGCTTTCAATCCATTCCTCGCCCAGCCTGCAGCTGTGCTTGGGATTGCGCCGACCCACGTGCAGGACCTTGCACTTGGCCTTGCTGAACTTCATGAGGTTCGCATGGGCCCACCTCTCCAGCCTGTCAGGGTCCCTCTGGATGGCGTCCCTTCCCTCCAGCATGTCGACCACACCACACAGCTTGGTGTCGTCAGCAAACTTGCTGAGGGTGCGCTCCATCCCGCTGTCCATGTCGCCAACAAAGATGTTAAACAGTGCTGGTCCCAGTACTGACCCCTGAGGAATGCCACTCGTCACCGTTCTCCACCTGGACATTGAGCCATTGACCACAACTCTTTGAGTGCGACCATCCAGCCAATTCCCTATCCACTGAGTGGTCCATCCATCGAATCCATGTCTCTCCAATTTAGAGACAAGGATGTCGTGCGGGACAGTGTCAAATGCCTTGCACAAGTCCAGGTAGATGACGTCAGCTGCCCTTCCCTTATCCTCCAATGTTGTAACCCCATCATAGAAGGCCACCAAGTTTTTCAGGCATGATTTGCCTTTAGTGAAGCCATGTTGGCTGTCACCAATCACCTCCTTATCTTCCACGTACCTGAGCATAGTCTCCAGGAGGATCTGCTCCATGATCTTGCCAGGCACGGAGGTGAGACTGACCGGCCTGTAGTTCCCTGGGTCTTCCTTTTTTCCCCTTTTCTTAAAAACGGGGGTTATGTTCCCCCTCTTCCAGTCGGCAGGAACTTTGCCGGACTGCCAGGACTTCTCAAATATGATGGCGAGTGGCCTGGCCACTTCATCCGCCAGTTCCCTCAAGACCCGCAGATGCATCTCATCAGGTCCCATGGACTTGTGCACCTTCAGGTTCCTTAGATATTCTTGAACCTGATCTTCTACAGTGGGTGGTTCTGCATTCTCCCAGTCCCTGCCTTTGCCTTCTGCGACGTGGGCAGTGTGGCTCAAGGATTTGCCAGTGAAGACTGAGGCAAAGAAGTCATTGAGTACCTCAGCCTTCTCCGTATCCTGGGTAACCAGGTCACCCATTTCATTCTGGAGGGGACCCACATTTTCCCTCGTCCTCCTTTTCTCACTAACATACCTATAGAAGCTTTTCTTGTTGTCCTTGACATCCCTGGCCAGACTAATTTCGATCAGGGCTTTGGCTTTCCTGACCATCTGACAGTGGTGCTGCTGTCCTGTCAGTGGGATGAGCCCACCGCAGCAAGAGATGCTGCTTTGACTGCAGAAAAGACACCAGGCACAAAATTGTGTTCTTTCACAAAGTTCCTTGAGCTTTGCTTTTTAAACTGAATTTTGTTTAGGCAATAATAAGTAGATATAGCCATCTTCAAGTTTTGTTGGTTTTCTTTTTTTAATTAGGGTCTGACAGAGCTTGCCCAGAGATTTAGGGTGGGCAAGGAGTGCTGAGTTTTGGTAGGTAAGCAGATGGTTTTACGCAATGTAACATTTAAATTACAGTCTATAACGTGTTTGTGCAGCACTTAGATCAATGGATATTCCTTTAGAAATAGAAAAATCACGATCAACATTTGGTTGTTTGTGCAGATGGAGAAACAGAGACGCAAAAAACGTGTTCTGTACTGTTTTTGTGAAGATCAACCACAGGTGTAAACCTGAGCTTAGAGAAATTTCCCCAAAAACACTGGCACTGTGCTCCCTTTTCTTAGCCTGGTGCCCTTGAGGCTCAGTACAAGCTCATGATGAATGGGACGCTTGGAAGCCATAGGAAAACTCTGAACTGGCTGTAGAAATTTCCTGGCCTTTAAGAACAGTATTTCTCAGCCTTTCTAAAGCATTTTGTTTTAAAATGAGTGTGAGGGAAAAGAAAAAATTCCAAACTCATAGCCTTCCAGTCTGCAAAATTTGCAGTCACTGCCATGCATTGCCTGCAGCAGGTTCCTCTGCATTACCACGTGGTTAAAGCTGAAGCTTTAGGGTCTGAGCACCGAGGCTGATTCTTCTCTTCTGCCAGCCCTCTTGTTCCCTACTGCTGTTTAGCCGAGAGTCGATCTGTGTTTTTAGAGCCCCTCGTTGAGATTTGGGCCCTGTGAAGCCAAGTCTATGCACGTGCTGAATCCTCATGTAACTGGTACAGCTACTGGTACCCAAGTTGCCCAGCGGGGTAACAAGCTCAGTAAGATGGTTAGGCAGTTTGTGTCACTGCAGCAGACACATATCTGTAACAGGTGATTCTCTGCCATGCATCAGGTTGAGTGAGGCAATTTTCCCCCAAAACAACAAAAAAATGAAGGCAAAAGGTACTATAATAGCTTATACACATTTGTATTGCTCCAATACATCCATAATAGCATTCTGCATGAGATTCAATATGGTGTGGATAATAAGACAAATTAGGTATTCCAGCTGCAAAAACACAGTGTGCAGAGAATGATGTGCATTTCAGCTGCAAAAATACAGCATTTGTGTGACATTACGTTGAACCCGCTTCCCTCTAGAGTTCTCCCTTCTAGGTCAGTGTGGAAAAGACAGCCATAGCCAACACGGTGCAGTCCGTTTGCTTGGGAATCAGGATACTTGCCTTTCTGGAGTTGCAAGTTGGGTGCTCTTAGCAAATATAAAAATCAAATAAAGAAAATTGAACTGTCAAAATCCAAAAGAAGTTAGTAGAAATAAACACAGCTTGATTCGTTGGGAGTTTTGTGTGTGAGAGAGTAAAAATAAGTAGGCTTTTTGAACATATCTATTTTCCATTAAAGGGGCACTTCCACAGCCCAGAACAGCTAACAGGGGTCTTTTCATTTGGGTTCCTTTCAAATTTAAGTATATATTTTATTTGGCTTTGTTTATTTCCATAATTATCACCACCATCTTCATCTTTCATCCTGGTAGAGTCACTGAATGGTGCAGCTCCCTGTAGGAGAAATTCATTTTTTTCAACCATAATTTGGCCAGTGTGTATATACAACTGCGATTACATACTTGTACCACTTATAGCTGAGCAGCAAATTAAAACTTCCTGTGAGAACCACATTGGTGATTTCCTTTTCTTCTTGTCACTGCTGCTGCTGGTAGCTGGCTGTGTGTAAGATACCAACTCTGCAGGTTCCTCATCCTGGCACCATACGTGGCTGGATGCTTTAACAACTGTTTAAAAACGTGTGCTCGTAAGTGACGGGGAAAACCCTGAATTGCCTAGTTCTGTATTCAATCAAGGTTTATGAGGTTTTTTTATTCTTATTATATAATAACAAAAACAGCTTTAAGGATGCAGACTCGGAAAGTCTCAGCTGGTAGGATTAGGAAAAAAGTCCTGTTGCAGCAAATTTACTGAAAGAAACAACTGAGGTTTTGCATAGTCTAAATTTTCCCTATTCCAATACGTCCTGTATTCTATTCAAAGCATCACTTCACAGTGTGATTCTCAACTAGTGTGCATAATTCATTTAGTAATGCAAATTGAATGGTCTCGGCAACAGCTCTTATTTAAAAAAAAAAAAAAAAAAGAAAAACCAAACAAAAAAACCAAAACCTAAAAAACAACTACCAAAACCCCTGCAGAAAAACTCAGGTTCTTTGCTGGATAGTTAAATCGTTGAAAGTTCACAGCTCTGTACTTGTCTTAAATGCACATCAACCTATTGTCTGCTCTGAGGCAAGCCCTTTAGTTTCATTATCCTGAGAAGTGGTTACTTGCTTATGGTTGATGTTCTGGCCATCCAACCTCATTGGTATCACTTGGTCTAAGTTTGGTGGTATTTTTTTTAAGGTATTATGCACTCACAGCTCCAACTTGTTTCAGCTGCACAGTAGCCAGGAAATCACAAAACCCTCGTATTAAAACTCTGAAATTAATATTCTACTGACAGTAATAATGGCCAGAATGGCTGCACAGACCAAGCTACAGCCTGATTTTCTGCATCCTGTGAAGATGATACTCACGGGTCGAAGGTGAGCTGCCTTTGAGGAAGACTATGAGAGAGGTATGTGCTGTTGCACTGCCTTTGTCCATAGTGATCAGTGCTATTTTATGGCCTAAGGTCAAGGGGATTAGGGAAAATTCAAATCCAGATGACTTGCAAACTAGACATGCTAACAGGTCTGTCAACAGCTGCTTTTGGTTATGGACTGTGTGCCAGTAGAGTACATGGAGCATAGAAGGCTGTGGTCTATTCTGAAGTTCAAATTTTCAAGAAATCTAGAAAACAGTGACTGATTTGATACTGAAACTTGGAGACGTGAGGGAAGGTGGTGTCTTGCTGGATCTGGTATGTCTATTAGCTGTAAACATTGGCATGAAAAGGATGTTTTTAAGAGGTTTGAAAATGGTGTGAAGAACTGTGCTCTCAGTGGTGGATGCAGCAACTGATGCAGCATCAATGACATCTGCTCTGTAAACAAATACATTTCAGATGGCTTTGGGCTTATATGGCAGTGTCTGTGTCTCCTAGCGCTTCAGAAGAAAGCTAGGGGTGCTGCACGCATCTCTTTAAGGGATATTACCAAGTGGCCTCTACTTGTCTGCCAATACATCTGTCCCTGCTGACAGCATGGCCAGGAAGGTCCTCCTGCATGACAGGAGCGAGCATCGGGGACTGAGCTCTGTGTGGCTCCAGGCATGCCCTGCCCTGCCCCACCGTGTCCCTCAGAGCTTTTCAGCAGGGGAAGCAGAGGAGGGAGAAGACCCACCACCTAAACCACCTTGCAAAGCTTGTAGTTCAGTTTGGGGGTCTGCTGGTGTTTGTGGTTTGATTTTTTTTTTTTTTGGTTGGTGGTTTGGTGGGGTGGTTTTTTTTGTTTGTGGGTGGTTTTTTTCCCCCCATTTAAAGTGATTCTGTTGCAGCTGCAATAGTTAATGAAGTGCTGAAAATGGAGCTGTTATTCAGCACAGGGGGGAAAAAGTCTTCGCTCTTCTGGCTCCCCACAGGCTCCACGAGTCACTTGGGTGGGTCATGAGGGAGGACTTGGCTGTTAGCTCAAGCAGCATAGCATGATGACCAAAGCTTAGGAGTTTCATAAACAAACATCTAGGCAGCTGCATCCCACCCAGGTGACGGGAGGACAAACTGTGAGATGCGGCTGGAGATCTCCTCAGTTACTGTGCTCCTGGCTTTCCTCTGCAGCAAATGGAACTGCAAGCATTCTCCTACATGCAAAAAGGGACTTTCAATTTAGGATAAAGCCTTTTGCTTTGCAGTTGTCAACTAAGGCGTTGACATTTGTCTTGTTTTGGTTTATTGCGCGTAAGCCACAGCCGTGGACATTTGCCGAACTAGTTATTGCTCACAAATAAACAGATATGTAAGACATTTGCTAGCATATTTACTTTTGTGGTGTGAAACTAATGAGTGACATCATTCTTTAGCAGCTGTCTTGATGTGCAGCCCTTCCTGCAAAGATCATGTCCTGAGAATGAAAGAGAGATCAAAACCCAGTAGAATGATAGTAAACATGCAAGCATAGCTGAATAATTAATTAAAATAATAAAGGACTCATTTCAGCAAGATCATGGGTGAATCTGAATCCTGGACTTCCTGTCCTATGCAAAGAGTCCTGAGAATGTTTATTTAAGTGGGAAACATTCTCTGCAAGGAAATGGGTAAATAGGGACCTCAGGAGTTCAAAGCTAAGGTCCTGCAGAAGAAATACCAAAGCTCAAGGGCCATGCCCTTAATTTGTGTGTACCATTGGTTACAACTTATACCCATCAACGATCTGTCTCTAAATGCTTGTTCACATCAAGCTTGCAAAAGTTGATGTTGTTTGATTTTAGTCTGTAGGAGCTTCTGTCTCTTCAAGCTTTAACGACAGATAAAGATACCACTAGAATACCCTGACGTGGACAATGGCTGACTGGTTTTGGTCCTGTCTTGAAACAAAATGGAGAGTGATGTGTCTAAGCATAGAAGAAATTATCAAAACAAATATATACATATTTAAGATTAAATCAAAACTCCTTGTCTCATATCGCTGAAGACTCTGGAGAAACATTTTATGGCAGCAGCAATCAGCGGAGGCCAACTCTTTTATTTGCCAATACCATCAGCATTGTTTATGAGTTAAGTAACAATAATAACTTTCTTCAACATGTATGTTTCCTGCATCTCTGAGAGAAACTGCCAAATAAATGAAAAAGAAGGTATCTCCAGAAAGTACAAGTGAGGTACAGCGTTCCATTTACAGCATGCTTCAGGGGCAACTTGTCAATAGAATTGCTTCTCTCTCAGCAGCTTCTGGTGTAGCGGCAGACAGAAAATCCCAAAGAAATGTCAGTGATGCCTAAAATAACAAGAAACTAATTTTCAAAGGCGGTGTCTACTTCTCCCATGGTATGACAATAAAGCTGTCAGAGATTTGAGCAGGCAGTTAGCCCCAGAACTCAATGCTTCTGACCTGGGTGTCTGCGTAAGTCAGATACAGAAGCTGTAGCACAAATATCTCACAGAACGTTAGAGCTGAGACGGTCTGCTGTCTTCATCAAAGACTGACCAATAGGGGAAGTACTAAACAAACTGGGAAGTACAACTTTCTATTGAAAATTTCCAACTTGTTCATGGTTTGGACGAGCCTCTGTGGGATACTTGATCCCCACAACATGCTGGGGTGCCACTAGAGCTGTTGTGGAAGCTGAGGGGAATAACACAGTTTATGCTTGAGGGCCATCTACTGAAAAAGTTTGGCTTTAACTCTGTAACAATGTTGATAGCTTCAAAGGGTACTGCATTATTCATTAATTTCAGTGGGAGCAGGATGAGCCCAAGAAGAGCCCTTGGACCTATGAGCTCAGCTCAGTTCTTCTCCTGTGAGTTCATCCTCGGTACCTCTGGTTAGCTCTTTCAAAATCACGTGATTCCAAAATGGAGCAGAAGGTGGTTTTGGGTTTGGGATTTTTGGTGGGTTTGGGGTTTTTTTTTTGGTTTGGGGTGGTTGGTTTTTTTCCCCACTTTTAAGAGGGGAAACCTTTTTTTCATCCACTATTTGTGGAAGTGTCTGTGGGAATGACCCACCACAGAGACACCTTGAAATAGCTTCAATTTAAGGATAATTTGGTACCAGATTCTGCCTGGTTATGACGACTCCCAGGGAGATTTCAGTCCTAGTTTTCCCAGGTTTAAATCCAACTCCTGTTAACAATGTCCACGAGACGACATCATTACGTATCAGGAGGCTTGCGTAAAATGAACTGGTGTTACAGTACAGTTTCTAGCAGACTGCATCACGCTGGGAACATGAGCAGCATCTGCGTCCAAAAAGCCTTTTCACTGCGTGGAGGGCTGACTTGGTCTGGTTGACTGCTTCTGGTTTCCTTGCTGTAAGTGACCCCATGTATAGTTACTCAAAACTGCTGTGTATCTAGAGTGCCTAGCTGGGTATCATCTGACAGGACAAAACATGTATTAAAAAAAAAACCCCACACAACAAAAAAGTAGAAGGAAAAAGCCTGTGACAAATAATCTGATGCTTACATCAGTAGGAAAGTTATTCACACATTTCAGTGGTGCTGTTTTGCAGCGCTGGAACAATTTAAAACCTCAATGAATTTACAGCGTTAAAAGGGACACGGCAAATTTTAACCAAACTGCTTTCCCCCGTGCCTCCAGGGTGTTGATTTTAAACACCTAAGCTCCACTAGCCTTTGGTTTTCCATTTTTAGGCAGGAAGTTTATTAGAAAGGAAATATATATGCTGCGGGAAAAGAGAGTCTTCTGGTACTTTCCAAGTCAGCGTTTACGTGACTCGGGTTCATTTTGAGAAGAATAATTTATAGTGGTGTGAATAAATAATAGCGGTGAGTTCTAACTGTCCAAACACGATACATAATACCCTGGGAAAATTTCCTCTGCTGTGCGCTAATGACTGATTGTTGGCTTTTATGTTGTGAGCGACTGTAACAAATAAATCATTTGAAAATAACTGATGTGCTCAGGTTTGTTTAAGCAGCACTTGTCAAACTGCATCTTCAAGCCAATGTGAGATATGAGTTCAGTTTACTGCTGCAATCAGTGTGGTCTCTTTGCCTGCATTTGTAAGCAATCATGCCAGATCAGCTACTGAACTTAAAAATAATCAATGGTTTAGTGTGATTTGCATTGCACAAAATTGCCATTATATCTGTGACCATTCTTGTGGAAATAAATACATTTAGACATCGGGTAGGTGCCTAACTCATCTGGGAAGATCATAATCAGATTAATTTTAAGAGCAATAGTGACAATATATTCCCCCATGCATTCACTTTGTGTGTGGAGAAACATTCTGAAGCTGCTGTTAATCACACCTTGTTGACTGCTCCTCTAGCTGTATCCATGGTGTGTGAAGCTTCCTTTTTTTCTTTTAATTGCAACTTTACTGAAATGGCTCTTTTTCTATTATTTTTTAATCATCCAAAAGCAGAGTGTTGTATGCTTATCTCCTTGTCTACTACAGCTTCTTACTTATATGAGAAAATCTTGAAACTATGATGAAAGGAAACTACCTAAAACGTTGCTTTCCTTTTCAATTGCATCTCTTTCTTGGGGCTAGCAAGATGTCTTTTGAAAGGTAAGGATCTCTTTCTCTCTGTCTTGCAAAGGAAATAAAATGCTTGGGCAAGGTGATAACTGGACATTGCAAATTTTCCCCTGCCTGGTGAAGCCTACATTGCTTGTGCTGGTTTTCTGCACAGTTTTCTGAGTTGGTTCCAGTGGAAAACCAAACAAAAAGAAATTAATAAACAGACAGTGCAAAGCACAGTCACACAATTTACAAGAGCAATAAAAATTTCTCTCCATTCTACCGACTTGCTTATCCCAGGTGACGGTTAACATGTTCATCTGTCTTGAATGTCTCTTTGGCTGTCCTCATTGTAATATCCAGGCACTGAGGTTTACTATTAAACAGAGCAGTGTAGGAAGGATGTCTTGGCCCTGTTAATTTCTGGCTTTTGACAAGGACACAGTTCCTTTCAATGTCACAAATGAGATTTAGTTTTTTTCATTTCTTCCAACTGCTTGAGTGTGCAGGTTTGGGTTTTGAACTGCTTGATGTGAACATATGCTCTTAACATCCAAACCCAACTCATGGAGGCTACCAAAATCTCACCCAGGTATTATAATGGCTATGGGTCACCACTGATTTGAAGCCAGTCTTGAAGTGGTGACATGGATTTCAAAGGTTTCGTTTCTTATTTACAGTTCTTTGCAGTTGCTCAGCATTCATCTTAGTCAAATCATCTCTTTTTTTGCCTTTTTCTTCCTCTTTTCCTTTCTTTTACATATCTTCATGGAAAGATGAACCCGTTCAGTGAATCAAAGGGTGAAACTACGCCACTGATAGTGGATAAGTGGGTGTATCACTGAATATTTTACCCTGCTTTAATTTCTCACAAAATATTTGCATCGTTTTTAACTAGGTTTTGTGTTGGGAGGTGGTTCCCTGTCTGCATTTGTGCTCAACTGATTACATTGGATCCAATGCACTCATCTGAATTTAGTATTCAGTGAGCAATTCTTTATCGCAGTCATATGCATAGCTTCTTACCATCTGGTATCACTATGGCTACTACTGGCCCAATGCAGTTTCCATGGTAGTCAATGGAAATTTTTGAGGCTGACTTCACAAAGCAATACAACCAACACAGGAGAGAAAATATGTTAATCCAGAAAAGGTACTAACGGAGCTTGTTGATGAAGTATACATTTTCTTCACTTTGCCCTATTTCTGTTGTATGGAAAACGTAATCCCCACCTGACAGATGGGGACCACTGTACCCAGATTCATTCAATATATGTAAAGGGATGGAAAATTGTAAAACTGGGTCTTCTAAGCACCAAGTTAGCAGCCTAACTCTGGTGCCATCCTAGAGAAAAGACTCGTGGGATGAAAGCAAGTATAAGGTAGGGGAAAAATCAGCGAACACAGCATCATATTCAGATTTGGAAAGAAAGGTACGTCCCTTAACAGCTCTTTGCTGTTATAAAAAAAAATCCCTCTAAATCCTTCTATGGTTATGTTTGTTTTAACAAAGGTATGTGTGTGTTTGATATCTGATTAATGCAAGTCCTCCATTGTTGCTGTAGCTTTTTCTGGAACCAGAGAATTGAGAGATCAAGTTGAACAAGGTTCTCAAATTAGTTGAATAACTGTAATCAAGGGTAGAATGTGGCCCGGTATCTTGATTGTATTGCTGTCATCTACTGCATGTGCCTCTAATACAATGGTAATATGAGAGCTAGCAGTTTCAGTCCCTTTGACCCTCTTAGGAGTGAGACCAGAACTTCACCAGGAGAAAGGGAACTACAGTATTTCAAAGTGATTTTCACATAGACTTTCTAACTATTATCTTTTTCTCCTCTCTTCAGTTTATTCTTTTTCTGTGTGTTAAAAATCACTTTCCCTCCTCTGGAGAGATTTTCCCTATCCCATGCCCTCTCTACTCCCAGCTTCCCTGACCCTGTTTTTACCTTTCTTTTCACACGGTACACAATCTGGGTTGTTTTCAAACAAATCTGAACTTTTACTTTGTTCTGATTTTATTTGTGGCCTGAAAAACAAAGCACATTAACTTGAAACAGACACTGAATTGCCTATGGGGGTAACTTGCAAAGTACTGATGCTTGGAAAGTTCCCAAAAGAAAACAAAGCCCAGCAGTCTTGCCTTGTTTGTAGAGCTGATGGAGATCATTGACTCCTAAACCTTTGCCATCTCCTTCCAACCAGCCCCCTAAAATAACAAATACATGGGCTATGTCAAACAGTTATGGTCTTCTGAATCATGAGCCAGACATAAGAGTGACATTTAGACTGTTCCTGCACATAAACATTAGCAGCTCGGTTTTGGGGCAGCTCTGTCGCGCATAGCAAAGCTGTGCTGATTTACTTCCACTGAGAATCTGGCCTGATATCCCATAGCGAACAACTGAAGTGATGGATCTAGAAAACAAAGTTCACTCCATGTGGCGTGAAGTACCTCTTCAAGGTTTTTGTTTATTGCTTCCTGATGATACGCTAGGCGCTCTACGAGCAGGGAAGTCATTTTCATATGCCTGAAGTCTAATTTAGAAAGTAAAGCTGACAGGGCATGTTACAGGTAATGGGACCCAAGACCAGGCTAAGGAGAAGAGTGGGATTTCGTAGTTGCGATATGCCCACACCTCATGGCTCAGAGCGTGCGTAGTTTGAATCAGCTTGTGGAGCAAATGCAGGCCAGTCATGACACTTTAGCTTTCATTCAGCAGACAGAATGGAGTAAAAGGCTGCAAGTTAAATATTTCTCTATGCTTATGTAACAAGAAGGGCATTATCACAAGCAGATCCTGGAGTCTAGGTGTTCTTAATGATAGCCTGAAATTGCTCGCTCAAAACCGAAAATTTGATAGCGAAATTTCATTTCATTGCTAAAGAAGTTGAAAGCTTTTAACCAGATCGTAGAAAAACGTCACTCTTCATTGATGCCATATACATATAGTTGTACCTATAGTTTCAAAGTTTAAACAGGGAAAGCTTTGCAGCCTTAAGGGGAGTCTCCAGCTAGAACTTGCACACAGAGACAGAGAAGGAAGAGGGCACCTCTGAATACAACATTGTCCAAAGGCACAAAGGTGGAGGGGGATTTCCTGCTCAAATGGGAACATAAATAGGGCTACTATCAGAAATGCTATTTGTTTCTACGTCTTTTTCAGAAACAGCAGTAGGTTTTTCCAATGTTGCTGCTGCTAAAATGTGGAGATGCAGATTACGCCTTCATAGTGTCTCCCATAGCAAAAATAAAAGTGGCAGCGTGGATACCTTTTGCTTTCAGTAGGATTTACCACAGGCTAAACACGTGTGTGTGCTCACCAGGCTTGGTTGCCTTACCTTGATCCACAAGCATGATTCATGCTTATCACAAAGCACTGCACAACCAGTGTCCACTGTGCCAGCAGTGCCGAACCTTCAAACAGCAAAGGTTCTTCTGCAAGGATTGGCATGCATTCGAAGGGCTGCATGCCAAAGGTACAGTGCATATTAATTTGACTTAGAGTCTGTCAGTCATACAAATTAGTAGGGATCTTGATCACAAAATACTTTTTTTTGTTGATTTCCCCTTCATGCTTACCTAAGATACACTTGCACTTCTTTGTGTGGCTTTCCTTATCCTTTCTTCATCTCTTGTCCCTTTTACTTTCCTATGCTTTGGACATAGTAAGTTCTCCTGTATAGACATACTCATCTAAAGAAAACAGCATGTAATAAATAGTCATACTAAAAGAAGAAATGTTTTATTATCTCTCACCTGTTGTGCTCAATGGATGGCTTTGGTAAGAAATGGGACACTGAACACCTCATTTCTCTCTTGCAGTAGCGTGACTCTCTAGAGTGACTCCAAAGCAGGCAATGGAGTTACACTCTTGTAAACACTGACGGGTGAAGCGAGACGCCAGCCTCACGAATTTCCTCTCATAGCACCCTCTCTTCCACTGCATTATGCAAATGTATTACGCGTGTTCACTGCTCTCAGCATTTCTTTTTCAGGCCCCATCTATATAGAATTACTGAAGTCATCTAGGTAATAACTTGAAAGAAAATAGACTCATTCAATGAAAGATTCTGAAATTGCAATCAGCCCTTGAAAGAGGGAGTGAAATCAGGGACAAGTAACAGATGGTGGTGGTGGCTAATCTTTCAGCCTATTATTTTACCATATGGGGGTCTATGCCACAGACTTTCATGCTGAAAATAAAAGAGAAATTAATCATTGTGTGACAATATATTAGTTAAATAGCTCTGTTGCAGTGATATTTGCCTCCATCTAGAAACCATATGCAAGAGTATAGGCTCCAAAACAAGATACAGCTGCATGTAGGCTGTTTTTGTGGTGAAAGACATCATACGACTTCAGAGGCAAAAGAGTTACACCATTTAGTTTACACAGAGAAAATGAATTTTCTGGCTATGCTAAGGGATCTGTGAAAGGAAACCTACATACAAACACCCAATGGACTCTAATAGGAAATGATACCTTCTCTGTGGAATTGAATAGAGAATTACATCACATGCATAGGACTCTATAGGATGGTTAAAACCAGAAATTATTTCATTCTGTGTTATGCCAACAGTCTCTTAGCTGCCCTTTGTCCACTGGAGGCAGGAGTGCTTTAATAGCTGCAGGCCTTTATAAGTCACTTCTATTCAACTATAGTAAACACCTATAAATTTATCAAACTTCATAGGTTTTTCTACAAGAGAAACACCCAAAGAGCAGTTGTATCTATTCTATTTCTCCTGTAAATATTTCCTTAAAATGCTACTAAGGTAAGATCATTTCTCCATTGGTAAACCAGAGCTAAGATACTAAACTTCTAGTTAACTTTCCTGCTAGCTATCTTCTCTGTGGTTAAAAGTGGTAAGGAGAAGGCCCAGCTCCAAAACATTGCTGGCTCTATCTGACTACTAAAGCATGTTCCAGAACTCACTCAGGCTTAATGTGGTTGTATCAGGCATGATAAAATTGGTTTTCAAAACAAATATTGGTCAATACAGGTTCGTGTATGGTCATGACTAGAGAGAAGATAGGATAGATGGTCCATCTTGAGCCTGCTCCAAGACCCATGCATCAGCATGCAGAGAAGAGCATATCCATCCACTAAATGATCTGATCATTTAGTTGACTCAAATACAGAAAACTGTTCTTGGAACAAAAGATGACTAAGTGGCTCAGTTGTGTTACTAATTTACAGCATTTTGATGTGAACTGCAGCCAGGAAGTCTTCATTTTATTCTTTGCTCCAGACACGCTTGCTCCCTTAACCGGCTGTTCACCTCTTACCAAACTGTCAAGAAATCCTTGCAGTGCTTCATTGCTGGTATCGCTGTCCCAACGTACTATGAACAGCAGGACATGCATGAATAAGAGAAGGAAAAGGCATTCCTATCCTCTAGACCCTACTGCTAGGATTGCTGAGAAGCATAATCTCTTTCATGTTTTATTCCTATTGTAGTTATATTGATTTTTGCATGTAAAAAGGAAGTAGATTTTGTACTGTATTCCTAAAACACAACTCAGGTCTGTAACGGGCCAGAACCCCTGTTACTACACTGTGTAAGAGTTTGAGCTCCCATTTTGCACAGTTTGGGCTCAGCCTAACCACGGCTAATGCTCTGAAATGCTGTGGTCTCTTTGTGAGATACTGCCAAGGCCAGGCTCACAACTGCACTATAAATATAAATCACTGTCATTAGTGGTTTGGAGGTGCATGCCTATGTAATAGAGTAGGAGCAATAAGAAAGCTAGAGGTCAAAAGTTAGCCATGAAATTTTGAAAGGCTAAAGAAAAGCAGAGGTGAAGGTTGCATCTCTGAAAAATTCTTTCCCTTTGTATCCTTGATTCCATCTTTGCAGAAAGGGTGTTTTCCTGTGCACGCATAGTAGGCAAGAAATACGCACAATTTGATGATATATTTCACGCATGAAGTGCTGACAAAATTAATGTAGGGATCTATCACAATTTACAGTGCTGCAACTGGCCTCAGTGAATGGGTCCCCCTAGAATTTCTCCTATGCCTCTGTCTACCCTTTCCCTCCAGCCAGACAGAGGATACTTTCTAACCTAAAATCCTGTGAGTAGAAGGAAATTTGGGAGAAAGCGCAAGGAATAAAAATAATCACATGCTATAATAAAAAAATTAATCCTTATAAAATCATTGTTCAAATTAGCCTAATGTTGTGATTAGTGTTTAAAACAGCCATGGCTGTACCCTCTTTCCATTTAACTTTCTTTTAACACTGGTCCCTGTGTAACCCAGTGTTTTTGATCAGATTTTATGTTACTAATCAAGGTACAGACCAGGCCTCTGACATTGTCTTTCAAATCAAGGAGTGCAAGTGTGTTGAACCATAAAATGGTTCCAATTAAAATAGTTTGGGACAGAAACTCTAAGATGAATCTGAAGAGTTTTTTAGTGTTGCTTTTTTTCCTCACATTCCCCAGATCAATGCATTCCTCATTTGATGCTTCTTGAACTTCTCTAGTCTCTTTTTCAAACATCAGTAATAATTTTACTCTGTGAATTCAGGTAGAGATGTAAGTATGTATTATAATAATAAAACCCCACAAACTTGACAAACCAACATAAAATACAAACCTTACATTAAGTTTAGGAAGGGGGAAAATTCTTCCTAGAAGAAATCTTCTCTTTAGTCCTCACCAACTTTCTGTGGACAGTCACATTGAACTACTTAAAAGCATGGTATCACACAGAAAGTCTGATCTGCTGATCATGTTGATGATGTCTTTCATTTCCCAATGGGACACTCAAATGTTAATGTGAATCTTTTCCTCCTGTTGTTTTGAAGGGCTTGATCATAAAAACACAACTTCAGAAAGTGTCTGTAGTGCTGCACTGAACCTTCCTCCTGATTCCTAGAGAGCAGGAAGGAAGGAAAAAGAAATGTATTCACTCAAAGAGTTATATTTTGCTCCCATTTCAATATAAGCCTGCCTATTGTGTTTGTGAAATATACTGAAAAGGCAAAAGCTGACATCACAGTCTTATCAAAACAGACTGATTCATGGTTTATATGCAGATAATTGCTTACTACTTAACCCACTTTTAGCTACATCCCCATATGCAGCTTGTTTCAGTCTCTAAATGCTTTCAAGTCAGATGAAGAATATTAATTTGTTCCTCAACCCAGAAGGGTGCCCAATTGTTGGGTCAGCTGTTAAAAAAGGGAAAATAGTCATTTGCACCAGGCAGCTTGCTTTCTTCCATTTGATCAGATTACAAATGATTAATCAAAACTATAGACTTTTTACGAGCAGGCAGTTCTCCGTATTTGAGGAGAGTCCATGTTATTTAACTCAATGTATGCCTTTTGTGAAGTATCCTTTGCCATTATTAACTATTATTTATCCAGTAGCAGCCCCTGAATGAATTAACTCATACTCTGCTTTAACTTGTAACATCAGAGCTTGTAGTTCAAATAGGAACATGCAGCCCTTGTGTTATGTAGGTAAGGAAAGTTTATTATTTAACATTTATGGAGCCTGGGTTCTCCTGTGCCCTGTAATCACAGAGGTCTTTTACTAGCATGACCAGAAAGTGAACTCACATCCATTTCTAAAGAAAGCCAGACTCTTGCATCTTGAACATGAAACTACAGCTTCCGCAGCTCTATAAGACTATGTTGTGACTTTCATCCTGTTATATTACAGTGTATTTTAAAGCCATTATGGACAGTTTGGCAGCTGCTAGATACCAGTGTATTGCTTTCAAAGCCAAATGAGATTCACTTGTTAGCAAAGGTTGCTGAGGGCTTGGCCTCTTCTGATTCCTCCAGAGCAAGACGTTCAATGTGCTCCATGATTTTGGAGCACGTCCTGCTTATGGTTTCAAACGTGTGTTCCTGAGTTGCCCAGTCCATTTGAAACTCTCAACTCCTGAACCAAAAATGGATAAAGAAAACTAATGTGCCAGCTTGTACTTACTTGTTCAGCACTACCAATCCAGAAAAACTACACTGCCAATATCTGAAGTTCCTCTGGATAGACAGTAGTGACATTTAGAGAACAGGCCCGTCACAGGTGACTTGGTTGCTCTCTAAAAGTATCTGTATGCTTGTAAAATCAAACAGGTTGTCCTTCTCCTTGTAGGGAATAATGCTCCTATGTTTCAGGAAGTCTGTTTCCCATAAGTGAGATACATCAGTCTTGATAGACGCCCTTCATTACATCTCTCTGTGAAGCTTTGCTTAGTTAAAGGTTCAAATATCTCTTAAGAATTTGATCTGGGCAGCCAATATGTAGCTCGCCTCTACAGAGATGCAAGCCATTGGGCAAAGGCTCAAGAAGTCTTTGCTAGCCTTCATCCTCCTACTCAACGTCTGTGCATGGGCACAATCAGCATTTGTTCCTAGTGAGGCTATAGCTGCCCCAGAGCCAGGAAGCACACTGAGCGGAAAGCCTGGCATCAGCACTCACGCTGAGCTGTAAGGCTGGCTTTGTACACTGCGACCCTTCGAAGAGTAGGTGAATTGCATTTTGAAAGTCCACGGTCCCTCGGGGATTCTGACCCATGTGGTGAGAAAATGAGAGATGAATTTTCTAAGTACAGGCTCGCTCTCGAAGGGGCACGAGGGTCAGCTTCGCAGCGCTGTGTGCAGCTACTTCAGTAAATCAGAATGGTTTCCAAGGGCCTCCAGCTGTGTTACAGCTCTTCCTGCTGTACTGCTACTCCTGGAATATTACCGGAGAGAAAGGCAGCATCTTACACAAGGGCTGTGATCCTATAAATGTCACTGCTCAGAATCCACCTACGTGGAAATACTTTTGGGGTAGAGAACTTTGGTTTCTACACCAGTGACCAAAATCTCTAGCTCTCTCTGGATTGGCTTGGCCTGATGTAGTAGATAGGAAGAATGAGGGAAAGATCTTGTTTGCCAAAAGACAGGATTTTTGTTGTTCCCAGTCTGAAATCATAAATGAATAGTTTCTTGATAATTTAGGGGGCTAATTCAATGTGATGTTTCTCTTCATTTACCTCACTGAGTCCTGTTAATAGCACCTCAAACCTAAAACTTTTCTGCTTTAATAGTCAAAAGTTGCAAAAAAGCAACACAAGAAAAAAAAAGGCAATTAATTTTTCAAGGCAATGATTCACAGTAGCAATAGATTCCATCTATCTCCCTCTTGTGCTAATGTACAATCTAATTTTCCAACTTTAAATTCATTTTGAATCCTTCCTCTTTAATATCTGTAAAATTTCTGATGGTGACCTCTACTTCTTGCATAATTACTGCTAATGAAAAGCTTAAAATGCCTCATTGAGTTGGAAAGCTATTTAAATACTTGTTATCCAGCCCAAAGTCTGAATTCCCCATTGTCTTTGGTGTACTTTTGCTAAGAAGGACAAGTTATGAGTGTTAATAAACTGGCTGTATTGGAGAATTGGTCTGGCTACAGGTGGAGGCTGAGTAGAAGCTGAACTTCATCCTAAATGCTCCCTTCATTTGCTAAAGTAATATGCTAGCAAAGGCAGGATCTTACAGAAAATGGGGGGAGGAAATGGCTTTGATCCTCTGCCCTCTCTCTCCCTTTTTCACAGCCAATGTCATTTTTTTTCTGCTTTACATGATTAAGTCTCATCTGGGTGAGGGCTACATCCAAGGATTGAGAAGTAAATAAGATATGTGGGCAACTTTGGTGAAGCTACCTTGGTTTGACTGATTTTGTGCAGGGTTGAATGAGTAGAAGATGTGGACCTTTAGCTGTTCTTGCCTGAAACTGGAGCAAACTGAGCTTCTGTGTAGAATTGAGGCTTGAGTCTTGGATCTATATCTGAAAGCTTGATCTGGTTTTCCTTTTATTAAAAGGGTGTTCAGGCATCATCTCCCAGCTCCAAACCTGACTGAAGGAGGAGTGGTTGCGTGGCTGAGGCACTCAAGAGTGGCCTTGGAGACCCTGATCTGCTACCTCACAGACGTCCTGTGTGACCTTTGGTGTGCTACTCAGTCTCTCTGCACCTCAGTTTCCCATTTAGTTTAAAGTCATGCTTCCCTCCTTCTGGGAAAACTGTGAGGACAAACACATTGGTGTCTCAGACTTTCTGAATGGGTCTATTACAGAGAGAGGTGAGAGCTGGTCAGTTGGAATAGGCCATAGTGACACAAAAGAAAAGTCATTGCCTCAACCTTTACCCCATTGGGAAGCTTTTGACATCCATACAATACAGGTAGTTTTTCAGCATGGCTGCTGTTACTGCTAAAGCGTACTACTAGTCTTCATTCTGATCTTCTCCCAGATGAAAAGCTGGATAGTGATATATCAGTGAGCCTTACTCATCCCGTGTTTAGCTGGAAACATGGGTGGAGGACAAGAGATCGCCTGAACCTATGAGAACTGATTCCTGTAGCTTCTCCAAGAGGTGGACAGGTGGAGAGTGTATCCCTCTTTCCCCACAGATAATAGAAATGAAAAATCAGGAGTGGCTGGAGAAGCAAAGCCTCCTGTTTTTGAAAGGAAAATGTACTGTAGGAAGGAGGGGCCGAGTAGCTTGTTTTTATTTAACTGCGTGTCCAGACAAGATCAAAGGAAATTAGCTGGGACAGGGGAGAGACAGACTGTCTGACTGACTCCATGATTCAAAAAAAAATTATATACTGTGAGAGAAAGATTGAGGACATCTCTGAGGACTTGGCCCTAACCCCAAGGATGCTCTCCTTGAATGAGGAAACAGAAAAAGATATGCCCATTTTATTGAACCACAGCCTTATATCTCACGTGCCTCTAAGAGTCTTTTGTTAAAGACCCATTCACTGAGATGATTTGTGCCTCTCAACTTTAATTTTGCTTTAAGGGGTGTCTGTAAGCCCCAAGGTAGGCAGAGAGGCTCAGCTCTGGCAGAGGGGGGGTGTGTAAGCCCTGGGCTTGGTGGGGAAAGGGAACGAGTCATCACCAGGTCTTTGGTGCTCCCATTTCCATGAAAAGACACCCTGCACCCTCCAGGAGGTGGGCAGGCCCTGGGAGAACTATGGACCCCACGGGAAGAGCACATCAATCCCCACCAGCCTGGCGAGAGCCCAGATGAGGGGATTTAGGTGTGTTGGGGTAGGTGGGGGCACGCGCTGAGGGACTGAGGGCAGCAGTGGTTCTGCCCACGTAGCAGGATGCGGGGGCACCTGGTATGAACGTGATCTCTGGTCGTGCTCACCACGCTGCGAACCCCTTGGCTCCAGCTTAGTTTTGTCTGGCTTTTAGGAAGGATCAGCCCCTGCTAATTCCGGCTGGCCACCCACTCCTTGCTCTCATCTGACTGGAGTCTGTCACCTCGCCACTGCTGAGTCCTCCAGCTTCATGAATTTCACAATATGGACTGCAGTCTGTTTTTCACCTGGGAATCTCAGTTTTTATTGGAAAAGAAACACATTTTTGGCCTTTGTGGCTTTAGAAAAAAATCGGAAATACATGAACTTTACATACTGTGAAAGGGGGTGGAAAGCTAAGAGAGCTAAGCATTTATTATTTTTAAGTCTACCTTTTAGCATACCTCAGGAATTTGGGGGCTTGACATAAAGTTGGGTGTTTTTTTTAACACTGAGCTGACGGTGACCCATCTTTGAAACTCTTGATGCAGCACTGTGGAAAAAGCAAGATGTGAAGATGCCAGATCCTGCCGTTTGCATGTGTTATGTCTATCTGGAGCCATATAATGGAAGTGAAAGGGATTACTTCTGGTAAACAGGAGGGATATTTGTGGTCTCTGGATCTGGGGGAGAGTTTCTAATCTCAAATTTCCTTTATGTCAGCTCATGTAACCATAATTACCAGGCACTGGTCCTTCTTATTCCTGTCACCTATCCGACATCTGTGCAGAACTCTGAAATCCCAAACATGTTGGTGTGAATCTGTGCAAGTCCTCTGGTTGTGGGAATTTTTTTTTTTTATTTGGGGGATTTATTTCTTTTTTTCTGATCAGGTGCACAGCACACGCCTGGTTCCCACAACTGAGAGGAAGCAGTTTCTTGGTGTTCACTCTCCTGGGCAGTAATTACAATTTGTCAGGAATGCAGTTTATTTTGTAATTCAACATTTCCCCATTGCACAATTGTGTAACACCTATACAAATATTTGTTCCTGTTAAATGCTTGGAAAAAAATAAAACATAGTAGAGGTCAGGATAGGCCTAAGGAACAAAACCTTTTCTTTCAGTGTCCTTGAACCTAATCCACTTTTCATTAAAATAATGAGTAATATTTCCATTGACTTCTGTAGGAATAATTCCAGATCCTAAGTGTTTGTAGTTCCTGGCAGATGCTATATCGACAGCCCTAATCTATTGATAAATCCAGGTGGCACAGCAGAGGTAAAACAAGAATGTCATCACTGCCCAAGTACAAATCTTACAGGATGGCAGCTGGGTATCACCATGGACCTCAGTTCCTGTGCTCCTGCAGTCAGTGGTTTCTCTGATTACAAGTCTGATAAAGGAATGAAAGTAATTTTTTCTGATTAATTTTGTACTGAAGCTTCTTTTTACAGTGCCAGGCTAGTACCATTTACACCTTCTTTTATACCCTGTCAAACAGCCCCAAAGAAGAGGTTAGCATGAGACATACGGCACTGGTGGTTACTACTTTCTGGACATCTTTTAAGTCCTTAAGGGTGAGCATTTAGAGCAGAAAAAAAGATGTTAAATCTGGTAGTTGCAACCCAGGATTTTTTGTGATCATTGGGTAGTTGTAGTATTATGTAAAACAACAGCAACAAAGTTAGAAAATTGGGAATGTAGAGCAAGCAGCTGTGACTTTTTCCTCATTTTCTTTTTAATTTCATTTGGAGGGAAAAAAGGGCCAGGATAAGAAATTCTGTAGGAAATATTTTTTACTGAATATTCATAACCTGCTGGTGAAAAATGATGTGGTTATTAAAATATCTTCTGTTCTCATATGGAAATAAGGCCATCAGATGTCTATCCCCATCAGGAAGCAATGCAACTGAAATGACTGTCAGACTATTTGCACAGTGATGGCTCTTATTTAAGTTGCCACCCCTACCAAGCTCCCTGCAGTATTACACCCTTCTGCCTGCCTCATGGTGCACCAACAAAACAGGCAGAAGTGTAACCTCAAAAAAAAAATTTTAAAAAAATGTTCATAAAGACTGTGGGATTTCTGTCCATGTTTTGGATGGACTGTATGAACTATTTGAAATGGATTTTGGTGAGTGATATTTCAATATAATCCATTTAAGTAAGCGGAAAGAAAAATATTCTCACTTTTTTTTTTTTTTTGGAGTACCTCATTTGCATGAAACTTTTATTTTTTAAGAGTGTCTCCTTTTTGATTTCCCCATGTAGAATGGGAAGTCATGTTAGCTTTCCAGATGAAGTAATAAAAGTGGTTTATTTCCTCGTGTCCCACTCATTCTACAGAGTCTTCTAAGTCCCAGTAGCAATCTGACTGGCAGAGTTTTCACATTTTGAGTCAGGGCATACAGAAAACACAGCCTTAGTGTATTCTGCATCTTTTTTATTTTCGTAAGGAACTGTTGCTTTTGCAGATACAATCCCCCTTCATGTCAAGCAAGATCCCTGTTGATATGTGATTTTTACTTGACTCAGGGGTCAAAAACTAAATGGAAGACCTACCCAGTGGTGGAGCAAACACCTTTCTTGATGTTAGGAATTCTCTTAGGAAATTTTGAAGGAACTGAGAGCCAGAAAGCCAAATGTGGGAAGAGTGCTCCAGGAAAGCTTTGCCATGTAGGAGGTACCAGCAGTGCTCTGAAGGAGCCACCTCCCTCTCCAAGGGTGGAGATGAACCGATGAACGGAGTAAACGCTCCCCATTAGATCGCTCCATCATCTCGCTGGGTACGTGGATTACCGTAGAGCGGGCACCGCCATGATGTGGCTGTTGTGTGACTTTGCCTGCGTGCTTGAGCTACATTTGAACTGTTGGTGAACCTCAAGAGGCTCAAAAGCCACGAATTCATGATCCTTCATCTAGTTGATTTCTGTACCAAAGATTGCCCATTGGGTTCCAAGCAAAAATAAAATTGAGATTCACTTTAACTTTGTAATTTTACAATGCAGCCGGAACTTTATGTTTTTGCATCAAAAAGAGTCCTAAAGGTAATGGTGCTTTGGGTCCATAAGAGCCAGATGAAGCTATGATCCTCTATATATGTCTGCACACACAGAGCTTACAGCAACGAGAAGAAATGAGATATAGAAAGCTAGGTTTGGGTTACCCTTGTCTGGAAAAAAGGGGAAAAAAAAAATAACAGCATTCTCAAGTGCTCCCTACTCAAAAGCTGGTCTCTAAAAGCTAGGAAATCAACCCCAAATCAGAAGTTTTACGTTAAATACAAAGAGATGCTATCTATTTGGATTCCTGTGTTAAGCTTTTAAGATGTACATTTCCAAGTTTTTTTCAACAACCTTGAGGGTGATATGGCAAATATGTATTTTACTGTGTTTTAATAATAATTGTATTTCTGCAAAAGAAATTTCTTCTAGGTTATCTGATGAATTCTAGCCAGGTCCCTAGTGACAAATCCCTGGCCTTTTTTCTGCATTGCACTTCTGCATCATCAACCACCTTGTTTCTATATAAAAAAGGTGACTGGAATTTGCAGGTATGTTAGTTATTGGTGATTTCGCACTTGCTGTGAAGCCAGACATTTGACAATTATAAACAGATGCTTCTGTAACACATTTGGTTCTGCTCAAAAAGTGGAAAAGTTGTTTTATCCTCTATTAGAATAATAGTAAAACTATAGTTTTATTGTAAGTAGTAAAACTTATGCAGTCACAAGCAGGAAAAAAATCTTCATGATAAAACTATTCATAGTTTCACTCAATAGCAGTATCTTCTACTTAACTCAGTTATTTAACTACACTTTACTCAGTGCAAGTGTTGAGCAGAAGGGAAACTGGACTGAGGATGCTAAACCTGCGATTATTCATCAAGAATGACCATCACCTGGAGTTGCAGGGCCAAATTCAGTAGGTCTACTCACAACGATTGTACTATCTGAGAAATATCTGTCCTTTGGGGGGGAAAAAACCCAGATATTCCGTATAATAATCCCTGATCTACAAAATTTTAACTTCTGAACACTGTTGTGTATATAGTACTCTAGAAGATAGACATAAATGAGCTTCTGAATTGAAACAGTGAGCCAGACACAGACTGTAGTGCCTCAGTTAACTGTAATCTTAAGCTTGACTGTATGCAGAATAATTAAATCAGAAAATTCTTTAAAAACTAAAATAACTACTACCATCTAATGTTTAAATGTTGTTATAGTGGTTAATAATGCTTTTCAATAATGTGTGTGCATCTCTACCTTACCTTTTTAATAATAAACAGATTGCATAAATGATGCACGTAGAAGCTCCCCTAACCTGATGAGTCCATTATGGAATTATATCTTTAACTCACGTGCAAAACTAATCACAGGAAGAATGTTCATGCGGCAGTTGGTTGAAATGAACAAGAGTAAGTTAAAAAGATTTTTGTCTTTTTTTTTTTTTTAATCCACTGATGCTTTATTTTATATAAACTCATCACTAGAAGACATAAAAAATCTTTAAAAATCAAGTTAGACAGGTAACAAGACTAGGATGTGCACAGAAATCTAAGCTTTGATTTATTTACTTTTAATTAGTGAATGCTTTGTGTAGTGCAGTGAAACAAACCATGTTTGCCAATGTTTTTCCATTTAATGTACTTTATGAGAAAAGTCCAGCTTTTGGAACATTTAAATCAATCTAATTGCTTTTGACATGTCCGCTGCTTTTCATATTTTTCTCTCCTGGATCTGTTTCTCTTTTTGGTACCTGGTTCCTCCTTTACCTCTGTTCTCTCTCATCTTCATATTACCTGTCTTATTGCTTTCAGCTTCCTTATCTTCTCATCAGTGAAGTTTCAATTCTGATTCAATTCTTTGAATCAGAAATGTAACACCACTGCACAATGAAGGTCCAGACACCGTAAGTTTACAGGCATGTCTACTCTACAGTCATAGGACAATAATGTAGATATCCACGCTAGCTTTAAACTGCCTCGCTTGGTTAACAATACCAGCCTGGCCACCATGTGAATCAGCAAGAGCTAATGTAACCTACTAAGAGAATTCTGCAGAACAGATGCCTGCTAAATCCTGCAAAACCTTCTTTGAGGGGAGGTTACACTGTGCAGTACTTTTTACGGATCCCTGTTTAGGTCGGGATCCTCAGACTTGGAAGACCACTGCTAAGTGAAAAAGTGAAATATTTTACCATCTCTGGTGCACGGGTATTTGTAAGTCTTCAGGTGTGAGTATCTGGATCCTGAAGTGGCTTTCCTTCTCCTCCAGTTAGATTAGGCCATCAGTGCAAGAAGAGCTTTTGGTTATGATCTGGATTCATTCTTCACATAAGTGTGGAGATTAATTAAGTGAGGAACGGATACCCAAGACACTTATAATTAATGCCTTAAGTAAGTTACAAACCAGGGATCCAAAGATGAAAGCTTACTGCTTGACTGATTTACTAAATCACACATTCCCTCTCGACCACTGTTTTAAGGGCACAATCTTTGGCAGCTCCATGCATGTGCTTTGATAATTATTCACTTCAGAGCTTCTTGCATTATCAACAGCACAGTATTTTTTCCCAAGCATAGCAGTACATGCTCATGTTAAATTCTTTGAACTTGCATCACTTCGTGACATCTGATTAAACCTTTTAGACCTGCAAGTAGATGTTTTGCATATTGAAGAACTTAATCTCATGCCTAAATCCTTCTGCCTCTGGGGGTTCCCCACATGAAAGGTATTCTCCATAAGCTTTTCAGATGCTTCTATTTTCATCCTGGAAAACTATGATGACTTTAGGGGGAATCTAAGAGGGAGCAAGTTACTTTGAACCTTAGTCTTCTGCTACAGGGTGGGCACGCTTTTCAGTTTCAAACTTAATTTAAAAAAAAAAAAATTAAAAAAATTCTGGCATTCTGGCACCTTTCAAGAAGTTGGGTACTTTTTTCTTTTTCTTGTGGCATTTTCAGAGAGAGTGTTTGGAATGTGGTCCAGTACTCCTGAAGTCTAAGAGAACTGAGGATGAGAAGGGAAGCCATTATGGCTAAAAGTGAACTCAGGAGGTTATTAGATGTAAAAAAATATCCTTCAATATGTGGAAGTCCAAATGAAGAACATAGAAAAGATAATAAAGCTTCTGGCAAGCTAAACATGAGCCATAATAAACCTGGCCAAAAAAGATTCTGAGGAGCAAGGGTGCAGAATTTAACAATAAAAACTCTTTGCAAATACATCAGAAGCAGGAAGTTTGCCAGCAAGCTGATGGGGCCAATATATTACTGAAATGTTAAAAGACCACTATAGAAGGACAAGTCTATAGCAGAAAAGCTTGAAAGTATTACATTTGTGAATGCTCATTATGGAGGGGCTCAAAGAAGTTTCTCTATTGGAGCCCATTGCTGGGGACTGTCCTGAGGAACTGCTGACACTGAAGTGGTTTGATAGGAAAGGGGATGAGAAAAAATCCACACAACAACAGGGCCAAGGGCCACACTGTAAGTGTGCAACTCGTGCAAAAGCTCTAAAGAAACTCGAAGAGGAGTCAGGTCTTCTGGCATCTTAGCACTTAAGCCAGCCTTGTTTTAGAGATCTGTGACGTTCTGTATCTGACGCTGCTTTTTGAAAAAAACTTCAGGGCAACCAGGAAACTACAAATGTGGATGTGACTTCCGTATTTCCAAACTGGTATAATCTTCCCTTATTATAGTCAAAACAACAAACCCAAACCCCATGCTTATTGCAGAGCAAAACAAATCAAATTTCCAGCCTTATATCTTTTGTATGGATAATTGATCCAAATTCAGTTGAAAAGTAGTACTATTTTTGTATCATTGCCTGACTTTTGACAGGAGACTACCTTCTGTTCCAGCTTTAAGTCTTACCAGGCCCTTCAGTCTAAGTTAGATTCATGCACTCCACAATTGGGATAATGAGTGGGGAGGAAGAAGTAATACTACCTAAAAATTGAACAGGAACTGTGAGATGTTTGGTGGTTCATACTTCTGGGAGAAAAGCTGGTGTTCCCAGTTTCCTGCAGTATTAGTGTGGCTGATTTGAAAGACTGGCCTCAGCTCTGTTCCCCATCCATAGTACTGAGGGGAAAAATAAGGATTAAGGTTATTGTAAGTGATATTTTGGTTAAGACATACAAGGGCCATCTGGTCCCCACCCGATCACCAGCGTAAGTCGGAACAGGCAGTTTATATCGCATTTCCCCTGGTCCCTTTGGAGCTTTGGAAAGCAATGAAAAAGCCTGGAGCTGTGTACTTCATCTCCTCTTTTCTTCAGCGCTCCCTCTCCCATTCCTTGGTGCAAAATCTGCTGTCTGCATGGGAGACTGAAGCACACTTGAGGAAGAAAAAAATCTTTCTGCTCATCTTGTGCCTCCTAAGAAACTTCTGCAGAGAAAATTATTTCATGTGGCCTTTTTTGCCCTCTTTTTTAGAGTCAGTGGCATAAACAAACTATACATAAACATTCACATGACCTGCGAATAGGTAAGACCTATGTTGGTTGGCCTGTGTTCATTAATAGCACAACTCCAACTACTGTGCAATAAACCTCTTATTATCTGTGTGGTACAGTTCTATAACTTTAGAGAATTTTGCATGTGAAGCTGCTACCCAAAATGCCTGTTATTATAAAGCAGATGCGCTTATTTCATCCCAGTGCATTTTGACTACAGAGAATATTGTTGATGATAATATGTGGACTTAATACTGTCAATTTGAATTATGGTTTAGTTTTACTTTTTATGCCACGATCTTGATGTAGCTTTCAGAAATAGGGTAGTTGTTCCTAGCTAGAAAGCTTTGACAGATCTCTCTGAACGTATAGGAGACCTTTATCAGAAATGGTGGATGGCAATCCAGCTGTCCATAACAGGATCTTAAACATTGACTCCTGATCCCTTAACACTTTTTTTTTTTTCTTTTGTCATGAATAGCGTATAGAGCCGTGTAACTGTAAATACATCTTTAGATCATCTCCGGGGATGTCAGATAAGTGGTTGTTGCCTTTGTTATAGAAAAGCCATCCGGAATGACCAGACCATTTAGAGACACTTGAAAATACAACTGAAGAGGATCCCCCGCTTATCTGAGATTACCATCAGCGTATATTGCCGACCCTTTTTTATGAAACATTTTTGGTTAGGTAAAAAAGAAAAGTGAGTAGCTTCTGCTGAATACACTTCAAATATTTCCTTTTCATTTATGAAGATCATAGCTATCCAGAGAAATGAGTTCTTTGCTTTTATCCTTATTTGCAATATATAGGGTTTTGATTAATTTATATATATTTTTTTCTATAATTTACATATTTTGTATAAATTTATATATTTTTATATACCAATTTGTGTAATTTATAATTGTTAAAACTCTGAGATAGAACCTTCTTCATTCCCTTTAGTTCAAAGACAATACTAGTAGTAGAAGGGAGGATGAATTTACCCAGATCCCTTCAGATATGCTACACTTACTCCACAAAGTCTTCAGATACCATTTCAAATGTTCATCCAAACTAACTGTCTACTTTTTCCGGGGGGGCGGGGGGGGGGGGGAATCCTGTTTGCCCGTAAATAACCAAATAATAAAATTGTTCGCTCTGACTTTACAGGACTTCACAAGTCTGAAAACGTCGGGGCTTACTGCAACTGTACAGTAATTCCTCTAGAAGACGAAAGGCAATCGGTTTCGCTTGACCGTGAAGAAGAAATCACCATTTTATCCTAGTCCTTTTCTCGCACGGCGGGGACTGTAGCCGCGCAGGAGGCCGAGGCTGCGGGGGGCTCCCTCCGCCCTCCCTCCCCCCGGCCCCGGCCCGGCCCGGCCCGGGCGCGTCCCCTCTCCGCCGGTGCCGCAGCGCCACCCCGCGGGTCCCGGCGCCGCCGGCCGGGGCTCCCCCAACCCGGTGCGGGTTCGCGCCGCGGCTGTATCGAAAGGAGAATTGCTGTACGCCTTAATGTTCCTAACCTCCGGGAAGCAGGGAAATAAAGTCTTTAAGGTGCGTAATGAGCCTTTGCAAGGTGTTTGAGCTGGTTTTAATGAGCCCTTACCATATTCGTCAGCAGCTCTGCCTTCTCTCGCTTCTGTTTATCTCGCTGGCACGCTCATCTCGTCCCTTCTAGCTGGCGTTGACTGGGAATTTCCTGGCTGAGGGACTGAACGTCATTTCTCCTGATTTAATAGGAAACAAACAGTTGCTAATGCCTCTGAGCCCTCAGACCTCGGTAGCCAGGCGGGCGCCCCAGGAGCCGTCCCGCCTCGGGGAGAAGAGCCAGTGGGGCAACTCCCACCCAGGAAACCCAGTGCCCAGCTCTCCACCTCCCAGAATCATCTTTAAACACAGCGTAATATTTCCTCCAAAGCTTAATTTCACAAAGTTTCTGCTTCTCTGTAATTCTTTCACATTTCTGGATTTCATCTGCAACACAAAAGAAGAATTTTAGAGGAAAATCAAAGAAGTTTTTCGTAGAGAGCAATGCATGCGCATGCATTTTCTTTACAGCAGATCTTGCATAACCTTTAGAAAGTGAATTTATTTCTGGAACCTTATTTATGGAACAGCAAATGAATGGATAGCTGACCCCTGGGAGAAAAATGTAGGTCATCACTGACAAGCATGTGGAAAGACCACCAAATTCCAAGCTGATGTTGCCAGGCTGATAACTATATTAGCAAATATTTTATATAAGCCTAGCTTGTATGTTCCCTGGTAACTACGTTGGTTTTAACAGCTTACATAAACATGACGGATATGAGCATTTCTTTAAGATCTGGTGTATCACATTGTACCAAAGCATTGGGTGAGAGACTGGCAATAGGTCATCCAAAATAATGCAGTTTGATGTGAAAGGATTTTTGCCACTTGGGGTAGAAATTCTCTGGGGGAGGAGGAGAAGGCATGTTTTGTCCTTAAAAATATCTGATTCTCCACACATACGCACTCCACTGACAGCACATCAGCAGTTAGCCGTGCGAGAAACATCCATTTCTTGTTGGGTTTACTATCTTAATTAAATGTATTTGACCAAGGAGGCAAAGGCAGAGTGGACAGGTCGCTGCAGCTGACATAGGCAGGCAAAAGTGCTACATGGCAGATCTATCTTACTACGGGCCATCACCTTTTGCCCTGGTGGAAGCAGAAGCTCCCCTGCCCCACAATGCAGAGTGCTTTGTATAAGAAATCTTATTTGTGCTGTCTCAAACCATCATGTGTTTGTGTTCCTGTTGAGATGAACTTTAATTCTAACCCTGCTGAGGGTGTATTGCTTGTTTTGGAAATACTTGCAATATCCCTAGAATGTTTATTTTCCACCCCAATATGCTGCTACATTCTTGCGAGCTTTCTCTGGTTGTAATGCAATGTTTGGCCAGGAAACAGAGAATACAAATGAAAACCAGTGCCCCAGTCTTAGGGAAATGGAGTGAACCTGTGACAGAAAGTGTTTTGTTGGAAAAAAGACAAAGATTTCCAGAGAAATAATAAACAAACAGCTGGTCAACATCCCTGTAAGACCATCAACTTCAGTTGTTTATTTCCTGGAAGGATCGGAGTATTTTGTTTAATTCTCTTCCTCTGCCCTCAGCAGGTAGGAGAAACAGAGGGTAGGTCTAGTGATAACGTTCCAAATCAGATAATTGGATATTTAATAAGTGTAGCAACAACACAATTTGCATGACCAGCTAACCACCTACAGATTGTTTCCAGTAATGGATCCAAGCCGCTGGCTTTCTCTGTGTATTTGCCAGCACTTAATCCACTGTACATAAAGAGTCAGGCACCAAAGGGTCAGCACGGGAAAACACTTCTCCCCTGCACTGCTGTGCCGGAACCTGTCTAATGTCAGTGCTGACATTAGGGTCCCTTTTGCCAGGGCAGCAGGGTGTTGAAAGGGCCAAGACAAGACCTGTGTTCTCTGAAACAAGGGCTCAGCCCCTCAGTAAAGAAACAGAAGTTCCCAAAACCAGTGTCAGAGAACCTGAAAGCAGGCCTGGTGTCCACAAAGTCATAGCAATTCCCTGCACACGGGCTAGATGGAAGTGCAGCTATTAAAGTGGGTCCAGGTACAGAGTCAGACCTGAATCTAACAACAGCTAGTTATGTCACCTCGGAGGGCTAGACGGGAGCCTGGCTGCACTGCCACTACCCTGAGAGTGCTCAGAATTCAGGCTCTTCATGATAGCTAGCACCTCCCCCTTCAAAACTACATTGCAGAGTGCTATGGCATCTCCGAGTAATCTTAGAAGCAGAACATTCCCTTCTGATAGGCCACAGACTTGTCCAGGGTAACAGCAGGCCATCAAGGTCTCCCACAAATGCAACTACAGCTTGCAGAGCTATATAATCTAAATATTAAGACTAAAACACTGTTGGATGGCACCAGGTGGCTCAAATCCCGCTGTGTGATCAACAACAGAGGCAGAGAAATAAATGTGACCCAAATCAGACAAGGAGGGTCAGGTAGGCAGTTCCTCATCTAGAAGCGTGAGGAGACTTGAAGAGTCTGGAGTTGAAAAAAAAAAAAAAAAAGAATGAAATATCCAGGAATGAGGAGGTTTTACAAATGCAGAGGAAGAGGTAGAGTCCTACTTGGCCAACTTTGTCATAAGAAAGCGAGTGCCTGAGCCTGGGAGAACCCAGCGTGCCCATTACGCTGCAAGTGAAGCTGCTGCTTTGGCAGCTACCGTAGCCATTATTTTATTGCTAAGCTAAGCAGGTTGGATATGTACGTTCACTGGGACCTCAAGACGCTTTGTACTCAGATGAACTTGCACATGAACATTTAGTGAGTAGCAGAACATCTACAGATCTGCTTTTACTGGTGTGGATGATGGATGGGGAACCTAATATGCAGAAGGAGAGGACTGACATAAAATCGAGAATTTGCCTTCAGGACAGTGTTTGGAGAAACTTTTTCTTGCTATAAATGCAAAATAAAAGGGTTGGGGGGCAGGATTGATTTTTTTCCCTACAAGGCAAAGTAACAAAACTGGCATTGTACTCCAGTGAAAAGTCAACCTTGTGGCCAGCAGCACAAAGCCAGAGCCTTTGAGCAGACGGATCCTTGTAGATAACATGAACACACAGAATTGATGTATCAACCCATAAACGTTGCAGTGTCTGTGGAGATGACAGACACATAGCCAAAATAGCTGCAGTGCTACCTGGGCCTTCTCTCCCCTTTAGGAAGCAAAGCAAATGGGCTTGCACCATGCTCCATGGTGTTGTAAAATACAAGATGGGTCATTGTAACATATCATTGCTTCCTGGAGTCTAGATGTACCATCTATAGGCTACACGTTCTCTGCTTTCTGCACTACTCAACCGTTGAGCATCCAATGGTACCTCTAGACGGCAGGCCTTTGTCATAGCAGTTGAACGTAAGCCCCAAACAACCAGACACGTACCGTCTGCTTTCTCTCCTCTGCTTGCTTCGCACAGCCAGCATCTCCTTTCTGCTAGGAGGACTGAGTGATAGCCAGCTAGCTCTCCTCCAAGGGTCAGGCATAGCCATGCCAAGCAACTGGACTTTCGAACTCTGGTGGAACAGACGTGGAGATGAATGTTGCTGGCACACTGGACTCCCCAACGCTCTCACCGTGGCATTGACGTACAAACCTAGCTGCAATTTGCAAAAGGTCTTAGTGTCATTGCAACTTTCTTTGTCACTGGGAACTGAAAGTCTGGATAGAAAGTTTCTAGCAGGAGTTTGAATTTGGCATTGCTGCATAAACCAAACATGGCTTAAGTTCAACACTTAATACTTAAAAATGCATTACGCTATGCCTTTGTATAGTACAATGTACAACAGACATGGGAAGTCATCAGATTTCTGGATTGTCTGGAAAATTACTTTCTCACTCTCTGTATACATCATACTTAGCAGGGACAGGTTAAAATTGATCTCCCAGTGCTGTACTGTCACAAACTTGTTTTATTTTTGTTTGAACCTATTGCGTTTCTTCTCTGACTGCAAACATAAACCTCTGTGTTTGTACCCCGGTAAATCTTTGTTCTGGTAAAGAATAGCACACAATTTAAGTTTTGGCTTTGAAATATTGTGTAGGTCAGGCTCTTTTGTCTGTGTAACAAGACAGATTTTCAGAGGCATGAAGGGTAGTGAAGTGGTTGACTTCCAACAGTAGGTGGATGCCTAATGTCCCTTTGCGCCCTTGGAGACCGTTCCTTCGTGCGTTGTTTTGCCATCTGCCTACACATGCGCTCTCTGCAAGTTCAGAGTTAAACCCAGCATTAGCAGCAGAAAAATCAGTGCACTTAATGAAGAAAAACTAATTGGTTCCGGGTAAAGGCATGAAGCGCTTTGAGGGTCTGTTTAATATTCATTGCGCAGATTCCCAAGGAACTAATGTCCACTTTTAAAGTTTCACTGGTTGCGTGTTTTTGGGGGTGAAGAGTGGTTGGGTGTTTTTTTATATCAAGGCCTACAACAGGCTGTAAGGTAAGACCGATTAAATCAATTTCATCCTTGGTTAGCGACAGTTTCTTCAGGCTTCTGGCAGTAGCTGGGTGTTTGAAATATTGGCAAAGCTTGTTCTTACTGTCTAATAGATGAGCGAAACTACATTTTCAGCCCTTGAGATCATAGGTCATAGCTCTGTTTCCCCAGCTTTGGCTGATGACATCACTGACACCCAAAACAGAGCAAGGAACTGCTGAATGCATCAACTGCTAATATTGTTAGTGGTGGGGAACCTGAGACACCTGATATCTTCAACTTTTGATAAAAGTCCAAAACCAGTTCAGAAGAAAGTTTGCTACGAGCACAAAGAGGTGAGAGAGTAACCATTTCAGCTACCTGCTTTACAATAGCAGTAAAAAAAATAATAATATATATTTTCTGCAGGACCAAAATATGAAAACAATATTCACATCATTTAAATCAATGGTCAGGCTTTTCAGTGACATGTAAAGACCTTACCAGCACATCTTGCCCCAAATGATTGCAATTACATTCTGTCTGCTTGTTTGAAAAAAATTTAACCTATATTTCTAATGTTTTGTTGGGTTATTTCTTTAAAGTCTTCCCCATGTAAAAAAAGTTTGGAAAATAATAACTCAAGCCTCATCTTGCTTTAAAAAGAGCTACAGTAACTACGCTCATCTTATTTGAAATGGTTGTTCTTATTCATCACTGATTTAAAGAGAAAAATCTTCTATATGGAGCACGCCTGGAAATATTGTTCATTTATCTTTGTCTAAAAAGCTAAGTACCTATAAAAAGCAGCCTTCACTTGTGAGGAGAGGACACCCGTCCCTCTCTTGACTGTTTGACCCAGACTAACATAATTTCCCATATGGGGTGGAGCACCCCAAGGACTGGGCGTTTTGGCCCACCCCAGTGGATGGAAGGACAATTTGGGGCAGATCCTGATGTCATCCTGGTTCACATCTGTGGAAAATGGCAAATGCAGCACAATGACTTCACTATGAGGATTTTGTGAAGCTGCCAATGAACTACTTATGAATGCTCTGAAAGACTGTGAGAGTGCGTGTAAACCTCCACGAGACACAAACTTCAGTTCATTTGTGCAGCTTGTTTCATGCCTCTGATGCCCGGCATGGTAATATAAAGGCATGAATTACAAGGTGATAGGGTTTGCCGGTTCCAGGCAAACAGGTTTGTTAAATCGACACGACCCTCTGTTCCAGAAGAAAACCTTTAAGCAAAAGGTTGGCTTCCACCCAGATGTAAAAGAGAGGATTGCTATTCAATGGGCTGTGTTAGCAGGAGCCTGTGACCAGCTGGTGGGAATGATCACGCACTCTATGATAGGTTAGCAAAGAGTAAGGCTTGCTCTAATCACAGCTTTTTTTTTTTTTTTTTTTTTCCTTTTAAACAGAGTTTTGGTTGATAGGAATCGTACCAGGATTTGAAGAAGGGAAAAACCTTTTTTGAAAGGTAAGGTACTGCTGAATGGCAATCACAAATACTGGCTGGTTTACACATAAATTGTTCTTTCTTAGCATTTGTTTTAAGCAAAGAAGTTTTTATTCTCTATTTTTTGTGCTACCCCAAACTTGCAACAATTCACATAAAACTTAGCATGTGCCTTACAGTGGTCTTCTTACATTCTGTTAATTAAAACCTTACCTTTATAAACCAATATCTTATTTATGATATTGTATGTAAAACCACTAGTAAGCTCTAGAAGTATTGCTCTCCAGTGCTGTGGCCCTCACCACCGCTTCCGTTTACTTACGCTGGGTGCCAGCGTTGCTGTGAGCACGTGCTTCCCCGCTGGTGCTGCGGTGGGCTGTCAGCAGGGGAAGCTTGGCCGGGTCAGAGCAGAATGAGGCTGATTTGGGTCCCCTATCTAGAAAAGCTTATTATATGGCTTTTTGTAACTGCAGAGTAGTGGGATCAGAGGAAGGGGAAACAGAGCGTCTTAAGGAGCGTTAAGAACCAAAGTGCTACTTTGCACAGAACTGTTAAGGCTTGCAAAAGTAAAGCAAGATTTTCAGAAAAGCTTCAAGGATTGATTTTGCTTATGAGGAAAGGTGAGCAAGAGACTTGATCTATAGCAGGTCTGGCATCCCAAACTAGAGTCTTGTACTTTCAGTGCCTTCAGTTACTCTTCTAATGACAGATACTCAGGGGCAACCTGAAGTCCCGTTTAAGCTCCGGTTTACATGCAAGCATGCCTGTTCAAATACATACATTTATAAAGCTGGCTTTGGGGACAGGGGGGACAGCCCTGACTTTTAGGCAAACTGTTGCCATGCTGGATGACGTAAAATTGCCAAGTGAGGTTAAAAAGCGAGCTGTGTTTTTTTGAAAGAGGTGTTTATGTGTTTGGAGGGGCACAGAGTGGAAGAGAGAGGAAAGGAGGTGAAAACATTTATTGGATCAAAGCAGCTTGTGTTTCTTGGTGTATGCATTTTTTTGTGGGTGGTTTTCTTGGTTAGTGTTGGCTTTGGTAGGGGTTTGTGCGTGTGTTCCTCCCTCAAGCACTCAGCTAGACTGGAAAGAAGCCGGAGCACCAAGGTGGGAATGGGTTTCTGCCTTTTTGATGCTTCCAAAATCAAGAAGCAGAAACAAAGCACCATGCTACTTTGAAAAATCTTCTGGCATAGATTGCTGCATAGGCTGCTTTTATGCTAATGTTTGTGTATGAAAATGTTAATTATGCAAACAGTACTTTTTAAAGTACTTTTGCACATGTCTGACTTTCCCAAAATGCACCTAACTGCTTTGGGGGGGGGGTGGTTTGTGCTTTGTATGTTGTTGCATCTCCAATGGTCCTCATCCTGAATGACGATGGGGTGGGGGGATATCTGTGGCTTTGCAAACCATGTTGTGTGATTCTGGTTTCTTGTTACTTGTATTTTTTTCCACATTACCAATGTGCTGAGATGCTACAAATTCTTCAGAAAAAAACCCTCAAACTGTTGGGTTTTTGTTGCCTCTTTTTTTCTTTTTTTAAAAGCCACATAAATTAAGTCCTGAATTACATACAGCTGTGTCAATTTGCAACCACTTGGTTGGTTCAAGTGTCTATAAGCAACATACTAGCTCCCTTACTCAGAACCAGCTTAAGATTGAGCTGCTCACTCAGAGAGTCCTGTTGAAATGTAACTACCCCTGGAGCAGAAGGATGTGCCCAGGGTAGCACTGGGCGTACAGTCATTTTGCAGGTAGGAAGTGTTTTTTAAAAACATGAAGGGTAAAACCCTGTTACTGTGAAGGTTTTGTGGGTAGTTTGGATGGAGGTTTCTGTAGGTGTTTCTTTTGATTTCTAATGATAGCACAACAGTATCTCTGTCTTGTTGGCACTTTTGCACCAAGAAAATAAGCTATCTAAAATGACAGGAGGAGCTGGGGTCATTTCACTCTGAACTGCTGCTGCAGGACTGTGGTCAGGAAAAGAACGTGGGACAAAACCAGAGTCGGAGCATCTTGGTTCTCTTTTTAATCACAAAGTGATGCCTTAACTTACCCCAGGTATTAGTTCTTATGGCTTTCATTGTATTGAAGTTTTTTGGTACGTAACTGTTCTTTTTGGCAGGTGAAACATGAAATTGCTCAGGTTGGTGGTTTTGACATAACAAGGTTGCTGAGGCAGCAAAATATTAAGCATGTACATACAACTAATGACATTGAAAGACCAACATCAGTGTGTTGTTCAGTGATAAGCAGGACTGGGATGATGGAAAATGAGTTTAGTCTCTCTTTCTTTGAAGATGACAGCTCTAGAGCTCATCTTGAATATCAATAGTGAAGGCGTTTGCACTCAATCAAGCCAGTTATCTGTACCAGGAGACATGCAGGCATTAAAGCATGTAAAGGAAGCTTTGATCAGGCACGTAAGCAGGAAGCCGCTCTAGTATAAATGCGAACCAATTCCATGACTAGATTTCATTTTCAAGGAAATTAGGACATACTGACTGGTAACACTTGGTGCACAGGAGCTGAAAAAGCACAGTGCAGGTCCAGCCATTCTGTATAAACACTGAACGGCCCTTGCCGAAATGATTATGCCTAAAAATACAACAAAATGCTTCAGATGAAGGAGAAAAGATAGGAAGTCAAGAACTTTCATGGATCTCCTTTCTTCCATGTGTAGTTTTAAGCAAAGCTTTATTTGCTCAGGCAATATTAAACAATTCATAAACTTTAAAATTTATCTAAAGAATATGGGTACCTATTTGTATAGCATACTAATTTGAGCCAATTCTTTTCTTTGATGCTGAAGATTATCGCAGCCTCCTGAGTAACCCATTTGACCACTAGAACAAGTCTTGCACAGTGAAAATGAACAAAGATATGCAAATACGACTTAAAATGAAAAGAAACTTGCAAATGCTGCTTTATTTAATTCTTACAACAGGGAGGCACTTTTACATTTAAAAAAAAAAAGTGTAGAGGTTTCATTATAACACCCTAAAATGTCTTCCATGAAAACAAAAAAAGTTACTTTTTTTTTTTTTGCTTTAATTTCACCTCTATACCACTTATTATACTTAAAACCTTAAAAAAAACCCCCAAAGGACCAAACCCCTGGGTGTTGGTCGTATGGTATTCCTGCTGATAGGCAGCTATGTATGAACCAGTGCTGCGTAGATTCGGAGACTGCTGAGGCTGGCTGGTGTGAAAGTCAGAGAAAATCCTGTATTACTTTACACAAGTGGGAAGTGAAGTTAACAATAACTTCAGACAAAGCAATAACATTGAAAGATGGGCTCAGATTCTGCAATACTGATGTACTAATGTTAGTACTCAACAATGAAAGAAACCTCACAAATGTCACTGGGAGTATCTCTGGAGAAAGGCAATCCTCAAAATTAATATTGTCACAATCCATCCTTCTGTACATACATTTCCACTTCAATGTCTCAAGTGAAGAAAGCAAACCCCAGGTCAAGAATCTTGGCAGATAAATGTCTCTCTGGCTGATGGATGAGAGTATATATTCATCACTTACAGCAATTCTCTTACTATTTATTTGGTTTGGGGTTAACAAAACCACTAGGTGAGTGGCACAGGGAGGCTTCTGGCTCTGAAAATGAGATTGGAAGTGGAAAGAACACTCAAAGGATGCTAAAGAAATATTAGAAATGCTTGAAATGAGCACACCTGAGGAAAACAATACTTTTCTAATCACCTCTTCCGTTAAAGTTGGCTGAGCAGAACATGGCTTTACATTCTGATGTTACTAGCAAAATTCAGGCTTTCAAGTATGTCAGAAACACAACTGCAACAGGGCTGAAAAATAAATCTCTTCTGGGGATCTGTGAATGCAAGGTTTACCTAAATAAAGGGAATATGATGGACCATTAGAGGGTGTTCATATTGAGGAGTGCTAGATTTGTCACAAATGGAATAAATGTTTGCCGCCATTTCTCAGCTTTACTTAGCAAACTCGTTTTATATCCTGTGATGAAGACCAGTGCTCCTTCTTTCAAGCCATCTCCTCTATTTTCTAAAATTGCTTGGTGTGTGTTTTAAACCCACTTTGAAAGTAAATTACCTGACCTGATCCAGAACTCTGTTAAAAGTCTAAAGCTGGGTTCCTAAAGTAGAATAATTAAAGCTGGTACAGTATAATAAGAGCTAGTTTCAAAAATTTAGCTACTTACAAAAGCATTTCAGTTTTGAAGTTGCTTTGCCAATACTGATACAACTTGTAAACATATTCACAGAGTCCTTGGGCTCTGGATTCCTGGGTATTTTTTCTTTAACCAAAAGCACATATTACAAAACCTGTACAGATTTTTTTTTTCTTTGTACGTTATGCTTGGAAAAGTTTAATGAGACTGGCTTTGTTTAGATCCAAATACATTATCAAAACTTGCAACTTGTAACTTCGTGCTGATATATGAAAAATAAGAAGTAAAATTGGTTCTAAACAGAACTTCCTGAACTTTCTCTCCAAACTAAATATATCAAGGGCATAGTATGAACATGGAAGATAAATCTAGCTTTAAGATTTATCACTGATATGAATAAGAGAACATTTTACAGAATTTTGATCTTGATTGTCTCTTTACAGCTGAAAAGAGAGGGGATTTTTTTTCCCTCCACTTTATATAGAATAGGGGAAAACACGCCGTTGATTATTTTCCTGGCACATTTTGAATAAAGTAATACAGGCTTCATTATGGTATGAGACTAATTACACAAATTATATCTGAAAGAAAAAAGTTAAATTAAGAATTGAATGGTTACTGCATAATCAGTGGGCACGAGTGAGATCTAATGTCATTGTGTTTAGAAATGGCTTCATCCGGATCCAGCTGTCTGTTGTTGACCTTCACCTCCATGCAGCCGTTATAAAAAGCAGTTACTAACGTAGCACCCAGAGGAACATCTGCACAGAAACACATTCAATTTATTAGGCCAAGGCATGCAAATTCTTATGTATTTTTCAGATTAGCAAAAACACGGGGAAAATTCCATTCCCTATCCATTAGTCAGCCATGGGAGGAAAGAGCAGTTTGGCACGAAACACTTAAGTTCTTCTCCCTTTTGTTTAAGATTGAGATAAAGTCAGCAAAGCTGAGAGAGGGCAGTAAAATTTAAAATGTGCCTTAGAAGTCTATTCCCATCCAGAAACCTAACTTTGTGAATGTTTTTCATAGTAGCAGTTCCTGTATTAACAACTGTGAACCAATAATTTGTTTCCTGGAGTCCACTGTTCTTGTCCTGACCTACAAACAGATGTTTACAGGCTTAGAGGTCACAGAAAGAACCATCTTGCTTTTGCCAGAAAGCTACTCTGGATTCAAATCCGCAAGTTCTCAGATGGGGGACCCCTGGGAACTCCACACATTTTACTGCTTCTTCAAAGTGAATTCTCTGTAAAAGGCTTTATCTGTTGCTCATTTAGGTATCGTTGGGTTATGGCAACATCAGATCCTGGATATGCTTCCAGGAAACAATATGTTAAGCACAAAATCAAGCAGGCATTGCTCTGAGGTCTTAGGGTACAATTGGATTTTTACAAGGTAGACATAAGGTGATCCAAATACCTTCAGTAACTAGAACGAGGATACCTAGAAGCTGATCTCAAAAACATTTTTTTTTCCAGATGTTAACTATCCTATTCCTCCTAGACGATAGACTTGATCGTCTGGGGAACAAGAAATGTTGCTTCATTGTGATTTTTCTTTTGCTGTACACTGAGGTACTGGACAAACAGTCCTGTAGAATTGTGCCCTTCTGCACATTTTACTCCAGTGATAACAACACTGCTGTCACAGAAGTGTGCAAGTCTCATTTAGCCTGCATTAGCTGTGCTGAACTAATTAACAAAGAGGCACACTCCCAACGCTGTTACTAGTTTGAAGAAACGTGCATCCAAAATGGGGACTACTGGTCTTCATGAAATGAGTATTTTTGTTAGGTGCCTCTTCACCATACAGTTCTGTGCACTGTAGCTCAGTGTGGGGATGCTTGCCCACCTTTTTATACCACTCAGCACTTCCAAAGGCTTTTCAGGGGTGAGTTAGAGTGAGGAAATGAATCAAACTGGCTGTACACAGGGACCTAAATTACGTTCCCTATATCACTTTTTCTGTCTTGGGTAACAGAGGCTGTTGTGGAAGCAGCTCCTTTGGATAATTTGAGATTGGTGGGTTTTTGTTGCTTTTTTTGAGACCTCTAAGTAGAAACTGTTTATGCATACAGAGTTATTTTTGTTAATTTGCATGTTGAAGATACATTTTAAAACTGAGAGATGACGTTTACTTTTAAGGAGCAGCCAGTAACTAATACTTGCTTCTTAAATATTTGGGATGCGTGAATGAAGCCAAGGTCTTAGCTCTTAAGATGCCAATTACTCTGTGGCTGGCAATGTACTATACAGAATCATTTAAATATCACAAAGATGAAGAGGTCTAAAAAATGATCAGAAACTTAGTTACTATGGCTCAGTTAACTGACTGACTCACCTCTACTAAGTAAACACTGACTTCAGTTCTCTCTTAAAAGTGAACTGGTATTACAAAAGCACCGACATTTACCTATTTCAGTATGTGATGGTACTACACCATTAGTGCATTCTTCTCATTCATTCTACACATTCGATTTGAATCGAACTCACCTGGTTACCTGGTTTTCAAAATATTGCATATCCATTCAAAAATAAAATTAGATGAGAAATTGTCATATTTGGTGTCTAAATCTTGTTACATCCTTGATTACCAGTGTATGAAGACTTGTAGAGAACAAGTAAATTCCAATACATTGGCCTGGAAACTGAGGCAGCTACCACTTCAGACAGAGGCTGTGGTACCTGCAGTGCTGCCCTAAACACCTTGCTTCTATTCTGACAAGCAAGTCTAGGGAGCGGAACCATAACTCCAACTTCTTCTGTGTATGCTACCTTGGAAGAAATGCCTAGAGAGATCATCTCTAATGATACACAGTTCCTCCCCTCTCTTTACTCCTGTGCACCCTTGTCTCCTGCAGAAGACATGCACTGCAGATAAACACCAGCTATATCTGCGGGAGTACTATGACACTGCAGCCTACATGTAAAATGGATGTCAACTCAAGACTGTGTTGGTCAAACTCTTAGAATTTCCTTAGGAATTGTGTCTTATTATTCCTAAAATAACTTTAACAGAGGATACAGAAAAGCTCTGCCAGTAGTAACATTGTAACCATGGTGTCTTTCCCCTACCAGTTTTCAAGTATGAGGATCTTAGGCTTTGAAAATTCCTCAGCTATGGCAATGATGTTTTTCTTCACAATTCACCCTGAAGTCAAACTACTTTATAGATAATCATGTGTACGCTTGCTGTACAAAATGATGCTTGTACATGTCTTAAGACTGGGTATATACTAGCAGCTTGCTTTAAACAAAATATTTGCTGTTTCAACACATTTTCTGTCTCATAAAGATTTTCAGTCATCTATTGCCCAGAGTTTAATTGCTGAAACCATATTCCTGACTTCTTCTGCACTCCTGACACTTAATTTACTTACAAATGCCTAGTTTTCTTCCATGCTTGATGCAGTTCCTAAATTGTGCCAGCTGGTGGCATTTCAGAAATATGCAGTGCTCATTCCTCTCCAGCTCAAAAATCAAGACATATTCTAAATTCAAACCTTTAGAGAGATACTTATGACTTTTAATGGGCCTAATAATGTTGAAAAGCAGGCTCCCACAAAAGCTGAACAGACTGGATTAAACAAGAAGCATTTTGGGGGGAAAAACCTGTTTCTTTTTGTACAATTGCAGGCTTTTTCTGGTTTGGGTAAGGCTAAATATAATCAGGCTTGTACAAATAATCAAATTAATGAAAAGAAATATAATTCACCTGGCAGGCCGCCCAAGTAGGTAACAACATTTGCCATCATTGCTTGATGCAGGACAGACAGTTGCTCTGAATCGCTTCTGTCTGTGTGTGAATCGACAGACAGCTCAAGCTGCTGTTTGGTTACCAGAAGTCCAACCAGCACTTTTCTGGGTGTACATAACTTCTTTGATTCCAGATGTGCAACAGTGATGTTTCCAATGGTCACAATGATTTTCTAAATGGAAGAATGGTAGGTCACAAAAGATGTCACATGTAACTTTAACACACAATTATACGTAGTTCTGATGCACTTTATATTTGGGAGTGGAAGAAAAGGAAATGTTAGAGCTACATTTTATAAAACCAGTACTTTGGCTATGGTTCTGAGGTACAGGCAAAAGGAGTACTGATAGAGTTTCAAAAGTAACCAGGTGTTCACTCTAGGTCCTTATTCAGGCAAAACCATGGATTAGCCACGGTGTATAATCATGCTCTATCTTGGGATGCCTGATGTAAACAGATGTAAATGGAAACTTAAGGACAAAAAGATCCATTTATAAATTGAAACTAGCATGATGCCATGCTAGTTACTATAATATCATCATTCTACTTCTGTCATATTCCCCTTTCTGCTTGTGCATTTAGAAGGAAAGGTTAAAGAAGACATGATGTAATGTGTAGTAACTGACATAAGAGTGCTTAGTGCTCAGTCGCTGCTGTAGCAATTGTTAATAGTAATATATTTTCTGCACATACCTATATAATCTAAGTGTTCTTCAAAATATTGATTCAGCCTACCAGCTCCACTGCAAGTAAGTGTGAGTAGCTTTTTTTAGTTCGATTTTTCACAACTATAGTAAATAGTAAGTTAAATAAGTAAGTTAAATATAGTAAGTTAAATAAGACAAAACCAAGAGGTGTGACTTATATGCATATCAGCTGCTATGATAATTGTAAGATCACCTGTGAGTCAGAGGAGTTAGAGTCCACTATGGACAAAGCAAGAGGCACTGTTTCATTGGAAACCAAGGCAAACATAACACCCGTGTCTGTGGATGGGCGAATAGTCATAGTCACATTTATTAGCCAATCTTCAGCACTGTCAAGATTATCTGTTTTAAAAAGAATAATTGAAATTAATAGAGTGTCAAAAACTAGTATTTAATCTGCTGACACTATGAGAAAATTCATACTAAACTCCAGAAAAAAACAGTGAACTTTGGAACTTTTAGAAAGAACCAGAAGTCTAAAAAACCCAACCAAAACCCAACAAAAACCAAAACAAAAAAAACCCAACAAACACCCCCCCCAACTTCAATAACTTCAATCCTGCATCTTCCCTAATGTTCTGTGCTTATTGACCTTTTCATTTTTGCTGCCTTCGCCGTTCTAATGTGGAACAGGTGCCACATTTATTAGACATCAGTTCAAAATTAAACCCCAATACCTAATTTACTCATAAATTGTTGCCACTGAGTAGAAGATTGGTACATCTTGTACACCTTTACATTCCAAAGCAGTTCCACTATTAAAATGGGAATATGCAGGTGCGTAAAGTAAGTATGCAGATAGTGCAAATATAATTTCATATGATGTGTTCATAGTGAAGCTAATACAAAAGGTGCAAAATACCTCCTTAAATAGTAATTTTTATGTCTCTTCTTTCAGTGTCTCTTCCCCGCCCCTACTCTCCCAGTCAAATCTAGTAGTTTCTTTATTTCTAGCAGTTTCTCGAAGAAGCAGAAATCCTAAAATATGAGGTGAGGTCATGTTCCTACACATGTTTCCTGGATTGGAAATCTTGAAATTGGGGCAGGTCAGGCAAGAAAATTCTGGGTTCAGGAAGGAGCAAGAGGTGCACCTACATCATCTAGACTGGATATTTGTGTAGAAGCAGAATTGTATAGACGAAACTACCAGCGATCCTTTTCTCCATCCCCAGTCGTCGTCTTCTGTCAATAATATGATAGCTTTCCCCATTGATGAACAGGGGACAGAATTAGATCTTTGGAAAGTGAGTGTGTTTAACAGTGCCCATCCTTTGCAAATAAAGAATATACTTCCTAACCTAAAGCACTTCAGAAATTAAATAAATGACACCAATAGGATCAGATTTCTCATTCAAGCAAATTTCTAACAGAAGTTACGGGAATCATTGCTGGATGCAGTGGTGTACAGCTTAGTTTGTGTGTGTGGCTCTTTTTTTTTAATCTTATTTTATTTAACAATTCATTAGTTCCATCACCAGTCCAGCACAAAAGATAGGAATAGACAGAAAAATACTTACTATAGTTTATCTGAAACTCTGCCATTCCAGTACCAGGGTAGAAGGATCCTCTCTCCACTGCTACTAAACAGTGTTTGCTTTGTTTTTCTTGAATAACTTCTTTTACACCTGAATGTCCCTGATTCATCAGGTTCCAGGCACGAATGCACCCATCCAGCCGAGGGTTAATCTGTAGAAGAATTACAGCACTAGGTGTTCGCATTCAAAGTTGGTTTAAAAATGTGGATACTAAGGCATTACTTTATATGTAAACTTATTTCTGCGTAGCGAGAAATAGCTTTATCAATGGTATAGGTTACAGCACTGATGCTGGAAGAAAACAAATGGCATGCATTTAGTACCTCAGACTTCAAAAGGTATTTCTGATTTAATAACACTTCACATTTTGATGCCAGTGATCTGTACAAAATAGATTGCTTCAATTTTTAAAGCTCATGCTGTCCTTTTGCTTAGGTCACAACAGCTTTTCTGTAGCTGAAAGACAATGATCACTAGCACTGTTCCTTGTTCAAGGTTTCATCTTATCCTTGTACCAATGTACAAAGAAATTTCTGGAATTACTTTCTATTGGGTAAGGGGATGCTGGTTTATTGCTTCATATTTTTTCTCTCTGCTTCACTTTTGAGCAAAAATGGATTTAAAGGAAAAAAAAAAGTGCAGCCTCTATTGTACAGTTACTTTTTGCATCTCTGTTTTGACTGCCAATTAGTTTGAGGGCTCCTGGACTGAGAAACAGACAGTCACAACAACTTGACTGTACCCATCCCCAGCATAAGACAGAGCTGTTAAGGATGGAAGTCTGAAAGAATCATAGGCCTTGTTGAGCTTGGTCTATTATAAAACCTATTAAAAATGAAAGCTCATTGTGCTGCCTGCACAGTGAATTGCATACCTATTCAGAGCCTAGCAAAAGCCAGCACCAGAAACATGAATCACTCTGAAATGCTCTTGCAGCAGAAGTGGTGGTGATTTAGGGAATCTTAAAGCTATATTAGAAAACAGGCTACAGAATCCTGAAAGATTAGACCATAAGTGCTCTGTTTTTATAACTGAAACCTAACTGAAGACAGACTACTAAGCTTTATGCATGTTTATTTTCAAAACAGTGGTTTAATAAGCTGATTTTCACTTTCTAAATGGATTCCATGCCACTCTTCCTTTCTCTGTGAATACTAAGTAAACAATACAAAACCATACAAATAACAGAACAGTATTAATCAACATTAGTCTTATCATTTTAATTACCTGTTTAACAAGAGTATTGCCCACTTTGCGAGGTAATCCTGCAATGTACACTTTAGTTTCCAAGAAACCCTGTGATTGTTTAAAAAGAGTTCCTGGGCTGTTAATACTCATCACGGCTTCTTTAGCTATTTTTACACTGATGCTGTGTTCTAGTTCTTCAACTGATATCTAGAATTAAATACAAATAATTACATATTCTACATGTTTGTGTGTGTGTATTTATTTTAAATACTAATTACATATACCTGTATGAAGCATTACTCATGTTTCTCTAAACATCTAACTTGTAAAATAGTTTTAATGCAGTCAACATTTACAGCACACTTAAACTTGAATCATGACAGCTGTCCATATCCACAGACATCCACAGGAGGATGGTCTTCCATTCTACCCCCATCCTATCCCTGGGAAACCCCATGCAGCTGATTAGTTTGCTTTATGCGCTAGAGTTTGCAAGAAGCTGATTTCTACAATTGCTCTGTATTCAATCCACATCTGGCATACACTTCTCCATGCGAGTCCAACATGCTACAGAAGACTGAATATTCACATGGGATGTAGACAAAATAGATTCAACACCTGGTCCCACTATTATTAGGCGCCAAAGTAGATTTTTAATCTCAAGGAAGTTGTACTGAACTGAAACAAGAGGTCTATGCAGAATCCTAGCTTCTCTTGCCCCCCTTTCAAAACAAACAAACAAAACCCAACCGATGTTAATAATTTGGTGTGATTTATAGATGGTGTGAGCAAGGCCTTTCACCTCAGGTATGTAAGCTTGAAGAACAAGACAGATTTCTGGTCTAGCAAATGTAAGACTTGCTCTCTAGACAAAGTTTCTAATAACTATGCACTTGACCATGCAATCACACTTTTTAATGTTCTGCTGCTTCATTTTTCATGATTACAAAGAATAATTCCTATGCTGCCAGATAATGGTAATCACCTCTTTCTCTATCATAAACAGGTGCCATGATTTCCCAAATGTAAGGCATTCTTGTGCATTTCTTGGCTGATTTTTAAATCTGGGATTTCAGGGCATAATTTTAAGCCTTTTTAATAGTTGCTTAGTTTCTCCCTATTTTACTTGTCAAGACAGAATGTTCCCATAGTGGGTTAAAGGAAGGAAAGGGGAGAGGAAAACTCAAGCTTACTATATGCCACAGTCCATCATTAATGGCTTTGCCTCCACTGGTGACTTTTGTTCCAAATTCATTCTTGAATTGAATTTCAATCTTCCCATCACGAAGAGCAAGCAAGATCCATGCTGTATTGTCAAGGGACTCTGCATATAGTATAACTCCCTCTGCATCATATGTCCGGAAATCAAATTCTGCTGTAAATCTGAGTTGTGAAGAAGAAATCTTAATAAGGTGACAGGAAACATGAAAAACTGTATAGCCTAGGATAACTCATTAATAGGCTAAAAAAAAAAAAGTTCATAGATATTAACTTTTTGGTCACTCTTTGTCTGAGCAGTTGTGCTATTTACACACAATTAGTCAAAAGCAGAATCTAATGTAATTCTTGTTCATCCAAATCCAGTGAAAAGTTTTGAGATTAATGCCCTGAGCTATTATTTGAAAGAGCCTTGGTTCAGTTCCCAAATCTGCTGTGAAGGATATCACACCCCCTTGAGTAAGAAGATAGATGTAATATTCCTATTCCATTTCATGGAGATGCGATGCAGAAAAGCATATATGATCGATGATGTGCTTCAGTACAACAGCGTTGCCAAGTGTTGTCCTAAAACAATTATAACCTAGCAATTTGCTTTGGTTACTATTGCCTTTTATATGTCATCCTCTAATTTATATGTCTGGATCTTGGCAGGTGGTTGAATTTGTATATGTAGCAAAATTATTTTTTACATTATAGTGCCTGTACAGTGGAAGAGAGAAAGAGTACAAGTATAGCAAAAAACGGTCCTTGTTTCCTAGAATTTTTGTACTAGACAAAATAGATTAAGGATGAAAAGAGAAAACAAAGCATTTGGAAGTCAGGATTTGCTGAAGACAAGAGAAACAAATAAGGGAGCTGTAATTAAGAACTCAGGTCGCTTTCACTCTCAGTCTTGTTCTTTGTCCACTAGATGTCATTGTCTCTCATGCAGACCCACAGAAAAAAACATTCTGTATTTACAGAGACTATTAAGATCGCTTCAAACACTTGTCATCTTGGAAAGGTCTTCTAGGAGAGCACTAATGCCTGGTCAACTTGGAATAGTGGCAGAGAAAAAAGTTCTTGGTATTTATGTCCTTCTGTAAGGTTCTCAGGCTCTGGGGATCACCAGCTCAACAGCTGCTGCTGCTGTTACCCTCAAATTGTTCGGTCAGTAAGTCAAGGAACACTGCAATTTCAGCTGCTGCAGTGAAGACGTCCAAGAGTAATAAAGGGGTCATTACCATTAGCAATTGTTCTGACAGCTGTAAAGGAAATCATACAGACAGCGCTCTAAGACAAGGTACTGTGCTCTATCGGTGTCCTTGGAACACTGTGAAAGGAAGCACGGAGGTTGGGGGGAAGCACTGGCCTGGTTTTATTTCTCAGCAGTATGTGCGTAGCATGTCACAGCTTCTACCCAGAGCAGAAGTGAAGCAGCAGCAACATCCAAACAAAAGCCACTCCCATATATAACTGGACATTGTACAGTAATTATTTTCCTGTCACATCTGAATTTTATGTTGAGAATTTTAAATGCCTTCCTGTATCTGTATTGCTGCCTCCCACCTTCCCCAGCCCCTGATCTTTCCTTCAGGAGAAGAGTAAGCTACTGTCATGAGGAAGCACCAATCTTTTTGCTCTCTTTGTTCACTAACAATGGGACCTACTGCCCTACTGCCTATTAAACTTACTGCCCTCAATTCTGTTCCTTTTTCACCCATTCAAGTCTAGATCTCTTCAAACTCTTTCTTCCAGTCCATATACCTCTCCCTACAGCAGCACTGCTAACCAGAACTGTAATGGCTGGAAGACTCCAGCTGTGTTATTTGTAGATATGATCACACCTGAATGCCAACGGTGCATGTCTTGCCCCCGCTGTGCACTGTTTCCTGGCTGGGACAGAGCTGCCACTGCCTCCTTACCTGCTTCTGAGGTATCTGGAAGAAACTTGCTGACCTTCTAGTTTTGCCACTTGAGAGAGCTGTTGTCTATACTGATGAGGTGGCTCAAGGACACGGTATAACCAATAAGAGATGCTGTAAACTGCCTCCAGACACATTACTCTTGCCTGTCCACTTCCAAATTACTCCAGCTTCCTCTAAGTGCTCGTATATGTAGGAACCAGAGTCAGTTCATTCTCCATCGAAAGGTATCTTAACTAGCAGGGAGACGGTGGTATAATTTATGCATGCAATGCACTCCTCCTAAACCCTCAGAAAATTAATGGAAACAAATGTCTGTAATTTCAATGCATACTTTTATCAATAGCAAATACTTACCTTGTCACATTTGGCAATTTAAACTTTAAGTACAGAACAGGAATTCCTATAAATTGCTCTGCCAGGTAAAGCAGTTCATAATTCTTTTCAAGGTTCAGTGGGATACACGCAGTAACAGACTGAAAATGGCAGAGAATACAAACAGCTGTTAATGCATTGTGCTGGTTCATGAAACAACTCCTATTGCTGGCTGTTAGCCTGTCCTTTTTTTTTTCTTTTTTTTTTTTTTAAATCAATGGCTTACCTCTGTTTATTCTTTTGTTGGTTTTTTCTTTTTTTTAAACTTGAATACCTATGAAGGGATATGTTTTTTCTTTTTGCTTGAAATGTCCATTTATTTAAACTGTTCGAGGATAATTCAGGTTGAAACACAGTTCTGGTGGATTGCAACTACTATTTAAATATTTAGTATTTGAATCAAGAAATCAAATCTTCCATCAGGCACTTTCCTTTCACCAGGGACCTGTTGTTTGGAATCTAAACCTGATCAGTGGTTGGAAGTGAACAGGGCCAGAGCTGTGTCTTGACAAGGCTTAATAAAAAAAAAAACCTAAAAAATTTCAAAATCACCTTTTATTATCTTTATCAATATTGAAGAACAATTACTCATAGCTGAACAATCTCTAGTACTACTAGAATAATGTATCTGGAATAAAAAGTAACAATTTACAAGTAACAGTTTAATAGAAAATGTTTCTATCTGGCTGTTCTTTGAATGTTCTGTTTGAGCTCTGGAAAGGAATGTTGATGAAGTCAACACCACAATTCCTGCTGGAATAGCACTGAATTAATATTTTGGAGAACTGTTAGTGGGGATATGAAGCTCTTAAGACTACATTCTCAGGAAAACTGCAAAAGAATTTCTAAGTATTTGTGGCAACTGCAAGGCCTACAACAGTATGTAAAACTGGAATTAATCCTAATGCTCTAGCCAAAGTCAATGTGAGTAATCACAGTCAGCCAACTGCAGTTGCAATGAGAGGAGAAAAAATGGTGCTTATTCTTTCAGGTATTCATCTACCTGAAGTTTTAAACAAAGACTTTTATATCCAGCAATAATGTCTACTTTATGTGTAGTGCAAGTTTAAACTAGGAAAACATTCAGTAAACAAATGTCGGGTATCCATTCTAAGGCATTGTTGACTTTGTCTTCTAAAACTGTGAGGTTATAATTAAAGTAACATCTACAGTTTTGTTTTAAAAGTAAAGCACTCAGATTTCCTTTAGGTACAGGGAACTAGGCTCTGCTTGTGGAGAGAGGTGGGAAGACTTGCAGAATATGGTTTAGAGCACCTGTCTCATTGACTAGTAGGAGCCCAAAAGTCTCCTTCATCTAAAGTTATCCCTTAAACCACTCCTGGAATATCTTCTATATGATGGCAGTATAGTAGTCCTACAGAAGAGAACGATAGAGACTAGGTGGGAAGGGCTTTTCTGTTCTGAATACATGCTGTACTTTGGTAAAAGTTAACAATGTCATTCCCAAACTCTGACTACTGTATTCATGATGTAGCAGTTTCATTAACTATATAGTTGTTCATCCTGAATTTTATGGCTAATTCATTTTATGTCTGCCAGTGTCTCCAGTCTACATATATTTTTGGATGACATATTTTCAGCTGATTAAACTATTATTTTTTTCAATTAAAATGCCTGAAACTAGCTTCCAGATAGAGTTAATCACTTTTGAACAACAGTATTGAAAATAACATGTAATGAGGCCAGAAGATGTTCCTCCTATTTCATGAATAAGCAAAAAGAAATATTATGACTGCAAGCGTTGTTCAGATATTAAATTTCAGAGAGTACAAACAAGACCTAATACCTACATGCTAGAACTTGAGCCAGACCTTGTTCCTACAGTTTAAGCCAAATTTTGTTATACTATGTTAGAGGTGGGGTTTTTTGTTGGCAGTCATCTGAGCTAAACTCACATAACAAGTCTCAGCCTGCCTGAACCTTTCAAAGTAGAGAGAGAACCACTCACAAGAAAATCCTTGCACTGGGATTCTCCAGAGTTTCAAACTTTCTGCTACTAAGAAGTGTAAATTTTCAAACTGAGCAACAACAGCCAATTTTGGCTGCGAGATGTTCTTCAACTGGCAGGTATAACTAAGTGCTTTTTCTTAAGCTATGGCAGATAAGAACTGTGGAAAACAATCCAGTTTTTTCAACCCAAACAAGCAAAGCATAGAGTAATTCTGAAAGAGCGAGTGAAAACTCTTGCACAGTCTAAGGAAAACCTGGGAACATATGGACAAATGGAGTATTCTGGCTCAGATAAAGCTGAACAGGAATGATTTGATAGGAGAAAGTTGGGCCTTATCCTGGAAGCAGCAGGGAATAAAGATGACTAGCTAAGGCAAGCTTCTTTTGACAGGATTCCTGTAAATAAGCATGCATGAACTGAATGGCAGCCAAATCCCCACCGGGTCTGTTTTGTGAGCCAAACCACAGCCCAGAGTCCCCAGCACTTTCTCAGCAATTTTAAAATCAATTCTGAAATTGCTTTCTGTTTTCTAAGTCTAACTTATCCTGTCATCAAGAAATATCCAACTTTGATTTTCTGCATGGAATTTTACATCTTGCAGTTTTACCTCACAATTCTTCATGTCCTTAGAGAGCTTGAACCCTTTCTTGCCATCACAATAGCAGCTGTAACTTCCTGGCGAGTTTACACAGAGCTGAGCACAAACATTTTCAGCACATTCATCAATATCTAGGAGAAATGGAAGCATACAGAAAGCTTTATTCAGATTATTCATGGCACAGACTGAAAACTAACACAATAAATTAATAGAATAATGGACAAGATGGGTTCTCTGGCATAACATGAATCCAATAGGTGACTGCTGCTAGGCTAAACTAATGCTAATGGATGTCTCCTATGTAAAACTTACAATCCAGAATTACCTGCTGGGTGTATAAGACCTAGTAATCTGATAGAGGCCTTGTGTGCAGAGCTGGGGAAAACTTGGTCTGATTTGTGAGGAAGAACCTGAGCTGTAAGGTGAAAGATAGCTCAATAAATCACTACCATTTATGGCAGAAATGCCGTTCTGGGTCAGATCTCTTCCTTTCCCTATAGACATCATGAGAACTTAAGAGTATTAAGAGTATATGTGGCAAGTATGTGGAGAAAGGACATGCTTTATTCACATAACCCCAAAATAATCTTGGGGCAAAATACCTTTTAAAATAACATACAATAATCTCATAAATAACTAAGTTTCAGACAGCATCTATTTGTGGAGACCAATCTGATTTCAGCTGCGAATAAGCTAAACCAACCAAAGGAACTTCATTTTCTATTTAATAGGCTGTAAACAATAAATAATTTAGAAATGAAAGGCTGTGTAAAAGGACAATGTAACTGTTATATTTCTAATATAGAAACAAACAAAATCTCTCCTGCATAGGAAACTCTAATAAGGGTGATTTTGGGCCTCAGATTAAAGAAACTACAGTATTTGTTTTGAAACAAATGGCCTTTCTAGTGGGAATAAACAATTTTGTATTAATGTGTGCATTTAAAAAAAAATCTGGTTTATACTATGATAGGGTTTTTTTAAGATTAAAATACTTTCTGCTGCTTGGGGGAGGAGAAAGGAAAAGAGGAAAAAAACCCAAACAAAACCCAACCCAAAATGTTATTGGAGAAACTGTTACTTTGTAGTGAGCATGCATAATCTCCTGCCAAAACAGGATACTATGTTTAACGGTTTGGGGATGCTATTCTGATTTCTCCTCTGCTGCAGTTAATGATCATGGGCAAGTCACTTTAGTGCCAAGTGCTAGCAGTTTCTACATTATTTAAATGGCTGACAATTCATTAATAAGTTAAGGAAACTGGTCTCGTGTTTGGCTGAAGAGTTCCCTATTACTAAAATGCCTCCTCTTCCTCACCTTTTCTCTAAGTCATCGGTATAAGGGGTCTGTGCTCAGAATTACACTCTCTTGTACTTGATCTTATCAGAAGAAAAAGCTGTACTGTTCTGTTCTACAGCTAATACAGTCAGAACAAAAGTTCTGCTCAAGATCCAGCCACATGCTGTGTCAGTCTTCCTGCTGACATGGCAACCTGATGCTTGGCTGTGTAAGCTACAAATACAGTCTTCTCTTGGTGTTTGTGTAATTTCTACCTCCTTCCGCTCATCTCCCATTCTACCCTTGATCTTCAGAAGCTGGATGACCCTTTCTATAGGCTGATCTATCTGATACCAACTTTTGTGTTCACTCTTTGCGTGAACTACTGCGGAGTCTTCCGAGTCACGGTTATTAGCTCCAGAATGATTGCTTACCTCTGCTCTGTTAAACTGAGAACCATCTCCTGCTGTGTAGCAGGCTGATGGAATGCAACAGTGAGGTTCTCCTCCTCCTCTTTTTGGAAAGAGTTTCAATGCCATTTTGAGCTAGCTTAGCAAGTTTGAGAATGATTGCACTGCATGCCAGAAGCCTATCAAAAGTCTTGGGTGTTCTACAGAAAGGCATAGGATGCAATACAGAAATCTGTAGTATATTCAAGCTGTGCAGAATTCAACATGGCATTAGCACTCTACAGCCAGCTCCACCACCTCCTTGGTCCCGTTTCACTAGAAGAGCGCTCTCTCCTGCAAGGGACTGGGGGATGGGAAAAGAAGCAAGATGGAGATCTCTGCATTAAAATCATGGTACTTCTAGAAACAGTGAGCTCAAACCAACTGCTCTGCCCCAGCAGGGTTCTCTGAGGGTACTACACTGGGTCATAAAGACACATGGAAGACCTCAAGCCTTTGACCGGCAAGTGTTGCCAGCGTGGTTTCCTGTTCAGGGGAAAGGTTCGATACATACTGGAAGACAATTCCTAAAATATAACCGGAGAGTTGCTCACTGGCTTTTTGGGTTGTTCAGGTTCTAACTGGTCTCAGGTACGTAGCTGACATTTTGGATGGATGAGGCACTTGGAGTAGAGAGAAGCAGAAGAATTTCCTATGTAACCTTTTAGTGTTATTAGCGTTATTTTAGTGTTTATTTTGGAGTCTTACTCAAACTTCTTTCCGTATGCTTCGGAGATAATGCTCGCACGTTAGTTACATGGCAGGATTTGGTCAGTTGTTAGGAAGTATTTTGCTGATGCATATGTACAACTGACTGACCCCCTCCGTTTTCTCCAGCTACAATAGATTACCTCTTACTCTTCTGTTTGGCATGTGTACGCCTTTCCATTTAGACATCATTAAACTGTTTATGGTCTAGATGGGGATTTACTGCCTAACCCAGTAAATTGCAAGCTCAGCTTGGTGAAAATGATTCTGCTGTGAAAGTCACTTCCTAATAATTTCTGGTGACTGGCAATCTGATACCTGTTTAAAACTGAGACTGCAAGATGATGTGTTACAAGGTGAAGCTGCTTTTGTTGTTCTTGTTTTTGCATCCTAGCAAACATGCAAATGAGGCAATGACAAAATCCAAAGGTAGCCTAGCCATACTATGCAATGGGTGAGCAGAATGCCTTCTGTGACCTTTCCTATCCTGCCTGGTTTTGGGGCAAAAAATAATCATTCTGGTTATGATCACTGTGAGATCTGAAAAGGCCAAGAAATCTAGAACTAAGCACACTGAGAGAAGGAAAAAAAAACCACAAAAACCACACAAAAAGAAACAAACAAACAAAACAACCAAAAAACTCCAACCCTGCAGCCCGCTTCACTGTGGAGATGTAAAAGGAAATAAAAAACTTGACACCTCCCAAAAGCAATTGGAGCAGAGAGACTCCAAGAAGCACCTTCCTTCCCATTACCTTCCTAGAGGAGCATGACTCTGTGTAGACACTTCAGGAGGCACTGTTGTCTGTGAAAGAGCCTGTACCCCTTCTAGTACTTGAACACCTAGAGTACAAAAGTAAAACTACAAGCACTGGCTAACCAGTAGCACTAGCGTAAATGTGAGTGCTGAATTCTCTGAAAGCAGTGGTTAATTTTGAGCACATTCCTAAGGCTCAGGGCCTGCAGACAGAGACTTATGACGTTATTACAAAAGCTTATCGCATAGTTTGACAGATGAATTTCTATCATTAAATCAATTACTCAGAGACTTGCACCAGTCTTGTAAGGGTGTAAGTTTCCATTACCCAAAATGAACCTACTGCTCAAGGGTAAAGTCTCCCTCAGAGTGTACTATAGCAGCAGAGGGACAGGCACAAGCTTCTTGGATAGGTATGAAGTCTCTTTCCTCAGCAGATGTTCTGGAATCCCTGATCAGACCAAATGGCAGGACCTCCCTGTGCAGAGCTAATTGTCCTGCTACAGAAATACTGACATGCACAGGCTGGAGGGGACCGAGTTTTCTGGAGGTTTGTTTCAATCATTTATGCTATAATTATCCTGCACTTTCTTTTTCTTCCAAGTTGTAGTCAGCATCTATGAATGTTTGAGATATTTCAAGGGCTTCCCACAGATCTGTCCAAATGCCAGTCCCACATCATGAAACACTCAGCAGAAGCTATTTGCACAAACCCATGAATCTGAGCAGCACCCTGGGTTCATACAGCTGCTTTCAATGGAAAGCTGAACTAGCTTGCTTTGGATAAGTTGCTAAGATATGATCAAGTCAGCCACAAAGGAGCTGCACACCATTTCCTAGAAGGGAGCTACTCTATATAACACCAGGGAAATATGGTTATTCCTAGAGCATGGATGTGGGTAGGCAGGGGTTTGTGTGTTAAACAATTCATGTGAGAAGGGGAAATCCCAATTCCTTGTCTCAAATTTTCAGACTATGTGCTAGGGAGGGACTACCACCTGGAATACAGACATACTCTGTGCTGTTTGATTAACTGGCTCAGTCACTTCTTTAAGAGAAGTTTCCCCTTCAGAGAAGGAAGAAGAATATGGGGAAAGACATGACAAAACTTAGGTCATTCTTTAAAATATGGGTTCAGCTTGGTTTGTCTCTTTGATACTGACTGCAAGACAGACCCCTCTAGCACAATAAGCATACTTACTCATTCCCACTACCCCTTATTTTGGCAAGGTGTTTAGACTGTAAAGGTGGTGAGAAGAAAATAATCAAATTCTGTATCTAAAATTGTATGTCTTCCATGAAACAAAGACTGGACTGTACAGGTATCTTCCACTGATAGTGTGTCCCAAAAGGTGGGAATGAAGAACTGTAGCAACATTCCCCTAGGAATGGGTAAGGGAAAAAAATCCAAGCTCTCTTCTATTCCACTCTTATTGTACCTGTCATCACAGAGAAAGTTGTGCACAAATGTATGCAAACCTGATTTTTCTAAGAAGCATAATTGAATTTGGCCACCTACATGCAATATGACAATGAAAAGCTAATGTCATTTAGTATTTCTGTAAGGCTACATTCCTGTCATTCTGCAGAATCCTGTCCTTAGACAGGATTTGGTGACTCATTTAATGTGGTTACAACAAGGTCTGAAAAGCTTAGCAGTATAATCCTCCTTCTAGGAGGTAAGTCTTTGCTCGTTTTAATGTCCTCATCTTGCAACCTTCTGGAATCCATGTTTCAGAAGGAAAATAATACTTAAATGCGATTTGATGCAACCCCTGTATCTGCAGAAAGTACTAAGAAGAGCGAGAATTAGATTACTGTGAAGTTTTTCTCATTTCAGTGCATGCAAGGACATAAAACTGTTAGTAATGTTTTAATCCCATAGTAACTGGACGAAGAGCAGACATCTGAATATGTAATCATTACCACTGTGCAAAGCTTTCTCACAAGAAAGCTGCATGAAAAGCCATGGAGCAAAAGATTCACAGCCAGCAAGAAGCTACTTTGTGTCCCTTTGAGCAATAACACAAAGGCAGCATTTAAAATAAAAATTGCTGATGTATTTTTCTTAAATTGGCAATGTAGAGAATTTCCCTTCATAGTAAAACTCTAAGAGCTTATATATCTCTTCTACAACTGAAGTTTAATTTCTGATGTGTGTACTAAACAGAGAGGAATAAAATATGTTCTAGGACAATTATGCAAATACTTTCAATACTCGAAAAAGCTATTTTATGACAGTCTGTGTATGAATGGCTTCTTGCTGCTTTACCGCCAGCTATCAGTACTTTTCAACCTTGCTATAATTGTTACAGAACTCTGTCTTGAAGTTCTTTCTTCCAGATTTTCATTTCAGAAAAGAATACTCCTGAGGAAAGATTCTTTTGGTGCAGCTTCTTTTTTCATAGCTCATTTTCTGGAGATTTAGGAACATTTTTATTTTAAATGTGGTGTCTTTATACAAAATCTTTTATACAACTGTTATGCTTTCATTTCCTTCATGCCTCGGATGGAGATCAGTTCACTCTAACACTGTTATTTTCTAGCATAACTAGATACCGCAAGGAAGGATTAGACACTTGAATGTTATTTTAAATGGAATTCAATGACCCCAGTGAAAAGGTCTTTCTAATATCTGAGAATCTAAGGACATATAAAGGACAGAGACTGAGTCCCTGGCCATGAGGGCTAAATAAGGACCTGAATAGCCTATCAGATGGATAAAGACAAGCTTTTTCAGTTTTTAAGACAACTTGATTAAGCACAATTTTCATTTTTGACAATTGTCTCTTTATAAATCTTCCTGTCTTGTCCAGTTTGGAATTGCCAAGTAAGTACTTTGAATTGCTTTTGCTATAACTTGAGTTAGGGGTATATATTAAACTGATTGACATCAAATATTCCATCCTTATAACTGCAGCGAGGCTTAAAAACAAGGTACAAGTAATGCCCAGATCCGTAACACATTGCTCCAAGTTATCCGAAAGAAACATGCTAGCTGGTTAGAGAGCTTGGACAGAAAGTCCTCTCTACAGTGGGACAGGAGAGCTCGCATGAACTGAGAAAGTTATCTGGCATACAGCAGGACACGGGAGTATACTGTAAAACCCTCCAACAGCCAGGAGTAAGCCATTGCAACTGTACGCACTGCCTGTAATGTAGCCGGACTGAATCTCTGAAAGAACAAACAGTTGAGTTATAGTGTAAAGAACAATATGAAGATTAATAAATATGCCACTAGATGAGATGCTGGAGTTTGGTATAGCAGTGGATTCAAACAGGAGGGGAAAAAAAAAAGAGAGAAAAGGGGGGCAGGGGGAAAGACCTGCCTTCGCAGTTCTTGGAAGTTGAATTATAGATGTAGCCTTCTGCACATTCACATTCGTACTTCCCCAGGGAGTTCTTACAGATGGCTGTCCCACAGATGTTTGGATGCAACACACATTCATTTATATCTAGAAATACAAACAAGTTATTAAAAATAAGTCACCTTTTTTTTTCCCAACCCTATCCAAAACTGTGCAAACTGAGTAAGGCTGGCAAACTGTCTCTTTCCTGCTAAGCTTACCGTGCTTTCATAGCAGACTATACCTATAGCCACAAAGACTTCCAGAGGTGTCTAAGAGGCACTTCTGCATGCCCTCAGTGAAAAATAAATTCTCTGCCTGCCTACCTTCCTCATTCTCTCATGTGTTCTGTGGATAACAGGAAAAGGGATGCATGTCCAGGAAGGCAGAGAAAGAAACAGTCTGCACATTTCCTATAAGCTAAACCAGACTGCATTATAAAATCCTATCTTAGAAAAAGACATCCAGAAAGACAAGAGATAAGATTATCAGAGTTTCTTACGTGCTATGATCAATTCATGTCACTATTGTCTTTTAATTGGCTATGCTGACAGGTGTTCAAGTCCCTCACTGTCTCTCCATCCCTCAAACCATTTTAGTGTCTATCTTTTATATTGTTTCCAATTTTTCAATGTCACTTTCAAAATGCAGATGTGACAACTGGATGCAGCATATGGTATCAATCTTACTAAATGTCTGGTAAACAGAAAAATATCAGATCCCTGGTAGTACCTCAATTTCCACTTGTATGTGCAGGGATCATTCTAGTTTCCTCTGGTTTTGTATTAGTTGTAGAAATGATGCCGCACAGGGAGAACAGATTCTACCACTGGCTTGCTAGGACTCCCAAAACATTTATTAAGTCAAAGTTGTCCTGAATTCAACCTACTTTTCTACAGTTACTGTGTGTGCTCCAAATTCCTATGTGTATAATTTTGAAGTTGGATGTAATGAAACACTTAAATCCAGTTTATCAAATGACCAAACTAGTAGTCTAGGTACTAAGGCATATTAGTGTATTTTTATCTTTAAGTACTTTTTTAATGAACTTTTTCCAGTATCTTTCCAAGAATTACAGATATTCTAACCAGTTTATCCTCTTGCCCTTTTTGACAAAACAGCAATCTTCTGTTCTTCTGGAATTTCTTCAGAAATTATTCATTCACAAAAAAACCCCAAAACAAAACATAGACTAAACCTTTTAGGAGGAGATGACCCTCATCAGGAGATGACCCTCAAGTCTGGCCTCTCATAGTATTTAACATATTATCCAAAACTGTTGGCATAGTTCAGCAATAAAATATATGGCATTCAAATGGAATAAGGTTGTATTTTTTTTTTCTAACTATGTAGTAAGAATTGCTAATTATTTTAATACATAGACTTTATCTGGAATGGAATGAAGCATGTAGGTCATGGCCAATAATAACAGACACAAGCATGTACAGAAAAAAATTATGCTGGGTGAGTAAAAGGGAAATCTTTCTCTCCATTAAGAGCATTTTCAGATTCATTAATAGTTTCTTCTCCAATGAACTTCAAACTCCCCAAAGAGCAACATCACTAATTAGGAGTGATTCAGCGTAAGCCAGTGTTTACCAGACAGGATTTCCACGGTAACAATGTTAGGTGGTCGCACCACTCTAGATTCTTGTTTCAGCATGCTTAAAGGGTATGTGAAACTGGTTAGTGATCAAAACAAGCTTTACAGAGTTCTAGTAAGGGACCATAATCTAATATATAGTCTTTCTCTGTTTAATTCTTCTATTTTTCTTTTTGTTTTCTTTTTTTTTCTTTTTCTTGAATTGGTTTCAACCCACCTCAGTTCCTTGATCTGGTTCACAATACAGTTGCACAAATGCTTGCAGTGGTGTAAGGCTGCAGGTGGAATGAGCAGCCAGGTTGAAGCAGGACTGCATCTCTCAGAAGCCATGCAAGCTTCTGCTGACAGAGCATTTAGGAACTACTGGACTAAATTCTTTCCTCTCTAGTCAACAGGCAACGTACTGTCATGTAATGACATCCTCCTTAAGACTCACTTCCTACCTCCGCAATCCCGTTTATTTGAATGCATGAAGTATCCATCTTCACATAAACAACGGTAGCTTCCAGGTAAATTAGAACAGCGTTGGCTACAACCTCCATTTAAGTCTTCACATTCATTTATATCTAGAAGGAAAACAAAATAAAAATCTCTGCTCGGGGGGAAGGCATTAATTGACCAACTGTGTGGGTATACTTAAAGATCTGGTACTGTTCAATAATAGTAGAACTAAAATTGTGTTCCTGAGAACTAACATTGTAATGAGATTAGAGGCTATACCTTCTTCACATTTCTCTCCTTGCCATCCTGGTTTACAGACACATGTATATTTGGCTTGTCCATCTATGCAATCCTTATATCCATCTTTATGGCACGGCAGAGGGCTACACTGGTTTGAAATTTCTGTGGGACGGAAACATTGGAAATACTTGTTATTTGGGGTTATTTTTCCTCAAGGATCAGTTTAGTCTTTCTTCTTCTTTTCCTCAGGTACCTTTCACTGTTCACAAAACAGGAAAAGGCTTGATGCATAACATCAAGTACCCTACAACCATCTTGCTGCTAATTCTGTCAGCAAGAATTTGCAAGTGACTGAGAAAAAAACCAAAGCCTCCGAACATCACAAATATGTTGTTTCCACTTTAAAGATATGTTCTTGTAAAGCTCTGGAATGTCATTCTGAGGCATGCTTTTAAAAATAAGTAGTGTCCTAAAAGAACAGATAGCAGAATGAAAAGAAATGATTTTTTTGATGTTCAGATTCAAGAAAGTGGAATGAAAGGCAATGTTCCTGAAGTACAAAACTTGCTACAATTCTGTACCTAAGGACTCACTGGATTTCTTAACTGTTTCTTACCTCACTCGAAAAACTAAAGAACTGAGCCCCATAGAAAAATTAGCTTTCTGTGACTAAGAAAGTTTAACAAAATCTGTGTTAGTATATTTGTCGACTAAATCTAGTTCTCATTAAATTCTGCTGCAAGTAAATCCAAATGCCAAGAGGCCAGCCAAGCTCCAGAGCACCTGTAGAATAGGTGCTGCATGTCATGTAATATTCATATTGCAGACCAAAGGACTCCAGTTGCAGATGAAGAATGACAGAAAAAATTGTGCAGAAGAAATAAAAGGAATGGGGTTTATGTATGGATCCTTCACGGCAATTTCCAAATGTAAGTTCTAGAACTCCCTATGGTTTTTTTTCTCTTTTTTGATTATTTATTGATTTTGTAGGTCCAGGAATAAGTGCAGTATCAGCTTGGTATGAGCGAAGTATTTCGTAAGTGATATATGTGGAGATACCCTCAGAGTGTGCAACTGGGGAACAAACTTGACTAAATATTTCTGAGCAAAAGGCAGCGGTGGCTTGTGAGTGTCTGAACTGATGGATGGATTGGGTTGGCAGTGTGAAACACGAGTAGATGGAATAAGGTGAATTAAGGCTATAAAGGGAAAGGAAATTGAGGAAACCAATGAATGAAAAAAGGAGAAATGGTGAAATACCCTAGAGGAAGAAGACAAGACAGGATGGATAGGACTGGATGGACACAGAGGTTATGTCCACAGATGAACAATTAAGATGCCACGGCAGGAACAGTAATGTAACAGCCATTTGTTCCAAAAGCAGGCCTGGTATTCCTCTTTTGCCAGTTCAGGGTGCCTTCTGAGCCACTATCTAGCAATGCTTTTTGATAAACGCTTGTGACAACAACTAAATGTCAGAAGATATACTCAGCCTGCAATAGAAAGGGTAGGTGGCAAGAAATGTATTGTGGTACCTGTACCCTCTGCCACTTAGAGGCTCTGGTATCCAATAGATATGTCATGGTGAGCTGGATAGATGCAAATGCAGGGATTTTTTTAAGTGCTTATTTTCAAAAGCAATTAAGTATGCAGATTTATGGGATACAGACTTAAAAGATGCAGCTTAGATACCTGCTTGGATTAGAAAAGTATGAAAAAGGGTCTTCTATTCTTATAAAAACTTTCTGTTTCCTTCCTAGATAGGAATTAAAAAGTCATTATAGCCACAAATTTTTGTAACTGTTTATCCAGAAATGTGTATCCTTAAATGTGTGTTCATTTGTGTTCTGAAATAAGTCATTTTGACAAATACGAAAGCAATGAAATTTTTAAATCCTGTTTGCATTATCTTTATTCCTTGATTTTTTTCAACTTGAGATTCAAATCATGTTGTTATAAACTAATTCCTAGAATTATTTAATTATTTCTCATTAGAAAATTGGATTTTTCATTTTGACAATATCAAAACAATTTCATCAATAAGTTCAGAAAGTCAAAACTTTTAAAAATAAAAAAAATCTCTTGATATCAGTATCACAACATCTTTGTCTCGACGAAAACACATTTAAAAAAAAAAAGTTATATAGTTTTAATGGGAATTTTAAATTCCATTTCTCCAGAAGTAGCTCCTTTCCAGAAATGTGCATAAATTTTGCTGAACACTTAAGCCTTAGAAACACTTGTAAATTTTATGCATGCTCTCCTTTACTTCTCCTTTATCCTCATGATTGACCAATAGTAACAGTTTATTTAATTTGATTTTATAATATGAACCCAAATGGAGAAATACAATGACTATCAAGTAAACTAGTTGTTTTCACTGAATAATACAGAGACACTGCACATTCACACAACTCTGCTAAATCCTTTCCTCCCAGGACCTCTAATGAGAGTGAGAAAGAGTGATATGAATGGGAATACATTTTAGTTTGTGACAGCAGTCACGTTGGCCAAGTGATCTGGAAAATATGTTCATCCATAACCATGTGCAGTGTAATTATTACGGATTTTTTTGCCTTCCATAGCTTTCAATGACAAAAACAGTGTCAGATGATTAAGGATAAGTATCCCTACTCAAACTAATTGAAAGCTTCTTTGATGTAACCAGGCTGTAAAGGTTTAAGAGGTTTAGAGAGATGTTTCAACTGTGACAAGTAGGGAATATGGTACAGATTACCTCCTGTGAATTTACTAGAAAAACCGCAGTTCACACTGGACTTATGAATGGATAGGCATAAAAGATAAAATATTTGAGCAACATAACAAGTTTCGTGCTTTGTGATCTTCTTGTGTCTGGAGTCAATGATTACGCCTTCCAGCTGATCGTTGAATTTTTCAGCTGGTAATGTTACCCACTTCATGAAGGGCTACAGCGTAACTATGGGCCAAAGGCTGGTACAAAGGAGAATTAACCAGATGGTCTCTTCCCTGAACTGACAGAACAGGACTTGCTAGATGCAAAGAGTTAGGCATAACTATTAAAGACATGGCAGAGTACAGAGGACATATTAGGGAATATTGGTGGGTTGGTGTAGGACAGTTCCATGTTTCTGGAAGAATTCTGCCTTCCATTTTGCATTTAATTATGCTTCTTTTCCAGCATGCTTTATAAAGTTAAAAACGGTCACTTATATCACTTGCTCTGAAACTGCTCCATCTCACCTAATATTTTTCTGTCAATTTCTGTTCCAGATTATTGAGTTTGCTGAAGTTAAATGGAGATTTGTCTCTTTTTCTGCCTGTGTGAACTGCTTTCTAGCCATGTACGTGTGTGGTGTTAGATCTGAGTACATTAGATAAAGTGTCTAACAGCAGCACTTACCATTGACGCAAGCCCTCAGGTCAGCTGGAGAACCTGGAATAACTGCAGTAACCCTGAAAACCTCTGCTCGATGGGAGGCAAGGCAGCCTACAAATGCAAACCCACACAATCTGCTTATGATAAAAACACTCATTTAGGCTGAAATTACAACAGCTTATGCATGGCATCTTCAAAGAGTCTGTTCTCACAGCTTGAATTAGAAAACTTGTCCGGGCATATTAAGGACAGCTGATCACAGACCAACCTTCTGAGTGCCTCTGCTAGGATCTAAGCACACAGAACTGCCTGGGAGCTACTATGCATTGCAATCAGCACGGAAATCATTCAAGCACTATGGGCAGAATAACTAAACTAGTATTACCCAAATAAGAAGACCAGTGAATGATATACTAGAGTTGTTCAGGCTTTTCATACTTACTTAAATATTTGGGATAAAAATACTCCTGCAGAAAGAAAAGAAAAATTTAAGGTAGATAGTATTACAGCAAAATATGTGCTAGAATATATTGGTATTAAAACTACAAAAGAAGCAAAAAAGAAAATGTCACTTTGACTTATAGAATAAAGACCAAATTTTCTACATCACTATTGTTTAGGCTAAGACAGCACATTATTTAATAAACACAAGCCTAAGTGGAGAGATTCAGATACTGCACTGAACTGGTGTCAAAATGACTTTGAATATTGTCTCTTTAAATGGGAGGATCTTGCCCAATGTTGTTACTGGATGCAGAGCGGCCTCCTTTATTTCCCTTTTTCACTCTTAAATAAACAAAAAAACCTGGAATAGGTTGAACATTTCATATGCAATTAATTCCACATAAAGTGAAAAGTGTTACTAAAACAGAAATTGTCAAAAACAACTGATGATTGATTACTGAAACTATTTAAACTTAACAATCAGTATATCCAAATACATGTAATGTTATCAAGGACAGAAGGTGGAACTGACATAGTTTGCAAAACAAGAATTCATTTTAACCACATATATTTTGTAATAAACCTTTTATAGTACAAAGTTGAATAAAATATACCTAATACTAAATAATGTGCAGTGGGAATGAACTGAGGAATAGAGTTTTCCCGCTAGGAAAAAACCTCACAGCAGTATGTCCAATCCTCTCATTAAAAGGGCTGCACTGCCATGCATCCTCTGTGTAAAATTGTAATTGAAGCCAACAGAGTTTCCCCACGTGAAATTCTTGCAGACAACTGTGGTCTAAAACTGGTGATCCGTACGAGAAATTAAAATAATATCTACTCAACTATTCTCTTTGCTTATACAGTCTTCATTATTAATTGCACAGGTTCTATACACAAAAGAATTTCAAACCAATTCTTGGTCTGCATGGTGGGGTTCTTTTAGTTTGGCAGTGTGAATTCTATGTGCTTCTAGCTTTCCCTCTGCAAAGAACTACTATCTACCTCGTAGATATTCAGTAGATACTTACAGTTTCAGGATTATTTTCAAAGATTTCCCTGGCTTCTTCCTTATTGCATAATTCTTCAATGCATTCTCTTTCTAGATTTCCCTTCTTACTTTCCTCCATAAAAGAATTTGCTCGACGTTTCCTCACCAGGAACTGAGAGGCATACTGCTGGGATAAAACTTTGTAGAAACAAAGGAGCTCTGTTGTTGTTTGTTTATTTTTAAAAAATAAAAAAATTCGAAAAACAATGTAAGCACTGAACGAATATGAGAATCTAACAAAAATCTGAATTAAGTGCTTAGTCAGAAGTTGCTGTTTGCTATCATTTTGGAAAATGTGGGCAAGAAATCCAAAGATTCTGTTTTCTGTATGTGGGATAGCTGTTTCTGACCAAAAACATCCAGAGTCACCAAAAAAAGTTTGTGCAATGCTGTGCCTGAATCATAATTTAAATGTCCTATTCAGGACAAGATCTGTTTTTTTAGCTATGGATATTACAAAGTCAGACATATGACCAACAAGTGGAAAAAAGCCGTGAAGCCTTTTATATTACTTGTTTCGGTGTTTTAGGAGTAAATATTCTGATCCTATTTAACTTATGTGAGATCAAAAATGTGTCTTATAAAATCAGGCTACTGATTACATGTAATTAACATAAATAACAGAACTGTAAAGAACAAGACAAAGTAAAAGGTGAGAATGATATCCTGAGAAATATCAAGGCAGACTACCTACAAATACATTCACATCTTACCAAGATAAAATACAATCCTAGCTAACTTTGATATTTCAGATCTATCATGTTATGTGTCATTACTTAATTTTCATGTATCTTGTTACAGTCATTTTATTGACTTTTACACAAATGGTGAAGAAATAAGTGAGTTGAGAAATTACATTAAAAATTAAAGATATCTGTTTGCTTTGACATTCTTTATAAAGCACACAACACTACAGGAACAGCAACTAAGTTAGACTGCCTCATTCGTTTAACTTCTGGACATATCTCGTGATTAAGAGAAAAATGGATGACCATAATTGGAAAAAGTCCAGCTCATAGGGTTAAAGAGCATGGCTGACATATGTTAACTAGAGAGCACCACACTTCTACACCTGCCCTTCTTTTATCAGCCTTTACACAGCTTAACCTCTCAGCCTAGCACAACTGTGTAAGGGTCATGACACCTGCAGTGCAAACCAGATATGGTCTACATACATATTCATCACTAGTCTGCGAAGATCAATTCAAGCAGACATAGTCAATTCAGTAATGTTTATGAGCAGGTAATCCCTCAAACCCAGAGTGCCTTTATGGGACGTGCAAGCAGCCAAGTATCAGAGAAGAGCCTGCCAGTGTCTGTGCACTAACAGGAATGAAAAAAACCTAGAAGACTTATTAGAAAGAGCTGCTAATAAGGCCCAGAATGTGAAGTGAGAGTAGCTTTCAGGTGACAGATGTAGCTAAAATCATACCATCCTAAACATGGGGAGCACAACTGAAGCACTCAGAAGTGCTGCAATATTGGATAACGACCTGAAAAAACCTTTCTGCTACAGCATCCTAAATGTATTTGATGTGGGATATGCTTGTAACTCCAAATTGATCTATTTGCTTTCATTCTGGTAAGACTAATTTCTGGTAAGGCAGTAGGAAAGATTTCCTGAGCATAAGGTGGACATACTATGGCACACCTCTGAAGTTTTGAAGCAACCAGCAAGTTGCTTAGAAATGCAAGAAATCAGCTTGTGCCCTTTCCTGCTACTAAGTATACGAGCGGGCAGCAGTCTGGTATTTAAGGATCCATTTCTTCTTATATACATGTTGATCTTACATGGTGGTCTTACTGAAGAATGGAAAGAACTCTGTAAGGTTAAGACTGATCCTCAAGGAAACTGCTCAGGGAAAGAAAAGTTTTATTTTTTGGGGCCCCACTTCCAGAAATTTCTGGCACAAAAGAAATGATTCAAGCTTGCTTTCCTCTTCTACTCTTTTCCACTTTCACAAATCTTAAGGTACGCCATAAGCACATCTCAAGGCCTGGATTTAGATTCTCTCGTTGTTACGTATCCTTCATACAGCAGTTAGGAGGAGCAATGAATTGGAAGCTGCTGCATCTGTGAATCTCCTAGACCTTTTCTCTCAATCTGTGAGCCCACCACTAACATCGTCTGCTGGGGGACTGGCAAAAAGCACAGCAAGATCACAGGACAAGAAGGGCCTCATGAGAGTTCTTCTGAGCCCTAACCACACTGGAAAGCAGAAAAACTTTTTGATAATTTATCACCAACTGTTGCTAGTATCATTTTAATTAATTTGGGTAAGTGGTTGTATGTGTCATTACATAAAAGCAGACTATTAAGAAGGATGCAGAAAGTCCATCTGTTCTGCGGCAACAGGAGTGACAACAAAATAGTAAAACTGCATGTTGCATCTGCTATTTTGTTTACCTTGGAGTTTACTACCAGTGCAAGCATGCTGACATAGCTTTGGGGCAGAGGCTCTGTGGTGCAGATGAGGCCTAATTCATAACTGATTTCAAACAATCTTGTTTTGACCTTTAGCTACAACACTCTCTTTTGACATAGTTTTTCAGTAAACAAAGTACAAGAAAATTCCAAGCGCATGCAATGTTCTCGAGGACATTACACCAGATATAATACTGCCTACCGCATGTTTTCGGTACAGTGGGGTAGTGGAATCAGGTCTGTTCGCCTACATCACAGCAGTTTACCCTTCTCTTAAGCTGATTTCCTATGACTTTTGAGTTTAAATAAGACATATAACTCAATGCAAATTCCATATTTTTATTGCAAATACTCGAATTCACATGCATAGAATTAGTAGTGTATTTATTCAACTCTTCTTTCCTTACAAAGATTATGATAGGATCTTTATTTAAAAAAAAAAAAAAATCCTTGCCGCTGCTGCCAGTTTGATTACAGGAAACTCCATCCCACTTTCTGACCCTGCCAAACCAATAGTTAACCCTTAATGACCTCAGTGTGTTTCATTTGATTATCGCTGAAGCCTCATGGAAATCCTAGCCATGATTTCAATAGGTGCTGTACAGACACTGTGCAGTGATTACTTATCAAGAACTTGTTTAGAAGTAATGCTACTGAAAAAAAGAAAAAAATGAGGGGAGAAGATGAGATGCAGTGGTTCTTACGGCTATTTTGTAGTGCAGATGCAACTATAAGCCTGCCTTAAGTGGGCTAGTTAAACATGGCTTAGAGCTGCTTAATACCCCAGTTGTAAAAAGCAGTTGTAAACTACTAGTGCACTCTCTCAGAAACTCAGAAGACCCAATAAACTGAATAAAAAAGAAATGCGATGCCACTGTGGAAAGTGGCGTTATTTGTACAACTGTTATATTGCAATCAGCTCTACAATTCCAATGACTAGTCTCCCAAAATGCTCATGAGTGGCATAAGCTTTATGCAGCCAAGACAATAAAGCCAACCAACTGCTAGTGTTTGCCTGTTCCTTCTCCATCTTATCCAAAACTTGTCCGTCACTGGACGTTGGACCAAATGCAGCTGCACTAAGACAGAGAGGCAACTTTCCTTTGTAATTATTGAATGGTACAAGCTTCTTTATTATGATCCGTCTGTTTTCTGGGTTGGTTTTTTTACATGTACCAGAAATCCCTGGCATTGTTCAGAACCAGTGATAGCAAACTGGACTACACGGGCCACCAAAATTTTGCATGAGTAGGACAACTTCTGATTTCTCACTGTTCATAAAAGAGAAAACTGACAAGGTATGCAGTGGGGAAGATAAATGGAACAGAAAATGTGATGAAAACAGAGAAAAGAACATGACAAAAGATTTTTTAGATGACTTATTTTTAGGATCTGTTCAAAAGTGTTATAAAATGAACTTTCATCTTTCCATACCATTCCCTTCAGAGTCAGAATCGCTAGCATTCAAACAGAAGTCTGAATAGTAAACATTAGGTTTTTCTTCTGCCTGTTTAATCATTAGTAAAACACGTCAGAAACAGGCTTACTTTGAGCTGCAATTTTGCTTGTTCCAGATACATATTGTCTTCCTTTAGTACTAAGCTCAAAGACTTTCACGTCAAAGACATAAGCTTTGATTTTCTTTTATTTATATGTGACAGCAAGTAGTTCTTACCTATGGTGGTATGTCCGAACTTATCAAGAGTCAGGGCTGCTTGCCTGGACTTTGCAATAACGCCACTCTCCTGAGACCATGATCTATCAAGTATTTTTCTCCTAAGCGAATCAAGCGCTACTTGAAGGCACACTTTCCCCTGAGCTGCAGAGCTGCCTTTTGGCCGCAGCTAGCTTCAGAGCCGCGACCAACCTCCAAGTGAGAGCTCAGCTGCCCCAACCGTATCGGCTGGCTTCGAGAAAGCAGCCAAACCCGACGGGATCAAGGCGCCCCACCAACGCGGTGGCTCTGTGGCACCTACCCGGGAAGGGAGGTCGCGATGCACCGGACGGGTGGGGAGGGCCGCCCCTCCCCTCGGTGCTGAGGCGGCCGCCGGCGGCACCCCCGACCCCACGCCCAGGGGGAACGGCGCCGGTCCCCGATCGGCAGCTCGTCCCGGTGCCCCGCGCCCCCGGCCCCAAGACGCCCCCGGCCCCCGGCCCTGAGGGGAGGGCGGTTGGGAGCGCGAGGGGCGCTAACGGAGACCGCACCGCGCGCCCCGGACCTGCTCGCCCCGCACCCCTCCCGCCTTGCCTCACTCACAGGTCGCGGCCTCCGCGAGGGCGATGGCCACCGCCAGGCCCGCCAGCAGCGGGAGGCACCGCCTGCCCCGCGGCCTCATCGTTAGCGGGGGGGCGGCCGAGACCGGGGACAGCGCCGTGACTGCGAGGCGGCTACTCTGCGCGGCGGGGCCGGGCGAGTCTCTGGGGGCGGGAGGGAGGGGCAGCAGGGAGGCCGGGCCGTGTCCAGGCAGCGTTGACCTGCGGGAGCGTCAGCAGGGCGCCGGGGGCAGCGCGGCGGGGACGCAGGCGGTTCGAGCCTGACTCGTGGCCGGGCGCGCCGAGGGGCAGCCCCGGGGGCGACGACGGCAGCAGCCGGGCACGCGGGGGTCCGCGGGCATCCTCCGGCAGCAGCCGGGCTCCCGGCGCTCAGCGGGCGGGAGGGCACAAACCGAGGAGGGCCTCGCACCAGCGCGAGAGGGGCACGGCGGGCCCAGCGGCGCCCGCGCGGCAGTGGACACTACTGTGGGGTCGCGCCCTTGTTTGCTCTTGGGCGGGGGGCTCGAGGGGAGCGTTCTGTCCTCTCCCCCTTACAGCTGATTGGCTGATCCTCCGCGGGCACCGAGGAAGCCACACGCTTCTATTGGTTAGCCGCGGGCCTGCCCTCTCGTGCCTCTTCGCCCGAGCATCGGCGTTGCCTGCTTTCGCACTTCGCTGCCGTCGATAAGTTTGTCCCTTGCCGTCTCCCGTTAGCGGTAACCAAGGGTTACCGGCCTGGTTACGCGTCCCCACTGCCTCGGAGATCTCGGTTTCGACCAATGGGCGGCTTTGCGTGAGCGGGGCTAGGGGCACGTGACCCCGGATCGGCCGCGTCGGGCCCGGCGCGGCGGAGTCGAGCGGAGCGCCGCGGCCGCCGCCTCCCTCTCTCCGCGTTCGGCCGCGGCCTCCCGTCACCCGGGGCAACGCCAGTCCCGCTGGCAGCCGCCGTGGCGGGGACAGGCGGGTGGCGCGGCGCGGAGCCGCCTGGGGCGCGGGTGGGCAGCGCGGAGCCATTAGCGCTCGGACTGCGCGGCCTCATCGTCTCGAGCCTCCGCTGAGCGACCGGTAAGTGCCGCCGCACGCGCTGGGCGGGGGGCGCGCAGGCAGCGGCGGCGGCTCCGAGGGGGGCTGGCGGCAGCTGCTGTTGCCGGTGTGAGGCGGCTGGTTGTGCGGCTCGCCCCCGTCCCGGCCCCGCCGGGGCCTGTTTTTCCAGAAGCGCCGTGTGCGGCGGGCTGCCGGCGGTGCCGCTGGAGAGGGGCGAGGCTGGCAGCTGGGGGTCAGAGCTGAAGCCCGGGCGCTCCGCGGTATGGCAGAGTGCCTTCTTCAGGTGTTTGCGCCTCCGGGGGTTGGCGAAGTAAGCCTGCTGTCGACGGGGCTGCGGCGTCTCCCGGGAGGGCTGACGGGTGAGGTCGATGCGGCGGAGGGGTCGCCCCGCCAGGCTCCGGCCGAGCGTCCTGCTCGGCTCCCGGCCGGCGGAGCTCGAGTCGAGTTTGTTCCAGCTTCGCTCCAGTGTCACCACATAAAAGACGTCGGTTGTGTGTCCGCAGTGGCAGCCTTGGACTGTGGTGTTTGGCTGCCAGTTTGTAAGTCTTTGAGCAACAGAGAGTAGAATTTTTTCTGAAATGTTGATTTTATAAAACAAAACCCATACTCCTAGAGTGGAAGAGATAAGCAGAGAAAACATGCCTGAAACAAAGTCTAGATTTTAGGACTTCTTTTTCCAAACTCAAGAAGGGTGAGAATGTGGCTGCAAAGTGCACACACTCACAAATGCTAGTCTTGTAGTAACTTTTCTTTACAGAAGAACTGGTGGTCCTAGAGCTTATTTCTCACAAATACTTGTATGCTTCAGTCTTTCAAGATGTTACAGTTCTTGCTTGCACTTCACACACCTGTTAAATACACTACGATTTTGGCAGAGAGGATGGTGTTCAGATTTTAGCTGAATATACCTCCTTCACTGCTCAATTGCTTGGCTTGCTGTTCAAAATATAATGCAATATAACTAAAATACTGTGTTCTTATAATTACTTCAAACAGCTCGCGCAAGGAGCATCACAGTAGAAAGTTTAATTATTTAACTTTATGAGGAGGGTCAGATTTAAATGGTTTGCTTAATTATGTTTTAAAGAAAGTGAGAGCTTGATAGGACTGAAAAAATTGTCTACCATAGAAGCCTCTACCAAAGGCAGAACATTTAATGTAAACTCTGACAGTGAAATGTGTAAAAGATGCTTGGTTTGTGCTTTGATGTGGAAGTAGATAAACTTATTCATGAGATGACTTTGGATGTTGGACTTGCTGGTACCCAGTATTTTGGATCACATAACATACAGGCTTCTAAGTAGCTCTTGATCTAAATCTAGTGTGTAAAGAGTTAATGCAGTTATCTGTCATGTTTTTCTTTGTCTCTGTAATACACTTCTGCTGTTCTCTTACCTAAAAATAGGATCTTTGACATTCTTAGTCCTTTACACTTCTGCTGACCTGCTAGCTAAATGATATACCAGCTTAACTACACAGTTTTACATATTTCTGAGCTTGAGGGCATAAAGAGTTCAAACTGACAGATATAATATCTGGAACAACTTCTGAATGTTGTTAATGCAACATATGAGATACGTGTAGTATGTTCCATAAGTATTTCAGAGATCAATTTTTTTGTCTGTTGCTAGTTCAAGAAATGCGGTCTCTCCAAAATAGCATAACACAATGTGATTTGCCTCCCTACCACAATTTTCTCAGCAGTGTTGAATGCCCTTTCTTCCTATAGTGGCATGTTTTGGAAATTTTTTATCTTATTTGTCACTCCCCCCTCCCCACCCCCACACCCCTCCTTTGGGGTTTTGTATTTAGACAAGATTCCGCTGCTATGACATAGTTGTCCTCTGCTCTTCACTCTTTAACAAGTTTTCTCCGTCTCATGAATCCCATTTGAATGCTATGTGCCATATCTGTGCTTTAGAGCAATTTTGTGACAATTTGCAAAGCTAGACAATCCGTATAATATGGGAGGGGAATTGTTCTGTGATGATGCTCAGGCACTGAAAATGTTATACTTTTGTCAGCGCATTGTCCATTGAGCTGTTACATTTTGCTTTTCAGCAGAACTAGCTGAAAATTTGTGTAGCCATGTTCTCAAAGTTAGCTTTGTATGTACTTGCTTGTGGGTTGAGGCACCATACTCCATTGCGTGTGACTTTTTTTAAGGTTTTTTGGATTTTGGATTCTTCAGAGCCTGATGTTAATACTTGTAATAGTTGTAATCATCTTGCTGTCCTTTTTAGGAACTTATCTGTTCCTGACACACTAAGCTGTCCTGTGGAGAAGCTATTCTCAGGTGCTCTTGTATAAGGGAGTATAAATATTTGAAGACTATCTGTTGTCTCTGCTGTGGAAGAAATCTGACCTGTTTCTGACATTGAATGATGGCAGATCTACACAAAAGCATCCTAGAATATATCAGCTTCATAAGATCAGGAGTTGTTCTCAGTTCCTACCTGTATAAATTTTCTAAACCATCGTAGTTTATTAGGGACAATATATGTATGTTAGGAATAATGCCTCAATTTTTTTTTTCCACTTTCATTGATGTAGGTTGGGAAGATGACAACTTTGGAAAGTTATCATATTTAATTATTCACTTTTCTGCATAATTTGAAATTACCTTTAGTTTGAGGTTAGTTATTTAAAATATGACAGAAATTTTGTTGGGTTTGTTTTGATTTTTTCTTTTTTTTTAAAAAAAAAGGAATATTGAGAACCAAACTTTAGGAAACTTGCTACTGTAATTCAAAGTGTCACTACTCTCAGTTGATCTGCTCGTGGAGGCAAGTTAGTAGTAGGGAATATCTGTTTACATCTCAGCTGCTCTGATATGAATCCAGTTGGGTTTTTAGCTGAAGCTGCTGATCAAAATGGAAACTAAGCTGGTATGAGCCTATGAGCTGAGGTGATAGTGGACATTCCTTCTGCAAGGGTTGTGATAATCTCTGGAGGAGAGATTGCTGTGTCATTGACTGCCATCCCCTGTCCCATGACATATGCATGGATATTTTTCCCGTATTCTGTAGCCTCCCACCCCAAATTCCATGCTTCTTCCCCAAATAAGAACAGTTGATGACTTGGATCCCACCTCTGGAGGTAGTTACTCAGGGCAGGGGAAGTGGCATGTCAGATAGTTGGGTGTCAAGACCCACTTGGGTTGAGTCACCACTACACTCCCCTGGTTCTTCACAAGGCTCATCCTCCTTTGGTTCAAGTGGTTCCTGCTATACTGTTCCTGTAATGTACAACTCAAATCAAGGGTTATTTCCCCCCAGGTTTAAATCTCCTTGAGGTACGCACTGGATTTCCCCATCCTTCCACATGACCCACCAAGTGCACTTGGGTCCTTGAGCAAAGATAATCCCACAAATGGCTTTGCCTTTTCCCAAGTGAGGAGCATCCCACACTGCCTTTCCCAGCCACTAACAAGCACTGGACTTTAATATACAGTAAAGTAAGCAAGCTCGGTGACCAGCACAGGAGCCTGCCAATTAACAACTATAATGTGCTCAGATCAAAGCTGTCATCATCTTGGCCCCCATGTTGGACACCAAGAAGGACTGTGGTGTGTTGACCCTGGCCAACAGCTAAAGTTGCACACAGTGACTTGCTGCATGGGAAGATAGAAGGAAGGTGAAAAGACTTGTAGATAGAGATAATGGCAGTTTAATGAGGAAAGCAAAAGCTGCATGCTCAAGCAGCGCAAAAAGAGGAATTTGATCACTACCGCCCATCAGTGGGCAGATGTTCAGCCACTTTCTGGAAAGCAGGGCCTCACCGTGCTTAACGGTTGCTTGGGAAGACAAATGCAAAACCCAAGAATGTTCCCTCTTCCTCCTCGTTTCCCTGAGCTGTCTTTTGCTGAGCATGACATCATATGGTATAGAATATCTCTCTAGCCAACTGAGGCAGCTGTCCTGGCTGTGTTCCCTCCCAAGCTCTTGCCCACCTGACTGGGGGGGACAGAGGGGCAGGACAGAGTGGGAAAGAAAGCCTCCATACTGTGCAAGCACTGTCCAGCAATAGCCAAAATATTTGTGTGTTATCAGCAGTGTTTTAGCCAAAAATACAAAGCACAGCATCATCTGTGAAGAAAATAGCAGTCAGACTTGGTACATCATCCTACAAGGGAGGTTGCGGATTTGAACTCATGACAGTAAAATTGCCCAAAGATTGCCAGTGAAAGGCCTTTACCTGGACAACTACTGTTGTTCGCAGTAGGATTGTTGTAGCTGAATAACTAAGGAAGTTTTAAAGCTTTTTCATCTTTGTGCACTTGACTGCATGGTTTGTGTAAGCTTTACTGTTTCATAGCTAAGTATGCATACAAAAAAATAAACATGCACATGATCACAGAGTTATTCTCCATTGTTTGTTCTACAGAGCAACATCAGAAAGAGGAATATTCTCTGTTTCTCCTGATTGAAGAGTGGGAACTGGGATTGTGAAATGATGGAAGTACTTGATACTTCTATTTAATTTAGTGACAATTACTAGATATTAAGTTGCCAGTTCCTCAAAGTACTCACTAGAGAACCCAGTTTCCTTGTTGTGGGATCTTTCTGTGTGAAAGAAATTGACAGTTAAATGAATATACTTAACAGGTAGGACATTCTTTGTTTGCTTTTAATGTCTTATCCTGTTATGTTCTTACAAGTCTTACTCATGCTTGAAATTGGTCCTTATTTTCTGTCAATCAGCAGAGCTGTGGGATGTGTTAGCAAGGCAAGCACTGGAATTTCATAGCTTGATGTGTCTTACTGCTCTAACTTGCAGGTTTCCTTATGTGCAGTGGTCTTGCAATATTATTTTTTATGAATACTGTGTCGTTACTGCCCAGATATGTAAAATGGGGGCAGATGAAGTGTGAGAAGATGGAAAAGTGAAAGATGTAATAAGACTGTCATATTCAGTCAGCCCCATGACACACTCTGAATACACAGGCTGCTGCTAGGGAAATGGCTTGCCTTGGATATACATAGGGGCTAACAATGGGTTTAATTTCTTTTCTTTTCTTTTTTTTTTTCTTTTTTTTGTTTTCTTGCTAGCAGTGACAAGACAACATCTGGGCCTCTGCAGTCTCTCTCCCAGTCTTCTTGGGTTGTTCTGGCCTGTCCACATTGTTTCTGTAGCTTTCGTGGCTCTGGATGGTTAGTGAAGAGGGATGTTCAGTCTAATGGCTAATTGCTGCAGCTGGTTAAAACGGTGGCAGGAACCTGTCAGGTAAACACATGAAAGTATCTTACGTTTTTGTGCTGACCTTTCTAAACTGTATTTCATGTCCTCTCACCTACGGTTTACTTTATTTGCTATATAACAGTGTTTTTCAATTCCAAGAAAAAAATCCATCATTTTTTTCTCCAAGAGAGAATTAATATATCTTCTGAACTTAAAAATGAAATATTAATCATCTCTAATTCAGGTACTTTGTTTCTTCAGGAAAGTATAAAGTTCAAAATATTGTCCTTTGCATACTGTTTCCTCAAGTTGAGCATTATGAGGTGATGCTAGAATCATAGAATAGTTTGAGTTGGAAGGCTATTATAGTTTTAAGACTGGGAATAACAATGTTTTTAGTATTCCTTCACTTAAAGGGGCATAAAATTGAGCAAATTCCTTTGACTCCTCTGAGTCTTTGTAAATAGAAGGAACAATTGAGGTATACACATAGAAATGTTTTTCCTATTGCTTTGCTTAAAATCCTGTCCTGGTATAAATTCTAACCTGCATACCAGTTTGCTAGTGTATTGTAAATACTCAACACCACTAGTTTACACATTTGCAGTCTAGATTGCTCCTGCTTGAAACAAAGGCACGATAAGTACCAGTGCCGCTTATTTACAGCATCTGATGCTGTCTACAGAAGTGTTGTATACTCTATAGTGTTGTTCAGATGCACTGGTTGAGTCAGAAATAAATTTCTGGTATAGGCACAACTTCGAGGCAGAGAGATGGTAAAAATACAGGGGAATGGAAATTAAATTACAGAAATTGTTAAAGAGACCGTGACCATACCAAAAAAAAAGGATAAAATTTACAGTACCATGAAATTAAATTTCAGCAGGCAAATACAAGTTGAAAGCAAAATCATTGTCTCATGTGAAACTTACAGCACAATATTAGACTTCTCATTTCATACCTTGTTCTGCTGTTCTGTCTGATTAGATGGTTTGACATATTGAACACTAAATACACAATTGTAACAATGCCTATTAATTGGTATTTTGATACCTATTCTTTCTACTACTTTGTGGTAAATTTGCTGTGCGTGTATTAAAAAAACTTAAGTGATGTCTAGCTAGAGGAAAAAAGATTTGAAATATTTTTTTTTTTTCTCCTTATGGAGGAAGGTGACACTAATAATGGTGGGTCTTGATAATGCTGGTAAAACTGCTACAGTCCGAGGAATTCAAGGAGGTAAGCAATTAATTTGTTTATCATCTAAATGGAGCATTGAAAGAGAGAGTATAATTACTAATTTTCCATCATTTTAATCTAAAAATATTGCTTCATCTCTTAATTTATCTCTCCCTCCCATATGTTGAAAGAAAATTTTGGTAATTATACCACCAAAAATGGTGCAAGTGTGGTTGCCAAAGTGAGTATGTCACAGGTCTCATTGTGTGAAGACCTGCAGATGAGAGAAGAATTAAGGGGTCTTACCTTTGAAACATAAAGATCCTGATTTTTGATATCCAGCAAGTCATGCTAGGGTCACTTAAGAAGTAGGTGCTCTTAGTGATGTGCTTTATGCTCAGGAGAAGTAGCAGAGCAGGCTCTGTGTTTGCTCATTGGCTACTGCACTTAACACCACGTTGGGCTAACGTAGACCAAATCAGTGGTAGTTCAACAAAGTTGATACCATTCTGCTAGATCTTTTTCAAAGACGGTATTATGTTATAGAGGCAAGGTAGATAGTATGAAAAGACCTGCCTCTTAAGACATTGCACCATGCACACTTAGTCCAGTGAGACAGAAAAAATTAGTCCACAGAGGTGTTTCATTATCTTGGAAACACTAAGACCAAATGTTCAGAGTACCTTTGTGCTTATGTGCCTTGAATTGACCACTGTTTTGTTAACTGTGCAAAATGCTGAATTGCAACAAAATCTGTTCTGGGCTCTTGTTTAAATTTCATGAGCATCATAGTGTATTTTTGGACAAGAGGAAATTTTTTTCAGTAGTTCAATAAATAGCTGAAGGAACGTTTTAACTACAAGCAAGCTGTCTGTCTCTATCAGTTGTTTTAAGTGAAAGTGCAGGACAAAAACTCTGAAGGCTGTAGACCACATTCTAATTAATAGTTACTTTGAATTAATGCAATGACACGAAATATTCCGGTTAATGATGTGTTTCACATCTTAGTATATATTAGAGAAATCAATGGACCAGATTTTTTTTTCTTGTGTGCATGTGCTGAAGTTGCTTTCAGATGACCATTCAGTAACACTCATACGTCAGTAAACTTTATATAAAAATCAGTGTTGTAAGTGTATATAATGAGGAAGAGGTTAAAAAGAAGGAAATTGCATGTGTATGTATATAACATAAAGAATGGTTCTAGTGGTATGTATTATTTGTCACCAGAAAAGCACTATCAATTTTTTGGCATTTACTAAGAGACCACTTGATTTTGGAGGCTGCTTTGCACTATCCAATGACGCATGCAAGCAGGATATAATTTGAGATAAAACTTGTACTTATGAAACCAAAAATTCTCTATGTTTGTTTTTGTTTGTTTGGTTTTTTTTCTTGTGGGTTTGTCTTTCTAAATAACTTTCATCTTGTGTAATAACAAGAGAGTACTTAGTAGTGTTATGGCAGACTTGCAGACTCCACCTTGACTTTCTGTTTATACCCCTTATGTAAGTTCATGGACTTGCTAAAGTGTGAATAATGTTATGAATATTCTCTCATTTATATTCCTGAATCTTTGCCCTGAAAACATGAGTCCTTCATTATTTAGCCTTCCATTCTGTTTCAAAATCAACTTTAAAACCTCTATCAGCTAAATATGACTGTTATTTCTAAAAGTCCTTTTTTCTGGGAAAAAAATGAGATAAAGATGGTTATTTCTAAAGGGAAACTCCAGGAAAAGATAGTTCTGACTTCTGTTGACTGTTTCCCAGGGCTTGAATAGTGTTTGCCTTAGCAATTTTTTTTTTTTTCTTAACAGGGCTTGCAGACATTAGAACCTTCAGTTAGTCTTCAAGGTTGATAAACCCAGTGTTTTTGCCTGTGCACTGGTCATACAGCCTATAGGAGGAGACTGGTTATAACTGCTGGGTTTTAGCAGAAACCAAGTATGTTTCAGTTCTTAGGACTCTTAAAGCTAGGCAAATCAGCACGGCCACCAAAGTCACATTTGCCAAAATGGATCTGCAGCTTATATGGCAGACCCTGGTTTTGCATTCATGGCTGTTTATTATTGGAGATCTTACTGTACAATAGGAGCAGATGTTTCAGCAATATCCCCTTACATTCAGCACTATCGATAACTTTCACCCTTAACCAACTCTCATTTTGGCATTGCTCTTTCTTGTAAGAGCATGTACTTACGGCTCACAGTGCAAAATGTTCTTCAAAATAAAGTCTGCTGAGTTTTGAAGCTGTAGTTTTTCACAAATGGGGGTCCCAGACCCTTCTTGTGCTGGAGTATTGGCTTACACTGTCCTGGGCAAGGGGTCTGTTCTGAATCCCCATCTTGGCTGTGTGTGAAGGATTCTGTCAAAAAAGGAACGTGGTAGCAGAAGGCTGATGGTGATTTAGCTTCTGCACTGCTCTTCAAAGCTCAGTGCTTTTGACCATGCCTTCATTTCTTCCTCTCAACAAGCTGAATTTTACATCTGTTTCTCCTGCCTTGTGCTACCAAGCTACATAAAACAGTTGCAGAGATCCAATTAACTCACCTGTGTAGTGACAGCTTTGTGGTGTGAGGCAAGTACAGGCTTTCTTTGCCTTCCAGAAAGGAAGACAGCAAGCAAAAGTATTAAATATAAAGCTATGGGGTTTTAGCATATTGCATGGCAAACTGAAAAACAGAAAATAAAAATAAACAAACAAACAAAGGCCAAAACCTGATCTTCAATAAAGGGAATCAAGTAGTTTACGTTTTGGAAGAACACGATTTCAGCGACTTCATCTCAGCCCTTGGTTTGAACTTTTGAAGCTGTTTTGGCAACCGTGAGGGGTAAAGAATAAATTTGGCAAAGTTCAATGCTTCCTAGGTCAAAATACATTAACTGTTTTGTTTGTTTTCCTTCTCAAACTTGGATTAATGCCAAGTTTGGCATTAATAATACAAATGCTGTATAACTGTTCAGACGGGAGCATTGGTGGTGAGGGGGAAAGTAAAAACTGCAGTACACTGAACACCACTGTAATTTAACTGTGGTGTTAAAAATTGCATTTTTAGCTTTTTTTTTTTCTTCCCCTGGTACTTCTACCTAAATTAAAGTAACTGGTTGAGACACTAGTGCATTAATTTGAAATTACCTGAGGAGAGGGAAAATCTTAATGTAAAAAATACGTGGTTAGCAATATGGTGTCACTTAACAGGGAGGGTTTGCTCCACATTTTTAAATATGAGTTTTGCTACACAAATCACAATTCTCTTCAAATAACTAAGGACACTTTTTACTGAAGGCTTTCTTCTTTGAACTCTGACAGAGTCTCCTGAAGATGTGGCTCCAACTGTTGGGTTTTCCAAGATTGACCTGAAACAGGGACGCTTTGAAGTCACCATCTTTGATTTAGGAGGTGGAAAACGAATTCGAAATATCTGGAGAAATTACTATGCTGAGTCCTACGGTGTAATATTTGTTGTGGATTCCAGTGACATTGCGAGAATGGAGGAAACAAAGCAAGCCATGATAGAAGTTTTAAACAGCCCTAAGATATCAGGAAAACCTGTGTTAGTGTAAGTAATGTTAAATGTTCTCCTAAATATCTGAAATTTTGTAAATTTTGACCTTCAATATACCTCAAGAAGTATTTATGTACAGTATAAACATAAGTATACAGTACACTAATACTACTGTAACTTTAGCACTAAGCAATAGTACAATTAGTTTTACAGTATTTCTGAAGCATTTATTTATGCCAATCTTGGTCTTATACTAGTGAACAAAGCCTTTTCTTCCTTCCTTTTTTTCCCTCTTGAATTGTACGTGGTGATATACTGTATCCATTCACTGCATCTGACATTAGATCTTATTTAGCCCTTCTCAGGGATATTAATTAATTTCTCTTCTCTTTCATTAGCAGTGGAAAAATAATAGGGTTTTTTTTAATTCTTTAGAATTCTAATATTACTTGAAATGGTATGACAGGTTAAAGGCTTTGCAAGTTTGGCATGGCAACATGGTGTAAAAATATTGTTACTATTTAGGCTTACATCACTTACTTAAATTGTAAATGCTTGATTATATTCTGCAATACCAATAATCTCCTCAGCAATAAATGTCTTGTTCACTTAACACATGGTGGTGCTGCTGATACGTGGTCAGCAAAATCTCATTAAAGAAGGCTTACTTTAATAGTATTTGGCATGTGCTTTTGTTTTAGTGCATGTGTTTTAATTTAAAAAAAAAAAAGTTGAAGTTTCAAAAGGTCTACAGACAGTCTTTCACAGAACAGATAGATTAATGAACTTTGCTTAAAAACTAGGTTTTGTAAAACACTGGAAGTAACATTTTATTAAATTCAGCCACACAAAAGGTCTTTGAGGACAAATACCCTTTTGAAGTTACAAAATAAACTATGAAAGTTTAAAAACATTTATCAGGACTATATGTCCTGTCAGCATGAGACCTCCATAATGAAGTAATTACACAACATTTCTGTGATACCATAAAAAATCTGTAAAGCCAAGAGGAGAGGCCTCTTACTTTTAAGTAGCAGTGATGCTCCAATGGTTTGAAGATGTAACTGGCTAATCTGGATCGAGTGCAAGCTAATAGTGTATATGTTGATAAATAGATTAGATTTTAACTTCCATTGCTATCTGAATGTTATTAATACAGGGAAGGCAATAAAAATAAAATCAACCTAATGCAGCTAGTTTAACTCAAATCTGTTCTGAAAATGCAACCTTGATAGTTGACAACTGTGCAGTATTTCTAACTAAATACAACTTTAGGGTTGTGGTTTTTTTTTTCACAGAAGTCTCTATGCCCTAATCCTGTAATCGAGTTTATTTGGGTGGCTGGCTGTACATGCAGAGAGCCCACTCACTTCCCTGGACTTGATCCTGCTTTTCAATCCATGTTAGCAGCTAATCAGAAGGCAGAGTGTATTAACTGAGTCTAATGGTGATTAAACTAAGTTTGTTGATGTTATTGCCCTCTGATTGATTGAGCTTCAAGCCTTTGAACAGAATTTGCTCTTGCAGTGTCCCAGTTCTGTGGAGGGATCCAGCAGTTCTTTGTTTTATGCTCCCTATATGAGCCTGCATTTTGAGTTATGAATTCTTTCCTGTATTGCCTTTGGTTTTGGTTTGGTGTCTGTGTTTATGGCATAGCTATGCTACTTTTGTCATGTTCAAATCACAAAACCCTAGAATTTGTTCCAGTATTTGAAACACTTCTTACGTTGTGAAGCAGGAAGGATTGCTCAGTTAAGCACTAGTGTTTGTGGTATGGAAAAGGAGTGCTTAGCAAATGAGACTAAACTGGTCCTGTGCACCTTCCCTTCCCTGAAGATGCCTTTGGTTGGAGATGCAAATCCCCGTCACTCATAGTTATGAAAAGAGATCTGTGGCATAAACTTTTCTCCCTTAAGTCCCTAGAATTGAAAAAGGAAAATGTAGCAAGAACAGAATAAAGGAAACAGCACATTTCCACGTTTGTTGTGAAAGTTAGCCTTTTTAAAATATTTTTTTCTTCTAAGGATGTTCAGCTTTTGTGAATTTATTTGTTTGTTTGGGGTTTGTTTGTTTGTTTGTTTTTAAATAATGAGATACTTGGTATCCACATACCCAAAAGTTCCCTAATATCTTACTAAGTTTCTAATTAGTGTATCTTAGTCCGTGCATGTATGTGTGAAGGCCAGTATTTACTGAAAACAATACAGTGACTTCTGCATATTAAATGCAGGAAAGTTGAAGTTTAAGTAATTTACTTCTCTCCCATGCCCTTGTAGTGCAGAGCACAATCTATTTCTCTTTTTATAGAGCCCTGTTACAATTTTATGCCAGAGGAGAGACTCCTCCTCTGTGATTTCCACACTCCATGGGTGTGTCTCTGGTCTGGACTACTTTCTTCCTCCAGCACTTGATATAAACAAGGAGAAGCAGAAAAACAGGTGTAGTTTGTTTACTCTCTGCTGTCTGTAGGTGCACAGATTTCTCTATTATTTGTATGCTTAAATACAAAGTGCTTATTCATTAATGTTTTATTAATTACCAGTTATCATCTTAAAAACTAACGAAACTAAACTCTAAAGAAATGAAAATGAGTGAGCTATAACTTCAAAGTGTGTGCGTGCTGAAGAATGAGGAGAGAGGTATTGGTAACTTGATCAGAATGAAACAGATAAAATGCTTATACTGAATATTCATGTTTCTTTTTTAATCATAGATTGGACCAATGTACCAACATTTCAATGGTCAGCACTGAATTTTAGTCTAATGTTATTTACCCTTACTTGTGCTGCACGTAGTATCTTGTACAATGAAGTACGTATAAACATGCTGTAAGATTGGATGCAAGTCCATTCTGGATTTTGAAGGCAGCAGCAGAAGTTACTGCATATGCAGTATCAGGTGTATCATTGTGTGTACCTAGCATCCGCTTGTCTTTGAAATAACCTGCTGGTTATGTCTTTTTTTTCTTTTTTTTTTTTTTTTTGTGTGTGTGTACTTCTGGTAGATAATAATCAAAAAGAATTACCTTTTTCTTTTGCATTTATGGGCTTTCATCTATCTGGACAAAACTAATTTTGCCAGTTAGTTGGGGAAAAATAAAATCTTCATGAATAGTAGCTAAGATGTACCTTTGAAATAAACTACTGCTCATGAGACAAAGTAATGTAAAGGAACATTTCAGTTATCAGGGTATCAATATCATGTATGTGGCTGTGCTCTGTAATATTTTTCTTATTAGTTAATACAACTTGGAAAGGAGTGATACTGGAGTGGTAGCAATGGTAAGGAGGCAGGAATTTGCCTCGGGACAAGAATTCTGACCTGTCAGAGTTCTCTTCCTAATCTGCCTTTATACCATGGACTACCTCAGCATATATAAAATAAAAACTTGAAATAGAAATTGCATTCCCTGTTAGGCAAACTAATGCTTCCTAGAACTTTCATCATGTTTTACTTGTAGAACATTAGGATTTGGATTAGGAAGAGTGCTGTTGTTGAATGCTTTTAGAAAATTGGCTGTTCAATAATAATTCCAAGAGGAAGTAAAATACAATTTGCATAACTCTGCACTAATGAATAAACACATTACCTAATATACTCACCTTTTCTTACATACTCTGACTTCTGTCACTAGTTCCTGAAGTCTGACCCTCTTTCTCCTTCTCTTTCCTTCCTCCATTCAGCATTTCCTCTCTGGCTGGGTAAGCACATGCTGTGTCTGGTTGTGGTGCAACAAGCAAAGTGCTCGGCTGTCTGTTGCCTTTGAGAATAGGTGAAGTGAATGAATTAAAACTAGTTTTGGTCTCTCTCCTCTACCCGTATGAATTTGATATAGGTCAGTGGTACGGTTATTGTAGGAGCTAACTGTCCTTGCAAAAATGGTCTAAAAGAGTAGTAGGGGAAAAAAGCCTTCTTCTACTCAAGTAAGCAAATTTTGATGTGATGTAATGGGTAGAATATATGCTGAATCATGAAGTTTTCTATCTAAATAGATCTCCTTTTTATCTCTCAGATTTAAAAAAGATAATAACATATCCTAATTTAGATAACTATATGTTTCTTCCTGTAAAACAGTAGTGTTGTCTATAACTACAGGGTCTGGTTCATTACAGTAAAAACATCTCTGATAGTTACATTTAAATAAAAGTATTCTCCAGTTGTTTGCTGTTATGTGATGGCAGGATTGTCCATTACTTTATATATTCATTCAGTGCTCTGTAGATTCATTCAGTTTCAAAACACACAAAAAACACCAAGAACAGGAACAAACTTCAACAGTGATACACTTTGACACACAGTCCTTAATGAAAGTACACAACATTCCCCCCCGCCAGTAATTATGTACAGTAATTATGTGGTTTGTCTACACTGAGGGATTTAGTTATTTACTCCCTCCCCTTTTCTCCGTTTTTGTTATTGTTCTTTGGGTGCTGTCATAGCAATGAGCCGTACTGTGTATGTGTTAGTTGATTTACTTATTCCTTCTTGGAGAGAAACAGTTGCGTGTCCTTCCTCTTCTGGAGAGGACATGTCTGTATAATACTGGAGTTTGGTCAGATAGTAAGGGTGTAGACCATACCAACTTCAGCTCCTACTAATCAGGACAGGTCTCCAACACTGCATCAGCAGGTTTTGCATGCTACATGCCCTCATGCTGTGTCCCAAAGCTTTAAACATATGACATCAGCATGAACAATTCTTTCATGAGATGCATTGCACTGATCGTTATTTTGGATGTGTTGAATTAAAAATAAACCAGTTTTATATATTTAAGTCCTAAGGCCAGAGGAATGTCACGTGCAGCCCACAAGAGACTGGGGTCAAGTACTGTAGTGTGGATGTGACCAGACCTATCCAGAAGGTGATCTCCAAAAGCTCTTCACTCCAAACAGCATATATGGGTGCCAGTCCACACCGCTGTATCGAGGGATCAGAGCTTGCTCTCTGGCACTGTCCACAAAGACATTGTAGTTATAATTTATTACCCAGGTGAGCAACTAAGTTAATGCGTGTATTTGGAAGAAGGGGGGAGAACAATTTTGGATATGTTGTCTAGCTGAGACTGTGATGTGTGTGTGCAGTAAACATGTATTAATCATAATATATAGGGAGGTGTGCAAATGAGGCCCTCAATTCTTTCATGAAGTACATGGAAAATTATATCCACAACAAATACTTTAAAATTTTCCCAGTAGAAGAAAGAGTAGGTCCTTGAAAAATGTATGTGTTTTATTCTGGAAAAAGTAACTTTTTTTCTTCAAGTTAAAAATCTGGGATTTTTTTAAATACAAGTTTTTCCCAGTAAGTATACTATTTCTATTATTTCTTTGAATAACAGAACACTTCCCCAGAATATGTTTTCTATTTTGTTTTACATCTGCCAAAACAAGCAACAGTCCTTTCTGAAAAGCACTGGGAATTAATGTCAATTTATATCACATCGTCTTAGATGTCTTTTGTCGGTAATCAACTTCATACTGTGAGTACTGCTAGCAAGATACTGCCGTGAATTATCATGGGTAGATGGGTCTGATTTCACAGTGAAGAACAGGATCCATTACTAAAGAGTTTGAGATGCAATCTTCATTACAGAGCAAAGTAGAGTTGGAGTCACTGGCCCCCTCTTCCTTTTGCCATCCTTTCTTCCATCCCAATCCATTGTATTATGGTATGCCATATCCCATAGTACGCCTATACATGTGGCAACTTTGCTTTTTGCCAGGGGTAAGAAGACACACTGCTGACTGAAGAAAAGTAAAGGGGAAGACAACTCTTGCTCCTCATCCTCCCTGATAAAGGAATGGGTAGCAAGCCTGAGCACTGTTCAGGGAGAAGTGGAGGGAAAAGCCTGGAAAGAGAATAGGCTGAATTGTGCAATGTGAGCATAAGATTGGTACAAGACATAGGACAGTAATATGGGTTTGTAAGAGTTCTGATATTGTTCTGTCTGATACTTGCTTCAAATTTAATTGCTACTGTGGCATCTTATTATCTATCATCGTGCATGGGAGGTGTCACAGTATCATTTTAAGACGGTTTTCCTAAAGTGCTGATGGTTTTGGCTGTTATTGACTCTTAGTACAAATTACTTAAAGACATTAAACTTTATATTTGGCATTGTTTTTACTGTTCAGTGTTACTACTTTATTAATGTTGCTTTGCTCATGTAGGCCTCATTTAACACTCCAGTGCTTAAGTAGTTAATCAGTCTGTTATGCGTGGGGAAGTTGAGTTGTAGAAAGTAAGAGTTCTTGCAGTTCTTATGTTCATGGGTCAATTCTTCCGTCAGCATCCTCAATACTTATATAGGTATGCAAGTTTAAATTTTCTTCTCTCAGAATTTTTTTTTGTCTTTCCTTTTATCAGAAAGGAACAGTTAGACTTCATATTATGTAGACAAATGCTGGTTTTGTTTGGGGTTATTTTTGTGTTTGTGTTTTTAATTTGTGGTTCTTTGGTGGTTTTTTTGTGTTTTGGGGGTTTTTTTTGGGGGGGTGATTTACTTTGACATTAAAGACATACAAGAGGAAAGTAGAAACTTTCTACCTGTTATTTTGGTGATGAGGGATTATAGCTATTAATATTTCATGTTTCTTATTAGAACACTAGCAGCTCTGCTTTAATTTGTTTGCTCTTCTGCATAACTATGTAACTAAAAAACCACTGGAAAGTAATTGTAATGACTACTGCAGAATTTCTGCTGTTAATCATTTTGAATGCTCAATATCGAATTCTCATGATGTCAATGTAAGTTGTAGTTAATACTAATTACTTTCAGTAAATAGCATCTCATATTAAGAAAAAGCTTTCCACAAGTCTTTCTGATTTTTTTCTCTTCTCAGTTCTTCTGCAGTGTATTATGTGTGTTTCTGTTTTGCCATTTTCTAACCAATATACAGCTGAAAACTACTTGAATTATTTACTTGTATATGGATAGGCAGCTGTCTTCCTGAGTATTAGTGCAACTGGGGTTTTCTTCCACGATTTAAAGTACAGCTCTTGTTTAACAAGACCATGTTTACTTCAAAGAAACATATCTGTTTTGTGAAGAGGAAGGGCTAGCCCAGGAACACATTTCTCTCTCAGATAAGGATGCTTGTGTGAACACCCCTTCATGGGGGATGCTGTGTAAATATGTGGTGTTTGTTTTATTCTAGTTTTCTTTCCTGTCAATGCTGGCTGCAATAATCTTTCACAGAAGTACCATAATGCCTTTCTTTTTATGGGCCCAGGAGAGAAGGCTACCTGTTATGTGCCTTTGTTTTTTTCTAAAAGTAAAAACAGGAAAAGATGATGGGGTGGTGTTTCTGTGTAGTGCATATTTCTGTGTGTATTATATACATACATATATATATGAAAGAGCATGTTGGCCATAGCAACTTTTTTCTCTGTGTTGTTTATTGGCTAGTTCCTACTCTGCCCTTGTAATGTAAAGGTAGCTTCCATGTATGCAAGAGTGAAGGGACATTATTTATGGAATAGTATCAGTGGTATCATTAATTTCATTTTTTTGTTGCTACAGTGTAAACAATCTTTTTCACTTTAAAGTTCAGACCTCTGATTGTACTTTGATAATAGTTAATTCCAACTAATTTCAACTAATTGTTGAAATAATTAATTTAATAGTTGCAGTTTTAAGCTGGGATGGAAAGAATCCAACTATTCATAAATAACGCAATGTGAAAATAATTCTGTAGTCCCTTTTGATAGTATATTAATTTCATCTAGTGGAAAAAAAATCAAAGACATCTAGCTTGCTTAATGTGTTGTAGAATTGCAGTGCAAATTGCTCCGACTTCTCTGACTGTATCCAGATACAGTGGTATATATTGTGTCTTTCTAAAGCATAATGGAGTTCAGAAATATGTTCCTGGTTTGATGTTTGGTTTTGGCATTTTTTCTTTTCTTTTTGGAAATAACTTCTTAGTTGTATTTTTATTTTCTGTTAAAATGCATTAGAGCACTATTTCTCATGTAGTTCTGAAAGGGGTCAGGTACAGGGCAGAAGCCAGCCTTTGGGGCTATGAAAAGCAAAAGCACTTGGTATCTGCTTGCTTCTGTTCCCTGCAGGGATAACTGCTGCTGCAAAATAAAGCAATGGTATATTTCCTGTCTTGCTAATTCAGCTCTTTCATAAAGAACTTCTAAGTTATCTTCAGAGACAGGTTGAGTCAATGGCTAGCTGCTCTGTTTTAGGTACTTAGGGGAGGTATTCATATTCACTACTATAGGCATCTGTCTTGCATAACTACATGATGAGGATCCTAGGATTTTACAATTAGCAGAATTTCATGGAACCATTTAGAGTTCTGGAAACCCTCAACTAGTTCTTCTGGATGCTTCTGTAGTAGTACGAATAAATGCATGTCCTATACCCTGTCTGGTTCTGGACTTCCCACTACAAGAAGACTGTGAAGACAAACATTGATTATACTATAGTGAGTCCACGCTGCTTGGGTATTGGAGCATGTGACACATGAGGAAGGTCAGAGAACTGTGTTAGTTTGGACTTCAGATGAAGAAACTAAGGGAGAGATCTTCCCACTGCCTACCAGTAAGGTGTGAAGAAAACAGAACAATGGTCTTCGCAGAGGCATGGTGGCAGGAAAAGTGGTGGACAAGAACTGCAACCAGGGAAATTCCTGTCTTGATCTGAGTAAGAGTTTGCGTAAGAGGTTGGTCTGGATGTCCCACAGAAGTTCCTTTCAACCTAAATAATTCTCTGGTTCTAGATTATGTTTATTTTTGTAAGGATGGAGTTCTATTTTTTTAATTTTTTTTCCTTGATTTTTGTACTAGCGAAAGTGAGACTGCAGAGGCAACTGCATATTTAGATAGGCTAGGCAGCAGTAAGAACGTGCCTTATCACTGTGTAATAAAGTATCATATTCCCCATCCTTACCTGGTAGGGGTCTGCCTATGTAGTTGAATAATGTAAATATCTCTATGTCAGTTTATTAATGAAGGCTGCCTTCTCAGCTGGCTGCTAACAAATGTCCCTGTAGGTTTGGTGATGTGGTCTTCTGCTACTAGTGATCTTTAATGTGTTCAGAAAATACCAGCTCAACACCTATTTGTAAGAAATATAGCACAGTGTTATTAAAATAAATAACCCAATGTCTGTTTTGCATCCCATAAGACAGTGCACACTGTCCTACTATAACATGAGTATTATTTAATGGTGTTAAGCAGGTAAATAAGCCTGTAAGTAACTTTTCCTCTGGAGGCAGTATTGAAACACTTCCGATTTTTCTGACTTTTGTTTGATTTAGGCATCACATTCTGGATTGTTACTAACGGTGTCTGCTTTATGTGTAGATTTTTTTTTGGTAGAATTTCAGATTCCTGGAAAAAAAACTTTAGAAATTGAACTAAGTAAATAAGAGTGCTAAAAAACCACAAGGCAATTAAAAATACTAATTATTATTTTATGAAAGGTAACTAAACCGTTCTTATGAATCCTGTCTTTCAGGTTAGCAATATTGTCAATGCTTCCCAAAAGCATGGGTAGTTTGTTGCCACATTGTTTTAGTTTGTGTAGAAGAAAAAAAAAGTGTCACTTCTGTCCTTTGATCCTTCCCTTCATTCATGTGTTTCTGTGAAAATGATAAAATTCTTTGTAGTCTTCTAACGCTGGAAAAACAGATGCAGTTTTTCCTGAGAGCTCTGTGAAAGAGGAAGTGGGAAGAAAAATGAAGCAGTAGAGGCATCCTAAGACTGCTTCACAAGATCAGTTTACTAAATAGGAACCATTGGTATTTCAAACAGTTTATTTCTTTTGTCATTTGCAGCATGGACAACACCAGCAGCATATTACTTTGCAAGGGTTTCTTTTTCGGTACTTGACTGCAAGCCCAAATTTTTCTTTAGATACTTGAGTATATTCTTGAGTGTTGTTCATACTGATTTCAATGTTGTTGATCATCTTCCCTTGCTCCTCCACCAGAACTGATATCTGGATGAAAAGTTCCTTTAAGTCTTTGATCTGGCTCTCCAGATTGACTAGTTCTTTGTGTCTCTGTTCAATCTCCGAAAGCTGAGCTTTGGTAATTTTGACTTCAGTGAGCAGATTTTCATTGAAAATCTCCCATTTTCCTTGTTGGAGCATGTCATTGACTTCTTCCTCAGATACCTCTTTACCAGCTACTTCAAGCTGACGGACTATAAATCTTCTGCATTTCTCTTGCTTAGCAGTTATAGCATCGTTGTATGAGAGCATAGCATTTAGGTAACGCTGGGATAAGAAAGAGTACTGGGAAGCTAGAATTCTTACTGTGGCACGTGATGGCCCATGTTCATTTTCAGCTTTTTTCACTGTTTTTGACAGTTCATCCAAACATTTTCGTATGTGCTCTGCTTGAATTTTTATTTCTCTTGCTATGTTAGATTCCTTTTTAAGAACACTGAATCTTCTCATTGAAGATACTAGGCTTTTTTGTTGTTGACTGAATTTATGAACTTCTTCCACCAAATTGTTAATTTCATTCTGAAGCTTCTGGATTTCATGCAAGTGCCTTTCAGTTATGGGCTCTTTTTCATAAATAATGGCCTGCTGTTCAAACTCCTCCTGCTCTTCTTGTACAGTTGCACCATTGTTTTCTCCAGCTATCTGTAGTTCCTTAGCTCTCAGTTTAAGCTCTTGGAGGCGGTCTCTCATGGTTTTTGTGTTCGGGGTTTTTCTTCCAGTTTTTTTTCCCCTCTTGCAACACAGGGAGTTAAATCCAGTATCTCTTTTTTTCTTGTTTCACTGTAATCAAAGTGTAACAACAATCAGTCAATGTTGGCAGTTATCTGTATACAAGAAAAGAAGTTTTGCAGATCAGAGCTACTTCCCTCTGTACAAAAGTAAAGTAAAAGTAGCAGTGCATTGGAAATGGTAGGTATTCAGAACAAATGTAAAAGATAAGTGGTGTCAGTGCACTCTACCATTTAATCCAGTTTCTGTAGGACTTAAATTAAAAACTTTAGGTTATGATTATCTTCAGATTGGTACAGTTAACAGTCTTCCCTCAGCTTCTTCGCTATAGGGTTGGTTTTAGTTTCACATACAGTGATTTGTAGCCCAAGCCCATTTTTGTGGTGGATTTGTGATGCAGGGTCCAGAATTTAGAACAATGAGGAATATGACATGTGGAGAGGACTTTTATTTTGGGGTGGAGAGAGTAGTAACTCAAATTCTTATCATAACTCCTTATTTGATGAAAACCTATCAACTTTAAAATCTTTTTGGAAATAAAAGTGAATCTGCTGCTCCATTTTTGGATTCTCAGTAGGAAACACACACTTCAGTTTTTGAGCTTATGAGATAGACCATCTAATGAATCAGAGTTCTGGTATGAATAAGCTACTGGCTTCAAGTTTAGCCACACTGAAAAATCTTTCTGCGTTTTCTATGCCTTCCCTTGCCTGCGGAGTTAAACTGATAGTAACTGAAGCAGTTAACTCTACAGCAAAACAGGACATCAGAACTCTAATAATTTAGCATGGAAAAAACATGATTTTTGATGTCTGAGGTTTCATAGAGGTAGATCCATATCACTAATGTTGCAACTTGAAGATTTTTCTAAGCCTTTTTGGATTACTGCTATCTATTCTTACATTGTCATTTGCAGTCTTCCTAAAATTTATGCAAATGTACTTTGTACACCATAGTGAGACACAGTTCAGTATTTTTTTCTTATTTAATAGAAGGTAGATTTAGTTCTGTGTTCTGCCCTAGCTGTTGTGCAGGCTTTACTGGAGATATAATTAAAAGAAAGTAGCTATTGTGTATGTGTTAGAAAATATCAAAGTTCAACTATTTTTAATTATAGGAAAGAAAGTATTTTCCTCAAACTCTACATGAATGTTTTCCTTGGACTATGATCAAGAATAGAAAATTTCAGTAAAAAGTAAAATGTTCAGGACTGGAAGATTATGGGATTTTTACCTAGAGTCTTCTGGTTAAGTCAAATGTGTGTCTTTCAAAGGGTTGTTCAAGCATAAATGTTGAACAGTACAGTAGTATCTTTTGGCTGTTTTCAGAGCTTTAAGGGCAGTCTTCTGAAATAGCAGTGTTTTATAGGTGCATTTCTTCTTAAGCCCCAATTCTAAAGATTTATTTTTTTTTTAGTAAACAAATGCAATATTTCTTTATAGTATCCAAAAGGATGCATTTGTAATAACTGCAGAGGATCAATCCAGTAACCTGTCAATATGCAAACGAATTTGTTACATTTGAACAGCTTCAACTGATACTACTGTGGTATCTCTGATCCCTGGTGCATATTTAAAATTCCTAAATTGATTTTTGCATAATATAAGTCATGGAGTTGAACAGTGTGAACATGTCTTCCACAGACTTAAATCTGGCTGTCTGCCGGAGGATTAGTTGAAAAATAAAACTTGAAATGCTACAGAGATCAGTCATGAGAAAGAATGTTGATATCCTACCCCAGTGTGGATTTCCCTTATCGCTTCTTTTTTTTCCCCTTAATGCCTTAATATCTGAATTTAGTGTTTGTTGATTCACATCAAGAGAATCCAAAAAGCCTAGCAGTCATTAGAAGTTACAGTAATGTACTGAGATTTGTGATCAGGCAAGCTCGCAAGTAATTTATTGGAAGACACTACTTTGGTGTTGGGAAAACGCAACATGCATTAATTTTGTTACAGTAATTCCTCTTCATTGCCTAACCTGCTGTGTATCTCCCCACAGCAGAAGTCAGCAATTTCTTCAAGATAACATTCTTTAGGAATGTTTAAGAGCTGCTTGGCACCACCGAGACTGCCACAGGGAAAGTTCAGTCTGGGGCATGTGAAAGGAACCAGGAGTGCTAAACAAGGCTTCAGAGAAGTGACCTGAAAATCTGTTTTAGTATAGCCTAACACATCTGTTGACCCATGTGAATTTAGCATGGCTTGACAAGCCTGTGATTAAAAGCAAGTTCTAAGGGCGCCATTAATGCTTATGATGTGAGGTGGCAAGACTTTCTTGTATCTAAGAGAATGCAAGTCATTACTGAAAAACTCTAAAATATGCATGCACAATACAATTTCTCAAAAGGGCAGTTACCAGTTTTTCATATGCTTAATCTCCTGTGGTTTGAACGAAGTTAAATATAGGAGCATAAGAACTATACTGGGTTTCATCTTCAGTTTGTGTATCCATTAAGAATTGACATCTACTTTTCGATGTTTTGAGTGCATTGGTCTTGAAATAGCTATATTCCTTGGGGGAAGAAAAAGCAACAGAATTGCAATCTGCAAATATTCTCAAATATCAAACTTGCAAAGAAGTAAGCAAAAAAAATTTAAGATTGCTGTTAATGGATTTTTTTTTTTTCCTTGTCTAAACGTCAGTCTCACTAAAGAGTGGAATGTAAGCAATTGAACCCTAGTTTCATATCTTATACCCTATCAGGCTTGCCTTCAAAACCTGCCACTGAATGTGCTTGCCAATAAATGGAGTTGATTATACTGGCAACTGAAACATGCTGGTTTCAAATAAATAAGGATGTCTTCATGGCAAAGATAACCTTGGAAATTGTTGGCTTGACTTCTTGAGCGTTCCACAACAAGCTTTGTTCATGTACTAAGTCCTTGTGGGTGTCCTACATGTTTGTGTATATGTATAGGGGCACATCCTGTTTTCTTTTGGTTGAGATGAAAGATCTATTTCCTTGAAGTTTTTGTCAATAGAGGGAGAATATGCCTATTCTTTTAGATTTGAGTAAATGGAATATATGGACTGAAAGCACTCCAGTGACTTACTGTGACCCCTACATTCAAAAAAAGATTTTAAAAGTTGATCCTTCTGAAGTGATAAAGTAGCACAGCCTAACAGATCCTCATCAGATTTTTTTCTTCATCGAATATTGGAAAATTTGGGTTAAAACATCTAAGAGACTGGCTGCAGTAAAGGCAAAGCAAATCAGTAGATGGGAAAGCATTAGCTTGTTAAACTGTAGCTTCAAGTTGTCTAAGCTTAGAAATGGCCCTAAATGCTCTTACACATATAAATCTGAAGAACACTGGTGAGGTCTGCCCATGTTTCTGGCCATTCCTCAGTCATAAATTCTGCTGTATTGTCTTTTATCTGAACTGTTTCTGATGCTGGAACCATATGTTTGGAGCTGGAATCACAAACTGCTAGCCGATCTTTAATAATAGATAATCTGTAGACATTGAGTTGCTCTAATAGTATGGCTGCAGTAACTTAGTCAAACTGATGTGGCGCTGTGCTTTCTCTGTTCACACTTAGAAGCAACGTAAGGTAGAGAACATAGCCAAAGAACAGACAGGGCTACAGGGTGGGTTTGGGGAGTAGGTGGAAGGGGTAAGAAAGAGAAAGGAGAAAGAAACAGGCCCAGTTTTGCCCAGTACCTAAGTTGTACTTGGAGTTCAAGGATTATTGATGTGCTTTCGTACACATATTCGGGGAGAAGAAGTAGGAATGCACATGCAGTATTTCAGTTTGGTCACTTTTGTGTACCTTATCTTCTAGAAAGGCTTCCTCCTCCCCCAACCCCCCCGCAGTATTTTTATCGTGCAGATCCACTGGTTTAAGTTTATATTTGTTCTTTCGGTAGGCATCTTTATATATTGTTGACAGCTTCAGGAATACAATTTTCAGATCCTTGTCAAATACATTTTAAAGGTATTGCAAGAGTCTTTGCCTTCTGATAACTTCATTGTGTTGCTCATCAGGGTTATAAATCCCTCCAGTCAAACTGATAACATATGTGGCTGGGAAAGTCTTTATAATGACAATTACCTCACCACACTGACTAGGGGAATAATAGATCCTGGTGAGTGGACCACCATTGTTAATCTGGCATGATGATAAAGTATGTCCTAAATGCAAAGATTAATGAATTTGATTTAAATGAAAATGTTTATATTATCTCATCCATTTTTAAGGGGGGGAGAAGGTCTTTTTCTTTAATTGCAAAGCAGCTATACAGAATATTCTTTCACCCATCTAATTTATCAGTAGACTCAGTGAACAGGGAGTCTACATCCAAAAATGAGTTTTGGGCTGTATTTAGTTAAAAGGCATAAATGGATATGTGAAGTAGGTAAGTTGATCATATGGAACTCTTGTTGTTGGCTGTAATTAGACTTAATGGCTTCTTTTTTGGCTTTGATGAATTGTTTTATTTCCACCCCACCTCCTGACTTACCAAAAACTCCTGTTTATATTTCAGTTTCCGTAGTCTTGTTCACTATTTCTTGGTTCATTAAAATGCCTGACACAAAAGGCTCTGTTTGTATTTGATCTTTGATGCAATTTGCATGCCTTCTTATGTTCATTTTAACATACTGCGGTCCACCAGGAGATGAGGACTTATAGACAATTGAGGGACAGAATTCTCTAAGATCTCTTGGAGATGTATGAACTGTGTTCTGCATCATACTCCTTTCTTTACCTCTGCTGAAACAGCTACTTTTTTTTTTTTTTTTAATGATTGCAACAAAAATAAGGGCCAGGGTTTTTTTCCTGTTCCTTAGTTATGAGTTAATTAAGGGCACTGGGTAGAGGACACTTTCAGGCAACGTGTCCCAAAGGAATTTCAGGTTACAAGCAATCATATGTTTGGTTTTGTATTATTTTTTTAAATCATTTCCAGGCTGCAGTGAAGTTACATTATAGTTCTGTTATATAGTGCCAATAAACCCATATAACTGTTATTTTTGAGCATAATGGCTCTGAGTAATGTTTGGAGTCATACTCTGGTCTGGAGCTTGATTACTGCTTTAAGCGTCTTAAGTTTAGCAACAAAAAACTAGTGAGACACATATACCATTTAAACGTCTACAGTTTAAGATACTTATAGTAGTCTGTGGGGAAAACTAGGGGTTTGAGTTGAAATTTCAGTTTGTTCCAAAGGCTACGCTCTGGTATGTTCTCACAAGAAAAGAAGGAACTTGTTTGATGGTGTTTTGGAATCTGGCCCTATTATCCAAAGATACATCTTAAGTAACTAAAGTAAGCGATCTTGCTACAGGTTACGTTTATTTTCTCCTTTGTTTAAAAAGTTTCCTTTACTTAAATATCTTGTAAACAAACATGCTTAAACCAAGGATTATCACACAGCAAGGCAGTTGGATGAAAATATCCTCTTAAAGCATGGCTGTCTTAAGATGATAAATCCTTGGACAAACGTATTTAAAAATAGTTCTAAGTTCAAGTTTCTGTTTGTGGGAAGTGTGGGAGTGGTTCAACAGGAAAATACTAAAGGCAGAGAACTTGCCCTGGTTATGAGCCTAAAAAAAGATGCAATTATAAGTGGAAGGCAGCTAAATTGTGTCAGAGTATATATGATATGATAGTGCAAAATCAGTAACATTTTCAGCACAGGGTACTTAAGCGTTAATGGGTATGTCAATATTAAAAAATACTAACACGTAAAGGTAATTTGAATTTGTCAGCTTTTGTCTCTGGGAAATAACCTGTAGAGCATTGCTTCTGGCACTGCCAACTATGCAATGCTGAGGAAATAAAATCTGGTTGCTTCTTCCCTTTAGACAGTGTTACTCACTGAAATTGCCACAAGGCTACCGAGTGAACCCAAAATGATCAATATGCAGGAGCATAGAAATGGTGCATTTGAAGCAAGGTAGCTTGGGAGTTCTCTAATTAGTGTGAAATAGGTCATGGGAGGTGGAGAAATGTTGATACTGAGTGAAAACATGAGATTCAAATGGAATAAAACAGGTCTGAGTAGTCAAGGAGTTCATAAGACGGGTAAAAATGAGGCCCAAGTGTGCTGGAAAAGTGTAATCAAATCATTCTGCTGGAGTAAGCCCTCCAAGGGAAAGGTAGAGGGTGAAAATAGACCTTAGTTACTTAAAATAATTCAGATGTTATGGGTGTTTGGCCAGAAATCTGTAACACAATCATGTTGTAGGAGATGTAGTTGTCTTGTGTTGATTGTGTGGTGTTGCATGATATGGGAAAGAATCCTGAGAGAGAAAAGGGAATAATACAATTTACAAGTACAATAATATGATAATACAATTCAGCATGAGTGGAGTGGGAGAACATAGCAGTTTGTGAATCATGTGTATTACAAGCTTTTATACTTCCAAAAATCTCTACAATGTCAGTACTTTTCTTACATTCCAATTAGAAAAATGTGGTGGGTTTTTGGTTTTTCTTTTTTGCTATTTTATGAAGTATTTGGTTCAAAGATGCGCAGTGAATCTGAGAGCATACCTTGGGGTTTTATACCCTGTATTACGAATGTTTGGCTGCAGACACGGAAGACTTGAGGAAAAGCATCTACCACCATTTCCGTGTCTACAGACAGCAATTCTCATGTTCCCTACTGATACTTTGAGTAATGGAAGGTGGTGATTTCATGGTTTTGCACTGATGTAAGTCACAGTTGTGGTGACGCATACTTCACCTACGTGTCCTGACTGACAAAACAATGATCTCATTCTGCAAATCAGTTAGTTGGAAGATTATTCACTGTAATCGGTAAGGGAATGGACTATCCCTTGATTAAAAACAAAGCTGAAGAACTTGTTTAACGTTTTGATGGTGGTTTTTTCACCTCTTAAACCAGAGATTTACTGTCAGCAGTGCTCTTAGACATCAGAAATGAGTAGTAGAGAGAAGTAAATGTATGCATTGTAGATACCTGGGTTTGTTTATTTCCAACAAGAATAACACTGGAAATCAGCACCTTCATTTAATTAGCTGGTCCAAATATGATGGTCACCTATAGGTCACAGAAATCCAGAAAGAAAATCGTGATCTCCTCTTCCAAAAGATCACATAATTAAGGTCCAGATATTGATATATTTTAAAGCAGTATTTAAAAATGAATTAGGAGCAAGAGAAACATCTGCAACAGGATAGAGAGCAGGTGGAATTCTTTCCATTTAATAGGATATATACCTTGAACTCCTAGTTAATGACTTTTTGTATTGCTATAAATCAGCTTCAAGATTTTTGTCTTCCTGACAGTAGAATTGCAGGGTTAAAACTTATACTGTGCAACATCCCACCTATTTTACATTCCTGTTTCTTCTGTCAGACCATATAGCTACATATCACAGCCTTGGAACTCACCTGTAATAAATGTGAGGATTTCCAGGCAGCTTTTTTAAAAAACATATCTTATAGGCAACTTTGACTAAATAACTTTAATGTTTCCCTAGGTATTGGCATATCAAGATGAAATGGAGTATAAGAAAATAATTCAACTTTGCAGTTTTTTTAAATCTCATAAATGATATTGCCATATATTTTTGTATTGTCATTGCTTTTGGAATTACACATCTGGAAGCTGAACATAATATTCTTGATGTGAGCTCAGACTTCTCTTTGGATGCAGCCTATTTGATCCATAGGTATGATTAAACTGATAGCAGAGCAGAGTGTGTCAGAGAAATATGTTTTTGGTAAATAGGAATATGTTTCAGACCCGAGGTGAGAATGAGGCCACTTAACCAAAATGAAATGTTAGAATTGTTGACATTCATGTAACCGCTTCAAAAGGTAATAGGAGAATGAAGTTGCCCTAGAGTTGCCTAGAGATGATATAAACAGGAACAGTTTAGAATCTTATTTCTAACTATTCTCTTATTTAAATGTGACCTAGAGGAACTGTTTAGGGAAAAAGTTGAATTAGAGGAATGTCTCTTACATCTCTCTGCAACTGCAGGAAAGCAAACTCTTAACTGATGTTTGCAGGCTGATAATCTTGTAGCACTTTATTCACCAGTTTTTCATTATAGCTTACCCTAATATTCAAAGGATTGGTTTTGCATAAGAATCAAAGGCATGGAAAGCAAACTAGAGAAATGAAAAAAGCCAGTTTATTTGAGAAAGAGCCTAGTGTCAATCACTAAAAAGTTACTGATGGGTTTGTAATTGTTGTCAACAATCCAGAAGACTCAGGGGAGATCTGTTAACACCCACCATTTGGATTATTTCAGTGTAGTTAAAAGTTTTTAAAAGAAATCCACAAAAAAATTGTGGAAAGAGGGAGCTGAGAGCTTAATCTTAGAGTGCCTTATGGTCTCCATGGGAGGCCTGAAACTGTTGGCTAGTTCTCCTATCTGCTTGTTTTTTAAAAATATCAAGAACTTTGTTTTCTTTGACTTACTCAAAAAGCTAATGAACTGCCAACAACTGAAGAGGAAAGAACAAACAAAACAATCTGACAAACTGACATCTTTCTGCCCCGATCTTTCTGCCCCGTTGTGGATCAGGAGTTTGACTTTCATGGATGTTAACATAAGCAAAATATAAAGAGACTATCAAACCTTTTCTTGCTGTATCTGCTGAGGCCTCACTTCTCTAGGATAAAATATCCTATTGATTACTGTTCACAGAATTGCCCAAGAAAAAAGTTAATAGATGAGAGATGAAATTTCTGAAGGAAAAAATGTAGAACAGTATTTTCAAATAGAAGATCGACCATAGACTGAAGAATACAGCATTGTTCTTTCCCTTGTGTAGACTGCTGTTAAATTCAAAGGTTCTTGCTCTTCTTTGTTTTCCCAGGAATGCTAATTCAATCGCTGAAAGGTATGGCTTCTTGAAGTAGCCTTAAAGACTAATATTCTTGATCTTAGATAAAACATTCTCATAAAGATACCTTTTCCTTAAGTTATTTTTAATCATGGTGATAGTTCTGATACTGTAATATTTTGACCTGAGGGATCCTTTTCTCTTCGTTAATTTTGATGGCCACCATGCAGGTTTGACCCACAATTTTGGGTTTGTGATAACTGACTCTGATTAAACCTAACCCCAAAAGCAGCATCTCCGGGACACTTTTACAGATTACTCCCCTCCCTGTACCCTCTACAGTATTTAGTTTTCAATGTTATGTTACTGTATGAGAATCCCACACAAGTGGAGAGAAATGCATAAGTTGGAAGGTAACTGTTTAAAAAAACCCCTCTAATTCTGCAAAACAAGAAAACAATCACGTGGGCAAGCACATACCCTCACCCAAATAAAACCTTTCTGTAACACTTCTTGGATTTTTGAGGAAAGCTGAGATACAAATGTGTCCTTTTCATACTGGATTTTTTTTCACCAAACTTTTTGGATTGTAAAGTAAACTTTAATACTGATTATGGTTTTTTTTCTTTTTTCTCTTTGCTCAGTAATTTACATTTTAGAACCAGGTCAAGGAACACACATAGTTTGCATTCAGACTTTGTATTTCTCTGGCATGTCTTCTGGCTTCTAAGAGAAATATTATTGTTGAACTGTAGATGTCTAGTTGTGCCAATGCACACATACACTCCCTTTCCACATTGTTTCCCATGACTCTTAAAATAAAGTTCAAAAGCTCTCTCTTGCTTAAAAGAATCCTACTTGATATAAAAGCAGTTGGCTATCCTTTATTTCTTGCATAAAGTAAGTTTGTTACACTAAGAAGATTCCAAATATACTTTATGTGAAATTGAAACAAGCCAAGCACGATTTTATATATGAAAGCTTCTCACTCCGCAAACTTAACGTGATAAACCAACAGAAACTCTCCTCCTGCAGTTTTTTTAAACATGAAAAATTGCTATATATGAAGTTCTACTGACTTGGAAAAATAAAATCAAGGTCTATCCTTTAAGATAACTCTGACGTATTCCATAAAGAAGGAAGTTTTATGCATAAAAGTTGCCTCAATACCTAGCATTCCTGTGCATGAGCAGCAGAGCTCTGAGACTATATTCACCCAGAGAAGTATCCAGTTCTTTGCAGGGTAGACATCCATTATTTGTATGTCTTGACACTTAGGCACATTTCCATTCTAAACCACACTACGCAGCCTTTTTCTGATATTTGCAACTTTATAAATATTAAGTAAAAGAAAAGTCTTTACCTTCTAATCCTGTGCTGCTGGCTTTCTGTTTTATCCTTTACAGAGGAACTCCTGAGGCTAAGCTTCAGTATATTCTGAAAAACATTGTTTTGAATATTTGCCTAAGTAATGTGTCTTGAGTGGCATTCCATTAAGTATTTTTCTGCATGCCTTCCACTTCTAGTTCTTATATAGTTGTCCAAGGGCTCATCTTCAGGAGCGGTGGTGTGAGAGAGAACCTGACTTCTGCAACTGCAGACAGGCAAATTGATTACTTTTTGCTTGGGGAATCTGGTTCTGCCTGTTTGAAACCCAGCCTTGCTGAGAGGCGGATCACTGCTGGAGCTGCCTAGTAGCAGGAAGTGTCTGGAGCAGCTCCCTAGTAGATAGAGGCCTCCTAAGCTGGAAGTGGAGCACTGCCTACCTATGAAGCACAAGTGTAAGTGTGGGGATTGCTTTCTTTCACGCTGAAGCATGAAGGAAAAAGGAAGCAAGGTTAGGTCATTCATACATTTACTTGAAAGGGCAAAAAACATCCAGCGTAAAAATAACCTGTATCACAGTCAGTACCTTAAAAACGTTTTAACTCCATTTATAAGTTTGATCTAAAGGCTGAAGCAGGAAGGGGTATACAGCAGGATATCTATGACCTGTGCAAAACCACTTCAGTTCTTGGGGAGCATAAGGTGGAGACAGCTATTTGGATATACTGCTTTTTCAGATACAGCATCTCAGCTGTATTTTTTGGATACAGTCACTATTGCAACAGGAGTGCTGCAAAGAAAATGGAAGCTAATTGACCAAAAAGACAAATCTTACACCTTTCAAGGTATTAGAGGTTAAAAATCAGCAGCTGCTGCAAGTTATAGGAGGTTAGAGTCACGCTCACACTGAGCTATGCAGCTTACCAACATTTCATTCTGCTTCAGCTGTGCTTTGTGGAATGTGCAGTCCAATAACACAGTAAATAGTGCAGTTATTTAATCTTCAGGTGAGAAAGGAATAGGCTGTGGCAACAAACTCTGTGTTCAGAAATATTTTCTTCAATTAGATCTAGATGAATTGACAGCACTGTGAAGGAATGCTTTTTGAGACTAAGGGGCAGTGCAGTAGGATTTTCAGACTGTAACAAAGATGAGGTTTTTTATGTGGAAAAAAAAAAAGTTGAGATAATTATTTCCAGTCTTTTAATTATTTTCCATAGCTTTCTGGAATTTCATTTTAGTTTTTCCCTGGTTTAGCTTTAACCCCATTTCATAGCTAAATACTGAGAGGACATTATTTGTTCTAGCTGGTTGGTGTGAAGGAATAGTGCTAGAGTATCATAAACATATTGAAAATGTCATAGGTTCTGTATATGCATTGAACAACAGTTCTAAATCATACAAAGTACTGTAGAAGTACTCTTTTTGTTGAGAAGTAGGAATGGGTTATCAAAGGAGGGACCAGGGAGAAGACCCTTATGCTCTTTCTAGCACTGTGAGCAAGTCAGGGAAGTTTTGATTATTAGTAAGATATAAGGGGGTTTATCCCTAAGGTGATGATAAATAAGTGAACCTTTTGGACCACAAAAGGTTAGGACTGATTAAGATTGAGAGAGAATGAACATTTGAGAAGCTGTCTTTCTGTTGTCTCCTTCATAAAATCTTATTGAAAAGAAAGATTAGATAATGAATCATAGTGCATGAGGTTAATGGTGATAAGGAATGGTTTTCTGAGCTGTGAATGCAACACAGCTTTTTTTTTTTTAATGTCTCTTTGAAGCTAAAAACTCTCTTGGGAGTAAAAAAAGTAAGAATTGAGGATCTCATACTGTGATTCTGGAGAATAGGAAGGAATAAGGTCTTAGATCAAACTGAAGTGCTGACAAGTTCTGCTAACTATGGAGTGAATTCTTAACATTGTTCCTTCCCAGCAAGGAGCATGATAAATCCAAAGTACAAGCCTAACATTCCCTAAAAGCTATTTGAGTTAATGATGACTTGAGATTTCAGAAGAAAGACTATGATGTCTGGTTCCAAAACCATCTGCCACTGCGTTCATGGAAGCCAAATGTTTGTGATTTTATCCAGAAAGTTGAATCAGAGTTCTTATGTAGTGGAAGGGCTGCTAAATTTCAGAACAACATTATTTTAGTGGAATTCCTTTATTAGAGAGAAGCAAGTGCAATTTTTAGATTCTCTAATGCTATGCAATACTCCTTTTCGCACTTAGTTTGGATCATTACTGTTGTAGGAAGCGGAAAATAAGATTGCATTGTACGCTTATATTCCAAAATGATCTATACTGGTTCAAAGCACACAGTATCAGTTTTCATGCTGAAAAATAGTAACTTTGAACAGGAGTAGTCTATTGCTTGTAAAATATTATTTAACATCTTTTCATACTTCCTAGAGTTTTACCATACTACATTTTAATTAAAAGCAGGTAATGGGACAAGAAAGGCTAGATATCCTATTGTCATGAAGAGTTTTTATGGAAGATGAGACCAACTCTTCTGTGAAGTTTTGTTTATTCCTTATAAAAAGACCCTCAGGAAACATGAATGATTTCCTATGTTTTTCTTTTTGTCACTTTTGTTTGTCTGTTTAAAATATATATTTTTGATTTCTATCTAAGTTTCTCCATTTGTTACTAAAATTTGCTTGTAAGTGAACTCAGAAAATCATTGACCAACATGACTGCAAGTTTACTTTTTTAAGGTGGTTCTTAGGGAATACATCTGCTTGGCTAACACATTCCTAAATACTTAGGTAAATTTACCTTGTTAATCCATCCTACCTTCTTGGACGTTGACGAATTTAAATCCATTTTAATCAAGAAATTGAGGTCTCAAGGATAGTCAAGTCCTGTGAGTTTCATGAAAATTATTACTTGGATAGCTGAAAGAAATCCCCATAAGGGAAAAGATTTTCCCTTTCTGTAATAGGTGGTTCCATACAGGTTTTGGCAGTTACCCTTGCTTTTCTTACATGTAGTTTGTGATGTACCTTTTAAGGCTTTACATCAGAAGCTTTTCCAGTTTCATTTCATATATAGAGGAGTTTTCAGTGAAACATTAAAAAATTAGTCGTGATAAAAAGAAGTAACTTTCATTTCTGTGGTTAGAACGTGGTATCACCAGGAGTTTGCTGAGGTGAAGAACTTCAGTGTTTGGGATGCTTATAATTCTGCACAACCCTCTTATCTTTGTAGTAGTTATTGATAACAGTGTTGAAAGGAACATAACAGCCTCTGCTTCAGGGTATATGTCCATATTAAAGTGTGAAATAATGAATAACGTTCTTTGGGTGGTAAATCAGATCTAGTTTGTGCTATTTAAAAAACACACATTATTGGCTGTAGTGTTGGATGCAGTTACAGAGTATATGGAAGATAAATCTGATTAAGAACAACAGTCCTCCAAAAACTTAAGATGTTTATCTTCTGGAGTCCTCTTTGCTACTGTATCTCTAAGAAATAATACAATGATGGCAGTTCATCTTACAGAATACTTATTTTGTAAGCTATGTGTTTCATACACCTTTTTTTTCCACTTCTCTCTATTTAATAATAAAATACGGTTTTTAGAGCCATTCATGCAAGTTCCTCCCTCCAATGTTGAAGTTCAATACATTACATATCAAATTGTTTGGCATTAGAGAGAAATTCTGGATAGTAGGCAGACCTGAGATGATCCTGAAGCAGTATTATGCAGGGAAACGCTCATGGTTTGCAAAGTTCTGAACTTTGATCCATAGACTCCAACAGATTGTACTCTGTAGCTTTAGATGTAGAATGGTAGCATCTTTTACATCCATCTTTGTAGCTGTAAAATATAATTGCTTTGTCTATTAATAATTATTAAATAACTGCTAAGCACCTTTGTAATTATTTATTGTTAGTATCTGCTGAAAATAGTGCATGGACTAACATGTTTATTAAGTAGAAAGAACAATTAAGAATTAAAGCTGAAACAAGGCATCGTCTCTTTACTTCCTCCTTCTTCCTCTTCTTCTTCCTACTTTTGTCAGAAACTTCGATTTTGGAGATCTGAGAATCTCTCTCCTGTCAAGGTGCTTAGTGTTTCTTTTGATTTTTTTTTTTTCTGTTTAGGTTGGCAAATAAGCAGGACAGAGAAGGAGCTCTGTCAGAAGCAGATGTTATCGAGTCCTTATCTCTGGAAAAGCTTGTCAATGAACACAAGTGTCTATGTCAAATTGTAAGTATATTTTAAAATGCTTCATTTTCTAACATGTACATAAAAGTTGCAAAAAGGTAGGAGATTGTGTGTAAAACTGAAACTAAAACCCTGCAATCCCAGCAAAGATGCAGTACATATATCTGTTCTGTGAGCAATTCTACTGTTCACCTTGATGTTCTGATTCTGGGTTTGTTGAAGAAGTCTTTATAACGAGGATCCTCAAAGTGCCTGCTGGTCCATTTTGAAACCATGTTAGAATAATTAGTTACTGATGGGGTTTAAAACTTGTTCAATTGGACAGCAAGTTTAGTATTCCACCTTTTTAAAAAGAAGCAGGAAATGGAATTTGTCTACGTTGACATTCAGGAAGGATCACTGTTTGGATATGATGTTTGTCTCATTTCTGTTCATAGCTAAACCCATCATTTATTCTGAGTCACCATCTGGCAAACAGTAAGAACTTAATCTAATTCCTAGGGCATCTAATTCCCAGCACAGTAATCACCAAGGAACACTGTTAGAACTAGTTGCTAGTTAATATTTATCCTAAAATAACTACATTTCCAATGTAATATTCACAGTCATATTAAAAAAATAAAAAAAAAAAGCTGAGGTGAGGCCATAACCAGAAATGTGTATGAAAACTACTTAATATTGTTCAGTATTTCAGATAATTTATCCAAATCATTACTCCCTGAAGTTTTGTTTAAGCCTTTGTTTTAATCAACCAGTTTGTTAGTTAACTATTTGTAGGCATAACTTTTATAATCTTTTTCTAATGCCAATAAGAAACATTTTAAAAAATAATGAGAGTTATGCTGTTATTAACCAAAATTAGAAGGCAATTTTGCAAAACTGTTCCAGCTGGTATTTGAGTTTTAAAATTTAAAAAATACTTTGAATTAATTAGAGTTGCAAAATTCATAGGGTAATACATATTGTTATTATTTGCTCTAGAAAGTCGAGTTATAGCAGGACATAGCTATGTTCATTATGTCATGACTCTCTCAGTGCTTTTCTTCAGTCAGTGGACTTTGCGTTATGCATATATAGTAATCATAAAAATAAAAATGGCAAGTTTGCCTTTTTTTTTTCCAAAGGACTTCTGTGACAAAAATATTTTCTTGCAAAGCATTATCAATATAAAAGACCTGAAAGATTCTAGTGTATTTTTGCAATACTTTAGAATTACTTAATTTTGTCATGTTCCAGTAAAAAGCTGTTCTTGTTCTCCATTTATATCTTAAGTGTAATCAACAAAGAAACTATTCACATACTCCAAGTCATTTTAGCAGCTGAGAGTCTTACATGCGCAGCTTCTTTACTGGGCTCATGAAAGGTAAACATGGTCCCAAGTTATTTCAATGTGATGACTCATGGGATGAAAATAAACAGGGGCATTGTGAAACAAGATTTAAATAAAATTAGGTAAAAACCAAAAAAACTTTTGTTTCTTCTTATTTTTTTAATTCGTTTTCTTCTGGATCGTTAATTTTCCCCACAAAATATTAAAGCAAATGGAAGGAGTCATTTGTCTCAGTGTCACACAATGTCAGTGAGAATGACCTTCCTATTTTTCTTTTTTAATATGTCTGTATATTCTATATTTCTACATTTTTATATTTTATAACTGAACTATAGCAATAATAATCTTGGTGCAAACTGAGAAGAAAATTGACCCAGTGCTGTCCCTTGTTTTATGTTAGTTTTCTTAGAGAAACAAAGTATTATTGCCTATACATCTTCTCCCTGATTAGGTTCTGCTAGAGCGTATTGTAGCCTTCCATAGTGAACAACACTCATATTTGAACCTTAATTTAGACAAAATGGGAATGTATTAAAATGCAGACTAGGCTTGGCACTCTGGAGGGACATAACAGGTCAGAATTCTTTTTTTTTTCTGTTGTAAATCATAGATACCATATGTGACTATGGTGCCATTTAAATACTTGTCAAATTAAGAGATAATACAGAGAATTTTTTAGGTGTTGACATTGGAGAGAGTCTTTTTTTAATCTTTCTTCATTTGTGAACACAAATCCTGAACACAATCAGTGTGAAAGGTCATTTCTTATGTCAAATACGTAGCTTGATCTATTCAATTGTTATTCAGAGAACAGTTTAAAAGACCCATACAGTGCTTCAAAACATTCTGGAAAATAGTCCTAAAGAGATCTTGAGAGGTCATCTACTCCTTTTCCATGTCCAAGCTAGAATCAAGCCATATCTCTTTTGTTCCAATTAAAGCCCATGACACTTCTCCTCCTGACAATGAAGAGCAAATTATTCTTTTCCAATTTGCAGTTATGCCTTCTGTTTTTGAAGGCTATTATCGTATCTCCTTGAAACGTTTTCATCTCGAGAGAACCATTCCTGTTCCTTCAATGTTTTCTTACCAGATATATTCTCATAAACAATTTCGGTTTTTTTCTGTTTGCTGCTCTTTATTCCTTCAAGTCAATCCACTTCCTTGAATTGTTGCATCCAAGCTGGATAAAGTGTTCCAAACTAATTTAGCAATGGGTTTTGCACCTATCTTCCAGTAGGTTTGCCTAGATCATGTTTCTCTTGCTTGCTGATGAGGATATCATGACAAAAGTTTTACTCCAATCAAAATGCGTAATATTTTGCTTCACCTCTATCCACAATACCTGTTCTGGTCTAAAAAATAGAATAGTTGTGACAGTTTTTCTGACAAATTCACACTGGATTTTATTTATCCCCTAGGTGCTTATTAACAAGTCAAACATTTCTTTCATGAACTGAAGCTAAGCTGATTTTCTTGCATCTCATTTTATCCATTTTACTAGATAAATATAACATGGACTATTTATAAACCAGCAGCAAAACAGAACATACATATTGGGGGTTGATAAATTATATTTCTATATAGATGCATAGATATGGATGTGTATAGAACCAGGTGTGTAAATATGCATATATACACATAGCAGGACTATATGTAACAGCTGTGAGTATATATAACAAGTATATATATATGTCTAGAGACAGACATGCAAACGTTTTTCTGTGCAGTATTCTAGTATTTTTGAAATGGGACTGTAAATAATGGAATTTGGTAGAACTAATGTGATTTGTACCTTGGGGTACAGAAAAGTGCCTAAGTTTATAGCATACCTAAATGCAAATTTATTTCCCATACTTCTCAGTGTTTTACAGGCTTCACAGTAATCAGTAATTGTTTGGCTGATTTCTTGTTTTCAGTCAAGGAATGTGATCTGAACTGCAAATAATTTCCCTTCCTTCTCCTTATATCTGCAGGAACCTTGCTCAGCTATCATGGGCTGTGGGAAAAAAATTGATAAATCAATAAAAAAAGGTTTATATTGGCTTCTACACATCATAGCAAAAGATTTTGATGCCTTAAATGAACGCATCCAAAGAGACACTACAGAACAAAAAGCATATGAAGAACAAAAGAAACTAGAACGAGCTGAGCGAGTGAGAAGGATACGAGAAGAAAGGTATTCTCTCTGGAATTTCTCCTACCTCCCCTTCCTCCCTTTCTCTAAGATATTTGATTCATTCCTGTACATAGATCTAGTGAGAACCAAGCCATCAAGGACTTAAAGCTTACAAGCCAAGAGTCTCCATATTAAAAGTACGGACCTGAATGCTAGAGCCTTTCTTTAAGACCTACAAGTTTTTGCCTGGTTCATCCCCTTTCTTTTATTTGCTCTATGCTGGAAATGTACCATGAATGAGAATTCCAAGGTAGTTGTGGAATAAATTTGGCCTTGCTAATATAACTTCACAGGAGGCTAACCTAAAAAATAAATCCTGTCATTTAATCTTAAGTTACCTTCAAGTGTGTTCTAAAATAAACTTTTATTAACCTAAGTTAGACTTTGTAACCCATATGTGAATATCAAAGACCAGATGTGAAACTTTATTCAACACTATGCTTACTAAACTTCAGGATATCCAGCTGGCGAGGCATGGAGAGACTGAAGATGATGCAGGGTGGGGAAGCAGGACAAGTGGTTTATTACTTCCCTTCAAAGCCCTTTGTGGTCATCAGCAGCCCACCATGGTTCCTATTAGAGACTGATGTGAATCATTTCACTGGGGCATTCTTAAGAAATTTGCTGAGCATCCCTGTCTCCCCCATCTGCCCTATATATGCAGAGATTTGCGAGTCTCTGTTACTGTGAGAAGTAGCTGAGAAGGTACTGTGAAATGTTTTGGCTTGTACTCTTGCTTATTTGGTTTAATTCAGCAAGTAAGTTTGGGCACAAACTGGAACACAGGAAGTTCCATCTCAACATGAGGAAAAACTTCTTCACTGTGAGGGTGACCGAGCACTGGGACAGGCTGCCCAGAGAGGTTGCGGAGTCTCCTTCTCTGGAGATATTCAAAACCCACCTGAACGCCATCCTGTGCAGCCTGCTCTGGGTGATCCCGCTCTAGCAGGGGGGTTGGGCTAGATGATCTCCAGAGGTCCCTTCCAACCCCTACCAGTCTGTGAATCTGTGAAGTAAATTACTTAGCACATTTTAAACACCTGGAATTTGACATGGTCTTCATGCATATTTCACAAACATAAAAAGATTCACATGCTGTTAGTCTGACAGATGCCTCTACATAGACAAACCCCTCTGACCATGTTGGATTGTGTTGGGTTTATGCCACGTTGAGAGGTGCAGTGAGGAGGACTGACTTTGAGACATGCCTCAAAGAGATTGTCTGATGATATGATCATTTTCCATATATTCTGTTCCCGCTCAGTGATCTCGATTGTATTTGTTCACTGGAAGTATTGGTTGGGTCTGAATTGTATTAAAGGCTTATAAAGTTTTCCTAAATTTCTTGTGTCTTAGAGAAAAGCTAACTAGTAACTTCTGGTTTTACCTGTAGCTGAGGGCTTGTCTCAGATATAAGAGATGGCATTAACTCTCATTTTGCTGTTTTGTATCAAATCAATTTCTTACTGTAAGAAACAGGTTAATCTTGATTCAAGTGTAACTCTGTTTCATTCTGGTTTAGTAATTCCCCACATTGCTTTTTGTTCAGATTTGCTTCCCTGAATGTTTTCTCAAATTGCATTTCCTCCACAATACGTTAGTAGCAATTGTCTTGTTCCAAATGGAAAACCAAAGAGAGAGGTAGTGCCAATAAGTTTTAACATAGCACTGGCCGTTCCTTCCAAGTCATATGATTTCATAGATAGATCGGTGACCTCCTTTTCATTCCCATCTGTGCCTCTGGACATTGGGGTTACTTCTTCTCTCAGTACTTGCAGCTGTGAAGTAGGTGTAACAGTGACTTCCTATGTGCAAGTACCATCAGATCAATTGATGAAAAGTATTTGATGAGCATATACTTTATTAATGATATAAGATTTAATACATAGTAATTTAATATTTCTTACATAGAGATCTGGTACATAACAAATAACTAGTGCTGGTGCAACAACAGTATACTGATGATTGTGTCTTTCTGAACTTTTCTGAGTTCAGTTGAAGCAAATATGATTCCCTAACTGTTACTACATAAACTGAACAGTGTGGCACCAGTTCTCCCTTATGGATATTAAGAAGAATCTAGAATTATGAGAAATGGAGGTGTATTAAAACTAGAATAATAGGTTTTGGATAGTCTAGTTTCCCACCACATGGATTTTTTTTTTAACTATTGAATACCATGAAAGCAATTGATATCAAAGATTGCCAGCGTGAAAATTTCAGCATACTGTTGAACAACCAAAACCTTCCAGTTACAGATGTATTCTGTCACATATCCTGTCCTCAGAAACTGCTTCTACTTCCTGAAGTGCTGATTGAACACTCAGGCACATGGCAGCATGTGTTTCTGCCTCTGCCATAACATACACTTGTGCTTTATTAATGTTAGCCTGTCATTGTGATTTCTGTAGAATGTTTTTCAACATACAGACGCATATTGTAAAAAGCAGCTGGTAAGAATTGCAGGATGAGTTAGATGACCTAGTAAGTCTTCTCTATTTTGTAAAACTTATGACTTGGCTTCTTCATAATTCTTTGATCATCCTTCTTCTTCCCTTTCCCCCTCTCCCACACCCCCAATAAAACCCCAAACAACCCCCAAAACACTAAAACAACAACATAAACCAAACAACAACAACAAAGGGAAAGAGAAGAAGGAAGAAATGTACCTGATGAGGAAGACCCTGAGCCTGGGAACTCTGAAAACCCCTTCCAGCCTATATCTGCTGTAATCTCTGAGGTATGAGAATATGTGGAAATCTGGATCATTTTAGACCTACTACTAACAAATGTCTGAGAGGTAATGAGAAAAAAGTTCATTTAGAGGAATTGTTCTAAGTCTGTGCACAGCATTATTATATGTATTCTTTTAATCTTGGCAGTCTTGTTTTATGTGCATTGAATCAATGCTTTCTTGTTAAGAAAATCCCCTATTATTGATTCAGGGACAAAAAGTTTTGAAGATGCAGTAAAGTAAAGGTAATAAATGCAATTGTTAAACTATTGTATATTCAGCAGTGGAAAATATTCAAGGTCTGGTAGTTTCTTGTAAAGTGTTTTGGTGATGTAGTGAGTCATATAAAATCTCCCTGACTACTTCATCTATTTAGATTTCTGAGTGTAACCTGTTTTCTGTCTAAAACTGAGACAATTGAGAAGTTTTCTTAGCTTTGAAATATGAAAAGCATATTAATATATAAAGTTTTCTTAACCTGTGTTTCTGAGTTCAGGTAGTTCTTATTTATTGTACTATTTTTTTTTATTCAGTTGACTTGAGATAACATAATCTCAAGAAACACGTAAACTCTCAGAGAATTTTTCCAGTAAGTAATACAAACATTTGCTTCTCTCCAGGACAAAAGTGCCCATATCCATATATCTTGTAAAGTAAGCTACATGCACATTAATGCACTTTATAATAACATACAGAGTAAGAAGGGTATAGCTGCAAGTTTTGCAGGGATGGTGATTTAGTGTTCTAGAACCTGTGAAACAGCCTATCATTGAGTCTGTGTGATGTAATTGGTCTTTGACCAAATCATGGTAGCACTTTCTGGATACTTAAACTAGGTGCATGTGTATTTTGTTAACGAAAAAAAAAAAGGTAATTGAAGAGGAAGAAGTATTAGGAGTTTTCTAGCTTTTTGCTCAGGACTGTTGTTGTTGTTTATACAGCTAGCATATTTTTTTTTTCATATGACCAAAAGGAAAGCAAGAAAAAAGGCTATAAACCTAAAGATCATTTCTTTTGCTGTTAATATTTTTTTCTTTTTTTTTTTTTTCCCCTTCCTGTGGACAGGATATTGGAAATTTAATTTTTTCACCTATTTGAAAATATTTTCTATGCTAGATGTGGTACAGAAAAATATTTAGGAAAATTTTGATTTTTAAAATAACCTTCCTGTCTTATTAGTCATTTTACAGCACTAGAAGTTGTTCAAAAAATTCTTATTTTTTTTGCTAGAATGAAAAACAAATTGAAAAAGAAAAGAAGCGGCAAAGGTTGGAGACTGAAAAGGCTACAATTGTCTTGAAATCACAAACAGAGCAGGAACAATTGGATGCCCAGCACTTATCAAGTAGCAGTAGCCAAAATACAAATGATAGTAGACCGGAGACATGCAATTCTACAACTTCACAGCTTTTGCAGCATGCAGAAGAGAATGAGCAGCAAGCCTCAGAATGCCTTGACTCAGGTAAAACTGCTTCCTTTTAATATATCATTTAATGTTGTTTTCCACGTAGCTTTTCCCTCTGTCTGTATTATTTTGCATGTTACCACATGACAATTTAATCTATTGAAAACATAAAAATGCACCATTAGGTTATTGTATTGGAAAGCTGCTTTGAAAAAGTGCAAGGTTTGTTGGTGTGACTGATACTGTGGCTGAAACTAGGTTCATTTTTATCATAATTGAATGTGTGGTCCATTTTCCATCAGTACCAAGCTACATAAAATTTCTTTATTAAAACATAGAGTTTGCATATGTTTTATGCTTGCAGTTTATTTTTTATAGCAAAATGTCAAGTAAAATTTGCATTTCACATAACTTTGTGTATAAGTTTGGACTGAAAACGCTGATGCATCTCACCCCAACAACTGTATTAAAAAATTATGTAAGATATTCTCTGAATATAACTGTATGATACGTAATGCTTTGTTTCTGTTTGGTATAGATAACAGTAAGAAAAAAAATAAAAAACCAAAATTAAAACGAGGCCACAGAGTAGAACCTGTTAATGCAGAAGACAGTGTTCCCAAAAATCCTACACCACCACCAGCTCTTCCACCAGGTAAGTGTACTAACAAACAATAATCCATGTCTCAATGTGTGGTTATTTATCCTTTAAAATACTAATTTTGAATGATGAAACTGGAATGATCTTCAGACAGAGATATGCTGCTAAACCTTACTCTCTAGCAAATCTTTGATGCAGTTTCTCACTTTATGGTATGTACTTTCAGCAGTATTGATTTGATCTATTCTGTTGGGGAAGATAATTTCACAAAAAAGTCAGAAACTTGACTACTCACTGATGAAAAACTGATTAAAAAATCAATATTTTTAAGGGTAAATCAGTTTTTGAAGTATTTCATCATTATTCATCATATATACAATATATTACATACTTTTGGCATTTCTAAATGCTTTGATTTCTCCTAAAGAGAACTGGCTTCCATACATTTCTTTGGAATCAAGTGCAGTCGTGGCGTGTTTTGACTGTCTCTGTTTTCCTTTAGTTGGCTGGGGAACTCCCAAACTTAATAGACTTCGAAAACTTGAGCCTCTTGGTGAAACACATCATGCTGGTAATTGAAATTATTTTGGGTTTTGTACTTTTTTTAAAGCATTCTCCATTGTTCATTCATTTCTACATTCATCTCATTCTTCATCTTTTTTTAATTTCTTAATGCCAATTTTCATTTACCAAAAGCTAACCCTTTTGCTTAGCAGAAAGCATCTTTTTGATTTTTCAAGCCTTATTTCTTTCTTTTACCAAAAAGAATATGTTCTCTCAGTTTCCTTTACAAAGCTTGAAGTGGCACAGGATATCAGATGCTATCAATGATCTGATTCTGATCACATAGAGTTAAATATTCTAAAGAGTAACAGGTCGAGTTACTTTGAGTCGAAACACATACTACATTCAAAAGGAAAGTTTCAAAGTCTATTTCCATTGTCCATATTTAAGCAGTTCATCATTATCTGACGCAATAAGGACAGGAGTTGGGTTACCTGGATACTGGAAGAAGTCTGAGGTACTCAGCAGAGAGGATACTGCAGACACGCCTAAGCAGGACTGGAGAGATCCAGCAGGGCTTATTAATTTGGGATCCATGGTGGCTCTTCCACATCCAGGCTGGTTCTGCACTAAGCTGCCTGTTGGTTTCCACACTGATCTTATAATCTGATCTGGAAATGCTAATTGCTTCACAATACTGAACCCAAACAGGCCCCATGTATTTCTGTAGTTCTGTCAGTTCTGAACATTCTTAGCCCACATCCAGATGAATTAGCTGTGCGTAAGCTGACTCCTTGTGTTGCCTCTTGAGATAGTCTACAGTTTCTTCTACCAACTGCTCCTGTTTCCATATGGTTTTAAAAGCATAGTCTGTATGATTTTTGTCATTGATTTGGGGGTGAGAAAGGAAAGCTAAAGACATGTGGGCATCTCTGAATTAAGTGCATTATGTTAGCAACTCCAAATGAGGGACTGCAATCCCAGCTAGGATGAAAAGCCCAACATAAATTTGATTGCAGAAGTAGTGAGACTTCCAACTGAAAACTAGGTTATTGGTCAGCAAGGAGAGGTGTCAGTGATAAAGATTGTGATCTGCTGCTTTACCTGAAGAGCCAGTGTCCCTGAAAGTGCACAAACTGGTAGGAGAAATAAGTTTAATAACTGGAAATGTCAAGGTGTAATAAGCAGATTCTTGATTTCTCTCTTCAGTAATGACTATTTTCTATTTTTGGAACACCATGGACGATTGTTTTTCATATACTCATATTGCATCTTTTTCTCAGTTTTAGATGGTAATTTCTTCATTTTTCTTACATTTTTATTTTTCAAATTTTGAAAAGCCAAGTGAGTATGGAGACATCTGGAGTAATGTGAGAGGAGGAGGAGAACCAAACTAAAGCAATGAGAACGCTTACACAAATTGAACAGAGAACATTAATTGAGGAACTGACAGAGAAAGGAGCTCAGTGCGGCTGTAGTGATCCTTGAGCTTAACCCTGACTTGAACTGATTATACTACTATCATGTAGTACAGCACCATGTAGACATACCTGCTGAAGTTCTGAAGCAACAGAACATGGAGCTTCTCTGCCAAAGAATCAAAAGATGCCTAAAGGGGAATTAAGATCTCTAAAAACTAGTTTTTCTTTTTTTACAGGAGTGTAATTCGTGTGCATAAAATGTAATTTGTAGTCTTAATCATAAAACCATCTTGCTCTTTTTTTTTTAAGGCATATAGAGAGAAGGCGGCAAGAAAGAAAAGCCAAATGAAGAGGTAGGGCCAGGGGAAGAAAGGGAAAGGGTGATGACTCAATTTTTATCTGTACCTAAGGGAGGTGTTGCATTTTGTAGCAAGAGCATGGGTGGGGCAAAGGAGGAAAAAACCCTCTTAAGCTGGGTTCCCTACTCACAGGTGTGTAAGTTAGTAACCTGAGACCTGTGTTGATTTAGTCCATTTGTAAAATAATAGTAGAAGTATTTTAGAATCTAATGATGGAAAACATGTTGGTAGGCGAATGATGTCTTGATCTGAGGTATAACTATTGAGATCAGAGGAAACTTGGAGTGCTCAGAACTTTGCAGCTGAATTCAAGATATTGCCTGCTGTTCGCTGAGATTTTTTTTTTTCAGGAATTTTGGGACACTCACAAGATTCACACAGATACAGAAAATCCTGAGAGCACGAAAACATCTATTAGGAAAGCACTATTTATAAATGAAAAAAGCTCTTAAAACACATGGTCCAGCATTGTCAAACCTTTAGTTAGGTCCCAATAGCACAAAGCATCAATTACTTATTTTGCTTAAAGCAGCTGCGTTTTTTCACTCAAACCATTTGAGAGCCATAGAATCAGAATCACTTAACACTACTAAGTCCATCTTGCACTGATTTTTAGCTGCCATCTGTTCTTGCCTGTTTTCTGTCATGAGACAGTGTTTTTGAATGAGTTTCTGCATATTTTGCAGATGGAGAACCTGATCCTGCTTGGAAACTCATTCTAGTTTTCCAAAGATTAGTGGAGCCTAACTTTGATCCATATTTTAGAATATTCCCTGAATTTCATCTTTCTGAAAACCAATCTCTCTTTGGCTGTCCCTTCAGCAGAGAAATAAATAATTTTTTTTTTTCCCCAGCTTTGCCCAAAATTCACTTCAAAGATGATTTTATAAGTTTTTCAGGCATTCAACCTTTGTAAAATAAAAAGGCCTGTTTTCCTTATTGGTTTCATGATTAACTGATATAAATGTCTTGAAGACACAATTTGCAGGGAAAGCTTAAAGTTTGTTTTGGTTTTTTTTTATTTCCTTTAGCTGGGACTTCAGTAAGGCTTTCTTTTCTGTGGGTTTTTGGATTCTCTGAGGTGCACTGTTTTCTATAGCAATGCTGCATTCTGCTGAACAATTTGCTTTGACAAACTGTTATTGGCCAAGTGGGTGAAAAGTCTTTGTATATGGGGCAAATGAGCACCTACCTTCACGTAGACCAGGCTGAAAAACCTCAGTTCCAGTAGGATGCCCAGTAGATGCTTTTGCCAGGACTCCAGGTAAAATTGTTTGTGTCCATAAGGGCAAGGAAAGAAAAAGTTTAAGGAGCCTTGGTTATGCATAGAGGTCATTTTCAGGAGTACTCTCAAAGTCTGTGTCCAAGACTGTATCAATGAAACATTTGATAGCTCCTTGAAGCTTCAAAACAGATATGACTTTTTGTAGTGTTGATTTCTGCTAGTCCATGGAAAACCACAGGAACAGGTGTGTCTCAGTATTCCCATGCATTCTAGTACGGGTCTTTGTCAGTTAGGATAGCAGTTATTCCTTTGGTTTTATTTTAAAAATGATTTTTTCTGGAAGTGTCACAGATATATATTTCAGCAGTAACATCTACCACATAAAATTAGTATAGTGTGAGGTTGAAACAACCTCCAAAGATCTGGTTTTCAGTGCTAGGTGTTCTCAGAGACATAAATCTGTCTTAATGGTTTAATGTGCAAACTGAAAAATTTAAGTGTTGGTGAGCAGCCTATTTAGTATACGTATTGAGTAATTTTTGTGTCATTCTTAGCAGAGAACATTATGTTGGATGTTTAGGCAGAGTTATCAGGCAGTAGAGTCAATTGTATAAATCTTTAATTATACACTTATTTTCACTAAAGACTGCAATTTTTCCAGTCATGCTAATGATTCTAGCACAACACTAGGTAATGAGTGTCTGTTTATTGCCACTGGAGGACACATTTGCAAGAATGATAAACCTCTCTCATTATAGGAGGTAAAATTGTCTGCCAGTCTTAAAGTAGTCTGCCAGACCTCAAGAATCTGACTAATAAAAACATCAATTGTCCAGCTTTTCATTTACCCTATAGTCATTTGTTGCTTTTCACATGCTGCTGTAACACTGAATTAGCTCTATTAAAATCAAAAGCTTTACAACGATAATGTACAAGTGTTATTATTTTACTGATTAAATGTAAGGATAACTAAAACCTTGATCCTACAGACATGTACACATATTCTTAGAGTTATGTAATCGCTTTTGTTAATTTTAGCACAAGAATGCAGTTTTAATGCAAGTTATTGCATATGTAGAACAAGTGGAATATATTTTTATTGGAAAATTATGATTTATTAAAGCTGAATTTTGTGTTGGCAGGCCATCAAGGCTTTGTTGGGGAGGATGTTGTCTGTATAAACAAAATGGAGATTTGAATGCTTCAAAAAGCTGCTTTTATTTTTTTCTTGATTTCTACCTGTTTCCTCTTACCATCTTTCATGATATGCTTTTGCTTGTGAAATGCTTTGCATGTACCAGTCTGCATGTTGGGGTTTTTGGTTGGGTTTTTTTTTTTATCAATTGCAAATGTTTGAGAAAACTTCTTATTATCATCTGGTGTACTTAATAACTTTGTTTTGAACAATTTTACTACTTTAAAATCCTTTCTTGACAAAAGGAAATGTTGTGCTTTTATCCAAAAATTCTTAATATAGTTCTTTTAGAAAGTCAGTGAAGCTTTCAAGATAGATGTCATGCATAAATGGCCCCAAAATTTTGGATGCTGCTTAGCATTACTGTCACTTAAAACTTGACTGCAATGCAGACTTGACTACAGCAACATTCATATTTTGATATTTCATTTTTTCAATTGTTATTTGTACACTTTGGATGTCTCATTTCCTATTTTTAGGGATGTTTACAGATCACCTTTGGGCTTGATCTTGCAAATGCTGATGCATGCATAACACAATGTAATTAAACCCTGCTTTCGTCAATACACCTCCAGACATTAATGAGTGCTATGTCTGAAGTTGCTTGAGTGAATTAGCTCTAAACTTGTGGGCTACCTAGCTTTCATTAAAGTAGCAAGAATTTAACTTATTTAAACATCCTTTAAGCAAGGGAGATGGTAAATGATGGATTAATGTGGTTTTCTTCTCTGGCATTTCTTTTCTTATACAGATTTCTGTGGAAAACCTCTGCCCCCGCTGACTATACGCCAAAGACCCAACAGTGATACGCATGATGTCATTGCTTAACTGGATCACAAATAGCATTTAAAAAAACATAATCAAAAAATCATATCAGAAACGGTTTTTGCCTTTGAAGAATTTTTTTTAAAATGACACTCTGTCAGATTGTTGCAAAATAACTTGGTGACAATTAAACCTGGAGTTCATTCTATCGTACTTAGTTGATCAGACTTTGTCATTTACTTTTCACATCACCAGCTGTTCTTCAGGATTTAGCATGAAATCAAGAAAGCTCTATGTGCCCATGGATGCTCGTATGAACATGGTATTGAATATTTATGGGGTTTACTTGTGAAAATACATAGCTGTAAACCTGAAGAAAAATACCTTCAAGATCACATAATACTGGATTGTACCTTCTTCCCAAGACCTTTCTCCAGGTGCTGCGCAGTCATTGGTATTTTTGCAGCTAATAAATGATTCTAAAGCATTTTGTAAGATTTGTGTATGATAGGGTGAATATAGGAATGTTATGCAACAAATATTGAGTATATTTTTCTAACTTTTTATAAAATTATTTGAAATTTTGAGTGGACACTCATACATACTACCAATAAAATGATACCTAGAAAGCATTAGAAAGCTAATAGTCTAATGCATACAAATAGAGTACATTTGACTCCTCTTACATTTCTCTTACAGTAGCAATACCTCTTATTAGGGATTACATTACAAGATGCATATTTCTGGCAGTCTGAAGGGAGGTAGAAAGGAAGGTTTAAGAGAAATATATTTTATACAAAATTAATGCTACTTTAATTGTCTGAAAGTTTTCTTATGTGATGTTTTCTTTGTTTTGTTAAATGAGTTCAGTGTAGGTAATAAATTCAGTTGAAAATAGAGCTGAATATTGTATTGTCTACTACAACATACAAGAAAATTGCACATAGTGAAAGTTTTGCACTAATGCAGTCGCCAATTTTGATGGAAAACTAAATCAACCAGTATGCAGATAAGCTCCAGCAGTTTTTAAGCTCAATAATACTAAAATACAGCCTTGAAAACTAAAGAAACCCCAGATTTTTAAGGACTTACATAATATTTCCATGTAATGTGTTAATTTTACATTAAAAAAAAAATCACATACAAGTGATACATAAACAACATGGGTTATAATTGGATATATTCCTATTTAAATGTTTTTCCTCTTACATTCGAGACAACCATTGGTATATTGTGTAAGGGTATATTGTCATGCCACTTAGTTACAGCAAGGATGAAACCCCCATTCAAAGGTTTTTTTGAAGAAGCGGTACTTGATGTTTTTCTATTATGCTCTCGGTCTTCCATAACATGGTATTACCAAATGATTTTAGTAGATGTTAAAACAATGCAATGTATATATTCAGCACTTTGACATTAGAAATCTTTGCCACATACCCCTTATGGCAATGAGTTGCACAAATAAACATCTACCATATCAATCAAAATGAAATTATTAAAATTTCTAAAGAGTATGTTTGAATGGGGGGGAAAAAATCAGTCTTAAGAATATTGTTTGGAACGGGTAGAGAGGAATATTCCGAGTTTGCTACTTTAGTGTAAGGATGAAACAATTTGTATGTGACTGTCAGCATGAGAAAGTTTTCGTTGTATTCTAATAGTGTAACATGGTTCAGTTTGATTATTCTCAGGATTTAGTCATTTTCACTTCAAACAAACACAATATCAAGTGGAGGGGCGGTTGCATAAAAGTTTATGTGTGCAATCTCAATCTTACTCTCTTTAGCTATGTTACCACTTACGGGTTTTTTTGGCTTAAAGGTTCTACTTTTACAGGCTTATTTTTTTACAGCTTGTTTCTAGAAATGTATTACCCTTTTATTTTAACACTTATCTAAAATAAATTAATGGAAGTCTTTATTAAAAATGAAGCTAAATACTGCTGTGGTAACAAAATTTGAGAAACTGAAATGTAAGATGTTGATACTTACATGTGAAATGTGTGTTATGTGTGGTGTGTGTGGACACGTGTATCAGTTTTGTTTCTGCTTTTAAAATAAATTTTACCAATATGTGACCAAAGTACTCAAAAACATTTCATACAGTTTTGTTTATTAAAATGCTCTGTAATTATTTACTACAGTAGTTCTTTCAGTAATTTATACTACCTTGACTTTATTTGCTCAAGATGACACTTATGTCTAGAATAAAACTAATGCACAGCATCAGTATGTTTCCCATATTATCATAAATTTACAATTTTTGGAAGCAAGTGTAGTCATAAACGTTTAATGGCTGCAAGTCTCATTTACATTGCTAAAATGTACAAAATAGACACCTTATACATGGAATCTTTGTATATTTTTACAACTGCAATGGGGTCAAATTTAGAATATATTTATAGATTGGCACTAAGTTATGTATATATGTAAACATAAAATGCTTTGATAGTGCACTTAATATTTGAGAAGTAATAAGTTGCACAGTTTTAAGTTGAGAGGTGGTAATTATTGCACAAATTAGAAGATTGCATCAGGTTCTGATGCTTTTCCTTGTCAATAACATCACTTTCAAAATGTGTCAGTGCATTCTGCTAAGGGTATTTGTACTTAAATACATGAGTGATAAGAACACAGAAACGCGCTACATAAGCAGAACATTTTGCATTATCTATGTGCAACACTTTAAATGCATTTTAGACAAAATATTTTCAAAGTAAGTTAAATGTATCTTCTAAGATAAGGAATAGTAATTGTCATGAGCTGAATTTATGTAAAAGGTAATCAGTGCTTTAAAATAAGTCATCTTTATTGTTATTTTCCTTTTTAGCCGAAACCTAGAAGGCCCTCACTCAGAGATTTAAAGGTTTTAAATACAAAGTATAATTGTATTATTAAAATAGCTATATTTGGTATCCATTAGGTTTAGTTTCACATCTGCGACATGACATCTCTCCATGTAAATAACGCACAGTGAGGGGCACTCATACTGAGGTGACACAAACGCACTGTGACTTTAGAGGAAGCTATTTGATAATCTTGAGAGATTTCTATTTCAGTTCCACAGTCCTGATGGAGAATTATAAAGCTTTACAAGAATTACCGGCAATAGGCAGCTGATGCCAGCTTTCTAATGGCCCTCTCATGAACCCGGGCTACGAGGATCAAGATGGAAGCTCAAGGCAGCCGCAGAGAGGCTCACGAGGCAAGTGTAAGAGACAATCCTCAGGCACCTCCATCACCCCACTGGCTGCCCGTGGGGCTGCGGAAGCCCCTGTGCAACAGGCTTTCAGCCCATGTTATCTCTCACTTTCCAGGCTGTGAATTCTGCATGAGCTTTATAAAGGCTGTGGTGATTATCCTTTCTTGAAACTCAAAGAACTGTAACTCTATCCTCTGGAGGCCTATCCGTCACTTAAAAATGGATTTCTCAGTTTTAGTATTTTAGATGACTTTTAAAATAAGGTTGCTAGGAGTGGTCTCATGACAATTTTCTTCTCCAGTAGAAACCAGTATATTTCCTGAAAACGGTTATTTTTGGATATAATGATGTCACATTAAAAAAGATTGATGGACAGTAACAAAGTAAGCAGCATAGGCTGCTGCTTTTTTTTTTATTCCTTTAAATAACATTCAAACAGTATTTTTTCCACTCAGATATTCTAGTATTTTAGTTGAAAGCTTAGTACTGTAACTTCAGGATGCTACCAACTAACTTTGCCATACTGTCTGTTAGCTTCCTAGCTTCTGGAATTCATTCAACTTAAAGTACTATTTTGAACAGAATATACCCCACAGTATCTAAATAGATACATCTGTAAATGGAGTGAGGAACAATATTTTAAACGTAAGTGTAATTTGAGGCTAGTTTATCTTAGGACAGAAGAATATTTTTCTTGGTTGGTTGGTTTTATGAGGGTTTTTGGGAGTGCTTTTTTTTTTCTATTTTCTCCCCCTACAGTTCACATAAGCTGTATTTTCTTTCTTAGGATTGCTCTGGCTACTGCTCTGTGGTAATGAAATCTATGGTTTCCAGATTTCAGGAAAGTGGACCATAGAATGGTTAGCAATGTATGTATACTCCCCAGTGTATACTCCCTCACTTCAGATTCTCTTCCTCCTGGGTAGTGGAATGATTGAGAGAGAGAAAAGTTGAGTGAGGATGAGTAAGAAGAAATGAAGTCCTTGCATCAAGTGAAGTATGTGGGTTAAACTCATGAAGACCAACAAAGCCAGGTGAGCCTGAATAAGGTAGTCTAGTCATGCTACTGAAATAATGACTCACTGATAAGCAACTGGATAATAGACTGTAGGACTGAGGAAGAATAGGAGACTCAGGATTGTGAAGTGTATCCATACACTTAAAATTTTTCTTCAGAAGGCAGCAGATTTTGCGGACCTCAAACTGATGTTTAGTCAGTCTTCCCAACACATTTGCCTCTGATACTGCAAAAAGCAGCATCCTAAAATTTATCATGCAGAAAAATATGGTCTTAAAAAATTTTCCCAAAGAGTACCACATCCCAATAGCATTAATTTACATGATCTTCTAATCTACCTATTTTTTTATCCTAAAAGTCATGCCATCCATGATTTCCATTTCCATAAAACCTAGCAAGCTTTTGCTATGTCTGTCCTAAATAGCAAACACAGAGAATATTGTTTACTCCTGTATTTTTAAATTACTACATAATAATGGTGAAGACTCAATTTGCGCTTGCTTCAGGAAGCTGTGGACACTCGAAACTTAACAGTGAAAGTCACAGTAATGGCCTGTCTTTTGGCTAGGCTTGGAGGATGTTGATGTGCTGCTGGTGGTTATATTTCTGAATACTGACTTGCTGATTGTAAGACATTTCATCCATCCTCCACTCCCTGAAAGTATCCAGGGGCAATAGGGCATATGCTGTGTCCTCTTCCTTTGCTTTTCTGAATGCAAGGATATGCTTAGAAAGTTTGAAATAAAGTAACTTAGGTTTGAAGGAAATGTGTTAGCTTAGGAAAATTATGGACTGAGGTTACAGTGGAGTTATGGAGATACAATGGATTTTGCAGAAATGAGATGCAGCTTGTGGTTTGTGATTTAACAGAGCATCCACACATGCACGCGGTCACTTAGCATGACGAGCATAGCTATTTAGGTGACAGAAATGGCATAGGTTTGGATTGCTTTTTATTAAGAGGAACAGTAGCCCACCTTTCAAAACGTACTGAAGTTAATTCCCCCAGAGCCAATGCATCTCTTCAGTAGCACACTAAAGAGATACAGGTTGCAGTAGCATTTTTACTGTTTTGTTGCAGTTTGTGATGGTGGCACAGACTGGTAAGTTGAAGTCTGTCCTTCGCTTCTGACGTGCTGCAAATCTTACTGGTTTCAGACACATCAAGCAACACCAACAGCATCATCTACAAGTGGAATATAGCCCTAGATTTAGGGGCTATTGATGCTCATTCAGCATACTTGTTTATTGGTACAGTAAAATTCAATTATTGTATGTATTTTCTTGTATGTTACTGGTCTTGGCAGAATTACAACCGCAGAGAACTGTACTTTTTACAACAGTTTTGTACTGTATCTGTTGGTACAACTCATTTATCAAACAGCCTTTCTGGTTTCCTTTCACGTTTGATATGTAGGAGGTCTCCATTTTGTCTACTGGCTCTTTGTCAGGATACTGATTGAAACATTTTAAATAAGCTTTCAGATATGATGGTAATTTGCATGAGGTTTGCATAAACGTTCGTAGTCTTCATTAGTCAGTGCCTGAAACTCAAATATTTATCGATATGATAGCACTCCTGCCTTTACCTTTGCACCCCTTTCCAGCCTGGCTTTCAGAGGTCAGTTTAGGCGCGCAGAAGCTGCGTGGGCAGCCATTAAGCGAAACTACCGTTAAACAAACTTGCTGTTCCCACAGGGTTGCTCTTATTAAAGGAGTCTGCAAATGCTGAGGAGCGATGTTGAGAGAAAGAGGGTACATGGTGACTTTGTTTTGCTGTGCCTCGTTGACCGCAGCAAGAGATGGCCAACAAAACAAGATGCCCTCTCTTGTAAGAGGAGTTTGCACTTCTCCGTGGCTCTGTTCAGACAAGGTGGTCAGAAGAGGAACTGCTCAAGCCCAGATTTTAGCGCTGCTAAACCATTTACAGCTGGCAAATGGGGGTGTGGTGGTTCTCCTGGTTACTCTTCCCAGGGAACAGGCTATCTGAAAACGTGTGTAAGGCTTATGTGTGACTAATTCCCAAGTTTCTATTGATGATTCCTTGCAGTAGCAGCAGGTTAAGCTAGACTGATCTCTGGTTTAGAGGAGGCTGTTGGGCAGCCAAATAGCAGTTGCAAAGTCTGCATAAGGCTGGACCAGGCAGGAGTTCGGGACCAGTGAGAAGCCATTAGCAGAGAGGTCTGTCGGCCGTGGTGTGGATGGCAGCAGCGGCTTGAGCAGGCTCTGGTCTGAGGACCAGCTTTGTAAGTCGATTAACAGAGGCTCCAGTCAGTGCACAATCCTGGCGTCTCTCCTGGAGAGGCGAGGGGACGGCAGGATAGTACAGCTTCCGGCGGGAAAGCAGAAGCGAACCAAACAAAACTCACCAGCCACCCCCTGCACCTCCGGGGAACGAAGGGACCAAACGAGGGCGGTGGTGGCGGCGGCGGGGCCGGGCGGGCGGGCGGGCGGAGCTGCCCCTGGGCCGCCGGGGGGCGCCATGGTCCCACCGCCCCGCCCGGCTCCGGCTATGCGGCTGCCGCGCACGGCGGCCCGACTGCTGCCGCTGCCCCTCGGCGCCGGGGCCGCCCTCCTGCCGCGCCGAGCGGCGGCCCAGGCCCCCGAGCAGGTGAGGCGGGGGCCGGGGTTGCGGCACGGTTTGGGCTCGGCAGCCGGAAGCGGGGCGGAGGGGCGCTGGGCCCCTTCCTGCGCGTCCCGGAGCGGGCGCCCTTCCGCTGGCTCGGGCCCGTACACTCGCACGGGGATAGTCCGCTCTGCCGCCGCTGGGCCCTGCCTGCGAGAGCGGCCGTAGGGCCTAGCCTCTCCTCTCCTCTGCCCGAGAGGGGCCGGCTGTTGAGAGCGAAGCTTTCGAGTTTGAAACGGCGGTTTGGGGTGTTTTAACGCTTCTGGGTGCGTTCGTAGCTGCAGAAGGCGCCCCGGCACCAGGTCGTGACCCATGCGGGGGCCCCGCTGGGCAGCGGTCAAACCCCGCTTATATCCCTTTGTCCCTTCTGTAAACAGGCGCGTGTATCCCTGGTTTCGGTGCTCCGTGCTGAACGCTCCCCGCGGCCAGCTGTGCCTTCAGCCGTGCCCCTTGGGCTGCGGTAGCTGCCTCCGTGAGGCGGGGCAGCCCTCTGACGCGGGAATCGCTTCCTCTTAGATACACAAACATGGGGCCCGCAAACGCACTGTGGTGTTTTATTAAGAAATTAAGAGACAGGAGAAGTAACTCGGAGCTTAGCACTTCTTCAGGTTCCACCTTCTGCCAAGTGTTTCTGTGCGGAGGGGACCGGTGTTTGGCAGGAAAGGGAAGCAGGAGGAAGGGTGGTTGGAGGGGAGGGCTGCTGCATCTCCTTAGAGAGGGAAACCCAGCCAAATGTAGCGTTTTCCTTCTGAATAGTACAGCTTTGCTTAGAACCCAAAAGTTCTTTCCCTCCTCCTAAATACAAAATTTTTATAGTTAGAAAAAAAAAACCCAACCCCAAACAACAAAAAAAAAAAACCACAAAAAAAAGCATAGCCGAATTTCTTTTTTTACTTACTCCTGGAATCAGGTATTGCAATGCCTTGTGGCTCAACTCAAGCTGACTTCTACAGTGATTCAAATTAATTTTTTTCTTTCACTTAAGCACATGAGTGGATCTTGGCAGAGGTGATCGTAGTGCACGATCATAATTGTGCCTTGTGTATTTTGTTCCTGGTATATTAGAGTCCCAGGAACCACTGCATTATTAGCATAGTGGATATGGAGAAAGGAGTATTATCAGCAAGCTGTGAATAATCTCTTCACAGGTAGGGAAGGAGAGAGTACACTAGGTTAACTTGTTTGTTCTTTGAAATTCTGTTATGTCTTGATCACATGTGTGATGTGACCTTGATATTTGAGCATCCTAATAGCACTAAGTTCATTTAAATTGGTAAAATGTTCTTTTAATAATTCTAGTGAGAACTGGGGAGGGTTTCATTTGTTTATTTTTACTATTATTATTTTTTCCTCCTTTCTCTGAAGGTGGAAAACAGAACAAAAGGGAAACTTCAAAAGCAGATTTGCCAAGTTGTTCTGGATCATTTTGAGAAGCAGTACACTGCAGAATTGGGAGATGCATGGACCAGTGTCAGGTCTGTTGTTTTGGGGAGATGCAGGAGGGAGGGGAGAGGTTCCGTTATTTTTTTTTAAGTGCTTCATAAAATAGTTTTGAAAAGGGTCATGTACTGTAACCATTGTTTCAGTTTATTTTCAGTTTAGAACTAGTGTAAAAGTGTGAAATAACAGAAGAATAAAATTTGGAAAATTTTAAGTTTTTCCTTGACATGATTCTTTTGGACATGATGAAGTTTCTGTTCTCTTGTATGCATATGCACAGCAAAGAGAGAGTACCGTCTTATGTGTTTGTTGACTGTTCTGTAAAAACGTGGTCCAAAAAGCATCCCATTATACCTAACAGCTGCTCTTAGGGTTTTTTCCTACAGCTATATAGTATCTTGAGAGACTGGGACAAAGATGTTAGGAGAGGAGTACTTCCCCTGATTTCTTTCATTAGAAGAAGTTGAATGTTAATGACATGTACAGAAAAGGTTATCACTTAATTTGGACCTTGATCACACAGCTGCTAAAGCACTGGCTGTTGTATTGAGAGAAGACATCTTCCCTGCTAGCTGGTGGTTGTCGCTCGCAGGGAGGCCAGCAGAAGAGCCCTTCCACAGAAGTTCACTGCTTAACTTACATACTTTTCAATAGGAATTTGAACGAAGGCAGTTGAGTTTGACCTGAAGTGTGTGAAGAGTACTCCTGTGATTGGTGCCATGCTACTTTGAAGGGAAAAGCATTTCATGTGATCAGAGTCTTAAAAAATGTGTTTCCTCTGAGTGCCCTCTGGTTTAGCCTGTTTGGATTGAAAAGTAGTTTAAAGTAAGTGTCTGCATTGTTTAAAAAACCAACCAACCAAAAAGATCAACATAGGTATACAGCATTAGTTTAGGTGAATCAACTTAAAAACTCTTTCAGGTTGGATCAATGTATTTTTCTCTTTTAGGCAGTGAATATTCCTGAGGAGTATTTTTTGAGGCTAAATGAAAAGACACTGAGAGGAATTCAAATAGAAAATGGGGGAAATACATGGAAGAAAGTGAAAAAGTAAAACTGAAATACTAACAAACATGTTCCTACCATATAAGCTCTGCTTTTTTACTGTCTTCCGGGAATATCTATTAGTTTAAGTTTTTCTGGCCCAGTGTTTGCAGAACAAAAAAGGAAATTTGGAAAAGAACACTTGGGAAAACTGGATTTTACAGTATTGGCTGGAACAACCATTGTGAAGCCAATGTGATTCCTTTTGTCGTGATATTTACAACTAATATTACAGTTGTTCTTTGCCCCTAGGGAAGTACTTTATAGTCAAGAAGAGTATTATGCTTCATAATTTATACCTAATACAGTCATTTGTTAAAGATTTAGGAAAAATAGAGAACATCTTGTATCAGAAGAAGTTAGTGTTTTACGTGCAATAATTAGAGAAAACAGTGGCTTGATTTCCTATTTAAAATTATTTTCCTGAATAATGTTCTTAATTGTATCTAATCAAAATGATTCCTTTTTGATTATACCAGAATCATCTAACAGTGAGATGTAAGAAAAGGCTTCCTACACTACAGTAAGCTCATTTTATTTGCCAAGTTATTAAATAGCTTTTCATTTTTTCAATCTAGAGCTGTACTCACAAACCCACTGTGCTGGCAGTACGCCGTCCTGCTTAACAAGTTCAGCCAGCCTGCTGAACTGGAGAACGCCTTGCATGTGAAGGGATATCATCCTGCCTTTCAAGGACCTTTGCCCTGTCTTCCGGCATCGTTGAAGTGTTACATCAGGAGAAATCCCGGGAGATTTCCTGCACAAAAACACCAGGCTGGTAAACTGAAAGAGTATTACCTGCTGAATGCTGCTTCGCTGTTGCCAGTGTTGGCGTTAGAAGTGAAAGATGGGGAAGATGTTTTGGACCTCTGTGCTGCACCAGGGGGTAAATCAGTAGCTATGCTGCAGTGTGCTTATCCAGGTAACGTATCCAGGTGCCGTTAGGAGCTGATCCCTGGCTCCGGGCCTGGGCTATTTCAGTCATGCCTGTTTTCTGTACAAGGTGTGGATTAGGAGGAAAATAACAAACAACGATTCATATTCCAAGTAGTTCCATACTGTTTAGTAAGATTTTTATGAAGTCTGTTTACCTAAAAGAGGATGAAAATGCAGCGGTTATTTAAATGCAGGTTACTGCTGATTGACAGACAAAAGTGGAGTAACCCTGGCTTTCTTCCTCCACTGGTTCCCTTACTGTTACTTCTCACGAAGTTACTTAAAATCATGTAGATTTGTTGGCACAGGAAGGTAAGTAATCTGCAGTCTTAGAATACTTGTACTTCTTTTTTTTCCTTTGCTACCTCTCTGACCAATGCTACGCAAATAGCATAAGTAAATTTAAGTGTACTTATGTAAAACAGAGCATAACAAATTAACCGTGCAAGATCTAGGCAGAGGGAGAAAACTTATGATGAGGAATGGGTCTATATCAGTTTTTAATAAGCTCTGTGTCTCCATTCACCTAGATGTTGCAGAAGGGCACTAAGATAATGACTGTTTAGAAGGCAACAGCAAGCAGTAGCTCAGTTCTTCCAGGCCAGGGAGTTAAACCAAGCTGTGATTGCTGTTTCCAAGTTTATGTGTTAGCTCCAGTGGTAACTGTCTCAAAATGTTCATGGCACCTTATGTTCTCACTGATGAGACCATTACTGTAACCACCTGCACCTGTTGATTACAGCTGGTTCTCCCTCCCTCTTCTAGAGGAATGAGGTGATGCCAGTGAGGTAAATTAAATGTGGATTGCCCTTTCAAAAGGTTTGGAAAAACACACCACTTTCATCCCGTGGCTGCTTCTGAAGGTACCAAGTTGTTGTTGAGAACATAAGATGTAAGGAAGTTGATTCTTCATGTATCTCAGCGAATACTAAGATGTACCATATTGTGTGTAGCAAACATGGTGTAGGACAACCTGTAGAGACATGAAAATAGAAATTTTATTAAATTAGAAAACAGGACTAAGAGGAAAAAATATGCTCTTTCTGGTCTGGGTACAAGCAACAGCAGCATTTCTTCTGAAGGGGTAACTACTCTGGCTACTTGTTAAAAGTGCAACCACAAGGCTTTTGTTAAAACACTTCTACCTTAAATTTCGAATAATAAAGGGTTGGACTGCTTGGCTTAGGATACATAAAACTCATGTTTTATTTATTAAAAGGCAATTAATTAGTAAGGGGGCATGTACTTCATTTAGACAATGGCTCAAGGAGCCCAGAAGGCACTCACTTAGCACTGGTCTTTGGATATGGATCATGTTTAAAGTTTGTTTTACTGTGGAAGTCTATTGCTACAGAAAGTATTTGCTAGTAAATATCTACGGGTTGATCTGTAGGAGCATGTTGAAATTTGCTCAGGTTTATAAAAATTTAGCGGAGTTACAAAATATGCAATAATATAAGCACATAAGGTGTAAACTGTATGGCAGTTGTGGCAAAACAGTAGAACTTCTGAAATCTGTGTAAGTCCTTATATTTGTAAAGAAACAAAACAGAAAAGACATAAAGACTTCTTTTAGGGTGTTTACTTCATTTTTTTAATTTTCTAAGGTCAGTTTCACTGTAACGAATATGATGATTTGAGGTTAAGATGGTTGAAAGAGACAATAGAATCCTTCATCCCGGATCCTTTGATTAACTTAATAACAGTCTCTAAACTGGATGGTAGACAGATTGGAGACCTTAAGCCTGAATTATATGACAAGGTAATGTTATTACTTACTAGCAAGTGGTATTTCTGTATGCTGCTTCTTTTTCTTCCTATGCTGCTTTTTTAAATTCTGTTTTTTGTCTGGCCCCCACAAAAACATCTGACCTATCAAGGGGAACCAAGGTCATGTACAGGATTTGCAGAGCCTCGGGAATCACTTTATGAAGCCTGTTGGGCATTTATTCATGTGTTAGATGATGTTACCCATTTTAGCCTTGGTAGGGGGGGAATAAGTGAGAGCTATTCGGGTAGAGGGTACTTTCGGAGCAGTAATTTCTTCTCTCCCCACCCCAGATAACTCCATAAAAACATCTCAAAATAGTAATTAGATAATTAATGCTCCTAAAATGGAAAATAAAAAGGGTGTTCTAAGTGTCTGCAAAAGTAAGTTGAGTAGATTTTTGGCACGCAGTGTTCAGAAAGTGAATATCTTTATTGTGAATTTTCTTATTTGCTCTTATTTATTGTATAGGTACTGATTGATGCTCCTTGTTCAAATGACAGAAGTTGGCTATTCTCTTCTGATGTTCAGCAAGCTGTGCTTAGGCTAATACAAAGGAAGGAGTTCCCGTGTCTACAAGTCCAGCTGCTAAGGTGAGAAGTGCAGAGGAGAGCTATTAAAGGAGCTTTTTGTAATTAATAAAAGTGACATGGCGGCAAGATTTGTCCTATTTAATAACCAAAACCAGGTTTCATCATGTGAAAAGAATATGAAGAATATCTTGATGCAATGCTCTTTAGAATAAACAATTGATCTAGGTTAATGTGAATGTGGAAATTTGTATGGGGTAATATAAGCAGTGAGGCGTAGGTCCTCTACCGTGCTGCTCTACAGTCTGTTATTCACATATATGTCCATTTTCAGATGACTCAGAACAGTCTGGTACTATAACAAAATATTTTTAGTGGACACAGCTAAAATGGTTTCAGATGTATTCCTCAGCTGAAGCAAAAGCACACATGTAATTTTTAATAATGGTTTGGTTTTTTTTTTTAACTATCTGTGAAAGTAGTCTATAGACCTGCCAAACTGGGCATTCTTCTCCAGACTCCTTTTGTTGTTGTTCTTTCACAGAATTAGCCTTTACGGTTCTTTATTACAGTCTTTTTGATACTCTAAGTCAGGACTTGTTACCAACCATCACTTAGGTCATTAGTTAATGCTGCCTCAGAATTTGCTTTCTGGGCTCTTTATATCAAGAGATTGAGTCCACTATTGTACACTCTTACATGCTACTTGAATTTAATACCCATCTGACTATTTGTAGCACAGAAGGATTACTGATCATAATTAATAGGGTAAAAAAGTAAAAAAAAATGTGGGATTTGGTGGGGGAGAGAGGATTGTTTGTTTATTTTTCAATAACATCCACCCAATAATCCAAATCAGGGTTACACTTGTTAATGATACCAGCCACAGACCAGCGTTTGTGAAGCATTTCAAACTCTACAGTTTTTCTCGTTGGGCAAAAAACCCCAATGACTTCCTAATAATACCGTCTAGGCTTGAGTGGGGTTTTTTTGCAAAGTAACAGTCATGCCTGAAGTCCATCTTTCAAAGCAAATTGAGGGAAAAATAACATATTATAAAAAACAAAAAGTTTTTATGGAAAGTTCCCATTGCAGCAGTTTAAGATAGTTTTGCATGACTTCCAGTTGAAAAAGGCCTGGCAGAAGCCTATGATTTATAACAGAAATATGAGTATCTTATTGCAGTAATGCATCATGTCACCCATTTCCTTTGAAGAAATCAATCACATTTAAAACACTGACCTGTTTCAGTTTTCCCTTTTCAATATTTGACATACAAAATCCAATTTGTGAACCCCTACCAAAAGAAAGCATATATCATGCAGAGAAAATTTGAGTATTTGCATAAATCACTCCAGATTGTAATCCTGAAGTGGAGAACTCATGACAGTAGGAACCTTTTTTTTTTTTTTAAAAAAAAAGGAGACACTCCTGTCAGTCCAAATCAGATTAATTGAATTATTCCTAAATCAAGATGAGAACTTTACTTCTGTTGAAAGTGTACTTTACGATAGCAACAGCAATAAGAATTGGATTTGTAAGGACAAAATACTTTTGATATGTAAGTTAAAGTAAAAGAATGGTAATTTCTATTTCATTTCTTAACATAGGTCTGAGCAATTCTGTAGATTGACCAATCTATTGTTTAGTGCATTGGATTTTTATTTTTTTTTTGTCTTTTAAAAGATTTTTGAGCATATGAAATACATGGTTAGGTTCAAGAGTTAGAAATTACAAGCATTACTGGGTAAAATATTTGACATATACTTAGTAAATGGTATAGCTGTTCACTGTATTTTTATTGTTCCTTTTATCTGATCACTTTAGAATGAATTTCCACTACTAAAGACATCTCAGATCCCATGTGAAAGGGAAAAAGGAAATGATTAAATGAGTCGGGGAAAGGCTAAATGATTCATGCAAGTGCATTAAAAGTTTGGCAAAACTAAAATTGTGAAATGCTACCCTATTCAAGCCTGTGTTTTATGGCTAGAGTGCATAATTATAAATAAAAAAAATGAGTTTGAATCCCATCTCTGATACTTCCAGTAATATTCAGAAAGGCTGAACCTACATTAATGTAGCTGTGCTGCATTTTACGTGAGCCAGCTCATGCAGAGCTACTTCTGGCTTGTCCACATTACCTGGTGCTTTATGTTCCTGGGAGATTCTCACCTTGGTTCCTGTATCTGTAAAACAAAAATAAGTATAAAGCTGGATATCAACAATTTTGTTGAGCGTAGTGTAAGAAGTATTGTGTGATTTGAAGATGAAGCTTAAAGTATAAGGGCCAAGCATTATTTCAGTTTAGCAGTAATGTTAAGTATAAGGATAACACACAAATGAGAAGAATGAAATGGAAAGGAGAGTTCTAGCTTCATTTCTGTCAAGTGACACTCAGCCCAAAATTTGGGATTCCCTCTTTCTTAATCAAGGAAACGCTTCACTTGTTCATCTTGTAAACTGGTTTTTCTGGGTTTGGTCATCTTGTGCTTTTTTGTTGTTGTTTGTTTGGGTTTTATGTGTTTTTGGTGGTTTTTTGGTTGGGGTTCTTTGAGGGGGGTTGGAGGTTTTTTTAGCAGATCAACATGGGGGAGAAGCTGGGGACATCAGAGAGGAAGTGAAGGAAGGGAAAGTATTTTTTGCAATACAGTGTAATTTATTAAGTACATAGAGGCTTCAAAGAATAAAGCTCTGAAAGAAGTGTTGAAACTGATGCAATGATCTTCCTGCTCCAGTCTGAATAAAATCTGAAATGTAAATAAGTGGCCTAAATGCTGAACAGCAAGTTTTAAAAGCAGTAAGGGCATCACTGATTTGAAAGAAATTGAGATTGTAATGATTGTTAATACCAAAAACCAAAGCATCCCTGCTGAGTGCTATAATCCAAGAACACACTGCAAATCTTGTTATTATTTGGAGTGTTCATGCAGAAAACAAATTGCAAAGTAAGGAAGGAATGTTCATTTCCTGATACTGAATGCTAGCACAAAATGCAGTGATTCCCGTAAATGAATTTACCAATGTTATCAGTTCTCAGATAGAAATTAAATTTTGAGTTAAGCTCGAGTGCATAATAATTTAGTGGTGAAACAGTTACGGATGTTGTAATTATTCCTAGACCAGTTACTGCAGCAGAAAGGAAGCGTGTTAGGGTGCAGCTGAAAATAAATCCAACAGGAAACAATTTAGAAAATGCAGTGAAGGCATTCAGACTAGTGTAACTCTTCTATACACTACATCTCTCAGTAATTAAACAGCTCTAATTGGTGTTTAATAGAGTTCTGGTCCACAGGAGCTCAGACCAACTTCAAAAGATACATATTGGCTGACTTTTTCACCTCTTTTTCTCCCTAGCAGTTAGCTACTGGGGAGGTTGTTTTGAATGCCTAAGACATGCACACACAAAGCTAAGAGATTTAGGGGAGTTCAGGGTGCATGACAAATTTGAAGGACTTTGAATACTCTGTGCTTTGGATTACTGGTGACAAAATAAGCCATACAAAATGCTCATTTTCCTAGTTGATCTCTTTCGAGTTGTATGTATTCTCATTTTTCAAAACTCAGGATGAAGTATTAAACTTGGATGGACAAATACAGAAAACTTTATTCTTCCTAGTTAATGGAATGTTTCAATCCCTCTTTTGCTTATAAGTATTTTTTAAGGAACTATGTCTGTTCTGTATAACATACATATCTCCTCTTACAAACCCTGTGCAAGTGGAGTGCAATACCAAGATAAAATGAATGTTTCCCTCTGTACAAAGAACTTTTTTCCTTTGAATATCAATCATAACATGGTATTTGATATAGCTGATCTTTTTCAAGAAAAGGTTACTGCAAGTTTTGGGGGGTTTGGGTTTTTTTTTTCTTACTGAATCGTTTGGGAGGTAGGAGAGTTGTGGACATGCCTTTACTTGAAAGATAAATAAAAAAACCTCAACCCAAATATTCTGAACCTGTTTTTCTAAATTAAAGGCTACTTGAACCATTAGTTAATGTCATATGTAAGTAACCAGGTGTTGTACAAGCGGCTTCATAAAGCTTTTGATCTGTTTGTCTTGCTGCTTTAGTCCCGGGCTTCACCAAAGCAGAGACTGCTGATCACGCAGCCCCTTGGTACGGTGGTTTACCAATCCGCACACGTGGGAAGTGAAATGAGATTGACGTTTTCCCTTAAGTCATCAGGTAGAGTTGGCAACCTAAGTCTCCAAAGGCTAATCTACGTGCCACAGGACACGCTTTATTTTCTCTAGTCCAGACCTTTGCAAATATATCTTTCTTAGAATAAATGTTAGAACTTTTGATGAAAGCATAGGACATAAATATAACAATTCTTAAGTTACAAGCTGCTCTGTTTTCTCTGGTATGTGAGAATTAGTGGCATGATTTCACAGAATACGTATATTCATAGATTTATTTGTTGAAGAAGAGTCTTTTTCACATAGTAAGTAGTAGATACTAGGATTTACTGGATTTGCTGGACTCCTGTGCAGGAGCTCCCTGGGTGATGTTCAGAGACATTTCGGAGTGACTTGAGGAAATTCTGAACTGCAGTACTGCAGGGGAGAGAGAGGTGAGCTGAGGAAGTGAAGTGGATGCCATTTTTTGTGGAGAAGGGAAAGAAGGCATATAGGAAAGTCAGGAAAACTGCACTGAGGGTTGCTTCTCCGCAGTGTTTTTCATCTCTTTCCCTGGAATTTTTCCTCTTGCTCCTCTGTAGCTGACCATTTTATCCACTCGTTGTCCATAATCATCTAGTCAATTAGCTCCACTGGGAATTTGTTAGAATTGCAACTCTTGAACCAACAAATCTGTGGGTTGTGTGGATGATTCCTTCTTTAACCGTTTTCATCTCAGAAGAGCTGAATAGGTTATGTGGAGCCCCAGGCTCCAAACTGGGCATGTTGTTCAGGGTGCCTTGCTGTGCAAACCATGTTCCCTTTCTGTGCATCCTTGCCCCTTGGGATGAAAACAGATAGCTGCTGACTGGACAGGGAGCCTTCATTTTTTTAATTCTAATTTCTTACGCTTAAATTTGTCATGTTTGTGCTATGCCATTCCTCAAAAACACTGTTGGTTATATTGCTGGAGGTATGAGTCATTTTACTGAGCTTTTTAGTCTCGTGGTTGGTTTGAATTTCTTCTCAAAGAGTGAGTGCCGTGGCCATTGCTGTGGCTCCACGTTATCCTCCATCAGAGATGTTAGAATAAATAGCTTCTGTTTTGAAGTACTGCCTGGTTCCTTAAGCCTTTGGTGGTGCCCTGTGAGTAAATTACGGATCATGTCCCTTATGATGCATTGCAAAACAAATTTTATTGAATTAATAAATAACTGCATGAATAAACAAATAAGCTACCCAGCAGCCAGGCAGTTGTTTTGGGATCACAGATTTAAATTCAGACACAAATTTTGCTTTAATTCCCCCTTCAGTTCTTTATATGTATATGTGTGTTTCATAACCTGTAAGGAAAAACACTAAAGCTGTGTGACAAAGTCTGTAGTGAGCTTCAAAGGCCTTTCATTATCCCTTCCCTAGCTGAGAAGGTTCTGCTTGGGCTATACATGTGTTTCTTCTTGTAAATAATAAGTTTAAGTTGGGAAGAGGGATGGATGGACCTCTGTGACTGTATAAGGTAAGAAGGTAATTCTGGGATAACTAAAATGACAGAAGGATTGAAGGTTTGTCACAGCAGGAGAAGTGGATTACCTCTGGCTGCTGCAGGCTGGCCAGCTAGAAACAGCCTTGCTGTTGGTGATACTGAGCGTGCGGAAACCCAGCGTGCGAGTGTGCAAGGCAGCTGCAACGCTGGGAGTGGAAGCAAAATTCTTGGGCATTGCATTGGCACTTGTGGCTCTTAAATCTGAGAATGGGAAATAAACCAATTAATAATAAATAAACCAAATAAAACAATCTGTTACCATTACTCTGCAGTTCTGGTATTGCGAAGGGTATCTCATACCCTGTCTTAACAGGATGAGTATTTCAGAAGTCACCGTGCAGTAGAGGAGAAAGCTCAGTAATGTTAAACTGAAGGTTCAGTCCTTGCTTTAGAAGAATTTAAAATTGTTTGCTATAGAAATGTTATTTATCAGAATTTTCAGGACAAATTTTAGCTAGAGCAGAGCAGGCTAGGTATTCTGGGTTTGTGCTGTTTGGTTGTTGATTTGGCGTTTTGTTGTGGGGGGTTTTTTTTTGGTTGCTGTGTCTACTTTAATTTATAGTTCAATCTAATGCTGAAAAAAAGCAGTTCATGTTTCTTCTGTTGCTGCTATGTTGAGCTGCAGTGTCTCTCCACAGTAGCAGAGCTTACGTAGAGAGGAGCAGAGGGAGCACATGCTTGGGTATGGTATGGAGAGAATACTTGAACTGGTGTCTCTGTCTCTTGTGCGCCTCTGTCACCTCCTGTCATCAAGTATTAAAAAAATCAGTATTTTGACGCAGGAGGAATTTCCTTATCATTTTGACTAGGTATGCAGAAAAGGGAAAAAAAAAAAAAAAAAAGACCTTTAACATGCAGGCCATATTACCATGATTTGTCTGGGCTCTTGTAAGAGGAAGAAAGAAATGTGTGATATCTTTAGTCAATAAAAACAATAAGGTTGAGGATAAAAGCAAGTGCATCTTGAGATGCTTTGTTTCTTGAATAGCTCATAAAAGGGGTGGCAGTTTTTATTTTCATCGAGCATTATTTTGCACATGGAGCAGAAATACATCCCAGTTGCCAAAAGATGGCACTGTTGAAGTGTTATATTATTTTAAAATTGCCCTAAAGTATATATAATCTTTTTACTTTAATACTGAAAATGGTTGAATGATTAACATAATTAATGCTGACCCTTCCAATGGCATGCAACATAAACCCAACCACAGGAGGAGCAGGCTAGACATGCAGGTGCTACCTATAGTATGAAATATATATTTATTGTCTACCTATTTTTAAAAGGATGTTTGAGACACCAAGACTTTTAGAATGAACAAAATGTCAGCCTATCATGTTTAATTTTCTCTAAGTGTGAAAAATCCGCTTTTGGGGTTCTGTTTAACTACATTTTAGTTGCATGTAAGAGTTTTTGGGGTTTAGAGTTGTTGTGTGGCTCTAGAATAGTCTTTTTTCCCTGAGATATTAAATAATAATACTGCTCTGTTTTCCCTAATTTATTGTTAGCATCTTCTCCATTGTTAGATTTAAAGTAAATCTTGAGAAATAAACTAAATAAAACTACTTTAAAATAGTGTATTTCTTTAAAGAAGATTCTTATCCAGTAGTCCTGTAATACAAGGGGTTAGGATAGATTACTCTAATGCATCTTCTGTACTTCTGACTTCCATAATACAATACATGCCATTAAACCTGTATCCAAAGACACACTCTGCAAAAATATAAAGTATTGCTAATACTTTTTATTTTTTGGTAAAACCTCATTTAGAATGAGGAGGGGAGCAATCTGCATGTGTTAAATTGTTTTAGAGTACTTCCTGAATGGGATGGACATCAACCACCCTTTTGTTTGGATTACAGGTGTGTCTTACACTTACGTGCTGGAAAGATTTAAGTGTGGATTTGTTGGCTATAAAGTGATACTGTCAGTAGTTTAAAGCAGGTGTGGAGGAGCATCAGGCAAGTTTCTACAGAATGATGTGCCAGTGAATCTCACTCTGTCCTGCAGTTTTCCAGCTATTGCAATTTCAAGCTATTGATGATTTGAAAATATCATTAAAATTTTGGACTATTTGTTATCACTACAGTTTCCTAAATTGTGATATGCTGATATGTACTACAGTTGTGTTCAGAACCCCAGAAGAGTGCTGACTATTTTCTTTTTTTTTTTAAGTTTAGCATGTATGTTGTCTTCTAACAAACATGCAATAATACTTGCAGTTCTTTTGCATACTGTTTTATATCATCTTCTGGAAGAACTAACCTTTGAGATCTTGTGTACAGGCCTTTCATGGCAAATAGGGTATGCTAATGGATTGTCGTGCATTTCACCAATTTTAGTCTTTTCTGCTATGCCTTGACTATCTTATAGCTAGTGTTCCTGCCCATGGCAGGGGGATTGGAACTTGATGATCTTTAAGGTCCCTTCCAACCCAAACCATTCTATGATTTTATGGAGCTAAACCAATAACTGCATACTTCTGCAGTGATGTAGTATGATAACAGGCAACATAAAAGCTGTAGTTACACGTCAGCCGCCAACAGTGGTGCTGCTGCTTTAGGGTCTTGATTGCAAGTACTAAGGGGTTGTCATGTTACTAAACCCAAAATGGTTGTAGGGAAAGGTGAACAAGTCATGAGGCTCCAGGAAAAACTTCCTGTGCTTTTAATGTGTATTCTTATCTTTCTCCATATGAAGCTTGAAACTTTGCAGTATTAGTGCCTGTAACATGTAAAATTCATTATTGTAAATGTATATACCTGAATTTAAAATTATGAAATTAAGTATAACTAGATCTATATTTCAATTGAAAGTTTTAGTTGTTTAATAAACATGAAGGTCATCTGTACCACTGAGAGAAAAATAACTGCAGATTAATTACCATTAGTCAATGTATTCTATTTTTAAACAATGTATTATAATAAGATGAAGTTGAAAAAATATTTGAGGGTCTTCTGCCCTAGCATCCTTTTTAATCATTCTAGATTTGGAGCCTATTTTTGGAAGTTACAAAGTACCTTATAACAGGCACCAAATTCCTTCAGCTAAGAGTCGAGCTTTAAGTAAGGATTTGGGGGATAATCAAGATGCCTAATATAAGAGGACTCTTACATTCTTAGATGGTGGAGTTGTAGTAGCTGTGGTGGCTTCTGTCAGATATCTGTAAGTTAGGCTCCATCTCTGACCTATCACTTGCATAAGCTTGTTTCCTGCCATTGATTATAGAGGAAGACTAATTTCTTAAATTTATTTGAACAGATTCTCTTGTGAATGAATTCTCTGTCATGGTGATGACGAGGGGCCCAGACTCCCTGAATCTGCTTAGCCTGGCACAGTATCACCCTGTGACTTTGAGCCCAGCGCTTCTTCACTTTGAATTTTGCAGCTCAGTGCAGGTTTATCAAAAGCTAAGCACGGCTTAATCAGGGATGGCGGCCGGTTGACTTTGAACACAGCCACTGAAACAACTGTTGCTGAACTTGACAAGATGGATAGATACATTGATTAACCTTGCAGCATAAAGTAATCCTCCTTAGATATTTTAATTCATGACTTAGGTTCAGAATAAAGATAACTGCACTGAGCAGCCTGACCTTTTTGGGTCATGGGCCAGTGAAGATTCCCAAGCCAAAGGAGGCTTAGAGTTAGGGGATTTTTGATGTGAGATTTTCAGGATTTCGCTCAGAAGCCTGTGCTGCTCTTTCCTCTGAATCACTGCCCCAGTTACTCCATTATAGGAGCGTGGTGCCTTTGAAAGTGTTGTTTTGAATGGTTGTTACTTTATATATGGTAAGAAAAGGTCACTTAGCAAGTGTCCAGGCTTTTAACCCTGTAAGCTGTAGCTTATTTACTTTTTTGGTATTTACCCTTTTCCACCTTTACATGGTAAAAATACTTTCTCACTTGTTTAAATGTTCATGTAGCATCCATCTTTTAGGTAGGAAAGCAGTTGCTGTTATCTGCTTCTATGAGTAAAGTTATCAGGTATGCTAAAAGTACATCTTGATTGTCATGCAAAAACACTTTCACGTTTCCAAGCTGCCCTCTTATGGCTTGGCACTCCAGTAAGCATGGAAAGGTGTAGCTGGAGGGGGAAATTCTATGAAAATGAGTAAAGTAGGTGGTTTCTAATAGTACTGTGAAGATCACCTCACCTTTGGGTGCCCGTTTAGACTTCAGCCCTGTTCTCTTTGAGTTCTAACGTGAAAGCTAGAAAGCAAGCAACTGTTACACGAGGTGGGGGGGGAGGAATACTCTTATGTTTTCCAGAACTGGTGTGAGGCCAAGGAGACAGCGGATCAGTGTGCGATTCTCTTGCTGGCTTGTTCATGAGAAGGGAAGGTTGTACGTTCCTGCTCCGCTTTACCATAGTTACCTTCCATACATCTGGGTGCGCTGTGGTTGCTCAAACAGGCCAGAGAGCAGCAGCATAAGCCCTGCCCTTTTAAATGCACAGCTGCAGCCACAGCAGGACGGCTGGAAACAAGGAAGGTAGCTGGAGAGGTAGTGGAGCAGCTTAGGGCCTCGGGTCCGGTACTGGTGTTTTTGTAGAGTATATCTGCGTTGGGATGCAGAGGGGTAGAAGGATGAATATCTGGAGCTGGGCAATTCAAATGCATGCTGGTAACAGCAACGTTTTAGAAAATAAGATCTGGAAGGGACATTAGGATGACACCTGCTCTGTTTTACTGTCTCAAGGTGGCGTTGTAAATGTTGCCCCGTATCAACCTGTCTCTAAAACATTCTTAAATATTTTTGCAGACTCTCAAAAGCTACTTGGAGGTCTGAGATAAGCTTGCAGTTTTGTGATAGCTTTAGCTAATTTTGGAAGTATCCTAGAATGAGTCCATTAGGCCCTGTTAAATTAAAAGTATTCAGACTACCTAAGTACTCTGTAACCTGTTCTTTACCTATAACAGGCTGAACTTGAACTGCTCACTCACTTAGGCTAAATGTGCTAGCCATCTGCTCGCTCTCCAGCTTTTTACTGAAGACCGATACAACAAAGACATTAAACACTGATTTTTCTTTGAGCATCATCAGTTGAGAGAGCTCTGTTCTTTCACGCTAACTAAAATTGGAGTAGTATAGACTCCAGTAAAATATGTACTTGGCTTCTCATTAACATAACCGAGACTCATAGAAGAGATGAGCAAGGTAATGTGTACACTCCCCAGAGAAAGAGAGTGGGTATAATTTGCAGGAATTTTCACCTGGGAAGGTGAACAGAGTTGTATTATCTATGTCTGAAACTGTCATTTGTCCTCGTGTTTCCTTATTATTTCGGAGAGGACTTTCGGAGTAGCTTTGATCTGTGATCTGCTTTGATCCTTCTTGTGATGAGGCTTTTCTTTATTGATTCTTTTCCTGAAAAGACCCAGTCTGTTAAAAAGGACTTGTCTTTTTCCCCTTGTATTTTCTTCTTTCCTTTCTCAACTGTTTTTGTTCAGGTATCGCCCTTAGCAAGTCCTCAGCTTCTGTGTTTCAATGGAATTGTCTTTGTTTATCTGGGCTTGGAATCAGGCTCACAGCATGTGGGGGCTGCTCATCTCGTCTGGTTTGAGGATATAGGGGTTTTCTTGGGGTTTTTTTGGTCATCTTTGTATTTTTACCTGTAGATTTTTTTGGAGGTGTCAATGCAGTATTGTCAGTAATATCTACCAATCTAAGATTATTCAGTGTCTTTCCATACAGCGTGACTGCACGAGTCATTATGCTCCACAACTCCATGCTTCCGGTGTCTGACCTGCCCTTGTGTACCTGCTAAATTCCCAGTGACATGCTTGGAGCCCCCTGAGCGCCTGCCTGGGTGTCTCTCTGATATTCACAAGCTGAGTAACAGCATTCATCCGTTCAGATTCTCTTGTTTTTAAAAAAAATAAGTTTTGTTTAGGGAACAATTGTATTTTAATCTGGTATTTGCTTCAGCCCAGTCCTGTCCGTTTTCCAGAAGCAGTGAGGTGATCTGTTTGAATACTAGCTTACAACTCAGTCTTTGAGCCATTATGTCCTTGAAGGCTCCAAAGTGTGTGATTAAAAGGGATTACCTTAAGAAAGCATTTTAATAGCAAATGAGCTTTTAGTATAGCTTCCTCTTTCAGTAATGTGGTGGCACCAGGTTTGAAGAATGCTCTTCTGTGGTGTGAGATTTGGGGGTTTTCTCCTTACTCTTTTAATTTGCAATAGGTGAATATAGATTGCATATCTCATTTCTATACTCTCATAGGTTATATTTTATCTGTCTGAAAAAGGACTTTGCAGATCTGCTTTAATGGAAAGCAAACGGTCTGTTTAAACTCAGTTTCAGTGGGGAAGTGAAAAAAACCTCTGTTCTGTCCATCCACCAGAAGTCATGAAGCTTTCAGGATACTTGAAATCTTAAACCACTGTTTTGCCTTTGTTTAGTCAAAATTTGTCAACAGGTTAATAGGTGAAGGACACATAAACACACCATATGATCCGATAAGTCGTATTTCCTTAGGAAATATGATTGAAAAGTAGCGGCTCAGTGAAACCCCGGAGTCCTCTTACCCGCTAAATAACTTGCAGAATTTGTAGAAATGTTTGTAAAATTACAGCCCAGTGATTAGTTGAGGCTATTACTGCAACTGTACATTCTGATATTTGTTCACGCAAGCAGCTAGGTAAGTATCTGGCTATCACTTTTGATGTGGTGTAACCCATTTTGTATGCATGGTTGCAGCATTTTCATAGTTATGCTTCACATATATATGTTTGAAGTATGTTCTGCAACTCTGGATGCTGCTTTCTACTTGCCACTGTTGTATAAAAAATACCTTCACTTAACTGAGAATGCATTAATAAATGAGAAAGTAAAAACATGTTGCAGGTAGTTTCCTGAACTGTCAATTATATACTGTTATGACATTTTCATGATATTATTTTTCTTGTATGTATGTATACCTATTTATGACTCTAGTTTTATAAGTCTTCACGTTTCCCCACCCCCAGTATGTCCCTTATGTTGAATTTTTTTTTTTTTTTTGTTATTTGCAGGTCTGGTATTAAAGCATTGCGTCCTGGTGGGTCGTTGGTCTATTCTACATGCACTCTCTCAAAGGCAGAAAACAGCGATGTAATAAATCTCATTCTAAACTCCTGCAGTAACGTTATGCCTGTAGACATAAGTGAAATGGCCAAAGCTGTTTCTCAGGAATTCACTTTTCTCAGTGGTACGCAACACCATGAACTTCTGGTTCTCCCAGAGAAAGGGAGGGCATGGGGTCCAATGTATGTAGCTAAATTAAAGAAAATGTAGTCCATGCCAGTTAGGTTTTTTTTATAAGGGATATGTGATAAATTAAATATTAATTTCTCATATAGTATGTGGACGTGAACATGTCCAAGGCAACTGAATTTAGAGCATTGCAGTTTTGTATCAGCTGCTGCCTAATAAAGAGGAAGCCAGACACCTAACTTCGTTCCGCTTAAAATACAGAATGTGTCTTCTGATGTGGACTTGTGGGCCTCCGCGAAGTCCTTGTGAAGTCAAGGGAGCTTCGTATTATTTTCAAGGTGATGATCTTAACTGGATTTGTATCCTAGTATGGTGGCATTTTGCACTGTTTGGGGTTTTTTGTTTGTTTGGGTTTTTTAATTACTAATTTGGTTTTAAATCAGTATATTTTAAAATAAATGGTTTCAGTGGTCTGAAGTCATGGAAGTCCTGCATTCTCTCTCTAACGCGTCTAGAAATCTGTTTTCCTGTAAGAACTGATTTGTATGCAGAGTCTGTCATCTTAAGTGCTGACTATTCCAAGCACTGGCGAAACAGGTTTCATATTTGTGAAGTTGTTTACTGGTTAAGAACTGTCTTTTGCTTACAGTCGCAAAGGTCAGCAGCTACATCAACATCAGCTTTTTCTTTTTTCATATTTTTGAGCTTATAAAAATATAAATCGAAAGAGTAAATTACATTGAAATGTCCTTAAAACAGCAGATTTAGATGTGTTTAGCTTTGGTACTCCGTGGCATAATGCAGTATATCCAGCAGGCTCTAGAGCACATATTTTGAACAGAAGCAGAATGATTAATAACTGCAATAATGGCACAGTGTTCAGAGAGTTTTGTTCCATAATTACAGTCATGACGAGCAAAACAGACAATCTGGAGAAGTGGCTTATCCACCGAGCTAAGAAATGTTACGTGAATTTGTGATGTCCTGTTTGTGGTGTGTAAGGAAAGAGAGTCCCAGTGAGAAACATGTACCGATGTTGGGTTTGGGTTCCCTCAATTCTGCTACACAATGCTATGGGTGAACGTATAGACATACGTGCACGTGTTCATGCGTATGCACATGCAAACTGTGTCTCCCTATGTAGTGCCTGTGGGTTAGGGGTAAAAACTGCTGATCCAGCAGTGCTTGAATTGTGCTTATGAGTGGATCATGTAACAGTGTATGTATTCAGTCGAATGCTTGTCCTGAACATGTCCCTTTCATCCCTCTCTGAGCAAAGAGGAGTCTTTCCCTGATTGAGGCTTATAATAATTGTTATTAACGAATGGTGTTTTAAAGAACAGAGGGGTTTTTTTTTCTGGTAGATGAGTTGTTCATGTGGACATGTGCGTGTGTGAGACTGTGCATTTATGTACATATTTCATATGTTGTGCATGTGCATCTCTGTGTATATATGTAATTTTAAGTTTTTTGCAATCACAAACATGGCTTCTTAATGCAGATTTGATTTTTTTTTCCCTGAATACAAAAGAATATCAACTTTTAAATACTGGAAAAACTACCAAATTGGTGATTCTGCACCTTGTTAACAAAGGCAGGAATAAAGTTGATTGCCTGAGGCCTTTTGTAAGGAGCTCCATGTAACCACGCTGGAAATTCAGTAGTTTTACATGAGATTCTTCAGCGATTCTGTTGCTGTGAGCTCAGAAATACTTGTTACAACTGTGACTGAACTGGTTTTTGTCTCTGAAAAATTCAGTTGACTTTTCACTACCTTTATTCTCTGCTCACCTTGTTCTCTGATGAGCCCTGACTCCGCTTTCATACCAGTTCTCCGTCAGTACACCCCCAGTCATGAGGCACTCAACGTTTGTCCTCGCTCCGAGTGCTGTGGCTGCTGGCAAGGTCCTGTCTGTAGTATCCAGAGCAGTGAGAGGACAGTGTTCCGAACCACAGCACCTGAGCTGAAGAAAATCCTGGTTGCCTAAAAGCAGATGCTGATCGTGAGCAGTAGCTTTGGTTCTTCAGGCTTCTGTGACTATGAGGAGGATGAGCTAGGCAGTGTGACCTCGGAACAGTGTCTCGCTGCTACGCCTGTTGCTGAAGGAAATAAATGCGTAAGGTTCTTCTGCCCCTTTGGTGCATGAGCCTCCACAGTTATCCTTTCGCCTGCTTTTGTGATGAAAAATGTTTGAGGTGCCCCTGTAGTATTAAATTGTCAGCAGTGTCTCTGAAAACTTAAGAGGATATAAAGCATATGCAACTTGAGGCACAGAAGTTACTAATGTATGCAGATGATACTGTGTTCCTATGAAAAGACCTAACAGCATCTGTCCTAGAAACATTAAATGTAATATCCAGATTTGGAGTCATCTCAGGCTACTGGATGAAATAACAATACCCTTGTCAAAATGCTTTCCATCAGTTTTATTTGCCCTGTGGAAATTGAAATGGAAAGCCAAGAATGTAATTTACTCAGGGATGGAATTAAAATCTGTGGTTAAACTGAATGGTGGGGGAGAACGTGGGCTAGGTAATCACAGAAAGAACAAAGGGATCCTTGAAAACTGAACTTCGCTCAATCTCAGCATATGGGCAAGTCCCCGCGAACTGCATTGCATTAGACCCAAATTATGCAGCAGAACCTCCTGATGTATGTAAAAGCTGCACTGAGTTCTGCATAACCCTTTGCTAATCTCCTGGAGTTTCTTTGCAACTAGTCCAAAAATGCACCAAAAAGGGAGGAAAAACCGAGGCTAATTAATAAGTGATATGTATTTTGCTTTGTAGCAGATGAATGCTAGTCCAGAGTGCTGCGGAGCTTTTTTTTTTGTGTTCTGTTCTAATCAGTTGTGGCTGGTGACAGGGATTTGGTGAGTACGTGTGGAGGGAGAGGCGGTGAGAAGGGAAAAGCAGAAAGGATGTGAGACACACCTGTAGAGGTAAGGGGCAGGGATGCACGTGTGGGGAAGCAGCTTCCACTCAGGGGTACTTTTTGAAAAGGCTTCATGTCCATTCAGGTATCCCTCAGATACTTCCAGTGTCCTAAGATGACTTGTGCTCACCTTCAGGACAAGGCTTCAATATTTTCCCTTTTTACACCTTTTTCCCAGGGAGTTGCAATTTAATTCCTCTGCTATGTCTGGCTCCTTCTTTCCCGAGCAGCACTGGTAGAAATGGGGTAGTAAACAAATCAGCCTCTCTAACTTAGAGGAAATTGCAGCCCCAGGAAAAAGACAGGTGAGCAAGATGAGGGCAAGAAAATGACCATTTTTTTTGTATTGTGGAGTAGCTAGAGAAATCTGGATGATCTCTAATGAAGGCAATTAAGAGTGTACTCGTGCAACTATCACAATCATACCGTGCATAGGACACCTTGGTGCCAATATACCCCAAAGGCAGCAGAGAGAACTGGAGTTCAAATACTATCGTGCTTTTCTGCCATTCCCTTTTCAAACATACAAAAAGTAATTTCCCTGTGAGTTTCAGGGGGGGTGGCACAATAAGAAATGAAGGCCTCATATAAAGGCAACTTCAATGTTTGCCAAATTTTATCCTTTATTCAGTGACATCTGACACAATTCAATTACGGCTTGTCAAAAGCATTCTCCACTGTGGAATAGAGTGGAAAAAGAGATTACACACAAATGGCTGTGGACTGTTTCACTCAACTAACGAACTCTTGGCTTTCTTACTAAGGTGGGCAAAGAGAAGGTGACGCACACTGAAGGAGGGGTAAAATGAAAAGATCAAGACTACACCAGTGGAAGAAAAATGTGAAATACTGGAGGAGAGATGCCATGGCTTTTAGCATGGGAGAGCAGCAATGCTGCACCCTGTACAGGATAAGGTCCGTGAGTGCCTGGGCAGTGGGGAGAGGAGAGTTTCTTTGTGGGGAGAGCCACAGTTACCTGTGCTGGGGCAGGAGGATCCCCTTAGTTTGTTTGGCTGTCTTAGGAGAAAAATGTCTTTTGAGGACAGCAGTCATGAAAACTGCAGGGGACTTGCTTTAAATTTGCAGAATATTTAAATTAGCTATAAACATTGAAGTAGAGCATGGCTACCTGTTTCCTGCAAAATGAATGGCTGTATCGGTTCAGTGTTTCTATCAGAAAAATTGATTTCGTGGGAGTAGATTTTGACAATCTGATCTGTTCTGTCATAGAATATGGCCTGCTGGTAAGCCGATTTGACTTTATGCAATATTGGCTATAAATGAGACTCTTTCTTTTAGGGGAAACTTGAACAGCACATATTGGTGTAGTCTCTTAACTTCCAGGTAAAAAACTCAGGTAAAAGTGAAACTTCCAAGTTCTCAGTTATCAGTTTGTCAAACTTAGATCAGAGAGCACAGGGCATACGCAGTCACTAGTCTTAGCTTTTAGATGGTGCTGCTGTGTCCCCACCACATGATTTTTGACTAAAGATAGGTTTTTATAAGACAGATCATAGAAATCATGAAACGTTCGTCAGAAAATGCTTTCATTGGCGGATCTGCCTGGCTGCCTCCTAACATTTGAGGACAAGGTCTAATGGCCTTGGAAGGTTTTATTTTCTTAGTAGTGGTACGTAGTTTTCAACAAGGGCAAGCATCATAGAGCTCCCATGGCTCCATTTAAAAAATGTGTTTCAGGTGGTACCGAAATAAAATGCCCTGATCAGAAAGTCACAACAACTCTTGAGAGGAAGGAATGGAACATAAACCTGGGTTTCGTGCCAGTCTTTGTATTTCACTGAAGAATTTCCACTGCTTACAGCTGTGTTTAAAGTTTCCTTGCTGTTTCACGTTGAGATGGTCCTATGGATGTGGCAGTACCGTGGTCACTTACCAATGTGTCATGGTGTGTTAACTCTTCATGGTCACAGAGGAAAAGGAAACGGGTTTGCTACCCTAAAACTGCAGGTGATAATCAATTCTCAATAAGAATTGCTCCAAAAATTGTTGCAGAACTAGGTCTTTTATTAAAGAATATAGAAGCACTAGAAGGCAGCGCAGCTACCCAAACTGGAATGGGGCTAGCGCTTCAGTTGATTAGTGACATTCTTGCCGTGTTCTTTCCAAAATGATGCTTCCCTGATGTATGGCTTTCATCTTTAATGACCATAAACATTTGGCCTGATCTGACAAGGCTAATCAAATCAGGCAGTCAAAATAGGCAAGAGGCTCGTTTACATGCAGTGTCAGAGTAGGTCTCACTGGTCCAAAAGAGACTTGGGTTAACCGTTGCTGCGTCTGGGTCACCCGTGCTCTTCTGGCGTAATACTTGTAAGGCAGCACCTGTGTGTGGAGATGGACCTTGACAACTCCTCCTGGTTCTCCCTTTGTCTCCAGTAACTTCCTTTGCTGCGAGGGACATGACTTGCTTCCGTGGGGCTCTGTGAACGAATGGCTTTCAAATCCTCTTTGGATGTACTTCGGTATGGCACAGGTTAACAAGGCAAAACTTTGGTCCCTCAATAGGTGTTCTTGTAGCATCTTAACCTGCTCAAGGTGCCTTGATTTGAAGGCACATAACACCATAGTGCACGTTTTCCCTTTTTTTAATGTACTCAGTGCTTATTAAACATCCTACCCTAAGAGAGGAAGGAGGCTGGTGCTCTCTGCCCTAACTGAAACGGGGTAAAGCCCAGAAGTGTGATAAGGCAGCAGGGAGTGGATGGGCAACGAGCAACATGAAAGTAAACAGAATGATAGCTTCACTTTTTTAATAATTTCAGCCTTACTGAGAACTGTAAGACAAGCATGTGTGTGTATTACTGAGAGTTAAATGGTGGTTTCTAGACTGAACATTTCATTAAAAATAACTGTGACCCCAAACTCCTTATTCTGTCTGGGTGACAAAATAAGGACTGCCTGTATCGAGGGGTTTGGCGTTGTGTGGGCCTTATGGAAAAGGGTGTCCCATGTCACCAGTTCTAGTTCCCTGCTTTGGTAAGTCTTCAGTGTGCCTGCCGTAAACTACTAAAATTTTATCTCAAAGATTTCAGGTTTCTTGTCTTCTCCACTGGAACACAGTTCTGGAATGACATTACTCAAAATTGAGAGAACTAAATGATCAGTTCACCTTCCTGCCTGCTTGTGGTGTTCACCATCACACCAGTAACAAATGGGCAGCTACTGCTGCCTGCATTTGGATGTGGTGGGCTATGAAAAGCAGGGAAATATGTAACTGCTAGAGTTCTTAGAAAGTATTTTTCTAATTGTCCCAAAGTGAAATAAGATAAGGGGAGATTCAGAGCGATATATCATGTTTTTTTTGCTTTGTTGATTTATTTTCTAGGAAAAATCTAGCTTGACTGAGTGCGTGATTAAGTAGCTGATGGAATAATTCTTTACAGGGAGGAGAAGATGCCAGAACACTTGAGTGGTGTAAAACTAGACTGCATAGAGGATTAGAAAAGGTACAGGGAGGAATAATTTTGTGTTGGCAGGAAGTAGACTTAATAGTACTTTTTTATCTGTAATTTTTATGATTCTATGGCTAACCAGGGAAATGTTTAATGTTCCTGATACAGCAACTGAAGGTAGAAGGAGGAAGATTGACATACCCAGCACTGTTATAATTCATTTCATTACTTCACACAGGGCTTTTATATTGTCACGCCCATAAAGCGCCAGTGTGTGCGCTTATAGCCAATTCATCTTTATATACTGCTGCTGATCCCATTGAAGTGAATGGCAAAACTCCCATCAATTTTAATGGCAGTGGGATATGGCCCATTTTGTAGATATACAATGTATATTTCCTGCACACACTACTTTTGTGTATAACGTGTCTCAGCTGAGGTTTGGAGAATGTTTTATAAAGCGGCTAAGTCACAACCATTGATGTCATCAGTCTCTAGCTAATGAGATAACGTGATCTGTCTTCAGAACAAGATTTAAAGGTTGACGCTTACCTATTTTAGGTGCAGTATGCATGTAGAAGGTCTCCATGTGTAAAGTACTGTCTTTGGAAATTTTGCCCAAATAAATTGCAAGAGGTAACTATGTTAGAAATAGATGTTACACTTGCAAGGTTAACATTATGCTTCAGCATTTGAAAAATAGGAAGCATCAAAGAAAATTGAAGGCAGCATGGATCAGTGGGTTAGTACGTTACACAGCAGTCTGCAGCACCAGAGGCTAAGAAAGGTCCCTTTTGGAAAGCATCTGTTTGGTAGCGACTCACTCAATTAGCAAAGCACAAACAAACGAAAAAAATTAATTATTGATTCTTTGGATGTTTTAGCTAGTGTTCTTATTGGGAAACATTTTAAACAGTGGTAAGGTGTCTGTTCCCTCCAGAACCCATCATCCTTGACCCTATTTAAAGAAAACGTACAATGCATGAGCCATGTTTTAGTAGCTGTAAACCCTGCTGCTTATGCATTGAAAGATCTGGATTCCTAGCAGCATTCAGCATGTGCGTACTGGAAATGGAATTGCTTGACAGACTGATGTCTTCACTTGAGAAGTTTCCTTTCTTCACAATAATGTATGCTGGAGAGCAGTCACATTCCCAGCTTAATGAGAGAACAGGGTTTGTAGAGGACTCAGACAGGAAGATTGCAGTTTAAAACTCTTGAAGTGTAGTTGTGAGTTATGTACCAGTAAAGACTAAATAATTCACCAGACTGTGCTGCAGGTGACAGATCACTGTGCCTTACTGCCTTGCTGTACAATACAGTCTTCCACTGAGTGCTTGCTGCAGTCACGGGTCCTGGAATTGGATTATGCAAAGACTTATGAACTCTTTCGTTGGCGGGATGTATACAAGAATATATCCAGCTTGTTGAAGTACACTTGCCTTTAGTGTTAGCGCCGTGACATTGAAGAGTATCTCTTTATGAACGTGTTGATTGAAGTAGCTGTGCTGTGTTGGGGTGATACAGTAACTGAACAGACACCACCGTTCTGAAAGACATTAGCATCATCTAAATGTACAAGCAGTCCACTTGCATCCAGTCCCTTGCAGCCACTCTTGGAAAACAGTAGTTACCTAAGACACATGTGAATTAACTGGTTCTGGTTGGCTGGTTTTCACCATCTTGGTATTTTCAGAGGTTTGTTTGGGTTTGTTTTGTTATTAATATGTAAGTGGTCTTTTGTTTTTTTTAATTACAGATACAAAGTTGACTTGAACTGTTAGACTGGGATTTATATTCCTATGTGGTTCTCAAGAGAACGCAGACCTTGAATTCAAGTGCTGAAAACAGTTTCATGTAGAGCTGTCTCTCGAGTGCTGAACTGTGCACCGTAACACCGTTCATTGGAAAGCACCTATAAACCCCTGCTCTGGCTTTGTGGAGAGAATGGCGTTGTGGCTGTAGCACTAGACTGAAGTTCAGGAGGTCAGAGTTCAGTTCCTAGTTTTTCTGTTGATTTCCTTTGGGCAATTTGCTTCTGATGTGATTTCTAGAAGCCCTTAGTGTAGCTCTAACTTGGCTATCAAAATCAAAAATGCCTATTCTCTGAAAACAGAGGTAAGACTTATTGAAGCACATTTGCTGTTTTGTCCTCAAAGTCTCCAGGTCTCATTTTTCCATCTGTCTACTGAGAACTGTGTGTTTTAGTCACAGAAATGATGTGAGGATAAATTCATGGACACATGCGAGCCATGCAGGTCTTAGAGCAACAAAAACCAAGCTTGACCCAGTAGCATTTGTTTACTTTGTAAAGGTCTGACTGACTCCACTGATTTCCAGAAGCTGACTAACCTGGGAGTTTATTTTTTAAATTCTGATACTACTTTTTAATGAGAGGATTCATTATTTTTGCTGAGAATGTACAATGCTTTAATAGCAGAGGGTGGGGATGAAGAAAGCTTTTTGCCACAAATTTTCTTCCTGTGTCCTCTTTTAAAAGACAGTCTTGCAACCCACAGCAGCTATCAGTAGCCTGCAAATTTTTTCTGCCCTCCCTAGCAGATGTCACGGTGGCAGTTGGCAGTATACTGTGAACTCTAGAGATGTCAAAGATTAAAATAAGTGAAAGTTGTTAAACAAGACATAAAATTGTCTGTCTTAGACAAAAACCATAAATGTCTGAGCTTCTGACAAAAGCCTGTCTCCCTTACATTTTCTTTTTGCAGAATACAAAATGCTCTAATTTCTAAACTCATCTTTGCTTTAGTCTGAGATATGCTGCTGCTTTTTTAAAAATTATTGATGCTTGACCCAAGAAACACAAAGGGCATGTTTTATTTTTCCTGAAGTTGCATCATACAAATTGGCTCCCGATGCAGAATAGAAAGTGGTATGGAAAAGCATTTACAGTTGTGGGGTTGCAGAGGCCAGGGGATGTCAAAAGGGGACATCATCAAAGATGACTCTCTGAAGGCCACTCCACTGCGTGAAGGAACACAACATTTTGTGGCTTTTGGAGTTGGTTTGCAGCAGAAGGGGGAAATGGCTTTTGGATTTGGTTTGCAGCAGAAGGGGGAAATAGTTACTAGTTCTGACGAGGGGATGTCTGAGGAGGAACAGGAGAAGACGTGTTGAGGTAAAGAGAAAGCTAAAATTATGAGACTTTGTGCTAGATTTAATTACTGTAGTCAAAGCAGCGCACAGGAGCAATGATTGGAATGAGTATTACACATACATGTAAATAGAAAAATATGCATAAGATGGATTTTGAGCCCCAAATTTCCCATGCTGGAACCAAAAGACTGTAGAGTGCACCAACTATTTGGAAGAATGCGTAAAAATAAAATAATAAGAGAATTATCGTAATGACTGGAATACCAATTTGTCAGTTATTTCCAGTGACAGAAAACTTTAATCACTGGCTTAAAGTGAGGAAAAAAGTGTCTCTGGAACAAAACAGAACTCTAAACTCCTGTGTTTGTCCCCTTTCTATGGTCTGATTTGCATAAATTTCTAGATATGGAGCTTCTCATACTATGCAAGCAGCAAAATCTTTATCATTAAAACCTGGGAAACTCCAAGTTCAGGAAGGTGAAATGCAATGCCCGCATTTCAACTGGAAGCTCATTTTCACAAGATGTTTCTGAGAATGAGGGCGTAATAAGCTGTGACTCAGAATAGACAGAATTATCGTTACTGGTGACCAATTTTGGATGAGCTGTTTTAACTTCATGCGTCGGACGGTCTCTTGGAGAGCTATATGGAAGAAGACACAGCATGGGGCAGAGTTGCTCTTTGCTGGCCCTACTGAATGGATCCATGCTTTCTGCTGAAGTGTTCGACAATGACTCAAGACAGAGATTCAAAATTGGACTAGCTTGGACTACGTAGGCTTTCTTTGATGCCAGAAAAAAATATCTGTGTTTCTGTGAAAACTGGTCCAAACAGTATTTAAAAAAAAAAAAAGTGTCCCACTATGCACACATGTACACACACATGGAGCCTTTTAGTCTAGACTTTTCTACCTGGAAGATACTTAAAGATAGCTGGAGTGTGATTAGGTTCATGGGATCACAGATGAGGAACTGAAACCTTTTGGATTATTGATTTATTTTATATGTTTTGAATAAGCAGAACATTTGGAAGGGAAAAAACCCCACACCTATGCTAGGGAGAAATGTCTTAAAAATTTAAAGCCTTCCAAAGTTTGCTTTGTGGAGATGTTTGTAGTTGTTTTTGTATTTTTTTTAAAGGAAAGGTGGCAAAATTGCTATTTCTGAAACAGGCTATAAAACAAGGAGAGTATAAAAAGCTTTCTAAGAAAGCACATCCTCTGTTGAATCCTACAGTAAAAGGAAAACAAGAACTCTCTCTTTCACTCTTTACACGATACCTTTAAGTCTGTCTGAAATGGAGTGAGGTTAACAGTGGCTAAGTGACCTATGTGTCAGTCACACTCACTTCCTTGGAGACTTAGGCTTTCAAAATCATTTCAGCACTTTGAAAATGTTAACTTAAAGCTCAAAATGGACTGAGTTTCATTTAGTTCTATAAGGCAGCTCTCCCTCCTGGTATCTTGGTTACTTCAGGCACACAACTGCTATTGCTGATGGTGAATGGGAAAGTGCGTTTGATCTGCCATAGGGGATTTTAATTAAAACATTGCGCAGGCTTGTTTTGGAAAAGAAAAGGTAAAGTTTTGTTGGAATACCTCCAACTGGTTTACTCTATTTAATTGATCATTGTTATGATGAATAAAGCAGGACCAGACGTGAATGGGTGTGAATTTTGCAGTAGCAACAGTGGCGCAAGCAGAACTTAGAAATGCCATCATACCAGCTCGTCTCTAACAGCCTGTACGTCCATGTTTAACTCAAATTATGTTGCAAAGAAGTTACTGTTAGGAAGAGAGGACAGCATGCAAATACTTGATTTTGGTGTAAAAAAAAAAGATAATTTCAGACTGCAAATTGTTGCTTGGGCTAAGTGTGTTTCAGAAAGTCCAGCTGATGTCTGCATTCAGCCTCCAAAATGTATTTGGACCCTGACAGCCCACTCCCCGAGAAGATGAAAGATTAGGCCTGCGTACAGCTGGGCCCATATAAGCGCACAAATAGGTTTCAGCTTCAAAAGAATGTAAAATCCCTAAGAAAAGCTCCATCCCTTTGGATAGCAATTTTCTCCTCGTGCTCCACTGCCGAGCAAAGTGCAGCCCAGCAGAACAATCACTCGCTCAGGCAGGGCATCTCCAGTGCTCTCCCTGGAGCAAGCGCCCAGGGAAGCTCAGCCGTCCTCAGTCACCTTGCTCCCTTTGCTGCTGCTTCTTACTGCTCTGCGGCACACTGCATTCATGCATACCCTCCATGTTTGTAAAGAGAACTGTTTCGTTTCTTTCTATCCAAAGTTTTAGGGGTAAATAAAACCTGTAAAAACTGTAGGAGAGGCAAAAGCAACTCTGGATGGAGGTGAGCAGGTTGGTTTGATTGGAGAGGGAAGAGAATGAGTGCTTAAAGTAGTTACATTAGCATCCAAAATAAATTCATTTGATCAGAAGCACTGGCGAGGATTACTTCTATGATTTTTGGGAAGCTGGAAAGCATATAAGTGGTGCTCTCATGCATTTTGTCTCCCAGCAGTTGTCATTTGCTGTCCTGGGGGAGCAAGGTATTGGACTAGCTATGTGTGTGGTCAATGACATAGAGCTGGTTTTAAGAGTTCTCACAGTGGGATGGCTCACTTTACAAGCTCCTCCCCTTAAAAAAGGCAGCATTTAAAGGAAATTAAATCATCCTTAAAAACTAGTCTTATTATTGAATTTATAGTAATATCGTGATCCCAGGCTGGTTTTGGTTTTCAAATTTCTATGGGTAGGTAGGAAATACGAAGATTTTCCTTCAAAATGGCAATGGTACTTCCAAATCAGCAAAATGCTTACCCAGTCTTTGTCGTTCTTTCTCTGGTGTACTTCCTTTTTGAAATCATTGTCTTAGAGCATTGATAAATCTGAAGAAGCCAGACCTAAGCACAGCCAGTTTGGCAGTGGCCTATCCTGGAGGAAGAAGTTAGCAAATGTAAAAAGTGATATTAGAACAGCGCTGTGTTAATGCCTTCTTACGTTGTACGCAGTATCTTTGTTCAGTGAGCCTAATGACATGGGAGTGAGATCTGATTCTTTCCCCTTTCCGTCTTTAACTCCTATTCTGTAATGGCAAGTTGATGATGACTTCTTTGAACATTTGCTCTTGTACTCAGATCAGGACGTGCAGGATGCTAACATTTTGTCTCTCAGAGGCTTCAGCTGGGAGTATTTTTCTGTTCTATAATATCTGTATATTATTCAGTTGAATAACTCATTTCCTCACCTCTCCCAAAAGGTATGATTATGCTTACACTAAAGTGCCGAGTCTATTTTGAATGCCAACCTAGTAGGTTTATCGGAGGATGGGAAAATGCTAACTAAGTGGTTGTTTTCTTTCAAGACTCCATGGCATCAGTTCATTGGCTTAATTTATATTGAATCTGAGCTATTGCAACCTCTACTGTAGAAGTGTCTTAGCTGTTATCATATTTGGATATAGAGTCAGTTCTAATCTCAGTTTCACTTCTGTATTTCCAGGAAGGATGAGTCTGTTGAGCCTTCCATACAGGCCTGTCAACTCGTTTCAACTCATAGCTATTTCCCAGGACCAATATTATAACATGTTTATCTCACAAACCTACTCCATTAAAGGATGTCAATACATATGTTAGACTTAAAGACTTCATAACTGATCTTACCTTGTAGCAGTCCCTGTTGTTCTGAGTCTACATGCTGAAAACATTCTCTCTTGTCTATGTCAGGAGGTCCTTTGCTCTGTATTCTTTCCCTACAGAGCCATTGTAGTTTGCATGCCGTATTTCCCCTATCAAGGTTGGCAGGTATGCTCGCAGGCTTATGAAGGATTTGGTAAGAAATTATCTTGAGACCCTTGTGTCTGATGCAAATATAAACAAGTCAGCTGCGGTTTTTCCATTACAAAGGAGGTGGCATAAAGGCAGTGCTTGAAAAATGGAGGAAATTACATAGCTCGTTTATATGTTAAGCGAGACAAGCCTTCCTGGGATTGTAGCCACTGTGGCCGTGACAGGGCAGCAAAACTCTGGAGCAGATCTTTAATTAGGTATAAATTCTCTCTGGGGACCGATACTCCACTGGCGTAAATTCTCACAGTTTCAGCGGAGTAGTGTTAGCCAATAATGGCTAGGAATCTGCTCCATCCTTTGAGAGGGAAAGGCTTTCTGGAAGTTTTCACTTGCAAGATCTGGGCTTTCTCATCACCTTGGCTTAGAAATTAGTTTAGGACTATAATCCCTAGAAGGCCTGGGGGTACAAGCCTAATCAAGTGTAAGTAGTGTGCTCTGAAGGTCGCTTCCCTCTCAGAGGAAAGGGAATGGTGTCCCTTGCTTTCCCCCACAAACATAAACTTTCTGAAGACATGAATGTACTTGTAGCTTCTAGGGAGCTGTCTGGCTGTTCAAAAAGTGGCTGAAGTGGTAGTATACAAAAAGTAACAACCTGGAAAACGGGGCTCAAAGAAGGGAAGAGAGAACTAAGACCATAATTAACAAGCTGCTGACTTCCTTCCCTTTTTAAACATAGAGTTCTCTCTAACTTGTATTGTAAGCATGGCCACTCCTATCCTACCTAAAATTTTCTGGCTTTGTTCTCAGAGTAGAAGAGCCTTGCATACTATCTGCTTGGTCAAAACTACTGCACATAGTTTACGCAGTGCTTGCAAAGAAAAGTGAAAAATTTTGTCTAGTCCTATTTGAATTCCTGGAGCTGTAAATGAGACTTACTCAACTTTTAGTGTCTAGAATGGTAATAAGTTGCATCTATAGATATAGACATATAGATATGTATACTGGTATGTATATTCATAGCAAGAGTGTATTAAAATGTAGTGACACAAAAATAATTTTCACTTCAATTTCAGAGAGTAAAGCAAATCCATCTTCTATTGGTCATACTTCTCCCACGTTGTCTGCCTGAGAGAATGGGATTTGAATTGTTCAAATGAAATCAGAATGTTGTGGCCTTGACCTGCGTAGAAACAAGAATAATAAAAAAAAATCTAGAAGATGCCTGTGTAATCTGTGGGGCTTGTAGGGCTGTTAATTTGTGAGCATTGTTAATTCAGTAGCAATAAACTCCTGTATTAGTGCAGCTGAGTGTCAATATTAACACACGGTATTACATGCATTAAATATGCTCCATTCGCCTTCCCCCCCCCCCCCCCCCCCCGATCAGTTTCAGGTATAATACTATAACATTTGTATTATATTCAGCCAATCCAGATCTCATTACATTAGACTAACACAGAACAGGAAGAAAGTGAATCACATAAATGCCACTAATGTTATTCATGACTTTTCCTGCTGCCGTAGGTTGGAAATATGCTGCAAATATTCTCTTACAAATGACTTTGTTTAAGTTCTGGTATTGTATTGCTGCATTTTTTTCATTGCTATTTAAGAGGTTTTGGTTCATTTCTTCAGATCAAATTCAATGCTTTACTGTTGCTGTTTGTTCTCTACCATTGATGGTAATGTTCATCTCTCTTACCTCCTTTCCACCTTCCTGCTGGTCTCTGGATGTCAATCTGTATCACAGACTGGAACTGTCTGCTGTGGCTTTTTATAGAATAGAGAGTCCTGGGGTTTTTTGTTTGATTTTTTTGATGTGGACATTGTGTTGTAAAACAGCCCAAAATATGGGAATAGAAATATATATGTTATTTAGTGCATATATATAAAATTATATATTATATAACTAAGTAAAAGCCATATATAATATTGCATGTGGCATGCATATTGATGACAACTGCAGGTAAGTCTTCTGGAGGAGTCTTACTAACGGAAAAGCTCCAGTCTTATGTTGGACCATGCATGTTTAATAAAAAAATTATCTGTGACATTAATTTCTATAGGATACTTTAACACAATTTTAAAACAAGATTCTATCTAACAAATTCCACAGTTTTTCAAAATAATTGCTGTATAAATCTGTGGCATTTCTATGGTGTTTTGTTGTTTCAATTATTTTTTTTTTTTTTTAGGATGCACAAAACCTTCCCATACTTGTGGTTTGCTGAAGTCCTAGAGCATACTGTGGTATAAAATGCAAAAGTAATATGCTCTTGACAAGAACAGATCTGTGTTTTTTGGGCATTGTTGATTACCTGAAAAGATCACTTGCACATATTAATCCAAGAAAGCTCTTCTATTGGTTATGGGATGTGTATGCTGAATGCCTTTCCTGGTCTGTTGCTAAAAACATCAAGAGGGTAATGATGTACAGCCTACTGGGGGGTTTGAACTTCCAAAAAGAAAGCATAGTGAAATGGAGCGATGGGGAAAGTCGATGAGTGCTGTGAGTTCTTTTTAGTGAGGCCACTGCAGCTAATTCACAAATCTTTTTCCTCTTCTTTCACTCTCCTGTCGGTTTATGGAGGAGCAGTGTCCAGTGGGAGAGCTGGCAGATCTCGGGGCATGGCGTTATCTCCGCTTTGTTTCACTCCATTTCTGTTCTCACTAGTCTGGGACCCTTCTGGTATGCTTCATCATTCACATGGCCACAAGGTCTTGAGGGGTTTTCCAGTGATGGTGACATTACTCACCGCATTACATCCATGAATACTGGCTCCAGAAGTTACTGGCAAGAGAGCAATTTTTCTGAATAGGTGACCTCTTGCTTGACATAAAATTTCAACACCATTTCTTGGGTTTTTTTCCTTCTACCTGCTGTGGAAGGAAAGGTGAGTAATGGGCTCTGGAGGGGACAGCAGACCAGATGACTTGCTACTGGCTCTTTTATTTGCTGACTACAAGGTTTATTTGTTGACCAGGTACATTTATTTTTTGTTATTTGTTTTTTTGTTTATTTGAAACACTTGAAATAATGTGTGATTTTGATTCACTTGGCCAAACCAAAACTCTGCAACCGACAGCGTAGTTTTAATAGATTCCTCCAGTAATGATTAGGCCAATGTAATATATGCAGTGCTTGAATTGGGATTTACACTCGCATATGAATATTCAGTGGTGGTGTATTTTTGGTGGCACGGGTTGTTTCTGGAATTAGTAGGCCTGCTTGTCAGATAATACCAATATATTGACTGGTATAAAATGACATTAATTAGAGAAATCTGAAAGGTCTAGAGGGTTAGAGATGTGCTGCTTATTGTTGGTGTTAATTTCTTTTGACTAGGTTGAGATGTGTGAACTGGATTTTTTATAACTCGGTGGTTAAGTCTTTATTTTAATACAAAATTGCTATTGGTGCTGAATTTTGTAGTGTCTTTTCTATCTTCTCGTGTTTGTGACTTATGTTCACTAAAGTTATTAAAACTCTTGTGCATTCTGGATATGAATAAAAAAATGAAAATCTTTATTAGTACATTCACTCTTTACTACCAGAAATCAACATATTTTTTTTCACAGCAGATTGCTGCGCAGAAAATTTTGAGTTATAGCTTTATTTACCTCCTAAGAATTTTGCAGGAAAGGGGCTGTTAATAAACCCAAAAGGGAAACACCAACCAAAATATGGAAGCGTGTTCAGCCTCAGACCCAGGTAAGGTCGTTTCAGGCTTAATGCAAGTGTTCTGGCATATGAATGTGTAATAGAGAAGTGGAAGAGAGTTGAAGGTGGTGAGGAAAACCCAAGCATTCAGATATGGCTATCTGCCTTATTTCCTGAGCTGTATGTCATTGCTCTCATTATCTTGCGGTGCTGACTGACCACAAAATGGCTCCATCTTCCATCCCGTCTCAGGTTTATCAGGCGAGCAGTCCAAGCAGGGTAGGGGAGGGACATTCTGTAGCCTAGATGATGGCATCGAAGACTGCACAGGATAAAGCTACAGGGCACGAAGTGAAGCCAGTGCAGCCCTTAGGAGAGTCTGGATGTGTTGCAGCGTTGAAGAAAACCATTCTGCTTTCTCCACATGAAAGGATAGCTGCCTTCACATTCCCATGGGAGGCCGTGGCACCTGGAAACCTTCATAGCTAGTAAAATCGCATACTCTGAGTATATGTGAGCAGGTTTTGAGGTCAAACCACTTACTGTGTTTACACAGAGGGCTTTCTAGGGCAATAACTCTCTTGTCCTCCTTTCTTGGTGTTTCTGCAAGGTCTAACATCATCGTGTTCTGGTCCGCAGCTACGCTTCTAAATATACATTGTGAAATATACATGGAGTGAAATACATGTAATAGATTCATGATAATGTGGAGCTAGGTGAGCATTGCTGTAATCAGCTTCATTTTTTTTTTTTTTCTTGTATCTGCACCTAAATAATTGCATAGCTCAGATGAATTTGTGGAGAAAAAAATCTTTATGCTTGTAGTTAAGAATGCAACATAACGAATCCTGATATCCAAGCCATTTGAATCAGATTTCAGTTAAACAAGGCAATTTTTCATACCATGACAACTATCAGCCTAACAGAAGATTTCTCTTTGCTTTTAAAGGTGATGCTGTTATTTTTGTTAAAGGTAAGCAGAGCCTTCCAAGATCTTAGACTCTGAATCTATGAAATAGGTTTTGAATCTCAAAGCAAAATGCGATTTCATAAAGTCATTTTTTTGATAAAGTTATTTTTTGATGTGGCTTAAAATCATGTTTTCTCCTAGGCATACCTCCGAATTCAGCACAGCCAGGAACTCAGCCTCTGTTGAACACCAGGCCCTCTATATGTATAAGCTACTGATTGATGCTCTGCTTCTTAATTAGATGGGTGAGCAGGAAACAAGCAAGAGTTTTCTGGTATATTTAAAGACCTGAGAGAGACTTCCCACACACACACAAAAAAAGGCTATTTACCAACATTTGAAGTAATACACGTTTTCATGAATATTGGATTTGTTGTTTCCATTTTAAATATTTTATCTATGTCAAGCAAGTGCAAAAGGTGTTAGAAAGGAACTTCTGCAAGGAGTAAAGAACAAGAAAATTTGGAGTCCAGCTGTTAGGATTGAGACAAGGAAGAGATGACCTTGCAGCTCAATGTTACTATGAGAGGTAGGGAAGTTTTGAGCAGCAAGAGGATAAACAAGGAAAGAGATGAGAATTTCCATTTAAAAGAGCAGAGACCAAGTAAAATTTTAATCTTGAGAGAATTATCTAATAGAGACTATGACTCCAAAAATGGAGAAATGCAGACTAAGGTGTTTAATTTTTCATGCTAAAGAAATATTTATCTGCAAGACTGTCCGTTCGGCCTTTTAAAGGATAAAGTTTCTCCCATGACCAGCTCTGCACATTTATGGCTTTGATTAAATATCCTTGTCCTTTTTACAGCTGTTAGCCACAGACCTGTTGTATAATTGGTTGACACATTGTGATTGAGTTTGTTGTTGATTATGCAAAGCTTAACAGAAATAGACAGGCTTCAAACTAGTATCTCCAGATTATTCCTAGGAACAGCATGTTTTTCTCCACCTTACCTTATGTTCCTCACCATTTTTATTCAAGTAGCCTGTCCTATCATAAGTCAAGCCCATAAGGTAAAATCTTTTTGAGAAAGGGACGCTCTTTTAGGAGAGACTCATGCAAATGGCTGCATTCTACATCCCCTTGAGGTAGGATCATGTCTTAGGCTTTTGTGGCCATAGTGCAGGACCCTTCTACAGATCTTGTGACTCAGCAAGCCGGATGGTCTCATGCTATTATATGATGTGGTGCAGCATTTCTGTGTGTCAGGGAAAAGAAAACTGGAAAGGTTCTAGGAAACTAGAGCCCTCTGCTGATGTACAGGCTTTGAACCTTTGGCCTCATAAATACAATTGGGTGGGTGGATGGATTCCAATCCACTGCGGAGCTGCAGCAGAATGCAGCAGTGTTGATTGATTGCATTAGCAACATGCTCTCACACCGAAGGGTTGAAATAGTGGTGCATGGTTGTAGTTGGAAAAGGCTTGGTCAAAAGGCATAGACCACACAAAGCACCTAGGTCTCAGTGAGGCAGGGTTCATGGTTATGTCTGTATTACCAAACAGCACTGTTTAACAGAAGCAGCTGTGTGCAGCAGAACCGTCGAGGCTGAGGACCCAGCACTGTGTGTTTCAACAGTTTACTCTGGGTCAACTGTAGCTTGGTGCTGTGAACTCGGTGGCCATCAGTGGCTGCAGAACGTTAGGTGGACTCTTTAAGTGCATTAATTGAGTTTCATCGAAAAGGAATCCAGTTTTCACACTCCAAAACCACCGCATAACGTGAACCAAAAGTGTGGCAAGACAGAGTTGCTCCAAAAGCACAATCCTGATCCAAAGCAAAATACCGAGGTACACGCATTTCGTACCTACCCCTTGAATACAAAGGGAACTGAGCAACTAAGCTATGTGTGATTCTCCTTCTATTTAATGGAAAGCCATCCCATGCCGGATGAGTTTAGCAATGCTAAACTCTGTTAGGTGGCAGGGAGACTGCCTGGTCTTCCCAAGTGCACAATCTCGCTTCACTTCTGCCTGCCCTTTGCTCCCATCCTTAGCCTCAAGCAGTCAGTATTTTGAGTTTGTTGGACTTCAAAAAGAAGAGAGTTAAGCCTTCTTACATGTTTTTAAAAAAACACTTGGATACTGGTTTCTTGGTAGATTTTCAGATCTTCAAATTTCATGTTTTCAAGCTTTACGCTGCACGTGTTCTAATACAAATTCCACTAGCATTTTCTGTAGATCTCTGATCCTTCACGTTTAAGATGATGAAAGTGATTAGCTAAATGGTTGTTCTCGAAATATAGGGAAGTCTTTACAGTAAAGGCATAGAAAGGATTAACCTTTTTTTTGCTCCCCACACACCTCCTAGAAATTTGAACAATTGATTTTACATAGGTAGCAAATTAAAGTTTAATAGCAGTATGATGAACACATTTCAGTTCTGCAGCTTATTTCACATGCTCTTGAAAAGCAATGCTTAGGCACATTATCAATAAAGGATAGGTGACATTTCTGGTAGTTGGCATAAACATGGAGTCTGTGTTTTACTCCTTTAGCTTTTTTTTTTTTTATTTTTAAAGGAGAACAGACTTAGAAACCCTAAAGGTAACTATTAAATTGAAACATACATAAATATACAGTTCCTTTAAAGAACATTTCCAGCAAGAATCCCCTCCTCTTCCTGGGGCTGCCAAGTGGCCTGAGCCACCTGAGTCTGTTGGGTTGTTATGTCTACCAGTAACCAAAGAATATGGAGGTACTGCAAAATTCATTCCAACTGCTAAACCTTATGTGTCTTGGTAGCTGATTTTGAGAGATATTTAATGCTGTGTAGTCATTAAAGTCCCTTGGCTCAGCTCACCTTTTCCACTACTTCTGCGTCAAGGTAATGCAACAATTTATAGTGCATTCATTGTTCTTGATCCACCCTGATGTAAGGGAGAAGACAAGAGGCCTCCTGGTCTATGTTTTATGACAAAAAGCATGGAAAATGGTGTTCTGTGTGATCACTTAGAACAGTTGTCACTTTTCTCTGAGGCTCCAGTTTTACAAACTGTCCACAAAAGCTTATGAACCCAGATTTTCAGTATAGTGTCCATGGCATGAAATGGGGAGAGCATGGATATGCACAGCTATTCCCCACATCAAGACCTGTTTTCATGTAATCTTCTACTGTATTCTGAGCTAAACATGAAAAAACAGATTAGGAAACAGGATAATTAATTTTGAGGAAGAGTTGCTTACAGGCTTTTAGGTATTTTTGATTTCAGTCTGCTGTACCAAAGTGTGATAATAGATAATTCATTTGCTAAACTAGAATACCTACTAAAAGTTCTTGTCAGAACATTTGTAAATGGAAGCCAAGAAGTCAAAAGACAAGGAAAGCACTCACGTATGTCTAACAAAAGATATGTGTGCACGTCCCGCTTTTAAAATTCATGAGCATAAATGTGTAAATGGAAACACTCTAAATGGTAGAAAAGTCCGTCACCGAAGGAATCACCCTTTAATACAGCAATTTGCAATACAAGTTATAGAATCTTACTTCATGAATCTTTACAACTAGTTATTCCATATAATTAACTGCATTTCGAATAAGTTGCATCAGATATACAGACAACAACTTGAGATATGATTTCCATCTGAGCTGAAGCACTTAATTTTTTTTTTATACACATACGTATATGCTTCATATACGATCTATGATTAAACATATGTGCTTTGCTTTTTGGAAAATCAAACACATAATGTGTGATCCAGAAATGGCTGAATCAAGGAAACAACTACATTGACTTTAGGCATCTACTGTGATGTATAAATATGGGGCTTTGGCACTTCTGAAAATAAAAGCTTGTTGTCTTTTGGTAATGTATGATTTTCATTCCCTTCATCAGAACAATAAGTCTTTGCTAATTTGCAGTGGTGAATGAACAAACTTGTACATTAATGAATTTTGTGCACTAGCAAGTTAACCATTTTACAAGGATGGCTACTGCTTCAGTAAACATAGTCTCTTTTTTTGTCAGCGTTAGCGTATCTTTAATTATTTATGATGCTTTATAGTCTACTAGTCAATGTTCTGTCTTATGCCTGCAGAAATAATGAAACAATAATAAGAAGAATCTTGACTGCAGCATATGCCCTATCTTTGAAAGGTGAGAACAGTGCACAAATGCTGTTTTCTTCAAATAATAAGTGGTGCTATTTAGGAAAGTGCTTATAAACAAATGTCTTACAGGACTCTTAATGCAGCATCATTTTAAAGGTTCTGCTTTTGTCAGAGAATTAAGCTAAAAACCATCTGCTTTCTGTCTTAGAAACATTGGACTAAATCCAAATCGGAATATAGTAGCCTCACTTGCACTGAACTAGATTCACTTTAATACTAATTGGAATACCAGTTGGAATACTGGAACCTGTGAGAAGGGAGCAACATGATGTCCTCCTTTCTTCCCCTGCTCTGAAAGAGACGCCCAAGGGCAGGAGCCGGGCGCAGAGGAATTACCACAGGCTTTTTGCCCCACACAGCCTCACAGCCTTCCCAGCGCTCTTCCTTCTCTTGTCTGTATCCCCCCTGCCTGCGACCTTGTTTTCTCTTATGGTCACCTGTGGAAAATTCCTCTTCTCCTCCTTCAAGCTCATGTGGCTGCATCCCTCACCAACACTTACAGTGTTCTTTCCCAAATTACTCATTGCTCCTTTCCTAAACATCATGCTCCCTGCCACTCTTATTTAACCCTTTCTTCCCATTGACGTCGACTGGTTTTCCATGCTCCTTCACTTTTCCTGTAAAAAGTCTTAGTGTAGCGTGAGACTGCACGCTGGCGCTCAAAGCAGTAACTGCAGAAAAGCTGCTTATCTCAAGCTCATAGGACAATGTCACCCCAGTGCTGACATGAGCTCCCTGTACTGTTTTCAAAGGCAGAAAGGGGAAATTGCTTCTGCAAGGAATGCAAGACAGATGGCTGTTAAGTACAGCAAGTCCTTTCTTGCTGGAGGGAAATAAAACCTGTGCCTATTGCACTCTGACAGATTGGTTTGAAAGGGTTCCATGCAGTTTATGATCTCCAACCTGGTAAAAAGTAACTTATTTGGCATCAGTGACTCTCCCCCATTTAATCCTAAGTCTTTCAGCGGGAAGAGAAGGCATAAGATTATAAGTAGTAGCTATAAGAAACTGCTTTAGGCATCTTAAATCAATGTATCTGTAGGCTATGTGGAAGTTGCAGGATGAGGAAGAACTGAGTGTGAGAGACAGTTGTACCTTTCCTTGATCAAAAAGGTCAGAAGAAAGAGCTTGTCAGCCAGGTAGCCAATAAACATAAATTTTACCTTGTGTGGATCAATATAAGGTCATGTGTTCATATCTGATTACCTTAGATGGATTAAGATATTGGAAATTATTAAGATAATAAAAGACAGTTTGGCATCATGATGGTACTTCTTTGTCCTTGAAACTCTGTGGTTGGAGAGGTTCCCATTTGCAGACGCCAGATGGTTCTTGAAACCTGGTTGCTGAAATGAGGGAAGATTTCTGCCCTAAGAGGTAATTCTCCTATTAGGATTTATTTGGATATTCTCTACTCCTGGTTTTTATATATTTTTCTTCTTTTGTATTGTTTTCATTTTCAGTCTCTATCCACTTTCCCTCTTCATGTTTTGTTAATGACCTATTTCTAGCACCGTAGAAATAAAGCTTCCCTAGCTTGGTTCTAAAATCTTTGTTTTTACTAGCCAGCACATCTGGGCATGCTCAGAGTTATTGATATTTTTGCAGTGATCTCCTTGGAATTGGGAACATAAAAGTGGGAAGACAGATTTTACTGAATGTCAGCTCTCCCCATTCACATAGCTGTTTTGTGGAAGTGAAAAAAAATCTCTAACACTCTGTTTCCTCATTAAAATTAGTCTGTAGTTTAATAGTTTTCCCACTCTTTTCACCCTTATGACAAGGGATCCATTAGGCTCTCATCCTTGCCTTTGCACTGCTCTGTTACGATGGAGAGCTTCCAAGAAATAGCACTTCCTCCTTTCTGCGGCACGTGAAAAGAAACCCTGTTCTGTAGGTCTTGGGCTTTGCCTCCATTTACAGGGTGGCAAATGCAGAACAACTGCAAAGTTGTCAGTCTTGTCACTCGCAGTCTGTACTGGTGCATGAAGCTGGTCGCTAAAGCCCAAGTTTGCCATTTAGTCTTTTGGGGTATATCCCCTGTGAAAGTTTCATTGTCAGGACATGAGTCGCCTGGATGATCTTTCTTAGCCAATTATTGCAAGCTACAGCTGTTATAACTGATCTTGCTTTATGACTTTATTGTCCCATGCTTTTTTCATCATTGCTTTGTTGTTGGGGGGATGTCTTTAGGATAAATTCTTTTCATTTCTTTTGGAGTATACCAGGTCTTGTTTTTTTCAGTCTATATGCAGTCCCTATTTTGAATAGTTTATTTATTTTTTTATTTTATTTATATGGTATCTACTAATGTCTTATAGGAATAAAGATGTTTAGTTTGAGCTTGTCCCCTTCTGACTGAACCCCTGCTGTAGTATCTAGTGGATTTCATATATCTCTTCTCGGCACTAGGCCTGCATTTTCATAATACGTATTTACCATGAAAATGTTAATATTAAATATTGATTAAAACACACTATTGTCTGAAGCGTGTATGTCCTGGCACAGCAATTTTCTAGTGCCTGTGTGCCTTCTATTTTTCTCTTTGCAGTCTTCTGCAGAGAAATCCTGATGGTCACTTATAATGAATCATTTTAATTGCAGCATGATTTGTAACACAGCATTGCTTTAAATCTCACATGCAAATTGAGATCTCTTGCTCTATGGAGTCTCTGATAGAAAGGTAGGTATTGTGCCACTGACTAATGGGGTAAGATGAAAATATCCAGCACAAATCAATATTAGATATAGTCCAATATCAACTGTAGATATGCACTGCACTAGAAAAGTCAGCATGAAATGAGTCACTCTTTCTGTGGGGCTTTATTTCCCCTTGTGTATTGGATGAGCTCTGACCTCAGAGGAGGTGGTGGTGTTTGTTTGCTTGTTTGTTTGCTTGTTTGTTTGACTTTGCGATTGTTTTATCTATGATTAATGACGAGTGGCGTTGCTCAGGGGTCGGTACTGGGACCAGCACTGTTTAACATCTTTGTCGGGGACATGGACAGCGGGATCGAGTGCATCCTCAGCAAGTTTGCTGACGACACCAAGCTGTGTGGTGTGGTCGACACGCTGGAGGGAAGGGATGCCATCCAGAGGGACCTTGACAGGCTGGAGAGGTGGGCCCATGCGAACCTCACGAAGTTCAGCAAGGCCAAGTGCAAGGTCCTGCATGTGGGTCGGCGCAATCCCAAGCACAACTACAGGCTGGGCAAGGAATGGATTGAAAGCAGCCCCGAGGAGAAGGACTTGGGGGTATTGATTGATGAGAAGCTCAACATGAGCCGGCAGTGTGCGCTTGCAGCCCAGAAAGCCACCCGTGTCCTGGGCTGCATCAAAAGAGGTGTGACCAGCAGGTCGAGGGAGGTGATCCTGCCCCTCTACTCTGCTCTTGTGAGACCCCACCTGGAGCACTGCGTCCAGCTCTGGGGGCCCCAGTACAGGAGAGACATGGAGCTGTTGGAGAGAGTCCAGAGGAGGGCCACGAAGCTGATCAGAGGGCTGGAGCACATCTCCTGTGAAGACAGGCTGAGAGAGGTGGCTCTGGGGAGACCTTATAGCAGCCTTCCAGTACCTGAAGGGGCCTACAGGAAAGCTGGTGAGGGACTGTTTATCAGGGAGTGCAGTGACAGGACAAGGGGTAATGGGTTTAAGCTGAAGGAGGGTCGATTTAGATATTAGATGTTAGGAAGAAATTCTTCACTATGAAGGCGGTGAGGCACTGGAACAGGATGCCCCAAGATGCTGTGGGTGCCTCCTCCCTTTAAGGTCCCTTCCAACCCAAACCATTCTATGATTCTATGAAGATCGAACTTACCATCATAAGCCTTAAATGTCTAAAGATGGGTAACCCCTCAGGGTAGAATTTAGCAGATTACAGTGCCTGAAGACAGGGAGGTTTGCCTTTCCAACAAAGGGATGGATGTAACAAAAGCAACCTGTAACGGCTCTTTTAGTTTGGCTCTGGCTAAGAAATGAGAAGTAGTCATATCAGTTAAATACTCAAAATGGCCTGAATCTATCTTAATGCAACTTTCATCTTGTTTTGCTGCAGCAAGAGCCTGTGAGATTGTTTCAGTTCTCAGCACCAGTGCAGGACTCATACCTGTCTCACTTTTCCTGGAAAAGAAGAGGTCAGGCTGGGATGCTGACATAAAAACTCATCTACTCTATGCCACTGCTCTCCAGACAGCAATATGATTTTCTTCTTTGGTTTTGCATATTCCACAAGGAAATATAGCTTAGGGGTTTTTTGCTTTGTGTTTCTTTGGTGTGTTTTTTTTAAATAGCCGTGCCTAGTGATTTACCTGAATCTAACTAATGCATTTGTAAGGTGATAGCTATTGTAGTAAATAGACAGAAGGCAACCAACAGTGTTGCTGTTAGGGAAGAGATGAGTCATGATATTTCTGTAAGCAACTCTCCTTTGTTACTTCAGACTATAAAATGGGTGTAGGAATTAAGGTACAAGATTGGATCAGCATTTCAGATACTCTGCCATTCTGTGTCCTTATGCTCCTTTGACCCTGGACGCTTCATAGACACTCCAAAGTGTCTATGTCGGTGATAAACTGATGTAGAAAGTGGGTGTTTTTTTTGTTTGGAGCTGGGGACAGCGGGGGGGGGGGGGGGGGGGTGGGGGGAGTTGTCATTTTTTTTTTTTCCCTCCTAACTTCAGTGATTGAGGTTCACTAATTATCTGAAAAGTGATGGTTTATGGCCCTTCAAACTTCTGGAGAATTTGCTTTTGTTTCCTTATTTTCAGCATGCTTTTGGATGTTCTTGCGAACCACACAAGGGAGATCTGCTTTTAACACCCTCATTAGGGAGGAGGAAATATTTTGCTTTCAAAAGCCTATATTCTGTTGTTTGTTACTGCAGGTTTAAAAATAACAAGCTTAGAAATATTTCAAAGGTCTCTAGAGAATGGAGCCTGGTTCTGGAGGCTGATGGCCAGATTGTGCTACTAGGTGTGATATAAATCAAGAATAACTCTGTTGATTGCAGAGCCATTACTCCAGCATAACCAGGAGCAGAATGTGACCCTCAGTTTAATTTCTGAAATGGCTCCTGAATTTATTGGAGCTATGCATCTCTGCAGGACCTTTCATGGCTTCGCTGCAGTGGTGGCCTGATGTAAATCAGGTTTCCTTGCAGCTGAGAACAGTGCTGATTATATATGAAGCTCTAATAATGTTTGCTGGAGTTTTGTGTTCCTAGGACCATCTTAGGCCTTCAAACAGCTTACCCTTCTGCCTGTGACCTGAAGAAAGAGGGAAGTGTTTTACAGTAGTAATAAAGAGATTACATTAGATGAAGTTATTTTCAGTAGCTATATCAGGAAGATTGAGAGTCAATTGTCCTGGTCAGGTTCATCTTTAGGACACAAGCAAAGAAGAGGGTTGAGACATTTATACTGTACTGGCAAAAAAAGATTTAAAGATGCTGTGTTTGCACTGAGTACTTGGGCCTTATCAGTGGGAACAACTAGTGAGATCACTGATCATATTTTGGGAGCTGGAGAGCATTGCTTCAGTCTCTTTTGGGGTGCTCTTTGACCTCTTGGACTCTTACTCAGCAGAGTAAGCAGACTGTGTGGCTTTCATCACCCATGGCAGTGAATATTTGGTAGGGAGAGTAGTGCTGAGGCTTCTGATAGTATTTCTGAGTTGTTTTGTGCGTTTCTCCTCTGTTGCAATATCTGCTGTCTGATTTCAGAAACTTTCCAATATTGTTCTCTGCTGATCCTGCCTGTACTCTTGCATTTGTATATAAGTTGTATATACTTAATTTCCCCACAATAAGATGCTAGCTGCTTTTTTTCTTTTTTTTTAAATAATACTTATAAAATGTAGAAGACTAGCTTTCCAAAAGTAGCTTTGCTATTTAAGAGCCCTGACTTTTTTTAAAGTGAAACTTAGCATCCTGTGAGACAAAAGATACTGCTGTTTCTCTGACGTTTCATCCGCAGAGGGAGATGTTGCTTGAAGAAAGGCCATATGCAATGGTAGGTCATTCTGCTACCTATTTTTAAGTATTCACGTGCCCCCCACTTCTTGGAAAGAAAGATGTCTATTCTGAGAATGTGACAGCCGAATCAGTTACCTCTGCCTCTCCCGATTACAAGAAACCAAAGATCTAGCTGGTGGATGGGACTGTGCAGCTGGGAGGTAAGACTAGTGAAGCTATGCTGACATAAATCCACTGAAGAGCTTAAGATATGCCCCAGTTACTCTGTTCGCAAGACTTTGTCTATGGTTTGGCACCCTTTAGTTATCTTGTCAAGCAGCTGCTTCCTTCTTTGCATTCATCTGTGTTTTTACTGCATTTTTTATATATTAAAATTTTGCTTATTGGAGCACTGAACTGTGTTTTCAGTCAAAATGAGGTGTTTGATTCCTGTATGACTAAATGATAGAAATACCAATTCCTTCCAGGATGCAGTGGTATCAGAGAAGCGTTGTTATGTTTTTCAACTGGTTTTGGTATGCCTGGAAAACATAAATTGTTTTGCCTTTCTAGCCCTTTTTCTTCCTTTTTGGGGACTGTCATGTACCTATGAATTTGGCTCTTTATAGCGAGGGGATTTCAGTCAGATTTCACTTCCCCTCCACTTTGAGTTAATTCTGGCAGGCGAGTGCCTTTATATAGTTACTTCTGGCACAGTTTGAAATGGTCTGATTATCCAAAGAATGAACCTAAAGAGTGTAATCATTGCTTGATCTGCCATCCTGAAGCAAGACTGTCTAGTAACAACTCACTATTTTATTTTGGTAGCATTGATTCACCAGAATTGCTTGCATTTTGGTGAGCAGTACACCTATTTCTTCTTCAGTCTCTCTCCTCAACAACCACTTCATCTTAGCAGGAGCAATTGAACTGCTAAGGTAGCTGCTGCTGAAAAATAGGGAGACATAAGGAGTGAATCTGGAGAAAAAAAACCCAATGCAACAACCCTCAAAGAATTGGCATTACTTTTCTGTGGAGCAGCACACTGGAGTATCAGTGGAATTCATCTACATCTACACTTGACAAGGAGAAGTTGTGGAGCAGAGCAGGATGTTTTTCTGTTGAGATCCAGAACCCGAGTAAGATTTATCCCTGCTTTGCTTCTGTACAGCCAAGCTGCTCTGTTAGCTGCACTTAGTGGTCTGTGGGGCATCCTGTAAATATGTTTTCCTGGTTCTGTTCCCAGCTGCTGTAAATCAGAAGCTGTTTCACTGAACTTGTTACTTGAGTTGTGTAATACTGGTGCAGATGAGGAACAAATTCTGCCTATTACACAGTCTTTTTGGCTGTCAGCAACAAATTCCTATTTCTGGATGAATTTCTGCTCCCGTACTTATAATCTATGAGAGGGTTAGATGCTGCGTTAGGTAAAGCCCAGAGAAGTATCCAGGTAAAATTACACAGGGAAACAAATCTTCTGTCGTTCCTGGAGTTCAGTCATAGAAGTTCCCAGAATCAATCTGCAACTTGAGTATGGATTTCTTTCAATAGCTTTTGTAATTAACAAGTTTTGTTGAGAAAGAGTAAAGATTGCCCCAAACTTTGGGCGTTTCCCTGAAGATATTGTGTGGGGGTGAGGGGAAAGGAACAATTTCTCCTGCCTTGGAGAGGGCTCCGGTGCACCAGGGGAAACAGGTTGCTGGTAACAGGATCACAGATCCCCACCACTCCCGGTTAATTCTGAAAACTGGGTGCCTTTGCATGCCCATTTCTGGCAAAAGTTAAATCAGTCTCATTATTCTGAATCCCTGTCCTCTTGTTCACAGCTGATTCACAAGGCTGCCCACTGCTCTTTCCAGTTTCTCCCGTTACTGAAGTATGGAATCTTGCCGAAGGAGTCTTCTCCCCTTTCTTCACCAGTGAGTTGTTTAGCTGACTCTGGGAGGGGAGGTGTTCCTCAGCTCAAGACAAATTGGACTGAAGTAAAACAACAAAATTAGGAGATGGCTGTCTGACATTCAGGTGTTGACAGAGTGCTTCAAAGTGTCTGGCACTATGCAGGGTTAAAAGACCTTACAGTTTAAAACAGCTTACACTTTAAAACAGTGGAATTTACATGCTTCAGAGGTTTCCTATCTCCTTATCTTGTCCGTGAGGAGTTAATAAGTTAAAGGCGTTCAGCTCAGAGTGGTGGCTTGGTTGCATGCCGTTTATTAAGTAGCTGAGGTGTGAGGAGACTGTAGCTTGATATATTTACATAGACTGCAGCTTATGGACATGAAGACTTTTCTTTTGATGCACTTTCTTTAATCCTCTGCACTCCAGCTCATCCAGCAGCTGATAAAATATACCTGTCTGTTGCAATAAAAATATTATGCTTTTATGTGTTGACTTATCCCCTGAGATCTCCAAACACTTTGTAAACCTTTTGACTAAGCTATTGTGAAGGGAGAGTCTTTATTCTTATTTCCTACTTAAACAAATTGAGGAAGAAAGGAATGAAGTGATTTGGTCAAGGTTAGTGTGTAAGCTGCAAGACCTGACTCTGTATCTAACATCCATTTCCAATTATATATAGCAGTAACTCTTTCAAAATGGTGGGATTTTTTTTCCCCTTAACTTAAAAGAGATTATTGCTGACTTGATTTTATCCCTTTTTTTTTTTTTTTTTTTTTTCTGGAAAGTGGTATGGACTTTTTCAAAGAACTGTTTCCTGATCTTGCAAACTTAGTCTTCCAGACAGAACAGCTTTTGTCTGATGCGAAATGTTATGCTTGTGAGCAATGACTTCATCACCATGTTTCCATAGAGTGCTTTGACTGTGTGAGATCAAGTGAAGGCTATTTTTACATTCTGAGTCCTTTATACTTAGGAACCAAGCAAGCTATTTCGATAAAACATATAACTTCAAGTGCTATTGAAAAGCATTTCTTACGACTATGGAAAGACATATAGGATTGTTAGACACAAGAGTCTGAAATTCCATTCATGGTTTTACGCAACACACTCTAATTTTTTTCTTTCTGCTTTTTGCCCTGTTCAGTTGCTCTGAGTCTCCTGGGCGCTGGGAGCAACGTGCTCTTGGACAACAAGAGAACAAGAGAATTGTTCTGCAGATACTTCTAAGGAGATATCTGATTCTTCAGGTCTTCTGAATTTTTTGGTAGGTAAGTGTATGTGTGGTAGCCCTATCAATCTTCAGGAATGTTTCAGGTTTTTCTCTGCCATTAGCTAGTGATGCAACTAATGTCATCAGCTGTTGGGGGCGGTGAGGTGGTGGTGATGGGTTCATCATGTTGCCTTTTTTCCTGGCAAAGAAAGGTCAGGAATCAATCATTAGAAATTTAGATTGTTCTATTGAAATTGCTCACTTGGGATCAAGGCAGAGGAAACCCAAAACTTTTAAGATGATGAGAATGGATACGTATGTAGTCTGCTACATTTGGAAAAATGCTTATGGAAACAATCCTTGGAAAAATTGTGGGTCCTGGGCAACTCCAGGCAAGCTGGTTGAAGGTTGTGGGTGTATAACCTGGTGAGTTTTAAGTCCTTTAAAAATATTACTGACCAGGGCCACAGCCATTGCATTATTTTTTAATATTTATGTATTTAAATATTCATCTAAGCCTACAGTACCATCCTCAGGCACTCCCCAAATAAACAGGTCTGCTACTAGTACTTTCCATCTTTTAGTAGCTTTTTGTGTGAGAGGCTCCTTTTCCATTTTTTCCCCAGTATATACATAGAAGACATGGTGTGCCTGTTTTCTGTACACAGCTCAGGAAAAGGAGTAAGGAAAGGACCATGACATTCACTTATGTTGCCATTTCATTTGGTAGATTTCTTTTTTTAATCACTAGTAAATGAGAAACTTGAAGAATTCCCTATAATATCTATAAATACAGTGATTACCAAACAGTGGCCCACTTTGGCTCATTCATGGATGTATTTTTAACAAGAATTTATAGAAACTTGGTAATTCTGTGTGCTTTCACATGTTGTCAAATTTAAAGGTGATCACTGATGGTTTGTTGTTTTTTTTTTCCTGGTGCTTTTTCTTCAGAATGATTGATCTATAATAAATGAGATAATAATACAGAAAATCTCCATGCTCTTAATAATTTCTTCATTCTTCTTAAATGATTTCTTGATTCTATTCTTACATATTTGGACTTCCCATCTTTCTCCTCTTACCCCTCAGTCTTGATTTTTGACTCCTCCTATCCAGCCTGTGTCCCGTTCCTCTGTACTTTACAGAAAGCAGAAGCAGCAGGATTGGAGGAGTAATTAGTAACTGTAATGTTTTAGTACTTGTCTTTTCTTGGCTGTCTTTGTTTTCCTCTGGGGACTACCTCGTGAGTGTGGAAAAGAGGCAGAGGCAGGGGAATAGAGCTTCCCTGCCAAGTGAGCCCAGTGACTTTGGATGCTTGGAAGCAAATTACTATGAATTCTCTTTTGGCTTGCCAAAGTGTTTTGGCTGAGTTCAAGTATGTGTATCAACTTTGCAGTCCCAAACGTGTAGCATAACAGATTTAAAGAATCAGCGCATATATATATATAAATATTCACAAGACATATACAGACAATTCATGAAGGTAATTTTAAAGTGCCACTGGCCTCTGCATTTATTGTAGTCAATTCTGTAACTGATGTTTCATGAATTTTTATTGCTGATGTGATAAATTTCAGCTGTAGAAGCAACTTCAGGATTAAACTGATATCTTAAACTACCACCAGCATACACGTTAAGTAACAAAATAAACACAATTTTGACCTGTAGAAGAGGGAAGTACTATGTTTGTCCAGGCTGGAGTAGCTACTGCTTATGGTAGAAGATTTTTTGCTGCTTGCGTCATAAGCAGAAACATAGAATCCTAAGGCAGAAATGAGCAGCACCCTCAAAATGAAGGCTGCCTACATAACATGGGCTCAGGAAACTGCCCAACTGCCCAAGGAATTTGTAGATGCGGGATATTTTATGACAGCAGTTTTGTGGCTTGCCTGCAGCGAGACATACAAACATTTTAAACTTGAAGGTAATGTTGCTTAAATAATTTGTGTGCTTCTGTATATACATGTTTGCACAGCAGCAGCAGTTACTGGAACTGATGCTAGATATTTCTGGTATTTTCATTTGGTGTAGGGTTTTGCTACTTATAATTCTGAGATGCGATGACATTAGACATTTCTTAAACATGTGCCAAAACAAGCAACCTGATAATTGCTTTTTTGCTTTTCCATTGTTCTCTGCTATGATGACTGCTTTAATGCTTTATGTGTTTGCACTGACTTATTTTTATCTGTAGTGGTTTTTAAAAGCATAAAAGATACAAACAACTGATAGAGCACACTTGCATCATCCAACAAAGCGTTGCACTAGTATTTGTTGCATAGCTTTGCTGGTTCAATCATATTTATATTGCTGTGATCATCTAAAGTAAGTTTCTGTAACTATGTATTTTTGCTTAACATGGTACTAGAACAACACTGTTGTATTCCAGAAAAAAACGAACAACTTGGCTTTCCTGGAAGTAAAATATTTATAGAGAAAAAGCAGGTGTGAAGTCCACTGGCAATTCTTAAAGCAGAGAATGAAACACAGAGCAGATGAGTTTCACTGCCATCTTGGGATGCTGTTCAAGGGTGTTGCAGACAGCAGCAATACTCGAAAAGTTCACAGCCATGTTCTGCAAGAGGGTAAGAGCTACCCGCGCTCTGCTCGCTGTGGATTCACAAGTTGTTCAAGGTCCTCAAACCTATCTCCTGGCAGAGCCCTTGTGTACAGCTGGGCTCTTCTTTGGGAATTGGGGCTTCTAGCTGCAGGGCTCAGTGCCACTGCCTGTTTCAGTCCTTTGTGGCCCGGGGCAGGGTGCTTATTTGGTCACAGGGGAGCAGACGGGCTGTCTCTGCACACAGGGAACCCTGGAAGGCAGAAGGGTGGTGGCGCCTGCTGCGCACATGAAGCACAGCGACAGGAAGGTGAGAGGTCTGGCCGGAGCACCGCTTTTCATACTTGAAGTGGCAGTCTGGAAAGAGCCTCACTTCTTGCCTCCTTAACCAGATATCTGGTAAAGGCCAGGTTTTGGTCTGGTTAAATTCAGGTCGCTTCACTGACATCGAGACATATGCAGATCTGTGCCAGAGGGGGATCTTGCATATACAGCCATATCATGTTAACATTAGACACACATTGTCTATTATATTATACTCCAAAGTTAATTCCCATCTGATTGGTGATCTAGAAGAAGACAGATTTTGAATTTTCTGTGATGGATATAATAACACTTTATCATCAAATGTCTCTCAAATGCTAATGAAGGCAGAAGAAACAGTTGAGCAAACACCTCTTCAAATTAATCTAAATCAAAAAATCTGTTCAATTAATAAAGCTGGCAAAGAATCTAGGAATGTGGGATGAATGCAGAAGAATGTCAAGTTTTTCACCTCAGCATCACTGGTTCATATGTTGCTGAAATTAGGGAGAAAGGGGTTATTAGGTGAGGTGGAGACCTTGCTAGATCTTTCCCTGCTCTTTGTTCTTTGGAAAGATGAGTGTTAGAAGAGATTAGAATCAAATCTGCTTAGGAGGGAAGAAAATTAAAATGGTGAAAATACCTAAGGCAGTCTGGGAGTGTAGCAACTAGCAGATCTTCATCGTTTCTCTCCCCTGACAACCAAAGCTAGTCCACCCAATACAGGAGAGAAGAGAGAAACAGCACGTAAGGTTCAGCTCATTAGGCGGTGAGGAGTGCCCATGCAGGAGGTTTGGAGAGCGCGCGCCAAGGCTCCAGCCTCCGCGTCGGAGAACTGAAAGGATGTGTCTCATCTGCAGGAAGCTTGAGAGTTGAGGAGGGAAGATCAGCCCCTCCAGCCTCTCTTCTTGGCACAGAGTCTTGTTGGCTACAGACTTTGCATTTATACAGGTCATTTCTGGATTTCCCCCAGAGAGAGCAGATCGATTTTAAAAATCCACTTGAGAACAGAAAATACACGGCACTGAGCTCCCATCTGCTCCCTTACACAGAAATGTTCTGCTCTGCGGTAATGTTCTGTAATGCTGTATTAACACAGCTGAAAACTGTAATGGATGGGCCAATGACTGCAGGATGGTGGTAGTTGTTTTTAATAGGCACTTACATGCTTAACACGATGTAATTGTTAACATAAGATTTCTACACAGAAATAAATCCACTTATTAATAAATCCTCTGGGAGAGCTGACCAAAAAAAAATAGTGATGATTTTCAGCAAAGCATGATTGTTGTTTTTCTGTTTTGTTGTTGTTTTTTTTTAAGGCAGAAAGTAAAAGATCTGCTGTTTAGCAGACTCGAGCCTCCTCTAAGAATAGCTTAAAATAGTAAATGTCCTCCCTGTATAAACAGAAAGAGTCTACTACAAGTCATCGACTGAACTAGTATCTGAGGGACATAAATTTGATACACATTTCTTTCTTTGTCATTTAAGAGAGTGTCTTTCTGTGTTAAATGGGATAGCTGATACAGAAATTACTCTGATCTTGTTTTCCAGCTCTATCTATCACTTAGAACATAACTAGCTAGCAGTGCTTGAAGGAAGGGAAGTACAAGATTTGAAGATCATAACCCTGTCACGTTACAGTTCATGGTGAGGTTGGCCATTTATACAAATTCATTCAGATGCTTCTTTCAAGATATATTTACTGTATCATACAAAACTGGGTTACATAGTTCTTGCTCAGAGCAAGATTAGAAGATTATGTATATTTTTCCCTGGGACACTAAAAAAAGTCCTATTGGCAAACAGGCAAACTTGGGTTTTGACTTACTGCAATATAAACAAAAAAGCTACACATAAAAAGTAAAAAGAAAAAAAATCTTTATTTGATGTAAATTTTGAAATAGTGTTAGGTAAATCAAAAGAAAATTTCACTGCTGCTTATTTCAGACCTGGTTTGGTTTTAGTTGTGATGAAAAAATCATGCATGAAAACAGACAATCAGTACTTACCATATGATCAGCAAAGCCTAACAGATTATTAAATCCCATAGTTTTTAGTTTGCTGGACTGCATGTATGCATTAAAATGTCTGTTTTCCAGCTGCAGAAGAACTGTCATCAATTAAATTTCTTCCTTTGAGCTTAAGATCAGATCTTTAATCTTGAGCCAGAATTTTAGCTTTTACAATCAATCATGTGCGATTTGTATGAAATAAAGAATTGCACCTTACTGGAAGTCATCACAATCATCCAGTTAAAGGTGCCAGTGGAATGAATCAGTATCACAGAGATGAAAGGCAATGATGGCACCGTGCCTGCATCCAGGTATAAGTGGCCTCCAGAGGAATTCAAAAGCATCTTGCTGAATATGAGTGAAATGTTGGCTGAGTCAAACAAGTTAAACATGGATTTCAAAAGCAGCCTGTCAATAGTAAACATTCTAGGAAACCCCATCCCAAAAATGTGATGACCAAGAAAGGATTGACATGGGTTTAGCAACTCCTGCTAAAATGTGTTCTTTATTCGCAGTGGTTCCCGTCTTACTGGACGGGAGTTCCAATTCTTCTCTCTCTCTTCTGGCCTAACTGAATTATTCTGAGAATTAACCTGTCCAGGATTCTGTGTTATTTATGCAAACAATTGCACTGTATTTATTAAAAACAGAGTGCAGCAGACCTTGTTATAAACCTTATTAAAATTCTGACCATTGTCATCATTTGGCAATTCATAAAATGATGTGTTAAAAAACATAACCTGTAGTCTGCTCTGTCAAGAGTGTTCCCCCGTTAGATCCATGCATTTTCAGTCCAGCTTATTCTTTTGTCTGTTTATATGCAGACATAACACTTAACAAGTGATAATGTGTAAACAAGAGGACGCATTGTGCAAATAAATAGACTCCCACTGTTGAACAAGTCCTTAGCAGTTTGCATTAAAAATAAATACAGATGTAAACTGGAATGCAATATTTATTTTAACAGCAGGACTTTATCACTGGTAGCATTCCCTGATGTTTCCAGGATTAAGTAAGTGGCTTTTAAGAGATTCACTAGTCCAAAAGTTTAAAACAGTTTAAACCTTTTGTTAATAGCACCAAAGGGAAAGATAATAACAATTAACAGTTCTTCACAATATCAAGAAATAACATTTACATTAACTGACTGAGAATTGCTGGTTCCATGCAACCACAAGTCTATTTACCCACTGACAAATGTAGTCATAAGAGGTGAAAGAAAGAAGGCACAAAGATTTCCACTGATCTCAGCATATTGAATAATACTGAAGAAGTTTTTTATTCAAGACACAAAATGGATCTGGATTCCACACTCCATTCAAAATTCAGAGGAAAGTAGTATAACTATCACTAGGCTGTTAAATATTTCCAGTATGTGCTTCTCATTAATTCCAAAGGTGCTTTAAAAGAACCTTGTCAGAAGTTCAAACTAATGGTGAAGTTTCCTTTATTTTCCTGAGAGCATCACATCACTAAGCTTGCCTTCAGCAGTTATCCTTAAATGCTGGACTCAGTCCCACTTCCCTCATCCCCCTCCCCCGTTGTTCTGGATGTGCTTTAGGTCAGAGGGGTAAATATGAGGTTCAAGGGATCAGTACTGGAGAACAAAACAGTGGTTAGCTCCAAGGTCTAGATTCAAGTCAAGCTTGGATCAGTAAGTGGCCTAGTGAAGAGCTATCAAATAGTAATGAGCAAAGCAAGAGGAGTACAGCAAGAAATGTTCACAAATATTCCTTTGAATAAAAATGTAGATTCACTTTCCTGTTTGATTCACATTTGCTTTTAAAGTGTTATAGTAAAAAGGTAAGAAAAATAAAAGCACTGGAAACACTTGGACAAGAATTAGTTTAACTGTGTCCTGTGTTCGCTATGGATGTGATTGTGCGTTTTGTCAGGCCACCTATTTAAGGATGCTTTCTCTTGCGCGCTCATCCAGTTGTCATTCCCTGATTTGGGCTACTAGTCATACAGTGAGTATATTAAATATCTGAACAAATAACTAAGAAATAGTTCTGAGGGAGGTCATGTATTGTGATGGGGTTTTGAAACAGGTGTGAACTATAATGCTGAGCAGAGTCGAAATTCGTAAAGAGTCACTCTGAACAACAGCACCATCAAAGCAGTAAATCCACTGGGTAAGTTCCCCATTGCTCATGATCCACTCCAGCATTAAGAAGCCTGAGTCCATTTCTTTGAGGATCAATATCCAAATCACATGAAATAACATTACAGTTGTGTGAAAGATAAACTTGTAAAAGCAGATACGGGATTTATGGGTTCAAAGGTCATTTTTCTCTTTATTTCTCAAAATGAATGCGTAACTTCAGGCAAGTTTTTTAAAATCTCTGGCTGTTTCACTGTCCCCCTCCATCAAAAAGAATGATAGTATCACCACTGTGTGCAATCAGTTAAATTTGTACAATGCTTTATATTTGTATGGCTTTCTTCCATCACAGTATTTTGGAGAAAAGTTTTATTCTTTTAATTGGCACAAAGAAGGAATTTGGTGGAGTAGCAAACTAATGTATCCTGTTGTGGTAGCTCTTTCAAAATAGAGCAGCAAAATTATGTGTAGGCATGATAGATAAACTAATGTTTACACTGCAAATTGTAAATGACCCTTATGAGAACCTATCTTTAATGCAAAAGTTACTCAAGTTACATATTCAAAATTTGGCCATTCTTATTTTTTGAACATTCAAAAGAGTATTTTTGAACACACAAAAGAGTATGTAAGATACAAAGGGGTATCTTACATACAAGAGACCTAATTTACTACAGAAATGAAGACTTGTCCTTGGAGACCTCCTAAAGAAGTCTCTGATGCTTCCCAGTCGAGAACTGTTCTACTACATCAAAATCCCTCCAGAAGGTTTACAGTTGAAATTTGTCAGGTAGCAGTTGTCTGGTAGAAAAGGAATGACTCAAGATAAGTCAGAATTACTGACTGAAATCCCTCTTGCTACAAATTTTCTTATTGTAATGTGAGTTCTGAAAGTGGTGACATTGGAACTAGTGGGACTTGTCACATCCCATTTGTATATAATTCTCCAAATTATTACTTTGTCATGTATATATGCTACTAAAGAATTTCATAACGTACCTGCCTCGGACTTACAAAATCTCTATGATGGTGAAGGCAGACTTCCCATCCATCTTTTTATCTCTGTTCATACTGAACATTCAGGGTAGTAGGTTCAGGCTTAACAAAAAAGTTGATTAAGCCAAGGGGCCCTCTCTCCAAAGACCTGCCCAGAAGATTTTTTCTGCTCTGAAGGGTTGATAGCTGAGCATTCTGGAGGATGTTGACCACTGAAAGGGATTATCAGGAGCCTGCTGGTTAAGAACTCTGGGCAGGCAGGGTGTGGTGCCAGCTGGCTATAAGCTCTGAGGGAACTGGAGAGAGAAACTGAGAAGTGTAATGTAGAAGAGATGTACCACAAAGCACTCCAAATCTCAGATTTGTAAGAACTGTGGGAAACCTAGGACAGGGAATGGTGTTCAGGTGTTGTGGTAGTCCTACCTGAATGTGGCTATTTCTTGAGCTTTACGAAGGGAGAGTAATTGAGCTATGCTCAGGTGCAAAGAGTTGGGAGAGAACCGAGAGGCATTGTGAGGGACCTCCTGTACCTTGCCTGGGAGCTGCATTTAACTTGGGCTCTTGCCCTTGCCTGAGCTACATTATAGGTATGTTTGTGTCCAGTCATGTACTTTACTTATCCCAACCTTGCCTTGTGGACTTGACTTTCCAGCTTCACCTTGGGCTTGCCTTATCGCTACAGACTTGCCTATTAATAACTTGACTTAGCTGATCCTCGTTACAGTCATTGGAACTACTCTGCTGCTCTTGTTTGGCTGCTGTGGGCCTGGACCCTTGCTGCTTTGGTCTTAGCACCTGACTCCACTTTCCTGGTAAAGCAGTGGCCTCAGTGCAGCCTGATGATGTAAAACACAGTGACCATGAGTTTGGGAAAGAATGTGCTCAACTTTTGAGGGGCTAGAGGCAGTTGAATCACAAAGCCATTTTGTGAATAAACAGAATTTCTGTGCCCAAGAAATTTGCTGGTGAGGATGATGAAAATTATCATATCAATGTGGAGCCTCACAGGCTAGCAGAACTTTAAAGAACGAGGATCCATGGAGTCTGAACCATTGTAATTGGGTGAGCTAAGACAGGAGACTGTGACTTGGGTCGTGACAAGTCTATGGCCACATCAGTGGAAATGTTTCCACTAACATAAGCAAGGGTAGGATCTTGCCCTGCATAACTCAGCAGATGCATATGTTGTTAGAAGGCTTAATGACAAGGCTTTCTGTTTTGTTGTCTCCGTTTCCTTAGTGAAGTGCAACATATGGTTAACTTTTCTGTTGGATTGTGGTCTGTTAATGAAGCAGACACTTGCGATAATTATACTTCCTTCTCCGAACTCCCTGATTTGGCAAGTTGATCTGTTAGTATTCTGGGGGATTGCAAAGGTTTAATTTTTGTTTCCTTAGTGCTCATACACAAAAAGCAGCATATTTTGATTGGCTGGCAGTTGAAAGTGCAATTAAACATTTCAGAATCTGGAAGAACTTTTGAAGACATTCCTTTCCCTTTTTGTTGTTTTTATTGTTCTTGGGTTTTGGTGGCTTTTTATTTATTTAATGACAGCACAAGCAAGTTTAATGTTTCATTTAGATGATGCCAGCTGTCCATTGTGAATGTAAATGATGAGCCAGTGGAACTGCATGGTTGCCTTGAACAAATACGTGAAATAGAAGTGTGTTGTTACACATCCTGCAGGTGCCTCTGCTGTGGGAATCTATTCATTCCGAGGACATTTAGCTGATATATTGTACAGCTGGTCAAAGAATGCCTTTAGGCTATCTGAAAGTTTCCACAGGAAATGGAATGCTTTGGAGTTTGCTGCAAAACATTATTTTATAAAATTAGGCTAATTTTGACATTTGTCTTTTTAGACTGCTAATTTCAGATCTCTGCCTCTTCTATTCAATTTGCCTCTTTTATTCTTTTTTATGAACTATATACAGTAAACTGCTGAGTTTTTTTTAAAAAGGGGTGGATATTTTTCTGCATCCTGGGATGCAGAAGTACAATATCTTTTCGTCTGTAGCAGGAAGCAAGAGAGATACTAGGAAAAGGCTATGCTGACTCTCTGTAGTAGAGCAGAGAGCGTGAGGGCGAAAATAGTGTTGCCAAATCTGCTTAATCCCCTGATTCAGGTGGACTTTTGACTGCTTTGCTGCAGGAAGCTTTTCAGTGTATTGCTACTGGTTATTGAAGGGTGGTTCTCTTCCTCCTCATTCTTTGTGATTACCTTTCAGTCTAGTCAATACAATTTCTTCTGAATGTACTCTCTTTGCCTAGAATGCACTGAGAATGTGCTGGAAAGCTGTGCACTTCTGAAAACTGGGCTACTAGAGGAGTGTGAGATTCTCCCCACCCTGGGCAAGGGTTGCTTGGATGTTATTCAGTTATCTTCACTTTCTACAGTTACCTTCATGTTATTTATAGTGTATGCCGTTAAAAGTCTGTATTTACAACAGCTGGATCTATTTATGCCAAAATTAAATTAAAAAATGTTTTCTTTTTTTCCATATATCTTTTTCACTTGTTATAAGTAGTATCATAATAAAGCTGGCTAAATCTCAGTACATGAGATTTTCTTATGTACTTACTTTATGGCTCGGATTGCATTCCTCAGAGAGAAGCAACACGGTATGGTAAATTTTATAGCTTTTTGGAATCTTTTGAGGGGCTCCAAACAGATTTAATGTGCCCCTCTCCCTTTCCAAAAGCAGCATCTTATCTGCTTCTAACTAATTCAGAGTTTAATCTTGATAGTTCTCTTACCAGTCCAAGGATTGTCTCACCTCTATAACATATTTCTGTTTCTGGTCTTTTGATCTGTAGGTTAAGGTTTTAGAATTCATGTGGATGCTCTGAATTCATAATGCAACATTTGGTGGATGAGGCAAAGGCTGTGGATATTGTCTACCTAGACTTTTACTAAAGCCTTTGACACCATTTCCCACAGCATTCTCCTGGAGAAACTGGCTGCTCATGGCTTGGACAGGCATACGCTTTGCTGGGTAAAAAAACTGGCTGGATGGTCGGCCCCAAAGAGTTGTGGTGAATGGAGAGTTAAACCCAGTTGGTGGCCAGTCACAAGTGGTGTTCCCCAGGGCTCAGTGCTGGCACCAGTTCTCTTTAATATCTTTATCGATGCTCTGGAAGAGGGGATCAAGTGCACCCTCAGTAAGTTTTCAGATGACACCAAGTTGTGGGGGAGTGTTGATGGGCTTGAGGGTAGGAAGGCTCTAGAGAGGGGTCTGGACAGGCTGGCTCTGTGGGCCGGGACCAAGTGCCTGAGGTTCAGCAAGGCCAAGTGCCGGGTCCTGCGCTTGGGTCACCACAACCCCGTGCAAGGCTCCGGGCTCGTGGAAGAGTGGCTGGAAAGCTGCCCGGCGGAAAACAACACCCGGGGCTGTTGGTCGCCGGCCGGCTGGCCGTGAGCCGGCAGCGTGCCCAGGTGGCCAAGAGCGCCTGGCTCGTATCAGAAGTAGCGTGGCCAGCAGGAGCGGGGAAGGGATGGTCCCGCTGTGCTGGGCGCCGTGGTGGGAGGCCGCACCTGGAGCGCCGTGTTGGGTTTTGTGGCCCTCGCGACAGGAAAGCCATGGAGGCGCTGGAGCGCGCCCGAATTGGGGCAGCGAAGCTGGCGAAGGGTCTAGAGCACGAGTCTTAGGAGGAGCGGCTGAGGGAACCAGGGTGGTTTAGCGCCCGGAGGAAGGAGGCTGAGGGGAGACCTGGTGGCTGTCTAGAACTCCCTGAAAGGAGGTTGCAGCCAGGAGGCTGTTGGTCTCTTCTCCCAAGTGACAAGCGATGGGGCGAGAGGCGACGGCCTGCAGTTGCGCCAGGGCAGGTTTAGATGGGCCATGAGGAGCAACTTGTTCTTTGTCGCAAGGGTTGTGGCCAGGCCCTGGAAGAGGCTGCCCGGGCAGGTGGTCGAGTCACCAGCGCTGGAGGTATTGCAAAGACCCGCGGACGTGGCGCGTAGGGGCCTGGTCTAGTGGTGGGCTTGGCGGCGTTAGGTTAAGGGTCGGGCTGGATGACCTGAAAGGTCTTTTCCAATGGAAATGGTTCTATGATTCTATACCTTAGTTGAAAGGACAGGAGAATATAGTCTTAAGAAAAAAGTCTAAAACAAATCAAGTAAAGCAATACCCCTTCTTTTTACCACAGCCTACCTTTGGAAATTTGTCTGTGTCCAGGCAAGTCATGATTTGTCTTCTCTCACCTTGAGCAGAGCTCCCAGCATCCCAAAGTTTTATCAGAAAACTGGTGGCTAAGACCTTCTCCCTCCTTCTTATTTCCTGTGTTTCTGTGACGCTTCTTTCTTTGTGTATGAGTGTGCATGTTTTGGTTTTAGGGAACTTTCATTTTAAACTCTTTTCTCATTGGTCTTCGAATGTTCACCTGTCAGTAATATTCCAATTTCTTGTGAAGATTTATGAAAAGAACACATGCACGTTCAAATGCCACATCTTCTATGTTCTTGTCCCCCTTTGACCAGTGAATATGTCTGGAAAGAAGTCAGACTTTGAAATTGTCTAAATGGAAAGCAAGATTAAAAGTCTCACAAACATTTCACAAAAGCATGACAGAAATTCTCTATAGTTGCAACATTTCTTTTTCAAATGCTTATTCACACAGCTAGGGAGAACCAGGATGGGCATAATCCAGAGGCCTACATGCCAACTTGGAATTATTGTTCCTGAGGCTAGGTGTGTGGGTGCGAGGTTTTTTGTTTGTTTTTTTAAGGAAAATGCAAATCATGAAGTGGTGTAACAGCAACACTTCTGTGTGACAATGCTTTGTCAGTGATGTGATTAAACTAGGGTTTGCTAGTGATCTGATAGCAGATTCCTGGATGATGATACAGCATAAAAGTACTGTAGATACTCCAGACAGCCGTCCTGGATTGGGGCTTCAGTGGGTTTGTGCAAAGACATGGGTGTTACACAACTGAGTACTTGATCGTGACAGAGGGAAAGGTACATGTACCTCGCTGCAGACCTGGTGCTGTCAGCAGTGTATTTGGTTTAGTCTAGACCAGGTGCAAGAAAGGGCAAGTTAGCTTGACGATAGCTGTCTCTGTGAACCCTGGGATATTCTTCTGGCCTGCTCCTCCCTGGAGGAAATTATATGTTTGTCTTCAGTTCTTCTGACCGAAGCTTAATGCTCTTGACCATTGCATGTGTTCTCATTTGTGCCCATAGTGCTCTTCTGCCTCCACTCTCTTCCTGGCTACCTCACTCCTGCTGGTGTCTTGACCACTGTTCTGCTTCCTAGATGCTAGTTGTCCATCTTTTCCTCTACAGCCAACTCATCGGCAGTAACTTTTTGTTGGGACACTGAAATGGTTATTTGTCACTACAAGACAATCTTACTGCCTAATACTAGCTGTCTGTCTAAAAAGAAGGTTGGCCTAGTCCACAGAGCATAGATTTGGGACTCGTCCAGTCTAGCTGCAACTTCATCTGTGGATTTTCTGTCTGAACATCAGTGCTTTAATCACCCATTGGCTGAAGAGACAGGTAAACTGTTTGTCTTTTTAAGAGTGATATTGTGAAAATAAACTGTGAATTTGGAACTATGATGTTCCAGGGGTTGGTAAGAACCCATTAAGTAGACAAAACTTGGGCCCTTGATTTTTTTTGGTACATGCAATTTTCTTCTGCCGCCAGCCCCCATCTTTCTCTGTCCTTATTCTCAAAAAGACCGGAAATAATTTTCTCAAGTTTTATGGAAATGCCAGGTTTTCAGCACAGTGTAGTCCTAGAAAGAAAACATAAATTTGCAGTAAGTTGTAAGTGACCAAGGAAGCACTTTTAATGTGGTATCACTTTGTGACTCTTGACTATAGCCATTGCCAGCACTTAAGTAATAATGAAAATGAATTGTTTGCACTCTGACCCATGGTGTCTTTACTAATGGATGCTACTTCTTGCCCTAATGTTCTGTAATCTGCAAAATACATTTTTTTTCCATTCTAAAACCATTTCTAGATTTCTATTCCATGACAATTTAAAAGACAGTATGATAACAAACGTTAAGGGGTTTTGCAGCTTTTTCTGTACCTCTCATGGAAAATGTACACCCTGCTAATTACAAATGCACTTGGAGGACTGCAGATTAAAGTAATGTAATATGTTCTTTCCAGCTCCAGTTTCATCAGAATAAGCAAACATGCCTTCAAATCCTTTTGTATTCAACAAAGTACATATGTTCTTAAGAGCCATTGAGTTTCGTGCGACTTAAGTGCATGCCCGAAGTTAAACATGTTCTTAAAAGCTTTGAATAGAAATTCCAAACAAATGCCTGAGTTCCTCACAGTCAAAGCTCTCCTGCAGCTTAATTGAGAGCAAGCTGGTTAATGAGAATAGCACAAAGCATGAACTCTTAGAGACCACACTGAAGAAAAGAATTACAAAAACAACTAGCAATGTCAAAACTTTAAATACTAGAAAACTTTCTCTCCTTTAGTCTAATCCTGGGGGCAAACCACCAAACATCCTCAGGAACTGGAAGATTAGAAAAGGCTGGTGTGAGAAAGAGGCAATGACTGCATCAGAATGCTTCGCTTCTGATGTAAGGAAGCATAAGACTGCACAGAGAGGGATTTTTTTTAACATCATCATCCAATGCGGGATGCAATGGCACATGTTTCATGTTGGTGTTCTTTGACTGAAGCCTAATGTTTCCAATCAAAATAGAGCAGTCTTCAAAAGCTCACAAAATTAATATTCAAATTAAATATGAAAAAATTGAGGAAAACAGGTGATGTACATTACTTCCCACATCACATCAAATTTGGGATACAGTATTTTTCTGTGAGTGATTTCAATAATTATGGTGAAAATAAAAATCCCTACATTTGCAGGGATCCTAAGGAACTGTAACTAAAATTAGTGAGGTAAGCTGGGGAGACAGTGAGGATTTTTGGGGAGCTGCACTTAATCCTCAGAGGTGGAAGGGAGGAGAGGAAACTTCAGTATCTTTCTCTGAAATGGTCCCAGTTCAGTAAGAAAGCCCAGCCTGACCTTGCCTAAATATGGGGACAGAAGATGGCATAAGGAAGATCTTCAGTATCTTATGAGGCACTTGGATACTTGTAGAAGGGAAAGGTTATGCAAATGAGTTCCTTTTTTTTTTTTTTTTCCCCAGACTGCTGACACACAACACTGATGAGATTTGGGGGAGATATTTTAAATTAGAAACTTGGGAAGGGTTGACAGTTGCAGAAGGGTACTGAGGTCGCCCAAAGACATCTGGTAGGACTGTCAGTCAGTAACATGAAGGCAATTTTGCCAAGTGTAGGGTAGGACAGAAAATTGAGCTGCATTGGAGAAGGAATAGATGGAGGTCAGAGTGGAATTCTCGAAAAGTAACAAGGTTACAGATGTGAATTACATCAAATTAGGCACAGGGCCAAAAGTACGTGTTAGAAATGCTGGTATGCACAAATGCGTATAAAAGTTTGTATAATTTCTTAATTTAAGCATACACCAAGTCAGCGAAATTTACAGGGGGGAAAAAAAAGGTATATATTGAGGGCTATGTTGATTAGGGGTCTCCAGCAGACAATGAATAAATTCACATCTGTTTATTGGGGCCTCTGTTCCCACCCACCCCCACCCCCCATTTTCTTTGTTTGGGGGTATTCAGTCCATGAGTATGATTTCTTTTGTTTCTATTAGTTTTGTCACCTCTTTTCCTGACTGCTAGCATAGACTTTGCTGATAGCTTGCCGGTGAATTTTAGTGATAGATATTGGGAAAAAACCTGGAGGTTGCTCATGTATTAAAAAAATACAGGGTGTATTCTTACTTTATTGCTACACTGACTTCAGTGCATGGTAGTATTTTCTTATACCAGCTAAAGACCTGCCTGTCTAAGAACAGCTGGTTTGCACAATGGGGCAGAAAGTGTTTCAAGAACAGACCTTTATGGAACAATGAATGGACAAACAAACAAACTGACCCGCTCCCTGGTACAACGTGAGACAGAAAATGAAATCCAAAGAGGTAAGAGAAAACAAAGCAATAATCTAAATGCTGGAGTATAGTCTTTGAGGAAAACTACAGGTGTTTTTGTTCTGGTGGGGTTTTTTTTGGGGTGGGTTTTTTGTTTGTTTGGGGTTTTTTTGTTTTGTTTTTTTTTATTACTCCTTGTCATGGTCCTCAAACTCTGTTTGAAATAGTCTTTAAAACTGGAACAGTGTGATCTGAAGTGCTCCTCCTGACTAATTAACCTTAGCCTGGTAATATGGTCAGTTTTTTACAGCACTGCAATTCATCACTGCAGAAGTGTATGCAGCTAGAGATGAGCCCAACCCAAAACCCAGATCTGAGCATCTGTACAATTTGGGGAAGCAAGGTATATGACACGGCCTTCAGAACTGAACGCTGTCTTTATTGTGAGCTTGAGGTAAACCTCAGATCCAAATACAAGCAGAATCTGGGCCGTTATCCCTTCCAAATGTTGTATTAGAAATGCTGGGCTGTGGCAGCAGAGGATGAATTGGGTAAGGAAACCATGCTGGCAACAAAGCACTTTGCTTTAATGCATGAACACCTTGGAATTCAATCTAGCTAAAACCTTTGACATGGCTACAATGATATTTCTACAAAAGGCTCCTTGCTGAGCAATCATGCATTGCCACGTCTTAGGGACGCAGAATTCTTGGCTACATTATGAACCTTGATACTCACAAAGATAATGCAAAAAATACAGAATATAATGTGGGTGTGGAATAGCCATAAAAGACGTGAATGAGACTGTAGGAGAGATTTCTGTCTAATATGTTCTCATTATGTCAGGACCAGTTACTTTCTGAGGGAATGGTTTTCCTCTTGGTTATATAAAAGCAAGGGTTTGGGGAATACTGGCATGTTGCTCTGGAGATGGCTGTGCTGGATGAACCAAGAACTGCTCTCGTCTCTTATTGTTTAGAATTGAGCAAATCTGCAGCAAATAAGGTACTTGGTGACAGTTTCCTATATGCAGACAGTTACCTGCCAGTCCTCCCACTCCCTGGATCTTTGCCCCTGCCCTTTTGCTGGACTACAGTTCAATAGCAGTAGCATATGAGAACATTTGCAGGCCTCGTTGTCCTGTCAGGTATCCCGTTGTAGACTGTTGCACTGGTCCTCTTGCTCTGTTCTCCAAGCCTGTCCTGCCTCCAATTTCCCTTCTGTTTCTAGTTTGAGTGAGTTCTTTGGTCAGGGTTATATGTATGCAAATGAGATGGACTGTGTTTGCACTTTCGCCATATGTATGAGTTGGGCCAGTTATTTGCTCCAATATCACTTGACAGAGTCGTATTGTGATTTCTGTCCTCATCTACAGAGCTCTCACTCCTTCTCCTTTAGGGAGCTGATAGTCAGGATTCTAAAGGTGAGTATTGCTTATACGTGATGTGGGAGTAAGTCCATGGAAGTAAGGTTATTGCAAGTGGACGGCTGGAAAATCATGAGAGAAGACATCGTCAGGCAGGTTTCTGCCTAGGTAACTGCATCCCTCTGCTTGCACTAGCATCTGCAGTGCTTGCGGCTTCTAGTCCTTTGTGCTGAGCACCGGGCTGCAGTGCTGCCTAGTAAGATTAAAAAAGTGTTTTCCTATAAACTCCAGAACATTAGTGTGTGCCACCAAGTGTGTGAATGTTAAACCTGATGGATTAGGAACACAGGTATGTGTGCCAGTAGCTGTGTATGGTATGAATATTAATACTCCTAGTTTCTACTTTTTACACAAAGTGTGTATGTGAAGGGAGGTGCAAGTTCTCTTTCCGGGTGCTGCACTAAGGTGTTGTTTTGCACACCGTGCCTGGTTACAGTGCAACTGAAAGGGCAACTGATACAAGTCACCTGGGATTTGGCATTTGTCTGGTACTCTAACATGTCAATGCTATAAAAGGTCTAAAGCATCATGAGCTGCAGGAGTGTTCAGATTTGTGAGACCAAACTTCATTAATCCTCTCTTCTGATTTGTTCCTATAGTCCCGTGATTTGTGATCCCCCAAGAAGTGTGCAGACCAAATGGCTCTATTTACAGGAAAAGGCCTATAAAAAGAAAGAAGCCTGGACCTGAAGCTGCAAGGTTGTATAGTTTAGGGAGGAAAAGGTGGGGGAGGCTGGTCCTGTTGCTGTTTTGCTCAACACAAAGGTTCAATTTCCTTGACAAATGATGGACACTGCCTCCAAAATTGGAACTCTGATCCCAAAGGGGCCCTGTGTTATTATAACATAAAGAATGGTTATTAAACTGTCAGAGGGTTAATAGTTTCATCTTAATAATCTTGATAGATGGTGCACATTTCACCAGTGCTCCAAAAGCCCACAATGAGCTTTAAAATATTTTACTATTGGCTTGCCCTTCATTTCCCAAGGAAGTCTAAGGAGAACTCTTCTTGCTAATAAATTCTTTATCATAACTTAGCTGGTTTTCCCCTTATAGAAGGGAAATATATCCTTTGCTGTGCTGTCTGATTAATCGGTCTAATTTTATCAGGAAAATTAAATTCTCTTCTTTATCTAGGAAGTTATTTAAAGAGGTCTGAGCAAAATCCCAGTCTATATGCCTGATGACTATTCTGCATAAGCGTCTCTACACTTTATTAACTTATTACTTTTTAAGTGATTTCTGTCTGAAGGATTCCCTTCAACTTTGAGGGCCATTTGTCTTCTGTTCTCAGGATTTCAGGATGACAAATGGGATGTCAGATATGACTTACTGTAAGACCTTAAGGGATTCATAGATGTTCTTACCCTTACCTCAAAATGCTCTGTATGAGGTAACCTGTAAAGCTGGCCAATTTTGATGACCAGAACAAATATCTCAACAGCATTACAACAGGCAAAGTAGCTATACTCTTAACTGAAGTAGTTCTTAAAATATCATTGATCATTCGATGAGGAAGAAAAGAACTAATAAAATATATATGTATATAAATACACATGGGAGTTGATCCCAGTCACGGAAATTGTAGTATACAACTAAGGATTAAGAGACAGGAACGTCCTAGCAATTTCAAAACAATAAAAGTCAATGCTTTGCTTCTCTTTGCTTAGACTTGTGTCAGAAAAGGAACATGTCCCCAGATATGTAGAACTGATGAAGATGCACAAGCATCTCCATTTGTATATATCTTTTGTATTTTCCAAAACTAATGCATGCTGAATCCAATAACCAGGTGGAGGGACTCTGTTAACTGACATTGTATTCTAGCCTCATCGTTGACAGAAAGGGCATCAGTTTGCAGTGTGGCAGGATTATGAAGGACATAAACACTCATGATTGAGATCATAAGCCAATTTGTAATAGCCTGTGTTTAGGTGGAAATTTTCCCACGGATGTATAATATTGTGAAACTATGTTTATTATGGAACTTCTTGTGCCTTCTGGGAGTGACTGTCTTCAGAGATGAGGTACGGGTCTGATATGGCACTTCTGCTACTAGGGCAATACTTTTGTCCTGACAGTTGTTCCTGCATGCAGCTCCTAAACAAGATGGGAGATTATAGTGACATGCCCAGTGAGGTGAGTCGAATATTGTGCTTCCTGGTTTAGCTGCAAATGGGCTTGTTGTTATCTGCCTGGATCTCTAGGCTTGTGTTGATATTATTTCAACTAGAATTTCAACATCCACACCCTGCTGATGGTTACAGGACAGTTACTAGAGTTAGCAGCTTTTATACAAAGCTTTTATACAAAATTGCCATGCCATTCTAAATAATTCATCAGAGAACATTAGCTCAGAATAGTTGAGGTTGGAAGGGACCTCTGAAGGTCATCTGGTTCAATGCCCTTGCTCAAGTAGGACTGCCTACAGCAGGCTGCCCAGGACCATGTCCAGATGGCTTTTGAATGTCTCCAAGGTGGGACATTTCACAACCTTTTGGGGCAACCTGTGCCAGTGCTTGGTCACCCTTACAGTAAAAAAGTGTTTCCTGGTGTTCAGACAGCACCTCCTGTGTTTCAGTTTGTGTTCATTGCCTCTTGGCCTGTCACTGGGTGCCACTGAAAAGAGCCTGGGTCTGTCTTCTTTATACCCTTTTTTCAGATATTTATGTACATTGATAAGATCTCCCCTGAGCCTTCTCTTCTCCAGGCTGGGCAGTCCCGTATCTGTCAGCTTTCCTTCATAATGCTCCACTCCCTTAATCACCCTAGTGGCCCTTCACTGGACTCTCTCCAGTAGCTCCATATCTCTCTTGTACTGGAGAGTCCAGAACTGGAGATAGTACTCCAGGGTACAGCCTCAGCAGTGCTGAGTAGAGGGGAAGGATCACCTCAGCCTGCTGACAACACTCTTCCTAGTGCAGCCCAGGATGCCAGTAGCCTTCTCTGCTGCAAGGGCACGTTTCCGGCTCATGTTCAATTTGGTGTCCACCAGGACCTCCAGGTCCTTTTCTGCAAAGCTGCTTTCCAGCCAGTTGGCCCCCAGCATATGCTGGTGCTATGGGGTTGTTCCTCCCCAGGTACAGGAGAGCTACTCATTGGTAGTTGATCAGTTTTTTCAATTCTTCACACAAGGCATTGAGGATAATTTGCCATCTACTAAAGGAGAGTAAGTTATGACCATAATGCAGACAACTGCACACTGTAAAGTAATACACGCTATAAAGTTTGGAGGAAGACCTTAAAACATACGTGAAAGCCTTTTATTGATTGCCTAGAAAGGGGATCTAGAGATAAAAAATAGCTACAGGAAAGGAAAACAGAAAATACAAATGCTACAAAGTTCCATTATTCGAGACTCCTCATTTATGGTTCACTGCTTTCTTTAAAGTTTTAATGCTTCACAATAAATCAGATTAAACACTCAATATTTGTACATAACAGTCTGAAATGTATGTCTTTATAAGATTAAATGTATGCTAGAGCATGGAGAAGGCTGTCCATTATTTTTATGACTAACTTTGATATAGATTCAGTGGTCAGGCATCCCTATATATGATATAAACTTGAGGGGAATATGGTGTGGGAAAGGCCATGGTGCCACCTCCTTTATCTGTAAGAAAAGTGCGCTGAAATATCCTAAACCTCAGGAAGCACAAAGTCTGGAGGAGTGTCTTATGGTAAAAGAAGAAACAAACCAACATGTATTCTGTCCTTCACTATCAACATGATGACTGGTAAGTGCTCTTTTTCTCTGCATTTTCCTCCTATTATTATCATCATCCTGTCTGAGCTAAATGACCTGTAACAGATGACAAATACAGGATAGTTCATGGACAAAAATCACACTCAGAATTGGATATATTGTGAGGGCACTGTAACCTGTTACGCTGAAGCTTAACAGAAATGCAAAAGAAATTTTTCTTCACTCTGGGACAAGTTTCCAGGTAGTTGATTCAGTTAAGTTCAGGATGAGTCTTCATCGTGTTAGACTTTTCTGGTCAAAAGATTGGTTTCTGTAACTTTGTATGGGAGGTAACTGCAGCAGGAACTGACTGGTTAAATATGTGATGGCAGATCAGACTCAATACTGCAATAAACATAATATAATCTTCCTGGATTTTGTGTTTCACTCCCTTAGGTTTTGGAGATATTTCAGGTTTTGATCTTCTGTGTGGAATTTGGATGCTTGCCTCTCTTCAGCCCAGGTTGCAACATAATCTTTATTTAGGACAGGACTTAAATAAATGCTTTGGTGTTACTCTGTCATGGAATGGTGTTAAGTTTCTTTACCTTAAAGAAAGAGAAGTGAAGAGGAAAGGGTGGGGCCACGTTAAGTCTTCAAATATATGAAAAGCATCTACGAAGAGGAAAGTAGTAGTCTGTTCTTTGTACTCATGGTGGATAGAACAGGAAGTAATGGGGTTTATGCTGCATCAGGAAAGATTGAGCTACACACTAGGCCAAAGCTTGTTTGCGTGAGTTGTTTTTTTGGAGATTGGGGAGGGGGCATTATTGTTTTTTAATTGTGAGGTTTATGGAGCAAATTGTATAAGGAGATTTTCGCTCTTATATTGTAGGAGATTTGTAAAGAACAGTTTGGAAAGCCTGTCATGAATGGCCTAAATATAATGGTCCTATGTTGGGACTGTGGGGAATGAAGTCAATGACTGCTTAAGGTCCCTTCTAGCTATATTGTTCTCTAAACCTCTGCCACCATCTGAGCTGGGCACATATTAAATTCGCTGCCAGTTGCATTTTTCTCCTTGTAAGGTAACATTTTGCTCCTTCACAGAATAGATATCAAGTCCTTCCTCGTGAGGCTACCTTTTATTCTTTTGCAGTACGTTGATGTGGTGGCAATCTGACATTTTTTTAGGAGCACTTGAATAAAATAGAAGTAGTGCACATTAATTGTAGTTCGTGAGTTTTGTAGCCCTTTCTCTGTAGGTGAAGGGTTATTTATGGTTACAGCATTTCTTGGTTAATGAGTTCTTATTTTTATGTGCTACTTTCAAACTTTGTATGGGTTAGGCAGATTCTTTCTGTAAAGTGATGCTATCTTTCCTCTCCATGTAAATCCAGCATTTGTTTTATTTCTGATGTCCCACATGGCTCTGGGTAGGTCCTTCTCATGCTGTATTATAGCTCCTTTCTGTCAGATTGTTGGAACAGCAATGACATCGGTTCAGTTCTATTCCCTTCTTACCATTCCACTTAAATGTTATTTAAATTTAGGGGCAGGTGAGTGATTTGTTTGAAGTTAATGACAACAGAATGAAAGGATAAGGTAGTTTAAAGGTAAAGTTGAGGCGATTTTAATCATCTTGTCCAATGAGCTTGTGACTGAAAGATGTTGTTGGGTTCTGCAGCGGCTCCTTGAAATACGGTTTTGTTTGCATGATTCTTATTTGTTTGGTTGGTTTTGATTCTGTATGTGGTAACTCAATGCCTGTCGCTGATTTTTTTTTTTTTGAACTGCAGAATTAATTGTTATTATCCCCTCTTGAAGTACTTTTCCTGAAAGTAATGTAAGATGTGCACTTTCTTCCAATTTTCAGCAGCTTGTTAATGCTAATCCCAAGGATCATATTGTATCTTGTCTCTGACAACAGCATCAAATTACAAATTGTTTTTACAATAAATTCAACATAGCAAATCAATATTTTACCAAACAACTTGGATTTTCACTGAGCAGAAGCAGTTTGCCTTGCCATGCACTACTTCAACTGAGTTTTGCACAAATTTTCATTGGGAAGACAAAGGTCTCCAGCTCTGGTAATTCATTTTGTCTGCATCTCACTTTCTTTTGACGAAGCCTATATCTGATGGCCAGTTCTGTATGGCTCATAGCTCTGTTGGTCAGTGGTTTGTGTAAATTTTATTTTTTGTATGTGAGAAAAAGTGTTTATGTGCTAAGGAAGATAAATTCTTTGTTATGTTGGTGTGGTCTCTATCCTCCAGTGATTATGTATGCTTCAGAGGTGTAAGGAGGCTGTAAAGGCTGGAAACTTGGAGGAAATTTCAGACATTAGAGTCCATCCAGCTGTTTTGTATCACTGGGTCTCAGGAATGCTTGGAGCATGGGCAGTCAGGAGAGATGAGATACAACCACAACTTGGAGCAGCTTCAAAGGTCTGAATATTGGAGAGGGTGCATAAACCACACCTTGTCTTCCTCTTGGGACTGACTGCAGCTAAGCTAAACCCAAAGTCCTGGACTGCTGTAGTTAGGTGTATTTTATGTTTGCTGTGCCCAGTTGTTGAAGCCCTGATGATGTTTAATGAGTGGGATTTGGAATCTGATATATCCAGATGAAAGCTGGCATGACATCTGTTAAAATGAATGACTGTGGCCTGTTCAGAAATAGTGTGGAGTTGATATAATATTTGTGGTGTGGCTGGTAAGCTGGAAGTGTAGTCATCTTGAATGCATGCTCACTGGTGTTCTCATTAGCAAAATTTGAAGTGGGGAAGAGGATAGTCTCCCCTTCAGGTTACTAATTCAGCTTACAGAATACCACATATGACCATCTAAACATCTTTCTGGAATACAGACAGTTTATGGACAACTTCAGTTTGGGAGACGTATACTGACTGTGTCATGCAGCCAGTAGTGAAATTTTGCTGGAATTTCTGAAATACTAACATTTAAAATTTTTCCATATCATATGTGTTGCACTCAGGATGCAGTAACTGCATTTTTGTACTTCAGCATGATAGATTAAGAAATATTAATCTTTAGCCTGTTAGATGGTGAATGCGTAGGTACTACTAATTATTGCCTATGAAAGCTCAGAAAGGAAAGAGGAGCTGTTTGAATAGTAGCATCTGCCCTGGCCTTGAGAGGAAAATGTGACAGAAAACTGTGAATCAACGCTTGCTGTTAAAAAGACTTTCTTAAACAGTCGAGATGTCTCAGTCTGAGAATAAAACATAATAATTTCAGGCAAAAGCCCATTCTGCAATAAGAGGAAGTATTAACGTACAACAGATGGAAGAAGGAGACATGGCAGTCAAAGTGATCAAAGACGTTAGGAAGTGGAGAAGATGGGAAGTACTTCCCAGGAGAAATCCATGTCATGACAACAGCATTTTACAGATTAATGTCTACAGAAATTTTAGAGAATGTTAGAAATAAAATTAGGGAAATAGTAGAGACCTGTTGTACCAGGTGCGGGTGCCTAGGGGCTGTCAGGGGCCTGCAGGGTGGCCTCTGTGCGGAGCAGCGGGGGGCTGCCCCGTGCCAGTCACAGCCGGTTCTGGCCGGCTCCAACTGCCCCGTCACAGGGCACGGCTGGGCCCCGCAGCCACCACGGTAATTCTGAGGAGGTTGTTGAACACCGTGTCTGAGAGGTTAACACCCAGGCTTGCTGGTTTAAGGTGCTTTTTAACAAGGATTGCAAGAGAGTTACATGAAATCATATTTTCTAGTCTCTATACCTTTTGGATTGCTGGGGAAATTGCAAAATTCCTATTTCAAGATGAATTTGGTGATATGGACAGTAAAATTCATGTTAGCGTGATCTTGATCTCCCGCTCAGTATTGGGCAAACAATGCAGACTTGATTTAATAAAGAATCGATAGATTTAAATAAAAGTAAATGCTTATAGAGGTGAGTTTTTGAAGAATGTCAGTCAGATTTATGGCTTTTTGATTAAGGACTTTGTTGATATCCATGAAAATATAATAGACATTGATATAGACTTTAATGTAGTATCATAGTTGCTTGAAGATGTAGCTCCCTTTGGGTTTGGCCGCATGCCTTTAATTTATGGGAACTTGCCAGATGTGGAAGTAGTTGTCAATGAGAAGCTATTACCCAAAACCGGAGTGGCACAATGGTGCATCTTAAGGGCCCATAGCAGGTTCATGGTATTCAACATCCCCATCCATCATCTGGAAGTAAATACACTCTTAAGGCTCCTAAAACTTGCAGCTGACACAAAGGTCCTCAAAATGTTAAATAATATTGACTACAAACGGCAGTCTTGCAGATCTAGACAAGCTGGGCTCCATTCACACAAAAGTCCCATTTGAACAATATGGATTTCGATTCAGCCGAGTGTAAAGTATCATGGATTTAGAAACTGTAGGTGGAGGTGGTAGCTTTGAAATGGGGAACTATATCCTCACAAGTAGGAAGGGGCTTAGGTGTTGGCATTAGACAAGAATCTTAAGCCTTCAATGCAAGGTCGTGTCAAAAAGACTTGCTGAGATCTGGGGCTGTTGATAAGGAATTAAGAAGGAGGGGAAAAAAGGATTTTATCTCTGTGTAGTACATTGGCAAAAACTCTGTTGAAACACTTTCCTTAGTTCTAGAAAAGCTGTATTTTACGATCCAATGTTAAAAATTATGGCCAGTGTAGAAAACAGGCTCCAAAGCCATCCAGAGACTGGGGAAGACTTTTAGCGATGAGAAATGCAAAGCCAGTTCAGTTTGTGTAGGTATCAAAAAGATGCTTTTGAGATTACTTCATTGCAAAATGTAAGTGCCTTCAAGGAGAAAAAACACTGGGTAGTAATGGGCTCTTCAAACTAGTACAGAAAGACACCACAAGTCAGTGGCTGGAAGCTGATGCCAGCCAAACTCAAATGTAGTCACGATACACAGTTTTAACTGCGTGTGTTGTCATCGCTGGTACAAACTCCCAAGGGAAATGTTTGGGCTCTGAGTTGCTGTTTTTTTGAAATCAAGACTGAATACCTCTCTGGAAGACATGCTTTAGCTGTACAAAAGCTACTGGGCTTTTTTCACTGGTAAAATTTATTGGCATATGGTACACAGGAGGTCATTCAAAATTATTGTAATGCTCTTGTCTGCCTTTAAGCTCTATGAATAAATGTTTAAGTTAAGCTTGGCTCCTTCATTCTGTAGGGTATGATAGGCTGTTTGTATTTCATTTTATTCTCTTGTACAAGCCTTACTTTACAGCCTCCAATATTTATATACATGAATTGAAGAGAGGTGACTCTGCAGTTGCTCATCCCTGAACCACAGTGCGGTTTGTGTTTGTGATCGGGCCAGCCTGACCTGTGACCGATTGCTCGAGGACTGACTTGTGCCCGTCAGTTTTTGATAACACCCGGTGCTGTGCCTTTAAGTACCAGGCAGCCCAAACCCCCTGTGTTTGGGGCAGTCAGCTCTGCCAGCATTAATCACTCACCTTAGCCTTGCCCACAGAAAGGAGCAGAAAATGCCACTCAGCGAGGCTGTGAGGCCATGAAATTGCGTTAGGCAACGCTCATGAAAATGACTGGATTTACTATTTCAGCGTTAGTGTCTAAATGTTTTTGGAATTGTAATTTTCTTGTGCTGTTATGTGTAAAGGTGACCGCTCTGTGTTGGGCCCTTGGCAGTTTGCTCCAGACAGCTAATCAGCTTGATTCATTTGGCGGGGTGGTCAGTCAGCACCTTCTCTGCAGCAGTAAAGCAGGATTGAGCTCTTCTCTGATTTGCAAGGATATAATGGTGTCTACTAGAAATGCAGAACTTCCTGAAGACACAGTAGGGTTTTATTTTTGTGGCAGCAATATGCTTACCAGGGGTGCAAAGATTATAACCCTTATTCAGCTTGCTAGCAGCAATGCAGGAATAGGAAGGGCAATGTCACTTGAGGAATCCTGAGCTCCTGCTGGAGAGGCAAGCCTGAAGGAACACATTTCTGCAGTCAGGTCTCTTTCTATCTCACTTTCATCTGGTCTTTAAAATTGCAGAACGGAACTGTTTGTAACGCTTGGGTGTTACTGTGTTTGGCCACATGATGGCACACATCAGTCAAATGAACATTACAATATTATCCGAGGAACTCCTGTGAATGGAGAGGAATTAAGTCTTCTGTTCAGGGCTGTGGTGGTCAGAGTTTGTCCTCCCTAGCTGCTCTTTTGATCCGCAATTTACTGTGATCACAGTGAGGGACAGTGGTGGTGTTTCAGCCACAAGCTGAAAAAGAAAAAAAGAAAATACTACAAAAAAAGAAGAACAAAAAGAGTCTGAAGCAGGAGCAAAAAGCAAGTCAGCCTTTAAAAGGGGCTGGTAGAAAGAAAACTGTTCTTTTTCTGGTTGTGTTGTTTTGTTTTGGGTTACTCTTCAAAGGATCAGTAAACACCCAGGAATCAGGAAAGCCTTTTTATTTTTCCAGGATATAGAAGAGAAATAGTGTGTTGTACTTCCTTCGTGAGATGTGAGGTGGGGGACTTTATTTTGGTAAATTGTCTTCTAGTAAATAATGCTCTTTGCCTCCCCGGTGATATGGAGATGGCTGGTGAAAACATCTAAGTGTACTTATAGGATCAAAGTGGTCTAGTGTGTTATCAGGAAGTCAAATAGTGTTTAATGAAAATCAGCCTTAGAAGTTACTATGAAATTTATACTTAAGTTTATTACAGCTTCAGTGGTGTTCGTTCCTGCATCCTGCATTTATTTCTACTATCTATAATTACTAATAAAACAGCAAAAACCCATTGGTATCATAGCTCTCACCAGTCAATATACTTTTTTTTAAAGCATAATTTGCATGAAGAACTCCCAGTTGAATGGAAAATGTGGAAGTATATTTCATATTCTAATGGTAGCAGCTAAAGACCAGTAGCCCATGTAGCAATGCTGCATAAACATATGCAGCTTTTGAATTAAAGACCGAACATCCATGAGGATGTAGGAAATAAAAATGTAGAAAGCTCTGTGGGCTCTTGCATTTTATTAGGATGCAAATACTAAGGACAATGAGAGGAGTATAGAAAATAGTTGTCAGGATATTTGCAGCAGTAACTCCAAGGTAGCATGCCTTTTTCCATGCAGAGGTTCCATGTGGTAAGTGGCACCTGGCTGAAAAAAGATAAGGAAGAACACATGAATCTGAAGAAAGATTTAGACAGAGATTTTCAAAGGTTAGGCTAACTGCTGGGAATCAATTATCTTCATATTGTTGTTCTTCACCTCCCTCCATCACCCAATAGCTTTAAAACCCTGCCCAGAATGCGTGCCTCAGCAGAAAGATTGAACCACTTCCCTTCCAGTTCACTTCTTGCAATGGGGAAGGAGGGTGACATTCCAGCCCCACTGCCTGCCTTGTGTGGGCTCGGTTTCTGTCTTGCTGTCAGAAACACGCAGAGGTTGTGCGTAGCTGTCAGAAGTCTCTCAGGCCACTTTGAAGGATACTGTGCTTTTATTAACAACAATTTTGTAAGTGTAGTTCTGGTTTTAAGCCTAAGTCAGCAAAAGGAAGGACAGAGAATAAAAAAAAGAAAAACCGCACCCCTAAGCCCTCAGCAAGCTCCTCACTCATAAGACAAAACGCAGTGAGATCTCTGAAGTGAATATGAAAATTCCCAAGCATCAAACAAGCATTTGACATCTTTGTTAGTAAACAAACACAGCGCAGTTTCATTTCTTGTGAGGCTGAGTTACGGTACGGTGTGTTGTGACTCCCTCTCTCTCGCTTTCCTTGTGCTTTTCTCTCTTCTCCTCCTCCCACCCCCATAGCTGGCAAGCTGATTCCAGAGGCCAATGACAACACCCGTGCCTCTTTCAAGTTGAGTGCATTTGTTAGGCATCTGAGAGGGTTGCTTTCCTGCCCTTGGGTACCCCAGCACGCAATGTGAAAGATGCAGGAGTTCATGGACCGCTGAGTGCTTAGCTGCTGCACTTTCGTAAGTGAAGGCAACTAGCGAGCAAGTACAGCAATTAGAAATAAAAGAAAATATTTTTTCTGTGGGGAATGTTTGTTGACCCCACAGCTGTTAGTTAAAATGAAAAAAAAAAATGATGAAACTGTCTCCGTAGAGAGAGGAAAATTCTTTTTTTTTTAAAAGCAAAAAAGCTTTCCTACATCACATTCATTGTACCATACAGAGAAAACACCCCATTTTGAACTCATGCTTTTAAATGTACCTTTTCTATCTTTTATAGCAAACTCTCATGAAAAAATTAGTTTTGAAAATGACATTCTAAGTCCTGGTGGTATCTCAAGCTGTATTTTTCATGCCTTTCCTTGTGAAGAATTTAATAAACCAGCCTTTGCATAGTTATTTTTTGGCCTGGAATACAGTCAATACAGTTTTCCAAATGAGAAGTACAGTGCAAATCAGATGCTCAGAATTCTATCTAATGTGGCATTTAGAGAAAACACAGGCTAAATGCTCAAACTTGCAAAAATCCCTTGGGGTTTTCACTGAACACAGATGGTCAAGACCTTGGTTTTGTATCTTATCCAATTAAACTCTCTTGGGTCCCTGACTGCCATACTAAGGTACTCCTCTAATTTGTATCCGAAGGAAAGATGTATTTCTAATTTGCTTCTCTCTGGTACCCCTTTTTGAAGTACACGGTCAAGGAGAGGAACTAAGTTTCATTGTGGTACTTGTCATTGGGTAATAGATTCTGAGGTTTGCCTTGTGTTGCTTGCATGCCTTGATAAATATATAGGTAAGAGGCCTTGAGTGAAATTGGAGCCAGATCAAGCTCCGTGCTCTTGCTTCAGATTACCTGTAATATGTAATTCAGTTTTAGGTCTGGTGGTTGTGTTAGAGCTTAATGCAGTTCAATGCATTTGATTTTGATGGTAGGCATGCCACTTCAGATCTAAGTATGATGACTGGGTAAAGTAGGAGGACTTCTTGTGAAAGATTGAGTTGGATATGATACAAAAAAGCAAAAAGAAAAGTTTAGTTATGCACATTCTTGCAGGGGAGGAAATGGAGTGCTGAGATCAGAAAAGCACAGAAGCTTTACTGGGAGTGTAGAAAGGACATCCACACACCAAAGAAAGTCTTTGGTCTCTAGGAAGTGCTCTATAAAATCTTTTGGTCTTAATGTGCTGAATGGCTGAGGAATCAGGAAGTCCAGTACACAGCTCAATATTTTGTTTCCCAGATGAGTATGCTTGATGTCTCCTCTTGTCCTTTCTGGGAGTGTTGCAGTGTCGGGCCTGCTGGCTGTTGCTTAGTCGCAAGGCAGGAAGGTCTCAGGACCATCCTGTGAAGAATCCAAAATCCAACGCCTAATGTCTCCAAGTGCCAGCTGCCTACAAAACCTCACTGACTGCTGTGGCAAGAGGCACTGTGTCCCTTTAGGAATGAGTCTCATCTCTTCTGCCTAGAACCAGTCCATGGCATCACGACTTAGGCACGTGGCAGTAGGTCCAGGAGAGCACAGGGTGCTTTGTCCCCAGTGTCACACTCCTGGGATGCCGGACATGTGCCCTACACTAGCTTGAGGAGGGTCCTGCAAACAAGTCTCATGGAGTCGTGGACTAACCCACAGATGCAGCCAAGAAGGTACAGTAATATGGATTAAATTGCTGAGCTCCAGTCCAACTTCAGTTATTAAGTGAACTTCCTTCATTTCAAATTGTTCCCAAGACTCCTTTTCCCTTCATGCCCTTAAAAAGTGATCACATTATTCCTGGGTTGTTGCATATGGGCTCAAATGGAATTTAAACTGCCTGCCTGACAATGATGAATGAATCAACTCCAAATCCCTTGATGTGGATCAGCTATATAGCATAACAATAATATTGTTGTTTAACATTAATACTGAAGTAATACCGTGAGGAATCTCAGCCATTCGGGGACCTATTTTGTTAGGAACTGAATAAAGCACATAGCAAAATAACAAGTCTTGTTCCGAAGACAAGACTGTCTAAAAGACAAGCTGTACCAGTTGAAGGAGACAAACAAAAAAGACAAGGAGCAGAATGATATAAATGACAGTTGCATCTTTATAGCGCTTTACAAACTCTGTGTGCTGCTTAATTTTCTTGCATGGTTGATCTGCCATGTTGATTCTAGATCTTGCTCAGCCTTTTCTACTTTCATCTTCTTTACCTGTACTGTCAAACAAACTCTTAAACCTCATGTTTTGCTGACAAAGTTTAGAAAATGTTGAGAAAGTGAAGCTGTCCACGAAATTGCCCATGACACTTTATTATTGCCTTTGGACCATACCCTTTTAGCTGGCTTTTTCAACATCCATATTCAAGCTTACTTGAGTGAGTTGCAAGATGTTTGTGAAGCAGTGAAGTCTGTCAGATTCTTTACTTAGATCCAACTGTATTGAATCTGCTATGTTCTCTCCCATTCCTCCCTTTGTAATGTTGTCAAAATTGTAATTGGGCTTGTCTGGAAATAGCTTTTTTTTTCTTTCTTTCTTCCCCCCCCCCCCCCTTTTCCTTTTCTTTTCAACTGACTCATCCTTGCTACTGTTCATGGTTCCCTGTGTCCTGCAGGGGAGGGATTTTAAATCACTCGGCTGACTGGTCTAACTATTTTCTCTGGGAGACCAGTGCCACAAATTTTAATAAAAGCAAACTTAGACCTCTTATTTCAAGAGGACTAGAGTATTCTGTGACTGCTTTTGAAAGTCCCACCCTCGTTGTACAGTGTTACAAATACGTAAAAAAAAAAAAAAAAAGAAAAAAGGAACATAGTAAGATATTTAAAATAAAAGTAGTAAAAGGTTTTTTTTATCACATAGATAAACTTTGTGCATATATGCCCATGTGCATGGAGATACTAACAAACATGTTAAAAGAACATTGAGGGTCTAAGACCACACTCCTGGAAAATCCCTACAGGAAGGTCTTGTATAAAAGCTCAATTTCTTTCCCTGTACCCCATGTATATTACGACACAATGTTCAGTTACATGGTCTCATGATATTTTGCTGCAGTATGTCTGACTTGGGAATCTTGAGTTCTCTCCAAGCTCTTGGAGCTGAATGAGCTCTACTGGCATGTGCTCTGCTCCTTACCCAGGCAGTGCTTGACCTGCCCATCACGTTGCCTTCATGTTGTTCATGTCTGGTCCTGACTGTCTTGGAAGATGTAATGAGAATGTGTGGTGTCCAGACGCTGAGGAGAACCACATCACAGCTGGAAATTAAAATGTCCACAGTCAAATCAATCTGTCTATGTAATTAGCTCTTTTCAAGGCAGGCTGACTACACTAAAAATTGTGCACCACATGCCTGGATGGCACAGGCAAACCCCCAAATGCACTAAAATAAAATAAAGCTTCCTACTGACCTGGGAACAGGAAGATTTTCTTCACTGGTATGAACGGGACTCTTGCCTTCATGTAGCTGCTTACCCATGAAGTAGTTAGACATCATCTAGTCAAAGGATATAAATACACAAATGTGTCTTTTTGGAAAACATTCTTCTAGCCTGGATGACTTATACCATATTACTTAACATAATTTCTGTTACTTTGTGAGCCTGTACTAAGCTGGAAGCGTTACTGGATTATTGTCAAATAGAAACAGGTCCATGTGCTAAAATTAAATGCCTAGGGAAACTGAGTGAAGTATATATACTTAAAATCTCAAATTGCAATAATATGATCATGAATAATTCCAAATGATAAATTACTTTCTTTTCATTTTTTTCATGTGAAGAGGATGAAACAAGACTGTACTTGCCCTGAAATGACACAGTAATTGAGGTTAGGTGCAGGATTACTGCGTTTGTCCTGACTTGATGTTACATTAAGATTAGCTAGAATTACTTTAAATTAGGGTAATGCTTGTCAAAGGTCTCAAACTAGCTGTCTTGGACTGCACTGCCCTCTACTTAGCTGCACAACAGGTACAGGCTTGGTCATTTTGACACCTACCTGCAGTGAGGCTGTTGCCAACCACATTTAACTGTGTTTTGGATATTGATCATTTTATGGAGTCAGAATGCTTTCTGGATTAGCTAGGGAAGAGTGGTGCGTCTCTGTCAACTAACTGTAGGATTGCTGCTCAGCCAATTGGATTCCTGGGCAATTCAAACAAAAATTTTATATGTGTGGAAAGAAGGCTATTATGGGGCTGGATTACATTAAAGGGAAAAGCAAAATTCCATGGATAAAATTGAGCAAAGGAACGCCAAGGAATAGTGAGAAAAAAAAAATATATGCCGATATATTGCTAAAACTGGTTGCTGTGATTACTTGAGCAGTATGTCAGGACACATTTTGAAAAATGATGATATGCCGTTCTTGTGAAGACTGCAGCATTGAAGAAAAATGAAATAATGGGAGAGGGGGATAAACTCGAAATACAATCTTGTCTTTTAAAGTACATACCGTGTCCTGCGTGTCCAAGTTTGACAGCGTAGTCTTCTCAGAGATGCCTTTTGGCCACCATAAGCCTTAGTCAGGAAAACACGCAGCGGTGTTTGACAAAAAGTGCAGGAAGGGGAAATTTTGTTATAGTTTATTGAATGATTGATGGTAATTTAAATCCAGTTCAGAAAAGCTGTTATGTTCTTGAATCGCTTCTTGGCTAGCGTGCTAATAAAATTCATTGTATAGTGCTATCGCTGAATTTCAAACAATTTAATAACAAAAAGTTGCTTACTGAGGAACAAGAGGGTTCCTCCAGAAGATGGATATGTGATAGTAATTATGATGGCAATGGACTGGGCCTTGCTTATATTTGCTAAACAGAAGTAAACATTACAAAAGCTTGACGGATTTCAGGGTTGAGTTAAGCATTTAGGACGCAATTACGTCTTGACTTAAAGTGAGATTTAAGTATGGAGGGTATTTAATTGTATTACCAGGCCTAAATAGCAAGAGGAAAGTCTGAAAAAGATTTCTGGAACTGGGGGCATTTCAGTCTCCTCAATGAAAATTTATAATCAATGGAAATTAGGCTTCACGGTGCCTAAATTGCACCAGAGAATGCAAATATAACCTCCAAAGTCACTTAAGCAGACTAGAAGACATGGTGTCTTGGTTTGCAAAAAGAATCATCAAGGACAATGTCCTTGAAGCAGAACATCACTCTGCAACTGGCAGAAAGTCAAGCAGGCACAGGAGAAGGTCATCAAGAATGAACAGGGAACTCCTCACTGAGCTCCAGTGCACAACAGCAGTGTACACAAGGCAGGAGTGGAGATGGGCTGCCCAGGAGGAGTATAGAGATGCTTCTTGAGAGCGCAGGGACAGAGCTAGGAAAGCCCAAGCTTAGCTGCAGCTGAAACTAGTGAGGGATGTGAAAGGCAACAGGATGGGGTGGTATAACTGCAGTGGCAGCAAAACGAAGGTGAAAGAAAAAAACATGAACCCACTGCTCAGTGGGGCAGAAGACCTAGTGATGAAGGACAAGAGAAAAATATGAGGTACTTGACACTTTTTTTTTTTTGGCCTCTATTTTTACTGGTAGTGTTTGCCCTCTGCTCTCTCAGTTCACAGAGCCTGCTAGTGTGTTGGAATGAAGCATTTATGTCCATGAGAAGATAGAGCTAGGGAACACAAGCCTATGGGTTATACCGAAGTCCATAGGACCAGACAGGTTGCATCCGAGGTTGATGGGGGAGCTGGTCAATGTCATTGCAAGGATGCCATCTATCATCTTGGGAAGGTCATGGGTCAGGAGAGGTTCCTGTTTGCTGGAGGAGAGCAAACTTCACATCTGTTGTCAGAAAGGGCAAGAAGAAGGAGGATTTGGGGAGCTACAGTCTGCTCAGTTTCACTTCAGGCCCTGGGTAGATTATGGAGCAAATCCTTCTGGAAGCCATTTCCAGGCACGCGAAGATGACTAGAAACATCCAGTGCAGATTTACGAAGGCCAAATCACACATGCCCTGATTGACTCCTACAATGAGATGAGTGATTGTGTTGTTTACCTTGACATCAGCAAGGCCTTTGGCACTGTCTCTGGTAGTATCGTTGTTGTGACTAAACTGGTGAGATATGGCCTGCGCAAGTGGAAGATAAGGTGGATGAAAACTGGCAGGACTGCTGGACTCAGTATACTGCGATCAATGACATAAGTGGATGGCTGATTGGTAGTGGCATCTCAGAGGTTGACATGGATGCTGATGCCCTTTAACCTCTCTCTTTACAGTCTGGATGATGAGATACAGTGAACTCTCAGCAAATGTATGATACTAAGTTGCAGGGGGGGGAGCATTTCCTGCACTCAAGGGCAGGGCTGCCTTTCAGAGGAACCTCAACAGGCTGGATAATGGGGCTGACTGGTACCTCCAGAAGTTCAGCAGAAGGACTTCAGCCCCCATGCTAGGGTGACCCCATGCAAAAGCACAGGCTAGGCCCACAGCAGAGAAAACAGCTTTGGAGAAAAAGACCTGGGGTCCCAATGGACAGTAAGTTGACACATTAGCAGTGTGCACTTGCAGCAAAAAAACCAGCCACCACATCCTGGGCTTTTAGCAGGAGTGCGACCACTAGGCTGAGGGCAGCAGTCCTTACCCTCTATTTGGCACTGGTGAGACTGCAGCTGGAGCGCCATGCGCAGTTTGGGGATCCCCAGCATGAGAGAGAGGTTGAAGTACTGGACAGAGCCCAGTGGTGGGCCACTGTGCTGGTCAGGGCTGGAGCACAGGGTGTGTGAGGAGAGGCTGCAAGAGCTGGGCTCGATCAGCCTGGAGAAGGGAAGGCTGGAGGGAGGGAGCCCTTATTGCTGCCTGAGGGGAGGGTGTGGGGGAGACAGAGCCACGGACTCTCTTCAGAGGGGCACAGTGACAGGATGAGAGACAATGGACAGAAGTTGGAAAATTCAAACTTGATATTAAGGATTTTTTTTTTTTTCACTATGAAGAAGGAAAAACACTGGAGCAAGTTTCCCAGAGAGATTTTCTTCATGTCATGATTATTATATATATACTCCAAGGCTTGTTCTAATGTACCCTTTGTCCTTGCAGGATACTTCAACTTTATGTTTCTGAAATTTCTACAGGGAACAGAGGGGTTTTTTGTCATTAGCAGCACGATGAGTCTGATAGGGCTCTGAACAGAAAATGCAGTACGATGGACAGGCAGGGAATGAGGCTGAACAGTTTAATATAAGGATTTTCAAATAAAATGTCTAAAATGCTTTGCAACTCTGGCAAGGCAAGTCCCTAAAGATACAAACCCCTCCTTGGGGAGCAGAATTCATCTGGAAAATAGTTTAAAAATGCTTTTATTGCACAGAAATCCCCCTGTTCTCCCTGCCCACAATGGTTATTCTTTCTGTTCAGAGTTAGCTATGTGGGTGTAAGATACTGACTTCATCAAAGCTCTTTTTGGTGTTAGTATATTGAGAGCTTCACTCTGGCTTTTGGGACCCTTTGAAATACTTTAAAAATGAGCTGAAGTTATAACCAATCAAAACATATCATAATTATATCTTTTTCCTGTTAATGTCTTTATGGCAAAAGGCTAAAGACTGATGAAAATGTGAATATGTGTGTATATGCTATGTGCCTGCCTATGTGCCCATGTATATACACATACATGTTCAAAAAGACAACCCTAAAAGACTGGAGTCATGCTTTGGTGAACTCTCTGGTTAGGGTATACTACTAAATAGGAGGAAGTACAAGGGAATAACCTGGATACTCAGTGCTCACCGGGCCACTTTCCATCATTTATCAGCAGTCCTTGCTAACTGGGGAGGTCCCAGTTGACTGGAGGTTAGCCAATGTGATGCCCAACTATAAGAAGGGCCAGAAGGAGGATCTGGGGAACTACAGGCCTGTCACTCTGACCTCAGCGCTGGGGAAGGTTATAGAGCAGATCCATCTTGAGTGCCATCACATAGAACATACAGGACAACCAGGTGATCAGGCCCAGACAGCATGGGTTTATGAAAGGCAGATCCAGCTTGACTAACCTGATCTCCTTCTATGAGAAGGTGACCTGCTTAGTGGATGAGGCAAAGGCTGTGGATATTGTCTACCTGGACTTCAGTAAAGCCTTTGACACCATTTCCCACAGCATTCTCCTGGAGAAACTGGCTGCTCATGGCTTGGACAGGCATACGCTTTGCTGGGTAAAAAAACTGGCTGGATGGCCGGCCCCAAAGAGTTGTGGTGAATGGAGTTTAATCCAGTTGGTGGCCAGTCACAAGTGGTGTTCCCCAGGGCTCAGTGCTGGCACCAGTTCTCTTTAATATCTTTATCGATGCTCTGGAAGAGGGGATCAAGTGCACCCTCAGTAAGTTTGCAGATGACACCAAGTTGTGGGGGAGTGTTGATGGGCTTGAGGGTAGGAAGGCTGTAGAGAGGGGTCTGGACAGGCTGGCTCCATGGGCCAGGACCAAGTGCCTGAGGTTCAACAAGGCCAAGTGCCGGGTCCTGCGCTTGGGTCACCACAACCCCGTGCAAGGCTCCGGGCTCATGGAAGAGTGGCTGGAAAGCTGCCCGGCGGAAAACAACACCCGGGGCTGTTGGTCGGTGGCTGGCCGGCCGTGAGCCGGCAGCATGCCCAGGTGGCCAAGAGTGCCTGGCTCGTATCAGAAGTAGCGTGGCCAGCAGGAGCGGGGAAGGGATGGTCCCGCTGTGCTGGGCACGGCGGTGGGAGGCCGCACCTGGAGCGCCGTGTTGGGTTTTGTGGCCCTCGCGACAGGAAAGCCATGGAGGCGCTGGAGCGCGCCCGAATTGGGGCAGCGAAGCCGGCGACGGGTCTGGAGCACACGAGTCTTAGGAGGAGCGGCTGAGGGAACCGGGGGGGTTTAGCGCCCGGAGGAAGGAGGCTGAGGGGAGACCTGGTGGCTGTCTAGAACTCCCTGAAAGGAGGTTGCAGCCAGGAGGCTGTTGGTCTGTTCTCCCAAGTGACAAGCGATGGGACGAGAGGCGACGGCCTGCAGTTGCGCCAGGGCAGGTTTAGATGGGCCGTGAGGAGCAACTTGTTCTTTGTCGCAAGGGTTGTCGCCAGGCCCTGGAAGAGGCTGCCCGGGGAGGTGGTCGAGTCACCAGCGCTGGAGGTATTGCAAAGACCCATGGACATGGCGCGTAGGGGCCTGGTCTAGTGGTGGGCTTGGTGGCATTAGGTTAAGGGTTGGGCTCGATGACCTGAAAGGTCTTTTCCAATGGAAATGGTTCTGTGATTCTAATATCATTTACTTGTTTTTGATGGATGTGCTTTTAAGGGCACTGCTGTGTATATGATAATTTTGGTGGGTTTTTTTTTCCCTCTGACAATGAATTTGTGGAACATGAATCTGTCACCTCTGTCCTTCATCAGACTGATTTTACAGATGTGATGAAATACCCAAAATAAATACAAGTAATTATTGAGCCCCAGGATCTGCAAGATAAAGTGGATGCTTACATGTTTGGTTTGCCATCTGCATTATTTTGGACCAAATACCTGTGTATTCAGTCCAAACAACAGCATGCATTTCTTTTATTATCCATGCTGCCTGCCTCATATTTAATCATATTTTTGTTATTTTATTACAGCTCTTTACAGATATGAATTAGGTAATTAAAAGTCCTCTGGAAAAAAAATTAACACCTGTCCAGTGCCTTAAATATCGCTTACAAAATTCAGAAAGCAGTGAAACTTAATTTTATTGAACAGATCATTATTATTTTAAAGTGCTACACTTTATTTGCACTTCTATTTTGTGAGGAAGCTGTTGAAGTCAAAGAGAAAGCTGGCTGCTACTGGCTCTAATTATTACAAATTATGTGACAGTTATTGCAGCAACAGAGAGGAAAAATGATTTTTTTTTTTCCATGAAAATAATGTTTCCATGTTGAAACGAAGAGTTGCTAGTGGTTAGTTTTTAAACTGATAATTTCAATTGGCTTTACTCCATCAACCACAAGGAAAACACCTGGCAAGCTGCTTTATCCCAGCCAACTCTTGTTAACCTTTTGGCCTTCACAGTAACTATCAGCAGGCACCAAGTCAGTGCTACTAATAAACTGGCATTAAAACTTCCACCTGCTAATAGCATCTTATTGCTTTTCAGTATTAAATAAAAGGAAATGATCTGTTTAATTACAGTCAAAGAAATTTTGCAATGCTGTGCTGCCTTGGATGGTGATAATAATAATGAAATGTATTTAAAGACATGACTACATGAACTGATTGCTACTGAGGTAAGCTAGAATGGCAGTAGCTATTGTATGTTAACTTTATGCATGTGAGTTTTTTGCCTGTAATAAATGTGAATCATCTTATTCTTAAGTGAAGGTAAGATAAACTGGGGATAGTCTTTTCAAAAATATATGTAGGCAGTTGTAAGCAAGGTTGTATCCAAGGATTTTTTTTTTCTTCTCATTGCTGCTCCCCTTAATCATTCCACTTTACTGATGATTCTTTGCTTGGGTTTTTTTTGTTTGTTTATTTGTTTGTCTGTTTGTTTCCCCTTGTTAGCAAAAAGGCAGAGTATGCATCACTTATTCTTTCCTAAATGAAGTTGCAGCAGGCCAATTAAGACTTTGATAAACATTATAAAACCAGGGTAGGTTCAGCTGAAGTTTTCCTTTCTTGAATTAGTAAGACATTCAACTCATTTTCAGAACAAGTTCTGCCCTTTCCCTCTTGCTGTTCAAGAAGGCTGGCTGGTCTGCTGCAGCTCACGTACCCCACCTGCTCTTGTAGCTCATGTTGACCAAAACCTTTCTTTGTGTTATTTGTAATATATCATTGCACTTATGTGCTATAGGCTGGAGAGGGAATAAGAGGGTCTGTTACGATACTGTTTGCTTCGCGGAAGAATACACATCTGGGAAAAACATTGGTGAACCCCCTGAGACCTCTGGGGACAAAAGAAGAAAGGAAGATCTTGAGCCATTTGTGCTAGTACATTTGTATTTATTTCTCACTCCCCATAGTTCCTTCACAAGTCATTATACTACTGCTTTTTCCTGTATCTTTTGTGCAGTATACTTTTTTCTAATGGGTACTGCGCAAATACTATTGATTTTAACACCTGCCTAAACAACTGTTCATCTGGAGCTTTTCTTACATTAAAGAATTTTTATTCCAGAGAGCCTTTTAAAAAAGAAATAAATTATTGATTCAGCTTCAAATTTCTTTCATATCATAGGTGTATAACAAGTTTCTCTCCCCCTGCTCCCCCTTCCCCCCCCCCCCCATTTAATTTTCCTTTTCTTGAGGAACTAGAGCACACAGCAGGTGATAGTACTAAGTATATCTTCTTCCAGGTCAAAGACAAAGTCTGTGGCAGACCTGAGAAAAGACTGAAGAGATACCTTTAGCCACAAAATCAATCCTATTCTGGTATTCTGTGTGCAGCAATGAAGCAGGGGGAAGGTACTGGGCAGTAGCTAATATTTGTATTCTGTTAGGAGGGTGTTCTTGCATTCTGATTTTTCTGTCGAACTTTTCAGGAACACATGTAGGAAAAAAAACTGTGGGAGCAAAAACCTTGCCTGGAAGTCCCATGTGGGATGCAGGCTGGGCTAGTATTTCTGTCTTTCAGTCATGCATGCTTCTTTGCTTCTTTTTCCAATACTTACCCAAATGCCTTGAATATTTTAGAACAAACTTAACTGGCTATTGAAGCACCAATAACACGCTTCAATCCTGCTGGAAATCCGGTTTGGATTTTGGAATGTTTTGGAACAGGGAATACAAATACCACTTAATCATATTGTAAGTGGAAGAAGCAATGCCCTATTCGGTTGGTCCTCTTACCTGTTCCAGTGGTGCCACCTTCACAATGTGTTTTCAGCAGAAAGTGATTTCATATTGATATTACAAGCTGTCTGAATTCCAACAATTTTAATAATTTGCAGTACAAAGATATATCAAGATTATCCTTTTAAAAAGACATGTAATGCAACAGTACTTTGCTCTTAATTATCTAGTGGAATGTTTAATATGTTGGAATGTTTGGACCAGCAAGCTCATGAATTGCACGGTGAGTGGAACAAGGAGATATATCCATAGCACTGGCCACAAGTCAGTGAGTTAACCTGTGCCACAACGCGTTCCAACATCTCACTACTTCCAGGTGGAGAAATAAGGACTCAGGTGAGGAACTGTAAAGTTAAGGGAAACTCAGTTCATGTCAGCTCTGTTTCAAGAACTTACTCATTATTTATTTCTCCCGTGAGCCTTGGCTGGGTTGTCAGCATTATGCAGCATTACTGTGGTGAACTGTTGAGAGGCAGTATCTTCAAAGACAGTAAATCTTTAAAAGGACAGAGGAAAACATTAATGCTTTACATGCTGTTTGAGCATTTATAGCTTTGCTCTTTTTTATTCTGTTTTGCAGAAAAACTGTTGTTGGGAATGCTTATACAGCTGCCATCCTGCTTTTAAAAAGAAAAGGAATTTCTTAGTTTTTTTTTTTTTTTTTTAATCTCTTCTGATCAAAATGTAGGCAGAGTATGTTTCTGATAGGGGACCACTTTAAAAGTGACTTGTGAACTGTGTGGACAGAGGAATAAAAGGCCACAATAAACTACATTTTATTTTACATTAAATAGTTTGTATGGCAACAGTTTCTAGTGAGACAGATTCAAAGCAAAATCATTGCATGGTGCATGCCTTGCTAAAGATCATCAGGTTATGACAGATGAGCTAATCAAACAGTATGATTTGCCAAATATCTGCAAGTCTTCTACATTAATTGTCTCAAATTTTCAGAGTTAGCTGTGTCCCTATAGTTTAATGAAGATTTTAATTGTTTCAGTCAATATTGGTGAACTAAGATACGCTACTCTAAAAAGTGCTCTTGTGTGTGGTCTCTTAGCCTGCTGATTTCGGTACAGTTACAAAACTGCAAGTTTGCACATTTTGATAGGATTCATGTTAGGAAATCAGTTATGCAGCTGTTCATTTGCATAACACCTCCTCTCTCAAATTAATGTTTCATTTGGAGGGAAATTTCTAGTTTGCCTTTGTGGCCACATATCCTCCTTCCTGATTCTGGAAACAGCTTATAGCACACAGGAAAACCTGAAGTCAGTCTTCATGAGATTGTATTTGTTGGGCTTGACTCCCCCCCTTACCTTACTCTTTAGGTCTTGCATACTTCATCCCAGTTGGGGCATAAATCTTTTTCAAGAGATTCAAGGAGAGACAACTTGTCTGTTTTCTTTGCATGTTTTTGCCCTGCTGTTACCAAAAGTAGGGCAAGACTTTGGAGAAAATAGTATAGTACAAATCCAAGTGGAGATGAAAGGAAATGAAGTGGCTGCATGTCACTGTTGGTGACAAAAATCCTAGAGGTGTAACTCTGGAGCATGCAAAAAACAAAGACGTGGTATTTCATGTATTGCTGACATCTCCCATGTATTGTAGACATCTCCTGTTGTTGTGTTCTTTATGGCACAACTCTGGACACTGGTACAGATATTGTTTTTCTCAGAAAGAGCTAAGACATTTCTGTTTAGTGTCAGGAGCAGGTAGGTTAACAAATAACTGGCATGGAAGAAAAAGGCCAAACAAACCTTTTTTTAACCACAGTTCTTGTTTTCACTGTAAGACTTTTGTGGCACTATGTTAGTACTTGTGCTAGCACTGGCAACTTGACATACTTTGTGGGTTTGCTGTCTGTAACTTTAAAGGTTCAGCTAAGGTATGTGGATTCAGAGGGCAACAGCACAGCAAAAAAGACTGATGATCATTGGAACTAGCAGTCCAACTAGTCCTCAAGATTTTACCAGTATCAACTGCTTAGCAGAAAGCTAGTACCACTCAGAAGACTTGCTGACATGTTAACTTGGTCAGGTTGGAAAGCAGTACAGTGGTATGTCACTCTCCACTTTGACGTACCTTAACCAACCTTCCCAGGAGAGAAGACTCCCAGTATAAAGTTCGCTGGTTAGCTAATAGAGTTTTTTTCCCTAAGAATTCTTTTTTTTTAATTATTATTCTTTCACTCAGTTTGCAATCAGGTTTAATAATGTATTTAAATAAAAGTAACTACAACAATATTTATAGCCAAGAGACACAGAAAAGAAAAACATTTCAGTGCTGATATGATGGCTTGATGTGTTGGGTTTGCGTGGCAAGGTTTTGGTAGCGGGGGGGGAGCTACAGGGGTGGCTTCTGTGAGAAGCTGCTAGAAGCTTCCCCTGTGTCTGACAGAGCCAATGCCAGCCGGCTCTAAGACGGACCCGCTGTTGGCCAAGGCCAAGCCCATCAGCGCCTCTGTGATAACATATTTAAGAAGAAGAAAAACACTTAGAGAGAGAGAGCTTTTGCAGCCGGAGAGAGGAGTGAGAAGATGTAAGAAACTCTGCAGACACCAAGGTCAGTGCAGATGGAGGGGCAGGAGGTGCTCCAGCCACCGTAGCAGAGATCCCCCTGCAGCCTGTGGTGAAGACCATGGTGAAGCAGGCTGTCCCCCTGCAGCCCATGGAGGAAGGATGAGGGGGTGTAGAGATTCCACCTGCAGCCCGTGGAGGACCCCACGCCGGAGCAGGTGGAGGCACCTGAAGGAGGCTGTGGCCCATGGGAAGCCCGCGCTGGAGCAAGTTCCTGGCCGGACCTGTAGACCCGTGAATAGGGGAGCCCACGCCAGGGCAGGTTTGCTGGCAGGACTTGTGACCCCGTGGGGGACCCATGCTGGAGCAGTTTGCTCCTGAAGGTCTGCACCCCATGAGAGGGACTCCATGCTGGAGCAGGGGAACGATGAGAGGAGTCCTCCCCCTGAGGATGAAGAAGCGGCAGAAACACCGTGAGATGAACTGACCGTAACCCCCACTCCCCGTCCCCCTGTGCCGCTGAGGCGGGGGGAAGGTTGAAGCCGGGAGTGAAGTTGAGCCTGGGGAAGATGGGAGGGGTGGGGGGAGGTGTTTTAAGAGTTGATTTTATTTCTCATTCCTCTACTCTGTTTTGCCTAGTAATAAATTAGATGAATTTCCTCTCTAAGTTCAGTCTGTTTTGCTCGTGACAACAATTAGTGAGTGATCTCTCCCTGTCCTTATCTCGACCTACAAGCATTTCGTTATGCCTTTTCTCCCCTGTTTAGTGAATGAGGGGAGTGAGAGAGCGGCTCTGGTGGGCACCTGGCCCCCAGCCAGGGTCAACCCACCACACTTGACTTAGAGGGTCACTGAAAGCAGAATAGGTGTCAAATCTCAGAAAAGGGCAGTATTTTTGAACCAATGTTGCACTGCTGTTAGAATGACATTTAGCAACAAACTTTCCCAAAGGAGAACTGTCTGCTATGAGAGACTCGATTGTTTGGGAGACAATAGATCTAACAATGTGTTCATAAATGGTTGCTTTCCTTTCTGAAAAGGAGACGGTAAGAGCAGCACACTCAATGGATCAGGAAATGGGAAAAGGCATTTTGAGGGCTTGTGGGTGAGGGGGTCATTTGGGGTTTTTGTTTGGTTTTTGCTTGGGTTTTTGTTTTGGTTGTTAGGGCTTTTTTATTTTTTTTTTCTAACACTGCATGATGAGAAGGCAGAGAGGAAGGATGCTGAAAGTGAACTTAACTGTTGAGCTGGAAATGTAATATCCTGGGTAAAGCGGATGGCTTCTCTGATGTTGCTAGTTATAGAACGAGTCTTGCGAGAGAGTTGCGTTTTGGAAGCACAGCCAAAGGTAGGAATATGGTGATATGGCAGTGTGGTGGGGCAGAATAACAAACTATGGATGGAATAATAATCAAGTTGGTCAAGGGCCTTCAGTGCTTGGGGCATGCACTCCAAAGCATTTACAGAGCAGCTAGTTAAATGCCTGTAGCATAGCATCCAGGTGGGCAAACAAAACTTCTCCTGTACAGAAAATTGCACAAAATGCAATTTCAACCAGTTGTACCACTCAAAGTGGTTCTGTCATTGGGGTGTTTACACTCTTCATGCTTTTTACAGATACCATCATAGGATCTTCTAGCTAGTGTGATGTAGCTGTTGCTCCTTCAGTTCAATGCAATGCAAACTTTAGCCCTAGCCATTGTCTAGCTGGTACCATAATGACGGGCAGGTTTTCTGGTTTTGTTTGTTCATTCTGCTTCTAATTGACCTTTTGAAAGAGTTCAGTAAGTGATATAAAATCCTCTCTTCTTTCTGTGAGATAAACTACTTCCTATGTTCTGCCCTGAAACTCAGAGAAGGTGAGAGCTGCTTGCCTTGTCAGCCTCTGCCATGGTAATGGTGGGAGGTTGTCCTCCTCAGGTTCCCCAGAAGCAGGATCCAGGGAAACAGACAAAAGCTGCACTTTGCTGCCGCTGACTCCGAGTTGAGAGTTTCTCCTTTTTGTTTTTCTGGAAGAAAGACAGTAGTAGCTGGGGGTGTGTGGGAGCTAGGGTTTAAACATGGTTTTTTTTTGGTGGTAGTCATATATTTTATCAAGCTACCACTTGGGTAGCCCAGGTTTGGCAGACAAATCCCATGAAAGTCCTGGGCAGTGGGCCACCCTCCCACAGCCTGGGGACTTGTCAGGGATTCTCTGCACTGCTCAAAGCCTCCAACCAGAAGGCTTCTTTTTGAAAAGCTGAGTGGAAACCTTTCCTGAAAAGCTTTTCTCTAACATGTATTTTTCTCCCTCTCAATAATTAGAAACAAAAACTGTTGGTGAAGGAAACTGACTCTCTGTAGGATCCACACTTTCAACAGCAGCTTCTTTACCACAGAGCTGTGATGATGGTATCTTCAGCATTGTGTTCCTCTCTGTGTGACAGGAGATGCAAATGGCCTGTCGTGACATGGATCTTGATCTCCTTGCAAAGCGCTCCTGTTTCAACAAATGTTGAGGAAACCAGCCTTATTTTCAGGGGTCAGTGGGATGCATTGAAAGGAAAAAATTAACAAATGAATGAGGGAATATTTCTGGTTTCTGTCAGGAAGCTTAGCCATAACTGCTATGCCACTGCGTGCTCTAGCTACCATTTGCCCTGTACATTAAAATATAAATATTTCTATTGAGCTCCAGTCACCTGAAGAGCCCACTCTCAGAGCAGTCCCCAGTTCTGACTGGTGTCGCTAGATTCCATGCCCACCTTGCTTTCTGGTAGACTTTCCAGTATTGCCAGTCTTTTGGCAATCTAATCTTATCTTCTGTTGGTTTATGCCTTGCAGATTTCTCAGTGCTTATCTAAACCAGACTTCTCAATGCATAGTTAGCATAGTGGACTATGCAGAGCAGGGGTTGTTGTACAAGGAATCAAATTTAAAAGTTGTGCTGCCTGGGACTTTAGAAATGCTGAAGAACAATTTTCATTGACTGTGTCTGGAAGGCAAATGCAGTTCCACTTTCTGTGTATTCTTTTGTTTTCAGCTCTGGTGAAGGGAAAGACATCAAGGCAAGAAGGCTACCAAGAATCTGAAGTGAACATGTACAGGCATGCTGATGCATTAATATGTATGAAAGACACATGGTTTCTTTTTCAAACGGGAACACCTCCTCTGCAAAGAGTGATAAGCCTTAGGTTTGGTTTATTGGTTTTTTTTGGTGGGTTTTGTTTTTTTTTCCCTGTGACACTGCCTATAATTGCTTGGAAAAGAATAGGCTTCAATGGAAAGTTCCTAGAGCACTGTTCAGTGTCCACAGAGTGGATTTTCAACACTATTTTTAGCCTCTTGCTTGCTGGGTTAGAATGCGAATAGCTGTGTGCACTCTGAAGATGCCTAAGTCCATAAAGACAGAAAATAGTCACATTCCAGGGGGGAAATTGTGCCATCTCTCTGGTGCCTGTCCTCACTGAAATGTTTTTCCTTTCATTACTGCCCCATTTTCAACCTATTTGCTGTTAACAATATTTGAAGCACATGGGCTTTTGGCTACTGCTTATATTTTTAATACAATTTCCTTGTCAACACTGGTCGATCCCAAGCAGAACTAATGGGACCAGTGCTACTGTTTGCCAACAGATAGATTGTCCCTCAAGTAAAGATCAGTCTTGAGTAGTGGGGTAAAAATTTTACACTTTTTTATAATGGAATGACCCATTAACAGCTGGAGAGGAGACCTGAAGTGAAATGCTATCCTAAATTGTTATTCCAAACCAGCTCATTTTTCTTTTAATAATCTTGAGGAGTGACATAATGAATTGGCAAAATGAAAAGAACACTGTTCTTTGGCACTCTATCCTAAACAGTAAGGTTGTAGCAACCTTCTGTACTATTACTTGCCTGAAGAGATATATAGGTAAGAGATTTCTTGCAATTTCATTGAGAGAAGAATATGTGAGATTCTTTTGGTAAGTTCGGTGTTGCATCTTCTTGTATATTTTAAGAGGTTTTCAAATACCAGGTTGAGAATTATGGGAAGGTTACCTTCCAGCCGTTCAGTAGCATAATCTGTGCCCAAGTACATATGTCTAAACAAAACAGGGCACTGAGAAAACATGTCCTTTTGCACTCCTGATTTCACTTCTGCTACAAGTGCTCCTGCTAGGCCTAAAACAACGCTATGGCTATGTAATAACCCTGATACCGGTAACAGTAAGTTCAGCAATATTACTGGAACTGAGCAGAATTCTGTTGGGTTGGCTGCAACCATGTGAGACCCCGTGGCCCTTGGGATGAGATATCAGTGTCGCACCCTTTTATTCCCATTGATCTTGCTCGGAACTTGGGTATCACCAAGAGCCTCTTTTCTCATGTATTTCCTCTTAAATTTGTTTTCCTCTTGCCTTGGTTACAGTCTCCTTATTGCAAACAAGCTCTTAAATTTCTTAGACTGAAACTATGCTGGGGAGAACAACCAGGAGTCAGTGGAATTTAGAGGTGGCAGTAGGGGACCATATAAAGGATCTGTTGAGGTCCTTAGAAAAGATGAGGCCTTGAGATACAAAGAAAGCGGCTGTATTACATCCCGTATGCTGAATTGCATCTAAACATGCAGCTGCTCCTTGATTTAAACTTCCTTCCATTAAGCAGCTGCTTCAGTTCTGGCAGAACTATTTTGGGTGTATTTCCTGCTGCAGAAAGACTGGGAAAGACTGTCTCAAGAGAACCTGGGCTTACCTCAGAGCAGGTAGGGGGCAATGTGAGAACAGTTGCAAATCATTCAGGGTACTTCAGTCATATTGCTGATTGTAATGAAAGCCCATCACCGTGCTCCTGGTTTGGTACTGAAACATGAGTCACTTGTCCTGGTTTTTGCAGCAGATTTCATTTTCTTTGCAACTGGAGTGTAAGCATCATCTAAGAGGAAATAATTCTTTTTTTTAATGTTTCAGTTATAAGAGAAGAGTCAGTTTATATACAAAATTCCAACTCTTGCAAATTTATCAACAGAGTGAGTCTTGGGGAGGAATAATAATTATGCTCTAAAATGTACGATACTGACTTTAGGGCATAGTGTCACAGACTTCAGTAGTAGTATGCGCTATTTAGTAGTATTGTGTGCTATTTCATAGCCTTTAGAACATTGCTTGGCTTTGCAACATGCAGGTCATTTTAATGTTTGCCGGGAGTCTAATTCCAAATAGTTTTGCTGTCTGTGCTTTAAGTTTCTGCGAGCTCATTCTTTAGGTAACACAGCTCCACCACCCCCCCATATGTGTTTTGGCCTCTGCACATGTCTAGATAATAAAACTCTTTTGAATACGAGTTTCAAAGTCTCCTGACTGCTTTAAGAAACCACCCACTTTTTGGAACTTCCGGACTGTATGAAATAGGAAAGAACAAATCTTTGACAAGTTATAATAGTCAAGGTTAATTTTGAAGCATTGTGTATGTTTACTGCCTCTTAAGGGAGTATCTCGCTGCTTTGCATGCTACTTAGTTGTTTCTGGAGCTGAAGAAACACTGCTTAAAAGGATTAATTTGGCAGGCACTCCTGAGACTTTAGAAGGTAAACAACTGTTTCTTTTTTGTCAATATGGCAATTAAGGTCCGGGAGATTAAAGAAAAGAAAGTAAATGCAGTTTTGGCTCCTACTGTAGACTGATGGCTTAGTGATACTTTGAATATTTAATGAGGAGCTTTAATGGTTCTGGAGTAGCAAAATCCAGATCAGATGTGAAAAAATAAATAATAGTGAACTTCAGAGTGTGAGTTGTATGATGCCCAGAATTAGGCAGGTAGGGTTTGTTATGCTCGAGCCTGATGTCCAGACTGGTTTGGCAAATTACATGTCCTTCAAATGCAAGGGATGTCCTGAAGGTGTCCAGATGCCTGGAGATTTCCTCATCTGACCTCTTGTAATACCATCTTTACCTAAACTTCTGCCTAGTTCTGGGTTTTGGGCTAAAGAAAATCAGGAGTCTTCCCTCTGAAGTTAGCAAAATTGGTAAAAATAGCATTACTGTGAATCGAATTGTGAATTTCAGAGACATTGAGACTATCAGGAGTGGTATTAAAAGAAAAGAAAATATGGTGATCCCTTCACAGCCATTAAAGCTGATGGGATAGTTTCATTCTTAGCTGCTTTGTTCACCTCAGATGACACAAAGTAGCCACAAAATAGGCTTTAACATCCCCTAGTCTCCTCTTTTGAACAGCACACTTGTTACCTGTCCTTAAGGGGGTGGCTGTAATGTCTCTTCAAATATGACTTCAGGAAACTAATTAAATTATCTTTCTTGAAGTGGGTGGGCATTTAGAGGAGGTTTAATTTGAAATCAGAAATTAAAAAGGTCTGAAGTTAATTCAGAATGCTGTTTATATGACATTATAGTTGGAGAAGCTAGCAGATTGTTACCTGAGTGTAGTGGGAGGACAGGTCTAATTTAATAATTTTCTTCCCCACCTTTCCTCCCACCCCAGGGCTGTTCCCCCTGTTTTTAATCCCAGATCTGTTGCTCTTGTTGGAGGTTGGCGTGGGAAAGAGATGATCCTTTGAAGAAGCAGAGCAACGGAAACACAGGTTTTGAACAAGACCCTGATATATTCCTTAGGGAGCTCTTCATGCCTTTATTTTGGCACACCAATGTTTCTAAAGTGACAGCATTAGCTTCAAGTCCTCTGGATCTTCTTCATGACACATTCAGGGAGAAATAAATGTGATTGCTTTCTGGCTAAGTGAAGAATTTAATCCATTCTGCATTGTCTCCATTTACCTGCCCTGCTCTATCTATTTGAACAAATTGAAGAGCAATTTAAAGACAGACAGCCATGCTTCCCTTCCAGGACAGCTCAGTTGTTTTCCAGAATGGCCAATGGTAGAAGATCAGCTCACACTGCAGAGCCCTCTTGCTCTGGAGGTGCTATCTACTGTCCTAACAGTGATACCTATGGGGAGAACACTGGACATACACAAGTCCCTGGGAACAAAAGGGATATATTCAGGTTGCCGAGGAAGCTGTCCAATGTCACTGCGAGGGTGCTTTTTATTATCTTGGGAAGGTCATGGTGATTGGGAGTTTGCTGGAGGAAAGGAAACTTCACACCTCTTGTCAGGAAGGGCAAGAAGGAGGATCTGGGGAGCTGCAGGCTAGTCACCTTCTCTTCAGGCACTGGGAAGATTATGCAGCAAATCTTGGAAGCCATTTCCAGGCACATGAAGAAAGAGAGGGTAACTAGAAACAGCCAGTGCAGATTTACTTAAAGCAAATCATGTCTGCCCCAAGTACCTCCTGCAATGAAATGAGATGGTCTCTCATAGTACCATTGTAGCTAAATTGGTGAGATACGGGCTGGACAAGTGGATAGTGAAGTGGGTGAAATGTGGCTGTACCATCAGGCTCAAAGAGTGGTCATCAGTCACATGAAGTTGAAATAGTTGCTGGTATGAGTGGTGTCCCTAAAGGATGAATACTGATGCCAATACTGTTAATCTCTTTATTTGCAACCTGGATGATGAGATATGGTTCACTCGGCAAATACATACACGATACTAAACTAGAGGACTGTTTGATATGCAGGATGGCAGGGCAGCCTTTTGGAGTGGCCTGAACAAGCTAGAACGGGGTGGCAGGAGTGTCCTGGAGCTGAGCAAGGGCAAGTGTGACTTTCTGCACAGGCCAGTCATATCCCAGGCTGTCAGCAGTGCAGCCAACAGGCTATGATCTTCCCCTCTGTTTGGTACTGGTGAGACCACATCCGGGACCACTATTCCCAGTTTGGGGCTCCCCAGTAGAAGAGCAAGGTTGAGGTACTGGACAGAGCCCAGCGGTGGGCCGCTGTGCTGGTCAGGGCTGGAGCACAGGGCGTACGGGGAGAAGCTGCAAGAGCTGGGCTTGATCAGCCTTGAGGGAGGGAGCCCTTGCTGCTGCCTGATGGAGGGTGTGGGGGAGACAGAGCCAGCCTGGTGTACAGTGACAGCGCCACAGGCAATCGCACAAGTTGTACCATGGGAAATTTCACTTGGATATTAGGAAAAATCCTGGCTGTAGCAGGGTTGTATGCTTTATTCCCAATCCTGGCTTTTAGTTGTTCTTTTGCTTTTGTTTCTGCTTGATAGAGCCAGCAACTGGGTTAGAAATGCGTGTCTCTTCATTTGGATACTTCCACATAGTCTATGTACACTGATTTATCTATACAATTGTAACTTTCCAATTATTAAGGTTGATTTTGACCTCTATTTTCCCATCCTGTCCTGTCATGTTCCCCTCCCTCCCCCTTCAAATATATGACATTTGTTTTATATCACTTTACTCTCTAAAAGACTGTGGTAATTGTGCAGGGCACTCTTGGAACCCAGACTTTCTTGAAGATTTTTTTTTTTTTAACTTGCATTTCCGAAAACATTCCCTGGGAAGAATGTTTCAGTTTGGGATCTTAATCTGGATCTATGTATGTTTTTTCTACTGGTATCATTATTTGTGTGAGCAGTGGGATCTTCTTCTCTCTTACCTGTTCAATTTATAAAAACAGTTGAAGTGTTCTGCTGTAATAATCCCTACTGGAGAGATGATTATAACATGCCTTGTACTAATATTCTGCCTTTCCTGTGTGTGAGGAATCTTTTGCAGGGAGGTTTGCATGCTGTAACTGCACTCACCCTTTTGTGGATGCACCTTTACATTTTAACTGTACTGAATTGCTTGTGCTCTTCAGCTGTCATTCGTAGACAAGTCCTAAAATGGGATTTTTATTTTTTTTTTCAAAATAATGAAAGCGCTTTTGAAACAGCAGCTTACGGCAAATCTCAATGTGTAAGAATGAAATGGCCATCTACCACCTTCCCTATGTTCATCCATAGGTTTATTTTTCTTTTTTTTCCCCTCAAAAGTAAAAGATTTGAAGCCAAACATACATCTATATTCTTACTGCTGGCTAAATAAAAATGTAGTTGTCCTGGACAAATGCTCTTGAGCTTTTAGTGGGCATTGGGAAAGGTGACTGAGTTTTAGCGCCCTGCTTTATTAAGGTGTCACTCTAATGTCCACAAACTTAGTTATGTAAAATGTAAAAGACAAGCAGGTAACGTAAGAGGTTTCTTTCTCTGACTGAAAGACAATTATAGGAATAGTGTTTGGAGTGTTCTGAAAAGAAATATGAAAGGTTTCATAACAAAGTTATTGTAAAGCTTGTGTGCATGAAATTGTTTTTTTTTTTTTTTTTTTTTTTTCTCCTCAGCTGAAGTTTCCTGGTCCACTTATTCCTGGTTCTTTCAATTTAGTTGCTCTTCTCAGTGCATAAAGTCACAGTTTGCAATTAGTACTCATGACCCATACAAAAATACAACATTCCTCATTTCCCCAAGTGATCCCTGCCCTTTGGCTGCATAAGAGCAACCGTGTCAGTGCTCTGAAATGATAATGCAGAAGGGAAAAAGGCAATGACGATGCAGCAGAAAAAAAGACAAGTCCACATTTGCCTCTGGTGAAGTGTTCAGAGCACTTTCTCCTGTCCTCCCGGTGTTGATATGCTTTGCCTTAACTACCTTTTCCGCTAGTGTTTTCTGCATTCCCTATTGGGAAACTACAGCAAAGAGAGTCTTTCACATGGTGTGTGAAGAACCAGAAACTCATTACGGTAGCAGCCCTGCAAGGCAGTGCTGGGAATCAAACTGTGAAATTGCAATTCCTGAAGGGCAGTATACAGGGCGACATGTTACTGTAGTTTTCCAATGGACTGAGCCACCCAGTCATCACAACAAATGATGCTAAATCCCAGCAGCTACCCTGTATTTATTCTGTAATTTATGCTCCAGGGGATATAATCACAGAAGAAAATTCCTTAAGAGAAGTTTCCCTGCAAAGTTCAGGCTTAACAGAGCAACAACCTTTATTTCTATGAGCAGTTAATACAGAGGTGTAGAAAGGGTTGCGTTTTTTTCTTACGGTTTCCTTGTCCCCGCTTTCTTTCCCCCACATCCTTAGGAGTTTTTCAGACCAATAAAGTAATTTAAGTACCTTGCAGTTCAGGAAATTGTTACTTGACATCAGGACCTACAGGAACAGATCCTGCAAATAAATATACTGAGTTGAGAGGATTCCACACCTACATATCGTGTGGAAATCCAGGCAGGGTCATATAAAATATTGCAAATGTCTGGAGATGAATTGTGAGCAGAACACATACTGCACATATTTCAAATTAATTTATACATTAATTTTCAAAAATGTGATTTTTTTTTTTTTTTTCAATATGCATATAGTTCAGAAAATGCTGACTTCCAGTTCATCCCACTGTGGCTTCATCTTGGATCTGCACCTTAATTAGGGATGGATCTGCTGATTTCAGTGGTGCTGTTATGAAAAGCAAGGCTCACTGTGGATTTCTGGCACTATGTGGAGAATATTACTGTAATTCTATCTTCAGAGATTTTCTCTAAAGCCCTTGGAAACAGTCTCTTTTACAGTTGAAGTGTCCTATCTTTGCTTTATTCCTGATCTGATTTTATTTCAAATGGCTCTAAGAAAAGTTTTTAGTTACTGGATAGTCTTATTCGTATTTTTCTGTCCTTTTCCTAGCAATAATATGGCCCAAATTGCAAAAATATTCCATCTCAGGAGGCTTTAAACAGCATCCCAGGAAAAATGCTGAAGAATGGACATAGAATGTGAATAATGGTTATGGAATATCCATATTTGTGTGATTGTTTTTGAGTAGCCATGTATTTTTTCATTGATTTGGTTAAGTGACCCCAATTGTCTCTGTCATATAAGCATGTGTCAAAAAAATTATTCCTTTTTTAATTAATCCCACTACTCTAGGAAATCTCTAATACATGCTATACAGTTATTTTCTAGGACATCTGAGGCTGCATTTGGAATTGTGTTCCTGAAACAAAAAAAATGGGGATATTTTTATTTGCTAATTCTTCCCAAGTTGCAACAAGAATCGCAAACTATTTGTCCAAACAGGTTTTTAAACACAGATAGGAGGCAGTCATGGTTAGGGAATCAATCTAATTTGTGTGTGTGTGTTTAATTGTGAATGTATTAGACAAAGTATTAATTGAATAATTGTTATTCACTATACACGGAACAAAATCAACATGCCAAATAGTGGAAAGGGAACTAAAGCTTCCTGAGACGCTCTACCTTCAAACCTGTGGAGGAGTCAGAGGGCTCCGTTTCCCATTGTCAACATTTTCATAAAACTATTTTCAGGGAAGAAAGAGGAAGCAAAGTCGGTGAGGCTATAAAAAGAAGCTGCCCTTCTCTGGAGGCCTGCTGGATGACACGGGTGTTATAGGATTCTAGCAATCCAATTAGGACACTTAAAAAAATCAAAATAAAGAACTGACTTTTAATTGTAAATGTAATTAGCTACTGGAGCTACCCATCTAGGGATGTGACAGAGCTGTTGTCATTTCTTGTCTTTAAATTCAGCCACCTTGTGCAGAAAGTAAGACAAAAGATTGCAATGAATTCTTCTGGTCTTGCAGACTGTAAGTCCTAGCTTAATACCATTGAAACACACTGTGAAGGTGACAGACGACACCTGACAGACTGTGCTCAAAGCAGAATTTTAAATAGTGAAACTTTAATAGAGAAAAAGCCTTTAAATGGAACGCGCATTAGAGGGTGTGTGGTGAAAAGAAAACTGCAAAGTATTTTAATTTACTTTAAATGCTACTGCTTCCACGTATTCAAATTTATCTTGCAGATTGTTTAAACATGGAAATTGCATAGTTATTAGTTTCCGTACCACAGGATACAATTGAATGTACTATATGTTTCACTGATAATTGGTAAGCATTATTTAGGATGTGTTGCTAGGGAATAATTTATGGGCTTTTGTGCCAAAACTCTGAGTTTGTAGGAACGGCAGCGATGCTGACTGTTTCGGGAAAATACTGTTTTGTGAATAAGCCTGTAAGATGCAGGTATTTTGCTGCTGTTGTTTTTTCCAGCTGGAAATGAAGCCGTTTGAAAGATTAATTAGAATTGAAGAGATAAGGGGTTCTCTGCAGGAAGTACATAGCAGGCTTCCTTTTGGATATCAGGTGCTTTTGAAGGTCTTGATCAGTAGATTTAAGCTTGTAATTGCTCAGCTTTTGAGGAGTTTGTTGGCTCAAGATTTCCTGCATTTGGAGTGTTGTGGTACGAAGATATTTTACCTCAGTTATTAGCACAGTTAGACTCTGTGTTTAGCAGTGATTGCCAGAGGTCTTCATCTTTTGAAAAATGCACTGCGAGTACCAAATAGTTAGGTTGCCTATGGTGTATCATATATTCGTGATCTTGTAGCACTGATGATGGTTAAAAGAACAGAAATAGTGAGATATAAATAAAAGTACGGTATGCTTTGCTATTGTAGTTTGATTCCTGTGAAACTTCTCTTTCATCCCAGGAAAAGCATCTCTCACTGTGCTTGAGAAAGCTTCCAAAATTCTGATGTGTTTATATGGATGCTCCACCACAGAAGGAATTAAACCTTTCAATAGTGTTTTTGGTCTTTTTCATCAATTTCTCCTTGCATAAAATCAAGTTTAAAATGGTAGGGTCCTAGCTACCTCTGTTTCTGGCTGTGGTGAAGACTGCCTACATGGCAGACATGGGCCAGCTCCTGAAGAAAGGAACAGAATGAATGTTAAGGTATGAAGCTGATCATTGTTCTCAGAAATGCAACCACTTAGTGCCTTTTTTTTTTCTTTTTTTTCTTTTTTTTTTTTAAGGTTTTGGGGTTTTTTTTTCATACTAATTTTGGAGACCTGCATATTGTCAGGAAACTTTTAAGGAATTGTCTTTATTGCAGACATGGCCCAAACCCTTAATTTATTTTGTTGCAAATTAAAAATAGATTTGGATGGTGAGAAACATAGACAACCATAAAACACATCCCCCTTGCCCCTTCTTCCCAGGCTCCACTTCATACCTTCATTCCTGCTCCAGTGTGATCTCTCCAGGGGGACCTGTGCCCAAGCACTGGAGCATCTCCTCCCTTCTGCCTTCTCTCTCCTTGGTGTTTGCAGGGCTGTTCCTCACAGATTTTTTCCCCTCACTGCCCAGCAGTATTTTGTCTTTTGTTAAGAACAGTCCCCAGAGTGCCAGAGTGCAATACCTTCTGACCAGGTTCCTTTAGCTATTCCACACGTGGAGAGTGTAATGTTTAATATTGAATTTACTTATTTGAAGACAGCTGATGTTACATGGGATTTCCACTTTAGCAGAGTGATACAAAATGTACTGCATAACACCACACAAATGTAAGTCACTCTTAGCAAAATACAGTGATTGCAACATAGAGTTCAGTCACACCACCACCGTGATCCCCATTACCAGCCCCTATAATATGGTCACCATCAGGATATGGCGCACTGGGGAGGCACATGTAGGTCGTGGCCAGCTCAAGCCTCTCGCTCTCTTCAAAATACGTTTGCTAGTTATCTAATTTTTATACTCTGTGTTGGGCTGAGCCAGGTATTCACACCCTGCCCCGCTGGTCTGGCTGACTGGAGAGACAGTCACACTCTTTCAGTGAACTCGGGGAGAAACATTTCCACCGCCAGTTGAGCCACTCAGCTGATGACAGCTGTCCACTTAACACAAAGGCCACCCTCCGGCCCCCTTTTAAAGTAAAACCTTCTTTGCAGCAGCAGTGGTCAGTCACACCGAAGCGCCGCCATGGTGGCTGCAGGGCCCAGCCGTGCCCTGTGGCGGGGCGGTCGGAGCTGGCTGGAACCGGCCATGTCCGGCACGGGGCAGCGCCCGCCGCTCCTCACAGCGGCCGCCCCACAGGCCCCTGACAGCGTCTGGGCACCTGTGCCCTTACCCCGTGTTTCTGTAAACCCTTTCCTGACCACAATGCCAAAGACTCTTCTCTGGTGTTAGCAACACTCCCACAGAAGCATGAAACAAATCTTTTGAGCACATAGAAAAGGTAAAGGAAAAGATGTAGCTAAATAAAAACAAGCAGCCAACCCCTCGGCACGCCTGCAGTGTTACATGTCCAGCCTTTGCCTGTAGCACTCTCTGTGTTTAGTCACATTACTGGGTTGAGTTTAGTCTTCTACTTGTTGGCCTTCACTGTTATGTCGAATTCAAAATCACAGAGTTTGTTTCATGTAAGTCTTGAATTTGTATGAAGTATTTTTTCAAACTACTTTTAAAAAATTCTGTGAATTTTGTATTTTTTTTAAAAAAGGAAAACAGCAATGGATACAAGGCACAGATGTTTTATTATTTGCATTTCAAAAGTGTGTGCTGTCCAAGTGCTTGTTCCCTCTATCATCCTTGTGGCCAGTGACGCATCCCGTGTGGATATGTACTCTTAGATCCCGAAAAGGTTTTCAGCCCCCGTATCCCCCCGCTGTCCACCTGGGAGATGCCTGGGAGAAAAGGAGAGCTTGTTCATGCTGCTTCCTGGGAATATGCAGACACTGTACTGCAAACATTGCTTTAACCTTGTAGACACATATGCCATGGATTTGGGTCTTGCCTGTCCAATTTCCAACACATACGGTAAGGCTCTTCTCTGGCAAAGAGTGGCAGGAATGTGCAAAGTCACCTGAGCTCTGAGTTTTATCTATAAAAAGGGACAGGGCATTGGAGAGCTGCTTTCATCAGTGCAGAATGCCTGAAGGTGAAAGTACCAGACTTTAAATAAAATGAAGGGGCCTTTGTGCCTAAAGGGACTGAAGAAATCACACTGGTTGCCTGACAGTCCTAAATGTGATGAAAATCGTCCACTGCAGGGGATATTACTGTAAATCTTTGTCTACCTGACAGATTTACATCTACTAGCTTCCATAAAATTCACTGTTAATGGCACAACACCTATTAAGCTGAGGTATTTCTAGGTATACTATATCATTGTATTTTACTGTAGAGTTTACATTATTCCTAGCATTTCAGTGCTTGTATTATGAGGTGATTCAGACTGAAAATATAGTAACTTTTTCTTGCTTCTCAAGGACAGCTTTTATTTTTTGAGAAACCATTCAGAAATAATAAGGCTGAAAAATACTGTACTCCAGAATGGATGAGATTTATTGAGACATGCGTTTGGCTACTTGAAGGAGGCATTAATAAGGTGCCAGACAGATTCTCGTGTTTTGTTAGTAGCTTTTCTGCCTTATTTTCTTTCTTTCCATCTCCCCCTCCCCCCTTTTGCCTGTCCAAATAACAATTGGAGAATTGCATTGAGAAGGTTATATATGGAGCACATGACGAATATTGACATCAAACTGATGTTCGCAGTGAAGAGCTTGGAGGAACAAGAATCCTTGCCTCAATGTAAAAACACTAGGTGAAGTAACTGAAAGCACGTGCTGCCAACCAGTGTCCTGTGCTGCAAATCGCTGAGGCTGAATACTGGAAGACCCTGAGAGAGTACAAGTTCCCTCCCCTTTCCTTAGCTTCAGGATGATTGAGGGCATCTACATTGTATGTGAAGAGAACCTATGGCATCAGTTACATATGGAATTGGTGGTTAGATTCATCCAGCTTTCACCTGAATTTAGCAGAGGAAGTACCAGAAATGAAAAGATAATCTTGCAAGGAGTAAGCTCAGTGTCCTGGAGGCTGCTTCCCTGGTACTCGGGTGAGGAAACGTCAGTGCTACTGAGAGACGTGCCAGTCTCTCCCTTCAGAAGTTTCTAAACCCCATGTGATATTGTGGGGTTTTGGAAAAGCTTTTTTGTTTCTTCAGTAGCAGACTCTTCTAATGCAGCATTGCTTTCTGAGACTGCCAATATGTTCCTAGATTTTCTTGTGAAACTAATCCTGCGTCCTGTGCCATACATTCCTACTTTACTGGAAAATTGTATTACACAGGAGTGGATCAAAGACGCTCAAGTCCTTGAAAGGATAAAATATGACACCTCTCCCCATCTGCCCCCAGCCAACAAAAACCAACAACAAAACATAAATGAGTTGCAAGTATTTCACTCATAACTCACAAATGGATGGATTTTTAAAAATTCACTTCAAGTTGTGAGCTAGTAATGTACATCCAGCATTAAAGGTAGTGCTGGCAAGATTTTTTACTCCCCCTTTGCAAAAATAAGTGATTTATAAGCAAAGTAGAAATGGGCAATGTTTTTGCTCTAGTCAGATTTCCAACAAAGAAGTTTCAGCGGCCAATTCTTGACAAGGCCCTGTTGAGTGGTTTTCAGCCCTAGAGGCATGGTTGACTCCTGATGGCGACCCATCCACGCATCAGTGCTGGCCTTTCTGTCTGGTCCCTGCTGGTGGGGCCTCTCATGTATTCTGTTGACTGACTGCTGAGCTTCCTCTTCCCTGATTGATGCACAGGCTTATCAAGCTTGGTCATTCCTGTCTTTTAATTCAGTGTTGTTCTATGAATTAGCTTAAAATTAAATGTAACTACCTGCTTTTGGTCTGGATTACCAATTTTAAAGTGAAAGATACTATGACCTGGCATCTATGTTGTTCTCCTCCTTTTTTCCCCTCAAATGTACTCTGTCCATCATAATTTTGATTCATAAAAATTAGATCACAAAACATTTCTTATTGCCTGCTCTTTTAATTCTCTTGCATTCTCTTCAGGCTTAGAATGAAAAGTTGTTCTGTACCATTTTAGCTGATCAGCTGTTTTTCTTATTAAGCAGTGTTTGCTACTCCTTCTTGGTTTTTTGGGGTGGTGGGTTTTTTTTTTTTTTGTTTGGGTTTTTTTTTGTGGTATGGTTTGTTTGTTTTTTTGGTTTTTTTCAAACACAGTTCAGGTTTTTTGCAAACACAGTTCAGTTATCCTTCCAGCAGGACCTGGAAAGAAACCTCATAAGAAAAAGAGTGTATGTTGGAGAGCAGCAACAGCAATTTTGGGCAAAAGGAATTTCATATTTAAAGAGCGTGACGGCCGTTTCCCAAGTGCATTGCTCCAATACAAAAAGTAAATGTTATGTTTTCTTTTCACAAAAGCTGACATACATAGCAACCTCTATCATAAGGTTTCACCTCTTGATTCAAAAGGAAAGCTCAGTGAGCATAAAGAGTGTGCATACTGCAACAAGAGAAGCTTAAAGGTCAGCACAAAGATGAATGCAATATCTGTAGTATTCTCACCTATGCATAAACTGGCTTCTGCACAATTTAAGGTAAAAATCACATCCTACGGTGTTATGCAACAGCGGGGTAGTCTCCTGCTGGCCCCAGAGGGAAGTCTGCTGGCAAAAAGCAATGAAGAAGAATTGACACCAAGATGTCATGTCAGGGGAAAGATTTTGCCAAATTTGGGTCTGAATCGCTCACCTGCCAAAGTTGCATAAATCTGCAGACAGTTTGAAAATTGGAGCATATGGAGACAGGGAGCACATTCCACGGTGCCAGCTAATGAAAATATGCAGTGTGAAATGAGCTAACAAGGATATCCCATATACTGGAGAGATTTATATTCTTCCCTTGGGGAGTTTAATCATTCTAACAAATTGCAAGTTTAGTTTGTAGCAATGACCTTGGGAAAGATTATTTGCTCCAGTCGTCTATTAAAGCTAATCTAGATACTGTGGGGGTGTGTTTTAGGATTTCTTCATTTTTAAGTCTGTTATTTATGGATTCCTCAATTCTGTGAGCTATTTCAAAGTCATTCACAAAAGGAGTATAGCAAATCAGGCAGATTTGTTTTTTAAACATAAAGTTTAAATCCACTGTTCTGGTTTCATACCTCCACTGGAAAACTTTTGGAAGTTTGCAAATCAAAAAGCCTTGGTCGTTACTGACCAAGATCAGAAACTGAGGTAGGAAATACCTCTGTTTCAGCTGCTTTTAGATGGCCCATAGTGCACAGTAATGTCAAGAAAGTCACCCATTCTAGTCCATATGAAGATGCAGCGTTTGCGGGCCCTACTTATGTGAGGGATGCTGCTGAGATCAGAAGAGGTGGTTGGGGAGGTTTGTACTATTGCACTAACAGTGATTAGGCATTGAAAAATTATTAAGGAGGACTGACTAGAGCTGTTGCAGATGGGTTGTCACTGTGTAAGGTACTCCTAAACTATAGCATATAATTTGATATTTAAAATATCATAGTAAAAACATATGAACTCTCAATCCGTTTCCCTAATATCGCTAAACTGAGCGTTCTCCATTTTGAAGAAATCAGGCAATTTTGTAAACAACCTTTGCGTTACAGCAGTCTGAAGTGGATTCAGAAAAGTAACACACTACCCAGTAAGATACAATTTTCCATTGTATCCTGACCACTGCTGGGGATGTGGGAGAACAGGCTGCAGCTTTCTGACCCTGTGGCCAATTCTTTGACCAGTCGCCTTATTGACTAGAGCAGCCCTGAAATGCTAAGCAGTAGCAGCTGCCAGTTGTCTTGAAGAGGCCGTTTGTCAAAAGGCAGTTGGCTGAGTGAACTTGGGTTGTGGCTGTAGCCTTGCCAGTTTATGACAGACCTGGCATGAAGCAGGGATCTCAAGCGGGTTTTCAAGCTGCACGTGCTCTGCCATGAGGACGCTGCTCAGAAACTCCCTTCCTAGGGAGGGTCTGTGTAAAACCAACACCTGGTGCTGCAGCGAAAGCACGCTGATATTGTGGTGTTGGCATGTGCAAGGGTCTTGGAGAGCAGGAACACTAAGTGTGCAGCATTGAAGGGAGAGTCACTGGCTTTCTTATTTTTCAACGGATTTTTCTTTTCTCTGCCATTAGAATGAAATTTAAGATGCCTAGAGATATTCCTTCTTAAGTAATAATATTTAGCTTTTTTGCTCGCAGAAATCCAAGTGCTCCACAGCATGGAGCTCCACAGCCATGCCATTACTATTATTTTGTGCTTGCATTGATAATAATTGTGCTGAATTTTACAAGTAGGGAACTTGAAGGATAGGAGGGAAACAATGTGTTCAGAATAGCTTAATGGGCATTGGCAAACTAGCATATAGTCTCTAGCTCCTCAGTTCAAATTGATGCTTCATTCACTAACTCACATCTCCCCTTTGCCCTCTGCGTTCCCTTTGCAGCCTTTTTTGTACAAGTTGCCAATTCTTTATGGCATTTATCATGCAAATTATTTGCTTGGCATCGTATGTTTCTCCTGGTATCTGCTCCCCTTGTGCTTGCACAAGGAGTGCAAAAGTCTGATTCTGTTCTGACCTTTCAGTAAATTAACTTATCTCTGTATGTGTTTGCCTTCCCTGAGACACGTACCTGGTTACCTTTTCAATTACTTTCTTTGCTATTCACATTATTTTTCCTAAAATGTGTAATTCAAGTATCTTCCAGAATCATCCCTTGAGTCCACGCTACTTTGTGAACAGAGATCCTTCTGAAGACAGGTTAGCTCTGAGCAAAACATGTCCCAGCAGCTCTAGAGCTAGGCTTACCTACTTAAACATGAAATATTTTTAGTCTGAGCTGCATCATCGTTAGGGAAATGGTAAAAATGCCTTTACTAGCACTTAACTGGGAAACAGGTGTCTGTAACTTCATTGCTATGACTTATCTTCCTTAATGAAAGGAAGAAGAGAAGCAAGGAGAGAAAAGATGAAATATGTGTAAAGAAAAAAAGGAAAGTGAGGAAATCCTTTTTCTTCAGTATCCGAGGCATGCTGTGTTTCATCTCTTTGTTTACGTGCACTGTTGTCATCAGGAAGTTTATATTTTGAAAGAAGAAAATACTGCCTTTATGAAGTAGAAAAGTGATTTTTTTCATTTTTGTTTGTATTTACAGTCCTATGTAGAATATTTCAGGTCAGATTCTTTTTCCTAGTTTATTTTTTGATTTGTCCCATTTGCCTAATTTCTTTTGACTACAAATAAATAGTTTAGGGCAATTATAAGGCAAATAATATTTGTCCTTTCATGAAGAATCACCAGTACCAGTAAAGAGACGACACAGGCAGGTAGTCCTAGTGGATTGTGCTGTCAAAGGACTCAGCAAATCTGGGATTTAGTGCTTATGCTGAAACCGACTTCTCTGTGACCTTGAATAGGTCATTTAGTTTCTCTGTGCTTCAGATCCCCACTTGTCAAACAGCCATAATAGCGTTTTCCTCTTCGCAAGGCTGTTGTGAGGATAAAAGCAATTTAATAATGCAGGATGGCTGGATGCTATCAAAGTGATGCCGCTAAAGAAAGTAAACTAAATTAAACTCTGGATTAATTCTTCTCATAGTTTTTATATATATATATATATATATGTATGTTTAAATTGAGTTGCCTTTCTGGATTTATTAAGATTAATAGTGCATGGCAGAAAATCAACACTTCTCAAACTTGTTTGCCCCCCAACCCAAGCAGAAGTAAACTGCCTTGTCTACCCCTCCTCTGTTTAACTACAGATATGATGCTGTATGTCATGTTCCTTCAGGAGCAGGGATGAATTTGCACCATGCAGTGGAGGAAAACCAGCCTGGGCAGAGCCAGCTTCAGGGTTCTTAAGCTGCAATGCACAATGTCAGCAATTCCCCGCGCGTGTCCCAGCAGAGTATTCCGAGCATACACATAGCTCATCAGTCCCACTGCTCCCTGAGTGCTTTTTCTTTCTCCCGGCAGTAAGCTATGGTAGGCAGCTAAGGGGAAGCTACAGCTTGGCACAATTTGGTGTGGCTTGACCATTGCTGGCTGACAGACCATTGGTATTGATAGAATAATTTACTACTTTTGAGGAAAAGGATTCTGTAGTGGGACAAATGATTTATTTCTACTATAGAATGTTTATTTGCATAGTGTAGAAAACAACAAGATTTATTTGCAGAGTCAGAATCCCTCAGGTATAGTATAAATATAATTACAATAACATATAAATATATTTATACTATGCTATCGGGATTTTGGCACCACAAATCTTATTTCCCTGACTGTGAAAATAAATGTTTTGGAAGAGAAATAAAACATTAATTTCTACTCTTGACTCAAGAGTAGGAAATATATATGTATGCTATTGGCCTAAAAGACAACTGATCCATTGTCCTTTGACATCCCAATGCAATGGGATATCTCAAATGATACTTGCAGACTATTCTAGTCCCTGCAGAAGGGTGGAGATAAGACTTTTGACAGTTTACAATTATAGGTACAAAGATACTTCTAAAACAATACTTTATGTTCAATTAATTCTACTTTATAAAATGTTGGATATAAGTTTTCCAAACTGAGGCTCAAAAATTGTAGAGCTCTATTAAAACGTACGTGGGGGGGGTTGTTGTTTTGTATTTTTAATTGTCCAGACAGTAAAGTGGATACATGTAGCATATTTCGGCATTGTCAGACAAATTCTGGGAAAGCTTCTGGAAGGTGATGTCTGAAAATGATAGCTGTTGCAATATGAGCATTTGGGAAAAATTTCATCTACTAACACATACAGCAAAAATCTGGGCTGAAGGGAATTCTTTCTATGTGTGTGCTATATGTAGCATGTGTTGGTTTCTTTTCTTCTTTGCCGTATAGTTAAGGCTTTGATACAAAGGGGACTTTGAAGGTTCTGTTGTCCTTGCACAGCATTGATTTAGTCAACCACATCTTAAGGTTGTCTAATTAGTTCTGATAAAATAAGAGTTAATACGACACCAGTGTTAATAGTGAATTGATTCATATTTTGGGGAAGACTGTGTCTTTGGTAAAGCTGGGACTCGCCTTGGTCAAAGTCATCTCTTGTCTTTTTACATCTTCCTCCCTGCAACATGAAGCCTGTTTTATCTGTGGAGATTGTAAGTTGTTTGAGACGGGGACTTTCTTTCCAAAGTTTATATAGATTACCAGCTGTGGCTCTGATCTTGCTTGGGGATCTGTCACCATAAGCAGAATACACAGCCAGCAGATTGGTAGGTTTATTAATTTTAAGTTGGTCTGACTTGATGTATACCTTAACAACTGAAGTCATAGAAGTCTCATGGCCTGCTTTGAGCCTAGGAACTGTGGCTAAATTAGGTGGTCTTTAAAAACAAACAAACAAAAAAAACAACAAGAAAGAACCAAACCTCCTCAAAACCTGAAAAACCTGATATTGATTCAAAGATTTGCAATGAAAGAGAAGCTGCTTTAAGCAGTAATTTGTTGTGATTGATGGTGCTTGCAGCTCGAGATTTGAGCCTTAATTCTTATCTACATTTCTCTGGTTTGAACACAAAGCCTTGGACATTGTTCATCCTTTTGTCTTTTATACTGAAGAGGACTCTGCTATCAGATTTGGTAATAGTAATATAAAAGTTACCATAATAATCTCTGCTTCTAACTTTCTCTTTGAAAAGCAAAATAAATTGAATTAACCTATCTTCATCTTTTTAATGTATATTTCTCTTCATGGCGCTCTGAACAGCCTCCAATTTTCATCCTTCTTGAAGACTTGATGCTAATTGACCTACCATTTAATCCCAACTCTTGCAAAGTATTTGTAGGATTATATAGGAAGTAGTGCATGAGAACCATCAAGTACAGAATGCAAATATGAGTAATAGTTTAGCATATATGTGTAACTATAAGAGGCAGCTTAGGTCAATTTAGCTTTAGGTAGGCCGAGCAGTTATTCTGAATCCTCCTCTGTGGAAGTATCTTCCTCTGCTAGCTGTAGAAGTAAAGTGTGCACTGGTCTCCTAAGCTAAAGGTAGCCTTGTGAAAGGCTTTCTTTTAGTACCCAGATATTTAACCTGACGTTTTGCTGTACATACATACCCTTTGGTTGTGTCCCAGTTTACAAAGCAACCAGTTACTGTAAATCCTGTCTTCACCTTCTCACTCTCTATTCCCAATCCTTCTCCTTTACCAGCTTTATTATCAGTGATCCAGAAAAAAATAAAGTCACTACTGATAAAGTTAATTAGCATTAGAACAGTCCTTGCAGGAACTTCTCTGGAAACACAGCTCTTCAGTGTTGTTTCCACATTTACATAGACAGTTTAGTCCTATCAGACAATTGTCAGCCAGTTTCAAATGTGCTTTTTTTCTGCTTATTTTTGTTCCAGTCTAGTCAAGACTACTTGTGCAAGAACAGTGTGTACTGGAACCTGTTGCATTGCTTTCTTTTCATATGATGTTAGCCCTGGCTTCACTGGAACCAGAGGGGACTGGTTAGAGTTGCTGGAGCTCAGAAAATCACTGAGTGACTGAAAACAGTTGTAAAAGGAAGGACCTGTCTGCATGGAAGCAAGCATGTGAGGAGAGAGCTGGGTTTAAACTATCTCTGTTTCTGTTGCTCACTGTTTTCTGTGTTTAAAACCTAAATATTCTGGTTGATATTGTAAATAAACCTCACTTTTGTTTAAAAATTGTGTAATTTTCTCTGGAAAATTAACACTGGGAGTCAGTCTCTGCAGCCTCAAAACCTGCACTTCTTCAGTGTCCAACCACAAGTACCCTTGAGTCACTAGTCACTCTGTCCCTAATTTTCTCCCACTGCTTTCTGTTGATTTTTGTGTTTTGTAAGGCTGGAATTTGAGCAGACAATTTTGAAAACAAGTGGCAGTATACCTGTCCAGTGACATGGACGCTTATGTAATAGAGGCCTCCAAACTTCTTAAGGCCCAATAAGTGCTAGTAAGATTTTCTGAATTCTTTGCATCCAGAGATACAAAGTCTGGGTCTTTTTATTTAAGCTATTTAATTGGTGATTGCTGTATTTATTGAATGAGATATTTTCCTTACTTAATGATCCTTTGTCATATATTTATTTGTCAATGCTTTTATCTTCTTCCTTGTTTGCCTAAATAGAGTGTCACAAAAGCAGAAACAAACAGCTTAGTTGTAAGTGGCTACAGCTTTTAATTTTTTTAATGTGAAGTGGTTTCTGAAACAGTTTATAGACACAGCCTGATTTTCATATAGAATTAACAATAGGCTAATGCCGAATTTCGACAACTGATACCAGTTCAAGCAGAATTATGACAATAGCACTTCTGCCCTGAACTCGTGTAAGCCATAAAGGCAGTGAAATTACATAAGGACATATGGGTAATGTACTCAGTAGATACTAGTAATAAATGTGTGCGGTCTATGAGTGATGAACACACCTTATTTCAGAGTGTATATTTGCTTTTGTGTGCAGAGCAACTTTATCCAAAGTGGTCAGCAATTCCCATAGCTTGAAAACTTGGGGACAAACAGGAACACTGTTTCCAGCAGCGTGTGGAAAGACTTGAAGAGGGTCCGAGTGCCAGCATCCTGCCAAAAGTGCCAAAAAGCTGTAGCTGGTTCTCTTAGGCACGCAGAACAATTGACTCAAGTCGTAGCTACGGAGTTTGCCTATTTGTAAGAATTAGTTCACACAGCGTGGTTGCTTACAGCACATTCTGAAGTCTGTGCAGAGTGCCACTTTCAAGTACAGCTGGCTTAATGAACCAGGGCAAGCATATCTAGGTGAAGGAAGAACTGATCCATCTATTCCTAGTAAGTTTTGTGGCAGTTAGAAAATGTTTGATCGTATGCTTGTTATATGCTTATCTGGGTATTACAACCTAGCAACAGGATTGATACAAGAGTAGATGCTTGTTTAATTTTCAGGAGTATGATTTGTCATTGCTCAGCTCTTGTTTTACATTTATGTAGATACAACAACTGAAAATTAATTGTTTAAAATCGCTGTTACTGGAATAAGGATGATGATGATAATAATAATAATAATATTCTGTTCAGCAAAACTTATCAAATAATTCCTTGTTGTTCAAAGGATCAGTTGATTAAAGCAGGTGCTTACATCTCACTGATTTCAGAAATTTCAGTGGGTTCTCAACATTTGGTAAATGTTCTTCTCAACAGCGACACTTCCAGAAATCAGTTTTAAGTGTACATTCATATTTTTTTGTGCATGCCACAGCCCAAACTGTGTGCTGATGTAAATGAGTGAAAATTGTTAGGTTAAGCCCACTTATACCGGCAGGAAATCTGGTCTGGGATTTGCCGTGATGAGCAAACGTGTAGATGCTGGAGTTCATTTTACAGAGCTGGCCTAGCATTGCTGCCCAAGGGTAGGAAAGCATAAATACCACAACAGGGGTAGAGCTGAAATGTTATTTGACCATGCTTGATCTTTCAAAAAAAGCCTCAAGAGTAAAGAGCACAAATTGAACAAATCTAGGTATTTTGATATGGTGTACTTATTTTAGCAGGCAGATTAATCACATAACTTATTTTGAGGCTCACATGTCAAGTAGCAAATACCACTGCTCAATACCTTGTGCATCGTCAACAGATAAGACTGTTTACTTGTAATTTTCTTCACGTATTTCCAAGAAGATGTGCAAATAATGGGGCTGGTCTGTGAATGTTTCACAACACAAAAGCATACCCAAATTTACCAGAATCAGTATTTGGAGAATACTATTTGACTAGCTCTAAGAATCAATGATATTATTAATTGAACAAAAGTGTGGTTTTCAGAAAAGATATACCGTGTCAATAAGCAGGCATTTAGATTTTGTGCACATTCAGAATTAGATATACTGTGTAGTTTTCCAGTTATGCAGCTCTGGCTGGAATATTCTTTTTTAAGTTGATTGCTTCAAAATACATGCCAGGAAGCATGTATTTTTGTTCTGGCTCATCTGCCGATAAGCTCATTGAACTATTTCCAAAATAAAGAATAAGGATAAACAGTAGTTCAGTGATAGTCACATAATTGTAATATCAGCTGCAAATACTCAAAAGCAAGATTTTTCCTGGATATCTTTTTAGGAGATCCATGTGGCCATATTGTATTAGATTTTGGCCTGTTTCCTAGAAATTCATTGTGTCTACATTTTAAACCTCAGCCATCATTCGGTATGTCTGGTCCATGTATGAAAGAGAAATGCTTATGTCTTCAGTAGCATTTAACTTTTTACTTATACATTGTAAAATTTTATGAACCAGAGCTGTGATACAACACTGCAGTGCACAGCCCGTTGGTAGTGCTGTAATCATTCAATTGAGAGACCTGTATGGGCATGATTCAATAGGTAATGGACTGTATCAGTTCAGCCTGACTGTTGGGATTTTATTGCTCTACCCACCTTGGCGACAGCTGCTTATTAGTGAGCAGCGCTTTAGGGAAGTCAGTACAGGAAATGAGGTCTCCAAGCTTTCCCTCATTATGCCACGTGGATCAGTATTTTGGTCGATAGGGGAGGTCTTCACCCACCTTCCTTACCCCTCCCTCCTCCATGAAGTTCCAATTCTTGGAATTGTACAGACCAAACATGTTAGAAAGCCCATTGTCTTACTTTGATTAATGCTAACAGGATTTGTGACTGTAAAGCACCAAGCAGTGAGTTGAGAGTCTATGCCAATGCGTGGGGTTTGTTTTTTTTTTTTCTTTCTTCTGTTGCTTTATATATTGTCTTTCATCAGCAGGCAACAGAATTCCTTCTGCATAGTTGAAGGAATCAACATCGGCAGGGGGTAAGAAGGTGTCAATCAAATTAAAGTCATTTACTCTCACATGCGTATGTGACCATTTCTCTGCACCATGAAATATGTTAATGGATGCAGAGTCTGTCAGCTCTAGGCTATCAATTTAAATCAGGCCCAAGCTGGAAAAGATCAACAGTCTTCACTCTGTGTTGTTTGTAGAGTACATGGTGAGGAACTGAGTTGGCAAGTTCAGCCCACTGTTGGAGTGTGGTGCATGCCATTGAAGTGAGTACATCAGTTCGGTTTGCTTCCCGCACGCGTTGTCTTAATTGAGATGGAAGGTTTAAAGGCTGATCCCCAAACCAATGAAATCACGTGAAGGATCATTTCTTTCAGTGAACTTTAAAGCAGGTGTAAGAAATGCATGCAATCTGAGTAATCCTGTGAGTTGTATCTAGAGGGTGTCTCAGTCCTGATATCAGACAGTGCTCATGTTGATGAGATCATTAATATTTTTCTGTCACAAACACGGAGGCAATTCAAGTGGAAGATTATACCATCCTCAAAGCTCTGCTTTACTGAGAATAAATATAAAGCTTTTGTCCAGTGCTGTCTTTTTTTTTGTCTTCATTAATAAGTCACCTTTGAAACAAAATATTACTTAAGAACATTTAGAAAGTTTCATTTGCTGCAGACATGTGTTCAACTAAAAATAATTTATCACTTATTGCTAGAAAACTAGGAAGTTCAAAAAATTATCAGATGTTTCAGAAATTCCTACATACTTTGAACTAACCTTTAATTGTCTTTACATGCAAGAAGGGTAAGTCAAAGCTAACAAATATCCCGCAGCCTTGTTTTCATTTCGAAGACTGGTCTTCCATGTCATGTGTGATGTGTTGCCATTAGTAAAAGAGGCAGATTAGGTACTCATCTTAATGAAATGCGAATAAGATGAATGCAGAAATATCAGATGCTGCTGGGGCATACTCCACTAAGCAAAGTATTTGTGGTACCTATTAAGCAGGATGTAAGTCAATAGAGTACCCGAACAGAAGGTGCTGTTTATTGTTGTTCTTAGAAAATTTGGTGTAATTGCCTTTATTATTAAAATGGATGGCTGCTTCTATATCTGAACGCTCACTTCTCCTCTGCCTCTCTTATTCCCACTAGTAAATGTTATCTGATTTGTAGTTGCATACAAACACTGCAAAATCACATGGCCATTGAGGATATAGTTACTATGAAGAGGTGTAAATGGTAGTAAAGCAAGAGGAAAATTGCCCTGTGATTATTTTCTTTTTTTTTTTTTTTTTACATTTTTAACATTTCCAGATATACCAAATAGCTGGGGATAGTATGGTGGGGGCTAGGGGAGCTTGGAAGATTTCCATTACCCCACATTTTACTACGATTTGGGAAGTAAGTACATTAAATAACTCTTCAAGACCAAATTCATTGGTACTTTACGACTGTTAGAGGCTGTTGTGGTGATGCAAGGCAGCCATAAATCCAGAATCTGCAACCCTCAGAGGGACTGCAATACCTGGCTTCTGGCCTGAAACTTACTTGGAGCCTTCAAGCTAAAGGTTGTAAAAGTCGACAATATCGTGGTTCCTTACGTCCTTAGAGAAATTGGCTCTTTTTAAGCATAATACGCCGTCTCACACATGCACAGTATCGTCAAGTTAGATGCTCTGCCACCCGTGACTTTGCTAACAAGCATGGGAAGTAAGACAGCAGTGCACTTAAAACACCTTCAGGAGCACCGTGTGTTTCGTACGTGTCTGGCAGCGGCTGAAGCCCCAGTTCTCTGCAGCTATCAGCCAGATAGGGTGTCATCTGTAGCAAATCAATCCCCAGAATGACAGCAGTCAGGCAGACAAGTGGCTGCTTCACGTCTGCTTTGTTCAGAGATACTGTTCTGTGAAGGCAAAGGATTTTTTTTTCTCCCTTTCTCCATTTTAAGTTAGCAGAAAATGGATGTTAAAAGATGCGGTTGACTCTTCTTTTCTATCAGTTTTCCTAAGACACATTGTTTTTAACTTCGATACAATTCCCAAAAATTCAGCCTGTCAGTGTGACTCTTGTTACTGAACATCATTGTATCAGGAGGTGTCTGGCAATTTTGCCTTAGCCTCTTCATTCCTGTGCTGCTGACCTCTTTCTAGCTGCTGGGTGGGGCTCTACTCATGTCTCCACCTTCCCATTAGCCTTCTTTAATTCCACCTGGACTGATCATCTGTTAACTCCTGCTTGAGTTGATAGGGACTCTTGCACAAATACAGTGATTTTAGATACTCTGGTGGCAAGCCGTGACTTGAATAGAGGGAGTTCATGGTGTACTCCTGGAGCACTTATGTCCTGCAGGCACCAGACAAGAAACTTTTTCATCATAAAAATGTGGTCATCTTTTTACATGATTGTTCCTAATATAACACACATTCAGCAAGCTTCATCAAACATTTAAGAAATCTACAGGCAATTTCCTTCTCTTCAGCGTTGTTAAGAGATCCTGGTTTGGAGATTTATGTGTGTTTAGCGTCGCATTTCTCACACTCTGAAGCTGACCTGGCTTTCCATGCAGTCTCTTCTCACAGACCATGCATGAGCATCCCTAGGTCAGAACAAAAATTGGTGCAGGTGAAAAAGGCAGAAAGAATTCCCACCTCTTGTTTTGTTTGTACCTAGCAAAACAGGAATCTCTCCCCTCTTCCTCTTTTTTCCCTCTACTGAATTAGTCTGCAAGTTGCGTTTTTACTAATGGGAAAGTTACGTGAGAAAATTCAGCCAGACATTGTGAAGTCTAGGGCTTATACAGCTGAAAATCTAAGGATGAGCGCTTTCTTTGTTGCAAAGAGATTTATCAATACTGAGACTAATGTAACCCCATCATTAGGGGTTACATTAATGCTCTGCTTTTCTGTTGTCAAACAGACGTAGAGAAAGTGGTAGGGTATTTACAAAGTATTACAGAGTCTTTGGCAATTATACTTCTTTAAGTCGTTGTGTCTTTCACTGTTTAACTTCTGCTTGTTTTGTTTATGTTCCCTTATGCATCTTCCTGAACCTTTCAGCCTTTAGCAATGTTAGGGGTTGGAGTTATGGAATATCACAAGGGAGTCTGACTACCTTTTGTTCCTAGCAGCAGATGAGTTGAAAGCCAAGACAGACAGACTCCTTTTCTTTTCTTCAGACTAATTGTAGAATTGTATTTTAAAGGACAGAGACAAATCTATCCCTGGTTCACGCTGACTTGAATTAACTGTTTTGTTAATCTGAGGTGTACAGGACTTACAAAGACAAGGTTTTGATTTCATTTGTGCTATCTGGGGATCTCTAGTGTCTTCCGTTGCTCTTTTTTAATGCCAATACAAAAATGGCATCCGAGACTTACCATAATACCGCATATTTGTCTTGCTCTAGCTGACATTAGCTGTTTCATTTGTGAGGTTTTTGGGTTTTGGTTTTTTGGTTGGTTGGGTTTTTTTAATTCAGGTGAAACATTGAAAACACGTACCAATTCTGTTCTTTGCATGGCTTTGAATGTATGCAATATAAAGTATCCTCCCATAGGGTGATGGAGCAGGTGTGCCTAAGCTACAGCTGAGTAGTGGCAGGTGCTGCCCCACCCTCTATAAATAGAAGAGAAAGGCTCACGGAAGTTGTTGAGCTGTGATCAGGAAAGGAAGTGTCTGGGAAGAGAGCTGTGGGAGTCCTCTAAAGAAGCTGAGAGGTGCAGGCAGCTGCTTGCCTTCCAGAACTGGAGAGAGACTGAGCAGTGCTGGGTCCAAGGTGAGAGCAAAGATGTGTCTGACAGAGGGTCAGATGTGTGTTCTGCCTGGAACTGCTAAGGGAATCTCTGCAATACCTGGGGATTTGCTGCTTACATCTAGTACAGGGAGGCTGTCCCGTGCCTATGTGATACCAGTTTTGAGGGAATCTGTAATTGGCTAATTGATGAGCTGCTGGTGCGAAAAGGATGTGGTGGTTGAGTCTGAAGGGTGACTGTTGGAGTGAAGTAGGATTATGGGCAGGTTAAGTGAAGGATTTAGAGGAACCCAAGAAAAGCAAATGGTTGCAGAGGTGCTCCAGATGTGATCTCTCATTTAGCTAAAACCATATCTCTAGGGTGTGTTGCGTGTTACAGTTTAATGCTAAATTGTGCTGGCTAAAGCCCTGTTCTTACCAGGTGACCTGAATGACGGTTTCTCTTTGCTCATCTGTGGTGGTCTCTGGAGAAAGATGATATGGTTTATGCAGTTCATTAGCTTGTATTGCACTGAAGCGTCTGAATTTTCATCGCTTCTTTGACTAAGTTGTACTTTTTGCTTTCTGATATCCCTTTAAAGAAACCCTTCATTTAAAATCAAGCCTGAAAATATCCCAAATACTTAAATTGTGTACTAGATTTTAGAGGAGTTTAATGCACTTACATTTTCCTTTTACTCTTGCTTTAGATAAAGATCTCTGATCACAGCAATAAATGGCTATTTGGTGCCCGCAGTAGGGAGCGTGCCCTTCAGGAGGGGACGTGGAAGGGAAAATGTAAAGTGGCGGAGGATGTTTTTAGCTCATTGTGCTGTCTCAAAAGGTGGTAGAGAGCAAAGTCATCTGGAGGGTCTGAGGGATATTCTGGATTCTGCTGTTGAAAGTTTTAAGGGTTTCCTTTGGGAACTGTGTGTAACTAGGAAACTCACATCTGCATTGCTTAAGTACCAGGGGCCTTTGCAGGTACTACCAGTACAGTAGGGTTACAGAAAAAGCTCCCTTTAACAACACCAGCCTGGAATTGAGCCCTGTGCAACTTAAGAAAATCTGCAGAAGCTCTGGAAAGCTGGCTTGAAAACTGATAAGCATTTAAATATTGGATGCACTCTTCAATCCATAATTGCAGTCGTCTGTATATATGTACTTACCTTCTAAATGCTCAGTATACGAGAAAATAATTTGTACTGTTCATACATCCACTTCTATAACAAAATTGGCAACTAGAATCCTGCTGTTGATATGCTAGATACCATACGTAGGTTACTTGCCATCTTTTGGTCTGTGCTTAAGTGTTAAGATGATGGTTGTTTTATTATTCTCTGTATATACTTACAGGAATTCAAATGGGAAAATTTATGTATGAAAGAAACCTATTTACCTGTCTCTTTCACTAACAGAATTATGTTTAATATATTGATTTTTATTAGAATCAGATTATTAAATATTAATGATTTTTATAGGTAATTCTGAGCATCTTAAAGGTTTCTGACTTGAAGTACAATTAAGCTAACTCCCTTATAGTTGTTTCCTCTTCTGAGTAGCCGCATAGTTTGTATATGGAGGTATTGTGTATTTTCTGTATCTGAGTAAATCTGTTACTGAACCATAAAAATTGTCTTTTAGAGATATAAGGAAAGATATTGATACATCATGCTAATGCTGTCCCCCTTTCAGTAAATTCATGTTCTAAATTAATTTTAGTATTATATTTAATATCAACAAAGTTACCATGTATGTGATAAAAGGACTATACAACAGCTATATTTTAGTTAGTATTACAGAGAGTAGAACCTAAATTATAAACTTGAAAACTTGGTAGGTGTAAAATCTAGATTTGAACCAAAAGTAGAGGGTTTCCAAATCTGAAATGAGTTGAATGGAAGTTTGTGACTAATGAAAACCTATGAGGCTTCCTGCCCTAAATAAGAAATGAATAGTAAAGGGGAAACTTAGTAAAAATTCTGCTTCTTATGGGCTCCAAAGGGACAAGGTACATACTAGTGGTAATTCCTATAAGTAAGTAATTCATAGACCTAAGTACTCCTCTTAGGGTAGGTGATGTTGGGTAAGATAGCATTAATAGCCTCCTGAGGCACAGCACAGGGAATTGGCGTCTGCAGGTATGCTCCTCTGTTTCTCTTTAAGGTGTTCAGGGCAGTATGTTAGGATGTACACATCAGAGTTGGTTTTCTTTGCACAAGGACAACAAATATAAAATAAAGGGTCACATCCTCCCCCCTCCCCCATTCCCCCCCTTCTGTTTGTGTTAGAAGTGTGAGATGGCATATGCAGTGAGTTACTCCTCATGTCATAGCTGTGTAAAATCAGACGGAAATGGGAAATTTAATATGTAGAAAGTTCCCAAATACTTTCATTCTATTTCATTGAGACTAACGTGTCTTGGTACACGTTTCTTAATTTTCTACAGTAAAGAAGAGACAGTGGTAGGCTCACATCCTTGGAGGTTTAAGCTATTGTCTGAGTATGAAAGAACAACAACTACGAATTGTCAAATAGTTTTTTACTTTATTCACTCCTGCAGATGTTGCAGACGTATTGCATACTGAGCAGCTAGGGTGTTTCCTTGTTATAGATCTGATGATATATCTGATTCAAAAAATGGTTTCACTTTTAAGTGCAGAAACTAACATATTTGCTGACATTACGTGACCTATCTGATGTGTTAAAGAAAGGGGTGGGAGGGAAGTAACCTGGGAATAACCTTTCTGTTGTTTTACAATCGTGCAGAGACCAAATGAGGGAATCATAGTCTCTGAATTCTTTCCAAAGTCCTTTTATGTTATGGGAACGTGCTTAGAGCCATTATCTGGCAGCAAGTGCTTGGGTGAAGAGGAAAGATGATGGTCAAATAGTTCTAATATCTTCCTGCTGTTTGTTAGAAGAAAGATCATAAATAGCTGCTTTTGTAACCTGTAGTCTGAAAATTAGTTATGGCCATGTCCTAAATCTCTGCTGGCTGGGAAACAATGATGCTTTTATTAACATTTTTGTTAGTGCTCCTACACAGCTCACCCTCGCTCCACCTACCACGAATGCCCAGTTATTTATGACTAGCATGCAGTGTCTGAGGGTGAATTTCAGTATCTCTGATTTTTCTTCACAAAAAATTTTTAGTATAGCTGGACTGTTTGTACCCTCACTCCACTCCCTTCTCCACACACTTCTTAAATCTGCTTGGTAATTGTCATCTTCTGTGACAGGTTAAACATCATAAAGGTGGTAGGAAATAGATTCCAATTTAGGGGATCTTGGCTGCACAGTCATGGTCTAAAAAAACTGACTGAGCGGTAGTGGGAACATCGCGTAATAAATCATCACTAAAGGAAGAGGTTATGGCTCATCGGAGCTGTAATTACTAAATGGTAGATTGTTGTTTGGAACCACAGAAAATCTTATACATCCTGTGAAGGCAAGTAAAATTTGTCAAGGTGCTTGAAAGAGGAACTTCCACTTGTGATCTAGCAAGTGGTTAACTTCTTGAAGGTGGTAACTGGGCTTACTAAAAGCATCTGAGGTTACTGCAGCTGCACATTAGCATCTCTTCTAGGATTGACCACAAGTACTGTACTGAGCAACGTACTCTTCCTTTATTGTTTGTTCCATGCAGAGCATAGCAATAAGTAGTTTATGCATACCAGAAAACGGTAAAAACGTTTTCCATTGTAGTATGGCTTTCTGAGTTTCATGAGATGCATGTTATGAGTGTGACATAGAAGCACAGAAATTAGGACTTCAGCTTCCTTCCCCCGACGCAGTTTTCTGTTATTGGTCATGCTGTCTGCCACAGCTGGTGGTATTTGGAAAGTTTGGGTTAAAATGCTTAAAACATTTTGGAATGAGAGATAAAAGGATTTTCTCCCCTGTCTTATTAGAGTATTCATACAACTGTTTCAGTGGTGTGTCTGAGGACTGCTGTGCCCTGAAGCAGGTTACTGGAATTCTGTGGAAGAAGAAATTCCTTTCCGTTCTTCAACAACATAAAGGTGTGTGATCCGGCAAAATGCTTTGTTTGCATAGACTCGTGCTCTAGTTGCCTGAATTCTGGAAGTGGTTCTCCCTACTGCACATGTGGGGATGTCCTGTAGTGAGCATGCTGCCTTGCAACTTATGCGTGAGTATACACCGTTTCCAAGTGGCGCCTGGCTGGGCTTGGAAGTGAGAGTGAGAAGCTAGGGTGGAAAGGTGAAGGTGAGAAAGGGGAATAGATGGGGAACTTCAAGGAGACAGAAAACAGAGCTAGAAAGGGGTTTAGAAGGGACAAGGCAGGGTCTAGAATTTAAAGGTATCCTTTATTTTCTGTCTCTTCCTAACTTCAGAATATGAATCTTTTGAAATCTGAATGTTTTCTCATCTCTGTGACTTTGCTTTGCAGACAGAGCTCTAGTAGCTGCAGGGGTGTGGGCTTGTCTTTGACAAGTGTAGGGGCAGGAGTTGTAGCACGTGGAGTAGAATTCATTGTAGTTATTGCAATAGCTTTGCTGCATATTTACACACAATCATTCCATGAAAAAACCACTTTTAATAACTACTTTAAAGTTGGATTACAAGATGGACAACCTAATTTTATAATAAAACAGCCCTGTTTGTTCTCTCTAGTCAAGCTTAAGTTAATAGATGGTCTGTGTGAAATTTTCAGTTGCCTTTCAGCAAATCTGTCTTGCTGTTTTGTGTTCATGTGTGTATATATATATTTATGTTTTGTCCTATATACTTAGCTTTAATAAGTTTGCCTTTTAGAACAAGTGATGATAATACTCCCTTTCGCATTAATTCTTCCTGAACAGAAACCGTACTCAGGAATGGAAACTGTCTGCATTCAAACTTGCTCTATTAGAGCTAAGAAAGAACATTCCATTGTGATCTGTAATTACTGCCTATAGTGATTTTTTTCCCCCCTACTATTTTTCTTTAAAAAGAGCAGTTTAAAAATGTTGTTCCTTCAGTTTTTTCTACTTACTTTTTCCCCTCATTCTCCTCAGTAGGCATTGCTGTTGTGCTAGGGAGGAAATGAAATCAACTGCTGCAGGGATCAGTTTTTAACTTCTACTTCTTGCTTGTTAAAGTTTTACATTTAACGCCTGGTATGCTTACGTGAAGCTACTACATTCACGCTAGTATTAGGGCATACTTTATCTATAGAAAGCTGTTGTGACTGACTCATCTAGCATTGATGAAAAGGTTACGGAATGGATATGTGAGCAAAAGTCACCCTCTTGGAACAGAAGTAATTTGATAAGTGATTACAGGCTAAGAATCCGTATGCTTTCTCTTGCCTTTGTTTCACCATTTCCAGCACTCTTCAGATCAAAGTCTGAGCTTTTGTAGTCAGGCAAAACTCTTGTACTGAACCAACCACCTAAGTTTTGGGGATTTAGAATAGATTTCAATTCTAGTTATACCCGGTTGCACCTGAACAGACTTCTGATCAAATCGCTTTAATTTATTTACTTGTAGAAATGCAGTGTTACTCAAGGTTTTGCTATGAGGCTGATGTTTTGTTGACCAAAGTAGAAATGGCATGCTTGTTCTGACTCCTGGGGCCTGAAACAAAGGCCTCCTTCCCTTTCTCCCCACCTCCCCATGTTTATGGCAGGTGGATCAATCTTCTGCTAAAGACACTCATCTTCAAGATTTTTTCTAACAATTATTTGGGGAAAAAAGGTTGTCACCTACTTCCTGCTGTGTGTGGTTCTGAGACCAGTGACTTGACAAATCCAGCTGCCTGTGTCACAGGAGGCAGCACAACTATGCAGATTTTTCCTGGATTTGCTGAGAAGTTATAGGTTTTTCTGAGAAACATTAACAGATGAGAGCCTTCTTTCAGATAATGGAAGAAATATGGAGCATGACATTCAGAGCCCCCAAGTGCATTTTGGTAGGTCACTGGATACAATAATACTGTACTGTAGGCCAATATGAATCAACATCAGATTTGTTCCTTAGCCACAGTGTATATTACTGATATGATAGCACTTGCTCTCTCCCTTCCCTTTGTATCTTCCTTCCCTCCTACTATCCCTTCATCTCACATCAGGTAGCTGTAGGAGTAACAGTAAGAAATACATTACCATATGTCATCTTTGAGATCTGATCATTAAATGTCTTAAACCATTTGCATAAAACAAGCGTAGGGGGTTGAAATTTTCCTTGTTATTTTTTTTTGTGTGTGCATGTGCCTGTTAAATCTCTGAAGTGCTCCCAGTCTATCTAAACCCAAGTATGTCTCTTGACTTGAAATACTTTATTCACAGCTTTGTGCAGCAGTGTAACTCAATATAACTCAACTACTGGAATGAGTTTAGCAGACAGCCACCAAAATGGCTTGGAGCCCTTCTGTAGAAGAGAGGGAGTTGGGCTTGTGAAGCGTGGAGGAGAGATGTCTTTGGGGTTTGTATAGTGGCAGTTTTCCCCTAACTATGTGGAGGCTGTAGAGAAGATGGAGCCAGACTTCACAGCAGTGCATGGTGGGAAGATGAGATGCAATGGACACAACTTGAAACAAGAGGTTCAGACTGGATATAAGGAGAAACTTTTTCCCCTATGAGGACAGTGAAGTGTTGGAGCAGTTGCCTGGAGCAGTTGTGCAGTCTCCAGCATTGGAGGGTTTCAAGATCAAAAGTAGTCAAGTTCTGAGCCACCTGGTCTGATCGTACAGCTGATCCTGGCCTCATCAGGAGGTTGGACTAGAGATCTCCAAGCTGAATTATCCTATCAATCACTTTCTACTAACAGAAAATAGAAGCAGATTTTGGCTGTCAGCCTTGATTAGAAGAATGAAATCAGGAATTAGCTGATGGATGTTAAATAGGAGATAAAGCTTTTTATTATTTACATTGTTTTTTCTGATACTGTTTGGACAGTTCACAATTGCAACAAGCAATTATGATGGCGGTGAAATAGAATAAACTTTCTGGAGAAGCGTCTGCTTGAAAGACTAAGGAACATCTTTCTTTGTAGTCCCTGCAAATGTTCCGCGTCACTTATGGCCTTTCTACTAGTGCTTCTGTTTTCACCTCATGCACCTTGCTCTGTGCCTTTGACACTTGAAGAATGGCATTCGCTCGTTTGAACTTAATGAAGTCTAGCAACAATCACTTCTCTGCCACGTACAAGTTATGAAGGGTTACGGAAGGGTAGCAAGGATGCAGTACAACAGTAGGTGGCACAACAGTTTGATAGACTTTCACCTTTGAGGGCCTTGCTCGTCAATATTTTTTTCTTTTCAGTTGCTAACAAGACTCAGTTAAAATTATATTAATCAAGTGTAGAGGAGAAATATGTTAATCTTATGTAATCCTCATTCCACCTCCTATAGGGGAGATGAGGAGAGGAATGCTATCTGAATAATGGATGCTTTAGATTAGGATTCAGTTATGCATGGAGTTTGTAGATAAAACTCTTTCAAAATGGGAAATGCTCAAAAAGTTGAGTGTGTACTTCTGTTTGAAACTCAGCCTTCCTTGGCTTAACTAGCCAAGCTATAGTAGCACAGTGCTACTGAACTCAGTATTAAAATGGTATCACTTAATTTAATTTTAATGATAAATCAATAGAGAGCATTTACTACTTAGAAAATCTAATGGATCTTGTGCCAGTAAATGTTACTAAAGACTCTTAGCACTTCAAAGGGAAAAAATGCTGTGTGAAAAAACTGTATCCAATGTTTGAAATAAAATAAGGAAGAAACCGTTGTGTTATAGAAAACTGTATTATCTTCCATGAAATAATCACTTGGCTCAAATGTACCTAGGCACGTGGCTTAAAGGCTGACTGCTGTCTTTATCCTTGGGAGGATAGGTCATTGCATTTATATACAAATTCTGATTTGGATTACTGGTACAGAATATGTTTTTGGTTTAGTTCTTTAATAGCATGAAGTGATAGATTTAATTAAAAAAAGACACATAAGGAGAGAGAGGAAATACCAAAACCAGGTCATCTGGTAGATGTGTTTAATGCATTATGTCAAGACATATTTAACTTCTATGAGTACTTTTAATAGAATTTTTGTTGCCTCTCAACCTGAGTGTATCTAAAAGGACTGTTGGAAGAAATGTCTCCATAGCGATGTTTTCTAAAGAATTTAACAACAGTTGTTGTGCTCAACAAGAGGGAGCAGCATACTTTTATCTTTGTTTAATAGCAACTTCATTCAGGCCTGAGGTTTTTAAGTGCTCCCACATTACAAATGATAAATAACAAGACCAAAGAAGACACTAATACCAGCAAGATTACAGTCTGTCTCTCCTCTTGCAGTAGAAACGTGTGCTTGTCTTTTATTGTAGTCTTCTGGCTGATTTTACGTCCTTGCTCGTTTCGGAATAGTTCTTTCTGCTCATTTTTTACTAAGGAACTGTTTGATATCTTGTTTTTACCACCCAATTATAATTCTTCTAAAAGGACATATCATTATCACAGTGATTGAAATGATTCTCGATAGAGCACCTCTCCCTAGACCAACCTTGAGACCAGCAGGAACATTGATTGCTGCTGCTTCTAAGTTTTGTTCCTGTGAGAACATCTTAGGAGATTTCTTTGTATGAAGACAAGTGCGTGATAGACGCAGCAGCACACCTCTGCTAGTGGTAACTGTCAAAGAGAGTTGTGCTTTCACTGACCTCACACTAGGACAGCTTTGATGAAGCCTCACTGATGTTGTCTCACATTAGGACAGATGATATCAGAATTACTGCCTTTAATCTAGCTTCACAGGTGGCAGACATGACTGGACTCAACCAGATAATCTGTAAAAACCCAGGTATGCAGGATGCTAAATTCCTTTCTGTGCCCCCAGTTCTCATTGATGGAAGGATCTTCTAGAGGCAAGCTGTTGTGCTGTGATGTACATAGCCATGGTTATGACAACAACCATAGCTGAGTCACCTTACTGAAAAAGAAACTGTCTTTGTCTAAGTGCCTTCAATTCAGAGATTGAAGGAGAGGGATGGATTTACGTCCTGGCCCTTGCTTCTGTGAAGAATGGTTTGGGACAACCTGGTTTTAAGAAACACAGCCCAGAATTAAAATACAGACTCTGAAAAGCACATCTGGCCCCACTGCCTATTTCCTAGATATCCTTGAGTTAGAAGTGATAATGTTCTAGCTGTCTGTGATTTAACTTCATTTAAAAAAAAAAAAGCAGACAACCACAACAAAAAATTAAAAACAAACCAGCCAGATTTAGGTATTGGAGGTAGAACAACTTTTATAACTGTGAACTGCTGTGTCGGTTCGTGGTGTTGCCCTGGTGACACTTGCATCCTACTGTAGCACATGGTGGGATTCTGCACTTCTGGAGTGAGGTCCTCCTCTTCATAGGATGTGGTGTTACTCTGGCAGATATATCTAGATATTAGTTTTCCTATTAATCAGCCCACCTAAGCATAACGCAGTGTATTTTCAGGCCTCATTCTGCAAAAGGAGGGCTTGCATATGTTTGCTGCACTCTTTTGCTGTACTAAAATTGGAACTTTTTTTGCCAGGCTTGCACTTTGATTTGAAGGTTCTTTGGGAATTCAGGATCAGGGGATAGTTGTCTTCGTCTTCCAGGCCAGAGAAATGTAATGGGCACCACTGGAAGGGTATCGGCAATGTCTTTAACTTTCTTAGCACCTGTAAAACTTTGGAACAGATGTTAATTACTAACCAGTACAGCGCACAAGTTGAAAATGGCTTCATCACTGCTTTGGGTTTTGCTGATTGCCTGTCAGTGATTTTTTGCTGCTGTTTTGATGTCTGAATATTAAAATTGCCATGAGAGGGGCACACAGTGTCTTATTGACTTAGCTGTTCTTGAATGCCAATCTTAGTATTTGTAATGGCAAGAAGCCAAAACTTTCAGATTTGATTCAGTCTCTGCTTTCTACTCCTGCAAACAGCAAGTAATTCTGAAGTGTCATGATTTTAAAACTTGAGTAAGCAGCCAAAGAATCAGATCCTGTGCGTGTGCATCAGAATATATATGCTATATATATGAATAAAATTCAACCTGTTGCCCTCTTCGTGGGGTAAATTTAACTGAGGCAACCTGAAGGCACAACTCAGAAACAGAAGACACTGCGTTGGAGCTATGCTATCTCCAGTCCAGTGTCATTTCGTATTGGCTATTTCGGCAGGCTTCTAGAAAAGCTATAAGCTTCCTGCCAAAGGTAAGGGCCAGATATACTCATAAGTTTTATACATCTAAGCACCCAGTAGATTATTGCATAAGAAAGAAGCGAAGTTTCAGATTGTGAGCTCCACAATTTCCTCTTCCTGCTGGCTGCCTCCCTCCATGCAAAAGTCAGTGGCAAGACTCATAATGTAAATAGGGACAGAATTTTTGTCATGGATTGCAAAAACATACACGTGCTACAGATATTCAAGAACAAAAAGGCTAAACCTTTCCCTTTTCTGTATGGATGCGTACTTTCTAGGGCTAGTTTGTCAGATTTAGCTTACATAGAAATCCCTGTTCAGTAGGAGAAAAAAACAGTGCAATGTCTGTGCCTGCTGCTTACATTTCAGCAAGAACCTAATCTTTTAAACATCTGTTGCCTTTTATATTATATTTTAGAAATATTTTTCATGTGTAATTTCCGTGCTTTCATCCCAGCCCCCACCAAGGGATAGATTATAAGTGATACTTCTCTAGCAATCCAGCAAAAGATTGCTACACTGCTCTGTGAGCGCATAAAGCTCTGTTATAAATTCCAACTGTGACCACCTCAGTGAAATGTGTTTTAAAACACTTCATTAATAATAGCTGATGTCTTTAAACCTTAGGTTAGTCAATTATGCTTGACATAATAGTTTGAATATCATTAAATGATTTCATGGAATCAATTTTGTAAGGAAAGGGAGGGAGAGAGATCAGTTTAATTTTGCAGAATTATCCTGTTTAAAAAGGTACAAAACGGAGGGTTGGGGTGGATCAGGAGTTCTATATGCTGCTGTAAATCTGTGGTTGCTTCAAAATAGCTGGAGTTGCAGCATTTTAGCTATAACTTGCAAGCTCATTTCTGCTCTCAAAAACCATTTCAGCATTGTGACTGCTTCTGTTTCCATGTGAGAGTAAAACTTATTTCAGTGCCCTGCAGGTGATTTCAGCTGTCTGGTAGATCTTCTTGGTGTGCATTTCTGTGGTGTGCCTAATCTCACAAATCCCCTTTGTGTCTTCTCCTGTAGAAGCCGTGCAAACTCTGACTTGATGACATCAGAGGTAAGACAGAAAAAACCCTTTGCTTTTCTGGAGTACTGAGATGCCTAATACTATTAAATAAAATATGACGTGATTATCTGGAATGTCAGGGGGGAACTTGAGTTGGCCACAAGAACAATGTCTCAGCACTTGGTAACATAACCTAAAATTTATTTACTAATAAAGGCAGGTATAGTGGGTGGATACCAATTTCTATGTTGTGACACACATCGCACGCTCATACCAATGTAGGCCTCTGCCCTCTGATCCAGTTTAGAGGGAGGCTGGGAGCCCGGGAAAGGAGACGCTTACTCTGCCCAGCTGACGTGCAGGGTCCCTCCCAGCTGCAAGCTGGGCCCTTACGCCTTCCTAAGGTGCAGCCCTTTACATGGTGTCAGGTGCCTGGGCTAAGTGTTCCTCCACTGAGGATTGTCTCTGCTATCACCTTCTGGTCTCCCATCCCAGATGTGTTAGGAAATGTATTTTGCAACAGATAGGTTAATCTATTGCTTCCTTGTTTTCCAGTATATATACTGTATTATCAGAGCCAGGTAGATGCAGCCAAGATCTCATTTATTTGGGTGGTGCTTTTGGGTAGGCTTCACACTATAACACTTATAGCTGCAAAAATCTGAACACAACTTGTGGCGGGTTTTTTTTCTTTTCATTTGCTGACATTCCAGGCACAGCTTTTGGCAGAGGGTGCTGCAGAAAAGCTTTCAGAGCAGGCAGGCCATCTGTAGGAATGGGAATCAGCTGCTGAGACAAGAGTGGGCAGAGAGATTTGAATATGATGCTCACTTTCTCAGGACTAAATCAACAGCTGTCTCTACTTTTGAAGCTTGTCTGATGACTTTGAGAATCAAGCTTACCCCCCTGCTGCACTGAGGACGCTTTCAAAGATGTGCACGCGGAAACTGTTCTGCATCCTTAGTAGGATGAATTTGTGTCTCTGTAAATGATGGCTTTCCTTTCTGAGGGCCCAAGGATAACACAATGGTACAAAGATACTGAGTTTCTCTAAATAAAATAAATTCAAGCCGTATAAAATTAGCAGTGGGTGTGGTATTTGCAGGTGGGAAATGTGCATGTCTTGGTTGTATTTAAACATTACTAATGTTTCCAAGAGCACTAAGAATGAACACTGATGTTAAAAATAGGATTTTTATTTGGTAAATGCATCTTGCTCTTTCTACTTCAGATTGTGAACTTCTCTGAGTTTTACAGGTTTTGCTGACCCCCGCTGGCATCTCATTTTCAGATTTTTAGCAGACTGTTGGGTTTTGGGTGAGATTATTTTTCATTCTCCTTTTAGAGTGAGATGGACACATTTCATTCTGTGTCCTTTTTTCTTATTTTCATTTAACAACCCTCCCCTTTTCCCAGTAGCTGCTAATTTTAATATTTAGCCTTGTACATTTGTCGTCTTGTAGCAGTCATTTGTCTTATAGTGCTGAATATCTGTGCTGGGAAACCATGCTGGGGAAAGAGATGGTATACCGACACCGTTCTGATTTGATCCCCGTAGTGCTGCGTGATGGAAGGGCATGCATGCTGCTTAGATTGGAAGAGTGCCAGAAGCAGATGTCCCTTCCGTATATTGATTAGCAAAGGGAATAGTCAGATAACAGGTCTGTTTCAAACACTTGCTTTTTTGCTTGAGATGGGATGTTTTACATAATCACTGAAATTATTTGAAATCTACAAAAGACATCAAATTTTATCACCTGTTAGCTTGTAGGTGTACTTTTGCCTTGCATGTATGAACTTTGAAAGAGCTTGCACTGATTTCTGACTCTTGGACCCTTGCTTTGTCTTATGTTTACAGACAGAGGTTAAGATCTTTGGTCTATAAAGCCTTCCCAGGTGAGACAGGTTAACTGCATCCCTGTAAAGCCTTAAAAATTCACTTGGCAGTGCATTTTCTGTCCAGGTCGTTCGGAGGAGAGGAGACTATTTAGAATGTACTGCCACCCACCCTGGGATTTCGCTGGGATGCTAAGCATGCTTTATAGAGCTTGCCTTTGAACCACAGGTGTTTGGTATGTGGCCTGTGTTATGGCAGGTCAGAGCCAGAGGGATTTCTGACTCTTCTGTTGCTGAGAATTAATGACATAATCCCTACTTTTTAAGTAGGTGAATTTACAGTCTTGTCAAGGCAGGGAACACGGAAGACGACTGGCTCTAAGAGCGTGGTGTGCCGAAGGCGGGATAAAAGGGAACTTGCGTGCATGGTTGTTTTGCTTGCTGATGATACCTAGGCTTGGTGAGACCTAGGAGTCTTTCACTTGTGAACAGCGCCAGGCCCTCATTGAAAGAGAAATTAGCGTCTTGTGCTTTCAGAAGTTTGTATTACTTTCTTCTGCTATTTCTTTGTTCCGCTAGTGCTTGTTGCCCATAGAGGACTTGTTCAACCATATTATTCCCCAAGGTCTGATCAGACTTTCCAAAAATGACTACAGTAAGATTGCCTTTCTGTAACACCCTGCAGACCATTCCTGCTACTTGGTCTGTCTGTAGCTCACTCCAGGGGGCCAGATAGATTCCCTGTACATTCTCAAGGACTTTGGGAGACTGTCAGTCTTCAAGACTCTAACTATATTTTGGTTTTTAAATGTAGAATTCTACTGGAAGTGTCAACTGTTGAGAGGGCAACTAGAGATCAGAGCTGGCAGTAACTTATGGCCTAACGCTCTCCTAAGAGTTAACCAAACTTATTTTTGATCAGTGGGTCTTGACTGTATTATTAGCAGGGGTTCCTTTCCTGACTGACAGTGGAAGTCCTCTATTTTGTAATCTTGCTGCTGCCATTTTAACTCTTTAAGCCACTGGAAAGTCTATATTCTGTTTCTGGGAGAAACTTTTCAGTTTGTCTTGCATAATATGTTTATCTCTAGGTAACCTTGGTAGTTGTGGCTTCTTCTCTATCCCACAGTGAACTGCAGTCTTCAGTGAAGTAGAATATTCTGACTGTGTTTCCTGGACCACTGGCTTTGTGTGTTACTGTCCATGTCTTAGAAGAACTGTTTTTTCTGGAGAATTGTGAAAGAAACTTAAGGAATATGTATCCTGGTGTCTAAAGTGCTCAGGTAGAGGTCGACTGTGTCTGTGGTGGCTCATCAGGATTGACGTCTGGGCTCTTTCATCTTGGAGAAGAAATGGCCTCAGGAGGACCTGAGTGCAGCCTGCCCATACCAATGGGGAGGTTATTGATCAGATGGAGCAAGGCATGGCAGGAGGGGATGAGAGATGGGCAGAATCTGAAATGAGCAGTTCAGTCTGGATATAAGGAAAAACCTTTCCCCCCTCAAGGAGAGCGAGGTGGAGCAGTTACCCAGAGTGTTTGTGCAGTCTCCAGCTTTGGAGAGTTTAGACCTGACTGGGTCAAGCCCTGAGCAACCTGGTCTGATCCTACTGCTGAACGTGCTCCGAGCAGTAGGTTGGACTTGAGGTCCCTTACAAATTGAATTACCCTATGATCTTATTAGTCACAGACCTTCTGAAGTCAGTGTAAGGCAGGCACTTTGTTTTCTAGCCTGCAGGGTTCAGGGCGTTGATTCTTGATCACTTGTGAGGGAGTCCATGTGTCCTTCTCCTGGCAATTAGACTCTGCCTAGGCCAGATAGGACAGCTTTCCTGTGGGATGCTGTACCCAGCCTGCACCCGGAGAAGGCATGGGCAGCAGCGGGGGTGCCGTGCTGCTGCAGCACCCCCACTGCTCGCAGGACGATGCGCCAGGAGGGAACCTGCGCACCCTGGGGAGGTGTGCATCTGCAGCTCGCATGGCTGGTGTGCGTGAGTGCAGGTGACTACAGCCTTTTGGGACTGGTTACAGAAGGCCGTGTAGACATTTATAGGTGTTCATTAACATTTTGTGTCTAGTGTTGTGTTTTATCTGTTGTATTGTTGCTATTGATTCTGAATATATAGTTCTCTGCTTCTTAGTTAATTACATGTTGTTAATAAATCAATAAGCCCCTTTGATCCTGATTTGATTTAAGTCACGAGCTGAGCAGTTTTTTCCTGCAATAGTCACTTTCATCTTCATCGCTGCATTTTTACATAATGATGGGACTCCAGATTGTTCAGTGCTTTTTGATGGTTCTGTTTACACAGTTTTATTCAGTGAGCATCCCCAAAACAGTAAGAGGATGTTAAATTTTTGGAAGATAAGCTAGACTATCGATCTGTTAATGACAGGAACACTTGCCCAGGATAGGAACAGTAGGTGTCTGCAAACGAATCCACTTTGCTCTCCATTTTGTCCTCATGGGAAGGGATCTTTCTGCCAGTTTTTCAATCTGATTACCTGGTAGGGGCTCTCAAGCGCTGCAAATGTAACAACACGAGGACACGAGGGGACTGAATTTGCTTCCTGCTCTTCACAGTACTCTCCCCGTCTAGAATGATGCTGTAGGGTCTGACTGAATGGGTGTCTCTGGCTTTCTCTCTTTTCTGCTTGTATTGTCTTTGCTCTGGGAAAGTTTCACCCATCCATTTAACTGACTCAATTTGCAAGTAAAGAGGAAGCCTTTTTCTGTAGTGAGTAGCTGCATCTTTCCAAAAGGAGTATGAAACAGAGTAAATTAAAACAGTGTTTCAATTTTTCTGTCTGAAATATATTTTTTCAGGTTATTTTTTTCCTTGGAGTGAGAAGGGGAAAAAAAAAATTGGCCTATTTTCTTATTTTTAAATGCAATTTAGAATGAACAAACTTTTTAATGAAAATACTCCCCCCAAGCAAATTTTGAAAAGTTGAATTTGCTGTTGTTGCCCTAAGTTGAGGGTTTTTTCCGAGCTATATTTAACTCTTCCACTAACTTTTGTGTGGCATTGTTTCTATTGATTAGTGCAATGTGGTTTTTATAGCTTCTAAGGTAACGAGACTCTTGCTACAGTCGAAAACTGTTCATGTAAACTAAATTTATGACCCCATTCAGTTAATGGCTGTAATTTTGGTTTAGACTTTATATCACCAAGTCTTTGCAGTGTTGCAGAAGGAGTTTTTATTTTTCATGAGCTGTGTTTTCATATGGATATGCTTTTCTATACTTTTATTCAAAGCAGTTCTTCAGTGTGTCAGAACTAACTGAACATTTGGAGTGGTGTGTTTAGGCATTCACAGTAGTTATAACATTTGCAAAATACTCAGATACCAAAGTAACAAATACTATAACTTCCTATTAATCAAAATAACTTTTCTAACTTTTTCATATATGAGTTAAGGAACTTGCATAACTATCACCCACTGAGAGTAATATATAGTTCTACTGTTATGCTTTCCTATTTTTAGTAGATGAAATCAGAGATGGAAAAACTTACTGAATTTTTAACGGTGGTTGTCTTAAAGGTTTGAAAATCACAACTCTGGTCTGCAAAAAAATGGTGAGCCTCAGATTTGTTATTGGCATGCCTTCTGATCTTTGAGCCGTAAGGGTTTTGACTTTTCAAGCTGTCTGTAACTTGGGGCTAAAAACATTTTCATACTGAAACCGAGATTCCTACATTGATAGATATGTGAGTCTGCACATGAGGAGGAAGAGAAATGCCAAATTTTGTGAGATTTTTCAATGAATACCTGAGTTAGTAGCGTTCTGTCTGTGCCAGCCTATTTAGCCTGAGGGTTGAACATACTATTTCAAAAAGGACATAGGGCTCTCAATCAATAACTCGTGGCCAGTTGGCTGCCCTGCTATGCTTCCTGGGCTTGATCTCCCTCCCATTCAAGTCACTGAGAAAATATCCAATGACTTGAAGATGTGTGAGATCAAACGCCTTATGTGCAGTTCTTTCTCATTCTTGTGCAGAATTCAGCTGGACCAGATGGGTGTATCAAGCGTTTTTGAAGTCTGAAAAGGTTTTTTGTTGTGGAATTTGGGGGTTTTTTTGGGTGTGAGGTTGTTTTTTTTAATTCCAGTAAGCATGAGTAAGCAGGAATTCATAGATTCAAATACATCAAAAGGGATTAATTTCCCTTCCGAGAGTGGAATCAAAGAGATCTACTCTGAAAGCACAAAGAATTATCACTTGTCATAGGAGAGATAAAACTGCAGCATAGACCACAGTGTTGGAGTTAGAATATTCTCATACCAGCTCTCGTAAAATGTCCCTGGAGAAACCATAGCATGCAGTCCATCCTGGTGTGATGGTACACAAATCTGTATGTCAGTTATGGCACCGTCACTGATGGCGGGAGTAATACATTATGGGAATTATGTTCTGTTCTATGTTAGTCAGTCATAATTCAGTCTAAGTAATAATGAGAGAAATGTTTTACTACTATGAGATGGTTTGCTCAGTACCTCATGAGAAGGTACCGATGTGAGAATCACGTGAGAAGATGCAACCTGGATGATTATACACATGTAGGAGATGGTGCAGCACAAAAAACCAGCGCTTCCTAACAGTTGTTAATGTAGATTGCCCTAGAAGTTTACTACCATCTCCATAAAACTGGCACATATATGCTGGATTCTGCTGCCCCTGCTTAGATTCAGCTGAACATTCCTTTGTTGTTACCATTTGAAACTCTTATGAACTACATACGGAATAAAGCTCAGGTTTTGATAGGTTATAGAAGATCCAATTCTATAACTGCTTTTGTGATAAATGTTGGCATTCTCTACCTGTCTAGGTGAAGCCTACAGTAATTTTATTCTTGCGTTTCAATTAAATTTGCAACAGACAAGATTTTGTGCCCTTAATTTGCTCCACATTCATCAATTCCCTGGCAATGTTTGTATTTCTTGGAGTGTTCCTTTAAAACTCTTCTGTAACATTCATCTATTTTTTTTTGAGAGAATAGAATAAAATTTCTTAATGTTTGGGTTAATTAAATCACTGGCCAATGGTTCTGCATGACAATGAAGGAAAAGTCCTTACATCACAGCTTTCAAATGCCAGTGCCTGCTGCTGTAGCTTGTATAGCCAAACAATTTCTTGATACATAAAAAGCCTTCTGGGATGCAGTGAACTTTGCAATTGCAAATTGAAAAGGTTTTATATTTGCATAGAAAACTATTTATAACATGTCCTATTCAAAAAGTGTTTGGAGACTAAAATAGCAAAAGGCGCTTGTGTTAGGGTAACTTAAGCTGGACCAAATTCCTTCATTGCCTTATTTACCACTTTTATTACTGAAATAAAGAATGTGTTCTTTGATATACACATAATGTTCAGAAACATCTCATTTATGGAAAGAAAAAGCCTAGGTCCAATTGACTTTCTATACTAGCTTGTGGGTTGCCATTGGATTACTCTATACTGCATTTCTTTCATCTGTAAGCAAATAAAGGAGCTGAAAACATTTCAAAAGAGGGTTTAGGAATGTAGGTGACTGATAGTAGATGACTAAGAAATATATAAAGATAACATCCAGAAGACGTCTCCTTTGCACAGCACGCACTTTGGTTGTCTAGGCAGTTTGCTAGAGATGCACATTCAAGCTAATGTACCCAACCCTATCATGTTGCCATCTGCACTTAATGTTCTCCTGCGCTAAGGAGCAGCAGTGCCTAAGCCTACAGGGCCTGTTTTAATTCCTGAGCTAAGCTGCTACTTGCTTTTGGCTGTGGAGCTTTTAATATGGAGGTGCTATAGTTGCGGTTAACAGGGTGAGAGTTTTCCACTGGCAATTTGACAATTCCCCATGTCCCTACCTTCTGATGTCTTTGCACAATTACTCTTCCCTCCTCCGTACATTCTGCTTAGAAGTATTTTTATTATTTTTCTCAATCCTTCACTTTTCTCGCATATTATTGCAGACTGCCAACATCTAGCATGCTGCCAAATGAGCTAGCTGCAAAGAAAAGCATATGGAAAGCCTTGTGAAAACAGAGGGGATAATATCAAGACCACAGTTTTAACAATAGTACCAACAGTATGTACTGCTACAAAGATTTTGTGAAGAAGCTGTTTTCACTGGGGATTGATCAGCCTTGGCTCTAGTGTTAGGAATAAATGAAATTTTTTGAGCAGTGACCAGGGTCTTAGCATGCAGATGCCCTGTTTTGCTCCTATGTTTAGCTGAACTCAGCAAAATGCCTGCCTACAGCTCACAATTCAGAAAGCCTCTTGCATTACACATGGAAGGAATGAGAAGAACGTCAAAGTTCTTTCAAAATTGCAGTCCTGTCTATTTAGCAGTGTGTTTCAGAAAATGTCCTTGCAAAATTCAGGTGATCTGTCTTGAGATAGAACCCAGGTGATCATTGTAAATGTAGGAGTCAGAAAACACAGTGGTCCAAAGTGCTGATGGCCATATTGACTTTTCTGAAGTGGGGAAATTGTGGTTGGTGAAATAATAAATACCTGACTCATGGCAATCACAGTTTTAGAAAGTCATGCATTCTGTAGGTTGTAGTAGGCTGTTTAAATCGAAATCAATCTCTTTGTAGTCAAACTCAGTGAGTTTGAGATTTTTTTTTTTTTTTCCTTCAACTGCTGTGGTCGTCTAGAGATACCCAGAAAGTCATGAGAATGTGATTCATTCCTGCTAAGTGTTAGCTGGGTTTTATTGATTTTTTTTTTTTTTGCTTGTTTGTCAGTCTGTGTTTTGGTTTTGTTTCACTTTCCGATTGGAACTAGGATGATTGGGATGTGACTTTGCATAATAGCTTCAAAAATGTCTTTTTCGTGACTATGTCAATATAAAGTATTGCTTATTGGTATCTATGCCTCAATTTTTTTATTACAATTTGATAAACCAGAAATAGAATTTCCAATATTATCTCCAACTATTAGACTTGTTTAAAAATTAGTGTTTCCCAGAGTTACATTCACCTACTTACAGGTACTCTGTCTGCAAGGTCAGTTTTACTGGAAACTGCCCAAGATGAATGGTCATTATTTTGCAAAGGATCTATTAATCTTTAATATTTTTTTCCTTCTTTTTACATTGACAAACAGATGGTGGAAAAAGCCCCAACTTGCAATGCTTTGTTATAATGGATGTAGAGTGAGCTGGTGGTCGATCAATGATCATCTTGTTACCAAGTTTGTCTGGGTTTGCTCCACAGACTCATAGATGATACCTCCTAATTTTTTCATAAAGGAAAGTTTTAGTTGGTCAATTTAGTGGATAAGATTTTTTTTTTTTTTTGCCAAATCCATCTTCAGCTAGACCTTCATTAATAGCATGTTGGGGACCTCTGACCATCTTTCCTATCATTTGTGTAACGCCTCTGTTTTGCTTTGGAATTTCAGAATGAAAAGGGCTTGTCTCTGAATTGGCCAACTTAATTATTTAGGATTCAATGCTTTAGCAAAGATTCTCTTGGGAATCAAGCCCAAATAAATCTATAATGTAGTGTTCCTTTAACCATGATTTTAAATAAAAGGTAATGTACTCAACAAAAGTGGAAATCATGAGACTGCTCTTAAGCTTTTACCCGCATGAACTCAGCGGGGGAAGGAAAATGGAAAAATGATGTGATGCCATAAAGGTAACAAAAGAAACTCTCTAATGTGCCAGTCATGATGGGAACAGTTGTCTTTTGACTGTTGCTGTAGGAGGCCACCAGCTCTTAGGGCCCCAGCTCCATAAGAAACCCCAGTCTTTCAGATACTGTGCTCACTCTGGAGGGGGCTGGGTCTTGTAAGAGTCAGTCATTCACACAACTTTTAAGCGTAGCTGTGGTAAATTGTCTTACAGACAGCTCTGTCTTTTCATTCTATCTGACTTTCAATTGTATACTTCTCCACTGGCCTGTAAATGTAACATGTAGACCTGACTTAAGGTGGTCAATAAACTGGCAAGGGTGTAAGTGGTTTTAGCGAAGATGACACTAGACTTTTCTTAGAGGTGCACAGTGGAAGGACACGTGGCAGAAGGCACAAATTGGAATATGAGAAATTCCAGCTTAATAGAAGAAAAATATTTTTTCACCATGGGGGAGGTCAGACACCAGAGTATATACCAAAATGAGCCTGAAATGTCAGTCTTTGGAGGTACTCAAAACTTGACTGAACGAAGCCCTGAACAACCTGTTATAAATAAACATGCTTTGAGCTGGGATGTTGGGCTAGATGACTTTGAGAGCCCTTCCAACCTGAGTTAATTTGTGACTTCCTGACACCTGTGAGTCAGGGTAAGACTTCATAAGCTATAGCAGAGAGGGTAGAAAAAGCCCTCTAAAATTGAAGTGGCGTTCTTGAATGTAACTTCCTCTAGCAGTCAGCTCTTACTTCAATAAATCTTTCTGCTTTTCTGGTACCAACACTTTGCGCTCTACCAATTATAAACAAATCCTCTATCTAGTTTGCTTTGTTCTCCTGTTTTTCTTCTTTCAGAGTCTAGTGAATATGAACAGTGATAATTTTGACTTTCATGAACTTATGTTCTTGGCAGCTCAAAAAAGAGACAGCTTCAGTTGGCAGGTTGCCGTTCAATGCATGCAAAGTTCAGACATTAGAGATAGTTGATAAAAATGAGTAAAACCCAATTACACAACAGAAGAAGGAGAAGGCATGTTTGGCTGGCAGTGAGAGTTCCATGGAGGTCAGTACTCTGACCTCTTCTGTTTCCAGCCAACATCAACGACCTAGATGTGGGAAATAAACTAATTGAATTTGCTGATGCCACAAAATCAAAAATTGAGGTCACTGCTGAACAGCAGGTAAAATTCAAAACAGATTTAGATCTGCTATTTAAGTGGTCTCAAAGAGAGCAAATGAAATTGTATGTCTACAAGTAGAAAGTAATACACATCTGGCTAAAAATAAATTCATGAATATGAATTAATGGGATGGAAATAGAGTGGGAGAAAATTGAAAATTAATTTGAAGTAATAACTCACATGCAGTTCTGTCAGGCCATATGACAAGGCGGTCTTGCGCCTTCAATGTCAGAGAAGATTCCTTAAACTTCCTTATTACTTAAATAAAAGCCTCAAGAGAGCGAGTAAGCTTTAGCATTGCAATGATGAGTGCAATGCCATGAATAACCTTTCCTTCCTTGCCTGCTAGAAAGACTCTACGTTACCATTAGTTAGTGGGGTGTCTGTAAGAACCTAAAGAATAAGGAAAAAAAGCCCACATATATATATTACTGGAGAGAAAGCAAAACCTCATCAGGGAGTTATGTTGACGACAGCTCCCCCTAGAGTCACTACTGGAGGCAGTCGTGGAGGGATGGAGCAAAGCTTATTCTCCCCTTTAAAAAGGTCCTAAACTGTGGAAACAGATCGCTTTAATTTGAGCCATCATCATTCTGCTCATAGATAAACCATAGATTTCTAGACACTCACTGGGAACAATCTTCTTTGTATCTCTGAAAAATACTCTGTTTCTTGGAGGCACAAATGCTGCAGCATACCTGCTCTTGGGCACCTAATACCTCTTTTGTCTGCATTTTGTTGTACAGTACCAAAGCAAAGCTGAGCTCTTGAGATGAGTTCTGTACTAGACAAGAAAAGGCAACGTATTTCTCAAGAGTTCTGCTCTTGCTGCGCTCTGACAGCAACCTGTTTCTGTCGGAGCGTGGCACAGCACTGGCACTTCCTAATGGGTAGCTGTTGTTGAAGTTCCTGTCAATGGTCAATAGCAAGCTAAAAGCTTAGTGCTCCTGACATGCTTCTGAAGTGTTCCTTATGTTGATTTTTTTTTTTTGGTTGGTTGGTTTGGGGGATGTTTTCTGAAGTAACGTGGTTATATAATTCAGGCAGCTTCCTTGGTTGCTCAGCACTATGCCTTGCTCTCTGGGTACTACATCAATACAATCACCTTTGCATTGAATGAATTTTCACATTAGAAGTAATTTAGGTTTTTGCCCCTTCTGCTTCAATTAGAAAGTTATACCAGAATATCATTGTTCTAGGAAGTAGAAACTGTCTTCAAGTACTAGTGTAACTCTGGTGGTTTATCCTATCATTAGAAATGCCTCAACCCAATCTATGAAGTTAAACATTATTTCCTATTTTTCTTTCTGTTTGCTTGTCCAGTGATATTTACTTAACTGTCATACAAACACAGCAGCTGCAAACTGCCCCTTTAACCTTTGTGTTATGAGGTTAAATAAATGAGAGATTAAATCTCCTTTCTATTCTGTTTCTTTGCACCTTCTGTTTCTTCTGTGAACATGAGTGGTTGGGTGGCTGGAACTTCAGGCATTGCTCCAGGTGAGATTCACCAGCATATTGTGCAGTACATCATTTCTCTTCCTATCTCTGAGTTAGCCATGAGATAGTTGACAAGATCCTGTTTGTCTCTATCATCACTGCAACAGATTGAACACCACTGGAAAACCTATGTTTGCTGGTTTTGGCTGGGATAGAGTTAATTTTCTTCACAGTAGCTAGCATGGGGCTATGGTTTGGATTTGTGCTGACATCAGCGTTGATAACACAGGGATGGTTTGGGTGCACAGGGGGTTGGGAGGGGACACAGCCAGGACAGCTGACCCCAACTGACCAAAGGGATACTCCATAGCATATGATGTCATGCTCAGCATATAAAGCTGAGGGAAGGAGGAGGATGGGAGGGGGACATTCAGAGTGATGGCGTTTGCCTTCCCCAGTCACCGTTACACCTATGATGGAGCCCTGCTTTCCTGGAGATGGCTGAGCACCTGCCTGCCCATGGGAAGTGGGGAATGAATTCCTTGTCTTCCTTTGTTTGCATGTGGCTTTTGCCTTATCTATTAAACTGCCTTTATCTCAGCCCACAAGTTTTCTCACTTTTACCCTTCCAGTTCTCTCCCCTATCCTGCAGTGGCAGGGAGTGAGCAGCTGCGTGGTGCTTAGTTGCCAGCTGGGGTTAAACCACAATGCTATGAAATGCTCTTTTGGGGGTATCCTCAACCTCAGTTTGTTCTGCTTGAGGAGTGCCTGCTGTTTTGCTGAAGTTTGCGGTCATGTCATGACTTTACATTTTGATGTATGAAAACAAATTCTGTTCCAGTCCTTGAGATAATCTTATCTGTGTGCAATGTTCTCCCCATCATAACTTCCATCTTGATATCACAAAATGTTTTTTGTTTTGGTGTCTAGGTCACATGCTAGTATTTTTTAATATTTCCACTATCTCTACATCTCTCCTTTTGATGATTGTCACCTCTTCCTAGTCTGGTATTTCTGTTCAGCTTACAGGGTTTCTGAGTTCCCTGTGGTTCTGGGGCAAATTTGCAACTATGGTATAGGCTTACCCAGGACCACTATTCTGTGTGGTATGCAAGACCTAAGACAAAGTTACCGACTGTCTTTTGCTATTGTATAGGAGAAATGGATGCAGGTAAAATTCAAGTGCCCAGTGAGCTTGAAGAAAGGTGGGAATTGATATCCATCATATTCCCCGGTATTTGCTGCTCTAATAAAAGCTAGTTATGCACTTTGTAAGCTGTCAGGCACTTTATCAAAGATTATATGGTGTTGTGGAAGTTAGTTGTAAATTTTCAGTATTGTTTTTTCTGTGCAAAGCTTCAGAAGCATATATTTCAATTGGAGCCTTTAGCAGTGGAAATGTTGCAAGCCATACATCCTGTTTCTCACATGCCCAAATTCTCTTCATCTGAACAGTTCAGGTTCAGATTGTGTATGCAATGTTCATCTCCTGTCATGGTGAAGAGAACGAAATGTTTATGTTGCTGATGAACATCTCAGGCGTGTCTGTTTGGAAATAAATTCTGCAGATCAAGGACACATATAGAATAAGTAATAGGCTCTTAAATTATGGTATATCGTTAGTCCTTTGGGATATGGTAGGGCTGACAGTAATTACCAGTGGAAAGCACAAATGGTTGGAGCTGATGCTCTGAAGTCTCACAGTTGAACCTTAGCTCCAGTTTGTGGCACAGGATCTTGTTTAATATGCATCAGACTAATACATTAGATTTCTGAAGACTTTGCAGAATATCCTTTCCAGCTCTTAATTGGTTGTTCTATTTTAACCTCCTCTACGGAAAGGGTTTCATCCCTATTTCCTGAAACTAGCTTAGGTTTCATCTCTGCTTATATGATAATTTTAGCTTTTAATTGAATTTTAAATACCAGTGGCTCCATCTGACCTGATCTTCCAATAGTGTGTTGCAATCTTTAAAGTGCAATCTAGTCTTTCAGAAGTGAGGGAAAATTATTTGAAACTGGACAAGTGTCTTTTTTTCATATAGGAGAATGAAACTTTGTAATATAGAGGAGGTAATTAAACTCAGAGCATCTCAGACCACGGTTATTTGCTCTCTCTCCAGTTTTAGTAAAAAACATTTCTCTATGTGAAGTTTACATGCTGCTTCTGCTCCATCTCCAGGTATTTCTTGTTAGGTAGGCAAATCCAGAGGCTAACTAGCTTTCCATCTCCACAGTGAACAATGTATCATCTGATCCAAATTTGTGCATATAACTTGATTAAAAACAAATCACCATCTCTCTCTGACACATAATTTGTAAACTTATAACTGTTCAGTCATATCTTATGAATACTTACTTTGGACATAGGTCATGTTTGTGGATAATAAGGGAATAATGGTAGGGAAGGCCTATCTCTTCACACTTCCTTCTACTACTGTCCCTGCTTCTTTATGTTCATTTTCAGTAGTGGATTGGAGAAACCCTCAGTTGAAGAAAGGAGGAAGAGCTGCAGCAGGCAATGTGAAGTGAAATGCCATGTATCAAACCAGAAACATCTTGCTCCTTTGAAAAAATTAAAAATTCAGATCTACCTAGGAGATGTGAAACGGGTTGAAAAAACCTAGTGTGCTAGTTGCCATTGAGGGATTAAAGGCTTTAGGCCTTTTCTCTTGAATCAGCACATGGCATAACCGTATTACTATATAACAATCAAGCTAAAGTCACTTTGATCTGAAATGGACTCTCTATGTGGTTTTCATGTGTGCCTTTCAACTACTACATCCTCTATTGCTTCAGTAAGTGCATTGTGTTGACATAGTCAACTGGACCAGGAGTGAGATGGGTAATACAGCCAGCTCCTACCTGTGCAGCCTTTGTTGTGCCCTGGGTTGTAAGGAATAAGTGGATTTTCTGTTTATATTCTTTAAATAGTTTGTGAGTTTGAAATGGACTGCTAGGACAGCAAAGCATGGGCATGCAATAACGCTTCTACGCAGAGGAGTATTAGCTTTTCCAGGAATCTAAGCACTGGTCTTTTTTTCATTAAAAGTACTCCGTTTGCCATCTTTGATTACTGACATGGCTGTATTTACCATATCCATTAAGTATGAGGGGAAGCTCAGCTGGTGAGTTTGCTAATATAATAAAGGGAAATAGTGCAGCTATCCCCATCCATCACTCCTCCTTCTGAGACTGGTCCACTGACCATGAGTGGCAGTGATTGTTTCTATCTTGCAGGTAATTATGTTCTGAAGCACTAGTCGTACGCAACTTTCTGTAGCTCTTTGTCTGGATTATTATTATTTTTTCTTACAATGAAGTGTGTCATGCCCAGAGATATGGCATATAAAATTTGAAAGCAAATTAATACTTAAACAGCATGTTAAGATTAATGTTCCTCTTGCATTATGAAGTGCTTTTTAATTCCCCTTGGAATAGCTGAAATGCAGTTTGTATACAAATGCATTTGTGTTTGCGGTAGAACCAGTAAGAGTAATTTTATTCCAAAAAGGAATGCTGCTTGCAAAGAATACTTTGAAGTATCAATAAAATAGATAAGAGATGATAGTTTAAAGGATTAGATTGTGTGTGTGTGTGTGTACAGGTATTAATTCAGATTCAGTGCAGGGTATAAATGTATTCCTCGCTAACCTTATGAGAAATGCATAAATGCCCCTTAAAATACACCGGTGGTGTAAGATGAAAGATGCATGCTGCTCAATATTTCCGTCTGGGAGAGGGCTCAGAACCTTTACACTAAAGAGTGGGATTTTTCAGGACTGTATCCTGTGCCTACACATAAGCAGGATCCACTTGGAGCTAGCAACAATTGTGCATCTGTGTCTTAAGTGCAAAATATGCCCTAGTTTAGGTTTTTCTTTTGACTTATTGAACTCTGAATTCTGACGTGGTAGACTGTTACTTTTGGAGATAAAACCTGCCTTTTGTCTGCATGAAGGATCCAAAAAGAAATCAAGGCTTGTTCTACGTGAAGTTCCTTACATTGTGTCTATGACCTAAACAGAGTCTATGCAGAAGCTAGTCTCAAATCTATGAGCTTACTCCCCCTTGCCCTGAGATAATGACTAATAAGCAATTGAAATAATTATACATGTGCAGTTTATGAGGAATTGTGGAGGAAGGGGAACCGCATGTAAGCTTATTTTTAGTTTATTTAGCTGGCTTTTAGTTTTAACAGTTCGGTCACTTCAGTCCACTCAGTTAGTGATCTGGAGAATTTTGAACTGTGTATACACCTCACTGAATTCTTTCAGCTTGCAGCTGCTGGGAAGGTAGGATATTGACCCACCACGCTCTACGAATTCTTTTGTTCAGTTTTGGTTTCTCACTTCCTCTCACTTCCTGCGGCACTCGCCCTAGTTGGATCTAATATTGTGGTTCAGGTGTAAACTCAGTTCATTTTCCTTTGTCATACACAAACTGTGGAAAGCTTTGAGCTTCATAGTCTTTTGGTGTCCATTGATAATACAATCTAATTTTGTGTTTGCAATAAAATAATAGATCAAGGCAAGCTCTATGTGTATTGCAAGGGTACATTTTTCTTAAAACTGCTGTAACAAATTTGCATATCACAGCTAACAAAAAAACCTGCATTTCTTTCTTGTTGAAGTCCATGAAAGTTTTGTATTCCAGGACTCACAAGCAATTTGACACTGGGTCTATAATAAGTATTGACCCTTTTTCCTGTTTTACTTTCCCCCACCCTCTGCGCTATAAATCGGCACCTATCTAAGTGCTCTTGGTGCGCTCTTTAAAATGTTAAACTTTGATTATTGCCTGCAAATGTCTTTGCCAGGAATCATCTTGCTGTTTGTGTGTTTCAGAGTTTGTTATTTCCAGGAAGCACTTACAGATGTGTGCGCAGGAGTGCCCTGCTCCAGTGTTTGGCTTGTAACGATAGGTGTCTGGTAGGTTGCTTCAGCAGCAGATCACATGCGGTGGAACAGTAATGGGTAGTATGCATGGATCGTGCTTTTGGATTTCAATTTCTAGGCTACAGTTCAGAATGCTTCTTATTAAGATGCTGATCTATTTCCTGATTACAAATGCTACTGCAAGAAACTGGAGGTATCTGAAAGCATCATGTTGCAACTGTAGCATAAATAAGCCCAGGCATCTTAGTGTGCTTTTGAGAACCTTCCTCTTTCTGTGATGCTTTCTTTGATCTAATAGTAGGTTCCAACTTCATTAAGTGGTATTAAAGATTCTGGAGTTAAGTAGAAGATAGATATTTTAAATTGATAGAATCCGACACACTAATCGGTTAATATTTACAAATGCAAACAGTCTTTCCTGAGAGGAGAGAGTCTTTGATTGTCTCAGAGTCCTTGGAAGTCAATGGATGTTGCAAGTGTCAAGTATCTCTTCAGACCAAGCGCAGTAAAAAGTTAAACTTGGAAGATGTATTACATTTACTTTTCTAATAATGTAGGATGGAGTGTCTTTCCCCATCTTTCCCCCCTTTTTTTAGCTCAATGTTCTTACTTTTTTTTAAATTAAAAAAAAAAAAAAAAAAAAAAGGAACAAAATACTGTCTTGAATGATAATTGCCCTGACTGGTGGCAGGTTGATTTCTAGAAAGGTTAACTTGGAATTTCTCAGGTTTGTCCACAGTACAGCTCTTGTGAGAGTTTCAGGTTGCTGCCTTACTGCCACAACCCAAGCCCCCAGTGGTCTGGCTTTCGGTGCGGTAACAGTATCGCAAGTACTGCCTGCTCACTGCAATCTTTGTGTCTCTCCTCAGGTTTCTCAGTGCGTTGGTCCTGCTGAGGGTTTCAGTCTTAACGTATGGCCACACAATCATAGTTGAGACTATAGTAAATTTCTGGAAGTTTTTAAGAGAGCCTTTGCATTAAAATATATGAAGCTTTAGTAGGGTCCATTTTAGCCATGTTTGAACTGCAGAATTTTAAAATACCCAGTACATACAATCACACTAAATGGAAAGCATGTCCCTATATATGCCTGAAATACCTCCAAAGTACAATGACAGCTGTTTGAAAACATTTATTCAATTTACAGGAAATGTTGCAAAATGTTCTTCTTGAGATAGCTGTGTTGGGTTTATATTTTGACTCCTCTTTCTGTTTCGGTTACTGGATGTATTTATATCAGAGAGGACACTTGCTGCATAGGAGTACAGCAATTCTTCCCACTGGGTTGTTTCTTAAACTCCTTGGTCCAAACCTGGTAGGCAGGCATTATTCCTGTTCGTTTTGAGCTTTACCCGATTGGATCCTTACTCTTCATTGCTTTACACGTTCATGCTTCTTCCATCTCTTGTCCCTGCCTCTCTGCCCCCAATCTTTTGTTTTTTCTTCTTCCCCCATCTCACCTCTGGGAGGTTTGTGATTTGCAGGCCTCTCACCTTCACTTTGAAGAGGAATCCCTGGGCCTTCAGGACCTCTTTCAACACAGGGAGGTGTAGTTTAGAAATGCAAATAAAAAATAACTATGATCAGTCAATGGGGAAATTTTGGCTTCTAACAGCTGAAACTGTCAGTATTAACATCTGGAATGGAAAACCTGAAAAGTATCAACTGTATTCTCTTGTTTCTCTTCTCCCTTTTAAATAGGCACGCTGCTCTTGCCTGTCTGCTCCACTGTTATGTGAAAATACGTACATATATACACTGTGTATATATTGCTCTATACACGTACCTATATACACATATTTGTATTGTATTCCATGTACGTGTATTCACATTACAGCTAAGCAAAAGAACAAGGAAAAAAGAAGACAAGTATTGCACCCTGTTTCAAAAGCAGAAAATTTCCTGTGCAAAGTATGTTCCTACTTTTGAATGTGTGAGCATCAGGTGTACACCTTAGCCTTCTCTATTTCATCTGCCCTTATGCAGATAAATAAGAAAAAGGAAGGGAAGAGAGGCAAAGGTGAAAAGGATGATTTCAACCATGGAAGATAGTCAGTGGTGTAAATTCTACGGTGTCTTGTATGTTATCTAGGAATGTGGTTAGTTTGTAAGTGTTGGGGTTTTTTTTCTTTTGCTTTCTGAAACATCCTTTTAGCTGTTCTAAATAGAAAATAGGGGGGGTTGGGTTTTTTTTGTTGGCTTTGAGTTTTTGGTTTGGTGGGTATTTTGCCCCCCCCCCCTTTTTTTTTTTTTTTTTACACTGGCCGTTTTGTAACTTTGTTCTGATACTTTGTTCTATACTTGCTTTGTACAGCAATTTATCTCAACAAATTTTGCATTCTTTGTCCAGCATCTGTGAGCAAAAACATCCTGTTGAAATGATGCTTAAACTCTTCTGGATGAGGTAAAGAATTTGTCAAAGCTATAATGATTTCAAGAACACTGATCCCTGTTGACCCCATGCCCTCTGAAAGGCAAAGAGGCCTTGTGAAAAGCAGCAATTTTTCCCTTGCATACCTCAGATATAAGAGAAACAAAACTCAGCTTCGGTAGAAATTCTGAGGTCCAAGCAATCCTGCTAAAACTGTGGGAGACAGCAGTAGCTGTTAGTTTTATGTAATGATTGTACTGTGCCTTATAGCTTATTTTGAGAAAGCTTCACTATTGCTGCTACTCAGGAGTTTTCTAGGGGTTTCAAAGAAAATTTCTGCATTTTAGTCCCTGCTATTTTTATCCACCAAAACCACTACGGGTGAGTCTTCCTTTGTTTCAAGGCCCTATATGTGATATCTTTTATTTCAAATGCAGCTAAGCATGGTATTTTATTCTGAATATGTTTTGAGAAGTAATTTACTTTTCACGGCTCTAGCAAAGAAAGTGATGAGGCATTCATTCATAAAGCAGAATATAAAATAGACATACTTCAACTCAAGCCATTCCTTTTCAAGTCTAATGTCAAAGTTGAAACAGTGGGTTCTCTTACAACAAACCATGTTTTCTTTTGCAGTCATAAATACCAGTGCTTTGGAACCTTTTCAGTTCTCCAACTCCATAAAAATGATGAAAAGAGACAAGAGAAAAATTTTTCCATTTAAACTGGTGCTGTATTGGTAAAACAAACATGAATTGTAATGCTCCTGGGTTATCTTATCAGTAATGTTTCTACTTGACACATTACAAAGACCCAAAATGTTTTAACTATGTTCAGATAGATGGGAAAATATTTTCAGATAAGTATAAAGGCCAATGTCAAATGTTCTCCTGCGGGTTGTAAATAATGATGAGTGAAAAACAGTATCTGCAATCGCTTGTATGTAAACTTTCCTTGTCAGCCTGTTTGAGGTGGTACCATTGAGCAAGGGCTGACAGAGCAGCCCTGCAGATCAGGCTGAGGCTGAATGCAGAGCAGTCATGCTTTATACCCTGCATCACTGCATCTGGATGACTCTGTGAAATAATTAAAGTGTTTCCTCCCAAGTCATTGGTTGTTACAAACAGCTAATATACTTCCTTCCCCAGCCCCCACCCTCCCCTTAGAATGTGCATCAAAAGATTGATTTGACTATTTGAGGCTGGTAAAATCAGGTAGAAATGTTTTGGTAGAAAGAGAATTAGCCTTTTGAGTATGATACTAGCTAGAGGAAGAGAAAGGCTTTTGGATGTGCTACTAAAAGGGGTTGTGCTTAGGGAATAGCAATCTGGATAGGGAGGCACTGAACATCCATCCTTTCTGCTTCACGCCTGGGAAGAAGTGAAGATGTGAACAAAAGACATTCAGTTGCTTATTTCATCCTACTAGAAGCTCAACACAAAATGATGTGAAACATGCTATCCCTTGCATGGTAGTATTGAATATGCTCTTAGAAAGAGAATCAGTATTCCCATTTTACTGAGGGGGGAATTGATGAAGGAAAAGCCTAGAAACAGACATTTGGCCAAGATCTTCCAGGAGGCTGTTGCTAAAACTGGCAGCAGACTCCAGGTCTTCAAAGTTACAGTGCACTGCTCTTAGAGCAAATACCAAGAAAAATTAGAAATGCTTACCAGAGAAAAGACATTTGATGCAGCTGAAGCTACTAAAACTTCATGGAGTCTTTCTCATACCAATTATTCAAATAACCGGGACATATGTAGTTTTTTAAAAAGTGGAGTGGAAAAGAGTTTTGAGGAATGGTACTCTCTCTTCAAGGGAGTATTGATGTTATTGACAGTTCAGAAGAAAAGGAACCTGTCAGGCTAGAGTTTTACCAAGCCTTTGTGGGTCTGGACCCTGTCAAAAATAGGGGGGGGGGGGGGAGAGATGGCATTACTATGTGCCCCTGATAGAGCTTTCTAAGTAAGGTTACCAGTACATGACATCACTAATGTCATGTGGTTTAGTATTTAGTAACTCTAGATTTGCTTTGTTCCCAAAATATACAAACCTGATGAAGAAAGTAGGTAGGGCAAGATAATGTCTGCTTCAGTTTTTAGGTAGCATTCTGAATAGAATTATCTGGCTATAATTTTAGAAATGAATTGATTACACCAATTTTTAATTCAGTAGTCAACATGAAGGCAGCTTTTCAAAGTGAGCCCAACTGAGAGGGGTTAACTGAGCAAAATTTCTCTTCAGAATCTTTGAGAATGTTTCATTAGCTCTTCCATCAAACTGAATAATATTTTTGCATTTACACAATTGCCTCTTTAGTTGTAAAATCATCCTTTTGATAAGGGGTATCTGTAGTAATTATTAAAGAGGATTTTTATTTTGAGAAGCTGCAGTTTAACCTATTTGCCTTGGTTTAGGTTGTCCAGAGCCATAGAGGTAAAAACAAAAGCTTGGGGATAGTGAATTTTTCTTCTTCCTCTAAAATTATTTTGATTCATTAGATACAATTTCAGTATCTGTGTAAAGTTTTCTGGGCAGTGAACATGCTAAAAATATGTTGGTTTTTTTTTTAATCTGTATCCATTTTACTCCACTCAATTGATTTCTGAAAAATCAACAAAACTGGAAAAGCTGAGAAGGCACATATTTAAGTATGGGCTGGTGACCTAATATCACCTGCTGTGCTTTGTTCTTTACTGGGATTATAGGAAGTTCCTGTTTAATTAGGATGCTGGCTAAACACTGCATCATAAATTAAACTAATTGATTTCAGCAATAGTTTAAATCTCATGGAGTTTGAGGTTTTGCAAACCTTGCAGGCTGTTTTCAGATCTGAGAATTCATTAAAGTAGACTTTAAGCTTGTGTTGGGTTTTGGGGTTTTTTTTGTTGTTTTGTTTGTTTGGGTCGTTTTCTGTAACTCTTCCTTGGAATTAAAGAAGCAATGTGAGGATGGATTAATATGCAGAAAGTGAGGATGACATGCATGAGGGACCTTCTCTACATAAGAGAGATACCATGGCTCATATCTATTGCTGCTGCTGCTCCAAATGGACCATAGATGAATTACTGGGAACTCTCTGTTTCCGGGCTGCAAATCTATGGGCTGGTACCACCCCTACTCTCAGCATACCGTGCCTACCCTGCTGGGATGGTGGTGTGCTCTGGTGATCCTGTCACGTCTTGCGAGTACAAAGAATTTGTTATGAAAAGTAGCTTGATTTAGACAGTGCTGCCCAACTGAGGATGAAGTTCACTCTAATTTTTTCCACTATAGTATGATTCCATCAATTCTTCCTTACCTATTAATTTATTTATATAATGACTAAACCCATGTGTTTCCAGGTGGTGAGCACACTCACTTATTTCTAATGAAAATATTACCAGAAATCTTTTCGGTAATAATATTATTTGTCTTCAGATCTGCTGAGCTGGCATTCTAGTTAAACTGTAAGATCTGCTTTTAGCGGAAGACTTCCTAGATGAAGTATCTAGGCCACTGCCTCTCAGTAACCCCACACTAGATGAAGTGCACACCTGGGCTATTTAAGTGATGTGATTTCTGCTGTCTGTCAGCCCATTCAAAGCAGTTTACAAGCATGAAACTGTTGCCTGCCAGCATAAATTTTCCCAGAGTGAAGATCTTTATTATCTCTGCGCTATTTCTCTCCCACTTCTAAGTGTTGAGGTCTTTTGCCATACTGTATGTTGTTCAATGTTTTAACCTTCCTTTGTTATCAGGAAATGGACTAAAAATTCTGATTTGTGATGTACCATACCTAGCTCTTACTCATAAATCTGATTTTATTTTTTTAACTAACGGGTGTTTTTCTCTGGTACTCCTTTTTTTTTTTTTTTTTTTTTTTTTTTTTTTTAATGTACCATACTCCTGTGACAATAACAAAGCTATTTTACAGTGGGGGAAATCTAAGGTATGGTTACCAGGCCACCTTGTTGTGAGAACACTTTGGGAAAAGCTCAATTTCTGGCTTATCTTTGAATTGCAAAATAGGCAGATAGGCTCAAGTTCTTGATTTGCTCCATGACAGGGAAGAAAACTTTCATTTACAGCTGGCTTTTTCATTTTGTAGTCATACGAAAATGTAATGGAGTTAGGGAGCCTGGGTTATTTTTTTTTTTGGGGGGGTGGGTAACTGCTCAAAGACTGCTAAGGATGTATTGCTTTCCGGAGGAAACAGGGTAGGATTGCTGCCAACAGTTGGCTGTTCAAAAGCAGTACTCCTATGTGTCTGCCATGTGGGAGAGTTGCGCTCTTCTTTTTACCCAGTGCTAAGGCCAGCAAGGCACAAGCACAGATTTCCCTGTGTGCGAAGTGAAGCTGGAAAGTCTGGCGCTTACTGGACTTGCTGCATGTGTGCTGATCTGCTTTTACACCATTTAACAAGCCCCAAACGCCACTCAAGTGGCTGTCCAGCAGCACGGGGGAGTGCACAGTGCACAAACACTGCAGCCACTCCTGGTAGCAGGCAGGTTCCAGAGTAACGATGCCAAAACTGTGTTGGTGACACCAGTAAAGCTAATATCCTACTACAAGATAAATCATTTGACTTTGGATTGTTTGTAATTGGTCTGGTATTTTTTTGTTTAAATTCATTTTTTCTTGTATTCTACTCTTGGGGAAAAAAAATCAGATAAAATATGATGTTTGGGTATGAAACCATGTACTTCTGCTTGTATTTTTTAAAAAATGTGGTTTTACCTGTATCTTATCTTGGGTACTAAGATACTAAGGTATTAAACAGGGCATATTGTAGCATCAGAATAGAAGGAATGTAATTCAGTGGTGCTCAGAAACGTAGCTTAAAATAATAGATATCAAAACATAAAGAAAAATGATCCTAGAAAGGATATTCAGGTCTTGAAGTGCAAATACTGCTGTGTTAAAACTAATGCAGCAAATGCGTCAGAATGCCGAAGGTTTCCTAGCCGTGTTGTATCGTTAGTGAGGAGGAGAAGAGAGTAGGTAACCGAAGGCAAACGGAGATGGATGTCGTGTTTGGCCATGTGCTTTAGAAGTGAACTTGTGGCCAAACTTCCAAGTGCTGTTGTGCGTATTCGGTGTTATCAAAAGGTTGAGTTTGAATCCAGTCACCTATTTAACTTTCTAAATAAAAATATACTGGCATGGAATACTTGTTTTGTTTGATAGTAGCTGATTAAAATACATCAACCTGAAAAAACATCTTTCATTTCATCATTGCGAGAAGAGTCAAAGGAATGTATAAGCAAATTATTTCTGTCTAAGTGTTAATGGAACAAAAGCATTGGGAAGCCTTTCAACACTGAAGAACTTAAGAAAACTTTTTTCTTTTTGAATCAGTAACTGTAGAAACTACTCATAAGCATCAAAAATGCTGATGCATAGCAGGTATATTTTTCCACATTTCATTTTTCTTCTCGAGTCCACACAGAATAACTGTCCGTTATCACTGTAAACCAAATCAAAACTGAAGTTGAGTGAGAATTACCCGATTGGTAGGTAATTGTTGTCACAGATAAACAGGCTAAAGACATCCCAGGCCAAGAAAAGTCCAGACTATTTCCGAGACCTAGCATGGTCAGGTCAGTAAGGAGCCTCTGACCTTTAAGCAGCAGCAAAATAATATTCACTGTTGTGACTTTTAAATTTTCTTATTTAGAGAAAACAAAGGAGAACTACAAGCATGGAAAAAATCCTCTGTAGATGTTTTGCTGGAGATAGGAAACATTATGATTCTCTAATTTTGAATTCTTCTAAAATAAATTAAATTTTAAAAAATATTGTAGTAATACACTGTGTAAGTGTACATGTTATATATTTCTTTACCCTGTTGCTTTTGGGGACATAATAAATAACCAGGTTAATATGAAGCCACAACTGTAAACCTCATCTTTAAGTGCACCCACTTCCAGCTCAATGTAATCTTCTTATCACAGTGCATAGCTACAGAATGTTAAATGGGAATCGGTCTTCAAGGATGCATTTGCCATCAACTTTTAATTTGAAGGATTCTTAAATCTGAAAAAGTGAGCAGTTTGCAAATTGATTTGGATGAACCACTTCTAAGTTAATAGTTAGTAAATATTTATTTAATAGTTTGGGCACTTTAGCGTCACATGCAATTTCATTTCCTGTTCCATCTCGTGGTGTTCCAGTTGCCTGCTTCACCAGTTCAACTGCTACCGAAGCATTCAGAAGATTGGTTTCACCTGGAGGTTGGGTTTCGGGTTTCTTGCTATATTCATTTCAGATTGTATTCTATGTCCCTTAATATTTTAAATATTTATTTTACTTTTTTATACTATATTGGAAAATAATTCCCCCCCCATTCTGTGGTATATCAGATGCATTGAAGGTTATGCTTTAAAACATAGCTACCTTCTGGACAGAAATACTCCTTCCTGTCACCAAATATAGGCTTGTTTAGTGAAAAAGGTTATCTTAAAAAGTTTAAGAAATGCGTAGTGTGTGAGGCAATAGGACTGTAGTTTCTATTAGTGTGTTTATGTTAAGAAGGTTAATTAATTTTCAAAATATACGCTTCTGCTTTCATGTCAAATTTTAAAGTTTATTATTATCACTTATTCAATGAAACACTTCAGTTCTGTGGGTACAAAGTTTCCAAAATTGTGTGGAGCGTTAACATTACATAAAAATATTTTTTTTAAAAATGCGAGGCAGCTAAATAGTCAGAAAAGTAGTAGAGGAACTCAAAGTTTAATTCTTGTAATTTTTAAGCATCTTCAAATTCTGAAAAAGTTAATTATTTAGATGGTTAAATATGTATTTAGATGACTAACCTGAAGATGTAGTTAGGGGAAAACCACCCCCCACCAAAACCCTACATTCAAAATCAATGGAAAACCATGCACAATGAAGAACAGGCTTCATATCCGAATTAAAAACCTGTATGGAATTGCAAGACTGGCCTTTCTGCCTCTGTACATACTTTCTCTCCCTGCCTTGACAACAAATGTCAGGACTCTCAAATGCTTTTAGATAGTTGAACATATACACTATAAAAGGGATTTTTTTTGCTGTTTCAGTGAGAAAACGTTTCCCATTAACTGTTTTTCCCTGTCTAATAGCTTGAAGTGCATTGGATAGTTTGATCTCATTACTAAGTACTACTGATTTATTTTCCTTATATAGTAACATATAGCAACATATATAACTTATAAAGTAACATTAGCAACAAACATTTTCTCATTTTGTATGCTGCTTTTGAGATTTTGTCCATGTATTGGGCCAAACGTACCATAGTTCAAATCACCTGTAGTTGAGGCCCATAGGGTTGATTAAAGCTTTTTTTTTTTTTTTTTTTAAGCTCTGCAAAGGAGCACCCAGTAAGCAAGGGTATCTGTAGCAGCAGGGCAGTAATCACCATTGCGGGTGCTCATAGAGCATGTTGGCGTGGACATAAGCAGAGATTTCTCTTTTCATTCTGCTCTGACAGGTGTACTTTCTAGTACAGACTAAGCCCACGGTGTGTGGTTCACCTGTCCAGGCTTGGGGGGAGCATTAGGAACGGCATACAATTAGTGGCTAATGTTACAGATTTTTTCATTCTTCATTTTGCATCTTCCACAAAATCTCCTGGGGGCTTCTTTTTGTGTAACGGGATAATCTTGCATACTGTTCTAATAATTAACTTATGAGTTTTTTTTTTTAATTCATATGGAAGTTGTTCTGTGAGAAATATGGCAGATTCTCTAAGGGAGTTTCCTTCTCATGTCTTTTTTAGTTATTGAGTAACTACATTTGTCTTTCCTATCAAGATAATAAATCATTTCAATAATTCCACTTTATAGATTCAAAGTGATGCACAAGAGCACGGAGTTGCCTTTTAGCTCCCAGCAGGTCACCACCTACTTTCGCCACTCTTCCCTAATTTTCACACAATCACACAAGGACTAAACTTTTTGAACGGCAGAACTTATGGAGGTTGGTTTGCTGTGACTCTCCCCTGCATGTATTCTGTAGTGCCTAGTAATGAGATTGAGTTTACTGCTACAGCTTTCTTCTCTGTGAGCACTTATTTTAGTTTTCCTCTACTTGCAGCCTGTTTTTGTAAATCTTTGCAAAGTCTTTGCCAAGTTTCTTTGGAAATCCTTGTGCATTTTCAACTTCTTTCTCTTAAAAGGGATGAATGCCAACAGATATGATGAGTATATAAGCCTCTCTTACACAGCAAAACAAGCCTGGGAAAAACTACTTTTGTTATATTTTGTTAGTTGCTCAGTTTCAGTTACCTGCCCAGATGTATGGAAGACTTCTTTATTCTGCTCTTTAGAAGTGGGAGACCATTGCATGCTTGTAATGGAGTTTGTAGTTGTTTCTAGTTGTCTTTGGATAAAGTGCGACAACATTGTCATTGGTTTGTCATCCTGAGAGGTAAATCCACCAGTACTTGAGTGTTTCACGTGTTTGGGCAGGTCGCAACTGAAAAGATGGTGAACACTTCAAACACTGTTTTCCTTTGTCATTTTACTGCTATCATTGTTCAGCAAGATTGGAAAACCTGCAGTCTCACTGTCCTGTAATACAGTACACTGGTACATAAATAAAAAGCAAAATAGGCAGACTGTTTTCTGCCCAAAGAAGACTAACAAAACCCTCTTTGCCTCATTATGTCCAAGCACAATTTGTCTTGCCTATTCTTCACCAAACTGCAAATGAAGATCTGAGTAAAATGCATTTTTTGTCAGTAGTCTAAAGGTGGGCATTTGGATAATAAAATATATGTTGAAGTAGCTTTGCTTGATAGTTTGTATAAAACATAGCAAGATACACAGTACCAAATAAAAAGATATTTAAATGCATTCGAATATTTGAATTTTGGACACATATGTGATCACACAAGTTTTTCTGGAACAAAATTAAAAATTCATATTCCAGATGATAGAACTTTTTTCCTTCCAAAATTATCTACTTTAGATTTTTTGGCTTAATCCTTTGTTAGATATGAGGAAGGAAATGGATTAGTGTGGTGAGCTTAGAAACTTCACAAAAGCAAATCAAACCTGTGTTTTGTTGGAAAGAAGTGTGGAGATACATTTCTAGCAGAATGATAAACTAGAACATGGCATTTTGGCCTAGCAAAGGTACTGTTTCCTTTAACTCTGAGCATCTTGTCTTGTTTCCTTTCAATTAAATTTATTCCTTGAGCAAATAACTCATTTCTATCATTGACCTGCAAGTGGCGCTTTGGAAGATGGTTGAATTGCTCCTGTCTTGTAAAGAACAAGCTGTTTCTGTTGCTTGTACCATAAACACTGCATGCTTCCTTCAGCCCTATTTCCTTTCTAGCCTTATTACTATTTACAAGCATCCATCTGCACAGCTGTCACTTAAAGCAAATGAAGTAACTGAGGACTTATTTGCCAGGGACACATCAAGAAGAATCAGTTATAGCTTGTGTGTTTCTAATATACTGCATATGCTCCACTGCTTTTCTCTCTCCTGTATTACTCTATTGGTTGATTGGGGTTGTGGTGGTAAAATTATTAATACTTGAGATTTGAAAGGTCTAAAAAGTTTATCCTAACTAAAGGAACACTTATTTTTACTGAAAGCTAAGAGTCTGTTTCTAACTCCCCATTTCTGCGCTAAGATAATATTGGGTGTGCCACGCTGCTCCTATAGCCTCTGCCAAAGGCCATCCTCTCCGTGTTGTCACCTTACTACCTTACTGTTTGATTACTTCTAAGGAAGTGCGGCAGTTAGCAAGCTACTTAAGGCGTCCGTCCTTCCCAGAGCCAAATACCTGGCTTTAACATTCCTCACCTCTTCCGCCCCACTTTGTGGCCCTCCTCTGGACTCACTTCAACATATCTGTCCTCCTTATGTTGTGGGCCCCAGAGCTGGACGCAGTACTCCAGGTGGGGTCTCACAAGAGCAGAGTAGAGGGGGAGAATCACCTCCCTCAACCTGCTGGTCACACTTCTTTTGATGCAACCCAGGTTATGATCGGCTTTCTGGGCTGCAAGCGTGCATTATTGTCCCTCCAGCAGATACTGTGGTGATTGAAGTCCCCCCTGAGGACGAGGGCTTGTGAATGTGAGGCTGCTCCTATCTGTCTATAGAGGGTCTCATCCACACAGTCTTTCTGGTTGAGTGTCCTGTAGCAGACCCCCACTATAATGTCCCCTATCCCTGCCCTCCCTCCAATCCTGACTCATAAGCTCTCAGTTGGCTCCTCATCCATCCCCAGCTGGAGCTCTATGCACTCCAGCTAGTCATTGACATAGAGGGTGACACCCCTCCTAGTCTCCCCTGCCTGTCCTTCCTAAAGAGCCTGTATCCTTCCATTCTAGAACTTCAGTCATAGGAGCCATCCCACCACGTCTCTGTGATGCTGATGAGATTATAGCCCTGCAGACATGCGCACATCTCTAGCTGCTCTTGTTTATTCCACATGCTATGTGTGTTTGCATCGAGGCATTTAAGTGGGGCCCCTGATGAAGCTGACTTATTGACTGGAGTGGCTTTGAATAGCTTCACAGATGGAGACTCCACCATCTCTTTAGGCAACCTGTTCCAGTGCTTAACCACCCTCAAAATATATAAGTGTTTTCTTATGTTCTGATGAAGTTTCATGTGTATCTGTTTGTGCCGTTAACTCTCATTCTGTCACTGGGCACCACTGAGAGGGAGTCTGGCTCCTTCCTCTTCATTCTCTCCCATCAAGTATTTATTTATAAGATCTCCCCCGAGCCTTCTTTTCTCTAAGATGAACATCCCAGTTGTCTCAACCTTTCATCATATGAGAGATACTCCAGACCCTTATTCATTTTTGAGGCCCTATGCTAGACTCACTTCAGTAAGCTCATGACTTTCTTGTGTTGGGGAGCCCCACTCTCCAGTTGTGGCCTCACTAGTGCTGAGCAGAGGGGAAGGATCCCCTCTTTCAACTTTCTGGTAGTGCTCTGCCTCCTACAGCCCAGGAGGCTGTTGGCTGCCTTTGCTGTGAGGGCATGTTGCTGGTTCATGGTCAACTTGGTGTCCACCAGGACCACAAGTCCTCCTCTGCAGAGCTGCTTTTCCAGCTGGTCAGCTCACAGCATGTACTAGTCCCTGGGGTGTTATTCCTCTTTTAATTTCATGAGACTCCTCTCAGCTGAATGCTCCAGCCTGGTGATGTCCCTCTGAATGGCAGCACAACCCTCTAGTGTATCAGCCAATACACTTAATTTTGTGTCATCTCTGAACTGACTGAGGGTCTACCCCACTGTCCAAGTTGTTATTGAGGATGCTAAACAGTGTTGGCCCCAGTATGGACCTCTGGGCTAGGCCACTAGTGGCTGGCCTGGAGCTGGTGCCACTAATCAAAACAACTGTGCTGGGACCATTCAGCCAGTTTTCAGTCCACATCACTGTGCACTTGGCACGTACTTTGTCAGCTTGTTTATGAGGGTGTTATCGGAGACAGTGTCAAAACCTTTACTAAAGTCTGAGGTAAACCACATCCACTGCTCCTACCTCGTCCACCAAGCTAGTCACCTCATTGTAGAAGGCTATAAGGTTGGTCAAGCATGATTTCCTATTTATACCTATGCTGACTACTCCCAATCACGTTCCTGTCCTTTCTGTGTTTGGACAGGGTTTCCAGGACTAGTTGCTCCGTCATTCATTCTAAAATTCATTCCATAAGTGCTTATTCCTCTCAGATGGTTAAAAAAGGGGACTAAAAAGACTAGCTCGGATGAGTTAGCTACAATGTAAGCATCTGTAAGTGGGGTGAGATTGCTCTCATCTCCTGTTTGAAGACTACCATAGACAGAGTATAGAAATAAAATTCTGGCAGTATTTTAAAAACTGAATCGGCACAGACTAATCTGTATTCAGAATAACTGAAGTCACAAGTTATTTTCAGATACTTTGCAAAGTTTGCAATGAAGATAATGTGTGGACTGTCTTATTGGAAAGTTAGTCAAAAAAAACCACCAAGATACATTGGAATTGTGGAAGAATCACGGAGGCATCTGCCTAGGGTGAGGAGAGTTCAGTTCTTTGGTTTTTTGGCACTTTGCTGCCTTAGAGTGATGAATAAAGGTGTTCTATACTAGTGGAAGATGTATGTTAATTTAACAGTAAGAGGAGCAAGTTAAATAATTTGGAAAAGAAAGTAGAAGTTCGGAATTGATTCATCAGGAAATCAGTGTAAGTTGCCACTTGTACCTGTGACTTTCATTTGCGATATGAATTAATCATTAGTGACTCATATATTTGATCTCTAGCATACATTAACATGGATATACCAGTTGGAAATTTCAGTCACCCTTAGAAGTGATTGATTATTCAAGTACAGGTTCCCCCCACACACTTTTTTTTTCCTAGTTAGGTTAGCTTGCTGTGGATACCAACAACCGTGTCTCCAAACGTTCTTCATTGTCAACAAACCTCTATGTTGAGAAATGAGGTGTTGAAAGCAAGTGATGTGCATCACAGAGTTTGAGATAGGGACCTTGATGTCATAAACCAAAGGGTAACAAACTTTAATTAGGGCAACAAAAAAACTTGAGATTCTTTTACTTTAGGGACTTTGGCATTTTATTAATTAGGATGAAAATGAGACTTTAAAGTCTCTGTGGGAATTTGGAGCAGGAGGGGAAGACAGAGTGAAGGACTGGCTCAGGAATGTGCCCTGAATTAATTTTCATATTTGGCTTCCCCACAGTTCATGGCTACTTCTGACAATATTTTGATTAAAAATTCTACATTGAAATTTCAAAAGATTTCAAAAAATTGATGATCTTATTTAAAAAAGTTCTGATTTGAAAGAACAAGTATTTTGAACTTTTTTCTTGATTATGTTTGCCAATGAAATTTTACTCCTTTCAGGTTTAGTGCCTTGTGCAATGAAACATTCACACTCTCTGCCACCCGCTTATATGGTGACAGAACTACATCAATAAGTTGCATCAAATCATGACAAATCAATATCTGAATACAGAATAATTTTTGTCAGAGAGAATTATTTCAGGTGTATAGTTCAATTATGCATTTGGGGCTCTCTCTTAAGTGATTATTGACAGGATTTTATGATTGATAGTTGCTGCTTTGAGGTTTGCTGATTAGCTGTGATGGGTTGAACAAGTCACGTGTGAAGTTTTGTCTGTTCCTTGATCAGGTGACTGCTTGAGTACTTCTGGCACGAATACTGACTCATAAGACTTTGAAATGAACTTTCACAGATTTGTGCCAGCAGACACAAATTTATAACGGGCCGAAAGAGCTGATTTCTCCCATTAATGCCTCAGAGAGACAGGGACTCTCATGGCCTTGTAATTCATGTTGCAGCTTCTACTCTTGGTCAGAAAAGCATAGTTGCTCAAATGCTGTTATGAAGTAAGCACAAACTTATGTTGAGAGTCATTATGATGACTTAGTGAAAAAAGTCAAATAATTATTAGCAATGGTTGTTCTAGCTTTGATAAGTATGAACATGAAGCATGCTTCTCGCATTTACAGCATATGGGCATTCATTTAATTTTTAGATATAAATAAATAGGTTGACTTTGTTATGTAGTGCTTTATAGACTTTAAGTTCTGACTGCCTGATATAGGCTGTTTCGTTAATAGGCTGCACTGTCTATATAGATGTGATCAATGTGGAGAGTCTCCCAGGAATCCTGAAACCAGAACAGATGACAGGAGAGCCAGAGTTGTCAGGTTCGTCAGTTACAGCTTTATTTCTTGTCATTTGTCATGTAAAAATATTTTTGAGAAGATGTCTATGTTGTCTTTCCCCTTGCCCCCTTCAAAAGCATGGGCAAAATAAGGCTTAGTGTAGAGTGTCTGTGTGTGTGTATATATATATATTTAAATATGAGGTCTGATTCCTATTAATTCAAGCAACTAGCAACTATTGGGTCTTGCTTATCCTTTTCTCATGCAGAGAAATTGATTCATCAAAAGTAGCTGATGAGTGCCAGGTTCAGAATGAAAAATAGTCACTAATGGTATTTATTTAATCTGTGGAACTCCTTGCCCCAGGATAATGTTGCTGCTAAAAGTTAACATGAATTTAAGGAAAACCTGTACCAATTCATAACAGAGAAATCCTCTGAGGTCTATGAAAAATGCCTAAACCACAAATTGGTGGAGGAGTGTTTTAAGGAAATATCAATATGTACCATGTCCTTTTCTTATGTCTTTTAAGCATCCACTTCTGGCTACTGTCAAAGGTTGGCTATTGGGATAAATTGGTCTTTGTTTGACACACTAGTGCTACTCTTTTAATTCATCAAGACTTCAGCCTGCTTGTTTTGTAGGCTATATTAAAAATAGAGCGGTCTCATAACTAGAAACTTTACTTTGGGGGCAGGGGGGAAAGTAGAGTTCCACTTTTTAAGCATGCCTATATTGGTTTTGTTTGTGTATTTTTATTATTTCAGCTATCTTATTCCCTAATAACCATGTTTTAATTTATTCCTTGTAGCTGGCATGATGGTTAGTTCATAAAATGACCGTTTTCAGTTGTCTCCAAATGCCTATAAGTCAAAGACATATTTTGCTAGTCTCTATCAGGTTTTCCCAGCATAATAAGTAATTACGAGATAGTCCTTGTAATCTTACTTTCTTTCAGTGGTAAAATGGAAAAAGTCTGAAAAGAATTTGGGATTTTTTTTTTTTAATGAGGTGAGCCACAGTGGTTTGTGGGGTTTTGTCCATAAAAGTTGACAAAATAGGTGAATACATTTCCACTCAGTTCACACCTTCTGAGCACCTATTCAATGTTGTCCCTTGCCAGAAAAACAGAATGAATTATGCACAGATGATAAAATTTTCTTAGCTGTCCGTGAGCTTGTCATGACCTATGCACAATATGTTTAGCCAGGTCTTTTGCTTTTAAAGGTTTTCTGATAAGCGTTATCCAGAAATCTAAATATAGAAGCAAATAAAAAAGATTGTGGACTTCCCCTAGAAACAGAGTTTGCTAAACAGAAACATTCCTACTGTTAAAGCAGTCAGCATGTTATGTTTAACTAGCAGCTCCACGATAGTAAAATTGGACTTTTAAAGCAGCATATTTTCAGCTCAATCACAGTATTTCTCTTCTATTGGAAGCACTTAAGCTCTTTCAGCACCGCCCTTCCGCTGCCCTCTTTCTGTCTTTGTAACTGGAAGGCTCTACAGCGTGGGAGCTGTGTTCCCTCTCTACCCTGAGTCTGGCCATAAGCATCAATCTCCAGTGGGTGAGGCGTCTGCTTTTAGCTCTGGTAAACTTAAAAATAGGCCTCTCCGCTGAAGACTGTGGAAGTTTTGCTAAGTTACAGGAATCTCTCTCCTCTGAAAGTTCGCAGCTAGAGTGAAAGGAGAGAAAACGCAGTGTGGTTTTTCTTGCTTGTGTCTGCTTGTATGGCTGGTGCTCTTGGGCAAAAGTGTTTGGAGTGGTGTGGTTTTTGGTGGGTTTTTTTAATTTTTTTTAATTTCTTTTTTTTTTTTTTTTTTTTTTTTTAATTTTAACAAGGGTCCATGGAGCAGCAACCCTATAAGAGAATGGCCTGAGAGGAGATGGAGGATGACACCTGCCTCCGTGGTTGTCTGGTTGTGACTGCATGCAGTGGGGAGATCGTGCTTTAGCAGACTGGTGAGGGCTTTTCTCATCCCGAACATCAGCTGTTCTCCCTGTCATTACAAGACAACCTCTTAGTACAATCCTTTGCAATCCTGTGCGGGGGAGTCTGTTCAGGCAGGTATTTACATTGGTCTACTTGTCTTGAGAGTAGTCACTGCGTGGCACAGTTCGGTTTTGCTATGTGCTTGCATAATATTCCACTCTAGTTGCTTTGCCCTCCTTACAGTCCCTAGCAATCACTTTGGTGTGCCCTATGCCCTCTGGCTAGGCCGCTAAATACTATATTTTCTCTGAGTTTGCCGCAGTGATGTAAAGCTTTATCACATAAATAATGCATTGGTTTAGCTCAATTATTTGCTATATCAGTGCCTGTATATTTAAAGAGAGGTAATGTGTATATATATATTTTTAAGTAAGGCCTTTGAAAAGTTAGGTTTCAGCATTTTCCTTTAGTATTAATGATTGGAGGGTTTATATCAGAAGCTGCAATTCACTACTTATAAAAAATTACTTAAGAACTTTGTGGTATTTCTCTTTTCTGGGAAGTGCACAGTATAACTTGTCTGCACAGAATAGCAGAATCTGCTTTAACTTAACAAAAGGCACGTACAATGCAAAGATGGTATTAAAAATTTTCTGATGTAGTGGCTAGCAAAACAACCATCATCAGAAGCAAAAACGTTGCAATGAACTCTGTATATGGAATAAAAATTTTTTTTCAAGATGATGTAAAAACTAGGTCTGAATAGGAGGCAACTGCATGACCCAGAATGAGTGAATAGAAGTCTGCTGATTTAAGCAGATGAGAGAAAATTCAACCTGTTTGGTGATTGCTAAATTCCCATTATATGAAACAAGTTACTGCACAGAACTTAAGGAAGAGGTGTTAAAACATTACTACATCCAGTGTCATCCACATATATTACAAAGACCTTATCTAACAAATTAAATGTGGAGGGTCACTAGAAACAAAGCGGTGGCTGAAGCAACTTTTGAACTGTATGACTTCTGAGGCTTTGGGTTGGTATCCATCAAGAGCCATACTTGCAGGTGAGAAGAAAATCTGTGGGTTTTTTCTAGCAAGATTATTCAAAGGCAAGTTTCTTATTGTGTTGAAAGAATCTTGAGATTAATTTAGAATAACCTGAAAACTTGCGGCAAAGTGTTTTCTTACAATTTCAGATTTTCTTCCAAGTTTTTGCCAATCTGAGACAGATTACAGTATTTCTTACCCTCTTGTTTTACTTTGCAATGCAAAAAAAAAAAAAAGTATTTTTTAATCAAAAGAGAAATAAGTTTCTGTCTTCATAGTCTTATATTTATAATTTCAAAAATGTTATAAATTTTGAAAAATCTTTTCTGTTTCAACCTTTTTTGAGAAGTGTGAAGCTTTGCACAGGGCTTTTTTTAGACTTCTGTGTTATAGTTCCTCAAGAAAAGTAAACTAAAAATCAAGCCTGACATTATGTTCTAAATCTAGGTTTTGGCATCAAAAGAAATAGTTTTATTCATTACATTAATTAGAAAAACATAAATTGGAGTTTCTGAAAAATCTAGTTGTTTTTTCTTCGGATGTCAGGAAACAAAGTGAGATGGCGAGTTTCTGTCACCAAACTTCACAAATTTGTGTTTTTCTTCAGTATGGTCTCCTACCCAAAGATAATAGTACAAAACAGAAGGGTAATAAAAAGTAATTTACTGTATTGTCCAAGTTTATCTTCTCTGAGGAATTAAAATATTCTCAAACTTTCCCCATCTATTTATATGATGCTATTTTAATTGCATGTCAATGTCTTGGAAAAGGGCGGGTGACGAATTGCGCCCACAGGAACGTTTGGCACATAATTTTTTTTGGACTTTCAATTTGATGCAGCTCACTCAAGGCAATAAACATGACATTCCTGGAAAAGGAGTGTATTACAGTCAACTTGATGTCACGATTATTAATCCCCAATCAATCACAGGACTTTCTGTGACAAACTAAATTTAAAAAAACCCAAACAACAAGAACCCAAAATAAAAACCTAAGCAAGCTTTTGGCCTCCCCAGTCTTCTCCCGCCCAGCCCCAAATCTTAAAACAGTACAGTGCATTTTCAAGTGTTAAACAATCAGAGCAAAGACATTACAGGTATAATTATGGTTTATTGATCTCTTAACGAGAATGCTGTAAAAGACAATATTTATCTAAGAAATGTTTTTCAAGCAAGAGAGAGTGGAACATCATGACTGAACTGGCAGAAATGGTCTTCCTGCACAGAGAGGAGAGTAGTTGAATAGTTATAGCAATGGCTCAGGAATCCAGGATTTTTTGGTCTGTCCTCACTCCTATCACTAATTCATTATATTTTACAAATACGTTGTGCAAGTCATTTGTAAACTACCTAACACAAAATTTGGCCACTGGTTTCCTTTCATATAGATACCTTGTTTGCTTATGTGATTTTAATGTCTTTCATATGATGACGTACATACTTCTCACCTTCACAATGAACTCTAGAAGCATATCAAAACCTCTTGCTTTGGAGTTTGTAACCAAAATCCTGTACTGCCTGTGTTCAAAGGGTTTGCATGTTTCTTAGCAAAAAACGTGATCGTGCACCTCTGTTGATGAAGCTATAAGCATCTATAGGTCACTACGGGCGTTGAATCTTTTGCACAGTTTTTTAACTCACTGGCTTTACTCAGAGTCAAATACAGCTTCCAGGACCATATTCATCTCCAGGGCAGACCAGGCAGCAATACATACTCTACCTTCTCTACAAGTACATAAAGGACGTTTTGTCTAGTGCTTCCTATTCCTGTCTCCCTTTGAAATTGCTTAGGCTGATGTATCTGCAGTCTGACCAGGCCTTAGCTTCAATTGAGCAAATCTTCACTGGCAGTTGCAGTTGGTGAAACAGAAGTAATTTATTTTTATGAATATCTGTAACTTTAGGTATTTTCTGGTTTTGGTTGGGTTTTTTCTTTTTTTCTGCTAAAAATATATATATATATTGTCATGATAAATATATATATAATGAAAATTCTGGTGGTCTTGCACTTCTGATTTCATCTGTGAAGTAATTAAAAACCCCTGATATTGATTATGGATGAGTTGGGTTTTTTTTTTAAAAGGTATATTTTCCTTCTGGTTCCTGTGTACACTTCAAAATTTTTATCAGTGCTCATGGAGATAAAATATCAACACTGCTGATTCAAGACCTCCACTGTTTCATATAAGCATCCCAACTTTTGGTTGCTGATCTGTATCTGACTCCTTTTGATGGCTGGTCTTCGTTTATAACCTCTCCTTAGAGGGGAGAGCAAGATAGGAAACTTTCCCTTCAGGAATGAGTGAAGCCCAGATCAGTCAATGACCTCATATGTTTTTTAGGCAGAAGCCTTGGATCCTGAATTTCTTAGAAACTCTAAATCTGTTGATAAGGTTGTAAGCCTGTTCATCGCAGAAGTGCCATTGCACAGCTCAGTATAGCTACCCCAGCAGTTTACTATTTTCCCTGACAAGGCAAAACAAGTGGCATTTATAATAATTTTCGTACAAGTGACCCACAGCAGTCAGCTTTGAAGTGCAATAAAATAAATCAAATGCTCTACTTCCTGCTTCCTTGGATAGCAGAAGGATGGGCCAAATGAATCTTGTTTTGTCTTCATGATGAGTGATCTCAGGAAAGGTAATTGACCTTTCTGATTCAATTATTAAGTATCTGGTCAAACCTGTCTGATAAGCAAGCTCTAGACATACAGAGTTTATTATTATACACTAATGTGCTGAAATGAAAGTCTTTCAGTTAGAGTACAAGGGTACTGTACTGATCCATGACTGTACACTTAATTCTCACTTATCAAAAAGATTAGCTTTGGTTAAGTGCTAAAAAAATTGTGCCGAGCACATTTTGAGACAAAAAACAACAGACAATTCCTGCCTTGCAATGAGTAGGTGGGAACTGCTGAAAGTGCAAGAGATAGAGGCATATGTTTAAGGAAAGAGGGTGTTTTACATTTTGTGGTTTTAATGTAATATTACTGTTGCTGATACTCAGGCACGAGCTTCAGAAGAAACAAGGCTTTAGGAAGATTTGCATGAGGACCGTAGCTTCCCAGGCTGTGCTGGAACAGCCAGGCTGAGGAGCAAAGGTGCCTGCAGCTGCATTCATCAAAGAATAGAGGAGGCGATAATCAGGAGGCGTTAGGCAACGCGGGCAAAAGCTGAGGCCAGCGTGGTCCTTACAGTTCCTGCCCTACCGAAATGAGAGACGTACAGCCTGATATGGCAGATTCAAACTAATTCACATGTATTTGCCTGCTGAGGGAGCCCTGGTTTTGCACGTTGATTTTGTTTGAGCAGCTTTTTGTTTCCTTAATCATACAAATTTGTTCTTTGGACAAAGATAAGTATTGGGATCAATGGAATGTTAAGAAACAGTACCTATTTCTGTATCTTGACTGAAACAGAATTTGTCTTTGGGAGAGACCTACTATTTATTCAGGGTTATGCTGATGGCTTAACATTGTTGACTTGCAGCCATGTCATTGACAATAAAGGAATTACAATTCAAAGTGAGGATTTGCTAGAAGATATTTTGTAGGTTTTAAAAGTAGCACTGTCAGGAAGGATGACCTGGAAAAGGAAATTGTCTTTCTCTTACTTCCAGTAGTGGGAGTTTCTGAGGACTGAGTAGTTTAGTGCAAGAAGGCAAAGCAGGATTCAGAAATTGAACTGTCATTTCCCACTATTGCAGTGGAAGAGATGACACAAGTCACAGTACAAAGATAACTAGTTTCACTCTTACCCTTGGCAAGGTTGATGATTGAAAGTCAAGCTTGACTTTTAGGTGAGGAACCAATATAATGCAGAAGCATGTACTCTGAAATTAAACACACAAGATAAATGAGGCTGGAAGAGAGGGAGGGAAGGAAGAAGCAAGCCAGAAACTCTGTCACCCACTTATGTTTACTGCTTTTATTATTTTTTCTTCTCTCTGCTGTACTTTGTTACGTAAGTACTATTGTAAAAAACAAACAAACCAACCCCCCAAAACCCCCAAAACAAAAAACCTGCACCCCCCAAAAAAACCCCCTAAACAACAAAAACCCCCAAACAAAACTCCACCACCACCACAAAAAAACCCAAATCAACCCCAAATCCCCAAACAACTCCTCCTCCCTCCCCCCCCCTTGCAATGAGGCAAAAGTTCTGGTGCTGTGACCCTGCTAGATTCTCATGTGAAGGGAATCTACTTAAATAATTCCTAGCAGTTGGGATGGTCCTTTGTTTTATTGCTTTTGGAAATGAAAAATATGGCCTGACTTTTCTTTAACTGCTACCAGATATTAAGCTGTCAACCTTCCCGTGTTCATTCAGCACACGTTTTTAGTGAGGCACAGAATGTCACAACTAACTGATGATCGATCCAGAATACCACAAGTGCCTTGACCAAATAACACCCTTAACGGTAAATGTGGAGGGTCTTAATCTGACCTTCCTTACATTGATTTTATAGCTCTATTGCCTTTTGTGGAGGCACTTCTCATTTATACTGAGAGATCAGAATCAGACCAGACACTTCTGCTTAGAAGATAATGCCATCAGTTTAGCAACTCTTTTTTTTTTTTTTTTTAAATAAAACTAACAGATTAATGCTTTTATATTCTTTATTCCCCTTTAAGTTAAATTCAGTCTTCACAGGAAAATCTACTTTATGGCTGTGTTAGAGGCAATTGTCATTGAATGCTAATATGATTCTTACAAGTCAGTGTTTGGATCTTTTTGCTCATGCCTTGCAGTAAATCTAGGGACAAGATTCACATGGTAGCTTCCTCTGATATGCCGTATATCTTCACTGGTTAAATCATTGGTCTCATTCATGTACTTGCTCAAATTTTCCTTACGAGTCTGGGATTTAAATGTATGCCAGTATAGTTTTCTCTTTTTGATTATACCTAGCATCCTACCAAAAATTAGTCCCAGAAGCTCTGTTAGGAATACAGCTTTAAGAGGTGATTCCTGTCCAGGGCTTCATGTCTTGAATCTAGCTTGTTCACATGTATTGATCCATGTAAATCTAGTCAGAAAGAGACCAAATAGTGTATTCTGTGGACAGAGAGCCTGGGAAGAGTGTGATTTAGGATAACATTTGGTCATTTGAATTTGGAAGCGGAAGGTGGGAAAATATTTCATCAAGAAAAAAAACCACAGTAGCTCTTCATGAGGGAGGAAATTGTGGGAGTCGAATCTTATCTGTTCACATGTATTTCTGTGGGGAAAAAAAAAAAACTAGAGAGATAAACGGGGCCAGTTTTTATGGCTTCCTATACGGACCGCTATCTTGATCTTGCCAGCCCTCTGCACGCCGTGCATTGGGAGTTCCACACAATCCACAATTTTCTCTTAAGATATAAATGCTGCTGAGGAATAGCTGATATATTACTCTTGCCCTGTACTGGTCTTAAAACAATTTTCCCCTCCCTGTGTGAATCCTTTCTTGTAATGTTTTATTCCATAAAGGCTTTACTTACCAGCAAAAATTGGCTATGTAATCTGCCCTCTCACACACACAGTTTTTCTTCCTGCTGTTTTTTTATAACAAATCCATTATTTGCGTGTCAGCTTGTAAATTGATAACAGCAATGTCTTTGTCTGAAAACAATATCCAGGAGATATTAATTTCCACTAAATATTCTAACTACTCTTGCAGAGAGGGTAATTTTTTCTGGCATTAGAAAGCATCTCTCTGATGTTCAGAATGATCAAAATCCTTGTCATCTAAATACTTTCCTAATTTAATCATATTCTTTTTGGGAATGGGTGAGGTTTTTTAAATTTTATTTTACTCAATAAGTTCTTCAAATCCTATGAGTTTTGAGAACTGTAGCCTTCTTCAACTAGTATGTGAGTGATGCTATTGGATTGGACTGAACTGCTTATTTCATTATCATTGGTGAGTATTGGTACCTAATACAAAGGACCTGCTGCTGATAGTTCACAAAATGCTGTCTTCTTAGTATCTATGAATACATTTGTTTCTGTGAAGACAAACAGGTCATAAAAATGCTGCAGGTCTATTGTTTTAATAGAAGAAAACAACAACTCGCATCACCGACACCAATCAAAACAGATACATCTGAAAACCTACAGGATTTTGAGTTTTGTGACTGGCATATATCTGTGATTAACAATGGATGGTAATTTATCTATGGATGCCAAAGTTACTTGATTATTTTGACAGGAAAAATAAAATTATAGACTCCGGAGTACTTTTTGTGATATTTTCTCTGGAGCGATTGTTATGTTTTAAAGCAGTAGTACCCAAACCTCTGTAGAGTCTGACAAAAAATATGCTGCTCTGATGGTCTGCTCATGTGCTTTCACAGTGTGTTCTTAACTCTACAATACCTTAAGGGAGCACTGTACAACTTAGCATTGATTAAACATTATTGGAAGTCTTCCGTGGACTGCAAAGGAGCCAGAATTTCATCCACAAACCTTAATGAAAGTTATAAAACACTTAATCTCTCTAAGGCAGAGTGATTTCTTTTCTCTTCAATGACAAAAACCTTCATTAACACAGGAAGGCTGTGACTTCTTGCTTCCAGTCCTTCCAAACTTCAGCTTCAGCAAAATTCAATTACCTGCCAAGTCTCTAGCTCCAGTCTCCAGCTGAATTTAGTTTTCAGTTAAATTGATTGTATGAGGTATATCTGCATTGCATGAATGAGAGATTAAGTGGTGCAAAGGCTCAGTTGGGTAGAAGCTGTTGTTTGAGGTGACCAGAATTGCCAGGTAGACTGTCTGGAGGGTGATCAAAATGCTCGCATCTACCCTGGCAGTATGTTTTACTGCAGCGTTTGGTAGGATGATAAAGTTTGGATCTAATTAGGCATGATTTGTCAGCAGGTACGGTCAGGGATGTATGGGCTCAGAATGGATAAATGAAAATGTTAGAGGATATCATTGCCTTAGTTGTGAAATTAACAACCTTTTGTAGAGGTGGGGGGTGGGGGGGTGGCAGAGTAAGAGTAAATAATTATTGATGGATGTGGCTCCAGATAGTGATGTATATATGATCATATATTCACTGGAACATTGCTCAAAGCAGTGCTGTGCTTTGATCTGGGACAGCTGGATCACTTAATTCAGAAATCGTGTATGAGACTGTCAGTCTTATCCTTCTGCAGAATAACCAAGACCTCTGGTTGAAATTAGCCATCTTTCCTTTACTTAGTCGCAATTTCTTGCAGGCTTACAGTTGGATTATTATGTACAAGTGAAGAATGTTCTGTGATTTCCCCCTTCCTATTCATATTGTGAAAGTTGAATGCAGAGATTATGGTCATCCACCGAATGGTAGTTGTAACAGTAAGAAAATCTCAGATATACCCTGCTTTTCAAAGCATGGCTATTTGAATACGTGGGCATTTTGGTAGTCGTAAGCATGAGGAGAAATGCTTTGCTCTCCACAATCAACCTTACATCTCACACAATGTTTTCAACTTTTTTAGTAAGAGTGAACTCTTAATTGGCTAGGAACGTCTCTCATGTGGAAAGACTCCGTGCTGTGGGAAAAGTGCCTGTTCGCTGAAAAGGGGCATGGACTTGAAAAGGTGATTTCCAAGTTTCCAGGCAAACTATGCAGAGCTCCACAAGGTGCTCATCTGTGTGTTGAGACAGTAACAGGGGCTAAATTTCGGACATGCCTCTCATAAAGGCTTTTGTTCCTCAGGTCTCTGTCAACAACAAGAAAAAGGGCTCGGGTTTTCCTACAGCCAGTTTGCTTTCAGGGCAGCAAAGCAGAGAGCAACAATGCACCCCCACATACAGGGTCCCACCGGGCCCTGAGCATTACCTTTGTATTTGCCAGATGGTGCCTGGTGATGGTTTTATGATGGCTGCTCTGCTGCAGGACTGTTTGTTGTGGTCGATGCAGAATGGAGGAGACTGCCTATTCTCTTCTTCATACCTGTTCCTGCAGCCTTTCGCTTATCCAAATAGCTGGGATCCCAGCTGGGACCCAACTTGCAGGGCTGTGTGGGTAGTGAGGAAGGAAGACATGTTACCAGTGATTAGAGCAATGAAGAAATCTAGTACTGGCCATATTGAACAAAGCAGAAAAAGCAGATCTTAGCAGATTAGAAGGGAAAGTCCGCATTAAACAAAGCCTACAGGTAAAAAGAAATGTTGGCCTGAAAAGTTTTTCCTCCAGGAATTATTGCATGACTACACTTGAAAAATTTCTTAAATTATGCTTGAAATAAAGCCAGTAGCAGCTATTCTGAAAAAAAAAAATCACCATTTTTTTTCAGATTGACCAGTTAAGCCATCTCAGTGAACTAAGGACCCTTGTCCGTTTATCAGGTATTTGCATTTAAAAATCTGTGCCCATTCAGAACAAGGAATACTGTGGAAAAAGCTATGCTTTACATAGTTAACAGACTTATCAATGAGTCAAGACCTTGTGCTTTGAACATTATTTCGATGAGGGAATAACTACGTGGTGGTACTTGATAGCCAATGTCTTTAGCCTTTGACAGTGAATATATATCCTCAATTTGTGCATATAATTTGGGAATAACTAAATGAATGAAAGGCACACCCATGCTTCTAGAATGACTTGAAAACCTGGCTGAGAGTGCAGTTACAGATTAAAGGTGCAAAAATTGTGTGAGATTTTGTGGTTGGTGTCTCTTTTGAAGTTTAGTTTTAGGTATCTTGTAATAGCACCACACACACTAACCTACACTGGGAAGACGTATGTGTGGTTAACTTCCAAACACTTTATGTCTTCCTGTTTGCTTTTCTGAAATTTCTAGCTGAGTCTCTCTTTGGGGCTGAATATGTGAGTCAGGCTTCTGCATCAGATGACACACTGATGGTGGTTTAGTTTGGTGTGGGTTTGTGGTTTTGTTTTTTTTTTTTTTTTTAATATGAAAGGCAAGTCAGAGATCTTCAGTTTCTCTTAATTGAGCTGTTCCTCCCAAACACATACTGGTTAAAGCTAGAAAACTGATACTTGCCGAAACCTTAAGAAAAGGCAATAGTAAGGAAATCTTTTTACGCCTGTGATCTTTAGATTTTCTCTTGTCTTAAGGGGGAATGGAAAAAACCCTCAGCATTCTCCAGCCAATATATCCTGTAACCTGAGTTTAGAATTGAGAAATTGAGAAAGATACCTTCTCAGCTCTGAGCCGAGCAGAATATTTTGTTTGTTTCTTTCTGTAACATTTCCTACTCATTTCCTGCCTCTCTCTTTAGCCCAAAAAGGCTGGCTGAGATTGTGTGACCCTTAGGTATAATAAGGTCAAATTATCAAAAGCTTCGAAATAGCAAAAATAAACCTCAAAAATAGAATTAACTTTCCTCTTCAAATAAAATGCAAACTTTTTATATTAATCATTGTTGCTTGCAAGCACCATACAAGCTAATGAAGGACAGCAATGCCAGCTGCTCACGTAGAACACCCACCACCCTCTGACCTCCTGCACCTTGGTGGTGTTAGCCACCAGCTCCACAAGTGGTACAAGGAAATTTCCACGTACTCCAGATCTGCTCTTAGTAGACGCTCCTTCTGTTGATAAACCCAGAATTCAACTCTGTGTTTTCAAGCATCGTTTAAAAACTCTAATATCCATATAGTACAGCTACTTCACTTTAAAGTTGGCAAACCACATCAGCTTTCTGAAATGGTTTTTGAAGCCATCCCAAACTCTACTGTGCATTATCAAATCCATTTTAATTAAAGCTCAGTTTCAGTTGATAGCCTCAAGCCGTAAGCTCCATAACTCAATTCTTCTGTCGACCATGTTGAACAGACTCCTGCTGAATTTTGAGCTTAATATAAATCTGCAGAGATTTTTCTGAAGCTGTTCAGAGGGTGTTTCTTTGCAGTGCTACTTCTTACTAGAGCAATGTGAAAGCAGAAGGTATAACCACATGCTTTTATATGGCTGAAACATAAATTTGCTAAAAAAGGTGGTTCACTCTGATCTACCTAATGTATTTTTGGCCCCATCAACATTGTACTTTTTCATAGAGAAAACACATAATCCTCTGTCAGTGAAAACATGGGACTGTGTTGTTTGTCAGTTTTGGATGCAGTGGCAATGCCTACCTATAGGCCTAGGCATTACATAGAATTTGCAATGAAAAAGCACCTGTCTTGCTAGAAAACAAAAAGCTAAAAGTCAAAGAAACGTAATCTGTGTTATTTTTTTAATAGCAAAGCTGCAGCGGATACCTTTTCCTTCATGTTCCTGGAAATGGTTGTTTGGGACAAGCCAGCTTGGATTTATCAAGGGCATATCATGCCTGACCAACCTCATTTCCTTCTATAATGAGATGAGCGGTGGTGTTGACAAGGGGAGAACAATGTACGTTGTTTACCTCACCTTTAGCAAGGCCTTTGGCATGGTTTCCCATGTTATTCTTGTAGCCAAATTGGTGAGATATGGATTTGATAAGTGGATGAGAAAATGGATGGAAACTGGCTGAACTGTTACACTTAAAAGGTTGTGATCAGTGACACAAACTGATGGCCAGTCGCTAGTGGCATCTCCCAGGGGTAGATACTGATGCCAATGCTACATGATGTCTTCATTAACAACCCGGATGATGAGGCACAGGTGCACTCACAGCAAATTCATGATAGCTGCTAAAGTGGGGGATGCTTTTGGTGTGCTGGAGGGCAGGACTTCTGTTCAGAGGGACCTGGACAGGCTGGAGAAGTGGGCTGGCTGGCAACTCCAGGATATCAGCACAGGCAAGCGCCAGGTCTGGTCCCTGGGCTGGGGACACCCCATGCAGCAGCATCATCTGGGCCCACAGCAGAAAAAAACCAGCTTTGGAGAAAAGGACCAGGCGTCCCTTGGGATAGCAATCTGAGCACAAGTCAGCAGCAGTGTGCCCTTGCAGCAATGACAGCCAACTGCATGCTGGGCTGCGTTAGTGTTTTTCCCCTCTATTTGGCACTTGTGACACTGCACCTGGTCTGGTAAATCTGTGCTGGCTGTTCCCAATCGTCTTCTAGTCCTTCATGTGCTTGGGAAGGTCTTTGAGGATTTGTGCCGTTACCATCCAAGCCACAGGAGCTGGGCTTACATGATACCCTCCACTGAATGACGTGCGATGGGATGAGCAGCTATTGTATGATACAGAATTTATGGAAAATCAGTAAAAGTAGATGGGTGATTTCATTTGGTTTGTTATAGACTTGAACCATGTGATGTCTAATTGTGACACTATGATATAAAGCTTCCTTTGCACAGGAACAGTAAAAGGAGTTCTGATTCAAGATGAATGCTGCCAGTATAACAAAAACAACCAAACAAAAAAAACCCCAGCTTCTTCTCCAAAACCCACAACTTGGAAGATCAGCTAAAAATATTGGGGAAAAACATAAAATATCAACACTTTTTTACTTTATGACCAAACAGAAAATGCTGCTTTGTAGTAGCTTTTAAAGTTAGTTTATATATGTATTTATATGTGCGTGTATAAACACAATTTCTGAGCATTTTTTGAGGCATAAATTTAAAAATTGAGTAACTTGGATTTTTTTTTTTTTTTAAATAGAGTTTTGTATGCAAGTAACCATTGTATAAATGGTCCTGACATGGAAATATCCTGTACTGGGGCATAGAAGATGATTGTAAACTCAGTCATTAAGATATTGTCTTTAAAGCTTCTGAACATCCCCGTTTATGTATCTTAGGAAGAGATCTACAAAATCATTTTGCCAGTGTTTGAAGCATGTGTCAAAAAATGAAGTAAGAGGCAAGATATGGAATTAGCTTTGATGTTTTCTTTTCCAGTCCATATGTTTTTTACAGGTCTTCAGTTCTACTTGGACCACTACGACTAAAACTGTTACTTTAAGAGCTAGTCATCTTTCTAATAATAATCTTCTCTTCCAAATGATTGCTTGCCTACCTTTAGTTCTGCTGCTCTAATTCTAATGAAGTTCAACTTTTTGTTGTGCTTTCAACAAAAACATTCAATATTTTATATCATGTTGCTGCCTTCACCTTCCTTTTGCATAGACTTTTAGCTAACAATCGTTTTGTGGCTTTTCTGGAATAACTTAAAGTGACATATATATTTCTGTCGTCTTAGAGTACTAGCATAACGGCATGCTAATACCTTTCAGGCTGCCATCTTCGCTGTGTAGCAAAAAACGTTAAAACTCTACAAAGAGGTGGTATATTCTGTTGGAAATCCTATTGTTTGATTCCAGGCATCTTTGCATCTTCAGAGTTTTGGTTTCACTGTTAACCTTTTCAAACACAAGTGTAAGAATAGTAATAGATTCTCAAAGACTAGCCTCTGTCTAAATAAACAGGTTATCAAGACGGCAACCAGTAAAATAGCTGTGCAACAGTTCTTTAGTTTGTGGAATGGAGCAAGTTATATGCTGGAAATAACTGTAAATACATAGCCTATTTCTGCTCAGATTACTCACACACCAGTTACTGTGCTGATTCATTCTCGAGAATGATTTTCAGCATGCCAGAACTGAAGAAAAAAATGTTGCTTTTCTTCTGCAAGTTACAAATTCATAAACTGATGAGAAATGCATTTTTAAGCTGTTTTTTATAGAATATTTCCAGTGACTAATTCTGCTAAACAGCTAAAGAGCCCCTCATTGGTACACTTGTGTCTTTTTGAGCAGTTTAGGAGTGCTAAAATTCAATATATGCTGGTTAACTCTAATTAAATAGATATAAGAAAGTTGTGAGCTATTATTTCATTAGGTAAGAAAATATCTTAAACCTGATTTTGATGTAAAACATTTGTCTTTGTTGTTAAACGCGTATCATTCTATCAAGATTTTTAATATTTGTGTTAAATTCATTGTTGAATTAGTCTTTGTCAATTAATATTTATTTTCTTAGAATGTGTGGAAAATCATTATAAGCAAAACAGCTGAAATAAATTATGCCAGCTCACGTTCACATTTAGAAACGTTTTGCTAGTTCTACTGATTGCTCTGGTTTGAAAGAGGATCCTGGCCAGATTCACCCCTCATAGCGCTTCTGTGATGCCAGTGAAGTTGCAAGAGGTGGAAGTTGTTCTGCAACTTTCATATTGCTGTTACTCAGAGACCTGGCTGATTTAGGCTTTCGGCACTAGTGATTCAAAATTCCCTGGTAAGCCAGAGGAGGTCAACCTGCAAATCCATAATCCTGTTCTCTGGCCTGTAAGAACAACTCGCGTCCCCTGTAGCTTTTCCTCTTGGCTCTGGCCAGAACAAAAGCGTCATGGCTCTTTCCCCCACGTGGCGTAAGCAGGTGTGGGTTCGCTGAACCCGAGATCAGAGACTGAATTGTGCCGGGATGCACCTGTTTTGTCACAGGGAGTTCTGCATTTTGATAACGTGGTGGATACCTGTGTCGGTATGTGGCAGAGTTGTAGCATGAAGCTCTCAGGGGTGTCTGTAAAAGGCTATGTAGTTTGTCCCGTCTGAAGTTGGACATCATTGGTTTAGTACTAGGGCACTGGAACTAATCCTTTCTGACAAGACTATCTTATCTGTCGCACATAGAAGGTGTTTCACCAAAAAATAGACACAGTCTGAAATTTCCATTTGATTACATTTGATTGATTACACTTTCACTTGGCGATATTAGTCAATAAATGTTGCCTTGCTAGAAAAGCATCACGTGCTCTAAAACAAGCAACACAAGCAAGTTTGTATCTTCAAGTAATGATTTTGTGCTGTGTGAAAATGAACAGTTGCTCTCTGGAAACCTGATCAACGAGACCTGCATTACATCATACTGGCAGAAGGATTTTTTTATCATTTGCTTTGGTGAATATCTAGGTTCTAAACTGAAAGGTGTAGGTGTGTGAGTAAGGAAGCAAGCCACGTACACCATCTGCTGTGTCATCCTCTGATGGCCTGCACTTGGTGACGAAGATAATTTCCTTTTTTTCTCCCTGTTTTTCTTTTGTCTCACTTAATAGCTTTCTCCCAGCCTATCAGTAACCAGCAATTGCTAAAATTCAGTTAGCATACATAACACCTATGATTCCCTCTGTGAGCTCTATTCAACACTCAGTGAAGGCTGAGATGCATCTTTGGGTGCAGTTCAGGCAGTTTACACCTCTATTTTGTGTATAAATATGCCAGTTTTTAACTATACATTCCTATATTTTCTCCCAGTCCCTTCTATTCAAGTACTTATAAACATGATTTTTAAACTTGCTTCTGACAGCAAGTAAGAATAATTTGCAAGCTGTTTCACTTTATTTTCCTTGCACCAGGACACCTCGGTCAGTTGGAAATGTTGCTGCAAGCAGATTTCTAAGCAGCAGGACTAAATGGGCCTTTTTGTCTCAGAAGAGCTTCTGTGAATGAGGTACTCTTAGTCAGCTTCTGCTGTGAATTAACAGTATTTCAGCATCCTGTCATCAAAGAGGCACCAACATGACCAAACAAATGCAGTAGTAGTAACCTCTTAGTCAAATGTGCTTCCTCATCAGCAGAATTTCTCTTGTGAAGAGGATAGTCAGTAGCAGCCCCTGGTAGCAAAGCACAACGGAGCAATCAGTCGCTTGCTGCCCAGGAGCACGGTTGTGTGGCTCGCAGTGCACAGTGTGCTTGGTGACCTTCCAGGCTCTAATCAGAAAAGCTTGAAAGTGGCCAGGCTGCTCTCCATTCTATTTGAGAAGTCCTGGCAGTCCGTCAAAGTTCCCACCAACTGAAAGAAGGGAAACATAAACCCCGTTTTTAAGAAAAGGGGAAAAAAGGAAGACCCAGGGAACTACAGGCCGGTCAGTCTCACCTCCGTGCCTGGCAAGATTATGGAGCAGATCCTCCTGGAGACTGTGCTCAGGCACATGGAAAATAAGGAGGTGATTGGTGACAGCCAACATGGCTTCACTAAGGGCAAATCATGCCTGACAAACTTGGTGGCCTTCTATGATGGGATTACAGCGTTGGTGGACAAGGGAAGAGCAACTGACATCATCTACCTGGACTTGTGCAAGGCATTTGACACTGTCCCGCATGACATCCTTGTCTCTAAATTGGAGAGACATGGATTCAAAGGATGGACCACTCAGTGGATAAGGAATTGGCTGGATGGTTGCACTCAAAGAGTTGTGGTCAATGGGTCAATGTCCAAGTGGAGAATGGTGACAAGTGGCGTTCCTCAGGGGTCGGTACTGGGACCAGCACTGTTCAACATCTTTGTCGGCGATGTGGAAAATGGGATGGAGCGCACCCTCAGCAAGTTTGCTAACAACACCAAGCTGTGTGGTGTGGTCGACATGCTGGAGGGAAGGGATGCCATCCAGAGGGACCTTGACAGGCTGGAGAGGTGGGCCCGTGAGAACCGCATGAAGTTCAACAAGGCCAAGTGCAAGGTCCTGCATGTGGGTTGGCGCAATCCCAAGCACAGCTACAGGCTGGGCGAGGAATGGATTGAAAGCAGCCCCGAGGAGAAGGACTTGGGGGGTATTGATTGATGAGAAGCTCAACATGAGCCAGCAGTGTGCGCTTGCAGCCCAGAAAGCCACCCGTGTCCTGGGCTGCATCAAAAGAGGTGTGACCAGCAGGTCGAGGAAGGTGATCCTGCCCCTCTACTCCGCTCTGGTGAGACCCCACCTGGAGTACTGCATCCAGCTCTGGGGGCCCCAGTACAGGAGAGACATGGAGCTGTTGGAGCGAGTCCAGAGGAGGGCCACGAAGCTGATCAGAGGGCTGGAGCACCTCTCCCATGAGGACAGGCTGAGAGAGTTGGGGTTGTTCAGCCTGGAGAAGAGAAGGCTCTGGGGAGATCTCATCGTGGCTTTCCAGTACCTGAAGGGGCCTACAGGAAAGCTGGAGAGGGACTGTTTATCAGGGGGTGCAGTGACAGGACAAGGGGTAATGGGTTTAAGCTGAAGGAGGGTCGATTTAGATTAGGTGTTAGGAAGAAATTCTTTACTGTGAGGGTGGTGAGGCACTGGAACAGGTTGCCCAGAGAGGTTGTGGATGCCCCCTCCCTGGAAGTGTTTAAGGCCAGGTTGGATGGGGCTTTGGGCAACGTGGTCTAGTGGAGGGTGTCCCTGCCCGCAGCAGGGGGGCTGGCACTAGATGATCTTTAAGGTCCCTTCCAACCCAAACCATTCTATGATTCCATGAAAAAGTTATGAGGAGCCAAAAATTGTCCTTACCTGGTCTGGGATTAAAAAAAACCACAACCAAACCAACCCCCCAAAAAAAACTTGTGTCTGAAACATGCATTCTTTGGAAATAAGGGAGTTGCAGATAATAAACCTATGTGTAGATAAAAAAGTTTCATAAACATAAATGTTTTTCCTTCTCTATTATATTTGGTGGTTGTTCTTCAGCAATGAAAATATAAATACTTTAAAAAGTGGAGAGCAACAGGTATCTTGGTTATTTAGGATTAGATGAATCTTTCTTTCATTATTGAATTAAGGTTCTTCCCACATCTTCATATTTATTTTGCTGTTACTGTTGTCAGATGCTCTTAAAAATGAGTCAAGTTACCCCAAATCATGAGATTTAAAACAAACAAAACCCCCAACCTTTCTTCTACTTTGTTAGCAAGGTAACTCATTTTCAAGAGTTTTGTAGCAGTTCTGAGACCAAGAATCTTGTTCAGACAAGTATATTGTACAGTCTTTTGGCTGCAGCAGCTGGATTTATCAGATAGGCAAGCTATCTGAAGCAGAGACTGGCATTGCTGTATTGGTGATCCTGGTCTTTGTAAACACAAGGAGAAATCAGTGACTGAGAACTGTGGACCCTTTAATGTTATGCATTGTTACTTGCAACTTCAGCCACACTAATTCTGCTCAGAACTTCTGCAGTGAACCAAAACTCAGGATTAATGATGTCCGAGGTCTGACAGTTTTGATTTTGGGTTGGGTTTTTTTGTTTGTTTTAGATCCTGATTGTAGCTTCTGGTGCCTGTAAGGGGAAAAGAAAAATCCATAGTTACAGGCAGGGCTTTTTTTTTCAGGTTTTAGGTCAAAGACACCACTCCGGTAAGATGAGAATTAATTTTATAGTTAAATAAATAAAAAAGCAATTTGCTATGCGTTCTTATGAGATTATCACAGTCTTCCCAAATGTTGGCCATGTCTAAGCAGGGGGACATTCAAGAGAGTTTAAAAGTAAGTGCTAAAGAGGATTAAGTTATAACAATTCAAGCGCAATTTACCTCTAAATGGAAGCAACACTTAAAGGTTTAATGCTCTTTAACTAATGCTCCAATTGACTTTACATCTTCAGGTTATTTTCCTTATCTTTCTTTGAGACTCCTCTTGTCTTAAAATAGGAGATATTTCTGCTTAACCGTATAGTTACAGCTGTTAGGATAGGGTTTTTTGACAGGACTGACCCAGCCCAATCTTGCTGCTACCAACTGATTAAGGTGGCAACAGGGTTGACTTGCCCAAGCCCTTTCAGAGTGCCATGTGACAGCATTACTGTACGTTGTTACTAGTCTCAGAAAGGAGTCGAGGTTCCCAGTTCTCCTGCTTCATGGTACTATAACTGTGGGGTCAAAGGGCTTTTAATGTTTGAGCATGTTTGCTTACTTATTTTAGTGTGACCATGCTTTTTTGTATTATCTGAAATCTTCTGGGTTTCCCTTTTCTCTAACGCAGTAATAGCACTTATGAGTTCGTGTACATTTGCAGCCTTTCAAAATGTTTTCTTCCAAGCTTCTTTCAGCAGTCTTCATCCATACTGAGATCTCTTCCAGGTAATATAGGGGTGGGGAAACCAATGTCGTTCTGAGCTGATGTTCTTTCTCTCACATGGAAGGGTTTAACAGGAGGCTGTGCTCCTCTCTTCTTCATTGACAAAACCCCACTGTTCTTCAGTGTTTTCACCCCTGCTTATAACCTCTCCTTTTTAAAAAAAAACTTTTTTGCCCCAGCTTCTAAAAGTCCTGAGATGTCTCCCCTCAAATAACAAGTTAATAGTAAATACTTTGTGATAAATATGGGTATGTCACAAGTTAAATAGGGAGCATGGAGTAAGCATAGTGTGGCACCTGGATGCTCTGAATGACTGAAGATTAAGAGCAATTTTTTTTTCTTTCTATTAATTTTCCTTGGTGAAAGTAAAATAAGCATATAGCTTTATTACTTATGGAAGTATAAGACTTTGAAATTATTGTCAGTATTAAAAAGAATACATTTTCCTGAATGTGGGAAAACAAAAATGTTCCAAAGAAGTTAGAGAAGGCTGTCATGTAATATATAATATTTCTCAGTAAAACCTGTGGAGTATTGAATGGTTAAACATAGCATGTGCTGCATCGGGGAGGTCATTGCTGGCCACTGGTTAGCTAAGTCCAAATAGAACTGTCTTCATCTACTTCATTTGAGTTAATTGTTCAAGGACCAAAATTTTTAATAATTTTCATGAGTAATCTGAATTATAGCAAGAGGCAAATAAGTCTAAAGGTTTGCCAAGTATGATTTATTTTCACATTTGTGGCGCTTAATGGTTTTTGTAAATTTCAATTTGTGTTAGATAATTTATATCAGCTTCAATTTACATCAATTTTGCTAGTGCATGGGTGTCTCTTTATGGTTAAGGGAATTAATAATATGAAATTACCAGACACTCATATTAATCAAATGTCTTATTACAAGGAGAATGACTTTTATTATCATACATACAAGACCAAAAGAAACACTAATTGCCTTGGTTTGGTGCAATTATTCAGTAGTTATCTAGACAATGACAGTGTAGGCAGGCCTTTTCCTGTGTTATACCTTCTTTATCATTCAGGTGATAACGTTCATAGAAGCTGCCCTTCTTGTCTAAACTGGGGTTACTCCAGTTAGTTTTATACTACAAATATTTTAGTAATTTTAGTAACATCTATCTCTAGAAGTGTGTATCTGCACGCACACAAATTATGCACATAACACAGTTAACTATGAGTTTCTATAACTTACTAAGCCAAAATTTTCTCTAACACCCTGCGCAATCCAAATGGAACTTTTTAAGATAGACTGTAAATCAAAACAGAATCTAATGTATTTTATTTTTCACCTTTATTTTTGTGTTTCTATGACCGTAGCATTTATCTATCATATAGTTCTCCTTTTTTATCAGTAATGGTGTACTACAGAAAAATAACAAATTATATTTCACATTAGATAGCCTATTGTAAGTTTACTCCTCTAGATTAATGTCATCTATCCCCCCCCCCAGTGATTACTGTTTGCTTGATTTAGTTGTTTTCAGATAACAAGGCCTGGATTTTGTTGCTACGGATGCTACTTGTATAGGTTCCCCATCTCTTCTAAAAACAGAAAAAAACAATTTTCTATAAAGGATTCTGGTAATGCAGTATAGCAATCATTTTCTGTGTTAAAATCAACTATAAATGGAACCATTTACGGTGGTTTGCTGCATTAGCTGAATGAGTCATAATGGAAATACTTTGAGTGTCGGTAGTTCCGACATACACGTATAGCCATATAATGTGTGCTGAGTGTGAGTACAGCGAGCTGTCAAGAACTCACACTTATTTCCTTTCCAATTGCTGGAAGGTTTTCCTTGAAAAAATAATCTACATGATGGTGGGGGGGAAGTTTACTTTGTTACCAAAAGACCCAAACCAAAATGCAACATGCTTGTTCTGTTCTAAATTAACCCTTTTTTATAAAAATGGGAAAGTATTGTTTTGTTTGCTCTCTCTTATTCTTCAAAGAGAAGAAAAAAGAAAAGAGATAGTGAAAGGCAACAAATGCATTCCTCAACTTACATAATTTATTTCTTTAAACAAAAATTGAACATTCTTTTTCCAAAAATACATCTAGCAATTTCGATGAACCCAGCCAATAAGTATGATTTTTAAGTGGTTGTCTGAAGCACAGCCATGTTCTGTGCTACACTTTCATATCTTCAAAAAGGCATTTTAATAACATTTCAGATATTTCAATCTAATTTCTTGTAACATATTTCCTTAAAAATAATTTCTAACATACTCATAAACCTGTGTATTAAGTAACTCTAATACCCAGCAGTAGTTTGAAAGCTTTTAATATTTGCGTGTGTATTTGTTCTCTTTTCTCCTGCCTTGTACATGGAAGAATCAGCTCATCTGGAAATCCTGAATCAGCAGCGTCACTCTATTTTCTAACTTGAACCACCAATCTCAGGTCAAGACAGAAAAGAAAATGTTTGTACTTGTTCCTTTGTTTTAAAAATATTTAGTTTCAGTATATTTTCAGTCCAAAAGTCATAGTTTCTAAAAGCTTGAATTAAAGGTTTTGATAATGTTATAAATCAGAATTTTGGGACATTTCTCCCTCTACTTATCTCCATTCAATATTTTATTTAAAATTGTTCTTTCATTTTGGAGCTCAATATCTAATGTACGTGGTTCATTCTGTCCCCCATTCTATGCCTAGGACTCATCGCTTTTCTTTGCTAGGTCTTATTTCAGCCAAATTGTTTGTTCCCATTTTAACTCAAAATGGTACAGCAAGACTCTGATTATTAGTCCTTAATATCTTTTGAGGTTTATATTTTTGCTTAACATCTTGGATTAGAATTAAACTAAATGGCCCTGAAAACTTGAAATAAGCTTGCTACTCATGGAAATATTAGGTTAGAAATGTTGCGCTCTTGCTGAAACAGAAGCGATGGGCACAAGCAGCTCCTGACTGATGTTTCTCTGGCTCATCACCAGACATATCCAGTGTCACAGTCTCCCTGAACAGCCCGTTCCAATATATGGTTGTCCTTTGGAGTTATGTAGAACGTGTTTACTTTTTTTTTCTGAAAATTTAATTCTCAATTTAGTTGTTATTTATCATTCAGTTTGGGAGCATCTTTCCTATTGCAACTTCTTAAATACTTAGAGCAATCTTACCGGTTGTGCTTCATCCCACTTTTCCTGCATCTCCTCTTCTGTAGAACAAATAAAATCAGTTCTTTCAACCTGCAGAGGTCATATTTTCCAAACCTCTCAGTCTTTTGGTTCTCCTCCAAATACAGTCACATTTATCCTTGTGTGCCTTGAAGCTCTGTTCCCAGTGCTGGATACAGCAAATGTTCCAGGTGAGGTCAACCAGCCTGTCTTATCCTGTCATCCCTATTCAAAAGATGGAATAAAATTTGTGCTGCATGCTGACAACATCCCAGTCTTATTGCATGTTTTACCTAGTCAACTGCAACTCCTAGATTTTTTTTCTGTAATTTTGTTGATCTAAAATAATATCGTTTAATTTTATCTCAGCGGTTTTCTTCTAATTCCTCAAGAATAATGACCTGCAGAACCCAATTTAAAATACCTTGGTTTCACCAAGGCACTGATGATTCTTTGTGCTCTATGTGCCTTACAAATACATTAACTTGCACCAGTAATTTTCAAACATTGTAATTCTGAGATACCTTAAAACACAAGCAAACAAACAGGAAAAAAATGTGTCCTGGTGAGACATGTCCATGTGTGCCTTTCAGCCTTGCAGCTTAGGGCAAGCACTCCTTTCCTTTCAGAAGCTTTCTGGATCTAACCCATGCTCCTGGAGAGGCCACCAGTTATGTACTGCGAACCTAGATAATTGTGAAAGACGATTAAAGAGAGTGCCACACAATGCCTGTGTCAGAAGCTTTGCTGAAGTTATTTCTGCCCCCTAAACTATTAAAACTTCTGTTCAAAAGGAGGAGATCAACATCTTGTGATTCTTTCTATGGTTTTTAATTCTTTCCATCTTAAGTCAATAGAAAACATGTTTCAGTTTCTGTATAGGTTCAGAAGCTAAGCTTCATTCTATTTATTATTTTTTATATTTTTATTATGATATATATTTAATATAATTATATAGTGTGTGTGTTTAATTTTTTTAATCTTTTCTTCCTTCTTTGTCTTTCCCTAGTTCCTCCTTTTGTCTCACTTAAGGATAGATGTTTATGTTTCAATTCTCTGGGTACTTACCCTCTTTCATAACCCCTCAGGGTCCAAAGATCACTTTTATCAGTTTCATCACTTGCTAACTTAGATGCATCTAACTTGCCTAAATATTCTTTAACCTATTTGTTAAATTTTTTTAATTGCATTTCTTGATCCTTATTGCTAATAGTAATTGTGCCTAGCATATGTTCGAAGTTAAACTACTTAGTAAAAACTAAAGGAAAAAAGGCATTTAATGTTTCAGCCTTCTGTGTCATCCATTATTTGCTCACCTTGCATGGTAAGTAATGGACCTGTACTTTCTTCTGTTTTTCTCTTACATCTAGGATATTTATAGAACCTTTTCCTACTGCCTTTGTCCCCTGATAGTTGTGACTCATTTAAAGCCGGAGTCCCTTCTGCTTGTGTGTCTATGCCCTGGTACTGTCCTTTTTCACTCATCATCAGCAATATGTCCTTGTTCCAACTCTTTGTACCATCTCCCTTTGATTTCCAGGTCATTGAAGAGCCCTATCGCAGTGACCATCTGAAACAAAAGTTTCTCTGTGACACATTTGAAGAACTTTAGGGCTGTTTTGGGGCTATGTACTCACCTTCTAGCAGTTGTCTGGGTGAGGTTTTTTGTTGCTGCAGAGGCTGGTTTTGAATGTTTCTTACAACTCTTTCTTATTTATGGAAAATTCAGACTATTTCCCTGGCAAGATACTGCCCTGGATCATTAGACAGACCCTGGATCATTAGACAGACCTCACCTGGTCACCAGAGGATGGCAGTAGGTTTGTTTTTGCTCTTGTGAAGTCCTTAACTGAGATAATTACCTAACACAGGACCTGCCGCAAGGTTTTGGGCTCCCCCTGCCCCCACATGATTTGCATCATGCAAATTATAAAACATTGTACTGAAATGTCTCCTCTTAATTGCTCCCTTATTAAAGCACATTTTTTTAATAAAATAGATGTACTTTTATATAGCTAATGTAAATTAGTAAAGTTACCTAAACTAGCCTTGAAACTTCAACTAAAGGAAGTCTAGCTTCATGCAAATTATTTGTGATCCTATGTGTTCTCCTGATTTTTAAAAGATAGAAGTTGGTACTTTTTGAAAATTCAGTTCTTTTAAAATGGTTCAACATAGGAAACTGAAGTCTTCAAAGAAAATTTTGAATGCCAGACACTGGAGAATTTGGAGCATTTTTTTGTCACGCTCCTTACAAGTCAGCTTTGGACTCTGGTCTTTACTGCAAAGATGTAGTCTAAGAAATCTTGGCAATTTACTGATTTTAAATAAATGCATTGTAGTGCAAACAGACTAATATCTGCATAAAAATACATACACTGGTTTTAGTTGGTTCATCAATATAAAGGTGGGGTAAGCTGTGCAAGCCCAAAGTAATTTTATACCAGTCACTGGATGCCTTATACTTTTCTTTCTATTCATTGTTTTGACTTTTTTTTTTTTAAATGCAACTAATTTTAAAAGTGATCTTGTAAAGTTTTCAGCTAAAACGTGTCTTTGATTTTAAACAGTAAGGGACAAATTATTTCTCATGTGTGTCCATGAAATTGCTGTTGATATTGCTGGGAGACCTATGAGGACTGTTTTCTGCCAACAGAGCTGTGTAAGGCATGGAGGGCAATATGGCCCTGAATCCTTTGGGCATCCCAGTTCAAGGCTGGCTTGGACCAAATCCAGAGAAATCCAAGGATAAGACATTTTTACTTTCCTATAGTGAATGTAATTTGGTAAAGACTTAAGACTTGCACTAGCTTTGTCACAAAGAGATCAACTGACCTGAGGCAATTTTCTCTGTATATGCTCTTAGCCTGTAGGGAAAACAACAACATCTAGGAGCAGGCTAGGAGAGATTATACAATCTTGTATTACTATGAATATATACGCACGTAAACAATTGAAGTTGAGGTGAGGCATGGCAACTAAGTTTTATGAGGGAGCTGATACTGATGGAATCAAAGCATAAAGCAGTCCCTTAACCCCTCAGCTGTCTCCAGAGTCCTTCAATTTTCTGTATTTGAAGGGGATAAATTGCAAATATTTTCCAACTTTTGAATTTCCTTGCACCTATATAAATCAACAATCCAGAGCTGCTTTTTTTCCTCACAGAGAATATTTCCCCCAGATTTTGTAAACGATTTTTAAATCAACAAACAAGCCTTCAAAGCTTTTATTTTCTGTTCCTGCCTTACTAAAACAGCTGTTGATTGAATTTAGAAAAGAATCGTTATTAGAGGAACCCATATCAATAAAACCCCTTATGGGAAGGGGGAGGGAGAAAGCTTAAATTGGTTAGTGGGCAAGAACTGTGCCCTATCAGGCGGTGATACATTAGTCAGTAATGCCTGACGATAGGCTCACAGTGCACACAGCTAAACTGTCAACCCTTCTTGAAGAGTGGCCACATTTGCCATGCTTGATCTGACAAAATATATTTGGTGTTTAATTTGAAGTTCTGCTCTAGTAATAGAAAAGGGCTCTTAATATTGCATTAGTGAGAAAGCACTGAGCATCCAGTTCAATAAAATAGATTTTTTCCTACTTTACAAATAAGATGAGAAAGTAGATAATGTGCCATTTACAACTTTTGTTATGTGAATAGAAAATCTACCCTAGCAAATGCTTGCTCTACATTTCCTTTGTTAAATGAATGGAAGAGACTGAGAACTTTTCATTATTTTAAACATTCTTTCACAAATGTTCACAGTGAAAATTCTTCCGAGTTATTCTGAAGTTCTCAAGTTCTTTTTCCCTAACAGGCGCTGCTAGTAGTGAGAGATCATGGGATCAGCACATAGTCGCAGCAGGTCATTCTTCTTCTGATGCAATAGGAGGGAATGGTTTTGTAGTGTGCGATAATGAGGAAGGATGGACTTCAGAGTTGAGTATCTATTTGCTATGAGAGGAATAGCTGTTGAAAACTAAGCTGCTCTCTAACTGTGCGTGATACGTCTTTGCAGTTATATTTTGACTACTGTTGTATCATTGCAGGTTCCACGCCCACTACATTTCTGAGCCAAAACTATTAAAGCTGATAAGACTATTTTCTACTCACATCAACATGAATTGGTGCAGTTCCTTATGCAAAGAGGTGGCCTATTAAATCAAAAGCGAAGCACCCAGAATCTTATCTTGGTGTCATATTCAGTTATATAGGTAGAGGTAGTCTTATAAATGAGTTTCTATCACATGACCACACCATGCAAGAATCCGGACCCCGACCAAAGAGTTGGCAGAATTATTTAAAAATGTATTCGGACAACTGGATGACAGATCATAACATCTCTTTAAATTGTGTCTGAGTCATGTGCAGCTGTTAATTTTAAGGGTTTAAGATATGGTAGTATTGTGGTGGGTATCATCTCACAGGATGATTTGTTTATAAGCAAAAGGGGTGCCTCCCCTTTGCAAAATATTCACATTTATGTGCTTCATGGAGATTCATTTTGATCAGAGACTTTCTTTCCTGGTGCAAAGTGGAGGGTTGCTCCCTACCCTGTCATGGTCCATAATCACAGTGAAATAATGTCATGTTCTGTGAGGCTCTCTTGGAGAGGAAAAATAAAAGACTTCTCATCTTCACAGAAACACAAAGTATTCAAGTTTTTACAACCCTTATAAGCTCCTTTGTTTCAAGAACTGCAAAAAACATTTTTGTCTGTTGATTCAGAAAGCCTTTGTCCAGGTGGTGTCTTGTGTGTCTATACAGGTTTTATGTGATAACAAAAGTTGCAGCAGTGAGAATAAAATGTATGAATGAACTGTTCATATGTGCAGATACTTTATACAGGCTTCAAATTCTTATTTTTAAACTCCTTTGTCTACCAGTCCTATATTTAAGCAGGGTATACTTTTGAGAGCATGGGTGGGGTTGTGATTTCTAATCCCATGTTTGACCCTGTCCTGCCTTTGTTTGCATGGTCCATTTGTCATTTCTTTCCTTCTGTGCATGCGCACACCGTCACATGCATATATATCTTGTTTTGCTTCTTATCTCTTGCCTGAAATTAATTTTAACATTACTTATAAGAAGCTTGGAATTGATATTTTGCTTAAAATTTTCAACTTTCCTTTCCAAATAAAAAGCTTTTCCAGATAAAGCTTTGTGATGCGGAAACTGTAGGAGCTGCTTCACTTAGGGGACTCCTATAGGTAGGAATAACTTAGCACCTGGTGTTCAAAACATCAAGGTGGAAGTCAGAAGTAGGTGGAGATGGGAAGCAAGCTAAGCACAAAACTGGAAGATGCAGGTAGGTGCGAATTGTATCAGGGATGTCACACAGTTCAACAGGAACAGTCCCACGTATTGATTAGGAGATATGCTGTGCTACTCAGAGGAGGATGGCCAGGTCTGTGTGTCTTAAATGATGTTCGTCCTATTGCTTTCTTACTATAGTCACAGGGGACAACAACACTATGAAAGCAGCTGCTGACGTAAGGACAGAGACCTTTGGGTGTTGGCATTTATCCCTTTTCCTGCATGTGCTCTGTGAAGTATCTGTCTTGCTGAAGTCATCCTGTAACCTGAACTGAAGGGAGCGTTCTGCCAGTGCTGTCTGAGCTTTGCAATTAGAGGCAGCACGTAACTCCGGCAGCATGTCCAACTCGACGATTAGACTTGATGATCTTAGAGGTCTTTTCCGACCTTAATGACTCTATGATTCTATAACTCCAAAATGTTCTCTGTTGGTTTCTAGACCCAGACAGCGCTGGCTAGCTAAGGTGATGCTTTTATGTCAGGAAATTGTGGCTGCTTCTTTGCAGTCCCAAGCTCCAAGTAGGGTCAGTGTCACAGCTAGGTCTCGCTGGGCTTCTGTCTTCAATTTGTTTTAGTGGGCACCCATTTAAATGGCTGGACCTGCCCATTTATTGCTGGGCAGAATCCTCTGGTTGTTCTGGCCTTAGCCCAGGTCCCCATGGTGACCACGATTTGGGTACCAGTAGTAGAAGGTTTAAATTGATCCTTATGATTTCAGTAAACGTTGCTCTTTCCTTGGACAACTTTAACCGTTTACCAGGAAGACCATGTTACTGTAATTCAGCAAAGGCAACAAACCTGAGGTGAGGTGTGTTTAAAAAAAAAAAAGCTTGTTTGCACCTTTTAGGCTAATTATTTGATTTTTAGGGGTGTTTTTTCTTCCTGGGTTTCCCAGTTCTTGATAGCCATGGGGAATTCAATGAACTCTGTGGAACTCCTTACCATGTTTTTCTCTCATTCCTTAGAAATTGTGCTTTTTATCCACCACGTGTTACACATTTTCTCTCTTGAATTCCGTTGTCTGTGTTTACAAGCCAGCCGCTGCAGTTTAGAATAGCCTGAGGTGTAATTTCCTAGCAAAAAACCACCTGTGTTGTCCTTTAAAGGTTGGTAAATGGTGCTATACAAAGCTATTGCCTATTTTCCTGCCTGAATTAACATCTTGGAATCATAAAGCAAGTGCATAAATATCACACAGATGGGACACATAATACTCATAAAATTATTACTGTCATACTGAGATTCCTCTCAGACTCATCGGGGCAGGCAGCATCCTCTGAATGCTCTCTTGCTCTCTATTTGTGGTGAAGTTGATGTATAGCAGGGTCACAAAGTTGTCCTTTCCAAAGCAAGTTGCTAGGTACATCAATATGACTATACCTGGTTACAATTTTTTTTCACATTGTATATTGATTGCAAGCTTTTTCAATTTATGTATAGCGTATTTTCAACAAAACCTCTTCACTGTTTCTTCCGTGTGTTCATTCCTTTTTTATTTTCCTATTATGCTGCAGAAATAGTATTTGGAAGAGGTGACTGGGTTTTAGTTTCTTTTTTTTTCTTTGTTTCATTTCTTACTACTCGTCCACTTTTTTAATCTTTCTACTTGTTATTTTATTGAATAGCCAAAAAAAAAACCTCCAACCAAAAACCAAGAACAAAATGATACATAAATATTTAGAATAGTCTTGCTCTTAGATTGAGCAGCAAAAAGGAAATAAAAGAAGAATGGAAAGGGAGGAAAAATGAATTTAGGCTGTTTTAATCATTTTATTTCATAAATTTTTTTGGGGAAAGTGTAACTTTCAAAAAGAAATATTCTTCTCGGGAGGTTTCAGCACTAGAGCTAATAATTTTTTGAAAAACTAAATACATTTAAAGAAAAAATTTAGAAGTTTCTGCCTGTATATGTGTGTGTGAAAAAGTAACCATATAGTCTGGATTTACACTGTAAAACGTCTGGCGCAGGTATCAGTGTACTTCTGGAGATGGGAGAGAGAGGGATTGCTTTGCTTGTCCAAACTGTTCATAACTGTCACTCAGAAAAACTCCGAGGGGAACATCTTGAGCGAGGGGCTGTGCGAGATGGCAGAGCTCTCTGGCGGGGGCAGCTCGGGGGGCTGCCGGACAGACTCTGTGCTGTGAAGAACAGCCATGTGCACCGTACAAAACTCGGGGGTGGCACTACTCGGACTGGGAAAATGGGACAATTGCATTAGATGCTGGCACATAAATGTGTGTGGAGAAGCAGATGTCTTCTGTATTTGCATTCTGAGTAAGGCTCCTCCAGGACCTGGTTTCTTGATACAAAGTGTGCCTTGGTGAGCAGCAAATGCCCTGGGAGGGATGCAGGCTGTTTCTGGTGAACCCTTGAGTGTGCCGTCACACAGTGGAGAAGCCCCACATCTGTGGTTTTAAACGGAGCTCTGCCAAGATGCAACCCATCTCCTCATCCCTGCCTAAGGGAGAGTTGGGACGCGCTCAGCCCCGCTGCCCCTCCTGCCGTACCGCTGGCACTGCCTGTGCCCCAAGCGTAAGGCCGCCTCTGTGCCTTGTGGCATGGCCAACACCAATTCTCACTCCCTTTCAGCAGCAGCGTGAGTTCCAGTGGCCACAGAGTGTCCACACTCCTGGGATGCTGGAGAGCACTTGGCCCATCCTTGTGAGGAGAGGGGCAGGAATTTGGACTTCCTTTTGGAGTCCTCCATCATGCTGGTGCACTGCCCTCCCCCCCCCCCCCCCCCCCCCCCCGGCGAAGGAATCATGCAGCTGACTGTCCTGAAGTAGCACTGCAGACCCAAAAAACAGTTGAAAGGTTGTAAAGACAAGGTGCTCAGCCACAGCCTACTTTAGAGCAGACCCAGTCCTTCCATTTATTGCCGAGGGACCCTGAATTCCTTGTGGTGATGTGTCCTATGCAGGTTCATGTGAGGGAGGTGGGCCCCCTAAGGCCTCTCAGCTCAGACAGATGGCAAAAAGAAGGGATTTTCTGGCTGATTGCTTCTTAATTTCCTCTCCATTATTTCAGACCCAATTATGCAGTTGCCTGTAGATCCAAGCATGCAGAGCCACTCCAGTTCCTCAGGACATACTTTGCTTTTCTCCTTGAGGGGTGATCAGAGAGCATGCTGAGAACTGCCACCCTGAACCACCTAGGACTTTTGAAAAAATAAAAAACACCTGAGACATCACCCAACTCATGTTTCTCCCTCTTTGTTTATTCAAGGGGGGGGATGGAGCATAAATCCTAATGTGTCTTTCCTTAACCCTTTGTAGCTATTTCCAAGGATCACTAAAGGTGATCTCATTGCTTATGGGCCTGCTTAGTCTTGTGAGATGTTGTTATGGAGGGGTTAATTATAAGTTTTATGCCACCTTGCAAGAGAAATCAGTGTGTTTTGCAAATGCAGTGGAGTCTGAAAATGATCCAAGTGCTCTGATTGTAGACCCAGTATTCACGAACTCCTGGCATTGAAGGTATCTAGAATGAAGACTTGTCATTCAGATCCTGGTTTGCAGTTGTTTGATTTGTAAGCTTAACAACAGTGTAAGTGCTCCTGTAACCCCCATATTTCTCAGGTGTTTGCAGTCAAAATGGTCTTTGTGAAATTATTCCACACCTGGTTGGGATGATTTCAGGCAAGTGATCAGTATAGTTGCACATTTTGAAAATTATTCTGATTCATGACTTGTGGACTCTTGCATTTTTCTTGCACTTTTTTAGATGTGTCTCTTTAAATCTTTCTTATCCTTGTTTTGAGTGAAATTGTGCATAGCATGCTAATTGGATGGTGCGTTAAATGGTTTGGGTGAAGCCAGGGCTCTCTTGCTAGTGGTGCTGTTGTGATACTTTGTCACCTTGAAGGAGGAACTTCTCCTTGGTTCCTTTGTGTCCCTTCCCATAATTTGCCCTTGCAAAGTTGACCTGCAAATTGTCTGGGGCTTTGCTGTTGCTGTAATTAGTGCTTTTCATGGTTCTGGTGCACCAGCTCAGCCAATAATGCTTTAGTACGCGAATACTGGGGGCTTCTTTATTCCTCTTTTACGTTCTGAAAGCAACACATTTGTTGGCCATTCATTGCAGCACCCAGTACAGGATTTGATCAAGGCACTTGGTCACACAGTACCAGCCTTGTTTCTGGCAATGCTAGAACAGATGTGGTATGCTGTCTTCACTACAGAGTTAGCTGTGGTTATAAAAATTGATTATTTCCCATAACTGGAATCTTTTTTCTATAGTCAGGCACAAAATAGACTTTTTTCTCCATTTGCAGGACAGATTGCTATTGCAAATATTTTATAACTGGGTTAAAGCACATTGATGCTTTCTAACACACTTTTGGATGGGGAGTAGAGTGAGAATTAAGTCAATTGAAACATTTGTTCCAATAACCCTGAAATGCTTTTTTCCGTCTTTAAATCTTAAATCTTTAAAACAAACTGTTGTCAAACATCCTCTTCTTTCACAAAGCATTTATACCAAGAGTGTCAAAATGAAAAATTTCTATTCTGCTAAACCCAGTCTATTCTTACAGAAAGTTTGGTTTTGAAGAAACTGTTTTCCAGCACAGTAAATATCTTGTAGGGTTTTCTTGAGCTCTTAAGTACGCCTGAATTCTATAGTGGTTTTCACTCGAGTTGCCCATGCGAGCAGGTCCATGTGCACTGGTGCTGCTGAGCAGGTGAGGCGGTCTCTCTCACTCAGCCATCGCTGATCCTCTGCAGCTTTCCCGTGACTGCCACCCGAGTCCAGAGAAGGGACAGGATTTGTCATACAGTTTGTGCAGAAATGTTTCAGAGGAACAGGACCTAGAAGTCTCTTACAGTGGATGCATTACAAGTGTAAATGATCAGTTGAAGTGTTACCTTACAGCATGATTACCCTGTCACTGGAGTTAAGCTACTTCCAGTTCAGATTTTTGGGAAGGCATACCTTTTAATGGTCTGCGGAGCATCAGGGTTCATAGTGAAGTGTGATGTAATTGATGATTTTGGACCGTTGAGAAATATGGTGATGGATTTTAAGTGACAATGAATAGCAAGGTCTCTTAAAGCAAACAAAGCATTGGCAGTTTTAGCTGAAAGTTAATTCCTGGTGATTTCATCTCTTGGATGTGATGCCTTGCTGATTTTTAATTTGTAGAGGCTCCAAGTAAAAGCAAATGAGAGGCTGTAGCTTAAGTGGTGGATTATATTTGGTTATAGAGCTGGAGACAGCCTATCACAGACCATATCAAATTTTTTATCTGGACTGTTCATTTTCCTTTTGAGCAGTAAGAACATTTGAACGCATCCAGTCAAAATGAGATTGTATGAAAGGGTGATTATGGCTTTAGCAGTGAGACTTGCACCAGAGGTAGTCTAAAATATCTTTGTTTTCTCATGGCTTGCAAAACTGAAAGTCTTCTAAGAAGCAGACTGAAGACAAATGAACTGCCAGAAATGTAAATATCAGGATAGAGAGGCAGAACCACAACTGATATAAATCTCTCTAAGCTTTATTGATTTTTTTTTTTTTCCCAGCCAAGGATGGGGACCAATATATTTAACATCCATTAGTGGTAGATTTAAACAAAACTAAATAAATGTTCAGAAACATGATTACAGTTTCTAAAATTTCAGATCCCTCAGCACTTTCTTATTTTTATGCATTTGATGCACCTCTGTTTTATTAATGCCCTTCCTGTGGTATTTTAATACACTTTAGGGTACTGTTGAAGAAGACGACAGCTGCTTTTTCAAAGTATTAAAAAAAAAATCTGAACAGATGCCAGACTTCACAATGCTACATATAACTGCAAATGGCATCCCTGTTGTATAACTCAGCAGTTCAGATTTCTCAGAAGTATTATGATATTTGTTAACACTCAAATGATTTCTGTTCTTTATTAAACTAAATAAATTTCATGTGTCTGCACAGCAATGGCTGACAGCAAAGGTTAGATAGCCCTTTTGCTTTAGATCAGCTTAAAGGTTGAACGACACTTTTTGTGCTATTAGTCGGAATATGTACATCTGGCACTGCCACGATCAACAAACTGGAGTGAACGTTAACGCTATAATTTTCAGTTCTAGCTGAACTGCAGTTTTGAACCTGATCCATAGATTTAGGTACCAAATCCATACTAGGCACACAAATAAAAGTGACCCGACATTCAGAATAGGAAGAGCTGACTGAAAATTACATATTTTTTTACTTATATTGTACAATTTATGAATTTTGATTTGCATTGTGAAGTAACTTAATCAGTGCCTTTGCATATGTGGAGTTAGCCGTATACAGCTAGGCATAACTAGGAGAGTGAGTTATGGTTCTTCCAAGTCAGTCTCATTAGACTCTGTTTTTTGACAGAGGAGAATATCAGGAAAAATAGCCTGGATGCAGCCTATGAAAAAGCTGGGTTTTCTAGTGTCTAGCATAAGGCTTTGCAGACTGGAAAAACTCTGCAAAAGGAAAAAAGAAATGGCTAGCTACTAGTTTGCTAGGTTAAGGAATGGCAAAAGTGAAAAGGGAACAGAATGAATGGTAATAATGGACACAAAGAATAAGCAAAGGGAATTCTTTTATAGCTGGAGGGGTAATTTAGCTGCAGGGCCATCTGAGGATGAAGGAACTGTGTGCAGAAAAAAACTTTGAATCGGAGAAGAAACTGTGTGCAGAACAAAGACACCTGGACTACTAAGATAAGTTTACTCTAAGTGTAAAAGCCAGTCAGGACTGACAGAGAAATTGAGGCAGGGCACCGAAAGCAGATTTTATTTCATTCCCACTATATCCATATATTTTCTGTACTGTGTGTAGTAGTGACTAGATTTTTGGAACCTTTGCAGTAGTTGCATTAGTTTGTGTCAAATATTACGTGCTTCCAAATAGAAGCACTGTAAACCCAGACTACCAGCAGATCTGCCTGTTTGAGGAAAATATGTGCTTAAATAACAGGGTGGATCTGTTCAGCAGAGGTCCTGAAGCTTCTGACAGATGGGATTTCAGGTACAGTTTCCAAACCCTTCAAAAGATAGACTTATGCTCATGAAGTGAGCCAGAGAAATGGAGATAGTGCTATAGGAGACTTAGGGACACACAAACCCAGGGGATAAGCTTCAAATACAGAATGTGCATTCAGCTGTGTAGCCCATCAGAAAGTTTTATGGAAGTGTTCAGGTATGAATACCAGGGCAAGAATGGTCAAATTCTGTGTACGTTTGGCTTTTAAAATTGTTTTTACACTTAATAATAACCTATCTGTAACTCTCCAAGTCACGAGTTATTCAGATGTTATCAAATGAATGTCAGTAAAATCTCCCCACAGTTCAGTCTGTTTGTGTAAAATATGTAGAAATTCTTACGGTGACACTTGGCAGATGCTGTGCATCATGGAAGACCGTAAAGCTGAGCCATGTGATTCACGCAAGCAAAGGTCCATTAGTTGCCCTGGTTTCTTCAGAGACTCACTGTAGATTTCATAGTATAATTTAGTGGCAGATTCATCTTGACCATTACACAAGTACTTTTCTTATATATATCTTTTACATAATTAATATGGAGTGTAATCATTTAAAGTTAATGCGTGAAGCTTAAAATATTAAAATCAACTAATTACTGTATACATTTTACTTCTGGCTACTATGTTTTGCTTCAAGTATGTGTTCAGATTTAGGAAATGATATACAACTTTATTTAAAAGCAATGAGTACATATTCACGTGTGATAGGCAAATAACTGAAATTATAACCATAAATATTGTCATTTATTGTGGGCTCTTTATGGCCTTTCCCATTCTCCTGATTCCTCCCTTTCCTCTGGAAGGGAAGTCTCTGTAAGTACTTGTCTACTTGGAGAAGTTTGACCATCATGGCACAGTAAGTCCCCAGAATAAATTCCTACTTGAATTCTAGTGTACTAGTAACGTTATTTTGCAGTTGCTGATTCACAAGACAGTTGTTATCTTGAAACGACGTTGCTTTACTTATGAAAATTTGCCCACGTGGGTGAAAAATTCTGATGCACTTCCAAAATAACTTCAACTGTATCTCCTCTGGAGATAACGTGTATGGAGTACTTTGTAGTAGTTACTGTGGAAGGCAGCAGTGACCAGGATGGGTGGTTTCAAGGCAGTATCTCTTGGAAAGAGAGCACCAAGTTATCATTCTGCTTGGTTTTGGTTTGTACCATTGTGCAATGAGGGACAGAGCATTGGCAGCAATACTGTGTTACTGCTATAATTGTTGTATAATTGTTGTAGACTGGAAGTCTTGCTCCAGGAAAAAAAAAAAAAAAAAGAAAAATATCTACTTTCTAAGGTTTTTGTATTGTCTGTTTAACTGTCTACCTACTTACAATACCTATCTCCCTTGTTAATCTAAAATTTCCAGTACCTTGATCTGCAGCAACTATATTGTTATACCCTAAATATCCTGTTTTTTCAGTACATGTTGATTTCTCACTTATCGAGGCAGAATCACAGCAGTTAACGTCTAAATGGCAAACAGTAGTGGGCAAGTGCTCCAAAATACCATCGGGGAATATTCCACTTAATTCTGAATAGCTCTTCACTTTGAACTTGTTTAATAATTGTTTTGTTTCCTTTTACATACTTAAATAGCTTTTTGTTTGTACAGTTATTTGATGGCTTGTCTTCAAACACCTGTAGAAGGTTGTTTGTTCATTTGCACAGCCATTCTTCATTATTCACACACAAACTAGAAACATGCTTTTTATGAAATTTCCCTCATTTCCTCAAAAGATAAAACCAGGATTGCATAGACTATATAGCGTTCTCCTTAAAACATGTGTTTTCCTGATTTCTTCACATTCAGAAAAATTTCTTATAAAGGAAAGGCCTCCTCACAAGTTTAATCTAGGCAACTTCTGATGAACAACCTTGGGAAATACGGGTTATTCAGTAAGTCCCTGAGGGAAGCCTGAAAGCTTGTAGACTGATCAGTGTTTGTAGACTCCAGGGCTGTAATTTGCTGAGCTGGGCAGTTTATTTCTCTGCTGCCTTGCGTTGCATGAAGTCTTTTATGCGATAGCAAAGCCTGGGTGAAGCGTTGCTGAGGTGGTCTCCCAGTAAATTATTTCACGAGGTTCAGGGCATGGGAGAATCAGGCCCATGCTTTATGTTTGTTTCTCGCTAATTGCTTTTCTAACACACCATTGTTTTCAGTTCTCAATTTGTCTCTCCCTTTTGTACTGGCTAATTTGCCATTTTTCTTCCTGTTCTTCCAGTGCAGAAAAGAAGCAAGCTATTCACCAACGCGTGATTGTAGACACACCATTGGCTTGCTGCAGAACAAAATGTTGTGTTAAAACAAGGGATGTCTGTGGTGACTCTCATGTATCTTTATCTTTAAAGCACATCACGGACTAAGCGGTGCTGCTGCCACTGCCTGCTATGTTATTAATGCTGCTCTAATTAGGCCAATCAGTTTTAATTAGTATACTGTCATGTAACAATCTCATAAAATGCTTTGTGTAAGAAAATTGATCTGGCTCTAATGCTAATTAGTTTGCTACACTTCTTACCTTATAAATGGGAATTGATTGCTTCCCTTCAACTCCTCCTTCTTTTCATTTTCAGTAATTCTGCCATGAACTCTGTATTCTCTTTTTTCTTTCATGATTTTTGTGTGTGTGTGTGCCCCTGTGTCTCCCTCAATTAATTCTGCCCATAACTCCATCTCTAGTGTAACCTGAAAAGAACGGGGCTTTATCACTTGTCAGAGAGGGCCTTCCTCAGTTAAATTTTTTCCTCTCAGGAATTTGCCAGATCAGAGACCCATAATCCTAAGGACTGTCTCAGAACTAAAGCTGACAGGGTTAGGCCCAGGTCAGCCCACTCGTAAATCAAAGCCAGTAAGGAGCTAAGGCTCTGGCTGGAATCGGAGATTTATAAAGACAGTAGCATTAACATTACAAAAGAAGTATTTTATTGGCTTTCACATGGGATTTGTTTACTGCTAGTAAACTGCAGAAGAGTGAAAAAATAAGGTTAATAAATGGGAGAGCAAGAAACGTTTAAATCAAGTGCTTCTTGCTGCTCTTGAAAGCTCTTTAAAATTGGGATTAATTTGGTTAATTGTGAACACAGCAATAGTGCATAAAAAGCCTGAAAATTCTGGCTATGTAAATTTACAGCATTGTTCCGGTTCAGTTGTGCTGTCTGGTTTTAAATATAAAGTAAATTAGCAGGCAGAGACAAAGCTGACTGCTAAAATTTTACACTGTTTTGTTCTGCCTTTCAATAATAATGAAAAACACCTCTCTGGAATATTTATAGAAAGAAAAAAAGAAAGATGAAATGACAATTTCATCTTTTTCATTTTCCTTTATATTATTTTGACATGTTGGCTAAAACTGGTATAGAGTTAAGTGCCAAAGCACATCTAGGTATCATGAGTAATAATGGATCTAGAATTGGTGTAAGCAGTCTGACGTGCCATGTTGATTTTTCATACGGGTGTTCATGCCTGGATGTCTCCAGGCACTTCTCTTGTTATCAGATATCTCCACTCTGGCAATGGTGTTTGTGACTTAACATCTGAAAATTACACAGCAGGTGCCATGCACATGAGTGCAGGAAAAGATGTCTTTGCAGTGTCGCAAATGCATGTGTGGCAGTGTTTGATTGCTTTTGCTAAAAGTGTGATGCTCTTGCAGTTAGTATTTGGAAAGGCAAATATCTTAAGCTTGGCTGCATGATTATATTATACCTGTATGTAGATAAGTCTGTCTCCAAAGGACCTTTTTAGTGCATTAGACACGCACACGTGCACAATTCATGTCTTTTCTTGGCCAGTTCTGTAACTGTTTCTGCTGTTGTAGTACTGATGATGGGAATGGAGCAGGAGAAGACTCCGGTTATTGAGTGATCCGTCATTGTCCATTTTTGCTTATAGTGACATTTGTTGTGTTCAAATGTGACGTTTTCCTCCTACTTCTTAATGAAATAAAAATCTAAAGGCTGATATAATTTGATTAATGTGTCTGTGTCAGATAAATACTCAGAGACATTATGTATGATGTCAAATTGCATTTTTGTGCAATTTATTAATTTAGGGAATATATACTTTCTGAGTCTTCAACTAATTCTTGGTTCATTAAAAGTATTTTTGTTTCTTATTTTTTTTTAACCTGCATCTATCTGCTAAGATGTATTGCTGCTTCTTTTAGCTCTTTGAAAGTAATGTAAAATGTAAATGCATGTATAAATGTGTTTCCTTACCTGGGTTCCTGAAACACTTTAAGAAGGAATTCTTAATTTACTTTTACTGGAGATACTTCTAAAATGTGTGCTCACTGACGGCTGAAAATAAAGGAGCCATTTGAACTTGGTTAAAATCAATTTTTATAATTTGTAACAACAGACCAGGCCATGACAGTATTTCTTTAATAATTACTATCTCATCAGCATTACATTTGTTTTCAAGTTTCAGCAAAATTGCTGAAGGAGCAATCTGGAAAAACCCTTGTTAGCATGAAATGTCCAAACCAGTTGTTACTAAGTTGATTTGATTACGTCAAGATCTTGATTTCCCCTCCACCAGGACACTTCTCCATTTCCTACAGCATCTGAGGGGTGATCATCAATTCCCAGCATAGTCCTCCTCGAGATATTCAAATCCCTTTAAGAGAGATGCTGAAAATAGACTGGTTTATATCAGTCTGAGTCATCTACACAATGACACTAAGGATGAGAGATATAATGTCTCTAGTTGTAAAAGAGCAGGACCATACTGAGAATTTCCCTATTCATTGCAGTTTGTGATTAAAGTTTTCCACACCTAGTTTGTTTGGCAGGAAAAGCTTGACTTTTCTAACCAAAGGCTGACCAGATATCTCTGGGTACTGGAAAATTTACTAAAACACAGACACACATACATGAAACTTCTAAACAATTATATCCAACTTATAATTTTAACCTTGTCTATATTTTGATATAGATGAAGTCTTGGCCCCTTAAATGTATTTTTAAGCCTTTGGGAATTGGTTATATTAAGGTCATCACTGCTACTTGTAGGTCTTAGACCGTAGTATCACAGAAGTATAGCTGCTGGTGGTCTCTCATCTAGGTGCTGGTGGAGGTAACTGCGTATCCTTTCCCCACATCTTCACCTGTTTGCTGCTTCCCGTCCCGAACCCCGTCGCACAGGGTTGCTGCATGCTCTCCAGCACCTCATGTGTTTCATCCCAGAGGTGCTCCAGTGTTATGAGATATGGCCAAGAAAGATCAGGTTTTGCCAATTATTGCTAAACATAACTCTTCTATCTGTACGGGGGGAAAAAAAAAAGTAAAACTTGGGCACCACTGTGAGGTAACTGTCAGCAAATTTTGATTTTAACCACAGGATATCATTAAAAATATTTTCCCTGCTATGCCATATGAGGCTTAATTAAATATTTGTTCCCCTAAATGAAAGGATGTAGTAAGAATATATTAGTATAATTTGGATACATGAATCTCTGAAATTCTCTAGTTGTCAGGAGTAAAAAAAATTGGCCTTTGAAGGCATTTTAATCAGGGCCTGCACTGAAATCACAGATGTCACCGGAGCACACCTGGATCACATGGAAGTTGTAATAAGTGTATGCTCTCTGCTGGCATATATTTCTCTGCTGAGGTTGCACCCACACTAACCTTTGGGCAACTTCTGAATTCCGGTTTGGAGATTTTCTCTATGTCGTGGGCCCATCTTCCATCATGGGGGAAGGATGATTTTTCTCTTGGTGGCCTCGTGCTTCATGTAATCTTCCAGCCAGTTTTCCTTGTGTGACCCTGTACTGTCGCTAACAATACTGTTTCCCGAGATACGTTGGTGTACCCATGAGACCCATCTAGTGTAGGAGCAAAGCCATGGGTTTGTGTCATCTCTCATGCAAGTAAAAAGAGCAAGAGTAGGAGGAGGAAAGGGTAGCCTCCAGCCTACAGATGCATACAAATATGTATACATATGTATAAAATAAATATATATGCTCAGACACACTTTTTAAAATGAAAGGAAATCAGGAGAGGGCAGGAACCTTTTAATTTTTTTTAGATGGAAAAATACTGTGGTGCTATTCTGAATTTTAAAGTGCTCAGAGCTTGTGAGGGTTTTTTGTTAGTGGCCAAATATTCTAATTTACACAAGAGTGTGATTTTTCACAAATATTTTATGTGAAAAATGTGTCTCATAGCAAAATGAACTAACTTGTCAGAATAACGTACATTTTTGTTTTGGTTTTTTCCTCTAAAATATCTTATTCACAAAGACCCTTTTAAAATAAGGAATGAGCTCATGATGAAGTGAAATGGAGATTTTATTGATCTAAAGCATGTTTTCCCAGAACAGGGCAGAAGGAGAAAAAAAAAAACAACCCACCACCAAACCAAAAGAAAAAAAACTTGGACTAATGTTCAACAATGCTGATGTGACAAAGATATAGTGACTGACTCTTTGAATACAGATGTTTGAGGAGGATGCTAAATTCTGTTAGCTACCTTTAGCTCCAGATCGACTGCTGATAGTATTTTCTATATACGCTCTCCAATATCTATCTAATCTTTCTATCTAATGGATATAGCAAAAATTCCACTGCCAGCTGGTAAAAAATGTCATATCTCCTGATGGCAATGTCATTAAAGGGTCATATTTAGAGTTATGATATAGCTGTGAACTATGACTTTATCACAATGTGAAAGGGCTTGTGCAGAATCTTAAATGACAGAACAGCTGAGCACAAATGAATTTGCTGCCTTTGTGATGTCTGGCTGGGTCATCGCTGATGTCATAATTCTACCATCTAATGAAATATTTATAAGTTTTGAGATCAAACAGGGGACTAGAGCAGAACAATCCATCGATGGGGATTCAGATTGTTCCTTGGATACATAAATGCTGGGGAGAAAGGGGCAGAGGGTCTTCCGTGCCCTAGAGTTAATGCACTGCCCGGGGGCTGAATCCATCAGCTGCTCTTGTCAGCCAGAATCCCTCCGCTGCCTGCACTGGGACACCGAACGTGCCTGGAAAAGGGATGTGAATGTCAATTTTATAAAAGAAAGAGGAGACAAAAGAAAATTGGTTTAAAACCCGCATCTGAACAAACGGGAATAAGGTGACTACTTCATTTTGAAAAGAAGTAGGTGGTTGTTTCTCCAACTGCAGGAGGGAGCCGAGTTGCTCAAAATGGAGGAGAGCACGGTTTACAGAAGAAAGGGGCAAATGGGATTGAATTGCTCCTTTGGAAAGTGCAAGACATTTGTGGTGTTACTGCAGTGGGGAGGCCAGGGAGCAAGCACATTGCTCTGCTCTGTTGCTGATTTTATTTCATCCTTTCTACAATAAGGAAGAATTGCTGTTAGGAGCAATATCAGTAGTTGCTTTAGCTGGCACATAAAATGTCTTTACTTTTTTCAGTTTTGATTCAAGATGAGCTGGGTTAGAGGTAATACTGATAAAGGTCTTGAGAAAAAGAAACTGGAAACTTTGGGAGGCAGTTTGAGTCCGTATCTTGCTGGGAACTGACCTCCAGGCTTTGGGGCAGTTGCACCGCACAGATGGCATTTTCCATCTGAAATCACCTACTGCAGAGGCAAGGATCTGGAGACACATTCTGTAGCTTCCAGCTTCTGCCTGAAATAAGTTAATCTCTTAGTTTTCCAGAGTACGGAGAATTTATATTTAGTAAGTTTAGACAGACACTGATTTAAAGAGAGGGAGAATCTTAGGCTGTAACTCTGCAATGCAGACATTTTTTTTCATGGTTTTGGTGTAAGTTGTTTCCTTACCCTGGCTGCATATTCTGGTCTCTAGGATGCAACATGCACCCGTGTCAGTCTAGTTAAATTCTTGTGGGCTGTCCTATCAAATAAGTCAAGAAAATGATCTTTGATCCAAACAAAAAAATTCTGCCTAAAGAGTTGTTTTTCAGTCTGAGTCATTTAATTAACCTGATTTAAAACAGGTTGTAGCAGCACAACTCAAGGGGTGATACAGTGCTGAATAGGGCCAGGAATGAATAGCCAGGGAAAATTAGTCTTAATTAAAGGTAATTAAGGCTTAAAACTAGTCTTATTACTACAGCTTCTATGTAGTGAAACTTTAGTCCCAAAGGTCACATTTCTGAACAGCTGAAAAAGGTCTAGTGTAACAATAGGGGTTAGGATAGGTAATTGCATTGCTTCATAAAGGTGCAAAACTGTTGTTTGAAGAGGTAATTCAGAAATTATCATTAGTGCAAAGTGAAACTACCAAGATGTTCTAGTTTGCTTAGGTCACCCGCAATTTAATGCAAGCTGATTCAATTGACAGATATTCTTGACTGACAATTAGCAGCAAAGAGCTTTTTTTCACTCCAGCATGGGGTCCATTAAACCAAGGAGAAGATCAGGTTTGAGAGTATCTAAGGAACCTGAAGGTACACAAGTCCATGGGACCTGATGAGATGCATCTGCGGGTCTTGAGGGAACTGGCAGATGAAGTTGCCAGGCCACTCTCCATCATATTTGAGAAGTCCTGGCAGTCCGTCAAAGTTCCCACCGACTGAAAGAAGGGAAACATAACCCCCGTTTTTAAGAAAAGGGGAAAAAAGGAAGACTCAGGGAACTACAGGCCGGTCAGTCTCACCTCCGTGCCTGCAACATCATGGAGCAGATCCTCCTGGAGACTGTGCTCAGGCACATGGAAAATAAGGAGGTGATTGGTGACAGCCAACATGGCTTCACTAAGGGCAAATCATGCCTGACAAACTTGGTGGCCTTCTATGATGGGATTACAGCGTTGGTGGACAAGGGAAGAGCAACTGATGTCATCTACCTGGACTTGTGCAAGGCATTTGACACTGTCCCGCATGACATCCTTGTCTCTAAATTGGAGAGACATGGATTCGATGGATGGACCACTCAGTGGATAGGGAATTGGCTGGATGGTCGCACTCAGGGAGTTGTGGTCAATGGGTCAATGTCCAAGTGGAGAACGGTGACGAGTGGCGTTCCTCAGGGGTCGGTACTGGGACCAGCACTGTTTAACATCTTTGTCGGTGACATGGACAGTGGGATCGAGTGCACCCTCAGCAAGTTTGCTGACGACACCAAGCTGTGTGGTGTGGTCGACATGCTGGAGGGAAGGGATGCCATCCAGAGGGACCTTGACAGGCTGGAGAGGTGGGCCAGTGCGAACTACATGAAGTTCAGCAAGGCCAAGTGCAAGGTCCTGCACGTGGGTCAGCGCAATCCCAAGCACAGCTACAGGCTGGGCGAGGAATGGATTGAAAGCAGCCCTGAGGAGAAGGACTTGGGGGGTATTGATTGATGAGAAGCTCAACATGAGCCGGCAGTGTGCGCTTGCAGCCCAGAAAGCCACCCGTGTCCTGGGCTGCATCAAAAGAGGTGTGACCAGCAGGTCGAGGGAGGTGATCCTGCCCCTCTACTCTGCCCTTGTGAGACCCCACCTGGAGTACTGCGTCCAGCTCTGGGGGCCCCAGTACAGGAGAGACATGGAGCTGTTGGAGCGAGTCCAGAGGAGTGCCACGAAGCTGATCAGAGGGCTGGAGCACCTCTCCCATGAGGACAGGCTGAGAGAGTTGGGGTTGTTCAGCCTGGAGAAGAGAAGGCTCCGGGGAGATCTCATTGCGGCCTTCCAGTACCTGAAGGGGCCTACAGGAAAGCTGGAGAGGGACTGTTTGTCAGGGAGTGCAGTGACAGGACAAGGGGTAATGGGTTTAAGCTGAAGGAGGGTCGATTTAGATTAGATGTTAGAAAGAAATTCTTTACTGTGAGGGTGGTGAGGCACTGGAACAAGTTACCCAGAGAGGTTGTGGATGCCCCATCCCTGGAAGTGTTCAAGGCCAGGTTGGATGGGGCTTTGGGCAACGTGGTCTAGTGGAGGGTGTCCCTGCCCATGGCAGGGGGGCTGGCACTAGATGATCTTTAAGGTCCCTTCCAACCCAAACCATTCTATGATTTTATAAGGTTGTATGATAGTGGCAGTGGAGCATGGAAAACAGATCACTGGCAGTTTCTGTAACTTTGACTGTAAGCTGACTAAAGAAGACTTCACTCTCGTGTCATGTATGTTCAGCATCCTCCATGAACACTCAACTCACTCGATGTAAGGAAAGTTGTACCAGTTTCGCTGGTACAACTCAGCATACCTTGGACCAACAGTATCCTCTTGCGTGTTCTAAATTCTCTCCAGGTCCCTAATGAAACAAAAAAAGTCAACAGGCAATTTTTCTCCATGCTTGCATGATTTACTCTCATTGAGTATGCTCTTTTCGTATTCATGTCCCTTTTTTACTGTTTCCATTCTGGGTTTATTCAGTTCAATCTTTTATGTAATCAGGTTCGTTAATCCTTGGAGGTTTTTCTTTTTATACCAAGGTGGTCTCACTCATGTTGCAGTCCACTTTCACTGAATTTGGCATCTGTTGAATGTCAAAAGAAAACATTACTATGATCTTAATATATTTATTTAGTATTTCAGCTAAAAATTCAGATGTCATTTTTGCCATTATAGGTTAGGGCATGGATGCATAACCAATAGTTAACTGGATTCCTGTATGTTTGTTGGTGTTTCTTCCCTGTTGTGAAATACAAATGTTCCACAGCTCTTCCCCAATAAACATCATGCAGATACATTTAAATGTTTATATGCAGGCCTTCTTACTGCCATTTGTCCTGAAAAATGATAAATACCAAGAGTATTGGCAATAAAATGCCAAAGTTATAAAGGCCATTATTCTTATGAAAACACATGTTTGGAAAAGTAGAAAAAATTGTGTCCTTGTGGTTATAATTGGCAAAAGAGACTGTATTTATTATTACTTTAAAATAACATCTTTGTCTTAATATTTGCTAGACAATCTAGGTTTTTGCTGCTTAGTAAGATAGAACATTGAAAGCAATTCTGTTATCAAAGAGTGAACTTATTTCTTTCTAGTCTACATTTTCAGTTGGTCAATGCCAGAATGTGAGGTATGTGTACAAAACCATACCTACATACCATGATACACATACTTACATAGAAAGCAGAAAAGAGAGACCGCCTAGTCTAAAATGTACGTGATTCAGGGGCTCGCATTCCCTTCAGCTGTGTTAGTATGTGGATTATTTCTTTACTACTTTGAATTATAGTAAGCCCTTTGCTGAAATGCAAGTATATGCACTTTAATATATTTTTTTATATATTCCTATCTTAGGCAATCTTGTAAAAATGAGTCTCAAAAACATACTATGCCTGGGAAGGTGTCCCATTGCAGATGGTCAGTATTTAAGGCCAGAGAGAATGGGGCCTAAGCCAGGGAGATCGCTCCAGCTTTTACAATGAACTTGATATGCATGAACATCTAAGCATAGCTTGTGCTCCTCCCCAGCTTCAGTGCAGCGGCAGCAGGGAATGATCTGGCCCCTTTGGTTGCAGACCAGTTTTCAGTATGGATCTTCTCAACACATCAGATAAAACTGATAGCTTCTTGTGTCAACTCTCTCGTGCTTGAGCAATAGGTTAAATATCCTGTGGTTTGGCACTACCCAGTAACGCTTATTGCTTTCCCTCATATGAGGGAGATCCCCTATTATTAAAGTGTTTGCTTTATTTTATTTCTGTCTATGGTTTGTTTTTTTTCCTTTCCCTAGCGTTAGATTTATGAGCCATTGTAAGCTTTTCTGACTGCTTCTGAAAAGGATTCATGTCTGCTTGTGCTCACAGCATCCAACAAATCACTCATTTCACAACGTTCATTTCTTTCACTAGATGGGTATTCTTCATTTTTTGTACATCCCTCACACTTCACTGCAGTAATTTGAAGGATTTTGCATACCAGTCTCAAACAAGAGGAATATATTTTATTTGTTGTTGTTTTGAAATGTGGATTCAATCAGTTCTGGTCCTCTTTTCTTTGTCACTACAGCATGAAAAACAGCAAAAGGCACCTGCACATTAAAGTGAAGGCTAATTTTCAGGTTATATTTTTTGGAATAGTTGATTTTTGCCTTGAGGAAGAAGGATGGACTGACTTAATGATGTCTCTTCTAGCTCTGTTTTTTATGCTTCTGTGATTAGCTGAATGTTCGTAGAGAAAAATACATTTTATTTTTTTATATCAGATGCCTAGCATTCAGCAATTTTTATTTTTTTTTAAATTATTTGCATTTTAGCCAAATGGCTTGCATTTTGTTTCATGGTGAAGATATTCCTTTGAATGTCAGCTCTGGTTATGAGACATTGGTGTTTCAGCAATGCCAGATGATAGTGACAAACAGATGCATTTAAAAATATCACTTATGTAGAGAAAATCTGCACAAAAAAAAAATTTTTTTTTTTTTTGTTGGAGAAAACAGAGCAGATATCCAGCTTTTCTCTTGGGCTCCTTTCTGTCTAGATTGGGGAAGATCACAGCCTTTCCTGTGTCAATCTGTCTCCTTATGTGGGAGATGAGAGTCCCACAGAGGTGCACATCTCAGAAGACTCTTAACTATTTAATATTCCTTCTGATCTCTAAGTTAGTGGCCGGATAACCTTAGCTTGCATATTCCTTTGAAGCAGACCTATGATGATTTTTCTCTTCAATCTCTTGGGTGTGACTTGATTGCTAAGCTTGGCTGGCGTATCCTTTCTCTAGGAAAATTATATCTGCAATGATGGAAGACCCATCTAGCCAAGTTTCCCATCCCTGCCAATGGCCCATGCCAGATGCCTGGGGAGAGGATGCAAAAAATGATTTATGTCTTTCCCCTTACATCTCTCTGCCCATTTTCCCCAGTCAACAGAAATGATCATTACATCCCCATTTTCTTTCAACAACCCGCAGTAAAACTTAGATTAGGTGTTAGTTTGTTACATCTGTATTTATGATGTTATGCTGAAAACACCCCCTTAAGATACTGGATTTTTTGATATCTGGCTGCAATCCTTGTGGATGTTAGTTTGGTAGCATGTCAGAAGCTTGGCGTAAAAAAAATTTAGAGGTCATCTATCTCAGCCACTGATAGCACTAGTTTGTTTCCTGTTATATACCCTTTGGGCATGGGGATTTTGGGGAACTTTGTAAAAAGAGTTTCTTAGAATCATAGAATCATTTAGGTTGGAAAAGACCTTCAAGATCATCAAGCCCAACCCTTAACTTAACACCGCCAAGTCCACCACTAGACCAAGTCCCTACACACCACGTCTACACAGTCTTCTCAATACCTCCACGGCTGGTGACTCGACGACCTCCCCGGGCAGCCTCTTCCAGGGCCTGGCCACAACCCTTGCGACAAAGAACAAGTGGTTCCTCACAGCCCATCTAAACCTGCCCTGGCGCAACTGGAGGCCATCGCCTCTCGTCCCATCGCTTGTCACTTGGGAGAAGAGACCAACAGCCTCCTGGCTGCAACCTCCTTTCAGGGAGTTCTAGACAACCACCAGGTCTCCCCTCAGCCTCCTTTTCTCCAGGTGCTAAATAACTCCAGTTGCCTCTGCTGCTTCTCCTAAGACTTGTGCTCTAGACCCTTCACCAGCTTTGTTGCCTGTCTTTGGATGCGCTCCAGCACCTCAATGTCTTTCCTGTCGCGAGGGGCACAAAACCCAACACGGCGCTCCAGGTGCGGCCTCCCACTGCGGTGCCCAGCACAGCGGGACCATCCCTTCCCCGGTCCTGCTGGCCACGCTACTTCTGATACAAGCCAGGCGCTCTTGGCCACCTGGGCACGCTGCCGGCTCACGGCCGGCCGGCCGGCGACCAACAGCCCCGGGTGTTGTTTTCTGCCGGGCAGCTTTCCAGCCACTCTTCCCTGAGCCCGGAGCCTTGCACAGAGTTGTGGTGGCCCAAGCGCAGGACCCAGCACTTGGCCTTGTTGAACCTCAGGCACTTGGTCCCGGCCCATGGAGCCAGCCTGTCCAGATCCCTCTCTACAGCCTTCCTACCCTCAAGCCCATCAACACTCCCCCACAACTTGGTGTCATCTGCAAACTTACTGAGGGTGCGCTTGATCCCTCAAGCAGGACCTGCCTTTCATGAACCCATGCTGACTGGGCCTGATCACCTTGTTGCCCTGTATGTGCTGTGTGATGGCACTCAAGATGGATCTGCTCTATAACCTTCCCCGGCACTGAGGTCAGACCGATAGGCTTGTAGTTCCCCAGATCCTCCTTCCAGCCCTTCTTATAGTTGGGCATCACATTGGCTGACCTCCCCAGTTAGCAAGGACTGCTGATAAATGATGGAAAGTGGCTTGGTGAGCACTTCTGCCAGCTCTTTCAGTACTCTTGCGGACTTCTGACCCCGTAGACTTGTGTGTGTCTAAGTGGTGTAGCAGGTCGCTAACCATTTCCCCTTGGATTACCTATACTTTCATTTTGTTTCAAATTTACCTTCTAAATAGGCATATTGATATATTTTACAAACTACATTTTTTCAGGATGCATACAATATATTATTTTTTTCAGCTACAAATACTGCCCTAGTTTTCAGTATCACCTGCAAATATAATTAATGTGATTTTTGCACTCTTTCCATGTCCTTCAAGTGACATTATAAAGCTGCTTCTGCAGGGAGTCAGTGAATACATTCTTGCAGCTTGATTTCTTACTGTTTTTACAGTTACTTTTCACTTAGGGTTCTTAGGGCAATCTTTAGTTGTGGACTGAAGTTGGTCTGAAATAGCCTTTCAGAAAAGGTTCTGTGATGCATTAGTGAGGAGGAAGGTAATTATATTCTTTTTGCTTCTTTTCCAACTAGTTTTATCATTCCCTTCACCAGGTCCTCCCTATTGTGTTCAGATGAGCTGCCTCTCTGGTCTTAAAAACCAGCCACAGCTTAGCCCCTACATCTCTGATCTGTGCAGATCTTGGTCCACTGTAAGGCAAAATAAAAAGAGGAAGAACAGGAAAGCTGTCTAAGATGCAACAGTGCTAAGTTCTGTCATATCCGTGAGGCTAATGACCTCGTGGAGGTTCCCTCTGTTTTTATTAGGGACTGGGTGATGCGACTGGATGATTGATTAATATTAAATGAGCCAGTAAGGTACCTTTCTTTCAGTGAGACTTTGCAAGCTCTATTAATCCTACTTTTAGAGTCAGAAATTTCTAAATCTTCCAGGCCATATGTTAAGCTTACAACCTCATTTATTATCACTCACAACAGGTCTACTTAATATTCTTTTACTATATGGTATATATGTGAAACCTGCTATTGCTGGAAAGATGAGATGGTGTTATACGCCAACAATGCTTCACTTTGTTTTAATAGGAGATTTCTAACTACTGTGCAGTGACCAGTGCGTGAGGAAGTTTACACTTCCAATCGTGGATTCATAAAGTATAAAGAAAAGATTTTCCTCTGCATGCAGATTTACCAGGAGGGAATTTATTTTGTTTGGTGGCCACAGTTGTATTATATTGCCATTAAGAAGAAGCTGCTGAATTAGGCATTTCTGAGGTTTTGTTTTTATTTGATTAAGCTTAGGTCATAATTAAAGAAATCTGCCAGGTTTTTTGCAGCTATTTCACTAATGTTTGTGAGATGTGTTTCCCCAATCTGTTACTGAATCGCTTCCTTACACAAATGTAACTCCCAGGTGTGCTGCTACACTGGTGCTTTTAATTGCATTTTATTTACTATGCTCCAGAATTATCATTTTGCTTTCATCAACACTTATGGGTAATTTAATATGTGCAAACTAAATTCGTTAAGATCAAAACACTAACTGTGGTACTTGTTCCATGCCTTCATTTCTATGGCAGTTAAAACCTTTAGGTTAAACATATGTTTATGTTTAACACTCACTTTGTGAGTGTGTCTTCTGGAGGAACATGAGGTCTTTCCCTTATTGGTAGGTTTACAAACTATTTAATTTCTCTCAAGATCAGGTAGTGAGATCTCTGTACCTGTTCAGTAGAAAATGATGACAATGGTATTTACTATTAGCAGAGTGTAAAGATCATATGAGGTGATGTAGGAAGCAACTGTGGAAAAGGATCCTTTCCCTTTAATATATGGTCTGAAAACTTGCTTGTGCGCTCAGTGCAGTACGTAGAGTTTACCAGCTGTGAGTGGTGCCCTTGGAACCAGTGATGCTATTTAAGGTAGAAAGCACTAGAACAAGCAGAAAGTGATGCAAAATTGGCTAGCTGACATGCTGATAAAAGTAAGATGGGATGCAGCAAAATCAGTGCTCTTTGCCAGTGCTATAATACTGAATATTTTAAGTGATTCTGATTTGCCCTCCTGCCTAGCGTGTTGACTTGTGAATGAAGGTGAATTAAACTCCACTGCATGCAAGTGGTTCCTATTCCCCACCTGTTTGTCATGTGCTTGATGCAGTTGTCCTGGCTGAAGCAGTGGCTACTTAAAGGAGATGTTGGATTTTGCCTCTGAGACTAATCCAGGTGTTTGAAATTCAGCAGTTTGGGGTATGTACACACCAATGAATACTTGAGAGTTTGTGGGCATATTGAAAGCTATATGCTTTTGGATGTGTTGGGAAATAATTCAGTGAATGACAGGTCCAGAGCAATGGCACTGTGTACGAGCAGTCAGCTGGGAAAAAGAAAGCCTGGTTACAGGAATTATAAATGAGAATAACTGTTTGACTTGAGGAGAACAAAATGAGCTGAAAAAACAGCCCAGAAATACATGGTCAGAAATAAAGGGGGAGTCAGTTTGGACTTGCTAATAGTTCTGTCTTCAGCAAACACTCTTAAGTTCATACTCCCAAAGGAGAGAAAATAATAAAAAGTAAAATCTAAACCAGGAGAGCCACTGATCCGTTCTGGATGACAAGCCGAATGCTATAGCCATCTGGGAATGGGGGAAGGAAAAAGCAGGCACTGGGGAGGTTTGGTATCTCGGCTGCCAAGAACGAAACAGAACTAGCTCTTCTGTTGGTACAGCAGAGATTTCTATTGCACACAGAGAAAATGAACCTAACAAAGACACAGGCCTGTAGATAAGAGGGAGAGCTGCCAGGACAATGAAAGAAGGTAGCTATTTGGCTGTGATACAGATTTCCTTTTGACTGTCACTGAAAAACATACCCTGACTGACGTGGAACATAAGTCCTTTTTGTGAAGACATTAATGCGACATTTGCTAGAAAACTTGGAGGGCTGAATGCTATCCACACCTACCAGCTGTGTTGCAAAGGGAGCAATGCCATCTTTTACATAAGGCTACTCAGTGCCCAGTTTGCCATTAAGAGGGGAAATAGTTTGTCTTTGGCTGGTGCTGAACAAGGTTTCACAGGCCTTGGACAAATTGAACATTATTTGAAACCACGCATTCATCTGCTGGCTGCTGTTCCTCGTGCCTGCTTCCCTTACGTTCATTGAAGTCCTTCTTGGAAACTTCTTGCCAGTGATCATAGCTTGCACTTTCCTGTTTGTGGTTTGTTGCTCTATCAGACTGGAGCATTTGAATACCTGTTGTGAGGTTTTCCAAACACTGCAATTCAGTTATAACAGTTGTAACTCATGAAGTCTCTCACAGTGAAGTTCTTAGAAAATATTTCAAAGCAATTTCATTGAATTAGCAATATGAGTATGAAGGAGGAGGTGATATACTGGCTGTAATTGAGTACTGATTTACTGTTTATCAAGTTCCCAGAGACCTTCTGAAGTTCCCTCCAACCTGATTTATCCTTTAGTCCTGAGTTTGTAGTCATACTCCTGTATAGGACATCTTCTTCAGGTTGGTATCATTGGAAAGGAGTGGCTGTCCTTGTGGCCATTGAACAAGAGACAAATTTTATCTGAGTTCCCTTCTTCATGCATTTGACAAGGCAGCTACTGCCTTTTTTTTTTTGGGGGGGGGGGGGAAGGGGAGGCAGGAAGCAAAGTGCAAAAGCTCTACTTGTGTAAAAAATATGAGCACATTTCAGTCTCTCCACTAATCTTCATTGAGTAGTGCAGAGCATGTAGCTCTGTTAAAGGCATGACTCTGATTGCTAAGTACTGCAAAAGATCTGCTCCATCCTTATCCATTGAGGGCTTGGATTTATTGGGAAGCTGATTGCTTAGTTTCTGCAGCACAGGACACAGCTAGCGTTGCTCTGAAATGAGGACGTCCGGTCACGGATGAAACAGCAACAACTGAGTTGCTGTTTAGTCCTCTGGGACTAGGGGGGATTCATACTGATGCAGACCTGTCTCTTCAGTACAAGCCAGCATCAACTCTTAATTGCAGCCTCAGGTTGACGTGGATAGCTGGCAGCGTCTTTGAAGGCTGAGGTCAAAACAGTATCACCAAAACCAGAGCTTTGTAGTTGCCAGGGCTAACCAGAAAGCTAAAGAATGTTTGACTTGTTGGAACATCAGTAGTGCTCAGTTTTTTCAGGGCTTAATTTTGGGTTTTCCAGCCTTGTAACTGGCAAGTTTTAGTAACTATGTCGGTTGGAAGATTTTAAGTTATTTTTGTAATTGACTTAACTACATCAGTAAAAGCCCTATATGTAGCTGCAGTAAAAAGAATATAAAACATGCATTATACTGTAATAGCTCATTTCACTTGCTATAGCAACTTGTGTTGGTGTAGGAGTATTTACATCAATTTGAGTTTGCCCTCTTGGAGGGCAGGAGAAGAAGGAAGCAGGAATATTGCTTTAACTCTGATGGCTTAGTTAAAGTCAACCCTTCCTCCTTATCCCTCAAATTATCTCATCTTCCTAAAAGCAATACTGCATGTGTTGAATTAGAAACTCATTAATGTACCAACCACATTAAAAAACAAACCCAAACGGCTAAGCAATTGATTATTCTTTGGGGCATCTCCCAGCAAGTTGAGCAGCTCTCATAACTCATCCTGCTGACAGGTCTCATTGACTTTGTTCAGCAAATATAAACCGATTTCACCGAAGCACTTTGCCAAAGAACCTACCAGTCTAAACTGTTAATAATGCCTGTCTAGATTTAAATATAGGTGTAAAGCCAAAAAAGCTGTACAAATGCTACAAAAGCCTTGACGACAAAACCAGTATAAAGCCTTTGAATAACTGTTTCTGTGCTAGGCCTTTGTCCTATTAAAAACATTGAGCACACATGCTCACGGCCACACAAATACTCACAACCTTATCCAGTAGGATGATATGAACACTAACAGAGCCCCCACATGAGTGCAGAGCAGGTGAAGCTCATAACAGCCTGAATTGTCTGTACTGCCTTCTTTTATGAAGAACACAAAGGCAATTTGTTCATTTGGGCTGCTGGTGGACACCAGCAGAGGGGAAGGGTAACAACATAATCTGTTAGGGTGTTGGTTTGGCAGACGGTGGGTTGTGTTTCCATCTGGAGGCTGCCAAGTGCTGACTGAGTCCAGATTTCAGACTTCAGTCTCCGCCATTGGCATCAAACAAGGATTCCTGTGAAGGGATGTCTGCAAAGGGCCAAATTCTGTGCCAAGAGCATCTCTTATATGTCCATCATTATAGCTCCTGTGTGTTATGAGACAAATGTTGTATGACAAATATTGAAAGGAATATAGACACCTTTATAAATCATAGCTAAGTATTTAAAATAATTGCTTCTCCTACCCTCCAAAAAACCGCCTAAAACCTGGGAAACTTCCTGAAGAAATGTAGTTGCCATACTAAGGCAAGAATGTAGGAGGTCCTGCTTGCCTGGAAATAGGTTGCTTTCCTAGACCAGAGGGAAGAGCAAGGGAAGAAAGTGAGGCAATTCCATAGAGTTGTACCTCTTTTTGAGAAGGTGATCTAGATGTGGATGAAATTTTAAAATTTTTGTTGCTGTATTGCCGTGATAACTTGCTCTAGGAGTTGGGTGCTATTCTTGATGGCTGGTATTTGTCTATACTCTGTAGTGCCTTCTTATGCCTGTTAAGAGACGTGGCGTCATACAACAGTTCAGCCCGAAGAGTCTTAGCTTTAACAGAATTGCACAGAATTTGCTTGGGGGTTGTCTGTCCCTACAGTCTTGCCTTTTATAAAGTGGACCTCTTGTCCGAGAGCAGACAGTAGAACTGATTGCCTGGGTCAAAATTTTGCAAATACTGTGTTAATATGATTCTTAGCATAATACCATTTCCTATTGTTTTGTGGTTCCTTATTCCTACCACAATAAATGACTGCTGAAACATCACCATAAAGATTTAATTTCAATGAGTAGAGTCTTGTTTGCTTTTCCCATCTTAATGGCTGCATAAATTGTGAAAAATTGGAATCAAGTCATCACTCTTTTAACAAAATGTACCACACAAAAGATGAAAATGTAAAGCTGTTACTGGAAGCAAACACACACACTCTTCACAGCCCTGGACTTTGATGTTTCTTAGTGTTAACTATATTAACATATGAGGAATAACTGATTCCCACTTCACTCAAGATAAAAAAAAATGCCCGGCCTTTTAAGTAACACTGTGTCAGCTCCATCACTCACCTGAAAAAATGGGACACCTAGTTCCAGACTGTCTGAGACAAAGGGTATTAAAACCTTCTTGTGTGACTTTGTACATTCAGAACGCGGTTGGATTTTATATTGCTGGGGAGATTTGGATTTGTGGCAGCAGGGGTGGGAGTGCAGGCGGTGCCATGAGGATGCAAGCACTGGCTGGAGTTAAGTGGAGACAGTAGTGGCCATCATGCTTGCCTGGAATTTTAGTGGAAACCTGAGAGGGGACGGCTGTATTTCTGACTTCAGGAGAGCATCCCAGCCACTAGGCTACAATAAGACTGGAATAACAAGCAGGGCAGATGATGTGAATGGGCTTGCAACTTGCTGTCTGTCCTGTTGAGGCTGGGTGTTACATAGAGGGGCATTTTGATCCAAAGAGAGAAAGTGTTGAGAGTAAACAAACAACAATAAAAAAGTAAACACAGCCTAAATACCATATAAAAATCTGTTCTTCGGTCCCTTGCCCTGGAGAACGAAGGTGATACAGCCAGTGTGGAAGTACTGTAAGGATGTATTCTGGCCTCAGAACAAATGGTGGATTCTGTCACGTTAGAAAGCAGTGCTAGAGTTAACCCTTCACAGAGATGTCTTCCTCCTGTTTTCCTTCTAGACAGTCAAAGCTTGTTGATCCACTTCTGCTGGCACCCTGTTTTAGTGATCTATGGGGTGGTAGAAAAGTAGCTATATGGCTTTCAGTAACTTGTATTTCAGCGTAGAGTGGAAAGAGAGACTGATTTTTTTTTTTGCCTATATACTTTTTGCTTGCTTTGAACCCTATTTTGCATGGCCTTGAGGGAAAATATGGAATTGACCAGGCAATTTCAGAACAGTGAAACACCATCTTGAGAGAAGTCAGTACAGGAATGTGCCTGAGAACAGTCCCTTACAGCTGGGAGAGGAGAAGCCTCAATGGGTAGCAAGCAGATGGCTCAGCTCTCTCGACATCAGAGTCTCCTAAAACACCAGATTATTGAGGCAATGAGGTTCTGGCTAGCTACCTACATCTGAAACGCTCACGGGCATGGCTTGCTTTCAGCCCTTGCCTTTGTACAAGGCCAAAAAAAGCATTTTAATCCTTGAAAGAAAATTTTATAAAGGAAGTTTGTAAAAAGAACTGTAACATAGATGCATGTTTACTAATAACAGTGGAAGACTGAATTTGGCAACGTAGGAGGGGTCTTCCATCTTTACAGTCCCAAAGTATTTGCAAAATTACTTTCTCAAAAAAATCAGTGGGTGTTAAGTAGAGGCTATGCTAAATATGAATAATTAAAAATAGTGAATAATTAAAACCTGTCTGGGGACAGTTATATAGGTAATTTAAATCTCAGGTGTGCACAAAAGAAAAGGAAATATGAGCATATTACAATTTGGGATTGCATATTAGATTTGCCTTGTTCAACTGAGTCCAAATCTGAACTATAAGCACTGTCCTGTAGGCCACCAAGCACAGCAAATCTCAAAGCAATATGGACATGTGCATTGCTCTTGGACTTAATGGACTTTCTCTTCAAAGAAGACACAAAGTGCCTTTGAAATGGGAAGAGTAAGTACACTACAGCTCCTGGGAGAACTACTCTGGCTTTCTCTTTATGTAAAGGTCGTTGCAAATTGGGAAGTTTAATTCATGTCCTGCGTGTTTTATGCCACCAGTCATGGTCCCCAGCTGATAAATAAGAAAAATGAATTTGGTCCTGAAGAGAGGAGGTGTACAGGTGAACAGTATAAACTTGCCCGGGTGCTTCCCAGGGGGAGGGTTTAGCCACACTTTTGGCTGCAGTGTATTTATCTATTTTGCAGTAGATGCAGTTCTAAGCTATTCATTACTTTAGCAGAAAGAATGACAAATACTGTATTCACTGAGGGATCATAGGGATGACACAGGAAAAGAGAGCCTAGATGTAGGATTATCACTTCTGGGTTGACAAATGACCTAAAAATGTAGGCTGCTAAATTTGGAAGAAATAAAATTACGCTTAGCCAAAAGGAGGAAGTGAGCATGATTTGTTTCTACAGCTCAAGCACAATAGTACCTGGGTTTGCATTAAAAAATTTGGTAACAGATGAAATTACTATAAAAGATCCACATCTGCAAGTTTGCAAGTCATCAGCTGAAAGAAAATGAGGAAGAGAGCGCCAGTGTGTCATTGTAAAGAAAAAGGTTTTCAGAAATCTCCATTGTACATGAAGAACAGACTTGTTTTCAGAAACTCTAGTCCTACATATTGGGGGTTTTTTTGGGGTTTTTTTTTTTTTGGTAAGGAGAGCGTCCAAGAAGTTGCTACAATCTCTGTATGCCAGAGAGCAGCAAATGAAGCTTTAATTTCTTTTGTAGTATTGCTGTTTGCTTGTCAGGATAGCACATGCATTCTCTGTTTTTTTTTTTCTTTCCCCTCCCTATTGTGTGAACTCTGTAAATATTATACACAGAAACACACATGAGCAAGAGGGAGTGTAAAGAGAAGTAAGAATTTACTTGCGCAATGATGGTTAGGTATGAAAAGCTACTTTTATTGTAAAATGGATTAAGAGGAGGTTGGTTGGTTTGGTTTCTATTAATGTTACTTTTTATTTATTCTAGTGACAGCAGTTATCCTTCCCTCTAACTAGAATAAAATCCACCAGCTCAGGGCAGTGTATCACCCCTTTCTGAATTTAGAAGCTCATCAGCTCTATTATGTTTGTTAGATACAGTGTTGTTTTGGGATATATTTCTGGGATATAGCTCAGTTATATTTGCCCTGTAGGAGTAATCTCACTGAGATAGCATACACACTCTTTTCCCCTCCTTTATGTTTCAGCTATGGAGATCAAAAGGTTTACTGGAGTTCGTGTTGCTACTCCCATGCCTTTTTTCTTAGTGTCTCACAAACAGGGAAGGACCGTGGGAAGGGTCTTTGTGCCTTACAGAAAGCTGTAGTAGGCTGAGGGAGAGGCTGAGTTAATGCTGATAGGTATAGCAAGAACAATTAAAACACAAGAAAAAAGAATAATTTGTCTTCTATTCTCTGATTTCTAATTTCTTGCTATTAAGCAGATGTCCCTCCAAGTATATTTCCCTTTTCTTACAACTAAGAATCGTAGATTGACTCACACACCTCTGTCTTTCTGAAGCAGTGTCAATGTTTCTAGACTTACCTGTCTAGAATAGCAGGTCAGGATTGTAAAAGAAGTGGATTTTGAATGGAAATTTTAATGAAGCTGAATGGAAAAGTTCTGAAAAAACAAGATTCATGTTTAGGTCTTTTGTTTGTCTTCTGCCAGTTTCTTTTCTTTATTAATGTCTACTACTTAAAAGAAGTTATGGGTCAGCCTTAGAACAGAAAGGGATGCAGTCTAGATAAAAACTTTATTCCTTCAGTATTTCTCCCATTTGTCTTACAGTGCCAGCTGTTCAGGTAGAGGTTTTTTGGTTTTAATGACCATTTCCCAGGAGGAGTCCTTTCCATAGTTGTGGTTCTATAAATGGTGATAGCATCAACCTAAAATAAGTTCATTTCTTGGCAGCCAAATTGAAGATTCAGAAAGGCACCAGCCTGAGCTTTTCAGGGATACACAGTATGGAGTTAAGGACCCCAAATCCATAAGGCCTTTCTCTGCTTTGTAGAGTCAAATCAGTAGTTAGGCAGGTAGCCTTCATCGTGTGGCTCAGCTCCCCTGTACAGACAGGCAAGGAACAGCTGAGCTTTAGTCTCTTGTTGTCTGGAGTTAAAATTGACCCCTGCAGACCTGCAAGGTGTGTTTGAGAAATGTAAATAAAGCAATAACGATTTTTAGAAACATTTAGCCTAATGCTCTCTCACCAGGTGGTTTCCTTAGAAAGGCCTTCTTTCCTCGCTTCCCTTCCTTGCCTTTTGAGGAAATGAAGTCTCCAGGCTTCACACTGTGAATCCCCAGCTTCCCCCTCCCCTCTCCTGCCCAGCCCTGTGTGCTGGAGAAGGGACCGATTTCCCGGCTCACTTCTGAAGGACCCAAACCTTGCCTCGTGCATTTGTGCTCCCCCAAACCCTACCCAGGGAGGGGACAAACATACCTGTGTCAGGCTGGCATGTCAGACCTGAAACAGTTCTTCCCTTGATCCGTGGGGGTCTTCCACAAACCTCCTCCCATCCCTTGACAGCAGCTCCCCGGCCGCTGCTTTGCCTGCGCTGGGAGAAGGGGAGGGACAGGGTGCTTCGCAGCCCTCTACCTTCTCCCCACACCCAGCAGACATAATGGTTCAGATACGGTCTCAAATTTGAGATGCTGTTTAGAGGAGTTTGGTACCGCAGAGGTTCAGTTGGAGACAGCTTGCTTTGATTTGGTTAAGTTTTAGGTGCCTTTTTGAGACTTCCTTCCAGATAGACCTTTCATTGTAATATCGACCTGCGAGAATAGATTTGTGAGTCCATCCCCTCATCACCAATTAAAATGGAAGTAATTTAGCACAAAAAGGCCTTGCAGGATCAAGCCCATCAGCTTTCATGCACCTTATGCTCAAGTGGAGGTACTACCTATTTAAGCATAAAAAGTCTATAGAACATCCATTTCTGTCCCTCACCGTGATGTACTGCAGCTCCCAGGACTGCATTCAGTATGCAGCACAAATCAAATTTCTAGACAACCAGGTCTGTGTTCGTACTTTGCTTGGTTATAAGGCAGTAATTCATTTTCCATTAATTTTCACACAGATTATACTTTCTTGAATATTAACAAGAAGGGGGTTAGAATCAAAACCTAATCCAGAACTTACAGCAAATAGAAATAACAGCTTTTTGTCTTTCTTAGTGTCATTGATCTTTTGAGTCAATGCCATTCATAAAAATAAATATCTGGCAGAATTAATTTCACATAACTCTAGGCATCTACAGTAGATGTAGCTCTACACATGGTTTTCTCACCTCTTTCCACTTTGTTAGTGACAAGAATTGCGCATTAGGGAATGACTCATCTGAACTTCTTCGGGCAACCAATTAGTCTGTAATTTAGGGTGACAGCAATGGGCACACAAATGCCTATTTCTTCCCAGTGACAATTGTGGCAGCCCAAGTGGACATCCTCAGGCAGAAGCAGTCATTCAGAAGAACGCTCTTCCAGACATGGCTTCTCCTGTGCAACGTGATGCGCACAGCCCCACTGGCATCACGGCAGCTCTGAAAGTCACTGCCTGCACAGGAGAGGGACCTAAATATGTATGCCTGCTGGTGGATCATTTACTTTACTGATACCGACTGTTTTGCTTGTCTATTTGATATTTTCATCTCAGCAACTTTTGTCGCAAATAGTGATTTAGGATCCTGCAATTTGTCACAAATTGATTTTACACAATTTTGAAGTAGCAGCAATTTAAGATTTATTAACGCTGTTATAGTAAATCACAGAATTAGAATATATGATATTTAATGACAATTATCAGCCAATTAAAAAAGAATTAACACAATTTGTTATATTTAAAATTTTGTGACTTAAAAGATTTGAAAATGGCAAGGTTCACATAAAACTTACAACAGAGTTTTCTAAATGAAATCACATACACATAAGCACACACACCCCAATACAGACACAAATACAGATATAGAGGTTAACCTATGGTGATTTTTCTCTCTCCACAAATTGTAGTGAATTACTCAGTTTTTCCTTCGTTGGCATTTGTCAGCAGATGTTTTTTGAATCCTCATGAAATCTACTCTGAGAGACATCCCAGCTCAGGGGGAGACACCGGCTCACAGCCTGCTGCGATCCCAGAGAGCTCAAAAGGTCTCATGTAGGATCACTATTTATAGGATTGCGAGATGATTGACTTTGGTCAGTGATTTTTTTCCATTTGGGCCAAAATTCTCGTCAGGTAATTCTGGCACCTTCCAGATCAGGCTACAATCCAGGTGGCAGGAATTCCAGGTGCGGTTAGGGAATGCCTGATTGTCCCAGCTCACCGCACCTGTAACCATGACAAGAACGCAATGTTGGGATTGCAAAGGGGCCCGGGGGGCGACTTTACCACCACAAGCAGGTGAAGGTGAATAGATACCAGCAAAAGGCTAAAAGGTTAAAAGCTTATTTGCTTTACATGCTATTATTTCTATATCAGGAATAAGACTGGGAAACATTTGCTAATTGTGTTTTATTTGTTTTAAAAAACCAACTAAACAACCCCCAAAAATCCCTGAAGGGGAATAGATTTTAAAATGTTTCATTCAGATATATTGCAATAAAATTCCCCAGGGGGTAGATATGTATTTTATTTTCTGAGGGCACCAAAAGTCTTGCAGGAAAGACTTTTTTCCTCAAAGAATGAAAATATTTTTCTTTCCAACCAGGGTTCAAAATCTTTCCCTCAGAAAGACAAGCAACTTTCCAGTTGTAAGACTCCGGTTCAAGACCCATTATGTAAAGATATGTTAGCGTATCGCTTTTCCATATGTGAACACTATAATTTGCTGCCCACACCCTTGCTTACTGAGTTCTTTATGTGTGTAACTAGATGTTTTATTTTGGTAGTGATTCATAACCCTTCATTGTTTTAATGTAATGTTTAAACCAACAGCAAATGTCAAAAAAGCACTGCTTAATTCCCAAGCCTACCTATCTAGCTCAGGCTTTAGGCTCCTACCCCTCAAGACAAAATCATTACCAGTCCACAGAGCTCCACATTTCAGCAGTACTGTTGCACATATACAGCAGCTGCAGACTTATTTTGGTTGAGGCTTTTATTCCTAAATGCATTTAGTAGATGAAAATTTAGGTTGGATACCTGTGTAGATTAGAATATATGAAACAAGGGATACCCTGACTTTTCCCACTGAGGAAAAAAGATGTAACCGCAGCGCTGGCCTGGTACCCACCGCAGCGTGTCTTCAGGGATGCCGAATTGCACAGACTCATGCAGCGCTTAGGAGCTCTGCGAGCCTCTGCCTTCAGATTTCAGTCCTTTGAAGCTCTCTGGGACTAAAACTGAACTCCTGCAGTCAGCAGAGCAGGAGCGCCTTTGCAGCTCTGCTCCTGCAAGGGTTTACAGGCAAGAGAGGGATGTGTATTTGTATTTATTCCATAGCAAATTGAAGCTGATGTTGCAATCGGTTTGAAGTGGTAGCGGCGTGTACTTTTGCTATGGTGCCAACAGTGTTGTCTCATGTATCACAGCTGATCCTGTGCGTCAGAAAAGCCTGAACTCTTAATGATTGAATTTAATGTGCTGCATTTTCAATAGGACATCATTAAGTTAATTCGACCAGAGAAAATCAGCATTTTCAGTTGTTCCATGAAAAGTGGAATAGCTTGAAAAAGCAGCTCTGAAACCTGCACCTCAGGACAGTTATAACAGGTTAGTTACATTCTGTGGCCTGGCAGAGGTGTAGGTTCAGGTTCTCCTAGGAAACAGAGAGGATTTGAGCTGATATCGCTGCTGTTCTAACCCACCATATGAAAGGGCTAAGGACAGGAATGACGCTAGAAATTATGTTTGGGGAGAGGGAGGAGTAAATTCAAAACTCTATTTTGGCACCAAAGCAAGAAACTCCTTGCAGCCAAGGTGCAAGGGGCCGGCTGAACCCTGGAGAGAAGTAAATCCTTTTAAAGATTTGACTGAGGGAGGATTCCCTTACAGAGCCGATGTGTAAGTGTAAACTGCACAAACAAATCAAAAAGTATTGTTGTTTGCTTTGGGAGCTGCTACACTAAAATAAACTACTAATAAAAATGTGAATCAACTAAAATGAATATGCAAGCCTAGCAGTAGAACTTGCATTTAAAATGGACTGAACAAGACAAAGAGAAAATGTACTTTGGCATCAAGGTCACTTTCATTCGAGAAGTTTGCTAGGCCATTGGGGAAATAATTACAGCCAGTGGAAAGGAAAAACAAAGCAGCAAGTGCTTGCAAGCCCAGATGGGCAGGCAACAAATGGCAGCGTAGGGGCAAATAGCAGCAAGGTGTTTGCCAATAATGTAATGCAAAGCTTGTATCATACTGAACAAAGGTTGAGATTATTGGCATTTGAAACACATTCATCACCAGTATCCATCTGGGGGAAGACTGCATCAATAGTACTTGCCCTTGCTTGATTTCTAGTCTTCGGTGACTTGAGCCTGGCTGCTGAGCTCCACAGTGACTACTTTCTCTCCTGGAGGAATTTTAGCCTATGTGCAGCTCAGTTATGAGATTCCGTGCAGTCGCTCCAACTTTATGAGGATCCTGCCTCAATTTGGAAAAAAAGTCTCTGTGGGACACGCTATATTATCAAAACTGCACAGTTGAACATTTCTGTTGTTCCTCTGAATGCAACAGTGTTCATCAAAATGTAGCTGCTTTTTTATTGCTTGGATTTGAACACACGTTTTCTTACTGTTTTTTTCATTTATTGAAAGATGGCTGTATAGGAAAAAGTTCATAGGTTTTTTGGGGTTTTTCTTTTTCTTTTTTTTTTTTGTCAAGACATACAGACCTGGAGGAATTAATTTCTTCTGTCATATGGGAAAGCTGTTTGCTGCCTTGTGTCTCTGCCATGCAGTGGAATTCACCCACAATTTCTAGCCCAGAGGATAAGGAAAGTTGAAAGGCTAGGCCTGTTCATTATGCATTTTGCCATTGTGCTTTTTAAAAATAAGTTGAAGTCTTGAAAGCAGGTGGGAGTAGCAAGCACATTGATTTAATTGTAATGGGATTTGTGTATCTAAGTTGCCCAGGCTATTTTGAAAATACTCGCAAATGTGTTCCGTATTATTGCAGGTCTGGAGGGAGACTCTGAGGGCGATGCTCATTGCCTTCGCCGGGCGCCCACACCCCTTGCTGAAACAGCAGCTGCTGCTTTCCAGTTTTTAATGAAAACTGCGGAGTTTGCAGGTCTACACCTATGAGGCACCAGTGCTACTACAGCTGTACTCACTAAGCTGTGCCCCGCACCAAATGCATTTAGATGTCACGCGTCCGATTGCGGTGCATGAGGTGGGAGACGCGGGGGCCGGGCTTACCGTGCGCAGGGGGTGAAGTGCTCCTGAATGGATCTGTGCAGCTTCTGCCTGGGTAGGTTGAGTCCTGTTGGAATCCCGCAGCAGCTCCTGGGGAGCCTCCCCTTACCCTGAGCGACGACTGGATTGGGCCCATGCTGAGCCAACCTGCCCAGCTCTGCAGGTGTTCACCTCCTACCTACACCTGTCCACCCATTATAATATCAAGTGATCTAATAACAGCAATTGCATGGTTCTCTCTGCTTCGCTCAAACATCTGCTGAGCGTTTCTAGCACAGCATGGAAGAGCATTATCTTGGTTTACAGCTTATCTTGTTCTAACAACATCAGAAATACCAGCCATCAATATGCTCCCTCTCGAGAGCAAACCCATTGCAGGTGTGTCAGCTGGCTACGATTATATTCACAGGCTCATACTTGTCTTGTGTCAGCTCATCATAACTGCAAATCTGTGTAGTTTTAAAATTATTTATTACCATGCGGATGAACCAGACGACCTAATCAGTCTGGGTTTTATGACTCATATGAAGAATAGCAACCGATGTTAGTCAGAAAAGAAACATCTGAGGCTTTGAACAAATTTCCATTAAAATACGTTTTTCATATTATGACATTTATTTCATGAAACATTAACTCTATTTTCTGCAGACTATTTTAATATTTAGAGTTAAAGGTTTTTCTCTCACTTTTGTATTACTAGATAACTATAATAATGCAGAATATATCATAAAGTTTACAGAGAGCTGTAAGTCTGAAACAATGTTACAGCTCAAAAATAGAAATGCAACGAAGTCCAAAGAGAAAACCGTCAATGAAAATTGGTAGAAACTGGATATGTATGTAAATTACAAAAACTAATCTACTGAGATTCATAGGGCAAATAACTCTAGCTACTATTACTTGGCACCAAATAGAAACATTTCATTGAAAGTGCTGCTGCTAGAGGAATGAACTGATGAACATAAATTGAACATAAATGGCTACAGGCAAACTGGAGTACCAAACAGAAAAGAATGGGGCGGGGGGGGGAGAGTGAGTGTTTGTATACATGTGTGTGGCTGTGCACACAGTGTTATACAGGTATAAACATCTGCAAGTCTCAGAAATGGCTTGGATTGTCAAAGACTTCCCAACCCATCAAGGTTCCCAGGTGTAAAACCCTCAGCCGCCCTCGCTGGGGATGGAGCCGCTCCCAGGCTGCAGGCAGTGAAGCCCGTCCAGAGCAGAGTCCTGCCGCTGGTCAGCGTGGGACGCCGACTACGGTCAGAGATAAAAGGGATGGAAGTGTGAAATCAAGCTCTGAATTTCATTCCCAGCTAATCAATTTAATACATTAGGCTGTTATATAAGTTCTTTTGTAATGTCTTATGCCAAAATCTGATACAATTTTTATTACTTTAAATCTGGAATGACTCCATTATTTCTAATAGTAAAGGGGAAGACTGAGGTTTTACCTTATCCCTCCTCCCCTCCCATTCTTTACTCAGAGTCTCAGCTGTACCGCTAGGTGCTGCTTTGAATGAAATGCTTTCCCTAAGGACACCCATTAGTAAACACTAAAAATACATATAAAAATATGTATATACATATGCACATATAAACAACCCTCCTCCTCCCACGCACACAGATGACATAAATCGCCCTCTGCAGTTTCCTAGAAACCATGCTACAGATGTGGTATTTAAGAGTGAATGTGGCTAACATTTATTAGACTTGAACTGTATTGTGGGTAATTGTCCAGTAATAACCTTTGGTAAATTATATGAAACCTTTACTTTACTTAACAGGGAACGCAGGCTCCCCAAACTCTAATATTATCATCATTCAAGATAATGAGCAACACAAACCATTCTATTACCAATCTAAAAGCAATAAATGTCAAAGTAAAGAACTATGCAATATTCTGGCCTGGAAGAACAAAGGACAAAAGTAATGATAATGCCTTTTTATATTTGCAGTCTATTACATCATGCATAACAAATGACCCTGTAATTGTAGACAGTGTTATTTTAACAGGTTGTAAAGAGAAAATGGTGGGGGTGGGAAGGGAGTGTTTTGAACAGTGCCCTGACAAATGCCGTAGGGCTGGTAAATTGAAATACCTGAATTTTATTTGAGTTTTATCCTGGTGAGTATGCTGGATTATTCTGAAGCTGGTTTGTTTATCACCATAATCACCTAGAGCTCTGCAATGTGACACCAAGATGCTTGTTTGCCACACTGATGGTTTTACTAATAACTTGGTGATAGCCTCAGTTCTCCTCTGACACAAGCATAAGCAAGGACAAAAATACACTTTAAAACACAGGTTATTGATTTATGGAAATTCCTAATTTGGGCTTTTACAGACCATTCAGAGGTCACACAGCGCTTGGGCATTCATTCATTATGAGCCCAAGGGTTACAGCGAGTAACAGGCGCTCTGTCTACTTCTGTGCATGCAGTGGTGTAGGTTCAGGTGCTCGCGGATTTCTAGTGACTTAATTCTGAGCTATCTTGGTTTATTTATTTTTTTTTTATAAACAAAAGCAGAAGCAAGTCAGCTATTTGATCAGCGTTTAGAGTAATTTTGTTAAAGTTAGGGGTGAAGGAAATTGCTCGAAACTCGGGAAGCCAATGCCTCAGCTATCCTTTTGTAAAAATAGGATAATTCTTACTTTCTTGCGCCTTATGTTTATTGCCTATTTTGAGAAAAACTTTTTGCTGAACAAACTCTGTCTCTTAGTTTGCACGTGCTTCATGTCAACGTGAAAAGGTCTGCAAAGCAAGGCATATACTAAACCGAATATTCAAATGGTGCTATTCCCTACGTGATTGAAAGAATTCATTTGTGCAGCTTTGATGTACTAAGGAGGCAATTAGCCCAAGTGGCAGTTATACTTTAGATCTTGCTCACCAATATTCATGGTCAAATTCTGTTCCTGGGTACCTAGGCCTGAAGTAAATCCATCTATCCTGCTCTTTCTCTAGATCTATGCTTGTGGACATGAGAGCAGGATTTAGCTGGAAGGGAAAAAGTTGAGAGTTCTTTGTCCAAAATTGAACCCTTTGCTGATATTATATCTCCTTATGACTCGTGTGATTCTTTATGCCTTCCCTAATGTGGCCATTTTATACCCTCCCTCGCCCAACACAAAAGATTCCATTACATTCAGGATTCTGTTAGGGTCAAGCCCCGTATGGTTTCATTAGGTGAAATTCTGGTTTGACTTGCTTTGGTGCTTTGTTATCAGCTGGCATATAGACCATAAATGACAAATATTATATTAAACTGAACTAACCTTACTTGTATTATCTTTATTAAGCTGGCTTAATAAGTCGCCTTTGGTATACGTCTGCTGTTAATAAGGTTCTGTTACTTCGCCACCTCAAAAATGAATCCACAGAAGCGTGTGTCCAAGAGAAAACAGGCCCTCAGAACCAAGCTGTAAAATTTAGGGTTGTACTTGTACCGCTGCTTAACAGAAGTAACAGAAAAAAATAGCAAGCAGTTATTTTACATATCTCTTTCCTTCTCAGGGAAAACAAATGATTAAACTTCTCAATATTTGCATTTTCCCCATCAGCATACATCCCAAACCTGTCAAGTGAATGGCAGGGGGTGGCAGTGCCTGTCGTATCTCTGCTTTTGGAAAAGATCAGAACCCGAGCTTCCTGATGGCACAGCCATACTGCAGTTTCCATAGCAGATCTCGGGAAAGATGTTCCCCCCAAGAGTTATTTATACAACTATTTTCAGGTAAGTTCCAGAATAATGAACACAGCTTGTGTTGTGTTTTAATTTTGCTCCTTCTTCCTCATATCTAAATGTGTGTTACACGTTTATCTATATGTTCATCTGTTTCTGTTTGTCTGTAATTTTATGTGGTAGCATCTGTGAGTGGTAGTTTTGTATAATAACATGTATATAAGTGAAATCAACAGTTGGGTTTAAGGACTGTGTTCAGTAAGCAGAGGAGTCTTGGATGACTGTTGCTAGTTACTATGGATTGACTGCTACGTAGTTGAGGTGTGAAGAGGGATTTAGTTAAATGGTTTGTCTAGGTGTCAAGATTATTGTCCTCTTTTCTTGGGCTACTACAGAGAAGAAATCTAGCTCTTTTCAGTCTGGGGGGAAAAAAAAAATCATATATACAACAGAATTGTCTTTTGGCTCGCTGACTCCCCATCCCAAATGGCATTTGGTTGCTCATCAGACTTTGTCAGGCTCAGAAATAGTTTTGGGAAGAACATATGTGAATCCATCCTCAGGCAACAGTGTAAATGTTAATGCTGCCACTGAGTTGGGAACAAGATAAGTGACAATGTCCAAGATAGTTGGAGGAAAATAATTAGGGAAAATGTTTTGGAATTGCTTATATTTTGAGTTTTAATTTCCAATATATCGTTGAAACTGAGTGGGAGGCCACATGAATGTTCCAAGTATCAGTCTGAAGGCAGGAGTGTAAGAGTATAAATGGTACATCTGAGGTACAGGAAGTTTCAGAAAGAAGTGGAAATCCCAAAAGTCTTCCTCGGGGGGGGGTGGAAAGCAAGAGTAGGCTATTGCTAATCCAGCTTTCAGCCTATTTGACACTGCACAAATGAGATTTGGCACATCACTAGTAAAACTATAATGTAAGGCTTTGCAGAAATTAATTTACAAATAGAGTTTACCCTTCTTGAACTACCTCTGCAAGGCTTAGGGGTTAGAGATTACTTCCAAGCTACCGAACAAATTAATATTAACATTATTATAGCCCAAGAGAATTTTCCTTTTTTCAGTCCTGTTCTGTGTAACAATGCTTACTCATTAAATCTTGGTCCTATTGTGCTGCGCTTCATTATGAGCAGGGAAGTCATCACATCTGAAATGGAATATCCATTCCCCCAGTTGTGCTTGCAAATGTCTGACAAATCGATCTGTCCCTCATCTCAGCAGTCTCCCACCATCTCAGCAGTTCCCCAATGTTGATCATACATTGCTCCCAGTAGCTATGTCTCTGACTAGCCATCCTGAAATTATTACAAGTTTATTTAAGCAGACATGAAGAAGTACGATTGGAATCTTTTATCATGGAGTCAAATCAGTTGCTCCCGCGTTGTGGTTTAACTCAGCCGGCAGCTAAATCAACAACACAGCTGTTTGCTCACTCCCCTCCCCGCCCCCAATGGGATGAGGGAGACAACTGGAGAAAAAAGGTAAAATTCGTGGATTGAGGTAAAGACATTTTAATAGGACATAAGAGGAAGAGAATAATAATAATGCTAAAAGAATATACAAAACAAGTGATGCACGGCACAATTGCTCACCACCCGCAGACCACTGATGTCCAGATAGTTCCCAAGCTGCGGTCCCCGCCCCCAGGCAGCTTCCCCCCAGCAATACACTGAGAATGACGTCATATGGTATGGAATATCCCATTGGCCAGTTTGGGTCAGCTATCCTGGCCATATCCCCTCCCAGCTTCTTGTGTACCCGCAGCCTCCTCGCTGGCAAGCCAGTATGACAAGCTAAAAAGTCCTTGACTTGGTGTAAACATTGCCTGGCAACAACCAAAACATCCGTGTGTTGCCAACATTATTCTCATCCTAAATCCAAACCACAGCGCTATACCAGCTGCTAGGAAGAAAATTAAGTCCACCCCAGCCAAAACCAGGACATCCTGGTACTCACCTTATCACAACATGGTGTGCAACCCATCACCAGAGGAAGTATTTCTCTTAAGCTTGTTTCTGCAATTTACCCACTTTTGAAAATCAGTATGTAAGCATCTCTTACACACATTTGTTTCATACCTTAGAATACAGCTTTTGCTGACTATGAAAATAGTTTTTACCAAACTGAAAAGCACCACAGCTTTAGTTTTTACTGTTAGCCAAAAAGAGGGTTGATATATTTCTTTTGAATAACAGGATATTTCCTGTATATGGATATGCTATAGGTCATTTATGCCAAGCAAACTTCCTAAGCCTACATTTTTATAACCTGTACTTCCATAAAGCTTAAAAACGTTCAGTAGAGTCAGCAGCTATATACTAAATTTTTGCATCGAATGCATAATTATGATGAATGGAACTTGAAGATGACAAATTCCACTTAATTGACTGTATCTCTCCCTAAATATTTCTAGTTATCATCTAACATTAATAATAAGAAGGTGTTGGGGAAAAAAGTTGGGTTTTTCTTTAATCATCAACAATACTAAGCAATAGAACCATTTTTTGATTTAGCATTTTCCCTTATTTTCATTTTTATTGGGTAACAAGCTTAGAACTTCTTATTTAGGTGAGTATTTTCCTAAATAAGCTATTGTTAGAATTCAATTCTGTATTAATTGTTCATAAGAGAATAAAGCAAACTCGGAAAAATTCTGATAAAAGTCATATAAGCAGACAGTACTGTACACTTTAGTGGATAATGGTTGAGTGAAGAGGGTGGAACTGCAGGAAAATGGGTGCACACCAACAGGAGCAGGTTCCCATCTCTCCCTATAGCATGTCCCAGCAAGCCTCAGGGAAAGTATGGGAAACATCGGTGAGGACGGTTGTACAGTTATATGTCCATGAGGTGTTTGTTGGTTGGCTTGTTTGTTTTTGGTAGTTTTGGGTGTTTGGTTTTTTTTTTTTTTTACTTTGGCTGTTCCCATAATAACTACAAACCCTTCAAGTTTAAAGGTACAGCTAGTCAGGAAACTGAATCTTAAGTACAGGGAGATTACTGTATTTTGAAAAGAAGCTGTTCTGATGTGAAATTCTCCTTTATCTACTTCATCTCCCAAAATATCTGGTAAATGAAAATTCATGATTGAAAACAAGTTGAACAATTTTGATATGAAAAAGTTTTGCAATTATAGCAAAGCAATATACTTATGCAATGTTTTGTACCACGTGCACCTCAGCCATTACAATATATGAAAGGTTAATATTTCATACTATATTGAAATAAACATGCTGCCACACAATCCTTATTTTTCAGATAAGGGCTTTTTTTTTTTAATTAAAGACAGTCTACTTGATCAATTTTTCAAGTATGTCTCCCAAGCATAGGACCAAGGTAGGAGATGCAGACCTTCAAGACTTGATTTTTTTAGTGACAGTAACCTGCGAATTCTTATCTACAGAACATCCTTAAACTCTGTGTGTTGCCATTTTGTGATGATGACTATGAGGGGTTAATTGGGCTTCCTAATCCTTCAGGTATAGAAAAGGGTAAATTACTACACATTCTGTCCAACTAAATGTTTATTAACTATTTAATCATTAACATAATTAAATTTAAGGGACTTAATAGTAAGTACTAGTAAATTGTAAGTGCTAACAAGAACTGGTGGAAAGAAGATTCAGAAACATATGCCACACCTGTTTTATACACCTGAAAACCGTCTTCTTCCCTACACAAACTCATAGGTGAGATTTATGGCATCGCTCTCAGCAGGAGTTCCCCAGTTCCGAGCTTCACTGCAGGTTTGACTCCAGGCAAATTTGGACAAGGTTGAGGATTCAGAGTAATTAAAAGTAAAGATTTCCTAGGGTCAGGTCATCCAGATGATTCTAAATACAGAGCAAACGTTTTCCTGTATATTGAGTGCATTGGAAAGATTTTTTTTTTTTTTTCAAATTTTTTTTTTAATTTAGGATGGATCCCGCTGTAGTACTTAACCCACATGAAGCAGTCCTCTTAACATCAGTCAAGCTGGTAGTTTTGATGAAGGTATTTCATGGCCTTCTTTTACTGAGCCCAGTCTATAGTATAATCACAAAGACTTATCACAAATTGAAGAAGTATGCTGGTATGGTTGAGAAATTAGATGTATCTAAAGCAGTCTAGATGCAGGCTGGCTAGTTCACAGATACCAAATCTTGCATCTGCGAGCCCAGCACGCGCTATGATGTGTTCAGTGCTGCTCCGTGAGCAATACTAGTTGAAAAGACCTTAGGAAAGCCTAGGCTAACTGCCTAAGGAGCTGTTCTGCCTATCTTATCCTTGTGCAACTGGCAAAGCATTTTACACATTAATGGAGGGTTCCTGGGTTCGTAAACGCATCTTGGAGATGGAGAACTCGTGTTAACAGGGAATTGCATGGAATGATATAGTGCAGGGTCTTGTGGGACTTCCACACTTTCAAATAATCTCATCACATATACTTTGGAAGGAAGTGCTAATTAAAAGTATAAAAGAGCATATGTGGTATTTGTGAAGCTGTTATCCAACGTCGTATTGCTGCATCTGTTATGCACTGCAATTAGTCATAGTTTAATGAGAAAATAAGATATCTGAGGTCTGTACTTGTAAAACTACAACCCCCTCCCCGCACTCCCTCCTCTCCCTAAAAAGCAGTCACAGCACACCTGTAATGCAGTAGTGAAGAAAGTATTTGTTGTTTCAGCAGGTGTGTAGCCTGAATGAGGACTTTGCTGTTGTAGTTTTGCTTTGATCCAGATACATCATCAAACTGCTTTGCGAGCTTTTAAAACTGGCAATGACAATAGAGGTTTTGGTGTGGAACAGAGGGGAAGATGGGATCAGATATTATATGTAGATGTTCTTTGCATGGCCCACATTAATATGTGTCTTCATATGACATACTGCCACAGGTACCTATCCTACTGGGATATTTTTTTTCCTCTGTGAAATTGAATAAAAAATAGGAAAGATGCGTCTTGCGAATGCAATCTCATAATAATTGATCATGCTTGGGATAAAGAGTTAATTCACTGAAAATTTTCTAGATTTAACAAAAAAAATTTTCTCCTTTATAACGGCCTTATCTTTCCTAAAATGCTCTGTATGCCCATGACTTTAGTTTTGTTAAATGCTGTCTAATAGCTGTTATTACTCTGGCTTCCCGGAGTAGTGAGGGTTGTAGGTTTTGGTGTGTTGTCCGTGTCCCCTCCCCAGTATATGTAGAATTTATATAAGTTAATAAAAATGTGAAGTTAATTATCATAAATACAATGACAAATGTTATTGTCAGGCTTCATCGAAACTAAGATTTCATCTTTAACATTTCACACTGCTGCTATCTGCAGTTCAGAGCCATGGTTAGACTTTAGATCGATAAAGGACTCTTGGCCATAAGCAGCATGCAGGAGTTCTTTCTGTTTCATGTTATCAAAAATTATTATAAGTAGTTATTAAAAAAATAACATTATTAGTGGAAAAAATACTGTTAATATTAGGAAAAATTAGAATGAAATATAGAGCATTTTTCTATATTGGTTTTGTGACATTTGGCCCATTTTAGAACTTAAACTAAAACTTATGGTGGTGCAATGATTTTTAGCAGCACCCAAAATCAGCACTCTCCACTAATCTATCCACAGAAGTCACAGTAGTAGAACGGGGGAGAAAAGCACCAGTGGTGCAGTATTTTCTTAGCAGCTGTTGCACAGTTTTGAAATATAAAAGGACAACACATTTGGAAAAAAAGGAAGGAAAAATGGTTTCAAGTCCTGTGACTTATAATGACCTACCTTAGCGATGCTGATTTTTTTAATCGTAATTGTTTAGTTACTCTATACTTACTGTGGGTTTGACAACATTTCTTGGTGCTTATTTTTCCTTGTTGAATCCCCTCTTTCTGCATGATCCTCTCTTTCCTTTATGAAATAGTTTCCTTCTTAAGCAAGGGAAACAAGTGATTCTATCACAGATGGGGACCCAGGCCTCAGGGAAAACAGGTGACCTCCCCAGAAAGTGTCTGAATTGTCGATATCCCAGTACATTTTATTGCTAGGCAGTCTTCCAGTTCCACATGTATAAAATGCATTGTAGAACTCTTAAATAGGTAGATGGGAAAATAAGTATATTATATTGTTTTATTAATGTAGGATTTAGCACTAAATATACCAGACATCATTTTCTTTTTCAGCTGTTATCGGAGGCTTATGGGATGCTGTTCATGAATAGCGTTTCAGAGAGCTATACTCATAATTAGAGCTGGGTGAATTATTCATCCCAAAGAATACTTACAATGAATTTATGCTCCCTATTTCCTACAAGAGCACTAGTTATTATTATGCTTATTGAATAGGACAGTATGCTGCTTTCCAAGAGCTATTTCTGGTTGCAAGGTGCACCTATGAATTTTGTATGCTGAGTCTTTTGTTTTCCCTCAGAGATGATGGGGGATGTTGTTCCCTCGGGAGCAGCACCGAGGGGTTACTCCTGACTATTTGCCTGGTAACTCCAGCTGGTCGGCTGAAGCAGACGAGGTTTCTGAAGGTGTGACCTTTCCCTACAGGCAAATATCTTCCATCAGAATAGTTCACAACTCATCAATTTGTCATTCATGCTCTTTGGTGGTTTACTGGTGCTATTTTGATCTGGGCCAACGCAGCTTCGTGAATATTATTCATCGTGATCTTAGCTACTAACCTTTTTTGGCTCTGGCTTCCAAAGTGTTTGTAAATCGACCTGACCTGAGCAGGAGGTGTTAATGTGGCCTGGCAGCTTGCCTGCTGAGTCCCATGGGGAGGGTAGCTGTGCCTTTCTGTGGCTTATCTGGCTTGTGCACGTATTTGGGTACTGGGCTATGGCACGTGTCATGGTTTAGCCCTGGCAGGAAGCTCAGGTCCGCCCAGACGCTCGCTCCCAGAGGGACAGGGGAGAGAATCGGAAGGGTAAAAGTGAGAGAACTCGTGAGTTGAGATCAGGACAGTTTAATAGGTAAAGCAAAATCTGGGCACGTGAGAAAAGCAAAATAAGGAATTAATTCACTGCTTCCCATTGGCAGGCAGTGTTGAGCCATCTCCAGGAAAACACGTCTGCAGCGCACATAATGACGACTTGGGATGACAAATGCCGTAACTCTGAACATCCTCCCTTATTCCTTCTCTCTCCAGCTTTTATTGCTGAGCATGATGACATATGGTCAGGGATATCCCCTGTAGTCAGCTGGGGTCAGCTGTCCCGGCTGTGTCCCCTCCCAACCCCTCGTGCACCCCCAGCCTGCTCACGGGCAGCGCGGTGTGAGAAACAGAAAAGGTGGTGCTGTGTAAGCCATAACTGAAACGTCCCCGTGTTATCAACAGTTTTAATCACAAATCCAAAACATAACCCGTACAAGCTACTATGAAGAGAATTAACTCTATCCCAGCCAAAACCAGTATAAATTTTGCTTTATTCAAACAGATCAAGTTTTGTAGCAATTATTTTCTATTAAATTTAAAGGTCTTGGGTTTGTTTGGCTTGTTTTTGTTCTAGTTTGGTTTGGGGTTCCCCCCCCCCCCGCCATCATTGCTTGATCTAGCAAAGATCTCTGTGCTTAAAATTTACATTCTCTGAAGAGTTGAATCCATTTCATACCATCAAAAAGATGATTACTTGTCACCCATGTGATGCAAAAATTCATATTGTCCCAGAAAGTTTAGGTACTATTTAAGATTTACTTAGATTCTTCATAATAAAGGTTTTACAACCTGCCTCTTGTATACCATAGCATCTCTGGAGATATTGCCAGATGAATGTGGAGTATATATTCTCCCAAAGACTAGACAAATGTTGTACCTGACGAGAATTCCACCTCTGTCTATGACCCACCGCGGTTACAGTAATACCACATCTGCCTTCTCTAACCAAATCTGTACTTAACCATTTGTGGCAAAAACTACAGATAACCAGGAAAAGAATGGGAAGGGATGGGAGGAATTCTGAGGGTCAGGATGTGGAATAAAATTCTTCCCTTTACAGAAAATCAAATTATTTTTGAAAACCTGAAAGATAAGGAAAAAAGAGGTTTCTATCAGTTTCAGTGGAAGATTGCATGACGAGTTACAAAGGGAGTATTTGGCCAGCTTGCTGCAAAAGACCATAGGTTCTGTCCACTTTGTTCATGACCAAAAGTTAAAGCTGCAGTATTACAAAATCAACGTTTGTTTCTTGGTTTATTTTAGTGGTGATGACACTGATGTGCAATGCAGGAGACCTGAATTTTACTCCTGGCTTCTTCCCCTGACCTACTACTGACAGATCTCATGTGCCTTCTTTCTCCATTTTACTACTTGTCTCTTGTTTAATTAATATCCAGGAAAATTACATCTCCTACTATATTTAATATAATAACATCTAACAAAGAGATTCTGATTTCAGCTGATGTCTCTAATATAAACAATAAAGAAAATAACGATAATCCCAAAATCACGAAGTGATCCATCCTCTGGCTCACAATGACACTGTGGAGCCCAGATTCCCTCAAGGGTTTGGTAAAACTATGGAGGCTGACACAAAGCAAGTAATCTGTGGGAAGGATGGGGGGAAAATGACATAATGAAAGCAGGACTAAATGGCTTCATATCCCTGCAGGTATTTCAAATGAGGTAGAATATTTCAGCAAATAAGCCTCTCTGGCCACATTACTGCTAAAACTCCTGTAATAGGTACAGGGCAATACGTCTCTACTTATGTCATTCGATGGGGGTTTTTGGTTTTTTGTGTGTGGCTTTTGTGGATTTTTTTTTTTTTTTTAATTAAGGCAATGCCTCAGTGTCTCTACCTGCACTCTGTGAAGTTAACAAAATCCCTTATGTGTCAGAATGCAAGTAAAATCACCTGTCTTCTGAATTCCTTTTCTCCAGATATCCTTTCTCTCCTTCCTCTGCCTTAAGACAAAATCCTCTCAAGTGCTAAGGAACCTATATTTCCTCTGAAATTAAAGATTTTCCTTGGTTCTTTCTCTCTGTTTTCCTTATTAAACTATATCAAATAAATATTTTATTTGAAATGAGGAATAAGAAATGGGGAGGATGTGACCTAGTTTGCTTCTTATTATTATGAGATATTTTCAGTAGTTCTTAAGAGGTTTTCCTGAAATGTCCTTTCCAATATTCCTCTTTCCTTCCCAGGATCTCTTTGTTTTTAATATTCATGAAGAACCTGAAGCTGGCCTGAGATGCAGATATGTCACTTCACTCCATAAAGTGATATGAACTCAGTGTGAGGAAGTGTATACGCTCAGAAAGCAGAAATGGAGTATGTGTGTGGGAGGGTTAAATGAGAGTTTGAGAGACAGTAAAAGCTTGCTTGTCTAGGACAACAAGAAATTAGATATTGTGAAGTAGAATACTTAAAGTTCAGATTTTTTCCTGTAGTTTCACCTTGTTGTACTACAGAGGTTGTGGTAGTTCTAGATGAGAGCAGATTTTGAACCAGGGCAACCTATGTATAACAGGCATGTTTTGTCTTGGAGGCAGTACTCTGTTTAAACCTGTGGATGAGGTTAATTGCAGCGCGTACAACAGAGACAGGTTGTCTGATATTTTCTGATGCCCCCCTACCATCTTGGAATTTTACTGAAGTAGTTCTGAGAATTTGTTATTTTTAGTGGAAATTGCAGTTTGAAACAAAGTTTGTAAAAACATATTTACCATTTTAACTAAGGTCTAGTGACTTCAACTATCTCTTAGTAAAAGCTAGGCATCCACCTTAGAGTATACCCTTATCCACATGAAGATTGTACTGGTCCAGGGACAGATGTTTCATTTGTTTTTCACAGGGATTTTATTTTTTTTTTTAGGATTCAAATCTTAAAGTATTAAAGTTATCTACAAAATACAAGATTTTTCATATGGAAGTGTGGTACCATTTACAAATGTAATGATCATCACCACCTAAATGGCTTTTTATTTTTTCCAAGTTTATTAAAATCTTAAGGATATCATAAATTGCCTTATCTGAATCTAAGCCACAAGTTATAAATGGAGAGATCTAAATCTCTTCGTTTGTTTTATCTTTCACAGTAACAAGTACAATAACATTTAAGTGAGAGTGGCATTTTTAAGTTTGACTGATGACCTAAACCTTTTTCTTCTTTTTTTTTTTTTTTTAAAAAACAGTAGTTCCTTTAATAAAGACCCAAAATTTCATCATTCTCTTTTTCACTTCTTCCCCTTCCCTCTTGCCTTTATCTACTACAAAGCTCATTCTTCCTCCAGTCCCCGTGCTTTCTTCTCTAGCCCTCTCCGTCCTTCTGCACCCACAGCCTTTTATCCTTTGCAATGGCCAGGTCCTGCTTTGCCCCCAGCCAGTTCCTGGGGGACGATGATGTCGACCTTCCTCAGCGTAACGCCCAGCTTTACCTGCTCCTGCCAGCTGTGCGTAGGGAGTCTCTTTGCTAAAAAGGAGGGGTTTTACCTCCTGAGCGGCAGGTGGCTTTATCCCACCCTCTGGAGAAGCGGTGCGCGCTCGCAGCTGCCTGCGGTGTACAGGGAAAAGGGAGAGTGGCTGGCAGGGGGCTCCCCTTTGCAGGGGGTGGTTTGCCTGGGAAACGTTTTCTGGGGAGATCCTAGGAATTCAGTAGGCCTACTGGCATCTGCATAGCTGCTTTGCAGAGGTAGTTCTTGTCGCTGCTGTTAAATTATAGGGGATTATTTTTGACAAAATGGGAATGCTTGGTAGTTTAATCTTAAATATAGGTCTCTCCTCTGGAGAAGACATAGTTTTTCCATAACAAGAGTCAGAACAGAGACAAAATAAGAGCTTTGAAGGCAGAATTTCTCACAAAATGTTTCATATTTCTATTTTTCTTGAAAGCGTATGACAGGACAAAACACTATAGAACCTGGATCTGAGAAAAGCTAGTTTTCACCTTAGCAGAAGGCAGCCAATATTTCTGATAAAATGTAGAATTTGTGTCTCACTTGATTTTTCTTCTTCACAGGAACATTAATGAGAGGAACATACCTATTTGCTAAATTAGAGTGTAACATTGTAAATAATTAGCTTAGCATTGTAAATAATTAGCTGAGAATTGCCTTTGGAGGTTTGCTTTAAAATGCAAACAAAATGGACGTGATGTAAGGATTTTGTTCCTCTCCTAAAGCTTCCCCACCATTCAGTGTTTCAATCAGAGAAAGCCTGTTTCCTGCAGACCTGGTACTTGCATCAAGAATGAGATGTGCTGACATACAGAGCATCTCTCTAGAAAGTGACAAACTCTGTTTGAAACCAGCAGCATTTGGGGCTTTTTTTTTTTTTCTTCTTCTTTGAAACACAAGTCGTGAAATTTACTGTATTGTTGAGGGAAGTCTGAGGGATGATATAAGTGTTGGCACTTCTGCTGTATGAAGGATTTGCTCTTAATCCACAGTCTCTGCCAGACTATCGCTGGTACAGGGCACTGAGGAGGACTGGGTACGATAGTTATCAAGGCTTAGTTTGTCACTGAGACTATTTTGCAATGTACACTTAACAAATGCAAGTTTTTGTTAAAGAGGAGACAGCTGAGCCTTCCATAAATAAAACACTGTTGAAACTGTCAGCTTCTGATCACACTCGCGTACAGTGAAACCAGTTTATTTTTGAACTTAAGCTTTCTCTGGAACCTGATTGATTTTTATATTGTGCTTTGCTGCTTGAACATGGGCTCCATCTTCCCAGATGAAAACCTGATACCCTTTCTTCATGGAGCTCTGGACACACGATGACATTTGAAAAGAAAATGTCATTTTGTGTCTGCTGAAAGTGCGATGAGATGTGCTAGCCTGACAGGTCTGGAAGCTGGCACACAATCAGAGAAATTCACGTTAAACTTGAGCATAAGGGTTGATTAATTCAGTAATCTCATGGATACTATTTGTTGCAAATGTCATCTTGATTGGGGTTGGTTTTCCTGTAGAGCAAGAGCAGGTGTGATTTCAGGGACTGTGTTATTTCACAGGGAAGTGTCCTGTGTAAATGAAACTAGAGGTGATCAGGGCTTTTGCATGCTTCTCTCCAGAAATAAAATAGGATGCAGTTATTCCAGGCACATCTCATCCTGTCACTTATAACTGGCAATTAATAATTAAATTTTTCAAAGTGAAGAGCTCACACAATGGAGGATGCAATAGTGTCTCTATATATGAAGTACTGAGTGCTTAGTTCTAGGACCAATAACCCAAGGGCTTCCTTGAATTGTAAAAACACAAGCTAAAGTGTGCTGATTTTGGTGTGAGCTAGGTAGGATGAGTTAAATAGAAAAAGTTCAGCTCCATCTCACATAAAGTTTGCACCGTCTGCACTACCCTCAATAACCTTGTTAGCATGATTTTTTTTTACCTGCTGTCTATAAAGCCCTTAATGATATATAAAATAAACACTAGCAATTGCCTTCACTGCATTTTCAAAAGGTTATTTTGTTACAAACTTTTGTCTGTGGCTTCTTGCAGTACTTGAATTCATGTGTGTTTGCAAGGTGGTTTGCTGATTATTATTTTTTGTTTGTTTCTGCTTGTGTGAGTCACCTTTTTGTCCTCTGAATTGCAGTGGCTATTTCCACATTTCTTCTCATGCCCTGATACAGAGGAGGAGACGCAGCGGCTCTGCAGCCCGAGCGAACTTTCAGTTGGTTCAGCTCAGGCCGGTGAGGAGCTAAGTAGGCTGATAGCATTCAGCTTGAGCAGCAGTAATCGCTGCCTTTCTGAATTTGAGATTAGAAGAAACGTGTGTGTGTGTATATATATGCATATACAAACCTCTCTCTGTATAAAGCAAAATAAAAAAACCCACCTGGAAAGCGCTTCAAGATTAAATGCAGACACACTGTCTCCCTGCAGGGGATGCAGGGAGCCTTGTGCCGCAATCTGGAAGGGCTCGTCCCCTGGCCCGTCAGGCCTGGAGCAGCAGCTCAGCCTTTGGCCCCAGGTGGGAGCCCGCCCGAGCCAGCCTGCCGGGGCGTGTGCCCTGGCCCCTTCCAGGCCCACAGAGGTGGCCTGCTGGCCACGACCTCTTGCGCCCCTTGGAAATAGCCGGAGTGTTGATAAGCAGAAGTTTGCGGAGATGGTTTTGTCTGTGTGGTTAGCTCATTGCTAAGATCTCAGGAGATCAAAACCCAAAATAAATGCATATCTTAGTCTATTCTCAGAAACTGAACATAATGCATCTTTTATAATGTTCTGGTGCTTGAAGTACCCAGCCGGCTCTTCTAAATTCAGCTTATGCCTCGCTGGTCAACAGTCTCACAGAAATACAGTGCTCTGGATGAGCCAGACTGAGCAGAATTTTATATATATATATATATTTATTATTACAGAATAGCATGCGAACTATTTAGTTTTGATAGACTTTCGTGTCTGACTTTTTTTCTGAAGTCCAGGAGGAGTTATATTTTACAAAAATCAAATCAATTCCCTGGACATTATAGAATATAAACATGTAAAAAGTGGGCTCGTGCCAAAGTTATATTAACCAACTAATTCAGCATGCAAAAGCCACATTTTCATGGAACCCTCTTTTCACAGCAGCAACACCAGGTCTTGCCTGCTTCAGTAGAAAGAGGAGATGATCAGGAACAGATAACAGCTGGGTAAATGTTATGCTCATCTTGACCTTGAAATTACATTTAGGAACAGTATTAATAATCAGAGAAGATAGCCACATCGCTTCAAATATTAAAAAGTAACTAAAGTGTTAAAAGGCTGAAAATGTTCACAATTTTTGTTTTATTCTGTGCTAGTAGCATTAACAGCCATTTGTTTAATCCTGGTTCTTGTAGTTTTTACTTTGACTTTCTTGTATCCATGAGATATCAATATTTTACCTCCATTTGCATCAACAGATAGGAAAACAGAGAGGAAAGGGAGAGAGCGTTCCCCTCAGAGTAGGACTCTGAATCCTTCAGAATATGACTCTGAAGTGGGAAGGCTCTAGAGACCCTATTTTAAAACAAACACAGCATTTTAACCTTACCTACTGTGATAGCTTTATTCCCAGGAGTACTGAATTTAAGAGATTAAGAAAAAAACCCTGGAGAATTTAAAGAAGTAGGAGAGGAAACATCTCCTATCCAAAACAGCCACTGTGAATACAAGAGATGGTGCTTTGAGTAGTTATGCATTTCACTGGAGAAGGAAAGGCTGTGAAGGTAGCTAGGAATGTATTTATTCTTTTTTAACCTGTTCTGAATAACTTACTACGTGTCATAAAAAAGCCATCACCTTTTTATCTATTTATTTTGTTCTTTTCAAAATATTGAAAATAACCAGGGGCAAGTGGTCTGCTATAGTAAGAATATTGTACATTTCTATTGTGTTCCACTTATTTGGGTGTATTCAAAACAAACCCAAACTTTTCATGCATCCTGTGTACTATTTAATATATAAAGAAGTATGTACACATGGACAAGTGTTTGCATGTATACCCTTAATCTGTCCCTGTCCATTTAAAATATTTTAATATTATCTTAAAAAAAAAAAAGTTTCTTAAACATCTGCCACAGTTGTTCTTTAATATCGCATAGTATTTGCCAAATCATTTAAATGATGAATTTATTCACAGCATTTAGTTCAAGTCTGTTTATCAGTTGAATTACCTTTGGACTAATTAAATAATGATTACCACCAGCAGTTTACCCAGCATGAGGTTTGTTGGTTCTCCTTTGACCAGTGGCTTCTAGGTTTTGGTTGAGAGACTAGAAAAGAAGTATTTCAAATGGAGTTAATTTCACGTTTCTAGAAGAGCAGCCTTTTGTGAGATGTTTTGATTACATGGCAGAGCAGCCTCTATAAAGAGCTATTTGGTGAAGTAGAGCTTCTCAACTCCAAACAGGGAGAAGAAAATTACAAAATGACTACTCCATTGAGTATAACAAGAACAAGAAAGATAGTCTTAATGAGTCTCGGGAGACAGACTGTTAGCTGAAATTCCCGTGTCCGTGTATGTAGGTGCCGCACAACTTCAGCATCACTGAGGTGCTGTCCAAGCGCTGTCCAAGGTACTTGTGGTGGGTTGGTTGGTTTTTTTTTTTAATTACAGAAATATTGTGCAGTTCTTCTGCTACTGCTGAATTTGTGCAGGGGTATACTTTCCCCTTAGTAAGTGTTAATTTTTTAGAATGATAAAATAAGTGGCAGCTGTGGAGATGTACAGGGGACACTTTGTCCTACACCATATATTTATGCATGTTTCTTTGTGGTCTTGCGCTGGTTCCTTCTATCAACTTTCATTTCATACCATTAAATTAGGGGGGATACATGGTGTCTGTTGCTTGATTCATAGGTTTCTACAGTATCCTCCTCAGAAACCTTAAATTGGTGTGTCTGGTCTTTGTTTTCCGTTTCATAAAAGCATCCCTTTCTTGCTAGAGGGTATGTATTTAGTGTGGCAGAATGGGTCAGTAGATTCAGAGGAAGTGATACAAGGCTGTCTAAATATTTTCCCTTTTCCAAATATTTTAATCATGCTGGTAGAGGCAGTGATGAAAGGAGCATTGGTTTCAATGATTTTTTGAAACGCAATTTGAAATCTTCTTTGGACTTTGATTTATAGTCATCAGCTCAAAATCTTCTTCTGGGGCCCTGTTTTCCATCTCTCAAAATATTCAGAATAGAAAGGAGGTAGAAGGAGCTGGGAGCTGGTGAGGTGAAGGATGAACCTTCAGAAAATTAATTTCCTTTTCCATTTAATCTTTTATCCCATATGAAGAATGTCAGTGTTGCGCAGTAAAGCAACATTTGGGTCACAGATTGCTTTTTATTTTGTGGATTTCTGCAGTAAGAGAATTCTTACTGCCAGTATCCCTCATGCTGGATGACTGCTGTAAAATTTGACTTTGCAAGCATTGTAGGCATTAAAAAAAAAAAAATCTTTCAGGGATTTTGTTGTGGTTTTTAAAGGTATATTGCTATTTGAACAAATTTGATCTGAGACTGCCCCTTGGAAACTGAAGTTTAGGTTTTTATTTCATTTCTTAGGTGTTTTGTTGCCTTTTTCCTTCCGCATCAGCAAAAATAGCCCCCTCAAGATAAAAGCAGAAGGTAAACAAACTTCATTGGATATTCCAAATGTTATTTCCTGCTTATCTTTTAGATTAGCTTTTTTGGTGTAATTGGAAAAAATGATAAAGCATAGATGCAAAGAATTAAATATATGAGGAAAAGCCACATAGAGGATTCATATGCGGAAAGGCTTACACAGCATTCTAACGTGCACAGCTGTGGACCTATGATCAATAACAATCTCTTTTCAGAGAATCTGGCTGTCCTTTGAAGTTAACATCAGGTTTTATTCCTCAATAGAATACCAAAAGGATAAAACAAAATGAGGTAATAGCCTCCCAGGTGCTGTTTTGATATCCCACTTGTGGGCATCTCCTTGGTAATACCATCCAAATTAGATAGGAACAACACAAATCTATATGAACTTGATAAATGCTGCAATTATGGATTGATTTCTTCAGCAGGCCTTTTACACATTGTTAATGACTGTGGTTGAAAGAGGCTTACCTCACAATTTCTGGTCAACTGTAATTCATGCTCCAGCATATCTTTGGAGTTGATTGACTCTTGCCTGTGATTATGGTTTACATCCTTCTTTTACACCCCCGGTTTAATACGTGACTGTATGATGTAGTTACACAATGCAGGCAAGCTCAGCACCATAAATTCCTCCTTTACAGCAGTGCAGCCTTGTGTGCCTCACATGTACGTCCATAATTTGCTGAAAGTCTTGAAGTCTCATCGGGAGGCAGTTGCCTCTCTATGCAACATTTTGCAAAAGATGAATTCTGACTTCTGAACTGGCTTAATGTAGTTCAGATATAAAAGCAGGAATCTGAGAAAGATGGGAATATTGCATTAGTGTTCAGATTCATTTCACTGACTTTAGCATCCTGAAAATGTTCAGCATCTGATCTAAGCTAATCTGGGCTTTTTTTCTATAGCAGTGGGACATGACAGTGAAGGTACTTCTCAGTCTTTTTCAGCAGTGGAGGGATCCTAAATGAGTAGCTTTCACCAGACAGACCCCTCCTCAGCCATTCTGGAGAAGACTTTTGCAGAAAAATATTGATGGGGAGGAACTGGGAGACAACTGGATACGGGGAAGTAGGAGAAAGGGGAGCAAATGTTTATGGTACAGTGCCCCTTCACTGATTCTCTTTGCATATCATTATGCTGACGAGGGGCTTTCCATCAGTATCATGTTGTAAACATCTCAGGTCCCTTAAACTGGCAGGCTTGCTCCCAGCCTCAGTCAGAGGAACGATTCGCCTTTCTGTGTGTGCGCAGAACTGGAAGTTTTTGCTTCCCTAGCAAAAACTGGAGCCTTGAGCACCTCTTCACCATCTCTAATATACCTCTGCCAAAAGTGAAGCTTGCAGAATCATCCAAAACACAACTCAGAATGGGAGTTCACCACCCAAAAGGGACTCACACAAGGATAATGTAGACGACAATCTGCATCCTCTTCACAGGTGAAAAATAGCAGCTTACAAAGGAAGCTAGGAGCATTTTGAGTAAATGAGCCCTGAACATTTCTGACTCCCAGTTTGTGCAGCGCTGACCGTGTAAGAGCACAGGACATAGAGGTTTTCAGTGCTTCAGAGTTATCACCAGATTCTTGTCATTTGAAGGAACTGCATAAAATGAGGTTGATCAAAACCTTTGTATTTTGTAAGATACTTACACAATGAGAAGTTCAGTGTATATGTGCCTTTTAAGATCAGTTGCTTCCTTGAAACAAAATTTCAGATGTATACAATGTAAAACACAGTCAGATTCTTTAACAAGAGTTTTAAAAGAAAAAGAGAATACCGAAAGTACATAAGCATTTAGGAGCTTGGCTTCTGGGATACTAGAGAGTAAAGGAACAAATGAAACATCAGGAGCTCCAAAATTCATTGGTCATTCTTTTTTTCACTTGATAGGATCCTTATGAAGAAAATAATACCAAAGAAGTATGCAAGTGCAGCGTTCAGTATTCTGTATGCAGTACTGTAACAGCTGTAATTTCCATGACAGAAATTAATCAAAAGACTGTATGGGAACTGCAAAGAGCAGGAAAAAAAGCCATTCAGGATGGAGGAATTAGATGAAATTATAGTGTACTTCATATCACTATTTGTTAAACCTTTGTACTTATAAACTCATTACCTTGCTCTGCTGCAAAAACTTCCCAAAGCACAACATAGATTTTGTACCTCTTTGGTAGGGATTTCACCTGCTCAGACACAGGGATAGAAATGGGGGTTTCTTCAGCATGTGACCAGGATTCTTTTACCAGACAAAAGGAACAAGAACATAGTCAAGCTTTGATAAAAATAAGAAACAAGTTAGATGAAGTTTTATTTATTACTAAATGTTTTCTATTATAGTTTGAGCATCCATTAGCTTGATACTGTTAAGTGAGAGCAAGAGAGTCATTGATTCAAATACTTATGTTTTAAATTATCAAAACAGACATAAAAGAAACATTTGTAATCTCTTATTTACAAAGCAGGGTTTTGCCAAATGGATGTGATGGTGCTGTGTAAAATTTGGAAACTTAGTTATGTATAGATCCAAGACTGGAACTTCTTTGAGATGCATTCTCAAAAAACATTTTTTTTCATTGCACTTTTAGTGTGTCTGCCCTATACAGTTGAGGTCAGAGTCTTTTAGGTATGATTTTATTTGTATTGGGATTACATTTGTACCTGATGTGTCTGTTTCATCTTTGTAAATGACACAGAGCGTGTAACAATCCATCGTCTCAACTAAAGGTGAGAATATAACCTTATGAGATATAGCAGGATACTATAACATAGAGAAGGAATATGAGAGCAGGGAATAGATGGGTGACACATAACAGAGAACTGTGGTTACTGTATACATACATAACTTTTCTTATTTTTTGTCCAGTTCATATATATATATGTATTTTACTCTTAATGGATCTAACAGCAACTTTCCTTGGGATCAGCATTTCATACCTAATTAACAGAAGACTGAAGTACAGCTCTGTCAAAAGTATCACACAGCTTTGATGTCTCTACAATGAAAGGGTGTTTGGTAAAATATGTATTGATTTCCGTGGAGCAAACATGCAATTGTCTGAAGTGATAATTCTTTACGAGGAAGCTACCGGGAAACTGCTTGGTTCCCTTTCTGAGTTGTAGGTTCAATACTATCCATCTTATAGCAGGGCTTGGAACCGCCAAGACTTGACGTTGTAATGCATTGACCCTTCATTCTCTCAGTGATTGCTGCAAACAAATTGCAGGAGGTCTGATAGGTTTAGCTTGTTGCAGGTTAAAGATCAATGTTCAATGAACAGAGAAGGCAGGCAGACTAGCTTCTCCTTTATTCCCATTAATTTTGAAAAAGGGTTGTCTGCAGGTGAATTGTTTGGCTTTTGTGAGAATCTATAACAAGCTGGAGCAAAATTCTAGATTTAGTTAAGAGACACTTTGATAATATGAAGGTCTGTCACGAGGGCAACTTTACCGTCTTTTTCATTGTGAGATCAAAAGAGCTCCGCATAAACGTAATAGCAAATCACTTTCCAATGGGCTTAATGAGGGAGAGAAGAGTTGAAAAGGGGTATTTCTGAGGAAATTAGGCTCTTCAGAATAACAGAGGGAAGAGAAGACTGTTAAGACAAACAGGAGTGGAGAACTCATTTGATAGATTGGGGTTTGTTTGGGGTTTTTTTAAGGTAGTCAAAACCCAACTGAATTTGTTTCATTCAGTTCTGTCAGCAAGCACTGCTAGGGCTCTCTGCCACTTTTCCCACTGCCAGTGCTATCCACAGATCCCACGGAGCACGTGTGTCTCAGGTTTGCATGAACTGCTGTGCTCTGCAACGCTTGTTTTCTAGTGTGCTGTGCAATCATCCCACAATACAGCTAGAAGTTGTACACTTCATCTACAAAAAGACTAAAAAAAAAAAATCAGAGCTCTAAGTGAGGAGAGAAACTTTCACTTGTATCTGAAGTATATGAATTGAACTGAATTCTCTCTGCTATCTGCAGCTAGGATTCACCTTTCCATCTTCATAGGTTTTCTTTTTTTTCCTCATACATGATAACTATCTCGCTCATTTTCAACCCTTTGGAAAATTAAAAGCTTTATCTCTACTTTTCTTCTAAAACAATAGCTCCAGTTCCTGCACGTGTCCCCTTTCTGTCTCTGATGTAATTTTTCTTATGTTACTTTCTCATAAACCCTGTTGGATATATCTTAAGATTTTGTTTCTAGCTCAGTTTTAAAACTGATCCAGCATTTGTAGCTCTAATGAAGCAAAGCACCTATTTCCCCTTAAACACTCTAACAAATGCATTCCACTAATTTTCAAAAAGTAGAAAATGAAGTATCAATTTTCTGCAGTTTTCTCAGGTTTATATTGAACATAATGTCATTCTCCAAGGGTAAATAATAGCCCTGTGTTTTGGGTGATTTCACTTTACCATATTGTCTCTCATTTCTAGCTATCTGATTTAGTGCATCTTACATATAATTGCAAAGTTAGAGGGGTGGTTTGTTTTGTTTTGGTTTTCTACAGTTACTTTTTTTTCCTACTTGTCATTAAAAGCATCAGCCTTATGGTCAGTTTGGGAAATGAGAACAACTGCATTTTCTAACTATCGTAGTGATGAGAGTTTGGTGATACACAGTACAGTTAGCCAGAAGCAAGAATATTATTACCAGGAGAAACTGAGAGAGAAAGGTACAAAATAAAAAGAGAGACACTGGGATCTCAAGTAAATTATTCAGCTTGCCTCTAGGCCCCTGAAACAAACCTCAGTGCCAATTCACAGACACTGCCCTGAAGTCAGTGGAATAAGTTTTGATCTACAATCATCTCGATGATTTGAGAAATACAGAGCAGTAATGCTATTTTAGCTGCCTTGCAGTCCACCAAACAGCTTCCAGCTTGCAGATTTACACTGAACAGAATTTGGTCCTGCAATGATATCTCATAGCCTCATAGTACCGGTGAGTTTAGGTTACAATGGTTTTCTTGTTTCTAGCTACCTTCTGTGATAGCTGTTGTATTTAATTGTGGAGCTGGCTGAGTGGACGATTCCACACATCTCAATGCACTCATGGTCTATCATCTGTCTGCCTGAACACCTCACGAATCTAATTTAACGTCTTCAGTTTATCTAGGTTTAAGTGTACTGGTATGTCAATAAATAGTTTGGTAATTAGCTGACACTGGCCATCAAAAAATGTTGTGTGGTTTTTGGTTTTTTTTATAAATTGAGAAACTACTAACACTAGGCGAGAGCATAAACTGCTTTTATGGAAGCAGTCTGTTACATGGATTTCTTTGTGGCAATCCAGCAGGGATTAAAATTGGAAGACAGCTTTTGTACTCCATCCCAACACCTTTCTCAATCTCCTCCTTCTTCTGAGGCATGTTTTCCTGGTGCTGACACTGTCTTTCTAGGTCGAGTAGCTTGCTTTACGGTGTCTGAAGTAACACAGAAAAGAAGATAAAGTATTGCACTAGTTGGGTGTGCTGTAACATGGTGATTTACACCTTCCTCTTCAAAGTGCTTCTCATGTGCCAAGATCAGAGAGAGACTGGTTGAATTACTGACATGTATCGAATTAATAGCTGTGGGATAGCAGATGGCTGTTCAAGCCACTCCATGTTTGTGCTTTAGAGAGCTGTAAATGCACATGGCTGTGCTCATCATCTATTGTAGATTGGCCTTCCTACACACTACAGAGCAATATTAATGTGTAGCATTGTACCCTGATAAGCACCAATTTTACTCTTGGTGTACCTCTTCAGTGCGTCATTAAAATGAATCTGTTCTGGTAGGACAGTTTTTAAAATAGACCCCACAGAAGGTGCCACCTTCTTCAAGATATTTCTTTTTTGCTGGTGAACTCATAATTCCATATCAAATTAGTTTCATCAGTGCACGAGCTGTATAGAGTAGCCTTTATGAGCTGAGTGCAAAATTTTGAAATAATTTTTTTGAAGGTAGACCAGCTCTTGCGTTGCTTTTCTTATGTACTAAACGCATAAAGAGGTTATGCTGTATTCAGTTTGACAGATTAACATGTCATTAGCACACACAAGTACTTATTGTGTCAGTGCGTCACATAGATGCATCTGTGGATGAACAGCTTAACGCAGTAGCAGAGGTCAATGCTATTGTATTGCCCACCCAGCACAAAATTATCTGCATTGGGTTTTTTTTACTAGATAAATTTTCTTTTTTTTTAACAAACAAAATAATATTTTTGGGTATATAACACCTCCTTTACTAGCAGATATTGCCTTTTTTTCTGAGAAAGTTTCAAAAGAAAGTCAGTATTGTCACATGCCTGCAACAGTCAGTTTTCTTCCCTGTTCTTTTCCCCGGGCAGTGAGAATTCTTGCACACCATTCTGGCAAGCAACAGCCTAGGCTATCAAAGAGAAGCCTTCCATGAAAAAGCACAAAAATCTTTGTGCTGCAGCATGAACCTAACTGAAGTCTGTATTATTTTCAAAAGACATTCTCAAAACTGAGCATTTCACATCAGTTAGATGCCATTTTTCTCCTGTTGGCCTTCATGGAATGGAAACTACAGAGTGACAAAGTCAAAGACTTGCTGGTTGACAGGTGCTAACTTCAGTTCAGCTTCTACTTCTAATTTCATTTTCTTTTGCTCATGTCCCTAGTCTGCTCCTCTAAGACTTTAGCTTGAGATATTTTTTAACTCTTTGGTTGTTCCTCCTTTTCTATCAGGTGGGACAGAATGAAAGAGGACCTTTGATTGTCTATTCTTTCTTTACTTATTGCTTGTCTTAAAAGATCAAGAGCAATCGATTATCTCCAAAACAAGTATGAAGCTGACTTGATAGAGTTGTAAGACCTTAAAAACAAAAGCTTTGTTTTGACCTGTCCCATGATTTTTCTTAGAGCCCCTATCTCAGCATGATCATACTCTCAACTGATGGAAAACTGGGCCTTCAGTGGACAGAATAATGTAATTTTTACTGCTCAACACAAGGCTTCACTTTCTCCCAGTTGGAATTTACCATTTCTTTTTCCACTTGCAAATGTCTGTCAGATCCAGGTCGTTCCCGTTCATCTCAGTTGCTCTTAGTTCCCCCTAGACGTCACCCTGCTTGCACAGACCTTACCTACATTGCAGCAGCTCTGTCACTATGGTTTAGCAACGGCCTGTTGCGTAGAGGTAACATATAGTGAAAGGGGAAAGGTTTTACTAGTGTTTGTATGTCGTCTTACAGATCAATACAAGCTAACTCAGTAGAGATCCTGGGTGACAAAGCCTGACTCAGAGCTTTTATTAACATAGCAACGTTCATTAAAGGACTAATTTCTTCAGTGAAATTTTGGGGTATGTTTCTGGACTCAGAGCTTCAGATGTGACTGGTCTCCTTCCCATTCTCTGCATGTGCTCTCCTTTTTCTTTCCCCTTCTTTTTCTCCCATTACCCCTACCTGTTCCTCAGAAGTGGTTGGACATTTAGAAACCCACCTCTTACACTGTGAGTGCCCTTCCCCTTTTTGACCTTCCGTCTCCTTATCCTCATATCCATTTGTCCTCATCTTTCTGTCTTCTATGTCCAGTTCGTGCTGTGACCTTCCTTTCCTACCTATGGTCTCCTTCTCTGCCCAGTCTTATCCCAAACAGGTCTTGATGTGGACATTTCCTCCTCCTCCATCTAAGTTGCTTCCCAGCATGCCCTCATTCATGCCACCTTTAATATTGTGCCTCAAAGGATTTGGTGGTTGAGGCTCTGCCTGCTTTTAGGCACCCTAGCAGATAGTGGCCTACTTTACGAGAGGCAGCTTTGCTTCTGTTTTCATCTTTTCATTTTTGATTTTTCATTCATTTTTCTAGCATTCCACTGTTTTTGTTCCTCTTACTCTTTTACCATTTCTTCTTTTCTCTTTAATCTGCCCACTGGAGCATTATGTAATCATAATTTAAAAGATAAAGCATCCAAAATGTACAAGTGTAGATATAGTTCTAAAAAGAAAATTATCAAAGGCTTATGAAACATGCAGATCTCCTGGTTTAATATTTTCTGCTTGTGTTCTTTGTTATTTCAACAGCTTTTTCTTACCAACAGGAAACTATCAATTATTATGAGAAACTGAAAAAAACAGCAAATATTTTGCTTGAAAATGAGTTTGTGTGTACGTGCACAAATGTAGTTGATAAACTTTGGGAATAATTTCTGTAATTGCAAAGGTGTGTTTTACAAAAGAAAATCTTTATCTATAACCTTGATAGTACGTTCCTGCAGCCATACAAAGCTCTAAAACAGAGAGAATGGTATTCTAGCATTTTTAAAAATTTACTCTAAGACATTAAATTGCTTTTTTATTTCCTGCAGCAAGCTGATGTAGATTAGAGAGAGAAATAGAGAATGGAGTAAGAAATCCTCTCTAGATACTAAAAGACAAGGGTACATTGTGTATTGTAAGGACTTGTTTTGTGATTACGGAATATCATTTTTTACTAGATTTTTTCTGAATTTCCTCGTGTAGAAGTGCTTTTAGTTGATTAGTAAACCAATGTTCTGATCCCATCTGCTGTTTTTATCTCTATTGTCTGTTCTACTGACAGTTAAAACAACCCTCTGAGAGAAATATGCCAAATTATATGTAAGCTTTTGAATGTGGCAGTCTGTATTTGGCTGCTAGCCAAATATATGCTTATAAATCTCATCAGTAGTTGAAACACCTGGATGATAACTTTTCTTGTTCTGCTTTAGTTCTTTAAGTATTTCAGATGCAATTCAGATGCAATACATCTTTGAAGAAAAATCATGACTTTTCTTTTTGGAAAAGTCCTTCTTTCGGGAACGCAGAGTTTCTAAATCTTTAGCCCTTACGCTCAGTGCCTTTCTCACTTTCATATAGTTAAATGTCTATGAGGGAACTTCCCAGAGTTTTAAAAATAAGGTTAGCAGAATGTGTATTTTCACAGGGCTAATTAGTCCTTACATTTCCTTACATTGAAGAGCTATCAAGTAAAATTTTTCATAAATAGTAGAATAATGATACAATTTTATATAAATATTATTACATGTAACATAAGTGATAATGTCAATGATGACTGTAATAAGTAAATACACTTTTTTGATCATTTGTTGTTTTGTTGTTGTCATGTTGGTTGATTTCATAGTAAACTTAAAGTTTATGGTTAGCTGGCAACTAAAATCCTATAGTAAGCCACTGGTTCATCACTCTAGTGATATCCTTTGTTGGCCAGTTGCCAGGGAGACATGTTTTACAAAAACCGTAGCACTCCAGCAATGGGAAATCTTCCACTAACCTGCATAATGGGAAGTCCCTTTTACATGATAGAATTTCAAGAGCCTAGTGCCCTAAGCCATGCAGCTTGAAAAGATTTAAAATCGTGTAACGTGACCTGCTCCATCTGTGGAAGCACACCAGCCATAATCACATAAAGGGTACAGGAAGGTCTTTTCTTGGAAACGCACCATTGGTGCGAATGTACCTTATGAAGCGCTCTCCCTTTTCTCTTTCTCTCAACACATCCTGAGGTAGAGCCGGACACCCATGTCCTGAAATGCAAAGGCAAGCCCAGATTCTCCAGTGACGTAACCATTCAGCTACTTTATTCTCATCTCTCCCAGAACTTGACCTACAAAACCTTTGCTTCAGTGTTTTTTGCATCGTGTCTGTAGTGTCAGTTGTCTTTTGACCAAAGAATAAAAATCTTTTTAGACCACAAACACCACATTTCTATCAGAGCATCTTTCTTATCTTAATGTGTATATACTTTCCTCCATAGTTATTAGACTATTTGTGTGTACTTACTTTTTACTCATTGTACACAATTTAAAAGGTTATTTTTCTGTCAATCTCACAAAGTCAAATTTTCATTTTAGTCAAGAATAATAAAGTACTACTTATTCTAACAGTTTATCACAGACTCCATATTTTTCAAGTGGATCTCATCTGCCTTTTAGTTCACCTACAGAGCTTCTTTCCTGTTAAAAACCTCTGCAATGTTTAGGTACACATGGTTTGTGATGAAGTTGCACATTAACCTTAACTTTTATAAAAATGTGTTTTGTTTCTTAAACTTCTTTCTACAGAAGTGCAAGGCAGGGCTTTGCAGAGATACCCAAGATAGTCCTTCTTAAATCTTATTAAGTGATTTTCTACTCTTTTCTAAATTTTTTTCAGTTGTACTGTTTCTTATTGTTTCACACACAGGCTGTCTGCTCAATTTATAAGCAGGGGAATGAGGAAAATATTTTCCTGCTTCATGGAGCATGTATTGTCATCTATTTCTATATCATCACAGGATTCAGTAGTCTTCTGTATGGCAGACAGGCTTGGAAACAAATATTGTCATCTTCAGGGTTTATATCATGTCCAAACTTAGGCTTTAGAGGTTAAAAAATCACGGTGAAATTCGGCTGTTTGGAAAATTCCAATCCCAAAACCTGAGTACTGTAGTTCGCAGTTCAGTACGTAATGACAACATTAAAAAATTTCCTATAAGTAGAACTTTGCAAAACTGTCTACACAACTTCTCTGGCATATTTTTGAATGTTCAAATTTATGCTATAAGTATTTGGTTTTAAGGGAAAGGTCAGCAATAATTAAGCAGTCCTAAAATGTAATATTAAATAGAGAACATACAAATAGTGAACGCACCCTTTAGATTAAAGTTCTTTTGAGTGTATTATTAGTTATCAACTGGTAATCTGTGCAATATGAAGCACAACTCTTATGTTTCTCCTTAAAATTACTTAGCTTTGTAGCATATTAATCAAACAGGTTGGGGAGCAAAATCAGAATGCATATTCCTGTGTGGTTCTCAGGCATCTCATTTGTTTAATGGAGCCATTTGGATAATTAAGATCAGTACAGGTAATTTAGCTAAAGTGCAATCTACAGGAAAGATTATCTAGCAATTTACTTGTGTTCATCTCAGGTTTTTGTCTTGTTTTTCTCCCTAGTTATTTATACGCATAGCTCAGTACTTTAAAAAGTTTCTCTTCTGTAGCAGAGGAAATATCCCTTTGTATTGATAAAACTATGGTAGATTGTTTGCATTCAAGAAAGTCCCCCAAAGCAAGTAGTTAAGAGGAAGTCCTATTCAACATCCCTGAAAAACTTCCTTGTTTGACTTCTCTTTTGTCCAAAAAACCAGAATTCTTGTCAGTGCTGAACTGTTCTTAGGTGAGATCCTACCCTCCTTTACACTTTTTTTTTCCTGTAAGAGGAGATGTTTCAGACCAACAAGTGATTACGCTGCTGCTATTGTTAACAAGCGTGGAAGAAAGTGGTGTTGATGGACTGTTTGGGGCTGCACCCACACACGTAGCGAGGAAGGGCTGCAGATGGAATGTCAGGCACCCAGCTGGAATATGTCAGGCAATGCAACCCTTCATACAGGGCTTAGCTCTGATGGGCTCCAGAACAATTGTTGATTTGTTAAATTTTTTTAATTGCACACTACCTTAAACATCCAATGCAAACATTTGTTCTGGCTAGCATTCATAATTTTTTTTCCCTGTAATCAGTGGAGAGGTATAAGGTCCTTTAGGGGGTAGTTCAGCTGTAGAGGTCACCTCATTTGGTGACCTGAACTGCTCTCCAGAAAAACATTGCTTTTCTACCTAGAGAGGACATAGGCTAGTCTGCCATTCTATTTACATGTTATAGTCCGTGATGTGACTATGTCCCTTTGCATCTTATGCCTTCATTCCTGAGGAGAAGCCATCTACACTAAGATCATATCCATAGATTTCAGGATTTCAGCAGCATTGGTCATGGGCTAAAATATATTTGATTTACAAGAAATTCCCAGTAGCAAGCTGTTAGGTAAACTCAGTAATGGGAGGCACTGTGCATTTTTCGCGATTAAAAAAAAAAAAAAAATGCTACACCAGTGAGTTCAGTTAAATGAAATTACTTTCATTACTTATAGAGATGTAGTTTTGCAAAACTTGCTATTACCAACCAGAAGACTATGTCTGACTAATATTATTAGCTTTGAAAATCACGTGAAAACATTTTACGTGAACTGGGCGTTAAGTTTAAAATTAAATTGAAATGTGTGATTTTACTACTTGTCGAAATACAAATGCAACCATAGTCTAATAATTAATATCTTAGAAATGTTTGTACTAAGCATCTTTGATACTTAAATGAGATGATTGAAAACGCTCCTGCTTTTTGAAATATGGCACATTAATAAATTAGAGGAGAGATTAAAAAGCATTGCAGTTCATATAATGCACTGTTCAGGCACACTGGAATATTACATTACTAGCTTCATCTTTCAAAATTAGCAGACACACCTTGCAAGGTACAAATTCGAGGCAGTATATACAAATCTGTTATTCCAGATCAAAAATTCAGCACCTGCTCAGCTAATGGGTCCATAAAAGCTATTAGCTTGAACCTTGCTGCTGCAATTCTGACTATTTGAACAGAAATATTTTTAGTGGTCTATTATTAAATATATTGTACGCAGCTGTTTGTTTGCCTTTCCAAGGTGTAGAAGTTGTTTACACTGATGCAAAGAAGAAAAGAAAATTGCTGGCACAGTACTTGCAGGCAAACTGTGTTGTTATGTCTGAAGCTAATATTCCTAGATATTGTACCTGTTAAATATCTCCTTGTTTAATCTTTATCCCAATACTACTTAATAATTTAGTGATTTAGCGCTACAAGTGATGGCAGTGCGTCTACTCTGGGTAGATTTCTGTGGGACTATTATTCATGGTAGTCAGTACCTACACATTCAGCAATAAGTATTGGCAAGATTAGCTCTTTATATTTTAAGCTTAATCGGAGTCAGATGGGGTATCGGGCAACTCTTAATGTTTCCAGAGTGCTGTTCATTTGATGTTTCTCGGAGAGGACAGCTCAGTTGCCTAGAGCTCATATATCAAGCGCTGCAAGCATGAGGCAATAACAGAAAATCCAAGTAGTGGCTAGGGATGTACATTTGGGCTGTTAAACGAGGAAAAAAACAAACATCAAGCTTGGCACTGGGGATGTACGTTTGGGTTGCAAGGCATCAGTCACTGCAAAAGTAATAAAGATAACTGACAGCAGTTCTCTGTCTCTCCGTGTGTGCATATATGCTTAAGCCTGGACAATGACACAAGTGGGCTGTTATTACAGCTGTGCTGTTTGTGCTGGTTTAGTAAAAATGTCACCACTTCTGTTTAAAACCGCTATATTCACAAGTTTTTAGCTCAGCAAGGTAAAATAGCTAGGAGCTTTGGGCTAATTTTTTCTCCTCTTTAATAAAACTCAACCAAGGTTTTACGTAACAGGCATAATTCACTTCCCTCACCCCCAACTGCATTGTCCTTCTGCGTGTGTTGATTTGGATGCCTTGAGATTTACAAAATTCAAGTTCTAAAACATTTTATTTGGGTATCTTATGCTTTTAAGGTATCTGACTGATGTTTAAGCAAAAGTAAAAATGGAAATAGAAATAATGATAGTACTTTAGAAGTCAGGATATTGTTTCATTTTATTTTACGTTATGCATCTAAAAATGTAATGTCCAACATTGGAGATACTTGTTTAATGGAGTTGTGAACTGTTTTTATAACCTCTCACTATTGCAATATTAACTGCCTTGCAGTGATGCTACACGATCCAGGACTTCAGCGTAGGTTGAACAAAATGCAATGTGATTTCAGATGCTAACCACTGTGACTGTGAAATTTGGTTCTTTCTTTATCTTTTTCCCTTCATCATCTGATATGATATGCCCTACCATCTTTGGTTAATTTTTATTTTTATTTTAGTGCTTAGATATCTAGGTCATTCCTCCCTTTCTACATAGCATTACTTGGGTTTTAACAAGAAATTGTCTTGACTTTTTGTTTCCAGTAGTTTATTTTTTTTATCAGATAACTGGAAATGTAGAACATTTAAGCAATATCTATAAGGTAAGCAGTCAGAGTCAGGGGGGTGTGGGAAAGCCCAAGTTAGGTAAGCTAATGTGTGCCTTCAAGAAAAAGTAAATATCACTTACATTCTGCCAGAAGAAACTGATTCTGAAATAAAAATGAGTTATGCTGGTTATGCCCAATATTTGGATATCCACTTCTATTCCCAGCTGGAACCAGGTGCTATTGAGAAGACAGTAAGAGAATAATTAAAAGGAATGAAGAAGCTGAAAGAATAAACTTTAGTGGGTTGTCTCTGGTTTGGGGTCGACTTGGTAACTCCTATATTTGTTCTATCACTGGGGCACGCTGTTCACCTGTAAGGAGCCATGTGGTTTTTCTAAGAAGTTATCCGCTACAGAAGGCAATTATGCATTGTGCTCTGAACGCTCACTAGCTTGGGAAAGGGATTGTAGTGTTATAGTGGGTAGATTTCTGAAAATTTTAGCTTAATGCTCAAAAGCTAAAATGCAACGGTTGCTGAAAAATAATTCTGGAGGAGTGCGTACAGGGTGCGTTCCTCACCTCAGACAGGACGTAGTAGACTATGTGATGTACAGAGGAGAGTGGCAGGATGGCTAAAAAGTGTGAAATGACTTCCACATGGGTAGAGGTTAAGCAGGCTAGGAAGAATTTTTCGACCTGGAAAAGAGATAGCGGTGTCTGCGGGTATGATAGAAGCATATCAAATCATGATAAGCACCAAAAACTGGAATAAGAAATAATTATTCACTGTTTGTCATAGTGCCAGGAGTACAGACATCCCATGAATCAGTCAGCTGAAAGGCTCAAAGCACACAGCGTGCGATACTGCAACAGAAGCTATTTGTCCCAGGGTGTGGAGGCCCAAAGTCAACACCGGTTCAAATGATAAGACACCTTCACAGAAGAGAAAGGGAGCTATGAGGGCAATTAAACTCAACCTTACCTCTGCAGGCTTTAGGAATTTCTGAACTGCAAATTATTGGAGCCTCAGAAAGATGGAGAAGTATCTTATATCTTCTTCCATATGCTATTTCTAAGGCATCTGCATTCTCTTTTTCCATGTGGTTGGTGGCCATAAAGCAGTGCTCTTAAGTGGAGTCCCAGCAAGGACTGTTGTTGGTTAGCTGGTGGTTTGGCTAAGGGAAAATTAATTTGAACGGCATCCCCGGGGAGAGGTGTTTCAGCGTACTTTAGTAGAAGTAGTGACACTTGGTTTTAAAAAATACTTGGAACACCTTCTAATGCAGGTCAATCGGCTGTTGCCCCTGTACATTTCTGCTTGGGATATTCACTGGGGCAAAAATTAACCGGCACATAGATCACACTGCTAATTACATGCCCTCACAATTTCTCAAGTATTTGCCTCTGCTGCCTTCTCACATATGTGAGGACTGAGGACACAGAGAGCCACCTGTTTGTGACAATGCAAAGTCTTGCTGATGCTGTGACCCACAAAAGCATTTATCTCTTAATCAATGACTTTAACTCTGTCTCATTTGTCCTTTTTGCAGATTTTCTCCATTTTGGGGAGTGGGGTAGGTCTACAGATGACAGCAATTGCTGGGGCTTGCAAATGTGTCGCTGTGACAACTAGACCTTTTTTATTTCATATGTATTGATGCAGCAATAAGGAGTTTAAAATATACTTTTTTTTTTTTTTCTCCTCTCAGAGTAGGCTTAAATTAGATCAACTTAGAAGCTTGGTGTGTGATGGGACCATGTCAAAAAGAAAGAAACATAATAGGCCGAGGGTTCGGGCCATAAAGTGCTACAGACATGTGAGTTATAGTGCCAGCAAAACCAGAAGGCTGAGCCAAGAAGAAATCCTTGTAAAGAAGGTGCTGGGAAATCGGACAAGTCAGATTTATGCTGCAGGAAGCTGCGGACTCCGCATCAGCTCTGAAAATCAATTTCCCACTTTTGTGTGGCCCAGCAAAGCTCTCCAGAGGGAGCGGAGATATGAGGGGCAGCTCCGCTCCCAGTCGCCTGGCTGCTGAGTTGCAAATTGCAGATGGGTGAATGGGAGTTGCAGAACAGATAATAGAGAAAGAAAAGAGAAAGGGAGAGTGAGAGCAGGAGAAGGGAAGGAAGGGTTACATTTAGAGCCTTTTAGGCTTTCTGAGGAAAACAGTAGCTGCTGGAGGAAGGAACAGCAAGGTATTTATCCTACAGCAGAGGAAGATGGTGTTTCTTTAAGGTGGACAAAAATCTTGGCTGGGAGTATGCAGGTAGTATAAAGTAAAGCCATGCTTTGTAATGGAAGTGTTAAAATTTTGAAGCTCGTGAGTCTAAATTTCCAATTTGAGGAACAGCCTGGTACATCATATCGCCACTTCCATTCTGGCTTGCAGTACAGTTTAAATTGAGTGTCCAGAATTATATTGATGCCGTCCCTGTTTAGATCAAATTTTTTCTTGACTGAATATAGAGTAATTGACTGGAGGTGAGAAGCAAATATAATTTAAGAATGTTGCAATGCATGTAAGTGTAATTGTTTGCATGCCTCTCTTTGATGTTCTTTTTTTCCTTTTAAGAGACAGTACTGAGTCACATATGCAGGATTTCACCAACTGTCCACAGAAAAGTTAGAAAGTAGTATGTTAATAAAACTTAATCCTAGGCCAATTTTCTAGATAAATAGTTCAGCTTGTCGGTTCTTCTACTACATTAGTTTAGTGGAAATGGATGGAAGGTTAGTCATATTCCACTACAAGGATGCTAGTGACTCATGGCTGGAAAAATTTTTTTACTTTATGCAGGTGAAAAAGGTAATCTAACAATAACCAGGTATAGAAGTGAATTAGTTCAGTTTTAATAACAAACACATTGAGTAACTGAGTGCAACGATTTACCATGAGAGGGAAGATCTGAGTGCCAGTCCTTCTCAGGATCATAGGTGAGGTCTTATATAGCCTTTCTTGGCTATACACCTATCTCTATAATTTACATGTCTGAATGATGTAATTTTGTTGCTCTGTAGTAGCTACTGCCCTCAAATCATGTCAGCTCTATTACCTATCTGTTACCTATCATGATAATTTCAGTACCTGTAGTCCATTGAAGAATAAGCCATTTTATCTTTGGCTGTTGCTGATTTACTTCAGACCACTGCTCCCTCAGAGCATCTCTGAGAGCATTTGAAACTGAGTGGATTACATCTGGATTTCTCTCTCCTTCTGGTACTCGCATATTGAATCTGTTGCAGAGCCCAAATGACACTGAGGTGCAGCCAAGCAGAACATTTTATTAAGAACAAAAAAATTAAATAAGAACACTGTTCTGTATCTAAAAACATGACCTGGAATTTCTCCAAGAGCAGGTCTCGGTCTCAGATTATTCTTGTGTCTCAAATTATTAAATTAAGCCAAAGCACGAGTGGGTTTAGTGCCAAGGAGACTTTCAAGGCTGAGAAGGATAATTAGAAAGGATGGACTTTGGTAAGTGAGGCAGGTGTCCCTAGGCTTTTTATTTGAACTGTGGAGGGAGCCTTGACTCTCTTGAGAGAAGATTCAGAGCAGAAGTTGAAGTATCAGGGTGCTGAATTCCTGAGAGGAGGAGGAGGGACTGGGAAAGGAGGAGGGACTGGGACATCTCTTTTGACCACATAAGAAAAGGAGCCTGTAAGTTTTCCAACTACTTCTAAGCATCCTGAAGTATCTCAGTGGCCCTTGTTGCTGTTAATACACCTGAATGTCTCTGAGAATGATTGAATCTTGGGGACCATCCTGATACCTCTCAGACGAGAGAGAAAAAGCAACTACAGCAATTCCACTTTAACGAAGTGGAAAACCTGGTTTATTTGTTAACCAAAGACAAGGTTCCTTTTCGGATTTCATAAGAATGAAAGTCAATATCCTTTCCCAGTGCTTAATCCATTTCATATTGGAAGCATTATACTAGGTTAGTTTTGCACAAATCACATTGTGGTTTTGGTAGAAAAGAATTCATATGGTTACTGTGAGAAAAATAAATGCAAATAAGAGTGTGTATTGCTGATGGTTATAAATTCCTCTGCCTTTTAGTGGCATAGCTGGAGAATTGGGTTAAGCTGCTGGGCATGAACACAGTAGGTTTCTGTATTTATTCTGTATAATCTATTTTTTCCTCTCTTTTTAATCTTTGTTTACTTGCCAGGCTTTCCTTTGTGGCCTCCTTCCTACTACTGCATGCTGGGTTCTGCTCTCTCATGTTGTTTACTGACGCTTAGACATGAAAGGACGACGAAATGGACATTTTAATCAATTAACTGTAGCCTGATCAAAGTTTCATTCTTCCTTATTGTTGTTGTTGTTTAAAGCATTTTTATTTACAACAGCATCCAGTTGGGCTTTTGATTCATGTGGTGTGACAAAGTCACTCTTTTGCATAGAATAGCAAGCTGAGAGTCTGAAAACTGCATTTGATCAAGACCTTGCTTTAATCACGGATTGTGTCAGAGTTCTGAGCAACAACTCAGCTTTCCTTGTGGCCTAATGCTGAAGGCAGAAGAGGAGTGCATTGGCATAGCAAAACACACACTAAGCAGAGAACACAAAGAGGTTGAACATCTACACAGGGGCCCTTTATTCAATTCCTTTTGCCTTCAGAGGCCACCTACTTGCCTTTTTCCTCTTAAGAGAGTAACAAACACGTTTAGCATCTACTCTTGTCAAGGGTTTATTTATCCTTTCTGAGTCATGGGAGGTAACTAAATCTGTTAGAGATATGTACAAAAGAGGGCATCATTCACATGAGGTCATTATGGCCTGTTTGTGGTTGCTTAGGACTTTTTACAGTTTTAAGTGCTGGGGTAATTTCTGCCCCCCCCCCCCGTGCTATTTGCCTCAGGTACTTTTTCTACCTTTGAGTATTACTCACAACGAAGTAAAGGAAAAAGTGTATCCTGTAGCCCATCCAAACAATTCTGTTGGCAAATTTTGCTGGCTTTTTTTAAAGCTCTGTGTATTTGTGGTTTGCATGAGATGTCAGAATAAAGATGTCTTTGGATCAGGTGCATCCCTGTAAAAGTCTGACAGACTATGGATAAATTGCATAACTTTTGAAAACTACTGCTTGCATGTAACTAGGACAGCCTTCTGTATGTAATGGCTGATCCTTATTGAGTTAGATCTTCACTGAACACTACCTGTCCACATTTGAGATCAAGCTACTGGGAAAATATAGGATTTTCTGCTGATGGAGGCTGGTGCTGGTCATACCAGGTCTATCTACTAGCACTTGACTGAAGATCAACAGCGCTTTCCTATCGCTACCCTGGTTCCTCCTTCCCATGCTTCGACTTAGGCAATGCCAAGGAGGTAGTCAATTTGATTGCAAGGGTCAAGATTTTACTGCAAGAGTTAGATACGTGTTGAGTTATTTTGAGGGATGAGAAGGGCAGGGGAAGACAGTGCCTTGTGTCAAGGTGAACTGGCAATTTTGAGGAGAGAAAAAAAATTGGAATCATACCAGATAATCAGTACATCTTACAGACTTTGCTCAGCAGGCAATTAGCACATGTGTCTTGTTTAGTTGTGGTGTCACGTGGGTGAGCTTTAAAATTTGAGCTAAAGAACTTGGGTCTCATGAAAATACCTCCAAAATGGCTGAAGGTCATGCTCTGAAACAAGAAATAAGTAGTGAACGCAATCAAAGTAGTGGAGTCAGAGATCCTGGATGCCTTATATAGTGTGCTCTCAAAGTTCAAGCAGAGATTCAATCAGGCAACCTCCTGGCCTGTCTCAGAAGGTCCCTCTACTCCCATATTCTGGTGTTGTTTAGGAAACTTGATCTGCACACACAGCATTATTAATAACCACATATTCATTCTCATGCCTTAATGTTGGAGATAAACAATTAGTTTTGCTTTTCAGATTCCTACATTTATGTAAATACAAGCAAGCAAGAAGTGTGTCTGTTTTGTTTCCTGCATGTTTTTTCCAATCCATCTTCCCCAGTGGCAACGGTTAATGAAAAAAAGATTATTTTATTAATTAAACATTCGAAACAATGCAGTTTGTTGCTGGCAGCCACTTGTTTGGAATAATCTTCTATGCATCATAACTTTCTATCTTTGTGTTTAATTGCTTTTTTTTCCCCTTCCCTTCCTCTGGAGCATTCTTTCAAAAATCTCTCCTGACCTTTCATGCTGCTTTTGCATTTCATGTAATTTCAGTTAAGAAATGTTTAATTACTAAAATAATCACTTCTGCTTTTAATCTGTTTATGCTTTTCTGCCTGACTCTTGTTCTTCCACTGTAATTCCTGCTGATTGCAATGATGCCTGTGTTAAGGGAAGAATTGATCTCTCCCAGTTCTTAGGAGCACTCCTTCATAATTATAGGTCACCCTTTAGTCTAACAGGAGTTTCAATCAAGCACCTGCCAAGACAAATTAATCTTACGTAAGAGCGGTGTCAGATTTGGGATCATAAAGGCTTAAGTACAGATGGATACAAGAGAACTTTCCTAACTTCAAGTAAATGACCCCACTTGAAACATCAGTGGAGGCTACACCTTGCTATCAAGAGGTGCATTGCATATGGAGGCAATAAATCTGTAGGGATACATGGACAGGCTATTTACGCCATGCAGGTTGAAGGACCTAAATAAGCTGGCTAGTTTAACACATCTCCCTAGGTTCCCTGTTTCACGGATGGAGAGAGAGATATCTGGAGAATGGCTGAGACCACCCAAGTTAGGCACTACTCAGATTGACTGGGACAAATCCTACGTTTTTGAACTCATCTCTGATGATCAGACTTACCTCACATTTACAACTTTGTCACTGTCAGCAGAAAGTGGCTCCCTGACATTAATGTACCAGTGACAAAGGAGCTCAGAGAGTCAAGTCCATCAGAGTAGATGAATGTGAAGGAGATTAATTATATATGACAGAATTGCCATATCTGGAATAAAACAGAAGTAAATTGCACTCCCCTGAATTTACTGTGGCTACACATCAGAGTGCGTGCTACTCAGCTTGAACAGTCAAAGCAAATCAAACCAGGTTTTCAATTATGGCATTTTTTTCATCTGCATGGATACTCACATACAGATATTTTGGCTTACAAAAGTAGTTACAAGCAGCTAAAGATAGCTAATGTGGGTATAATTAGAAATCAGTGGCAGAAAAGTCCCTTAGTAGATAATGAAAAATGGTGAGAATAACTGAGATTACTTCCTTTTTATCTGCTTCTCTGCTCAAGAACTCTGCTGGTCGCACCAACATTAGTTAGTTATCAGTCTTTAGGCCTCACCAATACATGGGTTTCAGCTTAATGCATGTTCTGTGCATTTATTTGTAGAGGCAAGGAAATAAGATTCTCAGAGCTGGACTACAGTCTTGGGGCAGCCACGGACTTCTTAATCATTTGAATTTTCTCCCCTTCCCTCAGTCCCCTGCTGCTGAGGCAGCACTTGCACAATCCACCTCTCCGGTTCTTGCTCCGTGTTTCCCTCAGCAGCAGGAGGAGGCGGCGGCTGCTGCTGCTCTCAGCCTTGAACAGTGAAGATCCATGCTACTCCGCTACAAAGCTCATGACAGAGCTGCAAGGTTTTAAGATAAATCTGATTCACAGCCAGGTTTTTTACATTTAAACAAGCTTTATTTACACACCTTGTATCTCTGCTAGTTCCTCCTCTCTTTTTTTAAAAGCAAATTTGGTATTTTTGTTGTGAGTTTATTGAGAGCCTAGTATGTTATATTCATCCAAGCACAGATTTTTAGCCCCAAGACCTCTGCATTATCAAAAATTAAAAAGAAGCATGTTTAGAGATCTAGCCCTGCATAATCAGCAAAACCTTCAAATTCCCAAACCGCAAATAACTTGTGACTCAATGGGTTTTCTGCAGATCTATGTATGTCGTCTTCATTTTGCCTCCTACTTACCGAGGAAGCAATGGGGTGAGTGGTGAGTGCCCAGTCTGAGAGAGAGGACCCATCCTGAATAAATGTAGAAGGAAATGGGAATGTTTGTTACCACTCACTATTTTTTTCATCTGTTTCATTCTGAGTTGCCTATATTTTTCAAGGCGTCAGACTTTACCCTTTTTCTTAAGAAGTTTGCTTAACATCTTGCAACATCAGTCCCCGATTCATTGGAGAGAGACAGTATGGAAGAGTACTGCATGGCTGCTGATCTCCTCCTCTGTATTGCAGTAACTGATCTGACCCTGTTGTAGAGAGAGCGCGGTGAATCTTTTAATGAACTGTAGCTAATTGATTACCTCTTGAGTACAACTACAGGGCAATGTAGAAAGGAATTTTGAGTCCTTCAGGGAAGATGCTTCTTTATCCTCTTGTCAAAGCTGTGACCAAATGTGACAAATTAGTTCTCAGTTTTGAAGCTTGTTTATGGTTTTGCCTAATTGCAGACAGAATTTTTGAGGAATTTTTATTTACTAGTACCTGGGCTACAATTTAAATAGGCAGAATTGCTTGTAGTATATTATGCTTACCAAGGTTATTTTCTCACACACACACACACAAAAAAATGTTTGAAAATATAGTTTGTTAGGAAGCAAAATAAACTGACTGGACTTAGCAAAAAAGAAGCCATGATCCCCTTGTGAAGTTATTAACATCCTGTAACGGAGCTTGCAGCAATGTGGTTTTGTAATGTGTAGTGCTACTAAGCATTTAGTGTATCTTCGTTTACCACAGAGGATGGTCCACTTTTTGTTTGAGATCATGTCTCAGGCAGTCTAAAAGTGACTATGGAGTAGTAATACGGTGGCAGGCTAATGAGAAGCATTATTACTTCCATGCTATGGAGAGTCTCGATGATCTCGGTTGCACTTATTTCCCCATGCGAAGAAAACTAAGACCTACTTACCTCCAAGTACAGCCTTAATTAAAAAGGTATGTGTTGAAAATTATTGTCAGCAGATAAAACAGTGAAAAAGTGCTAGTGAAGGAAAATCCTCCAGGTCTATGAAGTTGCCTGCACTTCAGTGGTAGATGCTCTGTGAGGTGTCTGCCAGGTAGACACAAAAGAGATGACTAGGGAGCAGAGAGACCCGTACCTGTCTTCTGTGTCCCCAGAGTTTTTCCAAACTGACTTTAGAAATAAACAAAGTCCAACAGGGAGAATAAGGTTGTATAAGGGATGCCGCAGAATCTGAGTGTCAACACCAGGCTGAGGTGAGGTATCCTAGAAAGCCACTGCAGCAGTTGCTCTGTTTTGATTTGAACTGATTTGAAGGTACAATACAGCAAGTGACTGGACCAAGAGACAAATTCATTTCCAAGTCTAGTCAAGTACTTAAATTTAGTCCTTTTTATACTTTATGCTAGTACATAAAACACTGTGCTAAATGTGTTTTGTTCAGTGGGAACTGCATTAAATCTGAAGGGCTCCATTTGTATGGGAAAAGATGGTTGTTTATTGGCCACTTAATTTGCAGTCACAGTTAACGTAGGGCTGGTTTGATCCTTGCAAGTTTCTTTCTGTCATTCTTGTTGGGACTGGAGGTATACTGTACAAAGAGAATATATGTTTTGCTGATATTTCCTTCTGGTTTTGTGTACTCCAAATGATTTTTTTACCTCTGCAGAGGAAATGCCAGAATCTTCTGAGTCCATCTAATGTACTGAGGTATTCAGTAGAAGATATGTCTATTTTTAGCCAAACAATGTCACCAAGAAGCACACAAATCATAATATAGTATTTTTAAAACGTGGTCAGTTTAGATTCACTTGTCCATCCCTACTGACTTGCTTATGTTGTTTATGTTTAACCATAAAATTATGAGTATTCTATAGAAGACAGGTAAGCATTTACTCCAATGGTTAGTTGTTAATTTTTCTAGGTCATTGCCTGATTTTCATGTAGAATTGCTACTGTAGTGAAGATGTTAAATTAGATGTGTAATACACACTTTACACTTTCACTTGACTATTTAGGTAAAAAATGAGACTATAAACTCCCTGATATGTTTAAATAATCTTGTCTTCTGTCCAGTGTTGTCAAAAGGGAGAACACTTCCACAGGGAAAAAAGGTAACTATATTACTTAGTGGGATTTCCCAAGCTTCTGTGAATCCAGGACATCCAATTTGTTAGCTAAGCACTCCTGTTCTCTTAAAGATTTACAGTGATTTATTTTCAGTGTCAGTAACAGAATCATCATTACTGGGAGATCCAACTGTACCGAATGTTACATTAATAAATCATCAAACCTGAAAATCAATACCCCAATGAATTGAATCAAATGAAACTGTTTCTGTTGCACAGTTTCACTCACAAAGTCGAAACCTCTGCCGTCCAAGTTCATAAAATTTCTATCAGCTGGTTAGCCAGAGCCATCAGACACAGCTCCCTAGACTCAATGTCAGACAAACCTTATCAGTTGATGGATTCTATTTTTTATTTCATGTCAATCCATCAATATGTCTGTGATGTTATATTATGATATTTGCTTCCTCTGAAGTGACATGACCTGCTGCTTTATTTCGTATCCTGAAAAAAAGATACCAAAGGTTAGGACTGACCTGCCTTTTTCTCCTTGCAGAGTCCTGACTTTCCCTCCTGAACTGCCTGTTTCCTCTGCACACTTTTAAATCTACTCTTGCAGAAAAACTAATAGTTCTATTTGTTTTCCCAAGTTTGCTTATTGGTCAAGTACAGGGCACAATGAACTTTGTATACCTGCAGAAACACGCTTATCATCTGTGGCAGGGAATTTATATTCTCATGTTTGAATTGGTAGAATATTTTTGTGTTCACTACATTTACCTGTTTAGTGTTGCTGTCTGGAAGTCTGATGGAATTGGTGGTACTGTTTTTTTCAAACTCGCATTACTCCTACTAGCAATGAGAAAAAAATATCTTGTGACAAAGAATTTTACACTGTGCGTAGGTACACCTTCTGTTACAAATACCAATATAGACAGAAAGTTAGTTATTTATGAAACTTAATGATGGCTGGTCCAAGTCCAGCACTAAGGCTGAATGCAAATCAACTACCTATGCAAGAATGAAAGCAGATTACTTCTCTAACATGATAATGGAGTTTCCTTTCCTGCTTTCTGTTGTTATTGAAAGCAATCTAAATCTGATGATATATGTTACTCAAAAAGTTCCTACAACAGTAGTAACTGGAAGGTCTTAATGTTGTAAAATAAATCCAGTGATTTTATCCATTTTTTAATGTGAATATACTGTAAATCTTCATGTAGCTTTGACATCAATGCAGTGATACCATGATTTTGGTGATCATGGTTGTTCTACCTTGTGAGGAAAATCCAGCCAGCATTTCTTTCTATAAACTCCATGTCTTTCTCCTTTCCTATCTCTAAATGTTCTATTTTTATCTACTATTGATTTTAACAAGAGCATTAATCCAACCCTGAAGCTGAAGCTATAGGCGCAAAAACTAATTTTCTGTTCTCATGTGATCAGTTTTCCAGCTTCAGTTTTAATGTGACAGGAATTAACAAAAAAATTGTGGAGTGGTTTGCACTAATTCAGTTGTAATCAGAAATACTGATTTTTGGCCGGCGTTGATGCTTGGATGCTAGCTTGTGGTCCTCTCTGTCTCTGTGCCTAGAACTCCTAGCAATGCTCAAGTAGCTGAAAGGAGGCTGAATTTGTCAGCTAACGATGATCACTTTATTTTAGCATTTTTTGCTTCCTTCTACTCAGCTATCATCTCTTGCAACATCCTTAAAGCACAAACTACTGAAAGCTCTGGCGTTATGTGACTGATCTTACTGCCACTGGGGAGAGGCAGGAGAAATCCTTCACTCTGTACTGTGATGGTGGTGTTAATCACACGCGGCATTTGGGGGTTTTCTCCTCTTCTGTGTGTTTTGCCTCATGCGTTGTCTGTGTCAGACTAACTGCAATAGCTTCAAATTTTAAGTTCATCTCCATTTTCTTAATTGTTGTGACATTTTGAATTGAATTGCATCCTTTCGTGTTACAGCCATTATCCTGGTTATAGTGAGAAGAGTGGATGCGGATAGGTAGCGAGAAGCGCGCAAACCTATGTCCCAATAAGAATCAGATACTGTTCTGTATGTGTATCACAGACTATATCTCTGCTTGCCAGGACAGGGATACCTAGAGCATCTGCAAAATCCACAGGGGCTGGTGCACCCACTCTTCGCCATCTGCTCCATCTCCAGTGCTGAGCCTTCCCATTCTGGTGCGGTGAAGTCTTCCTCTGTCCATCATACCACCTGCTCCTACTTGCCTTTTGCCTTCTGGCCATGCTGTGATGGAAAGGACTGCCTTAGGGCTATATGAACTTTAAAGAGATACCATGAGGCGCTGGAGCCTTGCAGGTTTATAGAGTTGTTGCTGGACATCAGAAGTCTGTGAACTCGATAGAGTTTGCCTCGGGGCTGTGTGGGTTTAAGGGCTCTGAAGGATTTTAGGATATAAAAATGCTTTAAATAACTAGGTAACTCACCTTCAGATCTTAAAAACAAAACAAAACAAAAAAAACCCCCAAAACCCCAATTATTAAATATCTGCATGTTGACCAACTACAATAGATTAAGGCAAAATTAGATGTGTCTTTCCAAAGCTTTATTTGAACTATAATAAGTCTCTCTGCACCACGTTTCCTAGCAAGATGTAGATTTATCCAATGTCATGCATGGGGCAGAGGCTGAAATATAGTTGAGAGGATGAAACTAGGTGTATCTATAACAGGCCAGCAGTGATCTATATTAAAAATTATTTTTGGGAAAAAATCCTGAGATCCTTACACCTTAAAAATTTATACATCAGATAATTCAATGTTTATTTTTTTTAACCAATATCTGGAGTACATATTGGGGCTCTGATACTCCCCAGGATGACAGCTGATCACAGCTACTGTCCAGTGACCAGTCAGAGAAGAAATCATTGAATTATCCTTGGTGTTAATTGAATTTACAGGTTAGTTTCACCCAAGCTAAGGCGATGGAGAACAACAATCGCTCATGTGTCTGAGGACTGGAGTACTCTTGCAAATCAACATTTGACTGACACGTTATGTTAGAGTAAGGCAGTGGCTCAATGTGACCTGCTGTGGCCATTGAATCACAGTAGTACATCTATATATCACAGCTTCTTGTTTTTCTTGATCTGTGCTCATACTACAGAAATTTTCTTATGAGGAAAGATTTGATTTAGAGAGTCATTATTCCAAAATGCCATGAAGTTTGGGGCAAGAAGGACCAGAGGTCATTTAGATGTTATTAGTTATGTGTTATTTAGATGAAGACTATCTTGTGCTTATCACAAATTGAACAGAATAACCCTGGCACTTTCTTCTAGATGTATTGGGCAAGGGAACAGAGTATAATCAAAGAAAAGCAACTGTCAGTGATTAATTATGAGAATTGGGTTACGACTGCATTGATGAGCATGGTGCCTGGAAACTCAGTCAGAATAGTGAGCTTTGTCAGCCTGGACAAATAAATACAGGAATTCAGTTTTAGTTTTCGACAATAACACTTTGATTGGTTCCAAGGTAAAAGGGATCCTGTTTTAAAGCTGTACAAGAAAAATTTTGATAATACAGAGTTTTAATATCATCCTGAGGATGTTTTATTTGTTACCTCAGAAATTCCATAGAAAAAAACAGCAACTCAAACAGTACACAAAATGATGTAAAAAAACACCCTCAAAAGCCCCCACATATACTCTCACCTCAATGAAGCACTTCTTTGTTCTCTTTTTCACATGTTGTAAAGGAAACTCTGTAGTCAATTATGATCAAAGGTATCTCAGATCTTCTCTAGCTCTCTCCAATAAGGAGCTGATTTCATTTACCTACTCCTCTTCCAGCATACACTGTAGTAAGAAAATAATGACAAAGCTACACTTGAGGGATTGTATCACACATAGCCTTCATGTTCTATTTCTTAAGGAGTTATTAATGTGTAAGCAGGTTTTCCTTATTATCCCAAGGCAGATTGGTTTCTGTAAGAGCCTCTGATGAGGGACTTTGTCAAAAAGCTTGCTGAAATCCAGATACACTTTACTTATGTTTTGATTTCAGTGATTTTATACAAAAGAAGCAGTTGCAATACAAGCATTCCTACAATTCTATATATGAATTTAAAATTCAGGTTTTCTTTGTGAGGAGAGAAGCAGGAGGAAGAATGACCTTAAAGGAATTGTTTGACAAACTAGGTGCACTATAACTTCTTTATTTTTTGAAATTTTAGAAATATATGTTAAGGAGGTGTTTCTCTGTTCGAGACAGGGAGTTAATTGCTCTCTGAAAAAGCTCTGCTAGGGGATGTCTGCTTTCAACCAACAGTTAAGACTGCAAACTCTTGAAGTTTTGCACACAATTAGAAGTAAAAAAATACCATAAAGCCAAGAAATCATGAATATTCAAATATTTCTAATGTCATGTCAGATAAACGGTATAGGATAATACAGTAAAACTAACATTTATACCACTCTGTTCCTCAATCTGCAATGAAACCTGTAGGTAAGCACAGACTTACGGGAAAGGAGAAAGCCATCTTGCACTGTCAATGAAGCTCTGATAGGAGAAGGATATAAGTCTTTGTGAATGAAGACACCAGCATTTTCTACTCCCGTCCCTCAATTTTAGAGGTATTTCTGTCTCAGGGCTTTGATCTCATCTCCTCTGGCTTCCTTTAGACAGCCAAAGTGGCAGAAGATAAAAATCCCCAAAGCCCTCATACAGCACCAAAAACTATTCCACCAGCATGGCCCTGCTTCTGCAGCTGCTGTCATCACTAGGACACTGCTGCCTATTGGTGAAAGGATATTTGTCAAAGCACTATCAAAAACTTACCCTACATCTTTCTGGTGATGCTACTACTGAAATGTTATACGTATCTCCTGCTAAAATCCATGACGATTTTAGGGATAGATTCCTAAAGACAAAACCAAATCATAATCTTGCAAATGGAGAAGTACAGCAAATTAAAACGGAATGTAACATTCTTAAGATACATTGATTTCCCTCACAAGACAATTCCTTTCATGGCATCTTTTAAGCAACTAGAATAGCTCCTCTTGTTAAGATTACTCATATTTGACCATTTGTGAATTCTTTGTATTAACCAGGATTAAAACAGAGTCCTCGACTTAAGAGTCACTCTGCACTTTCACAAACTCGTTTTGGAAAGCTGTGTCTCTGAGTAGCTGAAGTTACTGTTGTTCCTTGCTTGCTCCTTCCTCTGCTGTCTGCCTTCCTCCTTTTTTTTCCCTTTCTTTAACAAGAAGTCACATCTGTTATTTTTTTTCCCCCTCATTTTAATTATGGTTTCCTACAGCATGGCCTGTTGTAAGAGTAGACATGATCCGCAATAAGTGTTAAAAAGGATGCAGATGTTAAAAGGTTCAGTTGCACTTTCTTATTTCCTTATGCTGTACATTTAATTTCAGAAATTAGCAGCAGCACCTACTAGACCCCATATACTCTTTCCCCTATCTGATAGAAAATGAGTATGATATAGCGTGTTCCTGTGTCTCCCTTAAGGGAGTGGGTTAAAGTGTGATCTTGAGATGGCAAGAGTAGGGGAGATAGACACAAGTTGGTATTGACTAAGGGAATGGAAGTGGTTTGGAAAGTCTGGAAGAAAGAAGTGGAGGGCTGATTTTTGCTCACAGCACTTCATTTGATATTACACTGGCATATTTCTGAAGAGGACAAAGGTACGTTAAGTAAAGCAGATATATGTAGATGTAGAGTGCAAGCTACAAATGTGTGCAGATACGGCAGATCCGGAATTTTCTGCCTTGAGGACTTATTTAGTAACATTGCCAAATGCTGTATTTGAGGATCAGCACTTGTTATGCAGGACTCTTCTGCTGAGAGGTGGGTTTTGGAGCTGGCTGGAAATGAAGTTCATCTGGGTGCCTGGAAAACTACCACCACTCCCCACTTCTTTTTTCTCTTAATATGTTTGTTCAAATCAGGAAGAAACAATAAGGTTTGGTGATTTGCTGTTTTTTTATTTTTCTGGTGACCCAAAAGAGCCCTGGATACTGCAACTGTTCAATGAAATTACTGTGCTTGTCAAAATCATTGCTGCTAGCAGCTGTGAAACTAAGGCTGTCAGCTGCAATGACCGAATGCAGAGTTTTGTATCTTCAGGGGTATATGCAAGGGTACGTCTGTCCTCAAGTCATGGCCTTGGCAGTTTTCAAGATTGGGTGGTCTGGAGCAAATCCCTCAGGAATCCCTCCTGCCATTGATTTGAATGAAACGTTTCAGATTCAGTGATCTAGGATTTTCTGTCAGATCTTAGTTTTGTCAGGGATTTGCAACCAACTCTAGCAAATACATTACCATCAATCTTGTGAAATAGTTATAATGTTTTTCCAAGATGTTTGTAATGTCTATTCTCTGACATACAAAGATAAGAGAAGGAGGAGCCATTTTAATTATTTTCTACAGCTACAGTATTTTTTTTTACAGATTCCTTTCACTTTTCAGAATGAGTGACTTTATCTTCCTTCATGTTCAAAAGTGACATTCAGAAAAGTTACAAAAGTTGGGTTCAGAGAACTAGCTTTCATGAAACTTCATTGAAGCTGCAATGAAGGTATAGATTTTCATCTTCATTTCACAAAAGATGCACGGTCAAGAAAGCGAGAGGTTGTAGGTGGCTTCTAAGTCAGTACTGCACAAGCTCTCATGGAAAATTGTGGCAGCATATCTTAAAATAGTAATCCACATGGATGCTTCATTCCCTTTCATTGGAAAAATGTGTCAGTTTGGGGTCTTTCACTTCTGAGGAAAATGAATACAATTGGGTCTCAGGCCTTACACCATCTATTCCAAACTTTTTTTACTAATCTAAGCAGATTTTAATGTGCCTCAACCTTTCCGCTACCAAGACTGTATGCAATGTCCATCACGAGGTGCCTACTATTTCCTTTTCTCAAGGTACTCTGTTGAGGACCATTCTCTCCATGTTGGCAAATGTATTGATTGTGCTACTAGAAGAAAGAAGAACCAACCAACCAACCAAAGCTGTATGTTGAGGATAAATGATAGCTTATTCTGGAGTTTTCTAGGGATCCACAAAGAATTCTTACCCCTTTGAAATTAGTATTTCCTCTGATTACAGGAGAAATGCAATACCACAAGTAGTATGATGGTATTTAGCATACAGTATTCTCTTGGGAATACTCAGTACTCTTTTGGGGAGCAGAGGGAATTGCACAAGTTTTTCTTCAGTGCTAATGTGTAATATGCTTGAAGTGGAAAGCATAAGTTATGGAAGCATGGTCGGACAATTCCTTTTTATAACTCTTGTAGGTAGAATTATAGAATAGGTTGGAAAGGACCCCAAAGACCATCTAGTTCCAACCTCCCTGCCATGGGCAGGGACACCCTCCACTAGACCACGTTGCCCACAGCCCCATCCAACCTGGCCCTGAACACTTCCAGGGATGGGGCATCCACAGCTTCTCTGGGCAACCTGTTCCAGTGCCTCACCACCCTCTAGCTGGTAGGAAAGTTAATTTATGAGTTTTGCTATACAGGTTTCAGGTCTTCAAAGTGTAATATTTTTACAGTGACATTTAGTCACAAAGCTGTATTTTGTAGACCAAACAGTTATGACTAATTTGGAAAATTTTTCTCTGCACTTTAAATGTATGAGTTCACCCACTATCAGCACCTGTCAAACTCTGGGGTTTACTTATCAAGTAATGAAGTCTCAGGAATAAATGTAGAAACCAACTGGCTTTATTAGAAAATCAGGCTGATAGTGAACAGGGAAAAAGTATTGGTACAGAAATCTTCAGGGAAATGGTGCCTGATTTGACGCTCCAGGGGACCACAGAAGGTCTTTCTCCTTTTTAGTTTCTGTGTATGGCTAAATACAGCCTCAGTCCTTACAGTTCCTGGATGACAGGATTAGGAACAATCTTGTGCACACTGATTCTAAATGGGGGAGGTTTAAGACACTTCTTCACTTTCTTCTGTGTTTCCACATTGCCACAGGATGTGAGAAACATAATACATATATGCACACAACCTATTCACAACGAAGAGCAAAAGCATGCTATCCTTTTTCTACGAAGGCAGAGATGCTGTGACTTGTCAGGACCTTCTATGCATAATTTCATGGTGAACGAAGAGCATCAAATCTGCCTCTCCACGTTTCTGATGTCCAGAGTATCTACTGGAGGTTCTCATAGTTTCATCACCTCTATAAAACATTTTTAATTACTTGCACATACACAGAAACAGTAATTTAGGTCTTATGGAACCTAATCTGTTGCACCAGTTTTAGTTAGTTTCTTGTAATATTGATATTCCTAATTTATAAATGGGTGATCTCTGAATCAAATGATACTTCTGTAGGAAAGGAGATTTTGCAAATAGGAAGAAATTTAGTTAACTATGGTAATATGTTATAATTTGAAAAAGAATGGGTTTGGGTCTTGATTACAGTTTATATGTCTCTTAATTTACAATAGTTCAAAAGACACTACTTTCTTCTACTGGTAGCAGCTCACTTTTAACTTTTTCATGCCAAAGATCTGCACACAAGATGCCAAGAGTTAGCAAGTCAGGCCTATTAGGTCTCAGAAAAGCACTAAGAGCGCCACAGTACGCAGATAGCTAATGCAACTCTGTTTTAATAATGCTTTAATTATGTGTTAATTATCTATTCATTAAATTGTTTATCCTTATATTTCATCAAAAGTCTCAGATGTCCCTGCCTAGAAGCTGCAGTTGTTTCAGTGGCTGACAAATCTTCTGGCAGTGTAGCACTGCAGTTTATGATTACGTTTAAGCCACAGTTGATGAGATGACACTTTTAGCTGGAGGAGGAGGTCTTTGAAATTTCACAGCATCCAAATTTGTGAATTTTCAAGCTCCCCTGACACTGTAACTGTAAAGCCAGTATATTATTAAGGAGCAAGTACTGAAGCGCGAACATAGCACTTCAGTTGGCTTGATCACATCATATTTAATTTTGAAGTATTAAAAAAAAAAAAAAGAATGTCTCTCAGAGATGCCTTCTCCCCAAGCCGTGGAAGAGTCCTCCTATTGAAGGAGCTGGCAAAATCTTTTAAGAGCTTTTTTCGTTAAAGTGCACAGAGAAAGCTCATCCTCAAAGTTCTCTGGAGTATTAGAAACAAGCTACGTTGTGCCTCAGCATTGCGTAATCAAATGCGTCGTGCTCTGAGACATGGCAAATCACAAGATGTTGTGATGTAAGCCTTATAAAGTGTGCGCTGAACACTTGTCTGCAACCTGTAAATAGTGAGTCGGTTTTATATCATTGAGCAAATCAAGCTCTGTTCTTTCACTTGGGCTTTTCTTTTGTTCTTTCCTGCATTGCTTTCTCTTTTGAAAGTATAATATGCAGAAGATGATGGAGCAGTACCTTAGTAGATGACTCTGTTTTTCTGTGCAGTCAGCACCTCAAGCAGTATATTTTGTAGTATCATTAGCCCCCATGTTTTCAGAGTTTAATAATGTATAATGCTTTTACCTCTGTTATGGTTAGCATAGTCTCCAGGCTTCCTTATTTTTATGCAAGTTATTAAAAAAGAAAGACAGATTAATATTTTGGAAACTGAGCTTTATTCAAAAAGCTTCCATCCTGAGTTTTCCTCCATTCTTGCCTATATTTACGTTCTACTGTGTCACGTTCGTACAAATCAGAAGTGTCACAAAATCTTATGCTGTGTAAAATAATAATAATGCACTTTTGATTGTAATCAGCAACTGAAATCCCTCAAAAGAGTTTGTTGATTCAAGAGTTGTGTGGGGTTTAAAACTTTTTTTTGAAGAAAACCCTGGCAATCAGATCTATTTATTCTGTTGATTAATTAGCAAGCAAGCCTTTTCATGAACATGGTGAGTTAATTCCCAGGCTAGCATAAACCTGAGAGATCTTTACGCAGTCTGTAAAACAGCACCTGTCTCTTGCAGAGACCCGGGGGTCCACGGTAAAACTGCTCATTTGTTCTCTACTCGGCCTTCTCAGAGATTTAATATTTCTTCTGCTTTGCTACCATTTACTGCTATTTCCTGTGAGTGTTTCCTCCTCCTTCTGAAAGAGGCCCAGGAGTGATCGTTTTCATGATATTAAACAGACACATCTTTAAGATGCAGAGATCGGTGCCAGTGAGCTTCTGTCCGCGTACGCGTGACATCTGCTGTGACCCACAGTGCTGTTGCAGGGACAATTCTGAGTCCCAGGTAACCTGGGCCGTCAATTCTTCCGCATCCTTCCTTGCCAAGATTTGTTTGCAGGCATTCTCATATCTATTATGAGATAGACAGATGGATGTTTATGGAAGGTTTCAGATCTGCAACGTTTCTTCTACCTTAAGTTTTATGAATGTCTGCAGATTTTTAATTGCTTGACAAGCGGGATGTTGTAAACAACCCATATTTTATGCATATATGAAATGTAATCATGAGGTTTATGATGTTACTGATTGATGGCCTTGAAAAGTTGAGCAGGAAGGGTTAGAAGATTTGAGACTTGGCAAGAATGGATGATTTCTTTGTGATACTTAGTATCTTTGCAGAAGGCTTTATGTCTCAAAAGTGATTTCTAAAAATAAATCAGGTCTGTGGCTGCTCCTCAACAACCCCTAAGTTGCTGGTGAACATAGCAGCAGCCTCAGCTTTCAAAGGTGGGCCTCCTGAGAGAGGTATCAAACAGCACACGTTTTCAGGCCCCTTTGCCACATTTTGTCATATGATTATTGTTCTCTTTGGGTTTCTTCAGAAGGCTACATAGCTATCAAAGACATGACCCATCTAAGGGAAGTCCAGAAGAACTCTAAAGCCTTTTTTCCATACCCTAGAGGATGTTAAAGATTCAGCCCCAAAAAGCACTAAGCATATTGAAATTCCATAAAGGCTCGGACACAGGTTAACTTTTGCAGTGACCTCCAATGTATTTTAAATCACAGAATAGAAGTTCATTTTTTTTTATAGATAATTCACAGACTCTGTATCTGAAAATCTGATCATTGGGCCTGATCATATAAAAACTTTATGGCTGCTTGGAATGAGAGTTGGTTAGAAATACTTGAAACTTCCTTTTTTTTTTTCTTTTGAAAAGCAAGGTTAAAAAAAATTAAAAACTTTCTACATTAGGATCAATTTTGGCAAGTATAGATAGAGAAGGGAGCAAATGGGGTATTTTCATCTGCTCTTGAGAAAAAGCCTTGGACAGCCCCCTGCTCCATCTCTCTCTCTCTTGTCTTTTTAATTTCCAAAGAGAGTTGTATTTGATTTTGCTGAAAACTGAAAACCAAGTCCATCTATAGTCTACCAGGATCCCCAGTTACTTTGAAAATGTCTTAAATTCCCAGGTGGGCTTTTTGAGGCTGTGTCACCAGATACCTTGAGACGCGAGCAATGTGATGGAATCCCGTTGCAAACCTCTCAGCCCTTTCTGATGCTTGGGGGCAGGGGGGCTGTGGGTGGGGGTGTGTGGTTTGTTTTCTTTAAAACCAGTCCTATGTTAGAACTATTTAATTTTGAATACAGATTGTTTCCTGAGGTCAGTCTATTTTTTAAGCTTTAGTGAGAGTGCCTACAGGCATTGTGTTTATGCGCCTCTCATGTACATAAAGAGCGTTGTCCTACTGCTCAAGTGACTCTTCATACACGTATTAATGTATTGCGATACAGAGGGAAGCAATGCTGAACTCACCTCAGGGTAACTAATGAGATGTATTTAGGATGGCAGGGTGGGTACAACTAATTCAGCAGTTGGATGTCAACATCACATTCTCCTCTCAGCTGTGAAGTATAACAAAGTTGACATTTTTTCCCCTTTCCTATATTTCTTCAGCATGTAAACCCAGCAATCATTCTTTTTCAGAGATTCTAGTTTTGTAGTGCAAACCCCTTTTGGAGGGTTTTTGTTGGGGAAAAGAACCAAGGCTTAAGCTGGCCTATGAGTATAATTGCCTCCTCTAAAACCACTTTTATTCTGTGGCAGTCTATTGTTTTGTCAGAGAACTTTGCTAACTTCGAAGGGATCTGTGCTGAACTGCAGATGGCTATTTTTTTTTCTTTTTGTTTGCCATTGTTTAGAAGTATTGTCTTTGCAAAGGAGGTTTAGTTACTATTAAGTTGCTTGAGTCTCTTTTTTTATTTACTACAATTGAAAACAGATAGGAGTACAAGTGTACCTTCAAGATCAGATGAACAAAACCTGTGCTCACTATTCCACTGCAAAACTGTCTTCAGTCAAGCACCTATTTGGCAACTTTGGGATGTAAATGATAGCAGATTAAAAACATGGGGTCCTAGTGCCCTTTTCATTTCATTAAGAGCTAACGTGTATAATTATAAAAGCAAATGTGCAGAAGGCAATCATGTAAATACCAATAAAGGTTTCTTAGTAGCAAAGCTGATTTTATGCAAATAACTCATCTTAATCTGTTTTAATTAAAAAAGTCTAATTACAAAGAGCAGCTTACATTGATCAGCATGTTCAGATGAATGCTGGTATCTGTCAGCCAGAAATAAATAAATAAGAGGGAAATAATCTATATAAAGAAATCCAAAAATAGTGTCAGATAACAAGAGTTGATTTAGAATACTGGCACTGAATATCTATTGCTGGATTCATCCCAGCCAGTTAGAAAGTGAAGGACAGCTGAAAATACTTACGATTAAAAAAAGAAAAGAAAAAAAAAAGGAAAAATTGACATAAGGTAGTGTATAAGAAACTCTCAATGCAAGAGTGTCTGACTGCAGTCAGCTCATACCATGCATGCCCTGTCCTTTTGTTTGGGAAAGTTCCCCACCGGGGACGGAAAGGTGTAAGGCCCTCCCTCCCCAAAAGTATCCTTCATGTACTCACATACCTCTTGCTACTGGGGACATTAAGCAAAGATTTAGTCTGGGTAACATAGATTTTCAGATATTTAAAGGAAATTATAGTGACCTAGTAGTAAATGGTGAGTTGATGATTATCTAGAAAATAATGGAAACATGCAGTTTCCTATTACTCAAAGACACAAAAAATATTTCAAAACAGAATTTCAAAGCAGAATGGACTAAATACTAATTAAGTGAGTTTTCTAATGTCTACTCTTCTTATAATAATTCAAACATTTTAAAAATACTTTGAAAATCAAAGATTAGCAGAACCATCATCAGTAAGGAAAAACAATACATAATGAATAGATCAAGGCAGGTTTTTTTCCCTGCAAGGTAATTAAAGTCCACTTAAGAACAGATAAGAATTGGCTTTTTAATTTTAAATGGCATATTTTTTTTCCTGCTGTCCTTTGAAGATAAGATTTATGTGATTGCATTGTTCATCTCCTGCTCCAACAAACTTTTGACCTTTCAAGCGATTTTAAGCCAAATTTGACAAAGGATTAGCGATCTCAAAGCCTCCATCATGTTCTTAAAAAATATTATCAAACAAGGATGGCAAGGAAGAAGGGAGATGATGATGGTGAGCTGTGAATTTCATGCCATTGTTAAACATGAGAGATTCTGCCAATGCTCTCATGGGATTATTACCTTTTTTTTTTTTTTTACAATGCATACTGCAAAGGGAAGGTGAAAATAAAACAACCTATTCCCAAAAAATACTAAAGCATGTATATTTATGGTGTAACTCTACCACAAAATTTTTAAGAAGGTCTATGTGGTTTTGGTGCAGCAATTGTTGATATTAAGTCATTTCTACAAAAATGTGAAACAACTTCAACAGATTTTAGAAGCTGAAAGCTTCTCAGTCCACCTCTAACACCCTCAGAGGTGAAAGGGTATAGAAGTTTCATGTTCATATTCCTGCTTTATTTTGGTTCAAACCAGGCATTTTCCCAACACATCTTGAGTTCCCTAGCTTTCTAGGCTGTCTTATTAGCACTAATGAGCATTTTCTTGTTCACTGGGGGCAGAATTGTTTGAACGGTACAATACAAACTGTCTCTGTAGCTCTGTGGGTACAGCATTACATGGAAGATGTAGACGAATCAGTCTGAAATTGCTGACAGAATATCACCAAAGAAATCTGGATTTTATTCTAGTGTGAAAAAGGGGAAGTTTAGAATTTCATAGAAGAAGGGAATAATTTCCTAAACCCCTGACAATTCAAAATTCAGCTGTATCTCAAGAACTACCATCTCTACCAAACCTCAGAAAAGAAAAGCAATTGTGCTTTTGCATTCATTGAGTTGTCGTGTGTGTGTGTGTCGTGTGTCACTCAACTGTGAACGGGAGAAAAAACAAGGCAACCTAGCGAGCAGAATTGAAGGAGTGCACCCCATGGAAGGGACCCACGCTGGAGCAGTTGGTGAAGAACTGCAGCCCGTGGGAAGGACTCATGTTGGAGAAGTTTGGGGAGGACTGTCTCCCATGAGAGGGACCCCATGCTGGAGCAGGGGAAGAGTGTGAGGAGTCCTCTCTCTGAGGAGGAAGGCAGGGCAGTGACAACGTGTGATGAACTGACCACAACCCCCATCCCCCTGTGCTGCTGGGGGGGAGGAGGGAGAGAAATTGGGAGTGAAGTTAAGCCTGGTGAGGGAGGAGTGGAGGGAAGGTGTTTTAAGATTTGGTTTTATATCTCATTACCCTACTCTGATTTGATCACTAATAAATTAAATTAATTTTCCCAAGCTGAGTCTGTTTTGCCCGTGATGGTAATTGGTGAGTGATCTCTCCCTGCCCTTATCTCAATCCATGAACCTTTCGTTACATTTTCTGTCCCCTGTGCAGCTGAGGAGGGGAGTGATAGAGCAGCTCTGGTGGGTACCTGCCATCCAGCCAGGGTCAACCCACCATGCACTAGAAGGCCATAGCTGAAGCTGTGTTGTTCAAATTATTATAAGTTAGACTGGAAAGAAAAAAAAAAGCTTTCAATCAAGGCTACTCCTCCAGCAACAGAAGATGAAAGGTTACTATTTTATATCTTTTCCCCAGATATTATTATCTTCAGCCATACATCATCCTGCTATTTTTCCACAAAAAACAATTGATTTAAACATGACTTGGGAGGTAGAAGGATGTTTTGCAGAGTGATTGCTCTGGTAGAATCATAAACTGTGCTTGGGAGCTGTGGGAAAACATAGAACTTAAACATGTTACAGATTTACTCTCTTATGTGGATATGTCACTATCAGTGGCAGCGAGACGTTGTGGCTTCTCATTTCAAAGTCTCTTGCCTTAAAGACGTAGCCCCTCTTCTCCTACCCAAATAGGTTCTGGTGCATTGAGATTTGTATATGTGGCCAAGCGCATGTGTACCCGCAATACGCTTGCGTGCCTCCACCCACACTAGGAAAAAGGGAAGCTTTCTCCTAGTACCTGTGAATCTGAGAGCCAGTTCAGTGGGAGAGATTGAGAGTTATGCTCCACTGTGTAGTATGATCAATTGGTTTTCTCTTTGAAAATGAAGTCATGCAAAAGCATAACCGTGTAGTTCTTCTATGCTTCATAGTTTTGCTTTACTTTTAGCAGAATCCTATTTACAGCAAGCAGTGGATGGAAATGAGTATCTAGCGGAGATCAGCACTTTCAGTGCTTACTAGCAGACTGGCCTCCTGGATGATGGATAGAGTACAAGTTTTCCCTAAAGGTTCAAGAAGGAGGACTGAAATTGATGTCGTCACCCCTGTGGTACCTGCTGGTATGTTCAGCTGAAAAATAAAATATGGCTTCCTATTCTAGAAAGCATACAAAGTATATACAGCTGCCCCAGACTTTAGTAGCACCTTTTTATTTATGCAGCTACAAAGCACGCCTGTGTCTTTAAAAGTATCATCTTGTACAGTAAACGCAAATATTTGGAAAATATTTGGAGTTTGCTGGGGAGTTAGACCTAAACAAGTTTGGAGCAATGGTACCCTAAAATTCTGGGCTTAACAGGCTTTCGATTTTGGGGAGAGGTATCGCTCAAGCAGAGAGAGGATGATAGGATAAGGTTTTATCTTGCCAGCAGAGTTTTCACATCAACCTTGCCCTGAATTCTTTGCAAGAAATGTTATGTCTTTCTAAAAGTCTTGAGTTAGCAAGTCAGTGTGCTGTAAGCAGAAATGTATTGTGGGTCTCAGTGAAATGAGTCTTTTGACTATGAGTATCAGCTCTTACTTAAAATAGCATCATTGTCATTCGCTAGGAGGGGAAAAATAACAGCTGACTCTTAAGAAAAAAAAGCCATCAGCATGTTCTGCAAATATAGATGAGAAATGTCCAATATAATCACCATAAACATCCTGTGCAAATATAGGGTTGCAATACTAGCAAAACAGTGTAAATGCTAAAGCTCTAGTACAGATGAAAAAAATCAATCTCAGTTTTTTCCCATGAGTATATTGCTATACCGAGTGTTGTCTCTAGGTACCTATCACCTTTCAGAGCTAGCTTGTGTGGGGAAAGGCGGATGAGGCACATGCTTTGCCAGTAAGCAGCACATTATAGGCATTTAAAAACGCCAAAGATGGGATTTAGCTCATTCATCTGAGCTAGCTGTCAGTAAAAAGGCAGTTCTATTTTTATGTTTTGTAAATCAGGCATTGTAAGAGCTGATAATCACTTACCTGCCTAAAAAACCCTTATGGTATTCAGTTTGTTCTCAAGAGTACAAAAAGAGCAAACAGCGAACAAAACACAGAGGGAGGTGTATTTAAGAGGAATGCCAGCATGGAGCCTAAGGATACTTCCGAAAAGCATCGCTGTGCTTCAGTCACTAGTATTTTGTTATACCATATACACCTGCAAAGACAGGAAATATGTCTAATGACGCAGTACTTTATTGGTTTTGCAAAACCAATACTTCAGCAACTGGCAAACACAAACTGAACAAAAAATATCAATATACCTCTGACATAAGCATTCCTCTACCCAAAGGGCTTTTTATCAATCCCAGGCATTAGAATATGTCCAAGCAATAAGGGTCTGTGAGTCCAGTATTAGCCCCTCAGACTGTTGCCCATACCAAGCAGGTTTTCAGTAAATTAGATTTAGTCCCTTACTGTCCTTGCTCGTCTCTCAGCTTAGAAGGTCTATGCACCTCTCTCTCCTTTGCAGCGCATCCCAGGCTACAACTGTCTCCTCCTTGATGCAGTGAAGTTGACGCTTTGCTACAGTTTGTCCTGCAGGACCACTACATAAATTGGTTTTTTTCCCCAAAATCCTGGTCCCTATTTATTTCTTCCTGCTGGATAACTTTTATATTTATGTCTTAGGATGCACAGGCTTCTCCCAACTCAAACTGTATCTTTTAGTCACCCTGAAATTGTGGGAAGCCTGTAGTACCACCAGACGTGAAAATACACGTGCTGTTCATTTTACCAGCACAGAGCAGCGCTGCTTTCCTCTATTCAGAAGAATGTATTCAGCTGAAGCTTTAAGGAGTCTTTAGACAAGCAGAACAAGACAAACTTGTCATCAGGATGTTCCATGGATGACTTCCAAGTACACTGGGTGCTTTAACAACCAAAAGTACGTGTTGACCTTGATTGCCTATGAAGGAAAATGCTTCCAAAAACACGTTCTTATGAAGATGGGAGTTTTCTTGAATTTACATTCAAACCAGAAAATGCCACTTACCGAATCACCTATGCTATTTCCTACAACTCAGTACTTATTACTATGTTTGATAGTGTTCATTCTTAATTTTAGCTCTTTGGCTTGCAGCTTTGTAACTGCTATATGTGAACTTGTATGGCTACAATTAGGATTATTCTAACAATGTTCCATGCTCTAGGGACAAAATTAAAAAAAAAAAAGAGGAAAATATTTTTCAGAAAATATCATCATAAAATGTCATAAACTCTAGGAAGTAAAACTTCCTATTTCTTGTCATTGCAGCTACAGGGTAACTGCTACTCTGGGTTGTTTTTTGTTTTCTTCACAAGATAAAAGCAAACCAACCCTAAGCCCACGTTCTAGGTGTTGTTGCTGAAATTTAGAGAAAACAATGTTGTTTAGAGAGTAATATTACCTTTAAATAGTGTATGTAGCACAATCACTTTAAAATGAGGGATGTCAAATATAAGGAAGAAATCATGTTTTTATTAAACTACTGAAGGTGAGTCCAACTACAGTGCATGCGTGTGTACATATATATATATATATAAAAAATATGGCCCTTCCCCCCTAGGCTTCCTCTATAATGAATGGACAGAAACAAGCACTTTTAGAATGTGATTGTTCTGATTTATTTTCTGCTTCAAGATGAGATGCATCATGAATTATAAATGCTGATTTCTCCCCGCTGAAGAAGGGGTGTATATATTTTCCATATAACAAAAATAAGGATGACATATTCAAATGCAGATGCCTTCATCATCTTAGTCTTCTTGGACCATGTAGAGTTAAATAAACTCCTATTCCCACATGCTGCAAAACCTGAAAAAATATATTCATATAGCCATGAATGCAAATTTATAGTATCCACAAGTGTTTTCAGGTTTGCAAATCTTTTAGCACAAGTATGAGCTCAATTTGAGTGTCAAGTCACTTATTTTATAGCCTGAATGGAAACGACACTCTCCTGAAAATCTGTCCCTCCCTGGGGATGCTGAGCCCATCAGAAAATTTAATTGAACTGATACATCTGATCCTGCATAGCTTGAGAAAAACATCAAATCCAAACTGGTCAGAAGTACTAAATCAAAGCTCATTTGATCGATTAGTATTGATTGTTGAAGATATATCTGAACAATCATCTTCTCTTAAACAAGAAACAGATCAATACTAGCAGATAAATTAAACAAGGATAACTCCAGGAGAACTTTGAAGATGATAAAAAAAATTAAATAGACATATCTGGAAGAAATGTGGCTCTTCCACAATACGAAGAACAACTTTAACAGAAACAGCTGTGTTTGTGAAGAGCTGTGCTTGCTCTTCATTATAAAGGGACAGATAATATGAGAATGAATGTCTTGGCTGAATTCAATAATAAAAGATCCTTGCGTTAACTTGAATGGACAAGTTCTGGGCAAGGTTCACATTCTCGGTTCATTTTCAAAACTTCAGGAGAGTTTCAGTCATGTTCTCAATTGATCATTGTTATGCTATTGAAATCAATGACTTGTCACCAGTTCAGAAAGGCTACATAGTTTATCTGGTTTTATTACTTAGGCATTTTTCCTCTTTTCTTTGGAAGAAGCATTTTTCCTCTTTTCCATACTGGAAAAATTCTCTCCTCTCAAAGTGATCCTTCACATCCATCTATAAATGTGTTCCAGTCTTAGGACATGTTTTATATGGAGGTGTTTTTTAACTGGAGCATATATCACACACTAGAATAAAAATCAAAGAGCACGGGGCGAAGCAATGAATAAAATCGTAAAGGACTCATACCCTACTAACAGAGAGAGGTGGGAATATCAAGATGATGGTGGTCTGGATCTGAAAGTCAATGACTACTTGAGATTGATCATTCTTAAGCTTTAACATCTATTTTTCTTCCTGTTCTTGAAAAACTTCCGCAGCATAACATATCAAGAAGGTATTTTATATTACTTGTGTTATAAATTTAGTCTAGATCTTTCTCTTTCCTCAGGATGCCTGCACTTCATAAAGTGAAACAGATGAAGCATACCCCAGCACCCATCAAATTCTGTCTTGATCTCCAGGCACAGGCTCGATTATTATTAAAATGGGTTTGGTTATTAGAAAACAGCACACAGTATTTACACTTTTCTTTCCGCTCTTACAGATTTCTCCAATTTATATTGAAGATTAAGGATATGCAAATATCAAAATGTCCCATCAGAAATGCTTTCCATGTAATTTATTTATATAGCACTGATAAACTAATACTGAAAGTCATTTGAACATTCATTAATATTGTATTCTGGGGTTTTCTATTTACTCATTGAAGGAAGCGTGGTGCCAGATTTGTAATTTTGGAGGTAATAGTCTTTTGTCTAGATACATCCACATTACCAGCTATAGTATTCTGTTTCTCTGGGCCAACAGCTCAGCTGTAAGATTTGTTTATCTGACCAGTCAATTTTTTCTCTAATCTCACCCAGAACTTCCCACAGTTAGAATAATTGTTTTAAAATTGTCAGCTCATGTGAATCTGAAAAAAAGCCTCTTAGCCACTCTACTTAGATCAGTCTGTCAATGTTTTTTTGAGATGTTTTAGCTATTAAACTTGGAAATATCAGGCACTGTTTTCTGTCTGAGTTACTGTGTTTCTCCCAAGCAATCTTTGTTTCACTAGCTCATTCTTGCTACCTTTTGATAGCAGCCGAAAGGTGGTCCTAGAACCCTAAAGAAAACATGTCCAAGGAGGAAACGTGTCATTTTATCCTACTCTACAGTAATTAAATACTGAAAATCCTTACTCTTCATAAGAAGAATTACAATGTGCTAATCAGACTCCAAGGGGCCAGAGTCCTCTGCTGAAGTGTGGAAATCCTTTCTGTAAATGGTCCCTTCTGCTCATATTTCACTTGTTCTTTGTACGTTTTTCAGTTTATTGAAATTGGAAATATTTAAACCAAGTAGAAATGGGGAGGGGAAGGGGAACACACCTGTATTGTCCGTAGTGACCAGAAATATTTTTCCCAATAGATATTTAATTAATAAAATCTCTGCAGCTGTCTCTAAAAGGCAGGGAACTTTACCTTTCTTTTAACAGTTCAATGAATAACTGCAGAATTAAAATGTAGGTTAAATATCTGTGATCTTCCTTTTGGTTTATTTAAAGATGCTACTTGTTATATGAATGAAATCAGTAATGTCTCTCTTTAGACTTTACTGGGAGTAATTCAGCCAGGGCACATGCCTGATTTCGGGGTGGACTTGCAGAATACCCCAGTGAGGACAGTGTGCGTGTTCCCAGCAACCCTTTGCTCTCTTCATAAGCCCAAAGATGGCTGACTGGAGCACTGTGTGATTCATTACGCTTTTGAATAAGATGAAATATAGCATATATTTTATCAAAATTATTTGAACTTCTAATGGCGTAAAACAGTAATATATATTTGCAACATATTTTTTTCCCCATTCCAAGAGAAAGTCAGGAGTACGTTCCTTCTGATCTGTTTTCATAAAAATGTTTTAAAGTACGTAAAAGATCTGTTATAGAGAGGAATTGCTACGTTAATCTGTATTTGGCTAATTCAGGATACCCCAAAACCTGTCAGAGTGTTAGTCACAGTCTATCCATATATAAATATTTAAAATCATTGGCCTGCATTAGGAGCTTTGTGAGGTTTCTAAAGATATTCCGCTGCGGTAAGTCACACTTTTGCTAAATATTCCCCTTGTATTCAGTGCAGACAAGGGTGCTTCGGTATTAAGTTAGAGACTGTGCTCCAACTCAGTGCTTTCTTAGGTATTTGCTCCTACCTGTAATTTTTGTTTGTTTCTGATTTATTCATATTTATTTTAACGTTGTGAAGTGATCAACACTGGTTTTGCTGTCAGAAAATTCCATTTGCGTATGAATTCTTTACTTTCATTTCATAAGTTTGATTTATGAGTTGCCTTTGAACTTACTCATTTTATCTTGTACTAACTGTGAATTTAAGATAGAGCTATACTAATTTGTCATCTTTTGCTGCATAAAGTTTTCTCCTCTGTGCTTTCATTCATTGTGAAATACATAGTCTACAGACTAAGACTGACTTTCCACTCTGCCATCTAATGACAGCTAACAACATCAATGAATAGATCTAATGTCTGCGTGTGCAAATAAAACTCTTCATCATAATGGACATACTGGATTAAAACTTACAGGAAATTTCTGAATGGGAAGAAATATAAAGACACTTAATAAGCCACGTGCTTGCTGAGGGCAACATTTACCAATTTTGCTTGGCTGGAAAAACACCCGTCATTTCTCAGAAGGATCATGAGAATAAATTCACCCTAAAATCTGTGAATAATTGTTTTTCTTTTCATATCTTTAATGTAAAAATGTATCCAGACTGTTTGAAGAGACTTAAAAATTTGGTTACCCTAAAGTCTTTTCCTACATAATTGGGAAGATCAATTACTAAAAAATAATGAATACAAAAATCAATTGTTTTGCATAGCCCTACTTATTTTATTGGATTGTAAATGTAGTCAAAAGGAGGTAGGTGATTATTTTCCATTAAAAAGAAACCTGAATCTCTAGGCTGTGATTTAAAATACTGTTTATATCCTTATAATTGGTTGTGGAGGCAGAGTTACCTTTCTAAACTCAAATTCTTTCAGGACTATGTTCTGTTGAGTTAACCTCTGTCTTCAGCAAATTTATTGCATGATTTATTTTTGATTAATTATTTAACTAGGCTTATTATGAGGCTTGTTACTTAGATAATAATAAGATACCAAGTTTAGTCATAGCCATACATGAGGAATGGACTGTAAGATATACCAGCCCAGAGCTAGCTAGGCTCATATTAGCTTCCATTAATTTAATTCAGGAAGGTTTTGGAGAAATGGTTGTGGAGCAATGTAGGTTTTAGCATTAATGAAGTTTAAAAAAAAATAATTAAAAAATTTAAAAAATCTTTCCTTACCCCAGGAAAGATCTTTGCTCAGGTGTTGACTTAAGAAATTGTATTATAGTTTGATTTGTGGACGTAAGTGTTCATCAGATACATGCTGGGCTGTGTGTGTGGAGGTAGTAAAGGATTGCCAAGAAAAAGATGAGCAATCAAAAGTAAAAACCAGTGAGAGAAAGATATGAAGGGAAGTAGAAAGTGAAAAACTTTCCAGGACAGGATGCAAGAGGAAAAAGGTTAGAAGAAAAGAAGTTAGATTTTCTATCTTTTAAATATTTTGTGGGAGAAAAAATCCAATGTAACTGAAAGGTATTGAAATTGCAAGGGCTTTTTTTATTGGGGTGTTCATGAGCAATTCCATAACCCTAGAAACAAATATTTCTGGACAGACTCTGAACACCTTGCCACGGTTCTGCTTCAGGTACAAACCCTCTTTAGTACGAAGTAGCAGACCACAACAGGGTCTGAAAGCAGGATACAGACAAGCAGTTGGTTGGCTGTGCCCCCTCCCTGTCCCAGCTTTCAATGTTTCAAAAGCTTCTACACCTGATAAAGAGTCGGTGGAATTGACTAAAAGTTTTTCGAAGTTATTAAAGCTACATAATAATCTGGAAAAGGAAGGGAAAACAAACAAAATAAGGAACAGAAAGGAAATATTAATTCATCTAAAAATAATTATCGATATTTTATAACTTTATTCTCTGCTATGAAACATTTTATAGAAACAGAAGTCCTTGAGAAAGCTTTGCATGGTAAGCAGATATACAATTAAGGGAAAACAGTTTGTTACCATAACAGCTTCTTATTGACCCTTTTATTGAACATAAGAATCTCAGAATTACTGTAGATTTTAATAGTATTTTACAGAGTTATAAAGTGGACAGAGGAAGCAATACATAAAACTGCTTTTCACATTTAGTTGGAAATACTACACATTCAGTTTCTGAAAAGCGGTTTTCATTTTTTGTTATATTTAAGATCTTCTTCGCCCCTTTTGAAAGCCAGCATATATAGAAAAATAAAAAAAGTATTTATTTACAGCTTTCCAGCTCTGCTCCAAATTCCTCCTTCACTGCACACAGACAAAAAGCAGACTTTCCTGCTACTGGTCAAAAAGTGTACTGTGAAAGTCGCAGTCTTCTTGGGTGGATTCTTGTTGCGCCCTGACAGGGCTGAAGGGGAGCCTGTTGGTGGAGGTACCCGCGTGGCTGGAAGAGGTAGCGGAGTGCAAAACCAGACCCAAAGTAGAGTCGGAACACTCCTCACAGTGGCTGGTCTTTAAAACCGTGCTGAGGCCATTCTTGAACAGTCTTGCCAGAAACAACGCTGTGTATGTCTTTTAATGTGCACCCCTCATAATCATATTGATGCAAAACTCTGTACTTGAAAAGCGTGAAACTCTCTGGTTCTGCACTTGATAACCATGCGCTGTTGTCCAATCGCTCCTGAAGAAGAAACATTTTTAAAAAACAGCAAATGTTCTTCCAATGACCAAACTGTACTGAAGAGTTCAGCACTTCATGACAGCCTTCTCTGAAGCGTGGCAAAGTGTGTGGTTTTGGTCCCAGGTACCACACATTAGAAAAGCGTTATGAACAGGGACTGTTTAATTGGGTTAGGTTTTGTCTAGGTCTAACACAGACATGCTTACCGTGTGTTTAGCTGAAATAACCGTATTAGGTTTTTCAGTTGCACCAGCGAAGCCTCAGGGAAGCAAAAAGGCTTGTGCATGTTTCGACAGAATTTTCCGCAAGGTAAGGGAACGAGGCTGATGGGATCTGACAGTGCCCAGTGGGGATGGGGTAAATTCATGGACAGAAGTAGAATTTGAAGTTTAGTCACAGCATAAGCAAAGACTCTGTCTTAAATTGTCTGTCTTTCACTGTGACAGGTCCCCGGAGATGCTTCCCTTCACCTTTGTTAATCACATGCAGAGGATCAGAGTTAGACAAGCAGATAACTGATCTTTGCTGGCCACAAACTAATGCCTTCAAGGTCTGTGCTGCAGTTGCTTCTCCAGCAAATCTGTTAAGCTTATTCTCAGATTCCCTTTATTGGCATTTAGTTCATTGCTACTATCTGTTGGATTATCCTTTTTTTTTTTTTTTTTTTTCCTCCAATTAAAGCAATCATTAACACTCTGTGTTGGGTTTGAAGGACGTTAGGATATTTTTGCAGCCCTCACATTTTATACATCCGGACAATACTAATTGCAAATGGTCTGGGTGCAGATGGGGATTTCTTTTTCCTGGTTTAGATTTATCCTTTTTTTATAAGGGTCACATATCTTATGGATGTCTTGTAAATATTATAGGAAGGCTTCCTGTCCGTGCCAGTACTGCTGGACCAGGACCACAGTAAAGGAGGGTTTAACGGTGAGGAGTGTCTAACCAGCCAACCAGCAACAAGGAAAAGAGATTCTGACCCTTCTTCGAGTGTTGGCTGGTCTCTCCCTGGGTCTGGCAGCCAGCCCGCCCAGAGCAGATTGCAGAGTTCCGTCAGAAGAGACATCAGGAGCTGATCCTGTTTCACCATTGCCTAAGCTTTTACTTTCATCGTTGATTATGAATAAGAAGAGGAGATAGATAGGATAAGATCTAATTTGGGAGAGAGGAAAGGCTGCAAAAAAAGCAGTATGGGGAAAAAAGCAAGAAAGACTTTTTACTGAAATCCTCCATCTCGTAAAGGGGGACGTTTGCCTACTTAGTGTCTGTACATAATACTTGACTCTATTCTGCTGAGCAGTCAAGTATCTCAGGTCTGGTTTACCCTTCATGAACACTTATTAGGATGGTACAGGCACAGGTACATGCATGCTATAAGAATATTAGGTCAGTATATGAAAGAATCTGAATTGTCTCACAACACAGAATACAACCTTTGTGCTGGATCCTTAAGACTGGGTGTTGGGGTTTTTTGTTTTCCCTATTGGACCAATTCCCTTTTCCTGCACTCTCCTTTCTTGATGGCAGTGTTGTAAGATATGTTGAACTTCTGCTTCCTTTAACTCACTAAGAGGTGACAAATATGGTATCTCCAAGGAAGACCTAATTCAAAGACCACATTAGCATAGAGTCTTCATCTCGGTGTAATAGTAAACTTTACTCATCTCTGCTCGGAATAGCACCAGCCTTTTCAGGTGTTTTTACCCTCCCAAAGTACAGAATCGTAGATGGTAAGGCACATGCAAGGCTTGTCGCAGGAGCTCCCGGGCGGCGAGCTGTCCATACGGCACAGGAGCCGTGCTTATAGCACAGTTTGCCCGATCACCAGCCTGGGCATTGCTGCTGCTGCGTGACCGCACAGCAGCCGGGCAAGCCTGCCTCTGGCAGGTGTGAGCGGGCAGCAGGAGGCTGCGCTGCTAAAGCAGTGGGAAGGGGGATGTCGAAGGGGATTTGTGCTGGCTGTGCAGGCCTGGGAAGCGCTGCCCGTGCTTGCAGTTGTTCTGGCTCGGGTTTAGCAGATTCGTGGATTTTGGTGTTCTGTCACTGTGGAGAAAGCTGCTGTCCTCGCTGACAAATCTTCTTTAGTCATAACAGCAGTTCTCTTTCCTTGACTCTTATTTCAGAAGATGATTTAAGAAAGCATTTAAGAGCCTTAATGAGGACAATAAATGATCCCAATGGAACTGATATGCAAATCTTTTTTTTAGTACCTTTCTGAATCAGGTTCCCCAGACTTATTTCTAACCACAGTGGTAGAACCACACTTTTCCTACCGCTAACCACTTCCCCCCACCAAAGAGATTTCATTTAAGAACAACTAATGCTTTCCCAGTAACCTACAGGGTACTCCAGTTGAACATTTCTGTGCTTAGTAAATATGCTAGTCAGTTGCTAAGAAGAGTAATGAGTCCTTAAGTGTACATAAGAATGATTTATGGCATAATGTGAATTTACAGCCCATTACAGGAAATAATTACATTCCACTAATTACAAAATTTAATAGTCACTCCAGCCTAGGCAACAGCAGTATGAGCAAGCAGATTTGAAGCCATGCACTCAGAAGTGCGAACTACATGAGAAGCAGTTAGCTGAAAATCAGTTTGCCATTTAACCCCAGCTCAATTCAGAGATCTAATTCATGAGAAAGTTGTTATTCAATTAGTTTTTTCCACAGTCAACTTTTCTAAAAACTTGGAGGAAATGGGATCATTAAAGAGACTGACTAGAAGTATATTAAGAAACTTGCTTCATCAGTCTTCAAATCCATCATGTTTCTGATAGAGTCCTTCAGGAGGAAAAACAAGACTTTTACCCATAGTGTGGGTGGTTTTTGTAATGGATATATAATAATATACTTCATCCTATGGGGTGCAAAAACACTCCTTTGTCACACACTGCTGCTCGCACTGGGTAAGCAGTGTAGGACTTGGTTCTTTCCTTTGAACTGTATAAATGATTAGTAACTGTCAAAATCAGTTTTGTAAATGTGGAGAATAAAGCCTAATACGTCTGCTCTGAGATTTTCATCTGAAAAGTAGACAGTCTTTATTTTACTCTTTGATACCTGATTCACCTGTCAGGCACTTGACAGGGCTGCACACAGTGGTGTGGTCTGCTCTCTCTACGTGTGAGATATGGAACCTAAGAGATGGATTTTGTACTAGGATCTGTTTAATAAAACAGAAAAATTAACAATTTTGGTTTGATAGAATAGCATCTAATGGAAAGTGGAGCACGTTAATTGAAATAAAGAATTAGATCCAGCTTGCATTATATTTAGGGAAATGAACGTGATGTAAAAAGAAAAGCCACTCATTATGTGGAGTCTTCTGTTTAACCTTCATAGTGACTCTTGTGGTTTAGAAGAATAGCTGCTTGACAGATTATTTGTTCTGTGTTAGACTCAGGAAAGTAAAACCATCTTTCACAGACCAAAAAAGTTCGAACTTAACAAGACTCAGATGGCAAGAGCAGATTGTGAGCAAATTGTCAGTCAGTGGGCATATAATGGAAGCGTGTGGCAAAACTGTTATTTTTGTAAGTATGCGTGTTCCAGAAGAGAAGATGTTAAATGATAATACTGTCCAGAGATGATGGATTTTCTTGGAGAATGAGATAACTTCAAGAGCACAGTCAGTTAAAGAAGGGCTCGTTTAAACACAACTGCAGCTTTTATTTCCATAATTTTACAAATTCACATCAGTGTGAAACTGGAAACGCAACATTTGAGCCAGTGGTGGATACTAGATGCCCTTCTCACGTTCACAGGGTTGTGAATTATGCTTTAGTCTAATTAAGACACAGCAGAAATTAAGTGTAGTCTTTTTCATAAGTATAGAACACCAAAAATCTTTTTATGTATTTGAAGTCAAAAGCATTGTGTCAAAACATAGGTTCCTCAACTAGTTTCATTGGTTTTGCAAACAGCTGATCTGGGATTAAGGTTTTTTCATTTTTCTTTTTAAACATACTACAAATTTGATATTTTACCGAAGTCTTTTTTTTCCAGCTTAAACTGGGAAAGTAAAAACAATCTTATTCCAGAATGAAAACACACATGCTTAAATGCTATTGGGCCTCACTGTTATAGCTCTAGCCAAGCTGGTTGATCTAAATGTCTTTCATGGAGGCTCATAGACTGCTATCTCAAAGGCCAATAGGCTGCCCACATCAAAATATATACTGGCTTTTGGGAAAAAATAAAAATATACATCTATCACAACGTTATATTGGGTTTTGAATCTAAACCTAACGTTCTGGATTTACCTTACTCCAGCTCCATTTGGAATCATATGATAAAGCAAGCTGAAGGAAGGTGCAGGTAAAATCACCTTGATTCACTAAGGAAACGGTCAATAGCAATCTGAGATTTTTTTGGTTGGGTTTGTTTTTTTGATGCTGCTTCCTTGAACCATATAATGTGGGCAACATTTTTTTTTTTCTGCATCAGAAGGAAAGATGCTGTCTTGGTATTTGAGAAAAAAGAAGTTCTGTTTTGTTCATGTCTATAACCAGCCTGGATCTAGTGTCAGAGGAATTGCGAAAGAGAGAAAGCAGCATCAGATCCGCAATATATATGTGTGCTAACCTTCCCTCCAAAGCCCAGTTGTTCTCTGGAAGTCATCATATTTTTTGATGTTGATTTAACTCTCTCTCTCTCTCATCTGCTGCTAGTCTAACTTGCTTGCCATAAAATTATCGGTTAAGCAGGAATGACAAAAATTATCTACTTTAACTCTCTGTTAGTTAATCCGATTCCATCGGGTCCTGTGATTTACAGATCCTATATGAAAAATGCATTAATTTTCTTTTCCACTCAGTAATCCACGTGCAGATTGAGGAAGCTGCACTTTTCCTTCTGTGCAATTTTGGGGTTGGCTGTTTATTTAAAGGAGCCTTTCAAAAAATAGTAGAAGTAAAAAATGATGCATAGAAACCAGGAGGGTATTCAGTTATATGATGGTACTTGAACTTCTGTTTTGGAAGTTAAAGTCTAAGGTTATCTTTTCTAATACATACACCTTTCAGGGACTACAAACACAAGGCTAAAGCTGTTTGGTGTTACCTCTGTTTCCAAACTGCAGCAAATTGCAATATGCTTGAATAAATATGTTCATTGTTATTCATTTAAATAAATACTTGCAAAAGAAGGAGGTCAGATTCTGAATATTTCTAAGTAGCTAGAGTACAAATGAGTCTTCGTTTATACCATCTGGCCTGAGATCAGTAGTTCACAACTACTCAACACTTGATATTCAGACTGCTTCTAATGACAAGCAGGCTAAGTGTTATTTCTGTGTCCTAAAGGGTGACCATCTCTTAGATCAAGGTTTTTGGCATAAAAGGTTAAATAGGAAGATTGTTACAATATTAGGTAGCCTTGCCACTGACTTTCAAAACTGAAAAACAGCTTTTACTACAACTCCAGCAAAAGCCGCTTACCTTAATGATTGATGCATACAGTCAACAGTTGCTAAATGATACGGTGAAGAACCATTCAAATGAGTTAGCTGATATATGAGCATTGGCCTGAAATTTATGACTGCTGGAAAATGGACTGACCAGGCTCCAAGACAGCCAGGATTTAAGTTCACAGTCCATCTATAATTATCACCGCACGATGCTGTTAATGTCAGGCAACAGTCTTTCCACTCATGTTCTGTAGCCTTGGTACTCTTGGGTATATCTGGGCACGGTCACATCATCTACTGTTGGAACTGCAGAGATCACATGCCTCAAATATCATTTTATTTTGTTATGTAGACTGTGTTTCTCCTCAGCACGGAGCTTCTCCTTAGGGCCTTGAACTTAATATTCACTTTATCTTTACCTAGATTTTTACAGATTAGCAAATATGTGAAACCTAGGAAACCTCCGTGTGAGTTATAAAAGCAATGTGTCCAGGAGTAGACAGTATAAAAGGATGTTATACTTCGAAAAACTTAGTCAAGTTACTGCAACCTGTCTTCCCAACAGCACTGCTGAATAAAGGCTACAGAAGCAATCTTCGTTTTGGCATGCCAAACTTCTGATTGCTTCATATTGAACTCTCTGTATTCCTTTTAGTGCTCTGTGTAATAAACCCTATTTTCTACTTTTGGCAGATTGCACAATGCCTGTTACCAGCGTAGACATTTGACCATACCCACAACTACACTTTAAGAAGATAGGCATTTGCAGCCAGCTTGTCAGCAAACAGTAAGAGTTGATAGGATGCTGACATTCAGTAGTACAGCAGCATACGCATGTTATTATTAATCAAATATTAATTAATTGCACTTATGAGAAGTCCTCTTATCTTTATATGATCTTTTTCGGAAACCTCTACTGCAAATGTAATGATATCGACAGGTCTTGAAGTGCTATCATAATATTTGCTATCAGCACACACTTCTAGACAAGAATTATTTGACGTTAATCCCATATGTAAAAGTTCTCTATAGTATTTTGTGGAGAGACTCAGGAGCTATAGTGTCTGAAGCTCCTTGCATACACGTATTTGCGCATGCATGCACAGACCACAGATAGTATCACCCAAGATATGTGTACATTTATTTGGGATTATAGAGTTAAATTAATTTGGGCCACTGACTTAGCTGGTATGGAGATCTCATTTTTTGTTTAGTATTTATTAGGATGCATAAGGGTTTAGTTCTGTAAGTCACCAGTATAGCAATTTATTGTAAATTCATAATTGATTTCAGATGATCTCTCTACACTTTCAAAGGTAATGGCTCCTGAAAAAAAATAAAGTCCTTATGTAGCCTGCATCCCTAAGTAACCAAGGTAAAAACAGAGTGTTGCTGGGGTAAAGGGGCATGTATAATTGACTGAGAGAGGGATTGTAGAGGGGCTTGAAGTTAAGCTTTCTTATTGCCCATAAAGTTGTATACTCCAAGAACCATCCTGTAACTTCTCCTGTTTATTAAACATTAAATTATATATTTCAAAATATGCTATCTGCACAACTCAGCAGAGTTTCTCTTACCCTTTCCTGAGGTCACAAACTCAACCAAACTGAACCTTCAGCAGACCTAGGAAAATTCATTCTCGGTGCTCATTCAACCTTACTTTAAGAATGGAAGTGAAATTATTAGCTAGTTTCATATATCCTGCCAGGCAAGCAGCAGATGGTCAGTATAACTGCACTATGCTGGTAAATAAAACAAGTCCAAGGACTGTTTTCTTGTGGCTAGATTGATCCTGTCAAAATAACTGCAGATCACCTGACCCCTCTGGCCCTCATGCAGTCTGTTATGTCCCTAAGACAGTATTTTTGTATGTGCGTGCTCATTTCTTTTCAGCTTGGTGATGATGTCATAGCATGAAACTAAGGATAGGCATCACATGTCTCTGAGACACTCTGTGTGTGTGTGTGTGTGTGTGTGTGTGCATGTGTATGTAGGGAGCTAACTTCCCTCCCTGTGCCACAAGAATTTGGGCAACTTATATCATAAAACAGTTTCTGTAGGCTGTGTATGCACAAATGATGGTGCAAAGCTTTCTTAAATTTACTAATGCACGCAGTAGCTAACTATGAATAATGAGCTACTAGGCTAAACATTAATATGCTCATCACATCACAACCTGATGAAATGCCTGATGAGGCTTTACCAGCCAAGCGCTTGTCAATCAAATGGTGATGGGTCAGTCTCCTTTGCTTCTTAGAACGGGCTGATCCTCTTGTGTTGCTGAATTAACATCTTCCGAGTCTCTGCTGTTTTTTCTTCTAGTTCTATGTGTTTTCATGTAAGTATTTTTCCTCTTGAATTCTTGAGCTGTTCACGGCTCTTGTCTCAAAAATTAGACGACTTCTTTGTGTTTTCACGTTTTATCTTTCATAGCCTTACCACACATACTTTCTTACACCTTAATAATAGTTTTCTCAGTAAAAGAGAGCCAAGGTTGTGCAGCTCCCTTGCATGGCAGTAGTCCCTGGATCACAGACCCAGAACCGCTGACTGAAGCTCGCAGAGGTGAGGGTACAAAGCGTGTTGGGATGCTGTTGAAGAACAGCACGTGGTAAAGAGCGCTGAACCTGGCGCGGCCTTATCTGTACAATGGGAATTGTCCCTAGTACGTGCTGCTCCTCAAACCAGACCAGCGTGTCGTCTGAGCGAGGGCTGACTGGCATAGCCAAATCCTTGCCGAGGAGCACAGCAGCGGTTCAGCAGTTTGGATGATCAGTGTTGGAGATTGTCCTTGGCACCACTTTCCTTAGAAGTACGGACGGAGAAGGCTGCCAAGGCAGGGCTTGCTTTGAATGGGCCAACTAGAGCCTAGAGACTTCCGGATCTAGTCTTTGGCTTCCTGGGACCTCCCATGCATTTCTTTGGTCAGGGTAAGCTCTGAATCAGCTGGTGATTTCCTTGCACGACAGGAGGAAAGCACCTGAAGGTCAGTGTATTGCAAGCATTTAAAATTGTTTGTTTAGGAGAAGCCAGCTATTTCTCTTGTAAATGGAAGTCTTTATTCTCCAAGATGCACTATTGAATTGCAATTCCATACTGCAACATCTGTCCTGTAATCTGTTAAAAAGAAAAGTGTTTATTTTACACTGAGACTGAGTGATATTTACTTATATTTGGGAAACGTTAACTTGTGTGCTGTTAAAAATGTAATTGGATTATTGCTTCATAACTTTTCAGATTATTCCTCTTGTCAGCTGAATCATTCATGTGCCAAACCATTTTGTTTAGCTATCCTTTCCCCTTCCTCAGGTACCTTACTCTTGCACCCTGAAATGTATCCAAATGATATCCAAGCTATCGATTCTCTCAAAAATCCATTATTACCAGGTAGATCTCAACAGCATTACAGCTGAAGTTGACAAGCAGATGATGGATTGTTCTCATTAAACACTGATCTTTTAAACGGTGTCCCAAACTTTCAGGGATTAAAATTAGGATTCAAAGTTGGAAGAATGAAAAACTGGAAAGATTAAAGCTTTTCATGGCCCAGAACTATGGCTCAGGTAATGACTTAATCCTGAATTCTTCACTAATGTTTATGAAGGTTTTGGGGCTCCATTGACTGCCCTGGTAAGGGAAAGCCTCAGATCGCTTTATTGTTCTGTAAAGTGGGTTTTTCACTTATAGCAGCATAGAAGAAACTTCTAGTCAGGTTAAAACTTGCAAGGGCAAGTTAACCAGGTTCCCTACTGCTCTGTATTAATTGCTCTAAATTTTCTTACTAGTTGGGTATTTTTATGTTACACTGGAGTTTTAGTGCAAATATATTTTAAATGAATAATAGCACCTTCTTTAGTGTGGGTCAGAAAACTTAAATCATTATTTTTATAGAAAAGCAAAAAAAATGGTTCTAAACCTGAATGTAGTTTTGAGGAATTAATTGTCATTTTCCAAAATATTTTTCACAATGGAAAAATAGTTACAAGTTGTATCCTCATGAATCTGCCCAAAGAGGCATAATGCCTCAACATACACCGGTAGCTCATGGGAGATGAAATCTGACTGGAGATCCCAGCTCCCTGGGGAGATCTTGTACGTGAGGCACTTAAACTGGAACTCTGATGATGCATGGCAGTGCCAGGAACTGGATCATGCTAATGTCAAGTACCCTAGTTTTGACTGAAAAATGTCAGCATTACATCTGGATTCAGATTTTTTTTTTAATTTATTTATTTTTTTTTTTTTTATAGCTTATAACCTGAGGGCTTTGAAAGGGCTTAATCATTTTAAATTTTGTTTTATTCTGCCACTGTAATCTGATGCCACTTCCTTGCACAGTGTTGCTGCACTATTCTTGAGGCATTTTTCTAAACCACTGTAGCTGGACCACAGACAGAATAAGCTTTAATGAAAGCTTATTTTAGACACAAAGCCAAAAGAGGAAAAGAAAAAATGCAATTTTCTCTCAGTCTTTTAAAGGAAATCCACTAACTGGGACTTTTTTCCTTGATTTACTGCTAAGTTCAGATCTCTGTAAATCATTATAGGCCAGTTCTGTTTCAGAAAACAGACACTCACTGCCACTTGAGAGCTGAAGGGGCAAATAAGGCTACTGATGTGGAACAAGAGAGTCTGTGTGCTCTGTGTGGTACGGACTAAACGTTTGCACTGACACATGCCATGGTCCAGGGTAGAAAAAGACCCTGTAAACGATCCGGTGCTGCCAAGGCACGTGACGTTTCAGTGAATGGATGGCCATCTGCACACAGACGACTTTCTGTGCTTGGAGAACACCTGGGTCAAGGTGGGGTAATATCAAGCCGCACTCGGTTGCTGAAATTGTTCGAGGATTTTCAGATTCAGTCACTGGCTGCAGTTTTCCCCGTTGTGGGTATAGACATATCCTGATATTCTAGCTAATGGAGGGATTGACAGCTCTGTGTTTAGAGCCCAGTAAAATCTCTCTCTTTATCCTCCTGAATACACCTTGCAAAAGATTCTTCATCTGTGCACCATTACCTGCCAGGCAAGATACTGTGACTTTCCCTCTTTTTCCCTTGAGATATGTTTTCCTCTTAAAAGGACGCGAGGGAAGGGGTTTCAGAGCTGTGGTTAAAATGCCACACTTCATAAAGACATTATGCTTTGATAATCTTTTTCCCAGCACCTTTTTCAACTGAACGGTGCATCAGGCTCCTGTCAGAAAGCCCCTCTTCATCACAAGGCGTGCCGTCCCTCAGCAGGCAGTCCAGCCGTGACACGGAGGAAATAACAGCTTGCCACCTATTCAGAGGTAGAGTCACCTTGGAGGCTCTCTGCTACCTTTATTTTTCTCCCTTGAAAATACTGTCTAGTGTACATAAGCCTATTACATTTTTTTATTTTTTTCTGAATGACTAGCAAGCTACAATTTGGTTTCGTTACATTGCCGTCAAAAATGGAGATGCTTTGGATGCAAATCTTAACCTTAAGCTCACTTGAAACAAGATGAAACAGTACAAAAGTGGTTCAGCAAACAAACAGAAAAGAAGTAGTTTGTTTTTTCTTAGAAGGTGACTGTCCTATAGCTATATGTGATAAAGAACGACTGTTTTTATTTAAAGTAGTTATATATTAGTGAATGCTAACTTACATTTTAGTAGATTATTCTTTCTACTTGTTACTTGTATGAAACTTTATCTGAAATTTTCACTTTAATCAGGAAAGCCTAAAAATAGAATTTTAAATTTGCAATTCAAGCTTACAATTTAACAAGAGTCTGACCTTTTTGTAGGCATCATATTGCTGCAGGAAAAAAAAAAAAAAAGAAATGTTTATTCTAAAAAAGGGAAGTGCTATTTTTAATGAGTGAGTTATCTTTCCAGGCTCCAAATTATGCTGAATTATGGGACTACTAGTTCTCACTCCTCATTTACAGCCATACCATATGAGGAAAACAGTTCTCCCAATTTTTCAATTCCTCAGACAATCCTCTACTTTAAATTACTCTCGGAAATGAAATAGTTTGATGAACTGACATGGGAAAAAAATATCTACCTTTAAAGCATGTCTGTCTGCAAAGAGGCTATGGCTGTGAAAAGCTGGTTTAACTTTTCTAACTGTTGAAACGACCCACTTATACTAGAAACCACTGTTTCTAGTACTTTACTGGTTCAAAAATCTTTAAAGGTCAACAGATACTACCTGAATTATTTTATTTAAATTTTAGAAAATTTAATGAGTAATAGGTGAGGTAGCAAAGGATTTATTATTTTCTAAAGTATGCTGATACATTTATCTGAAGTAAAAGATTAAATTAAACTTTGTTTAAATGAAAATCAATCAAAATATTAAGTACATATTTTTATATTAAAACTAGTTGTTTCCTTAACAAAGCTTTCTTCAGAAATAGGTCCCGCGTTGCAGATTGCATATCAATAACGTGCCTTTACATGTGTATTGGGTCTGGCCGCGATGGAGTTAATTTTCCCCATAGCAGCCCTCACAGCGCTGTGCTGTGTAGCAGTAGCCAGCAAGGTGTTGGTAACGCACCGGTGTTTGGGGTGCTGCTGAGCAGCGCTGGCGCACGTCGGGGCTGTCTCTCTCCAACAGCCCCCTCACCAGCAGGCTGGGGGTGGGCAAGGTCTTGGGAGGGGACACAGCCAGGAGAGCTGACCCCAGCTGACCACAGGGATATTCCATACCGTAGGACGTCTGCTCAGAATAAGAAGCTGAGAGAAAGGAGGAGGAAGTGGGGGCATTGGTTATTTATGACGTTTGTCTTCTGGAGCAACTGCTATGCGTACTGAAGCCCTGCTTCCCAGGAAGTGGCTGGACATCGCCCACTGATGGGAAGTAGAGAATAAATCTTTGTTTTCCTTTGTTTCCGTGCACGACCTTTGCTTTTGCTTTATTAAACAGCCTTTATCTTGACCAATGAGGGGTTTTTTCCATCTTATTTTCTCCCCCCATGTCACTGAGGAGGAGAGTGATAGAGTGGTTTGGTGGACACCGGGCATCCAGCCAAGCTCAACCCACCTCAATATGTGCACATTCTCCCACAAACATCATTATTTTCAGCCCAGAGGCATCCACTGTTGAAGAACTTGGAAAAATACCTTTCCCATGAGAAGAAATTAGTTTATTTAAAAAAACCCCCAAACCCACCAAACAACCAGAAGCCGCCTACTCTGTTTAAATTTAGTCTACATGGAGATCAAGGTACACAAACACCATCTGAGAGATGCTGAAGCTTTTATTTTAAATTCAGATGAACATCAGCACAGCAACAATAATAATAATAATAATAACTACAACGATAATAACGGTTTAGCATTGTATAACGAAGTAGTAGCATTTTGCAGTGCAACAGTATCATAGCCTCTATAGTGAATGATTGCTATGGTTACTCAGAATGGTATGCGCCGTATGTACGCTGGAGAGGTTATGACAATAAAGCAAGAAGTCATAGGAATTAGTGAGCTCTTCATTAGTATCATTGTAATGGCTCCCCAATGGGCAATGTGCACTAGGAAAAAACTCAGACACTCTGAAAAGTAGTTAGTATGAACACACTGCTACCTTTTCCCCAAGGTTAATAATTCATCTATATACATATGAAGTACCAGAAGGCCCTAATCTAAGCTAAACTAAGCAATTTCACTTTATATCTTCTTTTCTTTCTAGAAAAGTCTCTCGATAAAAACATACTAGCTAAACTGCAGGTTACATTCTTTTCTTAGTTGAGTCACTGCAGTGAGACAGGGAAAAAGAAAAAATCCTGGAGGACCTTCTTGAAGGAGAAAAATATTTAAAGTGAAAATGACAGTTGGAGAAGCAAAGTTTGCAAAAAAAACCCTCAAAACCCCAAAAAACTAACAACTTTCTTTGCCAGCACTGGCCACACAAATTTTGCTGTTCACAAAAATAGTATAGGACCTTTCTGAGCTCTTCTGCAAGCTTGATGTTGCAGCTCCTTTTGTAACTAAGGTGAAGTCAAAAGAGGTCATAGATGTGCTAAGAAAACTCAGTTGCATAAATGCGTTTATCTAGTGACATCCTTTTCAGTATTTTAGTCTCATTGTCCCTGAGACCTGCAGGACACAGGACCATGAGTAAGCTCAAAATAAATGGAATAATTCAATACCCTCAACCTTAAATATTCAAAGATCATGACTTGTCTCCCTCCCCCTATGCTCTCTGCATGCTGCAAATGGATTTTTTTTTTAATGCAGTGATTTTATTTTTTTTTTCTAGCTAAATGTGTGGATCCCTGTATTTGCTTTCACAGCAATGTGGTTCCAAAATGTTCTCAGTTCATTGATCTGGAAACACTTTTTATTAAATAATGCCAGCAGAGATCCTCGCAAGCACGTGAGATGCAGTAAATTTCAGGAGACACAGCATAATCTAACTATGAGGCTTTGCCACATCATTCCTCTAGTGACTTCTACGTATCCCCTATGATATCCTGAAATGCCAAAGGATTTACCTTGCTTTTACTTTTCCTTTTAAGTTGTAATCATCAGGTCAAACATTCTTATGCTGAATTACATTTACTTGTTTCCCATTTATGATGTGTATGTGTGTTTGTGAGGTGAAATCAAAGCAGGAGCAGCCATGCCTTGAGATAGCAGGGTGTCGGGGCACAGCCCCTTGGCTAGTTGCTGTTCAGCCTGAGGAAGGACTTTGCAAGGAAGAAGCTGTTTCTACCAAGAAGTTTTGAAGCAGTAGGAAGATTTAGCCAGCTCAGCTCAGAAGGGCATGATAACAACAGAGCAGCTGTCTTTATTAAAGTATTTATAACAAGGTAAAGTAGCAGTACTAAAGGTGTTTGGCACAAATTCCTGTTTCTCCCTCACCCGTTAGGTTTCCCTAGCCCCAGTAGCAAACAGGCAGTGTGTAGAGAATTGCATCCTTATAAAAAAATACCCCAAACCAGGCAAAACATTTAGGATGAACCAGGGAAAAGAACAAACTCGTTACCTATCGAAAACATTACTCCTCTTATAATGAATATTGCTTATATTTTTATCCAGCTCTTACTTATATTTTGTTAATACCAATTTCATATCAGAAATGGAGTGGGTTTTTTTTAAAGAAACTGTTAGTTTTAAAGCCACTCAAATTTTTATTTAAAGCAATCCAAATGGAGCAATTCCCTTTCAAAGCTAAAGCAGGTTGGGCAGTATACTCAGGCAGAACCCATGTTTCTTAGAGCTAGAGCATAGTAAATCAACTAGTAAAACACACAGAAGGAGGTAGTATGTTGTTGAGAATCAAAAGATGTGGTTTGGAGTGTCTTATAAATCATCAGGACAGATACTTCAACTTTGTTAGTGCTGAAGTTATGAATTATAATAGAATGCACCAAGAGCGTAATAAAATCCCACACAGAGAATGGCCTTTTTCAACCCCGATAACCAGAGCGATTCAGTTTTCATAAGCAGATGTTGGAAAGTCTATAAAACATTTTGGCCGTATCTCATAAGGAAGCAGTCAACGTTTCCTGACGCAGTCATTCAAGATGTCTTTCTCAGAAATTAATGTCAGAGTTACATTAACCAAATTATAAAAATCCTGAGGTTAGAAATAAGCCATAGAAACAGGAATAGCGTAAGTGTCTTTTAAACTGTTTTTCTTAAAAAATCAGTCTTTCCTTCTCAGAAGTATTCTGCAGTTTATAAAGGTAATAAATTCAGGCTAAGAGACTGACTTAAAGCTGCAATGTCCTTTCTTTTGCTATTCCTAAAGCCTAAAATGCAGTAACTTCTTTTCTGGTTAGGTGTTGTCACTTGTCTGATTTCATATCGCTCATCATAGCTGCACTCAATCTGCAGTATAATCAGAAATACACATAACTTTTTATGCCTAAGTTGGATATCAGGGTCAATCACCTCTGTTCAGCTTCTGTTACAAATTCAAAACTAACGAAAATTTCCAATCTGCTGAGCAGAACTCAGCAGAGCTGCAGCTGAGCACCGCATCACCTCCTTTCGTCTCCAAAGAAATTTTATGGCTTGAAGACTCCTGCACCTTCCTCACTGCAGGTCTCTTCCGAAGCAGCAAACTATCCCTTTCTCATTTCAGGGACTTCTCTATTGCTAGTAATTCCTATTCAAATATTTCTGCTTTCCACATGCTCATCTCTCTTCCCATTCTTAATTTTTGATCAAATGTTAGGAAAGGCATAGGGTTGTGGTTCTTTAATTTTTAGATTTTGTAATGAGATACTGGTTGATATGTCCTAAAAAGTATGAAATGCAACACTCCGTGCAATGCTTCCTAAGAGATTGGAAGCATGGGGAAAAGAGGCAACCACGCAACGTCCTGATGAAACTCTGTGGAGGTCCATTCAGTTTCCATTAAAATGTGTCTGTAGTAGCTGGGCTAATTATCTCTTACCTACAAAATTGTCTGATTTCTGTTTGAAAAAGCCTTCTGCGGAGGCCTACCAAAACAAAACTGCTGCTTGACTCAGTGGGAGACGTGTGGCAAGACAAGGCTGTCTGCTAATATTTAAAGCTCAGTGGTGAAGAGGAGGGCTTTCTTCAGACAGAACAAGAAGTGGTAAATAGAGAAATGGCACGCATTTATAGAAGTATAGTATTGCTGAATGCAGGAAAAGATCTGTGACAATGAGATTTATTATGCTGTGGAGCAGTCTCCTGGGGCAAGATGTGAAAGCCCCAATCTTTTAGAACAATTTGAAGCAGAGTGAACAAAACAAGATATATTGCATGGAAAAGTCTTGCTCTGACAGGAAGATAAAACAGATGGACTGATAGATCTTTACAACTGCAAATCTATTTTTCTCTGAGTTGGAGGTCCCTGTTGCTTAATTAGTTCCATTAGTTTCAGCTGAACAGTTATGATGTGGTAGTTGTTGTGCAAAGTAAAATCAATAGATGTGTGTCTGTACCGCACTGTAGGCTACATTGCATACAGTATAAGATGGAGGAGGAATTGACTAGCAATGCAAAATTGTCGCATTAAAAAAAAAAAAAAGGAAAACTGCTAAAATTTAAAAAGTAGCAAAATATCTCCTGCACAGCAGTTTTATACCGGAGAACGTAAAACCTTGCAGTTATGCTATCCAGTATCACTAAGTTCTAGCATCATTCCTTGGAGAGAAATTACAGTTACAACAGTGGATATCATAAATAGGACACCATTTGCTGACCACCAGTTTCCAGGGAGGAAAATGAGGCAAGCATATAAACAACTGTGATTTTAATACAGACTAAACTACTATGTAGTGTTTCTAACATATATAAATTAATGTATAATGGTTGAGCAAGTTTATTAGTATGGCAACTGTAGTACAGTAATCTAATGTGCAATGGCTCTGTTCAGTCCCTGTTTTATTTTCTAGTGAAGAACTTAAGGGGAACTTAGCAATCATACGTCATTGTACTGAAATCTTTAGGAAAACCTGAGTTTCTGTTCAGTTCCAGCTCTCCTCTTCAGCGAGCTGCAGCTCAGGGCAGTGAAGACGGCGCTTTTTTTCTACCTGGCCGATGACGACAGACGCAAGCTGTCTCCTTCAGATTGCAACCGGAAGACTGCCATCAGTAGTAGCTCCTTTCCCTACCCCCTCCTCATTTTTCTTTCTTTTTTTTTTTTTTTTAAGTTTTGTGCAAAACCCAAAACAGTCTCAAGCAGTGGGAGCACAAGCCTTTTTAACTCTGAGACTGTTCAGTCAGTGGGGCTGTGCATCAGGAAAGATGACAACTGGTGGCAAAGGTCTCCGTGTCTGCTCACTACCTGGCTTCTCAGTTGGGATAGGTAGTAGAGGGCGGGAGAGTGCTAATGCTATGAATGCCACAGCAAACCGATAATAGGTCATGTCAACAAAAAGTTAAAGCAACATAGGATAGTAAATATTTACAGGTTTACTGTCAAATCAGAGTAGACTTTATTTATTGGAAAAGGATACCGATGTTTTCCTTGAGAAATACAGGGCTTACTCCTATAGATTTGGAAATTTCTTTAATATTCTAGACTACCTATTTTGTTGCATATGCAATACTTCTTTATAAGCACTGACAAAACAGCTGCATTTTGCTACTTCCACAGAAAGGAAAAGATAGAGCAAGCAGTGTATCTAGTCTGGGTTGAAAGCTGGTTTCTAGTCTTGTTTGCCACACATTTTTTATGGACTTCATGGTCAGCCTATGCTTGGTCTACTGATAAAGTGAGTTTAAGGGCTGCTGCGGGGCGGTGAGTTTCCAAGACTCATTGCTTGAAAAATGCCTAGAATTCTCGCATTAAGAAACTTCAGAGTATCGTATTTAGTAATCACTATCAGGCTTAGTCACATCACTTAGACCTAATAGCATTGTCTGAATGTAGCTCATCTGAATTGCAGGTCGTAGATTCGTATTGTGCTATAGAATTTTTTTATTGATGCTTGTGTTTAAAAAAGTGACTTAAATAATGCAGTAAGTAACATGAAAAATAAGAAAGTAAGCTTTCCTCAGATTACCAATATTGCTACTCTTTCTCTTAGAAAACACTTACGCCATTTGCCCATTTGTAAATCAGGATAATGATTGTAATGTGCCATCAATTTTTAAAAAGTCTTTATTTAAAATTTTGGACTTTCAGCCTTGCATTCCCTGCCATGAGAATTCAAAATATTAAAGGATACAGATCTTTAATGAATGTAAGGTGTTTTTTCTCCTTATAACTTAATTGCCCAGATCATTTTGATGCTTCAAGGCAATGTTTGAGCAGCTGTGAAAAAAATTTGCATGTCCACAGAGTGCAATATTGTACAAAGTACAGGCATCTGCAGGGAAAGCCAGCCTGGCTGAATGTACTTACAGCTCTGCTCAATTAAATAAGGTGTGTATCTATTCTGCAAAAATGCGCTGCTCCACAAATAACTTAAACAGCTTTCCAAGATGGATGAGTATGTAAAGAAATGACCTGCTTGCATATCTTTGGGGTTTGTGCCAAAGAGATTTGGATATTACAAACCATCTAATATCTTTCACAATACTTGGAAGGTTAGAATGGCATCCAATTTGAGTAGTTGTTTGGAGAAAAATGCCAAATTTTGTCACAGTGACATAAAATACCTTAGCATGAAGAAAGAACAGTAATAAAACTGTAAGAGAAAGAGATAAACTAAGAGATAAACTATGTCAACAGAAAAAAAAATGACATCTCTTTCTGTTTACTGCAGCTGCTGTGTTTGACAACTCTTAGCCTCTGGAAGATGCTCTTTTTAAGGCAATCTTTTCCTAACCTTAATTAGGTAAGTGGCATATCCTGTTCTGGATACACATATTTAATAGCATCAGTATGTCAAGCAGAGTCCAGATGCTTTTAATAGAAGACAGTAGAGAAATATAAAATGAACCCCAGCTTTTGACTCTTAAATCTGCTTCTAGCAGGCTGTCCTGCCAAATGAAGGTGCCCTCGATTGAGCTGCTCAACAGTGTTAAGAATCAGTGCAGGCTTTTTGCCCAATTCCATTTAGCTGAGGTCATGGACATGCCTCCTCCCCCAGCCACAGATGTGTGTGCTGACAAAGCAGCCATCAGCCCTCTTTCAGTGAGGAGCTCAGCCCCATTTCTGTCCTTGTGGTTACCACCACCGCAGATCTGGCAGGTTGTGTGAGCACACTCTAGCACATGTCGATGACTAGGACCTGCATTAGTTAAAATGGTTGAATGAGAAAGTTTTGCTAATATTGGCTAATTTTCATTTATCAGCCTAGAGGAGAAGGGGAAGAAAGGGAGGATGGAAATACCCCCTTTCTCCAGAACTGTACCTCCACAGTAGGTTGTACTGATCCCCAACAAGGGGTCTCCTACAGCCCCGTTGTAAATGGTAATATTCTCATGTGCTCTACATGACAAGATTAAAGTGCTGCCTGCATGCAGCAGTCATCTCTTCATTCACATCATTCTGTACTCTTCCCTTCTTTATTGGTTAGTATAGTAATGGCTGCAAAGCTTTTGAGGATGGCAAAAACCCATTTTGGAGTCAAATGGTAGGAGGAAATAAAACCAAAAGAGGTGAAATAACCAAAGTGGCATAAGACATACAGATAAAGATAGATCTAAAAATCAAATGCCTGGAATCACAGCTTCTAATACCTTAACCATTCTTTGTTACAGCATTTTCAAATTTTCCTGAGAGTACATATCCATTCACTAGTGAACTTCTATGGAGTAAACAAATGTCATTTCCATTTGCATCAAATAAACTGGTGACTAGCCCAAAGAAGCATAAATGTTTTGACTAAAACCATACCCTGTGTCATGGACAGAGTTACAGTAGAAAAGTAGGCATTTCACCCCTTTGTTTGCGTCATTATTTTTGGTGACTCCAAATTTCCTTAGACTCCTGTAAATTATGATTTCTCCCGAACACTTCTGAGAAACAAAGAACCGTAATTATTTTGAACTACTAACTTTATTTTATCCTTATAGCTGAAACAGTTGGCTTACATCCACTTGCAGTGTTTCCAACTTTGCTCCATTTATATTACCTTCTGTGTTATATATTTCTGACCATATTTTCCAAAATTACTAAATTCCAGGACAATTTATAAATTTATAAAATTAATCTGGAAACCCATTCATTTTTATTTGGATTTAAGATTACAGTTTTGGGCTCTGCTACTTCTTTAACATTACTTCATTTTTGAAATTGTGAGGAAATATTTTTAAAGTATTATAGATACATAATTTCTATTGTTCTTTCAGTGAGTATAACACATTTTAATATTTAATAATGGGCACTGATTTTGATGACAGGAAACATTTTCCAAAAATGCCTTTTCTATTTAGCCTTATAACTTTTTGAGAAAGTAAACTGAAACCACGATGAAATGGACTGCATATGTGAGACCCAGATTTCAGTGTCAATTTTTTGGTGGTCTTTTTCTGATCCATGCTAAGTAGGTTAATTCATTTTCTTTCAGAACACAATTTTGAACAACAGCATGCCATTAAATATGTGATTCATCAAAAATGAAAATAACAGCATTAACATGACAAACCCTATTGTCTTGACTCTTCACAAATTATATTTGCAAAGACACTTGGGTTCTGGTGCATTCGGCATGTTCTAGACAGAGCATAATTGAATGCATTTCAGTCTAATTCTCCTAAATAATTTCAACAGTGAAAAAAAACAATTAAGACATGTTGATTTTGCTACACATTGGGCTAGTGAATGCACTGAAGAACAGACGATCTGCCTTTTGGCTTTCAGTAAATGGCGTAAGAATTTTGTTTGCGGAAAGAGGACTACAAAGCCAGAAAATAGGAATAGCATAGCAAATAATGTTAATAAAAATAAGTGAAAGCGTGTCAAAGTAAGATTTAGAACTAAAGCTACATGAAAAAGAATAGTATTCTACGCTAATTTTACTGGAAGTAGCAATAAAAATATTACTTCTGTGAAATATGACCTCTGAAAACTCTTTCTTGGAATGTTTAGTGAGCTCTAAATGCTTAGTGACTCTTTGAAATCTGCTGGTCAGAGTGTCAGCAAGTCATTTTAGTGTGCAAAGCAGATTGATCAAGCAATTGATCAAGCTGGGAGCTGAACTCTGGCATCCTAAATCATACGTATTTTGTTACGAACAAAATTATATTGTATAAAGCTGTGTACTACCATGTCCAAAATGCTTTCAATGCTTACCCAATCTTGCACATCTTTATTCTACTCTGCAATTTAAAAGATAGATCATCCTTCTGACTCACCCAAAGAGGGTATGTTTATCATCTGGAATTCTGCAAGTTCCAGTCCTTTTTCTGAGAGATTTCAATGGCAGTACTATAAAGAAAAAAGGAAATAAAGTATGTGCATTCATTAACCAATCATCAGCTTACAAATGACACTTCTGCCATTTAGAGTTATGTGAAAAACAAAATAAAATTCAGGAATGCAGAGGAAATTAAGAACTCCATCTCATTTTGGCAAACACATTACTACATGCTCATATGCATTTTTTCCTTATTACATAGTGTAACAAAGGAACCATTGGAAAAGTCTACTGTGCTCACAATTCCAGTCTGTTTTTTTCTAACTTCGAAGTTTCATAAAGCTTGAGCTATAAATTATAGAGGGCTGGTAAATGATTCAAAGCAGTTCAGGCAATTATTGCTCATGTATCATAAAATAGTCAGTAATACACATTAGGTTGAGTATTATCACGTATCATAATTGGCTAATTCCTTGTACTGTCTCCTTTTTTTCCTTTAAATAAGCTACTCGTGTACTTCCTCATAAACTCTATCAGCTAATAATTAACACACTATAGAAATACAGGTCACATTTTGTATTCAAGTCTCATTTCCCATGAAATTTAATTTCTTATTTCTCATGAAGAAAATATAACTATCCTCATAGTGGGACATTGCAGTATATATTTTTATTCCAGCAAGCATGACACCTTTGATTACAGGAAGTCAAACGTACAGTCTCTGTGCCAAAAATTAACAGACCCTTCTGTTTAATTTCATTGAGAAGTTATTTTACCTTCAAATGCATGGGAGCCTTGCATGTTTGCACAAAGTTATATAAGAAAGGTAGCAAAAGAAAAAAATCATTGTATCTGGGCAAAATTTCTTTCATCCAGCAGAGCTGCTTAAATGCCTCTTCAGCGTTTAGCTTTAACCAGAACAGGTTGGAAATGTTAGCACTGAAGTAAACAGATGGCGTCAATAATCACTGGTACCTGTTGGTACATCCCGTTCTACAAACACAGGCATATACGTAGCCTGTTGAGCAGCCCGTGTTGTAATCAGTAAGTTACCCACTGGAATAAAAAGTGTGAACAAGACCAAGCCATTTTGGAGTTAGGGTGCTTAAAACCGGTCTCTTTATTGCTTCATCTTCTAATGTACTTTGTTTTACAGAAGCGATGAGGTGAAGGTGATAGAGGTTGGTTTCAATGCTTTTAATAATCGTGTAACAGAAAGGTAATGTACCAACCGGCCAACTTCTCTGAATATTTCTAAGCCTTTGAAAACTACCACTCCCAAAACAAAATTGTGTCCTTTGATGGACTAGTGAATAAACAGAAATTATGCATTAACATCACTGCTTACATAATCATATTTCTAAGAAACAGGAGAGTATGTAAATAGCATTGATGTCATTTGGCCCATTCTCTTTACAGCTCTTTCACCTCATACTCTAGACATCAGATTTCCAAACAGAAATCAAGCAGTCTTTCTTCATGGAAACCTTTTAAGACTACGCAGTGAGTGAATCCATGGGAAGCCATTCCAGTTGATAGTAACGTGGAGTTTAGTTCATGCATGTCACTGAAAAAGTGCTACTTAGCGAGGCAGTAGTTATTGAAATTGAACTTAAACAATGCAGTCATTTGAAAGTAGTTTAGGGAGGACAACTGCTCTGTGGAATTAACTTAAAAATTGATCCACCAGAATGTTTTTAAATATATTATCTCCTGTAGGGTTCTGATATCTTGACTGATGTGACAGGCCCTGATTGCTAACTAAGATCTCCTCCTCTGTCAAGAGTTTATGGAAAAGCTACTTGCTATTTTGATACAATTAAGATAATGACTGCATAACAGCCTATGGATAGAATATGCTCAATGATTTCCATAATTAACACAATTCTGTAAAACTAACATATGCCTAGATTCTCAGCACCACAACCAGTCTTGCTGCTTACTATGTCAGAAAACTAACCTATGTCAGCAGACTCACTGCGCAGCACAAGATTATGATGTCCTAAGACAGGATATAGGACGGCCTCTATGTGTATGTGCATATGCATCTGTTGGAGTTGTACTGCAATCAGGGATGTAACTGAGTTCAGATTTTCATGCAGGAGTAATATAATAGGATATATCTTGATAGCACAGTTGAAAATGGAGACAGAGATTTGTTTTCTAACTGGTACCTAATTACTTACTGTTGAGTGCATTCTATTTAATAAGTGCACAGGCCAAGAACCTATGGACTAAATCCTTCAGTATTCTTTGCTTTATGAAAGTCTGAGAACTTGTGTAAAATGAAATGGTACAAAACCGAAACTCAGTATTTAAATCTCAGTTCCCATTTTAAAAATTCGTAAATGACTTCACAAGAGACCAGACAATGGGGTATTTCAGATATTTGGATCAATTTACTTCCATAGTGAACACGTGAAGTAGAGGAGCTGAATTTGACACTGAGTGCTTTTATTTATATATTTAAATGAATATTGTCTCTATTTTAAGCAGGCTCAGCGATTGTATCTGCTGATTGCCAAAATAATCTGATTTATATTAGAAAATAAGCATTGCCTGAAGCAGTGCTTATTTCTAAATACATTTTTGTACAAAACTGCAACACCATACTCCTGTGTTTTCATTTACAATGGTATTTTTTAACTTCAGAAATACAGTCACCTACTGCTACTTGGTTACATACACTTTGTGCTCTATGAATTATTTAATCTTATTTTTATTTTACAGAACACAAGACAGGTCAAAAACTGTAAAAGTTTTCAAGCTGCTTGAAAGATACGCTACACTGGAAAAAAGGTTGTTCATTAATAATCCTAATACAAAAATGGAATTTGAGAATGATCAATCCCTTCCCTGTTTTCTTCTCTACTTCCTGGTAGTATGAATTAGATTTCATATAGAAATTAATCTCCTTTGTTTTTTTACAGTAATGAAGAATTAAATAGGGGAAATGATGACATGTTAATAAATAATAAGTATTCTCTGCCTTATCATTCCTCCAAGTATTTAAACACTATGTTTTTTTGAGGATCTCAAATGCTTTTCAACAATTTTCAGAAGCTTTGCTTATCCTTTTCTAGAATATTCCTTCATCTTTTTGGGGAGGGAAGGTAAATTGGGGAAGGAGTCTTAGCTGTATTTATTCACTGGCGGCTGCATAGCAATTTAAGCCCTGCCCCAAGAACATAAATTCTCAATATTCAGTAAAAAATTCCTTGCAGCTAATAACTTAAATGTCTGTCAGCTGGGCTTTTTAATTAATTGATAACACAATTTTTGCCCTTCTGTTTGAACCAATCCATGAGGATTTCATCCAAAGATTGTGACAGTTCGCTATTGGATAGTCATTACAGTGTTGAGTACCCTGAAGAACCTAGATGGCAGAACAGGTACCGATGAACTAGCAAATATGGGATATGAAGCTGAACACAGGCTTGCAACAGACATTGCTCATTTAAATTTCTTTTTCTTAAATTTGGCTTTATAATTTCCCTTCATAATATAGTAAAAGGCAGACATTTTTCAGATTTGATGCATTTTTCAATATCAGTGGGGCATTGGTTACAACTGATTCCTTTGTCCACTTTTTCCTCCATTTGGTATTACTAGATACTCAAAATTGTCATATGTATTCTGATTTTCTACTCCAGCTAAATGAATTACTCAAAAAAAGAAAAAAAACCCTATGTAAGTTCTCATGGATATCACTTACAATTCAACATTTAAAAACCCATAAATTTGGTTTAGTATATATTAGGAAATGTAAGGATATATTATGCAGATCCCTTCAGTAATTGAATAGTCTTTGAGAAATAAGTAGAATTATGATTTTCCAGTTAAAATAACATAGTAGACCAACACAGTAACAAGCTAAAGGACCAAGCCAAAGAAAAATTATTTGGAGTTCCTGAAGGTATATATTAGCACATACACAAACTACAGATATGGTACATCGATCCATAATAGTCTAGAGGCTGACAAGGATTTTGGGTAACAAAGCTCTGCTATTGGGTATCAGCTAAGTTCAGCTGACAGACTAGAAATCATCTGAAATGGTGATTCAGCAGTCTGGATAAATTTAGAGTCATCAGTACAAAATACTTTTGGCTCAGAGTGAAATCGATGAGGAAGAAGAACTTCCACATTGAGATGCTTGTTTCTATTTGTAGCAAGTGGTGCATAGATCAGTGAAAATTTATAAGCACAAGGTTCATTTTCCCTTAAAACCAATTAAATATTCATTCTGGAAAAGTTTCATTACATTTTACATGCCTCTGAATGAGCTGGATTCATTCTAAGTATTTTTCCTCTTCCCTTTGCTTTCAAGCAAAAGGTTGGTCTGAAATGAATTTATCCATTTGGGTAAGATCTTTCTACCCACCATTTTTTTTCTCTCCACTTTCTTGTCTCTGAGACTGCCAAAACCTGCCCTAGCAGAGATGCTGGGATAGCAAGTATTAAGCATGCCTTGCTGTTCTCCTTGCTCTTTCGAGGTTTTGACTGTTGCCTGTCTGTCACATTCACCACTATGAGTGATGATGTAATTCATGTTGTCCTCATGCACTGCCATTTCCCTCCTCCCATATCTTTCCTGATTAACATTTGGGTTTATATATGCCATTGCAAATGAGTTCACTCTGGTTATTAGGTTACAGTTAACTTGATGCATAGTAAGAGTTTCTTACAGCTTGCTTTGTTTTAATACTTAAAGGGTTTGCTTTCTTTTATTTTTTTTCCTCCAAACATTTCACTGCACACATATTGTACTCTGCTTAGTCCAGAATTTTGAAGCAAAATCTTTCATGCTTCTTAAAAATTTCCAGAGTTTTATTTTGAACCTTGTTATTTTGGTAGTTCTTTATTCTGTCAGCAATGACTGAAATAGGATGGTACTTAGGGGAAAGGAAGGTACCTACCATTACAAAGTTAGTACATTTTCTGAGATCCCTTATGCTGGGATTATGACTGTCTCTAAATAGACTTGTCTAACCTCACATTCTGTCAGTCATTCAAACGAAAAGATCTATATACAGTTTTCATTCAGTCCCTAGGAGAAACCAGACAAGATATCCTAATAAAATAGATGTAGGAAATGGCACCCTATTCTGCCACTTAAGCCTGAAAAGGATTGAAAACTTATAGCTTTCAATTGTTTTTCTTCTTTCTGTGCAGAGATGGACCTTCTGTATGCAATAAGATAGATGCTTCCATTTTCTCCCAAAATACTGTTGGTGAAATTGCAAGTTCAGCAATGAACGGAGACACACCTGGAAATAACGTGACTCACTATTCCTGAAAAAAAGATAGAAGAGTCCCGTAATGAGATCATACTGTTTCTGCAACTAAGGAATCACGAGTAGATGGTAAACATTAAATTGCAAAGATCAAATTTCATCACCAAATAGAAAAGGAACAGTCATTGCCCCAGAGGACTGACAGCAAGAGTGGTTTTACCAAAAGCTAACATTACGTCACTTTTGTTTATCTTCTCCTCATTATACACTGACGATAGTAGTAGTGGGCACAGGGATTTTATTGCATCTAGTCCTACGCAGTAGATGACTACCACAGCCGAACCAGACACAAGGCCAAGATGCTCCATAGCTTGCTGCTGCAGCAAATCCAACAGATCTCTGTACTCATCTCCATGCGGTTTAGCCCTTGGCCAGTTAATACCTTGTTGTGCTGCATGCGTACACACGCAGGCCACCCCTTTCTTTCTCAAACACAGGTCATTAAGAGTATCTACCATTAAATAATGCCTTATCAAAATAAAATTTAAGCATATTTGTAACTGTTCTCCCACGGCAGAAAAAGGGTAACGTTCCCCAAGTGCCAACAGCTGAGCCAAATCTATCCGAGGACCTGAGTGACTTCACGTTTAGCTGTATGGAAGAGCTCCAGCCTGCCAAATGCCTGAACTGAGAAAGAGTGAAATAGGGTGAGCTAAGATTTGGGAAAAAGAAATTACCTGAAGGTGAGCAAAGTGAGGGGAAAGGATATGGTTAGCTTGGTAAGCTTTTTAAAAGCTGCCTTCAAGTGGAGTCACCATGACAGTAACCAGCAACAAGCACAGCAGCGAGTATTACCATCATCATTTTCTGTGCACTGAGCAGCTAATATTTTTTTTAAAGTGATCTCTGAATGGGCTTGTAGTTGCCAGAGGAGACTGGGAAGTTATTGCTTCGCTCATGTTTGACTGGGGCTGTTTTTTCCTTTAGTCTTGCTGGAGAGTCTCAGGTGCTTATTCTATAAAAAAGCTTTCCCGTATGGCCTTCCAGGGGAGACATGAGTGCCTTCTGCTTATTGCCTTTCTGTCTGTATCTCTCCTTTTAGAGGTTTCTCTCAGTTAAAAGCATATCAATAGCTGTCATATTATTTCTATCTAATTATTTTCTGGCCTGTATTTATGAATCTACGCTTTCTTACTAGAAAATAAATTGCAAAGTAACTCAGCTAGCAAAACAGCCAGGAACTGAAAGGAGGTGGGAGGGAAACAAACAAACAAACAAAAAAATCCAAAGCAAAGTTTAATTGAGATAGTACACTTTTAAATAGTATATTAGGAATCGAAGGCTCTGGATTGTCATATGGATATGGTGTTGCTCAGCCTATGGACTCAGCACATTTACGTGCAAAGTTGTGCGTACCAAGCCAAACCCATCCAACCACCTACTGGCAGTTCAGAGCTCCATCCCCTATACACCAGTACAGTTTATAGCTTCATAGCAAAGCCTTGTATGAACGTGATGCAAACAAAACTTGAAAAAGTGGTTTTCCTTCACCTGATGAAAATACAACCGAAGGAATTAGATGATTTAGGGGTACGCTCTGCAATAACACTCAGTTACCCTACAGCTTTGCCATTTATACCCCTGCATGGATGGCTGTACGAGCTGCCTGCTGTGCCTACAACTGGGCAAGTTCTTCCCCCTCCCAGTTATATCTACCTGGGCCTTCCCTGCTTGTTGGCTAACACTGGTGAATTAGGAGGCAAGTAGCTTTTAGAAGCTGATGAAAAACGCTGGTTTGAGAGAATAGAGGCTTTAGGCAAAAGGATGAAGAAGGAAAAAGAACAGAGAGCAGTTTTACTAAAGAAGAGCAGAAACCTGGAAAGTTGTTGTTCCAAGGTAAGGGTCGATTCTGTTCCTACCCTCGCTCTCCCATGCTGTGTGCAGGGCACTGGCCCCACTCCTCTGCCGGCTGAATGCTCTGAACTGAGTTTCTGTAAGCACAGAGGAGTGGCAGGCCAACAAGCAAGGCTCCCAAATCTGCTAAGTGGGAGCTTCCAGCAGACAGCTTTGTCTGCAGTACAGCACCAGACTGTATGATCTGCCACAGCTGAGAGACCCACTTTGGAATAGCAAGTTGAAGCAAATCATCGCAATTTACCTTCAGTCTGTAAACTAAATCGGGGAAAATTCCATTGTCTTATAACAGTCACATTTTGATGACTTCCACCCATTTTCACCTATAAACACAGGGTTAAAAGGCTAACCTTTTGAAATTCAGAGGATGCTAAATATTTTCTGCAAAGAAAGATGGATGTTTACGTGTTAATAGCCTGGTTTTTCAGCTTACGTATTGACAAGCCTCAGAACACAAAAAAGACATATTGTATATTAGTCCACATTTAACAAACACTTGTTTTAGCCCCTGGTTGGCTGTGTGTGTTTCACACAATCTCATTTTTCTTAGCTACTCCCTCCAGAACTTCAAGCCTGCTTTAACAGTGCTGCTAATCACTGCCTTCTGTAAAGACAGCATCTCCCAGAGGAATTTGAATTACGGGAAGAAGCAAATACTGCTACTTGGAAAACTGTGCAGAGAAGCGGAGTGATTTTTAAAATGATTACTGGTGATATCGAGTGTTGAGTAACTGCACCGTTTATCATCTAAATTACTTTTATCTTGTACTCCAGGTCATTCACAAAGTCTAAATCTAATATTACTTTGTCTTTTATGTCTCAAACATGTGTAACTTAAAGCATGTAGTACTTTAATTTTATTGGTCTAGTCTGTTCTGCCTAGTGAATGAAGTGGCTTTGTCACAGGAAGGGAACTTCTTAAAAAGCAAGCCAATGTTTTGGTTCTTACACATTTACACCATCTTCAAACTGAAATGTCATGATGGTGTGTGTTTGCAATTAGACATTTTTAAACTGTTTAAACTCCATAATTCTCCAAATTTCAAGTTCCGAGACATGACCTTTGTGAAGTTAAATGTGAACTGAACACAGCTTGTCTCTGTGAAATACTCGTGCCAGATATGCACGAGCCTTCTGCCTGATAGAGACATGGTACTCCACATACCTTTCTGTTCCAGTGAAGGTTACTCAATCAACTGCATTTGGTGACATTTTGAAGTGAAAGAAATTACATTTTTTCAAACAAAAGCTTCCTCTAACATTTTACATTTTGAAGTTATCGGTTTCTCTGAGCGGATTGTGGTTTTACTATTTACGGTGGTTGTTTACTCTTCCCTACCTCTTAGGGACAACCAAAAGAGAACTGTTCCACTTTTGCTTGCAGTCAGTCCTCAATCAACAGCACTATCAAGTTCTCACAGAAGGCACCAATCAGGCATTTTTCCTGTGTTGAAGTTAGTTGCTAGCAGACGTTTAATATCTTTTTAAGATAGTGGCTTTAAGCAGCAGAGACACAGACAGAGAGCCTGCAAAACAGCAAAAGGCCGCCTTGCCATCCAAAATGACCTTTACATGTAGAGTATATGGGAAATTTGGCTGCACAATATTGTGAAACTTTTCTATTGTACTTGCAACATCAGCGACTAGAAGGAGATGCAGAAAGTAGATAACCAAAATCTACTTTAAAAAATCTTAGCTTAACAGTGAAATACCTTTTATAATTTCACACTAACGTAACTAAGTGGGAGAAGGGAGAATGGAGAAAACAAGATGGCAATGAAGCTGAGAACAGACTGCATAGTGGTTTAGAGAAGTTCCCTAAGCAACACTAGCCAGGAGATCTGCAATGTTTTATTGATAATACAGATTCAAAAACCGATTTGGTCCCACAGTGTCATACGTGGTGTTTTGTGGGCACTACACAGTCCTGTGCTTCAGTACAAATAAAGGCTAGCAAAAAATGTGGGACTCTGGGCCTGGCTGTGGGACCTTACGCTCTGCAGGGTGTTTCAAGGCTGATGCATTCCTTCCATTACAGTAAGGAAATCATGTAGGAAAAAGGGGGAAAAAAAGGTGAAAGGGATATTTTAGGACGGAGTACATGTGACTGAAAAGACCTGTGAGTAAATGGGATCTCCATTATGCAAACCTGACAGGGTAATTTAATCTGTTTTCCCTGTGACGTGTTGTGTAGATCCTTTTTGCCTTTCAATTAAATATGCAGAGTGGCACAGGTGCACAGCCCAAGCCAAGGTGCCTAGTGCCATTGACACCATTGCATCACCGTCAGCCATAAAGTGTAAAGAAGACAGATTTACTCAATTACACAACACTTTTGGCACCAATTCAGCAACTTGTCTACCCTGTGCATACATTGAAAATGGTTTAATAACTCACCTCTGAGATGATTGTGCTACCTTCGTGCCTACACATGAAGTATAAACCTTGCTTGGATCATGGCTCATAAAGGTGGACTACCAATAATTTGGTCTAATTAGAGAGTGAAGTGACCACTGGCCCCAGTGACTAAAAGTTCCTTTTTTGTAAACTAAGAATTACAGTCACTGACATGTACTCCAGCCATGCACATTGTTCTCTGTCATTTATCCAAACGCACTTTTAAAATAATCCCCCTTTTTATAAACACATATGTGTACACAATTTTTAACTCCAGTTGCTGCAATTGCATCTAATCTAGTCAAATTCATTTTTATTAAAGTTCACACTGTGAGACTAATGAACCTAAAGCACTGGAATCATTCTCATTACACACGGTTAGATCTATTTACTGAATCTGCATTGTCTCATGCCCAGAAGGAAAAAAACCCCAAAACAACCAAGATGCAAAACATCTCAATCATTTTCCCTACAGGAAATAGTTTAAATTAACTATGTTTTAACAGATAGGGGAATGTAAGCAATGTTTCCCTTACTGAGCTTTAATATGAAAGAATGGTTGACTGATGAAGGGTGGTTTAAGGGATAATGAAACTAGAAGACGGAGAAAAGTCAGCTGCTGGTGATGGACAGCTAGATGATACAGTTACAGACAGCTGACATGCTTAGAAAATTGATGTATCCAGAAGCTTAAGAAAAGATACAGTCATTCTGGCTGACAGACAACTGTGCTTTCACATTTTTTTCCCAATGGCCTGTAGGCAGGGAATGATCTAGAAATCATTCACAAGGTCACTTTTCCCCTGTTCATCCCGTTCACCCTTCAAAACATGTTCTCCCATGGCCCGTGCAAATAGCTGGCCAACAAGCAGCAAGGAGACTGAGCGGACTGTGTGGGTGATGCATACGTAGCAAGGAAAATGGATGTACTTCAATCTCTACTAGTCTTCACAACATAGTACGCCTATCCTTTGAGGGACTGCCAGGTATGTTACTAAGTAAATAAAAATAAAATCACAGGTTTTGCCAATACATGACTTTCATCATGGTCTCTTTGCTCAAAAGCCCAAGTAAATAGATCTTGCTATGTGACGGTGAAGAGCTTTTTGAGATTCGGGGAACTGTTTCGCTTTTCACTCCAAAGAATACACTAGAAGACAGGTTAGACTGTAAAACTGAAAATCAGTCAAAACACTTATATTTTCACCACCCTATTCCCCAAGCAGGGGGTGCCTATTTATCCCACTTCGTTACCAGTGCTCTCTCTTGAGAAGGGAGCACAAACAGGATGCATAGTGCCAGAATTTCCAAATGAAAGCTCCTCCACAAGTAGCAAAACATATTTTGCCACATAACCAATGAGAAGTGATTCCTTCCTGTGCTGACATTTCTGCACCTGGCAGAACAAAGACAGACCTCTTCTCACTCTGTCCTCTTGGTGCCTCCAACAGAATATCAAATTTTTCAATGGCTTTAAACTCAAGATAAGAGCTATCAAAATAGGACATCTCCTGACCTGCCTGAATGGCATGGCTTTTATATCACATTTGGAGTTGCGAAAAATACAGAACTACTTTTCCATCAACATTTTCATCGACTTTTTCATGGTAGTTTTTCAGTTGTTTTTAGCTGCTGCTAATTATGGATCGTCCAACACAAATGCATCGATAAAGTATTCCATATAACTCCTCAGTAATGAGAATACATAAATCCCCTGCTCAATAGGCTATGCAATCAGTTCACCCCCTTCAGAAAAACATTTGAGATATTGCAATCTCTATGACAATTCATTTAAAATGGAATTTGTTAATGTTGGATGAGTTCATCGACTGCAGTAAATCAACACAGCCTCCCTGAATCAATGGAATGACACTGAATTGCACCAGATGAGAGTCAGTCTGCAGCTTTTTGTAACTAAGGGTTCCTTCTGATGAGCTTTGTTGTTATCATTACATTCATTTTAAGTTTACTTAAATACATTTTTTTCTAAAGAAAAGTTCATTTATATAAGATATGTTTACCTAAAATGGCAAAATATTGCCATTTGTTTTCTGTTTGCAGAACATAAAATAACAGAGGTTTTAGTTAAGTGGTTGGCATTTTTCAGTTTCTCTCTCATATTTGGCTAGCAATGGATAAGACAACCATGGCTCTGCTAAGCCGATCAGGTGGTCCTCTGAGCTGGCAGATGGGGGACCCAGTCAGCTGTGGGTTGCTTCCAGCATACGCGCTGGATTTCCTTCTTGTGGAAACCATGGTGGAGGTCTTCTACAGAGTCAGGACACTGATTTCAGCTCTGGTGCTGAGAACCCTCGCAGGATTTACAGCTTGAGCATAGCCTTTATGCTGTATCAGACCTTTCTCCCACTCTGCCAGCTATAGTGCTCAGTGTCACTTGACTTTGTTGCATTGCTGATGTTCTCACTTTGGGGAATTATGTGGCAATTTTGCAGTAGACTGCATATTTTCTGCGTTGGTCACCTTTCAGAGCTGCAAGTACAGGCAAAGACGTAATTTCACAAAGTCTTTAAACACATGCTAAAACTATGAATCTGAGATATGGTTTGGGAAGGGCAAGAAAAAAGGTATCATTTAGTGAAGACCCTTTAATTTCTCATGGCCTGTGATTAAACCTTAGAAAGAGGTTGGACAGAAGACAGAGCCTGGAGTGTTGTCTCTCAGCTTTCTGCCTTTAGCATTTCCATTTAGTGTGCTAATGAAGCGCATGTAATGAGAACCTGTATAGGTAAGTAAAAATAGTGGGGAAGGTTTGATTTTGACGTTTTTACGTACAGTCTGGTTTCAGATCTAATATACATATCCCAAAATATATCACAATATGTTCCACAGCATACAAAATTAACACCATCCTGCTTTCTTTTAGAGCTCTCTGTGTTCAGAGGGCTACAAAATTGCCTTGTGTGTGTGCGCTTTCAATTAAAATTTCCAATTTCCAGGTCTACTGCTTTGTCTCCACAAGTACAAAAGACAGCCAAAAGCAGGGAGAAATGACTCCATGGACTTGGACCTCTCTACTCATTATAAGCTGGTTAGCAAGCACCTGCTATTCACCAGCTTAGAAAACAATTTGAAATTCAAGTAAGTCTCAGCAAGAACCTAACAAAGAACATCAGGAGTCTAGGCAGCTAGCCAGTTTCATATGCCTCATCTCTCAAAGATTTTTTTTGCTCTAATGCGCTCCCCCATTGCCATACACCAATTTTATTTTTTTTTGCTTTTCTTTCTATATTTGAAGTGGAAACATGTCACTGTTTTAAATGTGTCCTATATATTTTCTAGAATGGAGATTTTAATGCCTTGTAATGACAGAAATTGTTTAGCAAGGCATGGCTTAGGAATAAAAGAATGTATTAATGTAGAAAGCCAAGCCAAGTCTTCAAAAGAGTTAACACGTAAGTGTTAATGAAAAATGTGCTTGGGCCATATTAGGTTGAAAGCCTGGCACATGATATAAAGACTCCGAGCACATAATTTCCAGCTTTCCTCAGGTATTCGTTGTAGCAATAATGTAAAATTAACTTCAGTTGTGTAACAATTTGAGAAATGTTTTATGGTGATGATGATCCATTTAGCATTTCTGACTTAGACAATGTTTTGGCTCCACAGAAAGATCAGGTAAATCTGATGTAAATTTATATATTTTGGCCGTCACTGTTATGGATGTGTTAGAGGAAGGAGAGATGCTGTCTATGAAAGCCACAGTCCATACTGTTTTAGAAACAGTGTTGAGGCAGGCTTGGGCCAGGCATCCTGACATCCCCGGCTATATAAACACAAATCTTTGCAGGCTTAGCAGAGCCTTTCATCATTCCTATGGGTGACATGCACAAAGTTTCAAACCTTGGGACCTGTCATCCTAAACTAAGTGACCTGATTACTCAGAGGTGGGAAGGCCATGTTTCTGCAGTCAGTGTTTGGTTTTCACACCTCTAAGTTTGGTTCCCTCTTTGGCAGCAAGCAGTATGGCTTGGATATCCTCGGATTAGTGATGGTTTGAATTTTTTAATTTTTAACTCAAGCTGAATCTTTCCTCACTATAGGGCTTTGTTTTCTCTAGGGTCCTAAAGAAAGGGGATCCATTCAACTTTTCCTTTAGTTGCTGATTTACCTAAATGTTGCACCTCATCACCACTTTTGTACAGCCTCTGCCATTTTGGCTTTCACCTTCTCCTAGCACTGCAACACTGGGTGCATGGTTCTGTTTTGATGAAATGCAGAAACCAAATTAAATGACACCAGTAATCGCAACATGTGAATATCCATTAAAAAGGAAGTCTAAAGCAAGAAATATACTCAAAACACATACAAGAAGAAAAACAAATCTGGTACTCTGAGTGTTATGTGTAGATTGAAAGACAGAGTGAGAAGGTTTGACTTCATGATGTGTACTGATGTGGGAAATTAAATTGGTCAGGGTAGCTCCAGGGAGCAAACAATATTTTTCCTTAAGGGTATATAAAATGTCATATTTTCATCCAAAAATGCTAATACATTGCTTGACTGTTAGCATTTTGTATTTAGCATTAACCTACAATTCATTAGAGGCAAAAAAAAAGTATTTATTTATTTTACTGCAAAAAAAGTATACTGCACTCTTTAACATGTCCAGAAAATTGAGGCCTGTGTCTGTATCTGAATAAACACGGGACTGAACCTCCTTATTGACTGAGATACTCCAAATAATCTGCAGTTTTCAGGCCTTACACTCACTTCTTTCTTATAACGGCAGAAGATAACAGGAAGTACAACCACACAATAGGGCTGCACTTGCTGTGAGTGCGCGTGTGTGTGCATGATGCAAGGTTTCAGGAGGGGAAAAAATGTAGTACCAGACGAGGAAGGATTGATTTTTTTTAACCCACTAACATACAGTTTGTAGTGTCAAGGTGCAGGGATTACCTTACCCTGACATATTTGCACTGTGTTCACCCATACAAGATTAAAACAACTACCAGATTTGAGGTTGGCAGGAATTTTCAACTCCTTGTCAGTTTGGTAGCAAATATCAACCTTCCTGTGTAGCGGATGGCCTGGTCTGCTTCTCAGGGATGTTCAGAGTGTCTTCATTAATGTGCTTTCCCAGGAATATAGGGTGCATCGTCCTTCCTCTTTTCCTGATCCACATGGAAGTTTAGACTTCGGTCTTTTAGTATGCATTGAATGAGTATTTGGAAGTGTTCTGTGACTTGGAGCATACCACAGTGTACGAAGTTGGTTCTGAATTAGATATATATAGCCCAGTTGTCCATGACTGCAGGGGACAGGACTCAATGATCCAAGTAATTGTTTCCAATCCTATGTTCTCCAGCATCCAGAAGTGCAAAATAGCTGGTAGATGAAGGATGGTATTTATCTGGCCAAAAGCAGCCATGCACACTGTAGGTGAGTGCCTACATTTTAGCTGATCAGACTATGATCTCTTTATGATGAACCAATATAAACAGGCACTTCTGAAGTGCAGTTCAAGTCACCTAAAGGATATAGGTAAAATAGATGAGTCACACTCTAGAATCAGGACATTCACTTTAAAGGAGTTTAAGGACGCTCAGGTCAGGTGTAGACAGCTACAGCATAAAGTTAGATGAAATTATTTCATCCAGTGATACTTGGTTGGAATATAAATAAAACATGCCACATAACTCCTCTGCTGTTCACTGGCAAGATACCAACTGGAAAACTGCATCCAGTTTTTTGACATTACACTTCAAGAAAGGTGTGGACTGATTGGAGACAGTCTACAGATGAGTGAGAAAGATTAAAGGCTTGAAAACTGAGAACTACACAGAAAGGCTAAATGAAGGCTAAATACAGATTAAAGGAAAAAAGGACAGGGAAAGGGAAAAAGGAGAAAATAGACATTAATACTCCTCAAGTGTATGAAAAATTGTTAAAGAGTATTTTATGTCCCTGGTAGTTACAACAATAAACATGGATGCACATAGCTGCAAGAAAGATGAAGAACTGACCACGGCTTTGCCAAGAGTGTTCAGTAATAGGAAGCAGCCCCAGAGGATCAGTCTTCCTCAGGGCTCCTCCCTGCTCTTGGAGGTAAAGAGCTCAACTGTGCCAAATCTCTACTTGCTTCACTATCTGCTGGTGGACGAGGGGCAGCCGCTAAAAGCGTGCCCATGCTCACCCTGTTCTCTTAGATCTCCAAGTCCCGTTCGTCACGCTGTGCTCTCTCCATTTTGTCGAGCCATGTCTTTGTTTCCTTCTGCTGCAGCAACAGGCAAAAGTTTGGCTCAAAAACGCTAACAGAAAATGTGCTCAGGACTCTGCCGAGAGCCCAGTCAAGGCTTTACCACACCAGAGAAACAAAAGCACGTATGGCCCATGGGTTAACAGGCGACTAGGAGTGCCCTGCACTCTAACTAAATCAGAGATTTTTGATATTTTGCACACTTCTGATAGCAATCTCAAGGACTGATGAAACAACTGACTTCTGCTGCTGTTTCTCAGGCTTTTCAGGTGCCACAGCAACTACTTATCCTGAATATTTAACCACCTCGCTATTATATATCCCAATTTACTGATGTTCTGACAACTTTCCTTTCTCTCTCACCCTTTCATCACTCAAGGTGTAAGACAGACAAGAGAAAGTGTGGGAAAAGAAGTCAGTCAGCATGCATTCAGAGCCCACAGAAATGCAGAATGAAACAGGATGAAAAGTATGCAAATAAACATGTTTGACTCCTTGCTGCTAACATGCAAGCCAGAGTGAATACAGCCAGAAGCAATCTGAACTGAATGAGAGAATTCATGGGAGGACTGTGGCTGGTTAACTAAAAGGGAGATATTTAGTGAGGCCTTTAGCTAGCTAACTCTATTTTGATGAAGACATCTGCATATTTTTTAAAGCATATTTTCGGTCCAGTATTCTAGACTGAACAAATGTTCCTTAGGTGCCTCCCAAGATGTGAACCATGACCAACCACCTCAAGCATATATATACCAATGCACACAGTCTGGTAAACAAACTGGAGCTCCATGCCCATTCAGAAAATTATGATACCATAGGAATAACTGAAACATGGTGGGACAACTCACATATTGTGATGGACAGCTATAGGCTGTTTCATAAAGACAGGCAGGGAAGAAGAGGTGGAGGAGTCATGCTCTATGTTAAGGAGAACCTTGAATGTATAGAAGTCAACTACGGTGATTGTGGAAGCCCTATGCAATGCCTCTGGGTCAAGATCAGAGGGGTAGTCTCCAAGGGGGATCGTACAGTAGGCATCTGCTACTGACCTCCAAACCAAGACAATAAAGCTGACAAAGCAATATTTGGGTCACTTAAGCATGCTTCAGTCAACAGAACCTGGTTCTTATGGGTGACTTTAACTACCTAGACATTTGTTGGAAGAACAATACAGCAGCTCACATGTCAACCATCATACATTCCTCATACAAATGTTAGATATGTCAACCAGGAATGAGGCATTACTGGGCTTGCTACTCACAAACCAAGAAAACCTGCTTTGTAATATCTTGGTTAGTGATAGCCTCGGCTGCAGTGATCACAATATTGTGGAGTTTGGGATCCTGCTGAGCATGCTGAAGGTTAGTACTAAGACAAAGGCTTTACACTTTAGAAGAGCAGACCTCAGCTTGCTCAGAGCTCAGTTGGGAGGGATTCTGTGGGAAGCTTCCATGGAGGATAAAGAAGCTGGCAAGTGCTGGGAGCTTTTCAAGAATGCTCCCCTGAAAGCACAAACCAGTCCATCCTTTTTAAAGGTAAGGGAAGTAGGTGGAGCAAGACCCCTTTGGCTTATCTGTGAGCTTCTATGTCTGCTCAAAACCAAAAGGAAAGTGTACCAGAGATGGAAAAGCGGACAAATACCCATTGAGAACTATAAGGGCATTGGCAGAGCATGCCAAGATGCAGTTAGAAAAGCAAAAGTTCAGCTCAAATTGAAATTGGACAGAGATGTCAGAAACTACAAGAAAGGGCTCTTCAGGTATGTAATCAACAAGCAGAAGGATAATACTGGGCCACTGTTGAACAGGAGAGGTGAATTAGTCACCAACGATCCTGAAAAGATAGAGGTTCTCAACACTTTCTTCACCTCTGTCTTTACCAGCACTGTTGGGCCCCAGACCTTGGAAACAAAAATCCAGGTCGATGCAAACACGGACTCACCATCAGTGAAGGAAGAGTTGGTATCTGAACTATTACAGGAGCTTGACCCTTAGAAATTGCTGGGCCCTGACAATATCCACCCAAGGGTGTTAAGAGAGCTGGCTGATGTCGTTGCAAGGCCATTCTCCATAATTTCTGAGAAGTCATGGAAATTGGGGGGTGTCCCAAAAGACTGGAAGAAGGCTAATGTCACCCCCATATACAAGAAGAGCTTAAAGGAGTATCCAGGAAATTATAGGCCCATCAATCTTACTTCAGTCCCTGGGAAAGTTATGGAACAAATCCTCCTGGGAGCTATCACAGGTCAAATGAAGCAGGGAATTGTGAAAAGCCAGCACAGATTCACCAATGACAAATTGTGCTTGACAAACATGATCACCTTCTACAACAAAGTAACCTGCCTAGTTGATGTGGGGCGAGCAGTGGACATTGTCTACCTGGATTTCTCCAAGGCTTTCAATATAGTTCCCCACAGCCTCCTCCTGGAGAAACTAATGCGTTGTGGTCTAGACAAGTGGTCTGTGTGGTGGGTGGGAACTGGCTGACTGGCTGCACCCAGAGGGTGGTGGTAAATAGCTCTTTTTTGAACTGTCAACCTGTCACAAGTGGGGCACTCCAGGGACTGATATTGGGCCCAATGCTGTTTAATACCTTCATAAGTGATCTGGATGATGGGATCAAGTGCACCCTGATGAAATTTGCGGATGATACCAAACTGAATGGGGAAGTAGACAGTAGAAGAGAGAGCCACCCTGCAGGAAGACCTGGATAGGCTGGAAGAGTGGGCAAACAAGAACCTTATGAAGTTCAACAAGGACAAGTGTGAGGACTTGCACCTGCAAAAACGTGGGTGGCTACAAAAGAGATGGAGATTCCCTTTTTATTAGGAGTCACATGGAAAAGACAAGAGGTAACGGGTGCAAGTTACTCCTGGGGAGATTCTGATTGGCACAAGTGGAAAATTTTTCACAATGAGAACAATCAGGCATTGGAATAATCTCCCCAGGGGAGCGGTGGATACAGCAACATTGGACGCTTTTAAGATTCAGCTGGACAGGGCACTGGGTCACCTTGTCTAGATGGTGATTTGTCTAGATGGAGCTTTTTCCCAGAAAGGTTGGACCAGATGAGCTTTGAGGTCCCTTCCAACCTGATATTCTATGATTCTGAATGTATAATTGTTTGGGGTTTGTACAGACTAAGGAAAGTACTGTTAGAGCATCTCTCCTTGAGCCTGACACTAGCGCCCTTTAAGACCCCACCCTGGGTGCTTTCTACCACTCCAAGAAGTGATGTGGAATCTGCCTTCCCATATCACCTCCACTTCTAAAAACTGACATACAATCTCTGACACCCTTCCCTGGCCCTTTTCCTTCTGCACAGGACCCAGAACCTCCTTAATGGTCTCATGGCCTCTTTGGACCTGTGATGCTTTCCCATCACTACACTGACCTAGACAACAACAGCTCAGAAAATTGTGCTGATGCTACAGGGTTCAGCCTGACCTACAGTGCTTCAGCTGGCCTTGCCTGATGTGTGGGACCACAGGTGACAAAAGTTACCATCATGCTCAAACAAGTTCCTCCAAGCCTTCTCAGCTGAAGCCAGTCATGTTATCTGATGGCAGACATGCTCTTTGTCACACAACCATTCCAAGATGGTTATGAAGATCACACAAGAAGACACTTAAGAAGTCTGATGAGTCATATGGGACTGCACATCTAAATCCTATTAAAAACAGCACTAAAAAATACATGTTGGATTATCTGCAAATGCAATTGTATTTGCACAAACAAAAGTTGGCTAAAGTTTTGCAATGGGTTTCAGCAGACATAGGTTCTTTCCTTGCCATTTTTCTTGTTCTTTTATCCTGAAAAAAATTCTCTCTTTACAATCACGTTAACAAGCCAGACACTAAATCTTTGCCTCCTTAAAATTCAAAGCAGAATACTTGCAAGAAATGACCCCTTTTCTTTTCTCACATGTACAGGTGGAAGGCCTAGGAAGGAGCTATACTTTCTTACCTGGAGGATATGCTGAAGGTAAAGGACCTCCTGCTCATGTTTCATTGAAGTCAGCAACTATATAGCTCAGTCCTGGCTTCTGTGGCTACAATACTGACATACCTTTCCAACCTCCAAAATCCTCTACTCTTTTGGCTTAGGAATGTCTACTATAGCTCTTCCTCCTTGCTTTAAGATTAAATAGGAGAGTCACACTTCTCAAATTCACAAAGAACAATGAATGAGAAAAGTGTCTTGTCATTCATTTTAAAGAAGATTGAGATGGCTATAGCACACAATTACTAAATTTAATGAAGTAATTACTTTTCAAATCGATTTCTAATTTCCTACAAAAAAGTTCCCATTGTTACTAATGGAATGGGAATAATTAACAGTATCTACAAATTAAAACTACCCATGCTATACTGCATGCTTTGAGATGTTGTATACATTTATTGTGTTCTTTGCATGGAAACTGGTTCTGTGTTGAATAAAACGCAAACCACTCATTCATTTCTGTTGAAGCTATCAGCTTACAATAGCAGTTTATACTGTCTTCTCTACTATGCTTCAGTATTCTTTCAGTATTAACTTCTTCACTGTGAGGGTGACCGAGCACTGGGACAGGCTGCCCAGAGAGGTTGTGGAGTCTCCTTCTCTAGAGATATTCAAAACCCGCCTGGACACCGTCCTGTGCAACCTGCTGTGGGTGATCCTGCTCTAGCAGGGGGGTTGGACTGGATGATCTCCAGAGGTCCCTTCCAACCCCTACCAGTCTGGGATTCTGTGATTCTAGCTGCTGCCACTCTGGAAAAAGACCTCTGGGTTGCTATAGACAGCACAATGAAAACATCTGTTGACATGCACGGTGATGAGAAAAGCAAGCAAAATATTAGTCTCAGTAAGGCCAGAAAAGACTGCTGAAAATATTCGAGGATCACTAATCGCTTCAGTGATGTATTGTCAAAACTGTCTTTAATTCTCTGTGTCAACACACAGCCATCACATTGAGGATTTTTTGTCGGAGAGATGTCACATACCTCAGGATGTGGCCTGGCTTTATCTATAAGTTTGCATCTAAAATTTGCAGTTTGAGGGAGTAGTAATAACTCCACTTAAAACCACTGATAGAATTCAGACAGTGAACAAGTTTGTGGGCACAAAAGTCTCCTGCAGTGGTAGGGTAAAAAACGTTATAGGACTATGACTTATGTGATTGTACAAAGATTTTTTTCTTTAATGTTTGCAGTTAAAGATACATAACAGAATATAAGAATTACCGAGTACATTTTAGGCAACTTCCCTTCTTTTCTTGTAAATCATTTTCAGAGCAGGAGAGCACAGGTGCATTCCAGAAGACTGAAAAACAACCAGCCTTATTTAAAAAGTGTAATTACAACTGACAAAAAGATTTTAAAAGTTAACACTGCAATGCATTCCCCAGTTTTAGTTACCATCAACACTGCAGACAACTGAAATTACAAATGAAACAGGTGTTTACACAGCTAAAAGGCACCCATGTTTACATCGACATGGTGAAAAGAATATGGCAAGGAAAACGTTTAGCATGTAAACCCATTCCTACCGCTATTAAAGGTAGACTTCCTGTTGACGCTATTCCTTAAATTGCTTGTAATCAAAATCTTTGTGCCTTGCTCTGGCATGTCTGATACTGCTGACTAAACTAGGGGGACTGATATGTGATAGAAAATCCTGTGAACTCCATTTCACTCTTATGTTTTGATTGAGAAGCATACCTGCAGCAGATTGACAGGGTACCAGCCTCCACCGTGGGAGCTGCATTTCCATCTGAGTGGTTTCTTCTGTTCAGATCTCTGTGTACCATCAACCATGAATCTTTTTGCCTGTTTCTATTCTAGTATACCACAGGAAAGCAGTTCAGCAGCAATGTCGGACGACTACTTGTCTGATTATGTTGCTGTGGTATAATATGTGTTCTACTCTGAAAGCACTTTTATTGGACTTAGAGTCTGAAGCCCAGAAGCAAAGTGTTGTGGGTTTTTTTTCTCTCAGACAGAATCCTATGCCAATGGCAAGTCGGGTGTGACACAGGATACAGCTGTTACTGTCTCTTCGGGACCCACCTGAAGGCTGAGGCTTTGTGTCAGCATCTTTCCTTTCCTTGCAATTCTACAGCCTTGTGTTATGTCTCTGGCTTCTCTCTTCTATCTGTGTGGAGGCCAGACTTTTCCCACTAGCTGACCTTGAGTGTTCAGTTATTTTTGTCTCAGTGTCATTTATGCTAGCTGAATTACATGTTTGAACCTTCTTGTCAAACCATAGTATCAAACAGGCATAGGCTCCCCAGTAACCATAGTCCTCTTCCCAAGGGAAGACATCTTCCTCAATGATATGGGAATCTTCCTAATACCTAGAATGACACGCTATTATTACAATCTCAGCTTTTATTTGAAAATTGACTTTTCTTTTAATCTTCATTATCAAAATTCAAATTTAAACCCAAGGGTATCCTAAAGGCTTAGATATTAAAAAATAACCCAATATAATTACTATTTTAAAATGTCAAGAAGCTTTAAGATTAAGAACGTGATGTGTAAATGCTTGGGTTTGGCAGTAGTGCAAAAAATGTGGACTTTTTCTGCACAGCTGGAATAGAAAGAAACCCCTTTGAAGCCAAAGTTTCCTTTCCATATTTTTTTTTCTAACTAAAAGACTTACTGGGCCAGTTTCCTTCATTAGCTTCAGAAGCTGGCATATCATATAATAACAAATCAATGAACTAAACACATTCTAATTAATCACTTCAGGGTTACTTGATTGACCACATAGTCAATTCAGTGAATAAATCAATGCAGGGTTAGAAAATATTTCAAGTTAAGTTTTTTTGGGCACTACAGGCTGGAATTCAGAGGAAAGGAAAGCCACTAGAAACCACTGCACTAGAAAGAGCAACTACATTGCTCTTTGTCAGCAAATTACATGCTTGATATTGCAAACACTTGCTACCTCTTGACTTTGACACAACTACTTTAGGAAAAAGCACTTGGTCTGCAGTAATTAATATTATTGTCAGTTACGATATTTTCACCACAGTACCTCATTAACTGTAATCTATGCAACTGCAAATAGGAAATCTCTTCTAAACTGACAGAGAACCAAGTTCTGCTACAGTCTTGATAGCTTTGTGTGTGCAATGAGATCACAAGACCTCACCCCAAAATCCTGCCAGCCCAGACACAGCCTCCGCTGTGTGGGCTAGTGAGATTGTGGCCCCAGCTCTTCAGCTAGGGTCTAGCCAATGCACTGATTGGATAAGGCTTGCTTTGCTCACTGTGCTAACCTGAACCATGGACTTAGCTATGACATCAGCCCTATGGAGAGATCCTGGTGTGGGGCAGAAACTCAGTCACCTTATGACACTAATTTATAGGGAAGCTTGGGATTGTGTTAAAGAAAGGAACCACACTGCTGAACTCTTGCTCAGCTGCTTTTATCTCCTGCTCTGAGATAGACTACTGTGAACCAGTGCAGAGACTAGCTCTACTTTGTGAGGAAAAAAGGTTATTTTTTATCATGGCACCTTAAAGCTTCCAATCAAGGAGGAAAAGTAGCGTATAATGGAGGGGTATTTGCCCTCCTTTCAGCTTCACAGCAGCTTCTGAGACAAAGAAAAGTGAGTAAAGTGGCAGCATTAAAGCATGTCACTTTATTTAAAGATGTTATTATGCAAGTAACCTTTCTGAAATCAGCTAGTACTTGAACAACACTAAAATCAGCCAGTGTGGCTTTGGCTGTTCCCTAGGTGACTCCGAAGGGTTACTGACATTTATAAAGCTGTCTGGCACCATGTTTCCAACACTGACAAGAGTTTATATTTCAGGTGTGTGGGGAGAGCCACCAATGGCCAAAGCTGGTCCTTTACCTCCCAGCAAAAGGTGGGCCACCATCAAGGGACTGGAGCATTCATCCTATGAGGAGAGGCTGAGACAGCTGGGACTGTCCAGCCTGGAGAAAAAGAAGGCTTACGGGGATCTTACCTATGCCTGATGGGGCCATTAAAGAAGACGGAGCCAGGGTCTTCTCCATGGTGAACAGACAACAGGCAGTGGGTACAAATGGAAATCCAAGAAATTTCATTTAAACGTAAAACATTTTTTTTACAATGAGGATGATCAAACATCAGAACAGGTTGTCCAGAGAGTTTGTAGAGTTTCCATCCTTGTATATCAAAATCTGGCCAGATATGGTGCTGGTTAACCTACTCTAGGTGACCCTGCTTGAGCAGGGAGGTTGGACTAGATGATCTTCAGAGGCCCCTTCCTACCTCAGACTGGACATTAGGAAAAGGCTCTTCACTGAGAGTGTGGTGGGTGGTTGGTCACTGGAACAAGCTCCCCAGGGAAGTGATCACAGCACCAAGCCTGTCAGAGTTCAAGAAGTGTCTGGACAATGCTCTGGTCATATCATTTAGTTTTAGGTAGATCTGCGAGGAGCAGGGAGTTGGACTCGATGATCCTTATGGATCCCTTCCAACTTGAGATATTCTATGATTCTAAGAGTTCCTAATCTTTTTTGAATACTTTTTTTTCTAATTACAGGATTTTTTTTTTTAAGAAATCAAAACATAACAAGTAAAAATTGCTTTTTTCCTTGTAAATTGGAAGTAAAAGAAAAAGATTCATTTTGGGATTCAACTTTTTTTTTCTGAGTGGTTCCCTGAAGGTGATTTCTGTCAAAGGGATGGAGAACCCACGGCCCACAGACTAAGTTAAAACCACAAAATAAATCTAGCCTGCCTCTTGTTATGTGGCCTGTAAGCTCCTTAGTGATCAGCAAGAAACAGACTGTCCTGGATTATTTGTTCTTTCACACATTGATGTAGACATTCCCTAACCACATGGCCAGAAGTATGTTTGCCATGTGACAAAAATTATAGGTTTCTCCCATGACGTGATCAATACCCATCTGGGAATTTCTTGGGCACTCCATCATGTGAACACAATGTAGATTGGATTAGCAAAAGTTTCTGTGCTCTGGTTCAGTACAAAGCACATAAGATCTTAATCTATGGTCATACACGTCTTTTTCTTATTCAGATTGCCATTAAACTGATGAAGAGGTAAGGTGCAGACTAACAAGGTCTGAGAGACATGAGATCCTCTGCATGCCGCTGTCTGCTACTTGTCGTTCCTGCATTCCCATTCCACAGGACACCAGTAGGCTGGAAGGGTCAAATTCGTCTGAACAGATGCAAGCATGTCAAATTTGCTTTGATGACTCTCAGTTGCAGCTCTAGACATGTAAAAATGCCTGTGGTTTAAATATCTTAATTTGAGCTAGTTTTCTTGATTTTCAAAGTCAGTGGAAAGAAATAGGTATTTGTAGAGTATGATTAATCCCATCTTGAGGTAGATGTCTAAGATCAGTTGACTATCATCTCCCTACCACTGACGACTACTTTCCAAATGGAGACTAGCATAAAGAGTTCACAAGAGAACTGCTCTATGAACAGGTATCCTGACACATTTGGTCAGGTGAGTCCCAGTAAGATAAGACTGTAAACAGCATCGGATGTATAAGCAAATATTTGCCTAGTACATAAAGCACCCTAAGGAGAAAGGGGAGAGGCCACATGTTGCTCTAGAGGACTCCAGCATGTAAACATTGGGGATACTGGGAACACTTGTCTCATGGACTCCTTGAGATCTCCAGCTCACTTTCACTTTCTGTGTCATTAACCTCATTCATCTGATATGAACACATCTTGCTAATTCAAGAAAATAAAAACAGTGGAGACTTACAATTAAATTTATCTTGCTTGCAGGCTTTCCAAGGCATGGAAACATCATGACATATATTATCGGTATTACAGATTAAAGTAGTTGTAAGGGAGCTATACCATTTTTCTTCTGTACTAACATATGCCTGCAGAGCTGTGCAAGAAAGCGTAAAAGGTTTGACAATGATCAGTCTCTCAGGTAAGCAGATAAATATTCAGTCATTTTCCCTTCCTAATTGCTCTTAGCTTCTGTATTTATTTATTCAGGAATGACTCTGGGAGCTTGTTCTAGCCCCTTCGATAAACAAATGGGGTTCTGTTTCCTTTTTTAGAAATAATTATGCATTTTGGAAAACTAGGAAAATGCATCTTTAAAGTAAACATGCATAAAAGAGCAAAGAGAGCTCTATGGAAAGTGCGTACCTAAGAATACTAATGTTTGTTTTCCAGATTTGTAAAAGCTATGAAAAATAAAGGCCAACCAAACCATTTTGCATTTCTGCCTTCCCCTGTATTAGATTCTGGGTTGCAAGCCCTTCTTTGGGGTTCCTGACCTTCAAAGCACAGGACGAGACTCCTCCTTTCAACGTACTGCAGTCCGAGGAGAGTTCCTGTGCTATTCCTTCACTGCCCGCGTATTGAGAACTGCAGAGGAGCCGCAGCCGAGCACACGCTCCCAGGCACCCCCAGGAATTTTCAGTGTTCTTGGTATCTTGATCGTTTTCCCAAGATGGATTGCATCTGTTCTTTTTCAAAAACAGAAGTACATTGTGAAAATGTTTGGGGAAAAAAAAAACCACAAACAACAACAAACAAACAGCAGAGGAAGAGCACATATTTAGTAAGAAAGAGAAAGACAAATGGCTAAAAAGAATTTTGTAAGTAAGTGGTCCTCACGAACAGGAGTTCATCTCCAAGCACTCTCTAAAGTCCATGCAATTATAAGCGACTCAGTGTTAGTTAACCTGAACTCCACTCATTTCCACTGCTTCTGCCCACTTAGGGCCAAGCTGGAAGACGAGTATCTAAAAATTCCTACAGGACAGTGCCCATGGAAATCACACTTCCAAGGTGGTAGAGGTGGGGGGCCAAAGGAGAAGTGTACCATTTTCATATGGAAGTGCTGTAACAGTTGCTGAAACCATGTGGGGATTTTTAGGTCACATTTGAAAGTTAGAGTGGATACAGAATTATTTAAAACATCAACAGAGTTCAAATAAATGCCTATTTACAATGAAATTTCAACATATTAAAAAACTTGAGACCCTATGGTCAAGTCTGAACTACTGGTTTGGGGTGCATGATACATATTTGTCTGTATATATGTATGTATATGCTTATTATATATTAGTGTGGGTATATATATACATACTTATGAACGACTGGAGCACCATCAGCAGACAGGAGAACGAACGTGTGACACTGAAGCTGCAGGAGAGCAGCAACTGCACTTGCAGCAATGGCCCACAGCTCTCCCAGGCTGCAGTCACAGGCTGCGCTCTGCCACCAGCGTGACGTGGCTGCGTGGAAACGGAGAGACGGGCTGGGTGTCTGTGCTCTCCAGCAGCTTCCCGCTGCTGAAACCTTTCCGTTGGCCTTTGTCTTTCTAGAAAACATGCAATTCTCAAACTCAGCCAAGAAGATACCTGAGATCAAGTCAGGTCTTTGGCAGGTGTAAATTATATCTATAGACTTTACACTGTTCTCAGTGAATTTTACACTGGCTGAAGACAAAAACTTCTGCTTATCTGCCATACAAATTAATTAGTTTTATGACATGCCAAGTAGAAAAGATGTGCGTGAGCATACATGTGTGCGTGTATTGTGGGTAGTATCTGCAGTTCTTAGGAAACTGTCTGAATTAGAGTAATTCAGCTCTTTCAGGCATCTTCATAGTGCTGCAAGACATTGGATAGACAGATATCCCTGTGCCTCGGTAAGCAGGGAAAACATTGGCTAAAAATCACTGATTTGTCAGTCCTCTCCCAAGTTACATGCACATCATAGAAATGGCATTTCTAAGAGAAGCTTAAAATAAGGGGTCTTCAATGATTAATTATTAAAGTGCAGATTGTTTGGCTGGATTTCTAATGACTGTAATTTGAAGTCATTTGTCTGACATAGTTCATCCTATCATTAAATTCTTTCTAAAAATTGCTATATTCTTCAAAAAACAGATAAAGTGATAGGCTGATGGGATGGAAGGAAAGGAATGTATAATGAAATCTGTCCTTCAAATACACTCAGTCCTAGGGCTGACTGGGTTGTATGTATGTAGTATTCAAGCTAACCAAACCCTGCAGTCGAATCAGCAAGCCATGTGCACAGCACTTCATGAATCACTGCTGCAGCCATCGTTTGAGAAAGGAGGAAGACAACAGCAAAGGACTGAGCAGCACATAAAAAGGAAAATAATGGGAATGAGAAAACTATGTTAACTTGTTCGGTAAGCAGAATATACTTTTTAGTTAAGGTGGAATAAAGAATGCAGAGTTCTTAGAATTGCCAATGGTAGGGAATATTTCCACCTAATAAAATACTACTGCAGAGGTACTACTCGTGGATGTTGCACAGATGTTCTGGTTTTGGCAGGGATAGAGTTAATTTTCTTCCTAGTGGCTGGTATAGTGCTGTGGTTTGGATTTAGGATGAGAATAATGTTGGTAACACAGGGATGTTTTTAGTTGCTGCCAAGCAGTCAAGGACTTTTCACCTTCTCATACTGCCCTGACAATGAGAAGGCGGGGGGTGCTGAAGAAGCTGGGAGGGGACACAGCCAGGACAGCTGACCCAAACTGGCCAAAGAGATATTACATACCATATGACATCATGCTCATTATATAACTGGGGGTTGGCCGGGAGGCGGGGCAGCTTGGGAGCTAGCTGGGTATTGGCTTTGGGTGGTGAGAAATTGTGCTGTGCGTCACTTGTTTTGTATATTCTGTTATTATTATGGTTATTGTTATTATCATCATCATCATCGTCTTCTTCCTTTTCTACCCTATTAAACTGTATTTATCTCAACCCACAAGTTTTATTTTTTTATTTTTTTTTATTCTCTGCCCCATCCCACTTGGGGGGTGGGGAGTGAGCGACTGGCTGTGCAGTTGTTTTAGCTGCTGGCTGGGTTAAACCACGACAGGAACCAAGCGAGTCACTTCTTGTCTTGCACGTAGAAGGGTACATTTGACAGCATTCATTAATGCTGACGCACTACTGCAGTAATATTTCAGAATGAAAATTATCAATAGGACAAGGAATAGTATGAGAAACAGTAGGAATTTAGAGACATACACACACAGAGGCATATACACTCCTGCACATACAAATAGTTTTGTACAATTTTTTTTTTTTTAATACATATCTCTTCATTTCAGCTCTTGTCAGTCCTGTGGGAATGGTTTGGGTTTTTTCCTCAGGTAGTCAAAGAATTCACATGTTCACCCTCACACTTGAACATGCTATAACAAAAAAATACAGAAATGCTATGGTCTTCAGAAGTATTTTACCTGCAATTAGAAAGTTGTCAAACATACAAGTTAGAGTACAGATATAATTCTGCACATGAAAGCATACACTTTATAGAACTGGAATCATAATATTAAGACAATTTGTTGGCTAAAAATCATTTTCCTATTATGTTTGTTGATATGTATCACAAATGAAAGCAGTCAGAAATGATAAAAGAAACACAGAACAAGAAAAGCTCATGTGATAAAAACTCTAAAAGGAAGAGAAGGCCAGTTCCAAGCATTCCTTAGTGACGTGGCTTAGCCCCAGCCGGTAGCTGGGTGCCACACACCACTCACCCACCCCTTCCCCGGCGGGCCGGGGAGGACAATGGAAAAACAGCGGCAAAGCCTCGAGGGTTGGGATAAGGGCAGTTTACTGGGACAGCAAGGGAGAGGGAAACAATCAACAACAGCACTGATAACAGATATTCACAATGGGTGATAACAAAGAACAATTTACCGATCCCACGACCGACCGACCGACCGACTGGACGCTCAGCCTGTCCCAGAGCCACACCGAACCCGCCCCTGCCCGACTGGCCCCCTTTTATGGTGAGCGTGATGTCACATGGTATGGAATAGCCCCCGGCCAGCTTGGCTCGCCTGTCCTGGCTCTTTGTGAAATTAACTTTAGCCTTGCCAGAACCAGGACATTATCCACCCCTTATTCCATACCATCTACATCATGCCCAGATTATTTCACAGATCTCATTCCCTTAACTCTACGGGCTATCGCTCTAAAACGCCTGTCAAGTTCATTTTAGTCCATGGCTTTTGGGTTTCATCTGCCATTACAGTCTCTCAGAGCAGGAGCAATGGTGCGTGCTACTGGATTGTTGCACGCTACATCCAGACTTTTCACGGCCGGTGTATCTGGTGTGGTCCATGATCACAGTCTGGATGTCAAAGATGTGATTTTTAATGAAGTTCCTGGGCACCAGTTGAAGTCAGTTCTAGTTCCATCATCATGGCACTTTGTTCAGTTTCAAAGTCCATCCTTCATTAGTTTTGGGTGATTCTTATGGTCATACCACTGATACAGTATATAGCTATTAATATCATACAATTTGATTTATTGGCTATTTTCACCTAAAATCAAATCCCCTTGGGGTACACACCGGACTTCCCCATCTTTTCTCATCACCCACCAAGTGCACCCTGGTCCCTGAGCAAAAGCAATCCCACAGATGGGCTTGCCTTTGCCTGAAGCGGAGATAACCCAAACTGTTTTACCCAACATATTTTTCATGCGCACTACAGGAACTTTATCCCCTTCTACTGGGCGTGGAAATTTTGATTGGGCAGGGCCAGCTCGATTGGCAGATCCCCTAGTGTTAACTAACCAGGTGGCCTTTGCTAAATGGGTGTCCCAGTGTTTGAGGGTCCCACCACCCATTGCTCTCAGGGTAGTTTTTAGCAGTCCACTGTACCTTTCAATTTTCCCAGAGGCTGGTGCATGGTAGGGGATGTGATACACCCACTCAATACCATGCTCTTTGGCCCAGGTGTCTATGAGGTTGTTCCGAAAATGAGTCCCACTGTCTGACTCAATTCTCTCTGGGGTGCCATGTCGCCACAGGACTTGCTTTTCAAGACCCAGGATGGTGTTCCGGGCAGTGGCATGGGGCACAGGATATGTTTCCAGCCATCCAGTGGTTGCTTCCACCATTGTAAGAACATAGCGCTTGCCTTGGTGGGTTTGTGGGAGTGTGATGTAGTCAATTTGCCATGCTTCCCCATATTTATATTTCAACCATCGGCCTCCATACCACAGAGGCTTTACCCGCTTGGCATGCTTGATGGCGGCACACGTTTCACATTGATGGATGACCTGTGAGATGGCGTCCATGGCCAAGTCCACCCCTCGATCACGGGCCCATCTATATGTCGCATCTCTTCCTTGATGGCCTGAGGTGTCATGGGCCCACCGAGCTATGAACAATTCACCCTTACGCTGCCAGTCCAAATCCACCTGAGCCACTTCAATCTTGGCAGCCTGATCCACCTGCTGGTTGTTCTGATGTTCCTCTGTGGCCTGACTCTTGGGTACGTGGGCATCTACATGACGTACCTTTACAACTAGCTTCTCTAGCCGGGCAGCAATATCTTGCCACAATGGGTGCAGCCCAGATGGGTTTGCCTCTGCATTGCCAGTTGTTTCGCTTCCACTGCTGTAACCACCCCCACAGGGCATTGGCCACCATCCATGAGTCAGTATAGAGGTACAGTGTTGGCCACTTTTCTCTTTCAGCAATATCTAAAGCCAGCTGGATGGCTTTCACCTCTGCAAACTGGCTCGATTCACCTTGTCCTTCAGCAGCTTCTGCAACTCGCCATGTAGGACTCCATACAGCGGCCTTCCACCTTCGATGCTTTCCCACGATGCGGCAGGACCCATCAGTGAAGAGGGCATATGGTTTCTCATCTTCTGTTAGTTTCTTATACGGTGGGGCTTCTTCAGCACGTGTCACCTCCTCCTCTGGCGACATTCCGAAATCTTTCCCTTCTGGCCAGTCTGTGATCACTTCCAGAATTCCTGGACGACTGGGGCTTCCTATTCGAGCCCGCTGTGTAATCAGTGCAACCCACTTACTCCACGTAGCATCGGTTGCATGATGTGTAGAAGGAGCCCTCTCTTTGAACATCCAGCCCAGCACTGGCAGTCGGGGTGCCAGGAGGAGCTGTGCTTCAGTGCCAATCACCTCTGAAGCAGCTCGAACCCCTTCATAGGCTGCCAATATCTCCTTTTCCGTTGGAGTGTAGTGGGCCTCAGATCCTCTGTATCCCCGACTCCAAAACCCCAGGGGTCGACCTCGAGTCTCCCCTGGTGCTTTCTGCCAGAGACTCCAGGTAGGGCCATTCTCCCCGGCTGCGGTGTACAACACATTTTTTACATCTGGTCCTGCCCGGACTGGCCCAAGAGCTATGGCATGAACTATTTCCTGTTTAATTTGTTCAAAAGCTTGTCGTTGCTCAGGGCCCCATTTAAAATCATTCTTCTTCCGGGTTCCGTGGTAGAGAGGGCTTACTATTAGACTGTAATTCGGAATGTGCATTCTCCAGAAACCCACAACACCTAAGAAGGCCTGTGTCTCCTTTTTGTTGGTTGGTGGAGACATGGCTGCTATTTTATTGATAATATCCATTGGGATCTGACGCCGCCCATCATGCCACCTTATTCCTAAAAACTGGATTTCCTGCGCAGGCCCCTTCACCTTACTTCGTTTTATGGCAAAGCCAGCCTGCAGCAGGATTTGGATTATTTTCTTCCCTTTCTCAGAAACTTCCTCTGCTGAGTTGCCCCATACAATGATGTCATCAATGTATTGCAGGTGCTCTGGGGCTTCACCCTTTTCCAGTGCAGTCTGGATCAGTCCATGGCAAATGGTAGGGCTGTGTTTCCACCCCTGAGGCAGTCGATTCCAGGTGTACTGGACGCCCCTCCAAGTGAAGGCAAACTGTGGCCTGCACTCTGCTGCCAAAGGGATCGAGAAAAATGCATTAGCTATATCGATTGTGGCATACCATTTGGCTGCCTTTGACTCCAGTTCATATTGAAGCTCCAGCATGTCTGGCACAGCAGCACTCATCGGCGGTGTGACTTCATTCAGGCCACGATAGTCTACCGTCAGCCTCCACTCTCCATTGGACTTCCGCACTGGCCATATGGGACTGTTAAAGGGTGAGCGGGTTCTGCTGATCACTCCCTGACTCTCCAGTTGACGAATTAGCTCGTGGATGGGAACCAGGGAGTCTCTGTTGGTGCGGTATTGCCACCGGTGCACAGTTTTGGTAGCAATCGGCACCTGTTGCTCTTCAACCCTCAGCAACCCTACAACAGAAGGGTCCTCCGAGAGACCGGGCAAACTAGACAACGGTTCAATTTCCTCCATTTCCAAAGCAGCTATTCCAAAAGCCCACCAGTAGCCTTTTGGATCTTTGAAATACCCTTTCCGGAGGTAATCTATGCCCAGGATGCACGGAGCCTCTGGCCCAGTCACAATGGGGTGCTTTTGCCACTCATTCCCAGTTAGACTTACTTCAGCCTCCAACAGAGTCAACTGTTGGGATCCCCCCGTCACACCAGAAATAGATCTATCGGTTCCACCCCTTCATAGTTTGATGGCAGTAAGGTACACTGTGCACCAGTGTCCACTAGGGCTTTGTACTCTTGTGGGTCCGATGTGCCAGGCCATCGGATCCACACAGTCCAATAAACCCTATTGTCCCTTTCCTCCACCTGGCTGGAGGCAGGGCCCCTCTAATCCTGCTCATCATAGTCACTACTCACCTCTTGCAAAAAGGACTTAGAAGTCCCTTCAAGAGGATCATAAGTACGATCGGGCCTTTCACTTGGTCTGGGGGGCTGCCGGGTGGAAACTGGAGCGGCATTTTTTCTGGAAGAGTCCCTTTTTACAGCTGTCTTGCCTTGTAGCTCATGTACTCGTGCCCGCAGGGTTGAGGTAGGCTTCCCATCCCATTTCCTCATGTCTTCTCCGTGGTCACGCAGATAAAACCACAGGATATCTCGTGGTGTGTATGCTCTATATCCCCTCTCTGGAGCAGAAAAACGCTTACTCCTAACAGCTGCAATATGGGTCTGTACAGGTGGGGAGTAAGATATATCCTCTTTGAGTTGCCGGACCTCCTGGGACAGTTTCTCCACAGCCGAGACGAGGGAGGAAGAAAGGCTCTCTTCATATTGCCGGAGTCGGCCAGCCACTTCGTCCACTGTGGGTGCCTCTTCACTTTTCCAGTCGATGACTGCCAGTGAGTTGGCGTACGATGATGGTGCACTTCGTACAAAATTTTCGCCACATGGGTCGGGTACACTGGACTTCATCGGGGTCTGTGGGCAACTGTGCATTGTCTGGATCATAATAAACCATGTCCCGCACAGCTAATTCCCTCAGATATTGGATACCTCTCTCCATAGTGGTCCACTTGCCTGGCCGACATACAACATCTTCGCTGAAAGGATACCTTTCCCTCACACTTGACAGGAGTCGCCTCCAGAGGCTGAGGGCCTGTGCCTTCTTCCCAATTGCCTTGTCAATTCCCCCTTCCCTAGACAAGGAACCTAGCTGCTTGGCCTCCCTGCCCTCCAGTTCCAGGCTACTGGCCCCGTTATCCCAGCAGCGGAGCAGCCAGGTAATAATGTGCTCCCCTGGAAGGCGGCTGAAATCTTTCCGCATATCTCGCAGCTCACTCAGGGACAGGGATCGGGTGATCACTTCTGGTTCTGGCTCTTCTTGTTCTCGTGATGGTCCCGATTCATCATCATCTTTCACTAAGCGAACCGATTTCCTTGCGTATTTCTTTTTGTGTATAGGGGCGACTGATACTGGTATGGGTTGATCTTTTGGCTCAGCTACAGTGCCTGTTGCGGGGGCTTGGGCAGCTGCGGGGCCTGCTGCGGGGGCCTGGGCAGCTGCGGGGCCTGTTGCGGGGGCCTGGGCAGCTGCGGGGCCTGCTGCAGGGGCCTGGGCAGCTGTGGGGCCTGTGGGTCTGCTCTCTCCCTCTGGGTGGTGCTGTCTACTCTCAAGCAGTGTTTGATAGATTGTGGCCAGGGCCCAGCACAGTGCAGTAAGTTGTGTCTCCTTAGAATCCCCACAGCATTTTCCTTTCAAATATTCTACCATTTTATCAGGGTCTTGCAGTTGTTCGGGGGTGAAGCTCCAAACCATTGGGGGTGAGAAGGTCTCTAGATACCCGCCCATAGTCTCCCACATGCCATGCCAGCCCTGACCATTCAGCCTTGGGGAAGATCCTTGGGTGGTATTCTTGAAACAATTTTTGCTAACCCTGAACAGGAGTTGGAAAGCATGCAGGAGACATAGCAATAGGAATATACTGGCCTGAACATTCCAAGGGTATTCACAATTCTCAAAAATTGTTGTAACCAACCAAAAGGGAAAAGGGGAGGTGAAAGAGTGAGAGAAGGTATCCCCCCCTGTCTTTCCCATAGATTGGGTGCAATTATTAATCAGTTCTGAAAGATACTGACCGAGGTACGGGCCTGACAGAAATGCTACATACAAGTACCAGCTCAGACTCATGACCGTCGATGATATCTTATCATAAGTCATTATCACACAATACAACAACATGAGAACATAAACCCCTCTCCCAGAGATGATAAACAGCGCCACAGGGATTACATAGAGTAAACACGGGTTTACAAACCAGAGCCATGTGACCAAACAGAACATCATTATGACCAGCAACTGTTTCAATAACATTATAGATGCTTATAACAACTTTGTTTTAACACACTTGGGTCAAACTTGTCGTTATCACAACCCTTCAAGCCCCACGTTGGGCGCCAAAAAGGACTGACGTGGTTTAGCCCCAGCCGGTAGCTGGGTGCCACGCACCACTCACTCACCCCTCCCCTGGCGGGATGGGGAGGAGAACGGAAAAAAAAACAACGGCAAAGCCTCGAGGGTTGGGATAAGGGCAGTTTACTGGGACAGCAAGGGAGAGGGAAACAATCAACAACAGCACTGATAACAGATATTCACAATGGGTGATAACAAAGAACAATTTACCGATCCTATGACCGACCAGACGCTCAGCCTGTCCCAGAGCCACACCGAACCCGCCCCTGCCCGACTGGCCCCCTTTTATGGTGAGCGTGATGTCACATGGTATGGAATAGCCCCAGGCCAGCTTGGCTCGCCTGTCCTGGCTCTGTGTGAAATTAACTCTATGCTTGCCAGAACGAGGACACTTAGCAACATACTAAACCCTTGAGAAATCAGTTTATTATCTGATGGTGGGGGCAGATCTCTTGCAAAGCCTGTGGTACAAGTCTGCCAATAAGTACAGAAACAAAACATAGAAATCTTACTTTATCAAACGTCTCATTTGCTGAAAGATTAAAACATCAGCAAGGCTGCCGACCCTTTTAAAAACAGAATTTTGAATGCATGAAAGCCTTTTCCTTACAGAAGGGAGAAGTTGGTGACATAAAAAATATGTACTACCCATTACGTATAAAATATGTAATACAGCTAATGTGTTTACAGGGCTAAGTGTCTGTTTTGAAAACTGTGTCACTGCATATTTCGGTTTTATATCTGGACTATAAACATAGATTGCCTCTGAATGCAACCTCAGAAATGCTGGCCACAATACTCTCTCATTCACAAAAAAGAAATGTATGCCTTTGAAACCTCTCAAGGTCAGGTCCTACCCTGTCTTGGGACACGTTCAAGTCAGATGCCTTGAATACACGAGCACTGGAAGCTCATCAATTGTAGTCTTCTAAATTATTTGTCCAATGAGAGTTATAAAATCCAGAGGGCAATTTGGACTGGACTTAGGGCTGACTCAGAAATCAACCCAAAATCTAGCCATTCAGATGCAAGCTGAATGGCATTTCTGTCCTAATTGAAGCGAAGATCAAAATAATAAAACTTACTCTCATGCCTGAACCTTGGCAATTGTCTAAATTGAAGAATTAAGGCATTTCGTTTTTTCTGTAGGCTATTTTTCCCCATCAGAAGTAACTCCCTAAATCTTTTAGACCAGAACTAGAACATGCATTTTAAGCATCTCCCAGTAAGTTGAAACACATTGATTTCAGGGTTTTTTTTCAAGAAGTTTCATTCCAGACTTGTACTTTCAAAGCAATGAGAGGAGGAGTCTAGCCTAGGCTAGCTGCACTCGCAGCTGCATTTTGTATACAGCGGGCTTCAGTTTCACCTTATTTATGCTATCAAGTCTACTATTAAAAGTCTGTTGCATAATGACAGAGACTAGTATTAATGTTTGTAATTATGAAAGATGTGTAGTTGTATTTTCTGGTATGTTTATATCTCTAAGAAGCTGTGCTTTTCATACTGTTAAGGTGAAAGTCACCCCTATTACTATGGCCTCCCACACTAAAAATAACACTTAAAGCCGTGGTCGTATTAATAATACATGTATGATCATTAGCTCCTTTCTGATTATGACCCCATGCAGAAGCAGGATTTTCACACTGAATAGATAATGTAGTCTGAACCACATCGTGGCATTTGAGGTTTCCAGTTTCTTTCCTGTTTCCTCTGAGACGTTTTGCTATGGGAAAGAGTAAAAAGACCAGGGAATTACGTGCCCAGTCTTCCTCCCAGCTGCACTCCGGGTTTGTAGCAGCCAGCTCACATAGTCAGCAGAGACTCCACACTGGGGGAAAAACAGCCCCCAAAAAATCATACAGTCTTAAATTAAAAAAAACAGCAACCCAAACACTGGGTGAAAGGAGAACAGGGTAAAATTATGACTTGGACGTAGCTGGATGGAGCTATGCCAGGTGGGGATTTGGGCTACAGACCTGCATGGTGTTTTTGAGACCGAGCAAAGTCGTGACAACCTGATAGAGCAAGATCTGCATCATCTTCAAGAAGATGTGTGTGGAAATGTCGCTGTTCCTGGAGCTCACTAGGAATGCTTTAAAAAATTCTGGCCTGCGTCACCGCTGTGTGGTAGTGCTGCCAGCACGGGCTGCTGCGCGTTTCACTGGCCATGTTTTTCATTCTTAATTGGTAAACTCCCTCGGGTTTCAAGCTTGCAAAATCTTTTCTCTCAATAAACCTAGGTAAAAAATGCTTCAGAATTCTTCTCTCCCATATAATATAAAAGCAGAGCTGGAAATGCTGCTGAGTCTTATTTTCCATTGCACTACACGCAGTGAACATGCCAATGTGTTTTTTTTGTGACTTGTTGCATAGGTATTTTTCCTGCCTTCCTCCTGCTGCCTCTTGGACTCTTTCATTTTCTTTCTTTTTAAAGCTTTCCTACAAAGACATTGCCTGATTGGTACTAAAATATCTCAGCCAGCCGACGATTTGGATCACTGTGAACACAGACTTCTCGCCAGCTCGGAGCACTATTCCTCTTTACTTTGTATTGCTTATTCAAAATGAAACCACAGAGCAGGCTCTAGTTTTCCGTGCGGGACGTATGTAAGGGCCAACACAGAAGGTATACTGAGCTCTTGGGACAGCGTGTGAGAGCCTCCCATGGCAGAGGAATAGGAAGTATTTCTCTGCTTCACTGATTTTTAGTAGACTCGCACATAATAAGTGGAGGATCCACAAGGGCAAAAGGAAGATATTAGAGGATGTAGGAATCAATAGCTGAAGCACTGAAAATAGAACAGCAAACAGTTATTTTTAGCTCTTTGGGATTTTTTTTTTCTTTTCCTCAGGGGAAATGAATAGGGAATTAGATCCGGCACTGCTAGGTTGACTGAGCATTACTATTTTCCCATAATTATTGTATTTTACTGGGCAACACCCCCCCCCCCAAAAAAAAAAAAAATGTGTACGACCCAAGGTTACATGCTGCCTCTGGACTGAAGTTTTTCTTTTTTCTCCTATATTTGGGATTTTATTAGGGTGCTGTCCCACCGATTACTGTTTTTCCCTTTTCAGAAAGTGTTATAAATGATACTTCAAAGATCTAGTTCTCATTTGTATTAAAGCCACTTTGATACTTTCACTCCACTTCAGTAATGAACATGATTTGGACCCTCATGTTTTTCTCACTAGTAGCAAATTATGGGCAAGGTTACAAGGATGACACGGGCAGCATCCAATTTATGGAGTTCCCTTTACAAGTCATGCCATTAATACTTACGTAAAGGCAAATAACTTCCAATGTCATTATCAACACATCATGTTCATATTGTCTTGTGGTATTTTAACCAAAAGAAGGTTGTTTGATAAGGTTGGGCCCTTGGTTGTGCTTAATGATGCATATGTGATCTCAGCATTTGCTTAGATGCATATTTAAGTACATGCTTAATATATTTGCAGGATTAGCACTGAATGCATGTGTAACCTCTGTGTAAATATTAGGTTTCACATACATATAAATGCATGGAGATACATATGCATGTCATTCATATATGAATTGCATGTAAATACATATGAATTTCCAATATTCTTGATTTTTCTGGGGTTACAAATTCTCTCAAATTTCTATTTAAAATATTATTGATATTACTGTGAAGAGAGTTTTCAATAATTACTATATGTGTAATATGTATGTTCCTTGCCTACAGAAGGCTGATTTAACTTGGATGAAATTTTATTTCTTCCATAAAATTTTGTTCCAAGTATTTTATACAGAAAAACCAACCAAAACTTAAAAATAATTGCAATGTTTTCAGGGAGAGGATGGGGAGATGCAAAAGAAACAGTGCTAGTAGAAAGAGGATTTTTTTTTTTTAATCAGATTATTGACATATCTGGAAAAAGATTTTGGGGTCCATCATATTTTTTAAGCTCTTTCTTCATGGCGGCTATTGAACCACTTAATAGAAATGTCTGACAAAGTTATTTGTGAGTGCCAGCGAAGACATTCATACTCAGAATGCCAAAAAATAATTTAATTTAGGTCATTTTATTTAACTTTATTCATAGTATTTTGATACTTCAGAGTTTGAGGATGCTGCCTCTGCTTTCTCATTTTCAAAATATCCTTTCTACATTGCCTAAGTAATGTGAAATGACTCATTTCCAAAATAAGAACAAAAAAGTAACAGCACTGGCTTGGTGTTTGCATAAAAGTTAAATTATTCAGACTTTGGTGGAAACTGTCATAAGACATCCACCTTAGTCATTTCTGAAATGTCTTTCAAATGCATTCTCTTAGACTCTGCACTACATCATTAGCAAACACGACAAAAATGCAGAACATCTGAGTAGCTGACAAGTACAAGCTCACACAGATCTTCACAGTTATTTGTCAAACCTAGTTGCTGAAGTTATTGTAGCTACTTTAATTATGGTTGATGGTATTCTTTGGGGTTTTTTTCCCCTCATATTTTTGCTGCAATTGTCACAGACTTCTGCCTACTTGGGGTTTTCAAATTTGAACAAATTTATTTTCCTATTAGAACCTTGACAATGATATACAGGACTGCTCCATTTTTCTTCAGTGCCCATATCAGCAACATCTCACTCATAAAATGAAAGCCCACCTTAAATACGTGCATTTCTAGTATTAGCAAGCTTTGCACTGCATAATTAGAGGGAAGCTGTGACAAGCTTTAAACATTCGAGCTGTGATTTGAATTTCTGTTCTTGTAGCACACAGGACATGCCCATTGTAACAGACCCTACACACAAAGTGATGTTTGAACTGCGAGGAACAAGTTTTCTGTTACGCTACTCCCGAACTCACTCACCTGGTTATCACTGAAGCCTGTGATGAAGCTTTGAATTGACTGCAGCATCTAATGCCATCTCTGTTTTTAAGTCACTCTTCAAATCATGCTGGAGAATATTTTATTTGCAACAGGTCTCTTGAAAGAAACTCTTCCAGCACTTTATAGAATATATTAGACTACTTATCTCTAAAAGCATTCCATTTAGCATGAAATCCAAATAAATCTTAAAAAAACCCAAAAAACCAACAATAAGAATGTGATTCAAGAGAAAGTAAGTGGGGAAGGCTTAAGAAGACACATAAAGATACTTCAACAAGTCCTACTAAGACAAAACTTGTTCATGCATTAGGAACATGATATATTAAAATTTTATTTCTGAAATTCAAAGTGTGACACTTCAGGATGTTCCCCAAGGACGTGTGCAATTCTATGATCAGTTTTTAAAACTTATGATTTCCACCCACTCTGGCAAATAATTCAGCTTTTTTATTGTATTGTCAATAATAGCTCTAAGTTCTCCAAAATCTATCTCAAACAAGATCATTGTATCCTATGAGCCATGAAAAGTTGATATGGGAAAAAAGAGAGATAGGAGAAGGTATTTTATTTTTTTATATTGGTTTGGGATTTTTTAGTAAAGAGGTTCACTTATTTCCCAGTATATCAAAGATGAAAATGTGCTCACAAAATCAGAGATGGCTCTATAAGTAAAAAGTTTTACTTCAGGTTTCAATACTGCATTTTATATTAATCTAAAATTTGCCTTACATTAGGCAAGGAGCAGGAAAAAAAAAAGTCTAATTTTTATCTTGACAAAGCATTTGCCACATGATGTAGATTAATAAAGATTATAGCAATGGTAAAATTGCACAGCACCAGCAGCAAGAGATATCATTCACTGTGCATTTCCATGTTTTTACTACAGAGGATATCAGTATTGTATGTAAAATAAACCATTTCAATAGCCTTTCTGCAATTTAGATTTGTTTACATTTTAAATGTCTTTTAAATATATAGTTACAAAAAGTTAATCTTTTTGTATACTATTCTACATCTTCTTGGTACTCTGGTATGCTAATTATCACACGCCAGAAATATTCCATGGATGTGGGTTTTTTTAGATGACCACATTCTATGCATTCAGTTAAAACATCTACGTTTTCAGGGTAGCTGGGTTGTTGGGTTTTTTTCAGTTTAATAGGAAAAGCAGTCTGCTTTCAGAGTGCTTATTGCACAACAAGCTCACCCACTAGAGGTAAGAAAGAGTAGGAAAGGAAAAAGCAAAGTTAATCAGCCGGACCACTAGTACCAGGTATGTCATGTTTAAGAGACGTGATAGGTAATTGTTCTGCCCCTCTCTCAAGGAGCTCTTTGGAGGTGCTTCTCTGAAAGACATGGGTCCCATTGTCTTCACCCTCTATTCTTGCCCTCAGATAAGGTTGCTTCCTAATAGAAAAATCAAACCATGTAAATTAAGTACTAAATGTGCATACAAAATAGCAATTTTGGTTCTGCATTCTTTTCCCAGGTACCAGGTTTAGTCCTTCTAAGATGATCTCTGCTGAATTTGTGTGCTGTGTCATGCCTCACCTCCTGATGTTGCTATCAAAAATTTAAGCAAGGAGGAAAACTTTAAGTTCTTAGAAGGATTATACCGTTCACAGCAATCAGTGAGGAGTGTTGTAAAACTCGGAGGTGAAGTCATAGAAGACTTATCACCAGTAGACTTATCAGAATACGGTGAAGGTATTTTGGACACTTGCCACATTGTCTTCCATCAGGTGCTGTGGTCATGCCGTGGACTCTCTCAGTCACCACAGGGGCACAATGACTGTATGGATCCATAATGGGGAGCCAATACATCTGTCAGTGTTGTTCAGTTCTTGTGCTGTTACAAACCATATTTGTACTGATGTGATTGCTCAGCACATGGACATTGGAAGTGGCTCTGGGGAAGATGCTCGAAGCATGGATCCACAGTCATAGTAACAAAAAAAAAGTGTTTGCTGTTTAATATATATAATCCAAAGTATCTATTCTTGTTTTAGGAGATAAAGAGAGCCTGCAGAACAGCTTTTCAGTTGTCACACTATTGCTGCTCTGTTAGGTTGCATTGGAAGGCCATCCCAACAAGGACATCCTTGTCTACATCCATGTTGCATGTTGGGATGTCCAAAATGCCAGATTGCATCCACTCTGCACATAGGATGGCATGTGTCACCTCACAAGGTTTGGCAAAGCCTCCTGGCAAAGCCCCGTTAGCATTCGCTTGGGCCATGTTAAATTTCCATGGGGCAGAGCTACAGAATGGGACCATCTGCCCCAACAAGCTTATAGGCCAAGTGAAGTGATGTGAGCTGATGAGCTCTGGGAGCACTCTCTAATGGGGATCTTCCAGGTGGTTTCTGGAGACAGCCTAAAGAATACCCTGAAGACAGGGTGCTCCCAAAGTCTCAATCCTACCCTAAAAACTGGGACATCTTTTGAGCAGTCCAAAGGTTTTCCAAAGGGTGGATAATTCAGAAGGATGGGCTTTTGGTCCCAGGCAGCACTGCAACAGACTACTGCAGACACAGGCAGCATCAGTAGGAGTTGTGAAACTGCTCTACTGCCAGACCTGCCTCAGAGTAATCCTATATTTTTATTTCCAAACTTCTAATATGCAATGGAGAGAGGAAAGAAATGCAGTTATGTTCAAATGTCAGCACAGCAATATGTGACTGAGCATGGTGCATGACTAAATTTCATGCTTCCCTGAATTGCAAATAATTTACAGAGCTATGAGGCCACTGGTTTAATTATCCTATTAAACTGGCAGTCATTTGACCCAGGAATTTGCCATTTAGCATGTGAAAAAAAAATCCCTTCATTACAGGATTTCATAATTTTTTTGCATTTATCTCAAACAATCAAATGATGCAAAAAGTTATAACTTTTAAATTGAGAGCTTGATTGTACTCATTATATCTGAAACTTTTTCATTGCAGAACTCATACTTGAAGGTGTATTATACACATATAGAAACAGTATTATACACATATAGAAACCATGGAGTAGGTTTAAAGAAGCTTGTTTCCCTGTTTCCCTTAAAAACCCAAAACTAAACAAAACCCCACCAAACCAAACAAAACAAAAAACATAGAATAGTTTATGAAGAAAACAACCACCTTACCACTATTGCAAATTCAAAAGTTTCAGCTGGTCAGACTAACATTGGAATAATTGTACAAAATTTAGTAATTTGTGTAAAAGTTTTTAGCTTATATTTTGGTTTAGTATACATAAGCACAGAGCTATGTTTAGCACCTAAATCAGATGCATAACATTCCAAGGGGTTGTGGACATCTTCTCAGACCTTCCCTTTTGCATGGCAAGACCAACAAAATTTAGGTCATCCTTGACAGACCCAATGCTTTTTTGTTCTTAAATATCTCTGAGGACGGAGACTCCACAACCTCCCTAGGCAACCTACTCTGCTTTTCCCCTGTTCTTAGCATTGGAAAGCATTTTTTTCTTCTTCTTCTGAATGCCTGAATCTCCCTTGCCACCATTTACTTTTGTTCTGCCTCCTATGATTATAGAGAACACTTTTTCATCTCCCTTTTAATAGGACCTTTTAATGATAGAAAACCAAAACGAATGGTCTGATTTTGCAGAAGTGCAAGAAGTCCCAAACATCCATGCTTCTCAGTAGAGTCAGGGCAGTCTGAAAGTGCTTTTGCTGTTTACCTCAAGCCACTTTTTTGGAGGGTCTAATTCGAACTCTAGTTTTGGACTTTAACATTAAAAATGTTCATCTAAACCTCTCTTCTTGAGTAGTATAAACCTGTTAACAAAAACCCTGAAGGTTTCAAAGCATTCTTTAACACCTGTCTCACTCACCAACAGCCATCCTTTCCAAGCCATGTCCCTAAAAGCGCCCTGAAATGCATTAGCCTAGAAAGCCTACTGAAATACTTTAAAAAAATCCCCACAGACCTCTCATCCCCTAAGAAAGCAAACTAAGGAAACAGAAAGGTGCCAAAACCTTCATGAAATCTTTGCTAGTTTTATAAAAACCTGAGAATGACCATACTGCAGGTCTGCCCAAGGGTCCATCTAAACTAGCATCTTGTTTGTGACTCTGCTCAGCAGCCAGTGCATAAAGCTGTTTAAGGCTGTGGCAGCCGTGCAGTGACACCTCCCTCGGACACTCACTTGCCCAGTTTGCAGCAGTGACTGTGTGTGGAAAACACTCGAGTTCACCTGTGGGAAGAAGAGATATTTAATGGGTAGAATGGAGATGTAGATAAATTGATTGATGTGTCTAAAGCCAAAAAAAAAAAAAAAAAAACCAAAACCACAAAACAGATAAAATCAAGATAAAATTATTAAAAGAATGTATTGTACTTAGTATCTTGCTGGAAAATTATCTGAGAATGAATGATTTGTGATTTATTTCATGGACTTCAGTATAGCACTGAGCACATGCTCAGGGGTTTTCTTCTGAAGGAGGAATACCATTTACAAGGTTTGTAGTTTGGTTGCTGAATCAGGCTGGGCAAGGCAGATCCTTTTCGTACCAATTTCTTTGCAGTACAGAGGAAAAAAAAATAAAGACCTGCTGTCATCTGTTGGCCAGAATTAGGACAGTAAGTATTGCAGCCCTTTCTGATTGCCCAGGTCCTCACTCAGGTCTTCACCCTGCACTCAAGTCCTCAAAAAGGTAGAAGAGGGACTGAGATGGGGCAGAGTTCTGGCTTTGCTGTGCCTTTGATGGGAGGGAGAGGTCTTGACCTACGGTGCTAAACTAATTAGAAAACTGCAGCTGATTTTAAAGAGATGTGCTGCAGAGCCCTACAGGGCTGACTGGCTGAGCAAAGGTTAGTCTGTAGCTCCACCAGTAAAGGACATTGCGTGGTTTCTCTGTAAAGACGGCGTTCCCCATATTAGGGGCGCTTCTTCTCAGTGGTGCCTTTGGGATGGTGCAGTTGCATATGGTCCTGAAAACAGCACAATATCAAAGCAGCACAAGTCAGTCCCATGATGAATTTTTAAGGTTTCAAATGCAAAAAACCCCTTATTTTCTTATTCTCCTTCAGTCAACACTGGCGGCAAGACCAGGAAAGGAATCAGTCCAGTTCAGGTCAATGGAAAAACAATCAGCAAGCATTAAACAGTCTCACAGTTACCCCCACCGCATAGCCTTGTCTCTTTCAATATGGACACAATTCCTCATGGGTCTGTTTGTCCCAATATTTTGAGGCAAACAATTATTTTAGTTAAGTAGGGTCTCCCTTCTGTACGCTCTGCGTGCTTATGCGTTTGCCAAACATCAAGTGAGCTCCTACCTGCTTTGAGCTCTCTTTAAATCAAAGATGACTAACACGATGAGTAGGTGAGAGGTTTTATTTTTATCTTATTTTTGTATCATGTCAGGCCTGAATGCAAATTTGCACTGCCAAGGGTATCTTACAAGAAGTTAGAGGGAAAAACCAAAACATCTACAGCATTTTACTGGCAATATCCAAGACAAACATGGTTGAGTGAGATATGCCAATAGTAACACATGTCCTAAATATACATTAGATGAGTGGCCACTACAAGAAGTGGCATAAAGGTTGATATCTCTGTCTTGTTCACCCTGGGTGCATATTATCACCAATGTCATTCTGATAGTGCCATGTAATACCTTGAAAGTCATTGGGAGCTGCAAATTAAATTAGAGAGATATTTTACAACAGATTACATTTCGTAGGCTGGAGTATTGTAAATTTTTATTCCACTATAAAACATTTTAAAATTAAGTAAACAAGGCTTAAAACTCTCATAGAGAGTTACCTTCTGCATGTATTTAATTACACATGGTATAACACATATTAAAATTTAGGAGACAGAAGGAAAGGATGCCTGCCTGCAACAATTACATGTGGAATAAAAGCAGATTAATACTGCTCAATTTTCATGTCAATGACTTCATATAAATTTCATGGAAAACTACTGCAGCAAGTAGTTATTTTGTACCACAGTGCAACATTAAGCAGTGGTCAAGGAAAAGAAGCTTTTGACATGGAAATAGTCCTGCAATATACAGACCTTCACTGACAGGGTTTCATTCATCTGCCTGTTCTTCACTACACAAAATAGGATGATATAATGAAATGTAACAGAATTGGCTATTATTTGTCAGCAGGTGCATAAGTACAAAAAAAAAAAATTAAATTAATAACAGACTAAGTCAAATAATACATTCTCTTCTTAGTGCTTCTAAGTTTTGTCATGCTGAACTGATGGTTGTTTGTGTTCTCCTCAGATTGTAGATTAATGTGTTTAAAGGAGATAGAGGAATACTGAATTAACTCCTAATTTGTGGGCTGCAATTTACCCGCTAAGTTTGCACACAGAGATGAAAGACTATTGATCACAACACATTTCCCAGGGCAAGACTGCAAAGAGGCTGCTCCAACAGACTCAGGATGAGTTCATAGCAGGAAGGACAGAAGTTGCGTGGAAGCACTCACCATCACCAACAAAAATGGCAAATCTGCCAAAAATCTGGTCTAGCCCTCAGTTCTGACCTGATTAAAAAAAGTTCTTGTTCCTGGGAACACACTCACTGCAAACTATTCTACCAATGGGGCCAAACTGTGCAAGTGTAAGTCTGTGGTGAACGTAACGACTCTGGAAGAATGACGGTGGAGTTCCTCAGCTGCATGCCACGACAATTTGTTGGATTCAACATAAAATAGACACTTCCCTTTTTCAGTGGCTGGTTCAAACTTTGTATGCCTGCATTTGAGGAGTGACGAGCACAGCAGAGTTCATCTTCTTTCACGTGTTTAAGCAGAAGGATGGAAAGGATAAAGAGTAGAGGTCGTCTCCGACAATGTCTTTTTGGAAGGAGCTGTTGCATTTCCAGAAAGTCCAGGGTGAGCAAGCATCTGGGTGCAGAGATGCATCTCTTGCTCAGGCTGAGGCAGATACCTCCACCCTGGCAATAAGCCGGTTCTTTGCATCCTGGCACTATCACTTATCACACCTGCAATGCATTGCTTTTTCACGCTTGGCTCCTTTGTCCACCCAGTCTGATTCCAGGTTTGCCATGTTTACAGCCAAAGGGAAGTTCATGCTCCCAGAGTATAGACACTCCATCGATGCTACTATTTCCTGGAAATAATAACCTCACTTAAGACAATATAATTGCACATTATAAAATCACAGCTGGGCATCTAGTAGAGTAATCCGAGAACAATTTACTAGTAACATGAGAATAATTCTTCAAGCTATATCTGGTGTTAATGGCTGTAGGTCACAGTGGTATGGGTACTCAGCTATGGCTCTTTCAGAGGCCAGAATTGTCCAACAGCAGCACCTGGTTGTTCAGAGCTTTCCAGAACAAAATTTGCAAAAGGAGTCTCTCTTACACCAATTTTTCCTTCTTCGCTCCCTCTTGCTTGCTTTTGTAATATGGTGTCTGCTAGAAGTACTTTGAAAAGAGCAAAGAGGATGCAATTGCTTTCTCTTAAGGCTTTTTGACATTTCAGTCTTTCATTTGTTCATTTCTCTGTTACATAGAACACATTTCAGGTGGTACTGGAGGGTCTCTTAAGTGGGGCTCTAACAGGGAGACCACATTTTATACACATTTCCCCCCTTTTCTTGAAGCAAGTGGATGTAAACTTTGCAAAGGCCAACACTGCTCTGAAAATGATACACGTATTTTGTGGTCGCTTAAGCTACAGCTCTTTTCAAAAATGAAAAAAGGGGCTGGTCAAAGATTATCTGATTTACAGTTATCAAGATGCCAAGGTCAATTTGAACTGAAAGGCTCCAAGTTTTAATCACATCTTCTCCAAATCACTATTAAGTCATGAGGTAGAAACCCTTTGCTGGTAATAGGAGCAGGATTAGATTTTAACTTGCTCTTGCAGCATTGTGCACTCCTAGATCCTCATTGCATTCTGCAGGTTAGAAGCCAGATTTTCCACAAACTGACAACATAATATTCTCTTTTATATCTAGTAATTTTTCAGCACTCTTGCTGTTGTTCAGTGCATAGTCTAGTGTGCAATGCCTGCAGCAATAAAACAACAAACTTCCTCCAAGAGCAAAGCTCCTCTGGTAAAGCCTCTTCTTGTGCTATATGGTCCCAATATCATAAATTTTACTTTAGGCCCTCAGGGTGCTTTTTCCCTAAGATACACACATATGTACGTACATATTTGTAAAGAATAGCTTTTTAGAAAGGTACAGCTTTCCAGTCAAACATGGCTGAAATCGGTGAGAAAGAAGAGTTTGATGTACATGACCCAAATCTGTCTGGTTGGGGCAGTGTTGCTTTGCACCAGGACAGCTAAACCAGGTGTGCTTCTTACAATGCAGTGTAGTGTCACTGCTCTACTCACTTTTTTACTCCTAAGAGCTATTGTATCCATAGAATAATGGATCAGCTCCAGGAAGGATGCTTTGTGGCTTGGATTCACCCAGGCACTTTAGTTTTTATTTACATGGCGGGACTGATAAAAAGCATAGTCTTCAGTGGTTTCCTGGTTTGGGACTTAAATAACCAACCACAATAATGACTGAAGCAGCAGTGTCTTTCTTCAGGCTCCTTCCTTACCCCCCTTTTGTTTTGTCATGTGGCATGAACAGCAGCTCTCGCAACTTTAGGACATTGTCTGGAAACCATTTAGGCTTAACCTATAAATCAGTGATGATGTTCTCAATATCTGTCTTCTCAAGAACACATGAACATGAGCTGGCTCTGGCATGCCGTGGTCACAAAATGTAAATGCAGAAGATTTTTTTCAAATCTTCTCTGAATTTATGCTGTTTTCCAGCAACAAACATAATTCAGTTCCAGGAAAGAAACATACTGAATGACATAATAAAGTGTAAGAATGACAGCATTTGTATCTGATACAGACTGAAACAAATTTAAGGTTAACAGATGAAAGAACTAATGTAAATGGAATATGACTACATTGGTTCTCCTATGTGTTTTATTTCTCTAGGGTTGAATTTGCATTCAAACAACGTTAGATATCTCCCTGAAAAGATTACACTGTGGAGGACAAATAACTAATTTAATAGAAATGAATCACACCATGAGGTGTGTCTTTAAATATCTCTCTCTGACAAATAAATCTGCTACAATGAGCTCTCTACTTAATTCTTAATATACAATAGGAAATCCATATTGGAATCAAGTATTTGACTCAATTTTACTGCCATCAGAAAACATATAATATACTTTTCCTCAGACTCTTCTGAAGTCAAAATCAACAGTAGAAGAAAAGAAAGAGATCCATGTTTTGCAATAAAATGAAGAAATGGCACATGTTTCATCATGGGAAGTATGGCACGTAAACGTATGTGCAACACTCATTGTGCTGATAGCTCAAGCCCTACGTGCCTGCTTTTTACTAAATCATATATGACCAGAAAGGTGCATGCAAAAAAATCTGGGGCCCTCTTTAGGTGAAGAGCAAGTCCAAACCAATGACAATTCTGACTCAGGTACAATTTAGTGTCTCTTTCCATTGTTTTGGTTTATGCATTTAAGAATAGACAAACACTAATTGAAAATGCAGGCCCTATCAGCTCTTGCTGCGTTATGCAGCTATATAAATCCAACAATGAAATACATACAAAAATGTTGTTCAGAATTGGAGATAGAGGATGCTGCCTCAGGATTAGTACGAGAGGACATTTGAGAAGGAGTATATATATCACTATAACACTTCTGAAATATGTGGGGTCCTTTTAGTTACATGGTAAACCTTGACTAGATGTGTGCAGATAAAGACCCAAATTCACAAAATCACATTTTTCTTAAGACAGATAAGCCCTCTGATTCTGGTTCACAAGGTGGTCCCCAGAAGTACCGTGCTGGGCAAACCGAGGGCACCACACGCTGTGTTTGGGGACCAACAGGAGGTTGTTTTGGGCAGGAGTGCCTCGGACTTCTCTGCCACCAAGCCCTCTGTACCCTGAGGCTGCGGCTGCAGGAGGTTGCACTTATTCACTGCAACTGATTTATCTCACAGTATCTAGCCGTGCAGGAAGGTCAAAAAAAAGAGTAGCATCAGCTCTTCTTACCTTTTAGTTTGCTTTCATTATTTTTCCTTTATCACTATAACCTTGTCTTTAGCAACTGAAAGGAGCGCAAATGCGTTTCCCCCTATACCTCTTGAAGACTGCTCAGTTGGTCAATTTTCACCAGTACCCATCAACCAGGGGTAGACAGGGTGGATCAGCATCTCTCAGTCACAGTGCTTCAAAGTGGGATGACTTGCATAATGCTCTAAATATGACAGACAATTCTTTTTTTTTTTTCTTGAGCTTCGAAGTATTGGCATATGTCAACTCTAAAGACACCAGCTAATTTTATCACTGCTTATCACAGAAGAAGAGCGTTTCTTTCCTGCAAAAGCAACACCCCTTAATATGAGAGCATGCATAAACAGCATGAAAATCCTCCCTCTCCTTAACATATGATGCTTGTGGTTGTCCAGAAATGCAGATTTTCAAAGTGCCAGAAATGCAGAAAATTAATTACGAAACAGGAATAAGGTGGATTATTCAGCATGCTGTGGCACATTTCTTCAGGTATTTCTTCAGAAACATACAATCCCGGAAAAATCTCAAGAAGAAATTTATTTGTGAAGATTTTGGCTGGCAGCAAAAGGCAAAGTTAGAAACCTTAGCTAAAGCTCACCATGTAGGACAAGTGGATCCTACTGAGTGCAATGCATCTGTGGGCAAATTGGCCTTCATAATTCCAATGCACTCTTCTGAAAGCATAATTGGGACTTGAGAGATGCAATAAGCCTTGCACTGCTGCTGTATGCAGGGACTAATTTCATTCATTGTACACAGTTTGATCACAGGAGCGTGGAGAAGAACCATTTTGTGACTTAATATGAATCTTCCAGTAAATCTGATACAGTAAAATGCTCTTTTCTTTTTAATGGAAGGCAGTTCAAAGAAATGGTTTAGAAGACAGACAAACCAGCCTGCTTGGGAAAAGGCATTCATCGTCCTTGCTGCAGCAAGAGATCACAGACAAGCAAAACTGCAGTGACTTCCTGCACCCTCTCACTGATCTCTAAAATGCAGTAGAGACCCCGAGACTTAAAAATAAATTCCCCTAGAAAGGGGTTTTGCTCTGTTTTTTCACCTTAGAAGTCACAGCTGAACTAAAGGCTCTGGAATATGTCTTAGTGTGCTAATTGAATTTAAATGTACTCAGAGAAGGGTACAGGATCATGTAGGAATCTTCACTCCTGGGCTTTCATCGGTGGATTTTTTGTTTGTTTGTTTTCCACATTCTTGTATTCATCATGCTGTCAAGTCTTCCTCCCTTTTTATAGGATCTGATGAATACATATTATATATATAATCATATAAATGATCTTATTAAGAAGGTTGTTTGGCCATTCTTTCTTTCTGTATTTAATTCACTCACAAAACGATGGTATGCGGGAAAAAAAACACCACCACCACCAACAAACTCACAACAAAACCCAACCCTCTTGACTCCACTAGAGGCTAGAAGCTAATTTTCTGACATCTTTAATAAATACAGACATTTGGGGCTGGGGAAGAGGGGGGAACTATGGGGAAAAAAAAGAAATATCTTGTACATGGGAGCAGAAGTTACCAAAGCCCAGAACATCTCACTGAAAAATACAATTGTTACAGGGAAAATCTCCTCAGTTCAGGTGGTTTAAATCAAATCAAGATCAAACGGTTTATTGATTTATTAACAGCACATAAATAACTGGCAATCTGTGACCTATATGTTCAGGATCAATACCAGCAACAGAGGAGATTCATCACAACACTAGACACTTGCAAAACGTTAATATGCACTTGCAGATGCCTCACGCCTTCCTGTGCCAACCTGAAGACGCGGCACCTGCGGACACACAGGGTGCTGCACCCCAGCTGCGAGGGCTGCAGGCAGCCCCCTGCCCTCCCCAGACACCCGCTCCCAAACACGTTTCGTATTGCTTTATCACTCCTTTTCAAGCTGGCTCCTCCTTTTTCCAAAGTCTCTTTATAATTCCCAGATACGGTTTAATCCAGCTGATGGTCATCTTCCTCAGTTACTCCACCAGTTTTGGGCAAACACCCTCTCAGGCAGCCTTTGGGTGTTTAAGTGAGTGGGTTTATGCTCGCTTTTCTAGTGCGCTGCTGTTGTTATCCAGGCCATCCAATCAAAAGAAGGTGTAGTGCAGGTCCCTGACATTAATCCCTTGGACCCCTGTCCTTAAGAACTCTCTGTACGATTGAGCATCCTACCAGCTGCTGCTATCCAGGACATCTAACCAAGAGGAGGACCATGTGGGCACCCCTGTGTAAATGGTTTGATATGATAAATGATGATATGATGGGGCTTTGCCTTGAAACAGGTTACATTTTTTGGAAAGCCAACTGCTTTCACGTGAAATGCTTTCAAATTCCCATGAAACTTTAGCACGGTTGAAGAGAAAGAACATTGTGAGGAGGGTAGTTTGTGCATGTGGTTAGGAAAGGCGGAGGCTACGGTGACAACGAGGTGGACTTTAAAAAGAGTTCAATACTAGTCTGACTCGTACACAGAGGTATTCAGCACTCTGACCGTACAAAAGTAAGATCCATAGCATTCATTTACTTGGCGCAGTGTCTGACGTCAGGTTGCTCTTGTAACGCCCGTGGGGACTCCTTGATACTGCTCAGCTGTTTTTAAGGATGCGGTACCTGTATCTGCAAATGGTTTGCACAGAACCCATTGCAAGGATTTGCATGTCAAGGGCCTGTCATGGAGACGCACCATGACAAAGCTTTGAATTAAGCCTAATGAGAATCGCCTCCCCCTTTCCTCAGCCCAGCAGGATGATGGCATCTTTGCATGCTGGGGGCAAGTAATAGCGTCATGTGTAATTAAAGCTAGATGAGCTAGGGAAATAAAAGCAGGGAACCAGACTGCGTGGGGAGGCCACGCTGGACCTGAGGCCCTCCCATGCGGCTGCAGGGTGGGCACTGCAGCTCTCCCCATGCCCGCACCAGATAGGGTGTTTCAGAAAGAGGAAATGACAAATTTTAGGCAGAAGCATGTCACCATTTAGCACCTGGAAGATAGTTTCAACACTACAGTCTATCTTAGCTCAGCAGAAGCACCTCAGCTTTCCATTTGTGCCTACCGAAGGCTCTCTGAAATAGGCAAACCTTTTATAATTAGACTTATGCAACTATCTCAAAAGTCAGAGCCTGCAACTTCATGTAATTTGTTCCAGAATGCATTTTCTGTGCATCAGAATGAGTAGTAATACTGATAGCGACAATTTATGTTTTAAATACATATAACCTGATATAAAGGCAGCTACAAACATGTTTATCATTTACATTGTGGTGGCAAAAATATGAGCTAAATTGGAGCTGTAATAAACATGAATGAGTGCACGACACAAATAATTACTTTTACAATTAGATTTTGAATTTTCTATTATGCACTCTCACTTAAAGATAGTGCATTTTTAAAATTACTTTGGTGGGGAAGGAAATGTATGCAGTTTATTTATTAAAAGCTTTTTAATATTAGTCATCCCTTATTGTCAGAGTCAAAACATCTCATCTTGCTGCATTTCTCCGTAAGTATTGTAGTTTGGTTAAAACATTTGGACTGTGCAGAAATTTATTGTAAAAACCCTCACAATACTAATTGCTTATGTCTCAGAATAACAGTTGTCTTTCTAATGGTTCACAAAGTCAAGTTCATTGAGCCAAGTTGTAAGTTGTTTTTTTAAGATTTAGTTGGTTTTATATTTTTTATACATTTCAGGTTTCATTTTAAGGAAAATGAAGTATTGTACTATAAATGTTAGTGTAACCAAACGGTGGCTCTCATCAAATTCACAGCATATATAGAGATGCTGAGGTTTTTAGCCCTATTTCTCTTAAAGTTGCATGGTCAGTTTCAATCAGACATTCACCATTATTACTGAATAAAGCAGAAAAGCTGAGATTGGGCACGTTTTCCTCACCTCATTTATGACGCACTATCGATCATACAACAAAACCAATGTGGTTGCTTTTCTGCCCACCTGGAAGTTGTTGTAGCATTATGACCTAAATATTTTCAAAAGCTCCAGTAATATCATTTACTGATACTTCATTCTGACTCTTTTCAAGGTGTCATGCACTGATATACTTTTTTTTAAAAAAACCAACAAAATAAAGTATGTGGCAGTAATCCAGACGCATCCCAGTTCAAACATTTGGAAGTCTGTTATGATTAACAGTGGCAATATCTAAAGCAACCTTTGTGAAAATGCATCGTTTCTAAAATATCAAATGTAATAATAGTGCTTCAGCATATGTTGGCATTAAGATGAGTTGAAAAGATAAAACAAAGCTTTCTCAGCAAAAAATTTTATGAGGCCTATAACAGGACCTTCATGACTCGGGCCCTAGACTGCTCACCACTCTTTCTTAGATAGATCACTCTGACTACTGCCATGTGTATCTCTATCTTTACAAAAGTCACTGCGTTAGCGTCAAATCATTCTTGGGCGGGGGTGACTCACGTGACTACATCTCAGCAAGCAAACTCATCCTCATGTCAATTATATTTTTGCTACGCACAAAAGCTATAGAGCTCTATGTATTGTATCTTCCCAGTACAGACGTTTTAACCTAGACGCTGACCAGAGCTTTGCCTCTCCGCGGTCACTGGGAGCACTGTCCTGAGTGGGAATGGCAGGAGCAAACCCGCAGGCTGGGTTAAGTGTTCAACGTTCAGGCATTGCTGTACACCTTAGTCCCCGTGAATGACTGCAAGGTGGAGGATGCTTGCAGCCAACACGCAACAAGGCTGGCATGTGTGTGAGAAAGGGAAAGGGGTTCTGGGTGAAACTGCAACATTTTATTTTAAAATTAATGATTCCTTTCTTTTTGCTCTTTCTTTTGGCAAATTCAATTCAGATAGAAGATACCTGATAGGTAATTATTGAGGAACCAGAGCACTCCTTCACTATATTTATCTTTGCTCTCACTAATCTTTACTTAAAGGATTATTTTTCTCCTATAAAACAGCCAGAGAGTCTGAGTCATCTTTGGAATTTGGACTTGCACCTTTAGTAAAATGAAAAAAGGCTACACGTAGGACCTTGCTTCTCCTCACATTGACATTTATACATGCACTTAATTCTCCTCACCTGAGTGCAATTAAGAACTTGCATACCCGTTTGCAGAACTGGGGCCAAAATAATTATAGTTTACACAAGACTGTGACAGGGAAGTATTTCATTACTGCAATTAATCCTTCAGAGTGTTACGAAATGGCCAATTTCTCAGACTAAAACAGAGTATTTGTTGCTAATCAAAGGTAAAGTTTATGTAATAGGAATAGACGATATTTAATAGCATAGGAATATATTATATTTAACAGCTCCATAATCCATGGTTATTTTTATTTCACTAATGTTTATTGCAAATGGAAGAGAGAGAATGAGAAAGCCTTCCTTTATACTATCAGAGACACTTGAGTTACATTTTTACATTAGGTGGCACTAATTCCCTATTAACTGGTATTAATGTAATATGCAAGAACACTTCAATTTCATAGAGCTAATGTATAACTTCAGTGCTGTTACACTTCACAAAGCACATAGTACAGTACTAAATGCAGGCTTGTCTGCACCTTATACAAGTTATAATAACCTTCAGATGTTCTTTAGCACCTACCAAGTCAGATCACATTTTGAGATGATGGACAATTTCAGAATCCTGGACCAGTCTCGGATATCCAGTACATGTCCCTGCCAACTGTCATCATCAGGAACTGGTGTTAAATCAGATAATTAACCATAAGTAGAAAACAATTGCTAAGGGTACCGAGTATTTGCTTTCAATTACAAAGTAACTTTTTATTACACACCAGAAAAGTTTCCTATCAATTAAGAGACACAAAACAATGTGATCTACTGTAGAGAGCGATGTGGCACATGCACAGAGCAGTTCCGATGTAAATTCTCTGTAGGTTTTATTACCACGTTCACTGGCTTAGGGTCTGGTTCCCTTCTTCAGAGCAGCAGATACCCTGCCAAGCCCAGGCACGCAGCTTGGTGACCCACAGCAAACCCCCTGACTTCAGAGAAGTCACCCTGGGCTGTGAGGAAGAGGGAAGCAAGAGACAATTGATTCAAAAAATGCAATAAGAGATGGCTGTACATGCACACTAGTACAGCACAGGCGGATGCTGCATTGTGGCATTGAACCCTCGTAGGACCAGCTCCTGCGTGGTGAGCACATAAAGCGGGATGTTAGCGTTGCCTGCCCTGCGTCTGGAGCAGCTGAGGCACATCATGCTACGGGCAAGCTCGTAGCTACGGCTGGGCACAGTGGCGAGGATTCTATAAAACCAGCGAGCCTGCTTATGTGAAATGGAGCATGGGGCTCCAAGCGGGGTGGGTTTGAGCTCAATCATTCTATCTATCATCGGGGGTTTACCCCAGCCGGCAGCTCAGCACCACGCAGCCGCTCGCTCACTCCCCTCCATCAGGATGGGGGAGAGAATTGGAAAAGTTAAAGTGAGAAAACCCATGGGTTGAGATAAAGGCAGTTTAATAGGTGAAGCAAAAGCCACGCACACAAGCAAAGCAAACCAAGGAATTCATTCACCACTTCCCATGGGCAGGCAGGTGCTCAGCCATCTCCAGGAAAGCAGGGCTCCGTCATGTCTAATGGTGACTTGGGGAGACAAACACCATCACTCCAAACTCTGCGGCCCCCCCAGTCCCTCCTCTTCCCCAAGCCTCTTATAAACTGAGCATGATGTGAAATGGTATGGAATATCTCTTTGGGTCACCTGTCCTGTCTGTGCCTCCTCCCAACATCTTGTGCACTCCCAGCCATCCCCCTGGCAGGGCAGTGCGAGAAGCACAAAAGGCCTTGGCTCTGCGTAAGCGCTGCTCAACAAGAGGTCCATAGAACAAAAACATCTCCATATTATCAACACTGCTTGCAGCACAAATCCAAAACATAGCCCCATGCTAGCTACTATGAAGAAAACTAACCCTCTCAGCTAAAACCAGGACACTATGTAAGGATTTCTGTAAAATAACTGTGATTTATTGTCTGAGCTTGATTTTGATTTAAAAGACCCCTATTTGCATCCACTGATCCACACAATTTAAAGAAACTCAGTCATACAGAATGGTGGTAGAGCGTGCTTGCCATTCCCTGTTTAAATATACATGCACACCTATACATCTATAGACATTACTGCTTTTCCACAGTGCCCAGAACACAGGAGGGAGGGAGATCGAGCTTTCTAAACCAATTACTTACGCATGTTGTCTGCCAGGGGTTCAAAGAAGTTAGATGGGCTAACTATTTTACAATTGCATTTTCTATTAGCTGTATTGTACAATCCATCGCCTTACGGCTCCCAACTCAGTGGCGTTTTGTTGCAGTGCTTGGTGTTTGCTATTGATAACTGCCAGGTTAATTGCTCAGGAGAGTTACAAGTTCCTCTTGCCAGCACCAGCACTGGAAAATAGTTGACACAGCAGTGGGGGCAACTTTTTCAAAGGAAAGCCTTTTAATGGATTCATGAATCAGGAGTGAGAAATATCAAGGAGCAGCAAATGAACAATTGATACAAATCAGAGGAAATGGCTTTTCTGGAAGGTGAAAGTACATCTCAGAGAATGTGCAAAATTAATTAGAAGTTAGAAGGAGAATTATAAAGGAAAGAATATGTGGAATTTTCTATTTAGCAGAGTTCATGCCAACATAGTCCTAAAGAAAAATACCCCAAAAATCAGGATAATTTTCTTTATTTCACTTCAACTTTTTAAAAATATTTAGGTTTAATTTACTGTCAGACTAACTAGAAGAGAATTTGTTTGCTCATTTTTACAGAGCGGAGAGCGTTCCCTAGCCAAGCCTATCTCCCTGCTGAGGTGTTATTTCCAGAGGAATGGGGCAGTTGCCACATTGCATCCTCCCCATGTTACATCTACTGCAGTGTTTGGATCTTCAGGTAACTTCAAAAAACCAAATATGTTAGATTGTTTTCCAAGAATTGTCTAGGTGTTCTGCCACAGTTTTCCGGGACTTGATGTAAAGTTAGTTGTAATAAACTGTGTAACTGCAATAGTATTAGGAGGGTCTCCTCCCAAAGTTAAATTGATACAGGTTTAAACACAGTTAACCTAAAAAATTAAGTGTGCAATGCAGAGTGAGGGATAAAACCTTACATTATTTAGGAAATTCACGGAAACTGAAAATATGTAAGATAAGGTAAACAAAATATGGTATAAATAGGTCTACCTGAGGATTTTTTGGTATTGATTTCTGCCTTTAATAGATTTGGTTAACCTAACAGCGTGGTCTTCATGTGAAACTGACTCGTGTTTGGGTTTACTGTCTGCAAGACCCAAAATCAAAGGCTTTTCTTTCTTGTTTTGTGCTTTAATCTCATTAACACAGTTAATTGCGTATCTATACTGGAATGTCATATTAGAGCAATAAAAAGGTGTTCTCTTTCCGCAATTGATATTTTTTAGTGAACTGTTTATTTTCATGGAAGCAATTTAGTGTGGCTGGTCTAAGGAAAGGAAAATGTGGAGAAGGTTGGGAGAAAGCTGGGACAAGACATTATATTCACAGCTCTGTGCAAATTAGAGTTAAACCCAAGTGAAAATCCTAGATCTGAATTTTAGGATCTTTATAAATTCCAGAGCTTTGAAGAACAGCTACAGATTCCTAATAAACCATCCTAAAATCTCCTCAGGGACTTCCAGAATTTGATTTGAATTTTTGCAGCTTAAGATGAACCTTTGCTATGAACGCTTTGAGAACTGACTTTGGCCCTGAAGTGTTTTCCTCCAAACTGTGTCAGGCCTATATGCATACACATCTTACCCTTCACCCTACTGGAGTTCAAGGAACATCCTGCATTTTTTAAATCAGGTTTCCCACTGCTCAGTATCCAGTAAGAACGGTATGTGAATTTTGCAACCTGCTACAAAATCAAGGAGATGAGTTTCTGTCCTTATTTTAAATGGGTGCAAGTGGCTTTTGAAAGCCATGTCGGCTTTGTGCAATGCCTTCGACAAAACAAAGTGGGAGTGCAGCTCTGGCTCTGCTGTTGGTGTTCATAGAATGATACGTGGGAGGAAAGCAGCGAAGGCTGAATGAGGAGCATTGCGGCGGGTGTGATTTGTAGTTTTGGAAAATTCCATACTGAAGAAAAAGAAGAATTGAAAGAGTTCGGCCAATTCAGCTTAGCAAAAAAATCTAGGTTGGTTTGGGTTTTTTTTCTTTTTTTGGGGGGAGGAGAGGTTGTTCTTGAGAAGTAGTTTCACTGATGTATGTATGAAATATAAAATACTGATTATTAGGAGCTCTGTAACCGAGAATTGTCAAAAAATAACCAGTGGTTTGAAGCGAAGACAGACAGATTGTACATTAATAATAATACGCACATGGTGACACTGATGGGACAGTCTACCAAAAGTCTAGTTTTATTTCATCATGTCAAGACTGGAAACTTCTCTAGAATATATGGTGGACATCAAAGAAGTTTCCATCAACCCAAGTATTTTTGCCCTATAGGAGGCTAAAATGTTACAGCTCATGATAGACGAGGATTAAGACAAATGTTTTAATGCTTTCTTCTGTATTAAAAAATTGTCATTTGTGAGTAAATATCTGAAGATCCAAAGCCACATTATTATTATTATTAATTATTATTATTATTATTAATCTTTATTGCTGATGGCATAGGATGATCAGGTAACATACATGGGGAACTGTACTGCAGCCAATGAAAATATCCAGAATAACCTTAAATCATAGTCAGGAATTAGTGTATGCTGCATTTCAATACAGTGACATGAGCTGAAAGGAAAAGCCATAGGAAGCAGAATATCAACAAATGTTTTTTTCTCTCCCATGCCATACCTCCCTTAATATTCATCTCCAGCAAGAAATATCTTTTGCCGCATTAGCTCTGTTTTGAGTTTTGCATAAAATCTGTTCTGAAGTCTGTGAGGTCCCTTACAAGGAAAAAAAAAGTAAATGCTCGTGTATATAGTAGTAGGAATGTTACTTACAAGTTCAGTCCTTTTAAATGTTTTTAAAAACTTGCAAGATGCTACAGGCACCTAAACGTTAAAGTGCAGTTATTGTGGCAGTACCAGAGCACTGAGGCATGAAATGCTAGGGGATGCTGTGTACGCTGGAAAGGGATGACAAGATTTGTGCTGCCCCAGGGATATGGACCCTCAGGTGCTCTGCTGATCCATACGGGTGAGACCATGCTAAAAGTGTGAGAAATGCAGCTAAACTATGAGATGCCTAGGGCTGCTGAGCCAAACAAATATTTCAGAGGGCACACCACTTTGAAAAGTGCTGGGTGCAGTTTCTGTAGCATTCTGTAGCATTTAATCAGCAATAAAAAGAAAGAGGAACCAGGACTCAGTGGAGCCTCTCTGTTGCAGTGACGTTAATAAATGTTTAGAATAAAGCCTATGGTGTTAAAAAAATAGAAAATGTTCCAGACTCAAGGTAAAAGCAACAACGTCCCTTTCTGTTTACTTAGTCTTAATTTTTGCTGGAAGGCAGAAAAGTAGACTATTGTAATGATTAAGACACTAGCCCTCAACTCACAAAACACTGAGATACTTAATTCCCTGCTCCTGTATGTTTTTCTCACCACTTCAGCAGCACAAAAGGGCATAGAAGTGGATGATAATGTACTAGCAGAATGACACTAAGGAAAATTAGGTTTTGTATAGTGGGAAAAGCAAGTATGAAACGTGGCTACAGGAGCAGGAGCAGTTGCAGTGACCAGCCATTTTGCACTCATGGCTGGGGTGATATCTGCAATACATTCTTTCAGAGTCAAGCAAAACCCCAGGCATAGAAACATCCAGCATTTCTGTGTCCACACTTCATTACTAGCATCCACATGAATGAGGGTCATGGGATGACTTGTACACTATGCATTTGTGCTCTAAACCAGAAATCCTGAGGTTGCCATGTACTAACACTTGCACTGCCAAGCTTTTAGAGTGCTTGGAAGAGCTGTGGATATTGGCTATGACAAAATGACACTGAGAAATGTGAGAGGTAGCAGGGGAGTATGGCTGCAGTCCCACAGTCGGTCACTGACAGCCCTCGCTAACAGCACCACCACGGATATAAAGCGCATTGAGAAAATTAATTCTTCACATACAACTTCCTCAAGAGTAAGTGACCACTAACGGTGCAAGGCAGCAGGAAGGTCAGACTCACTTCTATTTCTGAATGGTTCCCCCACTCAGGGATAGAGCTTTATTTGACTCCAAACAGCAGCAAGGCCAAAGGCATTGTCTTGCTTTCTAGCCCATCTCACCGTGTCTATAAGCATTATGCCCACAGCCAGCTACTGTCACAAGCAGGGCTAGATAAATGGTGATGTTAAGAGGATATTGACACTCCTACCCAAAGTCTACCACAAAGTCTTTTCCTACTGAAGTCCGCCAGGAGAGGGGAGGATGGGGCAGAGAAAGAAGCCAGCATTACATACACCAAACACAACATTACACTTGAATCAGTTCATCTGACCTAAATACACAGATACACAAGGACTCACATTGGACCCAAACTTTGTGTTGCATCTCTATTGAAAACAAGTTTGGATTTGAATGCTATTTCAGATATGAAAATGTATTTTATTGGACAAGCTCTAATGTCTTAATATTTTTAATTATGAAAATGGTTAATTTTATATATTAGTCTACAAGGCAGAAAAGCTGTGTAAGGTTCCAAGACGAACACACTCTTTGCTCCTATTCCGATGTCCGTTCTCTTCCCCTCCCCTTCCATAGGCCATCTCTCCCTTTTCCATTCTCTGGCCTCTCTCCTCCTTACGCTCACCGAGTGATGGAAGTTAACGAGATAAGGGAAGGTCTCCAGCCCCCCTTACTGTTGTCAAGCTGCTGCAGAGCTGCCCCAGCTGCCCTCCTGTGCTGGCAGCTCTGCTGCTTTGTGAGGGCAGGTGGTGCACTTTAAAGGTCTCGCTGTACTGCTACATTAAAATTCAACATCCAGATTCCCTTTAGATTCCCAGCGGTGGTAATCTCACAGCAGCGTCTGAACTATCCTTACAAGCAAAACCTGAACGCATCAAAGTCCAAGAGCCCTCGCAACGCCTGGGTGAAAAGCACAGAAGTAACGTATTCCCATAGCGTATGTGTTAAAATCTGCGTGGGCAGAGCAATTCATTCCTCAACTTCTCCTGCTGTGGACTTTTCCAATAGGAAACAGCAGAGGAAACAGCAGCCTTGAATATTGATTCAGTGTTTGCATTTGGAGTGGAACATCATTGAGAAGTACAACTTCACCTTATTACTGCTGCAGTAAATGCAAGAACTCCTGCCTTTCCTCTGGGTTAGCAGCGCCAAATCAATACTCCCGAGGTACAGATCTCAGCGATAGGCTTAGTTACAACAGGTTTTTTATCATTTCTTCCTTTTAACCTTTCTGAAGGATGGAAATTACATCAGTGAAACAACCCGTATCAGTATGCTTTGAATCAAATTCTTCTGCTCTGTATTCTCACTTGATGTTCAAAGTTTTATTTGAGTGTTTGGAAGTTACGTCCATGTTTCTGGATAGTTCTGGTGACCTAAGCTACAGGTTCAACTCATTTTTGGAGTAATAGCAAAGAACCAGCAAAGAGCTGTGATGGCTAAAAGATGCGTTGTGTCCCAGAACAAGCAAAATATTCAGGGCCTGCACCCTCTCTTATCAGAGAGGCAGTTTCCCACCCTCCATATGCTGATTTAGATGGTGACACGGAAAAGCTCTGAACTGAAGGATGCTGTCCAGGTCTCTGGGTCTTCTATGCTGAGGGCAATGCCCCCACAAATGATGCGGCTCTTGTGCATTTCAAAGTGCATAAAAAATGCAGGCATATTTATTTTAAAGTATGGGGAAGGATGACATATCATGAATTGCTGTTATATCACCAAGGAAACGGATACATTAATTTGTTTCTAGACTGTCTGCAAGGGCTGTACAAATGTCATGCGGGGCAGAATTGCCACGGTTCAAATACAGACATATCTGGAGTGGACACATGTATGAGAGCAAAGAAATACTGCACACCATTTCAGAAAATCACGTGTATTAACAGAAAAAGAAGGGGGTGGGGGGGGAAGCAGCAAAGTAATTGAAACTACAAAGGTAATGTAGGCAGGGAAAATTTAATTACCCAGTTTAGAACGTGAGCAGGGCACCTCTGATTAATAGGCCTCTCTGGTGAAACCTGCTGTGGGAAAGTTAATCAGTGTTAGGGGCCAGGATCTCGTTGCTGTGTCACCCTCTGGCAGCCCAAAGCATTCAAGCCAAATAGTGGGGGTAGGGTGCAGCACTGAGTTGGGCTGTGGAGGGGGAGGGAATGGCAGCACTGATTACTTATTCATAAATACCACTTCCTACAAATGTGATGGGTTTCCCTTATCAGTTCTCCTATCAAGCTTCTACCAAGGTAAAGGCTGACTTAGCTTAGAAATCATGATGAAATCGTAACTCAAGGACGTGTAACAGCAGGTACAATTTTATGTTATTTTCATATGGTTTTGGCTTCTTATTTAATTTGTGTCCATCATTGTCAACACAACTGCATTCGTTGTTGAAAGAATGAAACAATATCTCTTTATGAGGTTGGCTATATTTTCATTATACTGTTGTGCCAGCTCCTGAGCTTTGGATATTTGTTGCTTCTTAGTTACAAACATAAAAAAAATCTTTAAACTACACCTTGGACAAACAATCTTGAAATACTTCCCCAAAATGCAACTTTCCCTAATGAAACTGATGAGTGTTCCCCACCTTCCTCTTTTCTGCTCTCTGCTGAGAAAGTAGAAACTTACTTCCCATCCTAGCAATAACACCATGCGGTGATTTTTCTCAGTTTTGAAGGAAGGGGGAACAGCTGGATTTGTGCCCTCCCAATAAGCAGGTGAAGTGGAAAGCGGTCGGCTCTTTCTAGTTAGGATGGCTCTGCTGAGATGCTGTGCTCTCTTCCAAGGCTCCGGGTACCCCCTTGCAGGAAGAGCAGGGGTAAAGCCTGCTTTCCCTTCAGGGCATGAGCATCAGGGTCAGGGCTGGTAATTGCTGCTACAATTCCCATAGCTGAGGATCTTGAAAAGGGGATGCTTTGAAACAGAAAGGAATCTCTCCATGGCTGGACCTGAACTAGTTGCACTATATCCTTCTGGTCAGTAGCACAAAATTGTGCATCAAGAGCACCTAAAAAAAAAGCCATAAAGCCCGAAACACTCACAAAACCTCAGTTCATTTTCCGTGGAGAACATGGGAATATTCCTATTGATATCATGACAGCAAAGTGCTAAAAAATGGGGATAAATTGAGACACTGGTAGGGAGGGCTAGGGCAGGAAGAAAGACAAGGGATGCAGCAGAACGAAGGGGATGCTATGGGGTGCCAAGCTATAGACAGTGTTTGCTTTCAGATAGTACCTATCCTGCAGAAAATACAGTAATACGGTAGCCACAAGCACCTTTCAGTGGAAGCCGTTGCCTAGAGCTTTAATTTTTACTTTTGTCTGTCTGAATTTCATCTCAGAGAAAGTACAGGTAGACTTTCCTGGGAAAGGACACCAGCTGTCTGGCTCAGACATTTGCAGAAAAACATACCAAAGCAGAGGGAGGCAGCTGTGTGGGCTGGTCAGTGGAAGAAAAAAATGGAATAAAAAAGGCATCGTGATCATGGAGCTGAATATCTCCAGCGAGGGCTCATCCCCCCATCCATCAGTGAGGGGCAGCAGCTTCGGGGCCGCCTGTGGGAACCGGGGAGGCCAGGGGAACCCTCAGTCTCCGAGGACAACCTGCCTTCCCAAAGAGAGGTGTTCTCCTGGGTGCTGCCAGGGAGATGTCACCTCTCTGACATGTGCACGCAGGGCTGTTCTGTGTGGTAAGCACAAACTTTTCCAATTTTTTTCCCCAGATTAAGCTGAATGTATGTTTTACATGCAGATTTTCTGTCAGCCCGTGAGGTCAGCACGCCAGCCGCCAGCATAAAATTATCACTGTAACTGGACTGCTGACTTTGCAAATGTATATTGTACACAGACCAGTTTTTTCACTTCCATACAAGACAGTTTATCTTATTTGTCCTGTACAATTAATACTTATGAATAAAAAAATTATTGAAGAAATAAACTCAGACGTATAGCCCTTTCAAATTCTTTAATTAAAACATAGATGACATGTTCCAGCAGGCTTGGAGTTTAAGTTAGTAGTCTTTTATTCTGTGTACCCAGTACTATCAATATCATGATAAATACCTTCCCCACACCCCCCACACCCCATGTTATAGCTCACATACATCTACAATCCAGCGGTAAATTATAGCCAGAGGAAATGGAGTGAGAAATGCCTTCTCAGTCTCTTTGACATTATAAAGCACATTCAGAGGGACACATCAAAACCACACACACGCATACACATACACAAAATCCTAACCAAAACCCACCCACATCATATTTTTAAAAAATAATTGTTAGTTAATTGCTTATTCTGGTATGAAGGCTTGGTATACAAAAAAAAATGCTAATCTGACATTTGTTATATGAGCATTTCACAAACTTAGGCAAATTATTTGTCGCATTCGTTCGTGAACATATTCTAATAAACTAGCAATATATTAGAAAAAGAAAAATGCAAACATTCTTTAATGTTCTCTTCTTGTCACTTTAAGCTACCTATACTTTTCCATAAAATATATTAAAAATATATTAAAAAACAAAATCACAGGTTGGACTGCCTTAGGGAATGGGTTGTGAAAATAGATTGCAAAAACTTGGGTAGGTTATAACTTTTTGCATATATGCCCAACATATGCTGGTATTAAAAATTAGAGCATACTGATAACTGAAAAGAATTAAATCTGATTGTTTTAAAAAAAATCTACATTTGCTACTCTTGGGAGTGTACCATTTGGTCATCCAACTCCACTCCTTTTATCTTTAATGCTTTAATTAATGTGTAGCAGTGTTTGCTGGTTTAGATCAAGAGATTTTAGTGAACTTTTAGGCAACCTTTATTTCATCTTCCTCCCCAGCCCCGTGATATTGTTATTTGTCTGCATTGCGGCATTACTTAAACCCCAGCTCTTGCACGAATGGCATTCTTTTTGGGTGAAAGTAACACAAAAGATGTACGCCAGCAGCACGTGTAGTGCACCCCAATCAAAAATGGTGTTCAGCACATGCAAGGCAGTCTGAATTACTAAAAACAGAAAAAGCCATCCAGAAAAGTGGCATCCTCAGTACCATTTCAATCTACAAGTGCGTTCCTCTCAGTCCTTGCTGCTAGCTAGCTTAGCCATTGTATCCATTTCGGAAATATTCATCACACGCTGTGAGACTCAGTAACCGTGGGAAGCAAAATTCCTGTCAAATTATTACTGCAAAAATCTTCAAACGTGCATGTTTGCCAGCTAACCAACGCCAACGCCACGACTGCTTCCAGGCCACGGGACAAAAGCTATTGCTGCAGGACAGAAGCAAGTACAATAGTCAGGGCTGTGTTAAGTTCTATCTACATGTATTTGGAGGACTCCAGAGCAGGGTGTCACTATCAGTGTCACTTTTAAAATGGTTAACTTCGATGGCCATGCCAGCGTGGATGAACCATCATGAATTTCAACGCAAGCTGTCTCCATCTGCCAGAGCTCTCGGGTATGCAGTCTGGCAAGACTGACGCCTATCTCACTGCCGCTTCACTTTCTACGGTTTTCAAGTTAGTTAGCAACAGCTAACGCCTTGCAATCTTACCTTTGAAACGCTATGTTGGTACCCCAGATGTGAGAGGAAAGCAGAGACTTTTTTTTTTTTTTTTTTTTAAAAAAGGCACGAGGACAGGAATGCCAGTCAAGAGAGGGATAAGGGGAATGATACGGAGGTAGCTTTTTCGTGTTTTAATCCTCGTAATAAGCATGTGTCAGTTAGGCAAATTAGCATACAAAGAACGCAAATTCAGTTTAACTTGCAAAATCACCTTAATTTTATCTTTTAATTGACAGCCTGTGGAACAGCCTTGGGACCAATACTAACCTTGCCTGCCAATGATCTTTTATACTTACAAAGAGTGGAAAGGACTGCTTAAACCAGCAGCTGTTGCGATGCAGCTTCACTAAATGCACGTGAACATTTGCTGTGCCCAGTGTATCTGCAACTGTGAAAGAAATCCCTGCATCGTATACTCTAATAAGGAAATGTTGGGTTTTACATCAGTGGGCTGGAAAATATTTCCTGTGAAAACAGTGTCCCCTTTTTCCCTTGCCTTGCAATCGAAGCGTTACCTCTTCACACATCCACTCAGGACACAGCTGCGAGGAACATTTTCCTAGTGCAGCTCACTCTCTTTGGCACAGATTTCCTCTTTGCCTTGAATGAAAGTTTAGGAGTGGGTAGGATATATTGCCTTTCCACTCAGGGGTGTAACCCAAGGGTACGGTCCAAAAAAAGTTCTCATATAAAAGTCAGCTGCTGTTTGTTTGAAAAACAAAGCAAAATTAAATGTTGAAGACTAAACTGAGAGGAAAGTATTTAACTGCATTATACGTTCTCAGGAGCAGACATGCCACCTGCCCCACCTCTCCTGCTCTGTGGGTCTCCTCCTGGCGGCCCTCTGAACTGAGGACAACAGGAATTAAAGCTCCAGTCCTAGGAATTACCCCTTTGGGAGATGACTAAAAAATCCCTCCTAGCAATAATACGCAGTTTTGCACATTTTAAAAAGTTTCCCTTCGCTACAGCACTTAGGCTCCATCACTGAGGCCCAAAGTCACCTCCCTTTGCACAGCCCTGCTACCACAGCCAGCCCCAGAGCCTGAGGAAAAAAGTGTTTGGAAAGATCATTGCAGGGAAGCTAACTAAACTGCAGCTGAACTTGCAGCTGCAATGACAGCAGTGGACGTTCATGTTTCAACCGGCAAGAAATTCCCGTTGGAGTTTTAATATAGTTTCTTTGACAGCAGAAAAAGACGTCATGCCAAGCCACTTCCATAGGATGAGATCTCTTACATAATTAGAGCTGATACCATTGTGATTTTTAAAAACAAATATAAATATAACAATCACAGAGGGATCTGAATTTTTAATGGGCATTAAAAGTAGTAAAAATAGTAGTGGCAGACTAGGTAAATTCCATGTTAATCAGTGGGCAGACACTGGTACCCTTTGAAGTCAGTGGGAGTTTGCCACACCTTAACTTCTCCCTCAGAGGTTATGATTTCGTTACCTCTAAAAAACCAAAACTCTTATTCATATCATTTAATAAAAATGTTTCATTCCAAAAGCAATTTTAGTTGGTACCATATTGAACTGTAATTAAAGATTTATGATCCTATTAAAAGGTAATGTTATAGTTAATCCTTAATAATAACACACTTCATAGAAGTTCAGTGTTACACACAAAGCTGACAGCAGTTGATGCATTCTGCAAAATATTTATTGTATTTTCTGAGTGTCAGCAAAGAGTGCACTGCTACAACTCTCCTTCAACTAATAATCTATACAACTGTGGAAGTAATCTACTAAACTCTAGAGATTGCTTATCTTTTATGACCCATACATCTATACTGATGTCTAAGGGACACATTTTTTCCATCTTGATTTTATTGGATTAGCAAACAGATAATCCCACTTCATTTCATACAGCTCCATTTGGATGATAGCGGGCCGGATTCAGTTTGGAGAATGGTATCAGTATTACCTCTGTAGATTACCCCATGGTGAATTGTTTATTTGTGGAATGAGTTATTATTCAAAATAAACATGAGAAAAATCTCAATTTTAATATGATATATAAACTAGGAAAAAAGTATTAAACTGCAGAAATAATATGGTGTAACTAAGATAAGTTTAAATGAGAGAATTAAATCTATCAAAGACCTTAACACTGAACAATAATATAGGCTTTGTTGCTTTTCTGCTATCATATTTCACACAGAGTTGAAATTGTGAGAAATTCTCTGATTCAAGACAAATTATATATGTGATTGAAATTTTTTTAGTTATCTTTTCACACAAATTTTTAAGGAAAAAGCAAAATAGCTATGTGCATCATATAAGAATCCACGGTACCTTTGTTTCTCGTTCATGCAAAGCTTTTCCTTAGCTTCAGTTCATGTAATGTTCATTCAAATCAGCTTTAAAAGCTTGTCTTGAAATTCAGCCAAAATTCCTGCAAACCAGGTAGGAGCCAAAAATGTTCCACATATGTCATTGATACAACCATCAACAAGAAAGGCCGGAAGGAGGATCTGGGGAACTACACGCCTGTCACTCTGACCTCAGTGCCAGGGAAGGTTATGGAGCAGATCATCTTCAGTGCCATCACATAGAACATACAGGACAACCAGGTGATCAGGCCCAGACAGCATGGGTTTATGAAAGGCAGGTCCAGCTTGACTAACCTGATCTCCTTCTATGAGAAGGTGACCTGCTTAGTGGATGAGGCAAAGGCTGTGGATGTTGTCTTCCTGGACTTCAGTAAAGCCTTTGACATTGTTTCCCACAGCATTCTCCTGGAGAAACTGGCTGCTCATGGCTTGGACAGGCATACGCTTTGCTGGGTAAAAAAACTGGCTGGATGGCCAGCCCCAAAGAGTTGTGGTGAATGGAGAGTTAAACCCAGTTGGTGGCCAGTCACAAGTGGTGTTCCCCAGGGCTCAGCACTGGTACCAATTCTCTTTAATATCTTTATCAATGCTCTGGAAGAGGGGATCAAGTGCACCCTCAGTAAGTTTGCAGATGACACCAAGTTGTGGGGGAGTGTTGATGGGCTTGAGGGTAGGAAGGCTGTAGAGAGGGGTCTGGACAGGCTGGCTCCATGGGCCGGGACCAAGTGCTTGAGGTTCAGCAAGGCCAAGTGCCGGGTCCTGCGCTTGGGTCACCACAACTCTGTGCAAGGCTCCGGGCTCGTGGAAGAGTGGCTGGAAAGCTGCCCGGCGGAAAACAACATCCGGGGCTGTTGGTCGCCGGCTGGCTGGCCGTGAGCTGGCAGCGTGCCCAGGTGGCCAAGAGCGCCTGGCTTGTATCAGAAGTAGCGTGGCCAGCAGGACCGGGGAAGGGATGGTCCCGCTGTGCTGGGCGCCGCGGTGGGAGGCCGCACGTGAAGCGCTGTGTTGGGTTTTGTGGCCCTCGCGACAGGAAAGCCATGGAGGCGCTGGAGCGCGCCCGAATTGCGGCAGCGAAGCTGGCGACGGGTCTGGAGCACACGAGTCTTAGGAGGAGCGGCTGAGGGAACCGGGGGGGTTTAGCGCCCGGAGGAAGGAGGCTGAGGGGAGACCTGGTGGCTGTCTAGAACTCCCTGAAAGGAGGTTGCAGCCAGGAGGCTGTTGGTCTCTTTTCCCAAGTGACAAGCGATGGGACGAGAGGCGATGGCCTCCAGTTGTGCCAGGGCAGGTTTAGATTGGATATTAGGAAGAACTTCTTCACTGAAAGGGTTGTCAAGCCCTCGACGTGGTTGCCCAGGGACGTGGTTGAGTCACCAGCCCTGGAAGCATTTAAAAGATCTGTAGAAGTGGCACTTCGGGACCTGGTGCAGTGGTGGACTTGGCAGTGTTAGGTTAATGGTTGGACTCAATGATTTTAAAGGTCTTCTCCCACCTAAATGTTTCTCTGATTCTATGATACAAATATTGCAAATGATTTTTAACCATAACTGGTTATGCAAAGCTATTCTGACCACTATTCTACAAACAACAAGCACTGCCCTGTTATGCCCTTAGGATACACAGAGGGAAGTAGTTGTTGCATTTTGTTCAACTCCAGAAAAAGTGGTAACAAAAAACAATGCTAAATTGTCATAGAGTTACTGGCAGCAAAATTGTTGAGCTTACTGATATGTAACATCTTCATTAAACTTCTAATGCGTTTTAAGACACCTCATACACGTCAAACAATTCATAAACCACTTCTCTCCCTTGGAATTTTTGCTGTAAAAGCAGTGTTCATTGTGGCTTTTCTGTCTGTGCTATGTCCCATTGCTGGTTTTAGTGAGTTGGGGAGGGTTTCTGCTGTGTCACCGACTGTAGCCAAAGCAGCCATACAAGCGTCATGAGCCTTCGTGCTGTTTTTCTGCCTGCTCCTTGCAGAGCTGAAAAGCCAAAGCCACTCCCTGCATCCCTTCCTTGAGGACGTTCTGCTCCCCGTTTTAGGATGAGCTAATGGAAGAAGTGCTGCTGCAGTCACTCCACCATCGGCACTTCCCTGCACTGGAAGTGATGCCAGAAGGGACAGGAGAAAACTTTTCCGGGAATACTCACAGGGGAAGTGGATCGTGCCCTCAGTTTCCATTGTATCTTATCCATACATGCACAGACAGAGCTAAATGTGCTGCTTGGTTCATTTCCACCCCCCTCCCCGAGACTCAGTCTGCAGCAACATCAGCCGTTTTGCCCTAAGGTAAGAGAGAGGAGCGATTATTCCCTTGCTGTGTTTCATCTCGCGCAGCAGGACATGGGGTCCGAGTGTCACTTAAAAACAAATGGGCGCTGCTGCTGGCCGGCTGTGAGTGCAATACAAATAAGGTGTCTGCCTAGGAATTCAAATGGGTTTTTTCCAACTTATACTCATTATTTGCTATCCCTTCAGAATGAATGCGAAGCTAAAATGGTATCTTAACAGCTATTCAAAGGAAGCCACTTGAGCAGTGAGGAACGTTGCTGACAATCTCAGCGTGATATTTCCTTTACCCTATGGAATACGATTTCAAAAGAGATGAAATAATGCTTTGAAGCAAGAAGAGCTGCAGCAAGTTGCTGTTTGTGTGAGGGGCACTCTGCTCTGCTATCTGCTGTAGCCGACCGAGGCGTTCCTGTCGCAACGGAGCTCCCCCCGTTGCCCTCTGAAGGCAAGCAGAGACTCATGAAATGGATGGCACCTGCTGTAAAAGTAGGCTTTGCGCAGATGAGTCATTTAATGCAGTATCGCAACGAGTACATGTTATAAGGAAGAATTTGCAAATATTTTTGTCTCTCCGGTTTTCTCAGCAGCTGGATTTGTTTCCTTATCTGCAGTAATCTTTCAGCCATTTTAGGTTTTCTTCCTCCTTAGCTGTGGAAAGCAGTATGTGTCTTCAGAGTTGTTCAAGCACTTCTTTGATGATACTCCCAAGCACAATTTGGGTAGGCAAACCAGTCCTAGTTAGCATTTTAACTTAAGATAATTGTTTCAGACCAAAGGCCTGGCATGATATTTGTCTTCCCAAAGCTTCTTAAAAATCGCCCTCTCCCAAAATAATTGATTTACCAATTAGGTCAAAATTGTCTCAGAATTCAGATGCATACTTGAATGGATGAAACAGAATCTAAAATATGACATCTTCTCACTTATGACACTGTACATAAGATTGGTATTTATACCTTAATCCCCAGTGAATAAGGACCTCTTCATAAAGCTATGTAAGAACTGACGTGGTGATTGACTCAATCTAGAACCACGTCTTAAACGATGACCTGGAATATGTCTTCAAGGGGAGATACAAGAAACACTATTTCAAATATTTTTTTTCCATCTTGGGAAATTCTTCTGTCCTCATTCCCACAGTGCAAAAATGCCTACCTGATTCACTGTGAAGTGTTGAACAACTTAATCCACAGAGGCTGGTTTATGCTCTCAACTTTAGTCCTAATTTCTGAAAAAGATTTTTACAAGCTAATTGTATGTTATGTAAAAGAATAATTCCTTTTGCCACAGTTAAATTAATTGCTTTCAATGTAATTATATATGCTTATTTAGTATTATTATAAAACAGAAGTAAAATGGTATTTACTGTCAGTAATACCTTTGCTTTTTTCATTTAGTTAGTTAGTTAGTTGGGGGGGGGTATTTTTATTGGTGGCTTGGTCATATGTCTTTTTATTGTTTTAAATGGAAAATAAATAACATTTTGTATAGAAGTCTAATTGTTCCTGTAATCTAAAATTTATCATATCCATTCTAAAGGGACATGACCAGGACTGCACTCTGTATCACAAGATCTACCATACTATTAGAATATTACGCACGCGCGCGCGCACACACACTATATTGGATATTATATTATACTATACAACCACCTGGTTTTTGGGGAGTTTTTGGAAATCCTACTCAGTCTTCCCTTTTGTGTGATTTTCAAATGTTGCCAACCCAATATTTTCCCTATTTTCCACATCTCATAAATTTTATGACTTTGGTTGTCACTTTCAAATCAGAAAATATTTGCAATGATGAAATGTTGATGATTCCTGTTTAGATAATGTCTAACACCAATTTTTGGTGTTAAAATCTCTTTAAGCTTGAGATGAAAAGAATGTCTCAAAATCAGACTTCTAAAAAGCATGCCTCTGCAATGAAGAAACTCATCAGGCCATTGCTTTGCTACTAAAAAGCAAAGTATTGTCTATACATACATCTGGTTTATCTGTGGATGCATTTTTGTTTCAGTGTGTCTGCAGCAAGAAAGTGAGAAAGGAAAAAAAAAATATCCACAATTGAAACATAAGTTATCATCTAAACTAATAAAATAAAGTGGTTTCATAAATCGCCCACAACTACTGAACCTTTGAAATGCTGTCCTTACATGAATACATGCTCCTTAATAGGTCAGAGCTTACTTACTTTAAGTAGAAATCTCAGTTTTGCTTGTTCTGGTTGAGGGTAGAAAATGGCTGGCTCCACTTTCTCATTAGCAGGTAGTTCAGAGATTCAGGTAAAAATTCAGCCAAAATTTGAACTCCCCAGAAATTGGAGTATTTTCTCTGAAAAAGCCTCTTTCTTTAAGGAGTTTTGATTTCTACTTTTCTTTCCTTTGTTTTCTTTTTCTTTTTTATTTTTTTCTTTTTTCTTTTTTTTTTAAAATTCTTTTTCTCTCTAATCTCAGATAGCACCTAAATCAGTTCGAAGCAAAATAAAAAGAGGAAAGAAATCAGTCATTTCAACTGAGATTGAACAGTGTTGATGGCTATACTTGAATGAAAATTCCTTATACCTATAATTAAATTAGGAATAATATTAGTAAAATTGTAATAAATATATATAAAAAAGCAAACTACATTAAATCTGTGGTTCATTTAATTATAGGATCATCAACAGCATAGATGGTATTAGATTATGGTCCTAGCTCTCTCCTGATATTGAATGTTTCTTAATGTGTGTTTCAGGACTGTTAATGGACTGGGATTATACACAAGCATGTAAGAGAAAGACGATGTCTGCCCTAGAGAAATTAGAGTGTACAGATAGGTAGAGGGAGAAGAGGTAGCTACAGACAAGAGGAGAAAAGGTAGCACGACAGGATTCAGCAGCGCAAGGGACAGAAGTCAATAGCCTGCCAGATTTCTGATGAGCACAAGCTGATAAGAGTTTGCTTTCCATGTTTGTTTGGGAAAGAGGGGGAAATCTGTGTTTAATTCCAGCTGTGTTAAGAGCTGGCCTCCTGGCACCAATATTTTAGCTCTGCCATTTTCTAAAAGTACCTATATACCAATATGCTGCATTATAAATCAAATAGTAACAATTTCCACAAAATACAGACTTAGGGCCTTAATTTCCCAACGTACACGTACTTGAGTAGTTCTGTGCACATGAATGCTTACAGACACCAGGGTTACTCAGCTAAATAAAAATTTGTATATATATGCATATATATATATATGTACATGCACACACATGTCTGTATCTGCAATTGAGCATCTTAGGTTGGATTTGAATCAATTACCCTGAAAGAAAATGATCAATCCTTTATTCCATCAGTAATTATGATCTTTTAGTTCACCAAATTTCCTCCTTGAATGGTTATAAATTCCGACCTCTTCTTGTCCTTTAGCACCTTCAGAATTGCAGATAAAATTAGATAAATTTTGCATAGGTAGGATTCATTTAAATAAAACTCAGTGAAGTCTTTTAAATCCTTCTGGAACAGGTGGTTGATTTATTAACACACAATGCTGGGAACCTATGTCCAGATTGAAAGGCATGTCTGCCTGGGTATGTATGTAATAGGGAAAATCCTTATCTTCTAGGTGTTGCCTGCTGTTTTTTTAAAGGCACCTCTGGGTGGCAGATGGCAGAATCATGTTTATTTTTTAACAAAAAGCCTTTTCCCTGCACGGTCATAATGCAGCGTCACATTCTCAAGTTGTGAGTACAAAGCTTTTATTTGAATCATGCAGTTTTAAATTACAGGGAAAGATATTGAAATGTATTAGTCCAATAATGTGGAGGGGGTTGTTTGTTTGTTTTTAATTTGCAAAGCAGAGTGAGGTCTAAGGCAAACTTGAATTAGTATACTGCATATATTAACAAACTTCACAGACTTGGTCAGAGATATCAACCTCACCCAAAGGATAAAGATTCTCAATCACTCAGGCATCTTAAAAAATTCGTATTATCGATCATTTTTTAGGAAAAAGACAAGAATAAATCTGCACCAACTTCTATCTAAAATGAATAATCACTTTACAACTTGCCCTGAAACAAGAGATTCTAAAGTTGATTCAGAGTGACATGTTATCATGTTTAATGTCTCTCTTCATTCTATTGATAAGGTGACAATATCCTTGACTGCACACATACATCACTGCTTGAGGATATTCTGAGCAGCCATGGTCTAAATGCGAAAACAGCACCAAGAAGGAAAGTCAGTGTGAAATGTTTCTTTTACCATTGAGCTGGGGAGAACATTTACTCTCTTATTGCCTAATAAGCAAATCAATGATCCAGGATCCAATGATCCAGTGAGCCAGAAAACACCCCAACCACCACCCAAAAATCTTGACACACAGCAGTGACACTCCTGCTGTTCGGGTCATGACGGTATCGTCAGTAAACAGCGTCTCATCTGCAGTTAGTGCTTCCAGTAACACTGACGGAGCACCAAAGTCCTACGATAAAAGGAGATTTGAATGCCTGGCCCAACATGCCACAGAGGTTCCTGATTTTTAGACAATGCCAAGCAGAGATTGCCTATGATCTGAACGCCTGATGCTCATTCCAAGGCCTTGAAAAACCCCCAGAAAGGAAGACCCATCTCCAAAGCCGAAATACATTTGTTGTGCCTAAGCAGCTGATCTTTCCTTCTCACAGGTTCTGGTTCCCACAGGAACATCCCTCCTGGATGCACGACACACAGAGGGTAGCCTTTTAGATATTTTGCCATTTCCACACAGCTCCACAAATTATCTTTTACCTCCACAGAATAAGAGTGGCAGGAAGATCGGTGTGCTGTCAGCCAGGGACAGATATGTGTTGAGATAGATCATTACCATTCGGATTCCTCCATCACCGCACAGAAATATTGTCTCTCAGAAAACCAAGAGCCATTGCAGTACTCTTCTCTTTTGTTTCCAAATTACAGGATAAATTAAAAGATGGTTATTAATATTTAATTAAAAGTAGCTGGGCATCCAAAAGAGAGAAAACTGAATGAGATAGGAAGCAAGGTAAAATTAATAATGTATTGGAAATAAGAAGTAAAATGAATTGCATATAGGGAAATAGAAATTTGAAAATAAGGTCCATATTTCTTGTTCAATAATGTTAATGAAAATTATTATAGTTGATGAAAATGACCATTATGTCAAGTAGCTATTCCTAGATAATTATTTTTTCTCCAGCAACCTTTCTTCCCATCTTATCTCTGAGCTTTCAAAGATCCTGGCAGGATTGAGCCACACAGCTCAATTTCTGTCCAGCTTGTGAACTCCACGTAGATGCCACCACGCTGCTGGGGTTATGGCACGTCATTTGGAAGCCAGTGAGACTTGATTCATTCTTGTGGTTCTACTTCAAAATGGGTTAAGCTAGAGGTGAAGAAAGTCTTTAGGGGTTTTCAGCTGCAAACTAGACACAGTGCATAACACTGACTAATGTTAAAAACTGTATTTTCAAGGTGAATAACCTGGCTGCGTCGTAACACAGAAAGGTGGAGGAAGAGCGTTGACCTGCATTGGCCAGCTTTGGGGAGGAAGAGGGAAACTCAGAGTTAAGTCCTGCCATGCCTGGGAACGGCAGGGCCAGCACTGTCCTTTGGTGGCTGTGAGCCTGATGTCATAATATCTCCAAGTAACAAACAAAGCATCCTAGCTCATGTGCTAAGTGTGTATCTTCCTCTAGCACCTTCAAGCCCTAAATTCATTCCCCGCAGACTACTTCAGTATTTTATGTAACAGCAAGCTACACATAAAATGATAATGAATACAAAATGCCCTAAATATCTCAACGTCCTGAAACTGTGGGGTTTTAATATACTATGAATGTAAACCTTTCTGAATTTCTTTATATTTAATGCAATTCTCCATTTTCATCAGATTTCATAACAGAATACAATTTTCAGAAAATAAAGACAATTTGCCAAAACTGAGGGCAATACACACATAATAGTAATAAAACCAGTTTGTTTTCCGGAGCTCGAAACTGTTGGACTGAGCTGAGATAATCAGATTTACCTTTGCTTTAAATATACCACGCTAGGAGACAAACTGTGACTTACTACAGAGTTATTGTGTTTCTTGGGCAAAATTAAAGGGTGAGGAAATGCAATTGCCAGGGAAAGGCAACTCATTTTGGTATCACCCACGCTGCCTTGGGGTCCCCGGTGCCCTCGAGGCTGTGCTTTCCTGCTGAGACTCAGCACCCCCTCTGTGGTCCCGGGGGCAGCCTCAGCCCCCATGGTCCCCGTGAGATAGCAGAGAGGGGTGGAGGGGAGCCCTTGGTGGCAGCCCTGAGACAGCATGAACGTCTTCGGCGTGGGAGAGCGGCAAACCCGTGGAGCCTCAGCCTGGCAGAATCGTCTCTCAAAGTTTTCTCCCCTTTTCCTTCTCCCCTCATGTGTGGGGTGCTGCGCCTGCTTTTTTCTCCCTTTCCTAGGGCTTCCTGCAGATATTTCGTCTTTCTTTTCCTTTTCCCCCTCCCCATCACTCCAGAGGTCTCAGATCTTTGATAGTTTTGTACATATGATGCTGGTGCCTATTTTCCAATCTCGGATTCCAGAAGAGCGCAGCACCAGCTTGTACTTTCAAAATAAACTATGGTGGCAGCCAGCCACTGTAATCAAATGAATATTTTTACTAGCAGCACGGATTTTAAGAGGATACATAACAATTCAACTCTAGAACATGTTTACTCTCTTTGAACTTGAGAATTGGTAGGAGTCGAATATATGAAACTGTTAAAAGTCCATTTAAATGAAACATTGGCAAGGGGCCCAAGCCAAAGCCCAGGGATTTCAATCAGAGACATTTTCTTGGCTTCAGTGCACTGCATGACTGCCTTTAGAGAAACAGAGGTTTTTCCAGGTATATGAAAGCAATTCTGGGATTGTCATTTGGTTTTCAATAAAATCAGTCTTGCATGTCTGGTAGCTTAGCTCATACAAAGCTCACAGGTGAGCGCATGACCACCCACAAGTTGCTAGAGAAAACAAAGGTCACATGTCAGGCTAATAATGAGCAAAAGTAAAGTATGTGTCACAAGTCTTTAAAGACCCAATACCTAGAAAGTAAAAAAAAAAAAAAAAAAAAAAAAGTGCAAAAATGAACAGTAAAAAGATCATGTGTCAGAAAATATTTTCAGAGTACACTTTAAATATGGCAACTACAGAAGATGTTTATATGGAAATATTGGAGAAATGATGTATTTTCAAAATTCTTTGTTGAATTTGGGCAGCAGCACATTAGGAGATGAATGTCAAAACAGGTCTGTCTTGAGTGTTCCTCAGTTATTCCTGGTGACCTGTACTCTAAAAATTGATATGGGACATATTAGAAGGAATCTGGGGCTACTCTGGGTCTTCTCAGGCTGTTATACACTGCTTCATGCAAGAGTTGATGATGAATCTAGGCAGGTCATCCTGTCAGTATAGTGAGACTACCGATCACTTTTCATAGAGGCACTAAATCAGACACCCTTGGATATCATATTAATATTCCAGTTAAAAAAAAAAACAAAACCACACCACCACCAACAACAAAAAACAAACACAAAACCAGGTTTGTGGCAAACCTGGAGAATCCTAATATCCCGAAGGCTTTTGACTTATTTATGCAGAAAACAGCCCTTTTTTTGAGTGGAGGGTGTTAGAACTGCCATGGAGAAATCACCGGTTAAGGTTCCATTGTTCTTATTGATTAATACAACCCATGTGCACACACTTTATAGCCTTTTGTGGGTAGTTTGATCTGCAGGATAGACTAATTTGCTCAGGCAGATGAAATTACTTAACTTTAATATGCAAGTTAGGTTATAGATTCCAGTCCATGCAGCCTCTGCACCCAGCAATCTTTGCAGTAAGGGCTGCATATGAAAGTCTGTCCCTGGCTGTTACAGCGTGCACACCTGGGAGGGTCGCAAATAATGACGGTACTGACTGTTATCATCTGCCTTTATTCATGCGAAAGGAATAAAAGCAAAAGTTATTGTGTTACTGTTTTCAATACAGCTTACATTGCGTGTACAGAAACAGAAGAAATGAAACTCCTTTGTTGGTCGTTCTAGAAGCCGAGGAATTTTGCATTCTTCCTCATTGCCCCCCAGTGACAAGACTGTGATAAGAATGAAAAAGAATAAGCCCAGTGCTTGGCCAAAAAGGCTGTGTGGCCTCAACGTCAGTTTTTCTGACATGTATTCAATGTTTCAAACTTATCAGATATGAAGGTGACAGCCTTTTCATTACAGCTCCTTATGAGCTTTGCAGGCAGGTTTATCCTGCCCCATCATGCCTGGCAAGTACTTGTAGCTAGATTACTTCTGTTACTCAGATAAAAACATCCCAAAGGGTCATTACTGTGAAGTCTACAAACATTTGGACTAGTGAGTAATTAATTTACAATATCATCTCACTCATGTGGTATATTTCACTGTGAAGGCACTTCATATGTTTTGGGGACGTATTTTCAAAGCATTTTTCTACATATTTCATCCATGGATTTTGGGCAGATATTTTGCAGCTGGAATCCTACTTATGGCTTTGAATATCACCTCTTTTCACTTGTGCACAAATACCCCTGTTGGGTTGAGCTATAACGTCCTACCGCTGTGCCAAAATTAATGAAATGCTCTTCCCTCAGAGATTAGCAGAACCATGGTTTGAATGAAAACAAGACCAATAGGTGGACGTAAATAAAAATTGTTCGTGGAGGGTTTTTACAGAGGGTGTGTCTTGTTTCATTTTCAAATGACATTTCCTGCGATACTTCCTGTACCAATATCCAAGGGAGAAGGCATGCAGATGACACTTCTCAGCTAGGGCTTCTCAGCAATGCTGGGGGGAGCAGTGAGAGACAGCAGCAAAGTGAGACGCCCTGCTGCAGATCCAGAGGTCCCTGTCTGCCCACTGCACCTATGGACTAGGTGGGGTTTCTCGCAGAGGCCACCCCTGCAGCCTCGCTGCCAACACCTTGCCACCTACACCCCATACGTCCTGTGTCTGGGGAGGAATAACCCCCAGCACAAGTAGAGGCTAGAAAGCAGCTCTGTGGGGTTCTGGTGGACACCAAGCTGACCATGAGCCAGCAATGCACCCTTGCGGCTAAGAAGGACAACAGCCCCTTGGCTGCATTAGGCAGAGCAGGGGTTCAGCATTGGGCTACCCAGTGCAAGAGAGACACGGTCACGTTGGAGTGAGTCCAGGTCCATCAAGATGACAAAGGGACTGAACATCTGTCGTATGAGGGAGGCTGAGAGAGCTGGGACTGTCCAGCCTGGAGATGAGAAGGCTCGGAGGGATCTCCAATGTGCATAATCACCTGAGGGGAGGGAATGAAGAAGAGGGAGCCAGGCTGTCCTCAGTGGTGCCCAGTGAACAGACAAGATTTTGGTCACAAACCAAAACACAGAAAGTTCCATTTAAACATAAGACAAAACTTTTTTTTTGCAGCAAGTATAGTCAAACACTGGCACTGGTTGCCCAGAGAGGTTGTGAAGTCCCCATCCTTGGTCCTGGCAACCAGCTCTAGGTGGCCCTACTTGAGCTTGAGGGGGCTTGGACAAGATGACCTCTAGACGTCCCTTCCAACCTCAACCGTTCTGTGATTCTGTAACATTTCATGTCTCTAGGAGTCTTAATTAGATCAAAAATTTTCCTCAGGCATCCACAAAGAGTCTTTAAATGCTTTCCAGATTATCATACTTTTTCCTGCTATATGAATGCAAGCCACCCATGCTGTTAAAGTGCAAGAGGAAATTTCTTCAGACCAGCAGAGGAGCTCCCATACCAAATATGGCTGCATGTTAAGAGACCAGGGCAGATATTCAGTAAGGCTAAAAGTCACTTGTCACAAAAATACTTGCGTATGGACTGCCTGTGAATAAAGTTATTTTGGAAACTTGAAGGTGATCATTATCACAAAAGGAAGGATGTTCATTTTGCCAGCTGGTTAAGCGAAGCAAAACTCCCTAACTGTTTTGGAAATGGTGCCTGCTGAGCTAATGAAGGGAATCAGAAAATTCATTTGGTGCTGTACCAAAGGGCTAGGTTTCACAAGCCCAAGATATGCTTTTGAGCCCTCTATTTCCGTTACACATGCAAACATATAAGGGAATATATAACAAAGTTGTAAAGCCATGTGATGATTTGATAATGTCTTTTTAATAGTTTGCCTTCTGTATGAGATCAAATCTTCACAAGGCTTCAAGCAATCTATCGTTTTCATGTAAATCAATCTGCCACAGAAATGTTAGCACTTCTTTTTAAATTTGTACATTTTTTACCTCTTTGTCCAACAGATTGCTGCTCCCAAGGCCAGTCAGAAGTGTGACAGAAAGAGCAAGAAATTACTTGTGCCTTAAAACTTCTATTGCTTGAGAAAGTTATTTGGTTTTTTGTGTTAAATTTTATCAGAATGTTATCATTTTAAAGTTTTCTCAGTACTGATAATGAGTATAAAGCCAGATATGAGAACAAGAAATACGATCCTGAATCCAACACTAAAGGGCTACCACAGACTCGTTTTGCCAAATGAGTCCCTGTTTCCAGTCTTGGAAGGTGCAGACCTATGGAACTTTATACCTGTGTCCCTTTCACATGTGCCTATAATGTTTTAAGTTGCTTATAGATACTTTCACAGTTCTTCTGAGCGCTGAACACTGGGGACTATTTCCTTGTCTTTCAAAAAGGAAAGTTCTAAAAAATGGCATGAAACTCTCAGGTGCTCCTGGTTGGGTCGTTTTGTTTTCAGAGGAAAGCAGCATTTGCAAAAGTTATAATGTTGCAGATACATAACCAGTTATAACCACTTACTTGTAATAACTCTTGGCTTTATTACTCCTGAGTATTGCATCCACCCCAAACTCTCAATATGAAAATTTTTGCACCATGCTACTGTGGTGGGTTGACCCTGGCTGGGGGCCAGGTGCCCCCCAGAGCCGCTCTCTCACTCCCTTCATTCACTAAACAGGGGAGAAAAAGTACAACGAAAAGCTGATAAGGGTCGAGATAAGGACAGGGAGAGATCACTCACTAATTATCGTCACGAGCAAAACAGACCGAACTTAGAGAGGGAATTCATCTGATATATTACTAAGCAAAACAGAGTAGAGGAATGAGAAATAAAATCAACTCTTAAAACACCTCCCCCCACCCCTCCCATCTTCCCGGGCTCAACTTCACTCCTGGCTTCAACCTTCCCCCCCTCAGCGGCACAGGGGGATGGGGAATGGGGGTTATGGTCAGTTCATCTCACGGTGTTTCTGCTGCTTCTTCATCCTCAGGGGGAGGACTCCTCTCATCGTTCCCCTGCTCCAGCATGGAGTCCCTCTCACGGGAGACAATCCTTCATGAACTGCTCCAGCGTGAGTCTCTCCCACGGGGTGCAGACCGTCACGAACTGCTCCAGCGTGGTCTCTCCCACAGGGTGCAGCCCTTCAGGAGCAAACTGCTCCAGTGTGGGTCCCCCACAGGGTCACAAGTCCTGCCAGCAAACCTGCCCTGGCGTGGGCTCCCCTCTGCACGGGGCCACAGGTCCTGCCAGGAGCTTGCCCCAGCGTGGGCTTCCCATGGGCCACAGCCTCCTTCAGGTGCCTCCACCTGCTCCAGCGTGGAGTCCTTCACAGGCTGCAGGTGGAATCTCTACACCCCCTCATCCTTCCTCCATGGGCTGCAGGGGGACAGCCTGCTTCACCATGGTCTTCACCACGGGCTGCAGGGGGATCTCTGCTCCGGCGCCTGGAGCACCTCCTGCTCCTGCCCCTCCTTCTGCACTGACCTTGGTGTCTGCAGAGTTTCTTACATCTTCTCACTCCTCTCTCCGGCTGCAAAAGCTCTCCCTAACTGTTTTTTTTCCTTCTTAAATATGTTATCACAGAGGCGCTGATGGGCTTGGCCTTGGCCAGCGGTGGGTCCATCTTGGAGCCGGCTGGCATTGGCTCTGTCAGACACAGGGGAAGCTTCTAGCAGCTTCTCACAGAAGCCACCCCTGTAACCCCCCCGCTACCAAAACCTTGCCATGCAAACCCAACACAGCTATAAACTGTATGTGCACTACTTACATAAACACTATTAACTTTCTCATCCCCAAAGTTTAGTCACCTCAGGGGAAAGAACGTGGCAGCTGTGTTACACTACACATAATAAAACCATACATGCAGATTACAACAGAGATCACGGTTTCAATATAAAGAGATTTCAATTTGCTTATTTAGCACCTCTTGATGAGCTATAAGAACAACAGAAGACCTCTTCTCCTTTCTCTTGGCTGATTGCCCAACAAATTTTGCTCACTCACAGCCTTGAAGACAGCTCTTGATTGTGTTTTGATGTTTCTGCCGACCTATTACTGTATTGACTGTATGGCAGCCAAAACATACATTTGTGTTCTCATTTTTCCCCTGCACTCCTTCCACTCAATCAAACAGGCACACAAACTTCCACCAAACAGGAGAATGCTTTTAAGCCGTGGTGGTGCTCCTGGGAACAGCGTCGTAAGAAATCTCTTTTCTCTTTAAAGAAACACACTTAGCTGACTGCGAAGACTTGCCATTTTTGCCTTTCTGTCCTTTGGTTTTGTCTTGTTTTGCTCCTCCCTGCTCTCAGAATACAACACACATATTTACCTTGGTATGAAAATTACCGTTGTAAAAAATATTTCCTCTGTGGCAGCTCCTTCCATCCTATGAAATATTTAGTGGGAGTGGTGTCCTCCGTGATGCGAAGTACTGGATTTTTAATTTGGAGTAGATTGCCAGGGATGATTTTTTCATAAGGTGCAACTGTCCATTTGAATTATCATCGTCTGACGTTGCTTGCTGCAGACACGAAAGACCCAAAAATGTCTCCAAAGCATTTCTCATCCTGTGGGGCACATGCAAAATTAGACCGAGGTTTACCCTAGGTCCCTTACATAGCATTACAATCCCACACTGCCTTACATTTTTAGCACCACAAGGTTTCAGTTATGAAACGTGAGTTCCTGGGAGCTGCTGTGTATCAGCTGAATTACTTCCACTCTATAAAGACAACTTCATTGTCTCACCCTTGCTTTAGCTCGTTTTCCTCTCCGTATTTACAATAATTCGTAATATAACCGTGGCTGTATCAAAAGTCCTGTCAGTGCCTGTCTTTTCTTCTGGTGGTCATATAACAGCACCAGAGAGTACTTCTGGTGATATCTCCTTTTGGATGGAGGGACTGGTCTTTTCTGGAAGTGTGCTGGAGCAGAGGCATCTGTGCCAGATGCTGAGCATCTCAGTTCCGTTTTCAGCTCTGCTACTGGTTTCCAGGGTGACCTTGACCAAGGGCACTTAGTCTTTTGGCTGGACAACACAGAATAATCCTGATCTTTCTGTTTCCCTGTTTTAATATCAATGTTTTGAGGCAGGTAGAATATGCTGAAAACCAGTCCCAGCTGGCAGGGTCTTGATTACTTGGGTACTGCCAACTTTCTTTGCAAAATCAGATTTTTACTCTGACTTACACCAATACTGGAAGCAGAACTGGAAGCATTGTCTATATCTCAAACCATTACAATTCTGCAGTCTGTTCATCAGTAGGCATTTATCCATGGTTCATTACTAGAAAGACTGTTAGACACATCTGCATACATAATGCTTCTAATAGGCATTTGCTCAGTGTTTCCTAATGGCTCTTTACTGAAATAGATAGATCTGATTGTACACTTTCATATGTTAGATGTAGCTGGAGGCACAGAGCATTGAAGCAGGCACTGTTAAACAGTTCGGCACTGACACCTAATACCACAGTACAACTGGTTGTCTGTACGCTGGGATTTGTTGTAACATTGAAGTTTTAAGGCATCCCCGTAGAAAATCAAGACTGGTGAAGCTAGTAGAGAGGCACTGATATCACAGCATGAACCATAAATTTATCTACCTTGAAATGGTTCCTAATTGATGCTCATCATTTAAAGATAATGGAGAATATAGGGACTCTCACTTTCTTTGCAAACAAAACATTAAAAAAATAAGGAAACTGGGAACTAGTGTGGGGAATGCTCATTTTGTCCTAAATCTTGGACCAGATCTGGCTTTGCATTTTGCAGGATTTCCGTTTGCAGATCATTCAGGCCCAAACTGAGCATGCTTCAACATTTGGGTAGACCTATCTTCATAGGTGAAGGCTCCACCAAGAGAAATATTATGTAGCTGATCAATGTTTCATTTTATAACTGAATCTCCTCAGCAAAAGCACTTGGTGATAAAATAAGCAGATCCTTGTTCCTGCTGCACCTGCCAAGCTCAATATAAAATTCATTCAATTCCTGAAGGCTTCCTGAGAAATCCAGTTTCCCATGGTTTATTCTCTCTTCTGAAAGTGGGAATACAGCTGCTTTCTTTTTACCCTTTTGTTAGTCCTTGCTATATAGGTTGCCAGTGCCATAGTTCAGTATCTTGTATAACAAAGTCTCCAACGCAAGAGAGGTGCTCTTTGGAGCTATTGCAGTGCAAACAGTAGCAACGCTCTAATCAACGCAGAATTAAGCTTCCTAGGTTTTCATTCAGGATGAACTTCTTTTTCTTATACTTTATTATCAACTGGTCAAAATGGGAAGAAATGCCTATACATGCCTCCGAGATATGACTCCTGTCCATATCACAGTTATTCAATTAAAAATAATAAAATCAATATTTTAAAAATTTATTATATTAGTTTGCAGAAAAAATGCCCAGGTGAGAAAGAAACATGAACTTTTTGCTGCTTAGCAGCTGCTAAGTACCTGAAGCCTAAAGCAATAAATGCTTTAGAGTAGTTTGTCTGGTCTATTTACCAAGGAAGGTGAATCGTTTGTTGTTATTAGTTTTATCAGACATCACGGATGCAGCAGACTTTTTCTCCTAACCTTTGAATTATACAAAGTCTGTGACATGACCCATGCCACATCTAGTAAAAACCTTGTTAAAGCTGCTGAAATAGTCTCAAATCCTACTGACTGTAGTTAAATTTTGGGGTTTGTATCTTTCCAGGTTTAAGCCCCAAGTAACGTAGCCAAAATGAACATTGTGTCGTAAAACCCCAGAAAATTATTGTTAAAAATACATTAAATGGGCTTTGGAAATTGGGATGTGTCAGAGTTAAGATTGCCTATGAGTCCCTGACTGTTCGCATTATGGTGCAAATACTGAATGATGTAGTATCGTTTCCCTATAGACATTTTCACGACAGGCAGCTGGACGTTTAGCCCTACTGAGGTGATGCTGCCTGGGTAGAGCCCAGAAGCACACAAATCAGGAGATGAAATATGCTAAATAAAGCCAAACCTCCAGGTAATTCAGGTTCCAAACCTGCAAACTGCTGCTGAGCGTGCTTCTCAGGGACATTCATCACAGTCAAATTTGCATGGCAAGGTAATAGGTGGCCTCCCAGTGATAGAAGGGCACTAAATTAAAACTGAAGCACCAGATACCTTCAAGAAAATAGAGGGTGGGTGGGTGTGTCCATTTTCTTGCTCTTATAATTTTAAAAGACACTAACGTATATATGGTGGATCTTACTTAGAGGATATTTTTGCCCTTGTTATACATGTACATATATATATCCTAATATATTATGTAGCTTCCTTGAATACACTTTATTTGGAAGTCCCTCAAACAATTCCACTTTAGCCAGAGGCTCACCCCCGCAGCAGATTTCACCCCCAAGTGCTAAGATGTGGGAAAACTAAAAGCAACTAAAACTATAGTTTGTGCTAAGCATTAGAGAGCAAGTTGAACAATCGGTGCTACTTTTATATAAGACCAAGAATGGTAATTTGGTGAAAAGCTAAAGTAGCTGCCATTAGTTGCAGCCAGCTTGACTAGAGGTAGAGACATGGCACCTTGTATTTATACAGCCTGGTATTACCACATACATACATAAGGAGCTTAAATCCTGCTGATTAACAAATTTCTCTCAGCCTGATTTTGACCAAAATTTAACAAGCTTAAAACATGACAATTGTCTACTTTTTATTAGAAATAATATTTCAAGCTGTTTACTAATAACTCTTTTCAATCCAATGACCTGTAATGGTAGCAACCATAATTGTTAAGCAATAATTGCATTCATAGTGCCAAGACGGAGGAATGTGTTTGAGCCATTGAGCGTTGTATTAAAACCCAGTTACTTTCCAAGATTTCGAGTTATGGAATAAAAGAACCCCAAACAAAGCAAACGATATTGTCAAAATTGTCCCTATTTCAACCCTTCTGACACCAAGGTTAGGAAGCCAATTATTTCAACCCAGCGACAGTGAAGACACTTCAGCCCAGGCTGATGGACTGATCTGACAGAAAGCTCTGTGGCCGCAAAGAGAAACGGTTCCTCTGACGCTGAAGACGCGTGGCCCTGATTCAGAGCAGCACTTCCAGGCGGGGATGAATCATAGAATCATAGAATGGTTTGGGTTGGAAGCAGAGGGTGATGGGTCCTCCAGGGCTGGGGGCGGGGGGTGGGCTGTGCTCGGAGCCTGGCCCTCACAGACTGCCCAGCGCCGTCAGGTCTGAGGTCAGTGCCGTTTACAATGTGGTCACGAGCCTGGCGCACCGTAAAAAAGGGGCTCCAGGAAAATCCGCGTGTTCTGTTGAGGTCCCCATGCTTAAGCAGACTGATTTGAAATACTGTAAATGTCAATGCAGGCCTAATATTATTGCCTGAGAAATAGGCTCCTTGGCATGCACAAGGCTTAAGAAATCTCAGAAAATATTAGCACGTAATTATAGAGCTGACAACCTTTTATTTTAATTTGGATTTGCCTCACACAGCTACAAAATTCTCCCTGTTACAGCACAACCAGGAGAACTGGTATTATTATTTGCAATACCCAGGCGACAAATAAAAAAGGAAGCCTAATAATTTTCATGCAATTAGAAGAGACTACAAAATTCAGGTCAGGGAAATTATGTGTTTACAGCAAAAAAGAGTGCAGATATGATTCTTTCTTGTGTCCCAAAGCTTACAAGAAACAATCCTGAGGCACACAGCTCTAAAATGCTGTTTCAATTGAAAAGCAGAAAAACCCCCAAACTTTAATAAAACTTTCAATTTCAGCCAGAAATCTTCATAAATAGCTTGAATTTTTTAAAATTGAATTAAATAAATTTTGATTTCTAAATTACAGATTGCCATGCTCCAATACTACTAATTACATCAATTATCACCAACTAGAAAAAAAACCTGTGCTGTAAGTAAAATGGCGATGGTATCACAAAGATTTATGAAATCTAACTATGACTCCTGTGATACACTTTGAATGTATTTTCCCGGGAAACTTTTCTATGCAATGTTCTTTATGATAGTATTTCAATATTGGAAAAAAAAATAGATTTAACATGAGATAATGAGGTTTAAGATACCCAGAATAATACCCAGAATAGCAGTCATTATGGTTTGGAGTAGTTCTTAATTGTGAACCCACTACAGAAATTGTAAAGACAGAAAGCATTTGATCAGCAGCCAACAACAGAGTATTCTCCGAATAAGATACAGCACATGGAAGAATTTGTTTTAATGCCAAATAATATTTTATTCTAAGAAAATGTACTTGTGGAACATATATTTTCTGGAATTAGTTCAAATTTCAGGTTTTCCTCTGCAGGCCCATGGGAAGACAGTGAGATGGTACCAGAAACGCACGCCAAACCATAAAGTTAGCTTGCTCTGCCCTCCCTTTTCAAGAAACAACCAAAGCTTAAACCTTTTTTCCTGTCTTCTGAACGACTCTCTTCTGCAACATCCAGTCTGAAGCCTCTCACGCTCTCAGAAACGTACAGAGAGCAGAAAAAGGGCTACGACTGGTAGCTCCCTCCTGTTTTCTTTCAGTAGTGCAAGTCCCGGCTGATCCTTAAAGCCACATAACGACTCGCCTCTCGTTCGTCTGCGCCTTCCTTTAGGCAGGCCTTGGGGTTGCTTCAGCCGCTGCTCATCATCGCTTCCCCTATGAGTGACGTACCACATCAGACTCAGACACTGGACTGAGAGTCAGCCTCGCTACAGAGAAACCCTCTGCACTTTATCACTGGTGACACACACGTCTTATAGAGAGGGATATCCCACTGTGGTGGTGTAGCCGCAGCAACACAAATATCCTTGGGAACTGCGACTAGCCTGCGCGGTGCTCCTCAGGCGTGCGGCTAAACCAGTGGCGGTTCTGCCACCGGACTGGCTTTGCAGAAAGGGTTTACGATTTGCCTTACCTTTTGTGCTGCTTCTGACTACCCATCTTCAGTAACATTAGGATTAAATTACTTGGCGTTCATTAGTTTTCCTTCTGGCATCTCAGCCATTTAAAGTGACTCATATGCTTAAGCACCGTGTTATACAAGGAGTTTAATCTCTGATTTCCTTCTTATACATAAGAAGGAGGCAATACTCAGAACTCCCACATTAACATAGCCCAGTACGGTTAATCTCTCCCCCCAGAAACACACCCCAGCAAAAGCATTCTTAAAAAGATAATGCCTATGAAAAATCTCTGTGCCGTTATGAAGATTTGGGACAGTTTGCCAGCATTTCTGAACCCTTTTTTTCTGTGCAGACACAGTCCTTACATCTTTCCCAGAAATGGAGTGGCATTGCAGCAAAGCTAGAAATAAATGCCTTTCCGTTGGAAAGAGACTCCTCCATTTTGCCATCTGTCTTCATCAGACTTCTCCTGGCCAGAAGCATTTAAAATAATTTATCTAATAAAGCCCCTTGGGGAAGCCCTGTCTTGGTGTATGTTTGCCTTTGAAGCCAGTTTGTTGGTGGCACACAGTGAGCCAAATTAGCAGATGACACCCGGAGGGAAATTCTGTTTGTTTCCTCAAAGGCCAGTTCAGTAAAGACGGCAACACCTTCGTCTGGGCACGTGACTTGGGTACTCAAAGGCGCTGCAGTGACAACTTCACTGTTGCCATATGCTCTGACCACCTGGATTGATCGTGTGCGATGGATGTGGTAGAGCACTTCTTTTCACTTAGGACTGCTAACTGGAACCAGGCATCTTTTGTAAAGAAATCTTTATTACCCGGAAAGTATATTTAATATAATAACGTAAACCTCACCGCGTTTATAGCAAAAAGAGAAATGAAAGACTTTAGGGTGGTTCACTGGGCATTCATTTGCTTGGGCATAGTAGTATTGTTAAATGCCCAAAACAGAAGGTAGGAATGTATCTCTTAAAAGTTCAGCCATTTATAGACTGATTCTAATTGACTTCATTAGTTCATAATAAGCTTTGCTAGCTGATGTAGGGATTTAAAATGTTGCTGTGGAATAAACACAAAATTAAAAGTTCAGCTCCTCTCAAGTCCAATATTGTGGACATGGATACTGATAGTCCAGATCAGATCAGCAAACTTTGGTTACAGACTTTTGGGGCATGCTATTTCAAGCACCTATATTTCAGTAGGCTATTACACAAGAAAGAAAGAATGCAATAAAGTTTGGGGCTAATGCTACAGATAGGAGTGAATGTCAACTGATTTGCTTAACTGCATTTTATAGTTATAAAAAAACCAAAAACCAACTGATTTTTTTTTAAGAAGTATTTTTAAAAGGATATAATATCCACAGTTTTTAAGAGCATCTGCTTCCTACAAATGACAGCTGGAGTTATGAGAGACTTCAGGTTTAATAAAGTAATTGAGAAATTCTTCTAAATATAACTTTGTCATACCTAATTTAAGCTGTTTTTTAAACTAAGCATTTGCCTGTTTGACAGGTTATTGGTGTATGGTTCCAATCCTGATACTACGTATACTGGATTCCATGGATCTCTCATGAGCAGTTTTGACTCTGGTAGAATTGAACAGGAAACAAGCTGGTGCCTAAAGGATAAAGGTAAGAAAAAAAACAACCCAACGTATACAAATCTGATGACCTGATCACAAGTACTGATGGAACTGTGAGATTCATAAGATGCAATTTCTCTCTCCCTATCATTTACACAATCATTCCTCAGTGAAATTTTAGAATATTTTCTAGTGGGCCAGTTTTAATACTTTTAATTTTAAAATTACATTTTCACATCTCACTAACTTTTTTTCCCTCCATTTTCTTCCATTTTTTTCAGAAATTTACTCATCATCTGATTTGCTTTGTACCTTTAAGAGAATGTTTTGGTCATCTAAGATGAACAGGCTAGAAAAAAATGGATGAACAGTAAAGCTAGGATTTAGATCTTGGCATCATTGATTTATCATTAATAAAGCCTGCATATATCAAAGATAAATACAAAATGGAGTGTGGTGATCTGGATGAATCATGTTCACCAAAGCAAATATGAACATTATCAATTAATCTAATTTGTATTGAAAAACATTTAATAATGCATGAAAATCTATAATTTTCAGAGTATCTGCAGTTGACATTTTTAGGTTTATACTAAGTCCCCCAAACCAAAAATGAATACCTCATTGAAAGAGTTCATGATCAAGCTCAATCACAACTATCACACAGATGATTTGGATTTTCAAATTATTACTTGAGATCTATGCACTTGAGATTCTGATGAGTAGGGAATAATTATTGACTGCCTTTACAATAAAAGAACCAAGGAACATCAAGAGACACTGGGAGGTGGTAGGTTTGAAATAAGCAAACCCAATCTCTTTTCCATACTGTGTACAATTAAACTATTGAATTCCTTGTTAGAAGGTGTTCAGGATGCTTAAAGTTTCTAGAGGTTGAAAGGCCACTGAGCAAGCTGATGGAGGAAAAAAGAATCCATTGAAGGCTGTCAAATATAAAAGGATACTCCGGTATTTTCAGAAGGGCCTGAATTACTAATTATTGAGGCTTCAGAAAATATTTATGGGTTTCCAAGGAAAAGTACACTAACACTGATCCTGTACTTCCAGGATGATCAGTGTTAGAAGTAGACTTTCAATCTGAATCTATCCCAAGCACAACTACAGGCTGGGCAGAGAATGGATTGAGAGCAGCCCCGAGGAGAAGGACTTGGGGGTGTTGGTGGACAAGAAGCTCAACATGAGCCGGCAGTGTGCGCTTGCAGCCCAGAAAGCCACCCGTGTCCTGGGCTGCATCAAAAGAGGTGTGACCAGCAGGTCGAGGGAGGTGATCCTGCCCCTCTACTCCGCTCTTGTGAGACCCCACCTGGAGTACTGCGTCCAGCTCTGGGGACCCCAGTACAGGAGAGACATGGAGCTGTTGGAGCGAGTCCAGAGGAGGGCCACGAAGCTGATCAGAGGGCTGGAGCACCTCTCCTATGAGGACAGGCTGAGAGAGTTGGGGTGGTTCAGCCTGGAGAAGAGAGGGCTCCGGGGAGATCTAATTGCGGCCTTTCGGTACCTGAAGGGGCCTACAGGAAAGCTGGAGAGGGACTGTTTATCAGGGAGTGCAGTGACAGGACAAGGGGTAATGGGTTTAAGCTGAAGGAGGGTTGATTTAGATTAGATGTTAGAAAGAAATTCTTCACTGTGAGGGTGGTGAGGCACTGGAACAGGTTGCCCAGAGAGGTTGTGGATGCCCCCTCCCTGGAAGTGTTCAAGGCCAGGTTGGATGGGGCTTTGGGCAATGTGGTCTAGTGGAGGGTGTCCCTGCCCATGGCAGGGGGGGTGGAACTAGGTGATCTTTGAGGTCCCTTCCAACCCCAAGCATTCTATGATTCTATACACTCATTCTTGTGGGATGTCTGTCTTTTGATATTTCATTTCAAACATACTGTAAGATGGAGTTTCAAAAGCAAGATTATGCATCATAGGGTCCTAGACTTAGGTTTACTAAACCTCAGATGACTTTTACCAGATTCGAAGCTGCAAAAGTAAAGCCTGGTTTCACAGCCACCAGTCAGTTATGTGGGGAAGCAGCTAAACCAGCAAGAGCCACGTTCATCCCAGTGAGAAGTTGCTCAGGCATATGGGACAATCAAGTCTACAGCAGCCCAATTAGCCTCAGTATGACCAAGCAGTGACCCCGCTCTTGCCATGTCAGGGCAATTTTAAGCACCTTTACTTCTCAGTTTATCAAATCTAAAAGCATATCCCCCACCACCACCCCAAAGTGTGTTGTGAAGAACTGAAAGAAGCAAATAAACGGAAGACTCCAGGAAATGTAAGAGAATATGAACTATCAATAGTCAGATGGCAAAATTTAAACTATGTTTACATTTTCAGATCATCAGAAGCTACTATTAATTCATTGTAGGCTGCTCTGCAGGGATGCTAGCAGTAGGTTTAATATACATGAAGATCTTTGCTATTTCCAAATCAGCATCTCTTTGGAAGAACCACTAATACCACAAGCTGCAATCACTCTTTCCTGAAGTAATATAAGTTGGTTTAATAAGGTGTAATAAAACACTTAAATTAGTATTTGCATGCCAAATGCATGATTAACCCCATAGGAAAAAAAAAAAGGAAGCATTATACATTTGTTTAATAACTTCTTTCTTATTGTGAGTACTAAATATATATTGCAATTTTCCTGAAAAAAGGAAAAAATATTTTCGAAAGTAAATAATCCCTTTTAACTGTGTAATATTTGATCCTTTATGAATATTTATTTTTAAAATGTATCAGAAATAATAATGTGCAATTTGTAAATTTGGACAATCTGAATATTCTGGGCCCCGATTTAACAAACTGCTTTAAAATTAAGGGTCTGCTTAAGCAAAGGGGAATTTAAGAAGTGTGTGAGGAGAGGCAGGAACTGTAGCAGTGCCTGATGTGGAGTGGAGGTCTGAATCACACAGCTCCTCTCGTGGCCTTTCTCCAGCCGTGCCTTTCATTTTTGTTATGTACTGGGGCTTGATCAAGAAGCGAGCACTAGCTCAGGTCTGTCAAGTCTGCTGCAGGTAACTATCCTATTGCTTCAGCATCCTTGGTAGAAAAATTAATCAACATCCATGCTGGTAAACATTTTTACCTCTCATGGGCATCCTTACAGCACTAAGATACTGGTTTTGCAATCACTTACACACTTTCCAGGTCACAGGTTCCCATGCTCTGCAGTTCACACCCAAACCTTTGGTGCGAGTAATTAATAACTTCCTGGGTGGCAGCAGCAGCAGCATCTGCTCATGTGCTGAGAGTCGCACCTCCGGCCTTACATCCTTCTCTTCCAGGGATTGATTCAGTAGCAGTTTAAGCCTTTAGTATTATTTCCAGATTTTTATAGGTGCTAAACAATATGTTTTGGCGCAAGGGCCAAAGATATCCCTGAGGAGGATGTGGTGGCTATAAATATCTCCATACCCATGGCACAAAAGGGCCATGAAGAATAGATGTACCATTCCAAATCGTCTCATGTATTTCCACTTGCATGAGATGGCTTGGGAACTCTTGTTTTAAAAAATTTATGTATGGAATATTACTTGGCTTGAATGACCTACTGGCAATCTTTAAGTTAGGTACGTGTTGAAATATTTGTAGGAATGTGGCAATACTCTAATGTCACAAGAATCAACACTCTAGTGTCAGCAAACAATAACCTGATTTAGATGTATTTAAAGCTGGAGGAAGAAACAACTCAACACTGCAAATGATAAACCAACAACAGGTGAAAAAAAGAATAAATTGTTTGTATCTCCAGCTTTTTATGGCCTGTTCTGACAACAACATGCTCCTACATCCCATAAAGCTTTCACTTCCATTGCCAACAGATACCGTCTGACAATACGCTCCTCATCTTTACAATTTAATCTCACAGAAAACCTTCATGTGGACATTGCAGGCTTTTATACCACTACGTGTGCATATCTGACTGTCACAAATCTTCTATTTGAGAAACCATTCTAATTTAATGCTGGTAAATGCTTAGCTTCTCTTGAAACACAGCTGTAATACAATCATAACTCCAAAGCAGTTTTAAACACAGTATTTCTCAGAATCACAATTAATGCTTAAATGTGATGACTCACAAACCCTCTATATTCATAACTCTCATGATGGGTCTCGATTACTTAGAAGGGAAATGCCACGTAGTCTATTTTAGTATTTTGCTAGCTGAGCTGTGGAGTAAAGCAGAATTCAGAGTATCAGGGTGATGAGCTTCTGACTGCTTCTCCTGAAACACACAGAAACTCATAGAAACCCAAAAGCAGAGAGAGCAGGCTGTGCTCAAAATGGAGCAACATGCTTAAAGCAATGGAAAGTAAATAAAAATAGAACTTCAGAAAGAAAAAGGAACACCTATTTATTCAAAATTAGTCAATAAACTGCCTTATGTAAATACTGATAAAATGAAATCATATTTTAAATGCTTGGTTACACGCTCCTAGGAGACGATGTCCATACACATGTTCAGCTCTTCTGTTTTTGAACACCTGAAAGAAAATTATTACTGGGTTTTATGACATGTCAGACCATTCAGAAACTTCATACAATTTTCCCACATCGGTCCTTTGGCTAAAATACCATACCAAGTGTTCAAGACGTGCATTGTGAAGGCTTCGTACTTCATTGCTATCATCATCAGAAACGTGCCACGGAACTTCCCACTGCTTTCTCTGACAGCAAACAGGACTTCTAAAGATATTGCCGGAATTGACACTATTACAGGCAGCTGCATTTGCACACAGGTATGATATTTATTAATTGCAAAGTTAGTTCTGCAAGCCTGACGTGGCTTAGCCCCAGCCGGTAGCTGGGTGCCACGCGCCGCTCACTCACCCCTCCCCCGGCAGGATGGGGAGGAGAACGGAAAAACAACGGCAAAGCCTCGAGGGTTGGGATAAGGGCAGTTTACTGGGACAGCAAGGGAGAGGGAAACAATCAACAACAGTACTGATAACAGATATTCACAATGGGTGATAACAAAGAACAATTTACCGATCCTATGACCGACTGACTGGACACTCAGCCTGTCCCAGAGCCACACCGAACCCGCCCCTGCCCGACTGGCCCCCTTTTATGGTGAGCGTGATGTCACATGGTATGGAATAGCCCCCGGCCAGCTTGGGTCACCTGTCCTGGCTCTTTGTGAAATTAACTTTATCCTTGCCAGAACCAGGACATTATCCACCCCTTATTCCATACCATCTACGTCATGCCCAGATTATTTCACAGATCTCATTCCCTTAACTCTACGGGCTATCGCTCTAAAACGCCTGTCAAGTTCATTTAGTCCATGGCTTTTGGGTTCCATCTGCCATTACAGTCTCTCAGAGCAGGAGCAATGGTGCGTGCTACTGGATTGTTGCACGCTACATCCGGAGTTTTCACGGCCGGTGTATCTGGTGTGGTCCATGATCACAGTCTGGATGTCAAAGATGTGATTTTTAATGAAGTTCCTGGGCACCAGTTGAAGTCAGTTCTAGTTCCATCATCATGGCACTTTGTTCAGTTTCAAAGTCCATCCTTCATTAGTTTTGGGTGATTCTTATGGTCATACCATTGATACAGTATATAGCTATTAATATCATACAATTTGATTTATTGGCTATTTTCACCTAAAATCAAATCCCCTTGGGTTACACACCGGACTTCCCCATCTTTTCTCATCACCCACCAAGTGCACCCTGGTCCCTGAGCAAAAGCAATCCCACAGATGGGCTTGCCTTTGCCTGAAGCGGAGATAACCCAAACTGTTTTACCCAACATATTTTTCATGCGCACTACAGGAACTTTATCCCCTTCTACTGGGCGTGGAAATTTTGATTGGGCAGGGCCAGCTCGATTGGCAGATCCCCTAGTGTTAACTAACCAGGTGGCCTTTGCTAAATGGGTGTCCCAGTGTTTGAGGGTCCCACCACCCATTGCTCTCAGGGTAGTTTTTAGCAGTCCATTGTACCTTTCAATTTTCCCAGAGGCTGGTGCACGGTAGGGGATGTGATACACCCACTCAATACCATGCTCTTTGGCCCAGGTGTCTATGAGGTTGTTCCGAAAATGAGTCCCATTGTCTGACTCAATTCTCTCTGGGGTGCCATGTCGCCACAGGACTTGCTTTTCAAGACCCAGGATGGTGTTCCGGGCAGTGGCATGGGGCACAGGATATGTTTCCAGCCATCCAGTGGTTGCTTCCACCATTGTAAGAACATAGCGCTTGCCTTGGCAGGTTTGTGGGAGCGTGATGTAGTCGATTTGCCATGCTTCCCCATATTTATATTTCAACCATCGGCCTCCATACCACAGAGGCTTTACCCGCTTGGCATGCTTGATGGCGGCACACGTTTCACATTGATGGATGACCTGTGAAATGGCGTCCATACTCAAGTCCACCCCTCGATCATGGGCCCATCTATATGTCGCATCTCTTCCTTGATGGCCTGAGGTGTCATGGGCCCACCGAGCTATGAACAATTCACCCTTACGCTGCCAGTCCAAATCCACCTGAGCCACTTCAATCTTGGCAGCCTGATCCACCTGCTGGTTGTTCTGATGTTCCTCTGTGGCCTGACTCTTGGGTACGTGGGCATCTACATGACGTACCTTTACAACTAGCTTCTCTAGCCGGGCAGCAATATCTTGCCACAATGGGTGCAGCCCAGATGGGTTTGCCTCTGCGTTGCCAGTTGTTTCGCTTCCACTGCTGTAACCACCCCCACAGGGCATTGGCCACCATCCATGAGTCAGTATAGAGGTACAGTGTTGGCCACTTTTCTCTTTCAGCAATATCTAAAGCCAGCTGGATGGCTTTCACCTCTGCAAACTGGCTCGATTCACCTTGTCCTTCAGCAGCTTCTGCAACTCGCCATGTAGGACTCCATACAGCGGCCTTCCACCTTCGATGCTTTCCCACGATGCGGCAGGACCCATCAGTGAAGAGGGCATATGGTTTCTCATCTTCTGTTAGTTTCTTATACGGTGGGGCTTCTTCAGCACGTGTCACCTCCTCCTCTGGCGACATTCCGAAATCTTTCCCTTCTGGCCAGTCTGTGATCACTTCCAGAATTCCTGGACGACTGGGGCTTCCTATTCGAGCCCGCTGTGTAATCAGTGCAACCCACTTACTCCACGTAGCATCGGTTGCATGATGTGTAGAAGGAGCCCTCTCTTTGAACATCCAGCCCAGCACTGGCAGTCAGGGTGCCAAGAGGAGCTGTGCTTCAGTGCCAATCACCTCTGAAGCAGCTCGAACCCCTTCATAGGCTGCCAATATCTCCTCTTCCGTTGGAGTGTAGCGGGCCTCAGATCCTCTGTATCCCCGACTCCAAAACCCCAGGGGTCGACCTCGAGTCTCCCCTGGTGCTTTCTGCCAGAGACTCCAGGTAGGGCCATTCTCCCCGGCTGCGGTGTACAACACATTTTTTACATCTGGTCCTGCCCGGACTGGCCCAAGAGCTATGGCATGAACTATTTCCTGTTTAATTTGTTCAAAAGCTTGTCGTTGCTCAGGGCCCCATTTAAAATCATTCTTCTTCCGGGTTACATGGTAGAGAGGGCTTACTATTAGACTGTAATTTGGAATGTGCATTCTCCAGAAACCCACAACACCTAAGAAGGCCTGTGTCTCCTTTTTGTTGGTTGGTGGAGACATGGCTGCTATTTTATTGATAATATCCATTGGGATCTGACGCCGCCCATCATGCCACCTTATTCCTAAAAACTGGATTTCCTGCGCAGGCCCCTTCACCTTACTTCGTTTTATGGCAAAGCCAGCCTGCAGCAGGATTTGGATTATTTTCTTCCCTTTCTCAGAAACTTCCTCTGCTGAGTTGCCCCATACAATGATGTCATCAATGTATTGCAGGTGCTCTGGGGCTTCACCCTTTTCCAGTGCAGTCTGGATCAGTCCATGGCAAATGGTAGGGCTGTGTTTCCACCCCTGAGGCAGTCGATTCCAGGTGTACTGGACGCCCCTCCAAGTGAAGGCAAACTGTGGCCTGCACTCTGCTGCCAAAGGGATCGAGAAAAATGCATTAGCTATATCGATTGTGGCATACCATTTGGCTGCCTTTGACTCCAGTTCATATTGAAGCTCCAGCATGTCTGGCACAGCAGCACTCATCGGCAGTGTGACTTCATTCAGGCCACGATAGTCTACCGTCAGCCTCCACTCTCCATTGGACTTCCGCACTGGCCATATGGGACTGTTAAAGGGTGAGCGGGTTCTGCTGATCACTCCCTGGCTCTCCAGTTGACGAATTAGCTCGTGGATGGGAACCAGGGAGTCTCTGTTGGTGCGGTATTGCCACCGGTGCACAGTTTTGGTAGCAATCGGCACCTGTTGCTCTTCAACCCTCAGCAACCCTACAACAGAAGGTTCCTCCGAGAGACCGGGCAAACTAGACAACGGTTCAATTTCCTCCGCTTCCAAAGCAGCTATTCCAAAAGCCCACCGGTAGCCTTTTGGATCTTTGAAATACCCTTTCCGGAGGTAATCTATGCCCAGGATGCACGGAGCCTCTGGCCCAGTCACAATGGGGTGCTTTTGCCACTCATTCCCAGTTAGACTTACTTCAGCCTCCAACAGAGCCAACTGTTGGGATCCCCCCGTCACACCAGAAATAGATCTATCGGTTCCACCCCTTCATAGTTTGATGGCAGTAAGGTACACTGTGCACCAGTGTCCACTAGGGCTTTGTACTCTTGTGGGTCCGATGTGCCAGGCCATCGGATCCACACAGTCCAATAAACCCTATTGTCCCTTTCCTCCACCTGGCTGGAGGCAGGGCCCCTCTAATCCTGCTCATCATAGTCACTACTCACCTCTTGCAAAAAGGACTTAGAAGTCCCTTCAAGAGGATCATAAGTACAATCGGGCCTTTCACTTGGTCTGGGGGGCTGCCAGGTGGAAACTGGAGCGGCATTCTTTCTGGAAGAGTCCCTTTTTACAGCTGTCTTGCCTTGTAGCTCATGTACTCGTGCCCGCAGGGTTGAGGTAGGCTTCCCATCCCATTTCCTCATGTCTTCTCCGTGGTCACGCAGATAAAACCACAGGATATCTCGTGGTGTGTATGCTCTATATCCCCTCTCTGGAGCAGAAAAACGCTTACTCCTAACAGCTGCAATACGGGTCTGCACAGGTGGGGAGTAAGATATATCCTCTTTGAGTTGCCGGACCTCCTGGGACAGTTTCTCCACAGCCGAGACGAGGGAGGAAGAAAGGCTCTCTTCATATTGCCGGAGTCGGCCAGCCACTTCGTCCACTGTGGGTGCCTCTTCACTTTTCCAGTCGATGACTGCCAGTGAGTTGGCGTACGATGATGGTGCACTTCGTACAAATTTTCGCCACATGGGTCGGGTACACTGGACTTCATCAGGGTCTGTGGGCAACTGTGCATTGTCCGGATCATAATAAACCATCTCCCGCACAGCTAATTCCCTCAGATATTGGATACCTCTCTCCATAGTGGTCCACTTGCCTGGCCGACATACAACATCTTCGCTGAAAGGATACCTTTCCCTCACACTTGACAGGAGTCGCCTCCAGAGGCTGAGGGCCTGTGCCTTCTTCCCAATTGCCTTGTCAATTCCCCCTTCCCTAGACAAGGAACCTAGCTGCTTGGCCTCCCTGCCCTCCAGTTCCAGGCTACTGGCCCCGTTATCCCAGCAGCGGAGCAGCCAGGTAATAATGTGCTCCCCTGGAAGGCGGCTGAAATCTTTCTGCATATCTCGCAGCTCACTCAGGGACAGGGATCGGGTGATCACTTCTGGTTCTGGCTCTTCTTGTTCTCGTGATGGTCCCGATTCATCATCATCTTTTACTAAGCGAACCGATTTCCTTGCGTATTTCTTTTTGTGTATAGGGGCGACTGATACTGGTATGGGTTGATCTTTTGGCTCAGCTACAGTGCCTGTTGCGGGGGTTTGGGTAGCTGCGGTGCCTGTTGCAGGGGTTTGGGCAGCTGCGGTGCCTGTGGGTCTGCTCTCTCCCTCTGGGTGGTGCTGTCTACTCTCAAGCAGTGTTTGATAGATTGTGGCCAGGGCCCAACACAGTGCAGTAAGTTGTGTGTCCTTAGAATCCCCACAGCATTTTCCTTTCAAATATTCTACCATTTTATCAGGGTCTTGCAGTTGTTTGGGGGTGAAGCTCCAAACCATTGGGGGTGAGAAGGTCTCTAGATACCCGCCCATAGTCTCCCACATGCCATGCCAGCCCTGACCATTCAGCCTTGGGGAAGATCCTTGGGTGGTATTCTTGAAACAATTTTTGCTAACCCTGAACAGGAGTTGGAAAGCATGCAGGAGACATAGCAATAGGAATATACTGGCCTGAACATTCCAAGGGTATTCACAATTCTCAAAAATTGTTGTAACCAACCAAAAGGGAAAAGGGGAGGTGAAAGAGTGAGAGAAGGTATCCCCCCCGTCTTTCCCATAGATTGGGTGCAATTATTAATCAGTTCTGAAAGATACTGACCGAGGTACGGGCCTGACAGAAATGCTACATACAAGTACCAGCTCAGACTCATGACCGTCGATGATATCTTATCATAAGTCATTATCACACAATACAACAACATGAGAACATAAACCCCTCTCCCAGAGATGATAAACAGCGCCACAGGGATTACATAGAGTAAACACGGGTTTACAAACCAGAGCCATGTGACCAAACAGAACATCATTATGACCAGCAACTGTTTCAATAACATTATAGATGCTTATAACAACTTTGTTTTAACACACTTGGGTCAAACTTGTCGTTATCACAACCCTTCGAGCCCCACGTTGGGCGCCAAAAAGGACTGACGTGGTTTAGCCCCAGCCGGTAGCTGGGTGCCACGCACCACTCACTCACCCCTCCCCTGGCGGGATGGGGAGGAGAACGGAAAAAAAAACAACGGCAAAGCCTCGAGGGTTGGGATAAGGGCAGTTTACTGGGACAGCAAGGGAGAGGGAAACAATCAACAACAGCACTGATAACAGATATTCACAATGGGTGATAACAAAGAACAATTTACCGATCCTATGACCGACTGACTGGACGCTCAGCCTGTCCCAGAGCCACACCGAACCCGCCCCTACCCGACCGGCCCCCTTTTATGGTGAGCGTGATGTCACATGGTATGGAATAGCCCCCGGCCAGCTTGGCTCACCTGTCCTGGCTCTTTGTGAAATTAACTCTATGCTTGCCAGACCAGGACAAAGCCACAGATATAAAAAGCTTTCCAGTGAAAGGCAAATTCAGCTTTTTGACAGAAATTGTGTTCAGCCTACATAAGAAAAGCCTTTAATCTGATGCCCTATCATTTTGCTCATCTTTGCTTTGGATTTCACTTCAAATATGACTATATCAATCAAATATGATAGCTCTCCCAGACTGCTTCGCATTTGGGAGCCTAAGGGAAGCATCTCATAATGTTGCATGGCTCACCTCACCAGTATGTTGCTTTCTTCTTTAGTCTGATTTGCTGGAGTCATAAAAACTTTCATTGACTAAAATAGCCAGTTTATATAGATTGAGTAGCACCAGGGAAGAGAAAAGCCTATTTCATGAAAAATAAATCAGATATGAACATAATGGCATTTCAATGGGTTTTATAAAGATTCATTTTAACCAGATGATTTAACAGTATGAGTGGGAAATAGGTGGAGAAAGGGGAAAGAGATAAGAGAAAAGAGGGAAATAAAGCACTTAGCTGACTAAATGGTAACAAGAAAGAAATACAAGAAGCTTTGGAATGAGGATTGGGGCACATGGGCTTATTGAACCCAGCAAACCCGCAGGTATATCTTCCCTCAAAGAAGCCTTAAACCTCTCTGGCAAAACAAACATTCACATGCAATCATGCTCTTCAGGAATCACTCCTGATGACATATTGCTCATTCCTCATTACACATTTAACATATTTCTCTCGCTTCATAAGCTACCAGTATTACATGCTTCATGCAGTTACCTTGATAATTTTCCTTTTATCCCTCATTTGAAATGAAGCAACATGACTATCTAGTTGCAGAAATTCATAACTTCCTGTGATGTAAGGAAAATAAAAAATATAAGGAAAATAATTAAACCCCAAGTATTCCTTTTGGCCTGGAAAGTATCCCCAGAATCTATGTTTTTATGGACTCTGACATAAGTGCCACAGCATCATGAAATCAGCTGGCCTCTGGGCCCTGACATCTACTTCACACTAAACCCAATGTTTTCCTCTCACATTTGTTCTCAGCAAATGGCTTTTCCTGTCACCCAGAAGTAAAGACTGTCAATAAGCCTCATCTGTTTAATTCCCAAAAGTCCATTGGCAGGAACAAGCATATTCAGAACAGTTCCCTCCCCTTCCCTCCCACTGCTGGTCTATTCAGAAGGAAATTTCTGAACTCTGAAATCCAGATGTACTGCTTTTTATAAGGAGCTAGAAGAATGGTAAGCACACTGCAAGCATACTGCTTTTTGAATGTATTCGCTTCCTGTTTCAGGGGTTACCAGTTAATAGAAATAGGACAATACTTTTCCATTTTAGTTCTTCAAACAGAAGTACATGTATCTTGAGTTTTAACAAAACTAGCCCACTTATAATTTAGAGACCTCATTGCAGGTTACTTCAGTGATTTATTATGGACCTTAAAGAAAAAAAAAAATCCCTAGTCCTGCAAATTCTGATATAGGAGTGAAACCTTATGCCTATAATTAGTCCCGTCAGGATACACATATACACCACAAAGTATTTGAAAAAAAAAAAAAAAAAACCAAAACATTTGCAGGATTGATAACTGAGGAAAATACAGATCTTCATATCTGGTTTTGAATTTGATGCATACAAGATGAAGGTGACTACGGATCAAGAGAAGAGCAGAGCTGATATTGAACAGTAAAGCTTTTTTATTTACCTTTGTAATCTAAGTTTGAAGGTTAGAATGTTCTTCTTCCCTTCCCTTCCCTTCCCTTCCCTTCCCTTCCCTTCCCTTCCCTTCCCTTCTTTTAACAGAAGTCCAAAATCACAGATAAGTTTGTATTATGTTGTCAAAGTCACAGATTCTGAAGTTTTACCAAAATAATCCTGATTTATCTGAATTCTATTCTCTTTGAGGGAAAGAGATAATTAACTCTATTTTAAAGATAAATGAATCTAGAGAAAAAACAAGGGAGCTTAAGTGACTCATGCAAGGTCACAGAGGAAGTCTATGTCACAATGAACTGATGTCAAGATGGTGGCAAAACCATTTAAGAAGGTACTGTTAGCTTAAAACCTCCCTCTTCCAGAGAATAGCAAGATACCCTACCCATTGTGAAATGCATCCAGCTCGCAGACTTTCATTTAAGGCTAGTTTAAAGCATTAGCTGCAGTGTTATGATAGCTCTTATTATAAAAGCACTGCTGTGCAGAAGGAATCCCAGATATGACATTTGATCAAAGCTGAATGTCACAATGAAGATCTGTTCATTTTTGCACAGCGGAAAGGCATTTGAAACAAGATTTTTTGATGGCCACCTAGAGGTTTAACCAAATCATTTCTTTTGAGTCTTCTGTCATGATTTTCACCCTCAGTATCTCAAATTACTTGGGGCAGAGGAAATACGTAAACTAGATCAGTAGAATGCCAGAGGATAAATGGAAAGAAAAGGTTATTGGAGGAACTTAGGTGCTCTAGTCTGCAAGAAGAGTTAGGTGATAAAAAAATGTAATTATATAAATATAAGTCTACTTACAGATATTCACTAAATAGGTCCATCCGATAATGAATGATGTTATCTGTTAAAGGAAACCATGCATTATAGCAAGGCAATAAATGCACAGTGTGTTTAAGTATTTGCCATATCTACTGTAATTAACCCTACCCCCTAAACTACCAACAACAACAGAATTGAAATATTTATTATCGCATAAGGATACTTCCTGCTCATTCAGAATAGCCTAAAGCTATCAGAACATGTTTTACCAGAGCTATTCCTCACAATTTTCAAGACTCTTCCTTCAAAAATATTCCATTGAGCTTAACCTGACCTATTAACGCAACACCTGTTGATAACCCGGTTACATGCACACAGTGACCATTCAAGAAGAATGGAAGAACAAATTTTGCATCTTCTATCCACTTTCCAGAATAACAAGATGCAGAAGGGAGAGGAGTGGCTTAATGGATGTTTCTGCATGTTTTGATTAGCAAAGAAAACTGTATATTCACTTTCTCACCATATGTATATATTATTATATACACCTAAAAATAATGTCAGTAGTCAGAATATGTTGTCTTCAAACAGGTTCAGGGAGTCACTGTTCTTCCTGCTCTGGAGTTTGTGATAGTCAATGTTATTCTGCACAGTTTGTACAGAATTCATAAGCTGTGAAAACAGCTTCAGTGGAACAAGAATGTTAGCCAAGACTTTGAGTCTAAAATGAGGTATTGAATCTATTTTGACTGATTACCAGCCCAGACATATAAATTATGCACTGGACCTTGCCAACAGTAGTGAGAACATGTACCACGTTGTATGTAGGACACAAAGGTCAGTTTGTGAATACTGGTCTTACCACATGCCCAAGCCTGCCATGGAGTGTTCTTCATATCACACAGAAATTAAGCGCTGTAGAGAGGAATCAGTGATGGACGAGTGAGCCTTACAGAGAACATTTACATTAACCTTCTCCAGGACTCAACAGTCCTCTTCTCCACTGTAAAGGCAGCAGTGGAAAACATACAACAAAGGCCTCTGAGTCAGGCTATGCATCAGCACAAAATCCAAACAAGAATTTAGGATAACAAGAAGACATACATGACATCAGGTCCTCATTATAGAGTGGCATAAGATACATTGTTATACAGCAACACTTATCTCCTTTATAAATATTTAATAATGGCAGCTGTCTGATTCATCTTTCCCCAGACACCTAGACCTAAAGGTAGAATGGTTCTCCAGTCTGAAAGAGGAGCCCAAAAGTCATTCTGCATCCCATGACCTGAAAAGGAGAAAGTTTTGCAGACTTTTGGAAGAAGACCATTTTAGCTTCAGGCTGTTGAGTGAGGTTTGGAAAAGGAAGAGCCTCAGTCTGACAGTAATAAGTGAAAAGGACATGTTCTAGTTCTCTTGAGGCAGCATGGGGCATGGGGTTTTTACTTTTTTAAAAGCTGCAGTAAGAAGGAAATGCTGTAAAAAACTGTTCTATAAAAGGAAGACTTCTTTTCCCACATTAAAGTGCAAATTAAATTTTGCTCTGTGGTGGCACTTTTTAGAAAGGTGTAAGGAATGCGCAACCAAGTAGGCATTGGACTGAATATTACCAAAGGCTTTAAATATGTTTCACAAGTCCTATATGGTGAGAAAAGCTCTCCCGACAACACATGTAAGAGCCAGATGCTGAAAGAAACAAGTACAGATAGGACGTCTGATCCTGCAGTTCTCACACGGGGAAAACTCCCTTTGAAGTCCATAGGAATGTGAGCAAGGATTGCTGCTTCTGTCACTATTCTGTCATCCTCTATCATGCATCTAATTTAAAAGCACAATTTCCATTTGAGAGGCTAATTCTCATCTTCCTTCCCATCCTTATACCATTTTCTCTTTTAGTACATATTTTTAGCATAATTCCGCTGCCTGTGTGATGTAACCGGATCATTCGGCACCTGTCATTCAATTATAAAAGGGAAATTTATGCAAGGAGATGTGTTGCAATTTAAAGATAGCGTTTATACTTCAAAAGTTAAAAGAAAGAGATTGACACTCATCCAAGGAACTGCTCTTGAAATCCTATCAGCCCACACCCCAAAAGATACGATACCAGACTGACTGCAGCAATCAGACGGTGACTAGAGCTCTCATCCCGAGCGCAGATGAGTTGAGATCAGCTGGTGGGTTTGCCTAAAGGGATCTCAACGCGTTGCAGATAGCAGCAGAGGACTTGAACCAGGAAACCAGATTTTTGTGCAAAGACTAGTCCAGTGGGCGGTTCTGAGGATCCATATCTGATCAGCTCCTCTGATAAGACAAAAAAAGGGACATCAAATTTATGGCTCTCGATGGATTCAGAGATTAACTTGGTATTGAGTTTCCCAGCATCATAAGGATTTGTGGGAGCATGGACTTTATTTTCTGTCACTACTCCTACCTTATCTGGCCAGAAGTGGATTTTCTAGTGTCTTAGAAACTCTAACACCAAACCCCAAAGAATGTAGTGCTGGGTCCAGGGGTATGTTGTAGTAAAGCAGGAATTTTGAACATAATGACTTCAAATTTCAGCACCCAGTTCCTTCTGTGGATGTACTCTCCCATAAACTACAGGTCCTCAGGAAACACTATATTCATTCTACTCTAATTAGCCCAGGGAATGAAGGCTGAGGTCCTCAAGGCTATTTCTACATATAAGGGTAGAGTTCATGGGATATTTTTAATCCAAATGCTGACACCATATTGATTACATTTAATCAAAGAACAAATAAAAGCACACTCATTATTGAATAAAATAATGCATATAAAAATATTTATGTCTATTTGAAAAGCCATTCCTTTTCTACTGTCAATATTAAAAGCAACATTGTCAAAAAGAATGCATGCTCCTTAAGGTTAAAATTTGAAAGGACACCCCCAGAACTACCAGATCAGAATTCCTACATCCCCTTCTACTACAAAACTGGAGTGTAAGGTTGTGGAGGAGTATTTTGCTTTTTAAAATTATTTTTATTATTATTGTTGTTATTGTTGTTACTGGTACTATTACTATCACTACTTATTTTGAAGAAATGGTCTTAATCTGGCAAAAGAACTTCCCTGAATTTATTTGAGCACTGTCTGCCCTTAGAAGACTATAACCATGATAATCAACATCCCACTTCTATTGTTTGCAGCTCTCCCCTTGTGCTAAGGGGAAAGATGTCAAATCAACTTGTAAATGGAAAGGAGAAAACGTATGTGTATTGAGTGTATCTGTAGGTTGTTTTTTTTCTCATACTTAGGATTTCTTTCCCATAGAATTCTCCAAATTTATGGGTGAAACAAAATAAACAACAACCGTATTCTGAGTTTATAGTGCTTGATAAAATGCGGGATTTTGACTCATACTTTCCTAATTCTTCTTCTAATATAGCTGTAATTGTGAGAAGGGACATTAAGTGCTGAAGATGCTGTTCAGCTAGTTGTAATTCAAGACAGATTGGAAATGCCTCTCCAAATTATTAGGTTGTCTATTGTATCAAAACACACATAAAAGAATATGAGGTAAATTTAGCAATTTTGCTAAAATACCAATCAAACTAATTTTGCCAAGTTATTGCCGTATCATAGAAAATAAATATGAATCAGAATCAGGCAGGTCAGTCTGACATGCAGATTCCTACTGAAAAAAAATATTACAGGATGTCCTTAGTCTTTGATGAACAGTTGGGATTGACTTCCTAAGGGTCAGAATGTGCTGAAAAATAAATTTTCTAATATTGAATACAGCATTTCAGTATAAAATACAAACAGCATGATGCCTCAATAAATCATCAACCTCATTCAAAACTGATATAATTTTCTTTTTCAGTAAAAGTTGTGATTTTTGAGGGTATCATAGACCTCAAAAATAATGCTGAGATCCATTTTCTAACTTGCAGTCTTCTTGTTGATGGTTTCACGTTTGACTTTTAAGGCAGCCATTTTAAAGACTTTGAGAAAATTACTAAAATGTTTTGAACACATTAAATGTTGTGCTGATTATTTAAAATTGAAAATTATTTTACTTCTCAAAATTTGACAAGAAACACAAGCTTTAAGGTGCTGAAACCTTTTCCTATTTGAGCCTGTCATTCTCTATGCTGTAATTTCAGTGTCCTTTTAGAATAGTACCTTCAGCTTACCCTATACTAGGATAAAAATTATACAAGCTCCTTGGCGAGTGTTTCCTGCAAGATAAATGAGTCAGGCAGGTATGACATCTGCTCTAAGTAGATGATCCAGCCTAGTTTCTCTTTTCAATAATAATAAAGTGTCTTGTCCTTCACCACACTTTTAATTTAGCTCATGGGATCCTCTGTATATGCTATGTATTGTTCAATAAAAACAAACAAACAAAAAGTACAACCAAATAGAAGCTTTCTACCTTCAGGGCTCCCGCACAACTTCTTAGTAAAATTAGGGAAGGTGCAACCCGGCAGGAAACACAGTATGCACTTTGCCAACTTTCTTCCAGAAAACATATGGCATTTGCAACACACTGTCACAGTTAGTGAAAGATTAAACTTTCCAGTAGTTTTTGTTAAGAGAAATTATCTGGCACAGACACATGTTATAATGATATTGGCTTAGAAAAAGAGATTCAATTTTAGAAGCAATGGCTCTGTTTTGGTTCATTAGGTAGAATCGATGTCTGTTGGATCAGGAAGGACGTGGACCACATCTATGTTATATGAATAGCAGAGTGAAATCTGCTAATTAATACTGTTCTAAATTCATCTTCTCAGCTGGTGGAGGAAAAATTGTGCTGGTTCTGCTTTCACTTCAAACTTTGGAGGTGGTTGAGTGGGAAAGGAGTGGACTAACATATATATTCAGTGTAGACAGTCACAGAACAAGCACTCCAAAACAAACTGGAGTGTGATTTGAAAAGTGTAGATGCCCCTTAAATTCAAAAACCTAAAAAAAATAGTTCATTCTGGAGTTGACAGGTCACCCTATCTGGATCCCATTTCAGGGAACTTGTTCTTTCTCTTACACTCACCCTTAGGATAGTGTCACACTGCTTCAATGCCAGAGCACTGTGAGGTCCCCAGCATGGCCTAAAGCATATGTGAATTCAATGAAAATTCTTGGCTTGAAAAGGTTAGAAACCACTAGGTCAAGGTTTTTGAAGATCATAAAAAAATAATAATTTTCACTACGCAGTGTGAAAAAACTCAAACATTTTCACTATGTAGTTTAAAAAAAAAGTAAAGTTTACACAGATTTTGACTAACTTCAGGCCAAAGAGAGGTTTGTAGCAGAGCCCCAGGCATCTCATGCCAAGGTAGACTCCTTTTGAACCCAATATTGTGCCTTATGAACAGCATTTATACTCAAATCAGGGGAGCAGCAGCTGCTGTGGGTTTGGTCAAATGAATCTTTTCTTACCAAGTTCTTGATTTCCATGGAAATGCAGGAGAAGAAATGAGGCTTCAGCCTTTGTCAGCATGATATGTTGTACTCTTCAACATGCCTGGAGTAAATAACTATAAGTGAAAACAAAACACTAGCAAGAAGGTCACACAAATTCACCCATCAGATTCGTCTTCACTAACTGTATTAGTAACAGGGTTTGCAACTTGAATCTTATTGTATAAACATGTGGTTTATTTCAAGTAATAGAACATAAATATGATTTTGACATAATTAATCTGAAGCTTGATGGGAAATAACAACACAATGTCAACATTTTCTGGAATGTGACTTTAAGAACACTGAATTTCATTCTTCTAGCTTGCACTGAATGACTCAGAACTTGAAAAGAAAAATAACCTTTTTTCTTTCACAAAATAGTATCTGTGAGCTCTGTCAATTTTAGTACTCCCATCTTGGTCTCTAGCAGCTGAAAGCACTGCATATAAAGTTATTCTTTTGTTATCATTGCTTTTTAAACTCAGGAAGAATCTGAAGTTATTTTTCCTTTATCCATGGAAGTATATTTTCATTTTTTTATAGCAAGATTATCATTGGGTTTTCATTTCTTCTACTTCTAAAAAGTGTAAGATTTGATTCAGACATTTATTTTCAAGCAGCCAATTATACATGCCATTTTTACATTCTAAATTCTTTCTTCCACTATAGGTCTATTTTTATACACCGTAAACTGTCTTCCTATAGCACTGAATTTTGCTAAATGAACTTTGGGGAAAACATATACTCAGGTGTACTTGTCATCTTAGATACTGGACACTGATACGTTACTTTTCACTTACAGAAGTAGTTAACAATGTAATAATGCGAAGTCAAACCCCTTGTATTCTTCTGGTTTTGTCCTTTCTTCAGGTATTCTGTGCAAAATGGTGAGGATTAGCAGTACACTTACTTTGAAACATTTCTGAGAAGCCTAAAATATGTTTTAAAAATATTAAGTAGATACGTAGGAATAATGAAAAAATACAAAGGATATATTTGTTACCTTATTAATGCAAGAGTTTTTCATAGTGTTTTTCCATTAGTGAACAGTTAGTCACTGGTCAAATTTTTATTCCTTACAAAAAATAAGAAACAGCACAGAAAGCAATGTGAACACTCTTTAACAATCAATATTGTTGATCTTGAACAGACAATGGGTAACAGTGGCATTGTTGTGGTTTAACCCAGCAGACCACACAGCTGTTCACTCACTCCCCCCACCCAGTGGGATGGGGGAGTGAGACTGGGGGTACAAAAAAAAAAAAGGTAAAACTCATGGGTTTAGATAAAGACAGTTAAATAGGGCAGAAAAGGAAGGGAAAATAATAATGATAACAATGACAAAATAATACACAAAACAAGTGAAGAGCAATGCAATTGCTCACCACCTGTTGACTGATGCCCAGCCAGGCCCCCAGCAGCAGGCACCGCCCCTCAGCCAAACCCCCCAGTTTTATTGTTCAGTATGATGTCATATGGTATGGAATATCCCTTTGGCCAGTTTGGGTCAGCTGTCCTGGCTGTGTCTCCTCCCAGCTTCTTGTGCACTCCCAGCCTCCTCTTTGGCAAGGCAGTATGAGAAGCTGAAAAGCCCTTGACTTGGTGTAAGCTCAGCAACAACCAAAACATCCATGTGTTATCAACATTATTCTCATCCTAAATCCAACACACATCACTATACCAGCTACTAGGAAGAAAATTAACTCTATCCTAATTGAAACCAGGACAATAGCCACCTTTTATTCTATACCATCTATGTCATGCCCAGGCCCCACACTTTCCAATACATCCCAGTTAATCACTACCACCTTTCCTGTATTTTGATATATACACACAGATATTATTCCCTTAGTCAATGGGCCATCCCTCTAAAATGTCTGTTGAGTTCATTTAGTCCATGACTTTGGGCTCCATCTCTCATAACAGTCCTTCAGGGAAGGAGAGATGGTGTGTGCTGTTGGACTGCTGCATGCTGAAGCTTGTCCAGCTCTATCATCACTGCACTTTGCTCCATTTCATCAAAATTCATTCTTCATTAATCTGGGTGATTGTTACTGTAACACCACTGATATGGAATATAGCAATCGTAGTAGTGATGACATACAGTACTATATAGCAATTAACATCATACAGTTCAAATCATTGGCTATTCTCACCCGAAATCAAATCTCCTTGAGGTACACATCAGACTTCCCTATCTGCTGATAGATGCTGGCAAAGGAAGAGGGTTCAAAGATTGTCCGCTGGCAAATGTTGACAAAGGAAAAAGTGGGTAATTCACTACAATTTGCAAAGAGAGAAAATCTTGATCGTAGGTTAACCTCCGTATCTGTGTCTGTATCTGTGTCTGTATTTCTGTGTGTGTCTGTATGTATTTACATGTATGTGATTTGATTTAGGAAATTCTGTTGTAAGTCTCGCATGAACCTTGTCATTTTTGAATCTTTAACTAAGAAGCAAAATTTGGATTATAACAAATTTTGTTGAATCACTTATTTTTTTTTATTGGATGATAATTGAGTGTCATTAAATATAATACAGTCTAATCTTGTGATTTACCATAACAGTGTTAATAAATACTGAATTGCTGCTACATCAAAATTGTGTAAAATCAGGATTTGCAACACAATGGCGTAATTGGCAGGATCCTAAAATCACTATTTGCAACAAATTGGTGTAGTTGGCAGGATGGCAAGTAGTATTACTAATTGCTTATGGAAGCATAGAATAAGTCCGAGTCCCAAATTCTCAGAAGAATGCGCTCGTGACCACTGGCATGCCTGGGGTGCTATGGAAGAACAATTAAAATTAGGAAAAGGAGATATTAAAAATGGTAAAGGAGAAGGAATTATTTGTAAGATATTAGACACCTGCCTAGAAGCTGCCTGTCAGGATAGGAAAAAGTATAATAGAGACAAGATCTGAGAGAGGAAATAGAATGCAGGAAGGCAGCTGAGTTATTACTGTCCCTGAAAATTGAGCAGCTGCAGAAACAGGTACAGGAAGAAAAGAAGAAAAAACAAAAGTTGAAAGAAAAGATCAAGATGATGCTTATGCAGGCCCTGCATCCCCCTCACCCCATACAAATCAGGAAACTAAAAGTGTCCTCAGAGGATTGGGATGGTGATATTTGGGGTGATCCTGATGACTATGATGAGGGAAATTACGACCCCTTGCTCCCCGCAGATTCCTCCAAATATGAGGCTAGACTTGTCATTAAAGCTGAATACATTCTAATTCCTGTTGGTCCTTGACAACACCTGGTGAAATTTCTAATAGATACAGGAGCACAAATTTCAGTACTAACACAACAGGATGTTGAGAAGCTGGGCGTACGACCCAGACAACAAAGAGTTAAAGTCACTGGAGTAAATGGAGCGAGTGTTATTTGCCCAAACGTGAAAGTTAATTTATGGCTCCCAGGAGAAAAGTGCATGTCCTCTACTTGCTTTGTAGTTAAAGATCACAATGAAAATACTTTGGGTTTCAATGTTTTGAACAGCCAAACCTGGCATCTGCTGGACAGCAGTGTGTGGTCCCTTGGTTCAAAAGTTGACCCTAACCCTGACAGGAATTGGGAGGCTGCAGTGCGTGTACTCCGTGCAGCCCCTGCACTCCCAGATTCACAGATTACTAATGTCCCACAATATCCGATTTCTGCTGCGGCATGAATTGGAATTACTGAAGCAAGAGCAGGTTTGGAAAACCGACAAATTTTCTCCAGAAGCCACTCCCCATATTACTCACCTGCCTGGCCAGTTCGGAAAACAGATAGGAGGTGGCGTTTTAAAATTGATTATCGATGCCTGAATGCTAATACAGCCCAACAGCTGCTGTACCCCTGGGACGGTCAAGTCCAGGTGCACTGGATGTCGCTCCAAGTGAAAGCAAACTGTGACCTGCACTCTGCCACCAAAGAGATTGAGAAAAACGCATAAGTGATATCAATTGTGGCGTACCATTTGGCTGCCTTTGACTCCATTTCATATGGAAGTTCCAGCATGTCTGGCGCGGCAGCACTCAGCAGCAGCGTGACTTCATTCAAGCCACAACAGTCTACTGTCAGCCTCCACTCTCCATTAGACTTCTGCACTGGCCATGTGGGACTGTTAAAGGGTGAGCAGGTTCTGCTGATCGCTCCCTGGCTCTCCAGTTGACGAATCAGCTTATGGATGGGAACCAGGGAGTCTCGGTTGGTGCGATACTGCCATGGGTGCCCCACTGGGGTAGCGATTGGCACCTGTTGTTCTTCAATCCTCAGCAACCTCACAGCAGAAGGGTCCTTCGAGAGACCGGGCAAGGTAGACAGTTGTTCAATTTCCTCCATCTCCAAGGCAGCTATGCTGAGAGCCCACCAGTACCCTTTTGGGTCCTTGAAATACCCTCTCCTGAAACGGTCTATGCCAAGGATGCACGGAGCCTCTGGGCCAGCATCAATGGGGGGGTTTTGCAATTTTGTGTATTGTAAAAGCAAACTAAAAAGTAAATAGAATGAAGCAGGGCGAATCAAACAAAAATTACAAATGAGGTAGCTTCAATTTTTTCTTAGTAGTCCCTGCTCAACTTCCCTCTCTGCTTATGAGATTTGTACCCACATCATGCCTCTGCCTGGGCATTGTCTGAGCACACCGGGGTATTGAGCAGGGCTGCCCGTAATGGCACTTCCTCAATCCCTTCTGTCGGTACTTGTCCACTTCAATATGCACTGGAGCAGAGGCTGAAGCTCAGGTGTTTCATCAGGACGAGAAGTGCCTTAAGTATCAGGTTACAAAACCATTCTCACTTTCAATCTCTGTTGTTTAATGACACTCTAAAACATTCTGCTCAGAATGGGAAAACGTCAACAGGAGGAACTCCACGACACGGAGTGTGTTCCCTAGCAAGTGGCAGCCCTAACCCAGTTTAGAAGCTGTGCAGAAAACTAAGTTTGGTTTTCCATAAAGTAACAGCAGTACATTTGCCAAAGTTATTGACTGAGGTAAAAACAGCAGCAGAATTTTAGAAGTCTAGTCCAATTCTCTTCTTGTTTTTGACCAAAATAATTTGGTAGATTTCTGGTCAACTGGAAAAAAAGTACACTATATTTTATTAAATAGAGTATTATACAATTTTTTTAAAATCATCAATTTTGTTCTGGGCAAGTATTACAGTACCTGTGAGTAAGCATTCTGTAAATGTTAACTTTTTACCACTAGAAGTGTATTTGTAATCACACTTGATAACAACACTTGATCTTGTAAACAATTTTGTTAATATTCTAGGGAAAGAATAACAGACTACTCCTTCTCCTGGCATTTAAACAATACAGCCATCGCAAACTCATGCTTGCAAAATGGTGATTTTTTTTTTTTTCCACTGGGTTAAACTTTTTCAAAGCTCTGAGAGCCCTTTTGCCATGTGACTATATCAGAATTTCAGCTTTTCTTTAAAAAGCAAATTTCTAGCCTCAGGACATCAGAGACAAGACTAAGAACTTAAACCTCGAGATCTTAAAAGATAAATAAAAACCCACGCAGAATTATTACTTTTATCTTCTCCCCTGTGTCTGACTCATATTTGAAGACTGGTACTACTGAGACAACTTGAAGGACAAAAGAAACAAAGACAATATCTGGTCTAGCTTTTGCAAGAAAAGAGCTATACAATTCCACTCAGTAACTCCTGTGTTTCATTCCAATTCCAAAAGCCTCCATTCCTGTCTTCTATGTAGAAAAAAAAACGCTGCATTTTTTTGATGTTTATAAGGAAAAACCCAAACAAACCCCACCCCCCTGTGGCAAGGCAGGCAGGGGAGGCAGAGCGTGACAGAAGCTCATCTGCAATACATGCAATTTGAAATGCAAGTGAATGCAATTAGAAAAATATGTTCTTGCTTTCCACAGATTTGGACTACCGACTTCAAATTACAGGTCCATGACGTCTTTTTGGAATTTCTAACCTGACAGCAGAAAGGGAGCGCACCGAGAGGAGCACACTGTGTAGAGCGAGGGCTCTCGTGTGTTGGAGATGGCTTACACGTGCCTCCTATGAACCCTGTCTGCATGAGTAGGAGGCGTATTTGATGAGCATAACTGGAAAAACAAAAGTCTGAAGCTGAACATCAGCGTACAGGCTAGTGTGGGCTAGGTATGGACAGATACACACGAAGAGTTCAAATGAGTCTGAAGAAATACTCATTATAAACCTTATATGAGAAAAGCCTTATTAAAGATTTTTTGGTTACAGCTCATTGACCCTGAAGTAATTAGCATTAAATATCACTTAGGGAAATTGCTAATCTATGGTATCTGACATGGTGAAAGAATAAAAGAGGAACTCGCTCTGACTCACGTAGCTTTGAACTTTCATTTCTAAATATCATGCAGCTTTCCAGTCTAGTAGCAAGTAACCCATGAGGTGAACTCTAGCCTACAGGATAATGGAGTGAGGGATTGGGCTCCTGCCTTCTTAGCAAACAAGGGCTACAAAAAGCTGTCACTGTGCATAATTATTTCTCTCATTCTGGTCTGGCTGAATGGCACTGCTCTCCTACCTGGCATCCTTAGCAGCTTAAGTCATTGCCTCCGACAACTCAAAAGCCCAAGACCTGTGATACGCGCTAGCAAACTGACAGGTAGAGCAGCAGAGGATGCTGAGGAAGCAGTCAGGAGAGGCTGACAATGAGAAACATGCACTGTGTCCATCACTGGATGTATTACAGGGCTCACACCTCTCACACCAAATGGTTTGTGACACATTACATTGATTCTAGGACAGCACAGATGTCTGCATCTCACCCATGAAAGTCAGGACCTCAGATGTGACAAATGGGCATCAAAAAGAAAGCTTGCAACTTTATATTTGTAAAAGTTATATAGAAAAGATATGTATTTTGGCTGTAGAGAAAGAAGGCTGACTTTGAATAAGCTAGCAACTGTATATAGACCATAGAGATTAGTACCTGAGCAATTTTCCCCCCCACAGGTTTGTTTGGCTCCATGGTAGTAGCTCTTTTGCTGTACCATGTTCACAAATGACAACTTCCTGGAGATGTAAGCTGCTGTGTATGTTTCTGAGATACTAAAAACTCACTGTTGCTTCTATGTAAGCACGGGCGTACTTCTGGCTGGTGACACTTTTGTCAATATTGCATCACCCAGGAAATCCCATTTTATCCTAGATTCACTGAAGTTAAGATCTACTAGAGTGCAATTCCTACTCAATAGGTTTCAACAGGGACTCCTTTACAGCATGCCTTAGCTACAACAGAAAACAAAACCAGCTTACTCTTTTTTGAGCCAGAAGGTCCAGCACACACACACACCAAAAAAAAAAAAAAAAAAAAAAAGCATCTGGTGTATAAAACAGAAAACAATGGGAAAATAGGCAGTTCTTTAAAACATTACAAAATTGATTTCTGCCAGAAAAAGTTAACGTGATCTACAAATGCCTTGTATGACTCTATACTCAGAGTGCTTTTGGCATCTTTGGCTTTTTTTTAAGCTTTCTTTTTAATCCAATGCTGCATTCCCAGGGTCCTTGCAGGGTGGCTCCTGCCTTGCTATTTTAGCTATTCCTGACAAGTAAATGAGTTTGTGCTATACAACCCTATCTTCCCATCATCATTCCCATTTAGTGGGAGACGTTTTCCCTGCTTCCTGGCTGGAATCTGTTCCTCAATCAGTGGCACATTTTTTGAGATCCATATTCAGATTTTTTCTTGTTGAAAAAAGTGCAAGAAGGAGAGATTTCTAGTACTCTATGCTTTATACATAGAGTATAAGCCTTTGTACAAGGCTCTGTAACCAGGTTTTTATAATACATCTATGAACACAACACCAATTTTTTCAAGTCATGAGCTTTTTTTTAACCTTGGTGGTGGCACTGTTGGTTTTTTGTTGAGGTTGCTTAGCTCATTTTAGTGGTATCAGTGTAATCCAAGGTAACTCTTCAGAAGTCAATGGAATCATCTAACACAAAACCACATACACGAGTGGAATTAAAGCCTCTGAGTCACTGGAATAAGTCTGTAGCTGTTTGACTAGGCTGCCTTCAACTAACAACTGGGTAATGAAAATGTTCTTTGCTTTGAGATTGAATCTGTTAGAGCTTTTCTTTCTCAAATCCCATATAACATGAACCGATAGCTTTTTACTCTTCCGTGGTGCATTTCATCCCTTGCTCTGTGTGAATTTTTAGATGTTAGATCTTCTTTGTACATTGATGACAATTCAGACGTAGGACAAGTCAAAGCTTTTTGTACTCTCAGTACAACAGATCTTTGTTGCGGGCACGCTGGCTAGACATTTTCCTGAGATGGCTTTTTGTATGTGATATACCGATGTGTGTGTGTAACTATTTGTAAGTTATTCACCTCTCATGATGACACTAAACAAAATTTGTTGCTATTATAACTTTCCTTTCACACATTGATTATTTTTTAGAAAGCTGTAGCTACTTTAGACTATTATGCTAAAATGTATTGTAATTAACTAGTAATTTAAATATAGTCAGGCCTGATATACTCATGCAATATTTTTAATGGAAGACTGGGGGCAGGAATTAGGTTGCTGGAATTCCCTTTTTGAACCAGTAAAGATGATGTTGCTTGGCTATTCTGATATGTACCACACTGCAAACTACTTCCCGCAGCTGTGCTTTCTCTTTTATTTCACATTTATGCTCAGTAGATATAAATGCATAACAGAAAAATGTCATCTTTGTACATTATAATGCAACTCAAATCACAGACACTCAACCTTAAATGACAGTTTCTATAGATATTTTGAAAGGAGAAGTTAACCAAGTCGGCTGGACCATCCAAGTTGATGGTTGGATTTGATGATCTTAGAGGTCTTTTCCAACCTTAAAGATTCTATGATTCTATGATTCTAAGTTACCCAGTTTGGCTCTTTTGACCAAAAATTGACTTTTTAAAAATATCTCAGTGTGATATGACAAAGATCTGAAAATTACTCATTTTAGAAAAAGGAATACATTTACTTTATAAACAGCTAAATGTGTTAATTTCTCCCTATAATACTTTCTTGCCTTCAAAGTTTTGCATGTATTTGTTTCATTGTTACATGGCTTCTGTTTCATTGTGGTTTTGGAAGTAGAATTCTGCCTTTTCAATTTATCCCCACTGTTTATTTGTGACTTAATGACAATAAGTTATCAGGTAAAAAATGGGAAGTAGAAGTGGGCAATTCATTTGGTTTAGACAAACGACAGATGGACTACCTTATGTGCTTGTCTAGGAAAAAAAAAAAAAAAAAGAAAAAGCAAGCGCTGTACAAGAACTGCAGCTTTCCAAGCTATAGTATTTGCCAGATGATGCATCTTCCACTGACTTCTTAGTTACTGTTAGCTTCAAATAGCACAAAAAGTAAGAAGAGACTGCAGTTTCTTAACATGTTATGCCCTTACAAGCAATGCTCCAGTTAATAGCTCAGTACAGTAAATCTAATTCGTGCATTTGATCAGATGGCCCCCAGACACAAACTCACTCTGTATACAAAACAAGAAGATGCATTGGCTCTCGGGGGTTTTTTTGTTGGTTTTTTTTTTTTTTTTTGTAAGTCACAGTATACATGTCTCACCTGAAACCTCACTGCCTTAAAGATATATTCACTTAATAATTTGTAAAAACTCCCTGTTAACCAACAAACTCTTAAGAAAGCTGCTCCCAATTCCCAGATTTTGAGAAGCTTAAGGATAGTTAAACATTACTTAAACATGCTATGTGAATAATATTGCTATATTTGAATATATTGTATTTGAAACACTTTTGTGAATACTCTAAAATATTAAAAAGGTAAAATTACAGTTTAGAAAGAGAAATATTTGGATTTTTTTGGAGCGGTATGAATTTTGTTGCAGCATGGGCTAGACTTCATTTTTCTCAAAAATACTGGCAAAATTTACTTCTAGCCTCATTATGAAAGTCAACTGATTTTCTGGTTAGAAATGGCTGTAGTCTTCATTGCAGAGTTTTGTCGTGGCTGCGGAAAATCCAGATTAATCTGATAGGGTTTTCTGTTGCTTTTTTTCTGATAAGAAAAATGAGGTAGTATAGATCTCGTCTGGTCTTGTGGAACTGTGGAAGCTCTACTGCCCATTTCAAAAGGACTTTCCAGCACTAAATTTTTCTGCTCTAAAATTACCTAGTGTTCCATTTCTTGCTATTGTCAGAAAAAAAAGAGACCTTTCCGTTCACATTTTTATGCTTATCTTGAGGCTACACAATACTTTCTCTTTTTTGGCCAGACATAAAATTTACAGTCAGCCTTAATGAGATCTGTTTATATTTAAGAGAATCTGACTTGTTTCAACCATACATCTTTGAGTTCTGCAATTTGTTGACATGTAATTTGTTGTGGGTTTGGGTGACGTCCAAGGAGAAATATGAGGACTGAAATGTATAGACTGTGTTAGAACTTTGCCCTCTTGGAGTGAAAGTGCATTTCAGATGCACAGCACATCTGTGCTGTGTCCACCCATGCACATGCACACATAGAGGTGTTATGGTCCTTTCTGTATCCCTGTGCCATCACAATGATGTTATGAGGACCCTTCTTCTAATTCTGCATTTTTTGTCATTGTATTTATTGGGGTCTGTCTGATGTTGCATGAATGTGGGGTTCCCAGCATCTGAAGGCATGCAAGATTTACTTGCTATCTGTATTCCTCTTTTTACTCTGTCTTATTAAAACAGCTATTTTATTATGCCATTTGCTGTCAGGCCTTTCTTACTGAGATGTGGAAAGAGCCCTGCACTGTCTCTCTTCCTATCATCCCCCATCCCTCAGTGCAGAACAGAAGCCATATTTAAGGCTAAATTTTTGGGAAAGTGGTCGGCTTTTTTCCTGCCTTCCATTCTCCTCACCAGGGTAAGAAATCCGTGGTTAGCGTTCAAAGCTACCTGAAGTCGATTAGCCCTGAAAATATTGTTATGCTAAAAAGCTTTACCCTGCACATAGCAATCTAAAACAGTTGCTGACATGCATGTGGACAACTACTCTCATTTCCTTCTGTCTTAATCCACTATTTCAAAACTTCTGAGGTTTTACTTCAGGAGTTTCTGTGCAATGCTTTAATGCTGACTATTTACCAGATAATTTTCTCTGTTCTCCACAAGAAGGCTTGAATTAGTGGCAACATAGAGCTTCCTTCATAGTATTATGCTAATTAAGTTTTACAGCCTGGTCATCTAATAGGCTTGAAGTCTGTGACACAGTTGTTGCCTAAGTGCTTCATTAAAGTCCTCAAAAGGCTTTACAAAAGTTAGGTAAGCATTAAATGATCCACTTTCATAACATCTTTCCAAGTAATTTAGAAACTGATTTACATCACAAGCATGGTACTGTATCTCAGGAAACCAACAATTTTGTAGGGCCCAAATGATATGATATTCAATATTTAGGAAGATTTACGATAATGGCATTCCAATATGTCTCAAATTAGGCAGCTACAAATCATTGGTCACTTTGAACATCTGAATTTAAGTGATTGCATTAAACCTAGTATAGAAAAAGCCTGCCAAATTAATGTCCTTTTGGATGCCAAAATTGAATGGTTTAGGAATAATATTTTTAAATATAGATGATTATACTTAAAACAATTAAAATAATCTCATGGTTCATTCATTTTAAAGACCTTTAAATCATTCCAGTCTTGAATCTAATTTCAAACTTGCAAGCATTATTAAAGTGACTTGAAGTGTTTAATGCAATACATATGGGATGGTAATGTTGCTAACTTCCCCAGGGCTAAGCTGAAGACAAATGGGTTTTTGCAGTTTGTGCCAGAAAGAACAGTACTTCCTCCTAATAACTGAAAAGCAGACAAGTTTCAGGGGACTGTTATTATTTTTGTTAAAGCATTTCTGAAATTCATGCTGAGCTTCTAAAACAAATCTCTGTTATTACCCTACCAGATTTCCCTATTCAGTATTTATTTAAAACACGCCTATGTTCATCCAATGATCGTAAGAACTTTAAAAGAAACAACATAAGCTAAAGAACAAGGAGCAGCTAGACCAGTCTTGAAGAGGTTGTCCATGCACATCCATGTTCACAAGGTTCACAAAACCCAGCCTATTATATTTTCATTCAGTTTTATCAAAAACTATCCCACAGCTATAATACCGATAATAATTTTTCAAATAAAAGATGGCTGTTTATTTTCAATTGTTAATTCATCTTTAAACTCTCTAATTAGAAGGGATAAGTATTTGATAACAAGAAATTCTTCAGGCCTAAAACATTGCTAAGTTTAGGACTGACAACCACCTCTACTAAGTTTTTTCACGTTTCTGTTTAGAGTTTTCTTGTTCGGTGATCATAATGCATACATTTTGCCTATGTATACATTTCACCTTTCTCTCACTACTTCAAAGTATCTGTGAACACAGCTGTAAATGAAATAATAGAAAATAGTTGCCTGATATCTATTGATCTGTTGATCAATACTTATAACTATCTGATACTACTGACCATCAAGGAGGTGGGATTGCTAGCAGAGTTAAGCAAGCCCTTGTTGCCACTCTACCACAGGCACCGTCCCAGAATACCTGCTGCAATCCAGACCGTGCTATATGCAGGAAGATGCACAGCTGTGGTAGCACCTGTGGCCACCCTTTCTTTCATCCCATGTAATAAATTCCTTGAGTAGATGTTTACTCTTGCTATAGTTACAGATCGGGGCTGCTTGCCAAGTGATTCCTTGCTGCAAGCAAGAAAGCATGGAAAAGAGGCAGGAAAGAGCTTGAACTAGGCAAGAAAAAAACTTACACTTGTCCTGTTGTTCTCAGTTACACTAGTTAACTAGGCATATAAATGGGGATGGGGAGAGATAACAGGCTGCCTGGCCTGAACACTTCCATCTGTCCCATTCTTACTGTTTCTTCTGGGAGACCATGAACTGGTGTAGAGAACAGTTCTATGTCAAATCTCATTTTATGGCTTGCTTTTGCAACTACCCATATTATTGCAAAGACAGCAGATGATACAGTGACAATGTACCCATACCCCATTTTCATCCTGCCCTGGTTTCAGCTGGGATAGAGTTAATTTTCTTCCTAGCAGCTGGTATAGTCCTGTGGTTTGGATTTAGGATGAGAATAATGTTGATAACACAGGGATGTTTTTAGCTGCTGCCAAGCAGTCAAGGACTTTTCACATTCTCATACTGCCCTGACAATAAGAAGGCGGGGGGCACCCAAAAAGCTGGGAGGGGACACAGCCAGGATGGCTGACCCAAGCTGGCCAAAGGGATATTCCATACCATATGACGTCATGCTCCGTATGTAACTGGGGTTTGGCCAGGAGGCGGCATGGCTCAGGAACTAGCTGGGCATCGGCTTTGGGTGGTGAGAAATTGTGCTGTGCATCTCCTGTTTTGTACATTTTTATCATCATCATCATCATCTTCCTTTTCTGTCCTATTAAACTGTTTTTATTTCAACCCATGCATCTTACCTTTTTTTTTCCTTTTTGATTGTCTCCCCTATCCCACTGAGAGGAGGCAGGGGAAGTGAGTGAATGGCTGTGTGGTTGTATTAGCTGCTGGCTGGATTAGACGACGACACATCCACATTTCTTCATGTCTTCAATAGTTCTTTGTAAAATAGAGCTGGTCTCCATTTCTTCTCTCAGTCTGTCCCTGCATTGGAACGTCACTCCACCGTCACTTTGTGCACCATCCAGATTTTTAGCCTGAAAAGTTGTAAGAAATGGAAAGAACTGTGTCATCAAAAGAGCTTTAGACAAACCTTCCAATAGTGGTCATCTCCTTTCTTACTATTTCTCATATGTTTCTGCATAAAATGTCCAGGATTAATTTTACATTTGAAAAGCACTATTTTATACAACTAAATTAACACAATGTGATTTTTTCCCCCTAGCCCCCAGATCATTATAACACACCTAGAATCTGAATATTTACCTGTAACTACAAAAATTACAGACTACACAGCATTGTAAAATAATTTGCTTCTGAACCTGACCCAATATGTAACCTAGACTTGTCTTCATTCTTGACATGTTTCATGCGGGTGTGAATTACTTCTCACTATTTCACTTGCAGCCTTCAGTTTAATATAACAGTAACACGCAGGAACAATCCCTAGTATTTATCTTACTGTGGATTGTAAATAATCTCCTGCAACTTTATTAGAAGGTATAGTATTTAAATTTTTCTGAAAAACAACTTCTTGTCAGAATGTGGCGGAAAATTATTTTCTAATCTATTTTCTCTCCAGCAGCATGCCAGAGTTGGCTGGGACTTAAAACTTAACTCTTTTATTATTGTTTTAATATTTGTTTCCTTTTATTACAGCTTTCAAGTGGGATTTTGGTGATGCCAAAGCATTATAAAACTCCTCTAGGAAAGTTATAACTGAAAGAAAGCATTTTGAAGCAAACCTGATGGAGTGCAGTTTGCTGTTTAGTTTTGTATTTCCTAATGAGAAAAACAACTGCACTCCTGCTATAAGCGGATAAGAGACAGCCTCTGCTGCCTCATCACTTTCCGACAACAAACAGAACCCAGGGGATGCAAAGCTTAAGTAGGAGGCGCATTATAACTGTTTTAAATGCTTGTGAGACCATTAGTATCAGTGCTTTAGCTGTTCTGCTTATTTTGCTTTCAGAGTTGAGAACTCTGTGATGGCTAGGGTGTAGAAAAGTGTACAGGGTAAGTAGATTAATTGGCTAATTTATGTTTTTCAGCTAAAAGTAGGACTATGTCTTTGTTAGCAAACAGACACTGGCTACCACATGGTTACTATTACAAGAGAAATTGTTCAGATAACTGACCGTTTTCAGTTTCTTGAGGACTTCTTGAGGACTAGGTCTCTGAGTACTGAGTCTACCTGACACAAATACTAACTTGACAAAAGTGTTATATTCTGTCAAAGGCTCAAAGACTTTTTTTTCTCCCTTCTCATCTTCCGGTCATTTTTAGCTGTTCCTGGTCTTTGGAGGCTGCTTGTTTGCTTCAACACTTCTTTGCTCTGGCCTTGCCTCTGTGTGAGCTCCCATTGCTGGGCCTCTGTGGAGGATGTCGGCAAGTGAAGGTTCAGCCACTCTCTCTTCTGTGATTTTGCCATTCTGTAGCAAAAACAACTGGAATCGAGGCAGAAGGTGTTCCCCGGACTCCTCATCTCTGTCATACAGTTTGGCCCTTAAAGATGCCTCCCTAGGTTTTCCTTAACAGCAATAATACAATGCGCAAGTGACCAAAAAATTAAGCACAGCTAACTCTATAATCCAGATTTATTTATTGTGACTACTGTCCTAATCTAGGAAAACTTGCTTTCTCCTACTGGGTTCTGTCTTGTTTCCACAACATTTCTTTACATTTTCTTTTGGAAACACCTCTTTACAACATTATCCAATGAGGCTACACCATCTTTTTGCACCAAGCATTTCCCGTTTTCTGAAATATTTGTTCATGTTACTTTATACCTTATAAAGTTATTTAATCAGTTTTGCCCCGCTCCATATGCTTCTATCAGATCATTCATCCACTTAACACATTTCACAAGGTTGCTTTGAAAATATTAACTTCAACTTTACTTTCAGCCTGTCCTTCTGGTTTTTTGTACAATATAACTTGTCATTTATTATTAGAAAGCTGTTACTCAGTAATGGGAACTTAAGAGTTTGTTAACTTTTTGCTATCTGAAAATGTATAAAGTTACTTTTTTTGTTATAGACTTAAAACAACTGAATTACTTGTTAAATTGGTCCCAGTCTTCCAAGACAATTTGTTACTATTAGTAATATACTAATGGTGGATTTCTAACTCCTTATGATGAAGTTATAGTGACATGTTTAATCAAGCCCTGTTTCACAGCGCTATGGCTTCCTACTGCTGCAGATCTGTTACCTTTATTAAGTCTGCAGAATCTGCTGCAACAAACCCCTCCTTCCTTGCCTTGTGCGCATCTTGAGCTCTGTAGAGAAGGAACATGTCAATAATCGGTTTAAAACGATTCACGGCACTACAAGTTTTTCACCACGGAAATGAAGAATTTGTGGTTTGCAAAGCTGTATGCTCTTAAGAAAGACAATTCTGATGAACACTGGTGGAAAAATGGCTTTCTGTAAGTTTGCTCTGAGTGAGCCGCAGCCTATATAAAGCACACTGGTTATGAATTATTAATGCAATAAGCCAAAAGGCTTAAGAAGAAAAGCCCTGCGCTCCCCCTCTAGGAGAAGGAAAAAGGTAGCGTGGGAAGGCTTCATTTACATAAATTATTATTCAGCACCAGTGTATTTTTTCACTCAGCGTTTTGCTGTAGTAAGAGTCTATATTCTGAGCCTAGCAGTACTGTGTGATGCTTGTCAGCGTGCAGAAGGGGAAAATGATTAGGGAAGACATAACCGAGGGAAAGTGGTTGCCCTGAGCAAACTCTTAGGTAGGGAAATCAAAGCCAATAAGCAGATCATCCGATGGGCTCCTTGCAGGGGTCCTGTTTTGCTCAGAGATGTCAAACGCTCCACAAAGCAGATGTTGCAGGACAAGATCAGCAGTGGCAGCTTTGAATAGAATCTGGAAGCAGAGATTTGTCTGAACCTGAGCAGGGAGAAAGAGCAAACCCAGTCCTGAGATGATCTTGACTGCTTGAATTTATGAAAGGGGATTTAAGAATGTAATGGTGAGAATCTCGGGAATGAGGTGCTGTATTTCAGAAAGCCGAACAATTCGCAATTGGAGCAATGTAGCACCAGCCATATCTCTGTCAAATTCTTTGAATTAAAGTTATCTTCATTCAAATAAAAATAAGACATTTTCCACTAACGTAAAACTATTTGCAGCTACCCATTCCCAAGAATTACTGACAGACTGCAAGTGGTGAGGGAGAGGCTTGAAAGGGCAACCAGAGGAATCAGAACCTAGATTTCAAAAAATGTCTTAACTTCCCTACTTGAAAAAGGAGCTGCAGCTGCATCTTTATCTCAGACTAGCTCTGGTTTTTTGAATGTAACCCAGCATACTGACATCAACATCTGTCAATAGAAAAGATGCATGTTAACCTACATTTATTCATGGGGTTCTAGCATACTACAGCAAGAAGACATTACCAGAGTTCATTTTGCCAGGTGTTAGCTAAATATTGGTAGACCTTAATTCCTCTTACTTCTTGCCTACAACAAAGCTCACAGCTAGAAAACAAGATTTGCAGCTTTCAAAGAAAAGCAGTGGTTTGTAAAATAGTTTAGGCACAAGATAATTTGGACTCCTCTCTTTTTCTTAGGGAAAGGAATGCAGATTTGGATGCTGTTCCGGGAGGGTAACTGCAGGGTGACGCTGGGTAATGGACGCTCACCCTTCACACCTGAGGCTGGGGCAGCACTGCTCCCTTTTGCAGCAAAGACCGTGGCTGTGACTGGCCAGTCAGTGAAGGTAAGCTTTGCTTAGGCCACAACCACGTAGTGACTCAAACCAAAGTTATTTATCCCAGTTTTCACTTGTTTTCAATGCCCTGGAGTTTTTTGTGACTTCTGGCTGTCAACGATTTCTTCTCTGCTAAGCCATTCCTGGGTGCTCCCAAAATTGTGCTTTGTGCTGACTGCATATTTTGTCAGACTCAGAAATGACAGACTTTCATTCTGTGTACAAATCTCAATCCTTCCTAATGCTTAAATGCAAGCATGCCATTGTCAGCTCTGTGGCAAAGATTACTTTACAGTTTTTTAGGGTTTGTTTTTTTTTTTTTTAGAAAGCCAACATTACTTTGCATGAAATGCAGCAGATGCATTTTAAAACTTTCCAGTTGTGTCTGTTTCCAGTACGTAAATTTGAGTATTTGCAGAATTCATTATGCTTCCCTAAAGGTTCTGTAAATGTTAAAGTAGCATTATTCAATTATGTAAAGTAGCAGGAAAGCTTTCCTTCTTTGTGTCTTGATATGCATAATAGCATAAGTCAATATTCATGCTAATATTAATTGAAAAATTAATACCATTTTATTATTGTTGTCAGAAATAATAAATAAAACAGCCTGAGCAAGTGGATAGACAACACTCCAGTTTTCCCACTTCATAAGATTATTTTCAGTATTTACTTATACTGCAACTAGTCATGGGTCAAGACCAACTGTGCTAGGCAATCTCTATTTAAAAGTTGGGTTAAAAGCTTACCTTTGATCTCTTCTTATCCCAGGAGGAAAGTACAGTGGGCTCCTCTTCATATGCAGAACGCCACTTGTATTTTAAAGTACCTCTGCTTCCCATGCCCCAGTTTCTCTTAAGATAGACATCCTAACTGCCATTAAAATATATAGACTGTATCAAAGATATTTCCTAGAGGCTTGAGGTTTTGTCCTTTCTGACAATTATATTTCAAATGAACATGCTCAAATCATTCAGACTCTTGCCCAATTTGGATTTAGTTAAAGTGAATATAAATACACAGATAAATCTCAGAACACCAAGGGAACATCACATATAAAATTTAGGCTCTTGAAGTCTGAGCTAACTAAGCTTTAACTCATTAAAATTAGTTTTAGCTATGTAAGTTTAGAGAAGCAGTAAATAATTAATACAGATATCCACAGCTCTCTCCATACTGATTTGAAACGCAAGCGTGTTCTATTTAATCCTCAAATTATAAAGTGTAAGCTAGGGATTGGTGACTTTTCACTAGGGAGCTGAGGGCTTGCCTTGCCATTACCATGATAGATTTTCACTGACCTGTGTGATGTTCCTGATTTTCATATTAAAAGCAGAGTCAAGGCTAAGGAATGAGGTGAAAGTTACACCTTGGAAGAGAGTGTTAAATGGTGACATCTTGCTTTTTAATACAGATCTTAATCTTTCCCCTTCCATCTTTTTTTATAACAGAATTCATAAGGGCTATAAAAAACATAAACTAGATAAAAGCAGGTTTATTTCATATTGCTGCAATCTTGTGGTTACAGCAAAGGATTATTCAGAAATCAGTTCCTGCAAAAGAAAAAAACATGAAATACATCAGTGTGCATATGCTTGCTTTTTTTCTCTTTCTTTCCCTCAATTTTTGCTGCATGTCTATAATGCTAATTTTGCCCAGTATCTTGGTAATTTCAAACTGCAGCATGACAGATATACCTTTAATACTTCTCATAATAACAGCTAAAATACATGCAGGTGAATATTTTACAGAAAATGCATTTGTATGTTCTAAAAACTTTTGTGCTAAATAAAAGAACATAGTAACTGGCCAAGTAACAGCTGCTTGTGATAGGTAATACAGATTGAATAACATAAGGAATGATATACTCAGTGGGCATGGTGAGATTTGTGAGATTTTCCTTCTCTTAAGATCCAATGCTGAGGTGCTGTGTGTTCTTGGAAAAGTCTTTTCAGTACTGGTCTCTTTGCTTTGTTTCCTACCTTCTGATCATCCTTTCTGTAAAAAGCATATTCTCCTGTTGGACCACACCTTTGCATGCAATGGGAGAGTACTTGGTACTAGTGTGTGATCTCCAGGCACCAGAAAATATTACTTTAGTACCATAGTTTTGGGGGTTTGTTTGTTGGTGTCCGTCCCCCCCATAGTTATTGCACTGAAAATGACAAAAATCCTCCAGGGCACTAGAAATTGGTGTTGATGATTGCTAAGTGATATTACTTCCCCTCAGAAGGTCACCCACAGTATAAGCAGGATGTTATAAGACACAGCATGGTTAAGGAAGATGTCTTTCAGAAAAGACTGAAATCCAGTGTTCCGAAAGGCATTAAATTTGCAGTTATGGCTGGATAAAGGAGGACCATCCAGTGACTAAAACTGAGTGACTCCCCCTGCCTGAATCCCTTCTCCATCGTCATCTGGATAAGCAGGTAACAGTTTCTGCAGTAAACACGTCACATGGTGTCACGAGTCTTTGATCAGTTCGGGACTGCAGTGGAGCCACCTTTCAGAATTACATCCCATTGCTAAAGCAGGTCTGCAATACCAGCACACAGCAGCGACGCTAAGGGACAAAACTGCAGCACGTACGTGTTGAACGATGCACAAGAGGGAGAAGGGAGACTTTCTCCTTTTCGTCCCGCCCACATAACCCCAGTCAGGCCCCACTGTACCCCCCAGGCGGCCTGTGTGTCACACGTGGTGTCACTTCAGCACTCTGCAGCCCACGGAAACGTCACACACAGCACACACTTTGTGCCCCGGGACCCTCCATAGATGCGGTGAGACAGGGTGGCGCGCAGGCACTCTGCAGACGTCCCAGGGCTTGGGAGTTCCAATGCAACTCAGCCAGGCCTCCTTCCCGCCTGCCTACGTCATATCTACGCCCCTCATGAGGTGTGAATAGGAGGCCCCTGGCAGAAGAAAGCCACAGATTTTCCTTTCTTTTACCTGAGTCAAGACTACAGGGACGGCATTCGTCCAGAGTTTGCAAAGGTCTGTAATAATGGACTCCTATATTACGGTGAAGCTCTATGCTAAATAAACTAAGCGTTATTCAGGACTCATCTTTGGATGCGCTTGCCTAACTCCAGTTAAGTTCTAACAGCTAAAAATCACACAGGCCCTTTTAATTGAGATGCAAAGCTGACAATACATTTTAGTCTAAGGCAGCCAAAATTTAAATACTTCACTACTGAGGTTGCATAAACTCCAGGAAGCTGTTATTCATTAATGGGTATATGGAAACTCGCCCTCTGTAATTAACATGCCTCAACGAAGACTGTATTCTTCATCACCATGGACTGTGAGAGAACATTGCACAAAAGCAAATGTCAGCTCTTTGTGACTCAGAACTCATTAATATTTCCATAGCCTTTTATATATCACCGAGTTAAAATAGGAATCTTATCTTTCTTGATAGTACCTTAGGAGGAAAGTAAACTAAATAAGAAATCCACATTGCTTTATTAATTGGTCAGTGAAAGTGTTAAACCTTCTTTCACTGTATCCTTTCATCACATCATAAAATGGCAGGACCTAAATCAGTTTATAGCAGTTGGGGATTTGCGTCTTTTTATTTACTTCTCTCAATAAAATTAAGAAAAACAGTCTCATGTAGATTTCCTTAATGTCATTTTATGTACTCATTCCTTATGATGACTAAATTACAACTCTGTCAAAGATTTCTTTTATAATATTATTAATCCAGCCCCAAATAATATTAACAATTAGCAACTGCATTTGGGTTTGGGTCAGAGACTTCAACCGGGCAGGTTCACTTCAGCCATCTCCCAAACTCGAATAAAGCTCAGCTCAGCTTCACTGTGCATCTGCACTGTCAAACAACTCAACTCCTTGGTTCACTGCAGCATCCTGCCCCCCTGACCTTCCACGCAGTATATAGCTTCACTCCTAGCTTCTCTTTTGGTGCTAAACAGACTGATCCCTCTAAAATGAAATTTGGGAATGTTTCCCGGGAATAGCTAAGAGGCTGAATGAGCAGCACAATTTTTAATGGGAAAGCAAAAGAAAACAAAATTCTAGGTAGTCTTCTGATGCCAGCAACAACCCCACACCTGGCGTCATGCCATGTCGCTAGGCATGCAATCCCTCTCTCTACCAGGCTATTAGGAAAAAGAATTGCTCTGCAAGAGTCTGATACAGCCTTCACATTATTTCAGTCATTTTGTATTGAAAAGTCACAAAACAAAGTATTTTAGGATACAAGGGCCTTGAGAAGCCCCAGAAAAGCTTGGATCGGGCATCCTGCAGGAGGAACACAGCTGCAGTTCACTGGGAAGCTCTAGCTGTGAGCAATGTGAAGACAAGCCATTGTATTACCTAAACTGGAGATAGGAGAGGAGTTGGTAGGCATGAGATATGATTGGGTTTTTATATAAATTATGTATTTTGTATTATTATTTATATTTATCATATTAAGTTTATATATATATGTTATAAATATATGTATTTATTATGTATATAAACCTACTCATTTGTTCCAGTGAGCAAACTTGTGGAGGTAGCTAAGCTCATTTTGTTGATAACTGCTTTTCACACCGCCCAGGATAACAGGATGCTGCTCTATAATATTCACAGCAAAATCAGGGACAACTTTCTGGAGTAAAACAATGCACTAAAAGAAGCAAAAGGCCTAAATAATGTTTCCAAGGGGAAGATCAATCCTTCACACACTTTCTTATTCAAGGGTACAATGAATATTCAACTGATGCTTACAAGAAAGTTTAATGGACTGCAGTTTCCAGAAGAGGTTAATAGAGTGCTAAGGAAGCATATTCTGGTATGGAAAAAGGACCTTAGCTTCACAGGAAAAATATGCATTTAAAAAAAAAAATGTTTTGAGCTTGGTGTCTGAACTTCCAGAAGCAAACAGAAAATGAAAACAGGTCAAAAGACAGCAAAAGGTGAAAGCATACCTGTTGTGAAGGTTGAGCAGGTAATCACCTCCCATAAGAGGTGGATAAACTTAGAAGTCAATATAGATAAGCAAGAAATTCTTCAGGGAACCAAAGATGAGGTAACTTATGAATTGTGCACTTTAAACTGAATTAGGGACCAAAATAGTCTCCCTCTAGACTTTATCTAGAGTCAATCACTTACTAGTATGTGAGCCAAACGCCTACATATCAGCTTGAAATTTGATTAAGTGAGAGTAAGCCTTCTTAACACTTATGCCAAGGGTATTGGGAAGATAGGAGTAAAGCTACAGAAGCCCCTGTAAAAGTCTATTACAATACATAAATTAAATAGGTCAAATCTCACTCTGACCTTCCTTCATTTCTGGCACATCTCATCCACTAAGTTATATTGATTTGCATTCCTTTCCCATGACATACCTGAACATACTGGTTGATGAGGGACCCCAAGGCTGTGCGCGTCAATCGCAGCCCTTCTCAAACTGGCCTCAGGATCACCAGGGACATTGAGAGACCTGCCAGGGTGAACAGAGCCCTTCCATGCTAGAGAGTCAGCAAAGTCATTTCTGAAGAACATGGGTCATCTCAGTGGTTGGTAAGTTTCATGTCTATGGATTTCTCCTGCCTCATGCCATTTCAGAAAGTTAACATGAGCTTAGGGAGGACCTCCAGTTTATTGAAGGGTCTAATTGAAAGAGTAGAGAGAAAAATTAGAGGCAAAAGTGTTTTAGCTGAACAGGACCAAGGAAGATCAAGAGACTTGTGGAAAATGAAGCCTTGAGTGACATGGTGATGGATATATCAAGGGAATGTTTGCATATTTTTATAGGAGGAAACTACTGGATTAAGGCAAAACCTGAACATAGATGTGTTGCAGCTAATGCTAGATTCAAAAGGAAGGAGAAACCAATAGTTTATTCATAGATGTGTTTCCAAAAGTTGGATAGACTTGAACAATACTAATAGGGAAAACAGTATGAGATACCTGACAGTAAGTTATCAGAAACCTTGATAAGCTTGTCATTTTTTCCTACTTTCATCTAATGGCAGGCCTACACACAAAATAGGAGCTGACACAGTACAGCCCAGAAGATGAGTGAGACAATGCACTAAAGTGGGCTGGACAGGCAACGGTTTAGATGTAAGAAGTCTAGTTTCAGTTCTCCTCTCTACTATGCTTCCTATGTGAAATCCAGCAAACCTTTCTGCCAGGTTTTATAAAATAGTACTTCCCTATTTCTGTGATCCTTTCTGATGCCAACTTAGAGCATTCAGCTCAAACAGATGGCCTACTGGCTGAACCAACACCATCTTGCTCAGGAAGAATTTAGAACAGGTTTTCCAGCCACAAATTCAGCTCAAAAGCATCATCTGCATGTGCAGCTCAACCTGGAAGCTCAGGCTGCTGGTACTGCTGAGAGAAGGAAGATGTTGAGGCCATTACTGGGAACAGGGATGGGATTTCTTTTCCAGAAAAAAACCCTCCAGCCTTCAACTCCATACATGAGCAAAAAACAGCCGTCAGGTGACACCACCCTTTCCCCAGACACTCCCAAGCCCCAGCTTGACCTTCTCCTCCTGTTTAACAACAGAGACATACTGAGGCTAATTTTTCCAGTGACTGGTCCTGTCACCATGAACGGGATATTTGTGTAGACAAGGATGTCTGTTTGGACAGTGAAGAAAAAGGAAGATGAACTCATGGGAAGGTTACAAAACCTGGGTCCAGGTGCCAAATGTGGGCTGCTCTGGTAGATAGAACTGGGTTCATACAACATTTTCAAGAAGCTTTCTCCAGCCAGTCTACTTTCTCTGGGTGGCATCGATGAATTGTGAATTATTACCTCATCTTCTGTAATTAACCATATCAAACTTCTGCACTTTTCAATATTCATCCATTATTGCTTTCACTACGACACTTTGTAATGGGCATACTAAATGGCAGGAAGCTGCTTCCGATTTCAGTGCACGGAATAATGTGTTCCCACTTCCACACACAGACAAGAAAATTAACAATCGGAAATGAGACGACTTAGAATATGTATTTCTCATGAATCACTGACAAAATATTTTATGACCTCCTGTGAGATAAGAGGCAAGACAAAGGGGATATTAGTAGATTTGTTAAAAAGGAGAATAGCTTTGGCAGAATGTAATTTTTTTCTGCTTCAAAAGTCCCTGTGGAGAAAAAGTTTCCCTAGAAAAAAGATGGTGCAATTCACGGTAGACTCTTATCCAGTGTAAGGTCATTAATATGCTCATTTAAGACCTCTGAATATAATTATGTTCTTCAGAATGGTACTTCAGTATCAGAACTGAGCATTTTATGGCACTATTAAGATAGATGATTCTGACTTTCTCCAAATTCCTTCCTTTTGTTTATGTATTTAGTTTTCCAGAGTAGCACTGTTGCTTTATAGTAACAGTAACAGAAAAGCAAACAGAAATAAAACTATTGCTCTTGTATTGGAAGCATGATTTACCAAAGACTACACAGAGAGGAGAGGTGAGGAGGGGTGTTAGCCACCACAATGTATGTTTTTATTTTTCCAGTTAGAAATTAATTTCAGCAAAAGCAGATTATTTTCATGAATGCCATTGATTATTCCATTAATATAGAATTCTGAAACTGAAGACATTTATTTCATTTTGCTTTCTAAAATAAGAAGGGTATTAAGCATATAGAGTATCTTATTTTTCCCTCCCTCCTGACTTTTTTGTGTTCATCATTAGATAAAATGGAAAACAGAGAAAACCCCTTCCCTTCCCTTCCCTTCCCTTCCCTTCCCTTCCCTTCCCTTCCCTTCCCTTCCCTTCCCTTCCCTTCCCTTCCCTTCCCTTCCCTTCCCTTCCCTTCCCTTCCCTTCCCTTCCCTTCCCTTCCCTTCCCTTCCCTTCCCTTCCCTTCCCTTCCCTTCCCTTCCCTTCCCTTCCCTTCCCTTCCCTTCCCTTCCCTTCCTCCCCTCCAGATGGTATTGAGGATGATGCTGATGCTGATGCTGATGATAAGATTAAAAAAAAAGGTGATTTTTTAAAGCAAATTGAACCTCTGTGAAACAAATTGTTGCCCTTTTCAAAATCTGCAATATGGAAAAAAAATAACCCTTAGAAATCTCTCTTTTTTTCAATCAACTTTAAATTTAAAAGGGAAAAAATATCATCATCAATACTATATCTGGTAAATATGTTAGCTGCCTTATATCACACTGAAAAAAGCTGGTTTGAGATTTCTATTCAGTTGGCTCAAGGTTTCTTTCCACACTGAATCTGCAATGAATTGTGAAAACCCTTAGGCTTCAGGAAAGAAACCCCTTTGAAAGAGATAGCCAGAAAATGCCAATATGACACCTGTTCTATAGCTATACCTTGGATTTAAGTACGTAAATCAAGACAATCACCAAAGCAGGCCAGTGGCCCAGTAGAGTATGATAAATACTACTTTGCCAATCTTTCGCTGGGTAATACAAACAAAAGAAGGACTTTCTGGGAAGCATAAATGACTGGTTGGCAGTAGATAATAGGGATTATTTTTAATGTCAATTTTTGGTCAGTGCCTATTTAGGAAAGAATTTGCAGTGGAATTAGGAAACACATTACTTCTTTTTTGATTACCCAATTTTATCAACAGTCTTTCTCACCAGTGGCAGTGAATGCTGATGAGTCAATTCATGGCCAAGCTCCAAGCAGTCATTTTCACATAATTAGGAATTTGAGGGAAAATAATCAGGCAAAGGAAGGCAATTTCTTTAGCACAAGTGGGCACAAACAAGTGGTTACCCCCATCTCATGTCTACATCAAGAAAAATTATCCTTTGGCATCACGAGAAAACTCCTTGGAAAGCTCACTTCAGCAAACCTTCCCACAGCACCAATGGCTTAAGTCTAGGTTTGAAGCACATCTATTTCTTTGAAGTCCTATTTCTATTTATGTGCCCTGCAAGCACAGAATAATTGTAGCAAAAAACCCGCACTGATGACTGTTTACGGTTATTGTTTCAGACCGAGCCAACTTAGGGTCTTTAAAAATAAAAGGTCTTAACAGGTGCATGGTAAACAGGCATTTAGGTCTTATAAAATGGAATTTGCATTGAGGATGTGGCTGGCAGCAGAATTTAGAACAAAACTAATGATGTGCATTGTGCAATGAGAGAGGAATTTAGCAACTTTACTGTGTTATTAGTTTTGAATTGAAGGCAGGTAAGGCCAAAGATGATCCATAAATTATAATATGTTAAGTATAATAATAATAAAAATAATCTCTTTTCTGCTGAAAGAGAACTTGTCTAGTCGTTTCTTTACTGCTCGTCACAATGACTGCCGCTGTAGTCCACCCTCCGCCTCTGTGCAACTGCAATTGTACAGATGGTGTCCGTACAGCTAATCTCGCTTCCCCACCCAAGATATGGTGTCTGCATTATCCACTAGAAAATCATTGGTCTGTACTATCCTTAGACCTAGTTTTGGAGATTGTCTGAGAAACTGCAGAATTATGCCAGGTAAGGGTCAACAATTAAACAAAATGAACAATAACAGGGCACTGCTTAGGCAAATGCCCTGACCCTCTCTCCATTTACTAGTAGAGATGTAGTTAACATGCCCAAAGCTGCACCAGCTTTCAAAATCAAGAACAGGTCCCACATGAAATCTTACCAGTCTTGAAATAACTCGCAAGGTACTCAAATATTTACCTTATCCCTATCTCCCAGAAAAATCTAGCCTCGTTCATTTTCAAGTTGAGTTATGCACTAACCATGGCAATCTTCTGCAAACAACAGATTCAAATTACAAGCACAGAGTTCACAGTATAGTTTGGCAACTTCTTCCTTTACAACCTGCTGGTAAATGGCCTGCTCCAGCCACATCTCAACAGTCAATGGAATCTCTCTGGCTGATGAACCTACCTTTTCTAAAAGAAAATTTTGTCTGTTATCCATAGCAACAACCCCCTCACCACCACCTTTTGTGCTGGCTTGACTGAACAGGTAAATAACACCCTCCAGAAAGACAGGAAAGGAGGACTGAAAGAAGGGTTGCTTCTTGTGGGGAATGACTGGACAAAAGCCATTCCCTGAGGTGAGAGCTGGGCCACTGGGGGGTTAGGAGGGAGTTCCAAGAAGATAAGTTGTCATCATCCATAACTCCCCAAAATATGCTGTAATGTCCAAAAATTCAGTTTAATCTTTCACCTGGTGAAAGTCTGATGCAGCTGTCATTGCCCTCTGTCATCCCTCATTTTCCCACTTGCCCTTACACCCACTATAACACCATCAAATCAGACTTTCACCTATACTGCTTAACAGCCTTTGCTCAACCCTGTCTTGAGCTGCCCTGTGACAGCTCCCTGAAGTAACATCACAACACTTGGAGAAACCCAACACAAGCATTACACAAAACAGTACTGACATCTGACATGCCACCAATGCCTGGCTAACGTAGCAACATGGTTTCTGCCAGAAGGAAAGCCATCTGTGACTCACCCCCTTCTGCCAGGTTGCAAGTTTCATGGATTGTATGAGCTGCATTCCAGCTAGGGGAATGAGAGCGCTTCCCCCTCACAGGTCTGGCTCTGGCTGCTTCCTGGCTCCGTCCTGGATCATGAGTGATGATGACTCAGGAAGAAAACCTGGGCATGTGGTACCATGAAAGACACAGTGATGTGATACAGTCAAGCCCCTGCTGAGCATCTCAAGGACAGTTCCTGCTCCTCTGTCAACCAGCTGCTGCAACAACCACACAAACTAAGAGGTACAATACTAGCCCAGCTTGTGAAAACAAACCTGCCCCTGGTTTCCACTGTGGAACATTTAATGAGGCTGTACACAACCCTAATAATACTTACTTTTTTGATCTGTGTTGAGCTGCACTCTATTGCTAATCAGCTGCTGAGGTGGAGAGTCCCATAATTACCTGCTACCCTGTAACTATTTGATATGAGAAAACCAAAAGAAGTGTGTTGGCATTTTTGTTATAGGGGAGGCAGCCTAAAGAGAGGGAGATGGGCACAAAGGAGACAGTTCTGACTGCAATTGGGTGACTTTCCCTAGGGCTGAAGTGAATGATCTCAGACGGCTCTTCCCGATGGTGAGAGATCTCCCTCCCACCAATGACTCCACAGTTGTCACCAGATCATATCACCTCAGATGTTCCACCAAATGTCTAATGACAGCAGTTTCACTCTATTTTGTTATCACGCCTAAGACTATGCAAGTGCAAAAGGCAGTATGGCTCCACAGCTTTTAGGCAACAAAACAAGGAAAGAGCAAAACCACAGCAAAACCAGAAACATTTTCAAGCACAGAATCTCTTAAGGAGTCAAAAAAAAAAAAAAAAAATTGCTGCTAAATACAAGTTTTAACAAATGAGCTGAAATTTGTCCCCCCCTTGCTGCCCTTTGGTAGACAGTCCTTAGGATATTGCAATGCTCCACAGGGCAAGGGCAATTTAGCAGTATTACCTGCTTCTTTTGTTTAAACTCGATAACAACATCCATTTTCAGTTTTGCTGTTCTCCTTTTCACCTGAACTCATGCTGGAGGGTGGAAACTTCCTTATAATCATTTATGAAAGTACTAAAGGATGCGATTATTGGGATGTCTGCCCTGTACGTTTTTGGTTTGCAGCATTGTAAGATAAAACCAAGCACAAAGCAAAAGATAGCTGAAACTTAACAAGCCCTGTTCCAATTAAGGAACAATGCTCAAACTTTAGCTCTGAATGTTTTGTGTCCTGAAGAAAAAACAGACCAAATTTCATCCAGAAAAAAAATAACATCCAGGAATGCAACAGAAAAGGGTAATTAAAATATGATCAGGCTTTCAAGAGTGATTTCTTAGGGAGAGTCAGACTACAAAATAGGCATCTATAGAGGATGTTAATGAACTCAGGCTTGCTTGACTTACTATCCAGGAACAGCAAACATGGTTTACACTAGTCTTAAGACTTTTCGACCATATACTTTGTCCCTACTGTTAAAATGAACAAAACTTTTAAGTTTAAGGAGGGAGGCTGTCTAAACCCATGGCAACAGCTCTCAAAGAGAGGACCTGAAGATGCACTGGGTCAGTCATTTAAGTGGTGTTAGTACCTAACACACTGCACCTCTTCAGATATGTCTATTCCACAAGCAAAAGTGCAACTGAAGATCATGTACCCAGGCTAATTTTAAATTATCCAGTGCAGTGCAGAGCTCAGTGCAGCTGGGACACTTGCGCATTCTCACAGCTCCGCAGAGGCAGGTTGAGCAGCCTGCACTGAGCACTGCACGCTTGTAATTACAGCATAATTAGTACTTGAGCTGTCTTGTTTAAGGCTAGCTCAGTTAGATCCACGCAGGCTGTATTCAAAGGACAGAACAGACATCCTCTTGGAGAATAACACCTAAATGAAGTCTTAGACTGGGTAAAGGAAAAAGGAAAACATCATCCACACAGAGATACAGAGAAAAATGTGGAAGGTGTAGTCAGCCCTGTAGCTGTGTCAGACTTTCTGGCAGACACATACATGAGTAAGGCTCTGTTTACCGAGTGAGTTCTCAGCCTTGCATAGATAAATACTGTGGACAAGAGCAGTATGAATCTTCTTTCTTTGATATCAGGAGATCAAAGCGTTCCCACAGACACATTGCTTTGTCATATTGATAGTACAGGACAGCTAGCTTGTGCATGAAGTTTTGTGCATAATGAGACTTAATAAGCTTAAAGAGCTACTCCTGCATTTCTCTACTTGACCACATCTGCTTATTTAATTTTCCTGATGGTAGAAAGCTACAGCTGTCAGAACAGGCAGTAGGTTTGGATATTTCAGCACTCTGAGCCTTTCATCACATCATTACAATGGCATTGGGTGAAACATGGGTCAAAGGGGAAAACTATTGATGAAAGATTCACTCTGTCTGATTTCTTTCTTGCTATATTATTGAGTCATCATCCTTTAAGCTGCTCACTATTTATGATGTGCACAAAATACATAATTAATTGTCCAATTCAACACCACTAGCACTGTGGCCTCTCTCAGACTTTCATTTATCTAAATGTGTTTTTCTTTCTCTGGATTTATGATGTTGCTTAAGAAAATTAATTTGGTCAAATTCCCCCAGAGGTTCAAGGGGGCAAATCGCTCTTTCATTTCCACTAAAGTTATTGTTATTGGATTTGAAATTTTCTTTTTAACAAAGAATTAATTTGCATACATTAGAAGCTAGCCAGTTCTAAAACCAAGAAGCTGGGAAAATACACTGATAAATATTCCAATGTATTTCTACATTTCTCTGCATTTCAAAGGAGGTCCAGATACCCATTGTCTAAACTTTGATGTGATTACCATCCCCTTTCCTGCAGCAGAGATGTAGAAAAGCATTATGATTCAGAGAGGCTGGATGCTATTGCTTTACTGGAAGCAACATCTGCCTGCGCGATGGAAGGAAGACTGTCTTACACTTTGGGCTGTGATGTTAGAAAGAATTGTTTTTCATACACAGCACAGCTTAACAGAACAGGTTTCCCAGAGACAGAGAATATTATAACTACGCAGAATGTACAGCTAATATATATATATAAAAGTGTGTGTGTGTGTGTGTGTATATATATCTGTTGAAAGTATATTATGTATAACACTCTGATAGCATAAATGCTGTTATCAGTTAAGTAAATTGGCCTCACATGATCCAAAATACTTGCTATTTAGCTAAAATAACCTGCCAACAGGAAGCAGGTTCTGATTATGATTGCTGTAAGGATGAAAATGCTGTAAACAGAAATCATTCTTAACATCTATTTGCTGAAGGTGGGGAAAAGGCCCTTGCAGATGGAACTGTGACTTTGCACATGGTGGGGAGTTACAGGTTCAGGACTCTGACATACAGAAATATCATTTCTGTACTTTTGGAGAGAAGGCATACATTTTGTTTCATGGATCATTTCAAAATAATAGCAGACAGTGTGGAGAGGAGTGTGGCACCACAAATAATAGTAAATAGGTATAGTCAGATATTAATCACGGCTGCAGTAATATTGCAACTCCTTCAGTGTATTCCCTTTAACTAAATAAATTAATCATTTCAGGTGTTTTTCTGACACTTTGTTGTGTTTTAACCACAGCCGGCAGCTAAGCACCATGTGGATGCTTGCTCACCCCTCCCCGCCTCCCTAAGGGGATGGAGAAGAGAATGGAAAAAACCTCACAGGTTGAGATAAAGACAGTTTAGTAGGATAACAAAGGAAGAGAATAACAACAACAATAACAACAATAATACAAGTGATGCACAAATGCAATTGCTCACCACATGCAAAAGGGAAAAAAAACCCCAACCCAATGCCCAGTCTGATCTCAGCAGCGATCCCACCTCCTGGCTCGCTTCCCTAGTTATATTTGGAACATGACACTATATGGTAGGGAATATCCCTTTGGCCAGTCTGGGTCAGCTGTCCTGGCTGTGCTCTCGCAGGTTCTTGTGCACCTGGTAAGACATGAAAAGGTGAAAAGTGGCTGTTCTCACCCAGAATCAAATCCCCTTGAGTTACACATTGGACTGTCCCATCCTTCTGCATTACCCACCAAAGTGCACCTAGATCCTTGAGCAAAAACAATCCTGCAGATGGGTTTGCCTTTGCCTGAGGCAGGAGTAACCCAGACTGTGTTCCTTACCATATTTTCTATGTGCATTATGGGGACTTCATCTCCTTCTATAGTACATGAAAGTTTTGACTGGGCACGGCCAGCTCAATTGGTAGATCCCCTAGTGTTAACTAACCAGGTGGCCTTTGCTAAATGTGTATCCCAATGTTTGAGGGTCCCACCACCCATTGCTCTCAATGTAATCTTCAGCAGTCCACTGTAGCATTCAATTTTCCCGGAGGCTGGTGCATGACGGGGGATGTGATACACCCCGTCAATGCCATGCTCTTTGGCCCAGGTGTCTATTGGAAATGAGTCCCGTTGTCTGACTCAGTTCTTTCTGGGGTGCCATGTCACCATAGGACTTGCCATACAAGGCCCAGGACAGTGTTCCAGGTGGTGGCATTGGGCACAGGGTATGTTTCCAGCCATCCAGTGGTTGCTTCCACCATTGTAAGCACATGGTGCTTGCCTTGGTGGGTTTGCGGGAGTGTGATGTAATCGATCTGCCAGGCTTCTCCATATTTATATTTCAGCCCATCGTCCTCCATACCAGAGAGGCTTTAACCACTTGGCTTGCTTGATTGCAGCACATGTTTCATATTCATGGATGATCTATGAAATAGCATCCATGGTTAAGTCCACCCCTCGATCATGAGTCCATCTATATGTTGCATCCCTTCCTTGATGACTGGAAGTGTCATGAGGCCACTGAGCTACAAATAATTCACCCTTATGTTGCCAGTCCAAATCCACCTGAGCCACTTCAACCTTAGCAGCCTGATCCACGTGTTTTGATGTTCTTCAGTGGCCCAACTCTTGGGCACATGGGCATCTATGTGACGTACTTTTACAACCAGCTTCTCTAGACAGGCAGCAATCTCTTGCCACAACGGGGAAGCCCAGATGGGTTTGCCTCTGCGTTGCCAGTTGCTCTGCTCCCATTGCTGCAACCAGCCCCACAGGGCATTGGCCACCATCCATGTGTCAGTATAGAGACAGAGCACCGGCCACTTTTCTTGTTCAGCAGTGTCTAAAGCCAGGTGGATAGCTTTCATCTCTGCAAACTGGCCTGATGCACCTTCTCCTTCAGCAGCTTCTGTGACTCACCGTGTAGGACTCCACACAGTAGCCTTCCACCTCCAATGCTTTCCCACAATGCAACAGGTCTCATCAGTGAACAGGGCACAGTGCTTCTCATTATCTGGCAGTTTATTATATGTGGGGCCTCTTCAGCATGCGTCACCTCCTCCGCTGGTGATATTCCAAAATCTTTGCCTTCTGGCCAATCCAGGATCGCTTCCAGAATTCCTGGAATTCTTATGGATGGGAATCAGGGAGTCTTGGTTGGTGCGATACTGCTGCCAGTGAACTGCTGTGGTAGCGATTGGCACCTGTTGTTCTTCGACCCTCAGCAACCCCACAGCAGAAGGGTCCTCCAAGAGACTGGGCAAGGTAGACAGCTGTTCAATTTCCTCCAACTCCAAGGCAGATATTCCAAAAGCCCACCGGTACCCTTTTGGGTCCTTGAAATACGCTCTCCAGAGGTAGTCTATGCCGACAATGCATGGAGCCTCTGGGCCAGCAACAGTGGGGGCTTTTTGCATTCATTCCCAGTTAGACTCACTTCAGCCTCCATTACAGTCAGCTGTTGGGATCCCTCTGTCACTCCAGAAATACAAATGGGTTCTGCCCCTTCATAGCTTGATGGCATGAGGGTACACTGTGCACAGGTGTCCACCAGAGACTTATACTCCTGGGGTCTGATGTGCCAGGCCATCAGATCCACGCAGTCCAGTAAACCTGGTTGTCCCTCTGTCCACCTGGCTGGAGGGAGGGCCCTGCTAGTCCTGGTCATTGCTATTCATTACTGATGAATGGGTTCATGTGGTGCATGTCGGTTTGAATCTCATCCTTGTTACTCACTTCTTGTAAATATGAATCAGAAGCTCCTTTCATAAGATCAGAAGTAAGATCCGTCCTCCTCCTCTGTCTGGGGAACTGCCCATTGGAGACTGCAATTGGAGCAGCAATTTTCCTGGAAGACCCCACATCTGAGATTGTTTTTCCTTGCAATTAACATACCCATGCCTCTAGGGTCGAGGTAGATTTTCCATCCCACTTCCTCATGTCGTCTCCATGGTCACACAGGTAAAACCACAGGGTACCTCATGGTGTGTACCCTCTATGTCCTCTCTCCTGAGCAGAGAGATATAGCTGCTCCTCACAGCTCAGAGACTGGTCCATGCAAGCGGGGAACAGGACATACCCTCTTTGAGTTGCTGGACCTCCAGGCACAGTTTCTTGAACAGGTTTTTGGATTTTTCAGACAGTCTTCCCACAGCTGAGACAGAGGCCTGTAGGGAGGAAGAGAGATTTTCTTTGTGTTGCCGGAGTCAGCCAGCCACTTCATTCACTGTTGGTGCCTCTTCGCCTTTCCAGTCCATTACTGCCAGTGAGTTGGTGTACGCCAGTGGTGTGCTCTGTACAAACCTCTGCCACGTGGGTCGGGTACATCGGACTTACCAGGATCTGTGGGTGACTGCGTGTTGTCTGGGTCATAATAACCCATCTCCTGCATGGCTAATTCCCTCGGATACTGGATACCCCTCTCCATGGAGGTCCACTTGCCTGGGTGACATATGACATCTTCTTTGAAGGGATGCCTTTCCCTCATGCCTGACAAGAGCCGCCTCCAGAGGCTGAGGGCTTGTGTCCCTTTCCCAATCGCCTTGCCAATGCCCCCTTCCCTGGACAGGGATCCCAGCTGCTTGGCTTCCCTACCTTCTAATTCCAGGCTACTGGCCCCACTATCCCAGCACTGGAGCAGCCAGGTGACAAGTTGCTCACGTAATTGATGACTGAAATATTTTTGCGTATCTCACAGCTCACTCGGGGATAGGGATCGGGTGGTTCTGCCAGAGTGTGAGAAGGTGAAAAATCCTTGACTTAGTGTAGGCACTACAACTATCTAGGAACAACTAAAAACATCAGTGTGTTATCAACTTTATTCTCATACTAAATCCAAAACACAGCACTATACTGGCTACTAGAAAGAAAATTAACTCTATCTCAGCAGAAATCAGGACACCATTGTATAAGCTTGTGTGGGTGGCGAGCAGGTGTTGCCTCTAAAAGGGATTTTTTCTGTATGGTCTTTCAGAAATTGCATGATTAGCTGCAGATACAACTGTGAATACTTCATAAAAATTGAGGAATCAGTAAAGGAAGATGTGTGCAGATGATGGAGCATTATGTACTGATGTGCTCTCCCTGTGAGCTCACAGTAGGATTTCTGGTATCTGCTAAACTTACATATTTATCTTTGCAAAGTTATACAGTCTTGATATAGCCATAGCAAATTGCCAACAGTCAATATTAACCTAACATTAAACAAAGCCAAGACCTGTCTTGTTAAATGTTGGTGTAGTCTGCTGTTAAAAAAGAAAAATAAATTGTTTGTAAAAGTAGCAAAAGACATTACCCCAAATAGAATCTTAATGGTTTAGGTAAACTGTTCCTGGAATAATGACAGGTAGAACTAAGTCCTGCTCTTGATGAAGTTAATGACAAAATCAAGTGGATTAAATGCGGACATTGGAATGTATCCCTCAGTTTTCTGAGAACTACTTATACCATCTGCTTATTAATTCATACCCTCAGAACTTATTTTCAGGCTATAGCTTGTGAGCAGCTTCAAACAAGTGACATTTTATGGCAAAAAGTCAACCTAGTAGAGGATATGATTTTTGTTATTCCCTCCAAAATCTGAGCCCAACATTCTCTTGAACTCCTCACAACAAGTTAGAGCCCTGTTTTGTGAAACAGAAAAATGTAATACACCATGTTTATAAATACCACTTTCTGTGTTGTGTGATTCTAGCCTGATTCAACTTTGCTTGAGATGTAGTTCAAGTCCATCTGTAAAATGATAGTACCAGTGATGTGTAGTTACAACAACAAAGCATCATTCGGATTTGATTGGTTTTATTTTGCATCAAGAAAGGATGGCGTTCAGAAACCAAGTTCTGAAGATGTTTTTCTCAGTGTTTTCAATACATTGGCACTGCCAGGAAGAAAACTGTAGAAAGGCACCTATACAGAGACTCAAGGTCCTTACAAGGTTTTATTTGCATTAGGACACTATAATAATGATGAATTTAAGATGGCTACAATCCATTTATCATAGCAACTGTCAGAGGACTGGAGAAATGAGATAGGACTCAACCACTGTCCACATAAAACATTACTCTGAAACATAGGGCACTTTGTTCCCATAATGATAGTGCTTGTCAGATAACATTGATGAAGCTTTAACGTTATTGTGCCCTGAAGTACATTTCATTGTAGCTACGGAGTTTAAGATGAACAAAGGTCTTGCCTTGTTTTTAAAGACACACATTCAGAATTGCCTGAAACACCAAACCTTTAGCAAATGATTACTATACCAAAGGCAGACAACGATGTCTAGTCAGACTAGTCATTACGTACCCCCTAAAACAGCAGCTCCTTTGCTGGCTCAAGAGTGCACTCTTTGGGCTTACGTCTGCCCCCCTTTGGGCTTATGTCAATGAAAGCCTGGCAGCACCAAGAATTTGTGCCATGCACTTCAAGGTATTAAGGTGTTCTAATATCTCATACAGGAGCAAATACAGAGCTGACTGACACAAATGAAAAAAATCTACCCTCAAACTCAGTATGTTTTGGGTCAGACTCTAGGAAAAGCTTTTTCTTCTCAAAGTTTAAACTGAGGCAGAACATGGTAGCCCTGAACTTCCACCACATTTAGGATCCTAAAGAAACTTATTTTTTAATCACATCTTCAATACAGAAGTAACTGCCTGAGAATAATTGCCCATCTCCTTGTTGGTACAAATGCAAATAATAAGGGCTGACTCTCATGTCCGGCTGCTATGGAAATGGTAAAACTTTCAAAGTTTTAAGCCTCATTTGCATTATTCAGAAGTTTCTTAATATATTCATACATCCACATTTGAATGGACCTCAGCTATTTATTGAAATGATCAAATAAATATTTGCTTTAAAATGCAGTCTTGCTCTTGATTTATTGCATTCATTAAATGCTGTCTGCCTTACAGGGACAGCAGCAAAATCAACACACATCAGTATTATTTTTCTTTGTGTGTGTGTGTGTGTGTGCACGCATGTGTATGTGTTGAATCTGACCACTGCTGATTTATCTGAAGGTAAATAAGCTAATTCATACTGCTATATGATCTTATTTATGCTTTTGATGTTGTCTACCTGCCTAGGTAGAAGTGGATTTTATATTAATTCATTATATTCTGCCTAAAGTATAACATAAAATCTCACAAGACTGCTAAAACTGCTTCACATAAAATAGATGAGTAAAAATGTCTTTGTCTTATTTAACCTTGACTTGGCTGTATTCTATTGACTATACATGCATGCTCTAAAATACACTAAGGCCTTCTCCAGGTACAATTCTTAAATTTAAAAAATACTAAAGAAACTTACTGGCATATGCAGGCTGCCCTACCTTTTTACAGAAACATATACTGAATATTCTTAACCACTGTGGCTGTTTGTTGATCCTATCTGAGTCTTATGGTTAAAGGCAAATTCATTACAGCACAGTAGTTTTAAATACTGATAAGAAATCAGAGACTTTCTGTCCTCAGGAAACAGAAGTTTTGAAACCAACTTAAGGTGAATAATGAGAAATGTGTCTTCATGAGTAACTGAATTCATGCTGGTCTTGCACTGTTTTAAATGACTGACAGATGATTAATAAAACCAAAATCACTGTGATGACTTCTTTTCTCATTATTTTTCACTTACACATCTACAGCTGGGTATGTTATAAATTTTTGGAAAACAAAAATGTGGGCACGATTCAGGATTTCCTTACTCTTTGCCATGAATTTTTAATTGCTATTTTTAGATGCAAAACTTAGCTGCAAAGCAAATACACATCTAGACAGAAAACTTGAAACCCTCTGTTCTCCATGTGAATGCTTGTTCACTGAAGCCAAGGTACAGACCTCTGCTTCTGGCAGATTCTAGTCCATTCGATGTCCACTAATTAATCCCAGACCATATTCCTAATCCTTTCCTTTGCATGATGAATTGACTATCCTTTTTGCTGAAGGCACCTGGGTTTTGCCATTGCATGTTCCCTGTATTTTAAATGGCCATATGCTCGTGATAACAACAGAAACTCCTAGGATGGGCTTTATTACTTCCTGTGGCACTTGCCCAAATTTCATAATGAATGATCCTGAAGGAAGTTGGAGCTGCAGAACTTGGGAGACTCCACAAGTTGGCTGCACGTATCAGTGAAGTGCAGGGGAGAGTTTAGTGCTAGCAAAAATGCTGAGCAAAGATCTTTGATACTGAAGACAGTAGGTGTCAAGCTTAGAAAGGTTGTACCCAGTCAAAATACAATGATAGCTAAACTAAAGACCTCATATGCAGGAAGGAAATCTAAACAGTAGGATATTATGGAAAAAAGACCAAATGAAAAGGAAAATCATATTTGAGAGCAGATCTGAGATTCTTGCCTTTATAGGAAAGAAAAATCCCTTAAGCTTAACGTACAAACGCTCTATGCAGGACTGAGTATAAATAAGTTATGATGCTTCTTTGGAGTTTATTATATACAGCAGCTATGCACCTCTTGTTTCTGAAGAAATTCAGTTAAAGCTTTTTGGCAGTCTTAATCACCTCAATGCTCATTTCAATCTCTTCATATAGTAACTCTAAAAGTTCACAGAAAAAGTCCTTCTTTGATAATGAAATAAAAAACAAGTAAGGACACTGGGGTTTTAAAAGGGTAAAAGCCTGTCTATAATTGATTGTAAACTGGTGACAAAGTGAAAACTGGAAGATTTGTTTGAACCAGATGTTTGTTCTAGAGCTGTTCAACCAGCAAAAAAAAGAGTGTCTCCTGAATATTTACCAAATGAGGATTGATGAGGGAGTGTTAAAGCTGTACTAAACCTTTTACCTCCTCTGCTAAATAAGAGTCCCAGAGCTTGCAAAGAGGGCTGCCATTGGAGCCATAGATTCATATTTTGATCACGGGCATGGACACACACATTGGGGAAGAGTAGTGTGTGATCTGGAAAAATCATGCTTGGAAGCTATCAGGGAATTCATGGCTTTCATAGGGCAAAGGTTTAGAAGGCAACTAAATTGTAATTCATCAGAATATTAATTGCATCAGAAACACAATCTAAACAGTGATCTTGTAGGTCTGGCATTCAGGAAAGCATCAAAACCCCTCGAAGTGTTATGAACTGTATGATCCTTCTAAGTCACTAAAACCAGCTGTCAACTGTGTAGGGAAATGCTGTGTTTTGGTTTCATGCAAACAGAGGAGGAGTGAAATGGGACTGTTACTGCTTTCAATTTATGGTTAATGCAAAGAAAGGTTTGGGTGATGTGGAAGACAGTCTTTGAAGCAGAAAACAGAAGCAAACTGGGACATCACCTTTAAGAAATCCTCTGATAGTCCTGATTCAAAAGCCAATTGCAACTAACAGACCATTCAGCGTCAAACTTAGAAACAGTCATATGAAAAACTAAGGTTCGAAGTACATACTGGCAGCTAAAGTAAACAGAAAATAAAAGAAAGCCCAAAGTATACAGTTTTGGAGTCTATACATTCTTAACGCTCTTCTTTAATGCTGTGCTGGGATGCTGTTATGCATCATGGCAGTAACAGGAATACCAAGGGTAGAAAACTTTGATTTTTAAAACCCTGTTAACCTGATTTACCCTAAATCTATGCTATTGCTCAGAAAAGTAAGGATATATTTCCTTTTTCTGAGGAAATCTCCCAATGGTATTAAACCAAACCAAAACAAAAACTACAAACTTATGATCCTGATAGTCTGATGGCTTGAAACCATGTAAGATGAGGGGAACCCCATGGGTGACCATGAAGAGCTCAGCCCCTTGCCTTCATACTGTTCTTCTCAGCAGCTCTGCTGGAAGGATAGCACCACTACTAGTATTAGGTGCTTGCTCCTGCACCCTGATCTCTTCTGATAAATTAAGACACCCCAAAAATCCAGAGACTGGATTTTATTATTTAGAGAGTCACAGACAATTGTAATAAATGTTTCATGGCAGCTGCTCTGTCATATTGCACAGCCTATTTATCTGCTGTTTTAATTATTGATAGCGTAAGACAAACTGTCTGTTAGGGTCCAGTAATAGTTGGTGTTAAGCTTGAAAGAGACACAAACATTTCTGAGGAGGCCAAAAGTCTGAAAGTGTTACTGTTTCCAATAAAAATTTGAAAAAGTTTCTATGGTGAAATAGTTTCCTGAAGATTGGCCAGAAATGAGTGACTTCTGCAGTTTCTGAAATAAAGCCCATGCTTCAAGCTTCTGGAAAGACTATACGCCCACTTTCCAGTAACTTAAGGACAGTCTTCACAATAACTGAAGTCCTCACTTGACATGGATGAAAGCCATGGTCCAGTCACTGCAGCAGACAAGAGTTGAATTTCAGAGACTGAAATATACACACAGATGTATATTAGAATTCAGAACTTAGTCGGTATAACCTAAATGGGTTTCACTTTGAATGCAAATGTACTTCTGAATGTAATCTTAAAATGGTGTCTTGGGTATAGATTTGAAAGTCAAACATAGCCTAAGCACATTATTCATTAGCAATCAAATATTCTATTGCTTCACTGTCTTTTCTTTGTATTTAATTCTTTACCAAGTATAATGCATTATACTATAAACTTTCAGATTTAACTGTCAGTAAGATTCTCCTGCCAGATTTCTATACATGACTGTTATTACCAGAGACCATTTATTCATACAGTGGCATCCAAGGTAATTATATAAGGAAGCAACCATAAGCATTTGACGTGTTAGTAAATGTAAGATGATAGAACTGAGTGTTATAAAGTCTGGATGTATATTGAGAACATTTGTGATGACAGACAGTATTTGTATAGTTAGCATGATGGGCTTGTTTGCCACAGCGAACGTGCACGGGCAGGGTGATGTGCCATACTGGATAGGTCTAGGATTTTATCTTCATTTGTTCAGTAAAGCGCCCAATTCTGCAACTGCTGCTGGTGCTGGGTGACCCATTGCTCTGTACCTCTTCCCAGTACACAGGGCACTGAAGGCACCCTTAGTGACAGATGAGTTTCATTCATAATTTAAGAGTTCTCTTCAACTAGAAATACAGAGGCTAGCTTGTGAACAAGAAAGTAGAGTTTTCCGCCTTTTGGTGCTTTCAGCTTTTTATCGCTAGCATTTTTTAACTTATATTCCCAGTTTTCCTCATGATGAAGCATGCTAAGAGGACCCTTGTTGAAGTTCCATTCAAGGTGAAGACAGAACAGCTTTACTGTTAGCCACCTTGACTCAGTTTCTCACACTATTTGAAAACACAGCTTTTAAGTTAACTTGCTCCTTTCTCTATTTAGGATGTGTCCAGCAACCAGCAGTCCACCTAAAAACAATCTAGACATCTCAATTCTTTGCTTTTTGCCTGAATACAGTCACGTTTCAGGCGTGTCCATGCAGACTCACAGTGAGTTGCTGTTCTTGGAGGGGAACATTGCAGAATCTGATCAAAGCACAATCTACCAAAAAGCTGTACCTATTCTCTTAGGAAGGCTGTAACACTTCTGTTAGAAGAGTTAGACCTGCAGAAAAAGAAACAAGATTTGTTTTGAGGGCTCTACAATGGAGATAACACTAAAAGTAGCTACTGCACATCTTTGGTCAGTGAAAGGAGACTTGGAGGAATGTAGATAGCAGCATAAAAGCTGTAGAAGAAAACATTCAAATGACCTTAAAAATATCCTAAATGTCTTGTGTCTTGCCTGAAAGTTTCCCATCTAAATTTTAAATACCTGGACTTTTTCCCCCATTGAACAGTATGTTTTATTTTGGTTTTTATATACAGAAGTGGAAAGGATGGGTCAGGTGGGCTAGTGGGTCAAGAGAAGGACACAATCTCACTTTCTTTTTTTCTCATATTAAATACTCCCATTCTCATAGTGTACTTGCTGACTTTCATGGCAGGGAGGGTTGGAACTAGATGATCTTTAAGGTCCCTTCCAACCCAAACCTTTCTATGATTCATTCTACGATAAAACTCTGAGGTATGAAAAAGCAGTATAAATGAAGTTAAGGGCTTGTATAATCCTTTTTCTAAAGATGTAAGATATAGCTATGAATATGCTGCTTACTTGTAATACCTGCTGTGATCTGCAGTCTAGCTGCAGCTTGTCAACAGGATGAACACAAGACAGAGTTGTGTATATATTTGTGCATGACAGATGTGAAAAGGAGATTATAAAATCCCACTTAGCCACCAGCCTTATGAAATGGAAGCTTTAGAAGAAACAGGAAAGATAACACTAAAAAGATATTTTTGTCACAAGGAAATAGTCTGCACCAACATCATACCTTTGACTAATTTCTTATAAGTATGTATATTGCCTCAAAACTTTTCAAAGACTTGACATTTTTATGGTTTCAGGTTCATTGCCCAGATTAAGCCTAATCTCTCTCCATTATATATTTAAAGTGGGATTTGTGGCTTTAGCTGCATGACTCCTATTGAAGTTAATGGGAGTCAGTAGGCCAAATCCTTACATGCTATTTTGACAGTTTTCTCCCTGTGTGTTTGGGTCTTCTAAATAAATGAACCCAAGCCTAATAAATAGTCAAATAAACAAAATCCACTTTGCTATTTTGACTAATGAATTAGGTTTCCAAAAACACCTGATCAGATTTACAAGACTGCTGAAACAAGATCAGTTAAAAACCCTCAACCTTCATTTTATGACTATAGGACTGCAATGGCTCTCAAGGAATAATTCCCCTGACCTACAAGCTCATTGCAGCTGGTTTGAATATGTGAAAATTAGAGCTTGTCAGGAATGTTTTGTTTTGTTTTTTTCTAAGACATAGCGCCTTTTTTAAACTTGCATCTTTCTTTTCTAAGCACATTTTAATTCTGACAAAAAATATCATTAAATATTCAGAATGCAATTTCTACAGGAATAGGATAAAACCTGAAAACCTCCATTACCTCCAGAATACATAGCAGAAAATGACTGGTGATTAGGTAAGGGACAAAATTTCTGATCTGCTATGTAAAAAAAAAAAAAAAGAAGTCAAGCACCCTAATAGAAATAATAAATGTCAAGGAAAAAAGACATGGTGGCAATGGTGGTCTTCTGGAATTGTTTTGGTTGAAAACCTTTGTTAATTCTGAAATTTACAGACAAACAAGTCACTGCTTATCATGTGTATCAATTTGACTTCATCCCTGGCCAAAATTCAGTGACTCTGTTGAGCCTTCTGGAAAACTTGTCACTGGAAGTCACAAGTCACAAAAAGCTTTCCTTCCTGGTTGTGCAGATAAATCAGATTGCTGCAGGTACTACTCCAGTTTAGTTACTAGAATAGTATTCACCAAGGGGAGGAGAAAAGGAGAGAGGGGAGCAGTGTGTTACATATCCTAGAAAATCTAATCGTCCAGTAACTCAGTTCTCTCCCACTGTGACACGGCATTCAGGATCCTCAACAGAAAAAGGGTTTTTTACTCTGTGGCAGAAAGAGTTAAGTAAAATATTAACTACCATAGATTCTCAAAAGCATACCTCTCAGTGGCACATCATAAATCCAATAGTAGCATCATTACAGAGGAATGGCAAAAGTCCACTAGGACATTATCTGGGATTTATAGGATTACAGAAAATCTTGCAACATCTTATAACAAGCCCTAAATGAGTTCGTTATGGAAATCAAGACTCTTTAATGAAGGTGGCTCTAAGAGATGGATTTGCTTATTCTATTATGTCAGTCATTTTGATAACAGAGAGACAGCTGGCATAGTCTGCAGATTCAGAGTTGTACATCATCAGAAGTACACGCTTGTATTGGGAGAGACAATGGTAGATACAATGGGCTACCTAAGGCAAATTGCACAAAACAGCTCTCTAGTGTTCTGAGATTTATCTCTGAGTGAGGAGTGGAGGAACAGCTCACTGGAGTACGTGAAAATGACTGTCTTGGTTAATAGATTCAGTTTTGTCCACATTATGATACTTTATTGTAATTTTATGTATGTTATGTATTTTCCATTCTTCTTCTCAACATGATGCCCAGGCCATTATGAATGATTTGTGTTGATTTGGTATTAATGCATACTGTATGTGATCACCCCACTGCCTCTGGGAATAAAGGTGTAAAGTGCTGGTTAACATTCTTTCAAACATTTCTCATTGCTTCTTTACTGTGCATAATCTTTACTGACCCCCACACTAATTTCATTTTAGAATCTGCCTGAAGGGAATAGCTAGAGGTGTGAAATAGCTGGAGGAGGATAATATGACACCTTATTATGAAGTAGCAGTTTGCAAGTTGTCAGCTTGGTCCTTGGTTTAAAAAAATACAGCACCATACAATAGCTGTATTTTGAACAGATGGACCTAGTCATACAGCATGAAACCAAGAGGCAGCCCCAGACAGATTTAATACACATGATCCCTCTCCAGATCTATGCATATTATTATCATTACCATTGCCATTTTCAATCTATTACTGTGGCAGGTAGCAGTCCCAGCCATAAGCTAGATCTTCATCACACAGAACTGATCCCAAAACATTCACAATCTATGAATGAGATGAGAAAAAACTAAGAGCTACAGACAGACAAGTACAAAGAAGCACGAAGAGAGTATTGATCAGTCTGACCAAGCAGCTGGTGGTTGATGTACCCACAGCCTGAGTGTGTGCTCAATTCCCCCCAGACAACTAATAAACTGTTGTTAATCAATTGTAGCACAAAACCACATTAAAGGGCAGTTCTCTTTAGTGGCTGAATATTTCTGAATTAATACCTTAAACTTCCACTGTCAATACCTGGAGACCTGCAGATCATCTAAATAAAGGATCTTTGCCATAGACACTTAGCATCGCTATGTTACTTTTTCATGTGAAGAAGATTAATTCCACAAGATATAGCTGAAATTAATGTCTCCTGCGAAATTCTGGTTGAGAGCAATGATGGTCAGCAGATGTCGGCAGCTTGACTGGAAACCACTGTTCCATTTCCTTCCTTCCCTTCCTCTCTCTGTCTCTTCCAAGGTCTTCTCCCCCTGCTCCCTTCCCCCCCCCCCCCCTTTTTTCCCCCCTCTTAATTCTCTGGTTTGTTATTACTGCTTGTCTGTGTAGCACACAAGCATTTTTTAAGCCATTTCCCTGTTGAGCACTCTACAGGGCCAGCCCTGCCTATGATCCACTTTAGGATCACACATAAAAAGTGTTCATTCCCTCTGAATGAACCAGTTCACCAGTCTTCTAATTTTCCAGTCCCAACCTCGAACACTGTTTGAAAGAATTGTCTTTCACAACACAGAAGCTCAGAAATTTTATGTTTGCCTATCTTTACATTAATTTCAATACTTACAACAGGAAGAAGGTTAGCAAGAATATCAATGAGATGTCATTTTGCGATGCATCTCTTACGCCCCACTCAAGAGCATCATTCTGAGCTTTTCCTAACATTGTCTCTCAAAATTTAGACTAGAATTACAACCCTTACCCTCCAAAGGTGAACCCAACCCTCATTCTTTACTCCACTTTTTGGACCAGGGATACAGTTTGCCAATGGCTGTGCTCATTGCTGCTGCATCCTGGTACATAAGACATAGCAATTTGCATTTCTTTTTCAGAGCAATAACATTTGACAAAACCTGAAAGTTAAAGAATAAAATCCTTAACTAGAAAAGATCCCTGGAGTCTTGTGGGAGAAAAAAAACACAACACGTAACATAAGCACAAATATGGAATAGTAAAAAGGCAATCCAGAGAGATACTGATATATCTGATTAAGACTTCATGAAAACCAACACAGACAGTGATCTGAATAATAAAGTATTCAGAAGGAAAGCGCTTAAGCAAATTATTTCTATTTATGGAAACAGGGACGTGTTATGAGACACAAAGTCAGAAAAATCCTGGCATATATAGCATGAAGCAATTAAGTGGCGACAGATTTATTCTTGCCATTATAAACACAATGGGCAAGTTACTTCTAAATCCAAGTCATCTCTGTAGCCTCTACTCTTTTCTAAATGATAGATTATACATAAATCATGTTTTAAGGTACCCATCACCGTAGTATATGACTTAAATCGTAATACCTCTTACCACTGAGGATGAAAAAGTGAAGAATCAATGAAAATTAACTAAGCTTATATAGCTCTGGTGTGCAGCTGGTACAAAACAGATGCCTATTGACTTCACTAGAGCTGCACCACAAGATGTGACCCCTTCATGTCCAGAGCTTTAGAGTAAGTTGCCTACAAAGAAATTGCCATTTCACATGACCTAAGCTTGAGCCTCCTCTCTAATACACAAAAGGCCTGAATGGTAGAAAAGCACATAGTTTTCCTTCATCTGCCTCAGTTTGCACCAGCTTTCTTCAGATATTTCATTGTTCTCTGAAAAAAAACCCTGAACTTTCCCATTACTTGAACTATAAAGTATTTCTTTCAAACACTGGGACAAAAGGAATATTTGAAACCAATGATGCACACACAATTTTAAAACTCAATCTGTTGAGTGGAAAAAGCCATTCATGTTGAATTTGAAAGATATTTATAGAACTGCAGCTGAACAGAAATGCTACTTTTCAATAAACCCCCCTCCTATTTCATAATTAAATTTGTGTGCAGGAAGTCGCTGTTCAGATGTGCCAGTGATAGATTCATGCTAGTAATTAACCATGATAATAAGGTAATGCTGATGCAGCCACATCCTTCTGCTACCTGAAAAGCTATGACTGGGAGACTGCCCAGAATCCTGGGCACAGAACCAACAAACTCAAAACGTGCAAGCAGTCCAGGTAGTTTCTGATGGCCTGTACTGGTTCCAGTATCAACCTGGCTCACTCCTGTCACCACTCAGCTACAGATCAGGAGGTCTGCACCACTCACCCAGAAGATCATAGAAAAACAACACTGCCAAGTCACAGCTGGGTTAAGGTGGGCTAAGCTAGTACAACAGTGTTGTCTTTCAAAACAAACAGTAAAAGTACTTCTGTTTTTACAAAAATATGGTCTCTAGTTTGGAGAAGTAAAAAACAAACAAACAAACAAACAAAACCCCAAAACCCCCAAACATAAAAAACCCCAAACAGGACTTTCCAGTTACAGAACAAAATCCGTTAACTGTTGTAGGGGAATGGGAATGATTTACGCTTGTTACTTGGACTGCAGAGTCTGCAGATGCTGCCCAAGAACTACCATTCTACGTCTCTGTGCTCCCGTATCTCACAGAGGGCAAGCTGGAGTGTCAGACTCAGTGGAAACTTCAGCGATAGGACAGCCTCATAAATAAGAGGTTAAAAACCTAGTGTGCAGTTCTGTATCTGGCATTAACCTGTGCTGGGATAAGAAAGGGTCTTCTCTGCATCTCTTTTCAAGCAAAGTGGGACAGTGAACATCCTTTTACCCATTGTTCACCTATCTCATTTATGTAGACTGCAAGCACCTTGGAGTCATGATTTTATTTTAATTAGTACAGTAGGCTCTGGTCTACGGAGTAAGTACTACTGGAATATCAATTAGCTTTTAATGCTGCCATTCAGAAAGGCCTCTGTGCTGCAGACGTGGGACCTCTGGGGCAACTTTTCTCGGAGCCCTGAGTTAACCAGTAACCCTTACCTGCCCGGACCAGTTTCATCCGAGGGCTCCACTCACACACCCTCAGCACGGGAGCAACGCTTCAGCACAGCTCCTTGCCCCACTCCTTGCCCGGGCTGGGCTGCAGGTAAGCTTGGCCCGAGCCTTCACCTTCGGCGACCGCTGACAACCGCCCAGCTCGACCTCAGCCGTGCCTTGGCAGGAGGGACTTGCCCAGCTGTCATGGGTGAGATGCTGCCCGACCCTGGCTGCTGTCGGTAGACCTGCTCCACTCTTCTGCCATGGGTCCCACGTGGGCACAGGCATGGCCTGTCTTCTACCTTTGGCTCTGCTTCCTTTACGGAGCCCCCTGTGCTTGCTGCTCCAGCCCAGGCAAGGACCCGAGCCCAGATAGAGCCCCAGACCCATGGGTGGAAGGTGTGGGGCTGGGGCCCCAGGTGGGGCTGGTCTGGGCAAGTAGCACCTACAGAGAGACAGCCTCAGGGCCCTGACAATTCTTAACACTGACCAGTCTCCTACGACTGTCTTCCTCCTGTTACCATGCTGTTACCATTTTAGTCCCAGAGTAGGGAGTGCATTTCACTTATAAAGATCTCTAAGGAAACGATACGTGCAAACCATTCTTATAATTTAGTACATCCATCATCTGGTTACGTTTCAGCTCTTTCTTAACTTTACCTTGCAAACACAACCTAAACTACATGCAGTATTCAGAAAGGTGAAGACAGGAGGTCATACAAAACAGTCTTCTATGCTGCTTTAAGTACTACCAATTCCAAATGTTTTCAAAAAAAGCAAACCCTCCAGAACCATTAATTGCCTGAAAATCAAGAGGGATTTTGTTGTTGTTGTTGTCTTTTTAAAGCAGTATTTTTGTGCTTTATTTCTGCTTCTTTTTCAGCTGTGCTGGGGAAGAAAGGAGCTTGGTCCATTTGGAGGTTTATGCAAAACACTAAACAATGTCTGATAGCAGAGATGATCCTTCTAAAGCTGATGACTTGATATTAGGAAAATAAATAATGTTAAAGATTCAAAGTCAATACAAATACAGCAAATCAACATTTATAAGCTGCGCTATTAGAGAATGAATTATTTTTAAAGCATGGAATGAGATCCTGTTTAAATATTGCACTGAACTCACCCCCAAAATCCGTAACACACTAATTTTCCTTCCTTGCCTAAGTGGGCAAGCAGCCTGAAGCAAGACTTTCTGGATGAGTGTTTTTTTACTTTCTTCTAATTTCCTATCTGAGTTTATTCATGACTGGTTCATACTATTTTTTTTAATTTGTGCTCACATTTTTCTTTCAAATTAAATAGCTTTTCTTCCTTCTATTTACCTTTTTGGTGTATCTGTAGAGAAAGCTGTCGTCTCTTCATTATGCCATGCTAAACAAGCCAGATTCAGGTATTCTTCTAATGCAAACTTCCTCTTTCTTCAAATGTCTTGTCATCTTCCTCTTTAGCAGTAACAGTTTCTTACACACAGCTTGCCACAATGTACTCCAAGTTGGAGCAAATTCATACGTGCAAATAACGAGCATCAGTAAAATTAATTCTTATTTCTGTCCGCTACCTTATTTCTATTAATTTCAGTGAACCCTCGGTTAGGCAGAACATCTCCTAGGGCTCTATTTTTTATAACTTATACTAGTCCTCATTTATTTCCAAAACACTGAAACAATATTCTGGCACTTCCAACAGAATTTCTTTACTGGGAATACCAGTAATACTTATGTGACTTGAACTTGGTTAATGCCATTACTTTGACAGCTGGAGGCTGTCCCCAACAGGGACAGCAAAATATTATAGCACCACAAATGCTCTTCCAAACCAGCCAAATTTTAGGCTACCAGCAGATTTGTCATTAATACTTAAGAAGATTGAGGAAGGAAAATTTGTCCCAGTTGCAGGCACAGACATTTAAGGACAAATACTCAGATCATAGATTCTGGCAGAACTCATGGATGTCTCTGAACATGTCATTCAGTATTTTTTTTTTCTTTTTACCAAATAAAACTGCTTTTCTGCCATCTTGTGCCTTTTTTAATTACATGATAAGCCTTCGGAGATACCGATCTTCTGCCAGTAGGGATTATTGTAATGTGAAAATATTAAGGACCGCATAAAAGGACAATAATGCCAAAAGGTCCAGTTGGGCATTAAATTTTGTCAGCAGGGAAAGATTTTACTAGTTACCATAGCAGCATGATACAGGTACAAACCCTGTGTGACAATTCTCTTAGCTCAATATCTTCTTTTAAAGTAAAACCAAACAGACACATATTTTTAAAAACTTTTAAAAGGGGTTTTACTGACATAACTGTATTGGCCCAACATCATACTTGAAGTTATAAAAAAAAAAAAAAATTCTATTGTAGACCTGCCTTTGCAAATTTGAAATCCAGTCATGGAAAAGTAGTGGAAAGATGTAAGTAAGGCATTGAAATAATGTCTTTTTCTTTCTGCTGTCCCTCTGTAACAGTTACTCTTTTTACTTATCACCTCTATATTTCTAAATCTTGACATTTCACGTGCCTAGACATTGATATGCTCTCATGAATCTTGAAACAGGTTCCCTTTAAGCAGTTATGTTTCCTCTTTCTGAGGCTAATAGAATAGGCACTTTTTCAACTATTGCTACCTTTATCAGCTATCTTGCTAATGATATCTCAGACATCAAAAAATCAATAACATTAAGTTATTAGAAGAACTGACGCTGTAGTTAAGAACAAGATGGAAAATATCTAACCAGGAAGACTCATGGTGAACATGGAGTGATACTTAGCACAGCTGAGGAAAGAAATATACTGAAAGTAGCGATGTATCAGAAAGGAAAATATACCGTGCTGCTTCTCTTTATCAGGTGCAAAGTCTTATGTGATATCCATGCTGCAAATACTTGTGTCTAAATCTACACATAAAATGTGAGTGGCTTACTTTGTTTTTCCTCAAAACTTTTATGCTCTTTATTTCAGCTTAAAGAAAAACAAAAGAAAAAAAGAATGTAATCAAACATAAGCCTAGTCTTTATATTATTTACTCATCAAAATTTCATTTTCAGGCATCTTAGGGGCAGGAAAGTTCACTTGAACATCCAATTTGATCTTCCATTTACAAAGAGCATGTGATTAAAGCATAATGTGTCTCTGACTAATGCATTTTCCAGAAAGGCGCTCACCCCTGAAGAAATCCAGTGACATTGCCTTTCAGTATAAAGCCATTTACTCCTTCCAGAAGATTCCGATACAACTTTTCTCAGCACCGTCTTCAACTGTCCAACAGACTTCTAAAAATAGACACAAATTTCATTTGTGCTTCCAAACAGCATTTTGCCATGACCCAGCCGAGGGCTTTGCACCCTGTTAGTCCCTCAGGGCTGTACAGATGTCCCCTTATGGCCCGCTCTTGGGTGGAGGGAGATCCTACCACACTCCCATTACAGTGCTCACCAAGGCTCCTGCATAATGCTGTCTCTGCTCAAGCCATGGCTGATGCCAGAACTGTCACCTGGCCACGGTGACATCTACCTGTGCTCCTTCCTACCCAAGGCCAGATGCTGTTAGTTAAGTCAGGGGCAAAAGCCTCATTTTCCCTTGTGTCCGCTTTGCTCTCAGCTTTGAGACTGGCTATAGCTGATGCCAAGCAAAGAGATGCTCCACACGTCCAGAGCCTTACGGACGCTGCACCCAGCAGGAGGCATCTTCAGCTCCCTTAGCACTGTGGGGAGCCAGGTGCCCACAAGAGCAGCAGGCTGCCACCACACTTCCTCTGGTCAGAGAGTTCCAACATTCGTCTTAGCAATGACAAACATGAAGAGAGAAAAGTTATCCACCCATCCCCCTGCATAAATCTCCAACATGTTAGCCCTTGTCTGTCCTATCAATGTTTTTATTCCCCATTATATTAATGTAATTCTTACTGAGCTGCTGCTTTCTACAATGCTACACACTCCCTTTGCATTGCAGCCCATACTCCTTTTTCCTGAATGTGTGCAACTTTGCAATTGGCTATATTAACAGAGTATTTCACATGACTACAACCATCTTACCAAGTGATCTATACAGCTCTGTAAGACTTCTGCTGCATCTCTCTCATTTGGATAAAGCTTCTGTATTGTCAAGCACTTTACGATCAGCCAATTAGCTAGTTCTTTAGAAATTATTTTTATTCCCAATGTGAAATCTAAGTAAAATAATTGTAGGAAGTTATTTTTCTCAGCCAGACATATAATCTAATCAACAAATAAAATTATGTTTATCTTGCAAGACCCATTTTCACAAAGCCATGTGAACTATCATTCAGTGAAAATATGTGAACAGAGAATATTGTCATTCACTGGCAATTAAATGGAGGCTGCAGGTAGAGAAGCACTACAGTTTGGTCTCCCTTACTTGACCAAGCTGATGACAAATTAGAGTGTGTGTCTGGAGGACAACTATCTGTATGGTCAGAATATTTACCAACATATGAGCATGACTGCATGGATTTAAAGTGAGCTACAGACCTGGTTGTTTAGAGAAGCATATTGGAAGACCAGAGAAGGAACTACGTCAATGCATTCAATAGTGATGCCTACATACACAAACACACATTAAAATGGATCAGTGTAAAAGTGACTGCTACTGCACGTGGTATTCACATCTGAAGTCAGAACATGAATACACTAAAAATTGACAGTTAGAAGTGCATAACGTTTGGGATTAATTAAACTCAGGACTCAATGTGTATCCCCTGACATATTAGAAGCTTTGTTGCAGATATTCAAAGAATAATAATTTGTGTGAGGATTCTCATAGAGATTTTACAGAATAGGTTTTATAGGGTCTTTGACACAATGGCTTGGCGAAGCAGACCAAACAGACAATTAGCATAATCTTTTTTCATTTGAACAAAATCCCATCCTCAGTGGACAGCTGTATTTTTCCTATGATTTTTGACAAAGAAGCGTATTTATCAGACTATTACATGATATTAACAATCACTTTTAAAACATTTTTGAAGGAGATAGTACATTGAAAAAATATCAATTAAAGCTTTTGAAGAAATTATACCCAGGGCCACTTATTCTCCTTTTGAGTCACTGAATTTCTATGTAATTTTCTTCAGTGGAGTTAAACAGACAACATACTGCAGAGGAAAGTCAAGTGCTGTCTATATTGTCTGCCGGTGTGAAGCATCATCTTTTGTGTGTAATCTATAAATTAAAACCCCTTATGCCACCACCTGCCACAGCCATTCCTAACGTGGATGCTAGATTCTTATGTTGTCTACGCTAAATGTTTAGAGTTAAACTCCAGTAGGTGACCTCACAACTGAGTATTAAAAGTAGTGGATAGAGACAGCACAGAACAGCAAATCGATTTTGTTAAGAATTGCATCTATTTAAAATGTCCTATCATTCAGAAAAAGAAGAAATTACACAACTTTTGAAAAATAGCTTCCCTCTCTATCCAGCCTTTATGAAGAATCTTGGAGGGGATGTTGAGGAAGGAGCTGGAAGACACTGTGAAATTAGAAAGGTAAGAAGTCATGAGCCTGGAAGTCTACACTTGGCCGCAACCCACCAGGCAGCCTGCCAAGGACCTGGGAGGGTGAGGTGACTGAAATCTGCTCCGAAGGCAAATGCCTCAGCTTCATTTGAACAATATCTGGTGACTGTCATCAAATTCTACATTGTCCCATGAAATGTTTAGATTTTGATGGACTGGTAAATTTCAAGCAAAAAAATACTTATTTGCATACATTTATTTACTATTTAGGTATCTCTCTCAACTGCAATTTAGAAGAACTTTTTCTGTGCATTTTTTAAACAACTGGGCATCACCAGTAATGTAAAAGCAAATAAGTGCTATGATTTTGCATTGAGTTTAAGGTGTAAAGATTACATAGTAAAAATATTCACAGATAAGCCTTTCAAAGTTAAAATTCTGTCTTTGACCATTAACTGGTTTAGTAGACATTAAATAAGCAAAGTATGAAAATACATTTTAAAAAGTTTTCTTTCTGAAAGATCCATTTGTAAGCTATCTTTACTGAAGAGTAACTTTAAACAACTCTGAAAGCTACTAATGGTTGTCATGTCTTGAGGATGATTGTCACATTTATTAATGCTCTGTAAGCTGCTTTTCACACTTCATTATAGCTGTGTTGGTTAACAGAACATTCTTTCATCCCATCCTGGACATCATTTTCATGAGCGACTTTACTTGTTGGCTTCCACTGAATTTAAATCAAGAAATACTTACATTATATATATATACGTAATGAGATAATAAAAAATTCAGACTGCAATCATTTATTGTTAATATGCATCCAGTTCAAATATAGCAGCTACACTAACAATATTATACTAAAATTATCAGAATAGAATTGTATCCTAATGTATTGAAAACAAGCTTGTCTTTCCTCCTTATTTCCTTTGTGGCTCAAACTCTTGTATCTCAGCCTTTAATGGAGAAAATTATCTATGCAATTTATAGAATTTAACAACCTTTTAAATCTTGTCAACAAATACAAATAAAGATTAGGTGCAGATAGAAAATAATATTCCTTAGTATCACTAGCTTACACTAGTATGGGGTTCAATTGTTACACTACACAAGTATGCATATGTAAGTAAGTAAAATTAGGGCTGACTTTAGTGCTGATTTATGGTAACTACAGTGTAATGTGTGCCCAATTCAACCCTGTTGAAATGAAGTACAGCACTGATTTCAGTGATTCTTCTGAGAAGGAGATAAACAATGCGTGAACCGAGAAATGGCCAGGGAGGGGGTTTGGGAGAAGGAAAAAACCAATTTAGCAGATTTGCAGTGTCAGCAACTGTTCACCTCTATATTGCTATGGTAGACAAGTTTTTAACTTTTGTTATATAAAATACAACAGATTCTATTCATATGAGTATTGAATTAACTTTATGAGGCATTACGTATCAGATAGAGAGTCTGAATTAAAACTCAGCTTCTCCTGTAGTAGTGGAAAATGGACTCTAAAGATGGCCAGCAATCTGGCTGTCAGACTGTCTTGCCCCTGCACACGTTTGTGAGTACACTTTTCCACCTTGTACCAACAAAGGGAATTTGTGTTGCATTGCAAGGACAACTGGGCTTTACTTTCATTTGGAAGAAATTATGCAGCAGCTGTGAAAGAGGGTAATTCTTTTAGATTTTTTATGAGTCATCTAATACTACAAGATTAAAAAAAATAATAATTATGTGGTGCTACCAGTTACACTTAAATTGGAAGGCAGGATGGAAGAAAAATCTCAAGGCGTGAAAGCAGTGGGCTAGAGAGAAAAAGGCCTGTGATGTAAAGCAGATATAAGCACTGCTTAATTGATCAGTACTGTCTCATCCCTTTGTTCTCCAGAACTACATTAGAAACCGAGCATTTCAGTACACCCATACGTAAAGACTTGAAAAGGAGAGGGCAAAAGAAAACTACCATATATTCTTAGATCACTAGAAATGTATTAACAACATGTTTTACTTTAAGCTTACTGATTAAGGCTAAGCTTAAATTAAAGGACACCAAAACGTGCGAACTGACTATAGTTACACTGATAGTGAGAGAAAGACCAAGTAATTATTGCTCAGTTACTATAAGGAGAAAGTAAGTCATTGGCTTACGATGCCAGAAGGGCAAACAGCTTCTTGCCTGACTTCACAGTGTTCATTGGAAGCAACTGGGCTGATAGCGGCTGTGCAAAGGCAACAAGGTGGTGACAAAGGCAGCCGGACAGAACGGATTACAGAGGATATAGGTTAGGTTTGCAGTCTCCCAGCTTGCTGCCACCAAAAGAGGGGAGCTTCCTCTCCCAGCCCCCCCTGCAAGCCCTCTCCCTCCACTACTCCCAGCCATGAAGTTCTGCGGATGCTCTCTCCCCCTGCCTCCCAAGGTACCTTCTTCAGGCACCCTGGGCTGGGCACAAAGATGCGCTAGAAGCAGGATGCACACAACTTGGAAGTGTAGAGCAATGATTTATTGCTAAACTCACAAAGGATATCTAGGACATAATAAGCATTAATTACCCATCCTGACAAAACACTGGAATAGTCATGGCTAGTGAGGCAGGCATCAGTCAGGAGGGAAAAGGCCGATTTGTAATGCTCACTGGGAAAAATCTGTAACACTGTTGAGTTGCCATCTCCCACCACATCCACACCCCCAACTACACTGACATCCTGAGTTTTGGGGTTTTTTCCTGTAAGATTTTACACCTCTCCAGGTTGGCGTTTTTCTTCCCAAATCCCTCAACAATCTTTCCTCTGTTCAGCTGAAGCCACAGGGGAAGATGATGGAGAAAGTTACAGACAGCTGTTCCTGGCATTTGTTGGACCTTTTGGAGGTTTGATTTAACTCACTGATATGGTAAAAGGGAATGCAGGGCATTTTTATTTTTTTCTTTCTTCTTTTTCCCCCCTCCCTGAGTTTGCTTTCTGGCAAAGTAGTGAGTGAAGGCAGTTTACAACATATCTCAGAAGCACTGTCCTGGTGCAAGGTTAGTCGGGGAGAAAGGGGAATAGGTAGTGGGAACTCCGCTTTTCGGTGGCAGCAAACTATAGAGTCAGCTCACTATATGTTATGACGTCATATTTGCATTAAAATGTTTTCAAACTGACTGAATCTTAACTCCCTTCATGTTTAGGGAACTGTGTGAAGGAAATTAAAGACATATCAGTTATCTTGATAACCTGTGGGAGAAAAGTTAAGTTCTGGAAGATCAAAAAAGGCAAAAATACTACCTATTTTTTAGGAAAGCGAGTAAGGGTAAACAGTGACATTACAGACCAGTCAGTTTAACTTTAGTTCCTGCAAAAATATTGGAATATGTCATGCAAGTGATTCATAAACACCTTGAAGAAAATAATATTACTAACAGCTTACATGGATTTGTCAAGAATAAACAGTGTCAAATCACTTTAATTTCCTTCCCTGAAAGATCTGACAGAGAACTATTAGATCTCTGTCATGTATCTTCTCTTTAGTAAAGTTTTACTCACATAACGTTCTCACAATCTAAATGCACACCAGATAAAATCTACAGCAAGAGTGAAAATATGGTTAGAAATTGTCCTTCAGTGTCAAAATGAAAGAATGCGTTATGTTGTCATCTTCACCTAGTATTAGACAGTATTTTTATTGATGGCCCAGCTGAGAGTATGCTTATTAAAGTCACACAGAAGCTAGCCAGTACAGACCACAAATGTGTTACATCCAGTAAATGAGGGAATGATCTTGAAAAACTGGAAAAATGCTCTGCGAAATATTGAAATAAATAAACATTATGTTCTACACTTAAGCAGAAAAAAATAAGCTGTATGTATTCAAAATGAGTAATCACTGACTAGGTAGCAGTTTTGCAGGAAAGATCTGCAGGTTTTAAAGGATCATAAACTGAACATGAGTTAACAGTGTTAGCCATTAAGAAAAAGTATACCAGGAGGTATAAATACAGCCTGTAAAACGTGCAGCACAATCCTTTCCACTCAGCCTTGGTAAGACCACACTGTATGAAAGATGTGGGCCAACTGGACACTAGGGGAGAGCAGTAACAAGGGAAAATGGGATTTGACAGAGATGTTTTGTCTAGCAAAGAGAGGACAGTGCTGAGACATAACAGCTTTCAAGCAGTAAAAAGCTGCAGCAAAATGCTCCGTGTCCATGGCAATAGGACAAATAGTAATGAGCTTAAGCCGCATTAAAAGATATTCAGGTGAGACATGACGGTAGATTTTCTAACGCTGGGATAATGAAGCCCACTGGAATAGATTGCCTAGGAAATCTCTAGTATTAGAGTTTTGAGAATACATTAGATAGATATCTATCAAGAATTAGACAAGTGTTGGGCAAGGAAAGGGATTAGATGTCCTCTTGATGTCCTTTTATCCCTGTCGTTTGTGATTGTGCTACCAAATTTCAAAATGATCACATCACAAACTAAGCATGGTTGTAACTATATTAGACTACTAGTGGTCTTAAATGTTGACTCCAAGACCGTAGTGCATTTTGATTTCTGATTAAGCAATCTTTAAATTTCTGAGATTCAATAGGAGGAAGGGGGATTAAAGCCTTTGTGTAGTATATTTCATCTGTCAGTGAAAGGTACCATCAATTTTAACTTCATCATAATGCAAATGGGAATGAAAGCACTGAGATTTTTCTTTAACTAAAAAATGTTTGTTCAAGACATATCACTGCACCATGACGACTGTGCTATGTGTTCATTCGGTGGAATGTATGTTCAGAAGAGTGAATAATGTTTGGAGGAAAGAAAAGGAGCACAACCAGAGAAGTCATTAAAAGCTCTTTTGCTAAAACGAATCATTAATAATATTTGTTCAGTGTTTCATGATTTCAGCCATGAAAGTTATTGTTGAAAAAAATACTCCACACTGAGAAATATGTATGTGTCATTGACTCAGAGGCTGACAACAGCAGTAAAAACATATGCTTTAAAATGCATTTTTTGCTTTGGGTCTGAGAATTCTGTGAGGCTGAACCTGATGCTGTAAACTGTTATAATTTGTTGATTTTGGACTAAAATAGTCATATCACCCCTACAAAAATGGTGTGTAACTATTTAAGGTAAAACCTAAGAATTGAATGTGCTGGGCAAATCAAAAGCTTTATAGTGTGTTAAGTCCCTATCTTTACACAAGAAAAGGGCCACAGCAGCTAAGCTGGGTAGTAATTTCCCACCTCCAGTGGAAAGACAAAGTTGGGTGAATGTCCTGGTTTCAGCTGGGATAGAGTTAATTTTCTTCCTAGCAGCGGGTGTAGTGCTGTGATTTGGATTTGGGATTAGAATAATGTTGATAACACACGGATGTTTTTAGTTGTTGCCAAGCAGTCAAGGACTTTTCACCTTCTCATACTGCCCTGCCAAAGAGAACATGGGGGGTGCCCAAGAAGCTGAGAGGGGACACAGCCAGGACAGCTGACCCAAACTGGCCAAAGGGATATTCCATACCGTATGGCGTCATGCTCCGTATATAACTGAGGGGTTGGGTGGGAGACGGGGCAGCTTGGGAATTAGCTGGGCATCGACTTCGGGTGGTGAGAAATTGTGCTGTTCATCACTTGTTTTATATTATTATTATTATTACTATTATTATTTTCCTTTTCTGACCTATAAAACTGTCTTTATCACAGCTCATAAGTTTTACTTTTTTTTCCTTTTCAGTTCTCTCCCCCATCCCAGTGACAGGGTGGGGAGTGAGTGAAAGGCTGTGTGGTTGTTTTAGCTGCCAGACAGGTTAAACCACAACAGTGAATAATGAAGAAAGGGCACAGAATAATGAAGAATAGTCAGATTGTACATGTTATCGTGGAGACATTTAAGGTATTACAACAGTTTTGTTATGACCTAGCTTTGGTAGACTGGGAAAAACGTATATTTATTCACAGATACTAGGTATGTAATATAATCATTTTTCCAACGGGCAAATGGGTATCCAGATCTCTGAACTCTGCTACACAAATTACGGGTTACTTATGTCCATGTAAAGCAGCAGACTGCGGGTCAGGCCACTTGCTTCATTAACTTTATATTTGGCAAACAAGACAGGGAGAGGCAGTCAGAGAACCTGTGATGGGTTCCTCATCTGCTTCCCAAGCCTTTAAATTGGCACAGGACAAAGACAGTGCCCCCTGGGCAACCACCCTGTGGCTGAGCAGAGCTGGATCCGGCCGTCCTGCGGTCTGTCCCTTCCCATCTCTACTGCAGGAGCTCAGGGAAACCGCATGTGGTCTAACTGCGCCAGCTCTCCACCTTCTGGGAAATCCTGGGAAATGCCGTATGTCTTCTGCTGACTTGCTAGTATCAGGGAAGGAAAAAAGTTACTCTTGGAAACAGATCACCAGTTGCAGATCTGACCAGTTGCAGCAGAAGGAGATCTTTGGAGGAAAGAATAAAATCATTAATGACAGTAGCCTACACAGTTCATGTTTTTGAAACTCTTTTCTGCCTGATGGACCCTGGAAGAAACCCACTGTTTTGCAGTGTAAAAGGGAATTTGTTTTTATTATTTAAACTCTACGGAGTCTTGCTAACTATGATTATTCTTCTACAAATACATGGCACTAAATCTCTGACCACATACAATGAATTACACAAGAATACTGTAGTGTAGGCACACACATAAAATGACTAATGGGGAAAAAAGAGAAGTTAATGATTTTGAAATACATTTGCAATTGATATTACCTATAATGTCCTGAACTCTAGTTTTTATTTAATTGGTTTTTTAAAGAATGTAATTATTTAAAAACTATCACATGCTCATTAGATATTTCGGATACTAAAACACAGTCATGCTCTTTTAGTGTTTCACCAGCTATCACTGCAATTTAATTTAGCATTTAGTGTCATTAGAGAAAGAACAATCTCACCTTGTAAACAAATGTGTTTCTGAATTTGACCTTTGACTATGTTTTGCAAAACGCTTCACTTTATCATTGTCTGCAAACTATTTACTGAAGCTGAATATTTGAAATTTACTCGTTGAACTATTTGACTAGTCACCTAATCCACCTTGCTGCTTTTTTTGTGTGAGTTTCTGTTCTATAAAGATAAAATTTTTAGACTGAGGAGGATGAGGGAGAATCATAGGGTCTTCAGTTTTCTCAGTAAGTATGCAGTTTAGAGAAGCATTGTTTCAGATGAAGCAGACCTAATTTTCTCTGTGATACGAGAAACGTCCTCATGGATTTGGGTATGTGTATTGTTCCCAGACTTAAAATATTTTAGCTAACACATCCACAAAAATCAGATTGATAATGTGTCACTTGGCCATTTCGCAGAATACCAGAGCTGTAGTCAAACCTACAAGTTCAGTGCAAAATGAGAAAGTGAGGTCTTTTCTCTTCTCCCTTGGTCTATTACTTGAATTCCAAGGGTTGGGGAATTGCTTTAAAAACCTCAGTTCAAGAAGCTGTCTTGCATAAAAACATACTGGTCTTTATGTTAGCACACCACAGCCAGCAATCAATTCCTGTCATTTGCTTTGGGAGATACTGGTACACACACCCCAAAAAGTAGTGAGGCAACTTACAGAGACAGAAAAGCACCTTGAGAAAATAATTTAGACAGATGTCCAGGTTTGGCCTCTGGAGACCACCTTTTTTTTCAGTGGTTTTACTAACAGCTAGCTGTACTTGGTCTGTAAACCTCTATGACACTTCCCATCAAGACACCTGTTAGCTGGGTGGGTAGTTAAAAATGTCATATTCCAAAGGAAACACACATTTACTCCTTTCATCTTTCCTTCTGACTGACTCTCTTAAAACCATCCACTCTGCTCCACTTCGTTGTGGCTTTTTGTTCCAGATTCAATACAGCAGACTTTTCATATTCAGTCAGGTGCTTCCTAACTTTGGTAGAAAGTCACTATGAAAGGAGACATTACTGGACAGATTAGCCTTCTGCTCTTTTGGGCAAAGAGCCCAAAATATAAAGGTGTTTTATTAAAAGCTGTAAAATAAATGTTTCAATTAAAATAATTTATCACTGAACTTCACTGATTTCCTCAGGTTCCTGTTCTGCCTCATGTGGGTTGGACACATGATGTTAACAACTTCCAGAAAGCATCTGTGTCCAGGATTTCAATGGTATAACACCTTTGCCTCTTGCAAGGTGACACATGCAGGAGTATAGTCTCATCTGCTTGCCTGCCTTTATAGGAGAGTGAGACAGGGGAGATGTGAAACACAGCTTCCCGGGGACTCCACAGCAGCATTTCCAAACAAAAGTATTTGGGATAATTAGTGCTTTTTTTTTTCCGGAGAGGAGAGGAGGGAAGGGAAATCCAAAACATTTTTCTGAAATCTTTCAATTCAGGTCTTTTTTGCTGTCATGCAAATGTTAATGTAGTGTGTACAGCAGGGAAAAATAATATCCATTAATGCTATCATTTGAAATGACAAGGCACTGCAGGCCATGAATTGCTGAGCACATACTGGATCAGAGACAAAATTTTGTAATTGTATATATCTAGACCAACATGGCTTTGTAGCTTTTAACCCGTTAACTTATCTTTGGGGTGAAACTTGCAAATTAAACCCTCAACATTCATATTAAAAGTAAATACAGATGAGCTTTTACATTCAATTAGTCCCTAACATGAATTGTCCCAATTGACATTTTATGAAGGATGAAATGTGGGTTTACATTCTTTCTGTACCTGGTTTTGCAGGGAGAAGCACTACACTTAGGCTAAGATTATTGAGAAACAACACAGTTGCACACTTAGTTCAGAAAATGGAAGAATCAGAGATGATTATCATCTTACATTTGCTTTAGTTCTAGAAGCTAAATCCTGGACTTCGGAGATTTTTTTTTTAAAAACAGGTCCATCAAAAGAACTTAAGGGGTAAATTCAGTCTGTAAATGAGGGCAAATTTTCCAACAACAGAGACAACAAAAAAGTTTTCTTAATAAGGTTTTCAGGCTGGGACTAGATGATAATCTGAGAAGGGTTTTATGGCTCTTGGATGCAATGGAGGAAAAGCTAGATCAACCAAGTTAAAAGATTCCTATTGCTTCAGTCATCGATTACACAAGATTGACCTGAATTCATGCCAATCTTGGATATTGTGTCATGCATACATGTATCTTGCTCATTGACCACAGAAACGGAAATCTCAGATACTTAGTGGCTTTTGCTCCTAATTATTTATTTCCTTGTAACAAACAGCAGCCTCATTGCACTACGCACTCAACAAACACAAAGGAAAATTCTCTTCAGTGCAAAGAGAAGAAAACTTAATAAGGTTCAACCGCTGTAAGAAACAGAGTGGGGATTTTTGGCATGAAAAGATGTCAAATACGAGGTCTCACTGAGAGATTCATAGTAACAGAACAAAGATGGGAAGAAGAAATACATATGGAATATAAGAAAACTAAAGAAAAGTATATGATTGATACAGGAAAAGATAAATTGCTAACCTGTAGACAAATGCTAAGAAAAAGTGTAGGTGTGAGTAAAATATAAGATAAAAACTACCATACTGTTAAAAGTCACTGAATATTAAAAAAAAAAAAAAAAAAAAAATAGAACCTCAGAAATTACACATGGAAATATACAAGAAACATCAGAGTACCAGAACCCATCTGACACATTTGTTTCCAAAAAGAAGTCCTGCTGAGAGTTTGAGACTTCTTTGCTTATGGCATCAGTCATATGTTATGGCATGACGCTTACGGCACTGAAACAGAACAGGCTGCAGCCGCTTCAGCATGCGAGACAACACCAAATGGAATGAATCGCTGTTAAACAGGATTTAGAAGCCAAAAGAGACCTGCTGGTAACTGTCAGAAAGAAATGTGTTGTAAGTACCATCCGCTTCTGGTCTTTTAAATCTTATGCTGAAATGTGCCATCTCTGGAAGATGCAGCTTGCACCACCTTACTGTCAAAATAACCAGAAGACAGACTTTTCTCTCAAAGTTGTTCTTTAATGTTTGCTGTACTTTTACTGACCTATTCATGATCCACTATAGTTGTAAGAGCCCAAACTGAATTCTGATTAATCATCATGTAGTAATACCACAAGGGTAAACTTCATTCAGTATAAATATTATTGTTATGGCTAACATACTGACAGATTTCAACAGAAGAGTAAAAGCATATAACTATGGAAAGTATTCCGATTGTCTCACTTTAATGTCTATGTCACCAAGTTATCCACATTATTAACATGGGGGAAGAGCACTGATTTGTTTAATTATGCCAGTATTAGATTAACTGAGAATACTACCATCAGTGATGAGTAAGAAAGTGTGGTTGTATAGCTTTTCTCCGTGATTTCTTTAGAATAATACACAAACTGCTGGATTAATGCCTTCCAGTAAGAATATTGTCTCCTATAATTTTACTTGTATTTGAAACACCATTTTCAATCCTACTACAAAAAAGGAATGTCAGTAACAACAAAACCCTTAAAGAAAAAGCTAATGATGAAATTTTGCCTGAGTCAAGTCTAGATTATACTTAAGGATAAACTTTCTCACTCTCAATGGGACTGAACTGATCTTGTGACTTAAGGCTCTTAAATCAGGATGTAGGAGACCTGTGTCGTTACCCATAGTTCTGATATTCTGCATGATGACTTCCAAATTTCAATTTTCTCACTGTTCTGTTTTTCCTTTGCATTACATTGTTGGGTTTTTAAAAAATATTCCACTATATCAGTACTTCTGCTTTTGTAGCAGGATTTCCTTGCTTTTTTCCTCCCGTAGGCAGGTGTGCAAAATGTCTAGAAGGGATGAACCAATACTTGCTTAGAGGCAAGAGAGACATCCTATTGTAAGAGAAAATTCCCCCTTGTAACACCCACTCAATCTGCAGCTGCATCAGACCCATGAAATGAACTAGCATGTTATATTTACGTATTTTCCAAATGCAAAACCAGTCTACGTATTTGACAGATGTGATGACGACACGTATTTTGCACAAGCATTTCTCTAGCTGCTCTTACTCTTTCTCTTCCAGTCTTCACTAAACTGACAGAGAAAGTTTTTGTCATCTTTTGAATACTCACCTCCAAGTCTGGGAAAATGTGAAAAAACAAGAACCAGATTAGAATGAGTGGGGAAGCAGAAACATTCCTGGAAAAAATGAAAGGAAGAAAAAGAAAGATATCCTATAGATATCTACACACTGTGTGCATTTTTTGTAGCTCTGAGAAATATGGAAGTTTGCTTGCTTGTTTGGGGAAAACTACTTTAATTTGTGTCTGACTGCAAGGTACTAGCCTCCAAAACAACTACCATGAATTTTTTAAACTGCAAGAAAACTAGTGCTGAATTTTGAAGCCACTAGGTATGTTTTAATGTGCCAATGAATTCAGACTCTTAATCTAGGGAAGAAAAAGAGAAACAAACAAACAAGACTCATAACGCCCTGCACATTTTAATGCCAAGTGCAATAATGCACATTGGAACGACTAACCAAACCTACTTACTCAGTGGATTTTCTGTTACCTGAAGTGTCTAAGTCAAGATTAGTGTCATTTAAAAACCTGTATCTGTAGCTTTAAGTGCAAGCTGTGGTCTTGCAGCATAAATTAATTGGATGTGGTACTTAGTGTAGCTAATGCAGGAAGTCAGACTTAATAATCAGCATGCTCCCGCCTGCCCTTAAAATCTATGAAATGCCACATAAATACTTTAACAGGAGATCTACTGCAGACAACATTCCCAGGAGAAAAATCTGGCCTTTGATTTTATGTATCTATCGATACCTTAAAGAGGTAAGTCTTTAATATATGGTTGCGGTCAAACTAAAGCAAATCTCAGATGTACAGAATGTAAAGGTCAAATGACACTTAATAAAAATTCCAACACTGGAAAGCAGCAAAATTAACTTCATTTTATAACTGGCTTCCACCTATTCAAAAGAATAGTTGGATTCTATGTGCTAAATCTGTGTATTTGCCTTAGGACCTGTGACAGACCACAAACTCTCCATTTCATTGAGTTGGACACCCCAGTAAAGTAAACTCATTAAAGACACAGAATGGTATGTGTTCTGCAATGAAAAGGAATTTTATTTCCAATGGACCAAACACAACAATTCAGGAATAAGTTTTTAACATTGAGCACAATTAACCATATTGTAGTATTTAATCTAGGAAAATGTGATGGATTTTTAATATGTCTTTCAAGTGCAAAGATCCTGGAATAACATCAACTGTATACTCTTCGCCTCACAAACAGGTGACCTCCCAAATATCATCTCTCTTGTTTACGTGGCACTGGGTCTTTCTGATGTTGAACAGTACAGGACTGGGAGACACCTTCTCCTAGTAGTGGGGTTTTCATTTGCATGGAAAAGGTGAATATAAGCAAATGAAAATGGTTTTTCTAAGTATATTTTTGGGGGGAGGAAGGCAGGGAAGCAGTAAAAGAGAGGCTACAAAATGCCAATTCCTAATATAAACCTGTTGGTTGAGGACTAAACTAAAGGAGAACCTCCACATTCTTTAATCCACTTTGGGTAAGAAACTCAAAGAAAAAGGCCACAATGTCGTCATTTTCCTCACAGAGCAAAGGGGAGAAAAATAGAAAGGACTAAAGGACTTAGAAGTTTGTTTTGTATGTCACTGAGAGCCATGTCTGTGAAAGCAGAGCTACGTGCAGAATGAAGAAAAGTATGTACTTGAACTGGTGTACAAAGCCAATCCAATTAACCATGCCTGAGGTGAGTGGATGCTTTAGCCTAAACAGGTTATACTTCACCATTATAAAGGCTGGAGGGGAGGAGCAAGACATAAAGCTTTGCACGTGCGTGTCGCATGTGTGCCACACAGAATGGGCTGCTTACGACTCTCCTACGAGCAAAGTGATTGTACTCACCTCTCCCTCGCATGCACCCTTCCAAGAGCAGAGATGGGAAAGCTGTCAGCAAATCCCTCTCAGTTAACTGATATGGCCAAGGCATGAGGAGCAGCACGACGCAGGGCTAGCGAAGATGGCAGAGCAAAGGATGAACATGGAGGGGCTGACAGAGCAAGCATGGGATGGAACAATAAATGTCTACTAAGGCAAGGACCCCTGCAAGGTGTGGCCAGCAGAGACAGAAGCAGGTAATGGAAGCAGTCAGTGAAGCAAGGTTAACAGAAACAAGCCGTACTAACAGATCAGATCGGTTTAAGTCAGACCTTGGTACTGAGCAAGTCTTAAAAGAACGGTAAGTTATTGCAGAAGTCTGACAAAAAATAGCTGGTCTCACCAAAGGAAAAACCACAAAATTGTTTTAATTAATCTCTAGAAATAGTAATTATTACTGTTTACTTTGCCTTGCACAATTTTCTTTCCTCCCTTTATAAAAATATTGTTAGTCATTTGACTCATGATTCCAAGTAGGGAAAATTAAATCCCAAGCACTAGAAAAGTTTAGTATAATTTTTTCTGGTTTCCCACTGGTAACATGAATCAGTGGTTTGGGTACTAAACTCTTTAAATCTTAACCTGACAGAAGGGTCAGAGCAGTAACACGTACAAGACAGAGAAAAGATTCCTTCTTTTGAAGATGACATTCTCCTCTCTGAATGCAGGAAATCTCTACTGCATAAGCAGGCAGTAGGCAGAATCTGCTTACCTGCAAGAGCAATGAGAAAGAAAATGGAGCTTAGAGGAATTTTCATCTTTCTTTTCAGCCAACTGATGCAAGTTTCAAGACAAGAGATATGCAGCATTGTAGCATATGCAGGGTGAAGAGGTTTAGGGAAAAAACCAAACAGTTTTCCTTATTGAATGACGTTTGGTTTTGAATAGTTGGAAAAAAAAAACCCGACCCATTTTTCATCATGGTAATAAGGCCATCTCCCCTTCAGGAAGGTTTCAGAAGAGGGCAGTTAGCAAACCACCCATGATATAACAGATTAGGAATTAATTACCCTTCTCATAGGTTTAGCCAGTAAAGGAGCAGGAGAAAATAAGTTATAGCTTTTCTGTGCTTCCAGCAAGAGAACATGACAACCATGATATCTTCTTAAAAATGCCAGACTCAGCTTTCTCTCTGCCACTGATAACATTAAATGTAGGCTAATGTCACACTTGGTGGACTGTCACCTGCTTGGAGAGTAACAATACCGTGTAATTTGTGCCAATACATTACACACATACACCTACATCTTTTAAAAAATTATAATCACATAATGTATGGCATGTTTGAAATAGTGTAAAGTAATATTTTTTTTAAAAACTATGAATATTTATCACTGTTTATTGTGAAAAGGGGAAAAATCATGACTGCTTTGACTTGAGGTTTCTGGATGTTTACTTGACTTTTTACCTCTTGTCTGAAACACAAATCTAACGGAGATGAAGGCATGTGGAGAGCTTCTCTGAAGTTCCAAATTCTCATCGTACTTCTGGAGCAGCACATTGCCATTTGCATGGGGTGACAGCTGTTTAACTTTACTTTGAGGAAAAAAAAGAAGTTTGTATTGAATCGACCTTTAAAACATTACATGGGTTTAACATGTGGCTTTCTGAGTTTGAAGAAAATGTGATCTTGCCAGACTTCTAATTTTACAAAAGGCATGTGGCTAGCCATAATTTGATTTCTTTGTGCTGTATTTAGCACAAGCCATGAAAACAGATGGTGTAATATTATTGTCCTGTAATACTGACTGGTACAATGAAAGTGTAGTTGCCCCCAAAGAAGTTATTGATAATTTTAAAATGTAAGGGAGAGTATCATTGCAGGTAATAACATCTTGTAAATGTTTTGTTAGATTGTATGCAGGGATAAATTACTCAAACATTTCTGGAAAATCTTAAAAGAGAAAAAGGAAGGAAAAAAAATTACTTTTTGAGAACAAATCCAAAGAGTAAAAGAGAGGACAGGGGAGCCAATTAGAGCTACCGTAGATTTTGAAAATGCATTTTGTGATTAGGAACATTACCTGTAAGATAAAAAAATGCTGAACACCCATAAACGTGATCAGATGAAACATAATGTTTTTGAACTGAATTTTAATGTGAAAACATACTAAGAAAAGTCCTTGTTTAAACAATGGAACATTTTACAGCTTTTCAGCCTTCTAATGCTGCCTTCATCTTTTCGCATTCCCGCATCTTTATCTAAATTCAGGAGGTGGTTGCATCTCCGCAGGAACCATCAGAAGCGCACTGACTCTGTGCAGTTCAGACACCCTGGTCTACTGCTGGAGCGCTTATATTCAGTCCAGGTAAAGGAGCTGCATAGATTGAACAAACTCAGAGATATTTAATGACTCCTGGCCACTCTTTCCTTCCAAAACAAAGTTTCTACCTTTTTTGGCTGTTAGCAATGACATTAAAAACAAAGTGAGAGATCATACTCATAACCCCAAACTCAGCAAATGTTTAAGAATATAATTACCTTCCTATCAGCCAGAGAAGAGTCTGAGCACATTTGTAAAGTCCAGCTTGGAGGCAGTTCCAGTACGGTTAGAGCAGCTAAATATAGTTTCAAGTAATTCCTATGCCTAAAGCAAACATTATGCTATACCAAACCTGGAGGAAAACCACTTCCCCTTTCTCATGCAGGTCTATAACTCTCAGTATTTCTTTCCCTCTGTTTTGTTCTGAGCCAGTGAGAGAGGCAAATGGGAGGCAAATCTGCCTCCACTTTTGAAAAGACTGGTCAGTTCTGTATATTTTACGTCTGCTTCTGACTATAGAAGCAAAAGGACACAGTCAAAGCCAGTGACTTACTCCTTTCTATCATCACTCCTAAAATGGGCAGCTAACAATATACGCAATTCAGACAGTTTGCAGTAATTTATGAAACAGAAAGAAGCAGTTTGTTTTCAAATGTGCCTTTAAGCATGAAGTGTTAATTGTCAGAAAGAAAGGTTTCTGACATGAATTTGACATGGAATCAGGGATAGCAAATAACCAGTGAACAGAAAGATGTTCTTTTTCAGCATGGCTTGAGCAAAGTTTTGCAAGACTGATCCTCCTTTCATCATATTAAGATTGAATCAGGTAAGATATACCAGTCCCTTCATGGAATGGAATGGAATGGAATGGAATGGAATGGAATGGAATGGAATGGAATGGAATGGAATGGAATAGAATAGAATAGAATAGAATAGAATAGAATAGAATAGAATAGAATAGAATAGAATAGAATAGAATAGAATGAAGGTAGTATCATGCTGTCTACCTACATCTAAGGATTCTCAATAAAGAAATGGATTTCAATGTGTGCAGCAGTGGCTTTCAAGCCAGACAAAGGCTATCCAGCTCAGTTTTAAGAGCAAACACTTCATCTGTGTGTCCTGACAGAATCATCGCCAACAATATGCCTGTATCTCCATAGACTACAGTATCGGGTTCTTGCTTACTGTCTTAGAAATTATTCCAGTAAACATGAGGGTATTATTCCCTTTATGTATTAGAGGAAGGTTTCATTTATTGTATAATAAAACACTGGCAAACTTTCATGATCACTGATGTAGCAATTTTACTCAATCATCTTTCCCTGGAAAATGTATGTTAAGCTACATGTGACCTAAATAGAACTACATCTGGACAGCTTCAAATATACTTTACGCCTTGGAAAAGAAATTGTAAAATATGCAGCACGTTCTTTGATTAATTACAAAGATTATTTCATGTTCTTCAGATGTGGTAATAAGGACGCATTCTTATTCAATTTATACGGCCTTCGTGAACTTCAAAAAGTGGTACCTTTGAATAAATGGAAAGAGCTGCCTTTCTATTTCCCTACACAGAGGAGGCCAACCTGTGGCTCATGAGAAGTGTGGGTGCCACCACAACACCTGTAGCTACATACACTGCTTTTTTGGCCCAGCCCGGCTCCACATTAGAGCTGAGGGATCCCTGAGGAGCAAGGCAAGTTTTCCAGGAACCCTTTTCTCTGTGTGATCTGCTGTCTGTATGCCATATACAACTCATGGCCACGAGAAGACTGCTATGTGGCTTGTAAGACCAGGAATATTTTCCCACCTTGCCTTATTACTTATTGGCATTGCAATGTGAAGCTGCAGTTTTATAACCTGAAAAGCAAGCATGCAATCAGAAGTAATTAAGACCTCAGGAGGTTGTATCTTTCCCACAGGAACCCCACTAGCTCCCCCTGGTAAGTAGCACAATTAATATAGGCTATACTTAGCTGACACAATCAATGGTGAAATCAATTTTCTTGTGCCAGTGTGATAAGTAACGAGTTCACAAGGATACGCATCTTTCATTGCTTTTCATGCATAATATGGGGCTAATCATGGAATTGATTAACTGGAGATGAAATAACAAAAATTGGCACCGTTATAAGTTCAAGACAAGGTATACATTCTGATTCTTCCTCAACCTTCATTTATGAATGATAAGATTATTTCTCAGATTCCATTTAAACTCATTATTAAAATGCAGTTATTTGTACAAAGCATGCCATTCAAACTTGGGTATTTTCTCCCACAAAATACTGGCTGAGACAAGACTGACCTGAATCTAGAGATCAAAATAGAGAGAGTCATTATTTTTTCTTACATTTTGCTGACAAGAATATTCAAGCTGATTAAAGAAGAGTCTTTGAGCAAGCTAGCTAAAATTTCCTCCTCAGATGTTTGAAAAAAAAATGCAATTTCCTTTTACAGTGGTAATCTATTTAGTACTTGATTAATCCAACTTCACTGAGAATTTCATTGTGGCAAATCAACGTTTCATATTTCTGAATCAGTATATAAAGTGTCTGACTTCAGGCATCCAAAATATGGAGAGCATGATTACGAAGAATTGCTGAGACCAGCAAATTCCGAAGGGAGCCACTAACTCTCTGTAGCTCTAGGAGGCTGAGTTTGGTTTTGTTTAGGAGCTTAAACATTGATTTAGTTATTTAACTATAGGTGCCTAAATTGGAAAGGGCTGGCATACATGCCAATAAATAATTTTAAAATGCTGATCTTTGATGTGAAACACCAGGCAATTTCTTACATGCAGGTGGGTGTATTTTGAGGACAATATGTTAGGATCCTGAACAAATAAGGATAAAACCAACACTCTTTATGTTCAGCTGCCTTAGGAAGCTAGTTTTTGTTTCAAATCAATTTTATATGTATCAAATTCTATTTGCATAGTACGTCATTGTGACGAAATCCAGAAATCTGTTTAAACTGCACAGGCAACAGTAGTTGTTGTTAGTAGTACTAACAAGCAATTTTTTTGCAGAGGTTTAGCAGTGTTTAACAGATATGTAAATAAAGTAGCATATAACCATTTAGTAACTGCTTTAGGATATTAGTATCGGGTGCACAAATACTGCACAGCCTTGCATTTTATTTCAAAAGTGGCTTAGACACTCAGGACAATAAATCTCTTATTTTTAGCCATTAAATGTTCATGTTAACATGCATTTAATAGAGAAAAAATATTATGGACTTTATTAGCAGCATTTGCTATCTGGCCACGTCTGGCACTTCAGAATTATATAAGCAGAAAGTCCCACTTCAGGAAGTTAGACATAAAGAGTAATAAATACATAAAATACAACCAACATTAAGAATACAATTAATCATGGAATGCAGCCTTATTTTGTGTCCAGTCATCTTTATTCCTTTGGTTTATGGCTTCTTATTGTTGTCTAGAAAATAAAAGCTCAACAAGCCATGAAATGCCCATAATCTGCCTCTACCCACTGTTTCCAGGTCATTACCTGCTTCTGAATGCAAACCCCGCTTCCCCGCTCCACATATATGTATATATGTATGTGTGTGCGTGTGCCCTCATAGCACACTCAGAGAAAAACCTTCCTTTTGCTGTCCTGGTTTCCTGCAGGGCAGCACGGTCGGATGCTAGGTTACCTGTTGTTGCTCTGCTGACACTTTTGGAAAGCGCTACCCATGTAGCTTCCTGGGTCGTACATGTACCTGCTGGGACTTCGCATGGGATCACCCTGCTGCTAATGGCTGAACCGTGTGCCTCTGGGAGACAGCCTGGTTATCCCTGGGCCTTGCCTTACGTGGCTGCATAAGAGCCACAAGAAAAGCCAGTGCAGTGTTAAGAGTCATTCAGGGCATGGACCATATAAAAGAGTTCAATGAGTGATAAAATGGTACAGTGCAAGCCAAAGCATGCTGATACAACGATCGCATTTCAAAGACAGATTTCCACAGGCCTTGGAGCACATCCCATCGTGATCTCCTTCAGAAGTCAAGCCCTACTTAATTTTGCACACAACAGATTTTCTTCTATAATCTAGGAAAGGACCAGGCTGGAAAGATCTAGAGAGAAGGGAAAAGGCAATGTGCATAGAAGGCAGCATCAAGTTCTCTATCAGCTAAACCAGCAAGGCCTATTTTGAAAGGCAATTTTCTTCATTCCCTGTAGCTTCTCTTGCCTCTTTGCTTATCTGGTTCCAGAAGCAGCTCAGGAATGAAGGTTTGGAGGGTTGCACAGCAATCTTTCTATCTCTTCTCAAGCAAGACTACACAGAGCCCAGCTCTACAGAGCCATGAGTAGATGCATAGCCAGAGCAGCAACATAGCTCTACAAAAGCTGGGGGATATTGCAAGTCATGGGGAATTCATAGAGGAACAGAGGGGCAGACACAAGAGCCAGAGAAGTGACTGTGCCATGTGTCCAGCATGAGGTAGGCCTCGTCAAAAGTCACCAAGTAAAAACAGACTAGGAAACATACCGAAGGCATGCTGAACAAAACCTAAGAAATTCTTTATGTACAGGAGTGTCCCACTGCATACAATTACATTCTCTCTTGCCAGACATTTTAAAAAACAATTCCCATTGGAAGTGGATGGTAAGAAGAAGATAATTGCATATGGACTTAATTACATAGCATACATTAGAGTTAAATGGCACCCTTGTTTTCCAAAGAAAATAATCATAATTACTATACAGCCTTCAGAATCTTTAATTGCCTTTGAGTAATTATGCATTGCTCCTTACACTATGTTCAATTTAATTTGTGCAACAATTAACAGAAATAAAATGCAAAAGTAAAAATAGTCAAGTTTTTTCTTTAATTATTTAAGATTGGGAAGATAAATCATCCCAGATTTTAAAAGCTGTTTTCCTCATTCTAGTTATTAATTTCCTGATATTTATTTGTATTTACTGTTGTTAGTACAGAATCACCTTTTGAGTTCACATATTAAGAAAGACAGCTTATAACCATTTTAATGGTTTTATAAATTAGTAAGGTAATAAACACAAAATAAAGGTATTCTGCATCAGTGTGTTCTTGATTCATTCTTATGCTACTGACACCTGTTTAGTTTTTAATTATGATACTATTTTGTGATGCACTGGTACCACCACTGGAAAAAATAATAATGAAGTCTTCATAGCACGAGATTTTGCTGTGGTGCTGCACTACTAAACACTCCCAGAGAAGCAAGACAGAAGCTGCCACTGGCATGTGAGAGTGAGGAAGTATATGTTTTAATGCAGTGTAGATTAGCTATATTTTGGTGTGGATTTTTTTGTTTTAAAAAAAGGATGGAGGACATTCAGTGGAGTACATTTCGCAAAATCAGCTTGAGCTTTGTGTGTCCTTTCCTTTCTCCATAAACTAAACCTATTGTAGGTTTGCTTTTTTGGAAAGTCAATTTTATGAACATAGTTTTCTACTAGTCATAAAGTGGAAATTGTATTCAGAGCAGGGACAGAAACCAATAAAAGTGTGCTTTTCTCTATCCTTTCAAGAGTATATTACAAAGACAACCTTTTTTTTTTTTTTTCAGTTTTGAGGGTCCAAACAAGATTGAAAATCTTTCCCAGTTACACTCCTTGTTCATTTTGCACGTTTTCTCAAATTATCATTGTCTATTATCAATATTCTTTAGCGTCTATGTAGTGATAGGTGTTTTAAGATCAGGCAGCTGCTGGATATGGATCTAGCGGCTCACTGTTAAAGAGCATCAGCACCAGTCTTGCAGTAACAGTCTTTATGTATCAGTAAATATACAACCATAATCTCTTTCAAATTCAGCTCTTCCAGTAGTTTTGCATGCTTGTCCTATATATCTGATGATCCTTTAAGGAGGCAGAGTATTATGATTACCATAAAGTTGCTATGGTCTATCTTCAACTGGGTAAATGATTTGCATTTTGTCAGAATTTGGTGAAACACTGGGTTATTAAAAAATTTATTTAAGTTTTCTTCTGACATGGGCTATGCTTATTTCAGCCAGTCTGTATTAAGTTTACAATGACTGGGTATAACTGTATATATTCTGAGTGTAACTTAACAAGGCATAACACAGGTCTATTCTGAATCAGCCTGAAAAAGCAAGGGTGAGAGGGACACCCCCACACACACACGCACCCCCCCCACACCCACCCACCCCAGTGATTATTCGATCTGAAGCTGACAGCACACAGTTCATTTCACGGCCAAAGAAAGTATCGCCAGTCTTGCAAGTGTGCTAAGCTGTCTGCAAAACAGGTCATGAATAAAATGTAGAAATAAGGTATGGGACAATAAGAATATACGTACTTAAACATAAATACAATACAATTGAATCTCATGCATCTCAGGAGGCACATCCATACATATCAGCTCAGTTTCAAAACTGCATATTTCAAAATGGAAGTTAATTGAGTAGGGTCCCTTGCCCTCACTATAGAGCTAATTCAAATGCCCTAATTCCCAAATTTCATTTTATGAGAGAACTTTATTTATCTTCTAAGGCCTGTTAATATTGGCTTATCACGTTCATTTTGAACAGGCTGAGCATCTGCATGGAAAATTCATCACAGTGTTTAGAGTTTTTTTTCCTGTTCTGTGAAAGCATCCAATACTTACAAGACCTATCAGCATTGCTTACAGTAGTAAATGGCAGAGAGATCATGAAATGTGGAACTATGACAGGTTTATTACTCTCTTTTTAAGAGACAGAATATCTGAAAATATTTCTAGTGCAATTAAAAGGGTTCGATTGTACCCTGAAGCACAGCCCTGAGCAAGAGTTAATTTTAAACCATCCTACCTCTGTCCTTGAGATGTCTGTACACTGAAACTCATGCAAGACACCTTTTTTTCCCCTTGTCACAGATTTGCTGCTAATAGTATATGAGAAGGAAGATAGGATAAAGTCAGAGAGAAAGTGAGAGCTTGCAGATGTTACTAATTACATAATCCTGTTGGACGCTTCTCCCAATTTTCTATACTTTTCAGATTTTGGGTAGATGGAGCAATCCTATTACGAACAGAGATTAGCGCTTACAGTTTTGTCTCTTGAAAGCCTGTATCACCTGCTATCAAACTTTTCTTCCTGCATTCCACAAATAACCCACCCCAAAACAAAAACCAAAAAGGTGCCAAATGGTATTTCTAATAGATCATTTAATTATCTCTGCAAAGAGCACAATGTATGGAACATAAAATGGCTGCAGAACGAAAAAAAAGTAAAGTAGGATCCTCTTTTTATGGAGGAAAAAAATAACCCTTCCTCCCTCGTGTATGAAACTGCACTCGACACGTTATTCGGTAAACTCACGCAGCATTTCTACGTATTAATGACAACCCAGTGAAACGCTAAACTTCTTAATTAATACAAAGTAAAAGAAATTAAAGACATCCTAATGATCCATACTGTTAAAATGATCATCTAAGGAAGGTCACGCACTGCACTTCTTACTACTGCTGGCACGGCAGGCAGAGCAGCTGCAAGCTGCAAGGTGGCCAAGCCTACGGACGGGCGTGCTGTGCCATGGCCAGATCCCTTCAGGCTTGCCGCTCGGGCACCAGGGGAGCCTCTGAGGGGAAAAGGAAGGCCTGAAAAACTTTCAAGTAAAGCGTCATACCTTCTCCAGAAGAAAAGTCATGTTTTAGGGAACACGTATTACCTGTTGCCTGTCTTTAGCTGGTGATAAAGTCTGAAAGCCTGAAGCCTGAAATTACAGAGGCAATTAGCTTTTCGTAAGTGTGCATTCAGTGCCTGCAACATGATATTCTGGTCTCTGCCATGTCTTCTAGGTACTTACATAATAAAAAATAGTACCTGCAAGTGCCCACAAAAGCAAGCATGCTGGTTTTTGATGCAGTGTTAACTTTCATCTGACATGCTAAAGCAACAGGTCATAACCAAGTGTAGAAAAACAGTGTAGCATTTTTTAGTCTGATGTGCAAGCTAAGGTAGAAGAAAAGATCTAGCTCACCTTGATTATTTAGTAAAATCACACCATATAGCTGTAAAATGAATATAGGCAGCACAGAGATCAATGAGCAGAATTTGTCAGAAACCCTTTTAGGAAGTGGCATGAATAAAAATGAAAGTCAAGGAATTGAATTCTGAATTTTTAGCTATCTTATCAAGAAAGAAGTCACAGATGGCCCGTTGAGGAATCAATTATGGATGTAAGGTCCATGATCCAAAAGCTTTGTGCCAGTGAGATGAATCTTAAAGGTATGATAAATGATGATAATATTAGAAGGGAGATATGTAGCACAGGAGAAAAGATAGAGTGAAAATGGCCTGTAGGATGGAGCCTCACTCATTTGTCACAACTGCTACAGAAGACACAAAAATTGCCTGCTTATCCCCCTTCCCACCCCACCTCCCAGTCCCAGTCCAGCTCAATATTTCTGTATTCTGAAACTCTGACTCAAATAGATGTAGTTTCAAGATGCTGTTGGGTAACAGTCACCATTGGTTTTAGTAGCCTACACTTCCCAGGGAAATTTGGTCAGGCCCAGGCGTGGAAAAGAAGAAATGCACTCCGACACGGGTGCTTTGTTTCCCTGCATTTCAATACAACTGGAACTGGAAAAGCTTTACATTCCAGGTTATTGAACCTGCTTAAAAATATCTTTCTGCAACGTGTTCTTTGCCATCTGAGCTTCTGTTTGACTCACAACAGTAGTGCAGAACTTCATCTAGACTGTATATAGCATTGAGGGAGAAGCATACAACAGAGTCATCCCCAGCAAAACTCTATTTTACCATATAGATGAGACACAAATACGTTTACTTTGCATTGTTGGCAGTAATGGAGTGGAATCCATCCAGTGAGTAACCAGATGCGTGCTGTAGGGACAACTGTGTCCCATCCCTGGGCTGGAGATCTTTTTTCTGTAAAATTGGTGGGTTCCTGTAACACAGACCATTATTCAAATACGATCAGAGAATGATGTTAACTTATATAACAGAAAAACTTGTATAACAGAAAAGCTACGATATTCTTTTACAGGCAACCTAAGGAAACTCTGTGAAAACAATTTGAAAGTGCTAATACTAGGAAAATACATTTGAAAGTAGAGTTGACAAGGATGAAACATTATATGAGTGTCTTCTCCAAAATGGAGAAAAGTGACTGTTAAGAAGGCTACTCTATTCTGATTCATCCTGTTTCCTTTGTGCATTCATAAACTTCTACCTAAAGATAGATAAAAATAATATTAAAAATCAATTTCACCTGTTTCTTCATAAATCATGTATTTCCATAGACTAGAACAACAATTTTAGCTTTGCAAGTTGCACTTTATTAAAAGGCGTAGTCCTCATTCAAAATCTTTATTGCATTTGTCTGCAAGCTTGCATTTTTTTTACACAGTATGCTAGAAAACAGAGGGTTGACTTTTATGACTAGAAAGTGTCTGGGAACAGTAACATTGCCTTTGACATAACAGAAAATGCTGGTTTTTTCCCTATTCATTAATATCAGTTACCCACTAACTATTGTCTGTCTTCAGTGAAAACATTGTGGAGTCTTTTGGTACAAAACAAAAAACCAGTAGTTTCTCAAGTAATCACGACATACTCCAGGAATATACAGAAGATTTTCATTCAAATTCCCCTTTACAAGGCTATCACAAGGTTATAGCAGCTCAATATACACCTACATAGTCTATGCAGAAAGGAAAAGTATCATTAGGTAAGAATGAGCACAACCCTTAAGAGTTCTAACATTTAACAGAGAGTAAAAAAAAGGAGGCAAGAGCACTCTCACACATAAATAATTTATATGAACCCGAGGTAAGATTTCAGAAATGCTGGTAACGTTGTTTATGGAAGATTCCAGTTAATTTCAGCATTTGCTAAATTGTTAAGGCACTGTTTACACTCTAAAATGCTTCATTTTCATTCCACCTGAAATTTGAAACTTTTCAGTAAATTTAGTCTGAACTGATTACCAATTCTGACAATTCTGAAATAGCACTTTTCAATAAATAAATTATTTGCTGATTTGTATTTTATTTTGGCTGCCCAGTAGTACTGGGCATGCAGCTTTACTGGTGGTGACTGTGAATGGGGAATAGTGTGGGAGCAGACAAGACTGGAAAATAACAGAAAATAGAATCTTTTTATAGGAACTATATTTTCTTATACAATGAAATCTGAGCTGGATTTTCTTCTGGCAAAATTGCTGAATACCATATTGCTTGTTTTTATCCTCTCTGTCAAAGGTAAGCATATTTGTTTATACCTTATGAATAGCAACAGACCAACAGAAAATATTTCAAAGTCTGTGCAACTAATTTTTTTCCAACTAAGAACCTGATGTACTGTAAAGCTCCAACATCTGCTGCCATTCAACATGGGGGCAACAATAGATTATTTCTGCTGCTGCTCAGCAAGGAGAAAAACATGTAATTTCTGCAGTCTTGCAACTGCTATTGCTTTCATAGCCTCGTTTCTTGTACCACAGAAATCCTACCTTTCTGCAACTGGAAATTCTCCAGTATTCAGAACTGAGAATACATAGACAGCACTGAACAGGGACCTTCTGAAAAATCACTTCTCTTTCATTTCTACAAGCCAGCAAATCTTCTAGTGAAAAGGTTTAGGAAGCCTCAGGTTAGCGTAACAGAAAATTAGCCCCTGGAGCTTGTAGGAATCGTGCAGGCTGATGGCTGCATTCAACCACTGGCTCCACCTTCTCTCTTGTGCAAAGATTAACTGAATGTCTCAGTTAGGTGCGGTAGGAAGACTGCTAGAATTCGGCAGCAGCTGAGATAGTCAGTAAAAATAGGAATAACAAATAATAGCAGATATGTGGGAAAGCACTGAGAGCGGCTTAGTCTGCCTGTACAGTGAACAGCACCTATGCAGAGGGGGTGTAGAAAGGAAGACAGAAATCACCGGCTGCAAGGGAGCAGGCAACACATTTTCCATTTAAAGTGTCTTGTTAACTCACAGCTGCCTTCGAAGTACTGGTTCAGAGGACTAAATAAGAATAATTCATTTTGAAATGTATTACATGTAATGTGGAGGTAGGAGTTCTTAAACATAAGTTTCTGCCTGAAGCACATGGTTTTGCCCCTCCCCCCCCCCCCAGTTACATTATGAGGAAAAAATCTCAAAGTCATAGGACTCTGCTACGCTATGCATCCCAAATTCAATTTATAGGAACATAGTATGAGGCAAGCCCACAAAACTGTGGATGTCAGATTTTAACCTACATGTAAATAAACCTGCAAAGCATCCAAACCGTTTCCAATGTAGGAGTTTAACAATTTGATACGAAAAGCTTTATTCTAGGAGGCTGAATCTTAAAATAAAAATATTTAATGAATATTTGTATGGGATGTAATAAGTGGTAGGTGGTTTCTTGTACTGAATAATGCCAGCTGTATTAGAAAAAAGTTAAAACCCAACAATCCCAATATATATTTGTGTTTTGATCTAATTTTAGTTTCTGAACCTGTCTGATTTCATGCTATCTTGCAAAAATGCTTAAAAAAAGGACATACAGGCCAATCTTTTTTTTTTAAACAGTTTCATTTTTGTGTGATTATTTCAGTTCCTTTAGGAGGTGCTTTATTATGAACGTGGAGCTGAGCATTTTCGAATGGGTCGCTTCCTTCCTTGCTCATCTCCAGAAAATCCCGTTCAACATCGTCCCCCCCTAAATTGTCTCTTTCAGCCCTGCCAGCCTTTTCTGAGTTTCATCTTACTGGTGCCTCAGTCAGTGACACAGCCTGAGCATCAGAACCCCAAAAGTAACAGATTTCAGCGCTGGAACAACACAGCCCAGTAGGAGCAGACTGTAAATCCTAAAGCGGACTCCTAAACTTTCATGTACTACCTTGTCCCAGCCGTGGCTCAGAAGGCATGTGAAGAAGAATTCCCCTCCTGCCTGTGGCATTCTAAAGAGGCACCATCCTCATTAGGGACTTCCAAAAAGCTCCAGAAAGCACTCAGGCCAGGCTTGGATGACACACAGCTTTCCACATTAGAAGCAGGACTCTAACTGTTAGTGGATTAATGGAACAGGAGTGCAGTTAAAACATAATAAAACAATTTCTTGATTTATTTCCACAATTAGTATTAGTTGGCTCTCATATCCCTCTATATAGTTCAGGCAACACGTATTTCCTGACCAGAAAGTTAAGTCTTATAAACTTAATCATTTCTTCTAGGTTTTGTACTGGTCATATGGCCCTCTATCCTCAGTAATATTCTCTTTAGATTAATCTCACAGTGTTATATCACCCCTGCTGTGATATCACCCCTGCCTGATTTATCCTTCCTAGATACTCTACACATACTACACTCTTTATTATGTAAGTGTAGCCAGATCAGTGGCCATACATCTTGACAAGTAAGACTTGTAGCCTATACTAAAAATGATTATGATACAGAGCAAATAAGGGAATGGCTACATAAAATAGCTATGTGAGTTATCACGAAACAAGATAGGCCGTAATTTTACAGCATGTCAGCTACTCTGCTAAAAGTAGTCTCTGTGTGTGCTCTTTCTCTGTGGTGTAGGAGGGTTTGCCTACACCAATTTCATTGAACTACCTTGCATTTACCATGGGATAAAAGAACACACACAGAGTACTGCTGAGTATCTATGTGCTATAAACTACAGTCCAGTTTCACTCACAGTAATTTGCTCCTCCAGCAATGCTCAAAGTATTTTCCTTGCCTGGGACAATGCCGAGAGTTGGAGAACACTTTTTGATAAAATGAAAAGCTTCTGGAAAGTCAACAATGCAGTACTGCAATTAGATTTTGCATAGGGTAATTTTTAATAGGCTCATAGGGAAATCCCCCAGTATCTGCAAGCAGTTCTACATTTTCTTCCTTCAGAAAAGTGCTCTCATCAAACAGAAAGCAGCCTATCTGTATCTATTACTATCTGTAATAGAAAGTTCGCTTTCAATAGAATGGCAAGTCTCAGTAAAATCAACATACAAACATTACTCCATCAGACTTTCCATAATATTAAATATCTCTGCAAGACTAAAACTAGCATAGTGCTTTGTAGAAACATTTCTTTACTATCAACTATGTAAAAAAAAAACAAGTTAAGTGACAAAAATCCTTTCTAATGAATAAAGCAATTCATTCAATAAGGGGAAGAATCTCAATAGCAATGACACTGAAGGAGACTACAGGGCTAGGGGATAGCACGCAAACAACATGGCAGAAAATATAATAGGTGCAATGTTGTGCTGCTTAGAAGAAGATATCAAGAAGAAAAGTATTCAATTTTCTGCAACTTTAGTATATTTAATATACCTAGCCATATATAACTCTGGAAAACAAAGGTGACTCCTCAGATACTTCTTGGGTACACACCAATTTCAATCATAGCTGTATGGATGCATTTCAAGCGAGATCAGGCCAGTGAATGTTACTAGATGCCAGGACTGGTTGGCTTTTTGTGCCTGAAAGACAGCTGAAGACAGAAACTCTTACAAATGCCATTTCAGAGTTGAGAATAGAAACATTTCTTTTCTCACTAAATACTGCTGGCACAGTATCCTATTACATTTTCTTTTTCATATAGTATCATCTGCAGGACCAGCTTTCACTTACAATGCACAAGACACTACATAAAAGAATAGACTGTTTGAACATTTTATAGGCTACATGGGTAATACAGACAAGAGATGCAACTGTCACACAAAGGAATGGAGTGTCTTGACTATGGCAGGCCTTTACAGAGCAGGCCAGGGTCACCATTATGTCATACCCTGGAGGAAGCCGCATTGTCAGATACATTTCAATTACAGGTTAAAACGTATTGGTTGCTTTTTTGACTATACTGTAGGACCGAGATTTCCAAAATTACCCAAGCGATTTCCCCATTTTTTCACACTGAAAATCAGCAACATCTGTATTCCTAAATCACTTAAGATTTTATAAAGCGCAAGTACAATAAAGCAAATTCTTCATAGGGAGTCCTAGCATTTTAGATATACCACTTGCCATTGCTGCAGGACCAAATCCACAAACCCAGTCAAATGCCCTTCACTAAAACATGTTACCATGCCTGCAGGAAACTGAAACAGACTGCATCTGAGAAGCAAGATGTTCATAATTTTTCCTTAGGTCTCTGATTCTTCACATATTCTATATGGCAAATAATTTTGAACAAACACATTGAGTAAAATCCTTCTGCTGACAATTCTTAGAGGAATAAGAAAGGCAATACTCCTAGAAAGAATTAATGGGGAAATTACTTAGCCACAATATTATACTTTTCACTAGTAGCTATCAAAGTAGTATATCACCACTCCTCTTTTTTTTTCTTCTTTTCAGTTAAGAAACTGAGCAAAAAGAGAGATTATATGATTTTTGAAAAGCCGGAAACTGATAAACAATTTCAGGTCCATGCCTGATACCTATCCGTAGAGAAAAAAAACCTCATTCTTCCTTCCTGAAAAGGCTAGAAACACTGAAGGGAAAAAAATCAAATTAGCACACTATCTTGGATATCTATTGCACTGTGACGTGCAGAAGATACTGAATAAAAACAACGGGATTTTTTTCCCCTGCACACAAGCTTTAAATGATTATATTATTTATTACAATGATCATGAACATTTTACTAAAAACTTCTTAAGTATTTATACATTCATCTTTTTTCCCTGGAAGATTTTTAACAAAAAATGTTGCAAGAGAGTGGGTAAAGATAAAAGTGCACGAGTCATATTCCCATGACAGAAAAAAATACTTTAAGTTACTTCTTCTCTCATATCTGCTTTTGAGTACACAACTGGCTCAGATACAGCAATGAATTAACTTACTTTTCACTAGTTAAAGGAGAACCATGAGACTACTCAGTCTTCTGTGATGAGTAATAAGTGTTGAAAACAACAAATTAACATATAAAGTAGTTCATGCTCTTTTATACACCACAAAAACTGGTGGCCACAGGTTTCTCTATGGCCATTTTTATATTTTACACTACTTTACTTTAAAAGTTGCATTAAAAGCTATATGACATCACTAGGCAGCCAGAAAGACAGGCAGGACACTTGCTTTCACAGATGATTCCAGCTCACTCCAGGGCTGAAGTAAGAGTGTTATATCTGCTGCTCAGGTAGAGGTCTCTCAGAAAAGATCCTCGGTAGAGGCAACAGCAATGTCCCTTCTCATCAGCTATAAGGCTCAGGGCAAGTGAACACGCACAAGAACAAGGCAGCAGTAGAAAGTTGCTCTGAGATCTAGAAAGGGGAGGGGACTCAGTAAGCAGAAAATAGGTGAAAACCCACACTGCATTCCCCAGCTTCACTTTCCTGCACTCAGGATTGTCGTAGGAGAGTGGAGACTGCTCCAGCAGAGTCAAAGAATGGGCGAGTATCTGAGAGACTCTCCATCCGTCGCGCGGCCTCTGAAACACCTTCCGATGGAGAGGAGCCAGGCTGGCCGTGCAGAGAGGGACACTAGCAACTGCAGGAGGCCGCAAGCCAGTAAAGTGTGCGGTTGTATACAGCTCCATTTCTGGAACGTGTATTGAATAAGTCTACGGTCCAAAACTTGCTTTCTTCAAATCAAATTCAAAGGTATTAATGAGGGTAGGATAAGGTGTATCTGAGGACAGATTTGAAGTAAGACTTCTAAAAAAAGCTTTGAACTGTGGATTCTATGCATGATGTTAGAAGAGAGAAAATCCAACTCTTGGCAAAGACCTTACAGGCATAGCTTTATTTCACTTCTTGAGTCCTCACTCACCCACACCATCAGGAAAGGATTCATTCACACTGATCTTTCATATACTTTTAGTATGAAAGTTACAGGTAAGAGAGAAGCATTCAGTTTGTTTCAGCAAGCCAGGACCAAAGGCAGTTCTGCTGGTGACTAGACTGAGGTTGAAACTGATCTCTGTAAGCAGTAAGCAATCTTTAACAGTTTGACTTTCATTGCTTCTTCACTTTACTTAAATCTCTTTCAGGAAGTAAAGAAGATATCCTGGAAAGGAGAAAATTGATGCCACTGATCTGGCAATCCAATGCATATACCTTGGGTAGTTTTTTTTTTAAATTGTTCTGCCTGCTCTCTGACTGCATTTGTTGCTCTTTTTATGTACCCATTTTATATCACTTCATAGCAAACTTCTGTGTAGGAATAAAAATAAAGGAAATGGTCCAGTCTCTTAATCTGTCTCTTACACCCCAAAGAAAATGGAGAAGTTGTGTTATTTAAGCTGTTTTCAATAGGCATTATTTGAGGAACTTCTCTACATTCTTGCTATGTACAAGGAGGTAACAGCTCTCCTTGCTGGAACATATTTACAATTTTTAACGCAATTATCCTCATAAAACTTGTTAGAGATGGAAAATGAAGGAATACTACTGCCTGCTTAAAGTGGTGAAGTGCCATTAATCCAAATTTACCAATGGTGGGCTGAGGTCCAGTGAGGTTAAATAATTTACTCCCAAATCATTGGTAAAATAGTCAATTTAACAAGTGGTTTACAACACTTCTTCAAAATTTCTTTCAAAATAGTCAATTTAACAAGCGATTCACAAGACTTCTTCAAAATTTCTTTCAATTTTATTTGAAAAAATTATAAACTTTAAAACTAAATGTTCCATTTCTCAATGAAAACTATGAAGATTATCAGCTTTTGATTTTGACAAAAATAAATGGGCAATAATAATTCTGGATTTACTGGTATATGATTTAAATTGTTTTAAATTTGCTATTGATGAAAAAAAAATATTTACATATTTCTATAAGCTTTACAGCCCCTCTGAACACTTTCAGTCCTGAAAGATGAACTTGTGCTAAGTGCTATTCTGGTCTGTTCTTTATGACTTTATGTACTGCCAACCAAGGACTTCCATTGCCACTAGCAGAAACATTGATCACAAGATAATTGTTTGAAATAAACTTCTTACCCTCTCTTCAAAAGACCTTTTAATCCCTTAAAGATCTTATTTGTAGTTCCTCCATGCTACTAAAGAGAAGAGTCCAAGGATGTTACATTTCCTACCCAAAATATGTTGCACGGGTTGTCAGCATCTAGATGTAGAACTCTGATCCTTGCTAGACAGAAGGGATTTGCACACATGTACTTAAAAGGAAGCTTAAGTGTATCAGTTTCAGGTGTACACTGTGTTAAGTTAGCAACATGCTACTGAGAAGACTTTTTTAATGCAAAACTTACAGATTCTGTTAGAGCTTGAAAAAAAGCCCCCTGAAGTATATATGGTAGAGAGTGCATATTGCAATGAAATTCGAGGAAACTCTTAGGAATAACAACAAGATTTTTCAGAGAATAATCTTTGTTAAATTTTGAGTCTTAGCCTTGTCTAAAAATCTGCCTCAACTTAAAAATACCATCTTTTTTTTTTCCTTCCAGGATATTAAGACTTTATAGGCAGCTGAACCATGATACTTTCAAATCAGTAAGATTACGTGGCACTCACGGCTGAGCTGGGAACTGAAATTTCTCCAGTCATTCCCTTGTTCAGCCTATTTCTGAAGGCTTGTGAAAGTTGGGTGCTTGTTTTCCCATCTCTTACTTATTGGCTAGAATGCAGCTGTCTCTGCATATTAGTTATTCTACAAGGAGGAACAAAAGAGATAAATATACATGTCAATAATAGACAAAACAATTAACGATATGTTTATTTCCAGAAATCTAAATTTGGTTCAGGTATTGTTACATCTCTCTTCAAAGCTTTTCCGCAAATACATTCCAGTAAAATATGATGCTGGTTATCTCACATCAGACTTGATGTCCTCCTCTTAAGGATGTGGTAGTTCAAGTTTTCAGCAACACTCATATCTGTGTTAGCCTTGCGCTCTACCTAGGCATGTGAATACTACAAAATACATATGCTACCCTTCTTCAAGCATGCACAGAACTCTATGGGGTAGAAAAGACACCAAGAAATTTTAATGGTTGGATATTCCAGATTTCTTTGCCAGCTGTCGGTACTACTCCAGCATTACAAACAGCAAATTATATACCTATTATGTTTTCTATATAATAGATGCGTGAAAGGAGATAAAAATGGAGTCTTAAAACTTTCAGATGTATTGATTCATTTTTAGTTCTTTAGCTTTTTGTGGACACTTAGAGACATGCAGACACGTTGAAACATGCATAAGTCCCATGAACCTGAATGAGGATTATGAATGCTTAAACCTCAGAAGAAGGAAGGCCTTAATTTTTGGAAGCTGACACTGACACTGAGGTGCCTCCACACTTGATGCTAATACCAGGCAGGTCTTCAGATTCTGAGCCTTGAGATTCTTTCTTAATTCTGAAAAGCTTGCCTTTATAGTCTGCTAATCTACCTTCACAACACTCCCTGCTTACTATTATGTAACGCTGGCAATAGATGTCCAAAGTGGACACCCAAAGTGCGAGGCATCTAACATTTTTAGGATTGTGAGCAAAAGGGTATCTACAGAAAACCCCCTAACTTTCTGGCTCTGAACAGTTGCACGCCATACTTGCACTCTGTAGCCACTCCAAATGATTTCTTGGTAGCCCATTCCTAATAATAAAAGTAGATTACCCAAACTTCAGAGCTCTCAGAAGTGACAGACTCTGAAAACTATGGAAGTTGGAAAACCAATACTTTGTTTTAAAAATTCAGTGCTTAGGCTCTTTCATCACAGAGAAAACCATTAGGTTACCTTACCTGGAGGAAGGCAAATGCCAAATCAGACAAATCAATGTTATTAATATTAAAGCTATTTAATAATGTATTGTTTGGATCCTTCTCTAGGTTTTCTCCTTGCAATGCATAGGACTTCACAGTGGCAGCAATTCAGAACAGAGAGAGGCAAAGCAGTTTCCCTGACAACAGAACTACAACTTGATGCATGAGATATAATTAAAAGGTCCAGAACATCTCCCTTGCAACCCAGCTCTCTTCTCATTATAACGCTTCACATCATAGATCACATGGGTGACCAGGCACCTGTATTCTGTTTACTTTTTGCTTTCCCTAGTCATGCTGAAGAGCAGCAAGTAGAAATTGTGTTCCCCTAATTAGGGAGTTCATTCACCTTTCAAATAGCAGCCAAGCTGCTGAGGCAGAATCTGTTGTTATAGAGCTGCCTCCAAGGAGGGAAGGGTGGGAAAAAACATTAGAACCAGAGAGAAGCCGAAATCAAATATTTTCTTAAGTGGCCTGGCTTTTGGGGAATATAGTCTTTGAAATATTTTTCTTGATTCTGGAGGCTGAAAAAAATACATGGCTTTTTCCATCTGCCTCAGCCACTTCTCATCTTTGCACGAAAAAGCACAGGCTGTGCAAGTTCTGCACAGCTGCAGTGAGCGCGGCTTCATCAGCAACACATCCCTTTCAATTTCATAGTTAAAGAATTTGGCTGGATCCCGACACCCACATTACCATCCACACAACATCGCACTGCAAGGATGACAGACTCTGACACCTGTGGGGTTTCTATGCTTTATGGAGCATCTACTCTTTCTTAATCGCACAGTCTTCTACATTCATTAAAATTGCCACAGCTTTAGCCTATTGTCTTATAAAACAATGGCTAATTTTTAAAAGCCAAATTTTCACTTCCATTCAACTTCTTTTTCTCCCCCCAAGCAAAATATCTCAAAATAAGAAAGAAAAAAAAAATAAGAGTACATAAAAACCTTCCATTTGTGGCAGAGGGCAGAGGAACTTTCCATCTGAGTCAACTGCAGGCTATCCACCATGCAATATCAAACTACTAGTGTGCCCAGAGGAGGTGGGCTGAGATGGTCAAAGGTCTTGAGGGCAAGACCTAGAAGAGGCAGGTGTGGTCACTTGGTTTGTTCAGCTTGGAACGAAGGGATGAGGGGTGACATCATCACAGTCAACAGCTTCCTCAAGGAGGGCAATGGAGGGGGAAGTGCTGATCTCCGCTCTCTGGTGACCAGTGATAGGACATGAGGAAATGGAATGAAGCTGTGTCAGGGAAAGTTCAGATTGGACATTAGGAAAAGGCTCTTTACTGAGAGGGTGGTCTGTCACTGGAACAGGCTGCCCAGGGAAGTGGCCACGGCACCAAGCCTGTGAGACTTCAAGGGGTGTCTGGATGACGCTCTTTGTCATATGGTTCAGTTTTAGGTAGTCCTGTGAGGAGCACGGAGTTGGACTTGATGATCCTTATGGACCCCTTCCAACTTGAGATACTCCATGATTCTGTGTAAACCCCAACAGGGAGTGGGACGTGACTGCTAATATTGCAAGTATGTGACAAAAGCTCCGGGAAGTTTTACCACAAAACCAGCGTGCAGCCTTCCCTGTGCACCTTGAGAAATGCTGCAAACTATCCCTGATCATAACATCAGAAGAAAGCTGGTATCACTTAAAATCTTATGTCTCCAGAAGCTCTACAATTTATTTCTTGAAGATGTAGTTAAAACTCTCATCTTGCAATAGAAGGTGAGATTTTCTTTTGGATATTTGATATTTTGGCATTATTGGTTAGCTGTAACTTTTCATAACCTTATGTTGTTATTTCCTGTGAAAATCGTGCATATAAAAATAAGGATTTGTGAATATTTATATCTGTGACTTGAGTTCCTAAAACATCGGTAAGTCAACCCTGTGGATCCATGTGAAAGAACACTATCAGCACACAAATTTAGGTTAAAGCAAGTTCAAAAATTGAAAGAAATGTTTAAAAATGTACATTTTTATTGTATTCTGTGGGCTCTAAACATGCAGCTAAGCCTCTTATATCTTGCTCACTTTTAAATTTAAAAATACTGTGCCTATTTCTGACTACAGTTGACATCCAGAAGAATTTTAAAGAAAATGGAAAATATTTTTTTATCTCCTTATTTGCACAATTTCTCATGATCTATGAAGACCCAACAATTTGCACTGACATTGATGAACTGTCTTTTGCTGGGGTCTACAATCAAATTAATTCAGACTTTTTTACTATCTAAATGTCAGGAGTAGTTGAAGTTTTTTAAGTTACTCCTACATTATTACTGATAAGTACTGAAAATCAGGTCCAAAGCGCATAAAATTCACACTAGTACGTTTATTTTTAGACTCTAAGATTTCTAGTTTTTTTCAAAACTGCAAGTTGTCAGAAGTGTGGATCAGTTTTGCTGGAATGCTGTCTTTCATTTTCTGCCATTGGCATATTAATGAGATTATTTTCATTTAAATGAGTGACTGCAATTACTTCTGCAAGATCCTAACAAACTTAAAGCATTTAAAAAAATTCATATAAAAACATCTCATGAAGCAAATACAAACAGCATCTGGAAAAAGAACCATCAAAAAGACTTCCATAACGATCCCTAGATTTTGAGACTTGTCTCCCCAGGTACTAATTATGTATTTTTTTTCTATCACCCTGTACACAATATATTATACACAAATGGTCTAATCACTGCTGCTTATTTTAAATGGTTTTCTTGATAAAATGTTTGAGGCCTTCTTGATATTGTCATTAAACACAGTATTTTACTTTTTTAAAATACAGACAGGAAGATAAACCAGCTACATCACTGAAAGTATACATTAGGTATATTGTTGATGTGTACATTTGTTTGGGTAGGTTTGGGGCTTCAAATTAGGCTCAAGATTTGCCAAATACCAGAGCAGTATTCAGTAGCATAATTCTATGAACAAGACACTACACTGAAGGAAATTTTTTTTTTGCTGAATTCAAAAATTAAAGGATGCTGGATTAAGCAAGACAGGCCTCCTAAGGGAGAGCAATTTGATCATATTAAAATCAACATATGAATGCGTAAGTAAACCTCATAGATTTGTTATTTCTTAGTATTCCAGTGCTTCGCTTTGCAACCTAAACAATGTTTTTGACCACAGCTTTTTGCACATCAGGGATATTTTTCCTCCAAAGCAGACTTGAAGAGTGATTCTATTACTGTACCTTTCATGAGGTATCATCCACATACCTCAGCTTTTAGCACAGACACATTACTGCTGCGGGTGCCGGATTAATGTCAGTGAATGGCAAAGCAGGAGAGTGTGGGTGCTTTCTCTCCCAGCTGCGTTCTGACTCTAGCAGATGCAGCATCCTCTGCTGCTTCCCTGAAGACGGCAGAAAAACGTGCTCTTTCAAAGGCACCTCCCCAAACTGAATGGATTTCCTCTGTCACAAAGGCTTTTTCCAAACACTGCATGGATTAATATTGTTCAAAGAAAAGGTCATGCAAATCCTTTCTAATGGGAGAAGCATTAAGTGATTTAGCTGCCCCAGTTGATAAACAGCAGCTCCCATAATATTAGCCAGCAGTGGTTTTGGCTTAGTCATTAACAGTACTAAAATACTCAGAGGTATTTATACTGTCTCTTTGCTTAGTGCTAAGTAGGGATACGACGATTACTTACTGGAGACTTAGAACAGGCCTTTACCCTTTTTAAGCCTTTCTTAGACCTTAGGGTGTGAATAATGTGTGCTGGATCCCTAAACATCTCTTAATACCATGTCTTCAGGTTAGTGGAAAGCTGTGACTTTCCCTTTTAAAATAAAAACTTCCTTATTTTTCTACTTGAGCATGCTGTAGTTCCAAGTTAGGTTCATCTTCGCTTCCTATTAATTACAAACTTTTTCCTTTATATTCACTTCCTTAAAAAACAAAAGGACATATATCGTGTTCCTGATTTATCCTTATCACTCTGTCAACAGGAAAGCATGAAAGTAACCAAGAACAAAATCTGAATTAGCATGCAGTAAACCCCTTAACTTACATCTTGGAAATCTGAAAACATCATCACAAGTATCTGTCTATAGACTAGTCTCCTCTGTCCTCGTAGATGACATAGCAGATGCTAGAGTGAGCTTTCATTGGTAAGATTTCATTGTCTTGACGATAGTTTACCAAAATTTATTAGCAATAGAACACAGTATTATTATACTATGTATTTTATATATATAATAAGGTATATTAAAATTATAACTTTCGTAGTAAGGAAACATCATGGTGCAGTCATTTTGATTTTTCATTATGCCTGTTCATTTATTTGTTAATTCACAAAATTCAATAAACCTCAATAAGTCTCCAACTGGGTTGTGAGAATTGGTGAGATTCTAATGTATTGTAGTGATAGCATTGCCCACTGTGTAATTAAGAAAGAATTAATTAAGCAATATTTTAAATATATGGTCAAGCCCACTTATCAGCTCACTTAATGAAACAGTCATCTTAGATGGATATTTTTTCCCATGCACCAAACCACCTTGCATTAGTGTAGGGTAAATCTGCTCATTTAATATCATTTGTAATAATAATGATTTCTGTTTATAATGTCAAGAGAAAAATCACTGGTTGCTTGCTCCAAACAGCACTTAAAGTCCATTATTACACATGGCACAAACAAATTTGCAAATTTAAACAGACTTTACAGCAGTAGTTATTGTCTTCAGTCTAGCTGGACAGTGCAGGTGTTATAAGAGCTATTGTGTTTTTATCCATATGCAGAAAAGTCCTTAAGATACCAAGAGACTTTAAGTTTTTAAGATACTCTTTTTAAGATTGCAGGGCTATTTAAACATACAAAAAGTGAAAATCCCCTCTATGCACTGTACTTTAGCTGCCATGAATAAGCTGTGTTGATGCTGATCCCTGTCCTCAATTATATGTCTACTTCTTCCCTGAGCGTACCAAAGAAGCGACAGAGTATCACAGAGTTGATGATGAGACCAGCACATCTGAATGAAACCTACATGGATGAAGGAAAAAAACTAGCAAGTTTTATGATGGCTCTAGGTATGTATGTCTCCAACAAAGCCATGTGAGCAAAACTATTGTCTTGCAAACTCAGAAAATGCTTAAAGAAAAGGTGGGAGAAATATAAACAGTAAATGCTACATCAAGAATGTATACAAGAACAGGTATAATTACTGAGGATGCATGATTTGATCTTAATCTTACAAAAAAACAGTCAAAATGGGCTTGAGAACCGAGTGGCACCTGGTAGCTTGAACACAGTATCCTTTTATATGCTTATTCTATCTGATTCTCAGTACTAGTTTTACTGGTTTCTCTGGACATCAGTGATAACTCTTTACATTCAAACATCTTTGTAGCAGAAACTTGTGAGTTGTCGAACTACTGGTAAAAACCCCATCAGATAGAGTTAGATGATCTCCAGTGATGGTAAAGGGCTTAGAGTGTCTGGATGGCATCACAATAAATCTGGATAATGTCTCCAAATCTCACAAAACAAATTAGGCCATTTTATTGGTCCAGGAGTCCATATGGAGTTTGCTGTTACCAAGACTCTAATCAAACTTATTCTGTAGTACCCTGTGATCCTAGAATAATTTCTGGTTTCTGGTGTGGGGAATTGTGTTGTAATCAAATTGCTGTGGGTGCAATCCATCCGGAGCTGACCATATCTAAGCCAGCTATCCCCACTGCCTTTACACAGGGACAGAAACAGAAACTTCCAGGTCAACATTCATCTCACTCTGAAGTAGATGTCGAAAACTGGCTGGGTGACTTGCCCCAGTGTTTCTTCTGTTGACAGCAGATGAGGCCTTCAGGCTTCAGTATGTGTCAGCACTATGAACACTGGGAATAACTACATTTACAAACATGTTACACTTCCTTTTCTTGTTCTGAGGGTTACACTCTGAACGCTTAAAGTGTCAGTGACAGCCCTTGTGTTGTAACAGGTGTAGACCACTGAACAGCATGTCACAGAGCTCAACTCAACACTATGTAGCACACTACCCTATTGCAACTATATAAGGCTCAGACCCTCAATTACACTTCACCCAGATTCAGAGTTGCTGAAGATCATATACTGAGAAACAATAATGAACCCCTGTAGGCTCATCTCACTAGGTCATGCTGCATTTCTTGCCAGTGATCAAATGTGCATCTAAGAATCAGTAACTTTATATTACCAAGGTACACACTATTCTGAAATTATGGTATTTAGATGTAGAACCTCTTAGTGTCATCTAGCTGAATGATACTTTACAGATCTTATTTCATGTAATCCTCCCCTACCAATTTAAGGTTGGGAGAAATATTTATATTTTCTGTACTCTTCTTGTGCAGTCTTACTTCCCCGAAGTTTTTTGTTATGTTCTGCTTTCTCATTATTCCTGGTGAATAATGGATTTAATTTAAATTTAACATTATCGTGTCAATTTTACCTTCCCAAAGAGCTTTCCACTTGATCTTTACAGCAGCACTTCTGCCAACAGATGAACTTTGGTGTTGTTTTTACAGTACTATTATGTTCTCCATGCATGAAACATTAAGCTTATGACAGGCAGCCAGTCTGGAGGCAATAGACTGGTTTAAATGCCTCAGGGGTGTCATGCCAATCAATTCTCTTGTCTTGCTCTTACCGGCCATAGAAACGTGTATTAATGAAGGGTGAATAATTAAAGAAAGCGGATGAATTACAAGGGACAAGACAATGTCACAAGAATGGGAACTCAAAAGAAAGGAGTTAAGAGAAAGATCCAGTCTGCTGAAACTAGATCTCCAAAACACAGTAACATTTACAGTGTGCCACTTACGAACAGCCATGCATTTCTTCCTCATCTGCCTCATTTTGGAACTCCAAAGCATCTAGCTGGATCTGAAGATGTCAAAAGCTCATGTGAAGGGCTGCAGAGAGATGAGAACTACTTCTCAATAGAAGTCCTACAATATTCAGGAGTAATTTTATTTGCTGTTACTGACTTCACAACAGAGTAGCCCTCCCGGCTCTTTCAGAAGCATCAGACAAGAAAGTACTATGTTCTCTCCAAATGCTAGACTGAAGTGTCTAAAGAACACATACTTCAAATATAGAAGACAAGTGTCTCCTCCACCAGTTCTGTTGCTTTAAGTACACAGAGTTCCTCATATCTCCAAGCAATATTGGAGAGGAAGGAAATGACAAGGAAATATTGTCAAGTAGTTCTGGCCTTCAGAGAAGACCAATGTCTACCTACTCATCGGGGTCCCTCTCAACTTGGCATGTCTAGATACATGCTTAGAACTATGGGGATCCACCTGGAGTATGCATTTGGAAAGGATAATAATCATCTCGCAGACAGCTATCATCTTCAGTAAAGCTCAGTTTTACTTATTATTCCTTGTATCTAGCCACTTTTTTCATTAGATCTCACTGCGCTCCTTCTCTTATCTCCTGACTTGCACAGTTAAAGGCAAAACAAATGCTGTAACGAGTTCTCTGTATTTATCACCATGCTCAGCTCTGTGTTTCTACCACTCTCTCAGGTAATCAGGAAAGCGTATCAACCACTTCTCAGAACAAGTACTGGATTTTCTTATCTCACTTTGAACATAGAAACACCTGTGGCAAAGTCCACAGAGGTTCAACCAGAACCACTGTCATGGTCAGTTTAACGCTATCTTTAAGCACCGGTCCTTTCCATATCCATTGGGCCAAATTAGATACTGACTTATATGGAGTTGCAAGGTAATGTTGTCTCCAAGAGTAAAGTCAGTTATGAATAAAGTCAAGGACAATACAAAATACAAGGATAATATAATTACAGATGAGGTTCAGATATTAAATAGCTTAATAAGCCAAGTAGAAACAGCTTGCAGTCCAAATGAAGTCTGTATAAGTTCTTTACACAGAACCTATGAGGTTTTGCACTAGTAATTGTCAAAAATGAAAAATAAAAGCTGCATTTGTGTGAAATCCTGATTAAAATATTAATAAAAATGTTTATCCAGTTGACAGCCAAACTTTTTTTTTTTAAAGCTACTACGTAACCAAACCAGCATGATATTATACAGATACCTTAACAAAAATTACATTTTTTCAGGGGTTTTTGTTGATCACACCAGTTGGGACCTTCTAAACCTAATAAGTAAAACTCTTATTTAAACCTTGACACAAAATAGACATGCTATGAACATGGAGTACAATGAATGTGGTATGCAAAACACATAACAATGGATGCCACTTACTAGCTGGTGACTGTATTAGTGGATATTGGGATGTGGGATTCGGAAAAGGGCAGAAAAAAAATGAAGTATTAAAGGTGGTGTTTTAAAGTAAGATTAGTTTACAGCAGATAGAGGTAATATGCTAAGGTACTGCACCATGGCAGAATGGAAAAAAAAAACTTTACTTATTCTTAAAAATACTAACACTTATTTCCAAGAAGTTTCTAAATATTAGGCCATTCTTGTGTCACTTCACTTGCTAAAAAGCTAGCAGTGTTCTCAACTGCTATCCCAAGAGCGCAATTTTACACAGAAAATCTTACTGTGCCCTGATGCAGATTTAAATGTTCATTTTTAAACAACAGTTAGTTGCAGGAATCTCAGATAACGGATTATTTCATTCACAACCAGGTAGAAGCCAGTAATCTTCTTTAGTGGATGCCTATTTCCCTATAGATTGTTTTCCACCATTTGGTTACAATTATATGGCACTGTTAGCAATGAAATTATGATAATTTCCACAGAGAGTGGACAACTGAATGTCTCAATAACTGAAGTCTTAGAGCACTCAAGGGCAGTCAGATGTGGAGTGCAGTGTTACTAAACAGTGAGTGAAATTCTTCTATTTGTGGTTAAAGTTTAGATCATACACAAAACTTCAACCTCTGGAAATGACATAGCAATAATCTTACTTTGAACCTTAATGTATGGGTGGTTTTTTTTTTTTTTTGCTTCAATTTCACTTACATTTGGAGCAGTGGCTCAGTGACAACATTTGTCAGAGTAGTTAGCCACACTTTCCATTGCAGTCCCAAAAGGACAAGCAGCTGCATTCTCAGTCTTGTTTGCCAGCACTCTAACCTCTAGCGAGCAGCTTACTGAAGATCTAGTCATTATTTCTAAATTGCATGTAGGTCCCAGATACTTTGTATTCCAAATTAACATGTGCAAGAATAAGCCAAAATTCTAAGTTAAGAAAAAATAATTAAGATCATTATAGCAACCTGCAGATCATCCCTAGTTTTCTGTAAAGTTTTCTCCTTTTCCTTATCTCTTTTTTTTCTTTTTTTGGATAGGTAGTATGTAAGGTATAACAGGCTTTCTACAACTGTATCAAACACAGTCAGTACAAATGCATAACACAAAATGAAGCACAAAGACTAAAATCCCATTGCAAGTGCTACCAAGGATTCTCTAAGCGCTTATAGACTAAATCAGAATTAGAACTCTGTGGAAATTACCATACCTGCAGAACTGGGCTGTAATCAGATGTAAAAGGATCATTATTTTTCCCTTCTCATTTACCAGACTTCAGACTACTTTGGAGATATGTGGTCTGAAGTACTACCCTGAGCAAATACTGCTTATGGCTCTCCCACCTGATGACTCTGAATCTTGATCACCTTCAGCCCTTCCTCTAATCTCCACATAGCTTGTTTTCCTTTGCGTTTCTGAATTTGAAAAAAAAAAACCCCACACAGATATAATTACTTTCAGGCTATCCATTTTCTGTTTTCTTCTGAATTTCCTAGTATCCCACTGTTCATAAATACAAATATCTATATGGATATATCTTTTTAATCTCCCTAGATGCAATTTAGCACTAAACTATGAGTTTAATGTTCCATTTTTTATTGCTCTTGTCAATTTTATGCATATAACTTAGAATATCTGTTAAACTTGCAATTAATTTTAATTAGCTACAGGCTATCAGTGTTCAAGATCTAGTGTCATTTGTACCTCCTCTTCATGCCTGCAGAAAAATAAGTCTGAAGTTGACCTATTTAAAAAAGGTTATTATTGAACTGCTTTACTTGATATGGCGATCTAATTCTGTGTGAACAGTCAAGTTGAAGCAGGGGATAAACGTACTTGAAAAGGGTAATTTTATTCCCTCAGTAGGAAAAAAGGAGGACAGTGATGGGTTAACAGTGATGTTCTTATATACTGAAAAAATTTGAAAGAATCACTGTGTTTAACAGCTTTCTGATTTCACCATTGACTCTAACATACAGAGGAAAAATATAAAACCTTTCCAATGTAGCATAAAGTTAATCCCTGTAAGGAGGTAATGAAGCTGCTAATGTTTGGCTAAGTATCATCCTTAGCTAACACACTGCTATCTGTGCAGTCACAGAAGAGCAAATGACTTACCTCAGCGTCTCACACAAGTGAACATTTATTACAGCAGGGCAGCAAAGGCCAGTAAGAGTATCGGTCAAATTACTCTGATGAGGGTTGCCGTTACACAAGACGTAGTGGAGCAGAAACCCAAAATACCAGTTCTAATTGAAAGGAGAGGAGACACCTACACTTATGACGAAATCCCTACAAAGGGTTTTCTGCCTGCTTGACCTTCTTAACTCTCCTCTTAGCCACTTAAAGTGATTTTCCTTATTCAGGCTTGATTATTCATCATCTTATGCCTAGCCTTGGCAGCTGAATCAATAAACGTATATATGTTTCTAATAAGTTCCCTCACAAAACAAACAAAAGAAAAACAAGCTAGACATCTCAAAGCAAAAATACGTACATCGATTCTCTTCTGATTGCTATTAACTGTTACTGCACTTCTGCAGTGATTACCTTGCAGTATTACAAGACAGCAGGGGGCCACATAATGTAAGACATCAGGAAAATGCCTGAACTCAAAATGGGTTATAAAAGGTGGTCACAAGAAGAGAAGAGAGTAATAAAACTTTTGAGGATAAAAATGTGAAAGAATGATAGTGGCAAGTAAGTTAAGATTTAACAATTTACGCTACTATAATACAAAATGCCTAGAAAAGCAAATTACTTGAAAACCTTTAAAGTCTGCCAGTCACATAAAATTAAATGCTACAGCAAAACAAAGTAAGAGAGACCATCGTGGAAATGTGATTAGCTTACCTGTGGTAAGAAAAAGTCTTCTAGCTGAGTTCCCGCACAGGGAAAGATGGCATCTCATTCAAATGTTTTTGCAAGTTAGCTATTTCCTTTCAGAAATAAATATTTGCTCATCTCAGAGGTTGGTCCAAAATGACCACCATTGATAAGTGACTATCATAAATGAGAAACAGCAACTATTTACAAACCTGAAAATTTTCTTAAGCTACTCAGGAAACGCTGAAGTTGAATGGACTGTAATCGATGAATACACTCCAGCAATTACCACTGTGAAATCAGCCAATGTAAGCACCATTACCATGGTTTCCAAGAGGTTATGTGTTAGAATCCCCTTCTAAGAAAGATCCACTCTGGAATAATAAAAGGTCCTACAAAAACTGCACCCCTCTCAAGTGTGATTTGTTAGTATATACATGAGGACTCTTAACGAAAAAATACATCCTTACGTGTTCAATCCCTCATCTTGTCTCACTCATTTAACAACAGTTTTTACAAACAATACAGGACCTGAAGAGAATTACTATACATTTCTTTGCCATACTCAAATCTTCCACAAGGTGATGCAGGCTCTATTTGATATTTGTGGCGGGACTGGCATTGCTACAAAGGATTTACCCGCTTTTTAGAAAGTGGTTCCAATGCAGTGGTTTTCTTAGATGAAGTCAGCAAAATACACACCTTACACCTGGGAATATATTGTCTATTTACTTATTTTAGAAAAATGAGTAAGGATATGTAAAGAAAAAGTGATACAACTTAAACAGTGGCTAAAAATAGGAAAAAAAAAGCCAAACCAAATGACAAAAACTCTATGAAAAGCTTTGATCTATAATGTCCTTTCTTGGAATCTTGAGAAAGTGCAGAACACACTAAAAAAAATCTGAGCAATTACTGTACACTAGGGTGGATAAGGCTTCATGACAACTTGCACAGAGCTATGGGGAAAAATAATTGTTGCCTTACGTTGGAGCAAAGTAAAAACTGTATCTTCTAAGAGATATGAGATGTTGGAAGTAGTAATGAATAACTTATGTCTTTGTGCAAGAAGTAGGATATAACCAGAGATAAAAAAGTTCTAAAAATTTGGTTGGTAATAGGTTTCTAAACAAAGAATTGAATAAGCTTTGGAAAAATCAGATACCAAAAGACTTGGAGTCAGACAGAATACTACTGTTGGTATTTTGATGTGATCCTCATAAAAATGGAAGTGATTTAATGCTCTACTTATACTCAAAAGGGAGATAACAACACTAAGTTATTAAAAAAGCGAACAGCAATCATGTTCTGTATTAAGTAGCCTGATAGTCCATGTGCTATTTCTGCCTGTTACATCCGTGACTGGTGAGCATCTGTATAGTTTATTTTGGAAAGTTGAAGAAAAAATAAATTCGGCTATCTACTCCATTCTACTGCAACTGCAAAAGCAACATTTCTGACGCTGAAAGAGAAAGCATTTGGTCTGAAAATGTAATGGATTCCAAACATCCATTTCTTCATATTTATCATTAATTTTCTGCTTTATTCTGAAATTTAAAATAGAATTATTAACATTTATTTTCCTGCAGATGCAAAAGGGGGGTACAAATAACTATTTCAATGACATATAATAATATTTACCTAAAATGTTTTAAAAATATTTCCATATGATATGCTGACTGTATTTTCACTAGGCAAATACTAAGTATACAGTATACCAAATTAAATATAGTTCTTCCATGCATTCTATTTGTTCACATTTACATAAAGCTTCATAAAGTCAAGCCATTTGTTTAAACATGAAAAATGGCATGAAACTTTGGCATGAATATTCAAAATACATGAATTTCAGCAATCAATTATAAATAAATGCTAAATTCTAACAATTCTACTATGGTTCTATGATGTTATTGTTACTACTCTCAGAATATACCAGGATAACATTCCTTATCCAAGCCTACAAGGGTTAAAATGTTCTCCTATATAGATAGAGACACCAAGATGGAAACATGAAAAGATGTACAGTGCTCAGCAAGTCAAATTTGCAAATATAAACCAGATCCAAAACCAATAACTTTTTCAATTTCCAACCTATACCATCCTTCCAATGGAAAACATTTTCAGACAAAGCTCATCTCATACTTCCATCTGCAGTTGAAAAGAAACCAATTCTGTGGTGATACATCATCACAAAGCACAAGCAAGTCCTTTGTTATATAATGGTTTCAACTTCTCTGTTTTGATAAAAAAAAAGTGCAACTGGGCTTCAAATTAAAAAGGTCTTCACAGACTTCAGTAAGAAATGCAATGAAAGAGTAAAGTGAAACATTTAACACAGAGGATTATAGGACGGTAACATGTGACGTTAACAGTGGCAAATAGGGACATGGAATGTATTTCCTGGAAGTAAAAATAGCCTTCCAGTGTTAGAAAGCCAAGACATAGCTGAGGAAATGTAGTAGGCTGGGCAACTGTGAAGCAAAAACTAAAAAATCCTTGATAAAACTGAAACATAAAACCACTTGTGTTTTAAAATTACAACAATTGGTACTGTTTTGATCACTGAAGAGGAAATAATAGTATTTTAAATTTCCACTAGATTGTATGTTTTCTATATATTTAATTTGATGAATGAAAGAAAACAGGTGTCAGAGAAATCTGATTTGATGGCACTGCATTGCAGTCTGTAATTACAGAGTCATGTCTGATGGCTTTCCTGGTTCTCTGATATGAAAAAAGCGACTTTGTATATTATCATTCCTTGGAGGAGTCAGTATGACTCAATGAATCTCCTGAACTTCTGCAGACTAGGGAACAAAGAACCCAAGTGTAAATATTTCACAAAGGATTTTCTACTTTTCTAAGAAGTATCAAGCATTGTGTATACCACATCAACATTCGAAATCCTTGATGGTTGTGATAATACCTTAACAGCTGAGAGCACAGTGTTTCAACACCAACAATTCACATCAACCCAGAGTGGGTAGTCATTTTTCCTATTACGCTCAAAGGTCAGGTAGTGATTTTGCAGGAGAAAGAGACACAACTGGATAGACGGACAAATGAAAATGTTCATGCTGCCACAACTACAAAATCAATCAATACAGGTCTGTTTGAATGATTCGGAGAGACAGTTGATAGAGAAAGAACAGAAGTTTTGCCTCCTGCTAAGCATATTTATAAGAAGAATAAAATTAATAAAATAACAAAACCCCCATAAACGTTACCTGTGGTGCAGCAAATCCCTTGCCAAAAGGTTTCTTTACAAAAACTCACGTATGAGAGATTCAATATACTGTAATTAGATGAGAAATACTGGCTGGTCTATATTTTGATACAGGCATTGTTTTTCTACCAGGGAATAAACACCCACAGGCTTGTAGCATATTAGAAAGTTCAGATATCTGTCAAAAGCAGCTATGAGGTCACAGTAGTGTGTTTCTTCACACTCTTGTCTTAGAATTTGAAGTCACTATCACAGTACAAAATAATGTAGAAGTCATTTTTAACTAAAATTTTCTTGCTTCCCCAAGAAGCAGGACAACCTTTATTCAAAATAAACAGACAGGGGTTTATTTGATATTCACAGTGCAAGACCCATGGGCCACAAACAGAAGTTCCAACACAGGAAAGCCCAATGATATCAGGAAAAAATTCACCGTGAGGATAGGCAAACACTGGAACAGATAGCCCAAAGAGGTTATCAATTCTCCTTCTGTGGCAATTTTCAAATTTTAACTCATCAAACAATCTGATTTAACCTCAGAGTTATCCAGACTCTGAGTTGGGGTCAGGACCAGATGACCTTGAGAGGTTTTTTCCAACCTAAATTACTATACGATTCTATGAAACTATCAGATGAAAGAAGTGGGCACTGATGGTTTAGTGAGACAATAAAAAAGCTGACAGTGATTCTGTTCTCCTCATGGAGGGAAATGCCAATTTCAAATGCCAACTTGCTGAGAAATCTCTGCTTCCTCTCCATGAGTTTTATTACAGAAATGGTCAATAATCGCAAGGAATGAAGTTAATCGTAAAAAATTAGTTTTTCCATCAGTGCTATTGTAAACCTTGCATGTAAAGCCTGCACAGTCTTGGTTTAGATTAAATACTCAGTAGGGAACTAGTGAATCGAACAGGGTAGTGTAAGGGGACACCAACATTTCCTTGCCAACTGTGAACGAAAGATGGTTTCTGATGACTATTTGAATATGGAGTAAAGGCAAAGAATCCAGGTAGGCCGTGAATCCTCATGGGGTTTTAGTGCATGTTGTTTCACAGTGTCCTTTCACAGCAGTAGCTAAATTCTCTGAGGAATAGGAAAGGTAATGCCCTCTGAGGCAGAAGAGCAAAAAGTCATCAGCACTCTCAGACTGGCCAGATTTAATGTATTGAGTGTACTGGTCCTCCCATGTCTCCAGGCAGGATGATTTTCCTGCCAGCCATACGTATTAAAAATCAGTGCCAGCTTCCAACACTGTCTCTTTAATGTCTGAAAACCACAGTCTTTTCTTTAAAAGAACAAGTTCCTGGCACCTTATTAAATACCCAGACTTTATCAAGAAGAAACAAAATATTATCAAGGTTGAGTGTATGCAGAGAAATTAAGAAAAAGGGTTTGGAACATTTACATATTATGGCTGCAAATAAGATAAATACATAAGAGGATATCACATAAATAAGATTCTGAAACTGGAATTGATTTTAAACGTAAGTACGGCAGGACACAGCCATTTTGTCATGGCCCTTCAGGCTCATATATCTGCAGTGTTTCCAAAATTTAGTATTTTCCCCAAAGGTCAATGAATGCATTTAAAAAATCATTTGTAAATATGCTTGAAACAAGAAAGAACTGATGCTGGTGGTTATAATTGTAAGTTTTATAATAAATAGTTGAAAGTGTGTGCACTGCTGCTAGTATTGGTACAGCACTTGAAAATCCAATCAACTCTTCAGAAGTTGGCATAAGATACGCACTTTTTAATTATTGAAAATGTTTAAGGTATCTGTTCATGCATCAGAAGCAACAACATACAGGTTAGCTCCTTAAACATACAAGGTGCATCAATGGAGTATGCGATGTAGAACTTCTGTTATGAGCCGGTAGCCTAAAAAATTTTAATCCAAATTATCAAATTATAAACAAAATACATTCTAAGGAAATTACAGAAGCAATAGAAAGCACTTCTTATTCAAAAGCGAGTCTAAATTTACAGAGCTGTTATTTTTTGTAAATGGTTCTGCCTTAGCCATCATCTCATTTCAAGTAATATTAGGCAAGTATGCTTATACTTAGCTTTTTTTTTTTTTTTTGAACAAGTATCCATAATCTGAAAATCTACCCCACTTATTTGTTGAGAAGATGAAAATTTCTGGAATTTTAAGATTTGAAAAATTTCCAAAGGATGAATTTCCAAATCAAGGAGGCTGAAGACAACTGCTTGATACTTCCCTTCAGCTGGTCTTCATTGAGCAAAATGTTTTAGGGGTGTGGATGGGAAATACAGACTGTTGAGTGCCTTTGAAAACCTGTGTTTCAGGGCCTCTCCTTATTTAGTAACAATTCCATTCTGGGATCCTAATCTTAACTTTAGGTGCAAAGTATGGTGACTGAGTGGACTGGAATGGGCATAATCTACAGCAATGTTGCAGATGATAGAGGTGAAAATGTGAGCTTTGGGGGCCTGGCATCTTCAGTAAATTCCTGTTTACCCTCGGGATTGAAATGACCAAAGAATTCTCCTCAATCCTGAGGAAGCTGCTCAGAATCTCACCCTTCTTCTCTCAAACCACATGCAAACAGGCCACTTGTAACATGTTTGCATGGCAAGGTTTTGGCAGCAGGAGGGCTACACGGGTGGCATCTGTGAGAAGCTGCTAGAAGGTTCCTCCATGTCCGATAGAGCCAATAACAGCTGGCTCCAAGATGGACCAAGGCCGACCCATGAGCAACGGTGGTAGTGCCTCTGGGATAACAGAGTTAAGAAGGGGAAAATACTGCTGTGTAACAGCAATTGCAACCAGAGCGAGGAGTGAGAACATGTGAGAGGAACAACTCTGCAGACACCAAGGTCAGTGAAGAAGGAGGAGGAGGAGGTGCTCCAGGCATCAGAGCAGTGATTCCCCTGCAGACCCTGGAGAAGACCACGGTGAGGTAGGCTGTCCCCCTGCAGCCCATGGAGGATGATGGTGGAGCAGATATTCACCTGCAGCTCGTGGAGGATCCCATGCCAGAGCAGGTGGATGCACCCAAAAGAGGCTGTGGGAAGCCCACACTGGAGCAAGCTCCTGTGGACCCGTGGAGAAAGGAGCCCAGGCTGGAGCAGGTTTGCTGGCAGGACTTATGACCCCATGGGGGACCTACGCTGGAGCAGTCTGTTCCTGAAGGACTGCCTCCTGTGGGAGGTAGCCCACGCTGGAGCAAGGGAAGAGTATGCGGAGGAAGGAGTGGCAGAGACAATGTGAGATGAACTGACCACCACCCCCATGCCCCATCCCCCTGTGCCACTGGGAGGGGAGGAGGTAGAGAAAATTGGGAGTAAATTTGAATTCTAGAAGAAGGGAAGGGTGGGAGGAAGGTGTTTCTTAAGATTTGGTTTTATTACTCATTATCCTATTCTGATTTGATTAGTAATAAATTAAATTAATTTTTTCCCCAAGTCAAGTTTGTTTTGCCCATGACATAATTGGTGAGTAATCTCTTCTTGTCCTTATCTCAACACATAAACTTTTCATTATATTTTTCTCTCCCCTGTCCAGCTGAGGAGGGGAGTGATAGAGCAGCTTTGGTGGGCACCAGGCATCCTGCCAAAGTCAATCCACCAGACCACTTAAGATCTTCACCTTAGACATGATTAAATGGCAAATGCTATTTTCCTTCTTATTGCCACTTCTAATATATGTAATTGCAATAGGAATGCCACAACAATGCCCACAACTTGTTTCAAGGTAATGGATGTATGAAGTCATTGGCACTTCCTCCTTAATTCCAATTATGGACGCTAGCACTAGTTACCAGTCCTGTTATGCCACACTGATAAATATTCTGTCTCTGCAATGCTTCCACTCTGCCCATTCCTGCAACCTGGCTGAGCTGTATTATCTGGCAAGCAACGGCCTTTGTCCTCCAAGTTTGGAAAGAAGACTAACGCATTCCAAGTGTCAAGATTTCATTTGTTAGTATTGCGTCTCTAATGCAAAGGATTTATCCACTGAAATGTTGAAACTTTTCATCAAAGCAAGCATTGCTTCTGAGTATCAGTCTTGGATTGTTGAACCCATCCATACAGCTGCTTTCAATAGCAAAATCTGCTTATTCAATCTTGCATTTGCTAATAAAATTCTAAGGTACGGCAAATAAAAACAAAACAAGTCAATCAAAGTGACACTGCATCTCCACATAGTAATTCACACGCAATTGCCCTGTCATGCATTCTAAGGATTTGTCATAGTATCTTGATAATGTATCATGCCTTGATACTAACTCCCAATAAAAAAGCATGTTTGAATGCTGCTTCTTTTATATCACCGTGTCACTTAAGGTAAAATAAAGCCTGTATTCTTCCTGGTTCATCTGTTTGTTTTCCTGAATTAGCAATAAAACTACCATGAGTGGTAACTTAGAATGAAATTTAAGGCACATTAATTTTTAATTATTTTCCCACAGTTCATTTTAATTTGGCTGTATGCATCATTTGCCTTCTTAATTTTTCTGTTTAGTGAATTTATAACCAAACAAATCTATAATGCTTCTTTTACAGGGGAAAGATATTGAGTTAGTCTTTTCTTGCATGGAAATCATTGATCATTTATTTACAACTTAAGTAGTAGGTAGTGGAAGAAGATTAACACAGAGTGCACCGTTACATGTAAATACATGATTATTTTTGTCTTCTACAACCTCTCTTCTTGTTGAAGGTAATTACTTTTGGGTCTACTATATTAAACATAATTATCAATTAATGTGTGGAACATGCATTTAATTTGTAATTAAATGGTATTTACCAAGTCAAACCTATTAAGTAGTTAGTATTGAAAGGAAAAGTTCTTTTATTAAATCTGTGATTTTAAGTTTTCAGTATTAATCTAATATTGCACTGGTTTTCCAAACTCTTTCTGTTCACAAATTTATGCTAGAGTAAGCAGGCATACAGTGGCAGGGTAAAAGGTTTTGAAGAAAAAACCCCTCATACAAAAAAGATGAAAAATTCTTAAATGTCCTTTTTCCTCTCTAGTGCAAAATAAATAAGAATCAAGACATCAAGAACATTTATCTAGTTGTACAAGCATGACTGACTTACACGAAGACTTCATTCCATTTGAGCCTATTCTTACAAAATTGCATCTGGCACTCAGCTGCAAGAACTTCTATTTTGACAGCTTGAAACTACAAAATATCGCATTGTTCTTAGTGTGAAAAAGTGTTTTCTAATCAGCAAATTTCACTGTTACACATTCCTGTCTGCACTTGTCAGCTCCTTCCAATCCCTATAGCCCTTAGACAGCTGTAGAATAGTATTAGATGCATTAGAGAGAACAAAATCTAAAGGTATCCAAGAACCAGTAATGCTGGTTCGGCTGCAAACCAGATGATACCTGAATGGCTCCTTCAGAGAATTTTTGTCAATGTTGTTTTTATTAAAAAGTTCCAACCCCCTGAACAAACCCCAGATCCTTCATTGTTATCTTTTCTGTTCCTCTTCATAAATGATAAAGTGTAATAGATAATGAAAACAGAAAGATCGTTCAAAACAGTAGTTTGAGCTTGTAGCTGATATCCATCAAATTCTTTGAGAGTTTTGTGTCAGCCTGATTTCCCCTCTTTTACTCATAAGTGTCTGTGAAATAATTTCTTGAAGTGTAGTCTTGATAAAATGAGCTATGTACTATGAGCCTCCTCTTTTACTTTTCATTATTCATGCTTTCATCATTTCTTCCTTAGTTTACAGCCATGATACTTTCCTTGAGATAAAGTTTTCTCCGCTTTCTGCTGCAGGAGAATAGAGTGCCAGACATCTTCTCAGTCATTGCCTCTGCTTTCAGTCAAGCTCCAGGCCTTATGCTTCATCTTCAAAGATCCTTGTGCTCCTGGTTCAAGAGATTTGAAAAGCTACTTAAAGCTCAAGATTATGATTCAAGTTGCCATACGATTCTCCTCTGGTGCAAGGGAACTCCTTCAAATGGTTAAACTCATCTGTGTGATAGTTTTTAGTTTCTTCCAATTGGGTCTAAGACTAAAATAATTTTGTCTTCGGCTGGAGAAATAAGCTTTCTTATTTTACACTCTCAAGTCAGGATTCTTTTCCCTAACCCTGCTTTCTATACCAAATACTTTGAAATGAAATTAAGAAAAATCAGAACTATTCCTAAAAACATTCCCGATCTCTTCCTCTGTTCTGGATCTTAGAGGACAGGAAAAGAACACAAACTCTTCACAGATGTTACACATGCTCTACTGAACAGTAATTAAATGCAATACTGAACAACAGTGATTACTGTTTATGACTTGGTATAGAAGAGATTTTAACCAGTATCAAAAAGGGAATTAAGTATGCTTGATGCATCTCCAGTAAGCCACATCCCTATGTAAGTATCCTATTTTCTGTACCTGATATTTTACCAAACTTGGACCTTTCCAACTGTAATATAACTGAAAAATTACAAAGATATTTGAGAGATTTAAAAAGGGAAAGCCTGTACAACAGATAATAGTAAGAATGTGACACTTCTGAGAACTAAGAACAAAACAAAATTCTGTATCTAATAGGAAAATACTCAGCTAATTCTGAAATGTTTTTATTTTATTACATATTCACGTGAATTTCAAAATGAAATTTTGAGGAGGTAATTATTTTATATTTATTTTAAGGCTGCTATATTGAGACAAGTGCAGTTTCTATACTTTTTGATACTTTTTCCTAAAGGGAGAACATTTGTTAAAGCTGACCTTTTCTTGAGAATGGTTTTGATTTTGATGAACTGGGGTTTTTTTTCAACAGACATGTATCTTATAAAAAAAAAAGATCTGAACCAGCTCAAAAATATAAGCTATCACAACGAGCATCTCTCCTGTATGAGTGTACAGTGCAGTTCTGTAACTGGGCAGAGAATGGTAGAACATGTTCCTCACCAGCAGTCCTGCGTGGAGGTTTAGCTCCACTGAACACTTTGGGATTATTTCTAACCTGCAGATTGATTTGTCATGTTCTGCAGTGGCACCTTTGAGCTCTGAAGACTGAAAGGAAGGATAAAATGTAATATTGTCATAAATCTTGAAGGTTACTCCCTTCTTAAAATTTTCTCACTGTGTACTCGAAATTCTCTGAATTGAAATACTGAGGAACAGAGCACCGATCCAATCTGCTCTGCATGGATAGTCACACAACATTCATTAAAGAGAATAAAGTTTTCTTCGAGCATGCAGTCTGCAGCTCGGTTGTACACCAAAGAATTCAGCTAAGCTTGACTTTCAGATGTTTATCCAAATCCAAACTCTAAAAACCCTTAAGGATTTCATAGCAACCACTAATTTAAACCCTTGAATTGTAGTCTAAGTTATTTTCAAAACCAGGTTTGCTGTACGAGTTGGCAGACCCACTGTCAACATCACTAAGCAGTGTCAGTTAGCAATATTTCTAAGCAAGATTTTTAAACCAACATAAATGATTGACTTCAGGACAACCAAATAACATAACAAAGACCAAAGTCTCTTGAAGAAAAAGATAGTGATACATCATTGAACCTTTTTACAACTCATACTTCTGTACACTTTAGAATTAAGCATATTTATAACAGTATTCATTAAAATGAAGAATTTTCAGAAAGATCAGAAGATTATTGCTGTATTTTTGAGTGGTTTTGCACATATACTAATACATTTCACCCACAGCTGCATACGTGTATGCATGTACATATACACAAACACACACGCATTTATAAACACATGTGTGCACGTGACAGATTATCCTGCAAGATCTAATCAACTTCTCATTCTTTCCACTTCAACTTCTTTATCCTCCAAGCAACATCTGTACATCACACTGCCTAGTGATTTTGAATCCTTTAGAGCTCTGAAAGAAAAATATTCCTGGACAGCATATTTCTACTGTTTTTCGCTGCTCCAAAACTGCATATGCTTCAGGATGTAAGTGGAGAGCAAAGGTAAAATACATTATTTCCAGAGCTGTCATGTTCACAGCAGAAGGTGCTCTTGATGTGGAATGAATGGTTTGGTTATTAATGTCTGAAAATTAGGTCTGTATAGAAAAACATTTTTTCATAACACATTTAAAACCCAAATTCATACTGAATCATACACTGAAAGACATAACAATTTATAAATGGCTACAAAGTAGCTATTATAAAGTCTTCCATCATTGAGTCCCTTATTAATCTCTCAGTAGTACAGCACAAAATCTGTCAATGAGCTATTAAGGAAAAGAAATCCCAACATAGTTCTACCAACAAATCCATGGAGTATTTAAACAGCTTCACAATGTAACAGTGTAGGATGTCAAGGCGGCAAGCTGAAAGTTACTGAGCTGTGTCAGAAAGAAGCAGAATTATGAGCCCTGGTACAATCTGACGTACTTTAGGGGATTTCTACGATGGATTCAGTCCTGCAGACACTTTTATGACTTTGCTTACTGATGTCTGTGCTGCTATTGAAATCAAAGATCTGAACAAGAGGTAGGCATCTACAGGATCACCCTTTGAGCATCCAGCATTCCAGGACAGGCTAGTATGCAAGATGTAATTAAGCACCCTCATGAATTTTTCTTCAGCTTGGATACTTAAATCTGGCTCCTACATCTATACAAGTGACCTAATTTTTAACTATGCTGAGTGCCTGCAATTCCCAGCAATTTATGCAATCAATCATTGTTAAATTGTATGAAAATACTGATGGAACTTAAGTTGTCCGCAGGCATTTATTTCCACTCATTGTTATTATTAAAGCAATAGCATTTACTCCTAGAAACACTCCTGTAAAACTAAGGAACAAAAATAGATTTTTAAAATATTGAAAAGTTGCATACTGATGTTAACTTTGTTTCTGGAGGGAGGAAATATGCTAATAATGAAATGGATCATATCTTCAAAATTTAAAATGGTGAAAATATATAGAGGCATTAGCAGATTCTTGAAATAAGGTATTTTTGGACCGCCCTCCTTGGACCAAGAGAACAGCAGCACAGACTGTGGCTTAGATTCCTTAAGAACTACCATCATCACCTCTCCCTGGCATCTTAAGCGCACTAAATTTCCCTTCTCCCTTTGGACAAAGCAACTAGAGAGCAGACAGAAATGTGGATCATGGAAATGTCCCAGGCATTCAGTTTACAGAGGGGCATTGTTTTCTATTAACTGGACTGTAATGTATTGCTTCGAATAGGGTCATACTCTGAAACATGAAACATTCCAACAAGAAGTTTTGGCCCGAAAATGCATCCTCTAAAGGGTGAAGGATATACACATATTCCTATATGAAAGCAAACAGTGCTGTTTCTACATTTTCTAATTTTCATACATGCATGTTTCAAATGACAAAACAGAAAATCGAAACTGGGCTTTTTCAGGTCCCTGGGATTGCAGTTCTTCAAAACATGATGTGAATACATGTGATGCATGCAGTTTTAGTAGTAAGACCATATGCATCCTCATTTTGTATAGACCTGACAAGAACCTATTTCCTTAGTGACGTGAGAGGCTGACATCTCTGAGGCAGCCTGAGCAGTCAAGTGAACTAGGAGGGTTAATGAGTGGTTCAAATGCTCTCCATTCAGGTGTCTGAATACCAGCACATCTTGGTCCTTGTGGATATACTCTGAATACAAAACCAAAGTTAATGACATTTATTTACACCTATGCTGACATTTTTCTGTATGCAGAGGAAAATCATCAACATATTTTCTTAAAGGTCAAAAGCCTTTGCATAATATATATCACTGCATGGAATGGATACCCTGTGATATAATTCAATTACTGTGTTTACCATGTGTTACCCCTAAAAAACCTGAGTCTTTAACCTTTTTAATATACTGGTGTATTTTTTTTCTTTTATTTCCCATTTTTTAAGGACAACAGAGGAATCACATTCTTTATTATCTCCAGCATGTAGCTTATGTTTACTGTTCAGTTTGAGTTGACGTATTTTAATTTTCATGGGTCCCCTATCCAGTTTCTCCATATAATTTATTCTGTGATGAATGTTACAAGTAATGGATATTTGTGCCTCATATGCGTTCAAAGATAGCAGTATCCTTCTTGCTTCTCTCTGCAAATTTGCTTATACTTTCATATTCTTAGATATTAAAGACACCACCATTTTTTCCCTTCATCTGGATGGAAATGGCACTAAGGATTTTTTCTAATTCACACAGCATTTTTCTTTAGGGATCTCACTTCTCTGCCTTTGTTTCTGAAAAAGCAGACTGCAGTGAAATGTTCTGTAGTAAGCAGAAATTTAGGGGAAAAGACTGGCGTATAAGTACAAGGATGGCATTAGATATTTTTATTTTAATCAGCTATATTGTGCAGGATGATATTTCCAAATCTGCTGTGATATCTGCTGTTCAGTCACAAAGTCTGTCATAATCAGCTCTTGCATACAAAACAACAGGGACAACTTTATTCCGGATGGCTCAGAGACAGAATTTAGCTGAGATCAGAATTTAACAGAGGGAAAAAGAAAAATGTAGTAGAAATTACACCGTATATGATACTGTCACCCTCACTAATTTTAATTTAAATACAGGGGACTAGTTTACAACAGCTTTAAACTCCATATTTATTCTTTTGCATTATTAGCCTTTGCCCTTCATTTATTTTTCTGTTTTACATCATATAACATTTGTTATTCCAGGGTTTTTTAAACATTTTTACAAGATATATAACGTAGTATTGTTTTATAAGGAGTACACATTTAAAAAAGCTCTTCAAAGCCCTTTCCTAAAGGGTACCGAGAACCTTGTGACATATACAGCCCTCTTCTCCTAAAACCTAAGTATGATCAAGCTACATTTGTGCATTTTCATGAAAACAAAGCAACGGTTAGTTTATACTGCCCGAGGCATACTTCCGGAGAGACCATACTGTTACGGAAACACCAAACACAGTAATTAACTAGGAGATCTTATTAAGGCCTAGAAATTAGGTACAGCTGTCAGACTGGACTGGTCCTCCACAAGTGCTCAAAATGTCTGTGCCTAACACCGCAGACTTCCTTTCCCAATCCCCAGGCTTTTGTTGCAAAGATAATTTCTGCGATTATTTTCAGTGACAAAGTTAAAGGCACCTGACTTCAAACAAAGCTTGCTCTTTTCACTAATTCTTCCTTTCTACGGTGTATGTGTGGCAGTTACTGTGGTAATTGCTTTGTTATTAAGTAACAGTGAAAGTACATACATTTAACTGATAGTATTTATAAGTGGCTAAGTTTCCTAGGCCCTGATTGTGGTTAAACAAGTAGTTACACTGGGACAATATCTAGGGAGTCTGGAATGAATGAATTCATTTAGTATATTAAGTGCACTCTCATCTGACTTCTCATCTAAAGGTGTTCTTTGATAAGGAACCATTAAGAATCACCCCTTTGCCTGAGGGGGAGAGAAAAGATTTAAGGGTGTCATAAGACAGTTTTGCTCTGGGATAGAATTTAGAAACATCATATAACCACTGTGCAATCTCCACCAAGCCTGAATAAGCAGAGAAAGAACTAAGTATTCAAGTTCCTACACACCATGGCAGAATTAATCTTACAGATGAATAGCAGAGGGAATTTCTTCAGAGGACATGCATCTTCCTACTCACAGACACCAGTGGCACTGAGCACACTTCTAGGACTGGGAGGATACTGAGTTGGGGTTAGAAGGAGACACGTGAAAGCAGTTAACACAGCTCTTTCTCATTCAAGTAGAAACAAAAGGGGATCTAGGCTTGAACCATCCTTCAGGTTTCTGAACAGTGGTTTGGGTCAACAGAGATGTTTATGTAAATAGGAGGATCATAGAGAGCTGTTACACTCAAAATCTTGCTGTGGGCTAAAAACATACCTTACGTGTAAAGCCAAGAATTTACTGTTATTATGCCTGAAATGTTAATACTCAATGAATTATTATTAATTCACATCTAATTATTAAAGAAACCAAAAAGGAGAGAATACTATTACAGAAGAAAAGTCTTAATAATAGAGTTAAAATGGTTATATGCACATGCCTAATACCTATGCTTATTTTCTGGTGTGCTTCATTGGCCCTCTGGATACTAAAATTGATCACTTTGATGTGTGGGGCAGGAGGTGTACAGTGACTCCTCAGCATCCTGAATCCTCTTCTCTGGGAGGAGTGTGATGTTCATGATTTCTTCTTCCTCCTCACTCTAGGATGTGCTTGGGGTCATTTCTGGATATTTGTTAACACATTTTTACACCTTGATCTTTCTTCATTGGTATGCAAGGTGACATTACATCCACATGCACTATATAAGGCATGCTTTACATATGTTGGATGGTAGTTTTCTTTGTTGTCCTAAAACTGACTGTACTCAGTTCCATAGCTGTATTTCTTTAATTGACCACTGTTAACCACAGTGCCAGCCTGTTCCCCTTTTCCTACCATCCCATATCTGTACTCCCCTCCACTGCATCCTATATCCCCACTTGTAAGGAGCTGGCTATAATACCAGGAATGTATTCCTCCACACTACATCACAGAATCACACAATCACAGACTGGTAGGGGTTGGAAGGGACCTCTGGAGATCATCTAGCCCAACCCCCCTGCTAGAGCAGGATCACCCAGAGCAGGTTGCACAGGATGGCGTCCAGGTGGGTTTTGAATATCTCCAGGGAAGGAGACTCCGCAACCTCTCTGGGCAGCCTGTCCCAGTGCTCGGTCACCCTCACAGTGAAGAAGTTTTTCCTCATGTTCAGATCATTATATATACCATCCTATCATTATAATACAACCATAAATATTTCAGTCCATACAGAATAAATACTTAATGCTACTATTGAAAAATCATGGCTATACCACACTAAGATAAGCAAATGGAATGCAAAGTTCTGCACCTTGGGAAGAAAAACTCCAGGCACCAGGACATGCTGTGGGCTGACCAGCTAGAAAGCAGCTCTACAGAGAAGAACCTGGGGGTCCTGGTGGGCACCAAACTGACTATAAGCCAGCAATGCGCCCTTGCAGCTAAGGACAATAGCTCCCTCAGCTGCATTTGGGAGAGCACTGCCAGCAGGTCGAGTGAGGCGAACCTTCCTTCCCCTCTGCTCAGCACTGGTGAGCTCACGTCTAGAGTGCTTGGTCCAGCTCTCAGCTCCCCAGTACAAGAGAGATATGGACATACTGAGGAGAGTCCAGGCCCAAAAAGATGATGACGCATCAGTCATACAAGGAGAGGATGAGAGAGCTGGGACTGTCCAGTCTGGAGAAGAGAAGGCTCGGAGGGGGATGTCATCAATGTACATAAATGTCTACTGAGGGGAGTAAAGAGCCAGAGCCAGATTCTTCTCAGAGGTATCCAGTGAATAGACAAGAGGCAATGGGAACAAAATAGAATACAGGAAATTCCATTTCAATGTAAGACAAGACTTCTTTTTACTGTAAGGGTAGTGAAACATTGGAGCAGGTTGCCTGGAGAGGCTGTGGATTTTCCATCTGTGGAGATACTCAAAACTTGAGTGGACATTGTCCTAAGCAACCTGTGCTAGCTGACTCTGCTTGAGCAGGGAGTTGGACTAGATGACCTCCAGAGACCACCTCCAACCTTTATGACTGTGATTCTGTGAAAAGTAAACCAAACTAGGCATGGCGTCCTGACTGTTAGGAAAATTGCTATGACACCTAAACAAGCCAAAACAAAACTCCAGGCAGTTCAATACAAGTTCAGAAAAGTAAGCTTGGCAAACTCCAGTTTGGAGGGTCTGTGACTTCAGTACAAAGCCTATGGTCTCTTCCTAGTATAGGCAATACTGCATTTACTGGGCTACTGAGGTGTTCTTTTGCTTTCATAAACAAAAATTGCAGGTGTAGATGAATAATATAGGAAACTCACCTCACAAATTTAATTTCCTGTGTATTTATCTTCACTGTACCTGTAGCATGCTACACAAAATGACCTTTGCTTCTTTTTAATTAATTTTGTTTCCTGACACATGTTTATCCTATAACTTATCCATTGATCAGGAATTATCTGTGTGCATTGAATAAACTCTCCTTGGAACAGCAAGAGGAGTATAAAAGTTTTGGATATTAATTTATCAGGTTTTTTTTTAATTCATTGTTGTTATTCAGCATTCAGGCATTGCCCTCTTCTAGGGCTTTTTACCCACTTACCCCAAATCAAACAAAATCAGACTTCTGAATAAGGAAGAACTGCTGTGCTGACCATCCTGTTGTGCTTTAGGGCAGTGTCTTTGTATATGTTCAACAAAAGAGACCTAACAATGATACATGCTAAAGGCAGAAAAAACACTAGTACGGAAACAGAGTTGGAGCAGAATTCTGGCCACAAGCACAAAAATACCGCTTACTCCTTAGTTACCCTTTGCATAACCTGCATACTACTACTGCAAAAGAGAGGCTAATTTGTTGTGACAGGTACATATGGGGCAGACACTTGCTTATGACCATAATAGTGATCTTCAAAATGACCTCAACAGGTTTTGTCCAGCTGTGTGGGGCCTTCAGCATTGCTTTAAATAACCTTTTCCCTTGCACTGCAGAAGGCCAGAGATCATTTACTGTAAGCTAGACAAGGGATAGGTAACTAAAAAGCCCAGTGTTAATGCAATCATCTGACCACACCATTAGAAAGTTCTCCAGTATGCATATCATAATCCTCTGAGCATTATATTTTGATAATGGTATGCCTTCTGCAAGATTAGTTTTTTCATGCTGTTTTACAGTAGAAAAAAATGAATTATCTTAAAATAATTTAAAGCTAATAAAATATTGACCCCACAGTGCTGAGTTTCACAGTTCTCAAGAATTTTGCTGTGGTTTGCATTTCACTTAATTCTGGAAAGTTAGCATTTCTTTCAGTGAATTTAAGCTCTCTTTCACTATATGTAAAAGCTTAATCCTACAATGTATTTTTAATGTCTACCTTCTAAATAGGAAATAGTCTAATTAATTCTTTACTCCCAAGTACCCACATTAAATAGCTTTTTGAAATCTTCATGTATCCCTAAGCAACTTTGAGTAAATAATCCTGAGATGCATGTAGCAAGTTAACTACAATTTCCCTCTGTGGTTAGAGGCAAAACAATGAGAAGATGTAATGATATTCAACCATTTGCTTTTTTCCCCCATCAGATCAAGATAAGGTGATATGAACTTGCACATAATGAAAACACCTCTTGCAATTTGTCATCATTAATGGAACGAACATTCTAAACACACATTATTAAAATTTGTTATTCCTGCACCAACCTTAATTTCCCTTCTTATTTTTTCATTTTTCAGCTTAACCTACACATCCCCATTAGCTAATGCACATACTGCCCATCTAAAATGTGCTTTTATCTCTTTTCTTCACAGTATTTCATTTACATATGTGATAAAAAATGCCTAAGTTGATAGGCATGCACCTACCAAATTGTTTGGAAAAATATGCTGACAGCTCTCATGACAATGACAATATAAAATTCATGTTTGCTTGGGGTTTTTTTTAATGAACACTGTAGGCACCTGATAAGCAGTGTATCATAGAAGCTCATGCCTTTTACTAAAATAGGATGACATTGGGAGCGTAACAGACTTCACGAAGTCCATATTTCTGGCTTAAGTATAGCAGTTGCTAGAGGTCATCGAATATTTTTAAATGCAAACTTGTATCTTCTACAAGAGAATGCAGTGTATCTAATATGTACCCTATCTAAATATTCACAGTCACTTCCTAATTCTTTTCAGGATCTTTTCTGGCATGACAGATCATGCTAACAGCTTCATTAACTCTGCTATGCAGTACCACTGTATGGATAGTACGCACAGCCTAATCTAATCAAGAAAAACTATTCAACTTCCTAACTTCAACAGAATTACTATTATTGTCTTTCAGTATGTTAATGAGATTGGAAAACTGTTTCATGTGAAGCTATCAGAACACTAATACAAGCTGTACTGGTTCTCTATAGGATTATTTTTTAGCGGTTGTGTTTGTGCACAGTACTGCTGTTTAATTAAAGAAGACAGATAATTATGCCCTTGATAGGGTTCCTTCATTTACAGATTACACAATAATGGAGCTTGGTGGTATCTGTTGGTAGCCATAAAAATTTCATTCAATTGATGTTTGCTGTGAAATATCAGAATTTTGAAGTAAAATTTTACATAAACATTCACTGAAAGACGTAATAGATGGCATAGAGATAGCATATTATTTTTTTCCAGGAACCTCTGAAATTTCAAGCAAGCTCATTCATGTAGTGACACCTTTCCAAAGCTGAACTTATGTGGCTATGGATTATCGCACTAGTAATAGTCGTTGGAAGGAGGCATAGCTAATCTTAAGTCTAAAAAAGCCTTATCAAATACTGGTAGAAGGTAACAGAAAGACTCCCTGTGATGAAGAACAATGAATCCTGGACCACAGCCAAACTGAAGAGTTAGAAAATATGTAACAGGCCTGCCAACAGCAATACAGAGCAGCAATCCTAAACTCCAAACGCTCCCTGCTCCTTTAAAGTCACAGGGGATTCTCAATTTCCTCCAGACTGCCAGAGAAATTTGTACTGCAAATAAACACTAAGGATCTTCACTAAAATCTTCAAAATGCACTTCCATTCTCTCAGTACATTAAAAAAAAATCCAAATTATACATGGGCTAGAAAAAAGGTGGAAAGCACAAACCCTGAGAAAACCAAAGAGATGAGCATGGGGGACTCTTTGAGGGCACTCAGGTATCATTTGTTGAAATTCCATAGTCACATGAAATGAACGCTTGGGACAACACATTTATTACTACACAGGGTCAGTTCCCTCACTCAGTCTTCCCGAATCATTACCCCTGCTAGTGATTTTGTACTGGATTCAAGATAAATGTGTATTTCAGAGCTACTTTTATTTTTATCCATCTTTGAGTGTGGGAAAAAGTCATCATAGACTGCACTCAACATCCCTCAAAAACAGTTTTGTGACTAAACACTGGGCAACTAGTTCCATTTAAAAGCCTGTAACAAATTCTTGGAAAGTAAAATTAAATGCGTAATTCTCCTCTATTTGTAAGTGCTAAACACAGAAATTGTGCTTTTTACACTTAACAAAATTCACCATACAAAAGCATTCCTGAACCACTAGTATATGTCCTTTTCCCTATCAAAGTCAGATTTGGGAATATGATTCCAAGTTTGAAGAGTTTCCTTCTTTCCTTTCCTTTCCAGTCAATCCTGCATGGGACATTGCTCTTCCATTCAGACTGGCCAGAAGTCTAACCCGTATGTCTGCTGTTTACAGCTGCAAAAGGCAGGACGTGTAAGATAGCTGGTCAAAAATTGGAAACATCTTTTGCAATAATAGGTTGACAAAATGTCAGTTTTTCTGAACACACCAATGCCAGCCAATTTGGCTTGTAAAACAGACTGTCCTTCCCTCGCCTCTACTTTTCCTTCACTATATGACCTGAATTAGTTTGCCTGGAATTATTTTCTCCGTAAAATGATAATAACTGGTGTCCCTAAATAGCAGCAATCTATGTTGCATGTGTTAGTATCATCGGTGGGTGCCCATCTGTATTAAAGTGTTTTAACCCAAGTGATGAGTTGTTAAATGTTCAATAAAATTAGCAATTTAACAAGATTTAAAAAAAAAACCCCAAACCACAAACAAGACATTTGCCTTGATAAACTACATAAAATCCATAATACTATGGTAAAAGCAACACAACACAAAGCCACTCTTTCCATGAAAAAACACATGACTGACCTAAAATATTTCATGTATTCAGTTTATATTCACACAACTTTTACAAGTAAAGTTGATATCTGAGCTGATCTCTTCTCCAAGGCAGTTGTTTTTGCCAGCTGCTAGCAAAGTGCTATGTCAGACTTAATCATCTAGTAAAGTTTACAAAACCTTGTCTTGACTCAGTTTTATTTTGTGGGCAATGTATGTATTGATGCATCGCATAATCAAACTGAGACCTTTGTGGCAATGTCAAAGGGGAAATGCCTTCTGGCCAAGCCTGAGAGAACTCTGTTCGGTTGTCTCCATCTGAAGTCATAGAGCCAAATTCAACTCTGACAGAAACAGGCACAGCTCCACTAAATCAGTAAGATAATCAAAGCTTTATAATTAGATCAGTGCAAAGAATAGCAGCATGCCCTGGCAAAAATCTGCAATGGACCTAGGTCTAGACATATCCAGGGCTGAGTTTGTCTTAAGAAATTTTCATACCTCTGAACAGCTGTACTGAAGCAGAAATACAGAGCATCCTGCTGTTCTCAGCCAAAGAATATCAAGAGAGGCAGCCGCATATATAAAGAAACATATGTCATTGTTACTTGCTACTTTAGTCGTCTTTGTCTAATGAAGAGAAGCATAGCAACCACGCAACCCACTTCAAGCCTAAGGAACTCAATGGGTATAGGATGTAATTTTATTTGCAGAGAGGTAATAAGTATTCAAAATTCAGTCTATCAATACATATCCATCAGACAATCCTTGATGTCTGCAGGTTGGACACCCTTTTAAGGAAATGCTATGTAGCTCAGCCACAGATTCTGAATTGTAAGGTTTTTTGTGCAGAAATTCTGAAACCTTTTAAGAGGATCACAAGTTGTTTTGGTTTGTGGGGTTTTTTTGAGACTGGGGCAGAAGGAAAATACTGACAATACAGAGCACATTGTTTTGGCTCCAGTTTAATTCCCCCTGGACAAACAAAACAAAACAAAGAGTTGATTTCAGAGAAGCCTTCACCATAAAAAGTCAGAAATTATATATAGAACTGTGCATTCTGCACAGTATATACACTTTTGCCGTCTTGCTCTGCCAGAAAATACTCTTTGAATCTCAAAGGAATCTTCTTCAGAATCAGTCTTATCATGCTGGGAATTGCGTGTTGATGGAAACTTGCACTTTCCTTGATGTACGGAACTGCGTATGAGAAGATCAGCTTCCAGAGTTATGGAACAACTCTGTGGCCTGTGCACAGATCTGGGACGCTTTCATCTGCAATAAGCAAATATAAGTCCCATTCAGCAAACCTCACCTGTGCCACAGCAGAGCAAGTGCCTTGGGAGCCTTGCAGAAGGTACCAGATTTGAGGAGTCAGTGATCTCCAACAGACTATGCCTGCCAGTACGTTATTAATATAACCTGTCACTTACAGTATCTTTGGGAATGGTAAACTGTGGTTGGATCAAGGGGTGGAATGCATTAATCCTGACCAGGAGAACTGCACATTGAGGAGTTAGTGCTCCACAAGGGTTTTAACCTGAGCACGCCCAGGCCCGTGCTGTGCCATGCCGCACAAATCTCTCAGCCACAGGATAACCCCAGCCAGCGCACTGTAACTTGGTACCGGTGGCCATGCCACCCGCGTGGCCCTGCTTTTGTCTAAACGTGCAGCAAGGAGTTCTCATGCAAACATCCTTTATGAATAGAGTTGTTCTCTTCTAAGAAAGTTATTTAATAGCACAAATGACCAAAAAGGAGGATCTTTCTCCCCACAGACAGGATCCGCACAGCTTGCTGTGGGAGAGATCCACCCAGGGTCTGTCCAAATCTGTGCGAATGGGGGGTGCCCAAAGTCTGAAGGGACGTAAGATTTATTTGCTCTCTGTATTCCTCTTCTTATTCTGTCTTATTAAAACAGCTTTTCTAATAAGCTGGTTTTTGTCAGGCCTTTCTTACTGAGATCCAAAAAGAAATACTCCACCACCTCTCTGTCTCTTCTCCTCTCTCCCTCTCGTCCCTGCTCCCCCCCCGTGCAGAACAGTAAGTTCTCCTGCAATGTACCTATACTGCTTAGTTCTCCATATACACATGTACATGTTTAAGTTCTAGAAATGACTACATAAAAATAATAAGAACAAGTACTTAATCCGTATTTCTACAATTTCCTTGAACTCATTTTCTTGAGGGATGAATTAAAACATTCTCTGGCATCTATGTTGGCAGCAAAATGCCAAAAGGAAGACCTTTATTAGCAAGGCTTCTGCAGGCTCAAAAAATCCACCACAATGGATATGATAGAAAATCTCATTGCGAGTAAAACATTTCACAGCAGAACATTACTTAAGTATTCTTTCTGCTATAAGAACAACACTTATTCATAAGAAAACAAACAGCAGCAGGTTGTACAAGTTGATCGTCTCATCTGAAAGTTGTTGTAAGCATGTTGATTATTCAGCTCAAATTTCCTCACAAACAAAAAAGAAGAGCACTAGGGGTTTCACTGCATTTTGTATTCTTAACCATTGAAAAATGCTATATTAATACAGTTAAAAGTGCTATATCTATTTCATCATTTAGACTGGATAAGGGAATCATGTTGACAGCACATGGAATTTGCAACTCATGTTACATTCAAGGTATTAATACCATGACATGTTACTGTGCTTAAAAGCAAAAACAAAAGGTGTGAAAATATCAATGCTACTAATGTACTTCTTCTCTAATATCAGGAAGAGACAAGACAGAAAATTGATCACCTTGTGTGGAAACCAGAATAAGCCCAAGGTATATGATTTTGCTGAGGTACAGTAGAATTTGCAGCTTTCAAGGTTTGGCTTCAGAACTGTTGCTTGAAGGAAATTGAGACAAATGGGCTGCTCTGCCAATACCATTAAGATAAAAGGAGGCTTGTATTAAACAAGAGTGTTCCACTTAAATCAGGCATCCTGTTAAAGTGGGTCATCTTAACCTACCCATCTAGCAAAAAGGCTACCCTGATCCTCTTCTCAGAAGTCTGGCTGATTTGAGCTGAAGCAATTTCTGTACTACAAATGTTCTGAGTTGATTTGGGCCAGCTGCACTGTAATCCAGGCCAAGAGGCATTAACTACTTCACTGCTGCTTCACCAACTTCTTACAGTGTGCACAATTCATCTCAAGTATGCCACCTCTTGTGACAAGATACAGTAGACCTGAAGTGCTAATGTTCCTGTGGAAAATTGGCCTAATCAGCTATTATACAGAAACAACAGTAAAAGCCATCAAAAGTAAAGGCTAATAAGCAGAAGGAAAAAAGCAACCACATGCATTATTTTTCCTCTTTGAACAGAAAAAAACATTTACAGCTTTTTCAAAGTGCTAAGTTACATACTGAGACATATCAAGCCAAGCCTTTTATAAGCCTTTTAATTTAGGATACGTAAGTGACGATACACGGAGTCACAGTGAGTGGTAGCAATTCAGTTCAGTGGGGCTTCTCACATGATTAAGAACTTATCAGTGGCTCAGCTCTGATCCCTGTTTCATGTTCCAGCCAAAGGAATCAAGAGAGCAAGAGATCATTCTGGCACAACGTACTTGTATAGTTAGACCCTGTTTGGAGATCAGCATGACAGGTCACCCACCGCGAGGATTATACTTCCCCATACGAGTGGGCGATGGCAGTGAGACAGGGATAGAGAAAAGGAGAAAGTGAGAAAGTTTCTTCAAGGAACCAGCGAGCCTATGAATGGCAGGATGAGAAACAAAGCTGCTCATTTAGGTGGATAACTTGTCATTAAAGTGACACAGAGTTTAAGTTTTTAAGAAGGTCTGTATGCGTCCAATCAATACACATCTTCAATGTGAAGTTTCAGCTCATGCCTTCCCACAGTCCCTCCAAACCAAACCCTCTTCCTGCTGTCATCCTACTAAGGAAAGAGCTCCCCTAGGTATCATAACATCCCCCAAATATATCTGGAATATGAAGAAAGAGGCTCAAATATACACACTTTGGAGTATACTGAATTCCAAATATTTTTGCCTTCTGAAAAGATCTAAAGGTTTTTCCAAGTGTTATCAGTGGAAAAGGAAACAGGTCATGTGAAATTTGCCTGAGGAATCTAAAACTTTTAAGAAGCAGCTGGCAAAGGTGACAACCAAGGGATTACAATGGATTAACCTCACAATATTTCATTCTTCTCAGGTATGTGTGTGTTCATAGTTAGGTATCACAGACTGTCTTATTAATAGATGTACAGTAAAGCCAGAGAATAAAGTAGCAGATTTTTCAAGATATGTGGTTATCCTTGGCCACCTATCTGAGAGAGAATCAATCCCCTTTTTGTATTAACCTCTTTTTCCTAGGAAGATAAGCTTCCTTTTAGCTCTCCTTCCCACATTGTTAAAAAACACAGAAGGAACACACAGTAAGAAGTCTTTTAGCACATCTATACGCACAGACACAAACGGCCACACACGCATACACACACCCATACACACTGGATTTCCAGAGCATACAGTGAATTCTGCTTCTGTAACTGGGATGATACACTGCTAGAGCAACCATTGGCTACAGAACTTCATGCATCTTCAATTATTTTTGTGGGCTTCTAGGATACCGTCCAGCAGAGTACATCAGCAGAATAACAACTTATTGTAAGTAGATCCAAGTTAACAAGATGTTACCAGATTTGAAATTTCATTCCTTCCTCTGTATGACCCAAAGCTTTTTAAAAATTATTTTTATTAGCAGAAATTATTCGCTCAGTTATTTCTACAAATGAACCTTGGCTACACTTGTAGGTCACATATAACTAGTTTGTTTTACACATTCAACATTCAAAATCAAACCTATTTTGACAAGACACAGCACAGAGGTTCCTGGAGACCTGAAATCCTCCCAGAACCTCCAGATTGTCAGTATTTCCACTGAACCTGGTGACCCTGACACACATTTTAATTCATAATGGCAAGTTTTAAAATTCAAAAATTTTGTTGAGTGATGACAGAAGAAGAATTCCTTTATTCAGGAAAGTGTTTATGAAACGTGTTGAAGAAATTTTCAAAATACTGCCTTGCATTAGCCAATCCCATGAATCTTCTCGCCAATAAACTCATCCAGTAGACTACTCACTGATAAAAGCTGCATGAATACAAGGGAAGCAAACGTAATTAGAATTTGGAGCAACTTTTTATTATATTACATTCAATCACTTTATAATACACATCCGGCTCTTGCTAATAAGACTGCAAAAAACAATCACGGTGAAGAGAAATGAAAATGCCATTATAACGCATTACAATTTTATCACTTAGAATTAAAACCCACATGAACACGAGGTCAGCAGTGACTGCAGTATGAAAAACTTGCAAAAATACTTCTTGGTCTCTGTGAGAAACAACAGAGGTATATGCAGTGAGCATATACGGCAGAATGTCGCCTGCCATGTGTCTGTAGGGTTTGTTTTCATGATTTCACCTCCCCGTAATGGCATCTCTAATGCGAGTACTCTAACACTTGCTGCAGCTAGTTCTAAGTCAGCTGTTGAGGTCAAGTTCCTGTGCCCTAGACAGACCTTGTCAGATGAAGCAACACCTGCCTTCTCCCAAACACACTGCCATTTGTCATAGTGCATCTACAGAAGTCTCTTATATTCTCCGCAGTGGAATTTAACTTTTGCAGTTTACTGATACCCTTGTTAAGTTTTACTAGCCAGCAGAATTGAAACCTAAGCCTCCTCTAACAACTGGCACGACTTATAGACACATTTATTTTAAGACATATTTTGCATACATTTAAAAGAAAAGTGGAAAAGATAAAAATATTCTGTCCCCCCCTCAGAGCAGACTGGTTGCTAAAAGAATTTAAAATCTTGTTAAGAGAATTTATGCATGCAAAAAATACTCCTGTTATGTGCAGTTTAATTAATCACCTACATAAAGCTCAAGGCCATCTGTTCAATATACAGGGAGGAAAAAAAGATGAGATGAGATAGCAGAAGACAATTATTGTGATAGTACTTAAGTATACTTAGTGTGGCCATTGCAATACAAAGATAGTTGGTTAGTACTACTCTGCAGAACATTTAGGAGAATATCCCCATACATAAAAGGAAGCCTCACAGAGAATATGAACACTTTTAGGGAAGCAAATTCCGAAGGCAATAGTAGGCTCTGTTGCAGCTGCAATCAAATCGTATTTCTGTTTGAAATGCTGACAAAACTTTGAGTCTTAAATTCAGCTGTGACAGTGATCACCTAACCACTGAACCTGTGCCTGCATTCTGGGATGTGGAATGGGTGGGTTTCACCAGAAACTGTCTCTTGAAACCTGCATTTTCTTCCAGTTTTACAAAGTCTTTGCAGTTAAGCACAAAAGCACAAAAATCAGTCCAGGTAGATACAAAGTACAAAATGTTACCCAGTGAGAGCCCTCAATCCCACCAAATGTAGTATATTACATGCATTGCACAGAGAGGTAACGCTCGGATTATACAGTTGCAACCATTTCTGAAGGCTACTGACCCCAGCAGCAAGCACAGACATACTATCTTAGGGATTTTTGTTTGTTTGTTTGTTTGAAGAACAGAGCTACAAAAAACATAAGGAAATTGAGAATCCAGTCTTACCTTCTTCCAAAATGGTTAATTCATACTTTAATAAAACTTGCCATAATAAATTAATTCATCCACCAAGACTGTATTTATAGACTTGCTACCTAATACAGTTTCTCAAAAATAACTGTATACAGCCAAACTGCTAATCCCATTATATAATTTCTATTTCAAAGCACATATTCTCCTTTTTTTTTTTAATCTTCCCCCCTCTCAAAGAAAAAAAAAAGGGCTCTACTGCACTTTGCTGGCAAAATTGTTAGGCAGTGTACATATTAATGTAATTGACATGTTGAATTGATAGTTGAAACAGCTCACAGCTGGTAGCTTGCCTAATTATTTTATTATTGTTATTATTTTGCATATCCCTTCTCAGAAAGAATATTTTCTTTGCATGTGCATTTTTGTTGTTGAAAAACTAACAACTCACAGGTTTTTTAAGTTTTCCACGATACTTAATGACTGATTTAAATGTCTACAGTACATTACACAGACACATGTCAGGCTGTAATGCTGCTGAGCACTTAAAAGCTGTGATTCTCCCATTATTAGTGCTAGATTTGCACATAACAGATAGCAGCAGCAAAAATTTTTAGCCAGCTCAGTGATGGCAGGCAACATGACAGACTTTCTACCAAAACACCCTCTGCACATGATAGGGAATCAGCCAACTTACTGCTTGTAGTGGGAAGTCAGACATCACCTGACGTATTTTTAGAACAAAACCGAACTGACAGCGTGCTTATTGCAGATCAATGCTTTTGCGCTGCGTGGTTGCAGTACCTGTCGCTTGGTCCCTGTATTGTTGAGCCACAGCCTGACTTCAGCTGACAAAGCATTCCAACACTGAAAATCTCCCCAACTTTGGTTTTGATGTAATGCCACAAGTGCTTTAAGTTTACTTTTATCCTTTCCTATTTTACGGGTTTTGTTTTTGTTTGTTCATTTGTTTCAAGTCCTTCCTTACATCTGACCTTTATTCCTTTCTCTTTTCTAAATAAATGGAATAAACTTGGGACTTACCAAACCAGCTCAATGGACTTTTTGTCATTATGACAGTTCTTTCCCATCTTGCAGCAAATTCATCTCAGTTTGGAGTAGTCCCAACTCTGTTCAGCTTTCTTCTGTAAGATTTTAATACCTTTTACCTGAAAATAAAATAGGGTGAAAATATAAAAATAGGGCAGTCATCTTCAAGCCAAGACCAAATTAAACTTTAGAGTTTCCTTTAAATTAAATTACTTAGTTAGAGATCATAGTATAAATAGTCCTTGATAAAAAATAGCCTTCTTGTCCCCTAGAAATGTTCAAAATTAGGGAAAAGAGATCTTATTCTGCAGGTGAATGAAATAGATGTATCAAAATATTTTCTCTACCTCTACAGCTCCAAAATTATGTGGAGCAGAGCACTTGACTGGGTTTCTGCATCCCATGCTCATAGCCAACTAATTCTAAATGTGTAGCTAACAATTGGCTTTATTATTAAAACAGGCAAAAAAATACAAATCAATACACATTCATTTACACGCTGCTTTCTAGGGAGATAAAGGACTTTGTGCATGAGGCCAGAGAATAGCTGCTATGACGGTGTTTGTGAGCTACTTGTGCAAAGTAGCCTTCAAGACACTTAGGGCCAATCCGGAGGATCTGAGGGCACAGGGGCAGGTGCCCCAAAGGCAGACAGATTATCCTGTGGTCAGACTGACCCCCCCGGGCCGACAGAAGCCAGCCAAAGCCTTGTTTCTGGTCTGCCAAGGTGACTCCTTGGCGTGCGCTAGGGCTGCCATGGAACAGCAGCCTTTGGGCTGAGCAGGTCACAACGCAACGAGCCACTGGGGCGTAGCTCTGCGGAGAGCCCTTCTGCTTATCCAGCTTTTCCTTGACTTTCTCTCGTGCTATACAGGCCAGTTCTAAGGCGCTCTCCTGCTACATGTGCTAATTTATTGTTTGTAATAACATGCAAAGGAAAAAGACATACTTGGGAAGAAAAGGGGAGCAAAATCCTCTACTAAACCAACACTGTTTTAGAACCAAGGACAAGCAGCAAATTATTGACAGAGAATCGTATAGCAGGATTTCTTAGGATCTCTTCCTAAGTAAACACCTGCATGAACTCCTTGCTTAAAGCAAAATCAATTGAGTTGTGCTTATCTTGCAAAGTAATTATCAATTAATGAGTTCTATGTATTTCTAAGCTTCATTATTAGTATGATATTCTTCATTGTATTAACTTATTTTCTAATAATTAAATGTTTGTGCATGTCCCCAAGGCTATTAAAAAGATATCCACAAAAGTAATTATGAGCATATTCACACTCCCTTTTACCTCAGAAGAGATAACCAGATTTTCATGAAAGTCTCCTTAAGTTCACTAATTCAGTGCTCACAGACTTTCAATTAAAAAAAGAAAATTATTACAGGTAAATGAGCATTCCAGTTCTAGAAGTTTTAAGATTTTAAAAAATGTAAACTGAGAGAGAATAAATTTCCTAACGTGATGTGAAATATTGAAAGAGAGAACAGCAGACGCTTTTTTAAGCCAGGTGTCATGATGACAGTAAAGCTAAAATCAATGGTAAAATATTATAATGGGGCAGAGGGGGCTTCTTGACTCCAGCTCTGGGCTGCGAACAAGAATTGAGCCACTCTTACAGGGAGCTCCTCTAAGCAGGGTCTACGTCATTCCTGATGCAGATGGATAACACTGATGATATACCAAAAAGCCTGCCTATCAACATTTCATGATGTCCAATTTCACCTTTGTGATATAAAATAGGACAAATTGGTTGTGATGTAACATTATCCGGCAGGCATAGCATTTGCTTATTGTCAGCCCCTTAACAGCCCCTTTAAGACACTACTGGAAGGGGGGATGCAGTAATGGAGACTGCCCAGAGGTACTGCTGTGGTCGGGCTGAGGTTTTTCTCTTCCCTTTGTGTGTTTAATACACTCCCAGCTCTGTGTTAGCTCCAGCAGAGAGATTAGTTGCCATTAGTTGATATTAGTGGTTTTGGCATCGGTCTGCCGGGCAGAGCTGCAGAGCATGGGAGAGGAGGTCTCTTCTCCCAGTGCTTGCCTGTTCTTACAAGAGCCCTAGGAGAGGTCACTTCCTACTCTCACTGATCAGCCCTTTGGCTGTTTAGTTACACCAAAGTCAGTGCAGATGTCCTGACTGTCCAGTCACAATACAGTAGCTGACAGGCTGAAGCTATCATTTGGGAATGGGATTTGGACTTGCTCCTCTACAAAGACTGATTAATATGGGAAGCAAGGGAGGAAACAAATCCATTTTCAGCAGCTCTACCAGTTCTAAATCACTTGTCTGAAACCTGGAAACTGTAATGTGTAATGTTGGCAGTGGAAGACTCCTTTTATTATAAATTGAGGAGAAGGTGGACCGCTCTGGAAGTGTGATGACTTAACTGATCCTTGCTGTCCTACAAAGCCCAAGGGATCTCTGATACTGGAAGCAGGTTCTACTGGCTTCCTTTAGGAGACAAATCCTTTTTGTCTTAGAAAACACCCATGCAGCACATCAGCAAGGGGAGTGTTCTCGAGATGCAGGTACAAGTGAGTGGTTCTGGTCAGCGATCCCTTCACGCTGGTCATTTTGGGGCATATTCTGTTCTCAGTCTTTTCAGTTAAACCACAGCCTATCTTCTTGAAATTAGCATTGGAATAGACTCCCCAAAATATATACTGCTTTTTAAAGTATATCACTTTCAGTTTCATCCCCAAAATTAATTTAGTCGACATAGATTTTACATTATATGTTCTTATATTCTAGTGTTTTTTCCATAAAACCTTGAGCTATTTAGGACTTGTGGTACAGTATATAATGTGTTGTATGAAATATAATTTCACATCAAAATAGGGAAGTAGATACAAGTCTTTTATTAACAATCTAACCATCAGAATGTTCCATCAAAAATAACTATACAAGTGATGGCATGAAAATTACATGAGCCCATATAAAGAAGAGCAATAATGCCTATTAGACAAATAAGAGACTAACATATCATAGTAAAACAGAGCTAAAGGACTATCTCAATTAGTAAAAGCTTTCCAACTTAAAGGGGATACTGTTGTCATTGACTACTGGCCTTACAGTTCCTGTGACGTTGTGAGAGGTCACAAGGTCAGAAGATCAGATGCTTTAAATAGCTGGTCTTCTCTGTATTAACTGATACTTAAAAAACAAAACTCAGGGTTAATATTCAAGAATATCTCTACTTGTGCAAGTATTGCTAAATAAGAAGACAAGAAGACACACAGCAGGACAAAAAAAGCGCTATAAATTTTATTGTAAATCGATTAGTGAACCAGTTACCCAGAGATTAGAAAAAGAATCAAGCTGAAATGCTGTGATTATAACCACACGGCCCGACTGAAGCATGTATGCATGGCAGCCATACAGAAGAGAGAGAGAGCCATTCTCCCTGTCCGTATCCTCGATACCTGAAGGTCAAACTTACAACACGGAACAACCCTGTGGGATCTTCTCCTTCACCTTCTTACTTCTTCCTACCAAATATTCTTATCAAAATACTTCTCTGAATGGTTATTCTCTGATCATTTCTGCTTTCATCCACTTAGAAAGGATCCTATAAATAACATACAAAACTTCCTTTTTCCCTTTAAAAATTATGCAACAACAAATGCATGTTATTCCTAAGCAAATATATTCCTTGATTAAAACCAGAGCAACTCCATCTGCTCCATTTATGTGTAGTTACAGCATTCAGATATAATATATGTGAGAAAGTGTCAATACTCAGAAAGAGTGGGAGGCATATGGTATTGTCACACAATTTCACTAAATTTCATAAATAGGCATACACAACCAAGTCTAATGTCGATAGTAAAGACAACATAAGACTTTTATTGGGTGGTCTTTTTCAGGATAGAAACACCCGCAACAGGAAGCCCAGCTGAACAACAGGAAATTAATCAGGATAGGTAAGTTTTAAAGATGTCATCTCTTGCCTGAAATATCAGATGCCCCACAGAACCAGAATATCAGATTTCAGTAATACTGTATGCATTTCTCATTAAGCTACTTCTGCAGCCAGTGGCTTTGAACTATGTAGACCAGAGTCTCTTTGTCTATTCCAGCAATTCTAAGTGAAAAACCGTGTCCTTATAAACCCAGGAGAGAAAATGCACAGCTACTTAAGGTCAACCAATCCAGGAGGACAGCAAGTACTAGCTGGGCAGGGACAGTGGAAGATAAGATTTCTCGAGATCCTCCTGGAGACTATGCTCAGGCACATGGAAGATAAGGAGGTGATTGGTGACAGCCAACACAGCTTCACTAGGGGCAAATCGTGCCTGACAAATCTGGTGGCCTTCTACAATGGGGTTACAGCATCTGTGGGTAAGGGAAGGGCAGCTGACGTCATTTTACCTGGACTTGTGCAAGGCATTTGACACTGTCCCGCATGACATCCTTGTCTCTAAATTGGAGAGACATGGATTCGATGGATGGACCACGTGGTGGATAAGGAATTGGCTGGATGGTCGCACTCAGAGAGTTGTGGTCAATGGGTCAATGTCCAAGTGGAGAACGGTGACAAGTGGCATTCCTCAGGGGTCGGTACTGGGACCGGCACTGTTCAACATCTTCATCGGTGACATGGACAGCAGGATGGAGCGCACCCTCAGCAAGTTTGCCGATGACACCAAGCTGTGTGGTGTGGTCGACATGCTGGAGGGAAGGGATGCCATCCAGAGGGACCTTGACAGGCTTGAGAGGCGGGCCTGTGTGAACCTCACGAAGTTCAACAAGGCCAAGTACAAGGTCCTGCACATGGGTCGGCGCAATCCCAAGCACGACTATAGGCTAGGCAAGGAATGGATTGAAAGCAGCCCCGAGGAGGAGGACTTGGGGGTATTGATTGATGAGAAGCTCAACATGAGCCAGCATTGTGCGCCTGCAGCCCAGAAAGCCACCCGTGTCCTGGGCTGCATCAAAAGAGGCGTGACCAGCAGGTCGAGGGAGGTGATCCTGCCCCTCTACTCTGCTCTTGTGAGACCCCACCTGGAGTACTGCGTCCAGCTCTGGGGGCCCCAGTACAGGAGAGACATGGAGCTGTTGGAGCGAGTCCAGAGGAGGGCCACGAAGCTGATCAGAGGGCTGGAGCACCTCTCCTATGAGGACAGGCTGAGAGAGTTGGGGTTGTTCAGCCTGGAGAAGAGAAGGCTCCGGGGAGATCTCATCGTGGCTTTCCAGTACCTGAAGGGGCCTACAGGAAAGCTGGTGAGGGACTGTTTATCAGGGAGTGCAGTGACAGGACAAGGGGTAATGGGTTTAAGCTGAAGGAGGGTCGATTTAGATTAGATGTTAGAAAGAAATTCTTTACTGTGAGGGTGGTGAGGCACTGGAACAGGTTGCCCAGAGAGGTTGTGGATGCCCCCTCCCTGGAAGTGTTCAAGGCCAGGTTGGATGGGGCTTTGGGCAACGTGGTCTAGTGGAGGGTGTCCCTGCCCATGGCAGGGGGTTGGAGCTAGATGATCTTTGAGGTCCCTTCCAACCCAAACCATTCTATGATTCTATGATTGTATGATAACAGTCGAGGTGATATACACGGGTGATATGGTTAACTAAACAAAAAGGTGAAATAAAGCAGTGGGCATTCCCACACTAACTAAATTACCCTGTCTCTCTTGGATTTAAAATGTCTTTTAAATAAGATTATCACAAAGTTGCCATATTCTTCAAAGTTTCATTTCTTCTGTAGGAAAAGCCTATTAATGGTAGTTTACTTGGCAGTCATTAAGCCACGCACTTTTTTTACACTTAATGGTGTAGAAAAAAATATATCTTGTTCCATGTACAAAACACTTGTTTGAATGGGAGAGGGAAGGAGGGAGATGCTATAGCTTCACCTTTCATCACCATGAAAGCATGAAAAAAACATGTAATCAATGAGACATTTGCCCTGTTGTTGTCTTTTTTACACATATAAGATTTCTAGTGAAAATATGTGAGGCAAACAAAGGATTTGGGTGCAACCATAACCACTGTTTGGGAATATAACAGAAATGCCTAATTCTTGAGTGCCTGATGTAAAAGTCTCTCCTGGTTGAGTGGTTCCACAAACCCTGGTCTGCTCTGCATTTTTCATATGATCCTTTAGGATGATGAACATTTCAATTGATATAAACTTCTTGTTCTCAAGTCATCTTTTTGAAAACTAGGCTTAAAATAACAGGTACTCTGATTTTCATTAGTTCTCAGTACCTAAAGCGCTCTCTTCACTTATTTGTAAAAATATTTACAGAGCATTGTACTTTCACAGCACTGTCACAATATGGTTTCATTATGAACATACTTCATTCTGTGATTCTTTTGATTCGAGATATCTTAAAATAGACTAACAATGATATTAAACTGCACTAACCTCCTTTAGAGCAAGAAAGAAACCATGCTGTACATCACTAGCCTTCAAGGACAAATGTTCAAGACTTCTATCTGTCCTGCTTTGAGCCCTCAACTTATCATTCATAATGAACTTTTCTGCCAACAGGCACAACTGTCAACAGGTGAAAAATCATTGTATCAAGTGGCAATTTTTCACTTTTTGTTGCTCCACATTCCTTTCTGGCATCCTCTTATAGGATATATATTTGCTACAGAAATTAATGTATTACAGACTACCAGCCTTTCAGTACTCCAGATTCTCTCTCCAAATTACACAATGAACTTTAGATTTTTGCTACTGCTTAACTACATTTTAACCACAGACCCAGACATGCCATTTCTTCCAGATCAGACGAATATAGTCAGCTTATATTGTGCAGGCAGATAATTAGCTAATTCAAGAGCTAAAAAAAGTACACATTTTGAAAGGCATGGGGTTGCTTTCTTCAGAAGAAACAATTCTGGACAAGGCTGTGAGGTGGGGAAGGAGAAGCATAACACTGGTGTTTCCTTACAGAAAGGCCACTGAGGCTAACTTCCAGGATGAGCACAGATAATAGCCCAGAAGAAGAAAACAGGGCGTTTCCTTAAACTTGATTTTTTGGTTTTTTTGAAACAATTGTACCAGAACCTCAGCATGGTTGCCTAGCGTAAAGGTGCAGCTCTGGAGGAGTAAATTGCCTGGACTCTCTGGTAAACCTCAGGCCTACAGGTGCAACTGAGGGAATGAAGAACTCTACAGGAAGGCTGATGACAGCTGCTCAAGATCAGTAAGTCAGCTGAAAATAATTCAAAAGGCAACGGCACTCACATCACACACCCATAAAGTCCTTGACACAAAAAGATGGGTGCATATGTGCTTGGCCGTGATAGCACTTGGTTCCTAATGCTTTTGTTTGGCTTTTTTAGACCATACAAAGTGTGTAACTGCTTACTTACAACCAAGTGTTCATCAAACACGTTCTATGAACAGCGAGAATAGCTAGGCTTTTTTTACTACAACCTTTGTATGCATGTTTCTTTCTTTCCACTCAATTCCTCCCTTGGCCACTTGCCAGGACCTTTGCAACACGAGCACCCTCTGGTCCCTTTGAACTTCTATATCCCAGAACCTGCTATACTTCCAATCTGCCCCATATTGTATGGGGGAAGTTCCCCACAAGTGCTGAACTGTAAAAATAGTAAGTAGCTTCTACCGGGCACTAACATCTATGAAATTTCATACCCTCTAAACCTCTGCTTTCTGTTGAAGTGGAAATCTGTCAACGCGTTCAACATGTATTGTGAACATACAAGGACTAGCAGACAGATGGACAAAGACAGCACATTTATACATGACTAATCTCCTTAGAAACCAAGCTAAAAATATTTCTCTTAAAGCCAGAATGAAAGTCCTATTTGGGAGCAAATGCAAATGCCATAATAATTCTCAGTCGTTTTTCCTAATCACTTCACTTCACTTGCTTTACTTTTCCTTACTAATTTCTACGTTTACCTAGTACAGGCAGAAAGTCTTTCAAATTCGTAGTTACTTTAGACACTTATGTTCTCATCACCTACTCATACCTAACTCTTCCACAGGTATGAGAGAGTTCAAGAGGGTAAGCACAGCACAAGAGGATGCTCTCCCTTTCACATAAGCCAGGCAGTGGCTGGGACACAGCTGTCCTTTTCAGCTCTTTAGAAATGCAAGGGTGCAAGGGCAGCCTCGAATGCCTGTCCAAAGAAATGGACATGGCATGGGACTGCCACATAGACCCGACAGTTGCACATTTAGTAGGTTCTGTTGAGCATTCCTCTGCCCATATGTAGCTAAGCTTTGGGAAAACAGTAAGCAAATATCTAAAACGCACATATCATTCTCAGAGAGGAACAAAGGTAGGTGCACAAGTACCTTTTGAATATGTACCCTATTAGGCTTTCCCTTTCCACTAAATCCTAATTATCAAAAGACAGAAACCTACCTGCTCTGGCCATTTCTCTCACAATTTTTGCAACATCCTGGTCATACTACCAGCACAATTTGAGGAAGCAAAACCAAAAGGCACCTGACATCATTGTAAGAGATAGGACAAAGGATGCCATTAGCCTAGCTTATGAATAAAGACCACATCCAGAACTACTTGTCTGCATGGCTAGTAGCACGTGTACAGACTATCTTAGACTATCATGGACAAACAAGCCCAGACGTACTAGTCGTTTGTGCTTAATTTTTATGTCTTAACAGTGATTTTAAGCGGGACTTTTTTTTCTTGTAAAGATTCATAAATAAATACATACAGGTAAGCAATACTGTAGCATCCTTCAATCGCACTGGGCCATTATGCTTGCCGAGAAGACAAAAAGGTAAATTGTTTTGGTGAAATGAAATACTAAATTATCCACACTAAAGGACTTGCTGCTACCTTGCAATGAAGGGGAGCAAGAGAGGGATGGAGGAGTGAATCAGAAGAGAGTTCCACATATGATTTACTAGCATGTTCATAGCGCGTTTGCAGCCATTAAGGAAATCCTTCTTCCACAGGTACCCAAGGGATTATGTTAATGCTTCCACTGGGATTGTCAAGAGTGACTCCCTGCAGCTTCACAGGACTATTATGCTTCGACTGCATTGTTGTCTCTCTCTTCTGCACACAAACATAACTCTCATTACAGCTAAAGGGATCATGTGGAAGCAGCCAAAGGAGAGAAAAATTACAGAATACTGGTCAGATAAAATTAACTGTTTACTCCACGTTAGTCAAGGATTCATAAATTACAATTACTTAGTTGCTCAGAATCATGAATTTCAGAAGATCATCTTCACCTAGGAAGTATCAGCTGTCACCACATGAAGCACATGATGTGCACATTTATTACTGAAAAAAAAGAGATTTAAAAATGGAACCAATTAGTTGGTCCAGCCATGGCCCTTTCCACTCCACCACTGAAACGGGAACAGAGAGTAAGGACTTTCTCAAAGCCAGCTGTAGCTGCGAGGGCCGTGGTGACAGTACTAGCACAAATGCTCCATGGGACCTCAATTGTTTCTCTGTGTCCCCTAAATCATGTCAGCTTCGTTACTAAATGACACCAAACTGTGATCTTGTTGCTGAAGTAAGCATCTCCATTATATTTCTGGATCCAGAGGTGTCTGACACAATGTCTAATGCTGAGGTAAATAGAGGAAACCATACTGTGAGTGCCTGTGTAAACGAGGGGCTGGCTTACCCACCAATTTCTTGCCTATTTCTGTTCAACCTGCAGATTCTCGCATATGGATATACACTATAGTTCAAATAAATATCTACCCAATTATTACAAAAGCATTGGAAACACCTTTTTTTTAAAAAAAAAAAAATCAAAACAGACTTCCACATTGAGCAAATAAGCTATTAAAAGACATATTCTTACTCACAAGTAAGCCCTTCAAAATGTGGTAATGTACAAGCTGAGATTTAGGGCACATATTTCTCTAGCCAGTAAAAAATGAAATTCAGGACTAATAAAGCAAAGCAAATTACTCATTTCTCCCAAGTACAACTCAAAACCTGTATTTTCCAGGCAAGACAAAGAGTGTACATGGATCACAAATGAATTATTTCTATACACAGAAGTCAAGGGTTTTTTCCATATGCTGTTGCTGGACGGAAAGTGCATTTTTCAAAAGAAAAAAAGATGTAAGAAAAAACTAAATGTATAAAAGCAGGCAGGACTTATTTATTGAAAGATCATAATTGGTCATAGTATGTAGCATTAATTTAGAAACTGCCTTGGGCGTGCTAAATCATATACAAGGCTAACAAGGGATGAAATATGTGAAAAACACAGGTGATTTTTATCCTCAGAAGCTGAAAAAAACTCCTTTTTTACACTGCAGAATGCCAAATGCACCATCAGTATGGCTGGAGCAGTTACAATGGATGTTAGGTATTACCACATATAAAAGAGCAATCCACACTTTACAAAAAACAGGTGGATAAATGGTTTTCCTCCCTTATTCTGACAGAGTCAGAGCTGCTCACTGTTTAGAGTATGTTCTAAAACTTTATGAATACCTTCCCCCCCCAATACACACACATACACACACACACACATACAGAGGTCAAAAAGATGAGGTGGCTTGAGTGGCAGTCAGTTAGGAGATATTATCTGGTGGCATAACTAGTGATCTATGATCAATTGTGGACATCAACCTAAAGTAATAGGGACATGGTTTAAAAAAATAATCTATTTAATAGCCACAGAATATTCTTTGATAGATCAGTATCACACTGTAATACTGATGTAAGTTACACTGTAACTGCTGATGTAATACTCATGTAAATGATACTTAGGCAGGAATTTATTTTTCCAAGTTCCAGATTGGGTTTGTGGTCCTATGGAGTCTTTGTTTTGGTTTTTAATTATAATTCTTGTCCTAGAAGTGACATGAGAAATGTATTTTAAAAGAAATGAATTAAATATGTTTGTGCTTACTTGGCAGGAGTAGTTGGTTACCAGATACAGAGACTTTCCCTTTTCAGTCACTGGTAGGAATTAAGTTCAGTCAAAAGCGAAACAAGCCACTGCCACCCACCAGTTTTTCAGTGCTCTGTGTGAAGCAAGGGAATGCCTTCATTCTGTTTATAATAGTCAAATGCTGATGTTCAAAGGAAAAAAACAAAACAAAACATTCCAGTCAAAGGAGAAATCATGACTGCCAGTTTTAAGAGAGAATCTAGAGAAATTCCTGAATCTGCACATCAGATTTGTGATATTTCCAGAGCTGCCCTTCCCTCTACTTCCTCAGCTCTATAGATGCAGAAACTACACATGGGTACATCTTAAACCACAGGACAGTCTACAGTTTAAAAAGAAAAAAGGAAAAAAAGGGAAAAAAAAGGAAAAAAGAAAAAAAGAAAAAAGAAAAATAAAAAGAAGAATGCTTCTGAGGACTTGAACATAAATGTGACACACTGCAGTCATTTATGAGTAAAACTTAATATTGTCAGAAAAATAATCAGACCTAGAGAGAGGACATTGCTGATATTCTGCTTAAAAAAGAAAGAGGGCTTTCATCAGTGATCCAGTCAGGGGAGCGTGGCGAGGGACAACAGAGACCACGCACAGTCTTGTTTTTAGGAATAACTGGGGAGATGGAGGCAGAATAGAAAGAGCTCCTCACACTAGTATCATGTACAAAAAGGGCTTTTTTTCTGCCTTGCCTCCATGCCATCATCCCTTCAAAGAGTACGAACCCAGACCTTAGAGGCAGAGAGCTTTGACGCCGTTAGCAGCACAAGATCTAGCAGAACGTCCTGGGTGCTCAGTGCCATTTGGGACAGACTCAATCCTGTCCCCATGATGTACAGCGAGAGAAACCCAACACAGGGGACCTGGTTGGTTTAAAACCATCTGTATTTACAATGCTTAAGAAAATTAGAAGGAGCTGCAAGAGATTAGGAAGAGTTTAAAAAAATCTAATCCACCTTTTCTTAGTAGCTCCACATGTGAATTTTACAAATATTGCAAAGCCAGTCTCAGTTTGTGTAAGTAAGTAGCCCAAGAGTTTCTCCTAGGTATTTTTCATTGCATCTACCTTTTGAGAGTGTTAGTATTTAAAGAGTTTATATGATCTCTTGAGCAAAACATTAAGGAACCTGCAACACAGTTAAACATTACATCTCACCCCACCCATAATGCAAAACATGCAGATGTTGATTTGTTTGATTTCAGTGAGCTCTAAATAAGACTCTTGTATGTACTTATTTAAAACAAAAAGCAGGTCAATCACTCCACCCCAGCAGCACCCTATATCCAATAAGAAATCTGCACCATTCAGTTACTCATGCTGCATCTGCTACTTATTTTGCTGCTGCTACTGAGAAATTCAAACTCCTGAAAAGCTTTGTGCACAAAATGTTTGGCATTAATCCTTTTCTCCTCCTACCCTACATTTCACAGATTACCTCTATGACAGAATTTGCGTTCATCTCCAGACCCCTAAACTGCACCATATAGTAAAGTTCCTACCCATCCAACTCTGAAATATCTTGACTTCAAATTCTGCTTTTCAATGTGGAAGAATTCCCTGAAGAAGTAAGGAATGGGGTTCTAAAAATTCATTTCCATTTGGAGAAAATGAAATACACATTTCTCTTCAAGATATAAAAAGCATTTTTTACTCTGATCAAATGTATTTCAATTATATTAAAATGCTTAGCATATTACTTTGTTATATATACCCTAATGTAATTTTATAATATATTATTTATGTAAAGAGATTAAATTATTCTGCTGGATGTCTGAAATGTTTAAGAGTAGAATAAATTCCACCACTGCCTCAACTCATATGCCTTTTCTTTTTTTTGGGCACCTGCCAGGGACTGAAATTGTTTTGAAGCAGTTGCTTTGGAAAAGTATTTTCCAAAAGTTTGAAGAGATTCAGCGGTGATTCCATTTCATATTAACTGGGCTTGATGTGAAATATTTTTGAAGTTTTACAACATGAGGAGAGAAGTGCTGCTGCATTTATTTGGACATGCCAGTAAAGTGCTGCACCAAGGAAACAGAATTCTGACTGAGCAATCCCAAACAACTTATTAAACTACTTCCTGCAGAATGAAAGATAATGTTTATAATTTTAAAAGTCAAGGATCTCAACTTTTGATAAGGGACAAGCTTTCATCAATTAAGATAGCTGCACACAGACACATGGATCAAGGGTAATGAAACGTATGGTTAATCATTAGCATTTTTAGATTTCAGTGCATTGCTTATAAAGATCAGAGGGACTGATTATTGAACAAAAATTACACCAAAAAGGACACTTTCATTCTTGTTTTATCAGTGGAAAACTATTTTTACCAACTCAATATTTATGCCCTTTTAACAGTATGTAGACTCCAGCCTGAGCTAGCAGGTGCTTTACAGATCGCTGTTTTGTAAACTTACACAAATGCAATTTTTCAGAAGTAATTTATGTTAGAATATATTAATTCTAACATTAGCATTTTCAGAGTCTGAAGACAATGTGGAAGGAAAGATGTAAAAAAAAAAAAAATTAGACAATTTATTAGAGCTCTAGCAGTCTAAACATCATTTTAGAACAAAAACATTTTGAGAGCTCCAAAACCTTTTATTGCTGGTAGGGGACAAAATTATGCTTCTGGCTATGCTGCTGTAAACGTAAGGAGACACTAGATTAGATGCATTTTAAGCAGGTGTCTGCCTCCATAAGAATAAAGCTTAGCACTCCAACATGGGAAGAGATTAAAGTAATATTCTTTTTGCTTTTTAAAAAAAAAATTAAATTTTGATTTCTCTGGTCTCTCATAGAGGAGAAATATACTCACAAAATAGAGATGGAAACATTTCATAGATAGCCACTACTGTGAAAAACTAATTTTACCTTGATATTAAAAATTACATTGTTGAAATTTTATTTTCCAATAAACTCTTTTTTATGGATCATCGTGCAATTATCCAAGTCACAGAGATGTCATTTACAGTTCTATCTTATTTTGCTGAATGGGCGTCAAATGTGTTACAATATAGAAATCTTGTCGTCAAAGATTTTCCACACAAGCAGGCAAATTTAACTACAATATTAACTTCTGACTACTGGAAAGCATTTCTACCTTGGCCTTAAGCATGTGTTAGCTCCTTATAATACCTTTCTTTCTTTTATAAAAGATGTCTTTAAAAAGTGAGCCCGAAGTCCTGAACAAAGCATATGAGTATTTTAAGGCTCTGGAGAGCCACAGCTGATCTGTGGGCAAACTGTTAGCAGGAGCTGTAATTCACCTAGGGATCATGGTTCCCATCTAAAGCACTTCCCCAGGCAGTCGGCCCTGAGGGGCTGAAAACCAGGAATAAGCTCTTCGGGATGAAGCTGCAGAGCAACTAACAGCAGAAATATAGTCTCGGCCCAGTAAATCTCTTCCCCGCACCTCCTTTCCTCCCTAAGGAAAAAATGAAGAAACTCTCTTAGATCAAAGGCGAATGGAGGACAGGAAAAATAACAATTAACGGCTTCTTAACAATTTTATTTTGATTCTCTCCTTTTGTGACACCATTTCTAGGGACTGCCTATCAAAATATCTGTTGTATTTCTCACTGGAAAATAAATTCACAGATTTGGTGATTTCAAGAGGTACTTATTTTAATGAGTATTTCCTAGGTTCTTAAAAGCTCCCAAAGCAGCTTTTGCAGAGAAAGTTTCTTCATACGAACAGTTATGGTACTCACAGCACTGTATCCATTTGCGCAAACACATTGCTGCATCCAATCAAGCAAACAGAACCAAGTAAGTATAAGTCTGATCTACTTTGGAAATACCCGATCATTTTCTAAATTGAAAATGGAATTTATTTCATCACTGCTAAATAAGAGAATGGTCCTTTTACTCTTCTCTTAGCAAGAGGCAGGTATGCCTGTAGGACAGGCTGCCCATTAGGCACAGCAGGAGGAAGTCTGGAGGCTGGGATCTTTCCTCCCCTCTACCTGCCATGTGATCTTGTGCAAGTTGCTCATACCCCTGAGCTTCTCTTTCAAAGAAAAAATGTTCAACCCACCATTTCAGAGAATTCTGCCCCTTGAAATCAACAAGATCAAGGAGCCAGCACATCCACATGTGGCTGTCCTACCCAGTCTAGCAAGCGCAATGCTAAAATACAGTGGAAGAAAAAGCAAGAGAAACATAACCTTTCTGAAGGTGGAGGGTGAATGTTGTCCCACCATCTGAGAGGCAAGTCCTAAGATTCTGCAGCTGTGTAACACTGCTTTTACAGGATTTGCTGTAGAGACAGTTGTTTGAGGTTAAGCTTTAAGGGGGCTCTGCGTATGGGCCCCAAGTGCATCCTCCCTGTCGGCGGTTTGGCTGTGAGGGCTCAGGGTCAGCCCAGAGCCGGTGCAGCCCCAGGGAGCCACTGGCCCCTATGGCACCCTGACACGCTTTTAATGTGCTTGTATAGCATGCAATCATAAGTATGGCCAAAACCTGTCACCACTTTCATACTCAGTATTTCCATGGGACCTTCACATCTGAGGCAGCTGCAGAGGAACTCAGAAAATTCAAAGGATACTAGGCACTCTCAACCTGATCAGTCTTGAGCTATCAGTTGACAATACTTTCAAATCATTTATTGCCAGCAGGCAATATACAAAAGACAACAGAATTAAAAACTTACTGACTGCATTACTGTACATCATTTTCACTCACAACCCCCTGTTTGTTTTCACCTGAATTTTTTTAAGCCATCTCAATTGTTTCCTCTTCTCTTCAAAAGTAATTTCAATAGAGTGCTGGCTGTCCATTCACCACTTCTGCACTGCTACATCCCACTTGTGTGGCTGAACGATCAGTGACCTTCTGAACACAGCCATCAGCTCGTCAGCTGAAGCACTGAGAGAAACATGGCCTGTAGCAAACAATGCAATTTTTTTCTATCAGAACATGAGTAATGCATATCAGGTAGCTGTGAAGTTTCTTTGCAAATGCCTATAATGAGTCTGCTACATGACTCTTGTATCTGAATGCCATATATCCATGATTGCAATGGCATTTTGGATAGAAAATGCCCATGCTAGCAGATCCAGCAGAGCTCTGCCCTGGATCACACATGCAATGTCAACCTACTCATAACTATTTTGGCTATGAGCATCTGTTGTCCCTAATGTGCAAATGTGGAGACTTCTGCCCCTCTGAGAAAACATCTGTGTCTCACAACTGAACAGCATGCCCTGAACCAGCTTGTGAAGCTGAAGTGAGAAGATATAGTGGGCACCCACCCTGCACAGGAATCCATCCCAGCTCTGCATGGTGATATAAAGCCAAAGGCTGATATCAACAGGGTATTTTAAGAAAAAAAAATTAGTCCAATTTCTGATCTGCCACCTGGTTGCAAAAATTAGTGCACATTGTGTACAGAAGGGTGTCATCAAGCAAGTGACAATACACTGTGTAAGATTCATTGAAACAAAAGGTATAGATATCTACCAGCTGCACCTCACAGCAAGAGCCGCTTCATACCAATAATCTTCCCAGTTTAAAGATGAGGAAAAAGATAGCGAAAAAAGCTCGTATCTAGCAAAACATGTTAGTGTCTACACACTAATAAACTAGCAGAAATAGTAGAGATTCCAAACTAAAGAACACAATTTGGTAGCCTCTGACATTGAGGCTTACAGACTTGCCCTGGGTAAATCACAGTAAGCTTACACAGTATGGCTTCATAGAACATCTTAAATCTGACACTAAGGGAAGTCCTGTTTCAGTTTCCCGGTTGCTAGGATTATGTGTAACACTTCCATAGGCTCTTCCCACCACAGTCCAAGGGAACCAGGGCTGGAGTACAAGCAAGGGAAGACATCCACTTTTGCCTGCCCAGTATTAAACAGTAGAATACTAGTCACAAGACTAGTAATAGTAAATAATAATAAAGGTGACTTTATTGAGTTGCTCATAACAATTGTAATAACAAGAAATTTCAGGAATATTTTAAATCAAGGGCAATTAATTGCCTCTGTGAACATCAATATGAAACTTTTCACCCTGAAGGGCCACACTGAAGAAAGTACAAAATTTATTCTAGGAGAAATTAAGACAAGCAAGATACTAAAGCACATCTTTACTAAAGCAAATAGAAACAGGTCAGCAAGAAACCCTTCTTGGCTGAGATTACAAGGAAACATTTTTTTGGAGAAAACAAAGTTGTAATGACAGCACATTTTGTGCATAGCGAATTTTGTAATCCTTTTAGTGGGTGAATAACAGTTATTTCGACTTAGAACCCAGGGACTGAAGCAGACACTAGACTACTGACTATATTAAATAGACACTAGCAACTGCACTTCTTGCCCTTGACAGTTAGCTAGCACTGTGACAGAATAGGAAGTAGGAAAGAAATAGGAGAGAGGTCCCCTGGCAGAATGGACTAAACTGGAGGACATATCACTAATCCCATATAACGAACAATATGGGCTCACTCTGTAATGCACGTGTAATACTGGCTCCATTTGTTTTAGGAGATTCATCATCCCTGCAAGTGGAAGGAGGGCATAAAACCTAAGCAGCTCTTCAAAAATCAGAAACAAACTCAAGAAAATCAAAGTGATCTTTCTCCTCCCACCCTGTCCCCCCCAAAAAAGAGAAAGATATAATAAGAAAGCACCAGCAATGGGATAAAGGATCAGATTTTGTCAGAAATTCCTTCCACGTTACTTCTTCTTCTCCCACAAAATCTTAATACAAGCCTTTTTCCTTATTACTTTCCTTTGGCACAAAAGTTGTGATTGTGATCATCTGCCCCCACATTTGGCAGGGGGGTTGGGGAAAAAGAAAGTGAGAAAGTCTGACTTCAGTGTGCATACAGAGCCATAGAGTTGTTTTTAGAAGTAAGGTTCTGCATGTGGAATTGAGGAACAGAAGCTTAACTAAGACACCAAAAGACATCAAACATTTTGTAGATTTGAATCCCAACCAAAGCAAAAAAAAAAAAAATCTCCCTCAAAAGAAGAAAAAAAAACTTGCAATGGGATATCAGACCAAAAAAAAAAAGCAGTTTTAAAAAATGTAACAGTAGAAGACAAAACCTGATTATCTTCAGAACCATTCAAGGTTTTATGCAGTGTCCTCTGTGTTTGCTAGCCCATGGAAACCCACCAGTCTTGCAGATGACTCAGAGGCAGAGTCTGTCCTTGGTGCTAAGCAATCCCCCAATAGCATCCCCCAATAGCAATTGCCATGTAAAACAGCTGTATTCAAGATGCAAGAATCTTCTTGCAGAGCAGGGCCACATATCAGTTGGCTCCAGGGAATATTCAGAGGACACTCTAAGCACTCAGCGGATACAATGCCATACCCATTACACTAATTTTATTCTTCATATTCCTAAAGAAATAATTAGATGAAGTGTGAAGAATCACATCTCTGACTATATGCATCTAGGATGCCTCCTCCAGATAAGCTTAAAATAAAATCAAAACTGAAGTTTGCACAGAGAGGATTCCTGTTCCTTCAGGAGAGTCACTGTAAAGATTCAGTTCCCAGAGACTGAGACGATAAGCACAGGTCTGCTTATCCAGAAACATACAGCACTGCCTCTCCCTTAAAACTGCTGCTGTCCAGTGCGCATCCTTTAGGGGACCCAAAGGGCCTGCTCCGCTCTCCTGATGAAGGATCCTGTTTGTCTCAGCCCTGTGAGAGGCTTGGGAAATTCTGTGCTGGCAACAGTTGGAGGGTCTGCCCAACAGCAGCAGAAGTGTTCCTGTGGCCAGATTTCCAAGCCTTGTCATATTTCAATGCAAAAAAAAAGGAGCCAGGGTGAATCTTTGTCTCTTCCAATCCACTGGCTCACAAGAGAAGACTTGACATGAACCATCTGTCTAACCTTCTATATACTCCAATACTCTGTAATGGCAGCTTGACTGGCTCTTTCACATACTGGCTGAGTGTTATCAAGAAACTGTTTATTAAGAGCTTTGTTTTCTCTGTTGAATCCTGGCTTATCACCTTGCTTCTGCTCCTGGCTTCCTCACTCATCCCAACCTTATTCCTACTCTCTTAACCCTTGTTTTTGGTTCTGATACTCATCCGATCTTCTGCTGATCTGTTTCCAATCAATAACCGGTACATAACAATTCCACAAAAAAGAAAGTAACTGATTTTCTTCTTTTTTTTTTTTTTTTCTCTGTCACAGTAGAAAAACAAATTTCTTCAGGGAATGGTCCAAACATCTCAACAGAATGAATGTGTACAGCTCCTTCCTCATTCAAGACTGAAACTTGACATGAGGTAATAAATCACTTCCGAGGCAGAATGAGTTGGAATAGCTGATCCTCATATATACAGGGGTTTTTTAAAATTTCTTTCTTTCTTCTTTTTTCTAGGGATACCACTAAAGCCATCAGAACCAACTCTGGAGCTCTTTTGTAAAAAAGGCAGTCCCATCTGCAGGCAGTCTTCAGAGCCCTTCTGAGCTTGGACAACTCAAAGCTTCTGACATCTTGTGCTGGGACAGTCACCTTAGGGAATTTACTACACAGTCTCTAGCCAGTAAGAAATAGATTATTTTCTTCATATCTAATTCCTTTACAAAAAGAACAGCCATGTAAAGTTCCTAATGGGAGGACTTTAAAGTTGATTAAGCCATATGGCTTCAAAGACTCTTTCTACAAACTTGTTTCTTTGTTAAGAAAGGTAAAAGGAAAAAATCTTACGTTAATTCTCCAAACCTAGTAAGGAAACAAAGCTAACCTTAAATACCCAAGGGCAATGATACTGACTCTCAAAACATCTTCAATGAGGTAGCTTCATTTCCTGAATCTAGCTATTATCATCCCACAAAATTTTACTCTAGCTTTAAGAAAATACTTTTTTCTTTTCCTTTCATTATTAACAGTATTACTATAAATTAAAAACTATGTTGGGTCAGAGATTAAAAATGTTATGGTTATGTACTGATTCTGAAGCAGGAAACAAGATTATTATTTTCAGCCAACTACAGGGCTTTTTATGATCTTCAGCAAGTTAATTAAAAAGCAAACAGTAAGAACCCTTCAGCTTTTTCTTTTCACCCTTGGGTTTATTAATACATATTAAGCTTTTGAGGACAGAAACTGTATTTTATTAATTCTCCATTTAGAGCTTGATAGGGTGGGTATTCCATCCATACTGTGCGCTGTACACAATACCTCATATTACCTCAATACTGACATAATATAGTAGCAATAGGAAAAATCTCCTAAAAAGTTGCCTTCAGGAAAGAACTTTCGAAAAGTAAAATAGGAGGATCCTTCAAAAGTACATCTTTTAGTTCATTTATCACTGATACATACAAAAGTAGCCTATTTTACATAGAAAAGTACAGTAAACACAAAGGTTAGTAGTCCACTTAATGTTTGCAACAGTTTAATATATAATCTGTGAACAGTCCCTCTTTGTTAAAGGCATGGAAGGATATCCACCACAGGGTTTTGACTTCAGATGCAAGGTAGGCAGGGGAGCTACATTCTGGTCAACATGTCCAGGCAGAACAATTTAACATGCAAGAGCACTGTTCTTGGCTGGAATAAAGTGCAGATGGGCCTGGAAGTGGGAGATGTTTACTTGGAAATAGTATGTAAAGGGTATGCAAAATGATGTGGAGTGTCTGTTAGAGTAATGAACTGTGACTCCGAAAAGTATAAACGGTGCTGGAAGGCACCTACTTAGAGATCAGAGTCTGGCTCAGTGACACAGTTTGGCTAGACAACTGAAGTACAATAAAAGGGTTACATAGAAGAAAAAAAAAAATCTATTCAGAAGCACAATACTTTCTTTCCTCACTCAGAGCTACATATATATTTACCCACCATCCTTTTATTTAGGTGGAAGAGTGTTCCTTTTTTTGTTTGTGTCAGCATTAGGCTCCTGTTTAAGAATTTCACCCTGTCGAGCAGTGAAACAACGATAAATGTTGTCAGGAAGTGAAGCAGCAATATCTATCATGCCAAAGAAACTAGATAAATAATGATAGAGATTATAGAACCTGTTATATGAAACACTGTGTTAGGAGCATAATCTTCACGAGCACGTGGAATATGGATCAGAAACAGAAACCAATCTAAATATTCTCTTACCACGTCCTGTTAATATTAGCTAGAATAAAACTGTGCAGAAAATTTTGAAATTAATCTGTTACAAACATCACTGGAAAAATTATTTGCAAAGATTGAATCTCAACTTGAAATTATTCAACAGACTATTTAACAACTGGCATTTGCAAGGAAATCCTATAAAATTCCTAGTTATATCTTCACAGTTCTTGAGTTGAGGTCAAATTAATCTCTTCTGTCTTGCAGACAGTCCTCTTAAAAAAAAGGAAAAAGTACAACAACATTTAATTGCCAGAATGACTTGAACTTGCTACAGTTTCACCATAACAGGAAAAAAACCTCTATTTGCTAGAAGGCTTATAAAAAATATATATCCACCAGCTATGTGATGCTGACACTGAATTCTCGCCTCTGCAGTTGCTTGTTTTACAGTAAAACAATGGAAGATTCTTCTAAGTATACTACTTTATCAGATTGCTGTATAGCAAAATATTGGCTTAAAAAGGCAACAGATGAGGTTTGCATTAACTGGACATGTTTGGTGTAGTTCAGTTCATTAGAAATAAGATTCTCATCAGTAACTCCATCTGTCATCTAGAACACTGAAAAAAAAAGTAGTATAGCTATAGCAGAAGTTGCATTTTGGCCATTTGGATGGTAAGAAAAAGAAATTTAACAAAATAATCAGAAAATCAAAGTATTATTTCTAATAACACTTCATTTGTTACTCAGAACAATACACTCATACCAAAATCTCATAAAGAAAAATCCTGACCTTATCTGTGGCCTCCTCTTTTCCCCTCCATTTAAGAACAGTGGGGCACAACAAAAATGGCCACCTAAGAGGCATAATTTCAAAAGGCCAGGGAGAACTCACAAAGGAGCCGACCACTGCTTCGTTTCTTTCATCTGTAGGTATGAGAGAACCACTCCTTGATGGGGCTGACAGCATCTTTGTACATTATGGGCTTCTCTCAAGCGTAGTTAGCAGCGGTGACTCTTCTCAGTGGAGCTGTCATTCTTTTAGAACTGAAACAAAACATACCTGCTTTTCCCATTGCATCAGGGAGACAACAGTCCCAACTTGCTGTCACTTTTCATTCTTGTTGGTTGCTTCTCTTTAAAAATGTCTTCTCCTCACCCTCTTGACAGACCAGTATAGCTTCGACTCCAGTGAACAGTGGAGTAAATAAAATGAGACACTTGTCTAACGTGTAAGAATTTGGCTATCTTCAGAATGGTAAAACCAGGACAAAATAGTTTCTCAAAAAAAAAAAAAAAAAAAAAAAAAAAGCCTATTCAGCAGTACTACAACAGGGACAAAAAGCCCCAAACAACAACAGCAAAAAAACCACTGTAGGAAATAAATATCTGCCAGATAATTTTGAATTTCTACTAAGCAAACAAATTTTGATGAAATAGTATTTGCTTTGACTATTCCCCAAGTCTACCAGTAAAAATGTTCCCAAGTAACAAAGAAAAAACCTGCAAAACTCCCTGAAATGCTCCTTGAATCTCTTCCACTCATTATTTCTAGTCTAAGACAAAAGTATTTCCCTTTCAGAATCATTATAGATCATGTTAAATCCATCTATAATTTTAGTCACAGGTGTAATAAGGAAAAATAACCCTACCACCTTAATCAAAGGCAGGTTATTTCCACAATCTAAAGCTAATCCGAAAGCAGACAGATGGCTCTAAGAAACGTTGCTTTTATCACACAACAGACAGATGTTTCCGAATTGTTTTTTGGTAATTGTCAGATAACCTTGCGTGTCTCGTACACCAGTATGTAAGCTCTCTCTTAGCTTCTAGTTTTAACTGTTGCTATTTATGCCTCGACAAAAATGAAGCCGACAGCTTGAAGATGGCAATGTCTTTGCACTGTGGAAGTTTCACTGCAGCCATGGGAAGGAAAAGCAGATACAAGAAAGGGACGGTGTAGCTGTCTGAAGTCAAGGAGGCGGCACTGGAGCTGAAGTAACTGGCTGGTTTCAGGTAACACAAAGCATCACGGGCATTGTCCCAGTTCTTAAGCCTGCACACGTTCACTGGAAATACATCCCTAAATAAACTCTGAACTTTTTGGTTTCTACTGCTTCTAAGGGAGCCAGAAATATTACTGCCATAGTACCAGTCCTAACGAGATTTTAAGTACAAATACAAGATTAAAATTACAAAGTTAAAAATAGAGTTAGATGCAGCAGACCCTTAGTAAAACAGACACATATGTGCATCTTACAGAAATGCGTGAAAACTAGCAGCACACATTCAGATGCCGTAAATCTATAAGCGTGGCAAAAAATGATGATAGGAGGAAAAAGCGTAGTGCATTGGTTTGAGGACTGAAATGTAACAATTTACTTCTAAAGATCATGCAGGCTGTGAAAACTGTCCTGATGAGAAAAAATTGGAAAGAAAAACTGAGATGATGGCTTATTTATAAAAATGCTAGGAGATTCCATGAACTATTAAATCAATGAAAAGAATGCAGACTTATTCTTTAGATGAAGATTTTGAAAGAGTTCACTTAAGTCTAGTCACATAGGAGTTTTTGAAACATTCAGTACTATGCATTATTTATTATTCATCATAATGTGCTTTTAAATATTTGCTTCACACACCTCCTGCAGTAGTATTTATTCTTTGTATATATTCACCATAATAGTGTAAAATTATTTAACTTACTGTACATAATATATATTTAGCACTTATTTTTCATAAAGCTGTGAATTTTGAAAGTGCAGTTGCTGGTAAAAAGTCACCATTTAATAACCATGAAAACTAGCGTATCTGAGAGATTTTAGTTATTTTACTGTGCAATGAAATCATACTGCCTTTATGGATGCTGGCAAATGTTAAACCTAGTATGTATGTCTTAGATTGACCCAGCCAGATACATCCACGGTAAAACTCTGAGTTAAACAGAAATCTGTATACTCTTACAAAAGTATAACATCAACACAATTTTCCCCTGGTGAGAAAACAGGTACACTCAGGTCTTTTTCAGTATTTGAGGGAGGTCTCTGACAATGTAAACTGACAGAAATTCAATCTAGAGCCTTATTCTGAATTACGCCAGCTGAGATTCCAGCCTGCTGACAACTATCACAGACTTCATTTACAGTGATGCTTCTATTTCTTCCTCATGACAGCTCCAAATTAAAGAGGACTTTGAACAATTGGACCTGCTCCAGTATAGTCATTTTTTCCTTATTTAAAAAAGATAAGTCATAGATGCTTAATGAAAGCAGCAAAAAAGGTTTAAGCTGAGATTTTCCTTACCTTGTTAAAGAAAAGTAAACATACATATACACACTTACATGTATTATTTGCTTCAAATGTATCTTCTCAAGATCTTAAAGGCTTTAAATCCAACCCAATATCAGAATTATCTCTGAACTCCCAAGATCTATTTACATTTACAATTTTAGCATGCATTGAACAAAGATGCAATTCCAGACTCCAGTTTTCCTTTCATCTAGCATCCATTTTAAGTTTTAAATACAGTTAGATGAAAATGGTTGTAATCTCTAAAGGGTTTTGGAAAGTATAAACAAAAAATAGTCAGACTTATAATGAAAAGTACTCAGCCACTGATGTGAACAGCGAAGCAGAAGGAACATTGAAGAGCCTCTGTTAGCAGCAGTTGTGCTTCGCAATGTGATGTACACAGGAGGGTGTACAAAGAAAGGTGTCACAACGATCCTTCTGGGTCTAGAGCTATTCCAATATTCTCAGCAGTGGCCCAGATGATAGAGTAGAAAGTACGTTTACTAAACTTACAAATGACATTGAGCTGGAAATGTTTCTTGAGATGTTTGTCAGCAAAATGATACAATAACGATACTTGAGTGCCACAGCATATTCTTGTTCAGTAACTGCTATGTGCTGCTGCTGAACCCGCAGTGCCTCAAGCTCAACTGTTGCCACATGCCATGAAGGAGTCTGATTTTGTGTTTCCAAGTAGCCACCAACAGCCAGTTCGGATTTTTTCCTATTAGTGAAATCTCTTCCTTAACATGCCTATGTGCGCTTCAAAAATCACCTGCCCTCCTGACTACGAACAACTCCATAACGAACCCAAAGCACACCATTTGACCATACCATGCACACACTGCAACTTGCGCATCAGGGATAACTCTTTACACGTTTTCAGTTTGACCATCTTTTCTTCTTTATTAAAGGGTCATGTATTGCTTTGAACCTCTTGGATTCTCTTGAAGCTAATGCCAGTAGTGTAAGACAGAGATGTAGTTCTAGTTTCAGAACAGGTTTTGAAGTCCATACTGTAATTAAGAGCTGCTGGTGCTAACATACTGCCCTCTGGATTTTATCCTTTTTATCCACTTGGTGCAATGGCCAGGCAATTAACTATGTTTACAAGAAAGAAAATTACATACACAAAACTTAAAGTTTTTTTGTATGTGTGTATGTATGTTTCCTGGTATTTCTTAGAATCAGAAGCTATTAGAAATACCAGACTATCTCTCAGCAATAAGGTAATAGCAATCTGGGGGAGAAAAAAGACACAGTAATTATTTCCCGTGAAGAGCAGTTAACTAAGTAGATGCGAGTGCAGTAATTGAGATGAAATCAGGCATTTGAAAATTATACTGCATAGCAAGAAAAGTTCACAAAGCTCTTCTGCAGAGATTCCTTTCTAGACCTGTCTACAGCAATAGCTCCAAGGGTATTTGCTTGGCGTGGCTACTGTTCCAAGCAGTAAGTTTCTTTCCTTTCTTAGAGTCAAAAGTCTCAATCTTGTTTAAGGTTTGCAATGACAACTAAAATTAAAATTCTCAATTAGCCGAGGCTGCATTACTCCATCTGCAAATTATCCACCTTTGAAATACAGAGTGAACTCTGGCCCGCCAGAGTTTTCAGCTGCTGTGTGACCCAGCACACTGCCCTGCTGCTCCCAACTCAAGAAAGAGCATGATTATGTCATCTCACGGAACTGACGCTACAACTCTGCCAGGCCAAACTGGCCCAAAACATGGCCAGACTAAGCGTCTTTGCACCACGACCCGAAAATCAGGACCACCTCTCCACGTCAGGGCCTGCCATCCCCAGGGATCTCGCAGCCAGGAAAGGTGAGGAGTGAAGCGCAGCTCCGTGCAAATACACACCCACCAGTCTCACACCACCCTCTGCCCAACAGCTCCCGCTGTCAACCACAGGAGAGCGTGGGGCAGACATGCCACTTGTCTCGACCCAAGAGAAGATGGCAGTTGAATGATAATTGAATTTTTACTGGCAGGTAATATTTATAATCACCTTAGATCTTCTAGAATTGCTATCTTACCTGGGTTTCTCTGCTATCCAGGGAGCCCTGTCTTCATAAGTAACGTAACAGAAAGTGGATATGTATGAAATGTATGCTTTTCACAGACTTCTTGCTAAAATCATAATTCTCAATTCACAAAATTTAGCTTATTTGGACAATTAAGCATTTAATTGATTTGAATTGCATTGAGTCAATGAAAACCAAGCTTTTAATTATCTGCTGAATGTTGGAAATTCTCCCTCAGACAAGTACACCGTTAGCTGCACAAACAAGTGTAATGTAGGAACCGGGCCAACAACTCCTTAAACCAAAATAATTGTACCTGTTTCCTATTTCTTTAATTTTAATCACACAGATCTGAAATTATGTACATTTAGGTTAAGATAGAGCGATAGGACAGAATGTAGAATAGCATGTTAAATAAGTAGGGCAGATAAAAGTTTTAAAAGTAAGGTCTTTTTCCTCATAAGAATATTCATTATTTTTTTTCCAGAATGATACCAGCCCCTACATCATTGTCCTTCTTAATCAAATACAGAAATTAAATCAGAGGCACTGATGAGGAAAATATCAGCAGAAATGCACTTAAGCTTATTACATAATACTTTCTGATTAGAGCCCCAGCAACACTTCACAGATTGAGATACATGATTATATTTTCAATTTGGTATGACTGAAATGTTTTATTTTCATTTCAATAAATGAATTTCCTATCTAAAAAATCAGAATGTAAACCAGAGCTGAACTGCCCTCCTAGGACTGTAGTTTTACAGAAAACTACATGGGTTCAGTGTTAAATCTTGATGTTTGTGTGTTTCCTATTCAAATATGTTGGAAAGGTCTGAATAGATTTTGAGAATTCACCAAGAGAGGAAAAAGATGCATATTATTCAGACAGTGGAAGATAGCTTTGGGGAACAAAGAACATCTTTGGAAATTACAGGATCTGCTGGTTTGCTCCACTCATTATAAATAAAAGTCTCATTTTTAAACACAAAATAATATAGTATAGCGTTTTATCTTAGATTGCATTTGATATCTTTCTGTAGCTCTATTTGCATCTTATTTTTGAACATCCAAAGAGATCTTACATATGAAGGCAAGAAAATACAAGCTCCTATATTTGAAACATTTTGTCCTGGTTTCAGCTGGGATAGAGTTAATTTTCTTCCTAGCAGCTGGTATAGTCCTGTGGTTTGGATTTAGGATGAGAATAATGTTGATAACACAGGGATGTTTTTAGTTGCTGCCAAGCAGTCAAGGACTTTTCACCTTCTCATACTGCCCTGACAATGAGAAGGCGGGGGGTGCTGAAGAAGCTGGGAGGGGACACAGCCAGGACAGCTGACCCAAACTGGCCAAAGGGACATTCCATACCATGTGATGTCATGCTCCGTATATAACTGGGAGGTTGAGTGGTAGGCAGGGCAGCTCTGGAACTGGCTGAACATCGGCTTTGGGTGGTGAAAAATTGTGCTGTTTATCACTTGTTTTGTATATTATTATTAGTATTATCATCATCATCTTCTTCCTTTTCCATCCTATTAAACTGTCTTTATCTGAACCCACAAGTTTTACCTTTTTTTTTTTCTTTTCAATTCTCTCCCCCATCCCACTGGGAGGTGGGGAAGTGAGCGAATGGCTGTGTGGTGTTTCAGCTGCTGGCTGGGTTAAACCACAACACATTTATATTTAACTTTGCCAGAAATTGTCAATCATACAACAGACTTTGTTTTGAAAATACAATATCTTTGTAAGATATTGTTCTATCTTCAGGGGAAAAAAGGGGGAATTCTAAGTTAGCTATGTGGAATATATGCAGAAATAAATACACTTCTGGTATGAAGTATGGCTAAAAATAGTCATAGTATTATGACTGACTTATTAATCAGTTATTCTAAGAAAGTAGTACTCCTCAGCATATCATTAAATAGCTTCATCATAATATGGATATTGAAAAAATAAATCCTTTATGAAAATTGTGTTGAATGTTAATTAGTTAATAGGTTAATTAAACTTTTTAGTTGATTAACTGTTAGTTAATTTTCACTATGCTTTGTCACAAGATTGACCTACAGCATTTCATAGGTAAGAGAAAACATATCTTAACAGAGCCTTTACTATACTGTTTTGATCATTTGTCCTCTAGTGAAAATGTAAACACTTTAGCCACAAGGGAAGTAAAAGTACAGCTTTTGAACTACAAAATGTTTACCTTTTAATTCTACAGCTGAAAGGAAAACGTTCTGGGCAAAAGAAGCTAGATAAACCAGATCCTCTACAGCGATGCAATCTATACTGATAGAAGAAGAAAATCTAGCCTACTGCTTTTATGCTGTACAAAACTTTTAGAGACGTGACACTTAAACTTGCACAACCACTGTATTATGCCCACTGCGACAAAGATGGTAGGATATATGGGGGGAGTTGAAGCTTCACTCTGCTAAACTCCCTCCCAGTGCTCATAACGCAGTGTGCAAAGAGCTAGCATACTGAGCGAACCTGCCTGCTTCCGAAGAGCGTTGTACAGATTTATCCCGTTCAGAGGATACGGAGTTTCAGATGCCAGGTAACAGGCTCCAGGTACAGCCATCTGTTTGCTGTTGCACTTGCTCCTTTTCTGGTTTTCAGTCCAGGTTTTGCCTAATGAAAAGTTTTTCTCACTCTCCCTTCCTCTGGCACCAGAGAGAAGGAACACACAGGAACACGTGCAGCAGCCTTACTGTGGCTTCGTTTTTGGTTCCAGCATGTGGCTGCCGGCTAGATGGTACTTTATGGGCCACACACTGGCATGAAGGCAGTCCACAAGTATAAAATTAAAATCATCCCTTTGTAGAAGGACTACCAACTAACTCCAGTTACCATTCTGGTCATGTACTCACAGACTGATTTCAGTGCTCCCTAGCAAAACTTCCTTTCCATAACTTCCACACCCCTCCACAACTTGCATGTACAGTGCCATAACTGGCACTTCCTCACCTCTTTCTTTGCCCAAGATTTTTCTTTCAAAGCCAAATCAGTGGGTGCTTATGTACAGGACAGCTGGTCCACATGTCTGTTGTCACACTGAGCCAAAACTGTCTTTTCCACGAATCTTTCCAAGCAAACAAATGAGAGCAACAGTAAATCCACTGGCATTGCTATTCACTGGGATACAATTAAATTATGGTGGAAAAGACACAGTACTTTTCCCAAACTCAAGGGACGTTATCCTTACCTGTGCATCTGATACCTCCATGGGGTGCAGCACTCAGTACAGTACAAGGATTCCTTTCCTTCTCCCAGGTGAGAATTCCTGTATAAAACAGGATATAACACTAAGTATCCAACTTATGTTAAACTCCTAAACTAGAAAAGCATATCCCTGTGTGGCTAATCCTCTAACTACTTCAAATACAGCTTCTCTAGATCAAATGATTTAAAATGGCTTCTGCATAAATTCCTGGGTACATCCTCGTAAAGAGACAATAATGGACCTGGGAGAAATTACTTGCAATCAGGCTGTGATGAAATCGGGCCTGGGCTGTGACCCTGCAAAGAACGACACACATGTGCCATTAAACATTACAACTCAATTCCAGACAATGGCACCATTCAAAGACTGAAACCTTTGCACGTCTAGGAATTAAACTGTATAGATAAAAACAGAAAGGATTTCTTTGCTGCCACCTTAATAACAGTAAAAAAAAAAAAAGTCACGTAAAAAACATTGTATGAGAAGGTGAAATTGTCCCATACATTAAGTATGAAATAGGGTTTGAAGTGTTTTGAATGGCGAATCAAACACTACATGCAGCTCTGATTGTTACATTCTTTTTCATCAAAGCGGCTGACCTCAGAAGGTGACCCTTAACATGATAAGGAAATCTATGGCTTCCAAAGTGAAAAGCACTGAAGGACTATACGTGGAGCCAAAGAAAGCTGCAAGGTGATTGCTACCCTTCAACACTCAGCTGTTTATATAAATATCTACACGTGGAAACAGAAGTCAGAACTGTTTTTTGCACCTGCTTTGTAGGCAGAGGGAAACAGCTTGACGAGAAGATGAAAATCCTAACAGAAGATCTGCCATGAAATTCCTAGGTGTCAGATTCTAAGTGTAAAATGTGTGACACACACAACAATTATGATGTACTGAAACTGGGGGAGATTGCAAGGAAAGGGAGAAGTGCTCAAACACACACTCCCACACGCACCAGCAGAGTTGTCACCTGAGCCGCTCTGGGAGGGGTGGTGTTCCAAAGGACCTCCTGAGGCAAGATGGGGTGCTTACAGGCAGCCTTCCCACACCGTGCTGCTGCAGCTTCTGCACCATAAGCACATGTAGGATTTTGAAAGCTGCCTCAGTGTCATCCCACATCAGCCCTCAGAGGCTTTAGGTCTGGACAGAAGGCAGCTGTAATAAGAAGGACGCACTATTCCTTCTTCCTCTGAGAAGAAGGTGGGATGTGATCCAAGAGAAGGGAGACCTTCAAGGCAGAGCTTAACTAACACCCTCACCTACGTACTCTACAAAACAAGCATATTGAATTATTTCTATGCTTTGCCAGATCATTAAACTCCTCAAATGATAGGGCGGGAAGAGTCAGAGCCTGGAGAGCAGAAGCACCCCAGAAAACTGGAGCGAGAGGAAACCAGAGTTGCACCTAAGCAGAAACAGGCAGCAGAATGAATGGAACTCCTGGAGAGGCCAGAAACGCAGCAGTTACCACGTGCATAACATTTCCTGGGCTATGTAAAGCAAAAGAGTCACAAGATCTTGCTGCAATTATTCCTGCTTATCTCTGGGCCTGGAGAAAAGTAGAAGAAGGTAAGGCACACTTTCAAGGGGACACACACAAAATGTCTCCTAAATCCTCTACCGGATGGGGATACATGCAACACTTTACATGTGAGTGGAGGGTACAGTACTCACACTGCTTGCAGATCCATGCCTTTAGATGTACCTAATAGCAACAATTCCAACTGAGGAGATAATGAAGATAAGAACCCACTTCTCATTTTCTTGCTGGCTTTTGCTTTTGTAAAATATGTACTTCCCTCTCATTATGCTTGAGATATTATTCTATTTGAGCTACATTGTATATTCTTATCACCAGATTGTGATAGTTTGGAAGTCTAGCTCAGCCCTCTAATACCATTTGTGTCAGAAACTAAAGTTTTATGAGGGTGTCTCTAAAGAACAGCATTGCATTATTGGTCTGAATAATGAAAAAGTGGATTACATTCTTTTTGCTCATTGAAGCTGTCTGTCACATGCAATACAGATACTGCCAATACAATAGTTAAGTGCAATGACTAGAAGATAGCTAAGGATGTTTTCTAAAGCTTGGATGGTATTTATTGCCTTCCTAATGCTCCCTGAAAAAATCATCATAAATGACAGACTCTTCTGATTACAATCAAAGAAAAAAAATCCCTATATTAGTATGGGTATAATTTGGAAACTGTTCTTTTGTTTTTCCATGGCTCAGTGATAATACCATTTTATACATCCTGCATTTTAAATCCTTTCCAAAGATGCTTACCTATTTTCTGCCTAGGGCATTAGAATACATGGCTCAATAAAAACAAACGAATGGAGTCCAGGTTGATAATCTTTAAAAAGCAGGCGATATACTACTACTACTAGAACTGGATCCAGATTTTGTGATAAAATTTATTACACTGAAGTTTGGATCAAGGCATTGAAATAAGGTATAAAGTAAAAACCAGCCTCAATACCTGATGTAGAAAATATCCTCTGACTCATGGGAAGACAAGATTTTGATTGCATTTGAATTCTTCCATTCTATTTCAGAAAAAGTAACAACTCACCCAAAACCATTTCTGGCTATAGGACAGATCAATAGCAAGAAGACATTATAGTTACTTCAGGAGCATCAGAGCCAAGTTTAAGTCTGTGGTGGAAAAGATGCTTGAAAAATGCTGCAAATAACAGTTGTATAGTACGGTAGCTATTACTAAGTTGAACAAGATAAAAATGTGATTCAGTTTTTGATGTTCTGCAATATAAGATAACACATAAAAGAAAATAAAGTCTACTTTGTGGAGAGCAGTAGGAACTAAGAGGCAGTAGGTTGGCTCTGTCCTGGAGTGACTGAAATGAGAAATGAAAGTAAAAGGAGACCTCCATACTGGGGGTGGAGGTTCTTTTATGCCAGAAGAAACTGATGAAATTAACTGATGCAAATGCGCAAAATATCCCATGAAAAGAGACAGGAATGGAAACACGACTCAAAAAAGTCTTTGCTCAGCTTCTCCAAGTCTTCTCTAAACTGATCCCTTGGGTCATAGCAAGCCCCATTTAGATCAAGAAGTTCAATCCAGACCACACAACTATTCACTGTCTACCCTCAAATTTCAGTGCCGAGTCTCTTGGTTCTTTTAACTTGTTCAGTTCTCATTAGAGTTTCATCTTCATTTTTATAATTCAAGCAGAGGCAGGATTATCTGGGCAGTGGTAAGGAGAAGGGAGAACATGGCAAGGAGCAGTGGTGTGGTGGGAAGCCACGGAGATCTGCATGTTCTGCAGAAAAAAGAAGGGCAGTAAGAAAGGCCATCAGGATTGTGGCAGTCATACGACCAGAAAATGGTGATGTTTTTGCTGAAGTTTTGATAGTCTTCATCCTAAAAGACCACACGAGACTTTTAAAAAACAAAACAAAAACCCCAACAAAACACACTGAAAACTCGTATTTCTTCAAGGAAGATCTATTAATGAGTCAACTACCAGCTAAAGTGGAGACTGACTCTGTGACCTACCCCATCAAATATGCCAGTGGCACACTCTGATGCTGGCATTTCTTAACTTGATTCTTGACTTAAATGCCCTTTCAACGTGCTCATTAGTGAAATTTTCTAATTAAAAATTGCAAGAGCTAAAAAGACACCCTCTCCTACATAAGTCACATGGAACCAACCTGAACACCTACACGGTTCATTAGCTGAATTGGCAATTTCAGATCCCAGAGCAGTTCTCTACCACTTCTGCTAATTGAATAACTTGTAGCAGAAGTAGGCTGCTATCTTTTTTGTACACCTGTCACAAAAGGCAGAACATAATTTATTCTATGGAAATAAAGTTCTTGCTGCCTAGAATACCTCAGGAATCCAGAGGCTTAGAATAATTTGGTCATTTTTAAGAACTGCGGAGGAAAGTGTTGTTGTAAGATGATCTGTCTGCCCCCTTCCAGACACCTGCTGCCTCCTCAATCTTTCACCCTTTAACGTCACCATCTGCTGTGGTTCCCTGCACAGTTAGCATGTCATTTGGTTTCATACCCTCTTCTGTCTCACTTTTCTTGTGCCATATTCTCACCCTTCTTCATTTAAATCACCCTCTTTCTCGTCTCTGTCCTTCCCTTTCTGTTCAGCAAGGTCAGGATCCTACAGACACTAATACCAATCCCACATGCAAGTTATTACATGTGATCCGCAAATGATCTGCATTTAATTACATTCCCCTCTGATCCATTTCACACATTATTTCTACAATATGCCCAGTATTGTTGTGTATTTTTCTGCTTTTTTTAATCTTTGGCAGTTTCTAAAGCGTCATCACATTTTTTCTAAATAATCTATTTCCAAAATGAACTATAATACCTTTAGGACAAACTTGATATTGTAACAGGCCTTTGTAACTTTTCCATGTATTTCTCTACATTAGCAACACTAGATTCCTTCTCCAGACTTCTCCTAGCTGCAAAAAGTTCAATATCTACATGAATATATCTACATACATGTAATATCTACATGTATACTCTTATGTACAGCAAGAGTATCTTCAGACTGCTGCCAGTGTCACAAGGCAGCAGCAAGCCATTTGCTCTTTGAGAGAACAACAACAATAGTAATAAGTAGTACTAGTAGTAGTAGTAGTGAAGAACAGAGAAAAAAAATGGTGAGCAGATAAATAAATTTTAGTCACAATCTGCATTCACCTTCTACTTCAGCTTCTGCCATGGTGATCTTTCAGTGCTTGTCATCAGATATCAAGTTTTCCCTCTTAACAGCTTCAGGAAACTAAAATACTTCTCGCATATCACTCTTAGAAACCTCTTCAGGAACAGGTCACATCATATCCACTGACTTTCTCCCAAGCGGCTCAGCAACACTTTTAAAATTCAAACCTCAAATTGTACTTCATTCTGTCATTATAGTACAAAAACATGAACCATGAGGTAAGCCATGGTGGTTAGCATTGCACACAGCTGCACCCATGCTACCTGCCCTGGGTGCTGTGAACAGGAAAGATCAGGAAAGACTCATGAGGATTTTCACAAAAGCAACTTTCAAAGGCTATCTATCCAGCTACTTTTAGTGAGATTTAAAGTACAGGTAACTGTACTGGGTGCGGGTGCCCAGGGTGCCTGCAGGGTGGCCTCTGTGTGGAACAGCAGGGGCCACCCGGTGCTGGACAGAGCCAGTTCCAGCCGGCTCCGACCGCCCCGCCACAGGGCACGGCTGGGCTGCACAGCCACCATGGCAGCACCTCAGGGAAAGCCTGGGTAAGAAAGGGCAAAGCGCTGCCCAGCAGTGGTGAGTGAGGGGAAAACGTGTGAGAAACAGCCCTACAGATGCCAAGGGGAGAGCAGGAGGAGGGAAGGAGGTGCTCAGGGCGCCCGAGCAGGGATACCCCGCAGCCCATGGAGGACCCATGCCAGAGCAGGTTTATCCCAAAGGACTGCAGCCCATGGGGAGGACCCATGCTGGGGCAGGGAAAACTTCTGCGACGAAGAAGAAGTGGCAAAGATGAAGTGTTATGCACTGGCCATAATCCACCATCCCTGTCTCCCTGCGCCACTCAGGGGTGGTGGAGAGGAGGGAGGGGAGTAGGGAAGGAAGGAATAAAGTTGAGCCTGGGAAAAAGGGGGAGTGGGGGGGAAAGTGTTTTTGGTTTTGTCATTGTTTCATACCATCCAAATCTATTTTAATTGGCAAGAAATTAAATCAATTTTCCTCAAGTTGAGTCTGTTTTGCCAGTGACAGTAATTGGCAAGTGATTTCCCTGTCCTTACCTCCATCCTGGAGCTTTTCCATCTTACTGTCTCAGCCCCTCCTGCAGAGAAGGGCAAGTGAGAGCGGGCTGGGGATGTAACCGAATGGATAACCATGGTGATGAGAAGGGAACATTCCGAGCAGAACAGTATGGTGATGGTTGGGTGACTGTGTTTCATTTGACGTTTGTGGTTGCTAACCAATTTGTGGTTGCCAATTATGTCCATTGTATAGCCCCAACCTGACATGAACGATAGAATAGATAAAGCACGTAGGTGGCAGTGGGTGCAAGTAATATTTCATTTTCTGTGAAAATCATGTCCTTTGACTGAACTTTGTTCATTATAATCTAATTATAATACCAAAACACACCTCCATTCTAAAAGCTACCCGCCTTCGAGGTATGACCACCCCTCACTGGACATGCTCTTTGAATTTCTTTAAGTATATAGCTTTAAATCAAAGCGAGAAAACTGTTTACCAATCACAATAAGGTAACTATGTGATGTAAATGTAATTTTGTAGTGATGTAAGTGTGATTTTGTAACCTAAGGGTATAAATGTATAAGGGATTAAAGGCTAGGTGTGCATCTTAGGACAAGAGATCCCCCATGCACCCAGCGCTGAATAAACCAACGTTGGCTTTCTAAACTACGTTTCTGTTTGGAAAGTTTTTATTGCCGTTCGAGCAGTAACAGGGGGGCCTCCAGCAGCCAGCCAAGGTCAGCCCACCACAACACCTGCAGAGAGCACCTCTGCCTCAGCCGCTCAAATGCCACCCCAGTGAAGACTGGAGTTCCAGCAAGCACAGCTATATCTTCTTTCTTTTTCAGTATGACTGCAGGCTTTGTGAGCCAGAGGATCAACACTAAATACCCTCCACAGATTGCATTGATTACATAGAGATTGTGAGGGTATATTCAAATTAATTACCATTCAGTCAATAAAGAGGATATGATGGGATTCAGCTTTACATAAGTCTATATTTCATATACAAAATGGTCACTAAAACAATGACACGACAATATTTCTTGTGATTTAAAATTTAAAGCATTATTGATGCATTTCTATTTTAAGATGAAGTTTCTTAGCCACAGAGTTATGAAAAAAATTTCCCCTCATATGATACAATTTGGTGCCATTTTATCAGTGCCACTGTTTGCTCAAGATCTCTTTCTGCAGGCACAGAAACCGCATTTAAAAATAGATGTTGACTTCCCTATTCATACCAACGTGCATTTGCTGTATGGCCTAATGACAGTGTCGAGAATGCAAAGCCTGACCATTTACCACTAAAAACCATCTTCTTACTCAGGTTGTGTGATGTACTTGAATGTCAACATTTTTTTGCTCTCTGCCAAAAATAAAGCATTTATTGGATATATGAAAAAGTAAGCTCTCAGAAAGTACTTCAAAGACCTAAGTATCTGTGGTTTAATCCCAGCTGGAAGCTCAGCACCACGCAGCTGCTCGCTCAGTCCCCCCACAGCAGGACTGGGGAGAGAATCAGAAGGGTAAAAGTGAGAAAACTCGTGGGTTGAGATAAAAGCAGTGTAATAAGTAAAGCAAAAGCCGCGCACACAAGCAAAGCAAACCAAGGAATTCATTCCCCACTTCCCATGGGCAGGCAGGTGCTCAGCCATCTCCAGGAAAGCAGGGCTCCATCAAATGTGTAACGGTTACTGGGGAAGGCAAATGCCATCACTCCGAGTGTCCCCCCTTCCTCCTTCCCTCAACTTTATATGCTGAGCATGGCATCATATGGTATGGGATATCCCTTTGGTCAGTTGGGGTCAGCTGTCCTGGCTGTGTCCCCTCCCAACCCCTCGTGCACCCCCAGCCCGCTGGCTGGTGGGGTGGTGTGAGAAGCAGCAAAGGCCTTGGCTCTGTGTGAGCGCTGCTCGGCAGGAACCAAACCATCCCTGTGTTAGCAGCACTGGTGCCAGCACAAATCCAAAACACAGCCCCATGCTAGCTACTGTGAAGAAAATTAACTCTATCCAACTTTATCCCAGCCAAAACCAGCACAGTATCACATTATTTCTATTCCCATAGTTCATGATGCAGAGATAATCTGTCCCAATGAAGAACTTTTGGTACCTACAATGTTGGTGCCCTAATGTCTTGTGTTTAGATACAGAGCAGCCTAAAACTTGTTAGCAGCAGATATTCTCTATGTTGGATATGAAAGGATTATGTAATTCAAAAAGGCATTCCTTTCCAACTCCTAGACAGCTAAGGAGACACTAAGCAAGCACAGGTGTACTCCTGAAATCCTGCTCTCATCTACAGCCTAAACACAGACGGGGCTGCAGGAGATATACAACTGCACACTCAGTGACCAAAGACCATATTAAGTCATTTTTTTATCTCAGCCTGAAAAAAGAAAGTAATCACCACTTAAATAATATCTCACAATGAAAAACATTTGCCCAGGCACTAGAAGACTGAGACCCAATGCCTTTCTCAGCCTGAAGGAGCTTAAACCAGTATCTCTAAGCCTCCTACAAGAGTATTTACCATCAGGCAACGCACAAAGTTGAAAGAGCTACCTACGCTCCTCTCGGTGAAGCTATGACATATTGCTGAAAAGAACTGAAGACGTGTGAAAAAGACAAGTCTGGGAATCTGGTCCCTGTTCCCAAGACTCTTTCTCTAGTTTGTATTTGAAGATAAAACGCAGCAAACCTCCTCTTTCCTCCTGCTGCAGCAATTTCATACGGAACAACCACAACTGCACAGTGGTGCCTGCACACATTCAACACACTCTGAAGCTATCACGCCCACTAGGACTTGTCAAGGATCCCTACAGAGTAGGATATAGCTTCAGATTCCTCATTGGGCTTACGTAGGGCTTAGGTGCTGAGCTGATCAGATGGAAGCAATTACAGCCATAAAAATGTGTAAACGCAGCTGTTTTCAAAACTCTCACATCAAACAGAACTCTTAATGAACAGAGACTGACTTAGAGTTCATCGACAACTGATCGGAGGTTTTCAGGATTCAAAGCTTCAATTTAGAAGCCTTCATTTTGTCAAATTGCACAACTAGGTCTTAAGCTAAATCCACATGTTACATAGAGAAACCTAGCAGCGGATTCACTTATTCCGATGGCCACATAACTCTTCAAAGTATTAAAGCCATCAAAAATGATGAGTACTTGACTGCCAGTGTATCCTCACACCACTTTATCTCTTTTAGCAAAATATGCTCAGAAAGCTATTGCAATAATTCCCATATTCCTCTTTTTCCTGCTGTAGCGAGATACATGTCCTCTGTGACAATGGCAGTATATCTTGTTAGGTAGATACATTCTGTATGTTGGAGACATTCTCCAGTGAATTAGAAGACATATTCTAAACACAACAAGAGAGCAAGGCTTAGGTTAGACATCAGTAACTCTTTGGATTATAGTAGGGTTTAAAAGGTCTATTTGATGTGCAATAGACTATCCTTCACAGCCCATTGGAAAAAATGCAGGATTTTCTAAGGATCGGGAGTATTTTGGCCTTGGCTGAATTTTTGTTCCATTTCTTGCATGTAATTTGACTTAAAAACAAGATGTGTGGCTAGCAAAACAAAACGAATCCAGAATCAGTCATACAGGACTCTCTTCTGTCGTTTCACCTCAAATCTGTTGAAAATACATACTGCTTAGTTCATCAGAAATGTGACATTGTTCTTGGACATGATCAAGAAAGATGAACATCTGTCCAACTTCATAGCTGATAGAACTATCAGCTAAACAGAAGAATGTTTTCTATTGTTTAACAAAGTTTTGCTTAGATTAAAATATTAATATGAAAAATATATCTGCTGTTAAGAAAATACCCCAGAGGCTTCATGAATTAAGATGACACTGAGTGCGAAAGTCAGTAAAGGGTCTAAAAATAACAGTCTTTACCACAGTCACCACGAAATTTGAATCACCTGGCAAAGGAGAAGAAACTTTGCTTTTAACCTATCTTCCTACACTTCATTCAGCTGTATTCTGAAAATAAATTCTATTCCCTAATGTGAATTTCCCTTGCCCATCCAACATTTCAAATCTACATAACTTAATCTATACACTAATGGACTCCTAATTTTCTGGGGTAGTCAACCACACAAAACACTAACGCAGGTCATTAAAGGAAGTGGAAAATCTAAACAAAGACATAACAATTAATTCTGTGCAAGCAATAGCTCTACCACAAACCTATGAAAAAATATTTATAGTGTTGTTTTTCCAAGCAGGGTGTAATTTAAATAGCTAATTCTTCCACCAGTTTATTTTATGACTGTCACATCTTTAATGTCTTAAAGAAACAGTCTCTAAACCTGTCTGTCCATCTTTCAATGTTTTTTTTTTTTTAATTTCTGGGGGGGTTTGTTCTCTTTTTCTTACCCAGAATTTAGGCAGATTTTTCAACCAGTCATTTGGCCTTGCCTCATTCCTGCTTAATGTCTCTGAAGTTAATTCCCAGTGGTGCTTTACTTATCCTCTGAGGCAGAATTTCATTACAATATCCCATGCTGCTAAGGGGCTGGAATAGGGAGACTTCATCTAGGCATAGTAACAAGCTTTACAGGAAAAATGAAGTATTGCATTATAGCATTTCAGTCCACTCTTCCCTCAAGTGCCATACTAAAGAGCAAATTTAGCAATGATGTAGCACTCTTTGTGCTTAGTTTTACAGTGCAACCTATCTGCTCAGCTATTTTTTATATATATATATCTACATATTTATATAAAAAGCTATTTTAAGTAGCAGTAGTCATTAGTGGGATCATGAAAAGAAACATATTTCACAAGTACGCTCATTTCAAGCTAGGCTTTATATTTTAAATATCATAATTTATTTATTTTTGTAAAGAATTAGTTTCATAGTAAAATGAAACATATAATTATCACTGATTTCCCTGCACAGCATCAGAAACTCAGAAGACAGGTTTTAGTTTCTCAACTGTATTTATTCAAATTTTGTGGGGAAATCTGTCTGGTAATCTGAGCACAGGCTGCTGGTGTCTGCTGATGGAGCAATCACCAAAGAGACTAGATGGCTCAAGTGATCTATTGCCACGGTCTAAAACTGATTTATCAAACAGCTGGGGACGAACAAAATCCTGCTGGAATTCCCTTCTCCTCCAAAATTCAAAGATTGCTTTCCAGCAAAGACTTCTATGTTCTACATTATAAATTAACTGTCAACACAATATGTATGTTGGAGTACAGGGGTCAAGGTCAGGAGAAACACAGTGACAGCCTAGGACTGTGTGCTCAGCCGGTACCATGGGGTGAGGACGCTTCTGCCCAGCACACGCAACTGAACAGCCTTGTTAGTCACACCTTGACCAAGTCCTATCTGACCATGGAACTGGGAAACCTTGAACCTGGACTGCTTCAAAACTTCCTACAAAGGCTAATGATTTAATTACAGAACTGTCAATTTTAGTGACAGAATCTCTTGGTTTTATTTATTATTTTCCAGTAAATCCCTGACACGATACACACGTAGTATGCTGTATTCAGTAGAACAAACAGTTTTTGGAAGTACCAACAGAAAAACTAGGCTGATGGCATCCAGCTCTTACCACTATCATTTTCTGTAGCGTAGGTATTTTTCACCTATAGGAGAACAAAAGCACTGCCATGTGAGTGACACCAAGGGAGGTTTCCCTGATGTATGAGCTACCGTGTTTCCTAGAACTACTGCCAGGGTCACATTCACAACAAGCGTGCCTTTAATCTGAGAAGTGACACCGAAACGGCTTCTACGTTTGCTTTGTGACTTCTGTAAACTGCTACTATTGGCATCTCTGTTAATAGGAAGCTGTAATTTGTCAGTAGCCAATTAGCCCAGGAATAAATGTCTGTCTCTTCTCAGCCACCCACACAACTGCACAAACAGAAACAGCACAAGAATAAGAGACTTGTCTGTGAGACCACCTCTATAACATGGATGGCATCAGTAAGACTTTTAAAGGGAGGTCATGAAGGAGCACTGTTACGTTATGTGAATAAGATTGCTGTCATACCTACGGCTCAATGGAAAGAGGGCAGCTTAAAGCCACTGCTAAATCACAGAGCAAAGAATGAACCAGAAGAGTGGCAATACATATAAAATGCAATTCTACTTGGAACAGAAAATGTGGTTTTGATTAATTTTAATCCTGTAGTATATGCAATACAAAAATGTCAGGAGTTTTCCATTTACCAGCTAAAATCCCAGGACCTGAAGCACTTCCACTCTGGGTTTTTTTTTAACAGCTTTTATAAACAAATGTGTTGATTCATCATCCCTGGCCGGTCTGTAACATTCACGCTGGCTGAAAAATACTGCATTATGTACCTCTGGTAATCAAGGTTCTTTCTTTTTGATAAGCAACTCTAGATAATTCGTGAAACGTTAACCCCAGCAAAAGAATGAAATATTGTCTTTTTTATTACATTGCTTTGAGGCTGTCATGGTCTAGAAAGCACCATTAAGGCATGCATATGACTTAGCACCGAAGAATCTGAATTGCTTTGTTTTCATTCCCCCAAGCTCAATGTATGTCCCAGATATTTACAGAGGTAGAGAACATTCTTCATGAAACAAAGCATCAATTTCATCAATACAGGACTTCCAATACAAGCAGATTGCTCCACTGAATTCTAAATTTGTAAGATAAAGTATGTTTCTCCAAATAAAATTCCAAAGGGCCCTGTTTTTCCTGAGGGTATATTTTCTTTAATCATTCAAAATAATAAATACATAAATATATGTGTGATACCTTCCAACTATTTCGTACCGCATTCCTATTTCTTATCTATGTTTTAACAAATTTCTCAAATAATTATCAATATTGTCAAAATACATCAATTTTAAAGCATAACAAAAACAGGGAACAAAAATCCCTAAATATAAACAAAATCTTGCATTTTAAAAAATAAATCAATTTGGTACAAAATTGTGACAATAATAGGAACTAATACCCTCTTCTAGTTTGTCCACATAGTCCAAGAATCTCCTGTAAATACACTGTTTCTTACACACAGTATACTTTTAATTATATTAACTCTTGCAGCAATCAAAGTGTTTGAAATGAATAAGCTAGTGAAAATAAACGCTATTTATAGATGATCCATCTTGGAGAAAACAGCATACACAAGATGTTAATCTTGAAGATATTTGTCTATATGTTGAACAATAATAATACACATTTCCAATTATTTCAATATCCAAGGTGAGGAAAATTTACCTTGAATACAAACCATTCTCAGAATTGTGCTCTATCTCCACATACTGAAAAATAAAGTCTTTATATTTAGTAATTGTTCCAAACTCATTGGCAATGTCACCGTACTTTCAAACTTAGCCAAGAAAACAAGAATTAAACTGTGAAACATAGTTTTGAGAAAATCATGTTTTGTAAAGTTCTGGTAAGACTTTCTACTGATTCTCACTGATTGGCAGGTCTTCAAATGGACAAAAAGTTTGACTGTTCTCAGGAAGAAACCCGTCTGAGCTTTGACTTAGGAAGTAAGTTTCTACAGTTGGTATAACTGAACTGGAGCATGACCTCCTGTTGAACTTGACATGGCTCAAGCAATATGAAAAAACAAGTTCTCATTTCCTTCCCTCTGGTGACAAGCTTCATCTACACATCTTGAGAAAAGATTTGAGTTGCCTTGTGCATAACGGATGCTTGGGTCTGTGTATGTCTGTGTGGAAAACAACTTTTCCATCTAATTAAAATCTTTTAGATTTCAAATGAAAGTCAGGCTGAAACACTGAAAAATCTCTGAGGCAAAAAAGGATTTCAAATTCATTGGAATATTTTTTTCATTCTTACCAAACAATGTAACCCCCCAAAAAAGATCTATTTAGCCTGTCAGAGAAGCAGAAATAAAATCTAGAAAATACTATATTTCATTTAGAAAATGTCACCACAAAAAAATCCAAATATTTGTATGAGGAAATCTGTCAAAAGGCATTCCACAGTAAAGTATATTTTTTTGTTAGACAGTAGAGTTTTTGTCAACTTTGTCCAAAAAATCCCTTCTGTTTCCTGAGGTCTGTACCTTGGCCAACAAGAAAAACCTAGGCATTTTTTTGCACTGACTAGTCTCTGGTCCTCACATGAGGGATTTCTGGCTCTTGGCAGCGTTCATGGCAGGGTGACAACGAGAAATACCACCATCACAGTCAGAACTGACCAGCAAGTTGGCTGGCATTCTCTCAGGAGAGACACTCAAAAGTGAATGAGCCTTGTAGTTAAGCAACAGTTTTACTCACGAAAGATTTTGTTGCCACTGTTTTGATGCCACTGTTGATTGTCTTCAAATGTGTGTTTGTGTGTGTTTCAGCAGCCATCTCCTAGACTCTACAGGTACGGACATAGCTTTTTCCACAAAAAATAAAATTGACTTAAAAAAGCACATAACTGAGTTGCACAGTTACAGACCAACATCCAGGTCTTAAGTCTATATTAGGTCAAAGATTTGGTCATAATAATGTATTCTTGCAGGATTTCACCAAAAATATCATTTCCAAACAGTACTAAGAAAAAGAAAGAATGTGCTGAAATGTAAAATAAAAGTGTCTCTTGTTCCCTTCAGAGTCCTTTCACTCATCTCCTTGGTCAAAGTTCTTTCAGTGCCTGTTAATTAATTGCTGTGATTGAGGTCAAGTTTGAAGATGATATGAGGTTAATTTTAGACTCTCTCTCGAGTGCAGACTAAGAAACTCATTACTGTTACTGACGCTTGCGTGTCAAGTTAGGTAGACCTATAATATCTCAGTGTCTCAACGATATTGACCTTTCTGTAAAGAAGTACTGCCTTGGCCTGTGTCATAGAGGTCTGCTGCTAGTACCTTTTTAATTTCTTTGATTCTGTTGCCAGATTATAAATTACAAGTGAGAGCTGAGGCTTTCTAATTAGTCTGATGTTCTCCAAGGAGGCTAGCGAATATAATGTAGTAACACATGTAGCTAACCACCACTGAAAGTGCTTTTAGCAGAAAACCAATTAAAAAGCAAACGAAAAAGAAAAAAATTGCTCTGTGCTTACTCCCTGCTCGCTACCAACTGGCTTACTAGAGGTCACGTGATTAGTCTGAGTGTTGGCCAGCAAGAATCTCACTGATTGTAAGGTAAGTTTATACTTGGCAAGTTCATTATAAGGAAAGTTCATACTTAACTTATCATCTGTGTTTGTATTATAAATGTTTCATAGCAAGTCTGAAACAATTACACGCTACCCTACATCCATCACTTACGAAGTGACAAAAAATAAGAGCAACCACTTCTGACATCTTCCGTACCAGAGTTAGAAAGCAAAGAGAAACTACGCAGGGCACTGGTCAGTAACTAAAGGTTGTTGATTCCCTTGAAAATCACAACCCACTCCTAAGCTGTATTTATTAAAATAAACATTTGTCTTTATTTCCTCTAGTGGAAACAGAGGAATGACTTGAATTATAGACAAGGAGGGAAGACTGAAGTACCCAAGAAATGAAAACCTGAATAGTTGTGTCACCACCTGCCGTAGTCTGGCACGTGAACGTGGTTTGCGCTGATGTGTCTGAACTGCCTTTAAACTAGCTAGCTTGGCTAGCAACAACCATCTGCAACTGCTGAGCTCAGCAGAAATTCCCCAAGTGTGGGAAACTATTCAGCTACCTTCAGCTAAGCTCCAAAGTACTACAACTACACCACTATGTAACACAAAGTCCCATGGTAGAGTCCTTTTGCATATGTCTATATAATGGGCAGGAATACCAATAGCTGTAGAGCAGGCAAACCCTAAACCAATTTTAAAAATGGGATTTAGCCAGTTCAATCTATTAGGTCTTTTGGACACTGTTTTGGTCTGCGTTAAAATTGCTTCAGAAACATGGGCCTTAGTCTCTCGTCTGAAAACTTATGTGGCCATAGAGAGAGAGATATAAAGCACTATCAAAAGCCAATTCTAAAAGCAAATAAATGGTGACAACGCAAACTGCAGTTTATGCTCTGTTCATTACAGGTATTTCAATATAGTGCATTTGTAGGTCAAGTCCTCTGTGGCTCATGTAAAGAAGGTGTCTCTTTTGATATGAATTTTCAGTGAGACACTAGTCCCTAAAACCGTCAGTGACATTCTCTCTTTAGGCTGGATTTTGTTTCCCTGTGATTTTGTCAGAATTCAAGGTTATAGATGCATCTCCTCTGTATTTTCCCAGAAAGTAATCTGAAACAACGGAAGTTTAATCCCATGAAATTCCTGTGGGTAAACTCAGCAAAATACCAAAAAACATGTGCTCAACATGGAACACGTTTTACTCTCACTGAAAAGACTTTTGACACTAGCAGCAGTTAAGAAGTTAAGAAAATCCTTGAATATGTTGTTAAATAGGAGTCAAATTTCCTCAATAAATGTAGGCTTCAGCCATAAACAACATAATAATGGCAAATAATTTAGATTATCCATTCTGAGATAGTGTTTCTTTAACACTAGGCTATGCACAGAGAATGATTCCTAATTTGGTTGGAGTACAAACGTTCAAGAGTAAAACTAAGCTTGATTCCAGAAAGACTGAATGGCAGACTTTAAATATAAAACATCCCAAACCCCTCTCAATTATTTTCTGTTTGCTTGTTCAAAAGGAATTTAACTTACAAGCTCCACATTTCTATAATTTTTCTTGAGGCTATTTTTGAAATTAAGTAAATTAATGATTTCAGCAGTGCTGATACACTTGATACTGCTTTCTTTCTCCCACATAATGGTTTGGTTAGACAAGCTTGTCTTAAGGTTATGAGTCCCAGGACCAAAGCTGTCTTTAAGGTTGCTGGCTTTTAAATTGTTCCCTTTTCTGATATGCCAGGACATTCAGTTAGAAGCCACTGCAATGACAATTTTCTTATGCGCTACTGGTTTGATATCGTGAGTCCATAAAAAAAAAAAAAAAAAAAAGAGAATGCTATGAAAAGCTATTCACAGAAGTCCTGAAATATTTGATTGAAAGATATTGTAAGAAAATATAAATTTTCACATACACACTGTATACTGTGTAACATAACCAAAAAAGCATCAATGAGCAAATAAGTTTAGTACAAGATGGAATATCTTGTCTTTACTAGGCTTATATTACACCTTGAAGACAAGGTTTCTTTTCAACGTTTACATTGGCTACAAACAAGGAACTCAAATGTTCATAAAACATCAAAATAAAATGGACTTCTCTTAAAGATCCTAATCATAATTCACCTTCTTTTGCCTTAAGTTTTAATCTGTTTAGACATAAAACTATATATTAGATCTCTTAAATTTTCCTTTTGAAATATGCCTGTGTTTAAAGAGAAAATATAAACAGAAAACTTTTTATAGGGAAGGAAGGAATGCAGGCCATCCTAAAACAGAGCTTCAGCATCACTAAGAATTTTTTTCTCTACATGAATTTATTGCATGAATAAAAGGGATCCTGGATGCCTGTGACACTCCCTGGAGAAAGAGAGATTCTTGAAACGGCCATCCTCACTACTTAGGACTTATTTCTAAAGCAATGAATTTGTTCGTTGTGCAGAACAAAAGACGCTTGTGTTATGGTTTTTTCGGGTTTTTTACAAGATTGCCTTAAACTGGCTTCAAACATATGTCTTTGTATTTAAATTGATACATTTTTTCTTAATATTTGTTTGCTTCAATGATGACTCTCATTAGAGGGGACCCAAACTGAACTCCCTTAGCAGGAGGCAATTTGACTGGGTACCTCAGGGTACCGGTTTAGCTACATAGACAATACACTGGTGGAAAAAAAGATAATCTAATACTACTGATAGCAAAAGAAGTAAACTTGATTCTGGCAGTCTGACTCACACCAGCAACACATCCACAGGATGATGAGGCTCCTTTGTCAAAGAACTGATTCTTAAATAATCAGATACAGAGAAATTATTTATGATTAACACAGTAGTGGTTATCCACTCTATTAAAGTTCCAAGATTTCATTTGTTGATACAGTACCTACATACACTGCAGTGGAGACAGCAAGAGGTATTTGCCACTAGAGAATCAAAATATGGAAAGATGATTGAATATTTATAAACCAAAAAGATTTAAAGTCCCCCTGCCCCAACATACGTTATTTACCTCAGCAGCAAGTGAATCTGAAGCAAGCTGCCAATGTGGGATGCAACAAAACAAGGCAAAGATATTGTGTAACATCATCTCAGCTGAATGTACAGACAACCACATCAGTTCATCATCACTCCTCGACCTGCCCATTTATTCATGCCACATAGGGGACAAGGCCTTCACCATTGCAGGCATGACAAAGAGCTTAATAGCTGTACTTCTATTGTGTCACAAACAGACAATATTTCCTTCTGAGCTGATCCACGAGGACAATGCTTCCCTGCTCCCAGCACTGCTTTTCTTCTCTGCTTTCACTCATGACCTCCTCTGCTGGTTCGTTTTGCGTTTGTAATGCGCTTAGAAGCAGCTGTGTGGTTTTAAAGTCAATTGCTTGATTGCCTTTACTAACCACATGTTGCTTGAGTTCACTGGGCAGTTTTGGAAAGTGCTAACTGATGGGCACCAAATGTACTCCTTACGTCCAGAAGGGGATGTAAGGCTCTGAACAAACTACTCATCATCTGGACAGCTCAGACAGCTCTGGTGGGCGATGTCTGATCCAGGGTACCAAATAAAACTTACTCTAAAGTAAACTCCCTGAATTGCATCAGAAGGAGTTTTAGGGGTCTCAGCACAAACCGCCTTAATCTACTGACCTTCCCCTAAAGCATTTAATTAATTGTTAACACTGACACAGCCGTTACAGCATTTAATTCCTACTAGAAACCCTTTAAAGGGAACACGGAGTTCACTTTCTCTGCATAGTCTCACCAGAGCTACAGGGAAACATTTTATATTACACAGCAATAGCAGAAGTATCGTTAGGTTTTACCACCCTGCAACATTAAGTTATACACACAGACAAGGTCTTGTTAATGAATGGTTAGGGCCCTGTTACACAACCTCTAGCTGCAAAAGCAATCCTTATCCCTACGAGTATCAGGGAGGTCACACAGATGACTCATCTAACGGAGGATTACTTGCATGAGTTAAATGAGTTGAGCTTACTACAACTAGCGTTCATGAAGATTACCTTTTTATTTAATTACTTTTTAAAATGTTAATTAGCTCCACTCTACAAAGTCATCAGAGAATGAAAACTTCTCCTACAAGCAGTTTTACAGTCAGAATAACCAATTTGGATCCCATCGGTTTCCATTTCAAAAGTGATTATTCTGCAGCTTTACTGCAAATTGCTGCTTTGCAACAACAAAGCCGAACATTTGCACTTCTTTTGAAGCACAGTTGTGAAAACAGACCAGGAGAGAGAGCCTTCACAGCTCCTTGCGATTTTTTTTTTTTTTTTTTTTTTTTTTTTGGAAGATAAAGCAGACTGACCGGATGTTGTAAAGCCCTGAGGGATGGGAATGATGCAACAGGAAACTCAATTCTGCCCCCCAAAACCCGTGGAAACCCTGAGCGGTACTGTACACATGAGTGTATGGCAGCTACGCTGCCCCTGAAGGGCAGCACAGCCACGCCAGTTCTGCCTCTGGTCCGCAGCTTGGCCTCCAGCCCTGCCATCCCCTGCCGCCTGGCGTAGGGCCCAGCTAGTGCTGCATCAGTGGGCAGGCTTCTGCCATCACGCAGACACCGCAGACACCTCAAGGAAGCCTTAGACTGTCCTATGTAACAAATCAGTACTTCTTAGGACAGCGTTTTAGGTGACATCTTTGCAGGCATGCTCTCCAGAGACCCCTTAGCTCCAGCCAAGCCTCCTCCATGAAACAGCGGAGCGCTCAGCCAACTCCCTTTCCTAATGGATGGCAACAGCCTCCACCCTGCGAGCCTGCTTCCCATCTCCAATAACCAGGCAGAGCAAAGCAGGGCTCACCTATTCCCTATCTCCTTCCTGACTCCTACCCTTCCTGAGAAAGATTTCTACACCTCTTCCTGACAACAAAATATTCCATTCAGCGGACATATTTGTATGTTGAATTTAAACGCATAAATAAAACTGCCTCTTCAGGATTCAGATGCAAGATCCCCCTTGAAAAAAAACCACCCAACTATTTTACAGAATATGAAGTTGGATCCTGTACACTTACCAATTCACTATGATGAATTATGTCCAAGAGAAACCATATGCATCTGGGCTCTAATTCTAGAGCAGCTACACACAGCGCCCCTCTGGTTTCAGCATTGCCTGCCATCCCATAGACATTCCTATGTTGAACAAGCAGTAAGATGACCGTCCAAAGTACGGATTTGACCTTTTCTGCATTTTTAGCCTGAATATCATGGTCTCCAACAGTAACATGAGCCATCTCACTTATTTTTCACTGGAAAAAGTCAGGAAGCTGACTGGGCACAATTAATTTTTCTTGTAACAGGAGTTCATTCCCAGTCAATATCTTTACCTGTGATATCTTCCCTATTGCTGACAGTTGCTAAGATCGAACTGATGCTGCTACCAAAATGATTCATCTAGCCCTCAACCAGCTCTCTGCCACAGGGGTTGATGAAGAAGGCTGCAAACCAGAAGCACTATCTTGCCATGGATCCCATAGGATGGACATCTCTGCCCCAGGGCAACTACTGCGCTAAAGAAATTTGAAATGTGGAGTTGGGAGGATCTGAATCTGACAAGGCACAAGAAGAGACTCTTTTGTAACACGTTAAAATGGTCCTACAACCTGCTTCTGTTAAGGACACTTCAGCACTTCAGCAAATGATTTAATATTTTTTGTGAACTATTTTGCAAGTTGCCTTAAATATATTATGACTGGTAATGCGTCCACACAATGATTATTTTTTTTTTTAGAGAAGGTAACATTAAACCAAAGACATCACCTCAAACAGAAAAGTCTATATCTCAGCTGTGAAAGCCTATAAAACTATTTTTACATATCCGTAATTTGGTAGAAACTCCAAAGGGCTGTGCTCCAACATAATTAAGGTCTAACTGGGGATGTGAGGCACTGAGAATTGCAACAAAAATAGCAGAGGTTTAAGGATAAGAATAGCAAGAATATACACTGGCCCAAGTCCAACCATGCAGAAGTATAGCGTAAGGACAATCCTGCCATATGAGACTTTCTTCCAAGAGACAGTGATCAGGGTCCAAGAAGAATATACCTGCTTGGCACAGGTTGCCCAGAGAGGCTGAGGAGTCTCCATCCTTGGAGATACTCACAAAAGACATCTGGACATGGTCCTGGGCAACCAGCTCTAGGTGACCCTGCTTGAGCAGTGTGGGTTGGACCAGATGACCTCCAGACATGCCTTCCAACCTCAGCCACTCTGTGGAACATGTAGAAGGTGGAGGCCTTAGATTTGACATAGATATATACGCAAATTACATACTATTATTTGGGTACAAATTGCATTCATTGACTTTATAATTTCCAGTCTTCTCGGTAAACGTCACTTTTGTAGTTTGTTGAACTTTTTAAACAGAAATTCAAGACAAGAAGACACCTTAGCAACAGGAACTAACAGCACATCCTGGGTTCAGAATTAAAAATGTATAGAGGGTGGTGGTGAAAACTGGATGTAGAAGGAAAAGAGAGTTTTAGCACGTTCGATAATAATAGCTGCCCAACTGTAATGGTTTGCCTTCAGTAGAGGACAATCATTCTATTATCTATTATCACAGATAATAGTCTATGATAATAGTTGCCCAACTATTATAATAGTTTTCCATCAGCTGAGAAGCAAAGGCTACAGAAAGCAGGTGTTCTCCCCGCACTAAAAAAAACATAAAAGAAAAAGAATTAACCTCAGCTGTCCTAGAAGATACAGGTAATTTTGAGCATTATTTTCTGTCAGTACAGCACAGTCTCTCATTCTGATATTCAGATCCTGCGGTAAAACTAACCATACCGATTTCAGAGTGCTGCAGAATGGCTACCATGGTATGTTTTTACACTTAGCTACTGATAAATCTGTCCAAAAGGAAAGAGTTCATAATCAAAACTGTGAGAAGAAAAAAAGCATTTTCCTAAAACTGTGATATCTGGGGAGATGTAGGGAATGCGATCATTATTCAGCAATATTTCTAATGAACATGTATATTCTTTTGAATTATTTTACTATGTTGCTTTTCTAAGTAAGTCCACAAATATCCTCTTTGATGTTAGTGTACACCAGAGGGTAGAAAAAGATTGTTTTTAATGCTGCTATATTAAATGCTGTTGTGCTGTACAGTGTCTCCTTGGAACTGTTAAGTTTTGGTCACCTTCTCTTTCTGTTACATTCCTTCTAGGGTACAAAGGGTTTGCTGATGGATGACAAAACCAATTAGAGGCATGAGAAGACTTCCTCCTTATGAAATGAGCATGCTAAGATTGAGATGTTTATAGATAAGACAAATAAGAGAGGACACACTAGAACTTTAGAGAGTAATGAATGTTATAAGAAAGACAAATGGAGTGGAGATGCTCCTATATGTCATGTCTCATAATAGAGGAAGAATGGTTACCTCAATGGCACTGAAAGGCAACAAATTGAACAGATAAAGGATTACTTTTTTCCTCTCTTAAACAACAGGTAGGAGTAAAGAGAAGATCACATTTTATTCCATTAAGGAATTTGAAATGTCAAATTTGAAGCTGAAAATGAAAGACATGAACCTTCTGAAAGAATAGTGCAGAAAAAAAATGCAATATTCTTCAGATGAATCTGTCTTCCATTTTCATTTAGCAAAAAGGAAGCAGAATTCTAAAACTGAACTTGTTTCTGAGCAAAAATTTAAATGTTTCACTCAGAAGAAATTAAAGCATTTTCATGAAAGAACTTTTTACTTGGATTTTTCTGCTAAATAAACTGTTACATCATCAAATATGTAAAATTTGATGCAACTGAGTTCTCCTACGGAACATAGTTGCCAACTATCTTTTCTTCTAGACAGAAAAAACTATTTCCACTATGTACTATTACGATGAAAAGAAGAAATGTAAATAAGAGTGAGATAGTTTTTTGGATTAGTTATAAAAGTAGTGGCTCTAGGCAAGAAAACAACAAGGCTTCTTAAATCTTTCTTAGTTGTGTTTGGTAATCAGATTAATTAGAATACTGAACTAATACTGCTAGCTGTTATTTTATTTTACGCACACCTGAATTCACAGCTCCTATGTGTTGTGCTATTGGTATTTTTTCCCCCAGAGAATTAGAATTCATTTTATAGTAAGAAAAAAGTCACAGGACACAGTACAAACTATTACCTGGTGCACAGAAAAGTAAGATGTCTTAAAAGTTATTAAATGCCAAGCTATATAACTCATTCACTAAACCTACTTTTCCATGCTTACATCAGGTTTACTATTACAACAAGAAAGTAACCTTAAAGACAGAAAATGCAAAATGAGCTATGGCATTATGTGGCTTCACAGTTTTCTACTTCCTGAAAATTTTCTCTGTAAAAAATGCAGAATAATAAAAAAAATAAATCTACACATTCATATCTATTTCTCTTCAGTAGAAAAACTAGACTTATTTAAAACTGTCCAAGTGAAATGCCTTGCTTTTTCAGCCTGAACAATTTACCAAGTTTTCACTAAAGATTATTTTTAAATGGTCAAAATAACACAGAATGGGTTTATTTTGTGTAAAAGGAAAAAACATTCTCTTGGCCAAAAAGTAATTTTTACCAACTGTTTTAGCTGAAAACCAAACACAGAAACAAGCACTGTGTACCCAAAACAATAATCTTCTTCCACAACAAATTTCTAATGCTCTCTAGCCCGTTTAATGGTGTCATTAAGAGTATGTTATGCCTTTAACTAAGTGCGGTTCCACTTTTTTTTCACCATCCTGTCATCATTAATTCATTTGGAATCTGTTGTAGTAATACTGATCATAATGAATTCATTTTATATTAATGTGCATGTCATACTCATTATCAAGGGGATTTCCACTATAATTCTGCCAGAATGAAAACAAAACTAATTGCAAAAACAATTTGTTTGGTGTGATAATATATGAGATGGGAGTAACTTGCCTCCATTTTTTTACAGCACCAAATGGCATAGGTAGCGTGTCCCTCCACAGATTCTTTCCACGTCATTTTTCTTAATCACATTTGAGCTACTCTGGTAATCTACACATTAAGGCCTGCTTCTTCAGAGAGACCTAGCACAAACATACAGTGCCTTATGTAGTCATCTTGACTTCAGTGGGGCAACTCTCATGCACAAAATTCCAGTACGCAGTTTCGTTGCTGGATGTCATGATTTCTTTCCTTACCGAGCCCAGACAGAATCACAGGCTGATAATGATTGTTGATAGACAGAGAGTGTGGTCTTGCTGACAGCTTCTGCTTGTGCTTCCTAATCTTGCATCAGTGACATCCACGAAAGAAGAAACAAACGTTACTGAAATCATGGCATGTGTTATGAAGACGTTAATCTCGCACCTTGCAAACCCAGGCTGCCACAACTAAGCACAGGACACGCACCCACCTGATAACTGATACTGCGTTTGTACCCTTGCTCCTTCACACAGAAACCTAGAAAGTTTTTGGTTAGGAGGGATGTCTGGAGCTCTCCAGCCCAACAACCTGCTCAAAGCAGGGCTAACTTCAAAGCCAGATCACATTGCTTAGCATCTTGCACAGTTACGTCCTGAATTTCTCCAAGCATGGAGACTCCATGTCCTACCTGGGCACCTGCTCTCAGGGCCTAATTATCTCCAGTCTTCCAGCAAAGAAGTCCTGTTCTTAAAAGCAAGGTGGTCATTAGACTTTCAGCTGCTTTTATTTTCTATGAGAATTCAGCACAAAATTGCAGAAAGACCCATCTCTCTTTGTGTTCCAATTGGCCTTTTGACTTTTGTTTTGCAAAAAGATAAACTCAGCAGAAACTTTTCCTACAGTTCGACTGCCAAGCCACTGCCCAGCCCCAGTGGTGTGGAGTTCCACATCTATACTAAAAATCTCTTTTAACTTGTAATGGGCAAGCTTGATATAGTCTAGATTTTCCATTCAGATAAAAGTACTCAGAAGTATAAGTGTTTATCCTGACCTTGCCTGATCTGTGGAGGTGAGCTCAAAAACTTGCAAGAACAGCCTTTTGTATAAAGATTTTGCACAGAGGAAAGAGAGGTCTCCCACCAATCCTACCTTGCCAATATACAGTGAAGAAGTGAGAGAAAATAAATGCTACAAAAATAAGGCTTTTTTTTTTTCCCCCACCAGTTTATTATTTTAATTTTAAAAACCATTTTGGTTTTTAGCAAAGCATGAGACATTTCTGAGCATTCCCTACTTAAACCAAATGAAACACACCACTAGTTCACAACTGAAATGCTGTTAAACTAAAACTGTGGTGTAACTACTGCTCACAGCAATACAGAACTCTCCGAAAAACAAACTAAAACCAAACCAAATACCACTTAGCGGACTACTATCCATGATTTATTTTTAAAAATTAAAACGCATTTCTGCAGCTGCCTAACAATGTGTGAATCACAGCACATAGTCCATGCCCTTTAAGACTGTGCAGATCTCTGTGATACTCCCGTGTTAGACCACTTAAGGTCAGTTCTTTCCTATCAACCCTTTACTTGTATTGACATGAAGAGAGCTGCTTATATCTGCCCCTATCATCAACTTGCATTTTGCACTGCAGGGGACAAGTGGTTTGACCCTTTTCCCTAAGAAAATCTTGATTTTCATCATTGTCTTACGTTTTTCTGTGCACGTGGCTTGTTTGGTTCAAACTGCCACAGTTTCAACTGTCAGTATATGTCCCTTGTATCGTGGCCCATCATGGGGTAACAGCAGATGCACCTGCCATTTTAAGACTTCCAAAAAACCAAGGGTCCTTCAGATGGTCAGTGTGTCCTTCAGCTACTTACTGTAAAGGATTTCTCTGAAGTAACTAACCATGTTGTGAACATGTTTGAGGTCCCGGTACTGCAAAGTGATCTGCTTTCTAACTGACATAATCCCACTGAAACCACGGGTGGCTTCCCTGAGAAACTAACGTGGGGAATCCCCATGAACTGTGCCTGGGAATACACAGAATTAACATATTTTCCAATGAGAACATAAAAACTTCAGTCCTTGTGAAGATTTTGGATCTTAGTTAGGTTCATGAAAATGGGCAATTTTAAACAATGAAGACAAAGAAGTGCTTAGACTTGTAAAAGAAAAGTAAGAGAGATGAAATATGCATTCCAACCCCACTCAGTCTATTTAAAATGACCGCATCTTAGCGACAGCTGTCCTTTCTAACAAATTATTTTTGAGCCAGCTATTTTTGCCATCATTTAAAAATGATTTGAATTGCTGCAGTTATTGATCCCCCACAGAGCTACCATTAGGATGTGACCTCTTCTATATGGAGTTGTTGCCACACAGAAGCACTGGGAGGATGAATTTACAGATAAACAGATGCCGTTAACATTGAAAATTTTCCTTCAAGACAAAAGACTCACAAATTGTAATGCAAATTCTAACCATTAACCAGTAGAGAATTAAAGTGCGTTTTAGAATCAAACCCCTGTCCAAAATCATTGGAGAAGTTGTATAAGTTTCCTATGACAAGTAGTGTAGAAGTGACAGCAGCGGTGGCCTAATGCCTATGAAAACCTAGAGCCTGTTCTCCTGAACACGTACAAGTGGAGGAGTACACACTCTTTGAATCCAAGAGTTTCGAAAATCAAACAACCTTAATTTACACCAAAACTAAATCACCAGGAAATCTGAAGTGAACTTTAGCAGAGAAAAGACAGGTGCATTTATAACTGAAATGTAAAAGAAAAAATCAAGGGCTTTATGTATCAAAATCTTAAGTCTGTCTTCGCTTTATACTCTGTTAGTTTGGACACATTTCTACATAGTAATTTCAGCCAGAATGAAAGCATCTCTGCCTCATACTGCACACTGATACTTTTATGTAAGACTGATTCTTATTTAACCTCTGGCTAACAAGCCTATTTACTATCAATGTAATCTCCAAAAATAAAATGAAAATAATCAAAGAGATGAACAAGTTGGTGCCCACTCCCAGCCATATCCAATGATGCATTTCACACATAGCCTAATATATCGTTGACATGCTCTCAGCCTCCTTGGTTCTACAGCAAAGTCATTTTTAATCCCAACGTAAACCAGCCTGTACTGCATACAAGCAATTACTCACGTTCAAGGGCCTGACCTCTACTGTGTCAGAGCACGCATCTTTGACTGCAATTTTCTTAATTGGTTTAGAGGAACCTTAGCATTCAGCAAGCAGAAACTAGGGTTGTGTGGAGAAAGACAATTCCACCTCACAGAAGATTTTGGTGGGTTTTTTAGGTAGAAAGCTGGGCCCAAGCCTGGGCGTGGGGCTGCCCCCACCCAGCCTCCTTGTTCACAGCAGACAGCATGGATACTCATGCAACTCAAGGAAAGGCCAAAGGTTATAAATATTAAACATTTACATTCAAAAAACCTTAGCTCTTCTACAGGACAGATTGCAGCCACCCTGAGTTTGGGCTATTCCTTGATCTCTGGTGTTACTCAAAATCCCTCAGTTGAGACTCTCTAAGTTGACCTATTTCCTAGTACAAGTTGAGAGCAGCCCTACATTGTTAGGGTCTCTTTCTTCAACACAACGCTGAGTTACAGCGATGAGTCTGTTTCTTCAACACAGCTCTTTGATATTCTTTGCCAATTTAATCATTCCCTCCCAGCCATCAGTTTTTACACAGCTTAGAGATACTCCATCCACCATCCACATCAGAAAGGGAAGTTCATGCTCACCTTAGAAGGCTGGTGTCCCCCAGCCTTGGACTGCCAGTAGGTTTCAGAAGAAGCCAAGAGTGTGGATAGCATATGAGACTATAAGCCTAGGTTCTAAGTTGGGCACTAACTCAAATACTTAATACTTCAAAATACTAAGGTATGGCACTAAAAATATTTACTATTCCAAAATAAGGTTTCCTTCAATTTCATGACAAAATCTGAATATTTCAGACTACCACAGTAAAAGAAAAGCTTTGCAGTTTCAGTTCAGGTGGCCCACGCAGCGCACTCCTCCAGAGCTACGGACTCTGCAGCACTGCGGTCGTTTGCTGACACATCTGTCTTGTGCGGCTGAGGGCTTACGAAGAGGACTGGAGGGAAATCAGTCAAGTTTATGACAGGGGCTCACGCTGCTGGCGTGCTTCCTCCAGGTCCATCTGTGTGCTGTTCAGATTGTGATAAACCAGAAGCCTTTCTGAGAATGACATTTCAGTATAGGCAAACTCAGGTTAAACCACTGTCCCTTCACACTTTTCCTAGCAAGTGCTAAAGAGAGCACTGGTGTGTCAGAACTAGGAGAGACCTCCCAAGGCAGGACCCTAAAACCGAACAGCTAACTGCAGAAAGCTTCACAATTGGGTTTGATACAACTTCTCAAATATTAAGCATAATTAAGCCATTAGACCACTTTATCAAAGGAAGTAGTATGTTAATCAGTACCTGGACACTTTTCTGGTTTGATTTTCAAAACAATGAATGGATGTGTTTCTTAAGGATAAATTGAAGTTTTACCACAAGTAACTGGGTCCAACAGAAAGCATGACTGCTCAATTCACAGAGTGAAATTATATGACTTACATTATGCAGAAGGTCAGACCAAATCTTCAGTGAGGTTTCTTTTTCTCTAAAAAATCAATAATTCTACTGGCCTCCGAGGCAGACAATAAAAGTACATGAGAAAGGCAAACACCTCTTTAACTTCTGAATGATTTATTTAAAAATTATTCTGTCTTCAGGTGAATGCTTTTGTGAAGCTTTTAATGTGCAATTTCTGAAAATGTATATTAAAAGGGGGAAAAGAACCAAGAGGAAGTTGGGGAAAACAGTAATTTTGAGATCTTTGACAAGAAAATCCATAAAATAATAATGAAAAAAAGCTGTGAAAGTGCTTGCATAATTCTTTTCAAGGAGCTAAGAAACTCAGTTAGTGCCCCAAACTACTGTCAACTTTTAATTTAATCCTCAGAGTTCATATTATGCAATGCTGTAATACCAGTACAAAAGTCTGTGTTGTATTAATACCTACAAGTATGGGTCAAAGAAAGGTATGTTGGATTAAGTATCAAAATCAACAGAGGGCTACTTCTGTTGCATGTTTAAAGTATTTTTGTTTATATTGGATACTCAATGTATTCCTTTTTCCCCAACAGAAAGGATCGCAGAATTTCCTTCAGTGCTATAGAACTTGCAATTCAATTTAGATCCAGCTTGTTAAGGAAGGAATAGAGGCATAATTGCACCGTACTATTCACTATTGCTTTTTGTGTTGTAACTGATATTTCCTGGATAAATTCATGTCATACAACTTGTAGCAAACCCAATTAACGTTCAAAAGACAGAAGAAGAATGTTTAGTCATCACATAAATTAAAAAACAGTCCAGTGCACTGGCTGTATATTTTTAATGTTAAAATTCCTTTGTTGCCTTCTCTTGTTCTCCTCTCTTATCACCACATGTACCAAGCCTGTAAGGAAAATGTGGCATAGTCTGATAAATTCTAAAACATAAAATATTAAAAATTACTTTTGTCAGCTGTATTATATTTTTCAAGTCTTACACGGCAAAGAATGAACACGGCCCCACAGGAATCCCTTCTGGTGACTGAGGCTGCACAGCATGTCTCGTACTCAACCATTCTTTCAGCAGTGGTAGGTGATACAACTGTGATCCATTTTTCTGTGATGTTTTGAAGCCAAGGTCCTAACGAAAGCTTTTCATGGATAGCGCTCACAAACTCCAGCAGAATCCCAGGCTGATCTCAGCCTGACCCCACTGTCATATCAAGACCTCAAATTCTAAACTTCTGGTCCTTTACAAATGCCCTACAGTTTCTCTCAAGAGACAAAATTCAGTGGAATTGATTTAAAATGTTGGGATTTCATTTATTCCCTAATGAGTTCAAGACTCAATAAGAATGCCAATTCCAGCTCAGTAAAAATACCATTTAAATTTACAGAATAACTAGGGTTTGTTTTGGGGTTGTTTTGTTTTGTTTTGTTTAAACACATAGTAATGCAATATATGTGAAGTTGAACCTTACTCCAGTCAGAGACTTGCATTTTGACTGCTATCATCTTCAGCAAATCCATTTTTCTATCTGTGGGCAGCCTTCCCTTAATTCCATGTCTTCCATGGTGATTTATGATGCCTGCTAATGAGATCAAGAAAATAAATGCTGGGGAGCTTGAATCCAGATGGTACCTCAGCTCAACCTCATAATGCTCTGTTGTCATCAGGATACTACTCTAGTGCTCTTTAATTTTTGTTGTTATGACTGCATGTTCTGATTCATGCTCAGTACTTGGCTGTGCTCTTTCTTTCCTCATATTGACCAAAGGAAAAAAAAAAAAGAAAAAACAAAACAAGGGCTCTATTGCACTAAAAACCACGCTCGTTGACACCTCTAATGAATACAAGCAATGTACTTTCATCATTGGGTTAGGAAATTTCTGCATTCAGCAGTACAAAAATGCAGAAGGAGCTTTGCAATAGGTGCTGATAGCATTAGGTATTGTACAAACCAGTTTGTAAAAGCAACTGGAAGCTGATTAACACTTGTGGTGCTGCGTGGCCAAAAAAAGAATCCGATTCCCTCCCTTGCTGCATAATACTTTCATAAATGAAAATTTCAATAGAAGTTATTTACCTGAAACTGAAAAAAAACAAAACCCAAAACAATTCAAAACAGGTTACAGGTGATTTCTACAATGCAGCCAGAATAAAACCTTTATGTATTTGGTCCAAACTCGGGACCAATCAATATAATCATTATTCACTAATGCTGGCCTAATCACTGCGGCCTCTGTTGAAGTGAATTCCATCTTGAATCATCTTGATCATTTGAATGGGCAGGCAGAGCCCAGCAAGGCAATGCAAATCCGTTTCCACAGATCAAGAATGAGCTTCAGATCAAAACTAGGAATAGACATATAACAGCAATAACAAACAGTTGAAGAGAAAGAGGGAGGTGAAGGTAGAAGGTCAAGACTCGTTAAGCGGAGGTTGTCAGAATTGCCTTGGCTCGGATGGTATAGCCAAAACGCTCAGAAGAGGAAGCCCTTTTCACCTGAACGATGAATGCTCATACAGGTCTGAAGTTCTTGGTAGTACACTACCTATCGTCAACAAGATGCTGGTGGTAGAATCCTCCTTTTTGGAAATTAAATGAGATGAAAAATTTTCTGCCTCTCAGAGGCTGGTTTTTTGATCTACAGATTGTCAGAGACTCCCTGATTTTGCACATTTCACATTTAGCAAATTTTAAAGGCTAACATGTAAATATCGCTATGTTAATGTACGTCATGGATGTTGATGTAAAACAAGCTCACAGATTCTGAGTGGCTCAGTTTATGGAGGAGCTGGATTGTACAGGCGATACTACAACAGCCTTCTAAATCCAGGCTCAATTATTTATTCGATCACATGCATTCTCATGTTCTTTCAAGGGTGTTGTAAAGATGTATTCATTAACAATTTTGGGTATCCCATATTATGGTAAAAAAAGCTACCAAAGCACTAAAATCAGATGGGCATTTGGGACTTAGAGTCCAAAGATGCTGCGTGTGTTCACATCTCTTAACACACACAGTGTTTTAAGTATTCAAGAACTGACCAGCAGTTGCACCAAATTACTGTTCCAAGATTTGAAACATGCAGAACAAAAATGCATTTTAGAGGAAAGACGTTCCCGGTCTAAAATGAGCCATGACAAATCATACTTGATGATGGCATCTTAAGTTTCAAAATTTCAGCCCGTATTTTTTAAATTAAAAAAAAAAAAAGAGTTATTAGAGCTGTGGAAAATTTACCCCAAACCATGTGAATTTGTATAAGCAATGTCTACATTAAGCCAACTTAAGAAAATTGGGATGAAACCCAGCACTTCCTGGACTATTTTATTTCAGGCCATTTCTAGTTTGTTATGCATCACAGCTAGAATACATCAAAAGCACGGACCTCTATCCTTCTTACACAGGCTCTTCTTCTCAGTTAAACGAACAGCTGCTCTACATTTCCCCCAAAATCTCGTCGTGAGTGTGCTACACTGCAAACTGCCCCTTTCCTACCGTACTTGAAGATGACAATGTAACATGTCACTCCAGGTCAAGGGAAGGTAATGGTCTTAACCTCAACAGAGAACGCCGTATCCTTCAATGCCATTCATGGTTCCTGTTCGGGAAAGGATTACCGCTTTTTCCACCTTCTGACTGCAGCTGCTACTACAACGTAAGCTAGGCCAAAAAAAAAAGATGGCATATCAGCACGTCACAAGTTGAACCACAGGCGGTCTTGACTCCCCAGCAAGAGCAAAGTTCACTGCGGCAGTGAGGCTGTGAGGCTCACTCTGTGGCTTAGAGAGATGGAGTCAGAATGTAACTTCAAGTTTTGTTTCCAGTGAAGGGAATTGTGATTTTTACTTTCAGGATGAAAAAAAAAAAAAAGAGCATTTTGATGTGATTGTATGTCTCAGGGATCTATAGCCCTAAATACATGCACGCTGAGCTCCTGTTTTAACCCAGTCCTGGAAGTTCATCTGAATCCAGCTGCCTCAAAGCTAAGCCTCAAGAACTGGCATGAGCTTGTATGGTAGTACTATACATCTCCTCAAAATCTTCAGTAAGTAGCTTCTTTTGGGATTTAAAGTTCATACAGTCTGTCTTCTGGGTGGAGTTTGAGTGAGAATCACCACGTATATTTTCCTGTTTCAAACTCTTATTTCCTATAATGGAAAGTTTGTCCTAAAACTATTATCCAGTGACTAAGGAACTGAAGTCACATACAAACAAAGTGACACCTTCCGTAATTTGTGCCCTTGACAAATAATTTTTCACTATCTTCCATTTCAGTCCACAAACGATTGGTCCACTCTTGCACTTTGTACTACAGTTTGATTTTTTGTGGCTTGAGACCATAGTTAACAGGAAAGTAAATTGAAAGGGAGCATCTTTTATACATTGCTGACTGAGATATTCTAATATGACAATGTGAATCCAGCTAAAAATTATAAGATTAGGCTCAAGTGACTGACTAGGTCAAATAGAACACTTTACTTTCTCTTTCTGCCATAACAATGGAACAGGCTGAGGAAACCTTAAAGGGGAAAAAAAAAAAAAAGAAAAGCACCATGTTAATCACCAAAGCCTTATAGTAACCCCCAGGGCTGATTACCTTTCAGTCACTTTCCGAATCATTTGACTTCTTATAATAAGATTAAGCCAGGCTTCTTTTCTTCTCATCATTATTCAAAAGGTCATATTGAATATTCACCTCTCTAACACTGTAATTCACAGTGACTTTAAATGAGTCGTGGAACCAGCTTTCGATAAATCTCACCAACAACATCGGAACCACGTACAGGCAGCGAATTATCGCAAACTACACGAGTGGTCATATTAGTGTCACTTGTTAGGACCTGATTCTAACCTCTTACCCAAATGAAATCACTACTTGTCTAACTCATGACTGAACACAGTTATCATCACTAATGAAAACTGGTACTTTAAATATGCAAAAGCCAAAGATTACTGCTTCCTCTCCCTTCACCCCATCGTACCAGAATTACCATTGCTTATTTCCAACTGACTCCAATACAGCACCTTAGATGTCAGTGACTAAAACAGAGATAGTTTGCCCAGCTGAAAATCATCCAAGCTCTGTGGCTCCTGGTCTCTATGATGAAGGCAACTTTGCTGAATGTGAACTTTCACAACTCAGTGACTGGCACTTCTATAAATGTCCCTCTAAATATTCTCGGGACAGTCACTTCACTTAATTGACGTTCATGCCCTTTTTGTTGTTGACCTTTTGGGTGCAACACATACCTTTTTTCTTTGCTTAGACCACGTATGCACTTCAGTGAGAGACTACTGAAATCGTTTGAAACCCACTTTTTGTTTTGTATTTCTCTTATTTCTTAACAGCAATAAATAGACTGCTAATATCTAATCCTATCCAGCTAGGGTCTTGGAAAGCAAGATGTGACTCCCAAAACTAAAATGACAAGATTCACTGAATAAAGCTTCTGAATAAGGCTGCACCATGACATCTGCAAAGGCAAACCTAGAAAGGAGCAATGGTTCCTTGTCAAGGTCTCTAAATTGGCAAACATTACACTCTTTAGCTACTATGGAAAACTATGTGGAAAGAGAAGGTGCACATGGGACATCATCTGTGGCCTGTTTAAATGAGTAGAAAAGCTGTATTTTCTCCAGTAGCCCTTGGCTCCAGGCCACTGAGGAAAGGCCCAGCCACTGCACAAGTTGCTGCATCAGTGGAACGCCTCACGCACCAGGTACTCAGGCACCAACGTCTTCACAGGACGAAGCCCAGCTCTGCTGTACGTCACCAAACTGAGATTAAAAAAGCACTTTCAGAAACACTTGAGAGGTATGAGAAAGAATCCCAAACATACGCATTTCAAACCAGTCCCAGTGGCAGTTATGTAGGCAAAAAGCAGCTACGGCTGCACTAGTACTGTAGAGTTTTACCAAGAAGTATGCACTACTGTTTTTAGCCATTATAATGTATTGACAATTGACCTTTTCCATGTTAGTTTAACTGCCTTTATAGTAAAAACAAAACAACAAAGAAATTAAAGATTCTTTTAGGGCTTTGATCACATTCAAAACCTTTACCCATGTGTTTGCCTAAAACGACTGAGCAGCAATCGAATATCCTCGGCAAAAAAAAAAACCCACAGAAAACAAGAAGCCCTAACCAGAGCCTCCACAGGGCATCAGACTCGTTAATCCCTGAAACATAACTAAAGCTTTCAAGGCAGATGATGAACAGCTGTATCAAACAGTTGGGCCCCTGTATATCAGCTAAGAAGAATTTCATGTCTTCTCTTAATCTTGCCAAGGTATTGCTAGATAAGCACAGGGTGTTAGATTCATCTGTTACTATTTCTGTAATTCATGATGTTATCAAAATTGTTTTCTCCTAGGAAAGCACCTGCATGACACAGTTTTATATCCCATTTCTGCAGGCTTTTTGTTGTTTCATTTTATTTTTTGTCCTCAACATCTGCTTAGGATATTCACTCACTCTCACAAAAGAGGCAACTCCTCTATTATTGCTTGGTGTTTCAACACCATTCTTAAGAGCACAAAAGACAATTTATAGTCTCATTATATCTGATATTAATATTCTTACTATAAGCCATACTGGGCATAAAAGAGAAAGGAGTACATTTAGTTTATCACAAATCCATCCTTAAGAAAATAGCTTTGACCTGATGATGGACGTTTCCATTTGGTAAGTTGAAAAAGGAAAAGTAACACTGAATACATATACAGGCAGCATTACTACCACCACCTACTTTGTTGTAGTGGGCATCAATTGCCACCTATTGTCACAGCTCCAATGATGCACCCCACCCACACACAAAAAAAGCCCAAAACACGTTGCTACAACATGCAAAACATGTGTCCAAAGTTTCATTATAATGAGATTATAATGGGTCAGTGGGTCACAGAATGATAGAATCATAGAATGGTTTGGGTTGGAAGGGACCTCAAAGATCACCTAGTTCCAACCCCCCTGCTGTGGGCAGGGACACCCTCCACTAGACCACATTGCCCAAAGCCTCATCCAACGTGGCCTTGAAGCACTTCCAGGGAGGGGGCATCCACAACCTCTCTGGGCAACCTGTTCCAGTACCTCACCACCCTCACAGTGAAGAATTTCTTTCTAACATCTAATCTAAATCGACCCCCCTTCAGCTTAAACCCATTACCCCTTGTCCTGTCACTGCACTCCCTGATAAACAGTCCCTCTCCAGCTTTCCTGTAGGCCCCTTCAGGTACCGAAAGGCCGCAATTAGATCTCCCTGGAGCTGCCTTTTCTCCAGGCTGAACAACCCCAACTCTCTCAGCCTGTCCTCACAGGAGAGGTGCTCCAGCCCTCTGATCAGCTTCGTGGCCCTCCTCTGGACTCGCTCCAACAGCTCCATGTCTCTCCTGTACTGGGGCCCCCAGAGCTGGACGCAGTACTCCAGGTGGGGTCTCACAAGAGCAGAGTAGAGGGGCAGAATCACCTCCCTCGACCTGCTGGTCACACCTCTTTTGATGCAGCCCAGGACACGGGTGGCTTTCTAGGCCGCAAGTGCACACTGCCGGCTCATGTTGAGCTTCTCATCAATCAATACCCCCAAGTCCTTCTCCTCGGGGCTGCTTTCAATCCATTCCTCGCCCAGCCTATAGTCGTGCTTGGGATTGCGCTGACCCACGTGCAGGACCTTGCACTTGGCCTTGTTGAACTTCATGCGGTTCGCATGGGCCCACCTCTCAAGCCTGTCAAGGTCCCTCTGGATGGCATCCCTTCCCTCCAGTGTGTCGACCACACCACACAGCTTGGTGTCATCGGCAAACTTGCTGAGGGTGCGCTCGATCCCGCTGTCCATGTCCCCGACAAAGATGTTAAACAGTGCTGGTCCCAGTACCGAGCCCTGAGGAACGCCACTCGTCACCGTTCTCCATTTGGACATTGAGCCGTTGACCACAACTTTCTGAGTGCAACCATCCAGCCAATTCCTTATCCACCACGTGGTCCATCCATTGAATCCATGTCTCTCCAATTTAGAGACAAGGATGTCGTGCGGGACAGTGTCAAATGCCTTGCACAAGTCCAGGTAGATGACGTCAGCTGCCCTTCCCTTATCCACCGATGCTGTAACCCCATTGTAGAAGGCCACCAGATTTGTCAGGCATGATTCGCCCCTAGTGAAGCCGTGTTGGCTGTCACCAGTCACCTCCTTATCTTCCATGTGCCTGAGCACAGTCTCCAGGAGGGTCTGCTCCATGATCTTGCCAGGCACGGAGGTGAGACTGACCGGCCTGTAGTTCTCTGGGTCTTCCTTTTTACCCTTCTAAAAAATGGGGGTTATGTTCCCCCTCTTCCAGTTGGTGGGAGCTTCACCAGACTGCCAGGACTTTTCAAATATGATGGCGAGTGGCCTGGCCACTTCATCCGCCAGTTCCCTCAAGACCCACAGATGCATCTCATCAGGTCCCATGGACTTGTGCACCTTCAGGTTCCTTAGATATTCTCGAACCTGATCTTCTCCTACAGTGGGCGGTTCTGCATTCTCCCAGTCCCTGCCTTTGCCTTCTGTGACCTGGGCAGTGTGGCTCAAGGATTTGCCAGTGAAGACTGAGGCAAAGAAGTCATTGAGTACCTCAGCCTTCTCCATATCCTGGGTAACCAGGTCACCCATTTCATTCCGGAGGGGACCCACATTTTCCCTCGTCCTCCTTTTCTCACTAACATACCTATAGAAACTATTCTTGTTGTCCTTAACATCCCTGGCCAGACTAATTTCTATCAGGGCTTTGGCTTTCCTAACCTCATCCCTGGCTGCTTGGACAGTTTCTCTCTATTGTTCCCAGGCTACCTGCCCTTGCTTCCACCCTCTGCAGGCTTCCTTTTTTTGTTTGACTTTGCCCAGGAGCTCCTTGTTCATCCACACAGGTCTCCTGGTGGATTTGCTTGACTTCCTCTTTGTTGGGATGCATCGCTCCTGAGCTTGGAGGAGGTGACCCTTGAATATTAGCCAGCTGTCTTGGGCCCCTCTTCCTTCCAGGGCTTTGTCCCATGGTATTCTACCAAGCAGATCCCTGAAGAGGCCAAAGCCTGCTCTCCTGAAGTCCATGGTAGTGAGCTTGCTGAGTGCTCTCCTCGCTGCCCTGAGGATCCTGAATTCCACCATTTCGTGGTCACTGCAGCCAAGGCTACCCTTGAGCTTCACGTCCCCTACCAGGCCCTCCTTATTGGTGAGAATACAGTATGTTAGCTTATTTCCTAGCTTTGCTAGTGGCTGCAGGTGTAAGACGTACACCAGAGATCAGACGGCAGCAGTGCCTCCTGCAGAAGAAAACTCCTTTATGTCTTGTTCTCAGGTTTTTATAACTGACAGCTTTCCTCTGAAAGATGCTCCTTGACTCTGTGGAAAGTGATTCGGTCCTTTAGTTACAGAAGTTTAGGTAAAGGAGAGAATAGTACAGTGCTAGTAGAAAGAATTGTCTCTTCTTCCCTTAATCTGCCTGTCTTTTCTTGGTGACTGTCTCAGGCTGTCCAACGCACAGCACTGGTCCATTTCTGCCCTGGTTTACTAACAGCACACTCAGTGGAGTTAAGACACTGACGGCAACCAGGTCCCTTGGGTTAAAACTTCAGGGATGATATGCACATTTCTGAACAACTGTAATACATATAACTTCATTTATTCAATTACAGATCTCAGCTACTGCTGAGAAAAAAGTATCATGGTCCTGTTGGGTACCAGCACTGTTTTTTAAAATGCATTGAAGTTTTTAAATGTGTAAATTTGATAAATATTTTGGTTCCCTGTTAAGAAGGACTATATTTAATAAGGCATTTAAAAAAACATTTAAGAATGTTAACAAATGCAAAGCCATCTCAGCCTTTACCTCTTGTCTGTTCTGTAAGAGATGATGTAGAGCCAAACACTCTGACCGACAGCATGCCATCCAGACGGCGACTTTCATCATCCCTCAGGCACAGTACATCAAACAATTAAAAACTGCTCAACTTCTAACCACACATGCTGCTTGTTCGTACGCACAGAGCGTATGAACAGCCCTGTCTGCGCAAGCGTTCAGCCATACGCATCCCCTGCTGCCAGATCGTGTGGAGCTCTGCCGGCTTCACAGATTTAGGTAGAAACGACCCCGAAGCAGGAAGGACAAATAGCTCCCAGCTCTGGTAGCAACACCCTACATGAGCAACTCCGAGATACCTCTGTCTGCAGGCAAGCAGCGTGCTGGCAGTGGGTAAGGTAACATCACACCTAGCATGACAGGGAGCAACAGCTTCACCTGATGATTGTATTAGAATAAAAACAAATACTTTTAATAGAAGGCTGTGGAGACACTGGCATCCACAGCAGATAATATATATTTATTTCCACTTATATATAACATCACCCCAGATCACTGTGGTTATTCTTTGGATGAGAATCTAATCGTGGATTTTCTATTTCAAGCCAGCAGCAGAAAATCTGTAGCCAATCTGTAGGCATCACTTTGCAAGACATAAAAATGGTCTTTCTCATTTCATATTCTGATACTGTTCTGCAGCAGTTATACCCCCAGTCCCAGTGGGGATGTATTCAGCAATTATACCATGTATTTGAAAGTGCATCCATTTGCGTGCCAAAGAGTATAACTGCACCATTGTTAACCACAGCTGTGTAAAACTCTTGAGCTTTTCTAGTTAGTTAAAAGCATTTACTTTATGGCATGTTGGGAATTATACCAGGCGACTTTTTCATTGCTCCTTTTTCACTCTTTCTACAAGTGAAATTTCTTAAGTCTGTAAGGCTTTATATCCTGTACGGAAACTACAGTGTGATAGAGAGCATGGCAAACCATTAACTAGTTTAAAATAAAAATACGAAACCGTATTTAACAAAAGCACGGCAGCTTCTTCCTTTACCAGTTCCCCCTCCTTTCACTCCCCTCCCTCCTAACCGAGCGGCAGTTCGGCTGCTGCCTGCACCAGTCCTTCATCACCACAACGGGATGAAGCAGAAAACAGATTTATGCTGGGCCTCGTAGAAGGATGATGATAGAAATGGTGATTACTCCTGCTGATGTCAGTACCGCCCAAGGATCATTTAGCTCTGGGGTGACCACTCCCAAGGCTGATACTGTGACAAGCTATTGGCAGTTTGGCATACATTAGTTGCCGTGGGGGTGCCGGGCACACAAGGATGTAAATTAATGATTTAACATTATTACTGGCTGGGGAGTACACGTAAGTAGAAATCAGCAACTGGAAATGCAGCACAATTGCTGCAGTGTTTACTTTCATAGACACTGACCGCACAGCATTCTCTGTGCTTTACAGGAAAATAAAATATGCAACCGCAATAAAATGCTACTGCAATAGTTGGGCTTTCCAAATAAGGTCAAGCACAAAAGCCTTCTACCCAAAACTGTTGGTTTTAATTATTAATCCATATTCTGCGTTAAATATTTTAAAACTATAGAGCCTGTGAAAAGTGTTATCTTATTGGTCTAGGTTCTGTTTTATTTTTATTTTTGTAATATCAGAAAGGTAGTACAGCTTTAAAGTAGCAAAAAAAATGCTAACACATATATTACTGCTTCTGGCAGAACATCATATTTTTGCCTTTGAGACAAAAGTCTTGAAGTTTACAAAATTACGTTCCTTTAGCTGCATTTTCTGCTGTTCCTTCTGGTTCCAGTTATGGTTTTTTGTCTTGAGCACTCAGCAGAGCATTCCCTTATCCAGGGGAAGACTTGTCACCTAAGGACTTAAAAAAAAGTATGCATTTCTGCTCAGACAAAAATACTGCATCCATTCCCTCAAATGTGAAATGCAAAATAAAGGTGTGATCAGTGCCCTGCCAAATAGCCCAGGGTGTGTTCTGCTGCACCTCAAGATGCTGTTAGATAAATAGTCGTTATCCTTGTCTGACTGAAGGCCACACTTCTGCAACACTGGACTCTGCCGAAAGCTTGCCACATCGAACCAAGGCTACATGGAAAGCAGCACATAGGCAGGTCTGCCCTTGGGAGTGGAAACGAAACAACCTGCATCGGCCATCAGATACATCGCATAATGCATCTCATCTTTATGGAACCGCCAATGGGGGTAAGAGTTTTGGAGCGTTGCCTTACATGCGAAGCTTTCCTTGCCCTGGAGGTGTCACACCTAAGGAACACAATTTAATACACCTGTGCGACCCAAGGCATTACAGTCTCTTGCTATTTATAGCATGGAAATGTTAATAATAACCTGCCCTTCCTACTTTGACTGGTGTAACAGACACCCAGAAATCTTTCTCCTCTCTCCCTTATCTCGCCTGCCTCCAAAGTGGAGAGCGAGTGTCTTTGTTCTGCAAGGATGAGGACTGTCCCCACACCTGCTGCACCCTCCTCTCATCAGGACGCAGTAAAAATGATGCTCACAGCCTTGTTCTAAGTACGTGCTACATTATTAGGGGAATAGGAATGCCTGAGCATTATTTTAACTTGTAAATAACACAATATAAAATTCTGCAAAATTAATCAGCAAAGATGGAGAGGACAGAGCAGTCACTGTGAAACAGTGTTACACACAAAAGTATAGACTGAAGAATAGAGGAAACCATAACAGTTGTTTTACTACCTGCAGTGGTAACTTTTTATGATAAAGAAAGATCCCAAAGCTGTGTACCCTCTCCGCTAAGGGGTTTTAAGCACAGAATCTTTATCACTTAAATACAGGGAACAGAACAAATGCTGCAGTAAGAAGAAACAGTGAAACAATGCACATTTGTTTTTAGCGAGACTATTTAAAACAGAACCTTTATTAAACAAAAAAACTCAGGACTCATTAGTTACGTTCTGCCAACTTTGATCAAAATATTGCCTAATCATTTACTTGGGAAATGAACTGTAATCCAACAGGCACCAGCGTACCTCGGAGTGAAAGCCTGAGCGTGGCAGGAAGAAAACAATTCCTAAACCCCAAAACTGTAGCCAGCAGAGTTATCGCAAAGCCTCGGTCTTGTCAGCGACTAAGGAGACTCTGTAATTACCACAAAGCAAACAAAGACAACTTTTAAGCCATAAAAGTTAACATGGCTATAAAAGTCAATATATTTACAAAGGGGAGCAGCAGAGAGAGATATAAAGGAAAGCCAAAGGGAGTATCTAACAAATTACACTTCAATTTTTATCCTGTAACTGCAATCAGTTACAATAACACTGGGGTTATTTAAACCCCTAAATACTGCTGTCACTTCAAATTGCCCTGACGCATTCAGATTATATTCAATAAAATATTTTCAATGTCTGAATATTTCAGTTTAAGTGTGCTGCAACTGTTGCAAGGTTAGAAAAAGCCGCTCTTTGCCTCCGTATGCTTTATCCCACTACAGATTTCTACAATAGCTCTGCATACCACTATCCCAAATACATTGTCATTACATATTCCAAAAAGGGATGGAATTAATAGGAAAAAATCCTTTGTTTCTGCTGTGTTGGGGGGGGGGAAGGAATTTATGAAAGACTTGTTTATCTAACCCAACATGACCAAAAGAATTCAATGTAAGTAAGCCACCAGAAATTAGAAGAAAAGATTAGGTTGAATGTGAGCCAACTACACTTACTTTAAGTTTTTTTTTAATGCATCCACATGTCTGAAAAGTTATGGATATACTTTGGTTTAATTACTGGTTTTAATTTTACTCGAGCAATAAAGTATCAGAAGCTATTTATTTTGAATAGGCTAAAATAAAATAACATAAATTTTAATTAATTTCTGAAGGAGCTTTGAGCTTTAGAACTTAGTGGCTCAGTCGACAAGGCAGTTTGATGGAAAAAGGATGCTGTTTGAGATATGGAAAGATGCCCTGAGTGGCAGAGCAGAGTTTTTAATGTGCTGATGAATTTCAGTGTCATGAGGGAGGCTCAATGCCAATAGCAGACACACATTCATTTTCCTATTTGTCAAGGCATTTTCCTACTTTAGCTTTATTAGTAAGACTTGTGTTTATTTTATGCTTTACCTGCTTTATTTTTTAAAATCATGCAAAACTATATTACTCGTGGATTACTTTTGTACTGCTAATTGTGAGAGTAGAACAAAAGTTCCTAATTGCATTGGTTTAATTCTGTATTCGTTTTGGTTGCACAGGAAACAGCGCATTGTCTGGGTATGGAGAAAAACAACAGATTCTTTATCTTCTGTATTTGCTCCTGCTTGCTTTGCCACCTTTTCTTTGACTCATAGGTAGGCAGGTTGATGTTCTCCTTTTCTGTTTTGGGGGGATGTGTGGCTTAATAAAAACCCTGTTGGCCCCAACAATGCCCATTGTCTTCAGCATGTTTTGATCCGGCCGAATGCAAGCCTAAACATTGCAACTATTTTGCTGTGTTTTGTAAACATCTTAGAAGTTTGAAACACCTCTTCTACTAATAATCTATTTTTAACACGCATGTACTAACCAGTTGATTGTGGATGTCTATGTCCTGCTGAAAAGAAGACAACTCTGCAATGCCCCAGCGCCAGGAGAAGCTGAAGCACACCCCTGCTCCGCAGACACCGCAGCGCCCTCGGGTAAGCGAGGCACGGCAAAGCCCGGCTGCGGAAACTCCTCGGGCAGTGCTGAAACACCACAGTCCGCCAACCGCGAGCCAGGAGACAATCTGATTTCCCTCATTCCAGTATGTGCAAAAGTCACTAGTCTTTCATTTCCACCAGTTATCTTTATATATACTTATAGATATATGCTCAACAATATTGCTTGTATGAATTTTACATATATTCTATACTTTTCAGAGACTGACACGCTCCTTTCTCATTAGCTGCTAGATCAGAAGATGCTTACAGAAAACTGCATGCCATAAGATTCTTTAGATTTGTGATCATAAGACACAGGTGATTTAGGGTGTGCTTTTGATTATTTTGTTCAAAAGGAACTCCAGATAGCTACATTCACTTTAGGGAAAACTGGGAATGTTTTTTTGTTAGCCTTTCTAACAAAGCCATAAACAGAAACAGTCCCAAATTATGTATTTGATGATACTAAGTGAGAGTTTAGGCTCCACAGGCGATACCAGAAGCATGATATACTGTCTGCTACACATACCTTTTTGTTAGACTAGTTGACTTTTCTGGAATTGTTTTGTTTAGAAATACTGACAAACATTTTAATCTTCTCATACCTTCTAGCAGAGAAAGTCATGCTATCTTACAAGTGTTGCCAGCAACTAAAACCACTTGGCAAAAAGCTGTCTGTAGGACTTAGATAGTTTAGACAGTCATTGCTCTAATAATTATGATTCCAAATCTTCACTTTGCACAGCAACATTTTATCCATTTTGCTGAAGCAGTAGACTCAAGGCAGCCTGATCCCACATAGCAAAAACATTTACTTTGGAGGACAGTCCAAAAGGTTAATTACTTGAGAACTGAAGTTCGTACAAGAATACAGGTTCCTGCACCACAGTACTTTAAATATTTTCAGAAGGAGGACTATATGGGTCTGTCATAGTGAACACCGTATGTGCTATCGTGTTGCTTTAGCGACTCTAATTAAGCAAGCTTCAGTGTATATCGATCTATATATTTCCAAATTAGCTTCCTACTTACTTTACAGCTGTAGAATTAAAATAACATTCCAGCTTATTGCAAGTGACAGCATCTGCTTTTAAAATAAAGATTTCATGCTAAATGAGGAGTTATGCAAATTACCATCCACATTTTTAGTTGATTTTTTGTTGGTTTTTTTAATCTAGCTTGTCCCTTAACCACACCAACTTCTTCCCTGTAGATTTTAATTGATGGTTCTATCTTCTAATTATCTTACTTCAACAGAGTCCAGGCTGGACTCGTAATATCATTTCAGTATTTGTTTTTAATTAGGACAATTATTGGCAATTGACCTCCACTTAACAGCTTTTAAATTAAATATAGTCGCTTAGATTGTTGTCGGGCTAATTAGGCAAAAAGCGGCGAGCCTTTCGTTGCCTCCCTTCATGCTCAGCCCCGGTGCCCGCGCAGGGCGGCTGGCTCGGCACTTGCTTCATCCTCCCCGTGGAGCCGCAGCCGCCAGCGCCCCGGGAAAGGGCTTTAGCCCTTGTTAAGGAGATCTTTTCCCCATTAAACTCTCCCTTGCAGCCAATCGATTTTGTCAGATCAGAGGCCCCTCTTTTGTGAGTGCTCCTCTGAACCGCCGCTGACAGGATTCGGCCGGGGTCAGCTGCTTTATAAATCAAAGGAAAAGACAACTTAAAGGAGAGGGCTGAGGATTAGCGCAGACGGTATTATCTGCTAGCCGAGGTGAACAGAACGGTGTTTCATACAATCTTCCAGGTTTTTCTACGCCAACCCCTCCCGCAACTACTCTCCCCATGACATTTATATTAATTAGAAAAGTCTTAAAAAAAAGACAAAAAATGAGTTTATAAACCATTTACATGCAGACGGCTGTAAGAGTGGCAAGTGAAATCACAGTAGTCTTCAACCGGCAAAAGCTTAGAAAACATTCAAGGCTATTAATCTCTGCTGTAAGGTATCAATGCTGATAGAACTAAAATTGTACTAAGGATAGAAAGACTACCTGAAGTGTAATGATACAGGGTTTGTATGCCTTGTTTTCAACAAGCCAAGTAACCCAACCACGGATAGTAAGACACAATTTAGGGTGATACTAAACTATTCTACAATTATAAAGCCAAGAGTCCTTGTGTTTATGCCCTGTACTCTAGACACCTGAAATTTCTAACTCACCCTTATCAAAAACTTGAAAAGATTCACTGTACTTGTTCATGTTGCCAGTGCTCTTCGAAAGTAGTTGCTAATGTGAACCTGTGAATTCAACAGACATACAGGAAAAAAACACTTTATTGACTGGCTAAAAGCACAGGACCACAGGCGTAAATTAAGGCTTGACCTAAGGCTTATTCATATTGATAAAGTCACTCTATTAAATTTACTGCATTCTGACTAAAGTCACGCAAAAGCACACAACTCAGAGCACTCTATTTTCCTACAGGTAGCTGACATGATGCCCTGTTAGTTTACAAGAACTACACCAGCCCTAGCAACCTGCCTCTGGAAAACAAGAAATCGCCCAGGTATTTTCCCCAAAATTTCCCTTTAAAGGAAACTTTCTACAACAAGGCAAGTTCTGGAAACATTTGACCCACTGTGTTGCATTGCTGAGAGTCCTGCCATGTTGTTTACAGGGCCCAGGCACACGCTGTTCCATGAAACAACAGGCTTTGTTGTTTCCCCAACCTCACTTTATATTTTATTTTCTAATTTAGAAAAAGCTGGCAAAAAGGCCAGGTCCTGTACGTCAGAGGAAAGCAAATGTCAGGTCACCGAGTAGCAGTGGACTCCAAGAAGCTGCTGGTCGATGGACTTGCATGATTTGGGAAGCATGAAAGGGCAACACCTTTAAGAACCGTTCACTGTTAAGGTTTACACAGAGGCAACAGTAAAGCCATTTCCATGTAGTTCACTGTCTAATGTGACTAAACATAATTTGTTCTGCTGAGCTGAGTCTCTTCTCACGGTGTGCTGGTTTTGGCGGGGATAGAGTTAACTTTCTTCACAGTGGCTCGCATGGGGCTACGGTTTGGATCTGTGCTGGCACCAGTGCTGCTAACACAGGGATGGTTTGGTTCCTGCTGAGCAGCGCTCACACAGAGCCAAGGCCTTTGCTGCTCCTCACACCACCCCACCAGCCAGCGGGCTGGGGGTGCACGAGGGGTTGGGAGGGGACACAGCCGGGACAGCTGACCCCAACCGACCAAAGGGATATCCCATACCATGTGACGTCATGCTCAGCATATAAAGCTGGGGGAAGAAGAAGGAAGGAAGGGGGGGTACACATGTTCGGAGTGATGGCGTTTGCCTTCCCCAGTCACCGTTACACGTATGATGGAGCCCTGCTTTCCTGGAGATGGCTGAGCACCTGCCTGCCCATGGGAAGTGGGGAATGAATTCCTTGCTTTGCTTTGCTTGTGCGTGCAGCTTTTGCTTCACCTATTAAACTGTCCTTATCTCAACCCACGAGTTTTCTCGCTTTTACCCTTCTGATTCTCTCCCCCATTTCCCCAGCGGGGGGAGTGAGCGAGCGGCTGCATGGTGCTCAGCGGCCGGCTGGGGTGAAACCACGGCCCAGGGTCAGCTGGCATTTTCCTGTAGCTAACTGGGAAACCCAGCCCACTGGCCTGGAACTAAAATCAGTTAAAAGCAGCATAACAGTCTGCATCCGTCGCAGGAAAAGCAACTTTTCACAATCCATTCAGTGACAGAAAGCAAAAGCAGCAGTAATCCAAGGACAGCAAAGAAAGAGACATTTTAACGTCTCAGGATGCAACATAAAACAGCTCAGACAAATTATGTTGCTTGTTTGCAATACAGAAACCCCAACACACTTCAGATTCCACTGTGGTATAAACTGCAAAATGCAGAAGAAAGAAATCTCCATATACAGGAGATTTTATAAATAAAACAAAGATAAAATGCATAGGAAAAATCTCAGACTGTGAAATTCTGTTATTCTGCCATGCATGCTATAAATATAACATACATATTAACACAAACATAAAATAAATATAACCATATTTCCAGCTAGCTATGTACCTACACATAAATAGACTTCCTAGTAATTCTGGTAGATAAAAAATATGTATTTGATCAATCCTGATGCTGCTTATCATTTCTGCCCAATAACTACCACTGGAGCACAACACCATCAATGGGGTCATGAAGTTCATCTGCACCGTAACATAAGAATGGCCACTTACTATGATTTGTTTTCTACAGAAAACTGTTAATCACAGCAGCACCAGTTACATGGCACATAGCTGAGAACTGGAAAAAATATGTTTTATTTCACGGATGGAAGTGTTGGTTAGTAAATATACTTATCCTTCAGAATTAAGATAGACAGATACATATACGTATATAAAAGATGTGTGGTATCTTTGCAAAATTAACAAATTATCTGAACTCTGGCACAATCAACTTGAATCCAAAATCTTTCTTTTGTAAGTGCTCGGCCCTAGTACAGCTAGAAACAGTGGGGAGTATGCAAGCACTTCAGTCCAGCCCAAGTAGAGAGCTTTAGATTACTTCACCGAAGTCAAGTTTTCTAATTACATGACTCCAAATGTTTCCTATTGCTACCAGGTGAAACCAAAAATTCACTACATTACATCCACCCTATGCAACAGGTGATGCAGGTGCACGTCAATCTGCTGCAGATACAGTTATATATTGCAAGGCACTATTTTAACTATAGAAGTGCCCCACTTGAAAAGCAGCGAAAGCGACTGCTGATATTCAGAGTTGAATGAAAATGCATCACTAAGACGTTTTATCAGTAGATTTTCTTACGTCTGTGGATGTTGAGTTTTCACAATGGTTCTTCCTCTCAAGCTTAAGTAGGGAAACTATGCATTTGCTCAGCAAGGGATAAGATCAGAAAAAAATATTCAGAAAATTGAATAGGGATGTGTGCTGTTACTTTTTGTCCTTTTTGTAAAGGAAGTTTTCATTGGTTGTTTCATCTGCTTCTACTTAAAAAGGGGTTCCCAGTCAGGTCTGATACTGACTCTTTTTTTTTGAGCGTTCTAACTCACAAAGTGGAAGAAATATTGGCCAGAAACTGTAAATGACATGGTTTGTTTAAAAATCATAGGACCCGCAGGAAACAACTAACACACCAAACTACTTTTAACAGCTGGCAAATTTATGCTATTACACAGCAACATTCTCATTGGCAAAGTACTGAATATCCCTGTTCAAACAGAATAGTTGAAGCATATATTTACAGGCAAGCATATGATTAGTTTGTTTCTTTTTAACTCAAATGTCATGAAAATAGAACAATTAAATGCTTAGAATCTAGTGCATGCAAAACCAGGGCACTTCTGAAAACATATCCATGACAAAATTAAAACCCCCTTTTGTTACTTGAGCTACTCATCCATAAAAACAACCATTTCACAACAGGATTTCTGACCCTACTAAATTAATAACAAGCCCAAATCCCAATGTAAATGAAAAGAATAAATAAAACTGGTGTCACCCATGCAAAGAACTAGAAAGTCCTGTTGAGATATAGCCCGACTGTTGTTATAAATGGGAACTGTGAGGAATCCATCTCAAAATATTTCTGGGATTACACTACCACCCATTAGTCAATTCTATGTAGTGGCACCACAACATAAAATCACAGTATACTTTTCTCCTTACAATGAAATATATAGCATTTTTGTAGCTCCTGGAAGAAAAACAGAAATTTCCTCCTAAATCACCTCCTCCCCTTTTTCTTCCCTGAAAAAAAAAAAAGAAACAATCTCCCAAAAACCTCACTCATCATGAGGAAGCAACTTCCGTTCCAAGCCCTCCCGCATCTCTGAAGGAAACCTCCATTCTGAGGTACAGTAACCCTTTTGCAGGAAAGAATGAGTCATGAAGATAGATGTCAATATTTGGTAACCAGTGGCTGCTCAGCACAAAGGACAGACAGACAGACACACACACACACACAGACCCTCCCCAACAGGTACACACAAAATACATGCTTGGTGCAACAGAAACCAGCATGTGACAGTATATTCATTTTTCTATACAAAATACCTAGATATGCGTGGTACAGTGTGTAACTGATGCCAAAAGGAATTTGTTCAGTGTAAAAAATCATTATTTCAAGACTTGATTCAAGAATGAACGTAAGCATTGGTGCCTAGGACCCACCAACAAAGAGCATCTGAGAAAGCACTAGGGACAAGCTTACTGAACAAGGACGCAGATGTGTCTCTAGGACACTTACCTTTGCATTTTCTTGCCCTAGACTGTTTTTATAACACCATGACCACCACCATAGCTGTGTCCTTTTCCAGCATATAGTAAACAATGATTAAATTTGCCACAAGTAGTTTCACCTCTCCATCTCCACCAAAAGTGAAGTTCATCTTTTGAGAGGGATGAAATTGGATCAACAGCAATAGAGAAAGAAATAATAAACAGACTCATTCTGAGCATACAGTTCTCATATAATCATTCCAAAGAATAATAAAGTTTTTCAACAATGTAGTCCACTGGCTGTGAGCAGGTGAAAGGCAGAGAAATAAGTGTCTTATTCCTATTGACTTTTAATGGAGGTTTAGTGCCTATTTCTACACATGCCTTTGAAAAATGTTTCCTCCAGATAATTTACCAAACGGTACTAAATCAATTCTGAAATTGGAAATAAATGGCAACAATAATTTCTCAAACATTTAGTAATATATCTGATCAATGATAATATAGCCATCTCTACAGACATCATACAATATAAAAACAGTCCTCCAACATCATTATTTTCAGGTTTGAATTCCAAAAATATTTGTATGCTTGTTTTTAGAAAGCTGGTTCCTTTCCAATGCACAGTTCAGATTAAATGCCAGGGAAAATTAAAGACCTCAAAGACCTCGTGAACATAGGAACAGTTGCACCGCCAGGCATAATTGTTTTCTGATGCAGAGGTGGCTGCCATTTAGCACACGCCTTAGTGGAAAAGGTCACTATTAAAAAAAAAAAAAATAAAAATTCCTCATATCTTCCATTAAAGCAAGCAGCCTGTGTGCTAGTCATAACAGCACAGCAAAACAGCACAGTATTAATGTATTTTCTGAAGCAAGTTGCCTTCAGTTTCACCATGCGTAGCTGTTCTTAAAACGTGAGAATATTAATTAACCAGATCATGTGTGACAAGGAAACTAATACCAGAAGGAACAATTGTAAGTTAATCCTGACTATTAATCAATCATGCCCTTACTCAATTTCAATAATTGCTGACCTAGTAAAAACGTCAATTTACAAACCGTAACCCCATCACTTCATCTCATTTTAAAGCACAAAAGAATAGGTAAGAACCTGTTTCACTGAATAACCTTGAAAATTGGTGAGTTTAAATTGAGTGTGATTTAGTAATACAAAGTGCCACATAAATTTCTCACAAGTTTGAGAACAGGTTATAGGTTGCCTATAAAGGAAAAGGTGGGCATCCCCTCAAGCCTGTTGTCACTCAACTGTCTTGGACAGCTCAAGACTCAGCAATAAGCTACATACAACTACAGTGTTTAGACACTCGTATCACAAAGGCTTTTAATGTACAGACTGATATAAAATGTAAGGTTCATAAGAAAAAAGAAATCTTTACTGAGGGAAGGAAGGAAGGTAGGTTTTGACCTCAGTGAAGCAAGAAGTTATTTACTAATCAGTTAAGTGGAAGACATGACTCCTAGTAAAATAAAGCAACACTCACACATCTACAGAAGGGAAACAACCTGTACTCTAGGACAGAGAAAGTCACACCGTCTCATCTCTATAAGGAGAGAATCTGAAGGACTCTGAAATGAAAAATTAATCTCACTTGTGTCCAAGTCTGCCTGTAGTTTTGTCAAGTACTTTGTTTCATCTCAGTTAAGTTCTGGCCACTGTTTATTTGAAAAACTTGAGATGTTGGAGCTATCATTTAACAGGAGTGGGTTACTTGTCTTTGCCGTTGCAGTGAACGGATGCTCAAGCCACACGCACATACCCCTGTCCAGAAACTATTTTCCTGATCTTCCAGTAACCCTCCTGCCAGTGCCAAGGCAACACAGCTTAGGAAGACATCTAATGTAAATGTGGTGATAACAACGTGCCTGACTTTGAGGATTGACACTTAGAGGAGACAATTTATGACACAAAGTGGAAAAAGGGACAACATGACTGGGACTGAAAACAGATGGGAACTAGAAAAGGGAAACTGGAAGGGAGCATTGTGGTTGGCAGAGGGTAGTAATTATGTGGGCAAAGTGACCAGAATTGGGAACTGACAGGACAGGGAGAAGGTGGCAGGACAGATGAAAAGCCAGTACTAGAAGACACCGCTGAAACCACCTTGCCAAAAAGACTGTGTTCAGAAGCTGAGTCAAGATGGGAAAGAAGAGTTAGATACAAGAAGAAAGCAGGAACAACGAGAAAAACAGGGGTAAAAGCTGTACAAAGTGAAGAGCTGGGACAGGAAAGATAACTAAGAAGGCTAGGACAGGAGACTGAATTTCGTACTTGAGAAGTACAACAACCTACTTTGTACTAGTGTTTGCCTACCAGAGGATACTGTTTGCTACAACTCAGAATTGAGCCCCTATGACTGACATCACTCCTTCTGTCAAAAGATAACTGAGACACAATATGTTTACATGTTTAACGTGTCTCTTAAATAATCCCCATTTCCAGTACAATCCAGGGTCGGGGCATATATTAGCTCTCTTGGTACACAAGACATGCAATAAACTTTTGAGACTCTTCTAAAAAGTGAACATAAGAAATCTACTTATAAAACCAGTTTAAGAAAGCTTTGAGCTGCTACAATTCCTCTTTTGTTTTTCTTCCCCTTCCCTTTATTTTCTATGACCTTTTCTTAAGTCTTCCTAAATGCATTCTCCACGTGATGTTCTTCAGTTTCCTTAATGACTAAACAGAGATGAGAAGAATAGCAATGTGCTTAATGTTCAGCAGGAATTTATAACTACACCATCAAGTCAGTCACGACCTTACAAATTTCCATCAGTAGCTCTCCGGGGCTAGCTTCGAAGTATAAGAGCAAAAGAATGCATATTCAAACACATTGTCTATTAAGTCGTCTCCTTCAAATATTATTGCTACACTTGCTTGGCTATTATAGCTTACTGTTATTTAAGTAGTAAGTTGTACTGGGTTTGCATGGCAAGGTTTTGGTAGCGGGGAGGGGGGCTACAGGGGTGGCTTCTGTGAGAAGCTGCTAGAAGCTTCCCTATGTCCGACACAGCCAATGTCAGCTGGCTCCAAGGCAGACCCGCTGCTGGCCAAGGGTGAGCCCATCAGTGACAGGGGTAGCGCCTCTGGGGTAACAGAGTTAAGAAGGGAAAAAAAACCAAAAAACCCAGGAGCAATTTTCTGCCGAAGAGAGGAGTGAGAAGATGTGAGAGGAACAACTCTGCAGACACCAAGGTCAGTGCAGAAGGAGGGGCAGGAGGTGCTCCAGGGGCCAGAGCAGAGATCCCCCTGCAGCCCGTGGTGAAGACCATGGTGAGGCAGGCTGTCCCCCTGCAGCCCATGGAGGTTGATGGTGGAGCAGATATCCACCTGCAGCCCGTGGAGGACCCCACACCAGAGCAGGTGGAGGCACCTGAAGGAGGCTGTGACCCCGTGGGAAGCCCACGCTGGAGCAAGCTCCTAGCAGGACCTGTGGCCCCGTGGAGAGAGGAGCCCAGGCTGGAGCAGGTTTGCTGGCAGGACTTGTGACCCCGTGGGGGACCCACGCTGGAGCAGTTTGCTCCTGAAGGACTGCACTTTGTGGAAGAGACCCATGCTGGAGCAGTTCATAAAGAACTGCAGCCAGTGGGAAGAACTCACGTTGCAGAAGTTCATGGAGGACTATCTCCTGTGAGAGGGACCCCATGCTGGAGCAGGGGAAGAGTGTGAGGAGTCCTTCCCCTGAGGAGGAAGGAGCAGCAGAGACAACATTTGATGAACTGACCACAACCCCCATTCCTTGTCCCCCTGCACCGTTCAGGAGGAGAAGGTAGGAGAATTCAGGAGTGAAGTTAAGCCTGGGAAGAAGGGAAGGGTGGAGGGAAGGTGTTTTTAAGATTAGGGTTTATTTCTCGTTATCCTACTCTGATGTGATTGGTAATAAATTAAATTAATTTCCCCAAGTCTGTTTTGCCCATGACAATAATTGGTGAGTGATCTCTCCCTGTCCTTATCTTGACCCACGAGCCTTTTGTTACATTTTTCTTTCCCCTGTGCAGCTGAGGAGGGGAGCGACAGAGCAGCTTTGGTGGGCACCTGGCCTCCAGCCAGGGTCAACCCACCACAGTAAGTAAAAGATTATGAAGTTCAATAGTGACTCAAAAAGTGGAAAACAAAGTAGTAAAATTGCCGGTTTGTGTAGATACAATTTAGTAACACCACAACCTCTAAACACTACATCACATTTGTATTATTTGCATGTTGCACTTCTACACAACAGAGACTCTCAGCTACTTCAGTCAAAGCAGAACAGAGGTGAAGAGGACAAAAGCCTTCTCCCTCCTTTAAGTCTGAGCAGAAGACCCTGGGACAAAGCAGAACAGTCCTGGGTCCAGCAGAAACAGGAGTCAGCCAGAAACCAGCTCATCTCAGCCACAGTCACAGCACAGGGGGTCTTCCGCATCCCTTCTCCCGTTTCACCCAGACAGTTGCTCTAAATCAAAGACTCAGAAGTCACTTCCCAAACAGCAGCAATGCATTCATGGGCCCAATTCCCCTTCCTCTTACAAATCCTATAAATATACTGCTCTAAACTTCAGCCACCGTATGTATGATGCCTGACAGTTTCACTGTATTTGTGAATTAAATCTAGCTACAAAACAGGAAAGTTGTGATTTATGGATAGATAAATGTATAAGCCGATTACTGTAATGAAAACTAAGCGAGTCATTCTGCTCTAAAAACAAACAAACAAACAAACAAACAAACAAAGAAAAGCAGGTACAGCTACACCAGGTCTCAGTTCAGCCTCCTCCTCCTTTAAATCCCTAACTCATTCTACCTGGCCAAAACCGTAGCAGGCTGATCAGCAGTCCACCACTGTCACATTGCCTAATTGGTTTGTTTCCAGCATCCCTCCTCCAGAGGAGGATGCTGCCTTAGTTCAACCAATTTAACTGTCGCGTTCTGTGCTGCAGGGACTGAACCCTTTCCGTCCTTTGCCCTGGGTGACCCTGTGTCTATGGCTCAGCTTGAAACCTTTTTCCTTCTAAAGCTTTCAGGACATTTCATTCATTAAAAGGCATTAAGCCTCTGTCTGCCAAGGGAGCAGCTGCCTTTGCTTTGCTTCCCCTAATTCATGGAGTCGTCATTAACAAAACCTCTGCTTTCTCCGTCGGCAGCCGTGGGTGCCCCCTCTCCGTGGGAAGTCCATCAGCCCCTCTCCCTTCCCGAACCCTGCATCAGTCCAGTGGGATACTTGGTGCTGCCGAAAGCTGTAAGGCAACAGCAAAGGGATGTCACGTAACGTCCCTGTGCAACGGGGCAGCCCCGCAGGCCTCAGGTGTTTCTGCCCCTGCACCTCGTACCTGTGTTTTCAAAGTGTTTTACGGCATCTGCTCCTGAAGAAACCCTGCAGTGAGTGATCTGCAATTAGGCATGGATAGTTAAACAAAGCTCATTTCATATCAGAGCAACTCCCCTGAGTCCATCCTGGCAGACTAGAGATCATGAATTTAAAGACACGCTCCGGCAACGGTAGGCACATACCCTCATTTAAGGGCAGCGCATGACACGCAGTCACTGTGATGAAAATACGTCACCGGGGGAACTGCCAGGCTCACTACAGGAGTACCGCTCACCTGCCAGAAGAGCCAACCATCTGTAGGCACCGGTGACAGCCTCTGCCGGGCTCAGCTTGGCCTTTGCGTGACAAGTATTTGTTCCAGCTCTCCAGAGCCTCCTGAGTAAGGGCTGGTGAAAAGCTCCCCAGGAGCCTGCCAGCATCCTCTCGGACTTGAGACAACAGGATTCCTTGTGACCGTCACTAGGACACGGCTTTCTTATTACCTAAGAGTTATTAACAGCTTTCCTTTATTCCACTGAGAAGAAAAATATGTATTTTTGCCACCTGAAACTGTCACAAAACAATAAAGCGTATTCCAAACACCGTATTGAATGATCCTCCAGAGTGGCTGCAGTATTTCTTCTGCAGCCAAGAGGTCCCAGGTAGCCCCTGTCTCACATGGCCAGAGAAACCTGGAGGCTCACCTCTCTCTTGCTTCCCCTGTTGGCAACCGTGTCTTTACAGAAGACAAGAACAAGCAACCCTCTGCTCCCGGAGAAGCTGCTGCAGACCAGCCCCGGCTCCCTGTCACAGAGCACGCAGGGCAGCTTCCCAGTTTTCTGTTCTCAGTTTGGATGTCACGTTTCCCTAGGAAGGATGGGACATGGAGGAACGAGACTGCTCCTTCCCTCAAGGGCAGCAAACGCCACCTGGGGAGGAGCAGCTCCCTAACAGCAGGACATGGCAGGATGAGGAAGAGACAGAACGTGTTGCAATCCAGAAAGGAACAAACTGTTTTTCACTGAACAGGAACCAAGTTGGGATGCAAGAGCACGGCTGCAAGGACACTGCAGGTGGGGCAGAAACTATTCAGAGAAATGATCTGTTTTACCTAGAAAATCTGTTTTCTCTTCATTCAACTTCTTCCCTCATCCCTCCTCCACAAAAAAAAAATAAAAATCCATTTTTTATTTTAAACTTAGCTTTTTGAATTTAAAAGTTTTCTGAACCTTTTGGGGACCTCATTATCAAAAACTAAGGCCTGCTCATCTCAAACATCTGTCCCAGTCAGAGTCCTGTTTCTCCTTAGATAGTTTTTAACAGGAGAGTTTCCCTTGATAGTGTTATTCAACTAGAACTTAAAGTGGAGTATTTGTTCCTGGTATTCTGCAGTAACATTAGGTGCATAAGCCTTACTGACTCCAGATAATTTCTATCAGGATTTTCTGAAAAATATATATAGGAAAAAAGCTGACTGCCTGGTAAGCAAAAAGACACTCATCTTCCCCTATTCCCTGTGTTCTTTGGATGCACTGTTTGTCATGATGATGTACTCCTGCTTTGTGCATTTTTCCCCTCTTGTTCCAAGTCATCCTGACACAATAATATGAAGTTTACAAATCCCTTCTATCATAATAGCCCATAATTACACATTCATTTTAGTAACATGACAGAAAGAAAAAAAAACCAACAGAACAAATATTTTTCTTACCAATCTCTAGAGTCCAAAATGTTGCAATATAAATGAATGACAGATTTTGGGAAGGGTTGTCTTTACTGGGTGACAATACCTTCATTTAGTGCTGGGGAATGAATTTGGGGCATCCCATCAACTTTCTCTCACTATATCATTATTCCACTATAATAAACCACCTCAATTCATGTAACTTGGCCTTACAAGACAAAATGCACTATACTGTGCATAAGCTTCATCTGGAAAAAAATTAACTACAAACACAAACATTCCTCCGCAAATTAAGACTCTTCTGAATCTTTTCTATGAATTCAGTATGGAAGTAAAAAGACAATTTTCATAAATATCTTTTTTCATGACACACATAATTCAGATTTGTTATCAATATTAAGAGACTTGATATTTCATTGACAGTCTTTAATTAGGGAAGCTTTACATTAGAAAGGTTTTTAAACTGCAGCATCATTACATAGAAACATTTTATGGAAGATAATTAGGTAATAAATATGTCATCCTTTCCATGATTTCATCTTTACAGAAAAATAGCTTGATGATTTTAGCAAATGGGTCTTGTTGGGAAAACTCTTGTGCCATAAAGTCATTGCTGAAGAAAACTGCCCATGTTTTGGCTGGGATAGAGTTAATTTTCTCTCTAGTAGCCAGTACAGTGCTGTGTTTTGGATTTAGGATGAGAATAATGTTGATAACACACTGATGCTTTAGTTGTTGCTAGGTAGTTGTAGTGCCTACACTAAAAGTCAAGGACTCTTCAGCTTCTCACGCCCTGCCAGGTGCACCAGCAGCTGGGGGAGCACAGCCAGGACAGCCGGCCCAGGCTGGCCAAAGGGGATGTTCCCTACCATATAGCATCATGCTCCGGATATAACTGCAGAAGCGAGCCGGGAGGCAGGATCGCTGCTCAGAAACAGACTGGGCATCAGGTTTTTTCCCTTTTGCATGTGGTGAGCAATTGCATTTGTGCATCACTTGTTATATATTTTATTATCGTTATTACTATTATTGTTATTATTCTTACTATTATTGTTATTATTCTCTTCCTTTGTTATCCTATTAAACTGTCCTTATCCCAACCCACAAGGTGTTTTTTTTTCCCATTCTCCCATCCATCCCCTTGGGGGGAGGGGTGAGCAGATGGCTGTGTGGTGGCTAGTTACTAGCTGGGGTTAAACCATGACAGTCCTTTTTGGCACCCAATATAGGCATGAAGCGTTCAGATAATGACAGATCTGACCCGAGCGTGCTAAAACACATTTGTCATAAGCATTCATTAGATTAATCACCACTGGTCACAATGTTCTGTTTGTTCTCAGAGTTGCCTTATGTAACCTCTTACTTGCCATACATACTGGTTATCAGTGTTTATGTGTGGTTTGTCACCTCTGGACATCAGATTGAGGTTGTCACTCTGCTGTTCCGTGTACTACTGGCTTATGGTATAATAAAATCATTGACAGTCAGACCAGTTTGGTATTTGTATTCAGCAGTGGCTGATTCTGTATTCGGCAGCAGGGGAGTGACACCTTCATCTTCATATTTTGGGAGCCATCTATCAGAACCTATTATAATTATACCTTTTATTTTTTCTCCTCTGAGAGCCAATACGTGGAAGAGACACTTCCTTCACCTTACCCTTCTTCTCCAGGCTACTTACAATAGCTCTTGAGAATGTTGAATACCCTTGGGAAGTCCAGCCCAGCATGTTCCTAGTGCCTAGGTCTCCTGAATGTCGTTCAGGTTTTTCTATTGCTAGGTTTCTTGAACGCCGTTCAGGTCTTATTTTGGGTTAAACAATTATTTAAGAATACCAGTCAGAGATCAACCCCTGCTACAGGCACTGCGGCTACTCCAACCCCCACAACAAGCACTGTGGCTACATCAAACCCCAGCAGCAGGCACCGCAGCTGAACCAGAGAACCAACTCGTACTGGTATCAGTCGCCCCTATACATAAGAAGAAATGGACACAAAAGTCAACTTGTTTAGTAAAGGATGACAAAGTAGGATCATCACAAGAACAGGAGGAGGAAGAGACAGAACCAGAGATAAACACCCAATCCCTATCCCTGAGTGAGCTGCAAGATGTGCAAGAAGGTTTCAGTCGTCAGTTAGGCGAGCAACTTGTCACCTGGCTGCTCCAGTGCTGGGATAGTGGGGCCAGTAGCCTGGAATTAGAAGGTAGGGAAGCCAAGCAGCTGGGATCCCTGTCCAGGGAAGGGGGCATTGGCAAGGCGATTGGGAAAGGGACACAAGCCCTCAGCCTCTGGAGGCAGCTCTTGTCAGGCATGAGGGAAAGGCATCCCTTCAAAGAAGATGTCATATGTCACCCAGGCAAGTGGACCTCCATGGAGAGGGGTATCCAGTATCCGAGGGAATTAGCCATGCAGGAGATGGGTTATTATGACCCAGACAACACGCAGTCACCCACAGATCCTGGTAAGTCCGATGTACCCGACCCACGTGGCAGAGGTTTGTACAGAGCACACCACTGGCGTACGCCGACTCACTGGCAGTAATGGACTGGAAAGGCGAAGAGGCACCAACAGTGAATGAAGTGGCTGGCTGACTCCGGCAACACAAAGAAAATCTCTCTTCCTCCCTACAGGCCTGTGTCTCAGCTGTGGGAAGACTGTCTGAAAAATCCAAAAACCTGTTCAAGAAACTGTGCCTGGAGGTCCAGCAACTCAAAGAGGGTATGTCCTGTTCCCCGCTTGCATGGACCAGTCTCTGAGCTGTGAGGAGCAGCTATATCTCTCTGCTCAGGAGAGAGGACATAGAGGGTACACACCATGAGGTACCCTGTGGTTTTACCTGTGTGACCATGGAGACGACATGAGGAAGTGGGATGGAAAATCTACCTCGACCCTAGAGGCATGGGTATGTGAATTGCAAGGAAAAACAATCTCAGATGTGGGGTCTCCAGGAAAATTGCTGCTCCAATTGCAGTGACAGGGGGATCCCAACAGCTGACTGTACTGGAGGCTGAAGTGAGTCTAACTGGGAATGAGTGGGAAAAGCCCCCCATTGATGCTGGCCCAGAGGCTCCGTGCATCCTTGGCATAGACCGTTTCAGGAGGGGGTATTTCAAGGACCCAGAAGGGTACCGGTGGGCTTTTGGAATATCTGCCTTGGAGTTGGAGGAAATTGAACAACTGTCTACCTTGCCCGGTCTCTCGGAGGACCCGTCTGTTGTGGGGTTGCTAAGGATTGAAGAACAACAAATGCCAATCGCTACCCCAGTGGTGCACCCATGGCAGTATCACACCAACTGAGACTCCCTGGTTCCCATCCATAAGCTGATTCGTCAACTGGAGAGCCAGGGAGCGATCAGCAGAACCTGCTCACCCTTTAACAGTCCCACATGGCCAGTGCGGAAGTCTAAGGGAGAGTGGAGGCTGACAGTAGACTGTTGTGGCCTGAATGAAGTCACGCTGCTGCTGAGTGCTGCCATGCCAGACATGCTGGAACTTCCATATGAAATGGAGTCAAAGGCAGCCAAGTGGTACGCCACAATTGATATCACTTATGCATTTTTCTCAATGCCTTTGGCGGTAGAGTGCAGGTCACAGTTTGCTTTCACTTGGAGGGACATCCAGTGCACCTCAAATTGACTGCCCCAGGGGTGGAAACACAGCCCCGCCATTTGCCATGGGCTCATCCAGAATGCACTGGAACAGGGTGAAGCTCCAGAGCACCTGTGATATATTGATGACATCATCATATGGGGCAACACACCAGAAGAAGTTTTTGAGAAAGGGAAGCAAATAGTCCAAATCCTTCTGAACGGTGGTTTCACCATAAAATGAAGTAAGGTCAAGGGACTTGCGCAGGAGATCCAGCTTTTAAGAATAAAATGGCAACATGGACGTTGTCAGATCCCAGTGGATATGAACAACAAAATAGCAGCTATGACTCCACCAACTAGCAAAAAGGACTCAAGCTTTCTTAGGCATTGTGGGTTTCTGGAGAATGCATATTCCAAATCACAGTCTCATTGTAAGGCCTCTCTATCAGGTGACCTGGAAGAAAACCAATTTCAATTGGGGCTCTGAGCAACGACAAGCCTTTGAACAAATTAAACGGGAAATAGTTCATGCAGTAGCCCTTGGGCCAGTCCGAGCAGGACCAGATGTAAAAAACGTGCTCTACATGGCAGCTGGGGAGAATGGCCCTACCTGGAGTCTCTAGCAGAATGCACCAGGAGAGACTCAAGGTCAGCCCCTGGGGTTTTGGAGTCGGGGATACTGAGGATCCGAGACCACTACAGTCCAACTGAAAAAGAGATACTGGTAGCACACGAAGGGGTTTGAGCTGCTTCAGAAGTGGTTGGTACTGAAGCCAATGCCCTGTGGGGGTGGTTGCAGCAGTGGAAGCGGAGCAACTGGCAGGACAGTGACAAACCCATCCGGGCTGCCCCGTTGTGGCATTGCTGAAGAAAACCAAAGCAAACGGATTTCTACATTCCGCAGAATAAGAGAGAAGCTTTCTAGAGCAACTGCCCTATCACTGTTCTAGGTTATCCTCTTGCAGATGTTGCTCTTAAGTGTGTGTTAACAATTTAAAGACAGAGTTTGCTACCCCCACTGTGTGACTTCCACTGAAGATTCACAAGGAGAGAGATGGGAGATCACAGAACAGCAGTCACACAATGCCTAGGAGAAAGGTAAGAGTTTTCTGATCAGTAGGGTAGTGCATGGATTTTTTTTTCCCTACCATTATGGCTATCTAGTTATAAAACAGCCCTGAAGAAACTAAAAAGGCCAAGCTACTTCAAAAGTTTCCTAGCAATGCAGGCACAATGCAATTTCACAGTAACAGCAGAGCGGGTGTAAGTTGTGAGGTGGTCTCATGGGGTGCAGGGGGAAGGCTGAAAGGGAAAGGATGGGAGTGATGTTGAGAGCAGGGCTTCCCCATTCCCTCATTCCCCAGTCTTCACCACTCCCATAGACCATGGCAGCCATTCCCAGTTCAAATGCCAAACTTCCGGATCCACTGCAGCTATCTCTACCTCCTCCTCACCTTCCAAATTCCCCTTACTTGGTTTTAGAAAAATACAGTGATAATCCTGGCAAAAGTGATCAAAATCAAGTTTTGATACTTTGATGCTGACTTAATAGTATCAGAGACGTCCAACTAGATAATCTTAGTCAAGCACCTTGAGGGGAAAAAGGTTTCTAGGAGATTTCAGCATCACATAACTCAAAATACAGTTTGGTGTTTAGCTTGCATCCAAAAATTACAAAGAAGTATTTGGAGCCATGGATCTAAATTTTTCCAGAAAGTTTTCAAGTATCACATTGGGCCTATTTCTAATATAAGCAACCAGATTTATATTAAGCCATTACTTTTTCCATGCAGTGTCCAAAAGGGCTGATCTCCGATCTCATTTCACCTCAACCAGTCTGCAGAGTCACTGGTGAAAAGATAACAGGATGGTGGATTGCCATGAGAAAAACCTAGGTCATTTTGGTCTTTCCTTAGGTCCTGCCAAAATATTAGTGAATATTCACCGATTCAAGGTCAGAAAGGCATCTCTTAAATCACTCAGGACTTTTCAAGTTCTGCTGTCCTGCCTTACAACTTCCACCGTACAACTCAGGTTTCTCACCAGGTTTTGCTGTATTTCTCATGCTATCAGCGGTTTCCATCAATGAGTATCCTCTACGTTGCACATTGTAATTCAGCTTCTAGACACCCTTGAGGGGAACAAGCTTTATTATTCTCACAGCACAAGTAAGAAAACAGAAACAGAACCAACAATTTGGCTGTTTCCTCCACAGTACTCGAGTCCCTGGGCTGTGCCAAGCAGATCGTCACTCTGACCGCCAGGAGTGTAGCTGGATTCGCTACCTGCTGGCACTGGGAGCTGCGTATCATTTTCAAAGAGAGCATAAAAAGCCTGTTTCCACTCCCATCATTCTTCTACAAGTTTTTCTAACTCTTCCAAACCAGATGACAGAACAGCATTTAGGTACAAAACTCTTTTAAGGGGAGGGGAAAAGAAAGCCCAACAAGTAGCATATTAATTTTTGTGTTTACTTTGAAGAAATTTGAATTTAGGCAAAGTGTGACTGAAGCAGCTGTGCACGTCACATTATCACCTAACTTCTTCCACAAAGTATGTTTTTACAGTTATTTTTTATACCACTGAGCTGCAGAATTTTACAGTGTACTTGACTTTATGGCACTGCAAACAAATTGAGTTTCAGCACCTTGAAAGTGAAGTGGTGTTGATCCAATGATGTATTACTCAAAACGTGTAGCCTGCTGAGGGAATCATCAGGGAACCTGTACTTTTTAAATTAGTTTTTTTCAGCTTATATAGATTGACAGTAGCAAAGTTCATCGGCCTTATCACTGGTGGTAGGCTCCATGTACTTTACTAACAAATTGAATGTTATTTTCAGAGTCAGTGCTACGGTGGCAGGCTGAGCCTGAGGCACCCAGTCACCTTCTCCTGTGCCCTACATTCATTCCCTCCTTTAATTAACTACAGAGATTTGGTAACGCTATAGATTTGGGTTTTGTTTTATACATTTCCATTAATGATATGCATTAACAAAATGACCCTTTAGGACATAAACAGAAAGGAACTGATAAATAAATACAATACAAAACCAAATACATTAAAATAGCCTGAACTTTTTATAAGTAAGGAAGCATCCAGGCCATTCCATTCTGTCCCTTCATAACTCTGAATGACAATTACTGACCCTCACTTAAATTTTTAATTGTCATTGTCAGGGCATCCCAAGCATTGGATGCTGTTTAATTCATGTAAGCTGACAGCCATTCAATATCCAAATCCATTAGAAAGATTTGGAAATCATCAACTGCTCAAGAAATACATTCCACAAAACAACAACCACATCCCTCCCATCTGGAAAGTAGTGGACCCTTGTGCCTTTGAAAAGCGGATGTCGAGGCCCAAGAGCAAGAGATGGGAGTTAGATACCTTCTGCCTTTTTTTTTTTTTTTTTAGCAAGTGCTGAAGCATTTCCAGTCAATGCACCAAGAGGGAGCATATTTCCACTTCTAAATCACTGAATTCTCTGCCACAGTGCACTATAGAGACAAAAAGCATACACAGCCTCAGAAAGATCTATGTCACCCCACATATGCTGTGTACATGGCTGCCCATTCACATGAGTCTCCATCACATGGAGGCACATGTCAGCTCCAGCTGATCGTTGATTTACGGGACAAGCACCACTATTTGTCTGCCAAGTCTTTATTCTCCTGTCCTGCACACAGTCCCTGGACCTCAGACCTAACCAATCATGGAGCCTGAAATGCTCCCATGGTAACATGTATGTAAATACTCAGGGCATTGGGTGTATTTTAAATATATGCCTTAATTAAGATGCTGGAAGAAACACTTTAACTTGGCTATAAGTGTACAGAAAAAGGTGGGCTGGTTAGTCAAGAGTCGTTCATTTTAGCCTTGAAATTTGTCTTCTCTTGTTCATCCCCATCCCTCTAAGACCAGCAGAAGGTTGGGGCTATCTTCATTTCCATAACAAGCAAACACCTACAGCTGTGCATTAAAAGAGTATTTATGGCAAAAAAAAAAAAAAATGCTTCAGAGCATATTCCAGTTCTTAAAAAGGTTGAGAGTGTTCCACAATACACACAACAAATTGTAGGGAATTTAGTTTCAGTTCTTCTTTAGCCATTTCCCCACCCCCCTTTCCACCTTTCATAGTAGACCACAGGATAGAATAGGGTGAGGGCAAGGTGGTTTTTTGACACAGATCTTTTATCTTGGTCTCATGCATAGACCAAATGGGTCATCACATTAGAAGGTCATACCAGAATTTATTCCCAGACTGAAATGGTATAGGTGGGGTGTTTTTGTGGTTTTGTTTTCCTGCTTTCCTCAGTAACCCAAGGCACATCTAGCCTACAAGGTTTATCTGTGTTTCTTTTACTTATTAGACCCTTAGTGCTATATTGGTAGGTTTGCCTTTTTATCTTAGACACTCAGGAGATTAATCTTCCAAAATCCAAAATATGTTGCTTGGATTTGTACCGTATATCTCTTACAAATTTAATAACCTACAGTTTGGAGGGAATAAGATTAAAAGAGCTAATGTATTTTTGGACCTCAAATGTAACAAAAATGTACTGAAATGTGCCTCCTATGCCTTTCACTGGATGCGGATCAAAGAGTTTTGTCTAGCCTTCTGCTGCAAGACATTCCTTGGTGAAATACAGTATCCAGCACTTCTTTTCTAAAAGCTGCAATGCCACTGTGGGGGAAAAAAATAATCAGTAAAGATGGAACTTAATTTAAATGTAAACAATGGAAGTATATATATTATACTTACACCTACTTAGAGCAAGAATGAAACCCAATTTGCAAAACCCAAAATCACCTTGTCAGATCAAGACGGAGCAGCTCTTTCAACCACTCCGTCTCCCAGACAGAATCACAGGGTGACAGGAGGAAACGTTTCTCCCAGTGTGACTACAGAACTAATGAATTATCTGTTCCAAGTCCTTGGTTTTTACATTATTTATACTCAATACACTGCATTTGTAAGGATGATTAGTGTACCATCTGCCTGGGCCACAAACAGGCATAAAGGAGACAACCTCCTGATTAAAATCTCATTTCTTCTAAGCAGAGAGTAGGAAACCACTATTCTTTCTGGACATGCAGACCTCCAGTCTCCTAATTAATCTACATCAGTCATTAGATAGATAGCCTGGCCAGACCTAAAGTTATTTAAATGCATCAGTAAGATAAAACATAACGCAGCCAAGCCACAAACACTCGGTTCTGTATCCTCTACAACACTGTACTGGAAATGCAGTCTCTCTTTAGGGCACAGTATCAGAATTAATCACGAGCTCTGAAGTAAGTTTCTAATTTTTATCATCACAAGACTATGACTAATACGGAAATTCATCTGGACAAATGTGGATGTCCGCATCAGAGCTAGCCACCCCAGCTTCTTCTGCAGTTCAGCAAGGATCTCGTCAACAGAGAGTCAACAGCATCTTAGGTGCAATTTGTCAAATCTTAACATCTAAAGTTGCAGCCTAAACAGGACTACTTGTTTCCAGAGAACAAAAAGGAACTAAGAGTGATCAGTCCAGAAGTAAATATACACACTTTTGATACCTAAGTTAGATGATATGAGTTTCATGATCCCTGCTTACATTACAGTTGCCAAAGGCTGATGTAACAGGGAATCCACAATTTCTTTTACATCTATAATAAAAAATATTGCTAAAACCCATGAAAATCCAGCAAATTTATTTTAATTTACAGCTTTCTATCATAATTACTAACCACATGTTCTTATATCTACCCATTCTACTACGTTGTATCCTCATTTTTGCAGTGGTCCAACATTTCCAAATAATTTTGTTTTCTCCTTCCCTTAACCACGCACTGCTGTCCTGTTTGTGACCACTTTATGTGACAAGTGCCATTTAATTCAGCTGGGCCCACTGCCGTCATTTAACCAAACAGTACAACTACTACCCAGTTGTTTTAATCTGTTTTCACAAATCAGTCCCTGCCGATCTCTTCTCAGAATTTCTTCCAACCTGCCAATGTCCTCATCACTACAGTAGTGAGGAGATGTCTGCAGCATCCAAACTCAGCTTGCACCAGGTGGTCTTTATAGCTCTCTCAAGAAATCATCTCCTATATACAACCTTTTTTCTTTTCCCCCATGTGAAACGTGGCTGGCGTGTGTAAGATTGAGCTGACTATTTTTTGCTTTTACAATAATGGAGTATGTTGTAGCAATTACACCTACACTTATGTGCCATCTGGACAAGTTTTTTCAGTGAAAAATAAATTGCAGATGAGATGCTGTTACTTTTTAAATAACTGTTTTCAGTTCACATTAAGGGCAAGTGTCTTACTAAACTCCAAATGCACACTCAGTCCTCCAGTTGTTAAACAAACTGATATTTAAATGAAAAAATACCAAGGCTTAAACTTGAAGAGCATCAGAAAAGTGTTCTTGAGGTAGAACTTGGCTAAAATAATCACAACAGCACTACGAAGTTTGTTCAAGCTGGAATTCATGGCTGCTCCTTCTGGTTTTCAGATGCCTGAATTAAAATCACCATGCCAAAAATGTCTGCCTACCCCAGTATCGGAGTACATGATGCCACAGCACTTAAAAAACACACATGCTCATCAGCATCTTTACTTTTGCCATACAAACCAAGGGCAATCTTTGTCAACAACTCACATGTGAGCCGCTTCGAGATTTTCTGTCCTGAAAAAAAGACCCATCTGTCATTACTGTATTCATAAACTAGTAAAAATGGAAAAACCCTGTATACATCCACATAATAAATGAAAACAGTCTTTAGGGAAAACGTGAAAATAATATATTTCCTTAGAGGATTCCAAAGCATTTGACAAACATTGATTAAATCTCAGAGTCTCCCTGTGGGTAAGCTTTATTTGCAGAATACTTTACAACCTGATAATCTAAGGCATAAACTATGGCAAATCACTCAGTGGCAAATCCAGATAATTTAGTAATTCAGATGCTGAGGCTTATCTACTACTGTAAACTTCCTTCAGCTGTCAACAAGAGAAAGCCTACTAAATTTATAGACTCAGAATAATTTATGTTGGAAGAGACCTCTGACCATCACCTGGTCCAACCTCCTACTCAAAGCACAGCAAACTTACAAGAGGCTGCTCAGGGTCTCCTCCAGACAAGTTCTGAACATCATTGAGAACAGACACTCCACAAACTCTCTGGTCAACCTGTTCCAGTGCTCGACTGCTCTCACGGTGATTTTTTTTTTTCCCTCCTTTGTATCTGAATGTAATTATCCTTTTTATAAATCAGGTCGACTGCCTCTTTTCCTCTTTTCCTTTCACTGTGAACTGTCATAAAGAGACGGCTTTCTATATCCTCCATTCAGGTACATGTAGACAGACACAAAATCTCCCCTTCATTTTCTCTTCTGAAGACTGAACAGATCCATCTTGCTCAGCCTCTCATACATCGTCCACTCCAGCACCATGACTATCTTTCTTGCCCATCAATGCAATGTCTATCTTGTATTGGGGAGCCAAAGGGGGACACAGAATGACACCTGTTGGTCTTGCAAATATAGCCCAGGGTGTAGCTGGCCTTCTCCACCACAAGGATGCACTGAGTCAGCCTGCTCAACCTACTCCACACAAGATTCCTGTCAGCCCATTTTTCCGGCCTGTTGGGATCCTTCTGAATAGCAGCACTGTTCTCCAGTGTATTCACCACTCCTCCCAATCTGGTACCATGTACGACATTCCTGAAGGTGTACTTTGACCCACCATCCAGCTTGTTACATTAAAAGTGATTAGCTTCAACATTGACTCCTGATGGGAAGACACTAGCAACCAGCCACTTAGATGGACTACGCATTGCTGATCACCCTCTCCCTAACGGGAAATCTAGCTCAGCATTGGCTCTCCAAATTCAATCTTTCCCTACTTGGGCAATGTCTCAAAGTCAAGTGGTGAAGACCTGCTATTCAACTTACTCACTTTTCTCATTATCACAAATTGCACCACTGCACAGTTACTGTATCCAAGAGTGTCAGCAACCATCACATCCCTGACCAGTTCTTCTGTATTTATGACTAGCAGCTACAACAGAGTGCCTTCACTATTCAATCTACGTGAACAGAGAGTTCTCAATCTCTTCAGGAGGATTAAAGGCCCTTCTCACTAGGTTAACAAGCCTGTTGGCAAAGATCCTCTTGCCTCACTTTGCCAGACAGATCCTGCCTCTGCAGCAGCCTTTATTACTTGAAGAGGGTCCCACAGTTACAGAAGCCAAAGCTCTGACTGTGACATCAGCTGCACAACCAGATGTTCACCCACAGGATGTGTGGGTTTCTAATCTAAGCCCTTCCCACTCCCTGGGCCGACTGTGGAGAACACAACCCCATCCCCTCCACCTTCACCCAGAGCCCTGTGCACACAGGCAGTACTTGCAAGGTCTCCCTTGATGGTATCACTGCATACCATCACAGCAAGGCATAAGAATTTGAAGGCGAGACTATTGTGAGAGAGATCAATTATTTGAACGTAATATTTGGTACAAGATCCTGTACTTTTGGTTATAATATGAAGTAGAAACTCATATACATATGTGTGTGTATAAATTTAAAATTAAATTTTTTCTGAATTTTAGCTGCGTGTCTTTTAGCATCAGAAATACAGTGTCAATTTGTTTAGAAATACCAGCTTCATTCTAACTGTTAAATTATTTGGTATGAGAAATAGCTACTCAGAGTTTTCTCAGTCTGCTGTAGTCAGATTGGCTCAAGGATGGTATAGTCAAAGGTTTTACCGCTACTTGATAAAAGCACATAGTGCGCTGTCACTGTGCCTACCTCAGTTATACTAAGCTACATTCATTTCCTCTTTTATCTGTCACTATCCATTATCTCCTTCACCCATGCAACAAGTTCTTGACCAATGTGCAGAGGATAGACACATAATACATCATTGAGCTGAAAACTCAGTATAAGCACAGCTACATTCATCATTACAGAACTCTAGACAGCCACAACCTACAGTAATTGCACGGTTGACAGAAGAATTCAGTGGATGTTACCAAATTTTTGTCTATGAGGAACACAGCTTTCCAAGACTCTTCAGATTACTTTTACTAGAGTTCAAGAGTTATGGAAGAATTAGCCATATTTCCCAAGTCCAACTACACAGATTCAAATCCTCTGGTTCCTTCTGGGTATTACTAAATTTCAAGCACTCAAAACCTGAAGAGGATTTTATATCAAATATACTAACATGACTGTTCTGGGGCCTGACTTCTTTTAACTGCTATTGATGTTTTCCCCACCTCTTATTGTTCCTATTAGCTGTAATATCTACTTACTGTTTGTTAAAGTTTCATTCCAGTAGAGGTCTAAAGGTTCTCACCTACCAAGGGAAAATATACGTGTTTCCTCCTACAGTGAGCCTTGTTCTTCTCTCAAAGATTATTTTGCTACAACAAAAACATCATCTGCACTTTGTTTTCATTATACACTTTATTGCTACTCACTCATTAAGTTCTCATTAAAAGAATTTTAAGCATTAATATTTTCTACAAAAATACACCACTGACATTATTGCAAATTATAACAGCTTTCAATGTTGGCACTCAGGAGAACTTCTGAAACCGTCAGGCTAAATTACACAACAACATAACATTTATAAAGCAATAACATAAAAGCCTTCCTTTTCTTCCCTTCCTCTCAAGTATGAGGACATACAGCTCTGGTTAACGTGCCCACTGGCACTCAGAAAAAAACAAGGTAATGCAGGAGAAACTGGAAGCATGAATAAAGAGAAAACGCCTGTTTGGTGTGGGAAGAATGAAATTCAATACTTGGTTTAATTTTTAACTCAACACAATAACCACTCAGATGAAAGAAACATACTTTGAATTTACAGTAGAACAAAACACGAAATGGCTTGAAGTGCTGTGTTTTCTTTTTCTCTCCTGGAAATTCAGTGTTTTATTATTTCCAAAGCTGTGCAGCAGAATAGCAATGTGCAGCACAGGGTATCACAACAGTGGCTTAGTACGTTATTACCTACAGAAAGAATTGCCCATGTGTCCCAGTTTCAGCTGGGATAGAGTTAATTTTCTCTCTAGTAGCCAGTACAGTGCTGTGGTTTGGATTTAGGATGAGAATAATGTTGATAACACACCGATGCTTTAATTGTTGCTAGGTAGTTGTAGTGCCTACACTAAAAGTCAAGGACTCTTCAGCTTCTCACGCCCTGCCAGGTGCACCAGCAGCTGGGGGAGCACAGCCAGGACAGCCGGCCCAGGCTGGCCACAGGGATATTCCCTACCATATAGCATCGTGCTCCAGATATAGCAGCGGAAACGAGCCAGGAGGCGGGATCGCTGCTCGGAAACAGACTGGGCATTGGGTTGGGTTTTTTCCCTTTTGCATGTGGTGAGCAATTGCATTTGTGCATCACTTGTTTTCTAATATTATTATTATATCATTCTCCGTTGTTCTCCTATTAAACTGTCTTTATCTCAACCCACAAGTTTTGGGGTTTTTTCCATTCTCCTCCCCATTCCATTGTGAGCGAGCAGTTGTGCGGTGCGTAGTTATCAGCTGGGGTTAAAGCACAACACCATGGAATTGCGCTTTATTTGGAATACCGATTTTAAAAGAAATCATGAATACATCAACTGAAAGATTTAGTGCATTAAGTATCTTTCTGGTAGGCTCCTAGGCACATTTGGCAAAGATTTGTGGTCTAATGTAGGCAGAAATCTGTATCATCATTAAAATATATTTAAAATATATTCCGATTTCATTGCTGACCTGCTGTAAAACTATGTCCATGTTTGCTCTCTTTCCATCCTTTGCTATTTAAGAACATAAAGAAGACAGGCTTCCTACAGAGGAAGGACCTAAAACAATAAGATGGACCCCTATCTTAATTGAAATCTGTATGCTCTATTATAATAAAAATCAGCAATACAGTTATCATCATTATCACTGGAGAGTTATCATTAGAGCTAATCAGAGAAACTTTAATAGAACTAGTCTAAAAGAAAAACAAGGTCTATTTCTACGTCTGTTTTGTAATAAAATTGGAAACTGTACTCAGTGTCAAGCTCCCAAGTTTGATATTTTGGAACACTTTTTTCTTATTTATGAATTTCTGTTTATAAAAGACAAATACTGTAAAAATAATTCTGATCAATCCTTAAGAAAATTATTGTAGAATTTGCCTTTACAAAGAGTATTTTTCAACTTTTAGTTTCCTAGCTGAAAGAAGTCAAGTTCTCAAAATCTTAAAAACTTTTACATAAAAGTTTCCATCCTTTCTGCATCTCTAGCTACACCGTTGGCCAGATCAACATTGTCCACCATTAGTCACATCCCTGTATCTGAAAGCAGCCATTTCTCATTCCACTTTTAAGAAATGCTGTAGCACCTTATAAGGCGGTAAGAGGTCTCTTGGAGCTCAATGCTGGCCACATTATACAAACATACAACATCATGCAGTGATTGTGTGACAGAGAAAATTGCAGACTTTGCTTTTTTTATTTCTTTTATATTTGTTATTCTGAGTTGCGTCTTGCTGAAGTCTCATCCCTACAGCCCTCAGTCAAAAGCATCTTGATTACAGAAAAGCTCACTGGAGTCTCAGTAGTAAAGCAAAAGGAAAAAGGAGGGAAAAAATCACAGAAATGGATGCTCAAGGGCACAGTCACTCAGGGGTCTTGCCCTCAGTGGAAGCTCAGATTTGAGACTATCAATCAAAGCCCCATGAGAAACCTCTTATATAGCTGATACTTTCCAGGGCTGTTGCTACAGCATGCTGCTGGGGAATTGTCCAGCCAAAACCCACTTCCCAGACTCACAGCACGAGAGCCTGGGCAAAGCAGCAGCACCATTCATGTCACTGAGGCCAAAACGTTTTTCCTTCGTCCTTCCTTCTCAAATGAGCATGAACTAGAAAGGCAGGGGGAAGAGAAACCTGGTCCTGCAGCCCAAGTAATGACAATCAAGGAATCTCAAGACCCTTTTCAGACACAGGCGACGTAGTGGGAACCACCCGCATGCCTGCAGGACGCAGTCAGCATTCTCTAAGCAGTATAAAAAGGAGAGGCAGGTTACCTGGCAGCTTACCTGCTCATGGCCTCTGGCCAGTACTGTAACCCACACAGGTACAATAGCGCCTTGTCTCAGATGAAGCAGAGAAAGTGGCGGTAGGAGAAGGAGCAGGGAATGCCATTTGCATTATTCCCTCCCATCATTACACAGTTTAACCTTTAGATAGCACTTTTCTAATCTTCCAAGGGCCTTAACAGCATTAACTGCTCAAATATAATAACCTTTACATTTGGCTGCCTGTACCTAGCTACCATGGTAAACATGATGAAACAGCTCTGCACCGATAGCCTCAGCTGTGCTCCATATAGGAACTGCCTCTGCCAAAACAATTCTGAGTCTGTTGCTTTCCTCCTGGGGTTGATCTACATTTGCTCTAAGCAAGTAAAAAAGGTTGGTGAAAAAAACAGGGACATGTTTGTTCCTGCTGAGCAGCACTCACACAGAGCCAAGGCCTTTGCTGCTCCTCACACCACCCCACCAGCCAGCGGGCTGGGGGTGCACGAGGGGTTGGGAGGGGACACAGCCGGGACAGCTGACCCCAACTAACCACAAGGATATTCCATACTGTATGATGCCATGCTCAGCATATAAAGCTGAGGGAAGGAGGAAGGGGGTACCTTCAGAGTGATGGCGTTTGCCTTCCCCAGTCACCGTTCAACATATGATGGAGCCCTGCTTTCCTGGAGATGGCTGAGCACCTGCCTGCCCATGGGAAGTGGGGAATGAATTCCTTGTCTTGCTTTGCTTGTGTGCACAGCTTTTGCTTTACCTATTAAACTGCTTTTATCTCAACCCACGAGTTTTCTCGCTTTTACCCTTCTGATTCTCTCCCTGTCCCACCGGGGTGGGGAGTAAGCGAGCGGCTGCGTGATGCTTAGTTGCTGGCAAAAGGTAACTAACTTCAATGAGCAGAACAGGAAAGACAACAGCAGAGGTTTACTAAAAAGCTGCGATTGCATGAGTTTTTCTTCTTTCCTTGTACATCCTGTGATGCTACAATGACAACTGTCTTTAAATGTGCCATTTGTCAGCACTAAAAAATTACTTACTACTTGTGGTATATTACTTTTCTAAAGGGAAAGGGTAATTCATCAAATACTAAAGTATCTGAATTGACCCAACTAATGCATGAAATACTCCATGCTCAATAGAGGATAGAAAATGCAAGTCTTACAATATCAGTTGAACCTCAGAGAAGTGTATAACATTTGCTGATCTCCATATATCCTTCTAACAAGCAATTATTTTTCCTTACAAGTTTATCTCCAAAGTTGAGATACATATATGTATATCCATCTATCTATATGTATTTTTACATATGCATTTTATGTATATATTGCCCCTCTCAGGAAAGGAAGAAGTCAAATATTTTAGCAAATCAGTAAGCTACATTATATATTCCATGCTATCACATTGAATACATAAACAAGATGAAGAATCTTGACCCTGCACTGAAGTTAAAAATACTTCTATTATGCTAGTTAGATTTATTTGAATATACACAAAAGTACGAGATCTGTAACTTGTTTTTCCTGTTCACAAAGCTACTTGTGTTAGGCTCCTTTCTAGAAACTAGGATATTTAAAATATTTACTCCTCTTGTCTCTGAATTATGAGGATGTCATGGAGAAGCGTTTCCTGTTTAGAAAAGACAGTTTCTTCCAAATGTCACCAATATATTTATGATGGCTATATGTTTTGTATCAGAAAGAGAGAAAATAGTAGTTTTGTAAGAAAATCTAAAGAAATCAGACTGAAATTTGAGCCTTTTCTTATTTGCAGTAATGAGAATTTAAGCAAAGGAAAAAAAACAGACAGTACACAAACCAGGCAACTATAATGTGCATAATTGTGGATCAGCATCAAAGAATTTTTAGAAGACAATTACACATTCACTCACCATTGCACTTACAACCTCTGGTAGAACTAGAAACCAGAATCAAGATTCGTGAGTCCTTAACTACTGCTTTAATTGTAAGACTAAATTCTCTTACAAAACATGAGTGGGGGAGAAGAGGACAGAGAGGTTAACTCTTCTCTGCCGAAGACTGATGACTGTCTAATTTCAGGCTCTGCATCTAATATACAGACAACATTTTTACCTGAATATCAGTTTCCACATTATTCTACATTAATTATGAGTTATATTAATTATTATTTTGTCTTCTACTACATTTTGAGTTTTTGTTTGTACTATATGAGCTATTAAACCCCAAATATTAGACATATGTCAATGATTCCAATATACCAGTGAGAACACGTTTTCATAGCTGGGGGCTTCAAAGTTTAATAAATATTTCCAAAGCACTTTGAGTTGTTTTATGAAGTACTACTGAAGTCAAATAAAATATCATCTTATTAATAAACTGCCTCTCCTGGAGACAGATGCATCAGCTCCCAGGAGAAAGAAAACTAGCAGTCACTAACTAATAATAATGGAGGAACAGTTAAATTCAAGCAGATGTTTGCAGTTTGGGTAGCACCAAACATAAAATTTTATTTCACTTAGTTGTTTCCATTCCCACTTCCAACCTGAATCTCCGCTCATGCTGAGATGGTGCAACGTAACATCTGAGATGCAGGACAGCTTGTCCCTATTATTCTTAGATTTTAGCAGACAAGATCTATTTGCTGCCGAAGAGGCGGACAAACCACTCCTCCACTACATCTTTCAAAAAATAAGACTGATCTGACCTACTAGGACATTTCTCAGTGTCAGTGTTCTGTGGAAAAGAACCTCTGGCACATTTAGGGCAGAACTGTCTTTCCATTTCGTGTACAGACTGCCTAGCTCTGTGACACATCACTTTTGATTGGGACATCCTATCATTATGACAGAACAAACAAGTTTCAAGACAAGCATTGTCCCGATATTGACAGGACAATGTATTGATGATGGAGGTTATAAAGTAGAAGAGTAATATGCAAAAAATAATTTTTTACACCATTGTTAGCTAAAAATTCAATCACCCTTTGTGAATATAAGCTATTGCTAAATGCAGCATACAGGTGATGCTTTAATTAGGTCACAGACACATAAATCTGGAAAGAAAATTAAAAACCCTCTATACACTTCAGTTACTCGGAGAAGCCGAAGCGGGGAGGGAGAAGACTAAGCTGAAACAACTCCCCCCAGTCTCCCTTAACAAGAGAAATTTGTTCTTCAACTGGTTTAATCAAAACGTCCTATCATTTCCCTGAAGAATTCTCTCTTGCTGCTTCAGCAGAATTTCCATTCTCCCTTTGCCCTTCAACATGATGCTGTCTCACAAGAGACCGTGGCCACTTCTATACTTTATCACCATCAAAATCCTTGGAAGGCCTGTTTCTCGAACATTTAAAGGTTTTCCTGTCTGCTAAATTAGAAAATGATTCAGCACTGTAATTCTCAAATATATTTTAAGCTCACTGAAAGAACAGACCCCAAATGAGTAGCTCCTTCTCCAGAGAGCAAGGAATTGAATTAAATAAAACTTACCAGCTAAGTAAGGATTTGTAGGATTGAGCCCTTAATCTTTTCAAGAAACTTCTGGAGTTTTAACACATAGATAAGTACTAACAAAACAGATATTAAAGTTAACCTACTATATTTTAAAAAAATCAACAGTATAACCATCAAGAAAATATACAAAGGCAGCAAATAGTTTCCGTCTGAGTGGAACTACTACAGTAAAGGGTAAGATGAAAGAAGTTTACATAAGCTGTGAATGGGTGCTTTAAGGTTTTTATTCAACATTACTATATATTGATGAATATCTGTCATAAATACAAAATTTGGAACTCATTTTCCCAATTATCCATGTGAAATCTTGTATAAACTTGCAGTTCAACTACTACTTCAGCTATTTCATCTAAGCAACACCTAGAGAATCCAGATTTACATCGTGTATTACAGGGTGTATTTTAAAAAGTTCAAAAAGAATTAACTTGTTATTTATCTGCAAGGAAAAAAAAAAAAAAGTCCTAACAGGAGACAGTTTTGAATGCTGGAGGGGCAAAGATGACAGCAGAAGGTGATAAGAAAGAGGTTACCAGCTGCTCAGCAGGTAACCATTTAACACCCAACCCAGACAGATGTCTTTCCCTGCCTGCCCACTTGTCATTTCACAGCCTCCTGTGAAGAGGAAATACAATTACCTACAAGTGAGAGTCCACATTCACACTTGCCCCTCTCCCACCCAAATTAATCCACCCAGGAGGCCCTGCAAAGGAGCCAGAGAGTGAAAAGCAGAGACTTCATCAACCTCCGCCCAAGCTACCTTTGATCGAGCATCCTGTGGTAACAAACGCGATCCAGTCACATTTCACAGGCCAGTTCAGAGATTTACCCTGTGTGAATTCCCTCGCTTTTTCATTTCCCCTTTGTTTCCCCTCTAACCACAACAGCTACTGGACCCTCACCTGTGCACACCTGAGAACCACAGCACGAATCTGGGTTTGGTTCCTGGTTCTTTAGTTAAAAAGATGACAAAGCTCATAACTATACTGAAGTTTAGGAAGGAGATTAGAAATGCATATCAAAGCCTGGTTTAACTGGATTTCCCTCCAAATAAATATTGCCCTTCAATGAACAGAAGGGGCACTATTCACACCATTGCTTAGACAAACGCAAGCTCTTCCTCTGCACAGACCAGGAGTGGCTTTGCCCTGATGAAGTTCTGCTGGCAGGTTAAAGGCTCGTTTCATTTCTTAGTAATATTCAACCATGCATCCATTTTAAAAAAATTGTATTCTTAGCTATATCATTCTTGGAGACTGTATTTTATGCAGGTATCTTAGTTGTAAATTTACAAATGATTACAACTGCAGACAGCCTCTGAAAGCAGGCGGCATGAAAATTCAGAAACACAGAATGCAGAATAAAGATAACAGAACTTTTAAAACTCGCTTTCTGGGCTCTGGTGGTTTTAGCAATAGTAAAATATACACATATTTTCAAGGGAATGGGTATCAAAAGTAACTTTTACACTGTATGGCAACGGCCTAATTTAAAACTATGCCTTAGACTTCTAACACTGTTAAAGGTATGGCCAGCTTCTAAAACACGGCCATGAGTTAGGCAAGGCATTATTTCCTTCACGCTAACTAGGAACCACCTGTGGTAGTCAAGGATGCACATACAAGGAATATTGATGTCCTCAGTGAATCTGTATTCCAGGTTGTAATCCAGAGCCAGGTGGACTGCTGGCAGGCATAAAAGTTTCCACAAATCTGCCAGAAAATTTTCAACAAATTTTTCTGTCTGAAAATGTGGTTTCAAATTAAAGAAAAACAAAGACATGAAATAATGATGAGGTGGTGTACATTTCATTGTATAAACTCCAAGTAAATATTTCAAGAGAAAAACATAGGAAGAGTTAACACCTTTTATTAAAGAGACTTGAATCTTACTTTCACTGTTCTTTCTGAACTTTTGTTTAATTCCCTGTGAATAGCAACAAAGAAAAATTACTTGCATCAGCTATGGATCACAGACTTTTTTTTTCAGATGGGGAAGCACTGGAAATGCCAAAGCTCTCTGGATGACTTCAGTTAAAAAAAAATGAATTGCAAGAGTTCACCTATTCCCAACAAGAATAGCTCTTTGGAAGGGATGCCTTTAAATTCTGCCTGCTCCTAAAGAACTGCACCGGGGCTATGAGGGGGCAACAGACCCTTTCTGGTTGAAGAACAAGAGTTTCTCTGAATGTAAGTTCAACCTCTTTTCCTCACACTGAATCTTTTAAAAGGATTTTTTTTTTTTTACCTCCTTGTAGGTCAAACATTTTCCCTTTTCAAGTCCTTCCACTAACAAATCAAACCCACTGGCTTATTAAATGAAACCTACCAATCACATATTACAGCGATACAGACCATGAAAAGAAATGACAAGGTTTTTCCTGCTACTATATTTTGGTCAGAAATTGCAGGGAGCAATATTCCAGTGATTAGAACTGTTTTATTAGCATCTCGGAGAATACTTATTTTTCATATTGCCAATGTTCTAAAATACAGCAGGTACTTGAGGCTGCAGATGTTCCTCTCTAAAATGCAAAAGGTCCATAAAATCAGTTTGTAAATAAGAAGGAACGGACGGACCATTAAGAAACACATTGGCGTGGAAGGACTGCAGCGCTGTGCAGAGCTCCCACTCTGGCAGGGCTCTCCCCTTCCCTTCCAGCGCCCTTTTCCCCTGCCGCCTTGGGGTTCCCAGCACCGCTGGGACCTGCCACCCAGCTCCCACGGTCGCGTGGATCAGGGACCATCGGGAGCAGGCTTGCGCCAGAAGCCTGCCCTGACATAAAGGCAAACCCCCTCATGGAGGTCGGCGAGGGAAGAGATTAGCAAGATCCTGACCCCTTGACTCCTTACGCACCACTTGCCGCTGATCTGATCACCGTGCCTCTTCCCTTACTATCAAGCAGGATTAACACTGATTCTTAACACCGATTTTTTTAAGTGTAGGTAGTCTGCTTCATAATTACTGTACCTTTTGGACATGGCTCTTACCAAATTCAGAGTGTAAACCTATTATTCCATATTCCTCACATGAAATTGTTATGCCCTGAATTTGTGTGAAAGAATTCACTGTAACTCATTTTAACTGTATGAATTCCTTTAAACAAAGTACAATGGAAAAACTCCAGTGTAATACAGTTTCATATCAGTACCTGACAGTTCTACATTAAGGAATATTGCAATATTTACATGTTCAGTCTTTGCAGCTATTCAATAAAAGGTAATGATAGGCATGCCAATTGTATCATTTTTACCTCAGTATTAATATTTACTGCCCTAGTGTCTTACATGAATATATGATGTAAGAGAAATAAATAAATAATTGTAGCAGGATATTAGACCTGGGGGTAGGTTCTTTTTTGCCTTCTCCCCGCCTGTGCAGTCTGTAAAATTACTGTGGCACTATATCAGTAAAAGACGGCTCTTACTGGTGTGTTTGTTCATTTAAATATCAGGCAAATTCCATAGGATTAATATGCAACTCACAGTGGGTTATATACCTCATTTTGGATTCTTAAGAGGAACTGTAAGTTTACATATATTAAAAGTATCTTAGAAGTTTTATTCCTTATTCTTAGTTCCTTAGTTTAGGATATTCCAACATATAATAAAACTCTGAAAAAGAGTATAATTATCAAGATCTGGAAAAGAAACATTCAAGAAGATGACAGTTATAGTGATGCAGAGTGAATCACAGAAGATTCCTACATTTTCCAATATCCAACTGGAAATTAAATATTAACAGGCCACTATGCAACATTAGAAGCTGTGCACCTGGACAATTACTCACAAAAACAGAATGGTGGAGAAACTTAAAATGCTTGTAAATTTTATAAATGTTACATTATATTGTTATAAAATTATGTATTATTTTGAAGCACTGTAAATACTGTATTCTCTTCAGTCCTGCTAGGACTTAGATTTTGTTAGTACCACATCAATCACCAAATATAATCTACCTTAGTAAAATGGAAGTGTGTCTATATGTTGTTATCAGCAGTAGTGCAAGTAAACATGTTCTCTTGCATTTCAAGCTTTTTTTGTTTTGACAGAGATCATCTGTCTCCTGCCACCTGACCTGCTGCAACACGACCGACCCATAGCAAATCAAGGTTCTCTGGTTCTGCTGCCCACAGACCTTCCTAAATTATTTGAGAAATAGAAACCGAAACTTTGTCTTACACTTGCAAGATCAAGCATGCACGTGTTTTTCAGAGCATCAGAGGACAAAAAGACCCTCTTCTCGGCATTTGCCACAGGCTAAAAAGCAAAAGCTAGGATACCCGGCGCGGCCTCCCACACACGCACGGTCCCCAGCTGCCCTCCAAGCCCCGGGCAGCCAAGGGCAGCCACAGACAGCTGTGCCGAGGCAGCGCGGCCGGCGGGGCAGCCTCTCCCAAGGCTCACACGCAGCACGCCTTGCACAAAGCTGCAGTAATGGTGAAAGGCCTTTAGCTTTCTTTGCCACTTTAATAAGTGTTTTCAGTTGGGTTTTTGTTTGTCTAGTTACTATTATTTCTAAGTGATGTAAAATCACTTATGCAAAATCTTGTTGGGAGTATTCTCACTTCAGCAGCTAGTGCCATTGCTCAGTAACGCCCTCTCCTCCAGCTTGCTAGAAAAAAGGATGAGAGTGTCTTACTTCTGCGGCGAGTAGCATTTAACTTTTTTCTTCCTCTTCCACAGACTGACGATTTGAAGAAGTGTTATCCCCCAGTACTAGAGCTGCACTACCTGCGCAGCTGAACGAGACCCTCATAGTAAGGCTGGCTAATGCTCTACCAACCTGCCTGCAAATACAGATGGCACAGAGCTGGTAAACTTTTTGGAAATTGTCTTTTCTATGAAAAAGAGACTTTCAACATTACGGTGGCATTTGTAACTTCTCAGTCACAACAGTAGATACACGCAGCAAAATTGAAAGAAACATGGAGAGAGAAAGACGCTGTAGACTGTCCCCTCCAGCTCTGTGAATACTTATTTTGAGACTGCGTGGGGGAAAAAAATCATGTCAAATACATTAGAGTATTAAAGGAACAATTCACTGTACCCCTGAATTGTACACTTGAGACATTCCTACTGCAGGTAGGCAGCAATTTTACTTGCTGCTAAAGTATATATTTCTGTAAATGATTCTTGCAAATGTGCAGAGCTCTTTAAGTTGCCTGTACTTATATAAATTGTCTTCACGTAAGTCATAAGAAGGAAGGAAGGAAGGAATAGCCCTAAGAACTGCAACCAGTAAACTTCTAATGGTAAAATTTCTGAAGGCAACTGTTCATCAGAGGAAAAGGAAATAAGAAATCACATTATCTAATGCCAATATTTTGTCTTTTTTTTTTTTTAATTATTATGATTTCTAAGTAACACCTAGAGAAGTTTTCACTATTTCCCCAGATGAGACTGCTCTGCTAGCAGATGAGACAAGATGCCACAGAAACAGTTCCTCAGCTTCTCTTCACTTCAGTTCCTCATTTCTAACACTGGTATCTGTACCAGGCTGGCATTTGTAGGGACAATATTACTTTTAAGGGTTGGTGTTCCTGCTTTCTAAAGAACCTGCATTTTTGAAGCTATAATTTAGTTCATTTACAACTAGTAATAACAGTACCTGATCACACTCACAAACCTTATATGAAAATGATAATGTTTATTCCTGTAATTAATGGTGGACATAGAACAGTAGATGTAAGCATTTGCAGATGCAAATTCACATTCAAGTAAATGGGCCAGATGATAGGCTATTAAAAAAAAGCAAAGACAACGACTAAAGACATACTGTATTGGGTTTGCATGGCAAGGTTTTGGCAGCGGGGGGGGGGGGGGGCTGCAGGGAAGATGGGAGGGGTGGGGGGAGGTGTTTTAAGGTTTGATTTTATTCCTCATTCCTCTACTCTGTTTTGCCTAGTAATAAATTAAATGAATTTCCTCTCTCTGTTCAGTCTGTTTTGCTCGTGATGATAATTAGTGAGTGATCTCTCCCTGTCCTTATCTCAACCCACAAGCATTTCGTTATGCCTTTTCTCCCCTGTCTAGTGAATGAGGGGAGTGAGAGAGCGGCTCTGGTGGGCACCTGGCCCCCAGCCAGGGTCAACCCACCACACATACAAATACACAAGTATTTGTACTGAGTTAGTGCTTCTGTGTCACAGCCACACCCATGATCCCTGATCCCCTCACTCTCAGCCCACCTACACTTTCTGTACTTCTGCACCCAGGCTAGATGATGCACCGGTTTCTCCCTTCATTCAGTATCTTTTTTGATGCTTCATCACCCATTTTACTTTCACAAGGCCAAAAATGAATTCATTTTCCCTGGTAAACCAGAATTTTTTCCTTGCTGCCATAGCCACTAAGGTTTTTTTTATTTTTTTACAACATCACCTGGGTTGATAACACTGCTGCCACCTTTGACTCTTCCCTTATCATTAGCCCTCTCATCCAGTATTCCTCAAATTCTGATGATGATTTTTGTACTATCTCAAAGGGTACACTTCCATTGCAAATATGAATGTCACTTGTAGTTGCAGCAAAGTCCATCTAGTTTGAAATTAGTGAGGACTGGTAACTGACCTCCAATATTCTTGATATCTTCTTTGCGTAAGTATATAGGGTTTGTGTGGCAAGGTTTTGGTAGCAGGGAGGCTATAGGGGTGGCTTCTGTGAGAAGCTGCTAGAAGGTCCCCCTGTGTCTGACAGAGCCAATGCCAGCCGGCTCCAAGACGGACCCGCCCCTGGCCAAGGGTGAGCCCATCAGTGATGGTGGCAGCGCCTCTGGGATAACAGAGTCAAGAAGGGGAAACAGTTACTGCCCAAGAGCAGCCAGAGCAAGGAGTGAGAAGATGTGAGAGGAACAACTCTGCAGACACCAAGGTCAGTGCAGAAGGAGGGGCAGGAGGTGCTCCAGACACCAGAGCAGAGATCCCCCTGCAGCCCGTGGTGAAGACCATGGTGAAGCAGGCTGTCCCCTGCAGCCCATGGAGGTTGATGGTGGAGCAGATATCCACCTGCAGCCCGTGAAGGACACCACACTGGAGCAGGTGGATGCACCCAAAGGAGGCTGTTACCCCATGGGAAGGTGTTCTTAAGATCTGGTTTTATTTTCTCATTATCCTACTCTGATACGATGGGTAATTAATTTCCCCAAGTTGAGTCTGTTTTGCCCATGACAGTAATTGGTGAGTGATTTCTCCCTGTCCTTATCTACACCCATGAGCCTTTTGTTATATTTTCTCTCCTGTGTGCAGCTGAGGAGCAGAGTGATAGAGCAGCTTGGGTGGGCACCTGGCCTCCAGCCAGGGTCAACCCACCGCAGTAAGTACAAACTTACACACAGAACCTGCCCTCGTATTAAAACTATTCCACTAGGCATTCACATCAGGACACTAAACATTCAAAATTTCTCACTGGTCATACCACATTCTCTTTGGAAAGAACCATCTAAGCCAAGTAAAAATGCAGGTTGTGGTAAATTTTCATACTCTCTTCTTGCTAACTATTTGCAATTCCTAGGAAGGGAGGTGACAATGCAAAATATGCAACAAGCTACTTTTTTCCCCTAATGTGAATAGGCACCAGGGGAATTACAGTTTTATTGTATTCAGCCTTGTCAAAAGTGAGCTGATGTTATCTAATGCAGATGGAAAAGCATTTTCTTCTTCTGGGTTACCATCCACTTCGGACAACATCAGACCGCGTTGGAAGCGGGGGGAGGCACATTCCCAGAACTTAAGCAGTCTTCACCATTTTAGTTCTAGTCTCAGTCAACTTTAATTACTGAGCAACATTTGCAACAAAGATCTCACAAGCTCAACAGACCACATGCCAAAGATATGGAAATAGATTCCCACTCTTGTATCTGACTCAACGCATCTTTCCTATGCTTAATGTCCCTGGGCTTATTTAAAAACAAACCCCCTTGTTTTTCAGCAAATGAGATTGTATACATAAACATGTGTTGTACAAGAACTACTGACTGTAACACTCTGGGTTTTCTCCTTTTGTCTTATAAATAGCTGCAAACAGAGGGAAATAAATTCTCCTTTCTTCCAAGAGCTTTTTCTGCCTGTGTACAACAGATGTTGTTTCCACAAATTAGTTTATAATTTCTTTCATAACTCAGTCAGAACAACCCTTCAATTCAGAGTCAGGGAATAGATTTAGTGCTGCACATAATTCTTGTAATTATGTAACAAAACTGCGCTTTGCTAGGTGAAAACCTTGGCTATCAATCATTCGGTTTAGTGTATGGGCAACTTAATCTTCTGTTACACCAGCTGCACACGGCCCAGCCACACTCACCAAGGATTCGTTACGTTTCCACAGTATGAAGTGTAAATGATTACTGTGATTGGTAATAGGTAGGCAGACAGCAAGTGGGCCAGCTCCAGAGCGTTGAACTGTAATATATGAAGTAATTAGGAATGCCACGCACAGCAACTCCTCCCTCCCATAACAATTTGCAAACTGAGCAGTATTTAAATGTTTTCCAGTCATCAAAACGCAGTTAGCAACAATAAAGCAAATAAAGTTCCTCCCCGAAAAAAAAAAAAAACATCCAAAACTTTGCTGGTCCAAAATCGAAGATTAAATAATAAAAATGCTTGTGTGGCTCAGGTGAGCAGCTTGGAGACTTGGTGGATCCTGAGCTTTGAAGTTCAGCACGAAAACTGCAAATGTCACACCATAAAATACAAATTGGCAGACACTGCGTAGGCAATATGGCCAGTTACGCTGTTCAAGATAGTGTTCATGCAGTTGTAAGCACTAGGAAGAAAATTTTAAATAGCGCTTTTTTTTTAAAGAATATGATTTACTTGTTAAATGAGAAATCAATTTTCACTTTTATTTAAAGGGGTTACATTATCAGCCACTAAAGCTGAAGTTGCTGACATATTACCAGACACAGAATACACAACATGTAGAAGTTTCTCCAGGAGGTCACATACAGGTGCCCGAAGGCAAGTGAAACTCCAGGGGTTACTGAATGGGTTTTAAAGAAACTGATTAGCCAGCCCTGCTTCCCCCATGAAACAGGCTTACTGCGGCCCTTTAGTAATCCATCTGGAATCATTATGCGCTCTCAGGATACACTTAATGTATCTTTCATACAAAAATGCTTCAGGGATAAATGGATTAGAAATTTTGAGAGAACAGGTATTTCAGAGGAAGTAGCACAATAAAGTAAATCATAAAAATGTTAGGGCCATCCCTTCCTCGTCTTTTTTTTTTTTTTTTTTTTTTTTTTAACGGGCAATGGGGTGACACAGTGGTTTGTCCAAGTTCTGAAACAGCTGGATTCACACACACATCTGAGTGTGTGAATTTATTTTCCCCTTAAATATGCTTCCCCACATTCTCTCTCTCCTCTCCCCAGGCAGAGGGAGACGATCCTTCCCCTCTACCCAGTACCGGTGGCACCCGGAGCGCCGCATCCAGACCCGAGCTCCGCAGTACGAGAGAGATGGGCGCACTGGAGCAAGTCGGATGGTGCAGGGTCAGGGGCATCTGTTGTTCGAGGAGAGGCCAAGAGAGCTGGGACTGCCCAGCCTGGGGAAGAGCAGGCTCAGGGGATATTATCCATGTGTATAAACACCAGAGAGAGAATGAAGGAGAAGCCAGACTCTGCTCAGCAGTGCCCAGTGACAGGAGAAGAAACAACATGCACAAATTAAAACCATGGAAATTCCATGTGAACACATGAAAACATATTTTTTTTTACTGTGAGGGCGGCCAAACACTGAAACAGGATGCCCAGAGTGGTTGCAGAGTCTCCGTCCTTGGAGACTGGACACAGTCCTGGGCAACTTGCTTGAGCAGGGAGGTGGACTAGACAATTTTGTGATTCTCCTTTACATTGAGAAAAAAGAATCAAGGAAATATGATGATCCACTCCCACAAGTTATATCCTACCTTGTCAAAAAAAAAAAAAAAAAAGTCCTTTGGTTCATCTCCAGTCTCAAATATAATACTGAAATAACACAACTGAATAAAGCTCTTCAAATTCCCACTTGATACAACAGGAGGCAAGAAATTCAGGCAAAAGCTGTGTATTTTTGGTAACATCAAACCCCACGCATGGTCCAATCCTAAACTGCATCTAGACTATCTGGATATAACTTCCTCTAAGTTGTTGAACCAACCAGTGAGCACTGAAACAAAATCTCTAAGGAGAAACCAAAGAATTAAACCCAATGAATGGTTACCACAGAAAAACAGACACATGAGTTAAGCTCAGTAATTTAAATGACAGAAAGCTCAAATGCTTGGTAAACATCCTCACATTTTCAGTTTTGCAAGAAACAGGTTACAACTAGCTTGGAGTGAGACTAAGCTGTAGAATCAGGTTCTGATCCACACCCTTGACCTTCCCCACGTTAGAAAATTTATCATAGAATAGATTAGGTTGGAAGGGACCTTTAAAGGTCATTATGTTTGAGTATTGTCAACTCTTACTCAGCATAAGGCAACATTTCTAACAATTCTTACATAGTCTGTATGTTAGAAGACTATAACTCTGTGCTTTTGGCTATTTTTTCTTTCCACTGGGGAACTACCTTCTCTTTTACAACTCTGTCTGTTACACATACAAAAAAATACCAGAAAAGCAAATTACAGGAAACCTGCACTTCATGTTATTGCCCTGAAGTCATAAAGGGTGAACTGACAGTGACTTTAATAAGACTGCTATCACTATTTTTGCCATTATAATATTAACGTAATATTTAGTGAATCATTATGTCAAAGACCTCACAACATTAAAAGCAAAAAAGCCCTGCCCACTGCCTTACTGCAGCTCTTCCACACACCCAGCACGAGACTCATTCTTTACACACCAGTATACTTCACAGCAAAAAGAATTGCCCCCTCTCTGGTGTGAGGGAAGGGGTACCTTAGTCAACACCAGTTCTCACCAACATAAGACAGATGATGATTCCCTGGTCTTCCAGAACACAGGAGGAGGACGCTGTGAGTAACTAGGCAGGGAAGCTTGTTGAAGAATCCACCTGGCAGGTGAGCACTGTAGGCATAGAAGGCATCAGAAACAGCAAGACATCTTCATATCCTCACTAACTCTCAGCCACAACCTATGGTCATGACTAGGTTCTTGCTATGTTGACCTGAAAAGGCAAGACTATCTCAGAAATATTCAGAAAGGTGCAATGAAAAAACATGGAGATGGAGAAACTTCAAGCTGTGCAGGGAAAGTAAAAAACCTGTTCCTCTGAACATCATTGAAAACCAGACATAATTTGAATGCAGTATGTGACTTAGCAATGCCAGATTCAAACAGCAATCTCAGAAGTAGCAAGAGAAAGTGCAATTTATCTTTATTGACAAGATAAAGAATCGTCAAGGAGAGATCAGAGGTGACAACCCATTCTTAGAAAATTTAGCACAGTCATCCAGATATCAGTACTTAAAATGTAAAAGACAAGTTTTCAATTTTGCTAGTTAGACTTATTTGTTTTTCCATTAAAAACCAAAAGCACGAAACATGAATTCACCGGGGAAATTCCCTGCTGCTGCTGCTGCTCAGGCATTTCGTGATGTTTCAACTCCCAAGCACAGAGAAGGCAACGTTGCCCCTTGCTCTCCTCACATAGACACAGCCTTCCATTATGCCTTCTTTTCTTACATAAGAGTCAGTTATGAGCACGAAGGTCAGGAATTAAGGAAAAAAACCCCATGAAAACAAGTTGTACATGAAAACCACACTGTGCTAATGCGTGCACTTTGATCATACAGGCTTGACTTGTGTATTTCGAAAGCTGAAGGAACGAGGGGATTTGAGTAGAAGTCCAGGAGAAAGAGATGACTTTGCACAGCAAAAGGCATTTAATTCCAGCCACTGAATGAGGTGCTGAGCGGCAGTCATTCCTGACTCCTCAGTCCCAGGCCCTCCATGACTTACTACTTAGAAGAAGAATCTCTCATGAAATGTGTTACACTAAAGCCAGCCTGACCCCATTCCAGTGGTTACAATCAGAAGGAAATTTAGTCCACTATTTGTTTCTGCATGAACATAATTTTTAAAAATTATTTCATTACTATCTATGGATTTCCAGAAGTCTAATTGCACGATTGTTTACAAAAAAACAACTTAAGAAATAGGGCACAAACTGAAAAATAAAACTTTGTTTTCAAAATAGCTTTCATAGCACCCAAAACACTCAGTAACTGTTAGTAATGTAATGAATAAAATCCATCTTTTGATTTATTCTTGACATACTAGGAAGCTTTCAAGAAAAGATTTCTTGAAGAGTAGTGTTTTGAACTGATAATTTTATTGCCCTTATTCTTAATGCCCTCATTACTCACCCAAATTTAAAAATTAAAATGCCCCGTACAGAATAACTATAGCTGGAATGATTACAATCCACTTCAATCAACTTCAACAGAAGCATAAAAAAAGGCTGCATCATGAACCACCGTTTCAAAAGGGGAAACTTTGGTAAAGATAGAGAAACTGTACTGAGTGGACTGAGAACTTCAGAGCACAGAGGAAACTTTGCATTTCACTAAGACAAAAAAGATGCAAGTATTGCCTGGAATGGGTGCCCCAAGCAAGTACTCCTCCACTTGAGAAATGGAATACTAATGCAGTACCTGGATATGCAGAGGTCTTATGAAGCAACAGAGAAAAGGACTTACCAAAGAGTATTACCTCTTAAAGATGAAGAAAAGTACAAACAGAGCAAGAATTTTACATAGTCAGATTCAGTTAGACTCTGCATTAAAAATTAGCCAAAAAATTATTCAGCCATAAAACATGGTTAAGTAAACATGTGCAATGATGAAGCAGCATTAAAGACAACATATGGAAGCTACACAATAAAATGCTCTAACACATTCAATACAGCAGATGACGTTGAACATAGAGGATAATGTGGAATGGGGCAGGGGGAACAAGTATAGAGATAAGTAACTCCAAAAATGATAATGCAATCAAAACTTTAAAACACTGACCAGAGAACTCCAAAACCACAAATTTGGACACAACACCACATAAAATTGTAGACCAAAGATTAGTTTTTAATAAGTTTAGCAAAACACAGCATCATCCTAAAAATAACACCATCAATGCAGGAAAGCAGTTGGAAGCAGGGAAAGGAGTGAAACTCAGGCTAGCAATCTGATTTTAAGTAGCCCAAAAAGCTTTAAAAAACAAGCTTTGAAGAAGAAAAACATGGGGGGGTGGGATGGGGAGAAAGAAATAAAAATAGTAAAAACAGGACAATACATGAACAGTTTTTCAGACAAAACCTCCGCAGTCCAGACTATAACCTAACATTTTTCCTCGGGGGGGGGGGGAAGGTTCATCACTGAAATGTAGATCATATATATTAGTACGAGATCCTTAAAGTGAACAGCAAATTAGTTAAAGGAGAAACGATGACATGCTCCTTTGAAGATTCATAATGCTGGAAGCCACCTAGTGAAGTTCCTGAAGTACTTGATGTTATTTAGCATATTCATGAATCACCCAGGAACACGAGACAAGAGCTGCAATGGAATTTCTTGGAAAACAAAATTGGAAGGAACACTGAAAGGAAAGGACTGGAAATTTAAACATGAAGGAAATGAAGATCGGAATAATAAAGAATTAGATTTTAAGTACTAAATAATGCAAAGGTATTTACGAAGTTACTTGGAGACTGAAAAATATGCATTTCTGTTATAAAATCGGAGCTGGAGAAAAGTTTGTGTTTTACTCAAGAGCAAAGTTACTCCACAGCATAAATACACCATGTCTGTGAAAAGGCCTACGGCATCATATGATGCATTATTTGAATACTTTGCAGAAAAGGAAGGAAATTATTCCCACTGTAGTCTGTATTGACATGGACATTTTTTATACAAGCTCTCAACTCAAGTCACCTGTGTAGAAGTAGTATGCATTCAAGTGGGAAGAGAGAAAATAAGATCTACCAGAACTGCAAGAATACAAGCCCACTTCACAAGTTCGCACAAAAAGAATACTTGTTTTCAAAATGAAGGTTGAGATATTGTATTTAGATATCAATGATAAATGAATTAAAATTATTTAATCACCACTGTGGACAGCGAAAAGGATTCCTGGAATTAGGTTTGTGTTGACGTAAGAAATGGGTATAAAGTTACCCCCAGTGTTTAAGCTGGCTATTAGATGACTGTTCCTAATCATTATCATACTGAATTCCTGAGCAACAAAAAGTGCAAGATTCATTTTAAGCTAGAATGTAGCAATGATTCTGTGATATAATAAAAGTATTATAAAGCAAAACAGTGCCTGCATGTTATGCCTCAATAGGTACTTCCACCTTCTATCCCAATGAGCAGTAACGGCTATTTCAGCTCAGTTTCAGAAGTACTCGCTCTGCTCAGACCTCAATATTCAACTATTACTTTTGAAAAACGTGCAAAAGACAATAAAAATGTCTAAAATACATTAATAAATAAAATCATACCAGAAGCTCCTATGAACACCTGGAAGTGGTGGGGGGAGGTGGCGCCTGTTTACAAAAGCTATGCAATCGGGTATGTAGAGGAAGCATGACATGATTTCATAGCAGGTAAGAGCATGAGCCTACCTTGCTCAGAATGCTGCTCCCGGCTGTGGTCAGACCCAGGTGCGTTTGAAGCAATACAAAGCATCCACAGTAAAGCAAAACAAACTTTCATGCAGATGAAGTCTCCTAATGTTTGGCAGTAGAGTTTTACTTTGAGGCATCTCACTTTAATTTTTTTTTTTTTTTTTTAAAAAGGTTTAATTCCCACGTCAATGTTTAATTATTGACATGGCAGAACTATTTTTGAATCACCTTACGCTTTTACTCTTAACAGTACCAAGCAACAGTAAGCTGATGCAGTTGCTTGTCATATTTGGCAGTGAGCCGATCTATATTTAAACTAAAAATACAGTTTCATATTTTTTGTTTTATGTATTCTAGAATGAAATCTAACCTAAATATGCAACATATTGAAGTATGTGATGTATTTCTCCCCTCTCCCCAATTTTCTTATTTTGTCTCATTTTGCATGGCATGTGTTCCAGCTTAACACGTGTCTTCAGTCTCGGTCAAAACTAATGATCCAAGCAATTGCCATCAAAGCATGCCTTGAACTAAGAGACCCCCAAATACTGTAGCAGATATGGTGTAAAACTGTTCTAACAACGTTTCAGTTGCCCACCTCCCAAGTAAATGTCTTAGGGAAAGTCTCCATAAAAACATTACTTCCGTTTCCCTCATCAGAATTACATTTCTCATATGAATTACAGTCACATCTCATCCCAGCCTTAATTTACTTTTCATGCCAGTGCTCTGGAGCAGCAGGATTTGATATCACAACTTGCCACTTGATACAGCAAGCTGATTGAAACTGATGCAAGGATTGAAACTGAACCCAGCCTCACAAACTGGGTAGGAATGAACAGTCGTTGGTTGACGATCAGCCTTGTAATCACACCACAGATAATATTAATTTACTGGCAAACACCGTTAGCTACGCTGATATGGTTTTTTTTGTGTCAATTACTAGATTCTGAAAGAGCATGCTGCTGAAGAAACAAAGCACACCTGCAGCCTGGAGGGATATCCCAGCACATGCTATACGGGTGTTTGCAGCATTACCCAGTCTTCACTGAAAGAGGACTACTGTCTTCTTCAGACTGAGTGGAAGGCCCAAGTGAGAAGTGCCAAGGCACCACCTGAGAAGTGCCAGCTGACTGAACCCGTGAGCTAGAGCACGCACAAGCTTGTCAGGTAGTCACGAGCATTAAGTGCAACTGATTATTGAGTGATAAAGTAAGCCACCAGACAACACATAAAGTGTGAGCTGCTATCATACATGTCTGCAGAACTGGACAGCTGTTTAGTCACCAGTACACCACGTCAAGCAGAGTACGTGACGCACGGCGTGAAAGCGGCATCTGTGACCACATGGTGAGAGGTGTATGAGCCAGATATCCCGGTCGCTGGAGAAGTAGGCTCCGAGAAAGTCCACACTAAAATTAGCCAATGCACAAACAGCCAAACCTCACAAAGAAAAGCAAGGTCCTTCTCTCAGGAAAGAGGTTTCAGGAGCAGAGGACGAACTGGCAGGTGACCTAACATGTCCCTTTCCACTTTCATTCATAGCAGCAAAAGCTACAAACGAACACCACTGAAAAGGCAAACCTTCATTCTGACACATAAGGGTTTGATAATACTGGCACACCCATCAGGGCAGCTACATTTACATAAAACCATCAGCAAGTTAAGATTAGTAAACACAAACCACAGAGAACAGCGCTTCCGTTTAACAAGACACAAATCAGTTCCTTTCAACAGCATGCCATCCACTTACTGCGTGCTGAAAAGAAAGATGTCCGGTTTGCCTTCCCTATCACACTAATACTATTTTATTTACCTATTGCATTTTTCAAAACAGTAGTAATCTTTAATACTGTATGACAGATACCCAAGTGAGCTTCAGTACCTGAATGAACTAACATAGATATATGAAGCAGAACAGCAGACTATTACTCTAGCTTCTCAGTAATGAGATGCGTAATAGCATTTTATGATTTTTATCTTTTTTAAAAGTCATCCTCATCATCTCTGTGCCAATATACGCCTGATACTATTTCGGGGACAGGGTCACCAAAGCATAACAGATGGAAGCATAACCATTTCTGTTAATAGCAACTTATAAATTATATTCCATCACACTTCTTGTGCAACTCCACTGCGCCTTCTTGAAAGTGTTCAAAAAAATTTTCCCTTCCCCATTGGAAAAAAATACCTTAATTTTCAAAAAAGATATTTGTTTCTTACTGTATCTCACTGAAAGTTTTGGGGTTGACTTCTCCCATCCACATTTTCAAATCTGCTTTTTTGCACCACAGGAGAAAGCTAGCGCTAAATTTGCAACGTGTCCAGGTACACCGCTTGTGTGAGTGGAAAAGGGAAGGGGCGGGAAAGGACAGACCTAGCGAGCGTATGTACAAATCAGGACTCAGGCCTGAGGCAGTAGCTACAATTCCCATTAGGTACCAACATAGTATTTGTGTCCGAATATTTCAATTTTGACCAAAAAGTCATTTTTTTCCCCCCATGGCAAAACAACAATGAAAAATGCCTTTGTAAGAGACTTAGAAAAACATATTTATGGTGGGCAAAATATTCGCTCAGATTTTATTTATTTATTTTTCAATACAAATGAGTTTCTTGAACAAACACTTTGACTGAAATGTCAGCAGTGGCATGCAGGTCATTTTCCTGCATGGTTGAAATCAGTTTAGAACTAGAAATGAACACGAATAGTCAATTCACTGTAGTAGCCATTAGCCTTGGATTTTAGTATGTTGCTTCATATTCAATTACATTGCTTTTCCCCTCAGCTTTTGCACACATCTTTGAGATTCCAGAGTCTCCCCATCTCAAAAAAAAAAAAAAAGACATCCCCCTACCCATCAAGAACAAAGACTAAACTGTCTTACTGTTCTCCCTTTTGTCTTGTCATAGAGATATAATAACTTCTAGCATATAAAAAATTAAAATTAAATTTTCAAGAGGACAACACAGCTTTTCTTACCTTCTGAAATGCGGAAGGTAAGGAGACAAGCTGTCTAGGTCAGATGAGTATCCTAAGTTGGGCACTGTGAATATGAGATTGAAGCATTTCAGCTCAGTACCTATAAGCTCATGGACTCTAAGTTTTATGAATAGCCTGGATAGAAAGTCCAGTTCTTCAGTCGTTTACAGAAAAAAGTATGTGAATACAATGGCAAAAATTTTAATTAATAGTTTAAAATCTGGGAAATTATTTTAAATTTAGAAAACAATTATGCCAACTTCTACAATAAGTAGTAAAAAACAATCTGCACAACAAACAATTTTCTTGCAAGTTTTATTCAACCTGCAACAAATATGATGAGGTATGCAGACCGTAAAGCACTTCACTGAGTCAGGCAGACTGACTTGTCGACAAGAGTCAATTTTATCCACATCAAAAATGAAACCCTTCATTCAATGTAGCTTTATGAGAATTATACGAAATTTTACATCCAGCTTATTGTTATTTAACACTTTGAACAATATTAAAAGATTACCACAGAGACAAGGTCTTATCTGCCTCCTCAGATTACACTGTACTTACACTGAACCATACAGCATACATGATTAGCCCTAAAAGGTCTCTTTGGTGATTTTCACTTTTAATGAACTAGTCTGAATTCATTATACATACCATAATTGTAAGGAGGTTTCACAGATAAGCCTCTGTCTTTAGGGGGCATGGTACTGACAGACAGTGATTTTTTCATAAAGAAAGAAAATCGACACACTTTCCTTGCTAAATGAACCATAGATATTAATCTGAAACCTTCCCTGAACAAGGAAAGAAACAAACAGCAGAAAATAAACTACAGGGCAAATGGGGTAATGAACTTCACTCAACTACCAACTTACACCAGTTTTGCCCAGGTGAAACTCCATCGATTTTCACCACTGACAAAAATTGCATTAGCCAAGACAAAACTTCTGCACTTTGATTTTTGCATTGTAACCTTTGCAAAGGTTAAAACCCAAGTATGTACATGCCAGACAACACCTAGTTCCGTAGGCTGTCCTACTGCCTGGATGGGACAAGACTTGGCAAGCAATCAGATATTTGAAGTTCAGCTTCAATGCATGAAGAGTCAAACTGTTACCAAAAAGAAAATTTTCTGGGTTTTGCCAACAGGGTCTACACTAATGCAGCTGTTGCGAAGGCCTTTCAAAAGGCTGGTTTGTTAATCATCCTAGGAGAATGATGTGCCACTGAGTTATTTCATCTCATACCTGGGAATTAAAATTAGACAACCATTTATCATAGTCAGATCATCTTCTTGAACCCTCTAGCCTATCTACAACTTGCCAGGGGGTGAAAATGAAGGCCAGCAAAGTGCAAATACAGCTGCACTAGGTCTGTACATAAGAAGAAAAGAATGGTTGCACTGGGTCAGAATGCAGATAACCTAGCCCAATATTCTGTGTCTATTGGCAGTCAACAGCAAACACTTAAAAAAAAAAGTATATGGACAGTAGTATCATTTCATATTTGTCCTGACCAAGTAATCCACAATTTCAGGACTTCCTCAATCTGAAGTTATATCCGCACTAACTCTCGATGGATTCTTCATCCATGAGTTCGTCTCGCCATTTTTCATACTTTGCTATATTTAATGTACTTAAACCCACTAAAATAATTTTAAAAGTCCTAGTGATACGGGAATCCGCAAGAGCACTTCTCTTACAGAGAGGAGAGTCATCAGGTAAAGACTCAGGGGCTTTCCCAGGTACAAGTCAGACACTCTTAGACACTGCAGTTTGAAGAAACCCACCTACTCACAAGCTACCCACTATTTAGCTGGAAATGCTTGAAACTCATTTCTGGTGCAGGGCAGACCCTCTGTACTGACCTGCGCTTGTGAGCACAGCCCAGCTGCTCCTGTCCACTGCAAAGGACTGGTTTTGGCTGTGAGCAAAATGAGCAAACTGGGAAGGCAAACAAATACCAAGCACTGCTGGTGCTCTGGGACTCTGGAGGGTAAGGGGATGGCAGTAGGGGAACTAAAGATCATGATTTCCTTGTGGTACCTTGCCTGGAGGAATTGGGGTGTGCAGGAGGACTACGCTGGAATGGATTGCTCTCCCCTCATCATCGTACCAGTAAAACACTGTGAACCTACAAACAGCCAGGCTGCCCGTGGGGAATATCACCCCTGCTGAACAACAGAGCATGACCTGCTGCTACTGAAGGCCCTTCACGAGTCTTGCAGCTTGAAAGCTGACATCACCTTGGCTCCATCCTGTCATCCTCCACTCACCAGCCACAGGAGTCCTGCAATAAGCCAAACCATGAACCTCATACACCCACAGCCCAAGGTCAGCCACCACAGCAGGAGCCATACCTGGACCTCCTAAGTTGCACCAGCAGATTAACATGCAATGGCCTGCTGGGAGACTAAGGAAAAAAACCTGTCACACAAACAACTACAGCTAAGCTGTCCTAAACACATAATACTCTGTTCAGCAGACATCCAGATTCAACCTTCACACCCGTGTTTTCCAGTTCTACTTCAGAGGCAGATGCTTTTTCACAGGCAGAAACCTTAGAAACATGGACATACATCAAAGGTGTAAGGGAACTCAACCTGCTCAACAGAAAGTTGCAGGGCATGAGGGAGACAATGGTGAATTATTGTCCAGAAGTAGTAAACACTCAGTTGTAAAATACTCAAAGGAAGACTTGTCTCAGTCACTCAATGGGGCAAAGATCAAGGCAGCAAACAGAAATCACAGCATTCAACATGGTGAGCCAAGAACACAGTGACTCCCTCCAGCAACAGGCTCATTTCACCAGAGGCAAGGCAGACTCCCACGCTCAGAAGGGGCCCTCCCAGAGGGCTGAAGCCCACTGCCCCCAGGCTGACCACCCCCACACGCTGCTTGCGGACACTGTGGGTAGGGACTCCCAGGGTATGATATCTGGGCTCTACCTGCTTCCCGCTCCTGCCTGCCTTTCCTTAGCAATAATGGAAGTATACATCCGGCAAAAAAACAGCTCTCAGGTAGCATGCTACATGCATTCTACTCCAACAATTTCTGAAGTAAGTATTATGATTAACAAACCACCACCATTTTTTTTTTCTTTTAATATTAAAGTATACATACAAGCATCTGGTAGCTTTTAGATGCTATTCTTGGGCTTGGCATACGTAAATTAGTCCATTTGACCTCTTCTAAGGAAAAGTTGATACACTTGATGTGAAATATACAGCAAACCATTTGACAGATTTCATTTGCAAATTGTTTAATTTAATTTTTCCCCACCAAAGGCAAATTTTAACTAACTACTAGAAAGCTTGAGCATCAACAAAAAAACCCACACAAAACACCCCTGCAACTGTCAGACTATCTATTTAACAAAGGAATGATCCATCATACGACATGTCTGACTAGGGGTTTGTTTGGGGGTGGTTGGTTTGGTTTTGTTAAAGGCTGTCCTTTATACTTCTACACTATTTATTGTTGCTTTTTCCTCATTCTTGAGATAATGCCATCTGGACTGCTTAGTTCTATCGTTATTAGCTCTCAGTACTTTTTGAGGGTTTTCTTTAAAGTTTGAGTTAGGTTGCTCCATATACAGTTCAACTGATATTTTTTTCTGTCAAAGTCAAATACAGCATACCAGAAACATTATGGATTACAATACAACGTCCAGAAAGGGGAAAAATCCTACTATTTCTTCAATTCCACTATTCATACAGAAATCTAGGGGAGAAAAAAAAAACCCAACACAACAACAAAAAACTACAATAATGGAAGATTTCAATCACAGGCAGAGCAAAAAGCACACTGGAGACTGAAACAGAAATCAAGTTTTGAGACATCATAAACAACTCCTTTTATAAGTAATTCAGCAGAGAATTTAGAAGGAAAAAAAAGGAACTCTTGAGTTAGTTCAAAGTATTGCACGGATATTACTGTAGCCCCTCTGCAATACTGGCAGCAATAGTCACACTGTCTCTGCAGTAGGGGCAACAGCACTGCAAATTACTGGAGTAGTATTTTAAACTAGACTATATATAGTAAACTGTAAGTTATATATAGTTTATATATAAACAACATAGGAAAAATGAAACAGAACACCTAAAAGAATACACTTCTGTGAGCACAACGGACACAGTTTAAAGATACTCTGTTAAAGGTTTAGAATAAGTACTATACAAACAACGTGAAAGGAAAATGATGGCACAAAGTCACATAAAGGAGGCACTTAATACTTAACAGAGCAAGTTTTAGCATGAGTATAATAGGAAAAAAAATTAGATTAAAAAATGTTTAAGTCATAATAAACTAGATGAGAGAAGCTCTTCAGATGCATCAAAAGCAAGAAGCTTATCAGACTTAGTGGGGCACACAGATCACCAAAAGTAAGTTGAGATTGTTGCTGAAAGCCTAACCAAATTCTTTGCATTTGTATTCACTACAGAAGAAGATGGGAGGCCCATGTTCTAAGTCAATCACTGACAAACTTACTCAAACTGAAGCTCAATCGAAGTGACTTTAAACAAACAAAAACATTGAACTGCCACAGACTTTCTGAAGCAATCAGAGATTGTAACAGAACTACAACATCAAGGTGCTCATAACAGCGACATCTCCTACCACTTGCATCCTGCAAAAAGGAAGAAAACATAACTAACACGATCCTAATCTTTATAAAGGTTAATACACAAGGCAATTCACAGAACTACAGAGAAGTCTAGTTTGTTCTGGGAAAACAAAGAGAGGTTACAGTAAGAGAATTATTAAATATATTTGGAAACAAACACATGCCTTTTGTTTAAACAAACTACTTCACAAATTTATTTGAGTCCTTTGAAAAAGTACATAAGTTTAGATGAACAGTTGTTTAGTTAACATAGTAGTGTATTTGCACTTTCAGAACTAACTAAATAAAAACCCCAACAAACAAAAACCCAAAAACACGTTTTCAGTAGTTTCAGGTCCTTCTAAGCAGGGTCAGTCCCTCTCCTGGTGCAGCACAGAGTAAGACACCCAAGGCTGGGTTAATCATTGCCTATCTAAAATGGAGTGTGGCTGTCCGTGGGATGCATCGGTATCTTAAACAGAGATTTGTGGCCTGGAAAAGGTGACACCTTATGTATTATACGAAGTTTTTTGTAATAGTAAAATCTATAGCTGACTACAAAGCATGGAAGTACCTCATACTACTGAATGAGTGATAAAATATCAAATGAAATTCAATCGTAATAAATGAAAATGTGAAAAATAATTAACAATACATATAATGATGGATTTGAAATTTGCTATTAGCATTCAGGAAAGAGGTACAGGAGTTACTGAGGAGACAGGGGGGATAACATGGGGGGGGGGGGTGGTTTCGTTTTTTAAGTGTCAACTCAAAGCTTACCATTGCAAAGAAAAGAAAGAAAAGCATATACACTGTTAGAAACTACCTGATGTTTTGCCTGCAAGCTTCTGTGTTTTTCCCAATAAATTTCCTTTTACGTAAGAAATTACACTTCTCTGACATACTTAAAAAGAAAATCAGAAAACGTCAAATAGCAATCCACAGTGCACCCATATTGCGAATAGTTTACAGTATTTTCTCAAGAGCAGAATTTCTAAAAAATAAGAGTGGGGTGATCAGAGTCACCAGTACAACCTCAATTTCCACCTGTGCATTTTGGTCAGGCACAAGCCAGGGTCAGAAGAGAAGGCATATGTATGGCTGTGGCCATAGTAATGCATACACCATCCTAGGGGCTTCACAATTCATGCTCGTTAGCTTGGAGTAAGGACAGAGTTACTTCATCTCTGTCAGCATCCATTTGAAGACTTAATACTTCTAAACATAGACTTCTTTAATGGTAAGTATTGCCTAACACAGAAAAGTAATTTGAGGTGGCGGTGTCATTATTTTTAGAATTTATGTTATTATGTTTATTAATTCATGTTATCTATTTTTATAATATCAATCTACATTCAGATTTTTTTACTACAACTCTAACAGACCCTCCACTTAACTATTACCCCAAATCAAGCCAAATTCTTTGTTCAAAGCAATATAATTGGTTCAAGACTCTGTAATAACAAGTTAAACTAATTGCTCTAATCATAGGCTACAGAGCTGTGTATTTGCATGGTTTTTCCTCCTACCTATTAAGAATATAAATTGTTTGGTAGGGTTGACTTCTAGGTGGAGAAGAGACCTGGAAGTGCGAAAAAACATATTGCAGTAGTCATCTAGGGGACAGACTATACTTCTCAGAGGACAGAGGCTCACCATTAATGATTCCTCCAGTTTTAAACTTCTCCAGAATTCCTTTTACTGCACTACAGAAGTAATTCCACCTCACCTTTCTCATGGACTGATGGGAGTTCTCTGGTTATCCAATTCTTCCCACTTCTCCCATCTCCAACCTTAAGTTTTATCAAATCAGCCATCTAGGCAAGGAACTGACACACTCAGGGGCAGAGATCTGTCATTCCCTGCACTTTGATGCTTTTTTTCTTCCTGAACACTCTAGCTGTCTTGATTCTGGGAGGTCTGATAAGTTTTAGAAAAATATGTCAGTATTGAGTTTCCACAGATCCACACTAAGTTGCAAACAAGTTTTTCACTCCCCTGTTTCTTTCTCTCCTCCTCAGATTCACGTTTTCCCTGCTTCCCTGTGCAAGGAAGGTTTCAAATTTGGTGCCGAGTCTTCCAACTGGCTCCAGTTCCCCCTAACCAAACACACCCATTGTTGGTTCCAGCTTTTGTATCTCAGATTTCTGGAGGTCCACAGCTTCAGTGGCACTACTAGGAAGCCAGAAACCACAGACAAATGGCCATTATGCTTCTATTACCTAATAATGAAGCTTCCTTTTAGCTGGAGTGGCACAACTACTGCAGAGAGGAGAACTGCAATATAGTTCGCAACTTCCCTCAACTGCTTTGTATTTATTTCTTCTTTCTCCCCAAGATATTCACTGAATACTCTCAGAAAGCCGTTGTTTGGAAAGAGATGGACAATTAAGTCTTTTCAATCAAAATACAGTTTTAATTAAATGAGTGTTTTGCTAGAGTATGTCAGCTTGGAGGGAAATACATCAGCGTTACATTTTAAAAATAGGGAAACATTTTGGGGTTTTTTATTCACTTGCAAAATTCAAAATACATGCCATCATCAAATTTTAGCCATGTAACACTGCTGTGTGCCTATTATACACATACCACAGTGACCAACAGAGTTTAGGGGTTTTTTTAACCAGCACTTTAGATTTTTTTGCTGACAGTTCTGTAGCCAAGAACAGCAACGCACCAGGACTGGAGTCCCACTACAACTTAGATGCATCTGTCATATGCATCTGTAATCTGACAAAAAAAATAATTTTGTGGAATGATCAGGTCTAAACTGTAGACTTCTATATCGTAAATTTCAAGTTAAACCTTTTTTTACTCTCAAAATGAAATTACCTTCTAGCTTGAGTAAATCACAGGTTTGAGAGTTTGGAGGGGAATATTTTTTTGCAGGGAGGAAAATACACCTGATCGTAAAACCACTGTCAATGTGAACGCCAGCATCATCTCTGCTGCTCTGAACACCAGCCTCGGTTCCTTCACTCCTCACCAAACAGTACCAGTTTCTAAAATATTTTTGGCCTCTCTTCATCATTCTGTGTAACATCTGAAAATGTAGTCCTTATGCATTAGCTTTTAAACTGCAAGAAAATAGCATTACTGTAGTAAGACTCCCGTTTAACCAATACATTCAGTACATACAATACATTCAGTACATAAGCCATCTCCAGGAAAATAAAGTGAGATGAAGCCAAACCAAAGAGGAGGACAGTGATGTGTGATCTGATAAGACATGAGCAGATATGTACATGATATCATAATTATTAAATTTGGGATTCAAACCCACCCAATTACTGATTTCGCCTTAGAGACTCTTATGTAAGGACCGAACCCTGCTCTCAAGTAAGTCATAGGAAAAAAGTTTTCTCTGTACCTTCAAGTACATGAAGATTTTTTTGGGGGAAGCTGAAATCTACACACTTTTCTGGTAAGTGTGAGGCTAACTAGAGTTCAAGTTAATTTTTAGACTGAAGATATAACATCTTCATTAAGAAGTTCTAGTAAAATCAGGTTTATTCATATGCTAAAAAAAGGCCCTCAAACCTCCTGCAGATTCTCCACATGCTAGTAACGTGGAAAAATTTTCACTTGTCACACATCTTTAAAATTTTAATCAAAGCATGTCAATGCTCATACAATGAGAGATTTTTCCCCATGGTGAAATTGTCATAATGAAGGTTGCAGAATTACCATATATTTTCAGATGAATTGAAAACTGCCTCTGTCTCTTAGCTGCTACATACTACAGTATTCTTATCCTTAAGCCCAGATACTTGACTAACTGCTTTCTAAAATATGCACATCAGTAACTCTCAACCTTGATAGCTTTCACCACAGGCTACAGAACATTTATCTGTAACTACTGTTTTCCAATTTTCAGTCTCTCTCATCTCAACTGCAATTTGCCAAGCCAGACAGGCAAGTCTGAACAAGCAGTCCCGGAACCAAACCCCAGATGAGGACAGATCCAGAGGCTTGGGCCTCCAGCTCACGTCCACCTTCTTACGAGTTTCAGTCTTCTCTGAAGGGTGATCTTCAGTACTAGGAGCTGCGACATGCCCACAATTCTCTAAGCACCAAGAATGTGAAGTATATTACAAATGAGCTATTAAGGTAAATATTCATAGAGCCTACATAAACATATGCTTCACCCTTCCAAGCAGTGACCTATTCTGGGACAATAAAAAAGTTTTTCCATATCTACACTCTGAATTACTCTTTAGAGGAATGACAGCTCGCACAGATTTGGAAAAAGTCACTATGGTAGGAGAGCACGGAAAGGGACAATGTATTTATGATGAAACATCTTCTATTATCAACACCCAGATGGAAAGCAGCATTTACATGATGACATCCAGATATCATTGATTAGCCCTACTGATGGATAATTATACAAAGGAATAGTCCCAAAGGGAAAGAAACCCGTCCTTGCTTTGCAAGATTATGTAAACTGCCCGATTATTTGAGTTGTATGACAAAAAATGATGCAAGTACTCTGCCGGGTTAAAGATAATGCCATTTCATCCTTTTTTCATTCTCTTTTCACTGGATTTTTTACAGACATCTCTTTGTTTAGATAGAGAAGTATTCTTAATATGTGCCACATTTATGACTAAGAACTATCTTCAAATTGTGAGAAAAAACTAAGACTTTCAAACCAAATCTTTCAGAAGTCCCAATCAAATCGCCAAATAATTTGGAAATAATGACGACATCAAACAAATTAATCAATTGGAATTGCTGTCTATTCTCAGCTATTTCCAGCGCAGAAAGAGCAGCTAAACTGATTGCGATGCATTTGTTTATACTGAAAATACCTTTTTTGACCTAGCATTCAAATACATGAAGTAACATTTGCTTTCTAATGATGAAACTGATACGACTTTATGCACCAGAACATGCTGCAGGAACAACTAAATTACTCTTTGGAGGAGAGTGGAGACACATACACCTACACACACAAGACTGCAGAAACAAAGCAAGACAAGAAAAAGCACACTGTGGTGGGTTGACCCTGGCTGGAGGCCAGGTGCCCACCAGAGCCACTCTCTCACTCCCCTCCTTCACTAGACAGGGGAGAAAAAGTACAATGAAGAGCTTCTGGGTCGAGATAAGGACAGGGAGAGATCACTCACTAATTGTTGTCACGAGCCAAACAGACCGAACTTAGAGAGGGAATTCATCTGATTTATTACTAGGCAAAACAGAGTAGAGCAATGAGAAAATAAAATCAACTCTCAAAACACTTCCCCCCACCCCTCCCATCTTCCTGGGCTCAACCTCACTCCCGGCTTCAACCTCCTCCCCCCCTCAGCGGCACAGGGGGACGGGGAGTGGGGGTTACGGTCAGTTCATCACACGGTGTTTCTGCCACTTCTTCGTCCTCAGTGGGAGGACTCCTCTCATCGTTCCCCTGCTCCAGCATGGAGTCCCTCTCACGGGGTGCAGACCTTCAGGAGCAAACTGCTCCAGCGTGGGGTCCCCCCCAAGGTCACAAGTCCTGCCAGCAAACCTGCCCTGGCATGGGCTCCCCTCTGCACGGGGCCACCGGTCCGGCCAGGAACTTGCTCCAGCATGGGCTTCCCACGGGCCGCAGCCTCCTTCAGGTGCCTCCACCTGCTCTGGCGTGGGGTCCTCCACGGGCTGCAGGTGGAATCTCTACACCCCCTCATCCTTCCTCCATGGGCTGCAGGGGGACAGCCTGCTTCACCATGGTCTTCACCACGGGCTGCAGGGGGATCTCTGCTCCGGCGCCTGGAGCACCTCCTGCCCCTCCTTCTTCACTGACCTGGGTGTCTGCAGAGTTTCTTACATCTTCTCACTCCTCTCTCCGGCTGCAAAAGCTCTCTCTAACTGTTTTGTTTTCGTTCTTAAATATGTTATCACAGAGGCGCTGATTGGCTTGGCCTTGGCCAGCAGTGGGCCCGTCTTGGAGCCGTCTGGCATTGGCTCTGTCAGACACAGGGGGAGCTTCTAGCAGCTTCTCACAGAAGCCACCCCTGTAGCACCCCCGCTACCAAAACCTTGCCACGCAAACCCAACACACACACGAAAGTTTTCCAAGAGGACCAATAACAGAGAGACAGTCACCTCTTGCACAAAGATGAGCATAAAACTTGTGTACCTTACTTGTATCTCCCACCCCCAATACAAGAGACTATGTCTTTGGACATGTTGATGAAAAACACAAATGCACTGAGCAGAAGTGAAAGCCTGGTTTCAAAATCAACAGTTTCTGCAGTCCTGACAAACCCATTTAGGAATATTACACCATTCCCTACTTTATCCTACTGCTTTTAAGCAATCAGGAAGTTTTTAAAAAGGTTTATGGGAAACCAACATCACATTTCACAGACAGATGGTGTACAGTATAAGTGCTCGAGTAAAACCTTCTCTTATCATTCTTTGTATACAATCGAAAGACTTAGTTGAAATAAATCTGTGCAAAACAGCAGCAAATGACCAGTAAAAAGCTTAATTATTCTGCTTTATATCTATGGTATGAAAGAGGTGTGGAAAAAATAAATCTACTTTTAAAGCTTGGTTGTAAACTAAGTGATGAGTGAGGGTTTGGGGCAGAGGACATGATAACTGGGCATAATTCCAAGGTTTAAACAGTACCTCAGGCTTTATGTCCTTTCATGCACTTCAGTTTATCAAGAAGTCGAGTGTTCTGAACCAAAACGTCCATGTATTTTTGTACATCATGAAAGACTCCTGCTATTATGCAGCTCTATATGAGAAACACATTGTCCTTTTATTACATGAGACAATCTAGTGTCAACACCGTAAGAATCATAGAATGGTTTGGGTTGGAAGGGACCTCAAAGACCATCTAGTTCTAACCCCCCTGCTGCGGGCAGGGACACCCTCCACTAGACCACGTTGCCCAAAGCCTCATCCAACCTGGCCTTGAACACTTCCAGGGAGGGGGCTGCCACAACCTCTCTGGGCAGCCTGTTCCAGTGCCTCACCACCCTCACAGTGAAGAATTTCTTTCTAACATCTAATCTAAATCAACCCTCCTTCAGCTTAAACCCATTACCCCTTGTCCTGTCACTGCACTCCCTGATAAACAGTCCCTCTCCAGCTTTCCTGTAGGCCCCTTCAGGTACTGGTAAGCCACAATTAGAGACAGGTCTGAACCATTACCACACACACCCCAGAACTGAGCAACCCACCTCAGGCTTTACTGACCGCGAGAACACCAGGAATACTCCCACTGCCTCAGGCTCACTTGATTTCACCCTGAAAGCGTGGCATTACGTGAAGAAAGGCATGGTGCGAATTTACAGCTTACTGCTGTAGTCATTACTCTTCACCCACTACAAGTGCCACTGTATGAAGTAAGAAGGTATCTCCTGCTAGGTCAATTAATATAATTGGGGCAGGGGGTGTGTGGTGGAAATCAGGATTCAGAAACTTTTTACTTCTGAGACAGAATCAGCATTTTCCAATTCAGAACAGCTGATTTCAGTTTGTCAGTTTGCCTATACTAAATAGTCAAAACTATCAGAGAGAAAAAGCAGGTGGCATAAAGAGCAGAACAATACTGGTAATAAGGGAGAGGAGATAAGCAGTTTACTGCATTTTCATTCTCAGGTGAACTTTCTCAGTGCAGGCCTAAAAGTTGGTCTTACAGACATAAACATCTGTTTTAGTGTTTGAATCTTTCACATTGAAAAATTCTGAAAAAATCATACACATGCAATATGCAAAAAACACAGGTGCTGATTTTGCCTGTTAAATTCATTATCCAACACTTCATGTTCTATCTGGTGTTGCCTGAATTTTGTGATAAGGTTGCTATAGATAAGGTGCAATCCAATATTTAACACATAAATAAGATTAATAGATTAGCAACCAGACAGCTAAACAAGATTAGTACACGTCCCCAAGGACAATAAGGATTATAAGAGAAGTCTAAATTAATGTCTTTGGACCTGCCTGAACTGCAGAAGGAGCCTCCAAGAAAGGAACGAGGCAACTCACATCACCCAAGAACAGTCTGACTTGCTCGAGGGCAGTCCATGGCACCAGCTGCCCAGGTCTCATTTCCCTCCAATTTTAGAGACCAGCTCAAGCTCTCCTAAAGCTGACAAGACTGCACCTGCCCTATTACCTTGGGTAACACTACTCTTACCGTGCTCTTAAAAAAAATAAATAAATAAATAAATGGTATGGGACAAAGTCATGAGTGTGCTACAGATTCACCCTCTAGCTTCCTTTGCAGAAATGCTTCTGTCTTGGTAAAGTTCAGCCTTCCAGTAATGCCTTTTATTTAGTGTTCAGAATATTTAAAAATGAAGACTAAAACTGTTCAAGTACAAGGTATTAGCAAGTGCTACATTTTAAAATATTAAAACAACTAATGACAGAATGTGACAACATGCACAAAATATCCCACGGGTAAATCAAGAGGTTAAAAAAGCCCAAACAAACAGAACTCTCACCATGCACACACAAATAGGTTTATGCTGTAGGCTCCTTTTTTCCAGTGATCAAACTCTTTGGGAGATATTTTCTTTCAACATCAGGGTACCTGAATTAGAGACTGGCAGTACCTGATCCTTTTTATGTACCTATCCATAAACAGAACTTTGTTATAGCCACCATCAATCCTGTCTGATACCTTCTACGCAATTTACTATATGTATTTATTACAACAAAACCTCATTACAACAAAATGAAACTATACAGCACATCCCTGGAAGTATTCCCAACAGAATGTTATATAGCCCTAGCTCTGCCTTTTACCTCCCGACTCCCTTCTACAATAAACATGGACTACACGTACCACGTTTCATATTCGGAAATACAATTTATGAGAAATGTCATCTGTCAGTTTGCCTTCGGTAGCCAACTTCTCACATACTCTACGTTAAATTATGTTCAGTCACGTTAGACAAGGGAACATATCTAACTCAAATACTTACACTTAACGGATAATTGAGAACTGATCCACTAAATGAGCACTTCTAATTACACAGTTGCTAGGTGGGGGAGGGAGAGTTTCTTATCTGCACAGCTCTAATTTCCTGTACGCCACACACTGTCCTTCATGAATTGAACTGATGAATATACATAATTATAAAATTCTTTTTGCAAATTAATATAGTTAGGGCTGAAAATCCAGTAATCAGGCCATAATAATATCTGGCAATCTGGCATTATGAGAGCATTTATAGTAGCTAAAGAAGATATTAACACAAGTTTGTATGGGTTTTAAAAAAAAAACAACAAAAAAACCCCATCCCAAAAGCCCATAATCAGCACTACTCTCCCATTCCAAGGGGTGCAGAATGCCATCTAAAATTTTACCACCGTTGGTAGTACTGTTTCATTCTGTTGTACTACTAGGCTGCAAAAAACAATCCAAAATTAAACCTCTTCACGTTTTATTTCACATGACAGCTGAACAGGCAGAGAGGAAGATAAAGGTAAACCGACCACCATCACAAAGGAGAACAGCCAGTACCTCACGCTCAGGAGCGGCACGGGCTGGTTGCCCTGCAGAGGTCGGGGACCCGGGAGCGCAGCATGGCAGGAGGGCAGCAGCCGTACCGGAGCCGAGAGAGCAGAGCAGGTCCAGCAGCGGCAGCCAGGGCTGGGCAGCAGCCCAGGCGCCACCAGGAAAGAGCCTGGTGACAAGGTGGCCTGAGCCAGTGGGTCAGGGCAGCAGCTCCGGCTCAGACAGGTACTTGGCACCAGCTGAGGTGGTGAGGGGCGAGGAGAAGGTTCCCCCCTCATGGAGGTTCCTCCCACCTCTCTCCCCCCACCTGGGCCTGACCCACAGCCACACACCTGCACCACATCAGGGCTGCCCGCCCTGCCCCAGCACAGGCAGCTGCAATGCGACCTCCCGTTACATTCGGTACTAGCAGGAAGGGAAGGAGGACCACTTAGTTCAATTTTCCATCTGAGAACGTGCAAAATTAAGAGATGTTAAAATCCAGACATCGTGCATTGCACCCAGAGGTTTTGACAAAGCAACTCTGAGTTGATACAAGATGATACTAAGAGGAGAGGCAGCAGGGTCTGCTGTAGTTTTTGCTTCCTTTTTTTCCTGGAAGTTAATGCAAATATATCTCCCCCATATTTAGGAGACATTGAATTGGAAATACAAAAGTTTTATTTTGCATGTGTGGCATCAGATGTTTTTAAATTACTTACTATTGTCAATTTTTCTCAGATATTTTGAAAAGTCACATAACATTGATTGGCAGAGTGCAGAGATCACGCATATCAAAAAGTGGGAACCAGCATACACCAACGTGTTGGCTTTGCATGGCAAGGTTTTGGTAGCGGGGGGGGGGGGGGGGAGCGCTACAGGGGTGGCTTCTGTGAGAAGCTGCTAGAAGCTTCCCCTGTGTCTGACAGAGCCAATGCCAGCCGGCTCCAAGACGGACCCGCCCCTGGCCAAGGCCAAGCCCATCAGCACCTCTGTGATAACATATTTAAGAAGGAAAAAAAAAACAGTTAGAGCTTTTGCAGCTGGAGAGAGGAGTGAGAAGATGGGAGAAACTCTGCAGACACCAAGGTCAGTGCAGAAGGAGGGGCAGGAGGTGCTCCAGGCGCCGGAGCAGAGATCCCCCTGCAGCCCGTGGTGAAGACCATGGTGAAGCAGGCTGTCCCCCTGCAGCCCAGGGAGGAAGGATGAGGGGGTGTAGAGATTCCTCCTGCAGCCTGTGGAGGACCCCACGCCGGAGCAGGTGGAATCTCTACACCCCCTCATCCTTCCTCCTGAGCACCTGAAGGAGGCTGTGGCCCCATGGGAAGCCCATGCTGGAGCAAGCTCCTGGCAGGACCTGTGGCCCTGTGGAGAGAGGAGCCCAGGCTGGAGCAGGTTTGCTGGCAGGACTTGTGACCTTGGGACCCATGCTGGAGTAGTCTGCTCCTGAAAGTCTGCACCCCATGGGAGACACCCACGCTGGAGCAGTTCGTGAAGGACTGTAGCTCATGGGAGAGACTCACGTTGGAGAAGTTCATGAAGGACTGTATCCCGTGAGAGGGACTCCATGCTGGAGCAGGGGAACGATGAGAGGAGTCCTCCCCCTGAGGATGAAGAAGCGGCAGAAACACCGTGTGATGAACTGACCGTAACCCCCACTCCCCGTCCCCCTGTGCCGCTGAGGGGGGAGGAGGTTGAAGCCAGGGGTGAAGTTGAGCTCGGGAAGATGGGAGGGGTGGGGGGAGGTGTGTTAAGATTTGGTTTTATTTCTCATTCCTCTACTCTGTTTTGCTTAGTAATAAATTAGATGAATTCCCTCTCTAAGTTCGGTCTGTTTGGCTCGTGACAACAATTAGTGAGTGATCTCTCCCTGTCCTTATCTCGACCCAGAAGCTCTTCATTGTACTTTTTCTCCCCTGTCTAGTGAATGAGGGGAGTGAGAGAGTGGCTCTGGTGGGGACCTGGCCCCCAGCCAGGGTCAACCCACCACAACCAAACACAAAAATGAATTTGAAAAGTATCAATAACTTTGTTCTTTTTCCATTTTAAAGGGGAGAAAACTTCCAATGCAGGTGCCTGACATTCATCCAAAATTCTGCTCTTTACTCAAAAGGAGGCAAGCCGCTTTATCTCCTTTCCTCTGGCATTATCTGACTTCTAGAATTAATCCTCTTATTTGGCACACAATCACATTTTGAATCTAAAACCACCTTATCTAGACCCCCAAGATTTTGTTTTGCATATATTTTTCAGGGGAAGCTGCTTTATTTCATTGAGTTAATGCACCACTGAATTACAGGCTCTATGCAGCTGTCACTCTTTGCCAAACATTGAGAAACATAAATGAACTCTGACAAGTCATTTATCTGGTAATTCAGTGTCATAGTGTAATAATATCACTGGGCTTTGCGCATTATCAGTGGTAAAGCAGAACTGGAGTTAAAATGCAAATTGAAAGCACCTTTTGTGTATCAGAATAAAAAATTACTATAGTTGGTGCCCATCCTGTTAATCCTTTAGGTTCTCAATTAGGTAAGAATAAAAATGCGTGGATAAAACTGACTGTTGCATTCATTAAACCAGGAATTAAATGCTTAGCAAAATCAGTGACACCTATAGTTACTACACTGGCTTTAGGTCTCTAAAAAGCAATACCTGAAGTTTGCTGTATTGACTTAAATCCTCAGTGAGCACGCATTCCCATCACAAGAGCAGAGTGCAACAGAACAAAGTACAGTATGCAGCAGAATGGAAATTCCAAGCACATCTACTAAATTTTCAAATTTTACTAAGTTAAGGCCACCCTGCAAGAACTGCCACAATCTCTTCCTCGCTCAGTCCTTGCTCAGACACTTGGTCGCAAGACACATTGGCAGATGCGGGAAAGTAGTGGGTTCTCTTCCCAATGTCCGTTCAGACAAAGAGTTTGCTTCTTAATTTAGCTCTTGCTGTTATTAATAAACCCCAAAACATGGTGTTTGGTTGTTTGGGTTTTGGGGTTTCTTTGTTTTTTCTCCTGGATGTAAAGGGATTTGCAAGGATTTCCTTTCCCTTCTCTCCCAAAGGGGTTGTAAATTTGAAGAAAACAGCCAGCTAACTATTCCTCATGTTCCTTTCCTGGGCTGATCTATTACCAGCTGATCCACCTCAATTTGGTCCAAGATGACCAAGGGGAATCTTATTTTGATCACTGTGGCATAGTTTAATACAACATGGTAGTACCACTGCAACAGGTCATCTAATAACATTCCCTTCCACTCCTTCACAAAGTATCTCTGTTGGTATGTCCAGTCTCTCTCGTGAACAATTCAGCCTCCCAGTTTTACAATACAAGGTCAAGGTTTTCTATAAACTGTTGTTTGTTTCCCTGTATGTCTAAGTCAGGGCAGAGACAAGCATCATCTAAAACTTAGCTGGAAAACAGCCAGCACTGATTTTATTGGGGCTAAACCAGACAGGCTAACCCTTAAACAAAAGAAAAAAGCAGGACAGTAATATGATGTATTTTTCTGTTATCAAGTTTTTCTTTTAAGTACGAAGTTGAATGAGAGGTCATGTAACAGAGCAGGAGTCTTACTCAGGGGAAGCATGAGTTAGAAAGGATTAAAAAAAAAAGGAGCTGTAAGCTATCAGATTTATATACTACAGATAAGTCATGCAGACAAAGCAAAGTCTCTCCTTGACCCGTCCCAACTCCTCTATTATGTATTAGATTTAGATATTAAAATAATCAAGATTTATACTACTTTTTTTTTTTTAACCAGAATCCAGCACAGATCTTTTGCTTTGTAACCACATCAAGAACTTCTGCATGTTAAATCTGGCAATCACTGCTAAGGTCAACAGCTGATAGATGGATTACCATGAGACGGTAGAGAGAATATCATAAAAAGAGAGCACGAAAACAAATTAAAATGATTTATTTTAGAAGGGAGAGTTATCAGAAGGTGTATCTGAAGTGACATGTGTAGCGGATGTAAATCAAAGGAGTCTTTTTCTCTTCCGATCTTAACACCAAAAACATCTGGCCTGCCTCCTGATGATACCCAAAACTGATACAGCAAGAAGCCCTAGACAAAAATGAAAGGCTGTGCCAGGGAGCAACAAGGGCAGGTTGGTCCAGCGATGCTCACTGGGGCCAGCCAACAGCCCAGTGACGAGACAGGTCCGAAGTCAACTTCAGAGTTGAAAGGCAGTCAGATTTTCAGGTCAGAGACCAGACCAACAGGGTGCCCTGCCAGGCTGCACCGCAGCTCAGGCAGACACCAAAAGCAAGAGCCCAAGCTTGAAATCATCTCCTCAGCAAGGAAGGGCAGGGCCACGCCAGAGCCTCTCAAGGTCGTGCAGCTGTGCTGTATCAAAGTTGGCCCTGAGCCCCCAACAGCCAACCTCCATGGGGTGGCAGGGGACGCACACCAGGCCCTGACAAGACATTTCTAAAGGACATTTTCATGAAGGAGTTATCTTATGTAGGACAATTGAACCGGATGGGCTCACCAGCGCTACCTAGGCGTTGCTCCTCTGGGAAGAACTTGGCCACTGGCACAAGGTAAGGGACAGCTGCAAATGCTCCAGGTACTGTGATACGGAAGAGCTCAGGAAGACATCTCTTAACACAAACTTGCAGCACCAGTCCCTGGGGTGCATCCCCCATCGCCCTCAGGAGTCTGGCTGCCTGGGCTCAGGGCCAGCGTTGGTAAGCACACGCTTGGAAAAAAGCTGTTGTGAAGAAGCCTCCTCAGGGGCTACCCTTCCCTTCAGAGCCACTTTTAAAGCTGAGGCTCTCATCCGGGACCCCCACCTGTACCAACGCTGGAGCTGTATCGCTGCCGCCCCCTTACCTGGCCGGGGGCCTTGCTGAACCGCCCCTCCTCCACCTCTCCTCAGACCTCCCTGTCACCACAGACCTGCTCAGCTACCACTGGGCCGTGTCTGACCCTGCTTACCACCACCGGTACCCACCCTCACTTCCAGCCGGGCCTCAGACCTCATCGCCACTTACCTGCTCAGTAATGGGGACGCGGCTGAAGCTGGCTGCCCTCCCCATGGGAGGGCCTGGGCCCCTGCCAGTGGGGCCACTGCCCAGCTGGCCGTGGGACCCTGCTGAGCTCCCAGCCCTTGGCAGCTGGTCCCTTGCTGCGCCCCGACACAGACATCTGTGTGGAGAAAAAGAAGGAAAGACAGTCTTCGCAAGATCACTATCTGACTTCAGTAACAATCAAAGTACCTCACCAGCCAGTAATAGTTAATTACATTTTTTAAGTATTAATGAAAATATTATTCCATTTCCCCAGCTTCCTAGCAGCCCTGCTTTCACTTACTCCAGTTTGAGGTCATGCTTATGTGTAACCAGACCCGCACAAGGTTCCCCAAGGGCACATCCACCAGTGCTCCTCACCTTGGCCATGCGACTTGCTCCCTTCCCTGCCCAAGAGAAGCTTGTTCAACACCTCCTACCATCGTATCTTATCTATCACATCAAGTCACCAACCTAGTTACATGTAAACTAATATTCCCAAGCTTTTCACTTCTGTTGCTTCCAGCTAAGGAATTTCCACATTACTAATTGCCTGACCTTCAATATTGTTGAACTACATCCCATTTTTAATACTCTAGCTTTACTGTCAAGTACTTGTATTTTATTTTCACCCCTTCCCTCTTCAGAAACACGTTCTAACTGTATATGTCATCACACCCTCATTTTATGCCAAAGTCTACAATGGAAACAAACAGAATTTCCCTCCAATCCTACTTACTTTTTTTTAATTTTAAATATAGCCCATTGACAACTTTCCTTTAGCCTGTTCTTTACCATCCCCAATCAATATCAATCCGCAATTTCTTGAGCTCAGCTAATTACAGTCAATGCAGTACTTAGCCCCAGATGGTTTAAGATCCCTGAGATTTCCCATGTCTTAAAAAAAAAAAAAAGGACTTATCAAAGCCAGTTTTCAGGTTCATCTATGAAGATTTATGTTTAATAAATTCAGACAGCTTTTTATCCCTTTTCCAGCCTCCTTTAAAAAAAAGACTCTGAAGTCTTTCTTGCTATAGTTGACTAATGGCTATAATCATCCAAGGCAATTTCCCAGATCCTTTTAAAAAAAATAAAAACCCACATAGCCTCTACTTTTTCTGTTCTTCAGTCAAATAGAAAAAGTGTGGGGGAGAGAGGGTCTAACAAGATCTAAAAGTTCAAAGTACACTGAATGTACAACTACTTATTTCATGACCCAGAACTGTCCACAACCAAAGTAAGGAAACCCCTCCCCACACAGGATTTCTAACCTGTTTCACCATACCACCTGCCCTAGCATAAGCTGAGCTCACGGAGAGGTTGTGCGTATAGAAGACATTGACGACTATGTGTTATGTAGAGAGCATTAAGACTGCATCACTTGTTTCTCCTTCTGAGCTAACTTAAAACAAGTAAACAAGTCATAAGTATGAAGCAAAACAATGAAGCAACAACTGGTCCAGGCCATCACTTGGAAAGCATCCATCTCCTGCCACCTTGTCCTGCCCTGGGCTATCGCGCAGTGGCCAGCAACAATTTCAGCCCAAGGAAAACCTGGCATGAAGCAAAGCCAAACCTCAAATACGGTATTGATAAAGATACATACATATGCTACATTTGAAGTCACTTGGAACTGTGAACAGCCACGTAAAATTCACACTAAAATTAGGCTGCCAGTGGCTTTAATTCAAAAAAATCAAGCCAAGATAACGCACATGACTTCAGAGCTGAGATGTGATACAATTTTTTCAAAAACATGTATGTTAACAGAATACAGTAAATAATTGGTAGCAGTTTATCTAAAGTACCATCAAATGGCAACTTCTTAGGACACAAAAAAGCAGAAAAAAACACCACAAAAAGGAAACATATATGTACTGCTTGATGGCAAACAAAACTGCTAGGGTTAGAAAATTAATTATACCACTATACCTACTAAAATGCACCCTTTCATCAAAGCTTTGGTCTCGTACCTTTACCTACCTCAAAATACAACTTCTCAATTACCCTACTGCTACACTGATTGGGGTTAGGAGTACAAATAAGAAAAATATGTACCGAGTTATAGTTATTTAGGCCCATCTGACTTCTTCAGACACCACATGGTTGCCCAAGTTTTCTGCAACAACCACTCACCTATTCAATTCAGACTTGCCTTCCCCAAACTCTAAAGTTCCCTTATTCTTCTCTGTTCAAAGACCACTTTTTCGCTAGTTAAAGTCAATTCTGTAGTACCTAGAAAGATGGGATGGACTCCTCGTTTGTACCCAAACTGTTATGTTAAAACCTTCCAATTGTTTACCATATGACGACTTATATAGGCACCTCTTTTCTTCCTGGCTCTTCATACCTTTTTAATTTCAGACACCCCATCATTAAAACAAACCATTACAGTCACAAAGAAACTGTATGAAAAAAAACGTAGTTATTTAGAAACTACTCAAAACAGCACTAATTCCATCACAGGATTTTTTTTTTTTATTTCTTTATTTGGATTTAGCCAGGCATTCCAATTTATCTTTACAGGGGAAAGGGGAATAAAAAAAATCCTCACATACTCAGAAATCCATGGAATATTTAATCAATGTTTTGCAGATCTGTTATACTGAGGAGAAAAGACACAGTAAAAAGGGAACGTGTAGTGAACAGCAGTTGGCATTGTTTCATCTCTACAGCCTCTGCCACAAGGATCTCGCCTACCAAACTGCACTGGAAGCCACACAGACTGCATTTTCCATTGAAACTATTTTTTTCACCTGTTTAATGCTGAACCTGACTAGCATACACAGCAATTCACTGCAATGTTTTCATTTGCTCTAATAAAATACTGCTGTTGGAGACTCACCTACTGCCCTGTTCTTCTCGTTATCCATGGAAATGATATCTGGTTGTACTACGAAGGTTCAAGGCACCATTATTCCAGACATCCCACAAAGTCTCTGCCCCAAAGAACACACAAATTGCTTTAAAGCTGAAGAGCAGAACCAGTGAGGCAACGTCACTATCACTGCTCATACTGCAGCATTCAAATCCACGTTAAGTCCTCCAACAAGTGTGCTGCACATGCTGGGAACTTCTCCCAGGATGTATCATTAAAATACATATTACTGACTCTCAGCACTGAGATTTATTTCCTGGGCAGCATGAGGTAGAAAAATCAGCTGAAGGGATGGGTTTTAATTTTCAAACATATGGATTCCTTAAGGAATGAAAGCACAGAGTACATTACTTAGAGAAAGTGCACCCCAAGGGCACTCCATCGTTATTTACGCCGTCATTCTACTACCATGTAGAAAGACTGAAAATCACCCCAATTAAGAAAAGTTATTGCAGCTTTGTTTCCAGTGGATGAAATAGCACTATGTATTTTTTCCCAGTGTAGCATTATCTCCAGAAAAATCTTCTGAGCATAGTGTAAAACTGTCCCTTTGGGTTTACATTAAAACTGATGGTGCAGAAGAAGAAGCTTCTACTGTTCCTTTCTTTAAAATATTTCATGGGGGAAAGAACCTCAAGTGTTTTTAATCCACTGTCTATTAAAAAAAATACACCCCCCCAATCAATCTGAATAAGGAGCTAACTTCTGTAGAAACAAAAGGATCAGAGACCCAGTGATAGGAAATAGCCTAAATTTACAACAGTTAGATAATAAACTTTGTGATCCATAGCTTTTCCTAGATAGGCTATTGAACACTGTACTGAAATACTTAACACTTGAACACTGCTCTTCATAAAGTCTCCCACTGACACTAAAAAGGGGTAAAAGTTGTTTTTCACCATCTTTATTGCTTACAGGACAGAAAATATTTAATAGAGAGATTTAAATCTATAAGCAAAGAACAGGAAGTAGGAACAAAAATTTTGCATTTCCCAAAAATGTTTATTTTCATTTATCTTCACATCAAATAGAGGCATATCACCTCTTACTAAAATGGCTATTCCCATCCAGCAATCCCCCCTTCAGTAAGGCCACAACCCACCAAACCAGTTCTCCTCCCCGCACCTCACCTCTGTAAGAGGTGGATGGACTTTATGCAACTGGAGAAGAAAGGCTGCAGAGCTGTCCAAAAAGGGGACATGAAGGAGAAGGCCAGATATGAAATGGATTCCTATGGCACAGCGACAGCTCCTGCATCTTGGAGCGATGCTGATGAACGAACCACTGGGACACGCTGGCTCTGTTCAGTATTAAGATCACTTTAGGCTTAAACTTGTGACTACATTCCCCCAAAATTCAGGCAATTCAGATGTTACCAGAAATCCAAGATTATGTCAAGTCCCCATTTCTCTACCTTCCTGAGTCTTCGCTGCTTTTTCAGCTTCCTCTAAGAATGAATTAAGGAAACAAATGGAAAGGGGTTTGTGGTTAAAACAATCTATCTCCATCCAAAAAGCAGGACCAAAAAAAAAAATGGTGTCTACACCAAACAATTTCATAGACTACATAGCTCCTTTCTTGTAAGCATGTATCTCCTCCCAAGAGGACAGGGATATGTACTGTGCCTTTACTAGGAACAATGATCTTGTAATATTCCAGTACACACAGAAAAACTAGTGTTGATGATCCTTCCATAGCAGACAAACAAGGCCAGTAAGCTGAGGAAAGCTTCCTTGACACATCAGTGGCACAGCTTTGTGGGGCTGGTTGTTTATAACACAAGAGACAAAGGATTTTTAATTAACTGCCTCCTGGAATGTTGCCTCTAGCTCTGAGTCTGCCTATTTGAAAGGTCCATGCTGACTTCCAGAGATCCTTTCCTCCACCTTATGTATTCCACAGCAGTATCCTCAAACTGATGATGTATTTGCTCTCGAAATAAATGATTTCAAGACTCCTGTTGGATCCCACATCCTGTGAGATGCTGACATTTTTCTAGTTTATTATTATCTCAAATAATTTTATTCCTTCCTGTCAAGAGACAGCATTTTTCTGAACTTTTCTGAAAGGTATTCTCCTCATAGTTTGAAAATACTGCACTCTGGAGGAATAAAAATTAGCCTCCAAGCAGTAGTTTTTCGACTGTTTTTCCAAACTTGCCCTTCTGAAACTCTGCACAAAGCCAGCAACTGAAGCCTACACCGGGAGCTCTCAGTCCGAGATGCAAGCTGATACAGGTGAAGTGCCTGACTTCTTCCACAAATAGAGAGCCAGTGGGTGGAAAATGACAAGGCATGTTTATTTTTAACATGGTATTTTAAAAGGCTTTATATTGTTGAAAAACAAATTTTAATTGTACGGTCATAGTGGTTCCAGTTCAGTGACAGCTTTTTTCTTTAGGTTTTCTTGTTGGTAATACTCCCACACATACGCCTCTGAATGGGAGGGCAGATTAACTAGAAAGTTACTGTTAATTGTATCTTCTAAAGCTATACAAAGTAACTAGAGTAGGATCCACTACCATTCAACAGCAAGCTACTATGCTATGCCACATTCATCTGGTTTTACTTCAAGATTAAAAATAGGAAGAATACTGAAAAAAGACTAATTTGGCCTTACACAACATTGTGAAGTACCATTGTGTGTGTGTTTGTGTGTATGTGTGTGTTAAAAAAATTAAAATGCAAAGGACACGTTCTGCAAAAGGCATACTGGTTAAGGACGCAAGAAAACAAGTTCTGTTGCAACACTGTTGGCTGAACAGGTTGTACAGGTGGATGTCATTACATATTGGTTACCAATCAGAACAGAATTCTTTTCAAACTGAACATGTGCATTTCCTGCTAAAATGTTAAATGAGGCTTTTGATGGAAAGTTTGTATTTTCCTTTTAAATACAAGGCAGATAACTCTGTCACATTAAATTACAGCAGCTTGCAGTTCTGAGGAACAAAACAAATGTGTTCAAATAATTCACAGCAACCCTGAAGAATGGGATGTGTTTCAAGGCAAAGAAATCTGCATGGGCAATGCCCTGCCAAAAGCACTGTTCAGACCTGGGGGTTTTATACAGCACGAGAGGTCTGGCTTGACGTCCCGTCCACACGTCACAGGCTGCGGCAATAGAGTGTTGGCGAAGTGAGACACAGATGCATTAAAAGATGAAACGCATGAGACTACTACAAGAATTCCAAGATCTCCACATCCAGGTGGCTGGAAAGAAAAACCTTCAAGTAGACAGTACTGCGGCCTCTTCAAGTTACCCCCCAAAAGACCCGAGACTTGCAGAAGAGATTTGCCAGGGAGGAAGGACAGACATGTAAAAGATATCCCAGGCTGGGGCCTCTGCACGTAGCACTCTGGAGGCACAATGACACCTGAAAGGTAGGTAGAGACCTGCCTCCGTATATTATCCTAGAAAGTTTTAATTCAATCAGTTTGTATAATTAATGTAATTTAAAAGTCAAGGAGAGAAGAGAGCATTCTCACCCTGTAAACACAGGGGTAAAAACGTGACCTGTCTTCAATATGTCTGTTTTGCTCTAAAGATACGCTTAAAGCTTCAACAGATATGCTAGATATCACTTTAGCCACCTAACAAGCGTATTTGCAACTGTGCAGAGCACCAAAAAATGATACTTAGTATGGTCCACAAGATCTTGAAGAAACTGTCTGACATAAGCACCATTCTGCTGTGGCTACACTGATACCAGCCTCTGAGGTAACGAGTTTAAATGAAATATCAAGAAACCTCATTCGCAATTTGCAACTTCAGTGTTGGTTCACAATGCAAACACCTCTCAAAGCTTTAGTTGCAATCCCACAAGTAAATTTTGCCAATTCTCTCTCTTTCCTGATTAAAAGGACACTGCCACAATTAAATGCTGATTTTAAACTACCATGTTATAAAAGCTGCCACAAAAGTATGGGGAAAAAGGATTAAAATACCACATTTTAATTAAAACAAGTCTTTACTGATTTAATTTCTCCAAGGGGTCTAGAATTTATACAGATCCTGCCCCCCAAACCACACTGCATCTTGATTGTAACTTCTTCCTCCTTCCTACCATTACTAGCAGTTTATTCCAGAAAAATATTTTTACACAGGCTTGTGGTTTTCATTAATAAAAACTAAGTAACAAAGATGCAATACCAATTTTTCTGTCAAACACCCCCAACCTCTGCCAGCAGACATTATCTGAATAGATACAGTGAATTACTAAGTTTCCTGATCATATACACACAATAACCTGCAATATAATTTTACAAGATAGCTCAATAAAGGTTCAAAAGACAGCATTTTGCAAATGAACTCATAAACAGCAACAACAAAAAAGATTTTTTGCTTTAAATAATAACTGTGACTTCAAGGTAATATATTAACACAACGTGTGACAAAACACAGTACTGCAAGTATTGCATATTATAACACACATCTAGACAAATACTTGCAAGAAATGTGGAACAAACCATAGCTCAAATTTGACAAAATTAACCTTATTTTGATGAAAGATGAGCCTTAGGTGATACAGGTAGTATTTAGCGACCCAAAAATGTAACAGACATTGTTAAAAAAAGAATTGCTAACGATTAGCACCTAAAGGGACGCAGGGCTGTAAGACTGTACTGCCACAGTTCAGATAGATCATGCTGGAATTAGCGTTCTCCATTTCACTTCTGAGAAATTCAAGACAGCCATTAACTTCCTGTTTGAAACAAGACTGCTGAAAATGTACCCCCCCCTACCCCCCGTGCTCAGCACTGACATGCACGACAGGCCCAAACCGAACGTAGGCGCAGAAGGCAGCTGGCAAAGAGCTTCTCTCGGTACTGTTCGGTGGAACTGCCTCTGTATCTGCATCAAAGAGAAGCAAAGAGATTAAAGGCAAAATGCAAGGAGGCAGACGGAACAAGGACTGAGGAAAGTTTTTCTCCCTCTCTCCCTCCTCCCATGACTTCCCTGAGGGAGGGCTTTGAACAAAAATACTGACGAGAAAAGTTTGGAGCTCCTGTTTGATGGTGGTAGTGCTCAGGGATACTGCGTGAATTCTCTGCACATTCTCCACTGGTAATGTTTTGCACTTCATACATTCATTACAGAAAATGCCACGACTGCAGCATTATCTTCTCCTAGTAAACAATTATTTCTGGCTGGTATTTCAAAATGCATGCATGTATAATGCTGCAAAAGTTTTTCACCGTTTGTCAAAATAGAAAAGCCCCTTCTGTAAAGCAAGGCATTTAAAGCTGTGGTCTCCAAAACAGCACGCCAGAGAATATTTTCTTCTTTCAACATATTTAATTCCTATTAATAGTAATAGGATCTAAGTATGCATCAAAGGATAATAGACCTTCAAGATTTAACATATCTTTGCCATTATAGATAAAGATACCCATAAGTACTATATGAAGTAACTGTCAGTTCCTAGATTTGTTCCAGAGTATAAATCTTTTCTATTAGTATGGACAAGGCATAGCTAAACGTGGCTGCTTAAACAGAAAAGAATACGCCTAATCAAAGAGACTACAATGGTTTCTTGTAAAATACAGGGGACACCCTTTGTTTGAATTTTACCTTCTATCTCAGACTCAAGATTCTTCTAAAACAGGGAAGATACAGCTCTATTGCAGACATCACTTGCAACTGTTCTCTTGATTTATTTTCATTGATTTAAAATTTAAGTAACAGGCTTTGGTTTTATCTTCATGGTACTTCTAAAAATAAGAACACTCAATATAGGAAAACCAAACAATTTTATCTTCTAAATATTTTTGGTACATGCAAAAAGAGTACGAGGATATCCTCCTATGCACAAAAAAGGGTTAGGGAGTATTAATATGTTTTCAAAATTATTTTCAAAACATCACAGGGATTCTGAAACCCTCAGTGACCCAACAGCAGTTTATTTCCCACATCCTTAATCCTTTCCTTTGGAGAATGGCATCTAGGTACGAGCAAAGGAAACTAGGGAAGAGCTTTGCCCCTCACAGGTCACATACATGTTGCTGTGCCCTCACTATTCCTGTGTTCATCTCCAGGGATGAGCATATCGCATGGCTTTTGCTGTCTGAGACATTTTGAGATTGTTTTTTCCTCAGTAATTCAGGTTACACAAGAGAAAACTTGCCTTCCAAGGGAATTCACAGTAGCCCAGTGATGTGGCTGCCAGGCTGAGGACACGCAGGAGGGAGGAGTCTGTCTGCCAAGGGGCAGAGCTCAGATTCAGGTAACTTTGTCCTGCAATTTCACCTTCTCAGTCTGGGCCATTTTATGATACCTAGGAGAAAGAAAAACAGACTTAGATCTGGATTACCTGTGCAGTAAGTGTAGGCTACAGTGCTGTCCCATTCTGCTTGTCTGTATTTTCCTCAGGATGTTGAGTCCCAGTTTTTCCTCACAGGGAGTCTGTTCTTTAGCTGTGATCAGGCTGTTACCTTGTCTGTGCTCTGCTAGCTAGTTCTGCTATGTTATTTCTGACAGGGATTTATATTTTCATTCCTTAAAAATATTTGGTTTTAATTTTCTTCAGTTTCTGTAACTTCTTCCTCAATCCTACTTATGGCTCTGCGATCCTTCCAGATCCACTTAGGACATTTTTCACTTAAGCAAGTGCTGAGATCTAAATTTCACATAATTCCCTTGAGAGCAACTCATCGTGTCTTTGTGTGTAGCCTCTTCAGTAGTAATTGACTGTTAGATGCAGTAATTTTAATCATCTAAAGGCTTAAGTTTAAGAGGTCTCAAATTGCACCACATGAACTGAGGAGATGGACTAGAAATCTCCGTAAGCAAGCTGGTGCCTAAAGGCAGAAATAACTGGATTTTATTTTGAAGGAAATATTCCTATCTGGGGAAGGCTTTCAAAAATACTAGCTGTATTACAGAAGAGGTACAGAGACAGTGAACTGGGAACCAGTGTATGCCATCTCTCCCAATACAACAGTTAGGGAACAACACGTGAATGTCAACAAGTTAAACCAGAGACTTTGCTTTCTCCATCATCTCAACCTAATGTAACATACGAGTCCTGATAACGCTGATAATATTATAATAAGTCTCTTGCCTTACAATTAATCCATTAAAACTTCCAGTGTAACACGTGAAAAATATACAAAACTTCTTTAAAAAAATAAATAGAGAAAAAGTTACAAATTTGAACATATTAACCTATGCCACCAAAAAACCTCCAGAAAAATGGAAGCTAAAGTTATTAACACGATGGCTTTCTACTTGTGTCACGTTATCTCAGAGAACACGTTTGCACTATGCTTCGAGCCGATACAATCTGAAATTGCTGTGAAATATAACTAGGCTGTATAACGAAAACAACAATTAACCTTGCGTTTGAACAACTTGGGAATTACATTTTGACCAAGAGGCACACAGCAGATCTCTGCTTCCAGTATCTTTTCTTCGCATCAAAGAGATCATGCAATAGTTCTTGAAATCTTTGATAACCTGGTTCTGTCTGTTCAGAAGTATCTGACAGCAGGCATACTGGTAAATGTTTTAAGGCTGATCAGTATTGAAAAAAACCCCAGTCACATCAATCTGTGTCATTTTTGCTGATCTCTGATTTACAGAAACCTGAGTATTTGCTACTGTTGGACAAGCACCATTTGTGAGAATATTCAGCAGCTCATGAACAGTAACACATACAGGGTCTGCATTCCTTATTCATAACCCCTGGTTAAACAGCATCAGTCAGTCAGTGACCGAGTAGACCCATATCTTGAGATTTAACTCATGCTTTGAATGAAAGGAAAAAACCTAGTTTGGGATTTATTCTCAAACTAATCCATGGAACTTTATAATGAATAACTTAACAAGAGAACTTAACAAGAGAACTGGTCTCAAGACATTTTCTAAACAAATGAAGTGACAAGACCACAATGACTTTACCAGGTGGGGAGCAACTTTGGATTCCTATCCATATGGTGAATCATTACAAACTCAAAACATTATACAATAAAATTAGGAGTTTGTAATGAAGACTTTATTTTATTCAAAACTGAAATAAAATCTCTAACATGCATGGTAGGGATTTGTTTTGGGGGACATGATTTACTTGTTCAGTAATGAGGGCAACTAAGCTATGTGAAAGTTGTTATGCCATGTTTTGAAGGTCTTCCCCGTTCTAGAGTTTTAGAGTTCAACTAAACTCTAGAATGGCCTTATTTTACTACATCATTTAACGATTGTAGCAATTGCCTGGAAACAACCTCCAAATCGCAACTGGTGGCCAGTAAAGAAGGCTCAAGGGAAGAAAAAGTCAATGGATTAGGCATACCCACAGTAACAGTTTAAACAACTCTCAGTCACCATCCTGTTTACAGACCTAGACCCACAATGGAGCTAATAGGAGACAGTGGGCAGATAACATGTACCCAAACTACTTTTGCTATTTTTTCACCAACCTTCTATTTCACTGGCACTTTTAGACAGAATAATGGAGTCCTTTTGCTCTCACATCCCGCCTTCTCTTACACTATCCATGAAAAAAGTTCATTTTCCACTTAATCCAAAAAGATAACTATCTTGGTCACCTTAAAACATGTACTAATAAAAACAACAGACCTCAGAACAGCCTCCAGTCGCTTGCAGGCTTCAAGTCTGCTCCACAAAACATCCGCTTTACCTGCAGCACTGTGGCAGAGTTCAATGGTCTGAGACTTAGAAGGTGCATAGCGTGCCAGTAACCAAAGTTAAGAGCTGATGTAGAAGAAAGCTTGTTCCAGAGAACTCCTAAGAGTCTGAAAAGCCAAAGTGCAGCCTGAGGTTATCACGGAGGAACAGTGTGTTGCAAGGACTAGCAGCTATAAATAACACACAAAGAAAACTGCTTTACATTTGTTTGGTTTTGAGCACACATACAAGAGATGGATTAGAGCTTTTTCTTGTGCAACACATCAGATGAATTCAACAACCTTTGCCAAAGAATGCTCTCATGAGACTACACATTCCTCTTCTTCCAAGAATCCAATTTTATTTGTTCAAAATAAGACTATTTAACAGAAGTTCAACTTTTGAGATCACGCCTTTTTCTTCTGACCCTTGGTAGGGCTCTAGCTGCTCCCCGCAGCATTGTTCCTCTCAAATCAAACCAAACCTCTTTACTCCTTCCTCCTCCTTCCTCCTCCCTGCCCCACAGGGCTTCGCTCCACAAGCCAGCACCTCCGGAGCCCAACACACAACAGGTTCTGTTCCTTCTACCTTTCTATGCTCTTTCCTTCTCATTTTCAGCAGCTATCTCCACATGCTGTCCTTCACAAGGACCAGGCAATCTTAAACCATCACCTGAATTTTAGCCTCACAGCACCCGCCATGAGACACTGAGCATGACAGTTTCAAGAGCAAAACGAACACAACTCCCATGGGAAAGCGAGCCATCCACAAGCAGGCCATCAAAAATGCAGCCCTGGCTGGCAGGCAAAGAAACGGGGACCAAAACACTGCTGTTTTTCGGAGGGGAAAAAAGAGCAGCAGCCTGCCTGCTGACTGTGCTGGACCTGCACCAGCCACCACTTCTGCAGTATCTGACGCACCGGAAACCCGGGACACTGAAGCCCTGCGATTTGCTCTCGACAGAACTCCCTCCTTACACAAACCAGCTATGTATTGCTGCCTACTCAAACACAGTTTGAAACAAGTAATATGCAAATAATTTTCTTCTTCCCTGCACAGTATTAGTTTAACAGTTTAATAGTCTCTGGCCTGTAAGATCAGAAATTAATTGTTTTTCAACACTTCCCTGGTAACCAGTATGTAGCTTAAGGTAACGTACCGTTTTTAGTACATATCTGATGGCTGTCCGATGCTGGTAAATGAGCACATCCATGATGAAAACTATGTAAAGAAAAGGAATATATAGGAGTAAAACGTAACGGCAGTGAGGTAGAATCCTGGCAGCAGAAACCAGCAATTTCACAAGAACAGACAGCAACTTTGTATTTTACTTATTTTTCTCTCTGCTATCTAGCAGTCTGAAAGGTTGAATCACAGAAAACAGGTTCCCTCCCCACCTCTCCTTTTTTTTTTAAATAGCTCTGTATTCACTACCATGAGACTTTAAACTGGTAGATTCTGCTTGAAACTGAAATAATTCTTTATCTGGATTACAGATAATGTCCCTGTAACGGTTATTACAAATATTCATTGTATTTTGAAATATCATTGGTGAAATACAATGAATAGGAAAAAATAATGAATTCAATAAAGTGCTCTCATCTTGTTTGTCCCACCTGTTCAGACAGTGAGCCAGTTACTCTCAAGGTTATTAAGACGGCATGAAAAAGATATAAATGTGAATCTTTCAACTCTTGAGGTGGGATAGTCTTTATGATTATCTAAGAATTTCATAACAAAGCCAAATGATGAGGTTTTCTTCATTAAAGAACAGTTTTTCCTTCACATGCTATGAGAAACTTCAAGAATCAGAATCATTTTGGAAAAGTGGTATTTTTAACTGTAAACAAATCTACCAAACAAATTTACTGTATCTGAACAGTAATGGCAAAGGGGGGTTTTTTACCTACACAACTGCCAAAAAGAAAAAACCAGCAAAGTCTACTCAAGTGTAACTAAGATGTTTTCTACGGTGCAGCGACTGGTGTAATTGCTAGACTGTGATAAAAATTATCACCATGGTATCACCATAACATTGAATTAAAATTTCGATTACCTTAGAATATACAATCTGCATAGTGTTGGATATAATAGCTACATTCAAAATTTGTGCATAAGGCAAATTATCAGGGTTGTTAGAAACTCGTGTTAAAACCACTACCAGGCCAAGTTCAAAATCACTTAAAAAAATACCGAAAATCTGTCCATGTTTGAAAGATAACAGCTATTATGTTTGCAAATGTTCAACTATAATATGTTTCATCTCACAAACAGCCTTCTAACTGTGTGTCTTCTGTTAAAGGAAAAAACTCGACATTTCCATATGCATATATGTTATCTGGATATCTTGTTATCCCCGCTGTCGATAAGAGGAGTGGGAATCTTGACCGACTCGTCACTGGCACGTGTGGGTATTAGACACCCCTGACCAGAAATCTGCTGAGGTGCCAGCGTTCGCAATAGCCAAGGGGCCTGCGTGATCTGGCCATATGCTCTCTCTTAACACGACAGATTGATACCAAAGCAAAGCAGTTCAAACGTTTTCAGTGCTCATTCATCACGGCATGCAATCTGCAAACAATTTGAAGTCCCTTAGCCCTACACTAGAAGTGCAGGTTTTAGTTTGAAGTATAAGCTTCCCATTCAGAGACGAAGTGCCTCTGCAGACCTGAAAATCTTTCGTGCTTTGAGGAAATGGGGATTTGAATCCAGGTTTGAGTTTTTCACACCAACATTTCAAGATTAAGGGTAAAAAACTAACAGTAACTTGTTTGTCTAAAAAACAAGTAACACGATTGATCAGCCTTTATTTAGGGAAGATACTCAATAAATGTGATGTCTAGAATAACGGCAAGAAAGGATTGAACACATTGTTCTGAAGACCAAAAAAAGATACTGGAAATTAGGTTTTTTAAAAACTCAGTACAGTATGACCTCTGGAAAATCCAACTGTTAGTGTAAAGCCTGCAACCAAATGCCAGACACTTTAAAATAAAATAAGTAAGACAAATTAAGAAAATAAAAATCAAAGCCCATTTTGGAGTATAAAACCCTGTAGCAGAAATGTACACAAGACTCAACTGCAGTAAAATAAAAAAATGTGTAGTTGGAGAAGAAAAACATCTCAACAACAAAGACTTCAAACTTAATAATTTGACCTAAACTTTTCTTTGTCAGAAAACAACTAAAACATTTCTCAGGCTAAGGAAGACTTCCTTAACTCAAGCTACGGTATCCTTGGGTTCAGAGCACTTCATTACAGGTTTCAGCAAAGCAAATATATCCCAGTTTGTGCTTTACCTTGAACAGGCTTAATTTCAAACTTAGTAATGTTTGTAAAACTAGGATCTCCTACCAAACAGCAAGCAGGTAAGTGAAGTCAGACAGACTGCTTTGAAAATTGGAAAATCCACTTGCCAACAATCACTCCTTTATGCCTTTTGCTCCCATGCATAATCCTACAAAACAATTACAGAAATGGTGTCTATGCAAATCTCAAATAAGATGAATTTATTGTATCAATACCACTATACAAGGACCTTTCAAATTGCTGAAATATCTCCAATAGGAAAAATATCGCTGCCAAAACCAAGAAAGAACAGACAATCTAATCAAAGTCAGTTATGAAGACTTTATATGCCCTTATGTCCTCCTTTAGCAATTTTCTGCTCAGCATGAAAGCAACAACTGTTCATAGCCTCTGTTACTGTAGCTTGTCTGGGTTCACGAATGCACAAACGTTAACTTTCTACTCCAACCACGAAGCCCAAATTTCCTGTTAGGGACAGAAATCCTTCTTGCACAGGTAGCTCAGCATTGCTCCCAACTACCAGAACCACACTGGTGTGAGACTCAAACACATAGTCTGAATTCAGAACAGCTTCATAAAGGAAATGGCTTTACTCTTCCTTACAGGTAGCAATGTTTTTCTTTGCTGGAGAACACATGAAATGCCTGTCTGGCTAAGGAAGCCCTTCCCAGCAAAAACTACAGTCTCTCCAGCAGTTTTTCTTCATTTCTCCCCAAGAACTCTCATCGTGCCTTGGTCAGTTCTTCCTCTGAGCAATCAACAGGACTCAAAGCACAGCACACTTTTCAGTGCTCTTTGGGATAGATTTAAAAAAAAAAAAAAATGTTTCCCATTTGAGTCTTCTGCAGTAACATTTTACTGTGGCTAAATTTTGGCAATGTCATTTTATGTAATAAAGTTATTTTTCTGCTTTAAAAAGTTATTTATTATTGATAATTTGACAAGTGCTTCAGACTTCCTTAGTGCTACACTACGTCACTTAACAGCCCATAACAGATGGCTTCTTCGTTTTAGAAAGGATTTTCTAATATTGAGGTCAAAGCAAGAAAAATTCCACAGAAGACAAAAAGTTTTCTGCCCACTCTGGAGTGGCCATTTCTGTGAGCAGCTCTTACTGAAAAGTCCTTTTGAATCCAAGAGGAAGTTGAGATGGCATTACTTACATTTCAGTGGGTTACAGTAAAAAAACCAAAATGAATGAAAATTAACAAAACTGTAATGGTTTTATTTCTCCCCCAAATGCAGTAAAGGACTATGTTGCAGAATACTTTTTCATAGCTCTTCTGGCAACAACACTCATAAATCACAACCAGCAAATACAACTGATTGCAGAGATGTACGTATCAACTTTTAGAAGTTTTTTCCATACGAGTCTTTCTGAAAACTTTTTGCTCCTAGAGACATGTTGTAATAACACATCAGCAATGAAATCCTCAACAATATAAGGAATTATAGCAGTAATTAATTACATCACTTTCAAGCTGAAAAAAGCAATTTGCTAATGAAAATCACTATTGCTTAACAGTAGCTCTTAACAGCAAAATGTTATAACAAATCACTCTTCATAAACATGTATTTATATTGGAAGTCCACCTAATCCACACATGTTACACTGAGTTAGCCAAGATGTTCAACTGTCCAGTCTCTACTATCCACGCGCAAACACGCTCACGTGACATGAGCAGAAGCAACTGCTGTGTACTTAGGCGGCCTGAGTGGAGGAGATGCTCTGGGACAGAACCACACCTGAGAGAGGACAGCAGGTACCTAAGGGTTCCCAGTACTCTGCGGCTGGAGAGAAGAGGGCTGGGCACACTGGCTGGTCTCAGGATAACCTGGGACCACTTTGTCTTGCAACTCTGTAGTGGGGTACTGTAGTGGGTACAACTCACAGCAGTGGGGTAAGTCCATGACAGACCATGGAACAGCTCACTTGTAGCTTCCCAAGAACAGAACACAGCCCAGATGCTGCTGACTGGGCAATCCCAAACCAAACTAGTGGCTGTCTCTGTCATTCGGAGAGTACTCTTCAAACATGCCACAAAGCACCTCTGCACCGCTGCATGGCTTGGGCACAAAGCTGCAACAGTCAGCATAAAAACCTCTGCAGGAAGAGTCACACCACAGGCAGAAGGAAGGAACCATGTGGCAACTAGGTCCAGCACAAGCTAGTGTTTTCCTTGTTATGGCTCAGATCCTGAATTATTGTACAGTGGGGAAGAGAGCCTGGAGAAGGGCTAGGAATGACTTCCTGCGGGAGGTAAGTTGCAAAAGTAACCAGAGCAAGAAACAGAGCATCCAGGAACCTAACAAACTATAGAGGCATTGATGTAAAAACCTGGGACTGCTTCTGCAGGTGCGTATCATGGGAAAGTTACTTGCCCACTAGGTACTATCTGAGCTGATGAAAAGACTATCCTACTGAATGCATCTAGGGAAAAAAAAAAACAAACAAACCCCACAACTTTTTACAACAGACATTTCATCTTTATCAGTAAGTACATTACACAAGAGAGAGGGAGCTCTTGCACTAACAAAAGCAGGGCAGTACTTCTCCAGAATCGCAAGACTACTTGGGGGGGGAGGGGGGGGGCGGGGGAGTTAAACCACTGCCTTAAATATTTCAAAGCTAATGAACTGACACTTTTTCATCATACCCTTTGCTTTTTATGCTAGCCATATCATTAGTCACAGTATTCATGAAGCCTTCGGTGTCGCTGTAGTTCACACAATTCCTCTGAGAATCACCCAGGGGTTTCCCCAGTGACCTGAGTACGGACTCACAGTACCACCCCGTTAGACTGGGAAAGTTAGAAGAGAGCAGATGTAAGCGACAGACATAAGCAGTAATACAGCCAGGACAGACAATACTGCGTAGCTTGCCGAAACAGAGAAAAAGTTTTTCAAAAGTATATTTCTGTCTTGGGTTCAAGAAAATACGAACCATTGATATTTGGAGATAAATAGCAAAACATTCAAAGCAGTCCTTGAAATGGCAAAAGAATGACCTCTACAAACTTTCACGCGTTAAATCTGCAACACAAAAAAGTGGTTTATTCCTTAGCTACAAACAGACTATTTAATAGGTTTCAACTGTAGAACACTTCTGTCATTCAGTCCCGATCTTCACCTTCTTTACTCAAGCATGCGCATGTATTGCTGTAATTACCTGCATTCACACCTTGTGTATTTAATTCTGGCACTACCTTTTGTCTTCTATTTCAAAAGCAAACATAAAAATTTCTGAAGGTCTAACTCTTGTTCAACGAGGCACTTTTTTGCATACATATACTCATGTACTCTTATTACATTGAAAGTTTCAGAAAATGACTTGAAATTCCTGTTCCTCCAGCTTTGTGAGGCTTTACCCAACTATAAAGTAAAAATCATTACTGAAGACTGTCACACTGTTTTCATCAGTCACATATTTTTGGTTTACATTAAGACATTAATCTGGTTGTCTTGAATGTTTATCAACTGTTATTCCCTCAAAAACATGCTGCAGATCTGAGACAAGATTCATGATCCAGATTAGAGCATACTGTTTACAGTCCATAAACACTTTTTAGGATGGTTTCATCATAAGGTAATTCCATTCTATGAGTAAATTAACATGTTTTCCAGGGCTCATTAATCTTCATTTATTCATTCAGTGAACATGAACCATATCCATTAAAAGGAAAATCAAGACATGAACTTTAATTTAAGCCAGTATTTTACTAATTGTGTTTAACTTTAGGAAATCCTAATATATATAATCCTAAACCTAGTTTTCCTCTTCATTATATTTAGCGTACAAAAATGCTTCTGAATATAAACCATCCTCTAAAAGCCCCGTTCTCTTTCCCTTACTCTGATTGCCATCAGTACCAGTGGATTTGTACAAGTCAAAGCAGGCTCGCTCCAGGCCCCAGAAGTTTATTTTCTTATGAAACAGCCACAGTGCATGAGAAAATGGGGCTTTTTACATTCTCAAAGTACCCAGGCCATAAACAGGGCTCCGTTGAGTAAGTTTCTTGTACTACTGTAGACAAATCACGGTAAGACCTTCCAGAAGACCTAAGGGCCAAAAGGCACGTGCAGATTGATGCACAGGAAGCGCCAGAAAGTGACACATCAGTGGAGTTCACCAGAACAGCACAAAAATGTCATAACCCCTGCCACATTTTGCAGGCATCAAAAGGAAGGAGACTTAAGGGGAGCAGAGACTGAGGGAGAAGAAGAGAAGGAATGGGAAGAGTAATTTGAGAAGCAACCTGAAGCACAGCACCTGAAGAGCTGAACTCCCAGACACTATCTTTTGCTTACGAAGTTGTACATTCCTCGCTCTTGCCTTTCCTTCAGGCACCGGCTCAAATTTGTAACAGTTTTGAAGTGAGTTGCCCCCAAAACCTGAACAAATATAATTCCCCCTCTAATTTAAAGAGAAAACAGAAAAGTTGAAGCGTACTAAGCTTGCCAGAGGTTCACATGCCACCTTCCGTGAGCTTTCCCAAACCTTGTCCTATCACAATTCCACTTTAAACTTCTTTCCCCACTTAAAGTTGAAATCTTACAAGAAAGAATAAAGCAGCAAACAAGAAGTATAAGCTGTACCATGAAACTTGTACTGAGTAATATAAAAGACACAGCAAATATTCAGGGACAGAGGACCAAATGTTTCCAGCATTTCCCAAGGTAGATAAACCATTCCTGAAGGAGGAGAGCACAGACAACCTAAGATTTTACTTTATTTCAATTGTAAAGCCCTCCCTTACATCTGGAAAACACAGGATGAAAATGGAAGAGATTCAGTAAGATCCCCCCTGAGTTTGCCAGCTGCCTGAACAAAGGGCTGTCAGCTGTCCCATTCATTTCAAACAGCATCGACTTAAAGGCCAGGAACAATACTTCAAATGTCACAAAAATATGTATAAGTAACAGAAAGTGTATTATATGTCCGCTGCAAAGGGCTGCCTATTTCGATAATTTTGCAATATCTCAAACACACCAAAGTTGCATGGGTGACTGGTTTCATTTTAAAACAAAAAGGAATCGTTAACATCCAGAAATTCAGAATCATAGATATCACTTAAGAAGCTGCATGTGTGAAGTATTTCAACAGCTGCTAATTACTAAACATAAAACCAGAGAAAAGCCACAAACTGCTTGTGGACAGCAAAAAAGAAGAGTAAATTAATTAGTTTTTCCTACACACAAAAATGTTTTAGTATTTTATGTTTCTGCGCTATTAAGAGGCCAGAACACCATGCAGAATGAGTGAATTCAGTCACTGTCTTCTAGCCAGAGGAAAAAATAACTACCAAATAATAAATTAAATGAGGTCTAAAATGTGATCTATAATTAATGACTTTTCTGCTGACCATTTAAACGACAGTATTATTTTAAAGGCTATTTTCACAGAATGTCAGCCTCTACGATAAGATACATTAAGTGTGAAGTTAATTGCACGAGTATATAAATCAACAGGCATTTCTTGCCCACAGAAAGTAAGCACTGCCAAGACAGAAATTACTGAAATGCCATCAATACAAAGTCAACGTTGTTCTTTCCCCTGAGAGAAAGTAACGGTTTGCAACCACTGTTTTACAAGTCCAGTAGATCTTTTATTTAGAGGTAGACCTCTTTCTGACAGTATTTGCAAGCAACATCTTCTCTGCTATCTATGGAAATTAAAGATATCAAGGTACTAGCTGCCCTCAGCTAAAATGCATTTCCACACCCAGAGAAATGAGTTTAAAATATAACACTGAATATACCAGACTACTCAGCTCAAATCTGAAACATGAATCATTCAACACTTCCACTGAAACAGCAGTTGGCAAGTTCTTTGGGGAAGAGATCATCTCTTGGCTCAATGTATATATAACTTTCAACACACCCAACTTCTGATCCCTGGCTCTTTAAATTAAACAATAACAATCTGTTTAAAAATCGGGAAAATCATGTACTTGGTCTATTTATGATAAAAAAACAAAACATAGAAGAATGTCCATTTGAGGTTAATCTAAAACAGTCTTTTCTGATCTTTGGACCTGACACAAACTGTACAATTTTGTCCCATTTGAACATCACATTTCTAAAAAATTTAAAAAAAAAGGTAAGCAAAAGCAATGTTGTTTAAGAAAGAATTTCTATTTTTACAACACTGGTTTATTAAACTCAGAACACCTTTATAAGATAGTTAGCTGCAGTGCCTAAATCTGCATTTTGTTTTAATGAAGATCATTTTGGCCAAAGGATTTTGTTCCACACTGCTATTAATGCATTTTCTGTACATACTGAAAACACCATCAAGATAGAGTTTGAGGGTTTTTTGGTTTGTTTTGCCCTTACACAGTTCTCAATTTTGGTCAAGTCTCATTTGAATACTCTTCTTTCAAAATGGGAGTTTTATCCTTGGTGCACCACAGGTATCACCATGACGGATCAAGTACACAACCAGAAACATCTGATCGGTAGATTACAGAAAAGTTTTCACAAGTTTACATCACAACTCCAAAGCAGCAGCTTTCCACACAACTCTGAAAACAGGAACTGTGGCTATGAAAGGGAGGTGCTGCCTCTTTCACTGCCTCTCATTCTCTCTACAGAGTAAATTAGCAGATACAGGAAATCATCTGCCATGTGAACTTTCAAAATGATGATTTGGATGGTTTCATCTGCTGCATCTTGCTTCACTGAATTAGCACAGGGGAGCTACCTCAGACAGCTCCTTTTCTTTTAGCACACATTTGTGCACAACCTAAAGGGTCAGGCAGACTTCATCGGAGGGAGGTAAGCTTCCAAAGTTTATTTCGTGGTGACCCAACTTAAAGCCCAATGAAATTAATGCAAGGAGAGGGCACTCAGCACCTCACAGGACTTCTTCAGCAGTTCACCACATAATACTATATGAAGAAAAATTATTTTGGGTATCTCAGGAGATTAAAATACAACCTTGGGAAAAGGATCTTAAAAAATGTAAAATGTTTTAGCTAGACAGGCAATGAAACAATAACAACATACAGAAGGCTCAAGAGCGATCAGAACAGTATCTTTGTCCTGTAATGCAGTGTACTAACAGAGATACAGAAAAGGTCACTGCTCTGATCTCAAGGAGTAAAGGCACATCCAGACCTATAGGATACAGCATTTGGACTCTTACTGTGTGCCCTACTGCTTAAATTTGAACAGTTACATATCAGAAGTTTATCTATTCACAGCAGCTGGTTTCTAGAAAGATATTAAAGCTGTCATGGCATACTCAGCTGTCACTACTTTACCTAATGTCTCTTCAGTAACCCAAATATGCAAGATCTACCAGTAAGTGTGAGGTGGAGCAGGAAGAACAAAAGTACATGGATAATATATTGGTTACTAACATGCAATGTCCTTGGAGCATAAAAGCCCAAATTAATACTTAATGCCATGTATTATGGATGTTGCTGAAAAGCTGTGCCATAAGAGAGACTGAGAAACCACCATGAGGTTCTGCATTCAGTGGGCAGTGACAAAGCCTTGAGGGATAGTGTTTTCTCTCTACCTTTACAAACTTCTGTCATTATATTCATCATTATTGTGCCTATTTATTTTCAGCTAAATATTTTCTTAGATAAGCTGAACCAGTAAGAAACCTACAGATTTGACAGTGAACTAACACTTCTAAAAAGCAAGAACAAAGAATTTTACATCTCAGGGAAAAAAACATCAGAAGTAAAAAGAGTTGTTCAGTATTCCTAGGCTTCACAGGCATTAAGCAATACACTATTATTCCCCTACCAATTTTTTGGGGAGGATTTCACCTGCAGTACTGATTTTCATTTCTCACTATTTTTTTCAGTGTTTAGAACCCCTCTTTGTGATTCTTTCCTGCTAAAGAGAGCCAGACATGGACAATTCTGCCAGATTTCTGTGAAGGGTTCCAACAAAAATAACAAAAAATAAACCTGGATTTCTGCTCGGTATGCACCAGAAAGAGTGTGGAGACTGGTGCTTCTCAGGTCTCTGGTTTCAAGCAAACGCAGTTGAAACTAGACCAAATCTTGAAAGAGCAGAAGCTACTTGCAGATCAGAAGCCTTGATCCCCGGCCAGTGATACTGTTGATTGGGCCTTCAAAAGCTATCCTGTAGGTGTACAGAATTGAAAAAGAAGCTGCGAATGCATGAAGGATACAGAAAAAAACTCCAATTTTCACTCTACGTTGATGGTCAAGATTTCACTAGTCCTTGCAGTATGGAACAGTTATCTCAAGAACATCAGCAGAACAGTTTCTCCAACATATTGAGCAAAAGGGAAGGAAAAAAAAAAACACCAAACACAAAAACAGAACACCAAACCCCACATCTCCGAAGCTAATTAATAACTACCAAGTTGTTTCAACTTTGTTTTCTTCAATTCAGCTAACACTAAACCAGAACTGAGGCTTTTTCTTATTGTCCAAATTCCAGAGTCTTTGGAATATGAATTAATCAAGAGGTTTCAACCTTTAAATCTTTCCTAAATGTATACTCCCAGTTTGGATACTGAAGTTCCAAAGTACAAAATATCTGGAGAAGCTCAATGTGTGTGTGTATGTTAGCTGTAGGAGGACCAGGCGGTACTGAATAACTGGGCAGTAAAAGGCAAATGAAATCCAATATAAGAAAACAGAATTAAATACACTTGAGGGGAAAAAAATAATCCTAGTTTCACATACAAAGTAACGGGCTCTATTGTACTATGCAGGTGGTAGATCTTGTATGCTTTACAATGATTCCCACTAAACGTCAGCTCAGTGCCCAGCAGTGGCCAAAAAGCAAACGTTAGAAATCACCAGAACAGAAGTAGAGATCAAAACAACTATTATGAGGCAAGGTCAGTTGAATACCAAACTGGATTCAAGAGAGCCTGCTTAAATATTTTCTGGAATTAAAAGGATGTATGTACAATTTGCTGTACCAGATGCTACAGACCATGCTCAATAAAGCTAAAATCTCAGGTTTTATCTGCTAAAATCTTTTAGAAGTGTATTATAAGAAAAAACTATTGCTTTTAGAAGACAAAATGGTTCAAAATAGGTGTATTTTCTCACATCCCTGGCACAAAGGACACTACCCTACCTACACCCATCTGTACTGTTCAAGAATGTTACAGAACTTGTTAAAAAAAAAAAAAAAAAAGGCAAGTTATTCTTCAACACGGCTGCACCCATGCAGTTTTCTTTCACTTTGTCATCTTCTACTGCTGAAAATTAAAAACTACACATAGAGTCAGAAGTGAATCTGAACTAGATATCCAACATTAACATTTTGGTTCATTGGTTCAGTTCATTATAGCGTAGTAAAGCTGTAAGCAATATCAAATGTACCTCAAACTGAGAAATACCAAGCGACTTTACTGATAGGTACCACTACATATATGTTCATAATGCAGATGTGGTTTAAGAAAAATTGAGCCAAAGAGCAACTGGTAAAATTTATAAAAGGAACTTCAACTAATAGAAAGCTATCTGCACATTCATTATGTCTCAATCTTTTTCTGAAACTGTTTTTTCTCAGTCTGTTTCTCAAATCTCATAAAGCATACTGTACACATTCCCAGGCTCAGATGATACTACATCACAGCAATGTAACACACTCCCAGATATACACACAAACACATCCTTCCTCCTAAAATATTCAGCTACTAACATTGGCATCTGTCTGCCTCACACTGCGGTGTGCATAAAAGCAAAAGAATACAGTTCTTTATAAATTCCTGCCAGTAGCACTATATTCTTTTTGCTCTGTGCATGTAACTTCTATCAGCGATAGATGAAAACTACAAATTCTGCATGACTCCACTGGTTCAACAACTGTTGTCACATTCGTTTCAAGTTCCAGAAAGCAATTATTTAATTTAAAAAGCAAGATGATATTGCTTACAATGAGAAAAACAGCTATTACTTAACTAGAAGTAAAGAGAGTTGGTTCCTTGCAAATTTAAATGAAGAAATTACTTCACCATTTTCAAAGAACTTTGTCTATTTATATCAGTGGAAACTCTCGCCTGAAAATTCTGAATTGGAGAGAAGCTAAAAAGAAAGAAAAAAAAGGAAAAACAAATGCACTGGCAAAATCAGAACAATGAAAGACACCATCAAAATAGATACAATTACTTACAAATAAATGAGGCTCATTGTTTTCTATCAAAATTCAACATTCTGGAATCATTTTCTTCCTATTCTGAAAGTACACAAACAAAGCCATTATGATTTCTTTTTACTGCAGTGTAAAAAAACCACAATACCTCTATAATTGCAGCAATTTAATTTTTTTTATTCTGTTTTAGATTGCATATTGTAAACCAACTTTCAGAGTAAGTGAGAGATCGACACCACTTGTATTTGAAACTTATTAGAACATCATTTCAAGAACACTAAAACTGCAAAAGACTTCCAAAAGCAGAATCTCTCATCAGAGTCCCAAGACATAACTTTGGATATTTTGCAAAAGCAAGCCAGTCCCTACCTCAACAGATTTAGGTTAAAAACAACAACATACAGTCATTGCTCTTACCTTGCCTAATCTTCATGTTAGTTACCACTTTTGTGCTAAAAATGAGCTGTACACATCTTTCACCACCTTTACTGTAATTTCCTTCTATGCATTTCTCCATCTGTCCTAACCAATTAAACTGACAGTGTCTCCTCAGCTTCCTTCACCTGCATGTCTCAAACACAGTGACACCTTGCAGAAATGACACAAAGCCAAACTATCATCCGGTTTTGCCTGCCTCAAAAATAAAAAATTAAAAAATCATGCTAGACAAGACAGCTGTAGTCAGAAAATGTCCTTCTCTTTACACCTATGCTTGGATACACCACTGCCCTCCACCCTGGTATGCATCTCCGTTTGCTCCCCAGGCAGTATTAACACCCTTCCCAATGCATCCTACGCTGTATCAATTAGCAAGAACACCACGGCTACTTCACCGGCTCCCTCATTTTGGATTAAGGTTTCCTGGACAAACTCATTCATATTTGCAGGTTTTTTCTTGACCATACTCCAGTTTTCTCCAAATTTCAAAAATCTCCAATTTTCAAAAATCCAAGCATTACTCCCAGCTAAGAAACCCCTCTGAACTCCCATGGTACAAGTTGCCCGGGGTTGTTCCTAGCCATCAGACAATCAGATACCCTAAGCACATTCCTACTCGGCCAGGAGGGATATAATGGTCTGCTCTTCATGCTGAGCTGGTAGTTTGTACCAAATACTCTAGAAATTAAAGAATGTACCATAATGACTTCTACTAAACATAGCTTGCATTGTGGCACTAAAATACAAACACCTTACTGTGTGAATCATGACAATTAAATGTGTGCTCCAACATCACTTTCTGTATGACACAAAATTAATGTGTCATATAGACATGAGTACAGTATTTCATAACAAATAATTCTGTATAAGTAACAAAGATAATATTTAACTTGGGGTGGAAGGAAAAAGTGATCAACAGCTTTGGTAAGGGTAACTTGTACTGATCAGAGATCTTGTAAAGTTCACCTCACTGGTATTTTGATAAGAAATTTCTGTACAACAATTTGACACATTTGAATTAATCCAGTTTCAGGCAGAACACCTCATTACTTTCTCCCTGTAGCGCATAAGTAAAAGCTTTCAAATTTCATCTGCCTTTTCAGTTCACTGATCATACACCATCTCATCCTAATTTAGAAAAGCAAAGTAAGTATGAACATAAGACCTGGGAGCCTGAAGCATGACACACTGATGCTTTACTAGACCAAAGTAAACTTAAGCGTGCATTAAAAGTACATCTGTGAATCAGAGTTTTAGATAGAAAGTTCATGCAGCTCTTGAATAACACTGACATTAACCTGAACACAAGCCCTATGAATCCCAAGTTTAAGGAAATTCTGCCACTGTCAGTAGCGTCATTTCCCATGCTGACTCCGTGATTTGGCCATTGTTAGACCACAGACCGCCTAAATCTAATCACGTGCTGCTCGGGTACACACGGTCATCCACCACTTTTCCGCTTCACCTCTTTTCTACATCCAGCCAAGTCCCCAGAGAGGAAAAGGGAAGATGGCACAGGTATTAAGTGGAGACTCTTCTCCAAGTTTTTCAGCAAGATACCACACAGACAGACTAAAGATACTGACAATTTAAATAAAGCCAATTCAAAGAGCCTGGGGGGAAGAAAAAGTCCTCAGAGAAGATGAGTCAGTCTGCAGGGAAGCACTGACCCCTAGAGCTCCCTCAGTTTCTCCACGTACAGTAAGGCTGGGGGAAGAAATATAACGGATGGGACGGTTTGGGATACCAGGTTAGCAGTGGAGTTGAACTTCTACCTAAAAATACCTTGCATGTGCAAAGCACAACAGGTACTGATGCAACCCAAAGTGAATGGGGAAAAGAAAGACGAAAGGAGAGAAACTGCAGCACTGCAAAGTATCCTGCACCTGAGCCCATGCATGGGCTGGTGCTGAAGTCCTCTTACTCCCCCCGCAACACCCAAAGCTCAGGTTTATGCAAAACAGACATCTTATACTTTAAGATGAATGAATACCTGTTATGATTGACAAATATTTTTCTCTGTACAGCTATTTTAGTGGACCCCATGCCAACTAGAGAGGAATACAGGAGGGAAAGATGCAAAACACTACTCCTGGAAGTGTCTTTCCATAGCAATTTCTGCAAGAGTAGGGAGGGCTATTTTAAATTTAAAGTCAGATTTCAATCTCTTATTCTCTGCAGTATGACTGCTCAATACATTTCCATTTATTATTTAATTTGGCATGTATTAGCAACAAAGGACTTCTACTGATCTGAATAATATTTTGTACAGTACTATAGTACATAATAGTTTTTCTTGTAATCTGATTTCATTCTTTCCAATTTGCAAATTTAAAAAGAAAAGCTGTCAGGGTAGATCATAGTTGGCATGTCACTTTCCAAATATCATTTACATTTTTCTCTTTACATACATCTTTAATAGTCAATTTCCTTTTTTCTATACATATTTTAGTGTGAAAATGTTTGCCATCAATATTAAAATATGAATTATCTGCATAGTAATGTACATAGCTTACAGAATTACCTCAAATCCCATCCATTACACTCATATTTAATAGCCAATATCCCTTTTGCTCTCATATTTTAATATTAAAGTTGCTTGCTTAGCTGTGCACGGAAAGAAATCTTTCTCAGTGCTTTTTCATACATATCCTCTCAAAACAGAAATGAAAAAGTTTTAGTAAGTTTTGAGATGTTTAAGTATTTATAAATTAAAACTCAAAACCACAGTCTACAACACAAATATAACATGATTAAAGTTACTCGTATTCCAAATTCAAACGCCTTATAAGGTATTTTAAAAATTCCCCTGATCTCTGTAACCAAATGGTAGTGAGCCCCACTTGGAAGTGGCAACCAAATACTTTAAATTCACTATATACACATTTACAACTTCTTATCCTGATGCTGCACCAGAAAATCCATATAAAAGAAGATCTGTTGATCCGAGTTGCAGTTATTGGTTGTGATTCTATATTCTCATGGCTGAAACTGAGCTGAGACAGAACTAACACAGGGAAAAAAAAATCACTTTTGTCCCGACGACCGAGCTCTCTATGGAACACATTCCCTTAACGAATGAATAAATGATATCTGTTCTCCCTTCCTATCCTAGCAATCCATGTACCAAAAAGTGTTCTTGTCTCCTGATTTTGTCTTACAATGAAATTATACTAAATTTTACATGCTAGTGACTAATGACACTTCATTTATGTCTTCCCACACGCAACCCAAGATACGAGTCATCAACCACGTCCAGGAACATGTGTCCCTAATTCACAGACATACACTACTCCCAGCAATATAACTGTTCATGCAGAGACCCAGAGCTGACAAAGAAATTTAAAAGACAGAACATCGCTTCAATATCTGACGTTTTAAGCTGAAAACATTATACGGTAGGGTTGTACCTAATTCACAGATAAAGCTAGGCACCTAAAATGGTATTCACAGAAGGACATTACACTTGGCAGACAGTTGCCGGAGCCAACTTGCAGAGCAATGCTAAAAAAAAAGACTACGTATCCAAATATTACACCTTAAATTACTAAGCCTTAAAGAACTCCCTCCATTTGAGACGCACAGGCTGGAGCTTGCCCTGAAGATGGATAGCACATTCTTTAAAAAAAATAATTCAGTGAAACGGTGCTGATTGCATTTTCAAACACAGCTAGCAACAGTAATGCTGCTGCTTCTATCCTTGGTTTTTTTTTATTCAGTTCACTGGTCAGACTCAGGAAGTTTTATCCATTTCATAACCCAATGCAACCCAAGGCCACTGACTACAACTAGTGTTGCATCCCATCCCTCAGATGAAAGTTTCGAAGCTTTCTGGCAGAGTCATGCCCACTCCAGTTTCTTGTAGGGCTCAGTGGATCTTTTCTTTAAAAATATATGCTGTGTCCAAGAAGAGAGACAGAGAGGGTCTCAAGATACAACACTAGGTGATTAACTGGTCCTTACCAAAGGTGAGAGGTGGATTTGAATTTCTGGGTCAGAGAAGGGAAGAGCATCTTGGGCTTTCCTCACCTGGGAAGAAACCCTAGCCACCAGACTGCAACAAAAAGAAAGAACACACCCATCAGCCATATAAGATCGAAGCATAACGTACTCTCACTGCTACACATGCCCCAAAACGTATTACGCCCATTGCAGGGGAGCACTGAGATGTAAGCTAGATGCAATGTTGCTGAGCCTTTGTCAATGCTGAGGTTCTCTGGGTATACAAAAAACCCCAAGCTTTTGGTAGTCAGGGAACCTACGCATCAAATGCTGAGCGACGTACATATGCTCTGATGTCTGCAAGGTTACGAAAGGGTTTATGAGGGCTTCACACCATAAGCCTGGGCAACAGACACACAGTTCATTTAATAAAATTGTTCACTCTAGCAAGTAATGCATCCTTTTAGTCATCGTTACTAACAAGTTAAGAAAGACCCAATGGCAGACTGAAGGAGAAGTGGGACACACTGGAAGCAAAACTGAGGGAAATGAAAATGCAATACTCAGAAAAGAAGATGGGATAGTCTTAATAGTGGTTTTAGTTTATGCAGCCTGGAAAAACCTGTCTGCACCTTCATCTTGGCATTATTAAAACATGGCAAGATAATACAGGACTGAACAGCTTGAGGTTGCTAAGTCCAACCCCCAGAATCACCTGTAGCAGATGACAAGTCCAACAAACTCAGCAGGAATAACCACTGCTGTCTGCAGGATTACACATTTTACCCATTTCCACAAGGTAAAACATTTTCCTCCAACTTTTGCAGAAAACTTAACACCAAAGAAGAGACCAAAATCCTCCAAAAGCCCTGCATAGGAACAAAATACTCCCCTGGGAGAGAGCAGGATGAAACCAAAAGTACAACTATTTATTGTGATAAAGGTGATATAACAATGAACTATTTTTCACATTACTAAGTCATTCCCACTATATTTCTAGTTTCATACTTCAGATAAACTTCCACTGTTGAACTTGAAGTCTTGTCTCCAGGTCAGGTGTTTGCTTCAGGCAATTGTAGCTCAACCTTCTACCCACTGCAAGACACAGCAGCCGTTCGGTCAAACTGTTTTTATGTGTTGGTTCATCCAGTGCATATTCAGCATTTATCGGAATTTTCCCAAGTAAACTATGGAGGCAGAGTCAGGGGTTTAGGAAATTAATACTTATGAAGTCAGATTTCACCACTTTTGCTGTACACAAAAACAATTGTTAAACATTAGTCTTGAGAAGATTTTAAAGTGAAACTTTTAAAGCCCACAAAAGAGCCAGAATCTTAAAAATAAGACTTGCAATCTTAACTTTGAATGCTTTTGAAAGGCTTAATCATCCACAAACCAATCTGAACTCCACCATATGATTTAAAGGCCCAAAATAAGACAATACAGAAAACATATTAGGGAGTAAATTATAAAGATTGAAGTAGTTGAAAGAAGAGACAGAAGAGAAAACATACAAGACCTGCAACGGGATGGAAGACAGACACTGACATGAAAAATTTTAGGAAAGATACATATTCTTCATCCTTCATACCTTTTCAGTGTTTATACACACAATTGAAAATGACTTACTAGAAAAGCTCTTACTTCTTTGGTGGCGTGGCTCTACACAGCAGGTGGTATATGGTCCACTGGGCAGAATGAGGGGCAATGCCTTCCTCGGTTTCCCTGTATTCAGACTCTGCTTCCTGATTATGTACATGTTCAGTCTTCGAGCAAGAAGAATTCCGCATGCTTCATAAATCTTGAATTAGCTGCTGTACTGGAGGGGCTATTTTATTACTGTTAGAAAGCTCACAACAAAGCTGTCAGCAACAGTGCCGGCCACCAAAATATTTCTTGTTATAAAACAGGCAAGAGAAATCTAGAGGCATGACTGACTGGTAATAATTCTGAGCTGTGACTGTCAATTGCTCATTTCATTACACAGAGTTGAAAATTGTACTGACTAGATGAGACCTCACAAACCTCCCATAAAACTCACAGAGAAAAATAGACCATGGAAGTCTCATCAGTGACTACCCAGTTACTTTCAGTTCGGGGGGGTGGGGTGTAGATATAAAATAAGTAAATGTATAAAAACATGTATCTGTGTGTATATTTTATAATCTTAGACTGCTGGGCTTTCACAAGAATCTTGTTAATGCATGCACGGCTCTGCTGACTGCATTCAGATATCAGATTCATAGCTAACAACCTAGCAGGTATAAATTAATTCAACACAATTCATGCCCTGTCATGTCTTTTTTATTAATTATCACAGTACAGTAAGAAAGTCTATTGAAACATGGGAGAATAGTAATTTGTTCTATGAAACATATGAATGGTCTTTTCATATCAAATTTGCTCCTAAGTATTTTCAACAGATTGTACAGATAAATACACTCATGCACACACAGATCCTCTTAATACACAACTGAGAGAACTGGCAAACTGAGGGCAAGAGGCTCTGCAGCATTAAACACAGGACAGAAACCCAGAACCTGTGAAGCGGCAGAAAACAAAACATTTAATCCACAAAGAGAGCAATAAAGAAGAAAAGCCAAAGATGGTGCCATGTTTATGCAGAAACAGAAAAATGTGTTTCGAATGGGAAAAAGTCCAAAAAAGACAGCTGACCTCATGTGATACATTCAAAGGCACAGATAATTTGATTCCCTATTGTCTTCTGGGTGATTTACCAGTAACACCTTGAAAACCTCAACACTGTGTTATTAAAGATAGAGGCTTCATGGCTCATCTGCATTGTGCAATGGTTCTCCTGTAAAATAGCCTACTATCCAAAAGGTAACATCATAGGGTGCACAAACAGGGAAGCAGAAAAGTGGTTGTGCTACATCACTTTGCCTAACTGGTTCTGAAGAGGCACTGAGGAGGCGTGGGGAAGCACTGAGAATCCTAACAACGCCAAATTCAGCAAGAAAAAAAGACATCAAGTTTCAGAGAGTAGCTACCAAATTAAGAACCACAAAACCCAAAGGAAATTAACTGCAAGAAGTTGCTATGACCAGCAGAAAGTTGAGTATGACAGAGAACCAACAAGAAATATCCAGACAGTAAAACAAGACATGATCAGAGATGACAATATGGTGTCACATTGTCACAAACAAAAAGCTTTGTTGAGAGTGAGCGATAGCATTTTGGACTAAAAGGGACCAGTAGGACTACATTATCCAGTCTGCTGAGTAACGTGTCTCAAAAATCCAGTAAGTTTTTCACACTCCATTTTACCAATAATTAAGACTCTCACAAATGAAAAGCAATGAACCTCTTAGTTTTACTTGGGAGATACGTGAAAATATTGGAAGTAGATTTGAGAAGACACATCATGATCCATCTAAAGACAGATTGCTCTCAGTCACTTCAAAGCATGGCACCGTGCATACAGCTAGCTATTAAGAGTCCAGCCCCCTGAGGAAGGCTTCACACTGTCTTGTGTACATGACCTAAAATTAAGACTAAATTACTTGCTTCAATTCATTAAGAAAATTGGGTCCCCACGAAAAAACTGAAACTCTTTAAACTACTCCAGCGTCTTTAAACATAGGAATTAGACACACTGATCAGAAGTTCCCTTCATATGCTCTAAGGCTTCAGCGTGGGCTGTGCCACCACAGGAAGCCAACCGCTGGCCCTGGGGAGGGGGACATGCAGTCTGCTCACTAATCCCCCAGACCCTGTCATTCGCTTTCAACTTCTGAAAAACAAAGGCTGTTGTAGTTTTTGGAATTGAACGTTATGCAACTTTGCCCAGGTTTTTAGAGCAAGTAGAGATGTGTTTAATGAGATGGTCTACCCATGTAAGATACTCAGTGCAAAACTCTACCAGAATCATTAAATTTTCAAATACATGGAGCTATCATATGAGCATTGCCCATTTTATAGAACACATCATGTTAAGCTGGTTAGAGCACACCTATACAAAACCCTGCCCTAGTCACTTAAATCTTGGCTCCACTGTATGTGTCTGGGTCCTCTAAATCACAGTCAGCATTTAAGCTGAGAATCTCAGCGCTCCACATTTGTCCACAGCAATGGATTAAGAAAATAAGTAACATACACTTGGGACTTAATTTACTGCAGCCCAACCATCTCCAACCATGCACTGTTTACAGGCAAGTTTGGGCAACTGCCTGCATTGTTTCATGAATTGCAGCAAATTACATGTTTTGTGAATAGTATTTCTCATCGTGTGAATAAAAGCTCCTCATTAACATTTCCAATTTTTTCTTCCTTTGTTAAAAGACTTTATATACTTGCACAGAACTAAAGATTAAGATCAGGAAAACTTGTCAACAGTTCAGTATGAAGATAGAAGGGGAACTGCAAAGGTAGATTGCTAGCACTGGAAAATCATTTGCCACCTGTATGAACTCAAATGAACAGAAAACGCTTCAGACACAAATTCACAATGCTTATTCCTGTGCTCAAGCACAGGTATAATTACTGTAGTAGCACGGTGGTAAAGCTCTCTATATAAGGAGTCATTTAAGCCACTGTTCTCCAATTTGAGTTAATGTGGAGCCACAACCATGATTAAAATCATGTAAGCAATGTCAGTTAATTTATGCTGTATCTGGAGACCCAGAATTTTCTTAAAACAGAAAAAAGGCTGTGGTAGCTGCAGTTACATCATTTTAATCCACAAACAAAGCTTTTCTTTTTGGAAGTGTGGAACAATGACACATTCCCAGTCTATATACAGCTATTTTGCAAGCCTGAGAAATTAAAAAAGCAGAAATTATTTTTTATTCTCTGGTATGTTTTTCATAAAAAGAACTAAAGTAAAAGACCCCTAACAAATGGAATTTCCTTCCTCTGGAAACGACTGCTTCAAATTGAATCATTAAAAAGACTTAAACAGAAACCATTATCAGTCTCACTCTGGCAGAAATGTGCTTACCATTGGTTTTAGTTATGCAGATAAATGATGGGCGCTGGCTCTGGAATTGAAAAGCTGGTGACAAAATGGCCTTGGTTATAACAATATAAAGGATGGTTACAAAACTGTTAGAATAACCATTGTTCAATCTAAATAATTTTGATGGATTACTCCATTCACCATGCCAGTGGGGAAACAACAAGGGTATACAGCGCAAGACAACTGATACATCCTCAAGCTCTTTAAGGTATCAAAAAATACTTCCAACTCACCTGTGACATAGAGGTCTTCAGTTTCGTATACACATATACAATGTCAATACTTGTACCAGAACTTTAGATTTAAATAGTCCCACTTCTTTATCAGACAATGCAGATGCATTCAAATGAAAATGATGTATATCTAGTTCAGTGACATTCCAGCAAAAAACTAAATCCCAAATGACTTCTATGCATTTACTCTTCAACACGCAACAGAAATGGTGTTTCAACCCAGTAACACCAGCTCAAAGGTCAGTAGTGTTATTCCAGCAACGATGTGGCAGAAGCCATTTTCTTTACAGAGCTACTCCTACAAATGCCAGCCCATCTTACCTTAAGAGCATATTCTTCCATTAACACTTGCTTTTCATGGACAACTACTATTAACTGGCACATACAAGAGATCCTACTGCCTAGGGCTGATGCTTCTGACATCCTTACAGGAAACACATGATTTCTCCTGCCAGGGAAACTTCATGTGCCTAGGAGGAATTTGCCTATGGAAATAACGGTTTCCTTTTTATTGAGCTCCTTGTTCTTAGACACATGAATTAAAATTAGTAATAAGTCTGAGATATTAATAATGAAATGATCAACATAAGAAAATATGATGGGGGGAGGAGGGGGATATGATCATTACCTCCTCCAAGAATTTGAGGTTTTAAACTAATATTGCTATTCATCTAAGTGATGGAGACAGCACCGACCACATTTTAATCATTACCTCCCAGCCTCCTTATCTGCCATTACAATTACTTATTAACCTGATGTGCTAGCTTAGCTGTATTTGGGCAGGAGACTTTCTAAAAATATCAAGAAGCAAAGTAACATGTGTTTGCACAGATTCTCCCCATATTATGCAATTTTTCATTGTATCAAAAGCAGCATGGGATGTTTTTCCTTCTGTAAACCTTACAGAAAAAAAATGTTGATAACTCCATGAAGATACACTGGCATTTCATTTAATATTTTGGTATTCTACTGTAAAATAACAGGGCAGATTTATTTCAGAACTAGTGAACATTTTAGAGTTTCTTTTTTCTGATATGACATCAGCCTTTTCCTCCCTGTCTCTCTGTTGTAAAAAAATAAGACTTGAAAGATGAGATAAAGAATTAGTCATCTGGATGCATGCATGTACACACCCACTGTGTATAAGAAGATACGTAAATATATGCACATATATACGTTTGTGTATTCATCTGCTGTTTGTCTACCACTAAATACAGAACAAAAGGCTTTTGTGATACCTTGCTGCAACTTTGCAGTTTATGGGGGAGGTCAATGTATCTCAACAGCCAAATCCTACTGGCTCAGACATTAAAGATGTGCCAAATGTATCTATTCGCCCTCCTGATGTCATAACCCAATTATATCTCATAAAATAAATAATAAAAAACCCCTCTCGTTAAATCGTATCACCTTCTCCATACTCTACTCCCCCAAAAAACAATTTTGAGAAAAAAAGTTTCAAAACTCAGAATGTTTTGTTCTCCAACAAATTCTGTATTTTCAAGCCTAAAAATATAACCAAGGAAGCGGCAACATTACTTTTAAAGATCTTTTACAGAATCTCCTAGTAATCTAGCTATCCAAAAGAGCTAGAACAAGCTGCTCTTCTATGCTCAATTTCAAATCAAAAGCAAAAATAATCCACTAATATTTAGGGAAGGTATGCAAAATATTTACCGTATCTCTGGGTATACATACAACATTTAAACAGTTTTAAAAACAATAGGGAAAAAATGAGTAACTAAGTCTCCTTATTAGCACATGAGCACATTTGCCTGAGATCTCCTACCATAGACATTCCATGGAAAAGCCCACAAAGCAGCATTCATTTCTGTTAGAGGTTCTGTTGGGTTTGCGTGGCAAGGTTTTGGTAGCGGGGGGGGCTACAGGGGTGGCTTCTGTGAGAAGCTGCTAGAAGCTCCCCCTGTGTCTGACAGAGCCAATGCCAGCCGGCTCCAAGACGGACCCGCCCCTGGCCAAGGCCAAGCCCATCAGCGCCTCTGTGATAGCATATTTAAGAAGGAAAAAAAACCACAGAGCTTTTGCAGCCGGAGAGAGGAGTGAGAAGATGTAAGAAACTCTGCAGACACCAAGGTCAGTGCAGAAGGAAGGGGAGGAGGTGCTCCAGGCGCCGGAGCAGAGATCCCCCTGCAGCCAGTGGTGAAGACCATGGTGAAGCAGGCTGTCCCCCTGCAGCCCATGGAGGAAGGATGAGGGGGTGTAGTGATTCCACCTGCAGCCCGTGGAGGACCCCATGCCAGAGCAGGTGGAGGCACCTGAAGGAGGCTGTGACCCCGTGGGAAGCCCACACTGGAGCAAGCTCCTGGCCGGACCTGTGGCCCTGTGGAGAGAGGAGCCCAGGCTGGAGCAGGTTTGCTGGCAGGACTTGTGACCCCGTGGGGGACCCACGCTGGAGCAGTTTGCTCCTGAAGGGCTGCACCCCATGGGAGAAACTGGAGCAGTTCGTGAAGGACTGTAGCTCATGGGAGAGACTCACGTTGGAGAAGTTCATGAAGGACTGTCTCCCGTGAGAGGGATTCCATGCTGGAGCAGGGGAACGATGAGAGGAGTCCTCCCCCTGACGACAAAGAAGCAGCAGAAACACCGTGTGATGAACTGACCGTAACCCCCATTCCCCGTCCCCCTGTGCTGCTGAGTGGGGAGGAGGTTGAAGCCAGGAGTGAAGTCAAGTCTGGGGAAGATGGGAGGGGTGGGGGGAAGTGTTTTAAGATTTGATTTTATTTTCTCATTCCTCTACTCTGTTTTGCTTGGTAATAAATTAGATGAATTCCCTCTCTAAGTTCAGTCTGTTTTGCTCGTGACAATAATTAGTGAGTGATCTCTCCCTGTCCTTATCTCGACCCACAAGCATTTCGTTATGCCTTTTCTCCCCTGTCTAGTGAATGAGGGGAGTGAGAGAGCAGCTCTGGGGGGCACCTGGCCTCCAGCCAGGGTCAACCCACCATAGAGGTACTTCACGGAAATTTGTATGAGTGCAGAAATACGAGGACTGTAGCTAGCTCAGGTAGCCAGCTACGCTTCTATGCCAGAGTCTACAGGTAAAGCGACAAGGGCCAGAATATACGCAGAGCCCGAGAGGGAGCCTGCATACTAAGGGTAGAGATCCCTCAGAGATACAAGACAGACGTGTGTTCCTGTGAAAGCACTGGTGCTCAGCCCATGCTAATGACAGAAATCTGAACACAGTCCAACACATCTCCTACTACCCCCATACATGTTTCTCCCTTCTAAAAAAGGCAGACAATAACACCTCCCCCTCCAAAAAAAGAGGAGAGGAAGGGGGGAAAAGAAAGAAGGGGGGAAAAGAAAGAAGGGGGGAAAAGAAAGAAGGGGGGAAAAGAAAGAAGGGGGTGTATCTGACATACAGAAAGGATATAACTAACTAAAGCATAAGCAAAACTAAGTGTTCCACAGACAGAGCTCTGTGAGGAAGTTTCAAATACAAGTCCAGACTTTAGAAGTCAATTGGCTGAAAATTCTTAATTATGGTATTTATCACCTTTGAGTAACAACGTATTAATTCTTCTAGGTAAGAAACGCAGATGGAGGCACTTCCCCAGTTCGTTTTCTGCAGCTGTAACTTTGCATTCCAATTAGATCAGTGGAGAATGTTAACCAAGATGCAGTGTAGATAAATTTAATAACATACTATACCTTCTTACACAGAAAGACTGTTAAGAAAATGGCTATTTAAATTATTCTATGGTACTTTAAGAACATGAATGTGCAAGGAGATGATTTATCAGAAGCCGAGATACAAACTTAATGCAGCAAAAGCAGGCTGTACGACACGCACGTCATGCTATTTTCTGCTTGTATCACACAAATACTTTCAGCTATATCAACTATTTTCTATTCTAGCACACACAGAGCAACACTCTTCTGAAAGTAATACGCCAATTTGAAGTTTAAAACTACAAGCATTCTCTGAGCACTGGACCTGAAGTAACAAAGCTCACACCAGGAGAGATATTTTTATGAAGTGCTAACTTTCACATACCTGTACTAAGTTACTAGTATTTCAGTATTGAATATATTTATGCCTCCAAAGCAAAACTTTGCTTGTAAAATCTGAGGAACAGCCTTAAACTTAATAGCGTAAATGGTCCAATTGCAGCGGAAAAACTTCAGCGCACACTAGCTCTCAGGGTTGCAATATGGTTGTGAGCAGAACCCTGAAATTCAAACTTAGCAGGGGTAGCATTAACAGCAAAAAGTACATCTACAATTTCACCTTCATTTTGCTTTGCAGATGTGCCAATTGACTGCAGTGGGAGAATAGTAAAGCGAATGCTGAATACTTCCAACAAAAGCCTATCCTTCGGGTCCAGCAACTCCTGCAGTGACTATGAGCCGATTAATGAACAGAAAACTAAAATACATCAAGAAAAGCAAGCTTATTCTGAAGACTGAAAACACCAAAAAATTACTGAAATTAGTAAATAAGCATAACTGAGAAAAATACACAGAGCCCAGTGCATCTGTGATCAGCTAATTAAAAAGTTAATTGATTTAATATAAAACTGTTCAAGATGATGCTCAAGATACTAGGTGTTGTTCAGATGAATGATCTCTGTTAAGAAGAGGTCATATGCAGAGGACAGACTGAGTGAGATCAAGAAAGGAAAAACAAAAGGGGTGTAGTTTATAAAGCACAAGTTTCATGGTGTCTAGCTAAGTAGAAGTTTTAAAAGGAACTTAAATGTATAGACTATGAGCCTTGCCATCTGATTTATGGAAACTGAACCATACATCTAGCTACACATCAGAAGAACCTGAAGTTGTGTATGAGACACAGGAAATACAAGTCATTTCACAAAGACAAGACACCCTTGTGTAAATTTATAGCAGCCCTACTTAAAGACCAGATTTGTAAAAGTCCCTACATTTTTTTTCTTTTAAACTTGGTGCTTCCCTGGAAAATTACTTTTCAGTCACTTACTTAGAGCGATTATTGCATATCTGTAACATTAATCGTTATTCTTAAGCATTTTGCAATACAGTGCAGAGATATAGTGTCCTTCACAACCTGTGTAATGTTAGCAGGTGCTAGTTGGCACAAAGCAACGTAAAACAAATAGAACATGATTACAAAAAGAACCCAAGAAAATCGGTGTCTTGCTTTGATTGTTCTCAGCAGGACAGCTCATATACCAAATAGTATAGTATATAGAGAGAAATACATCATTAAGAATTTACATCTTCAACTTCTATAAACAGAGACACTTATAAACTGCTTGGATGGGCTCCAGGAACAAGTAGTCTCTCCTGTACTGGTTAAAAGAAGGTTCCGCTCTTCAGATCCTTATTTACCACAGGCTTCCATCAAGCTATAGCAGACTCTGGTTATCAGCTACTTACATGAGTTTTAGTTTTCAAGAGCTAACTTCAATAACCAAGTTCTGAGCTATGGTTCCTAAGGATCAGCTTCATTTTCCGTGGTAAAGTCCATTAAGCCTGGCTGCTTAAATTCTGCATCCAGGCAGGAACTCTGTAAACATCTTACATGTGGAGGTAACTTTTGCAATTTGAGAAAGACAGTACTGTACTACAAGCAGCAATATCCACACATTTATTAATCTCTTGCCTTCTCTGGAAAGGTGACTTTCATCCTGCAGTTACAGTGACTGGCCCTTGATGTCAATCTGCTGAATTTAACAGTTACAAATACAAGAATATCATTTTACTTCAGAAAAAAACCCCAACAAACAACCTTCTAGAAAATGGGCAAATGAAACAAGAAAGGAGGCTAAATATTCATGCAGAACAGACCATGAGAGATTCTCAGAGAATAATATTTATGATGAAATAATAGTAACAATAACAAAACTATTGTTCTCTATTGAATGAAAGGGAAACGTCACCATGCAGCAGCGATAACAGGATGTACAGCAAATCCAGGCAGTAAATTAGTTCTCTCAGATTGATGGGTTCCTAAAAGAATCTATTAGAATACACTGGAAGAGGGCAGACAGTATTGCTTAGTGGAGGTGGAATAAAATTAGTAAGTGCAAACATTCCTTACTCAGCATTAAATATATATATTTACATATGTCCATGTCACTAAAAAAGCTCAAATTATCTTAGCTTAAAGAAATACATCAGAATTTTCAGATTGGGAAAAAAAAAACAACACACAAGGACATCCACTTCTTCTTTTCTTAAACAATATTAACACAAGGTTGACAGTTACAATGTGCAATTTAGAAGGGAAGAACACAGCAGATTTATAACCCATTCAAGTCTGGCTGTTCAGACAAACACTGAAGTAAAATTAGTCTTTATTAAAACAAATGGATTATAAATATATTAACAAATGCTATCCTTAAGAAGAAATATCTGCAATTAATGTAATAGAACACAGGGTGTTCACTAATTTACAGCTGGCAAAGATATTTGATATCCACAACATATGGTAGCAATTTCTTTATAACACTTGAACAGCAGTTTTTCATCGGGATCCCTGCATGGAAGGACTCTAGCATTATCATTTACAGTCTGCACCATTCAAGGAAGTCACCACCATATTTCCACAGCTGAAAAACTTTAGCATGATGAAAGAAATGGGCAGTTAACTCAAATATTTTGTCATTGTCAGCTCCATTTTGTCAAGACAAACAAGGGTTTGGAAAAGTGCACTGGGCAGATGAGTAGTGTGTTAAAAACAACTGCTCTTCAATTATCAATATGGTAATGCATTTTGGTTATCTTTTAGGACTGCTTTTGATATAAAATTTTCATTGGATTTTTTTTGTTTATGTTTGCTTTGCAGAAAAAGAACACAATATTGCATATAAACCTTGGGTTGCCTATGTTACTTACACAGATGACTTAAAAAGCTCATGCTCTAGATGCAACAAAAACCAAAAATGAAAACCAGCCACCCATCTGAGGAGAACTCAAACCATTCTCCCCCTGCTCTCCTCTCACCAAAAAAATGGACTTAAAGAAAATACCACTATCATTGCATAATACAATTTGTCTACAATATTTTATTGACTATGTAAAGGAACTCATCGTGTAAGTTCAGTGAAATGTACTGCTTTGTGGATGCCTCTTACTGTAACTGGATGAAACACGCCAAAACTTCTAAGTGGTCAGCTCCTATTTTCACACTGAAACAACCGGCCAAGTATTTAAAGCGCTCAGCACACGGTACACACACAGAAGCAGAGCTCTTGAAATTCAGTGCCAAATAAATGTGGGTCCTTAGCTTCTATGGGAACTTGCCAATTAAAAAGGTTAAGCTCACCAACAGCAAGGCAAGGACTTCTTACTGTAGCCAGACTCAAAAATCTATTTAGTGGTAAGGAAGCTGAGAATGTCCAGATCTGTCATACATCCATTTACCAGAAAATATAAAATAATATGCCCTGCTTTTCTGAGAGGAAGATCAGGAACTATCATCAGCCAGCTGGTCATTTAAGATCAGCTGGAACACTGCATAGAACCAATCATCATCCTTCAAACCAGCATCAAATGGAGGAATTTACTTCCAGGTCAGAGGGCCAAGTTTTCCAGAAATGCCAATCAGTCTCAGCTCTACCATTCCCTTAAACAATAACTTACACTTTAAGCACTTGGTAAAAGCATTCCCGAAACTGTCAGGCTTACTTGAAAATACAGTTTCTCTACGATAGACAGGGTCACTAGAATCTGTATTTCCTACAAGTAAATAATACTATTCGGAAGCAAGGCAGGAGAGGGGAACAGGATCACCAGGTTTTCAAAACTGGCACTAATTACTCATGTATTATTTCATCTAACCATTCTTAGAGATCTAATCTTGCTCAAGGGATGACACAGAGTCTGCTCCAGCATCTAGACAAACTTCGTAGTTATATTTTACAAGCTCGCTAGTGATGGAAAAATGAAAATTAAAGGCAGCCAGACTGTCTCACTCACAAATGCTGTACCAGCCGGTCTGTTCTTCCATAATTTTCCTCTGCTTGGTTTGCTCTGAGTCACTGACTGTTTGGAACATCAGCCTGTGCATATTCTGACAAAACTAAAAAGAGAGCATCAACAGGACAATGCTCCTGAAGCAGTAAGAAAACAAACAGTGTGTCTTCGATTAATGCTTTTCATGGGGACAATTTCTATCAACAATCTATCACACCTCATTAATTTGCAGAGCTGTTCTGGCAGGAACAGTCTTTAAGGCGAGGGCCAAACTGTATTGCCATAGGATCCAATTATACAAACAATTCAAAATAACTGATGCCGCACTTAAGGCTATGTTATTCTTCTGTTTCTCTAACTGCATTTAGTTACCTGTGCATGCTTACTTGCCACAGACAGTAAACGTTCAGCAGTCTAGAAAAATCCTCTGCCCTCACAGCTTTGCTTCAGAAGAAGCCTTCATTTAGAGATGGCAGAACAGATGCATTTTGAATTCACAATACATTCACCAAAGTGATGTATTTTAATACGCAACCACAAAATAGTTCACTACAATTAAAAGCGACTTCTCTATTGAGAGGCTTCCTGAAATAATGGAAGCTTTCTCACAGTTAATTCTCTAACCACCCTCCACTGCAAACTCTATATTCCTTAGCACGTAAATGTGGTTTTCTAAAAGTTGCTTTACATCAGCTTTAATCAAAATTAGTACATGCCGGGGGAGGGAAGACAGTATTTCCAAAATACCTGAAATAAGGAGTTCCAAAATCTTTCACGTTCCAGTGCAAAAATTTCTCAAAGGAGAGGTAGCTTCACAAATATACGTGCGTGTATCTATTTTTACCTTAAGGAAATGAAGCACAAGGTACTGAGCTATATATCGTCTCAAGGCCTTTAACCTGTTGGCTAAGTAAATCTCAAAGATACTGAAGTTCTATGAATTTAATGCAAATTGGGTAGGAAAGACTGCCCCCCAAAATTACCTGTCCCAAGCACGAGTTAGGCGTCAACCACCAGCTCGTGCTCTGCCCACCCAGGCAGCTGGCCAACGGCACACGCTGACCAGCCAAGCTGCTCACCCACTGCACTTACCCACCCCGGCCCCGCCGGCAGTTAGGGGAAGGACTAGATCATCTGGAAAAGGAAGCAAGACATTCCAGAGAGCAGGGAAAGTGCCAGAGCTACTGCAATGGGGACAGTACAGACAAATTTCTGGAAACTAGGCTTCAGTAGGTCAGCCGCTTACTGACAATGGACCGTGAAAAAGCGTTACTTATATAGTATATCCTGTTAGACAGGTGTATACAGCTGCTATACTTCAAAAAAAGAGTAACTTTTAAAAAAAATTCTTTTTACTTCAGAAAGATTTGAAGGCACATCAGGTGGCAAAGAAAAAGATGGCACTGAACAATCTGATAAATGTCTACACTCTAAGGACAGAAGGGTTTTTAATGCTCAATTTAATAGTCATATTTCTAAAAACCATGACATGAAGGAAAAAGTTCCTACAAAACACATGACTACATGGCTGCAGTAGAAGTAGTCATGTAGTTTGTGATACTCCAACAATTTCAAAGAAAAATAATTCTAGCAAGAAATCCATGCTATTGAGTTAGCATTATTATGTTTAATTTATATAAAAGCAATTTCAAACCCTGTAAGAGTGCTAAAACTGGATTTGTTTGTATTTTAAATCTGCATCTTTCACATGTGCTCACACAAACATACCAATACATATAGTGGTACAATCCATGCACGACTTCACTTGATAAACGTTTATACATTAGTTTTCTTTTCACATTTCCTGTGGAACGAGGCCATACCTAGCAAACACCATTAAAACCCAACACTCGTGCAAAATTGTTCCTTCAGAGAGTTCTGTACTATTCCAGACACAGTGCATTTAGATACTAGTTCATCTTCACAAAAACACTGTAGTTTGAGTTACCCCTATTTCTTTTCATGCATAGAAGTGAGGTAGAGAGACATGAAGAATAAAAACCACTAGAATTAGACACAAACATAAGGTATAAAACAAACTCAAGCCACAAGAACTTAGCACTCTGCATGCTAAAGCTAAGCTACCAAAGATAATTTCAACCAGTGCCCTTAGCATTTAGATGCTACACAAATCTAGCCACGTGTCTAATGCTGTACAGCATATTTTGTGACCAGATGGAAACATCTTGCTTTAATATATAATTTAGTGGCAAAAGCAATACAGAATTCAGTTCTTTAAAATTGCATTGAGCTTTTTTAAAGTCAGAAATAATCTCATTTTATAATTCAAATCTGCATTTTGACACACTATCCAGTATTTGCAAAACATGAGTAGTAATAGAAATGCCATAAGCAATTGCTTTTCTAAGACAGAGTTCTGCTCCAGCCTGAGAGAAGACTCAGTCTCATTCACAGATAGGGAAGTAATAATTTTGTCATGAGGAAACTATAACATGTTCACCCGATTCCTTCACCTGGTATTGCCTAACTTTTTCTCTAAACCTGTAACAAGAATATTTTTGCTTTTTATAATGTCCATTAACACATCCAAAGCTGTCTGCATACAGAGCCAAACTTACCTCAGCTTCGGCCAGCCCGTGCATTTCAAGTATTCAGCTTTGTCATTTCAACTAATTGAGTAACTGTTAGCAAAACAGCTACTGTGCGGCACTACTTTGTGGGCCAGTCACCATGGGAAGAATGTGAGTCTTTGCCACTTTATCAGCGGACTTTACAGCTTGATGAAATAAGAAAAACGTGAAGGCTCGGGTTTAATTCCCAGTTCACTAGAAAAGCAAGTTCAACCCTTCTGTCGCATTCCTCTACGACTGTCTTTAGCCCGTTCAATCTTCAGTCGGCCCCTCATCCTCGCACAGCCGAGGGCAAACAGTATGCTCAGTTTACACACAATCTTACTTGGTCATCACAGCTTAACCTGACTATGAACACTGAGATCAACAATTTCAGATGCACATAGCAGGGCAAGGTAAACCTTTGTTTTCCATTCTCTTCCTTCATTCTGCAAAGACTGAAACAGGAGGGGAAAAAAGTCTGCTATTATAAGCAACTGACACCAGAAATATTACAAGATTAAGTACGTTTAAAAAAAACTTTGAAGGTATGCAATATGTTTTATTATTCATACGTGTTATATCATATGATATATCCTATAATATATATCTAAATGCACTTTGAACATTCAGTCCTACAAGCTCATACATACTTGATGGTTATAAAGCCATCAGATTAGTGACAGCAGAGAAAGACAAAGTGACAAATTTACAAGCATGTACTGGAACAAATGTAAGGTTACACATGCAGCATCCATTTTATTCCTTCAGGCATGCTTCTTTAATTATATGATTACATACTTTGTTCTTGGAGAATGCATTCAGTTTGCCACTTGAATGTCAGGTAGCGGAAAAAATACAGGTAATTATCATTTTAATCATCACTCGTCAAGTGATTACCTTTTACATAATGAAAGTATTCCTGCAAATCTCTTCCAGACTCTCATTTCATTCACTACACATGGTCTGCTGTGCCCAGTAAGGGCTAAAAGGAACACTCTGGTATACACACATCCTTTTGGACTAACTCCATATTTTTAATGTGGTATCTATTTTCAGCCAAACTAAGGCATTTCCCTGCAGATGATTTGTCTTTATCTCAACTTCATTCACATAATAAAAATACTGCTCTAAAATAAATTACTGATAACATAACAGAATGTACTTGAGAGATCAATTTAGAGAATGGATCCATCTGTATTAGAGCAAAGCACCATCAGATAACAGTGTTCTGAATTTTCTCTGGGATCCCATACACTGATAGGAACTCCATTCACTTCTGCCAAGAATTTTGCTCAAGCCCCAGACCGGAGAAAGAAGCCTGAAGCAGAAGGGAACCCAGGGATGTTTTCTCCTGACTTAACTGTTATGGTCTACCAACAGCTGTTCTATGTACTTCTCCAAAGCCAAAATAAGTAATCTGTACCAATCGCTACTCCTGATTTTATTTTGGTATAGCTCCCATTTTACTTTTCAGAAAAGAACCATAAATGTAGCCATCCAAATAAGACAAGCAACTTGTGCTCATTTTCCACAATGCATAGAATTATCGCACAGATGACTTATTATGGCAACAATAACTAATAAAAAGTCTTCAGTCCAAATTAAACTAAGTGAAATTAATACTTCAATAACCAACGCTCTCCCGTCAAATTACAATAGGACACCAACAACTCTAAGTTCAAAGCAATTCATTATACTAACCTGGTAATTTCTTGTGTAGGGATGGAAAAATACATTAGTGTGTTCTACTGGCCCCTAAACAGCATTTCACAATGAAATTAAACTATACATCAGCATAGTTTGACAGATTCGTTATCTCAACTGATGTCAAGCCATATATGAACATGTTCCACAGTCAGAAAACATTAATTCACAAAACTTGCCTAAACATGCTTTCAAAGAAGCAGTATGAAGGCAGGCATGTGTAGCTAGCACTTGTACCTCTCTAAAATCAGAAAAGATTTCACCCCTCTGGGCAACAGACAACTCTTCTCTATTTTAATTTGACCAGTTTATTTCTCAAGTACCAGGCAAGCAGGCATCTATCTCTTCTCTTGAGAGACTATTAACACTGCACATCCCTCTAAGGGCAGGTCCAGTTCTGCTTTGCCCAGGTGTAAAACTCCACTGCCAGCTGTAAGCCAGCGATGGATCGCCCTGCTGGGGAAGGCTTCCTCAAGACTATCAGTATCCATCAGTATCTTTGGGACTGGACTCATGCTAACAGCACAGTTTGGAGACACCACCACCACCACACCACGTCACACTAATTACAGCTGTAAGAAATAGTTTTATCACAAGGAAGAACGTGCTTATCTTAGGAAACTTCTTTTCTGTCCTGTACTAGCTTTATTAATATAATAAAAGGAAGTTTATGTGATTATTACTAATTAGAGAACCACATATTCCAGAACAAAAAACAAAACAAACGAAAACCCCAACAAACCCACAGAATCTAAACCTCTGCTTTATAGTTTCCACAAATAAGGTAGAAGTGGAACACTAAGTTTCCCTCGTTATGTACACATTCTACACATTCTTTTTCTGACAAAAGGCACAATGTCAAAAAACAATGACAAACTCAGGGGTGTTATTTTTAACAGGAAAATAACAGTCACCAAGCCACTCAGCAGAGGTGTGAATTAGCTTTTTGGGCCAGATATACAAGGAACTGCTCATCTGAGTTGCTACTTCTCGTGATCCACTAAAATGCAGACAAGTATGGGCATTTGTGCCCACAGCTTAATTTTGCTTAGAAAAAAGTTCCACAATACAAAAACAAAAGTTTCAATAATGGACTATATCTTTAATTTTAATTTTTGACTTTCACAGAAGTTACTACTTTTAACCTTGCTCAGATTAAAAAAAAAAAACAAAACAAAACACAAAAACCACAAAAAAACCCAACACCTTACGGCTATTGATGATATGCATAAAATTCTCATCTCCTGTTTGGCTTACGACATTCTATGCCTTATAATACTATATATTATTTATAAATTTATATCTAGATTCCAGTAAATGTTACAGTGGATATTTTAATTACTAATATAAATAATGAATCACTTTTTAATCTTCCCAAAGCTTTTGGCCCACACGATACCTTGTTGCAATGAATTCCACAGGTTAATTATGTACTGCATAAAGATCTATTTGCAAGTGTCAAATTTATGTTTTGCTTGAAATTCATTCCAAGTTAACACTGCATGCACCTTTCCCCCCACAATTAACGATAGTAACTTTTATTAGATATCTGCTTTCTCTTTGGACTCAATTAAAAACCCCTGTTTCTTGAAGATTTCTCTATTATTTTCATATTCAGTTAGCCTCAATGTTATCTGCAGAAAATAAATGAGAACTTCTAGATGTGTTGACCAACTTCTTCATTACAGAACTGCTTTATGATTTTGTTTAATAATGAAAATTGAATATGGGAAACAAAAACATTATGTGTAAAAGGGGAAAAAAATCTGTTCTTTAAAAGAAATTAAACAAAGTGACTTCCATTTCTTATCATCAAATAACTGGACTGGATGAAAGTTTTGAATTGTAGTGTTCAAAAATTCTTAGGCTCTGCCTGATGACAGCTACAAGTATGAAACAACCTCTTGAAGACACATTTCTGAAAGCTGCTCTAAATGTAACATTTTTTCTTTTAATTCAAAACACCTCACTGACCAGAAGTTACAAAGCCTTTCATGTATTTCTGTAAATACTAAACTACTCTGTCCCTGTAAAAAGCAGAGGAGGTCATTCTCAACCTTTGTTCAGTAAACAAATTACCTTTTTTGCTTTCTGGACCCTCCATAGGTTGATGTCACGACGGCAGTGCCAGGAGGAGATGCTGTGCTCGCTGCAGGGCTCAGGGCAGGGTTTCAGGCACTCTCCCACCCACACGGCAATGACAGGCCAGCTGCACGTTAGCCGGTACAGGCAGCCGTGTACTAAAAACCAGAAGTTAAAGTTGACATGGCAACTAGCTCTCATCACGGTCAGCTCGCACCCAGGCTGGGAAAGGGGAGCGCAGAGAGATGTGCGTTACCACCGCCAGCTCTCAGCCGTCCTCCGGCAGGTAGCCATTCAACCATCTCCCCACTACAAATACTTCAGCACTAACAAAGTAATTTGAGGTCAGGATCACTGTTCTTCGTGATTAATCCTCCAGTACAACATGGTTCAGTGCAACTGTTAGCTGGCCCCACCACTGATTAAATCATTCAGTTGAAATTTTTAAAAAATATTAAAGTGGTTTAGAACAATTTTCAAAGAACTGTAAAATTACATAATCTCTACCACAGACTCAAACTGAAATGGTAAATGATACTCAGTATTACTGTAAATATGGTGTTTAAAAGAGGTGTCTGCACTGGTGTATGCTGTTACTACTGAAGTATCTGACAAAGCAGTATATAGTCCTGATTAAATGCTGTCTTCAGCTATGGAACCGAAAAATCAACTGGACATTTGTATAACTGGTAGCACTGTTTCAGAATGACAAATAGTTGATGTTATGATTTTCTTGTTCTTCACATTAACTGCATTTAAAATACCAAACTAAATTCAGAGTGTCTGTCTTTCTCATAATAAATAAAATTCAGTCTTTCTCATAATGATGGCTGACAGGCTGCAGCCTGAACTTTTTAAAAAGCTGGAATCAGAACTTGGTCTAACCTTCTTCCCCGCAGTCACAACGCAACTTTCCCTACTAAAGAGAAAGATGTTTTGTGAAGACAGATTTTCTTCTTCTGAGGTAAGCTCATAACTCTGCAACAAAACTCAGAAGGCCTGAACTTCACTGAAAGCATCAGCATTTTCCTTCCTGTAGTGTAACTCACCCTTGTCTTCCCTCTACACTCACACAGCATCAAGGCACTGAAATCATGCAAAAATCGCACAATCTTTACCCCCCTCCCCTGTATAGGCAAGAGAGAGATATCAAAAATCCAACAGTAATGGTTCAAGTCACGTCACCTAGTGTACCCCACGAATGCTGCCTGCTACTGGGCTATAACCACGCGCCTGATGGAACAACAGCCAGCGCATTAGGCAAGCGCCCCTTCCAGAAGGAAGGTGTCAAAGGCAGCTCATCCAACGCCTACGGGCACGAGGGCGATGACTCACAACGAGCCATTTCTGAACGAGTTCTCTGCTTAGGACACGCATCTGGAGCCCCATGGACTTCACTCTGCATTCACTTCAATTCCAGGAGGCTTCTGCTTCAGTTTGAAGGTGGAGGAAACAGGAAAGTAAATTAAACTCTATCAAGCTAACGCAGACTCAAAATGAAAACATCAGATCATGTCATTTTGTTTCATATCTAATCTGGTGATTACTTCATGGGTTTTAATGTGGTTTTCTGTGGTAACAGATATTTCTTAACAGAGTCCGAGCACTACTGAGAGCATTTAGATACTGGGTTTATATCAAAAATTAACTCTGGCCTATTTACCAACTCCAGTGTCCATGTTAAAGTGCGTGATGGTACGCAGCCCTAAAAAATCAATACCTATAGGGTGGTATAACTAACTATCTTGATTTTAATTGCTATCAGACTTTTACTCTGATTGCTTATCCCGAACTTATCCAAACCCAAGGTTTTTCATTTACACTTTAAGTAATTCAGATAAGGAATTAATTGCAATATAATTAGGTACTTATAGTCAGTTAAATACTAACTGAAGGCCTTACTTGAAACTATGTGCTACTGATTTTTCTAATTAAAAGGCAAACAAAAGACAAAGGAAAATATCAGGCTTTATATTTTTTTAAGCAGCTACTTTGCACATTGCTGTGTGATCATCTTGCTAAAAAAAAAAAAACAACCACCAAACCATCTTACAGTATTTTCTCATGGAAGATGTCTACTCAAAAAGCACTGTGGATTTAAAGTAATTGGTATTTAAAGTTACAAAAATTACCTCTAAGGAAAATACTTGCCCTGAACAACTTTATGGAAATTAAACAGTATTATGATTATGAAGTGCAAGAAGAAAAAAGTGCTGTAAAAGCTCCTCCAATAAACAACTATATAGTATGTAATTTTCTCAATGAAGCCTATTTTCTTAACCAGATGTAAAGAAGTAAATGTATTATTTTAATGGCACTGCATATGCTACCAACACGGGGACTGAAAATTAATTGTTTCACTTACCTCAGTTTTGCATTTGTACAAACTCGCTTTTTACTAAAGACTTATTCCCAAAACACACTGGTATATGAGAAAGCAGAATCTGAGTCTAGAATGTTTAGTAATTTAGAAGTCTATCATTACTTTTCCATGAAAGTTTAAATTATTTGTACGGCCATAAAACACCTCAAAACTGAGGGACAAAGATCTGACAACTCTCTGACAACTATTCACTTAATCACAACATATCATAAAGCATCATCAATTTTCTCAAGAGCACTGTAACTGAACAGCAAGTTTCTCACATCTTTAAGGTGAGAACAGGAGAAAAGAGGAACAGTGTTGCCACTTAAAATATCTATGCAGTCCTTCTGCACAAAAAGAAAAAAAAGAAATAGATCTGAAAGAAAAGCAAAATACATCACTACATTCAAGACTTAAGATTATTTACTTTTGAACTGCTCATGAAGTTACTCAAATGACATTATGCCCCAGGTATATCTCTGACAGCATTTGTCTTTTCCATCAATCGTAAATAAGAAAAACTCTGTATGTCATTCCTTTAGCTTTGTAAGTCAATGTAATAATAAAGAATTATAATAAATAATAAAGATTTCTGTTTTAATGGCACTTTTCCTGAATAGATATCAACGTATTTTTAAAATACCTATAAAGATACTACCATTTTGACAAACACAAAAAACAAGACAATGAGATGTGAAACAACTTAAATGTTACTCAACAGCCCAAGGACATATTCTTACAGATCTGAAGTATTCTAAGAATTAATCTAGCACACTATTCATTAATTTACTTAATCATATTTGAGTGAAAGGACATTCTGGATTTATTGGTATATTGTGGCCCAGAATCCAACAATATTTTTTACACTCTAAGTCCTTGCTATTTCTCTTAACTCTATTTTTAAATTGAAAGCTCTTATTCACATTAAGTTTACAGAATACAGATCTGTATCACAGGAGATTCTCATCTGGTTCAAAGTAATAAAGTACACTGCACCTCAACAGAGTTAATTGCCTGCTACCTCTAGTATTTCTGATGTAATAGAAAGGCAAAAACAATTCCAAGACCAGTGTGCCTAATAACCAGTTTTCCCCTTTCAGCAGTCCCTTTCAGTCAGCTTTGATTTTGTGCATATTATCAAAGAAAAGACTTACTCCAACAGAAGGCACCTAGATTTGCTTTTTAGATTTCATAAATGGGGAAGTTTTCTTCGGAGCTTCTTTCTGACCTGACATAAATCCATAAACTTTCAACAAGAATACGGTGCACACATACATAAAATGGAGTAAGAATCTGGATAACCAAGCATCAATGGCTTGCTGAAAGCACTCAACTGCATACCTGTCCACACCAGCCACTGTGCACTGGCATGTCAGGGATTCCAAAAAGCACAGTTTAATCATCAAACTGAAAAACGACAGGAAGGCCGAGATCAAGGGCCTTCTGCTGTCACAGCAACATTGAATTTTCCCATGCCAAACATGAGGACAATCAAACTCACTGAAGCAAACAGAGAGGGCTTTGCAGGAAGCAGTGCTGGGATGAGCGCTGGGCAATATTCAGTATGGGTCTTGAAAGGAGTCAGAAAAAAACTGCAAGTACACTAGACTATCCAGGAGAGTGAGAAGCGGCACACTAGCATGGTAAAGAACTTCAGAGGTTGTAAGTTTTTGACAAAGATACCTCTAACACCCCTTCCCCAGATACCCTTCGTTACCAGGCTGCAATGAAATTCTAAAGCCTTATTCTATTTCCTCACTCATAAAAGATGTAGACATACCATCTGTGTCAAAAAATATAATTCTTCTTCCATGTCAGCAATCTTTAAATATTAAAAAAAAGATTCTGAACTGTAAAGAAGTGAATTTTCTTCCAGATACATCCAATAACAAATGACTAAAATCTCTATTAGCATATTTTTCTAACATCTTTCCCATCACAGAAAGACAAGAGACAGAAAACATAATGGAGCAAACATAATGCAAAATTCTTTACAGCACAATGCTTTCCAAGAAGCAGTATTTAAATGTTTTTTAAAAACAAAGAATAATAAAATTGCTTTTCACCCTCCTCCCTCCCACAAAGCTCTCCAGAAATAACTCAAAACAGAGACACCTGAAATTGCATGAAGCCAAACGGAGAGAGAAAAACCAAACACCACAAAACACATACTAAAAGTCTTCTTATTCTTATATTCTCAGGATCGCAGTTGTTGGGCATCGCCTGGATACATCTCCAGCACCATTTAAAAACCAGTGCCAAGTAAGACACCGACAAAAACCACTGACTGACTCCTCCATGCTCCTGACAAACCAACAAGGCATTGCCCATAGGACACTTCTGTTCCAGATCACAACTTCTAGACACACAGAGAGAAGCCCAAGCCGACTGAAAAACTTCAAGAAATTCTGGGGCCAGTCTCTGGTTTTGCTCTGTCCTTGCTCAATCAATCAAGCCTTTGACAGCCTGAAAGAAATAAAGTTCAGGTCTTTGGGATCTGGTTCTGCTTGGCATCTAACTTTAAATCCTGAAGCCACCAGGACCACCGTTACCTCAGGAAACAGAAAAATTCTGCTTCCTTCCTCTCTTGTCCCTGCAACTGGGGTTAGGGGTCCCTGTAAAGGATTCTTACTCCTCTTTTTTTTTTTTTTTAACCCTCAACAGGTAATAAAACTATTAATTAATTAATAAAATTAATCTTAGCTTTAAGTTGCACCTTTCCCTTCTTCCAATGGGAAACTGGAGAAAAATACTGATCGTATGCTTTGTCCTTTGTTCCATCAAACCCCTTTGATAAATTATGTGAATGTCTGCTTTCAGAATGGCGAAGGGACCAGAACCAAAGCAGCAGACAGTATCACAGGGAGTGTAAAACTGTGCCAAGTGCTGCCAGCAGTGTACAAAATCCCTTTTAAAAATTCAGTTAATTAAGTATTAGAATAATAGACTATTTGTATTCATGTAACTCAATAACATTTTCATTTCAAATATTTATTAAGCATCCTTCGTGTTCATCTGCATTCAAAAATTTCAAAGAAAACGACAACAGTAATGTTTTCTCTAAACGATCCTTGTCCATTATGACTTATTGTAGCCTCTCTTTTACGCATATGCTTACAATAAGGCCAATTTCTGGGAAGGTAATAAAAGAAATGGTAAGGGACTTACTCTTATTCTCTTGTGATATTTCTTCTCCCCAGACTATAACACAAAGACTTCAGAAAAATGCAGCACACTGCTTATTTTTATGTGGTGACTACTATCATCGTCATTTTAATGTAATCACATTATTTACCATCTGTTCTTTGTTTAGCCAAAATAGATTTTCTACATAGTTCATTTGGACACTTGAGACAAATAAGCTATTTATTCCCATCAGTTTAATGTTTCAGCTACTAGAATTTTAAAAAGAAAATCTTTTCCACATGAAAATGTGTTCTCAGATAGTCTCTAATGTAATATATTTCTGAATAATGGTACCTTGGTTTATTGCCACCTTTTAAAAAAGAAATTACTTATGTTCTTTGCTCTTTTTCAAGGTCTTAGATCATAATACAAGAGCTTTAAAGACGCTTAGTGCTGCATTTCAAAATTAACTCTGACAAACAACTTTTCCAAGTTGACAAGTATCTTGGATTCGCTTAGTTCAGAAGAGAAACTGTCCTTACAATTAAGTATTAATCACATTAAAGGAGAATCAGGGCCCACAAAACACTGCCCAAGAAGCTGCAATAGAAAGCTTTTATGCAGCATATTTGATATGTAGATGAAAAGAGAAAAGCACGATAAATAAGGGGCACCTGAGTTGATATTTTCCAATTAAAAAAAAGGTTCAAAAAACCCCAATGAATGATTATGCAATTGAGGCAGCAGTCAGTGTGCTATACAGCACAAAATGAGAGAGAAGCAACTCAACCCTGAGGCTCGACAGGAGCACGGCCAGGAGTGTGTGCAAACAACAGGGTAGCCAACAATTATGTCTGGTTTCTTACCAAAAACCTCAGGACAACCTACTTTTAAAGCTGAAGCTAGAAGGGGGGTTATTGTATTTCAAATGTTAAATACAAATGAAAATAGCAGAAAAGGGAAAGGACTGACCACAACTGAAAATATTTTTGCAGGATTTATCTTAAGATATTTCTGTCTTGGGACATTAGATAACTTGTAACTTATGCTAAAAAGGTAATATTATTTTCCATCACCACTTTATTATTTAATAGAACTGATTTCTACATACATTTATTAAAATGTATATCATACTAGAGATGTACCATTTTACAGCATACAAAGATGCTGATTAACATCATATATGGAATCCAAGTCTTGGACTCAAAGTACAGTCACCTTGAAAAAGCAATTTCCCCTTTGTTTCGTCACAGCCAAACAGGTGTGCTACAATTTGAGTATTTCTGAAGCTCAGATTGCTGCAATCCCTATCTTGCAACATTCAATCACCTCACTTGTCTAAAGAAACAGATTATACAATGCAATTCATACATACAAAAAGGCTCCATATCACTCATGTTAACTATTACATATTAAAGTGACAATTAAAATAAAAGCTATCATCATTTTAAATCCTGCATGGATTTAAGAATATTGATTAAGATTATATTGACGGTGTATCAAGTTTGTTCAGGCAAAACCTAGTGATGCATAAAAAAAAAAAGAGGTCAGACAAGCCTATATGCATTTCTTTATAAGGATGAAAGAGTCCCAGTTACTCTGAAGTGACTCAAGTGCTTGCATACCCTGCAGTTTGCACCATACTGTCATTGCCCAATAGTTTTATAACACCAGATAAACTGCAGAGCTTTTTTTGTTTTCTAAATCAGACACACTGAATGGCAGAGCACAGATTCTGGGAGTAAGCCTTTGTGAAAGTCTGCAGAGATCTGATACTTGGCCTTACATGAGTGATTCTAGTTCCCTGTACCATTTTATTAGCATTGAAAAAAATGCAAAGATGATATAAAATTTCTCATCAATTTCTTATCCAATTATTAGGAGCAATACCACTCAAGACTCATTTTTAAGCTTCAGGTCTACGGGTTTTGACTTATGTTTATGTTTGAGCTAGTGTTGTAACTATGTTGGGTAGACATTCACTTTCCTTCAAAGTCATTTAAGTTGTATTGTTAGAAACATTAAGATGGATATTTAGCAACTGCAGTATGAAATTGGTTTGTACTAATAGAGCATCATGATAGCAGACAGATGGTGAGTAGATAGATCAAATTCAAGTTTCGATTATACCTTTCTTACTCAGTTTCTTAAGCAAATTCCACTGAATTTTTTTGTTAAATCATTTATCCCAAATATTCAAAATTATGTCATTAAGCTGTGGTAAATTCAGCTGAAAAAGAAAATAATTACCAGAAACTGTCCTCACATCTCTGTCCTCTACACTTGTCTACACATACAAAGTTTATTGCTGGGATATACCATATTTTGCCACTGAAAAAAGCCAACACCTAAATCAATAAACTGTAAACTTAAGGCTTGGGGTACTGACAACCTACTGAAGTACCCAGGTCTAGAACTCACCCTCTAGCTGAGATCTGGTCCTTGTAGGTATTTAGCGCAGAACATCAACACAAACGCATCTTGTATGTGTCATAATCCTCAAAAGACCTCACAGTATGCTTAAATATTAAGGCACACAACAAAAAGTAAATGAAGAAAAATCTAATATCACAAACTAATATGGGAGAGATTAAGAGAATACACTTGTACCCTGCCCAACTGAAAGTTGCACAGATGATCACAGTCTGCAGGAGAGTCAAAAAACCCTGAGTCCTGGGCCAAGGAGGCAGTCAAAATGTGACAAAAGTACAAAATGCAGCATAGCACTTCACTCTGCAGGTTACCTGGAGATCTGAACCTTCTTCAAAGTTTCAAAGGAGCTAAAAGGAAACTCCAAGAAATCACAGTGGTTATCAAAAGCAAATCTTCTGGCCTTTCCCAGCTGCTAGAAGACATCTGAAATGTGCGGTTCATTCAGTACAGGTTACAGTGAAACAAACAGATAAAATGGAAAAAGAACAGAAAAAACTGACCTATGATCTGACTTCAGTGGCACATTCAACTTGCAGTGGCTGAACTGTTTCAGAGCCGACTCCATTATGGCAAAAGACTTGGACTTACTAACTGCACTCTGAAGACCTACTTGCACGAAAAATTTAAAATATCTCTTTATTTTCAATTAAATCACGTAAGGAGTATCAAGAGTCAATGTTTCTGAAAATCTTTTCCCCCTTCAGCTCTATTTTGAAGGAAATTTAAAAACTGAAGTATGCACTAAATTAAATGCAGAACATATCAAAGTTTCCTATTAACTTGAAGTTTAACTAGCTCATCTCAGCCTCTATACATCTAGACTGAAATCTGCAGTTGCAAGGGGCAAGGACGACAGGAAGGAACAGATGCTGCTGCCTCTTTGCCCTCCGTGTTTGACCTATGGAGGGGTGGGGGGTGTGTGTGTGGGGGGGGGGTAGGGTGCAGAATGAACCAGAAAAACCCAACAAGAGAATTAGGAGTAAGAGATCTGGCCTTCCTCAAGTTGCTCTTACTTCTCTTTTTGCTTATACAAATTTCTGAGCAAGTCCTTATGCTCTTAGCTTAGACACAGCAAACACCACAAGTTAACTGACTGCACACTACACTTTCAGGCATATTCAAGAGACCATAACTTACATCCCTGCTACAAGGAACTGCACTCACTGAGCTGTACTGCCTTTAGTGATGTGGTGGGTTGGCCTTGGCTGGACACCAGGTGCCCACCAAGCCCATCTATCACTCCCTTCCTCAGCAGGACAAGGAGGAGAGAGAAAAAAAAGATGAAAAAACAAAACAAAACAAACAAAAAACCCCACCAAAAAAAAAAACCACAAAAAACTCGTCAGTTAAGATAAAGGCAGTTTAATAAAGCAAAAGGCTGCTCGTGGAAGTAAAAGAAAAACAGAAGACTTATTCTCTGCTTCCCATCAGCGGGTGATATCTGGCCACTTCCTGGGAAGCAGGGTGACAAGTGTCATAAAAAACAAATGCCCCCACTTCCTCCTCCTTTCTCTTAGTTTTTTTTTTTGCTGAGCAGACATCCTATAGTATGGAATATCCCTTTGGTCAGTTGGGGTCAGCTGTCCTGGCTGTGTCCCCTCCCAAGATCTTGCCCACCCCCAGCCTACCGGTGAGCTGGAGGAACGTTGGAGAGACAGCCTTGGTGCTGTACCAGCACTGCTCAGGGGTAGCCAAAACACTGGTGTGTTACCAACACACAGCACAGCACTAAGAGTATGGTGGGTTGACCCTGGTTGGAGGCCAGGTGCCTGCCAAAGCCGCTCTATCACCCCACTCCTCAGCCAGACAGGGGAGAGAAAAATGGTAAGGAAAGGCTGATGCTGGATCTGTTGCACATGGGGGAAGCTTCTAGCAGCTTCTCCACACAAACCACCTCTGTAGCCCCCCCACTACCAAACCCTTGCCCACACAAACCCAATACAGAGGGCTGCTATGGGGAAAATTAACTCCATCTCACCCAGACCTAATACAGGTGTAAATACACCAAAACGTACATTTGACTGTTCACTACTCCCTTTCAGAACCAGGAATGAACTACTGTGATAGCTTAAGGCCAGCAGGCAGCTCGGCCCCATCCAGCCACTTGCTCAACACCACCTAGTGGGATGGGGGAGAGAATCAGAAGGGTGAAAGTGAGAAAGTTTGTGGGCTGAGATAAAGGCAGTTTAATAGGTGAAGCAAAAGCCGTGCACACAAGCAAAGCAAGACAAGGAATTCATTCCCCACTTCCCATGGGCAGGCAGGTGCTCAGCCATCTCCAGGAAAGCAGGGCTCCATCATATGTGTAATGGTTACTGGGGAAGGCAAACGCCATCACTGTGAACGTCCCACTCTTCCTTCCTTCCTTCCTTCCTTCCTTCCTTCCTTCCTTCCTTCTTCCCCCAGCTTTATATGCCGAGCATGACGTCATATGGTTTGGGATAGCCCTTTGGTCAGGCAGCTGTCCCAGTTGTGTCCCCTCTCAGCTTTTTGCCCACCACCAGCCTACTTGCTGGCAGGGCGAGAAGCAGCAAAGACCTCAGCACTAGCAAGCACTGCTCAGCAATAACTAAAAACATCCCTGTGTTATCAACAGTGTTTACATCACAAATCCAAAACACAGCATCATAGGAGCTACTATAGAAAATAAATTCTATCCCAGCCAAAACCAGTACAACTTCAAATCATAATTGCCAGCTTTTGTCTCCAGCTTAGAAGACAGTGGTACATCTACAACTAGTCCCTCTAGGAGGCCATACCTTTTCACTACTACTATTTGTGGCTTTTTTTTTCTTTCATATAATAAAAGAGAAAGATTACTTATACGCAAATATTGCAGTATCCTGCTTTTGATGACTATGTTTGGGTTAACAGATCGGCAGTGGAAAAATCTTAGAAGAAAAGAAGAAACGCTCATGGTATTTGAGAAATTTGAGAGCTCTGAGCCTAGAAGCACCACAGTTAGTTTCACCTGCACTACCGAAATTGGGTCCAGCTCCACTATAACTTGCCATGGTGTCCAAAGGTATATGACTCCAGCAGTCATACAATTTTCTGCAGCATTTACCTTTGTAGCACAGCACACAAGAGCAGCAGCAGATAAAATGGACGGTTATGCAAACAATGTTTTGTTTATATGGAGCTAATGAACTAGTTCCAAGAACTACTAAATCACCTGAGCATATCTGCTGGAGAAAATTCTGCTTCAGCTAGTCTCATCTTCTCTTCCATCCACACACAACTTTTCTTGTTCCTTTCTCTCAGAAACACAGTATTTCAAAAAGTGATAGCTGCACATGGGGGAAAAAAACCCAAACCTTTTTCTGCAGAAAATATGAAACTTAAAATAGCTGCTTGCTTCTCTACAAGCAAACTGCATTTACTCTAGAAATAAGAAATATACTATAAATAATATTCTTTACACAGAAAATATCTCCTAGTGTATCACTGAAATAAGCATCAGAAGTTTAAGAACGTATAAATACACATAATTTCATTACAGCTATAGTATACGTTAGAAATATATGGCAGGTTTATTTTAGACACCTAAGCTATCTGCAATCCCCTTCCTCCCTGTCTTCCCATTAATGCCATCCCCAGCTCTTCTCCACTAGAGGCACCTATTTCTCTCTACTAACTAGATAACCAACAGCAGCTTTGACCTACAATCCTGTGAATTAAAACTACTAGAAGCCAGAGTTCCTGATGTAGTAAAGGGAACATACATATCTACCTGGCCAAGGAAAAGGGAAAAATTCCACATCTAAAGCACTCTGAACTGGGTAGCTTGAGTACAAGTGCATGAACGAGGCATGTTTTATCCTTATTGGTAACTCTGCACTAAAAGAAGTTGAAAATTCAAAGCATTGATTCCATTTTCATTGCTTTATTCATACTTGAAGAGGGAAGTACTACATACATTCAAATCAGGAACTAACCCAGATTTATTTACTTACTTAATTTCAGTTTTTATACCCATCCTCCTCTTCACTTCCCCTCTAACAAAACTTCCCTTACCCCAAAGTCCTGACTCACTTTCTTGGAATAGACAAGTTCAGCAATTCTGCTAATTAATTAAATATATCCGTTACCTATCTTCATATACGGTGTATGTACACATTTGGTCCTATTTTGAGAAGCAGTTGCCTCAATCTGCTTTAAGAATTGCATTTCAAATTATCAACACTTATAAGCCACGTACTGCAGGGAAGAGCCCAAGTACGGACTATTAACAGAAACTGGCCCACAGATAACAGGACGTTTCGCTAACCCATTGCAGGATTCATTATATATCACGTATCTGTCATCTTGCTGTATAGCACCTATTGTGTTGCTTCAGAATTGAATTTATTCACATCATAATGTTAATTCCACCATCAACACACCTAAAAACACTCTGATAACTATGGCTCTATCAACATTTAGCTGACGTTCCCAAGTTATATTATAGCAATTGACAGTAAGAAGTCTTAAGTAGACAGCAGAGTTGGTTGTTTAAATAGAAACTTGATGAATGTATACTTAGGAAGCAACAAAATAATTTTTCTGACTACAACAACCATTAAAGTAGTAGATACTAACTAAAAAACCTGGCATGACACAGTGGGGTTTTTTATAATCACACATTACTCTTCAGGGGTAGGGGAGAAGTATGTGGTATCGAAAATTATACAGATTTTTGGTTGCTACATAAAGACACTAGAGTCTGAAATATTTTAATTTAGTTAACAGCAAATATTATTATATAAACTATTGTTTGACATATTATTCATGTTTACCAGTTTAATGGAAAAAATAAGTTGTTAATATGAAGACCTGCAAAGAATCACAAACTGTTAGTACAGAATGTTGCATGCAGAATACCTAAGCAGGCATTCTAACAACTAAATTGCAAGTCACAGTGAATTCTGAGTGGCAGCTATATGCACACTTACACAACCGCTCAGGTGTGAAAGAGAAATGTATGTTTTGAAAAATTACAAGGATGTGTAAGGATGTGCGTGCACTGCCGCCTGTTTGTGCTGGCATAGAAAGTAGAAATAGCTCACTAATTAAAGTGCCTCCAAGTCAATATTACCCCTCTTTCTGGCATATATATGTGTGTATTTGTGTGTACATATATATGTATGAAAAAATATCCATTCAACTCTCAACATGGGAAATGGAATACACTATAAAATTAGAGATAGGAAAATTCTAAAGAATATGCACAAAGTATGAGATTCCCAATCTGGAAAGCTACAATACCATGTTCTGAAGGAGAAAGAAAATACATAATACATTCCTACTAAAACTAGGGAATTGCAGAAGAATCAATCATTTTCTCAACACATTTGAATATTATTGTACTACAAAAAGTACAGCAGTAATACACACACAGGCAAATACTACATTCCGACAGATGCATAACTTTGAGAAAGGGAAAAAAAAGGTAAGACTGAGTCTTATGTAGAACAGATAATTAAGGATATTTCCCAAATATTGAGTCAACAACACTCATCATCATACAACCAAAATAGAGAGAAGAGGATGGGGAGGAAAAAAAAATAAAATAAAAAAAAAAATCAGCAAATCAATGTAATACTCTACTGTTAAAATTTAATTGTAATTGGGTAAATGTTGCTTTTAGCAGTAATTTTTGTGCAAACAAGATATTTTACCATCACCCAAGCAACAGTTGCTTCTCTTCACGAATCTCTGAAGGTATGGACAAACAACTGAAAGCAATTCTAAGCTACAGTCAATGTAAAAGTATGTCTTTAATCCCAATAAGCACTCCACAAGAAAAGTACAAACTCATTCTAGTTAGTCATAAAATTCCATGATAACAGACATTACCTGGAACCTCAACACCCTACCACAGTTGATGTTCTACCAGTGATCACGCTGACCAAAAAGCAGATTAATAGAACATAGAATCATAGAATCTCTAAAGATTCTAGAGGTTGGAAAAGACCTCTAAGATCATCAAGTCCAACCGTCAACCCAACAACACGTCTACTAAATCATGTCCCAAAGTGTCATATTTCATTATATAATCTTTAAGGAACCAATGTTAAGCTATTATATCCATTAGTTACTTAGTGACTGAGGAGATTTAACTGACCTTTGTTTAATCAACTAAAATATATTCTGAACTCAGAAGGAAACAGGAAGCGAGGTGGGGCAGGATAAAGAGGCTGTTGGGCTTCATTGTTTAGTTCCTTGGTAACTTCATGTGATTTAAATTTCCTACACTTATCTAAAACCACAGGTTCAGCAAGCCACATACAGAGTAATAGTCATTTCAAGATTTTAAGGCTTCTCCTTCTTTAAGTGAGGCACCAACTTGGTCAATGACACTTTCTCCTTATTTGAAAGCCAAATCTAATACCAGCTACTTGACTGTTCTTACAGGAGAAATACATCCACCCATCCCTACAAAAAGGGATTAATACTCATTGAAAACAAGCAACTTTGAGGTGATAACGAAGAATACAAAAGAACCTTTTTGAGTTCTGTGTGACTTTAGAAACTGACAAACATTATGATCTTGTTCTATCCACCTCTACCAGTTTTATATCTCACTAACATTTGCCTACTGAAACAATTTTGTATAGCTGACATTTTCTCAAACACCAAGAACCTTGGTGGTGACACAGTTTCTCAGTCATGATTGTAAAGGATGACACAGCTGTTGTCATTTACAGATATAAGTGTAATCTACTGTTATGATAAGAGAGCATGTGCTTGAACTAGAGATCTCCTGAGCATGCAGGAAGAAAAGAAGGTTTTTTTAAAAAATAGTAATTCCTTTTCAGAGGAAATTCCAATTTCAAGCATTTGTCACACTTCTACTTTAAACACACAAGGCAAAGTTAAGATACAGTAAGAAAATAGCATCTATTCCTTGTATGGCTTACTCAGAAATGCAAAAAGACTTAACGGGGTTTTAGCAAAGCAAGAACAAATGTGATTAAAATACATTTCTCAGTTCATGAGCTTCAGCTTACAAAAGCACATTAAAAACTCAAAAGTTAAACTGTTCAGAAGTTAAAACACTGCACTTCCTTGAAGGTTTTCATTCCTAAGATCTTTCTGCAGTCCCAGTGGCTTCCAGGCAGTTCTAAAACTGTCTGAAGTAGATCATAAGTTATGCCACACACTCGCACCCATCCTAAAAATTGTGGGCAACTTGCAGTGAGAAACGTCTCAGTGCTAGGCACTGTGTGTACACACAGCAGAAGACACCTTTCGCCCTAAGGAGCTTGCACCTTTAAGACACATACAGAGAAAACAGGTGAAGTATTCACCTAAAGAGGGTTGTGACATAAAGCTCCAGAGTCTTAAACAAGGTTCCAGGGGAAACTTCTGAAATTGATCTTGGGACCATGTGATTCCTTCCAATGCCTACCTTTCCTTACTGGCCAGATTGGTTTTGGAATATAGAATAGCTCTCACCCTGGCTTCACTACAAATCTTATTTAACTTTCTGCTCAGACTTAAGGGAAAACTTCTGTAGTCCTGATCAGCTACTGCAAAATCAAATTTAAGCTGGGCAGCAAACAAAGCAAAAATTAAAACAAAGCGCAAAAATTTCTGTTAACTTGAGAAAAAGTACATGCTGGCAGCAAAAAAGGCATTGGAGGCTCTGTTAGGAAGAACACTGTCAGCATGTCGAGGGAGACAATCCAACCGTTCTACTCCACACTGATGAGGTCACATCTGGAGTACTGAGTCCAGCTCTGAGATCCCCAGTACAAGAAAGGTATGGACTTACTGGAGCCAGTCCAGTGCAGGGCGACAAAGAAGCAGCTATCACATGAAGAAAGGCCGAGAGAGCTGGGACTGTTCAGCCTGAAGAAGAGAAGGCTTTGGGGGAATGTGGTGAGGGGAGGGAATGAAGAAGGGACAAGACTAGTGCCCAAGGACAGATCAAGAGGCAATGGGCACAAGTTCAAACACATAAGTAAGCAATACAAGGAGTAGATGCTATTTTCTTACTGTGCCTTAACTCTGCATTGTGTGTTTGAAGTAGAAGTGTGACAAATGCTTGAAATTGGAAGTTCCTTTGAAAAGGAATTACAATTTTTTTTAAATAGTAATCCCATAATTACATTTTTTCCTTACAGGCCCTTTTTCATTCTCTCCATAGGGCAGATCTGCTCTGTAGATCATCTGGCACCGAGCAAGTTGGTAAATCAATGATCAATTCCAGAAAACACAAGATGGCTGTGTATTTGCTTCTGAGCATTTCAAATTTATTCTTACCATTATCATAAAATAAAAAACATGGAATAACGCATTGCCGTCGGCATTTGTTTGATTACTCAACATACAGCACATTCACTTAAACTTTTTGCCAATACATGTGAGTTTCACACGTTATTCAGGAAATGAATAATCCAGAATGCTCAGGATTTAACACTTAACACAGGAGTAGGTGTACATAACACAGAGGCTCTAGCACACAAAGTTCATCTGATCGCTAGTTCCAGACACCTTTTATATCAAAGAATATATTGTCAGGCTGAAAAAATCCAGCAGACTCCTCCTATTCTTCCTCTCATTGTCACTGTCAAGAAAAATGCCTGTTATCTCTGTCACTGTCAGAAATGACATCTGGCTCTGTAGCAGCAAATTTAGATCTTGGAGGATGTCACTGAATTGGGATGAAGTGCCTCAGCGTTCACCTCTGAAAGTGCCGGCTCTTCTACATGTGCTGTACTGAGACTGGCTTGAAGACAGCAAGAAGAATTAGCTCGTCCGATCTTGTGTGCCAAACACATACCACAGCGACAGCCAGTTAGATATCCGACTGTAATTACAACAAAGTGAGGGTAAAAGCTGCAATTGTGACATCACAAAAGAGCGTGATACTCCTTTGTGCTCAGAACAACTTCTAGGCCTCCAAACTCAACGCGTCAAAACCACGCAACGACAAGTTTCTAACAACTTCTATTACCCTTACTCCTTAGAGAAGTGAGGGGGAGGAAGCTCCTTTTCAGGTAGAAACAACAGCCAACAGAAAGATGGTGAAACAATTTCAAGCCCAATGAATCTTGAGGAACCTTCATAACAGGCAATGGTATCTTAATTTTTTTAAATTTGTTAAGCAACTCATTTGGAAACAATTCATACACATAAAAAGCATGGCATTTTTATAGAATAGTACTGTTATGGGGTATCTTTCCCTTTGATGAAGAAAACAGTTTATTTGATGACATCATAGTACCAGAGACATCAGAAAAAAAAGCACAAAGAACAAAACAAAGAGAGAAAAATCTAAAAATGAGCAGTTTATCGCTCCTACTATTCAAAGTAATGTTGCTCAGTAATCTGAAGAGGCAGATAGCAAGTACCTCTGGCTTTCTTGCGCTAGAGACATAGGGAATTCACACATTTATAGCACTTAAAAGTAGAAAGCACGGCTACCAAATACAAATATCATTTCTATTAAAAAACCCTCTCCAAAACTGTCTTGTTCTACGTAATTCAGTATTTAGAACAGCATTTTTTAGTCATATACATTGAATCTACTGCATATTAAGAGCAGATATCACATATATATACACACACACTTTCTCACACCACACCTACAAAGTTATACAGAGCTTTTGTTCCCTGAAAATTGCAGGAAAAGATGAAAGGTGATATTTATCTTGCTAAATAAAAGCACACTGTCGCAGAGAACTTTCCCTTTCCAGTGTGCATCTCCTCCAGCACAATGCCTACATCCAGATATATGGCAACCTTACACAAAATTGATCAAATAGTATGGGGTTGGGACTGATCCCCCCCATCCCCTAAGCGGTCAGAAGCAGTCCCGAGCCATGGCTCACTCTGCCAGCCGAGGCACCGTTGCTCCTATTCCACAAGAATAACGATGCGCACATGGAAGCCCTCTTCCACAGGCTAGCTACTCTGCTTGCAGAACAGGAGGGAGAAGGCAAGAGGAATACACCTATGAAATTAGCACAGTCTGAAAGACTGGGAAGTAAAATCCAGAAGACGACAAGCACACCTATTAAGTTGTTCTAAAACCATAAAGAAGTAACAGCAATGCTTTACATAAATCTTTCTGAACCTTTTCATCCAATGCTTCATATCCGTCACCTCTTCGTAAGTATCTGCTGGGGTTCAAATTAATCCTTCTCACTTCACTTACTGTTTATAGAGACTGTGACTGTAGCTTTACATTACAGTGAGCTGGCACTTCCATTATAAACTTATTCTTTTTTTTGATTCATTAACTGTACAGGGGGGAAATCATTCCAGATTAAAATAAGAAACATATGCACCTAGCTATCCTCCCTAGTATTTGAAACATTTACAGATGATTAATTTTTGTTCTGCAGCACTGTTTGTCTGTTTCAGACTGTTGTTTCACAACAAATTAAATCCAGCTTTGGAGTTCCAAGTACCAAAAGAAAAACTGTGGTTATATGGCACAAACCACACATCTGCTCTAAGCTCAACCGTTGTTTCGCACTCAAAAATATCAATTTGTTTCATACTCACTAAAAATACATACAATTTATGTAGATACTAGCAGCCTTCATGCTATTGTCCGTTCTCCAAACTCTGGCAAAAAGCACAGAGAGCAAAACCCCCGAGGGAAGTTTCCATATAATTTGACCAAAAGGTGATGGTACATGCATGCCTAACAGGGATCAAAGCTGTACCCTACCACGTTGTAGGGTGATGCACTCATTGCAATGATCATGGAACCACAAGCCAGAAGTCACTTTTTTCCCCCCTAACTAATCAATTATCCCTAAGGAAAAGAAATATTTCTTTTATTCTCTGTATTCCAGAACAGAAGTTGGAAGACAGAAAAATTGGAAGACAGATAAAATATGACAATACTGGCAGGAAAATAAAACTGTCAGTGCAAAGTGCAACAGACCAAGAGGAACACACAAAACATTCTCATGGTCCTGAAGCTTTTAAGTTCTCCATTGACTAAAATAATGCCTCACAGTAAGCAAAATGAGAAAATAATTGGCATTTATGCAATAGGTATGTAATTTGTATGTATGCATTAATGGTTAAAAATGACAGAAAGTGTGAACTCTGTCCTACAAAGGTAGTTCTGTTACTTCAAGATACAGAAGAGTAACAGTACTGGTTTGCATTTGCATGAAATGTCTGAGTCCTGAATTTATCTAGGGGATACTAAGGAAAATATTCTGCATTTGTGAAATTCCAACAATTGTCCTTCACCTACTTTGAGTTCTCAGTTTCACATTACTTATCTAATCAATACCAGAATCACTGCATTTAGATTTCTAAAAGGTCCATTTCTTCAAAACTCCACTGGTGGTCTTATGTTTATTCCTGTATGTAGTCCATTTTCACTTGATGAAAAGGAATGTGTAGAAAATTAATTAAAAATAAACAAGTAGTAGAAATCACCACTGAATTTTTTTTAGTTTCGGTATGAAAAATACATATATATAATATGTAACTTCAGAGTTCAAACTTATCTTCAGATGGTCTTAGGTCAACACTGATTTTTATCCATCCTCCCCCCACCTGATTTTCCAATATAGCTCCTATATTACTTAAACAGCTGAAGCTATGGTCACACACATTAACAGTAAGTGAAAACATGCTTTCTGATTTCCATTTCTTCAGATAGTGAAGAGGAACCTACTGTGCCACTGTCAGCAATTACATATGCAGAAGTGTAATAAAACATCGAAGTCTTAAACAATGCTCAGGAAGTCGTAAGATTTGGGCATCAGTGGGAGGAAAAGTAAAGCAAAGTCCCTTACCAATGCCTACATTCAGACCTTATGGAGTGCAAACAAATGCAGGCATACCAACTCCATGCGATCAATGGGCAGTGAGGTCAATCACTCTCTGAATGTGGCAGATCGCAAATCTGGTTTGAACATGCTGGCAGGACTGATGCCATCATTTTGCACATGATGCTCATCTACTGAATGTTGGCTCTTTTGTTTCTTTTATGAATAAAGTTTCTGGTAATATTTTATTTATTTGTATTATTTGGTCAAACAAGAGACATTACTTCATCGTGATTCTTGCTGCATCCTATGAACCGAAGAACTGGATTTCCTGTATCTGCTGGAATGCAAGCCAGAAGTGTTCACATACTGAACAGTCTACCACATGGTGGCAACTGCTCACAGTCACTTTTCCAAGAAGAAATCTAACAGTAGTATTGAGATTATATATATATAAAAAAAATACTAGAAAGAGAGGTATCTTGATACTCTGGGCTAGAAACTCTATCAGCTAGTGCACTTAAATAGGTAGGCTTCCAGACAGCTATTTTATAATGATTTGTCTTCAGTAAGAAACTCTTCTGAATACAGACCACATAAATGAGAAAAGGGTATGGTGAAAACTGAACATAAATTTGCTGTCAGGTTGAAAGAGGACGAGGACAGAGAAGTACAAGATCAAATCTTTGTCTTACTGTATGTCTGTCCTGCCTATTTTATCTCAGATACAGAAAAAACATACAGTAAGTTACACAAATGTAAAATAATGTGTTAAAGATCCTTCTGCCCATTAGGAAGTGAAATCATGTATTTAATGTATTACATTCTTGTGTTGCCCGAGTTTCATGATCAGACTGCTATAGCTCATAAATAGTCACATCAGCAGCCAACTTCAAAACTGTTTTGAACAGACCTTCAAAAAAATAAGGAGGATCATTTTATTCTTAGTAACTATTAGAAGCAACAAGCACAAAATTAAAGTCTTTGGCCTTTCCCAAAGTCTATCAGAACTGTGAGGAAGGAGTCCTGCAATTCCCAATCACTAGTAACAGTTGAACTGATCGTCTGACACAAGAGTCTCCTCAATAGGGCAATCATTTCAGTGATTGTGACAATCCTTACCCAGATCTCACGTTTACAAGTCTGCAATCTAGCACCTCTTGAAGCTAGAAGGATTGTATCAGACATCAGTAACAGAAGAGAGATTTCATGCAACAGCTTCTCAACTTTCTTGGACACCAAAGGTGTCCATCTACAGCATCTCAAATTATTCTGCTGTGAGAAAACTACCTATGGCTTTGCTATGCTTGTTCCTGCAGTGAAGACCTGACTTCAGCCAGCCTAGGAACATAAAGTCTCTTATGTAGCTCAGGCTGCATACTGGGGAAATGACAGGATTTGAACATACCAGAATCCAAGTGCTGAACTGCCTGGCTTTGCAATGAAACATTTGCCAGCCATAAATTTAAGTCATCTGCAAAAAAAATAATGGGGGGGGTGTGGGGTGTGTGTGTGTGTGATTAATGAACAGGTAGTGCTGTCAGGCAGAAATTGTGGCATTGGAACTACAGAACTGTGAGGAGGAGATAATTTTATTTAATCAGGAGAGCTCTTTGATCTGACACAGGATAAGGAGTAGTTGTACACTGACAGTAATTGTTTTTCCTTCATTTAATGTAAGGGTGAAAAAATGAAGTCATGGAGGATCCAACAGTAGATCAGATAATTTACAGACTTGATAAGGCTATTGACAGCATCCAGGCCTTTCGTATTTCATGATGTTCTTACTGCTACACTTGCATTAACTGGATGTTAAAAAGCTCAATGTACAGAATACACAGCAACACTAGGAACACCGGAGAACAGTAGCAAAGACTATCTTAGATAATTACTTTTGCAAACACACCAGAAATACTTAAGACTAAGCCTGCAAAAAGAGCAAATTATTGTAGTAACAGCAATTCAAGACTGGCAGCTCACAACCAAAAAAACAGAAATAACCTTCCCTTTTTTTTTTTTTTTAAATTTTCAGTAGCATTAACATAACTCTAACCCCTTTTCAACCTATCTTTCTCATACCAATCAGCCCTTGGGTTACCCAGGTCCTGTCCAGTCTGGTGAGCGTACTGAACACTGGTCAACTCTATTTAAAGCCTGGAGGAGTCAAAAATAACTGCTTTCAGATCAGGTCCTTGTTTTTGCTATATGGATTGACATTTGCTTTCATTCGGGAGCTCAATCACATGTTCCCATCAATTTGCCTAGTGATGTTTTGCAAACAGCAAGTTAGTTTACTTAGCTGCATAATTGTTAAAATGTCTGTAAATAGGAACAGTAGCTGAGGCTTTAGTTTCACCTAAAACACAGGGTTGTGCACTCTGCACTGCAGCCCTCTCCAGTAGCTTCCCCACTCCCAGAGCTACCTTCAGAGAACAGCAGAATTTACAATGCCTTAAGGTGCGAGGCCATCACTTGGGCAGAACCATCCAGGTGATTTCAGAGGAGCCAATGCATCACTTCCCAAACAGAATTAACTTGGCTACCAAACTAGAAATGTTACATCAGCTAACAGGCCAATTCTGGAATACTTCTGTGAAATAACAACCATCAGTGATCATTAACTATATATACATACATACACACACACTCACATTTAACTGGGCAAAATGAAAGCTTTGGGGCCCACGCACTAAACCTCTAAAGAGCTTATACATTTGTTACAGATTACTATCAAGTAATGCCTTAAAACTTACACTGCACGAAGCTCCTCTTTTGTTTTGCGCCTCCCTTCTCTCTCCTCTCGCACACCAAGGAAGAGGAGGTAAGGGCAGCACCAGCTCTTCCCCATTTACTTGCTGAACTCAAACAACCCCTCCTCCCTGTGCAGTGTCTACAAGTATTTCTAGTAGTATGCCTACAAGTATCAAGGGTTTCTTAATGAAGTTATGCAGAAAACAGTTACGGCCTTTTCCTTTATGCCAAATAAGGTCACAGTGGTGTAGACAAGTAGAAGTAGGAGATTCTTTGCAGAAAACTCTGGTTTTCTCTTGTCAAATAAAGCACAAGAATTACAAAACACTATATAAAGGGATAAAAAAAAGCTACCAACACTTTGCCCAAAAAGGTTAAAAAAAAAAAAAAAAGGGGGGGGTGGAGGGGGAGGAGAAAGAATTAAAGAAAGGAAAATGAACTTATTTCCAGGACCAAAAACCATTCCATACAATGTACTACCGATATATTTTTAACCTTGACACTTTCATTAGTCTGTGACTCATATTAACTAACGATGAACAGCAGAACATGACATGATTAAATACTAGCAGTGCAGTATTAAACTCATTAGGTTATACTGTTAATACTACCCTCTGCAAGAACAAACTTGACTGGAATTTCCATATTTTTTTCTGCACTTCTGAATTTGTCAGACCTGAGCCTTAACCCACAACTTCAATATCAATGGAGTGTCATCACTTAACATTAGTTAAGGGTATGAATGTAAAGCAATGTAGATCAGCATTGGAAAAATCAAGATACATTCATCAAAAAGCCATATGCATGCGTTAATCTTAATTTCCCAGTACAAAGATTAGATCTTACCATGTTGAAGGCATAAAAGGAATACTAATGGATTAAGGAAAGACTTGGTAGAGGGGCATTACTACCCCATGCTATGTCCCTAGCATTTTCACACCGTGATTCATCCATTGCTTTCTCTTGCACTAGGAGATACTAAATTCTGAAAGCCACAAAGGTGAAACATGATGTTTGTCTGCCACAGCATCAAATCAACTATAACACACCTCAGTCCCTCCCTCTCATTTACACCAAAAGGAAAAGGAAGTAGATAAAGCAGCACCTCTTCCCCATTCACTTGTTCAACTCTGATACAAATCTCCTTCCTTGTGCAGCATCTATGGGTATCATCAACCATTTCTTAATTAAATTATTTGGAGAAGAATCACATTGCTTTCCCTTGTGTCAAACATGGCTAAATCAGAACAGCCTGGCAGCAGTAAGAGATCTCCTTTATAGCCCAAAGAAAGCTGGAGGACTAAAGATGACAAAATATAATGACCTAAGGACACATTTAGGAATACCTATTGTCTCTCTGTTAGTCAGCCACTCTTCTACTTCATTTCACTTTTATGCCTACCATGCTGCTTCTGGCACTCGTGTGACTATCATCCACAAAAGAGCTGCCTTTAAAAAAATTTGAAGAAAATTTTCCAGCTTTTCTTTACTTTGCTACTTCCAAAGCACCCCTCTGATGGTTTCTCCAGGGAGATCACACATCCTGTTTATTCTTTTAAAATCCATAATCATCCTGTCACATGTTACATCTGGTAATTAATAGTGAAAATTGACATTTGAGATCAGGAAAGTCATGCTACTAGGTATCTCAGTTATAGCAATAAAAACTAAGGTTTTTTTTTTTTTAAAGAGATGTAGTAGAAGGAAAAAAGAGGGAAGAAAGGTGTTGGAGATACTTTACTGAATAAGAACAATCTTTATTTTTTTATAATTATAAATTCTTTACTTTGGAAATTGAACTGCAGAAGAGAACAATTCTACAACTGCATGCTTTTATTCTGACTGTATTCTTTCTTCTTCCTGCACATGATGTCTTTCTAAAAGATGTGAGTAAAATTTCATTTATTCTTTACCATAATATGCTTGCTTTATGTATGCCAGCTTCCTAATGAGCTGGCATATTAGTCAAATGCAATCAGGGTAATAACCTAATTCAGGTTTAAAATATTATCAAGATGTTTTACAAATTGGCTCAGTATTTAACTATTCAATATACATTTATAAAGCACCTTTCATGATGAGAATTGCAAGGCATTGTACAGAGAGAAAAAAATAAATAAAAATCCAGCAACAGAAGAGGAGACTTCTCAGTTCTGCCAAGCTGCCTGAAACACCTAAGATACTGGTTGTGTACTCATCTGGTTTTTCAACACAGCCATGGAACTGCTGATCCAATACTCTGGGCAGAGAATTTCAAGCCCTAGAGAACAGATGACAGGGGCTCCAGCACCTGACATCTTCAATTTGCATTTGGAGATCATTAATAAATCACAATCTATTAAATACATGGCACAGGATGACATGCAGAGGAAATGAAAGTGTAGCTCAGCAGGACTAAGGTCATGAAAGATCTTAAAGATTAAAAGGAAAATGTGAAGTGAAAACTCTAGTGGAAGGCCATGTATTTATGGAGTGACTGAAACATATTCCTCAAATGGGAATTAACCAGGAGAATGAATGTGTTTAGTCCTTGAACTATTAAACAAACTCCTGACTGCTAAGAGAAATAATTTATCCTTTTGTGTATAGTGACTAAATCTCTTTAACCTAGGTAACAGCAGTTACCTAAGTGTCTGTGAAATCAATTGCTGTTCCCCTTCAGACTCAGGTGAAACTGCATCAAGTGCAGCAAAGCTCTACTGTTAAGCTCATCAGCTGTCACTCCTGTTAACAACTGAAAGCACATGAAGAGAAAACTCCTCTTTCGCCATCAGAAATGGCCCATCAGGTTCAGCTTTAGACACAGTCAAAAACATATTTCAGGATCTGAGTTTTAGTCTGGAAATTAATATTCCCTGTAAAGCCAGATGGGTTATACAAATCCATCCGTTCTGATTCAGCTGCATCTCACACTTCATTTCAAACAATGCCATAGAAGTGTAGAAGAATGTCACTTGTATATGACGCTGGATGACACTGAAAGGCACTCAAGTTTTCACTGTGACACCGGGGTCAAGTAAGCGTTAGTATTATCTTCTGCAGCATTTTCACTAGTATGTTCTATTTATGTCAGAGGTATAATTCTCCACTTTAATTCTAACTGCAGTAGGTGACATATCAGATTGAAAAAAAAATCTGTTACAGTTTTCTACATTAAAATACTTACCACATACTAAGAGAATGGTGATATTTGGTCAGGATACTAATGTTGCCTCACCTCTTGTTTTAATGATGGAGACCATAAATACCTAGTTTAGAAATAAGATATTTAAGCTAAGTAAGCAACTTCAGAATTCCTGAAGATTGCATTTTATGTTTGTTAGGTAGCTGATTGATCAGAAAACCAAATGTTGCAGCATGCCGAGACAAATAATGTATCTGTAAATGCCATTGGTATGAGGAGAAATAGTTATCCATTGCAATCATTGCAACCTCAAATCTCTCAAATACTTTCCCTCATGTTCTTCCAGGAGATTTTTTTACAATCTTTAACAAAGCTACAGAAAATGGGTTTATCATATGAGATCAAAATGTTGCTTCTACGTATTTTGTTTTACTGATCATCGATTTTTTTCTCTGTTTCTTGTTTCATATAAAATTATTTCATCCACTGATGCTCACATGCAGGATTAACATGAATATTTCCAATTTAATGTTTAACTGTGCACATTTGTAAAGATACATGGCTGTCATAAAACAGCAGTAAGTTTTCCAGGGATTGGGTCAATACCTAATGAATCCAATCGAAGACTGCCATTGATTCCAATCAGCTTTGGACCACATCCTAGCAGAGATTTTACAACTTTTAAAATTCCTGGCTTCATTCTAATGCTGCTCACACGGCGTATTTAGTATTATCATTGCCTCTGGGGGAACTGCTCTTTGCAATGCCTTCCAAATTATGAAGCACTTTGAAGCTTCAATAAAAATTATGGTTTTATAACAAAATAATTAGTCACTTTAACATGCAGAGCATTGGAAAAACAGGAAAATGAAAATTAAAAGTTAATTTTAAAGCCTTATCTGCAGAACTAAAATTGGAATTGAGCTTAATAGAATAAATAATCCTTCTACATAGGCAGGGAAAATGGCTACCACAGATTTTACAGGACTTTCCATAATGCTTCGACTAACTTCCTTTCTTTTTGTTTGTTTTGTTACCAGTAAGTATTAGATATATGAAGAGCCAGTAAGTGTAAGAAAGTAACAGCTGAGTAGACATGAGGCATCATTCACCAACCTAGGTGCAATATGTTACCTTGTGCTTTCGCAGAGACAAGAGTTTGGGTCATTCAGTCTAAAACTATACTTCAGCTTTTCTTCCCAGAATAAACAATTTCTTCCCATTGCACAACCAGGCATCACCTAGTTTGAGAAAGTCCATGATACCTTAATCATATCATATGCAACTAGTATCTGTAATGTTTTGACACACACTCGGCTAGTCAAAAGCACAGAATACATCTGGTTAGTAAAAATCAAACAGCACGTTGACCTGTTTTGTTTCACTTTTGTATTAGTAACTGTAGTAGTTGTCTAAAAGCATGAGTAGCACAAGTTCTTCAGAACTGTGTCCTTGTTAATTTTCAGATGTATCTGCTATTCAATCTGGTTCGCTTTCCCAGATTTGTTTTTTCATATACAGCTCTACTATAGAAAAAAATAAATCATGCCTGATTTTTTGGGGGGGGGGTTTTTTGGGGGGGGCAGGGGTGGCAGCAAATACTAAAAGATGGTTGCAAAGGTCTTAAGCTATTCCTTGAGACTATGTTAAGACAGTCACATCAATATTATCTGTGCAGGGTCTTTCCAAGACTCTAAGTAAATCTAGGCTGTAGGAGGTCAACGCTGAGTTGAAACTTTGGGAAAACACTGTGCATTTCTGTGAGAACACAGAAATATATTTGGTAAAACTTTTCTCCCTTGCTGTCCCAGTAAACTGCCCTTATCCCAACCCTTGAGGCTTTGCCGTTGTTTTTCCGTTCTCCTCCCCATCCCGCCGTGGGAGGGGTGAGCGAGCAGCGCGTGGCGCTCAGCTGCTGGCGGGGCCTGAACCACGTCACTTATGAAGTTGTGAAAGGCTAAATTTACCACAGAAACATCAATAAACATGCAATTAAATTTAACACCCCAAGAAATCTACACGTGCCTAAGTATTAGAAGTGAGCCTCAAAAAGACTAATTTGGAGGAATCTGTTCCTTAGAGGAAAATCTTGCATTCTTTTACTCCTCCTTTAAATTACATGCTGCAGCTGAATACCCCTTGAAGACATTGACTGAGTAGTGCTGAAGCCCTCAAAATAAAGTTTAAGTCACACCTGGCCTTTGCACTGGTCATCTTAGCTGTTAATGTAATCTCTAACAGTCAGGTACCAGCTTAACAGGCCACTCAGTTCACTACGAACTGCAATAGTCCAATTCAGCGCGTGTGTAATTAAGAAAACAGCTCATTTTTACACACAGAATGACTGAGCTGTCGAAGTAACTTAGAAAGCTCTATAAAATAACCTGCTTTAAATATTTAGTCCCTTTCCAAGATGATGAGCATTATCTGACTCTTCAATTTGAATAAGGTACAAACTGTGCAGTTTTGTATGTCCTATAATCATATCACATAGCTAAAGACATCATAAGCACCAAGTAACATGACATTTGCTAGGTGTACTGTATAAACCCTTATTTTGTAAATAACAGTACTGCGTGCCTAATAAGTAACTATAAAACTAGTCTAAATTATCAGCTTGCAAGTTGCCATTGTTCTGGTTGCAGTTAATCATATATGTTCCTTTTTCACACCTTGTTCTTCTATGAATAATGCATAACTCCAGCACATAAATCCATGTGGCTGCCTTTTTGTCATTCCAGTATGTGTTCCTTTTTTGGAGCCAGTACTCTAATTATATGTAAATAGCAAGCAAGCACCTACACACAAAAATTCATAGGGATTCGCATTCAGGAATGGAATGGAACATTTCATTCCTTTTCACTTTCCACTGGTGTCCATCTAACCCACAAAATACTGTTTAAGTCAGAGCTGTAAAGCATTCTTATTTCCACACTGTAAAAATGTACTTTTATAAGCAGGTTTTACTCAAACTCCCTCCCCCCCCCCCCCAATCTTCTGCAGTATCTGCCAAAAAGAATTTTTTTTTATTTATTTATATTTTTTTTGGTCATATGGCATCTTTCGTTCCACCTATCTATGTGACCCAACACAATCCCTACTCCAGTAACCTCTGCCTGCACCAATTTCTTGTGAAGTGGAGCAAAAAAACCAAACTTTGCCCTCTTTTTTAAATACTAGTTAATCTTGTGATCCATCACTAGCCACTTACTTACTACTTCTATTCTTAACAGCTCTGCTCCCAACAACTTACAGTATGGCCAAAGACTTGAGCACAAGGGTGAAGAATCTTTCCTCCATCTTTCCCTTTGACAGAAGGTATGTCTGTTGTGGTGCCAGAACCTGGCTCGGACACACACGTATCAATCTTTGTTCCATTCTGCCTTTTCAGGTTATTTCATTTATTGAGTAGCCTGTGTCAAAGCCCACACTGTGTAATACCTACACCTGTTTTTGAGAATTAGCCACCCCCCAGCATGACTAGGGACAAAACCACAGTTCGCAAGGAGTTGAGAGCCAAAATCCATCACTGTCTAAAAGTCACTGACCCTAAAGTTACATTACAGTATTTTCTGCACACCCAAACACAACAGGACTAAGCCCAAGACAAATGTGTGTCCAAGTTTAACTCACTGACAGAGAAACTCAGAGAAACAGAAAGTCTCCAAGATTCATGAATTCTGACAGCCATCACAGCCCCAGCTTCAGTGGAAGACATTTTACAAATTCCAGAAGTCTTATTCTCATTCATAAGAGAGCATCTCTTAACAGACCTCATCCTTTTACCAACAAATAAAATATCCTCAACTGAAACAACACATCGGGGCTATGCTATTGTGCAGTATGACAGTGAATTTTCTTTTAACAAGGTCGGAGAACCATGATCTGAAAACAGAAGATGAACAAGTGAAACCCAGCACAAGAGGTTGGTTTGCCTTTAGAAAGAATGTGGGTTTTATTTAAAAAAATAGTAGTGAAAATTCTGTTGTTATTTTCCAGCTGTTAATAAAGAAAAATAATGAAAAATTAGTTTAATTTTTATATATACATTATTTTCCTGCCCTAATGAATGCTAAAGTAGAATTACACTTTTATGTTACTAGTTCAACGTTTAAATACCAGCTATGGCTGCATTTTAACAGTAAAGAAATCAAACGCTTTTCTCAAGATTAAGGCAAGTCTGTAAAAAGTCATGTCTAAAATGCAGGTGACAAATGAGTGAGCAAGGGCAGCACAAATGCTACTTTGAGTTTGCACATGCTTCCTTTTCCCACAGCTATTAAAAAGGGAGGTGCAGAATTAGGTCTAAAGAAATACAAGACAGACATCAATAAATTGGAGCAAGTTTAGTTGAGGGCCATCAAGATAAGGGAGTTGAAGCACTTGACCAAGGATAAGCAGCTAAGGGAACCGGGTCGGTTCGGCATGTAAAAGAGGTGCCTGAGGAGGAACCCGAGAGCAGCTTTCCCCCTCCATGAGGGCAGTAAGGCACCGCAGCAGTCACCCATAGCGGTCATGTAGTCTCCAGTTTCAAGACCCAACTGAATCAAGCTCTAAGCAGCCTGGTCTGACCACATGGCTGAGCAGGAAGCTGGACTAGAAACTTCACAAGATAACTTCCTTGCAGCTGAATTATCCTATGATGCTATCGTTCAAAAAGTTCTAGGAAGCTGAAGGACATCTCAGTTAATGATTTGAGGCTTTAGGCCCCCTCGAGGTCATACCTGCAGTGTATGGAATAGAACTTCAGCACAATGCAAAGCATCTGCAAATCTAGCAAGACATGCGCTTTGGGTTCCAAATCCAAATTACTGCAACGTCTGAACTCAGGTGAATTTTAAGAATAAATAGTAATTTCGTCACATCATTCCCTACACCAAGAAAAAAAAAAAAAAAAAGAAAAAGGCAATATGCCACCAAAACACAGAAAAAGCAAAACCCGAAGTAGTACACCAAGACTAGGCTGCAATGACAGCTTTATAAACACTTGTCATGAGGCAGATTCAGAGTTTAGAATTAATTGCTAAGGCCAAATTTGCTTGCTATAAAACATCCTTATCTCTCCTTCCTCCTATAAAAATATAAGAGGCAGAACTGGCAGCAGGGTGTTACAAGTAACATTATCTTAGAAAACATTTGTCAAGGGAAAAAAAAGTGTTTGCTGGTGTAGTACCAGAAAGGAAAGAAGGACTAAAACAAACTTCTGGTTCTATAACGAAAGCCTTCATTGATTCCTTTTTGTGTTAGAATTAATAGATTAAAAATTCAGTATTTGAAAGACTAAGCCTCTGTTAGATCTTTTGGAGTTCAAAGGATTTCTTTATATTAATTTTGTTTTGGCAAAATTCATCAAAAGGAGCTAGAAAATATGCACCTATTTGATAATGCAAAGAAAATTCAAGGAAGAAGAATGTTAAGGCTTTCTTGAGTATATAAATATTTTTTATTTTACAGTACTTTTTAGTATTAATTTGTAAATTATAATGTGCATATGAAAACATATGTTGTCACCTTTCACCAGCAAGCCTTTCCAATTCTTAATCTGTCAAGCCAAAGACTAATATTGGGGAAAAATAGGCTCTAAAGTAGACTGAAAGCAACTCCTGCCCAGCCCTCCAGCATGTCTACTGCCAGTGGTGCCACCATCCAGCCCCTAGGAACACACCAAAGGACACAGGGCATCATTTCTCTATCCCACAATATTTTTAAGAAATAAATTTCTTCAAGTACTTTGAAGTTTCTTGTTTCACATACTGATCCTCTTTTTTTTTTTTATGCAAACAGGGTATTACTTCAGAAATCAGACTCTCCACTTATTTAAAAGTAATCAATGTCCTCCTTCTTGTAGACACATACCCCCTCCCACTGAAGATGATTTTGCATATATTGACTTTCTGATTAATAGCCTGTAACTCTCATTTAACACACCCCTCCTCCTTAATAATTCGATTTCTCCACTATTCTCCACACAACCGCAACTTCCTCAAACACCATCCCCAACTGCTTGTTTCCACCAGCTCCATAGCTGCCTGGCAACATGGTCCTTTCTTTGATGGGCTGCAGCGATGCGTTACAGACCAGCAGCACAAGGAATAAAATATCATACCCAAAACAGGAGTAAAAAAAAAAAAAAAATATGCAGATCACTACTTTGAGCTACCCTTTAACTGGGATCAGAAATACTGATGTTTGACTCCTCTTCAACGAAATACCCAAGAATTGCAGTGGTCATGACAGCTGTAACATATTCCTTTGTAAACTTTTTAGAGTCTTTCCACACCACTCCTTGCTGTTGCCAAACCACAAGTGCATTATCTTGACATCTCTCTACCATCTAAATTAGTAATTTTATTTTTTCTTGAGCTTAGTTGAGCTCAGAATTCCTATTGCTCAAACAGTAACACAGTCACAAGGTAACCATCCACCCCAATCCACCAATAACGTGCTGTTCCTTACTGTCTTCACTAGCATTTTACGGCAATTCTCCATTACCTCCTGTTATAAGTTAACTGTTTGATTCACCCTCACTTATTTCTGTACAAAAAAAAAAAAAGGAATACAAGATGAAATACAAGCAGCAATACTAATAATCCATTACGTTGCATTCAGACATCAACACAAGAATCTTTGTCCATTCAACAACTCATCCAACGTTAACAGGACAGGCATCTGACATGTCGACGAGTACCAGCGAGGGCTTAATAAGGCTGCAGTTAACATCCGCAGGGATCCTTTGTCCAGAAAGGACATTTCAGAACACTTCCTTAATGACGCTTCAGACATATTTACCGATTTGTTGGTAATATTCAGAGTACACTATGTCACTTACCTCTTCAAGTGGGGAAAATAAGCAATACCACATGGTTTGTGCCTGTAGTAAGAGCGAATTTCAAATTAAAACACATGAATATTCACGGTTTACAAAATACAGAGTTACTAGGCAAATGCACTGCACTAACAGTTTTGCATTTGGTTTGTTGCCAAGTCCAACAAAGATAAAACAAAATTTAGTATTAATTATATCTTGACAATCTCTGTCCATATAATGGCTGTGCTTTCAATCTGTAAATGTGTTATTAATTTGCATATAAACCACATTAGAAAATCTCAAATACTATTTGCAACTGCGTAATTTTCTCATTCATCAAAAGGTATCGTCTCATCCTCAGCATTTATTGGGTTTGAGGGACTTAATAATTTTATTGACAAGTTTATTTTAAAGTAAAAGAATACTGTTATTTTCTAATTTACATTAATGTAACTACCATTCTAGTGGTTTTGATCTGCCTGAAGCAAATGGGATAGCAATATACAAGCTGCTACTTGCCTATCATGGAAACATGCAGAGTGGTTTATTGCAAAATGAAATATCAAGTAAATTTGCAAAGCAGAACATAAAACCTGCCACAAATGGCCCTAATGCAAGTGCAAGAAAAACTGTAGTACATAAAATAAATCAAACACTGGAGAAAAACAAAAATTGGTTTTCCCTTGTGTAACTATGGCCCAATCTTTATACTCTTAATAGCACTGTACAGAAATGAATCACAATGTATTTCTTCCCTTTCATGTTTTCAAAGGGAAGTTCATTTTGGCTGATAACCAAACCACAGAGAACTAAGAAACAAATTAAGGTTTGCCTGCCTGACCTTTTAGAAGAGTAAAAGGAGTCTTTCATGTGAACTGTAACACACTTGAACTAAGCCTAAGTTATTCCTGACTAACACTTATTACCATGTGCTAGCGGTTTGGTACCCAAGTAAACTAATTCAGTGGATCTCTGTTAAAATCCTTTTTTGACACATAAAAAACGCCCCACCACAAAGAAAAGAAAAAACAACCCCAAAACATCATCACAACTCCACTTTTGCCTGCAACCTCAAAAAGTCTGCAGACAGGCCAGCTTTCACAACAGAGTGAATCCCCCACCCTGGAAGCAGTCACCAGGAAGACCACCACAGCATGCCACAGGACAGTGCAGGAGAGCTTGCAGTGCTCACATCATGCCTGTTCTGTTTCTTAACTGAGATCAGTATCTGAGGTTGAACCAACTCTCATTAGCCCCAGTCTTAGTAAAAATGTTATGGCTCCATGCTGCAGAAACATTGAAAACACTAGGGGAATTTGGGATCCCGCTCATCCAGTGAACTGACATTTCGCATCAGTCTCCGTTCTGCTTCCAAAGGTACGTCTTTGCTTACTAACTGGAAATCAAATGATGAAGAAAATACTCTAGTCTAGGTATCCTTAAAGAAAAAAAATGAAACCCAACTCTTCACCATCCTGTTAAACACACTTATCTCCATTTCGTATCATCGTACAGTGCATCAAGAGTGTTATATTCTTGACGACCCACTGCAGGTATCAAGCTAGAGGGGGACACGGGATGGCGTGTGTCAGTTGTTCTAACAATACGTTTGACCTCCCTAAACAAATCTTGTCTTGATTACATATTTAGGCCATGATAGAAGTAAAAATGTACAACTGTCAGAAATCAAGTATTTCAAATACGACAAAGTCATACAAGTGCCACGTGAAAGCAGCGAACAGCTTTTGCAACCATTACTATGAAGCAGACTAGTAACTAGCATCCATTTAGCAGAAACTGCAGGCCAGATGTTTTGACAGATGTTTAGATAAACAGTAATTTTCTATTGGGAACCTGCAAAAGCTCTTGTGACACACATCCCTAAGATGGACCCCAAGATACTGGTTCTGCCAGCTCCTCTCTGCAGGGCCCTCTTGCAGTGCTTTCTCATGAACTGTAGAAAGTTCCTGACTGGTCCAACAATACCAACAAGCCTTTTGCCTCTCCTGCCAATGGTGATTATTTCGAAGTGGATAATTATGCACAAATAGATATAAAAATGTATCTTGTTTGCCCATGTGGTCCAGCTACACCATCCAAAAGCAAAGAGGCAAGTGGCAGAGTGAAAACTATAAAAGCATTCCCATGAAGAGATACAACAGATATACCTAAGCACAGATGGTTTGCCTTTTACCATGATTTCTATGAGTAAGTGATCTCAGTGGCATTTTTTTTGGAATTTCTGGTCACTGAAGGGATAGGATCTAACAGATCACTTCTTTCTGAAGTGGTAGTTGAGGTATCAGGAAAGAGGTATTCATACCAAAAGCCTAAATAAAATCAGTGACCTGAATTGTCCTGTAGAGGAACATATTTCTGCTCGTCGCTTAAATTCACCTGCAGATATCAGCCGTCTAAGTTGGCTGCCAGAAACCAGCTACCATGGATAACCCCCTGATGACCATATGATCAAATTTACTAGTTCTTAAGCGTTTATGGAAATGGTCCCTATGTATTTGCTTACAGTGTCTATATAGAGACAAGCTAATCCATAGTCAGTCATTAACTTGACCATATATCAGTAACGTAATTTCTGCTGCTTTCCAAAACCAAAATGGAAGCATTCCGCTTATACTCTACTCTACACACTGGTCCCAAGATACTTTTAACTTAATCATGAATAAGCTATATTTATTATTAGTCTGATGATAAAAGCATACAGAAAATGAAGAGACTACTGTATAATTATCACCTTTACAATTAGTTGAGTACCATTTTGATTTGGTATCTCCTTGTGGCATGAGAGCACAAATTGATTTTCCTGAACTACACGTGCAAAACAAATTAATTTCTCCCTCTCTTTTCCAATCCCTTCCCAGTCTGCCCAGCTAGACTCTAAATTCCCAAAGCTAATGGAGGGAGGAGAAATCAGAAAGAAATTATTTTTTATACCTGTTTTTTGCAGTATTGATGTTGCTCAGATTCAAGCATGCTGATTCTGCAAAAACACAATAAAGTCAGATGATGCCCAAGGAAAATCAGAACCATATTTCTGAAGCAACTTGTAAGTTTTTAATTTATTACCTTGCTTTCTAGAAATACTACTTAAGTTCTTGTGTTCTGATCCTTTGTTTCACATATCGTATGTCTCATTTTTTCCTACTATAAACTTATATACCCACTAATCAAAGGCAGCTTTTTCATCTCGAACTTGGGAAACTCAATTTAGAAACTTTTAAATAACGTCATTCAGGTTTCTAAGGCTTCAGTCTATAACTTATAATTATCTGCCTATTCAGACAGCATTAACTAACATCACATTCAAAGTCATATGCATCATACCTGATTGTAAATCTATCAGACTACTCCTTTGTATATATAAGCTTAATTTTTGTTGACAGGGCTAAATTGGGATTTAAATTCTAGCAGGAGTACATTTAAATGTAAATTTACTTTTTTCCAGCAACAGATTTTCAGAACTTAGCATGAGAAAGTTGAATTTAATCAAAGTATTTGCACACACCATTTCCTGTGCAAAACAATCATGCAAGTAAATTTAGCACGCAAGTTATTTCCATTTGATTGCAAGTGTCTGTGTGCATACAATCTGACTAGGTAAAGCTTTGTGCATGCATACAATCCAAATAGGGGAACTGTGCATTGAAAACTGACCAAAAGATTTGGTTTCAAGAGCTAAAATTGTGTGAAAGATTAGACAGCTACAGAAAATAAAACTTAAGATATCAGAGTGTGTTTCTTAACTACCTCTTCACACATTTGTATAAACTTCCATGTTAAAAAGTGAGAGTAATTGAGCAAGAAGAGTGAAAAAGATAGCTAGGTTTTTGTTTCCCTTTGTTAAAGATATTGTTGTAGTACTGTCAGTGTGGGAACTGATGTTAAAAAAAGAAAAAGAAATAACAGAGCACCATTTTATGATTCAAGGAGTCTAGAGAGACATTCCCCATCCACCAACTGAAGATGAAATATATCTGATTACAGGTTAGGAACTGGTGAATGCCAGTAAAGGTTTAAAAAGAGTTCAAAGGTAAACAATTTCTTTGTAAAGTCCATTAGCAGATGAGATAAAAATCTGTGTGCATACTTGCAATATTTGTGACATACAAAAAAATCAGTTGCCATGAAAGGTCTAATTATATGTTTACTATCTAAACCAATAATCTACTTTTTGTTAATCTAAATTATGGTATTAGTGTTTTTGATTCTTCAACACAGAACTTATTTTCTTTAAAACAAGGTTATATTTAATACAGTGTTAATGCTAGTAGGTAGCAAGAAAATCATCTGGACGGAGAAGGAAAGTGTTATAGATCTTCTTTACAAAGGGGATTTCACTCAATGTTATCAGAAGAAGTTAAACAAATATTGGATTTATTTATTTAATACCAGAGGTACAGTGTTGAAGCACTGTTTTTTAATAATCTACTATTTGGAGGGTTTGGGGTTGGGTTTTTTTTTTTTTGGGGGGGGGGGGGGAAGGGAGGGGCGGGGGGGGAGGTTCTTTCTTTTTTTTATGCATTACTGGTCAAGAAGTTCAGACACAATTCTTTTTCCAGAGGATCATGGCAGACCATGCCCCACTTAACATCAGCTTCCCAGAAACTACTTGATAGGCCTGAAGAAAGAAAAAGAAGAATGCTGGTGAGGAGCTGCAAAACTCTAATGGATCTTCAGATATTTAGACACCTCAACTATTTCTCCCATTCTCTCACACACAGGTGGTTATAAACAATGAAATCTCATTAACAACTAAAGTCAAAATGAATTGCTAACTATATCTAGTCTGTTTATTCTCTGTAACAATCTCCTGGATTTAATTCCCAAGATGATGATCCTTCTATGGAAAAACTCTGGCTACCAAATCATTTATGTCCTTATTTTTGCCTTCATTTCTATCTGAAGTATATAGAGGAAGGTTCCACAGTAAAATTTAAGAGTTGGAAGCCCCAGTGTCATGGCTTTCTAACTGAAAATGTGGTTGCAAGAGGGTATTTTTTTCACACCATGGCCGTAAAATACCACAGCGGGCTTTCCACCTGTATCTGTGCCTGTAGTTCAGAACAAACATGTAGATATTACCTTGCTACTAGAATAATCTAACAGCTGCAAGCACGAATCATTCGTACTTTCAGATTTAAGGCTTAAGTACCTGACACGTACTGTTTCAGTGGGTTTTTGCATCATATTTTAGAAATAAATTATGATACTATCAATTCAAGTTTATACTGCACAGCAAGTCATCTCCATGGCTGCAGATACTGACCCTCTATACATTCTTCCCAGCCTTCTCTGTATATCTCCTTGTTTAACAATAACACACTATCTTTTTTTTCTGGTCTGATTTGGCTGCTGAGTTATGGAAAGCCACTAAGTGTGCACTGTGCATCCCTAATTAGAACAAGTTGGGACAGTATTTGCACAAACTACGACGAAGTACATGTGATCACTGTATCTTACTGCACCTCAGCCTCCAAAATAACACTGTATATTTAGCACATAAATTATGATTGGAAGTAATATCTTGGAAGAATATTGTACTTCTGAATAATGTCTGTTTAGACAGCAGAAAACTAATAGCTGAAAAGAAAAAATATCCAATCACAGAGCAGGAAATTAATTAGATAGTGATCTCTGATAAGAGTCCCAAAAAAACTGACTGTGCAGTAGGGCTATCCTTTGTCAAACACTTTGCTTTAAAATAATAAAAAATAATTTATTCATTGCAGGAAAGAGAGGAACAGAGTAAATTAAGCACCTTATAAAAATGCAATATAAAATTCTACTTTAACAACAGTATTAGAAATTGCACCTCAGTGAGGCATTAGAATTGACTTTCAAATAATTTTCTTTTCTGTATTTGCTTTCTCCTGACTGTTCATCTCTCCGTAAAACCTTTTTCAGACTTTTTTTCCCCCTACAGGCTGCTATTCTCATTATCTACTTCAGCATTACATTCAATACATGTAAAAGTTTCAAATTTTTACATCCTAAGCACAGGCATCAGTTATTCTATTACCTCACAGGCAGGCTGCTCTCTTTTCTAGGTCAGCATTAGCTAAGGCATGACACGTACTCCACCCCCATACTTACTCCACAGATGTCCAGTGACAATGCAGGAACAGCATAACTCAAACTCTGGGGTTCAAATCAGTGTCAAAATGGAGCAGGACACAAGTTAGTGGTGGTGACTTACTAGGCCTGTTCACCTAGAGAAAGCTCCTGCCAGTGTTTCTTCTTTCCTTTCCAAATAACTGCTCCAGCCTTTAACCAAGATGCCAGTTTCTGCTGCTCACCCCTTTTCCCCTTCTAGTTTCTTGATCCTCACTGCCAGGAACTGCTCATCCTCAAGTTTACCCCTCCCATGTTGCTAGCAGCTAAACAAGTAGGCTGTGCCTTTCTGCTTGCTACTATTTACATGATACTTTTCTCTCCACTGTCAAAGTACAGGTTAAGAGAGCAGGTACCTTTTTTACCATCAGTAACCTCAGCTACTGACTATGACGAAGTAACTATCTGAAAAATCAGCAAGCGATGAAATCCGCTTCAGCCTGTGATGATAGCTTAACTTCCCAGCCCACATGTACTGTGAACTTCTGCAATGATGCTCCATCTCTGTGCTGGTTTTGGCGGGGATAGAGTTAATTTTCTTCACAGTGGCTCGCATGGGGCTACGGTTTGGATTTGTGCTGACACCAGTGCTGCTAACACAGGGATGGTTTGGTTCCTGCTGAGCAGCGCTCACACAGAGCCAAGGCCTTTGCTGCTCCTCACACCACCCCACCAGCCAGCGGGCTGGGGGTGCACGAGGGGTTGGGAGGGGACACAGCCGGGACAGCTGACCCCAACTGACCAAAGGGATATCCCATACCATGTGACATCATGCTCAGCATATAAAGCTGGGGGAAGAAGGAAGAGTGGGGACACTCGGAGTGATGGTGTTTGCCTTCCCCAGTAACCGTTACACCTATGATGGAGCCCTGCTTTCCTGGAGATGGCTGAGCACCTGCCTGCCCATGGGAAGTGGGGAATGAATTCCTTGTCTTGCTTTGCTTGTGTGCACGGCTTTTGCTTTACCTATTAAACTGTCCTTATCTCAACCCACGAGTTTTCTCACTTTCACTCTTCTGATTCTCTCCCTCATCGCGCTGGGAAGGAGTAAGCAAGCAGCTGTGTGGTGCTTAGTTGCCAGCTGGGGCTAAACCACAAAGATCTCCAATACTTCTCTGGTCCTATCTTGATGGTCAGCCACTGTCCTTTAATATTACATGATGTTTTGATATTGACGATGCTTTCCAGATTAGGATACACTGTCACTAATTGTAAGCATCTGGAAGTCTCAAGCAATGCATCCTCAGATGTTCTAAGCACATCTTGTCATCTGATTTATCTCTTTATCACCTTCCCCCTCCCCACCCCCGAAAGATTTCTTGTAGACTGACAGCTGCAAGACTTCTACAGCCTGCACGTATATTTTTCCCTTCACTGACAGACCTTCAGTAGGACTTGAAAAGTTCATAGATTACTACAACAAAAATGGTGAGAATCAGCACAAAATACAGAACTGTTCCCAGACAATATGTTACCTAAAAAAAAAAAACTTCTCACCAGTATGTAAAAATGCAATTCTTCAGACTAGAACAACATGAGTTGTCTAATATATAGGCAACTTGTTCGAGCAGATTAGATCTTGACCTCAAGGCCTTCCACTAGAGCTCTGTTGGTTTATTCCTAATTTATCCCTGTAGGAAAAAATAACAAAACAGGGGAACACTGAAAGCAGAGATCCCCAACCCCTGTAGGTAATGTACCCTGATAATGACAGAATTATTAGAGAACTTAGTTACCAAGCTCTACGAATAGCTACTATTTACACAGAAGATTTATACAGCCGTTTAGATTTGGCGATCTAGAACAGGTTTTCTCTCAACAAAACAATATAGAGTTATATGTACATACATATGTATCTACTCAAACATATATGGATAGATGGCTATACGTTTTATCTAGCATGACATTCGCTTTCTAAGTCCAAAGAAAGCAGCAGCAGCGTTCATCGCATTTTTTCCTCCCTGAACTGGCTTTCCTTCATGGCTTCCCCACTCCCCCGTCATAAAAACTATCCAAGACTCATGCCTGGCAGGCAAGACTGAAGTGTAAATGGTTAGAGCCTGGCAAAGATCCAAACAACCAAAAGCAGACTTTTACTATGGCAGGTGTTGAATAGCTATGTCTATAGTCAATGATTGTAATGCCACCTACAATAATCATGAAAATGTATTAAGGCTTTAGAAACAAATGGATAAACATTTAGGTACACTAACAGCAGTAAAAATGGCAGGGCATAAGAGCTCTGTTTAAGTACCAGCAATCATGTAAGTGACTGAATGGCACAACATTAAATTTGGTATTAGCAACGTCTAAATTTAAGAGTAGTTTTTAAAGAAAATTATTTATAATAAAGATCTACCTTACAGAATATTGATTTCATCATAACCAGTTATTTATAACATATAGTTTAGTATTATGAAATAAAACGTATAACATTAGAATTCAAAGGGTCCTTTTCCTCTTCAAGTTGTAGAGCCATATAATGGTTTCGGTTGGAAAAGACCTTCAAAGATCATCCTGTACAACCCCCCTGTCATGGGTAGGGACATCTTTCACTAGATCAGCCTCAGCCAACCTGAGCTTGAACATTTCCAATGATGGAGCATACACAACTTCTCAGGGCAACCTGTTCCTGTGCCCCACACTATCCTCATAGTAAAATTATTTTTATTTCCAATCTAAATCTACCCTTTTTCACTTATTAAATTACGTAAGGGTATAATTTAATTATATGTCTAGATATCTCAGTGTACTGGAAAAACACATCTTTAAATTTAAATTTCTGCATTTTATGGAAAATGTTTTAGGTTTTTGCTGATGCTGACCAAATCATGGGAGAAAGAGTTAAGTTCACTGTAGTTTACTTATGTGTAAGGTTTCATATTATTACATAACCTACTATCATTACACAGTATATCATGATATACTATTGCATATTATATAACGTATTTTTATGTAACCTATTATTGCAACAAAGTCCTCTGTATCTCTTAAGTACCGTGCCTTAACATTTTCAGTCCAGCGGTAATTAATAGCTCTTACTACACTGCTTCACTTCATACAGAAGCCTGCTACTTCAATTATAATCAAGTTGATTGAAGCCAATATAACAACAATTAGTCATTTCTTATGTCAGTAATATTGCTCATATAATTTCATGATTGTACAATGGTCACCTGTGGAATAAAGCCTAATGCAAAACGAAGAGAACACACCCAAACAACATGAACACATTATGTGATTTATGTGCAAATGAGCTATTTCGATAGAGCAGAATAAAATTAAATATTAATTCTTAGCAGTACAAGTTATATTTAATCAATTCTGTAGTGTTCAAGAAGTAAATCTTACAATCTGTCTACCAGAGACTTAATACAACATCTAGGGCCTGCGTTCTGCTATCAATAGCTCTGTGTCAAGGAAAAGCTGCATTATTTTTCAGTCAATACATTAGCAACATATGTGCAGATACACCGAAACTCTCCTCATCCCCTTCCTTTTTTGCTGTGGTATTTCTGTTTAAACAGCAGTCCCAGACAAGCTCTTTCAGAAGGAGCTGCAGCACAGAAACCTCTGCAGCTACAGAAGCTAGTAGACTCACCCAGACTAGAGAGCTCTCCTGAGAAAAGTCAGCTCTGCCACGCAACCATGAAGTCTCACAACATACTCCAAATACTGCACTTTAGTATGTTCCGGAGAGCTGTCAGGAATTCACATTACATGTCTCTACTAAAGGAGCCAACTGTGCTCACATGTAAGACTACTCATGCAGGCACATCCCAACATCAGTATATACAACAGCTTCCAAGATGATCCTTTCTTAACATTTTCCCTCTTCCAAAAGAGCACATTTGGCATCCTTGGAATTACAACCACCTTCTACTATTAAGAAAGGCACCATCAGTCCACAGAAAGTGATGTTATTTTTTTTGATAAAAAACTCCCTGCTGAAGACCATAGCTCAAGTGTTTTGTGCACCATGCAGTAACATCAAATCTCACACTGCTACATCAAAATCAAGATCTGGTTATTACTGTACTAATACTTTTTCAGTATACATTTTTCCATCTGAGATCCCTACGAACAAATTAATTTTGTGCACCCACTGTTAGATATTAAAAGGGGCTCTACTTACCAAACAGCGGGTGCTTAGCCTTTTTCAAAAATTAAGCCATTTCAAGGCACTTCATTCAGAGTATGTAGTGAGCAACAACAAAAAATGAAATCACCATCCTTTTTAGATTTATTATGTGCCCTCAAAACTAAACATCACCATGAATTTTACCAAAGAGAAGCTGCAAACAAAAAAAGTACATTTGATGACTAAGAGGACTGGACAAGGGGAGCAACCTTTCCCTTCAAGCAGAACTGAAGGTCTGAGAAGAAGTTGTTTTTTATCAAAGGCAAAAGGAACAGGAAACTGTAGAGTGTCATTCTCAAAACTGCACTTTTACTCCTTTGAGATGAGCACTCTGGTCACTGGGAGACAGAACACACAAGTTTGTAAAGATAGCTGACTCCCTGACCCATACCAATTGTCCATAGATAACTGCAGAAAAAGAAGATCGCACCCTGGTCACTTCTGTTCTTAGTCCTTAATTAGATGCTTCTACCAGTATAAAAAAGATCAGATGCAGATGAGAAAAATACTGTAGATGAGATGAACATACATGAACTCTAGTAGCATATTCTTGATTCACATTCTTTTTTCTTTTTTTTTTCTTTCCCCCCCAAGTGTGACTGAACTTCTTGTAGTTATAAAAACTTACTTGCATGTCTCAGAAGCATTCACAGAAAAAAATATCATTTAAGGAAATCCCTAAAAACTATTTGGAATTTTCCTTTTTTCAGTTTACACCATTTTAATTGTGAAATTGGCAAGCAAATACAGTACTATATGACCAGACCACCAATCACACAGGCACATAAACAGAGAACAGCTGAAGACAATTATTTGTGAAGACATGTTTGTACCAAGTGTTTGTCATGCTATTTTGAATAATGAACAAATACACAAAAAATAAGCTGTAACAACAGATAATGTACAATCAGGGAGAGAAAAAAGTATGCTGAATAAATAGCTCACACGGTCTCACAGAAATTGAAGGAAATACCAAAGTCATTCATTCATACGGGAAGAATTCAGGTCTCAGAAGTTACTGAAGACTGTCAAATATTCTCCACTGGAACAGCCTCAAAGATCAAAGTGAGGAAGCCCACCACCCTCTTCTAACATGACAGTGATTCTCATAGCTACTTGTGAATGACACATTTTTCCCCTCATCCACACAATAACCTGCTATAAACTGGCACAGAACAGAGAAGAGCTAAATTATCTTTTGATTTCACAATCATGAAAGAGCAAGACTTATGTTCATTTCAGGTAGCAAAAGTAGCAGTTCACCATCTCTAATTTTCCTTTTCTCCAGAGAGACCCCACTACCCAAGCAGCAGAACCTCAGGCATACTATTGCTCTGCAGAGAGCCTGCTTGCAATCATGAGATGTCAAGATGACGTCAGAAATCTGTTCTGCCTTTCTACATACAAACATCTATAGCACCCCATATACATACCATTCCTAAGAAACAAGTTGTGGATGGGATAGGCAGGCCAAGGACTCAGGGTGCAAGGAACGGAATGGACATAGCAATCAACAGAAGAGAGCTGAAGTTCAATCCCTTTGAGCATAGGCATGTAAAGAAGGAAGCGCCCACAGAATATCCTTAGGAGGAGAGCACTCAAACTTATACCAGGGAACCAGCAAGCTTGGGTGCTTCTCTGACATGTCTCTACACTAATGCACACAACATGGGGAACAAACACAAAGAGCTACAAGTCTGTGCACTGTTACAGGGCTACAACCTCATTGGGATCAGAGAGGCATGGTGGGACGCACAACTGGCATGCTGTGATGGGTGGATACAGGCTTTTTAGGAAGGACAGGCTCAGAAGATGAGGAGGGGCAAGCGCCCTTTACAAGGGGGAGCAGCTGGAACACAAAGAGCTCTGCCTTGGGACTGATCAGGAGGCAGTCAACAGCTTATGGGTCAAGCAACGCAGATTAACATGGGTGCTGCTGTAGCAGGTACCCACTACAGACCTCCTGATCAGGAAGAAGTAGATGAGTCCTCTTCAAACAACTGGAAGAAGCCTCACATTCACAGCCCTGGTCCTTGGGGGTACTTTAACCTCTCTGATAGACATTGCTAGATGGACAACACAGCAAACTAGGGCACATCTAGACTTCATTGACAACAACTTGCTCACACAGGTGACCAAGGATCCAACAAGAAAAGGTGTTCTACTGGACCTGATACTTACAAATAAGGAAGAACTGGTCAGGGACTGAAAGTCAGGGGTAGCCTTCACTGCAGCAACCATGAGATAGTGGAGTTCAGAATCCTAAGGTGACCAAGGGAGGATATAGAGTTGCTGTCAATCCTGCAGAGGTAGGGTTAGGAAAACCAAGGCCAATCTGGAGCTGAATCTGGCAAGGGATGTGTAGAGCAACAAGAAAAGCTTCTACAAGTCCACAGAGAGCAAAAGGAAGCATAAACGTTTCCCGCATGACTGCAATATTACAGTTTCAAGTCACACTAACTGCAACTGCATTCCAACATGAAAATTATCTATATACTTGTGTCACTCAACTGCTCTTCCTTTCCAGATACATGTCTCAATCCATTCTCCTAGTCAGTCACTGTGCTTCACTGCTGCAACTAGTAATGCAACCTGCAGTTCCTCGGTCCTCGTGCTCTTTTCTTCTGCATCTGTTTAGAACATGTCTTCAGCTGAAGAAGAGAAAGGGAGTCTCAGCACAAAGAAGTTAAGGAAAGTAACAGTCATCTCAACAAAAAGAATGACACTGTCAGGTTCTTGCAAGACACAAGAATGCCAAGCAGAGAAACAAATAAGACAAGGGACAGCTGTCATGCAGAAGAGGCTTTCCATTTGAAATACAGTAGGACTCATGCTTTTACTGACAGTGAAAACACTGATGACAATGGCAGTCTATGAGTCTGATTCACAAAGAATATAATTTATGCACCACATTCAGGTTTTAAAGATGATTAATTCACATGATACCAGCATGTCTTCATACCTCTCCAGATATATAACAGTCCGCATTCTGCTCAAACACATTGGTTCAACTTAATTGAATATAAGCTAATGCATTCAGAGATACATATTATAAACTAGGCAGTTTTTCTGAGTACAAGACCAGCTTGCAATATGCTTGTTTGCATCTTACTGTTTTCATTCTTCAAAAGCAAATACTAAGTATTCATCATGATTAAAAATGTACTCAAACTAAACACAGTACGCAATAAGGGATGGATGTTTAGAGAAGCCCTATTCTCAACTCTGTACTAGTCCTGGTAAGTCTTTAGCCTGATTAGTCCAGAGGGCAGTAACTCCCAGCTTTATGTAGTATCCCACTAGAGTCAGAAAGCATAAGAGCAACAAGAAGTGAATGGATCCAGTTGCAAATACTATTTTGCTGCTGGTCTTTCATGTTTGAGAAGTCTTGTGTCAAAGGTTGTGACTAAAGCCACCTCTCTCTGGGTTTGACAACATTGTAACAGAGGGAAAAAACAAACAACTGGTAAATTCTGTGGCAGCTTTACATTGTTTTTCATTGCTCTTAAGCAACCTACCTGAATAAAGAGACATTGTGTTAGAACTGAAACAGCAAAACCAAAGCAGAATAAACAAAGAATAAACCACACAAAATCTGCAAAGATAGATACAGTACACCGTCATGGTCTAGACAGTTTTGATCAAGCCAAGGCTGCTGAGTGATAATCCCTAAGAGGCACTTGTTTAATATTCAAGACAAATAAGCAGTGTGACTAGAGAGAGAAAGAAGAAGGAAAAAAAAAAAAAAACAAACAAACTTGGAAATGAGAAGGTCTCCCTAGGGACAAATACCAGATTTCATACATCTGAAATCTGTAAAAGGTAAGAATAAAAGAATTCTTCCCTAAAACTTCTCCTATCTAGGATGACACCTGTAGTTCATTTGTTTTTGTCTACTTATCAATTAGTTCATGCAGTACTATCAGCCTTCTGAAACAGTTTAATCATAGTACAAGCCCTGCTATGATCCAAATTGCTGTGTTTTGCAAGATATATATATTCTTTGGGTTTTGCCTTCCCATGTCCACTTTTTTTTTATATCATAGCATTAATTCTGCCTTCATATTAGTTCCCAGCATGCTCTATGCTGAGAAAGAACTGACCTTTGTGTACTGTCAGAGAACTGTCCTTTAAAGCTGATCAGTTTGCTCTTTCACTCACAGGACTGTCATCTGGAAACTCCATAAACTGAATGTGGCATGGTCATGCCCTGATCACCGTGCTTGTTCATCAAAAACAAAGATAACTTGATAGGCCGGGGGACTGGAGATAGGTAAAAACAGAAGTATCACATAGATGACAACAAAACAAGAAGATGGTTCAGTTTGATATAAGAGAAGTAAGTTGTATTTCAAATCGAGAGACAGTGACAGCTTTCCAGGCAGGTTTGATACACTTCATTTGCAATACACGCTTAAAAGAAAATAAAAATAAAAATCCTACATTTTCAGAAAACATAGTAAGAGACTGAATTAGTAGGAAACACACTTTTCTGTGAGGAATTCTTATATTTCATCCTCATCTCTGACACCATTACACACTTCACTGGGAATTAATCTTCAGCTTACTGTCATCTTTCCATCCTTACTGGGTTCACTTTGGCCTACTTGCTGTCAGAAAACTTTCTGGCAAAAGATACAATGCTAACATACTGAAATGTATCATGATGGATGAGTCATTCGCTACAAATATGGCTGTCCCAGGCTTCACATACAACAGCTTACAGAACACCCTCATGAAATTGTGTTGCAGTAGCCCACACAGCATATAACCTGCACCAACTTGGTTGATTGGCCATCCCTGCTCCATCAAGTCTTTCAGCCTAGTTCCAACAACATTCCCCGTACCTCACTAACATTAAGAAATAATCGTTTATGAAAGGAAGTGTTGAGGAAGCATCTTTTCCTGTAACAAGTACTTGCAACAAAAATCACTTACCTAGTGTAGTATCATCCTGTAGCCTCGCCCCTACTGTCAGGACAGTGGACTCTGTTTCACATAAAATACTACTTTACTTGTAGTTGTTCAGATTCTATGCATTTTAACAGCCGCCTCTGTCAGATTTCTAAAGTGCTAAGAGAAAGGAGGAAAATATACAAAACGAACAAACCCCAACAAAAACACAACCTTATGGTCAGATCTGACAATGAGAAGGAAAAACTAATTTCCCAAATGGAATCGGTATCTTCCCTCAGAAGCCCAGCTCTACTCCAACTCAAGGTGCTGAAGATACATTAATTCCTGGCACCAAGTGTCACCCTGGTTAGGCAGAAAAATTTCTAAGTGCATCATTGTCAAGAAACCTCAACAATAAACTACTGCACCGTTCCATAACACAGCATTAAATACAATACTTAAACGTAGTCACCATGGCTGACTCTACAAGGACAAAGTAAGGAAGAGGAGGAAAGAGCTCAGAAAAAGCTTCCTCTTCAACCCACAGCAAATCTGCTGAGGAAACAGGATGAGGACAACCAAGCTGTTCATACAGAGAACTGGTACTTTATTTCTCAGCAAGCTAGTTATGAAACACAGTCTCAATTAGCAGGTTTTCTTCCTTTCTTGTTTGTACTTGTTACTAGCACCTGTATGAAGACCTTATAGAGATATCAGGGTATATCCATCCACATCATACTGTTCTGAAAATATGCACCATTTGGCATAATTTGCTTTTTAGACATCATTTTACGGCACCCAGAGAGATAGTTTAATAGTACTCCTAGAAGGAATTAATTCCAATAGAGGTAGGAGGTTCCCAAGAGTCCTTGTCAGCATACCTGTACTTTTCATACCATATTCAAATGAGCTAAAATGAAAGAACATGGAACATTTTTCAGGCAACAGAACTATTACTGTGTGGTCGGAGATGCATATGTGGAGATGGTGATATGGGTACAATTCAAGTCTACAGACTTCTGAGGTATTTCACTCCTCTTTTACTAAGCCTTGTAAATTATCAGTGGAGAATGTATTTTTGTTCAGACGATCTGTACCACTACATCAGATAAAAGTCTTGACTGAACCACATTCCTCCCTCTTCTTTATGCACTTCTCTCCATTACAGCTAAAGTTTTCAACAAATGTAAGTTGCGGCCATTATCCAAATTTAATTTGAACATTCTTCATTGTCTGTATGTAAAGAGAAAAAAAAAAAATCAACAGAATCTATTCAAGTGAGTATCTGATAAAAGAATGAGTTTGCTAAAAGATGCAGCCCAACAAGTATCCCATTCTCTAAGAATTCTCAGCAAAAGTGCACTACTAAACAACCTGACATTTATTGTGAATTCATTGTTAGGGTCAGTATTAACTGATGTTAACTGCAAGAGGCACTTAATTTTTCCAGAAGCAGCACCTGCCATGTAAATGAAGCCAGTGCTCTAAGTTTAAGGATGAATCTATTCATTACTTTATGCCCCAAATTTTCCCCTCCATTTAACTTCTAACACAGCAATGCAACTACTCCTTTCATCTTAGCAAGGACCTCAAGGGCAAAGGAATGGAAGGACTGACCTATTGAAGATACACCTTCTGAGATACTTGTTGAATATGTGTAGCAAGCTGCACTGCTCCATGCCACTCTAATCAGAAGACTACAGCTTCCATACTCACAATCTTTTAAAGCTTTCCTTTTATTCTTCTTAGTCACATGAACCAGCCTCAGCAAAGTGGGGCAAGGCTACTGCAGACTTCTCAGCTCGTTTATTTGACTCCTGCTGTACAAAACGTACTCAAAGATTTTATTTAAAAAAAATTAAACTGCAGTTACAATGCAATGTGCAATTCACTTGTCCTCTTAGCAGCTTTCCTTACCAAGAATCCAGGCCTGGGGATATATCTGCTTAGCCTCTCACAGAGAAGGAACTGTAAGCATGCAAAACTTAACATTCTTCATTTTGATTACATATTAAACTTCTGGAAGTCCCTATTTTCAGTTTGGGAATCTTGTGACATGCTAAATGAACCATTAATGCCTCATACGCTAACTCCATTAATAATATCTTCTATACTGTCGGTGTACTTTGCTCAGGTAGACAGAATCATAGAACGTTTTGGGTTGGAAGGGACCTCAAAGATCATCTAGTTCCAACCCCCCTGCCATGGGCAGGGACACCCTCCACTAGACCACGTTGCCCAAAGCCCCATCCAACCTGGCCTTGAACACTTCCAGGCATGGGGCATCCACAGCTTCTCTGGGCAACCTATTCCAGTGCCTCACCACCCTCACAGTAAAGAATTTCTTTCTAACATCTAATCTAAATTGACCCTCCTTCAGCTTAAACCCATTACCCCTTGTCCTGTCACTGCACTCCCTGATAAACAGTCCCTCTCCAGCTTTCCTGTAGGCCCCTTCAGGTACTGGAAAGCCGCAATTAGATCTCCCCAGAGCCTTCTCTTCTCCAGGCTGAACAACCCCAACTCTCTCAGCCTGTCCTCACAGGAGAGGTGCTCCAGCCCTCTGATCAGCTTCGTGGCCTCCTCTGGACTCGCTCCAACAGCTCCATGCCTCTCCTGTACTGGGGCCCCCAGAGCTGGACGCAGTACTCCAGGTGGGGTTCTCACAAGAGCAGAGTAGAGGGGCAGGATCACCTCCCTCGACCTGCTGGTCACGCCTCTTTTGATGCAGCCCAGGACACGGGTGGCTTTCTGGGCTGCAAGTGCACATTGCTGGCTCATGTTGAGCTTCTCATCAATCAATACCCTCAAGTCCTTCTCCTCGGGGCTGCTTTCAATCCATTCCTTGCCTAGCCTGTAGTTGTGCTTGGGATTGCGCCGACCCACGTGCAGGACCTTGCACTTGGCCTTGTTGAACTTCATGCGGTTCGCATGGGCCCACCTCTCCAGCCTCCAGCTTATCAAGGTCCCTCTGGATGGCATCCCTTCCCTCCAGCATGTCGACCACACCACACAGCTTGGTGTCTTCGGCAAACTTGCTGAGGGTGCGCTCGATCCCGCTGTCCATGTCGCCGACAAAGGTGTTAAACAGTGCTGGTCCCAGTACCGACCCCTGAGGAACGCCACTCGTCACTGTTCTCCACTTGGACATTGAGCCGTTGACCACGACTCTCTGAGTGCGACCATCCAGCCAATTCCTTATCCACCGAGTGGTCCATCCATTGAATCCATGTCTCTCCAATTTAGACACAAGGATGTCGTGCAGGACAGTGTCAAATGCCTTGCACAAGTCCAGGTAAATGAGGTAGAATCTCTGAAGTTTGGGGTTTCTTTTGTTTGGGGTTTTTTTGGGGGGGAGGTTTGTTTGGTTTTTGTGTTTGGTGTTTTGGTTTTTTTTACGCATATAAAACAGGCCACACAGTGAGCCCTGTGATATGGGCTGCACCTGGAATCTCTCATGTGGTGATGAGGGATAAGCTGTGCTGGCCAATACCTGTGAAAGTTTATTTAGTAGAATCACTCCTAACACACTCTCAGGTTTGACACAGTAGCAGGACCACCTTTTTACTCCAGGGAATAGTAAGTGAGCAAATGGAAAAATGTTCACTTTTATTCCATCTCACACATGGCAACACAGGAGAGATGCAGTCAGAGGTGAATCTCGTGCTCAGCATCTCTCTCTAATACTGGACTGCTTTTTTTTGTTGTTGTTTTGAAAGAGCTTGGTCCGCTACTCCCTCCAGACCTACACAGTCGTCCTGGACAAAGTGGAGTGAAAAGGAAGAATTGCTTAGTGCCTGACAGGGAAATTTCCAGCAGTAGAATGAAAAGACAAATATTGAGGATTCAATGTGGGCAAAAGGAAAACAAAAATCTCAGAGCCAAAGCTAGTTTGCCTCTCCTATCTCTGAATTATGCTTCAGTTCCACTGCTCGCTCTATTTCCCAGAACATGCCAGGAATTACTGGGTAGCATCTTAATCTCATCTTCCCAGGTTTCTCTTCAGAGCGAGGCATGTGACTGGAAGAAAAAAAAACAGGACTGGACAATGTGAATGGGGAGCTTGGTCTTATTCTGCACACAAACTCATGCTGATTTTCCTGGGACAGATGAGATGAAAGATAACCAGGGATTTCAGAAAGAGCTGAAAGTCTAATCCACATGTAACATTTCACATATCTCTGTTCACAAAACAAACTCAAATAAACTATCAAAAGGGTGACAATAAAAGTAGCGAGAAGTAGTTCAGAGACAGCATGGTTTTCATGAGTGAAGAATGTGTGAGACATCCCAAAATACAGTATGGAACTACAAGATGTTCACTGCTTCTTTGCCTGTAAATAAGAAAGATAACCTTGCAGGAAATCCAACCAATAAAGAATAAAAATTTCCTAAGATTTGTGCCAAACAATCTTCACGATATTTACATGCATACAGGTACCTTGTGTATACAGTTTTATGTACATGTTGCTCAGCAGAGCAAGTTAGCCTATGAAGATCTGGGATTAGTCTGGCTATGCAGCCTCCTTTTCGCCAAGCCAGGTCATTCAGAATTAATTCAGGCTGTTTACATGACTATGTCCTTTAAGGCTATGTATTTGAATTCCACGTTCACAAAAGGAACAGTAACTTTCCATTCCAATCTCTACAGAGCTTAACTTCCCAACTGGGGCTCTACACCCAGCCACCTGAGCTGTCCTCCCCACTCCATCTTTCCTCCTTCACAACTTTCCCTGAGATGAGCACCAGGTAAGAACTTGAGAAAAGAAAGTGAAATGCTGAGAACTCCTCGTCTCCAGCTCTTTCCTCAGAGGGGAGAGAAGAACTCTTTCACCTCTTTTTCTCAATTTCAAGTACACAGCAGAGCCTGGGGGCGGTATTTTGGCAAGGGAACAGAAGAAAAGGAGAAAAAAAGTTTGCTATTCCAACTTTACCCCACCACTAGAAACACTCTTACCACGTGCTTGAGAAACAGCTGACTTAGCCCAGCCGCAGCTAAATACCGAAAGGTGACTAAAAGCAGCATCCTGAAAACATCTTCATACGGTACAGCAAAGGTAAGCAGAGCTATCCTGTCAAATTCACATCTCAAGCCAGAGGACACTAGAGGCTGGAGTAGAAGTTTTATAACCTGCACAGAAGATAAACTGAGAATCAAAGCCATCTTCCAAACTGCATACATACACAAGGTAAACACCACCTCTGTAACACTGATGTTTACCTGAGAGGCAAAACTACAAGAAATACCAGTTTGTATGTCACAAATGCTAAATGTTTAAGTAACATTCAACTACGTACACAGCTCTCACATGAAGCCTGAAATGCTGACTGTGAACAACAACCAGGTGGAGAACAATCCTATCTGAGGTATGGAAATTTAAATGATGCTGAGTCCTTATATTGAATTATATACATATTAGTGAAAGCTCTGTATGAAGATTTCCTCCATATTTACTGTCAGATAGCAGATACTTTGCTAATATTCCATACTTTTTACCATATACTGTGCTATGTATTTTCTACATATTAACTATTCTACTATTAAACTAAGTCATGCTTTTCTTCAAATAAGTTAATGGACAGCCATTAACACTGATTTTGGCAGTAGTCTCATATAGAAAATCCTCAAAGTTTAGTCCTACAGTTGAGAAATAACCAAAAGCAAAATGGTAGTCTTCACTTTAGCAAACTATACGATGAACTAAGCTGAATTAACCAACAATCACTACTAAAAGAAAAAAGCTCCTACTCTCCACCATCTCTTGGTCACCAACTGCTTGCCATCCTTTTACTTTCCTCTCCCCTACTCCAAGGTGTGATTAGTTTTTGCCTCTTCTCCTATACTTTTCTCCGTTGGGCCAGCTCCAGTGCTTTTCTGCTCTTAAACTGATCAAACATGCTACGCTGGCAGGATAATTTTCTCACATTGTCATGAGCTGTTTTAGCTTACTATGGCAAAGTACTGTTAGAGACTGCTCCAGTTAAAAGTGAAACACACAATTGTGAGAAGGAATAGGGAAGCGTGGAAAAGAATGCTTGAACCAAATGAATAATCTTATGAAACTGTAGTTATAGATTTTTAGCTAAGATGCAGGAGCAACAGGAGTATCACTGCTTTATGACTCCCACTTTCTGATTAAGAATTACTTCTTTGTACCCAATTTTTTTCCCCTCACTGATGGTACTCAAATATTTGACTTATTTTTAGGATCATTAATTTATCACTGTCAAAAAATATTTGGGGGGGGGGGGGGAAGGAAAATTCCCAGTAGCTTGAGGCCACTGAATCAGAAAAAAAAAAATAGCAGGAACTCAGTTGTTGCATTTTATCAGCTGATCAAGCTTGCACCATTCCAACACGTCACTTTATCAAGATTTTCAATATTATTAACCATGTACAACTTTTCAATGCACCTTTTCCCTTCAAAGTTTCCTAAGCCTAGAATGGAAGCCCCATGCTTTTTCTTCCAGTATTCTTGAAAATGCTGATGTTTTTACCATGTCAGGTTACCCTCTCTTTTAAGTGAATGTGACCTGCATTTTCATTCTCTCAAAAGCAGCTCCTTTTCTACTGAAGAAGATCCAAGCACTGCAGGTGCACCAAATAATACCGTGGGCTTTAGCAGTAGCCCAGGGCTTAAAAGACTCTCTCTGTCTCTCTCTGACCTACTTTTCACTTTACCTGTAGTTTTCTGAGTCAGGAACATGAAAAAGGCTTATCTGAGTGGAAAGGAAAAGGCTGGTTAAGATGGATGAATTCATGCTATGGACAAAACCAAGCACAAACCCTATGCATCAGTCAAGGTGTCTGTGCAAGAAAAGAATAATAAATTTAAAAAAATTCCACCACCACCAATATAATTATTCCCAGAAATTATTCTTAATGTTCTTAATGCTGGCTCTTTGCTCTCTGTATTAATGCAGGAACATCTGAAGGGTGTTCCAATATTAAATAGCCACTGTAGCAATACCAGCTTCTGATTGCTATTTAACATTTGTAGAGTTTATTTGGATTTTGAAGTTTTATTGTTCTAGTATGAAGAGATATCTTTGCACGTATCCTAGGCAAACAACAAAATTTCCAGCAGCAGTAAGTTTAGAAAAATATTGCAAAAAACCCTTTTTAGATGACTTAAAGTTGCACAGAACTTTTGATATAAAAATTAGTGTAGTGCCATGCTGAATCATGAGGGTGTGCATTACGGGTATTTAAGTTATCACTCAAAGGTGGGGGGGTGTGACTATGTCATAACAAAATTATCTATAATCTTAAAATTTCTAATAGACATTTTGCAAAGATATATTGACAGATCATTTAGAAACGTAGGGTCTTCAGAGAACCATTAGGAAGAGAAACTGACTGACAATTCACAAGAGAAATGAGACCCATTAAAAGCAAACAACAAAATTTAGATTTGTCATCAAGCAGAATGCTTGGCTTGGCAATGTCACAGAACATGTAAACAATTTCTATAGAACAAATCTGACGGCAAGACCTTTGGTGAGCATAAAAGTGCCTGATTTGGGGGGGAAATGGCCTTGTTTACTAGTGTCCTGGATAATATTTACAGACCTGTAAGTGCTTCAACTGATTACTCTCAAACCTATGCAGGAAACAGGTTTAAATAGAGGGAATCACCATTGTTTAAAAAAACTGTATTCTTCAGCAGCACATAAGAAAACAGTTCCTCAGGAAAAAAAAAAATCTGTGTAAATGTCGGGGGGGGGGGAATATTTAAGTCTTCTAGCTCTGCTCAAAAATAGTTCTTGCTTTTTCTGTCAAGAGGCTCAAAACAGCAAATTGAAGCTCAAGATCTGAGCAGAGAAGAACAGATGACACAGTCTTTTGAATGTATAACCACAGCTACAGGAGGAGCAAAGTAAAAGTGGTGCTATGGCAAAGATCAGTCTAGAAATATTCAAAATCACTAGACCCCAGAGAAATTTTATTTTTTTGTCACAGAACCATGCCAGTTCTGACAGTTTAGTTGGACAGCATTTGCCAGATTAGACTTTCTATTCACCCAATCTCAAATTACATCCTTCAATGCTGAAGGGGGAAGGCAAGCATACAGATCACATGAGTTGGGCTGTAAGGCTGGCAAGGGGTATTTCTACTGAAGAATTCAATCATTTACAGTAAAAAAAAAAAAAAAAAAAAAAAAAAAAAAAGACAAGCAATCCTAAATCCATCCCTGTGAAGGGCTATACAGAGAAGCAGACTAAAAGAGAGTTACAATATAAGTGACTACAGTTACTTAGTTTTGTCTGCATTATTCAATGAAGCACAGATCCAAAAGTGTACTAAATCACATGTTCTACATACCCTAACATATCCACAAGGCATTTTTGGACATGTGGTTGCAGATACAAGTGGAACATTTAACAGTAGCACAGATGCTAAATTACTCCCCAGCAATGCTCTAATATTCAGAGTCCTGGTCTAAATACATATTGTGTCCAAAAATTTGGGAGGCTAGGCAAGTTTAGATGCAAGTAATGGCCTGGGTCTGTACTCAAACTGCAACAGCAATGCAGGACAGCGCCTTTCTAAATGCACCTTCCAAAACACAAAAACTTACAGAATGTATTTCCTTCCAGATGCAAACATATAGAAGGAGAAACAAATAGATGGAAGTATATCACGAAGGTGAATACAATCCAAAGAGTGATTCACTGAATCATTGTTTTCCACCAAAGAAATATGCAACTTCTTAGGGCAACACTGTGCATTCCCTTCTTCCTATGAAATAAATTACTGGGGTTACTGCTTCCCAATAGTCTTAGTTTAGCTGAACACTTCCTCCTTTGAAAAATTGTGTATTTTCACAGTGCACTAACAACTGAATACTTGGCGAAAGAACGAGGGATACAAAACAAAAAACAGAAAATGCACACTAGCTCAAAAACAGCATTTAAATTTATAGACAGACATTAAAAAGGTGATGCATAACTTCTCCTGATTAAGGAATAGTTTTCCAAGGAATTATAACAGATCAATAAAGCTTTCTTGTATTCAAATTTATCCTCAAGACCCTATTCTATCTGTCTGTTTTTACTACACACATCCTCATAGTAGCTGGCGAGGAAGACTGGCCAGCTGGGTTCATCTAATGGGTCTTGACACGAGTACTGCTCACAGTTTTCTCTCTTCGGAGCAAGACTGCACAGGATATTTAGAAATCCAATCCACACACACAATTCCTCAAAAAGAAAACATAGACATCTGAAGTGAGGCTTGAGTAACTGAGTCTCCCTAAGGTCATAGCTCTGATCTATTCAGCTGTCATGTAAGCCTCTTCATACTTAATTTCCAGCTATATCCACTTTCTTCTTGTTTTTTTCCATCTCCAACTTTCTCAGACATTGGAGTTGTGCTCTTCTGTTAGACGCCGTTTCTCTTTTGTTAAATGCTGTTTAGTGAGAAATACAGAAACCATTCCTAGGGCAGACAGCAGAATTCAGGTCTAAGTAAGCACAAGTGTACGCTCATTTTAAGAATCCAGAACAGAACTGTAATGCAGTGCTTGCATAATCAGGACAACTCATTCTGAAGCTACAGACATACGCTGGCTATCTATAGCTATTTCTATACTATTTAATAAAACAGGAAAGTGAATACTCTGCAGAATTGCTAAACTCTCTTCCCCTCCTCCCCCCAAGAACAGCAATGCCCAAACTGTTTACAGCAATGGTTTTGGAATATATAATCTTCAGAGCCACATGTGAGCATTGTTTCAAAGAGTACTGGCCGAGGCTAAAACAATGCCAAGGACTAAACTAACAACCAACCAATACAATGCTTCATAACATTCTAATTCTACTTAAGAACATCAAGATTCAAAAATCATTTTTGTCTAATAGATTTGACTTAATTTTTATACTGAGAACGGTATTATAATTTACATTAAGGTATTCATTATTAATGTCTATAACTTCGACTTCATTTTCTTATTTTTTCCCTCTTTTGTCCAACTTTCCTTAATAAACATGTTTGTGGTACTTTTTGCTTCAGAAAGTAGCAGACAGTTTACAGATGAAGCACACTTCATGACACTCATTAGACTTGGCTGCCTTCACTATTTAATTGCAATAAAGTCTGCATATTAAAAGGAAGCATTTCAAAGTAACTGCTAGATACTTTCTGCCAAAGGTAGTAAGTTATTTCAATTGTGTCCTAAGAGCAGTATTATTTATTTTTTTAATGTAATCTAAAAGTATATGTTCCCTAATTCATTAAATTCTACTAGATGAAAGAAAATTTCTTGGTCCAATTTTAAAAAATGCAATTCAAATAGAAAACTGTTGAGTAAGGCATTACCTAGGTTTTGATGTGAACTAAATGCATGGACTCCAGGACTACTGGCAAACTGTGGTATAGATGTATTTTTTTATTTGCAACTTAATTTCCATTTAACTAAATTCAATAGAACTTGAATCGGACAGTAATGCTCCAAAATTGTTTCCTCAAATATTTTAGATACCAGTATTTGTAAGCTGAGTTTAACAGATAAATAGAGAGCATGAAAAGTACATAAATATAAAGCAGACATATATAAAAAACCAAACTGAAGCTGCAAGAAAAAAATACATTATTGTGTATGACTCAAAACAAATCAGGAAGAGCCTACCCTGGGAAGTCTCCACTGACACAGAACCAAAACCATAATGAGCAGCTATTATAAGAACTACCTAGATCTTTGTCTTAATATGGCATTAAGGAATACCATGTTAACTTCAATATTCACATTTATTTCAGATTTTTTGAGACAGTTTTGCAACAGAAAACAAGAACATATGCATCAACTCCTCTGATTGTATTTGTCCTCCTATCAGTAAGATATCAAATCAAAGTGTATTTACATGTCAGTTTTTGGGGATGCTGCATTTCATCACTGTTGGGAACTGAAAATGTCAGTGTATGTGACTCTTCAGAGAGTCCCTTCTATTAACCAAGGCTCTGGATTTCATCCAGAAAAAAAAAATATTGTTTTATACCTAGAAGTAGAATGTATTTCCAGAGCAAAGATTTATCTTGTCTGCCACAGTACTGTGAGAGGCAAGGCAACGCAAGAAATGCATGGATATGGACTAAGAAAGTACGAAGCACAGCTATAAAGACAAATACAGCAGCCATACTGTTAGGTCAAGGGTCCATCCCACTAAGTATCTACAGCGGTAGCAAACCTCCGCAGAAACAAACAGGTGGTAGCTGCTTGAACTGTCTCAGTAGCACTAATCAGAAAACATGTATTGCAGTCCGTTCACAAACTGAATTGTGGAAGGAAAAAAAAAAAAGCTTTGAGTTCCGCATCAGGAAGACACTTTAACACTTTCACCACGCCTGCTCGCTTTCTTAATACAATTGTATATGCTTTGCTGAAAGGCACACTTTGCATTCTAACCTAATATCCCCTGAATTTTATTTAAAATCTCCACTTTCAACAGACTTTGGATCCAGTCTAAGCCAGACTCACCACAGAGCTAACAACGGGAGCCATACCTGCCAAGAACTTTCCACAAATCAGAACCTTCCACAATCTAAGATCCCTAGGTGCTTGCATGCACTGCTGTCACCCTGATCCAATCAATCCATCAATTGCTCCCATTGGTGAAATTCTACTAAAATCAGCTACACGAGCAAGAACTTGACGGATGGCTGAGTAACCAAGATCTTCAGGGCTGATCTAGATGGTGGGTCACAAAAGATAGCTATTGGAGCATTCAAGCAGCCTCTAATTTTTGAAGGCGTTTTCTGAATGTACGTAGAAATCTCTGCGTTCAAAGATCTAATCACAGCAAAAGGCTTCTAAGACTTGAAAAATGAGACAAAGCAAAAGGATTTCTACAAAGTGTTATTCAAGCAATTAGACTTTCAGATGCATACATTTTTGTACACACATTCTTGTTTGCAATTATATAAATTTCAAGTCCCATCTATAGAAAGTGATCATCAGTTGCTACAAACTCTAAATAGAATTAAGGAATTGGTAAAAGTTACTTCTAAGTATTTGTGTAGATGGGAGAATTTTAGCAGCTGCATGATAGACTGCAATACTGAAATCTGTCTGAATGCATGAGGTGTGATAGTGATTTCCCACAAACAGAGAATTCATGTTTTCATTATAGAACTGTTTATTTTGTTGTCATAGATTCATCTGATTTATTCCTGTCTTTGCTAGTCATTCCACTCGCACGTTTAACATCATGACATTAGTTCAGGACTATCTGGAGGCAGTAACTTCTTTTTTCTCTGACAGCCGAAGAGTTTAATATACATTTTTATTCCATCAATATTAAGTTGCAGTTTACCAGCCCCGTGTTGGCTCAGTGAATTACACACAATTTCTATGCCAAGGTCAAATTCAATTCTGTGACATAGGGGAGAACGGTGACATCTGAAAGTGCTTAGATGAAACTGACAGGTATGGGTAGAACTGTATTAAGACCCAATTTTCCACAGTGGCTAAAGATCATAACTTACCCAACACAGAACAGGATTGGTTGCTTGCCCTCTAGACCCTCTCCCAGAAACAATATAGATTTCTTGGGTTTTCACTCACACCAGTGTTGTGAGTTGATCTTATGGCTCCTTCCTCTAGTAGAGATATGACCCCATTACTGATGTGACTAGGAAAATACCTCTCGTAGGAATATTTCTCTAGCATTTTCTAGTTGGTGCCCCTAAGAATATATGGCATGAAGTTCTCATCATCCTATTTAAAATTTGGGGCCTGGAGTTACTTCATTCTGAGACTAAGTTTGTTTTTTTCCCCCCTATTAGCCACATCTCAATTTATCTTTTTGTAGAAAAGCTGTACGGCTCTTCTCCAGATACCTTGCCTAGTCAGGGTACCCCAACATAATTCCTGTTTTAGGAATTCACAGAGCTGAAGTCCAGGACCACATTATTTAATTTACTGCATGTTTTGTACCTCTAACGAAGCCAAGAACTGTCTTCAGTATAAATTGTGTGGAAAGTGTGCTAAGATTCTGGCAAATGTCTTTGCCACAGACAAGAACAGTCCTGCTGTGTATATCCTCCTGAACAAGCCAGGAAGTGTGTAAATGACCGAGTATCAACAAACACTATGTGGGGAACAAAAGTGTCCTGATACTCCTAAAAATTGGCTGCTGCCAACATTTTGCTTCATCCTCCTACCTAGCAGAGTTTTGTGAAGTCTTTTTCCCCCCCTCAGATGTACACCAGGTGGTGTGTACTGCCACATAGGAAGTAAGAATACACTGCTGAAAAATTAATGCTGTCAAGTTGAAGACTGATTAAAGCTTTGCTTCAAACAAATAATTTCACTTTCAGGAACCGGGTCTTAATGAGATGAAGGTGGATGACCACTGGATCCCTCCATCTGCACTTCCTACACAATTATACTGCATTTTCCAAGGTACCTAAAGATGACATCTTTGACACTCCAGTAGAATAATTTTATTCTTTAAAATACTAAGGTGTGCACTTATGAAAAGGTAAGTGACCCATCTGAGTGGAGACACAGCTACTATGATAGCATGGCAGGTGCTGAAATATTGGAGCCATTTTCACTTTCAAGAACGCTTCCAGTACCACTTCTTCCAGTTTTGCCCCTGAGTGCTACTTAATGGTACATTTAGAATGATTGAAAGAGAACCCTGCACAGACAACACAGATTTCACAGAAGCTAAAAATGCATTTTGTTTTCCTCGCAGAGATATTTGCATTTACTCCTTTCACTGGAGACTGTTTGCAATGGTTCATTACCAGGTACTTAATGATAAACTGTGCTGTCAAAAACAAATTGCAAACAGTAAAAACATTAATGGCATACCCCATATGTTTTCAACAGTACCAATACAATCCAGTAACATGCTGTCACCTGAAATATCACTGAGGAAAGGAAAACTCAACTAGAAAATCTAGGGATATTGTTGTAGAACATTCATTTTTAACCAGTTCTGATTTTAGATATGTATCGAATCCAGGGATCCAAGGACTCCTCAGTGTCCTCCATTTCTGTTTTCAAAGTATCACATAAAAAGCATTGGTATTATGTCAATTAAAAACAGAGGAAGAGCATATTATTTCACTGTGTAGATAAAGCCAGACAGAAATAACTACCACGTACAGCACGTATCTTACACAGGTCCTGTAAAAGAGCAAAGATCAACTCAGATTTCAGGTTCTGAGAATCCACTGTAACACTGTGGTAGCATAAAAATACTTAATTTAGGGCATCTAAATGGCTATTTGGGTTTCTAATCTGCAAGTCTACAAGCCCCACTGAGGAAATGCTATTCTCATTTTAACAGATAGTACAGATTATGAAAGGTAAATATTACCGGTCTGTGGGCAAACACTTAATTCAGCAGCAGTACTGATTCTTAGTAGTGTAACCCATAGCCACCAATTTCAAACCCTTCTGCCAAAGGCAAGGCCAAACTTCTATCAGATATCATGAGGTAAAAGTAAATTTGCTCATTTAAAAGGATCTACCACTTGGTTCTAACAGATGATAAGAATAAGAGTGATAAAAACCAGGGAAGTAGAGACTTGTTTTTAACTTAGGAAATTATTAGTATCAAGTATTAACCAGCATATCGTATAACACTAAGGTCTAACACACTTAGTGGAAATGCCCTTATTTTTATCCTTTGATGTGTGAATACACCAGTAATTCTAATTTCAACACTTCAGTCTTTACAAACGTGTTGTTGATAAACTCTACCAGTTTAAATTGCAAAACTTCAAGTTAACAAGTGCAACTCAAAGATAATCTGGAGGTTCCAAACAATAATTCATCAACTCCCTCCTTCCAGTTGAGGGCAGCAACGTTGGGAGGAACAGGTGGACACAGTCCATAAACGCATGGCTCCGTGGCTGGTGTCAACGCCCCAACTTTGGGTTCTTTGACAATGGGACAGCCTACACGGCACCAGGCTTGATGAACTATGATGGGATTCACCTCTCTCAAAAAGGGAAGAGGATCTTTGCCCAGGAACTAGCAAGGCTCATCAACAGAGCTTTAAACTAGGCTCAAAGGGAGAGGGGGATAACATCAGGATTGCCTGCAACATGTTGTGGGAAGACGTGCCCAGGTTGGAGGGACTGGGTGCTGGTGAGAGCCCTCAGTCCATTGCTCAGAAACGTGCTGGACACACTGCAGCATGCTCGAAGCCTAGAGGAATAAGCCAGGGGCTCCACACGCAAGGGGAACCAACAGGGAAACACTGGGAGAATACATCAAAAGAATTCCAGCCACCCCAGCCAATATGTCAGCCTCATTGGGGGCACAACTGAAATGCCTCTACGTGAACGCATAGAGTGTGGGGAATAAACAAGAGGAGTTAGAGACGTGTTCGCACTTGCAAGGCTACGACTTTATTGGCATTAGAGAGATGTGGTGGGATAGCTCCTGTGACTGGAGTGTTGGGACGGAAGGGTACAGGCTCTTTAGGAAGGACAGGCAGGGCAGGCGAGGAGGGGGTATCACCCTCCACATGAATGACCAGCTGGAGTGCATGGAGCTCCACCTGGGGATGGACAAGGAGCTGGCTGAGAGCTTATGGGTCAGGATTAAAGGGAGCACTGGAGCAGAGGACATCATAGCAGGGGTCAGCTACAGGCCACCTGACCAGGGAGACTGAGCAGATGAGGCCCTCTATAGGCAGATAGGAGCAGCCTCACACTCACAAGCCCTGGTCCTTACAGGGGGACTTCAACCACCCTGACAGCTGTTGGAGGGACAAGACAGCACAGCACAAGCAATCCAGTAAGTTCCTGGAATGTGTCGATGACAACTTTCTCCTCCAAGTGACAGAGGAGCCCATGAGGAAAGGTGCCATGTTGGACCTTGTTCTCACCAACAAGAAGGGCCTGGTAGGGGATGTGAAGCTCAAGGGCAGTCTTGGCTTCAGTGACCACAAAATGGTGGAGTTCAAGATCCTCAGGGCAGCAAAGAGGGTGCACAGCAAGCTCACTACCCTGGACTTCAGGAGAGCAGGCTTTGGCCTCTTCAGGGATCTGCTTGGTAGAAAACCATGGGACAAAGTCCTGGAGGGAAGAAGGCCCCAAGACAGCTGGCTAATGTTCAAGGGTCACCTCCTCCAAGCTCAGGAGCGATGCATCCCAACAAAGAGGAAGTCAAGCAAATACACCAGGAGGCCTGTGTGGATGAACAAGGAGCTCCTGGGCAAAGTCAAACAAAAAAAGGAAGCCTACAGAGGGGCCTGGGAGGAGTACAGAGAAACTGTCCGAGTAGCCAGGGATGAGGTTAGGAAAGCCAAAGCCCTGACAAAATTAAAAGTGGCCAGGGATGTTAAGGACAACAAGAAAAGTTTCTATAGGTATGTTAGTGAGAAAAGGAGGATGAGGGAAAATGTGGGTCCCCTCCGGAATGAAAATGGGTGACCTGGTTACCCAGGATATGGAGAAGGCTGAGGTACTCAATGACTTCTTTGCCTCAGTCTTCACTGGCAAATCCTTGAGCCACACTGCCCAGGTCACAGAAGGCAAAGGCAGGGACTGGGAGAATGCAGAACCGCCCACTGTAGGAGAAGATCAGGTTCGAGAATATCTAAGGAACCTGAAGGTGCACAAGCCCATGGGACCTGATGAGATGCATCTGCGGGTCTTGAGGGAACTGGCGGATGAAGTGGCCAGGCCATTTGCCATCATATTTGAAAAGTCCTGGCAGTCTGGTGAAGCTCCCACCAACTGGAAGAGGGGGAACATAACCCCCGTTTTTAGGAAGGGTAAAAAGGAAGACCCAGAGAACTACAGGCCGGTCAGTCTCACCTCCGTGCCTGGCAAGATCATGGAGCAGACCCTCCTGGAGACTGTGCTCAGGCACATGGAAGATAAGGAGGTGACTGGTGACAGCCAACATGGCTTCACTAGGGGCAAATCATGCCTGACAAATCTGGTGGCCTTCTACAATGGGGTTACAGCATCGGTGGATAAGGGAAAGGCAGCTGATGTCATTTACCTGCACTTCTGCAAGGCATGTGACACTGTCCCGCATGACATCCTTGTGTCTAAATTGGAGAGACATGGATTCAATGGATGGACCACTCGGTGGATAAGGAATTGGCTGGATGGTCGCACTCAGAGAGTCGTGGTCAACGGCTCAATGTCCAAGTGGAGAACAGTGACGAGTGGCGTTCCTCAGGGGTCGGTACTGGGACCAGCACTGTTTAACACCTTTGTTGGCGACATGGACAGCGGGATCGAGCGCACCCTCAGCAAGTTTGCCGAAGACACCAAGCTGTGTGGTGTGGTCGACACGCTGGAGGGAAGGGATGCCATCCAGAGGGACCTTGACAGGCTTGAGAGGTGGGCCCATGCGAACCGCATGAAGTTCAACAAGGCCAAGTGCAAGGTCCTGCACGTGGGTCGGCGCAATCCCAAGCACAGCTACAGGCTAGGCAAGGAATGGATTGAAAGCAGCCCCGAGGAGAAGGACTTGAGGGTATTGATTGATGAGAAGCTCAACATGAGCCAGCAATGTGCACTTGCAGCCCAGAAAGCCACCCGTGTCCTGGGCTGCATCAAAACAGGTGTGACCAGCAGGTCGAGGGAGGTGATCCTGCCCCTCTACTCTGCTCTTGTGAGACCCCACCTGGAGTACTGCGTCCAGCTCTGGGGGCCCCAGTACAGGAGAGACATGGAGCTGTTGGAGCGAGTCCAGAGGAGGGCCACGAAGCTGATCAGAGGGCTGGAGCACCTCTCCTATGAGGACAGGCTGAGAGAGTTGGGGTTGTTCAGCCTGGAGAAAAGGCGGCTCCGGGGAGATCTAATTGCGGCTTTCCAGTACCTGAAGGGGCCTACAGGAAAGCTGGAGAGGGACTGTTTGTCAGGGAGTGTAGTGACAGGACAAGGGGTAATGGGTTTAAGCTGAAGGAGGGTCGATTTAGATTAGATGTTAGAAAGAAATTCTTTACTGTGAGGGTGGTGAGGCACTGGAACAGGCTGCCCAGAGACGTTGTGGATGCCCCCTCCCTGGAAATGCTTAAGGCCACTTTGGATGAGGCTTTGGACAACCTGATCCTAGTGGAGGGTGTCCCTGCCCGCAGCAGGGGGGTTGGAACTAGATGATCTTTGAGGTCCCTTCCAACCCAAACCATTCTATGATTCTATAAGTAAAGACAGTACACACCTTTGCTTAAAGGTATTACTGAATCCCAAGAGCCCCCACTGACTTTTAAACTGAAGAGACACCTGTATGTATTACAGACCTCAGGAATGTGTTTTGAAAACTCCAGTTCCATCTCCAGTATTGCTTTTATGAAACAACTCTGGGGAGGAACCTGCCTGCAGTTGCATACGCATATGCTTATAGCCCAATACCATCTGCCAGCAGGAGCATCTACTAATGGGGGCACAAGTGATATCCCCCCCTTACTGGTGGCCACTGATCTACATGTCAAGTAATTTCCAGCCTAAGAATGTAGCAATATCAGACAACTACTAGATGTTTCATTAACAAATTCATATTTACATATTTAGATTAAAAAAGTAATATATATTTAGATTACCATTCTCCTAGCTCTAACATTTTCTGCAGGACTGAGTGATGGTCATAACTAGTGTAGACAGGCAGGCCTCATCAGGCAGGCTCTGAAAGTGATCAGCTTTAAAGTATAATTATAATTAGCTGTGAAACATTTTAAGAGGAGGGAATCAAAAACTGCCTACCAAGGAACAGCTGGGCTATTTGTCATATATGGTTCAGCAGTAACTTGGTTCCACAGCTTTCTCGACTTGAAGCAGAAAGATTTCACTAGAAGAGTCTATTTGTGCAAATAGTTACTGCTTATTAGAAAGGATCAGTACTACTATTCAAAAAAATCACACAGGTTTATGACATATACAATACATACCCCTTTACAGAGGCATGAAATACAGTGAAGAGTATTTCACATCCCTCATTTTAGGTCTCCCCAGGTAGCTGTCTTAGGTTAGCTGCCTATGTACTTGATACAGGCAGTACAGCACAAAATAGAGAGCAGGTGGCAGTTCAGAGGATTTGAAGTCAGATATCCCATATTCACAGGAGACTCACTATAGTGGACATTTGTGGAGGCTCACTGTTCCTGGACCTCACAAGTCCTTCATCCTGCCCTGAGCACTGCACATCAGGAGGCATGGCACAAGTCAGAAGAGAACACCACAAAATTTGGGAAATACAGTAAGAATCAGCTTTTTTCTTTAAGACAACCGATAAAGACAGCTTTCCTGTATTCAAGGATAATTGTAAAGAAAAAGACAGTCCATTTCCCTCTTTTTCTGCTCCCAGTGTTGCGGGGGGGGGGGGGGGGGGGGGGGGGGGGGGGGAGGAAACCACTGCTGTAAATCTGACACCACCCACCCACACACCTCCCCTAATTCATAAACAGGGGCAGCATCTAACTGTACAGGTACTTCACACATTTCATGGGAGAGCTCTGGAGGATATTCTATCTCCTTCATGGGTTTCCATGAAGCCCAATAGATTCATGGATGTTTACCAGTAATGGCTTAACTAAATATAGGCTTGCCCTAGAATGAGGGGACTAATGCAATGCAAGTTATCTAACCCTGTGGTCCATGAGCGCTGCTGATCTTCAAAGAACTAAAAATACGAGGAAAAACACCCACCACAGGGCTAACCTACTAACAGGAAGATTTGGGAAAATATGCCTTACAAATGGGAGAGAGACCTCAAGAGCAGCTCAATTCCAGAAATCAGCTGAGCTAGGCTCAGCAGCATGCAACTTTCAGTGATGCCATGCTCATGGCCCACAATGGCTTTCCCATACACAACTGAGCTGCAGAATATAAACTTTTCCCTAAATAATCCAAGTAGCAAGTAGTGTGCTGCCAAAGGACTCTTAAGCTATACTTACATTCAGGGATGAATGACATTTCCCACCAACACTGCAAAGTTCTCATAAGAGCTATGCATCACCTATTGTAATTATAAAAGAGGTAACCAATATCATAGCTTATTCCTTCTGTGTTTCCTTTCTAGTATTTTTTTTACTAATTACTTCCCATTTTATGCTGCTAGTTGGCATAGAAATAAATGGATGTTTTCTTATTTTGCAGAAGGATGAATACAGAGCATTCAGACGTCTTAGATGATTCAAAGATTAAAAGAAGTAAATTCATGTCACTCCTAGGATACTAAGAGCATATACAATTCCAGGTCAGTAAGGTCTTGAGTCACTGAAATATGGCCTTATATAATTTCCCCCTCATTTATGTAATTTTCACAGGTTCTGTTTTTAATTTTTTTCTGTATCTCCAAGTCCTGTTCAACTAGAACCTTAACATCTCAGAAAACTACACTTTTATGCCAAAGTCTGAATTGTACAAAAAAAAAACCCCACACAACATGGAACGCTGTTAGAAAATATACACAAAGAAATGAGTTTGAAACAAACATTAAAAATCAGCAGCATTATTGACTGGTAAGGTTTCCAGCTGTTTGGTTATTTTAGCATAACTATACCATCAGTATTCATTACCAAGCTGCTATGAAAATAAATTCTAAAAACAATAATCCATGCTGGAAATGCATCTATACTCATTCTCGTGTATTTGAAAGCATCTTATCCTTGGCTTAAAAAAAAAAAAAAAAAAAAATAAAAAGGCAGCATTTAAACACACTGCAGGTAAAATTCAGCATGTACCCAGACAAAAGGTCTTCCTGAATATGGACACCTTACTATAGGGACACTTTTAATGGCTTTTATCCTAAAGGCAGACAGATGCAATATAAACACTTTTTTTATTATTGAATATATGTATTGAGTATAAAAACCCCATATTTGACTATGATTGTAATTTTACTTAGCAGTATTATTAGAGAGCTAAAAATGTAAGAAATGAAACAATACGCCAGGGAGAGATTCTCAGCTAAAATTAAAGTTAATGGCACTAAGAAATTTCAGATAAACTAATTATCTGCCACGCTAAATGTGTTTAGAGTTAAGTACTATGATAGATCAGGTCAGGCACCTCTGTTCTTTGCAAGAAATGAGTTAACAGCCATTAAAGGAAGTGAATTTTACTGTACTTAGATAAAGTAAAGTTTGGTAGGTATTCTTGATCCCCAAAGCACTTACCTGTTAGACGTTATGCCCTACAAATTAGGGGAAGTGGAACGTAAGAAAGGTATAACACAAATTTGCCTGAACAGTCTTGTCACACTGTATAAACCTGACACCAAAGGGAAAGGCAAAAACACAAGCAACCATTTTCAGCTTCACTGTGATTTCTCAGTTCCAAACCAAGAGAAGACAGTATCCTTGTATACATTTACCAATCACTCTCAGAGATCTTCAAGTGTATTTGAAAGTCTGGACTACTGCTCTGAGATTATCTCAGATAACTTACCTTAAATTTGATGCTATTACAGGAAATCTCATAGCCCCCAAGAGAATAAAGATTACAGCATTTTTTACAGGGAGATTATCTTGAGATGGTTCGTGTAAGTTGATGGAAAAGCTATTTAGCCATCAGAGAGGCAGATGCCCTTCGATAGCTTTGACAAGCTGAATGCATCATCTCAGCAATACTCTGTAGGCCTGAAAGATGAATCGGGTTTATAAACACTTCGCTAGATGAAATCATCTTTGTTACCTGCTTGAAACAGACCCTTACGGTCTGCAAGGCAGTCATCAGGAAAGAATAAAGTAAGCAGTTCTGAGTAAATCCCTTTTGCTTCTAAAAAATAAAGTAGCACAGCAATTGGAGGAATGGACTAAAAAACAGTGTTTCAGGAAAATGAAACTTGAGACAGAGCTCCTTGTATGGCTGAATGGATTACTTTGTAGCCAAAAGTGGTACTTCACATTGCTATCATATTATTAATTTGAACTTACCGAAAGATGATCCCAAAAAGTTCATCTAAGCTTTAGCTACTCCGTTTTATACTGGGGTTGATTTTTTAAAAAAATTCTGGCCATCGCACACTTTCTAGTGAAGTACACACAGAATTCGGCTCTTTTTGGGGGTTTTTTGCGGGGTTTTTTTGTAAAAATCAAATTCTACATTCAACATACACACACTTTTGAAATTGAGATCCCTCTTAGCCAGCAACTGAATGAACTTAAATTACATAAACTACAGCGAGACCTTATGGTGTATTGGCTAATGTGCTGTAACTCTGCATACAATAATCTTTTTATGTAACAGCAAATACATAAACCCAAGACATTTTATACAATCCTCAGTCAAACTAGGGCTGTTCTACACTGGGCCTGTTCTTTTACCTTTTGGGGGAAACACATACACAGACCAGTCCTCATACTACAGATTGCTTGTTTCTATTCTGTACAGAATATGGGACTAGGTACTATTTTTTCTAGGCAACCACATTTTAAACACATTTTAAGTTTCACTAGATTCAGCACCTTCCAAGAAGTTCCATTTATCCAGAATTCCAGTTTGTCACACACTGGAGTCAAAGTTAAACCCAATATAATCAAACACATTTTCCATTTGTTATGTGCATGAACCCAGTTAAGTGTAAAAAACAAATATGAACATTGCAGTAACATGTTAATTAGTCCACTTGCATCCATGTTTTTAACACCTCATGAAAATTAGTAAGAGTTTAAGTTGCTTGAAAATTAATGCAAAGTGAAGTTCGGGCAAACTGCTGAGATCTGTTTAAAAATGAAATGCATGATGACACTAAAATTAAGGGGAAATACTACTTAGACCTTAGACCAGCCATCCCAAGAACCAGAAACAAGCCCGTGAGACACAGCAGACAAAGCAACCAGACAGACAATGAGCAGATACAGAAGACAAAACATGTACGTAGAGGAGCGACCTGGAACACAAGCAAAAACACTGTGTCTCCTGTTTGTGAAACTTCTACAAGCACATGAAGTTTCAAGTATGTTGTTGCTTTCTGAGTTGTGATGAACTAACACTTTTGGTTTGCAGATCATCTCAGAAGGAAATGCAGAGATGGCCAGGCTGATGAACAAAAAGGGTAATTTTAACAACAACATAAGAAAGCTTCCTTACACTACACAGTGATAACGGAATTCAGTCACGACAGTTGAGACAAATATTTTGGATGTGTGAAGGAAAAGGAACTCATCTAGAAACTTTTGCTTATACAGAATATCTAATGATACTGTAACAGCCTGACAGTTTGTGCTCAGTCTGCCTAAAAAAAAAAAAAATAATTTACTCTAAAGCTACAACTTAAGCAGTGGAAGAAGGGGACAGAGTTCACCATGACAATGAAGTTGAGGGGTCAGAGCAAGAGAGCTGTAGAGCCACACTGCCTAAGACATCTGAAAGGTAGGCAGAAATATTAGATGTTGGAAAGCTACAGAGAGTACTGTCTTCTCCACCAAGTAGATTACACTCTGAAGAACGACTGTGCCATCACCTTGTGGACAACAGCAGCTAGAGAAGAGGCCAGAGTAGATAAAGGCATACCAGGCAGTGCTGCAGGGAAGGATAAAGCCCCATCAGCTTCCCTGGGGTAAATCCCTGCCTGTATACCAGCCACATCCTGTGCAGCAGTTTCTTTGGCTCTAGCAACAAAGCAGAAAAGGTCTGTTAACCTTTGTACTTCCCAGGGGGACTTGTTCAAGCAGCAAGCCTTTTATAAAAGTCTTAATTCGCATTCAAAGGGCAATTACAGGCATTGGAAACTGCAGGTATGGGAAACTCAGGTCAGTATGAAGTAATGCTGCCAGCTCTAGCTGAGCACCACTCACACCCTCGGCCAGGAACGCGTCTGCAGCTGAGCTGAGGCACCAGCGGCCTTCCTCAAAGCCTCCAAAACATCTGAAATGCAGGCATATGCTTCCTAAGCCACTCAAGACAAAATTCAGTCAGAAAAGAATCTTTCCTCTATCCACTGTATGTTTACTTTTAACCCGACAAGTAAGGAAGGTCATTGCTTAACCTGCCTATAAATAACTACCACCTCTGTTCAAAATGGCAAAGCAAAGACAAAAACAACCTAACTATACTTTTTCCCCACTGGGGTAGCAGCTGAGAGGTAATGCTAAGGGAGAAGGGGAAAAAAAAAAAGTCTTTGAAGGAGTGGAATTATTTCCTGAAAGTTTTTTTTTCCTCAATTAAGAGCCATAGCTCAGAACCAAAATGCATCTTTCCCAGCCATCCCCTGCTCCCCAGTTTTTTTAGGCCCACATGTCTGAAATTAGTAGCTCTACTCACTGCATTCAGCCTCAATTTTTGTAAAAACAACTAATACACTAGTTATAATTTATGTTTTGCAATAAGGTAAAAGTTATTCCTGTGGTGTCAGGTGGAATACTGGTATTGCATGTGTGTGCGCGCGTGTCACCGCCCTCCCCATCCTTAGGGTACAATGCATCAGTATCAAAAACTATTTTTAATTCATTTGCTGCCTTGGTGGTCATGAAAGTCTGATACTATGTCACTATTCATTTCAAGAAGAACCTATTTATTGAAGATCAGGAATAATGAGAGAATATATTTTCAATTCTCTAGCAGTGTCAAAAGCCCTGCTATGAAAACACTTTCATGTCTCATCTGAATTAGCTGGGGTTTGTTGGTTTTTTCTTTGGGGTTTTGTTTTGTTGTTTTTTTTTCAAGGAATGGCAAACATTATTTCTTTTTAAGCCCTTATAACGGTTACTTTTTAAATAAAATACAAAAATTATTTCTGAAGAAAAAAATAATTTTGACTCAGAAAACCATTCTGAATCAAAGCTTTCAGATGCTCTTTACATTTCTGCAAGAAACAGTTTTGCAAAATACAGAGAATATTACCATTGTTGAATTTTTTAAGAGTGAAATTATTCAGCCAGATCTGATTTAAGTTTAAAAATCTGAAAGATAATACAAATCAAGGCTAAAGATTACACCCATATAAAGAGACATTTGGAAAACAAAGACATCTGTGGGCTTTGAATTAAAACGGCACTTCCTGTACAGTTTTTATACAACAGAGACTTGAGCTCCAGAGGTACTATCATCAGTAGACTCATCTATCACCATGGAAAAATACAGAAATGTCTTAACGATAATCCTAAACCGTAATGCAATGTCATCACACAGCTCCATCATTCTCTGTTAGGGAGCCATTCTGCTCAAATGCCAATTTATACATTTTCCAGTTGCTTCCAGATACAATTACATTCAGCCTTACTTATGTTTTACTTCACAATTCTGTCCATTAATACAGGTTATTGCATTTCTACTAGTGCTGAAATATCCGAGGATGGCCACAACATACTCAGTTTTATTAATAAACAGGATCTGACAGCCTGAAACTCTGTCATTTTAAGGACTTTGCTAAGCCCACCTCAGAGACATTTGAGAATCTGGCCAACAGGCTGAACTCATTCATGTACTGTAAGCAACTCAAGTTCAAAATCTTCCCCTGCCACCCTCAGACATCAAGAGAGGCAAATATCAAAATACAAGATTCAAAGAAAACATATACATATTAGCACAAAACCACTGGAAGGGTTTGTTCATCCTTTTTCACTATGAACTAGAAATACAGCATGCCATAAATTTTAACAATATCATAAGTACCAAGTGATTTCATTACGTTCTCCTTTCATTTGGAGTTAGGGCAACAGCATCAGGGTCCAAACTGGCAAAGTGGTATCTGCTCCAAAGAATCTCTCAGCTGGAAACACGACTCCATTCAAAACATGGCAGGAGCCCCGCAATTTATTCTAGACCAAAGGTATTCTTGACATAGTGCCAGACTATACGTGGTCTTTTCATAGCCATACAAAGGGGAGGGGAAAAAAAATAAAAAAAGAATAAAAGAAGATTTTTTTAAAAATATTTCCTAGCTTGGATAGCTACTGAGCAGCAGTCCTGTCCTGGTTTTGGCTGGGATAGAGTTAATTCTGTCTCTAGTAGCCAGTACAGTGCTGTGTTTTGGGGTTAGGATGAGAATAATGTTGGCAACACACTGATGCTTTTAGTTGTTGCTAGGTAGTTGTAGTGCCTACACTAAAAGTCAAGGACTCTTCAGCTTCTCACGCCCTGCCAGGTGCACCAGCAGCTGGGGGAGCACAGCCAGGACAGCCGGCCCAGGCTGGCCAAGGGGATGTTCCCTACCATATAGCATCGTGCTCCGGATATAACTGGGAGGGCTAGCTGGGAGGTGGGATCACTGCTCAGAGACAGACTGGGCATCAGGGTTTTTTCTTTCCTTTTACATGTGGTGAGCAATTGCATTTGTGCATCACTTGTTTTATATATATTATTACTATTAGTATTCTTCTCTTCGTTATCCTATTAAACTATCTTTATCTCAACCTACAAGGTGATTTTTTTTGTTGGTGGTGGTTGGTTGGGTTTTTTTCTTTCCCATTCTCCTCCCCATCCCCTTCAGGGGGTAAGGGGTGAGTGAGCGGCTGGGTGGTGCTTGATAGCCAGCTGGGGTTATACCACAACAAATCCTTACAAACCCTGCAGTGCCTGGAATGGCGAGATGGCTTATCCCAGTCCTCCCTTCCCCTTGCAACCCACAGCAGCAGGTTGTTGTGAGAAGCCCTCTGTCTCTCCCATCTTCCTCACCTGGGAAACAGGGCAAGTTTGTTCCCATCAGCACATGATAGCAAATGTATTCCTACAAGGCACCTTCAGCAGAGAACTGAAGCCTCTAAAACACAATCCCCTTTGGTTTCTCCTATGGGCCATGCAGCTCCGAACCACCTCTGACCACCCACAGTGACACTGTCTTTGGGCATGGCCACAGCATGTGCATGGCTGAGGGGCCAGGTACAGCTTTCCAGCACCAGTGGAAAGAATAGTAGGAAGAAGGTACAACTGGCTATCACAGCAGAGAAGCATAAAGAACCAGAAAAGAAGAAAAATCAGTCTCCCAGAAGCTACTATCAGGACTATGCAGAATAAAGTTAATTCATCTTTACGGGTTTGCCATTTCAAAACTTGTTTGCATTCTCATTCGGAAAAAAAAAAAAAAGATTTAAAATATCTGAGAAAAACGTAAGTCCTAGCTTGCACATGATCTACTTTAACCCAGAGACATGAAACCTGGAAGCCATAGGATCCAGTATCATGGATCCAGGTAGACAAACCATCAGGAGAACACACAAATAAGGTTCAAAATCCTGCCTGGCAAACAAGATCTGACCAGAATCCTGCCTGGTTTCTGGAAGACCATTTCTATTTTGACAGACTGCAGGTTCCAGCAAATCTTTTCTACTTTTAATCTGAGCATTTCACACCATTTTTTCATCCATCACCTCTGTGCTGATATACAGAAAACATATGCACAAACACTGGTACACAGTCATGAGAGTAAGTTATGTATATAATTCTTGGGGCCAAGCATCTGTTCTTGTAGAGAACAGGAAGACGTTGCTCTGCAAGGTGTTCTGACAGGGTCAAGAGGGGTATTTATGCTGTGACATGCTCTTTTCTCTCAGTAAGGGTGACAGTGAGGGATCCTCTAGAGGTTTTTTTTTCTGAGGATGTTTCCCTGGCTCTTTTACCACTTACTGAATAACTAATGTATTCCTCTAGAACACAGCCTTACTGCTTCACAGCAAAGAAAGGGTAAGAAAAATACGAGCCCTCTGCTAACATGAGTGACAAATAAGCTTTTCAATTCTCATAGGCAAAAAAACACCACCCAAAAAAAAAGGAAACTTTGTTTTGTTTCTTTCATGGCTGACAACTTCCATTTATTATACAGACTGCTCTGAAGAAATGCTACCCATTGGCAGCGACTGTTTTCTTTAGAGGTAAAAGGTATTAAAATTTTTATCATTACAGATTGATAATTACTTGTGGGAGTACTGAATAATGATTTAGTCATTATTCTAGTAAAAATTTACTCATGTTTAGTAATTCCCCAACTCTCTAGGCAATGATCTTTAGATGTCAACTCTATCACTTACTCCTCCATATACTTCCCATTATATTTGTCAATGGAATGGCCTCTTTATTGTCTCCTTGTAAGATAGTGTTTTCAGTCACCTGCATTGTTGCCACATTAATTACTCAGGCTAACGTCTTCCTAGGCGAAAACAGGACTGGATTTTTCCTTCCCAAAAAAGTTGAGCAACTGCTTTTTCATTCTTGGGAATGAAGATTAAAGGAGACAGTAGTTTTCAAGACTAAAATAAGAAAATTAATAAATCCAGGTCACTTTTTGTTTCTGATGCTTTAAGAGTCCTCATTATTCCAGAGCAAAAATCCATCACAGAAGCAGTACTCATCCTATCACAAGTCTTTCCTCCTCTTGCTGCTTGTCTGACAACCTGCCCAATATCCACTGAGGTACCAGCATCCCAAACAAGCGTGGCTTGCACACACGCAGTTCAGAAGCTTCAGATTATACCTGTCCAGCATGGAAAGAAAGAGTTCCTTGAAAGCATTAAACCTCATCCAAGTCTGAATTCAGAACCAAAAATGAAAAAAGGTAAAAAGCAATGCAATAGGACAGGAGTATTACAATGGAGAAAAGAATTAAATAACTTCTTAACTGACTTTCTGTCTAACGTAACAGGCAGCAATGAAAACTCAACAGCATAACAGAGTTGCCAAAAAAAAAATGGTACTTTGGTTGCCACAGTTATAAGCCTTTTCTAATTATAAAGATACAGGTCAAATTCAAAGCACACTAGGCACTCTCAGTTTTCTCAAGGAAGAGTGTGACTTTTTTCTTACTATTGGCATAGTATCAATTAATACAAATTAAATGTTAAGTATTTCATATTTACCTCAGACAGCAAATGGCACATCATGTTTCCATTCTTGTCAAAGCCTAGGGCTAGATCCTCAAAGGAACAAAATACCTATTCATTAAAGACCAGGTAGTACAATAAGAAGAATTCTTCTGACCTTTTTTTGTATTCAAGAAAAATAATCTAGCACTGTAATGCTAATTCACTTAGCTGTATGTATTACAAATATTTGAAAGATTGTGTTTGCATTTTATACTAAAAACATAAGGGCACAGCACTGGCACCGTTCATCTGCCATTCTCAAAACAGTTTGGGCCTTTTTTTTTTAATACAAACAATAAGAATTAACTGTCTTTTTGTTTGAAATCCTCCAGGTCTACAGAATTCAGCAAACATACCTAGAGCTGTGAGAACTATGGCCCCTAAGTGTCATCATCTTTAAAATTAATAAACCAAAGTAAGTGGAAAAAGTTTAGGCTGCTGATGTGTGAATTAATATGAAACGCCTCTTCTCATCCAAAGTATAATTTATCTTTGTTAAATATTGCAGCAGTGTCTCAGACTTAAAGCCTCAGTTCTGTGCTTTGCTAAATCAAAGGCATGATGGCTCCATAAAGGTTATTGTTTTTGGCAATAACTTTTTAATAGCAGAATTACTCTTTTTTGCTCCTTGCAGCTTTCCTGTAGTAAAATATTTCCATTCCAATTTAGCCCACCGCAAATCACAACTTGTTTCACCCTTTGAGTATGCTGTCTGCCAAGATAATGAATTGTAACAGCTTTTCATACCAAAAGAATGAGTGAAATGCAAAAGAACACTCAGAATGATACAGTTCTATTTATACCTGGCACTATTTTAACTTCTCAGAGCTGTATGAATCTGTAAGTGTTATACTTCATTTAATGCAAACCCAACAACCTTCACGTCGTACAGCTAAGAAATCAATCTAATCTCAGAAAAATAAATTATTTCTCTGATTGCAAGTTATTAAAGAAATGCACAGCACTGGCTAAGTGCTGTGACTACCTAAAACAACCTATGTCATTTTATTCTCGTATTTCAAACTTGTTTGGTTTGGGGGGGTTTATTCTGAGAGTGGGGGAAGGTATTGGGAAAGGGAGAATAACGGAAATCAAAACATCTTTGTTGCTGTTGTAATCGTTAGTCATTCTTGTCAAGGATACATATATTTATATAAAGATTTTCTTAAGTTTTCAGATTAAAAGGGATTCCCCTCACTCCTTGGAATGAAAGCAGATTTGTTCCTAAAGGGTCACTGCACCATGAAAACAACCTTTAAAAAAAAAAAAAAATCAAGCTGTTTCTGACTGCAAGAACCTTCCCAATGGTGACTGTGATGAGACATCAAAAATTTAAAGCCAAAACTGATTTTCAACTGAATTCAATTGCAATGCATTAGTTTTTTTAAAGATATTGAGAAATGCAAATGCATAAATATATAAATGAGGATATTCTGTAATTCTGCATCATTGCTTTTAGAACATAAATTAAGTTCCATGCAATGCTGTAAAATGCAAGCTTCATAAGTATCATACAGTTAGTATACGACAAAAGTTAAAGACACTAAGGCAGAATGTCCTAAAAAAACATTATATTATTCAACTTCATCTTCCCCTTCTCTCATTGTAATTCCCATATTCTTAAAACTCATAACTACAAAGAGTGAGACAAGTATTTTGACTGACTAACACTTATTTGGATGTTCACGTATATAAGGTACAGGACAGGATTTTCACATACGAAAAGTTACATTTTGTTTTTTAATTAATGTCCTGGCAACAGCTACTGCTATTATTGGCAAATGGCTCTAATAGTCATTTTTGTTTTACATTTTTTTCCAAAACTGAGCAAATTTGGAAAATATACCAAGTTCCAGAAGGAGAAAGGAGGAAGATGACAGATAACAAAAAATCTAAGCTACTTAATTTTTCTGCCTCCCAGCTTGTCTTCAATATTCCAAAAGAATGCACTCAGCTGCAGTGTTTTACAATAAAACTTATGTCAAATGCTACTTTTATCAACGTACATTCTGCCTTTGCTTAATATAATACCTCCTATCCCAAGAAAGAATCACATAGACATATAATATTATTACAAAGCTATTTAAATGTGTGCACGCATATTTTTTGTTACCGACCAAACACTAAGAACTTTAATGACAATGGCACAGGATCACAAAAATGTAAGATAAAGGTGTAAGTTATCATTTATAAGAAAATGTATTTTCCCTTTAAATCCATTTTACAAGAATAATGCAAGTGCAATTAATCTTGATTTTTATACGTGTAATTTAACACCTTAGCAGGAGACTGGAGATTGAAGCATCTTGTACTCCATGCCAGCCATTCACCCAGCCTCCACTGCCTTCTTTCATTTGGAGGGAGCTACTGGAGCGAGTCCAGAGGAGGGCCACGAAGCTGATCAGAGGGCTGGAGCACCTCTCCTGTGAGGACAGGCTGAGAGAGTTGGGGTTGTTCAGCCTGGAGAAGAGAAGGCTCCGGGGAGATCTAATTGCGGCCTTCCAGTACCTGAAGGGGGCCAACAAGAAATCTGGAGAGGGACTGTTTACAAAGGCACATAGTGACAGGACAAGGGGTAATTCCTTTAAGTTGAAGGAGGGTGGATTTAGATTAGGTATCAGGAAGAAATTCTTTACTGGGAGGGTGGTGAGGCACTGGAACAGGTTGCCCAGAGAGGTTGTGGATGCCCCATCCCTGGAAGTGTTCAAGGCCAGGCTGGATGGGGCTTTGGGCAACGTGGTCTAGTGGAGGGTGTCCCTGCCCATGGCAGGGGGGTTGGAACTAGAGGATCTTTGAGGTGCCTTCCAACCCTAACCATTCTATGATCAATACCTGAATTGTGCTTTGAATCGGGGGGGGGGGGGGGGGGGAATAGCACTGAAAACAGAAAAACAAGTGGGTAAGTGGCTCAGAAAACTGAAAAGAGCAGCTGACAACTGAACAGTCTCAGTAAGTATTGTGTCCAAGGAAAGAACAGTCCAGTGACCTGGAAACAGGTGAAAGTTTAAAGCTGTGTGATCAAGCAGGTGACCCACTGAATGCCATTTCACTTTACAGATTTTGCTTCCCTTACAGATCCTAAATTAAAAAACATGGAGTAACAGAGGAAGGCAGAACTAAGATCCTGATACAAACAGAACATTTGACTACTGCAAATATCAACCTACACTATGTATCTCTTTATATGCATAAGGAGCTTATTAACCTCTGGAAATGACAAGCCTGCTTTGCAGGTTTGGAGGAGTGGGGAAATAACCAGAAATTGCTTTACTAACAGTATTTTATTACAGTAACTATTTCTTTGCCAGCTTTCCTCATACCCAATCAAATGGCCACCTCCAAGCTCAATGAACATAGCACTCCTTGGTCATACCTTTGTAAAGGGAACAGAACTTATACTTAGATGGCCAATTTAAAATAGATACCTTGACTGCCTTATTATCAAAGGACAGTTTGTCTCAGCCCCCTTGAAGCATCCCATGGGCATATCTCCATTAGGTCTCTAAATAACTAGCATGGCCAAAGCAGTTATATTTTAGCATGTTAAAGTTCTGCAGACTAAAGCCATATTTTGCTATCATCTATGGAGGGGAATTAAAAAAAACAAACCACACCCACAAAGACACAAACCACCAAAACAGGACACCTGCAGAACAGAAATTATTTCAACAAAAATTTAAAAAAAAAAAAAAAGCCACTGAACTTTGTTCTGTTCTCAGCAGCTTCTTGCTCTGCTCTCTGGCTTAGCTGCCCACACATAGGGATTTAGTCAAGTATGTTCAACACAGCCAGTACCATTCATACATAGCCTGGGAATAGGTCATTTCTACATATATAAGCAAGCAGTTTGGAGCTGTTATATGATCATTTTATTCTCAGGTGTATGCAATGCTTTACAATGTCTTGAAAGGACACATAAGCATGCTGATGCTTCATGGCTACAGCAAACACACATGCAGTTCTTAGATGACTAACTAACACTCTAGTTGTACTTACACTGGGGGTGGGAGCTTTCCAGTCAGCATCAGTATATATCAATTCAGACAGAAGATGAACAACACAACCACAGCTACTTGTGAATAAGCTAATCTTTGTGTCAGATTTTTGTTTTTCTTTCAACTTAACGGAGAGATCTTAATGCCCTGATAAAAGGACAGTGAATCTTTACAGATACATTCATTCAGGAGACTTAATTATGCTGAGTAAATGGATAAAGCAGCAAATGAATTATACTGTTGGATAAATGAATTATATTGAGTAAATTGCTTATAATGAATAAATTTTTGAAGTGGTTAAATGAATTACAGCAAGTAACTACAGAGTGATTAAATTAATTATTTCCATTTCTACCAGTATCAGTATTTTGCTTTCCATCATGTATTGAACTCAAGGCTTGATTTTTAGAAAGTGTTTTAATACCTTTTGCATTTAATTTATCTTACACATGCCATGAACATAGTTCTATAATCACGTTGTTCTTTTAATCGGTTCTACGTATCCCCAAGGGAACAGAAAAAACACTGTGGGACTTGAATAGACACCAGGCTCAGATGATAGCAAGACAATATTTTGTAGCAGAATGTAAAAATAAAAACAAAATGTCTTCTCAGTTGCATATCACTATAACTCCAAAGTTCATTCCAAAATTTAACTCTACCTGGGTATTTTGAGCTCTCAAAAATATTTTGTTATTTGCCACATTAGTCAGATGCCCCACAGCTAATAATTTAAATTAATTTACAATATGAAATGCTTAATATAGGTCTCAAATATTCTCATTTCCCCTAACAAACTGAATGCCAAGTAGCTAGAAAAAAAAGTCACAAAAAACATACTATGACAGACACCCCACATGCCGTATTAATCTGTTTTGATACCTATTATATAGAAATGTCTAGAGAAAGCAGCAGTGTGTTAAATAGTTCCAGTGTACCATACCTAAGGAAAACATCTATGCATTAAAATCACTTAAGCAGTGGCTAGAGAGGAATGACTTTGCTTCTGCATTTCTGCTGTTTTATTAGCATCTTTAAGATGTAACTTGTGCTATAACAAAGTGTCTACTGTAAACATATAAGGCAAATTGAGAGCAGAGTTTGTAATGTCAAACACTATATTAGTACAGTTTAAAATACAAGTTTCAGTCCCACTCAAATACTGACCAGCTGCAACTCCTACTAGACATCCTTTTACTCAAGGAAATTAATGACTCCACTTCTAACACTTATTAGGAATTCACCCATCATAACTCTTAAACTGTGGGGCCAAACTAAAATCACACAACAATAAGAATGAAGACACGTGGCTTACACTAATGGTGTTTGTTCCAACTCCCACATTCTTCTAGTTTTTCTGTCTCTAACAAGGTACAAAATACACCAATTCAGATTTCATTTTGGCTGCATATTTCGCAAGCTAAGAAATAGCTAAGAATGCTGGACTGCAAAAGTTTAGGAAAGTAAGTGAAGGTAGACTACAGTGAACTACACGGGTAGAGGCAGACAAAAAGCACTGATACGACTGTCGTTTAAGGGCAATAGGTATGCTGAAAATGCAAGGTGGTTGGCAGTGTATCTTTTCTCATATGAATGCTTTTTCTAGACCATACTCATTTTCCAGTTTGCATTGATGTTCTTTTACAAAGTCATCTTAAAAAGGCTGGTCAAGAAGCTAGTCCACAGGAAAGGTTTTATTTTGAGTTCTACTTTTCCGTAGATCATATTTAAGCTGAGTACTTTACCAAAGTGGAATATAAATTTTAATTCCTTTTTAGTGTATATTTGAAAATTGTGAGATCACAGGACAATGAGCTTTCAGGCTCCAAAAACTCTCTAGCGGAAGGTTTTCTAATTCACTAAACCTCCGAAGCTCGGTACCAACTTCTCTCAGAAAATAAAGATTAAAAACATTCATAGGTATAAAAGTAACAGTGCAAATCTGCCTGGTTACAAAGTAGCTAATTTTAAAGTAGTTCAGCTACTGCTGCTGTCAGTATATACATGTCTGCTATCACCGTATTTTTTTCCTGGAACTGAAGGAGAGGCCACATTTTATGGCACTGAGAACACCCCCTACCCCTCCACTCTCCATCCTTCAGCCAGTGCTCGCACAGCAGTGCTACTATCTCTCTTGTTATGTGCATACAGCACAAGTACAGGTGGTTCAAACACAGTCTATAAAAGAATGCTTAAAAGGCATAACCAAACTTCCCAATAAAGGATTAGCTTTATTTACTTTCAAGAGATCAATACACATCAGCTTAGTAAAAGCATACAAAGTAACAAACAATGTGGTTACGAGAACAGACAATTTATGTTCACCTTTTCTTATAATAGAAGGACATGAAGATACTCGGTTAAACAAAAGCGAAGGAAGTTTTTAATCATGCATTCACATTACTAGCATTTGGATACTATTACATGTATGGTCATAAATCATGATTCTCAAGGGTAATGGAAAACAGCCCTGCTAGATTCCAGTTCTTTGGGTTCAACCGTTTACCACTTTGTGCAAACTGGTTTTGATCCCCAGAGTAATTTCTCCCCAGAAGTAAATTAATTGTGTCTCTGGCGGTCTAAGGTATGAGTAGTTTCTGGATGAACTTTATCAATCTTTTTAACATCTATACACTTTAAAAACCTCCATCAGAAAAGCCCAAGAAGTTGAGGCCTGGCACCCCAGCACAGATATAAGCACATTTATTGTACTAATGAAATAAATCAGAGCAGAGACAGCTAGTTTGAGCTGGCTGATTACCTAGCACAAACTGACATACCTTTATCAAAGCCATGGAACTACACAGATTCTCTAAGGGCAAGCCTGTGGATCTCTTTCTCAAGACTGAATATACTACCTTCTTCATTCCCTTCAGAATAAATACACTATCTATCCATAGATAGATAGAGATTTGCATATCTAGAAAGCTTTCTGGCTTCACAATAGAAATTGAGAGCTTTGGTGAATACGGCAGTACATTCAGCCTGAAAATATTATAACGGAAAAGCAGTAAGCGTGCACAATTTTGTTGCAGATTCCAAAGCTCCTGGAAGGAAAGCTTGAACATATTTGAAGTATTATATTTCAAAGACACTAAACTGTAGAACTAAAGGCTTGAGCAAGGAAAATACCATAATCAACTCCATACAAAAGTAGCCCTATAAAATGCAACTTCTGCCTAGGGACAAGCAAAAGCAATGACTGACTACTGTGACCCTCGTACTTGTACAACATGCGCCTTCAACTTGAACATGTGCCATTCAAACCAGAGGTGAAAATTCCCAATGTTACCTGGTACTATATGCGTGCCTGAGTTGATAACTTCACAATTGGAGGCAGATATAAACAGCATTTTTAATTACCAAAAGTAGCAGGGGCTTCATTTTGCATACTTTTTCTGGAGGCACAGTCACATTAGCCACACACAAAAGCACTGGCAGAGCAGCGGTCACTCTGAAGGAAGCAGAGAAACCTGCCTCTTTTCAAACTACACCACCGCTTTTTGGAGCAAGCTATATATTGAGATTTCCATGACTTTTTTTACAATGCAACAAGAATACCAGATGAATTACTGTAACATCCACTGAGAGCAAGTAGAGATTCCCTAGCAACACTGGTACCCTTACTTCGTGAATACAGTCAAATCCCCCCCTCTTTTGTGGTGGAGATTAAGTCAGTGACTGCACTTCACACACTGACTTTCTTGTTCAGTTGAATAAGTTATCAAACACATAGAGTTACTCTCACAAAACAGACAACATAAAAGAATTTTCCTTCTCCCTCTTTATAACCATTTCCCCCAAACCTGTATCCCTCCAGGCATTACACACATTAAAACAGCATCTTACTTTGAAATCTGTGATCTCCATTTAGGGTTGCTGACATTTACATGGTTACTACCACTGGAAACAAGGTACAAACTCCTTTCATTTTGGACAATGAGGAGGTATTAATCTACCATGTGCCAATCCTCATTTACAAAGCAGCTGGCATTGAAAAGAATGGCTAAAAGTGATTAATAGCTACCTGTCAGCAATGTGCTCTGACTACACTGGCTGTAATTCTGAGTTCCTAAATATACCATACAAACCCACATTTGAACCACTTAGCTATTATGCTATCACTGCATCAACCACACAGATGGCAAAAAGGATTTCTAAGTTGACTGCCAACAGACTGCTGAAAATTCACCAACAGTGGTGGAAAAACCCTAATAACTCTACATAGATTGGCATGAGAAATAGACCAGACTGACAACTTTGCAGATTTAGTCCACAAAACAGCGAGGGCAACAGCTGTGCCATCTTCTCCATACTGCCCCATCACTGTATTTCACTGCTGACCTGGAGAGACCACTACTAGAAGCAAAGAAACATTTCAGTTATTTTGGCATCTCTGATGAGACTGCTAGCAAGGGTGCCAATTAGTGCCAGGTTTCATCATATTTGTAAAGTGGAAATGTGTTTACTCAGAACTGGGCTGAGACTACCAAATTAATTTTACATAGAGTGCTTAGCCACCGGGTGGTAACAACTTGCAGCTACTAATGATTTGGCTGGATTTGAATCCTAGAGGTAAAAAGCAAAAGGCTGTCTGTCCCACTGCTGGTCCCTTGACATACTCTGACCTCTACTGAAATTTTATAATGAGGAAGGAAAGCTGTACGGCTTTTAGGCACACCAGGACATGAGGAAGATACCTGCTCTTACATTACTTATCTTTTCAAACCAACTTAGTACTGTGTACAATACCACATTTAAGAGGACTGCTGTAAAGACTTTACCATCTAAGAGCTGAAGTAAAATCGCTTGTTTGTATAGACCACAGAGACAGCCTTCTGCCAGTCACTAATGATTTTTAATGCAGTAAGACACAGCATGAATGACCACTTTGCACTCTTCCAGTATCAGGAAAATCTGCTGTACTAATGCTTCCTACCATCAGAGGTCCATTAGGTTTTATTACACAATACAAATATTTCGAAACATCTCATATCACAAATGTGCAAAGAGCAGAGAGACATACTTAAAAGAATATTTATTCACCTCACAGTTGGGAATTCTGCCCAAATTTTGTTTAAGGGAACAACTGCCACTGCAACCATTCTTCTGTCTGTAGTACGGGTATCAGTAATTTGAAAAAATAAAGCATTATAAAATCTGTGGATTAAAACCAAGCCAAATTCCTTATTAACCACTGTAGTTGACTCTCCTTTACTGCAAGAAAACAATCTAACTTCTCATAAATAACTCCAGCAATGTATCTTGTAACCCTCTGAAATATCAGGCCACCAGAAATACCTATTAGGCACTACAAAACTGCATGATACTATATTTAACAAGGCATCCTTTCTGGTCAGGTTCTTCTTCACAATCAGCCTTTTTGTGTGCTATTGAATTTTTTTTCTGACAAGGATGTTCAAATTGCTTTTAATACAACTGGGAGTCAAAGTAAAGTACTTCAGCTCACATTAGAAGAGGGATTAGTGTAGCAATTTGTTCAGTTGAAGTGTAATGAACTACATTTTGGCATCTGAAACTTGTAGACCTACTCTTCCTTAAAATATGCATTGCGAAGCTCCACAGGCAGATACCAAAAAAAAATGTCCTGTACTTGATTCCAGCTAACTACCCAGAAACACTGCAAACATGCTTACACCTTACCTCATCTGCTTGGGCTAGGGCCAGACTAGATAATGACAGGTGCCTGGTTTTTTTCCCTTGTGGTAGAATATTTAACACTTGAAAAATAAAAATAAGATAGCAACAATATCTTCTAACCTCTAAAATTAATTTCAGAATCAGTTGAGTCTGGAGAGAAGTTCAGGGTTTCTACTCTCTCCCCTCAGCCTTCTGAGTAGATCCCTACAGGAGGGTTTTCTGCAGTCTAATAATGTCCAGAGTCCCAGTCAAACTCCTCTCTCCTAGGCGGGACATTCATGACAGTTTAAACTTCATGCAGATCCTCTGGTATCAAAACTTAGCAAGTCCTGGGCTCACTCTGCAGCTCTTTCATCAGCTGTCAGCGATCCTCCATCACAGCACCTGCAGTCTAACTCAGAGACCTCCACATCTCTACCAGCCTGGGTTGAAGTTGTTTACACTGCTAGGCTGGAGTGGGCAGGAGGGACACAAAACATTCTAGCAATGGGCAATTACCTCAACAACCACCTCAAGAATCAAACTGTCCTAAGAGTGGTTTTTGTTTGTTTTTTTCCTTTCTTAAAACACTGGCTGAATTGTGGTGCTTTTTCACAAAGCACAAACCTTATAAACATACCATATTGATGGGGAGATGAATTTATTTGGTCCACTAAGATTGGCTCATTTTCAGTCATTAAGTGCTGTTTTCTTTAGAGCAGGAGAATGTCTGTTTTCCCTTTTGATTTCTTTCCTCACCCCCACCACTCCGCAGTTGAAACACACATGTAAACACTTTGGAGGGAACCAAGAGAAGGAGGACTTACGTGTACTTCTGTGTGCAGGAATGGCTCTCATTGCCGCCTTATTCCTTACCACATCTGATAAAAGCTTATCTAATCACAAATTATGCCTACTGAATTGTTGTATTTGGTACACAAGGCAATTCAAAATAATTGTAGTTCCTAAAGCTGCTGCTTCTTAGATTGTACGGAGGATAAAGTTTTCTGTCCTACCATAATAGCCTCTTTGTTTTGATACTGGGATCAGGACTCTGACCTTCTTTGTACTGCTATATTTGTAAGTGTTATAATCCTTTTTACCTTTTCTTTTTTTCTAGTGCTGTAACCAGATGTGAACACAGTCCTCCAAATGGGCTTTGGTTGGCACAGTCTGTAATCTCAGCATGACTCCCTTCGATTTGTACTCATCAGCTTCTGCTTTCATTTCACATCTGGGCATTGTGTTGGCTTTCTATGTATTGCATTCGTTTGTTTTGAAAATGCTTTTGAAACATTCTCAACAATAACTCCGCACTCATCTAAACCAAAGCAAAACTTGGAAGCAATATTAGAATTATATTCCTTTACCTTCTGCAGTATTAATTTTTAAAAGGAGCTTAAAAACTGTGCCCTTAAGTGTAAAATTTCAAGCAGCACATAAGAATCATCCAGATTCCAAGAACTACCTTAGTCTTTGCAAAACACATAAAATATAAAATAGAAAACATACTTCTTGACTAAATACTATTTGCTTTTCTCTTCTGTTTTGTAATATTATTAAGAAAGGTGTAAGGTAAAGTGATCTTTACATCCTCTCCTAAAAAGATCAGTATGATCCAGATGTGCTATAGCAAGACCATAGCACAGCCAGTTTGGAGCAAAGCCCCCATCTCCAGAAACGTTCTGGCTGTTACTGTCAGGAGATGCTGACGCGATTTGTGTATCACAACAGCTCACCTGGCTCCCTCGGGACTGCAGGGAGGTTCTGCCTCATGCCAATGGACCATCACTCCCAAATTCGCTGCACAGACTGAAAAGCCTAAACGATAATGCTGGCGAATCCAGTGAAGTGAGTAGCTGTTATATGGCTGGTTTTCATCCTTCTAAAGAAACAAAAATGGGGGGATTTCAGATTTGTTCCATACTATAACTAAAGTATTTTTTCTAGTTTAATCACAGATGCTTTTATTATTATTTTTATTCATAAAATATTTCAAATAACTTACTAAAAAGTAGATTTTTACCTGTCCTCTCATCTTTGCCACAGTTTTACTGATCATCAATGTCTTATGTTCCACAAAGATTCAGCGCCCTTCTAATCTGTTTTCAGCACTGAAGCAGCACTGTTCCTGGATCACTGCTGCCCTTCCTTCTTACTTCATTTATGCTTAAGATACTTTCCAAGTAAGCCTCCTAAATACAGCAAAGCCTACATCTGTTCTTCTAATAAACCACCTCTGAGTAACCACTCCTGCTAGAAAGTCCACGTGCCTTTCTCTCAGTGGTCCTGTATGTTCATACAGGTAATTGCACACTGGCACAAGGCAGAACAACCTTGTGTGTTATTCTGTTCCATTTCTTATTAATCATTTCCAAAGCAAGTATTTAAGCTATGCATTAACATTAGGAGAGTTACAGCATTGAATATCCAGTACAAAGTTATTCTTTCCCTGTGAGGAAACTGCAGATGGTATTACACCAATAATCTGAACTCTGCCTCATATCCCAGTTCTTCAAAGGCTAGCACCTCCCCTAAAGCTGCATTATGGATACCAAAATACACAGGACCTACTTTTTATTAAAAACTTGATAACAAAACAAGCTTGTTAACTATATGCCTTCATTAGAGGTTAAAAACAAAACATACTTCTTTCACTTTTTAACATGCTTTACAACGTTTTATCTACAACCAAGAGAGATTTTTTTTCCGCCCAATGAAATACTGTAATATGATGTGATTAAGTCACAAGAAGCCACAGCACTGTTACTACAACAATCTGAGCCTGAAAAGCCTGATCTATTGCTAACAGAAGTCCTCCTCTTTCTATTACTGGAAGCCTGTAACAACAAGATGACTCCTAAATCAAGCCTAGGTAGAGGATCTAAAGCTGCACTTAGGCTTTTTTGTTTCTGGCCCAGACTGGAACTAATGCTCAGGTAAAATAGTTTTCTTCCTTAACTCTGACTGACTTTATGTCATTAAAATCAACACTGCACAGGTTTCACAGCAGAGCTAACAGGAAGCCAGGCTGAATAAAATTCTCATGTCCTTTTGAGAAGTAGCCAAAGTGTAGGGGTTGTGTACAAGGAGGCTGGTGTACTTAAAAGGCATTGGGTTCCTTTCAGGTTAAATCCTTTTATCTTAGGGGATAAGGGGGAATTATATGGCCCAGTAAGTGTAAAATATATGTATGTCTTTTCATATTTTTACCTAGACACAGTAAACACAGTGCCTCAGACTTCCAGAGGTTTTGATACGAAACATGTGAAGCTATTTTTTCAACCTCTCAGTGCTTTAGCAGTGCAGTTTCAAACATTCACTGGTGCCAACAGTCCCCTCTCACCATCTTTGAAGTCCTTTAAAGCTATGTTAATTCCAAGCAATAACTAATATAATTAACACTTAGCTCATGCAGGCAACTCCTGAATTACCAGCTTGCTCATGAGCTTTGCTAAAGCCCAGCACCTGAATGTCACAATCCTGCTGTTACCTTTGCAGTACATAAGTGTAAAATACAGAATGAGAAACATGCTCTAAATACCATTATTTCATGACATAATTTCAAAGGAATACTTTCAGCTTTGAGATAAAATCCACAATCCAAAGCTTACCAGATAGCATTGAGTGGTTCCTCCAACAACATGGTCCTTCTGCTTAAGGCCTCCTAGTCATTTCATGTAACTTGAGTTGCCTGACAAAATCTAAACCTCTAAAACAGTAGTAAGGCTCTCCTACATCCCACGGTATGTGGTACACACATCGGTATGCTTCTACTGTTAAGTAACTTCAAGATACAAGTATTATTCTAAAATTCTAGTGTCTTAATTGTTTATAAACCATTAAATAGGAGTCAGAAAGTTTCCATAGAAGTCAACTGTTCCAAAATAGTATCTTCCCCATTTCAAGAACCTCCTGATTGTTGGGTGGGTTTTTTGTGAATTCGTTTGTTGGGGGTTTTCAGTTGGTGGGTTTTTTCTGCCTTTCCTCCGACTTTTTTGGAGGAGAATCCCTCACTTCGTGTTTGGAGGCATCTGCACTTATTGGATACAAAATACTAAACATTTCAATAGTATTTTTCATTACATACTGTCCCATTCTTTTCAATATCAGTGTTTAGAGAAAAAAAATGCTATACAGCTTCAGCAAGATAGCAGTTGTTTTGTGAATTGGACAGAATGCACATTTTTGTTCATCCTGAAAATCAGAAACTGTGCATCTGGACTATTGAGAGCATATGTCACTACTTAAAATGAATAATAGGCTCTCCCCTCAGAAGACAGGATAAAATACTGGCCAAGTGAACTGGAGAATAATGCTTAGACCTGACAGTAGTACTGAGGATTAATACATCTTTGGTGTTACAGGGGATGAAGTACACAACCAACTGAGCACGCTGGGCTGCCTCTAACTCCTGCTTAATCATGAATCTATACCATATCCTGAAATAAAGCATGTCCTGTGCCATGGAGTTTCAAAACATGGGCATTCATACTCCCAACAGCTCCACAGCACTAACTCCTCCCTGGCTCGAGAAAAGATGGAAACCAAAGACTGCACTAGATCAGAGTCTGCAAGTGCCAATGCTATAAGAGAAGAGCAAGAGATTAGGGCTAATGGGGAATGGATTATTTAAAAACAAACAAAAAAAGAAAAAAAAACCAACCCTGTCAGCTAACAATTTGCCACAGTGCTAATTTTGTGATTCACAGAGTACATACAAAATTTGTGACAGGTAAATTGAAGGGCTCTTTTGTGCCTGTGCGTTGAGGCTCAGTAGGCATATAGTACAAATGACAGGTTGCTTGTGGAATTTGAATAATTTTCCAATAGTAGATTGGTGTTAGACTTCAGAACTGGCAAGAAATATAGAAACATGTTCTGGTATTTACTTAGGACATTCTAAATATAGTAATAGTGTGGCTGAAATAAAAATTAAGCCACAACTCCTGTGTGCTTTATGATACCTATTAAGAATACACAATAGAGAAAATTCTCTCATGCAAGATTTCCACTGCTCTAGCTCAATGCCATGGCATGACTTCTCTTACACATTTTTCCTGGCTGCCTCCTGCTGGCTAGAACTTGCACCCTTAGAATTTACGTCTACATTTCCTAAAATACTAGGAAATAAATGATACCTCTTAATAATTGAAGAGGCTGGCAAGCTTTCCTCACCTACAAAATTAACCACCAGTCAACACTCCACAAAATATTAAAAAGCATCAACCTTCTCCTGAAACAAAGTACAGACTGTCAGAGCATTTGTAAATCTGGCCAAATATAAGCTTTTTAAAAAGCTATTCTAGAATAAGTGTAGTAAAGCAAAGTATGTCCAAGCATATTTCTCTAGATCTTAAAGGTTAACTTCCTTAGCAGAATTTGTTGAATAATGAAAAATGGAAATGCAAACAACTACCTTGGAGTGAGATTCCAAATCTCCGAAGTATTTTGCTGCCTCTCAAATGATTCTCAGATTATTTTTTTTTAAGAAATAATTAAAACAAAGACCAAAATATATAGGATAACTTCTTCCAAGTTTTTTTACCATCCTTCAAAATTCTGCAGATCTATCTACTGACATACAGAATACTGAAGCAAGTTTCCTGATGCAGAACCTCAGCTCCTTTTTCAACAAGTTTTTTTGCTAGCTGGCTGAGATTAGCCCATCAATGCCTTGTGTGATGCACAGTAAATTTCAAGGATGAAATAAACAAACAGTTGGCTATAAATTCAACATTGTGTAAATTCGAATGCTTTTTGAAAAACTGCCATTTCATCTTTTTAGAATAGCACACACGGTCAAGACAATATGTTAACACTAATGCAATGTCTGTTTATACCAAAACTACAGTTAAACTGCTGAAATGTTTATATGGCTGTGGCATGGCAATAATGCATGAAAATGAAGGCTCTGAGGTACCATCTTGACCTGGTCAGAACCCTCAGGCCCAGTCAGGTACAACCTAGGTATGTCTCTGTTTTGCTTGTGTTTTTCACTTATTACTCTAGTTTCATCCTGCTTATTAATATCTCAGCTCTTAGAAGACACTAATTTATTAAGCAGGCTAACTACGTTTACAGCCTTAGTGGCTGGACAAGTAACTTTCTGCACACAAAAAGACTTCATGAAGAAACTAATGGCTATCTCATTACTAGTTAATAAGGTGAATCCTATTTTAAACTGAACACCTCTTAATGGATTGTTTAAAAGAATGAAGTTATCAGGGAGGTTCATCTTTCAGTTTCACAGATATTAAGCTTATAGTATCATGTATTCGCATGACAGTGTTCTCTTGAAAAAAACACATGGTTTTAGCTTTTGTAAGCTTCTAACAAAATAAGATATTTCGTGGCCTGACCATTGAAAAGATCCTCTGTACAGAAAGTAATACGGAATCTTCCCTCTGTATTCCTAAGCTACTCAGAGTAGGCAGTACTGTATTCTCCAACCTAAAAGTCAAAATCAGAATTCATTGACAAAACAAACCTCCTTGGGGAGAGAAGAGTTAATTGTAACTGCCCTTTGGGGGAATCCCTTTTCTTCATTAACTACACCCCTGAACCAGGGACTCCCACACCACTAAGACATCATAGGTTAGAGCCCATGATAACAAAATATATAAATACAATGATATACAAATTTTATCATAAATAGAAAGACATACAATGAAAAAACCCTACAACCTCAAAACATTTTTAGGATTTCCCCCTTCCCCCTTTAGCAATGTCAGAAATAAGAAGAGTTTCACTGGAAGGGGACAATTAGCTATAAGACTTATAAAACAATTTTTGGAATCTCTTTCAAGTATTGCAAAAAGAGTATTTATAAACACTTACACTACACATTCTCAGCTTCCACCACTATGAACAGCTTTATTGAGATCTTTCCTCTCTTTTCCAGATGAAGACAAACTATTTCAGCCTATACTTCCTGCAGAATGACACTGTCTTAAACACGGCCATGACATCAAGCAAAGATTACCCATCAAAACTCTAAGCACCCTAAACACAGAGGGTCATTTTTTAAGCCTCACATTTGAGATTGAACTTTGGAAGTTCTTACCTGTGGCACTGGTGGGAGGGGGGAGAGATTTAATAATCATTAAAGTTTTAGGATTAAGGAAAGATTCAGAAACAAAAGGCAGAGAAAAGTGACAGAGTCCTTTCTGTCCAACCCCCTGTTGTCTATGCAGAATGCACTGACTCCAACATATCCAGCTGGTGAAGAACTCGCAGTACAGCTTGTCCAAAGCATCTATTAGTGTTATTAGCTAAAAACTCAGGCTCAAGTAAAATGCTTTTGGTGTAACTCTATATTGTTTCCTTCTAGTAGGAGAAATTACAAGAAAATGAGAAAGTATGATCTTAAAGCAGGTTTCTACCTGAAATCTTGAGCAACCAGCAGGGAAGCTCAATACTCTTGTTTATTGTCTAAGATGACAGCACAGCAATACAGAAAGTACACAATAGAAGAAAACGGGGGGGGGGGGGAAACCCCAAACCTCACCATTGTAACACAAAACAAACTAACAGTTCTAATACTTGTATCTAAGGAACTGTAGCTTATATATTCATATAAAACTCTTGTAGCCAATTCTCAGGCCAGTTTCTCTCTCTTTCAGGATGACCTTAAGGTATTTTCAATTCTTGAAGAGTACCTTTGTTCTACAAATGGGAAACAGGCTCTGGCATATTTGAATAGTCAAACCAGATAAGTTCTGCTTTTTCATAACTCACATTGTAATCTGATAGCAATCAAGCATGAATGTGGCTGCTCCAACACATGAAAAGAGAATGAAATTAAGGTAAAAAGGAGCAAGCCTCCACAAATCCGAACTTACACAGTCAACTAGGGTATACCACCTTTTGCTGTTTGCACAGCTTGCATTACTTGCCACTATTTCTTCTTCATGTAGGAGCTTTGAGGGTTAGAGAATCAATTGTTTATTTTAATAATGTCTCCCTACTACTTCACATGTAGTACACAGTTTCATTTGATATTATCTCTGTATGCAAGGATAATATAGTTAACTCAAAAAGCCTTCATAAAAACACCTCTACAGAGACATATCCAAAGTTCTGTATTTCTCTGCCTTTTATGTTGTGTTCCTCTTCAAATGCTGGGGAGTTGAAGAAAAAGCAGCTTAAGTTCCAAGGACTTGTGCAGGCAATAATAATAGCAAGACAGTAACAGCCATTTCTATTTTACAGTAAAGAAAAATAAAGGAAATAAAGATAAAAAGAAAAAAACAAAAAACCTCAAATGCTGGACAAACTTTACATTCCATCAATGACTTTTTTTTTTAAATATACAGTAAATTGTCCATGAAAAGTCAAGGGACATTTTTCAAGTGCTTCCAATAAAACTGAAGTTATGAGCAAAATTATGAAAAGGTTGGTTGCAAATACTTGAACCAAAGTCAAACTCTTTTTCCCAGCTTGTAAAGTCTATTGCAGAAAGTTCCTCATATATTTAGCATTCCCATTCATTGCTGAAAGTAAGACATAACTACCAATAGTTAAATTCACATTAAATCCCAGACTCCACTTGTCACACCCCAAAACCTCAGCCTGAAGTAATCAACAACTTACATTAGACATCCTTACTACTGAATTAAATGAGAAGTAATACTTTGTTCCAAACGCAGCAGCTTATTTTCAAGTACAAAATACTGGAAATCAACTGCTACCAGTCACAGATGCATAAAGAATGAGACTGAGGCAAACAGAACAATATACATGCTACCAGTAATGCCGTACTGAGCACTACTAACCTCAAAACCTATTCATCACCTACATTATAAATCTCCCAGCAGGATGCTCCAAAAGCAGCTTGTGGTTCCCCAAAACATCAGCAGCTGGGGAAAGGCAGGATTAGCAGGCAGCCCCATTTGTTTCTACAGAATTCACCTGGGGCCCTTCAAAACTCATCAGGAGACTGACAGACTCCGAGTCTACCACAATGAGCCAGAAAACTCTTTCCGCACCTTTGTGCAGGTCATACACACCATAAAACCTGCAACTAGACCTCAGTCATTGATAATAGACATGACGAAGGCACAGAAGGATTCCTCGTATCTTATTATAGCTGTGGGACATGCCCCAGAGGCACAGACAGCACAAGATTCACATACTTAAAAGTTCCAGGAGTCATCACCCAATACTTTAAAAGATATATTGCCAGGAAGTTTGAAGGGAAAAAACAAACACCACCACACACCAAAAAAAAAAAAACAAAAACCCAACCACAAACCCCACAGCAACAAACAAACTTTCTCAGAGGGAGGCAGCAAGAGATTTTTCCGATTACCAATTTTCTTCTGTATGTATCAGGCTACGCTTCCTTTATTATCAATAACAGTTCAATTTGATTTTTCTTGTTCTAGTATATATTTACATTTTACATTCTGTTTGGTTATTACATAACTCCTTTGCCACACAACTGAAATACTACAGTTTAGAGACAGAACTTTGAAAAAAGTATTAATGCTTGACTTCGTTTCCTGTTTTTCCAGTACTAAAGCAATACTTAACGATTGCTAAAAGGTGCCATTTTATACAGCTTATGAAAATGCAGTTAAATACTTTCACTCACAATGACCAGAATATGCATCAAAGCAATGACAAAGAAAGATATGCAGAATGAATCCAGAATTTTCCTATCTATTCTTAATATCACTGTAGGAAATTCCTGTCTCTAGTGTCTGTTTCAAGACATATTGTTTGCCAATACAGAAAACATAAAACTGAAACAGACTATTTAGTAAACTTAAGAAAAAAAACCACACATACAACAAACCAGCTATCAGACACAAAGCAGTTGCTTTTTCCCCTGTAACGAAGCATATGACAAACAGCCCAAATTATTACCATTTTTCACATTGATTTATTTCAGATGCAAGCACCTGGTGCACTGAATCACCTATCAGCTCTTCCATTACACCAAGGCAACAGCCTGGCCCTGTGCAGCTTGATCTTAGCATTAACTGCTCCTTTTCCAAGATCTGAAATGAAAACACGGCTCCAAGACATTTAATTTAGGAGGAACAGTATTCTGCTAATGAATACACTGAAAATGTAGAGGGGTTTTTTGGGGGGTTTTGCTGTTTTGAGGTTTTTGGTTTGGTTTTATCTGGCTGGGTTTTTTTGGTAGGCAAAACCTAGAAAGGAGCTGTAGATCCATAAAGAAGTCTCCCACTCTCCTGGCACAAGAGACTGTCTTTTGGGAATCTTAGGATGAGATGTGTGGGGGATATGTGTGTCAAACCAACCCTGCAAAGAAATATCTTTGCTTTAAGAACATCATGCGAATCACTTTTGACCAGCACGGGTCTGTATTGAACAGAGTCTTAACGAAAAATTATTACATGCTCTGCAAAAACTCTGGCCCTGCTTTTACGCTGAACTGCCAGTGATTTGACTTGTAATGGTTATCATCTCCTCCAAGGGGATTCATCCTGGTGAACACAAACGTAAGGAAGCGTTTCTGGCAGGAGCAATGGGATGACAGACCTATAAAGGTAATAAAAGATGCAGCTCTGTTCTCAGCCCACCAATTTAACCCCTCATTGTCAGTTTACTACTTTAAAGAGCACTGGGAAATAGTATTTGCTTGTGAGGAAGGGAGGAACAAAACACTAGCCAAAGACTGATTGAAACCTCCTCCTCTACACAGACACTGTAAGGATCTCAGGACCAGAGCAGGATTTTAAGTAGGTTCTACCCTTCACAGGCCCAAATGATGGGGGAAAGGAGTAGGAAGAGAGAAGCCATATCCCCTTATTAAAATAAACTTACCTGAACTTACAATCTCCTGACCTTTCAGCTAAACTCTATCAAAGTCACTATCTTTTTTTTTTTTTCCTTTCGGGGGGGGGAGCAGGCACATCAAAGAAACAAGAACTTCAGAAAGTCAGAATGTAATCTTGTAATTGTATCAGTTTACTGGGTCTACCCAAGATGGAGTTAAATTTTCCTCATAGTAGTGCCTGTGATGCTGTGCTTTGGATTTGTGGCTACGGCCGTACCAAAAACACACCAGTGTTTTGGGTATTGCTGAGCACTACTTGCACAGCATCAGGGCTTTCTCTTTTTCCTACGCTCTGCCCCTCCCAATGAGCAGGCCAGGAGTGGCCAAGAAATTGGGATGGGACATAACTGAGACAGCTGACCCAGATAAACCAAAGGGATATTTCATGCCATAAAATGTCACACTCAACAATAAAAATTAAGGGGAAGGCAGCTTTGGGGAGGTAATCATTGCTCAGAGACTGGCTGGGCATCAATCTGCTTGTGGGAGGTGGTGATTGCCTTTGCATGACTTTCAGGGGTTTTTTGTTTCTTTTCCTCTTTCCTTCATTAAACTATCTTTATCTTGACTCACACATTTTCTCAATTTTGCCTGATTCTCTCCCTCATGCTGCTGGGGGGTGGGGGGAGAGTGACTTAGTGATGGCTTAACTACTGACTAGGGTCAGCCAAGCACAATCAAGTAATAGGGAAAATATTCTGTAAAGCAGTATCCAGAGTACTATTCCAGCTATTTTCCTCCACTGAAAACGGTGAAGGGAGAAATAAGGAGGCTAATGTGGCACTGAATTTAGAGTCAAATTTTAATAAAATGCATTATTCAAATTAATGAGATTTAAGACAGTCAGTTAAATTCAAGAACAGAAATTTCATAGCAGATGTTAACTGAGCTCTACTGTTGAAATGAATTTGTGCAAAAGAGATGAGATGTACAAGAGTAAAAGTAGGAACAGTATTTTATGGCATAGAAGTAACCTCTGGCCTATTCTATACAGCTGCAGTAAGAAACCAGAAATTTTGCACGTGCACGAACATGAGTGAAAGATACATACATACACACTTGCAATTGTAATTAAGAGGAACACACAAGAAAACATCTTCCTATAAAAGCTCACAAACCTACAAGTTTCTCAAAGGGACTGGATATTTACAAGGACGGTAAAAATAGCAGGAGTTACTATAATTGGTAAATATAATTTTTGGGAGATCACATCTAAAGGTTATAGTAGTTTCACACTGCCAGTGGTAGTCACACAACCACTGCTCTTGCAGAATACAGTCTAGGAAGATTGGAGGTAGGTAGCAAAAGCCATCTATGCTGCACCAATGATACTACTATTAAAGGCTGGGGTGGGGGGGGAAATCATTCAAAGTCTGTTGGAGGTTTATCTTTTTAACTGCAGTATGCTTCTACTACATTAATCTATTAGCCAGGCCTTGTATTTATTATCAAGCCCTCTGGTCCCATATGCCTCTAACAAAAACCTTAGAAATGAAGGTGGTCCTAATTGTCATTGTATTTCACCTCAATCAACAACATGAGGTTAAATGCTACTAAAGCAAAAGCTTCTGTAGCAACTAGGTCTTTCACTTGTGCAACGTCCTTGTTTTCAGTAGGATTTTCATTCAAATTATTGACTACTTTAATAAGAAAATAAATAGTATGAGGGGGTGCTGGGACAGACTATCCCACAACTACTGATAAGTATAACATCTTCAATGCAAGAAAGTGAGTGTGTGTTGGAGGAGGTTGTGTGTAAACATGAAAACCCCATTGTTTCTTAACATTGATTTTACCTCCTGTTGTATTCGCACAATAAACAGTACATCACACCATTTAGGGGAATAAAAAAAAAAAAATCAAAAGCTGACACTGTAAGAGGAAAGGTCAGCTTTTCTGCCTTTCCTCTTGCACCACTGATCCACTCAACAGCCCAGCAGGTAGAACATAATCTTTCTTTCTACCATGCTACAGTTCTCAACTAGAAAAGAGCATCTTTTTGTTTTACATCTTTCTTCACATATTGCAATAAAACAAAGCAAACAAAAAAAAAAGCTGCTATGCAATCTCAGTGGAGGAAAGCATTATGTAAAAACAGCAATGCAAAGCATGAAGATGCATTGGACAGAAAGTTACTGAATCTTACAATGAGAAGATGATCCGAAAAAACCAGACTGGGAAACCCTGAGTTTCATTAAGAAACTAAGTTAAAAGCTACTGGGTAAAATGGAAGGACTGAAGAAAAACAAAAAGATCACTGAATGCATTTGGTAGGAGAAACGGGTGTTTTGCAAATAAGCAGAATTTCACACAGTGCCAACGAGGTCAGTGTAACCACTCAGAAAGCTGCAAAGTGAAGCAGCTCATGACAGACATACCAACCAAACTTTCCGGGAAGGAGGAAAGACTACTCAACTCTCATACCATTTTTTCCCCTGCGGTACAGAGGAAGTAGAGAAGAGAGCAGTGCCTTTACAGTCTGCCACCAGCAAAGTTTATGCATAGAATTACTCAGTCTGTTTCAGTATTCAGTCAACTCCTATGCCATAGTTACTCATGTTTAAATGAGCAATAATCTGGCTCAGACACAGAAGGAAAAAGTCTCAATTTTGTTTCACATGTGTCATTTAAAATGGTAACATGGAATAACAACTGCAGAATGTGTTACCTGTGCAAAGAAACTTCCCATAGTACAACTCAGTTTTTCAATCACTCCTTCTGCCAACGGTATGGGGTTTTTAAATCAATAACTTAATTGAAACTTCTATAATAATATTACCATATTTGTTGCTAATTTTGCAAGGCCACAACTATATCCAGGGCTGTGCATACATTTACCATTGTTACGATTTGAGTTTATCCAGCCTATAGCATTAATAATGCAGTTAAACTTAACCAAAACCTATAATTCCTTCATCCACTGCAATAAAGCAAATGGTGCATTTACAGTTTGTCTGGAGCATTAATATAGTAAAAATGTCAAGAGCGGAGTTTTGTTCCAATTAGACAGAAGAAAGCCTTCTATTTTTAATTACATTTTTGTATCTTTGATTGAAAAACAGAGCTGGAAATCAGTTCTGGAAACAGTATCAGCCTGATGAAAAAACAAAACAAAAAAAAAAAAAAAACAAAAAAAACACCACCACCACGACCACCCTTAACAGCCATTGTCTTCATTCAGTTTCATCATATCCAAACTGGACTCACCACTGTTTTTCACTTTTACTTTGAACAGCAAAATAGACCACTGATGAAAGAGGATTTATCCAATTATTATGAGCAAAGTAGCTTTAACTTCCTTTAGATATCCACTAACAAGATACAAAATGACACTTCCCGGACACATCACCAGCACAATAGGGCCTTTATTGATTTTCATATCATGTTCTTCAGTCTGAGATGACTCTCTTGAGGGCTCTGCTTCCCAGCAGGAAAAAAAATTGCCTTTTCTATGTTTGAATTCAGATCTATTAATGCATCCCTCGCTGGAGACAGTGTCATTTTAGTTCTTTCCCTCTGTAGTTGATGTGTCTACACCTTGCTGGCTCAGTGTCCTAATGGATCCCAGGGTTAGAGGTCAAAGTACAAAAACAAAAAATGAAATTGTTCAGCTTGGAAATCAATAAGAAAGAGACTTAATCTTTCTAAGAGTAAAATGTGCAACCAATGAGGCGTGATAAGTGTGTTCAACCTTGTGCCAAAGCTATAAATAGAGTATCAAATCCAAAAAATGTTACGCATGAAAAATAAAGATGAGAAAGAGTTAATATTATTGTTCAGCTTGCATTACTGCCATCGGGAAATTCACAGCTGAAGAAACAGATATTACTCCTTTCACTTGTCATTATGAAGGTTTCCAAGATGCAACACTGACATCATATCTTCATTACACAATTTAAAAGGCTAAAAGACAATCTCACTAGTCAAATGAGTTCTGAGAGGCAAGTTTCCCAGATCAGGACAAGTTAGCTTTGGTATTATGTCTGCATTTACCCATTATAAAGCCAATCTGGGGAGAAGAGAGAGAGAGGGGAGAGAGAAAAAGAGAGAGAGAGGGGAGAGAGAGAGAAACCCCACCAGACAGCAAACTCTTGGAATTGGCAGAAAGAAGCCATGGGGGTCCCACAGCCTTTACTTGAAAAGTACAGCAGATGAGCTATGTATGTGCAATCTCAGGCTTGCAGAAAAGTATTAGTGTGAATAAATATTTAAATTTTGTGATATAGAAATAGCTATATAAAAATACAACACCTGATGTTTTGTACTGCCTAGCTTGACACAATGCAGCACTTAACAGCCAGCATTTACAGACCTTAGATGGCTGGAAGATGGAAAAGAGAAAGTTAAAAGGCCCAAAATAATTGTATGGCTCGATTTTCACATGTCTATCTTTGTAAAAGACATAAAATACATTGCAGGACAGTTCTGTCAGGAGCTATCTCCAGTTACAAAATGTGGAAATCACTTGACAGCTAAAGAAATATATTTTAATAACAGACACTATTACACTGAAAACAAAGTTCTCAAACCTGATCCCTACTACGTTCACCTTTACATAAATTCATTCCTCTGTATAAATGTATAGGAGAGCATTAACATCTTCCCCAATAGGTTTAACTATCCTTCATTCCTCATAAAGAATCGGTGTTCTGTGTTTTAAAGGCATGGTGTGCACACAATCTATATCAGATGGTCTTGCTTGATCTTGGTCTCCAATTCTTCTGGCACATTACAGCCCCAGGCCACAGAAGTGTTCCTCCTTGTCAACCCAGAGAAGAAAAGATCTGCTATAGCATCCATAACCATTAATACAGCAGAGTATCAGAGGCTTCATTGTGGCGGGTTAAAGGGAAGATCACATCCACATGGACACCCAATGACATTTTACATGTATTAACTGAAAAAAAGCTGTCAGTCATTTCTGTGATGTCAACATTTAATGACAGCAAAACTCATGCAACCAATGGGCAGCTGTATGCCTTGTTCTTTTCCACAGTACATTTAAAATAGTATACAAATAAGAAAGTGACAAAAACATCAGTTTTCATCTCCATTAGTTGCATCTCTACCCTGCATTTCTAGGAAGAATGTGAGGCTTCAGGAGTCAGCTGGTCTTAGAATACAATAAGGAGTGGAGTGAGAAGAGTGGACTGGTAATTGGAAGCAATGTGGATACACTTTATCACTGGGCTATAAAAGTCTCCCGCACAGAACCCTGAAAACCAGCATAGAAAAAACCCCAGTTAAACACAATCTTTGCCTCTCCACTGCTCAGGAGTACTGGCCCACAGCCCACTGTTCTTCACCCCATCCTCAGGGTGCTGGCGTGTTCTTTGTCTGCTTGTGGTCACGGGCAGGCAAGTAATCTGGTAGACCAAGCACAGGAACATTCTGTGCACGTTCCTGTCTTCCTGGCAAGATTAACCAAGGAGATAATATACAAACTGGCTAGGCATAAAACCCAACCCTCCCCTCATCTGCCTCTCTTACCTAAAGTAACCCAGTCACCAAGATCAGCACTGTAAGAAATCACGTTTGGGACCTCGTCATGAAGGCATCCAGTTTGCATCTTGACATACATGCACCTGTAAAGTTCTGTTCCCTCCCTGCCCCCCATCTACTCAAAAATCAAGTGTACCAGGTCATTACAAAGGGAGTCCATAGTAAACCAAGATATTGTGACATGTAACAGTGTAACTGTCTATAAATAGATACAAACATGATACTAGATGCAAATATAAATATGATAATTTAAAAGCCCATTTGCCTCACACAAATGCCATGCCATACATCCAATCACACTGCAACCCAACACTGACAATCACTGTTTTAAAACAAAAAAAACCAACCCACACAAAAACCAAGAGAAGAGATTTACCACCAAAATTAAGGAAGCTGTCTGCTTTTCTCCCATAGTGCTGTGAGCTTGGAGCATTTTGGTGTTGGTTTCTTTTGTGTTTTTTTTGTTGTTGTTTGGGGGGGTTTTTTGGTGTTTTGGTTTTTTTTAAACTTATCTGACTAGTTACACTGCCTACACCAAATATTTATATGCCATTCATTTTGCATCCTCATGACGGACCACTGGCATCTTGCAAGTTTCACTGTGAAACTCCTAGTTTCTTAAAACAAAAGAGCTTGATCTCAAAATGTCAGCACCTTCCTTATAAACATGTGGACACAGGTGCACTGGTCTGTTTACATATAATTCAGAGCCAGTGATTTGTAGGGACTTCAGTCTCCTCAGCCCTCTGGCTATCATTAGTAATGCTTTATCACCTGCAAACACTTTCTTCCACAGCATAACATGGTACATCAGCAGGGTGTCTCTCTGGCCCTGGTCTGATTCTCCGTAAGTAAGGGAACATCAGCAATCGTTGTGGCACAGGCTCTGAATTTAATTTCTAAGTGACTGAATTCCTTGGACCAAAAGAAAAGCTTTGTATGAATTCACATGTGCTCTACAGGGCACAGACCTCATACTGATCCACCATCTATGTAACTTATACAGAAGCACACAGTCAGCCTTACAAAAACCACATTTTTAAAAACTCAGTTGAAGGTCTATTCTGTTATTAGCACCAAATGATTAATTAACCATATCCATACATTATATGTAATTGACATTTTCTGGGACATCTATGGCTTGCTTGAGGGGATATTTGCCATTCAGTTCTGCTGGCAAAACTCCTGCTGAGCAAAGACAATCCCAGTTTTGGCCAGGATGGTGTACAGAATGTGCACTCAGCAGGAATTCGGCAACAATGACTTGGCCAATTGATTAAATCTGAGCACTGACCAGCAGGTGACTTTTTAGTGTGCTTTGAATGGCTTTCCATAAAGCCCCGTGCTTCACAGTAGCTGGATGCACATCAGTGTGGTCATACATCAACATGTCAGGATTTTTTACTGCAAGATGAAAGCATCACTCATTTGTAGATCTCAGAAGCAATAGCTACCCATGCCTCAAATTTTAGATGTTTCCTCAGGAGATCTTTCAAAAATTAACAGCTACAAAATAAAAGACAACAGGAATCTACTCAGTTTAGTTGAATTTGATGAGGCAAATGAAAACTAGTTTGATCTGGGGCTTTTCCTCCCTGTTTTACAAGTGAAGGACCAGAGGAGTGCTGGCATATCAGTCAGCTCTTCACCGAAAGCTGTCATTGGGCATCTGAAAACTGGCCATATGTTTCTGTTGTATCAACAACTTTCAGAAAAACAAACTACTGATATAAACTGTATGTCAGAACAACATGTAAAAAGTGTATCTAGTTTGCTATAAAGCTCAAGGCAAAAACCTTACTGTGAAGGGGATCCATGGCATGTCAGCACATCCCTGAAGTTTACTGAAGTCTTTCTAGATCCTCATGATACAAACTTCCTATTCAAGTCCATGAAAGACCTTTTAGTAGTATATAACATGCAAAACCACAGAAAATTTAACTGTTCTTCAGTGACAGTTCAGGAAATTCAACAGTCCAGGTATTCACTGTTTATAGCAATGCATTATCAAAAGACTAACTTTTTATGCAACATGATTTAAAAAATAACATCGATATACCCCTCCACCACGTTAGAGTTTAGAATATTGGACTGAAATTACCATGGATAGAGAGGAGTTATTTGGAATTGGCATTTTAAAAAAAATTACACAGCTGTAATCTCTGTACCTTTATAGTGACATTTCTAGTGAAAGGAGCCACAGTATTCTCAGTCCTATAGCAATACCAAAATCCCAGAGGCAAACCAAATTTCCACTCTAACTCCAGATGATTTCAATTATACAATTGTCTGCTCACACAGTCTGATAAGTTTGGTGCCTCCATAAAGGCACCACTTTAAAACACTTATTTCCTCTATACAGAAAAGACCTTGCACATGATAAACTGACATTTTGTAAATGATAAAAGGGAATGTGCTTTGAACTCCCTGATACAGAAACAAGAACTTACCATTATTTAAAAGGTAAGAAATAACTAAACTATCCAGAGTTACAACTGACGCTAAACATATTTTGTGGATGGATCAGTAAATGCCTCCCACATCACATGACAAATCCATGCCTACTCATTACTGATCCAAGGGAGACATAGCCACAAATGTAGTTTCATCTTACATCTTTGTGATTTACTTTTTTAATCTTTCTTCATAAATGTAGTACTAGCTTCTACCAAAGACAGAGCACTAAACCAAACTAACTCTGACTGTTGCCCTGCATGCAAATCATCATGATCTGAAGTTGAGGGACATCCTCAAAGTACTTGCAATATGCAAATCAGATTAGAAAGTATCTCACATAAAAAGTGACAGAAAGTTGTTCAGTAAGAGGCTGGCAGCACTGACCACCTCTGCACAGTCGTGTACTTTACCTTTTGTTTAAAGCCTCAAATGCTAGAGTACCTTCAAGGAAGGAACATGGCGCTAAAGTAAACTCCAAAAGAAGGAATCTACAGCAAAGTACAAAGTTTTACTGATCAGATTAAGTTCTCTGAATTGTTAGCATAAAAATACTTTATAACAGAGCACGTACGCTAGTATTTTATAAGCAAGGTAGCTTGTGCCATTGAAGTTGCAACAGTAATTACTGTACGCACTTCTCTAAGGTAAGCACAGCCATCATCTGTGGCCTGAATAAACAAGCCTTTACTCAGGATCAGCTCAAGGCTTCTCAATCCTGCAGAGACAACGGAGTCTTTCCAAGGAAATTGTTCTCATCCTTGAGGAGGTGAGGTTCAGCTTTGCAGAAAAAGGGGAAGAGTCAGAGGGGGCTGACAATGTTCACTGGCCTCGGGGGAAATGAAAGTAGCTGGGAGGCAGGGTAGAAAGGGTGTAAGACTGAAAACAAAAGATCAGACAAGAGCTGCAAAATATAAGACTGCTGCTCAAGATATGGAAAAAAAAAAAAAAAAGTAGGTGGATAGCAACCACTGCTCCACACACCGAGCCCCCCAGCAGCAGCCGAGGTCCTGCAAGCATGACAGACTGGCATTCTGGGCTGTAACAACAGCAAAGGTACCACCACCAGAGAAAGCTGGCTACAAGGTTTACATGCATCTCTGACCCTGTTCTTATTCTCCCTCCTTTTAAACTGCAACGTAGTAGCCATCTCCCTCCCCTCTCTTCTCAAATGGGTATTATACTCGGGTGCATTTGACATCTAAATTTTATGCAGCTCTTCAATACTGGGGGAGGGGGGGCAGGGGGGAAATGGGACATGAGGAAAAAGGAAAAAATCAAGCGAAAGATCTTAACCTTGACAGGCACATCAAGGACTTGCAATCTTCCAAGTAATTCCTGCTGTTTCTGTTTCAGATACCAAGCAAAAGCAACACTGAACCACAGAGTCTGAAATGCACAAGCCTAAGGAAGCTTAAAGGTCTTTTCCAACCAAAACAATTCTATGATTCTAAGCTGAGGGCTTTTGACTCACTTCTTCCTCATGTAATTGTCACCTTTGAGTCTGGCTCTAACTCCAACCTCCAGTTTAAGATCTGGGCAGTCTCACTACTCATTCAAAATATGTCTCTGGCTGGACACTACCTACTGTCCAAAAAACACTGGAAAGTACTATCTGGAATATCATTATAAATACAGCCAGAAGTATTTCCACCAACACAAAAGGCTGAAAATATCCTTGAGGTTACAGTTTCCGTAACTAACTGAATCACATCAGCAGTCTTATTTATAAGCTGGGAAAGGATTTAGAAATGCTTGACCTTCAGGAGTCAAAGAAAGATGCAGCTGTCCTCGTTACCATGTGAAACTTCACTGCCACTTGCTGAGGCAGATTTAATGCATCCTCCCAGCTTATCAGCAGAAATGGTAAATAGTCCACATTAATCAGAACATACCCATCTCATCTCAGCCTTTTGGGGATGAAGGTCCATTAGGGAATCAAAAACAGATAAAGCAGAACTTCAATTACTTGAAGCTTCTACTCCGATTCTGCCTGAATTATCCTTGTGGTCCTCATAGAAAAAGGGCGGAGGAAGTGATTTATTTTCTGAGATATTCTCATTAAAAAACAAGAGCAGCACAATACATTCCTATTTCCTTATCCAATTTTTAAAGCACATAAGGGCAGGCAGATGTCAACAGGACCGACAACTCAGTGTTTCCTGGATTTTCAGCAAGCAAACACTCCTCTTTGCTCTTCTAAAATCAGAACAGGTGAAGGTGCTTTTAGGTAAGTTAAGCAAGAAGAAAAAATAATACAAGGGTTCCAGCTTTTACTCCATGTCTTTCTGAATGAATTTGACAACCACTACAAGTTCCAATTCTCAAAATGAGTTGAAATTTAAAACATAAGCAGTCTAGATATGTTACGTACACAAGCCATTATCAAACATGCAGCAAGTTCCTAAAATATAGCGACTGGTTTGAATCTCAGTGACCTTGCACTGAAGATCAGGGCAAACACTTTTAGTGCTAACACATTATGGTGGGTTTTTTCTGACTCTAAGACTTTAGGCATAAATAAGATTTCATCAATGCACACTTCCCAAGAAACCAACTACATTTCAGAAAACTCAGTGCAAGCATACAATATTGTTTTAGGCAGACAGAGAACAGCTGGAAAACCATGGACTTAAGTTCCTTGCATCTCATGCATTTTTACTTGCAACAATGCAGTACAATAAGGACTACAGAACACTCCATTTCACATTTAAAAAACCTTTAATAAAAATAGGTAGTTTGACTTCTCTCCCTGATAACATCCTGCAATTCCTACTCATACCCCTGCTATCTTGCTCAAGCAAAAGTCCTGACAAGCTCAGCTGAAACCCTCCAAACTAAGTTACTTTTATGATCCATAATGAAGCAACAAAACATCGAAGAAAAAGCATGGAAATAAAAAGACTGGTTGTGTGTGATATTGTCTGTAGAATCACACTCTTACTTTAACCACCACTTGCTGCTTCCCAGTTACTAAGTAAACAGCAAGGAGTCAAATTCTGAATAAAGTCGTATTAAGTGACTCCATGCAGCCACTCAGCATTCAGAGTAGCAACACATTAGAGCAGCAACACATTAATTTCTTAGATGTCATGAGATGCTTTGAATGCTTGCAGTAAGTATCAGGATTTGTTTCTATGAAATCCAAAATAGTCAAGTTCGTTTCCACAGAAACTCGATACAACACATATCACAACTGTTGCAACATTTCTTGATAGGAGCAAAATGAATTTGTGCCACCACATTACAGTCCAGAGGGGAGGAACAGTTCCCGAAAAAGGTCACAATGTAAGAGATTCTCCAAAAAGCCTAAAATCACCTTAGGCTGGTTACTCAGCAGTTCACATGCGTCCTCAAACATGTAACTTCTTCAAAAGGATAAAATATGCAACTTTCAAAATGCTATTCAGAAATATCAGTCAAAAGAAAGCAAGATGAACAGATGCCTACCTTTTAAAAAAAATAATCACCAGTTCTCTCAGATTCCATCCAGTTTGAAGAGGCTGACATCACGTAAATCCATCCAGGAGACCACAGTAAAGCCACATCAAGTAACACTGTTATCTTTTGACAAAATATTGTACACATGGATACACATTACACTGAGAAAAAGTATTTCTTTACAAATGCCCTTTTCCTTACAATGGAAAACAATCATGCTCGCATCTTACAAAGTGTTCTGCTTAGCACAGAAAGCATTTATGGAAAAGACAAATGCATGTATTGGAGTGAGTTATGTCATTCAAAAACCAGTTATTCCAAGGGAAAAAAACGCTGTCTGAATCTCCAGCTTGTAATGTGCAATTTGATTTCCAGAGCTAGAGTCTTTGGGAAATGATAAGCCTCAAGACAAATCACACCTGAGGAAGGATATACCCAATATCAACAGCTTCACGCTACCACTCTACCACTATGGATCCAGGCCCTGAGAGGAAAAACTCAAGAACGTAAGCCTGGGGCAAGCAGCATTTATGGTGCTGCATGCAAAAGCAGACTGCACACTGAAAGGCAGCACTTGGGAGCGTGACAAATTTAGCCATTTACATACAGAAAGTAAATCTGTCATTCTTGGAAGAAAGCTACGTTGTTTTCAGAGCTTGCTTTGTATATTTGCAGGGGCATTCTTCAGTGTTGCTTGCTTATAGTTCGATGTTCTTTTTTCAGGCTGTGACAGTTGTACTTGCAAAGGGTTAACCATGTGTCCCCAGCCTATACTGAAACAGTTACAGCTACTATTACCAGTTATAGATGTTTCCATTTGTTACTTATCTGGCCACTGGAGGTATAACAAGGCATACAGAGTACAAAACTGCTTTGGTTTTAATCCTCTGCATTTAACACAGAAACAGCCTCAACATCCAAAAGAGACTGTGGATATTCAAACGGAGTGGGATGGAAGCAACTACAGTTATCCTTCCCTCCCCAGAGAAGAGCTGTATAGCAGAACGCACAAGCGAGGGCAGAAGCTGCACTCCATCTGCCTTGTGACAAATTCTGCCCCTCTACGGGTCTCAAAGCATCCCTATGCATAGTGCTTCTGTATTCCTTACTAAGGTCTTTGCTTTAGAGTCATCACCACCAAGTCTCCTGATGGATGACTAGAGCCTGGAAAAATTATTTATTGAAAGCAATTTATCTGACAAATATTGACATTTGCTTCAAATTCTTTTCAGCAGTTCATTATCCGACCAGCTCCACAGACTGTCCAAATTCAGCAAATAACTCTTTCAACACATTCTTTTCACAAGACCTGAACTCTTGTTTAGGAATAATTTTTATTATTTGACAAGCACACTTGTCAAGCAAGTATTTTGTCCCCACCTTTGGTGTAGTAGTACTACAAAAGCAGAGGGAAGAGGACACATGACTGCAGCTCTACAGGACGTCTCCCTTCATTTTGTATTCTGGGAGGGCTATAAACCTTGTAAGGCTGTAAGTAAGCACCAGAAATACTGATGCAGAAGCGCTCTAGTTAAAATGAAGACCACAGACTAAGTCTGATGTAGGATCCACTAGCCAAAACTAACCTCTGCCATCACTCACAAAAAACAAAGGAACACCCTCTGACTATTCTCCACGCAAGGGTGATGTACTGGTGTTGCAAACTTACAGCCTGCTTCCAACCTGGAAGTGGATTCCATCACACATATCAACCTACGGGACTATTCAGGTTGTACAGACCTAGGGCCTGAAAATAACATGAAGTCAATCCTTACCTCTTCTGGGAGACACATAACGAAGCTGATGCTTCAGTCTTACCCCTTTGTGTCATCACTTACCACAGTACAAAGTATAAGCAACACATAAGCAACAAAATAAGACAGCTTTTTAAAACAGTCATATAGGATCAAGCAATTGCAAAAGCAGCAAGCAGAGCACTTGCATTACTATTTTTAACAGGAGTTTTCCCTGAAGTCACAAGGACACACTATCAGGGTAAAAAAGAAATAAGCACGCTTTTCACTACAGTTATCCAAGATCAACTATTGTATACTATAGAGAAAAAAATAACAGACTAAATAGAAAAACTGAAAGCAAAGTTATGTTTTGTATTGTTCTGCTCTTTCGCCACTCCACTACTACAACTCTAATGTAAAGAAAGGCAGACACACACATTTTTCTGGGTTGTTACTTCCTCCACCTCTTCTTGTAACAAGTCAGCTAAAACAAACTGGTGTACCAGCGTACAAACTAAAGCATTCTTTTCTTGTACTTTCAAGTTCAACCCTTTTTGCCTGAGGAATTCTCTTGGCTCACGGGTTTGATGTCAGTCCTTGATTGTGTTTTGATGTTTCTGCAGATCTACGATTAAGTTCAATTCTCAGCAGCCAAAACAGACATTTGTCATCCTGTATGCATCAAATTTCCTGTGGCACACTGCCCACTTAATCATGCAGGCAAGGGGAGCTTTGACAAAGCAAGGGGCTGTCTGTAAGCCACTGTGACCTAGCAGGTGTGGAGTCACATGTAATTACCATTACTTATAAGGATCACTCAAGGCTTCCTGGTGTTGCTGCACACCAGTTCAACCACACTGGAGTGTTTGAGTAAATATTTGCACGCAACAAGGAGCTGTTGAGAGGGTTTTGACTACAGCCACAGCCCCCAGTACATGAAATATTCAGCACATGAAATGTCTCCAGTGATGCAGAGTGGTGGGTTTTCACTCTGATTTGATTAGCAGTGATGATTCTTTCATGAGGTGTGACTGTCCTTCTAGATTAGCATCAGCCCAGATTTCATGCAGCAGTCACGGAAAAAAGGAGATGGGAAAAGAACAGTCTAACACGTTACAAGGGTTACTTTGCAGACTCTCTATCAATTATGAGATTTCTTGTTTAAAAGAAAATGCTGGAGCTAAATCTTAATTTACAAAAAGCATTACCATGTAGAACTCTAAATTTAAACACAAATGCAAAACTCAAAGCTCAATACCAGTAAGAGTTAACGAGGAAAAAAACCACCACAGGTTTAACTCAGTAAATGTTTTAACATGCTACAAAAGAGATATCAATTCTTTACCCATAAAAAGCTAAAAACATTACAAAGGAAGATGTGCTTCCATATTAAGCATAATGATCATCTCCTAATAAACACTGTAGAACTTGTTATTTATACTGAATCAACATTTAGTTGCATTGCTTCTAAAATTTTTTCACCTAAGTATAGCTCATCACTATGCAAAGCAACTGGCAATTTTCAATAATGATAATGTGATCTTGGTGGCATATTTTTAATACCAGCAATTTAAATTATCCAACCATGGTAACATTCCCATATTATTTCTATACTGTAGCAGTGAAGTTCTGAACTTGAACATAACAGAAACAAGCAAATTTTGCTGGAAAAGGCAGTTTATCGGACTGAGTGATATAGCTGGAACAGACAAAAAAGGGCTGGTATTCCTGAAAGCTATTTTTCTTTGCCAATCTGATCAGCCGCCTTTACAAACCTTGGTTTAGACACATCTCTCCAACTTCGACAAACTGGCTTTTGGAAATATTTTCAAATCTGTAGCAAGCATTCTGCCTTCATATGAAAAGCTGAATATGCACACACTTAAAAAAAAAAACAACCAACAAACCAAAAACTAACCTCCCAAGTTAAATCTTGGTATGTATGCCATTGTTGGCTGTACTAGACCAAATGTGAAGTCTCTACACAATTTCACAGGTACAGAAAACAGAAAATCTGAGGGCTATCAGACCCTGAGTTTTCACAGTACATCAACAGCAGTTATTTATCAGAAGAGTTTTCTGTAACTGTCACTGAATGGGAAAACCTCACAGTATTCAATAAGCTTCTGATCTCTGTTCCTCTGTGGGCTTCTATTAAAAAACTAAACAGAGAAGGATATCGGTTTCTGAAGACAAACTACCTTCTACTTGAAACAGGTTTAGAAACTAGATGCCTCAGAATCTACTTCAAACCATTAAAAAAGTTTTAAAACAATCAAAAGCTGGTTTTGAATTTGTAAGACTTCCTTTTCCATGGGGAAGTTCATCAACATGGTGCTACAAAAGCAGAAACCAGAAGAGCAAGGGGTGGAGCAGAGAGGATCCCGTCATGCTACTAAATAGAACTTCTCACTGCACTGCAAGCCCTAGACACGATTCCAGATTTACATGTATCTTCCATTTAAATCTAGGTGACAGGATTCTGCCAATTTACATCCATGAGAGATACTGCACCTGCCTAGTACTCCAATTACCAATTTCATTTTCCTAATTAGACTAGCAATTGCAATGTGGAAAACTGAATGACATAGGGTTAAAACTAAGAGATCAATGATGGTAGAGATATCAGATGTTATGCTTAAAAGCACTTTAAAACACTATTATTATCACTAGTGCTAATTGTTGCATAGTAAACACCAAGACAAATAAACTGTAAGGGAGCAACAGGCACAAACTGGAACACAGGAAGTTCCATCTCAATATGAGGAAAAACTTCTTCACTGTGAGGGTGACCGAGCACTGGGACAGGCTGCCCAGAGAGGTTGTGGAGTCTGCTTCTCTGGAGATATTCAAAACCCACCTGGACGCCATCCTGTGCAACCTGCTCTGGGTGATCCTGCTCTAGCAGGGGGGTTGGACTGGATGATCTCTAGAGGTCCCTTCCAACCCCTACCAATCTGTGAACTTCTTCCCTGACTTCCAGTATTGCTCTTTATACTTACCACTATGCATACAGTAAGGTTACCTGCATACAGACAACTGACAAGATTCCTATCATGCCTTGTGGCCAAAGACCACAGAAAGAATAAAACTGCATGCATTGGCTCTCAGCCACACACAGATTTTACTACACTCATATATATATAAAAAGTGTCATTTACTTCTCTATTTCCAGCCAATTCTTTCAGGAGAGATAAAGCACCAGGAGTCATTGTTAACCCTTTCCTTGGCCTTCAAAACAATGGAAATTGGGATAAGGGTATGCTCCTTTGATTATACCAAATGAAGTTTGCTGGTCACAGTGGCCAGAGTTTATGGAAACATCATGAAACCTTCTATGCCAGAACAAAATCTTGACTCTTAGTTATCCAAAGAATGATTTGAAGGACTACTATAGTAAAAGCTCTGTTTTATACATTTAGGTAAGAAGTGTTAAAATCAAAATCCCAAGTCAAATGTTTCTGCCAAGATGAAACCTGTGTGTGTAAATCCCACTTTTCTCTGAACTAGCACCTGAAATTTGTAGCAGTCTTCAGAGCACTCAGTTCAGCCATTCTCAGGGCGCTCCTTCCTTGGTACCACTGGTGCAGGGATAGCAGTATATCTGTGAACAGGTAATATCCATAGCTACTCCATACAAACTAACAGAAGAGTCAGCACTTAGATGTATCACCATGCACACAAGAAGCTTCTCAAGCCACAAAAAAAGCATACAGTTTCCTTTGTAGAAATAGCTATAGGAATGCCAACAGCAACACCAGAAATCACTAATGACAACAAATGCCGGGGCTGGAAATTCTACAAGATGCCAGTTTTTAAAAAACTGCTGAATGTCCGCTCTCTTATAAGCATGGCCTCTTGACCTGTCTCCAAAGAGCAACATGCAGAGATGAAGCTACTCAAAATTGCAAAAGAAAATAAGGAACACAGTAAATAAGAGAAGCTTGGGTAAGTGAAGTAGAAACAGACAAATGCTGTCTGGCAGAATGAATCAGGAAATGAAAGTAAATTGAATCACCCAGGACAAGCTTCCCCAGTTTTCATGCTCTGAAACATACAGATCTCTCAGAAAGATTGTGTGGACATTATTGATGGTTTGATAACATTTGTACCAATATTTTATAACTTTTTATAAACAGCAATTTCAACCAAACTTGTACAGTTTTGTAGCTTGGTTAGGAAAGATAAGAGTACCTGCAGAGACTTCTCATATCCTCCTCATTGCTACACCTGGATTTACCTTCTGTTGCTCTGAAAATTAATTTCTAACTGTGCTGGTTTTGGCGGGGATAGAGTTAATTTTCTTCACAGTGGCTCGCATGGGGCTACGGTTTGGATTTGTGCTGGCACCAGTGCTGCTAACACAGGGATGGTTTGGTTCCTGCTGAGCAGCGCTCACACAGAGCCAAGGCCTTTGCTGCTCCTCACACCACCCCACCAGCCAGCGGGCTGGGGGTGCACGAGGGGTTGGGAGGGGACACAGCCAGGACAGCTGACCCCAACTGACCAAAGGGATATCCCATACCATGTGACATCATGCTCAGCATATAAAGCTGGGGAAGAAGAAGGAAGAGTGGGGATGTTTGGAGTGATGGCATTTGTCTTCCCCAGTCACCGTTACACCTATGATGGAGCCCTGCTTTCCTGGAGATGGCTGAGCACCTGCCTGCCCATGGGAAGTGGGGAATGAATTCCTTGTCTTGCTTTGCTTGTGTGCATGGCTTTTGCTTTCCCTATTAAACTGACTTTAACTCAACCCACATTTTTTCTCACTTTCACTCTTCTGATTCTCTCCCCCATTTCCCCAGCGGGGGGAGGGGGCGAGCAGCTGGCTGGTGCTGAGCTGCCAGCTGGGGTTAAACCACAACACTAACCGACAGGCTGAATTCTCAACTTCTACTGGGGCAAGTACCTTACCTTGAACAGTTGTTTAATCAAAATGCAACACTCCAATGATAAAATGCTACTACATAAGTCATCTGCATTCCAACATTACCTAAATTTTAACACAGGTTTAAATTTTATACAGTCTGAATAGGTTGAGCACGTGGATTACAGAAAGGTAAGACTCAATAAACCAGCAAGTTAATTCTAGCTTCCTCCCCCTTCTCATAAGCAGAGGTAAACATGAACTCCAATAGCATTAAAAGCCACAACAGATAAAAAGCATTTTTTAGAAAGCAATATCTAGATGCTATAGTACTTAAAAAAATAAATAAAACAAAATGAACTACAGCTGGAAAAGACTGAATGCTGTCCTGATTTTTACCAAGTTGCTTCTGCTGTTACTATTTTGTTTCTGTTGAGTCAAAAATCCAAACCAAAGCAAGCAGACAGGTTTATAATCAAATTAGCAGGCACACTGAATACATCACTTGTCCCTGAAGTACAAGGCAATCAACATATAATCCTCCCCCACCGTAAAATGCTCTTGAATTAAAAATTGAAAAACCACCACACACACAACCTAGATGTAAACAAATACATTTTGATCATAAGTTTGAGGTGTAGTCTATTACAGATAGGGGTCACTCAAAATATAAATTGGAAAATTTGTTTCAAAGGGCAAAGACAAACAAGTTCATCTCTCAGCCTCCCTGTCAAGTTTAAAAACCTGATAATCTCTTTGCCTCTCTGTAATATTTCCAATATAAATAAAGATTAATTTATTTTTAGTATTATGTTGGTATCACATACAAATTTTAGGATGGTGTGATTAACAGAGATTTTTAAAACTAATTTTGAAAAATCCTTTTAAATATTTTAAACTAAGTCTTTTAAAACAGTATCACCAGCTCTGTGATACCAATACACAGACAAGTGTTCCCACTGGCATAAGCCCAAGCTCAAAGATTCAAGACAGAAAAGGTCATTTTGCCTGCACTCTGACAAAGCAAAGTTTTTTCCATAGCGTGTTTACGAATACTCTGTATAGTTCCCCTCTAATAACAAGCAATGTGGTTCACTCTCCATCAGGAAGGTTATTCTGCAGATTATGCACACGTTAAAATAACCTCTGGAAAAAACTGTATATCCCCTTTAGCAAGTGAGTATTTAGAAAGAGAACAATAAATTAAGGATTAAAAATAAGAAGGGAAAAATACATTTACTCTGACCATATTAGCATCTGGGAGTTTCTCTAAGATTTCTTCTGTTTATTACCCAACCAGGATCTTAACTCATGCACAAACCTATAATTTAAATTATTGGCTAGCCAAGGCTGACAACTATTGAGTCAGAAAAAGTGTATGGGGAATTTCAAAAAGAAGAGTCTGTACTGAACAACTGCAGGTAACAGCACGCAAACTGATTCAGTCACTTAATCTGGCCTATCAGGCTCCAAGACTTAGCCTGATCTCTTGAATTAATTTCTTAACATGGGGGTTTTTGACAGCAGAGGTGAATCACAATTTTCCGTTCTTATGTTGAAACACCTCAATCATTGTAAACTAAGAGTTCATCTTCCAATTTCACTCTATTTCAATTAAAAATACTAAAGAAACAAAAACACAAAAAAAAGCTGAAGCTGAGTAGAAATACCAGCGCAAGGGCTGAAAGACGTGGGAGTAAAAAATGAAGATCAAACAACACAGAGGAACAAAACAAACAAACAAAACAAACCCCACCCCATCAAATCAACCAACCCGAACTGTACTACTACCATACAGAAGGAACCGCTCTGTTGGACCAGCCAAACTTCTGAGGTTTTCTAACCTTCATAATTAATAGAAACCTTAAGAGAGCTAATATAATTTTACTTTACTTTGTATTGAGTCTTCACTGGAAAAATTTGCAAATGGAAAGGAGTTAAAAGAAAAAAAAAAAGCATTTGGATTTAAACCTTGTGAAAAATAAAGGTTGAAAACCCAGATAATTCTTGGAGCCCTCTGAACATTGAAGGTTTGCCATCCAGAGGGACCTTGACAGGCTGTAGAGGTGGGCCCATGCGAACCGCATGAAGTTCAACATGGCCAAGTGCAAGGTCCTGCACGTGGGTCGGCGCAATCCCAAGCACAGCTACAGGCTAGGCAAGGAATGGATTGAAAGCAGCCCCGAGAAGAAGGACTTGGGGGTATTGATTGATGGGAAGCTCAACATGAGCCGGCAGTGTGCGCTTGCAGCCCAGAAAGCCACCCGTGTCCTGGGCTGCATCAAAAGAGGTGTGACCAGCAGGTCGAGGGAGGTGATCCTGCCCCTCTACTCCGCTCTGGTGAGACCCCGCCTGGAGTACTGCGTCCAGCTCTGGGGGCCCCAGTACAGGAGAGACATGGAGCTGTTGGAGCGAGTCCAGAGGAGGGCCACGAAGCTGATCAGAGGGCTGGAGCACCTCTCCTGTGAGGACAGGCTGAGAGAGTTGGGGTTGTTCAGCCTGGAGAAGAGAAGGCTCTGGGGAGATCTAATTGCGGCCTTCCAGTACCTGAAGGGCCCTACAGGAAAGCTGGTGAGGGACTGTTTATCAGGGAGTGTAGTGACAGGACAAGGGGTAATGGGTTTAAGCTGAAGGAGGGTCGATTTAGATTAGATGTTAGAAAGAAATTCTTTACTGTGAGGGTGGTGAGGCACTGGAACAGGTTGCCCAGAGAGGTTGTGGAGGCCCCATCCCTGGAAGTGTTTAAGACCAGGCTGGATGGGGGTTTGGGCAACCCTAGTGGAGGGTGTCCCTGCCCATGGCAGGGGGGTTGGAACTAGATGATCTTTAAGGTCCCTTCCAACCCAAAACGTTCTATGATTCTATGTTTGCAAGATACCAGACACCAGAGGGCTAGCCTATTTCTCCAGTAATTTACAGCAAATTTAATCTTATCAGTATTCAGAATCAACTTATCAGTATGGAGAAGAAAAACAATACCATAGAAATATGAAAAGAAGGGGAGATAAAAGGACAGCAGTGAGGAGTAAAAGCATATCATGTCTTAATTGAACTGAGGATAAGATAGGGAAGGATAATATGGCCTGCAGCTATGGGAAAACACTTCTGATAATCTAGCATGCATGCCAAGCAAGGATGGAGACTCCCCAACTCATGTCACTTTTAGACGAAGTCGCTGAAGAACAGGTTTAACACCATGCTAAGTACAGCAGGCGCTGTGTGCTTGTTAAAGCTGAATGAATAATTTGCCAGGAATAATATGTTTGACAAACTTAGCCTCACTCTTTTCATCATGTTCCTAGAACACCATGAATGGAATTGCATTCTTCAAATGTATCCAAATCTCTTTACAGCATTTCCCTACAGAGGGTTCAGCCACCAATATTCAGAGGGTTGCTGAGCTATGTTCAAAAAAAAAAAAAATCTGTTATTTTTCCATTTCCTGACTGGATGAACAAACTTAACCTACTTCTGAGAACAGACATGCACAGGTATTTAAAAATTTATTTCCACGAATAACTGGCTATGTGACATTCGGGGGGGCGGGGGGCGGCAGAGGGAGAAATACAATAAACGTGAGTAGAGCTGCCTTGCACACCAATAGTTCACTGAAGAAAAGTTTACTATACAAACTTAACTACACCAAAACTAATGCACATTACCATATGCTGAAGGCAGATCTTTCTAGTAGAATTCCCATTTCCTGGTCACTTGTGAAATCAAAAAAAAAAAAAACCACCAGTAAAATTTTAAGCAAGCCAATTTAAACATTTGAGTCAATAGTGAAGGTTGCTTACATTCGTTTCATTGTATAATACTAATCCAGATATCACTACCATTCCTGGGATTAAGTATTAAATTGTATTATCTTTCTTGGTACAACACTTAGTCATTCATACCTATCAAAAAAAAAAAAATCTTCCCTCTCAGTGTACCTAGGATCTGTTTCTTCTACAGTACCGCAACCACTGAGAGTGCAATTATTGAAATGAAGATGTTGGCAGCCATCCAGATGTCAGTAAGCATACAACGGGTATTACTCACAAGTTTCTCATGTGCTGTTCTGGGCTGTAATCTGCAAGTTCTAAAAACACTGAGCTCCCAGCAGTGCTTGTTCCCTCCTTTTGATGCCAGATTCTTTTGTAAAACGCTGTCATCTTAGATTAGCAGGAACATTATTTATTTTTAATTCCCTGTTGGTATTTATTTTTCCTGTTCTCCAACGTATACCTTTGAGATGGCTGTCCTACCACAAGAGCCTAAAGTACAGCATATGCACGAAATCAGTAACTAGAATCGCTGCCACCTTGAATTTAGCTGAGTGAAAAAAGGGCCTAAGAGCCAATGCTTGGCATTTCTTGACCTGCCTGTAACATGGCAGCCTTTTAAAACCAAATCTGAGCAATCAGAATCTCAGAAAAATGTTCCAGGCATTAGCAAGAACACTATCACTTTTGATGATAATTTGATTGTAGGTATCAGTTTTACACTCCCCAAGCCAGGAACAGTGACGCAAAATGCAGAGGTTTTTTTGAGAAGCTACCAGACACCAGCCAAAGGTAAGTCAATCAGAGAAAGGAAAAAGGAATAAGCGTTTGCTTTAATTTTATGTGAACGTTTACACAAAGGCAGCTCAGTTCCGTTCCTGAACACAAGCCATCCCTAGCAAAAGCACTTCTGCTGCCTTGTAACCTCTCTTACAGACAGACATACCTGGTCACCTACATCCATTCTGAAATTCAAAATAAATTTTTAACTGGAAGCTTCCAGTGGGGGAAAAACAATAGCTAGTCCACAGTGAACGAAACCCTCATACAACAAATGCTTAGGACATCATGTCTCTAAATAACATCTATATGCATATAGACCTTATTACTACCACTAATTATTAGCCACCTGCATTTCTCTTTTTCCTGCTCTCTGATTGGTGCAAATATGATTAAGTCACATAAGCAAATGCAGGTTTTATCCACTTTTGATGTGGACCTCAGGAAAAGCTATGCTGGCAAAACTAGGCCATTTTTAGAGTGTTGAATATTCTCTTTCCTAGGGCACTGAGATCATCTATTACTTGAAATGTTAAATCTGGGAAAAAGGGGGGGTCATATGAGGAACAGGCTTTTTTGCATGCACAGTTTCATCTGCTAGGACTCTGCGCAATCGCTCTCTGGTTTATTAAGGTTTTGAGTCCACAAGGCCAGCAATATCGCAGCTTTGGAGGCTGCAGTAACACTGCTGTACTTTCAGTAACAGTATTTTTCCATTTATCTGTACACCAGCATATATTCAGAAATTGACTCTTTAAAAAGCTGTTGTTTTGCAATACTATAATATGTATTTTAAATATGAATTGGTACCTTTTCCTTGAATATGTACAGGATACAGCAAGAAAGCGACTACACTATTAACATTTGGCCTGAACACTTCAGTAGTAACAAGTGCTTCCTAGAAGACAGAAATGTAACACAGAAATGGGTCATTGTGCTTCAGACACAGGAGCGTCATCAGGAAACCTGCCTTCATCAAGTCCTGGATAGCGATTTCAGTTGTGAACAATGTGTTATATGACAAGGGTCACTCCCCTGTGACACCCATGGCTACTGCTACCATTGCTTTCCACTTAAACTTCGTACAGAATCAAGTCAGAGCCACCAGACACACATCCCCCATATGTTACTCCACAACTCTATCAAAAAATAAATTGGAATATGATGAACTAAAATTCAGTTCCAAGTTCCGCTGCATAAACACAGATAATTTCTTAACTTTCAAGATATAACAAACTTAAAGAAAATAGTTTTTACAATACAGTGTCCAAAAAAGACTGGCACTAGATACTACAAGGCTTACAGTATGTCATTTTTAATAAACTAGCAGTGTCTTAAGTTGTGGTGACTCTTTTTCCTCTAGTATTTTTTACACTGATTTATCTAGTGTTTTGCATGTTTTCACTAACTAGTCGGAGACAAAAATATATATATTTTGCTATGGCCATAAGGGCCTCAAATTAAAGACAGCTCAGTACAAACTCCAGGAGTTCTGCAGGACACACTCTGCAAGTAATGTCACTTCATCTGCTCTGGACTGTAAATCTGTTTCCTCATCCTCTGAGGTTTTGTCAATTACACTTGTCAATGGCATTCAACTGTTGATCAGAAAAGTGGAAAAAGACCAGATCAAGCACTCAGGTGAAATCTCCAATAACACTTGTTAGCCCCCCACCCTTCGGGTTCTCAATCCACCCACGGGCTTAGCACAGCCCCTGTGCAAAACTCACCCCCTTGCTGTGCTCATTTCTGAGTCGGAAATTAATCACTGAAAATCAACTTCCATGCATAATGAGCATAAACTATTGCCAGCACAAAAAAAAGGTTACTGCCACACATCCTAAAGCATTATGAAGCGATCAGAAGCTGCAGCCATCCCCCAGGAGACACCACCACCCCAGGCCGGGGCCTATGCCTTGCACCCGGCTCCCCCCACCGCCGCCGCCGCCTAACCCACACAGCCGCCTGCCCCCGCACCTTACCTTCGGATGGACACCCGATGTAAACGCTCAAAAAACAGCAGTCAGCCGCGCGAAAGCTTGAGGAACGGCTGCGGACACGCATGAGGGGCTGCCCACCGACATGGAGCCCACGAAGAACACCCGCGGTAGCTTACGAACCCCACACGGGGGACCCCCAGGGAAACCCCACACGCCTCAGCCCGGCGACACCACAGCTCACAGCGGCCGCCTCCGCCCCGCCCTCCTTCTAGAAGGCTCTGCCGCGCACGCTCACTGCGCTTCGCAAGCCGCCGGGGGTGGCAGCCGAGGACCGGGCGCTGAGGCAGCTCTTCCCCTCAGGTTGTCGGCTACAGCAGGGCAGCACCCGCCTGGCAGCGAGGGTGGATAAAGCGGGCACTGCCCGGTGTAAACGTTACCGGGCAGCACGGAGGTGGAGACTGGGGGAGGTGGTTTTGGGTGATAGCATGTCCCATCAGGGCCGTGAGGAAGGGCCGGGTGAGCCCTGCACTGCCTATATTTTTAAGTCTTCATGAGAGTGTCCAGCGTCCTCCTTTGCAGGCAACAGAGCATCTGCTTTTGCTGCATCCATCGCAGGGAAGTGGCTCGCAGCTCTGTGCAGTGGCTCTGGGGACGTGATGTGTCGCTCCTCTCCAGAAAACATTCCCCTGTGCAGCCTTCCGCCCACTGCCCCCCTTGGTGCCACGCTCCCTGCCCTGCCTCCTGCCAGGCCAGCAAAACTGGGCTGCGCGGGAGCACTTGATAATTGCATACGGGGTGCCGTGCTCAGGAGCGTTCCCCGAGCCCCTGGGACTGGCAGCCCCGGGCCCTGCCCTGGTGGGTGCGTGTGCCTGCCGGGGCACGCTGTGGGTGGGCAGGGTCTCAGCACGGGGCCTGGTGTACAGCCCCGTTTAGCACCCGTGGTGGTACAGTGCATCGTTTATGCTGAGAAAATTGAGCTGGGGCGGTGGGGGGGCTTGTTCTTTGACACGTCTCCTTTATTAAAAAAGAATCATCTGTTGCATCATTAACGTGCATGCTGCAATCTTGAGCTGGGGAAATACGGTGTACCTTATTGTAATACTTTAGTGGTTTTGGGTCTCAGTCCAAGGAAACAATCTGAGATTGCTGTAATACGGCACAGCCTTCCACACACTGATGTGTGCTGTTGCTAGTAAAATCCCAGCAGGTATAATAATAAAACGGTTGTAACCATAACCCTAGCATGCACTGACTGGTTCACTAAGACATAATTCCAGAAATAATTCCCAACCAAATTTCTTGTACGTAATCATATGTCTGGCAATGGCTTACTGTGTTTCAAGTACTGATTGCATATGAGTCTGAACTCCATCCTTGGGAGAAGGTTAATAGATAGCCACTGAGCCTTGCGGTTCCCACATGGCTGTGCAAACATCACCTTTTTCATCCTTAAGTTGCTAATCAGACTGTGTAAGGTTACCTAATTTTACACTCAACTGCTACAGCAAGCAGATTTAAGAAAAAAATAAAAACCTGTTATTATGCCCAGAACTTGGGAAAGACTTTAAGAACTGGTACAAATCTCTATTTTCTGACACTTGTGTTGTCTTTTAAAGTAAATACTGACTCACTAAACTGGGATGCCTCAAACACCTAATGGTACTCAGCTTTACAATGCATTATCATTATTTTGAGATATGGCAAGGAAAAAAAAATCACTTTAGACTGCAAGTTAACGACAGCAAGTTCAAAACCCATCAAAAGCACCATGCCTGTTCTTTTCTACCTTTGTATTTATAAAAATAAAGCAGAAGCAATCCATGGAATAAGAACTGTTAAATTGTTTTTCATGTGAAAAAATTTCAAGAGAACAATGTGTTTTTCTACCATCCACAGAAGAAACAGTAAACCCACAGGCTCACTCTGTTGCAAAATTCAGTGAGAAATCAGAAATTACTGTGCTTTGGTTTAGAAACACTGCTGTGGTGTTCAATGGGAGCTTGGGGTGACGCTAATGCCAGCACACAGGGGAAAATGGGAATCAGGCATCAGGCTTCTCCCCAGTGATAGGAAGCAGCCGTGCACGGCAGCAAGTGGCTTCTGCTTGGAGAGCCTAGACTGAAGAAGAGCAGAAGCACCCATGTTATAACTCTGGAGCCTTTCTCAAATGAACGTCTTGTGTTGACAGCATTCTGTGCTTTCATTTTTTTTCAGAGCAGAACACTGAAATGAAAGTATGTTTTGAGAAAAGTTGTTTGTCAGTGGAATAGAGAAGTTTTCAGTCAAAGGAGTTTTGAGTGAAAGAAATTCAGTCAGCTCTGCTTCAATATCCTTTTATCCACACATGCCTCAAGTTATTACTTTCTTTTAGAGGAGAAGACCATAAAGGTTTGTTATCCTCTTAAAAATGAAGTGGAAAGACTGGCCTAAGCCTCTCACTATCAAAGATACAAAAGCAGAAGCTTTAGCTCCTGAGATCTGAACAAAAACTGACTAATAACTATTCAGTGCAAAAATCACTCATTTGAGGTGCTGCATGCCTTACCATCCTTCAGTCAAGATCAAGTTCCATTATCACATGTACAATGAAGTTCTTGCAGCTGCGAACTGGTGATTGATCCAAATCGCCAAAGTTGTCCTTGCTACATTGGAATCATGAATGGAAGTAAAATAACTGGCATCTCCAGCTAAAAATCAAGACATTGTAACTGCATAATACACCCTGAAGCTGAGGAGGAGGAGAACAGTGTAGCAGACAGTTGGAGAATAGAAATTGTGCATGAAATGGTGGGTGATTTCTGCTCATTTGTTAAGAGAATCACAAAGGGACATGGCCATTTGTTACTTGCCTTCAGCATTTTAACACCTTCAGCATGTGAATTGATCCATTTGTGGTCTTTTGGACCACAGTTTTCACTTTTTTGTCTAACAGTTATGGACCTATGCACCTCAGACTTCACTGTTCACACACATGAGTTACAACATAGCAGGGTTTTTAGCCCACAGATCCCAGTTTTGATAAATGAGATGGTTGCACCCATTTTTTTTATTTCTTGGTTTTCTCTTTTAAGACTTAGTCAATGCTCCTGGAGTTCCAGAGATGCACGGAAATTATGGAATGAAAGTAATATGTAACTAAAAGCCATATTGTCTTCCAGAGATTGGATTAGCATGCAAAATAGACTTTGCAAGATTAAGACACACCGTTTGAAAGGGTATTCTCTCTGTCGGTCCTGTAAGGAAAGACTGATCCAATTTTCTGGGTTACATGCTGAGATAGCTTCTTTCATTTGACCTCAGTAGGCTTCAGGAAGACTACATATAGAAAGGCATTGGCCATCCACAGGGATGTGGGTTTAGATTTACATTTCCTCAAATGGTAAGCTGTCTTTTTGAAGGATGGAGTGGTGGTGTTTTACTGAAGATGAGATGTAAGACAAATGGTTTGGATTACTATTTTTTTAGAAGAACATCTTTGGTAGACCAGAAATCAAGCTGTACTGGCAATAAGATCAGATATGTTCAAACAGCATTTAGTGTAGTCCAGTTGCAAATTCAGTATCATAAATAGTAGCCACAGTTTGTAGAGCCATTTTTCAGTTTTCCCAGTTCATTCTGGAAGCCATCTAGAGATCTAGAGATCTCAGTAGTGTAACAGTAGGTACACCAAACTGGAGTCACTTGTCAGATGCAAAATTTTCAACTAGTCTTTTCTGGAAAAACATCTAACTGACTGTGCGCATATGGTCAAAAAGAGATGAGATAAATCATTGATATTTCCATAGGATATTCAGCCTCAGGATCTCCTAGCGTTTTGCAAACTTTGTTTAATTCTTGCATTACTTTGGCAAGATAGAAAATAAAATACTATCTCCAGATTGCCGCTTCATCTGTAATTACAGAATCTCCTCCAAGGCTGCATACCGAAACTGTTCCCAAGTCAGGAGCTGAACCCGCACTTTCTGAGAGTTCCTACTCCGACAGCTAGCTGAGCTCTCACAGCACTAGCAAAGCAAAGTTGAAAGTCTCACAGATGTCTGGTTGCACTTTATCAAAAAAGAGCACAGAACCTACAAAAAGTGGGACATGAATAAACCGCTATCAAGGCCACTGGCTTCTGCATTTGTAAATTCTACTCCAGACCCCCTTTATCTAACATTTTAAAGCGATTTAAAACTCTGAACTTCAGTTTTGAATCCCTCCGTATAATACATAAACTTATCTATTTTGTGGGATGGTGATAAAGAAAATTGGATTATTTTCATTGTCAGCTACCAAGAACTTTCTTAGCTGTGAGATCAGGCTATAAAGTTGTGGGGGGTTTTGTTTGTGTTTTTTTTTTTTTAATGCTTTCAGAGCTCAAATAAAAAAGAGCAAAACCCTATTAGTGTAACATCTATTGTTTAGTTTCTTTCACCTACTACTCCCTTTCAAATCATCATGGGCTCAGATTTGAGAGAGAATTTTATTTTGCTGATTAGATTCAGACATGACATTCATTATATTTTGAGGCTGAATTCTAACAGCAGGTGTACTTGCTAAAATTATGAGCTTTGTTCTAATGAAGAATTGACTCCAGCTGCAATGTGTGTGAAATTCCTTACTCAACCAATCATAAGATGCTTTGACAGAACTGTGTTTCACAGGACTGAGATGTGGTCTTAGTATACCAGGACCTATAAAGCAAAGCAGTCGTGGTGGGGTCCCCTATATTTCAGACTAAGGTGACAAAATTTATTCCTTTTCATTCTTAGATATTCCTGCACTGATTCCAACCAACGTATAAAACAATGAAACAGGCAATTTCAAATTTTTAGTAGAGTTGTGTGATTTCATAACTTTTTTGCACCTTATTTACATTAGTTTTTTAAAATAGATCTCATTTTACGCAGTTGTTTTCCCTTAACCACTTACTGACACAATAGCCTAAAATCTGTTACAAATCCTTATGAACTTGATCTAGATCTGATGGCACCTGGCATGCAGCCCTTGAGTGCAACAGTTTTCTGGGTGATAACGAACAACATTTTATCACATGAATCTCAGTCAAATTAGCTATTTTGGGCTGTGGAATTTTTCACAGAAGCTTCCATCCTTATATCTGATCTGGGCTCTGTAAATCCCAGTGTGGACTACTGATGGAAGGCAAGCCTCGATCTGACTGTGTGTTGGCCCACGATGCACTAACCTTCTCAGCGGAAATGACAAGATTTTATTGTTTGGTGGGATCCTCCTCTCTGCCTTTTCAGCTGGAGCTACTGCCAGGGCTGTTTTCGTGTGAGTGCTGAGCAGCATTATAAACATTTCAGAATGAATAAATTGACCTGGTGTGTTTGCTGCTGTCCTGTACACCAAAAGTGTGCACTTATCTGGAGCTATACTGTCCCTCCCCACTCCTCTCCCTGCAGGTTCATTTTATAGAATAATGCCTGCAAAATGTAACTGATTAATAACTATTATATTCAATTTCTTTCCTTTTGCTTCTGTTTCACCTTTTACAAATGTATATGATGATAATAGAATGTAGAGAAAGTAGGCATGCTTCTAGTGGAGCAGGGAAAGGCTAAGTATCCTCCCCATGTTAACTAAAAATGTTTACCTTATCAGTTAAAATCTTTTGTTTGAAAAAGCGTGAAAAAAAGCGTTTAGCTTCCATTTCTATCATCCTCTGCTACCATACTATAGAGAAGTTGCGTGCCCTTTCACACATCTCATGGTCTTCATTAAGACTGTCACTTAAGTAATTTAGTCAAATTAATACAGTCACTCCTCTGTCACCTTATTGAAGAGGAAGACTGGTTGAAAGAGGAGCCACGGCAGCTGAGGTGCAAAAAGTTTAAGTTCGTTCCCTACTCTTTCCAATGTAGTGAGGAGACCTAGGAGCTGGTGCTGGTTTGCAAATACAATAGCCAGCCTAATGACTGAGCAAGGCCCTTTCCTAAGAAGGGGTTAGCATCAAAGTACAGCTGTTGCTAGTCTGCAGTTAAAACCATACCTTTTTGCAAAAGTAAAGATTTAAACCTATAGGTCACTGGAATTCAGACATCTATAAATGGCCAGGTAAGAGAACCTGGCAGCACTCCTTATCTTTTGCATATTCCATGGCTGCTTTCTCTTTGGGTTGATGCTGCTTGCAGAGGTTTTGGAAAGTATTTGGAACATTTTTCCCATGTGTAGGCAAGTGATGCTGATTGTTTATACAAAATACATTAAACAGAGATGTACCTTTTAAAATATGCTGTGTGATTCTTGCTTAATCTTCTATTTTAAACCATGAATTCACTCAGGAAAATTGTCATTTTCATGATTGTTGCAGACACCGCAATGTGCATGTGACATTGTCTCCTTTCTGAGAAGGAAATTCTACCCTTAATTTGTCAGTGCTTGATTATTAATTTTTAAAAATCGTTTAAGTGGAAGGTTCCCTGGAGTGTCAGCAAGGTTTTCTCATCTTAGTGACATCTGCTGTCTCTCTTACTTCTACTTGTGTAATCTGTGGTGTATTTTCACCTAGTTCTTCCCACTAGTGTAGTCTTTAGCTATGCTGCTTTAGACAGAACACTTAAAAATGTGGAGGATGTGCCAGTGGGTAGGCAGAATCAGGTATTTGCACAATGTTGTTTTTACATTAATCTGAAGTTTCACAAACATTCTATTTATATTCAGTAGTGTCTTTGTCTAATAAAATGTGTCTGTACTTATGTGCATATTTTTGGCTAAATGGAGTACAGAATAAAGGTATGATTTATGAACGGTGCCAGATTTTTTAATGTAATCTGCAATATTCTATAGCTAACAAATATAAACAGTTCCATTATAATGCATTAACCACTGAATAATCTGCCGGGGAGGAGAGGCAGGTACATATATGTGTATTGTATTATATTATAGGTACGCCCCCTCGTCTCATCTATTTCAAGCTCAAAATAAAAATCAATCCCCAAATTGCTAACGTGCAGGCACACAGCAATTGCTGTACCAAGTTAAAGCAATCAAATGACTTACTCAATGTAGGTGGGTTCAGATGCTGGAGAGGCAGGTATGAACTTTTCATAAAGGACAAATTGCCCGGTAACATCATGTCGAGGATTGGGAAAGAGCAGACTTTAATTAGTTTATAGTCTGAAATAACTCCCCTGTAAACTAAGTAGCAAAAGTCCTTGTGTGCCTCTGATAGTATTCATTGTTCATCCTTGGACCTGCATCTGTTTCTAATACAGTTTCTTTAAGAAGGATAAATGAAGTGAACAGAATATTTGTGATGAGACTACCATTAATGTGATTCAAGAACAATGATAAAACTACTGCAAAGTTGTGGAAGCTGTGGGAGAGAGAAGAGTAAGTGGAAGGAACACAAAGGGAAGGTAGTTCTTAAGCTGAAAAAACTCTGAAAACCCCTGCGACCAAGCTTAATTTCTGATTAAAGTTTTCATGAAACTAATTATTCATCTGCCTAATCATGCTGCTCTGATGATGTCAGAATGTTTCCTGATTTTTTAATTAACATTAGCTAGAAAACAAGACACACGACTGTGGATAAGGTGAGGGAGAGAAGGGGAAGATGTCTTGGAGGAGACAGGTGCGGCCGGAATTACTGCTCTTTGGGAAGTCTCCATTCCTTAAGGCTCTTGGGGACAAAAATAATGCTAAATATTTTCACTGAGATTTTACCAGCAGAAGACAGACTTTTTCTCCATTCTCCAGTTTCACAAGGCTCCGTGCCCTCTCACTGGGTGTTTCTTTCCGCATGTACGATGAAAATAATTCTCTGGCCAATGCATTTTTCAACATGAATGTGAGTGTTCAAGACACCTCAGCTTTAAAAATACATTTGTGTAATGGGTTTTGTTGGCTTTTTTTAAACAAAACTCCCCAGTTCTTGCCAGCATATTGGCAAAGGAGTCCTGGCCTCTCTGATCATATCTTCTAGCTCTTCAAAAAGGTAATTAGGAGAGGAAAGGAAGGAAAGATGAAAAGAGGTTTGAGTGTGCACTGAGAAGGAAGCACAGCAACTAATGAACGGTTAGGTGTAGGAAAGGAAGGTTTTAGCAAAGAACAAGGTCATTGTCACAGGGGAGAGAAGTTCCAATATAAAAAGGCCAAAGTTCCCTTCTGCAGGAGGGGATGCACACTAAAAATAACTACCACTGTCCAACTTCAATTCCTAGCTGATTTTTCTCTACCCTCTTTGGTAAAGACATTAGGAAGCAGCATGTTGCTCCAACTGTGCCAAACCAGAGCCTCTTGAAAAGATCTGCCCCAATTCTGATATTGCTCTTGTACCTCATAAACTGGCAGTCATGCGTCCGGTTCCTTCCAGTTCTGATCCAGAGACAGCACACCTCTTAAATTAGACTTCCATTTATCTTAGTTATCTTGATTTATGCAGCGTTCTGTGGAACATTCATCATACAGCTAATCTTGAGTAACCTTGAGTAATATTTTAATCTTGCTGCCCCTAATTTTACCGTTTCTTTTCTCAGCCTTAGCCTTGAAGACTTCTCTTTCTGCCCTTGAAAAAATATCAGAAAAAGCTTAGCAGATATCTCATACTTTCCTCCTAAATTTTTCTTCCAAACTCTTTCCTTCTCCTCAGCAGGTCTATTTGCCCACCATGGTTAAAAAAGTTGGAAGGTTTGAGGTGTTTAAAGGTGACTGCCAACAAAATCTTTGGGCTAATTTCACAGCACAAAGTGCTAAGCTATTGGTTCTTGCCAGTTCTCAATATATGCTTTGTTGAATTTGGGGTTACGGACGTATTTTTATTATGAGTTTTATTTTGCTTTTCTAGAAACTTCAAAATGTCTAAAACTTTGTTAAATTATTTGACAAACACTTCTTGTGTGCCTCTAGACCAAATTGCTGACCGAGGCATCAAACAATACCTCCCAGCCATTCTATTTCAGATTCTTTTCTTCAGGGTCTAGGTCTTATTTATTTAAAGTTTAATACATTTTAAACCTCAGTCATGTCCTCTGTTATCATTCTTCCACACTCCCATGATGTGTGAGCTTCTGAGGGCACGTCTTTAGCCGGGCTTCTTCCTAGCCAGATCCCCTCTAGGTCGTATTCTGCAGACCATCCATCCCTTCAGAGCCAAATATGATAAACCAGGATCTTTCCGTAGCCAGGCTCTCTGGCAACAGCTCTGCAGTAATCCCTGGGAGCAGAACTAGTAACCTTGTCTCATGATGATCTCAAAGCTCTCTTCTGCTCAGGGGCCACATAAGTCTGAAATCAAGCCTGCCTCCCTCAGAAATGGGTCACTCCACTCAGCCTGACTGATTTACATTCATTTACTGGAAGAGTACTCTCAAACCTATCAATAGTTTTGCACTTCTTCCTGTATTTCCTTTCTCCTCCCTGTACATGCTTATTTTTATAAAAAAAAAAAAAAAGGAACAAAAAAAGGTATCACTCTGCATTTAGTTAGGAAGTTTATGCAAACTGAAGCATGAAAAATTCAGGGGCCATGCTAAAAATTTATTCTGTAGCTCAGCATAATGTGTGAGGATCTGAAAGGTCTCCAAACAGCAAGTGATTTCACAAACCGTACTCTACGCACAGTGGTACAGAGCGTACTAAGGACAGAATTGCAGCCTTAATGAGGTTTGTGCCTTGATTTCTGCATAGCTTAGTGCTTTAATCTGAAAAATAGCCACAGACAGCCAAATTTTGTAGTTCTTACCATCTCTATGAAGCCATTTGATGAGAGTTTAGAATGGAACTTGGTGCCTTTGCTTTCTCTTGAGCTCACTTCTGAGCACTTAATGAATCCAACTTGAACACAGCGAAGGTGCAGCTTTGTTGCCTCCACGTTGATGAGTTCCTGCTCTGGGTTTCTGCTGAAAACAAAAGACATAGGGAAGTTTTTATTGCGAATTTTCCCACAGGAGTATTTTATGTAGCTGAGATGTTTGCCAGCGGTACAATATGCAGCAAATACCACTCCTTGGTTAAAGGCCTGAATATGTTACTGATGACTGAATGTTTCTAACGTGTAATGTATGCTCAGGGATGTATATAAAGCAAAAGGGATGCTCTTGTACCAGTTTCCCAGGAACTACACCTTTACTTCCCAAATAACCACCACCACAGCTGGCACGTTCATGGATAACTCTAGCGAAGAAGAAACGTGACAGTGATGACCTCACGTGCCAGCCATGGCACACGCCTTCCTGATCATGAATGAAATATGTTGGTGGGATTGCAGAGAGAGGTTTGTTTGGGCAGCACTCTTTTCTGCACTGCAATCTGCAGAGCTGGAAATCTAACAGGCATTGAATTCACATACATGTCTATAAAATATTTCTGAACATTGCAGAAGCTCCCCCAAAGTCTTCTTGCTCTAGCGGCAAGCCACTGCACTGGCTTGCCTTCCACCTGATATTCCAAACTGATCAGTTTGAATATGAAAAAGTAGATTTATATTCTTTGCAGAAGAGATGAAAGGCATTTGAACTGTTCATCAATAATTAAAGTAGTACTGAATATGGTAGTACTTTTCCATCTCACTGTGTGGTAGATAGTTGGATGAATCCACCTTATTTTCATTGCCCTTTCATCCAACAAGGGTTCTGCTCTTTGTGTCCAATAATCAGAAGCCTGACTAGAAAGAAAAACTATGCTACAGACACATAACTCCAATGAATAGTTTTATGACTTTCATATCTTCTGAACGTGCCAGAGGGTTCAAATAGCAGCTAGAAGGGAGTAGTACCATGCTCCACTCAATCAAATAGGCTGGGCAAAAGTAAAAATCTGCTATACAGCTCAGCAAGAAAATACTGTCACTTCCGATGATCTCTGAATTATCTCTGAATGAATTATTCAATTCATTCCACAATGCCAATAGCATGGTGTATCACTAAAAAGCTGTTGAACCTAAATAAATCTATGCATTTATTGTAAACCTAAAAATATGTATTTAGGTTTACATTGAGATTTATGTTGGGTCTAAATGACTGCTCCATACAAAGTGAAATCATACAAGTAAAAATATAAATGTATGATGTGAAAAAGCAGTAACTTCTGTACTCTTAAGGAGAGATTTTATTGAGATGCTGAGGAGTGCTCATACACAGTGATTTGGGGAAACTGGGATTCTCTCATAACTGTTTGTGTCAGCTGTTGATGGCGTAGTGAAAGGATGTGTTGTATGGGTGTCATGTGGGAGACAGCTGTACTGAAACCGTTACTGATTCAGCTCCATTGATTTTGACAGGAGTCTTCCTGACAAAGAGCTTGATGTTGAGGGATGCTGAACTACTCTCTTATTACCCCAGGGGATGGGGTCTCAAGAGCTTCACTGGAGACTATTTCTTATTGATTTTAAGCCTGCTTTTTGTGACATGTATCACACTAATCTTGCAGGATGAAGCCAGCAGAGCAGCACCAGAGCAGATACGATGGCCATGTGCACATGGTGGGTTGGCTGCAGTTGTGGTACAATCCATTTGCAGCAGTTGTGTGCAATCTGGTCTCCCACGTCCACAGCCTGGCTGCACACAGGAACAGGGACAAACCAGGCATCTCTTCCAAAAGGGACTGGAGGATGAGAGCTGCAGGTTGCATGGCATGCACCACCCGTGTACCTGACACACGATTCTCTATATACCAGCAATACAGAGTCTGCAAAATAATTGGGCATGAAAAGGACTGAAGATTTCTAACTCTCTTTAAACAGACTGGTGCTCTCCTGTGAAGCAAATAAAGTGAAAAAAGTCTCTATGACTCCAGCGTGTTTCCATGAGAAGTAATGTTTTATATCTTTCTATCACATTTTATATCTTTAAGGTAGCATTTTTAAGGTACCAAAAGCCAAAAATAAACCCTGGAACTAATTGCTAAAATTAAAATAGCAACTAGGAACTATCTATGGTTTGGAAAAAGACATGTATATACATAACATGAAATGTATTTTTTGTTTTATATACTTGTACACATCACTTCCATCAACCCAATCCCATTTATTTAGCACATGCATCTGTGTTTTTGTGTGTATAACCCTCCCAGAACAAGGAAAGTACTTGCTAAATAAAGTCTTACTATATTTATGCAGCCAAAGATTAGTTTCTCTCATTTTCATTCTGCAATTATCTAGCTATCCCAAGATTTTTTTTTTGTAAGATCAGAACTTTATGTTCCTGAGCACAACTGCAGGTTATCTGCCATACTCACAATGGATCGTATCTGTCTTTGTGGTCATGCATCAGTGCTACTGTAGCTCTTTATATTAAAATTGGTTTAGATCTCCAGATGGTTTTTTAATGTTCCATTACTTTGGGATTCTAATGTAGTTTCCTGTAAGCATTTCAAGAAAAAAAGAAAAAAGAAAAAAGGAAAAAAAAGAAGCTAGCTGAAAAATTAATACCATTTCCATCTCCTCCATTACTATAATGCTTATATGTGGTAAAAAAAGTTTGGAAGGCAACCCTGCAAGAGGGTGGCATTCTGGCACTGCCCAGGGCAGGGAGAGGCACGGGGCGAGGGGATGCCGCAGGGGCTGATGACCCCAGTGATGCAGCGCTGACCCACCCCACAGCACCTTGCTTACCTTTGCCCTGTCAGAGCCCCTCGTCAGCCCTCGGACAAAATGGGGAATCAGATCAGTTTCTCTCATCTGCATCTGTGACACACCTGTGAACACAGCTGGGTTGGCTGCCATCATAAGAGGGGAGAAACACAAAAAAGACTTTTTTTTTTTTCTTTTTCACTTCCAAGCTTGAAAACCAGTGTCTTCAAGTGTTAAGCTAATTTGGTTAAGAACCACGTGTCTGCTATAGTAGGTTTTCTTTGTTCTGTCCCAAAGCTGACTGGACCCCCAGAGAAGACAGCCCCAATGCCATTTGGTAGCCCCTCGCTGGGGCTAGAAGTCTTCGTAAAGGTCAGGAGCTTTAGGGACTTCTTAATGGGAGTAGCATGCAACACTGAGCAGGCATCCTCATCCTTGTAATCAACAGGTGATAAGTCACCTAACATTTCCTTGGATCCATCATCTGCAGAAGATAGAGAAAAGTGATGAAAACCAGGTAGAGGGAAACGGGGAATGCTCTCTGGTTGCACATAGCTCTGGACTGTAGCAAAGTTCTGCGCCCAGTTCTGCCAGGTACCTGAGTGGGCACCTCATTCAAACACCCGACTTTGCTTACAGCCATGAATGATGCTCCACATGCGCTTGGAGCAAAGGGCTTTAACAGAACGGGTCTGGAAGAAGTTGGTCCCTTGTCACGATCAAATCCGACAAGTCCCAAACCACTCGTGCTGAAGTCAACTGGAACAGTTCATCCCATGCTCCAAAAGAAACACCAAAAGAAGACCTGACCAAAAAATCAGCCAGTGTCTGATTTGCTACTTTTACATTACAATTAAGCTCTCCACTGTGATGTATTTCATACATGGGTTTTTCTGCCAGAGTGAATTTTTGCTAAGAACAAAAAAAAAAAAAAAAAAAAATTCGACATTCTCAATTAGGTATTAAATGAAGGCAATGTGAAACTAATAATTTTGATATAAGAGGAAATTAAAATGACAACTGAGCATTTCTTTCTCATAAAGTTTCAGCTGCAGTGGCTTTTCTGCAGAATATCGTAATGTATCCACTGCAATGTTTAGAAAACCCTTCTTAACCTCACTTATTTACAAATAACCAGAAAATAGTGGTTGTCAGACAAAAATAAAACACCATTGTTTCATGCTAAGCAAAACCAAATTCTCTTTATCTAAATGAAATGAAAACAAATTGAACAAAAATGCACTTTTGGAATTTAAAAAAAAAAAAGCAAAAAAAAAAAGCAGAAAAAAAAAGCACAGACTAAAATATCTGACAGACTGTATTAACCATGAAGCACAGGAAGAATTTGGAGGGACATCTCTGCATTTCTTCTACTGACACTATTTTGCAATAGTGAGAATGACTATAAACTGGAGCAAGGAGTTAAGACTGAGTGGATAATACTTGGATAAAAAATTCTGCACTGTAGTGGGTAGGACTGGTGGTTTGGACACGCACCTGGGTTCAGGCCATAGTCCAGTGGACGCTGAAGTATGGCAGCATTGACAGGAAGACCTGAGAGCTCCTTCTCGGAATAACCTCGTCACGGGGGCATCTCACAGGAAGGAGGAGATGCAGATTTGAAGCCCATCGGAAAATGGAGAGACGGAATTGAGGACTTGTGTTGGGTTTGCGTGGCAAGGTTTTGGTGGCGGGGGGGGCTACAGGGGTGGCTTCTGTGAGAAGCTGCTAGAAGCTCCCCCTGTGTCTGATAGAGCCAATGCCAGCCGGCTCTAAGACGGGCCCGCCGCTGGCCAAGGCCAAGCCCATCAGCGCCTCTGTGATAACATATTTAAGAAGAAGAAAAACAGTTAGGGAGAGCTTTTGCAGCCAGAGAGAGGAGTGAGAAGATGTAAGAAACTCTGCAGACACCCAGGTCAGTGCAGAAGGAGGGGGAGGAGGAGCTCCAGGCACCGGAGCAGAGATCCCCCTGCAGCCTGTGGTGAAGGCCATGGTGAAGCAGGCTGTCCCCCTGCAGCCCAGGGAGGAAGGATGAGGGGGTGTAGCGATTCCACCTGCAGCCCGTGGAGGACCCCACGCCGGAGCAGGTGGAGGCACCTGAAGGAGGCTGCGGCCTGTGGGAAGCCCACGCTGGAGCAAGTTCCTGGCCGGACCGGTGGACCCGTGAAGAGGGAAGCCCACGCCAGGGCAGGTTTGCTGGCAGGACTTGTGACCCCGTGGGGGACCCCACGCTGGAGCAGTTTGCTCCTGAAGGTCTGCACCCCGTGGGAGAGGGACTCCATGCTGGAGCAGGGGAACGATGAGAGGAGTCCTCCCCCTGAGGATGAAGAAGCGGCAGAAACACCGTGAGATGAACTGACCATAACCCCCACTCCCCGTCCCCCTGTGCTGCTGAGGGGGGGAAGGTTGAAGCCGGGAGGGAAGTTGAGCCTGGGAAGATGGGAGGGGTGGGGGGAAGTGTTTTAAGATTTGATTTTATTTTCTCATTCCTCTACTCTGTTTTGCCTAGTAATAAATTAGATGAATTCCCTCTCTAAGTTCGGTCTGTTTGGCTCGTGACGATAATTAGTGAGTGATCTCTCCCTGTCCTTATCTCGACCCACAAGCGTTTCGTTATGTCTTTTCTCCCCTGTCTAGTGAATGAGGGGAGTGAGAGAGCGGCTCTGGTGGGCACCTGGCCTTCAGCCAGGGTCAACCCACCACAGGACTCCCTGCACCCTGGGGAACATTAGCTTAGCTATGGAGCAAAATGCTGAGAACAATGATACCGTCTCCTGACCTCTGCATTCAATTAGTTCTTACCGCCCAAATACGGGCTCAACATGAGTTACCTTTTGACTGGTTTAGGGATAACTGAACCCACGTAGTTTGGCTAACTATCAGAGGCCAAAAATATAAACACATTTCACGGGTCTAATTGGCATAAATTACACTTGCTGGGTGTGTGGGGGATTGGATGTGTGCCAGTTCATCTGGAAGGTTGTTTACTGATTTGATGTGTTAGAACCTTTTACCAGATCAATTATTTATGCCATCAGCTGGAGGAAAAAATAATTGTAGGTAAATACTTACCAACTATTGAGCCCGTTGTTTAAAAGAAAACTCAACAGGCTTGGATCCAAACAAAAACCCAATCTATCTTCAAATTCTTCTACAGATTCATTAGTATGCTCAGGAAATTATTTTGTACAAACTGCTGTTGCACTTCTTTAATTAGATAAAAATACATGCCACTAAGAACTTGCACACTCCCTACTCCTTAAATCTGCTAATAAAAACCAAAAGTAACAACAAATCTGTCTGGAATCCTTTTCCCATCACTAATAATAAAGATGATGTTTGTTAGCTAGCTTAAATGAAGAAATAAAAAGCAGATCTTGCAAACAAACACAGCCAGTGTAAGTTCCTGCCTGTAGGCAGCACATCCATGGAATGTACTGGTTTGGGGAAAAAAAACCCTCACCTGCTCTACGCTAATTAATTGGTGATAAGGTGAAAACCAAAGGCAATATCTTTAACAAAAATGAAAAACCACTAATAATTATTAACAAAATTATAGCTTCACAGCCTTTTATGATTTAAATTATTGACCAAGAACAGAATTTTCAAACCTGCTGATCAGTTTTGAGGAGGTTTTTTCATCTTTTTCATTCCCATCAAATTATTTTTGGGGTGTTCTTCATTTCTGAAAAGAAAGATGCATTCATCTGAGATGCCTAAATGCAGACTCATCTAGCCAGATAGAGAAATGTAAGTCAAAGGAGCACATCACTCGTCAGTGTTTTGACAGACAAAATACACTATTTCAGAGAAGAATTGATAGCACAAGTAACTTTTTGGTGGAGTCTTGGGAAAATAGGGAGAAAATGTCTTTCCAATTAAACATAACAAAACTATCACTCGAAGAAAAATGCCATTGGAAACACAGAGCCTGCATATCATGACATGTAAATGCAAACTTGACTAGGAAATGTCAAAACAAGCCAAGTACTCATTCTGTCTTCATCCCTACAGTGCACATTCTGCTAAAATACTGTGGACCATATTTTTGTCCTCATTCAATATTTTAGATTTTGGTAAATTAAATCAGATTTCAGAGAACATGCCACATGGGCTATCCTGGCCAATCCTCTAGTGACAACTGTGTCTAGCAGTTTAATGTATAGTAGGGAAAAACAAACCTCTATATTTAGTGAACTAATTTTTAAACTCCCTCTGTCAAAAACATCTTGTAAACAATGAGTAACAATTCCTGTTTTACAGACTTCCACTTCAAACCTACAAAAGCTTACGGTTCTGTATAGCTCCACTCGCATTTTGGTCCCTTTTACTTTGATATGGATCAGAGATACATCTACACCCTAAACTAAAAGATAGAAGAAATATTCTCCATTTTATCATTTGAGACTGAAGCATGCCCTTCATTTCTGTAGAAGCTATTTTTCCATCAGGTTTTTATTTAGCTTTTGAAAAGTTGTAATATTCATAAGTTATTGGAACTTTTCAGTAGAGGATCCTGTGTGTAACTCCTGTTGTGCTGCATTCTCAGCTCCATTGACGTTAGGGCTTTTCTAGGAGCTCAAATACATATGCTTTGAATTTGAAGACCACTAGAAGATTTCAAACACAGCATTGCTGTTCCCAGAGGGAGTGGGCATTTTTTTGGCAATGCTGCAGAAAGCCATAAAAATCAGGCCCTGCAAAAAGTAAACAGAAAAATAGTCACATATTAAGTGCAAAATAAATGTCCCCAAGCCAGAAGCCAAGGAGCTATGAACATGAGTATGGACCAAAACAGCGTAGGAGAATGGTTAATTTGAAAATTAAATTGCTGTGTTCAAAATGCAAAATATTTCTTTTCCTCACAGAGCACATGGATACAAATTTCAGTTTGGCACAGTAGATGAGACTAATGTATAAGAGAGCCGAAGTGATATTAATCTTCCAGCTGAGAGGAATGTTATTACATGTCCAACTGTGACGGTTTCTTTTGCAAAGAACAGCAAAACTCTTTTGCTAAAGGACATCAGCTGGTTTTTCCCCCCGTAGCTGAGAATGCTCTAGATGATGAGACAACTCAATTTGTTTCTTCAAATAAGTTTTTGACTTCATATGATCTAAGTAGCAATTCTAATTCAGATCCTTCCCTATGTATGAAACATTTTCTCCTGTCTAAATTATAAGTGAATTATAAGTCTTACAAAAAAACAGCTAACCAAGCCAAAACCAGTCCCACCTCAGCTCTCTAACCCAAAATTATTTAATAAAAAAACATACAGAAAAGAGAATGAGGAAGAAGGTGCCAAATTGTAATCAGAGGCAAAAAAGCATTTGGAATTAATTTGCATGGGCATGCGACCGCAGTGGAAACATTGGTCCATAACGACACTTTGTTTGCACAGGCACGCAGCCGTGATAGAAAGATATACTGATACTGATACTGGACCATACTGATACTTCGCTGCTGCGCTGCGTTCGCATTTGGCGTGAAGGATGAGCGCTGAACCAAAGCATTGGGTTGTGCTGGGAAGGAAGATAAGAGCCGCCTGAGCTGCTGCATCACGGGAGGAACCCACCAAGAGCAGACAAATTTGACTTTGCAGCCAGTCTTCAAAATAAAGAAATTACTTTTCACTTGTCAGGAAACACATGCTGCAGACTACAAATTGAAAAACAATGTTTTCAGGATCTTAAATATTGTCATCTTAAACTGTAGCTTAGTGTAGCAGCCATTCTACATGCAAAGGATGACTTATTCTGATTTTGATGCTTTTTAAAAATCATTTTAATTACATTATTAAGTCTAAATCCCCTCATTTCTAGTGGATCCATACCTTTTCCTCTCTGAGTCTGTGGCAACAATTAAGTATGGCTTTGTACTGACATCAATTAGTTATGCTATTGCACATTAATGCTGTAGAAAAATGAAGCTGTTGACAATCGAAAGCTGAAGATGTTGACAACTTAAAAACTGCTGTGTTAATTTGAGATTAATTCAAAACAAATCCTGTTTCTCAAATGGAAACTTAGGACTTTTAAACAAAATAATATGGGCTTGAGGTTTTTTTGTTTGTTCTCTGGGGGTTTTTTTGCCCAAAGAATAAATAATGGTAGTCTCAATAAGAGACATTCTGAATAATACGTAAATAAATATTCAGACTAAAACCTGTCCTCAGCACTGGAGTCAAAAACTATATGAAAAAAAGTAACCCAAAGGGATCTGGAGTTAAATCGTGGACATTTGTCCTCTTTTCTGTTTGCTTTTGCCCTGTTTCTCCGTGAATTTTCAGGATAGGTTTAAACTTCAGTGAATAAAAAGATAATCTAAACAAAGAATATAATTTTTAACACTGTTAAGTTAGCCTGTGGAGTGGTGCTCAATGCAGTATCTTAACATCTGTTTTAGAATTGTGGCCTTCAAATACACCATCGTGGCTCACCATTTTCATTTGCTTTCATAACGCTGTTTTCTGCAAAAAACGCACACACTGTTGGCATTGCCTGTCCCTAAGTGAATGGTCAGGATGAACTCCTGAGAAAAGGCCACTGTGCACGATCTCATCCTTACTCTCTCTGTTTTATGCATTCCTTATCTATTGGTGGGAACAGCCTTATTTCACAAGAGCACTAAGCAATTTGATTTCTTCTGCAGTCTTTGACTGCATCAGGGGACTAGCTTGGATTTCCTTCCAAGCTACCCAGTTACAGAATTTGAAATTATGCACCAGGGGTTGTTTAGGTGGGGTTATTTAGGGTTCTCTGTATTTTTATAATTTGGAATTATGCACCAGGGGTTATTTAGCTGGGGTTATTTAGGATCCTCTGTATTTTTCCTGGACTGCTGATCTGGCATCAGCATGAGACTGACAGGCAGTCTGCAGGGAGTTTCTCTGGCTGGGGAATCTCCAGAAGGACTTAAACGGCAAGGTGTAGTCTGACAGTCACTGATGTGGTGTCCTTTGTGATAGGCTATAGCTACAACTGGTGGCTCTTAAGAAGCAATCAGTTCCTATTAAGCAGCTTCACCTTGCTTTTCCAAAACCTGACCCTTGAACAAGGTGAGGATGGCTTTAACCAACTTCTCCAGTCAACTGAAAAATTTCCGTAGCGCTCGTGCACCGCAGCCAGGCTGCAGGAGGCACTGGACGGTGAAGGTGCTCGGCTGTAAGGACGCATTGGAAACGGCTCAGAAAGAGTAAATTCTCTGAGGTTTATAGTGCCACCCTCAGATTATCACAGCTTGGAGTACCTGGTGCTCAGGATTTTCTGAAGAGATTTATTCAATACAAACCTATGCTAGATTTTCCTCCACTAAGGTCCTTTGGGAACAGCTATTGCAAAGAGGGTAGTCTTCCTGCAAGATACAAGTCTGTCAAAGCATTTCATCGTCCTTTGGGAGGCTGGTTCAGTCACAGGCACGTGGAGAAAGCTTCTCCCTGTCTCTGCAGAGCCACATTTGAACCCCAAGGAAGAGGGGTGGCACTGGGCAGGGTGGCTCTCAGGCAACCTCTAGTTCACAGTGACCGAGAACGATGGGCGGCTGAAGCCAGAAAACTGACTCATCACATATGTAGAGAGTTATTTCTACAACTCATTGACTGCTGTGTTCTTCCTAATGTCCTCTTACAGATTGGTATTCCCTAGACTTGGGCTCACTGCTGTTTTGTCTCTGTTTATCAAGAAAACATGCTCCCAGCTCCTATTCAAAAATCGTACGTATTTTAGTCACCCTCTATTGCTGACCCTGATCTAAGGCTGGCTCTTTATTCTCAACATATGACCAGGCAGCTATAATTATTGCTTTATGTGCCTGATATATTTCATCTGAGATAAATCTGTCTGTATTTCAGCTGGAGGCCGATTTGACAAAGGGAACGCAGAAAAACAGATTTGTTTACACTGTCGGGCTGGCAGCCTGTGGACTGCTTGACTTTTGTTAAAAAAAAAAAAAGTCACTCCGTGAAGTGGTTTGCAAATCTACTGATAGCAAGATTCAGAAAGTTAGTCTTTTTTACTATTAAAGAATTGTGGCATTTACAGCTTGCTTGCTGCAATTTATTTTTTTTTTCCTAGTGTAAGAGTAGCTTTCAGCACATTCTGTGAAAGGAGAACTTGTAACATCCATTAAAAATAATTGAAGCTGAGAAAAAAATCTGAACAGACAAAATGACTAGTTTTCTAGTTCCATAGAAAAAGGCCAAGAAGGATGGTGCATGACAATACCCAAAGGAAAGGTTTTAAACATAAAACTTCTCAAGAGTTTGGGATGAGTGTCCCACAGTTCAGCCAGATAACCAGATCACGTGCGCGAACACTTTTAGTTTGGAGAAATGATAGTTAGGTTCTGTGCTCCAAATCAGTTTTCCTTAGGATTTTTATTACTGATTCATATAATTAACTGATGTATAATGTTGAATATTAGTTCAATAGCCATGCTGAGTCTTTGGCTTCAGATTATTTTACTTCAAATTATTTTATTGCTATGCCTGTAAATCCAATTACCAAAAATATCTTTTTACAAATAAATCCTTCTCAAACACTTCTTCGTCCTGTGCATATAGCATTGCAGTCCAGCGAGCCGTGTACAATCTTTCTCGTTTCATACACGCACTCTCACTCTGCCTTTTAATGGCCAATGTTGTATTTTTGTCAATTTACTGTCTAGGAGCATGGCTGCAACATGTCATGTAGGACAAGTAGTGGGCTTAAACCACAGCAGATTCATATGAGGAAAAGCTTTATAAAGGTAAGGCCAGCAAAGCCCTGGAGAGATTTGTCAAAAAGGCCGTGGAGACTCAGTTGTTGGAGATTTTCAGGGACAGATCACCAAGCCACTGTGAGGATAGGCAGCAGGACAGGGGAGAAAACAACATCCCCCGGTTGGAAGTGGTTGTTTTTCTTCAATTTTCTTGTAGATAGAGCATTCTTCCTGTAAGTCCAGGTTGTCTTTTTATTTCCTCCACTGGACCTTTCTCTGAAAGCTCTGGCTTGCAGGTGATTAATTTTTAATTATTCATGGGATTTTGTTTCCTAATACTTTGCATTTTTATAGCCATTTCTGTGAAAGGATCTTAAAGCACTTTCCAAATGATAAATTAAGGCTCTCGAAAACTGCATGAGGTGGAAAACAAAATAATGAGGAAAGGGAGACCAATCCACCTACCTCTAGATGAATAGTTAGTCCTCCAAATACCCAGGAGGAGGACCCCAGCTTTCACTGCTTACTCTTGTGCTTTAATGTCGCTTAAAGTACAGTGGTTGTGAAACTGTAACCAAATATTCTTCTGCAGTAATTGTGTAGAATCATGGGGTGGTACTCATTATACTTCCATTGAGAAGGCTTCATGCATCCAATGGAGCAGGTCTACATACTGAATATTCCTTTCCATTTTTTTCTCCATTATTTTTTAAAAAAACCCAAAAAACCAAACCTGAAAAAGTATCTCACTCTCATGAAATGTGTGTGTGTGTATAAATATTTATATGTATACTATATATATATAAAATAAAAACTATGTTTTCTACTAATTCCATGAGAATACAATACAAAAAGCAGACTTTTCTAAAAAGCTATTCTGCAGGAAAAATTAATAGGCCTAAATCTTACATTACAGTAAAACTGTGTTAGGGAGGATGAGAAGCAAATCCCAACTTTGTGGCTTGGAAGCCTCTTTTTAGGAGAAAAGCAAACATGCATGACGATCAGTTCTAACGCATTAAAGCACAGGACATTTGCTGTTCTTGTCTCTAGGGCACCTGAACCCCCGGCCTTCCTCTTTCCCAGCCAGGCACAGCTCCCATTGCACACAAGCTAATTCTTCTCATCAAGGGGGCACTTGTGGCTAGCTGTTAATTAGAGCTGGGATAGACAACAACATGCTGTATACAAAGTGAATGGAAGCTCTAGTAATTAAGTAATGAACAAAATGTGGGTGGTGTCTACTGTTAGCAAGAACCTGTAAAGATGACCCTGGCTGAAGCCAGCAGGAGATGTTGCAGCAAAAGCCAGATACGAAACATCAGTTCAGTGGTTTGCTAGACGGTTTAGGCAGCAAATCTAGTCAAGATTCAGGTGTAGTCCCAAGTATTTCTTTTTGCTTTCCCTTTCTCAGTTCATCAGCTTCACAAATGAAAAATTTCTTTTTAATATATTTGGGTGGCTTAGGAAAGCTTAGAAGGAGAAATTAGCTTGAGAAACTAGTAGAGCTGCATTTTTACTTCATAACAAATTAGTAAAGGAAGCAGAGAATTAAAAATACAACTGAGCTTTCAGAAGAAAATCAAAGCAGCCACACCTTTCTGCAGGAAAAGAAGTAACAAATATGAGACAGAGGAGCTAAAATTAGAAGAGTACATCAGGGTGGATTCAGTCATGTTCATCTGCTGCAAGTCAGAAAGGTCCTTTGGGCAGCAGGGAGCTGCTACCCAGCTGCTAGTGACAGGTCTTACAACATCAGTCGTGCTACCTCTGCCCTGATGCCAACTCAAGACAGGCTTGATCAGTCTTTTGAATGATGCAAAAACTGCTCCAGCACCAAGGTAGTGCAGAAGGAAGTTTACCAGAGAGCCAGAAAAACCTTAGTTCGCACAGTCAGACCTTGGCTGCCCGCTCCCTGATGATAATCCTCTGCAAAGGAAGGCTCCAAGCAGTGCCACAGTCTCCCTGCTATTAGACACACATCATCCAAAGAGTTACTGCCCCGTACAGCTTACTGGAATCCTCTGCCAGATTGCACCAAAATGCTTAGCTTTCAAATTGCAGCCGGAGCGGGATTTTGTGGTGGTCATAGCACAATGCACAAGGTTTATGAACCACAACACACTGATGCCTAACGTTGGAGGAAGCTGAAGTCCAGTACTAGGTTCTGATTCCTGTCATTGGCAGGGTGCAGTACTCCCACCTGGCAGTGGAGTCATCTAAAATGTTCTTTAGCTGCTTTGTTTGCGCTGAGAAACTTCTTTTACCTAGCTGCCATTTCGCAGTCCGTATGTATAAGATGAGCCTTTTTAAGGAGAAAACCCAATTCAGTTTTATTCCTCAGAATTTTAGTGCTGACTCTTAAAATGCATATAGCGTATGCATAAGTGAAGCGGGAATGTTGTATATTTGGAGGAACAAAATGCCATGCCACTGCTAGCACGCGCACTTCCCTTGGGAGTTTTGTTCCTAGTAAAGCCCTTGATCAACAAGCAGCAGCTTGTACACAAATCACTGCAGCTGAAGCGCTAAGCACGCCACCAACACTGGCAGGAACCGTTGCAAGTTTAGAAGCACAATCTGAAGCTGTCACAAATGTGACCCCGTTGCAATTCCTTCTGCTGTTAACAAGGTTTATTCAGCACTCTGAAAATGCACTCGTCCATGGTACTAAAATATACTGCTTCATTATCTCGCATAAACCGGCGTAAAATATATTAATTTTTTATCGTGGTTATTATTAACCTGTGTTTGGCTAAGAGAGTGCAGTGTAAATGCAAGGAAAAGCTGCAGGATACAAATAGATCTAACAGAAATCTATCAGCAATGGTAAATGACAGTTACTTCTGAGAAACACAACTCGTGTTGTTGAATGTCTGATCACAAGAACTGTGCATGTTAAAAGTATGCTTTTCATTTCATAAGAATCGAAGGATTTCTGTTGTGTCATAATTAGGTAAAGGTTTGCCTCTCGGAGATATCCATTAACCATAAAGCAGAAAAGATTCTCCGTGTATGTGAATTGCTGCAAGCCACCAGAGCTGTTGTCTGCTGCACGTCACTTGTGATTAGCACTTAACAGGAGATTATTAACAGGGCAATTTTATTTTGATACTGCAACAGCCATTGCTAAAGCACGTGCTAGAAACATCACTGCTTATTTATAATTGTCCATTTTCTTTTATTTTTGTAATAGAACAACTGGGCTTTTTCAAAGGCAGGTGGATGCATGAGTTACGATTGGACTAAAGGGGAAAACGCTTGCTAGTTACCGGCAATATAAGTCATATTTAAAATCTGGTGCCAATCTGACCTTCCTGGTAAGGTGTATTCTATAAGAAATAGAAGCAGAAGCAGCACAGAGTGAAATGAAATTGAATGCAATCAGTCAAGCAAAAAAGGCAGATGCTGCTTATGTCCTGTCTTCTAGAGTAATGTATGCAAGTGCCATAGAGGTACTGATGATGTTATTTCTACAGGCCAGAAAGAATCAGCATAAGTTAAGAAATAATGCATATCTAATATAGCCTAAAACGAACCACTGCCTTCAAATACTGAGAGATCTATTTTGAACCATTTTTGCTAAAATAGCATTTTCCCCTCAAAAAGAACTGACAACAAATCTAAGCCCTAGCAAACAGTTTGGGGCACTCAGACGTTGAACGAGTAGGCAGGAGCTCCAAGCTCTGCCGCCGCAGCGTGACCTTGAGGAAGTCATTCCTCCTTGTCTGGCTTTTGTTCCCTTCAGCATTTACACTGGCAGTCCTTCGGGACAGGGTCTGACTTTTATTATGTAATACAAAGATAGGTTTATCAAAACAATCCCTTTCCCTCCCCACCTTCTCCCCCTCCAGTAATCCCACCAGTCTTTAACTATTATTTTCATCTTTATTTCTGTTTCCAAGTTTCTTTTCAGGCTCCTCTTAGTTTATTCCTGTGCCTCTTTCCTTAGCTCTTCTGAAGGGAATGAAAATTCAAATGTAAATTATTGGAAAAAGCAGCCAGGCAGAGATCTTTACCGAGATGTATTTGTGGGGATTTGCACTGGCAGAAGGATGCACCTGGAAGTGTAGAGTGCTAATGGGAATTTGGCTCACAGGATAGAAACCCGGAGGAGGTTTGCTTTAGCAGTGAGTAGTTCACCCTGCTGGAAGTATGCAATCTGTATGAGAGTGTACACATATATATTTATCTCTCTTTTTTATGCATTCACATAAAGATAGCTTTCTAGCAGCTGTTTCAAATAAAAAGAGTCTCTGGAGCTGACATGTTGGTAAGAACATTTGTAAAGAAAAGATCTTACTACACTGGTGATCTGCGTCCTACGGAGAACACTTGCCTCAGTTACAGCAGTTCTGGATTGCAAGGTAAAGAAAATAAGGTATCAAAAGTATATTTAAAAAAAAAAATCTCTTTTTTATGGAAGAACTGAACCAAATGGTTAAGAACAAAATAAAAGAATGCTGAAAACCGGAGCCTTCAATCAGAAACTCTTGATCTTGACAGCAGAACATTTTGGGGTTTAGTTCCCAGGTGCAAACTTGGATTTGGATGTTTTGTTGTCAGAATAGTATTTTTAGCTCAGAGGCAGGCCAAAACCAATGAAATAACTTCACTGCAATTTCATAAAATCAATTTCTAAGCCTTCTTCAACCTCAAATTTAGTCAAATTCAATTTGCTTTAAGCCACAAACCATCCAACTTCTTAATGTGTTTTGGTGGGCAGGCAAGCAACAGTTTGTATTTGACAAAGGTTTTTGCTCTACGTGCATTTTCTGAGCTTCTGGCATTCCCTGGGTGCCTTTTTCCTCTCTTCTGGATTATTTGAAAGAAATGCAGACTCCCGTCCCACGGCTGAAGTTCTAACTGTTCCGAGGCTCCTCCTTGCGTACACAGACCACAGCTGGTGGAAGGGAGCAGAAAACACCTCAATCTGCAGTGACGCTGTTAATAGTCGTTAGCATTTCTGAGCTGGAAACTTCCATGGTCTCTGGACTTTGAATTGATTAACCACATGATGACTTGGTAAAATTACACTGGTTTGAATATTTATTTTTCAAAGGCTGTGGCAGTGAATATTCTACAAAACAAGCAGATTTTTTTGCTCATAGTCTACTTTAAAAAGGGGCTGGGGGGAGGCAACACCTGTCCAAGCTACTGCATGTGATGTGGCTGCAATCACATTAAAAAGAGAGACATTTTCTCTAGTATCAGAAAATGTGACAAATACACAGTCACAACACTGCAAATTATTTCAACGGAGTTACTCTAGAGTTACTCTGGTTTAACTTGAAGCAGAAATAGGAACAGAAGCTGACTTTCAATTATTGTCAGGGAAAATTCATGATAATGACTGAAATATGCAGAAAATCCCCACATAAGTGTGATGAGAGAAAATCCTGCCAACTTGCGCTGCATCTGAAAGTGTAAACATGTCATGGCAGAGAGACAAAACTACTTTGATTAGCACAGGTCACTGCTTGTTTCTTCCAAATCATTTCTATTTCAGAATCCTGTTGTGCACGTTCAACCCACTTTTGCTACTTCTGTGGGAACAGAGACAGATCCTACACCTCTGTGAGAATTTATTTCTTTTTCAAAACTCCAGGTGCGGGCCTAGGTGACGTTTTCAAGTTTGTCAGGGTGTTGTTCTGAAAGGGATAAATGATAAAGCAGGATCTGACTCCAGTGGCATGTTTTCAGATGTGATGCACGTGAGGAATGAGGGAGTGACCCAATATATTGGAGCATAGGGAAAAAGAGAATGTGGGGAAAACATTTAATTATTCAGCCTATTTCAAAAGATATTTGTTGTAATTTTGAAAGGCCTATCATACACAACAGATGTGGATTTATTGCACAGGCATACCCTTCGTTGCCTGAATAGAGTGCTGGTCATGTAGCTGTATTGCTTTAAATGCTCCTGAAGTATTAGAGGTACACTGATTTCTGCACAAGAGCTTGGATAGCTTAGAAAGCAGAAAATAAGAAATAAATAAGCACCCACTGAATATAACTCATCGTTTACCCAAAGATTAAAAAAAAAAGGTGTGTGAGAGAGAGACAGAGAGAGAAACATCATGACTTTGGGGTTACAAGCTAAGACCTGTTTTCATTTTTCTCTGAGATACAGATGTGTTCAACTAAACCCTCATTCATTTTTGTCAAGTATTACAAATGTTGTTGCAAGCAGCAATGTTTGAGTCCACAAGACATGAATATTTCACTAAGGACTGGTAAAAGCTGAGAAAGGTGTAATCACTGTCTTGAAAAAATACAGTGACTGAGCTTCCTTTTGACCCAGCAAGAGGTGATTCCAGCTTACTATCTTCTGAGCAGTGAAAATCTAGCAAAATCCAAAAAAACTTCTCCCAAAGTCCTCTGGAGCCAGAGGAGAGAACTGTTGATTTCAGCAGGTTGTGGGCCAGGCACTTCTGTTCTCAGATAGGAAGAGAGGTGACCAGGAAGAAATCTCTATCCAAAGTTTGCCATTAAGGACTGAACTTTAGAATTACTTCACTGAAAATGACAAAGCAAAAGATACTAAAAAAAAAGTCACAGGCTTTGCTGAAGATGCTAAAAGTTACAAAAGTGTGGAAAATAAACAATGGTATAAATAGGTGTAGACTTCTTTTCTTAGAATTTATTCCACAATATCTTCTTTGTTACAATGAATTTCTGTGTAAAAATAAGACTTATATTTTTGTTCCCTTGGGAATTAAATTATTTTTAGAGGAAAATTTCTTTCTATTCTCTCACTGCTGCCTAATGATGGAACAAGTTGCCTAATTTGTAATGAATAGTGCAGGTTGAAGAGAATACAATGAAATTAAAAAAAAAAAGAAGAAAGAAAAAAAAGAAAAAGAAACTTAACAGACTGTATCAACTACGCTGTGAAGTGAAACGCTATTCTCTGGGTGCTTTATCTCCAGAAGCTCACTAGCTCTTATCGTGGGTTTAGTTGATAAGGTGACATTACAGGTGATCTCCTGAACCCTAGGATGGGCTGAAAGAGAGGAAGTTGACAGTCAGTTCACAAATGCATATTTGTACCCATCTATAAATATGTTTGATATTTGCATTGGTCACTGACTTCAAAGCAATGTTGCTCTATTAACACATGAAGTTTAAAATAAGAATCCCTTCTGAGCCACAGGAAAGGGCATATTATCATTCCTTTCAGAAATATGTGTAATGGCTGATTGTACAATCATTTTCATTAACATAAGACCTTTAATAAACCTCTCTTAAAAACAAGAAAACATGCACAGCATGTGGAAGGCTTTTCTCTGGGTCTCTAACTTAAACATTTTCCCTCCTTTTGTCTCCTGTTTTCCCAGAGGTGTCGGCGGCATTGTGAGAAGGAAGGGTTACGTCTGCTTCAGAACAACATGAAATCTTGACTGCTACAGCTGCCTGAAGGCAGATCTCAGCAATGCTGTCTTCTCTCCGAAATATGTGGCAATTCTAGTTAAAAATTGGCAGGAGAATTCAGAAAGCTGGCAAATTAAATCTGAAGTAACATAATCTACTAACTTTCTAACAGTAGAGTAAGCGGCAATGTTGCCTGCACCCTTGTGCTGGCCTCCACATGAGGACCAGCCCCACCTGACAGGGTTTCCCCGGTCAGCTTCACAGTTACCGGTTGTGCAGAACGGTTCCTTTCTGTGAACCAAGCTAACAGGAGGATCTTGTATCAATTTTCCTTCCACTTAAAGACAATAAAGAAAACACGCTAACTCAAAACCAAACTCTTCTTTTCAGAAGCTCTTACACTAATTAGAAGTCTGGACAAATTCAAAAGCAACCATCTTGTAATAAAACCAGATAATTCACATAACAAGGAGGAAGGAAACAAAAATCATCTGTCTAGTCTAGTTTTGCCCATTGGAGCACTTAAGCAGAACCTGGTACCTGTCGGCTGCTGGTGCTCCAGGTCAGCAGAAATCTCTGGGTTTAGTTTTACCTTGGTGTCTACTATCGGTTTCCTTCTTCACTTCAGGAGCAAAACTGCTTCTCTCTTACTATTTTTTGTCACGGATCCTATGATATCTGGCTTCACTTATAGCATGTAGAGCTTTTCGATCAAGCAGAATCTAGTGAAAGGATGTGAAATATGTGGCAAAATAATGTGAAAATAAATGAAAAGGGAAAGAGTTTAATGGAGGGTTATTTAAAATGCAGGATGAGGGTGATTCACCTTGGTTTTAATGAAGGTGGTTGTTGTCTGAACTCCAGTTCTTCCAACTCCGGAGGCTCCTGAGGGATCTGAGCAGCTTACAGAAGATGGAAGACCAAAATAAAATCAAACTTTTAGAAGAGGAACCATGACTGTATCCTCAAAACAGATTTATTTTCCTCAGAACAGATGCTGAATACTGTTCCAGCCTTTCCCAGCAGTTCCCATAAAATATCGGTATTTCCCTACAGGATTCTGAATTTATTTCCAGTTATAGCATCTAGATCTTCAGGGATAAAAAGGAAGACTACCAAAATTGTCTCCAGGCTGTGTTTTCCACCAAAGTACTTTGCCTGGTTCTATTCATCACCTTTCAGGTGCTTAGCTACAATACTCACTCTCAGCATTACAATTTCTACTTCCCACTGTAAAAACCCTACCCTGACCACCTTTTCTACACTTTTCCCAGTCCTTTTTTTTGAATCTTCATTCCTCCAGCTTAATGCCTCCTTCCTTGACATCTCTCATGTTTGCCAGATGCAAGGAAGTTACAGCTCATGTCCCCACACTCATCAGGAGTGTTTTGTTTCAGCTCTTTCAAGCTCCAAAGGAGGGCTGGTGGCTCCTTGACCTGTGTGTAAGGTGTGCTCAGCCTTTTACTGTTAAAAGGTGCAAACTACTACAAGCTCCAAGGCTGACATGAATTCCTTAGGCTTTTCAATATACTTATGGATTGGGTGGGGTTTTTTCTTATCCAGAGCTGCTGCACAAATATGCTTCTTGTTTCTTTGCTGTTGTGGTGATGAGCAATGAATTGAGAACAATCAGTTTGTCACTTACTTTCATCCTAAATTACTGTGTATTGTGCCTCTTTCAGTATTTGTCTCCAAACGGATCAGTCTTTAAGGCAGGTAACTCATCAACTCTGTGCTAGAAGATGAAGAAAAAGAATCTGGACTTTTTTTCTTATCCCCAAGAAAGTTCACAATTTTCAACAAAGAATGAAAAGGCCAATTTTGTAATCCTGGACTGGAATTTCAAAGATCTGTTTTTCAACAGACTTTGTAAATTTCTGCAAGTTATTTTAATAATTTTCTGCCTTGATTTCCCTATCCAGAGAAAAACCCCAACCAGATGTAGTATCTTAGTCTAAATTTTTTCTCCCTTGCCTGTTTGGCAATGAAGCTTCATGTGGCAAGGTTTTACTTTTTGCTTTGGGGGGTAGGGGATGGGGATGTTGCCATTCATGTACATATTACATAAAGTTTAATGAAGTCATAATCTCGGGCTAAATTACAAACAACTTTTATGAGTGATATGAGTAGATCTACTAGGCAAGTCCATTTTATTATAAGAATCATGATATAGTTGTGTTGTTCAAATTAGACAGTGAAAAGGAAACAAGTTAAACATCTTCTCCAGAAAGAGAAATCATAACAATTTGAGAACATACGATGTTCTTTTACTGTCGCTAATCCCCAGGATGTTTCTAAGAAGTAAAAAAACTACCTGTCTAAAATGCAGAAAATTATCAGTCAAATCCAAACTGAAGTTTTCTGTGTTGGGTAAAATAGAATTACTCACTGAACTAAAAATAATATTTGCCAAAGTTCAATTGCTTAGCAAGGCCAGTTTCTTGAAGCTGGTAAAGAATAATGAAGAAAACTGAGAGATGGAAATAAGAAGAGCTGTTTTAAAAATACGCTATTAGATGCTAGAAAGCACAGCCAGGCAATTACATGGAGAGTATCTTCAGTCAGTAAATAATCACAAACAAGAAATATGAAACTGCTTACAAAAAAAAATCACAAAACTTTGTGCTAGAGTAGAACATTCATTAACATTAATACTGTTGCCTTCCCTAACCTTGAATAATCTCCAAAATACATAGGGACTACAGATACAAACGTGTCTCTGTTATGCTGCATAGAAGAAATCCTCTGGGGGCCAAAAAAGTCAGTGGCTACAGGTGGTCCATGTGCTCTGGTGCCAAAAGGATCTTCAGTGTTCAGTATGAACACTCTACCACCTTTATGAAACCTGGTGACCCACCAGTGAATCACAGCTCAAATTCTGGGTAAATTCAGTCTTAAACATGCACCAGAAATGTAACCCTCTCCTCAGGTCTTGGCTGGCAATTTGCTCCACTCTGCTGGGCCTTGCCAGCTAACGTCCTACAGGCAGGTCTTCCCTGCTTTTCCCCTGCTATTGCTCTGGTCCGTTGGGTTACCCCTCTCGATGGTATTTTACTGCGCTAACTCCATTCTCGGGAAACATACGGTGCCATGCAAGGATTAGTCACGCTCCTTCAGCTCTACAGTAAACCTTTTCTTCTTTTTCAGATTCTGCACTGTCCAGAACTTCTTCACAGCAACTTTACAAGTCAAAGAATAAGCAAGTAACTGTTGTCAGCCAGGCACATTGGATATAATTGAACCTAAACCATCCTTTGTACAGCATTTTAATAAAAAAACCCCCACCATTCCTTCAAGTTTAGAGCATAGCCGTTTTTAACAGACATGCCATAAATTTGCCAAGTAGAAAGAAAATTTAACAGATCCAGGCCTGCTCCATGGGCTTCTGTGTTCAGCTTCCTACAAGCAGATTGTAAAACACTCCCATCGTCCTGACCTTTATCTTTCTGGTGCTGCATGTGGCCAAAGCCTCAGGCTCCCAGGCTACAAAACCAAATAATGTCCAGACTGAAATGAAGAATGACAGTAATACTTGTGGCTTATTAATAATCAGTAAAAGGAAGGGCAGAAGATACTTTGGCTGGCTAATACAACTTAAATTCCCACTTGGACAAAAGGCATTGCAGCTAAACCAAGGTAGTTGCAATGCAGAAATGATGCTGTGGTTTTAGGGTATCATTAAAGAGGGTCAAAGTTAATTTGTCTTTTGGGAGATGCTGAAGGCCTCGAATTGGTCATTCCTGGGTTTAAGCATGTAGGCTCTGATGCTAAAGACTTCAGTAAACAGAAATGGATTCAGGCTGTGATTTTCAATGTCTGTATTCCATGGAGACTGGGTACTGCAGGTCTCATAGCAGGTCTATTATCTCATCCCCAAGATAATTTTTCATTAGTATTTTTATTAATTTAAATCAGATATGTGCTGTGGAGGAAGCTCTTTTAATCCCCCTGCTCTCATAAACTTGGTTATATTACAATCTAAAGAGAGTACTCAGTTTACAGCCTTGTTAACATGCTAACAAGCAAGATTTCACATTCTACAGGCACCTTATTAAAGTGGTAAATTAATTGGCTTGCCCAGACAATAAAGGTCCAAGACCATCAGCTAATATGAACTTAATTTTTCTTGTGTTTCAAACATAGCTACGTGCATTCCCATGACAAAGCTTCAAGGTCAGGTTAATGGGTGCCATGACTAGGTTTCTGCTTGGCCTCTCTTCAGAAAAGTAGAATTTGTCCTGCCTCCCTTTGTTTGCTCAGTTGGAAGAACAGTTTCAGAAGAATTGATAAAATATGGGCTAGTTCAGCAGTGAACTATTTCTGCTACTATTGTTAACAGATCATTAGTAGTATTTATTCTTTTCTTATTACATACCCTTTTTCAGTCTGTGTTCATCCAGTGACTGGCGTTGCCATTTCCAGTTGTCATTCACAAGTAAATGACCATCAAAACCACAAACCCTAGCCAACAATGGAGTCATTCTTTGCTTTTATAAAACCATTAGTATGTAATAATTTTCTTCTGTAGGAGAGAAGGTTCCTATATTTGACTCTCAGTAGTCAGTGACTTTATTAATCTTTTATCTGATTCCACACTTTTTATGCCATTGGAGAGAAAATTACCCACCTGTAATGAGTGCAATACAGGATTGATTTACATCTCCTATTTATGTCTAGAATTTGAAAAGTTTATCCTGGCTTCTGTTCTGCCCATATCCATTACTAGAATTTCTCCTGCATTCCCTGAAGCACAAGATTGTTTGCCCCACTGTTCTGGCCTATACCCTCCCACCCTTTTCCCACACTTCCTTCCCCAGTTTTTATTTCTTTGTGTCTGCATTTTTTTCAAAATCTGTTAAGAGCATAAAACTCATAGCTCAGCCTGGACCTTACACTTGCAAACCAAGTCTGTTCATTAGCTTCATGGAAACACATTTTTCATACAGTGCAGGGAAACCAAGCAGCCATGCAGCCCAAGTTCAGAAAGAGACACAGCTGGATTATTTGCAATTGGCAAACAGAGAAGCCAAGGATTATAGAAATGCAATCTATTCTATGTGAAATAGAGGCATGAAATATTATAACCTCTTAGCATTAGCATCTGAAACATCCATAAAGCTGAGAAAACCTATTGGAATCCTGCTCATTTAAAATTTAATGGTGTTTTCCGGTATTGCAGATATTGTATGGATAGATCGGAGTTAAATACATTATAGGATTCTAAACTGTAGACATTAGTGGAAACAGACACTAAAATCCAGAAGGGGGTATTGTTTCCTAAATGAGGATAAGAGCTAATCAATCCATGTCTTTCTAAAATCTAATTATAAAGTCTAAATACTTTATGGATAAGAGATTCAGATAATGCCCAAGCTGTTTAGCAATTGGAAACATACCTTAGGTGATAGCTTTACTAATGGGTTTTCAGCTGCACACAGTCCAACTGTGACTAAAAAGTTCTAGAACTTTGTGTATTCAAGGACAGAAATAATGGGGCAAGGTTTCTTTTGGGGTTTTTTTTGGGTTTTTTTTTTTTTCTTATGGTCTTAACACATAGTTATGGTTATTCTTATGGTAACACATGAAAATTTCCTTCTTCATCTAAAAGGCGGGCAAATAAATAAGAAGACTATCCCACCCTAACCATTTATTGTTTACACATTTACTGGGGCAGGAAAACATTGTCTGCTTGCTGACAAATCCAGTTCTCTAAGCAGCTAAATGAGCTTTGGTATGAAAAGCTTGTTCAAGCCCTTTTTTTACCAAGTCTTGAAAAATTCTGCAAGGCCAGCCCAGGAAATCACATGCATGTACTTCAAAAAATATGAGCAAGGGCTCCAAGAGCACCAACAAGCTCTGCAGCCTCTTCCCTGATCTCTGGCCCATGGCTGATCCAGGTTCGTGTCTCCTGACCTGCTCTGCCCTCCTAGTTCAGGTGTTGCAAGCCATCACCACCGGCTCCCACTTGCCTTCCCCTATGGAGCAGCCAGCCCTCGCTCCTCTCTGGCAATGAGATTTGCAATCACTTTTCCCTCAGATTAGCTACATGATAGATCTGTAATATCAATTCATTCATGATTTCTCTACACATTCCTTGAATGCTGTTGTGATTTAACCCCTGCCAGCTATCAAGCACCATGCAGCCACTCACTCACTCCTCCCTCCCACCAAGGGGATGGGGAGGAGAATGGAAAAGAAAACTTGTGGGTTGAAACAAAGAAAATTTCATAGGATAACAAAGGAAGAGGATGAGGATGAGGAGGATGAAGATGAGGATGAGGAGGATGATAGTATGAAACAAGTGATGCACAAATGCAATTGCTTACCACATTTGAGAAAAAAACAACCTGATGCCCAGCCTATTTCCGAGCAGCGATCCTGCCTCCCAGCTCGCTTCCCCAGTTATATCCAGAGCACGATGCTATATGGTAGGGAACATCCCCTTTGGCCATTCTGGGCCAGCTGTCCTGGCTGTGCTCCCCCAGCTGCTGGTGCACCTGGCAGGGCGTGAGAAGCTGAAGAGTCCTTGACTTTTAGTGTAGGCACTACAACTACCTAGCAACAACTAAAAGCATCAGTGTGTTATCAACATTATTCTCATCCTAAATCCAAAACACAGCACTGTACTAGCTACTAGAGAGAAAATTAACTCTATCCCAGCTGAAACCTGGACAATGCTCATAGCAGACAGTTCAGGATTTGGCATTACATATTTCTTCAAACACCTTTGAGTCTAAAGCTTGGAGAAGTTGGACAGCATAAAACAATGTAGATTTTTCAAGACTGTGATTCTCAGGGGGAACAACCAACTCGCCTCTCAGGATGCCAGCCTCTTCTTTTCAAACATCTTAATGTAAGAAATGGATTACTGTGGCTGCCCAGCATTGAGCTATCACACAAGGTTTGAAGTAGATAGTACAGACTGACTCAAATATCTTTGCCATGTACATCTTAACAAGTGTCTGCCCAGAAGGATCTGCAGTGAGCTTCGTCTCTTTAGATGACACAGAAATACCACAGATGTCCGCACTGTCAGAAGCAGGGCAAGAGTCCCGTAAATTAAGAGGAACAGAAGTTGCTGAAGGCTGAATTTTAAATTTCTTGTAACTCATTATTTTCAAATACTTTCCAGAAGCTAATTAAATAACCAGTGAAGATGTAAGAAACTAGGATGAAAAGCAAAATGCAATTAAATGTTGAGATAACTGCCATGTTGCATATGAATTGGAAAGAATTTATGTTGATTGTTCTATTTGTCAGACAATGTTCAAAAATAGATTTTCATTGTATTAAGAGGAGAAAATTGTAGACTGAGTGGGTGTGCTTGGAGGTGGAGACTGTAGTGGATGTGTTTGGAGGAGTTTGGCTTGTGTAAGAAAATAAATACATTTGAACCTTGAATAATGAGAATAAAGGGGGCAAGAACATATGCTTGAAAGGTAGCCCTTGTTTAACAAATACTTTAGAAGTAGGCTACAAAAGGTTGGGAGCATGTATCAACATAATTCCAACTGTAACATCAGGAAAAGAGAGGCTTAAGTTTTTTTCTTCAATCAAGAGAAGAAAAATCCCGCTTTTAAAGGAAGAATTAGTCATGAAACACTGTACAAGTCAGAAATGAGAAACCAAGGTCACGTCAGACTCCTACAGTCAATGCATGTCAACAAAGAAAGCCATTCTTACACATGTTTCAAATCCATCTTTTCTTTCCTTCAATGTCAAATGAAGTACTTGTAGTGAGAACTGCAAGAACTAAGATCTGGTTATGTCAATAGAGAGTCTTTCAGCTTTGGTGCACTTTGGTCCGTGATCAGGTTCTTTGCTTTCAGTGAGGGCTTTGGGATCTTTATGATGCTCTGCACATATTTTGACACCACTTTGGCAATACATACCCTGTAAGGTTAAGAAGGCAGTTTCAATTCTGCGTGCACTGTATATTCAACCTGAGTTTTTCAGCAGAGCTAGACTTCTGTATTTTATTAGAGTGGGCATCTGTTCACCAGGAATTGGTGTACGCACTGGTCTGACATTGTAGGTCACTTGACAGAGAGTGTTGTGGGCAGAAAGGGGAGGAAAGAACAGTTGCTATCAGAGTAGAATTTGTAAGTGATCTGAAGGTATCTTTTCTCATTTCATCTGAAATGCCCCTTTTTATTGAAGGCTGATAAGTTTTTTAAAAATATTTGGCTTGTTGGCAATCTCGAGGGACAATAATGTTTTCAATGCACGATCGATCAGTCTAAATCAGACAATTTCTTTTCTTCAAAATTTCCAGTGAGCTGTAAGTTCCCACACTTGGGATGTTTCAGTGAAACTCTATTGCTGTCAGGGATGGAGAATCCACTTCCCCTGAAGAAATGCCAGGCCCTCCATCATCCTTGACCCAGGCCCCTGTGGTACTACCAGGGGCATCCAGTGAGGATGGATACCTGGACAAAAGCTCAGACCTTGGCTCTAAATTTGGGGAACGTTTGTCAAACATGAGCCATTCCAAATCAAGTGCTTTGGCATTAGAGAGCTGATGGTTTTCCATAAGCAGAACTGCACTAGAATACTAAATGTGTGAAAAACACAGGCCACAGGGCACTGCCAAATACTTCAGAAGACAAGGTTGAATTATTCTAATCCTGTCTCAACATATTAGAGGTATGGTCTGAAAAATCATATCATAGTATTCCAGAGGATAAACATATTATATTCAAGAAGAAATAACCACCAACACAAATGCAATTGACTAAATGCTATTGAAATGGTTCATGAGCTATACCACAGCTAATAATGTCATGCTGTTGGTAAAAGGAAAAAAAATAACCCATCCTGGGAAATACATCCAGGCTAAATAAGACACAGACCAATCCCCTGTTCTGCTCAGCCTTAGCAAGATGTTGGCTAGAGTAATGCCTCTGTGTAATTTGGGATATTTGAACAAAGACATTGACCATTTCATGTTCACAGAAAAACAAAAAGAATGATCCAAGCTCTAGAAAACATGATCTGTGAGACAAGGTCAAACCAGCTGGGTTTGTTCAGTTAAAAGAAGAGACAGAAGTAGGCAGGGTCATCTCTTAAAGTGCATAAAAGGCTGCTGCATAGAGGTAGGAGATGGTCTGTTCTCCATAAAGATGGATGGAAAACAGTCAGTTTATATTTGAGCTAGATTTGAGCTAGGTAGTGGGAAGAGTAGCACGGTAACAGGATAGACAGCAGGAGATGTTATAGACTTTTCACTGCAGGAGTGATTTAAAAATAAATAAATAAATAAATAAAAGGCTAGGGAAAAATCTGATAGGAACAGCAGTGGTATTTCTCACCACCCACTGGGGGTGGGAGCGAGCTAGACAGTTTCTGCCATCTAGTCCCTCATCTCTCCCAGCCTCTGATTCCCAGCCAGCTCTCTGCGTAAGATAAATAAATTCATTCAAGGCTTCTGCAGAAAATATTCTTGCCCTTAACTGAAAGAGCCAGATAGATAAGTTATCATCAGTGCTGCAAAGAGCAGCCTGAGAGAAAGAGAAGTGAAGAAGAGGCAGGTGAGCTCCATGCAGCCTGGCTGACAGGGGTGACAGAGAGGCAGAGCGCGCGTCTGCCTCTCCTTACTCATCCCAGTTATGATGAGTAACTGGTAGATGCTTAGCTGCCTTTCTCTCTTCCCCCTTCCCTTGTCTAACAAGCAGTCTAGACGTTAAGCTGCTGGGTAACACTAGCGTTTAGATTTTCTGGAAAATATTTGTTCCTTTTTATCAGCATACGGTAAGGTAAGAAGATTTAATGTACAAAAATGAAAAAGTAATTGATGTTTTATCTAGGAATAATTATCTGTCTTTCATGTTGCTTCTTCCTATGTAGAAGCTCAGCTGAAAAAGCTGGTTTACTTTTCAATTATATTTGTTCTGGAAGACCTTTTGCTTGTTAAAGCTTTTGAAAATATGGAACAGAATCTACATAGTAGGTCTAATAAAAAAAAAAAGGCTCCATTAATCATAATCAGAAATTGCGATCAACTCCACTACAGGTATAATGTCTCTCTCAAAATATGATAAAAGATAGGATCAATCATCTAATAAGCTAGTCATTGCAGTGTTTTTCTTCTTAGGCACATTCTCTTAACTGGATATGCTGAGTATCACAAATAAATTCATATTTATTTGAGAGAAAAAAATAATATAGTATTTACTTGATGGAAATGACTGACATCTGACTTTTTTCCTTTGTTTTCCTCCTTAACTTTTACCGCATTTTACTCGCATTTTAGCCTTATGCTAGAGAAGTAACAAGACCTAAGTCTGTCTGTAGAAGTTCCCAACTTACAGATGGTGAGGTGTTAGAAGAGGTTCCTTACCAAAATATCAAGTTTGTTCATTCTACAAATGTCATGAGGGACATCAATCAAAATCAGAGTTTTCTGAAAGAGTTTACTGTGTCTGTAATACATGGAACCAAAATCCCAGATTTACAGTCCCCTGTGTGTAGATCTGTTAAACTGTGGCTAAAACCCAGCTATTCTTTAGAGTCCCCATTAAAAATATATTAAAAAAAGAACTTAAATGTGTTAAGATATTAATTTTACATCCATGATGGACAAGAGTCATATAAAGGCACCCAAATCTCTGCCTGATTGGGTAGTCTAGAAGATACACATGGTCATAATAGTAATCATCTGTGCTATATAAATTTGCTATTAAAACTATGTATTATAACTTCTCCTTTGAAAACAAAAAGCAACAAGCTAATTAATCTAATCTACATCTTTGCTGAACCAAATCATCAGGGTATTCTATGATCTTGTCAACTTGTGTGTCAGCAGTTTTGCTGGCCCCAAAACATTTGAGCTTCCTTTAAATAGAGACTAAACAATTTAAACTGATCACTCAGGGAATAAGTTAAAAAATGCCTCAGTTTGGAAGGAGAAACTAATCAAATAGAGAATCCATCTGGATGTTCAGTGGAGGTTCTTAATTGAGAAATACCAATGTCAAGGAAAAAGAAGAAAGATGAAGGGATCACTCCATTCTTTGCAGCACTTAAGTCATACCGGGAATACTGTGTCCAGTTTTGGTCTCCCCAAGTTCAACAGAGGCATTGAAAAAATTGGAGATGGTCCAGTGGAGGGTCACCAAGATGATCAGAGGGTAGGAGAAATGGCATCTGAAGACAAGGTGAAGGAGTTGGTATTGTTCAGCCTGAAGAAGAGAAGGCTCACAGCAGAGGTTATCCCAGTCTTTCACTACCTAAAAGGTGTGTATAGAGGATGAAGGTGCTCTCTTTACAAGGATGCACAGTGACAGGACAACTGGCAATGGGTGTAAATTGTTTCAGTGGAAATTTTGGTGGGATATAAGCAAATAATTTTTTACCACAAATACAATTAACCATTGGACCCTAGATAACCTAATCTAAGTTACTGCTTTCTACAGCTGGATGGATAGGATGATTTTCAGAGGTCCCTTCCAATCCAGACTTTTCTATGATATCTATCAGCACTCTGAAGGAATAAAATGGAATGCTTAGAAAATTAAGAAGCAGATACTGTTCTTATCTATAAACAGGCAAATAAGTCACCTAGCACCAAACAGAAACTTTCCATTTCCATGAATATTTGGAGACATAGCATCTAGTAAGAGTAGAGGAAGATTTAAGAAAAAATAGTCATCAATAATGATGAAATAATTAAGAAAAATCAAGAGGGGTGGCAAAAGCTGCATTTTTCAACTACTCTGCAGAGGTCTCAAATGAGAGGATATTGTGCATCTGCTGAAGGAGAGAAAAAATAAAAAAGGAGAGAGAATAGAGATGAGAGAGAATGGGGCGGCAGGGGAGGGGAAGAAAACATAGACTCTGGATTGTATTTCACCTATCTGACAAATGAAGAGACACAGCTGTCAATTGTGTTGCCAGATCATGCGCAAAATGCTGGGACTGAGAGAATTTGGAAAGTATTTTATTTATGCCAACTTTGCTAGTTATTTGCAGGAGGACACTTATCACCAATGTGATATCCTTGAGGGATTTCACAAGATTCTCATGGGGAAAAAATCCTCATATATATGTATCCTATTTATAATTGGCAATAGGTACCTGCTCCTGCCTGGGTAAAAGAGCCAAGGTGGTATAAATGACTCCAATTTAACTTCTGATTTCAAAGGCAAGCTTGGTTGTTGGGGTTTTTTACAAGGAACATGACCTCTGTTTTTGAAGTGATCAATCAATGTGGGTGCCTGTGTTCTGACTGTTCTAGAAGCATCTTAAATGGTGCAGCCAAAAAACCTGTAAACACCTTTTTAAGAATTCAGTCCTAGAAATTTATGAACTTTTGAAGATTAATTCCTATTTTCAATGTAATGTATCATCAGTTACACTGATATTATTGTGTACATGTCTACTAGGTATGTGCATAATCTATTTATTTATACTCAGGAAACTTATTTTGCTATTTTTACCCACTGACATTTTGGGATCCCATGCTGGAATGAAATCAGAAGACATAGATGGATGCATACGTAGTAGTGCCCACATGCTCCACTTCTGAGGAGTGCAGTGGTGTCTCTGCAGACACTTTTTGGCAGGTGAGAAGAAACAGAGGACACCAGACACATGTTCCTAGTGTTACAGTGTGGGGGCAAGAAGTGATGTTGTATGGGAAGAAACTGAGTTTTTATCCCAGTAATCTTGTCCCTGGTAGAGCTGTACTCAATTCTCAATTCAGATCACCACAGGAAGTGACTGAAGACAAATCATTCTAGTTCACAACTATTCCAACACCAGGTAAAAACATTAAATGTGTTGCAATATTCTCATCTACATGTAGACTACTACAATCAAAAACATTATTGAAGGCATTATTTCCAATTTTGACTGTAACATCATACCTTACATGTATTATAAATGCACTACACAACCTACTTCTCTATGTAATGTCCTAGACACTGGCTCTGTAAAGAATTTGTTTTCTGCTTGGATTATTTGTTTCTGTATCAAGTATCATTTTGTCCTCTTTTATTTACAGTTTTTCTCTGAAACCTAAACGCAAAATTAACTAATAAAATGTGTTTGTATATTACAGTAGACTGTAAGTGTATGGGTTAACAAATAAAAACCTATATGGCAATGTCCTCTTTCAGGGATCAACTGATGTACGTTGCCTCTGTCAAAAGTCAAAAAGTCAACCTTAATATGCCAAAACTGAATTTAAAATTGTATATTTAATAATACTACAAAATTGCATTTTGCCAGGTTCAGAACTCAAAACTATCATACTGCAGGATATTTTCATGAAAATCCCCTGTCCCACTCAGGACGTGCAGCTATCACAGCCAGCCAGTGCCACGGCAGTGCAATAGGCACGTTGTAGTGCCTCTTGGCCCTAGCAGAGGACTGATTTATGGAGAACAAACTATAAAGTCTTTAGCCCAGATTCATCTCACCAGACTTTAGACACCCAACTGAAGCACCTCCAGTTTAGCTCACAGGTATATTTCTATGTTTATGCCCGGGAGTATTTAAGGGGAGCTTGCTTTCTGAGCCAGTGTTTTAGATAACAGTCTTTCCTGATAGTTTTTAGGGCATGACAGGCTCCAGGCAACACTGATATTCCTACAGGGTTTCCCTGGCTTGGAGTTTGCCTCGTTCTCCTAGTCACCTGATGTCCTTACAGGTGCTGGTGTTTCCCCACACCATCTTTGGTTAAAGCTTAAATGCAACTCAGGGCAGTAGAGGTGGTGACTGGGAATAAATGTTCATGTTAGAGAATCTATACCTGCTGAGCTAGAAAGAGACACACGGATACCTTAGCAGATAAAGAGATTATTGCATCACTTGATTTCTAGGGAAATTGCTAGTTTACAGCATTAAAACAGCTTGAAATAAAGCTTGTTAAAAATCAAAGGTACCTAGAGGGCCTCACTGCTGTAGGATCAGAGTGACTCACTGTCCTGAACACATCCCTCTCCTCCTATCCTCTATGAGACATGAAAATGCATTTATCTCCATTTTCACAAATAGAAATTTGAGTTCTAGAGAGACCAAAGGGATCTCCCTGTTACCATACAGCGAAACTGGTGCTGAAACAAAACAAAGACCTTGAGACTTTATCACCAAATTGCCTTTCCTCACTTGTTGCTAAGCTGCAGAGGATGGAGACAGATGTTCAAAGTTAAATTAACTCAAACTTCCCTTGAAAAATCATATGAAAGACTCAACTGATTTGGTACCTACAGAAAATTTAAATAAATTTTAAAAAAGACTAGATTACTTTAAATTAGGGTTTTCCTATAAATCAAAGAATTTATATCTACACTTGGAGCTCAAAATCACCACTCACAACCAACACATTAGAGTTATTTAGATCCATGCATTGTATAATTCAGTGCTGAATTTGAATACATACACATATCTAACAATTCTTGTATCCAGTAACCTAGTCTTGATCAGATTTTTTGGCAAAATGCTTATAACAAATGGGTTTGGATTTTAAAATATGGGGAAAAATAAATACACTTTAGAATTTCCATTGCTTTGCTTACAATTACTGAGGTACTTGACACCAAAAATTTATCATACAAATATCAGTGAATGTTTAAATCTACAGTCTCTATACCCTGTAAAAACTGTGATTCCTATTTATGCAGATAGTCAGAATTCTTCAGTAAGATTCTGTCACTTGCAGAAGTCTTTGCCACTGCAGGTGAAAATGCAATTTTTGTCTTCCTTTTAGCTAAAACCGAATGCTAAACATAGATGAGTTTTGTTCAGTGTTGTTTTTACACATACCTTAGTTATCTAAGGTGTCTGATAAAATCTTGATTTGGAGATGTTGAGAATAACTTGCGAAGTGTTCTCTTTGCAAATTGAATGAATTTCACAGAGCTAGTAATTGAAAAGTTTGGAGAAACTTGTGTAGTATTATTTTCTTCAGTTAATCAAAGAGTTGATGGCAGTTTCACAGCATTCAACTAAAAAACGATATCTTATTGAACTAGCTTCTTGGATAAGGTGGATACTATGGAAATTTCTCTCTCACCTCTTGTAAAAGGTCCAAGCACAGTGAGAAGATGAGAGTTGAAATTAAATATAAAAGTAAAGCAATTAATAGACACTTATGACCTCTGTTCAGGGTTTTTTTTCCTTAAGTGGTATGTACCAAACACTAACTGTGTAAAAGAGTGTATAACAGATGAAAGTTATGCCTTTCTTACATGGCCCTTCTGGAACTGCTCACTGACAAGTGGCCTTACTGTCTGATTTTTATTTTTCTTTTACTTTTTCTTTTTCTTTTCAGGCATGGTGATGAATGTTAAGGCCTTGTAAAAAGAATGGACATGTAGGTAAAATGCACTACTGATTGTATTAATTGTCTGAAAGCCTTGATTAAAAATTTAGAATTTTTAAAGAATGGGCATCACTCTAAATTGAAAGGATAGAGAGAAACATTCTAGGCATTGATTCATAATATGTCATACAGCCACAAAATTGGATCTATACATGCTTTAAGCTTTACAATATGTTATCTTGCAACTGGCACATCGTTATCTAAATTTAAGGATAAGTACAGCTTCTGGGTTTCAGCACAAACATTTACGAAGAAAAGAGTGAGTGGCTGCAATTACCTTCCCAAAATCTTTCACTTTGAATCTTGTGGTTTGTTTTGTTTGGGTGGGGGGTTTTTTTGGTCTTTTTTTTTTTTTTTCCCTCTCTCTGTGCTATTTAAGCAAATAGTTATTGAATATCTAAACAAATTACAAAACAGGCTCTACATCAAATTTAATCTCACTGCAGAAGAAATCGAACTGTATCTGTGAACATCAGAAAGCAAGTCAAGCACAGGCAGACTTCCAAAAGACCTCAGTCCAGCTCACTCAGGGTTAGGGGCCAACACGAGTCCTCAGGCACTGACTTTATCAGTGGAGACAGGTATGAAGGAAAAACACCATTCTCCCTCAGGTAATGTGATTTTTTTATACTACAACCTCAGCCAAAGGTGTCAGATGACATCTTTACCATGAGGTAATAGATTTTCTTTCTTAAAAGCCCTACAACTGAAATGAGCAAAATAGATTCTTATCTCTATTTTATACCTGGGTACCAATGTGGAGAGAAGTTAAAGGATTTGACCAAGAAGCCTGTGGTAGAACAAAGATTTGAATGTGCAGCAGAGTCCAGTCTCCTCTGGTGCAATACCCCTCTGCTCCAATAAGCCCATCAACGTGACAGCATCACTGTTTTTAAAACTGCTTTGAACCTACGTACCTCTTGAAATGCCACTGCTTCTGTTTACTCAAGCATATCTAAGAAACCTGTTCTTATTCCTTACCTAATACTCCCATTCTTATGGGGACCCAATACAGTTGACATATCAGAGTTATAAAGATGAACTTATCAAATTGCATCCAAGAAGCAATATTAGGGAGGACCTTCAAAGTATTCTCTCCTCTTCCAAGGGAAGACAGATGCCCAGACATGTCCAGTTAAGAGTGTCTCAGTGGGAACTCTCTAGCACAAGGCAGACACCTGACAGACATAGTTTTTTGTCATAGCACTCAGAGTTTGAAGTACTTAACATTGCATGGTAGAAAACTAGTACCTCTGATTTCAAAATTGGCATTACCTGTCTGGGTGGAGTGCAGCTACACTATTCTTTATTAAATCAATACTACTTATAGCATCACCCACTGTGTTTTGTGCAAACCGTGGTGTACAAATTCCTTATCCTGTAGCCCTACACAGCAATTCATCTTCTGAATGACACATGCATGGCTAACTTTGACATGCTTCTCCTATTTTGACAGTTTTTGCAGTGGCACTTGTAAATATAAGGACAGGGAATATCTCCCAAATCAATAGACCCTGTCAAAATAGGGGTAAAAACCCCCTTAATTCATCCATTGTCCTGGATATACAGAAATAGTCCAGGGAGCTAATGAGATCATCAGGTCAGGAACCTTAAAATGAAAAGGTAGAAAAAAAAATCTGTCAATCAGGAACAAAGACATAATGCCTTCTTTTTCTCTTATCTTATACTTAAACCATTCTTAGTTGCATCCAGGTTGATTCTCTGTCTGTGAGCTCTCATCTGCTCCAGTAAGGCAGTGTCTCTCCATGAACAAATCCACTAAAATTTAACTAAATATAAAGAATTATACTCAACAGAGAGGCTAGAATATGTTGTGGTATATGTGTGTATAATTATACACATAGGATTTTCTCATGGTTAGTGAAAATGAAAAATAAAGATGAAAGTTGGCACCCTAAAGACTTTTTGTTTCATGCATATGTGAGTTCTTATAAAGTCTTATTATGTCTTTATCCAGACAGAAGTGCAATGAAGTATTCTTTCATGCTGTTGGGCTTAGACTTTTAAGTCACCTTCTTCTTGCCCCTGGCCTCCTTCCTCTCTGTGTGCACGATACAGTCACAGACAAGTCTGCAAGGTCAGATACTATAAAAATGTAGCAAATATTAAATATATAACAAGTATTAAATATTTACTCAACAGCTGTCCTCACCGCCAGAAGCAGTTTGGCTGTCTGCGTAGTCTCTGTAGGTAATCTGCAGTCAAACTGATCTGAGTAACTGGATCTTTCTGAAGCTTTCCAAAATCTTGCTCACCAGTTCCCCAGCTTTGTCAGCACCTTCTCTGAGGGCAAAGAGAAATATGCTCATTTAAATATCCCACAGCTGTGTGTTCAATTACCCAGCGTGGCTTTGCCCTGGGAGTTCTACCAGTCTATTAACAAGCCTTGGCTGAGAAGTGTGGGCATGAGATGGCAGGTACCTTGCGAGCTGTACCTGGCTATTTGCATGTTTATAGCATGTCTCAGCAAATGAAGAGAGCTTGAGTGCATGCACTGAGTCAGCACATGCTATCGTGTCTTCCAAGGATGCCCAAACCTCGCATTAGCAGGTGGCCTGTGACAGGGCTGGATGATGCAGTCACTGACAGTGCAGACGCAACCTTCCTTCCCCCTTTACAGGTCACAGTATGTTTATATGATCACAAGGACTTCATTGCTCAAAACTGCTGCAGAGTGAGTAAGGGGTGACAGCTAATTATTTCCCCCGCAAATAAGCTCTTGCAAACAGAAGTTTTATCAAGGAAGGAAGCCCTTTGGTTGCAAACTAGAGGAGCCAGCAGCCAGCCGGCTCCCTGGGCACAAGGGAATGGACACAGTCACGACAAATTCCCAGAGCCTCTTCTGCCTGCTGGCTTCAGTCCAGATTTATTTGGGTTAAGTTGCACCAGTGAGGAATGAAATAACGCCACCTAGGAACAAACCTATCCATTCTTATGCATAACTCCGGCTGTCCTGACAAAACTACTAGGTTATTCTATGAAATCAACACTTATTTCATTCTTATTTATAGCCACATCAGTTAGCAATCTCCTCCTAACATGGCTCTCATTCAAAAGCAATGGACTGAGATAGATTGAGAAAATCTGGAATTTTCAGAAACCAACACAGTCGTTCTGCTGCAGTCTTCCTCAAAGTGCATGCTATCCATAAACTGCAGTTGCAGTTGTACATGGGATCTGTCTGTCTAGAACTTGAATGACTGTAGCTAGCTGTTAATATTTTTTAGAAACATATTTCCTGTCTGGTTTTCTTTAGGGCATCCTAGTCTTCAACTCTGTGACATTAGAGAAGGGTCTACAGAGAGACTATCAGGATACTTTGGAGACTGTGAAATATGATGGACAACACAATGATGGAAATTACCAATGCCTTGGGAACATAAGTAACATAAGATTTTCTCTTTAATAAAACATATCTTTGCAAAAAAATCTTAAAATAATTTTAAAGCATTCTTGTACTGGAAATGTTAGGCTTGAAGTTTCATAAAAACTCGGAGGAAAGTTCAGTGTCTTTAGAAATTAATGGAAACAGTGTTATTCATTAAGTCTAATTTCCCACTTTTAGTTAACAAAAGATATTTCATTTGTGCGTTAATCCCTCTCTCAGGTATTTCAGGGGGACTTTCAACTTCACATTGCTCCTGCTCCTGGATAATTCTTAACAGCTATTAGCATTGTGGTATATCATTTTTCTCTCATTCATGACAGTGGAAGTGGAAGCTGCATCTACAAGAAAACTTACTGAGGTTTCCTGGCAGAGGCGAGATTTCAGGAATACTGACAAGTATCTCTGTGCTGTTATCGACATCCACTTTCTTGTGAAGAGTTGGGGGAAAGAAACAGAGCCACAGTCTAATGGCACACATAAGCCTTCTGCACCCAAAAAAGCAAAAAAGGGGGAACACATACCTACCACAGGAAATGATATTTAGCCCAGGTCTCCTGGTAGTCCTGCAAAGTTTGAATGCTACTCACCTCTTACATTTGGCTTCGAAAGTGTCCTAATATTGGTCTGCAGATCCCTACAGGGATCCACTCCTAAAATTAAATGTATGCCCATCAGTGCATCTGTGATGACTTTGTGATTTATTCAGAGGACACTAAAAATGTTGGACTAAAGGAAACCTAACACCTCATGCATTCAAAAAGTCGGTATGCAAACTTAATACCTTGTTGAATATCCAGGCAAACAGCCTTCATGAACATCAAGGAAGGCAGTGGCAATGAAAACATCAGTGAATTGAGTGACAAGTGGATAGGTTAGTTTGTAACGGTTGGAGAGAATCAGACATCAATATCTTTATCTCTTAGTTGCAAATTACTGACTGTCAGCTATTTGTTTTATGATTGTGATGTTTCAGTTGCTGTTGACAACTGCTTGTTGCTCAAAATTGCATAGAAGTCTTTACATAAAATATGATATAGCAATTTTTTCAAATAATTCATTCTTTCTCTAGTAATAAATTTATTCAAAGTTATATAGAGAACCCTGTATTTTTGGTGACAACATAAGAAGCCTTGAGGTTGAGATTCAACAAGGCCAAGTGCCGGGTCCTGCACTTGGATCACCACAACCCCGTGCAAGGCTCAAGGCTCGGGGAAGAGTGGCTGGAAAGCTGCCCGGTGGAAAACAACACCCGGGGCTGTTGGTCGGCAGCCGGCCAGACATGAGCTGGCAGTGTGCTCAGGTGGCCAAGGCAGCCAAGAGCACCTGGCTCGTATCAGAAGTAGCGTGGCCAGCAGGACTAGGGAAGGATGGTCCCGCTGTGCTGGGCACTGGTGAGGCCACACCCGGAGCGCTGTGTTTGGTTTTGGGCCCCTCGCTACAAGAAGGACATTGAGGTGCTGGAGCGCGTCCGTATTGGGGCAACAAAGCTGGTGAAGGGTCTAGAGCACAAGTTTTATGGGGAGCAGCTGAGGGAACTGGGGTTGTTTAGTGCCTGGAGAAAAGGAGGCTGAGGGGAGACCTTATCGCTCTCTACAACTCCCTGAAAGGAGGTCGTAGCCAGGTGGGTGTTGGTCTCTTTGCCCAAGTAACAAGCAACAGGACAAGAGAAAATGGCCTCAAGCTGTGCCAAGGTAGGTTTAGATTGGATATTACGAAACATTTCTTGACTGAAATGGTTGTCAATCATTGGAACAGGCTGCCCAGGAATGTGGTTGAGTCACCATCCCTGGAGGTATTTAAAACACATGTAGATGCGGTGCCTCTACGGCACATGGTACGGCACATGCGGTGCCTCTAGGGACATGGTTTAGTGGTGGACTTGGCAGTGTTAGGTTAAAAGTTGGACTTGATCTTAAAGGTCTTTTCCAACCCAAACGATTCTATGATTCTATGATTCTTAGCCCATTTTAGCAGTGGTCTATGTGCCCCTTTTAGCTAGGCTATTCTCTTTTAGAAGTAGTTTAACAGAATAATCCTAACACATAATATTCAACTATGAAATATTTCCCCTTTCGCTTTCCCTGTCATATATTTCCTGTGGAAGCAATATCTTCTGAACAAACCGACTGAATAATTAGATGGCAGTGTAATGCAACATGGCAACACAGTATCTGATCAGCAGGGTCTATTTTTAAATCTACATTCATCTTTACTCATTTGTCCTATTAAACGCACCGTGTGAGGTCTGGGGAATGCCTCCTCCTCTTCCATTTAACCAGGAGGCAGCAGGTGCAGAGCTCCCATGCCCTGACAGATGAGAAAATTTGGCAGGAGGTATAACAAGCAGTGCCTCAAAATCAAACAGTGGTTATCAAGAAAAACAGGTGCTTTTTTTTGAACAACCACTCTGTCACCACTGTTCCTCCACCCTGCTCCCGAGCCCTGCCTTCCCTGCGGTCACTGTAGGTGATCAAGCTGTAGACTAGCGAACAGTGGAGCTGTTTTTATGATGTCTCGATATCTATTTAGGATATCTACTATCATCAATAAGTTCAATAGCACAGAAATAAAATGAGAATTGAAAGGGTTAGTCCACTTACTACCTAATGTGGCAACTGGTGTAAATCTGATTTAACGTGTTCATGCCTGTCTCACTCCTAGGTAATTTATAATAGCCTCAAGTTCCAATATAAAAAGCACATAGCTGCAGGGAGACATGTCAAATTCCCTTACATGGGCTGTCATTCCCTTGGAAACATAATAGTTAAGATGTCTAGTGTAACTGCTTCTGCCAGAAATATTTTTAGATTTCAGCCCATTTTAAGAAACTCAGAATTTAAGGGGAAAATTATTAAATGCTGCATGACAAACTAAGGAAAGTATTCCTATTGTCAGGAGAAACACATAAACAGATACTCACCCAAAATTCCTTGCCGATAATGTGAAAACTATCCTGTCCGGAAAATATATAAATGATAACAAAATAAAATAAAAATAACAACAATATTAAAGATGAGTATTAACTTGACAAGGAACAAAGGCAGCTGAAAAGGAATTGAAATGGTTCTTACTGCTAGGAGAGATCCCCATCTGCTTAGATTTTTTCACAGGTCTGGAGGTGCTGGTGTGACCCACCAGCTGCCTCTCCAAGGACCTAAGTATTGGCCAAGGCATGTTGGTTGTTGGAGCTGATGAGTAGCTCGAGAGCACGTGCTTTCACAGCTGGGGAGTCAGAGGCTCTTACCTGCCTGAGAAGGGGCCACAAGAGATGAAACAAATGCAGTGAGACAGTTGCATGGTATTTAGTGTACTGCTAGGCTGTCAGAAATAGTTAATTCTCATTTAGCATTAATCAGTGAAATGGGACTCAATTAAACAAGTTGTAACCAGAATTAACAAGTGACATTAATTTGCCAGTTAGGAAAGGAATATTTTTCTGCCCAGTTAGACAGTCATTGTGCAGGTTTCCATCTGCGGAGCTATTTAAAGGGAGATAAGTCTGCTTGTGTTGCGTTCCTAGGCTTTTCTCTGTAAATATCACCACTGAAAGGCTCCTAAATTATAAAGGCCTATATTCTAACATACATTAAAAGCCAGAGAAGAAATCTGACTGCCCAGTATGGAGGAAAGACCCCTTAGCTGCAAGTGTGCAAGCATCACGTGCTTGTGAAGCTGATCAGAGAATCACAGATTGGTAGGGGTTGGAAGGGACCTCCAACCCCCCTGCTAGACCAGGATCACCCAGAGCAGGTTGCACAGGATGGCATCCAGGCAGGTTTTGAATATCTCCAGAGAAGGAGACTCCACAACCTCTCTGGGCAGCCTGTCCCAGTGCTCAGTCACCCTCAAAGTGAAGAAGTTTTTCCTCATACGCAGACAGAACTTCCTGCGTTCCAGTTTATGCCTGTTACCCCTTGCCCTGTCACTGGGCACCATAGAGAAGAGTCTGGCCCCTTCCTCTAGACATCCACTCTTTAGATATTTATAAGCATTAATAAGATCCCCAAAATAAGATCAGACGAAGCATTGAGCAAGCAAGGATCTGGAGGAATTGCAACGTTTTTGAATCAATGAGACTGTATTCTATGAAATGCTATGGGCTGTTACTCATGGGGTTTGGTGGGCAGATAGGGCTGGGACCTGGCGTAGCCAAAGAAACAAATGTGTGCATTATTAAGGTGCAGACTGGGGAAAAAAATAATAAAAATTAGAGAACAATAGGTTAGGAAAGGAGAAAGGAGAGAAAAAATGGTAATGTTGTCAGATTGAGCACCCCCAACTCCGCATCTTTCAAGGAAGGTGGACACTGAACTCCAGCTGAGGCTAAATATTTAGTGCTAAGTGGAGCAAAATTATTATTTTGCATGCCTTGCATAGGCAGTCCCATTTATGTACATCATCATGTTTGTCCTTCTTGCAAGAGCATGATATTGTCAAGTCACGTTCACCTGATAATTGTCCTTTTTTCTGCAAAATTGACTCCCAGTCATTCTCCAGCCTGTATTGTTGCAGGTAATTGTTGCGACATTTTTCTACCTCGCACTGTCTTTATCATACTGTTACTGTTTGGTCCCTTTCTTGACTTCAGCAAAGCCACTCTGACTCTGAATAGTATTCTCCGTTGTGTTGGAAGGATCCCTAGTTACACGTCATCTACAAACTTGGTAAGCATATTCCATACTTTGCTACCCAAGTCACTAATGAGAATTTCAAGGCATATTGAGATCTGTTGAACCTCACTCCATGCATCCCTCCATTTTGACAACAAAACTGAATGATTATTTCATTCTGGAGTTCCAAATACTTCTACATAGAGCTCACACATTTTCCTGTTTGATTATGTTTCCCTGTTTTGCGTATAAGAATGTCATCCGAGACAATGTCAAAAACCTTAGCATATTTCTGACATCTGTTTCTTCTCCCCTTTCCAATGAGTTATGATTCTGTCTTAGAAGGAAATTAAGTACGTTTCAAGTGACTTTTTTCTTGATAAATGAATATGGGTGTTTATCATCTTCTCGTCTTCTGGATGCTAACAAATATTTTGTTGAACCATGAATTTCAGTATATTTCTGGGAAAGATAGGTCAATCAGTTTAACCTTTATGCCTTAACTCGTTCTTCTTCTCCCTTATGAAAAATACATACTTTTTTCCTTTTTTTGTCTCCCACTTTTTTTAGTGGAAGGATTGCCTGCACAACCAGTTCCTGTTTTTTAAATGATTATTTCAAGTTTTAAGTTATTATCTTAAAGTTGACATTCAGTACCCTAAAGGATTTTTCTATGAAGAAATATTTATTTTATAATGAACGTTATAGCTCTCGGTGATGATATAAATAGCATGGAATTCTCTAAATTATTTTTAAAAACCTAGTTTAACAGGGATTGTTTTTATTTTTGCAAGCATGGTGAATCACTGATTTTTAAAACTTTTTTTTTTAAATGAGTTGTTCTCTGTTGAAGATTGACAAGAGAGGTAACAGGATACAAGTACTAGGAATATAAGTGCTTTGTTTCTTTTGATTAAGTTTGGTGACATGCAGAAATGAGCTCATGACCCCATCACAGTTTTTAACTTTCGTATAACCACATCATAACTTCATCAACAGAGCTCATGCATTTTACAGCTCTCAGGAAGGCCAAAAAGAGAATAGTCTTAAGAAGGGTAGCAGTTGTTCACTGTTTAAGGAGCTACTTTGAGGAAGACTGAAACAAAATGGACGCAGATAGATGCTACTGCTGTCCATGCTGTGCTGTGTTTCTGTCTGTCTTGTAAATGTGGCTTGATGACTTTGCAAATACTAAAAATCTAGGAAAGAAAACATCCCATCTTAGAGTGGGCCACAAAAATGCTAAAATGTAGAATAACTGTGACAGGCTCTTGTGAGTTAATCCTCCCTAAAACCAGACAACTGTGAGGATACACTAAAGGCAATTAGCACCAGTTACAGTCTAGTATAAAGAAATTCTTAGGAAAGACAATACTTGATAAGTTTGATGTTTTCCACTTAGCTGATCCTGAAAATATTAATCCTATGACATTTAGAGGGCCGACCAAAGCAATCTCAAAACTATTAACAGTTATCATAAATACAAAATATTTCACAAGCTATCTCAAATGTCTATGTCATGAGACATATTGGTAGATAATGCAGAAAAGGAATTTTCTGTATGAAGGATCCAAATGTTTTATCCCACCCTCAGAAGGAAACCTTGCAGAAGAGAGTGACTCATATGCTTAGACTACTGAAAAAATTCCTAGCTTTTAAACTGTTGACCCTGAAGTCTGGATCAGTCCCTGCAGGGTTGTAGAGCCCTGTGGAATTGCACCTGGACACAAAGATCCACCCAGACAAATTCTTATAATAAATAACCTGAAATGCTTCTAGGGACTGGAGACCTTTGGATGAGATGACAATAAAAACTTTCTCCTACAGTCTGGGATTCAAAGAGCTCCTCATCTTGCAAGACAGAAGAAGAAAGAATTTCATTAAGTAGACACCAAATTTCATTAGATTAATATACTGTTATGTACATTCTCCAGTCATGGATCTCCATAATTAAAACATCCCTTTCAAAGTGACTGATACATTCAGTTTATTTTTGTCCTCAATCTCTCCATCCACGGAATGTTTTTTTGATTTAACCTTCTGTACTCCCATCTGCCTTTATATGATTATTCCAACTGAAAAATTCAATTCTCTGAGCTGTCCATAAATATTTTGTTGGCTGTATTTTGCAGCTGCCACAAGCTACTAGCAACAGAGACTAATCTTGTAGTGGTAATAATTCCATCTTCAACTATATTGCAATTAATTTGTTCAGTTTTAACTACTTGAAGGAATTCCCCAAACTTTGCAATTTTAAACCAAATATGCACTAAATTATATTTATCTAAAGTTTTACTTCAACCATCTATTCTGCCACACTGTTTTCTTACAGTTCTTGAGCTTGCTTAGTTTGTTGGTGATCGGACCTTGCCACTTCAAGTTCATGTCCAAAAATGTAGTAATTCCCACAGTATCCTGTCTTTTTTTCCCCCATGAATCCTCCTAGCTACATCAGAGATTCCCAGTCCTGTGAATAATGAATGAATAATTTAAGACTCAATTTCTTAATCTGTTGCATTCATTCATTTTACAATGACTTTGATGAGAAATGAAGGCACTAACCATCTTGCAGGAATGAACATATCAGCTGTGATTTTTTTTAAAGACTGGTTCTCGAAAAAAAACTTAGATAGAATTCAAAGTAATAATTGAAAGTGAAAGCCATGGGCATACAGATATTAATTACAACCCCTTTCTTCCTAACCCCTGCAGATTAAGCCTGTAGTTACAGTTTAACACAAAACCTAGTGACTTTCACATAGTGATAAATTTCATTTTCACCACCGCAAGAGTAAAACACTACGGTATGCAGGGACAGCATCTGCCATGTAAACAATTTTCCACTCATTTCCAATCCTTGAGGAAATGAATATATTACAAAGTATATTTTTAAAATCTCCTCTATATATCTTAGAATTCTCTAACTGTATTCACCTGTATAATATCTTCCAATAGAGGCACTTCTTTGTTCTGCTGTTTTGATTATGAAAGTAATTTTAATACAAAGCATAGGATTTTTTTAATATATCATTAACAATTAATATTTCAAGGATAAAATCTCTTAGAAGTTCTTGTTTTAATTCTGTTCTTTGGAGTTTCACAGAAAATCTAAAAGAAGCCAATTTATAGCAGCTAATATGCCTAATGCTGGAGGTGAGACTCATTGGAATCCAACATTTTTGAGTTCTTTAATTAAAAGTGTCTGTATATTAACAACAAATTTATTTTATTTCCTACCTTTGTCTATACAGGCCTGAATTTAGCTGAGAAAAGTTAGAGAGAGCAAAAGAATTGTGATGGAAGGAAATAAACAAACAACGTAAATGAAACAAAGGAGTGTGCAATTCTATCACATAAGATACAGAAATAGCAATTCCAGTTTCCTGTAGTTTATAAATACAAACTTATTTCTAAAAAAGCAATATGGTATATGAAATCCCCTCATATACCCACAAATAATGCATATCTAATATTCAATATATATTACACAATCTCTTCATGTATTTGAAAGGTGAAAAAGAATGAGGATCAGCAGTTACTTATTTAAAAACCTTGCCAATAGCAAATATTTGAAGAAGCTTTCAATAAGATCAAAATAAGCAGCCATGGTTCCATGAAAGCAACCTATTGCTTCCCATGTGACAGCATTTAATCACACTAGCACTAAGTAGGACAGCCAAAGAGCAACTGGCACTGCAGAGGGAAGGGGAGAATTTTCCACTTCCAGCTCTACTGGGGAAAAAAAACCCCAACAAAACCCAAAATATTTTCCATTGTAAGTGCTAAGAGTTGGAGGAAGGACTGGCACATAATTCTGGCTGTGACAGGACCAGATCTCAGCTGGGAGACAACTCAAGAAAATACGGCCTTTGGGGTACCCAAACAATTCTTTTCCCCAACAGATTTCATGTTTGGTGTTGATTTTGTTAATGTCTCTCCTTTATTTGTCCTCATGAGGGCCAGCAGATCTCAAATGTTCCTTGCTTTGATGTAAAAACTATATAATCAGCAGAGACTGAATCAAGTGCTGGGTGTACTTACACAACAGAACTTGTGTGGTTGCATTTTATTAGTTAGAGGAGGTTTTATTGCCTGGACTACTAACTTTTAGGAAAAGACAGACAACAAGCATAAAGTGAACATAGAGCTGAATACAATTATTGACAATAAAACTGCACTCTGGCTCAGAAGATTAAAGAGAGCACTGAGACCCCCCCCCTTCACACAGGGTGATGAAGACAGCAACCTGGTATTTATCATTACTGTTGGTGTGATTTCACTGATGGATAATTGGGTGACTCTCTTTAGCTCTCCTTAACCTAATCTGGATTTAGAAAATATGTGCAGTATATTAATCTGCTTAAAGTGACTGTGGTATCTGTCTCCACTCATACTCTGGGTATACCGTGCTTCCAACTATCCAAAAATCTTTTCTTCCTTGAAATGTCCCTTTTGCTACAGGTAAACATCATGCAAAGGTTGTAGGTCATTCCTTGTACTAAACAGGAAACCTTTCTGATGAGTAAGACGAGAGTATTTAGCAACTGATACTAGAATTAAGTAGAATCACTTAAGCAAGAAAAATATAGTGACTATGCACTCCGTGTCCACAGGAGTAAAGAATTGTTCATACATAGTTGAAAAGTCTCAGACACTTTTCTATTATCTGCTTCCCTCCAGGCCTCTTCTATGAGCAACAGTTAGGCAAGCAATGTGAACTTTATCCATCTCATATGTGAAGCAGATTTTTATCTGCTAGAGCAGTCATTTGCAAGCTCCTAGTCAGGAACTTTTGGATAGACATGACGTACTATGCAGTCTGCTGAAGGTAACTAGGAGAACAAGGCCTGCTGCCAGATTTAAATTCCTTACATAGGGTTTCTAACAGGCACTGAAAAAAAATTTGGAACCTATAAACTGAAAAAAGGTTGAATGCTGCTGCTCTAAGCTGTCCTTCTCTTCCTCCAAGCAGCAGATCTTGAGCTTTGTTGAACAAAGTTCTGAGTGGTTTTCTTGTCACAGTGATTTGCCTCACTGTTTAGAGAAAGCAAACATTCATCGTTACGCAAGTTTCATCTAATTAACCTAACACACATGTCATTTTCTAAACTAGCCTTCCAAAAAATTAAAAGGCTTCCAACTCAGTCTTGGCACTTGTATCCAAAAAAGCTCCATCCCCTTGACGACCTTTCCTTAAAATATAAGAAAGGCATTCTTTTTAGTAGTACCACAAGTCCACTGACTTAGTTACTTCCTGCATATAAAAAAATTGCTGCTTAGTTTGTATGTGTATTTGCACACCTGATAACCTAGAGTTCTTCATAACTGTTTTGAAATATCACCTTAGGAAAAAAAAATTGTTTTATGAGCATGAGATCCTTATTTACTCACTGGACTTAACTAGTACCTTTGTCACTACAATAGTCACACTAGATTTTTTTTTTTTTTTGATGGACCATTGCTAAAAATGCCTCAGATTTCAAATGGCACAATTAACGTTTCTAGTTTAGGGAATTAGATGTCTGAGTGTACAAAGAGTTTGAGCGTTGCAGCTAGTTTCCATAGCCTCAGTGTGGCTTTTCCACCTTTTAGATATTCAGAAAAGACATTTCTTGTTAAGAGAAAAAAACATATTTGATTCATTTACAATAAATTCTTCCTGAATTTTGCCCACTCTGCAAAGGAAAATATCAGCAACATCCATAAAGAACATAAACAACAAAGGCTTTGCAAGACTGAAACCAACATGACTTGTAACTTCTAGGATGTTAAACATCAAACCCATATTCAAATCAACAGAGATTTCTTCCAGGTTCTTGATCATCATTTCCTTGAAAATTCCCAGATCTGCCCTTCCTGTTCTATTTCTACAGCCAAAACCCTCAGAATGATTCTTGACATTTTGACAAAGTTAATATTTTCCTTTCTAGCACTGTTGCAAATCTGCATTTAAAATACTCATTGCATGAAATTATTTTACTTTTAACATTCCTCATCGCCTACTAAAACCTGTCACCTGTCACACACCATAAACCCTTCATATCTCTCTCTGTTGCTGTTTTGCAAGTTCTTCAACAAGCCTTTCACTAACTTGGAACGTGACATCCTGAGAGAATCCATGTCTTGTTCTTTTTCATGCAGCTAATCTCTATGCTACATTATTTTTAAAAAGAAAATAGATGATGTTCAACGGGGGGAGAAAAGAGAATATTTATATGATGCAGCATTACTTTGTACTGCTTGGAGAAATATCAATGTCAGAAGCTCATCCTGTGAAGGTGCAAACTTTTTTCGGTACCTCATAACTAGTCTTTTCACTTGGGTAAGGCTATGCCTGATATGCTCACCTAAAATAAAGCATTTGAAAGCGATAGCATGCCATGTTTCAAAAAGCTTAACCCAAACCTTGAAACTGTTTGGGAGAAAAAATTCTTGAAAGGTTGTTTATTTCCATCATCCACTTTTTCCATGTTCTCAGTATTAACTACTCTGACAGTGAAGTAAGGCACTGCTGGTAATGGACATGCTTTTATATCCAACAAAAAGAATGCAAAATCTGTACTTGTACCTAACCCTAACATATGTGCTCAAAGCAGAAAAGACATCAAATTTTGCAGTGACAGAGTGGCACCACTGTACCTCTTTAAATGTCCATTTCTCCTGAACAATTGATAGGTAGTATAGATTTCAGACCAAAGAGTTGTCTCACACTAATTACTTTCTAGAAAAAAACTGAAATATTGAAGAGAGCTCTTGCCTTCAATGTTTCCTCATATATATATTTAAAAGCAAGAAGAAAAGGCATTTCTTTAATAATGATAACAATATACTGACATATTTTTATTGACTTAGCTTCATATTTTGCCGTTGCTAGAAAGAAAAATAACAGCACTTTCAAAGGTTTAGCCAAAATGATACATTCAATTACATGTAAAGTATGTATCACGTTCATTCCTGTCAAAATTTGCAGGGATGCATTGTTTAAAAAGGCCTACCAGTATTTTGAGTAAGTGAATTTCATCTCTCTGTGCACAAAGCACTGTAATGTTAATGCTTTTCCTAGTTCAATTTAAGATATACCAAGTTGAGAGGACCTTCCCCATTTCTCCTTGAGAGTTTACTCTAACAAGTCTTGCTGCTGCAACATCATGCTTTGCAATCAACCTATACTCTAACTTTCTAAATTATGCAAATTTGTATTTGCTCAGCTAATGCGTGGTTACAGAAAGTACAGACACTTATTTGCATTTCAGAGTGAATAAAAAAATAAATCACAAAGTTCCAATTTTAATTAATTTAACTCAGTCCCCATGGTAATCCCAAAGGAAATAAGAGGGGAAACAGAGTGTTTTATCCCTATTAAAAATAGATAATGATAGATAGATAGATAGATAGATAGATAGATAGATGATGTGTCACTCAAGAAAACCAGAAGCCAGTACTATAGTGACTATACCATTAAAGGCAATAGTTTCAAATGCGAGATAAACTGCTGTGAGAAAAGAAGATGCATTGTCAATATATCTTCAAAAGCCTACTTAGCAGTTTTTCCATCAGTGTTTCACACTGTCCTACTTGGATCGATTTCCCCCACCTGCAGAACTCTCTCACTGATAGATTTCATTACTTAAATTCAACAAAGGGGTAACAATTTGTCTATTTTGAGCAGAGGGATTTACCAGCATGTATATTTTCATCATGACCGTAAATAGAAACACTGAAAAAGCAGGTGCTAGGCATGTGTTGTTTTTACATAATGAATTCTTACTTTATTTTTCTAGATGTTTTGGATACTTTGGAAAATGAATATAATTATTCTGAAGTCCAATGAAAGAGTTGGAATAAACCTAGCTACTCAGAACTAATTGGTATTCAAGTTTATAATTACTGGCTTTGTCAAATAGATCTATTCTGATTACTTTGCTTTATTAGTACTGTCACTCCTTTTAAATTTTAACACTGTGTTTAAATCAACCTGTCTTTAGTAATTTACGTGAGTTACACAATTACACAGGTAGCAATTAGAGTAGCTTGGGCTTCAAATGCAATTCTTGATAGAACTGTGGATCTGTACGTTCAGTTCATTAGGTGATTATCATTGTTAGTGACAAATAGACATATTCTTTAAGGGATTTCTTTTCTATATAATGATTGCTACTTTAAGAACTGTACTTTAAATAAGAGATATACACATTTATGTCTACCTTAATAGTAGAAATACCTGTATGGAAAAAAAATAGCACAGTTCAGTTAAGTCACTTATAAGTCTGTCAAATTTTCTGATCCTCATATGAATTATTTAGACAATATATATTCAGTTGTGTACATAGCACATATTTTCCTCCACTACATCATTACACGGGATTGTGTTTTTCCAATGTGAAATCTAGTCGATTGTCTAGAAGTCAGGGACTTTTAAGTTCTTGTCTTCTATAAATACTTCTGGAACCTCTGATGCAGCATACATTTACATATAGCAGACATGTGTGATCAAGAAAACATTTTCAGCTTGTTTCAAAACAGTGAGAGCCAAGAGCTCTCAGGTCTGTCTTCCCACTGCCTCAGTTTCCCTGTCAAGGCTGCCAAGGGAAACACCCCTTGCCTACGACAATGGACATAATGCACATAGGTTATTCCAGTGGTCTAAGCATCGTTAATGTGGCACTCAGTTTACTCTGCCTGGTTGCCCATAAGCAGAGCATAGCTATAATTTATTTTTAAAAAGCATGCTGCAAAAAAAAGTTCTAATTAATGGTTGTGAAAAGTTTCCCCACACTCATTTGTAGTAGGATCCATATTTTCCTGAGGCTACATTTGACCTCTGGAACAGCCTTACCCAGGGATTGTAGATAATCAGCAACATGCCCAGAGATACCACAACTGAGATGTACCTCTTCCCCTCCTGACTGTTGTTCTCCTGAGGAGGAATTTTTTCCTTGGCCTTCACAAAAAGCAGTCTAGTACAGGATCAAACATGTATATCAATGAGGAGGGCTTAGGAGAGGTGCAGGGCTGGCAGGAGCTGTCACGGGTAGAGGGGTTTGCACAGGTTAATAGATATCCCTGAGCCAGGTGACTGGGAATTCACTCAGCATTGCCACAGGTGCCTGGGTACAGGAGGTGGGACCATTTTAAAAATGTATCAGTCCCTCTGGAAAATTCATCCCTCAGGGATATTCAAGCATACCCTGTTTTTCCTGGCCTATTTCCCATTGCATTGTACCCACACATGTAAGGAAGAAGATGACTGCACATAAGTACTGTCGTGGTTTAACCCAGCCAGCAGCTAAACCAACCACACAGCCGTTTGCTCACTTCCCCGTCCCACCCAGTGGGATGGGGGAGAGAATCAAAAAGGAAAAAAAAAAAAAAAAGTAAAACTCATGGGTTGAGGTAAAGACAGTTGAATAGGACAGAAAAGGAAAATAATAAATAAATAATAATAATAGAATATACAAAACAAGTGATGAACATCACAATTTCTCACCACCCAAAGCCGATACCCAGCTAGTTCTAGAGCTGCCCTGGTCTAACAGCCACCCCACAGTTATATGCTGAGCATGACATCATATTATGGAATATCCATTTGGTCAGTTTGGGTCAGCTGTCCTGGCTGTGAAGAAGCTGGAAGATGGCACAAAGTAGCTGATTTTTAAATCAGGTTTTAAACTGTGGGGCCAGATTATGTACTTCTGCGACGGAGTGAAGGCCGTATCTAAAAATTGCGTAGATTACTGAGAACAGCTCACGTTCTTTCCTGAACCAAACATAAGTAGCCCCATTCAGGCTTTCTAGTTTGAGCCAGGAATATAAATGAATGCCCAAAATATACGAATACTGCTTATTTGAGTCTCCTATACCTGTGAGGAGCCCAGTTGTTTACTTAATTCACCGTATCCAGCAGCTTTGTTCTTTTCCAAGCACTTAGGAAGAGCAGATCTTCCCTTGCCTCAACTGAGGTGGCAGTTTGCACTCACCCTGGGCCCAGCAGAACAGCCAAGCTGCAAATTTGGAACAGTTTTCCTTGTAACTCAGACAGAATGTAGTTGAGCAGCACTTTCCACACCCCTTCCCCCCTCCATTTGGTAATTCTTGTGAAGCTACCTGTCTGAGCTTTGAAACCCAAAGTTAAAGTAACGCTCATTTGTGCAATTCCAATAAAATCACACATCAGACACAAAAACCCCACCTCCACCCACAAAAAGGCATGTAACCATATGTTTATCCAACCCATTGGCAAGTGAAATCTATCCACATTTTCACAATTTGGACATATTTTATATAGTGTTTTACAACACTAGCTTGATTTAAAATAACCAGCTATTCCTACATTAGAAAATGGCTGTTATATGGAAAAATCTATAGAATTTTGATGTTGATAAATCAATAATTGCTGACTAGAAAGTGGTATAAAAGACAAAATACGACACATTCATTTGTAGACAAAGCATACTGGTTTGTATTAATAATAAACATTTTTACACTGTGGCTAGTATTAATGAGAATCTTATTGATTTATTCAAACCTTAGGTTTTTTGCAATCCATATTGAACTAGACTTAAAAGTCACTGGCTTGTTTATACATATTTTGCATAGGAGTAACAGTATGTTGATCTGTAAAATATGTGAGCTTATCTGCATAAAATGTTGATTTTCATTTCACTTGAGTGCAGAATGTATCGCTGTACACATTCTTTAAATTGCTATGTTTGTGTTAATGCTTAGATTTCTAATTGCTTAATTTTTTAGGTGCTGGCCATTTCACAGAGGTTATATTTCTCCAAGCTGCCATCAGTAACAGTTAAATTAAAAAAAAAAAAATATCCATCATAAGAATACAAGAAAGAGAATCTTGTATTAAACATCATCTAACAGAGAAACACCTCTTCAGCTCAGCAATAAGAAAGACTGTGGATTGGAACCACTGGTGAATCTGGCAGTGGAGACAGAAAAATCCTATGGAAGCCAACAGAATTAAATAAGGTACCGTTTGTATCAGGATAAGTTGGATAAGGATGTATCCAGAGCAGATGAACAAAAAGGCTTTTTGTTTGTTCTGGGTTTTTTTTTGTTTGTTTGTTTTTTTAAATTAAAAACATATATCCAGAACACTAACCAGAGTACTGTGAGTTTAATTCATAGGAGGTCACAAAAAAAAACCCAACCAAAAAACCAAAAACAAACCCAAAACCAAAAAAACGTGATTTATGTTCTTAAAATGCACCACTTGAAATTTACAAACATATGGAAAAAATGTTCTCCTGAAAATTAAACCACTCACTTCACACTAAATCTAATGCCAGCATACAGCCCATGGGTTCCGCAGTACCAAATCAATCTGTTTTTCTGGCAGCGTGTAAGAACCGGGCATCAACATGCCTTGCACGTGAATCAATGTTCCATAAATCGGCTAGTGGCTTCAATTTATTATTTCCTCTCCACCCCCCACCACTATCATCAAGAGAAATTGGAATACTGTGGGCACAGGGCCACAAAAGCATTTCAGTTCAGGAATTTATTTCTGCAAACAAAGAGTGGAAGTGTGTGTCTCTATTTTCCTTCAATTTGTGCTATGTAGATGGCACTGAAGTTACATCCACAGTCACTGAAGTCTGCATGCTTGTGTGGAGGTAAAGCTGAGTACTATTTGTGATTTGCTCATTCTGGGATCTAGTCTTTACTTGTTGTTTACCTGTAAACGCACATTCTTAAGCGTTGCTTGGTCTACAAGAGAGGAAGTCTCCGACCATGCTATCTCGAACAAAATATACTATAAGATACCTTACGAGTGTTTTTAGGCACACAAAGAAAAGCACTGAAATTCACCTGGGATACAGATTTTCACTGTCCTTACCCACAGTCACTACCATAAGGGTATAGAAATGCATGCTCACAAAAGGCTCAAAAAGTTTCGGATCATTCCAGCTTTGGTACTAATAGCTACATCATCCTGCCAGTCAGGAGAAGCATTTAAAAAAAAAAAAATAAAAAAGAAAGAGAATTTGCACTTCTCTGATTTCCAGACTCCTGGTTATGCCTAAATGCCTCCAATAGGCGGGAGTGCAGCACAACAGCAACCGATCCGTAGAGCTAAGCATGGTGACCTACAATGATGCTGTGGGGCTTATGTCCACACAATGAGCATTTTGAGATGGGGGCGATTACCTTGGATGGGGCCTAACCTGATCTCATTGACTGGATGCCTACCCATTCATTAGCAGGCGGTCGCCAGTAGAGGTAAGCCCACAATGTCAAATGGAGTACATTAGGCACACCCCAATTTGTTCCAGTCCAAATAAAACCTGGTTTGTGCACTCCATGGTGCAACGTGCAGTAAGTGGGAACAATGAGAAGACTTCCTTCCAAAGCCCACTTCTGATCTGAACTAAAATGCTAAAGTACGCTTTCAAATACATACATACGTACCCGAGTAACACTTAAACCAACTAAATCTCAACTTGTTGTTTAACATCTGAATCTACAGTACCCTATGACAGCTCTTGGGATGCAAGTCTGGAAGTTTCTGGAACTTTGTATTAGAGATGTCAGTGAAAAAAACAGAATCCTCTAAGACCTCTTTGGAGAGGAAAGGAAGATTTGTTTATGAGCAGTAGGGTCTATTTTTCCTGTTCTGCAGCTCACCCAAGAACTTAAATACTACAGGGGTATCAGCAAGACTCAGTATGAATGCTTTGTAGAAATTGAGCAGCTGCCAAATGCGACTGAGTCAGCAGGCAGCACATCAAATCTATAACTTTACTAGATCAGAAAGGTAATACAGAAGTACCTGTATATTAATGTAAATCAGTTACTATCAAACCTTCTGTTCACATAATAAGCACCTGATCAAAATTTCTAGTCAAAAAGAGTCAGGAGAGTAAAGCGGCAAATTTCCTTAGCATCTGTTCTGATGGAGATGGAGTAATGGTTCACAGGCAGGAGCCGGAGTTCTCAATCAGCTTGGTGCAGTTACGGGAATAATCACTATGGACAGGAGCGTTTCAGGGAAAATAGAGTTCTGGATTAACAAATTGTCTGTGAATCATTAAGGGATAGGGCGTGAAATTATATTAAGCCATGGCAACAAAGGGCTTCCAATTATTTATGAAAAAAGTCAACCGAGACAAACTGCTGTAGCATTCATTAAACTAATGAGGGGAAGCACCTTGAATTGCAGTTTGAGGATAATACCTTGAGGTCAGAATGCAATTTGATGCAGCTCTGGTTTGATCTGTCTGCTGAGAACTATGACACTGTTTAAAAATTAAATTTTATAAAAATCTGAAGTAGATGTGACTGCCCTTCCTTCAGAGAACAAAATGGAGAAAACACGTGAAAAGTGCCTCTAGGTGGTAAAGAATGTTGTAATCCCAAAAACTGCATTTCTAAAAAAATATCAACATCAAATGAAATCATTTAGGTTTGATATTAATATACTTCAGGAAAAGAAGATGGAAAAAGGATGAAAAGGGGGAAAAAAATTGAATGCCCACAACCTCCTAAACAGCAAGAGAAAAAATGGTTAACTACAAATGGCCTCTTTCTGGATACTATGGTAACAGTCGCTCCTAGCCAGAAGCAGAACAATTCAGCCACATTTGTGTGGCACTACAGCAGATGAGGTAAACCCTGGCAGAGCTGACGTGGGTTTGCATCTGTCCCACAGCACAAGCACAGCAATGCCCCCAGCCTCTTCAGCCTGACAACAGCCTAGTGCTCTCAAGGGCCAGTTTGAATTTCCTTGCAGGTTTGACGTACCCACCTTTGAAGAATTCAGGATGTTCCTGTCTCATTTTAGATTGCTAGAAAAATACCTCCAAGACCTACCCGGAACATAGGCTGTGCCCTTTTCAGTATGCAATTGTTGTATGTTTAGCATGCTCTGTGACTGGAGATCTTTCAGATTCCGGTTCCCATCCCTCCTCCCTGCAGCCATTCTTCAGCATCCCCCCACTGAATTGTGGGGATCTCTTAGACCATCCAGCTGATCTTCTCCATGATACTCTCTCCATCCTGCTGGTGGGAACCAAACTCAACTTAAATGATTTTGGTAATAAGGCCTTTGCTAGCCTGACTAATTAAGGAGTGACTGGATAATGGTGGTAGCATACCCAAGGAGGCAATAACTTCTAGATAAAGGGCAGAGATGAGCTGCGAGCCAGGCTGAAGAGGGGTATCCCTCCCCATCTTCTACAGCTGACAATAGCCTGGAAGAGCTCATCTACTCAACAGCCTTATATGATATCCTGGCTAAAATCCAGGCATGGGCAGAAGGACTTCCAAAGCCAAAACAGTGGTCACATTCTTCACAATTCTTTGTCTTTGTCTTACCACCAGGTTTAAAGAAAAAAATATCAAGTCAGAACCATAAAATATGTATTGGTTTTGTGTAAGTTCTGGCACTGAGTATTCAAAAGTTGGAGAGGAGGGTCTTAATACCGTATGCCCTGTATATGCTATTACAAGTTTAGAAGCCCTTCCTCACATATTTTGTTTTATTTTATCCAAATGATGAGTAAGTAGGAAACTTCCTCACAGTCTGCAACTACTTAGGAAGAAGTTTTCTAATACCAGAAACTAGTCATGAATGACACAACAAAATTCAATAACAAGGTCAGAGTTTGGTCTAGACAAAATTAGACAAAGAATTATGAACAATTATACCCAATGCTAAGACTATAAGCATTGGAATGAAAATGGCAGGAGGGAAACAAGCTTTGAAAAGAAGAGGTGAATTTTGCATGGATTATTGTCTTTCTGAAAAACAAACAAAAATAAAATGGAAGAAAACATGCTCAAGTTCCAACCAAAATTATGTTCTTGTTATTCAAATCACAGCTTCTATTTTACAGCTTATACCATCCAGGAGATCAGACCAGGCAATCTTAGTAGCCCATTTTGGATTTTAAAATATTTGCACCCCCAGGACAAGAAAATTATCATAACACCTGGGCAACCCTAGAGCAGGAGTTTGCTGAAACATTATGCATGTCAGCTCTAAAATCAACAAGCCTGCTGTCCAACAACCAGCTGTAGCACTGGGATCCCAGACAAGAGGGTTTTTCATCCAGCCCCATGTCGCAATCACTTCTGATTTTCTACAAGTAACAAAGCTGTTATTATTTCAGACAAGAGAGAAGGAGACAAGATAATTAATTTTTACAACTACTGCAAAAGCAAAGCAACCATCCTGGATTCAGCTGTGTCCAAAAAAAAAAAAAATATTCCAGCACCAAGCCATTGCATGTCTGAAACTTCTGTTAAGCCACTAAAGTTGAACCACTTTAACAGAAGTTTGAAATAGATATGTGCTTTATCTGTTATGTATAATACACATAACTGAAATATTTGAAATTGTAATGTTAAACCAATACACCCATTGTAAATAGTATTTACAATACACTCAAGCACTGCATAAGGAATATTTCTGCAAAGAAAATACCATCACAAATGATTAAAGACTACTTAAGTTGTAAGTAACTATAAATTTCTGGAAATAAAGAATAAAGAAAAAGGGAGGTTTTCCATGATGGGTCATACCATTCATCAGTCAAATCTGGTGTCCTGTCTCTGTCCTATATCATATACCTCACAAGATCAAAGTCCTTCAATACACCTGCTGTGCTGTAGATTATTCTTTTTTCTTTGTGACTTGGGAAAGAAACATTCTCCTCAGATGGTTAAAACAACAAACTAGCCTTGACAAATGAGATTTGATTACTTCTGCTTCAGGTTGAGTAACAGTAAAATGTTATCACAAGATTATCCACGCACACTGTCAATTCAGGGATGATATTTGGACCAATTTCACTACTGATGTATATTTATTATCTCCACATGTTATGGTAGTTTTAGATCAGAATTGAGTTTGTCCCTTAAACCTTTAATTTTCTCCTTCATGAGCTCACAATAATAATCTGGCCATGCTTTAAATTATTCAGTTATAATTTGCAAGTAAGTAGCATTTTCCGTGCATCTGCTAGTATCAGTGAAAGATTAAAATAAAGTGTGTTGTGCTGCAGCTGAAATATGCTTCACTGTGCTTAGGCAGAGTTGCTTGAAAGAGCACAAAATAGTATTAAAAATGAATATAACTGCTAGCTATTGATTGACAGTATCAGTATTGCAGGAAAAAAAAAAAAAAAGACATACTAAATTGGATTGTGCTCCAAAAAGAAATGATGGGAAGAAATTAAAACTTTCCAAACAAGAGGACAAACCGAGAACAAAAAAAAACCCAAAACCTCACATTTTCCAGAAAACATGATTTTTACAAACACTGAAAAGTAAAGCAAAACAAAACCCACAGCAGCATTATTTGACCATATCCCTTTAAGTGCCCAAGGTACTGTTACAACTTGGATTATGATCTCAAATATTCCTGCCGGAGCAGCTGTCCTTCACATTCTGCATTCGCAGCCCTCAATCATTCGTTGGAGGGGAGAGCTACTACAAATGCAGGGAGAGGACTGAAAGTCTGGGGGTTGGATACATTTTTTATTTCTTTGCATTTTCAGTAGTCAAAAAAGAAAACCCCTCATCCATCACTTTGATAGAAGTCCACAGGGCATCCATTTATTCTATTCAGAATGGGATCCAATGAGTTCAGATCCTTATTTATGCTCTTTCAATGCTCAGACATTACATTTTCTTGGCTGTTATCTGAGCATTACTATTTATTATTAGTCCGCAATGGAGATCCTGATGTAATGAACTGTGATACACTGACATATTTCATGTTTGCTGGTCATATTAAATTTATTGCAATTACTCTTGAAAGGGATAGTGTAATTTACCGAAATCTCATTGTGAGAAAGGGAACTCCTGCAGGAGGCTTTCACTGAATTTTCTATGAGCCTGCGCTAAGATCTTCTGTTCCAAGAACGTGAATGATTGCCAGTCAGCCTAAGACTCATGTGTTACATAATAGAAATTTTTAATTAAAAAATGAGCAATAAGTTCATGATAGATTTGTTTCATGTCAATAGAGAGAGCATGCAGTTCTAGGGTTTTTTTTAAGATAAGCCATGCAGTAAAATGAAATTCCAAGAAAGAAAATGAGGAAAAGGCTTTAAAATAAACTTTTCTCATGAAATAAGGCTGTCTGTTGAGATGCTTTGTTTCCAAAAAGGTGCTTTGCTTTGAGAAGTTCGCCTGGTTATTTGATATCTCAGTGGAAACTTCTGAGATGAGTTCCTGTCCTAGGTCTACACCAGGTCTGCTGAGCCCATCCTACATCAGCGCATTGGGTCTGCTGAGGACAGTAGGGGACCTCAGCCTAAGATCCTGTCTGAAAGCTCAAAGGAAGTGGCAGAAACAACACCAGGAGGCAGAGGGGTTCAACGCTTGCAGTCAGCACAAAAACTGTGGGTACATCTTTCCCTGAACGCCTGGTACAGGCTCGAGCGCTGCCCTGTGATCATGCACCGTGTTAGTTGTCAGCGTGCTCCTGGAACAGCTTCCAGGCGAGGCCCAGAACAGTCTGTGGGTGAAATACAGGCCAGAGGTTGTTGCCAAAAGGCAGCATGGAAGAGGCCAGCCTGTTTTAGTGGCCAGAGTTTAGTCCTATGAATGCAAGTCATGGACGGTACTTGCTCCTAAAGCCAGAGGGGATCCTTTCCCTTTCAGCTGAGTGGTGGAGCTACTACAGCCCCTTTCCCAGCTCACCCGTGTCTCCCAGTTACTTCAGCTTCTCCCAGGGAACCATGTGAAACTCCCCCATTGAAGAAGCTTACATGTGGGAACTCCTCGGACATGCAGAGCGTGGCCACGGCTTGCTCTTCAGCCCTTAACAACATACATCCCCAAACTGGGCCCTGACCCTGCCAAGGCAGCACCTTACTGAGGTCGGCAAGGGTGTATGCTGTGTGAATATGCTGACACATATTCTCCGTAGACTGGTCCTTTTCCCAGGCTGAGCTTCTGGATAAATACTGCAAGATTTAATGTCATTTAAAAAGATGTTTGGTAAATTAAAAAATGCTTTAAATCAAAATGATCATACAGACACATTGCAGTGATCTAGGCAGTTTTCCTCAGCAATATTCATTACTGTTATGTTATTGATTTTGTTGATGTTGCACCTGGGATAAATTTGGCTGCTTCTTCCTAAAAATATCATTTCAACTCTTATTGATAGTAATCAAGTGAGCATCTCATTATATTATCCCCTAGTTTCTTAACAATAGGAGGGAATAACCACCAGGGAAGGAGGAAAATGCTAATCCATAAATTTCTCATTAGCCAAAAGAGAGAGAAACATTCGCTTGAATAATTGAATATGTTTAGCATCACAGTCTGCAGTTAATCATGTTTACTTACCCTTACCTTTCCAGTATTCACAAAATGATACTGCATGGGTTTTAACACAACATTAATAGCTATCAATATGCAAACTGACTGTTCAAAAATACATCTAAAAATGTGCCTTTTAAAAGCAATGAGAGAATACCTGTATTCAGTGACAATAAAAACAATTAACTTTGCATATAGCACCATTATTCCAATCAAGGATCAATAATTAGCTTGATTTCTAAGTTTTGCTTAAGTTAATTATTCACAACAAATAATTTACCCAATTAATTTGCTCTAATTTTCTGCTTGGGATTTTCTTTTTTTTTTTTTTTTTAAATTCACTCAATGAGTTGAAATTTTTTTGTTTACACATACCATTAGATTTACCAAAATGCAAAATCTGTCCTTCATTTCTACTGTTCTATAAACTATTCAAAATAGAAAAGAAAGCCTCTGATAAGACAAATCCAGCACATCATTGCAAATCATTTGTGACATGAGAACAGCTTCGAAACAAAAGAGCCAAGGGTGATCCTAGCACCCGAACATTTTAGAGAACTTTTCTTAATATCTCACCTTAATCTTCTTTGCTGCAAGTTATGACCATCTGCTTTTATCCTTTTCACCATGCATGAGGAGAACAGGTTGGTCTCTTGCCCCTCATGGAAGAACTTATTTCAAGACTGAACTTCTCTTTTCAGTCCTGAAGCTGACTCAAACTTTCATTGCAGTCATTGTTTTCTAGGTTTTCCGGTTTTGCAAACTTTGTCATTGCTCTCCTATTAACTAACCTACATCTATTTGGAAATGCATTTCCCACACTAGCTTCTATGTTCTATGCTGGGAGAGGCATACAATGCTCCTGCTTTCTCTATCCTACTCTAGAATTTGTTTTCCTTGCCACATTAGTGCAGTGCTGATTTACATTCATTCCATGATATAGCACAGAGATCTGGTAGCGAGTCTGTTTCTCAACCTGTATTTGTGCATTATCTCTTGTCCATAACCAAACCCTACTTTTTAAGTCCATATCTCCTATATCTCCAGATCACCTGAAATTCTAATCCCATGTGCTAACTTCCTTACTCTCTCATTCACCTGATGGCATAAGCAAATTTCAGCAGTCAGATTTTCAGCTAGAATTAACAAAACATTGAATACTCCTAGATCCAAGAGAAACACACATGCAGCTACATTCAATACATTCTTTCAGTTTCATATATGCATGAATGAGAAGTCATTTGCACTCTTGATTTTATTTATTTTTTTCCTCAGTTCCTATTTTATCTCATACTGGACTGCTATCTTGTCATAAAGTATCCTTCACAAGAACTGGAGCTATGTTAACACAATGGAAATGTTCATGTAAATTCTGTTATTAGATTTGTTTTTCTTGTATTGTTTTTGGCAATTTCCCAGCAGAAAAATAAAAGTGAAACTTAAATTGTGAATATACAGAAATGTGACCGTTGAAACTCAGTTGCAAACTTAGAATTTCCTAGACATTTTCCTTTGGCAAATAGCCTCGTATTTCTAAATGCTCTGATTTCGATTAGACAAGAGAACCACAACTCGTATTGCAAGTGAGATAAATTGACAAAAATACCCTTATCAGAGTTTTAAATGAACAAAGTATATGGCAGTCAATCCCATTTAACCCCTTCACTAAACAGTGATTCAGATTAAGGTAATCCAAATTGCTTCACCCTTCCCTGTAAAAGTTGTATATGACTTCACTAAAGTGCTGGGGTTTATTACCTTAAAATTCCAACTCTATGCCTAGCAGCAGGAAAATCCTAAGTAGCAAGTACTACAGAGGTATTGACAATGAGTATACCTATAATACTCTATGCCACACAGATGTGAGCACGCTTTGCACAATCTCTGAGCCAAAACACCGAGTACATGCTCACAGCAGCACAGAGTTAAAGCCAAACCAGTCAGAATAGCGCTGGCAACATGATCCATCTTCGCAGAACTGAAACAAGCTAGTTGCTGGCTGAGACCAAGACACAGGATAAAAATACACCCAACAAGCATAAATGCATCAAGCAACACATGGTCCTCTGGGTCTTTGAAAGCAGGTTTCACACTCCGTCACTTTCATGTACTAAAAAGGTTATTGTTTAATTTAAATGTCATGAAATGGCAATGTGTTGACAACTGGTGGCCCTCACAATATATTAGACAGTTAATGCATTAAAATTTTGTTAATTAATGTTAATTAATTTTGTATGAAAATGGTGTCATTGGCATGATCTAAGTAGCTGCTGATCTTGCGTGAAACCTACAGTATCAGTCTTTCATGGAACCATACAGCATCACAGCTGGTGACATGCTGTTTTACAGAAAAAACAAGACATTCAGGCCCTTTGAACAGCATGTGTGACACAAAGAGAATATCTTAGGATCTAGAGCATGGATGTTTTCAGTTAATTTGATAAGTATCACACATTATGTGCGTTCTTCAGGGGTCAGTAGTGGGACCAGCACTGTTTAACACCTTTGTCGGCGACATGGACAGCAGGATCAAGTGCACCCTCAGCAAGTTTGCTGACAACACCAAGCTGTGTGGTGGGGTCAACACGCTGGAGGGAAGGGATGCCATTGAGAAGGACCCGGACAGGCTGGAGAGGTGGGCCCGTGTGAACCGCATGAAGTTCAACAAGGCCAAATGCAAGGTCCTGCACGTGGGTCGGGGCAATCCCAAGCACAGCTACAGGCTGGGCAGAGAATGGATTGAGAGCAGCCCTGAGGAGAAGGACTTGGGAGTGTTGGTTGACTAGTAGCTCAACATGAGCCGGCAGTGTGCGCTTGCAGCCCAGAAAACCAACTGTATCCTGGGCTGCATTAAAAGAGGTGTGACCAGCAGGTCGAGGGAGGTGATCCTGCCCCCCTACCCCACTCTTGTGAGACCCCACCTGGAGCACTGCGTCCAGCTCTGGGGGCCCCACTACAGGAGAGACATGGAGCTGTTGGAGCGAGTCCAGAGGAGGGCCACGAAGCTGATCAGAGGGCTGGAGCACCTCTCCCATAAGGACAGGCTGAGAGAGTTGGGATTGTTCAGCCTGGAGAAGAGAAGGCTCTGGGGAGACCTTACTGTAGGTCACTACCTTATTCTAGTACTGTCAACTAATTGCTGTATGATTGAGGCTGAACTGAACCATACTTTAAGTTTTATTTTTTTATTCTTTTTAACTTTCACTCTAGCCTTGCTCTGGAAGCAACAAGTATATGACAAATTTCCACTTCTTTTGATATGTTATTGAAAAGACTTCTTGGAAGGCAAGGAAACAACCAAAATGACCAAAACCAGCTAGAAATGTATTACTTTAGAGTTTTTTAATAGTCTTTCAATATTTTTCCTAAAGAGTTATTTGCTGATGACAATCTGTTCACAAGAACAGAGACCTGGAATGTGCCTCTTGCATCAGCAGACTCCCTGCTCTGCTATTTTAGTGGGTTTACCCTTTTTATATAATCCCACTTATCAAGTTATCAAACACTATCTTAAGAAGTGTCAGCTTTCTTACCTCCTCCAGTATCCCCCCCCCCCCCATCCACCCAGTTCTGTTGAAAGTTGTTGCAAAGATTATCCCTTCATTCTTGTCAAGGCTGAACAGATCAGGCTCTTTATGTCTCTTTGGGTAGGAGAAGCTCACTGCTTCACCGTTCAGCCCGCTGTCTCTTCCCTGAATGCAGGTCAGTTTGAAAGCTGGTCTTGAGCACAAGCTGATCAGAGTTGAACACAACGCTCTACGTGACATCTTACCAGTGTCTTGAAGAATGCCAGCAGTTCTTCTAGTTCTAATAGATCTGATGTCCCTCCTGATTACATGTGCTTCTTTCCTGGCCTCCTCAGCTATTCTGAAAGAAAAAACAAAGGAGGACTTTTTTCAGAGATTGTTTCTATGTGGTAAGATGGCCTAGTGAATGCTGGTATATCTAAAAATCTTGGTTTATCCTGTTGCATGAGGAAGAATTATTGTTTTAGTTGGCCACATATGCAGATGGAAACTTTCAAAATAGTTGCGAAATCCATGCACACGTGCTAAATCATTGGCATACATTTCTGCTGTGCAGTAGGTCACCAGACATTGATCACAAGTATGTTTCACAAATACATGAGATGCATTTATCCATCACACTGAACTGACTTCATTATATCTATGTTCCAAACTGGTTTTCAAATCTGGTTTAGCAGTATTGGAGACTTAAATGAGGTAGCAGGCATCAACAAAACAGTACTTATCTAGTAATACAGAATAATTGCTTTTAAGACCATCACCATTTCTTAGTTTACGTTTCAGTGATTTTTTTTTTAGTAAGTTCACTGCTTTGAATCCTAAAGTTGGTAAAGCTCCATATTTATTTTCCATAATACAGAAACAGGTTGTCCTACAGACTGTAATTTTCTTACAGTCTGTCTTTCCACTGTAGTCTGAGCTACAGTGTAATATCCCTGAAAAGAAAGCAAGTCTTTAGAGATCACAACCAACCAATTTCACAGTACAAGCAGTTGTAAATAGAGCTAAATTCCCTTTAGTAATAAACTATTCATCTTTATGCTTCATTGAGTTCAAAGAAAAGCATTTTTCAGAGTTTAAGCAATTAAGTTCACATTTTATTTTCTCTTCTAGAAAGGAAGTTATCACAAAAGCATGGGATTAAGAAGCCACTGTGCTACTGGAGGTATTCTCTGCGTATGAAATTTCAATTTAGCAAAGCATGTAAAACCCTAAAGGCAGTTAAGGCCCAATATGCTAAAACCATTTTGTTTTCACAGTGTATTTATTTTGTATCATCACTGACCCAATTGATTAGCTGCTGAATTAGGATGGCTGAGCATTAGATTCAGCTCACAAAGTCTACCCAGCACCTCCTACCAAACCAAACTGACAATTAACTAGGCAAGTTAGCCAAAGTACATTTTGAAACAATATATGTTTAGAAGTAGTATCCCAAAAGGTAAACAGGCTGTGTTCATACCAGAAATGCATTGCCTTTAAAGGAGTGCTGGGGACAGGACCAGTGCTCAACGGGCCCTGGAGACAGATATTCGCACGCAGATGCAGCACGTGCTCCTGGCTGCTCATTGCTCTCTTCCCTCCCTCGCACCCACCTGACCTGCCGACCAAGCTGTCCGATGTTGTCCCAGCCAGCATGTGCCAGAGTACTTAAACAGCTAAAAAGTCTGGTTTTGCTAAATGAGGCTCATATTGACCAAAACCAATTAAGCAGCATTCGCACCAGCAGGTCTGAGAGAATTACAATATCCTGCAGAGAAAGCAGTAGGTAACCTCTGTACTTGTACACCTCCTTACATGCTTATTGCAGACACAGCCCTGCCAGCAAGGCTGAATTCTGCATCATCGTATGAGCCTCAAGCTCACCTCCTCTTTCAGATGGAAAGGAGTTATAGTGACAGGAGTCCAGTTTCACTGGCAAAATTGTTCCTTTACTTTGCTTTTTATCAGCACAGCTATGCAAGTTGAGATTCACACTCTGCCTGTACAGTCTGATTTCCGGGCAGCACAAATACCACTCCTCCTGTGTCCTGTGATCGGGAGCTAAACACAGGAGACAGATAGGACTCTAGGCAGCGCACGTTCAGTTGCTGTTGTGTCAGTGGGGTTATAATGATGTCTCTCTGAAAAAAACACAACATGTAAAACCAAGATCCCAACCACTTACGGCTATTGTTAAAGATCCCCTGGCTCGCTCTGTAAGTGCAAGATTGTTGATCTCAGTGTCTTGGTTGGATTCAACCTCAGGTAATTATAGTTTGTCAACCTTAAATTCCCATGCAGATCAGACTGGGTTGCTGTGCAGCTAAGCAGTCCCTTTGTTTCACAGCTTTTCAGTAGTGCGTGAAATGATCCCTGCACATGATTTGAATACCTTTAAAGTTTACCTTCAATATAAAAGGAACTGCACAGAGGTAAAACAGTCATTACTACCATCATATAGTTTCATGCTAGATTTAGTGACTTTTCTTTTTTACTGGTTCCAGAGCGTTAGAACTGTATTGACAGTCCATCCCACAGAAGATGTCTTTGCTTATGTTGAAAAATAAGTTTTAAGTCATGTCTTGCAGAGGCCAGTTAAAATCCCTTCAGAGATCTTCATTTAATGGTATTTCATTTCTTTTACACTGTAATAGATTAAATGCAGCTGATCTATTGCTTTGCATAGACTTATTTATCTAATTTTGTCCTCTTTTCAGGTATGTGAAACAGCTGTGGCACAGTCGCAGTTGTTTATTTGCACATCACTCTAGCAATAAATTGCACTAGTAGATTTGGGCAGATTTATCAGTTGCAGCTGGATTTCACCATTCAAGCTGTATAGGTGATCATCAGCTACCCGGATTGATGACTATCCAAACTGGATGCAACACCAGTCTATAAGCAGGAGCAATGACTGGAGAAATTACTGAGGGAAGTGGACAATCTCCCTGGGAAAAGGTGAATTAAGACAAGGTATGGTACTGTGATATAAATGTAGCCCATTGATAAAACCGTTAATTTTAAAAACAAGACAGAATTTTGGAAACACATAAGGAAGGAATTGGTGAAGCATGTGGCCTCGGTGTTATAAAATCAGTCATGGGAACAATTGAAAGGCATGTTCTGGGAGAGGCCTGTGGAGAAGCAAACTTCCTAGTGAGCTTTTTTCCATAAGGAAACATGAAAACTAAAATTCTGATGCTAGAATCCAGGCAAGAAACGTGGGAGCAGGTAAACTGGATCAAAAATAAAGACCTAGATGTCAGCCATGGAAATGACAGAGGCAAGAGAAATGTTGAAATCCAAAAACGGCTGAGACAAAAGATAGTTAGCAGGCAGAATAACAGGCTGAAGGCACCATTTATTCGGACACACAAACTAACTGCTGGGAATCTGAGATGTAAGGACTTCACCAGGGTCGAGAGCGATGAAAGACTGAAATGGCTGTGAAACTCAAAGCAGCCATGGTACTGCATTCAGTACAACGCCATATGGGAAAAAAGAAACTGAGGTAGATGTGCATCTGGGGGTTTTAGAAACATGACCTTCCTTGTGGGAGCACTTTAGGAAGACAGATATCCTGAAGTTTTTTCAACCTGTTTTTGCTGTGTCTTATGAGGAAAGAAGTTATGTTTGATTTCATACATATATGCTAGATTTAAGATTACCTTTGTTCTCCAAATGAGGAAGCCAGATTTATTCTTTGTTTAGTGGACACTTTTCAGGGGTTTTCTTGTCACATCTGTAGCATGTAGTTACTCCAGAAGACCCAGTGAAAACTCCTCAGCCCATGACACCTTTCTCCACAGTACAGGGGCTTGCCAGCTGCTCATTTTACCGTGCAACCACAGGTCTTGCCTCCCCTTCAATGACCTGTCCTTACTGCTCCAGCAAACATTTACGCGGTGGCTGAGGATGAGATGCGGGTAGGGGCCACGCACACGCGCTGCTCTAGAGCTGCTGTTGCCCAATGCAGGGAGGCATGCTGGTGGACAGATGTCCTGCTTCAGGGTTACCAACACAGTGTCAAAAATTTGTCTCTGAACAAAGGACGCATCTGCTTAGCCATGCATCCTCCCTGGTACCTAATGATACCTCCTTACCAGTGCTGGCAGCAAGCAATCACTCATTTGTATTTTGTCAGCTTGTTTAGAAATCACCAGATGTCAGACTTCATGTGGCAAACGATCACAAAAAAAGGCAGTTTCTAATCAACCTCTGCTTCTTCTAAATACACTATTTTAGGACTATCAACACAACTTTAGCTTAAATAACTAACTTAAAGCTATTTTTAACTTAAAGCTATTTTCCAAGTGCATTTAACTACATCAGTGTAAAGTCCCATGAGGATATTCTTATAGTGGTTCAATATTTGCCTTAATCTAAATAAGCAACACGTCCTAGGAATTAACTACGCAATGAATAGAGAGCAAGCTGGGGTAGTTCATGGAGTTACACGGGTCCACATACATGAATCCTCACAAAACACGAGAGGAGAAATCCTCACATACTTTACTGTTGACTCAACAATTACAGTCTAAATGACTGCTGAAAGCTGATTAAAGAGATCCTCAACAATCACTTGCAAAGAAAAAAACCAAAATCCACAACTTCTTAAAAATACTTTTCACCCTCTATAGAGAAGAAATTTTTTTTAAGTCTTTTATTGTGTTTTAGGAATAAGTAGGAACGAATGCAGTAACAGATCTTTGGTGGGTGCTAACTTATGAAATTACAACAGTCTTTTCTGCCTGTATCACCTTTTAAACCAAATAAATCCATTAGAAGCTTGCATATCTTTAAATTTCATTTTTAAATACAGAACAACATTACTCAGATTTTTTTTTTTTTTTAATCTTTTCAGTCTGCTCTGGTAAAGAAAGTTTGCATTGCTGCACAACCTAAATAGATACATCCTCACATCTTCCAATTAAGTCATTTGGTTTCTATTTTATAAAAAAAATAAAAATCAAGTACTTTAATAAGACACTAAGGATGAAGTTGAATCACAGGTTCATTTTGCTATACATCCTTTCGATGTAAGTATGTATCAATATATTTACAAATACATATAACTAGAGGCTCATTTCTTGTTGCTCTGATTCTATGTGATGTTTTGTTAAATTCAACACAACCTAGACAACGTACTTGTCCACTGTTCCTTTAAATCGCACTGGGGTATTCTGACTTATTGCTTTGGCTTGTCTACTAAAATACTTTTCTTAAATCAAAGTAACCTCTCTACCTCCAAATCAATGTTAAATTTAGTACAGTAGTTCTAGAACTCTTGAAGACAGAAGAACAAGTTAGCTCAGGAATATTATCTTTCAATGCAGAACTCAACAAAATAGATATCATACAGTCTTCCACCCCATCTTCTCCTTTCTACATATGATGATGGATGACATGATGGGATGACTAAATGAAAATAAAAAAAAAAAAAGAGTACAGGTAAATACTTGCTGAAAAGTAAAAAATAATAATAAAAAAGTCTGCAAAAATATTGCTGGATTTCAGTAAATATACTCTTTACTCAAGCCAAACCAGTTATTCAAGACTACAAAGCACTGAAGAAAATGTACATTGCTTATGTGGTATTTTCGGATGCAAAAAATTATGAAGTTTAACAAGGAAAAGGTTTATGCACATACAGTATGCATCCTAAAGGATAAAAATACCGACATCACAGTTAAGATGATTTACTATAGTTAAAGAATATCACATCAGCTATGAATATCATTCACAGTATTTCTTTATGAGGTGCCAGTAATACAGAGCCCATCTTTTCACCAGTGCTGTACTAAGCAAATTTAAGACTAGTACAAATCCCAGATTAACAAACTAGAAATAGTCATTGTCCATTTATCCTGAAAGGGGGTGGGGGGCAAGTACAGCACTATTCCTTCTCTCCTTTTCCGTCCCTCACTCTTCAGCACTGCTTGTCTCCTTCAAAGGCCAGAGGTGAGATTCTGATGCAGCAATGGCAGTGAAACTCTGCTGCCATCACAGTGACACTAAAATTCCCTGCTACATTAACTCCAAAAGGCTCATGTAAGCCAGTGGCACCTATTACCCTTTCTGGTTTTGGTGCTTCTAGAAGGGATTCCCCCGCCCCCCAATATAACAATTTCTTGGCACTACACTAACACCATCTCCTTAAAGACCAACTCATTCCACTGAAGAGACATCAGTTTGCTGAAGAATGTTGACAGGGTCAACATAAGATACATAATTAAAATTGTATAAAGTGCAAATTTTGAACTTAGTCTCTGAAGTCTAACCAGCTTAATTTTTTTCAGCTAGCTCCTTGCCAGAACCTGTAGTGAATACTAGAAATTTATGTGAGTTCAAAGGACTAGTGGACAAGTTCATAGAAGACAAATCCACCATAAAAGCATATACATTCCTTCTGGCCCAGTACACCCTCAATCCACAGAGCACTGGAGGCCACCCTGGGAAGTAGTGCTCTGATTTAACTCAAAACTTCTGAAGCTAAAGGCTTTTTAAAAAGAGACCATGAATTAAACTACTTAACAAGGATCTAGATCAGATTGGATAGTCAGAATATGACATCTTTAGAGAGGTTTAGCATGTATTTGAATGTGGGCTGTCAGGAGGTCTTACAGACAATGCACAGAAAAGGCAGGATGATGCACAATGCCAAGCTTCAAGACTATGTTGTAAACTGCATAGTCCTGAAGGAACTGACTCAACTGAAGATCTTTTATCTACCTTAGTCTTCTGCCTGCCATCACATTTTGATCAGAATTTCTAGCATACTAAGCAACTTAGATATCTTGACCTTTGCCATTTTACTACTTTTTTTTTTTTTTTTTTTTTTTTTATCACAGAATGGTTTGGGTTGGAAGGGACCTTAAAGATCACCTAGTTCCAACCCCCCTGCTGCAGGCAGGGACACCCTCCACTAGACCACGTTGCCCAAAGCCTCATCCAACCTGGCCTTGAACACTCCAGGGAGGGGGCATCCACAACCTCTCTGGGCAACCTGTTCCAGTGCCTCACCACTCTCACAGTAAAGAATTTCTTCCTAACATCTAATCTAAATCGACCCTCCTTCAGCTTAAACCCATTACCCCTTGTCCTGTCACTACGTGCCTTTGTAAACAGTCCCTCTCCAGATTTCTTGTCGGCCCCCTTCAGGTACTGGAAGGCCGCAATTAGATCTCCCTGGAGCCTTCTCTTCTCCAGGCTGAACAACCCCAACTCTCTCAGCCTGTCCTCATAGGAGAGGTGCTCCAGCCCTCTGATCAGCTTCGTGGCCCTCCTCTGGACTCGCTCCAAAATACTAATCAATAGCATCATCTCCTCCTTCAACCTTTTGGGTAGAAATCATTCTAAAAGTTACACCTCTTAAGCCCAGAAGATACATAATTCACTCTTGAGCAAGGTAAGAGGTTCTGCCCCCCTGCCCCCCATAAAAGCACCACAGCTAAAAGTCTTTTTTTCTCCTAGCCCAGCAAAGCTAGAAACAGAGTCCATAGACCACTGAAAAGGGAAGATGCCCAATCTTCCTGGAAGGCATAATGCATGTTTCTGCTCCTAGAAGCCACGTAGACACTGCGCTTAAAATCGGACAGTGCTTTAGATGTTATATTTAAAGTATTAAAAGCATCTATAGCAACTTAAGGGCTCAGAAATACTAAGTATATGTAACTCAATATAGCTCTTCCCATCTGAAGACTTCAAAGCGTTTTACTTAAAAAGTTAAATATCTTCATTGCCATTTTTAGAGGGGAAAGACAATTCAGCTTGTCCAGAGCCACAGAATAGGTCATTGCTGCGACCCAAACACCTGGATTCATGGAAACTAAAAATCACACAGTTTAAGGCCGAATGACGCAAAACTCATTCTGAGGGGAGCTCTAAAATAAAGTTCCTCTAATCTTTACCTCTTTCTCTCTCCACACACACTATGCTGTGGCAAAGCAGAAAGATTGAGGGCATATTTTGGTCGTAATCGTACTACTTATTACTTAAAAAAATAATTATGTCAAACACATGGCAGTAAATGCTTTATACTACAACTTCAAGTCTCACATAATTCTACAGTTAAATTAAAGGTCTTATAGTTGTACATACACACACATGCATACCAAAATCTGAATGTTGCATTCACAAGCATCAAAATCCATGCATATCCCTAATGGATAAACACTATCTATACCTAAATATATCCACCATATTGATACAGCCTCTTGCATAGATACACTTATGCTACTGTCACAGCGCTCATAGTGAGACAAGGCATTTCTAGAGTAGATACTGTTTCCCCCCCATCTCAGATCGGTATGCTTCTAAAGTAGTTATGCAGCAAGCTTTACTGGATTTTTTTACTAAGATGAGCCTGAAGGACCTGTGACATTACCTTTTTTGTTTGTTTGATACTCCAAGCTAGCTAGCAGGGGTAATCTTAAGGATTCTGGTCATCCTTAATACACTTTCAATTTCACTTTTTTACCCCTTCCATTTGCTAGGGAGGAAGGGGTAACATGACAACACAAATTTATCTTTATTGTGTAAAGCCATTACCAGGGAAAAAAAGTGTTATTTTCTGCTATATAGCACAGTAGATAGACAAAAGCCTTCGGGCTTTCTGTAGGCTAGAATCACCAAAAATCTGACTACTTTCCAAACCAAAATAAAATCTTTTTTCTGCAGGCTAGATTGCGCCTTCAGATATGTTTGTTCAAATCCTATGGGACTTGCACATGCATATCTGAGTGTAGCCTTAGTGACAAATGCTTCCCCATTCCAACACATTGTGTTATCTGTTACCTATATCTTCCTGTTTCTTTTCCTATCACACCTGAATCTTGGGGGATCCTATAAAAAGAAGTGTAGCATGTTCTATTTGTTGACAGTTTCATTTGTAAAAGAAGATTCAATAATGCTGTATCTGTGCTGGTCATCGGTAGGTGTAAATGGGGTCTTGCTGTCAGTCATATACTTCAACTGCATTTTTCTCCTCTCATTGTGCCTACAGATAAAAGTTGAAAATGCAGAAAGATAAAAATAAGAGCAGGTGAATACAAGCTACCCTTACCAAGTTCATGAAAATACAGTGATCCACCAGAAAGCTAAATAAAGCAGAAAAATCCCCAAAGCCAAGATGTTACACAGTAAAACTATTTCCTCTTACACACACAGATAATAAACCCCAGAGTCCAGCTCTCCTCCTCCCACTCCATCTTTTTGACTTAATACATCTCTTCAAGAATTATTAAAAAAGATAAATAAAGCCCCCCAACGTTAAATCAGTGAGCAGATTTCCCACACACGCACACCACCTAGCCACAGCCTAAAAGCTATCTATGCCCTAGGGACTTTGAAAGGAAAGGAAAAACTATTCAGGTAGAGACCATGTGCTACAATATCAGTGCCCTTTATTGTTTACTCCCACTACCTTACCAGCTACATGCTAACAGATTCCCAGTGACCAGAGACATGTTTTTAAGTTACTGAGATCAAGGCAAATCTACATCCAAACCTTGAATTTTGCTGTGACTTAACGTCCTGTCCCACTCAGGGTGTGAGGGTGAGGTTAACTTTTTAATTCTCTGCACGGTAATCAGAAGTAATGACAATTACTTCAGAGGTTCAAACCAATCATAAGTTTACTTAAAACTCAGTGGAGCTACAAAAGATAGAGGCTTTGCAAAAGTCATAACAATGCTCAAAACTTAGCAGAACTATGAAAGGTAAGGGTTTAGCAAAACATGTGATGATATTACCCTATTGTGCTGAAAATTCAGTTAGAGACAAAGAGAGCAATAGAGAGGAAAAGAAAGAGAGAAAGAAAAGTGAGAGAGAGAGAGAGAGAGAAAAGATATCACCACCCTTGGATCCAGCGATGTTCTCTGCTTGTAGTTGTAGTCTTCAGGTGGTTGGCGCACGCGCCGAAAACTTATGTTTCCCCTTTTTATAACCCGATGTGCCCACCCCATAGGCGGAGGTCTGTCATCACTGAGCAGGCGCAGTATGTGCTCAGGAATGTTCAGAAATGTTCTAGAAATGAGTCGGTGGGACTCACTGCCCCCCTCCCTCCCCTTCAGGGCTGACCAAGTGAGTGGTGATTTGTCACAGGCACATGGTGCACAGGGCACAGATGGTCACTCTTTACGTGTTTCAGGAACAGAGGAGTGCTCTCACAAGACATTGTCCTGCCTCCGCAGGCTCCGTTCTTGTTCAACACTCCCTGGTCATCATCAGCCCATCCCTGTCCATGTCAGGAGGGGTGTTTGCTACATTCACTTGTTATCAGAGCCTAACAGACCATTCAGACAGGAGGTGATAGTCTAATGTTTCTTTCACAACATCCAGATTCAAATTGTTTTTAAGTGTTCTTCATGGTCATTTAAAAAAAAGTTGAAAGTGTCATTAAGTCATTTGAATTTTAGCAGTTCTGGAAAACTCAGTAATAAAACTGTTGTCCTTTGCAACCAAAACTACCCATAATAGTCCCAGAGTCCGATTTCTGGAAAATGAGTAGTGCTTTTGTTAACTGCAAGTATACAGTATTTAGTGAGTTGCTCTGCAATAACGTAAATTTTGGGTTTATTAGGCAATGGTTTCAAAGCGGTCTGCATAATACTTTTTTAAAAATTATTATTTATTTATTCTAACATTAATCGTAACTGGCTTCTGGCAATGGGTTCAAGTTAGCTATATATGGGAATGAAGGACCCTTCTATCTTTATGGAGTCTTTCTCTGGATATTTATTAATGATTTAACAAATCTCTTAAGGATGGTCATCTCTAGCAGAACACAGTATCCTCCAAAGCTGTCTTGCCCTGAAAAAACTTCTTCCTTTAATACCTTGAATAGAGGACTCCTGAAAACATGACAGCATGCGTAGCTAATAGTTTTAAGAAGCTCAAACCATCTAACCAAACACTCCTGTAGGAAAGAAAATCCCTGTGTAAAGTCAGTAGGAACAATAACAAATGAGAACAAAAAAACCCTATAACACCACACAAAGTCATTTTACCTGTAGCATTTGCCTCAGATTCAATAGAATTCAACTAATCTAAACTTTCATCTCCTGGTGACCCACTTACAAACCAAAATTAGAGAGACTGGACATATCTGCAATAACAAAGGAGCCCATTTGAGGCAGAATTTACCCAACTCCTTTATCTGAGTGCTTAATATAGTTGTTTTGTCTTTTTTTCCTCCTTGTTGACTTCTTAAAAAAAGAAAGATACAATCATTTTAGCAAGTTATTTAGCTGTGGTAAAGCTCCATGACCTGATCACAACCACCACCACAGTTTAAGCTCTTAATTAACCATAGGTTTTTCTGTATTCTTCTTTCTTCAATCACATATCAAGTCCTCTAAATCCAAGCTTTCTATTTTCAGACCATTTAAAACCATTACAGAATTGAATCACCGTACTGTCATTAGTGGTCTAGCTGCCAGTCACATATTGTTGTACCATCCTGTTTGACTGGCATAAGATTTCTAGTTAGCTTTCTGAAAGCACAATTTTTTGTTCAAAATAAGTTTCTCAGAAAATTGTGTGTAGTTGCAGTGTTAAAAGAAATGCAAAAAAATGCTAGAAATAAATTGCTGTAGAAATACTGCCAGTGAACATGGGCTTTTGAAAAGAATAAAAGAAGGATGGATATGGTAGTTACTGTCAGCATTATGCTTGCTGTAGAAGAGGAATTGAAAAGCAGACATTTACACAGTTCCACCATTTAGTAGCAAAACCTGCTAGTCCATGAAATCAGAAGCTGTAAGAAAGGAATGGTTTTTATTGTATCAAAATAGCAGAGAATACAAGCTTGGCTCTTGCAGGTCCCAGAGGGCCTCAAAGCCTTGAAGCATTAAATCATAAATCTGAGAAATAAGCAGGTCTAATTTTGCAGTAGGTATGAACAAGAACACAAAACCTCTTTGAATTGGTTTGGAATAGCTTGATGATGCAAGATATTGGGAAACCTACACCTATGGTAGCTGCAAACACCTTACTCAAAACAGACCTATGCCTGCCTCTCTTTTCTGTGTTCTGCTTCGCAGGAAAACCTACTTTAGGGAGGAAGTAAATAAAGGCAAGCCTCTGATGTAGTATTTAAAAAATTAAAATAGGTAAAATTAAAATGGTGAATTGGACTTTTTCTACATTTATTCTCACAGTATGAGAACAGGAAAGTGATAGAACCAAGCCATAGGAAATTTAAATCTCTCCTCCCACCCGGTCCAAACAACACAACCCCCCCCGCACTTTCTTTAAGCCAAATAAATAATTAGCAAAACTTGTTGTCAGATCTAATTTTTGGAGATCACAATTTCAGGCAGAAATCCACAGATTCTTGAGTACTTGTAGAAATAACGAGGATCTTCATAATTACACGGGAGCAAGGGCTAAACCATCAGAGTTAATTCCTGAGAATTAGGCAAGTTTTCTCTGAACAGATTGTTCAGTTCTGCCCCCAGCAAGGTTCCCCCACCCCCTGCTTTTCTGGAGTCTTTGGTGCTGCTCCCAAAGAAGACAGTAGATAACTGAAATGGTAGAGAAGTATTTTTATACAGATGCAATCGTTAGTAGATCAAACAATTCAAAAGACAAAAACAGTATTTTAAACACACAGTGTGATGTATATAAGGCACATCAGAAAGTCAATCACAGAACTGAATGCATAGTTTATTCTGTATGAAAAGAAAATGGAATTACTATCAACTAGTAACAGAATGAATGAAACACAGAAGGAAGAAATATCAACGTACAGAAATTGTAACCAGAAAGAAAGCAAGCCTTACTTATTTCTAGTCACTCCAAAAAGATTAAAATCTTTACAATCCACAGACTGGTTCTCCACAACTGGCCCGAGAGCTCCACACACTGCTCAAGGTCCCAGCAGAGCAGCCAATTGAAAGAAAGAAACCAAACTTATCAGCAGTTTAGTACAGAGTTATCCTTGAGAAAGTGGGGAACAGTGACTGAGTTGATCCTCTGGATTGAAAGAAAAAGACCCAATTGTCACAGAGAAGCCACTACCTTGGAAGAACAAGACCAAAAAAAGACCCTAATAATTGTGGAGAGAGAGGTGGGGAAAAATCTCAGTAGCCTCCTGTGTCAGCCCTGGAGAGCTCAGTTTGTTTCTAAAGGTGGGCTCAGAGTGACTCAGGGTGGAGGTTTCCTCCATTTCTATCACGCTCTGCCTCAGGCAGTCCCATTACTGGTGTGTAGAGAGCAGTTGGGATACCTACCCCTGCCAGTAGCCTGATGTTTTCCCCACAGTACTGCCCACCTGAGAGAGAGTTGCCTTTCTTGCAAGAACGCTACTCTCTGGAGTTACACAAGCAGCCTCCCAGTTGCCATGTCCAGCACTCCTGGATGCCGCCACCACTGCTTTCCATGCAACCCACCCCACTGGAAGAGAGGCTGTATGAAATATGTTGTAGGAGCTGATGGAGGACACACTGCTGCAGCACTAAATAGACCGTAGAAGAGGCCACTAGAATAAATAACTCTACTGAGAGGCTTGGGAAATAGGAAGGACAGCAGGTGAGCTGCCAAGTATGACCAGTAGCTGCACGGCACACAAAATGCTTTATTCTCCAGTTCTGCAGGCATGGTAAGTCATGATGTCTGGTTAAAACGGAGACAGAATTTTCCAATTGCAAGAAGGCATGTTCATAGGCAAATGTTTGCTAAATCACCTCCACAAGTAAGCAGTACTTTAATAGGACCACAGGGTTATGGGAAAACCAAAGGTAAATGAAGAAGAGAAAGAGCAACATCACTAAAGGTAACTGCAAAAAAACATGGTAATAACAACTTTTTAATTAAGTATTAAGTGATAAGATGTCTTGAGATACTTCACTGATATATGTACACTGAGGATTTGTCTGCTGCACAGTATGAGGTAAGAAGTATGCAAGTCTGGATTAGATTTGCCAGAATGTTGCATGACTAAATGGAGGCCTTGTGCCTTTCAAGATTTATTCAGTATTTAGTTTCATGTGATTCAGTTTCTGAAGGGGGAAGAAACAATTAAGTTATTCTGAAGTAAAAAGTACTGTCAATATTTTCATAGGCTATAAAACCATAAATCTGCTTATATTTAGATATAGAACAATACCTCATCTCAGAATTATTTGCCCAGTTACTAGGGAAGGACAAAAGCAAATGTTTAGAAAACTACTTGTTTTCAAATTGAAGACTAGATAGATTTTGAGCTTTTTTATTCTTTCCATCCCTATAGAAAGGAGTTTTAACTAGACTTAAAGAAAAAAGGAAGATAAAGTCCATATTCAAAAGCAGCTTCGTTGTATTCATTTATAACACATAGTATCTAAAACTTGCCTACAAAGACTAATTTTATGGTATTGTAAATTAATCACTGGTCTTTGCAAGTTTTATTGTTTCCAAAATTTCACCAGAGTCACCTTGGAATAGTAAAACAAGTGCTCTTGAAATGCCTTTTTTCTCTACACAAATTGAGTCAGTGAATAGAATTAAATGAAAAATACATAATAAGATCTATGCTAGCTCCTATCAGCTCTATTTGCTTTACACTGCCTTCTTTAGATACAAATTCTGGCTCCATGATAGAAAGATAGTCAGAATCGAAATAAAGTTTCAAGAAATACTTACTTCTAATAATCAGTACATATAAAAAATAGACTTCAACTAGAGATTACTCTCTTCTTATCATTACCATCAGTAAACCATTCAAAGTGTGAAAAGTATGCACTGTCACATGTCCTTCATTTAAGAGTTGTCTAAGTTTTCACGTACTACAGTGTAAAGAAATACTGGAGTAGGCACATACTTCCCTGCTACAAGTCATCTGTCAGACATGTTTGCTGGTACTCTAAAAACTGCAACAAAAACATTAATCACCTATATTTGTCTTTTGCTTTTATCACCTATTACAATTTTTTAATGCAGAATACTTGTCAATAGCATTAGAACATACAAGACCGAGCTATTTTGCACATACTATTTTAGAAAAAAAAAGAAATAAAAAATTTGTTAGCAGTAAAGATGCATATTCTTTTTAAAATAGTACCTGTTAGATTACTGTGCAACAAGAAGCAGAATAAATGTTTTACTATTCCAGTTGTCGTCTTGTTGTAAATGGTGAACACCAAAGAGGCACAGAAATCTGTTACTACTCATGAAAAGCTCACCGTATTTTACCAATGCTGCTTTGGACTTGTTATGGAGTCCCAAGATCTGCATGAGACCTATGTGAATAAATCTCAACTCACCTAAAAATGCTTGGAAGTATGGGAGGAGACTCTTAAAGACTAAGAATATTTGTCAAGTTTTGACATCAGATCAGGACTCAGAAGATTTGATCTGTTAAGCCTCACTCAGTTTACAGAACATTTTACAGGAACGATAGTTTGATGTATTGAAAATTTTCTGTAAGTATAAACATTTATAAGTAATTATTAAAATTAATTACTATTTGTAAAAATGATGTATAATGTATGATCAAATGCCTGTTCACGAACAGGAAAAACCTAGGAACCTGTCTTTAGCATTGTGCAAATAAAATATTCTTCCTCTTTTATACAGAAACATGCATGGATGGAGTACTGAAACACAGTAAGACTGGATAACTACTTTTTTCCTTATTTCATGTAATAAATTATTGCATATTTAGTGCATATTCAAGGTTTCTAGACTTATTGTTTAAATGTTTGCAATTTTGCTTAAGATGCTTTGTATTACTTTCACACAGAAGAAAATATTTGTCCTCCAGTGGAAAAACTAAGGCGCTTTGGGTCCTTTGTGTGATTTCTGTCCTTCTAGAACTACAGTCTAAAGTATTAGCTCATACACCCATAACTGTAGCAAAAATTATATATCAACATGCACAAACAACACCACTTTGAAGAATATATTTTAGAAGACTATCATCAGCTTGCCTGGGTGGTTCGTATTGTCTTAAAAGAACAGCTGTTAATCAAGGTGATATTCTCCACAGGAACATTGAAGATTTTACTTATTTTTTCCCCTGAAGGTGGAATTGAAGATCAGGATGAGACATAAACTGTTTGTGATACAGCCAATAATTCCACACAAAGAAAACACTTTTTTTTATCCCTTAGTTAAAACTCCTACCCCCCCCAGCATAAACACTTGAGAATGTTGGGGTTTGCCACGTGAATAACAATTTTTTGTTAGATGTGTTAGCAAATACAACTCTTTTAACATGGTTTATAAAAATAAAACAGCTACTTGTTTCCATGTTCTCATCCTGACATGAAGGAAAACAATGGTTTTCAATTCCTAACATTTGTTCCTGAGGGCTGCTTTTACAGAAAGGAAAAAATAAAAAAAAAATAAAAAAATCTTACAGCATGCAGGGTTTCTTCTGGTATTCAGCTATGCATCTCAAAAGCATTCCGCTACAGTTTAAATGATTTGACTAAGCTTTTCTCAAAAAAAACCCCAAAAAACTCCCAACAAAACAGCAACCAAAAATCCCCACCAGAACACCACCCAAAAAAACCCCAAACATAAAATTCTCAGACCAATTCAAAACACAGTAATAGGTGATTACAGCCCCACACCCAATTCATCAAAGAAAAGCTAAGTTAAAGACGACAAAGTAGGTTCGCCATCTTGAACAACTCCTTTGCTTCAGTTCTCCCTCATATCCCAAGGCATAGTGTCTCCCCAATCCCCCTGGAGCAACAGCTGTCTTAGGTTTGAAGATTCTGACTTACGTGCAGAAACAGATTCAAATCTGACATTTATGGAAGTTACTGAACATCTATCTCTGTGCATTCAACCTTCTCCCCGCAGAGACTGCCCCCACCACAGCAGCTGCTGCCACTGTGAGGCGATGCCTGGCACTTTTGGAAGAAGGGACAGAAATCTCAGGAACAAAGGAGACGAATAAACAAGGGAATTACTTTTAATGTGCTAACATTTGTAAACCAGAATTTCAGTTTATCTGAAGGCAAAATACAAAGATGACCTTTAAGACGAACTTTGTATTTTTCAGCATATGGCATTTTGTGTGCAGAAAACTGTAAGCCTATTGTGCTGACACAAATGTAACTTAATGAGAAGTTAGATGGTTTTGCTATTAGGCTGAATATTAAGTTCCATACAAACCAATGACACTAAGGAGTCAAAACACTTTATTCCATCTCAGTTCAAGGGGACATTGGTATTTGGATCCCTTACGCATCTGCAAAAGTCTCTATCTTAATGATCAGGTCTAGCGTGCTTCAGAAATGCACTTCAACCTCTGAACTTGCTTTGGAATACAGGTACAATACTAAGTAAGCACAAGAATAAAAATCTATTAATATATTTCTAGGCATCCTCTATAGAACTTAGAGTCACAGGAAAAACACAACAAAAAAATCGGAGGAACAGATATTGGCTCAACCTAACCTGAAAGGTTTTTACAGCACAGTGGTAGATTGGGCAGATAAAGGAAGGTAGAGTGAATATAATTCATCTGGATTGTAACAGGATCTTTATCACAGAACCACACAGAAATCTCAGAGAAACTGGCAAAGAAATAGCATAGTACAATAACAAGGGATAAACAGTGATGGAAAATGACACCAGTTAGTACCGATGATGTCACATAGGAAGATGGAAAGATGTCATATGAAACTACATTCTCCTTGCTACTGAGGCCAGTATCATTCAATATGTCAATATAGGACCTGGGGGGAAATATCATCTCAGTAGCATTTTTAAAGCAGCAGAGATGACTATCAAGTTGTGCATTGATTTATTTCCTAATCTTATGTTTTTACTTATAATTTTGTGAATTTTTTGTCATTCAAGATGGAAAAAGAACAAAGTAAGGTAGCACTTCAGAGCAGTGAGAAGCATTTAATGATTACCTTCATATGTCACTTTCTTTAACCATATGACTACTAGGATACTTTTAAATAAAGGAAATAGAATCTTTAATGGACAACACCTTGCAATATTGGAGACAGTTTTGTTGATAGTTCACTATAAGCAAATATCAGATGAATACACAGCACAATAACTCATCAAGCAGCTTATTAAATACATCACCATAGACTGATAACTTTTTGCTGACATACACAGAACATTAAGAGTTTGCAGTCATATTAGTTTTGTTGCTATCAATCTTAACCCCTGAACTGTGCTTCAGGAGAACAGTCTGGTACGTGCATACGTAGCTAAATTAACTTCATAGTTAACAATCTCATCCCCTGAACTAAAGATTAAAATAAATAAATGAGGGCCTATATTGCTAGTAGAATTAAAAAGCCTTATTTAATACATAACAAAAAGTAAACCTATCAAAACACATGCTACAGCAAAATGGTATATATCAAATGAGGTCTGAATATACACACAGATTCACCTTAATAGTGAAAATAATGTATATCAAGTATAGAAGAAGAGGCAAAAATTATCCAGATACTACATGCTGCCCTCAAAACAGTAACAAAATTATACATATATAATATGTCAGATTGATGTCAGCAAGTTGTCTGCTATGGCATCAAGCACGGAAAGAATTTTTTTGTTAGTACCTTACCAAAAAACCTGATAACATTATAAAAAAAAAAGAATTAAAATTAATACAAAGGAACACATCAAAAAAGCATTAAGAAGCATGACATTTCAAAAGATATGGAAGATTTGATTTAAGGATTCCATTTAAATGTAAAAAGCATTTGTTTACTCTAAAAGGTTCTGAAAGATCTGCTGGTCACAGAGATCCATCTCACAGGGCCATGATTTGATAGTCAAAAGAAACACTATGATCATCTAATCTGACGATTTGGCTTTTCCCCCCCATGAACTAATTTAAAATATAACAAATAGGTTATGCTTATGGATTATTTTTCTTGTTGATATAGGTTATGCTTATGGATTATTTTTCTTGTTGATATTTGAAACACTCTAGTGGATATCTTATTCTTAAAGCCTATGCACACAAAAAGTGCTTTTGATGCTTAGCCTCAGATGTAGGATACTTCATTTCAATTTCAATGTTCAATAATGTAAACTCAACCATTAGCCAGTGAGCTTTTTTGCAATTCTGTCTGAAATACCCAAATCTAACAACATTCTTGCATTCCTCTTCAAGATAGGATGTTCTACAATAAAGTGAATGGAATTAATGCATTCTGAAGATGCATAATGGAAAGCTATTTCTCTAGCTCCTTAAATATAATGTTAAATTGTTTTAGTGGCTTGCCTTTTTATACTGTCCAGTACTTTCCCCTTGCCTTTTTTTTTTTTCCTTCAAGAACTAGATAGAGTAGTCTCAACTCACATTTTATCAGTAGGACTCATACTTCTTTCTCACTTTGTTTTTGGAAATTCGCCAATGATGATGCTTAAATCTTTCCCATTCAGCCATGTCACATGTATAGCCATATTCTGTGTTCTGAAATGTATAAAGTTACACAGGGCAATATTAAAACATTTACTGAATTATGGCTGATTAACCCAAGAATTAAGTCATGCTGTTATAGTAATCTGATCTGCCAGTTTTTGTTGATAATAGTACCATTAGCTCAAAAACTTTTCTGGAGGGGCCTCAAAGCTTTAGCTGTTGAAACCACATAATTCACAGCTATTTTTGACATTTGTCAGTGATGCAGCTTTCAATCCAGGTAGCGTGTAGTTTGCTTATTCTATACATAGTTTTGGGGTTTTGTTCCATTTTTTTTTCTCTTTAAACAAAATGCATTTATAGAAATTTGGCTTTACTGTATCAGCTCCACTATATCAATAGATACACTTTGATCAGCCACATCTCTGGTTTCGATCAAAACTAGGTGTGTGATAAGTCTACAACTCTTGATACCGAACCAAGTGTAGCAATGTTATTGTCTCCTTCAGAGTAAGAGTTTCCCTTTTTTCCCCACAGGTTATTACTACTTTTAACCACAATTAGTGAAGCCCTCTTTTGGTTTTCATATCACAGGAAAGAAGGTAGAAGACTAACATGTCCAAGAGAAAGCAAAACAACTTACTAGTGTTCTGACAACCCAACTGTTATCTTGCAAACTCTAAAAAACCTTCATTTTTATTTTTTTATTTTTTAACTCCTTACTTCAGTGGGATCTCTGAGAAAAAGATTACTTACAAGGAATTCTTTCTAGCGATGACTTCTCCACACTACGATATGGAAAAACATAGGCAGTACAAAAAATTCCATCTAAGGACATGTTGGGGTGTTTTTGAGATGTTTCTACCCCATCAACTTCATATTGAAAATACCTGATTATTTCAGAGAAATTATACAAGAAATTAATTCAACATTTATTTTCATTCTGCTCCAGGCTAACCCTGTCAAAATTGTAAGTGATTATACGATATGGCCAGAACTGAAAAGTTATGCTTTCAGTCTACAAATTAGGCCTCTTTTCAGCATATGCAGCAGGTTTTTTTAAGAACCAGAAATAGTCTTATAACTGCTTTTGTGCTCTCCAGCATATGATTAGTGAAATGATGAAACAGGGACTTGCAACAAATAATAGTATATTTATATGAACTCTTCTTGTTGACTTTCCCCAAAACACCTCTCAGCACACAGTATAAAAAGACAGAATGAAAGAAATACCCTTAGTTTTTGTTGTATCTTCAAAAGTTCTTTCCCTGATGGAAAAAGCTTCAAGAGGAAATATGCACACAACTCACTCTCTTTTCACTTTTAAAGTGTGATTCCACATGCGGTTTTGAAAATCACCCCCTAATAGTGAGGTCATTTACTTCCTGCCAATAGTAATACAGAAAAAGCAGTTCATAATACAAGTATTTAGGAGAGACATTCAGTTATATTGCTATATGCAACTCCCATAACAAAAGTCTTAGAGAATGAGTTTTGTTGAATATTTATGTCTTTGGGCTTCTCTATTCTCAATTTTTTTTCTAGACTATTGATTGACTTAAATTGAATAAGATCCAATTTTAAAATTGATTTAAAACTATTTTTTGCTGATTTTGGGTCTGTTTTTAAAAGCATTTTCCTCAAATGTACTACAGACAGAATAAGTCTCTAGTTCTCCATTGTTATGCGGGAAGGCAGACTGCAATCTGACCTGAAGTTAATGGAATTCTGCAAAGGCAAAGAAATATGTACCTATGTAGGTTTGGGGTGCAGGACTACAACTAATTAGGAGAAGATCTGAAAACTCCTATACATCATCTGTAAGCAATAGAGATATATCTCAGGAAAGGCTTGTATTTCACTTGTGGTGATCAGATCACACCACAAAGAAAGCACGTAGTGTCTCCACTCTACAGATAAGAAGATGGAGATAAGAGACAAAATAATTTGACCAACACTGCCAAACAGATAGATAGCAAATACCCAGTCCAGTGCTCCTTCCAGTAAGGAATCCATCTTTCACAGAGGAAGGCACGAGTTCAGTAAGGGTTGACTCCCCTCGTGCTTCATAGTCCTAGCTGCCAAGGTATACAAGCCTGCAATGTATTAGATAATACAATACCTGCGAGGCATCTCCTTAGTTCTCCTTTGATGCATTATCACCGAGCTCCATGAGTCCCCCCATAGCCCATAGGGCTTCTCACAGCAAGGCTTATCAGAACTCGACCCCACATTCACATCTTACCTCCTCTTCAGCCAGAGCTAAATGACCACAGCATATAACCAACATCAGGCCTTCGTTTTCCTCCCCACTCAAAATCACATCTAATTAGGGGAGCTTTCAATAGGGCTGGCTGTTAAAAGAGAGCTCAAAAGATAAACACTATTGCAGGAAGCATTCTAGGGGCATTTTCTATTTTCATACATGTAGAATTTTGCCTTAAGCACCTACAGTGACCTCAGTTCAGGCAGTACAGCAAAGATAAGGACATGGAGAGAGGACGGGAACCAGTCTTTCCTTTGGGAGAATAAATATATAGAGAGAAGAATTTATATAATACATAATACAAGCCAAACATTTGTTAGGTCTCAGACTCCAAATACACACTGTACCACTTCTTCGCTGTCAAGGGTGCCATATCTTGCAACTTCACTAAGCATTGAATGTTAGTGTTCACTGTTAAAGCTTCACCACTCAGAGCCAAGTAATTTAAAAATAAAAAATGGAATAGTCTTTTCCTTCATGTTTTCCTTCAAAAATTAAAGGGCTCAAATAATAGAAGACAATTACGTATAAAAAAATCCATACACACAGTCATAGATAAAGATCCCAATTTTACAATCTCATTACATTCAAGCTCAACATTTAGGACTAGCAGTGCTGGAACAGATACAAAATAAATTTGAAATGGACTTATGTGCAAAATGATTAACATTTGCTTTTGATTGAGATGGCAGAAAGTTATATTCAAGCTGAATTGGCAGAAACAGTGTTAAAGCTATCCTCCAAACAGCCAGATGTTCTCACAATTAACTAACTAGGATGGGTGGATTACTGGGTGATCCATGTAGCAATGTTAATGAGCCTCACTGCCAGCAGATACATGAGTCTAGGGAGGCACTAGGGACATAAAATCGCATAGAAGGGAGTGTGGAGTGGACAGCGTCTGTGCAGAAGTGAAGCTATTTGCATTCTAGAAGTCAGCAATATCTTGCCTGGCATTTAAACTGGCTGAAACAAGTCATATTTTAATCTGTATTGATGTGCCTAGAGCAAGCCTTGCTTTATTCTGAATCGATCCCAGCTCATCGCAATATTATCATTTACATCAAGTTATAGACAGATGAAACCTGTTTATGAACCCAATCCTGCTCACAGGCAACAGAAGGGTTTTCCCCCCACTGTTTCAGTAGTCAATAACATTCTTATGATCTAAGATTTGTCTTATACACATAAAGAGATTTGATTTGTAAGCTTTGATTTACAAATAAGTCACAGAAAACAGAGTCTGAAATAACAGCTTCAAAAAGTTATGTATACATAAAACCTCACTGGCTATTTTCCATTCTTTATCCTTCATACATGCATATACACATTTTCAGAGAAAACAAAGTTGTCCCCTCTATTTTTCTGTAAAACAGGTAAAGAGTGTCTTACTACCACTTTGAAAACAATTTTCATCCAAGCTTCACAAAGTATTCTCTAAAATGTCAGACTACTAGTGCCTCCTCACCAATGGAGAGATTGAGCTCTCAAGCGCCAGAGATCCGAGGACTCCATAACGCAAGTATGATTTAGGACAGGTCAGACAGAAGATTTATCAGCTATGATAGAGAGAGAACACTTGGACAGCATTTTCCCCTCTGCTCCCCTGTTCTTTCCCAAGTGATTGCAGAGACCCAGCCTATGTACTGCTTCAGGAGAGAAAAAAAGAAAAGAAAGAAAAGAAAGAAAAAAGGTGACAAATCCAATCATTTCAGTGTTGTTAAAGCCAGGTATCTATCCCTAGGAGGAATAGACTCCTTAAGGAGCTTGCTAACCACCACACTTCTAAGGAGTCAAACAGTAACTGGTGTGACAATATGGAGAGCTGGCTTTTAGAGGCTGTAAGAGTGGCACACCCAGTATTACCTTAGCACAGAAGTGAGGGATTAGAAAGAATTGCAGACTGTTAGCTTTTAGTGAAAAGGTATGTTCTTTTAGTTAGGATAAACTTCTTAGCCCGACCTCTCCAATCTTAAATATTAATGATTTTGCCACCATACAAAGCAATCAGAACAAGCCAGTGAGAGTGTGAAAAATGACACCTCACCCAAGTCTCCTAAGCACCCTCTTGCTTGCCACAAATTGTGGTGAAAAGGAGACAGAGGCAGCAAGTCTTCAACAAATAGGAATGGAAAAGTTTGAAGCAAGAACATGAAAGCCTCTGTGGGAAGGAAACGCTGTTTGCTTATTTGAAGTACTAAAACTTGCTAAAGATTATTTGGAAAGACTCAGAAACTAGAGAAACTTAACACATATGGTTTTGTCATCTTATGTTTCCTGACAAAAAGCTTGCTAAGCTGTATGAGAACATTCAGTTTATTCACATTTTGATTTTCAGAAGGTCCAGAGAAAAACATTGGTACCAATGTTTGGTAGCAGTTGATAGCTGACTCTAGTCATTCTTAGTGGAAATCAGACCCTTAACCAAGGGCATTTATGGCATTTGGGACAGACAGATGGGAAGAAAAAGAAAAATCACACTGTTGGAATCTAAGAGCTAAGCCTGAGAAACCACATTCTGCAAATATTTAACACACAGACAGTATTTGCTAAGGGTTCCCCTCCGCTCACGGCTTCACTTTGAAGTATTATAGGGGAAGAACTAACTAATAACACTTTCCGAAGAAATAGATATTGATCAGGTTAATCTTCTCTTACCTAACATTCATTCCTGGGTGTAGCCAGAACGCTTAGAAAATCTAAACCAGTGCTATATCACTAGTTTTGTGTTCCAGTTTCACTGCTAAGTCGCAGGTGGACTGTCTGTTCAAACTTATATGAAGTGTTTGTGGAGAGAGCTGCCTTCATCAGGGGCAGCCAAGGGGAAGATAATGATGAAGAGAGCCAGGATTTTGAGCACACCTCTGATGAGTGTCACTGCTATGAGAGTGGAACCGCACAAATTTCTCTCATGCCTGCCTGTCGTAGGAAAATGGGTTTAAGAGAGGGTGATGCAAGCATCAGCTGATCAAAGCCTCTGCAGAGCAAGGATCTGTTGGCACATCAGTAGTAAAACAGTTCTCCCTTACAAAGTGAGGGAGAAGTTTCCCTCCTACTTGTCAGCTTCAAGTGCACCTTCCCACTCCAAGCAGTTACTTGGAGTAGCACACTGTTTAACTCTTATAACAAGCTCATGTTTCAAAATTCGCAGAAAGAGCTAATGGAAATAAATGTTGCTTTAACATAACTCTTCCAGTTTCAGTTTAATTTTGTCACCTACATGACACTTCCAGTAAGTAAATCATTTCAAATGGGAAATCTCAGATGGTTCAGTGTAAGCTTATTGATTGATAAAGTAATAATTCTGAGTCACAGAAATCTGAAACCTCTTGACCAGAAAGAGAACAGAAAATACCTCTTACAGAAGCAGGCTTTTATGAAAAGATAATTTAGAGGCTTCAGGGCAGTAAAGACAAGTTTGAGAGCAGTTACAATCCATTTTTAGATTGTATTACCTTAGTCCTTTTTCCTGAAATAACCTGCTTGTCCACCTCCCTCTACTGCAATCTTCCTTCTTTCCCTGTCTTTCTTCAGAACAGCAATAGAATGAATATTATGAATTATTGATGTAAGAAATACAGAAGTCTCATCAGGAAACATTGGAGTTTTTTTCTAGCAAAAGCTCAGGAGAAAGGTTGGACAGGAGCAGAAAGCCTACTCAGCAGAGGAAGGCATGTGCTTAGCCATCTGTAGCAGATCTATACTTCCCACTGCCTTTCAGAAATCACTGAGACAAGTGGCATGAGCAGTAATCTGGAGTGGGCAAATTCAACCAGAAAAAAGACACCCAAGCAAAGCAAAAAACCCACCCAAAAAACCTTCACCAAACCCCAAACAAACCCCATCCCATATCCAGGATATCTCTCATAAGGCATTTGAGTGATTGTTACACTGATGCAGACTCTTTGGGGGCCCAGTCAGACCCAGCCAAAAGTGTCAATGAAATCCCATATATTCTTTCAAGTCACATATCAGAGATATTCTTTCTAGTCTTTCTTTGGAGTTTTACATTAGCAGAGGAATCTGCTCCCTGTATTCTTACAAAGGAAAAGAGGTTTTGTTCACCTTTTTTCCTTCAGTGACCAAGTGTGCATCAAACATTCCAGGCTTAGTTCCTCAAGGCTTTAGAATTTTTTTTGTCTTACAAAGTGACAGTTACAAATGGCCATGTATATGAGTTGAGGCCATGTCTGTATCTAAGAGGACCTTTAGAAGGCCAGGATACTCAAGGGCTTAGGAGGATCCAGCATAAAGGAGCTGGTAACACTAATATACATGCCTGCCAAATACCTATAAACTTTTACAGACATCATGGTTCGTGATTGGTTACTGGTCTACACTGGAAAACCCTTGGTCCGTATTTTCCCTCTGATACTTCTAGGCAAGATTTCACAGCCTGAAGAACATAGAATCATGTCTGCTATTATCTCTGTCCCAGAACTCTTGTGCAGAGAAGAGTGCATAAAAAGATACACTCAATAATTGAAGGCATAGGATCAAATGTATTTTCCAGTCTCAGAGGACTATATTTACTGTTTTCGATAAACATTACTGGGACCACATTTTAGGGGTTCATTAGAAGTTCTCTGAATATAAATGCATCCCTTCAGTCTCTGCTAACTTTCCCCTTGCTTCACTAAAGGATGTCTTGTTCTAAGCTAAGAGTGCCAAGTCTTAACTGTCAAAGCAGGCATCAAGAATCTGATTCAAACTTCACATCTACCTTTAACAGGAAAGGGGGAGATACCACTTACATAGGAGAAAAAAGCAAAAAAGTATCAAATATGCAACTCAAAGTCTGCAGACGGACTGCTCAAACTGTTCAAGCTGATTTGTTATTATACCTTCAATACCATGTAGTTTTCCTTCTCACTGTTGCAAGCACGTCTGTCTTCAAGTACCGTTCCTTCCTAACCCAAAGACTAGTGAAAATGCATCCTTGTTTCTCACCTTTCTCCCACATCTTCCATTGATGTTTTTATGTCAGGTTTAGTCTCCTTATCTTCAAGTGTAAGAGTTGTTTCATCTTAAATTCTACTTTCATAAACTATGGGTAGAAACCCATAGCTGTAATCTGGAGCATCTGTAAATTATTTTACATATTCTGCTCTTGATGATTATTCCTTCTCCCTAACTGTTCACTTGCCTCAAAAAAATTAAAATTCTTCCTTTCTTTTTCCTGTCCACCTCCTGTTCTTTTTTACTATGTTGTTTTCTATTCCAAGACTATGCCTATATTTTGTACTTAAGCTTCAGAGCTGTTTCAGGATGACTCCTACTTTATATTTCTGAAGTGCCATGTAACTTTACAGCCATATCAGTTATTTTTAGTGCTAAAAACAATGATTAGGATGCTCCATTTTACAAGGCTATAAACTGGTTTCCACTTAAAATGGAAATGAGTAAAATCTTCAACATATATCAATACAACTTGTTTGTAAAGTTTCATGCTCTAGTAACTTTCATCTTTATTAAGGCTGAAGAAGTCAGTCCCATGTGTCACATTTAGAGAAACACTGGCAGAAATGGCCCTGAAGACATAATAACCCACTAGCCCAAATAATTTGCACTTAAAATGTAAATGTCTATCTTTCAAACCCCTGAAGCTTCATCTCCCAAAAGCACCTCTAGAGATTTATCATCTGTATTCAAACAGGGATAAATACTTTCCATAACTTAAAAAAAAAAAAAAAAAAGAGAGAGAGAAGAAAAAACCAGATAAGTAAAGAAGAGGAAGGATAGCAAGTCTGACAAAATGATGAATCTGCTATAGCTAATTTTTTTGTGGACTAACTGAACAACTAGAACAGTTGAAGTGACTGTTGGTAAGCTCTAGAAAAGAGCATATGAAGAGTCTAAAGAAGACCGCACATCTTACATAACTAGAACTAAAGCAGCACCTGTGTGTTTTCTTTGCTTTAATGAAAAAGTAACTTTTACTAACTGATCACTTCAGACTTTTCAGCAGTACAGAATTAACAGTAGGAGCTCAGGTGAAGTTATTTTTTGATTCCTATATATTCTATATTTAAAATAGAGCATTCTACATAGTCCATAAAATTCTACATGTTAGAAATGCAAAACAGAGTATCGCACATGCAGCTTAGAGTCAGCAAGAGGAGTAGAAAGATCATTGGGAGACACACATTTAAGCAAATTCCTGAAAATTGCTGTGCTTTGACAGTCAAGTATGTCCCCTTAACACAAAACTTGCAAAGCTTTCCTAATTTGGGAGCTATGAAAGAACAGTTTGTTTTAAATAAACAGGAGGAAATGGAGCTTACTATATAAAAAAAAGTATTTATCTTTTTTAAACAATACAATGACCAGAATGAACTGTACATAGCTTAAGAATGTAGTCTCAATTGAAAGTCAACCCTTCCCTCAAATTCAGACTAAATTTGCAGGGACACAAGAAGAGAAACACATCAAGACACCTCAAGAGAAGTGTTGGTCTACCACATTTACACTGCACATTCAGTCAGAAGCATGATTTAATCATACTTCTCATCTGTTGTTCAGGAAGAGACTGATTTTCAGATCAAAATCTGCTTTTAATAAAAGATGTACAGTTGTAATATACTCTATACAAAGCACAGAATGAACTCATATAGCTGAAAATTGGTACTGGGATGCAATAATCAAACCTTCCTTATGAGAAGTGGTTAAAAGTGTTGTGGATCAGATAAAGCCTGGAATTGTTTCTTAAGCACTGTGTTGCTACTGAACAACTACAAGTCGCTTCAAGGAGTAATTATTTCACCTATGCCTATGGTGCAGATATGCAGATTATTCTAGCCTCCTTCATGAGGCTGTTACCTAAGTCCTTGACTGAAGAAGAAAATCTAAATTGCACTGATATTGAAGCCTGTGGAGCTGCAACTAACACAAAGATTCTTCCTGCTATAAGTAGACCTATTCCAACAGGAAAAACTCCAGTCAGCTTCCTTGCTTAGCATCTATGGAAGACAGGAAATCACTGCACTTTTGAATGTTCAGAATTTAGACTGCTTTGACTTTTTCAGTCTAGAACCATGTGAGTTGTTATGCGTGACTACCTGAATTCCTCCAGACTTCAAAGCAGTACCAAGCAAGGTGAGGGGTGATGTCCTTTACCTCACATACTCATTAAGGCCTACATGCAGGGAAAGCCAGATACTAATCATTAACTATTCTTACCGAGTGCATCTGCCTTCCTAGCCATGGCATCTGTCCACATTCTTCTGTCTCTGTTGTGGTTTAACCCGGCAGCTAGAACAACCACACAGCTGTTTGCTCACACATCCCCCTCACTGGAATGGGGGAGAAAAATCAAAAAGGAAAAAAAAGTAACAGTCATGAGTTGAGATAAAGACAGTTTAATAGGACAGAAAAGGAAGATAATAATATACAAAACAAGTGATGAACAGCACAATTTCTCACCACCCGAAACCGATGCTCAGCTAGTTCCAGAGCAGCCCCACTTCCTAGCCACCTCCCAGTTATATGCCAAGCATGATGTCATATGGTATGTAATATCCCTTTGGCCTGTTTGGGTCAGCTGTCCTGGCTGTGTCCCCTCCCAGCCTCTTGGGCACACCCACCCCCACCTTCTCATTGTCAGGGCAGTATGAGAAGGTGAAAAGTCCTTGACTGCATGGCAACAGCTAAAAGCATCCCTGTGTTATCAACATTATTCTCATCCTAAATCCAAAACACAGCACTATAATGGCTGCTAAGAAGAAAATTAACTCTATCCCTGCTGAAACCAGGACATTCTCCTTCTTTCAGGGAAATGCATAAAAGATTTTGAAAAACAATTTGCATGAGGAAAGGTTGATAGTGAGTTGAAAAGCTATAGTCTTGTGCAGCTTTGAAACTTAAAAATTTAACAACTCAAAGGAATAGGCAAGTAATGTATGATTATCTATACATCTACATATAAATACACATGTATGTATGAAACTATATATGCAGATTTTAAGTGAAAAACCTTTGTTCAATTACATTATGAAGTTCTCCTACGTACCTGTTAAGGTTACCAGAAAATGAAATTTTCGATAAAAGACAAACCGGTGCAAAGACATTAGGAATTTGATTTAGAATGTGAAACTTCCTATTCTCACATCTACACAATTTTCCCACTTAATTTACATAACAAACAAATTCCACTCAGATTAAAATATTTCATATTCTCTGTTCTTACTGTATTTGATCATGAAGAATTACCCAGCACACTAGTATTTTGGAGAAAAATCAGATTTTTGTACTTTTCATAGGCTATTTCCCATCATAATATTTTAAAACAAGATATTAACAAAATAACTATATATGCTCACAGGGAATCATGGTATGGAATTCAGGGTCTAGGACACAATTTAAAAAAAGAGAAAGCTAACTATACACTTCTGTGAGCATGACATCTACAGTTTTATCTAACTTAAAATACGAAGGCGGGTGCTATTCCCACAGAGTTGAGGTCTCAGAATGCAAAATGCACAAAGATACCATAACTAAGTATACAAGTAGCTCCACTGATACCCAGGGTAACATCTGTCTCTTCCAGATTATGCCTGAGTATGCGAAGGAACCAAATTCAAAGCACAGCCCAAACATAGCTTTAGACCACCCATGGACTGCCTAAAGAGAGATTAACTCAGCGCAGCTATCCTTGCAAGCAGAGTATATCACAAATAAAGGAAACTGCCTGCAAAATACCTATGAGCAAGTAAGAGTAAGCAAGGCAGACATAACACCTCCAATACTTGTTTGGAATATTGGAATTGGGGGAAGAGTGTCATTATGTCCAGTGATTTCATATTTATAAAAAAGGTGCACTGTGAGGAAAGAATAAAGTAGTCCCCAAGCTGTCATGCATGTATAGAAAAATGAATCATGAAACTTTGTCATATCTCTGTCTTTTTCCTTTAATAAAATATTTGGATTATGGCATCCAAAAAGGAAGGGGAAGAGAAGCTGGAACTCGCACACACAGAAAACAAAGTTGTTTCAAGGGCCAAGTTGTGGCACAATCCTGTTTATGTTATGCAGCAAGACTGTAGTATTAGCAAGAAAGAGGGAATGCAGCCAATAAAGAAAAAACCCCACCTGTTATCACAAGGATTTTGGGAAAAGGGTAAAGGTTTGGTCATGTAAACTCATACGTGGCTCCAACAATATTGAGTATTCAGTCAAGCCACTTCCTTTAGATAAAAAATAGTTTGAATAAGATGCTGTAAAAGGCCAACTCCATTATGCAGCATGGCTGGGATTCCAGCTTTGAGGATTTGGTTTTGTCCCTGTAGACAGCATGGGGTTTTTTGTTTGTTTTGTTTTTGAAGAGTTATTCTAGAATAAGTTCTACCAGACAACAGATATGTAAAAGAGTTGAAGCCATAGAACAACTGAAAGAACAGGCTTCAAAAAAAAAGGAAAGAATGCAGTCTTGCTCTACTTAAACAAAGCAAGTGGTGGAAAGGAAATATAACGTACCATAGGCTAAGCTCATTTTCTGGTATACAGTAGAAAGATACAAGCGTAATAGCACCTTTCTGGAATTAGAGGAAGTATGACAGCAACAGTTATATTTCTAAAGCAAGATTAACTAATAACTTGAGAGCTAACCTCTGTTCTAAACTTTAAAAAAAATGCTCTGCTTCAGATGTTAGAGTTCAGAAGACTGGTTTATTCCTCTGCTCTGCTAAAGGTCTGGTCATTTTGCTTGCTGTAGGTGCATCAGACAAACACATAGAAAAGCAGTGGTATGGATCTGATAGAAGTGTTTGTTTCATATAGCAGGTGAATAACTCCTTTCTCAATCAATATTAGGTGCCTTCCAGGCATGAACGTATTGAAGAGAAGTGACCAGTGCTTCATAGTACATCACTGATACAATGAAACTAGAATCTATTGTTCCAGAAACAAGCTCAGGAAGACTTGTAATCAGAAGCAGCAAGTCAGTGCAAGCCTGTGGAGAAAAACTTACCAAAATGGCTAATTTCAGGAAGTGAACAAGGAAAAATTATCAGAGGGGTTTTAGTTTGTTTTTAAATATATATTTTAAAAGCCCAAAACTTCAATCAAAAAGGACAAGTGGAAGTTTCAGACATAAAAGCAGCCCTGTGGCTTGATTTTGAGTTGGCAGCAGCTTCTAGAATCAGGTGGAGGAAGTGAGACACCTCCCTTCCACCAGACCAGGAACTGCCTAATGTGACCAATAGCAAGTAGCTGCAGATAGGAAAACATGACACATTAGTAAGAGATGACCTGTTGCTCTAGAGAAACTCATAGTAATTCCCAGAAACTCATTATAATTTTCTCCTTAGAAAGCCAGTGAATCACAGACAATCATTCAGCTAAATAAAAAAAAAAAGTATTTGGGACTAAAGTTACCAGTAGAGCCTGGAGTCTGATCCCAAATCTGAGAGGTCATCTTTCTTGTAGGATCACTCTAAACTAAGCTTAGTCCCAAACAAACTTGCAAGTCTCCTCACGTGGGATTATTTCACATTATTCTACAAGAGAGGTTTAACACATTACTTATTCAAGCCTCTCTGTATTGTTTTGTTGTCACCCACAGCCTGGTCATGAGCCTCAAAGAGGTTTTGTGAGCCATCATTAGTTCTCTACCACGAGAGCACAGCCCTCTTGTCATTGCCTGTTGTTGTCAGATACATTAAATATTAAGCACCTTTATTTGGCTTGCAGTTTCAATAACAAAAAGGCACCATCATCTTCAGAAAAATAATTTATTTAAACATTTCCTCACAGCAGGGAATCAAACAAAAGCACTAAAGCAAGCTCTTAATGACTCATATTGGGATATGCATTTCTACAGAAAGTAAAAAAAAGAAAAACAAAAAACCTCTAAAGCCTTAAAAATTAAAAAAAATTAAGACTGCCAGTATAAAGGATTCCACAGTGGGAAAATAAAAGAGTACTTAGGCACAAAAAGTAGGAAAGAAGTCATTAACTATAAAAATAGCTGCTTAAAAAGCATTAAGTCATAAATACACAAATGCAAAATTTCTGTTGCATTAGTTTGCATCTGTCTTTTAAAGAGCCTGCTATTACAATGGGTGCTCTAACTGAATGAGCAAATTTACAGTGACATTTGTAAATACAAAAGACTTCAATGACAAGCTCATGCTAGCATTTGTAACCAAATGCTTTTCTGAGCTTAACTGCTATTTAACATAATTTGTAGATCTTCATCTGAAAAGGAGATTCATCTGACACTGCCATACAAGCTGGGTGAGAAAAATGTACGTATTCTCTGCTATAGACACTGACATATCAATAACAGTTTTTAAATCAGGTGAGGGCTATAAGGAAGTGAGAAACCTGGGAAGATGACTAAGAATACCACTATGTTCTTTCCATTAGTGGGGGTCCCATACAGCCCAGGCACTTTTACATTGCACAGTACGGCTGGACCATGTGGCACAGACAGTCTCTCCACTTGTTCCCATCACGCCTGCACCAGCTTCGCAACATAACAGCACAGCAGTACTATAACAGAGCTTTTGGCTAAATGTCTTACGAAACAGGTTGTGCTACAGGGTTATCTAGATCTGAGCAGGGTCCTCAGGTCTAAGGGACTATGAAGAAAACACCAACCTGAAACAGACCTGTTGATTTATCCCAATGAGTATCTGCTGGCCAGAGTACCTGAAGGTCAGTCAGAAAGCAGCTACTAAGGTGGTTTTCATTCACAGACATCTCAAACATCAAGAAGTATATGAAAAACATTTTCAGCCTTGTATGCATTATCAAAACTAGGCTGGAAAATGCAGCACAAGTCATCTGGACACCTTCAGCCAGTTTCTTGGCATGTCATGGCACAAAAATAGTTACATATAGGTGCAAGAAGTTTAGAACTTCACCTGAAGTAGGAAGGTCATCCTAGGCCACAGTTACATTTCACAGAAGACATCCTATGTGCTAATACTGAGAAAAAGTGAAAGCAAGTTTAAAATTTAAAGTTACCAGGAAGTTCATTGCAATACGGAATCCACCTTGAGCCAATCTTGTCCTGTCAAAGCCAATTATGGTCAACAAAAAAACCCAAACAAAACCACAAAAAACAAGAAGAGGTTTAAGTGGCTAATCTTTTTCTTTCTCATTAGATTAACTGTATTGTATTTCTCTGTAAAGATCCAGATTTCATGGTCTGATTCTTCATTTTGAGAGGCAAGAGCCAACAGTCCTATTGAGATCTCAGGGGTGGGTTGGTAGCAGAATTACGCACATACTATTCCTGCTGCAAGAAAGTAGACAAAAAGTTCTGGCATACATATGTATGGTATTAACAACAAGAAAAAGAGAGGGGGAGTACATCAGGTTTAATGCTTAGTACTTCACAGTCACATATTTCCAGTAGAAGACAGAATTGGCAAGTGTCTACCCAACAGATTTATATTCTAATACCATACCTAGATTTAAACTTGCGATCCAAGCGACTGAAAGGTAGAAAGAAAAACCAAGAAAGCCAAACATCTGGAGTGTAAACTAAATGGCCACAGAGTGCATTCCAAAACATATGCAAGTTTATCAAGCCTGTCAGGTATCAGCCAAGTCAGGTCTGCCTGTATTGACGCTCTCCTCCTCACTGGAAAAAATTTTATGCCTAGCAAGGCATATGCCCATTACATAACCAGGCACTGTAACGTTGGGAAAAAAGCCCATCCAATTTCCACTAAAAATCAATAACATCCTAACAGAGTTTAGAAACCAAATCAGTTGCATGTCATTCATGCATTCCTTTCCAACGTAGCTATCTGAAAATGAAAGTCACATTAAGTTGATATGCATTTTTCCACATGCCCAGTTCAGGGAAACAATCATCACTGAATTCCCACAGTGATATTCCAGAACTTACACAATGACTGATCAGATGTTTCCACAGTTCTGAAGTCCTATTGCACAAGGATTATATTTGAGAGGAGGGGGGAATTATGTCATGGAACTATTCAATTTCCAATAATTTGTGGTATGGATATACTAGTAGGTGTCTTCAGTCAAGTAATTAAGCTGCGTTATCTACTTATGAGTTCAGGATAATGACTGAGGAAAATGATGGAAACCTCTGAAGGCCATCCTGAAGTAATCAGTAAATTTGGTGCTTCTTCCTTCAATCCTTCCCCTTACAGTCAGTGAAACTCTGTGGTAATTTTAGCTTTTTGCCATATTATTGAACAAAGTCAGAATGAGGCAGCAAGTGCTTAAGATCATTTTACAGAAACAAAACCCTACTTTTAAATCAGAACTGAAACTTAAAGAAATAATAAATCTTTGTCTAACAGGCTTTGGATGGTAATACTGCTTAGTTTAAGAAGTTTCCACATATGATCTTCCTAGTTAGTTTTAACAGATTTAAGTCAAGAACATGACATTTAAAATAGGCAGTATACTGATATTCTCTAATTTATGTCAAATCTTTAATGTGTTTTACATGAAAATGCTACTACAAAATTACTTGGCTCAGTGCCCAAAGTAATTACACTCATACTGCTGTCTTGACTCGCTGCCAAAACTGGCAAAGTAGGCATTTCCCTCAGACAATGCTGTTAATGAAAACTGTCAAAGTCCTTTCAACACTCCTTATTTTGTTATACTTAAGTTGTCATCTCACTTGGGTGGCTTGCTAGACTTTTGTTCTCAACAATGTATTTCTTAGCAATATGCTTATGCCTTAACAATAACACACTGAATTGTTTCCCATTCCTTGAAAACAGCACTCTGAATAAAAGAAGCTTTCCCTTTGGATCTGAGGAAAAAAAAAAAAATACAAGAACACCACCACCACCACCACCACCACCAAAAAACCCACACCCACCACCAAAAGAAATAATGAAAAATAATTCCCAGCAGAGCTTTAACCTCAGTCTTAGGAGCTGGAGGCAGATGAACTGCCATCTCTCCCCCACCAACAAAAGTTCAGGCCAGGAAGGCTGCGGCAAGGGAGTTTTAACACTTCTGATGTTAGGAATCTGGCCTTAACACAGCATAGCCACTCTTCTGCTACTGGATCTTGTGCTGGCTGAAGATTAAAACATCCCTGTTTCATTTTCTTATCAGAAATGGAGAGGCACAGATGTCTACAAAGCCAGCTAGAGGGAAAGTAAAAAAAAAAAAAATAAAAAATATAAAAATCTCAAGCTCACCAGCATTCCTGAGGTATTGATAGAAAAATTAAACATAGTGATGAAGAAGCATACCTTCCTGCAGCCACAGAATCACAGTGGCATGGGGATGTCTTATTAATCCTACTTGTGGAAGTCAAACTTAATAGCACAGCTCTCCCTTTCCAGGGAAGAAGGTAATTTTTTTTTCAGATTATATGGGTGTGCTAATAATGTCTACATGTCTTCTCTCACTCATGAAAGTTGCAATGAGGCAATAGCATGAAACCCCCAGAAATGAACGCCCGAGATGACAATGAGAGAGAGGGTCAGCGAACACAAGAGATGATTCCTCAGAGGATCCAAGAGGTTTCATTTGATTGCCTGGAAATTCTTCAGTTCTGCCTCATTTAAAAGCTTGAGCTCTTGCATTCCTCCCTGTCCTGCTGCACAGCTGTGTGGCTAAAAACACCTTCCCTCAGATGGGAGAATTTCCCAAGAACGCCACAGAGTGAATGCTATACAGTTCTCTGAATAAGGCGGCTATCTACAGCTTTTCCACAGCAAGAAAGCATTTGGCCTTAGCCTGATTGCAAACGTCCTGAATCAGCTAAGAGAAATATCAGATGGCATCTGTAGCCTCTAGCTCCCTGGAGGAATGAGATATGGTACAATGCAGGTGCACTGTGAGGAAGTCATCGCTTCTCCTGACATCTGGATAAAAAGACGACTCTGTTTACTAGAGCAACCAAGTGCACCATTCACACAAAGAACGTTTGTCAGACTGTCTCGAGGAGAAAAAGCATGGCTGTGCTCATATTCAATCAAATTGGAGACATGAAAGCCACAGGAGGATGGTGGCTAGAGGCTGAGCATCTGTCTCACACATAATCTGAGCACCATGGAAAAAAGGAGGGGTGGGGAGAACAACCTACTGACTTGACAACTCTATCAAAGAGTACTACAATCATTTCCTCCCGATCCATCATGTCACAAGCACGCGTTATCATTCTCTCTTTTTCCATGTCTGCAGAAAGAATTAAATACAGCTATGTAATACCACCCTTTGGTACCCAAGTTCTCCTACAAGCTCACATCTCCTAATGTACACTAACAAGAGAGGCAAGCATGAATCCAGGACAATACACAGTGGCCTCCCTTCAACTTGCCAGCATTCCTTGTCTATTCTCTGCCAGCCTTCCAAATAGGAACTCTAACTGCAGGAAATGCCAGGTCTGTTGATTATATTGACAGATGGAAAACATTTTTGTGGGGTTTTATTTTTTTTTTTTTAAACAATCCAACTAATTTCAGAGCTACCTACTACATGAGAGAGGCTGTGACTACTGACAGTAATTTAAAAAAAATAAATATTTCGATGAATAATTTGAAAAAGAGAACTCATGGACATCTTCAGATCATTATTTGATTAGGTCCTGGTTTACATTTCACATAAGACACCATAGGAGTTTATGCTTATGTCTCTGACATATTCATATAAAAATTAGGTGCACTGATGAATAAACATTCCTTCCTATGGCCACATAGAATCTCATTGATATGTGCATAGAGAACATTTTATATACTTAAACTATAGAAAAAGACAGAGTGAATTCGGATAATTTAGAGAGCATGCATTTTGAATTTTCATACTTTTGTTATCTCATTAGAAAAAAATCAATACAGAGCAGCAATACACAACATTAAGAAGTCCAGCAAATTTTAGAAAGACACTGCATTCAGAACTAGATCGCATCAAGTTGATACAGACTGTCAAGTGAAATGTAAATTGTTCTCCAACCCTTACAGTTTATGAAGGGTACATTTTCAGAATAAAAAAGTTAACTCCTTTCTCTATAAAAGTTGAGTTAGCATTTGAAGAAATCTTACGTTGTTACAAGTGACTGGAAGAAAGCAAGATGATGTAACCAAGGCAATCATTTGCCTATTACAGTGCTGCAGGTGGTATCACCACCTCAACCTACTCACCACATTTCATCACTTCACTTCCAAATCCAGGGTCTTGAAAGGAAAAGAGAAAAAACATCACTATTTCTTTTTTTTTTTTTTTTAATACTAGTGAACAAACCTCAAAATATGGATCAATTTGCCATTATCTTTCTTACAGCTGCCTACGTTCACTAGGTTTTCTGTTCATTTCTTCTTTTCTGCTTCTCTCTTCAGATGCACCTTCACATTTTGCTGGGTGCAATTTGCCAAGTCAAAAATTATATTTGCACAACCTTACATCCCACAGGCTGGTTAGAAGAAAGTAAAAAGCTCTCTGAGTATGCCAAAGCTGAAAGAGAAACAGAATTTTGAAGTGAGCTTTTTATTGAGTCTATGATCCTTTCAAAAGGAAAAGGAAAGTACAAGAAACAGAAGGTGCAATTTCCTATCTCTGTTTTTCATTGTCTCTGTTCCCTTATTTGTCACCCTCTGTCTCAAGAAAAAAGACAGTGGAACAGTAATCTGAAAAATTAGACAAACGGAAGCACTAAGGTAGCATCTGTACAAAGGACATTCAAAGAGATTTAATCAAACAAGGGTAATTTCCCTCCTTCCTTTAAAAATATTCTACATGAAGAAAGATGCAAGCCTGTTAAAACTAGTACTTGACTAGGTTGAAAAGGTTACTTAAGCAACTTGATAGTTTACTGATATCAACAGGTGCATAGCTGTTTGCTAAGAACAAAGCACTAGCATACTGTGAAAAGTTTAAGGAACCTAACCTTAGACTCGCAACTTTGGAAATAGCTTTTTTGGCACCTTACATAATTTTTTTTTTTTTTAAGCAAAAAAACCCCCCAGAGTAATTTGTTCACACATTTAAGCCTACTTCTACTCCTTGTCAAGATCTTACCAGAACTGCCTTCTCTTTATGATGCTGACAAGAAATCTGAACATTAGAAGAATATAACTCTACTCTTGTTGCCAAGCTGGTTATCAGCATTCAGTCCCTGTCTATCCCAATCCTACATAACCAGTAGTGGTTAATATCATCTTTAAAGTATGACTTAAATTATTTGTAGTACACACATTTATACTCCCAAGTCATAGAATATTTAGTTTTCCAGAAGGCAGAGATCATGCATACAAACAGATGAGTTGGAATCTCTTTCCACAATTGCTACTATTACTCTTAAATTATAAGGTCAAATCACAACTTCCTTTTCTACTTACACTCTCAACACCCTGTAGAAAACTGTACATTCACTTGGTTCACATTTAGAAGGCTATTATTTTCAATTCTGTAAACTAAACACTGAACTTGCATTTGAGAAAGCCATTAAAAAAATGCATAGTTACTGAATACTCACATACAATGTTCCATACAAAAATTCACATTTCTTTTTACACTCTTGAACTCACTCCTAACTTCTTTTTTTTAAGGTACTTATATTTTCTGAAAATTCCTCACTTAAAAAAAATTACTTATACATACCTTCACAACCAAACTCAGATTTCTTTCTACAGCTTGCTTGGAGGCAAGTTTTATTTCATCACAGAGATCAAATCCACCTGAGAAGTCAAAAACTTGAGGTAACAGTCACCTGAGGGTTGGGTTTTTTTGGCAGTATGATTCCATGTGTCAGCAATCTCAGTTAATTATCTTGTTTGAGCAGTTATCCTGATTGCCCCATATCTACTTCAGGCTAAAATGTCTGTAGGGGGGAGTGAGGTTTTTGTGATCTGTAACTGTAGAAACTTTTCTGTAGATAAAAAGAGTGAATTCCTATTATGAATAAATTTTCCTCTGCAGTTCTTGGTACTACCTAGTGATGTCTAATTATGTTGCTTTTTCTGAGAAAGGTTTCTTGATTATTCATATTAGTGAGGTGGTTTATTGCTGTGAAGTTTAGGGGTGTTTCATGATGTAATAAAAACTGTTTCTAGTTATGGCCTTTCTTAGCCATGCTAGGTGTTAGAAGGCAAGCTATATTTCTTAAGGAAATAAAAAGATGAAAACTCTTTTAATGTCCCTCCTCCTATAGCACTGTCCTATGTATATCACATGTAAAAAGACTGTTAGTTGAGGAACAAGGGAAAAGGAGAAAAAAAAAAAGAAAACATTTTATTAGTATGGCACTTCATGTCCCAATTTAGTGAGCAGTTCTGCATTTGTTTAGGGTTACTGGCTATTCTATTGACATATTAATATGCTTTTTCATGGTAAAGTTAAGTATACACAGGAGAAATGCTTTTGGGATTGGCACTCTGTTGTAAACAGCAGATAAGAGTAAGAATATAAGAGTTTTCTTCAGTTATTAATCAATAGTAATATTTATAGGGAACTTCTGGGGTTTAGCTTTTTCAAGACTGTTGTATATCAAAATTTCCTGTTGTAGAAAGAGATGCAGAGCTATTCCACAGGATATGATTCCATTAATATTTCACTTTAACTGAAAACTTTTTGTCCCCAGCTTGAGATAGTGTAAATAGCACTTTTGATGTTTTGGAGCATCTCTAAACCTATACTTGCCATTTTACTTCTGATGCAATTCTTTCTTCTGGATGGGCAACCTAACAAGAACTTATTGTAACTTTACATTTAATTCATGAGGAAATCATACACTTTTTTTTCTTGAATAACTTTCAGTACCCAAGCCTACCCCCAGTTTTTTCAGGAATACAGAAATATTCCTATAATCCATAGAAAATTTAGGTGCTTCTTCTAGAAATGAATTCGTTCATGGGTTATAAGTAAATTTAATATTTGAAAATTGACAAAATGTAAGAAATGTTTAAAGTATGGAGTCAAATTCATCCAGATTTCCGAGTATTTTGGATCTCAAAAGATTTTGTGATTTAGACACCTGAGTGCTGAAGTGATTTTTGAAAAATGAGTCTGGGTTAATGAAAAAAATAAAAATGTCACATAATTATTTGTAAAATATTATTCTACTTGAACTTTATCATCTCGTGTAATATTATCTCAAGAGACAGTACACAACTTCCAGAAACCTTTTTATGTATGCTTTTTATAAGCTTTTTTACTATTAACTGCTTATGCATCAATTTATGCTTGAAAATCCCTGTATAAGAATAGGATATAGTTTTCACTTTTCAGGACTACTGTGGAAAATAAAGGAAGCTGATCTATTACATCTAATGATTTGTCAAATGGCAGTATGGTTATTTGGCAAAAAGGAAGCTTTTATTCTACTCTTATTGCAAGAGATGACTACTGCCAGAATAGGTATGAGATTTGTTTCTTTTGAAACTTCAGTAAAAGCTAATTATCAATAATTTAGAAATGTAAGATTAATTGTTTAAGATAATGCACTCCTGAGTGTTTTTTGAGTGATGACTCTAGAAAATTTGCACTGTGGCTTGGATTGTATAACTTTTTTTGTTGGTATGTCTTCAGAAAAGAATAGGAAGTATTTCTAATAATGTATAGCAATTTGAAGTGAAAAGAATAACACTTTTGCTTTGAAGGGTGTCACTGAAAAAATCATACGGAAGAATGAATGGCATGTAAAAATGGGCCATTTAATAATTAGTATGTATTAGTATTACAGTTATCTCCTATTTCTTACAGTGCTACTCAGTAGAATAATCTGGTTTTTGTTGCAAAATAGTTGATGAATACAAACGTCCTAAATAGCCTTTTATAAATCTATATTCAAAACTGCTGAGTGCTTAATGAGAGGGGGAGAGGAAAGACAGTTTTGGTCTCCACAAGCCTTCCCCAACTTATGTTATATGCAACTTAAATTGATTTCTAAAAGCATCATTAAGTTGGGCTATGGACTTAAGCTGATTCACAGATGATTGTGTACTCACTCTGTACTCCAAGCCAGCTGGAAGCTGTGTGGCTTCTGCTAGTTTTGGCTGAGGCCAAGTTAATAAGCCCTGTTCAGTAGCAGAATATATGAGATAGATAGGTTATGGCACCACAATAATGAGGCCATATGCTCCTGGGCAGCATAGGGCATGGCCAGAGGCAGGCAGCATCTACTGGAGCATAGGCAGGGCAGGCTTGAGTCTGCCCACTAAATATCATGGTGACATGAAAACTGGAAGGTAAACCAGCAGAGTGTCTATGAAGCAGAGTACTGCTCCATCTCTTTATGTCCAGCTCTGGACAAGAAAGGATGGCAGGAGTTTAATCTCATGTCTTAGCAGATCACATTGGATGGCACCAGGGATTCTCTGCTGGTTGTCACTTGGTTAGATCTTGCTTGCCTGATGGCAGTGATTGAATTCTTGCTTATGGAACAAGTTGGGATGGAGTTATGGTAAAAGATGTAAACTGGTCTGCATGCTGGAAACCCAAAATGCTACCTCCGTGCTTTTTCCAGAGGTGAAGGGAATCTTAGTGTGCTGTACTACAATGGAGGCTTTGTTGTTTTTACTCAGCTGTACTTGTGGCAGCATGAAGTATGCCCATTGTCTTGCATAGAGTTATTTATTTATTTTATTTTCCTCCACACCATAGCCTGAAATGATGAGAGAGAGAGATATCCTTAGAAGGAGTGTGTGAAAGTTTGTGTGAAGGACATCTCATAAGGAAGAGGAAAGCACTCCAGCATCTTCTCCTCAGTCAAATGACATGGCTGGGCAAGTGCCTAACATAGTGATAGCACAGGTAGTGGAGAAGTGTAGGAGGATAGCCTTCTGCCTGTCAGACTTCTGGAGGTGCAGATGTGGCAAAAGTAGTAATCAGGCAGGCAGTCCAGCTGGCAGAGGCAGGTAGCTGCCCATCAACACAGATGCCCAATCTGGTGACTCTTCTCATAAGTACCTCTATCTCAGGATGTTGGTAGCCTGGAAGCTTACAGCCAAGCTGACAAAGGGTGGTGAGAGTCTTTTGAAGAAGGATAGGGATTGCCCTGTGCATGAAAAAAGCATTACTAGGATTCTTATTTTTCTACAGTAATTTCATTATGCTTACTGGTACACTGGTCCCAAACAGGTTTTCTTTTTTGGAAAGCTGTCGCAGTTTAACCTGGCCAGCAGCTAAAACAACCACACAGCTGTTTGCTCACTCCCCCACCCCCCATAGGATAGGGGAGAGAATCGGGAAAAAAAAAAAAAAAAGGTAAAACTCATGGGCTGAGATAAAGAGAATTTAATAGGACAGGAAAGGAAGATGGTAATAATAATGATGATGATAAAAGAATATACAGAACAAGTGATGAACAGCAATTTCTCACCAACCAAAGCCAATGTTCCACTAGTTCCCAAGCTGCCCTGCCTCCTGGCCAACCCCCCAGTTATATACTGAGCATGACATCATATGGTATGTAATATCCCTTTGGCCAGTTTGGGTCAGCTGTCCTGGCTGTGTCCCCTCCCAGCTTGTTGGGTGCCCCCCACTTTCTCATTGTCAGGGCAGTATGAGAAGGTGAAAAGTCCTTGACTGCTTGGTAACAACTGAAAACATCCGTGTGTTATCAACATTATTCTCATTCCAAATCCAAACCACAGCACTATATCAGCTGCTAAGAAGAAAATTAACTCTATCCCTGCCGAAACCAGGACAAAAGTACATGCATATTTGCTAGAACATGCATTTCATAGTCTTCAGAAGGATAGGGAACTGGATCATTTTGAAGTATCAGATTTGACCCAGCATAAGCAGTACCTGCTTTTCAAGCAGCTATAATATAATAAAAACAGAGTTAAATTTCCCTTTAATCCCTGAAAAATATAAAATGAATCAGTAAACTTCTAGAGATGATCAAGCTCCAGACCTTGACCTTTCAGACTGAGGTGCAAAAAAAACTATCCTAAGGCTCTATGATGTCAGAATTTTTTTCTGGTTTATTGACTGTCTAGTGCATTACCACAATGAAATAATAAGAAGGGATATGAAATTGGGAACTAGATTGTTTTTCTTAATGTAGTCTAGAAATAACTAAATTTAAAAGCACAGCAATTATTTCTGTGTAATAGAGATGCATACTTTTTTAAACTCAACCACATCAAGATGAAGTTACTTATGTTTGAAAGATTTCTTGATTTTAAATTCTATATAATATTGTCCACCAGCTCCAAGCTAGCTGGTTAAGTCTATCAGCTCCTTACCCTTCAGGGTCTAATTTCTTGTGTTTCCTAAGTCCCCAGGGTTCTAGGAGTTTAAAGGCTGAAGGACTGGTTAGGATTGGGCCCTGAGGTCTTTTTGACCTTCTGTCCAGTGAAACACTGTTGAAACTTTTATGTATATCAGGATTTTGAGTGATAATGTTTTATATGTGCCTGTGTTATAATTTGCTAGTTGGAAATAATGCCTCTTAGGAGGTGATACATTGTTTCTCTCTTTTTTTTCCATCAAAGAAGAAATTACTGAGGGAAGCGGTAACTGTCTTGTACTATGTCTGCATGGTATATTCTTGGCAGGCAAGCTTCAGATTTGATAAAGTTTGACCTGTAAGCCACATGGATAGGTTATATTAGTTCTGGATTGATCCCGTGGATTGGATTAGATTCCATAAGCAAGGATCTCTGTGAACAAACAACTCTTGCTCCTAAGCAAATTAAAGGAGGAGCTACAGCTTTTGTGATGGATCTAAGCTAGGAAAGTTCAGAGACAGTAGGCAGCAGAAAAAAAAAAAAAAGAAATCAGGAGGTAACTTGGGAATATGAAGTCATTGGGTCTACTTGTGTGGCACAGTGACTATTCAGTGTTTGGTGGGGGGCAACCCACTAGGTGTGGGTTTTTAATGACACTCTTAAATGCAAGTTTTATGTTTAGCTTGCAGAATTAAAAATAATAGCCTTCTAAATGCAAACCAAGTGAACACAAGGCTCTACACGGAGTTTAGAGCAGAAGTAGGAAAGGAAGATATGACTTGACCTCATTGTTTGAGCTTAACAATAGCAATGTCCTTGGCTATCATTGCACAGCAAAGCATACAAATCATACACCTAAACAACTTTGGGTTTTAATGTTAACTTCACATTGACTTTGGGAGCAGCTATTCATACCGACTTTGGGAGCAGCTCATATTATGTATTCTTCATCATACATCTCTGCAAAGTGAATTATGGTATGCTCTCACAGGCAGCACCAATGTCCTATTCTTGCATAGTAAGTTATATCAGTCAGCACATGACCCCCGTGTTTTGAGATTAATGCTTTCCAACTAAAGACTGCAATCTGCATTATTAAGTAATCAAAGCAATAAGTTAAACTGCAGCATTTTGATGCCTTATCTCATTCAGAGGCAGTATATTCAAAAGAATGAATCACCAACACTTAACTGTTCCCTTCTATTACACTTTTTTAAAGTAACAACCTGATTAAACACTTGTACAAAGGCAACTAAACTCAACTTCTAGCATAACGCCACAGTTCATAAGGTTCACAGTAAAGGACTTTCATTTGCAAATGACATCTTTAGATTTTAAAAATTACGCCAAAGGGTACTTAAATATATGTATTTATTTTGGCTTTAGCTGACTGTAACATATTATTTTTAACAGATAATGCATTGAAATTATAGTAAAATTAATAGCCAGGAAAAATTCCAGCCTCTCTTAAAGACCAGCTAAATGAATAATCTATTTCCCCTATTTGATTTATTCACAAGCCCTGAAAAATGCAGAGGCCAAAAATGCTAAACATGCAAATTCCTTAAAATACATACTAGTATTAAGAAACATGTAATGAAAAATGAGGTAGTATAAGCCCTTTCTAATTTCAGATGAGGAACTGTTAGTTTAGGAATATCAGCCAGTAGGAGGGAGGGTGGTTGTGAGGCTTGGGGAGACTTTTAGATGAGAACAATCAAGACTAGAAATTTTATACAAACCTTTTTTTTTTTAGCTATATTCATGTCTATTCACTATAAAGGTAAAGTCTAGGGTATCAACATCCTAGACATGAAAAGCTCTTGGCCAATTGGCAGTCATCTCGATATTTTACATTACTCAGTATGGCAGTCATTTAGAACGCTGATGTGGTTAAGAACCTTAAAAAATTGTTTTAGTAATTGAATACTGGTTCACCAGACCAGTCTCAGACTCATTTCAAACACAAAAGAAAAAAGAGGTCCTTGATACCCCAAACACTTTTTATCTATCTGTATCACCATCCCCAAACACTTTTTATCTATCTGTATCACCATCCTTTAAATCAATGCACAGTCAACTATTGAAATAGCACATACAAGTTTTAGGGGTATGACATTATATTTGCATAACTAACTATACGTTTAATAAAACATTACTTTTGCTCTATCTTTGTTGTATCTATTCAGCACAAATATTTTTTCTTTCCTCATCTTAGACTGTTCCTTTAACAGATTGCATCTTTCTTGCTTTTCATTGATTGGTTGGACTGTTTAAAGAAAAATATAACTAATAGAGAAACATCATACAGCATCTTCTACAGGATACTCCACCAAAATAAATATGGCGGCCCACCCTCTAGTACTTTCTGTAGTAAAACGCAAGCAGGTAAGACACTGTACAGAAGTCACCAACATCATGTCCAAGATTCCATAGTCCTGACATCCAACTTCTTGAAAAGTAGAATAGATTCATATTGACTAGAGAAGAAAAATACAGGCATGGGGTTTTTGCATAGCACATAGTAATTAGTCCTACACATGCTTAGATCCTGAAGGCTTAGAATTCCAAAGGATTTTTTTCTTTGCAAAAACAACTTTTCCAACTCTCTACCTACCCCCTCCAAAAAAAGCAAAACACAAAGACTAAGCTCCTGAAACACTGAGACCGAATATATTTATTCTTTATCAAATAGAGACATAAAACTCAAATTTCCTCAGGAAAACAAACAGATTTCCTAAGGGATTTAGGACCCTATTTTCCAGTCAAATTTTTCTGTCCAAAATCATAGAGAAATTTAAGATGATTGGCAGTGTTTGCAAAGAGAACAAAAGATGATTCAGACACTGAATGTCAGCTCTCTGTAACTTGTATCTATCAAGGTCTGGCCAAACTCATTTGCTGCAGAAGACAGAAGCACGGAATCTGTTTTGACTTTCCCAGCTCCTGACTAGAGATCTGTCTCAAAGCGCTGTCTTACAATGCTGCTTTCAAAATGATTAAAATTGCACATATGACAATTGCAAACATGACAAGTTAAATGGCTCATAAGACACAAGGTGACAAATTCTCCTTCCTTATTTCCCAATTCAACCAATTACTTCAAAAAAGTAAATTCAGACCTCAGCATTTCAAACCCCATCCTGAACAGAAAAGTATCACTGAATGATTTAAGGAAATACAAATAATATCCTTGGCTTTAGAGTACTTTAGTCCATTAGAGCTATGAAGACTTTTAACTTATTGAACTTCAACTTTTTGGAGGTCATATGAAGACTGTTCCAATCTCAGCAAGAAGGTTTAAGCTGCTCATAAAAAACAGAGTCAATGTAATACTGTTTGTAGATTCCTTCTTTTGATTTTTTTTTTCCTTCAGGGAAGGATATTTTGGCAAAATTTCTCAATCTATATTTTAATGAGAGAGCTAAGACCTTATTTCCAAAACACAGAAGGTTAGAATAGGGTAAGCACTCAGAAACAAGTAGCTGCAGGTAGGGCAATCCTCCTAAGTGAACGCTATCTACCAGTATCTCTGCAGTTGGAAAAATAAATTGTAACTGTCAACAAGTATTTTGGAACAGAGTTTTATTCTAGTTTTCAAATCAAGCTCATATGAATTTTAAAAAAAATAAATCCACAACTTGTTTTATCTACCATCTAAAAAGTGGCAGAAGTTTTCCATAGTGTGTTTCTGAGTGCAACGATGCATGTTAATGGTATGGCTGTAGTGCCAGGCTGCTCAGATAAAAGCAGCATATGAGATGAGCCTCTGATGCATGCTTAGATAGTGTTCCAGCTCAACATATACAGTAAGTATTCTTTCTCGCTACGAAGCACATTTTGCGTTTTGAGAACTCTAGACTTTTACTGGGAGAGTACAAGCCAGCTATTTCTTCACATTTGTCTTTCAGTGTGTCACCCAAAAAAAAGAAAAATGCTGAATAGATCAAGTACTTGGTACATGCCACTAGTAAATGTGTGGAAGACAAAAGGACTCAAATCCAGGCTGTCAGCCCAAACTCAAATTTTTCCACAAACATCTTCGAGAACTCTTCAGAATGTCATGAAAATAGAGCAAGCAGTCCCAGGAAGGTGCCATTTGGTACTCCAGAGTGTTCTCCTTCTATTTGCAAAGAAATATCACAGGAACAGCCTGTTCTCATAGTGGGATGGGAACTGAACCTCTCTATAACATTTTCAGTGCCAAGCAGCCCGTCCCCCATCTGTCTGCCAGCAGGAGAGAGAGAAAACAAATGAAAAATGGAAAGGAGAAGCGACCAGAATTTGGGCATAGGAAATAAACATCTGCTAAAGGGACAAAAAAGAGGTGAAGAGAATCAGACAAAGAATCATAAAGCAGGTAACAGAACAAAACCATGGTAGAAAAGTTCCCAAAAAAAGAGAGATAGGGGAAGAAAAAAAGGAGAGGGAGCATAAAAATAAAGGAAATTTTCAGGAAGAAAGGATGGAAATGTAATACCAAATGTATGGTATTTACCTGTATTAATAATGAGAGATTGGATGAAAAGAATGACTGAATAACAGTGTGTTTTGATTGTTCAAATATATGGGGGGGGGGGTGTGGAGGGGTGGGTGTTCATTTGTTTGGATCTTAAGTTCTCAGCTTTTAAAATCCATGCCATTAAAAAAAATTAATTAAAGATTGTTGTATGAAAATTATTTTGAACAGGCATTGTGGGGGGAAAAAAGAATCAGCCACCTAAATACAAACTTTCTGAGTTTTTTGATTATTCCAACACAAATGGATGAGCATTCCTGTGTGCCTGGATGAGGAGTGTGGATAAAACAAGAAAGCAAACAAAAGAGAAGAGAATAAGATGGAGATAAGTGCAAGATCTTTAATCTTATTGCAGAAACATACAAGTAGCTGCCACAGATGAGATGACCCAGCAAGATGGTTTAATGATAGTATTGGTATGATGGACCATCAGTCCTGAAAGCTTCAGAATTAGGAACTGGGCTTTTTAGAATTAGGAAATTGTCATTAAAATAATTGAACATTAAAAATGTAAAGAACTTTTATTTTTGAGATATCTATACTTTGAGCTTCTAAATGTCATTCTTCTGAGCATTTTCTCTAACTTTTAACTTTTTTTTTTAAATCTAAAAAACCCATACATCTTTGCTTCTGTATACAGTCAGTAGATAGCACTTCCCTGAAAATCCTATCTGTAGTAAGGTGCTCAATACAATTCTGAGAGAAGGTAAACATGGTGAGAAAAAGTTATAATACACAAAATTGGGAAGTAGAAGAGCAAGGAAGATACTGGAGCCATTGTACCTCTGAAATCTTGTGTTGTCTTCCCTCAGAACATTTAAAAGTGTGACTAAAACAGGAAGGATGACCTTTCACAAGCAGTTCGGTGTTGCAGGTTACAGAAACGTGCTATGCTGTTGCTCGCCTAGAGATTCAGAGGAAAAATAGAGAGTTGTAGCTTCACTAGTTATTCTCCTCAACACTCATGATTTTCCCATCTCTCATCCAAAAGACAAGGCAACTCCCATGTGCACTAGGTGTCTGAAGATTTAAACCATTACTTAGCAGTGAGAAAAATTACCAGAACACCTGTCTGGACACAGATATTTCAAGTGTAAATTCATGTTTGAATTTACTTTCTTCCATGTCACTGTCCTGTCTTCTGTTGTTCTTCAGTGAAGGAGTACATGCAGTCGATCAACTATGCCATCAGGAAGATAGGATTTCTACCTTCAAGTCCTGACAGCTTTGCTGGCAGTTAAAGCATGTCTTTTTAACTTTCTATCTTAGTTTTACTACAAACAAAACAAGTAGCACAATAATTCATGGTTACTTCATGTATGCTGTCATGAGGATGATTAACCTAAAACTTTCCCAGTGCATTGCAAAGGAGAAACATCATTCAGCTGTTGTAAGCTTTCTATTATCGATACTGATACACAAATGTAACAGGTAATAGTGATGAAATTAGATTATCATGCAGTATGTTCCTACTAATACTCTTTATTCTGGGTAATTAATTTGCTGACTCTGTAAGTCCCATTCCTGGGAAATGTTTATCTTAGTTTACTACCACATTAGTATTATTTTTTGTTTGTTTATATATTACCCAAATTCTAAACTCTTAATAAAAGTCTAAGATACAATGAAAATAAACCATTCCAAGAGGCAGTACAGTCCTCAGGAATATACTACCTCAACAGACATTTTCCTCCCACAAACACAAAGAAACAAAATAAGACCAAATGGCAGGCTGTGTGAGTGGCAGAGCATTTCTAAAAACATCCATGATAGTTGTGCTTGAGATTACTTCTAGTATTAGAAGTAGAACTTTGGCCATACTAAGAAGAGACCAAAACTTTCTCACATAATACACATCAGATTTACATTTTAAAACTAGCATACATGTTTTCAATAGTTGAATCACTAAGAATCCATTATTCACCAGTTATAGTATGTTATTTGAAGATTTACTGCTAGTTGTAACCCATTTAAAAAGAAAGCAGTATCTACCAAACATGAATCAAACAAGTATGGCAGTGGCAATACAGTTATGTTAAAATTACTCCTTATTTATGAACAAAACACTTCTGCTATCATATTTCAATGTGATTTTCCTTTACCCTTGTCTCTATTATCCTATATGGATTATGTCTTCTCTGGCAACAAGGTAGACTAGGTACATCACAGAATATCTAAGACATTGGTCTTCTAAATATTTTGTTGTTTATTTCTTTATATTGTAACACCAACTGTATTGGCTTAATTAAAAAAAAAAAAAAATTGTCCTCATTTGACCAGGGCAGCTCCTAGTACTTCTTAGCAAGTTATCACAGCTGCTCATTTTAATATTAAAAGTGCTCCCAACTTGTGGTCAGTCTGGAGCAAACATAAATGTATCAAGTGTTTAGAAAAGGGGAAGGAAAAAAAAATAGACACAGATTTCCTTCTACCCCTTGATCTTTTGTATTTTGTGATCTCATAAATCATTACACTTCTCAGTGATGCTATGCTGGTGGTATATCAGAGCTAATTCACAGAGGAAAATATACTTGCCTCAAAATATAGCAAGAGCATTTCACAAAAGATTTCTATATACGTGCAGCCTTTGATGTTTATTAGTCTCACCACGTATTTAGAATTCACATCAAGGTATTGGAAAACCCTTGAGACAAATGCATAATTCATATTTTGTATGTATTATACTCATTGTAGGTATTATGTTCATTTTTATTAATTTCTGTTCATGAAATATTTGCAAAAATCATAACATTCTCAAGATGACTTCATAATCTAATTTTTTATCTCATTCATTTCTTCAGAACCTACCTTTAAAATGGTGACATTATTGTCATTATTTGTTCACCTGAACTTGTGCTATACTGGTTATTTTACAGATTGGTAAATTATATAGAGTTGTTGGACTATTTGAAACACACATCTGAATATTTGTCTGATTTTTTTCAAGTGATGTCTTTGTTCACTGACTTCAAGACATTCCTAACTAGTAAATAACATGCAGTTTTCATGAACAATATCTGAAATATCAATTTATTCCAAACTGACTTTTTGTTTCTCATTGCTGAAACAAGTACACCGCACAGGTTCATGAAAGAAGAACACAACAATCTTTTAACCATGTTTAATTGACTTGAATTTGAAACCAAATTTAATATTTGCAAAATGTTTTTAACATTGCTCATTTATTTCTGCTGAAGTGGCTGTAAGGTCATTGTATACAGCAAAGCATAAAGATATTTTAATATACACTTAACTTCTCTATGTACACTTACAATCTCCTTGAAACAGAGCCCCAAACTGGTATAATTCAGACAGAATAGCAAAGCACTGCCAATTATTATTATTTTAAGATTAGAAGCAAGAATGAATAGTAATTATGTTCCTGTTCTTCATACAAAACTTTGGGGCATACATCCTGTGTTGGGTTTGCATGGCAAGGTTTTGGTAGCGGGGGGGTTACAGGGGTGGCTTCTGTGAGAAGCTGCTGGAAGCTTCCCCTGTGTCTGACAGAGCCAATGCCAGCCGGCTCCAAGACGGACCCGCCCCTGGCCAAGGCCAAGCCCATCAGCGCCTCTGTGATAACATATTTAAGAACGAAAACAAAACAGTTAGAGAGAGCATTTGCAGCCAGAGAGAGGAGTGAGAAGATGTAAGAAACTCTGCAGACACCAAGGTCAGTGAAGAAGGAGGGGCAGAAGGTGCTCCAGGCGCCGGAGCAGAGATCCCCCTGCAGCCAGTGGTGAAGACCATGGTAAAGCAGGCTGTCCCCCTGCAGCCCATGGAGGAAGGATGAGGGGGTGTAGCGATTCCACCTGCAGCCCGTGGAGGACCCCATGCCGGAGCAGGTGGAGGCACCCGAAGGAGGCTGCGGCCTGTGGGAAGCCCACGCTGGAGCAAGCTCCTGGCAGGACCTGTGGACCTGTGGAAAGAGGAGCCCATGCCAGGGCAGGTTTGCTGGCAGGACTTGTGACCCCGTGGGGGACCCACGCTGGAGCAGTTTGCTCCTGAAAGTCTGCACCCCGTGAGAGGGACTCCATGCTGGAGCAGGGGAACGATGAGAGGAGTCCTCCCCCTGAGGATGAAGAAGCGGCAGAAACACCGTGTGATGAACTGACCGTAACCCCCACTCCCCGTCCCCCTGTGCCGCTGAGAGGGGAGGAGGTTGAAGCCGGGAGTGAAGTTGAGCCTGGGGAAGATAGGAGGGGTGGGGAGAGGTGTGTTAAGATTTGATTTTATTTCTCATTCCTCTACTCTGTTTTGCTTAGTAATAAATTAGATTAATTTCCTCTCTCTGTTTAGTCTGTTTTGCTCGTGACGATAATTAGTGAGTGATCTCTCCCTGTCCTTATCTCGACCCACAAGCGTTTCGTTATACCTTTTCTCCCCTGTCTAGTGAAGGAGGGGAGTGAGAGAGTGGCTCTGGTGGGCACCTGGCCTCCAGCCAGGGTCAACCCACCACACATCCTCTCCCTCATTCTCATTTTGGGGAAATTAAAATTTTACTTTCTACTGTTTACAAATAGTTTTCCACTCAGAAATTATTTTCCAGTTCCAACATCATCAATACTCTGTTCACAATTGTTGGTTGCAGAAAAATGTAAGCATTCAGTATTTGTTTTTTGAGCAGCTTACTACAAGTACTGTACATTCATCCTAAAAGATTTGGGGAGAAAGGCCAGTGGTAAATCAGGCTATGTTCCCCTCTATCACCTTGATAATAAGGGCTAAAGCAATGCCTTTCATTCAACTTTGGATGGAGTCATGGTAAGTGATACTGCTTCTTCAGTCTTGAACCCTATATACATCAATATCTTAGAGCATTGCTAGAATCTAGGGTTACTGCAACCTGTCACGCCTATTGTGTCACAATACAGATAGTCAATTTAGCCAAAATTTAGTGGGTTGCATAAATAGTATTTAAGATGCTTTTGACAACTAAGAATCACTTTCTAAAGGGGAGATGTCCTCTTTCTTAAGGAGCAGAGCAGCACAGAATATATAGATTAGACCTCTGATTTTGGGAACAGGTATTTACTGCTCACAGTATCTAAAGCTGACAATTTTTTTCTTACTGTACAACAGCATAATATATTAATAGGGAATGGATATTTATGATTCAGTTCTGATCTAAGGAAACTGTTTAATGTACAGCCATATGCCTTTAGCAGCTTTACTGTATTTTGGTTCTCTTCCATTTACCCCACCCTTAATGACCAAAGTTTAGTGTTTAGAACCTAATGAGCTGTTGTCTCAGACAACTGCTATTGAGTACTTATGCTTTGGCATCATGACTAGTTTAGCTACTGGGCATGACATTCAACTGTGCATCATATCCATAGTCAGTTAAAACATATGCAAATACTGAGCATTTCATCAGCTCCTGCCTAACCTTGCCTTAAGCATGGAAAATGTTCGCTGGTTTAATACAGAACAAAAGTAATTGTTAGCATGTTAAACAATAATCTAGCCTTTCTGCTTGTGTTCCGTCCCACACCTCCTCAGACTTTGTGATTCTCCTATTCAATTCCTACTGCCCTCTCACATTTTTAATATTTGTTTTCTAACTAGGTGTTTGCTTTTAATGCTTGCAATATGGGAAGCTATTATTACAGATTTGTCTGTATGTATTGTCCGCCTGTCATTGTCACTATTTGGTATGGCACTTTCCATTAAGATGTTTCTATATGCGATGGCAAAAATATTTAACAATAAAAGCACTGTCAGCATGACTGAATCAGATATTCTGAGAAGAGATCAGCTGTACCTCTAGTAGATTACACTGTATGTAGAGGATGCTATAGGAAAATCAAATTACAGATGACTTGAAAGGGAGTCAAAAAGTGGACTAGAAAGTGAAGTCAAATTTCAGACAATGTCCTGAAAGCTGTCTCTGGAAAAAAAGTAAATCTATATATAAACCTGAGGATAAGACAAAACCTTCAGTCTTTACTCAGAGGACATCAGCAAAATCTTTTCTGTGGTTCAAAGCCAGCGTAACAGAGCCTAGCTTACTTGCATTAGATTTACTGAGCTTTGGAGTATACACTATAATAATAAAACTTGACTAATTGTGAAGTAACCTCTAATTAATCAAGGGAATAAAAGACTTAATACAAAGATAACATTTTATGAAAGCTGATGGAATTAGAATTAAAGTTTCAACCAAAATCTTCCCATCTTTCATTAAAAAATATCTGAGAGTCTGTTTTCAGGCAAAATTTGTAATCTTAATTTCCGAAATATATCTAGAATATATATAGGATCACAGCTTGAGCATCTCATGCCCCTGTTCTGTGGGGAGAAGGAGGAGCAGGCTGGAATTTGAACTTCCTCTGCCCTTGATTTTTGAGGTATTACAATACATTTTCTATTACAAGAATTAGAGATAATTGTGTGTTAGAACTGTAGTTTGATGGAAGAACATGGCCTATAGGAAGAAAAAGGAGATACATGAGCTGAAGAATGAATATTTGCAACTGAGTTGTGTAAATTAAAAAAAAATCTTCTGAAGTAAATCAAAATTATCTACGAATAGGCCACTTCTCAAACATTCTGAGTAATAATACTAAATATAGTGTAAATTGTGCTTAAGCCATCATTTTCTAACTGAGAGAACATTAGTCCAGGTCGAAACAGTTACTTCTTTCACATTGTCTGTTAGATTATAAGATCATTACTGCTGACCAGTTCCCTATTATTAGTTTGTAGAGCAACTAAATTTAAGAAAACAAACCCTAAAGCATAATTATTTCCTATCATAAAAATAACAAAAGTCAGTATTTTTTCACATAAGTATATCTATATAAATATACACCTATATGTGGGGGGGGGGGAGGAAGGGGGGGAGACCATATATTTTCAATGTTTTGAAATTCAGGGAGGACATTTTTATAAGTAGTATATACAATAACTCACAAGTAGTATATACAATATTAAGCAAAATTAACATTATAGAATATATTATCTGTAGTATAACTTCACGGCAGATAACAGACCTATTGGATACAGGATTTAAACTTAGTTCAGTCATAACTCCAGAAGTTCTGAAGATTAAACATAGTAACATTTCCATATGATTTCAGCAATCCATAAGAGAAGCTCAGTTTTCTGTAGCATCAGTTCTCCAGAATGGTTATCGCAAGACTTTCTGTAGATGCTCATGGTTCAGATCAATATGACAGAGAAGACAATAATGATGCCAAGTGCAAGGTCCTGCATGTGGGTCGGTGCAATCCCAAGCACAGCTACAGGCTGGGCAAGGAATGGATTGAAAGCAGCCCCAGGGAGGAGGACTTGGGGGTATTGATTGATGAGAAGCTCAACATGACCCAGCAATGTGCACTTGCAGCCCAGAAAGCCACCCGTGTCCTGGGCTGCATCAAAAGAGGTGTGACCAGCAGGTCGAGGGAGGTGATCCTGCCCCTCTGCTCCTGTGAGACCCCACCTGGAGTACTGCGTCCAGCTCTGGGGGCCCCAGTACAGGAGAGACATGGACCTGTTGGAGCAAGTCCAGAGGAGGGCCATGAAGCTGATCAGAGGGCTGGAGCACCTCTCCTATGAGGACAGGCTGAGAGAGTTCAGCCTGGAGAAGAGAAGGCTCCAGGGAGATCTAATTGCAGCCTTTCGGTACCTGAAGGGGCCTACAGGAAAGCTGGAGAGGGACTGTTTATCAGGGAGTGCAGTGACAGGACAAGGGGTAATGGGTTTAAGCTGAAGGAGGGTCGATTGAGATTAGATGTTAGAAAGAAATTTTTTATGATGAGGGTGGTGAGGCACTGGAACAGGTTGTCCAGAGAGGTTGTGGCAGCCCCCTCCCTGGAAGTGTTCAAGGCCAGGCTGGATGAGGCTTTGGGCAACGTGGTCTAGTGGAGGGTGTCCCTGCCCATGGCAGGGGGGTTGGAACTAGATGATCTTTAAGGTCCCTTCCAACCCAAACCATTCTATCATTATATGAATCTATGTACAAATTATAGTGCATAACTCTTCAGGTCTTTCTGGTAGCTCTACACAAGTCTCAGCATTCACCACACATTAAAAGAAAATTTGAGCGAGTATCTAAGGAAAAAACTTCCATGACTGTATTTTTGTACATTACGTTGGCCTTATAACTTGTCCTTATAGCTATCTGTTCTTTAAAGATGCCCTTACAACATGTTAGAGTAATTGACAATTTTAGCATTTCATGTGTAGAGAGAGAACGGCACAATGAACAGTGAAGAGTGCTGCAGCTCAGTCTTACCTTGCACACCAAAAATTCAACTGGGGTTATCTACTTGGTCTGTGGAAAACAAATTGATTGGACCTTTTTTTTTTTTAAACTGCACTTGCCCAAATTTAGCCTGATCTAGCCTATAATGATTGGCAGAATTCACACTGACCCAAAGGGTACAGCTCTGAGATCTAATATGGCAAACTGAAAGGTTTTTCATGGAAGCCTATGGTATGGTGAAAAGGAGCATCAGTAAAAATTTTATGAAGTTATCTCTATGTACAGTGTGTGTTGAAAGGCATGAGTATCTTCCTTCCCTCATAAGCATCCTTCATTACTAATGGTTTACTTGTCTTCTAGGATTAGTTACTAGCTGCAAGCCACCCTTCATCCATTTCCATAAAAGCAACTGCAGGATTTTAGAAGACTTTAATTTCATTATCTTGCCCATTTTTAAAGAGGAGTACTTTCAATGGATATGGCTAAAATGGCAGTATCTGTATTGACAGAAAGGCAGTTTAAAAAAAAAAAAGCTCGTTTCAAATCTTAGCCAGCTTATTTATCACACCCAAGCTGCCAAGAATTGCTGTGCAAAATCTGTCAGTTTTTAAATGCTAGCTACTGCATATTCAAAGCCTCTTCAAAGAATATTTCTTTGGGTTACATCACACGCAACCACCCCCGCCCCCCTGCCCCAGATCCTGCCTACACATTCAAATAATTCAGATAGCAGGGTGACAGAGCAACATTAGCCTATCACATCTGAAGGGTTATTTAGGCTTTTATTTTGATTTGGGATTTTTAAGACAAAATGAGAACACTAAACATGCCTTTTTCAACCTTAACCTTCCAAACATCTATATTCTCTCTTGGAGACCATTTCCACTAATAATGAGTGCTGGCTGCTAGGGCCCCTGTAGGTAATGATTTCTGCAGGAAGTCTCGTTAATCAAAAATTTCACCAAAATAGCTTAACAATCTCACCCACCAAAACGTCATGTTGTGAAAATTTGTAAAATATAATATCAGGAAGGATCCCATTCTGCCACTTCAACTCCAGAGAGCAGTACTTGGCTCAAGATGAACAGCTCTCTTTAACTGAAGGGATTGGTTCAGGCAGGGAAGGATTATTCACCGTGAGTGAGAATGGCAGAGTTTGGCCACAAAAGACAGGGTAGCCTTTGCAGTGTCAAGCCAACATATTATTTTAAAACAGCTGGGAAATGGGTATTTCTAGGAAAAAAAAAGGACTATAAAGAAGGAACAAATGCTGTCTTAATTTAAGCAGGGATGCTGTTTTTAATTCATCTAATTGTGTTAAACTGCTAATAGGCTAATTTGAAGAGCCCAGCACATTCAAGAGGCTGGTATTTAATTAACAAAATCAAGCTTCACACAATGCCAGACAAGGGGTCAATCCTTGAATGAGGAGCTCCCTAGAGGGGAAAAACCATGATTAATGCTGCAGAAATTTCTCATTCATTCTTTTGCTGCTAAATATTGTCAATTGGGAAGGATACTATTGTTTCTTATTTACCTCATTTGGCATAGCTTTCCCTCTTTTCCTATGCCAGCTTGTCTCTTTATCTGATCCTTGCATCCTCCCTCAGCTAGGTTTTGACCTGCATCTGCCTTTATGCATTTGAAATTATATTTATAAACCCAAATGGGGCTGGACTCTGACAGTGCTATTCACATAGACTTCTGCCTTGGTGACAGTAGTTTCACTGATGCCAATTTAGCATCCCTCTAGAAGTTCCAACTCTATGTCAGGAAAATGGCTGCATCTGGCTTTGAAGGATTTTACATGCTGCTAATAATGCTGGGCAAACTTCAAAGGATTCATATAAATGCTTCAAAGTTCAGCTACTATCCCAGTCAACCCAAATGTCTTAGCTTTAGGATGAGACCTTGTAAGAGCTGATTACCTCAGTTCAATTGTATTTCAAGGGATTGCTCAGAATGAATAAAGGTAGCAGAATCCAGCCCCCATTTGGACAGCATGCACATGCAAAACTTAAGCAGTGAGAAGCTGTGGGGAATATTGATGAATGAGGAGAAGAGATTGTTTGAACAAAAGGCATTTTAACAAGCAAAGAGAGGCTACTTGGTGAACGTATTCAAGAATACTGGCAGGCATGATTTCATAGATAGAATTCAGAATAATTTTCAGTCAGGCAAGTTTCTTCCCTGCTCCTTAAATCAGGGCAATTTAAATGTAAGTTTACTACTGCTCAACTGAGGCAACATCCAAGAGAATATCTATACATAGCAGTGAGTATCTTTAAAGGCAGGTTTTGTCAGTGGCAAGATGCTTTCACTCCTTGCAATTATAAAACTATACCTGTGGCTATATTAACCACAATAGTCTTGCATCAACAGCCAGACTTCTCAATTAGCAGTAAGAGTTGCTTCTGGCTCAGTACTTTCCATAGCTAATACTGTACTTGTTATCCTCAAGTATTTTAAGTTAAGATTAGTGACCTTCTGTTATTTATTACATGACAGTTACTTGGAGTTGACCAAGGCCTCAAAGAGCAAGTTTGTTTAAATGTATGTGAACATATATGCACAAACTTTAGGATGAACATTTACATTTATATTGCATGAAAGACTGCAGCTTTCTCTTTCTGGCATTTCTAGTTCTTACAGACTTTAGTCTAGGGACAATGTTCAATAATTCTGAATTATAACATTTTTTTATTTTAAAGAAAAGGGCATATTTCCACAATATATATGGAATATATGATTCCTCCCGGCAGTTCAATCCATACACTGTATCTGTGCAAATGATCAAATATACCATTTTTCGAAAGAAAAATAATTAAGAACCAATAAAAAAATAGCAGGAGGCCAATGGTGAATGTGTGGGCCTAGTATTTTAGCCTTTGGTAATAGTCTAAGAAAAAGGCAAATTACACTTACATTCTATCAGCAAATAGGTGATCAAAAATATTTATACATCGGACAAAACTTAATTCCTTTTAAATTTCAATAGTAACTAGAAATAGGTTCTCCTCACTTCACAACCAAAACAATAGCTTTAGTTACTTCACGGTTCTGGAAACAATTCCCTTGAAAAATGTCATTCTCTTTTCTCTTTTACCTAGTGTATTTCTATGATTCACCATAAATGTTCAGCAATCTTGGGCATATCTAGAGCTTCAGTTTCACCAATGCAACTATACAAAAAGCAGCTTTATGGTATATGCTGCAGAAAAAAACATTTTATCAAGAATATGGACATGATTTGCCTTGGACACATTTATGATCTAATTGTAAGTACTATGAAATTTCTTTACCATCATTTGTGAATCATTAACTATGTTAGAACTGACCAGCAGAATTCAAATTCATTATTTTGAGGATAATTTCAGGTGGAAATTTCAGCAAATCGCTTTAGAACAATCACGTGCTCCCAAGATAAATCCTTTATAATCCTGTGCACTTTTAATATATTTAAATAGAATAAATATCTGAATCAGAGGATAAAATCTTTTTTATAGGTGAGCAATACTTTAATATTATTTATTGGATATTTCATTTTAAACTAAGCCTTCCACATCTGTTCCACCCTCTAACTGCAAATACAAAAAGAACATGATCCTGAATTACACCTTTAAAAGGTAGATTAAGTGATTTAAGTGCATGTGTATGATCCTTGTTCAGTTCAGTATGCATTTGCACTGTTTTTCTTAGAGCTTAATTACAAATCAAGAAATATGTTCTTCCTGGAGAGTAAGAAGCTCCTTCAATTGCTAAACAACAGTTTATCATCATTCAAAGTCTCCCTTTGATGCACTCACATAAGCAAAAGGTAGCATGGCTTTATTACACTTCTCTGACCTGTGACATCACAATTAGGTGGTATTTCAAACTTCATTCTAAGAAAGACAACTTTTTACCAAACTAGACTGTAGTGTGCAAGCAGACACAGGTAAACTATGCTGCAATAAATTTAACTTACAATACAGTGCTAGCCACCAACTGGCTAAATTTCTAATTGTAATCTTCAAAATGCTACTAAACACCATTACAAAGAAAAAAATATTAGAAAAGCAATAGATGGCATTCTCCCTATAGTGCAGATACACAGTCCTTAAAACGTCTACATTCTTCTATAAGAAAAGAAAATGAGAGAAATTATATAAGCAAATAAAATACATGTTGGAATTTATTCACTGGAAGAATATAGTTTTCAAACTTGGCATTGAAGCTTATAAACCTCTACTTAGGCTTTTAAATTTAAAGGCCATCTTGATTTTTTTTTTTTCTGAGATAGCGATCGGTAGGCTCCAAATTCAGAATACATGCTTCCCATTTAAGGTCCGCTGTTAGATTTTGTATCAGCCACCTGCAGGTAACCAGATGCTCAGCTACTCAATAGCACTTCCTATTAGCTTTCTACCTCTGAAGACTTAGAAGATGATAGGCACAGAGATTTAGCTAGCATTTAGTCTGAATCTGGGCTGTGCAACTCCCACCATTTACACAGGAGTTCACCAGTGCTCGGCACCTTCAAAAGCCATAATTCCATGAACACTCACTGGAACTTCACAGTCAACAGCTTATACATGGAAATTTCTTGAGCTTTCAATATGTTTCTCGCCCGATTTTGTCTTATTTATCTATGTGTAGCTCCACATGCGAGGCCTTCCTAATAATCCTGAAATCCTCAATCTGTTGGTGTTTTTACACTTTTACAGCTAGTTAATGGTCTGTGTTAAATAATTCTTCCAAAAATTTCCTTACAGAGTGTGCTTGTGGTGCCTAACAGCCTCAGGAGCCAGCAGTGAGTGAAGCCCATGATCACAGAGGGGAAAAAAGTTCTTTTTATTCATCAGATTTTAAGATTTTCATTTAAGATAAGACCTACTGAATAAAAGGCCAGAACTAGTAAAAACTAAGGCACCAAAGAATATGTTCAATATAAGCTTACATCTGCTTCACTTGGAATCACTTCAGAAGAAAGCACAGTTAGAAAAGGGAGAACATAAGGGCAATCTGAGAATTGGTTACTTATTAGTTACATTAAAAGACATACAGTATTACATCTTCAGGCCTCAAAAACCACTCTGAAGTCAATGATCAGAATACCAACAGAAAACAATCATTTCACATGGTGTTTCTGAACAAAGCAGAAATATATAATTTTTTTTTTAATTTGAATGTCTAAGAAATGGCCCTTCATCAAAGAGAGATAAAGATGTGCTTATGCTTATCTCTAGGAAGAAAAGCTTTTAAACTGGGATTTGAGGATGTGTTTAAATGGAGCTTAGAGTAAGGATTTCTCTCTGATCAGGGTATGCATCAGCCTTTGTTTTGATAATATATGACATACCACAGCAAGGCTCTACAGCAACTCTGTGACCAGAAAACTCACAACCATGGCATGATCCAAGGGGCCTGGACTCGTTTAAATGCATTCAAAATATTGTGCCTGGTTAACTTTGTAGTAGGTAGACATTTCTTAGCCTCTGTGTGGAATGGAGTTATACTGGATTTCTCACAGCTAACTGACCAGCTTTTTTTGCAAACCGCTCCTCATCTCCTTTCTACTCCTCAATGTCATTGTGCCTTCTTGAATGAATTCTCCAGACCAATTTCTGTGTTTCTTTTTTGCACAGCCACAACAGCTTTTTGTAGCCATCCTGTCATATGCAGAGGCTGTCTAAATTGGGGGATGGAAATCTTGACCAAAAATATTTTAACCATTTAACACTTTGAACTTTCTTAAAATACTATAGCAATAAAACCAGAAATAAGTTCTTATGATGGGACCCTGAGTCATCCAGAAATTTGAGATGGATCTGCCTTGGTTTTTTCTCATATTTTGTGTCTTGTAAAGACTGAAAAGTCTTGTAAACTCAAAAGACAGGTTTTACTAGTCTATAAGCTTTTTTTTTGCCCTTTTTTTTTTTTTTTCACTGAGAAAACTAAAACTATGTCAGAGGAGAAAAATAAAGGGTCTATCCTGTGTCCTTACAAGTAAGTGTTTGCTTCCAGACTTTGTTTCAGTCAGTCTGTGAATTAGTTACAGCTTCACAGACCACTACAGTGCTTCAAAAAGAAAGGGTTCTTTCTTCTGTGATCTGACTGCATGCTCCCCACTTTTGTCACCAGTTGCTTTGCATGCCACCAATTTCCCAGCTCCCAGTTCCTGTTTGCTCCCTCATTTGCCTCATGTTGAATCTAGAAGCTTTTCTCCCCAGCAGCTAATTCATTTGCTTGCAAGAAATTTTCTCCCCTCTTGAAGGCATTCTTTCTTCCTTCAACAGGTATCTTCTTCCTTAGTAAATTTCAATGGCAAACCATGAGAAGAGATAACAGATACTGTCTTTCACAGGATTACTTATATTAACGTGTTCAATTTCTCCTTTGTGATGGAGAGGAATCAACTCTTTTGGAAACCCAATACAAAAAATTGGGAGTCACTATTCTAGTCTCACAGTCACAAAGGCAACTATTATGCATGCACAAGTGCTATATAGTGTGGACGGACAGTTCTTTTGGTGAAAGCATTAGTCTAGGACCTCAGAAACCAGAAGTTTACTGTGACCATAGCAAAGTCACTTAACCCTTTTGGTCTCTTTCTTGCACCCTGAGGCTAATAACATGGCCTAGTTTATATGGCTGGTCTGAGGATGAGAACCGAGGTGCTCAAATACAGTAACTGGGTACATATTAGTAACAAAAGGTGTATAAGAATCTGAAAGAGGCAGTTTGTTATTAACCAGATCTGAAAAGAAAAACACAAAGCCTGAACTGCTTCAGGTTCAAGCTAGACCAGACATTTAGCAGAGTAGCTCTGCAGCTAGTTCTTTTATCTGCATAGGATCTTGGAAGTGCAGGAGGACCAAGAGCATCACATCACTCTAGAGCTACAAAAGAAAGATTCTTCTGTATGTGTTTGTGCTAAATTTTAGATAAAATTAAATCTGAGGAGACTAGGATGTAGGATACAAAATAGAAACACACAATATGGTGGATGCATAACTGACTTTCAAGATTATAGGCAGTGGTCTGATGTATTACGATACTTTTCAGAACTAATTCAGTCACTTATTTGTAAGCAAGATTTGGCTTGCAGTGTACGGGGGTCTAGGCAAACCTGTAGTAGTGACTTCTCCATGAGCCAATAATTTCAGGTTTATATACACTGTTATAATTTTCAGGACTTCAAGTCTTTTCTCTTGTTACTGGCACCATTTAAGAGGATTGAATGTCACTTAAGTCTCTTTATTAGCTCCCAGAAAAGTGCTTCTTACCTAACATGCTACCTGATAATGAGGCAGACAGAGAACTTCCAGCATACCAGGTCAGTGCAGGAGAACTACACTTATTTTTTCAGTTCAGAATATTTAGCTGAGACGCTCATCCTGAGCTGACTAATGACTGACTTCATAGTTTCTATGCCAAACGGTAGGCATAACACAGCAGCCTCCAATATTTAAAACCAAACAGGTAGCTTACTATTTTTTCTTTAAGGAAGAGAGAAGGAATATTTTGCAAGCACTAAGAATTGTATTGGTGACAAAGTCCCGCATTTTCTTGTGCAGTTATACTGGGAAGAAAAGAAGATGGAGAGCGCCATGGATTTTCTCACCACAAATGGTATAGGAGGATTTCCCTGTATACAGCATTCGGAGAAATGGCCACAGCTGACAGGTGGTCCTGCCACAGGCTGGTAAGTGACCACAAGTGCACGCTTGCTTTTTTACCAAGAACCGAACTACACCTTCAGTACTTCCCCAAAGCTATTTCTTATAGAATAATTATTATGACTAGTTGTCACTTTCCATTCATCATTCCTGGGCACACTTCAGGTTTATCTTTACAAAGTTATTTATAAATAGCTTAAAATATATAAACAATTTTGGTCCTGCTGTTTTGTCAAAAGCTATTTGCATTACCTTTTCACAGTGAGATACGTTGTGCTAGGTACACTAGGTAGTTCAGTTAAAAAAACCTACTGCCAAAATCTATTTAGCCCCCACGCAAATTGTTTGGAACGTGAAAGTGAGTCAGCGCCATCACAGCAATGTGCAACTAAACATGTCATGCTGCAGGTACAGCAGCCCGCAGAGCACAGAGCAAAACCCCAGTAGTACAGACCCCAAAATTAACTAATGCATGCAAATGGCCATTCCATTAAATAAGCACAAATACTTTATTTGTCTGCTGAAAAAATATGGCAGATAAAAAAAATAAACATTTAAAGTATCAAGTACATGAGGTTTTGATGTCTACATTTTTATAGGTTTTAAGACTAAACGCAAAAATATTACCCAACCCTGATAAAAACATTAACCAACACTGATACCAATGTAATATTTCCTGCTGGGGAAAGACATAGTGAAGACCAGTTTGAGTGATACAGGTAAGATGCTCACCACCACTTCTCCCCTTCCCACCACAGCTTCTCCCCCTTACACTAAGAGGGAAGTTACCTCTGTCATCCTCAGATGGACAGTGAATGCTGTGGTGAATAGGTGTCAGTGAGAGATTTGCTGTAAGTAACTAAACATTATGGCATGTTTGGTTTCTAGAGATTGATCCTACTACGTTTTCAAGTGGACAAAAGATTCTTGCATCATGCTGCACAATAAATAAGTTTACATTTGGAATGGTGATAGTATGTGAATTTTATTTACTTATTTGGCTTTTTCTTGCCATTCTGTTGCAATAATAAGCACTGTAGAATAAGGCATTTGCTGCTGCCTACTTCAGCAACAGTAAAATGAAAAATAATTTTAAGCTCCTCAATATTTTTATCACACACACAAAAATGTGAGAACAATCAACTTGTCTGTAGAACAGTGCACCTTATCAATATAAAACTGTCACAGAACAAGCAAAGAAAAGGAAGAAAAATAAAGTTGTGCTGTCATTGCATAAACTAACAACATAAAAGTAAATGTACAAAAGAAATAGACTCTTAAAAGGGTGAGATTTCTCTGGTAACCTACAGCTTTCAGTTGTAGGTAAGATTCCGATACTAATAAGGAAAACCTGTTTCATTTAGAGAACAGTGCAGCAATAAGGACAGATTGCATCACAAAAGGATACACATGTGAACATTAAAAATATACAAAATTATATCATGCGGGTGTTCAATATAAAAAGATTGCTCACAAATTTACTGGGAAAAGAGTCAAAATTCCTGTCATAAATTATTTCTTCTAGTTGCTAAAAGGTGACAACCAAAGAATCTATTTGGATTGTTTGACTGCATATTGCAGTCTAGCTATTTTAATATATGTTGCAATTTTTATTTCAAAATGTTGAGCAAGTTGCAACCACCAGGAACAACAGACAAGTCAGATAAAGGCAAAGATAAGTGGTCCAAATACAATAATTAAATCCAGCAAGTAATGAAAAGGGGAAAACAGATTTAAAATATGAAGGAGAATGAATAATGGCAAAAGAAAGGGAAAAACTAGCTACAGATCTAGTATCAGTGAAGGAAAAGCCTATTTCAAGAAAAAAAGGTTAAGTGGGATATAATAGGCAGGTAATGAGAAGTTTCTCCAATTATTACTGCAAATGAAAGAAAACAATCCAAATTATGTCCCCTGGGAAAAGTATACAATGCAAAGCTTAACCCTAGATTTCAAAAGTCCATGGAGATGAAATACATTGCTCATACCAATATCCTGAAACATCTCTACTTCTTTGCTTCAGAATGATAATACCTCATGAGAACACTAGTGAGAATGCTCTCACTGCATTTTGTATTGTTATTATGCAGCACTTCTTTAAGTATAGGGAGTTTGGAATGGAATTGCATTTTTTGATCACTCTAAGTCTTCTATGAGACTGTAGAAGTTATAGTATATTTAGGTAAATTACAGGTGTGTTTAATACTTTCTGTTTTCACTAATTCATGGAAACCTACTATTAAAATGGCTACTTTATCACAAATTGGCATTTTTGTGTTGTAAGAATATTTTCCCCATAGATAGGAATAATTCTCTTCATGTGCTTGTAGCAGCCCTGGTATACCACCACTCTGAAGGCTATCAGAAAGGAGAGAAAAAGAGATTCAGTGGATTTTTGAAGGAACCAGTGTTTTCATAATTCTTGATGGTGTGTGAAATTTGGGATTCGAGTAATAAACAGGATACCTTAATTCACCATGAAATGAACGCATTCAGTATCCCTGCGCTGCCTCACTGCCGTATGTATTAATAGCTGTCATCTCAAAGGCATAGGTTGTTCCAATTCTATAAATTCTGTGCAACACCAAAAAATTTAAGTTTCATGATGCATACTACAGAGTTAGGTTTTGACATCTGAGTTTTTATGTGCTTCAGGGTTTTTTCAGCTGTTTAACAGCTCCAGAGACATAAAAGAGCCAGATTTTTGCTTTAAATATATATAATATATATTCAGTTCCCTAAAAGTCCTGGTGCACAACATTAAAACTTGCTATTTCACATAGTACTTTAATTCTAATGGCTTTCATTTTTTTCTTTCCTTAGATGTAAGAACACCCTAAGAAAAAAACATATAATAAAGATAAATATACATACAGAGAGATGCATATGTGTGCAAACACAAGTACACATTTTCATACATTGCGATGTAATTCAAAGGATCATTAAATGCTGAGAATTTTAACTGAATCTCAGCAGAGAAGTACACTTCAGATTATTACAAAAGTAATAAAATAACTCTGAGCTCTGAGGCTGTTCTTCACTAAAATAAACTCTCACACATCAAATGACCGAGTGACCTATGGAAATTTATGCCAACAGATCCAGACTCATGCCTTTGGTTTTCTCACACTACTTCTTTTTCCAGTTTCTATTTTTGCTGTCAACATTTAAATACTCTTGTTTACATTGCAGCCTATCAGCATTCTCTCAGTATGTTCTATTCTCTCAATATGTTCTATTATTTTCCTAAACCTGAATAGACTGAGTCCCGTTGCAAACTCAAAAAAACCAAACCAAAGGCAAACCAACGACAACCAAAAAAAAAAGCCTGGAGCACCCTAAAAAACACTAAATGTGATATATCCATCAATTAAACCGAGTTTGCATATTAGTATAAAACTAGATATTTTATTCATACAGTGCCAATTTCTGGCTTCTTTGGTACATGTGCCACCATATTGTCTGTAAAGATCTTGGGCATATTAAAAATTTAGCTACTTCCTCACATAGAACAATCTTGTATGGTAAACATGCCCTTAATATAAACAGAGGAAAGTTGTATTGAGAGCTTTTTCTGCTTTGATAGATTACTTGGAGGTAAAGTATTTCAGCATACAAAAGTGAAAGCTTGGTTTCTTAGAAAAAAGTTTCCTTATATGTCCGCCTCTGAGCCCGTGTTCTCTCTTTGTCTTTCTTACTCTTTGCTTTACCAGCTGCAGGAAACAGGGACTTTAAATTAAGGTGCTGAGAAATTCCTTCCATGCTCAAAGATATTAGAGGTTTAGATACACAAATTTATTCACAAATATTTTGAGATTGGGCATCTCATATATGCAGCTTACTTTAGTGCCTCACTAAACAAAAAGAGAGAATAAAACTACAAGATCTGTAAACAAGTAATCATCATTCAGTGAAAACAATTGGATCTGGATGACAAGAGGAAACATGTAGCTTAGGAGGGCATCAGTTGGGACTAGAAACTTTTATTCTTTAGTATTTATTAGATGCAGCCACAACAGGTACCCGTATGACAACAATTGAAACACAAATGACTGATGGCTGATGAGAGAATATTTGTCTGGCTGCAACAAGCTTCATTATTCAAAAAAGATTTTTTCCTTCTCTTCATTTCCTTTTCATGAAAACCTACTGATGCTCTAATTAGGGATATTGGACACTAACAAATTATAATAAGTTTAGCGTATCGCAATTATTCACTTCAATACGTATACTTCCCCCCCACATTACTAGAAGTAAATCGTAACATCTATCAATTTCCCTTTAACAAAGGTGTCAGAATCGATATCCATTACTACACATTTCAGCTTTAGGTAGAATGTCTCCCAACAGCATCCTTACAGGCTCAGCAGTGCTTCCTGTGTGCTTAATCCTGTTAGTACTACTGTTCAATCCTACCTTTCATACTCTTAGAATTATTTCAGACTTTCCATTGGCATCACTCCCGGTTAATTGAGGGGTTTTTAGCAAAGTATTTTAATGATTATGTTCTTCAAGGAACAGTTTTTTGTGCCCTCATCTGAAAGTAACAGGCAATTAGTGAACTCAGCACACTATGTGTGTTAGCACACTAGATCCTAAAAAATGCAGGCAATAAAATACATTGTCTACCTTTAAAGAAACAGGCAAACAATTTTATGGGAGAAAATACTTCTCCACATCATGTCCCTGACACCGCAGATGGATGAAGATGAAAGTTCAGAATAAACTTAGTAGATAATAAACTTGGCTACCTCCTCTTTTGAGGACCAGTCAGCACCATCTCCTAGAGCTTTACATCTTCAAGAACTTTGTGGGGAATGGTTCCCATGACATGGGTTGACAGCTATGACAAAAAGATTTCTGTATATAGGGACAAGACATTCTTTCCTTAGGAGCTAATTCCAAGGAATCATAATTTAGGAAAGGGGACTGTCCTCAGCAAAAAATGAATGGTATTCCTCAGAAAGCTAAGTCTGCCAACACCTGGAACAAAAAGGGGTCATGAAGAAAGCCTATAGTCGCATGCAAGGCTAAAGGCGGTGGTTTAGACTTAAATTCTGTTTGTCTGAAGCTCTAACTCTTAAGGATAGTTCCAGTCCTCTATTTTAAGCCCATAATGATCGATATTTGGCTTAGAATATAGAGTGTTCTAGCCCAGATTGGCACAATAGGTGAACTGGAAGGGAAAGAAAGGATCTAATTTGTAAACAATTCTGTAATTGTTTTTATTCTGGCCTTTGGAACATACACTTCCCCCCCCCAAGAAATGGCATCTTTATTTTCCCCCTGCTGAAGCACTTATGAAAATTTACTTCCTCTTTTAATCTTGGGTGTTTTGGGACTAACTAAAGATGTTATGCTAAGCAATATACAGAAATTGATAAAGTAATAGCTAGCATCTCACTGAAGCCTCCCAACCCTAGGTTTTATTTCTAAATAGACCAGTCAGTCCAGGAGTACAACTGCTAAGGCTTTTTTCCTATAGAAGCAGCATGACATCATGTAACCAGATATGAAATTCTCACATTGGTGAAGCAAGACAATTGGGATGCATGAAAGTTGTTAAAAGCTTCCATGGATGAATTCAAATAATTGCCTCTTACTTTGAGGGCAAGAGGTGAAAGGAGGCTTTTCATACATACATTTATTTCCTGAGAAACACTGGGTATAGTGACAGGAATATGTGCACAAGGAATCAACTTACTGTCTTTAACTCTATTCAAGACAGAAAGTAGATTGAGAAAGTTGGATGCAGCCAAGAAGGGCTAGAAGCTGGAAGCATGTGTTAGCAAAGCACTAACAGATGCAAGGGAAAAACTATGCTTTCTTGTCAAGAGCAACCAGTTGTATGGGTACACGTTCAGGCAGTAGTATTCCACAGAAAATAGTGTCATCCAGAGAAAATGAAATATCTTAATGCACCACCTAGCCAGTGACGGTCACTCTTTTTTCTTTTTACTCCTTTAGGAGAAATTTTCATTTTGCTGTTTTCTCCAGAACATTTATCATAATTCATAGCTATTCAAGCAACAGAGAGAGAAGTCAATGTTCTTGAATCGCCAACTGCAAGTCAGTGACTTTTGGTCTGTATTCATCAGGCACGGCATCACATATAATTTTTCTAGTCCTGAAGGTGAGGAGAAGAGTTTGGGATTAACAGTTCAGAGCTTTTGAAGCCTTTCATGAGAAGTGATTTACTGGACTGACCTTTTTGGAAACATTCATGACAGAGTGACGAGAAAGAAAACAGCTTAGAAAGTTCTCTATGAATAGGGGGCTTCCACAAGGCTTGTGCAATACTGACATAATTGAAATGGATTTAATTACTGTCAGTGACTGTGTTTTCACTCTGCAAAAGGTGGATTTCACCAGGAAAATCATATACCAACCATACAAGCCATATACAAAGGAAAATTCATAAAATATACAAGTAGGTGTTGGCTCAGAGTTTTCTTATTCTGGTTAAAATAAGTACTGGGCAGTGGTAGTAGGACAATGAATTAGAACTCTGTTTTAACAAGGAAAACAGCTTCACCACCCATGTCCCGGAAAGAACAAGAAAACAGCAGTGAAAGACTTTTTCCTCATTATCTGATTTACAAATTAGTAGTAGCTTGCAAATCCCACACAAGTCAGTGGCATTGGGAAAAAGGCCAGCATTACTGCTGGCAGCAAATGCAGTTGTAAGGGGCACACAGGTTTAGCGCCCACAAGACGACTGTCTGTGATTGCTTCTGATCAGTCCTGGAAGACTCACAAGCAGAGTGAAAACCTGTTCTTTAACAGTGCTTTACTGTTGTATGCCTTCCTGGGAAACTCTCCAGAGAATCCTCAATTCACCTTTTCTCTCTTTATAGATTTCTCTCTTGGAATCTTCCTTGGAATCTACATTTGATGGGTCCCATGAAAAAACATCCTAAACTCTTCCCCAAAGTTTTGTGAGTTTCTTCTCTTCCATATCCTGGAGTGTTTTAGCCCTTCTGCATGTTACTTTACCTAAACTATCTCATGTTAGCAATACCAAATACCTTCTTTGATTATCACAAATTGCATTTTCACATAGATATTGCATAGAAAATATACAATTACATCTATGCGCACTGTCTGCATTGCAGGACTGAAGTCAAAAAGCACAAGCAAGCAGTTGTCAATAGAGTGGCATAAACATTTCTCTAAATAATAATTTTATCCTCAAGCCATGTTCCCTCTGTTTTTAAGTAATACGTATAAAAGGAGCCAATATTGTACTAAAATCTTTGTGCTTGTTATTGCAGTGGGTTCTTGGAACTGTTATTTGAAAGTCAGCTGCTGAAATCTGGTACTGAGAGCTGTCATCTGCTGCCTGCCTACAAGCTGCCAATAGATTTTCATTCCTATTGCCATAGAAATACATGTTAGTGTAACTCAGAGAAAAAGAAAGAAAAGTGGTTTAAACAGCCAGAGTTCTCAAACTTTGACCCAAGATGGAATTTGCCTTTATTAGCCATAAAGGTCACACTGAGAGAGTTAGGCAAGAATAGCACGTGGCATTGCCACTTGTTGCAATCCCCCAGCTGTCTAACCCATGAACCTGGCCAGGTTATATCACGGATACCTTCTGGCCAAGGTAGCTGCCTTCCCAAGGAAATCAGGTGTGTGGGGGGAGTATGAGACCTGAGCTTTGTCTCACCTGGAGGCAGGACGGAGCTAGAGAACACACCACATGTGAGAACCTGGAAAGGGCTTGAGAAGAGCCACAGTTTAACAATCACTTCAGGCCCTGCCTAAAGACTCACATATTGTATCCAGCAAATGTATTAAACTGTATGAGCTGCATCTCCCATTGCAAGCATAAACCATTTCTGAACTATTGGAAAAATAAACTCTTTCAATGAACTTTATATATCCTTATATAATACTTCCATTACAGTATTGTAATAGAATAATGTAAGAACTCAAAACTTACCCAGCTTTAAGGTGGACCACCCCCTTCCCCCCAGATTTCCTACATCTGTCAGGTACTGAAACATTCATGTAGCTGCTTTTATTATACCTGCCAGTGATGTACTAGAAATGTAGTTTCTATAAACATTTGCCAGATTTCTAACATCTAGTTTTTCTCTCTGGTATTTTGAAAACTGATTTGTCCATTTAACTTCATACATGGCAAGATGTCATTAACTGGGGAAGTTATCCCAACTTTTCCAGTTTTTTTTCCACGTATCATTCATAGTTTTGAGCAATCATTTGACTTTTAAAATTAGCACAAGGAAAACTACAGTTTAATTGCTTATTTGAATCTGCTACTGATGGCAGCTTAGTTAGCTGGTATATTTATGGTCTCTATTAACAGAATTTAATGGTGTCTTGTTATTGACTGCTTTGGGTCCTCTGTCTACTATAGCTCCATGTGCAATTTTTCAGACTTATCTTATGCTGATTTTTTTTCATTTCTTTACCATATCTGAGCTTTTATTTTCTCCCTCTTACTTGAAGAACGCTAAGAGAGACCTGGCAGTGTTTCTCCTTAATCAGTGAAATGTCCCCTATCCTACCCAGAGTTTCTAAGTCAAACTGTGTAAGCCAGAGGCTTAAGCACATTGAAGCTTCTGCAACACTACTTTTCTTCATTTCATCATCCATTTATGGAAGTAAATAGATTCTGTGTCCAGGTATTGTGCCTACTTTCTCAAAGCATCCCAAACTACTGCCCTAAACACAGACTATCAGATAAAGTGGAAAATGAATAAGCAAGTGCAGCATGACATGCATACTCTGCTTCTGTATCTCATCTCTTTAACTGTTACCAGAAGATTTGTAGAAGCTTAGTTCTAACCCACAGCATCTTGCATAATGCTACTGCAGGGTATCCTTAATTTGAGTTAGGAAAAAGAAATGCAGTCTGTCTTGATGCTTGTTACATATTATTTTCTTGTTAAACTAATGTTTAAAACCTGAAAAGGCAAGGTAAAATACAGCATTGCAAGGACAAAAAAATGTAACAATCTTGTGCCTCTGTGACACAGGTATCCCTACATACCTGTCTGATTCCTCTTTTAAAGAATTCAAGGACTAAAGTCACAGATGTTATAGTTTGACATGTTGCTTCCAGCCCAATAGGGTGGAGTGGCAGCCCGGGTTAGCAAAGGATTACCACAGCTATTATTTCAGGGTTTTAGTAGCAGTTTTCATAAAAGTAAAGTGGACATCTCTTTTCCCTTGGTACTACCTACCATTTTTTGTTTTTAAAATAAGTTCAACCTACATCGTAACTGGATGAAAAGTCATGGCACTTAAAAATAAGTTTGGTCTTTATTTGGTTTATGCTATTAGAAGCTTTAGGATTGTATTTCAATTCTTCTAATTATATATATAAAGGGTAGAAATGGCTTTCTTGAGATAAATGACACCAGAGGATTACACAATCATTAATCACTTGCACACAGGAAATTAAAAGCAAAACAAGAAACATACCATGACTCACAAGGAAGTGCAAAAGCTGACAAGTGCCAGTGTCACTCCTCTGCTAGCTCACAGAACTTGGGGAAGCAATTAGTATCTGATGACCTGTGGACATTTACCCTATCTTTATAGTTCTTTTCAAAGTAAGCCTAAGTCCTTGGATGAAACAGCTTTATTCTACTTTGACAGTTCTCCTGAGTACCTCCTGTGACCAGGACAAGAATCTCAAGGGGATCGCAGGCACTCTGAGAAGAGAAGAAAATTAAGGAAGGGAGGTCAGGAATGACGAAGGTGGAGAGAGCAAACAGAGACAAAGCCAGAACTGACATTCAGAGAATTAGGAGACAGAAGAAAGTGTTCAGGCTAAGCGGAGGTGAAGAAAGACATGGTATCTTTTGTCCAGTGGAAGCAACTGTGTTTCAAAAAATGTCAAGATACTGCTAAAAAGAGGGAACAAGCACACAAAGAGAAAGTTTAAAGAAAAGACTGGATTCGTGAAACTGCCACGCAAACATCCCTTATAAAATATAGGATAAAATTTTGTCTTCGTTCAACTACTGCAATGATTGAGATGCATAACCATTGGCACTTGCACTTCCACTAGATTATTTCCTTGCAGTGTGTTGTCAGGGCATCCTAAAACATGTCTCCTTTCCAAAACCTAGCAAGCCATGTTTAGAGCTATTTATTTCAAACACTATAATCTCAGACTTCTTTGCCATTACTACTGTATCTTGAAATACTAAGCATTAGCCACATGCAATTTTCAGTTTCTCAGGTGGCTACTTGTTACACTTGAATATTTGAAGCATCTCAGAAAATTTAGGTCGTCTTCTAAGACAAAAGGAAAATTTTCATTCCTACTATTATATTTTTTTTTAATGGCTAGGTCAAGTATCAAGCCACAATTTTGTTAGTCATATGGCAAAAAAGGCTTGCTTATACGTGAATGGGTTTTGAGATGGACTGAATAGACTAGCAGAAAGTGGCATCCTTACAAGCATCATGACTGACACCCTATCAGACAAGATGCATTCAGAGCAGTCATGGAGTGAGGCATCATATGATGCTCCTGACTGACTTATTTGTCTAGACCAAGGGTTCCAAACTCAGAAACCTACTGAACAAAAAATATAGGGAAATATTGAAGGCTCTGCCAGACATACCTAGGAAAGGTAAAGCCTCATTATTTATCTGAGCATTTCTGAAGGGCTTTTCTGACGCTCTGGACTCCAGTTCTGGGGAGTTCTGGCAGGACTTAAGAGTCTGTATCTGAACAGAACACAGAAACCACTGTGAAATACCAAGGCAGACCCAGTGCAAAGAGAGGTAACTTCTTCTGGGCCTGTCTCCAAATACAGCAACTGTTGATTAAGCTTTGCAGTTCAATGGGATTTTTTTAAAGTTGTTTCAAAACTTGTCTATTATTTCATGGCTGCTGGCAAACTTGTGGCGCCTCAAAAGCCTAGTAAACCCAGCAGCATAGATTAACTTCCCCTCCCTAAGTCAAGCGCTTAAAAATAATGCTCCCATAATTCTGTCAATCTCTTTATCTGTAAGCTTCAAAAGCCAGTTATATGAAGTGCCAATGAGAGAGAGGAGTCATCTTTGGCAAGGGTTTCTACAGTCACGTTGGCATGTCACATACCAGTAGGGAGATTGGTCCATGCAGTGGTCCTCCCAGAACTTGACAGTTATTTATATTCTGTGCTTCAGCACAAAATGTGTCTGATTTCATTATTACAGCCACTAGCTATCCCATAGAATTTTATTCACCAGTAGTACCACATGAGCAAAACTTTGCCTAAACAAAGATTTGCAAAAATGACTCTGATGCAAACATGGTCACACCATACTTCGTCTTTAGAAGTTGCTGAAGTATGAATGATTTTTGCTCCTCTGAGAATTCCACACATGGAGTTACCGCTTGACAGAGCCTGGTGCAACAGCGTCTGTTCTCTAGCGAGCATCTCTTAGACTGCCAATGACAGTTCTCTCATCAGTGCTTTGTCTCAAAAGAAACATGTAACTAAATTCTTGACACATTTAAAGATTTTTTGCCATCATGAAAAGTGGGATAGAATTCTCCATTTATAAGAAAATGCAATCATTTTCTCAAGAGGAGTTATTTAAAAGAAAGAGGCATATTTTGCTACATCAAAGGGTGCAAACTAAGTGGACTTGAGGAGAGTAGTCACTGCGAAGTATTAGAGACAACAAAGATCCTTCCCTGTTGATGAGGTTTGGAGTAATGGTAATGAAAGTAAAAAATAGATTGATCCAAAACTTATTGTAGAAAGGTAGCATTATGGCTTCCTTTTTGTATATTGATTTACTTATCATTGGTGGTCTGCAAAACCACGCTAATTCTAGTCATGCATTTTCTACAAGCCAGACTGCCAATCAAGTTAAAATCTGTGGCAAGTTTGTGATGAAGAATTAATCATTTTTAAAGCACTATGTAATCATTCCTGTGGAACATTTATCAGGCTAGAGAGTATTTAATCTATCTGTTAGAGAGTATATAAATCAGTAGTTTCATCATACTGCAGAAACTTGGTAAGAAAATGTAAGACACCTCCATTCTCCAAAATAATCCATTGGCAACCAGGCAAATAAATGTTAGAAAGATAAGTGCATTAGCACTTAAAATGCCCAGAACAAGAGAAGTTAAGGCAAAATCTATGATATTAGACAGAAAATATTATCTTGCCAATGCTTTCACACAGAATTTTAATTGGCTGCATAGTGAGTGCAAATTACCATTTGTGATTTGTTGCCACTACTACAATGTTTCATTACAGTAAAGTAGGTTTTGGAAAAATACGTAACAGATCTGCTTCATTTTCTATATCCTAGTGCAGAAGCTCTATGACAAATGGTAATTGCTGTATCAAAAAGGTCTGGCTAATTCTCAGTGTTCCACATTCATGCTGCTATGCCACAACAAAGAAATTGATAAGGCAATTGTTTTACAATATTGCACTGAAAAATAACAAATAAAGATCTCATTCTGATTTTTCACTGGCACAGATAGGAGAAGTGAGGGGGCAAGGTTGTTTTAATCTTTCACTGCTGGTTGATGCTGGAAGTGACATTCCTCTTTTTCTTCTTTAATATGCAGCTTCAGGGGAAAAATGCTGGGAAGAACCAGCCAGAAATTCCAGCCCAGAGACATTGTTGTAAAAATAGCTGAAGTATAGATCTCTGTATGCTGAGAGAATGTCTTGATTATATTTTCTCAGCCTTACGCTGACTGCTCTTTCAGTCCAACCTCCTCTCTTCCTGTTTGTCAGTCACAGTGGTTTTGCTCCTCACTTGAACCTCTTCTTATCTTCTTCCTCAGTCTTATCACATTCTCCCTTTTCCCCTACAATGTCTCACTCCATTCATACATTCCCCTAACTAGAGCTGGCTGGGAAAAACATATAAAATATGTTGACTCTTTGTAGAAAGTTTACTCTGCTTTCCCTGCTACTCTAACCCCAACACTTCAGCTTTGTCTTATAAACTGGAGATGTCCTCTATTCCAAAAAGCTTACTTCTCCAAACTTGCATAAAGCCCTATGATCAGGAGGCTGGGTTCTTTGTTACTCTCTAGCAAGTACCAGTATGCTGACCACCCTAATTCTTCCTTGGTATCAGCAGTAGCAGCTTAGGAAGGGATTCAAAACACATCAGCTAGAGGCTGTAGTAGATAATACACAACTTAAAAGGGTCAGAGAGCTACAAACTTTGTCCCAAAGGGAACCTGGTCTGTCTATGCAGATTATGTTGCCACAGAACACAAACAATGGTTATAAATATGCCCCCAAAAATGGTTTACAGGATAAGAGAAAGACTCTTTCAGTATATCTAGCACAACGTCAGATGCTTTGACATGATATAACGTATTCATCTAAATAATCTACAGAAAAGAGCAATATTGATGTTACCAAACCTAAAGGTAGAATATTCTTTCCTCATAGCATGATCAGCTTCTAAATTGAATGATATCAAATAAAACAATCTATCTGAAAATAAAACATCTCTTTTTCTAGCAGACTAAAAACCCCCAAAGCAAACAACACTTAAGTTTGCCTGCTTTGCCAAAAGCATGTTAAAACATCCCTATTCACTTACTTTGTACAGACTTCATTTACTTGGACCTTGCTTTCACCTCATCTCCCTCTGTTCATCATCAGCCATCATTAAGCTCTCTTGAACTCTAATGGTTAATTAGAACATAATTGTTCTCCTTTACAGTGACTGATACATACACTCCAGAGATCCAGAGGCATCTTCCAGTAAAAATGTACACTCTTGCTATTGCTGTTATGAAATAAGGAACACATGAAATACACAATAACTTTTTATTGAGATGGAGACTCAGAATAGTGGAACCAGCAAAAAATGCCTGATGCATATTGACCTTAAAAGAGTTGCTTACCATGAGGAAGCATCCCACTCCAAGCCTCATCCATCTTCTCCTTTCTTTCTTTCCCTCAGAACATTATGAAAATGTTCAGCCATCTCTAATATTACTTTTTTCCCTTTAAGTCATAAATAAATAAAACCCCCAAACTAACAGATTAATTAATTAATTAATTGAACTCAACCATTATCCTTTAGGATCTGTTCTGAAAGAACTGATTTGAATATTGATTAGCAGTTTCTATGGCAGGATTAAATAAAATCTAACCAGTAACTATGTAATTCACATTAAGCAGTGAGGTGTCAAGAAAGGGGTTTAAAAGAATTGTGGAGAGGGAGATAAAACTGCTCTTATGATTAACATTTTTCATATCACATGCAAAATGCAGTAGTAATTGTCAAACTGCAGTTGCAGCAGCTGGGCAGTTTATGAAATCTGTAACTAGGATTAGCTATGTGTTTCAACTTTGTTACTCACACAAGATACTCAGTTTTAGTCTTTAAGTGGAGTTACTACTCTACTCATCTGCATATCAGTCAGATACAGAAAAGTGCAAGTAAGTCATAACAGAAACAGAAAAACATCCTTTTACACACATCTTCAGGATTCCAGACTTTCTTTTTTGTTCTCTGGCTTTAGATTTACTTTCCTTCCACAAGACATCACAGTTTCAGAAAATTCGGTAGATGAGCATTACAAATACTTGGACCAGTTTTTGGTGACAGACTGAAACTCTATGTATAGTTAAAACTTTTGAAGTATTTAATTCTAATATTTAGTAATTTTTATTATATTTGTGTTTTATTTTCATTATAAGTGTTATGTAGGACCAATTTGACTTTCAGTCTTAACAAGCTGTTTTCTGACAAAAATGAGTTTTCTTACAGTCAGTGCACAACATTTATTATCTTTGGAGAATGAGTATCTAAAAAGAAACCATTTTGAATCAGGGAAGTATAATTTCATAGATTTATAGTTTGATTTAATAACAAATTCAACTTGATAAGGGACAACAAATGTTACAGGAATAAACTCAAATGTTTCTAACCTCAAGGTTTGAGAGCACAAACCTTATTTAAGGGTGGGTTGGCTAGTCAGACAAAAAGCAGTCTTGGTAGCTTTAAAAGGAAGGCATCACAGAGAAAGCACAGGCTCACCATAGCAATAATAGACTTCAGCATTCCAGGGAAGTCTAGTTTCTCTGTATGCAAAATCTGGTCAGATTACTAGTCCAAAATACTAAATTTTCAAGTATTAAGCCTTATCTGATGCAATTCTATCCATGAAATCCTAACTGCAATCAGATTTTAGATTTGCATGTGTTTGTTTTAGACAGGATAACAAAAAACCCCCAACAAACCACCCCCCAGAAAAATCCCACCAGCAACAAAAAAAGATTGGCCAAAAAGAGAGAGATCTAGATTAGTGTGCAAGTCACCAACATAGGAACATTAATGGAATCTGTGTTCATGGCTAAAATTCTATATTGGGGGGGGGAAGTCTTTTTTAGGGAAGACTAAAACATGTCTAAAAAAGAAAGACACTTGTATTCTTCACTCAGCAACTGTACTGTAAGAGAATGATTGAATGGACATGAGGGAGATGAGAAAGGGGAAGGAATCATTGGAAAGGAAAGAAAGCTGGGGAAGACAAAGGTCATATGGTATTTTTGTCAAATTTCCTCCAAAATATGAAATCCTGTGCAGGAAACAAAGAGGAAGCAGAGAATGAGGAAGGAATGACAGACAAGAAGGAAGCAGCTGAAACTGATGTGAATAAGATTTTTGGTAGGAAGATGGCCAAGAAAGAAAGAGAGGCGCCTATCTGTGCATAGTATTGCCATCACAGATATTTTATAATGTGACAGTAGGAGAAGAGGAGCAGGTGCAGATATTCAGATGAAGCTGGAGGTTGCTTTAGAAATCTTAAAATTCAGCAAGAGGGCAAAAGAGCCAGAAACAAGAAGCTTCTAAGGAGTCATAACACAGCTGAACCAAAGCAAGGGCAAAAAGAGAGCTAGAGGGGATGATGAATATGTAATGTTCATGCACTGCAATATTAGAAAGGCCATGTGATAGGAGACTCAAAGAGGCTGATGGACAATACCTGGTAAGATCAGCTAATTAATAAGATAGGAAGCAGGGGCCATGCTTAATGGAGCCAAATATATCTTTTTTTTATCATGTAAAAATCAAATAATAATATCAAAACAGAGCTTGAGATTCAGTGACAGCATGGACATGTAGTCAAAGTCCATCTGTGGGGAACAAAGTGACAGATGACAAGTATGTGAGGTAGTATTGACAAAAAAAGTATCACTGGTAAACTAGTGGGAGACAGTATGAAGCGCTCCTGTGTATTAAGTGCTTTAATCTGAGTAGTCAGTAGAGAGGTAGTTGTTGGTGCCAGATGTGATGAGAGTGTGAATAATAATCATCATTTTAGACATATAATGTGTATTCCACACGCAGCAAGGGAAAGGGAAAGTCTAACGATGAAAGAGGCAAAAAAGGTAGAGAAAGTGGTGAGAGAGACACAGGTGAGAGGAAAATGGAAGGTACAAACACGAGATACAAATTTGTGTAGTAGGTTGGAAAGGGAAAGAAATAAAGGTCACTGTATAAAGAAGCTGCACAACTGAACGGAAAATAGACATCACAATACAGAGTGAGAAAGGCATGAGTGAGTACAATACAGATAATGGTTGTAAAACGTGTTGCACCAAAGAAAAGGAATAAGAAAAGGATTTTCAGGAAAAAGGGTTTGTTATTGTCAGCAAGCATTTTTGACATTTGGTAAATCTATATTAGGTTAGATTTATTGGTATAAATTTTAGAGAGTGAAATTTCGATTGGAGGTTCAAAATCTATGAAAATCTGATTTTAGATAAACAGCATTTCCAAATATTTATGTCCTGAATTACACATTGTAACATATACCCGGTTGGACATCAGCCCTGAACATTGTCAGCATAACTAAACACTTCAGAAAAGAAATTCTCAAGTTCCAAAAGCCTATGCAATCCAAGAGAAAAGATCATAGAATCATAGAACCATAGAATGGTCTGGGTTGGAAGGGACCTTAAAGATCATCTAGTTTCAACCCCCCTGCTGCAGGCAGGGACACCCTCCACTAGACCACGTTGCCCAAAGCCTCATCCAGTAAAAATATCTAGAAAACTATTACCTCTCATGGTCTTTTTCTTTTCTAATAAAAATAAAATTTTGGTTCACAAAGATTGGTTTTAATTTCCTTTCTCAATTATTAAAGGATGTTGCTTGTCCTTGTAATTCCTGAGCTCAATTAAGGGATAGAGTTCAAATAGTTAAGCTATGGATGCAAGCAGTGAGTGTTTAGATTCAAGTTTCTGGCAGAAACCAGGTCAATCCTGTGTGCCCACAGTACTTTTTGAAAGGGTTCAAAAGTCTCACTAATGTTACAAAAGATGTGGAAAAATACAGATGAAAGCATTGCACTTGAAAGAAAATAAAATCACTCAGTTATAGGAAAGAAAAAAAATCAGAAGATATTTTTCTCACTCTCTTTTGAAAAGCCTTTATCAGTAGTACAATCATTTTCTCATTCACTTCTCAAGTAGGAACACCTTTTGAGCAGCTATTTCATGCCATGTATTTAAAAATTTGATGAAAGTAATGTTACATTTATTGAGAAATCTTATCCTCATCTCTAAAACTGTTTTCAAAATAAGCATAAAGTTTGCTTCTACAAAAGTTAGACACAAGTCTTCTGTGTTGCATTGCCAAATATTGCATATTGTTTGATTAAATTAATAAACAAGTAATCTTGTTGGCATAACTGTCTCAAGAACATTGATAAACACTTCAGTTGGGTATCTATTAAAACTTCTAACTGCTTACAATTATTTTCTATTATGTTAACATGTGTCAAGCACCAAAAATTGTTGCTTGTTTATTTCTCATGTCAGTTTGCCTAGATATGCAATTTTCATTTTCTGTTTACCATTCCTAAAAATGACAATATAAAGTAAGAGTGGTAGAGAACTTTAACACCAATTGGTAGTGAAAACAGCATCATCATTTAAAATCACACTGTGCCATTAGACTTTGTTATGATAAACTACTGGGTTCATTTAGCTTGTAAATCACTTAGACCTTTCACATTAGATGAAGAAATGACAAAGGTAGAGTTCATGCAATCAGCTAGTAATACATAAAAATTAACTAGTCACCAGCTGCTCCACCATCATTAGTGAAAAGGTGGAATACAGATTTTTTTTTTTTGAGCAAAATGAGATTATACACTTGGGAATATGTTTAATCTCACTAGGACAAGGTGGTGCAATTACAGCAATAAAGTGTAAAATGATCGGAAAACCCAAAAGGTACTTGGAGAAAAGCATGGACATATACAATTTAAATAAGACCACATTTCTTCCATCATTAGCATGTTTTATAAGCTATTCCTACATTATTAAGAAATTCTCCATGTTTCTTGCTAGAGCTGAATAGGGACTTCTCTTCACAAAGGAGAGAGATGAAAACCAAGTCCAAATCCCTATTCAGTTACTAACCATATTCAAACTCCCTTCAAATCATCACACTTTACCTAGAAGAAAGATCACACAACTGAATTTTTGATGGCCAATGACATACCATGCAATAAAAGCTCAGAAAGCAATGGATTCAGAAAGCTTGTTAAAACTGGGCATATATAATCACCTTAGAAAAGACAAATATTCAAAATTCATGATTAAATAAACATAAATCCTACCAACCTTTTGCTCTACCATTTAATTTGGAGCAGCTGAATATGTGCAAAAGCTATGGTTTGTAGTATTTTGTAATGTTATACTAAGATATCTATGCAAATGAACAGATTTCTCAAAAACATTAACGAGCATGTACAGATGCTACTCCATAGCTTTCTCATTATAACAAATGATTTTGCAACACTTTCTTTAGTACTACACAGACGTCCCATTCATTGTGAGAGGGAATATGCACTCTGTTGATTAAATCCACCTGAAAGGAGGCCAGCCTAAGAAGACCAGAAGAATAATGTCAGTGGCCTACCTATAATTGATACTCTCTAAAGACCCATGGGTCAAAAAAAAAATAAAAAAAATCTGTAATAATGTTGGCACAGTGAATTCAGTTCAGTGACTATTTCACTGCTTTTAGCATAAACATATGGAAGTCTACTATGGGATCTCAGAACAGTAATTGGCTGTATAACGTTGATAACATCCTCATCGGGTGCTGAGAACTACTAATGATTTTACAAAACCAAGCTTCCAGTCTTGAAAAAGGATATGCCAGAGTATTATTATGTTCCAATGAGAGTTAACAATTAAGGTGTACTTTGCATAACAGTCTTCTAGGTGAAATCAAAGCTCTCTGTCACAAGTGTCAGGGCTCTGAGAGCACCAAATGGCCTCACTGGTCCTGCCCAACCTTCCTCACCAGGCCTGATCCTGTGCTATTCTTGTGGAGAGTCTGGACGCATTCAAAAAGACTGCACCAAAGTGAAATGCTATAGGTGCAGTAAAACTGGCCATGTAGCCATCAACTGCAGCAAGACCAGTGAAGTCAACTGCTGTCGCTGCAGCAAGTCAGGACACCTTGCACGGGAATGCACAATTAAAGCTACAGGCTAATTATTTTCCTTTGTCACCCCTCCTTTTTCTGATTGATGGTTGTATTATCAACATGGCCTCAGAGGTGCCCAATGCCCAGCGATAAGGCTGTCCTTGGTTGTCCCCCCTCCTGCCCTGCTCCCTGGCTGGGAGCGATGGGACGGGCCCTGGCTGCCAGGCTCTGCCCTGGTTCTCACCATGGGGACCCCCACCGCTTCTCCTGGCACCCCAGCCCACAGGGAGCTGTCAGCCCTCATTGCACACCAACAGGCAGATATTAGCAAGGTCTTTTTCTCCCACCTTCCCCTCTTCTCTTACCCACGTACACTGAACATTTAAGATACAGCGTGCTTACTCTGGCTCGATTTCTTGTTGCTAAAAAGACTGCTCTATCAGGCCCTCTAATCGGTATAATCAAGAATACGCTTATTACTTTCTAAGCACGTATTGCAGTTCCAGTTGTTAGTACAACAAATGAAAAAAGGGAACACTAAACCCCTCTGCTAGTTGTTTTCAGTATTCATTCATTTCACTGTAGTATTTTTAGCTTGCTGCTTACTATTATTCACTTATTCCAGAGCCAAGACTTGTCAAAGCTTTCAAGAACTGTGGGTGAAAAATTACTTTCAAGACCTTTAGCTGGGAACAATGACAACTCTAGCTTTGCCTTTCTTTTGCAAAACACCTCTCAGGACAAGCACGATGCATTTGTAACAATTCAAGTAAAACTGTTCTGCGCCATGCAGTAACTTGTTTTATTATTGTATGAAACATCATTGTCCATAGACTTCAAAGACCTCAAAAATGCAGCTCACTACAATAATCTTATTCACAATGTATCCATTCTTCTTTTTCATTTACATTTGAAAATACTGCTCCTAGACTTCACTACAGAATGCTATTCACAAGACTGAGCACTTCTGCCTGTTGAAAGGATACCTTTGAAAAAGTGAAAATTTTGGTTCTAATTGAAGAGAACTTAATTTCTTCAACATGTCCTGTTATCTATCTTTATAAGCTCTGTTCCAATGGCCCTGATTAGTTACCCTTTTTATCTAGTTTTTCTTTACCAAGTGATTATAAGACAAGTCACTCAGTAGTAGAGGATACATCATGGAGGAAAAAAAACATTCAGGCTTGGGAATAAGTCTAGCTCTACAACAACTGAGGAGTTGAAAAACAATGACAAAACCATTATGTTTAGAGACAAAGGAATGATGTATGGAAGTTGACTAAATCAATAACTAATTGTAAAGTATGCATTCAATTCTAGAGTTGATCCAATAATTGAAATCTGCTGCTGGTCACCTGAGTCCTATTTAACAGGGTCAGCTCATAATTCAGGTGACTTTTGTACTTCTCATTGATTTTGGTTAGCAGCAGATTCATGGTTCAGATAAGACTATTCATTTCTCAGCACTGATTCAGACTCAATGAGGGCAATTACACTTGGTTAAATACTTCTGTATTTAATCTTTAAAAACTTGTGAATAACAGTTTTTTACCATATACTAATAACAAGTCTTTGTGCAGATAAAAACTGCTATGTTTATTTTCCTCTTCAAGGTCACAAAATTCTTTTAACTGGTATTAGAGTAGCATTTGTTTATGTATTCATATTAGAATGCACGCAACTTTTCCACATAGTCCCCATATTTTTCAGAGAATATCATACTTATCAGACCCATGGACAGTTGGAGCAGTAGGAGATAAAAGTAAAAAAAAGAACAAATCTTTAGAAATTAGAGAAGTTGTTTTGATTATGCAAGAAAAAAAAAGTTACTGACTTGCTCTTTTTTCTTCGTGAAAACAATACAGTATTCCTATTAGCTATAGAAGGAAACACACAGTAATAAATCTTCCAAAGACAATCCAGCTGTGGCAATTAAGATGAATGTCGAAAAGCAGTAGATGTAGTAGTAGTTCTTGATTCTAGATTTCATTAATAAAAACATACTGCTTTAAAAAAAAAAAAAAATTAAGTCAACCCCACAAATCAGGATCATCTTTGTATGTCCATCCCAACCCTAACCTATATGGCCTAATTTAAACCCATTTGCTACTTACTTCCTTGGAGATTTGCCTCATTTATTCTCTAAACCTGTTGCTAGCATAGAGAGAATAACCAGAGTTATTCTTCAGTCTTGTTAAATGGACTTTCCTTGCACATAACGAGCCTCATTGCTCAGCCTATCATGCTGAATCCAGAAGCACAGATGTGCATGGGGAGCAACTCAACAGGGAAGCTGCTCCCAGTGGGTCAGAATGGCTTCAGAAATTCTCTAATTTATTCTTGTTTCCCATGCAGCACAGGAAGTATGAGATAGCTAGAATAACCCTGTCACACCTGTGGCCCAACCACATTTGGTCATTAGGCCTAAGTAAAACTACGTATCAGCTTAAGATAAACCTTGATTACATGCAATTTCCCAGGGTGAGCCTGTATAGGCAAGTGCAGTCCCAGAATCAAGCACAGTAGAGAACCAAAAGTAATAGAAAGAAATTTCTGAAGTTTGTCATGCTGTTTCCCCACTGCAAAACAATATGCTTACTCTTTCTTTAATGAATTTTGACAATTCTATTTTATATTGCATGAGTTGAAGGGACAAGATAATGGGGGAGATACTGTCTTTGGGAGTCATCCTCACTGAACTACTAAGCAAAAATAAACTGTCTGTCCAGTTGTTTAACAAATGCTGTTTAACCGCTTGTCTATTTAATTTTTTCCACGAATTCGTAAGCAACTTTATGAGCTGGTAAATTCAGTCATCTTTTAAAATAAAAAACCTCAAGTATCAGACTGTCCATCTGTATTAAAAATATCAGAAGAAACTGAGAAGGGAAGAGGATTGAATCTTGTTTTACAAGACCATGTTCACAAATTTTCTTTGCAAGTTCAGCAATTTGTATTTTTTTTTATTTATGCTTTGATGCTTAAAATAATGTTTACTGGTCCTAACTCTCCCCTGTATGTCAAGAATACCTCCATTAAAGCTTTTTTCAATATTCCTTCATTTCTGGGCAAGAAACAAGGGATTTAAAAGACTGCATCTTTATCAGTTTATCTGATATTAACCAGCAGTAAGCTGTAAAATACAGCCCATTTCTCCACCATCTTCCCTCTCTTTGTTGTTGTTGTTGTTGTTGTTGTTGTCATTGTTGTTGCAAAGTTTGCTACCAGTCCCCTCCATCCTAAACACCCTGGACTCTCCTGTTATTTTCTTGTCTAAGTGTAACATAGATGAGAGGGGATATTTTCCAATTTTTATTGGTAGCAATTTAGACAATTTATGCAGAAGCCTTCTTCTAAGTCCATTTTTAACACAGCTGGCCCCTTTTGTGAATGAATCTGGAATAAACAATGTAATCCGATGTACTAAAATAATCAGAAATTAACTTGTTTATTCACCTGAGTGGGTTCTCATAGAGAACCCATTGTAGAGAACTCCAAGAACTGCATCTCTTGGAGCTCTGTCTTGTCTGAACCAACAACTCTAGTAACAAAGGGAAAATCTATTCCTAGTCCTAAAGAAAAGCAGCTTCCTAATTAATATACATAGCAGATTATGAAACCTAGTCCTATGTCCTGACTAGAAGCTGTTGAACAGGAAAAAACCCAGATACTTAATTCTCATGTGAGCAGAACATAAAAAACATTCCTACTCCTGGTGCATATAAGTAAGCAGTTCTAACACAATTTCTATTTGCGCTGGCTGGGAGGTGCCCTTTAACTCCTGCCTAACACAGAGTACAGGACTTCTATTGGCAAAATTGCACTCTGACAGGTAAATTGCAGGGAAGAGTTTGGAATTATGCTGATATAAAAAAAAGATACAAACAAAAGATCAGCAAGCTTTAGCATATTGCAGGCTTGCTGCCAAACCTCTGAGCTCTGCAAATATGAGGGGTTTGGGCATTAGTAAAGAAAGTGCAAACTACCATCCAAATAATTTGCAGAAAGTGTTGCATCTATGAAATTAAAATTTGTGTTTAAATATGCAATTTTCTATGAACACAAGATCTTTATTAAACTACACCGTGAACTAAACAAACTGAGTTATTACCCTAGAATTGCTTGCTTCAGGACTTTTAGGTCAAATTCTGTAACACTAATTGATGCTAATAATAAGTGACATTACAGCTGTGTCTGTACAAACAACTTTACTTACTCTAAACCCCCAAAAGATACTTCAGAATAGTTTGTGCCCATGAATGAAGTCTGTTAGTTCGCTTAAAACTTAATTCTAGTGCTTAGAAATTAAGGCCCTCTGGGCTATCATACTATGCAGCTGTGAAAATATTCAGGTCTCGAATCCTGAGTTAGAGAGTCTTTAAGCCATGCTTTTCCACATGAAAAATCAATCATATACCTTATGCAGTGACCTTCTGTTTCTTCAAAACAGTCATTTTAAGTGCTTGCACTTGCCACCTTTCCCAGTCTGTACCTGAGGCATAGTGGTACTTTCACAGAGTATCATTTCACATCAAGTGAATAGCTGTTTTAAATAGTGCTTCAGAATATTTTTTTTTTCCCTAAGGAGTGTTATTTTGAAATAATTTGTACATAGATGATCTCTTCTACTTTTAAAAGCTTTTGAAAAGACCAGTAGAAAGTCTTATCAGCAATTTACTCTGGAGATAGAAGGGACAGAGGAAGGTGATTGTTAATCTAGAAAATCCCCTACCATCTGTGCTTGTTTGATGAAACAGAAGATGCAAGGCTTGGATGCCGATCTCTAGTACTTGATTTCATGCTAAGGCAAGAGCTTGAGCTCAGCTGCTTAAAGGAATACCTGTGCACGTGTAATGCCGTATCTTTAAAATGACTGCGATACTTCAGCATGAGATACTCTACACTTGAGGAAGGGAAATTTGTGTTTCAGTATCGTGTCCTTTAAGAAAATTGATGCAATCACCCAATTTCTACACCAGACAAGGTTCATTTCTTCACTGTTCACACAGACTGAGTAACGTCACCAAACAAAACCCTCCAGTTACATATCACATCTGCACACATCACAAACATGGCCTAAACTTCATGATGAATTCCAAGATTAGTCTTTGAATACCAGCTAATACCCTGGTAATGTTTGCCGTTTGTCAAAATATTGTATAGAATTAACCTTTATATATTTTTAAAGCAAATATTCTTGGTTTAAATATTTTTTAACTGTCAGGCCTTCAAACTCAGCCTGAACTCTGATTCTAAGTCTAGTATATCTCTATCATCAAATTATACCCTCAGTTACATCTAGGAGACTTCAAGTTTGAAAATACCATATAGGCAAAACATGTTGCTACATCCGTACCGTACTCTTAACAGTCACATCTGGAAAAAGAATTAGCCGTACTTTTTTTTGTTTTAGCTTATCTTTTTAAGGATGAAAGCCCTAAAACCAGACCATGGAAGAAAACCATATATTCTTGTAGCAACATATGTTTCTAACAACAAATCTCATCAGTATGACAAATGAGAGACAAAATGCCATCTATAGAATTACTTCTAAGAATACAACAAGTTGTTGTTCACATTGCTTTGTGCTACTATGATTCAGGCTCTTGAAAATACTATGCAGCATTTTGACACGTTTCACTGTAAATCCTAAAGATCTTATATGGAAGATTTAATTAATGCTTTCAAGTAGTAAACTTGCATATAGACTTCCATTCTGATTTACCTGCCAAGGTAATGGGATGTGTTAGATGTAAATATGTGACCATTTTTAAAAGATGAAGCACAAGGCCAAAGGTAGTGATGTTTAGAGTAATTTTTGTGATTTGGTACCTGTGAAGTAGCAGGTTTTGAAAAGAATTAAATACATCGCACATTACTGCAGAGTTGTTTGCTTGTTCTAAACAAAATAAATTCCTCTAATTATTTATGTATGTCAGTGTATTGCTGATTCACAGCTTCTTTAATTTCGACTATGTTTGGCATTTTTCCTTGGATTTGCTTCAAATCTTTATCATTTGTCTTTGCAATGTAGTAATCCTTTCCTTGGCAAAAGATGTGACACTTATTGTGAGACACTAAGTAGCCAAGCAGTTGTTTCCTTGAAGACAGTGGGAAAATATGTTTTGAATAAAGAAGCTTTTAAAGAAAATAGAGTAAGTGTCAGGGGCTTAAGATGTATATTACACTTCACAGAGGGGTATTACTGATATTGCACCATGTGTTTTCTACAAATATGGAGTAGTCCAAGAAGTTGTTTATTTTTGCACAGTACAATAATGAATGCTTGTTGGGATTTAATCTAGTAGACAACAGCAAATGCAGAGGCTGACAAGGACACTAAACAAAAATAAAAGAGAAGAAAGAATCTTTAAATAAAATGAAGCTTTTAAAATAAAGGCCAGTGGGATAGCTTACCTAGGGCCATCATAGATGATTATCAGTTACTGATACTCTGGCTGACTGCCACTTCTGAGAATATTCTCTTCCTGAACCAGAAGTCTTGCTGCATGGAAAACCCATGGGTCTTGCTCATAAGTAACTGGGTGAAATTCTACAGCTCTGGTGGTAAAAAGTGTTTTCATCTATGAAAAACTGATCAGAATTTGTGTACACTTTAATAACTATATTGCAAGGGAATTCTATACAGGTGACTAGAGCATGTAGAGTGATACATTAATACATACTCTCCAATGTTGCCTAAAGGACACTATGCTAACACAATTTTTTTGGATACTTTCTTTGCTCTGAACTACTGGAAGTCTGAGGTTGTTACAGCTGAGGAATGATTTCAAGTCTGCTTGGTGCACTCATGAAGTAATATGCTATTTTACCCAAAATAGCCTTTTTGCTAATATCTACTAGCAGGTATTTAAAAAGCAAGGTATTCCATGAATTGTGTTTATGCATGTTACAGACAAACCTTAGAACTCTGTAAACAATGAAAGCAACAAACAAAACAGTAACAGAATAAGATAGAATTATTAGGGGTAATAACTTAAAATATAAACTCAGACATATCTCTTGCTTGAACTTATTTTGTTCTTTTGTTAAACACATTTTTTATAGGGTTCTGGCCTAGGTCTGTGCATAAGTGAGATGGCTGCCAGTGAATAAATCATAGTTGTCAGCCCAAGATCCAGCAAATAAGGCTACCACTCCCAGGAGCCACAGAAAATGGAAGAATTGCAGAGAAATTTCTGGGAGGGGTGATAGGGGGAAAATGATCTTAAAGTATTATTTTGTGTAGACTTTGTGGACTGAGTTCAATAAATTGCTTTATCACTGAATATCCCAATGTCTAGTGAGGCAGACAGACATACAGTATAATCAGTCATAACTACAATGGGGATAAATAACTTTCAATATGGATCCTCTTAAATAAGCACATTTTGGGAGACTGGTGCCATTGTAGAAAAAAACAGTTTCTTTCTAATACTTTGCATGAGACTGGGTTTTGGAGGCATGAATAAACATATAAACACAGAAATGACAGGCTAAACCTCAGATTTTGAAAGCTACAGAGCCCGTGTAACTCTGAACAAACCATTACAGGTAGAAGAACTGTTAGGCAGTCAGTTTTTTTAAAAAAGACAGCATAATGTGTTGCCTATGCTCAGAGCTGCTTATTTCCAAGACCTACCAAAGGAGACTCCAGTGTGATGCAGGGAGGAGGCTGTTTGCTGAGGGAAAGATCTTGGACTTGTCTGTGGCCTTTACCTAAGAGTGATAAGAGAACTGAGGGTAACTATTTCTTCAATTTTCCTCTATAATTTATAATTTATTGTGATAAAACCAGCTAGTACTAATTTAATAAATAATTTTTAAATTATTATGCTGCTATTAACAACAAAATACCATTACATATGTAAATATTTATTTACCCTTCTTCTGCTTTCTTGCTCTTTTGCTGTGGTAGCCAGAGGTACGCCGAGGACTGCACCGTGGGCCCTACTGAGGAGCAGCGGGGTGGGCGGCAGGTGCCCAGGGATGGCCTTCCTCAGGGCTCCCCCACCCTGCCAGGGGCCCAGGACCCCATGTCAGCCCCCCGGGGCCATCAGCCCCTGCCCCAGCGACACCACAGCATGGCTGGTCTCCAGCTCCCACAGCCCTGCCCAGCCATGGGCCCTGCTGAGCCAGGCCCACCCACAGGCCCACGGCCCAGCCTAGCCTGTCTATCCCTAGGGAGGTGCCCGATGCCCAGGGCTGGGGCTGCCCCACTGCCCCCGGCTGCTCTGCTCCCTGGCAGGGACGCCGGCTGCCAAGCTCTGCCCAGCCACCCCCTGGGAGCCCCTGGGCCCTGTGTCTTCCCAACGCAGGGAGTCACCCCCATCATGGCTTCTGACCAAGAAGCCACCAGAGAGGTGGCAGCCGCTCGCCACCAGCTCCCTGCAGGGGCACCCAGGTGGGAGTCCCTCCTCCACACGGGCCGTCGCCAGTCATGGCACTCACCATCTCCTCGCATCAAGGTAAGCTTCAAATGTGTGGAGGCAGAGCAGGAGGAGATTCAAGCCAGGGCTGTGGGACAAAGGCCATTTAGTCTCTGTGCTTTATTCTAAAACAACCCTCCCCACTCAATGCTTGAAATTTTAGTCAGAATTTAGGAGTTGCCTCTGGTGCACAGGGCACCTCAAAACACACACTCCCAACTGCTGAATGCTTGCATCTTGAAAACCAGTGTTTTCCTCTCCTCAGAGCTAACGTTAAACAGACCTACCACCTTGGTGATTTCAGAACAATTGTTGCTTGTATCCATTTTAAGCACAGGAGAGGTGGTTTGCTTTGCTTTCAAGTTCCTTCCACAATCGGTGCATGCAGGGGCAAGGCCAGCATTTTCAGCGGACTTGCCGGAGAGCCGTCAGGCTTCTGTCTCCCCTCTGCCTCGGCTCTGACTGCCGGTGCGAGCCATGAGCCGGCACACAGGCACCGAATGAGCCCCTGATGCATGGGGCAATCTGACATCGTGTGTAGCTCCTGGATGAAGAAATGTAACTCTGATTGCCCCCCCCCCCCCAGTAATTTGCACTCATAGTGACTAAGTGTCAAGATTGAAAAAATAGCACTTTAAATCATGTCACGGCCACAGTAAGGAGGGTGGAACTACAGCTTAATGTTTTCTTCAGTGCTGATTAGTCACTGTGAATATATTCAAGCAATTGCGCTTCAGTGTAGAGGGTAAATGACTTTTTTTCTTATGGGAGCCATATAGCTATGGAACAACTTTATGAGATAAACTTCTGAAACACCAGTCATAGAAGGGGTTTTGACATTTAAGCACTTCCCTGGTTTCTGGGTATCATGTTAAATAGAATACATTTTCTCTGGTGAAATAGGCCTGTAAGACAGAAATGTGTTGCACATTGCATAAACAGGGAGGATAAAGTTTTTCATGTTTTACTGCCTTGTAAAAAGGGAGAAATGTGGCTGCCCAGACACCTGTGGTACAGGTTGGGAGAAGACATCCAGGCACTTTATCCTTTCTTCTGTAATTAGTTCACGCCTACCAGTACATGACATCTAACAAATCTAATCTTTTAAAATCTTTTGCTTAATATGGTTACAGTAGTTCCTTTTCCGCACAGTCCATGTAGATGAGCAGCATCCAGAACTATGACAAAATTGATGCTAGTTAATATTTACCAATATTTCCCTTTCATTTGGGTACAGATCACTCTGTCATTATCAAACACCTACAACACTGTCTAATAAGCATTACAAGAGTTTTGGGAAACTATTTGCTTCCTGTCCAGCATCATGTTGCGAAGGCATACACCTGGCAGAGTGTGCAAATTCCAGCTTTATGTGTTGGGAAACATTTCACCCTTCATTATGTTGAGCTGTCACTAGGGCCTGATCACTGACAGGTCCTTTCAAGGTAATAAAAGAATACCGTACACCACAAACTACTTTTTTTTTCCTGTGGCCTTTCAGAGGACGAGGTAGTCAATGTAAATAAATTCTCCTTATCGACCTCTTGCAAGAAGACTGCCTCAGAGTTCATTTCAATGCTTGGATTCTCCTTTAAGAAACAGATTCTTTATACAATAGTCTTCAAGAAGGTGGATGCAAAGGATAATAGGATAATAAGGGCCATAATTAAGTCTGTAAAGATGGTGCTACTAAAGAGAGGTACAGTAGAAGCTTCACACAAGTTTCTGGGGCATTCACACTGTTATTAGAGAGAGACAATGTCAATCCTCTTCCAGTAGTCCTAACTTGTTGACTAGTTTAACTCTTGCCTTGCCATAAGGAGCTTTAAATCTAGTGATGGGATATACTAATATTGTTTGAAATGGTAGACTGTAGCTTTGCAAACATGGCATACCAGTTCCAACAGCAATTAAATGGTGAAAACAAGACCTTAATATCAATCCTAATCATGAATTTTTCAGCATTGCTGCAGTAGAAGTGAAGGGGAATCAAAAGGATGGAAATGGTGTGTGGGTTTAATACCTGCAGGCATGTGTGAAGCCTTCTTTGGTTTCACAGCTCTCAGACAGTGTGTCAGTTTGAGAGCATTTTGCATGACTTATTCAGTGTACGTAGGTGTTATCAGACATTACCTTTTCTTTTCACCTTTCTGCAGTTTCACCAGAATAGGCTATCTTGGCTGTCATGAAAAGCTAGAATACTTTGCCTGGCAAAAAAAATAAACTGGCAGCATGCAGCTGCAAAAAATGTCAGTTTGTGAAAATAACTAAACAGCAAAGGTTTTACATTCCAGCTCCCAGTCAGTTTAAGCAGAATGATATTTATTCAAATGAAGTTATTAAAACAGAGTATTGGTGTAACCAAATGCTGAAACGAACTAGTTTTGTAGCCTTAATAAAAAAAATAACAATATTTCTCCCAGCTGAAATACCAGTGAAGCAAATGAGGCCAATACTTACTCTAGTAAAAACATTGAACTTTATATTACAGTCATTAGCAATACCTACTGTGGAAATTATCTGATCTTTCTACTGCTGTCTTTTGGATAGACCTCTAGTAGAGGGCATCTCATGTTCTTGCAGAGTGTCTGGATTTTGGATTTGCCATTCAGGGGAGTGTATGCCCAAACCCTTATGGCAGGCCTAAAACCTTGGTGTCTTGGATCACAGATGAATTTGGAATTGTTGTGGACTTTGTCAAACCTTTACTTTTTTTCCAGCTTCACCTCTTGAGTCACTGTTTTTGGCATGTTTTAATGTGCAACTGTGCAAGACACAGCCATGCTTAACATTATGACAAAGGCCTTTAAGGATGCTCAGCATTTTCAGAAGCATGCATGGTATCAGTGGTCATGTTGTTCACTACATTTTGTCTGGGTCCAAATTCTGCTCCTGGGTGGATAATGATGTTCCATTTCAGTCCTTCAGAAACTTTCAAGGAGAACTGACTTCCAAATTTGCCCAAATTTCACTTCAGTTGACTGTTTATGCTTTATGATGGAGACAAAAATGAACATATACCGAAACAACTTCAATACAGCCACATTCAATAATAATTTGTTTCTTTTAAAAAAATCTGGAAGATAGACTGGAGAACAAAGAGATATATATTAAATGGGTTTAAAATAAGGAATAAAAAATAATTACTTAGCACCAGTTAAAAAAACTCTTAAACAATAAGTATATCTCTGTTACTCAAGATTCTGTGGGGATGCAAAAGAAATGAGCATTATTATTGTAACCAAAAAATTCTTTGCTCACAGAAGCAAAACAGAAAACAACCTTCATTATGCAATACATTTTATAGTAAGACAGACCATTTTAGAGATTTTTTTTCCACTGCTTTTGCCACTAATTGCCCTTCCTGTATGGCACAGATGAAGAGTCATAGCTCTTTAGAAGCCATTTTGTATAATGAATGTTACTTGTTTTGGTTTTCTTTATTCCACTTAATTAATGCTAATTCTATTTTTCTTCTCTTTTCTATCGGTCTAATGCCTGTTAATGCCTTTCTGGAAAAAATTTATTTAAACACCAAAAGTCCAAATATAAGTTAAGTTCCATGATGATATATCTACATCTGTAGGAGGCAGACAGAAGAAAGCTGCTGCTTTAAAATCAATCTGGTAGGGAAGGAGCTGAAAACATCCGTCCAGATGGAATTGAGATTCTCTAAAAGTTCTGTGTTTTCAAATAGAATAAAATCTTACGGCTTTTCTAGTCAGTCTTTTCAGAGAGATATATTATTCTGTGGAGTGGCACAACTCAAAGTTGTAGAAGAAAAGATAAAGAAGGCAATAAACTACTGCCATAAACTCAAAAGGTGATAAATGTTTTTAGAAGTTCTGTATAAATAAAACTTATTGTATCAATTTGGTAGTAAAAGTTGCAGGCATGTATGTTTTGCTTCATGTACTGTCTGAATGAAAATTAAACAATTTCTTAAGCCACATTTCAATGACTAGACACATTTCTCCTGAGACTTTTAATCTGAGCACGTGTGTCTGAACATTAATTATCCATTGAGGTTCATTTACATGAAATTGAAGAGATGAACTAGTTCTACATTTGACTAAAATACACAACATCATAGCTATTGTAAAGTAAAATATGTCAACTTCAGAACAAGAGCATGGCTTGAGTCTGAAGTTGTAATAAATTTTGTTCACCACCCACTGAAATGGACAGACTTTCTCACTTCCTGACACAGGGGCAGATAGAGATTTGTTATATTTTGTTTAGGGCATGAGATTTCATTAAGTCTCTTTTGTAGGAATACTTTGATGTTTCTTAAGGAAAAAACCTTACTTTTCTTATGGCAGAGGTAGGACGCAAAAGGAACTATATATGGCAGTATAAGTCTGCCAGAAGCACAAGCTCACCTTGAAAGGCACACTATAGAAATTAAATTAACTGTTTTCTAGGAAAACTTTCTCCTCTTTGTTATGCAAACAGATGAAGGTGTTACAAAACTTAATGCTCTGTTCTGCTTTTCTTTCCACTTCTTTTTTAATTTCTTTCCTATATTTGGCTGAAATTTTCCTCGAATTACAGAAATTTTATATTTGCTTTAGCTTTCTTACACTCATTTCCACCTTCAATTTTTTAAGCTGAAAGCCTAAAATGGAGAACACGATGAAAGTTTCAGTGCCCTTGGAACATGAGTGCCTATCTTTGTGACCAGGGACATCATTGCTTCAGCCTGATCAGTGTTGTAACATAGAAAAAGAAGATGTAGTCAGTCCTACAGGCTACAGAGACAGAGTGGTTCTATTACAGCATCTCTATAGGCGGGCACTCTGAAGAGGAACAGATCAAGCAGCATGCACTAAGCCACAGTCTTGGTGGACAGTTAGTTCATCTAAGTTTCATATCGTCCTATCCTACCCTGAAGGTGAACAGATGTATTAAAGTGAAGTTACATGGTTCTCTAGAAATTTTACACATTTCAAAGGACAGCAGACAGGATGGGTGATGTCATTTATGGCATGGATAGTCTAGATATAATGTCAAAACAGAAGGCTGAAGAGCTAGGGTTAGTTCCTCTAAGGCATTGAACATTCTCAATTGCATAAAGAAACTCAGTAATCAATAACTTTTGCTGTGCAATTTATAATGTCCAACATTAGCGGAGATTGGAGACCGTTGAAAATGTCACCAATTATCTATATAGAGGCTAAATCCTCCAGGGATGAAATCAGAAAGCAAATAAATTTACAACAGTGCATGGTCTTTATGAATTCTGATCATATTTTCCTATAACATCAGTAATACATGAGTGGACTTAAAAATTATGTAGCTCAAGGAATAAAAACAGAATATAGAAGAATAATTAAAATATATCCCTTCAGCTGAAGTTTTTAAGATGGATGATAGTAGCATGGTCCAGATAAAGCATAGATGCTTATGCTTTTACTCTGCTTGCCCTTTCAGTGTGATCTAAAGGATTACAATACGGGATTGAATTTTTGTGTGTGTGTGTGTGTGTGGTGTTCTGAACTCACAAATGAGTTACTCCCTAAACAACCCTGTATCTACTGAGTATTACATGTGGCAGGTGTCAGTCTTGAACAAAGTCTGAAATGTGCAGAGATCATTGTAAGACAAGGCCTCCATTTTTACAGTGCAATGATGTAACGAATTGTAATCCATATTTTATACAGAGGGGAAAATGTGTCATAGTTGAGAGAATTGCTGAAGGTCACGTAAAAAAATTTATATTGAAACCAGGTGCAAAAGTCAAATCTGCTTCCAGCCCAGTTTTTTAGTCATTTACTCTTTCCTGGTCTTAATCTTAAGAACAGCTTGTCTAGCTAACAAGGCTGAAGAAATTGCTTTATACATTTTAATAGCATCATTTAGAAAAATGCTGCTTTAATAAAATGCCTTTCTAGTAGACCTGCACTGTAGCATAAGAGAAATGTGTGGATCAGGTAACATGAGAAATGTGTTGAACTGTAAGGGGTAAATTCAATATGTTGTTGTATTTGATAGAATACCAATCAAATCCATACCCTGAGATACTGCAATAGGTGCATACCTCCTTGAATGTACCAGTCTTCTCTAGGTTTAAGCTTAAATGGCATGCTAAAAATAGCCAGACTTTCAGACTTTGATCATTTTTCCAGTAGGCCTCTTGCCACAAGTAACAATTTTATTTATTACAGCATGGTCTTTTGTTGATGTGTCACATTATTTTATTTTCTAAAGGCAAGGGGAAAAAATGAAACAATCTCTTCCTTTTGATTTGATATTCCACTACTAGGATGAAGATTTCATAGAACAACTCCTGTGAAAAAGCAGCATCAGGGCCTGGCCAAACTGTTCCCTATTTGTGGTGCAGTTCTTTGTAGCATAACATAAACTAGTGGTGAGGAGGGGTGGAAACACAGAAGGAGAAGTGCATCGGACAGCACAGGTGCCATTAATGTCATAAATGTCAAGAAAAGCTTTCAACATAGATGAGGTGAGAGAAGGTGAGAGACAGTATGTGAGAGGAAACAAGCAGCACTTGTTTTATAATGATTGTCGAAGTTAAGTGGGCCTTGAGATGTGAGAGAAGGGATTTATCCTTTCTCATAAAAACTGTAACTGAAAATCTCTTATCACAAAAAAGGTTCAGGGTAACTTGATCTCTTTCACCTGGGACGTTAAGTACTAGAATGTGTATGCGGATATCTACAATAAGAAATAGTGTAAACTAATGGTATGCACATTTCTATACCCATGTATTTTTTCATACTCCTGTTTTAAGAGGTTTCACTGAAATTACATAGCTTCCCGTGGTTTGCCTTTGAAGACTCCAAATGTAGACATTGTAAACCCAAAAAACCTTAATTGTTACTAGGATTTGGGTTACTAATGGTTGTCTCTTTCTCCCTCCAGATCTAAATTGCAGAAGAAAAAGTGGTAGATAAAGACCATCAGCGGAAGTAAAACACTCCAATCTTCCCCGTTAAGTGAAAACTCTTCTTTTGGTGCGTCAAAAAAGGGAGTACATCTGATCAAATGCTGAAATTAAATTCTCGTCTTTTGCACTTAAATAAAAGCATCGCACAGAATATACTCCCCATAGGGGAGTTAGGATATACTCATTTTGTGCCTGCATTTTCTGGGGATGCGCCAATATCTGCAGAATAAATCGCAGTAAGTTGACTCAACTTGCATGAAAATATTTTTACTCAGATCTTTGCAATGCCATTTTATATGTGCCTTTGTTATCGTTCTCATCAAGAGGTTAAAACCTGTTATGAAGAATTGGGAAATTTGTGTTTTTACAGCTAAGAGATACTTCAATTTTTTTTTTTAAATTTCCTCTTTTCCAGCTCACCAAATTATTTCACTGGATGTCTGTTCATGACAGGGTTATGATCTTAAGCAGGCAAAGTCAAGGTATAGTGGACTGGAGGAGATGCAGTGAAGTGAATGCTAAAACCGTGAAATTTTGGTAGCAGCATGGTGAAAGTGGAGTATATTGTGTGGCAGACTGCTCTTATAAAGTGATACATGTCTGTGAGTTGAAAAGCAGACCGGGTACTTCTAAATGGTGTCATTATCTTCTTATAGATTTTGTGGTTTTCCTCAACATGTTTTGGGAGACGTCTCACCTATTTTACATCTGGGGTTTTTTTCTACTTTCATAGAATGCTATTACAAAATGACTGTCGGATAGACTATGTTTAATTATGAATGTAGTATACAAAGAGTATTTGAATTCCTGTAAGGAATTGTTATCTTTCACTTACTCTTTCCTTTTGTGGCATGAACTGTTTTTTATATATCCGTGATAAAGCTTCATTCCATCTTTAAGGGCTGTAAAATCCTCTCCTGCAATTATTTTCTCAATGATTTTACAAATTAGAATTAGATTTTCTTCCAGTTTTGCTGTGTAACTTAAGTACTGGTTTTGCATGTTTTCACTTATATTAAAGGGTGGTCATAAATACAACCCATCATTTGAAAGCAAACTTACATTTGGACTTGGATACTGTGATTGAAAATTACCAAAGGAAACAGTAACACAGACGGTAACACAGAACTTCTGGGGATATTGAGAGCTGGTTTCGGTTCCCATCTTTTCATTGCCTGTATTGAATACAGCCATGTATAACATACAGACGCATACAGATGCCTCCAGACCGACCTCTTGTGCATTCCTTCTGCCTATCACCAAAACTCCCAGATTAAAAATCTATGGCTCATTAAACAGGAAGGGAGGAGTATATTGCCTCAGAAATATTACAGTCTGTCAGGATCGCCCTGTCCCAGAGCGGAGACTTATCTGTAAAACCTGCACACAATTACTTTTTAATGATTTTATCCTGGCTCATTAGGAGAGCAGCTACCACTGAGACTTAAGAGTAATCATGCAGCTGTACCAGCGATACAGCTACTGTGCATCTTGGAGAGGCACATCAGCATTTACTGAACTGGCTTTAAAACCTATAAATTGTAAATGAGATGATTGAAAAGAGATAATACAAAGCTTGCAGAGTATGTCCATGATATTGTATTTTATAACAACAGCAAGGATTTCCCTGCTGGAATTTCATTGCCATTCTCTTTGCATAATTTACTGAATAAAGTTGTTGGAAACCATTTAAAACAATATACTTTCTAAGTTTTGGATTTGAAGTGTATTGTAAGCCTGTGCTTGCTTTAAAAAGGATCGTAATGAGTTATAGCTTTGCTGAATGTATCTGGAGTTCCTTCGTGCTTCTATTTTAATCTGTTTGAAACACAAGTTATATTTTTCCAGTCACCCATGGGAATTTGGTTTCACACAGTTGACCTGACTAAAGAGCAGAATTTTCAAATTTCTGGTGAGGTACAGCAATTGCATACACATAACTTATAGCTAGTGATTTAATTTAATTCTCCTTCTGGTGCATAAGGACAGGAAGATTTTTTCCATTAACTGCTCTCTAGCTAGCAGGTAGCTTAATCTTGCTCGATTCTTGCAAGACTCATAGTCTTGCTCACTATTTGAATAGCTGTTGCATTTTGAAGTACCCTGTATCATCTCTAACTGCAACTGAAGAAAAGTTGTTAGAAATTTCTCCTTCTTAGAGAAGGTTAATTAATTATGTGAACTGTGTTTTACAGTTCACATCAGTACATGCTCGTGTATGAATACGTGCACAAACTCACCTACACACAACCCCCTGCCACCAATTTCACAAATAGGGAGAAATGGAATAGAGGATATTACCCTATATCTTAAAAAATCAAAGACCAAATCCTTGGAAAGAAATTAAAAATTCAAGCTGATGGCTTCTTTTTTCACAATGCTACATTTTCAGCCTTTAGTTTTCAGATTTTGCTTGGCACTGGGAGGAGCAGAAGCATCTTTAAAAAGACTTAATAAAATCTTTTTGGAACAAAAAAACCAACAACACTGAATTTGAACAAGCACAAGAGGAAAAATGCAAGAATTAGAGGATATGAATTGGTTTAAACAAACTATCTTTTTACTTTCTTTTTATTTAAAAGAACACTGTCATAATTTTCTCCATAAGTGACTCAAACTGTAAATCAAAATGCTATGAGCAAACCAATGCAATTATACTTGTAACTTTTACTAGAGACACAATTAATCTGGTTGTTCATGTAGAATATATTAACTACACACTGAAGGATGGTGAAGTTTGAGACTGCTTTATACTCTAGAGTAAATAGTTATAATGAATATTACTCTTTATACATTATTTAATATACAAAACTATCTGCAATTTCACCAAAAGTGCTGCAGATTTAAAAGGGCTGATAGCTAAAACACACTTTTTATATGAGCAAAAATGATAATTTGTTTCTTGCTGTAATGAGATGACCAGACTAATGGATGGGGAAAAAGAGTAGTTTTCCTTATAAATAGTTCATGTCTTTTACTGGCATAGGAAGGAACAGACCTCATGATGCTCTCAAAGCAGTTGAGAGTGGTGAACAGAATTTCTATTTTAAAATGTCAGAGCAGAGCTGTGCAGATTTTCCCTCCTCCATTTCACACTGCCTTCTAACAAGAGCAACAATGAAATTCTCATATTTGTAGTAAGCTCATGTCATGCATACAAGTTCTTACTTGCCAAGGATTTTATATGTTTTTTTGTACTGCATAGAACTTGAGTAACTATAGTGAAAACTTCTCGTCTCATTCATCCATCTTCAAACTACATCCCATATTACTTTGCATCATTTGATACTGTCATGATCATTCTTGAGATACATGGTGAACTGATGGGGCAAAGTCAGCAAAGAGCAGCAGCCAAGTGATACTGAACATACAGGTCTCCCACTGAGATAATGCTTATACTTTTTTTTTTTAGCAAACTGTATCAGAAAAAGGAGGAATGTCTGATACAAACAGCTAGCCCAACTGATGCCTAGCACTACCCATTGTTGTTGCTTAGTCTGCTGGTTCAAGTTCTTGATTTATTTCCTAAGATGCATATAACTGTTTATAGCTGAATGGTAATAACTGCTCTGCTCGTCAACCAGTGCAGGCAGGTTCTGCCACTGGCTTGGGTTTAGATAAAGTCTGTCTCCTGCCTTCACTGCAAGGACCAGTGACTTCAGTGGCTTCAGGGAACCAGTGTCAGTATTAACATTCACCCTTTTATTTTTTCTGTCTCTCTCAATATTTAATGCAACATGAATATCTTGTATATGCAGTAGAAGCATATTTAGATCCTTGCTGAAAATCATTTTACAAAGACAGTTTGTTTTCCTTTTGCAAGTAAAACTTTATCAGCAACAACCTCTTTCCTATGATTTGAATACCTATTGGTAAGTTTGATCAACTAAAGAAAGTTAGGAGACACTTCTTATATTCTCTAAATATGGCTTACATTTAAGGAGGTGACCAGTGGTGAAAAAATGCATTCACCTTTCTTGCTTGTCTGTTCAACCAACTAACAATCAATCCTTATGTTTGTTTTATTGGTAGTTTATATGTTTATATATGGTATTTTAAAGACCACATTATACTATACTTTATTATATTGAATGTTACAGAAAGCTTCCTTCTTAGATTAGTATTGGCAATGCATTCAATGGAGATAGTTCACTATTTCTCTCCCAAGTGTATACACAATTCATAATGTTAGAGTGGAATACAAATTAAGAGAATGTTAAGCCTTTTCTGTAATTTGGTCCCCCACTGTTCATCTTTTTATATACAGCAATAAGACTTATTCACGAAGTGTTGCATTTTGATTGGAAAATCATAATATTTATTTGAAAATTATAATATTTATTTGAAAATTATAATTAAAATTTCAATTGGAGAACTGCTTTTTTGACAGTACCAACAATTCAGAATAGTGATAGGTAAACTGAATGGTAGCTGTAAAAGTTAAAACTATCTTTCCGCTTAGAGTGGTTTCATCACTAGCACCATACAAGTCTGCTGACTTGATGGGGCTACTGATAGTCAGAATATCTGACTGCAGATATTTTACTGCACTCATGGCTTGAACACCTCTCCAGGATAGAATATAAGTCGTATAGAAGGGTTTCAAGTCTTTTTCCTATCATCTTATCTGTTAAAGAAAATATGTCAAGGAAGATAATATATTAAGATAAAAAGATACTATCTGGCAGCTGAGACACTTTTGTCCTTTACCTTCTAGTCCTTACAGTCATAGCTTTTCCTACAGTGCAACCCAAACTGCTTCTGGATTTTTTCTTACTTAAATTCATGCAGTGTTTTTGTTTCATGTATCCGTTGATGGACTTTCTTGAGGACCACGTAATGGCTTTGAGGATCTGTGGACAAATTAAAATGTTCCCTTCAAATAATTTGTCCACATTCACCACATCAAAGAGTAGGGATGAGACAAAAAGTGGTCCACTGAGCTCCCAGGACAGGGATTGAGCTGAGGCAGTCATGGACGTGCAAGAGACACCACGGCCGTGGGACTGAAGTCTGTGAGAGAAGCTTGCCCAGCACCAACACAAGTTCTTATAGAAGGGTGCACAAACACAGCTTCCACAGGCTAAGCATTCCAGAAAATAGCCTAACAACACATGGGTGTTACCAGAGAGAACGCAAGTCATCTCTGTTTTGGGAGGGATTGAGGTGTATGTCTAATGTAGAAGGAACTGACATTATGAGCAATTGCAGGTTGATATCAGAAACCACAAGAATGCACAAACACTAAATATCTCTTTCAAACTGAACTTGAGATCACATTTGAAGTGTTACAAAACTTAGATTTATCCTTACAAATTTATCAGTCAAATGCTGTGTTGCTTTATTCAGGGTGTCATTCATAACACTGCCATGAAGATAGTTTTTTAGACAAGAAAATCTAGCATACAGATGAAAAAATCTTTGGAAAATACATGGAGGAAATATTTCCTTTTCAAAAACACCGCTGAAAAAATCCACTAGCAGAAAAAACAGAGGAGAAACATATAAAATAAAGAACTAAACATAAAGAAGTAATTGGACACACAGTATTATCAAAGAAGGTGGAGCAGCTCTGAGAGAGGTGATTATAACTCAGTGAGGAATTGACTTAATATAGGTTGATGTCAAATGAGAGTTTATCTTCTCTCCTGTTTACTATGACCACTGATTAAGAAAATCCTCGTATTATTTAGGCGTCTTGTGACTTTATTTGTTCCTTGAATGTTGTTCAACAGTGGTGAAAGGATTCAAGTTCAGATGTACCTGGTAGAATGGCATGTTCAAGGCCACATACGCTTTAAAGGAACTAAGAGCGCTGTGTTTGGAGTCAAATACTTTCTCACGTGGAAAAAGACACAGAAAAACCTTGCCCTCTAGTGGTTGGAAAACTAGGAAGCAAGCATAAATCCTATTTTCAATAATTGGTATCCAGTTCAGATTTGCTTGTAGCTTGAATAGTTCAGCTGTTTTGAATAACTGAAGTTTTCGTTAGTTTCAGATCTGCAAGAAGAAAGACAACCACTACGTCACTTACTATTTGAATTCATTTTTTATTGGAAGGAAAAAAAAGTGTTGATATTGTACTTGAAAGGAAATGGAAATGAGATTTTAGAACAAGCTGAAGCTGGTTGCACTAGCAGCCATTTGAATAATAGGCATAGTTATAACTGGATATTTTCCCGTAATGTGCAGCAGGTTTACTTTTCTTTTTTTTTTTTTTTGTTCTGGAAAAGCAGAATGCAGACAATTTCATAGACAGTTATAATCCACTTTACTATTAGTAAGGAAAATCTGACCCTGTCTGATGTAAATCTATCATCTTCCATTTAAAACTAAATTACTTAATAAATAAAATAATGCAGCATTAATGGGAAGCCATTTAAAGAACACTAGTTCTGCATTTATAGAAATAATTCATCTTCTTGGTATCCAATTTGTGTATATCAGGGCAGGAATTGTGAACATCGATGCTTATTTCTGCTCATTACCCTACTGCAATCCATTGACTTTTGAGATGGTTACTCTGCACTGGTCCAGTTCAAATGGAGAATTAGGGCATGTCAGACATTTCTTGAATAGAAGAATTAGGCATTGAAATAAACATAAGATTGTGAGCATAGCTAATTACATTCTAAAAAGCACAGAATGAATCATCTTGCCTGTAAATTGTCTACTTATTCCAATAGCCCATTACTATATTGAATTCATAGTTGTTAAGTTGTGTGTTAAATATGGTATTTATCTCTTGTGAGAACAAGGTATTCACTTTTTTTTACTATGGAATGGGCTGTTATGCCAGAACATTATCCCTGGCTGATACTGAACAGCCCATATGAGTCAGCAGGAATCCAAGTTTGTTTTATCCTTTTTGTTACGGCAGTCTGTTAGTTTATTTTTCCAAAGGATGCATAACTGTTGTTTCCTTGGCTAAATCTTATTTGCCTTACTCAAAAATTTTGTTCCATAAAGTTTATTTGAACTAACCTTAATAAAGTAGTATTTTCCATGTTTAATTGGAAATCACCCAAGCTTTATATTTGTCATGGTTTCACAAAGACTGAAACAGGAAAGAAAGATTACAGTTATTTTTTCAACATTTCTCCTTTACTTGAAAAAGAAATCAAACAATCTCATTTTGGAATATAATTTTTCTTATTAGCTCATGCAAATTGAACACTAATTTTCATATGAGAACTAACCACTACAGTCAGTTACTGCTATGTAAATAAAACAGTCAATTAAAAGACAACTGTTTTAAAGTATAATCAAAATTCTCTGACAGTTTGTAACAAATTAAATGGCAAATATGCAAAGTTTCATGTTCTTGGAATGCCAATGATTTTGTTGTCTCAACAGAAAAAAAACCACAAACCCAGACCTTTTTACTTCCTGATGTTTTGCTCGCTCTTGCCTTGTCTTTTCTTACACTATAATAAAGTTTCTTTAGTGTTGTCTACCAGTCACTGGAGAAGCTCATGTAACCAATAATATCAACCCTCAATAAACTTGATTATTTTCACTGGATTGCATGAAATTTGACAGAATATTGCAATTTACAATTTCATAGTAAATAAATTATTCAAGGAAGAATATTCAACTGACTTAAATAATTTACAGTCTGAAAATGGTGTAAAAGGCAAACTCTAATGAAAAAAATAAAATATTGCAGTATATCTTGAATACTTAATCATGGTGTACTTAAGAAATCAAAGTCCGTTATCAAACTATGCTCATACATGTTATCCTTTCTACAATTGATTTTGGTTTTTTAAAGTCAGTAAAGTCTAATAAACCAAATGACTGCTGTATATCTTGAGAGAGTACTGCTTTCTAGAAATTTAGGAAGTGTATTACCTATTACAGAATGAAATAGCAACTTTCTAAGTTATAATTAATTCCTATTTAAGTCATAAAAAGTCTATGTGAGAATATATGACTGTGTATTTTCATTTCCTTTGAACCTCACAGTAGTTTTATTGAAACTCTGAAGATAATATATAAGGTAATGTAAGATAGTACTAGTAATATGATAATGCATAAATGTGATTGTCCAACAATAGAATATATACTATGTAAATTTAAAACAAACGTGTTAGAAAATCTTTTTTCCTGTATACATGGCAGATGATAGATATTACCATAAAATGAACTGAATGGAATTTTAAGAAGGAATAATTTTGCCCAATATCATATACAATATACCAAGTCCATTGCATTCCATTGTGAGAAGACATAATTAAAGTTGTACATTCTCATTGCAGAGTTAAGCAACCTGTGAACAAGGAAATGAAGCTTAACATGGTCCATTTTTAGCATATGAAAATGTGGAATTTTTTTCCCTAAAGACTCTTTAAGGGCTCCTTAGCTACAAGCAGTTCAAGGAGTTTCATATTGCTAATAATTCTGTTCCCTTCAGTTATATAGCCTTTTACTATTGCCACACATGAGATATTGTGGCTTACATTTGCAAACTTAGGAAATTTTAGAAAATCTCAGCATTTGACATAGTTCTTGCAGATGCTATCTGCAGCTCAAAAGATGTTCTCCAGTGTGCTGTGTATCAGCTCCGATAAACACTTATTTTTCTTCTTACAATTTTGTGTGCAACCTCCATGGCTTCTGGAAGTTTTAAAGGGTTAAAACCTAATGTGGATGATGGGAACAGCTAAAAGAGGAGACAAAATACTCTCCCAAATACCCCACTCCCTCTTAGACCCCATCCCTAGGAATCAGTCCATAATATAAATATCCAGGAACTGAAATTCCTTGTTGTTCATATTTAGATCATCTACAAAACCAGAAATCTTCTGTTTAAAACAAACAAAAACACCTGCACACACAAAACCCCCACCAAACCCCAACCAACAAAAAACAAAACCAAGAAAAATCTGTATCTTACTAAAAGTGTTCTCATTACAAAATAAAGCAGCAATGTGAATTATTCAAGGGACAAGCAACCCTAATTACAGATGTAGGATGCAGCTCCCCTATCTGCAATGCAAAACACAAATGAAGATGCCCTGCCTTCCACCCCACCCCTACAAACGTGAGGCATCAAGAAACTTAAACACTGCGCTGAAAAAAAATGCATTTTAGAAGTCCAAAATTTCTGATCTTTTCTTATTGCTAGTTCAGACATCTCCTGGTGTGTTACTTGTTGTGAATTCCATTCTAAAGAGTCTCATTATTCCCATATGCATTGTAGAAAACATATGTGCCTAAATCAAGACTAAACTCCACTACAGGATCCAGTCTCTAGAAGCTTTATGCTAAAATACCAAACTCATAACTCAGCGTTCAAGCTTCTAGATGTATTTATGCTCTGTATCCAGAATAAAAACTGACTACGGGACCTGGTTTTAACATTAAACCATCTCTCTGATCTCACAGAATAAAGCAAATGAGGATATGCACAAGACACTCTCTGGAGGTCAAAGTCAAAACCCCGTTACAGCCAGGAGTTGTGAATACTGTATGTTTCCTCAAAAAGCAACAGTTCAGCAGCAGGCCAGGCAAGTGGTCCCCTGTGGCTTGTAAAGCAGGGGTTTATGCCGCCGTGTATCCCGTGAAGGATTAAAATGATTGTACTGTGTCTCTGTCAGCCTCTGACTTGATGGACAACATGTTGATAAGTGTTGCTATAGATTCCTCAAGTCAAGAGGGCATTCGCGAGTGTACGAGTTTCCAAAAAGGAAAACGTATAATGGAAGTTTTCTGTCAAAAATTGCGGTATTGAATAAGTAGGATTGCTTAAACGCTGTGTTCAGTGCTAAGAGCTCCAAAACTATATTTGTAATGCAGATCAACACATTTCCCATTATCTATAAAATTTATGCTTGTGACTTGGCTCAAAAGATTAGAAGACACTGGAGAACACTGGACAACAAAATACTGGAATAAGTCTTGGCATCCCCTGAAAGCCTTAGAAGAAACTGAAGACAGCACAAATACTATTCCGTATAAACTTTTAATATGCACTGGACTGTAAAAGGAGAGATCCTTTCAAACAAATACCTATTCAAGATTTTGTGTTTTTATAAGAAGGATACATGTTTAAGAATGCTTAGAAATATCCATTTTAATTGAAAAAAATATTCCCCAAAGGATGCGTAGTTACTTTTGTATGGTAACAAAGCTTTCCTGTTAACAAGTTAGGGTCAGAAAAGTCCTCAAAGATCTCAAGCAAAACTCGAGCTAATGAAGAATATATTAGGAAAGAGGACATTTTTCATGTGAAAAATTGGCAAACTAAATCAAAAATTTTCTAACCATGGAATAACTATACCACAAAAGACTAGGAGAAGAGAGTTTTGTTTCTGACAGTAGGTTACATAAGAGTCCCCTTACATTATTAGATCAAGAAATTTTTAGATGTCCTCAGCAGGAATCTTTCAAGATCACCTTCAGAAGCCTAGCCCATCTATATGCTGTCCTTGGCAAGATCAGAGTTAAAATCCAAGGTCAAGTCCTCAGGGAGGAATAGTCATTTGGAACACAAGTTCTGTTTTCAGAAATATCAATAGTAGAATGCTGAATAACATGATGAAGACAGTGCAAAACTAATTTCTTTGCATTAGACCTGCTACCTTTATTAGAACTTCTTTCATTAGAAGACTAAATGTCTCTTACTGGTACTGGAATTTCAACTCCAACAGATTTCTCCATGAAAGGAGAGCGAAATGGGGAGAGAGCCTGGGAGAGAGCCAATGTGAGAGCACTTAAATTCTCAGGTGGAGGAAGTAGCTTGCCTTAATATGTGCTCTTACATTACCAGTGCCAAAAATATTTTCTGATATTCCCATTCCTGTTAAATGTTAATGCTTGTAAAAGTTAATGCTGGTATTACTTTACTAATTTCATTATCTAAAAGATAGAAGCTAGTTTCAAAGACTAGTACCTAGCTGAGTCATTATTTCTGTTTTGTTTCTGTATGTTGTGATCTGCCTGAGTTTTAACCTCTAAAGAAATTTTAAAAATAATGAATGGGGGATGAGTTGAACTACTTCTCTCACATTTTCTCACTTTTCCCACTTTACACTCCTTTAGTGGCAGTCAGTTTTAGGTAGTGCCAGATGATGTCAAAAAATGGCTATTGCATTTAATCCACTTAAAAATGAAAATTATATTAATTGTAGCTTTTCTTCACAACTTCTAATTATGCAAGCTCCTCATTCATAATTTCAGATATTTGTAACACAACAAAATTAAGTTTGGATTAGTATCTCCAAAATAGAAATTTCAGCAACTCCCTAAAAGCTAAAGATTTCCAGTACTATCTTTTGATTTTCCTGCAGGCCTAACGGGGTAAAATTTACCTTGGATGTCGAAAAAATTTCCTTAGTTCTTTTTTAGACCCTCTAGGAATTACTTGTTGTGTCAAGTGCAGCTATACTGACTGGCTAAAGAGCGCTTTAACTGGCTTGAAAAAGATGTAGCTGAGGATGTCCTGTGTAGCCATATGTTTTTTACATGGTTTTTCCATCTAGGTAGAATAGGAAAGATGGAAAAGTTGTGTATCATGACACACACTGTGGCAGATGAGATCAGCTTGAAGAGACTATACAGGTGGTCTTGTCAGCAGAGAAATGAGATCTGTTTGCTATTTGAATTGCTGTTTCCTGGAAGATGTGCATGGGTTTATTAAGGGTATGTTTAAATAGTACAGTATTGCATACTTCCAATGCTTGAAGAATTTAGCTACAAGCTTTCTCAGTATGGATTTTGAATTTACAGTGCACAGGTGCTAATCATTACGGCCAGTTAGCATTATGTGAAATCTGAATGTTTTTTCCCTACACAGACTACACGAGCATGGTGACTGCTCCTGTCTGGAGTGCTTAGCTCTGTGAAGAATAGCATTTCCAATATCACCTTTCAGAAAGGTGTCACTGATGTCTCAAAACAATCAGATAAGTATTTTGGGTATTCCAAGCGATTTTTTGAAAAGCTTTGAGCTATGGCATATTAGGCCAGCATTAGGAAAAATGCATTAGAAGCAAGCATAAGTCCAAGGGTCAGAGTAGGCTGCTGTAAGGGCCCCAAGAGCATCCCTTCTCCTGGGGGGATGTGGCAGGGGTGGGGTGGGTGCTGAGCTCAGAGCCAGTGTAGCTGAGGGTGGGCTTCGTCCTGCTGCTGGCCATGGAGGGAAGTTCCCCAACAGAACCGTGCTGCAGGAATGCTGCAGTTGGAGCTGACCCCTGCCTGTGGGAGATGCTTTTGGCCAAGGCTCTCATGCCTGGTCTCTTCCTGAGCTGCAGCCCCGCTGTATCGCAGTCCTGCCCTGCCTGTTGAGCCCAGTGCTGACCCCAACCTGCAGTCCCCAGGGAGGTGCCCAATGCCCAAAGCTGGGGCTGCTCCCAGCTGTCCCATGACCTGCCCTACTCGCTGGCAGGTGCCCTGCTGCCCTGAGGGAGCCCTTGCTGCTCCCAACACCCCAACCCAAAGGAGCCACAAGAGGGAGGATGGCAGTGGTGTTCAAGTGAGAGTCAGATATGTCCATTGTGATGAGGTAGGTCTCAGGTCAGGCCAGGAACATCAGCCAGCAAGTCAGGGTCAGGATCAGGCCCAGTGTCAGTGGCAGGGGCAGGTCCATGGTAACGGGGCAGGTTTGGGTGAAGCCGGGAATGCAACCTGCCAGTCGGAGTCCCCTGGCTTTGCACAGGCTGCAATGCATCAGGAGGATGGGGGCCAAGAGTTAGAGGCTCAGGTTAGAAGCAAGGGGCTGGCCCTGGCTGAGGCCTCCCCGCAGTGCTGTCTGGGGGACTTTCCCTATGGCTACTAAGTTGGCCCTGACCCCCAGCAGCCAAACCCCCAGGAGAAGAGATGCTCTTGGGGCCTTACAGGTGCCAGCACTCACTCCTCAGCTAACTTGGCCACTACTTATCTATGAAAGCCTTGCTGAAATAGAAGGATGGTTGTTTGCAGTTTTGTGTCCTGCTTAGAGAGTGACTTCCTTGATAGTGTGTAGATTGGATATTTCAGGCAGCCTATCACAGAAATAGAAACAACTGCCAGAGATATTGTCATGGCTGAACTGGTACTGTGTGTCTGGCTGGAAAGGAGCCCAGTGGAGCATCCTTCCCTCCTTCATACACCCAGGAGCTTTACCAGTGGACCATGGGGAAACTGATAGAATTATTGTTAGCAGCATCAAGCTTGTAGGTAGTGTCAGCTGGCCTTATATCATACAAAGGCTCATCTAACCAATTCCTGTAGGACATTGAGAAAAATAATGGAATTTCCTTGGGGCACTGTGATCTTCAGAGCACATAATATGGCAGCAGGCAACAATCACAACTACTGATAAGAGTTAGACACCTTCATGCTGTGGGGAGAGGCTGGGACATGCTGAAGCTCTTAAAATGGAGATGATGTTTGATGTTCACGTTACAACATTGCTGAGGACCAGAAACTCAATGAATGATCACCTTGATAATTATAATGAATCATTATGTCCTTCTGTGGGGCCCTGGATAGGTAGATGTGCCTCACTGATGCCATTACTGAAATCACACCTCAGTCTCTGAGGCAATGTATACCCACCCACCCATTAGAAATGTGTGGCACAAGCCCATGATGCCTTCCTGCAGCCATATGGTAATTCCATAGTAAGTGCTTATATTACTTGCCCAGAACCATAAAAACCTGCCATTTCTGGCCTGACTTCTAGCAATCCAAATACTGGTGAGCTATTAAAATGGTGGTATGTGGATAAGTGGGTGTTTGAAGGCTAGAGGGGTAAATGGTAAAGGATGTTAGCCAGTCCAAAGGAGAACAAGATGTTCTTCTAGTGCTGCGACACTGGCTCTGCTTTCTGCTTCATCCCTTGTTTATTTCCTATCTCACCAGTATTATCCTCATAGCCTACACTGATAAAATAATATCCGTATGGATGTCAAAGAAATATGGGCTTTGAACGACATTGGGATATGATGTCCATGACTCAGGGAATGGTGCTACTTTTAGCTGGATAAACCAGGCTGAACAGGTAATGTTGTTTGTGGCACATGATACTCACTGTGTGCATGATATGGGGGTATGCCTTGCTGCACACAACCCAAAACATCAGGCTGAGCAGCCTTTGCTGGTGCAACCCTTAAAAGTGACCTGACAAAGGGGTGCCGAAACTGTCTGAGGTTGGTAATCAAAGCATCCTGCTGAATTTTTGAAAATAATACCTTCCTGGGACTTTTCTTATCCTACATGGTTAGATAATGAGGCATGAATAGCATAAGCTGGAGCATATATGAATGTGAACTCAAAGTTCTAAAACATTGGAATTATTTAAATAAATTCTCAATTCAAGATGTGCAATAAATATATAAAAAAATAATGTTTCTCTTCAAGAGGAACCATTTTTAATAAATTACTTTTTATATATGATTTTAATGCAGTTCTGGATTTAGTTAAGATCTGAGTTTGTATCGGTAATATTTTTATACCAGGTCTTCTTATTTAGTTCTTCCTTACGTGGTCACTCTCAAATAATTGGTTTGGGGGTTTTGGGGTTTTTTGGTTGGTTGGTTGGTTTTTTTATTCTTATAATTATATGCAAAAAATGAAACTGTAATAGAAGTGGAAATACTACAAGACACAGTTAGTTTATGCAACCTTTCAGGATATGCATGTATTCACCCTGCCTCGTAATTTTGAAAAAATAATCTGAATTTGTCAGAGTGTAGACCTGTCATTTAATCCTCTTTTAGTAAATCCAGGTATTAGTAGCTAGAATAAGATAATACAGAGAAAAATACATGATAACCATCAGAGACAGTATAGTAGTTTAGTATATGTGAGTAGCTATTACAGGCAGCAAAAGTCAACTTATCTTTCCAGGCTAAGGGGATGTTACATGCTCAGGAAGTTCATGAGATATGAGGTAAAGGGTGAGTTATGGCTTTTCATGGACCAAAGATTGGAAGAAACCACTTAAGTGCCCCGTACCCAATAAATATATATTATTGTATTCAGATTAGGGTGCAATGATACAGTTGTATCCAATTACATTATATGCATTAAGATTTTGGGGTGTTTGATTGTGTGCCATGACTGCATTCCTCTGTCCTTTAACAAATTTTAATTTAGAGATTCCCATTTGCAGATGCCCAAGATTTTCCTGTACTTTCGTTGGTAAGATAAATTAGACACAGTTGCTTTCCTAAAAGTAACTGCCTTGCTAGGGAAATGGTAGTAATTTTTACTCCTGATTTTAAATGTCCATCTTCTTTAAAATTTGTTTTTATCAGCTCTGGGTTCATGTAATCGTCACAGTACAGAACTTACCATGTTGTATGCTTCTTGCATATTAGCACATGTGACTAGAAACTCCTTGTGGGAAAGCTTTACTTATGCTGTTGATTTAATCAAAATGTTCTAGATTAAGTTTGACAGGATTTTTCTTATTGTTGTTTTTCTTTCCATGGAGTATGGTAAGGTCAGTAATCTACTTGGTTTAGTGCTCTACTGTCATATTTGCAATTCTCCTTATAAGAATTAACAGAAAAAACACACACACATACAAAACATTTGATCTGTCATTAGGTCTTTCATGAGCAAAATATAATTTAAATGAAACTTTTAAAAAATATGAAGAGGAGATAATTAAATAAAATCAAACTTTTATTTAAACTAGGAGTATTTCTTCTGAGTTCTTTTGTTCCATTTTAAGAACCATATTAATGTTTTCTGCATTCTTCTTAAACTAATAATGTTTTGTAGACTGATTCTAATATTTTCTCTACTGTAATATTTTACTCTCCCACTAATACAAAAAAATTATCAAGTTTTTACCATTTGATTCAGTCTGAAAATAAGAACTTATTCTTTAAAGGCATTAGATAACATGCATTTTTGTGGAATGTAACATTACTTTCAAATTTGAGTTGGAAAGTTTTAAAGGTGTTTCTTTTTCTGCCTAAAATATTTTTCTACATTAATAAACACAGCTTGTATCAATTAGAAAGATAGTAGAAAAAGATGATGATACTTTCTGTTTTGAATCAGTTCCAGCTATTTCAGTAGCACAAAATCATCATTGTCTTAAATACCTCAATTCATTTGTGTCTGGAATTTCAGAACACTGATTTTAAAGTTTTTAAAAGTGCACTCTTATAAGATCTAAAATTATAGTCAAACTTCGATTGGCTATATCCCTTCAATGATCAAACAGTCACACGAAATCTGTTTCTCATGAATTTAAATTGTTATCCACTTAATTTTCTATCTGTTAATATAAATTGGGGCAATGTCTGGAACAAATATGAATTCAACTATCAATGTATTTTAACCACACTTTGAATTTGACAGCAGGCAATTAGACAAATACCTTTTTTTGTGATAGTTTGGCTACATACTTTACTGTCAATTTATTTCTTACTTATAGCAATACAATGCTTCTCTTCTTGGACTAATGTTGCACATTTTACTACCTGAAACAGATGTGCAGAAAAACTTGAAAAGACAGAAATATCTTTATATCTTTTTCCTGCAGTTCAAGTGTTCATTTTATAAATACAGGGCGGAAAATTCCTTATCCCATTTAAGCAGCTAACTCACATGGTGCGGCTAGATCACAGTAAAGACCACTTCTCAAAACTCATTTGAAAATTCTTCAATCCTTTCACCTCATGGAATATTCATTGTCTCTATATATGAGGTTTCTCTGTGAACTGTGCATACTGTTTTATATTGCCTTGCTTGCACAGAACCAAATGAACTGTTTGAATTGCACAAATTGAATTTTAATCAAAGGGAGTGAGAATAACTTTAAAGGTACTTAAACCATATTCAGAAGTCCAAACAAAGTCTATTTTTATCTATGTGATATAGATAATCTTAAAGGTATGCCCCTGATGTTGTCTTTTAGGATGTCAGTATTACAAAAAATATTAGGATACTGTCAAGAAAGGACAGAGATGGAAAGGCAGAGTTCTTTTTAGGTGTGATTAAAAAATATAGCTATAACTGCTTCTTATTCATATTTCAATTTTTGTTAATAATTTATTCACATTTCTTTCTGAAGCTCATATAAGTTACTCTTGGCTGTACAAGTCCCTCTAGTGGCATCTTGTATGTAATAGATAACTGTAAAAGCTTAGTTCTGTTTCTCATTCTTTATGCATATACTACTTAAAATCTGTCAGTTAAACAAGTAGAACAACATTCAGCTTTAAACTCATTTGATAGTCCCGGTAACAGTTCGACTTGTGTTCATGTTATTCATACTATGCATCTTTCAGATTAATTTCTTTCCCTGAAAAATTAGCGTTGTTGATACCACTGACCTTTCAATCTTAGAAAGCAGTATTTGGAGTACGGTGTGTTAGGTTGGTAGTTTTGAAATATTAAGAAGTTAAGGACTCCACGTTCTCACCATTTTCTGGCTTCTGACTATAAAATAATTTAAAGTGGTTTTGTATTCTGCATTTGAAAATAATCTTCCTTGTTTAAGGTAGTTAGAAGTGATAGAATTTAAAAAGCAGTGTCAGTGGCACTGTTTTATTTCATCGTTCTTACCCTAATACTTCTCAGGGCAAAAAGCATTAACTTCTGCCTACTGTTTATGTTCGATAAAGCATCAAGTAAACATTTCAGAATTACCAGTTATCCACCTTGAAAAGATGTTTTGGAAATTCATGCTAAGATTATTAAAAGCATCTGTACCAAAACATTTCAAATGCTTGCTCGAGTTTTTGTGATGGACTGATTATCCCATGATCAGCAGTTCAAACAGATTTGCTCTCTTCCAAAACCTCTTCTTTCTTAGAAGCAGCTACATTTCTAAATTGAAACGTCTAGTTGTATATTTATTTAGTCACCATTTATTGCATTTTATATCCAGTGATTATGTATCTCCTTCAGATTCTGGAATTAAATCAAGATCACAGATCAAAAGATGATATGATTCATACTGTATACTGCTATATAAATTGTAAGATTTAAGCTACTAACTCTGTTGCTAGGTTCCTAGATATAACACCTATCCTTTATTATTGTAGTTTTCCCCTATTACATCAGCAGCTGATGACTACAACAAATATATTGTTATGTGTATTTACAGAAATATCTTATTCTTCACAGAAATGATGGTGGCATCAAGGTAGACTGTTTTGAAGCTTTTTTGGAGGGCATCATGATTTACGTTCATTCTTATGTTATCTAATAATTATTAACAAAGCTGACAAAGTATTTGAGGTGATTCAAATGAATAGATTTCAGGAACAAAGTGGAACTTTTTCTAGTTTATATGAGGTAATTATTTCATCCTAAATCATCTTTTAAAGATCAAAAGCATAGTTGTCCTGGTTCTGGCTAAACCACGTCAATAGTCTCACTGAAAAACTGTCAGTTTCCAATAATTTCAGTGGACAGAATGGTCCCAATAGGAGTCTTGTTCTGTGTTGTGGCTTGGAGACAAAATGTATGGAATAAAATGTTGACAACACTTGTTCCTCAAAGCCTTCAAAGAGATGTGTTTGTTTACCCTCGGTCCCTCTAAGACTGCGTGGGATCTTTTCAAACAGCCAATGCACATAGGTGGTTTTTACAGAACTTACACAGCACCATAGTAAATTATACTGTGAATTAAACCCTGAAGAATAGAAGCAACCATGCATCTAGAAAGTAGGTGTGCAAATCCTGTTCCACATTATTAGAAAACACTGGAAGGATTAGTAAGAGGCAGCCAGCTGAAGATGTGGTAGGTAGCAAAGGATCTTAGCTAGCAAAGTCAGGCAGAAGTTGTTAAGAAATAATGAATCATAGCGAAGATAAAGCACCAGATACCTGTGTAGAGACAATCACTGTAAGCAGAGAAGTTTCAGTGTTCAAAGCCAGTCCTCCAAGCGGTTCCTGGCACAAAGTGAAGTCATGGATTTTCATTGTTTACTATTATTATTACTTGATTTTTTTGCTAAAAGAAATTTAAACCCTTTCCCATAGAGTTTTGACAAGATACGCATTTTCTTGATTGATTTCTTCTTAGACCCATAACTTTAAAAAAAATGCCCGTTTTAGTAATTCTGGGATGTTTTCCCCTTGGCAGTGACATATTATGGGATAAATGTCACTTCATTTGTGCCAGATTTAACAGCAGTGTAATAGCTTCTTTTTGTTATTTCTGCTGTAGTTTAGCCCAACCTGTCATACTTGCCTTAGGAGACCTAAACAATAATATCCAACAAAGGAAAGTGGCATCTCCTTTTTATTCAAGGTTTAAGCAAACCTTCTGTTACAAAGACTCCTTTTACATCTGTCCTCTTAATTTGGTGGAAATGGAATGAAGCAAAACTGCGATCTGACACACCACATTGTACCATAGACTAGTTGTTAAGTGTGGGTCCTATCAGAAAATGTGTAGCAATTTCCTTCTCATTTACCAAAGTTTAAGTTAAAATCATAATGGTTTTGGCCTTGCAAAACTTAGGAAGGTCTTTTGTTTCTTACTTTCCATCAGTTACGTGTCCCTTGTTTCTTTAATGTTGTGTCTGATCGAGCAACCAAGAAATATATTCAAAGGCTTTATGCTCGTAGAAGAAAAGTGGGTTGCAGTTAGAACAGAAGGTTATAGGAAGACAGATGGGGAGAGAGGCATTCACAGTTGGGACAAAAGGATGAGACTATTTTTAAACTTTGATCACTACCTGTTTTATCCATTACCGACAACTCCCACTTACGTGATCAGTTCAGCCACCTGCGATTAACATTCATTTCAGTGACTTTGGTGTCATAGCAAAAGGCTATAGCAAAGATCAGCACAGAATTGAGTTTGTCTTCCTGCAGGATACATTCTAACTCGTACAACAAGTGATGTTTGTAATACCTTCTGCCTCACTCGATTTTGCAGTCCTGAACACTAATCCTGTGTATCGAACAAAGTAGGGATCAGGCACTAAAACATATTTTATACTAACAAAATAAAAAAATCTGCAATACTTATTCACAAGACAAAAGTCTCATATCTTTACTTTTAACAGTTGAGTCCTTGTCATTTCAACTGAAATTATTTTTTTTAAATAGAAATGGAATTTCTGAGGTTTTATAAATAAGGCTTGTTGGCACATAACATCATTCTTTAACAATTCTCTTAATTCTTTATCATGCTTCCCTACCCTGCTACCCTGACATAATTTCCTAAGAAGTTTAGGCTATTGTAGTCTAAGGAAGAAAGAATAGTGTAGAAGATAAATTTCATAGATCTTGTAGGCATTTTCAGGGTACCACGACAGTCCACTCAAAGCATTAAGCCTAAGAACTTGCCTTGTAGTCCACCCTAGCCCAGTCCCACTTTATGTGCTTTATTTCTAGACAGATACAGGGGACCTTCAATCAGACTAAGTTTAAAGGGGAAATGTCTCTGGGAATACAGCTGTGTCCACAAATATTGAAAAGGGTCCGCTGATGACAATGTCACAACCCAGCACCTAATAATAGAAATACATAATTTATAACAATTGTAAGAATGTAAAAAGCTGGGAAATTCACATATGAAAATTATGGAAGTAGCTAGACTTTGAGGATGTTCCTATAGTAGTTAATACCAGTCTGCAATTTGTTATCAATTATAGCACCTTTAAAATTTAAAAATCTTTAAAAATTAATCAATCCCTAAATGTTAATTTGCCAAATGCATAGTTAGAATATGCAGGCAACTGGGTGTCCTCACAAAACAGATAATTTCTTATAATCACCAAAATCAAGAGCAATCATTTGAACTGCAGTGTTAGGTTGCATAATTGGAAAACTTAACATATGTGCTAAAATACATATGTGCATACATACTTTTATATGCACAGACACATACATACAGACATATAAATATTTAATAGTAGGTCTGAAGGCACAATCCCATGTCTCATTACAGTTATGTGCAAAATTCTCTTGGACATCCAAATGCATTCCTCAAATGTCTAATAAATGAGTTGTCATTGCTGGTGGAAAGCAACATGATGTCCAAGCAAAACTGCAATTTGAGGGCTTCTGACACTAATAAATGTTAATTATGTTTAAAAGTGTTAGACATTTGTGGCTATTTTAAGTAAATAAACCTTATGACGTAGTGCTCTTTGGCAAAGTTCAATTAATAGGTGGTGACTGTGTTCCAAGATGTCTTTTTCGTGTTTTAAGGGTAAAATAAAGGTTGCCTGAGAGGTCCAAATTTACTGAAGTCATTGTGAATGGCTACTTCCAATATGTCACTTTGAGTGTGTGCCAAGGACAGCCATTTTCAGACTTGGAATAGTTTGTCTGATGCTAACACTTCTTCAAAATTAGTTACAGTTAAAAGACTTTCTGTAGCATTTAAGACTAAGTGATTGCACCAGATTAGTTTGGTGGTGGTATGAAGGACTATTGCATATAACTGAAAATAATTTGACTCATCATTTCCAGGAGTAGTTCAGATTCTATCAGCTACTTTGACATAATTGCCACTCATGTCTCACCTATGGTATAGTTACTACATCCTATTGCTAGTTTTCCATGGGAACAGTTGCTTCTCACAGAGGAGATCAGCTCAACTCGATGTGGAGAAAGGTATACATCACATCACACCAGTTACTAAGACAATGCAAGCATGAATAGGAGTTACTGTTCAAACAGAGCATTAATCTGTGGTAATGATAAACACATCTGCTCCAGTGCCTGAAGCAATTTCTGCATTAAGCTGCAGTTGGATAAGGGCAAAAAGATATGTCTTTATAATAAGTCTGGTTGTTTGCCTTTATTGTTATTTGTACTGAGCCAACCTCGGTGTTTTCTCATTTTCATCTACAAGGCAGCAGTACCAAAAGGGAAAAACAATCAGGAAGATTCAAATCTTTAAGTAGATACAGTATTAGTTCAAGTAAAATAGTATATAGCCACAGGGTTTGATTTCAGAAGCAATATGTATTAAAGCATCTGAAAATTTTTCCATTTTTTTAAAGTATTATAAAACTCAAGCAGAGTATTTAGATACAGACAGCTCCAATTTGTCCATAGCTAACACCATTTGAAAGCAAAACTCCAGTTTTATCACAACCTACAATAGAAATTAATCTTTTTGACCTCACTTTTGGTTTCACAATTTTTATGAGTACAGTGTGGAATCTAAGTTCTTGCCTCTTCATAAAAGGGTCCAAATTTAAATTTAAGTATCTTTTAAAGCTGTAAATATGTTTTTTAAAGTATTAGCAGTAACATTTCAATGGCAATTTGAAACATAGGTCATTAAAACTGGGCATATAATCTTGTTAATGTGACCCAGAATGTTTATAGCATTATCATTATACATTCGGTTAAGGTTATATTTACTATTACTTCTAATTACTAAAGAAATACCTCACTACGATCATTACTTGGTTCTAAATATTCTTAGAAAAGAACCTAAGAAGCTTTATGTGCTGTTAAGAGTGCAATGTAAGTCTTTTAACTTCCAGGAGATAAAACAGTTTAGACACAGCCTTGAAACATGCCCTCACTTCATTGCTCTTGGTTATGTCCAGGGGACTATTTGGGGAGTGTGAATAGAATCTGGTTCACTCTCTAGTAACTACTGTGTTGTGTTTTTTTTTTTTCTTTTTTCCAAAGCATTTTGTTTGTGAATACCATTCTTTTATCATTTTGAGACCCAACTCAATTTGCAATTTGATCAGCTGGAATTATATAATTGACTGAGATGGATAAAGCCCTTATATAAAAGCTTACCTCTCTTGGACTCCCAAGTTTGATTAGTATGTAATTCTGCACTCTCTGGGATTTTAATTCTGATGCTCTATTAAACCACAGTCATACCGACATCTCTGACAATACCTCTGCCAACATGATGAGGAAGATTTTGACTCCTCCACTGTCAGTGAGGCCACATTATTTATTTTTTGTGGTCTAGATGTTCCATTCCTCTCTGTCAGGATCTGTGATTTCATTCATTCTGCTGCCTTTATCCAGAATCCCGTTGCCCCACTGCAGCAAGATTCCACTCACTAAATTTAAATATTGAAAATATTCACTGCCAAGCAATTTGTTATTCTTGAAAGATTTCCAGGACAATTCTATTACTATTAGACATAAACTTCTTAGACTGTATCTTTTGCTGTGCCTATTAATCCAGAGAATTAGATTTATTTGAAGAAACTGCAAGTGAAAAGCATGGTAACTGATTTGCCTGTATCACCCCTTTAAAATTTGGATATTTTGTTTATTTTATAAAAGAATATGGAAATGCAAAAGGATATACTGGAGATGAAGAAAGGGTTGTCATATAGGTTCTTCTGTAACTGTAATGTGTAAACTTTGGAAAATGTGTAAAATTTTGTGATCTCGTACGTCATATAATCTTATAATCGTGACTCAGTAGTTTTAGTGTGAAATGAATGTGAGGCAATTCAAAGCTTGTGCATGGAACAAGATCGGGATGAAACTACAATACTGTGCATTTTGTCAGTAATTTCCCTAAAACATTGTTCAGTATAATTGGTTCGTTGTCACTTCATTAAATTGCACCTTCTTACACGGTGCAGAGCATTAGAATTAGTGTGCACAGAATAGGTCCCTACTATCTATAAGTCTACTGAAAAGAAAAATGTAATCTAGCAACATAACTTACATAATTAACAGGCAAGACTTAGCAAATGACTTTCCTAGATCCTGTATGTGTAGGAATCATTGCCTATAACAAAATATTCTGCATTACAGTAAATTCATGAGTAAAGGGTTGATGTCAGTTATATTTATAAATAATATATACAAATAATATTGTTAATGTCAGAATTCAAATATTTATTCAGCCCAGTTTTGGTAAGCTTATCTTTCTAACAGATTTCTTTGAATATACGATGTTCTTTTTGACTATCATCCCTTTTTCTTTCATTGTCTTTTTCTCTATCAATAATAGAAAAGGTAATAAGCCTGCAACTTTATGAACCTTCTATTTTTTTTTCCCTTGATGCTCTGTATGTGCATGCTTTGAACACAGAAAACTGTCAAAATCTGCAAATACTTTAAAAAAACTTCATATTAATTGCTGCACATACCATAAGCATATTTAGGGACTAGGGTAAGAAGAAGGAAAAGTATGAGCAGTGATCTTGTGTTAACCGGTCATTAAATATGCTAAAGATGGTAGTAAACAAAAAATTTATGTATATAATTCTGCAGAAACAAGAATACCATGTGTAACAAAACAGAATTAACTTTCAGTTTTATGGAGAAGTGTAATTTAGAACCTGAATAAGAGATATACTATTAAAAAGTTCATTTCTGGTTAGACTGCCAAATCGGCAGTGTTTTTATTCAATAAAAAGCTATTGGCTCAGACTTTAAGAGATCGATATTACATTACATTTTTTCTTAGTATACTTGTTATAGTTGAGGTCAGTATGTGCAAGTGTTACTCTTCTAAAAAATCCTAATGTAGGTGTCTTGGTCCAAATATTACAGTGATTTTAAAATTGAGTGCTGCATGGAAAATGTGTTTTAAGTTTATTGCAAATCTGTTCTTTGTCAGTGTCTTAATTAAAATGTTTACTCTGATCACATTAAACCACATGCAGTTGTGAATGATGGCTCAAAGGACTAACACACAGCACTATATTATGGGGAATTTTAACAAAAAAAAAAAAAAAGGATGCCTTTTCTTTTTTACAGAAAGTCACAGTTTTATTATAATTAACACAGCACATTAAATTATGTATATGTAACTACCCAAAGAAGAAGGGACAGTGTATTACATGTAATTCTATGCCTATGCTATATTTCCTTTCTTGATTGTTTGTTTTTAACAGAAAGATGTTCCCTTTATTTAGAAAATAAAAATGAAAATAGAATAGGTATTTTTCTGTTCCCGGCACAGAGCAAATTCTGGTTTGTTTTAAGAATGAGAACATATAGATTTCCTAGCTTCTACAAAAACATACTCTCTAGAAATCTGAGTATGAAAATACTCAAACTGTGGTTCCTCTTCTCTGTTTTTCCTGGTGCAATTATCCCTTACAAAATTTATGGCTGCACTGTTTACTATACTAAGTGGCTTTACATTTCAGAAAAAAAATTAGTATACAAATAGGACTCTACCTTTTTATATCTATTATTTTTGCTTTCCTCTGTTATGTTTAGCATGTTTGCATACATCTAAAAGATTAAAGCAGAGTGGTTAAGATTTAATTTGGAATTCGTGATAATACATAAGGTTATAAAAATTTAATCTGTGTGTAGATGACTGAGCGGTGTTTTGTCAAAGTTGTTCTCTTGGAAATTCTGTAGCCAGTTGAAAGTTGGTGAAGGGATACTTTAGGGAAGATAGTACCCCTTTTAGCTGTTTTGTTACCTAGTTGTTTCCTGTGGCTCGTGGAGTTCAAGGCTACCAGGAGGCAAAACTGTGCTTTGCTTGTGAGAGTAAACAGTCTTTCACTGCCTCCTTTTTGGATTCAGCTCTAGTCTGACATGATGTGTAAAAGCAGAAGTGGTATGCCAGACCTTCTAAGCTCCTTGAAGAAGTCTAGTTTGGCTTCATTAATGGCAAGTAAGCATGCATAATGTGCAGCGTGCACACCTGCAAGTGTACATGGAGATGTAGGAGTGCACATAAGTGTATGGAGAGTGCAAGAACATATATAAAAATATGTATGTATATGTCACTAGGGCTGCCTGAGGAAAGCCTATTATAAAAAGCCCAAATCTGTATCTTGCAACAGCATGAGGGAAGGAATGCCAGTTTAGTTTTGCTGTGTGAATTGCCCTTTTGCATTAACATGTGAAAAGTCTTTTTCAGAGGTTGCAGACAAGCATTGATATCGATTATGCATGGGGCCCAAATGACTCATCTGAATTTGGGGGATCTTTATAGAGGATGTCCTGCAGTAATTTCTTCTGGCAGTCTGGTGGGGAAGCATCTTACTACTGAACCAAGAATTGGAGCTGAAGAAAAATCTGAAGTCTCACCCATTGTCCCAAAAAGCTAACCTTGTAACATCAGTGCTGCTTTCCTTTTGACTGTATAAATTCTAAAACAGAACAGTATTGTGACACATAGACTGTAATGTTTCATAATGATTTTCAGATGAAATTCTAAAAATTGAACTTTCTTTTTTTACCTCCACCATGAAACTAAGGCAAAATACTAACCACTATTTCACTATTTATAAAAATTTCCTGAAGCTTTCCCTGTTAATCTGCTTTTTGAAAAAGGTTAATTTTCTTATAGGACGTTGTTAATACAGCCAAACATGGAAAACACTGCATTATTGTCGGCCTGGGGTAATCTGAAAAGATTCTTCTAAAACCCCCCAAATATATATTTCTGTGTCTTTGCTCATTGTTTGAAAAGAATCGTTTGGTGTTTTGGTTTTTTTTTTTTTTAAATATTCTTTATTCTTGCATTACAAAGCAATTGTTTTCATATATAGCTTCTCTGAACATCTACTCTAGGCATCTCAGCAGGAACTTTGATATTCTGTGGTGCGGCATCTTGTAGCTGCATTACCCATTGACTTCAGTGGGGTTTGTGGACACAGAAGCCTTGGCAATCAGCTTGCTTCTCTCCTACGCTTGGGTTTAGACACCTGATTTTAGAAATGTGTATTCATAAATATGAATACGACTATTTGCCTATGGGGGGGTTTTAATGTCTTTGTACAAATCCAGAAATTGAAATGCTGAATGGATTAAATAAATAAATAGAGAGGCCCCGTGTCCGGGATGTGCTCTAAGTACGGCCCTTCAATAGCGAGCCCATCCCAGGTGGCAGCGCAGCCGCGGAGACCTGGCGGGGAGTGACAGGAGCCGGCAGATCTGGTCAGGACACGCAGCCTCACGTTCCTGCCCGAGTCGCCTTCCCCACCCCCGCCCCTGCACAACCTCCTATTACCTGACTGAGAAATTAAACCCAAACGTAGAGTAAGTGTTCCGGGGATGCCCAAACGCGGCCGGCTCACGCTTGCTGCTCTCCTTGGCGTAACTTTAAGAAGCGGCGCTCAGCCGCTGCCGCAGCTGCCTTTCGCGCTGGCTGGTGACGCCCCGGGCGGGTCCCCCCTCTCCTGCGAGACGCCCACGCCGCTACCTGCGGGTGGAGGCCCGGGGCCGGGGCCGCGCCGCGAGGGCAGGACGCAGCCCCCGCCCCGCAGCCCGCCCGCCTTTAAACGGCGAAGCCCCGCCGCTGTGGCGGCCTTTCCTGAGCCGAGCGCACCGGACGGGCTCGGTTGGGGTTTTTTCCTTTTTTTTTTTCTTCTCTCTATTCTTTCCCTTGCCTTGTCAACTAACCCCCTCTAGCGCTGAACCGGCCGCATTTGACCTGCGGGCTGCCGGCAGCGGCGAGGCGAGGGGGCGCTTCTCCTCGCCTGCCTCACGCACGCCCCGCACCGCACCGCCCCGCACACCCGCTCTCCCCTCAGGAGGGCGGCTGAGGAGGGGCCGCCGCCGCCGCCGCTCTAACGGCTCTCCCTCCCTCGCCCCCCCGCGCGCGCCGGGTCGCCCGTTGGCTGGCGGGGCGCGTGTGCCGGAGCGCCCCCGGCGCGGGGCCGCGCTGGCCTCCCGGCGGACCCGGCACCCGCCGGGCTGGGCGCAGCGGAGCGGCCCCGCGGCCGCGCCGAAGGGGGCGATCGCTCCGCGGGCGGCAGGGGAGCGGCGGCACCAAAAAACTGCAGCCGGCTGCGCGGCACGCAAATCAGGAGGGAGCAGCGAACATCACACTAGAGCCGCCTGATTTCTGATTGCTCCGCGGGAGAGGGGAAGAGACAGACATTGAGAGGGGCGAGCGGCAGAGCCGGGGACGGCGGCGGAGGGGTCGGGGATGCCGCCCCGCAAGTTTCCTTGACGCCTTCGGGAGCGTGAGGAGGCGCCCGGCCCTTCTCCCACTCCCGCCTCAGGAACTCGGCGGCAGGTGCGAGACGCTCCACCGTGGGAAACTGAAGCCCCTCAGCGCTGTCTCCGGCCGGGGATGCGGGGGGCCGTGCAGCACGGACGGGGGAGGAGGCTGCTCCCGCGGAGGAGACTGCTGAAGCTGCTGGGGGCGCTTCTGCGGGGCTGAAGGTGCCACCGGCCGGAGCCGGCGGAGGGAGCGGGGCGCGACCCTCCCATCCCCCGAAGTTGCCGGCGCTCTCCCGGCTCCCAGCGCCGCCACCCATCGCGGCAGGGCGGCAGCGGGGGCTCCCGGCGCCCCCGCCCGCCCGCGCCCTCAGGGCCTCCGCCGTGCCCCGGGACTCCGCTGGTGGATGCGCCCGCCCCGGCCCGGGCAGCCCCCGGCGGCAGTGCAGGCAGCCCAGCCCGCCGGGCCGCACCGGATCCAGCCGGGCCGGCGGGCGGGGGAGCCGCGGCGGCGTTCCCCGCTGGCCTGAAGGAGGACGGGGAGCCTCGGCGGGCCCAGGACGCGGAGCGCTCGTCGGGCACCAGCCATGGGGTGTTGTGAGGTGAGGGGATTGCTCTGGAGAGTCGGCCTCTTCCTCCCCCTGCTGACAGCGCGCCCCGCCGCCGCCGGTCACGTCGCCAGCAACCACGGTAAGGGCGGCCGCGGGGCCGGGGGGTGCGGGGCGGGCGGGCTCCCGCCAACTTTCCGGCGGCCGCGGGGTGCGAGGGACCGGCGGGCGGCCGCCGGCGAGGAGGGTGGGGGTCCGCACCTGCGCCCGGCAGCGCCGGCGTCGCCCGGCCCGGGGAAGCGGGGTGGCGGCCGTGGCGGGTGTTGGGGCGCCCAGCGGCTGGGCGCGGTGCTCCCGCCGGCCCCTCTCGGTAGCTGTGCCTCTCCCCGCCGCTGAGGGGGCAGAGAACATGCGGGGCCGGGCGCGGCGGCCGGTCACCGGCCGGCGGCCACCTCCTCCTCTGCCTGTGCCCGCAACCCCGCAAAAGTTGGGTGTTTGGCGAGAGGGAAGCGGAGGGGCTCTGCTGCCTACCCCCCTCTCCAAGCCGCGTCCCCGAAAGAGGCGAGGTGCCGTCCCCCGCCGAGCGGCGGCGGAGGCAGGCAGATAACGCCGGGGCTAGCGGGGCGCCCGCGGGCTCTCCCCAGTCCCCCCGAGCAGCCGGGGTTTGTGACTGGGCGGCCGAACGGCAGCAGGTCACTGAAAGTTACCTCCCGCTGAGATGGAGCGGTAGCATCTTTTTACTTGAAATGCGGTTTTAAGGTTTACTTTACTCCTGCCGAACGCAAAGCGTCTTCAGATCGGGCTTGAGAGAGCTCACCGCGCGTTAAGAGAAACTGCTGCTCGTCAGCGAACTGTTCAAAGGTGCCTGACTATGCTTAACATGTAATTTTTACATGCTATGGTCTGATTGTCCTTAAAAAAATCCTATTTAAAGTCTTTCTATATGCTCATCAGGTCTTCCTGTTTAATTCTTTAGGTTCTAATGTGTGCTTTTAAGAAAAATGCCTCTAGGTTAAGAAAGGAATCATCCTGTTCAGAAAAGTAAAAATAAAAATGCTTAGCACATCCAGAGGATATCAAATTTTGTTAAGAAGAACTGAAACACACCCCCCCACCCCCCCACACGCCATAACTGATTGTGAAACATCATGTTGTATGTAATCGAACATCTGGATAGAGCAGAGCATTTCCTTAACTGTTTGTTTAATGTACATCTTTTCTTAAGTTGTGGAGGATGTAGGATGCATCCATTCCTAAATTAGGAGAGTCTTCCCTACTTTTAATATTATTTTTGTACAATTTAGCTTTTGTGTTATGGGGTTTTTAGTGTGACATGAGTGAAAATATGGGAACTGAAGGATAGCTCTAAATTTTACTTCTGACAGAAATTATTTTACCCGCTGTTGTAGAAAGGAGCGCTGAAAATGGCTATGATGGAAAGTAATGATCAGAGAAAACAAACTGCTTGTAGTCATGGGGTACTATCAAATACATAGTTCATATATTTTCACACTTCTGTTTTACCATCCCTTTTCAGTGTTCATTGCATCTGTATGGGTAACAGTAAGAAGAGAGAATAAAACATCTACAGAATGGAAAAATGTGACAGTTCGGCCAGAAATAGCCTGAGCAATCAGGGTCAGTTATGGCAGGGACATTCCAAGTCTAGGATTATTCCTTTACCTCTTCTACACTAAACCTGATGAATAATTTCAGTTTGTATGTATAACATACAGTCATATCAATGCTGTATTAGATTTTGCCCTTACTCATGTCTTAGAAGACATCAGATTTTCACAGTAGCACAACAGTTTTCCTTTTATGTGACTCTCATTAGTGCATGCTAATGTCTGCTACATTACCACAAGGCCTAACAAGACACACGAATGCAGTTTAAAAAAATCTATTTGCATGTGTTACAGAATAACCAAGATACACTGTTTGCATCAAAGGTAAAGAATTTTTATTAAGTAATGCAAGTTAGATTAGGTTTCTAAACTAGTATTTTATATTCCCAGAGTTAAATTAGTCATATTTAAATAGTGTTTTAAAAAGCAGGTGAAAAATGGGGAAAATATTACCAAAACAGTTTAGCCCAAAGGAAAGTCTGTCAAAGATGAAGTGGGTTTTTTGACGACACAACTTTTCCCAACAAGTTCAGGTATTGAGATATTGGCTGCAAAGAGTATTGATGAATTATTTAACTTCTGAATAACTTCTCTTTCTGCACCTTGTTTCAAAACTTCCAGTAAAGCAAGCTACATCTTATCTTTGGTACTATCACTGTACCATAAGTCAAATAACAAGTGTAATTCAACAAAACACATGTGAATTGAAAATTTACTGAATTAATACAGGTGCTTCAAAATGCACACCCCATCTGATTAATAAAATGCTAGCAAAAGAGTCTACTTTTAATGATGACTTTCTCTAAATCCAGGAATTGAATGAAACAATAAGGAAGTTGCCCCTTGTGTAACACTGAAATGTGTAAGTTTAAAATGCCGGTTACTAACATTTGGAATCCCAGCTGGGAAGAATGTTTTGAAATCTTGTGCAGTTAACTGAGAAAAAAAAAAATCTCATAAATTTTCATAAGGTAATATTATCAGAATGTACCTCTTGGAAACATGTTCCAATAATTGCTGTTGGGTTTTCACTAATAATTATAAAAATTATAACTTAATTTGGCCTTACTATCTGATATATTTGGTCTTCTGTTTAGTATTAGTGCTGATATGTTTGTAAATACAAAATTGTAAAGGAATGCTTTGTTTGGGTTTCCTGATTGTTTGGGGGGAAAAGGTGGAAGGGGAATAAGTTTATTAATCCAACTCAGAAACAAACAGCCCTTCCACTTCATTCTTAATGGTTTATTTCTTGTTATTAAAGAAGGATTTTCAGAGAATTAATATACTCCAGTCTTATAAATTATTGTTATTACTACATTAGGATGAATCTTTTTGTTTGTTTTACTCAAACAAAAAGAAATTTTTTTTTTCATATATGGTTCCAAGCCTCTTGGGTTGTTGTTCCTCACACAGTAAATCAATGCATGGTGTCTTACAATATCTGTAGCAAGGCAGACACAAACAATAGTATTGACAGGGAAGTGAACTTACTTATTCATCTTAATGGAGTGGTAAGTTCAAAACCAAATTATGAACGTGCCAAGGGCTACTTTTTACTGCTAAGAAAAACCCTGTAGGTAGGCAAGGCCATGGAGCTGCCTAGGAACAATGTACCACAGCAGCCCAAAACAGAACTGCTCGAAATGTAAGCCTCAATTAATGGTGTAAGGCAAGTGCTTGCATGTTCATCTAAATTTTCATTAGTTGTTCATGACATCCAGTTATGAACAAGTTTCATTATTATGCAAAATTTCAGCCTGTGTTGTAGGCTTGTTGTTTGGTTGCCAGCACACAATGAATTGGGCAATTACTCTCAAACCTAAGAATACAGATAATAGCATCTGAGCTGTGAACTTCTTTGTGCAAAACACAGATGAGCTTTTAAGATAAAGGTCACATCAGGTACAGTTTGAAGATATCCTGTGCTAAGCATGCATACATACATGTATGTTTCCACATATATGTAAACTGGAAAGAATTTTTGTACCCTGACTTCTTTCAAACTGTATCTGCCATTATTTGTCACCAGACAATTCTGAAGTAAACTACAGAACTTGTGGAGTTCATAATGCGTCATGTCTATCAGTGAGCTGTAAAAGGAAGAAGTTGTTGCTTTTTCAGTTTCCAGGTGTCGATACATCTTGTCAGATTATGCAAGGTTCGTCTTTTTATGCTTCCTTTGAAAAGGCACCTGTATTCATTTTTTCTCATAACAAAAAAAAAAAAAAAAATTGAGGTAAGAAATAATGTTCAGTTCCGAAAATTCGTATTGCCTTTATTTTCACAATGATTACACTTGATGTAAATTGGGTAGCTCAAAGTAGGTAATAAAGCTTTTTGATTCTGGTATTAAAATCTCAGACAGATTACTAATGACCTTGAGTTATTCATCAGTTCAAAGAAGTTGGCTTATTTTTATTCACATATTTATTTTTACATAAGTGCAATCCATCAGAGATAAGCACTCTTTCTGAATACAGCACTCAGAATTTTCCTGTAGCAATAAGGAGACCAAGGACTAACCGTCTGTAGAGACTGAACCCCTCCCTGAATGAGACTGACGTTGTACTGCTAGAGGATACCTCTTACATTGAGAACTTAAGGTACCGTGAAGAAGGCCGTGCTGCTGCCTGTATTGTATTTATTTGTCCTGGTGGATTCTGCTGTTCAGTTGTCCAGCTAGCATGTTTTGTAAGCATTTGCATCATTATGGAAAAATGAGAAAAATAAATAAACCCATTGCAGTAGAAGCATGCCATTCCCTTGAGCAAAATCATATTTTAGTCTCAAGCTATTAGGAAATTTTTAATAATATTTTTACCTGTGTGTCCCACACCCATATAGACTTGAGTGATAATGAAGACTTTGGAACCTCTGCAGTTGTAGATATGCATGAAATGACTTGTTATCCAAAAGCCTCAATTTATATGCTGTAAGTACGGGATGAACAGATTTGCAATTAATGCTTCATGATATATTCCTGGCGTTGCATTTGGCAGTACTGAGTGCTGTTTGGATATTTTGTTAATTTGTTTTGGACAAACAAGAATGATTGTTATGGAAATATTAAAAAATGTATAGCTTTAGCAGACATAGGTTAAAACCAAGTCAGTACAGTAGTTCCCATGAAAACACCACAGAGGAACTAAAGTGTTTCCAAAAGTATACAACTTGGTCTTGCTGAGAAAGGAGGCAAGCCAAAATGTAAGCTAAATGTTATAAGGAAGTATAGAAAAATAAACTGAAGAGACTAGCTGACAGTTAAGGAGCAATGTTTTTTCCATGTCATGATTTATTCAGGGATCAGTGTTTTCAGTTTCAGCCAGCATCTTGCCTGTGTTGGGGAACAAGCCAGCACAGATCCTAGAAACCAGAATGACATCAGCGCAGAGGGGATGACTGTCCTGCATCTGCCTGCTCCTCTGAGGTCCTTTTCACAGCATCTGCTGCTGGCTGCTCTCAAACTAGCCTTCAGTATTGCATCCAATATACCTTGGGTTTGATCCAGAATGACCATTCTTATCCTCCTATGAATTTAACAGTTAATTTTTTGACTTGACAAAAGAGGTGTTGTCTGGCCAATAGTTTACAAATGAGAGAAGAAAAAAACATGCATGAAATTGAGGTTTTTCTTATGGAGATCTCATCTGTGTTTCCAGATACATATCTTTAGATATAAGTAGTTAGATCTAAACTCTACTTGAGAATTGTTGGGTTTTCTAGGGTATCTAATGTTAGACTTTTGACTTGAGAATTTTAGAAAAGTCTAAAAGTTCAGTAAATGGTTTGTCAGTAAGATATAGAGTAAGTTAATATCCAATTTATTGGCTATTTTTTTTTTTAAACTAAAAGCCTAACATGTTTAAAATATCTTTTAACTGATTAACGATATTTAGAAACTGATATGCATGTGCAATATGAGAAGCATTTAATTCTTCTTCTATCCAAATATAACATGGCTATGTTAGGAGATATTCTTATTCCAGCGTGTGTGTAAACATCAGGATCACTGGATTTCTTTGACCTGACATTGATACAAAGAAGAGGCTGGCCTTTTGTTTGTTACGCCTGTTAACATGCTAAACTCTGTGACAGAGAGAGAGAATGGTAAATAGTACAGAAATAGACAAGTAGGGAAAGAAATTATTTGTCCAAAATCTATCCTGACCTCTGGGAACCATATTAACATGCAGGAGAGGTCAACAAAATACTGTCTATTGTGAATAATACATCTTCAGAAGCTGTTTTTGAACTTGTAAATGGTATGCCAATCTTTATGATAAGGTGTTGGAACTGAGAATTACTACTGAGGATTTCTCTTACATGATAAAAACGTGAAATTGCAGGATTTCTTTCTGGTCTATACAAATCAACATTTTCTCATTTATGAGAAAATGATTCCCCAGATCTTTCTCTTAGTTTACTTTCTAATTGTTGAGTGCTCCTTCCTTATAATTTTTCATTTTGTGAACATTTATGTTGGCAACTTGTGTAAAATTCAGGATTTTTCTAGTAATGTTTGGGTTTTTTTCTTACTTGGAACAGGTTTGTATGACCTGTTAAAAACCTAAAGAGAGATATATATATAGTTTATTATTATTATTATTTTTAGGGTATTTAAAATGCATTTGTAAACAGTTCTTTGCATTTCTGTCCTTATTCCTCAAAGTAATCGTAACTCATCTTCTGTTGTAATGATGCCAGAATATTTCCAGACCATACAAAATTTAACAGTCAAATTATCTGTTTCTTTCTCTTGTAATCCTCTTAGTCTTCCAGTCTAGCACTTATTCCAGCAATCCTTATACTAGTTCCTAGGATGCTTTCATTATCAATCTCGCAACACTTTTTTTTTTTTTTGGGGTAGGTACCCTGTTGATCATTTCCACATCTAAGAACAAAATAGGTAGGCATTAAAAAATAAGGTAATAGGCAGGCATTAAAGAGAAGTCATTTGAATTAATCCAGCATCCATTTGTAACGTAAGTAATAATTTTAACATGTTACAGAACACAGCTTAGAGACCAATTTTGCTTTTAAATCAACTGCATGTTTTTTATGGGTTTCTGAAGCTTGCTAATCCATTGTATTAAAAACCAAAAACCCCAACCTGTCCCAACAAAACCCAACCCAAAAACTCCTAGTTTTTCCTAGTCAATAGGAAAATTTTGCTGATTTAAGTCTCACCCTCAACATAATACTGTATGTTAGCATTTCCATCACTTATTGTCTTGGATCTCTGCATTTGGACTAAATGCTATCATCCTATTAAAAAACCCTATAAAGATGCTGAATACCTTGATAATGGTGATAATTTAATAATTAGAAATTTATTAATTTTAATCAATGGAGGTTTTTTATGATGCTTTAGATACTTTTATAGATAATAAAAAACCCACCACCCAAACAATGCATGGTTGGTTTTTCTTCCCCTGGTTGATGATACCGTACAAATAGTTTTCTGCTCTTTAAGCAATTGTTTTACAGTATGCCATAGTATGCCTCAACTTTTAAGCCAGCAGATACTATTACTTTGTTATATGAATATTCACATTCTAAACACCTAAAGCCCCAATAATTATTATGTGTATTTAAAAAAAAATTAGGGGTGTTATTGATCTTTAAACTAAGACTAGATTTAAAAAAATGCTGTAATATTCTTGACATTTCTTTTGATGGTCCAGTAGGGTCAGTTTTTTAAAATTAAAAAAAATATTTATTTTATGAGGAAATTATATTTAGATTGAAAATAAAATTTCCTTTCCATAGAATAATCTGAGGACTTTGTACTTTGTACAAACGTACTTTGTCTAAAAAGTACAAAAAAGTATAAAAAGGTGAAATTCACATTTAACAATTCTGAAATATTGATTCAAAACCCTAGAAACATTTCATCATTAAAAAATGATAATGATACAACACAACATAGAATAAACTGTATGAATGCCAAACAGACTTGAAACAAGGTGAATCAAAATAAAGAGTTTTAGACTTGAATCTTTTCCCTGAAAATCGGTAAGGAATAGGATATTATAAAATCTGTACTTAAATGATCCTAATGTTTTCAAGCTTTTATCCCTAACTCCCCCTAACACTTCTCTGCCAAACCCCACATCTTGTTTCAAAGTTCTGTGTTACTGTGATTTGTCTTTATGCAAAGAAGGCGACAAACTGAAAATTCGAGGAGAGGTTAAATCCTGATTTTGTTTGTATTACCCACCAGATAAGGCCATGCTTCATTCACTTGCTCACCAGCTTCATGACCCTTAACATTTCCTTAACCGTGGTGTTAATGGTGCTTGAAATACTCTTCTGGAAAACAGGGGGCTTGAGCAGGGGCTGGTGCAACAGAGAAGCCCATGCACGCTCACCATGATGCTGCCATGGGAGGTGTATGACCAGGGCTGGCCTCTACCCACGGATCTCTGTTCCTTGTGCCAGTTGCTTTTGTACAAAACAGTCCCAGCATAAGAAACATGGAAAAAGTCTTCCTTCTCCTTTCACCTGCTCTCCCTGTTTCCCTTGCACTGTCCCCGTGTTGTATGTGTTCATACTTTAAGATTCTACATGAAGTCTCTAGAGAAACAATTTAAAGATGTTATACTCTTTATTTCAATAGAAATTCTTGGTTTGTGTTTAGCTAGATTTGAAAGAAGCCGATAGAGTTTTTTCCTCTTAAAAGATGTGGTTTAATTGGTTCTAAGTTGACTGAACTCCAGACAGTCTTTGAAGGTGTCTACTGTTTGTTGACAGGTTCTCCAAAAAGAATAATACTAGATTAATGAAGGCGAGATGTGCAGGAGCTCCTCATAGGTCAGTGCAGCTCTGTTGGATAGCATAGGCAATACTAATGTGAGAAGCACTACCATAAGCATAGCAATGCAGAGTGAACTTTTTAATATACAGATAAATTAACTGCATTTGTAATATGGCATTCCTTCTTGCCAACAGGTTTTTTAAATTATACAAGTTTTAACTTAGAATAAAATCAATGCTGTGTCACTTCTGTGCAAAAAGAAAGGTGGACAGTAGGCACCATCTGTAACAAACCACTGTGAAGGTACACACACAGAATGAGGACATAGTAAAAGGTGTATTTACTGGGAGCTCTACCGTCTCAATCCATTTAATGGCTTCTGCACCTAGAACAAAAGGGGAAAAGTCACATACAGCAAACAGTATCATTGATGCATGTAATGAGTGATTTGTCTTGGCTGGGGACCCTTGGTTAGAGTGCACTTGCTGCTATAATTTGTATTCTCTGGCTGCTGGTTGCTTCTTAGCTTAAAATAAAGGAATAAAAGAATGAATTAGAAAGTATTCCATAAAATAATGCACTAGCATTTTAATCTTGGTAAAAGTGATTATGTCTCTGAAATTTCCCAGGCCAGTTTTGCCAGTACATTCCAGCTGCTAGTTTAAAATCAAATTCTATAGGAAAGATTTTGCTAAAATTTAAAATTAAATTGTTCAAATATATTTTGGACATATTAAAAAAAAAAAGTGAAAGGAGACCTAGCCATTTTTTCTGTAGTGCTTTCATTCTTTGTGGCTGGAAATTGATTGCATGAAAAGCATTTGGATGAGGAATTCATATTTCTAAATGTGGTTTGAATCCAGCACTTTCTGCTAAACAAAGTGGGACCATATAAAATTGCATAGTCCTTCATACTCTGTTGTGTCTGGCTGCTGAAGATCTTTGAAGAGGAAAGTAAGGGAAATGTAAAACCTTTGTCTCTGTTAGATTACTTCTGTTTGTATTGCTGAAGTTGCTAAACACTCACATGCCAGAATGATACAGCAGCAACACCCACTCAGAGGGTTATGCTAGATTTAATCATTCACTTTAGTGGACTTTATTTCTTAGAGGAACATTTAATTTAGGTAAATGTGAATACTGTTAGTATTTAGGAATGAAGAAGTATGATGAGAGGTGTGGCATACATGAGCTTCTTAGCCAAACTCGCTCTCAGACTGCCATCAGATGCAATGGAAACCCAAACTCTGTTGCTGTTGAGACAACAGTAGGAATGTTTTCCCCGTGATTTTGGTATATGATAAAAAACATTAAACTACAGATTTCCAGACCAAGAATTTCAGAAAGAATTAGCTTAATTTGCTGCTTTAAAAAACATAGAGAAGCATCTCATGCTAAGGGTAAGAATTTACCTTTGTAAAATGGTGTATATTGGAAGTAATAAAGATGTGTTGTACTCAAAGGAAGAGAAATGATTGTGTACACTGCACAAAGAAAAAGGGTCTTCTAGAGAGAGGTGTTGTGTAAAACCTGCTTCTGAAGAAATCTGGGATTGTAAAAGTCAACCAGGAAATCAGATGGTATTCCATGTCATGTTAATCATTCCTCTTGATGCAACTGAATATAATGATATTATCATATGCTCCATTTTTCTATAGGCTATCTAAAGGGCATCTCGTCTAGTGTAGAGAAATGAATGCTGGTGGTTGGAAGGAGTTTAACGTTTCTTGTTGCTGTTGTTTAATACATGGCTCTGTGCAAATATTAGGCTGCACGCAGAGTTATTTTTTTTCAGTGTTGGATCTCTTCAAAACTATTATTTTTCACAATATTCTTTCGAGCAAGCCTTCTCTGTCTTCATAGCCACTGAACTAAGGAGAAGAGTTAAAGGCCAAAGCTTTTAGCTTACGTGACCAGTTTGTGACACCCACTGCATATTCCAAGGAATTAGTTTTTCATGTGCTCAGAGGTAGGTGGCAGAGGTAGATATAACACCTTGGTTTTCAGTATAGTCTTTAGATAAACTCATTGTTATTTTTTTTTTTCTTGTACATAACTAAGTTGTTCTCTGCTAGGAACATTTTGTTCCTATTTTAAAAATCCATGATATATGAAAACTCAGTTTGTTGAAATGTTGAGTGCAGATGATGTAGATTTGTACCACATAAATTAAAGATCTGAAACTTTTTGCCATTTTGTGTACTTGGTCTCTTAACAGCCTTCCTGAGGTCAAGGCCTCAGTCCTGCAGCAGAAGCTTTGGCCAGCTGGCTCGTGGTGCTGTTTGACTCCCACAATACTGGGAACCAGCATCTTTGATGCAGCCTGTCAGCCATAGTGACTACTTCACTTCTGGCTTATCCTAACTTTTATGTGTGGGACTTGCTAATCCCATTAGCGTAAAAATGTAGTTAATACAAAAATTCCTTTCCTACTGCAATTTTTATATTTTGAAGAGTTCATTTTTTCTCTCCCTCTTCACGTATCATTCATGCAGGATGATGGTTTGTTTAGATTGACAGTGTAATCATCTACTAAATGAGCTGAATTACTTAAGGCAAGAGAGATGCCATCTTCCATGGCATAAGTATTAGAGAGTAATGAAGGCATGCACCTTGTCAGTAGGTCATGTTAAGCAGCAAAGGAGTTTTGAAACTTGTAAGTAAAATAGGCTCATTTTCAGGTTAGGCACCAGGGTTGTCCTCTCTAGGTTGCATAAGAGCTCTAATGGTCATGACCTCCCATTCTGTGGCTCGTTTTATCACTTCAATTGTCCTTTTCTTTCTTTCCTCTTTTTACCTTTCTTAACCTTATTCTTCTGCTAGATGGCTTCTGTCCATCAGCGCCCACAGTGTCCTTTTTTGGGTTTTGTTTGTTTGTTTTGTTTTGGTTTGTTTGTTTTTTGTTATTCCATTCCTCATTTTGCTGCATTTGATTTGGGAGGTTTTTCTTCCTTGTCCTTCCGCTCTCTCTGAGCTCTGAATGAGATGAGAGAATACTGATGTAAACTTTCTGTACTTGTTGACTTGGAAGCCAGAAAATACACGGAATGGACCATTTTTTTCAGCCTCGCAATCTTAGTGTGGAGTATGCTTAGTTGCTCTGTGGTAACAGTATCAGCACAGTCAGATTGATTGATAGTGTCTGTTCAGGATGGAATGCACTAAGCATGGATAAGCTTTGGCAGTGCCAAAATTTCAAATTGCTATAGAGAACGTGTTCAGCTTGGGTAAATGAGAACTTACAGCAAAGGACATCGGTGAATGTCTATCACAATGCTTTAAATCACAGAAATGCTAGTGTTATTTAAGTAAAGATGCAAAACATATTTTCCCTTGTTTTGCTCTTGTAAATGTTTGAACAGTTTTGTTTGAAGTGGACTTCTACAAAAAAATTCAAGCATAGGGTTTGATATGGAATATTTTAGTTTGTAAAATGTTGAAAAGGCAAAAAACTGTGTTGTAAGATGAGAGAGTTAAGTAACACGAGCCATAACCATAGTTAGAATGGAGGTCACACTTGTAGCTAGTTTCCCATTTTGTTCCTTTCTCATGGCACACCTGTTGTTACCACAGTACATCAAAAGTTCCAGTAATGCTTAGCCTGTTCACTTTACTACTAATAATTTTCCTTACTAATTTTGTAACAAGTAGTTTTGATTTTAAGTAATGTCCTGAAGCCTTAGCATTAGTGGGTTTCCCTCATGTTAGAGCAAATTAGGAAATTATTTTAATAGCTATAGTTCGATAGATGTATTTTATATTTGAAAGGTGTGCCTCAAGAAATAAAAGGTGATTGAATTTGGTGCCACAGATGGATATTTTGAAAACAAAAAAGAAAATCAATAATAGATTAAGCTTGGTTAGATGTTGACATTTAGAACTGCACATAGATAATGTTAAAATTTACTGACAACAAGCAGTCTTCTTCCTGATTTGCATTTGTACCTCCATTCTTGGTTCAGGTGGATCATGGTACATCCATTGTAAAGGTTAATGAACAAATTACCATATAGCTCATCTGATTTTTTGGACTGTAACCTGGAGGACTGAATGTTTTATAATCTAGTTTGTCTTATATGGAACCTAATTTGTTTAATTTTTTTAATATGAAATTCTCAATTGCTTGAATGTTTAGATGAGTCCAAAATAATTTATGAACTGATTTTCTGTCCTACCTTCCTCCATACGCTTGTTTTACTGTGCTGCAATTTAAGCATAGTTGTACCTGACTTGCATTCTTTTTAAGGGAGAAGAGTGAGGATCGTGGTCTTTAGTTACTTCCTTTCCATTTAATAAATATATCAAACAGTGATGCTAATATATAGCATTGTTTCGTCTTGCTACGTAGTTTTTATTGACAATATCTAGCTGTTTATTCCTATTTCATTTTGCCTCCTAGTCAATTTTTAATGTAGAACAGTACTTTTACCTCCCTCAACAGGATTACCAAATTGATCTTTTCACCCAATTGGCCTTTGCAAAAATTCAAGCCTTTTGCAGTTCATAACTAAAAGTGACTGAAAAATCCCAAGAGATTGGTTAACCTTGCCTCTCTGCCTTTCAATTCCAATATATACCTTTTTCTTTTACAAATAATAGTTTGGAAAATAACTGTGTGTTGTTATTACTGCTCCAGAACTGAAGATTCTTTGGTATCTGCACTTTTTTATATTTTTGATTTAAACCCCACTTTTGCAGTTTGAGGGAATCGCTTCCTTGTCAGCAGAGTACACTCTCAGCAAGTTTGCTGATGACATAAAACTGAGCAGCTGATATGCTAGAGGGTCGTGCTGCCATCCAGAGGAACCTTGACAAGCTGGAGAAATGGACTGACAGGAACTTCATGAAGTTCATTAAAGGAAAGTGCCAAGTTCTCCACATGGGCAGGACCAACCCCATGCGCCAATATATGCTAGGGACCACCCAGCTGGAAAGCAGCTTGGCAGAAAAGGACATGGATGAGGACACCAAGGCTGCATTAGGCAAAGTATTGCCAGCAGGTCAAGGGCGGTCATCCTTCCACTCTACTCAGCACTGGTGAGGCCACACCTGGAGTGGGGTGTCCAGTTTTGGGCTCCTCAGTACAGGAGAGACAGGGACATACTGGAGAGAGTCCAGCAAAGGGACACGAAGGTGATGAAGGGACTGGAGCATCTCTTCTGTGAGGAAAGGCTGAGAGAGCTGGGACTGTTTAGCCTAGAGAAGAGAAGGCTTGGGGGAATCTTACCAATGTACATAAATATCTTAAGGAAAGGTACAAAGAAGACAGAGCCAGGCTCTTTTCAGTGGTGGCCAGTGACAGGAGCAGAGGCAATGGGCACAAACTGAAACACAGGAGATGCTATCTGAACATCAGGAAACACTTTTTTGTGTTTTGAGAATACCCCACTCTGAGGGTGACTGAGCATTGGCACAGGTTGCCCAGGGAGGTTTTGGAGTCTCCCACACTGGAGATACTCAGAAGCTGTCTCAATACGGTCCTGGGCAGCCTGCTGTAGGTGGCCCTGGTTGAGCAGGGAGGATTGGAGAAGATGACCTCCAGACATCCCTTCCAGCTTCAACCATTCTGTGAATCAGCAAAACACATCACTAAGCAATCTGAATTTTAGCTATGAATGTTCCTGTTTCACTCAGGCTTGTCTCTTCCTAGCCCCAACAATTTCTGGAGTGAATTCTAAGCTTTCCATTGCATTTAATTAAAGGACTTGGACAGGAAAAGAATGCCTATGGAGGAAGAAAGTTAGTTGATTGGAAACTGAGAGAGCGTTAAACGTTTTTCTTGGACTTGTAATTCTGTGATGATTTAGAAAAAACCCAAATAATAGTATGTTTGTATTTTTCATGCATTTTGTTCTCTTCATCCTTGTGTGTGAACTGGCATAGGTGGATGTGTGCCATTTTGAATTGATAAATAATCTCAGCATCAAAATCTGCATTGGTAAAAATGAATCTGTGATTAATTAGCGTTCTCCCAGATATTTCTGCACTATGACACATTCTGTAGGATCATTTCAAGAGGCATCAGTTGGGACATAATTGTACTAGGCACTGTTAAAGCATGCAGATTCAAGAGAAACAAGCTTGTGTGTCAATGAAAGGCACAGTGACTTTCTTAAAGGGAGGTGTAGGAAAGGACAGCTGGACCATTTGGGTATCAGAGCAGAAAACCAAGACCAAAGCTAGAGAGATAATAATCACGTAATGAATATACATGCTATATAGTCATTTTATTGCTATAAGGCAATGCCCCAGAGAAACACAATGGCTTCTAGATCAACTGTGACTGAAGAAGGTATCACAAGGCACACCACAGAGAATGGGAATTTTATAACATCCGGTACACTATAATGATGCCAAGCCAAGGTTGGTGATAGAAATCAAATGCACGTACCAGTAGGTTTTAATAAACCCCAACTTCCAAATATTGTGAGGTAGAGTCAGAAGTAAAGCCTGAAGTAGAGTTCTTTTTATTTCTTTTTGTCTTGCAAAATGTAGTAAATGCTTTCAAACTTTTCCATCCAGCCAGAGATAAAAAAACAAGGTTCTTGGGTACTAGCCCACTACAGCTGCTGTTTTCTGAGAAAATCACTAAATCACGACTTGGGACTTGGTTGCATTTATATAGATCCTGGTCATTTTTCTTGTTTTCTTTAGACTGTCAGTATTATTTCCATGTTATTTGAATAAAAGTGAAATGTGGCCTTTTGAGGAAAAAGTCATTTTGAGAACCCTGTTGAAATGTCTGGCCTAAGTGTCATCCTTACCTGTAAATATACTTCAGAATAGGAGTTGACAATGTGTTCTGTCAGCAGATAATTTACATTAGTGTTCTGTACAGCCTCCTTATCAGCTCCCAGTGAGTTTAATAACTGCATACGTCAGTGTTGGCAGAATCAAATTATTTCATTTATGTAAGGGCCTCCCCCTATGAAGTTGGAAGGTCCCATTAATTTACGTGAAATTCCAGAAGTAGGAATGAATGACAAAATTCTCAAGTAGCAAAATTTTTTCATGGCAGAAAAATAACATGCTATATGTTCATTTGCAGACAAAGGTGACTGAAGTGAGTTATCTGGAACTGCGCTCGGTTATGTACATAAAATTAAGGATACACTGTAATTCAAAGGTGCAATGTTTGGTTTATATAAAAGGCATAAAGGAAATAGGTAGAACTGGAGTTGCTGCATCACAGAACTCAGGTCTAAGTACCAGACATTTACCATACCAGACATGGTATGGGATGTGAATGTTACCAATATCAAAGTGTATCAAAGCAGTATCAAAGGCTGGGAATGGAAGAGAAAGACAGCAGAGCAGAATCGTCTGTTTGGGTTATCACATTTAAGAAGCAGCTTGTTAGGTTGTTTTTCCCTTTCTATTGCAGGAATTTTATTTTGCCTTTGAAACACTAAAAATTGGTTGAAATGAATATTGGGGTTGAGTGAATTGTTCTGATGTGCTGTATAAGGAGAAACCTCTTTGCAGGTGACAGGTTTGTGTGTCTTGCTCATATTCTCAGAGTAAGACCAGTTGCCAACATCTGAGCAGATGAGAATTTTCTGCCTCTCCAGATCAGATGAGACTGCCAAAGCAAATTGTGATTGGAGATTTTTTCCTTCACTGTAGCATGTAATATACTTTACTTATTAGGTACATAAGGGATTCTATCTTAAAAAAAAAAAATCCTGCTATTGACATGTTCTTCATAATGCCCATCAGTTAAGCATCTGCTTTGATAGCAGTCGTCTTTTTTATACTGTGTTTAGGAAAGGAAAAAGTTAGTGAGTTGATATTCAAGTTGTGCAAAGAGTGATTGAAGAACTGTTCATTCTTTTGCACTAATATATTTAAACTTTTAACTGTGATTGTGGATGCTTGATTCTGACCTAAGGGATTCTTTCTTTTCTGGTATTGGTGTTCTTGTGTCCGAATGAGATGTGATTACACCAAATTCAGTGAATACTTTGTCAAAATGATCTGATTATTTGAGCTGCCAGGTACTAGCTCAGGTTGACTTCACAGTTATTCAGCACACACAAAAAAATTACTTTGAATGTTTGGGTTTTGGGGCCTCTACTGCATGGAATGTATGTTGAAAGTTTTTTGATCTGGTTTAAAGTAAGAGAAAGCTATAACAATAAATCAAGAAATAATCTTGATATGAAATGCTTTATGAATAAAATAAGATTCTTGTTGGTGAGCTTCATGGAGATAGTATTCTTTGAGCAGAGGTAGACATATCTATGCTGCTTTAAGGAACATAAGTATGATTTTCATTGCAGTAAAGTGATACAATTTATGACTAAAGCTCCTAAAATAGCAGTGGGCTATCCTTTTTTCAGATAATAAGATGGAACAGTACATTTTTTTATGAGAGAGGAGGAGGAAATAAGAAGGAAGAGAAGATTAAAAATCAAGTTCTTACTCTCTCTTATATGAATATTCTAATTTACAAAATTTGGGGGTTTGGGGAGGGAGAATAATTTATTCAATAACATGTCATCTCTAAATGTAAGCGTACATATTTGTAGACTCCAAGCAGGTTCTAAGACTTTTAAAAAGTACATTATTTAAAAAAAAAATCATTTCTGTGTAGGGTAGGGAAGAAATGCCATCAACTTGAGTCCACTGATTCCATTTTTATTGCTCAACACTGCTGAAGTTCATAAAATTCAGTTTTACAGACTATTAGTCCATAATGTGGGTTACGTCCTTTGGAGACTTATGTTAAAGATAAATGCAGTAGTTCAGAAAGATCTATATTGTAGTTCTGTGAAGAGGGTTCAAGAATTATTTAGGTACTTGTTACTGTGTTCCAAAAGGAGAAAAGGGGAGAAGTTACCATTGGCGATTAAGACAGGAAAGGAAAGTAGCAACAGAAGAGTCAGTTTATCATGAAGCAAGTGCCTTAATTTCCTTTGAGGTGAGGAAAATATTTTACCATAACACTACTGGCATTGAAAGTTTGGGGTTTTTTCAACTGTTCTTGACAGAAAAAATAGCATCTGCATTAGTGGTATATGCTAACACTGTTTACGCTGCATCGAGTGGCTCTGTTGACTGTAACTAGAACACAGGACTGGGAAAGAGCTCTGTTACCACAAGCAAATGCCTATTATGATCCTGTATAAAAAAGTGATTGGTTTTCATCTTAAATCTAGTGATGCTCCCTTATTACCTCCCATGGAAGGTTGTTCTGAACTTCAGTGCTATGAAATTAAAATGCATTTATAAGCTGCATTTATTAGTGGTCACTGCTTATTCATTTATTCTTGTGTTGGTGTCATCCCAAAGCTTAAGAATATCTTTCCATTCTCAACTTTTATCCGGCTACACTGTTGCAGGAGGAGTTGTATCTCTTCTTTTGGGTTTTGGTATGCTGTTTTCCCCTCTCATTCAAGAGATATCTGATCACTATGACAATTACAGTTGTCTTTGCCTGTTCTTCAGTGTCATGACTAACCTTTGAGGAATTGCAGTACAAATTGCACAGTTAAATACTGACTGTCTCAAAAGCATGCCTTTTATGCACTTCCTCACCTCTTTTGCTCTCTATTTAAAGCAGCTAAAAACTTTTACAACTTGTTTCAGTTTCCTAACCCAGATTTATTTCTGACATTTGTACAACTAAATGTACATGCTAAGCTAGAATGTTCACTATCAAGATGGCGTTGCCCTACAAATAGTAATTTAATATCTTAACTATAAAACCACAAATCATATTTCATAATTTTTGTAGATTCAAAACACTTTTCAGTTTGCATAATACTGAAATAAGGCTGAAAAAGTACTGCATTCTCAAAGTCAAATTGAATGAAATTATCCTCAAATTCAGCTGTAATTTTACCTTAATGCATTATAATTCAGATGTCAGCTTTTTCTTCCCTAATTTGATTCTGCTTGGCTATTAAGATTTCTCAGTACTTACTCTGTTTTATTGCTCTTAGATGAAATAAATTAAGCTGTATAGCAATATAAAAGATAATATTCATTGTTATAAATTTGGCATTTACATGAATGAAACATCTTAAATTCCCCCTTTATCTGTTTTAAATTAAGTATGAGATTTAAATCACTTGTTCTGATTGAGAGCAAGCATTGGAAATTAAGGGACTGTGGACAATCAAAAAAGCACACTGAGATTCCGATCAAGGCATTCATTATTGTTGGCGGGTGTCGTGGTTTAGGCCCAGCCGGTAGCTGGGTGCCACGCGGCCGCTCACTCACCCCTCCCCCAGCGGGATGGAAGAGGAGAAGTCTAACAAAAGGCTTGGGTCGAGATAAGGACAGGGGGAGATCACTCGCTAATTACCGTCAGGAGCAAAACAGACTGAATGTAGAGAGGAGATTCATCTAATTTATTACTAGGCAAAACAGAGTAGAGCAATGAGAAAATACAATCAAGTCTTAAAACACCTCCCCCCACCCCTCCCATCTTCTCGGGCTCAACTTCACTCCCGGCTTCAACCTCCTCCCCCCTCAGCGGCACAAGGGGGCAGGGAATGGGGGTTGCGGTCAGTTCAGCACACATTGTCTCTGCCACTTCTTTGTCCTCAGGGGGAGGACTCCTCTCAACATTCCCCTGCTCCAGCATGGAGTCTCTCCCACGGGCTACAGTCCTTCACAAACCGCTCCAGCGTAGTCTCTCCCACAGGGTGCAGACCTTCAGGAGCAGACTGCTCCAGCGTGGGGTCTCTCCCACAGGGTGCAGACCTTCAGGAGCAAACTGCTCCAGCGTTGGGTCCCTCCCACAGGGTCACACGTCCTGCCAGCAAACCTGCCCTGGCGTGGGCTCCCCTCTTCACGGGTCTACCGGTCCGGCCCGGACTTGCTCCAGCGTGGGCTTCCCACGGGCCACAGCCTCCTTCAGGTGCCTCCACCTGCTCCAGCGTGGGGTCCTCCACGGGCTGCAGGTGGAATCTCTACACCCCCTCATCCTTCCTCCATGGGCTGCAGGGGACAGCCTGCCTCACCATGGTTTTCACCACGGGCTGCAGGGGGATCTTTGCTCTGGTGTCTGGAGCACCTCCTCCCCCTCCTTCCTCACTGACCTTAGTGTCTGCAGAGTTTCTTACATCTTCTCACTCCTCTCTCTGGTTGCAAAAACTTCCTTTAACTCCTTTGTTTTCCTTCTTAAATATGTTATCACAGAGGCGCTGATTGGCTTGGCCTTGGCCAGGGGCGGATCCATCTTGGAGCCGGCTGGCATTGGCTCCATCAGACACAGGGGAAGCTTCTAGCAGCTTCTCACAGAAGCCACCCCTGTAGCCCCTCCCGCTACCAAAACCTTGCCACACAAAACCCAACACAGCGGGAAACAACATTAAACAATAATTGATTGCATTCATGTAGAGGGTAGAGGAACCTGCCATGAGATATTATTATATTCATAGTCTGAGAATGATTTTGAACAGGTGGGAAAGTGTGAGTAACAAGCACAATATTTTGAATTGCTCAGGTATGGTGGTAGCTAGCTCTTGTAGGAAAAGATGCCTTAGATCATTGTGGGTTTATGAAATGTGTAATAAATTTGCATTCAATTTTAGATATTATCTCCAATTATTGTTGTTTTTTTAACTAGGGATGTAATTGTATACCTAATTTTCATCCTAAAATAATTTGTTTTAACACTGATTCTCTCTATCTCATTCCTGATTTAATTCTCATTATAATCTCACTAATACTTTTTATAGGTAGAGAAAAAATACACGTAAATAAAAATAAAAATGTTTGGCCTGAAACTGTTCTTAGATTCAACACTCTTCAGTTAATATATGCTAACTCAGTTGAGGATACTGTTTACTTCAGAATAACTCCATCATTACTGAAAATGAAACCTCTTTTCTTGCAGACAGGCTTCTATCATGCAGCCTGAAATGAGAAGGGAAGACAGCTTCAGTTGTCTTAGTTTTAGTATGTCCTGTAAATTGCCACATTTTGAAAGACCGTGATTTAGCATTTTAGACAAATCAGTTACCGATGATATATTTTGGATTCTAGATATAATTCCGGTGACAAGTTGCCTTAATGAAAACAAATATGTGCAAAACCTGTTAGCTGCCTCCCCTTTCCAACTTGTACATCATTCCTGATGTGCAAAGAATAGTAAACATGTTTCTTTTAAACAGAGCTAAGTGTTAATCATCTTCCCAGCACATCTATCCATTACCACTTCTCAATGCCTTTCCTGACTGTAACAGTCTCCAATTCACATTTTCCTACAACCTTAGTTCTGTCTTCTGTTGTGAATTTTTTGCTGCTCAATGTAACATATTTTCTTTCTTCCCCCCCTTCCTTTCTCTCCCCCGCCCCCTTCCTTTCTCTTTCCCGCCCCCCACCTTTCTCTGGAAGATCCTAAAATTTGATGGTCATGAATCCTCCTGTATAATTTTGGAGAGAATATGTCGTCTCATCAATCACAGAATCATGTAGGATTACAGAAGGGTAGGGGTTGGAAGGGAGCTCTGGAGATCATCCAGTCCAACCCCCCTGCTAGAGCAGGATCACCCAGAGCAGGTTGCACAGGATGGCATCCAGGTGGGTTTTGAATATCTCCAGAGAAGGAGACTCCACAACCTTTCTGGGCAGCCTGTCCCAGTGCTCGGTCACCCTCACAGTGAAGAAGTTTTTCCTCATGTTGGCATGGAACTTCCTGTGTTCCAGTTTGTGCCCTTTCTTTTAAAGGAAACTAGAATAGCAAAACGTGCGGTTTTGGAAGGCTTTACTAGCAGAACTGAAAAACTTGTGTTGATGATATTTCTTGTAGGTCACTCAGCAACCCAGTTTTCTCTGTGCTTTCCTTACATCTGGTAAAATATTCAATGAAAGGTGAAAACAAAAGATTTATGGAACTGCATATGGTGGGGCTTTAAGGGAGGGAGTCTGTGTGAGCTACAAAATTTCCTAAAGGAGGAACACAAAGTATATTCTTCATATGCTTTTCAAAGTTCTTATGCGTAACAAACTTTCTTGGGAGGATGTACAGGCCAGTAGTGATTTTTCAGGCTTGGTCTTTGTTGTGTTGGTAAAAACTATTTCACACTAAATCATAGAGATACACACACACAGACACAGAGGATACATAGATATGTTGATAAATGTACATAATGAACCTCATGAAATTCAGCAAGGCCAAGTGCAAGGTCCTGCACCTGGCTCGGGTCAATCCCCAGTATCGATACAGACTGGAGGATGAAGGGATTGAGAGCAGCCCTGCGGAGAAGGACTTGGGGGTACTGGTGGATGAAAAATTGTGTGCTTGCAGTCCAGAAAGCCAACCATATCCTGGGCAGCAACAGAAACAGCATGACCAGCAGGTCGAGTAAGGTGATTCTACCCCTCCACTCCACTCTGGTGAGACCTCACCTGGAGTACTGCATCCAGCTCAGGCATCCTCAGCACAGGAAGGACATGGAGCTGTTAGAGTAGATCCAGAGGAGGGGCACAGAGATGATCAGAGGGCTGGAACATCTCTTCTGTGATGAAAGTCTGAGAGAGTTGGAGTCGTTCAGCATGACAGGAGGAGGTTCCGGGAAGACCTTATTGAGGCCTTTCAAGTATGTAAAGGGACCTTGTAAAAAAAGACTTTTTACCAGGACCTGAAATGACAGGACAAGGGGCAGTGGTTTAAATTGAAAAAGGGTGATTTAGATTAGACATAAAGAAAAAAGTCTTCCCTGTGAGGGTGCTGAGGCACTGGAACAGGTTGCCCAGAGAAGCTGTGAATGCCCCATCATTGGCAGTGTTCGAGGCCAGACTGGATGGAGCTTCAAGCAACCTGACCTAGTGAAAGATATCCCTGCCCATGGCAGTGGGGTTGGACTATATGATCTGTAGGGGTCCCTTCCAACCCAAACCATTCTATAGTTCTATATTTCTATGATATACTGCATAGCCTTTCCAGACAAATTGAGCATTTTCACTATATTCTAGTCTTCAGATAGGGGCAAAGAATAATTTTAAAATTATTCCCTCTTTTTTTTTCTTTAATAGAGTAATTCATCTCCACGGTCATGGTGCTGTTTGTCCCCTTCCCACATTTTCTGGGCTCAAAAATTTCAGACAATGGCAAAAAAGGAAAAATAAAAGTTTTGAAGAAAAATGTTATAAATCAAGCTTTAATTAAAACATTATTTTTGCAGTAATCATTCAAATATAAAGGTTCACATACTCTGCAGTGAGAGTGTGGATGTAGTATTATATGGTCTATATTTGGCATTGCCTTCAAAGTCCCTTGGCAGCGCTCCAGCAAACCTCAGTGACATTCTCCTTGCATCAGTGGGTTGTATAAGAGGTACTTGAGTCTCAAGTAGCCCTTTGAAGGGGTGTTTTGAATTAAGTCACTGAGTGCTACTGTGTTTCCAGCAGTAGTGATGCAATGCTATACCTGTCAAGTCATCATGCCCAAGACGTGTTCATTTCAGGTCAGTGGAAGTCTCACAAATGCTTTCCACCTTCATGTGTATGAGTTACACATGACAACCCCTTGTTACAAAAAATACTATTTTCAGTCATATCAGAAGTGACTGTTTTTACTTTACACTGGTTTAGCAGTGTAAAGTTTTGTTTAATTATTTTTTTAATTATTTTTAAAAAGTATTAGTACTATGCTGTTAGGTTCCAACATTTTTTTTCTTCTGCTGGCTGTTTAAACAGCTGTGGACTAGGAAGAGAGACACTGAAAAATGCTCCCTGCATCATATCCAAATAACCTCTTGCACTCTAGAAAATTTGAAAAAAATCCTAAAATAGTATAGAAAAGCAGTCTTTTTACTTTCTCTTCTTGTGAAATCAGAAAAACAAAAAAATTGTTTTCTTTAATTAGATTATCATATAGTCACAAAAGAAAAGGGGGTAACTATATGTGGTTGAATATGAGACCAATTTTTCAACAGACCAGGCATAACTGTTTACTACATGAATGATGGCATTCTCAGATCTATTTTATGCTCTTCAGTTATCTTTGAAATTTTAATCTCTATGTATGTGCATTAAAAGTATATCATTCAAAGCTCAAAGTCTGTATATAGTAGAGGTGAGTACTCTGTGCTGTCCAATCTTTTAAAGCAATTTGATCTTTGGTTAGATAGTCAAAACTTATTTCCTGTCAAGTAAATGACAGGATGTTGTATATTTATTTGTTGATAATGTTAAAAGTATTGCAAACCTGATTATTTGGTAAAAACAATTGAGCCTACATGCGGATGTTCCACTGTAGGTAAAGAGACCAAGATTTTCAAAGCTACCAATTATTAGCATGTACTTTAGCTTGACAGCCTGACCTAGCACCTGTAAAATGTTCATGCTGTGAAAGCTTGGTGCTTGACACCATAAATTATAAATGAAGAGCTAGTGGAAAAAGTGACAGACTGACTCAGTGAAAAAGAGAATTACAAAGCTGAAAAACATTAAACTGACTGGCTGTGTGGATATTTAATCAAAGGAGATAAGAACCATTTTATCATCATGAATATAAACTTAGGATATCTCTGGGAATATTTGTCATGAGTGGAACAACTCTTCTTTCCAATAAGTTGCATTTACTTTGGTATATTTTTGAGGCTCTGCATTAAAAAAAAAGAAAATAATATAGCCAAATGTTAACCTCATGTTTTCTGAGTTGCCTTTATGTTTCTTCCTGGAAGGTTTTTTCATATGAGTTCTGCTAAACTTTTTTTCTGTACGTCCTGGTCACTTTCAGACTACAGCAGTAAGGCCAACTCTATTAAATATTTCACTTCTAAAGTAGGTAACTTATCAAGGAAATGAGATGCCACTTCAGGAAGTAAAGGAGAAAAACTGATCATTTTGCTTGAGAGCATTGACACATTTGAAAGTCATGACTGCTTCAGCTTTGATATGCCCACAGCTTGTGGCTTTACTGATGACTTGCCTTAACTGCTGACAGCTAAAATCATTACTAACCACATCACCTTAACAAGCAGAAAAAATACAAATGTAGGCTTGATAGCCCTCCCCTACCCTTTTTATGTCTCCTGCTTTCTTAGGTCATTAGGGAGATGAGGGAGCATGTCCTTTTATTTGAATATGAAATACTAAGTTCATCCTGCTAATATGGCATTGGCATAGATCTGTAATGGATAATAATAATGTCCTGACACTTCTGGAGGCTCATTTTTATGACTTGTGGATAAATTCTGAGTGGTAGTTCAGACTGCAATGATGCAATAGAGGGGGATTAAACAGATATGCTTTTCCACCCTCTGTACCACTTCATACAGACATTGTTAGCATTATTGTTAGCTTGGGAAAGCAGGGTAGTAAAGGTCTGCCATTTATGGGCTATATGACCTCTTTGTTTTCTGTATTGTAGCTTTTCTGCCTACAAACCAGGAATGACCTGTTTCGTTTTATGATGTAAAAATATGGACTGAATGTAGGTAAACTCTTACTTAGCTGCCTACAGTTAAGAAGTTATGCTGAGCTACAGAAGTAGTAGAAGAGAGAGAGTAGTACAGAGCCTTTGGCTTCAGCAGATGGGTCTGTGCCACCGCCAAAGTGCCTCCATTTGTGTTTCTTGCCTGGAACTTCCCCTACTGTTGTTCCCATGTCTGATTTGCCTGTATGTCAGAGTTTCAGACTCCTGATTCTTGCTCTCAGCCTGTCTGAAGCAGCATGCTCTGCAGCTCTGACTGCATGTGTGAGAACATGCACCCTCAAGGGTGCTGCCAAAAAGCCTCAACTTGTTCTTGAGCCAGAGATTCTCAAACAGCTCTTAGTGGGGCTATGCCGCCAGTCAAGCACGAACTCTTTTTAGTTGCTTCAGCCTTTGCACCTCTCCTAACATCTGTCTATTCTGTTCCTCTGAGTCACCAAACAGCTAATTTTTCATTATGGTTATTAAGTAACTACTTGAGTAAGCAGTGGCCATCTGTCTTCCCAGTCTCCATTTGTCACTTCATCAGCTATTCTCTTCAAAACTTCTTTCTTTAAAGGGACCGTTGTGGAAAAGGTCTGTGTTGATTCTGGTTCTCGCTCCACTTGAAAAGAGGTACCTCTGTATCAACCTCCCCAGTTATGCATGGAGCAAAGGCAACAAACCTTTGCAATATCATTTCATCCTTTACTAATACAGAGGCTAGGTCTGTAGAGGCTGGATCCGTGCAGCGCAAGAAAGAACGGGTGCCTGGGGTGGGTTTGATTATCCCCATGAACTCCTGTGGGAAGTTTCTTCCCCTCTTAAATAGGAAATCCCAAAAAATGCAGAGTATAGGAGCAATAGCCATAGAATTATTAGCTTCATAATTAGTCTGACTGACAGTTATGTATAGGTGTTATTATACTTTCCAAAAGCTTTTGTATGGTTTTTGCATTTACAGATGTTGTTGCATAGACTTTTTGTTCATTTTATCACCACTCAAAAGAGAAAAAAAAAGTATAGCACAAGACATAAAAGCAAATGCTTGTAAGTATGCAGCATAGAAAAGATTAACAACAAAGTGGAGAATACTAAATCTAGCATCATAACTCCACAAAGCAAGTCCAAATCTAATAGGATTGACTTCAACACACAAGTCATTTGTACTTTACCAGTGCAAGGAAAGATAAATCCATTTGTCTGAATTTCACTTGTTTCTAATTTCCCTAATGAAGATATACTCAGGTTAATAAACAGAGCTGACAAGACTGTCAGGTATTCATGTTCATTTAGAAAAATCTGCCCAATAATCTACTGTTGACATGAACATGATGGTGAATTGAATATCAATGAGCTTTTTCAAGTCAGAATGAAAATTATCACATAGGGCAGCTAGGGTCCTATCATAATTTTGTGACTCCTATTTTTATCAGCTCTTGACCTCCTTATATCTCACATGTGAAACCAAAAGCTTAGGAAAATAATACAGCTATGTGACATAAACCAGCTCTGGTGTTATTTTCTGGACCTGTGAACAGCAATTATTTATCTCACTTCATTTTAACAGCAATCCTTGATGAAAAGGAATATCTTAGAAATGAAAGCTGAGTTGATGGTTAAGAACACTGTTTCCCTGGTACCTAACCTCCCTTTTTTCCCCATCTCATTCTTTGTGAGGAGTCCACTAGAGTAGAGCAGTCTGCTTCTACCTTCCAGGACTTATTCTTCACTTCGGTGTTCACTGCCTGCCCTGCAGGGCTGCCATTGCAGCGCTCAGCCCCTTCTGATGCATTACAAATGTAGGAATTCATGCTTTCTGGCTCATCTGTGGATTTGAGAACCTCCTCCTGTCTTACCCCCCTGTTTGGAAGTGCAGTGTTCAACTAAATCACTTTGAAATCACTTTGACACTGCTCTTAGGGAAAAAAAGTCTGTATTATAGGCTAGGAGAGGTAGGATATTAGCTATTCACTCTCCATTCCACAGTTACCTGAGGAAAACTTGGGGGTTTATCTGTTTCTGAGGTAAACTCATTTCTTTCAGATGTGAATATGCTTTCTCTTTTCCTCAGTAATTTTATTTTTTCTCATGTTTATGAATAAGATTCACATTGGAGAAGCAAGCACTTATGTTAGGCCTCAAAATACATAATGTTTACAGTTGTCTTAGGGCAAAACAACTTGCAGAGCAGCAGAATACATAGTTAAGATCTGTGTACAATTTGGGATTGTGACTATTATCCCAGAAAGATTTAAGTGCAGAAATTGTCACGTATTTCTGCACTGACAGATACATTTTCTACATGCTTGGTTCATTTGGTGCCACTGAACGTATTGGGATGATTCCCAAGGCTCCACTTTGTATTCATGAAATGAAACATGGAACCTGTCTTACCAGAAAAGACCATATCTTTTACTGACTGGTGTTACGTGCCTGTGACTGTTAAATTGTTTAATTTCTCCTCTTTTTTTGGGATATTTGTCTGTATTATGAACAGGGATTAAAGTTGTGTGATAAGGAAACACTTTGATACTGAAAAAAGAAAGTTAATGTGTTATCCTAGTAGAATAACCATTTAAAGACTTCTGTCCTTCATAAGTGGCTTCAGAGAGATGTTCACCATCAGAGTGGTTGTATATACATGTGCAGAAAAACCATTAAAGTGTGGGCAGTTGCATCGGTGTGGAGGTAAGAGAATCTCTAGTTACACTCCGCAACAAGGAGCTCCTGTTGTAGGTTGTCATGCAGGGAGTCTTTTCTCAGTTCTGTTGTAAAACAGAAGTAAAGGTCATTTTTCTTTCCTTCATTCACGATTATTCTTTTTGGTACACAAGAGAAATAAGTTTCAGAAGATGCTTTGTGCAGAAAGCTGCTACAAAGATTTCATAGCTTGGCTTAAATAATTATAAAGGCTAACGGTTGGCCAAATAGGCTCTGTTTTAATTGTAGTGAGACTACTTCAGGAGAGAACTTTGCCTGCTACATGATGACTAAGCACAAAATCCCTTCATTTAAACAAAAGCATATAGGCATAATTGACCAATTTTCAGAATTAATCAGTTGATTCTATTTTGTTTGTTTGTTTTTTGGTATTTTATCACTATTCTAAGTAATTTTCTAAGTAATTTTAATGCTATTAAAAACAGGCTACAAAAATAATGGGAAAAAAGGAACATAAAATCTTACTATTATTTCTTTTGAGTGCAAGGATTCTTACTTCCTGAAAATAAGTCTATCCATCTCAGGTTTTTTTATCCTACTATGTCTTAAGCTTCAACTTTATAAAATAGATATTTATATTTTTCCAGTATTTCAAATATTTCCTCATCCTAAAACTAAAAAATTGTAGGTGTCAATCATGTCATTTATGGAATGAGTCCTCCTGGGGGCTATCACAAGTCAAATGAAGCACATGAGTGGGAAAAGCCAGCACAGATTCACCAAGGGCAAATTGTGCTTGACAAACGTGATTGCCTTTACAACAAAGTAACCTGCTTGGTTGATGTGGGGTGAGCAGCGGACATTGTCTACCTGGATTTTGAGGCTTTTGATGTGGTTCCGCACAGCCGCCTGCTAGAGAAACTGATGCGTTATGGTCTAGACAAGTGGTCTGTGTGGTGGGTGGGAACTGGCTGACTGGCTGCACCCAGAGGGTGGTGGTAAATAGCTCTCTTTTGAACTGGCAACCTGTCACAAGTGGGGCACTCCAGGGACTGATATTGGGCCCAATGCTGTTTAATACCTTCATAAGTGATCTGGATGATGGGATCAGGTGCACCCTGATGAAATTTGCAAATGATACCAAATTGAGTGGGGAAGGGGACACTTCAGAAGGGAGAGCCATCCTGCAGGAAGACCTGGATAGGCTGGAAGAGTGGGCTAACAAGAACCTTATGAATTTCAGCAAGGACAAGTGTAAGGTCTTTCACCTGGAAAATCATAATCCAGGAGTGCAGCACAGACTGGGATCCACCTGGCTGGAGAGCAGTTCTGTGGAAAGGGACCTGGGAGTCCTGGTGGACAACAAGTTCAATATGTGTGAACAGTGCTGCAGCAGCAAAGAAAGCCAACAGGATGCTGGGTTGCATCAACAAGGGTATCAGCAGCAGAGATAAAGAAGTTGTCATCCCACTCTACTCAGCGCTTGTCAGGCCACACCTGAAATACTGTGTTCAGTTTTGGACCCCGATATACAAAAAAGATGTGGTGAGACTGGAGAGGGTCCAGAGAAGGGCCACAAAGATGATCGAAGGACTGCCATATGAGGAAAGGCTGAAATAACTGGGTTGGTTTGGCCTTGAGAAAAGAAGGCTTAGGGGGAGACCTTATCACTGTGTTCCAGTATTTAAAGGGTGGCTACAAAGAAGATGGAGACTCCCTTTTTACAAGGAGTCACATGGAAAAGATGAGGGGTAATGGGTGCAAGTTACTCCTGGGGAGATTTTGATTGGACACAAGAGGAAAGTTTTTCACAATGAGAACAATCAGCCATTGGAATAATCTCCCCAGGGAAGTGATGGATATTGCAACACCGGACACTTCTAAGATTCAGCTGGACAGGGTGCTGGGCCACCTTGTCTAGATGGTGGTTTTGTCTAGATGGAGCTTTTGCCAACAAAGGTTGGACCAGATGATCCTTGAGGTCCCTTCCAACCTGGTATTCTGTGATTCTATGATTTAAAGTAGAGGTATGGCAAGACGCAGGTATGTTCAATGGGCTATGAACTGTTATAAATTGTAAATTATAAAAATTGCTTATCAGAGAATTTTGACAAGTGTTTAAAGTACTATAATTGCATATTTTACAATAAAGTGGCATAGGGAAGGAAGTAAAAATGCTCTTGTTAAAATAAGAAATGTTTGTGGTTGGATACTTTAAAGCCTAAAGTTAATTTAAAGCTTGACAGCCTGTAGCCACAGACTTGTCACTTTTTTAAAATCCACTGTCCTGCTTTCAGAAAGGTAGGTGTTAAAATACTAAAAATAAGCCACAGTAAATGCAATATGCAACTAGATGACTATATGTTCTAATTATGGTCTTTTTATTGTTGAAATAATAGGTAAGGACTATTGTCTATTGTTCCCTGAATATGAAAGCCAAGGGCTTTCTACAGAAGGGCAGACTTTTACGACCATCTGTCAAAATTTACAGTGATAATTTCAACAATCATTTCTAGATAAGGAAGATTTAGATGTGAAGTAGTCCATTTACAAAGTCTTGGAAGATGCTGGTAAAAGACAAATACCTTAATCCCTTGGTGCTGTAGAAGTCATAAAATTAATTAGGCCTATTTGTAGAATTTTGAGTGTCAAGTATTGCTGAATTAATTCAGATTTAACTTTCTTTATAGAGACATTGGAGGTGCTGAAACACACATAAGATTATTTGTTTACAGTCTGAGTATTTTTTCATCCTACCATGGCTTACATGCCTTGTTATTTGGAAATAATTTTAAAACTGCATTTCTGTTTATGCAAATGTAAGTTGAGTGGATGTTCATATAACTCCCCTTACCACAGATATAATCATATATGATGTTCATGACTTGTTCTTCTAAACTAATGTGGTGGTACAATCGGGGATCAATTACATAGCACTAATAATGAATATAAAAACCTGAATGGTTTGTGAAGCAAGTGGCTTATTTCTTCCTTCTACCTTCATAAACTGTGAATGCTGAAAAGTATGTGGAGTTGAAAAAAATTAGTATTTGGCAAATGAGTTGCAAACAGAAAGGAATACATAAGCTTGCAAAAGTGATATGTAATGAGTATAATAATCAGCTTTGGTCTTCAATATGTCTTATCTGCTTAATTGTTCAAGTGAAATACTGTATCATTCTGAGGTCCATTAGTTGCTACTTCCATTTCACTAGCTTCGGGGGTTTGACGGTATATGGAATAATGGTACTGAAGATACAGCTGGAATCAATTGCCTCTGCCTCCATCAGTTATCTCAGTAGGTACAAGAACGATTTTTTCATTTTAAAAAATTGCATAAATTAAATCTCTCAGTGTGGTATCTTATGATTTTAGGTAGCAAGAGCAGAGCATCTGGTTTACTGATCTTGCTTATTTACATGGTACAGGCGCATAAAAATATGCATTCCATAATCCAAATTCAGTGAAGTCTTCCACCAAAAAAGCACAAGAAGAGATTAAATCAGAGCTTCATCTTGCTTTCTGTATTTAACATTTAATCCAGTGAGGTTACTCTGATGTGACTGGGGGGTCTGCAATGGTTGGCAATGCTAATAATAATGCAACATGAGAATAAAGGGGTTCATGTTGATTTTTCAAGTGAAAATGGAAGAAAGGCAATGTGAAAAAGGATAATGTAAAACTGAAGCTTTTGGTATGAAAATGTTGGCTTATATTCCGGTGAGAGATGGAGCAGTAGGATTACAGCAGCCTTCCGCTCTCAGGAGAACGTGCATGTTTGCACGTAGGGTACAGAAAGGATAATTATATTGGCTCTGGAGTAGCAGAAGCACTATGAAAGTGTAGGAAAGCATAAAATGATATAGCAAAGAGCATAAATTTTAATTTTGTTTAAAAAATGATCTTGCTAAGAAATAGGTAATAAGGTTCTCTAGGAAAAAAGGTTGAATAAAAAGGTGGGTAGTGGCATTTTATGCAAAAGAACCACTGTTTGTTTCAATCTTGTTAGCTCAGAGCCACAGGATTTGAAATTATATCGATCCAGGTATTAGTAGGGAACAGTGAGACTGAAACAGATAACTGAATCAAATTAGAAAATAGGGCAAGTTGTTCCTTAAGCATCTGTATGTAATGTATGGAAAGAAAAATGGTGCTGGGGGGGAATGAGTTTTTGAAGATGCTCACTGGAGACCTTATGTAACTAGGAGTAAAACACCACCAAGTTAGGCAGTTATTCAACATAAAAAATATTGCGCCAGGTCTAATAATGTTGCAGACTTCTTAGGACTGAGAAGGTGAATTTATCAGGAATGAGATGTTGGGTTTTGTATGTGAAAAATTCTTCTTTCCAGTTCTCATTCATTAGAGAATTCTAATCACGTGTTTGTGTGAGTGCACAAATGTGAAAATGAAAAAGGTGAAAGTGGAAATTCCTTTTTAAAATTCTTGATTGGGAAATCATTGATTAATTAAAAAAAAGGCCAGTTTTGGATAACAGCTCAACCTACATTAGAAGTAACACGAAAGCAGAAACTAGAAATGTAAACAGTTCTAATAATTAATGGAAAAGAGAGGATACATGCGTAAATCAATACACGTTAGAAAATATGAAGTATAGAAAATTGAAAATAGAAGCTAAGTGTGTTAGGTAAAAGCCCAAATCTCACAACACTCAGGATAATGGGAATTTCTTTATTGTATTATGAATAAAAATATTTGTGTGAATGGCATTGAGCTAATTTTAGATGCAGAAAATAAGGTGTTCAGAATTGAGAAAATTATAAATTAGTAATTTATTCACATAACATGAAGAATATGAAATACTCCCCATCTGGCATAAATAGTTGTCTTCCAAGAGTCCTGAAAGAATTGGCTGAGGAGATCTCTGGGCTACTGATGGTAAATTTAATGAGTTTGGGGACTCAGGGAATTCAAGAATATTGGAAGAGCGTAGGTGTTAGAGTACTGGTTTGAAAAGAAAAGGGAAGCACCATTAACCAGGTAACTAGATTTTTATAAAAATCACAGCATTGGAGAGGATTCGAGAAGTCATTTAGCTTCCCCCCCCACCCCAAGGCAACATGAGATTCTGTAGAAACCAGGTCTGACAGTGTTTAAGGTGTCTGAAAAGCCTATAGTGGAGATTCCCCAGCTTCCCAATTAGTCACAACTATCCCTCTTCTTTACAACTGCAGGGGTAGTAAGGATTTTCCTGAAGTCTAACATAAAACTCTTTTTACTGTAATTTAAATCCCTTCTTCCTTTTTTTGCCATTAACATAGAGAACAGATTATTCTCTTCTGCCTTACACAGCCTTTTACACACTAGAAGATTATTAGTGGATAGTTCTTCTAATGTAACCTCCAAGGTAAATGACTCCGGTGCACTCAGACCTTCCAGAGCACAGCCTTTCTAGAGATCTCATCATTCCTGTTGCTCTCCTGTGGTGTCTTTGCAACTGATCCAGGTATTTTTTGAAGGGAGGCACTGAAAACCGGACACAGCACTGCCACTAAAGGCTTACAAATGCTGAAGAGAGGGGAAGGATTACTCTATATATTTTGCTGGCTATAATCCTGTTTATCTCAGTCAAACAGCATTGCCGATATTTGTTTACTATATGATTTGCTATGACTCCTATATACCTTCCTAGCAGAATTACTATCTAGACAGGTGGTCCTCATCCTTTATTACTGCAGCTCGTTAATCTTACCTAAACCGGATAGCTGTTGCATGCAAAATAATGGAAATGCTGGAAAAGGATTCAATTGATACATATGTAATGAATGCCAGTTTCATTTGTTTTACGGAAAACGGGCCTGGTCAAAAAAATCCAAGCATTTAAATAATTTTTTCCCAGTTGATTACACGTTAGTTGCCAAAGGTAACTTACGTGTTGCATATTTCCCTCTTCTTTCTGTCTTCCTCAAGCAGAAAAGCCACAGAGGTAATACATTTAGATTTTGTAAAGTATGACAAAATATCACAAAGTGTTCTGACAGTAAAAAGATAACCAAGTTTTTTAGTAAATGGATTTTAAAAAACGGAGGTCTAAGAAACCTTACAGTAGTTTTCAGTGACTGTTAAATCACAGAATTTGACATATTCCTTATATACCATTCAAAATTCTAACTGGCCAACATTTTTCGTTAGTAACAGGGAAATAAATATAAAATCAATAGCTGACAAAAGAGTGGTAAGTAAATAAAGAGGATGTGCAGACAGGAAACAGCCTTTATCACTTAGTAAAGGTCAGCCCTTAAAAGTAAAACTTGTTTTAATATGAAGAAATGGATCGTTGTACATCCAAGAACGAAAATGCAACCAAAACTGAAAAATAATGATGAAAATGAGTGATTCTGTAAAGGATAGTGATATTGATAGACTAATAACTGCCTATTGAGTGCAATGCTGCAGTAAAAAATAGGCTAATGTGACCTTGGATGTATAAACAGGACATAAAAATAGGCAGGATTCTTTATCTTAATGTATATTGTTACAAGGAATGACTCCAGAATACTGCAGGTGATCCTATTTTTAAAAATGAAAAAGACAGTAAAACCTGAAAAATTGTGCAGACACTTCAGAAGAGAGCAACAGCTCTCTTGGGGACTGGAAGTGAGAGACTTCAGAAGCTCAGAAGTGTGTTTATCTTATAAATATAAACTGATTGCAGTCAATAAGTAAGTTCTCAGGGAAAAAAAAAAAATTGTGCCAGTTTTGCCTCTTTCTGGGTATCATCTGTAATGTCTGCTTACCCTTCTGGAAGTTACTGAAATTTTCCATCTTTTATTTGGGCATCTTTTACCCAGTGCAGCGGAGAGATTCTGCACGCAGGACATCCTGAGTAGCTCCCGAGTGCATGCTGTGCGTTTGTGGGCAAAGCCACAGGGCAGACAAACAGGGCGAACGTGCTGCCAGGCTGAGCAGCAAATGCTCCCCACTCCCGAGGCAGGCACCTGGCCAGTCTCTGCTGGCCCAGCAGTTGTCAGCTACGTGGCATGTGTTGGAGTGAGCTGGTCTGCGTCTTGACAAGTTGTCTTCTGCTGAGTCTCAGCATTTTTTCTTGGGGTTTTTCTGCACTGGTATTTTTCTGCAGCTCCCTGAGTTACTAGTGTTGTCTTAAGAAATTAATGTCTGTTTGTCGTTCTATTTTCCTGGCAAGTCTTTGGCTTACCCACTATAGAGATAACAGTGAAATTTATTAGTCCACAATGAGAGAGGTTAAGCTGGGTGATCCGATGGCCTGTTCAGTTGTTGCACTATGATTCCATGAAGTAAGTTGGCTGAAATCCTTTATTCATTTAAAACTGTTAGGTCAGACTGTCTGGAGATGTGTAAAGAAAGGAGAAAAGAAAAGAAACTGGTGAAATGAATGTTTGGAAGATTTTTTCCTTGGTTTTACAGACAAGATTATAGAGTTCATCTTCAGAACAGTATTTTGGAATTAGAATTAAAATCCTACACTGTCAGTCCTCAGAGCTCTGCTCATCATAATTTTAAATAAAACAGTTCCCTCGGGAACGGGCAAAACCTCTGAAAAGATTAATTTCAATTGTAAAGTCTAATAATAGCAGTGTAAGATATGTCCAAAAAAAAGGAAACTGGAGCTTAATATGGCATAATGAGTTACAATCATGTAATATCTATTAAAGTATGTAGTGGAAAACAAAGCTAAATACTTTTAAATTCTAAATATGAACTGTGCAATTAACTAAAACAATAGGTTTACAGCTGTATGTTTAAGTTCGTATATTATTGTTGGGCAAGTGACAGTATCCCTGGCTTGGTTATCTAAGGAAGGACATGCAAGTGCTAAATCTAAGATCTTTTTATCCAAAAAGATTTTTTGAAGAGTCTTTGAGTTAATTTTGAATCATGACATGACTTTGTAATGGCAGACCTGCACTCTGTCACTCTTATTCATGCCGCAAGTTTTATGCTCTACGTCACCTCAAAAACCTGGCTACTCCAAGGGGAAGTTGGATGTCAGAAATGTCAATAACATTGCTCTAGTTGCTACCAATTTATTTATAGCTTTTTTCAAAAATATTAACTGCAGTAGTTCCAGACACACACTTTTGCTTCTCCTGGCAGTTAATGGTTTGTCCATAATGGCCACTTTGGATGAAGTCTCATTTAAGAGAAGTGGGACTTTTTATGGCATATAAAGGAGTATAAATAAGTAAACATCAAGACAACAGTCACTAAATATAGGTTCCTGGTTCCATTAACTTTTGAGGGAATTTTATTTCATTTTAAGCATCATGTGTGTGGTGTCCACCATCTCTTTTTAGTCCCTTTGCATGTGAATTTCCAATTCATTAGAAACTTTCTGTAGTCAGAGGAGAAGTGTTCGTTCCTGTATGTGATTCAGATGTATACATGTGGGCATTCCTCTTAGTCTGGATTTTTTTGGTAGAGTGAATTTTCTGCCAAGGAGCTGTGAGGTGGAAGCTTCTTGGCAGTGCAGATTTGTCTGCCATCAGGTCTGTGCTTCTGGGGCCAGACTGCTTCTTAATTACCTCATTTAAAGATAGCTTGGGTATCTCTGTCCCACACTGAAGTCTATCATGTAGATATCTCCAAATCACTGAAGTGAGAGAGGATTTTATTACTTTATCCATGTCCTCATTTGTATAACGGGCTCTGTTGATTTCACCGCTTTAATGGGGTTTGTATTTCTTTGCCATAAACATAATGTTTACTTGATCTGCCAGTATTTGTACATTGTTGATTTATAATTATTTTACGTCTGTTAATACAAGTACTGTTGGAAAGAGAGTCTTTTAATTTTTATGATTTTAATTTTTGACTCTGAAAGTGATAGCATTCTAATTCTGGTTAGTAGTCGTTTGGTTGTTTGAATTCTCCAGTTTGAGGTTCTAACAGATTTGGTGGTTATAGGTGAGCATACAAGCTACTTGATATGTGAAACATATCAAAAATTGTATTTTAACAAAACTCAGTTATTTGATGGGGATCACTTGGTAAATGTATACAAGAAATGTTATTAGATCATGGTTCAACTAAATTTAAACTTAGCACATTTCGGTGATGAATTTACTCTAGTTTTTAATTTTTTTAATGTATAGCTTTGAGCTTTCAAGTAGTATTTGATTAATTTGGGCAAGGAATTAATTAATTCAAGCTCCACTGAAGAAATGAATTAGTTTTCCTTCCTGTATTTTGGGTCTTGTTCCTTGGAAGTAATAGTTCTGAATAACTGGATGATGTTTATTAAATCATAGTCCTGCTACCACAACAAATTGTAAAACTGAAATAACACTTCAAGCACCAACACTGTTTGTAGAAACAGTTAATTTCTGCCTGTGGATCCATAGGTTTAGCAGTAATAAATAGTGTTTTTCATTTTATTATTTATTTAATTCTGTATTAAAGAATTAAAATATAATCAGAACAGCACTTGACAAGTATCAAGATATCATCTCAGCTGAAAACCAAGCCTATTTACAAATAGTCCATGTTTTCTGCATGGGGAGAGGAGGGGAGGAGAGATGGACAGAAGAAAACAAACTCCTGAGATGAACTGAGATAATCTGAGAAGCCATCTGAGCATCTGCTCTTCTCTATGAAAAGGAAATGTCTAAACCCAGTGGCTTAATTTTTTGGAGGTTACAGATCTCCAGTACATTATAAATTGACATAGGAAACTGCTGCATCACAGGCCAAATGGGAAGACTCTTTTCTGACTCTTCAGCAAGAGTATGGCAGCCTGTTTTCTATGCAAATAGAAAATACTATGACAGCTGTAAATCACAGCTTTGTAAATAAGCAGAAGGCAGCAATAGTCTCACTGCGGACAGTGATTCCATTTTTTGGAAATAAAATAGGGCTTGTAAAAGTTTAATTTATCTTCAAGTTATTCACAAAGCTTCATGAACTGGTGAAGTGGTGAAGAAGTGGAGAGCAGAATACTCCTCTTTGTTGAATATCCTTTTTAAAATGTCATTAGTTTCTTCAAATAAATCATTAAACTTTTATTTGGTTAATGTTGAGCTTGTTACCTGACTGTAAAATTGCTGATAAGACTATTTCAGTTTCAGGTTAAAAGTCAACATACATTCAAATATAGAGGAACTCTAATTGCCACTGATACAAAAGCCCAAGGAAGGTCCTAGGTCAAGTTTCCTCTCACAAGCTGGAGAGTTCACGCAGTTTCCACGCCAGTGTGCCTTTTCCATAAGGCAAAAAAATATGACCTGCCTTCTGCTGCTGCTGTACTGCTTTATAGAAACGTATTATAGATAGCTGTACATTGATTGTTTGGACAGATAAGAGGTAGAAAATAGTGTGCAACAGCAGAAAACCCCCAAATATATGGATAGTAGTGTCACGTTCCAAACTAATAGCTTCATTTTTCTCCATCATTTAACCACCCTAAGAAGAACTGAAATTTGTGGGCTGTAAGGAGGAACTTAGCATTCAAAACACACTAACTGGGTAATTAAAATAAACTGCCCTATACAATGCTTAATTGTATGTTTAAGTCCTAATTTACATTTCTTAAATTAGAGGGTCAGATTAAACAATTCCATTAGAGGGCAGTAGTACATGTAGGTACAATGTTTCATGTACTAAATATTTAGTTACAGTCAGCTTCCTTATTGCTATGAGCTGTGTTCTGTATAATTTTTAAATTATTAGTGAAAGGAAGAGAAAAATGAAGCTAATTAATTTAACATATTAAAATAATGCAGAAACATTTTGTAATATACAAGTACAATAATGCACGTCCTGTCATAGATTAAAAAACTAAAACGAATATGGCAGACATGATGCAAAATGTAACAGCTTTCAGCAGTGTCGTATTCCAGCTAAAATATCAACTCTAAAATTGTTAGTCTTTCTGAATTATACAATTTGTATACTGTATAGCTTTATTTCTGGGATTTTTAAAAAATCTTATTTTTGAAACTCTGTTTCTCTTTATTTTATTAGCGTTAATGCTTAAGTCCAAGCACAGACTTCCTAGATTTCCAGGCAAGGGATTGCAGAAATGTGCTTGGTTATTCAGGCACCTTTTAATGATTAAGCATTGGTAGCGTATTGTGATTTGGCAGTGATTTCTGCAAAAGATTTAGGTTTTGTATGAGTTGTGTCTTCTGAAACATTTGATAAGGAAATGTAAGCCATGAAAGCCTAAATGTTTAGATTTTGTTTTTATTCATACTCAAACATTTTAATTGCTTTATGAGCTTTAAGCAGATGTACCTGGCTAATATGGCTAGTTCAATTCATAGCAGTTTAATTCTTTACTATGTTGTATACGTCTAATCCAAGCAACACTGCAAACATAGCATTTCTTTTTCCATTTTCAGTTGTGTTACTTGATACTACAGCTGCCCTTGGAGAACTAGGATGGAAAACATTTCCTTTAAATGGGGTAAGTCGCTCACCATTTTGGTTTTATTATCTTGATTTTGGCATTCTGCCACTCTGTAAGTGAATGACTATTATACCTGGGTGGGTATTTTTGCAATATAGACCTGTCAGAAAGATTTTAGTTGTTCTCAGGACTGGAGCAGCCTGCTTTGTAAGTAGGAATAACAGATGTGAGAATGACATGAGTACACATTATTATGCCCTTCTCTTGCTTTTCTGAGTGTTAAGAATGTATCTTACTTTAAATCTGATTGCAACTGTTACACATCATAAAGTTCCATATTAAAAATTCCTACACTGGAGGAATGTGTTATGACTACTTTTTTTGTGAAATAAAAGGAAAAATCAATTTTGATTTTATAACTTGAAACAAAACTTTAATGATATAAGTGAGGATTAATATGGACTTTAGCATCTCGTAAAATGGTATCAGGTTAGCTAAATCAGAACATTATAAATATGTTAATGTCATTAGACCAGTTTAAACAGAGAAAATATTTAAATAGTTTTGGGTTTTTTCCTGCACTGACCCTTCTAGATTAAAGTTTGCTATTACAATTTAATGTATTGTACTGTTAGTACAGATTGCCAGGAGGCACTTGACATTGCATACAGGGCCCCAGACTCTTAGAGGTGTTTGGTATACTTGGCGACGGTGTGGCCAGGAGAGCATGGGGAAGAGTTTTCACTCTTTGAAGTTCAAGTGGCTACACTTCCCAAACCCGTCTTCTCTTTCCAGCCAGCATAACAGAATAGAATATCAGAGTCATTTGTAGTTTAACTTTTTAATTAAGATACAGCATACTGGAGCATTTAACACCTATTGTATCAGCTTCTAGTTCTGATGTCACTGTCCATAGTGTATATCACTTATTTTTATGTTCGCTGGCATTATCTCTTAATTCTTGTGTATGAAGCATATAATTACTTGCTTCTCTGAAACAAGCTCAGAAAATACTGTTTTTCTGAGTAAAAACTCTTGTTTCATTTTTAGTTATTTTATTTCTTGTGATCTGTTCCACAAGGAAGTAGAAATCGTCTATCCTCACCACCTTAATAATCCATTTTTATAAAACGCCTTCTTTGCCTCTGCCCTCAGGGATTTCAAGCAATGTGACATTTCTTAATCTCAGCCTATTTTCAACTTCATGGATTACTCTTTTTCAGAGTTTTCTAGTTCTTTGTATTCCTAGACATAATTTCAGTCTGTTACAGATACTTCTGTGTTTTACATTTTGTATGCAGTCTCATGCAATCTGAGTTATAATTCTGAAAGTTTTATTTCCTTCAAAAATCCTAGACAAAGCAAATACTATCATGCACTATGATAAGAAAATACAGCGAGGAATTTTTGCTTTAGCAAAAAACAAATACTGTCATATACCATTATGAGAAAATACAGCGGGGAATTTTTTACTCTAGCTTTGTGATGAGCTCCATTGAATTGAACAGGGTGGCTGGTATTTGGAAAGCACACAAGATATAATTTCAGTTATTCTGTAAATTCTTAAAAGCTTTAGTTACTCCAATAACAATAACCACAATATAGAAGCACAAAAAAACCTGCATTCAAAGTTGATTTAAAACAACTATTACAATATATCTATTTTGGTTGGTCATACATTCTCTTAACACTAGTTTTGCATCATATTGAGGGTTTCAGATGTCTTAGGACCCTTGCTGTGCTTCAAGAATTAGCAGCAATTACTGGAATAAAAGGAGTTTACGTTTGAGTCAGTACTTGGGATTCAATTATTAGAGAATTTCCCAAATAAGTACAATTTTTTTTTTTTTTTTTTAAGTAGCTACAGTAAATATGTGGGAGAAAAGCGGTTGGTAGCATGAGGAAAACATACAGAATAAGGCTTCCAGGGACATAAAATAGGCAGAAGAGGCTAGAATGAAAACTGTGAGAGAAACTGAATAAATTCACTGTGGAGAGGTAGTTAAGAAAAGTGTGCATGTACTGTTAACTCAGGAAGAAAAAATGTCCAAACTGTTGATGAATTAATCTAAGTTATAATTGGGATAAAGATTCTTATGCACTGCAATAAAGAAGTTTTTGAACAAACTTTTTGGGAAGTTGTACAGGTGAGAATACCTGATTTGGAGAAGCTTGATCCATTGAAGAAAGAGACTATGAGATATTGGTCACATACAGCAGGAGATGACTGGATATGCCATCAAACAAGGTCCTCCATTTCTCACAGTGGAACGAAGGAAAATGCCTTAGGTCAACTTTCCAGAAAAGGCTGCTGTGAGCAGTAGGACCTAGTGGCAATGCTGCACCTCTGAAATGGTGCAGAAAGAAGGAACAAACAAAAAACCCAAATAAATATTGGAGACAAATGACTTCTAAGAAATGAGAGTTATTTCTCTCACTCACTGAGAGTTACGCAGAACTGCTGATTAAAGTTGACATTTGCTGATTTTTCAGAGTTAGTGTCATTCTGACAAACTTCATTAAAAAATACCAAATGTACATTTCAGTTTAGATATTTGATCATACTGAAAAATTGCATAAAACTGTTAAAATATGAGAGGTTACATTACTTTGGCTTATAAAATATTAAAGACACTGAAGTTAAAAACTGAACTGGAATGTATATCTAAATTGTTTCTATTTAAGTTATTCTGGGATCCTCTACCTTACACAAAGGTAAGAAGAAAATTGAGCTTACAATTGCTCATCTAAGTAACAGAATGTGACATTTGTATGCTTCTTTGTGTCACTTTTGTATGCAATCTCTGAAACAATTAACATGAACATTGGCCTTTTATTACTTGAGGCAAAATAAAGAACAGTAAAATTGTTGTCTTTCTAAATCTTGCACAAACATCAGAGGTGTTGTTTTATGTTCACGGTGCTATCTAATCTGAGTTATTTATCTGTCCTAATATAATTCAGAATATGGCTTAATTATTATTGTGATTGAGATTATCACTGCAGAAATAACCTATTTTGTCCCATGATGGGCACATCAGCACTTTCCTTGTTCCTGGAGAAGAGTGACAGATTTTGGTTTGCTTATGCTTCTGATAGCATTTTTCGTTCAGATACAGTGTAAATCTTTCATGTTACTTTAATCCAACTTTTTTTTTCCAAAAATATATATGTATATGGTGTTTATATAAGAAAAATGTCATTGACATGTGGTTACTGCTCTGAAAAACATTTTTAAGGTTAGGAGGATGGGATGATAGGTTTTCTTGAGACTGAAATAATTAACAGAAGTCATTAATTTACTGGCATACTCAGTCACAAAGTATGTTTCCATTAAATTAAATAGCAACTGAAATATTAATGCTTGGGATTTGGGTAATATTGAATATGCCTCAGAGATTTTAAACTACCAGGCTAGGGTGAGGTAGGAGAACAAATTAGGGGGCATTCTTTTGGAATTTGCAGATCCTTCACCTTCACCTCCTAGACTTTTTATTTATAGTAGATTTGTAATGTAATGTTTGCAATCCTTCAGCAATTGGTAACCTCTAGAGGTACCTAGCCAAGCAAGTAAAGATACAACACAGTAGTTTTGTATGTGGCATTTGTATGCAATCCCATCATTTAGCTGCAAAGATGAGTCATGCACAACTGTGTTATCCATTCCTTGCTAATATATGTGATTTTATTTTTTCATTATCTTCCCAGTTATTTGTACAGCCTTCCTGAAGCATGAATATACAACAGTTTTTCTTACAAATGTGTTTTCTTTATTTGTTTGTCAGATTTTTCCCTTGTATTTTGAACAGGTAGTAAATTAAGTGCTTAGAGCTACAAAAATGCAGCGCAAAACATTAATAGCATTGAGGTCAATAGAATCAGCTTTTGTTGATTGAGTTCCAGTTTAGCTTCTCAGTGATGGGCTGTCTAAAATTTCTGCTTTAATAATGGACACATCTGATACTTCCTCTGTTCTTTGGGCTATAGTTCAAAATGACCGATTGATTTATGAAAAAGCATGTGCTAGGCAATGAAAGTAGATATTTACTCAACAAACTGTCACTCCATAACCTTGAAAATGCAGAATAAGTTGGGGTTTTTTTGATTGGCGCAAAAAATGGGAAGGAACCCCTTCATAGGTTTCAAACGAGGATGTGAATGTGAGCTAGTAGGCAGGCCAGTCAAGTTCATGTTCAGGGTTCCAGCTGAAGTCCGTTTGCTGACCTTGGGAACAGGATTATGTTTCCCAGGTTTTCTCACAACAGCCTGTGGTGCTGTGACTCTTAGAAGGGCAATTTTTTTTCTAGGAGATTAAGCACTCTTTAAGTGGTTTAAAAGGTTTTGAAAATTAGGAAGGAAAGGAAAAAAACCTGAAAGCCTAACTGAAATATAGTGGTCCACAACCTTTACTTATCCATTAGCAGTAATACCAATAAGATAATGTACCTTGGGCAACTCCGGGTGTTGGGTTTTTTCCTTCTGTTTTCAATGTAACTTTTTTTTAATTATTATTTATTTCCCATTGCATTAAGCAATGTAATGCAATTTGGTGAACAGAGTTTGGAGACTATTGTCATAAAGGCCTGTCTATTCCTGATAAACTTCTACCATAAGTACTCAGGTCTAACAATGCTTTATTTTGCACAAACTGAATCTACTTTGCAACTGTTAATTTGGAATAAAGTGTTCTTATTTGAAGAAGAAAATTACTACTGAAAAATATTCTGCTTCTAACATTAATCTGAATTTTAACTTGTGTGTAGCCACTTCATAAACTCTAAAAACATTTTAAAATTAGCGTAATAGAAGGGCAAGGTGACTCATAACACAAGGCTGTGAGAAATTATTTACATGTGGAAGGGGCTTGGACAAGCTACCTTGACTTGTCATGGTAGGCAAAACGTATAGCCTCAGCAGTAAAGAGCCTACCAGAAGTCCTCTAAATTATTCGACAGCTGTGTGAGTGATGAAACTATTTTAATCCAAGTTCTTGCAGTTATTTGAACAGCTTCCTTGTCAATTGGTAATTTTCCTATTGATTTATCCACAGAAGTAATTCTGCTTTAAATATCTTCTTTCTTTGGGGGATCTTTTAACATTTTTCATAACTCTCACTAATATGCAGTTTTTTCTGTTATGAATCTGTTGAGACTCAATTTGTCAAAGTACCATTTTTTTCTCCTACCCTCTCTGTTAAAATAACTGTTTCACAGTATAGGCATCAGTCAACCACTCACCTTTTAGCTCCTTCTTAGCTAATTAGAAGACATTTCTGTACTTTATGGTAACACATTTTTGAATGACTTAGTACTCTTTGTCACCAGTATTCACTTACTAATCTTTTTTACCTTGTAATCACAGACAATACTGAGGTTTTCCAGTGCCAACCTGCAAACATTTCTTTCACTGTAGCTGCATCCATCTTCACCTTCATCTTTAAGTGATATCTCTGAAGGTGATTGGGCCAATGTCTTGGAACATTCTTATACAATACTTCTTAAGATTTTTAACTATTAATTTTCTTAAGTTGATTGATTATTTTTTACAATTCTCCTAATTTCCTTTGAAATAGAACCAAAATACTTCTAAAGAAAGAGAGAGAAGCTTAGGCCCATTTCTTTATTAAAACTATCAATAAACAAAGCAATTAGCAAAAAAAGTAGCAATCTCCAATACAAAGTCATTGGATACATAAAGAGTAGAAAACAGTGTAAAAAGTTAGCTAAGAAAGTTGACTTCAAGAAAAGAACAAAGAAAGAAAGGCAGTACAACTTTGTGAAGTGATAATACAAGTATCAGGTTCAGCTTTAGACACAACATGCAAAATATAGTAAGAAGGAATATAAGGTGGGAAATGATAAATAAGAACAGAGCAAGTAATGTGAAAGTGGTAAAAGATAGCAAGATAAGCAAGTAAAACACAATCAAGTATCTGAGATATAAGACTAAGATGTGCATAGTGAAATCACTAACACACAAACAGAAAGTGAGGGTAATGCATTAAACATGCTCAGGTAGCAGTGTGGCATCACAAGAAAAAGATAGTGACTGTGTGGTAGATATGGTGAGACTCGGTGTCCACAATTTAGTTCTGTATTTCATATTATCTTGTTATCTACAATCAGAGAACTACGTTTTACGAAAGATAACAACAAATAAATAGTACAGATTATAGCGTGAAAGAAATGCAAATTCTCCTGACTGTAGTTCCCAGTCATTTGGATTTGTCTATGAAATAGAAACCAGATAAGTTATGTGTATTTGTAAAAATATAAATTTGCATATCCACATGGCTATGCAAGTATTGATTTTATGGATGACTGTGATTTGAACATTTCATGTAGCAGTGTGAATTACAATATCATCAGTATTTCTAATCTTCACTTTTAATGCTGTAACTATTAGAACTCAATAGATATTTAAATTCTTTATGACTAGAAAGAACAATTCATCAGATTGCCCTTATATCAGAGGGTGTAAGCTTTCAAGCCTCGCCATTGCATTTATTCAGTAACAAGTATTTCTCTGAAGTATATCTTTTTAAAAGACATCATAATTTCCCTTGCTAATTTGTCCCATTAATTAATTAGATCACTGTTTAAAAAAAAGGATTCCTACTGTCAGATTCTTCCTTCTCAGCCTCATACTGTATCTAAATTGAAGTCCTTCGTTGGTCCTCCTACTTCTCCAAAATTCAAATCATTGTGGTACTCTTCTTTTTTGAAAATATGGGCACAAGTATGTAGTATTTACAGTCAATTTCATGATTTTCTACGGTTACTAATCATCATGCCACTTTTCTTTACTATTCTCCTGTTTAATCATCAAAGAGATCCCACTAGGCTTTCTCACTACAGTAATCATATTGGCAGCTCATGTTCAGTTGATTCTTACTGTGACTCATAATTGCCTTCTAGAACTGCAGTTTTATACCACATAGTAATCTATCCATTAGGTAAAAGTGGTATTGTCACTCCTAGATATGTAAATATACATCATCCTCCAGTGAGTGTTCCTGAACAAAATATTTATATCATCCTCTGTGACTTTTGTGTTCTAAATATTTACCAAACAAGTTATCTTTGAAAAGTTTAATTAGAAAAATCCTTCAGTGTTTCATTTTTGATAGCTAATATATGTTTATGGTGCTGTATGACTATATGATAAATGATAATACTTACTAGTCTCTCTAATCTGTGCTTGAATAGTGTAAACTACTTTTAGTCACACAGAAGTAGCAAGAAGCAAAGTTTTAAGTAAGACTGAGAACATTTTTGAGAAAAAAAATGCATCCAAAAGTCTAAATTCTTCCCTCTATTACAGCAGTTGAACTGCAATAAAGATATGTGGTTACATCTATGAAGGCTCACCAGCAGGATGTCAGAGGTGTCACTGAGGCTGTGGTTTTAATAACAAGTTTAATAGAAGGTAGGGATTTAGCTGTCAGAGCATTTAACAGGGATGAAGGAAAAAGAAGGAAGCTAATCAGATTTTCACATAATATGGGAAATTTATGGAGCTGACATTAAGAAAAATACTTGAAATCATGTATTTGAGCTGTAATTTGGACATAATCAGACACCATGCTCTGCAATGCCACATTTAGAATCCTTTTTGATGCTCAAGACATGTTGTATGAGGAAAAAGGTAAGTTGAGGGATATTTTTTGAGATTAATTTCCATCTGCAGGGATTAAACAATTAGTTATATCCAAGATCTAGTTAAATATCTAGGAAAGCTTTCCTAGAGGAATTGCTGTTGCTCCCAGATGACCTGCCTATGGGAGTCAAGTTTCCATGTTTCTTTTAGAAGCATCTCTTAGAACATAAAAAGTTTTCTTAGAAACTGTATATCCCTGTGACTGCCAATGTCTGAGTAATTTGGTGCATGCCTGAGGTTTTGTTTTCATCTGTATTTCCTGTTAAAATGGCAAAAATCTTAATTTGTCTCCATCTGTAACCTGAAAATGCTGGGAATTTGGGTATCTATTGGACGGATGCAGGGTTGCCAGAGCATGTTCCATCTGAAATGGTTAAATTCACAAAATGTGCCAGGCACTGTGAAGAAGAGATATTATTTGTCATCCTCTTTTTTTTTTTTTTTTTTTTTTTTACATACAATCCTGATTATTTTTCATTTGCTTTTTTGTGAAACATCTAATTATGGATTCCACAGAGGATAGCTATTGGCAAAATACACCATCGTGTTCTTATTTGGATATTACAAACACATTTGGGCCCATTTGTGCTTGCCACTGTGCAGTCACAAATCTAAAGCATTCATAGCCTAAACAATGCGATATAATTTGCCGTAAATTAAAAAAAAAAACCCACCACTTGTAGGAAAACAGATATAATGAAGGAGGATTATGAACATATTTGAATGTTTCAGTACAGAACAGCTATATACTTAAATACTAATCTGTAATAGTAAAGCAATAGAAGTAGTATCTAAACTGCTCAACCAAAAGCAGTTTATTGTATTTTTAATGTATTATGTAGTAAGTCTGAACTTTCTGATAGTAATGTTGCATATACTTTTTGTATTATTTTTCCATTCCTGTTTAATTTAGATGGTGGTGTATACCAATGTATTCCTAGTTAAGGCAGAATTTCCTGTATATAGCTGGAACTGTGGGCCATCTGTGAAGCAGAAGCATTTTTTTTATTGGTTTTCTAGTAGGATGACTTCTTATTGGGATGTCAAGCTAGGAGCTTGTCATCTCCATTTCATCCTCCATGACTATTCAAATATTTAATATAAAACATACCAAGGGGGGTAAAATCCATGTTGAAGCCAAATAGCTGAAATTCAAATGTATCAACTTAATAATGAAATGCTATGACCCTTAGTGATTTGGGCTCTTTCTTGCCCAAGATCAAACTTCCCTGACTCCCTCCTCACACCAAATACTCTTTGCTTTCTTGCTTGACTGTATGCTTTCATGACCATTAAGGACTCTGGGATTTTTGGGGGGAGGTTTTGTTGGTTTTGGTTTTTTTTAAAATCACTTCTGAGTAGCATCAGGAACATAATAAAGAAAAAGGAAACAAAGCAGGCAGTCTTGTAATCCTTGATGGAGAGAAGTGCTATTCCTTAAAAAAGTTTGTTCATACTTTGGTTAGAACCAGCTCATGCACTCAGTGCCCAGAAACTGCCAAACAGCAAATGTAAAACTATTTACTTCATTTTCTTAGGATATTGATTTTTAATCTATCTTGTGTAACACATATTCGCACAAAGAAAATTGATTATTTTTCAGTGTATGTTATATATTATATAGCAAAAGAGGGCACAGAGTGGCAGGAGCAGTATTTATATTTTTTGTGATCTTTCTCATTGCAGGTATGAGAAACACTATAAGTAGTGGAGCACAGTAAACATTTAACTTTGAGTTGTGCAGCCCCGCAAAATGTATTCTAAATCCTGTATTGTTTTTTCAAAAATATGTTGGTTGGAAGTTAAAATAAATCAGAGTATCATACTTGGGTTGCACATCTATGTACTCAGTGCATGAAAAATAATTTTTAAGTCTTTGTACGTTTCACATTCATATCTTGCATTCAGAAGTTTACAGTATCTTGGCTTGCCAAAAAGGGCAGTAAGAAAAAAGTATAATTTGGTGAAAATTAACACATTCTTGTCTTTTTTCTGTAGAGAGAGAATCATATTTTGAGAAGGAAACATACTGGGTTGAGGGAGGAAGAGTGATTCATTTAAATTCCGTGGGGTGTATTTTCAGAAGTGTTGAATTACAGAATCTTTATGGTTTCTGCCAACAGGTAAATACTCTGAAATTCAAAAAACTCACTCATACCCATCCTCAATTAAATATAATATCATTCTGTTATAATTCAGCATTCACTGTGCACACACATGGAGTTACAAAGAACATCAAATTGAATATTGCCTTCATTGCAAAATCATGGAAAAGAAAGGACAAAAGGAAGTGGAAGAAAAGCAGTATTTATGACAATACCAAGGACATACCAAACATCTATTTATCTGAACCACTGCATTTTTAGATACTAAGAACCACTACACTGAACTCATGGGAAGTACCCCTTAGAATTCCTGTGTGCTTAGGAAATGGTCTCATAAATGCTAAAGTAGTTGATAAATATTGAGGTATTCTGAAAAGCAATCTCTCTGGATTTTTTTTTTTCCCAAGAAAAAAAGGTTAAAGTGGCAGCAGCAAAAGATGCTTCACTGTCTAAGGACCAGTTACCGTTTTTTACTCATACGCTGGCTTCAGTAATTGAGGGAAACTCTAGGCAAACTGCTGCTTTCTTTTTATCATTTTTAGTGACAGGAATAATTTATTTTCTAAAAGTGGATCTTCTATGTATAATGAAAATGAATGAATTAATATATTCTTAATGGTTTACAGTAGTGTGACCTCATATTGGAAGCCTTTACTTAGAATTATCAGAAAGTTAAAAAAAACAAAAGCAAAAACAAAAAACCCCAAAACCAAAAACCACCCCCCCAGCTTTACTTCTGAACCTTTTAGAGATATTTAAATATATTGAATGAATTTTTGAAGTTACGGGAAAGTAACCAATTCATCAAGAAATCTGCAAGCTTGAAGCATTGTCTAAGCCTCTTTTAAATACTTAAGCACACACATAGTCCCTTTTGGAAACTGCAGTAAATAATTTATGTTCTGATCATGTTTTAAATTATGAGATGTAACATGGGTACCAACAGTTTAAACAGTTGTAAGGATGGAAAGATTGTATACGAATAATTTTTCTGCTCTGCTGGAATTCTCACCAAGTGGATATGAGTACAGCAATTAGGAATAGTTTGAGGTACAATTAAAGTACTGCTCTAGTTCCCAGAGTTTTTTCCCATGTGGTGCTGAGACACTTTTCCATTTCTTTTTGAGAAAGTGTGGGACAAGAAGGCCTCTACACTACCATTTTGACATTATCTACAATCTTAATATTAGTTGCAGTCCTCAAGGGCTTAATACATTTGGTTTTCTTCCTTGTAGGTGAAGACAGAGTTTTCTCCCTGCTTTTCCTTGCTGTGTTTCTTTTCCTTTGTCTGTAGTTTATCTTCTGTCAAAAAGCCTCTGTTTTACCAGATTCCTCAGTGGCATGTCCTTCCTTGTCCATGAATTCATGCTAAATTCTCTGCTCGTGTAGACTTACAGGATATGACTATTACTAGGTAAAAGATGGCTAAGAAGCAGTAGTTAGTGGAGTAGTGTTGGACTGTGCTCACTCCTTGCCTATTGACCCCCTCCCTGCTGCTTTGAAGTGATCCTATTTGCTGTCTCTGAGACAAGTCTTCCATGAACTCAGGGCTGAGATGAGATCCTGGCCCTCTTATAAACATCCGAGTAGTAAAACTAGGCCTGAGACTACTGAAAAAATTACTCCAGCTGGACTGAAAGCATAAAGTTGAGGAAATTCTTCTCTGTTTTGCGCTTTCTACCAGTAGATGTCTGTCTCTAAACCTCTAGTATAACGCTTGAGCTTGAAAACTCTTCTCTGAGGAACCGTTAACATTTAAAGTGTGCCGCAATTGCTAGTCCAAAATATAAAGAATTGAAAACTTCAGATTTAAGAGGAGACACTTTACACATAATTTGCACACATGATTTAATGTGCATACCCTGCAAAGGGATGCAAGCAAGTGCAGAGGCCTTTACCACATGGATTATGTATTTATATAAGCAGTCATAGCAGAATTGGATGCTCTTCACATAATCCTAATAAGCTATTTCAAAAAGTGGAAAATAGATAGTTTGTAGATATGTTTATTGACAGCTAATAAGGAAGTGGAATTATTTTTAATAATCACAATTACATGAAGAACCAAATAGAAAGAAAATCCAGGTGTTTGTGAGTAACAATTAAACTATATTTTCAATTTAAGAGGATAATCCTCCTCTATTGTATTTAATCAAAAGAATCCCTTCCTAAGAGCTTAAAACATAATACGTGACTTGCAGAAATAAATTGAAAGATGACAAGTGCTGCTGAGATGTAGAACAACATTCGAAGAACAGATGTTCTAGCTGACGTTTTATTAAGACAAGCATATAACCTTGAAATGAACAGAAATGTATGGTCTCACTTGGCAAAATGATACAGATATAATTTTGTATTTCTAGAGGCTTGATGAGCTTGTGGGGTTTTTTTAGAAACAACCAAAGGTTTTTTCAGTGGACGCACTGAGACAAGATGAAGGTGGAGGTGAACCTGCTTCTGTGTGTCTTAATGTTGAGGAAAGATCTTATCAACCAGATCTGTTTAAGAAACCAAACCAATAAAGACTCCCAAAAAAGGTGATCACTAAATGGAACAAATATGTATGAATTCAACTAGGAACAGTTCTTTTAAGAAGTCTATCAATGTTTCTTTGGAATTGACTAGTAGTGTTAAAAAACAGGGAATATTGCAGAGTAAGTAAAAAAAAGTAACAAAGTTTAAGATAGCAGACAAAAAAGCTAAATAATGTGATGATATGCTTAATATGACCTTGTTCAGTGATTTCTCTGCATGTCTGTTAGTACTTTTTGTCAGCTTTCCATACCATGAGGAATACTCCCAATTACTTAATTTTTCTTAAGGAAGAGCTCGAACATTTTGTTTTGCCTCTCAGCTAACTGATACATAGATATTCTTGCATTGTGCTTACAACTAGTAATTCATGAAGCGGCGAGCATTAGATATGTAATTTACACCATAAAATTTGGCTAGTAATGTTCAACTTACTGTACTGTAGATATTACTGTATACTTATGTAGGGTCATGGTATGTCAGAAGAACGCTACTAATAATTTTATATCAAAATAGTTTAAAAGGCTGATAGAGTTCATTATTAACACTAGCATAACTAAGGAGATTGGTTTGGTTCCCTATTTCATGTAGGATAGCTAAGGGGATTGACTTTAGCACCCTGATTCTTGCCATGATGATTAAGGGGATTTGTTTAAACACCCCATTTCATGTGGTATAGCTACTATAAAAGGATTAGTTTTGGATTCTACTTTCACGTGGGAAAGCTAAGGGGATTAGCCTTAGCTTTGCATTCCATGACACAATAACTAAGGGCAATTGCTTTTACTGCCCATGTGGTTGCATCAAGATTTTTCTTGCCTTTTCTGTTCTTGGTTCAGTTTCTTTTCCTCTGTTCTTACTGCCCAAAGTCCTTTTACTTCAAGCTTTCTGCCCTGCAATTAGAATGCCCATGGCCCATACTGAACTTTTTATCCATTAAGTGAAATTAATGAGAAATAATGAAAATCCATGTGTTTTTGTTCTCTTCCCGATTGAAACTCAAACGTTAGTATTTTTTTGGATAAAATCAAGTGTAGGAATTCCAATAACCGATCACACTGCTGATCTTTCTAATGCAGTATTTGCTTTCTGACACTGAACATGACCATGAGCTTCAGCTGTAGATAAAGGACGCTGAGGACTATTTACATTTCCCGTTGGAGCAAAACTGCAGAGATTCTTGAGCAAGTGCAGTGAAGGTATCACCTGAGCCACAAGTAGTATAACCAATTCTGTGCGGCACCAAATCCAAGCCAACCGGCGCTCCTGAGGGGCAGGATTTATTAGCAAGGGAGCAAAACCCTAGGCTTGAGTGGTCTCAGAAACTCTCTTTGTGTTTCCGCACAGTGTTGCTTCTGTGAATAAAACCAGTTTCAGTAGAAAAAGCTCCAAGGCCTTTGTACCAAATTGCATTGTGCAGCTACTACAAATTAATATTTTCAAACCACTTAGAAGCAAATGAGATGTCTATATATAAATTCAAAACAGGTGCTTCATGCAAAGCTCATGAATTTATGTCTGCGCTGTTAAATAAAACAGGATCTGTGTCCTGGCTTTGAAGGCAGGTACCTCCACAAAGCCATTTTAAATACTTGCTCTTATCTGAGTCTCTATCTAGGGGATAAGCAAATTTTAGTCCACAAATCCGGAAAGTAAGGAGCTTCTTTGACAATCTATTTTAATATCTTTTTTATTGTTATTTGTGTAGTGGAAGTGCTTAAAACTTCAGTATTTTTCTTGCCAAAGTGCTTTAACATGTGCCTGTCTTTAAAGGTGTAGGTGTCTCTTTTGAAGCAGTGTGCTTAAAGTGTGCTTAACCTGCCAAATACAGTGTATCTTGAGCCTTTTATGGAATAGATAGTAGTATGTTAAGACAGATATGCAGCAAACTACCTCAGTAAAAAATCAAATTCTCTGTAATGTATTTGAGGTAGCAGTGCTATGAGAAATTCGGCTTTAACTCAAGCCCAGCTGATTTACCCACAGTTATAGGATCAGTGTCTAATGAAGATGAAAACAACTTAGATTTCCCTCCACCATTTGGGTCAATGCAGGAAATTTCCTGAGGAAAAATGTTTTGTTCTTCATAATTATTTTTATTTATATACTGAAGACTGTTTCTAAGGGTGAAGGATTTCCTTCTTCGACTGCTACAGAAGAGCCAGGATAACAGGGTAAGAGTTACTGCAGTGGCTTTAATCTGAATATTTCTTCCTCATGGGAATCATCATGAATCTACAACCTGGTTGCCTGAGCTAGAGATCATTTATAATCTATGATTATTAAATTTTATATTTCTTGACTCCCTTGGAGTAATGTAACTTCCTGAGTGTATTTTAAAGTTATGAATATACAGTAAAATATGTTACTAGGGATAGCAAATTAATCACAAGCAATGGGATAAATTTTTTGTAAGAGTAAAGCTTGAATCTTTATGGAGTATTGAGACAAGTTTTTCACTACTATCATATTTATGCTTTTTTGTGTAATACTGTTGTATATAGGAGGGCTTTTTAAAATTTTCGTCACTTTTGTGCCCACAGAGTTAGGGTTAGTCAGAAAAAAGACAGAACATCAGTGAAGGCAAATTTAGACATAGGGACATTTACTAAGAGTAAAGAATTGTAGGGTTTTTTAACAAAATGTCAAAAATAGGATAATAGCAGTAACTGTAATACATGGTTATAGTTAACTGCATTACATTATACAGAGGAAATAAGCCTAGAAAGCTTTTTTGGCTTTCAGCCCCAGAAAAATGTTCTCTTAAACTGTTCCATTGAAAAGAAGTTTTTTCTTTTCAATATCCCTCTTTTTCTTCTCCTTACAAAGTAAATCAATTAAATATTAGTGATATGTTGCCAGTAAGCAAAAAAACCAACCTTACTGTGGTTGCCATAGTTTACTTTCCACCAGCTCTTGGGAAGTTTCACATTGGAAATTTAAACTGAGACTTGACAGTTTTTGAGAGCAGTACAAGAATGGTTTAATATTGATATGAACTTGTCGTGGTTTTACCCCAGCCAGCAGCTCAGCACCATGTAGCTGCTGGTTCACTCCCCCACAGTGGGATGGGGGAGAGAATTGGAAAAGTTAAAGTGAGAAAACTCGTGGGTTGAGATAAAGACAGTTTAATAGGTAAAGCAAAAGCCACGCACACAAGCAAAGCGAAGCAAGAAGTTAATTCCCCACTTCCTGTGGGCAGGCAGGTGCTCAGCCATCTCCAGGAAAGCAGGGCTCCATCGTAGGTGTAACGGTTACTGGGGAAGGCAAACGCCATCACTCCGAACAGCACTGCCCCCCCTCTTCCTCTTCCCCCTAGTTCCTTATAAACTGATCATGACATGAAATGGTATGGAATACCCCTTTGGTCAGTTTGGGTCACCTGTCCTGTCTGTGCCTCCTCCCAACATCTTGTGCACCCCCAGCCATCCCGCTGGCAGGGCAGTGCGAGAAGCACAAAAGCCCTTGGCTCTGCATAAGCGCAGCTCAACAATAGGTGCATAGAACAAAAACATCTCCATATTATCAATACTGTCTCCAGCACAAATCCAAAACATATCCTCACACTAGCTACTATGAAGAAAATGAACCCTCTCAGCTGAAACCAGGACAGAACTGTAGTCCAAAATTTCCTGGCATTTTAGTGTTCTGTGAACACTTCAATGAAACTTTATAATTGTGTGCAACTTTAACCTACATCCTGCTGATTCACAGGATACGTCGAGGTTCAAAATATTTAATTGTATGTGCTGGCTAAACATGATTTTTTTAATTTGTCATCTTATAATGTTATGAAAAAGTATATTAAGATTTTGTTTACAAATTTTAAAAGTCAGGTAGGGGATGCTTTTGGAAAGCTTCTAAATTTTAGCTGAAATAAATGGTTGTATATGAAATGGCATCTCTAATTCCTTTTTTTAGAGTGTGAGTGCTATGTAGAGGAACTGAAATATTGTCAAAAAGAAAGGTGCAGTAAGTGTTAAACTACTCATTAAGAAGCAATATACTTTGCCGAAGCCACTATTTTCTGTGATTGTACTGAAAATTAAATGGATTAGCTACTAAGTTGTGATTTAAGAACAAGATCAAGGATATCAGAGATACCAAAAATGTTTCTGAAGATTAGTGAAAGATTGTTTCTGTGCAGTTCTGTGGGTGATTTTATACAGTTTTTCAGTTACTTCGAATAAAACCTTTTTTGGGGTTTTTTTCCTATGTTTTGACTTCTTCAAATTTCACTTCATTACAAGAGTTGAATGTGTATTACTCATTTTTGATCTGCTTACATTTGCACTGATATGTCGAACCTGGTTTGTTTAAATTTTAGGAATGATGATATGTGATTCTTGTAGTTCCTTGGAATAGGTCATCTAAATAGTGTTGAGCATAAAAGTGTCATAAAAGAAGTTCTGCATCAACTGCATCACACATGAATTCCTTGGAAGTGGAATTCAACAATTTTTAGATACTGTGTGGTTCATATGGCAAAAGAAACACGGCCCTGTAAAGTTCATAGCCTTGTGTGATACGATTTGCAATTACTTTCATTACCCTTGGGCATATGACATTAGAAGAATAATACTTTTATTCAAAATCTTAGTTTGTTTAAAATAATACCACAGCTAATGCTGACTGACATGATATTTGAGACAGCAACTTTCTTTATCCCAGGATTTTTAAAAATCCTTTTAAAGAGTAAAGTACATTTTGAGGCCTTAAATTAAAGGCAAATGTAAAGTTCTTACCATTCATGGATTTCCCTGCTCTTTTTCACTTTTTAAAAAACCAGGAGACTAAATTTTACCACTTGCAGGTGAATGCAGAAGGAACAAACTGTCTTGGTCACCATCTGAAAGTGGAGTACTTTCATATCTACAGCTTGGTATGGACGCAGATGGCATCTGGTGTACCTGATGGAACTCCTTGATCTAAAAATCTATGCAATATGGGTTAATGGCTATGTCTTTTGCACCTGTTAAAGTCACAGACACGGGTGATATGGACAGTATATGCCTCGAAAATGTGTGAAACCTTATGGAAACTGCAGTAACAAAAAATCTCTGAACCATTGGCATATAGAAGTGGCATACATTAAATGCATCTTACCAAAAGAAAATTCAGCTACCTAAAGCAAGAATGGAGGCAGGACGATGACTACGAACAAAAGCAAAGAAAGTATTACAGTTAACTGCCTCTGGAAGTGGATCATAAATATTTGGGTGAGTGTTCATGGACTAAATATACACTCACTGGGGACCACACTGGGCATGTAGCTTATCTCTGGATTTGCACAAGGGACTTACTGCATTTTCCATCAGAGATGGAAGCATGCCAAACAGGGGGCTTATGCATGTAAAAAAAATCAGAATCTTTAACTTCAGATATGGCTCTTTTAGTGCACTTAGGGTTTACAATATGTATCTGTGGATCTGACTTTCCATTCGCCTTGGATGGGAGCTAGACAGCCAAAGGACGTCTTGTCGGAAATCTCTAGCAGTGTACAACACTTACTCAAGTGTTGCTCAGAGTGCAGCTGGAAGAACCAACATTTTAAGGACAAGGCAATTAAATAAAAAGTTTTAGCTGAAAATTAATTTCCATGTCCATAACATTTCTAAATAAAATTAAATACTAAGGATTTTCTTCTTAAGTGAATTGATAGATTGACATATCTTATAAAAAGGAAGCTCAATCTAGTTTTAAAGACCCTATAGACAAATGATATAAATGATAAGATTTTATTTTCCTGGGATCTCATTTTAATTTGAGAATTCTGGAGGGTGTCTTCTAGTCCCCTGTAGAAATATTGTGCATTTTTTTCTATCCCAAACACAATGAAAATAGTCTTCAAGTTATGTGACAATATATTTTGTATACTGGTATCGTACCTTGTTAAAGAGTTGTTGAAAAGTTTAGACTTCAGCTACCTAAGAGAAAAAAATAACACTACATAAAAATACTAAAGGAATTTTGCTGTGTGAATCCTGGAATTAGTCAAGAATAAAGGAGTGATCAACACATGCTACACTTTTTACTCTGATTTTCTTTGTAGACAGCTAATGAAATACATTTTACAGCAGCAAATTCACAATGTTTTAGGTAACCATGACTATTTTCAGTTTTGTCACTTTCAGTTTAAATTAATTATAATACTGTGTTAAGTGCAGAGAGCATTTGTTTAATTAGTTGCTAACTTGTTAATAGCAGCAATGGTATTACAATATATAAATATCTGTAGATTGTTCTCTATGATCATGCATGCCTTGTGATGTGCTGCATTTTAGAAATTACTATTATATCCCAATTGTTTTAAGTTTAGCTTTTTTGTGCCCTGCTGTCTCACAAGTTTTCTGGCTGCATTTGTCAGTTCATTTGGCTTCCTTCTACTCCTTTCCAATCTGTCAGCAGGCTTGCAACATTTTCATTTCTGCTAGCTGCATCGGTTAGATTTCCCTCAGTGTTCAATCTGTTCTGCATTCATTTTGCCACATTCTGTGCTGAATTTGTAATTGTGTCTCAAAATAGTAACTGACAGTTGGTCAGTTGGAAAATGGGACAACTAAGAAATTATGATGACATTAGTTTAATGTACTTAAAACAAAAATGACAAATCATATATAGGATAATTTAATAATGACACACTTCATTTATGGAAACAGTGTTATGATTGAATTTTCTGAGTTGAGTGAAATTTTGCTTTTTTAGAAAATATTAATACCTTGTAATTCAAATACATAGTCTCCATTTCTAAACTTTCACCACCATCTGTAAAATATCCCTAACTACAGCTATCCTTCGAGATGTCATGATCCCAATTTCAAACACTGAGTGAGGATTTGCCTCAGTCTCCCATGCCCACATCATCTATATTAGGTTAACTGGGAGGGTCTTTTATTGCCCATGAATGTTTATGTTGCTATATCAGTTGATTATGGTTTGGGACTTGCATGCCAGCTGAGCATATCCTGTCATCAGTATGTCATCTTAGTGCAGTATTAGAGTATCATGGAACTCTGAGCACTGGAGTTCTTTTTCTTTATTATGTTCATATTCATAGGCATAACCTCTAAATCTTCAACTTTTAAAGTACATTATCAGTTAACAGCTTCAAGCATTGTAGACACTTGAAAAAAAAAGCCCAAACAAAAGTAATTGTGCTTCAAAAACATACAAAACTGACCATCCCCCCTGAAACATAACCCTTTGGCCTTCCCGTCAGTAGGTATTGAAAGCAAATATGCTTATTTCCAACGAGCAACAATTTGGAAACAGAGATGTTTGTTTAGCATAGTGACACTATATTGTAGCATCGACTTCTGCAATCTTAAATGCTTCTTTATTACAACTATGCATTTATGATAAGAATATGTCAGCAAAGGAATACTAAAATGCTTCCTAGGAAATTTTCGCATAAAAGATAAGCTCAGATTTTTAGTTAGGAAGGCCTTTGGCATGAAAGCTATGCTGGAAATGTTCATTACAGTAACCGCTTTAAGAAACAGGAATTAGTAAGAGAGTGCATCCCTTTTTAGGTCATGTTAACCAGGTAATATTGCATGTGTCGCATTCAGGAGTCATTAAGAACAACTGGGTTTGGACAGATATTCAAGGTCTGAGAATAAAGAACCAGAGACGTTGACAACTAGGCTAGCACTACTCTAGTTTGAATGATGAAATCTGCACTGAAAGAAAGAGACAATACAGAGGTTTTGAAGATGCCATCATTTGATGAGGTAAAAAAAAAAAAGGCATAATGTAAGAGATTTTTCTCAGCAGATAATAATATGATCATTTCTTTAAAGTTTGTGAATGATGAGGTCATCTCATCTTGGTACATACTGCTGTTACTTTTTTGTGTTGTGTACAACTTCATTACCAAATATAGACATGCATTAGAATTCTAGTTTTTATTCAGGCTGATGGGTAAAATCAGATAAAACACATCATGCCAAATGTGCTTCAGAAGAATCACATCTATAATGTAACTAAGTTGCCAGAAAAGTGAGTAAAGTTAATCAGTGGAAGTAATCTGAAAGTGCATGAAAGTTACATAGGATAATTGGTAAAATTGATGCAATATAGATTAGACATGAGTTCTATCACTATTTCAAAATGTCATAATATATTAGCTTGCAGTGGAATACACTGGTCTGAAAAGTACACAACGATGTTTCGCTACAATATGAATTTCAATAAAGCTTAGTAGCTGAGTATATTTTCAATATAATTTTGACAGACCAGTTGCTATTTGGGAGACAATTTGCTTCAAAAAATCTGTAAAGAGTGATGGTAAGGTTTAGTGCAGTATTGCTTCCAATAGACTAGGCGATATAATGCACAGTAGAAATCCTTGAGATCAGTAAAACAGATCATTTGACAGGTAACTCAAATTGATTTTGGCACAATGCAGTTAGGTACAAGTTTGGAATTTGGTCCATTCATAAATTTAAGAGACTATGAAGATAATTAGAACAAATGTTAGAAATGCAAATGTATGCGTTCTTTCTCCTACCAAGAAAAACTAACCAATATTCCCATGTTGAGTGATGTGATAAAAAAGACTTCTAATTTTGCAAAAGAAACTGAGAGGGGTTGCAGGTACCTTGGAAGGTGGGATCTTGACAAATTGAAGAAGTAGTCTTGAAAATTATCTGAGATTTTTTTTTAAACAAACAAAGAAATGAGATAAAATGCCACATATGTGATAATACATCATAGAAATTTTGGCAGAACTAGGCATTACTTACACTGCCTGAATGTCAGGATTGCTTTGAGTCTAGCACAATTTAACTGCTATGATATGGCCCTGACCTAACATACAACGCATTATTCATTCAAAACACCTGTAATACTGAAATACATATTTTAATTTAATCACACATATGTTTCTTACTGGAGATTACATATATTTATATTACTTCGCAGTTTCAGAGAACTGTTTCTGCAATTGAATTGATAACAGGAATAGGGAATTTTTCCGAACATGCATTTTGTAGAACTCAAACAAAACGTGCTATCAATTTGCTGGGCAGCGGGTCTTGGTTAAGTAAATGTTATGATTGTACCTATGTATCTTTTGGACAGACATATGAGGAAGGCCTTTCAGCTAGGATTTAGTGATATGCTAACTGAGTCACCATGACTTCTGGCTTCAGGAGAACACTGCTGGAATAGCTTGTTTCGCTAAAAAAAACCACCCACAGAAATAAACTCTTTGTTGTAAATGTTTTGCATGCCATTAATTTAGATCCGCTTTTGTAATAGATCACTAGAAACCTTTGAATTTATTCTTTTGTCTTTTTCTGTTGTAGCTTATAGACTCCTCTTTTTCTTTACATGTGTAATGCTCTTCCGACTAAAAAAACAAAAGTAGAGATTGAAATGGTGTCGTACAAGGAAGTACTGTTTGTGTTCTTTGCAATTCATACTGAACTATTTTGCCCCAGGCAAGTCAACATTGTTCTGTTGTTTCTCAGTTGTTCATTGTACTGACTGAACACTTTACAGCGTATAATTTCATATATTACCAACAGGTCATTCAGTAAGTAGATCCTTCACAATGATTCTAAAGCATTAAGAAAATAATAAATGCAAGTTTAGATTAAAAGGGAGAATACTTTTTGCTTATTGGTATCTTTTCTGTTACTGTAAGCTGATTAATCACATTCATAAGGTTTTGAAATATGTTTTAAAAATACAGTTGGGGGCTTATTTTATTTACTCAAAGTCCTATAGGTAAAGTCCTACTGAACCTGCTTTATTCCTGTTAGAAGCTCCAACTCAAAGTCTCGGTACTCATACTTTCTTCAATACAATTTTGAAATCTTTTATCACTACATATACTAGTTAAAATTGTCTTAGATGATTGTTTTTGATAGTTGTAGACTGGCTCCAAAATGTGGACATTTTGTTCATGTTGCCACTTCAAGAAAGAAAAATACATAGGAAATAAGAGAGAGGGAAGAGGACTTGGTCAGGAACTGAACTTCATTTTCCTTTTGATTAAGACAGGATCACTGCACCCCAGCAATGTGACAATCCTCTGTTAAACAGAGAACAATGGAAGCAGTCAGGGAAGGTTTTGTTTCTCCTCTATGGTGGTCTACATGGTATTATTGTCTTTGTTTTAACTACAGATTAAACTGAATTAATGCTGCCGTTTTCATGATACCAGTCTATTAAGAAAAAAAAATTAATTTGTAATCAGATAGGAAATAAAAAAAAAAAAGAAACATTTCTGTTAAGAAACATTTCTGTTTACATTTTCTGTCAAAAAGCTATGGAATCTATAATTTTTTATACACTTGAAGGGGAAGAATAGAAAAATACACTGATTAGGAGTACCATGTAATTGGGTGGTTATATCAGATTATCCTTACAGGATTTCTTTTTACTTAATCTAAGTAAATGAGATTATTCTCAGCTGCCTTTTACTGTCACAAAACATTCTTTACTTTAGGCTGTCAAGACATAAAAAATTGAATCAATGGATGGAATTGAGAATGATCAAACTTTAATCTATTCATGGATGGATGGATGGTGGAAGGAAGGAAGGAAAGTGAAGAGAATCAGGATGATTTTGAGAAGCAATCTACATTTGTTAGATAGAAAACTATCTTAATACATATTATTTTTTTTTAAATTTCCCATTTAAATGGAGATGTGGGATTGTGGTCAGTTAAACTATGTAGAGTAGTTAGGTCAAGAAGTGAAGTGTGGAAAGAAATCATCTACTTCTACGTAGTAGATATTTTTCAGGAGGATGGTTTACATATATGAACACAAGCAGTCACTTTGTTGATATAAACCATACCTGTCTATTGGCTTTACAAGTATAGCTGTACCAGTAGAGGTGTACCAAAAAGACTTAAAGTGATAGCTCTTCAAACTACAGTTGTGATGCTTATTAGTATGCATTAAGTCTCTACTGTATATATATATATTCTTGAAATATATTCTGTTACAGAATTTGTACATTTTGCAGAGGGTTCATTTAAGTTGCAATCTCTCCCTGTCCCATAGAAAAGTAGTTGTTTACATTCAGCCTGCAAATAATTCTGATGCTGTTATGAACAGACAGAAGACAAAAGAGAAATCATATACAATTATTGTATGTGTGCTCTACTTAAATTAAAAGCTAGTAGAAGTTCCCAATGTTCACATTAGCTCTGCTTTCACCTTTGAGAGAATTTAGTCTCACTGCTTTACCACTGCCTTATACAGTGCCTACATCAGATGAAATACACTGGAGTTTTAGTAAGGTTTTACTGTAAGTGTTTTATGGAGGTCAGGAAGAGCTATCACATAATATGATGAGTGGACACTTACTGTAAACAAAAACACCACAGTGTTTTTTGTTACAGTGTGTGATTATACCAGGTCTATGTTTTCTGCTAGAGGAGAACAAGAAACCTCTCTTGGAAAAAGTGTGCATAAAGGCCACAAATTATTTAATAAATGTAAAGGGAAAGTACAGTTATAATTAAAGGCAGCTCCAGTGGCCAAAACCAAAAATTTGACATTGTCAGATTCACATTGACAGAAATATGACCAGAAAGGTCATATACATGTGTGATCGCTGCTTTTATTGGAATGGATCTTTTGGGGCTAGACACCTAAGGAAAACTTTGAAGCATGGTATTAGTCTCTCAAGTCTCTTATAACTGTAAAAAGTTACGGTAGAGATGGTTGGTCTTGGAGTACTAGAATTTGTTTCTGTTCAAGTTTCCCACTTAACATTAGGTGCCTGCCATCATACAGGAAAATTAACTCACTGTTCTGAAGAGATGTAAGTGAACAGTAAGCTAAGCTGCAACAAAGCTTTTAGTTGGTTTCATAGATTACAGTTAACTCATTTTTCCTGTTGTCGCTCTAGCTATTATTAATCACCTAATCTCTTATAAGTAGAATGGCAAAGATGAGTCATGAGAAATGGTTTAAAGGCCAGACAGCCTAGTTACTTGTGTAAGCACACAACAGTAGACACACTAATAAAGAAGGAGGTGCAGAGTTCTGGTATGATTTAAACAAAGAAAATTAAAAAAAAAAGAACCAGTAAAGATGTTTAGAGAGGAGTGACATGGTCAGAGCAACAGACAATTAAAAAAAGGCTATAGCAGTCATGTTTTGCATAGACTAAAATGGGCTTGTAGAAGTGAGAATATTCCCTTCTAGGAGACAAGTTTCAAAGGTCAGAAGATAAAGGATCATGCCCGTGATCTTTAGGGAAGAGGTCAATATTTGAATGTGGTCAGAAGACAAAGATTCATGCTGATGATCTTAAAGGGAAGAGATCAACATTTGAATGTGGTCAGATGACTCCTGAATGACAAATCCTGTCACTGTTAAGAGGAAATGGCATATTGTGTTTTAACAATGCCAAGATTGGCAAAGGCAATGCCAGTAAGTCAAGCAAGAAAACTCAAAAAATCATAAAACCATAGAATAATTTAGGTTGGAAGGGACCTTTAGGGGTCCAACCCCTTGCTCAGGCAAAACTAATTTCAAGGTTAGATCAGGTAGCTTAGGGTTTTTCAAGGCAAATTTTGAATATTTCCTAAGGAGGAGATCCCTCAGTCTCTGAGCAGCCTAGTTCAACACTTGACTGTCTTTCTTGTGAACATTTTTTTTCTTTATAACTGACCAGAGTTCTCATTGCTGCAACAAGAGGCAGTTTCCTTGTGTCCTTTCACTGTGTGCACAGCAGAGTCTGTCTGTGACTTCTCTGTGACTGGCCATTAATTAGCTGCAGACAGCATAGTAGATGCCCCTTTAGTGTTCTTTTATCAGGCTGAACAGAGCTTCTCCTTACACCTGATGTGCTGCACCCCCCTCACCATCTTGTTGAACCTCTATTAGACTCACCCCAGTATGTCAATGTTGTTCTTGTACTGGGTAGTGATGTTCAACTTGTGGTCCACCAAGACTGCCAATCCTTTTCTGCAAAGTAGTTTGCTGGCAAATCAGTCCCCAATCTTTAGCACTGTATGGGTAAAGACTCCCTTCCAGATGCAAGATTTCGCACTTGCCTTCCTTTGTTGAACTTTCAGAGGTTTCTGTTGGTCCATTTCTCAAAATCTCTCTGAATGACAGCCCTGCTTTCTCCATAATATCATCCTCTCCCTCTACCCGAGTTTCATACGCAAACTACCTGTGGGTTTATTCCAATGTGTCCACAGATACAATGGCAAAGCCTAGATAAAGTCAAGGTAAAGAATAACCACTGCTCTCCCCTTGGCCACACAGGCACTCATCTCATCATAGAGGTTGATCAGATGAAATTTGCCCTTGGTAAATCTGTGCTAGGTGTTCTCAGTCGCATTCTTCTCCTTCATGGCCCTTCTTTTGAGAAAGATTTGATCTGTAATCCTCCCAAGGACTTAAGTTAGGCTGACCAGTCTGTAGTACCCAAAATCTTCCTTCATGCCCTTTTTGAAGATGGATGTCATGTTCACTTTTTTCCTAGTCTGAGATCAAACCTTACCAGTAAAAAACTGAGGCAAAAAATTTAGTGAGTGCCTTAGCTCTTTTCATGTCATTTGTCCTCAAGTCCTCTGCTTCATTGAGCAGTAAGCCCACATTTTCCCATTTTGTTGCCAGTGTACCTACATGAGCCTTTATTGTCACCTTGTACATCCCACTCCAGGTTCATCTGGGCTTTAGATTTCCTAATTCTGGTCCTACATGCCCAGGGTGTGTATTCCTACATACCCCTTCTATATTCCTCCCGAGATGGCTTGACCCTGTTTTCATTTTGCATACGCTGCCTTTTTGTGTATGAGCTCAGTCAGGAGTTCTCCATTTCCATGTTGACCTTCTGCCATGCCTGCTTGGCTTCTTGTGTATTGCAACAGGCTGTTCCTGTGCTAGGAGATCAGTGAACCAAATATTAGAGACCAGTCTAGAATATGAGGGCAGATTTGAGTTATGTAAAGATGAATTAAAAATATTTGTGCCTAGAGGACTAAGCTGAGAAAAGCTAAGCAATTTTTCTGTATCTTATCTGCAAACATTTAATGAGTTAAACTTTTGTACAAGTCCTTGGATGAAAAAAGTTGTAACAAATTAATTTGACCTGTACCGATAACCTGAACAGACAAGTTTTCATGCTCATTATCTATGATACAGTAAAAGGAAACACAGTATAAAATTAACAGACTTTTAAAAGTTAAGTAGAAGTGCAGCTTACAGGGAAAGAACACAAAATAATAATAATAATAATTAATAATAATAATTCTTGTAATTAATAATAATTATTATTATTATTGCTACAAAAATCACTAAACACAATGCATTGCGTTATTTTGATCACAGAAAAAGCAGATCCCACTTCCTGTTTTCAGCAGTAGCTGAATTTGCTCAGAGGTTGCAAGAAAGAAGTATTTTCAGGCTGTTGGAATCTTTGTTGTTTGTTCTCAATGTTAAAGACTGATTATAATTTTCTTTTAAAGTAATCTTTTGATTTTAAAATTCTGCAACAATATAAGCACATGTACACATGCACAAATATATGTAGATATGAAACAAAAAATGTCATTGTGATGGAACTACCTATATGAAATTTTATGGCAGGGTTTATAACAGCCACTGGAAAATATATTGAAGTATTTGATATTTGTAATTAGTCTTTCCTACTTCCTCTCCTGGGCATGCAAGAGTTCCAATGTTATCCCCTTGGCCTTTTTCTTTAAATTTACACTTTAGGCAAGTATGAATTCACAGGAAATAAGTTAGTAGTACATAAACACTACCAAGCACTCCAGTCTCAGAGACTGTGTGAATCATATATTACAAATGGGACACCATAACCTTCTTAGTTAAAACTTCGCTTCTTGCTACTTCTGCAACATCTATCCATATGGCTGCAGTTCTCTGATCCACAGACTACTCAGAGTGTGCTCAGGAGGCCAAGATGGCCAACAGCATCCTGGCTATTATTAGAACTAGTGTGGCCAGCAGCACTAGGGAAGTGATTGTCCCTCTGTACTTGGCATGGTGAGGCCGCACCTCAAACACCGTGTTCAGTTTTGGACCCCTCACTGCAAGAAAGACATTGAGGTGCTGGAGCGCGTCCAAAAATGGGCAACAAAGCTGGTGAAGGGTCTGGAGCAGCTGAGGGAACTGGGGTTGTTTAGGGGAGACCTTATTGCTCTCTACAACTCCCTGAAAGGAGGTTGTAGCCAGGTGGGTTTTGGTTTCTTCTCCCAGGTAACAAGTGAGAGGACAAGAGGAAATGGCCTCAAGTTGCACCAGGGGAGGTTTAGATTGGATATTAGGAAAAATTTCTTTACTGAAAGGGTTGTCAAGCATTGGAACGGGCTGCTGAGGGAAGTGGTTGAGTCACCATCCCTGAAGGTATTTAAAAGATGTGTAAATGTTGTGCTTAGGGACATGGTTTAGTGGTGGACTTGGCACTGTTAGGTTAATGGTTGGACTTGATGATCTTAAAGATCTTTGATTTTCCAACCAAAATGATTCTATGATTCTATGATAGTAGCATTTATCAAACCACACTCCAATCACAACCATACAAATCAGAGCTTAAGAAAGATGACAGCAAACATACTAAGATATTCCCAGGTACACTGGAAACATGGTCTTGAGAAAAAGCAGAAAGTTCTTTTCGGATGAATGTTGACTAGCTGAGTGAATCATTGGCCTCAAAGAATACTTGATAACACTTCAAAATCTACCTTGAAGGTGCTTACAAGTGGAGTTTCTTGGGTGTCTATCCTGTTATCTTTGTCTTTATCAATGACCTGGAGGAAGAGCTGGACTGTATGTACCCTTGTAAAGGTTGTGAATAACATCAAATTGGAGGGTGAGGTCAGTATTCTTGAGGATAAGATTGCCATTCAGAAGTACCTAGGCAAGTTAGAGAAATGGGCTGATAGGACCTTTGTGAAATTTAACAACGGCAAGAGCAAAGTTCTGTGGCTGGGACGGAGTAACCCCTTGCAACAGTACAAGCGGAGCACTAACTGATTGGCTAGCAGCTTTGCTGGAAAGGACTTACCAGTCCTGGTGGACAGTAGGCTAAAGGTGCACCAGCAGTGTGTCCTTGCAGAGCTGAATGCTAACAGCATGTGCTGTATTAACAGGCGCATAGCCAGCGGTGATCATTATTCCTCTTTACTCAGCACTCGTGAGACCATGACTGGAATACTTCATCTTGTTGTGAGCCCCCAGTACAAGAAAGATGATTAGCTTGAGCATCTGGCAGAAGGTCACCAGTATGGTTATGGCCTTTGAGAAGATGCTGAGGAAGTGGGTTAGTTTAGCCTGCAGAAGAGAAGTCTTTGGCAGGACCTAATACCAGCCTGCCCCCCCTACAAGGGGAAGAAGACAGAGCCAGCCTTCTTGCTGACATGCAGAGCAGAGTGATGAGTGAGCATAAAATGAAATGGGGAAATTCTGAACAGGTATAAGGAAGAGCTTTTTCTCCATGAGGACAATTAAGCAATGGGACTGTGTGGCCAAAGAGGCTGTATATTCTTAATCTTTGGAGGTTTTCAAGACCTGACTGGACAAAAACCAGAGCAATGTGATCTGAATTCAGTGTTGATTCTGGTTTGATTCAAAGGTTGTACTAGGTGACATCCCAAAGTCCTTTCCAACATGGATGATTCTATAATTAAGACATTAAAAAGAAAAATATTTCTACCTGCATTAATTCATTTTGATCTGTTTAAGGAAATTTGTTGTCAGTTCTTCTCTATTCTTTTGCCTCCAGAATAAAAAAGCTGGGTGCAAGCCAAGCATTTTTTGTCAGCCTTGATGTTACTTCATTAAATTTCTGTGATGCCATGATGTGTAGTGTTCAAAGTTCAGATACCTGAATGAACACATATAATGACTGAAACGTATTTTGACCCAGTGGCCCAACAGCATTTGGGAACAAACAGCTCATTGTAACAAATATAATACATAATAATAAAGTACCTTGTTGCATATCCTTTTGGCAAGTTGCTTATTTTTCACATCTTTGTGAAACATTTTCTAGCTAACGTCATTGAACTGTTTGGGCTTTTTTCTGATCAAAACGACGTGATGTAAATCTTATGTTCCTTATTTTGCTTAAAGAGGAATTTGAGAAAAATACGAAGTTTAAGCATTAAAAAAAAAAAAATGACAGTAAATGTTATTCTTGCAGCCTAACAAATCCACTGGCTCTGAGAATTAAATCCTTAGTGTAGGTTGCTGTCTTGATCCAGTTAAGATGCTTTTGCAATTTTGATTCTAAATAGCATCATTAGAGGCAATTCCTGAGAAGAGCATATTTCAGTTGGAGTGAATTTCTTTCTAGGCTCTATACCCCTGCAAGATCTATATATCATTTCTCTTCAATGTAATCTCAAGTTTGAGGATGTGATACCTATTCTGTGGACTTTGACCATATGTTAGAGCATTAGTTAGGAAGATTTACTGTGATATTATTATTAACTTTATTAACGTACTAAGTTTCTCATAGTCAGTGCTCTGGAGCAGCTTTATGGCAGGAACAGGGGGATCGTAGCGTACTTTTACCAGTGGGCTCGGTGTTCCGGGAGATGCATTCCCCTCCTGCATTCCATGGATTTCTATTTTGTCATTTGAAAAGGTTCAGCATACTCGGTATTTCTGTAAAGCAAATGGGTTTTAACCTTTTAGGCTTACTGAGATCAAGATAATGCTGATGAAATAATATCACATTCTTCCCATGAAAAAGATCAAATCACAGCTGGGAAATGTGGTAAAAAAGAAGTGGCTTATCTCACTCAAGCTACCTCAGGGTCAGCCAGTAGTGGACCCACATTTGGAATTCAAAAGCTTTTAAATCTTAAGAAAGCTTTTTCTTTCTTTTCCATTCTCACATCATTACACTGTATAATGATCTATGTCTCTACAAGAAGTCATTTTTGCAATTACTGATAGCGTACTCAGGGTTCTAATTTGGCATTTTTAAAACAATAGTTACTGTAGTGAAAAATTGCATGGGGAGCATTTCTTTAAAGAACAGCACTGGATAGTTTTATGGGAAAACTGTTTTTACTGCAAGAGATTAGAAAATGTAATCAAAACATCTGATCTACCATAATAGAGCCTTTTCTCAGTGTAACTTAATCCTTTTGATCAATGGCACATGAATAGTTCTCTATTTTGCAGGATCACAAAAGTGATTTTTGCCCCCCTTCTTACTTCAATTGAAGCATACTTTCAAGTATAAAGCTCGACATACTGTTTCAGACAGCTATCAGCAACCATTTTGTTTCATCAGAGGCTCTGTGAAGCCAAGGAAAACCTAAGGAAGATCTGCAGATAGGAGCCAAGAGTGACCGCGGGCGTTCCAGCAGAGGTTGCAAAGAGCACATCACTTGTAGCTTAGAACTGCGGCATTCGGATGAAGACTTTTAGAAATATGATGTCAAGAGTGAAACATACTTATCACAAGCCCTTTAAATTACAAGTGCTGCTTTCAAATTTTCTTCAGCCACAGTAAACAGCAGTCACATCTATACTCACAAAGAAACAGACATTGGCAGTGAAAGGTGCTGAATTAATTTGAATTTATTAGGATAAAGGTTTCCCTTCTTCACTTGATTTGAGATGTACTTGCAAGTCCACACACATTTAATACAAGAGCATGAGCAAAATGTGATTGTTTTCCAGTGGGTCTTTTCAAAACAAATGTTTCACATGAATATTTCTGACAGAAAGAAAATGTGAGAGTAGTTTGGCCCATATAAAGAAATACAGTTTTCAACTTGCTTCCCAAAATTCTAATAAAAATGTTAAAATTTGTGAGAAATAGCGCTCCAGCATGGCTATGTAACAATTTGTTTTATCTGATTTACTGGTTTGGGGTGGAATAGATGGATTAGAAATGTAATATGTCTTGTAATATTTTAATCTTTTAATTTTATTTCAATTTTTTATTTCCAGATATTGCAAAAGAGTGAGAAATGAGATATACATGTAAACAGAAAAAAGACTTTTATTAAAAGTTTACTATTCTGCAAAGAACAGCGTGTTTAAAACTTTTCTTTTTTTATAGGTGATGGGACAAGTCTTCTCAAGTTAGGCTTTCTAGTGAGTTGTGGGAAATAAAGTTTAATAAAGGGCAAAGCTTCCTAAGAGGCTGAAGATTACTAAAGATCTGTCACAACTTAAAGTGTGTACCAGAGCTTCTCTGCTGCATTTTATGTTGCTATTTCCTGTCTCACTGAAGTGAGGGATAACGCTGGATTTGTTCACTTATAGAATGGGTGTTTTCCATATTGAGAAAAAACATTAGCATTAATGTGCCGTACGATTTGTATTAAAATCTGAATGCCCCATATTCAACTGCAGGTAAAATAATGAACACTTTTTTCACTGTGATGTAATGTATCATGTCTCTGACAGTTATTTAGTTGAGCAGAGAACAAATTTTGAGAATTTGATCCTGGAAGGTATAATTTTCACAAATGTTAACAAATAGAGCATAAAACCCCTCACTCACTCACTCACTCACAATGCAGAGTTCACTGAAAACCTCCCAACTGCAAGGCAACAGGCCAAGGCCTTAGTGGGGCTGTTTCTGCTTTCAGATATCATCTCTAATTACCGAATTTTGCTGTCAGATTTTGAGGCTGAGGGCATAGGATGGCTATTGGGAGAGTGATGTAGGTGAAGCAACTTGTAAGAGATGCATTATCACTCCATATAAAGTATAAGTAGTACTGTTATTACAGTGATGGTGGTATGTGGACATAAATTAGACAAAGTTTGTAGGTGGAGGTAATTTAATTCATTAGACTACTTCAGCACACAATCTTTCATGCACAAAAGCCTTTCTTCTGGTCTGCTTTAGGGTGGAAAATTTATCTGCTTTCTCCATGATATCAATCAGTCTGTTGAAAGCTGTAACATAACCTCTACCTACAAAACTTTTGTTATCTATGGAATAAAATAGTTTATTTCAATATGTAAAAGTGCAAGCAGCTAAACAATAATCTAAACAGTATGCAAATTTTGAAACTTTAAAATCTCAAAGCACAATTATTGCAAATCTTTAAAATACAACAGCTACTAAAATATTGTTTGTCTAGAGGAATTAGTTAAGCACTGGATAATTAAGAGTACATTAGGAATATTGTTTCCAACAGTATTTTTATTCAGAATTTAATAGAATCTTTCAAATTTACATACTTTGGTGAGACTCAATAAAAATGCAAGTTTTGACATGTGCAATGTGATCAAATTTGCATAAAGTTCACATTTATAATAAAAATCTGGAGCTCTGTGGGAGTAACTAGGGCTACATTGCAGATAATTAAATCTTTAGCCTAAGTTCATTTAAATATATGGAGGATTTATAGAAATAACTACATTTAAGAGATTCATGTAAACAAATTTTAGTAAATGCTTAACTGTTTGCAGTACAAAGGCTTAAAAAAGATTATATGTTTCTAGAAAAACTGAGTTTGACACAGAAGCAGAGAGACAAGCTCAGTAGAGTGTGGCTGAATGTGTCGGCTATGAGTAATTGCTCAAGCTACTCCACAGATCCGCACCCCTGTGAGATGTAACCGGGCATCAGCAGCCCAGATTCTGTGTAACTTAGGGCGGTGTGAGATCAACGACTGCTTCACATTTCCATTCAACTCAGTGAAAACTGAGACCATGAAATGTGCCGATTGTAGGAACACGAGGACCACATATAAAAAGTGTTTGAACAACTGTCCTGTTAATTTCCTGTTTTATTAACATAGCTTGGAAGAAAATGAAAAAGCTGGTTAGATGGAATTTAACAGATGTGTATGCAGACCCAATGAAATTATTTATGTAATCCCAAAAGAGACACAGATTAAAAAAAATTGAGGAAGGAGGTGAACCTGTTTTTGAAAAGTATGTGGACAACCCTTAATAATGAGCAAAGTTTCATTCAAATTTGTATGCTTCTTATGCTAGTATTTCTGTTATGTTTTGCTAGTGCTGCTCATATCTCGATGCATGGGATCATCCTTAGACATCTCAGTGATCACAAATGAATGTTGTTATGTATCTCTGACATGTAGGCTGAGTATAGTGCTTCAAACTATATAATAAAGTAAAATCAAAATGTCTTAAACCACTCTGCAGATTCGTACCACAATTTTATGAAAATTCAGGAACCTTTGGCATCTCCAGTAATATTGTTTCTCTTCAGCTGTTTTTTACACAGTAATTTAGGAACTATTTACTTTTAAATGCAGACTTCTGTGGCTCGGTTTTATAAATGTAAATGTCTCTGACCATCCTAGGAAAGACTACAGCAGCCTGATTTTGAGGAAAGTCAGTAGGAAGAGACAAAGAAAAAAATCATGCTCTCTCCTGCAAATCTGTGCCCACTGAGAGTGCCCTCTAGAATGACCTCAGTACCCAGGTTGGTAGTTGTTATTTATGTACAGAATAGCACAAATGAAAAGATGTACATGCAAAGAATAGAATTACTGTTTAGTCTCTGTATTCCTAAAATTCATGACAGTTAATGAAAAGAAAAAAAAATTCTTCGCTACAGTATATAGTCAGCTTAGTGCAAAACACACCTACCCATTAGTTTGAGAAAAGTAAATCCATATGCAGCCACAGCGTTTCTTTGAAAGTCGTTCCCCAGAAGGAAATGTGAAATTCCTGACAGCAACCGTCTATCTAATGCCTAAATCTCGCTGGAGCAGCACTCCAGGTAAGCGCTTAACAGTGGAACCCTGAAGCTGGGTTTGTGTTTTCTTCATGCCAGTGTTACATTTGTGTCATGACATACACTAAATCAGGAGTATGTAGCTTTAACGATATTGCTTTCTTTTCCAGATAAGGAAAAATATCTTTCTTTCTTGTCCTTGGAATACTCCATGGCCCAAAGAAATTAATTACTCCATGGCCCAAACAAATTAATTACTTAATGCCATCCCAGTTTACTGATGAAATGAGGCTAAGTAATCAGCTATACTTTGGAAAAAAAATGGCACAGGCTGATGAAAACACGTAACGCATGTCAACAAACTGTCTTGTAACCTGTTTTGCTTAGCTGTGATGAAGAATATCTTTTGCCATGACAGTGTATTGCTAATCTCTCAAATCAATACTTCCTAAGCAGTAAAGCTTCCATCAGAGATCTAATCCTGCTCCTGTTTAAGTCAGTGAGAAAAATAGAATAGGTTTGAGGCCAATATATGCAGAGAACTATGTAATCTCTGTAAATAAACAGACATCCTACTCGTAATCAATCACAGGGCAAGTAGCAGCAAATATTAGGAAAATACATACAGATAATTTGCTTCTGTTACTGTACATTAAGCCTGTGATTTTACTGGCTTAAGACTTTTAGTGCATAATAGTAGATAACACTGAAGTAAATGTTGCAAGGACAGAAAAGTGATTTTTGTATATTGCAATACTGCACGCCCCTGAAGAATAGAATGTGGTAAGAAAATCCCCTAGGGTTTTTGTTTAATCCAATACCCAGCCAGTAGCTATGCACACTATTTATTTCTTTGTCTGATAACTTTGGAACATCTATTCTGTTTTGACTCCTAAAAGGCATAAAATATTTTGAAGAATTTTCTTTCTAGTCACTAGCACAGCATAGAAGACAGGAAGATAATAATGAATTCATACTGCTTTGGCTCAAATCCTGTTTTTTTCCATTTGTGATCTTGTCCCGAATACCAAGCCTGGTTTTCAAAATGTTAATGCATTGAAAATGGTTAAATATGTTGATAGAGTGTCAAAAAACTTATGATAAACGGTATCTTAACTGACTTATGTTAGTGTTGTGTGCCATGGAAACACGACGTTTCCCACAGAAGATGGACACTTTGTCACTACAGAGGCGTCATGTTTCTAAGACAGATGGCATGTAAACACTGTTGATACTGTCTTTGTTCAGATTGAGTAAATGTCACAAGAAATACAACGTGCTGGTGTTTACCTTTGTCATGAGTGGAAATGACAGATATCATGTTGACTTTAGATACCACCATCTCATCAGCTGTTCCCAGGGAAGTGGGCTAGGATAGATTGCTGTTTACACAAGTTACTTAATTTTCCTGGTTCTGTATCTTTATTATAGAAGATGATCCTTTCCTGCCTCAAAAAGATATTCTGGAGATGAGTATGCTAGTGGTCGTAAAGTGCAAGATGGTGGGAAAAGACCAACTACGTATGATCCATCGTAGCAGCTCAGCCCCGTACATGTGTACTGAAAATGTTTTTACAGTGATAAAAAGATTTCTAACTTACTTAGAAACTGAAAGTTGGAAAAGAAGTGGCAGTCTGCAATGTTGGTAGCCAGTGCCTGTCCAGTATTGATTGGGAGGCTATGGTTGGAAGTTTTTGGAATAAGGGTAATATATATGGGTCTGTACACTTACGATCATGGCAGATAAGAGATCTTAACTAACAGAGGGAAATATTTCTTCAGAAAAGGCTAATAAGTTAGAAAATTGAATGGAATTTTTCTTGGCAATTTACCGACTTGCCTTTTCTGTATGTTTATGGTTTTTTAATGTTAAGCATGAAAAATAAAGTGTGAGGTTGTGTGTGGGTACCCCGTTCCTTGACAGTTGTCTGTGCAGTTTCATTATTCACAGGGTTAGCTGGCCCATTTATAAATCTCAACAAAACTACCTAACACAGGTATTTTTTTACAGAACTGGATTCTAGACAAATATTGAAGTGGGTGATGATAAAAATGGATTTATTTCCTAAATGAGGAAAAATCTGTTAATTCCATATACAGCAAGAAGCTTTTTGATTTTTTCTCTTAGATGCTAAGATTTTGGGCTAAAGAAATAGACCCAAGCATAAGCTTGCCAGAATGTGCATTCTTTCAAATACAGAAATGTGTAAAAGGAATATTTACATCTTGCTTTCCAGCAGATAGGAAACAAAAAGTGTATAAGAAGGTATAAAGCACAGTTTACAGAATGAGTAACTCGAGCTTTAGTTGCCCATCAAAGTGTCTTTAGCTTCCTGAGGTGCATGGTTCATTAGTGGACACTTCAAGCATGCATTCTAATGTAGTGCTTTCTGTGTAGTGTAGTAAAGGCAGTCACTTAGGCCTGTTAGGTTTTCTTGAGTGTACCATCAAATATATTACATATCAAAAGGAAGACAGGAACACAGTAATAGAAAAAGACTACCTTGTTTAATGTAAGTTGATCTATGAGACACATTAACATCAAAACCAAGTTGTCTGTAGATCTGTCCCCTACAAGTCCATTTTACCCTGCTGCCTTTGCTCTGCAGCACAAGAGGTTTGTGCTGGAGTTACCACCGCAGTGAAGGCAAGAAACAAGATGTGCTGTAGCTGGTTCCAGTTACATGCATGCTCTCGGCCAGCCAGCACGCAGAAGAGACCAAAGAGCGGAGGTGCACTCTTGAGCTTTCTTTCAGTTGAGTCACTATTTTCATGCTCTGATTCTCACAAAATATTTGGAGTTGGTGTAGCATGGAGATTTTCTGTAAGCTAAGCTAAGAGGTTCAACAGTTATTAATGGAAAGAATTACAGACAGGCAGGTAGCAGTTGCAGAAACCTCATTTCTTTAGGAGATCAGCTATCTCCTTTCATATGTTAGTTGGCTTGAAATCTTTTTCCTTCTTTAAAGTCTCCCCTTCTTTTATTTTCAGTAAAAGGTGGATGAGACACTACAGTTAAAATACTATTGCAGAAGCTGAATAAAAGGCATTTCAAAGCCTGTGAAATGCTGATGTGAGGTGGCAGAGCTATCAATAAAGTCAGTTGCACGCAGTTTAATGGAACAAAGGATCTGAGTCCTGAAGGTGGCCTTGGACAGTAAGGCATAAAAAATTTATGAAAGTACCGGGGGGAAAAAAGGTCCAAGTAACAGTGTAGCACAAGTGGGAGTGGGGGTAAATGTTGAGACCACCAGATGTTTAGGTGAAATCATATATAATTTATTTTCATATATTTTCCGTGATTTGTAAAGAAGGTATGAAAGTAAATAAAGTAAACCAGTAAGTGCATATTTCCACAATTTAATACATAATGGGCCTGCATCTCCCTGTTCCTAGTTAGAGGAATTTTTTGCTTTACCTGCAGTAGGCGATAGCCAATCCAGAAAGTCTGTTCACCTCTCTCAGGATATGATCATTTAATCTGTTCTCTGGTACGCTTCCGTATTGATGATCCTTTATATCCCAGATAAATTATTTTTGACTGTTCAACCTCTTAAAAGAGTTTATCCTCAGACTGTTGTATTTCCTCTACCAATAATTTCACAGAATGTACCAGGTCAGAGAAACCAGTATTAGTTTCTCTTATTGTAGTGTTTTCGATAGCTAGCATTTCCATTACTTTTAAAAGATTCCATCTTCTTTCACAAGTTAAATAGTTTTGTTGTGTATTGGCAATTTATCTTCAAATAGATACTTTAAAGATGGTTAGACAAATGGTAATCTGTTTGCAAATGCTGTAATTAGAAATAGCAATCACAACATCTTTTTTAAACAGCAATTGCTTCAGTAGTTTGCCATATGTAAATTACTGAGAATTTCTCCTTTGATATCTTGGAGATTCCTTTTTTTCTGTAACCTTAACATCTGTGACAAGTCCAATGAAATTCAAAATACAGCTTGATGGAAGAGAATGTTTAAGAGAATGTTTTCACTCTGTGATGCCTCAGAAAGGGATCATCACAGGTTCTTTCATAAACTACTTGTTATAAGTATTAGAAAAAATCAATTAGATTGATTAGATTAGATCAGTTTATTGGATCTAGGGAATAGATTAGTTTAGAAGTTGTATTTAGAATGTGCAAAGACAAATTTTCTTTAAAATGAATCTTAGGAGTGCTACATTTAACTTAGCCTTACAGAAAGGTTTTCTGACATGTTATCCTTAGAATCATAATCAAAAGACCTCCTACAAGATAAGCAGCGTAAGTGATACAGTGCACAGCATTCTAAATAAAACACTGGGCCTCTACCAAGCATTCCAAGGTCTGCACCAGGGTTGTATTGGAAGGTAATCTGATAAATCCTATTGGAAAACTTGAGCAGGGCATTTTCTCCTCACAGTAAAGAAATATGCTGTGTGTATGATGGTAGGAAATGACATAGTGGATCATCTTAAGTCATGGAGATGAAGTTCAATGTGCCATACTTGAATAAATAATCACAAAATAGCAATTTCTGTTATTTTAAATTTACACAGCTATACATGCTGTTGTTATTGCTTTATTTTTTTTTATTATGGTATTGGCTACATATTACCTCAGAGAAAGAGAATTAAAATAAATATAATAAAGAAGATACAATTGGTACTAAGGAATCATTTTGTGATAATTCTGTTGTTGCTGTCTGGGTGGGAGCACAAGGGATGCTAGTGCTCCCTGTTCTGCCTCAGCAGCCCCAAAGCAATTAGCAAATAATGGCAAAAGGTTGTTTTTCATTTAAATGCCAAGAAAACCTTGAAGGCTGTTCCAAAGCTGCAAAAAACCTCATTTGAAATGCCTTGCATGAAATTAAAAAAGTGGGAAGAATTGAAAATTCAGACTTTGAAGCAGAGGTTCACTCTGAATCCCAGAATTTCATTTTTGGGACAAAAGATGTAGAATTAAATACAACTTTAAAAATCATGCAGAGAGAACTAGTTTATTTAACAAGTTGACTGGCATCAGACCTCCTGGTAGTAAATTTTACTTTCTTTAAAATCTCAAGATATATATATGAAAATTGCAAAAGAAAACTGCAATGCCATTTGTTTAAGTGAATGATGCAAAGACAAAACCCTACACAAATACGGAATATTTTAGAAACATGCTTACAAAGAGACCGTCAAGTCGAATACTGCTAACTGGAAAACTGAACATCTGCATTCACATTTTCTACGTCCCTTTTAAGTTTTGTAATTTTTCCCCCCTTTTCCCTACTGTTAGAGAAACAAACACTTTCATAATCTAATGTGAAAAGACAAAACCCAACTTATTTCCAGTCTAAGTGGGAGTTTGGGATCATTTGGTCCCAAGAAACCACCAAAAAGGTATACAATATAATAATTCTCCATGTTTTCTTCATCCTACTTGTGAGGTATGCCTATTTGGTTGTGGAAATGGTACTACAGGACTTATTTTCACATGTTGGAGTCTGAGAACATGCTCTTGGCAGTTTTTTAAACCTTTCTAGTTTATCTATGAGAACTGTAGCATATTATCGTGCTAACAATGAGAACACAACTAAATATTTATTTAGATGTATTCGTTGAAAGGACAGTATCAAAAAGGTATCTTCATTATGATTTGCTGAAGTCTCATCATAATTTTTCTTGTTCTCCCTTTTATGTATTAGATTCTTGGGAAGAAATATGTAAGTATGATAAAAAATGTAGAAGGGACTCAGAAAAATCATTGAAGTGCCTCAGATCACAAAATGATCACTTTTATGATATTTAACAGTAAAGATATGCCACAAAACTCACAACTCATGGAGGTTGGGGGGTGTCTAAGGAATTTTTTACTGCCTGTGTCTCAGTAAAGTTCATGTGATTCCAAATGACAGCCAATTTTAAACCAAAGGAGTTTAGACTTCTTGAGAGTCAGACAAGCTCCTGCTACATTGCTGCTTTGCAGATCCGTCTCTTTGTTGTCGCGCAGGGGCACCCATCCTCCTCCTCCTCCTCACTGCTGATGTACCAGCTCCCAGCTCAGCCTCTGAGGCATGTTCTAGCGCCCTGCAGTGTGGCCTTTTAGGTAAGAAATACCTTGCTTTTAGCCAGTTAGCCACTTTTTCACCATGGACTCAAGTTCAGGTTTAGATAAAATACCTTTAAAAGTATTTGTCTTCAATATCCAAGCTGACCAGCTTGTAGCACAGCTACAACCTTTTATTTTAAATAACAGACATAAACAAAAAACTGGAAGAATACTTCCTGTATTTGTAAACACTTGGTGTATTTACACTGGATTAAGCTTGAATAGTGTCCCAGATAAACACCCTGCTAACTTGCTGTTGATGCTATCCTGAAATATGTCTTTACAGGGCTTTTATCTTCCTGCATCAACTGTATTTCCCAAGAAGTGCTGTATCTCAGTGTAATATGCAAGCCTTTATAGCTTACTTTCTTTCCAGTATTCTTTAGGAGATGTGGTGAGAAGCAGTCCTTCCTCTTGAAGCATATTTAATTTGAATTTATTCAGGAGATGGCACTCTTCAGTCTTAGCACTCCTCTACCTACATTAAGAAGCATTTCATTCCTTTGAAGCTGCAGTCGTCTCTTTCTAAGACATCAATGGTACTTGATGGTTTGTCATGGAAGTCTTCACACAGCGATGGCTCATCCCTTCCCTCCTCCTTCCTACTCTCTGCTCTTCCATCTTTTAGGATGAAGCGCCCTCATGGCTGACCTTTTCATTTTATATCAATCTATGTGTTATCAAATATACTTGATGAAAACATCTAATTAGGAGAAGTATAGGTCTTTTCACTGAGATCAGATATAGTGACAATCAGCTACTTAAGGCAACGATGTAGCTGGAGTTAAGAAATCTATATCTTTTCCAAGGGTTACAATAAAGCGGTTTTAAAAGACTGCTGTTTGAGGTAATCTGTTGCTTTGGGGAAGCATGCTGTTTCAGGTAGCAAAGCAAAACCTTTCTTCCTATCTTTTCATGGTGAATGTGGGCAGAGTCCTCGTTACGGAAATTCCAATGTTCCCTTAGACAAACAGAAACACAGAGAGAAAATACACATTTTTTACTCCCTAACTCTGTTCTTATCCTACAAATATTCACAGGAGGTACAAGTAAAGGGAAGATGTGCATTAAAGTGCATTTCAGTGTTGATTTATAGTGGATAATAGTTCTCCTTCTGTAAACTGTCATACTGCTTAATGCAGGTGTTTTTTTCCCCTCTTCTTTTTCAAATTCTGTATCTTACATGGAAGCTACTGTATGTATTTTTAATTCAGAAAGTGTCTTTTTGAAGTCCTGACTGTATTTCTTTAATCTCTTTTTATATTATTTTGTCTGATTTTTCTATTTAAAATGTAAGTCCAAGTGATGCAGTCTACATATTTTGTAGTTTTACGTGCTTCCAGCCCATTCTCTTAAAGCTGTCTTTTCTGCTACATTGATGAAGATTTTTTTGCTTTACCTGTCCACATTTCTGTTCTTCTTAATCCTTGGATGTGTCTGGTTCACTCTTTTTTATCTTCAAAAATGCTGTTCTTGCCCTAATGCTAGCATGTGCAGTAGGACTCCTCTAAATGTTTTTCCTTTGCTGGATATAGATCTTCTTTTGCTTATACTCTCTATTTTCTGTTCTTTAACTAGTTCTATTCGATATTTCTTTTCCAACTTGATAGCCTGCTGCTTTTAGCCCAAGTAATCTATCACACGGGACTTTTACTAAAAACTTTTCTACAAACAATGTAAACTGTGTTCTGTATACAGCCATTACATATTTTGATGATGATCCCTTCAGTGGCAGAAGATACAAACTTTTGATGGCTATATCTGTCTGCATGGCCTAGTTTTCAAATCGGGGCTGCTGTAGTTTCCATTATATTTTTCCTTTTTCCACGAATAAAATTTAGCTTTTAATTTTTTTCATACCATCTGTACAAATGTTTCCTTTTGGTTTAGCAGCCAGGCTAAAATGTACAGTGTGGCTTAACTTTTTATGCTTATTGAATATCTAAAATGTAGCTGCCTTAAATAAAAATAATTTTCATTGTACAATCTTTCTACTTAAATCAGTAGCTTTGCTTCAGTAACCTTGAACTTAGCTTGTGGTAGTTATCACTGCCAATGGCAATGTTGTACTGCCATTATTAAATGAAAAAGGCATTTATTTAATACGAAATGATTCAGCACAAATACCCAGTGGGTTGAGCTCTGTAGCTCTGCAGTTAAAAGTTACTCTATTGAAAATGCGATGTGCCTCTGAGCACCAAAGTTTTGGTCATCTGTTGCTGCTTCCTGTAATGAGGAATTTTGCCACTTGAGTTCGTGCTGACCTTCCACTGAAACTAAACATTAAAGATAAATGTAGATAAACGTATAAAAGATTCCACACACTTAGTTCACTAAAACCTTGAGTCACCACAGTTATTAACACCTCGGCGTTTGATTTGCTTAGTGTACAGCTGTGGAATACAGACTGAAGATGCAAATTTGTTACAGAGAAGATAATGTGGGGATAGTTTATTAAACAGTCAGAGTAGATTTGCTATCAATAGGCACACTTAACTCAAAAGTGGACGTTGTCTGAAAGCTGTGCTCTAGCAGGAGATACTGTTCCACTAGCAAAGCACAAGATCCAGACTTAAATTAACACAAAGCTGGAGGGAAATTAATGGAATAACAATCCTGTCAATAGACCGAATTGCAGTAGACTGATGTGACCACAGTTTCATTTGTGTTAAGGAACGATCAGGAATGAGTACGTGGCCAAGCAGAAGCTGCTCGTCTGGAATCTACCTGGAGGAGTTCTCAGTAGGAAAATCTGAAAGGCAAAAACAATTTAATAACTACCTTTCTCCCTTAGAAAAAAATACCATGTTTCAGTTTGGGTAACTCTGTGCACCTATTATGTGCCTCACCTTTCATGACATTTTCAACAGATGAAATATCTTAGGATGTGAGTAGTGGGAAGAGTAAAGACTGTATGCAAGCATGGGTTGCCTAAATTCAGATGTGAGAGCAGCCTGGCATGTTCACCTAAGAGGAGCTTTTATCAGGTTTGAAACAACCAGCACTGCCAAATTTGCTGCAATAGAAAGCAGTTAGAATGGACTGTGATGTCTCTGCAGAAGGACCAGAAAAAGAAATGGATAGATGTAAGGTCCAAGGAAATAACTTTTTTCTCTACTGGAAAAAATTTTATTTTCTGGGGGGGGAGGGGCAGGGAAAAAGTCTACATTCGACTGTAAGAAGCTACAGTTGCTTTAAAACGTATTCTTCATTAACTGTGACTTGTTTGATTATGCTTCCCTTGTGACTGACTAAGAAAATAAGGGTGTTTCTCAATGAAAAGTGAAAGTGAAGACATAAAGTGGCTTACCATAAATGCTAACAATAGATGTAATCAAGCTAAAAGAACATAGTCTGGCCAGTGCCTTTTCTCAAAGCAAACCAGATAACCATTTAAATCCAGCTAATAACTCTCTAAATGAACAAATTAATGAAATGAGTATTTAAGTAAATGCAAAATCTGTTTTATTGTCCAGTTCTAAGCAATGCAGATATCTGGGAGTGGGCTTGTCTTTAGTACCTTGTTTTGGAAATTTTTTCTTGGTTCCTTGGAGAAGAGAGCTCTGTCAATATGATGGATTTTTTAATGCTCTGTGAAGTAATTTGTTCTCCTGCTCCTTTCTCTTTGGATTGCCCTTGAATTTAAGGTTGTTAAAATAAATGTCCGTGTTTTGCCAACATCTTTGGCTGAACAAGTAGGGAATGTTTTGTCCATCTTAATAAACAAAGGACACCCTGGGTTTGTAAAGAACAGGCAAATTGCCAGTGTCTGGAAGTTACTGACGTTAGTTTGTGTGTTCCTCCTCAATTGTCCCCTTTTATTATGTTAGCCGGTTAGGCTCTGTGAAAAATTTCTGTAGGTGAAATTACTTATTTGTGAAAACGATGTCAAATGGATTGTTTAGGCAGATACATTAGTGATTTAAAAACAAAATGTGGCCATCAGCATAATCAGTTTGGAATAGAAGGTGCAGCAAAGATGTCTCTGTTTTCTCCTCCCACCTTTACCTTGTTTGACTTGCTAATTTAATCACTAGTGCTGAAGCTAAGGCTCAGATTGTCTGTGTAAGAGGTGAGTGTCTCCCACTGATGTCGTTAGTTAAAATTTCTCTCTGATTTGAAAGCAAATTGTGGAAAAAACCAAAACCAAAACCTGAACAGAAATGGTTGGGGGCTCTTGGTAAAGCCATTTTCCAGTGGGGCAGGGAGGCTGCTATGCTCATTAGGTGTATGGATTTAATGAAGAGCTGCTGCAGTAAGAGCACCTGTATCAAAGTTCTTGCTTTCACAGACTAAAGAGGGCTGTTTTACCAGTAGTTCATGCACGGCTTTATAACATGCACAATTATCTCAAGATAAAAACACATGCCAGTTTTATTACTGTGGCATCCTTCGCACTTGGCTTATGACTGTCTTTGATTTGAATTGCAGTAAAATTGATTTGTCTTGTATTGCCTACATGTTTACTCTAGGAAAAAAAGATTTTGAAGAGTGAAAACAAGGCTTTGGATGACTGTAGGCAACAGACACTGTTGAACAGCACTGCCTGAACTGAGATATCCACATTAAATATTTTCTTACGTATTCTGTTGCCAATTCAGAGATGAAAAACATATATCACTTGCTGGAGTTATTTGGTAATAAACATAATAAAGTCGTGAAGTAGTTCTGAATTCATAACATGGACCTTTATTAATTTTGTTATTCATCAGTGTAGGAAGGAGTATTGAAATCACTAGCACTGATATAAATATCATTTTTGTTAGTAAAAAGAGGTACATGTACGTTGGGAAGTGAATTATTTTCATAGAATCACAGAATGGTTTGGGTTGGAAGGGACCTCAAAGATCACCTAGTTCCAACCCCCCTGCCATGGGCAGGGACACCCTCCACTAGACCGCGTTGCCCAAAGCCCCATCCAACCTGGCCTTGAACGCTTCCAGGGATGGGGCATCCGCAACCTCTCTGGGCAACCTGTTCCAGTGCCTCACCACCCTCACAGTAAAGAATTTCTTTCTAACATCTAATCTAAATTGACCCTCCTTCAGCTTAAACCCATTACCCCTTGTCCTGTCACTACACCCCCTGATAAACAGTCCCTCTCCAGCTTTCCTGCAGGCCCCTTCAGGTACTGGAAAGCCGCAATTAGATCTCCCCAGAGCCTTCTCTTCTCCAGGCTGAACAACCCCAACTCTCTCAGCCTGTCTTCACAGAACAGGTGCTCCAGCCCTCTGATCATGTATTTTCCAAAGCTTATTTCTCTCTTTGTCTTGTGTTTGAGTCTCATTGTTTGGAGAGTGACTTGTTACCATGAGACTTTATTTTGTATTTTCTGATTGCACTTGTTGTAGTGATTTGTAAATATTGATCATACTTCAGGGGAAGTATCTGCCCACTCTTTAAGTGTATTAAAAGCTTACTACTTGAGACAAGCTTTTCCAGAGCTATGGCTTTATGAACCTGTAGAATAATAGTTGTTTTCCATTCTTAGATTGCATTATTTGGCCAATCTTGTAGCTCATGAGAGACCTATTATCCAGTGTGGTCTTGCTACGAATTAGTCTTCAAAGCTTGGTTGATGAAAAAAACTGTACCAATTTTGTCAGGATTTCAACAAACTCATATGTGTCATAATCTGTCACAAATATTGGTGACTGCCTAATCAGATTCTTGCTGTATTTCCCTGAAGAAAAACATTTTACATAGAGCTTTCTTGTTAGAGAAAATTGGTCAGACAGATAACTCAAGGCTCTTTCAAAGGGAACTATGTCACCAATTCTGTTGGAAAATGAATCAGAAATGTCATATACTCCCTCAAGCTGATGGGATTGTAAGAATGTAACTTTCCATTTTTGACTTTCAATATTCATTGCACACACAAATTTCTAAAAGTACTTATTTCTGCTTTTGGAGAGTGAATCAGAGAGGTAATGCAAATTCTATTTACTCTTTCCCTTCTAAACATTTTAGTTTCAGTCTTATATATTTTCAGAGACTGCTGCTTAATGTTCTCTTAGTGTTTTGATAAGTTGTTATTCCTTTCATTGTGAGCACCCTGACCCCTATTATGTCTGAGCACAAGTGGACTCATCAGAGATGGCTACCGGTATTTCTTGGCCCTTTTGTCCTGCAGAAGGCAAAGGCAATGCCAGCCCTGCTGTTGCAGAAAACTAACAAATTGCTTTGCTACAAGAAGCGCAAGGAATTGGCCAATATTTTCACCTTTCAACCTCTGGAAGCTGTGAGCATGTATTTTCTTCATTACAGCGTTGTGCAGCTTGTAATCCCTGGCTTCTTAATACTGAATTGGGGGGAAGGGGTTTCTCTTTTCATTACTTTCTGCTTTTATCTTTAGTGCCATGCCAGTTGTACTACTTTAAGGAGACAAACAAAAGCACACAGAAAGACAAGGAGCTAATTTCCCATGTCAAAAGGATAAAAGTGTCAAGGATCTGTAATTCCTACGCGTTTTCTGAAAAGGGAGGGTTGCAGAGGAGTGAGAAAGGCAGGTGTGCAGTGACAGGGTACAGCTGCAGTGTAGCTCCCCCATTAACAGGTCTGATTTGCTGCCCTAGCTATGGCTGGGGGCTGCCCAAGCAGGACAATTGCTTGCAGCTGGCCAGGCTGGAAGGACAGAAATGAAGGAGCAAAGGTGACGGAAGGTGTATGGTGAACTCAGGGAGAAGCTTTTTGATGTATTGAGGGGTGGATTTAGAACATAATTTTATAAAAAGCAAGGCTGAGCTTCCATTCTTAGAGAAGAATTTCTTCAATCTAGGTAAGTTTAATGAGTAAGGAGAGTATTGTGTTTGTAGGTATTTTTCTCATGGGTATGGCTCTGTGTTTTGACTTTTTTGAGTAAGTAGTTTTCTGGGTTTTTTCCTTCCCCCCCCCCACCCCGCCCCAAGATGCTTATATGAATTTTAATCTCAGTTTAGCTATGTGACCCATTTGTGAGTCACTTGGATGTTTTGCTGTTAAAGTCTAGCTGAAGGTCAGCTTCCTTCAGAATTTATGTGTCAGTGTTTTTATGTCCTGTGAAGATGTATTAGCACCTATTATAAATCCTTCCTGTCCTACTGGTTTTTTTTATTAAGATTGTAGTGGTGCCTATACACTGCAGTTTGGTAGATAACAGAGTCTGGATCCATCCTGAATAAACTCCTAGTAAGGTTCAGTCCTTGCTTCAAAGAGTTTGTAATGTAGTTTTGGCATAATACTAGTGTCCTGCCTTCACAGAGGGATTTTTTTTCCTCAGTCACTTAATAACTGGGTGCTAACCGTTTTTTTTGATGTGGAAGGCTGAATTTCTGAAGAAGTTGCTTTGGCTAGGAGACTGTGTGAAGTTCAGGTAGGAGTAGTTGACCTGCCTTGTGTGAATACAAGCAGGCAACACCTCTGCTTCTGAAGTTCCTGAAGTGATGTTAATAATCTTCTTTTAATTGGTGCCCTCTGACAATTTTGTCTGTGTAACTTGCTCTTTCCCAATCGTCAAAAAGCTTTTAGGGGGAGAAAAAACTTCAGCAAAAATCGTTCTAGCTCTCTTTGTGCTGTTTATATTGGCTCTGCTCTCTTTGGTAGAGATAATTCTGCACTCCACCTTATTACAATCCATTATTAAAATATCCTCTTTAGAGAGTTAACTGAGGTAAGGTGTTTGCCTTTTTGGAGGGAAGGGGTAGAAATCCTAAATTTTTTTTTGTGTGGAACACTTGAGACGGAGGCACGTTGTCAGAGCACTCGCAGGCATTGGATCCCTGTGAAGACTCATCTGAAGCATCTGTTTGGAGCAGGAGAGCTCATACACTGAGAATTTTTCTTCAGAAGTTATGCTGTGATGCGTAGGCAGAGAGCAAGTGTAGGGCAGTCTTTCTTTTAATGCATTTGCAACAAGTGCGCCGCAAGTTTTCATGGATGCTTGACTGTGTTCTGTTAATGTGAAAATGCAACCTGCAAGCGTTCATTTCTGTATTTATGTAAACAGACCCCGCAGGAGGTAACGTAGCCTGGCAGAGATGCAAGACCAGGTCTCTGCCTTCTCCAATCTCTGCTTTTACTCTAGGGGTCTCTGTGTCTCTATTCTTTCATCTACAAGACAAGGCTGTGGTCCTTATAGGTAATAGATGGCATACTAGATTCATGTACCAGAAGGAATGTGAAGATAAATCTTTCATACCAGAATGTAAATAAATAATTAAAATATGAGATTTTAACTGATGAAGCAAACCATTAATGAAATTGGCTTCATCAGGACATTTTATCTAGGTTCTTCTGTTTTCTGCAAACTTTCTGAACTTCAGAGTATTTGCAAAATTTTAACGTGCCAGAATAGCAAATGTGTAGGTTGGGATGTTTTTGTTTGTTGTTTTTTTTTAAAAAAAATCCCATAACAACCTCTCTTCCCACCATCCTTAAGAAGCCCAGGCTGGGAAATCAGGGAAAATCAGTCCTGTTTTGTGAACAGTTTGTTTCAATGAGCTGATTCTTTCTGAAAAAATAATGAATTGCTAAAGCAATAGTAACTGCTGAGCGTTTTCCCTCTTTGCAAAGACCTTTGAGATCTACTGATTAAAAAGTTCTGACAGCAGTGATGATATAGTTATTTGTCATGGTGGCAACTGAAAAATAATGCTTAGGAATTCATGTAGAAATTATTAATGTATTGCTATAACACTTGGATAGCTCAAGTGAATAAGTAATCGGTGGATAATTGACAGAAAGCGATGCAAGTAATCTAAATCTCATTCGAGTCTTGAAGTCTGTCAGTAGAGATGTTTAAAAAGTAGAATTTATGACCTGTGGGAAATTCGAATAGTTGAGCTACAAAGCATATTAAAATCCTATAAAGGATGAAAAGGCAAAGCAATGAATATTTTCACGTAATGAAAAGTTTCCAGAAATATGTAGCTTAAAAACTAGGAGCAAAAACTCTTTGCATTTTAAGTGTTTTAAATATTTAAGTGATTCTGCATATTAACATAATTTTCCATATTGGAAACAGCATTTCCAAATTAAAATTATTTTTCATGTTGTTCTTGCCTAATTTTGGCAGAATCAACCTAAATAAGCAGGTTTGAATTGAGTAATATTATCCGAAAGTAACTCTTTTGGTTAAGAATTTTTGTTGCCTTGTTTCTATCTTTATTTTAACGCATACAATATCAGTAGTTCCTTCTGGTAACATCCTGATCATTGTATATGTTACGTTCCTGTGTAAAATGTGAAGATGTTAAAAAAACCCCTCTCCTTATAAAATTGTACAGGAGTAAGATGGCATCAGAGTTATCCCTCTCTGCCTGTATCTGCACTTTTCTTGCAGTTCAAGTAGGGGTCTTGGGTTCTTGAAGTCTTGTTTGGTTTTTTTATGTCCCTATGGATGGCTTGGAAGACAGATTATAGCTTCAGTTTATAATTTAGTGTATAGTGGTGTATGTATAGGATGTGTGGGTCTGTCTGTTTTTTCCCTGAGGCTTGCTTTTTGAACTGGTCAGGCTGTATTAGGATTGTTCCTGTAAGAGTGTGACTGTGAAAATGATCCATAGTACTTTTTGTGCTCACACTTCGGTATTGCAAAAAAAAAGGTGCTAGTTACAGATGTGTTTTGTGTGTTACAAAGACAAGATAGATGATGGTTGCTATCCTAGTGTTTACTAGCCAAGGAGAGGGGGAAAAAGATGGTAAGAAGAGCACTCAAAAAAAAAAAAAAAAAAGGGCAGCTCAAAGTTAGAAATAAGTCAGCAAGATGAAATGTGTTTATAACCAGACACAGGGCATTGTGCTTCTGGATATGAGGATTTAGCAATTAAAACAAACAGTGTCCAGATTCATGTTCCTGAGTAACAAAAAGGCTGATGATGGGGACTGTGCAAAGACTGGAAGGAAAGGCTTGGATTTACTTTAAAATTAGTTGGAGTCAGTATATAGAAGACAGAAAGATATCTGAACTTCGATATATTTATTCATATGGGTGTTCCTAAGCAATGATGTTATGCTTAAACCACAGGAAGAAGAGTCTCTCTTGAATGTAATTTTGATTAGTTATGTTCTCAAATGAATCGTAAAATACAAATATTCCCACAGCATCAAGCACTTCATTCATGTTCAGAGAGCTTGAAGTGGAATACAATAGCATTTCTGTTTTAACAAAATTAAATTATAAACTGTGCTAGCAGTATATCCTATGCCAGTATTTATTTCTAGGTTCACTTTTATTAATCTCTTGCACATTTTCTAGGTTAGTGGTTCCATTGATATTTTTAGAAGAGAAGGCTATATTTTGATAATTGGCCATTCCATATCCAGTCATGCTGAAATACATTTTGGTTTGTCCATCTCTTATTTCTTTCATAAGAAAGAATAAGATTTAAAAATAAAGTATGCTGAAGTTGGGAAATATATTGTTCACCTGAAATGTAATTCTGTACCTTCTGTACATAGCACAATATCTATCTGAAAGGCTGTTTGTTGTTGTTGTTTTTAGATTTAAATATATAAAAAAACCTGGGACTGAAGTTCTCTTACCATATGTTACAGTGACATTTGGCATTTCGGTGAATTAATACTTACGTATCTTTTTTCAATATCAACATATTTCTTTTATTTGTAATATGAGTAACCATTTATAACTTTTATGCATGCAGACTAAATAGGATTTGGCAAACTTTCTTAAGGTTAAAGGAAAAGCGTAAAGAGATTGGGGGACGAACCTTCAAAATTCTTTGTTTTGAATACTCGTAACGTTTGTGGGGACTCTATATTGAATACTGTGAAGCATTTACTTTTTAACACACTTGGATTCTCAATATTGCTATTAGTAATATTTTCACAAAAATACTCATCCTTTCTTTTAATCCAATGCAAAATGAGACCTGTGGAACAATCCAAGTGTGAATATTTTAGTTTCCAGCTGCTTCGATCCAGGAAGAAAAACATGGATTAAAAACACAGTTCAAGACAAATGTTAGTGTGCAAAGCAGAAGTCAAAATAGTTCATTTGTTTGCTGTAAAACCAACAGAATATAGTTTCCTGGCTGAAAATAAATATGGCAAGTGCGATCCTGCTTTAAAAAGAAGATACTTTAAATAGGAACAGTCTCTCTAAATACAGAAAATACAGCTTAATGCTACAGATTTATTTCTTGCTTAAAGGTTTCATTACGTGTAGAGTTTTAAAGGGAATGACTCAAACTTCAAATTATATTGTCCAATTCAGCAAATATTTGTGGCCAGAAAAAGTATGGTATAAAGACTTAATTTTGAAAATACAGATATGTTTTTGCTTTCACATGTTACTTTCTCAACAGGAAGTAACTTCATCTTTACCCCGTATCTTAGAGACTTTAATTCTGCTGCAGGGACTTTGTTCTGTCTGTTTCTGGCAGCTTGATCTTTGGCTTCAAGAGCTCACTGGTAATGTTAAGTCTCTGTTGGATTGTGCCCACACGCCGTGGCCCCGCCACCCTCCCTTGGGCTACAAGCAACGGTTTAAGCTTCAGTTACTGCAGTACGTCACGCTGCTGTTAGACCACCGTGGCAATTCTACTAAAGCTTTTTATTGTATTTAAAAAATTTAAACGTGGAGAACTTGAGCTGCCATTTATGAATGAGCCATTTAGAGCTGATTGAATTTAAGTAATAAAGGATTCATAGCTTAATAAATTTCCATTTGCCTTACACTTTATGATATGACATAAAGACAAGCTTGGAAAATGTACTGAACTACTCAAATCAATTGAGATTAAATGTAACGAGTTATTCATTGATTCAGAATGTCAGTTTCTTGTCACCTGATAAACTTTAATTTGCTTTTCTGTTGTTTTGTCTGCAAATGATCAATATTTAGAATATCAGTGCAATTGTGCTGCTTAAAAGATACATGTTTTCTTAAGGGATTCAAACCTTTTTGTGTAGTCTTTTTGTCATATTGGTCCTTAACAATTTGATTTGGTATATCTGTTTAATGCCTAAAATTAGTATTTAAATACGCATAGTGATTTCTAAAGATACCTGAAGAACTGTTAAGCTCCTTCGGGAGACTGCTGCAGAAAAGAAGTAATAAACTAGGGAAGAGGGGTGCAAAACATCAATCCCCATTCCCAGCAAGCCAATATCAAAGCATCCTTCATGTTTTAGGGACATTTATGAAATAGTATGTTAGGGTTTGAGATACGGTTGCAGAGAGTTCATTTAGAATGGCTCATTTAGGACTTTCTGTCCATTAGTCATCTTCTACTACAGCTGAAAGAACAAATGTTGGCTCAGATGTCACAACTGAGAGCTGTTTGTTTCGGCAATGGCTGTTCCCTCAGTAGGTGGTAGAATGGCGATCTTGTGTGTGTGTAAAGACAACGTCACAATCTTGTTTCAAAGGTTGGCAGTGGTGCTATTTGTAGAGAGGTCAACAACTTCTTGAAAGAGAAATGTTAAAATAGAAAATGATTGAGTATAAAAAAGTCGAAAGAATGGGTATTTTCTTTCAAGACAGCTGCATTTGTACCTTGCTTTAAACCTCCCTAAATTGCATTATCAAGGATTTCCTGGAGTGGAAAGGAAACTCGGAGGCCAAATACTAGTGTTCTGTTATCACAAATATTCATCTTTCTTGTGGGAAATGTTTTTCAACTCTTTTCTATATCTATTAAGTGTATCTCTTTATTTTGTCTCTTTGGATACTATGTGGGTGTTAGATAGCTTTCCAGTTGTCTTTAAAATATGAAATTGGCTTTCTGGCTTGCCACACGCTGTTATAATTTTGTTTCTCCCAAATGAGCTAACACATACTTCTATATTTCTTGGGGTTTTTTTTATTAAGGCAAAGTATTTTAGCAATTATGTCAATTAATGTTCAAAAGGGTTTTTTTTAAAAATCTAATAGTAGGAAAACAGTGGTCTGTATCTTAAAAGGAGAACGTTAATGTGAGAATGAGATAAACTTTGAATAACTTCCTTTTAAACACCAGCAATAGCCTTCCTTATATGTCTACTTTGAATTTAAACATTTTACTGTAAAATACTTAAAATGGAAATAGCCATGTAAGACAGCACTTACTGTTAATTACTTCTTAGATGTTTTGATTCTAAATGTACAAGTATCTTAATAAAACAAAAACAATACTGTAGACTGAGTTGGAATTTAATATAAAGAAACAAAATGCTGTATGACCTTGTTGCTTCAGCACTAATTACTAATAGGTACTGGAATACATGTTTCAGGAGAAAAAATTAAAATAAAAGTACCGCTAAATATTCAGCAGTATAATAACTGTAAAGCAATGAAAAATCCTATTTGAATATTTTACATGTGATTATTTTCTTCCTCTTAAACTTGTGCACTGTAAGAGCGTTTCAATGTTAGACACCTTTATGTGAGCACTTTAGCTGTAGTTCTTTGGTAAAATAATGTCACAAGCTATTTCATATTTAACATTTCTCTCAAAAATTACCGTCCTGAATAAAGTCTCAGCTAGAGAGTTTAGTTTTCCCAAGGAACTGGAAAATTGCTTTATTGCTAATACAAGTCATAAGTAGGCATTAAGGAGGAAAAAGCGCCATCTAAAAGTTCTCTTGGATATAGTTTTAATTGCACTTCATTTGTTTCCTGGTATTTGCATTTTTAAGCTTGTCATGATTAAACTTCAAAAAGAGAAACGGTCTTCCAACAGGCATAACCTGAATAGAGTCTTTAACCGGCATCTTGTGTTGTTTATCCACATTTACTATACACACTATGTATTTACTACAGCTGTTTGTATAGTCTTATTTCCCCTGTACAGTTTGCAAATCAGTTACAGGAAGGGAGACTGCAGTAAAAGATAGGATTTTGTTATTACTGCATGAGGTATTGAGGACCAACAGTTGTCTGTGTAGTGGTAGTACCTTCCCCGGTGTAGACGGTAAAGGGCAAAAGTGACGCTGAGTGACTTTTAGTATGATTCTCCACTCTTCTTTGGTGTAATTTAACCGGATGTAGATACAAGTTGATATGGATGTTACACGATTGATGACAGGAGTATTTTTATTCTTGGTTATCACAAAACATCAGCTATGAATGTTTATTTTTTTAATATTAACCAAGAGAGATAAGCACGGTCTTTGGTTAAGTCCCTAAGATAAGATAATGGAAGCATAGGAGACATCAGTATCAGTAAATTAAACATACTTGAGGATGTTCATTGGAATAACTTGCAGCTATTTTGGAGTCTGTTAGCCTCCAGAAGAGGGTCACTGTGTGCAAACTGCATATTAAAAATGGCCTGTGGAAGGGTTTGATTTTTAACTCTGGAAATTGTGACAGGTATTTATCTGGGGAAGTGTTCGGATGTGTGCAAAACATGCGAGGGACCATTCCAACAATTTGTTAGTACTACCTAATAGTATAGTATAATATTGTCTAATAGAAACACTATTAATACAAAATAATAGCTTGATCATCTGCCAGTGCCTGGCCATTTTCCTGGACACTTCATTTACCAGTTTAGTAGCTTTCTTGCCTATTGAAAAGATGATCTACCTTTTTAAACTTTTTTTTTGAAGCTGATTTTATTGATTGATATGGGAAATGTTTGTTTTACTGAAAACCCCATGAAACAAGTTACAGACAAACTAGTAGTCCAGCTGAAAGGCACCGAGTGAAGGGGCTGAAGCACATGATGTACAAGGAGCAGCTGGGGTGTGGGGCTTCCTCAGCCTGGAGAGGAGGAGGCTCAGGGGACCCAATTGCAGCCTTTTCCCAGGTAAGAGGAGGTTGTAGGGCAGGAAAGTGGCAGTGGTCACAGCCTGTGACAGTGAAACTTTAGTTGGACAATTTTTCACCATCAAACTCTAGAGAAGGTGCTGAGGGAGGCGCTTGGATGCGCATCCCCACGGATGAGCTGAGCGAGGCCCCAGGCACCCTCACCTGAATTTGCTGCTTGCTCTGCTGGGTAGAAGAGGTGGGAGTAGGTGACCTTCTGGTGTCCCATCCAATCTTTATCTTCTTTTTTTCTATGGTCATGCATACCACTGCTGGTTTTTTGCAGCACTGTGAACTTTGTAAGAAAGAGTGGGAAAACTGTTACTCAGTATATTACTGGTGGGTTGTAGGGATCGGAGGTAAATATATTAAAAAGTACCATTTGGTGCGTGTGGTGGGTTGACCCTGGCTGGAGGCCAGGTGCCCACCAGAGCCGCTCTCTCACTCCCCTCCTTCACTAGACAGGGGAGAAAAGGCATAACGAAATGCTTGTGGGTCGAGATAAGGACAGGGAGAGATCACTCACTAATTGTTGTCACGAGCAAAACAGACTGAACTTAAAGAGGGAATTCATCTAACTTATTACTAAGCAAAACAGAGCAGAGCAATGAGAAATAAAATCAAATCTTAAAACACTTCCCCCCACCCCTCCCATCTTCCCCAGGCTCAACTTCACTCCCGGCTTCAACCTCCTCCCCCCTCAGCGGCACAGGGGGACGGGGAATGGGGGTTACGGTCAGTTCATCACACGTTGTTTCTGCTGCTGCTTCATCCTCAGGGGGAGGACTCCTCTCATCGTTCCCCTGCTCCAGCATGGAGTCCCTCTCACGGGGTGCAGACCTTCACGAACTGCTCCAACCTGAGTCTCTCCCATGGGCCACAGCCTCCTTCAGGTGCCTCCACCTGCTCTGGCATGGGGTCCTCCACAGGCTGCAGGTGGAATCTCTACACCCCCTCATCCTTCCTCCCTGGGCTGCAGGGGGACAGCCTGCTTCACCATGGTCTTCACCACGGGCTGCAGGGGGATCTCTGCTCCGGCGCCTGGAGCACCTCCTGCCCCTCCTTCTTCACTGACCTGGGTGTCTGCAGAGTTTCTTACATCTTCTCACTCCTCTCTCTGGCTGCAAAAGCTCTAACAGGTTTTTTCTTCTTCTTAAATATGTTATCACAGAGGCACTGATGGGCTTGGCCTTGGCCAGAGGCGGGTCCGTCTTGGAGCCGGCTGGCATTGGCTCTGTCAGACACAGGGGGAGCTTCTAGCAGCTTCTCACAGAAGCCACCCCTGTAGCCCCCCCTCTACCAAAACCTTGCCACGCAAACCCAACACAGTGCGATAAGTAACCTGCTTGAGACGTGCTGAAGTCATGTTTAGTAAATCTTAAGCAAGCAAAATAGGCACATAATCTGAATAATCTGTAAAACTAGATAGTGTTATATATGCTCCATGCTGGACTGAAGACCTATATATGTGTGCAGAACTGGATCCTGGTACTTTAAACTGAAAACTTAAGGAGCAACACAATGTGTAAACTGTTTTGGGGTACTAATTCTGGATTTTGAGTAACAAGAAGATACAACTAGAATCTTAGAATGAGGGAAACACGTTCCTGTAGCTTTAACTACAGTGCTTCATCTGCTGTTTGCTTGTGGTTATGGTTGTTTTAGTGGAAAGAAAAAATCGTAAGGCAGTACTAATTGCTCCTTTTTTAATTTTATTACACTTATAAAGTGCATCTTGAAATACCTTCTGTAGCTAATGCTGAAAATAAAATTATTAAAGCTGAAATTGGATTCATATAAACTCTTACCATATGAAAAGCATACCATGTGTGTTTCTTTAGGGGAGTGTCTTCGGTCAAGTATTTACTCACTCAGTTCTTCAGTGTCAAACAAGCAGAAGGGACTTTTTTTTTTTACCTTGCTTTGTGCAGGTATGCTTTTAAAACATAAACCTCAGTGTGCTCTTTTATCACGAATATGTTTGCTTTTAAGATGTTATCAGAACAATCCATCGTTTAGTTCTGAGCAATAACTATATTCCATGCTGAGGGATACACAAGACTCCTTTCCAAAGAGCACACACTTCTAAAAAGCTCTATTTTTTTTTTTTTTGTGGATGATATCCAGACACTTTCAGCAGGCGTGTGGCATAGCAGAACTTTGGATTGCAAGTCTATCTCATGCATTCATCCTCCCTTCCCAGATTATTTTCAATACTAACTCCTATTATAGTTTTCATAAAATGTTCTTAAGACTTGCAGTATTTTTGTTTGATGTTATTCTTTCTACACAGATAAATAACTATTGACTTGTAACTGTAATGAAAAGTCTTGAAGAAAGATTTAAATAACTAAAAGGAAATTATTCTAGATTTATTTCCTAAGGGCCTCCTCTGCACTGTGGATTTGCCTATCCTGGGGAATAAGAAATGCAAATGATAGATTTCTTTTACCATTTCACATTTTGACTGTCATTGCTAAAGATGTATTTTGTTTTTCATTACTCATACAATTTCCATAATCAGAGGAAGTTGTTCCAGAATCAGAAACTCTGTCAGCAGCAGCAGCATCTGAAGATGATCAGTGGGAAGTAGACATGTGAAACGGTGCAGGGAAATTCAAAGAGCCATTGAGGAATCCTAGTTGTGGCTCATCTTGTCTTCTAGATTCTGTTCGGGAATTTTCTTTTTTAAATAAAGGAGTGGTACAGACACTTTGTTATTCTGCAGGGCTGTGGTTTGTGCCTTGCATTGTAATCTAAAACCTACGTTAAATATACCTTGGAAGTGCTATTTGTGCTTTGCTGCTGGAAAGTACCATTTGAATAAACTAGAAATAAATAAGTAGGTTATATCTTAAAGTATGTTTCTGTTAAAAATGAACAATACACACTTTTACTGTAACTAATATACTTGCTCCTAATATCAGAGACTATTTTACTTGTAGCAGTGATATAGGGGGGAGGAGACAAGCTCTGATCAGCAAGTGCAATAACAAAATTTATTTTTGAATAAATAAACTTTTGAAAAGTAAGACATGGTTGTGAACAGTATCTCTACAAAAGATGAAAAGTAAACATGTTTTAAGAAAACAAACAAAAAGAACATTTCTTGTTAAGGGTTGTAATCTTTGTGATGACTGTGTATGAGTACTGGGCGTGAGCTGACTGCATTTTCGTAAGACAATAACAAAACTAGTAGAAGAGTAGTTTTTATTGAAGGCAGTGATACATGTGCTGTATGCGATTGAAGACAGAATTGTGGGACAAGCGTCACTTGATGAACGCTAGATAACCATTGCTCCATGAAGAAAACTGTCTTGTTTTGTTTTTCCACTTGAGTGGTAGAAAAATCAATTGGCCTATCTGGTGTTTATCCACTTGATATTTTACAGTGATCCCAAAGCTAATTTGAACATGAGTTTTAATTCAGAGCAAAACCTGCAGAATACTGCAAAGTAGAGTTTTGTCTCGTATTATCAAAGCCGCAAGGGATTGGTTTGCAGTGGGACTTGAAACCTCTTCACTTGAGCAAATTCCTCTCAAGTTTTGAGTTGAGTTTCACAGCCCTTTTGAGAACTTCACTCAGACTCTTCTGGGCGCTTCTCCACAAGTATGAATATTAGCCCATAGTAATATAAGAATCTAATACATTGATGTTATTGTGCATAAAATTACATACATACAAATGCATATTTTGGAAAAAATGGTATGCCCTCAAAAGTAATGATTTATTTAAATCCCATGCTGTACTTTTTTGTGTTAACTGGTGTCACGGCAGTTCCCTCAGTGTCCTATCAAGTCTGTTCTCCTTCCTTCCCCACCTCTGCAGGTCCCAGAATGATGTACTAAACTTTGTCCGCTTCTCTCGCTCGGTTCATTTAGCCTGTAGATGTGTAGAATTTAATTATAAAACTAGACTATGAGACAAAACTTTGATAACATTATCAATTTTTAATAATAAAATTAAATTTACAATATCTTAACATAAATATTTTATCATCTGTGTTGCATAACTTGCTGAATTAAGAAAGTAATTAGTGTCAGGATATGAATACAGATGAAACACCCAATTCTGTAAAAGGTTTTATTAATCAGTAAGACACATTCCAAATTAATTGAATTGTTAGATCGTAGGATATTAGCCAGCTCTACAAAGCAGCCTTATCCTTGTGATTGTGAGAAATGCAGAATATTCTTCACCAAGGCTAATAAAATAGGATCAACAGTTTGAATCTGAAATAAATTAACATAAGGAAAAGACTAATGAACCTTTCCTTTCTTTAAAAAATAAAGCGAGAACAGACTTTTCGAAATAGAAAGGCAAACTGAGATGGTGTTGGCTTTGATATTATAGGGTCTCTTTATTTTGGGAGGAGACACGCATTTATAGCAGGAAATGTGTGGACAGAGACTGAAGACCTGTAGGTGCAGCAGCACGTGTATATCTATAGTGATTAAATGGAAGTACTGAATTCAGAACAACTCTTGTCCTCATGTTCTCAGAATTGTTATTTATTTTTGTATTATCTATGTTTAAGAAAAAATAAATTCTATTAGATATTTGGTAGTCTGAAATTCCTAGATATTCTAAGATTTCTTTTAAAAGCTCAACTGACTTTATCATTGCTTGGATTTTTCTCACTTTTCTATTACTGTTTTACTTGTCCTTTTCTATCTGTTTGTGTAGATTTATGCCCTAAATCAAACATCTGTATACTTGCAGACTGATGACCTGAAGCATTCTGGTTTTACTAAAGGGACAACTAGAGCACAGAGGTTAAATATATTGCCCGGTTGTTCCAGAGAAATTTGGCAGCACAAGCAGTGCTATCCGTATTTCCTAAACAGTAGTTGAGCTCTTCAATCCCAAATGATTCTTCCAGCTTTCAACAGATTGCTGTTTTCCTGTTGCCACATCACTTAGAGAATGAGAGGATATGACACAGAATCTGTCTTCTAGTACAATGTTTTTGAATTCCTGTTACTCGAAACCCTCATGTCAGAAGACATCACGGATGCACTCCATCTTTCTCTCCCAGTTTTACAAAACTTGAGCAAGTAAATCTTTAAGTAATGAAAAAGCTTACACTATAAGAATGGTATGAGAACTAAAGTTTGTAAGCCTCTTGGATTTCAAACACTTCTTGCAACTGCTAATAATAATCTTTATATTGTTGGAGTGAGGAGTATAATGTAATTTTGAATGAAAAAAGTGTAAGTGAAAATCCAGGTAAATTCTGCGGGTATTGAACATTAAAGAAAGTTTCTGCACATTCAATCATGAGATGTACTACTTGCTACGGTAAGGGAAGTTGCAGGTATGAACTGACACACACACGCCCCATCCCTCCCCATGCCAGGCGAATCTCTGACAAAGAGTGGTAAATACTGATTCTTAATAACAAAAATTTTTTTTAGTATGTTTAACAAATGAATAAAAAACAATTTTCCCAAAATGAAAAGATTTTAAAGTGAAAAACATAACTTTTAATTAGAAGTATCTTTACCTTTTTCCCAGGCTTCATCAGAATACTGATGCCTCAGTTTAGCTCCATGATGCAGAATATCAATTGCAGTTTTCTTACATTGTCAGAATTTTAATTACCAGAGGTCTGCAAGATTAGTCCTGCCTGGTATGCTGGAGTTAAGCATGCTCTATTTAGATGGCCTGCCTTAAATTTACATTTTTATAGGTATGATTCTATTATGGAGAGTAAGTAATGTTAATTTCTAAGGAAAGAAAGTGTAATCTTGTAATAAAATTTGTGATTCAGCTTGTGGAGGTAAGGGTTGAATGATATGCAACCATAGGGTCTACAAAATAGAGCTGCAGTCCTCTCTGAGCTAACCTTCATCTTAACCTTCACAGATGGAGCTCAGTGAGTTAAAAACCCTGAACTTTATTACCCGTGCCCAGTAGAGTAAAGGTTGTTTTTCTTTCTCTGGCAATATTAATGATTTTCAGCTGACTGCATTTTAATTAAAAACACCAGGTAGCCTCTTGGCTCAACACATGGGAATGCTGGTGTCGAGCATCTGCGGGCGCTACCTGTGCACGCACACACAGAGCCTGTGCAGCCGAAGGGAGAGTCACTTCTTTGTGTAAGGAAGCACTTCACTCTCTTTACATCTTTTTTTATTTTTTGGGGGGGGGCAGGGGGAGGGTAATTTCAGTTACTGCAGGAAGGCTGTCAAGTAGAGAAATTCCTGAGCTTATCAGAACTAAAGACAGAAAATAAGCAAGTATTTATTGCTTAAACAAGTGCTCTGTTATAATCCATGCAAGTTGAAAATCCTCATTCAAATGTTTGTTCGCACAAACTGTGCTTGTGCGTACGAATCCATGCTAACTATTTTCACCCTCGTCAAAAGCGAAATGTCACAGAAAATACCATCGATCTTTTAACGTAACTATTCTCTTGATGTTGTGGTAACTGTTCTCTTGATGTTGCGTGTACATAGAAGTCAAGAAATTTAAAGCAATGTTCTCACTATGAAAAATTCTCTGCAACACGTGAACAGAATGTTAAGGCTAAGGCTGTGTGGTACAAAATACAGAAAGGGAAGGCAAAAGCAACAGTTACGCTAGTCTGAAAATATTTATCAGTTCTACATTCCTTATGTGCTTTTTAAGTCACCTCTACCTAGAAACTTGCATATGAGAATTATATAAGGAAAAAATATGATGGAGTATGGGTTTTGCTCAGAAGAATAAAGACAGACTAGATCAGACTTTCTTTTACTTCCAAGTATGCCTGGGAAACAACTCTCTGAATTAGAGCATCCATTTTTGGTTGCATTTGCTATTTTATAAAGTTGCTTTCACTGAAACTATAGCATGTTGATACACTGACTATAATGTGAATTGAAAGAACCATGGAGAAGGTGTTCTCGGGGCAGTCCTGCAGTACTATTAATCTTTGCTTAGCCAGGTAGGTAAGGGGGTATATAAGGGCGGACTTGGATACTGGTTCTCAGCCAGATTGTCTGAGACACAGCTGGAGACTTGGAGAGTATTTAGGGGCAGTATCACTGTCTGTTTACCCTGTTCTTATATTTCTCTATGAATCTAATATTTGCCATTGCTAGGGGTAGGATGCTAAAGCAGCTGGGGCTTTGCACTGTAACTAGGAGCTGTTCTTGCCTTCTCCCCTGCCCTCAGTTATTTTACTGGTTTCTTCTTGCTCTACAGTGTTTAGAACTGTTGATCAATTCTGTTCTCCTGTAATACTGACAATATTGGCTCATATTTCAGGGAGCTTTTTGAGGTCTCATTCCCCCCCACTCCCTTCCTTACAAAGCTTTTGTAACAGAAATCTTAAAGATACCAGCTATTAAATTAATAATAAACTACCCAATATTCAAAATCCCCAGTATGGTAACTTAACATTTTCTTCCCCTTAAATTCTCTGAAGTTGGTGAACACATATGGGTGACTTTAGTTTCTAGAATCTACATGTTTTTGTTTGTGTTTTTGTTAAACATAAGTAAAACAAACTCAATGGATGAAGGGAATAGACTATTATTCAGTAAATGAGAGGTAACCCGTAGGAAGGGAACATTGGCATTCTAGATAGATCACGTGTCCTGGAAAATGCCTGAGAAAGTTCAGGAAAATGGCTCAAGAATGAGCGTAGCAATATTTTATTATTTTGTGTGGATTTTGATGTCTTTGGCACCTACATGTGCTTCACTGCAGTTTTTCTGTGCCTCTGAAGAAGTAACAGTGAACTAGAGGGCTTGGAGTAGTTGATCTCTGGGAATGAGTATGAGTAAGCAACTGTAATCTCTGTATTGACGTGTGTATTAGAATTTACGTACAGGAGCATTTCATTTGGGTAATTCAGCAGGCAATGTCTTCCCTGAAAGTACCTTTGGAGATCCAGAATTAGAGGCAATGTGTAGTCTGCTTTCAGTTCTTCAAATGATCAGGAGGATGTAGGTCTGAATCAAGAAGCTCTGAGCAAGTCCAGTAGTAACATCGGGATTGTGATACATGATAACACCTGGAAGAAGTCCTGCCTAATAATAAAAACAAATGTCTGATATGATACTGTCCTGGTTTGGGTTGGGATAGAGTTAATTTTCTTCCTAGCAGCTGGTATAGTCCTGTGGTTTGGATTTAGGATGAGAATAATGTTGATAACACACGGATGTTTTCAGTTGTTGCCAAGCAGTCAAGGACTTCTCATACTGCCCTGACAATGAGAAGGTGGGGACACTGAAGAAGCTGGGAGGGGACACAGCCAGGACAGCTGACCCAAACTGGCCAAAGGGATATTACATACCATATGACATCATGTTCCATATATAACTGGGAGCTTGAGTGGGAGGCAGGGCAGCTCAGGAACTAACGGAGCATCAGCTTCAGTTGGTGAGCAATTGTGCTGTTCATCACTTGTTTTGTATATTCTTTTAATATTGTTATTAATCTTCCTCTTCTGTCCTATTAAACCCGTCTTTACCTCAACCCACAAGTCTTAAGTCTTACTCCTGCCCCTGCCCTTTTCAATTCTCTCCCCCATCCCACTGGCAGCGGGGTGGGGTGAGCAAATGGCTATGAGGTTGTTTTAGCTGCCTGCTGGGTTAAACTATGACAGGTACTATGCAAACTGGAAAATAAGTAGTTGAAAAATACGTAGTTGGAAAGTGAGTATTTGTAAGTAGCTGCTATCATGCTGAAGTCATCTGGCAGAACATCAGTTTCTCTGTTTTCTGAAGAAATATGAGTGACGCTTTGGCATGTCTAGTCTGAAAATCAGCCCTGGTAATTTTTCAAGCTTTGAATAATTATAATCTAGGATGCATATAATACTTTGTTTCCTATGTTCACTAGTTATTTTCTCCTTCAAAATATTTTAGTTAACATAGGATGCTTTAAAATCTAGTGCAATATTTCCCAAACTATTTCTGCTTACAAAAATTTTTCTATCTGTGATGGAATTTGTAGGGTTTGTGATCTATACTAGCATGAACGATTGTGTTCCTGCTGGGATGAGGAATGTACTCATAACAAGACCTTGTGTTATAATCCCTATTTTGAGAATAAGTAGTATTCATTCACTTGTTTTTCATCTTTGTTTTTGTGGACATCACTCTTCCCTCCATTAAAGGTTCCCTTATAAAGTGCTATTAAGATTAAAATACCTCAAACTAAGATTAAAATACAGTTGTGTAATACACTTGATATTTAGGAAAGTAATTAAATGGCATAAGCATACTGATGAAAAAAGTTAAAAATTGAGGGGCTGCCTAGAATTGTCTTTTTAATGCTCCTGTGATTTTTCTTAAGACTTTATTGAGGGGGAAGCCTGTGCTGTCAATATTACCAAAGAATACTGGGGCCCTTTTTGTTTCTTTTAAGCATAATAGCCATTTGAAAATATAATGTTGAAAGTAAGCAAAAACTAAGTTTAAAAACTAAGAGCAGGCTCATGGGGCTTAGTTTGTATTAAATATTGTATGCAGTGCTATGGATTCATGACACTTTCTAGAATAATTGTTGGTATTTTGGTAGAGCATTCCAGCATAACAGCAATTTTAAAGGCCAGATATTCTGTGGGAAAACATAAGCTAACAAATTGCTTGGAAAAGCAAGAACCAAAACAGTGTACTCATCTCTCTGTTTCCAACAAAACTTTATTTGACAGCACTATTTAAAATAGTGTAACTTTTATGTAGATACAACATTCAGTTCTAAGTACCTACTAATTTCAGCCAGGAAAGTCCTGTCAACAGAGCAAGCCTACAAAAGAGTTTCTGCACACCAGAGCTTTTAAGATTACTTTATATGTGACCTGCTAAAATCTAAATAATATATTGTGAACACAGTAGGAGAAAAAGGCTTGGGCAAAATGTAACAGCTAAGACAAAGTAAAAACTTAAATTCTTGGTTTCAAATATGCCAAATGTGCAGTTCCTAATTAAGTCTTTTTTTTTTTTTTTTTTTTAGTGGAGTGTCACTTCTCTAGCCCTGGGTTTATTTAAGCTTCCCAACAGAGCCTCTGAATCACCTGAGCTGACTCAAGAGCTGTTGCTTTATGTACAAGAGACTGTTCTTTTATTTTACTGTTACATTCACTACATTGACTGTCATCTTGTCATCCTGCCTGTCATTCTCCCACCTGCCAGAATCCCACAAAAAGGACCACTGTTTAGTTACAAGTGCTGAGTGCCAATGTGCTGAGATAGCAGTGGTTGTAAGAAAGCACCCATTGTATAAGGTAGGGGGTTTTGAGAGACACGGCAAGGGGCACTAGACCGGTGGGGTCATCCTTGTCCTCTGGGATCCTCAAGGCGGAGGCTGCCCGTGGGCAGAAAGTAGCAGGAGAGGTGGGAGTTCACACCTCAGAGGTCTTGTTAGGCTGGCTTTCTTTCAGATCCACAGACTGTGGTCAAGGGGCAGCTTATGGTGCTGGTGGTATTTGCGCCTGCACACAGAGTCCATCGTGGGAGGTTTTAGTTGTGCTCAACAAACTCAATGCCAGTGGATGGAGCAGGGGGGTTTCTTGCAGATGCGTCATCACCAGGCAAAGCAGCTTGTTTCTGGGCCCGTTGTGTGCGTTATTGATTCACCTGGTGAAGTTTCTGTGGAAAACTGGCAGGGAAGTTAGTGGATTTTCTGGTGCGGTGGGGAGCTAGAATGCTGGGCAGAAAAATTGCCGAGTCCTGCTGTCTGATTTATCAGAGGACTATGTCATTTTGATTATGATTTGTCCACGATTGTAAAATCTGTGTATATATATTTGTACTGTGTATAACTATTTATACTGTATGTATAGTCATCTTTTATAACATTGAGTTAGTAAAACATTCTCTATAAAGGAAACAGTGTGTAGTTAGCACTCCAGATGTCCAGTGCTAAAAAGAGATGTTAGATGCCTAGTTCATACACCTTGATAACAGTATGTGAAAAAGAAAGAGGGAGTGAGCTCTTAACAGCTCGCTCTGGGATTTCTTGATAGCTCAGCAGCAAAGATAATGTGCAAAGTTTATGCCCCAAGCTGCTTCTGCTGCATCACTCTCCATTCTCTCCTTTTTCTCAGTTGTGCTATTATAGTTTACTGTAAATCACATTGCTGAGATGATGAAAAATAACTTTTCTGCAACAGGAATGCACTCAAAAAGGAGCAGCCAGTATTTTAAGTCATTTGGCTTGTGGAGTGCTCCCCGACACAGCAATTGTTTCAGCCCCAAAAAACTGCACTGAACTGCAGTGCAACAGGAGGCGGTGTGACACACTGCTTGTGTGTATGGCAGGCGTAGAAACAGACTTTGAAAATGTTGAGCACAAGTAACTCCACTGCACTAGCAACATATCATTAAATAGCACTCTGAAGCTGTCTCCAAGGAGAACCTTCAAAACTGAGCTCTCAAGAAATATAAGTAGTGGGAGGTGGAGATGGTAGTTGCTCAGAATAAGAGATAACACTTGTGAAGTACAGAGTAGCTATAAACCCCGGGCCCTAATGCTTCTGATCAGACTTGGGACCTCTTAGCAAGATGTCTGTTATCTTGTTGTATTTGGACCAGGATTGTTTTATACCTGCTACTCATTATTTTTTCAGCTCGAAACAGAAAGTCTGGCCGTAAGTCTAAATAAAACTCTCCTTTTGTATGACAGTGTAGATACCAGGAAGCAAGGAAGGGGCAAGCGGAAGCCAAGACAGATGCATTTAGGGTCCTCTGTCTCTCTAGGGCTGGCAAATATGATAGACCTGTGTTTATAAGCCATGCTGGCAAGTAATCTGTAACGTATTTGGGGAAAGTGGAGTCAAAAGAGAGATTGCTATCAAGTGTCAAAGAGTCAGCATTATTGACATGCTACATGAAGGAATTGGGATAAGGAGAGGACCTACTAACTCTGAAGAGCTCGAGTTGATACAGAAATCTTACAGCACTTCCTAGACCCAATGTGAACTTTCTGTTGAGCAGCGTGGTTTTCTTCTTGGTGGAAAAATGTTTGGGTAAGCATTATAATTCACTCTTTATAGTAAATAGTTTTTTCCCTATCAGATGGAGGCTGCTTAAAGTGACTTTAATCTGAAAATTTTTAGTATTTCTTTCTCTTCCTTCCTAATCCAGGGTCCAAGTGACTCTTTTGCATAAACAAAGTTTATGTAGGAATACACAGGCAGGGTAAAGAATTAGGAAATCTGTGAAGTTACTGTAGGTATTTGTATCAAATTTTAAATAAATGTCTTCTATGTAAAGTTGGATATAGAAATCCAATTTCATGAGAAAAACATTACTTTTGTTTTTATCTATGAAGAGAACAAAAATATTAGACCATACTCATGAGGAGTTTTTAATTCATTCATGTGTATTTGTTGTGGGTTTGCCAGCTTGAGGCTTTAGTATAATTTCTTTTATTTATTTCCATACCAAAAGTGTTGCATCTAACTTTTCAGCTTGTTCTGTGCCTGTCTTCTATTTTGGTTAATCTACTGATTTTGTATTCATAATGCCAAGATCAGATTTTCTAGCTGTGGCCAGAACAATGAGCAATACAGCGGCTCATCAGAGCATAAAAAAGTGAATCCTGACAACTGTGTTACTCTTTCCTCTCACATCAAATTCACATGTCCCAAAAAATCTTATCTGATGCTTCTCATCTGCAGCAACTATAAAAGGTGAACTTTAGAGTACCTAGCTTATGTGAACTGTCTGACTAACCAGCTAATTAGCCTTTCTGAACAGTAGCCTGTTTATTTTCAGAAACCTATATTTAATACTGGAACTGAAATGAAGGTGTAGATTGTTATTAAGTGCTGTTATTTACTTTGTTATACATATTTTATTGCTTTCCTGTTGGTGGTGGCAAAGATTAATGAAACTTTTATAAAGTTGGATAGAAACGAGGGGGGAAATATATTAAACTACCCCAGCCTGCTGCACACTAATTATTGTGTCAGATCTCATTAGAAAACAGATGCATGCACAAAAGTATGCTTATTTATTTTAACACAACTGCTTCAAGAAAGGACTCTGCAAAATTGAGAAGGGATTGCAGGTGAATATTCTACATAAACCAATTTACAAAAACATTTTTCCTTTTGACTTTCCTCCTTCTCATCTTTCGGCAGAAAAGCAGAATAGGAGGAATTGGGGAAGATCTGTACTGTGTTTTGGAGACAGTGGGGATGGGAAGGGACTTGTTTGGCGCACTGTGCTCTAAGGAAGTACTTATTTTCACATGTAGTTTCAAGAAAAGTGGTTATGAGACTATGATTAACAGATGATATATCAGTATTTTTTGTACCTACACTTCATATGCAAGCCTCTTAAATAACGGTAGAAATCTTGAGATAGGTGTTGTTATGAGAACACTTAAGAGCTTTATATGAAAGATGAGGTACAGAATGAAAGTGTGCCATTTAAGTGGCTATATGTAACAAATATAATGCAGTAAAAATAATTACTCTTATGTAGAAGTTAATAGAAACAGTCTGTTTCAATTAATCATACATGATCATTGCCTGTCTACTCTATATGGTTGTGATTGATGAAGAGGAAAAAAATATGATGAATGACAGCTTGGTGTCTGCAGTTATGTGGTTCTTTTCTACCCCCTGGGTTGTGTCTTCATTCTCAGCTAATCTCAGTCCCTTGCTCCTTTACATGAGAAGACTTGGATCCTGTGGCTTCTTTCTTTCTTAGAGGCTCCCATTTTTCTCTCCTGAATAATCAGGGTTTGTATGGAGATGGTGTGTTCCCAGGTCTTGTCCCAAATACAAAAAGGTCAGAGTCAGGAAGCTTTGAAGCTTGTGAGGTCATGCCTGTAAGAAGGGAGAAATGTTGCCCAGGATTTCTTTTGCATACTGTCACTAGGAGGGAATTGCAGAAGTTTCCAATTTGATCATAGGATAATAAGTAATTTTAATTTTATTAAAAAATAATTTTTAGGGAACTGGGAGCATTGTGTTTCTCCATATTTATTATTCTGCAATAACAAAAAGCAGATAAAGAATGAATGTCAGAAAACTACTAAACAACTATCATATGGTCAATCATTTGATGACAATAGTTTATACACTCGGCAATATGATATATATTTTGCCTCTACAAAAATGGTAGGTAGTCCTACAGTTTTAGATGGTCAAATGCTTCTCTTTATTAATGAGACAGGTTTACATTCTGAAATCCTCTATTTAAGTATACTATCAAGAGACAGACTTTTGGAAACTTCCTGAAGACCCTCTCTTGGGCTAAATGCTATGCTAGGAGACTAGTCACATCACATACCACAGTGCAGATAAAGTCATTGCTGTGGTCCCTAGGACAGTTCCTGGAGTAAGAGAGGAATAGGAGGATAAAAACTGAATACTGAGTTTTCTTTTCGTCCCTTTCACTGGACTTTCAGTTCTTGTGGAACCTCTTAATTCTACAGGATGGGATTTCTCTCCATAATTCTCGCAGTTGAATTGTACTGCTTTCTTCTCTCTGACCCCGTGAATACTCCAACATTTACATTCTAGAAGACCAGAATGTCTGCTAAAAGCATAATTTAAAAACAAAAAACCTACAAAATAGTTGTTTCATAGCAAAAAAACTTAGCTCAGTCTACAGAAAAGAAGCTAAAGATTTTTAGTATTGTTCTATAAAGATTGTCTGCTTTTGGTGTGCATTCTTTCAATGATATTAATCTAATTTTCATGAAAGCTTTTTTCAATGTTTCTTAATTAGTCCGGATAGTCATGGCAGTATTTTAAATAAACGATATGTGAAGACCTTCACTGATATAGTTCTAAATAAAAAATCTAAATCTTGCTATTGTCCTTCATCAAAAAACGTGAAGGCACATGTCAGAAAATCTGTTCCTTCTTTTTTGCTGCTCAGAAATTACATACATGAATGGGTTTTATTTTCACGTTAAAAGGACATCCTGTTGGCAGGCAATATATTAAGTAGGGACATTGGGCTAACATCTCAACAATTGTGTTCAACTATAACAGAATAAAGTATCGTTCTCTTAGGGGGAAGTTGGTTGTGACAACTGAAGGAGAAAGTTCTTGAAGGAAAATGTGCAAAGTGTAATCTTTCTTTTGGTAAATGATAAAAGAACCTGATGTCTAATTTGACCTATAGTTGACATTCCACATCCACCCATAGCTGCAGTGATGTGTCATTAGTCTGTGGCTGCTTAATATGTCTGCAAGCCAAGTTATCTATGCTGGGGTCCAAATATGGCTCTAGGTTTCATTTAGGTGGAAAAAATCTTATTGTACTTGAGATAATGAAGTCAGTTGCTACCCTTGTGATTGCAAGGAAAATTGCAATTGGAAAATATAAGGATAATTATTATAAATTCTGAAAGGTAGGAAAAACAAGCTAAAAATGATCAATATATGTTTATCTCCTAGAATTAAAAGCAAATGCAAATGTCAAGGTAAAATATCTTTGCCCTAAATTATGTGCTTTTAAAATGAAAATTGTGGCTCGAGCTTGTTATCTCATGTCAAATATGGAGTTGCTCTTGAACTCAAGCACTCAGAATTTCACTGAATTGCCGAAGTATTATAGTAGTTTGTAGGAGGCTTTTAAGAGTTTGCTATTGCTACATGGTTTTTCTTACTATCTTCTTTTTGACTATAAATTCCTTTGTGAATTTTCTGCCAGACAGATACATGACACAGCCATGTAGTCTGTGCTCACAAAGAAAGGTCCTGAAGCACCTCCTGGGGTGAATTGCAAGGTGGTCACAGGTGGCTGACTCTACTTCTCAACACTAACTCTGGACAGCTGGAAATATTTAAACTCAAGTTCTAGTTTTATTTTGGTACATAACATAACTGAAACAAGTACTTATTAGTTGAAAACTGGAACACTTAATGTTATTTCAGCTAGAAAGTGATCACTTCTACAGGACCGTAAGTCTCTGAAGAAGCTTCAAAATCTCTATTATAAAAGAGTACAGCAGAGATGCCTTCATGAGGCATCATGTTCAGTGGAGGTAAAACACTTGGTATGGTGGGACATTTTTAACTTTTATTTTTAGTTCTGTGTTCAACTCATCCCTTCAAAGGGATGAAAGATGGAGATGTAAACATTCTTTATCCATCACTCTGAGAAATGGTTTCCTAGAAACTGCAGCTGACTTGATCAGTACATACTCCTAACAGAGAGTTCCTACACGGCAAGTGATGCGTCATGTTACAAACGAGGTCCTTTTGGAAACTCAAAATTTGTTCTATGTATCTTACAGGGACTTATATGGTGTTCTAAGAAAATAATGCTTAGTGAACTAAAAATAGAGCAAATAAATAGATACATCTCTCCAACTCACTCTCTAGGGGTTTTTCCTTCTGAAATCTGAACAACAGACCTACAGAAAAATATACTTAAGATCTGTATGTGTCTGTGGTGGGTTGACCCTGGCTGGAGTCCAGGTGTCCACCAAAGCTGCTCTGTCACTACCTCTTCTCAACTGGACAGGGGAGAGAAAATATAACGAGTGGGTCAAGATAAGGACAGGGAGAGATGGTTCACTAATTAGTCACAGGAAAAACAGACTCAACTTAGAAAGAATTCATCCAATTTATTACCCAGAAAACAGAGTAGAATAATGAGAAATAAAACCAAATCTTAAAACACCTGCCCCCCACCCCTCCCTTCTTCCCAGGCTTAACTTCTACTTGCTCCCCCCAAATGGCACAGGGGGATGGGGAATGGGGGTTGTGGTCAGTTCATCACATGTTACATCTGCTGCTGCTCCATCCTGTTCAAGGGGAGGACTCCTCACACTCTTCCCTTGCTCGAATGTGGGGTCCCTCTCATGGGAGACAGTCCTCCATGAACATCTGCAACATAAGTCCCTCCCACAGGCTGCAGTTCTTCACAAGCTACTCCAGTGTGGGTCTCTTCCAGGGGGTGCAGCCCTTCAGGAGCAGACTGCTCCAGTGTGGGTCCCCCATGGGGTCACAAGTCCTGCCAGCAAACCTGCTCTGGCGTGGGCTCTTTTCTCCATGGGCCACAGGTCCTGCCAGGAGCCTGCTCCAGTGTGGGCTTTCCATGGGGTCACAGCCTCCTTCAGGTGCATCCACCTGCGCTGGTGTGGGGTCCTCCAGGGCCTGCAGGTAGAATCTCTGTTCCAAATCGTCCTTCCTCCCTGGGCTGCAGGGGAACAGCCTGCCTCACCGTGGTCTTCTCCAGGGGCTGCAGGGGGATCTCTGCTCCAGCACCTAGAGCACCTCCTCCCCCTCCATCTGCACTGGCCTTGGTGTCTGCAGAGTTTCTTACATCTTATTCCTCTCTCTGGCTGCAAAAGCTGCCCCTCCTCCCCGCCCCTTCCTCAAATATGTTATCCCAGAGGTGCTACCCCCATCGCTGATGGGCTTGGCCTTGGCCATCAGCGGGTCCATCTTAAAGCTGGCTGGCATTGGCTCTGTTGGACCTAGGGGAAGCTGCTGGCAGCTTCTTGCAGAAGCCACCCCTGTAGTTCACCTGTCACCAAACCCTTGCCACACAAACCCAAACCAGTATCTCATCATAGGAAGTTATTGACTGAAGTAATACCTTCTAGATGTTTTCTAATTTGAGTGAATCTAAAGAGATTGCAAACCTACATAAGAAGATATCCTGGCCTACTCTGCCCAATATGTAGACATGAACAAAACAGGGCTCAATATGTATCCATGTGATTCAAAGTTGTGCATGCAACACAAAGAATAGAAAGGATCTACTTTACACAGTTTATCAATGAAGCTATAGGAAACATTATTCTGTCTACCAAAATAAACCAAGATAGAGTAAAACAAATTTTTCCCCTTTACGGTCATTAGCTTCACCAGAAATTGATTTAGAAAGTATATTTGGTTTTTATCTAATTGAAGATATAGGTAAGGGGGGGGGGGAAGGAGGTGAAAGAATACACGATTTTTTCATTATCATAGTTCATATCTTATTCAGACATCTGAAGAATGCATCACCATGTAGAAAAGAGGAGATGCCTGAGAGGTTGCTCTGATGATACTGTGCTCAACTCTAGTGAATGGAGTGTTTTTAATACCAGCTTCTATGTACTATAGGATAATTAAAAGCTTGGTGCTTCCTCCATTTGTGTGCTCAGAAATGGGATGAAAGGAAGGAGCACTAGGGAAGGGTAGCAGGTTGTTTTCTTCCTGTACTTTTTAATGAGCATGGTTGAGCCTGGGCTCCCCCAGGAGGCAGTACTACTTTACAAGCTCTCAGTAAGTAAGCAATTACATGGGAAGCATGAACAAACCAATTTGCTGGAAAACACTGGTTATTGTTTTATTTTTCTTTCTCTTCTTCTTTTGTTTTCATTTGCTCCTGCTTTGGAGTTCAGAGACTGTATGCATAAGGCTGATGTGGATAGCATTTTATTAAAAAAAAAAAAAAATTGGCAGACTTCTGATTTTTATGTATTTATTTCTATAAAAATTTTGGATAGTTTGTTAAAGATGTGTTGAACCTGTAATGGAAGTTATTCTGAAGAATATTTATGCACCACTCTGATTCAAACTAGAAAATGAGTAAAGTTGTAATGTACGTAGCTAGAATATGCAAATAAACTTAGGAACTTATATGTAAATAAATTGAGCTGCTACTTAAATTATTGAGCTTGCTCCACTTCCAATAACTGATTCTTCTGTTCACCTCTCAGATTTTATTTCCAGAACTTTTGGGGTGAGTTAAATGGCAGAACATGATGCTTTTGGCTTTTACGTGAGTGTATCGACATGATCACTTGCAAGCCAATAAATACAAGTTTTTACCTTTAATACTTCCTATAGCTTTTGATACTTGGATTGCTCAGAAGGGATAAGTAGCTTGGAAATAAAATGAAATCGTGAATCATGTTATTGGTACATAGCGATAACATTTGTTAGGATGATGGTGAAAGGCATGAGATGATTCAGCTGTTCATCAGCAGTTTGGTAGCAGGTATTTCAGTCAGGCGTGTGCTGCAGGAGCGGGCTCTGTTTCGCCTGGTAGCACGACAGTTGGAGAGGAATGAAGGGCAGTTTTGAAGGAGCCCATTAGCAACGTGTTTAAAGGAATGCTGTGGTGCTGCAGTAAAGTTTTGAAGTGGCATTGCTTCAGTTCATGTGGGTGTGTGTGATGTCAGATAAAAGCATGCACACAGATACCACAAGCTCTTCGTTACTATAACTTGCAGCGCATGCTGGTAAAAATCAGTGATCTGTCACTTAACCTTCCTCTCATTATCTTTAGTTTTGCTGCTTTAGTTTTATATCTTAGTTTGAATTAATGTGTTAGCGTTTGTAAAGCACTCCAAAGATGAAAAGCCTTATATAGCTGCTTTGTTATAATTATTTTTAATTGTTTCTGTTTGGTATAGTTTCAATTAAAAACACTAATTGTCTAGTACTAATTCAATAAGTAGAAATGGCAGGATCTTTTTTTTTTTCCCTTAAACACTAGAGACTTTAAGAAACAATCAGGGAGAGATAGGAAGAAGGAATGGATAGATATTCTTATGGGTTTTACTTAATCCGTATTAACCTCATTGCTTACTAATTGCAGTAATTTAAATATGCCAATACCCCCCACAAAAATAGACTCTGAAATGTACTGTTTTTCAGTGGGAAGACCTGGAGCTTGGAGTGATATTTATACAGTTTCTGCCATCGCCAGTACTGAAATGCTTTTTCTCCAAGTGATTAGTCAGGCAATGAAAATGGGAAACTCTGAGTCACAGCCCGCTTTCTGAGTGCGCACAGCCAGGACTGTTTTGCTGTGATTCTCTGGTATTCGCTTTAAAGCTCCCTCCTTGGAAGGGCAAAAGAGGATCTCCCTGCTGCCGAAGGGGAATTGCAAATATCAGAATTGAAGATTCAAAACCTGGAAAGCAAGTAAAAGGGAACCAATATTTGGAACCTTGTGCATTGAAGTCAGATTTGTGACTTGATGCAATGCACAATTTTTGAAGGGGTTAACTGGCAAAAGCAGTCGATCACTTCACTCGTAGTACTGCATGCATTAAATCATAAAGCAGACAAGGTCAGCTGTCAGGCTGAGGGCCGAGAATGTCTTCTACCAAGCGTCTCTCCCTGCCCTGGTGTTATTCTGGCTTCTCAGCAGGCCAAACCAATTTGTCTTAGCAGAGGGACTCTGTAGCTGCTGGCAGCTGCTCTGCTAATTGGGCACTCAACTCTATGATCACCTAGACTCAGCTCTGTTCCATAGCAGATATGTGTAAACCACCGTTCTATATATTTTTAATTATTAATTATTTCTTCTGTAAAACAGAGGTCAGGCTATGGCACTGGTCCCAGAGATGGCACATGGGCATATTTTGAAGGGCACGCAGCAGGGTTGAGTGCTAAGAGCTATAGTATCTGGAAAAGGCATAGACTTTTTTGCTCTCACTTTCCATTCAATTCTGAATCCATCAGAACAGTTGCATTGCATAGGGGTAAGATGCCCCTGGAAAGGTGATCAGCAGCACTTTTCACCACTGAATTGTGGCATCTCTCACCACCTGCTGAGGTTTTACTAGTGTGTCTCATTTAAAAAGAAAGTTAGTCTGGCATGCTATCCTTGCAGATCCTTGATGCAAGTCATTGAGTCTCTTCTAGCCCATAATGCATTCAGGGAAACAATGGTCTTGGTCTAGAGTACTGAGAATGGCATTTTACACATTAGTGGTTGGCTTCAATTATATATCAGTTTGTTATAAACAGCCTTCATGTGTATGCAGGCTGAGAGAGTTGGGGTTGTTCAGCCTGGAGAAAAGGCGGCTCTGGGGAGATCTAATTGCGGCCTTCCAGTACCTGAAGGGCCCTACAGGAAAGCTGGAGAGGGACTGTTTATCAGGGAGTGTAGTGACAGGACAAGGGGTAATGGGTTTAAGCTGAAGGAGGGTCAATTTAGATTAGATGTTAGAAAGAAATTCTTTACTGTGAGGGTGGTGAGGCATTGGAACAGGTTGCCCAGAGAGGTTGTGGAGGCCCCCTCCCTGGAAGTGTTCAAGGCCAGGTTGGATGGGGCTTTGGGCAACGTGGTCTAGTGGAGGGTGTCCACTAGAAGCAGAACAGTTTCCAGAGCGGAGGAAAGTTGGATCATCTGGAGCAGCTCATCCTCATGGTTGTTCAGTATTCAGTGCCTCATGTAAATAATAGAGAAGTGACTCACTATTTTAGATTTTCGATTTGGATTAACAGCTTTCTGAATCATCCTGGCCACTTCAGGCATAGAGCAGCTGTTCCACTGCCCAAGACCTATTAACACTTGCGTTTGGGCAATGCAACAGGCTATTGCCACTCTTTCCTATATTCTCTTGTCTATATTTTGCTAGTTACTCTTGCATTTTTTAAATTCTGATTTTGTTCTTCCCTCTTAATTACATTTACTTCTACAGATTTTATGAGGGGTTTGCCATCGACTGTCATAGTCTGTGCCTATATGCTGCTGTCTATGTAGAAAACAGATGTCATATTTTCCTCTAAACCTGCTTTGCAATTGTAGTTACAGTTCCACAGAGCTAATGTAATGTATGCCTTATATTTATATGCATTCCCTAAGCAACTTTAAATCAGCCTGATTTAAATGTAAGATCGTAAGTAGTTTAATTGCTGTTTTATTTTGCTAGCTATGCCAACTTGTACTTGCTAGGAAATAATGAACAGCAGTGGAGTTTTGTCTGCTTTTTTATTTTTTAAATAGGCACATTTCATAGGTTCAGCATTACCACTTATTGGGCTTTGGAGGTCTGAGTATCTATTTTCACTTAGAGTTGTAGATCTTGAAAAAAGGTGGAGGCGAAGAAAAATTATTTAGAGGGAATGAGGAAAAGTATTAACTCAGTACATTTAATTTACAGTAATTCAGTAGTTCTTTTTAATGTTTCTGTTTTCAGTGTCATGTTTTAAATGACACCTGTGTCTTAAACTGTTCATTCTCTAAGCACGTTAATTTGAGAGAAGGTTGTTTTCTGCAGTTCTCTTATGTAGTGTAGCTGGTTTTCCTTAAATGTCACTACAGCAGCTAGATGTTTAAATCTGCATTTGCAGATGGCAGCAAGCAACTGTGCATGCCAAGTACGGGTCCTTCTCTATTGTTTTGTAGCTCAGACCTTTCTGATCTCATTTCTATGGAGATCATCTCACTGGAGATAGTATAAGAGAATTTTAAAAACTTTAAAAACTCTCTTTATTTTTACCATTCAGCTTGTTTCCATGGAAATGGATCTAAAAGATTGTCAGTAGCTTACAGTTGAAAGTGAGAATTCACTTGCAGATTTCAGCAGATGACTCCCAGCTGAGAACGGTGAATACTGATGACCAAAATGAGTAATAAACTGTCTTATAAAAATGACAAAATAAAAGAACCAATTAAAATATTAGAAAAAATTACCATCTGCTTCCTTTTTATTCTCATTGGATTTAATAAATGTAATAAATATGGAAATGCTTACTTACTGTTCTTGGGTATGTGAGTTGCATGGACACACTTGTAACTTTCTCCATACTGGGTTTTTTTGATAACAGCAGTTGTATATAACGAACATAGTCCATTCCTTTTACCATTAGGGATCTGATCTGTTCCAAGAGGACATCTGTGGGTAATGAGGGATATATGTCAGAAAATCATATTGCTACAGGTTCACTGTATTTTCAAATGCCAACCTACACTTTGTCTAAGTAGAAATTGACAGTTACATTTCTGAAATTACCTAGCTCTCTGAAACCAATAGAGTAAACCAGACCTCTGTAGCATGAACCTTACGTATTTTGTTCCTTGATTTAAAAAGGAAGTCTGTCTTCTGTTGCCAGATAGGTAATAAGACTTACTACTGTTGAGGACTTGCCTTTACAGACGTGTTTTCTTAAGCAGTAGTCAAATGCAGAGCGAATGAAGTCAAGAGGTTTGGCTCCCCAATCTCCTATCTCATGTTCTTTTTAGGCACTACCTTTTCCTTGCTTGACAGCAAAAGATTTGTGTGGAATATTGAACTCAGGGGTCCCATTGTGTGCTTAATATTTAAAAGTATTGTGTGGTGAGTCTGCCACAACCACTCCTTATTCAGGAGTGAACTAAGATACGCTGGTGAGGTATGTTTAAATGCAGCACCCTTCATTTTTAGAGAATTATCCTTTGATTAAAAGGATAAGGAGGAAGGGGAGGGAACTTTTTAGCTTAGGATATAAATGCAGCAAAATTCGTAAGGGCAGATGGTCTTTTCAATCCCTTAAACTGCTGAGTAAGAGCATGGGCCTAAATAACCAGTGTCCCTATGTTTTCCTTTAAATGAAATAAAATGTCAATAAAAAGAATCTTGAGCTGTGCAAGATGCTAAAACTGCTATCCTAGATTACCAAACTGGCGCTGGGATCAGTGCCTGAATAACTGTTATCTGAGATTAAGAACCCACTATTATTAACTCATCAATTGGTGTGACAACTTGTGGGAAAAGTCTTTCACTACATGGGAAGCTATCATAGGATCATAAAATAGTTTGGGTTGGAAGAGACCTTTCAAGGTCATCTAGTCCAACCCCCCCTGCAACAAGAAGGGACATCTTCAGCTAGATCAGGTTGCTCAGAGACCCGTCCAACCTAACCTTGAATGTTTCCAGGGATGGGGCATCTACCACCTCTCTGGGCAACCTGTTCCAATGTTTCACCACCCTCATCATGAAGGTTATCTAGATAGAAGCACGTTATATAATAGGCTTTTTCAACTGCTTGATATAATTACCCCTATTAATTGGAAAAGCTTCTTGCAGCAAAGTTTGACGTACAAATAAAATATTGTAATGAATCTTTCAGGCGCAAGTAGGGCTGCTGCTAAACAGTGAGAATCTGCTTGCCTTGTCTCTAAGCAAATGGCACAACGGAGATTGCCGACATGGTGAAGAGCCTGCAGTGCAGATCTTTGCGGGGGAAAGATGTGCTGGTGCAGTGCCATGACTGCTCTCTGCTGCTGGAAGTCAAAGAGGAGCCATAGGGTTGACGTGGGAGTAGGCGACTTTATGGTGCTGCCGCAGGGGGCTGGGAGGTGACAACAGGGTGAGCTCTCTGTCCTTTCTGTTCTGCGTTCCACCCATAAATCCGATGTTGTGCATGGCTAGTACTGGGCAAATCGTGCCAATCGTCAGTTTAACATCTCTTTTCTTTAAGCAGCCCAATCTGACTTCAGCAAGGCCTTGCTTAACAGGCTGACCGTGGTTTAAAGATAACAGTCAAGTTTTAGAACTTGTTGAAATAACTTTGATGTCTTCAGGGAAGCTGACTTCTTCCATCAGGCTGAAACTGGTCCACTGTGTTTACTTTTCTGTAGAATGGTATCACTAAGACATTTTTTTATCAGACAGCAGTGTGTTTAAAAATAACATAAAATATCTCAAATACAGTCTCTCTTTTTTGTAATGTTCATACAGCATTTGGTGATACAACCCACTGAATTGTAATAAATAGCTCTTGCTGATTTTGTAAGTCTGTAGCATTTGGTTTAAAATAAGAATAACAAAAAAGGGGGGAACACTGAAAACAGATTTCAGTAGTATATATAGCTAGTACAAGATTGAAATTAGGTAATTTGCTCTTTATAGTGTTCTCTGTACAGCTGTTAAATATTAGCAAAGTTCTAAAATGAAACAGAAAGGCTGTAAAGTAGCTTGTAGAGATATAAAAACAGCTGAGACTAACTAAAATTTCAGTGTGGTTTGTAGCTTGAATGTGACAAGTAATCTTAATCTTCTCTTCCTCCATCTTCAAATTCCATGTTCTTCTACTTCAGTGACACTTACTCCTCCTTTATGCCAAATGTGAAAGTAAAATGTAACCTCTTAGCCACGCTGCTCTTGATTACAATGTTAAAATAAAATTTTGAAGTCTTTCCTCCAAACTGTTTTTGACAGTTCTTCTCCATAAATCCTGGAACTCCAGTTGTGAGAATTAGCTTTATGCTGCTGCTGCTGCTTCTATCAATATTATCGGAGGCTTACCTCATTTTGAAACAAATGTAATCAAAAATGTCAAAAGTAATGCACTGTGGTGGGATGCCAAGCAGCTCAGTTTGAAGGAAGTCTGAACTGTCAGCTTGCCCAGACCAGACAGCTTCTGCCAGCTTTTGTGCATGTCAGGTTAGGTATTCTGGGGGGACCTACCACGTTCTCTTGCTGACGTCACTAATAAGATACTTCTGTTTGTTTGCTTTTAAGATTTAAGCAAAGAATAGTTCTGCACAACTAAAATATTTATAAATACTCTTCATTTGATTAATTGGGACCTGTAATATGAAATACATCTAAAAGAAAACTAGTGTGTATTTGATAAATTCTTTGGGTTTTTTGTTGTCTGCATTGAATTTAACTATTGTTTTACCATTTCCTGGCTGTTTTTTATAAGAAGAAAAATGCAACATTTATGTAAAATTAAAAGCAGATTGTATTTCACCCAAGAAGAATGCGTCCTTGTCGGAGACTATCACAGATTGAGTTCTGTCAGACTTTTCAGCAAATTGCATTGACATTTTGGGGTGGTGGAATTCACCTCATTTGCACTCAATATCTGGGACTAGTAATTAAGAGCACATGCCAGAAAACTCATGGTTGTATTTATCCATGTACCTTATACAGTATGTCTCAGTACAGTGGCTAGATTGAAACATTAGATGTTAATGTTTTTGGAAAAGAATTTATTTGTATGATGATTAGACTGCTACTTTTGTTAAATATTTTTGCAAATGCCTTTTAAATGTTGTTGCCCAATGCATGAATTCTTAGAACTTGAGAGTTGTCAGCAGGCTGTCTGGGAGCACAATGGAAAGAGACAGGCATGAAGCATGCAAGGGCTGCTTTGAATGAACTAAAGCACTGTCTATATTTGATCAATCCATCTTATTTTATTCTTCTAAACCAGTTATTGAAGTGCTGAGCATCTACTTTCCTACAGATGTAATAGATTTCTATTATTAACGACACAGCAGTGAACTTCAGGGCTTTAATTTCTAAGTTCAAATCGTGATATTGATTCAAAGTGACTATATAAATATTTCTGAAGAAATTCTCACAGTAGGAGGAGGATATGTTGGACTTTTTTTTTTTTTTTTCCTTAATATTTTTAAGAGGCAGTAGTATGTTAAGGCTGTTTTTGCTTTAAGCTAGTTTACTCCAGTTCTGAAGAATACTCTCAATTTTTAAAACTACATTGTCATCCCAATTAGTACTCTTTTATTCTAGGTTTGGTGTGGTGGGGATTTTCTTGTTTGGTTGGTTTTTTGGTTTGTTTTTTGTGGTGGTTGGTGTGTTTGGTTTTGTGTTTTTTGTTTTTGTGTTGGTGGTTTTTTTTTTTTTTTTGCTTGGGGTTTTTTGGGGTTGATCTTTTTGGTTCTTTGAGACCTCTCGAGAGCACATAGCACATCTTCCTTTTAATGTGGTTTGGTACACAAATAAATGCAGACAACTTTTTGTGCTTCTGTTTGATTTTTTTGGTTTGGTTTTGTGGTGTTTGTTTGTTTTTTTTCTTAAGCTACATTATGGTTATATTTGTGTATAACACAAATCTGTGTAATAATGCTTAAAATTATATTACGTTTTATATGTGAAGAAAAATGTGGTATGTCCTTGGCTCATGTAAGAGAAATGGTAGGCAAAATAGGAATCAGTGGCTGAGAAACTTAGCTGCTTTGTTTTTTACAGACCCTTTTCTAATGAGATTTTAAGACTTGGAGCTATGGATTTTAGCTCCATGAAAGTCCCCTTTTCCTTTCTCAAAGCGAAGACCTACTTGGGGTATTATATTGCTTGCTACAGGGTAGACTTGAATCGTAGTTCAGATCACTTTGGGGGCAATGGCATGATAAGCCTTGTGCTAACTAGTACTCTGTCACACAATTTTGACCAAATCCGAATTTGTTCTAGGCTTGCCATGAATGCTGAGGTAGCAGCTTTGCCCTTTCTGAACGCATAATCAAAAGCCCTTGGCCGTGTAAGAATCTCTTGAGTCAGCAGGTGGTTGGCCAACTATTTGTCCTTGTCTGGCTGTCGCATAAGTAGTATGTTTGGTGATTCTTAAGGTGGAACCTTCAGGCTGGGTTATCACTCCTTGCTGTGACAGGAATTCCCAAAAGTGATGGTCTGTAGAGGCCTTGATTTACCCTGTTTTTCTGCATAGCGCTCAGGTGCATGCTGCAGTCACCAGGAATCCCAATTCTCTGATTATATCTGCCAGCACTTGGCATTCGTTTTTTCCCCATGAATTCCAGCCACTATTTAAACCCCAAAGTTTTCAGGCTAATTGAGCCACAGGCTGGTTGTTTTTTGCTTCTTCCACCATGATGGATCAGTTTACTCCTAAATAAGTGAACTTTTTTCTTCCATGTTGTGTGTTTGGTGGGTTTTTTTGTACATAAAGATTGTGTAAAAAGTCTTGGAGATGTGCATGTTTCCTCCACTTTTGTATAGTGACATTATTTGTTCTTAAAACTCAAAGCCAGCTAGGTTTCTGCATGTTTACATGGGCTTTAACAGTCTGGGAATTTTTCTGAAAATGAGAACTTAACTCTTAATATCTTCATCTTTCACAAAAAAAGATGAACAGAAAGTCTTTCTTTCCACGATGTTTCTAAATGGGGATATATAAAAGGTTTTTTTTATTGCTTAAAGTAATAAACTGGACTTGTACTTCCTACATTTTCTCAGTCTGGTAGGCCAGAGACCAACCATACCTTCTTTGTAATACTGAATACTTTGTAATACTGAAGTAAGCAGACACTAGGAATATTCAGCTGCTCAAGTAGTTAAAATGCATCTTTAGTAGTGTAACTTTAATTTTAAAAATATTGATATTGTGTGTATTAGAGCAGAAAAATGTGCCGGGGTTAACGTATCATGGGGCTGACAGAATTTAAATTTCTGTTTGAACAATAATGTGTAAGGTCCATACCTTGTTTTTGTACTTAGAATTGCATGTTGTATATAATTTGAACATGCGTTGTGGCATGTTATGTGTGTGCACCTGTGTGTAATTAATATAAAATTTTAAAATTCCATACAGTGAATTTACCAAAATACCTGCAAAGTTTGAGAAAGTTGATTACTGTCTCAACTTGAAGCCTATGTATCTCCTTTGCAGGCAAATAATTTTAATTAAATGTGTTCATAACAAATACATTCCATGTATACATTATTCATGTTCATAGTTTAGTATTTTGATGTTTCATAGCATTAAAACAATTAATCTGGCATTTTGAGTGATCCTTATGAACAGGTTTTTGGCTTACTTGATGTGCCAGTTTACATCTAGAATGCCATAAGACAGCACCACATCTAAAAGGCCACACTAAGACTTCTGATGGGACACAATAGTTTTGGGTACAGAACCATAACTAGTTCTGTGTTTTCGCAAGAGTACATCTAAATCTAATGCTATATTGCTGTTAGGACTGTTTAGTGGAAAGTTGACTCAATTTTATTGAAGCTATTTTGGGGATGTTGGTAATCCTTTAGAATAGCAGATTATGTGATAAATTGGGCATTTGATAAGCCTTTCATATGTAGCACGTGGATAATTTTCCAATACTCATGGTTTTGACAGTTTCCATGTGGGTTTTTCCACCAGAATTTGAGAATTTTAGTGAAGTTGATGTAGCATAAAACTAGGGAAGTGGAGAGGAAAAAAAATTCCTCCTTCACCTCTGAACTGTAAGGAAGAAGATTTATAAAGGCAACAAAAATGGCATGATGCCTGTGACATTTTATTTTTATTTCGTTTAAAAGAGGAAATAAGCGTAATACAGACCTGTGGAGCCAGAAATGTAACATTTCTAAATATACAGGTAAATGTTTCTACGGTGATTGTATAAACCATGACAACCTACACAAAAGACCTCGGACCCACTGAACCAGCGTGGCTGCATCCCAGCTGATGACTGCTGCAGGTGCCTGGCCAGTGCCTTGTGCCTGAGCTGTGGGAGTTGCTTGGAGGACTGCCAGAGGGCCAGCCCACCGGCATGCCAAACAGGACTGTTCTAGCAATTTTTTCAGCATAGATGATTGAATGACATACCCAGGAATGTTCTTGGACTTAGTCATGTTTATATTAGCAAATTTAATTATTTCCCTCTTCTACTGAGCTACATGAATTTTTAACTTTTTTTTTAATTAATAGAAATTTACTGTAAAGTTTTTGAAGTCTTGTACCCTTTTGTAGTTGGCATCTGCTTCTAACTACTGTCTTTCTGCTAAACTTTAAGTAAATAATTATTCTTAGTTAAGTTATAAGTGCACATACACATGTGTATACGTGGCCTCTCTGTATATGCACATGCGTAATATATTTTTCTTAGTCGTCAAACAATTTTATTTTCTTTCCAGTGGGATGCCATAACTGAAATGGATGAACACAATCGTCCCATTCATACTTACCAGGTATGTAACGTGATGGAACCAAACCAAAACAACTGGCTTCGAACAAACTGGATCTCCCGTGATGCTGCACAGAAAATTTACGTGGAGATGAAGTTTACCCTGAGGGACTGCAACAGTATTCCATGGGTACTGGGAACCTGCAAGGAAACTTTCAATCTCTACTACATGGAGTCAGATGAGTCTCATGGAGTAAAATTCAAGCCAAACCAGTACACCAAAATTGATACTATTGCAGCTGATGAGAGTTTTACCCAGATGGACTTGGGTGACCGCATTCTTAAACTCAACACAGAAGTTCGTGAGGTTGGGCCAATAAACAAGAAAGGATTCTATCTTGCTTTTCAGGACATTGGAGCATGCATTGCTTTGGTTTCAGTCCGTGTTTATTACAAAAAGTGCCCTTTCACGGTCCGTAATTTGGCTATGTTTCCTGATACTATTCCAAGGGTTGATTCTTCCTCTTTGGTGGAAGTACGGGGCTCCTGTGTGAAGAGCGCTGAGGAACGTGATACTCCAAAATTGTATTGTGGAGCAGATGGGGATTGGCTTGTGCCTCTTGGACGATGTATCTGCACTGTAGGATATGAAGAAGTGGATGGCTCCTGCCATGGTAAGGAAACATTGTTTGCTTGGGTTTTTTTTTAAAATATTTATTTTATTATTATTTTTTAAAAAAGTCTTATGCTATAGGCACAGCAAATAGCTTGTTGTATATTGAAAATACTGCATCACAATTTTAAGGAATGCCTCTTGTCCAGACATAAGCAAAGTTATTTGAAGTTGTTATATTGTGGATTTCTAAGAAAAAATTTAGTTACTACAGATGACCTTCACTTTGTCTAACTACAGGCACCCACAATGTACATGTGTATATGGATCAGCTAGTCACCTTGACTCCTGTAGTTACTGGAGATAAGTGCATGCTTTGGAGCACGATTCATCTACCATGTTTTAGATATCTATCTCAAGATGACGTGAGCAGTGACTGAAAAAAATAATCTCTTTTTTCCTCTACATGCCTAAAAAGGGAATTTAGTCAATTAACTTGCACTCGCCTCTTTCCTGTAAGCACATAAAGATAGAGGAGATGAATTCACCTGAAGGGATAACGTCATTATCCATGCTTCTGTAAAACAACGGATTTTAAACACCTCCATGAATAACATGCACGTTAACGTAGTAGAAAATCGGTAGGTATCAAGTCCAATTAGGGACGTTCAAGTCCCTATTCAGAGATAATGCAAAAGGTTAAAATCAGGTGTGCTCAAAATGGTTTCATCACAATGTGTAAGTAATGTTATATATCTAGTACTGTTTTTTAGAAAGACTAATGCACAAATGTAGTAAGACATTGTTTGTGAAGCAAGTGTTAGTACATCAGTTAATTGCTGAATGTTGCTTGCCACCTTCTTGTATATTAAGAATTGTCTATCTGAGGATAGCTGTGCTTGGTGATTTCTCTTCAAGAATTTTGCAGAGACCACGCTCTGTTCTGGGATGTACAGAACAACATAGCGCTGCACCTTCTCGCTATAACAGCAAATTAAGGATGTTTTAAATCAAGGTTTCAACTTGGAGGTGATTACAAAGGAAAGTGTATTTTCTTCCCTTATCAGCCTCCCCCTTTCATAGGTAGGACAGTGAACACATGCAGGATCAAAAAGCATGTCTTCTGCACAATCTACATGTTGTTGCGGTTCACTAACCCTCTCTACCACTCTTAAATGCAACCACTCTTTCGTCAAACTTTGTGATTTTGTGGAAAAATTCAGATTACTTAAACTTTTGTGCTGTTTATAACATGAATACGTTGCTAAAACTCTGCAAATGCTGTGGTATACTTGAGCATAGCCCAAGTCTCTGAGCTTTTGTGGATTCAGTTTGAGACTACTATCCATGGAGAATGTGCACGTTGAGACTTATTTTCCACCTGCCAGGACTGCTGGATAGATGACACTTAATCACAAAAGGTGCGCATCTTTTCATACTGCACACTTTCTTAGTGGTTTTGTTAGCTTCAGAAAGTGTTACTAAAGGATACGTGTACTTTGTACGTTCTCTTCTACTGTACATAATAGTTTCACAAAGACCTGACAATAAGGTACTTGTTTCTGTGGTAATGATTGTAAGGAAAGTCTCAGTAGCCACTGAGATACCAGTCTGCTTCGGTTCAACATCTGCTTTGTAGCAAAAGGGAAGAGAAAGAGTCCGTACCCATAAATTACATGAATGATCAAATATTTTGCTCAAGAGCTGCTCAGATTTGATGGTATCAGGCAAGCTGCACCACAACCTTGGATAATAGAGCATTAAAATACAAAAATATGTATTGTAATCAGAAAATGAAATTCACTTTGTATTCTGATCTTGCTGGCATTAATTATCAAAACATACTCATTGCAAAGATACAATTTTGACATTGCCATTCCTGGAAGTGAGTGTAACTTTCTACATAAGGTCAAAAGGTTTCTCTCTTTTAATGGGATAAGGATTTTCTTCAAGACATTAACACTCAATGAATTCCTGTCCATTATGCAAGTGAGTCATACTCTACAGCTGTACATGAGCAATATAACCAGCAACAAAAGCCCACAAAAAACGTCAGGAAACTTTTCTGCTATGCATTGACTCCTCTCGTTTATTCAGTTGGTAGTCCAGTCTGCTGCTGAACAGGTACCTCCTAAGTGAAATGGACTACCTAAAGCCATGAGTGTTTGCATTTTCTTATCTATTTACCCAAACAATAACAAATTACTATTTTAGAAAATTATAATCTAATAGAGCTTCCATATGTGTTTTGAAATAACCTTCGTAGGTGTCTAATGTTCATTTAGTCATCTTCAGCTTTTTTTAAATTAGTACTGCATTTTCTGACTGTGTCTCAAAGTATGTTTGTCTTGTATTCCTTCATGAATGTCATGCCAAATGCAAGCCCAAACATATAAGATACTTTCAAAACTAAAAACCAGCAATTTAATTTCACTAGGGCCCACTCTCCAGCTCTTGTGCTTAAACCATGGGTTAGCAGGCTTGCTGTCAGGGTGGCCACCTTTCCCTTTGTGCCAAAGCTGCTGGTGGAGATGCGCGCTCAGGCAGCTGGGAATGCATTTTTGCAATGTGGCTGTTTAAGCATTGTGAACTGAACCGAGATCACTACCTATGTTGACAGCAATCTTTCAGACAGTCATAACGTCCTATTTTGAGACTTTGCTGCTTGTCTGAGACAAGTCAGAAATTTAGACTTTAAAAGACTTGTCGCTTGTCAATACGTCCTGAACTAACTCTTTCGTGCTCATTAAGTCCTAAAATACCTGAACATTACAAACTTTCTAAGGGAAAATTTGAAAAATTTACATTTAGCTTGTTAGAAGCTGGGGGTGGGGAGAGGAGAAGCCACTACATCTTAGTCTGCCAAGATGACCTGAAATGTATCTATACAGTCTTTGTGTCTTCTAGGTCGCTCCATGCAATCCCAATGCAAAGCCCTTTGCTCCCTCCCATTCCACTGCTGGAGTAGCAAATCTGAGTCTTGGAAGTATATTTGATGCCATTCTCTCAGTGCTTCTTGTAGACATACTCAAAACTGAGAACTATTTCTTTATTCTGCATGAAAATAACTTTCAAAACAATAATTTTGCAATCTGTTCTGGCAAGTTATTGGGTGGTGGGCAATACTTTCTAATGCTTGAATATTTTATCTTCTTTTTCCTGCTTGCAAAGGCTGTCAAACTTTAAATTATACACCAGTTCGTGACTCAGTGGGGAATAAGCTCTTCGTGGCAAATATGGCTTATCTGTGACAGAATTTTAAAAGTAAATTTCTGTTTTGATATTTGTGGAGACAAGCACTCTCTATTCAGGAAGTACTAAATGGCATAAGCAATTATATTTTGCCTTTGTCATTGCCCATAGTTTCACAAAGCAGCAAGAATGGGAGTAAAAAAAATCTTTGATCAGTTTTACCACTGCTGTTAAAATCATAGGGAAGCAAGTAAAGTAGATTTTTGGCAGTTGAAAGTAACCTAACTGACAACATACCAATTATTTCAATATATGTCAGTTTTACATGTGTATCTCTTTGTCAGTGAATCTATCAACATTCCCTATCTGTTGTATTTGCTTTTGAAAGCATCATTTCAGAGTAAAAGTGTCTGAGAAGAATTCACAACTGGATTAAAATATCCATACTTATTAAATATATACCCCAATGTGTCTAGAACAGTTTAGAGATACATTGACAGAAAAATTTTCATTTATTTGGGGACTGTCTTCCTTTTCTGAAGTCAGTGGGGAAAAAGTCACATTGATTGCAAGAGGTTCACAGTTATTTGTATGTACACATGCATTTCCTAATGGCATAACCTGAAAAAATATCATCTTCTCTGAACAGATTGTGTAAACGATGTATTGCTTACTGATTTCAATATACTTTCATGATTTTTTTTTTCCCTCAAAATCCTGAAATAGCAGCATTCACATGTTGTTCTGTTTCTTTAGGAACTAATAAATGAGTTGGTACCAATACTATGGCAATGCTAATCATAAATGGCTCTAATGTGAAGTGCTTGCTTTGCTAAACCATTGATAGCTGCCCCATTCACAAGTCATAGCATAGGAGGAGATACTGCACAGGATTCTAATAAACATCAATTAAAAGTAGCAAGTTCCATGTCATATATTCTCTGAACGCCAGTCCAAGGCAAGAATTGTGCTAAGTTTAACAAATATGTAGTATATGCAGATTATATCAGGGCTTTGGGCAGGGTTTTTTTTGCAAAAAAAGAAACAATCATGACAAGGAACACTGTATAAACTTAATTAGAACAGTTCACTTCTTTTTAGGTATGATATGCTAATAATTGGATGACTGTTAACTGAAGCCTGATTATTTAATGATTTACCAAAAATTAGCTGAATTACCCAAGGTTAGCCATTAATTGCAGAGAAAAATTCAATTATATATAGCAATTACTAATTATTATAGTCAGAATTGATTTTTGGAGCCTTAACCAATCAAACACAATGCAGAATTGTATTTTAACTGTAAAAAGTTGATTGTTCTTGAGGAATATTCTCGGGACACACACCCACCCCCCTCCTCCTTCCCCCAATGTTGTGTGGATGGTTGAAGAAATTTTTAAAATGTAAAACAGCAGACATTGACAGACTCTCCTGGTTTAATTAAAACAAATACAATAAGAAGTGGGAATGTAAAGTTCAAATTATTTGAACTTGAGTTGACTGAACAACACTTCCTAGGGATGCTAATGCCTACACATTAGTACACATACTGCATGTTGAGCATTTGTTTAATTGAACAAACACTTCTTTCTGTTATTCATTACTCAAACTTGTGGTAATGTTTCAGTGTTAGGATTTCTGCCTTGGCAGCCTATCTTCAGCCATTTCATCTGGTTCAATTAAATATTCTCATTTTGGAAATACGAGCTAACCCCATCCTCATATATGTACCTATAGCATGTCTTTGTTGGGAAACCAAGAAGTTAATGATACGGTCATGCTTTAGCTACCTGTCTGCTGGCATGAAAACAGGAAAAGTAAAAAAAAAAAAAAAAAAAAAAGTACGTTGGAACAGCAGGTTTCCTGATAGTTATGTAGATACAATATTGTGTAAGGATCCTTTTGATTTTTCTCCCAGGTATTTATTTACTCATGAGACCTACCCTTCTTTGCCAGCCCATAGGCACTGAAGGAAGATCTGTAAAGGAAAAGCATAGAAAGATTTGGACTACAAAAACAGGGGCAAAATAAGTGTAAAATTAAACTTCTCTCTTTAAAAGAAAATCTTTCCACCGCAGAGAGTCCCTCCTGCAGCAGAGCTGGGACAATTCTCTTGCGCAGGAGTAGATCCCTGTGACAAAGGTATAATTCCCCACCAGCTCTACTGGATAACCAGAGGGAGGATTTTGTCGGGGAAGCTGAATGAGCGGACGACTGAGATCCACTGACTGTTCTTTCTCTGTTGTGAAATGGGACAGGGGTAGAAGGCCCAGGGACTTCCTGCAGCTCCGTGGATGCATTAGCTGATACGATCTGTCTCCTAGACCACTGCAGGTGATTTTCCTGCAGACAGAACTTGTTTCAACACCCTTAAGTACCTTTATCCTTTCAAAATATAGGGCAGACAAGTAGGAAGAGTCATAATACAAACTTAAAATTTAAATGAAGCTTCAATTAGAATTTATTTTTTATTTCCTTCTGAAATTGAAGCCTTTCAGTGTCCTTCATTTGATTTCAATTTCCTTCTTTCAACTGAAACCTCAATTGAAACCTCATAGTGAGCCTACCTCAAAGATAGCAGTTGCAGTGCGCACATGCGGCAGTGTTGTGCAGAAAGCCGGTGTCAACTTGTGAAGGAGCAGGAGGGGAGGCATGTGGGAGCATGCGTAGAGGTAATGACAGAGAAGATGTAAAGAAGGTTAGAAATAGGGACCAGGCATGGTGATATACCCGTCAGTATCAACTCTATGTCTATTCTTCACCATCCTTTGTTTCCTCTGCACCATTACAGGGCGTGTTTTGTTTAGCAGGTATCTGCTGATGACATCCTAGGGAGCCTGGAGGATGGGCAGGCTACAAAATTCACTGAATTCTTCCCCCTTCTTCAACACTGAAGAGCTATATATTACACTCTTTTCTGCACTGATCTCCTCTGGAGAGAATTTAAATGGGTTTTTTACAATATTTTCTGTGACTTACTGCCCAATTACCAAAATTATTAAATAATTATACTTTTTTTTTAGACAGCCATATCATTTATTGGAATTTATAGCAAATTCCTGAATACACAAGTGCTCTGGGAGTGGTTCGCACCTTTTTACTACACTTAACAAATTATGGTTTATTTTACATCATTTATGTGAGTTTGAAGAGCTTTAAATTTGAGTGTTTTCAATGGAAGTACTTAAGACCTTTGCGATTATTTGTGATGTGTATTTTCCATTGGAAAAAACCTACTCTTCAGCCTATGTAAGACTACATGACATCTGTGAACGCACATTGAGTTCTGAATATGGATAAAATGGCATTGTGGTTTGACATTTCCAAATTCAATTTTTAGGTTGAACCACTAAATAGAGATTTTCAGTGCAGTCCAAGAACATGCGTAAAACAATTAGAAATTAGTGGATAATCACAATTCTATAGGTAACAGTATAGAAAAGCAATCGATAATGACTTGTTCAAAACTTCTGAATATAATTAATCACAGATAACTGGTAACATACTGCAAAAATTTGACTTGATCTGAACTCAAGAACTGTGTACGTTAGAAAAGAGAGTATATATTTACAATATATTTAAGTGATTATCTGTTGGGAGGGGGGGATGTTTACCAACATTACTTAGTAGCACTTTTCATACATACTTTTTTTAATTCCTTAAATACCAGGTCATATGCTAAGCTATTTCATACTGTATCTCTCATTTGCACTACACTTTTTCCACTTGCACATGAAGAACCCTTTTGTCCTGAAGGCTTGTAATTAGTGTGGATTAAAAATAACATTGTTGCCTAGCCGAACTAGGAGGAAAAGGATGTGCAGTGGATCATGCAAAATGAACGTGATATAATTTACTATGAGAAAGATTAATTTTTAGTGAGTTGGACCAGCCTGAAGAGATCTGACTTTGCTGTATTCAATCACTTCGCCTTTTTCTCAATGGTTTTAGGTTAGTTCAATGGCTTTCATGTTTCCTTTAAATTCTATGTTTGTGCCCTTTCTTATGCATTGGGTACCAGGCTAGCTCCTGCAAAGCTTTCAAAGACAGACAGGCATTTTGTGTGTATGTGTTTTGGTTTGGGTTCTTTTTAATCATAGTATTATGATATCTTTTTCTCAGTGTCTTAACTGAGGAGATTTCTTAAGTTTGTTAGTGAAATAAATGGGGTTTTTTACTGCAGCAAAATGTTAGGAATGAAATAAGTACCTAAGGGCACCTGTTTTCAATCACTGCCTGGGTTAGCATCCAGAAAAATCTCAATGCCATATAAATTCATGTTGTAGCTCAGATCCACTGCTTTTTACTTAATCTACAGACATCTGCAGATTTGTTCAGCCAGATACATTGTAACACAATAAATCTGGTAAAACAGCTGGAAAGGGGTGCTGCTTCAGAAGTGAGAATTTAAAAACCAAGCAAAAAAACCTTTTCAATTGATTTTTATGTAGCAAGGAAGTTACGCTGATACTAAATGAACACAAGTTGTCTGCACATTCTTGTCACGTCTTACTGACTTGCATTAATTTTGAGCAAATAAGAAACCTTACAATAGCCACCATGACCTGGTTTCCAGTATATTTAATTGTAAAAATTCAAATTAAAGCCTTAATTTTTCTAACTGCATCCATAAATATTTTCCATATATAGGAAACTTATTTGCAAACTAAATTAATCCTAGGAAATTACTATTTTTCACTTTGATTCTGAAATGAGTATTGAAGTACAGTATTTAGTGTGAAAGCTACTTCGGAACAAGGAAGCCAACCGGCTTAGGTTAAATAGCAAGTTTCAAACTGAAAAACTGTGACTGTTTTCTGTTTGTACATGTAGACGTGACGTTTTGGAAGCAAAAGCATGCTGATTACTCGGATATGTCTTGCCTGAGGTTTTGTGTCAGTGTATACTGTTGGATATTGATCCTACCAGCTACCCTTGACAAACAGTAGACAAAAATTGTCAAAGGCATTGCAGCGATTGATTCTTTGTTTTTGTTGTGTATGACTTGGTAATACAGCTGCATGATTTGACATTAGCAGTGGGCCATAGTAAATTGCAGTTATTTATTCTTTCTCTGCTGGAAGAAGTACACTCCAGTGATGATCACATGCAAAACCTTTAATACTACTGGAAACAAATGCTTTCAAGTTTGTAAAATGCACGTATAAATACAAATGTATTTGTGTATCCAAACGTGTGTAGAATGAGCACATTTTAAATATGTTGTTTGATTTTATTATTTTTTAACTCGCTGTGCAGATTTTTCAGCTATTTTGATATCTTCCCCCCCCACCCTGTGCGTTAGGCTCGTGTGTGGCCCGTCTCTCCGCTGTAGGGTCATTGGTGGGGCTATGTCCTAGGATTGTGACGCAGGAGATTTGTGATAGTTTAGGTCCCAGACTGTCATGCTGCAGGTGTGAAGGGGCCGATGCCTGGGAGCTTGCGCGGGACTTTTGTGCTGTTTTACCTGTGTGAGTCGCCCAGGTGCCAGAGTGGGGAAAAAGGATGGAGTCTGTAGGTCTCATTCACACATCTCTTGTAAATCTTGTGTGCAGATGGATTTCCCTATATATGATAAGATGCTGTCTTCTAAAGATAACAATCTAGTCATAATCGATTTCTTGGTCAAGCCTTATATGTAGCTTGCCTGTCCCAAAATAGACTTTTGAAAATCTGGTATTAACAAATTCAGAAAGGTTTATTTGTCAGAAATAAACAGATGCATACTAACATGCAAGTTCCTCTTGTATTGGTAAAAATGGGAATAACAGAAAGACTGGCAGGCTGGATCCTATAGCATGGCTAGAGGTGAAGAAGGGAGGCATTCACTCTGTGCTACTGTCCTGTGTTCCTCACTGTGATGGGATTTGGCCTCAAAACATATTTCACGTCCTAGAGAGACTAACAGAGACGGTGCCTCTCCATTCTTGGGTAATACAGCTTTTTCTTGCTTACCACATAAATTTTGTTCATGTTCTGGGAGTCAGTAGCTAAAGCTTGAGCTCAATCATTTCAGATTAATTTGACTTGGAAAATGTTCATTGCACTTCACACATGATCAACCTTAATTGTTTGAACAATCAAATATATTGAATGTAGGTGAGATTTGCTTGAGTGAAAACTGTGGCCTGCTGTATTTAATGGATGTAAATGTTCAGTGTTGGCTGCTTGTATCTTGTTACAGCCATAGGAGGCTTTCCTCCAGCTGGAAGAGAAGCGTGATGGGGTTTTCTTATGGTTGAGTATATTATCCTCAGTATGTAAGTTTCCTCAATATGCTGAAAAACGTATATCTTTATGAGCTCTGAAGAGGTCTTTTGTGGCAAGCGCATGGAGGACAGTAAAACCATAAAGGCCTAATAACATTTGTTCAGTACAAAATGCCTTGTGCTGGGCATTGAATTAATTGATAGCGGCAAAAGAGAAATACTTTGTGAGGAAGCTGTGATTTACAAACTTTGCCACTAATTGGACAAAGGAACACTTTGACTGTGTGTACAGTGCAATTATGTAAAAAATCATGTCTTGGGGACTTCCACAGGCATATGTTGCAGTGAAGTAACAGTTCTGGCTTAATAAGGGTTTATTTTAGTTGTCTTTGTGGAAATTCAGTTTCTAGAATGTTTGCTTATCATTTGACCTTTTGTGGTGGAGCCCTGAATAATAAAAAGTATAAGCTGAGAAAAAATTGAAGTCGGGGTGCTCAATGAAAGTTTCCAAATTTTTACACTACGGTAGGCTGCTGATTTTTCTTTTTTTTTTTTTTAATAATAGGAAGTTTCACTTAAATCTTAACACTTTATGTCGATATGTATACTTATATAATTTTCAGAGAGAATTCTGGCTCAAAATTTTTTTATTTATTTGCTTTTTCTTTTTAAAAAAGAAAGCTTGATTTTTCTCATGCCTCTGAGCACAAGCACTTTAAATTTATACTTTGAAAAAAATATAACATTTGAGAATATTATTATGATGATATAGATGATGTCCCTATGAGAACTCATAAAGTTGAGCTCCAAAATCTGAAGATAATCACCTGTACTTCCTCTGAGGCAGGTTATTAATGAGTAACGCATTCACAAATAAACCATAAAACACATTCTGTAATGGAACTGTTCCCATAGAGGTTACCCATCATTTTATTCAGTCAATTATTAAAGCATTTATGCTGAGAAATGTAATTTCAAAAGCAATCAATAAAAGGTTTTCTTTTGCATGGTGTAGCCTGGGAATCACAAGCTGGAGTGAAGTAACTGCACAAAGGCATTTCTGACAAAGTTTGTCCTGAATACAAAAGAACATGTATGAGTGTTTGAAAACTTGAACTGTATTTGCTTTTTGTAACTCGCAGTAAGAATGCAAGTGAGATGAGTTTTGCTTTAGCCAACTGACTTATCCTTTCCTCCTGAAACTTAGGGTTGAAAAAAAATATCAAAAGCAGTCATTTTACACAGCAAGATTGATATAAAGTCATTCTATGTCATGGGCTAACTTAGATTTCAAGGGCAATAGTATTTAAAAGATTCTCAGAAATCACATACACACACCCTGCCTCCCCAGAATTTGTCATGTTAGAGGCATCATTTGAGTAAAGCAGTTCAGAGGTTACTTGCAAGCTTAAGCTCTTGCCAAATAAAAAAAAAAAAAAAAGGCAAATGCGATTCTATTAACGGCAAGATTTATGCCTGACATCTTTGTATAAGAGGAAGGAAAACTCCCATGAAAGTTGAGGTGCCAGTTACAGAGACTTCTCTGTCCTCGGTAGTTTAAATGAGGGTTTGCACGACAATACTTCTTGAGGGGGCAGAAGTCTGACCACGATCACAGCTCCTCTCTAAGCAAAACCTCATCCCCAACTGTGTATCGCCTTGCACTGCTGCTTGAGTGCAACGTGTCCTGGAGCTGCCACAGGGCCAGAGAGTGAGGGCTGCACGTTGCTCCCCGACCTCTGTTGCGCAGGGAAAGCCCAACGCCTTCAGCTTGATGGAGTTGCAAGTGATGGTCAGTTCTCTGGTGCGACCTACAGCACTGATCCTGCAGCTTTCAAAAGCAGGGATGGAGATGGATGCCTTTTGAGCTGCCATGCTGTTTGAAGACTGTTGCAGGTCTGTTAGCAAGAAGAGATGATCAGCAACTGGAACTTCAGATCAGCTGCTATATTACTCTTGGATGCCAAATTCTGAAAAGGAAACTGATTCTCTTGGATCTGTAGTGCCATAATGCTTTAGTGTTTTCAGTGCTTTACGGTCTTTTATGGGGAGCTGGAAGACCTGTACTGGGAATTGTGCTGGGCAGGCATCATCAAGTGCTCGCTTGCAGAACCATTTCACATGGCACCTGGTGGTAATATAAAAAGGAAATGCAGCAGAACATCTGAGACAGTTTAAAGATGCTGTTCTATTTTTTTTAAACATCTGTCCCTGCTCTGACATATGTGATAATCTTAAAGGTGATGTTGCTGGTACTTGTTTTACTGCTTTATTGCATTGTTGTTATTAGTGTTTAGTGATCTACTTCTGTAGAATATTCCTGTTTGCTAGACATATATGGGTTCCCGTACCTGTGTACTCTGAACAGATATGGTTGTGCTTCTACCACTACTTCCAACTTGTTCTTTTGGTCTTACTGCTCTTTCAGCATCAGTCTTGCTGATGTTTATGTAACTATTTTAGTCTGTCTCTCCCAAATCTTCATATCTATCTCAGCTCTCATCTCACATGGTTTAGATTTCTTCAAGTAATCTCATTTAGATATTCAAAAGACATACACAAGGCATTTTGTACAGTTCTATGCGATGTCATAAACATTTAAAAACAAACAAACCCCAAAACATGACCCAAGGACAGAAAATTCCTAAAACTTATGATTCATAACTTTGGATGCAATTCACTTATTATATAAAGAGCTCATTTGCTGGGAAATCTTTGGAAGGTTCTAGTGACAAGTTTACATGTATATCCCAAAGGTCTTACTTTCATTCTCCTTTTAGGTAAGTCACTGGCAGAAAGTTTTCTGTTAAGATGTTCAATGTTTTGTTGATTAAAAGATAAATACTTCCAAAGATAAATAGAATAAAAGAAATAGTCTGCATGCTGATCAGTGTGGGATTTGAAGAGTCAAACTGAATACAGTTGATATGCTTTATATGCGCAACCTCTATTTTCAGTATGCCTGTTGAACAGGTATCTAGTTGTTTAGACTAAAACTTTCAGAAAGTTGGAAAGTATTTTTGTTCCGCTTCTTCTGTATCAGCCCACTCTAACCAGCGGATGCCTCCATCTAAGGCACTTTCAGGCAAAAAGATTGCATTTGATAGAGTGCATTTCTCTGCAATTTTTCCTATTGTTTGTGTTCCCTCTTTGTGATTGTTTTCTTACAACCATTTTCCGCTACTCATGCCTTATTTTCCACTTGCTTTTATGTTTTTTAAAAAATAATTATTAAATTAGTCCTTTAATATTCTGTACTATTAATAGTGTGCCAAGAAGTTGAGTTTTTAGAAGGGAAATAATTCATTTCTTGTTACTTGAGGGCTATGCATGTTTATTCTCTTACATACTTCTAAGACAAAAATGTTTTCTAAATGTAAAAATGTTTGACTTGTCAGAATGAGAATAGGCTATTATATTGGTAGGGTTTTAAAAAATTATTATTACAAAGATAATCCACAAATTCTCGTGTTTCAACATCCAGATGGTAGGTTCCTGTGCTAAATACTGATGTCCAACTGCACAGGGTAGTTTTGTGGGGTTTTAAAGGAACTTAGGTGTTTATTAGGTGTTTAGTGCCTACATCAAGGGTATGGAAGAAAACATAGCCTATGGAAATTAAAGGTAATTCTTATTGGTCACTGTGTATTACCTTTTCCCTACAAGTTTATGCAGTTGATACTTTGTTATAATACGGTTTTTAAATGGTGTTATTACAGCTGATGGTTCACAGCGGCTTCTCAACCATCATTTGAATTAATATATCCTGACAGCATTTCAGCTGCAGTGAAAAGTGGCCCCGAGTCACCTGTGGAGCCGCCTTCCACTGGAGGAGACCCACCCACGGCCGCTCTTGCAGGAGCCCATCTCTGCTGGTGGTGGTCTCCCATGTCTTGCTCCTTCTCTGAGGCACCCGCTGCCGGTCTCCGCTCCCTGCATTCCCTCACCAGCAGCTCGTGGACAGTCTGCCTCAGACCTCATCTCCAGACTGTTACCTGTCACCCAGACCTCACCTGCCACATGTCCGTCGTGTTTGAGAGTTGCCATAATCCAAGTGGTAATGCATAGGTTTTCGTGATTGACGTAGATCTAAAGGGCAACAAACTTACGTACTGTCTGACCCACCTCAGAACTGCATTCCCATAGTATTTTAGTTGATATGATGCAAGTCCTTTTCTCGAAGGGTTTTGTGGGATGGTTTTTTGGTTTGGTTTGGCTCCACCTCCCCCTTAATTTTACTTTTGGGAGTCCCATCAAAATCAGAGGAGAATATTCTGCAGGGAAGAATCTTGCGTTCATGAGAGGTGTCTGACCTGGGGACGGTGGTCATTTAAACAGTAATGTCTGCGAATCTTTCTATCCTGCAAAGTAAATATCTCAGCAAAGGAAGGTGATGCTTGGGAACCAACCCACTGTAGTAAGCTTGTGCTCTTCTAGTCATATGTCTGCTAACGGTAGAATAAATTATGTAAAATAGGTCTTGTACCTACCAGTGAGACATCTAACAGAGTCAAGGACTGCACTAGAAATGTCTCTCTTTAAAGAACCGTTGCTTCAAAGGGGTAATGATCAAAGCATGAATAAATTCCCAAAGGACATGGAAATGTATGCGTAGAGAGATTATACTCCAAATGCTAACAATGACTGTTTAGTTATTTGGTATCTGGCTATTATATAATAATAGTTATGTATGTGAAATGTCTTAATTTTGCTGTGACAGCTTGACGGTATTCCCAGATGTTAAATATTTCAAAGCTTATCTTACATATATTCATAAACAAGATGAAAGTGTTAGCTCTAATTAAAATGATGCACAGTTCAGTAGCAGCCCTAATAAAGTCCCTATGGAACAGTAAATTTAATAACACTATATCTTCTATGCAGAGTCAGAATTTAGATTTCAATTTTACTGTAAACCAGTCTTCAAGGAAAAACTGAGTAGTCAAGATAGAAAAACTGAAAATTCATATTCAAAAGTCACTTGAATATATACGGTATTTTACATACCAATATCTTTGCGTATTGGCAGTTTAGGCAAGAAGGGGCGGGGTGAAGGGGGAGCCAAGCTTCCCAAACTCAATGAGTATTCCAGTGTCCTGGAGTATTTATTTCACTTGGTGAATATGATTTTAATGGTCATATTTGCCATCATATTCACTTGTTGCAACTTTGCAACTATTTTAAAGCAGTATTTGAGAAACAACAATTTCTTAATGTAACATACTTTAATATTAAGCTATCGCATTGTGGAGAAGCCTTATACAAGTGTATGTTCAGGATGCCTTCTTCACAGGGATAGCGAGAATTCTAGTGTTGAATCATTGGGATATCAGAGGCTGGAGTAATAGTTAAAGATGTAGAAGTATTTTTATTTGTAACTCAAAATAAATTTTCCACCACGTTTAACAGAAAACATAAAAGAAGCCACAAAGTCACACCAAGTCAGGAGGCAGTAAAGACCCTGAGGAGAGACCTAAGGGAATGTCTTGAAGACATGGTTGGTTTGTAGCATTTAGGATGCCAGTAAAGGCAAATCCCAGAGTAGGAAGATATGTACACTTTCTTTTCAAAATCAGAATGGGGAATCTTTGACTCACAGTAAATGAATAATACATTTGATTACCTCTGCATGTACTTCTCTTTGTAAACTATGCATTGTTATCATTTTATGTATTTATCTCAGTTGTTTAAAATTATGCACACCATTACCATAATTAACAGGTCATGACAAACTATGCTAGTAAGAGGAATTTTGTGTTGTGAAGGAATTTGAGTTTGCAAAATAACTTTTTCAATTCTCAATAAAAATTTGGATTATCTTCAAAGGAAAATTCTAGGGGGAAACTTAAATTGATCAGAAGATTTTTTTTTCTTCTATATTATGCATTTTAAAATGCATTCCTTAAGAATTTTGCATCATCAGTATACTTCATGTTTAAAAAAGTGTAGATTGTCACGGCAGTATAGAAAGTTCAAAACTCTCTTTTGACTGGCTTGTGGATATCTTTATATTGTTGGATCCTTTTTTTAAAAAAAAAAATTACCACCACCATGCAAAATGTTCCAATTAAATCAGAAAATCATCTTCTAAAGACAAATTATTAATATCTGTTTTTTGAGGGAGTTGTTAGGGTAATTTTTTTAATTATTACTTTGTGGTTTATGTGTTGACTTGTGTGGGATATGCTGTTTTTATAACTAGATCAGGTGACTAAAAATTTTTAAATTAAATTTCCTGTGTGAAAGCTCTTAATGTTTGCTGAAATTCCAAAGTTTTAGTGAAAAGTCCCAAAATAACCAACTGCGTTTAACTGAAAAACAAATAAATGGGGACATGGGGACAGGAGAAGAGAAAGAAACTTTTTTACATCGTTAATGTTCGTAAGGAAATGGCCACAATGTTGACAAAGTCCCATTACAGAGATTTTCTTATTTTATTTTTTTTTTTAGTGCTCTGAACTGGTTGAGGTCTCTGGATGGCTCCTGGTCAGTCTATGGGAGACTGGCTGGGCATCTCTTGCAGAACTTCACTAGACTTTCCCTTTGATGAATGGCTCAGATTAGCTGAAAAGAAAGTTGTCATGAGTTTAGCACAGTATTCAGATTCACTGTATATATAGTGCTAGTGCAAAATGCAGATCAGTGTGTTGTGTATGTTATAGACCCTGGGAAGTCTATTAGAGTGGAAGTAGAGCAACAGTTTCAGATTACTGCTATTCTCGCCCTTCTCTTCTATGCAACTGATGTATCGGTGATTTATTAGTTACCCTGTCCCAACCTGTTAACCACCACCAAATTCTGCAATCATGTCTGTCAGTTGGTATTACCAAATTTAGAATAAAAACCACAGGAAGAGGGAAGAAGCTATTCACGGTTGTTATAGCCAAGTGATTTTTAGATGAGTCTGGGCTTCAGAGAACTCAGCAAAACCTTCCTCTATGGTAGAGAGTTTTCACCATAGGCTGAATGAGATATAGATGCCCTGCCTAGGGGGAAAAAAAAAAAAATCCCACTCATAACCTAAGAAACTTGGTTTCAGAACTTTTGAAAGGGGAGAAAGAGAAGTTTACTATCCTTGTTAACTCTGGATAGCTGCAAGTGTTATGATGGAGAGCAGCAGAGAACACTAACATAGTTAAAAGAATGCAAACCCCTCTCCTACAGCTACGTCGATATCAATTATACCATAGCATAACAGAATAAGATAAATAATAGTGGTAATGGTGGAAAGGAATAGTGGGATAAGGTATAATTTGTGTTATTTGATCACGACTAAAGATGATCCAAGACCTTTGTTGAAAGGTAGTCTTGGATAGGGAAAATGCTTTCTCGCTTCTCTACTTTGTGTGGTGATGACTGGTAAACCGTGAGCTTTTATAGCTCTCTACAGTGAATAACTACAATGCAAAAATTGGTTATTGATGTATTAGTGGCTCTGAAACCTAGGCTTTAGTTTGATAGCAGGAGTGAGGTGGTATAAGGCCATATGATGCAAAGTGAGTCTTTCAAGTAAGACATGCAATGGACCTGCAAATAAATTATAAAACTATGTATATTCTGATCTATGGATTTTTAAGGATTGTTTAGAAATTTCAGTGGTAAACTGTAAACAACACCCATTACATCTTGCAAAGTTTTTTCTGAAAAGCTTCTTTTGGACAATCATTATAATCTGAAGACTGTTCAGTACATGTTTCAAACCGGGAAAGCTGCCAAATCCAATGTGACTTTGTAGCTGAAATTAGTACACTATACATTTTCCAACTGTAAGATTAGTCATGTTTGCTATGGCAGCAAGAACATGCCAACATACACCTAATCAAGAACAAACCCAGACACCGACATGCATGATGCTTTTATTACAGGCACGTTTTGGAGGGCTTTCTCTGTTTGCAGAGGACAAGAGTTGTGTGGCTAAATTTTTCTTGCTACTCGGGCTAGCAGCCTTCATTTTGTTGCCTCCTGTTACTGGAGATGGTTTACTAATTAGGATGAACCTAAGGATAAGCCAACATCACTTAGCCAGGTCCTTTACTATTTGAACTTTTAAAACATCTTACTTTGTTCTTTACAAAGAACAAAGAGTTAGAGTTATGAGTGTTAGAAAATGTTAGAGTTTAGGACCCAGTTTTGGATCCTACAACACTGATATGTACACATAGAAATACTGTACACTAAATTCTGTATTTTCAGCATCGAGCCATTTAATCATTAGCAGCTCTGAGTTATGAACCTGATGGGGTTTTTTAATTGTTTTGATGGTGAGGTGATGATGCAATTTAGGGATGGTGAGTGAAATTCTTGTAGTTTCAAAAGGACAATAGTGGCTAAATTCCATTAAGGTCATGCACATCAGTATCAAGTCAGTGGTTGACTAAGTAATTACAAATTCAATCAGAAAAAATTCTAGTCATCAACTTTATAGCTGTTAAGTACTTGTATGGGCTCAGATTACAGGGAGGACAACACTTACAGGGACCAGCAGGCACAACTGCCTTCATAATTCTCCATTAGTGTGATTTAATACTTATGCAGCAGTTCTTCATATAGTTTGGGGGTTTTTTTAAGTATAAATGAGCAAGATAGGAAGCAAAGTTGTAGGGAAAATGTATTCTAATGGTTCAGGCTGTTTTATACTAACGATCTGATGTTTACATGCTACTGAATTATCAAGATATTTTTAAACTTAGAACTAACTTTGTGATGCGTTTAAATCCAAAAAAGTCATAACACAAACTACTGTGGATAGAGAAACCTTCCATAAACCGAATTCTTTCTCTAAAGGAAGAGGTGGCCTGACTAAATCAGAGTAAACTTTAAGACAACCCACTCATGTTCCAGGTAGCTGTAGCAATAGAAAAGATCACAATCTAAATCAAAAAATCTGCAAATAATTGTGAGATTGCTGTCTGTGGACATACTTTGTTGTTTTAAAAATAGGTCATGCTAATCACCATAGCCTGTAGAGAGAAATAATCTTTTTTTCTTTACAGTAAACATAAAAATGTTGTTTGCAAGCTGTCTGTGGATAAAATGATAAGCCTTCATAAAATACGTTGCCTAGTCTAATGATCCAAAACTAACCGCATCATTTTAAAAGGCAGCATTGAGGTTGCTCTTACGCCATGAGTGTTGAATCAGACTAAATTTGTGTGACAATATTGTAAGGGAAAAAGATCCAAAGAGGAAACATTGTTTTGTACCATACCACTCTCGTGCCTGGATGGTACTAGTTTTGTACACGTCTCCTAGTAATGCGTTTGAGAAACCCGTATCCACAATGCCACGGACACATCTCCCTCCCCTCTTTGTGTACCGACACGGGGGAGGCAGGCAGGGGGAACCAGGGCTGCCGCTGGGAGATGCTCCCCAGCGGATAGTGTCACGCTGTGGTCTTGTCCGGGTGTCTGCACTAGCTGGGGTGTTGGATGGGAAGTGACATATTTGAACTATTCCTCCTACTCCTTGCCGTAACAGAGACATAAGGCGCTGAAGCACAGTTCCCGCAGAAGGGGGCTGGCGTGGGCGCAGCCACTCCTGCCTCCTGGGAGCAGCCTCGGCAAGAAACCCTTCCTCCACAGGGGCAGACCGAGGTTTTGGCGGGGCAAGAGTGGGAGGGAACTAGCGCATGTGACAGGGATGGCCAGGGGCCCAGAAGTGACATGGGGAGCTAAGTTACTTTACAGTGTCAACACAGTGCCTTTTATTCATCTACCAGTCGTTTTAGCCATCACCTCTTCCCCAGCGCTGCAGTGTCCAGCAAGGTCTGCAGCGCCGCAGCACCTGAAGTCGCTGCTGGTGTACTCTGTCAGGCCTGGCCGGTTAGCGTCTCTGGTTCCGAAATCCCTGTAGCAGAGATTGTTAATTATGGTACTGACTCTTTTGCGTGAAGTTACTTCTCTGTAGCTAGAAACTACTGCATTGTAAGCGTATTGTGAAGGCTGTAATTTCCTGATCAGAAAAAAAAGTATTTTATCCACAGCATGGAAGCTGTAATTTAAAATGTTTGAAGTTTTGTTTGTTTGGTTTTCATGAAGTAGTATCTAGTCTTGTAGGAATAAATATAATATAATTTGTAAGGAGTAGCAAGCAATGGTGCAGTCTACTGGAAAGTAATATTTACAGTTAGCAGAAAAGGAATTGTATATAATAATAAAAAAAAAGGATTTTCTTTCAAGGGAAACCTGTAAAACTATTATCTCTGTTTCTGTTTTATGGACTTTCCTACTCTTTAAGAATAAATTAGGCAAACCTGAAAGAAATGAAGGCGTGGTAGCTATACAACAGCCTATTGATTTTTGACTAAATCTCTGTTGTTAGTAATTTTTACAGTTGTCTGCATCCAAAAAAACCCACAGTGTAGTTACTAGAGAGGGAATGTAAGTAATTGGTATTTGATTGGCTCTTTATACCTGTACCTAATCCCTTTTTGCCTAAATGTTAATAGCATCAGCAGAGCAATTTAACCTGAAATTCAAGGACAAGAGCACAATGAAACTTTTTCTGTTATTTTGGAAATGAGTAGCAGTAATCTTAGAGATATTAATGTAGTGTTTATTTTTGGTTTTAACTTCCAGAACATCAGTACTTTTCCACATATATTCTCCTAGGTCTTTCTGCAGCTATCTTGTTTTCCATTTCTGAAGAGTGTGGGGTTGTGCCTTCTTGAGGGTTTTGTTTGCTTGGTTGGGTGTTTTTCATTTTGTTTTTCAAGAGGACTACAGCAGGAATATAAAACATGGGCATTCTGAGGAACAAAGGAGTGGTTATAATAGCTGTCATTACTGAGAAAACTCCATGATAAAGCTATTAAAATAATAATAGGTAGCTCCTTTGTCTCAAAAAGGACTTGTAACTGAGAGAAATGCATGACCTCAATTCCACTGTGAACAATTAGATGTGGCAGGTATCTTGAAAAAGGGATAACTTGAGAAAAATCTTTAAGTATTTTTCTTCGGCGTTAGATTTCTGTGCTAGTGATGGTTGGAGAAGGTAATGAATCCTTTAAAAAAAAATCAAATGTCAGTGCACTATGCAGTTTATTGAGTATATTAAATATAAGGGAAGTTAGTGGTAATGTTTTGGGCTTTACCATCTTAGTCAAGTGATCTCGCTTAATACCCTGGTAAAATCATCAGCTAAAAAAATAGTATTGTTTAATCCCTGCTACATTTTTTAAAGTAATTTTTTACTTGGTTCTGAAATGTTACTGTACTGCTATACTCTTGAGCTTCATGGAGCATTCATTCTGCATGCAGCCTCTGTGCTGTAGCGTGGTGCAAAAGAATGGTTTTTCACATGTGAAAAGAGGTTGAGTGCATTTGAAAACCGTTCTGGCTTCACTGCACAGTTACAGCAAGCGCTTTCATATTAGCAACTATTTGTGAGATTTTGTTAGCCTTTTTTTTAAAGGTCACAAACTCTGAAGCAGTTTAGATCAGGTTTAAAACTGATGTTAATATTTATAGCATCATTGTCAGAAAAGCACAGTATTGGAAGGTGCAGAAGGCCAGTCTCCTCTGATTCTCGGTACCGCTAATAGAGACGGTTTGCCTCCACCGGCCAGCGATTCAGAGCAGGCGTCGAACAGAATGCACTGAGATCTCCTTTGAATGAACTGATGTCTCGTCATTGCCTAACAAAATTTCTCAAGACAAACTTATGCCTTCATGAGGCTGAAGTTAGCTCTTTTCGGTGTTGTTTTAGGAGTTATGTAACAGAATTACCAGTGCACTGAAATAAAAAAAAAAAAGCACAAGTGAGTGAATGTATTTTATTTATTAGCAGCGTCCCTGAGATATTTCACTCTTTCATTCTTTGCATTTAAATATTGTCAAGATGTTACATTTCAAAACATAATACTTCCCTCAGGAAAGTGTTGTGGCAGAACTTGCCATAGTCAGTATTCATAATGCATCCGTCAAGGAGTGTTTATCTCTCTTCTCCCTCAGGTTGTGATGCTCCTCTTCTGAGGGGATGTCTGCTGGTCAGTGTATTTCTCATTCTTTCAGAACAAGCATTTGCATATCAAAGGCCTGATATGAGTAAACATACTTTATACTTCCATCTGTCATTCTCTTCCCATTGAGACACAAAGTAAGAACAGTGTAGCAAGCAAGAGGTTTATTTTTTGTCCTTTAATTCTATACAATTTTGCCTTAAATTATGAAGGATGCCTAGATGCAATTTTGTATAGCTGTGTTTCTTTCTATTAAGGTCTTTTGACTGAACACCTTCATTCTTAATTTTTTAACCCTGTATTTTGTAATTTTTAAATAAGGAGCAAAAAAAATAATTTCAGAATATGATCAGTCTTTCTGCATGAATAAAACTTCAACTTTCTGTGTCTTTACCTTCCTGCAAATTTAATATTCCTTAATACTCTTTTCTAAAGCAGGCATAATTCCTTGGTGTCCACTAAAATGAGAACAGGTATTGTTTTCATTTCTCACTTCTTTTGCACTAGTTTTCAGCAGAAATTTTTCTTTGTAATTTCAACAAATGAGTTTATTCAGAAACTGGTGTTAAGAATCTGTTTGAGATTGCCAGCAGAAATTGAATTGCCGTTATTCTTAGCGTGTGCATTCAGGTTTATTTTGAAAGCTGAACCCCTTCATTTAGGGAGCGTTAGGTGAGCATCCAGCTCACCTCTCTGTGCCCAGCGCAAACAAGTCTGGTGCTAGCAGGGTCCCTCTGGGCTGCGCAGCAGCTACACGAGGATCCCAAGGGAACAACAGTTCCTCTAGTTATTAACTGCTTCTGTGAGGGTCTCCACAGGCTCAGCAGGGAAAATACTGTTGGCCCTCTGCTCTCTCCCATCTCAGCATGTGCTTCCATGGAAGTGCCATTTCTCCCCCTTCAGATTGCACCATACAATTTGCAGGGTGAAAATCCAGATTCAGTGCTGAGTTTCTGGTCTCTTTTCCCCTTTTATTATTTCTGAAGCTCTGCTGTTAGTAAGTTGGCAGGAGTTCACTGTGTGAGACTAAACAGAAGATCAGCAGAGGTTTCTTTTTATTTTAGTTTGAAACCAAATCTGGATTTACTGCCAAACAGTTAAATTATCTTTTATAGATAGGATGAGCTTGCAAACTACTTGGAGCAGGGCTCTCATATTTTTATTTATGCTTGTACACTGAGCCCAGTAGGGTCACAACCCCAACTGGGGTCTTTGAGCAGTATTTTAAAGCTATAAACTTCTAAGACATTTGCTCAGCAGTTCAGAATGCTGGATGCACTCAAAGGCCTCACTCTCTATTGTCCTTAGAAGCTGTCTCTTTGTCAAAAGGTTAGTGTGGAAGAAAAATATGCAACTGTCGTCAATCAACTCTTGTGTCCAGTCTACAAAAAAACCCTCAAAACTGCCTGGTGAAAGATCTGCAAAGGAAGCTGAAGGTTTTCCTTTTCCCTTTGGTAAAGATTTCATAGGATAAATTAAGCTGGTGAGAACCACTGTGCAAGTATATGGCCTTCGTCCCTGGACAGGTGTAGCTGCTGAACTAAATTCTCTTGTCACATGAGGAGGGATGCAATCAAGAAAATTTTTCTGCAGATTTTTTTGCTTTAAGTGCTAGGACAAGTATGCAAAAAACTAATATAGTAGAACATGCAGAAGGAGCACCTACCTATCTTAGGGCATTTGTCTGATTTCCTTTGTCATTTTGCTTGACACTTCTCATACCTCTGTGGTGGGTTGACCCAGGCTGGAGGCCAGGTGCCTGCCCAAGCCACTCTATCGCTCCCCTCCCCAGCTGGACAGGGGAGAGAAAAATGTAACAAAAGGCTCGTGGGTTGAGATAAAGACAGTGAGAGATCACTCACCAATTACTGTCAGAGGAAAAATGGACTCAACTTGGGGAAATTAATTTAATTTATTACCAATCACATCAGAGTAGGATAATAAGTAATGAAACCAAATCTTAAAAACACCTTCTCCCCACCCCTTCCTCCTTCTTAGGTTTAACTTCATTCCTGATTTTTGTCTCCCTCCTCCCCCCCCAGCAGCACAGGGGGACGGGGAATGGGGGTTGTGGTCAGTTCATCACATGTTGTCTCTGCCACTCCTTCCTCACTCCACACACTCTTCCCCTGGGCCAGCGTGGGGTCCCTCCCACAAGAGACAGTCCTCCACAAACTTCCCCAACATGAGTCCTTCCCACAGTCTGCAGTTCTTAATGAACTGCTCCAGCATGGGTCCCTTTCATGGGATGCAGACCTTCAGGAGCAAACTGCTCCAGCGTGGGTCCCCCACGGGGTCACAAGTCCTGCCAGCAAACCTGCCCTGGCGTGGGCTCCTCTCTCCACAGGGCCACAGGTCCTGCCAGGAGCCTGCTCCAGTGTGGGCTTCCCACGGGGTCACAGCCTCCTTCAGGTGCCTCCACCTGCTCTGGCGTGGGGTCCTCCACGGGCTGCAGGTGGAATCTCTACACCCCCTCATCCTTCCTCCATGGGCTGCAGGGGGACAGCCTGCTTCACCATGGTCTTCACCATGGGCTGCAGGGGGATCTCTGCTCTGGTGTCTGGAGCACCTCCTCCCCCTCCTTCTTCACTGACCTTGGTGTCTGCAGAGTTGTTCCTCTCACATCTTCTTACTCCTCTCTGGCTGGAAATTGTTCCTGTTTTGGTTTGTTCCCCCCCCCCCCAACTCTGTTATCCCAGAGGCGCTGCCCCTGATGGGCTCAGCCTTGGCCAGCAGTGGGTCCCTCTTGAAACTGGCTGCTATTGGCTCTGTTAGACATAGAGGAAGGTTCTAGTAGCTTTTCACAGAAGCCACCCCTGTAGCCCCCTTGCTACCAAAACCTTGCCATGTAAACCAAATACCATCTTATGAACAGCAATACTGAAACAATCAGTGAAATGCGTGCAATTTCTGATGTTTCTTTTCTCAGTCAGGCTTTGGTTTGTAGAGCTTTCTTCTGATGGACCCTTTCATGGTAGGAGTTTGAAATAGAGCAGTTTGAGGGAATGGTTGTTAAAAGAGTAGATTCCTTTATTTCCTAAGGGAAAAAAACTTGTTCCGTAACTGGACTTTTGGTCTTGGATACCATAACTTGACATTTGTCCTCTGCATTGCTTGGGGGACACACACAGGTGACCCAATATGAAGATTGTTTCATACAGATTGCTTTATAAATCAGGACAGTGATGTAAAGTGGCATCCAGTTCTTACTAGAACTTGATAGAGGACTGATGTTATCAGCATGACCTCAAGCATGAAAAGAAGGTAGGTAGATACACTCCCTACTAACCACGGCGTATACATTCTAATGTTGTATTAATATTCAGATACAGTGAATTCCAGTGACCTACTCTGAAGGTTGACTGCATATTGTGTGATTTATGACCAACTTTTCATCTGGCAGAAAAGTTTCCTAAGAAGCAGGAGATAAAAGAAGGCCACTTGGAAAACTGAACGATTATTCAAGTTGAGTAAAAAAAAAAAAAATCTAGCAAGACCCTGTATTTTTATCATGATAAATGAGTTTAGCAGACTTTTCACAAAAGATGGAGACGCAAACCTTGGCTAGCTCTTCAAGGCAGTTGTCCCTTTCAGTGGTAACTGGCTTATATATTGCTTTTGTTTTACTTGAGCTGGTTGCTTTTCACTTTGGAAGCCACAGATTATGGTCTTTGAGAAACAGAAAATACGTCAAATATTACTTTCTAATTGTTGCTGAGAAGAATGAGTGAAGCCACCCTAGTGCTGGACCATCTGCTTTTCTTTTGTAGTGTTAATAATTTTTGTTCCAGTGGGACTTATGACATAAAACCCACTAGCATTATAAAGATTTTACCTGGTACTTTACAGTTAATAAGGCATACATGTATCATTGGTATTTTTCAAAAGTATATATTTGGCAGTTGGACTTGATGATCGTTGTAGATCCCATCCAACTAACTATTCTATTTAGAAACATTTAAATTGCCCAGAGAGGTTGTGGAGGCCTCATCCCTGGAAGTGTTTAAGACCAAGTTGGATGGGGGTTTGGGCAACGTGGTCTAGTGGAGGGTGTCCCTGCCCATGGCAGGGGGGTTGGAACTAGATGGTCTTTGAGGTCCCTTCCAACCCAAACCATTCTATCATTCTATGAATAAATCATTCCACTAAGCATTTATTTTGAACTCTGAATTGTATATTCAAAGATAATTATGGCAAGTTTATATTTGGTTTTGTAAAAAACCAACCAACCAACCAAAACAAAAACAAAAAACCCCACAAAAACCAAAAAAACCACAAAACCAACTCAAAACCCAGAAAACCCCACCCTCACCCCCCCAAGGCAAAACAAAAGAACTAGACTACCTTAAAAGAAATGTAAGCACTTAAGTAGAATGAAAAGGAGTTTTATTATTTGTTAGTAGGATGTAGAAATTTTAAAGGGGAAATGATGCATTGTTGTGTGTGCATATCAGTCTTCCAATATTTTTTTTTTCACAAAATTTTAACATTTGGAAAGGTCTGCATTAGTTTAGAAACCACCCTTTGTTATTAGTTTCCCATAAACTTTGAAAATTAGTACATTCAGTTAATGAAAAGAAACTGAAAAGCAATGATGCAAAGTAGGACAGAATTATCTAAACTGAGCTTTTATCCTGTGTTTTGCTGCAGGTGGCAGCAAAGCCAAGAAACGTTATGCAAACAGAGAGATGTTGTCCAAGTATCAATATCCTTCACTTATTCCTGCTACTGCTGAACTGATCTTAAATGCTAGGTCACTAATATTTCTTTCAGTCTCTGCCATAACATAACTTCAGGACTGTGAAAAATCTAACAGATTCCATTAAAATATAATGGAATATAAATAGCATCCGACATTATTGGCAGATTTTAAAAGCTGCTCTGAGACAGCAGAATGGGTGGTCTTCTGTATATTTGCTAAATTTTAAGTGAATTTTATCAAATACCTTGTTGGTAATGGAAACATCAAAATATTTTTTTTCTTTTCAATTTCACATGGATTAGATTAAAACACAGTGTTGCCAGATTTAAGTTGCAAGGTAAGATTTTGCAAAAATATTTCTGTACACACCTCTGTATGTCAGCAGGGTACCCCACAGAGTCTCTGGCAAGACTGGAATCTTAATTAAAGGAGTTGCATATGTTTTACATTAAAAAGTCTTTAGCAGTCTTACCCCCTCCAAAGACATTGAAACGGTATTGTAGCAGTAAGTACAAAGGATCTGCCTGAGTTATTCAAACAATGAAATGGTTCAAACTGAAGTTATCCATCGTGGCTGAATTTATCATAATATAAATTGTTAGCCCAGAGGTTAATGCGGGAAGATCATACAATAGCTCCAGGAATCTACGGCTTTACAAGGTCAACAGTGTTGTGGAATTGGGCTTGACAAGACGGAACCTAAGCTGCCTGCATTTGTTTGGCCAATTGCAGTGTCAGAAGTGAGAAGGCTTTCTGCTGAGAGTACATCTATTACAGTATTGATCTAGCCAGCAGCTGAAGGGAAAGAGGACTGAGAATTCCAAATTTAACAGGAGGTTTGTTTGAGGTGAGAGACAAATAATACAAACTGATCGCTGTTGGAGGGAATTACAGCTTGTGTAGCATGGCGGAGTAATCAGAACAAAAGTGAGAAGCCAGATGGTTTGTGTTTGTCAGGAAAAAGATAGTGGTACTCTTTGGAGATGTATCAATACTAAGAAAAGAGATGATGAAGTAGTAAGTAATACCCCTTACCATATTTTGTCATTGTGTTACTTATATTAACGAAGTGCTCTAACGATAGAACAAAACCCTGTTTTTCTAGGTGTTGCACAAAAGTTGCTGCAAGAACTTCCCTAAAAACACACTTATAGTCTGGGTGCAAACACACGAGTGAATGCAAGGAATCAATGAGGCATTGTTGGGCAGTGCTGTGTCTACGGTTGTAGCTGAGAATTAGCTTTTAAAAAAAAATTTTTACAAACTTGGTGGAAAATGAGGGAGCTTCTCAATAGGAATAATGAAGTTATTCTTCAAATACTTACGAAGCAGGGAAGCACAAAAGTGCCCAGCTGGAAAGGTGACAGGGTGGTAAGGAAAGTTGGTATCTGAAGACAACTGGAGGTAGCAGTGTTGGTAGCAGGCTGAGATAAGTGAACTTGGGTAAACCACAAGCAGCTTTCATGAAGACAAGGTGCTTATATTTGATGTTATAAAGGGGGAAGGAAGGAGGGAAGGAGGAAGAAGATGGCATGCAAAAACATGCAGAGATTATCTTTGCAATAGTGTTCCGAACAGGCATGAGCAGAGTAAAACGTGTTGTCAAGGCAAGAGAGGAAGAGTTACAGTAATTCAGTCTTAATAAATGAACTTGAATGTGCAGATGTCTTGGGGATGTAATAGGAAAACACAGCCAACATCTGTCTCGGTGGAGGAGAAAGCAGGACTCAGATAATAGCCTGGTCACTTAATCTACCACAGAAGTGGGTAGGAAGATCAAAGTCCATTTGGAAATAAATACTTAGTGGCCTTAAGCCTACTTATCAATAAATGCTTCCTCACGTCATCCTAAAAATGGTAATTGTTTACGCTTAATAGGATGAAGTAGCAAACAGAAAACTTTGAATATATTGAATATTTTATGCAGGAGCAGAAGTTCCCATAAAGAGGGACTTACAGCCTTAGAAACATTGTGTATAATTAAAGTAGTATATTTAAATCTGTCTGAATATGACTCCAAAGAAGGATAAATTTTTACGCTTTTCTTTGTCTAGTACTCCTTTATCTCATGATTTATTTTACTATATACTATAGGAACCCTTGATAATGCATCGTTGTTTAATATTTTCTCTTATTTAGAGGCATACTTATTGGTATTTTGATCCTCTGAAAGTATATTAAAAAACATTCCCCATACACAGATAGATACACAAGTTCACTCTCCCACATACTAAGCCTATTCTTTTTTTTTTTTCCAAAATTACTTTTATGTGATGCAGCAATGAATTTCTTCACAGATGGACCGTTCTTGTTCTTTCAATATCAGAGAATAATTATCACAGCAATTAGATAAAGAGATTGGGTTCCGTTTCACATAGGATACTGTGTGATTTAGATTGATCAAGTAAGAACTGACATGATTTTGAGTGTGAGGCTTGGATTTTGGGGGCTTTTTTTGCATAATTGTATTTTCAAATATTTGTGAAACTTCTGCCAAAGTATTCTTATTGTTTAATGCTCTCAGAACATATGCTTGTAATCCCCAGTGCTTTCCAAATAAATCCAACATTGTCATTTTGTCTTACACTCAGGCTGCTCATTTTGACAAATGTCTACTAAATTTTAGAGGTATTTTAAACATTTTTGGAGTGCCACTTATTTTAACTTATTCCAGTTAACAGTTTAACTTGTCACTTTTGTCAATATAAAACTTCCAATTGCTTTCATACAACTTTAAGTTAAGGCTGAAAGGGAAATCTTTTCAATAACTCTACTACAAAATACTGTATTTTAAAATACTGCATTTAATGTATATCTTTTTATTATTTTAGATTAAAATTCTGCATATGTTTACCTAGAAGGATTAATTTCCTTAAAAATATATATATTTTTTTAACTGTTCCACAATGCCAAATAGAGCCATTGCTCTGTACAAATCTGATTTGGATTGAGAGCATAGTGCTCACAAATGTTACTTAAAAATAAAGATCTAACAGCGAGAGAATATAATTTCCCATTTCAATTTTACTGTATAACGCTTGACCTTTTATTGAGATGATACATTTTTTTCAGGAACAAACTGCACACTTTCAGGGATCTGAATTTGATTTGTAGTCTGTTTCTATCTGCATCTTCCAAAAATGTCTATTTAAATCTCAGTATGACAGTTGTTCCTGGAATGCTCTATTCTGGGGTAGTTTCCTTTTTTGACCTAAGGCATTAATTTTTCATCTTGTCTCTGTACAGCAATGATCTGTGCTGCAGTGAAATTCATTTGGTATATGCTGAGGCTAGATAACCCTGCTGTGATGTTTCTTGGGTGTGTAGTCTATGTCCTGCTGAAGTAAAATGAAGCCTTTGCTCTCACATCACTCGGGATAATACTGGGACCTAAAAAGGCGCTCCTAAAGGAGTCCTTTTTAATATAGGATTTCTATATGTAGTCCTTTGTTTTTCTCAAGACAATCTGTAATGACAGAACCTTAATCCCTTGAGGGATCATCGGTGAACTGCACAAGAGAATCTGTACAGCATTTCTTACCCTGACTCCTGCTGTAAGTGTTGCCATTGAATGTAGACTATCCTAGTCACCAGCACTTATTTTATAAAAGCAAATCATAAATCTGTGAAAAAATGCAAAGGAAACACTGTGCATTTTAAGAGATCAGTGTGTGAAGATGGTCGTGACTGATGCTGTACATAACTCTAAGCTATAGATAGAAGAGCTATCTGTCTATAGCATTTTGTACTGTTACTGATCATCCGGGGTCTCAGCACCTTCCGTTTTAAAATCATTACATAGAGACAGTCCTGATGATCTTCATGGAAATGGAATAATTTAGAAAGCTTTGATTTTTATATATTATCTTCACCAAAATTACTTGGTGCCAGCACAAGTGTGAAGGGGAGAGCGGATCACACAGAGTCTTCCCTTGGTTTTATGACAATACTTATTAAATTGCAATCTTTGGTCCTCCTGATCTTACCTAAACTAGTGGTTTTGGTAATACTAACATAAAGGACTTGGAGCATAAATGCTGGCACCAAATTACTGGCACCTCCTCAATTTTTTTCCACTGGCTATCAAAGTTAATCCAGTGCATCATCCAAGAGAAGTATTTTTCAGTATCCCCAAAGGAAGGTACAGCTGCTGCACCATTTTGTGTTTCTTCAGTACAGCCTGAAAAAGGCTAACTAAATCTGCCAGATTTTAGCTTTGGTTTGTGCAGCAGCAAACTCATCTTTGCTCACTTGTCTTCCTCTCAGATCCACGCACGCAGTCCATAACATGGCTAGAAATATGCAAGCCTCCCAGGCAGTATCCAGGGCACTTTTGTTCTCTGTTCTTACCTCTCCATTTTTTATTTTTTTTTCCCTTGTAGTTCTGTTTCTGCTCACTCATCTCCTCTGTTTAGCCTGGTCAGAGCTCAGAAGCAAATCACGGCATCTCCCCCATCGTGTTCTCAGTCTAGAGGGAATAGGGCTGGCCAGGACTCAGTGTCCCAACAGCAGCTGGACAAGCCCCATGTGGGGCTGTCTCAGCTGGGCTGGTCTCCTGCTCCTGGGCAGCACAGGCAACAGGAATGTTTCTGCTGGGGGTTTGCAGAGGGGTCACAGAGCTTTACGTTTGCTCACTTGAATAATCACAAGCTAGGGCAGCATCCTGGTCAGAGAGATGGTAAAGTAACTCCAGCATCTCTGTGCTCTGCAGTCGGGTTGTGCTAGCTGCAGGTCATGGGTGGATTCAAATTTGGCTTTGGTCACACCCCATCAGAGGATGCTCACATGTCTCAAAGAAGAGACCATGGTTCTTTCAAATAATCTGTCCATTCTCCAAATCTTCCATAACTGGGAGATTTGTCTTTTACCTTCTGAACGATGAAGAAAGTGAAGCTGCTGCCTCTTGCCTGACCTCATGAGTGAAATCACAAAGGCTATTCAGGCACCTCACTTCTATTTTGGTTCGTATATTATGAATCAAAGTATGTGGTTAGCAGCTAGTGAGCTGTGGTTATGAAGAATCCTCACTTCTATGCATGTAAAATAAGAGTAGGATTCATCTTGGAATTCTCATTGAACTGCCTCAAATGATTTGATTGCTAAGTTTTTCTAACCGTGAATCTGCATGATATAGAAAAATATTTGGACTTTGTATAAACCTATAAAGTTCTTTGCCTGACTTTGTTAAGTTTTTTCATATTGTCCTCTTGTAAACAAGCACTTGAGATCCAAAACAAAACAGAAAATCAGAGCAGTAAAGTCCTTAAGTTAGTGTTGTGAACTAAATTATTTAAAGGATGCTCCCCCCAAAAAATGTACATCCAGATCTTGACTGAAGATGTTCATTCGCAAAATGCTGCAGATCAAGTCCCTTTGACACTTGGAAGCTTTAAGTGATGTGTTCTGGAGAATTCCATCTCACCTATCGTACTTAAAATGCTGCAGAAAGACTATTATCATTACCAAAGGTTATCTTTATGCACCTAGTCTGAAGTAAAGAAGTTATATGCTAGATAGAGCCAACCCCAAGCCTAAGACTATTTGAGTGTTGCCCTTTTGAAGTATTTTACAGGAAAAATCACCTGAGAGGGATTAGGGCATCACCAGGAACAGTGAAGAGAGAGGAAAGGAAGGGAACTCTGGGGTGACAGACTTCATCATCAAAAGGATGATGTGACTCGTGTTCTCACAGGACTCTTGGGTAAGGAGTGCCTATTTGGAGGCACGGTATTTCTAGATTTCCCATGTGATAATCTGACTCAGAACTGACCCCGGTATAGAATAAGATGTTAGGGGTTCCTTTGGGGTTTTTTTCCAAAACCATCAAATGTCTGATGAATGGAGCTTACTGCAAAGTACCAACTGGAATGGTACTAATATTTCAAGCTAAGCACAAAATCTATAACTAATTTGAACCTTAATTTGAGTAACACTTTTGAAAATTAGTCACCTAGGTATGCGTTAATTGAGGCATCGTGTGGAACATCCTGACCAGTACATAATTTGACATATAAAAAGCGATAGAGTGAAATCAAAGTGTGAACTAATGAGATACTTAGTGATTTGAATTCCTAGGATCAGTAGAGCTAGACAGAATATTGTTGGTGTTGGAACAGTGTACTGCACTTTTTTCTTTGATAATTTTGAAAATTATATTATCACTGATCAATTCTAATTGATTTCAACCTGTTTGTAGTAATCCAAATGCATGCAGTTTTCTCTGTTGAGCTGTCACTGGAGTGAGAATAATTTAATCCTAATTGTATTTGTTGGATCCTGCAGTGACAATATCATACTTTTTCACCTAATACTGGAAGAATGATGTAATTGTTTACCCTGAAGAACAAGAAAGTGTAATTGAATTGACTGCTGTTGAACATCTTGCAAATGTTTTGTTTTTCACTAGTGTTACACTTTCCAGCATTGCTATTTGTATTCTATTAGACTAAATGAGAGATGATTAGGGTTAAAATAGGGGAAATAACAAATAAAACTTCTGCTAACCAGACAGATACACTCAGATTTAAAATGTGCCAGGCTCTTTTGATACTCTGTTTTACCTCTACTTGATACAGAGATGAGAAGATGTATTTATATAATTTTGTTGTGTTGAGCTCGCCTTACCCTCCTAACTCTGTAATTGTTGAGCTATTCACATACATGGTACAAAGTTTTTATTCATCAAACAATTTCACTTGTTAAAAGTTTATCAGCTGCCATGGGTTTGATTCCTAAACAACCAGTATAATGTGAAAAAACATGAAATGCAAGATTTAGCTGTATATGTACTTGGTGGCTCTGACTGCGGTTGAGTTGCTTTGACTTGCCTTTTTATCAGCAAACAGGAGTATTGAGGTTCAAGAATGAAGCTCTGTTGGCCTAGTTTCCACCCCTACTTCTACTCCAAAATATCTAAATGATATAGACCAATTAAATGATTATAAATGAAATGCTGTATTTCTCAATGTACTTGAGTTGCTTAGCATTCCTTTGATGACAGACTGCAGCTGTGAAGCCAGCTTACTGAGTTACTGTACTGTGGTTACTGCTTATGGGTACTGGTGATGCCTCTAAATTCTTTCCTAGGTTTTTTTATTAATATTTTTGCAGGGTTTTGTAGTATTCCTATGTAAATTAATTAGTTCTTAGGGAGTGATTAGAAAATGTACACTACAAACTACATTAAAATGAAGGTTAAAAGTATAGACTAGTGATTTAATGGAGAAATGCAAAAATACTATTATTAAAACCATCAAAACTGCTTAGAGAATATTTAGCATTATGGTTATGCCTAAAAAAACCCACTGTAAAGGACGTTAAAACAAGTTCCTATTTACTGTGTCTTGTACTGATCCTCCAAGAGGGAGGAACTACCCTAATAACTCCAGAAAACTTTCATTTTGTATTTACCATTTCCTCTTTCACATGAATCCTTCACGAAAAAAAGAATCTGTAGCAACTAGGCCATTGCAGTTTTAGAACTACAGAATCATCTTGACTCATGAACTTTAAGGACTTGCTGAGAAACCAGCGGGATCATCACTGTGCTAAGAATGTGCATAGTGTAATATATAATAATATGCTGAAGTTTTCATTAGTTCTCATTTACTTATGATAATTTCATTACTCATTTTTAATATGGACACTCTAAGTCTGGGTGAAAAGCATCTTCACAATTAAGAATAACAGCATGTATTTGAATATGTATGTGTCTATATTTGTCTATGTGTCTATATTTATACACATATATGAACATGCACTTTTTTGTGTATACTTACACATGCATTGCTCCTTTCTTCTTGGGAAGAAATACTTCATTCAACGAGAGAGCAATTTGAAAGATTTATACTTTATGTGACAGTCATTATCTCTGTTCTAGGCTTGAAGAATTTTTGTTATATTGGAACCAAAAATTTTACATCAGTGGGATTTTATCAGATGTATTCCAGAGGTTTTATTCATATCAAATTTTATGATACATGCAGGGGGGTTTTATTATTATCTTTACTGATTTGGTTTTCTTCTGTAACATTGCTGTCTTTGGTACAAGGGAAGCATGCTTTCGACAACATTCCTTATCGTTTACTTCATTTTTCTGAGTTTTGTCCACTAAAAGACTTGATTTCATTGTAATATATACTCACAAGGTAAGTCTTGGTACCTGTTTGTAACATTAGGATAATATTATTTTACTTCATAGGACAGATTAGCATTGGTCTTCCAGGACTGTGTGACAAAATGTCAATATTATTATTTCTCATCTTTCTTCGCTTTTGATATCTCCTGAATACATGTTTTATGTTTCAAATCACTATTTAATTAAGCAGTTGCAATTAACATATGTAAAAGTATTAGGCAGTTAAAAATGTTGCTTTTGCTTGCTAAATAGAAAAGGGTTTCAAATCTAAAAGAAAGGATTTTGTATCTTAAAAATAGTATGTTAAAATCCTGATTTCATTTTGCTGTTTTGTAGTGCTTCCTGCTCAAACTTCAGAATGTGCAGCAGCTGATCTTTATATCACTTGATTTCCCACTGTATTATGGAAAAGAGCCATAAGACAGTGTTTTCATAGGTAAAGCTCAAAATTGTAAGAGAATGTCCCAGGAAATACTTCATATTAATATTTCATATATTTATGAAATCTAAATGCCAGCAGTTTTTTTGAGCCAATGTGGGCTTCTTTCAGACACACTGCCTTCATTATTCATCTCATAGTGAGATCCATCCATCCATCCATCCATCCATCCTCAGCTGAGGACTGTGGCCAGCAGGGGCAGAACTGGGACAAGCAGCAGTGTTTCCTGGAACCTGTGACGTTCCTGCAGATTCCAGCTGGAGCACTTAGTGCTTACCACCCCAGCAAATCCCACTTCAGAGGTGATAAGGAGGACTGCATACACCCTTGTGTCCACAGCATAGAAATGCGTAAGCAAAAAGTTTGAGGGGGAGCTGGAGGGGCTCCAGCAAAGCTTCCTCGCCTGATACAGCAGAACCCTCCAGCCTGCTCTCTCCTCAGGGTGCAGGGTCTGTTCGATTTGGCTGATGAGAGGCAGCCTTCTCTAGCCCTTGCTGCAGAGCCATCCGTAAAGTCTGACCAGCCTGCAGCATCCCCAGCCACCTTGTCAGCTGAATGTAATGTAGCGTTCACACTCTATCTCCCCTTAGCTGTGCAACATCCAAAACGCAATCTGGTTGCCACGTTCCTCTTCTCCACTCTATGTCGGTATTTTCAACAATGTCTTATGGCTATTGAAAACAAAATATTTTGCAATAGCACATATGCTTTCGTCACTGTTTTGTATAGCTGAAGGTTTATTAGGTTGTGTGTACAATCTTAATCTCCCACAGAATTTCTGAAGAATTTGTTCAACATCAAAATGACTTTAATTCCCGATGGCTCTGCGTTGCACAAAAGCCCAGGAACAGGGAGTTAGCTTGCACACTGAACTCCTGGCTGCCCAGAGTACTTAAGCATCAGCTCGTTCCGTGACTTAACTCTGGACCTCAGCAAGCTCTCTCCAAAAATAAATCCTGTGTAGTTTAAGCAGCGTGATAAAACCAGTAAGAACCATTAGGCATCAGGGACTGCTTTTATTTAGCAGTACGTAGCCAAGGAGACTAGACAAGTAGGCTTCTCTCTGTTTAGATGCTGTTCTTGAAATGTCCAGTTCCACGTTTTATTCCCTGTAGGAATGAAGTGAAAAGTGAATTCAAGAAAAATAACACATCTCATTTAAAGCAGAAAAGAACCTATCATGAATGGGCATATGGGAGCAAAAATTATAGCATCTTCATTAAAATCACATATTAACTTTAACTTCACAAAATATGGAAGAGATATCAGTAACTTTGTTAGGGTGTCTTCCTAATGAAGAAACTAAGAAAGGATATCTGAAATAAAGCAGATTCTAAATTTTCTGTACTTTCCCAGCTTCTGAGTTTCCAGATTACAAGAAATAATGGAGATGATACCTAAGAGCAAAGAAACCCTCTACCTCAAAATTAAGTGAGGTTTTCCTTTCAAAAAATCTGAAATGTGTGTCTGAAATTTCAACCCTCAGAAAACTTTAATTCTCAAGCATATTCTTTGAGATAGGGTACAAAAATAAGAGTACATTTTTTTATCAAAATCTTGTTAAAAGGATGCTTCACTGAACATTTTAGTACAAACCTGCTGCCTTAGATATTGAAAAATTACCATTAAAATTGCATTGCTTATTCACCATTTTACTTCGCTTCCAAAGTTCTATTTCAGAGTTAGACTGCAGCTGGAGAGAGCATAGCTTTTATTGTCTCTTTTTTAAAAATTTTTGAATTGCCTAAGACTAACGGTATTATAATCCTTCTGGGGAACAAATTTTAAAATCTTATTACTTTACAACTTTGGGAAAGGTATACTAGTCTCTTGTGACATTGAGAGTTGTATATATACTTTTTTTATCAGTTAGATGCTTTTATACCTAATTATTACACAGGAGCTACTTCTGTTAAATTCTCTTCCTGTAGCTGTGTGATAATCAAAAATGCAAACAAGTAGAATGCAAATAGCGCTGGCTGCCAGTTCCTGTTATAAGATGGTCTTTTCATATCTCTGCCAAACTTACTGTTTTGTGTAAGGTACGCCTGTACAAATTCAGTGCTGCCTTACAATAGGGAAGGACACGAAGGCAGATGCAGGTGTTTGCTAAATCTCCCCTCTGTCTTTCTGCACCAAATTAAAATGTCTACTTTCTGACATTTCTCAATAAATTAAACGCTGCATTGCTAGTTCTCCTCTACCAGTGCCTAGCTACTGTTTTCGTTTTTCATCCTTGTGTATTTTTATTGCTATTCTTCTCTTCATTCTGGTCAACATCTCTATCTTGGACTTTTCTCATCCTCACGCTGTAGCTAAGTCATGGATATTCTCTTGGCATGAAATGTCTGTGGTGCAGTCACTTCTGTGTGATACGTAAACCCCTCTCTTCCCACTGTCTTCCAATGTCTCTCCAACTCATTTACTGCACAACTCTTTGGACAACAAAGACTGTCTTCTCTGCTCAGAGATACCAAGATGCTGCAAAGCCAATTGCCATAGTGCAGTATTTGGCCATACTGTCATTTCAGTCTTTTTGTGTCTTCCGTATCTTCACAAACAAACCCCACACTCCTGCTTTTACCTGCGAAGATCTGTAGAGCCTGTCTGCGCTACCCTTGTGCTCGCTTGTGCCGTGTAGGAAGGGTGGCTTTGTGTCGCATAGTGCCAGCTCTTCTTGTCCGCTTAGGTTTTCAACCCAATGCCTGCAGAGATTTCCTTTTGTTGCCTCCCGTAGCTGGATGCAACTCTCCAGGAGTATCTAGAGCCTTCCTTGTTATCCTCCTTCACATCCCTCTCTCAAACTCTGCACGCAGCCCAGTTTGCCACTGCACATCGTTTCTCTTTTATGTTTTGAAGAGAAGCGCTCTGGGGCAGGTGTGCCTTTTTCCAGAGCATCCTGGCCTGAGCCTGGGACACCTGGGCACTGTTGCAGTATAGCTAGTAATAATAATATTAATAGAAGCAGTATGCTTTGAATAAACAGGCTGCCTCAACAAAGTTAACATCAGTAGGAGAAGAATTGAAATGAAAGAAAAAAATTCTTTGAGACAAAATCTGCTGTCAGGTCAATGAATTTAGGGTTAGAGAAGTATTATCTCCCTGATTAAGTTACGCAGTTTTACCTAAAAGTCAAAGGTAATCTTTTGGTTTGTTTTCTTTATATTGCCAGTATTCCGTGAGCACTTTTTAAAATGTAAAGATCAAAACCAGTAAGCAGGATTTATAGTTCACAAAAACGCCGTTTGGTCTGTACAACTGCTCAAAGAAGCTACTGAAATTCTCCCATGATCTGAAGCTGATTGAGACAGCAGCCTTGACTGTTCTCTTACATTCTTGTAAAATTAATCTCTGGCAACTTCTTGTAGTAGTTTACTTCTGTGACTTTCACAGAAGTAACAGTGGAAGAATAATGGGTACTGTTATTTATACAATTGAACCTACTGACTTTGTTTTTTTTTTTAATTCTCTCCAACTTCCAAATAATAAACAGCAGCTTTTATAACTATTTCAATAAAATCTAGTTAGACCGAGAAGCTCTTTCATTCTATTTTTGCTCGAAATTCCCTGCTACCGCTGATGCGGAAGATCTTATAGACACATCAACAATTACTGGTTTTGCAGATGATGCTTTTAGAAACAGCTAATGCATTTGACTTTGATAGTCTACACCAATTAATATCCACAAGCTCAAGTGTCTTGTTTATAGAAAGACTTTTTGACTGGGTCATTAGGTTTTAGAAAGATTTGTAATCTTCCAGGAATTTGATTCCACTGTTAAATCACCAGGGGACTCCTCACTTCTGCTTGAATATACTTGAATTATGATGGCAGGAAGCGAAGATAAGATGATTGTGTTGTTGGCTGAAGTGCCAGTCCGAGGCAGATATTACCTTGGGGTTTCTGCTCTCAACAACTGAAATGTCGGCATGAAAACAGCGGTGGTCGCCGATACTGATCTCGTGCCCGTTCTCATCTTTTATTCTCTCTTAGTTCTGTGTCAGAATCACAGATAGTAATCTCCACCCTCAACACCCTTCCCCTCAAGGTTTTTGTAGGAAAGTAATGATTTTGAAGCTGTTGTCTCCTTTGAAAAGGTTACCTTCACATTCCCATAGTCAGATAGGTCACTCCCAGCTATGCTTCACTTAACCTTATATTTGATGCTCTTTGAATCAAGAATTAGAAGCACAATACATAATATAATAATGTTTAAATAAGACCTTTCTTAGTCTTTGAATACACACGGTAGTAGAAAATTATTCCAATTACCATAGTTTTAGGTACCATAAACAGTTCTTATAGGAACAAGAAAAGGGGGGAAAATGCTAAAATTAAACCACATGAAGGGATTGGTTAGAAATTTCTTTGATAAGCCTCCACCTATTTTATGAGCCAGGCTGTGTAGGTATGGGGAGATACACTAAGATTTCTGTGTTTTCTTCTTTTGTAAGAGAGAGCTCCCCCAGGTAAAATACTCCTTTGGAGGCTGTTGGGTTTTTGGGTTTGGGGTTTTTTGCTGGGTTTGGTTGGGGTTTTTTGGGTTGGTTTTTGGTTTGTTTTTTTTATTGGGGGGGGGTTGTGGGGTTTTTTGGTTTTTTGGTGGGGTTTTGGGGGGATTTTTGGGGGGGGTGTTTTTTGGTTTTTTGTTTTAAAAAAGACCATTAAATTTTGACAATTCAACATTTTAGGTGACTCAAAAAAATTTAGAGAATAATACCCTTTGAATTAAATTAAATAAACCTACACCTATTTCCTTTGCCTTCTGTGCTTTTAAGGATTAAATAATACTGTTCTAAGGTGATAAGAGATTTTTCTTATTAAAGTAGTTTAGACCTAACATGTGATATCCATTTGATTTTTCTTTAATTTGGATTGTCTTTATTATAAATCGCAATATTGGCATCCTGCTAGTGTGGAACCAATTTCAAAATAAAAATTTCAGTATCAATTCAATACTTGAAAACAGTTTAATTTTGGAATAACTTATTTGATTAATTTGGATTAAAAAGGAGGGAGATATTTTATTTTGAAATTTCATAGTAACTTTTTTCAGAGCATTTGTTTATGAAAAAATATTTAACATTTTTAAATTCACTTCCTTTGGAATTAACCAAAGCAACAAATTCTGATTCACCTGATCTGTGGGTTTTTTTTGATCTTCTAGCCTAGACTGTGGTGGACTCCAGAGCACTTGAAAAAGTAGCATGGGGCTGCTTCTTTCTAAAACAGCTAAAAGGGACCAGACTTCCTCCGTCAAGAGGATTTCAAAGGTAACCTGTTGGGTGAGCAAGAGCAGCCCCTCTGGAGACTGGTTTGTCGGGCACAGAGTAGTAGTAACAGGCAGCATTTACAAATAAGTGAAGGGTGTAAAATGCAAAGAGAAATTCACACACAGTGTGGCTGGATTGCCTGCATGAAGTAACTAGGTGATTTTTTTGTTGGTTTTTTTTGGTTGGTTGGTTTGGGTTTTTTTTTTTAAATGGCGTTGCAGAAATGTTTTGGAAAGTGACCTGATAAGCTGGTGAAACTCACCATGGAACAGTCTCCCAAATGCAATGACAGAGCATGGTTACTTAGCGCATTTGATATTGTACTGGACAAAATGATTAAAAAATGACTAGCAGAGACAACTGTAAAGGAATTGGAGTTGGATAATTTCTTTTGCCCTTTCAATGGTCATTGCAGAGGGCCTCGGGCTCTCTGGTCTAAGAGCCATTTCAAGATCCTTGTAGGGTCAAACGGAAAATCATCCATGTCTAGCAAATGGCAGGACTTATGTTAGTAAATATTACTGACCTTGAGTTTGTCACCTGTTGACTGTAATCAGAGAGCATAAATTTTCTAAAACTGGTACACTAAATACCACTGTGCTGTCTGAAGCACAGAGGATGAGAAAATGCAAAGGGTTTTTCTTTTTTTTTAGACAGGGAACACTTTTTGTTGTTGTAAATAGGATGTGTTCTTCAATAGAGACTTAATTCTCTACGTCTCTCTCTCTAAATGTTTTATAATAGAATACACAGAACAAGATAGAAAATATATTAAAAAGTTTTATATTCATTACATATTTAGTGTGAATGGGTTTGTAGATATAGGTGTTTTTACTACCTACGTTCTGAAGGTAACAACTGTGCTGTGAATGACAAAAGGCCATATAAGAAAATTTTATTACAGAGCAGTAAGTGTGTATAACGTCTCAGGAATTGAACCGGTGACAGGAATTTGTGCAGACAATTGTGAACAAACTTTCCAGTCAACAACAAAAAAAATAATCTGCATTTTAAAGATAACTTCTGGCCCAATTAAACAGGAGAACTTTGTAAAAGTTCAGAAGCAGTTCCCTAACTTTCTTTTTTGACTAATAAAAAGAGAAACAAGATTACCACCAGTTCTGCACTCTGATTAGTAAGTACGTTTCAGTAATTACAGTAGCTTTCATAATTGCTGTATAATTAAACCTAATCAAAATGCCTTTTTAATAAAGAAAGAATTGGAGGTCACTTGAAGGTGTCACTCTGGTAACGGTCAACTCTGCACTAGTAACATACCTCAACACAATGGTGTCTAAGGCACAGATGAAGTTGAAAATACTGGTGTGATCGTGTGAATTCAAATTGTTTGTTTTTAGAAGAAAAACATGATGGCTTCATGGATGCTTCTTGTAGTATTTAAATCTGAGGAAAGGTTTGCATTATTACAGAGTAGTGGTACATGATGCGTCTGATCACTTGAAGTTTTACATGGATCTAGTCAAATCCTGAACAAGAATACTCCTGCTGTTTCTTAGTTTTGTTGAAAAGAATGATCGTAGAGGAAATAACGGTTGTTGTGAAACTTTTTCCTACTAACTCATTTATGACACGCTGTCTTTAGAAACAGGATCAGCGGAAAATTGCTACAAAGAACAGTTAAGGGAAATAGAGCAGGAAAAGAGGAGGATGGCATTTCTGTAGAGTCAGTATTTTCTAGACTTCTAGAAAAAAACCCAAAACACTGTCTAGCCTTTGTGTGGACTTTTTAGAAAAAAATTCAAGTGCAAAAAAATTAAAGAATTTCATTAAATACTAAGAGGAAAACTAAAAGTAAAACCAGACATAGCATCCTGCTATTGGAAAGGAAATGAGGAAAAAGCACGCATAGAAGAAAGATATTTCTGTGTGTTCATGCTAACGGCAAAGCTGCTGCTGACATTGCAGTGAGAGCAGGATCAGGTCCCAAATGAATGGAAGCAAAACTACAGTGTAAAAGTGCTTTGAAATGGTGGTAAAACTGGTGCAGAGAAACTTGGTTTTGGTTGCGAGAGCAGTGGTGCATGACAAGAAACTTCTCAAGCTACTGAAAATAGTTGAGGCAGTAGAAAACTCAAGTAATAAATACGTATAAATGATATCTGTGTAACAGAGAATAAGTGCTGTGACAGTTGAGCAAAAGGATAATATTCAAGCAGCTGATCGGAGTTAGATTTCTTGCGGTGCAGGAGGAGTCGGATCCGTATTCCAGATTCATTCAGACTTCTTATAAAGCCTGAGGCCTTAATCTCAGCCTACAGTACAAGCTGCCTAGGATTTTGGTTCAGTGGCTCCATTTAAATTATCTTTAGCAATTAATCTCACAGTTTCAAGTGAAATGCTTCCACATTATTAAAATGTTCTGTAGCTTTTTCTTACAATGACACTGTAGATTTGTGCAATCAGGGAGAACAAAAGAATAAATAAATAAATGCTAGTTTCACTTGGAGCCCTAAATGAAGACTGCAAAGGAGCCTAAAATTAGACCAGCTTGAGAGGAACTATTTAAGCTATTGAAACTTGAGTCAAAAAGTTATATCACTTAGCGAAATCCTTGTGCAGCCATTAAGGGATGAAATATAATAATAGAAATGCTGAAATTTTACAGTGCCTTATCTCCATTATACTGTTTCCATTTAGCTAAAAGCTGAAATGGGAAAAGTGGTTTGTTAACATAAATTCCAGCTGCTGCTACAATCTCTGAATTAATCCCATCAGAAATACATTTTTGTTGCTGTACAAGTACTCTGTACTAAACCTAAATCAAGCCACAGTTTATTACATTGCATGGCCAGTGTTTGCCAAATGAATTAATGCTAGATTGTCCAAAAAGTTTGAACTGTTGATTTCATGAGATATATGGTGACTGTATCTATCTTTGCTCATAATACGACAATTTTCTCTTTGTCAGTGGTAATGGACTTAAACTGAATATTCTTGTGCTTTAGTGGTGGTGGATTAGATCTGGAGTATTGGATGTAGTTCTTTTAAGAAAGCAGTTATTTAAAAGGAATTGTCAATAAAATCTAACATTTTTTCATCACTACCTTTGCTAATAAGTTTTTAAAAAATGGAACAATTCCAAATAAATGCTCTAAATAAATATATGTGATTAATGCTGCATATGAGAAAAAGTATGATGAAAATGTCCTATTTTGGATTGCATCTGGGTATCTTATACCTGAAATTTGCTGACAGCTGCATACATTTGGTGTTTTCTCTGACACTTTCTCACCTTTCATTCCTAAGTACTAAAAAAAAAACCAACAGAAGAGCTTACAAACTGCAACAACAGGCATTTTCAATGCCAAATCCATCAAATTACCCCAAAGTTAGGACAGTCCAATAGTGTGCCATCAGAAACTGTGTGTTCAGTAAATGCTGATTTGTTCCTGAATATTGTTTTACGAAAAAAGGGGATGCACACCCAAACCCACTACTTCCAGTCCCTAGAGCTCGTGGCTGAAGTTCTTTCATCGGTTGATGCAGAGTTTGGTTTTATAGCAGAGCAATCTGTTGAAGCAGATTGGCAGAGATGTGACTGAGCTCTGAAATGATCACAGGCGTGGAGGAGTCGTAAAGTTTAGCAGATGTTTAGGAGATGTTCAGAAGATGTTAGCAGATGTTTAGCAGTTTAGCAAATTCTTCCAGAATAGGCTCTTTGATTGTAAGGAAATAGTAGCTAAATCTTGTTCAGGAGTTAATCAGAAGCCTTAGGAGGCAATCCTATCAGCCAGAAAGGAAGCATTAATTTTACGTGAATGATTGTTATTTTCGTTTCTTCATTTTCAGAAGTGTTCTGTAAGGATCTGAACTACTTTTGCAGAACCTTATCGTGGTATTAATAGTAACTTTAGTTACCAAATTTCAAACCTTTTTCAATAGAAAGATAGATGGATTTGGTTGGGTGCACGTGTGCGTTTTTCTTTCCAAGTATAAGTGCTTATTTACATGGTGGTAGCTGTGAGTAGAATATGTCTGAGTGAATCATGCTGTGCCTGCATAATCCCTACCTCATCCTTTCTCCTTAAATATAACAGCAAGGCGATAGTAGCTTCAACATTTCGGAACAGTATAGCTACTAACTGAGCTTGTAAAAGGAACGTTAAGTGGCATTTGATAAGCCTAGTTTCTGTCCTGAATTCTTGACAGGTTTCTGAAGGAAAATTTGAGTACCTGGAAGCCCTTAGAGAAGAGCGGTATTCTTCTCCTTTCCCATTTCTCCATCCCTGCAACATAGTCCTCTTCCAAAGGTACTTCATTGGACATGTCTGCTAGAGGCCTGAGCTATCTTCAGTGGGGCATTTTGCCAATGTTTCCTCTTCTAGGGGCACATATCTTACAAACTGGCTTCAAAGTGAAATTTCTCTATTTCCTTTTTTCAGTTACATCCTGGCAAGGACCTTTCCATGTCCTAGTCTGCGTGACAATGGCAAGAAAGACACGGTGGATTCTGGCACACATGTTAAGCTTACACGTGTCTCTGGACATTAATATTTTTCCTTACTCTTTGCTTGTTAGAAAATCCACAAGGAATAATTGGAGCCAAGCACATTTCTGATATCTCTTCAAATGCTTGAATGATCCTATATTTATATCACCAGTCGTGCTCTGAAGCCACTGAGGATGCACCACGCTTCACCGGAGTTAGTTAAGCTGAGCAAAACTGACTTAAAAAGGAAGGGGCGTTCAGCCTGAAGTATCGTAGAGGTACTACTTTGCCATCTTCTTACCTCACAGACTTACAAGGTATTACATGTATAATGTTTTAATAACACAAAATAGTTTCAAATATTGCAAGGCACTCTGTCACAACAAAAAATTTACAAAAGTGTAAAACGTACAGTGCTCTGAGCCATGGTATTTCTCACGCATCCGTTGTCCTTGATGGAGAAGTGGGAATGTGAGGCTGAGCTTATGTGGATTTGTCAGGTTTTTGGGTTTGGTTTTATTCCTTACGTAGTGGTATGGCATCAGAAACTAGCAGTGATTATACAAACTGTGCACTGTTCAGGGGACGTTAGTCCTTCCAGATATACCAGGCTGTATGGTTAAAATTCTGGTTTCTAAAAATAAGTCCTTAGCGTCAGCTATAGGGGGTTTTGTGTCTTCCCCCATACTGTGGTCTTTGGATTCCATTTTACATCCTGGCTCTTCCTTCATCATAGTTATTTATCAGTGCCCTGTGTTCCAATAATTGAAGACAATGAAACGGTAGCAAAGTTAGCGTACTAATAACGTTTTGCTGTGAAGTACCACACCAGCCTTGCATAATGCTGGAGGTACAAAACAGATCACTGGAAAAATAGCTTGTATGACAAGTCTGTAATGAACTGTAAGTCTTGTTAATCGTTCATAATTGTGGTCAGAAAGGAAAAGGGCAGTGGTTAATACTGACACTGCAAATGACAGAATCCTGATTAAATATGAATATGCACGGAAATGAATCTGCTGAGCAGTATCAGGCAAAAGATATTTTGAGTCTACTGCTACTTGTTCATGAATTGGAAAGAAAATAGCTCAAGAAAGGCATATTTGAAGAAGCGGGGAGAACAGCGAAGAGGATAAATGAACTGAATTTTGCAAGATTACTTAACTGCATTTTCATATGAAAGTTCATGAGACGTGTTCATAATATAAAGAAAAATATCTATGTCAAATAAATAAACACAAGTTTACTAAATGTGAATCTGTGATACTAATGTTTCTCTAGCAAGAGAAATTAACTTGAACCACCTGAAATTTGTGGTAACTCAGTCAAGGATGAAAGAGGTTTCAGGTTTTTTCTGGGATTTTTTTTGTTGTTTAAAAATAACTATATTTAAATTTCTGTGGATTTGTGAGTGTTTCCAGAATTTTGATACACAGGAATCAAATACTATTTTATTATCTAGTAAGGTGGGGCTTACAGCAGCTTTAGCATTCTTGCTCACTGCTTCTCCTGCAATGAAGCAGACATTTTTATGTTGTTGCAGAGGTGTGCTTGTGTGCATATGTAGGTTTTCTTTCCAGTAGGTTACCTGTGTGGAACAACTTATGTTGTCTTTTGCTCAGTTTTGTTTTACTTGGTCTCAAAACTGTTTAAAATGGCTGATCACTTGCACAGAACGAGTTAAACTTGCTTCACAAGAGGAATCTCTTATTTTATGGAATTTATTGTTGTGTCAGTACTGCATTTATAGCTTTATACTTTGCTTCTGTCTTTTCTAGCTATTAATTTTATTTAAAATCAGTTAGATTTAAGGACAAGTGGTCATGCATTCGGTATCTGTAAAATAAAATCCTTTACCCAGAAATACGGTCTTTTATCTCTGTTCTCTGATGTTTAGTACATCATCAGTACCATTTGAGGTTTTTCATTCCATGTCAAAAGCTCTACCACATACTATTAATTTTATTTAGCATCCACTAGCAAGCCCTTCAGGGTAGTTGGTCACACGGTTGTGAAAATACATCAAAAGTTCACCCAGAAAGAAAGGCTTTGTGCCTGTTCTCTGCCAGTATGCTTGAAGTGCTTCCAACCCTTCTTCATCTTACAGGTGTCCGGACCGTTCCATGGCATAACAGATAGTTTCTACCAAAATGATCAACTCTTTATTTTTCACTGCTGTGACTAATAGCTCATTTCCCTGCAAGCTGCTGTTTATGTTAGTGTGCACAGGACGGGGGCTAATGGAAATGTAATTCCCTGAGTTAGACCTAAATATCCTCTGGTTGTCAGAGACTTAGAAAACGATGAATTTAGATGCGGTGAGAAATTATTGTCCAATGATAAAAAGACAGAAACACAAAATGAGGCAGAAGATACATGAAAACGCTCTCATAACAGTCTAATATTCTTTTTGATCAGTTGTTTGTTATGAGCCGTAGGATAAACTTTCTTTCCAATTCTGTATTGAATTTATCTTGACATCTGCCTATTTACCAATTTTGGCACTAGTACACAGGGAAAAACTGCATGACTATGTAGGTATGTATCTATTTATTTTCTCGCTTCCTTTGGCAGAGAGAACTGGAAAGGCAGCGCTTCTGGCGTTGTCCCAGTGCAACAGAAATGATTCATGTTTCTCCAACAGCTGACTTGTGAAATGATGTGGCAGAAAGGATGCCACTTGTCATTTAACATTATTTTAGACTGTAGATACCACATTGCACGGCTTTTCAAATGTGGCTTAACCTTGAGAAGTGACTTCCAAAAGAAGGTCACGGAGTGCTCCGTGTGCACTGCTGCTGCTCCAGCGACTCCTTAACTAAAGCAGCTGGAGCGCTCCATCCTTTGGGGGCAAACCACACCAAAACAACAACAGAGACCCTTTGGTCTTCCTACTGTGTGCAGGCTTTGCTTTCTTCCGTCAAAAAGTAGCTTGACTAATCTGTCCGAAGGTATTTGACAGCATGCCGAAGTGATATAACCTTCTGGGTCATAAAATTTACATCAAACTTGGAGTAATGCTGCTATAAACGTAAAGTGACACACCACATAGCTAACGTTCATGCAGAAGGATTCTCTAATATAATGACTCAATATGACCTTGCTTTAGGCAAGCTGCTTCGTGAGCGAGTGCTGAAAAATACTATGTGGTTCTTGTGATATATGGCTTGCGTTAGAGGAGCACGACGTCAGCTTCTCAGCAGCCTAACTTGCAAAAATCCAGCGGTTCAGGGTTTATTTTGTAAGATGTCAACAATTAAAAGTGGAGAAAGGAATTGTAGATGCTTCCAAAAAGAAAATAGCAAAATTAATATAAGTTGTTATAAATATAATGTAAAAATATATAATGTATAACATATCAGCATAGACATGTTGTTTACATAATATTTTATAATACAAGTACATAATAACGCTAACTCACTAGGGTAACATGAACTCAGTGGTGCACGCGTGTGGTGTGTGTTATGCTTATTTTGGTTTTCTATTGGTTCACGTATGTTTGTGCAAAACTTTGAAGTGTGAATAGACCCCTAAAGATCATTTGGATATCTGCTGTATGGCCATATGTGCATGTTGCTGTACACACAATGTTTATATGCAGAGAGATGTCAGTTCTGGTTATATCTTCTCATCCACTCACAGAGGCACAATTTGAAGGAGGCAAAGTAGTAGATACCTGAGTGAGAAGATGCTGCTGTACTCAAGATGACGTTCATTTCTTTTTACATAGAACAGGTGGTGATATGCTTGTCTGTGTGTTGGTTAGCTTCCAGATTGTCTGCTAATCTACCTATCTAAATAACTCATACCTGTTCAAAAAGAAACAAGTATGTAGATTCATTTGCCAGACAAAATACAGATGAAACTTTAAAATTTAGGTCACTTTCTACTTCTCTAACAGTAGGCACTGTTTTGCAGTGAATGGAAATTTCACATGTCAAGAAGTTCCACAGTTTGTACTTCATAATACACAGTTAATTTTAATGGCTCAGGGAACGATTACCAAAAGCCAGGTTTAAGAAAGAAAATTTTTTTTCAAATGAAGATTAAGTGCTACCCCATTTATTTCTTGTCTAGCTTACTTGAGAATTTTGTTTTCGATTTTGCTCCTTTGTAATGAGTAGGTTAATACCATAATGCAAATGTGGTATTGTGCCTAAGTTCACTGTTAACTGAATATATGACAGTTGTATATTATCTTAGAATCAATAAATGGTCACATATTTGCTCAAGTTTAGTAGATTCTTACACTTTTAACTAGAAAAATGTTAAGAAATGTTAGTCCATATACTTAGTAACTTCCTTTTTTCCTTGTTACGTTTAATTAGTTCCAAAATGTTTGGCTACTATGTACAGATACCTGAATGATATGACATGAGTCTTAATTTGCTGGACTAAAGTATATTTGACAATAAAGAATGAAAGCATGGGAAACAAACACAGAACATGTTAAAACATTTTTTTTGCAATTCAGTTCAATTACAGAATAATAAATATTTACGATGAGAGAAAGTAGAGGTTAGTTCCTATTTTATCAAATCTATTCATTCAAGTTTAATTGATTAAATCTTTAAAGTCAGGGTAAAATCCTGCAGTGAAATTTAGCTTCTTTTAACAACTTTTTCTCATGCTTAATGTTTTTCTAGAATAACGCTTTCCCAAGAACTGACCTACATTTCCAGTGATGCAGCTTCAGCCCACCTCTGCTTCTCTCCTAAAAAACCTAGTGCAAATAATCGACCTACTCATCTCTACGGAATGCCTGTTATATATTTATAAGTATTTAATTTGTTCTTTTTTTTTCCTCAGCTGACCATTTCTCATTCATTTAATTCTTCTTCTCTATAGTTCCTATAACTCAACTTGAAAGTTTCTTGAATTAGAAGTATGTTGATCTGTTCATTAGTTTATTTAAAAAAAAAAAAACAACAATAGAAAACAAAACAAAACCAACCCATGTAATACATTCAAGAAATCTGTTTTACGGTTATGTCTGTTCAGCTTCCTTTGGTATGCATTAATGAAGCATCTTATTTTCTAAGATTCATGACCGCTTTTTCAGTAGAGACTTTTCAAGCTGTACATTCTGAGCTAGTCAAAGCTCCTCTTTGTTTTGGTAATTTTACGTGGTAAAGGATTTCAGGATTATAATGTAAAACATTAAAGTCTTAGCTTAGTTTTTATCTTTTGTAAAAACTATGTGGGGGAAAAAGAAAAACTTGGAGCTTTTCCAAATTAACTTTTGGTGGTGTTTTTTTTTTTTTTTAAATTTACTGTATGGTAATTTTGGTCTTCACACAGCTTTGTTATGGTGATTGCTCTGTCCCAGAGCTACAAAGCAAAGTGTATTTGAAGAACAAAACTACTTCTGTGTACGTAGCTCTTTAAAGACGCAGATGTGTGTGCTTGGCAGTATGTAGAAGACCTCTATAGATATATAGGATTGCAAATGAACTCTGGAGGTCATTCAGACCATGTCCCTGACACAACTAGATTAATAGTATCGATAGCAGTCCTGATAGCTATTTGTATAGATGATTCAGTGACGGATACAGAAAATAAGTCCTCATGCTTCACTCTCCTTAATATTAAATGTTCTTCCAATCTAAATGTTTTCCTTGCTCTACTTGCTATAGATACAAAGTACAGGTTGTCCCGTAGTCCTTAAAGTGGCCTTCTGACACAGCTGAAAACTGTTATCATGACCTCAGTCTTCATTTCATGCAGTTAAATAAGTCCAGAATATTTAAGCTTTCGTTAAAATCATGTTTTCTAGATGCTGAAAGCTCATTGCACTCTTCTTGGTTTTCATGAGCTGGTTCACATCCTTCCTGAAATGTGGCACCTTAGAGTGGCCAAAATAAAGCGGCCAAAATCTGATGCCTTTCTAAAGCTGAATGGAAGGACAGCTTGATTTGCCTTTTGCATCAGCGTGATATTTTTTGGTGGCCCACTAAGAATCCCAGGTGACCTGATTGATTTCTGCAGACTTCCTGCTTGCCTGCCTGCAGTTTACCAATTCTGTATTTAGGCAATTATTGTTTCTGCATTAATATCGGACCTTGCTCTTTCTAATACTTTTTTTTTTAACTTGCATTTTTTATTTTTTTTTAATTTAAATTTAAACTTATCCTCACATATTTATGAAGTCTTTCCTCTTTTGCTGTCATTTGGAAATTTAATAAGCATAGTTTATTCTCATCAGAGATTTTTTGCTTGCGAAGGGTTCTTAAACTGGTAGATATCAGTATCAGAAAGATTTATGGGTTTTTCTCATAGATATGTAGTCACCTTAATTCAAATGTCATATCTAAGTATGCTCATTTGCACTTTCAGGTTGCAAGAATGGCAATAATATGCAGTTGTTTAGCATGAAATAGCTATCTGAATAGTATCTTCTATTAACAAGACAATATTTGGAAAGCATGCCTTGATTAAAATTCTTTCTAGTTTATTTCTTAGATTATCAATAAATACAGTGCTAGACAGGCTTAGTACTATGCAGAGTTTAATAAAAAGAGAAACGCAGAGTCCTAGGCTATGAACCTTGTGGTTTTCATTTCAATGTAAGTGGTAGGATTTCATTTTTATTTTTATTTTAGTGAGCACATGTTAAGCTGCGTGAATAATGTCATGGGCCGCCTACAGTAGGTTGAGACTTTTTGTATGTGTTCTTATTTATTCTGTACCTTTTAAAAAATATATTTCAGAAGCAAATAAGTTTCTGTTCAGTTATATTCACCTGCACAAACACTCCAGCTATACAAGATGAAGCTTCACGTGCCTTCCCTTCTCTATGCAGAGCTCATAAAGGTTCTTTCTGGCCCCAGCTATTACCATAAACTTTTGAATCTCCTTTACGGGCCTTTTGCATTGATTATTTTTTCCTGATTGAAAAATGGGCATTATAATCACTCCTTGTAACAAATGTACGACAGAACTATCGATTTCTGAACCAGAAGCTATTGCTGGCTGTACATAAAGAGGGCTTGGTAAATATATGCGACCGTGTGTGAAAACGCCGTGCTCGCTCAGCAGCACAATCTGATAAATTCCTGATTGACTCTGGGTGTCCTGTAGCCATCCCGGGCTGGAGGGCTCCGAGTGAAACATATTTCTCCACATTGGAAGGCCAGCCTCACAAAATATATGTATATTATTCTGCAAATACAGTGTCAGATAGTACCAGTGATGATGATATACTATTGCTTAAGTTTGTGTTACTTTGATGCAAGTGTAGATCACAGAGTTAACACTTCTGTGGCTATTTTATTTTCACCTTTCAACTCTCTGCAAGATTCTTGCAGGTGTTGGCTCTGACTTAAATCCAGGATTTACCTTTTTCCTGCCCCAAGGGAGAGTTGTAACTGGAATGTGAAGTGGGATTAATAACACATTCTATAATGTCTTACCTGCAGAGATCGTAGCACTCATGGAAATGTGAGGCTGGGAGGGACCCCCAGCGACCATTTAATTCAGCTGCTGGCATTCATGCAGGATGTACTGTACTTAAACCAGCCCTGAAAGAGCTTTTGTCGAAGGTGTTTAAAACTTCCACTGAAGGAGACTACAGGCTTCTTACTGCTGCCTTTCATCACTGACAGGTTGGAAGAGCTTTCCCTGTTATTTACCTTGATTCTCTTTCTTGCAGCTTAAGCTGATTTTCTTTTTGTACATCATCATCTATTGGATAGCATCCTCTTTATCATGACAGAGATGGATTTTTTTGTATCCCTCTTCTGTCCCTCTTTTTTGGTATCAAACAAAACCTATTCCTTCAGTTCCACCTTATATTTTTTGAATGTCTTCTCATTCTTCTTACTTTTTTGTGGGTTTGGTTTTTTTCATACTTTTAGAAGTGTAGATTTATATATTCTGAATTCTTTGTAATTTAGTTCAATCACCTTATGTTTTATTCCAGTTACCACACAGGCAAACAAAGAAGTTAAGTTAAAAATGTGCAATGAACGTTGTCAACAAAAAGCATTACCCAACAATAACATTCCAGAGATATGTTCCCTCTTTTTTTTTTTTTTTTTAGGTGAGCTTCCATTTGAAAGATACCCATGTGCATAAGATATTAAAGTTAGATTTATTAATGGTTTGATTTATTTTGGAGAGAGATGTAAAGGTTTTGTTTAACAACACAGCCTAGAAATATATGATTCATAAATAACTTTAGATGTGGACCATGTAAAAATGTCTTGGCAAGCCAATGATACCTGACCAACTTTATTGTTTAAGCGTTTCTGTATTTAGATACTGTATGTTTCTGTGTGCATGTCTGTATAAAATTATTTAAATTCCATCCACCTGTTGCAGTCTAGGATGACTTGTGGATCCTCATGGATGCTATACAGATTGACTTAAGTTAGGGGACTAAACTTGGTAAAAAAGGTTTTATTTTAGATTATTTTTTTTTCCATTTTGTCATTTGAAAGTCTGGTCTAATGAAAAAGTTTTAAACAAAAATTTCAAAAGTAGTGGTAATAGTGGTTTAACCTGAATTAAAGTTTTTGTCATTATACTGAAAAATCAGGATCTACTGAAATAAGCTCAAAATCAAATAATTGTACTTGGCCAGTTAGCCAAAGCAGTATTCTCCTAACTCATTTCAGGTTACCAAGTGCAAGATTACATTTTGTAAACCCGAGACTTGAAGAAACTCCAGTGATATTCCGATATTCCCTCTCCCTTGCTCTTCTCTCTCTCTTCACACCCTGTCATTCTCCAGCATCCCAGTCCCCCACCAGTTTATTCTCTTGACCCATTACCTCTCAGATTTTTCTGAGAGGGGGGCATTGACATTATTCCGTGTGTGCACCCTAATTGTGCCAATCAACCAGAATTCCTTAGAGGCCTGTAAAGACTGTAGCTGTAGAGGGCAGAAGTTGAATGTGATACATAGAAGAAATGACAGATAATATTTCTTAAAATGCCTTTAAGTGCTGCAACCCCTAAAAGCACAGGTCTATAAGCACTCCATTAGAAATGGAGTATGTGCTGTAAATCAACCTGAAACAGCCATGTACTTAATGCTGCTGTAGTCTTTAAAGAAGATGCAGACTGTGAGCAGCTAATGGTTTGGCCTCAGAAAGTCTTTCTCAAGTGGAGAGTAATGCGAGTGCCAAGTGTGGGAACAGTTATTTTTATGATACAAGCCTGTGTTTAAGGCAGGTGTTTAGACAGCATTTAAATAATGGATTTTCTTAACACAGATGAACATTGGATTCCTAGTTGCCTCACTAAACTAGCAAATATTTACTCTATTAAAGATTAATGAGTACATTTCAAATGACTTGTAGAATTCATGATGCTGATAGTAAGTATCTCATGAACTGGCCAGAAATGTCTTCCAGGGGTAGGGATTAACCATGTTTAGAATTGTGGCACCTATTGTCACACCAAAATGGGGCCACGTTGTACTGGGTGCTGCACAGATACGTACCAGTAAATACTTTGTGCCCTGCAGTACTTGTCATCTAAATGCAGACACAGGATGGGAGAAGGGTGGGCTTAAAACAGGCTTAGAAGTGGTGTTCAGGCAGTGGGCTATCTGCAAGTACCTTAGTAACAGTAAATACTGGTCAGCTCAGTTCAGAGCTGTCTCTTCCTTGGTTCCTTTGGGTATAATATTATTTAACTTTATGTGTTCGTATGGGTTTACATGGCTAGGCAAAATCTGCAATTTAATGTAATCTCTCCTGTGTCTGTTACCCATTTATACAGATGACGTACGCTGGGTGATAGCAGAATGACTCCCCTTCTCCTTTCTGCGTTTCTGTTGGCATATTCATTTTAAGGATGACAGCTGAAACTTTTTTCCGAATTGTTTTTCATTTATTCTTTCCAATCCGGTTGTGAGTATCTAAATCAGAAATGGTACATAAATATATTCTTTTTCTTCTGTTGTTATTCCTATATTCACCAAATCAAATCAGTCCAATGTCACTGGTTCTAGCAGGATTGCTGTCATTTCTTATGACATCATTTGAGAAAGGACTCAATTTGAATTTTGATTATATTATTAGTTGAATTTGGAGAACTGGTAACTGGCAAGTAAAGAATTTGTTTTGCCTATTGTCCGTATTTTGGTCAGTGGATTCGTGTCAGTTGATAGGTAAGGAAAACCAAAGGTTAGTCTCTTAGGAAGACATTCTTCCCTGTGAGGGTGGTGAGGCACTGGAACAGGTTGCCCAGAGAGGTTGTGGATGCCCCCTCCCTGGAAGTACTCAAGGCCAGGCTGGATGAGGCTTTGGGCAACCTGGTCTAGTGGAGGGTGTCCCTGCCCATGGCAGGGGGGTTGGAACTAGATGGTCTTTGAGGTCCTTTCCAACCCAAACCATTCCATGATTCTGTGATTCTTTTCAGTGTGGAATCACGTTCAGTAGCCTAAGATTTTAGTAAGAAAAGAAGGATCTGCTCAAAAAATGGAAGAAGGAGAGATGTCTTTCCATGGGCAAGTCTAGGGAAACCGCCCATCACTGAGGCAGCTTCGAAGTGCGCTCCTACCCAGTGTGCCAGGGGTCTCTTGCTCATCAGTCCCAGCTCTGAGCACTTCAAGCCACACTCATTTGCTCAGAAGATATCTGTTATGAAGACCTCATGTTCTGTATTCAGAAAGATAATGTTGTTTTGGTTTGGCTTTCTACCAAAAAGCTAGATTCTATAAGTGCTGAAGCGCATTTTCCTATTATATATGTACAAACTGTCCAGCTAAACTCTTGTAAGGTACTGGCACGCTGAAGTATTTTTAATGCCGTAGTCACACAGTAATAAAGTCTACTCAAAAGTTTGTTTACTCAGTTTGATCCTATCATCCATTTTAATTGTATTTAAATAGCTTTTATGAGGAGAGATCTGGTAAACCATAAACTTAGATGGCAGGCACCCTTTGTTCACAGTCTTGTAAGTATACATATTAAAATAAGTTACTTGAGTCTTCTGGGAAAAAATCCAAATTGTAATGTTTTGACAATTATGTCACCTCTGGTAGTACTTATTCTACTCAGATGAAGATAGTGCCCATTAAAATGAGAGCACAGCACACATGAAAAGAAAATACTCTCTACCATTTACTGTTTTCAATGAAGAACGGAGTAATAAAAATTATACTGAAATTTGGTCTGTTTTTAATTGCTGTGCCGTGCACAGCAATTGATAGCTAAAGTGCTAATTATTTTTAATGTAATTACATTTAATTATCATAATTGCTACTCATATCTCCTGTCCTTAATAGAGAGATGTTAAGGGCCTTATTCACAAAACAGTTATGTTCCCATCATGTAGGGAAAAAATGAATAGGGAACTTACCGTGGTTTTTGAGACAAACTGTACTAGCGACTGCATCTTTTGGGGGGCTACAATTTGCAATAGGTGTCCATTGCAGCGTGAAACTGAGAGCCAGCTTTTCAGAACTCTGCCCATGGCTTTTCCTCTTGGCTTGTGTAAATGGAAATCCAGAAACTGGGAGCAGACAGCAGATACTCCCGTTTCTGGTCTTAAATTTTATCCAAAAAAGTATCCCCCCAGCACTTCAGAAAAGAATTGGCAACTACACTTGTGATTGTAATTACAGCGGTGATTAAATACCAACCGTGCTGATTTATTTGTAACATTAACAAAGATTTTTGTTAAATCAGTATCACGAAGCATGCAGTTAAGATACACTGTTCGGTATTTCTGGCGTTAGAATAGATATTGTATGTTTTATGATAAAACCTATTCGAGTGGGATGTAGATCAACGATACTCATATTCCACATTGCAAGTAATATATAAGGAAATTCAATTTCTTTTTAAGAAATACTAACAACTAAATATTCAGAAGTAATCACTGGATTTTTGCTTGCCTTACTTGAGATGTACCTGAATGATTTTCTCCAACACAGTTCTTGATGTGCCTGGAATTTTGTCCTGGATCATCATTCACAGTCTTTAGGATGGAACTGTTTGATCGTCATAACAATTAAATAGTAGGTACAGTATTCTGTAGATTTGTTTTGTTTTTTTTTTTAAAAAGGTAGATATTGATTTGGGTAGCCTTGTTTAAAAATATATCATTAAAACTTAAAAAAAACTTTAAAATAAATCCAATAGAAAAAAAAAGTCTGTAGCTGAACGATAGAAGGAAATATGCTCTGCTAGAGTAAGACAGCACATGCAGCTGCCTTTTTGGTCTGGACAGAAGCGGTGCTCGTCCTTCACATGAAGCTGAAATGTAAGAAAGCATTGCATGGCTACTTGGTTGCTGTTCAGTCAAGAACGCCATGACTCATAATGTCTACAAAATGTTTTCTATATCTTTGATAATCTATTTTTATGTTTTGTAGGTTGTAGTAAATACTGTAACTTCTTGCTTGCAGAAATGTGTTTGCTAGCCTGTTCCTGACATCTCTTTTAGATCTCCTTGCTGGTCTACTTTTACCACTAATACCGGGAATATCTGATTGGCAGGATTTGGGTACTACATGGAGAAAAACTGAATTATGGTTGGGAATCTAAAGCCTTTTTTTTGTTTTTTCTCTCTTCAACAGCTAGTTCTGAAGTAAGAAGGGTGGGTTCATATGTTTCTTTCTTCCAGCACCGTAAAGTACATTGACCATTAGGAGAGAGCTCAAGACGGAAAGGGGTGGCAACCCACTGAATTCCACCCGCCTGTTCAGTGCGTGCATTAGTCTATGTTTGTCAGGATGCTTTCCAAAGTTACTTGATGTTATAAAACAATCTTTAAAAAACCCTACATAGACAGTACAGGCAAAAAAATGCTGATATTTGCATTTCTGTTGATCTGTACTTATTGATTTTTCAGATATACAATAAAGCTGTCCGTTATATTAAAAGCTAATGGCAAAACATTTATTAAGCGTAGCCATTCTAATTGGTTTTGAATCAGGGGAGAAGGTGCTAGTTCTCCATGTAGTTAGAGGCCAAGCTCTGTTTGACGAACTATGAATAGGTGATGTTTTCATATAGATCTTTTGTTCATCCTGCTTCCCTGAGTAAGCTTTTCTCTTTCACCCCTTAGTCATTCTTGGGAAAACACTGACAATTATACTGAATTCTGATGCGAAGAACTGTTCTGTAGTGAACTCGCTTGCTTGTTGGTTAAAAATCATTACTTTTTCCTCTTATACTCTTTTTTTTTTTTGGTAATTTGCTCACACTTTTGCTCCCTGTTGTGGTTTTACCCCAGCCGGCAGCTAAGCACCACGCAGCCGCTCACTCGCTCCTCCCCATCGGGATGGGGGAGAGAATTGGAAAAGTTAAAGTGAGAAAACTCGTGGGTTGAGATAAAGACAGTTTAATAGGTAAAGCAAAAGCCACGCACACAAGCAGAGCAAGACAAGGAATTCATTCCCCACTTCCTGTGGGCAGGCAGGTGCTCAGCCATCTCCAGGAAAGCAGGGCTCCATCATACGTGTAACGGTTACTGGGGAAGACAAACGCCATCACTCCGAACGCCGCCACCCCCCCCTTCTCTTCCCTCAAGCTCCTTATAAACTGAGCATGACATGAAATGGTATGGAATACCCCTTTGGTCAGTTTGGGTCACCTGTCCTGTCTGTGCCTCCTCCCAACATCTTGTGCACCCCCAGCCATCCTGCTGGCAGGGCAGTGCGAGAAGCAGAAAAGGCCTTGGCCCCGTGTAAACACTGCTCAACAATAAGTCCATAGAACAAAAACATCTCTATATTATCAATACTGTCTCCAGCACAAATCCAAAACATATCCTCACACTAGCTACTATGAAGAAAATCAACCCTCTCAGCTAAAACCAGGACACTCCCTTAAAAGGGGATGAAGGCGTTTGTGATGCTTGCAACTTCATCTTTAGTTCTGAACTTCCATTTACTGGGAGAAATGACTGAAACAAAACAATTGAATCTAGAAACAGTCTAGGGTTAGTACAAAGTCAGCATGTGTGTTTCAACTAAATGTTTGAAATTTAGAGTTTATAGAAGGAACAAGACTTTCCACTGAGTGTCGTAAAGCAAAAGCCAAGAGCTCTTATCCTGAAACTCCTGGTTTGGCAGGGAGTTCCTCAAAACCATTTCCAGAATCCCAGCACTTCCAGGTTGCTATTCCTAGAAACAGTGCTGTTGCAAAAGAAGAGATGAATAACAGCAAATTCAGCCTGGCTGCGGGTGACATGGGTTTTATCCCGTCAGCATTTGATTATTTGCATTTAGAATTCAGCTGAAATATAGGTGTTTCTGAAAAGGTTTACAGGTTTACATTATACTTGGTCAACTTATATTTACAATAGTTAATGTATTATCTTTTTTTTTTTGTAATTTTGATATATATTTGGTGAAGGATTTTCAGCAACCTTCAACAAAACTGCAGTAAGATTTTTGACTTGCCATTATACTTCTCTGTATCTATTCATTAATTCACCATATGAAAACCTGCTGTTATATTTAAATTGTTATCATATTTGCTTAACTTCCCTTGTTCATGATCATACAATTTTGTCTTTTTTTCCTTTAGCCTTTGCTTTCATGTGAACCTTGTGCAGTACTTATCAATCATTATTTTTCCATAGAGGTTTTTTTATATAGTATCACAATACTGTGTCTTTTGTCTCATATTCACTAATTCTTCTTTAATATTGTGTGTCTCGAAAGGAAATTAAACTTTTCCACTCTCGAAAGGAAATTAATCTTTTCCAAAGCATTGTTAGCCATACGAGTTGCACCATGAAAAGTATAACGTACTTCAGCATTTTGTTCCCCAAAATAAAGGTAATTAATTTCATACGGTCAAAAACTCAGCTCCTCATTTTGTCCTAAGTTTTGGTCCTCTGAGCACCCACTATACAAATATATTAATTTTCTTTTCTACTCTTTCATTAAGTGAACCAACTAATTCCCTGTGAAACAAAACTTTATTGCAATTCTGGTGATGCTTTACAGTTAGGACTTCATCAGTAACTAGACTGGGTGAGATTTATTTTATTTGCTCAGCCCTCACATTAACTGAGCTATTATGAAGTGAAGAAATATCAATAAAGAACAATTGTGTTTTAACCCCAGAGCACCAAATGCTATGTAATGGGAACAGGGGCAGTTTGCAATGAGGGAACTTGCCACAGCAAATATGGAAAGTGTCACTTCGTTGGCTTGGAGATGATATGCTCAGGAGTGTGAGGCTGGATGTTGTTTCTGGATTTATAATTGTGTTTACGATATTTTAGTGAACTTCAAAACTGTTCAAACTGAATTTTTGTGCAGTATCAAAATCTAATTTATGTTTGTATGCATAAAAATGCGTATAACACTCAATAATAACTTACATTCTTCAATGTACACACTGTGAGATTATGCTACTTCGTAAAGGAATAATTGCTACATATTGGATACCTGTAGCTATAATTGCTCTCCATTGCTTTGTATTTATCTGTCATTGTTCTATGAGTGTAATTTCTGAAGTCTTCAAACCAGAGTATTTTTAGGAAGCTGACTTTATTTTAGCAGGATGCATTTTTCATGATAAAATGCTTATAGGACTGTCGTGGTTTAACCCCAGCCAACAGCTCAGCACCACGCAGCCGCTCACTCACTCCCCTGAAGCGGGATGGGGGAGAGAATTGGAAAAGTTAAAGTGAGAAAACTCGTGGGTTGGGGATAAAGTCAGTTTAATAGGGAAAGCAAAAGCCGTGCACGCAAGCAAAGCAAACCAAGGAATTCATTCCCCACTTCCCATGGGCAGGCAGGTGCTCAGCCATCTCCAGGAAAGCAGGGCTCCATCAGATGTGTAACGGTGACTGGGGAAGGCAAACGCCATCACTCCAAACATGTGTACCCCCCCTTCCTTCTTCTTCTTCCCCCAGCTTTATATGCTGAGCATGACATCACATGGTATGGGATATCCCTTTGGTCAGTTGGGGTCAGCTGTCCCGGCTGTGTCCCCTCCCAACCCCTCGTGCACCCCCAGCCCGCTGGCTGGTGGGGTGGTGTGAGGAGCAGCAAAGGCCTTGGCTCTGTGTGAGCGCTGCTCAGCAGGAACCAAACCATCCCTGTGTTAGCAGCACTGGTGCCAGCACAGATCCAAACCGTAGCCCCATGCGAGCCACTGTGAAGAAAGTTAACTCTATCCCGCCAAAACCAGCACAAGGCTGACAATATATTTTTTGTACAGTCTTGAGATCATTAAAAAGGAAAGAACTGAGGAAAAGGAAACGGAAAAAAAATGAGTGAGAATGGGAGCAGGACATAATGGAAAAATGGTTGTGAATAAAAGAAAAAGGATTCTAGGGAATACTGTATTTTCAAGGAGAGGAATTTGTAGATTCAAAACACCCAAAAAGTAGTACACTAGGTGCAGATATGCTGATGGGGGTTTTAATGTCTATTTCTTTAGGTGTTTTACCAATATTATAAAAGTTGATACTTAATTTCTTCTCAGTGTCCTCATAATTAAAAAAGATGGAAGATAGACAAACTATCAGTTTCTGATTATAGTATTATAGTGAATTCTCTCCTTGGTAAGTTGTATAAATACAGATATGAAATCATATTTTGCCAAATGTTTTCATTGGAAAATAAAACTGTTTTCATCAATCTTGTATTATTTTGCCTTCATTTCAGTCACCAAAAGGGACTCTTGAGAGTCAGACTCTTGCTAACTTGCAGCTGACTGCAAGGGCATCCCCTGTAGCCTTTGTCAGACTTCTGAAGTACCTTTCCTTTTCAGCAGTGTCTCTTCCACCTCAAATTACTTGCGATTCAGTTAACAATTTTTTTGCCTGATTCTACAAGAAACATGGGAGGTTTTTTTCTTGTTGAAGTAACTATGGATTTTTGCTATTCTTCTACCTACTTCTTGCCTATTTTCTAACCTTTGAGCAAAAGTATCTCTACGTTCACATCCAAAAATCACCTATGCCGGTCTGTAGTTGTCCTCTGCACAGTGTATTCTCATCTGAGTGATGTAGTGCAGCTTCCCACCCTTCCTACTTCCATCACTGGGCTCTTAAGGAGGGCAAAATCTGTACTGATACCTAGGAGTTGCAGGTCCTCACAAGAAGAGAAGTTGTTGAGACTTGTATTTCAGCAGGTATGGATGTCTCATCTCCTGAAACTCAGAGTATAGGGCTCTTTGTAGTTATGGATATTTCAGCTGTGGTACCGCAAAGCTGTTTCTGTAACAGGAAAGACCTGAGGAGGGTTGGTAACAGGTTTCTAAGCACTACAGGTTTAATTTTCTGGGCATTCAGTTGTTATTGTAGATGAATATGAGTCTACAGAGAGATCTTTGCTGTTCTGAAGAGGTGATTTGGTACAGTTCTTGAGCTGAAATTGAAAAGATTTTTTTATTTTATTTTTTTTTAATCAGACTTAATCTCCATGCATGTTTTCCTGCAAAAGTATGGATCAAGAGTGAGAGAGCAGTAGACTAGCTGGGCAAGAGCAGTATTTAGTAGGCAAGGTTGAAATACGCAGAGCAGTGCAGATGCCTGGGCCAACTTGCCATAAATGCTGCAGCTGTGTTAGCGCAGGACTCTGCTGGGCATCCGTATCCTCTCCGCCCGCAGGGTTGCTTTGCAAAATACAGCTGTGGTAAGAATATCTTAATAGAGGACAGGATGCTGCACAAAGGACCTCCAACAAAGTCTGGTCTGTGCTTTGCTGGCGTACTGTAACAGTTCAGTTACAGTTCCCAGTCGCGGCTTGGGATTGTTTGTGGAGTAGAGGAATGGCTCAGTCAAACCGCTGTGGTGGAGGCAAATGAGGTGGCTGGGAATTGATTCATCTGTATGTAGCATAGGGACAGACTTGTCGCGTACTGATTTGTACGCAGGCTCACGAGACCTATTCATGTATCTGTACAATAAAATAGTAAGTCCTCTCTTAGTTTTTGCCTCAAGCTTTAATGTAGCGTGAAGAATACCAACACGAAATGGTATTACACCTGAAATAAGACGTTGTAGTACGTGTTTCTAGTGTTCCCTGTTCAGCTTGTTGCACCATGCTGTTTGTATTTCACTTTGTTTTCATTAAATTAACTTTTCACTGAAATGAGTTTTCCAAATTCTAATGAACACTCCCTAATTCACAGGTTTTTTTCAAGTGACAGATTTAACATTTGGTCAAAAACCCCCTAGCAGATAAAAAGATAAAAGGCTAAGGTTTTAATAGAAGATTAGGCTTCTCTAAGTCTCTGGGAATAATTAGAGATCTAGTTGACCTATGAATATTTATAAATGTGTTAATTAAGGGATGTGTGAGTGAATCCACCTTGCTGTGTCACATACTCATTAACCCTAGCAACTCCCAGATGTTCATCATATCTGTGTTAAGGACAACCCACAGTTCAACTGTATTTTACCAGTTTGAGGAGGTCTTCCCAAGGCGGTGTTTAAATCTGCGTATTACCAAAGTAAGTAGCAGAGGCTCAAGAAACACGCCATGCTGAAGGGCCACGTCTGTGGCTTCAGTGTTTCCACCAACCTAGCTGTAGGGGCGATGCTATGATGCTGACCGTTCCTTGAAGAGACAAAGGACTTTTCAAAACTGTATGTGTCATTTATTGGATTTGATTCAGTAACTTTGTATCTATTTTTATAAAACGCCAGACTAGTGATACATGAGTGTTAATAAGGGTGAGGCTTATTGTGTGTGCTTCTTAATATTAATTGAAAAAATACCGAGATTTTGTGCAGTATTTTTCTGATATTGCCCTATTGATAGCTATTTAAGCGTATGAGTGAACTCAGATACTTTTTGGCAATGTAGCTCTTAATTTGGGTAAGCTGAGGAATTGTCTGCAGACTTGCAGGGCCTGGCTGAAGATCGATGACCAAGGACAGTTTCTGACTGCATTGTCAGTGGTTTTAAGCCCACTTTCAGCTGGACTGGGGATGTCAAAGCCTCTTAAGGCTGACCCACTCCTTTCAGGCCAGCCTAGCCTGTAGTATTGTTATCTAGTGGTATGTTTACAAAGGGTCACCTTGGCCAAGAAAAGTGAGTGAAATCAATTCAGAAAATTTCTTACTCTGAATCAATTTTTGAAAGAGTTTTTTTCCTCTTTCTGGAAGAAGATTATTAGCTGCTGTTTCTTCTCAAGAAAGCTGGAGCTAAAGGCACCCTTTATGAACATTGACCAGTTGCACTCTGGTGCTTTCCAGAACATAATGGGGCACATAGTTAGCCCTATATGTAGAGCCAAGGCACGGATGTTAACTTTACGTATACATTGTGTTTTGCTAACACGTGTCTCCTCGAATTGCATCCAGTCTGTACTTGGAGATACGGGGTGATAAGAACCCCTATCTACTTTGTTTTAGTGGTTAATCTGCTGTCATAAACCACTGCCTTAATCTGGGCTGAATCTATCCAGCTTCTCTTCCTGGCCAAAGGAAGTTTTTTGCTTTGGTTTGGGGTTTTTTTTTGCCCTGTCCTTACTTCCTCCAATGCATCAAAAAGCTCTTTAATATCAGCTGTTTCTTCACTTTGAAAGCCCCATATACTGTAACTAAGTAACCACTAAATCTTGTTTGTGATAAATAAATAAATAGCTTGAGCGCATTAAGGCTCCTACCATAGGACATTTTCTCCAGACTTTAAATAGGTTTTCTGGCTTTTTCTCTGCACTCTTCCTAGCTTTTCAGTCACTTTCCAAAATGTGGTTCTCAGATCAGGATAGGGAGGAGGAGTAGTAAGACCCACTCACCAAGATCTACAAGGGCTGTGTTAGACTTTTCTTACGCCAGCTTCTCAATAGGAGCAGCGCCTGTTAACTGTGACCCTTATTTTAGGGTTAGCGTTATCCACGATGTAGTCTGCTCCTCTAGATGTGCGTCCCACTTTTCTGCCAAAGGCCACATTGTGTGAAATAGTTGTAGAGGAGGGGGCAGAAGAAAAGGAGAATGGGAGAAGGAAGACTTTTCAAAAATTGGCACTGAAATTACTTTTCTGTTCCAAGGCACAACCTTGCCTGGTTTTTTGGCATTAAAGGTAGTTTTAGTCTAATCTGGGAAGAGGTCAGTGACATGTTATCTGAATGGTGACAACTGTTCTGTATTATTGAATAAAAGTTAGTAAAGTGTGTGTGCATCCTCCCTATTGCACAACTGATTCTGAAAAGAAAATAATATTAGGAGATACCTTTTTTTTTTTATTTCGAAATTCACATTACATTCATTTTACGAAACGTTTTTAACTGTAAGAGTATGCAGGACCTCTTAGGACGGCAGTAATCTAGCCTCAGGCTATATGGAAATAATGGTAGTCTGAGATGAAAAAGCCCTATTGATCACATCAACTCACATATGACCAGTGGAAACCCTTATTGCTTTCTGTGTATGCAAAATCTGGATTTAGAATAGTTTAAACAGCACATGGCTGACTTCTGAGTTGCCAGCATAAAAAAAAAAACCAACATTGAATGCCGCCTCTCAAGAGCTGGGAATTTGGCTCCAGTGTAATGACAGCTGTGTCGACTCCAAGCGAGTCGGGTGCCCAGCTGCTGCAGGTCAGGGTAAAGCACCTGCCTCCCTGCCGGATGCCACCAGCTCCTACAGGGTTGCCGTGGGCTGCTTTCAGAAACGCCTGCAAGTACCCGTGGCCTTCATAGACCAGCTGGACAGGGCTGAAGAAGAAACTGCACTTATTAAGCACCCTTCTTTCTGTTTTGGCGGGCTCATGAGGTGCCCATGTGTCTACCAAGTGATGCAGAGTGGTTGGAATCGAAAAGGGATGAGGCACGTGGAGGGTCTTTGCTGTTAGTCGTTAGTCCTTACAAGTAAATTCTGGGTTTTCTCCCCGGGCTGCAGTGTTTCCCCTCTCTCTCTTTTCCCAGTCTCTCCAAGGAGAGACCATGGCCTGTTGCCCACAGTCTTCCTACAGGAGGAGGAGGTGGAGCAGGAAAGCTGGGGGGTGGCTCTTCCAGCCGCCCTGCCCCTGGTGGAGCAGGGCACGGGGGGGACACTGCTCGCTGTGTTGAGGGTGAGGCGGGAAGGTGGCTGTTTGCCCGGAAGGGAGCTTAAGCAAGCTGTCGGTGTTTTCTCTGTCTTTGTGTGAGAGCAGAAACAACGTGACCCTGCCGGTAAAGTATCAAAAATTACTCCCCCCTCCCCCCAATATTTTCCTTAAACAATATATTTCTCAATTTTTGACATTTTTTACTTTATACTTGGCATTCCATAACTTATGCCAAAAACCTGTATATCACACAGCTTAAATTGAGGAGACTTATTTAAATTAAAGTTGCTTTCTTCAGCTACCCTTCATTCACTGGCATTGTGTTCCCTACCAGCCATTACAAGATTTAGTTGAAGATAGACTTGAAGCAATAAAGACTTGCTTTGTGAAAGGAGAAAGGTCTATTAGTACTTAAATTTTACTAGGTTTTCTTAAAATTAAGCATAGCTGGGTCTGTTTTGGTGAATTATCTACATATTGGCAACCTAGAACTCTCCCTAGGCTGATGAAAAAGTTTGAAGTTCATAATCAGCTGTTCTGCTTAAAGGGCATAAACAATTCAAAAGGATAGAAATATTTAAATGTCAGACTAATTATCCCACTGTGGTCATGCTCTCAAAGGAGAATGATTCTCTGCAATGCAAAAGACGAAGCTTTTATCTCCATACTAACATTTCTTTCCATAAAACTTATCTTGCAATAAGCATTGTTGTTAGAGTTAACAGCAACTCTAATATCCGTATTCCAAGGAGAGAAGTTTCAAGCAGATCTTTGGTTGTATCTACCTAGCTATTTCCTTCTCGCATTTAAATTTTAAGCTTTTAAGTGTATTTGGCTTGATTTTTAAGCTTTTAAGTGTATTAGAGTTTGGTCTTTTTTAAGTTATACTTTTATAACCAAGTGGGTATGGTGTGAAACTTAATTTCAAAATAGTTCTTTATTTTTTTTTAAGATAGAACCCCATTTGTTTAAAAAAAGATAATGGAAACATTCTTAACAGGGCTAAATGGCATAAATAATAATGGTAGAGCTTTGAGAACTGCAACTTTTATTTTATTTGCATATATATATTTATTTTCTAGATCACAGTGTACATTGTCCTTTTTACACTTCAGAAAATACACTTCAGAGTATAAATACCATGATACCAAGCTTACTTCCAATGGAAGCAATTGAAACTGGTTTCAGGAAAAGCACATAACACACCTTTTATCTTTTCTCTGATGATCTCGTAGAGATTAAACATCTCAAACTGAGAGAAAGAGATTAAGAAAAGGCAAATTAGCAGCTAATAACAATTAGTGCTGGCCATATAACTTCCTTGGGTTTGAATTGGCTTTTTTTTTTTTTTTTTGTTCTGTCATTATCATCAGCACTAAACACATTTAAACAAAATAACATTCTTGGGGAAAAAGAAGTATTTATGTTTGTTTATTTTAAAGGTATTGTTAAAAGAACAGATGACTGCATGGCAAACTAGATCAGGATTTTTTTATATAGTAATATCATTAGAAAACTGTATAAGAAGATCAAAATATAATGAGCTGTGGTACTTGTTAAGATGTAACTCATTTTCAGTTGCTTTGGTAGGTGGGTTTTCAGAGATTGAACAGCCCATGAGACTCAGAGATGCCAGGCGGTGTTCTTGGTCCCAGTCCCGGAGGAGTGGTGTATTATCAGTCCTTAAACAGAGGTAAGGGAAGGTCTGTTCTGCCCACTCCTGAAGCCCATTCAAGTAAAGCGAGAGATTCTCTGGTAGTCTGTAAAGAAAAGAGTCTAGAGGGAAATCTGAAGAGTAAAATTTTATCTCAGTCTCTGTATATTGACACTTCTAGGTGTGTGCAGGTGCTTTGTTGTCCGTGCCCATTTTCAGATAGACAAGCTCCCACGTTTGTCCGGGGATTTACAGGAAGTAGATATTTGCATATGGAAAAATGGTCTTAGATAAGCAACCTGTTTTGCATGTGAAATGAAAATTGATTAAACTCAGATGTTTGCTTTTAGTAGCCTGGAATAGGTGAGACCTGGTGGCCTGTCAGTGAACATCTCCTCACTCCAGTTTCCAGAACCTTCATCCTGTCTTTACTCTTTCCCCATCTTTACCAAAAAGTTAATTCAAAGCAGAAGAATGGAACAAAAATTTAAATGAGAAAAATCAGCAGAAGTAAAATAGAGGGGCTATGCAAAGCAAATAAATTTTCAGAACTGTGCAGCACCATGCCTTGTCACCTGCTCACTCTGGTTAGGCAGCCCTTGCTCACCAAGTTCATGGTGATGCCGTTTTAAACTTTGTTCTTAGCATGTCTTTTTATCTATGTCGTACATACACTTAAAACTTGATATATGAAAGTTTTGTGTCTCGGTTACTGGAATATTTTAGCGTTAACAACCCAATAAGACGATCAAGAGTTTTGTGCGAAGATTGGGGTGGGAGCAACACTTCTCAGGAGGTAGTCAGTGACCTGAAACTCAGATTGTGGATTGCTGACATGTTGATATGTTAACGTGGAGTAATTATTCCAGCAAATAGAAGCTGGACATCAACAGTATAATCATTAATTCAGAATATGCTTCCTCACTGTTAATCTCGGTTGGGATATCTACTTCCAGAACACCACCCTACAGCCTTCCCGTATCTTTGCCAAAATAACAGCTACAGTATTTTTGAGAATGTTTCTTAGAATTAACTTTATTTTGCTAACACTAACTTTAGGACTCCCAGCAGAAGACGCTTTTCTTAAGTAATGATTTTTTTAAAGCATTTTGCTGTGGCAGTAAAGGATAGTTGCATTAAATATGCTTCTGTAAAAATTGTGCTCATATTGCAGTCAGTGTAATGGACAACCAGAATAGGTTACAATATTTTACAATTACTGTAAGCATACAATATCTTTATTCTTTTATAAATGACTTTCCTCTGTAATTCTGTGCATAGCAAGAGTTGCACAACTAATGAAATAACATCTTTTCCCACATCGATGTCCTTTACATTTATTTATGACAAGTTTGTGTTCAGCTTCATTGTTAATGAGATGTCATTAAGGAATCCAAAATCAAGGCTGTGCCTTTAGCTCAGATGTAATTCAAATGTGCCTGTGAGAAACCGGAACAAATGTGTTTTCTCATTAGAATTAAGCTGTTTATGTTAAAGGCGTACAGACCGAATTGTTCTTTACACTTCCTAATAAAAATGTGTATCACCAATACATTTAATGATCCCAGGCAGTTTAGAAGCTGAAATATTAAACTGATCTCTGAAATTCAGTGTCTGTCTAAAAGGTTGTTCTGATTCTCTTAAATTTAGCAAGAGAGGTGGATGTTATTTCTCTAGATAAAACCAAGTCCGATGGCCAGGGTTGTTCTATAATTTTTTTTTTAAATGTACAATATTTTTATGCATGGGATGGTGAATTTCCTCTAAAGTTAATCTTCCTCAGTCTATCATAGCTATTAGATTCTTTTATTTGCTGTTGGGATAAGCAGCATCAGGTGGGTAGAATTAGGAAGAGCACCCGCTTTCAGCACTTCCCATCACCTTGGTAATAACATGGATTTCTCCTCTGGCTGCAAGCTGAGCTGCACCTTGATTTAATAAATAGAGAAATGAAACTGCTGCAATTACTGACATGAACAATGTCACGTTGGTGACTCACAGTTAGCGTGTTGCAAGGCTAATGAATCTGGCAGTTCATTTCCAGCCTGGTTTTGTACCAGCTGCTCCCAGCCCTGCTCTCCGATCGCCCTGCACGGGGTGGGCATGCTGATGGGGGCAGAGGACAAAGGAGTTGCAGGTCCCTCAGCCTCCCGCTGGAGAGCGTGTGGGACATTGGAGGTAACAGCTTTGCCTGTATTTGCACTATTTTTCTGTTAAAAAAAAAAAAAAATATATATTTTGAAAATGTTTGAAACGTAGAGCTCAAGGCTGTATTAGACTGTGCCGGCTGCTCATTTTGTGTCGCGTAGCAGCTTCTAAGCACAGTTGCAGCAGCAGCTGTAATTCATGAACTTTAAGGTCCTGCAGCATTAAATCAAGCACCCGAGCGATTTCTTATCTTCTGTCAAGAGAAACAAAGTGGCTTTAAAATTCTGTGGGTTGTGGGGGTTTTTCCTGAAGATTGTATCTGTAGTGAAAAAGTAAAGTCGTGTTCCATCTGGGTAACTAATGTTATCTTAATTATAAATACAAAAGCCAGACGAAACTTGTACAAAACTTGTTTTTTGTAGCTCAGCATCTTCTTTTAAAGGGTAGGATTTTTTTTTCATCTAATGAAAAAGGCATTTTCAGGAAATACCCCCTTTTCTGTTAGCGAGATTTGCAAAGGTTTAGTGGCAACTATATCAGACAAACATTTTATTAGATATTTATTAGATGAAACTCTTAGAATATTAAAACTTTCCCCCTGAGTATACCTGTTTCCTGTTCTAGCTGTGTGGGTGACAAAGTTAGTAGTTTAGGAGTCATTAAATTTTTCATACAACTTTGTTTTATTCACAGAAGTAACCATTTTTAACTTAAAGTAGGAAGTAAGATCCTCAGGGGCAGAAATCAGCAGCCATACTTTCACATGGAGATGCAAAATGGATCTTTCCTGCCCCTTTGCTGCTCTGAGGCAGACAAATCTTCCAACAATTTCTCAACCTATAGACCGTACATAAGACATTGCTTGGTGGTCCACAAAACTAATGTGGCAATTAAAATAATAATTGAGCTATCACTTCTTCTGCAAGTAAGGAAACAATGTCAGTGATAAACTGTCAAAGTTTAGCTCAGTATCTGCTTTAGGTTGTTTCTGAGGATGTTAATGGTCTATGGTTTTTCTTAGCTATTATTTTTAACGTTTAGGTGATCTGCTTAGAATCAAATAGGTTGCAAAACAATATCCTGCCTCACCAGTTTCATAAAGTTACTGATTTACAGATCCTTACCATTCAAGTCCTACGTAACTTGGAAGTGTTTGGTGTAGGCTAGATCCCTTTTGTTTAATGTGACCTGTTTTATTCCTGGGAACAGGGAGATTATTGAGGAGTCAGGGAAAGATTTCTGCATCCTGGGCTCCCTGGAGAAGAGGGTTTCATCCATTTCATGTATCTGACAGTCTGCTGGGCTAAAAAGACAGATGGAGAGGAGAGTATCCTGCACAGAATTTGTGCAAATAAATAAAACGCTGCTGTACTTTCTTCCTGTTGCCTTTTAAATGGAACTAAATGTCTCAGGAAAACACCTATTAGGAAAGCAGAGATTAGAAAATCTGCAGGTTTCTTTATTCAAGGAGTTGCATCTCTTGAGTCCCAGCTTCTTCTCCGTCCCCTGGTGACGATCTTTGGGATGGGGCTTCACAGGGAGCGAAGGCGCCTCTTCCATATTAAAGCACGCAGGCGACTTCACGGCTCTGCAAGCCTCTATGTTAACCTCTGCTTACTGCAACAGCTGTATCACTACCAGGTATTTTAAGATACCCCAGTTTTTAAAAGAACTATATAGAATAATGTACTATATAATTAAATCCCTCTGTTCAATATGAATGCATGTGTTAGGATGGCAGTAACTTTCAAACTTTCTTTACGCTGCTTCTGTTCTGTAAATGCTGAGATGAGGGTTTGTTTCTTAAAAGAAAATAGCGAGCTGATTGCCGAGACGAGTTTAAATTCAAAATCTGGAAGGCAAGGAACAGATTGCATATCAAACAATATTTTCTCTGTCAGTGGAAAATAGTAACAGAAGGATTTTCAGTTGGAGAAAATCATATGAGTAATGTAAGTAGGATCTAAAATTGCCTGCTATTTAAAATGGAAAGAAAATTGCGAATGTGGTTGGCAGAGCCCTCACTGGCAGCATTATTTCAGTAAGAAGGCCCAAACAGGCAGATGGATAATGGTATATATCAGCTACCAAACAGGCCGCACTTTTTTTTTTATTCTGCATCTCTACTTCTAAATTTCGGAAAACCTTTACCTTTTAAAAACTAGTTCAATAGTATGCAGCAAATGGGTTGGCATCTCCCATCTGAATAGTTTGTGCATTAACAAAAGCTTTAGCTTTGCAGTCCTTGAAATGGCAAATACTGAAATAATATGAATAATAACTGGACTCTAACTACTCCTTTCTGAAGGACAGCTTCCTCTCTTTGAGTGACTGATTTAGGGACTATTTTGTGTCTACTTCTACAATTTAAAAAGGCAGCAACTTTACTATATACAATATATTTTACTAGGAAGATGTCTTGAGCTGCTCTGTGAATTTGCTGTGCTCCAGAAACTTCTCAATACACAACCATCATCTAAAAAGTCCATTTTCCATGGCTTTCTGAATTACAGCTGAAAATTTGACAACACTAACATTTAACACATACAAACTGATACAAACAAAACGAGATGGGACTTATACTGGAATAAGAATGTTTCTGTGACTTCTCCACAGATGTTTGACCTGTATCCAAAGTACCAGGTTCTTGCTGCAAATGTATGATCCAGGAGAACCTACAGTTGCCATCACTGGCTGGCATAGTATCTCTAGTGTTAAATGACCTTTAGAGTAAGAAAACCACACTGACAGCATATCATTTCTGTTCCTGAAGACCATCTTCCCCCAGAGAAGGTACTCCTGGTAGCCACCTCTCACGTAGATGCTCCCGCTGTTGTGGTTTGCAGGCTGCTTTACTGCTCACTGCGTTGTGGAATCCACGTGGTGCCGGTGGTTGCAAATCTGCCTGGCAGACATTAAAACAGCTCAAAGCTGGAAGAGATGCAGTGTCAACAACAAACCGTATTAGCACGCCCAGCAAAATGGAGACAGAAGAGTGTGATGTGCCAGCTCGAGTCAGTAATTAAAGCAGGAGGAGGCTGTTGCTGACCAGTTAATCAGCTCAGGAATGGCCTGGGCAGCGACCCCTGGGCAGCTGCACACTGCCGCTCGTGCTGCAACAGAAAAACTACCAATATCCCCCCGTCGCTGCGGGGATTCACGTTGCGCGTCACTGTGGAGATGCCAGTCGTGACGTGGCTGTGCAACATTATTGTGTCCTTGGGTGATGCCATACTCTGCGTGAGGGAAGGATCTCGTGTATGAACATACTGAGGGGGCATCAGGGGAATGTAATTGATTTAGAGACTGTAAGGACCCTCCGTTTTCAGGCCGCTCAACCTGTGATTCACAGCAGCTTGGAAAAGCAGTACTCAAACAGTCTCAGATCTCAGTGATTTAACAGGACTGAGGTTCTGACTAAGGCGGCAATCCCTCCAGTTTCTGAAGCTAAAAAGATTATCAGTCCCTGTGTGGTTTGCCATGTATGTGTAACTTGAAGCATAAATTATAAGGATAGCTACCAAAAATCAAGGGGATTTAATATGACTTCAGCTTTTAGCCTAATAAACAGCATGTGCTATAAAAGTATCGATTTTTGTGCCAAGTAGATGGTGACAGCAAGGAAGGAACACACCAGGCATGTCACCAGCTACTGAAAAATCACAAGGTGGATAGATGGGCAGGCACTGGTCACTGTAATTTAAATTAGGTATTTAAAATATTTTCCCCAGGAAGACAAATAAAATTGTTTTCCCTTATAAGACTTTTATATTTATAATTATTTCTGAATAATACTGTAACATTTGCATCATAGAACTTTAATAAATTAGTCATTTTGTCAAAATACATGCAGCATCATATTGGCAGAAACTGGGTACATGTGTTCAAAGGATTAAAGTAACAGTAACCTCTTACAAATCCACAGGATCTTCTGTCTGAAACCACTATGCCTTAAAATATCTCCTACTTGTTTTATTAGCTTAGGAGATGTTAATGCAGGATTTTTTCACGTAAGGTCAGAAATTCAGCTGATGTTCCCTTCCTCTCACTATTTCCCTGTACATTTTATTTGTTCATATTGCTTATTATAAAAGGTGTCGTACTATAGAAACCCTTCAGTCCATGAGCTTGTGTAGAGGAAGTAGAAGTAAATACAGCAAATTTCATTGGAATATATGTATATTCAGTGAAATGTGATAAAACACTCCTGAAATTCCATTCCCACCCAGGAATGGATATTGCTTTAAATTCTGTCCTGTTTCTTAAATATTACAAAAACTGACTGACAACATTACCAATAATATTTCAGAAAATTTACTAAAGAACCCCGCGATGTGGAGATCTGTAAACACGACCTCCTCCCAGAGCTGCAGGCTGAGCTGGCATCTCTCACGTGTTCAGATCTTGTCACAGATACCTCTGGTGACAATTGCAACCAGCTTTCCAGCTCACCAAGAAAAGGTCTGTTGTTTTACAGCCTTGCCAGCTGAAAAAATATTCTTCTGCTCTTTCCATGACAGGTGTCTTGTCCCGCACCGCAGTTTTCAGATCCTCCTCCGCTCACTTGGTTTAGCTGGGCTCTGGCAGCAGTCACACATTTATTCTTTGTTAAACACAGGGATCTAAGCAGCAGCCAAGTGACGCTCATCAGGTGGTTGGGAGCAGTCAGCATAGCATGCCTTTTCACCCCTGCTAGAAAAATTCCACCCATTAGCAATCAGACTTTGATTTATGGAGAAAGCAAGTATACAAAAATAAAACATATAATTAATTCAGTTTTATCTCTGTTTATGAAGTGCTGCCCTGGATTTTGGCTGGGATAGAGTTAATTTTCACAAGAAGCAGAGAAGGGACACAGCCAGGATAGCTGACCCAAACTAGCCAAAGGAGTATTTCATACCATGATGTCATGCTCAGTTTATAAGGGGGGAACTGGCCAGCGGGGAGTCGCTGGGCATCGGGTTCAGGCAGCGAGCAAATTGCCTTGTGTATCACCCACTCTGCATATTCTTTTATAAGTATCGTTGTTATTTTCTTTTTCCTTGGCTGTCCCAGTAAACTGTCCTTATTCCAACCCACAAGTTTTACCTTTTCCTTCCGATTGTCCTCCCCATCCCACTGGGGGAACAGGGAGGAGGGAGCGAGCGGTAGTGTGGTGCTTAGCTGCTGCCTGGGGCTAAACCACCACAAGTGCTTTTCTTAGGACTGGCCAAGATAGGTGGGGTTGTTGTTACTGTTGTTATTATTACTGTGCAATGCTCACATTTCCCTTTGTCATTAAGGGTAGTGTAAGACTGGCTGTCATCAACTAAACCACTTTTTTCATTTCAGGAAAAAAGGAAAATTGTTATTTAGACTTAGAAAACCACGAGATACCTAGCAGTAGAAATTTTTAAGTAAGCATCAATCCCTAGTAAGTCACCAGAAATGGGGAGTGATGGAGAGCTGCTTTACCAGGGTTTTGTGAATCGCAGGTGGGGTGCCCAGGAAGGGCATAGCCTGAAAGCTTGCTATCATCAGCTGTATCCTTTTGCTTGCTTTTCAGCATCATCTTATGTTCAAATATTTTCCTCATCTTTCACTGGTTTTTTCTTGACTCAGTGAGGAAAGCCTGGGTCTGCTGCTCCTTGGCAGCTCAAGGTAAAACAGAGCCAGCTCAAGGGCAGGCAGATGTCTGTGAGGGCAGCTCACCAGGAGCTGTGGGTCAGTTGCTCTGCATGTGGCTGAGGACACAGGTCTTGGCTCTTCCCTACCCCTTTTCTCTGCAGAAACTAGAGAGGCTTCCCTACTCTCTGCAGAGAAAAGTCCAGGTTACAGAGGGGGCAATGCCTAGTTCACATCACAGTATCTCCATGCATCGCTGTTCAAAGCAGAAAGCCCTGTTCTCAGATGCTTCTCCACCTTGTCCTTCTGCGATCCTTCCTCCCCACCACCACAAGTCCTTCCCACTGGTGCAGCAGGTCCCGTCCCTCTTCATTTGTTGCTTCTCCAAAGCCCCCAGAGGCTCAAGCAGAGGAGCAGGAGAGGATGTGGGAGAGAGTCCTGGGAGGAGGACAGCAGGTGACCCCTGCCAGGCACGTGGGAGGAAAGAAAGTAGTCACCCCTCTCCCTGCCAGCTGCTAGAGCACTTCCATCGCTGTGGAACCCCACTTCTCAGCCAAGAGGGCCGATTCATTTTCAGCAGCCGTATATAGGTAAGACAATGTGGGAGACCAGAGGTTCCACAGTTGTGTCACTGGATGGAAAAGTGGAAAATGGGAGAAAGGAGCTGTGGAGAGGAATCATAACTGAATGTTGAGATGGAAACGCTATGAGCTAATTGTCTGTAAAATTTCATCTTTTAAATATTATGTCAGTGTTTAAACATGTATATGAAACTTTAAATATGCACACATAGCCAAAAGCAATAACCTTCAAAACAATAAAGGGAAAAAATAAATTATGTCTTTTTTCTCATATGCTGAATTCCAGCCCTGAGAGGATTTTACTATCAAAATTATAAATCATTGGTGCATTACTGTTATAAAATAAATGTGAGAGTCATATTGAAATGTAACTCCTGAAGGAATTGGATGATCTTGGATTATTAAAATATTTTTATGTTCACAAGCAGAACAATCTGTCATGGTATTGGCCAACTAATTTTTCAGGACTTACTTTTTCCCTGTTTGTTTTAGCAGTAGCTATGATGCACACAATTTGGCTTCCATCTCCTAAAAAGATTGTTGTTTGAGTAGTATGTGTTATTCTCAAATGGGTTTTGAATACCTCTGTTTTCAGGAATAGATTTTCAAAACAATGGTTGGTTGCTGTCCTATACCTCAAGTGGAGGAACTGTCTGTGTGTGAAGCTTTCGTTTAGATTCAGGATCCTATGCTTTCCTCCAAGGTCAAAAAAATAATTCTGCCCTTTACTCTCAGTGATCAAAACATGATCAGCGAGTTGATGAATTAGCAAACTCAGTGATTAAAAACACCCTTAAGCATATGTGGACATGGTGGTCAAAGCCTGTTGCACTCGGTGCCCCAACAGCTTTCCAGCAACGAGTGCATAAGGCTGTTAGCAGAGATCTAAGCCTGTGGCCTAACTTTTTATTTTACTTAACTCCCAGCACCTGCTTTTGAAAAGCTGCTGGTTGTTGTGCAGCCTTGAAAGCCAGGCTCTCCATTTTAGTAATCCTGGAAGCTAAATTGCATTTGAAGGGGATAACCACAAAAGCAAAACATTTTATCAGTATTGATAGGTGTAGTGATCCTCAAGCACTAAAAAAAAAAGTGATCACTAAAAGAAGTGATCCTCAAGCACTAAAAATGGCTAGCAGCCTGTTTTTCTGAAGACAGAGATGAAGAAGCTTTGGAGCCAGGTAGGAAACTGAGAGGGACCGGCTGTGCCCCGGTCACCAGCCAACGTCCTGCTCCCAGAGCCCAGCACAAGCCTCCCTCAGGGGAGCAAATCCTCCTGCAACAAACTGCTTTTCAAAAGAAAGAAGATGATCAGCAACGCATGCATGGGTTAACTGAATTAGCCAGTGCATCGCTCAGAGAAGGTACATTTCCTTCATCATTCAAAGACGTAATAGCCTGACTGAGAGCACAGGTTCTCAATGTGAGATATATTGGTTGTCACCGCTACGCAGTGTCAAATCCTCCACTCCTCAGCAGGATCATTACAAAACTGGCTAAAGAACAACTAGTTTATCACGGGATTGAAGTCAGGCAAAGTTTTAAATCTTAGCTGAATCGATGTGTATTCAGGGCAATGCACCTCAATGACACTGGACCCACTGCAAACTTTGATACAAATGAGCCAGTGAAGTCTGCTGTTCCCCTAAACAGAGAGAGATCCCTTCGCTTTGCCCACACAGGCAGTTTACAGAGTTGTTTTTTCTGTAATGTTGAGGACCCAGCCTCCTCTCATCGCTGTGTATGCATACCACACTAAACTGCTGTAACACATTTTAAATTTACAGATGGATTGCAACAAACAAATTCTTGCAGGGACTAAACATAAAGAGAATATATAATTATAAAAGAAATTTTCTAGAGGATGAGGAAATCCATGTCATATTAAAAACAGCTTTTTTTTTTCCTACTAGAGGCAATTTCCAGTTTCATTTAGGATATTATTTGTGAAAGGAATGGGCTAGGATATTCAGGTTCTTATCTTGTGTAGTAAGATGACTTACTTTATGAAAAGAATTGTAATACATTGCACCTCGATGTATGAATATATGTTTAGTCTTATTCCAGAACACTCAATCATGGTTCAGGTGTCAGGACAAATTCCTCTCAGGTAGTTTTTGATGCTACAATGTGATTGTGTGTGTATATGCAGGTAATAGAGAATTGAAACGGGGATCTTTGGAAAGCAGGGCACCTCTCGTCTTGCTGACTGTTCTGATTCAGGCCAGCGAATGAGGATGCTGCTGTAGCAAAGTTAGTGGACTGTTCTGGTATACAAGAATACTTCTCAAATGTGTAAAAAACCATAATGCATTAGCAATACAATCAAAAAAATCTGCTCAGGGAGTAAAGATACGAGGCTGACTATGTCTACATAAAAAACTGACAACGAAAACCACCTTTGGTAAATAACTACTGCATTGTAACTTTCTCTTCTTCCCACTCCCTCTCCCTTTGGAGGAGGGCCCTCTCCCAGAGGAGGGCCACGAAGCTGATCAGAGGGCTGGAGCACCTCTCCTATGAGGACAGGCTGAGAGAGTTGGGGTTGTTCAGCCCGGAGAAGAGAAGGCTCCGGGGAGATCTAATTGCGGCCTTTCGGTACCTGAAGGGGCCTACAGGAAAGCTGGAGAGGGACTGTTTATCAGGGAGTGCAGTGACAGGACAAGGGGTAATGGGTTCAAGCTGAAGGAGGGTCCATTTAGATTAGATGTTAGAAAGAAATTCTTTACTGTGAGGGTGGTGAGGCACTGGAACAGGTTGCCCAGAGAGGTTGTGGATGCCCCCTCCCTGGAAGTGTTCAAGGCCAGGTTGGATGGGGGTTTGGGCAACGTGGTCTAGTGGAGGGTGTCCCTGCCCCTGGCAGGGGGGTTGGAACTAGATGGTCTTTGAGGTCCCTTCCAACCCAAACCATTCCATGATTCTATGATTATTTTTTTTAAATACAAAGTAGGTGCAATTAATGGGCTTTAGAATCTCTCCTCAAGAATGGATCGTACAAGATTATTGTATCGAATGCTGAAAATGCTTACAGAAAATTTCTTTAATGCTAGCAGTATATCCCAACTGAATGCAAGTGAGCATAGTGTCAGGTTATTTTTCTTCTATAGTTGTAAGAGGATGCTAAACAACAGCATCAGATAAAAAGCTGTAAATTTCTCTCTGTAGGAGTAGCCTATTGTATTTGCAGGTTGCTCTTTGCTGTCTGATGAAGACAAAAGTGTATCCTTTTTCCATGCTCAACATTTAAAAGGTGAACACTGAAGGACGGTGAAATAGTTACTAAGGAATAAATACAAACCATTTCAAGATAATAAGCTTTTACAATTAATTAATTTCATTGCCACTTTTATATACTTATGGTTATTGAACTGTCAAAAATACCTTTACGCTTCTAGTAAGCTCTGTAGCACACGTCATCGGTGGTGCTAGGAATCAGCCAAGGTATTGGCCTCTACTGCGCAGAAGACTTCCATCATTCCTTCAGTTTTGGGCTAACTACCACAGTAGATCAGCAGTTTGAAAAATCCACATAACTATTGGTTTTATCTTAAAAACCCCATAGTATACTTATCTATGTTCAGAAAGAAATAATGAATGTATGAGCACATGTACGGAGGGATTATGAATACACAACAGCAGTTTGTGCCTTGAGCCAGTAGTGCTGCCATGAGGGTTTTCTGCTGCCTTCCCTTCCTGTGACCTATCCAGGATGGTTATTTTAAAACCTTTTAAATCCATGTCAGAGACAAATGCAGGGGTATTTCTTTGGCAGAGAGCACCAACTGTGTTATAGGTTTGGCCAGAAATTGCAGTAGGATTTCAGCTGTGAGGTGAGGGGCTGGGGAGGGACTGGGGAGTTAGTGTGGACAGCCCAAACCTGGTGTATCTGACCTGGTTTTGAGGCAAGAACTCAGACAAGAATGCCAGTAATACCTCACTCTGGCACCCTTTAAAAAAAAAAAAAAAAAAAAAAAAAAATGTTGTAGCTTTGCATAATGTTGTCTTTATTTTGACAATGGGGTTTTTTCTGCTTTATGTACCAGTGGTGCTCTTGGGGCATTTTCTGCTATGTGAAGGTCAGAGGGAAGTTTCCCTACCTCAGCAGAGGCATGTTCCAGCTTACAAAAGGCAGGAAGGTTCCGAGCCCCACGCGTGACACAGAGGGGACTGTGATAATGGAGATGTGGTGGGAACACTGTGCTCCCTTTCCCCAGCATGCAATATGCTATTTTGCAATAGCGCAATGTGTAAGAACAGGAGGTGGTGCTACTGTGGGATGAATGTGAAGATAAAGTAAAACTTTCTGATAAATGTTTTCTTATTTTGCAAAATTGTCATTGGAGCAGCATATGTGGAGGAGAGGAAGGCAGGTAATTTGGATTCCCTTGTTGATGCTTGACAAGCTCTAACCACAAAATCAATCCTTGCTTCAGTTCTGTTTCCTTTTTAGGTTCTTATTTAAATCTTCGGTCTGTTTAGTTCCTTTATGCCGTGCAATTCCTCACAAAGATGAGTCTTTTCTTCCCTGCACGGTGCTCCACCCCTCTCTTCCATAGTCTGTTACAGGCTTCACTAATTGAGAGTCTTCACCCACACAGTTGGCAAATTTGGCTACACAGGTCTTGCCTTTTAGTCTTCCTTATCTTTATTTTCGGCATCCTTACACTATGCTTTCCATCATAACAGGTTCATCTCTTCCTTTCTGTAGATAAGCACCTTTTATCTCTTCTTTTTAAGACGTAGTTAGTTCTTTCCTGCTTCGTACAACCACAGACTTCATGATGTCTTTCAACTCGATTTGCTGTCTTATTCAGTTATCAAATTTTCTGTCACCATATAGCACTAAACAATGTTTTCCTATGCTTCTACCTCTCTCAAATTAAATTCTTTCTGTATCTACTCATATTATATTACATATTTTGCAACAGCCATTATGAAAGTGGCAAGCAACTAAATTTCTGGCAATAAAAAGATAAAACTCAAACTTTCTCAGTTTAAATAATAATAGAATTATTTTTCCATTATGCTTCATAATTTGTCAGAATATTACGATATTTATTGGTTGTAACTGGGTAGCATCTTTCTATTCACTAAAATGGAAGTGTTGAGTTTGTTTAATATGCCCTTTATTGGTCAAAAAGCTCTGTAAGAATTCTATATCTTTATCATTAGAAGCCACTACAATGTGGGTCTTTAAAATAATAATGAATAATAACAGCGTTCTTTTTTATTTTTATTTGAAATAAATATTCTAAGGATTCATTGCTGGTTTTCATCCTTGCTTCATTAAATTGTGAAAACGGCAACATATTCTATTTTACGGCCCACAAAGCAATACCTCAAAGCTTCAAGATGTTACTTTTCAAGATGCAGAAAATAAACCCCCCAAGTTGTAATTAACTAAATAACTTGAATCACAACTATAGTGACAGCCTGGTTTCCACACTGCTATGCAAGTGTAACTTGCCATTTATTTTTATACATTTATAAACAGAAAGCAAAACTCCATTTAGATATTTAGTCAAAACTCTTAGCAGTCTTGTTGGAAAAAAAATTTTTCAGTATATACTTCAATGATAAAATAAACAACATTTTCAATGCTATCAACTGTAATAAGAATATAAAATATCTGAAGCCAACTGACTGAAGCACGTCAGTCATTTTAGTATGCCGAGCTATGTAAACTCTATTGAATAAAGTGGAAAACTAGAAGTGAAAATTAATTAATCTGAAATATCCGTGGAATGGTCATTTTATATTACTCTGTTCATCAGGATACAGAAATAAAATTCATCTCATCTTAAGAATAAAATAAATAGCCTTCATGAGATCTATTTATACTTCTTAGATTGGGATGTGATAGCTACATTGAATTATGAAGCTTGATCCCCTGAGGTAGTACAACCTTAACACTAGTGTACTTTATTTCATTGCCTTTATTTTCTCAGCTTTGTTGCATTTACTTCTGTGTTAATCCTTAGCTGAAAAATAATGTTCATGACCCTCAGCAAGTCTTTCATAAAATGGTGTTGACTAATAAGTGCCAATTGTGCGGATACTTTAGTCCTGATTCTGGACAGTGTCATTTATTGAATAATCATCACCTTCTGCAGTATCAGTTCATCTTTGAATTGCTCTTGCATTGATTATTAATTATATTAAAAAGTAACAATAAAAAGGAACTAATTTGGGTTTGACACTATTAGAATACATTCTGACTTTTTCTGAAGTTTTGACAGTATACTTGAAGTGATCATCAGTTATCCCTCTTTTTTTTTTTTTTTACTCATTTTAGTATAAGCTTAATTCTGGTCTTTATATGAAACATAAAAACTAAATATGAATGTAAGAAGTCTTTTAAAGATATGCAGTTCAATGTGCAAGAGATTTTTCTTTGGGATGACACAGATAGAGATAAAGGTGGTGCACTTGCAACTAGATCATGAAGTTGATTCTGATAATCATTTAGATCCAGGTCTTAACATAAATAAACGTCCCTCCTAAGTATATGAGACTATTCCAGTTCTTCTGCATATTTGTCCCTGATAATTTAAATTTGTTATGCACATATTCACTCCTTCCAGTAATAAATACAGAATATATTGCAATGATACAACTGACAGTTTAGTAGAATAAAGTTTGAACATTTCTTCCTAATAATTATACTGGTTTTTGAATCCAAAATTGAATTCATGAATAAAAATGTGTGAATGGGAAACCATCTGTGTCTGTTAGCTGCTGAATGCTTTGATTCACTTGGAGATTGATTGCTACCTCAGTAAAATAGGCATGCGGGTTTTTTTTCCTCAAAGTATTATGTGACATGAGACAAAGTTTAGCAAATGACATTCAGCCTGCATTTTCTTTTTTCCCTTTCTTTATCATTTTGCACAACTGAAACCCACTACAGAGTATCAATAAATGCCTGCCACAAGAACGTGAGCTTTTCTTTTTATTGTGGCCCAAAAAGTTCAGCGGTTCCTGAAGAGCACCCGCTGCTTTGGGCTCTCACCTGCCCTTGCTTTCATTTCTGCATTTCTGTACCCTGAGGTCCAAATCTCTGAACTCTGCTATACTCAGCTATGCATCTGACTTTCACTGGCTATGTAAAACTATTAGAGTTTAGTCCTCTAAGGGCTGTATAGACTTAAGCTAAGTAGTATAAAAACACAGCTGTTTCACCCTGCCTGAGCATGTCTCTTGAAAACTTCTAGTTTATTTTTAAATCCTGCCATCTAGGAGACGAAGGCTTAAGTCAAATTCTGCTCTGGTTTCACAACCCTGAGCCAAAATAAACTAAAAACAATGAAGAAAGATCCCATCTACTTCTTATGGTCTTCTGAGCAATGACTCTTCTCCAGCAGTTGAAAGAAACTCTAAAATAATGATGCTATAATGATAGGCAACAGGAAATAAGGTGGAATGACGTTTATTGGTAAACAGGTATCTCCTGGGCTATTACATCAGAATACTGGATAGATGCACCACGTTCTAAACCAGTAGTAAACCTTACATGACTTTTAGGTAACAGCCTTTAAACTCTTGCAGATATACCCATTACTCATGGGGACGGGAAGTTTTCTAAAGGACAGGATATTTTCTTAATTATGATACTTAGTAGCATTACATTAAAAAAAATTGAAGAGGAAACAAGTTCTAAACTATAGTCAACTGGGCAGGGAATGATATGCAGGTTTGGGGGGTTTTAAGGAGATGTAGCAAACTTTTTTTTTTAACATGCTGGTAGCTTTGAAGGAAAAGACAAATCCATTTGCCTATTGCATAAAATACAATTCTATGAAAATACGTATTGTGTTGTCAAATTAGAAGTACTCCATTTGAGTTGTTTCTAATCAGCTTGTATAGGGCTGATAAAATCAGACTCTTCACTGAAGTTTTCATATCACTAAATAATTTTGTCTGAACTCCCTTTGGCTTTAACTGGGATTGACATTCCAGGGTGTGAATAGATGTGGGACTCAAAATTTCGTACTTCAAATATTGCCTAACCACACGGTGGTGTATGTAGATGCACACTGACTGGCTGTCCTCGAAAATACAGGCATGAAAATCCATACATAATTTTGCAATGAGTCTTCAAGTTTCTTTCTTCATAAATCTTCAGTATAAATACTTGCACTGTGTTATCATAGTTCTTTGAGATTTTGCAAGTTACTGATAAATATTAAGCATTAAAAGGCTTAAAGTTGAAATTCTGAAGCACAGGGGCTCTGACTAAAGTACAGTTTCTGTAACACGTGTGATGGAAATATCATAGCTGCTGAGGCTAGCTGTATACCAAGCTCTCCTTTCTTACAGGCTCTCTTTCAACTCTCTTATAGACTCTCTTATCAACTCTCTTACGACTTTCTTCAGGTTTTATCGGCCAGTCTGTCCTCTCAGATGTAGGTGAAAATGGGGAGTCAGAGTCAAAGGTCCGGCGTTGAACAAAAGTGGTACCACTCAGCTGGGTCTAGAAGTACCTTACCAAGCAGTCTCACTGTAAAGAAATGTAATGCCCTCATAAACCCAACAAAAATATAGTGAAAAGTATCTGAAATATTGACACCTTCCTAGCAATAAATCTACCAGTGCTTCTTCCTATGTCAGTGTTCAACATTGTTTTGGTTTACTTTTCATAATCAAGAAATTAACGTTTAGTTTGTAAAATCTGCATTATGATATTGTTAGAATAATGTTAACAATTCTATACTACTTTGCATGCATTCTTTCCCTGATTGTGTCAATTTGCATCAGCTTATAATGTGCAGTGTCATTTGACTTTCATCGTATCTTAAAATAAAAAGCCTCTCAGTCAAAAATTAAATCAGTGGAAAACCCAAACCTCATTTATAACCTACAGCCTAAGAATAACTTTTTGATTAAAGGCAGACGATCATGTAGTCAGACTGTAAAACATTTTACTACTTTTTGTAATTTATGTGACTGAAGTATTCCGTATTAGTAGAAGCATATTTGGTTTGTGCTGGAGATTTCAGAGGGGTTTTTTTAGTGCTTTATTGCTGTTCACGTTAAGCAGATTATATCCATTATATTCATCAGCCCCTTTCTAGTTGCATAGCAAGGATTAAACTTCACTTTTTACATGCGGTTAATAATTTATCTGTCTCCTGAGTGTTCCGAGTCCCTCCTTGCTCCTCCTGAAGTAAACGTGTGATGCCTACTTATAATTTTTTTTTGTCTTCAGATGGGCTAGCAAACCCATGCTAGCTTCAAAATGCTTCAAAAATAAGACACAATTCAATAAAAATATCCATTGGCATTTTGAAGGATGTTGCTTAATGAAATTGTTATTAAAGAAAGATCAGGGAATCAGTATGCTGATTCCTAGCATACTCTTTGAAGCCATTTTCAATAGCATATGGAGTATAAAGAAAACAGTATTTATTACCATGAGGACTGAAGGCAAGAGAGTTCATCCTGAGCGGCAAAATTCTGAGTATTTTGGTCTCAATTTTCCTTGACTTAACAGATTGCTTTTCGTATGGCATCAAGAAGAAATTACAGTTGATAATCTGCAAATGATCACTGTGTTTTGCAAAGTGACTAATGCTCGTGAGTGCAGAGGTCAGTGGCACATTCCACCACGGCTGAAAGATCCATTTAGACCCGACAGATTTTGCAACGGGGTGCAAGATCCTCGACTTTCCCAAGGCGTCTAACAGGTGGTTCCCCTCCCGGTATTCAACGGACAGCTTAGGGAGACCTCCCTTATACCTAAACCACAACATTTTCTCAACAGACTCCTAAAAATCATGGTTTAGTAATCTTCTGAAAACTTAAAAATTGTATGTCTGTGTGCAACAAGCGCAGTGCCTGCCTATCAGGAAGGTAAAAAAGGTTTTTAGGAAAATGCCTATCTTTAAAAAATAGTCAGATGGAACAAAGAATAGCTTTAATTGCTGAGGGCCTCATCACACTAAATGCTGAAGCTGTGAAATGTGAGGAGCACATTATGCTTTCGGCACTGCAGTCTCCTTAATAGACTTCAGTAAATTACCCTCATTCAGTCTCCGCAAGCCCCGGTGCCGTTCACGTTCACTGCTCCAGGCAGCTCATGACGTCACACCAAAATGCTGACAGGGCTCCAGCCTGTCTTTCTGCCTTTCACCCAAATTTCTGGACATTATATAGCATCATCTGGTTCTGCACAGGGGACATATTTATTCTCAGTAATCTGTTAGCGAACAACACATTTTCTGTTATTTTAGGTTGGCAGAGAATAGATAAAATGTATGGATCAGTCAAGCATGAAAATTTTTTTTTTATAGAGGAAAAGAATAAGTAAGAGGAGTTATTTTTCACCTCAAGCCATTCTGCGAGGAACTGGGATGAGGAAACTTTTTTTTTTAAAATCCAAAAGAATAAAAAGCATCTTGAATGATTTGCATTGTGAAAATCAATACTGTGAAGTTTAAGAGAGAGAGGAGAAGAGTTATTTATACGGTAAATGCTACAATTAGTGTTTCTTCAGGCTACAAGTGACTAATGAAAAGATGTCATGAACTGGAAAATAACAAATACGTGGGAGGGTCTCTTAAGGAAAAAACAATGAATTTGTTTGCAGGAGGAAATCTCAGCTTTAAATTGCTTCCATTTTTTTCTAGTGGATGACTATTTAAGCTGTCACACAAATGTACCAGTGACATTTCTTAGCTTTTTTTGTGAGAAACTGAAATCTTTATTGCACATCCATTGATTTTTAAAACACCTATGCATTTTAGTGAAAAACTGTCTTTAGCTATAATAAGATTTTACTTATATGATTTTTATATTACAGTGCAAGGCTTGTCTTAGCAGCTGGGTCACAGCATTTCATTCAGTAGGAAAACAGAAGTTGCCATGCTGACTCAGACAACATCCAGCTACTCCAACTTCCTTTAATAAAGCCAATATCAAACACTTCAGAGGGAAGTTTCAAATCTCCACAGATGTGATGTGATATCTGCCACACCTTAACTGTTTATTCTGAAAATTTTTGACATAAAAATATTTTATTCTTTGAAATATGACTAAATTCTTTATTTCAGATCTTAGAGCAGCAAGCATCATCTACATACCTGTGGTGGGTTGACCCTGGCTGGGGGCCAGGTGCCCACCAGAGCCACTCTCTCACTCCCCTCATTCACTAGACAGGGGAGAAAAAGTACAACAAAAAGCTCGTGGGTCGAGATAAGGACAGGGAGAGATCACTCACTAATTGTTGTCACGAGCCAAACAGACCGAACTTAGAGAGGAAATTCATCTAATTTATTACTAGGCAAAACAGAGTAGAGGAATGAGAAATAAAATCAACTCTCAAAACACCTCCCCCCACCCCTCCCATCTTCCTCAGGTTCAACCTCACTCCCGGCTTCAACCTTCCCCCCCCTCAGCGGCACAGGGGGACGGGGAATGGGGGTTATGGTCAGTTCATCACACGGTGTTTCTGCTGCTTCTTCATCCTCAGGGGGAGGACTCCTCTCATCGTTCCCCTGCTCCAGCATGGAGTCCCTCTCACGGGGTGCAGACCTTCAGGAGCAAACTGCTCCAGCGTGGGTCCCCCACGGGGTCACAAGTCCTGCCAGCAAACCTGCCCTGGCGTGGGCTCCCCTCTTCACAGGTCCACCGGTCCGGCCAGGAGCTTGCCCCAGCGTGGGCTTCCCACGGGCCACAGCCTCCTTCAGGTGCCTCCACCTGCTCCGGCATGGGGTCCTCCACGGGCTGCAGGTGGAATCTCTACACCCCCTCATCCTTCCTCCATGGGCTGCAGGGGGACAGCCTGCTTCACCATGGTCTTCACCACGGGCTGCAGGGGGATCTCTGCTCCGGCGCCTGGAGCACCTCCTCCCCCTCCTTCTGCACTGACCTGGGTGTCTGCAGAGTTTCTTACATCTTCTCACTCATCTCGCTGGCTGCAAAAGCTCTCTCTCATTTGTTTTTTTCCCTTCTTAACTATGTTATCACAGAGGCGCTGATTGGCTTGGCCTTGGCCAGGGGCGGGCCTGTCTTGGAGCCGGCTGGCATTGGCTCTGTCAGACACAGGGGGAGCTTCTAGCAGCTTCTCACAGAAGCCACCCCTGTAGCACCCCGGCTACCAAAACCTTGCCACGCAAACCCAACGCAATACCACATCCTGTTTGGAGACAATACATCTCAACTTTCATATTCACTTCATGTCCAATATTAATTGACTATGATCGAGTTACAAAATAGGAAGAAATTAAATTTTCAAGGTCTTTTGCCCCTCAGTGTTCATTACCTCGTTCATTTTTATCGTGTCTTTACTATGGCCTTCTGTATTTGACACTGCACAACATTTTGATGAAGGAACTAGAGCAATGCAAATCACTGTGGTGTATATTAAATAAATTAAAGTTTATCTAACCTTTGGGTTTCAAGAAGCAGGTGTATTTGGGGGACCACAGTTGATATGGCAAGTTTCTGTTGAAGTTCTATGAAGAACAGTTCTTATCAGGAAGAGGACACTAAGTAGACTTTCCAGGTCCCTCGGTGACTTGTCACACTCAGTAAACGTCGGGCTACAGCAAACAGGGTGTGTTTGAGCGACAGCCAAATAGAGGGTCATGCATCCGCTGGAAAGGACTGCAGTCTCCAAACAAATGTTTACAGGCTCTCTCAGGGAACAAAGACTGACTTCAATAAGCTTATACTGTGATACTAATGAGGAATTGTTTTGTTTCCAATTTACAGTCTATAATTTCACATATATTTGTAATTCTTCCAAGATATAAAGCATTTGATCTTTACAAATTTTGGCGCATCTCATTGTATGCTTTGATAAAGAATAGAGGTAAATCCTATTGTTATTTTACAAATATATACGTATATATATATTTTTCCTTTAGCGCATTATGGATGTACAACATTCCATGGCAATGGTTAACTGTGATAAGCTGCAAACAGGTTAGCAGGTATTTACATTTTAGAAGGTAGTCAGTTACTGTGAATTAAACATCCCTTAGCATTTGGAATTTAAATTGTCAAATTAAAATAATTTATGAAAATGTTATTGCTGGTTTTGCAATTGCACAGCACATGCCATCATGAAAAGTTACTGTGTATAACATGCAGAAAGAAAAACAGCAAATCTGTATTGACCTGGCATTGGGATAGGGAGCAGATTATGGAATTTCCAGGGTGTAAAACTTTGGATCAGAGCAAAATTGTTCAAAAGCACATCTGTCTAATTTTTCAAAGTCAATTTGATGCACATATATATCTTACTGAAAGTCTTCAGGAAGTAGTTATCGAGTAGCCAGATTCCGAGAGGTGCAAACTGATACTTAACACAATTTTCAGAAGCACCAGGAGGAGTCGAACTTCCTCCAAAACCCGTAGGTTTATGTTCTCAGTACATGCTGCTGGTGTATTTTCCATGCCTAGAATTTTCAAGGCTAATTATTGCAGCAGCCTGTTCTTTCTTCCCATCTGTGTGTTTGCCTCTGAGCAGCTGAAAAGATCAGGACTGTGCAGGCACACTCCTGGGTGGATTATTTACAAAAAACACGTATGTGTTACAGTTAGCAAATCCCATTATTGAGATAATTACAAGATGTTTATGAAACACTTTGGAGATGTTGTAGTTGAGACGACAAGGTCATTTGGCCAAAGCCACCTGCAGAAAGGAGACTCTGAAGCCGGTGGCCCCTGAGCTCAGAGGTGGGACAGAATGGCCAGAGCAGGTTTTCCAGTATTGTTTAGCAAGAGGCACGCTACGGGACGGTGTTTTTCCTCATAACATTCTTTAAGATACATACACACAAATTAAGATTTGACTGTTTAATAAGTGAGTATGAATAAACATAGCATGAACCTGATCATTTTTAATCAAGACTTGAATTCAGAGGAGATAATAAGAAGCATTCAGAAAATCTCTTCTTAACGCATTTGTAATACAACCAGGCTGCTCTAGATTTTTGTAAACCACGGATCGTGATGGTAAAATTCCCAGCTGTACAAAAGAACCAACACAGAGCATGAACTTTAAAATAAGTCTCTTAGTTTTAGAACCCTCTCAGCCTTGTGGATTTTGGAATAAGCGTTTCTAAAAAAAACCCCACTGTAGATATCTTTTCCTACTGTTTGGTTTCTACAGCATTTACTACATCAACTCCTGCGAACAACTAAACAGGTACGGGGCTTACTATAGCTACAGCATCATCACAACTCAGCTTTTAGATGTGTAAAAGTGAGAAAATTGTTTTCAAAAAAATGAAAATCTTTGTCTTAAATATTCTGTTACATCCAAAACCTATACTAAAACCAAAATTGTCTGTTTAAAGTCTGTATCTAACACCTTTCAATGTTCCCAGCCTCTTTTGTCTGGCTAACGTAGCCCATGAGTTAACTTGGGGGACTGAGCTAATATAAAATCAATTGGAGGGCTCCCTTTGCCTTCAATAGGCTTTAGATCAGCCTGAGATGCACTGTGTTATAAACTTGCTGCTTATAGCCCCAGTGGACTAATTTTTGCAAAAGTTTTATAGCTGGAGAGAGGTCGCACATCCTCTGCACGCATCTGACTGTGGGTATTCCTGCTGCTGGCTGGGCTGCACCAGACGTGGCTCCAGGGGACGTGCAGAGCTTCCCGGTAAAGCAAATATCCCTGTGGCTTACGGGGCTCTTTCGGTGTCTGGAGATGTTGCTGGATTTAAATGGTTCCAACAGCTGGCAAAGGCCTGGTGATCTTTTCCCATTACTTTCTGAATGTGTTTGGGTATGTGTTCGTATGAATGCCTGTACATGCATATAGAAATGAGTCTGGTTTTGCACATTACATTACTTGATAATTGCAACTCTCATTTACAATTTCATAGAGAGTGAGTCTATGGGGTGCAGCATATTTTCCCCCTTAATACGTACAGTGGAGACTAATAAACTCATTCAGTGTGCTGTTAGATTTGTGTAACTAGAAATATTATGTGTACAAAGTGTTCTGCATACTTGGGTTTATTACTTTGGCAGTCACAGTTTGTCTGATGATATTTCAGAGAGTGTGTAAAATAAGCGAGAACTCTTCCATTTATGTTGGCTTTCTTACTGATGAGCATGACTTGTCAAAAATATTTTTTTCTGGCTGGCTGTGGAATTTGATTCCGTCTGAGAATGAGAGAAAATCTGGTTATATTTTATACAAGAACTTTTGATTATTTTTTTCTGCTTGCTGGTTTGGTAATCTTGAATTACATGCATTTTTGTCATAATGCAAACTCCTGTTAATAGATAATAAATTGAGTATATTTATTATTCAATTTAAATTTATATCAATATATGGGAAAAAACTTTTATATTTGAAAATAAGGTATCTAGTTAATTGAAGTGAATTCTTAGCAGTCTCTGACTGATTGTCTCACCGTTAATAGTCTGTTGTTCCTGATGTAATTAGGAATATAAGCAGAATAAATAATTTTCTTTCTTTCTTTTTCCTATTAATTTCCAGTGAGTTTTGCCAGATTATAGTGCTGTTGCTGTTTTAAGTAGCATCCTTATTGATTTCCCTATATACCGTGGAGGAGGCTAATTCTAGGTCAGAGCAAAATGCCCATTTGGCTGTTGGAGTTGCTGGTGTCACCAAGACCTGGTGTTACCTCCTTTCTCAGCTCTTCTCCATTCTTCTCTCTCTCTCCCTCTCCCTCCCTCCTCTTTGACTAATGGAGAGCAGTAGGGGTTGCCCTTCTCTGATGGATATTCTGCTGAAACGAAAATGAGCAACACAGTGGTTTCCACCAGTTTGCTGAAACTAAAATTGCGTGCTTTGGATTTCTGGGTTGCGTTGTAATGTTTGCAGCCAAGTAGGCATACATTCGTTATTCCCTCTCCTCTTCTGTGCCTTGATCTCTTCAGCATTCTCCAATCTGCCGCCATCCTGCTCTTTCAACTGAGACCTTGCTGCAGTCCTCATCTGCCTTCATTCCCAAACCCAGTCTCCATTATCAGGTCCCAATATCTATCTCACACCTCAGGCTGCATTGTTTGGGTGCTGGTTCATCTTCACACACAGAAGCAGTTCTCCTCTTCCATCTGCCTGCAGAGTCCCTTTCCTTACACGTAAACCCTACGTGCTTTGTTTCTGCATTCCTTTTACGTTGGCTCCCAGCCATAGGCATTTCTTCCCAAAATTGTCATTCAGTCACGTTCACCTCCACTTACCTGATTTTTTCTCTTTGCCCTTGCGTCCTAACTGTTCTGCTGCTCATTGGATCTGAATCCTCCCACCTCCACAAATATCCATGATAGGATGGGTTGGAACTAGATGATCTTTAAGGTCCCCTCCAACCCAAACCATTCTATAATTATATGATTCTATGATTTTCCTACCCCTTGCTCTTATTTCAAGTATTTGTCACAAATCCAGCCAGGTGCAGCCAATACAAGGAAGATCTAGCTTCATCGTTGTACCCCTGGCCTGAATCATGTTCATATGTTCTCTGGGGATGATGCCTGTGATGACTCACGCACAGGAACTGTGTAGTTCAGAAAAACGCAAGTTGCACTTCACAGTGCCCTGATACCAGTCCAGCTGTGCGTCTGTCGAAAGCCGTGGCCTGTCTCATCAGCCACATGCTCCTGTCCCAGCTTCCCAGTCATCTGTATTAATAATTTGGCAACCACAGTGAACCAGATCAACTCTGTCACTTGCTGACACAAAATGAACCTGTCAAAAAAAAAAAAACAAAACCCAACAGTTTTCTCTTAACTCTTTAGACTGATCCAACTCACTGCATAGTCATAAGATCAATTAAATGTTATGCAAGGCAGGGTCTGTTAAAAGTGGCCACATTGAGAGAGGAAAGAAAAGAAACATAGGACTTCCCTTTTCAGCAGCAGTCTACCTTGCAGATCTGATCAGCAAGCATTTGGAGTTACTGCAAGTGCCATCAGCCCCGCAATATGATTGTGCTAACTCCACGTGCAACATGTTTTTCTTCCAGAAAATCCAAAATTTTCTAGCACTTTGCTTGTGCCCTTAGGATCATTCAGCAAAAAACCCCCAGTTTTCTTTCTCAAGCCAGTTTGTTGTTTTGTTTTTTTTTTTTTTTTTCCCTTTTTTGCTTTCCAGTGTTTTTGAAAGTAATCATTTAGTTTCTCCTCAAACTGACCAATCCTTTCTCTCTCTATTTCCTGGCCTCCAGGAAGAACCAAGCTGCTTTGTGCAAGACTTCTTACAACATGTGCTTAGCTTAACTCTTTCTGTCTCTTCGCCACTTTCCTATTTTTTTTTCTTTTTTCTTCATAATCAAGTTAGTCAGCAACAGAGGTTCTTGCAATTTTTCATTTTATGAACTTTTGGCCTCATTTATTAGTTCAGTACCTTGGGCATGGAGATTGTACTCCAAAGAAAACAAATGATCTTTTCCATAATTGCTTTGCACATACACACACAAAATGCTGAAGTATCTTAAGGGAAGGATTTTTATCTAGGTAATCATAACCTGAAATTCAAGCCATGACACGGAGAAGAGACAGATAAGTAGGAATGAAATTAGTACTTATTCAGGGTAGCTCATCCTTATCATCATTCTGCACACTTCATTATGAACTATGGATCTGAAAAATGCTTTTCAAACTACAATTTCTGATGTTCTAAAATACACTTTATCATCAGTTCCTCTTCTGTCTTGTATACAAGTATAAATTAAGCAAGTAGTTCTGCCATCTTTTTCCCATGGAAATGAGAAAAATTATAAACTTCACAATCTAAACTTCTTGATAAATTTAGTAGAATACTCTCAGTTACATGGTTTTCCAGCTAGGTAATGGATAGCACTGAGCATCAAAGAACATCTATTTACTGAAGTAGGTTTGCAAGGATGAGCAAAGAAACAAGTCTGGCTGCTGAAAGGGTTTCTGCTTAGCACCTGTAGTGCAGGAACAGACAAAAGAATAAGTGATTTTTTTTTTTTTTAATGAATTATTTTGGTAGCCGCAAAGTATGTGTAACACCTACGCTGATGCGAGCACTGAGCTGGACTGAGGTGGCCCACAGGGATGGCGGCACTCGGGCGAGCGCTCAGTGGTCTCTGGGTGCCGGGCCATTGGCAGCAGCTGGACAGGAAGGGGGTGGCAGCCCAGGGCAGAGCCTCCCCGGCAGAGGCGGGGGGGATGGAGGGCACTGCGCCGCTCTACCTGTACTATCACACAGTTAGAAAGCACAACACTACTATCAGGGAAATCAGATACGTTGGGTTTTCAGTGTAAGGATCCGGGGCTCATGCAGAGACACCACAGTAAATTATTCTGTCCCTTAAAGCATAGACGCGCGCTTAGAGTTACTAATTATTTGTATCGTGAGTGCTGTGTATCTCTGATTCTGTAACAGTAGTTTATCGGTGGGGTGAACTGAATGACTAGTTGGCCTTTATAATCTAACAGGGTGAGATTGATCATACCCGACTTTAGATGTCTACATCTGAACTAGCAGCTGAGACTTTATTTCTAGTCAGTAGGAAAAAAAATAGGTGATTTTTGTGCAAGATCGATATGTTGTATTTTAGATGTTTACTTTATGATATATATATTAAGATGAATCACAGCTTGAAAGAGCTTTCCCTCATTGCCTAGACAAGGTCTTTAAAAGTGACTAGCTCAGGTCAGATGCAAATGTGCAAACATTTGGTTTTGTTCAGACAAATGCTACCTACAGCACCCAACACTTCCTATAAAACATCTGCTTTGTATTTTGGGGGCAGAGGTAAGAAAAACGGATGCATCTTGTGAATGTTGTTTAGTTCTCTAAAGTAACTTTACTTAGAAGAAATACCTGAATGTCTTGAAAACCCAAAATTTCTTGAAGGAATGGACTACCTAGCTCTTTAAAAAAAATCAGGTTGAAACAACTGCTGAACATCAGTAGCTTATAAAAGCAAGAAGCAAAAGGCTCACAGGGAACAAGCAGAATGCTACTGAAGAAATCTCTTTGGTATGTTTTCCTAAGATAGCAACATGAATATGGGATAAGCTTTTATTACTTGTGATGCACATGCCAATACACAACAATGACAATGGTATGAAAAGGTGCAGCTTTGTTGGTCTGAATAGAACAGGCATCAGGTGCACAATCTGTGCTCCCTCCTCTGGAGTTCGGCTGTAATTGTAAGCGTAACACAACGATAACACAACATAAAAGTCTGCATTTTCCTGTTCGGTGTTGCTGTCTTTGGCTTTTCCCCACAGGATTGTAACACCCCGTCCTTGCAGTTTGGTGAAGCTAAACGAGGCGTGCTTCCCGCTGTCAGCAGTCGCCGAAAACACTGTTCTCAGGTGCTTGGTGCCGAGAGCTGACAGCAGCCGGCGATGGCAGCCTGTGCCCATACGGGGCTGCCGCATCCCCGTTACCAAAGGTCTATTAAAATTAGCCTCTCTGCTGACAGGCAAAAACGTTGTGCTTTTTCCAGTACTGTCAAGGTGCATATCGCTAAATGATTCATCCTCCCCAGTCGCGTCGCGTAACCTCACGTGTAGCCAGTTAGCAAGGTCTGAGATCCGCTACTCCGTTCTTTGACAGTATTTGGATGGTCTGAAATCAGCGTGCTTTCAGACAGGCTGAAGCCCTCCAAGCATTTTGTATAATGCGTTGCTGCTGGTTTTAAACTATACAGACTACAAATGGAAATGGCCTTTCTTACAGAGCAGCAAAAGCAGGCTTGTCCTGTGAGCTACACCTTAGAATTTCCTGCTGAAAGAGTATGTAAAGAGAGGAAAACACGTCATCTCCTGGCTTGCTATACAGAACTAATATTTAAAATAGGCTTGCAAAGATTTTGAAATTTTGAAATCCTTTCGAAGATTTAACCTAGAAGAAAAGTTGTGCTGTTTGTTGTGTGTCTGATAGGTTCTGTTAGTTGTGAAGGCTCTAAAAAGAAGAAATCATCATGATAGTATGCAGTAAATGGTTTCATTATTCATCCAATTGCTAATCTCCTTAAAAAAACCAGATAAAAATTGTTGAGCTCTGAGCATCAATTATGTCCTTAGGCACAGAAGTGTTGGATGTCACTGATTGTCAAAAATCTCTCTTAGCTTTCCTATTTTCCCCGTTATTTGGCTAGCTTAGCTTAGTTGCTACGGGCTCAAGCTCCTGAGCAGAGCAGACATTTTTCTGTAGCTTTCTTTCATAAAGACTAAAGTCTTTAGGGTTATTAGAAAACACAGGGGAAATTACCAACATGGAAAAGCAAACATTTTGTAAACATTGGAGGTAAAGGTATTCCTTCACAAAAACATTTTCAATTTGAAGTAAGTCCTATCATCATGGACTGAAATAGCTGCTCCAGTTTGGCAGGTGGTGTACTTCTACATTCTTCTCTCCAAATAAAACGTAACAAAGCTAAATAAAAACTCTGTGAATGTAAAGATCATAGTGAATTTGGCTGGTTTGCTGTGTGATTACTTTGCATTAGATTTCTGGTCTTTGTGTAACCTCCCTCTAGCGACCCTCACAGCTGTCTCCTGACAGGACTTCTGTGGGTGGGCCCCTGGCCCCTTCAGCCAGGCCAGCTCTCCGGCCCAGCTGCGTCCCACCCCTCGCTGAGAGCAGAGTTTAACCTCCTCAGGTGCCAAGGCTTCATCCTGGCAACTAGATTCAGTTTAGTGAAAGTTCTTCTCAGTTTCTTTGAGAAACAAACAGACTAAAAAGCAAATACGAGGAAAAGAAGGGTATTCTGGGATGTTTTTTTTCTTTGTCTTTCTCAGGTAAGTTTTGTCCTTGCTAAGGAATTCAGTTTTGGAGGTGGGGTTGTTTAGAGGGTCGTTTGTCTGTCTGCTATCTTCCTAATACCACGAATTTTTTCATTAGGAAGTTTGGGCTGGGGAGGTGTTTTGGGAGGAGCAGGAAATTTTCAGAGCTAGAATTTGCTACCTTTTCTTTCCCAAGGCAGATACTGCTAACTGGTTTTTCAGTTGTATTTGCTTCTTAAAGCAGTCTTAGGACTAAGTTGAGAATACTTTCTCCTTTGTGCTTTAGATTTAGTTGTTCCATTAAGATACAATCTAAGAATGCTTTTTTATGCATTCCATAGTGATATTTAACAAGGTTATATGTACCTAAAAGTAATTTTGTTTTCCTTTTTTTAGTAGACCTGTTTGCTTCTTCACCCCCCACTCAATGTTGTGCACAGTACTGACAAAGGTCTTTGAACTTAAGCAGGGATTTGGTAGGACAGCTCTTACTAATTGCAGAGTAAAGCAAAGTAAAGTAAAGATTTCTTGGTAGGCAAAATGAGTCCACATGGACTACTGTTCTGCATGACTGCTTTTAGTACCCAAGGTGACTTAGTAAAGGTTACCTCTGGGTTTCTCTGTGGTACTGCATCTCACGTGCAGACCTCTCTGTAAGTTCTCTATTTCAGTTTGTGGATGGCTGCCAATATGTTTGTACTGTAATGACTTGAAACTTGTTCTTGCTGTGATTCTGCGCTGTTCTTTCCATTGAGATATTCCAGTTCTTCAGGCTCTGTCGCAACACAAACCACCTAGGACTGGTTGCCCGTCCTCTGCAGTCTGCCTATGGTTCACGTTAAGTTTAGATTCACATCTTTTTCTGAAGGATTGCCGCTGTATTCAATGCACACACTATAGCTTGTCCATTGTGTATACGTTGCTGCTTAGAAAATCTGACAGCTAATGTGACTTTAAGCTTCTCCTGTAAGATCCTAACAAAGCTAAGGACGCACCATACCAACAAAGCTGATAATATGTAGAATATCAGTTGTAAAGAATACTTTAACCTTGCTTTTCATTCTGAAGCAGAACAAAAGCAACTCTTGCCCAGCTATCCTGTCACATAACTTTCTTCTGCAATACCTTAATTTATTAGAATGACAAAAATACAACTTTTTAAAAATGTCTTTTATGTTTATATACTCCAGACCAGCAGATAATGCTTCTGTGTTATTGTCCCCAAATAAAGCATAACAAAGCCAAATAAAACTGCTTCTGTGATAAGACCCTTACAAAATAAAAAGGGGAAAAGAATGGCAGTCTGTAATAAACTTTTGTACTTTATCAGCTTTAGCATATTGTGCTGGACATATGAGTTGGTAGTTTTTCTCACTGGGATTAATATAGTAAGGGAATTTTTCTCTCAGCAATAAATATTCATAATTCCATTTAATACTGATAGGGAATTAAGTACACATGCTCTTAGACTAGAAGTATAAGGTAAGTATGAGGTTAGAAGTTGCTACGACCCAAAGCCATGCAGAGGAAACGAAAAATCCTATCAACTGCTTTGATCTTACGGCAGAATTGCTAAGCGTTCCTCTTATATTTGTAATTTCAGGAGTGCCCGTTGAGTATCAGAAAGTGGTAGCAATGGTACTGAAAATATTTCCTATCAACAGATTTACTAGAGACAGCAATGATTATGCTTTGTTGTTACAAAAGCATAATATGTACTGCCAGTCATTCTAAATCTCTCATGGAGAGGAAATCCTTTCTTTCATATGCGAATCATTTTCTTATGTTTTAGGATTTCGAGATTGATATTCGGCAAAGATTTACTGTCATGAAATAGGGGAGATGATTTTTGTTTGATCTGGGATGAGATCAGGAACATGCCTTTGCTGCTGCATGTTTCCTGGTTTTATCAACAAAAAAGAACATAGTACCTAATTGTGCCTCCTTCAAAATTCAGAATGGCAAGCTCAGTACCATTTATGGAAAGCTGACAACTGGAAAGAATGCTATAGTGAGAGAAAGCGATCAAGACCACCTAAAATGTATTTGCTTTCTCAGTATCTAGACTTAAACTTGTAGACTTTAGTGAACAACAAATTAGTTTTATTCCTACCTTCCATCGAAATACATATATGGATTAATATTGTAGACAACAGACCATAGTATTTATTTTCTAAACACTTATGTAATGTGAAAATCCTGAAATATCAAGGCAAAAAAAGAACTTGTCATAGTAATAAAGCTGTGCTGGAATAAAACCCCCTCTTTTGGATTATCTGAAAAACCTGCTTGATGCCACTTTGGAAAGCATGAGCACCTAATTTCTTGGACAAAATCTAGCCCTTATAATATCATGTTGCCATTTTAACGCCCCCATGCAGTAATATACGTTTATAAGCTAGTGAGCAACCTTTAGGGGCATAAAATCTCAATTTCCCAAGATCAAAGATCCTTTTTTTAAATCCCCCTTGGGAGAGGAAAGCATAAGGCTGTTTCCTCCATTATTAACATTTTGCCTGAGGGCAAGTGGCAACATAATCCCTATCATTTTTACCTCCTGCGGCTCCACTGGGAAAACATAATCCAGCCGCGTGTGTTTGTGGCTCTTCCTTTCATTCGTGTTTCCTGCTGTGCCTGTGCTATGACAGGGCAGCTGCAGGTGGCATAAATAAAGGCAAAACCTGGCAGAAAACTATAGACAGCTTCTGAGATTTTGAATTTGACAATATTTTGGAGCACCATCATCTCTAGGAGAAAAGAAGAGATTTTTTTTGTCTAAACTCTCTGCTTCCAGTGCAGCAAGGAGAAACTCCCCACCCTTTAGCAGGAAGCAAAAATAAAAGCAATGTTTTCACTGTTCCTGAGAACACAGTTTCATGATTAAATGATGTTTCTGAGTGGTTTTCCACTGCTAATCAGGATTTGAAACTGGTTTTAAATGAAATTCCAAGTCACTATGAGTGAATGGGAAAGGAAGGACTTCTCCATTATCCCTGTATATGAAACACTATTCTTCTACATTTTACCCATGGAAAGGCTTGAGTTGTTCCTGCAAACAAAAAGGATGATCTTAGCTTCAGGTCTTCTGGTAGTTGAGTAGAATAGATTCCTGTTAAAGAAGTTTCTCATTCTTTTCCAAGAGAAAATGATTCAGGCTGCCTCACCAAGACCCCCTCCAGGAACTTAGCAATTCTGGAAATGCTGATCAGGATAGCATTCCAGGCTCCCTTTTATCATCAGACCAGAGAAATGAGGATGCGCCATGGACAACAAACTGATAAAGTGTACATTTTCTGTTGCAGAGAATAGTTTGACATTGCTTTTCTTTCTGAATCAGAACAAAAGCATTTATTGTTCAGCTATCCTAGGACAGCTGCAAAACATTAGTTTAATAGAATGATAAAATAGAAGTTGTTTGGGTTTTTTTCTTAAAATATGTGGCATTTCCTGACAGGAAACTAACATAAGAGTTGTATTATAATCATATGACTTATGATTTTATGGAATACTTTAAATAATACTAAATTAGTGTACCTTTAACTTCGTACTTGTCTTTTATACTTAGTTGATTTTCTGAATCAAAGTTTTTTCTGTGTTGTAAAAGAAGAGTTAGAGACTTTGATCCTTTATCTAGAACATCTTCTCATATATCATAACAGAATATAAACCAGAAATAAAATATTTCAATACATAGATTAACATTGTATTTAGATACAAGATTTCAATTTGTTTTGAAAAATGTGGGTTAAAGTATTTAGAGTTTTCGTAGAGTTTTCATTGCCAATAGTATTACGTCACATGTTTCTTTTTGTAACAAGTAACGTCAGAAGATACTGATATGAATTTTAAGTGTCTCCCTGAATTTGCTTTGCAGTATAAATAAGAGTAGGTGGGTAATCTGTACGTAATTTCTTGATGGAATACAGAACTCGTATTCATGACAGTAAATCTGTCTCTGGGTGACAACCAGTTACCTGTGCTTTACCAGTGGTAATAATTTGACGGGAAATTTATAGGAATAAGTGCAAAATTTGCTAGAAAAAGTGGAGCCACTGAAATTAAATCTAAGTATGTGACACACACAAAAAAATATGTTGAAACCACAAATACACCTATGAGAATCTGATGCGTATTGAGTGCTTCAGTTAGTTCAGTAAGTTGATAACAGAAGACTGTACATATCACTTAGAGGAGTAGAATTGAAGTGACAAGTATTGCTCTCACAAAATCTGGCCACAAATAATTAAAGTGAAGAATTAAGCTGTTGCAGTCTCTTGAATCAGCATGAAACTGCACGGGCATTAAGAAAATTGGGTAATAAAAACTTTTGTGCTTTGCATCCTACAGAAGATTGCTCACATCCAATGAACAGAGTAGTAGTCACTTAAATGTGGAGCATAAACAGACTGAGGTTGATGATTTTCAGTATGATTAGACAAAGAAACTCAAGCACAGAAAATCATACATTCCCTAACTGAACATACAGAGTAGAAAATTAACAGATTGGATAAGGGGATTTCTCTGGCCTCTCTTTTGTGCAGAGTGAAACAAATTATTAAGAAACCCAGATGTGAGATTCTTAAACTTGGCCTATGTGACATACTTCAAAGCGCTTATGAAAGCCATGTATCAAGAAGTTTCTTTCTGAGTGTACAAATAGATGAGGAGAGAGGCTGTGAGCTGCTTCTGTTGCCACTGCAGATGGGAGGAGGTGACCAAAATACTTACAGTCAAAACTGTCTCAAAAGACACAAGTTTTCAAGAAAACAAAGAAGCCGATTCTTTATGTTACTGTGTGTTTTGCAGTGTTTGGTTAGATAATAAATGTATGCATATTGTAATATGTCATTAGAAAGTAAAAGACACTTTTCTCAAGTGTAGCCTATACTATTTGTTGTGGGCATAAACACTTTATTACAAGACTCATTTGAACTCAGAATATGAATAACTTTATATGATAGAAAGGACTGACTTATTTTTCCCAGAGTGAAAGGGAAATGAGTGAAAAAAAAATGCAGCGGTGATAAACCATTTAAGGTAGCTCAGGAGTGGCAGCAGAAGTCAGAGGGCCATCTGGAAGTCAAATGTCATAGGAAGTTTAAAATATCTTTATGTAACAAAGATAAAAAAGATTAATGCCAGTTTTTTGTTTTACTGATCATAATTGGCAAGGTCTGCTCTTGAGCCTCCCAAGTTCCTGAGCATCAGTGGGAATGAGGTATCATCCATAGTATTGGAAAATGGAGCTAGGGAGCACTTAAACTCACTAAATATAGACTAGCCCATGGGACCGGAGGGAATGGACTCAAGGTTGCTGAGGGAGCTGGGTAATGCCCTTGCAAGGCTGCTATCTATCACCTTTGAAAGGTCATGGTGATCAGTGGAGGTTCCTAATAACTGGAAGAAAGGAAATGTCACACTCGTTTCAAGAGAGGCAAGGTCAAGAGGATCCAGACCAATCAATATTACTTCAATCACTGAGAAGATTGTGGAGCAAATCCTCCTGAAAACCATATCCAGGCACATGAGGACAAGAAGTTGATTGGTATGACCATCATGGATTTATCAAGGGCAAATTCTGTCTGACCAACTTGATTGATGGTTGTCTACAATGGTATGTGGTGCTGAGCAGACAAGGGGAGATGCTCTTTACTTTGACTTTTGCAAGGTCTTTGATGTGGTCTGCCATATGACATCCGTATCTTTACGGTAGACCACCACATAGGTGTAAAACTGTCTTGACTGCTGGGCATAAAGAGTAGAGATCAGCAGTTCAACATCCAGCTGATAGCCAGTTATCAGTGGTGCACCTCAGGTGTTGATACTGCAGCCAAGACCATTTAGCATTCAGCAACCTGGGGATTTAACACTGAATTTGAAAGCACATTGGAGGGAAGGGCAGGCATTCAGAAGGACCTCAATGGGCTGGAGAAAAGGACTGACAGAAACTTCACGAAGGTCAGCACAGGCAAGTGCAAAATCCTGCATCTGAACTGGAATAATCCCAAGCACCAACACAGGCTGGGTGCCAACTGGCAAGAAATCAGCTTTGCAGAAAAGCAGTGGTAGATGGCAGGTTAAACAAGAGCTAGTGGCGTGCCCTTGCAGCAAGAAAGCCGACCGTATCCTGAGCGGTGCCAGCGACACTTCAGCCAGCAGGCTGAAGGCAGTGATCTTTCCCCTCTATTTGCTGCTTGTGAAACTGCACCTGGAGCACTGTGCCCAATTTGGGGTCCCCCAGTACAAGAGAGAGCCTGAGGTACTGGACCGAGCCCAGCAGTGGGCCACCATGCTGGTCAGGGGCCAGAGCACAGGATGTACAAGGAGAAGCTGTGAGAGCTGGGCTTGTTCAGCCTGGACAAGGGAAGGCTGATGGCCATCTAATGAGCCAGCTAATGGTCGTCATTATAGAGGAGACAAAGTCAGACTCTAAAGACTGCATGGGCAAAAGAGAAGATGCAATGGGCTCAAGTTGCAACATAGGAAATTTGTTCAGAAATAAGAGAAGTTGTTTCCCCGATTGTTTTGAGGGTGGTCAAGCACTGCAGCAGGTGCCTACAAGGGTTGAGGAATCTTTGTGCCTGCAGATATTTAAAACTGGACTGGATGAGTCCCTGGGCAACTGATCTACCTGAGACTTGCTCAGCTGGGGGTGGGAGAGATGTCTCCACAGATTCCTTTCAACTTGAATTATTTTGTGAGTCTATGAATTAAGAATATTTTCTGATGAGGTTTTTTCAGTTATTGCCAGGTAATACTGAATTAAACCATCTTCCCCAAACAAACGAATTTAAAATATGTTATTAAAGCTGAATACACTTAGACTCCATGAAAATGTAAAAGGACAGAGAGTAAGAGAGCCTCTTATGCTCCCTTTGACTCTTTTGAAATATCAAATGTTATTTCAGATAATGAGTTTCTGGAGAATGCAGAACTAATGAAGTTTTAACAGTATTCAACCCCGGGGTTGTGATGTCTTGGCTTAAGTTCTTCCTCTCCTCTGTCCATATAACTAATCAGCTTTGAGAGCTGGAGTGCATATGCTCCTTTTCAAAGAACAGCATAGCAGCCACTCTTTCCTCTGGCCTTATGTTCATACTTTTATTACAGTTGATGCTTATATTGGAAAACTGTAACCTCCAGCAGCTGACTTTGAAAACCAAGGTGGATATAATGAACAACAGTGCTTCCTGCTATTCAGAAACAGAATTAGGAATGATCCCTGCTTTGGTTTCTGGCATATAATAAGAAGTCATATTGACTTAGTATTTGGGTTTTGTAATTCTCATTAGGAAGTTTGCAGGGCATGGTAAAAAAAAGATATAATTCACAGACCTTTCTCCATACCTAATACAGATATATTTTATTATAGGAAACCTGCATTGTCTATTTCAGATTTCTTATTAAGAATAATTATGGTAATCACTTATGCAGATCATTTAAAAACAGATTCAAGCATGGTTATGTTGATGTTTCTTCACGGTCTGATTCTCTAACAGCATTTGATCCTGACGGATATTAGCGGTGAGGTTCAGTTGCCTAAACATAATGTCTAGTGCCATTTTAAGCATCCAAAGGTATTTTCTCTGGTCTCAAGCTACTTCTCCGAAAGGACATAGGTATCTCACAAGTCCTGTGTTGTATTTGCCAGCCCTGTGCACACCTCCGCATAGGAAAACAAGTCCACACAGTAGCAGTACTAAGTAGATTTATATCATCAGATACAGCAGTTAATGTGACTGTACTTCTTGACTTTATTTAAGACCATGCAGGCAATTGTCCTATATAGGTGCTATAAGACAATGGGGTTTTGTTTCTTCATTGTGGCCTTTCCCAATTTCTGATGCCGTCCCTCCTTCAAGCCAGGATATGTAAAGCTGTAAGGAAAACCACTGCGTATAGATCCGAAGGCCTTGGTTACCTTACTCAGAAGTTACTTCTTTTTTCTTGCTGCTGCTTGCTAGTTTTTGTTGCTAAGGGTCCACCCTTTCATTTCTGAGCCCCGATCATCCAACTGTCCTTGAACCCACCAAGAGGACTGCTTTGCCTCCGTGTGCCACATACGAAGTGGCACGTTCCTTCCTGCCACCTTCCTTAGTTCCATTCCATGGGAGTGGCATCTCTTTTTTCCATATGCGATGCTGTATGTATACACAAGTCTCATTCCTCAGTCCTGGAGAAAATGAATGAGTTCAATGTGAGTCAGGGCAAATAAAGCTCTACCTGATTTGTCTCTCCGAACTCTGCTTTTATATTTTTCAGACTTGTGCATTAGACTTTCTTTTGCATCTGTATATTTCCTTATTAAGACTTTTTTTCATGGTAGAAACTCATTTATTATTTGATGTATAATGGTGTGCAATAAGAAATCTCTTCTTTTTCTTCTGTATCTCTTAACCATAATAAATATTTTCCCCCGCTACTAGACACAAAAATAGATTAGGAATTAACACTATCAGCCTTAAAACTCTCTTTGGTATCCTTTCATAAAAGGTGTCATTAATAGGATAAGGATTTTCAAATGTTGCTTTATTTTTATTCTAAAACCCTACTATTCCATATGCACTAATTATATAACTTTACATTACAAAGCAGTCATAGCTTTTATTATGCAAAAAAGTTTCTTTATTCTCAACGGTGTGCTAGCTTCTCAGGGAAGTGACATTTTCACTTCCCTAGCTGGGGCAGAATTCCATCAGTCAGGGTTTCTGCAAGAAGCCGGAGAGCTTTTGCCCCAGCCGGCAACTGAGCACCACGCAGCCGCTCGCTCGCTCGCTCCCCCCCCAGCGCGATGGGGGAGAGAATCAGAAGGGTAAAAGTGAGAAAACTCGTGGGTTGAGGCAAAGGCAGTTTAACAGGTGAAGCAACAGCCATGCACACAAGCAAAGCAAGACAAGGAATTCATTCCCCACTTCCCATGGGCAGGCAGGTGCTCAGCCATCTCCAGGAAAGCAGGGCTCCATCATACGTGTAACGGTGACTGGGGAAGGCAAACGCCATCACTCCAAACATGTGTACCCCCCCTTCCTTCTTCTTCCCCAGCTTTATATGCTGAGCATGACATCACATGGTATGGGATATCCCTTTGGTCAGCTGGGGTCAGCTGTCCCGGCTGTGTCCCCTCCCAACCCCTCGTGCACCCCCAGCCCGCTGGCTGGTGGGGTGGTGTGAGGAGCAGCAAAGGCCTTGGCTCTGTGTGAGCGCTGCTCAGCGGGAACCAAACCTTCCCTGTGTTAGCAGCACTGGTGCCAGCACAGATCCAAACCGTAGCCCCATGCGAGCCACTGTGAAGAAAATTAACTCCATCCCCGCCAAAACCAGCATAGAGTCTAACAGGAGGTGCTGTGTATCACAAAGAGACAGATTGTACAAGGTAATTTGTATCTTTGGAGTACTCCATTACATATCCCTGCACAGAAGAGATTACGAGGATTTTCCTAGGTTCTGCAGGATGGAACTGATTGTTGCATACTGTTTGAGGAGAAAACCACATTATCTAGTCCATCTCTTTTTGCTTTATACCTTCTTTTAGCCTTTCCATATCACATTGAACTTCATCAATAAAATTTCTTCAAGAATTAAATATCTCTAAATGGAAGGCCTTAAAAAATACTTTGTATTGTTCTGTGTAAGTCAAATTCTGGGCTAGAGAACAGACGACGATGTGTAGACTTCTTAAGGTGTGTGTCCATTTGCATATTTGTATAGAGAGGTTGGACCTACTTCAGCTATTTATACATTCCACATCAGATTTGCTACTTGTGGCAGCACTTGAGAGTGTGAAGTATATGCCTACTTTATTTTAAAAATTTAGTCATGCTGAAGTGGATGGAAATCAATTTAAAAGTGTGGGTTGAAAATGAGGAATGTTCATCCAATATTTTCATGATAAGTAGGGAATAATTCAATTCAGCACAATCATACTTGAAATATAAACCCATTTAAAACCTATTATTGTAATTGCATCAATTAATACAACAGAACTAGCTGGATAGATTCTGAAAATATATATTGAAATTACTGATTTGTATTGGAAGAAAATTCGTTGGCCAATTCTACTGCAAACTGTGTATTAAATTTAAACATCTAAAGTTTTAATTCTTTGCTATGCTTCAGGATTACACTTTTTTTCCTGATGCTGAAGAATATAACAGGTACAGGAATCATCCTATCCCAATTATCTAGGATGATACCAGCACGCAGTTTTCACATTGTGATGAAATGTTAAAAGATACAACATTATTTGAGTCACCATTCTTTAGAAGGTCAGATAATGTTGTGCCTCTTTCAAACACGAAAGGTAGCAGAGTGATCATTGGCTTTTTTTAAAGAATGGGGGAAGTATTGGTATTTTCTCATGTTAATAACCTATCCTAAGTAAGGTTTAATGTTCAAAGTGGCGTAGAAGTTTATATTAAGTGTATAGCGTATACTATTTCATTTCACAGTCACAGTGTTTACTTTCTTCTTGATAGCTCTGAGATGTATCAAGTTTGAAGGCGACTAAATAAAACACAACTTCTGTCTCATATAATCACATCAGTGGAATTTACTGAGTGTTTCATGGTTGTGCATTGGTTGAGTGCTAGTATAATTGAGTTCCTATGGCAGATATGCAAAAGGCCCAATCTTGCATCAAGTTTATGTCATTCAAGACCCCTTAAAAATGCCCAGAAAGAACAGCCCCTGCACTACAGAGCTTGAAAAGTAAACCCTTATGTCATGGAAATATTTAGAATTTGGCATGACTATCAGCTTTAACCATCTTCACGTTAAGGTAGATTTCTGCTCAAAAGAACAATATATTTTAAATTGAATCAGGACTAGGAAGGGAAATTGACTTTAAGCCCAGTTGAAAGCTGGTTTGATTATGTCACGTTTCCAACCTGTAGCTGTTCCAATAAAAATAACAAATAAATGGAGATAAAAAAATAGCAGATAGTTTTTAAATATTTTTTAATTAGTTGAAAAATCATTTCAGGTATTTTGTCACCCTCTCATCACTGATGATGCCTATGAATAAGGTACCTACGTTTAGTTTTATTTCTCCTTATTTTACTTGATCCATACGGATTTATTTGTATGTGGTGTGTGCACATACAGAAGAAATACCATAACAGCAAGAATTACACTTTCTATAGTTCTGTTTATCAATATCTGAACTGGCTGTCTATGAAGAATAGACTCATCTCTCTCTCTTCCTTGCTGTGCTGATGACCAGTTGCATAGTGTAACTAAACCCATTTATAGTTTCATAGAATGAAGGATATTTACATTTTTATTGCACAGGCTGCATACCATTCATAGCTTTGACCTTGGGTTACTTCTGTTCAGACTGGAACTTCACGGCCAGTGAAAATTTGTAAGCATATGGATTTCCTCCAGACTAATATTAATACTTATCTAGATTTCCTGGGCTTTGTCGTTTTCCATTATTTCACATGTCATGTACCTCTATAAACATATTAAGTTTTCCTTGAATTTGACTTGTCTAGTGTGCTCTTTACTCATGGTCATGTTTTCAGTAATAGAGTAAATCTGTATGGAATGGAAAATGTGAAGAGTTCGAAGTCTACACTTTCCTTCAAACTTATCGAAGTGCTTATCTCAGTGGTGATGTATTAATTCCTTGCTGCTCTGTCTTTTCATTAAATAGTGTTCTTGGCTGCTGGCATGGCATGCAAATGTTTTATTTCAAACTGTTCACTTGGCCACCCAAGAGACTGCTCTTTGAATTCTGGCACAATTAGCATGTTGTAGAATGAGAAGGTATTAATCTTATATATATCTTATACTTCTTATATATCAGTACTGCATAGACATTATATATTATATGGAGAGTATAAACATTACATATAATAAGAATGAGCCAAGTCCCAAAGTAATAGTTAGATCATGAGTAAAGCAAACAACTTTTTGTGAGCGGAAGTTGTCTAGGATTTGTTCCCCCTATATTTCAATTTTCACACTTTCTAGTTTAATTTTTGGAGGAGAAAATGTGTATCCTTGCCAGTATCCCCCTACAACTCTCTGTGCATCTCCGTGCATCCTCTTTGTTCCAGTGGAAAAAAATCTTCAGTAAAGACTGCAATGAAATCATGAAACCTATTCAAACAGAAAATTGTATTTCTGATCTAGTGCATTGGGACTCTTCATCAGTAATTAAAAAACATAGAAACTGGGTGTTTATGTATACATTTGTATGTATAAAATTCTCTGCTTATACAGCTAGAATGGTGTGTGTTTAGAATGTGCTTTTCAGCTATTGCAACTACAAATTTTTGGAGAATAGTTTGAGCAGCCAAAGCCTGGCAATGTCGAGGCTTCTGTTCTCCTTTTCCTCAGGAAGCCTATGATAAATCTGCAGTCAGTCGTCTGTTGTCAGATTTTCCTCCATTTCTCATTCTGTTTTGTCAAGTTTCACTAACGCCACTGTACTCTTGTTCTTAAGTGTCGATGCAGCTTACAGTGCTCATCTATGAGTGGTATGGCAGGCTAAACTGAGCGAACGCTGATCTTGTAGTTAATTCTTGTTCAGGAAACTTCCAAATGGAAGACTACTTTCCTCAACAGTAATGTTTACTTTTTCCCATATACTTTGCTTATTTCAGTTTTATGCTGGGAATCATAGAATTGTTAAAGGTTGGAAAAGGCCTTTAAGATCTTGAAGTCCAACTGTTAACCTAACACTCCAAGTCCAACCAATAAACCATGTCCCTAAGCGCTGCATCTACGTGTCTTTTAAATACCTCCAGCGATGGTGACTCAACCACATCCCTGGGCAGCCTGTTGCAATAATTGATAATCCTTTTGGTGAAGAAATTTTTCCTAATATTCAATCTATCCTCCTCCTGTCTATTGCTTGTTACTTGAGAGAGGAGACCAACACCCGCCTTGCTACAGCCTCCTTTCAGGCAGTTGTAGAAAGCAGTAAGGTCTCCCCTCAGCCTCCTTTCCTCCAGACTAAACAACCCCAGTTCTCTCAGCTGCTCCTCATAAGACTTGAGCTCTGGACCCTTCACCAGCTTCGTTGCCCTCAATCCATTTGATGGCGACAGAAACACTGAAAATCTTTTGATTTCTTCCTCTGATGCCGTCCATATGGCAAATTCACCTCTGAGCTGCTGGAAGTTGTTCTAAGGTGCCTCTGTCCGCACTCAGCCTGTTGGAGCTCAAGTTGTTCCCAGCCTGGGATCCCCAGCACTTCTTCAGGACAACTGGTAGGAAAACAGGCAGGTTGCTACAGATTTGTTACAACTTCTTTTTTTTCCAAAACGTCCGTTTTCTGCAACTAGCATTTTCCAGGGAAAAACTACTTTGGTGGTAAATTGCTGATCTGCTCTAAACACCACCAGCAGGAGAGGTCACTCTATCAGTTTGGCAGTCTTATTACACAGCCATAGCTATGGCTCTCTGAGTCGCAAGCATTCGTTTATGTGAATTGAATTCATGAGAAAACGAGTACATCCTAATGGCTGTAATGCCTCAAGTAGGGAACAAGACAGCAGAATCTGAGCGCCAGTGATACAGGATGGGTATCTACTAAGAGCATGCCATGTTTAGATTGCGAAGGCTCTACCTGTTTGGAAATAAACTCTTTTGATTGAGAACAAAAGCTGGGAGCAGCGCAGTGAGGACCGTCGTGGCATGGAGCCATCTCTGGGAGAGCCTGATCCTTAGTTAGAACTTGTGCCAAGTTTCTTTGTAATAAGAATAGAATCTATTCTTTTCTTCTAAAGGTAATTTGGCTCTTCGCAGCAAATAGGAGCATGAAATGTGGCAAAATTGCTTTAATCGCTAATATTAGTAGATAAAAGACAAAGGAAGCAGATCTGTTGTTTTAAGATTATCTTTTTTAATTATGAGAGGTTTTGTCTAACAGGTCGCATTTCTATTTGGAATCGTATTTTAAGCAACCTGCCACATTGAAAATCTTTAATATTTTAAATTATATGTGATTTTCTCATTTGAGTGTTACCAGCTTAGCCTGGCAGCAGAGCTTATCAGAATCCTGCCTCCTCAGCATTGTGAATTTGTTCACATTCTAAAACTTCATTTTTATTAAATTAACAAATCAATAGCTAAAAGGATCAATGGATTCAGTAGCAGCTGGTTTAATCTCAGGAGAAATGGATTGCTGCCAAATTCCATGTTGCTGTTTAAGTTGATTCAGCCAGACATCTTTTACTGAAAGAGTCAATTGTGGTGAAAGAAAAGTATTTTGTTTAAAAATTGTATATAAAATTGGTGGTCCTTTGTGCATGTGTGTGCATGGACAGCCACACACACACACAGAGGCACCTTTTTTTTAAGACACCCTAGGAAACAGAAAATGCTTTACTCGAGACACAATCTTAGCACCTTCTTATGGGTCTTTTTTTTTTGCCAAATCTGTCACTGCTGTTTATAAAAATGAAAAGGTTTTTATTTTTCTGTTTGTGTTGTGGGTTTTCTGCTCTAAATCTCTAAGCATTTGATGCTGCTTTCTGTTTTCTCAGTCATTCAGTGTGTACATACGATACAGGTCATTTTCTTTTTTGTCGCTGAATGCCAAATGAAAGATAGCTAAGTACATAGTAGACATTTTACAATCCTTATCACACCCCATTAGACACTAATGTACTATAATAATGATCTTGATAATTGCTCTCTCACCTCACAGCACACCTGCAACTGGGATAAAATATTTTCAGATCTTTTGTCTTTTATATAAAATAAATCTCCTTATCAGTATTACACAATGAAAATTCTGCTATTAATGTTGAATAGTGAACATGTAAAGTACCATATGTAGAACTGTGATTTAGATGGGCGTGAAACATTAGAAATTCCACTATTTGATGAGGCCAGTCTTTAGAGAAATGGGTAATACAAATGTTCATTGCATTTTGAACGTTTAAGATAGAAGAGTGGACCAGGTCACTTTGTCCAGAGCCAAAAGTTTCCTACTTTTTTTATGTTAGCAAATTGTTTACAGTGGATTTAAAACATCATAGGTTATAGAGCTTCTTTATCCACTGGGAGAATATTTCACAGCTGGATAGATATTGCTGTCTAAAAATTTTTTTCTTAGCATCTGGACTACACTTTTTTCTTTGTTTTCCTTTATCTTCTAACTTTGCACTGTTACTCTGCTAAGCTGTCACCTGCCTTATCCTCAATTATTACCTCTTCTGTGTCTTTATATGCTCTACTCTATCTATTTGTGTACTGTTTTCCTGTTCTTCTAAAGTTTGCTGCTTAGCCAAGTTCCTCATATTTAGCTATTTTAATCTTTTTCAGTTTCTGCAGCACAATACATTCTCCTTACTGCTTTTCTTTTAAATAATTCCAACTTCTTAAGCTTGTCCTGGGCAAGAGGTTCTCAGGAATGCAGATATTGTTGCAGATAATCTATCATCAGAACTGTCCATCGAAGGTCCTTGTTCAAGGTTGCAATTGCACACTTATCCAATGATCTTCTCAAAACCTTTAGTTAGAAGCTCAATCTTATTTTTCTTTGATTTCTCACACTTTGATTCAGTGTCATTGTTTTTTTACAACTTACAGCAGTTGCCTTCTACAGAATGTTCCCCAGTTGTTTCTCTTAGATACATTAGGCTGGATTGACCTACTCATATTTGGCACCATGAGATGCTCACCTGAACTGCTTGACTTTTAGTGAAACCTGGAAAGAAATGATTTGTGGTATCATTCAGCTAGGGGAATCTGTAAAAACATCAGTATGCCTAAGTGAGAGAAGGAAAGCAGAGGACTTAAAAATGTTTGGAAAGCTACATGTTAGGGTTTTTCATGTATGCATGTTTTTATAGAGTCATTTTGGTTGGAAAAGACCTTTAAGATCATCAAGTCCAATTTAAAAATACATTTTAAATGTAATGGGTTTATGGGCAGTCCATTTTCTGCATTATTCTAAAATATGATAGATTTTTTTATAAATTTTTGTCCAGCTGAAAAGACATCTGCCCTTAAACTTAAGTTCCACAATGCACATGGTATTAGGATAATGTAAATGATACCTAGAAGCCCAAGAATTTCTTTCCTCCAGGTATATGCACAGTCCACTCATTTTCAAGAACAGATTTGAATATTAAATAATATTTATTTCAGTGGCAAAAATGATGTGATATAGTAACTGGTCAGTAAAGGAGCTGATTAAAAATAAGTACTTATGGGAAGTGAATGTTTAATAAACATGTTTAAACATTGTTAATTAAAGACTAGAGTGTCCCATAAGAGGCAGATTTAAAAAAAAAAACAAACAAAAACGCAATAAACACTAGTCTTAAAACAAGTAGAGTGAGTTGTGGTTGGCTCTACCAAATATGAAGAGGCAACTAAAGTCTGTCTTTTTTCTGTTGCATGACACATAGAGGAGGCCGCTCAGCAGCCTGACGCTGGTCCTTAAGTGGCATCCTCCACTCTCTGCAGCCTTCCAGCATGCTGTGCCCAAGTGGTACGAGAGGGACAAGAGTATGTCCCATCCTTTCATTTTCTCTCAGTGGCCTGATTGAGTTGGAGTCCTCTTTACTCACTGAGCACATCTGGCATTTCTTCAATGAGATTAAAGTTTGTTAACCTTTCTTCCTTGTTTACCTAATTTTGCTTTAAGTGTTTCTACTTTTGGCACGCCAGTTGGACAGGCTGCATGCTTTTTTCCCTCCCAAAAGGGGAAAGTGACACAGAAGATAACCTCACACCTCTACTCAAAGATTGATGAAGAATCTTTTTCTCTAGGATGTCTTCCCCTACAAATCAAACCCTTCACATGGCGGCCAGTTTCCATTCCAGCTATTCCTCATTTCTCCCAAAACCAAATCTGTTGGATCTGAAATTCCAGAGATGAGAGAAAAACACAGTGACCTTGCTGTTAGTGTGTCACATCTGCACAATCTGAGTCCTCACAAGACTCAAAGTATTTCTGCCTGTTTACTGTTAAGCCTCCTTTAATCTGAAATTTTCTTGTCAGGAGTTTTACTTTCTCATTTCTGGGTGCTTTCTAAAATCAATTTTTTCTTTGATCTCTCATCCCTACTTTTACTATGTCTCAGTCTATCTCTGAGATCATAGAAATCTGCATGGGGAAGGCATCATTTCTGCCACGGTATGATCCAGACATTTCTGTTTCAGAGAAAGCACTGTGTTACCTAGTTCAGGTCACCAAAAACCCCCGGATAGAGAATAAAGTTTGGGCTGTTCGATACGGCTGTTCCCAAGGTCTCATCCCTCAACAAATCTCCTCTGATTCTTCTGAGAATTTATTTCTTATTGCTCAAAAATCCTTCAAGAAAGAAAAAGGTCACAAAAAGATTAGGAAGTAATGTCACTGCTGGCTATCTGGTCCCTGCAAGAGGGAACTTGGGGAGCAGTCCTTCTGTTATTTATCTTCCTGTCCAGGTAACCACAGGCCTTTTCCTAGAGTTATAGCTGGCCTCAGAGGGAAGAGATCTCAGAATTTTTCACATCTGTGCTTATATTGTTTTCCCCAAATATTTCCAATCATGTGGTAGCATAGGAGAAGGTTTTTTGGGCTCCTTTTCAATAGCCTGTCTCATTCGCGGGAAATTATCTGATCTCTGCTTGGCTCTTCTCTCCATAGCCAAAATAGTCCAGCTATCTGTTTCTCCACTTTCCAGGTATTTCGAGCATTTCCTTGATTTCAAATAAAATATCAGAATCGTCTGAAAAATGCCTCTGTATTTTGGTAGCATTATAAGGCAACCTGGTAGCTTGACCCAACTCAAATAACTGTAGAGAATAAAACACAACTATTGGGCTAATCCTGGAAACATAGCAGGCTGTTGCCTAGCACAAAACTAGTTCCTGAAGGGCTGGAATCCCAAAGGCTGTTGGATTTCTCCCTATCTAGACCTGCATTTCTTTTCCTGTTCTTCCCCATCCTCTCTAATTTTGGCAGAAGCAAGTTAAACAAGCTCAATGCTTGGACTGTGCCAGGATTGAGCCCCATGAGATGGGAGGGTAAGACAATACGACCTTTATTTTTCCAACTGCTGTATATCAGCAATGACCACAGTTTTCCTCACAGGCACATCTACCTTCTCAAATCCTCTTCTTATGAAGAGTCAAGAGGCATTAAGAGGACTTCATTTTGATTTGGAGGCTGAACCTCACTTCAGACCACCTTTGCTTGAAGATACATCTCATAGCTCACATGGAGCAGCATGGGCGCAGGAAACCTCTGTTCCACCACAAGCCAGCAAATGTCAAAGACTTACTGTTGAGCAAGTCAGGTTGATGGAGTGTACGCACACTTTTAAAGACTATGAAAGCATCCGGAAACCTCTGGAAATCTCCCAGGCTTCCTGGGGGAAAAAAAAGACTGCCTTTCCCTGACAGTCCTGGGACCTTTTGTGATACATCTCAGAGGTGTCAGAAACATCACTAAGAGAGCCATTGCTTTAGGAATTTAGACCCACTTCTAACCATCTCCCTTCATGACAGTGTGCTGAAAAACAAAGATCCTCTTCTGTTTTCTGTTTCCCTCTACTCCTTCATTTTTTTGGACAAGTTGTCATGGTAACATACTACCTGAGGCCAGGCTGGGTCCTGGCCACTGATACAAAAGAAAAGCCATGACTCAACTTACACCTACGCTACCTACCTAGCCCAGTCTTCCCATCTCTTTTCAGCTACCACTTTCCTTTGGCAGAAAAAAATGTGCTCTTCTGGCTCTAGATTTTATCAAGAAGTTTCTTGTTTTTGTATCAAATGAAAGAGATCTTACTGTTATTATTTCCTAATGCTATTGGGAATGCGGGATTGACACTTGTCTTCAGAAAGCCGAATGCCTATATGTGCAGGTTCATGATGATGACAGTAATTGCAACACCATCATTTCAGAAGTGGCCCGGCTTGCACATAGTCACATTGTGATTACAGCTTTTTCATAGAAAGAGCTCAAATACGTTTCAGTCTAATAACATCTTCAGAACATATTCTCATCCCTTTCACCAAGATTTTTGTAGGCGAAATGGGCTAGATCTCTTCCCGTGCTTTGACAAGTAACTGCTGACTGGCTTGCAGCTCTGTTGAAAGCATGTATCTGCTTTCAGTCTTCAGTTCCCTCTTAGTAGTTTGACCTTAGAATACAGACCTTAAAATTGACCAGAATTTGGGGTTAGTGTGAATATACATATGAACAACACATCCCAAGGTGCCTCCAGTGACTAGTAGGTCATATTCCCTTCCTTGACTCCCTGCACAACGAGCTAACGTTGTTCTGGGGACAGAGCATGGTGGTTTTCCTTCACCTCATTGTTCAAATTGTCATTACTAGCACCTAACAATTCTCTTCACTCACCCCAATACATCACAATAGTTCAGTGGGATGGAGAATGGTAGGCAAGGAAATGTCTCCTGGAATATAAATCGGCTCCTAATTTGTTTTTCTCTAAGCCATTATTTCTTGTGCAGTGGTCTTCTCCCAGGTGTTTTAGGCCTGTCAATCAGTTGTTGCAGGCACTTGTTTTCCTTTTCCCACGTTGCGGTGTCTCTGGACCTGGCAGTAATAAAGCGAAACACCTATCTGCTGTAATGTCATGTTAAACCCAAGCAAAATGCAAAGCTTGTCAAAACCAAAATCTAAAAAACAAACTACATTACCAGAATGTCAAAGTGTTCCGCACCGGGATCTAGTTCATTTCCCTAGATGTTGATGAAAGAGTGCTCTGAGCTTCCTGATCACTGGCAGAAAATTGGTCACTGTGAGACATTGACTGATAGAATAGGGATGTCTGTGCTTTCCCTGTCACAGCAGAGTATTTTGGGGCAGTAAGAAGAACTTCTGTGCTTCAGTGCTGCCTGTATCTGCATTACAGATACTTTGCTGGAAGTTACGTTTACTATTTGCTCATATCCTGAAGGCCAACAGAACAAACTCACTGGCTTCTTGCTTTCCAGGTGAGCAGCTTGTCCAAAAGGGATTGGTTAGTTCCGCCTCATTTGTGAGCAGGTCTCTGAAGAAACTTGCTTACAACATGAGAGCACTCTGCAAGCCACCAATGCTCATGCACTGAATTCAGTCACAGGGAATTTTTTATACCACTGGCTATCTAATTATCAAACTGAGATGGACAAAACTGGACTGCAGTCCTTAAAAAATAAATAAAAATAAAATGCATTAGGTTATATAGTAATAAATAAAAATAAAATTAAAACACCGGTATCTGACATACAATAAATTAGGCTAGTTGCTAATTTACCATAGTAAATTTAGGCTGGCTGTTTTCTTAGCAGAGCACAGTTAATATTCTGTGCTAGTTCTTACATGAGGTGCCCAGGTCTCTGCCTGAACTGACAACTCCAAATCATCTCTCTTCCTCTTTCTGCTGTTTCCACTGCCCTTTCCATCGACTGGACCCTCCCCTCTGACCATGAATGCCTTAACCACAGGATGCATCTTCCGCGAGTTCACGATAAATTCACAATAATTTACTAGAGTAGTGATAACAGTTTCCAGTCTATGTTAGTATGTTTCAAAATGGATGCAAAACTAAGGGTTAGGGTTAGCTAAGGGTTAGGGTTTATATATTATTACATATTTATTATTATATCTCAATATTTAATTGATATATACTGCATCAGCATCTGAACAGGCTTCCTCTGCAATTCAACAGCTCGGCATATTAATGTACATATAAATGTTCCCAGGAATTGTCTCATACAAAGGAAATGCTGGCAGTAGCCAAGTGTTTTTCTCCAGTTTGAAGTACTAACAAATTCTATTTCTTTCTATTCTGGGTAGAGTCAACAGTCAGTAAAAGGCTGCACTTTTCCTGTAACACCTTTTTGCCTTTGAAGCCCAAGAGAAACCGTCAGTCACTTGTTTGGATCAGTTCTGTTTCTCTGTGCTTTGCTTGACCTTAATGTGGCAAAGTGGAAAAAAAAAAAAAAAGTAGCTCCATGTCCCTTGAATTATTTTAGTGGACCGAGATGAGTGAAAGTAAGATAGAAGCCATGGCACATGGCATCTGAAATAATGTTCAATTTGTTATAGCATATTAAATCCTGGCCGCTACAGTACTAACATTGAACCTGATGGTAGACTTGCCAGATTTGCCCGGGCACTAGGAGGATGCTATTCTCTGCTACAGCAATATCAGTTTCATTCCATGTTTCCGGTTAATGCATAGAAAGCCTGCCCAGCAGAATGGCAATTCTGTAGTTTATCTAAAATCACTCACTTCAGCAGTGAGTTGTTTGGTATTAAGTAATAGAGGATGTATTTCATAAAATATAATACTTAATAAAACAAAACCCAGCACTAACTTATCAAAAAGTGAGTTCAAATAGTAATTAGGAAGCAGCAGCCCACTCCTATGAAACTGATCATTAGCTCTCCATCATTGCTTTGAACCTGTAGGCATCGTATTTTTTATTTAAACAATGTGCCAGTTGCAGGCTGTGCTAAAATGCATAACCATCCGTTGCAACAGCTTGTCTGGCTGGCTGTGCATAAATTGAAGTAATTCCAGCTGCTTTCTCACTCCACTGTGTATCAAACACCTCACCTGTATGTTTCATAGAAAAGATGAGAGACATATGATACTGTTAGTGGTCATTGAAATATTTTTGTAGGCAAAGAGATATCCCTGCCTTGGGGATTGTCTTGGGGATTTCAGAGTCCTCTCATCTATGCAGAGGATAACACAAAAAAATTCTGTCTTCATTTTTTTATGGTTTAGGGGTGGCTTTAGAAATCTGGGCAAACTTGCATACTCAAGAAGCCATAAAGGGCTAACTGTTGTTTATGGTGTAAAGAGAGTTCCTCCTTTTTAGTGGTTTTTGAAAAGTCAAGTTACTTTTTGAATTCTAGCACTTTGCTACTGGCTATGAGAATGGATAATCCAAGAATCTTGACGTTTCCTCACATTTGCCTCAGCTGCGGTGCAGCATCTCCCCAGCCTGCCTCCCAGGCTCCTTGACAGTTATTGACGAGAGTGGGAAAGGCACTGTTTACGTCTTTCACCTCTCTCAGGCATATTGGCTTCCTAAGTCACATTGTCCTGAACAGTGCTCTCATCTTCATGGCTACAGTACTATACCGTGCCAAAGCGGGCTCTTAGAAATTCAGATGAGGTCTCTTCCTGCTTGCTGGAGGTGAGTTACGACTGCTACTCATCTGGACTCAGGGACAATATGTCTGTCTTTCCCCAGTGTCCTGAAGTGTCGGTGAACCTGATGAGCATTAATATCAAGGATAGGAAGGTGGTTGCAGCCGTAATGCAGTATTGGCACAGCCTGAAACTCTAGTTTTTCACAAATGCCACAAGTCCTCTCCTCTGCCTTGCTTGCAACAGTGAGAGTTGATAGGGACTCTTTTCTAAAAGCTCTTGCAGAAATCTTTTCTTTCTGAATTGAGAATTGGAGTTTAAAGTTCCTCCTGGCTTTGACTTTGCCCAGATGAGTTGGAAATGGCTCTGATTTCTGAGTTCTTGTGGGCTCCTCAGGAAAATATGCAATTTGAGTTTTCAACCAACCCATTAGGAAACCTTTCAAAATGCAGCTCCTGCTTCAGCCTGTTGGGGCTGGATGCTGGAAGCAGTGCCAGTGACACAAGTGAGAGAGTACAAGAGGCAACACAAAAGTTCCTGCGGTGGCTTACCTAGTGTGACCAGTATGAACTATTGGTATTTACATTAATGTTTACGATTAATTTTTTCCTAACCTCCTGCTCAACCGTTCAGTGGAAAGGCTGACGTTGCGATCTGGAAGCTGATATTGCTGGGTTTGATTAGATTATAGAGAAAGGAAATTTTTCATATTCCCACACCTCTTGCCAATTAAGATTAAGAGTCTCAAAGTTGATTCAAATCTCATTATTCCACAAACATTGTTAAGATTGCATGTACTTCAGTTTTGCATTAGAAAGGAGTCCATAAAAAAGCAACTGTAATAGTATGGATGAAATTTTAAAGACTTAATTGGGATCATGAAGGAGATAGTAAGAAGCATTACAAAGCCTAACACTTTGTATACCACTGAACAGAGGTTGCTTCTAGTTTTATATTTCAGCAATATTAAAACCTAGTAACTCACAGACATCCCCTTTCTGTTTGCTTTTTTCTGTTCTTGTGCTTCTTGAATGCTGTGTTAAGTCCTTTTCTGTCTGTATTCAAAGAGGGTCTGAGTTAATTGTTTTCTTCCAAATATTATCAAAAGTGACTGGGAATCTAACTGACAGGCCTCTTTGTGCGATGTTTGTATGCCTTGAAAGCTTAGCTGTGCTATATAAAAGAAACTGATTAGGATCCATTCTCCAAGTGCAGTATTTATAATATATGATGGAAGAGAGGGGAAGGAGGATGGAGAGAGCTTGTACTTAATTCCTATTTATTATAAGTATTATAGATTGTAGATTTTGTAGCATGAGCTTATATCAAGCATAGTATCGGAGATGTGTATGCTTTCCCAGACCAATACAACCTGTAAATGAAATTACCTGTAACTCCAGTCTTATGCCTTTCTTAATTGGACTGCCAGTCAAGTTCCTCTCTGGCAGCTGTGATAGATTTGAAATGTGTACATGCAAATTTACAACTGAGATGGGACTGCTCATATTCACTTCCATTTTCAACCTAAGCTGCTGCTTCCTTTGACCCCTAAAACATTTCTCATTTTAAGAATTACAAATCTAATATGAAGAGGTGGATTGTTATTTCTATCCTTAGGTAACATAAGAGAATCTCCTCATTTTAATCAAGGTTTACATTTCATAACAAAAAAAGTCCTTGTATCACATGAATGGCATTATGCATCATCAAATGGAAAGATCTTAAATTTGGTATTTGGTTTCTCTGAGTTTTCAAATGAAAGTTGAAATTTTCAGATAAGTTTTCTTCACTTGAGAAAACTCTGAGGAGCAGAAACAATCCCTATTTGTAGCATGTGTGGCATGATGAAGACTCCAGTCTCACCCAGAGCTCCAGATGCTGTAAGATGCAGATTCAGCCTGTGATGCAGTGGGATCAAAGTCTGGTCTGTTTTATACTTCCCAGGGAACAAAGCACTCTTTTGACTCCTATAGCACCTGATCAGGATACACACATGTTTTCACTGAGTAATCTTTTTTTTTTTTTTTTAAACAAAAATACAGAGAACGCTGCTGTCTCATGGGACCTTTTCAAATTGGGAACTCAGAGTCTATTTATCCATGGTCCTAGCCTTAAACAGCACTGATAATAGTTCACACTAACATACAATACAGCTAGAAGAAATTGAAGGGAAAAGCAGAAAAGGGACGAGATAATATTTTGAAACAAAGCAACAAGACAACTTTTTTTTAATTCCCAAATACAATGAATGTATTTTTGTGTGCATTCATTAATAACTTCAGTAAAGAATATATGTGGGATGTTATGCTCCAGTACTCATAAAACCAGAATGAGTAGAGGAGGAAAGGAGATTCTGGAATAATAGTGAAAGGCCAGAAAAAGCAGCTTGGGAGGTGTCCTGGTTTCGGCTGGGATAGAGTTAATTTTCTTCCTAGTGGCTGGTATAGCGCTGTGGTTTTGATTTAGGATGAGAATAATGTTGATAATACAGTGACATTTTGGTTGTCGCCGAGCAGTGCCTACACCAAATCAAGGACTATTCAGCTTCTCATACTGTCCTGCCAGCGAGGAAGCTGCGGTTGCACAAGGGGTTGGGAGGGGACACAGCCAGGACAGCTGAACCCAACTGTTCAAAGGGATATTCCATACCATATGATGTCATGCTGAACAAAAAAAAAAAACCTGTGGGGAGTTGGCAGGGGGCAGGGGGCAGTGGCCACTGCTCAGGAATTAGCTGGGCGTCGGTCAGCAGGTGTGATGCATTGTGCTTCACTTGTTTTGAATGATGTTGGTGGTAGTAGTAGTAGTAGTAGCAGTAATATTAGTCTTTTCCCTTCCTTTTCTGTCTTATTAAACTGTCTTTGTCTCAACCTATGAGTTTTACTTCTTTTTCCTCAGTTGTTGCCCCCATCCCACTGGGGAGAGGAGCAGGGGGGAGTGAGCAAACGGCTGCGCGGTGTTTAGCTGCCTGCTGGGTTAAACCACAACAGGAGGCGAGTCAGATCATCATGGTAGACAAGAAAGATTTCACATTCTTGGAATGAAACCAGTAAGGAAGCAAATAAAACAAGTGTTCCATGGTGTCACTGTAAAATACATGATATTTGAAATAGATCTGGAAATTTCTAAGCAAAGCTAAAATTTTCCTGTTATGGAGGAATACAGAGTAGATGACCATAGTGATAGTTACCAATGACCATACAGAGCAAATAAAATAACTAAGTTATAACTAAAATACTCTCTAAATGCTGTGCCAAAAGGATGACAAATACTTATATAAACACTATATGACATGCATATTTGTGATTTTATATGTCAATTGAAATGTAGATGGCAAGCGTAAGTTACAGTATTGTAGCTGAGTTTGTTAACAGAGCCAGCTGTTTGTCCCTCTCTGGTTTTCTATTCAAAAGTGAGTCTATTAAATAAAAACAGTATAATATCAAAGAAATATGCCAAACAGTACAATCCATTGTTATTTATTTGATGAACACAGATCACTGAGTTTTATAGTTCAAAATACTGAGCAACGATAGCAGCAGTATCTCATTTACTATCAGAATTGCAGACCCTGACCTTTGTCTCCCAGTCATTTTGTTCACAGTATGATAAACGTGAATATAAGTGGAAAAAAAAGGTGAAAATTGACCGCATACAAGCAATCTGCCATCCCCAATTGCAAAATAAATGTAATGTTAACTGCTATAAGGCTAAGACGCAACCAGGGTCCACAGTTCAGTGGGTAAGTGGTAACTCTCTTGCTTCCTGTCGTGCGTCTACACCCCAGTTTGAGTAGCAGATGTTTATGAACTCCAAAACTACCTGTCCTGCAGGCTTCTTAATGAGCATTTAAAAGCTGAAATGGAGTTAAACTTCACTAGAATTAAATTCACAATCTGATGAGAAATGGGGATGCAGCATCAGTAATTGTCAGTGTTGTAGACTATGTAATCCTAATTTTGCACTTATTTTTCTTTTGGTTTAGCGATTATTACAGATATGTCTGATCACCTTTTAAATATTTAAAATCCTATATATAAAATTTGTTGCCAGATTCTTAAAAATGTATGACTGACCTGAAATGTTACCAATAACACATATGCATGTTACAAAACTTAAACATTTTGTTTTCAGAATTAAAACTGTCATGTTAATTTACATATTTAAAAATGGCAGGATACCATAGCTACACAATCCTACTTGACTGATGCCAGTAACTTAAAAAAGAACCTTTAAGCTAAACAATCTGTGGTTAAAAGGTCAATTTTATGCCAAATATATGTCTGTAAGTTTGCAGCTGTGGGGAAGTGTCAAACTGGGGGGGGGAAGTAAATTCAGTTAGGCTGACCTGTTGGTGCTGGTTACTGTTCTGTGGTGTTTGGCTCTCCATTTAACTAGCCACAGCCTTACCTGGCCTGTGACTCATGAGGACCTTGCACCTGTAGTCAGGGTAGTTAGTTGGGTGCCGTTGTCTCTGCTACAAGGTTGCCAGAAGGCCTTGAACAAAGTCACATTGACTTCTCTAAGCTCAAGGTTTTGGTTGGGTTTTTTTGAGGATGGAGATAATGATTTTTACTTCCTTTGGAAAGCACTTAACACTATGGTGCACATCCAATAGCTAGAAATAAGCTATTCTGGTACTTCTTCAGCAAACCTGGGAAACATTCAGATTTCATGCAGAAAGAATATGGTTTTATAGTAAAACTTACCTTTTTTCTTATGTTCAAATTTCTGTATCCATACCAGAAGTCTTATTGAAGGGAGCATTTTTTACATCAACCTGGCTATTTGAGAATTCCTATTAAATTCATGGTTCACCTCTGTGAGATTTCTGTGAAATATCTTAGTATGTTCAGTAGAAATACTTAACTCTGATACTTGTCATCAATCACGTGAAATACTCTAGACAGGAGGATTGAAGATACAGCCCACATAACTACTTTGGTGAAACACAAATTAGAAACCCTGTTCTGCTAAAGGGCACCTTTATGATTTGTCTCACCAAAGGATTTAGTTATTCCTGTCTTATACAGCTAATAGAGGAATATTTGAGACAGTATTCAGAGCTTTCCCTTGGGTTACCAAGGCATTTGCTATATATTGAAATTCATATAAATCCAAATGCAGCAGTGGTGATTGGTTTGGAGAAGTTGGCAGTGTTTGGTGATGAAATAAAAAGATTACAAGAATGTTGATGTCAAGACTACTGGGCCATTTTTCTGCTGACTTCTTTCCATTTTGTTTGATATATATAGATAAACAGGAATAACAAAACAGAAATGTGTCCACCACCTGCACAGATGATTCAAATATGTGACGGAGCTGAGAAAGACTTACTGAACAAAAGTTTGTAGTTTATTTGTTCCATTGTTACCGTTACTATTCATCTGTCTACACTATCTACGCTACTCTCTGCCATTGCATATAATACTACTAAAATTTGTTAAGTTTTAGTCTATGCGTTATGCAAACATAAAACTTTAAAGCATGTACTCTTTTTTAAATTGACTGTTTCTAATGGAACAGTTTAGTATTGTTTGCTTACCTGTCATTAGTTGGCAGGACAAGGTTGCAGTTCTTAAATAAATCCGAGGCTTCACTAAAACATTGCTTTTCACTGTCCTTGCTGTAGAGAAAGGAAAATGCAGTATATTTAGTGGAGGTGGTCATACATGTGTCTATATGTGTAAGTACAATTCAGTAATTATTATAAATCGCGCTAAGTGCTGGAAGTGGTTCTACATGTATGCTGGGGAAAGGAAAAGGAAAGCCTGAAGGGACTAATTACAGAATTTTGTGTGTTGCTTCCATGGCAAAATTGGCTGGAACGAAGACACGGGAAAACTAATTGTTATTGAGGTGAGCAATAGATGAATGTAGTTGCTCATACCCTGCTCATTAGCTGTAATTAAGGAACAGTTTTCTGAAAGATTGACAGTAATATTTGATAACACAAAAATAAAGACATTTTGAGTTAAAATCAATGGCAGTATGGCCAGTGAAGTTTCTGAGAGCAGAATCTAACATTAAAAGTGCTTGTAATTTATAGGCAGACACTACTTGTGCAGTAAATAAAAAAACTGAAACAAAACACAACCTACAGTTCTTTTAGTCTAAAATATCATCTGCTTGTACTAGATACGGACATAAAGTGGACATTTAAATGGATGGAGAAATTCCATAGTATAATATATGGACTGCAAGTTGGTGAACTTTATTAAAATTATTTTATGTGATACATTCAAAGCCAGATTGGTGATCAGTATTTGAATATTGTGTATGTTGCTGACATGAAATGGGACTTTATTCAGAAATATCACATTGTATTGCTCCATGTCTTACAATAATGGTAGAATAGAATAAAATTACATAATACTTAGTAGAGTAACATAGAAGATACAAAGATTAGTTTGAAATAATTGTTAATAACCAAGAAGATTATTTTCCTGTGAGATTGGAAGCACTCAGAGATAATACAAAAGAAAACAGTATTTGGTTCCCACAGAAGCACAAGAGCTTCATTTTCAGTGTTACTGAATATGGTAAATTAGAGCTGAAATAGTTTGGGAGTCACTAATTGTGTTTGGTGTGTTTGAAAATCAAGCTTGTCAGTTTTTCTACAAACACATCAAACAAGATTCTGTTTTAAAGACCAAATGCCCGATTCTGTAAGAACATTTCAGCATTTTTTTGCATCAGAAATTGCACACCTATACAATTACCTATCTGTTTCTGGGCATTTAGATATTCCCCATGATTACAGTAATTTTGCTTGTGTGCACAAACTCCTGTGACTTTTACATGCAAAGCAAGCAGGCACTTAAATAAATTGCACATAGAAGTCCATACTTGAATGTGCAATCTTGATAACCATAATTAAAAAAGTCAGCATATTTTTAAGCCTGTCCTTTTAAACATTGGAGGATCAAAAGTATTTCTTTAAGTGGGTTAGATTGTATTCTCATTGTTATGATTTCTTGCTAATTATAATAGTATAAAAGAGACAGTTACACAGAGAAGAAAAGAAAAGAATTGCATAGCTTTAGGTGATCTATTATAAAAGCAATTGGTCTTGTGAAAGTTGTGAACCCAAAAAAATGAGCATCGAGATCTTAAATCATTAAAAACTACAGTCTTATAATAAGGCCATAACAAGAAATGGCATCCTTGTAAATAGTGACTGCACTATTCTTCAGATTTTTATTGTTAATAACTGCCTGTAAGAATATTACATTCCTTCAAGGTATGCCTTTTCTAGAAAGCTGCTCCACAGTTTTGTAATAAAGTAATAAGTCATGTCAGGGAGAGCTTTAGTAGGTTTCAGTGTACACCTTGAGTGTGTTCTGAGGCATGAAGCCAAGTCCCATTAATTATTTGAGAAGTGTACTGGTAACTTACTATTCTTACACAGAAAATCGGTCTGACAGAATGCCAGCCAACAAATGTCATTGCAAGAACTAGCAGGCTGGAAGTTTTGGTTCTTGTCAAAAGTTGAAACCTTACCGCTTCAGAAAAATTGCTTCCAAAAAAACCAACCTGCAAAACAAATTAAATAATTGCTATCATGGGAATTAATTAACCCAGGCTAGTAGATTCATTTGTTATGGACAGAAAAATGGGCATTTTCAGATTCAAATGGTTCTTGCACACAGCATAGAGAAATCCATGATGATGTACCCAACAAACATATAGAGTTGAAAACAGAAAGGTTTCTCATACTAGGGTGGGGAAGACAGAGGAAAAATTGAGGAGAAGGATGAGACGGAAATATCAGTTTATAGTATCAGCAGAAGGGACAAAGAGGAAGAATCATATGTATATGGTAGCATTTGATAAAGGATGTTATAAAATTGAGGCCATAGCTTAAATGGGCTTGACCATTTATTCAGACCGTACGCTAGCACCAGCAATGCAGAGCAATCGTCTGCTGTGGGTTTGCATTCCTTGCGATCATGAAAGATACACAAATGAGTACCTCCTTGTAGAAGTGCTGTTTTCACTTTTATGGTATTGTGTTGGGTTTGCATGGCAAGGTTTTGGTAGCGGTGGGGGGGCTACAGGGGTGGCTTCTGTGAGAAGCTGCTAGAAGCTCCCCCTGTGTCTGACAGAGCCAATGCCAGCCGGCTCCAAGACAGACCCACCGCTGGCCAAGGCCAAGCCAATCAGCGCCTCTGTGATAACATAGTTAAGAAGGAGAAAACCAGTTAGAGAGAGCTTTTGCAGCCAGAGAGAGGAGTGAGAAGATGTAAGAAACTCTGCAGACACCAAGGTCAGTGAGGAAGGAGGGGGAGGAGGTGCTCCAGGCGCCGGAGCAGAGATCCCCCTGCAGCCCGTGGTGAAGACCATGGTGAAGCAGGCTGTCCCCCTGCAGCCCATGGAGGAAGGATGAGGGGGTGTAGAGATTCCACCTGCAGCCCGTGGAGGACCCCATGCCAGAGCAGGTGGAGGCACCTGAAGGAGGCTGCGGCCCGTGGGAAGCCCACGCTGGGGCAAGCTCCTGGCAGGACCTGTGGCCCTGTGGAGAGAGGAGCCCACGCCAGGGCAGGTTTGCTGGCAGGACTTGTGACCTCGTGGGGGACCCACACTGGAGCAGTTTGCTCCTGAAGGTCTGCACCCTGTGGGAGAGACCACGCTGGAGCAGTTTGTGAAGGACTGTAGCCCATGGGAGAGACTCATGTTGGAGTAGTTTGTGAAGGACTGTCTCCCATGAGAGGGACTCCATGCTGGAGCAGGGGAACGATGAGAGGAGTCCTCCCCCTGAGGATGAAGAAGCGGCAGAAACACCGTGAGATGAACTGACCATAACCCCCATTCCCTGTCCCCCTGTGCCGCTGAGCGGGGAGGAGGTTGAAGCCGGGAGTGAGGTTGAGCCTGGGGAAGATGGGAGGGGTGGGGGGAGGTGTTTTGAGAGTTGATTTTATTTCTCATTCCTCTACTCTGTTTTGCCTAGTAATAAATTAGATGAATTTCCTCTCTAAGTTCAGTCTGTTTTGCTCGTGACGATAATTAGTGAGTGATCTCTCCCTGTCCTTATCTCGACCCACAAGCTTTTCGTTGTACTTTTTCTCCCCTGTCTAGTGAATGAGGGGAGTGAGAGAGCGGCTCTGGTGGGCACCTGGCCTCCAGCCAGGGTCAGCCAACCACAGATATCAAGGTAGATAATGTGCAAAAAGCCACAAAATTGATCTGATATCTGCAGACCATTTTTTCCTCTTGTAGAAAGAAATATTTGGTACAGTCTAATGCCTGTTTGCAGTATCTTCTGATAAGGTAGGAGTCCTCAACTGTACATATGAGTGTAAATGATTCTATGAAAACAGAAGCCTTCCTGGCCTTCTGAGTCGGGCACTAATTCCTCTTGAAATGATATGGAGAAAATCCAACAAGCGCAGGTTCCTTCTGCAGTTATAATATATAATATTTCTCACTGCTGTTTTTCAGACTTCTCTTTTGTGGCATTCACTGCAGTGTTAAGAGACTTATCACACTCCTGCCTTATCCCTCTTCCCAAAAAGCCCTTCCAGCTACAACTGTAGCTTAACCACTATTTCAACTTTCCTTTATGAAAAGCAATTTGATATGCTGAACAGCTTCCAGCAGTGTTAAATAAACTACTCCCTATGTGCGTTATGATATGGCGACCTTGGTCTAGCAGATTTTCTTGATGTCCATATTGCTTTAGTCTGAGGACTACAGCAGCAACAGTTTCCTCCTTTTATTTCTGGAAGTGGTAAAGAAACCCACAGAAGAATCTGTCCTCTTCAAAAATGTGAGGAGGGATGTGCCACTGCAACATGCATGGCACAGGAGTAGGCATGCTCCCCTTGCTTTACAGTGCACAAATTCTTCCATTTGGCCTTGGCTTGTGCATCTACAGTGAACTAAACACGTTAAATAGAAGATACTAAAATTCACCTGGAGATTCAAGCATTCTCTCCACTATACTGACATGTGCAAGTCAGCTTTCCTGACTAGTGCTGGCTACTGAAGCATGCTCCAACTTTTTGATCCTTTGTGTTATGAGTTCTCAAATAAGCCGGGGCAGCCGAGTAGAGGAATACTTCTTCTAAGCTAGAGATACCCTGCAGCGAAGATGCTGGGGTGTTGACTATTACAGCTAATTATCTAGTATTTTATTTTTCAGATTTGCATAGGTGCAGAATGTTCCTTGGCATTGTTGTTGCTCTAGGTCACACAGATACCAGCTTCTTACTGGACAGGACTGAAGGAATGAAGAAAGCATTTTCTTAAAAATAAAGCTTTGCAATAATGGAACAGTGATTAAAAAGTAATAAAATGCATTATTAAGATTATACCTTAAAATGAAGAGTTTTTACAGCTGCTGTGGACAGATTTTGGGACTCAATGTGTAACTTCCACCATTTACTCCAGCGCTGCATTGCCCTGAAGTGTTCTCAGGGTTGCATTTCCCCTGCTTTTCTAGTTAAAGGTGATTACTGGAGACACTGGAGATGGCTGCTTGGAGATGCAATGATCTTTTCCTTCCATTCTTTTCCTGCAGACCTTTCTGATCCCAGGAGTATGCACTAGTATATTGCAGAAAATTACTTCCCGTCTTTTTCACTGCTGTCGCTTTCCTTGATTACCATTTCTGTTGTGTGCCTTAATTAGCCTGACTGATTTCTTTTGTTTACTATCTTCCTAAAACACAGTGATATTACTTCAAAAATTACGCAGTGCAGAAAATAGTATTTATACCATCTCCTTTAAAGATTTATGAAGTCTGTCTAATTGTGAATTTTCTATGGTGTCTATCCATAAAATATCAACAGAAATAAAGACCCATTTAAGTATGGAGCAGTGCGGTTGAGTATGTGTCGTTCCCACCTCAATTTATTAGATTTCAGGGAAGCCCACAACAGAGTCAGCAGCACAAAACAGTTAAAAATAGTTGCTTGCCTCTTCAAGGAGGTTCATCCTGTTGGTTTTGTCTCTCTTCTTCCATCACTAATAAAGTACTCCAATCTTCCAGCCATTTTTGTCACTTGCCATTTCTGTAAGACATCTTGACTTTTTTGTTCTTCCCAATTCCACAAATATAACTGTAGTGTATTTTTATTCTATGGCGAATAACAGCCTGCCTAGGTATTTATTATTCGTGCTTTGCACATCTTTGAGACAACTTCAAGACAGTCTGCCAGAGGAACACCTTCTAGCATCAATGTCCCTGCCAGAAACTATTGATAGAGATCAGCAACACCTTTGGAAACTAGGGCTAGATTCTACCTTTACCACCTTTACCAATTAAGAAGAGGTCTTTATGGTCACATACAGTACATTTACAGTACATTTCGGTACATAGCTTTCATCGCATGGAGGAGTCAGAGATCATTCCCGCTATAAATAGTGAACCAGCTTTGGTGGTCCTGCTTGAAAATTTTGAAACACAATTTGCAAAAGTCACATGTGGTTTTTTTAATGCTGGTTCCTTGTGATAATGCCAGTAATGCAGCACTGCATTAATGTGGTAATGCAGTCTCTGTGCAGTTAAAAACTGGAGTCTTCCCATTCTAATAGCTTTTGGGTTTAACCTAGGCAGCCTTTTTATTGACTCAGATGCCAGACACAAATATGTTTCTCTCAAATCACTGACATATCTTCACTAGTCAGAGGATAATCACTAATTTCTTCCAGACATATCTAAGTGGCATGAGACCTGCTTTTGTTTTGATTTTAACCTGAGTTTCTTTTTCACTGTTGGAGCTTATACAGGCATACATAAAAGGATCTAACAAAATGAAACTGTACAGTCATCTCTGGGTCCCCCTTTGGGAAGGTGTATCTGAGCTAAACACATACACAAAATCAGTTGCAGTAAGTTGCAATATATCAACTTTCTCTAAAAAATTAACTGTGTTGACTCATCAGTACAGTTTATAAAATGTGCTTAAGGGGTAATTTTAAAAGATTGCAGACCCTCTGTAATGCAGTGTGGCCTGTATTATCATTAGCTTTTATTTTTATGGATATAGTCTTGATCTGTAGTTTCAATGCTTGATATTTCCAATCAAATGAGCCTCTTTTCAGCTGCTTATAATGTTGCCAATGTTGTATTCACTCATGCTGAAACATTCTCACCTGTTGCAGTAGTAAATTTCATTTACTATATTAGTTTTGGAAAAAATAATTCAGCTAGTTCTAGGAATTAAGTGAAAAACAAAGTTCTATCAGTATTGAAAACATTTTCTATCTCTTTTTTGAGTAGTACCTATGCATTTAGAATCATATTCTAAAATTCTAATCTATATGAATGTGTTTAAGATACTCTTTTTTTTTTTTTTTGGAAAATACAAAAATGAGTCCTTAGAACTTTAAAAGAAGAGGTTAACAATATAGAATCTACACCTACAGGAAAAATCTGTAAATAAGGTGACAAATGGAATGGGTAGGCAACCTGTGAAAGTATCATTCTGCTTATGAGTACCAAAGAAAAGCGCACCAGTTACATGTACTATTTCTACACTGCTACTTGTTTCCATCTTGCCTCTAAGCTAAGGGGAAGCCAGAATATGGACAGTCTTCTTCCTAGATCTTTGAAAATCCTTCCATTACTAGGCAATGATAGTCTCCAGCAGCAATACAAAAAGCAGCTTAAGTCACTGAGTAATTATTGCTCTGTACGTGAAAAGTGAAGTTTAATAAGATAGTTTGTTTTCACACAGCAAAAGCTTTTTGTGTCACCTCAGTGGCAAACAAGGTGTTTCTCTTTGTTATCAGAAGTCTTTAGTTGCCAACTTAAAAGTCTTTGAGAAGTAGCTGACAAAGCACCATAAGAAGTTCAGAATAGTATTCACCTGTGCTGCATAGTACAGATCCTAGCTCTTTGATGAGCTATTGAATTGTATCTAGCATGACAGGCAGTGATAAAATTAATATCATTGACTGTTCTCCTTGTCTGTGTAAGTTTTTGGATAAACCACAGATTCTTTAAAAATATGGTATGTGACCTGAATCACTGCTCAAGTTACTGCATTGCAACTGGTGTTTTATACAGAGAAAAACTGCACTGATGTAAACTGAAAATACTGTTTGGTATATACCAATTAACTCTTTTGCCATGTCTTCTGATCATTTTAATAAACAACGTCAATAGAATATTGGCAGTGACAGAAAATAAGTCACTGGGGAAAAAAAAGAATTATCATAAAGGGAAAGAATAATTAAATTTACCTATCTTCATTATGTAGTTGTATTTGAGGAAACAGCCTTATACCTGCCTCTTTTTCTTTCTTCTCCCTTGTTCCTCTCCAAAGTCAAGGGTGCAAGTAATGCTTTCCTCTGTTCTACACCCCAAAGAACAGAAATATTAGAGATCAGAAGGTATTGGCAAGAGAAGAGATTGACTTGAGCATACAAACACAGATGCATTTAAGTACATGCCAAAGCACACAGAAATATAATCCAGCAAATTTACCACCAACAAAAAGGAAAATCAGTCTGTTGTCCCTCAAAAGTTGTGTCATTCTGTCACTAAGCTTCCTAGGGGTGTCTGTTGTCCTCTCCTACCCATGTGTAGGAACTGAACCAAACCAGAGCCTTGCTCTCTTTATACATGATGTATTTTATTCCTGTGGTTTCAACTAACCAGAATGTTCCATAATTTATAATCTATCATGGTAGGTCTTCCTCCAATGGGTTCTTCATGATGCCTCATGTTTCTAGCAACTCCTCTTGCATAATCTCACTGTCAGTTTGAATGTGACCCAAAGTGAATCCCTCTCTTTTCTCACAGTCCATTCATGACCTGAATAAAACAAGGATCATGTGAAGAAAGAAAAGACATGAAATTACTTAATCAGATAGTAGTCATCATAGTTTCATTGTCCTAATTCTGTAATAGTCTAATCTTGACTTTGTGATCGTATTCTGACTTTTGTACTATACAATGTGCACCTTTTGTTACATTCTTTTCTCTTGTTCTTTTTTATATACTCCTTTGTTCTTTTCCATATACTTCTACTAAAATAGAAATTGGTTATAATAATGTTGTAGTTCCTTGTTTCTGCACAGTGGTAGAATAGAACAGGCCTTATCGGATTGCCCTTTCTATAAAGTGATCAGTTACCAGAGGGGTAACAGGACTTTAAAATTGGAACAATTATAAATTGACAGAATATAACAAATATGACAGATGTCAGTCTCATAGTGCATTAGTGGGTTTCAGTAAGCAATTTAAAAAAATGTATGAGGTGGAAAAGAATAGCAAATTATGTGTTTCAGAAAGATTAAAACACCTCTTCCACAGCAACTGATGGTTGCCATTCATTGTAAATGACAACAGCATCTCCTCTATTTTAATTTGATTGATGAGTTCTCAGCAAGCTATAAAAATCTCATTTTCATGAGAAACATCTTCCCACACACAGACCAACAAGTGTCAGATGCACCTAAAAGTTGCTCCTAAGTTTCCTTTGGTCTCCCCCTACTTCAACTACCTTGGTAACGGTCAATTCAGATGTTGTAAAACTGTGTGCTGGGATTGGCTGGGGTAAAGTAAGTGTTCTTCACAGTAGCTAGTATGGGGCTATGTTTTGGATTTATGCTGAAAACAGTATTGATAATACAGGGATGTTTTCATTATTACTGAGCAGTGCTTGCAGAGTCAGGGCCTTTTCTGCTTCTCATGGCCAGGACAGCTGACCCCAACTGACCAAAGGGATATTCCATACCATATGACGTCATGCTCAGCATATAAAGCTGGGGGAAGAAGGAAGAGGGGGGGATGTTTGGAGTGATGGCATTTGTCTTCCCAAGTAACCGTTACACCTATGATGGAGCCCTGCTTTCCTGGAGATGGCTGAACACCTGCCTGCCCATGGGAAGCGGTGAATGAATTCCTTGTCTTGCTTTGCTTGTGTGTGCGGCTTTTGCTTTACCTATTAAACTGTCTTTATCTCACCCCACCAGTTTTCTCCCTTTTACCCTTTTGATTTTCTCCCCCATCCCACTGGAGGTGGGAGTGAGGGAGCAGCTGTGTGGTGCTTAGCTTCTAGCTGGGGTCAAACCAAGACAGTCCTTTTTGGTGCCCAACGTGGGGCACCAACCCATTACCCTGAGATTAAGTCTCATGCCCTAACTGAGCAGCCTTGTCTTGCCACAACGGGGCAGCCCAGATGGGTTTGCCTCTGCCCTGCCAGTTGCTCTGCTTCCATTGCTGTAACCACCCCCACAGGGCATTGGCCACCATCCATGAGTCAGTATAGAGACAGACCACCAGCCACTTTTCTCACTCAGCAATGTCTAAAGCTAGCTGGATGGCTTTTACCTCTGCAAACTGATTTGATTCACCTTGTCCTTCAGCAGCTTCTGCAACTCATCATGTAGGACTGCATACAGCACCTTTGATGTTTTCCCACAATGCGACAGGATCCATCAGTGAAGAGGGCACAGTGCTTCTCATTTTCTGGCAGTTTATTACACAGCAGGGATTTTTCAGCTTGCATCACCTCCTCTTCTGTCAGTATTCCTTAATCCTTGCCTTCTAGCCAATCCGTGATCGCTTCCAGAATCACAGGGTGACTGGGGTTTCCTATTTGAGCCTGCTGTGTGATCAGTGCGACCCACTTACTCCACATAGCATCAGCGGCATGGTGTGTAGAGGGGGCCCTCCCTCTGAACACCTAGCTGAGCACCAGCAGTCAGGGTGCCAGGAGGAGCTGGGTTTCAGTACCAACCACTTCCAAAGCAGCTCGAATCTCTTCATGTGCTGCCAATATCTCTTTTCCAGTTGGAGTCTCTTTCAGTCTTGTCTCCAAAACCCCAGGGGCTGACCTCGCGTCTTCCCTAGTGCTTTCTGCCAGAGATTCCAGGTAGGGCCATTCACCCCAGCTGCGGTGTAAAGCACATTTTTTACATCTGATCCTGCCCAGACTGGCCCAAGGGCTACTGCATGAACTATTTCCTGTTTAATTTGTTCGAAGGCTTGTTGTTGCTTGGGGCCCCATTTGAAATCATTCTTCTTCCAGGTCACCTGATAGAGAGGGCTTACAGTCAGACTGTAATTTGGGAATATGCATCCTATAAAAACTCACAATGCCTAAGAACGCTTGAGTTTCCTTCTTTATAGTTGGTGGAGCCATAGCTGTTATTTTGCTGATCACATCCATTGGGATCTGATGACACCCATCTTGCCATTTTATTCCTAAAGAGTGGTTCTTCTGTGCAGGTCCCTTGACCTTACTTCATTTCATAGTGAAACCAGCTTTCAGAAGGATTTGAATTTGGACTATTTTCTTCCCTTTCTCAGAGACTTCTTCTGTTGTGTTGTCCCTTATGATGATGTTGTCAATATATTACAGGTGCTCTGGAGCTTCAGCCTGTTCCAGTGCATTCTGGATCAGCCCATGGCAAATGGCGGGGCTGTGTTTCCACCCCTGGGGCAGTTGATTCCAAGTGCACGGGATGCCCCTCTAAGTGAAAGCAAACTGTGGCCTGCACTCAGGCTGCCAAAGAGATGGAGAAAAATGTATTTGTGATATCGATTGTGGCGTGCCACTTGGCTGCCTTTGACTCCAGTTCTTATTTCAAGTTCCAGCATGTCTGGCACGGCAGCACTCAGCAGCAGCCACAACAGTCTACTGTCAGCCTCCACTCTCCATTAGACTTCTGCACTAGCCATATGGGACTGTTAAAGGGTGAGCAGGTTCTGCTGATCACTCCCTGGCTCTTCGGCCGACAAATAAGCTTATAGCTGGGATTTAAACAACTGAAAACTGGAATCAACGTCTTTCTTTCATAATGATGTGCTCCCACAGAGCAGTGAATATGCTCCTTTTTTTAAAGCAACAAGGTTTATGTCCACTAAGATGATGACCATACTTGCATTTTCTGGGTTTTGTGTCTAAACATTGTACATCCCTGAGGCTGGGGAAGAACTTAATGGCCATAACAGTCTTGAGCAGAAAGATTCGTCTGCGAGAGAGCCCACAACTTCATTCTGTAGTAATCGACCTTATTTACTGGACTGGGCAATTCAAAAGATCCTTAAAAATACTGTCCCATCCAGCACGAGATGAAACCTGCACTCCTCACTGCCAGAATCATGCCACGAGACCAGGGCCTGTGGCCTACACACAGGTCAGTCAGCCTTCAGCTGCCTTCCCCTGGATTTGGATATGTGTCCAGTTTCCCAGATGGATCTCAGTGAAGTGTGGCTTTCTCTGCATGTAGACTCACAGACTCACAGAAGGGTGGGGGTTGGAAGGGACCTCTGGAGATCATCCAGTCCAACCCCCCTGCCAGAGCAGGATCACCTAGAGCAGGTTGCACAGGATGGTGTCCAGGTGGGTTTTGAATATCTCCAGAGAAGGAGACTCCACAACCTCTCTGGGCAGCCTGTCCCGGTGCTCGGTCACCCTCACAGTGAAGTTTTTCCTCACATGCTATAATATATACTGGTTTAGGTTGTTGGGGCACCTCCCTGGGGGCTGGTAGTGCCGGGGGCTCCCCACGGGCAGCCAGGCAGGGCCTGTCCCGCTACTTTGGGCGTTTGGTAGTGGGCTGGGCCAGGATGTCAGTCCACGGGCGGGCCTAACTCGGGAGGGCCCATGGCCAGGCAGGGCAGGGCTGTGCCACCGGGGAGCTGTAGCCCAGGCAGGGAGCCGTCAGCCAAAAGCAGCTCCCACAGGCAGGGGTCGGCCTCAGAACCACGCTGCCGGGGAGCCTTTCCGCATGGCCCCAGCAGGATGGGTTTGCCCTCGGCTGCACTGGCTCTCAGCTGTCCCTGAGCCCCCACAGGCAAAGCCCCGGCAGGGGGATGCGCTCAGGGCACTTAGGGGTGGTAACAGCCATAGACTGACCGTGCAGCTGTGCACAGGAAAAGCAGCTTCCCCCACCATCTTGCGCCACACACGTACCATCCTGTTCAGAACAGCTAAGATTGTATCTCATTTTAGGTGGTAAGGTAAGTGTCTTTGGGCTTCAGTGTACAATGTCCCTCTAAAGGTTTTCCAGTCTGCATCAGTACTTCTGCAAATAGTATCAACAGTGCTAAAGTGTTTTGCGACTGCTTCTCCCACTCTCTGCTCGGGCTGGGAGGCTGGCAAACCATGTATTACTTTCTTTAAGAGTTCACCAGATCTTTGCATAGCATTAATTTCTTTTTGTATGCATCCATGTATAATACAAACAAAACTAAATGTCATATATTAAACATTAAATAAGGCAAATGATATTAGTTACAAAATTTCTATAGTTTAAAAACCTCATAGTGAAATCCTGATAGAGCTGTAGTAAAGCACATTTATAGATGTGTTATCTTTTATGAGGCCAATTAAATTATCAGTGCTTCTCTGCATGATCTCTGGTATTTCATTGGATAAAACTTTAGTGTCTTTGAATTCTTCATTCAGATACCCTGCTAATTACTTAACTATTAAGACAATACACTATCTTCCCCCAGGCTTTACAAAAGTCAAATCTCATACAATTCATGTAATTAGTAACTCACAAAGTCACTTCTGTTAGGAAACGTAAGGGAAAATAAGATGCCTCCCAGTGATTTAGAAGTTAGAAAAAAATGCCATGTGGTAACAAAGATTTTAAAAAAACCCAAAAAACACTTTAGCTTTTTTGAATAGTCATCATTAGAAGCTTTTTCAGACAGCAGTTTTTCATAGTTTAAAGTTTAGCACAAATAATTTGTTAAATGGTAGATGCCATAACTATTAGCTGACTGAAGAAAATGTTATGAAAAACACTTGGAAAGTACTGATTTATCAACCCATACAAAATGAAACAGTCTGCATACATAAACATCTGGAACAAACTTTTAACTTACTTGTTATTTACATAGGGTATGATTTTGCATGGGAAAGATGGCTTTTTTCCTTCTCCAAATACAAAACCACATCACATTTATAATTAAATGTTTCTGAGTTTCTAATTTGCCCATTAGGCAGTTCGTGGACTAAGTAATTTTGCATGGCTGAAACTGCCACAGGAGAATAAACAATAGAAATAATACGAAGCTAGGCAAAATCTGAGGAACTTGGTTAACTTTAAGCATGTAAGTAAGCCTATTGATTAATCCCTTTATAGAGTTGTATCCTAATCCTTATTTTAGATAGCACGCGACGTTAGGTCTCTAAAGATGAATACAACCTCTAGTGCTTATGATGGTTTGTATCATAACCTGTAGTCACACAGTGATTTACATGCAGTAATGTAATCTGCAATCTCATAGCAGAACATTTACAAACACTAGGTTTGCAAAATGTTATGCATAAATCAGAAATTACAATGGAATGCATATACCATACTCTGTGCAATTTTTCTGTAAATTTTAATTGCAATTGTGGTGAACTACAGTTGGCTTACAGTGGTCTTTTATAGCCTTAAGCTCCATGAAGACACCTAAGGCCAAAGGAACAGACAGATTCTTCTTTTCTTCGGAGGGAGTCTTATCTCTGAAATCATAGCATTTGAGGCATTTCCTAAATGAGCTTTTAAAAACCTGGGTAGTAACTCTAGTGCTAGCAAATTTTCTGTGGAAAATGATAAAATTAGCAATTGTTTTTGTTAGTTGTGCCACTGAAACACCATATTTGTTAGCGGAATCTAAGCTTAGATATGTACAGCAGCTGAAGTGCTGTATTTCAGACTCGTGCTGCATATTTATTGATTTTGGCAGAGTAACAGTTTAATTTGTTTCACCTTGAATGTTGGCAGTCAGCACTGAGTTATCCAGTGACCATTTGGGGGTTTTCAGCTTCTGTTATTTCATCTTGTTTATGAACTACTGGTTTTTATTTGAAAGTGTCCAATAATCATAGTTGTGTGATTCTACATTTGGATGAGGAGTAGGTTATCAGTAGCTTTGTAAACTTATGGATAGAAAACCTTCCCTGATATCTTCCTCTGACTCCGAATTTGTGGTACGTACCTGGCTTAATCTATAAATGTATTTGGGTTAGCTTCAAAAGAAGTAAAAAAATTGCTTAGGGACATGGTTTTAGTGGTTGGACTTGGCAGTCTTTGGTTAATGGTTGGACTTGATCTCAAAGGTCTTTTCCAACTTGAACGATTCTATGATTCTATAATTTTATGATTCTAAAATGATCCATTTATCCATTATTTTTCCCCATCTTTTTCATGAGTATATATGTACTTTCTTTTAAGACACTGCATCAAAATCATAATTGCTTTTAATACATTACAGAATACCATTTCAGAATAAAACATTTACTTTTTTAAATTGGAAATGAATCTTCTCCTTGAGTTTTATTTTGGACTAGTGAACTGCTTGAAATTTAAACAAAATATTTCTCCTGAAAGAGAATGCTGTGTTCATTTTGATCCAAAGTGGTTTGTCATCTGGGGGACAAAAGAGAAGAAGGAATGATTTCAGAACTGATGGGCATGAATTTCAGAAGTAATAAGGACTTTAAAGACCACTCATTTTTCTTTGACTGAAACTGTAACCTAGAATTGCCAACTTTTTAATCACAAACTTCTTTGTGTCACACCACGTGTATGAAAGGTAGCTAGTAAAAGCAAGAACCTAATATCCTTAGATAAGCCAGGGCAGGATTTGGGCATGAGAAAAGAAGAAAGGAGCAGGCAAGTGTAACACCCTTCCCTGATTTTGTCTTACCTCCTCTTCCTTCCTTCCTTCCAGCAAAACTGGTGTCAGTGCCTACAGCCTGTATCTACAGTGCTGCCTTCTTCCATGCACCAAACCTGCTGTCTTTCCAATCAGTAGAAAATTACCACTCACTGTAATCACAATTGTATCAGACCAGTAGCCTTCTTTCAAGGGGAAAATCCCTGCTGTTCCCACCCCTCTTATCTCTAACACCAGAAATACTACTTTTTTTTTTTTTTTTTCTCATCAGCGACAGCAGGGCAGGATTTCTCCCTAATGTCTGTTCAGCAAAGTCAGAAGAACACACTGGGAGGAGAACGGGCTGAAATTGTTGGGTCAAAATTAAGCTCTTAAAATTACATTTGAAAAATTGGCTCTTGGATTCTGATAGGCAATCAACTGTTATCTTTTTCAGTCTCATCTTCTCACTCATTTTCCCTCAGCTACTAGTGAAACTGCTTTTATATCAGGCAAGTCCTTTGGAATCAGAAGCAAAACTGATCTGTGTATATGTTATCTCTGAGTTAATACTTTTTAATGACTAACTTAATATGAACTGACAGTGAATCCATAAAATGCATACTTTTGGGTACTTTTTAAAGAACACCTCATTTTAATATTGTTATTTTGTCTTATTACACGAGAAAGAAGTACTACCTGGTTCCTCTTTAGCAATGTAAAGAAAATAGTCTTGAATATATCAAAATGAGAAGAAGCCACATGGATCTTCGAAAAGATATTTATAGCAATGGTTTTCATCGTACTGCTGGAAGAGTCAGAAGGAATATGAGTCTGTACAGTCTGTACATTTTTGAGTTGCTCTTTCATTTGTTTCAGTTGTGTTTTCAGATTGGGAAGCCAGAAGACAGTAACTGCAATACATGCTGGCATGTGTAAATGTGGTAGCTGGCAGGAGAAAGAAGGAAATCTCTGTTTAAACACGTGTGATGAAGTCTGAGGATGGTTTTAAAATATTATTTCCGATTGCAAACCTGGCAGATTTATGATAAGATTTATTTTAATGAATTGTTTCTGCTTTAAAGCCAGCAAAAAGGCACGTAAGCTTGTGCTGTGCTGTCGCGTGAAAGGGTACAAGTCTGATGTGTGGCTGAGGGAGGCCCTCCCGTTGAGTCACGAGGTTCAGAAAGGACCCCCTTGCTTTCTAAACTCCTTCTCAGAGAGGAGCCTAGGTGCGGCTAAGTCCAGTCTTAGTCCCAGACTTGGTCAACGGTTTATGTCTAAAGGATTATATGTGTAGCCACATATCAGAGTCAACGTTTGCCTGTCAGAGCCCCACTAAGGACTTTCACTGAAACAGTTTCGCAAAGTTGAAAAGAAAAATAAGTAATTTATTGAGGCGACAGATATAAAAGTTCGGAATTGCCGTTGATAAATGCACTTACTGCAACAATTCTGAGCTCAAGTTAATAGTTCAGCACTTTTGTTAATGATAGTTTTCCCGGGGTAACATCCGACATAATCGGAGGCGCAAATCTTACCAAAGAGGCGTCCCTGCTTGGGGAGGAGAGAGGTCCAGGCCCATCGACCCGTCCGGATAGTTGGAGTTCTCGTCCTCAAAAAAGAGGATTCTAAATGCCAGATTTATACTTTTGGCGAGGTGGGACTAAGTCAGGTATTGTATGCCGATTGGCCCTTAACAAGGCTTGTTGTGCAGTTGATCGGGGCTGGGGGGGGGGGAAGTGGCAGAGAACAAAGGCGTTCAGTACAGAGGAGCGGTGGTCTGTTTAGTTTTATCAAAGTAACATCAAGCTGTGAAGGCTCCCCCTCACTCCAGGCATCACTTAGTTGATTAAGGAGTAGACCCGTCAGACGTCAGATGCTGCAGCTTGTTAAGATGAACAAATTGCTCATCTCCTGCCCCTGATCAGGTCCGGTGCTTATCAGTGCAAGATAAGCAAGTTGCTCAATCCCTGCTCTCACCCAAGCTGGACTCCCCCAGGGCCCCTTCTGCTGGGTCATAATGGCCCTGTATTCGGCACCAACAAGCCTGGACAAGTCCGGCATCCCACATGTGCTTAAGAACAGCAGGGACCCCTGCTCCAAGTAACTGGGGACAAGGTGAGCTCTGACCATCGCAACATCCCCCATCCCCAGGGCAGCTGCTATCCAAGTTGTTTCCTAACACAATTAAGAGTAGCCTCGGGCTTGCGGTAGTTTGTGCTAGAGGGTATTGGCATCTACTTCCTACATCTATGAAGGTGGTTATAGCAGCACCTCCCAGCCTCCCATGCCAACAGGGTGCAGAGGACCCAGCTGATGTGACCGTTCTGTCTGAGGCATCTCATGGGACTGTAGGCAAATCAAACCCATCTATAAAGATATAGGGATGTCATCCTTGTCTCATCAAGGCGTTGTGAGGGTAAACATGTTAAGCGTTGCAAGTCTCCATTACTTAAATAAGGAACCCATATAAACAGAGTTGGTGCATAGAAGTTATCTCACTCTTTCTTATTAACAGATGGAACCTACATAAAACGTAGGTAATGTGCTTTTGTTTAGTGATGTTATTGAAGTTGTCTAGATAACAATTTCAAGCAGCAGCAAGGACTGTCCGTAAATTTGGAAGCTGTCTCTTTTAATGATTTCCCATTATATACCAAGAACAGATTTTCTTTTTTTTTTTAAATCTGTATACCAAAATAAAAACTGTGAAGAATTGTATGATCAAAATAGCATATATTTCTAAGTTGGAAAGGAAAGAAGGTGCATTATAACTGCATGGAGCAGTTTTTACTTATGACCAAAACTTACTTCTATTAATGAAACTTATTTTCTTGTTTTGCAGCTTGCAGGCCTGGATTCTATAAAGCATTTGCAGGAAACGTGAAGTGCTCCAAATGCCCTCCACACAGCTTGACTTACGTAGAAGCAACTTCTGTCTGTCAGTGTGAGAAAGGTTACTTCAGAGCTGAGAAGGACCCACCAACTATGGCATGTACCCGTAAGTCTGATCAGTGCCAGTGACTGCAATTCTCTTCTCCTATGCCTCATTTATTTATTATTGCATTTTAAAAAAATGACATGAGTTTGAACATTTTGTGAAGAATTCCATTCAAGATAACCAAAAGAGATTTTTAAAATCAAAATTCAAACAGCATATTTCTGTTTAGTCTAGATATCCCTAAAAATACTCATACGTTTCTTAGTTTGGTGACTTTTTAACTTGTAGTTCTGAGAGATAAGACAAGGTTTGTAATCATTGTCATATAGATGGCAATGTTGAGTTTTGACTGCCAGTATGTGTTTTAAATACATGAAAATATGCTTGCATCGAAACTTTCAAAAAACTGAGGAGTCACGTAAAGAAAAAAACTGATATGACATACTCTGCTGTCTCCCCAGATTTAAATGAAAATTATAAGACAAATATCATCCCAACACAATTGAATAAAAACTAAACTCTCTAAAAAATACAAGAAAATCATAAAAAGAAACAAAAAAATGTATCCAATCAGAAGGATATATAACTAAACCCTCTCGCATATCATCTTCTTTCAACAGAGCGTTATTTCCTCTTATACAACTGTGATAATGAAAATTCTGTAGATTTTTTTGATAATTTTTAAAATACAACTTTTCGTGATTTTTGACTAACCTAAATTTGTCACTAAGACAAAACCGATGCCCAGCAATCTAGGGGCAGAAATTCTGACTGAGAAGAGATTTTTATTACTTTGATCAATGTGCTCATGTCTAGGAGCATAAAGCATAAATCTCAAAAACTGGGAACAAACAGCAGCACTTAAAAATCTGTGGGTGAAATACTATATTTACGTATAAAATCCTATTATTTAATAAAGACGATTAAAATCTGTTTGCAAAACTTTCTAAGTTGCACAGTTTCCTTTGTAGCATTTTGTTAGCTCTTTTGGTGGAGGATTTGATTCTAGTACATTTTGTGCCACAATCCTCTTCTAAAGAGAATTCTAAAAAAATTAACATGTTGAATGCATGAAGTATTTTAACAGACTAAGTATACAAAAAGCTTAAGAGATAAAACCATAAAAACAAAGTACTGTTGCAATAACCATCAGTGTATAGTCATAATTTTATGTTTACATTGCACAAGGCAGCACCATGTAAAAACAACTGAGCCGACAGAATTGAACTACTACTACTACTACTACTAGCACTACGTCATGTGCTTATGCTAGTCTCTCCAAATGGCACTGTGCTGGGCAAACTGGGAATATACCAGGTAATTTGGAGCTGATTTACAGTGTCATAGGCACTCTATAATCCTGAGGTCATTGTGTAGACCGAGACGTTGTCCATCCACTAAATGGGAGTGATGGTCACTAAAAATGGCATTCCTCAGATCCAAGGCACTTAGCAGGAAGTTGTCTCAGCTAATCATAGGATTTTCAGAGGGGAAGTGTAAGTCCCAGCCTCCAGCTACTTTAGGGACATAGGGTTCAGAGAGGCACCCCAATCCAACACATACAATCTGCTGTCAGCTCACTCTGGAGCAAGGCACATAGGCCTATCTTTGTGCATAAAATATGTGAGGGAATAAACAATGTTGTTCCAGACTTCCCACAGGAAAATGGTGATTACAAATAATTCCACTCAAATGAGTGCCCCGAGCACAGGCCATTAAAAACTTACCCACAGAACTAACACACATCCCAGGTGCTCTTGACAGTTTCATGTTTAGAAAGATGGTTTTACTCGTGCATTATGCAGATGTGGTTCCATATTATTTATAAGTCATTGATTTTTCATCTTCAAAAGACAGTTCTTCTCTCAAAAAAATATTCATACATGGCATTATGTTTCTATAATTATCTTTCAGGGCACAATTTTAAGCCCTGCTTCCCATTAGTATTGATAATGTAGGGAGGAGTATGAGAGCCCTGTGGCACCAGGGAGCTGGTGCCTACAACACTCCAGTGCTTTCCCAAAAAAAGCAGGGTGCTGAGAGCTGCTTTGGCTGAAAACTTGTTGTCAGGCCTCTCCATTCCTGCTGAGGATGTCAGCCAAAGCAACCGAGTGAGTGGAGGCAAGGAAGAAATTAATGACAGCAGAGGTACCAGCGCCCCATCTCACCTCAACTTGGAAGAAATAAGGGAGACAATGAACCACATTCTAGTTTCTACCTTGCTCTTGGTTCAGTGCCACCATACATTGCCTCTCATTCAGCCTAGACTGCAAAGTATCAGTACTTCATTGGCTGTAGCAGCAGATGTATTCATCTTATACCTATGATGATGATTATCTCTGCAAGTGATGCCAAGACTCTTGACAGGCAGGCTGCGTTCTTATCTTCTTGCACGTCATCAGTAATGAAGAGTCTGCAGGCCAAATTATTCCCTAAGTGATATCTTTAGCCCCACTGCTTTCAAATTATGCTCTTGGTTATTAAAATTATGTTTCTGTCATAAATACAACCTCACTGCCTTTGGTGGGTCTGTGCAGATGTGGCTAATTTAAATTTAATAAACAAAGATAAGATATGAGACAGAGTAGAATTTAGATTGTTCCTTCCAAACCATCATGCTTTACTGCAATGAAAGGAGTTGAAAAGTTAGGAAAAAAATGAACCAATTTGACTGAATAGAGAGAAAAGGCTGTGCAGTAACAAAATGCCTTTTCTACATAATTTGGGGCAGATCTGCATTTTTGACATTCATTTGCAAATTTGTATCCTGGCATGTGAGATGTAACATAAGAAATTAGAAATTTTTCTTTTTACTTTTTAAATGAGAATTGTTCTTGACTCAAACACAGAATGAATAGTGGATTCCCCTCACAAATTTCTTCATATTCAAACATTTTGAACGAACCGTATTCATACCTGTTTTATTGCTTCCCCAAGTCCTGCAAAGCAATATACCTAAGATAGATAGATATTTTATTCTCGCTCTCTTTTCATTCCTGTATAGGGTTTGGCAGTATTCCGCACTCCAAATTTTTCCTCAGTACTGGAAAACTTGCATATGCAGCATTATGGAAAATAAGGACCTTGATTTAAGAGACTATGAATTTAAGAGTTTAGCTTCAGGCATCCACTTTTTTCAAGATGAGCTTCAAATCTAATTCCATTCATTCTGTGAAAGTGCATACTGTATGCTTTTCCAAAATTGTACAGTTCCCATTTTTGCTTCATGTAACTGTATTTTGTAAAAGAGCGTGCACTCTGCAGAAAAGCATAATAGAATTCTAATTTTAATAAGAGGAAAGAAAATTACATTAGGATATATTGTTAATCTCTTTTTCCTAGCCTTCTTCCATTTGATTGGCACTTGTTATCAATCTCTTGCTGCTACTCTTTCTCCTTATTGTATTTCTTTGCCATATGCGAGTACTCTATCAGTGATCTCTCTGCATACACAGTGAGCAACAAATAGCATCATATCTAATCCCCTGTCTGATTACTCTGTACATAAACTGTAACATTTCACACTATAATGTAATTGGATAAATTGATCCATCTTTTCAAGGTCAAAGGCAGGCAGGCTTATATTGGTTTTCTGAGTCTGAATGTGCCTCTTTTCATGTTATGCTTAAACAATTTTGAACCCAACAAACTTATGCTCTTCCACAAACTGTATCCTCTGTTTTTAAGAATCAACACTGTATTCCAGGAGCAAAACCAACAACATGCTTGAAGCCTTCAACTCTACTGACTCTATTGTTATTTTTATATACTTGTTTGCAATTTAACATTACACTCATACTTGAAGTATCGGTTTGCAGCCACTGGCTTCCATTCTTCCTGCCTCACAGAAAAAGAATAAGTGATTCTGAAAATGAAAAAAAAGTAATACAGCATTCTACATCAAGTGACACTACTTATCTATGCTACATGTACGTAAGTATGTATATAAAAAAGCAATTATGAGCTCAAGGGGCACAGCCAGATGCTGATTCTGAGTGTTCTCAGAAGATGGTTAGTCTTTGCCCTTCCAATGTAAATTCAGTAGTCAAATAGCACACACTTCTAAGAGTCGAATAGTTGCTAATGGACAGTTCTCACTTAAAAAAGTTTTATCCAGACAGTCATCACTCTGTAATGTTTAAAATACTGCATTGCCCTCACTAGACATCTGCGGCATTGGGTTTGCTCCTCTCTCCTTCCATGAAGGGCAAAATGCATTCCACCTTCACAGGAGAGGATACGCGAAGCAAGACAAGGTGCAAAGCACTGCATGAGGCCCAAACTCAGCTCTGTTGCTTTTGAGGTGGTCCTGCTTCTCCATAAGATATCAATGCCAGTCTACTCCACAAAGAGTGTAGAAATACTTCTTACGTTATAATTTGTAAATGAAGCAAAAGACATTGCTCATACTTGGGCTGGATTTCATCTAAGAAGCAGAAGAGCTGCATTTTTTTTTAATGCTCATCCATCTGAACTGTGTTTTACTCTTTTGCATAAAATCCAAAGTCATGAATTTTGCTGTGAGGAAAGGATCCATCATTTTCACCAATATATTTGTTTTCCTTAAAAATCAATATAAGGAAATCCCTGAGAGCTTTGCACACAGATGTCTGCAGAAGGGTTATTGCTGCCAAGTTTTTCCAACGTGTCAAATAATCTTTGTATAATTTATAAATGATAACAAAGCAATCAGGCCACATTCAGAAAAGCCCAGTGACACATAATTTAGCTGAATCTGAGGATTAGAATTAATTGTCTCTCTTTGTTCCAAGTTCTAAATCTTAGTAAATGATTCACTGCATGCCATTACAGCTTAATATTTGCATGAAATCACAGTTTAACTGGCATAATTTAACAGCAATTAAAAAGCTATTTAATCGTCATGCAAATTGGCATGAGGGGCCTTGAGTATGAAGGGTGTCTGACATTTTTTTCAGTATTTGCAGGCGGACAGTCATATACTTTCAGACACCCCTAACATAGTTGATAATGTTCTCCTTCTTCATTGAAATGTGAATGTACTTCATGTTTTCTCTTACAGTTGAGGATTAAGTCCCAAATCATGAATATAACAACCTTTACTCTCTAGTACAAATATAAAATAAATTTTTTAAAAAGTGTATTTTATCTGCTTTATTGGTTATTCTACTGATGCCATCTACATATATAGTACAACAAAAATCTGACAGAAAATTAAAATTGTCAAAGCCAGACAAAACTCTCCTGTTGCCCAGATCACATTAATTCCTGTTTTGGCCTGCCTAAGTTGATGAAGTAACATAAAAAACCCTGAGCTGTGATGACCCATTGTCATAATATCTATAGTTTATAAAAGATTAAATTTCAGCCAGTTTTAAAACATTGGCTCCAATCCTTCAAACAATTACATGCATGCTTAGTTTTAAGTGCATGAGTATTACCAATTATTTGAAGGGGATTACTGATCCACTTAAAGTTATGCACATATGTAAGTGTGATTAAGGCTCATCCTCCATGTTCCTAAAACTCCTCATTGGTTTTAACAGTAGGAATTTGTTAAGACCAGTCATTATTTAATTCGCACAGCATGTTTTTAGAGGAAACATAATTATTCCTGTTACCTGCACATAAATATTAAGAACTGAAGCTGAAGTAATATGTGCTAGTTTTAGCTTATTCCCATCTCAGGACTGTTTTCCAGAGCAGCTAGAACCATCAGTCTCACAGTAATTTTATGGAAAGATTAGAGATTTGTAAATCTGAGTTGCCCTCAGGTTGTAGGGGCTTTAGGACTGCATCAGCTTCTTCAAAGCTGTACCTTGTCTCTGTTTTCCACACCATTGGAAAATGATGTATCAATATAACTAGCCTTTGTTAGCAAGTTGCACATATAAATACTTACATATTACAGTATTTCAAATGCTTCAGTGTTAGACTTATCACAAGGTCACAGTCAAAGACCAGGAAGGAAATACTCAAAATATTCTCTATTACCATAAAAAATGCAACTGACAAAAATAATTTTCATCTGACAAGCTCCAGAAATATCGATCTTCAGTACAAATGAGCCACATATCGGTCAGCTGAATGATTCTTTGATACGCTGAAAAATAACTGGTCTTTACTGTCCGGGTCTTTTTGGCTGCTAACTATGAACTCTGCACAGATATATATATACAAATAAATACTCACACATTCAAAATATGTTAAGCTTTCTTGTCCACTAAAAAAATGCAAACTAATGTAACACCTCCAAATATTTTAATTAGCAAGTGCTTGAAATCCAGCAGCTAACTTATCATTTACTTTAGGGCAAAAACCATTTTAATGAAAGTGTAGTCTCAGTTATTTAAAGTTATAAATAAATGCCCGAAAGAAAGTAGCAACTCAAATGTTCAACTACAGTTCACAGAAAACCATAATGTTTACTAGTTCACATTATCCCTCCCACACCATACAAACTTTTTTCCCATTACAAGCATTCCAGCTTTTATACCCACATTTATGCCACATAAGTAAAGAAACAGCATCACTTAAAATTACAAATGTTGGTGAATAGTGACTTTTTTTTGCAACTATTATTGCCTCTTTCCTTCATTAAATTTAGTATTCATTCTTGCTGCTATGTGTAAGTACAACTGTACAGATCTTTACTACTATATAGTTTATTAGTAAAATGTAAGGTATAGTAATGTTTTCTGTTATAGTCCATTTTAGTATTCAGCATCATCTTCAAGAATTAAGAACTTGAATAAATGGATTTATTTCAGTTGTAGGTGCATATTTCAGAACCACTCATGGGCTTGATTTTCTCAATCACTACATTTTGTTCAGTCAAATAAATAGGTAAAAGTTGGATAATCAAATCAGCATATTAATGCTGTAGTAATTGCAGATATTAAGGAAAAAAGAAATAATGGAATCGAATGATTGGAAAAAAATAGCATCTTTTTAATTGACCCCCCCGCCCCGAGACTTGAGATCCTGATTTATATATGAAATGTTAGGAGGAGCTTTGGTATTTTGTTTTCCTTCCTAATGCAGAGTTCTGACCATCCTTTGGGCAGAAGGTCTGGCCTCACATTACAAGTCGTTGAACTGGAATTTACAAGAATGCTGACCAATATTTTGTTTGTTTGTTTCTTTAGGTCCTCTCTCATTGTCTTAAAGTTTTTATAAAGGACATTATGATATTTTAATTATCTGACTCTCTCAGATTTACTGTGCCACTCAATTTGTTGGGTGAAATACACTCTGTAAGAATTAGTTGATATCATTTGCAAATGTTTCATATAGTCTTTCAGTTTCCTTGAGAGGCCCTAAAGTAATGAAAAGCTCACTCAGTTTGAACAGTATCTCGGTCAAAACTTTATACTTAAGTCTTGCTGGCAGGTTGTATAAATCATGAAAAGCTGCAAAGCGAGCTGAACATTTTCAAAGTTCTGCTAACCATTGGCTAAGCAATCCATGTGCACGGTGATTTTACATTGAGAGCCGGGAATATAATGGTTATTCAACTCATTCAGCTCAAAAAAACCCAGAGATCTCCAGCTGAGTTTACCGCAGTCATCTTACGTATATCAAAACCTGGAGTATAAAGCCTTGCATTTTGCAAAATCTGTGTTTCTTACATAAATTTTATGGGCATATTTTTGGTCTATATACAAATTGTTTCTGAAAACCTTGTGTCCGTAAGTGCTTGGTTGAAATATGTTAAGTGGAAGAAGAAGAATATAATAAGATTCTTCAGACTTCCTTTAACAATTTATACCTTTCCTTCACCCATTCACTAATTCCTATCTGAAAAGTCATTAGGCAGTAAAGTTCTTCCATCAGATTTCGGAAGCTGATATATAAAGCCTCAGATGATTTACATGTGATCCTACAGAGTAAGTCAGCGTAAAAGCTTAAAACTTGCTTGCCATAGTTTGACTATTGTGGCATCCCTGGGAAACAGTCAGTCATGGTTCATCTGACAGTACACAGAGAGCTTTACCACCTGCTTGCTAGCTGAGAGCTTTCCTATTTTCTGCCTGCTGCTACTATCTTTGCATCCCTGCCCACAGTCTTCAAGAATTATTTTATTTTCCTGCTTTGCGGCCATCCTTTTAGATCTTTAGCTTGCAAGGTTGATGTCTTCACTGTTACACTGATGCTGATGAGGTGCCAGGTGGGAAAGAAAAAACTTGTAAACTGTCTCTCCTGCCTAATAGTCTTGGCCTGTTGCCACCGAACTCTGTTAATGAACAACAGCAAAGAAATCCCTGGGGAGAAGCAGTGAAGGATAGAAAAAATATCTGGCACTGCAGAACTAATACAAACAATTTTACCTCTTGTAGTTATTCCAAAGCTGTTATTTATTTATTTATTTATTATCTAATTTAACTCTTCTAAAACATCAAAGGTTATAAGTATCAGAAAAGCCTACATTACTAGACATAAAATAAGGAAATGCATTTTGTGGTTAAAGCTCTACCCCAGTATCCCGCAAGATCAAGAGGTATTTAGTGCAAATTTATGTTATCAAGTCTAGGTTGCCTTAAATTATTTCTGAATTAATTCTAATTTATTTAGATTATTCAGCTTTTTATGATCTGACCTATTTATTATTCCTGCTTAATTTTCAAAGATTGTAAGTATTTAGATACTTTTTATTTTTTCCATTGAATTTATTATTGAAATGTAACTCTTCTAGCTTCTGTTTGCAAATAATTGCCTTAAGGCTAATATTTTATTTTCATGGTTTTTTTTTTTTCCTTCTCCAAAATAGACAACTGTCGCTTAATAGGCTTTTCCCTTCTTCTCTGCAGGGCCACCTTCTGCTCCGAGGAATGTGATTTTTAACATTAATGAAACAGCTCTCATGTTGGAATGGAGCCCCCCGAGTGATACTGGAGGAAGAAAAGATCTCACTTACAGTGTCATCTGTAAGAAATGTGGGTCAGATGCCAGCCAGTGTGAGATTTGTGGGGGAGGTATCCGTTTCATCCCCAGGCACACAGGTCTCATCAACTCCTCTGTGACAGTGCTTGACTTTGTGTCACACGTGAACTACACCTTTGAAATAGAAGCCACCAATGGGGTCTCGGAGCTGAGTTTCTCTCCCAAGCAGTTCACAGCTATCACGGTTACCACAGACCAAGACGGTAAGTCCCAGCACTGCACGTCTGTTACTGTGCCCCTGTCATCTACACGCTTATTAGGGGGATCATTTTGTTGCTTGGAAGTCTGGGTCAGCAAGTTAGGAAGTTTTGCAGATCGTTACACGTTTTTAAGTGCTTTTGGTGAGGACTTCCAGCTTCTGCTTTCGGCAGTTGGCCCTTGACCCCAACACACAGGGCACAAAAACATATCCTCCTGTTTAAAATTAAGTGCAGGCTTTAACTACTGGAACTAACTGTATCAGTGGTTCATCAGAACTGGAGTCTGCATCTGATGCTTTTCCAAGTCTTTCCTTATGATTTCTGTTTTGAAAGAATAAAACACCACAGGGTATCTATTGCAGTTTCACAATTCAGAGGTGAAATGAAAGTGAACTCACTTCCTTTAGTATCCATGTTTCATAGTGCTAATATAGCACACTTCTCTGTAAGATATTTTAACATCTGTGTGAGCCTTAGGTGAGATATCCTAATAGATATCCTTAGGTGAGATATCCTAATAGATTTTTTTGTTCCTTTAATTGTCCACTTGGCATTATTGTTTTTGAGCTTTTTCTTCCCCCCATTTCAGTTCAAATTCACGTCCAAGCCAACCTTTATGAGAAACATGGGAAGCTAAAAAAGCTCTATTTTTTTGTTTATTTCTGCAACTTTTCCCTCTTCCATCTTTAGAAATACTTACCATCTTAGGAAACAGTGTCATAGGTTACCAACAAAGCAACCTATATAGCAGTGTTATCTTTTGGCTTGTGTTACTGTAGATGAGAAGGTTATTTCAAAATTATCCCTTGCTGACATTTGTTCCAGAAATGTTTTTCACCTACTGTGCAGTGACATTGCAACTGTAGTTGAAGTGTTTAATGTAGAACAGGAACCAAACTGGCAAAACTACAAGTTTGAGTAGAAGACCTTTGATAATACGAAAATATTTAGTAAAAGTGCTAATGTTCAGGAGGATCCTGTTATGTTCCACTTGTAGGAAGGCCCTGGGTTCTTTCACTGATCAGCCTAGCAAAAATCTGCTTACCTGTGTATCTGGGACAAGTAGTTTTGTTGATGAGTAAGTAACGACTTGTTTGCCTTTGGGCATACAAAAATTAACAGCTTGCTGTGATGATGATAATGACAATGATGGCATTACTAATCATATTCATGAAAAAGGATTAGAAACAGCACAAAAACTACTCACCGTTCACGCGATGATGGTAACGGAAGAGCTAATTATATAAGATGCCTAATGATATATGCCTTGCACTGAGAATTGCCTTAAGCTCTTAGGCTGTATATCATGTTGCGAGCCTGTATCTCTCTTTTCCTTTCTCATTAAAGGAAAAAAAATGTGGTGCCAGAAATTACCCCTATGTATACTTATTTTCAGATGTTTTGTTACATGGTACTAAATGTGAGTCACCAAGCATGCACAGGTGGAGGTCACCAGAGAGACGGTTTGTTTTTAAACTGGCTAACAGCTGTGTGAACACAGCTTGTGATGTGTATTTAACTGGTGGGCTTTTAAACAATAATATGTCTTTTGCTGTTGTCTGTTCCTGGTTTAAGGATATAGATTTTCACTGCAGTTTACTCAAAACAGGGAAAAGACCGATGTTTTGATAATTTGTGACACACTGACAGTAGACTCTAGAGTGTAGGCTGCTTCCATTCCCTATAATAATTCTTACATTACTAAAAATGCTGTTGGAAGGGCTTCAGAGAATTTAAGACCAGATTTCCAGAATATCTGTCAGTTTATTTGGATATAAAAAGACAGCTTTGCAGAAGAAAGCATTGTAATAAATGAAATGGAGGCATCTATAAAATGTAGTTATAAAGATAAAACCATTTTTGTAGGCTTGCAAACTGTGTAGTTGTATAAAATCATAAGCATGGTAACTATATATTTAGAAGTAAAAGAAAGATAATGCCATATGAAGTACGGAAGAAAATTAATGGAGTTTTGGATGATGGAAATTATTGAGAGGACAATAAACATTTTTTGTGAGTTACTTTTAGTCATATATAAGAAGTGATAGGGAGAAAGGTAGGGTATGTAACCTCAGAAGAGGAAGCGATAGAACTAAAGCTTCAGAACGTTGCAGAGACTTTGTTAATGTCTATAAATCACATTGAAGCTCTCAGATAAAAGGATTAGTGATCTATTTATTATTATTGTTAGCCAGCTATTAGTAAACAATATATAGTTTTGCTTATGCCGTATTTACCAAAAATACTAAATCGCCTTCATATTGCATTTTTTTCTAGCTATAGCACTAAATAGTAAACTCACTGTTGCAATCTTTCTTTATAATCTTAATTATACTGAAAGGGACAATACTTCTTGCATGGTGTTGCAGGTTTGTGCACGTGTACATATAAAACAAAGATCCAAGATTATATACATGATGTGACAACAAATCAAAAATATCTTAATGTGTACAAAGACTGCCTTACCAGAAGTCCAAACATATTGGTTGAAAACCATTTTTCTCTTTTGATGTGTGTCTAACATGAAAGATTTAGATCTATAATAAATTATACCTACACAACGTATTTATCCCATGTTCATACTACCTTTTAATATGTAATCTTTTCATACATACTGTTTTAATGGGTTGTATATACACGTTGCATGAAGTGATAGACCTCTTTATAAATATATAAATTTTCTTCAATTGTCATCTCTCTCTTAAGAGTATAGAACAATATCTTCAGCTGTTGTAAATCAAGACCATTCTGTTAGCTGCAATAGTTTACAGTAGCTGAGGAGCTAGCATTTTATTTTCTTTGAGCATATTGGATTTACTTCCATCTAATGGCCCTTTCTTTTGATGGTTTATGTGAAATTAACATTCTTTAAACATGCAAAATTATTAGCTTGTTCTTCAGGGGGTTTTCTCTCTTTTTGAAGAAGGTATTTTTGTTGGCATTTTGCTGGATAAAGTAATGCAATGAAGAGTACCGTGGACATCCATAGAAACTGAAGGATTCTATTCCACGACATTTAGTGAGTAGAGTAGTCTGAGAGCATCAAAGAGAGAGAATATTTGCTGACAGAAGTGAACTAATTCAAAAATGATTAGGGCTCATCTTTATGCACAGAGCTCTACCACAACTAATATTAAAATCTTAACTGCCTCCTCATGCAATCATCAGCATCAACAAGATTAAGTACACTGCTCAGCTCTAACAATGACAAGAAGCAGACTAAGGAAAGTAACACTTAGAAAGCTTTGCAAACTGCATCCCGCAAACCTCTCTGTCATTTGATGACTATAGCATTACCATACCTGATCAAATACTGAAAAAAAATTAATTTGGTAGCATGCATGACTTTTTTGTTATTGTATTTGTTATTAATTGTACAAATATTCATAAATCCAATATCCACGTTTTGGGGTTTTTCCCCTGGGCTTCATAAGAAAAAATTTCTGTGGTCTCATTGTCACGCACCATAAAGAACTGTGAACCCATTAGCCAACCTGAGTTTGATAACACAGAAAAAGATTTCACAGATACTATGTTCTCTCAACACAAGCGTGAAAAATGATCACTTCCAGTCACCAAGCTGTTGGTTGGGTCTGCAAGTCAATAAGCAAAGTTCAGCTACGTAAGGCTTGCTTACTGGATTAGAGGTGCCAGCTGACCCACCGCTTAACTTGTCTGTTGGCTAGTCAGTAAAGAAAAAATACATATACTTCCTGTATGGCCACAGCATGTGCTGTGTCTTGTCCAGCAAGTGTGGCAAACAAGGATGGGGTAGGGATGTGTTAGGAAGCATAGATGTTGCCAATGGAGAGATGAGGGAACTGAGCTATAGGCTACTCTTGCGTAGCTTTGTTTCAAAATGTTTTGAGATGTCAAAATAATCCCTACTTTAAATTCAGATAAATGGACAGATAAACAGAACGAGATTCTGCTCAGAAAAGCACTTAAGCAAAGTCCCTGTTCAAGGAAGAACATTAGCACATATTAAATGCTTCCCCAAGTCACTGCCAAAGCAATTTGTAAACAACTGAAAGGTAAAACATGTTTTCAAAGAAAGGGCTCATCAAAAAAATGTTTAACAATACTGTTGTTCAGAAAAGCGCCTGGATGCCTTTTCTTCATGGGAGCAAGAAAGTTTTATACAGCAGTAAATATGCTGAGTATGAAGTAATTGTACTCAATCGACTTTAAATCATTGTGTGAAGAAGCAGAGAGTTATATGCTGAATTGTAATTTATGTTTCTCTTATGACTAATGGAAGGAAGAGACACCTCACTATATAACTTTTTTTTAGCATGCCTTAGAGTCTGCATTGCCTAAAGAAAATTCAGAAGTACTTGAGGTTTTTCATGCATAATTAAAGTAGTAAATAATGAATAATTAAGCAAAACAGAACGTAAAACCATAGTTCCTATTTCCAAATAATAGTCCACATACACATTCACTCATGCATATGTTCTATTATTTGAGAATAGAAGGGCTTTTTAACATTACACTGTGCAGAGGGGGAGTAGAGTGGAGAGACGAAGCCTGAGTACATGGTTATACAGACAGACAGTGGCCTGCTGCATTTCAGTGCACCATTTCAACTGCACCACCGTAGCTACAGCGTTTCTCTGGCTGAATAGTTTCTTCATTAGGTCTGCGTCTTCACCGCATCATGTCCCTCCTGTGGGACTCCATGCTGGCAGCCCCCAGCTCACCTTTCACCTGCGAGTCTCACAGCAGTGACCTCCCCTAAAGTCACCATCCAGCCATGGGGCACTTCACTAGCATCATTCCATTCGTGGGCTCCTTCTGCACGTTTTTTCCTGTCTTGGTGGAAAGCTTACACTAGAGAAATGCTCCTTCTGCCATTGCAGCCCAGAAATTAAACTTTGTCCCTCCTCAGTTTGCAGTTCATGAGTCAAAGACCTGCTCCCAGTGGACAAAGTTTGAGGCATGAGAGACTTCACTCTGTCTGGGCGCGCACCCTATCGCTGTATTAAAGACTTGTCTAGTTTGCCGTGTCTGTCTGGTGTTGGCAGCCTGTGACTAGCTGAGGTTTTCAGGCAGACTCTGAAACTCCGAATCTGGCAGGATTCCTTCGTCTACTACGTTTTCTTTGATGTGAGGCATTGGCAGATATATCCTAGGTGATAAAATGTTTCCTAATCTGATGGTAAAATCTTGCCAGTGTCTGAAAGAAATTGCCTCTTTCCTAATTCCTTTTTCCATAAGTTACGGCCAACTCATTGTTCCTAGTACAGGTGGCTCCTCAGACATATTTGTAGCCCAGGGTGGATAGTCTGTAACAACAGCAACCTCTTATCACTCTCTTTAGAGCTGTGGGAACTGAGGAATGCATGGAAGGATTTCAGCGTGTCTTCCAGGAATAAACATGACCGTACCACCATGAATTAATGGCATATAGCATTGTAATAACAATGCAGATCATGTAAGTTGTTAAGAGCCTCGTCCAACTGTCAGAAAAGCGTCTCAGTGGCACTTATTTCTGCCAGGACAGTTTATCAGGATTAATCCTTCTGGCTGATGACCGTATAGTTTCACGATACTCATTGGAGTGGCAGGGGAATTCCCTGTTGCTTCCCATAGTAGCGTCTGACTTTCACCCTATCAGAAGTCAACTTTCCATTTTTTTCTCCCCGAGTCTCAAAACTCTACAGACGTGATTGTCCTTTGTGAGTTTAGAGTCACCAAAGCTTGTCTTTTCATGATGACATGATGAAGCCCTTTGAACTGTCTCCCAAACTGTTTATGTTAATGGTTTATAAATCGAAAGGAACATGTATTTCTAATCACTGATTGTCAAAATGGAATAGCAGGTCGCATAAAAGCCAGTCACAAAACAACCTCCATCAGACATAGCCGAGCTCAAGCCACATGAGAAAAGGATCATGAAGTTTTCATAGATGACAATAAATGAGAAATTTATGGCATTTGTTTACCTGACACCTACAGCTGTATTGATAGTTCTACCAAACCCTGTACTGTCATGGGAGCAGTGCAAAACAGTGCTGCTGGTGCTATTTATGTGAAAAATTTGAAGAGAAATATAAACTTGTTACTGGCTAGGGACAGTCTGTAAATGTCCATACTGAATGTGATGTGCAGACAGTAAGAGGGATTACTAACAAAAAGAAAAAAAAGTTTGAGATGTGTACTCCCTATTTTAAGTCACTTCAGAACAATATAATTAAACAATACAATTAAAAAAGGTATTCAGCTTTATGCAATGAATATTCAGGCGAGTCTGTTAAACTGTATGAATGTATATGCATATTTATTTCGGTGTGTATATAAATTAAGCATTTACAGTTGGAAAGAAAACCACAAGGCAAAAATGCTAACTCTCAAATCTCAGACCTGTTCAACTAACATTCTGTCGAACACTCTTCAGGTCTGCCAAAATGCAGGTCTTTGTGCAGCATGGTTATTACCCACAGATCTTCCTCTGTTGGTCACCTCTGTACATTTAGACTACTTTTTGCTGATGTTTCTTTACACATATGCCTGATTACTGCACAGTAATTATAGGCGAAAATTGGCTTTTAAAACAATCTTGATTTATACCCTGAAGATTTTTTAAATACTAATAAATTTTCTTTAACAAATGCGTTCTTTTTCTGCTGGCAGATATTGATGTTCAGCCATTTCTTTAATCCACCAAAAGTCATCCTAATTCCACTTACTTTCATTTCTCTTTCACCAGTATTATCTGTTATGCTGGTCAGACTATGCATAGCTTTATGGTATGCTTCTCTAAGTTATGCAATATGAGGAGAACAAAAAGAAATTCTAGTTTGAAGGAGAAGGGGAAAGATGTTAATCAATACTGTAAAGTATTTTTCTTATAATATACTTACCAGTGTGGTCTTTCAGCTTTTATAGTAGTTTCTTTCATTGCATAGCACACTATTATTTATAACTATTGGCACTTTGTCTGTGACATGCGTTTTCAGCAAGTTTCTGATTTAAGTTGTAGTCGCTAAAATACCATGTCCAAATGCTGCAACAATTGTATATTTAATAATAATAATAGTTTATTTCAATTTGTAAAAGGGACATTTGTGAATAAAAATGTGAAATAATTGCTACAAATAATTTGGCAGGCATACAGCACTGGGATAAGAAATATTCTTTTATTTTGTTTGTTCCTATTGTAGTCAGTAGCTGCAAAGGGCATTCAGCACATGATTAAGCCCCCGAAGTATGAGATGTTTATTCATCGACTTTGGTGATTTTAAACAAGAATGTCAAATAAGCTTATTGGTGCTATTTGCACACAACTCAGCTAAGAACCGTGTTGGGATAATCAAGCACATTTCAATTAGCTGGAACCTCTAACACTTGAATGATATATAGTTAGAAGAATCATTTTTGAGTATTCTAGTCAGGGTAGGGTGCAAGATATTTCAGATATAAACTGGTAATTAGAAAGCTCTACCACAAATAATAATTGACCAACTTACAAAATTCTTCAGCATTAGATTAAGAACCTTCTGTTTTCAAAGTTTACCTAAACATTTCGGGAAGCTATTTCTTTTTAAAAAAACAAACCAAACCAAACCAAACAACAACCACAACTCTGGTGTCCCCAGTATAATGACAAGTGAAATGAAGACTTCTGTTGCATTCTTGGCAAGAGAAGTGATTTTGGTCAAGGGTAGTAAAGGAAGACATTCATCACGGCTAGTCAATCTGAAACAAATTGTGTTTGTAGATGTCACGACTTTCACGCAAACCTCTAGGGAGCATGTTCAAAATGAAGGACATGGTAAATTACAAACCAATTCTGCTGATGTTTGCTATGGGGTCTTTAAAGCAATTATGTCGGTAGCAGGTTGCTCCAATTCATTTGCTTTTTAAAATGTAGTTTCTTCATTACACTCAACAACCTTTCGTCTTCCACTTCTGTGACTTTTCCATATGCATTTGCCTTAGGCTCACAGTTTGGAAATAGTTTTAATTTATATACAATAATGGCATTAAGTTGTGCACATTGGAATAAGGTTGAGAGCAGACTCAAAATTACATAGTTTCTAATGCTTCAGAAATCTCTTTATTTTACAGTTCTGTTAGCTTCAAGATAATATTTCTAATAATATGGTTTTACCTTTTTCTGTCCAGACTAACAGTGAGATACATCTGTTTACTATCTTCACATCTGTGTTACATATTTAAGTGTTTTCCCATTGTGGTAAAATTTATGCTGGGTGTCCATTGAAAAAATAGTAAAGGTTGCTCTCTGAAAAGATTATACTAGCCAGGATATGTACACTTAATATTTAGTTGAGAAATGTACATTGCCTTTCATAACCCCTGTCATAAGTGAGCCTTCATATTCTAGTCTGAATCCTAGGCTGACAGAGATGAGGCAGGGGATGACAACCAATGTCAAGACTACCCAGTGTATTGGTTGGCCGGGAGCAAAAGAAGATAAAAAAAGACACTCTTACTCTGCTAAATCTTATTTCCATCTAGCATGCAATCTCTGGTTTCCATTGAGAAGTGACAGTTGCGCATTAAATATGCATATTTTTCTTTATTTATCCTCTTCTAACACTTCCCTTTATATCTTCACCTAAGCAGGAGTATTATCAGATATTCAAGACATGGCTACAGGTTTTAAAGTGGATTTTTTCAATAATATAATTTTAAATCAGTTTCATGCTTTGCTGGCCCTCTGGAGTGACTACAACTAATTTTGTGCGGGACTAACTATTCAGAGTATTTTGTCTCAGCTTTTTTCACTTACTAAAGTGACCTGGACGTTAGCAAACAGTGCATCAGATAAAAGTGCTTGATTTTGCTGTCTACATGTAGAGTCACGATAGGCAAAAAGAGAAGGAAGGTGATACACAGAACCATTCCCAAAGAAAACATGAGTGAAAGGAAGAGACGTGAATAAAAGAATATAAAAATTAAACTTAAAAAAATACTGAATTTAATATTTTTTTTAAAAAGCATGTATTCATCAAATTAGACCAATTTGATCACTGTCTTTCTTTCTTGGAATAACAATGTCATTTTGTACACGAAACTACTCAATATTTGCAAACTGAAATTTTAAAGCAAATATTTACAAGAAATCTCTAATTTAAAAATTAGATCTAATGTCCCAAACCTGTTTCACTGGAAGTCAGTTACAGATGTCCCACTGGATAAAAAGCGAGACAGGCCTGGCTCAGCTAATGTTTCCTGAACACTCCTGATGTCACCTCTACTCTTGCTTAGTCTTTTGCCTTCATCCACAGTACTTAGATAACTAGGCAGAACTTTTCTGCTGAAGTTCATGGCAAATACTATAAATTCCTCCAGTCTTAATTAAATCTTATTCTTCATTGAATTAATCTCCATTTGCAATAATTTTCTTTGTGCTTATTCTATCTGAATATAGTCATATTTGTAAACTTGTCTTTTCCATATTGTTTTAAATAATGCATGCAGTAGCTTCTAAATCATGTGCTTGATCTATAATTGTATTGAAGTGTTTAGAGATTAATGTGCATTATCTAAGTGACTCATAATTCTAACTTGTTATGCATTGCAAACAGCTGATGTATGATCCCGTAAGTTACTGACAAGTTGTTCAGCCAGTTTCCAATACTGTATTTTACAGTTTAGAAACAAATGATCATTTTATTATATTAACTCAAATCTATCTGGAAAACAAATTGTCTGATTCCAACGACTAGTTCATATATACATAATATTAAACTCAAAGACCCATTTTTCAAAATTAGATTGTTATCCTAAAATTATCTAACAGTTCTTTTTATCCTGCAATTGAAGATCAATGAGGACTAAATAAAATTTTTTTACAGGGTAGGATAATGGAGTAATAGGATTCAGGAAATTCAGTCTATAGTTCAAGGATGATGGGCTACGGTCTATCAACAGTAGAGAAGATATGAGATTGCCTTCCTCCCTCAACCTGTACAATTTTCTGTCAAGATAGAGATGTCCTTTACTAATTAGACAAGGTGAATTTTTGATACGTCATTGCCATATATTCATAGATATGACTTATTCTAATAAAGAGAAAGTATTTTGAATACTATTTAGCATCCCTCTGTGTCATGGTTTAACCCCAGCCGGCAACTAAGCACCACACAGCCGCTCACTCACTCTCCCCACGGCAGGATGGGGGAGAGAATCCAAAGAGTGAAGGTGAGAAAACTCGTGGGTTGGGGATAAAGACAGTTTAATAGGTGAAGCAAAAGCCGCACACGCAAGCAGAGCAAGACAAGGAATTCATTCCCCACTTCCCATGGGCAGGCAGGTGCTCAGCCATCTCCAGGAAAGCAGGGCTCCATCAGATGTGTAACGGTGACTGGGGAAGGCAAACGCCATCACTCCAAACATGTGTACCCCCCCTTCCTTCTTCTTCTTCCCCCAGCTTTATATGCTGAGCATGACATCACATGGTATGGGATATCCCTTTGGTCAGTTGGGGTCAGCTGTCCCGGCTGTGTCCCCTCCCAACCCCTCGTGCACCCCCAGCCCGCTGGCTGGTGGGGTGGTGTGAGGAGCAGCAAAGGCCTTGGCTCTGTGTGAGCGCTGCTCAGCAGGAACCAAACCATCCCTGTGTTAGCAGCACTGGTGCCAGCACAGATCCAAACCGTAGCCCCATGCGAGCCACTGTGAAGAAAGTTAACTCTATCCCAATCAAAACCAGTATACTCTATGCCAATTTACAGAAAGTATTGATTTCAGTTTATAACTAATGCAACTCTGACTAGAATATGAAATCTTTGGAGAGAGGAAATAGAGAAAATCACATTTTTATAATGTGATGTTGAATACTATTTATGAATTTTGTATGGTCAAAGAAGCAAGTTGACAGCATGGAAGACTGAAGTCTGTACCTTTTCAGAGAACATGTGACTACGGAGCTGTATTAACTGAGGTCCCTGGTGTATATTATTTTGATGCTGGGAGATTATCTTTAGGAGAAGAGCACAGTTTTATTTGAGTTTATCTCCCTGACCTTCTCCTGAAACAATCAGGTTCAGTGGTGCCAGTTTCAATGGTAACATTTGTTACATGCAACATAGTGTAATACTGAAAAAGTAATTAATCTCAGATGAACAAAGGGATGTTTGTGAGATATCTGAAGCTTAATTTCACTGTGAATAGTTTCTCATGTTGCAACCCATAGGAGCTGATGTAAAAGGAATTGTGTCCCAAAACCTCCACCCTTGGCCCATACAGCTTCTGTATTGCATACAGCCACCTGCACCAAACACACTACTGAGGCATTAACATGATATTGCAATATTTTTACATCACATTCCAAAGTATGTGTCAGTGCAGTTTTACGCAGGTTCAGGGACATGTCACAGGGTATCTTTATCTGGTTTCCAAGTTATCTAAGATCACATTTGTTTCATTATCCTCTCCTTTAAAATTTTTGCTTTTCTATTACAACCATTGATCTGTGACACGACTGGTTCGTAAAGATGGCCTGACATTTCTAGGTAAGCACCCGAGACATTATCCGCAATACTGAGTGGTGAACAACTCCAAAAGGCAGGCTACTGCATGGGAAATCAGTACAGATCTTGGTTTTCTGTATTCATATACAGTAGCATTCTGGATAAACTTTCTAGATAACATTTACATTCTCATAAACATAATAAATCTAAGGTCTTTTAAGCAGCAGTGCGAATAAAATATTCTTAATTTTTCCATTTTTTCATTTTAAGATGATTGTTGTATTGTCAGACATTAAAAATGTGGCTTTCTCATGCAGTTTTAGGGAGCATAAGACTAACATCTTTAAAAAAAAATCAGTGGGTGGAATATTTGTCAGTTTTTATGAGCAAGTCACTTATTCAGTCTCAGTTGATAGAAGATTAAAATGAATTAAAATCTCGATTTGGAATTTCTTCTACAATTAAATATCATTTAAAGGATAAAAAATGCATAATATTTACTATATATAGTTTTATTTCTATGTTCATCCATATATTATACAAGATTTAAGTTTGTTGAAATATTTTAATAATTTTGTAATATTTTCATATTTACCAGATTGAGACATGAACTACATTTCCATGTCACACTACAATTACATTTTCATTGGAATTATCCAATACTTTTAAAAAATTCATACGAGACGCACTCCATTCCCTACTGTCTCTATTACTTTATATTCAAACTGTCTGCCCGACTTTCTGTTTGAGTTTTCTCAGTGACAGGTAAACACTTTAAGTACCTGATATATGTACGATCTATTTCCTCAGTGGAGTATTTGAATTAGTAGTGATATGACAAACATTTAAAAGCTGTAGAAAATAAAGACCTTAACCACAAGAAGTTGGGTACCTCTTCCGCAGTTACCAATCCCAGCGTGGGTGCCCCAGCGAGCGAGAGCGTGCTACTCGCAGCGAGCAAGGAAAGCGTGCGCATGTTTTCTGCAGGATCGAGTGGCTTTCCAGGGAACTCGGCTCTCAGTAGGCATCTCAGGGGAAGGGAAGCACTGAGAGCTGCAGTTCACTGAGCACCTTTGGAAATACTGCCCCGAGATGCTTAATGGAACCTAGCTTGTTTTACAAACCAGGCCGTTAGTCCTCTCTTAATCAATAAAACACACTGGAAGGGTAACATTTATTTCAGAAGGATGTGAGGTTATCTCATACACTGATAGAAGTGTGTAGCAACTGTGAAAGTAAATGATTTAAACACAGTGTGCCCTACGAGTACTTCTACTCTCTTGATATAAGATGAAACGCCTGAAACTGTGAGCTTTACACTCTTAGCCTTATTACTAGGTGACCTGATTTTACTGTTTCCTAACATCTGCTGATAGATTTGGGGGGGGGTTCTTTTTTTTTTTTTTCCTACTTAGAAATTCCTGCTTATCTATTGAGTTTGCTTAGATACCTTTACAATAATTAAAGATAAAAAGATTTAAGACGGGTAAATGTTATTATAGTATTGGTTATACTGTTTGGACTTTAAAGCTTGAAGAAATTCCATTATTCTGAGTTAAAGCAATATGAAATAGTCCTTGTAAGAATTGCAATATTTGCAACCGGAAGCAAGAATAACACAGATTTGTTGGCAGTAATATAAATACTCCAGATTTTAATAAAAGAGATTGTTTACTTTTGGTGACTTTCACAGCCATTTTTATGCAAAATAATGTATTCATTTCTTTGGGATATGATTTTTATGTAGCTATAAACCACCAAATACTAAATTCATACAGCCAAGTTGCTACCAAAATCTTCATTAAAAAAATAAGGTTCCAAGTTAAATCACTGGAAAGTTTTTCAAGAAACCTTAATTCAGAACCATCTTTTATGTTTTACTGTGCAGTCTTTAATTATATAAATGGCCTACACGGTTTTGGTCAAGTCTCCATGATAGCAGGCCAATGTTATTCCATATCATCCTCATCTGTCAGTGTGTGCATTATCGCTTTATCGCTTGTTTACCCCAGTTTCTCAAAGCTTAGCCTTCACGTGCCATATACTGTATTGTAGGTTTTCTGCTGTGTTCATATGCTGTAGTATTTGCTTGCTTTTATGCGCATCGCAAACATTAAGTCAATGATCCTTGAAGGGAAGTAGGTAGAATTACTCACATTTTAGAAGGTAAGAAATAAGTCTATGCATGTAAAATCATGCAGGGCATAACTATCCATGAGCGGAGCATGGCTCCCATGGGGTGCAGACATCCTACTTTTCTGACTTGGGAGAATTCAGAGCTTTCTGTAGATCTCACTGGCAGTTAAGCATTCTCACCATTTGTACACAAAAAACGAGGAGAAAAATATTCACAACTAGCCTAGTAATTTAGTTGGTTTATTTTGACATTCATCATTTCTTTTTACCAGGAAAAACATTTATGATCAATCCTGTAATTGGTACTGCTTTGCTTCATTTTTTCTTGAAGCATATTTCCTGTATGGGAAATTTGGTTAGAAAGCGCAGCATGCTACTTTTGGCTACGTGACTGAATGATAACTTGGGAATGTAAGCAACTCGGAGTAGCAGAGTGGGGATTGATCATCCTGTAAATTCAAGGAGCTACAGTGAGTCTAATGAGAGAATTGCCCTCAAATCATCTTTGGCTATTTCACAGCTAAAATGTGGAAAAAGCTTCTGTGTTTGGGTGACACTAATGATCTCAAAACAAAAAAAAAATCAATTCACCAAAAGTTTATTAAAGATTTTAAAAATTGTAACAGTCTCTTTCTGGATGGAAAACTGTGGTTAAGGAAAGGCTGGTTAGAGAAAAAAAAAAAGAAAAAACACAAACAAAACCATTTTCCCCAAAATATCTGAAGGAAGTCATTTTTAGCATTTTAAAATTGCTTCCTAGTTTCCATAGAACAAGAACGGTAGGTTGTTTCTTATTCTGTGATACAGAGTAGTATGGAATAATATGTGGGCTTCTGTTTCTCTCCTTCACTCTATTTTTCTTACATGTGTGGGTAGGTTTATGCCATCGTTATAAACAGACTCATGTGGACAGCTTTATGCAGTCTTTATTTCTTAAAAAAATGATTTATTTTAGTAAATATGTTAGCAAATAATAATAGTATAAAAATATGTGCCTATCATAATAGTATCACAATAGTTAATTTAATGAAGTATGTTCTTCTGTTTACTAGTTTCTCTTAAGCTTTTCCTATTAACTTCTAACAGTGAAATAATACATAGTATCAATTGTCTTAAAAGAGAAAATACACGCTAGCAGCAATCAGACAGTCCAGGGACTGCCATTTGGATATTAGTGTATGCTTCTTTAGGTTGATGCACTCACCTTTACTTGCTTTGCAGTATTTCCTGAGAACATAACATCAATAATCCCCTTCTGTCCACCAAGTAGTGGCTTACTGCTGCAATAAAAGTTATTCTGAGTATTTAAGCAGGAAAAGAACTGTTTGAAACATTAAATTCTTTCTGTCAGGCATTTGGGATTTAACAGGAGCACACTCAATTATAAAACAGGTTTTCATTGATCTGAGTGGTTGAATTCTTAACTGTACTTTATTTTCCCTTTGATTTTGAAATCCATAAGTGCCAGTCATAGCTTTAAGAATGAAAATCATTGACATGGGAGTTTAAATTAAAAGTGATAAATTGAGACTGCTAGTGACCACTACTTCAGCCAAACACAAATGCCATGACTGTAGCTCTGAACATCACTGTACGCTTCATTTTAAATAAAGTGTGACAAATTAGGCAGAAAGTTAATTGCTAGCTTGGAATAAAAACACTGATGCTGAATGGAAAAGGGATCATAAAACAATTTTTTTACTTGGCAGCAATGCCATCTGACATATCACAAAATAAAGAACTGCTAATAAATATAGTCTGATTGAAAAAGCAGGCATTTGCTGTGGGTGTGTATATCTGTGGTAATACCTGTGTGTATGTGAAGGTGACTTTCCTTTGAGAACACGTTTGCCAACACAAATGTAAATTGAACGATGCATGAGACATTCTTGTACCTAGGTTGTAGGTTGTTGGGGGTTAGGTACATATATCTCTATCACTACTGACTAGATATTCGAGTTGCTGTCAACTGTTTCAGTGGCAGCAAGTGCCGGGATAAACAATTACTCTTTAACAGTGTGACCTTAAAAACCAAGTGGAGCTGTAAATCTTCTATCTTCTTAACTAGTCTCTCATTTATTTTACTTTATGTCCACTATGCACAGGTATAAAAGCAGACACAACAATATTCAGGAATTTACTGGACAACAATTTCCCTTTTCTAAAATTTCAGATTTAATGCTAGGTTCAGTATCAGTGGGACTGTTTCCCAACGAATCGGTTATTTGTTCTTTCTTGCAACACATTAGTTGCTCATTAGTAGTATGAAAAGGCCCTTGGTAGTATATAAATTGATGAAATATTTATCAGTTTGCCACAGGTGAAAAAAAGTATTTTAAAAGAAACTACAACAGCTGAAGTCAATGCAAATGAGACTTTATCTCCTAAACCAAAGACATAAATATTTGAATTGAGCATTGGACATTCTCAAGCTTCCACATGACAGCCCATCTAATACAATTTAATGAGTTACCATAGAGCTCTCAGTGCAAGGGTGAAAGTATAAGAGCACTAAACCGAGCTCTTTGTTTTCCTTGTTATTACCAAGCTTGATTTGTCAGTCACCATCACATTTATTACCTTGTACCTCTAATTTGCAGTGAACTGCCTCTACCCTGCCATCCATGTCAGTAGATGAGGCTGCACATGTTTTACTCACTAGGGCTTCCTTATGCCAGTCTCCAGCATTATGTTCAACAGCTCAGTTTTCTTTCCTGCTTGCCACACCTCTTCTGTCTCCTAAACCAATGATTCACCTCTTAGCCCATCTTTTTCTATCATTCTCTTGCCTTCCTTCTGTAGATCCCTGCTGCCTCTTTTCACCGTTCCCCTAAAATCCTCAGTCAAATAATTTCTTTCACATGGCCAGCTAAGCCCACATTGTCTGCACTATTCCTTCTTCTGGAGCACCCAGCAGCCTCACTCATTCCTAATCTACTCTTTCCCCTCATCTTACGTGCATACACGTCCTATTTCATATCTCCTGAGCTCACAGCTCTGCCTTTTGCCTTTTAGCTTTGTATCCAAAATGTACTTTTAGCAGTTGATGGCATTGGTTTGTGTGTGTTGTTCTGCCTTGGAGTGACTAGTAATACATACATTCGTACATATATACATCGTCAGCTCTCGTGGAAAGATTGCCACATGTTACTTACTCCTAGAGGGCATAGCCTTAAAGTTAAAAATTGCTTTAGCCCATCAGGGGCATGAATGCCCAGGATAACTGCAGTATCCTCTGCAGTTTTCACTCTTGTGCTAGTTTGCTAATCCTGAGGTGATGTAGTTGCTGTATACTCTTAATCTGCCACTGTGCCGGTCCTATTTGATCTGGAGAGAGCTGTACAGTTCTAATCGAGATTTGTTACTGTGCCACATCATTCTGCTTGGATAGCTAATGGTTTTCCAATACTGTCATCATACACATTTTCAAAACTTTAAGATTCAGCCAGAAACATTTGTTTAACATTTTTTCTTGTAGAGCTGCAGAACAAGGGTTAAATTTTAGTAAACTGTTAAAATAATTGTATTAGTCTGTTATGACCGAGGAGAAGGTCTTATCAGTTTGGAAACCTTTTCTTGCACAACTAAAACTGGCCTTGCAGCAGAACTAATGTTACAAGATATCAGATAGTAAAGTCAGAACAACTGATGCACCAGTACTGAATGCTTAAAATAAATTCAGTACTGAAAGAAAAAACAGCAAAGCTTTGTGTATGGGTTGTATAGGAAGCTGTAACTTCTAACCAGATTTTGAAAGGACAGCTTTCTGCTCTGTCTGTATTCTGGCATCTTCTAAAACCTGCCTGCATATTGTGGGTACTATCTGAAACCTAATGCTAGGGCTAGCACAAGGGACCTTCAGACCTTGAAAAGCAGAGTTTGCAATCTTTGTGCAGTTCCCTGAAGCTCATGTAGCTGTGTATGAGCTTGCTAAAGAAACATGCCAATGTAAGTGCATGTTTGCTGTCTTGTTCCTCTGGCAGCTCTTTAAGATTTTCAGTGTTGAAACTGAAGATAGACCGGTTGCTTTGTCACTAAAAACATAAAAGATTTTATTCTTTCAACAACCTTTCTACTTAAAAGAAACTTGGATAGATTGTTAGCATGATCTGAAATTCAATAGTCCACCATTTGCAGCATTTAAAATCACCAATTTTAAATATAATTTTTAAACGGAATTATTAAACTGCACATACTCAGATACAATCTGCTAAATCTTTTTTTTGTTTTTCAGACAATTCTGCTATAATTATGGTCAAAATATGCTTAATAATGCATTATGGTTTTTGGGAACATGGGAGAGACTGTGTAGCCCTTTGGTATCTATTGGCTATGGGCAGGTTCCTGCCTGGAGTATGAGATCAATGTCCGAAAGATCATTAAAGCACAATTCTCACATTTTCTAAAATCTCTGTAACACAGATGTGGTAATTTTTTCAACATATCAAATCCAATGTAGTTCAACGTTCACAGAGATTACCTGAAAAAGAGTCTAGTCCAGTTAGTCCTTGTGGGATGAGTAGGAAATACTGCGTTCAACATTAGTAAAGGTTCTGCAGGCTCACTTAGGTGAGCTGGGTAAGTACGGCCTTTCAGTCCCTTGCCAACAGAGCGAATTGGAGGCCCCTGGTTTGATCTGCAGAGGAGCTGCTGATGTAGTACATTACCATATGCAGGAGTCTGGCAATGTAGAACCTCCTGTCATGCACTTAAGTCAGTTGGCAATTAATTTATTTTAATCTTGCAAACGTTGGGGCATGTGAAAAGGGCAGTTTGTAGTCAATATATCTTGTAGTTCAAAGGTAAGTGTTTAATTGTCTAAATGAATTGGTTTCAGGCGTTTGCTTGCTGTTTATTTTGCTCCACTTGATATGCCTGAGTAGATCCAGGTAAACCATGATTTTTTGGAAGAAATGTATTTAGGGATAAATTCTCCTTACATGCTCTGAAGCTGTCGTAGATTCTGCTGTGGCTTTTTCAGTGAAAGGCCGTGTGTAACCATTTACCGGCATGCTTTTTAACAGAGAGATTTGACTACTCTGCATTCATTTAGAAGTGAGGCATCAGCTAGGTGTCGTGTCTTTTTAAAGACTTAATACTGATACCAAAATTACAATATTTTCTTTTTTTGCTGGTGCCTGAATGCTCATCTCTGTTATAAAAACCATGATGCTGCTTAATTTATCTCTGGAAATTTTAATTATCTTCCCATTGTCCTCTGAAAAGTACAGGCCCTTAATTTGAACTTGGTTAATTTAATAAGTTCTGGTTTTCTTTTGTAATAATTTTTAAAAATTACTTTCTCACATACCCTATGATATCACTGACTGGATATAGGAGAGCAATAAATAAAGATCTTCATTTGTAAAGTCTTAAGCAAAGTCAGACCTGCCTAATTTTAGACTTTCACTTAATAGATACTATCTCTATGTTTTTGTAAAAATACCTTTAATTATTTTTTTTTTCTTTAAGACAAAATGATTTGTAGTATGAGTAGCAGGAGTGATATAGCTTCATTTCCTTCGAATTTGTGCTTGGGGCTGTTTTCTGTAATTCCTACTGATTTGGCTGGAATACTGGCAGTAATTGCTGCGGCTAGTTCACAGTTACACATTTATTGTTGGGTCTGTCTTTATGCAGATATTGATTTTCATGAACGTTATAGAAATATATTTTGTAGACTTTTCTAAATTTGTTTGAAATTGTGAAGAGCTGGCAAAAAGAGGGCAGATGATGGTCAGACAGCATGCTCCCATAATCTGCTTTTGTGGAAGAGGAATTTTGTTTTATTTTAAAAGGCAGTATTTCATCTTACCTAGAATTATTTTTTTGCTTTGCTGAAGACACAATGACCAAATCAGAATGAATTCATTACATTTTTTCACTCTCTTCAGGCCTGCATTTTCTATGCATAAACACACATATGGACATACATAAAAATATATAAGCATGCATATATGCATATTTATGTAGAGAGAAAGAGAAAGAAAAAAGTTAAAAATAATTTTGACACATTTCAACTCATTCCGCCTGCGATTACAGGCAATGCTTGGCCAGTACCAGCTTAGTTCTCTTAGCTGTGGCGTGGCGCCATTCCACATCTCCTCTCTGCACCTTGGCTGTTTTAAAAGACCAGCTTAGGAAACAGAGACATTTCTGTCGTTTGGAGAAAGAGCTCTTTGCTTTATTACATTGCATCTCATCACGGCACGCTCAGAACAGCCGTATCAGGAAATAAGCAATAACCCCTGTTCTCCCTAAGCAGTCCCACAGAGCTATAGCAAGACAGTAAGAGCAGGAGTCTGAGCCTAAAACTGAATGAAGGGGACAAGCTCCAGCTTCTGTCGCAGCTCTGAGCTGAGGTGCCTGGGCGGGTTGGCTGAGGATGCTCGCTGCCAGCCCATGGCAGGGCCTTTTCTCTGCCTCCTCAGGAGCAAGGCTGCTGCCAGCTCTCGCTCCTTCCTGGGACAGAACAGCTTTCGGCATAGATTTTTGTCTAATGTTTGATAGGTGCAGAGGAATCATGAAAGCTTTTACAAATCGAGTTTTGCTTTTCAATCACTGTTAAATCAGCATCGCAGTAAAGCTACTGGATGTCATGCCTCACAGTCATATAGGTGACAGATCTGTCATGTCATGTCAGACCTCAGGGAAAATGGGAAGGGAGAGACCCTCCCTTGCACAGCCGCTGTGCTGGAGAGGCTTGTGCGTTGATCTGGAAGACAAGAGTTCTGACTTTTATCAGTCAAAGCTTCGCACTTCTAAACTCTGGGCAGCAACTATTATTTTACTTTGCCTGAAAAAGTGGACAACGTCATTTCTGGAAGATCCAGTATCTTCAGTATAACCTCCGTTCTGCCAAAACTAACTTTTGTCTGATACTCATCCATGAATTAACGTGTAAATGGACTTGGTTTGGACTACCTTAAGTTAATTAGGAATTGGTTTAAATTCAGTTTAAATAAGTAATTTTTAATCTAAAAAAAAAAAAAGGAAAGAAAAGAAAAGAGCTTCTGAATTCTATTTGCTACCCTTTCAGAAAACCCTATTTAAAAGTGATTTATTTTAAACCACGGTACATTTTTTCTCAGCAAGGGTCTCAGTTTCTGCTCTTATACACAAATGCTTTCTTATGCTTGTAACCAGTTGAAAAAGAAACCGCACAACTAGATAGGTCCTGAAAACAGTAAGTCCCCAGGGCAGAGCTAATGCTTGTGAACATACTAATGCAAATAGGGAAATCTTACCTTTTGCTATACTGGAGATAAACAGAGAACTTCATGAAGCAGAGCTGGTAAGGCATTCCCTTTCCCCACCAGAAAATCCATGCCTTTGTTAAGTTCTGAAGCTTTCTGCTTGTGGATGTGCAAATTATGTGTGAATATGCAAATTAAATTATTAGAGCCAAAAGTTTTTGGCTTTAATAATTTAGAGCCAAATTATCAGAGCCCATTTTCTGTACACAGGAGTCACTTGGGTGCCTTGGAGCTCTGGAAACACCACTGTGAGAATGGATGCAGCCAGGGAAAACAGTGAATGACATCTTTATATTTCTAAACACAGAGTGGAAATAGAAATACCCCGAACAGCAAAGAGCTAAAGACATTTTGGTTTTCGCATATGCTATAGAGTGGAGATTGTGACAGTTCTGATTATCTTGGCATTTTCATGTTGATTTCTAGACCTGTGGGGTTCAGATAAATTGTGAGTAAGCTCTCCAATTTGTGGCTCGATAGCAAAACCCTCAGTAATCAGAATGCAGCACATCAGTTGTTATTTTAGTATTTTTATTCCTACTACTGCTGCTGCTAGTACTACTGCTATTACTACTATTATCATCATACCTCCTGTGATCCTAATGAACAGTCAACTGCTAGAGTGTTAAAGAGAGGAATTCTTAGCTGGGTGGTATCTTTTCGCACCACGCTGCGAGATGCTAACCCTATTGTTGATGGAATTCTTCAATGCAGGTCAGGAATACGGTTTCCATTTCAAATCAATGTTTTAAAAGAACATTTTTATTGCAATTGCTAAGTCCTAGTTTGGGAATGTGTTGTACAGGCATTTATTTAGTTCTTTGGTGGAGTTAGTTACTTTTATCAGCCTGTATCCATTAGAAGGATTACAGGCTAGGTCACTTCAGAAAGAGACCTGTGCTTGCCTGTAAGACAGAGTGTCGATTGCTAGAACAGATTGTTACAGGTTTCCATTTTCATATGTGCTGCATTAAAGCTCGCTAGTATTCATTCAATGTTTATTTAAAATTATAATTGGCTCTCCAATGAAAGGACAAAAAAGCAATTGGGGATAAGAAGAATAATCCTGTACAAATGACTACTTTTATAATTCTTCAAAAATACATCACTATGTTTTCGCAACACGTCCAATATCGCCTAAATGTCAAAGACTTATTTGTTTTTGCAAGAATCTTATGAGAAGCAGTATTTCCTATTGGTTTTATGGTCCCAGTTGCTGTATACTGTATATAAACTTACACAGCAGTTTACTAGTTTCTGCTGTAGAAACTGAAAATGTATTATTTTCTGAAAATCCACTGTATTTTTTTACAAGTCAATTTACTTGTAGTAGTTCTCTTCTGAAATCCTGGTTATGACTTTCACATATAATATTAACTTCATTCATGAACTGGCAGTTATTAGTTGGGAGGTGGTCGTGTATACCTTCTAGGTATATCTTCAAAGCTCTGACATGAAATGAGGTACTGAAAGAGTGCCATGATCTGCTGGTGCTGCTGGTGATAGTGCCCAGGCAAGGAGATGAAGGTTTGGTCTTTCTTCTCCTCCCCCAAAACTAGTGAGATCCTCCTCAGCAGTCACCCTCTCACCAGTGTCTCGGTGCTCTCTGGTTTGCAAGGGCAGCCAGAAGTGCTTCCTCTGGACAGAGCAGCAGCTCACAAGGTCTCCCGGAGACAGTGTCCCTGTACCTTTGCCACTGCATTTGGAAGTGGGACAACCAATATTTAGGTGTCAGTTTTTAAAATGGACACTTTCTAGATCATCAAATGAGCTGTTCAGGCTACTCCAAATGCAATAGCATTGTCTTAAGCACTTCTGTCTGTGACCCGAGCATGCACACAAATATTGCATGCTAGTGCAGCATAAAATTCCCCATGGTGGGCTGCCATACAACTGCTCTCCACTGGGACCTCAGCAGTGTTTGAATGATGCTGGCGTGTTAGGAATGTGCAGGCTGTAATTTAGCCACAGTCCTTTAGATTTCGTGTTCACGTCTGCAATGAGACATATCAAGGATTTATCTATTTCCGAACTTAAATAATACTAGAGATATTTGAAACGATTTCAGACATTTGAAATGGTTCTTGTCCTAAGAAATGGCTTTTGTGTTTTCAGTAAAATAAAATATTAAAGCCTGGAGTCCAATTATACAATTTTCTGATGAGTTGAGTATTTCTTGTAATTGGAGCACAAGATGTTATGTGAAGATAGCACACCTTTATTGTAAACGTAAAGTGGTCAGCTGTCTGGCTAATAAAGCGCTATGCCTGTGCAGGCTTCATCACTTTCACTGGACTGTATTTAATTAAGGTCCTGCGTGCCTTAAGGCGAAAGCATTAAAGTTTGAGGGATGGAATGGAGTGACTGGAGACATGTACTTCTATTGGCATTTGCAATGTAACTAGTCAGAAATACGCTCTGAAATATGATTGATTCAGACAAATGTGCTGGTCAGGAAATTTTAGGTACAAGCGCTCTTACTCCTGTGTACTATTTCTGTTTTTCCACAAAGAAATGAAGGCTACAATTGATTTTCCTTAAACTTTGTATGCTTACATATTCTTTTCTAAAGTTTAAAAACAGGGCTATGACAAATTCATGTGTCAGAATGCACACTTTGGAAAAAGCAGGGAGTTGTGGGCTGAGAAAGGCAGCAAACTCTTGAACAGTCGAAACTGCATAGGCTTTTCAAAGTGGGTAATTACACGAAATAGGATATAGAAATAGGAAGCTATTCAAGCTTTAACTAAAAAAAAAAGAAAATTAGTTTTGAGAGAATGTGCAAGTTCAGATTATATCTGTCTCACAGCCCAAGTAAATATGGAAAGCCTTCAAAGTTTCCGCCTGTATAAACTACAGCATTTTCATGGTTTTTCATGATTTTCCAGCACATCACCACTTAAGTCTCCTGAGCAAAGCCGTGTGACTAATTGATTTTTCATCTCACTGGCAATAATGAATATTGAAAAAATGATACTAATTGAGTACTTAAAAAAAAAAAAATCCAAACCATAGGTTTAACTTAAGCGTGCAGGTAGGAATCAAAGCTTTATTCTTTCTTCAAAAACAATCAGTTTTTGAGCTTTCTAAATTCACCACCCTTCATGCTAATTGTTTATCTTACTTGCCTGGCAAAACCACTTAGACAAGATAATTGGGTGTTAGACATGATGGAGGGTCCATTTAAAATTGTAGTTTTTGTAAATGACAGGTCTTAGAAGCTCTGTATACTATAGTCAGTGATTTCTGTCAAATGCCAATATTAAGGATTCCAATTTCTGTCTGATAATCAAATTGCTAAACATATTTCCTGTTAAAAAAACTAACGTGACATTAGCCATAGCTATCCCTGTCATGGTTCTGTTCTTTGTTTACAGGGATTTTACATCATTCTCTAATAAAGGGTTCTCATTTTTAGCAATTATGAAACCTTTTAGTGTCAGTCATTAACTAAGTAAAAGATAAAAGATGATTGATTTATACTAGCTTTTTTTTGTTTTTTAATATTATGGATTGATTCTCAAAGAGTAACTTTGGAATGTGTTTAGAAATACAGGAAAAAAATCTAACTGACGCGTAACTGACAGTGTACAATGAGACTGTATAGGTCCAGTCACTGCTGAAGTCAGGGAGGTTTTTGCCTTTTGCTTCCCCTGATGATGGGTCCAAGAATTTCTTTTTTAGAACTTCCTGTGGCATTAGGTCCTGCTTACCCTGAGAAATGAAGAAACCTATCTTGCCTTCTGGAGATTTCTCCTGATAAGTGTACTGTGTACATACAAATAACAAAAGTAAATTTCTCCTGGCAGTAAATATGCTGGAGAGAGAACATTTTATTTATAAAGTAATCATTCCTCTTCTGAAAGTTCTGAAATTCATGATTTCACGGACCTTTCTGACTGACAATGAAGAGAATTGTAATAATATATCTTTACTAATTATTATATTTTTTACTTTTTTTTTTTCAACTTAACAGAAAATGTGTTATGCTAGGTCAAATCAAGTATCCCCTTAATCACCGTTACAGAAATAAAACTTTAGACTTTCCTTCTAGAAAGATAAATATTCCTTTATTCTATAAAAATCTTCCCATTGCCCTCTATTATTTGCAGTAGACTTTAAGAAAAAAGTCATAACATTTATGCTTCTCAGAGGCTTAGCCAGGAATCTGCTCACTGTCATACAAATCTGTAGTAAAGCGTAGGCCTTTGGAGACTGAAGGTGTGACTTCCAGAGCTGGAGACAGTTCACTGAGGTCTTGCTCACTGTCTTCAGCAGTTCAAACCCAGGAGGCTACAGGAGTGCAGATGTAATCGAAACTACTGCGGGATGATACACTGAAACACGAAATTCTGCAGAAGGTTGCAAGACCGTTCTGTCCAGTCTTTTGCCTGGGCAGCAGGGCTACACTTTTTAATTGGTTTCTTGCTTATTTAAGCATTCTTTTCTTTTACTTTTCTTACTCCTTCACCATCTCTTTACTTGTCATATCCTATTTCTCTTCCCTTTATTTTTTTTTTTAATTTTGCACTCTTTAATCATATGCTATTGGAGCATATCTACATGATCTGCTGAAAAGGCTTTTTTTTTTTTTAATGGCTCTTCTATTTGTTTGACTGCTGATATTACAAAATAAAAGGAACACAGCTGCCTGAGGTGCCAATTCATCACAGTGGGGTAGAAATAACCCATAGTGGTAGGGTACTTTGCAGTGACAAGAAAAATAGTGGAAAATCTCAAAATTACTTTATTTTACAAGTGATTTATCAAGTTATGAGGCAAGTAGTCTATCACTATTTGTAAATGGTTTTCAGAACAAGGAATTCTTCACTTGCATAAAAATAATGCAAACATTTTTACTTCATCCTATTATTTTAACAATTTTCTGCATTTTCTCCTGAGCTGTTTGCAGATAGAAATTTTCTGATAACACTGTACTGAAAATGACTAAGATAATTTAAATGTCAACCTGATAAATGTAGCAATAATGCCATCTGATAGATTTACCAAGTGTTTTACACAACATTTGTGAATATCTATTCTTACCGTGTTAGCACCCAGTGACCCAGAATAAGAATAAAACTTCCTATACAGAAGGCACAGCATCAGCAAATGAAGAGACACCTTGGTAAACAGAGTTCAAATTGAGAGCCACAATTTGGAGTCTGAAAAATGAGGAGCAAGTGAAAAAGGAATTATAAAAAGGAGAAAGGAAAAGGGAAAGGTGAAGCAGACAGGTATGATTGCGTGAGCCACTAAGATTGTTATCAGCCTACCATTTGTCCTGACTTCATTTTCAGGATGTTTCTTTGTAGCAAGATGGTAGGTAGGGTCTGTATTTCTGAGCTCATAGGGATGAACAGAACAGCAAAATAATGAAATCGATAACGACTGACCATCTAACTATTTTCTAACTATTTTAACTTTCCTTTATCTCTTCTGAATGTAAGAAAAATAATGAAATAGAGACATCTTCTTTGGCATAAAGAACTTTCAAGTTAATTACATATTGGTTAGTAAATCATACTGTTTGTATAACTACAATTATTAGATCATTACATCAACATATTTGTTGGACAATATTTACTGTTGTAGTTTCCTGGCAAAAAGACTTGTCATAGAAAACTTTACAAATATGAAAAGAGCTAGATATCACAAAGCAAGATGCAGTTTCTAAGCTGAAATTAAACCCACAAAAGTTCAAATGAAATGCCTTTAGAAAATTCAAGATTAATTTCATCTATGTAAAACAAAAAGTGCTGATAGGTAAGGTAACATTTTCAGGAATTCTACAGAATAAGCCTGAACTCACACATCAAAACAATGCCAGTGAAACTGGCAGCATTAACATCTCTTTAGTAAGTTGATCATTGCTAATACCTGGCTTGATATTGCCACCCAGTAAACAAATGACAGGAAAGATGACGGGGATTGCACTGCATCTCAACTTAATGCAAAAATAAACTGTCATTAGAATATAAAGGAATTCAAAAGAACAACAAAAGACAAGAGGAGACTTGGGAAAGTGAAAAAGATTGGCTGAATTTGTCTCTACGTTATTTATGAGGGTTAAGTGGAGCCCTGTCTGCCTGTGCAAAACTCCTTTGCATGATGGGGCCCCTGATCCTGCTCAGACAGTATCATGTGATTAATATCAATCTGAGAAAGGATAAACTTTGTTAGAAATTAGACAGAAAGGAAATCTGATTTTCAGAGATACATGATGTCTTGCACCGAATATAATTTCCCAGGGCTTCTTGTGCTTCTCTGAGACAGAGTCTGTGCTTGTGGAGAGAAGGTGCGCTGGTGTGAGGGCCACTGTAGTAGATCCCAAATGCAATTAATCTGATCAGCAAGAACAGATGAGTTGCTGACAGTTTTGGTGCTCTTATTTTAAATGCTCTATCCTGTAGTGTATTCTAAGTAATTACCACCACCTCTGCAGGCATATTATCCCAAATGTGAACAGAAAAAGATATACTGACACATAATGCAAGACATTTGAATACTAATTAGCAAGTAGGTGTTTCACTCCATGTATTACTGATCTAACATGTTATCTATCTCCAATATATGTAGCTGGCTTCCCCTAGACCACTGGAAACAACTCAGTTATGCTTTATTGGTATTTCCTTACAGATTCCATACATACAACTCCATTAGCTGGCTTTTATTTTTGTATTTTTGTTTGAATGTCAAGACAGCCCATTTTTCTGGCCTTCATTTTGTTTATAAAGCAAAAAATTAATAAAGAATCATTGTGATTATTCAATTTGCATGCACATTGAACAGAAGTACGAAAGCAATGGCAGTAGGGAGGCAGATGAGAAGAACTCAAAACAGAAAAACTGATCTTTGGAAAATAATGCTTCCTGTTCCCACAGAACTCAAAGACTCTAGAACTATAAAAGGTTTGTAAGAATAAATGTGTTGTCTTATGAAATTATATGCTCCAGCATTCCTTTTTTTATTTAATGGCATTATACTGGCAAATTTCATTACTGACTTTGGATTTTTTTTTTCTATGTATGCTGTGAACATATTTGCTTAGTGAAACTCCGAAACATGTATTTGACAGGTCTAGGTTTCCCTGTGGTGTTGCCTTCAGCATTGCACTTCAGTGAAAATGTCCCCAGTTAGTTTCCTTTGTACATGTGACCAAATTGCTCTTACAGTCACCACCTTGCCTTAATTCCTCAGTGAGCCTCCCAGGGGGGTTGTGCAGAAAGAGGACAGATGACAACAGGACAGCTTTTGTCATCATCTCTGCTGTACGTATGTGGTAAATACCAGAGCAAACTGAAAATATGGAAAACTTCATCAGCTGCCAGCAGGCCAGAATAGTTGTTGGGCAGCAGTTGACCATTCTTGATGTTAATCTTTACATTAGCGTGGTTGGCACGTGGTTTATTCCATGGATATCAGTATGAGCTCTCCTATACCTGACAGTATTTGAGAGGAAAAGTTTCTATTGAACATCCAACTGACAAACCCTCATGTATAGCAACTCTCAAGACAAATAGTTGTAACACACAGGCTACAAAAGACTCTGAGGTCATAAAATCATAGAATCTTACAGGTTGGAAAACTCTAAGATCATCAAGTCCAACTGTCGACCAAACACCATGTCTACTAAACCATGTCCTGAGATGCCACATCTACACATTTTTTAACACCTCCAGGGATGGTGACTCCACCACTTCTCTGGGCAGCCTGTTCCAATGCCTGACCACTCTTTCGGTGAAGAAATTTTTCCTAATAACTAATCTAAACTTCCCCTGATGCAACTTGAGACCATTTCCTCTTGTCCTTTCACTACTTGGGAGAAGAGACCAACACCCACCACACTACAACCTCCTTTGAGGTAGTTGTAGAGAGTGATAAGGTCTCCCCTCAGCCTCCTTTTCTCCAGGCTAAACAACCCCAGTTCCCTCAGCCACTCCTCATAAGAATTGCGCTCCATTCCCTTGACCAGCTTTGTTGCCCTTCTCTGGACACACTCCAGCACCTCAGTGTCTTTCTTGTAGTGAGGGGCCCAAAACTGAATGCAGTATTCGAGGTGCGGCCTCACCAGAGCTGAGTACAGGGGGACCATCACTTCCCTGCTCCTGCTGGCCACACTATTCCTGACACAAGCCAGGATGCTGTTGGCCACCTTGGCCACCTGGGCACACTGCTGCCTCATGTTCAGCCGGCTGTCAACCAGCACTCCCAGGTCCTTTTCCGCCAGGAAGTTTTCCAGCCACTCTTCCCCAAGCCTGTGGCGTTGCATGGGGTGGTTGTGACCGAAGCGCAGGACCCTGCACTTGGCCTTGTTAAACCTCATACAGTTGGCCTCAGCCCATCGATCCAGCCTGTCCAGATCCCTCTGTAGAGCCTTCCTACCCTCGAGCAGATTGACACTCCTGCCCAATTTGGTGTTATCTGCAAACTTACTGAGGGCGCACTCAATCCCCTCATCTAGATCATTCATAAAGATATTAAAGAAGACTGGCCCCAGTACTGAGCCCTGGGGAACACCACTTGTGACCAGCCTCCAACTGGATTTAACTCTGTTCATCACAACTCTGGGCTCGGCCTTCCAGCCCATTTTGAAGTCCAGGTAGATAACATCCACAGCCTTTCCCTCATCCACTAGGCGGGTCACCTGGTCATAGAAGGAGATCAGGTCTGTCACTTGCAGAATGCGCATAAAAAACCCAAATGCAGTATTTTATTTTTATTTTGCATTTCATCTTCAAATATTAATTTAAAACTCATAAACAAGTTTTTAAATATAAATATTTTTCTTCTCCATGTATGCTTCTCAATGATTATAAGGAAGAAAGAATCAGACTGTTGTGTTTTCTTTATAAACAACTGCCTTTTCTATAAATGACTAAATATTATGCTTCAACTGCTATATTTACAGTGAAAAATAAAATACCTCTTAAAAGACTTCAGGGATCAGCATAAAAAAATCAGTGAGTAAAGACAGAGAAATACAGAATCAATAACTGCAGTTCATAGCAGAAGTAAATTTTTTTCCAAGTCCAGAATTAGATAATAGAATAGTAAATAACAAAATAATGAGTAAAGGACAAGATTGGTCTATCTATGAAAATATTTGAATTGTTTTTAGTGCACTGTCCATCATTTTTATTGGGCAGGATTGTTAGGTAGAAAGGATTAACAAAGGAAATCACCAGTTAAGAAGAACATATTTATTCAGGTGTATTACAGGAAAAAAGTATCAATCCCCTTGTCTCCTTTGACATTAAAGTTAGGATATTGACATATGTATATGTCAATCATAACATGTAAAAAACCCCATGACAACAATGTATAAGCAATATGATACATGATTGAAATACTAACTTCTAATTCATTTTCTCTCCAGACAAGATTAAATCACTTTTACTATCATTTTCAAGGTAAGACTCAATTTCCTGTTACTCATGAAAATACAGTTTTTCGGAGTGGCTGTTTTATGAAGTCCTATATTCCTTTTAAATTCTATATATCAGTCTCAAACTCTGTGGCTTCAGTCCTTGCGCATGTTATGGACGTGCACAGCTAATGTGGCCTATTTCATGCTCTTCTTATGGTCCTGCAGGAATTTCTGCAAGAAAATATCCTGCAAGCTGATGTAGGAATTGGAGGGAGAGAGTTTGGCTGTCCTTCATGAATAAGAATCTCTTAACTTCCCTAACAGTATTCTGCTCATGGCTTCACACCCTCAAGGAAATACAGAGAAAGCTAGTAAGACAGACAGCATAGACTTAGAAGAGATGCCTTTACCTTACTTGTTTAGGGATGGGTATCAGTGGGTGAGAAGAGATCAGAAATCTGTTAAGGAAGAGGCCATTTGGCTCAGTGTAAGAGAGGATTTAAAATGTACTCAGTAATCTATAGAGTATTACATGGCAAAATGAAGATAATTTTGTAGTATTGAGAGCTCTGCTAGAGCAGAGCTTCATAATCTGCTTCAGAGAGAGTTGTTTTATTTAGTAGTGTGAAAAAGCACCAAACCAGGTTTTTATACTAATTTTTTATCCGTTTGGTTACAAGACTACTATGTTCTCAACGTATTTACTTTGCTAGTTAAAATCCTACAGATTAAAAGGCCTAGAGGAAAATAGTGTTTTCTTGCCTTTTTTTTTCAAGCGTTATTCTATGTAACATAGAAAATATTATTTGCATTTTCCTTCCATTTATATGGAAGTCTCCTGGTAACAAATGAAACCTTCAATACAATAAAATTTACATGAAACAAGCTGTCATTTGAGAACTATGTGGTTGGAATGACGCCAGTCAATAATAGATTGCATACCTCTGGTTAATTTATTAGCCACCTGTTCCAGAATCCATTACAAGAGCACATTAAGATGCTATCAGGTTGGGGTGGTATTTTGAGCTTCAAGCCTTTGAGGATGTTTTTTGTGTAAAATCACGCTAATAGAAAACTGAAATGAACAGTAGTACATACTCCTCTCCACAGAGGAAAAGGGGGAATATTCTATAGGTTGCAATTTCTGCTTCCACCCTCTTTGAGAAATAATAGGGGTTTTATGAAAACATTTTATCACTTAATTAAAATGGAAGCTAATAAAGAAAACTTAATAATGCACACAAAGATTGCAAATGTTAGTGCTACTGATGGCCTTTACAGACATGCGGGAATGTTACAAAATCATGAGGTATTGCAGGCTAATTTGTTTACTGCCTTTCACGAGAGAGAAGGCGTCATTTTCCATATGCGTATTTCTGCAGTTCAGAGCTTAATTTTTCATAACCTAGCTCCTCAGAGTGTATCAGTGTCACATACATAGTTACAAAGTAGAATTACAAAATCAGAAGCTAAGTAAGTAGTAAGATGGAGAAGTACGCTGGGCGGATTGCCAGAGGAATAGAGATTTTAAGAATATGCGTGGATAGAAAAGGAGATCATCCCTTCTCTGTCTGTGCTCATTCAGTAAGCACCACTGTGTATCATCCATACACAAATGAGACAACTGGAAAACACAAGTTTGCTCTCAATACTGTGAAGTAATACCGTTACACTGAACATGGAGATCTCATGAAAAAGATCCCAAAAGAAAGTCAGTTAATGCAGCAGGTCCAGGAAGGAACTATCACACCATTGTTTTTAGAAAAGGAAGGAGAGAGAAAACAGCACAAGTGGGAAGAACATATAGCCCCAAATGAAATGCGTTTTGAATAGTACTAATGGAAAATACTAATGTGAACTGAGTGGCCCTCAGTGATCAGAAGCTTGGATATATATCTCAGTTGAAAGAAATGGCACATGGTGACTTTAGCATTGACTCAGTACTGATTAGAGAGTAGTAACTACAGAGCAATCAGAAACACATTTCTTCAGTATCTGAATTTGTTATAGAGGTATCTTACTCAGATTCTTACTGGCCTGATATGACAAGATGATAGCTGGAGGGATATTGCTGTAGGCATGAAGGTAAAGAGAGAAAAGCTGAAGGTGAGAATCCTAATTCAGCATCTCATCAAAAAGATTGTCAGAAAAAACCCACATCTGTGATTAATGCAGAATATCACAATTACCAGAATTGATTGTTTAATCTTAGATGAGACAGCAAAAGAGTTTTTATGACATATCAGCCCGCTAAGTGGTAGACACAATTAAGAAGTTTTTAACTGCAGGTTACTTAATGCTAAAGCAAGAACACAGTTATAAGACAGGAATGTGTATTCTTGAAACTGCTTTACTGCTACCACTTATTTCTGGGTATAAGATGGAGTCATAGTGCTGAAAATGGCATTTTGGGTAGTTTAATCCAGCTCTAATGTTACTGCAGGATATTCTCAATTGACAGAGAATGATTCAGGTTCTGTACTTATGGCTATACTTGGTTTCAGCCAGAAGGAAAAGTAGCAATAAAGTGCATGGAAATTAGGGCCAGATCCTTTACTGCTTTTCATCGTGTGTAAACGTGTACAGCTTTGCAAAGAGAAAGGAAAATACTGTTATTCTGAGCTGATGTCTTTTACCTCTCATACTGCATGAATGTAAGTACTTACAGAAGATACATTGCAATAATGAATAAGACTCAATATCTCCTCAAGGAACAGCCTCACTAATATGCCTTTCTTAAAAAAAATGTTACAGATACCTGATACAGGCTCCGCGAAGTCTTACACATTTCTCCAAGCCATCCATGCGTATGGCTTTCCTTCAAACAAACTAATGCTGAGAAGTGCAAAGTAAATAGATTTTTTTAAGACTGATGGTGTGAGGAAGGATTGATACTCAGTGGATCATAGTGTTGTAGTTCAGAGCATTCTCTGCTTGTATAACCAAAGCAGAATGTATGTTAATAATAAACTCGTATTAATGCCCTCAAAAGCAATATCTTTGATGACTTTGTTGTAAGGTTTAAATCTTGAATGACCAACACAGGTGGCATCTAACTGTCAAACATAAATACAGTAGGGCTAATTTCTCTCATTCCTTTTCTCGCTTTTGTTGCAGCATGGTGTAAACAGAACAACTCCTTTGGGAATCGCCTTTTTATTCAGGTGCTTCCTCCTGGAACCCCTGTGACCACACTGTTCCTTGGCCAGCTAGAAATACTGAGCCAAGCCTGGACAGCTCCTGTGGTTGGTCTTAGCTGTCCTGGGGGCCAAGCATCCCGACCCAGACTGCCCCAGTGACATGAAGCCCGTCTTTTCCTTCCACTGTGCATTCTGGCGCATGCTTGACTTACAGAGGAGAATGAATTCATTAAGACCAAGCGATTTTAAAAGTTGCTGAAGAGTCAATGCATATATTTTCATGTTCTTTACAATTTTTACGTTATTTTATTCCAAAATTTTAATCCATTATTAAAGTGGCACCTGTCTTGCAAATGATTGTTCATTTTAACACAGCCATAAGTACTGAAAGGAGAACAAAAGATGAAAAGATCACTACTGAGTTATTTTTGTGAAAACATCTCGTAATTCCTACTGGATTCAAAATTAAACTAAATGAATTTTAAAACAGTAATGCTATACTGTTCCCTCTGTTGAACTGTCACCAAGATCAGTGGTGGAAAGCCTAGTTCTGAAAAATCATGTTCCTGTCAGATCAGAAACTTTTTATTTCAGATTCTGAAAAGAGCTAAGTTCTATCTCACTGTTCATTATAAAATATGCTACAGTAGTCATCCATTAAACAATACACAGGGCATATCAAGTCTGGATAAATTCAGGGCTTTATGAAGAAATTATATCTGAGCCTTTACATCTGTGAACATTGTCTGGAAACTGAACAATTGGATGTTGGCTTATGGGAAAAGTGTATTTCATGGCTTTAAAAATGCAGTTATAAGTAGAAGGCTTTCGAAGCAAGTCCTGTCCTCTAAGCTGGATGGACTTTAAGCTGTCAAATTTCTACCATAGCTGTTAGGAAGAGTAACTTTCTCAATGTGAACAGAGCAAAATGGAACATTGTGTCTTCGCAACAGAGAGGTCTGCTATGAGCTATCATTCAAAACCTAGAGTGAGGCTAGAAAGTGGCTAATGAAAATACACTTACTGAGAAACTGCCTTTCCAGTAGTGAGAACCTCAGGAAGTCTGGCATAGAAAATGCATCTAGAAGACACATAAAAATGAAGAAAGGGTTGAAAAGCAAAGAAATCCCCAAATCATTGCCAGGAGGCTATTTAGAGGGAGGATGAAGAACTACATCACCAGGACATTTTGCTGAAGGCTTCCAATGCACTGGAGCAGTTAGACTTGGATAAGAAAGATCAAGGCCTTTGCAGAACTATAGAGATGTTTATAAGTGCCTGTGTCTTATTCAGATTTAATACAAATAAATTTGCATATTCCACTTAATTTGCATGGAAATTAACTCTACCTGTGAAAAAATATTCTGAAGGCTTTAATGAAACGAGGACAGGCTTCCCTCACCCACTGTCCTGCCACTCTTGGTCAATAGGACATTTCCTCTGAGGACAGCAGATGTTAATCCAGCCGCACGAATATGTTAGCATTTCAGCTGTATGTCCAAAGAGGTGAGAGGAGGTATGAAGCAAAGTGAAACACTCTGAATTCTCTCAGTGGATAAAAACCCTACTGACAGAATAGGAAGTGAATTCCAGAGACACTGGTTTGTTAAATATCTTTATGGATGTCAGATAAAATGAGTCTTGCATTAAAGCACTGAAAATACAACTGCAATATAATAGCATTAACAAAGTATAGTCTAGAATAGACTATAGGCTAGAAATAGAGGATATTACAATAGGCCTATCTTGACTCTGGGACCACATGGTTCTTCAGAGCTCCTCTGCCTCAGCCGCTGAAGGGCAATGTGGAATCAGTACTGGATGGACATGTCATTGCAGAGCAAAATAAGGAAGACTCTAGTCTTAGAGTGCTTGGATAGATCTCATTTTGTTCCCCTTTTCCTCTCTTTCTCTGTAGCTGATGATCATTGCATCCCTTCAAAAAGATAGGCAACATGGATTTTAAAAGACTTTGAGATCCACAAACATATTAACAATCAGCACAGGATGTAGCGTTAGAACTCCAAAGCCCTTGTCTTACTGTTGAGTACACCGCAGGACACACTCCATGGCCCAGGCGAGTACGTGAGCTACGCTTCCCAGACCGTGTGCTGGCAGATCTGCTGGCAACAGCCTAGAAGAAACCCAATACATATTGTCCCTCTCAGAGCAATTTTTAGCTAGTAGGTTTTCTTCTCTACCTCTGAAATGATTTGTAATGTTATAATTATGCAGGAATGAATGTACATGTGTCATTGTATTGGGTCCAGCTGAGATGGAGTTAATTCTCCCCACAGCAGTCCTCATGGTGCTGTGCTGTGTATTGGTAGCTAGCAAGGTGTTGATAACACACCAATGTTTTGGCTACTACTGAGCAGTGCCAGCACACATCGAGGCTGTCTCTACAAAATTTCTTTTCTCCCCTCAGCAGCAGGGGACACAGCCAGGACAGCTGACCCAAACTGACCAAAGGGATATTCCATACCATATGACGTCTGCTCAGCAATAAGAAACTGAGAGATGCGGGGAGGAACAGGGTGGGGGCATTCATTTTTTTTTTACAATGTTTGTCTTCTGGAGTAAGGAGTACGCTTACTGAAGCCCTACTTCCCGGGAAGTGGCCGGACATCCCCTGCTGATGGGAAGTAGAGAATAATCTTTTGCTTTTTGCTTTGCTTCCGTGTGCGGCTTTTTGCTTTAGCTACAGTAAACTGCCTTTATCTTGACCCACGAGTTTGGGGTTGTTTTTCCATCTTAATTTTCTCCCCTCCCTGCCTTGCTGAGGAGGGGAGTGATAGAGCAGCTTGGTGGACACTTGGTGTCCAGCCGAAGGTAAACCACCACAGTCATGAATGGAGAGTGGCAGATTGAGGGTTGTTGGCAAAAAAAATGAAAATTATGTGAAGGTATTAAATGCTGGAGAACAGAGAGAAAGATAAGGGGAGATGCTAAGGGACTTGCTGTAGGGTGAGTGTGATGAGAAAGAAGAGGGAGGCATTTTGTTGGTGAGAGGTTTCACATGCACTTTGCACTACCCAGTAGGCTTAGTTGTGCGATTATAGCCACTGCTGGGAAAACTTCTCAAGTTTTATCTTCCTGTATGATGAAGATGTGTCTGAAACCTGTAAATTTTACAAAACTGCTGAGGAAAGATGTATAAACTTATCCATATTTATAATTTTAATTTAGTTGCCTTTATGTGAATGCATTTCTACTCTTTCTAGAGTAAAGTAATCTTTTCATTATATGAACTAAGTGCCTCACACAACGGGATGCTAATAATAGGATCTAATCATTAGTCCAGAAATCATAACTCTTTAAATATTAAAATATATTAAAAAATATATTTCCGTTAAATTTGATACACGTATTCATTTAGACTCAGCTCAAGAGAGTCAGTGATTCAAACGCAACGCTACTTGTTTCATTGCTTACTATAGCCCTATGTCTATGCGTTACAAAGTTCCACAGTTCACTTTACCAAGTAAGCAAAGAGGCTCTGCTTGTATAATAGGAAAATAACAGTAATAGCCTGTGCCTTTATAAGTATTGAAAGCAGCATGTGCTCTCCTGCCATTTAAGCTCAAATTATCCTACGTTTCAGGTCTGAGTGCTTATAATCTTTGCAGAGGAGCTAAGGCTGGGAATATCTACCTTTGTTTGCCAAGACCCCAGCTGGTGTCTCTCCTGTGCTGAAATCCTTTTGATGTATCACCTGGCCAACTAAATAATGAGTGCTGGGCAACAACTCAGCGTTGCTTCCAAATCTGGTGAAGTGTCAGGGCATGATCAGAGTGAAGGGAATGCATGCTGTTTTCTGAGCTGGCAAAGCAATGAGTAGTGCAGAATACGTGAAAAAAATCTGCCAGTTAAAGTGCAGTAAGCAAGCTCTTTCCCTGTGAAGGACTGCCACAGACACTGACGTACTTCAGAGAGTTGAGAGAGTTGGCATTACAAGAAACTCTTTGGCTTGACAAATTCTTCTCAGGTAAAGCAACAAATGAGCAGTTCACAGGAAGGAAAGAAAGTGACAGGACAAAAAGCAACTCCCTGCAAGGCTTACGGGGCAACTCCCTTCCTCTCCTCCCTCACAAGATGCAAGTTACATAAATATTCAAAATAAACATCTGCCTTGGAGGTTGGACCCAACCCTGACTATAAATTAAAAATAATTTTAAAAAAAGAACAAAACTGGTAGGGAATAAAGGGCCAACACAACACAGCTGGCACCTTTCCCTTAAAACTAAGTAAATATTTGCCTTTTCAAAGTATCCTTTTCCCTTAGCTTTGCTTTGGATCACTGTGAAAGTAGCAGATTACAAAGGCCCTGAAACCAAAGGGTCGAGGGAGATCCATGGCAATTATTCCATCTCTTGCTATGAGGGTTCCCCAGTTAGGAGATTCTTCAGATTTCCCCTTGTGAGTGACTCAGGAAGGTCTGGGAGAGAAGTGAGATGTGTGCTTGTCCCCCTAAAGAGAAGAATGCGTAATAGCTTGTCTACATTTGGAAATTATCTGAATAGGTATTGCATAATAAATTATTCTGCAGTAGCTGTCTTTATACACACATTATTGTGAAATATTTATTGCATTTTCTGACTAGAAAAAAATATTTTTTCTAAGATAGAATGTCCACACAGGCAGCTAAATAGCTAATTCCTTAATAATCATTCTTGTGGGGTGACCTAGATAGACAGCTTCTTATCACTGTTCCAAGTGAAGAAAAATGTTTCACTTTTACCACCAGTTGTGCAAAGGACACGCTAAGTTATACTCACCCAGTAAAGTGCAGTGTCAATATGTGTATTCATTTAGTGATCCAGCACTGCTTGAGATTTAATTTCCAGAACAGTTCAAGGAATTAAATATGTTTTGTGATCAGCATCGCTGAGTTACTCAGAACAAAATATAAACGAAACCTACTTGTGAATGGTTTGTAGATGTTCAATGAATAGATCATAGGCTTCCTATTCAGTTATTTAATTAATTCTGTCTTTTCCCTTCTAGCACAAGTTTCTGAGTGGGAGGAAAGAAAGTGCCGTCTTGCAGCAAAAATGCACACCAGTCAGTTTTGGTCTGTTATACAAAGGCGATACTGATGGAGTTAACTGCGCTGCAATGTGTAGTGGAGATAGAGTTTTGCTCGCCCTGTGTTTACCTTCCACTTACTTACCCTGTACGTGTCATTTATTAGTAATTTAGTTCAAAATCCATGTCCCTGCTTCTTTTCTATTCACATTAATTAAACAGATTTCTTGCCAGCAAAATTCTTTCAAGTCTAATAGTACTGGTGTTTGGACTTATTTCTCTTCTGTGACTTAAAATGTGAGATCTTAAAAGCACGCATTTGGGAAATGAGTGGGGGCCAAATGAGTCAACAGACCTCATTCTTGCTCTCATTTAGTAGTCTGTTCTCCTCAGGATGCAGTATAATGATGCTTAAATTATTGTCTCCATTTGCTAAATTAAGATAGGCTGTTCTGTAGGATGAAAAATAAATGCGGATTTAAAATACCTGAAGGGAGGATGCAAAGGAGACAGAGCCAGGCTCTTTTCAGTGGTGCCCAGGGACAGGAGCAGAGGCAATGGGCACAAACTGAGACACAGGAGGTGCCGCCTGAACATCAGGAAACACTTTTTTACCGTGAGGGGGACTGAGCGCTGGCACAAGTTGCCCAGAGAGGTGGAGTCTCCATCCTTGGAGATAGAGGCAGGCAGTCAAGTCATCTAAGGATGCAGAGGGTTTCTCTGGGCACCTAAGTTCCCTGCTGACAAAATCTCTAGCTTGCAGGAATAATTCCTAATATGTGGCAGGTGTGAGGTTTATTTATTAGTTTTCATAAGACAGCAGATTGCTATATGGCCAGAATTTGCTTTTCTCACTATTGCTGGTTAATTTTCAGCCTCTGTAGCAGGAGCTGGTTTGCAGTTGCCCTTTAGGCATTCAAAGTCAGTCCTGTCATCAGACCCAGGGAAAGTCAGGAAATTGTGCAACAGAGGCTCTTTCCCAGGAGCCAAGTGAAAAAATGTACGGTCCACAGTTTGTAAGTGCTTGGAAGCTCCTCCAGAATGCATCTTCTGTTTTCATAAGTTCAGGTTTTTTGAACAGTTAAAACTGTACTATGTAGATATAAAAACATATTTATAACAGTAAAAAACCTAAGGTTTTTTAAATTTGCTTCCTTGCAATATCACTTTATGATATCTGTCTGCTTCAAGCGTGTAAACTAGTGTAAATTTTAATAGGGTTTAGTCTGGTTTGAGAGTCTGCCTTTCCTATATCATTATTACTTCATATGTGGTCAGGTTTGTTTTCTGCAATCCTTTACAAGGAAGTATCCAGGTTAAATTAAGATTAATTTCCAACTAAAAAAGCCTTGTCCTTTCACAATAAGAGACAGTAACTTTGTCGGAGAATCTTCTTTTAGGAATGAAACAGTGGTACATCTCTCATTAAAAAAGAAAAAAAAAAAGAAAAAATTAATTAGCGTTTCATGTTTCTTCAGCATAGTAACTGAATAACTGCTGATACCTCTATTCAGATTAAAGCTGGGTTAGATACTTATGTCAGCAAAAAATAATTAAAAAAAAAAGTAATTTAATTCACTCTTGGCTGTTTGACCCAACTCAGTGTACATATATCTGCCATAAAAGATATCTGCCATAAAAGATACCTGCCATAAAAGAAATCTAGTCATCTTAGGAAATTAGGCCACTTTCACAGTGCTTCACCAAATAAAATGAGAAGCATGTCTGCTGTCAACTTCAGTAGGAATACAGAGTGGCACAGCAAGCAAAGGCCAGGCCAGGCCACAAAGAAAGATTTGTATGGCACCAATACCAGAGCACGTCTGATACCATTTAAAGTTATTACTTTGTGTGAAGTTGTTCATGCTATTTTAAAAGGTGCTGTGGGTTATGGATCACTCCATGTGCAGTTGGAAATTGTCTACTTTAAAAAAGATGACTACTGGGCTGCAGCTTAAGTCTGAGCAATTTTATGTTACTTGACCTAGAATAATTTTTTTATAGGCAGGGGACGGAACTGGGGCTGGCATGAGCTCCTGTTTTTGCAGACTGCACAAAAATCTGCCCATATTTAACCTGCGTGAATATCCAGGTAACTGAGTGCCCAGCACTTATGAAAAGCTATATATTTAGAGGACAACATGAGCTTTAAAAAAAAAAAAAAAGTCTGTACACCACACTTCAAGACATAGACTTTAATTATTTAGTTTGCAAACAGACAGGGACAGTTTCCAAAACTGTGGCTCCAATTTCCACAAAAGGGAATTTTGTACTCTTTTTTATCTGCCCAGCCCCTGAGAGAATGCACATACAGCAAATGCCATATGGTTGATACGACCCCATGTTGTCCACTGATTAGTCTTCATTCAGTTCTGAATTTTTGTATTGCAAACTGTCCTTTTCTCAGGTTTACAGACGGATAGAAAAGCTAAGGCACAGACGCATGAGGCAAGTGAGATTTCAGACTTAGAGCAACACAACAAACCTCAAGAAACCTGTTTAAAATCTAGCCCTGCATTATCCTCCCTTTCCCCTCTCTAGCAACTAAAGCTGTACTTTAGTGCTTAACTGAAACCTTTTAGTGTTGCAATTAAGATTTTAAAAAGTCCTGCTTCTTTCTAAGAGTCTAGTAAATTACATGGTAAGAAGTATACTGAAATATTTAAACAGTTAACAACTGATGAGTGTGAGTAGTTTCTATTATATAGATGCATTTTAGGACTTCAGTAATAATAATAAAAAAAACCACTATGCATTAACCTAGAAACAGAGAATAGAAAATAGCTGCATATATGTATGCCACATAGATTGAACTGATTCTTTGGTATTGTCTTAAAGAAATAAAACCTGATAAATAATACTGCAATACCATCCATATTTCATTTTACTTCAGTAATAAAATGGATGAAGAGACTGGATTAACTGCAGGAAGGAATTTCAGACATCCATCATTGCTAAAAATGAGTCCAAATATTACTGTGGGAGACTCTGGCCAAACCCTCTATTTCTGCTTAGGATTTTTATTCTGCTGGACAAATTAATTCATGACAAACTCCAATACTAATATCAGTGGGAAGCCTGACAAGGCAACAACATTGGTGTACTTTCAAACCCTCATGTTAGAAGACATATGACAGTCATTATAATGTGGCTTGTTGATTTTTTCCCTACGTCATGTACAATAAAAATAAGGTAAATTGGTTGCATTTTGCTGACAATGAATGGCCTTTACTTTTATAAACATTTCAGTGCTGTTTTAGTAATGAGTAGCAGAGGCAATTTATTGTTTTGTATATTGCTTCACTCTTAATGCCATTCCCAAGACAATTTCTCAAGTAATTCTGATTAAGTAAAAGTCAAAATACTCTTTGCTACTATGCCCATAGAATGACACTTACTGAAGATACAGAGCAAAAATAATGAGAAAAATGGCAAGAGCTAAATTGCTTAAGACAGAAGTCTTAACAGATAGAATTTTTATGTTATCCCTCAGCCACTTAAACAGAATTTCTAGTTTATATCATAAAATGCTTCAGGAGGTAGATATGGGAGGGGGTTGTTGGTTTGTTTGTTGGGTTTTTTTAAATGCAGAGCTGGTGGTTCAGGAAGATTGTCTTCAGTAACTCTAAGCATTACCTCGACTTTCAGATGTTTATTTTGATATGCTGTTAGTCAATACTGCAATCATGACATTTTATGCTGGAAGCTGGCATGTCAATAAGCCCGTTATTCTCTACAGGCAGTGCAGTGGCATTTGCTAACATTTTCTATAAGTTTTTCATTGAGCTGTTAGCGTGTGAATGTCACTAACTGAAGCAAATTTTAAATGAAAAAAAAAAAAAAAGCCAGACAGACAAATTCCCGGTTTTTGCTTCCATAATGTTTGACTTGGGATAGCTCTGATTTCTATAGACTGTTTTCTTGAAGCAATCTTCTCATTCAAAATGTGCTCTTAATTAAATGCATACCAAATATCATGCGAAGGTGAGATTTGTATAGGGCTATATCCTCCTTAACATGCAAACCATTTTCTTTTATCATTGGGACTTGTACTATCTGAAGAATATGGTTTGCTATCTTGAATTATACAGTCTTAATCTTTGTTTAATACTTGAAGCAAAAGAAATGTTTAAGTGCTTTCTTAATCTAGGTCCTATTCTGACATGTCATCAAAATAGTATTTTTATCATTTTCATCCTGTAGTTTTGAACTGATAAAAAACTACCGTCTTCAGATGCCTTTGAGCCTTTTTCTTTCAAATCAGCCAGAGCACCTACTCCATATCCCCCCCCCTCAGATAGATCTACTGCTGTGTGCTCTCTCTGCTTGTTGTCTTCTGCTAATTTTCTCTTTGTCTGGAGTTTCTCTCACTGCTCTTCCTCTTTCATCTCAGCATGTGGTGTGTCAGCATTTCATGCTTTTTAGCCCAAAAGCTTCTTTCCTTCACACATAGTAGCTAAATCACTGGAGAAGGTGTGTGCCATGGCTGAATTTCTGTTTGGGCTTCTCTTATTAGAACTGTGCTTCTGAATACCGTATCTGTTTCTGTCTTAATGTGTTGGTTTTGCATGGCAAGGTTTTGGTAGCGGGGGGGCTACAGGGGTGGCTTCTGTGAGAAGCTGCTAGAAGCTCCCCCTGTGTCTGACAGAGCCAATGCCAGCCGGCTCCAAGATGGACCCGCCCCTGGCCAAGGCCAAGCCAATCAGCGCCTCTGTGATAACATATTTAAGAAGAAAAAAAAAAACAGAGAGAGCTTTTGCAGCCAGAGAGAGAAGTGAGAAGATGTAAGAAACTCTGCAGACACCCAGGTCAGTGAAGAAGGAGGGGGAGGAGGTGCTCCAGGCGCCGGAGCAGAGATCCCCCTGCAGCCCATGGTGAAGGCCATGGTGAAGCAGGCTGTCCCCCTGCAGCCCATGGAGGAAGGATGAGGGGGTGTAGCGATTCCACCTGCAGCCCGTGGAGGACCCCATGCCGAAGCAGGTGGAGGCACCTGAAGGAGGCTGTGACCCCATGGGAAGCCTACGCTGGAGCAAGCTCCTGGCAGGACCTGTGGCCCTGTGGAGAGAGGAGCCCACGCCAGGGCAGGTTTGCTGGCAGGACTTGTGACCTCGTGGGGGACCCACGCTGGAGCAGTTTGCTCCTGAAGGTCTGCACCCCGTGAGAGGGATTCCATGCTGGAGCAGGGGAACGATGAGAGGAGTCCTCCCCCTGAGGATGAAGAAGCGGCAGAAACACCGTGTGATGAACTGACCGTAACCCCCACTCCCCGTCCCCCTGTGCCGCTGAGGGGGGGAGGAGGTTGAAGCCAGGGGTGAAGTTGAGCCTGGGGAAGATGGGAGGGGTGGGGGGAGGTGTTTTGAGAGTTGATTTTATTTCTCATTCCTCTACTCTGTTTTGCCTAGTAATAAATTAGATGAATCTCCTCTCTAAGTTCAGTCTGTTTTGTTCGTGACAACAATTAGTGAGTGATCTCTCCCTGTCCTTATCTCGACCCACAAGCGTTTCGTTATGCCTTTTCTCCCTTGTCTAGTGAATGAGGGGAGTGAGAGAGTGGCTCTGGTGGGCACCTGGCCTCCAGCCAGGGTCAGCCCACCACGCTTAACAAAGAAAGTGAGTTACTAAGGCATACATGCCAGTATGTGAAAACAGGATATTCTGCTCTGATTCCCAATATCAGATGTTCCTAGGTCATTCCACCAGTTTGATTAAGGTATATCAGGCATGAATTAAGGCTCTGGTGTTGAACTGGTAGGAAGAAGAGGAAGGTAGGAAGAATGTGTGATGCAGACTACTGGTTTAGTTCCCAGCATGCCATAAAACTCATGAGTTAATGGGGTTTTTTCTGCTATATTGTGTAATGGAAAATTACAGTATACCCTATCACAATGTAGATTTCACTGTGTCAAAGGCAGCATGCACACATTTCATGAAATACCAGTTTTAAATACTTGCTTTATTGTTTTTCTATAAAATGTAGAAAGTAATATCAATTTACCTCACAGAGAATTTTGACACTATATTTTGGTACTACATTTACAAAATCCTAGAATGGGAACATGGCTTTTTAGAGTCATGGCAAATATGATCTGGTACCATACTGGCTTAAGATAAGAAACACTGAATGACTTCCCATTCAGTGAATATGATTCATCCTATTCAGTAACTGAAGTGGTGGCATAATAGATTCATGCATGTAATTAAGAATTGTGTCATGGTTTAAATGCAGAACATTTAATTTGATTGATGGCCAGCCATAATTCTGAACTCTTCTTAATTTTGAATGCTTTACTCTGCACTCTTACCTTCTAAATATAATTTAATATATGGGTACCACTGATAACAAGACAGATACAACATTACCAACTTATGCAATTTTATCATAATTCCTAAAGTAATAGAATCATGGAATAATTTAGGTTGGAACAGACATCCATAGATCATCTGATCCAAGCCCAAATCAAAACAGGTCTAATGAGATCTGATTGCTCAGGGTCTTGTCCATTTGAGTTTTTAATATCTCCAAGGGTAACGATACCACAGTCTCTCTGGTCAACCTATTCCAGTATTTGACCACCCAAATGGTGAAAAAAATATTTCTTTACATCTAACCAACATGTAATGTGCTGCAGCCATCACATCTCATCCTTTCATTGTGCACCTCTGAGAAGAGTCTGGCTTCATCTTCTCTAAACCATCCCATTTGGTACTGGAGATGGCAATAACATCTCTCCTGAGCCATCCCAGGTTTTAGCAGCCCTTTCCCTCCAGCATATCAGTCACTCCTGAGGATTTGGTTTTGACCACAAATTTGCGGAGAGTTTATTACATCCCATTGTCTAAGTTGTTAATGAAGTCATTAAGTGAAATTGGCCCCAGTAAAGTGGACATTTTAGGTGTGCTAGATACTTTTTTTTTTTTTCCCCTAAAGACTCTAAAACTGGTTTTACCCAGGTCCAAAAATTGCCTTCCTCTGAGGATGGTAGTTGATGATTGCTGAGTTGCTTATAGCCCTAGGGTTTCTGGTACCATCCTGTGACCATAGTTTGAAGGTGTCTGCTATCATCCTGTGCCTGTATTCCTTTTTGCTGCAGTTAATTCTGTGGTCATATATAGTTCATTCAACATCCAATAACTCCTTGTCATTACTGCCTATTAGTAAAAGAATATATAGATGACACAATGCACTACACCACATAATCATACAGAGCTAAGCAGAGGCTAAAACAAATCAGATGAGGACCAGTCACTTGGTCCTGAGATAGTTGCTGTGATTAGCTGCATTAGTTACAGCTAACCAAGCTGGAGTAGATCTTCAGGCAGCCCAAGATAAATCCAGAGACCTGCGATGTTAGCTTAACCCAACATCCAGCCTGTCACAAGCAATGACAACATCATATTTACTGAACTCGATCTACACACAGTAGTAGACTTGCAAGATATACTTGAACCTAAATTCGGACACTATATTTATCTTTTCTACCCAGTATTCCTGATAGATATTCTAATCAGTAGAGGTACCTAGTTAATCGCCCAGAGGTCTCCTACCACGTGACGATGAAATCTTTCTTCTGGGTGACCTCTATCTAGTGAGAAATGCATTGTATATGCCATAGAGAAAAGGTTTGTGGCAATTCCATGATCTCCAGCATGAAACATAAACAGAAATTCAAGTTCTCCAGACTATGCCTATGTATCTGCATTGCCTCAACTCTCAGATTGTAGACGGGCAATGTTGCTGGCATGAGAGGCTAAAATAGCCAACAGATCAGGAGGTGAAAGGCAGCGCAAAAAACTTTTATCAGTGACCACAGATTTAATCAAATCCTAGAAGTGCTGCCTAAAAGGATTGGGTTTGTTTTTTTACAAAACTGCCTGATTCTTAATCAGTCTTTTTTTCCAGAGAGTTGGTTTGTGATTTGTTGAATGACAGGTTTAGCAATGCTTAATTCACTTACTCAATTGGGCTGTCGAGCACTTGGCAAACTTTAAGACTGAACTAAAAATGGTTGGATGGCAGATCTGAAGAGAAATGGACCTTGTAAATCTGTTAATTTTCTTACTGAGACTAAGATCTCTGGTAATCCAAATTGTTTAAATACTCTTCTTTCTACTGAGAAATAGAATAAAAGAATCACAGGCAGAGAGCCCAGCTCCAGATCATATGGAAGAACTAAACCTCATAGTTTGAACTGCTTCAGTATTACAAAAGTTGTTTTCTCTATATGCAGTGATGGAAAACTTAGGTTCATTACATCTATTTTCCAGGTTAAATGTATAGTTTAATTTAATTCACAGTTAATTAATCATTTACCTGTGTATTTATTAGATTAACATAATTCAGCATACACAATTAAAGTGATGCTTTAGTTCTAATATAGTATTACCATGGGCTATAGTGTAGATTTTAGGAAGTTTTGTCAGGTTTTTGTGAGGTTTTGTCCTGCAGGCAGAACACCTAGTTCTGAAAGCAGTAAGCCCAGTGACGCCTCACGTGCTGTGGTTTCAAGTCTCAGGCACTCCTGTGTTGGTTGTCTGGCATTTTGTAAGGGTTGAGAGCAGCCTTTTATTCAGTGAAGGCTGTTAATAAAAGCATTCTACTCTGCTGAACTACTTAGTTAATTCTTGTGGAAACTTGATACCTTGAAGATTTCTTCCCTGTCTTTGGAAATATTCAAAACTTGACTGGACAAAGCCCTGAAAACCTGATCTAATTGGACCCTGTTTTGAGCAAAGGGTCAGACCAGGTGCCCTCCAAAGTCCCAAATTATTCTGTTTCTATGTCCAGCTCGACTGGGATTGACCCACAGCTCCGAAGCCTCAGAGGAGATGCTGACAAGCATATATATGGCAGGACATGGTGGTCTTATTTTCTGCAATCCCAAACTAACAATAAACAGGGTTATACAAGTACTCTAAATTTAGATAGAAGTATCGAGCCTCTGCAAGATACATTTTTATAATAAAACACACAAAAAAAGAGTTCTATGAGGTTTTTTGCTTGCTTTTGGGTTTTGGCTCGTGTAATTAGCATTTGCAATTTGATTTTACAGAATACTGATGAAATGCAAAAATATGCAATAAAATGTATTGGTTTAATTAGACTGATTAACAGGATTTTTTTCACAAACATCTGGTACATGCCTATACTACAGGAATAGTAGGATCACAAAAGATACTAATCTATAAGCAAAAAAAGGAATTAATAGTTCACTGCAACAGAAATTCTGATTATTTTTTTTTTTGCTTTCAGACTTTTGTGTAAATGAGTTTAAATAGGGAAGTTAAGATTTCTGAAGAGGCCAAATGTAAACCTGAGAACAATCTTATGCGTTACAGTGAGCTCCATACCTGAAAAATTCTGACTGCAGTAATTACAAGACCTCTATGTGTTTCTCTGTGTTTTTTATGTAGAAAGGAAAAGACAGTATAGGGGAGTAATTTGTAGCTGAGGTTGTTGAAAACATCACTTCTCCAGGATTGCTTGTGAGTTTACGTATAGAACCATGCAGTTGTTGGGACATTTTGATTTTTCACACATCTCTCTCTCATGGTTTGTCCCCACGTATAATTAACTAACTAGTTCTTATTTGGTAAGAAAGTAGTAGTTACTAACTGAGGGATGCTTTCTCATTTTTAATAGGTTTTTTTTTCCCTATAAACATGAGAAAAATAAACCTGGTAGAAATTTTCCCAAACGGTTTTATACATTTCTGTTGTGCAATGCATTGGTTATTTTTTCAAAGAGAGAGCTCTGTTACATGGACCAGGAATGTTATAGACAAGGCTGAGATCCCTTTCCTTGATTTCCCTTAACACTAGCTTGGAGAACGTATACTGTGTTCTTCATAGCATTCTTGCCAGAATTGGGTAGATGAAGAGGATTTCCTGTCTTTGAGGCGGGGTGGGGGGGGAAATCATGCAAGCATAAAATGATTTTTAAGGGATTCTTCTGAGCTCTCAGAAAACAACATTCCCTCTCCTCAATCATTTTGTGATTTCTAAGCATCAATGTTTGTGTGAGTGCAGAGCTAAATTACGTATTATCTTCTGCATGGCACTGTTTTCATGGATTTTTATTGTATGGATGTCATACATCACTGTCATATTCCTAAATTTAAGCCGTTTTGAATAAAGCATTTCATACTTGCTTTTCTGTATATTTACTACTAACAGAAAAAGGCATGTTTCTGAATGTATTCCCTTGGCAAAAACTGAGATTTTTGAAGCTATTTAACCATCAGCTCATCAAAGGCAATAAATACTACCCTATTTTACCTTTATTGACCACATTCAGTTGAATAAGATTCTTACCAGATTTGGGGAAACAACAAACCATCAGTCATGCTCTGAAATGCCCTTGTCTGCTGAGTAATTACAGAGAGAACTGGCACAGGCTGGTGTGGTTCGACACCACAATTATGTTAGCTCTACAGTGGGTGGTTGAGTGAAAAATCTCATTTCAAAAGCTAGCTGATATTTTTCCTAGCTGTAAAAAAGTCTTAAAATGAAAAACCATTTTTGATATAATGTACTTATATCCTTCGATGTGAGGCTTTTCCCCCACTTTCTCTTTAAGCAGCAATAGAAGATATCGATAATAACTATCATAGGAAAACTTAAAAGAAAAGCTTCACAGACAACTTTCTTTTACTAGCACTAACTGTATTTTATAAAATGTTTTAGTCTCCATTTTTGTCTCCATCTTAAAGCCGTAAAGCAGCTCAGGCTGTAAAAATATACCATTTTATATGGTCCTAGAAGCACCAGAGAGGTTTAGGGATAGTATTGTGAATTAATGCAGTTTATCTTTAGAATGAGAAGTTAGCTTTAGGAGTTTATCTGTAGTTTACAACATTATAAGTCTAGTCTCTAATATCAGTTCGAACATCCTCTTTGCTCTGAAATGTCCTTTTTTTTCCTTTCTTTTCAAATAAACATTCTGTTCTACTGATCGGATAAAGCAAAAGCTTCACTCAGTCTCCACTTAAAGAATTACCCAAGAGTAATCTAGTTCCACCACACTTTTGTTTTTCCCTGAAATGTAAATAGTGCTGCATTGAAAACAGTTCTGCTAATATTCCATGTCTAGTCTATATTTTAATCGAGAAGCCTTTTAAACCTAAATACAAACAGTGATTACAGGTAACAGGAAAATCATTATGTTATACTTCTCCAGAACAATAAGAGGTTTCCCCACTTGGTGATTATCCTTCATTATTCATGGGTACGTGTCAGTACTCAGCAAGCTCCTCTGGCTAGCCCAAGAGCAATGCCTGCTTCTCAGCCATCTTTCCCAGCGTGTTAGCAATCCATCATCAGATTGGTTGTATTTGGGCCTATAAAACCACACTACAATGGAGTGAAAGCTGCCTATGTAAGTGCAGAGTACCAGATGTTAAAGACATGAACGTGAGCTCATTTTACCTCACTGTAAATATGGCTGACACCCCGACTAGTCAAAAATAATTAATAGGTTCAACTACAAAAATAAATTTAGAAAAATTTTAGCTTTTAGTACCTGAAAGAAAATTAAATGCCCTAGGTCTGCTTCTTAACCATGTATACTGAAATACAATACGAGGAATATTCATACTGTCGACATTTGGGCATCTCCATTATGTGCTCAAGCCAGCCAGCTTGAGCGTCCACCTTCAGCTGCCCGCGAGGCCCAGGAGTGAGAGGCATGCACTCCTTCAGAACGTGCCCGGTAGGTGGGGGGAGAGGCCCTGCAGTGCACTCCAGTATACTTACGCCACACCTATGGCTTTCACAGGAAAATACTGGGGTTTGCCATAAAAGAATTAGCGGTAGGCGCGGGACACATTTCAAAAGCAGTAATGATTTCTAAGCCTTTTTTTTCCTCCTCTGATTAAAGCTTTCAGTTACCTGGCAGGAAAAATATATCAAATTCACAGGAAAAGTCATGTAACATGAAATGCTGGAGATAATGTTGGTGAACTAATCTCAAGGATGCAGTAAAAACTTTTTTGGAAATGTGCCATTTTATTATGCCTCTGCTCCAGTCTCTAAAAGCAAAATATGTAATAATTTTGTTGTTAAGAGGGGACTCAGTCTTGAAATTTAATCTCTAGTGTCTTTCGAGTATTGTACACTTTAAAAATACTGCTATTAAAAAGACATGGGTGGCCTGGCACTGGCAGTACAGTACAATTGACCTCACATTGCTTCATCTGCACAGCTATTGATTTTTCTTTTTCTCTTCATTTTGACATTTCACATGATTTAATCCAAGATTCATCATTTCGGAAATGTCAAGTTTAAGGTAGTTTTTTTATTGTTTGGGTAGAGTAATCTTTGAAATGGTTTGCTACTTATCTTTTTTTCAGACCATCGGCTGAACACATGGGCACTGAATCAACTTGGAATTGACTGAGCGTATTTTTTATTTCTTTCGTAGTGTAGTCCAATGTGCCTTTTTACTGAGTAGCTAATTGTAACAAAGTCAAAGATAGCAGCAGTGTTTTGAATAGATTTCCAGCATCTCAGCACATTTCATGAAAAAAAGCTCTCTGGGGATAAAAGCCTTTATGCAACATTATACTATGTGATGGGAAAGCAACAGAAAGCAAGCATGGAATGTACTAATGGGTGCAGTATATATTACAGAAATAACAGATAGAGTTTCTTGACATTTATTCAGCACCTAATAATTAGAATTATAGTCAACAGATGCATGGGGCACAAGAGGAGTAGGACCCTTTATGGAAACTGGCTGTCTGAGTGCAACAGAAAAATGTAAGCAGCACCGGGAACTTGAACTTCATGATATGGAGCTGGTGCAACTGCCTGGTGCAACTTCATTCCTGTTTGCTCTCCAGATAAAACATCTGACAACATCACAGAGGTTCCAAAACAGTGCAGCCTTGAATGTCCTTCTAAGGGGTGCTCCAACACACATTTAAAGTGCTGAATGGCTGCTGAAAATAAAAGTTGGTATGTTTGTTCACTGCAACAGTGTACCACCAAACCCTCAGAGCCACACACCAAACTGTGTGACCTATCAAGAGACCTAAGGCGTGTGCCTCAGAAAGCAGAGAGGAGCTGGCAACCAGGAAATTACTGGGATTCTCTCCAGGTTTAGGATTTCATTTTGACACAGGACTGAAATCAGAAGACATCTGGCTCCTGGGACAACCCAGGGAGATTGCCTATTGCTGTCTTGCTTTTCCTATTGCTGTGGGTCTGCGTTATCTAGCAGCCCTTGTGGCAGCCCTGCTCCACTGCCAGGCAGGAGATAGAGCTGTCCTTGAACCATGTGGGAGCTACTTACTTGGCTCCTGAAACAGCCCAAGAGCCCAGGGCTGGTGACTCCTGCGGAAACCCACCTGTGCCTTGGTGCTGCTCCAGGCACAGCAGTCTGTGGTTGGTCTCTGGCCCGTGGAAGTTTTCTGCCTGTACAGATCTGATCCAAAAAGAGCTTTTCATTTCCAGACCCTACCACTCACTTTCTCATCTCTTTTTATTGACTTTTCTGGATCTGACAGAATTAATTTACTTAGTCTGCTCTCTCTTTACATCACAGTTCCCTGCAGTACACACCATGTCTTTGTGCTACCCCACAACACAGCATCTTGCCTTCAGCTGAGACGGGCTGCTGCTTGTTACCTTCTTCAGCTTTTGCTGAAATGCTCGTCTCTCGCTGTCCTTCCCAGTGTGTTACTCCCTAATGAGCAGCATTATCTTGACATTACTTGCAAACTCCCTTCACAGTTAGTGAGGGAAGAGAGACATGTCTCACACAGAGCAATCCTGTGTTTTGAATGTCTTACTGGAAGGTATATAGGTGATATGATAAACAGGGTATGGGAAATGTCTTTTGAAACAGTAAAGGTTGTATGGTTTACTTATGCTATGGGGGAGCTGAAATTAAGGTGGTGATTTATGCAAGCAGAAACTGTCAAAAGAACCATGATAAAACACATTTCAAAGAAGGTATTATCTAGGTGGGATGAAGGTTGATTAACTAATTTTTGAAAGGCCTTTCTGTTCTTTGTCTGTTATGCATCTAGCATTACCTGGGCATGGCAGTAGCTGCATAAAGCTTCATCCAGTTCCTACGTCCTCATGATCTTATTATTTAATACACTTGCTAAGTTCCAGTGTTCTTCAGTGTTTGTGATTCAAAATTTTTTCTATTAACTCCTACTAACATTCTTAGATGCCCCTAAGCAAATGAGAATTTAATATTCTGTAAAAGAAGTTAATCTAAATTTGAAATACAAGATTTTATGAACTGCTGGCTCCAGTACACCTAACATTCAGCCCTTTGATGAGATTATTCAACTTCTTACCTTGAGGTTTCATAGGCATAAAGTGATGTGTTTCTCTACTCTTTGTAAAAAAAAATTTTCATGGTACTCAGAGTTGCATAAGTTTTTGTCAAGCCATATAGATGTTTATTTAATGATTATCTATATACAAATTTAGCAACAACTTTTTTGCCTTAGACTTCACCGGCAAGTGCTCTAGCCACACCGCCCAAGTCGCAGAAGGAAAAGGCAGGGACTGGGAGAGTGTAGGAGAAGATCAGGTTTGAGACCATCTAAGGAACTTAAAGGTGCCCAAGTCCATGGGACCTGATGAAATGGATCCCCGGGTCCTGAGGGAGCTGGCAGATGAAGTGGCTAAGCCACTATCCATCATATTTGAGAAGTCGTGGCAGTCTGGTGAAGTTCCCACTGACTGGAAAAGGGGAAACATAACCTCCATTTTCAAAAAGTGAAAAAAAGGAAGACTCGGGAAACTACAGGTCGGTCAGTCTCACCTCTGTGCGCAGCAAGATCATGGAGCAGATCCTCCTGGAAATTATGCTCAGGCACATGGAAAATAAGGAGGTGGTCAGCGACAGCCAACATGGCTTCACTAAGGGCACGTCATGCCTGACAAATTTGGTGGCCTTCTACGATGGGGTTACAGCGTTGGTGGATGAGGGAAGAGCAACTGATGTCATCTACCTGGACTTGTGCAAAGCATTTGACACTGTCCCTCACAACATCCTTGTCTCTAAATTGGAGAGCCATGGATTCGATGGATGGACCACTCAGTGGATAAGGAATTGGCTGGATGGTCGCACTCAGGGAGTTGTGGTCAATGGCTCAATGTCCAGGTGGAGACCAGTGATGACTGGCGTTCCTCAGGGGTCAGTATTGTTGTCCCAAAAGTGGGATCATTTACCCGGTGTGCAGTACGCCAATATACACACAGAGCAGAGGTATTTTATTTGTTTCATGTCTGCAGAGAGATGGGTGCTAGGTGGTAATTCCACAAAGCTAGCACACTACACACAGAATCTACCGCATATTTATCTTGTTACAGGATTAGAAAAACCCGCCTAAATTTACACTAATTGGTCATTAATTACTGCATCATCTACTATTGGTCAAGCATCTTTAAATTAGCACGCATGCTCCTTGAGGGTGGTGGGGGGTGTAATTTGCATATTCCTTTAATTGGGTAGGTGGTGGCGATCCCCCAGCCACCTTTCCCTTCCCCTAGTTACTGCTGATTCTTGTTGACTTCAGGCCTCTCTGGCAATAACCCAGCTCTCGGTGCCTTCTGGGGCAGGATGTTTCCTTTTTATCAGTTTTTCAGCTCTTCTTCAAGGATACTTTTTAGCAAAGCATGCTTTTTATCAGTCTTTCGGCTCTTCTTCAAAGGTATAGTCGTCAGCAAAGCAAGTAGTGCATTTAACCCTAAATTAAGCAGTGTCTGAGCACTAACCCAAAAGCATTTCTGTCCCTGTAAAGTGGAAAATTCTACTTTATGGATATCAGTATTGGGACTGGCACTGTTTAACATCTTTGTCAGTGACGTGGACAGAGGGATTGAGTGCACCCTCAGCAAGTTTGCTGAGAACACCAAGCTGTGTGGTGTGGTCGACACGCTGGAGGGAAGGGATGCCATCCAGAGGGACCTTGACAGGCTGGAGAGGTGGGCCCATGCGAACCGCATGAAGTTCAACAAGGCCAAGTGCAAGGTCCTGCACATGGGTTGGGGCAATCCTAAGCACAAATACAGGCTGGGCAGAGAATGGATTGAGAGCAGCCCTGAGGAGAAGGACTTGGGAGTGTTGGTGGACGATAAGCTCAACATGACCCACCAGTGTGCGCTTGCAGCCCAGAAAGCCACCCATGTCCTGGGCTGCATCAGAAGCAGTGTGACCAGCAGGTCGAGGGAGGTGATTCTGCCCCTCTGCTCTGCTCTCCTGAGACCCCACCTGGAGTACTGCGTCCAGCTCTGGGGGCCCCAGTACAAGACAGACATGGAGCTGTTGGAGTGAGTCCAGAGGAGGGCTACAAAGCTGATCAGAGGGCTGGAGCACCTCTCCTATGAGGACAGGCTGAGAGAGTTGGGGTTGTTCAGCCTGGAGAAGAGAAGACTCCAGGGAGACCTTATAGCAGCCTTCCAGTACCTGAAGGGGCCTACAGGAAAGCTGGAGAGGGACTGTTTACAAGGGCAGGGAGTGATAGGACAAGGGGTAATGGGTTTAAGCTGAAGGAGGGTTGATTTAGATTAGATGTTAGAAAGAAATTCTTCCCTGTGAGGGTGGTGGGGCATGGAAACAGGTTGCCCAGAGAAGCTGTGGATGCCCCATCCCTGGAAGTGTTCAAGGCCAGGTTGGATGGGGCTTTGGGCAACGTGGTCTAGTGGAGGGTGTCCCTGCCCATGGCAGGGGGGTTGGGACTAGATGATCTTTGAGGTCCCTTCCAACCCAAACCCTTCTGTGACTCTATGATACCTAGTTGTCTGTAGCACTGTTCTATTGGCTGTATCCTTATTTCTAAGTACTTTGTGGGTTACTGCAGAAACAGTTACAGCTAGCTGAATAACCTGCATGCACTTTCAAACAAACAAACAAAAATTATTGAAGAACAATTTAATAGTAGTAGTACAATTGCAGTAGTAAAGATTGTTTTGTAAATCTTCTTACAAAAATTACTTTCTAAAAACCCAGAAAAACCTTCCCCACTCCTGTATACTTGATGAGAGGCTAGATAGTAGGTCTATTCAAAATCATAAAACATGATTTGTTTTTTCATAAACTATTGATGCCTTCGTAAGTTGGAATTGGCACAGAAAAGTGGAAATTCAAGAACATTATGAAAGCTAATCAATAACCAGTAGAAATAATATCTCATTTACTCACTTGCTAACATAGGAAAATTTTCCCTTTATAAATATTGTTTCAGTGATTGTAATGCTTTTGTAAGATTACAGATAGCAGAACTTGAGGCTGAACTGATATTAATGTGGAAAACAAGGCCAGTGCAAGGGCCAGTACTTTCAGTTCTGACTCTGACCAATCAGCGTAATTTGCATCCGGTATAGATGGACCATTTCAGAAAGTGCTTTGTCTTCATCCATAGCATTCCACCTAATGTAGTGTAAGATGCTGCTGCCCACACAGCAGGGGGAGTGGAATTAGAAAATCTTTAATGGTCTTTTCTAACCCAAACCATTCTGCGGTTCTGTGATTTATGTCAGAAATGCTACTTTACTGGTAGCACCTAGTCAGAGTGTCTATCTATTTATCAGGAAATGAAATTACATTATCTACCTCTATCATTATTTTTAATGCTATTTTTTTTGCAGTAATTTAATTTCTTTCAATCTGAGAAATGTTTAATGCCTTTTTTTTGAAGTGCAGGGGGAGCATTCTCTGAAAAACAAAGCAAAACAAAAGTTTTTGTGTCTTATTAAATGATTTTAAAGCTTGCTTTTAAAGGAACCTCATCAATGGTGATAGGTTCCAAATATTTCTCATTCAAATTGTTTCTTCTTGCAGTATTTTACAATAGTCACTACTGTTTCTAGCCATTTCTTGAGCAGAGTGCATCTTACAAACCAAAAGACCTGGTACTGCTGCCAGATACACAAGGATGGATCACTTTGGAATAGTATGTGAGTTGGATGTATGGGAAAAATGAAAAAAAAAAAAGGAATTACTTTGGCACTCTGAAATTAACATTTTGCAGAAAAACATATTAATATTAGGAACTGTATTTGTCCACTACAAAAACCAAGTGTTGCAAGACAGAGATAAACAATGACAAAGAATGAGGGAAGAAAAACAAAATAAGGTTGGGTATGTCCGGCGCTGAGTCGAGCTCTTATCAGTTGTGACAGCCATGCAGTCCATGCATTGTGTGCCGTTTTAAAAAACAATAAAGCCTCCAGTGAGTGTATCTGCTGACTGATTGATTCTCACGAAGGCCCCACAGAACTTGAATCTGGTAAAAGTGGGTCAGCACAGTGATGTACACAGCACACCGATAAAAATAGTTTGTTAGATGAACATGTTATCTCAGCACTTTAGATTGTAAGAAACAGTTCTTATCATGAGATTTATAGGTGACCACTCATAAATAAATACATTTTATGCCAGATCTTGAAGAAACAGGAGGACAAGAAAATGAGCAAGAAAAATTTACTCTGCTCTTCGTAATTACTGGGTGTTCTGCAACCATGCAGGATAAGTGTTATCAGTTACATTATTAAATGTACCCAGTAAATCATTTTCTTACACTTCCTCTTTTGCGTCTTGAAGACAAAAACCTGTATTTTTTCGTATTTTTCAGGACAATTAATGAGCATGTTTCAGAAGCTATTAGACAATATTTCAAAGTAGAGCTACTTGAATCAGTTATCTTGAATTATTCCTGACAAAAAGGTTAACATTTTTCTGCAGATAAAGTGTTTGCAAATAGCAACATTGCTGCTGATCTCCAGTTCAACTTTATCTTTTTCATTCTGTGGCATTTGTTAGATTAGCAGTTTTGAAACTGTAGATTGAAAGCGATATGAACAGGAGCCATCATTTTCCTATATATGAATATGGTATTTATTCTATTCCTTTATCAGCATCTCTACACCAAATGCTAGCACAAAAATACAAGATGAAGGGCTCTAACTTACCTAATTTCTGAGATTTTTCTTGACCAATACAAGTAATTAAATATAAATATTATCTTAAGTCTTGGGCTTTCAAATTTGTCTTTCTTTTTTTCCCCACATTTGCTGTTCAACATGTAGTTCTTCTTCAGAGAAAAGTGAAAGATTTTTTGAATTCTTGCTTGAAGGCATCTCTGCTTTGGCTTCAAAAATAAACAGTAAACAGTTTCTTGATGTCGTGATGTACACCATCACAGCATACATTTGTCAAATATGAAGTCTTGCTGTGCAGAAGAGAACTCAAATGCCAATGAGGGCAGATTTCTTCAGAGATCTTTCTTTAAAGAAAGACCTTTAATGAAAGGTCCTCCTAGAAAGATGCCTGGGATTTGAAAGGAAGGTTTGAGGGGGCCAGAAAAGCATCCTCTGAAGGGATGGACAGGACATGTAACCCATTCCTCCCTGTACGAAGTCAGTGAGGCAGCGTGCCACGGGTGCGAGGCAGCACTGCAGAGGGCTGAGCTAATTGCTGGCACTTTCTTCTGCTTAGGGCAGATATTCCTTGGATAGGAAGTCTGACTTCCTGCTAAATGAAATTAGAAGTCGTCTTGGAAAGAGCATTCCTTAATGAATGCCTTGTTGAATCCATCTCACCTAAATGTACATCTCTCCTATATGGGCAAGGCAATGTTTCCCTTCCAGCTCACTGGGAAATTGCTTGAAAAGTACGAGGGCTGTGATGGCAGGCAGCAGTTGATTAAAAAAGGCCATGAACTATCTTGAATAAAATATTGCTGATTCCCAGAAGAATTAACAAAGTTGTGGTCTAGTTAACTGGGTCTTTGTTCATGAATGCCAAGCCAGCTAAATAAGAAGCAGCAAACATTCCAATGCTGCCAAACCCTATAAACTGTTGAGCAAGTGTTGTGGTTTAACCCCAGCTGGCAACTAAGCACCACGCAGCCACTCACTCGCCCCCCTCAGGTCGGATGGGGAGGAGAATGGAAAAAAAGTAAAAATTGTGGGTTGAGATAAAGACAGTTTAATAGGGCAGCAAAGGAAGAGAAAATAATAGTAACAGAATATACAAAACAAGTGATGCACAATGCAATTGCTTGCCACCCGCTGATCGATGCCCATCCCATCCCTGAGCAGTGATTATCACCCCTTGGCCAATTCTCCCCAGTTGCTCAGGAGCGATGCATCCCAACAAAGAGGAAGTCAAGCAAATCCACCAGGAGACCTGTGTGGATGAACAAGGAGCTCCTGGGCAAAGTCAAACAAAAAAAGGAAGCCTACAGAGGGTGGAAGCAAGGGCAGGTAGCCTGGGAAGAATACAGAGAAACTGTCCGAGCAGCCAGGGATCAGGTTAGGAAAGCCAAAGCCCTGATAGAAATTAGTCTGGCCAGGGATGTCAGGGACAACAAGAAAAGCTTCTATAGGTATGTTAGTGAGAAAAGGAGGATGAGGGAAAATGTGGGTCCCCTCCGGAATGAAAATGGGTGACCTGGTTACCCAGGATATGGAGAAGGCTGAGGTACTCAATGACTTCTTTGCCTCAGTCTTCACTGGCAAATGATTGAGCCACACTGCCCAGGTCACAGAAGGCAAAGGCAGGGACTGGGAGAATGCAGAACCGCCCACTGTAGGAGAAGATCAGGTTCAAGAATATCTAAGGAACCTGAAGGTGCACAAGTCCATGGGACCTGATGAGATGCATCTGCGGGTCTTGAGGGAACTGGCGGATGAAGTGGCCAGGCCACTCGCCATCATATTTGAAAAGTCCTGGCAGTCTGGCGAAGTTTCCGCCGACTGGAAGAGGGGGAACATAACCCCCATTTTTAGGAAGGGTAAAAAGGAAGACCCAGGGAACTACAGGCCAGTCAGTCTCACCTCCATGTCTGGCAAGATTACGGAGCAGACCCTCCTGGAGACTATGCTCAGGCACATGGAAGATAAGGAGGTGATTGGTGACAGCCAACACGGCTTCACTAGGGGCAAATCATGCCTGACAAATCTGGTGGCCTTCTACGATGGGGTTACAGCGTCTGTGGATAAGGGAAGGGCAGCTGACGTCATCTACCTGGACTTGTGCAAGGCATTTGACACTGTCCCGCATGACATCCTTGTGTCTAAATTGGAGAGACATGGATTCAATGGATGGACCACTCAGTGGATAGGGAATTGGCTGGATGGTCGCACTCAGGGAGTTGTGGTCAACAGCTCAACGTCCAAGTGGAGACCACTGATGACTGGCGTCCCTCAGGGGTCGGTACTGGGACCGGCACTGTTTAACATCTTTGTTGGCGACATGGACAATGGGATCGAGTGCACCCTCAGCAAGTTTGCCAACAACACCAAGCTGTGTGATGTGGTCGACATGCTGGAGGGAAGGGATACCATGCAGAGGGACCTTGACAGGCTTGAGAGGTGGGCCCATGCGAACCGCATGAAGTTCAACAAGGCCAAGTGCAAGGTCCTGCACGTGGGTCGGGGCAATCCCAAGCACAGCTATAGGCTGGGTGAGGAATGGATTGAAAGCAGCCCCGAGGAGAAGGACTTGGGGGTATTGATTGATGAGAAGCTCAACATGACCCACCAGTGTGCACTTGCAGCCCAGAAAGCCACCCATGTCCTGGGCTGCATCAAAAGAGGTGTGACCAGCAGGTCGAGGGAGGGGATTCTGCCCCTCTAGTCCGCTCTGGTGAGACCCCACCTGGAGTACTGCGTCCAGCTCTGGGGGCCCCAGTACAAGACAGACATGGAGCTGTTGGAGTGAGTCCAGAGGAGGGCCACAAAGCTGATCAGAGGGCTGGAGCACCTCTCCTATGAGGACAGGCTGAGAGAGTTCAGCCTGGAGAAGAGAAGGCTCCAGGGAGACCTAATTGCAGCCTTTCGGTACCTGAAGGGGCCTACAGGAAAGCTGGAGAGGGACTGTTTATCAGGGAGTGCAGTGACAGGACAAGGGGTAATGGGTTTAAGCTGAAGGAGGGTCGATTGAGATTAGATGTTAGAAAGAAATTCTTTACTGTGAGGGTGGTGAGGCACTGGAACAGGTTGCCCAGAGAAGCTGTGGAGGCCCCATCCCTGGAAGTGTTCAAGGCCAGGTTGGATGAGGCTTTGGACAACCTGATCCTAGTGGAGGGTGTCCCTGCCTGTGGCAGGGGGGTTGGAACTAGATGATCTTTGAGGTCCCTTCCAACCCAAACCATTCTTTGATTCTATATACTAGACATGACCTTATACGGTATAGAATATCACTTTGGCCAGTTTGCATCAGCTGTCTTGGCTATGTCCCCTCACAACGTCTTGTGCACCTCCTCACTGGCAGAGCATGGGAAGCCGAAAAGTCCTTGACTTAGTGTAAGCACTACTTAGCAGCAACTAAAACATCGTCATGTTACCAACATTATTCTCGTACTAAATCCACAGCACTATACCAGCTACTAGAACGAAAATTAACTCTATCCCAACCGAAACCAGGACAGCAAGTTATGCTCTTTTTTGACAAATTTTGTCAGACTGTAATTCAATGAGGAATTCTGAAAGTAAAAGATAAATGGAAATAGAATGCTAATGTGATTTAAACCTAAACAAGGCATCTGTCTTTCATCACTCTGTCAAATGGGGCAGAAACACAGGTCCATGAACGTACAAACACATTGTGTGCAATTTCTGGCAATCACCTTTCTCAAAATGAATGGAAGCAGCAGTAGCATACTTCACCCTATGTGAATTACATTAGACATGGCAATTGAGTCATTGTAACTTAAGGTAGCAGGTTCTAATTGGGAAATGTTATCTGTAAGAAAACAAAGATGGCCTTTGGGATGAAACTGAAAGATGAGGTGTCAGAGAAAGAGCTCCATCCTGGCATATACTATAGTTTCTCCTCAAGGGTGGTAATTTGAAGTAATGAGTAGTCCTTGTTGAATGACCTTGTACATCTGCTGCACTGCCTATTCAATCTGTAACTCACTTTCCATCAATTGCACTTTTAGTACAATTAAATGTGCCATCATAAAGCCCTAAAAATGAACAACACAATCTCTGCATATGTTCATAGCTATTTAGCCTGGGACTGGGAGGGTGGCAGAAGTCCATCTTAAACCTTCTGTTCATGCCAAAGTGCAATTTGTTGATTGAAAGATGCTAGCTGATAGAGCTGGAAGGGGATGGCAGGATTTGCTTAGCATGCACAGAAGCACACACAAAACGATTTGAGATTGGAATGCATGCTTGAGCCAACTTGCTGCTAAGAGGCCACCTGGATGGTGGCATGAAGAACAAACTGCCCTTTACATCCCCACCCCCACCGCCCCATCCTAGGCAATTTAAAATCCTTCACAGCATAGCATGAATAAAAATATGCTGCCGTGCCTGTTTTGTCAGAATAATGATATCAAAGTAAGAATATTTTGGACAGCAAAAGTGAACAACGCCATCCTGCAAGAGGATCTATGAGGATAGAGTGTCCCTGGGGCTGCTGGGTGGAAATGTGGAGAGACAATTTATCTCACTGAGGTGCCATTCCTCCTGGAGGCATTTCCCAGCTGACTGTCATCTGTCACCATGTTACCACCAGTGGTTTGCCCACAGCAGAGGAACAAGAACCCATCTCCTCCTGGTCCCCTCTTGCACTCCCTGTGCTTGCTACAGTCATGATGCAGAAACAGGAAGATTCACCCACCTGGAGTTTTGCAAGACCCAGGGAAGAAGTAGTGAGAGCAATGTAGAATATGTAATATATTTGAACAATAAATCAACGAACAGTATTTAAAAAGTTGTATTTCTATTAAAAAAATGGGGAAAAAAATGAGGAAAATAGATCAACATTGGTGCTGATCCAGTAATTACTAGGAGATTTAGGAAGCTGAAACCTTTAGCTATAAGGGAGAAAAACTCATTCCAATTTTACACACAGCCCTACAGTATTTAGACAATAGACTGCTCTTTTTTTTGGAACTACCACTAAACAGCAATGAAAGGCATGGATGTTGGTGATTCCCAACTTATTCTTAATATTTTAAAAGTATTAAATTTAGGAATAGTTTCAGCATTTTGTAGAGACAAATAAAGGAGAAGTGTGAATTTTCTCCTCTGAAGTCTATAGCAAAATTCCTCTATGTCTCTGCATTTTGGCTGCAGTTCATTGCTCAGAATCAGTTTTCAAAATTATTTAAATGTGAAGTAGCTGATTGTGATTGCATTAAGGCCAAATTCTGCTGTGTAACAATGGAGTCACTTTATTTCATTTGCCTTTACACATTGAGACAACCTATTCTGGACCAGTGAGTAAACAAATGCAACTCAGTAAAACATTTCTGGTGATTGCAATGTGCAGTGAAGAACAGTATTAAGATTTCCTTTAAATTATATTGCCTTTTTCTGTGTTTTAATGTAGTTTGATATATTTGAAACTGTCAATTTACAGGATAGATTTTTTATTGTTGCTGATATTTGGTTGAAGCACAAAACCAAAATTTATGTATCTGTATACTTTTCATTATGGTAGGACAACATGAAAATTTCATGTACTGAAGAAAGATCTATTTCAAACTGTCTTTCAGAAGAATGGCTGTTAGGATAAATTGTCCACTTTGGGAACAAAAGTCTTAGAAGCTCAGTATAATTGAGTGAGCTGCCTTGGAAAAATTAATTTACAGATCATATACATTTCTTTCAGTAGGTAGCTTTAAGGAAAGCTGTCTCTACATAGACACTCTAAACATGCAGAATCTACTGTCGCTGTTCCAAATTCTAATTAGTTACCTGTGACCTGATCTGCAAAAGAGCTGGGCAGCTGAAACTCCATCTGGATGCTGTGAGAGCTTAGTACATTTGGAAATGCAGGATATATGACCAAATACATATATTTCAAAATTGGTAGTAATTTACATTTAATCTTTAATTGTAATAGGTTATACCTGCGGTTGTAAGGCTCTACAGCTGCTATATAAACAGCGTTGACCGTAAAGAAGGGATCCTGGACCCAAGCCATTCTATTTGAAAGGCAATTTCACTGTAATGTGCAGAGGCACCAATATCCAGCTGATTCTGACACTGAGTTAGTCCAAAATGATCCCAACAGTAACCAGCACTGCTTATGCATTATTTAGGATACAAATGGTCTCAAATAATTTCAAGTAATTTTATTAATCTTGTCGCATATTCCAAACATTGGGATAGCCTGCTAGGAGTGAGAGGAAAACACAATTTACGTTCTCACTTAGGAAATCATCTCTTCCTTTCCCTTCTGTTCTTTCTTTAATTCCTCATCTCTTGGATTCAAGCCTTTGAGAAAGGGATCTTTTCCTCCTACCCACACTTTTCTTGCTAGATCATAAATAATAGATCATAATCGAGCACTTTGAAGTACTTTTATTGGCTGCCAGTGTCATCTCCAGTATTTATCTTGTCTACACTTTATTTCAGTGTTTCCAAATGTGGTAAATCTGAGACTCGGGCCTGGTAACAGTCTGACCTTTATGATGTCATTGACTAAGAATTCAGATGTACAATCCCAGTTTTTCCTTCTATCATACCTTAAGAACTTCCTTTTACCATGTTGGAAATTGTGCAAGACTAGATTTATTCTGTCTCAGGAATAAGATTCTTAGTTTAGTCTGATTTTGAAAATTCCCCTCACTCATCAAATGTGTCATTTGCAATGCTTGTGGTGAAGCCAGCATGTGGAGTTCTGAGATTAATTGGAATTCAGCAGGCTAGCTGTAATCAGCTGTCCCTGATCATTGTGGTGTATAAATTCCGTAGGATTTTAGTACATCATTTTGATCGGAAGTTTTTTTTAATTCTTTAGAAAATGTATTCTGCCTGTGTCTCTGATATACATTCCCAGAAAGCCTGTGTGCTCCAGGATGAACCTATGTGTTCACTAGCATCCAAATCTTTTGTCATTCTGACATCTAAATATGTAAGTATATCATAGAGGGAGAAAGCAGAAAACTTATAGATGTAAACATAGCCAGGCTGGTTAAAGATATTCCATTAAAATTATCATTACTGTTCATTTTTATCTATACAAAGTCTGCTTTTATTGGGAAGGGTTTGCTTTCCATTTAAGAAAAAAAAGTTTGAAAACTGAAGTTTGGCTATGATCAGAGTTGTAATTTTCTCTTGTTGCCGTCTCCTTCTGTCTCCTTCAGACAGTGTCTCACATCAATCACAATTACCTGGTGTCCCAAGGATTAGTTGCTTCCTTTATAACTAAAGGAGGCAACTATGGTGCGTGTAGGAAATCTGATAAAGGAACAAAGTCAGTCATGATGCTCCTGAATAGCAACTCATATGAAACACTATAGGCATTCACAATTTAAAACATTTAGGATAATGGGCTGAGTTATATGACCTTTTTGTTCTTTTTACCCAAAGACTTAAATGGATAATTACGATACAAACAAACTATTTTCTGCTGAGATTTTCTCTGGGTGGAAAAACATCCTTTTCTTCAGGGATGTTATGAGACAGAAAGGGACTAGGATGGCTTCTAGGTAGGAAACCTAAGTGCAGAAGTATTTTCTGTGTGCTATTACTGGTCAATTTAACAACATGCCATCTTTACCCAGAGTACCCTTAGAAGGGTCAAAATAGCCACATGGAAAGAAAAATCACTAGAGTTTTGTGGCTAAATAAGTTATATTTCCATTGGTTACTCACCTGGTTTCCTTTGGTTGCTACTGGTCCTACCAGTAGCATATGTTTGTTCACAAGATTAAGCCATACAGTTTTGCACTTAGACGGACACACAGAGATAAATAAGCACTGATTCTTACATGCACTTATTTTTTAAGTAAGCAATGTCTAGTACAGTTGTTAGATAACAATAATAGGCTCTGATCTATACCTATTCTTAAAAAAAAAGTTATTATTAGTTCACAGCAAAAAATGTTTCAAGGAGTAACAAATATGAGTTTCCACAAGTGTTAGGGGTACACATGCTTGTAATAAAAAATTGCTTATGAAAATGAAAGCAAAAGTTGAAAAAATGTACTAGGGTGCTGCACACAGAAGTGAAAATACATTCTTAAAATGAACTACAGAAATACTCTCTCTAAAAACCTGTGTAGTTTTAATACTTTGTCAGAAATCTGTTTTTAATCTTGGGGCTTTTTCTTCTATCACCATGGTTGCTTCACACCTCTTAAGTAATTCATACAGACTTTCGCAAGTATGCAGTGGACTTCAAGTTCAGACCTTACATGTTCTCTGTCTAAAAACTTTTCAGTAAATTGATAAAACTTGTCTGAAGCCATCTGGCATATCTCTGTACTCATACTGTTGTTTCTTACCATTGGGTAAGAAAACTCAGTTTAAACTTCCAAAGTTGTGTGTCTGTCTTTATTTTCCATTGCAGGATAGTTGTGTAATCATGAATAGAAAATGTGGGGACAGGACAGATATTTTGTTTTGGTTTTGGGTTTTTTTTAACGTGCTGAGTCATCTCTCCATTCTAAAAACAGTTTGCAATAAATGTACATGTAGACATGACAACAAAAAATGTAATGCATTGTAAAGCCACCCAGGAGCTGCCTATTTTTATACATTTTTTAGTTCACATGCTAGGCAGACTTAAAAACAATCCCTGTAGAGCCTTGCTTTCTGGACACTTTAGACAAAAAGTCAGTTCCTGCATAGGCAGCCCATTGGACTAGTGTGGGTACAGCATATAAATGGCTGTAGGGAATGACACATCAGTCAGCGATGCGGCTGACAGCCTGACGTGCCACCCTCGTCTCTCAGCCTGCAGATGCTTACCCACTTGCAGCTAAAGTGATTGTAGGTGGCTTTCAGTGCACAGGCAGGGCAGGACTCAAGCTCATGTCTCCGATTCAGTTGCAATGTGCCTCAGCCACTTTGCTGCCAGAACACAGATGAGGCAGCTTCAATCTCTACGTATTTTTAGTTTGATCAGTAGCCAAAATGTGCTTATTATTTTTTGACCTGTGGAAGGGGACTAGATATTCCTTATTTTATGTACTGCAGGATATAGACAGTGAACTTTCAAGGTTTTATGATTTACATCCAGACTAAATGTGCTGTGCAAACTTTATTAAGTAATAAATCTTTTCATACGAGTTTTTCAACCCAGTTCCATCTTTTCTGAATTGAATGGTTGCTGCTTTGATAGTGATGATACTTAAGACAGTTCTTTAACCAAGAGAGTCATGTTAAGGAGTATAGCTCATACTTTAAAGAAAGTAATGTCTCAGCCACTCTGAGACTTATGAAAAAAGATTAATCCAGTGGTGTATTAATTTCAGCACCTGCTTTATGTGATTATAAAAATCCACAGGCAATACAGATGTCTCTTGGATAATCTACTCACACAGATGGGCTAATATTTCAGCTTACCCCTTTTTTAGTACAACTAACTCCCTGCAGACATTCTGCAGGTTTCATTGCAGTGCTTCCCTCCATAGAATCTTTTCCTTCGTTGCTACTGCAATAGTTCTGATGTCTTGAAGTCTCTTCATTCCCGCATTTCCCCTCACTCAGTGCACATCCTGCATCCTTCACTCATCCTCAGTCCCAGAATATGGATAACAAATGGTGCAGAGAGAACTCCTTCTGTTCCTGTCCATCCCAGAGCAGTTTGTCCACCAATGAGTCTGCCCCAGGCCAGAGAAGCAAAACAAATCTCCCCCAGGGAGGCAGCCAAATGCATGTACCTGTTGTCAAGAAATTCCCACATTTTGCTGGCCTGGCTGCCTAGCAGATTACCTTCAGGTCAACTAGCTGACTGTCCAAAGAGCAGATGTGCAGCGGTTTGCTAACTGCCTGACGATGGGGGTAGCACACACTGCCTCAGCCTCCAAATTAGCTGAAGAATTACTTTGCGTGTTGTACATAGGATCAAGTGAAAGCGTGCTGCCTGTTAGGTTTACTTTTGCATCTCATTCCTGTGACTTCATGTGTGGTTAGCACTTTGCCAATTTATAATGAACTGGCTCCTTCCTTACAAAACAGTTGCTGAATATGCGCAGATGGACTCAATGCTGAATGAATCTAGCGCATCTCAGATATACCAGTGGTGCCACAGATTGCGCAGATCCACTACAACATGCACGATGCAGTTTCTCCATGTACATGTAGTACATGCATTGAGAAGACACCAGACTTACCACCACCACATACACACACAGAAAGATCAAAACCCAAAAAACCCAGAATAAGACTCTTCATCAAGCTACTAAGTATAAAACCAAGCCAGTCAGCAACCCTGCTCTCCTCTTACACTCATTTTCTATTCCTGTTGATTATACAGAAGAGCAGCTGTATTGGATCACACCACTGGTCCACCTGGCCTCATATCCTCTCTCTGGCAGTAGCCAAAACCTGAAGATTAGAGATGAGTACGACAACAGAAAAAGTTTACGAGATACATTCCCTGAGTACTCACCTAGCTTCTGACAAGTTGTACTTTGAGGATTTCGTTGCATAGTAGCAGTTGAATAATTTATTATTAAATACATGTTAAAAAAGAATCTATAACATCCCTTGGCAACGAATTCTACAGCTTAATTTCACATTTTATTAAGAATCACTTCCTTTCACCTTTGCTTGACGCTGTCTAGTTTTTGTGCTGCAAGAAGCAATGATCACTCCTTACATTCTCCATATCATTCATGATTTAACCTTCCATTGCATCCACCTTTTCAGATTGGAAAGCCCAAATCTTTTCTGGAGTCACTTGTGCGTAAGTCATTTCACAACTCTGATGTACTAACTATTGTAGCTATTTTCTGAACCCTATTCTGTTCTAATATATCGTTTTTGAGATGAATGGACCAAAATTACAAACAATATTCAAAATGTGTTTGAAATGTGGACCTGTACTGTGGCAGTATGAGGATCTGTTTTGTTCTCTTTTCCTTTCTTTGGAATCCCTAACATTTCATTAAATCTTTTTATTACAGTTGAGCACAGAGCTGGCATTTTCATAGATCTATTTATTACAACTCCAAGATCTTACTCCAGGGTGGGAATGGTCAGCTCAGAGCTCATTTTACTTATGAAATTAGGGTTTCTTTTCCCAGGTGCTTCACTCTCTTCTGAATTTCAACTGCCATTTTATTATCCAGTCAGTCCATCTCAGTCAATCCATCCATAGTTCTTCACAGTTAGTCCTTCTTTTTTACTGCCCTGATAAATTTAGCCGACATTCTCATCTCACCAGATCATTCATGAGCATCTTAAACAGCACAGGATAAGCAAAATGTACAGCAGGAGGCTCCTGGTAACCTTGTTCCACTGTAAACAAAAAGACCATTATTCCTGCCCACTGATTTCTAACTATATCCATTTATCTATCCATGCAGGGACTTTCTTTCTTTTAAGAGACTTTGGTGAGAATCTTTGTCAAAGGCCTTTGAGAAACCCATGCAGTCTATATTAAATGTGTCCCCGCTAACCATATGTTTGTTGACATCTTCAAAGAACTCCAGTAGGTCAAGAAGCATGCCTTCCCCTTAAAACAAAGCATATTTACTCATCCCTGATAAATCCCAAGTATCTGGGAACCACTGACCTGAACACCAAGCAGCTCCCTGCTAGGGCTCACACAACTGCGAGGAGCAAGGATTAGAGCCTTAGAGCCAAGATGGTGAGCAAGGGTTAGAGTCAAGGTCAAGGCACTCCACTTACGGAGTGACCCAACCTCAGGCCACCCCCAGGGCTGGGAGATCATCATTGAGGGTTAACTGCGACTAAAGCCCTGCAGGCTTGCCAGGCTGCCCATCAGCAGAGGTGGGGGCACGGAAGGCTGCAGCAGTTGTACCCCTGGGGCTGCACCATGTTCTTTGGCAGGGACGGAAGTCAACTGGGGGATAGGTGAGCCGGGGGGCAGCCCCACTGCGCTCAGCTTGGGGCGTCCTGCTCGCGCAAGAGGTGCTGCTTCTCTCAGCAGCCTGCAGGGCAGATCTCAGAAGGGCTGTCCAATTTACCAAACTGCTGTATGTATGCACAAGCAGTGCATTTGAGATCATGTCTCCAAAGATTCTTAGATTTCTGTTAGCTTCTTACGTTAAAGTATATATGTCTTCAAACTCAAGGAATGACTTCCCACTTTCATCATCTCATGTAAATAAAAACTTCAAGTACACTTTCTCTGAGATTTTTTTTCTCTTACTTTATAAAAAAAGTTCTCCATAAAACAAATACCACACAAGAACTGTGTTTATGCAGGATTATATTTTCAGAATCCAGCCAAAACAAATGATATTAACAATACAGGGAAACCTAATTTATTTTTTTACTGTAAGAATACCTCAGATTTCATGTTTTGAAATTAGAAAGGCAGATTTGCTTTTTTTAAAAAAGCAGAAAATGGAAAACATATCAATCCGACTTCTATTGAGATTTTTTTTCACAGTGCTGCTTTATATGTAAATGTGTTATTCATAGAGAAAAAATACTGCATTCACTTCTAACCTTAATGAGAGAAGAAGTTTAGATAGCTTGGTAACAACGTACATATGAGAACTCTTTAAATTTGTGAATTGATTATGCAGAATATGAACATGTTTCAGACGCTAAGAACAGTGTATATATGACACACAATAGAATTATGATAACTGAATATTTCAATTATGTATTTAAAACAACAATTGTATTCACAAATGATTGTTCTGAATCATAAACTGTCTACAAATCATTCTTAAAGATATAACACTTTCTTAATTATTTCATCAAGCTGTTTAAACATTGAAATATATCAACTGTTGTCTTCCTTGCTACTTCCAATTACTTGAGAATGCTAAAAAACTTCTCCTATCAGCTATTTTGTATTACTTTTGTATTCATGATTGTGTGCTTACAAAAACGTCATGTAATAGTGATTATTCTTATCTTGGAATCTGCAGCACCATGCTTGTGTTCTACCTATTTTAAAAGGAAGCAAGTAACATCTTTGAAATTGGTATATAGATGTTATAGTAGGATTATACCTGAACACCTCATGGGAGGTTCTGATGCAAAAGATTGCATTACAAAATGTTTAATGCATTGTTTTAAAGATATTACATGGTGATGTCAAAGTTTATAGAATACAGTAGGGTAAATGTGATTGTTATCTTAAAAAATAGTAAGGTGGTTTTGGGAATGTGGATTAAAGGTGAGAAGTTTCTACTGGTTGAGGTAAGAGAACTCAGTGGTTTATAGACTATTCCATATTTGTTTATTTTTATGAGCAAAATTCATTAGCTTTTATGTCAGTGTGTAGATATGCTTCTGTGGAAGACGTAACTTAAAGATAAAATGCATGCATGGATATAGAGTTAGACACTATGTTTTAAATATACGATTGGATGCATCATAGCTATATTCCTCTCACTGTTCTGTGTTGCACCTCCGCTGACCTCAGTGCCTGAAGGACAAGTTAGGACCATACAGTACATGAGATGCTTCTAGCTGAAGAGGTGCATTAGCAGAGATGCAGCTATGTTTGAGAAAGCACTCAGCAATTAGCAGGTCCTAGGTGGAGGAAGAGCAACATTTGTCTTTCTCAATCTGATCTCTGCAAAAAGAACCAGGAGGCACCTTGCATCTCAGCTCTGTCTTTCCAGTCTAGCCACTGAGAAGAGATACAGAGCATGGACCAAACAGGCTGAGGTCATAACACTTTTAAGATACGCCATTTTATAATCTTCAGAAGAAATTTAATTGCTAAATTTCTCCTCTAGAAATGGGCTTTTGTTGTGTTCTCTAAGGTCTTGTCTCACTGTTTGAAAAGTTAATGGTGCAGGATTTTTTTTTGAAGGAAGGGAAAGTTATCTGTCTCTGGGCAAGCAGCGCTAAAAGACAAAATCCCGTACAGCTCCTGAGGGTATGTTTCTGAGCCTGAGTTACTTGGTGGAGCACCAAAGTAGGTGTGGGGTGTTCAGTAACTTTAGAGATCAAAGCTGGGTGCTCTGCATCTCCATCTATAGGCACTATCTGTCTGCACTATTTATACAGGGTCCTGATGGTCCCAACTTTAGATGTTCCCATTGAATTAGATGCCTAAAGTAACTTAGAGTAAATGATCTGACTACCCCCGTGTAAGTATGATGGGAACTGACCAGCAAGTGAGGACTGATAATAAACACTGACAAACTCAAAGCTGTTACAGTTAGAGGAGTTCATTCTCAGAGCAGCCGAATCCTCTGTTGTCAGCCAGAGCCAATGAATTAATTATCAAAACAGCCTTTCTTCCTCAAGATTTTATGCATTCTGTCAAAGTGGAAATTTTTGGAAGGACATTTCAGGGGAAGATCAACCTGCATAACGTGAGCAGTTACAAACCCAGACACAATATATCTGACCGCCCATGGCATGAGTAGTTAAGTCAACATCACAAATACTTTGTGATCACAATCATTAATGAAGCATAGAAAATTTTGATTTATGACAGAGCAAATTAATGCCATTGATGTGGGTTCCTCAAAATGATAACAAGTATATTTTAGGATGAAAACCTGCAATACATAAATAGCCCAATTGTTTTCATTACTTCTTTTCCATAAGGTTATTGGCACAGAATTATTCTGTGCAAGCAGAATAATATTTTTAGAAAACTATGATAAAGTTACTCTGTATGATTTATTTCATTGATATTTTTAAACTTCCTTTTTGATCACATTTTACTAACCCTTATTTTCTGAACAGTGTATATAAAGAACTAGTAGACTGGGACTGCACAAATCTGAATTTGTCAGGACCCTTTCATAGCCATGCTGGGATAGTATCCTCTAGATGGCATTCAAGGAATTGCTACATGTGTGGAGGATATTTTTTTTCCTATATCAAAGATTCCCTTAGTAGTTCCTGTGTTTCAGTGGTTGTTTTGCAGAGGTTTCACCATATGTTTGAGTACAGAGGGACTTGAGATGATTGCCTGCTGTAGAACACTGTAAGATGAATGTGACAGAAGCAGAGATCATTGCCAATTACTGAGATGTGGATCTGAATTAGAGGATCTTACTGTTTGGTTTTGTTTGTTTGTTTGCCAAAGAACTTTAAATATCCTGTGTGAACACACTAATTTCTCAAAATTTCCAATCAAATTCCAGACTCACAATTGAATCACAAAACATAGTGTGATATTGGGCAAAGACAAGTATTTAAAATACTTAAGGAGGATTTGAAATAGGATTTTCTTAATGATAAAAGAGGCTGAACAATATTTTGCTCATAAGACCATTATTTTGTGGGTTATTCCAATGTAACAATATTGCTTGTAAGCAATAGTGCAATACCAATGTGTAACCCTGATGGTGCTTAACACTCGTGTATACCTAAATCAGCTGTCAAACTGAAAGTTGTCTAAATTCTCAAGTTCTGCTTTTGTGCATGCTCTGAATTGCCTTTGTTTTGACAGCATTAAGGAGCTTGGCATAATTGAACTCTAAATCTCATTCTGAGGATCAGGCACTCAAAAGTTAGACCCTGAAGCACTCAGCTCCACATCACTAATGTACTGTGTGGATATGAGCCATTAGTTCTTTCAAGCAACTACCTAAGCTGCATAGCTGGCTGTTTTCTCTCGGTAAAATTTCTGCAGTGCAGGAGACTATTTAGGGATAGACAAAAGCTTATTCCAGAGGCAGGCTGTGTGTAACAATCTTGCCTTTCTGCTTGGGACTGAGTTAAACAGAAGGCTCTCTAATCAGGTGGTACTTCTGAATTTCAAAAGGTTAATCTAGCCCATGATTTTCTCTCTGACAATAAGCAACAAGGGACACTGATGGAAGAAAATCAGGAAAGTATCAAATGATGCTTCTCCTCAGGTACTCTTCCAGCTCCCAGCAGTGTTCAGTAGCATGTTAGCTAACAAGGCATGTTTTCTCTGTTTCTTGCCTGAATATCTGTCAACTTCCTAACTTTTTGGAGGCCACAGAATTTTTATAGTTCTCTTTCAAAAATGACCAGTGCAAACTCTGCCTGTGTCAGCTGGTCACCTAGACCTTGTCACTTAGACAAGAAGAGGTTGTGAAAGGAAGGACAGCAATGCTCAGCCTCCCTCCTAAAACTTCCCTGCTTTTCCTTTCTGTAGGAAACATGTTTTGGCACAGAGATAGGAGATGAAGAATAGACTTAGAAAAAACCTACAAGGGCAGACCTCAGCACACAGAACGTTGAAGAACACAAAAACTGGCTAAGACAGCGCCAAGAAAAAGAATAGAAATACCAAAGGGGCATAATGGAAGACCTCTGAAAATTCAGAGGCTCTTGCTAAGAGTGCAGTCATCAGATAATTAATTTTTTTTAAATGAAAGGTGGGCTCCTTAAGCTAAGTGATGCACTTACCTGGAAGTGTGAATGCTCAGGTTTCTTTCTCACCTGGATCTGTGTCAGGAGATTGCGTATCAGTTCATGAGCATGGATATGTGCAACAAGTATAGAAACACAAGCTGCAGGGCATGAGCTAACTAGTAACTAATAGTTGAAGAAACTTTCCTTTTGAAAGGTTATTCCACAATTGCTCAGAATTCCACAAACCTTCCTTTGAAACATCTTTTAGTGCCCATTGTCTGATCTAATTTCTAGGCTGCTCTGTTTTCTTGGTGGTTTAATTTTTATACGAGTCAGATAAAAACTCTTCAGCTCTGAATGGTTCTTTAACTCTGGGGAGTTTTGTCTTTGTGAATAAGAGAGACTCAGTCTTCTTGAAAGACAAAAACACAAAAAAGACATTTATTTTTCAAATATATTTAATATGAGGCTTTGGGCAATGTGGTCTAGTGGAGGGTGTCCCTGCCTGCAGCAGGGGGGTTGGAACTAGATGATCTTTAAGGTCCCTTCCAACCCAAACCGTGTTATGATTCTATGATTCTATGAATATTAGTATGACATGTTTTCACAATATATGAGCATAGTAGTCCAGAAAGAGCCACTGCCTCTTCTGAACCTCAGATCCTAGACATAACAGAAGTTAGAGGTGAGAAAGACTATCCATCCATTCCACATGGCCGCTGTATGCTTTTAGGGTTGATTTGCTCTGATGCCTTCAAGTGTCATTGCTTCTATCCCTCACCTTGAAAGCCTATTCTCAGACTGAGAGGTGTGCAAACATCCCTGTGAACTAACAGAAGACGTAAATGCTCCCTCGCAGGGTGTGTTCTGTGATATTTTGTCTACAGTTTCTTGTAACTTGACCGTGCTACTTCTATTCGTTAATTCTCTACTTCTGCCATTCACAGAAAGCAGGAGAGAATTACTGCAACTTACCTTCATAGACTGCTGTTATTGCACATAAGCAGTGTGCATCATCTTTCCTTAATCTTACCTCATGGATCTCCTATTAATTGTTCTTTTCCGGTTCTTTATATCTTTCCGTTGTATTTTCAGCACAGCTCAATACTGTGTCAGTATCTTCTCCAAAGAGTTAATCAGGTGGAGCTAATGCAGATGTATTAGTTTCAGTATACATGCTAACTGGCTAACTCAGATATGTCTATGTGACACTGTGTTGGGTCATATAGATATACCCAACTGAAAAAAACACTTTATTTAGGATGTTGACATATCTAAAATTACTCTTGCGTTGCTCTAGAGGTCACCTCTAAAGAAGATCCATGGCTGATTTTGTACTAGACTTCTGTGCTAATAGTAGTGATGTGTGTATTGAATGCTGTGGCTGAAACCAGGGGATACATTTGATCTACTGGCAGCCATCTCAAAGTTCAGCATCTAAACAGGCAGCTCCAGTGTGCAATGTCTGCCACCCTAAGATGGTGTCTATCACAGGTATGATAAACTGCCCTTTGAAGTTGCCTGTCTCCCTCTAACTACAGAGGGAATCAAGACAACTGGCCAAAATTAAAACCCAGGTTTTAAATTATTTGAGTCAAGTAAAATGAATCCCACCCTACTTGACTAGAAATTGAACACCTAACATACATTTGACAGCAACAGTGCTTTTCAGTGATTCATGTACATCAAGTACAAACCATTGACTTGCCTTCCAGAAGTGCTTCTCATTGTCTGTATGCCAAAGTTTAAAAGGATATGCTTTTCTGTGCATAGGTCTATATATTAAAGATTTAAAAAATACTTCACCCTATATAAAACAGAGATAGACTAAACCATAGCATTTATTGTTATCTAATGAGTCTTTGTAATGAACAGATGAGAGCATACCTTTGAATCTTTTTAGCATTTATATAATATATAATATAATTTTGTTTGTAACATCACTGGGAGTATTAATTTATGAAGGCATATTTATTTAGTGAAACCGATTTATAAATGCTTTGTCAAAATCAACATTTGTGGGAAGTAGTTCGAAGACGTATATTTTAAGTCAGTATCCGATCTGTCTCCATGCACTTACACATATTCACTCAAAATGTTGAAGTACAGTAGCTATGACATTCTCTGCATATGCCAACAAACAGCTTTTACAGAAGCTTCACAGAAGATGTTCAAATAAAATATTCATGATTTTCTTGCTAAAAGAAAAACCTCTTTCAGTCCTGTAAAGTACCGTTTGATAGAAAATGACCTACAATCTGATGTAGTCTCATGTTTTGATATGAACAAGAGCATGAAAGATTTGCTGAAATGAGTGTACATTTTAAGTTTGTCTTTGTTGTATTGCAGGATGAGTAGCAATTAATGGAGTGAAAAGATTGCAGATTTCCTAGTGCTTTTTAACCTGCTTATTTCATTTTCAAACTTCTGAGATCAATTTAGCAGCAGGAAGTTCTGCAGAGCAATTTGGTTCCAGTTGACCCTGGAGGGGTTGTTGCTGAATGAGACTTAACTTACAGCTCTGTTTCCATAATGACACCTTGCTGCAATAAATGACGCCTTCTTAACCTCAAGTTGTATTTCCAATAAATTTGTAGCAATTCCTAGGTTACATTAAGAGGTTGAAAACAAAGTTCTTCAGAGAAGTGTGTCACCACATGTTGTCCCCACATCACAGGGCACCTAGCAGTGCTGGCATATTTATAACTTACATAACACATTGGCTGGAACACATCTTTTTTCATGCTGATTAACATCATTATAGCAATCTGAATCTGCTGATAAACCAATTTATCCCACCTCCTTCTCTTTTAGCACAGGTTTCCTAAAAAGGAAACCTTATAAGCCACTCTGCCTTCATTTTTAAGAGGAATCCTGCATGTCAGGAATAGTTCCCCAGGAGAGCACGCACACCGGTTTCAAATGGTGCACACCACCCGCCGACAATCAGCAGATTGCCACAACGTCTGAGTCAGAAGGAACAGTGAACAGTACAACACATAACACTTGAGCTTGTGAAGGCAGCAAATCTGCTGGTTAAGAACATAGTATTGTGTTACTTCTGCTGTAGGTACCACACCAGGGTTTATAATCATCCTAAGAGGTGATAAGAAGGGAAGTGATTTGCCTGGGGGGCCTCTTGCACCCTTCCTTGTGCCATCAAATAGTCTGTTACCTATCCTGAACAAAATGCCTGGAAGGAGCAAATGGAGCAAAGGGCTTTTTCCCCCCCATTCATCATGTTCTTGCTGTCCCATTCAGCCACATATGTTGTTGCTACCTGATGTGAGCTGATATGCCAGTGCCGCGCAACCATAGTGTTGTCTTCTGCCAAACAAGGACAGAGAAGCTCAGATTTTGGGAGAGCTGTTCCCTCAGGAATCCCAGTGACCTATTAGGTCTTTAAGCCACTTACTGTCTCCTGCTGCTCCAGCAATAAAAGGCAATGGAAGGGAGCCAAGAATCTGCTTATTCTGATGGAAATCCCGTTGGTTGTTCAGCGGGAATTGATTTGACGTGATTTCCATTTATATGACAGGCAACCATTTTCAGTTTTGCAGATTTCTTTCTTTGCATGTGATTCCTGGAATCACACCTTTCCTCTAAGCTTGTTTGAACTCAATTTATTCTACTTGCTTCAGAAATACAGAGCATATAAAGTAGCTCCTTAAAACATACATACATGTAAAACGTTTGTGTCATTTTTTTAGCTACTGTTGTTTAAAGGAACATGTTATTAACATATTTTAAATTGTTCACTGTATAACTTATGCCAAATATCTCACAATACTTTTTAACTTCGAGGGTTTTGCACATATACCTCATCAGAGAGAACAGAACAGGCTGACTGACAGCTGATAAGGTTTTATTTTTTACGATTGCTTTTAAGTATCTTCTACTATAATCCATTTTGAAGAATCAAGGACTGAGCAGGTCTTGTTAGAAGCAAAGATCTATGAGTGCTTCTGTCTCAAGCTTGCAAAATAATGAATAGCAGCACATTCTGTAAGTGAAAGAAAAAATGTAGTGTTGCAAAATCATATGGGTGAATAATTACTGTCTTCATACATAAGATCAACAATAGATGAGAGAGAAATTAAGCAGGAAGGAAGAAAGAATTGCATTATGGAACATAGTAGGAAAAAAGTTATGTTGAATCTGCGATTAGCCTGGAGGAAATTTGGGAGTTGCATCTATCATGACCTTTAGCCCACAGCCCTGTAGCAGAATCCATTTTTTCATAATGGTATTAGGTTCACTTGGCTTCCATCCACCACTTCTGAGCAAGCAAAGAAAATCTGCAAGGGGAAAGAATTTAAAATGGAGGGAGAAATTATAATTCTAGGTTGCTGGAGGCCTATTTTTCAGTAAATGAAGTGCTTCAAAAGAAGCATACTGTTATGCTGTCTTTTGAATGTAAACCTTTAGGGAACTAGTGTAAGAAAAGAAAGTAGAAACATTATTTTTCACCCCAAACTTGTTAATTTGCTAGCTCTAATGCCTTGTCAGGAAAACTCCATGCTCAACTTTGAACTCCAAGGTTAGTGCCAGTAATAGTATCCCCTCCAAGCATTATAACTGTGAATTACCACTGAAGTGATTAGAAAGATAAGAGACTCTATTATGTGAAGAATCAAATATCTTATCTAGTCACTGTACTAATTGGAAGCAGTGTTGTATGGTAAGAAAAAGAATTCTTACTGAATTCAGCTTAAACCCAAAGATGTTTCAACCATGTGGACATCTTTAATATACAGAGATGGGTTATGAACTGGAATTTTTTATAAAAAAGTTTATGTTCATATTTCCATTATTTTTTGCATGTAAAATTGTACTTAGGTTTTAGTCTTTTATATAGACACACATTGCTAACATGAAAGTGCTCGCATATTGGAAATAATGGAAGGTATTGACACTCACATTATGCTTTAGGATAGCTCAGTCAAAAGATTGAAGAAAATGTCTAGAGCACAACCAGAAAAGAACATAAACATAGGTCTCCTGAATCCATATCGCTTTCCTCGCTCATAAAATAGTCTCTCTTCCCTTTTTCTACCAAGATAGCAATAGAAAGATTAACAACCAAACACAAAAGAAAAAAGGATGAAATGCATTTCCGCTGGAGGACTAATAATCATATTGCAGGAATGAAGCCTGCTGTAGATGATAGGCAGCACAACTACATCCTTGTCAGTTGACCGATAAGACGTGTCATGTGTGGCGTTAGTAATGGAGGCTGAAGGGTTTTGGCCTCTTAGCCTCTCTAGTAAATCCTTCCTTGGTAAATAGCTCAAATGCTAATAATACTGGAGGCATTATCATTGATCAGGAAATGTTGTTTCATTACTTCCAGTTCTGTTACTGGAGTAAAATGTCTCCCCTAAGAAAACATCTTTTTATTGCTTAATACCTTTCTTACAGACTTTCTAGAATCAGAAGTAAAATCAATATTTTTCTTACTGTGCCCTGAAATAACAATTTTTCCAAGTGTGGGATCATGAATAACATCTCAGACTTCATTTATTGCTATGTATAATATAAAATCATACTCAGTGTCCAATAGTATAGAAATTCTAATACAGTTACAGAACCAAGGCTGGTGAAACACTATATAAACATAATAGAATTTTGTAGTATAGAAAAAGGTGCAAAGGTTGTTTTTTACCATCCAGAAAAACACTTGAAAATTGAACCTCGGTACATCTCTATAATTAACAATTATGAAAAGCACATGTCCATGGTTTGACAAAAATTAGACAGTGTTGGGTTTTTTTTTAAGTATAGCTGTATTTATAAGGAGAAACAAATATCTAGAACATTTTTTCCTTTTCGATCTAGTAGTTTACAAAAGAACTTTCTAGTATTATGATTGAGCAAAAGGAGAAAACATCAGAAAGTACATGTACTTATACAGTATTTTGTTTCATTAATTTCCTGAAATTTTTGTTTAATGAGTTTTAGATTATTAGATAACCATAGCTTTCAGAGTGTTAAGCATAGTTTACTGTGTGATTTAATTCATGCCATTAACCTGTGATACAAGCTTGAAAAAGTCCTTTTCTTTTAACGAACGGGAAAACATTCATCTTTTGTTTACTGACCAACAGAGACATGAAACCCAAGTCAACGTAAATTAGTCCTCACAGCATTGATATTTCTTCCACCCTCAACTGTCCTTCCCTTAATGAAAGAAATTGCTCCCCAACAAGAGGAATGTAGGCTCCCTGCAGGATGTTAAAGCAGGTTTCCTTTTCTAACTATATCATATGAAACTAGGAGGGATCAATTAATGAGTTTTCAAAGAGAAGCAAGGTTGCTGAGTGTGCCTCAGTATTTTCCCCCAACTGCAGCTGGGAAGAGGCTGAGGTAGGAGAGAAAGAAAGGCCTGGAGTGGGCTGGATTCCCTCCTCCATTGGGAAACCCCTACTCAAAAAACGTGATAAAGCTCTGTGTTTTGGTGAGTATGGTCTTTCCTGTACCTTGAAGCAGGCAGAGGTCTCAAGCAAAGACTCACATGTAATTATGCAATTCAGATTATTATTGGTAGTGGTAGAGGTACAGAAACGTCTAACTAAATTAAACGACCTTACCTCAAATGGCAGTATTTTAAACATTGAGACCCACAGCCTTCTCATGAGGATGGTGTCCAAAGGGGTGAAGTTGCAGTCCTCACTACAACACGTGACAGTTCAGTTCCCCCTTTCACTCCCTCCCCTCCAAATTTGTATCTTCCAGCACTTCACTGGCTTTGGCCAAAACAGACACAACGCGGGGGAAGGAGGAAAGAGGGCAGTGGTGATGGAGCTGTTCTTGTTTGTTGGATGGTAGATTTTTTAACAAGAAAGTGATTATGCGTACCTGGTAGGGCCTGTTCTGCCAGCCAGTAAAAAGCCATTGAGCTGTCGTGGTTTCTCTTCACCAAAGAAATAAGATTTGAAATAACATGCTAGAGGGGTAGGGTACTCCATGTACAGACAGAGATCAGGTGGGCTTTTGTCATCAGCTGCCATTGGGTCTGAAGCTTCTTCATAGTAATTGGGCACCATATCATACTTGTTCAACCCTGGAAACCAGGGGAGAAATGCTGGCAATTCTTTGCCTACTTTAAACAGTATGAAACAAGAAACTGGAAAACCAGAAAATGTACTAAAGGAAAAAAGCTTCAGAAACCCTACAGATCACCTATTTTGAAATCAGACAGTTGCAAATAATGGAAGTCAACTTCAGAAGAAGAGAAAGTCTAGAGAAATTACACTGGAATCCAATCATCATTTAAAATACACGTTTTCTGTTCTGTGTAGCATATGAGACAAGGGATCCTGAAAAAGAGAAACCAAAGAGATTTAGAATAAAATAAGCTTACTCTGATTTAAGGAATGAACTTTCATTATTCAATACAAATTTGAAAAGACAAAGAAACTTATCAGACTAAATTAAATGAGGAGCTCATAGCATTGTAGATGACTCATCATAATTCAAGAAATTTGTAACAGTGTAGAGGAAAACATAGAGAGCAGATGGTGCAAAGAATCCTTAGTACAAACCAGAGATCAGCGCTGAGCTCAAGAGCCAGAAACCATCCTTCAGCCTAGTACCAATGGCACGAAAATGCTGCCATTAAAGTGATTAAAAGCCATGCTGTGCTTCTAAGCATTTTTTTTTCAAATGGTTTCATTGGGTAACCAAATTAGAGCTCTCCTGCAGCTACTGGATTTGAAACAACTAATTAAAAGAACTTCCCATTGATTCATCATAGGAACATTAGAGCAGTCTTTATAAATGGGCAAATAGGATTTACCTATCTCACAATTTTCTGGTTAAAAAGAGCTTTACCAATAAATGAATAGGATCTTTAGGGTCTAAATAACATCTGCTCTAGTGAGCAACTGTTATAAGAAACTGAAATTTCTCCATAGAAATTTAGTAGCACTTCATAGCAACTGAAGAAATAGAAACTGAGCTAACTGCAGCTTTTAATTACTTGCCATTGTTTGTCTGTTTCTTTGTACAATAAATTTCTGACTGGAATCCTTTTCCTAAAAGTCATTATTTCCTCTGAGATGTCAATAGATAACCTCTGTATGACAAATGTAGTATCATCCTTCTGAACGTATAAGAAATGGTCAATAGTGGCTCTTTTGTGGCTTTTTCCTTAAAAGTACAAGGTTTTTTTGCCCCGTACCCCAATACAAATACAAATACACTTCTCATATTCACAGCCTTAGGTACACACCTCTACATTTTGATTTAGAGGATGCAGTGCTGGCACAGTGCTACAGGTGTGATGTGAGCCTTGCTGTATGGGGCTTTTGGTTTCAAGTGCAGGTCAAGCACAGCTGGCTTAGGAGAGGGCTAAAGTAATTTTCTTCCATTAATTTGCTACCAAGTTGTTTCCCAGGAAGAAGACTTGGGCTATTTCTTATACTGAACTTTTGAGAGGATCTTCTGATGCACCAGGACTGTGTTTTAACATGCGCTTCCTCGAATGGAAGAGTTACTGTGATGAGCTCAGGCTGAAAACTCGCATAGAATCGTAGAATCATGGAACGGTTTGGGTTGGAAGGGACCTCAAAGATCATCTAGTTCCAACCCCCCTGCCATGGGCAGGGACACCCTCCACTAGACCAGGTTGCCCAAAGCCCCATCCAACCTGGTCTTAAACACTTCCAGGGATGGGGCCTCCACAACCTCTCTGGGCAACCTGTTCCAGTGCCTCACCACCCTCACAGGGAAGAATTTCTGTCTAACATCTAATCTAAATCATCCCTCCTTCAGCTTAAAATTGCTGTATAAATTTGGAAATTAGAACCCAAAGAAAAATGCACGGCATGCGGTACATATGAAAAGCTTATAAAAGTTAGGTCGTAATTTGAAGAAGTGTAATAGCAGTAATCCATATTTTAAAAGTCTAGAAAGGCCAAGAATGTAATTATATCTACAGTTTAACCTAGTGTTTTCTGTAATCAACATCCATCATTTCTGAAAGATTTGGTTGTCTGACCAGTGAACGCCCAAATGCCGTGAGATGAGATGTGCTGGGGAACGTGGCCCAGCTGATGTCCGTCACCTGTGAGCAGGCACACAGGGTGTACCAGCCGTATATGAAAGGTTGCTCTATCTCCCTCAGCCCCACCTGTAAATCACAGCTCAATACCAGTGAATGACTCAAAACAACAAATAGTAAACAAATTTATATGAGCAGTGCCCTCGTAGGCCCTTGATCAGTGTTTGGCAAATACAAATCCATGTTTGCTAGCTCCTGTTTTCCTTTAAACAGACCTATCTTTGTTCCCTGCTTGGAGTAGCTGATTTTACCCCAGAGAAATATTACGAGAGCTCAGCGTCACCCTCAATTTCAAAAGTAAAAATTTCATTTTAAATGAGGGAGTAGTTATACATACCCAGGGATAATATTTTGGCCCAGAACCTGTGAATGCTTTTTTATTTATTTATCTGCATTTTGTTCTGTTCAGTTACTTACATTATGCTGTTTAAGGACTTCCTGAAAAATAGGTTAATCCTTTATTCAGCATGGCAGGAATTCTTTTTTTCTCTCATTCTCTTGCATCAGACCTGTAGTGAAAATGGCATAAGTGCAGGTGTAGCACAGTTTCCTGTGTAAGCTCTGTTTTGTCCACTTAATACTTCTAGTAGATTTTTTTCATTTAGTGTTACATGTTGGGTTGTTGGGGGGGGGGGGGGTGTCACATCAGAGAGGACTGGACTGTTATACCACAGAATAGTTATCCACAGGGAGAATTGTCAGTGGATGGAAGTTCATTTTCTCTCTCGGACAAATGCACTGTCACAGAGAAAGAGATTGTTACATGCATGTCTGTGTGTAGAGTTTCCCTTTTTTCAAAGGAAAACAACTGGGTTTGTTTTCTTTAGTGTTTGTTTGCATTGCAGAATTTATTTATTGTTTTTATTTCTTAAACTTCCTGAAATAGTTGCAGGAAAGAAAACTAAGGCGTGACTTAGAAGCAGATTCTTATTTCATTTTCCTAGGGGTACACTTCCATTCAAAAGATAAAAACAGAAGTCATAAAAACGTGTTATTTTTAGGAGATAGCTCCTTGGAAGCTTAGAAGAGGTTAAGTAAGATTCATTAATAGAGAGGAATGGGGGGAGGGTGTGTAACAAACTGATACTTGTTAGTGGAAAGACAAATAGCAAAAGCTGTGAACCACTGGAAGAACTGGAAGAACTTTTTTTTTTTTTTTTTAATGGTAGCTGGTTTGTTCAGCTTACTCAGTTGTCTTCAAGACTGTTGAACAACATGACTGGTTTTGTTGTAACATTTGGGAAAGCTGCACATCAACGCTATTAAAACAGCATTAGTGTCTGGAGAATATTAGACCTCCTTTGACATGCTTGACCAGATTAATAAAATCATTTTCTAGAACGCAATTTTTGCACCATTTGAAATTATTGCATAGATAACAATGCACCTTCTTCTCCAAGAGGGCAGAAAATCCGTTTCTTAAAATGCATTAACCCCATAGTGAGATAATTTGGCTCTTGGGTGCATCCACCCATGTTGGGCCCCTTCCAAAAGCTGCTAGAAGCGGTTCCTACTTGCTGCGCTGCTGCAGACCTGCAGTGTCAGTCACAGCAGGTAGGTTTGGGGGCACCTTTGCCCCCACGGTTTGCCCATAACCCAATCCCTGCCACCGGCCTCCTGTAACAAGCCGGCGCTTCTGTGCACACAGCTACCTCGCTCAAATGCCCTTGCTGCTGCCAGCTCAGCTAGCAGAAACAGGATTCATTGCATCTGTTTTAAGCTGTGTAGCTTTATTTTACCCCAAAGAGTAAACCGAATGCACATTTTACATAGTTGAATTATGACATTTAATGGAGATTATCCTGAATTTATAATTTACTGTCTCTGAAACACAGTTCTGCTCTGGACACGATGTCCTCGGAGCCAGCAGCACAACAGCCGGCGGTGGGGTCCGGCACAGGCAGTTCTGTTGATGTTTTTGTATATAGCCGTTTTTCAGAAGCTGGTCTGCACTTTAACAAAGGAGTTCCTGGTACGTACTTGAGACATTAATTCCAGGTTATATGGTTTCCCTGAGAATTGCCATCTGTCATGCTTTTCTGCCTGGAGGTCACTCAAAGTTACCTCGGGTTGGTATCCTAAGACAGTAGGTTGAAAGGATAAACCGTGTGCTTCGTCTTTAACCCTTAGTTATCCTTTTCCCTTTCAGCACCCTCCTTGATAGGTATGGTAAGGAAGGACTGGGCTTCCCAAAACAGCATTGCCCTCTCCTGGCAAGAGCCGGACTTTCCCCATGGAGCCATTCTGGACTACGAGATCAAGTACTATGAGAAAGTAGGTCTCACTTACAGCATCACCCAAACTCAGATCCTAAAGAGCAATATGTTTCATATTTTTACTATTTAAAAAATACTTTAAACTTTTTCACTTGATCCCACGTACAATGCTATATGAGTAGACATTTTATTTTGTACTGATTTTTTGTTGTTTTACTTCTGACTTGTTAATGACTGTCTTGTGTCACATCAGAATCTGGTAGAGCAGCAGGCAGGCAGTAGATATACCTATCTCATAGTAAGTACATTTATGAAGATGGATAAATGGATCATATGCTTGAACATATTTTGATTTATGGACTGTAAAAACTTTACATTAGAGTGACACTGAAACAATACAATTAAGGGGAATGTCAATGTGATTTCATTTTGCAACATTATTTAGCAATAATCTCCGCTTAAATGGAAGTGCACCAGCCTTGTTTAGAGGGTTACAAAAGGTTACAAGAGAGAGAAATTGTATGGCATTAATGTCAAATTTCTGGCATTCTGTCAAAATTATGTAATTTCACACAAAAGTGGGCAACAACATGCATTACAAGTAAAGGTACAAGGTGCACGCACATCTTTTGAAAGTGTAATTTGAAGCCTGATTCTCCCAAAGCACAAAACACATTTTGTCATTTCCAGTTGGCTACAGGGCCTTGCACTTGTCGTGTAGAAGTCAGTGCTAATCGGCACCTTCATTCCTAGAGACATAGGCAGGATTTTTTTGGTGTCCATACCTTAAACAGTCACCTGCTAAGTCAGTTCTTGCTGCTTCTCTGTCCCCATCTCAAAGTCACAATGGAACTAATGGATGTGTGAGAAGACCACAAAGAACAGAAACATAAGCCAAGTCATGACAGAAAGACTTAGGGATGTTAGGCTCTGTAAATATCTGAGAAATTTCGTCATTGGCTGCACTCCTCTACTGAGATTATGCAGCTTTAATGATGCAGGAAAAAAGGGTAAACTGGGAAGAAATCCAAACAATTTAAATAGTACAGCTAGAGTAGACAGATTGTTTAGAATATTTGGTAGCCAAAGCAAAGAAACCTTACTTTCCTATACTAATGGAAGTCCTTCAGATTTTGAACCATTACTATGGTAAGCCACATTATGACTTGCACTGCCCTTGTTTTGTTTGGTGATATTAAAATAATAACCAGGTAAATTAAACAAGAGATTTTATTTAACTGAATAGGAGCAATTTCAAATATTGAAAACCAGTCATATGGACGTTAAATTATAAAGCTTATATTTATAAAAAGCTTTTATCAATAGATTATCTGCCAATATCTGTCAATAGTGAGTGACCTGGCGAATAGCTCTCCTTAGAGGGGTAGATATTGCTTAGATTTGTCTGTTGTGCAGCAAGACTAGATACATAGGCTTCACAACCCTTTGATATACGCAGTTTAAACCACTCCCATCTGTTTCTACCAAAAGAGAACCATTTTCTGTTTTCACCTTTTATAATGCATAAGGAGTATCTTTTAACTGTAAACTTCTCTTCCCTCTTAGGTGTGGGGAGACAAATGAACTGCTGGCATCTTCTAGTACTGTTGCACAGGGGTTATTTTCTCCCAAAGTCACTAACGGAACTAAATGCGTAGCTCTTGAATACAGCTCTTGTTAGTGAGTTAGAACAGGCGTGCTCTCTGGCAATGCAATGTAATAGGCAGAACGAAATACAAACAAGCCAGCAATAGCAGTAAGGCAACCACTTATTTGAGCAGAGGACTAGGTATGTGACAGACTTTGAAGAACTCCCTTGGAGCTCTGACTGTAGAGCAGAGAGATGAATAATCTAGTACTGGAAGTCAGTCTGCTGATTTGCAGTATTAAGTTAGAAAATGATATTTAAATAGTGCTGAAGAAATGTATACTATAAGTTTAGTTCTGTGTTAAGTATAGCAGCCAAATGCAAATGGGATTTGTATATTGAAAAAAAAAAAAGAAGAGGGTGTTAGGGGTAGATACAGCAAGTGAAACTGTAATCTTTCAGGCTTCCCAATAACCCTCGGAGAGGGAAGTATCAGCATTTGTATTCTCAGCAGCAGTGACAAAATAGGGATGGTGTTGCATACCCACAAAAAATGTGATAAAGGTGAAATAATTGTCTACTGGATTTAGTATGAATTTACCACAAATACATCCCGCTACTGGTGAGTATAAAATTCAGCTGAAGTTGAAGAACAAGTTGAGTATGAAAACATCAGAAATTTTATTAATGTCATAAGTAGTCAATAAAAATGCAGAGAACAGTATCTGTAGGTACTAATAAACAGGCTAATTAGTAAAATAGAACAGCTTTTGCAGTCCTATGCTTACCCCTTTTTTACCTGGCATTTGCGTTTAAAAAAGAAAAGAGACTTTGTTCTCATATGCAATACAGGAAATTGAATGTCTCCATTAAACACAAACACTAAATACCCCGTTTTCAACAGATTCCATCAGTTTCTTAACTTTGGGAAACTAAAGAACTCTGCAGGATTTTAGAATTTCTCAAGTATCAACTGCTATTTCTTATAAGGTATCTTGTTGAAATTTGCAAAATCATCAAGATGACATTGGGGACCATGCTAGGGGAACATGCTTGCTTTTAACTATAACCAGTAGGAATTCTGCGGCTCATAAATGGAAGTCATATCTTGTCATGTGCTCCCAAGGTTTGATGAAAGTTATGTAAACTTACAGAAATTAAGTAGCTCTAATAAACTACTGTAAGCACGCCACAAAATGGGGTGGTTTCCGACAAGTAAGACTAATTAGTGATGGTGAACCCAGAACATAGAGACGCATCTTCCCATGCATATCCAGAACAAGTCGAACAAGGGAACGAGGCTCGACTGTGCTGACTATGCGAGAAACTTATATTTACACTCCTGTGCAATACAAATTGCATACAGAGAACTATTGAAAGATCAAGCCTTCTCTGTGAAAAATATTCATGTTTTCTGAGAAAGGCTCCACCAAATAATAAAGAAATAAAGTAGAGAAGGAAAGTTATACACGGCCATCAATAAGCTACAAGTATGGAACACATACATTAATTTAAGAATATAATAAAGCAGCTCAGTAATTTCTCTGCTTTAAAGCACCTTTCACATGACCTTCATTTCTTCAGTGAATTGCTGCAAAATACTCAGAACCATAACTTAACAAAATATTGCTTGCCTTTCTATCTGTTTCTAAAAATGACAATCTTGAGAAAATAACAAAACTTTTTGTGAGCCAATTCTATATGGTTTGTACAGATTTTGAGTTTCTTATTTAGGAATACACGGGTACATATTTGTGTGGTTGGCTGACAAGAGGTCACTTTGTTCTGCAGCTTTTCAGCCAGAAATGCAGTGAACACAAGCTGAACTAAGACACAATTAGAGAGCTGACTTGTTCTGTGAGGAGAGCAAAAATTCCTAGACATTCAGTCCAAGATGCTATGAGGTTTTGTCACAGTAAAGAGAAAAAGTTTTCCATTGCTTGAATAGTTATGTGATATAACCAGGGAGAGAGTATCATGATCCTGAAATAATATTGTGTGTTGAGGCCTGGTAGCTGAAATATCTTATTTTGGCTAGATTATGAATCATTCTGAAAACTATACAGTCAGCAACATTTGTCACCTTAGACGATAAGTGAATCTTTACAGCAACACACAAGAAATCCATTAAATGTTTGACCTTAGAGATCAAAGATATATTCTGAAAAGCATTTCTTCGTAGACCTTCTTTGTAGTCTTCATAGATATTAAATATTTGCAAATTATCTCTGTTGATTCAGGATGTCTGCCCTATTCTGCCATCTGTTATCTATCCATTCTATTTTATAATCCTTTAATATCTTCCACAAACAGCCCAGTTCTTTTAAAAGAAAAAAATCTCTCATAGGCAGTATTGTCTTTCCCTTTAAAAATCAAACTCCAGATATCAATATAATCTCAGTTTCTTTGCTAGTAATAATCAACTTTTCTTTTATACTTTAAAACTATTGCTTGGACACTGACCAAAGCTTTTACTTTTTGAAAGATTCCAGGGCATCGTAATCTATTTACCTCTCACCAAAAAGGTCGCATGTTCGAGTCAGATGGAGGAGCGGGATAAGATTTATCCTTGTTACAGCCTTGTAATGAAGCTGAGTCCTTCTGCAGGAATTCCCTCATGGGAAAAGAAACACAGTACACAGTGGATATAAACCATACCAGCTGCACTTCAGGTTGTGCAGCTGAACTGGAAAATGCTTATTCCTCCCCTTTTCCACCCAAAGCCTTAAAGTTAATCATCAAAAATTAATGCTCCCTGAGAGCTGTATTAAGCATACCAAGCTGTATACATTTCAGCAACTGTACTAAGTTTAAGTTCTCCCATATGGCCCAAATCCACCAGCTGGATTATATTTTTTGTTACACACAAGATAATATATAATTAGCTGAGGAAGCCTGTCTATAGAGAAGAGATTTTAATGGAACGTACCCACGCAATATCCCAAGGCATTGCAATGACATCTCCAAATAGAGAATATCTTTTGGAGCAGGATGTAGGATGGAGGGACTGGCTGATGTTTCTTCACTTTCTTGTCTTTTTGATGAAATTTACACTAAAGCCAAATCCCTTTGACAAAATACTTCATTTTGTTGGCAGACTCAATTTGCAACTCACAGGCAGTTTTCACATAGAAATTTTAACCTGCCTCCATGTGACAGTGAGTGGACAGGATACGTAGGATGTCAGATATGACTTTTCCTCCATTCCAGTGTTATTTAGAGTTGAATTAATAAATAAAAGAGAGAAAATAACCGAGCAGTAGAGGCAAGGGGGAAATGAGTTTTCCAATGAGATTTTAAAAAGAGATGAAGAGCTGATGAAGCACATAGATAAAGTACCAGATTGAAAGAATTAGAAAGCAGTATGACCTTGTTAATTTTTCTGTCAGCCTACAGCTGTATTTGCTTAACTTATACGAGAAACGATTCTCCTTCTTAAAATCTAATATTAAAGCAAACACTGCTATTTCTTTGAATATTCATTAATATGAATTAAAATGAGCCATCCTGAATATGAGTAGTGAAATACCCTAAGAGACCCTGAGGTAAATGACTTGGTAGGAATAATGTGAAGATTTAAGACTATCAATGCGTAATGTTTTGAATGACAGAATTATTTTTACAAAAATTATTATGGAAATTGTAAAGAAAGTAATATTGTTTTTCAGAATTGTTTGCCTAAAATAGTAGTTTAAAGCAAATCTATCTGTCTAGAAATACGTGCACCATGCTATCTCAAAGCCATAGAAGTGTATATGTACTATAGATTACCTACTCTGCACTTTGACGGGAAAAAGAGTTGGCACTTGGTGCGTGTATAATATCCTTTTTTTCCACGCGTTTTGAGGAACAGATAATCTTGTGATATTCTCAGTACCACACTGAAGACTAACACAGCAATGGCACGGCAATAGCAACAGCATGGTCCCAGGAACCCTGGGAACGCATCAAGCTCACTTTCACACATGTGCCCAAGTTGTTTCATTCCAGCTTTTTTTCCCATGTGAACTGCCAGTGTAAGGTGTGTGCCTCATCTCGGTGTAGGACAACAGATGTTCCTCTGTGTCTTCTCCAGCTAAGGAGATCTTTCATTATGATCTTCTCAGATTAATTCAGTTCTGCTCAGGCAGAACTTGACCCTACTTGAGTATCAGCTGGCATCTAACGTAAATGAACAGGAGCTATACATGTTCTCATCGGACAAGATAGGGACATTTCTTATAAGAAGCCACATCGTGTAGATCAGACAATCCTCTGAATTTCTGGGTGACAGTTTGGAAAGGTGAAGTAAAATTAGTCATTCTCTTCTATAGCCCTATGCCTTTCTGTGAGGTCTATCTAACATATGTGAGGCTCATTGACCCTCAACCTCCCTACTGCTTAAATAGCTAAATGGCTTGTCTTTCCCCCTCTTTAATTACAATTTTGCATAATGTTTAACTGAGTTATAGGGATCACATTTTTTCAGACACAACTATGTTACAACTTCCCTATTTCCCTTAAGTATCAGCTATTACTTTCTTGGTTCAGATTTTGCTTTTATGTTAGATTTTTAAATCATGAAGAATAATATATGCACCAGCTCAAATCCACATGAGGCTGAAGGGAGCCTGCAGACTGTGTCACATTATTCATGAGCAGGCACAGTTCATTTGGTACTGTTGTGGATTGTTAGCATGTACTGGTTCTTTCTCCAGGCATATTCTTTTGCTGTTGTTGCTATACGTACCATAGCATGCTTGATACCCTTGCAAGCTGCCTGACTTAATTTTCAAGTCAACATCAGTGACAAGGTTGGGGAATAGGAAAAGAGATAACAGTAGGGATGAGCATATGAGCACTTCAGGTGCCTGGCCAGTCAGTGAGTACACTCAGTATGCAATAGTGGGCACTATACTGTTAGAGTTGAATGATCAGCTGGGCAATTTTTAGCTAATCATTCTCTTTTAAAACAAACACTTTGCTCCTGAAATATTTTTCAATTATTCGAATTATTTGAGGCATAAGTAGCAATCTGCTGCCTGCAAGTAAAATGTTTCTGATGTGAGTAGAAGCAAGAAATGTAGGGCTCATGCAGTAAGACATTTTCATTACATTTTCAGCACGTTCTCATAAAAACAAGACCATTGAGTAATTTGGATGTATAAAAGCTTTTGGATAGTAGTATTAAGCAGAGCTTAGTATTTGACCATAGCTGCAGGAACAGATCAGCATGTCGCAGCAGGGCGCCAGGGCTCCAAGGAGCGCCTCTGGCATTCTCGGCCGTTCAGAGCTCCTGGGAAATGAACCATGTCTGGTGAATGTTTTTAAAAAATAATCACTACAAATGCGCTTTGGGAGATAATCATTAAAACGAAATCTCCTAGCTTATTTTAGTATAGTAAGTGATGTTAAACAAGCTTCTCAGTTTTCCTATTCTGCTGTTATTAGCCTAGTTTCCCAAGGGAAGAACTGTAAAAGCCTTAGATTCTAACAAGAGAAAAAAATAGGTCTCAGAACTGTTGAAAACGAGAATGAATAATTATGAGACTCTCTGACCAGATATAATTTTTGCCTGCAGGAAAGAACCTAAGGACCTTGCAGCAGCCATTATTAATGACACTGATATAATTACTATTAGGAGAAAAAGAAATCTGGCCTCTAAATATCAATTACCTGCAGCAAAGGGTTTATCAAAGAAGTTCTGGGCTAGGCCTTTTCCATTAGGTGCCTGGTTTGGCTAGTCTCCTAATCGTTGTCGTCAATTATTTAGAGATAGCTTCTAAACCTTTGTATTTAATAATAAAGTAGCCTACAGAGCTATTACTATTGTCATTCCTGCTGAACCAAAAAATCTTGATGAGAAATATAATGCTGTTTAAGCAAGTCTACTGGATTTGATTTTAAAAAAATCAGTCTCTGCTGATCTTGTGTTCTTATCTGTAGCCAATACTATTTTCCCCAAGGAAAATTGCATGTACAGTGCTTATTCCAGTAACTGCTAGAAGAGCTGTACAAATGTAGTAAAAGTACATTAATGGTTTTGAATAAACTCTTTCAAAGACATGGTCATAGGAGGTACGCAAACTATTACAAGACAACAAACAGCACCACACAACTAGTTCCATACCTCAAAGAAGCTAAGAAAGCTAAATCCACTGATAGCAGAGGTTGATTCCTAATAAAAAGAATTATTAAACATTTTTTCTAGCCATTTGGCAATTGAACTTTAGACAAACTAGATTTCAAAATAGTTTACTGACACAGCAAGAATAATAATGTTAACCACAGGAATCAGCTGTTCATTTTAAGCATGTGATTAGGTAGGGTCAAAAATCAGATGCAGCTATTTCATAGTGCAGTAAATTTCAGCTCACTCCCAAGGACAAACTTTAGATGATTTGATGAACATATTGTAAAAAAGAAATGTTGTCTCTTCGGACAGAATATATCAATTGCATATAAGGAAGTTTAACGTGTTTAATCCTGAATTAACAAAATAGAGAATGTATTCACAGCTTAAAACATTTTATTATTGTTGTTGTTATTATTAACTGGTTTCAGTGTGTTCACCTTTGATTTTAGGTACAGTAAGTTTTAGTCGTATCTGAAGTTAGAGTTGTAGTTCCCTCAAGTACCTTAACAGACATTCAGGAGTCAGACTTTGTGTTTGAAAGTTTGACATATTTTTCCAAAAAGAATGGTGAGTTTCATGAGCATGATCTAAATATAACCAGCATACCGGCCAAAAGATGGCCATCTAAGCAAAAATAATTTCCTTATTTATAAGTTAAATACAATGTCCAGGTCTCAATTTCCCTAAAACCTGTCAGAATGTTTCCTTTAGACCTTCTTAAAATAAGAACTAGTTTAAAAGTTCCCAAAAGTCTTCATCTATGCGCCCAAACTATTTTAAAACCTGAAGCTAGGGCAGTGTTTTCATAATACGCCAACTACTTACTGTTCATGAGTTGTTCTTTCGCAGCCATAAAGGTGGATTCACAGGTTAAATCAAGAAGATACGTAGTTTGAGACATAAGTGCGGTTATGTCTTCGTCTAAATGAAGGAGTGTTCCAATATGAGGTATCATTTCACTTGCAGCTTTTCCTGCAATCCTTGATGCATTCAGGAGATATTTGGGGAGATACAGGTAAAAAGACATGTATTCCTTTTTTGGGGAAAACCAGAGAAAGTTCCTTTTTTCCTCTCTTCTTCTGAGACTGCATTGCAACTGTACACTAACCATGCAGAAGGACAAATTGTTACTAGTTTGGCACTTTTAACTTTTTTTTTCACACTGAAACGGAGACAAAGCCACTGAGTGCATAATATAGGCAATCTCTTTTTTATTAAGTAGGTATGTCCCCAAAGCAGTCATTCTAGGTGAAAGGATAAAAATCCAAAGGGAAAGAGGAAGCTCTTTTAAGGAGAGCCATTTTCTTTTCATGCAATAAAACATACTATTTCCATGTTTAATATTAGTATAAGCATTTTACCATGTATTAAATAAAAGCTGTGGGTTTGGTGGTGGTGAGGGGCGGTTGTTGGAATGAAAAATGCACATTAGAGGACCTTTTCATTTAAATGCATGATTTCATTAGCCAACTTGCATACATAGAAAGGGTATGTTTTTCAGTAACTCCCACATAGTTTTGTTAGGTTTGTACCCTGATAAAATCATGAATGTTTAGTTTGTTGATTTAAAGAAACATAATGTAAAAAATTCTTTTTTTTTTTTAATTTTTAATGTATTAGTATTAATAGTTTCAAAGTGCCCTTTCTTGATGTTCTTGTCAGGGAGGTGGAGTTAACAACCTATTATTATGTACTCCTTACTGAGCTGTTAATAGCTTTAGAGTCTTTTGCAGGAAATCACCTGCTGCTCATAAAACCATTTATGTTGCTGTAGGAACTTCACCAGGTTGATGCATCTTGTATTTGCAATGACCTTGCACAAACTATCTGGTTTTCTTGCATATACTGCCAGAAGTACTAACATATTATGTTAACACAAGGGCAATTCTTTAGTGATTGAGACGTCTCTTCCCTTTTAAAAGGGTATTGTCACCTGTCTGTAAATGTCTTTAAATTTTTTTCAGATTTTTTGTTTGTTTTTACCAACTCCAAAAATATTATTTCTGCTGAAGTTAGCTAAATTAGAAATGGGCACTTCCCTGATACAAAAATAGGAACAAAACTGCTTTGTCAGTTTTGAAAGTGTAAAACCGGCATTTTAGTTTTCTTGTTAGATTCTTTACTTTGTCCTTTGAAAGTCATGTTAAACTAATTGGGAGACGATTTCCAGTTTTGCTTTATACTCCTCTATTAACTCACTGAGGTGTTTGAAGAAAACATAAATGTAAATAATATGCTATATTTATTGTTGTGTAATGCCAGGATCTGCAATATAGTCATGACACGAGAGATGAATTCAGCCCTTTTGAGTTAACATTGTAAGATAGATGTTTGCTGTGCCTGCACTGAGACACAAAAAAATGCACATGCATGCTCACAAATACACAAAGAATGTGATGTTTCAGTGACTTTTCAATACCTATTGATATGTTTTTATCTGAAGAGAGTTGCATAATGAAAACCAGTACACGATCTCAAAGGATTGTCCCTGTATATAGATCAGTAGGTTCCCTCTTGCCTATCATTTATTATTTTATTGGAGTGACTAAAGTCAAACTTCAGTTAGTGCCAGAGTTTGTATTTTAAAGACAAAATTCTTCCTCCGAAACTGATTTTTATTGGGTGGCGTTGAAATCTATATTAATGTTGTCAACATTATTCTATATTTATAAGTCCTGATTTTCTCTGAAAAGGAAAGTAATTGTCCCAAAGAACTGTATACACAGTTAGCATGCGAAAGACTCAGTATCATATAACATTCGTTGCAGATTTAAATTAATCCTAATGACTTCAGTCATTTATTCCAGATTCACAATAGCAATCTGAATCACTACTATCTATAAAAGTAGGGATTTTGCTTAGTTAAATAAAAGGGATAGCTTTATTAATACCACTGAACCACAGTTAATAGCGCTCTCATGTGTATCTGTGAACCAAGTAAACAACTACGAGTAGTTTTGCTTTAAGTATGGCTTGCTTCCAAGCTGTTGTATATCAGTAAGGAGCTTTTCTGCATTTGCTAGGCAGGAAATATTCAGTAGCAAATGAAAACAGAAAACTGCACATTAGTCTGCTCTTCTAAGAATAAAAGATATTTATGTAGAAGATTCAGTCTAGACTCAAACCAATCTTAAAAACAGCCCAGTCACTCTACCTGTCCTAACATCCTGAAAGGCTGAAATACATTGTAAAAAGGAGTTGGAAAGGCTTGTTGCCTCGAGTTTTTTAATACAATTTGTAGTTTTCACCAGGGCATTTTTAAAAATGCAGACATTACACACAGCAGTTAAAATTTTCCAGCAAGGTGTTACAAACCTGACAAAATGTCCAGCACAGAACAGGAGCCCTAATCAAAATCCTGGACCTAACTGCCTATGGATATTGTAGGGATTCTGAAATTAGGTAAATTAGGCAGGTTTTGTCATCAGCACTGTTAGAACTGGGTTTTGTGTAGCTGACTCAGTGCTATACTACATTTTTAGGATTGGTAGATTCATTTGAATTTCACAACTTTGAAAATATGTTATGCTTTTTTTGTCAAAGTAGAGCATTGGCTACATTGTAGTGTAGCGAGTCACCATCATTGCAGAAGTCTTCCAAAAAATTGGATCATTGCTCTTGTATTGAAATTCCACTTAAGTTCTAAGATGCTTCCTTACATTAAAAATGTCTTCACACTTAAATGTGAAATAGGGCAACCACAATTTTGGGTTCTGCCATGATGGAATGCAGCAGTTTTGTGTGTACAGCTTTACTGTGATTTTACCAATGCTGATAATGTTAGGCATGAGAAGGTTGCCTGCCATATGTCTCAGCAACTTAGAGACCTTCAGGTATTTGGACTGTGGCTTTTTACATTACAGGTTTTTTACATCACATGAGTTGTCCCTTTTTGTTATCTTTCCTCCAGGGTCTTGCATTTTCAATTTAAAAAATTCATTCACCGTTGACCTACTTCCCACCTGTAAATAGAAGTACTGTTCCTATGATATATAGACATATGTTGAGTTTGACTTAATAAATCACTGATATTCATGATTATTCACTATTTCTTATAGATAAATATCTTCAATGAAATAATCAGGAAGCAGATTTAAAACAAACAAACAAACAAAAAACCAAACCAAACAGTATTTTTGAAAAAACAGTTTGTAATTAAGCTTGTTGCCTAAGGATGTTTTTGAAGCCACAAGCAAAATTGGTTCAAAAAAATAATTAAGTAAATTCATGGAAGAAAAGTCCATGAGCTGTAAAACGTAATGAAGCAAATTTAGTTAATTCAGAAACCCACTAATCTGCAGATTTCTGGACTCTGGGGGAGTGTTAAAGGTGAGCATGGGGAGAAAGAACCTGTACTGCTTGTGTGGAGTCTCAAGTCTTCAGTGGCATAGATAGGACCTGATTCAGAAATTTGAACTCTAAATACCAAATGAATGACTTGGGAATCAGCCCACTGGCTGCATGTACCTAGTTCTCCGGGCTTGTTTCACAACAAAGAAAGTCACAGAGGGCTTCCAGGCTTCAATTTTGCAGAATTGCATCTGTTTCCAGTGAGGCTGTATTTGTCAGCAGGTTTATTATCTCATTATGAAGTACACCTTAGTCTTAGGTATCTCAGAAGAAACTGTGCTTTACTGTCCAAAGATGACAACAAAACTTTTGAATACTACTTGAGTTGCTTTTTACCATTAGTAGGCTAGTTCATGCTTGCAGTAGCTCCTTCCTTCTTCCCAAATGGAAAAGACAGTGTAGGGGAAAAGAAAATTAGAATGAGTGAAAAAAATAAGAAAGATCTTCAGGGACGACTGGAGAGGCTGACATTTTTATATGCTGAAGTTAGCAAGACTCCTGGAGATACTGATGCAGAGGTTTTCACTGGTAAATATTTTTAATTAGCAAACAAATGTTATCAGAGTAGCCATAACTGCTAGAAAGACAGAATTTAATATCTGCGCTTATCTGACAAGTCAAGTCACGTTCCTCAGCTCCCTTTATTATATTCTGAATTGCATCCCGTTCCATCCCCAACTTAAGGCACAGACCTGTTTTTATTCCTTTCAATTTAATCTCCTTGTCAGTTCGATCAGCAGTGTCCTATCTGCTGCCTTCACACCTGGTGTTCCCGTTTGGCCCGCCATGGTAACCACACAGCTTTTGCTCTGCCCACCTCTCACCTCGTTGTGCTGGCGAGAATGTTCGCACTGGTTTAGAGTAATGCTGTCCTCATCTCTCCTCATTTAATTTTCTGTTCTTCATGGTTCACCTCACATCAACTCATTTCTGCCTTTCCAGGTATATAATCCAATTAGAATGAGGTTTGGCTGGGTTTTGACCTTTCCGTATTTTCTTTATGGCTGGTTATCTGTTCTTTCCCTTTTCTTGTTGACAGCCTCACTTTATGTATGGAGAAAGTGATGAGCTGACTGACAGGCAATCAAAATAGAAAATATTGAAAGGCCAAACAGGTAAAGCACACTTTAGTATTTCAGCTCCACAAACGGTTACATCTCAGATTAATCACAAGGGAGGTCGACAAGGGAAGGGAGAAGATTAGAACCTGAAGTGGCTGACACCTTAAAATGCTGCAGGTTTCTTCTCTGAAGCAAATACTAGAGCTATCGGCAATTTTCTCTATGGCCCTACTTCTTCCTGTCAGAGTTTTCATCTTGGTTCAGATTGGTCATCAGACCTTTTAATCACTGTTCTAAATTTACTTTAAGTTTGTTGGTGACCTGGAAACCAAAGGTACAAGATTTTTAGGAAGTGGGTTTTTAAGAATATGAATGTTATCTTTGACTATTATTTCTATTATTGCAATTTTTTATCACTCTATCTTGCAATGAGAATTTACCTAATCCTGTTGATCATATTGTAATCAGATAGTAATTAATGTTAGAAGCACAGTTTTGGACCTGTGAGTCTTTTCTCTAATATCTTCCAAATATTACTGCTGGCATTCATGTTAATAGATATACTATAGGTGAAGATAGTCTCCTAAGAGAAAAATCATGCACAAAATTAGTAAAATTAAAGAAGCTTTCAAAGACAGACTTTGAGTTTCCCAGGTACAGTTAATTTTACTGATTTCAGTGTAATTACTCCTCACCTACAACAATGTATGTAGGATGAGAAGCAAGATATGAGTAGGGGCAGTAGGCATTCAGAAATCATATTATGGAAATACTTTATTGCAAAGAAAGAAAATAATTTTTGAGAATTATTCGGGACAAATTAGTTGTGAGAGGAATATAGGCAATATAAATCAAAGGCAATTTACATAAATTAGAGCTATGGGGACTGTGGTTTTCTTGGAAAACACAGTAAGTACAAACTCCACAGTCAGCTGCTATTTGTCTTTAATAGGTTCTATTTGAACTGATTAATCACATATTGACTATACCTAATAATTACCTACTGTTTTATTCTAATGTGTAGCACAACATTAAAGTCCAGGTGACTCTGGAAGTAGTTAAGTTCCATCATAGCTGATTCCGTAAGAAAAGTAAGGAAGAGGTTGGAGATTTCATTTCACAATGGACCAGAGCTATGATAATAAAAATTCCTATCTTCCAGAATTGTGCCCATTCCTTTAAAATAATGATACTTCCTCTGTAAGTCACATTGTGTATATCCTTCAACATGATGTATCTAGGAAAGAGGAAAAATTTGACCAAATAGTCTCATAAAGGATTCTTTTTCATTATTGGTGCTTTTATTTAAACATTGATAATGTCTGATTCATGGAACTCCGAATCTTCTTTACTTTAATGTGGTACTTACTCAGCTTTGACATTGTGCTTTAGTGCACAGGAGAAAGACCGGGTCCCTGTGGTATATAGATTGAATCTCTATTAGTATTTCTTTCTGTTAAGCGATAGTGCTCCAAAAAGGCTAAGCAGGATTATATGGCTTAACTACAGAATTTTCATGTTGGAGAACAATGGATATAAACTAGAAAATGTATTTGCAAGCAGTTGATAGTAAATTCAGTTACAGTCTCCCTGGATTCTTTCCACACACATACATTTGGAAGTTGTAGGTACATAATAAGGATGTTTTCAGCTGGCAGAAGCCTTTGAAAACCCTTTCCCCAGTGTCAGTTTAAGAAGGCTTTTCAATTACTCATGGGACTCAATGAACTGAAAACCTTGATTGTCATTTGTAAAATAAGCTAGAGACAGAGTAAACTGCAAAAGAGTGGTAATTTCTGGAGCTCTTTTTATATATTCTAAATAAGAGAAAATTATATTTGGTTATCTTTTTCAGTTGCTGAAATAAGGACTGATATTAATTTGATTAGAGCTATGTTTCTCTTTCCCCCTCCAATATTAATGGTGAAAAATTTGTATGCCTGAAAGTGCCTGGATTTTCATCAGTGCTTTACTGGTAAAGTTAATCTTTTAAAGGTTATTTGAGCACTACAAGCAAAATTCAGCATTTCAGCTTTTATTTACACTAATCTTTTTTTGCACTAAACATTTTTAGTTATATATACTTCTTCTCACTCATAGCATCAGAATGTAAACTCTCTGATTGCAGTATGAGTCTAAACTGATAAAAGGTCATCACATTTTGCTTAGTCTTTATCAATGTTTTATTTCATATATGTTCACAAAGTCTTCATTTCTGTGCTGTTTCCCTCTGAAGTAAGGTGGGGATCAAATTAGAGAGCAGCATGGTCACATAGGTGTGGCACATGACAGTTTATCTATTGTTTGCAAATGTTAATGTCATCAGAGGGAATCCCCTTTCTTTTGAGCATACAAGAAAAATGGTAATACTCATCAGAATAGTATAACATCTGGATATTGAAAGAATATGACATTCATTAACAAAGCTGCAACTTTCAGTGAGGCATAATGAAGAACTGTCAATTAATCTGATGATGTCATACAGTGGAAATGTTTCATTACAGCATATGTTGATGGGACAGATCCAGCTATTCTGGTGCACTGCAAAAGCGGGAAACTTTTCATTATTTTTGATACTCTGATCCTGCTACTCCATTAAATCATTTTGTCTAGTCTTAGACCATTAGCACCATTGTAACTTGCATTCAGTCAGTCTATTTCTTGTAGATATGAAAAAATGTCTTGACTATAAAGGCAAGTATAAAATTAGGATAGATACAAATTCACATACTCATGCAGAGGTTGTTCAGGAAAGAGTTTGATTCTGAAAGGTGCTTGTGTTCATGCACAGACCAAACTGTCACAGATTTATGAACATTGTCTGTCATAATCAGAACTGAATCCACTGACAAGAATCACACAATAAGAAAAATACAGTTTCCTAGAGATAGCATTTTCCAAGTTCATAAGATAATTCTGTATAACTCGGATAAGCTAGTCATAGGCTCTGTATTACATTGTGTAACAACATTGACGTCACTTGTCATTTGGATTATATTTATGTTTTAATTACAGATTTTCACCAAGATAAATTTGCAGTGGGCTATGGAAAAGGTCTTATGAATGTCCTCATATCAAATTCTGACTAGTAGTTATATTAGTACATTGTATTAGATAGACACCTTTAACTTATGTTTAAACTCTCAGTCCCTGTGTTCTCAGAACTGCTTCTTGTGAAGCCTACGCCATCTTAAGATCACAAATCCTGCTCTGATACTAATGTGAAGGATCAGAGCATTTCTTGTACTTCTCCTTTTATACGAACTCTGAGCTGTATATAATGGCCAACAGTTCACTTACTGCTTACATGCAATGGGAAATACAGCCATATCAGTGAAACTTTTATTTTGCAGATTTTGTAGGAGTCCTCTGTAGTTATCAAGAAATACAGAACAGATGTAGTCCTTGACATTTCCCATCGATCCTGGTCCCATCACTGTCCAGGTCAGAGAGCTATCACAGAGCATACTGTGGCTTCTTCTAGCCCAGAAAACCACGTTTCCATTCGATGGAAAATAGGGTGCATGGCAGGAGGGCTGATATATGTCTAAATTGTTCCACAGCATAAAATCAGGTTTTGGTAGAAGCATGCACTGACATCCGGGAAGTACATCCAAGTCCTGCAGTTTAAAATTCACTTTTTGAACTCAGAATCCATGCTAAAGTAAGTGCATATTGTCTGTGGCAAGAATAAGATAAAGCATCCCATACTTCCCTGCAGACTAAAATTGTATTGTTTTATTCTGAGACCATCTTTAGCCTCCCTGGGAAAGATCATGGCAGAAGGAGTGGCCAGCCTTGAGAGCCATCCCCATCAACCTCAAACTGCGTCTCTCTCTGGAAAGCTCAGGCTTTCCAGGTAGGCTGCAGATCTTGTCATTGTCATGAGAAGGGAGTAATGGCAAAGCTTCCAGTCTCTGGAGAATCAACTTATGTATGAATCCAGTCCAAAACAGGCTGATTTCTTTGTGTGAAACATTCACATAAAACAATGTGAAGTTTCCAGCTATTAATCATTTTGTCTCGAGTTTGAGCAACTGTCTCCTCAGGTACAGGTTTCTGAAGCTTTTTCTTCCCAAACACACCAAGATGACAGGTTCCCTTTCCCCTATTTCACTTGTAATAACAAATCCAACCCCATTTCCCGTATGACAGCAGTATTACTTTTATGATCGTGTACTCCTAGACATCATTTTTCGGACGGTATGATGGATGGTGTAAGAGGTTGCAGAAAGGAAAGGAGAAAGGATATGGGAGGGCACAGAGATGGGACCCGTCAGGGCCTCCTGCAGGGAGGGTGGTGAGGGGGGAGGAAGCCAGCCAACCCGCAGAGGTGACCCAAATACTTTCCACTGCCCAGAAGGGACAGGCAGGATGTGCTGTTAGCCACAGTCTGCCCATGTGGACAGAGGGACCCATTTTGTTGACTAAATGTTACCATCACAGTCCTTGTCACACTCGTTATCTTTGACCAACTAAAAATAATAAATTATACTTGATAACTGTCTGTCCACATCCTTGGCTAGAGAGCTGCTATACCCCAAATGCTATGTTTTACACAAGCAGTAGTTAGGCTGTAATAACAGATATAACAGCTATAGCTCAGATTGCTTTTTTAAGAAGTCATTCCCAGTTCTTTATTGCCACTGGCCTTGTTCTGCAGGCTTCAGGGACTAAATCTTATCATTGGATCATGGGGAATCTCCACCAATTTTTGACAAAATTTCCATTTCTATCCTCCTCTGAAAGAATCTATTTCTTTTTACAATTCCATCAAATTATTCTGAAACTTTATTTCTGCAATCTCTCCAGCAGGTCAGTAAATTGTTAAATGCTTAGAACTTGATTTCAAGCAGCAAGGTAGTCTGGGGAAAGGAAATGGCTTGTAACTATTACATCCTACAGTGAAATTCCTTAGGTGCTGGTCTCCTCCTTATCTTACAGGTTGAAGAGCCTAAATAAAAAATTCCAGAGCATTCCAGAGTATAAAGTCTCTGCCCATGACAGGTGGAACACATAGTACTTGCTAAAACTTTGAACTGAAGCATACTAATACCTGTATAAAACAAGCATTTGCTGTTTACATAAACTTTAATGAACATATCCAGAATCTTTCCTTCGCTGGATGTCATATTTTCACCTCGACTGAAGTGCAGAAAGAGAGTCTTTTATTGACATTGTATTTAACAGGCAAGACCACAAACACTGGGCCATACCTATGACTCAGTGTGGTTTTAGGATAGTGCAAAATCAGGTGATGTCTTTTTTTTTCCTCCTATTTCTTAGACTGATTTTGAGGTGGTTGCTAGCTTGTGTTGAAAGAGTTAGTCCCTTTGGGCAGAACTGTACACACTTTAGTCAGCAGCTTCATTACTAAATAAATTCAAGTCTTGTGCTCTCCAAGTTTGTATATCCTGGCCAAGTTACATGTTAAGTTATATGACCCCTCTACACATGGAAGTCCCTGGAAGTTGCACATATAACAAGGCTATAGAATAGAAATTAGCTATTCATGACACACTGAAATGTGAAATGTGCATAAAGTAGTATGAAAACTCCTCTGTATATGTAGGAGTTCTCTATTTCTTTATAAATCCGAGTATTAACCTATTATACCTTTTTTGCTCACATACATGCTATTTTTCAAGTTGAAGTAAGCTTAATCACAAAAAAAAAAAAATCCATCACTTCAACAGGTTGGCCTTCTGTCAGAAGAAAATAGATAGTTTCTGAAATTTAAAATCCACAAACCTGTTCAAAGTGAAGTTATAACATCTCACGTAATTGGGAGAAATCTTCTAATAGTTACAGAAGTTGTTAGATGGTATATTAATTGTAGTCTCCATCCATAAGATTACATGTACACTGTGTCTTACTATTTCAATTTAAATACACACTTCTTGCTGTTTCAGAATTTGGTAATAGACTGTAGAACAAATCAACACTTCTTCTTACTATAGTTTCTTAAATTATTTCCACTGTTTGAAGTGAGCATTAAATGCAATTATTTTAGATATTGGTTCATTGTTGCCTTCTTTCTCCTTGTTCACTTAACAGAATCATTAGATCATTTTTGTGTGTTTGTTTTTTAATTTGGTTTTCTTAGCCACCTCCTTGTGTGCCTACTGGGGGAATACTGATATACAGCTGCCCTATGCTAATGCGACTTTGTTACACCATGACTGAAGTTGACTCAGCATGTTTTATATAAAACTGTTTGTTTTATATAAAAATTATACTTATGTTGCTCAGAAAAGGTTGAGAGTCCAACAGAATCTAACTGAAACCTATTCTTCTCCTGGTTATACCTCTTCTGTGAACCAGTTTCCTTCTTAACAGGCTGGAAGCACCCTTTGAATAACTTATACATACTCTAATATTACTGCATGGTATAATAAATGTATATGGTGCCCTGTGGGTATCACAGTTGGATTGTTAAGCATATGCCAAGGACATTTCTGTTCATATGTCAGTTTTGAGACAAATCCTGCTGCAACAAAGTAAAGCTAGCCTTAAGGCACCATATAAAGTATTACAGAATACTGATTTATCAAGTGACAGTAACTAATGACAGGGAATAAACTCTCTTCTTCTAAGTCATCCCCTCATGTAAAAGTATCGTCAACAACCTGTCTAGCAAAGCAGCACTTTCAGTTTTTGCACAGCAGTCGATGTGGCTGGTCTCCATACTACAGCAGTTGGTCTGCAGTGGTAATTCCCAGTGCTCTCTGCACACCATAATTCTCAGTGATCTTTGTGAGAGTCAGGAATTCTCAGCAGATGCCCAGGATCAACTGCTAGGGGATTAACAGGGGACTTTTGCAGACAGTGTTTCTCCTTATACAGCGTGCAAGGGAATTTCCTATATGGACTACCTTACAGCTACCTGGAAAGAGAAGTTAAGTTCAACAGCAGTGAAGCAGTTCAACCATGCTAGAAGGTTACAGACTTTAAAGAAAAAGTTAATTTTTATTTTCTTTTACCCACAGGTCTACCCACGGATAGCGCCGGCATTTTGGCACTACCTGCGGGTAGAAGTGAGTAGCGAGTATTTGAATACTCCCACATCTTTACTTTACAGCTTCCTAGTATTTACTGACCTCCTAGTTTGTCCATTGTGCAAAGATAATTAGCTACCGTCCTAGCTGCCATTTCTGTGAATGTAGTCTTCTACTAATTCCATATTGTTTTGACTACAGTGTAGTTACTAACCCAAGTCACACAGATGTGATGTGTTTATATGCAAGATTAAAGACAAAAAATTGAAGTCTAAGTCAAGGTCATATCATACATTATGACTATAGCACAAAATCAAAGTACGGAAATCCATACCTGCACCTCCTTTTATAAACATATTTTACATTCATGAGAAGAATACGGAGCTTCAGTTCTGCTATATCATTTTTGCAAAGTTTGTACAACTCAACTTGATATCATTTCTCCCCTCTTTTGTCCCTCAGGAGCATGAGCAGCTCAGCTATTCCTCCACAAGGTCCAAGGCTCCAAGTGTTATCATCACAGGTCTCAAGCCAGCCACCAAGTATATATTTCATATCAGAGTCAGGACGGCAGCAGGATACAGCGGCTATAGCCAGAAGTTTGAATTTGAAACTGGAGATGAAAGTAAGTTTCACTGAAGGAAAAAAAAATCAAATACAATAGAAGTAGCATCTAATTCTAAAACAGTGAGAAATTGGGAGTTTGAATGGCTGCATCCATACCACCCGCTTATGACAAAACAACCACTGCTATATGATAAAAACCAAGTAAGCCTCCGCCTCACACCTTTGGATTTATAACAACAAATAGAAATTTTAGCCCAACGCCGCAGCTGAAGAAATGTTTTCTTCTGCAAAATTTCCTTATGAGTCCCTTCCAACTTGAGATATACTATGATTCTATGATCCTTTCTTTGCTTAAAGAAGGCCTTCCTTTTGATATCTAGAAATACCCTTAGTCAGGCTTTATGGAAATCCAGCAGCTTCATGCAAGCTCCCAGAACACAGTAATGGAGTCTTTTCTCTGTAGTTATAAGTGCTCCCAGACTCTACAAATAAAAAAAAAGAAAACGTTTATATGCATTTCCATCAGCCAATAAGCCTGCTAAATTTACCATTGAGAAGGAAAAGCCTACATATTCCTACAGAATATGGAAAAAGGCTTGATGCTGTATGATGTTCATGCTCTGAACAATTTTATATTTAAGGCATGTATTGCCATCCATGTTCAAAGAAACTGCAAACGAGGTATTTACAAGCATTTGAGATAAAATTAGCATAGTAGATACAACACTAAAACACTCATTAATGAAATTACTTTAATTAACCAATTATGTATACCATGTTTTTCATTAGTATTTTAGAATTCAAGTTGCATAAGCTAAAGTACAGACTCAAAACTATATAAACGTTTTCAAGAGCCCCCCATAGGCTTGTGTTCCATTTTCATTGCTTCTTAAATTCTATTTAAAAAATGTTTTAGGGATAGATTTCCAAGTGCTTAATGCCTAACTGGACTTTTTAAAGTTTTCTAGTACTTAAGCCAATTGGTCCAAATAGGAGTTCAGCACTTGGGTGCTTTCAAGAATTCCAGTAGATCCTGTCTACATCTTCTGATGCAATAAATACTAGGCTTTAGGCACCCAGGGACATAACTCTTATCAAAAGTAAATGGTATTTCACCCTCTATAAGCCTATGTCATGTTTGTGAAAATGTGACTTACCCATCTGAATCAGGAAGACTGTGGTTCCAGTGACATTTCCCTCATTGCCACTGCTGATAGGAACATCTCCAGGGAGTGAGATTCCACCCACTCCTTCCCAGCCCCACGTCTCTTTCTCAGTTGCACTAATGCACCTGGCTCTTGGGCTGCATGGTGAGGTAGAGCTCACAACACTCTTAAACCTTTATTACCTCTATTACTTCTAAGCACTCACTGTGAATCTTGATAGTGAAACATAAATACTCATTATATATTTGCTGTTTACCAACATTTATTGCTTGAGCTTCTGCGTGACTAAAAGTATTTGATTTGGTATAAATATAAATTGTGTGACTGAAAGGAAATATAGACAGAAGGGATTTTGTTTATGATCAATTGAGATGGAAGTTGAGAGAAATTCTGCTGCTGTTTGAAATGGTACCTGGAGCTAGATCAAGACTTCAGTTTAATTAAAAGGGTAGTTCAAAGGACTCTGGTCTTATTCAAATATTTATACAGTACTGCTTTAGATTTCAAAGCATGGAAAAAAGCAAAATGCCTGCTGGTAAATATTACTTATTTCAAATTGAAGCAGTACTCGGTGACCAGTCAAATGATGCCTTGTTACTCTCCAAATATCTTACTTCCTCACAGCAGAATTTTGAAAACTGGTGTATTCTAAACTTTAAGGCAACATCAGATGATTATGATCATTCATTTGTACCCCTTTCATAACACAGACTAAATATCTGTAACTTTTCCAGACAGCTAATGACAATAGATTGAAATTAACATCTACCATACACAGTCTTAATTTGAAGTCTTCCAGTAATGGGGAGCTCACCATATTTATAGGTAGGCAGTGCCAGTGCTTAAGCCTCATAATTAAAAATTTGCACCTTATTTCTTGCCTGTATCTTTTTATTTAGCTTGTACCATGTGACCCTTTTCTGAATATTGACATAATTTGTTAATAAATAGCAGTAAAGTGAGCAATCCAAAATTAGGATTTTTCTTTAAAGTTATAGACAACTTATAAAAAAAGCAATGATTCGTCAATTGAGAGACATGTATATCAATGTCCAAAACCATACTGTCCTTGGCAGGACAGTGCTGTCATGCCTTCTCCAGTTTACTGTTTGAAACACTATCCGTGCAACTGCAGTGATTTAGGATAAAATTAAATACATCATTGCTAGGAACACTAAGACATTTTGATATAATTATTAGTGGTGGTGCATGAGGCAGAAAGAAGACCAACTCTGTAGCAGTAATGAAAAAAGTTAGTTAATCACACAGTGCTGATCTGGGTTTTGGGAAGGACCCCCACTTACTGACCAGCAGACCGAGGCAGCCATTTCTTGGGGAGCACGTTATTGTTGTTGTTGAACACTCCTCCCTGCTTCAGAGACCAATAAATGGAGCATCTAAAAGAGTAAAATTTGTACTTTCCTTGTGAAAGGAAATGGAGTTACGTAGGAAAGTCAGAAAAATTCTCTTCAAGGAAGCAGGGATGGATGAATGGGTGTTGTCAGGCATTTCTTCCACTGTTAAAGCTAAGAGACTGCTGCTGGGAAATGTAATACCTTTGCAAAGCATAGTAATAGCTGCTTTTGACCATGTTCCTTATTGCCATTTTATTCAGTCTCCCTGTTTCAGCACCTCACAGGAAAAACCTTTCTAGCAAAGCTGACGAGGTTTAATACGCTCCAGCACACACACGTGTACCACTGCTGTGGCTATAAACTGAAGTATAACCTCACTCGTAGTTCCTGCTTTTATGTATGAGGAGTACCTACTATCTGAGTCACCACAGAAAACTCTAGTCCTTCCTAGGATAGAATAAAATGTATTCTGAGAAAAAAAATCATTTGTCCCAGGGCAAACATGCTCTAATCTCTGACTGTTTTCTCTCTCCCTTTCTATTTTTCTCTATCTCTCTCCTAACTAGCTATTTACGGAAGACTTTGTTTGTTTGTTTGGGTTTGTTTTTTGTTTGGTTTTTGTTTTTTTTTTTAAAAATTCAAAGCATTCTTTTTTCTTGGAGGTATGTTTTCTTCTATATCACCTCAGAGGCCCTTGGCCTAGAGGAATTTGTAAAACATTGAACAATTTACAGCTGTTAGGCAGTGCAGTGTTTTCCTGCTGTAGCACTCTTGTGGAGGGCTTGTTCTAAAACCAAGGGTATTTTCCATGTCAGCCTTCCCATCATTAGCAAAAAAAAAAATCTGAAAGGGAGCTAGTTGGCTTGTTCCAGAAGGAACCTAAGTGGCAAACTAGCATATGTGCAGCGTGAACTAGTGCTTGGGCTGAACAGAATGATACACGTAAGTACATGATGATTTTTAATCCAAAAGCAAGATATACTTCTGTATGCTTCAAATAAATAATATTGACAATAAAAAAATAAACATTTCAGAAATGCTAATAGAATACCTGACTAGGTATTCTACAAATTTGAGGACTGTGAAATATGAATTGACCTGAAACCCTGATCTTGATGAAACAATAACTTTAATTTCCATAGGCACAGGTGGTGACTTTCTTGTATTGACAGATCTGCTGAATTCTCACATTCTTCCTCCTCTTCCCACATCTACAAAAATCCATCTTTAACTTTTCAGCCTCAAATCATGCTAATTTGGATTTGCCACCAGATGTGACTTAGACCCTGAGCTCCATTCTTTCCAGAACAACAAAGCTCAAGAGAGGGGTCCTGAATCATTGATTCTGATAGAGCTCCAATATTGTTTCAAGCACGTGCTCTGATTCATGCCACAACAGAGAAGCCATCCCTAGGATTTTTAGAAATACATTGAATTACCAATGCAAAATTGAAATTTTTTTGTTAGAATGTTTGATGTTTTGACAATAGTAAATTAAATTTCTGGTTGGAACAAACAAATGAGAGGGCACATATCTCATATTTAGAAACTGTCTTGCTGGATCTCTCCCCACGTCTGCCTAGTCCCTACTGTTCATTCAACAGTAGTCAGCACTGGATACATCTGAATGTCTCATTTTAGTCTTGAAGTATTTCCTTAGTGAGTTTTATATTTTCAGCCATTTGCTCTTCAAATTTGACTTTGGCCTGTCTGATTTCTCTACTGTATGTGCCCAGAAGCCCCAGAGACTTTACTTTTCTTCTGCATTTCCTAAACAAGAGCAACATCCTTGCTCAGATCTCAAATTGCTTGCACAGGCTTTCCAGTCATCCACAGACCAGGAAGCTAATGTTAGGGGCAACACTTGGAAGTAGGCTTTTGAAGCGAATATATACCAAAAAGTTTTACATTCTTATGCTAGTGATGGCATTATTTTTCCCTTTTAAAAATCCTTTATAAGATTGCTTTTCCATTGCCTCCTCCCTTTCCCACATTCCCCCTTAGAGTGGAGCCCATCGGCTCACCCAAGCAAAGGAACTGCAGAACTTCTGAAAATGTAAAGGTTACCCCAATTAGCTTTTATATTTTTCCTTCCTATTGTTCTTAAGTGCTGTTGTTCACAATGTTGTGTAAATCCATCTGACAGCCAGCTGCTGTCTGTTAGAGCTCCAGTTCTCACCATCCACACTTATCTATCTTACAGCTACTCGGTATTATCTGTCTAGCTGTCTTTCTGTCACATTTTTATCTTTCATTCTGCTGGAAGGTCTGCTGCCTGATAGGTGTCAAATTGAAATAACTAAAGGATGTGGCTAAGAGACAGAAGTGAGCTGTCATTAGGGCTTCCAGCCCTTTTATACCAAATACACAACCTTCTAAAAGATTTTGGAGAAATTTCTTCAAAGAAAAGAAAGTAGAACAGAGCTGGAAGATTCTCTCTGTCTTTCATCTTCTTGCACCATGAATAAAACATCTGCACCATTCCTGCCAGTCTGCCCAGTGACGAAGTGAAGAAGCTTCGGAATATTTCCCTTCAGCCAAAAGAGGAGGGAAAGTGCAGCTCCTCCTCCACACATTCGGGTGAAGAACCCAGAGAGGAGCTGAGACAGGGCGTGGGTGTAAAGAGTAGATGGTGGGGACAGAACTGACACCAGGCTGGATGCAGAAGGGATTTCTGGGAAGGGCGTTAAGCAAGGAAGCTGGAATGATGCAATTAGACATGTTAAATGTCATTTCGGGCATATAATCTGAGTTAAGCATGAAGAGTAATGGGAGTGAAGAGTTTACCTGGATAACACGCTTCTGAGTACATGTATGATACATCCTGCAGTTTTAAAATCAAATCACCACTTTGACTAATCACATTAGTTGCAGCTACAATGCGTTTGAAGAGTTTTGACACCCAAACGTTATCGTATACTATCTAATCATCTGCTGGGATAAATAATAAATCCTCCCTTTTTCTTGTCTTATGCTACTCATTTTTTAAACTATGTTTTTGTCACGATGAACTTAGTGAGCAGACAGACAGAGAGAATGAAACATACTACCAGACAAAACAGCCAGCCCAGTTAGATAGGTACTAAGCTCCCTTTTGAGTCTTAGCACTGGTAGTGGTTTACACATTCCTGTTGCACCAGCACTTCCTCACCCCCATGCCTATCAACTCTAACTATCAAATGGAGTATGGCCCCATCCATGATACAGCCACATTCATCCCTGTGATCACAGTGCTACTAATCATCCCTGCACTGGACGGATTTGGGTGGCGTGTAGTTGGCAGATACGAGACCGTGCACCAGACAGCGTAGAGACAACAAAACACTAATTTTAGCTCTGTGAATGCTGACTGTGTTGTCTAACAAATGAGATTCTGGAAAAAATGCTACGTACTTCTGTGATTCAATGCAGCACTCTAATACGTACGCACAAAGAGATGAAATATGGTTGCAGGAACTTGCTTGGTTTTGCAACCTATCATAATTGGTTTTTAAACTGAGTTTTTCTGCCTTGCATAATCAAGAATAGTCCTGAGGAGGAACACAGGGTCATATACCAATATGCACAGCTGGAGAGGAACAATGAAGGAAGAAAAAGCAGGAAATGACAAAAAAGATTCAAGAACATGCACAACAGAAACAATATATGTTAAAGCTCTTATTATTTACAACTTGAACTTTACCTTAAGAGAAAGCTGGAGAAATGAGAAAAGAACAGAAAGATTGAGGGACATGCCGAATTTAATTTAGAATGGCAAAATGCTGTAAAAATTTTGATTTTTGAATGTCCCTGATCACTGTCTTCTCACTGCCTAGATTGTGTTTTATGGAACCTTTTACCTGCATGTGAGGAGTCTGTGTACGTGCATACACATGTGCTTATATATGTGTTGTTCACTGCACTGTGCCTTTATTGATTTCTAAAAGGATCACTTCAAGCAAAAATAAGTATTTCCATCATTTTGCCTTACCTGCCTTTCTGTCAGTTTTTAACAAATCCAATTTTCCAATTATTCTTATCTGTCATTTGATGTTTTTATCTGACAAGTAAATTAAGGTCATCGGGAAGTTTCAGACTTGAAAGCCCCTTATAGTGATTTGGCTACTTGAAAAAAATATCCTAATATATTGGACTCTGACACCTCTGCCAACACAGTAAAATACAAACAAGAGAAACAGAATGATCACTCTTTAACTATGTACATTCTCAGCTAAAAATCGTGTTGCTTAGAGGTAGAAAGAACTAAGTCAGTCTGGAATTTCTCCCCTTCATGAATTTAACTCTGGTTCCTGGTAGAAAATATATGTTATTAAACTGATAGATTGCATTCTGTTTTAGCTAAAACACCAAGAAATGGCAGCTCAGATCTTTCATCAGAAGTGATCCAGGACACGTGACTTTCTTCATCTCGGTAGCTGCAGAGTGCTTCTTGGACCATGGAATCAGTCCCTACATTTGCACCTTTAATTCTCATGAATAAAGGCCATGGGTTGTCTCCTTGGCAATGAATGTCTGTTAAAGAAAACCACAGCTAATTTATATGAGCCCATGGTTTGCTTTTCTCCTGCTGAATTCACTATTTTTGCACACCTCTTTTTCCTATTAAAAAAAAAAAAAAGAGGGCTGCAGTTTGTCCTCTCACTTCCATTGCGGAGATGGGCAAGATAGACTCATCTAAAACCTCCTCCTCCTCCATTTACAACTTCAAACTGTGCCTGGCTCTAATGATCTTTGCAACATTTAGCACAACCTCCACTAGTCTGAAAATAGTATTCAGCATTTGATTTGGAGAGCCTGTTATTATCTGCATTGTTACTTGTGTGGCACGGTATCTGTTATGTTGTATTTTTCCAAGTAAATGTGACCCTGTGGAACATAACACAAAGCAGAGCTAGAATCCACTCCCATAATATCACTAGATATCATTTTGGACATTAGCTATTCAGTGAGTATTTGCTACATCATTTATTGGAAGATGTATGTATTTAACTTGTCTGTGGAGAGCTTATGACCACAGATACTGAATGCCTTGTTATTTACTGCCTGTGCACATCTCCATTAAATTATATGGACAGAAACCTAATAGCAGAAATCTAACAAGTTGGTTTTGATGAAAATTTGACATAAACTACTATTGGTTTTATTTGCTTTACTACTTTTACAAAGCAAGTCTACACTGCTTTTCTAAACCACTCACAAACACAATTTCTAAGCCAAATGTTTTTCTCAGAAACAGTATTTTATGGGGCTTTGGGCAGCAATGTGTGCATTGTGTTGGTTTTCATCAACTGCAAATTGAGAGAATATAGTCTGCTGATCTTTTTCTGTGCAGCAACCTAGGTGATTTCCCTACACTTTAATCACCTGGTGCCTAAAGAAAGCTGAAGATTTTGCTTATAAAACAGTTTGCAAGTTTACAAAATCAAAGTTACTTTCCTGATAAATCTAAAATTTATTTTCTTTTCTACAGTTACTACTGTTGTCAGAGATCATTGAATAGAATTATTTATTCGCCTTTCAGAACAATGTTATGTTTCTCATAGAAGCAGAATGTAAGAATTAGGTAAACGTGATGTGGTGAAAATGTTCAAGTGTATCTGAGTTTAAGAAATAAAACTTTGGAGTCGCAAGACAGGAGATAGAGAAAAAGTGAGCCTAATTCTTGTTCTGCTCATGTAGTACTTGGACAGTGAGGACCAACTGAACTGTAAGTAGGTACTTTGTCAGTGTAAAGATTTAATATTATACAGCATAAATTAACAAAAAGAGCAAATGTGTAGAAACTGGATTTTTTTTTTACCTCCTATATGTCCTACAAAAAGCAGAGAGAAAAACATGAGGCATAAGAAAATCTGTTTGTTTTTTTTTTTACTACAGTGTTGCCAATCACCAGAGCATGTCATAACTAAAATTGTATACATTTTGTGACAACAAAAATAAACACCAGTTATACAGAAGAGTGTGTGATGCTACACATTAAGTGTGCTTTTTCTGCTTTGCTTTCTCCTGAACCGAGTTTATTTCTTACATACATAGCACTGCTGCAGACTTCACTGGGACAGTTGGATGGAGAGAAGTTCTGAATTAGATGCAGGATTAAGCTAAGTAAAGCTAAAGAAAAAGTATGTTCTAGTTTTGCATCCAAAATCCTGTCACATTCAAACTTTAGTAAATTCCAAGTATCTGATAACGCCAGCTCCTCATTTTAAAAACCTGTAAACATCTTCTCCCCTTCATCATAGTTTGGACATGGATTAGGGTTTTTCACTTCACAGGCACATTCACATCTGATGTCCTTGCTAAGCACCGAGGAAACCATTACAGATTAATTGCAACATTTGACCAGTGAAATTTTATCACCGATTCTGCAAGAACCCTAGGTAATGGAATTTTAACATCTTTTCTTTGTGCTTCTCTTTCAGCTTCTGATATGGCTGCGGAGCAGGGACAGATTCTTGTAATTGCCACGGCTGCTGTTGGTGGATTTACTCTCCTGGTCATCCTCACTTTGTTCTTCCTGATCACTGGGAGGTAGTTAACACTACAGTGTTCTCATTTACTCAGGGTTAGAGTGATCCAAAACTAAGAATTTAAGAATAATAGTTAAGTCACTCACCACATTTTCAGTGCTAAAGTAAGGGTTAGGCATAGCGGGGTGAGTGTTCTCTTTGTTCAGCACTGCTCATACTCACGGTTCTATTGTGAGTGTTGTTTTTTGTAAAAACACAGTTTGGGGAGCTAAGCAATTATGTGAAATCCAAAAAAAAAAAACAAAACCACCAACTTGGCTGTTTTTAAAATACGTTTCTGGACCTCTTGCCTGCAGAGCGAGAATTTAAAAATACGATGTAGCTGCACCCTCAAGGCTCTGACATTAGAAGACAATAAAACAAAAAAAACTACAGGATTTTTTACAAAATCTCATAACTTTCAATTGCAAAACTTTGGAGGGTGTAACCTTAGGATTTTTGATGTCTTGGGGTTGGCGATGTAGCTTGCTAAAGGCCCTTGAGTGGACAATTTGTTATTACTTTTACTATATTAAATTTGTAGGAAAAATCATACACAATTATGTATATATTTTATATGCACGTTTCTGCATCTATTTAGAGAAAATATAGGAGTTGTCTAATGAAATTAAACTAAGGAAAACTTTACTCTGAAATACTAGAATGATTCTAATGCCTGTGATATCACTAGTGAAGAGAAAATAGTTTCCTGAAGGTCCTTTTTTATTGCTTTTTGGCTTTTTTTTTTTTTTTCTAATTGGATTGAAGATATCCCAATTAAATCTACTTTACAGCACTACTGTTGCACTGGCAGTGGAATTCACCGGTCTCGACAATGATTATTTTTTATAACTACCCTGATTCTTATACTTAGAATTCCTTTAGCACAGTGCTGATTGTCCACCTCCCTTCAGCTGATGTGTTGATCAGGATCAAATAATGACATTATGCAAATTGATGAGAAAGCATTTTGATTTGAGTGGCCAGATGCCATGCTCAATTACACACTGAAGGTTTTCAGGGAACTCACAAATTCTAATTGGGCTTGCTAAAAAAACGCACGTAGAGGCCGGAACATCAGTCCTTGCTTGACCTGATTCCCACAGGCATAGCTTCTTCCATGGTGCCTTGTTTCCTTTTTCACTGAGCCTCCCGGGTGTTTCCTGTGTGATTTCAGGTCTTCACCTGCTCCCGTCAGGAAGCAAAGCAGAATATAAAGGACAAAGACATTATGTCCCCATCCCCTCTGTGAGACAGCAGTGCTGCCAGGGATCAAGAAAGCCTAAAACCAGACTGACGCTCTGCAGAGGTGTGGGCCTCCGAGCAGAGGAGTTGGGCCCATAGCTCCTGCAGTAAGCTCTGTAGGGGGTTGTGTGGCCTCTGGCCCCTCTCTACCCTTCTCCCCTCTCCCTCCTTCAGACATATAAAGCAGCTGGTAGAAGAGCCTCCATGTAAGGAGGATTCTCTGTGGAGTTTCCTTCTTACCTGGCTTGAGGACAGTAAAAAATCCAGAGTTAGGATGGAATTCTGCGCTATTCCTGTCCTGGTTTAGAGCATGTGTTTACACTTAGAGAAAAGATGTTACACTGACTCCTCTGAATGTGATAATGGTCGTCACAGACCAGGCTGATATCAATAGATGGTGCTGCGCTTTCAGATTTGTAATTAAGTTTCTGTTTTCTTGTTATGGCATTACCTCTAATTTGAAAAGAAAGTGAAGGCCGGTCAGTGTAGGCCGGAGGTTTTATTTGCAGTACCCCAGCAACCAAATATGGCGCTAGAGTAGCTACCATTATGTGAATTAATGCTCTCTCTGCTAAATAAAAAAACCAGTTAAGTCTAACGTTCTGTTGAAGTTAATGGGAGCAGTTAACACTGGAACATATTGTGACCTTAGATAATCTTAGAAGCTAAGTAAATATTCCTACAATTACTACAAACACCAACAAACAGTAGGGTCTTTCAGAAGAGAGAGGAATTATTCAAAGACAAATTTTCAGAGAAGATGATTGTGTGGAATCCTTACATGGAATCCTGAAACATAACTCAAAGGCTTCCTTTAGAAAAAGCTCACTAAACTCAGGAATGAAAAAAATATGGAAATGGGTTTCTTTCTGGATTTATTCCTCCTGTTTGCTAATGTTAAGGATATCAGAGATTCTCTTAGCTTTCTAACATCTTACTCAATGGGACCATTTCAATTATGTAAGATATGAATTCATTTTGAAGTGCTGCTTAAATGCAGTGATAAGAGTGTATTCCACAGAAGACAGAGCAAGAAAATTTTGAATAAATACTCAATTTACTCTAGGAGTGAGGCAAATTTCTGCATGAAAAATGGGATTGGTACCCTACAGATGTGCTCTGCTTCGCTGTTTAGAATTAGCAATTTGATGAGCTGTCAGGTCACAGGGCTGCTGATGAGTCTATTCATAGTGGTGAGGCTGGGTTAAATGAGCACCTGCCTCTGCACTTTGCTGAGTGATTATCCACCAAGAGCAAGCAGGAAGCACGGCTGTCAATTGCAGATAGAAAAATGAAAGCGACAGTGACTTCGAGGCCCAGGATATGCAGTCAGACAGGGTTCTTGGCTAAATTCCAGGAAATGCGGTGTTAAAGCTCAGTGTGATTTATTCTTATCGTTACAGAAATTTTTCCTCTCCGATTGTTCTGTAGCCAACACTAATAGGGAATGGGGAGCTGGAGCTGGAAGACTCCTCTGCTGGTGACTACTCACTGGCTTCTGTAGTCAAATTTTGGGGCCATATGCACACTTAGGAGGTTTGGACAGGGTTAAAGCCTTGTTTCTTTGACTGTTCCTTTGGGCCGACACTTTACGTGTAAGAGCTTGTGTTCAGTGTTCTTGGCAGTTGGCACCCTGCAGACTGGTTGTTCAGGTCCTAAAAATGGCCCTAATAGTGGTCCCAGCAACTGGTGTGCAATCTAAAGATTTCCACAGAAGCTGAGAATCCACTGGTTGCTGTTTCCCACCATAAGGGTACATAACCATGAAAACAAGTGCCTTACAAGTCACAGCCAATTATACTAGCTTCAGAAGTTTCTGCCCTTCAGGTGTTCATCATCACCTCTGTAGCAATGAATGAATTTGTGAGGAATCCTACTCTGTTTCAGTAGTTTAAATGACCCATGAAATGAGGTGGGTGTGTTCACATATTTCTCATATCTCCATTGTTAGTATTTTACCGGATATACTATCTATAGTTATAGTTTATTTTATTTTATAAAGCTGGTAATGAACCCACAGAGGCCAGTCATTTTTTTCAAGCTGGTCTTGGAACTGAATGTCTGTACGCCAAAGCACATGTCCACACACACTGCTGGTCTCCACTGGGGTCAGTGCCCCAACAGCCCTTAGGCCTTAGCCTAGCCCTTCGACCAAAAGATTTCCGTCTAAATCATACTACTTAGGCTGTTCAGTGAGTGAGAAAGAGCTTGAAGACCAAGAGCAAGTATTTTGTTTTTTCTTGAATGAAACAGTTGCTCCTATCACGTGACCCTCTGAATCAGCATTAACAGTCCTGCAGGTAAGCAGCATTCAGGCTAAGGGAGATTTCATTACAGGGAACCCAAAAGCTTGCCATGTGGCAGTTTTCTCCAACATACCCTTGCATTGTCAAGTACGGTTGCTAACAATTCATGAACATCCACTGAGTTTTGTGTTGTTTGCCAAGGATTTGCAGTTTTATAGCAATCATACAGGCATATGCTAAATCAACATATTCATATAGCAGGCTAGGTATTGTTTATCCTATATGATAGCTGCTATCTTAGAAGAAATAATAAGTCAGTGCCTGACTCAGGCTGCACAAAGCTACTCAGAAAAAAAAGTGGTCCTGATGTGAAAAGGTATTTTCTTTTTCCATGAAACATGGCGAAGTTGTAGAAACTGTTATGAAGAAAATGTGAGATTTTTTGACCCACTGGATTTGAAAGGTAATAGGATAAGGTGTAATTAGCACAAATGTATGCAAACAAGAATGCAAGGAAGTATTAATTTATTAAAGTATCAGAGTTCTTTGAAGGAGTCAAACTTGGAAATAAAATATTACATCAAACTTGAACTTAAGTAGTCATTTTCATACTAATCATTCAACCGTGCTTTATTTTTATTTGTATCTAGTCTATTTGTAGTTCTTCATGCATATTTCTCTCTTTAGATTCATAACTAAATATATATTCCAAATGCAAAGATTTTCACTTTCATAAAAGTGCAGATAAAACTTAATGTACATTTATTTTATGCATTACAAGTATTTTAATTAAAACCTCACTTGTTTTTCTTAAAAGATGCCAGTGGTACATAAAGGCCAAAATGAAATCTGAAGAGAAAAGAAGGGCTCATTTGCAAAATGGAGATTGTAAGTAGTTCAACACTGTGTTGCATAATACCTATCTCATGTCTTAAATGAAGAATGTTCATTGTTTTCTGTACAGCTTTTGCACTTGACATTTTAATCTGACCATTTGAATAGTTCCTTACTGTTTGCACCATCAAGGGTGTTTATTTTTATTTGTATGTCCTCTTGAACAATTTCATTGAATTGACTCTAGATAATGAGGGGTTTTGGTATTCTGTTAGTAATATTTATCAGTTTTTCAGGTATATTTCTTTGAATTCTCAACTGGCCTGGACCATATTGAATTTCTGCCTCAAAATTCCACTCTTGGTGACTATGAGCCTTATTTGTATCCAGTTCTCTTTGGCTTTAGGGATCTACACTTCCAGCCACCCAAGAAATAAAAAGTGGATTGGGTTGCCTTCCCTCATGTTCCTGCTCACTGATCTGTACACTGAGAGAAAATCCTGGCAATCTCTCATGGGCAGTATATTAGTTTATTTAGTTTAGTTACTTAGTTTAAATTACTAGCCTCACTGTTCTATGTTAGAGTAGCTATTTAAACTTTTTATTTATTCAAAGGGTATTATACAAGGGGTATTTTTTTTTTGGTCATTTTTGATAACATCCCTGGAAATACTATGATTAAGACAGAAGCTAAGTCACCAAAAGTAAAATCTTTTTTCGGGTGACACCACTATATCCAGCCAAGTGGCCCTTTCTGTCAAGGAAAAGGGCACATTTCCCCATAAAGGATACTTCCTAGGAAGATTTGTTTGTCATTTGTTTCCAAACATGGTCAGAAAGGAAAGAAGACAAAAACCTTCCTGATGGAGAGTTTGATAGATGTCTCTGAGACCGTGACGGAATTTGAGAAAAGCCTCACTCGGTGTCTTTCATGTCAGGGTAAACGATGACTGTATTTCATGTTGACACAAAGCTTTATCTCAGAGGCTTCTCATTCATTTACAGTTATCTCAGCATCAGACTTGAGGGGGCAGGTCTCTATGCATGTATGTGCTCCATAGAACCAAGGATAAAGAGGAATTACTGTGATTTACCCCAGCAGCTAAGACTGCATTGCCAACAATACTCCCTCCTTTCTACTGAGTGCTCAGTGCCTCTGTAAGAAGTACCACCTTCATGCTAGCAGCAATCTTTATCTGACTGCTGACTACATATAGATTTTTTATCCAGCATCTCAACCTGAAACAATATGTGGGGCTGTGCAGTCTCTGCTGGGATCACTGTAAGGGTGACCTCTCCTAGACTGGCTGAAGCTGTTTAAAAAAAAGCTCTGCTGCTCCACTGCAAGACCTGCACTGGTTAGTATTGCCTGTTCCTGTTCCCAGATTTGTCATGTCCATGCTTTACATCCTATGCTTCTGCTGTGTGCAGAAGAAAACTATCCCCTGTTCATCCTTTCTCTCTTGGGAGCTCTCTTGGGAGCTCACTATGAGTCAGAAGAAGATTTCAGGAAAGAAACTCTTTGAAGGGAGTTAGAAAGGGGTCCGTGATCTTGCTGATAATATGACATCCCATGATGTCTGGTGTCCTCCTCATTTCTGTATGCTGTGTGTATTCTATTGGCAGTGGTCCAAATGGCTGTTGCACACTACTTTATGAAGCCCAACCACATTCATATATCCAAAACATGTGTTCTTCATTTAATGCATTTAGGTTCATGAGATAATGAGCTGCTTTAGACTCAGCTACTAAGTGATAAGAGGAAGAAGGCTGGGAGGTACTCAATTCTTTTAAAAGAGGTTCTCTGGACCCAGCTGCAGTACCCTCCTCTTATCCTGACAAGCTGATGTATTATCTACATCAACTTCTGTTAATGAATTGAAAGTTTTCCAGAACTTAATCACCACATGGCAGCAGCCTAAAAAAATTCCCATCCAGCTAGTCCAAGAGAAACAACATAAGTTCTTGGACATGCCATACTCAAGAACACAAGGGATATTAGCCATGCCAGAAAATGATGGCTTGCTGGAGTCTGCCAAAGCAATCTGGCACCAACCCACTATTGCCACGGCCATCTCCAGGGAAGCAGACAGAAATTATCGAAGCCTTGTAAATGGATATTTTTGTTCTCATCTTGCAGCTGGCTCTCTGGTTGTTCAAGCTGATCAGAAAAGAACAAAGCAGCACAGTCCTCCAGGACCCATCCTCAGAGAAAAGGATCTCAAAGATTGGACCTGTTTGGCAAAGGAATGTTCAGCCATCCGCCCATAAATGAAGGGAGTGAATTAGAAAGCACTGTTTTCAAAGTAAAGGACAGATTGCCTAAATTGCCCACGGAGCAGCAAAGGGGAATATAAACTGCTTTGGCAGTAATCACTGTTAGTCTTCAGGATCTGCTTTTCCCCATATCTTTCAGCTGTCACTTGGTGTCTCTGTAGACACCCTTTCAAGTGACCAGCTCAGAGCTCATATTTTCTCTCGTGACTTGCTGCATTGTCCAGATTTACCAGCTGTACTTGAAGCATTCCTTAAGGATGTGAGCTAAGCGCAGAGATTCCAAGGAGCTTCTTCAGACTAAAATCATAAATAACATTTGGAAAGGAAATTCTTACAATAAAAAAAAATAAATCTCACCCAAAATAGTATTTTCCTTAAAACTTAGCTAGGGCTGTTATTTTTTCCTAAGGAGGAGTTTCAAAAAAATTTAATTGTCCTCTTAATTTTCCTGCCTGAAATGCTATAGCTCAGGAGATGCTTGTGTTCAGCTGGGACAGAGACAAAACAGCGTAAGAGTTTGACACTGTCTTATCAGTTGAATACCAAAGATTGAGTTTTCTAAAGGCCTTTGACTTTTTGTTCCTGTGGGACAGGATAAACTCTGAGACCTGTGTAGCTAGCAAACATGGCAGTAACTAGAGGCATAAATAACATTCAGAGAACCCATATTTCCTTCATTCTTTACACTAACACTGTTTATCAGTTATCATTGCAAGCTGAAAGGATGTTTGATGTAACAATGCACTGCAGCAATCCAATACCAATACAAGAAGTATCCATGTTTTGAGTCACCCAGAACATCTCAGTACATTTGAGCAGGGTCCAGCAGGACCTTGCTCACAGTTTCAGCTAGTACTTTTGAATTCTTTTGCTAGTGTGTGGAGGTGTAACAACCAGCTTTTTAATGTCTCAGAAGCCTCACCTAAAAAAGCCACTTGAAGGATAAGAGGAAATGCTTAAGTCTGTGCCCAGTGAATCTTTGAAGGCTCTGGTGCTGCCAGCAAATGGGGCAATTCATGTGCATTCTACAGTTGGCTTCTGTGAAATCAGTAGCAAGCATTAGTAATTTTGGGTTATTAGCCTCTTCTGTTGGGTTCTGGAACTTTAAATATGGAAGGCAATATATTATTTCCAATCCTTTCAATTGTCTAGTCAACCAGGAAAAAAAAAAAAGATAAAAACATATTGTTACAGTATGTGAATGTCAAGAGTGCTTGATTGCTAGTATTCTCTCTTTTTTGCAGTACGTTTCCCAGGAGTCAAAACATACATTGATCCGGACACATATGAAGACCCATCTCTTGCTGTGCATGAGTTTGCAAAGGAGATAGATCCTTCAAGAATTCGTATTGAGAGAGTTATTGGGGCAGGTAAAAGTACACTCACTTTAAAAAATGTCTAGGCATGGATAAGCTGCTTTTCTCAAGTCAATAGGATAATGCAAGTGGTCAAGTATAGTACAAACTGTGAGCATATTCCTCTGATAGCACCAGTTCACTCTCAAGTGTGGTGAACATGAGGTATTGTATTTGGCTAATGTTCCAAATGTGGGTATATTCAAATTAGGAGTTCTTGAAAGGCAGATTGTCCAAAATAATAGGTTTACCTTGAAACTTTTTTAAGCCTTTACCAATTTGTTGTGTAGTGTTGGTTTTTGGGGTGGTTTTTTGAGGGATTTCTTTGCTTTGTTCCAAATGTACTCAAAACACTGTCACAGCATTTGTCATAGTGTCACTATATTCTCTGTCACTGAGGGGAGGATTAGATCAGAATCTCTTTCTGGGGGGAGATAAGATCAGAATATAGAGGACTGAGCAGAAAGCTATTCTCATATAGAAAATAGGAGGGATACAAGGAGAAAAGGAGAGGCTGGCTTGGGACAGGCTTTCTTGTAGCTATGCAGAGAAGGGAAGGGGCAGCGATGGGAAAGGGGAAGCTCTGATGAGAAGACATAGACAGTATGAAAGGTGATGTGGAGCTGGGAAGCAGATGAATGGGAAAAATAGCTGTTTGTCCAAATGTGCGGTGGCAACAGAGAGGAATTACATCTGAAGAATTGTTTTAGACCCTGTTCTCGTCTATGGGGTCTCTACCTTCAGTTGAGAACATCTCATTGAGGATGGAGGCCATTTCACAGCTGTTTGAAAATAAGTTTCAGAAGCTCATTAATCCTGTATGTATATTGACCTTTTTTCTAAGGGAGACAACATGCTCCTTTTGTTTTCAGGGATCTTACCCTTTGCTGATGTGCTCTGTTTGTAGGCATGTCTATTCTGCGCATTAAGTGTTACCCCCTTGCTTAGCTTTGGTTTAACTGTCAGGTTTTGCTATTCAGGAAAGTGCTGTGCAAGTGTTCCCACGCATTCATTTTTGGAAAGCCTTTGCAGGGTTAAAGCCTCATGGCTGCTCTCTAGAGTCCACTAGCGGTCCTGGTGACAGCTCACTAGCAACAGAAAACGCACCTTTGTGGCTAACACAACATAAGTGAAATCCTTGAAAAGATCAGAGTCTTGTAAAACCATTTCTTGTAACTTGTGTTCTGACTCTCTAGGGCAGATAGCATTTCATTATTGACCAGCTCCTGAGATGGTTTGCTCTCTGTTTTAACCAGTTGTAGTTTACTGTGGACTTAGAGAGACAAGGCTAGAAAAGGGTCTTACAATATTACCTACCTAGTGGATCTCAATGCGTGGCTTGTGACCAACGTGTCATTCAGAAGGCCCACCGACATTTCTCACAGTTACAACAAAATAAAACAAAAAACAGACTGACAAGGAGAATCTGAATTTCCTGTGGTGCCTTACATCCTCAGTGTTGTTACCCACACACTGTTAATGGCTGGGGAGCATTAATCATTTCTCAGCCCCAGCAGAAAGGGAAGGTGGGAGAGCTGAGAGTCTGTGTCAGAAATTTTGATTAACATAGGAACAGAATCCTGAGTTCTAATTCCAGCTCTGAAATTTCATTTCCTCCTGTGAAAGACATTCATGCTATATCTGTCTTCATTTTACACAATATGGGTATTTCTCTGTGTCCTTAAGATAGTAAGAGTGACTGAGTTTTGTAAATTGCTGTCTTAAAGGTATTTATAATACTGACTACACAGATGTTTTGGATTCACTTCACTGTAATTTTATTTTAGTGGCAGTACTTAGTGTGTTCCATACTCCAATGCCCATCTTTGAGCTATCTATTCTGGGCTTTCTTTAGTAATACTGTTTTATTACTTGCTAAGTAAATACCAACATACAAATGCTTTTTTTTACCTTATTTACTTTCTCTAACTTTAATGCCATAAGTAAAAAATTAAAATAATTTACAGTACAACAGACTGCAAAAAGCAGAGTTACATCTTGTGGAAGGGGGTCAGAGGAAAAAAAATTATTTCAATTGCTCATAGTGAGCCCTCCAAAGAACTCATGCTAGCAAGTATTGTCAGGAAAATTACTATCAGAAGACATAGTGCACTGTGATCCTTCTTTTTTATCTTTGTTTCATATATCTTAGTCACTTGAGAAAGGAGAGGTATTTTTCGGTTAAGATTCCTCATTTAATGATACGTTACTACACTGATAGCAACAGCAATGTCTCCAGTGTTGCTAAAAAGTGGTTTATGCACTAGAAAATGCATTGCAAATAATATATCAGAAATAAAACTGGGTCTATTAACAAGCAGGGGAGAGAAAGTATTGACCCGAAAGTAAGAAAGGAAATTCTGTTTCACGCCGCAGTCCGTATCACCGGAGTACTTTAGAGTTTACCTGATTGCTTAAGCTAGATAATATGTAGCTGGCACTGTGCACCATTGGAATTATGACCTTGGGAGAGCCCCCAGAGGCCTGACTTCTGCAGAAAACATTCTATCTGATTTCTTTCATTTCTTCCTTTTCTTCAGACATACTATAGATATTCATGTCTTAGATTATAAAGCATATTGAACAACATTCAGCACTGGTTTAACTGCTGATTTCAAAGGAGTTGAATACAACAAAGACTGAGCTTATCGATTTTAGTTCAGATGAAAATTGTGTCCTTCTCAATTCATTTATGAAAATTCTTTACTCAGCTTCTCTCTCCCTTTTCTTCTATGTGTGAGAGTGAATTTTTGCCTGTTTTGACGTATTTTATTTTTATATTTTCTATCTTCTAAAATTACTTGGGTAATCTGCCATCTTCAAAGATATTTGCCTAGCAGGACTTGCAAACTGGTTGCAATGAAATTTAAACCCATTTCCATGCGGGCAAGATACAGGTTAAATACCATGCTTGAGGCATGGAGAGTACAAATTCTCACGGAGTTCTTCAATAGCTGCTAGCGACATAATATATCATTATAATTCACAGCAGTCCTAAAGCTTACTTTATGCCTTCTCTCTAATTTTGTATTACACTTTGCAAACAGATGTAAAATTGATTTCTTATCATAGCAGAATTTTTTTTAAAAGATGTTCACAATTTTCACCTAAGTGAAACAAAAAATTAAAGTCTCTTAGGAAATGAACCGTTAAAATCTTTTAAGACATGAATTAAGAGATGCAAGTCTTAAATTTGTTTTGCTTGAACATTTTATTTTGATTAATTATTTTCATTTTGAATTTCTGTGAGTTTAATTTTTCAAAACAAAAATTATTTCCATTCAAGAACTAAAAGTTTTCATTTTGAAAATGTCACAGTGGAACATTGAGAATATTTGAAACTTTTTTCCTAGCATTTCTTGTCAAGAAATTTTTGAAACTGATCTTTTCCTGAAAGCAGTTTCAAATTTGCTTGTCAGTGGAAGAAGTCATGTCCAAAAGCTCTTGATAATTCACTAGTTGCAGTGCAGATGGCTTTGACATTCAAAACAAGTATTTTTTCTAGCTTCTTTTTTCAGCTTGCCCAACTCTGTACCCAAGTTATCTTTTGAAGTATTCGCTAATTATAATTATAAATGTACATTATGTTATTTGCTGCTGAGTAACCTATTGCACCTATCTGAGGATGATACAATCAAATCAGAAGTAGTATTTTCAACTAAAGCTACTAATTATCTCATTTCTGATTACAGCACTGTTAAAAAATCTCCTAACCATTCCACTTACCTCAGATACACATACACTATAGACTTGAAAAACAAAGACTTCATATTTTTTATTTTTGTCCTATGTTTCAGTCCCTGCTTAGAAGTGCAAAATCTAAGAGCCCCTGAGTGTATTTACCTACTTACCATCTGTTGTACAGGTACATCTGAATGCTGCACAAGACATTGGGATTTCTCTGCAATCATTTATTAACCATGTTACACAGACAATTTGGTTTGGTCCTTTGGGTGCCAAGTACTAGTAACATGAGGGTAGTACTATGTGACGTAAAAAAAAGAGCAAGTATCTAAAATTGTTGCTTACACACTGACTGCTCCACATAATGATGTTTGCCCCTCAAATATTAAAAAGAGGTTCAGAGAATGTGGCAACAAATGGTCAAATTGAAAAAGTAGCAAGACCTTCTAGCAGACTGGAAAATAGCCTTTAGTGGTTACAAAGACCAAGATGACGCTTTGCCTGTCAAAGACATCATAGCCAAAAGAAAAAGAGAATGTCTGTACATTCAGTTGTAGATTTAATAAACATTCCTTTTGCAAGTTCATATCATTAGGCAGATAATAGTGGCAAATGAAAAGCAGCAACAAGTTAAGAATGGGTGCTGAACTTGCAAGATTACTCTGAGAAAAAATGAATTAGTGCAACTCTTGTCAAAATCCTTTTTCAAGTCCTCCTGGTGGACATTTACTGAGCTGACATTTCTGAATGCAGCCGCTATATTCCAAGGAGCAAGTTAATTGAAAACTTTGATCTCAGCTCTCCCAGTCTTCCCCTCTGGCATGCTTTTGGTGTTCCACTACATCTGCAAGCTCTCTGAAATACTATCCTTCTTTGGTGCAAATAAAGCAAGTCAAATACAGACTTTGCAAAGTCCTTTCTAAATTATTCATGTTTTGGTTACTCCATGTGTCAACGCGAGAGATCTGCATTAAAGTAATAATATCTGCACATAAATCCATATTCAAGATGGCTGTGTAGTCAGGTTACTTCCCCTGAGTGGCTCCCCATCATCTCCTACCCTACATCTGGTTCATTTGGGAAAAAAAAAATACTATTTTGTAGACCTTTTGATTGAATGAAAGGTTATCCAGGTTAATAGCTGTTAATGGTCTCTTTTGTTAGTCTTTGAATAACTTCTGCTGATATCTTGCTTCAAATTGGAGGGTAAAGGCAGTAGGGGAAACAGTTTACAACCGAAATAGAAATTGCAGTTTGATCAAATATTCATAATAGCAAGCAGATTGCAACTAACGGCAAAACAGAACCTATTTGTACGTGCTTAACTTACATTTCTCATGGTAACATCAATCAAAAAAAAAGGTAGTAATGAAGTTCAAATTCTAGTTACTGTTTAAATGATGAAATTGATTAGTCCATTGCCTGTTATTATATCCACTACTTATGACAAAGTTTTAATATTGTTTAATTTGATATTGTATATTCTTGGATTCAAAACTCTTGGTTGGGTTTTTTTATCACTAATATTAAATATTCCATGAGTTCTCCTGTTGTTTCATGACAAAGAGCATGGGGTGCCTTTTTGCCGGTTCCCACAATTTGCCATCTATTCATTGATATAGATTTTCTTCAGATGGTCCCTTTCAGCCACTCCTCATATTGAGATTGCTGTACCTACTGACATCTTATCATATTGAGTGATTTTGTCCTGTCAATGACATATTTTTCTTCCCATCTTTTCTTGCTCTTTGGTTTAAGAGTTCAGCACCTCTTCATGGAAGGAATTTCCAAACATACTTAGTGAAGTCTGTCCTAACGGTTACAATTATCCTCTTATCTTCTTTGTTAAAATGTGTAAACTCAAGGAAGAGGCCAACTCTTCAATTTTTCACAGAGAGTAGACTATGTTCTTTTCATAGTCTAAATCTTCTGCTGGTTTTCCCATAGGTCTAATGACTAAAACTGGGGAAAATGAGTTGAGCTGTATTTGGTGCTGTGACCTTTCATTTCTATCAACAGCATTTTGTTTTGATCCCATGTAGTAATACCAGACTGCATATCAGACTTTTAAGTGACTGACTATTCTTGTTTCATTTTAAATAGCATATATGTTATGACTGGATGAGGAAAGGGAGGCATGGTTTGCATAGGGCAAGTTTCTAGACTGCTGAATTAGCTTCTTTTTGTAAAACACAGTAAGACATGTGAGGTTTATATCATTAAATCAGGGATTATTTACACATTATTAAAACTGAGAAATGAACTCTATTATTTTCTATAGTTATCACCAGCTTTTTCCCTGGAGCAAGGAAAGATGTCAACTTCATTGACATCTGGCTCTTAGCTTCTACTTATTACATATGCAATCATGAACCTTTACTGCTCCAGGGTCAACATTTGTCTTGTTTATCTTCAAACTTGAGCAATGAGACTTAGATTCTTAGATTTTAAAAATCCCTTTTGATGAACACATTCCCTTGTGACTTAAAAAGCATGCAAAATTCCTTGTCTTAACAACAGTGTAAAAATATTCTGTGATGAAATCTTGTCAAACACTTTTCTCAGTGTAAATAGTTCAATGCTTTAAATGATGTTGATCTCCATCTAGTCTAAACCTGAACTACAAGTTTTTACACATACCTCAGATTTCTAAATGTAGTAGCTGTCTGTTCTGTGAGCTGATAATCACTGACTGTCTGTTTGACATCACATCATTAAAACATTTCTATCGGTCTTTACGTTCACCGGTTTATCAATCCCAGTATCCAAGGGGAGTGAAATTTCTTTCTACCTGTACAAATCATGCATCCAAAAAAGGGAAGAGAGACAAGAGACAAGAGACAATGTGTCAGGAAGAAGACACATTGGATGGTAGTCCAAATTAGCTACTACTTTTTCAGTGGCAGTAGTCAGGTAAACAAACTTTTTTCTAAGAGCTAAAGGGGCAAAATCATATGGGAAACTCCCTAGCCAACTTCCTCTTTTGTCAAAAGATTCCCAAAACATTAGTGTGATGACATATATTTTCACACATATGGACACATCTTCAGGGAAGGACATGCTTTGATTTATATTTAAAAATTTGGTAAAAATAAAACAAACAGAGTTTTTGGTAGAAAGAAGACCTTGGACACTTGGCTTTTGTTAGCTGTTCAAGAAGCTACTGATTTATTCAGAGGTTATGTTCAGCATCTGTTAATTGTACTCTTGCACTTGATGATGTCTCTGGTTTGAAGTGAAACATAAGCTATGAAATTGGTTTTTTTTTAATCCCTCCACTCTTCCTGGATCTTATTGGCTAATAAAACTGTTTTATTTTAGTGGAAGCGACAGAACCTAATAAAATACAAGCTGTATGACAATATCCATTCTAATCCTATAACATCAGGGAGTTATAATTTTCTGAAGTGAAGCTTCTGTCTTTCAGGCCTATCTATTATAGATTAAGTTCATATCTGAAGACACACTGTAACAGCATAGTGTTCTCTTATTTTCTTTTCTTTTGTTCTGTCCTTAAAGTTTAAGGAAAACTAATTCAGACAGCACTCAATGGAGGAGGTAACAAATTATTTCCTCCAGTTAAATATATATCTGTTTATGACTCGGGGTTTTTTTGATTTTCAGCAGTTCTGATTCCAAAATGACTGGGGTAGAGAATTTAGTTTTGCTATGGAAGTACCCTGCACTGAAAATTGCTTTGAAATACTTTGAACATTGATTTTGATTTACTGAATTGTGCCTCATTGAAAACTGACCTGCAGTCATCTGAAGTATATTTGGTAGGGGCTTTAAATAACTTTTGAGTGGCTTCAAGATCAAAGGAAAGTTGTGATTTCCATACAGACTTAATTAGTAAATGTGTAAAGGGAATGCAAGGAGACATGCATTCTTCAAAGGCCCTTACATACAGAGGAAAACATCAGGTGAAGCAAGCTTTGAGATTCCTCTTGTTAGGCAATTCAGTCCTGATTCGCTGAAACTATTGGCCTTTGGCTGTCTGACCAGTGAAATATGGGATTCATTTCAAGTAGATGTGTAAATACATTTAAATAAATCATGGGCAAGTGCTTTTCTGGAGCATAACATCATTAAGTACATTTGAAATGATTTCTAGAACTGGAGGATAGTCAGATATTCTGATATTCTCATGGCATTTCTTTTCATATAGGTCTTGGTGCATGACACCCCTATAAATAGATACTGCTATAAATAGATATTTCAGATATTTTGTCATCATTAGAATTAAAATCTAAAAGTGTTGTTACATTCCTTCCTCATAGCATGCTCAGTTGCACCACAAACATACTGATAACAAAGCTCAGTCTCAAAGTATCGGTAAAGCAAGATGAACCGCACTGTGCAGAGCAGATTGTTTGGCTGTTGCAGTGAAAGTACAAGTCCCCATGATCTCATGGTGTGGCACAAAGAAAAGGGGGTTATTTGCTGTGAAGTAATGATGAATGGTTTGCTTCTCTGGAATGTGATGGAACTTGGGAACTTGAATATCCCGTCCATTATTTCTCACCAACAGGGACACTGTCCACTTCTATGGGATGTGTGAGTTTCTTGAATATTTCTGTGTTCTTGTTTCACTGACAACTGCAAATAACTCTGAACTATTAAAAAGACGGCTTTTAATACAGCTGTTGGAGGTTATTTTGAAAAATAAGGTGTTTAAGTTCAGAAATACAAAGTGTACTGTAGTTCTTCAGGCTCTGTGAATGATCTAACAAATATTTTATCTGTTTAAGGTGAGTTTGGAGAAGTATGCAGTGGACGTCTGAAGACACCAGGAAAAAGAGAGATACCTGTTGCCATTAAAACTCTAAAAGGCGGCTATGTGGACAGGCAGAGAAGAGATTTCCTGAGAGAGGCTAGTATCATGGGACAATTTGATCACCCAAATATAATTCGCCTTGAAGGAGTTGTTACAAAAAGTAAGTTACTATTAATAGTTTTTTGTTGATTTTCTCATTCTATGTCTCTTAGTATCAAAATTAAGCATTACTCCTACATTCAGTATGGATTGCAATTCTCGTAAAGTGACAGTAGATACTGAATATTTTGGGACCATAATAAGAAATGCATAGCCTATCTGTATTCATTTAGAAATGTTTTGGGTTTTTTTACTTTTTAATAAAAATCCTTAAAAAGTCTTTACAGGTTCTTATGAAATAGACTGTAGAATTTGCTTATAGGCAAGTGGAATATAGTAGAGAAAACCATAAATGTAACTGAGTTGGCAACGAAGTCAAATCCAATTGTAAGGTAGCAGCTACATTTTTCTTTTCCACAAGCACTCATTATTTATCTGATTGTGTTTTACTGATTTTGGTACCAGAAGAAATAAATTTCCTGTTTTAAAGAAATAAAATGTACATTCTTTTAAACTTATTGTACACTTGCAAATGATTCACTAAAAATCCAGAATAATCTATGAAATGTCTTTACTCTTTATACCTGTTGCAGCTGCCAAGAGATATCCCTTACTTCTGAAATCTAGCATTTTTAGCAGGATTATGGACTTTTCTGAAATATCAACTTATCATTTAAGTATTAAGTAAAAGTCTTATTAGCATGCTTGTAATTTCTTTAATGCCAACTTTTTGCAGTAATGAGTTACAAAATTCATAAGGTATACTCTTCTCATAATTAATCATTGCCTCAATTAAGCCATGGTGTTTGCCGCTTCGCAGAACTTATATTTTTCTTTTAAAGATAAAGTGTTGTGTCTATAAAACAATTATCTCCTTTTACATTCGCAGTAAATACAATAAATATGAAATGAATATTTCCAGTTTTCACCTTGTTACAATATCAAAAGCTATGTTTGGAAAACACAATGTACTAGAACAAAGAGGGAAGTATAGCTCCTGAACTCATGTCATTGGAATGGAATTTCAATAGGTTTATGGGATGACCTTGTTCAAATCTGTCTCTCTATGGTTCTAAATTAAGATGAAGAGGATCTTTTTTTTTTCTTCACACAGTATTGCAAGGATAAATTCATTATTATTTAGAAATGTTTGATTACTAGACTAACAAAAGCCATTACGTTGCAGACTTCTGGAACCGTATGGTTTAGTCTTCTCCATTGCTCTCCTGTCAGTAACTTCTCTGTTGACAACAAACCAGAACACGAGTTAACACTGGCTGAGTAGCATTGGAGATCTTTGTCAAGAGATGTAAATATGCAGGAACTTAATTGCATTTAGCTCGTTGCTCCATATTGAGCAGTACAGCAGAAACTAAATTCCACCAGTCTTCACCACCATGGTCAGTTTATGAACTGGTATGACTAGGATCCATGTGGTGGGTGTCTCAATTCTGAAAAAGGCTAATGCTTGTGATTTATGAACATTGTTTAAATCCAGTTAGATGGTGCACATGGAGTACAGTATAATGTACTTGGCAATGACATGATTGTTTAATCTTTGCCACATTTATAAATTTTCTTTCTGTAATGTCTCATCATCAGTCTAGAGAGAAATTATGATTGCATTAAGAAAGCAGAAACAAACAGATAAATCAGTGCTCCAACATTACACTATTGTTTCTGTTCTACAGGAAAACTGATTATAGACAACCTTAAGTCAAGAAGTCATCATTAGTAGTTCTGCTTTTCTCTAAGGAGTCAACAAACTATTACTGGTTTTGGAATGTTTGCTTAGGGGTCATGTAAGAATAGGAGGTGTTACTGTTATGGTCACACTGTGCTATAAAATTATGCATCTCAGATATAAAATAAATAAAGTTTGAAAGAAAATATTTTTGGGTCAGGCAGATTTAAAAAAATAAAACAATTATAAAGCAATAATTATAAGATGAAAAAAATACATGAGTTATCAACAAATTTCACCCTAAGGCATGCAAAGTGCAAGTTATATAAAGTGTAAAGCACAAAGTTGTACAGTACTGCTCTGCTGCAGGGAAGTAGGCAGGCTGAGCAATGGACACACGCACTCTACTATGCTGCTTTTTTGCCAGTTACCTTTAGGATGTTGCCTTGCATTTATGTGCCCCATCTGTGGTATTTAGAGAATAACATGGCTTCAGCTGGGAGCAGAACACTTACTCTGCATTTCACTGAATGCAGAATCTAGGATTGCACAAGCCAACATGGGACAGAAATTTCCTATAACTAAAAGGTGTGCTGTAAAAGTCAGACAGGTCTTGTCCTAGGCAGATTTTTTATGTAATGATAGCATGATTAAAAGGTGTTTTGTGTTAAAACTTAGATTAGTAACAGCAGAAACTATTTATCTGATGTGCATTACAGTTCCACTAACCTATAACAGCACATCGGATGCAGTAAATTTGATTAATATATGTGTAATGTTGTTCTTAGCACATGCTTTCCTCTTTGTAACCATTAGTTATTAACTTCTAGCAGTTGCTGATACATATTGCAACAGTTTGTAAGCAGTACCTTCCATTACAGTGTCATTGACTATTGAACAAAAAAGAAAAAGGATTTGATTGCAATAAGCAGAAGTGCTCTACCAAGTCAATAGCTATTGACTGCGGCAATAACAAATTCGCCTGTTCATTACAAATGAGAGCTTTTATCTGCTGCTACCAGCTAAGCAGATGTTAACTTTTAAATGATACTGTTTTCAAAATTGCTATGGAATATGTACTGTGCAGGATGAAAAAATGCTAAACTAAGCCTGCTCAAAAGTAGGTCTGAAACAGAGTTTTAATCCTCTTTCTGATTGCTTCATTTCTCATTTGTCCTAACTGCAGTCTCTAATCCCAGAGAGCAATAGGCAGAACAGTTGCTGTAGCACAAGCTTTCTGTTAACAGAGAGTTCATTTCAAGGGCCATTTGCCGGGCCAAGGCAAATACACCGTAGCACAGAATCTGGATCCAATAGTTCACTTGTATTGCTAATCAGAGGTCACAAGGGAAACTTTATTCCTGTTTGGTTTGTTTTAGCAACACCATTCCTTGCATAAAAGGTTCCTTATTGCCTCTCAAATTGATGAGAGATGCTTAGGCACTTTATAAAAACATCCATGTTTCCCTTTCAAGTTATATTAGCACAGCGATAAGTTTGGGACCTCTTCTTGGGTGTGTCACGGCATGCTCAGCTGAGTTGTAAGTCATTGTCCAAGCTGCTGCTATTTCATAAATAGGTATAAGAAAACTAAAATTTCTTTCTCAAGCGCAAACATATGTAACCAAGATCTGGGCTATATAGAAGTAAGATGTGTCTTCCACTTCTACATCATGTTAAAGTCTGTGTTGCAGACTTTCCATAACAGGTCTGTAAAGTAAATTAAAGCTATGCTTACAGCAAGCAACTGCCAACATAACTATGTCTACAAGAGACACGAAGAAAATGATCTCTGACTATTGTAACTGTACTGGAAGAAATCATTGGTGTTACACTAGCCAAACCAGAATTGATAGTTAGTTTAGCTTGATGGTATCTTACACAATAGTTTAAAATACAGCCCTGTCAGTACTGTGTAATACAGTATCAATACAAAATATCAATGCTTGCAAGTGCTGTATTGTAGTCATAATCTTAATTTGTTCCCCTCCCCCTCAGACTTTACTCCAAATAACTTTCAATTGGTAAAATTAATTTCTAAGGAGTTGCTTCCTTTTCTGAGCTTTGACTACTGGAGGTTTTGCGCATGTTGCTTTTACAAATGGAATTTTTTAAGACATTCATTTTCTTTAATAACTTTATGTATATTGCTATTCTCCAGAAGAATTTTCAAATTAAGCCCTTCACAAAATGAGGATGAATGAAGACAGCACCTAGATTTTTGGTTCTGTGTAAGCTCACATCCCCATAACATCGAGTCTGGGTTTGGAATGACACCTTCAACTACCTTATTGTCTCCTCAGTCTTCTGCTTTAGTGACTTTCAAGTTGTGGATACGACCACAGTTCTGAAATCTTCAGTCAGTCATTTGACAGGTTAAATTCAAAGCTTTAATCATAGAGTTTCTTTTTAAATTAATCTATGTAACCTGTTCAGTGAAAGAAGAGTCCTGAGGTCAGTGTACCTTGCCTTGTCCATGAGGAAGGCAAAGCAGCAGCATGATCCTCTTTCCCTGCAATTTGCAGTATGTAACTCTTCATATCTGACCCATTTTTCATTTATCAAAAATAAGAGATAACAATGAATTTTATTATTTTTTTTTTCAGTCAAGACATTGCATTCTAGGCCTTTGAGCCCTTAGTGTAAAGAAAACTTGCCCTTTTCTCCAACCTGTTAACAGGTTGAGACTGTTAAATGGAGTTCTGAATTCATTTTGGAAGGTGATGTATTTCACAGTACATGTGTTGATTATACACAGCATTGTATTATGCAGAAGGATTGAAGAAACTGTATTATGCAAAAGGAATGAGGAAATTTTCTGGCAGTGTTTGTAACATTCTTACCTTGGTCATGGATGGTGAAATTGTACTCCCAAGAAATGTTATCGTGCAAAGTTTAAATGTTGGCATTTTAAGACTTAAGTTGTGACTATTTGAAGTAGGCTGTACCATGATAGCTTACAAAATATGATTATGGTTATGATTATACACCCCAAAAAAGTGACCTGCATTACAGTATTTATCATTGATTTCTGAAAAGTAAAACCTTTAGGACCAACAGAAAACATACAACATTACTAAATTACACATTAGCATTACAGTATTGTTTATACCCTACAGTGTAATCAATTTCAAATCTTGACATTTACTTCTATCAGTAATCTCAGTACATCAGTGAGACATCACTGGCATCTCCATGCACAGATGTATTTGTTGGAGGCCAAAATGGCTTCAGACTGATCCCTTGAACCCAGCCTTTGCACTGGCAGGCACTTGTACCTGCCTTACCTAACACAGATGCCCAATGCAGGGATTATTCATCCCTGAATATCTTCCATTCTGCATATGGACAGTCCTCTATGACCCAGAGTGGTGGTGAGAGTATATATATATATATATGTGTGTGTGTGTGTGTCATATTAGCCAGTGGGCTTACATGGCATTAGGTGTAAAGCTGAATATGTCTGATGAAGCATACTGTAGCTGTGCACATAACGATACACAAAACAGCAGAATTTCAGTTGTGTTATAAATTGTTCAGTAAGTGGGGCTGTAAGTTTAGATTTGGCACAGTGCCTTTATTCTCCCTTGTATCCTGTTTCAGAGGTAAATATCACAACACATTACTGAGTTCAGTTCTGCTGTGGCCAGCAAATTAATGCAAAAACGACAACCACCACCCGCCCTGTTAGCCAAATTTACTAGATGAATTTATTAAAATATAATCCAAAATCAAGAGTTGAAAGTTAGACCTGTGGACACGACTGCTGTAACACGGACAAAACTAAGTATCCATAACCTTCTTGCAAAATAGGTTTCCCATCATGAAGTGGTATTCAAAGAACATAAGTAATGTTGATAGTACTGAGTTATTTTGACACATGCACATATTCATGTTTATATTTCAGATAACACATACAAACTACTATGCATTCCATTTGTTGAAGGTTGCTGCCACTAGTTACAATACTTGATTTTCCTGAATGACACATACTTCAAAGAAATTAGCTCTTAAACCTCTGGAAATTTTTTTTTTCTTTCATTCATTACAATCGGAATATTTTTTGCAAAAACTAAGGGGCCATTAAGGTTTGCCGAAGTTCAAGTCAGTCACATTTCTGTGTTCTGCTTTTCTGTTTTACAGCTAGCAAGCTATACATTATAACTGTCAACTCTGCTGTCACATCTTTCACAGGACGATAAGCAATGAAGAAAAAACATATTGTCAAACGGACAAACAGCTAATATCTTGTTAACAGCAGCTGAATCTGACCACGATACAGTATCTAACATAACTAAACTTTTATAATTCTACTTTTATAGGTTACGTCTGAGAAACAGGATTTCACTTTCTTCAGGATCCTTTGCCTTAAGATGTCTGTATTCAGACATGTAGGACTTGACTTTCAAATATATTTAGATGCTTTGATGTGAGCTTCGTGGTTCTAGTAGAAAAATAGGTGACAAAAGTAATTCCTACCAACAGCCATAAAAAGATAAAAGTCTTGTAGCTAAGAAATGGCCAGACTTTTTTTCTTTTTAAGGAAAAGCATGGTCATCAATTTGCATAATTAGCATCATTATTACCTGCAAGTGATTGCATTTCCATATATCTCCTGAATAAAGTATGTAATTTCTTCCTCCACCATTAAAATAGTGAAGAATATGGTACAATAAGTTAAAGGGCAAGATAGTTATAATGTGTAGGTGATATATGAAGGGCTGGGGCTTTTTTTTTAACAACGGTAACCAGAAGATTTCATGAATAACAGAGGGAGACAAGATTGCACTGTGCTGACAGGTTTGTTACAACATGGCTGATCTGTTACATGTGTAGGAAAACCATATAGACAATGAGGAGATCAATTCTAAAGGACAATTCCAACTGCAATTAACAGGTAAGGGAGTGAGGGGGTTAACGAGTGTATATAAAGCGATCAATAATCCTGATTCACAAGCTCTGGTTGATTTATTTTGATAATTGTACATTCATTTCTTAGTCTTTATACATGTGAGTGAGTATTGGTAAAGTCCTGTTGCAACTTCGTTGTTGCTAAATCTTTGCTGAGAAGTGAGGTGTGCTCACTGAAATTAATATCAAGACATGCTGAGTTTGAGAATAATTTATGATGATAGCCAAGAGAGGTTCTGCTGTACTTTAGAACCTAGCAAAGTCAGATTATATTAGAAGCATTATTTGGCAAGCTTCAACCTAATAGTTAAATATTACAGTAGCCTGAAAATGGAAACAGGGTTGTGTCCTTTTAAAAGGCAAATTAAATAAATGCTTAACTTTGTACTATTTTTCGACAATAAATCATTCTCTTGTAATTCACAGAATATACAGCATTGGGCTGTGAAGGACACTGAGAGGTCACCTTGTCCACCTTCCTGCCCCAAGGCAGAATCAATTATATTTAAACTAGTCTGGATAGATGGTTGCCTATCCTATTCTCAGAAACCTCTCCTGGTGAAGATTCCACAGCCTCCCTGAGCAATCTGTTGAGCATTTAACTATCCTCATACTTAACCTTCCTAGTGTTAAATTGATTTATTTTTTTTTACTGCACCTTAAGGCCATTAACTCTTTTCCTGTCTGTGGTGGAACAGTTTGTGCCTTTCCTCTTTGCAGCAATATTTTACATTTGTAGACCATTATAATGTCTTTACTGTCTTCAGTAAATCACCCAGGTTCTGTCAAGTCTTTCTTCATGGTATATGTTTGCTACACCTTTGGTCATTCTTAATGCTTTCCTTTGGACTCTTTCCAGTCAATTAATATCTTTTTTATGGTTTTCAAGAGTGGATACAGTGGATGCTGAGCCTTACCTTCCACTAGCAAGCAGGAAAGAATTATTTTAAATGTAAACTGTGTTACTCATCTTTAAAGATGCGTGGTTTTCAATAGCAGCCATTGTTGGGTTTTATTTTGATTTATTGTTACCCATAGATCCTCCTCTGTGAAACAGCTGGCTGCTAGTCTTTCTTCCAGGATGTATATGTGTGGTTGTTTACTGCCTTCTCCATTGACCTGCTTTGTCTTCACAGAATTTTGTTCTATGCTCTCTCACACCTTTCCCTTGCATGCCAAGTCATTTTGCATTCTGCACCTAGTTTCCACGAGCTCCCTCCACTTTAGAGTCTCACATTTAGAAACACATTCTTAGTTCCAGCATCCCAGTCATTAAGGAGAAAATAGAACAGTAGCAAAAGCCCTGGACCATGCTATTTGTATCTTTCCAGGTTGACAGTGAACCATTGAAGACAGTTTCCCAGCTGTTATTACCCTAACTGTTCAGTAGTTTCATCAGAACAGGAAAGCATAGTGCACTGTCATCACTGTGACCGATCTGGTCATGACTTTATATGACATTACTGTAACTCTTCTATCTGTGAAACCTATTTGTCACAGGCAGAAATTAGGCTGGTGTGGTGTTTGCTCTTGAGAAATGTGTGCAGGTTGTTACTTACCACACTGTCATCTTATAAGTATTTGCAAATGTTTTAATTATTTTTTCCAGTTCTAAGAAATGGAGTTAGTCTGACGGAGTCCTCTTTCCTTTTTAACACATTGTGTTGTGGTAAACTTCATGAGGCATAGCTTGATCAAGTAAAATTGAAACTGATGTGCGTCTTGATACTTGCAACTCTTATTATAAAAACTTATGCAGATCAGCAATAGAGGAATGAACTGGAAATCAAATTGTCATTACCACATGCAAAAGTTGTGTGTTCTGTTTTATCTTTTCAGTTAATTCCATCTACAGGATATAGACAGGTCTTTGTTATATGTTTCAGGGATCATCATGACTCTCATATGCAGGCATATCCATCCACTGGTGCTACCCGGTATTTTGTATGGGAAATACCTCTATAGTACCAGGAGCAGCATTGTAAATTTTGGGGAGATGCAGCTTAGTTAAACGCCAGTGGACATTACTTAATTCAAGTGTTACTATGTCTGGTTGATTAGAAAACCAGAAAAGCTAAAACACTTCAAATTGCAGTAGCTGATTAAAATTAACCTGGAAAACGCCTTCTGTCTTAATAACTTCAGTTTTGCAAATTCAGCCAAGACCTTTGGATGATGATATAAATTTCTTGCAAATATAGATTTCTTTACAAGTTCCATAATGGAGCTGTTGAGTATGATGTTGCAAACCATGAAAATCAAGTATGAATGGTAAGAATCTCAAAAAATGAAATGGGTAATATATTTGAATTGCCAAGAGAGACTAAATAGACGAAGCAGTAAGATCAGAGAAAATATTGATGGAATTAGAAAATAGGAAAGCGATAAATAATTGCATAGACACAAGGAATTTAGTAGTTGTTGATTTGGGGTATGTTAGCTATGAAGTGTGGAAGGCAACTGAATTAGTACAGACATCAATAATAAAAAACAAATCAAACTTAAAAGAATTTCTAGTTTCTTCACTGCAAAGAGAAATTAATTTTACTGAATTTGGCCATGATATAGAAACATAGATGGGCAGTTTCCTGCCACAGAGCAGCACAAGAATTAAAACTTTAACCACATTCTTTTGGAGAAATGTCTAGTACATAGAGCACATATCTGCCAAACTTGAAATCACAAGAGTGATTATATCATCTGAAAGTAGGAAATGAAAGTCCTTAACTACACCTAATCAGCACAACTGTGATACTGTAGCCTGGGGATATTTGAGGAGAGTACTAAAAAAAAAGTTAAATCACAGAGTACAATTTAGAATACAAGCTTGTATGGATCATGATGTAATGTAGTCAGGACTGATGTCTCATTGCCTCAGACTGTATATGCTTACTACCTTTCTTTCTTTTGTGCTACCATTAATCTCTTAGTTTCCAGTTGTAGTTCTTGTACTACCGGTCACCTAAAGAACGAGAGTGGCAATAAAGCTACTGTGGGCTTCAGTGACATATGATAAGACCTTGTACTGGGAAGACTGTCACAGGAGAATGTATCTCTATATTTTCATGGATTACAGTTGGTTCTTGATAATAAGCTAACAGAGGTGTCTTGCTTAGGGTAGAAGCCTTATCATATCAGGTTTTACCTGTTCCATGATCTTTTGAGTTAAGATGTTACATTAAGACTGTACTTTTATGGGGGAAATCTAGATTAGATATCAAAATAATAGAGAAAATTTAGTGTTTCTGTCCCATAGCAGATGGTGGGTCTAGATCCATGTCTGATACCAAGGAACACAGCTTCTCCTTGAGATAACAAGATGAAAGATGGGAGACATAATTGTGGTGACTGATAAGTCTCCATTGTTACTTTTTTAAAAATAAACAACGGCCATTCTCACTGCTTAACTAAATTCAAACATACATGAGTGTGTCAAACTAATAATATATCCCTGGTACTTTCAATTTGATGCAAAGTTATTCTCCGTGTATTATTTTAATGCTGTCTAAAGTTTGCTTGTGGCTGAAGAGTTATTGTTGACCCAGTTTTGTTTGCATTTTCTCCAGTTCTTTGGATAAGCCTACTGCCTTATAGGTATGAAAGGGTTATTGTGGGGACTTAAAAGTTCATTTACGAAGTGTTTAGAAACCCAGGGGGGAGAGTGCTATTGAAGCCATACTCATTACAACTGAACATTTTAATAATGCTGATACCTTATTACGGAAGAGTTGTCAAATGTAGGGAAAGTTATAAATAATATTAATCTTCTCTAGTCCAATGTATTTTGGGTATCCAAGGATGGAGATATGTCTTAGTACTTCTGCAAACCTCAGAAAATGCATGTCTCCTTAAAGAAAATGGGTACAAGATAGCAACTAGATTATTTTTTTTTTTTTTTTTGGGGGGTGGGGGGCGGGAATTGGGATCATAGAATCATGGAATGGTTTGGGTTGGAAGGGACCTTAAAGATCATCTAGTCCCAACCCCCCTGCCATGGGCAGGGACACCCTCCACTAGACCATGTTGCCCAAAGCCCCATCCAACCTGGCCTTGAACACTTCCAGGGAGGGGGCATCCACAACCTCTCTGGGCAACCTGTTCCAATGCCTCACCACCCTCACAGTGAAGAATTTCTTCCTAATATCTAATCTAAATCGACCCCCCTTCAGCTTAAACCCATTACCCCTTGTCCTGTCACTACACTCCCTGATAAACAGTCCCTCACCAGCTTTCCTGTAGGGCCCTTCAGGTACTGGAAGGCTGCTATAAGGTCTCCCCAGAGCCTTCTTTTCTCCAGGCTGAACAACCCCAACTCTCTCAGCCTGTCCTCATAGGAGAGGTGCTCCAGCCCTCTGATCAGCTTTGTGGCCGTCCTTTGGACTTGCTCCAACAGCTCTATGTCCTTCTTATGTTGAGGGCCCCAGTACTCCAGGTGGCGTCTCTCGAGAGTGGAGTAGTGGGGTAGAATCACCTCCCTTGACCTCGCTTGTTCTGATGCAGCCCAGGATACGGTTGGCTGCATCAAATCCTTAAGATCCCAAAAGTCCTTAAATAACTTTTTAAAACTGATATATATGTCTGTGTCACTACCAAAACCAGAGCACAGTTGTCAGTGCTTTCTCATATGGAACGTACTGAAAATCTTTATGGACCAATAGTATTAGTGTTACCATTTTTAACCATGTTATGCTGCCAGTTCTTGTTGCCAGCTCTCTGAGTCAAAGAAAGCCCTCACAGAAGAAACAAGAGAATGCATTGTGTAAACATTCCCTAGTGCACCTAATATGTGGAGTTAGATAGATCAGCTTGTATGCTTGAACTTTGATTGACTGGATGAATGTTTGAGTCATTAAAAAATTTGTGATGAAACAGAACATGCAAGACCAACATCAGTGATTAATTGAAGGGGGAATGCCAGCAATGCGATACAGGTTAATATGTAAGGACAAGTTATGGTCCTTAGATTTACCTGGAGTAAGAAAGAACCTTGTCATCAATCTCCTGTCACCCCAAAACAGAGAGACCATCAGACCTAGGGAACTGCTAATTCATCAGGTGTTATGGAAGCGGTTGTACAGACGTCACGCATGCTCTGTTGTATAAACCTCTGCCTCAAGCCTTTACTACAGTTCTAAGGCTCCTACCTAAATTTCTAATGGAAGGCAACAAGTTTGACACATATTTAACAGTTGATTCATATGAAAAATATGAATTAAAATATGGATTAGTAATTTTCTCATATAAATGATCTGATAGTATATTTTATGGAGACATGAGAGTAGGATGTGAGGAAAAGAAACCTTTGGTTATTTGCAACATCGTATTTCTAAGGCAAGGATTGCTATATATAAACAACTATAGTTGTGTCATGGTTTAACCTGGCCAGCAGCTAAAACAACCACACAGCAATTTGTTCACTCCCCACTCAGTGGAATGGTGCAAAGAATCAAAAAGAAAAAAAAAAAAGGTAAAACTTCTGGGTTGAGATAAAGACAGTTTAATAGGACAGAAAAGGAAGACAATAGTAGTAGTAGTAGTAGTAATAATTTAATATGGTATTGTTGTTGATGTTGTTAGTATTATCATTATAAAAGAATATACAAAACAAGTGATGCACAGCACAATTGCTCACCAACTGAAGCTGAAGCTCAGCTAGTTCTTGAGCCAACTGCCTCCCAGCTCACCGCCCAGTTATATGCTGAGCATGATGCGATATGGCATGGAATATCCCTTTGGCCAGTTTGGGTCAGCTGTCCTGGCTGTGTCCCCTCCCAGCTTCTTCGGTGTCCCCCACCTTCTTGTTGGCAGGGCAGTATGAGAAGGTGAAAAGTCCTTGACTGCATGGCAACAGCTAAAAACATCCCTGTGTTATCAACATTATTCTCATCCTAAATCCAAAACACACCACTATACCAGCTACTAGAAAGAAAATTAACTCTGTCCCAGCTGAAACCAGGACAAGTTGTGATGCTTTGGATGGGACAGAAAGAAAGCAGAAGAGAAAAGGAACTTCTTGAGAAGGAGGTAATACCAGTTTGTTTTAGCAAACTGCAGACAGGTTTCTCTGAGTAAGGAAGAGTTTCTCTTTATCTCAAACCAGACGCATCCTCCTCACACAGCAGTTAAAGCACTTGCATGGAATATCACCAGCTGGGACATGCTTCCCACGTACAGATTATTTTTGCAGTGTACAGAAGTAAAAGCTGCTGAAAGTAACCATTTTCAGTGATTAGCAAGAAATCTTTGAATTTGGAAGCGGAACAGTCATATTATGCAATGAAAATCTGTTCAGACTTGTTTGAGTTATAGTCTGTTGAAAAGTGCCACGTGTTTTCTGTATTCTGCTCTGGAGAGCAAGTGAGAACTTTAATGACAGAGGTTTGCAGTGAACACACACCCACGTGTTTTGCTTCCTGATGTCGCTCAGCAGTGCAGCTCCAGCCAAGGTAGATAAATTATTTCTGCTTCCACCATTCTTCTATCACTATCACCAACAGTCACACAATATAATACCATCATTTTAATAGAGTTTTCATCTGTAAACTGTTTATTCAGAATCTATTCACTCAGCCCATCACTATGTTCTTTGTATATTTCTGACCTCCAAAATCCTTTCTTTACTTCCTCCCTACTGTGAGTCTTGCTGTATCCATTTCACAGACCATCATTATCTTCCTGATTCTTAATACACACATAGTTCGAGTTCCAGATGAATAAATAATTTACATGCAAACTGTCTGGGATCCATTCCAGACTCTGAAGTATTGGTTGGAAGTACAGTTTGCAAAAAATACTGCTTCTTAAATCTTACAGTTCTTCACAGATAAACATAGCCTTGGCACTGCTTATAAATCAGGAGTAGAAGATAAAAGTGTTAAGGAGGACACAGTTGAAAGAGAGAAGCGATGTGGGGGAAAGATGTATTTTTTAAAAAGCACATTTTAAAGATGGCGTGAGTTTACAGAATATTCAGTTTATGTTCTTAATATAAGCACAAAACGCTAATGACAATCCTGTAAGCACATTTTAAGAGGCAAATGTATTCAGGCTGACATCCCAGAATAGATTCATGACCACATCAGTCGGTAAATATTGTCATTTTTCTACTAAACTTTAACAAGGTAATTTCTACTGAATAAAATTTGAAAGTAAATAAGTTTAGCTGATAATGACTTCACTTCAATATTTCATCTAGAGAAGCATAGTACAGAATTTTCATAATAGTGGAAATCTGAAACAAGCTACTCTATTGTTGCCAGAATTCACATAATTGATTTCCTGTCTTCCTGAAACAACAGAAACTTGTTCATTTTTTCCTAGACTGATAATAACTTACCTACTTTGGAAATTAGTCTCCACTCTTTCTTTTTTCTTCTTTTTTTTCCTGTCAGCTGCAGTTGAGTACATTCTTCAGCATACAAACACTGTTTTGCTGATTTAGATAAGATTGGCAATTTAATTCCAATCTTCAATGAATGCCTTTATAAGCATTTAAAAATGTGACTTCATGACCTGTTTAAACACTGACTGCCCAATATTCATCTTGCCAGAATCTCTGTTGCCAAAATTAGCACAAGGAAGATCAGATGAGAGAGGTTTTACCTCATGGCATTCACCCTTAACACCAAGTGGTCTTTGAGCTTGAGAGAAAAATCCTCTGAATACACTGATATCCAGAAAAAGATGATCAGCAAGCACAGTTAATTCTCTTGGCCAGTAGCATTTTCTAAAAAAAAGGAAGCAGAATGCCCGTGCATATGCCAAAGCCCATGAGATAGCTACAGGAGCTGCCTGCAACCTGGCTTCTAACATGGGTTATCAGATGTGGGCTGGGACACCTTCAATGAGCCTACGCACAGAGGGGTTTTTTTATCTAGTATATAGATTTGTAAATGTAAACCAGTATATAATACAATTCTAATCAAAGAGTTCATCTGAGTCACAGTAATGATGATAGCGATCTTCCTACTTCTAATCTTGGCATCACTTATTTGAGGGAGTTACTTGGTGCTGGTAACTAAGAAACCTTTTTACTTAATTTCCTTGATATTTGTGAAATGTGAGTTGTGAACGAGATGAATGTCAATAGTGAAAGGAATCCTCACCCCCAATATATACTCTACCTTTGTTCAACAAAAAATTGCTTTTTCTCAACTGACTTTTTGGAACTTCACCCCCAAGTGTTTTTCTTAACTGAAAACAGTGAATATTTTTCAATGATACTAACTGCTGTCTAAAAGTGGAGAGCATTTATCTTCTACTCTTTGTTCATACTGTTACAGGGTAGCAAGGCTAAAAGAGTAGATAATCAGAGCTTTAATTGCAGACCCGCAGAATTGACAGCGGTCTGCATGAATACATTCATCTTCAGATGTCACCCATGAAAAAACATTTCATTCATTAAATTAAAACTCACTGCCATTTTTAAACATAAAGTTCAAAATTAAAACCTATTATCTCTCTTTTTATGGAAATACCATGAAAAAGAACATCTGAAAATTTAAAAGCCCCTGAAACTTCTTAACCATCCCACTTCTAAAACCCCATCAACATTTCATATGGGAGGTTCCTGTTTTAAAGGATGAAGAATTCCATGTCATAGGAATGCTCAGATTTTACTCAGGATCTTTCCTTCCAAAATCACAAAAACTGGGTGATCAAAAGACAACTGAAAGGAAAATCATATTGCTAATTATGAATGGGCTAATTGTTTCCCCAAATCATCATGTGTACAAAATGAATCACGAAGGGTTTGGCCGATATTGGAGGCATTGTTTTTTCTGTCATGAGAACTATAATTTTAAAGTATTTTGTTTCCAGCTAATTTGATAATACATGCGTGATCGTGAAATCCAAACGTACAGCACACAGTGCTTAGAACAGCATTCTAGGTATCATACATAACTGTAAATACATAAAGATTTCAGAGTTCTTGTTTAGCATTGTGCTAAAGCTATTTTCAGTTTAAGCACTGACTGAAAATATTTATTTAATAGACAGCTTAAACATACACAGATTGTTTTATCCCATAACAGAAGCACAGTATTTCCAATTACTATTGCATTAAGACTACAAAGATCATTCAACACAACAGTTGTTATTGCTGTTAAAAGCCTTAATTATATTAATGTTGTCACACCAGTCTTCTCAGCAACCAGAACTTCAGTGTGCATTGACATTTAACACATCACAAAATAAATGGCTATAGTGTTTGTAGAACTCTGCAAGCAACTCTCTCTTCCTGCCTCCCCCCCCCAAAAAAATTGCCTGTTTGTCTAGAAGCAGCAAGGGAAATTAAATTAGATGTTAATATTCTCCCCAAATATTCTCTAACTTCCATCAGTTCCTCCTTAGGAATTCTAAGCTTCTTTCAGCATTTGCTTTTTCTCCCAGAGAAGTTGTAAGTAAAGCCCAAACTTGCTATAATTGGGATTTTCTAAAATAGTCTCATTCTGTGTAAATATTCCTAAGTCTAGATTTATTCCCATCCGCCAATCAAGAAATAAGAGAACTCCAGCACTTCGTGTTCCTAGGAAAGCATTGTCTTTCACAAGGATCTCAAGGTTAAACTCTTCAGGGCTGGAGACATGAACAGCTGCTTTGCCATACCAAGTATTTGACATCTGCATGTTTCCAGATAGACCCTGTAAATTTAAACCTGGAGCAGAGATTAGGGGACTGGATATAGAAAAGCTGGCCTTTTAAATTATTTTCACCAAGAACTATGTTATAGTGGTCTGCTTCTCAGAAATGAGGCCAAAACATGTGGATACTTTATTATTCCCAAACCAGTAAAATTAAGGAAATTCAGAGTTAAAATCAAACTGAAAAGTAAACCTAACAAAGGATAGAAATCAATAATCCAGACACCTGAACTACTCATTGTGCTATCATGCAAAAACCTCACAGTGAAAATAAGCAAAGCAGCATTTGTAGAAAACAGGTCCTTTTTTGTTACTATTCCTTATTGTCACTGGAGAAGAAAACAGAAATGTTTTCAGACACACACACCCCCTTCTTCAGATTGTTTTGTTGAGCCTAGGTGCCGCAGAGCTGCCCTGCTCTTCCCAAAACTATTGCTTGGCTACTAAGAGAGACAAACCTCTGGGTTTGTATAACATTTGCACAAGGCCATCACAACTCCAGCAGTGCTTGTGTCATGGCAGCGCCTCTGTCCCCACACTGGACCAAACAAAAGCAGCGCTGAGTCTCCCTTAGCCTAACGGCAGGGGCAGAAAAGGAAGAAGGGTGAACATTCAAGTTGCCTCATATGTTTCACAATACACGTTGCAGGTACAGGCTCAAGGTCACTGCGGTACCTCAGTGTACTTCACTGTAGATGGCTGGTTAAACCGTAAGTCTGCTGTTTGATGGAAATTCCCATTCTTATTTAAATAGTATATATGACTAATAAACAAGGGTTAAAAAAATCTTTGCAGCAGTTCTTTATACTTTAAATGCAGGTTGCTGCCAAATACTAAAAATCTCAGATTAGGCTCTTCAAAATCATGGCACAGTCCTAGAATAACAAAATACTAAAAACTATTCTAGGCTACCTAATCTTTGGTTTTTCTAAGCATCATAGAATGTGTTCATTTTGTATTTCCCTGCATTTCTACTGAAATTATTAAAACTCTTTTTTTAAGAAAAAAGCAAGTTACAAGCCAGCCAGAACATATGAATGGATTAAGTTGAGTATGCAGTTGTTTGTCACAGCTAGGCCAATACAAGGCAGGTAAATATATATCCAAATCTCTTCCAAACCTCTGTGTTAACTTCTTGCCTCAGCTCTTCTGTCCCCCCTTTTTGCTTGCCACTTTATTTTCTACATAATATCTCCATACACGTTTTTCCTTCTTCCACATATATGTATTTCACCTCTCTTCTCCTTTTTCTAATAAGTATATCTGATCCAAAGCTTTTAAAAAGAGCCCTTTAGGAACTTCTAGTAAGTTTTGCCATTGTTTGTAACTGAAAACTGATTTGTCAACAAAGGTGCAATATTCTGCTCCCTGAATTTCTTAGAGTTGTCTTCTACATGTGTGTTACTTCCTATTGCTCTTAGGGCACATCTGCACCACAGCTATTCTGGTTACGGCATTTTGTGGTAAGAGTCTGCTGCATCCTATTGTTTCCAGTAATCTAATGGCTCTCTTTAAGAGCCATTTGTGAATCTGGGCTCATTGAATACTTTGGAAAACTGCTGCACTTCTCAGAATAATCACCTAACTATAGGCAAGATACAATTTCAGTCTTATTGAGAATAATGGCAGCTGACTTTTGAAAAAGGGCAGTCCTGCTGGGGATGTTGTGCAGTAGGAATGTTACTCTTCAGCCCTTTCTGAGAGAGAAACTTTCTTATGCAGAATAACAGGGGAAAAATGACCTTTTGTTCTAAAATAAAATTTTCAAGTGCATACAATCTCTCTAAGATGCAGCAAAAGGAGACATTTTAAGCATCTGTTATTCCATTTTTGAGACAATTCAGAAGAAATATATGATGCAGTTTGTTCGATTTCTTAGACAGCTTTTCCTAAAGTGTGTTTTGATTGAAGGTAACCAACCTGCTTACAAATACTCAGAAAACCCTTTTAGTTTTCGTGAGTAATGCTTGTAATTTGGGATGAGCTGAGTTCTCGTTTGAAATGCACAGCAGAGTTTAGTCTAGGATGAAATCCCCAGCAGTGGCTGTGTGACAGCACCCAAAAAAATGAAGTAACTGATCACTCTTGGATGCATAGTGTTGCAGTCAAGTTCCTGTTGAGCCTTCTTCTTCAAGCCACTTTCTTGACAGAACTAAGATTAAATCTGGGTCATCTTTTGAAGTGAGATGCTGAAACCCAGTGAAATGAGATAGTTACTCTGAAGCAGACAAAAGGAGCTCTGGATTATTCCAGGTACGTGGGTGGCTGCATCGCAGACTGAGAAGGTAGCTGAAGGTCATTGCAGCTCCCTTCTAAACGGGTCATACCATTTTCCTTTCCTTGGGCACATGTCAGGGAGATAGTATATACCCGTGCCACACCCTAGGACAAAAGTGATGCTTAGAATTAACCTCTAATCTTAAGAACTAGCAAGAGCACCCAGGTTTTGTAATAGAGACCTTGCTTGGGTGACTGTTCCAAACACAGATTCCTCTCAACTTCAATGTTTAGACACTGCTTTGTATTTGAAATTGTGAAAATTCATTATCTGAAGAGGTTCTGCCAAATAATTCCCTATATTGCCTAAGTTCCAGACTGTAAGTGGAGCAGAACAGGTGCAAAGGTCTTTTGCTGGTTTAGATGTTGACATGAGTTCCTTCAGAAGGAATTCTAGTCTCATTAGTTAAAAATACCACAGCGAGCAGGGCTCAGCTGCATCCCTCCAGCAGTAGTTTATAATTTGTTTTCCTGTTTCTACTATTCATATACCTTGGCATCTTGCTAAATCTACTAACATAAATGATATAATTTCCATTTTAGTTGTTCCCTTGGAGATGTGTCAGGAAATGGCTATTTCTAACTTAATTAGTCAGTGTCTACCTGGTAAATGAAGATGTTCTGTTTTACATTGGCTGCATATTTAAGATATTTAAGTATTCTAATAGTACTTTCTACTTTGAGTTAAGATTCCAAACTCTATACTTTACAACAGGGAGATTAAAAATTCAGGCTGCTTTAAAAGTAGCTCAGACAAAGGCAGTTAAATACCTACAAAATGGCAGAATTATTTGTGACTGCTCTGGGATGATGTCATTTACCCGAGTGAAATCTGGGGGGAAAAAAATTACACTACCATTTGAAAATTTGCTGCTGAACATTGGAGTACAATTTTCCCTCCGCATAGCAAAATGTATTTCATACAGGTTTTGGTTTTACTAGTTTAGGTACCCAAGAGCAGAATTTAGCTTTGAGAAGTTTTCACTGTGTTATTTGCAAGGTAATGGAAGGATTCCCATGATTTGGTCGGACTGGATGACCTCCAGAGGTCCCTTCCAGCCTCAACCATTCTGTGATTTTGTGATTTCAATAGGAGTAAGCACAATCATTTTTGTTAATTGTTGTTGTGCTCTAATATTTTGAGATATGTATTGCAAAATGTTGTTTAGCGATCTTAAAAATCAGATTTTTCCTAAGACATACAAGTTACGTGAGTAAAAAATTAGGCATACAACTCTATCACCTTTGCTTGCATCTATCAAAAAGCTCTAAAGTAAATTGTTAAAAGCATATTCTAAATCTCCAGATTAGTGCATTCAAAACAGTTAAAATTAATTATATATATCCATGCTTTCTAAATGTACTGAAAATATGATCCAACAAATTCATCAGGGATAAATTTTAGCCTTCTGATCTTTTTTTTTTTCATTCCAAGTCAAGCCTTTTGAATGCTCTACAAAATCTGACATCATAATTTCAAAGTTTTATAAAGCCGTTCCTCATGAAAACCTTCCATATGTTCCCCATAAAAGATTATGAAGTTATGTGCAATTCCTGGTGGTCTAGGAAGGATAAATCAATAAAATCATGTGAGAGAAAAGTCGACCGGTTTTCAGTGCTTTCTGTAACGGATATATTACAGATAGTTTGGGAAAAAATGCTCTAACCCTTCTTCTAGCTTCCCTGAGGAAACACTAGTAACAATAAAAAGGTGGTTTTATTTTAGAATGGAAGGTGCTCGTAGCCGAAGCCAGCCTTCTCCCAGACATTGAGTGATAACGTTGGATAATTCCCCTACTCAGAAGCAGAAAAACTCTTTCTACATTCTATTCTCTAGTATTTCATTACTAAATGTTACAGTCCCGCCTTCATGAGAGTGCAGTTAGGAGTGAAAACATCCTGAGGTCATTGAGTTGCTTCCTGCCAAACTGAACACAGAAGTTCATTATAGCCCTTTGACTCGCTTCCCCAAAGCCTTCATCTGCAGAGTTCCTAAGAAATTTCTCTTAGCTGTATTTTACTATCCCCGTATGAAAAGCATCAAGACAACTGACTATATAGAAACAAGTAGCAATGTTTTTTTTTACATTAAATACACTAACCACACATTTTTCCTTTTTTTCAAATTCTAAACAAAGTCTATGGGAAAAGAATAACAAACTTAAGTCTACTTTTGATAGTACTAATAAAGAGATGGTGCTAGTAAGAAGAAATAACTGACAGTAATCGTGACCTCTCTTGAGTTAAAAAAAAAAGTGTTCAGTTTGCTCCCAGCATGGCTGGGGAACCCTGGCACAAGCTGATGGCCCTGCCTGCCTGTACCTGCGTGATTCAGCGCCTTCACATCTCTGCGAGTCCTGCGGGGTTTAGAGGCTGCCACGGCATCGGCTCAAATGCTGCTGATGGTAGGGGGGCAAAGGCGGCAGCAGCTGGCGAAGAGGAAAGGGTGGGATGCAGGCCCCTGCGGGCGACCGGCGCTGTGCTGGCACTGTACTGCGTGTGGGAGCAAAACTGGTGGGAATGTTTGCACTCAAGTCAGCAGACATCAGTCTTCTGGTGGAAGTCTCTGTGAAGTGTCAGCAGCAAAAATAATGCTGACATTATTAACATTTCTCAGCTTGCTCAATGCCCGAGATTTTTAAAGTGCAAGTTAGGTCGTTCCTTTTAAGTGCTTTTTGCTATAGCTTACAAGGGCTGTCCAGCCCCCATTCCAGGAGAAGGTATGTGTTTCACTCTAGTCCATTCAGTTCTACCCATATTGCACTGTGTGTGTTTTGTGTCATTCTGTCCATCCATCCATCCGGTCAGTACTTTTGTTGAGACGCATGGCAGAACTTTCTCTCCTTTGTAGATCTAGGACTCCTCAGCACAGTTGCGTTGCCACTAGCCCTAGGCTGTGGGATGTGCCTTTGGCGTGGCAAGAAATTGCTGTTCCTTCTGGCTGGCCATGCTGATGTGATGCAAGTGCTAATAAATGTGTGTGAATTAATGTATGTGCTCTGGAGCTGAACTAAGCATATGTATTTCCTTTACCCAGCTATCTACTCTTGCCCTTCTGCTCTGTGCGATAATACGCTACTAAAACCATGCCAGTTTAGGATGCTACACCAGTGATTTCCCTATCAAATTCTACCATTTGTGGGATGATATTCCCCCTGGAATGGCAGATGAAGGTGGAAGGCAGGCTAATTGATTCAGCACTCCCCCACTGCCTCTGAGCACAGGCACTTAGCTGTAATAATTGTGAAACAGAAGAATTTATGCTGAGTTATAAACTGGTATCGCAGAACTCAGTAAATGGTGTATACTTCATGAACTGTCAGCTATTCAGAGCGTTGCCATATATTTTTACCTTTTCAATGCACTTTTCCAATATCTGTAACTAATGTAGTTTCCCATGTTAAGGTGGCATAATGTTCATAGTGTATAGCTATGTAGGGGGCAGAGGTTGGGTTTTTTCGGAATAAATCCATGTCTGTAAGCTGCTAAATAACAGCTGTATTTCAGGGCACTGAGGAATCATGGCTTAATATTCATGTCTCCTTTTCACTCAGGAATCATGGCTTAATATTCATATCTCCTTTTCCCAGTTTAGAGCCAGTAAGACCTTATACTAAAAGCTCTTCCCATTAGTGTAACTGCACCCACTGCAAAAGCTAGTGTTAATTTTTACACAGAACAACAGAAAAGGTGTAAAGCACTAGTCCCTGTATGATGTGCACTGACAGAATGGCGTTTCTCAAGAAAGCTGGTTAACTAAAGAAATAATATCCTAGCATCTTGAAAGTGTCCAGTGTGCTGCTTTGAAGAGCTTGTTTAAATTAAGCATTAAAATTTCTACTGCTAGCATACACCTGTAAAAAACAAATATTGCTTTTGCAGTTTGGAGCATAAAGCAGCAGGACATAAAGCAGCAGACACATTTTTGGTGGACTTTTCCTTTAGCTAAGCATGATTCCAATCTGGAAAAAGAGGAAAGACTTCATTGTCCAATAAAAAAAAATGTTTAGATAGACGGAAATGCAATTCTTCTTCATTGATTTCCACACAGAAGTTCTTAATATTTCTGAGAAGCTGGTGTTTTTTCTCTAATATCATGTTCCCACCTCCCTTCTTTGTTGTGTTAGCAAAGAGCTTTCTCCCTTTCTGTCTTGTACACCTTTTTTTTTTTTTCAGATTTTCTTTCAAATATTTCATGAATATTTATTGAAAAAGGTAAAAATTTGAGTAAGATTCTAAACTACAGTAAATGCCCAAAGCTCTTATCAAACCTCTGTCCTTCTGGTGGTGATTGATGGGACTTAGGAGAATCAATTTACTTTCCCAACTACCTCCAATGATAATCAGCTTCCACATATATAGCTGTGTAATAGAGTCTCAAACCCTTATTTACATTGTGCAGGCAATTGTAGCACAAGCACCCATTTGTTCATTCTGGGGAATATGCTGTATTTTAATTCAGGACCATGCATGTTTTTAGATGAATGAACTTTCAACCTGTCCTTTGTCTGCGTTTTTATGTTGATGGATACTGATCAGGGCTGAATGCTATCAACCTTGTCCTTTTCAGAAGCTGTTTGTGGACTTCTAGAAGAGACTGAATGAGGTCTTGTTCTCGTAACTCTGTACGCTACTTGATCAGAGATGTTTTTGAGGTCACAGTAGACTATTTGGATGGGATTCAGTTGCCTAAAATGACACTAGGTACCTACTCTTAGATACCCAACCGCTGCTTTGCCTCTTACTGCCAAAGAGTGCAAATCTCCTGCAGATCTCGCCATCTCTGCCACTCAAATGTGAATGTCTCAGATTTTCTGGAGCATCTCAAATGACACAAAGCATTTACGCTTAAGTAACTGAATCCTACCTTTTAAGTGTGAGAGAAAAACATTATTTATATGTATTCTTTTCGTTATTTGCTGCTTCTAAAGCCTCGATAATTTTAGCCCTTTAGCTCTCTTCTTAGTATTCACAGATTGTATTGCTCCAAAATTTGCTGCTCCCTGTTTTTATTTCTGAATACGTACAATAAGTGAAATAAGTGAAATAAATTTGGTTTTGTCTTCATTGCTTTCTATAACAAAGTAACTTATTGTAAGACTGCTAGGAAACTTGAGTAATTTGCCATTTAACACCATTTAGATGTAGGAAAATGTCAATGGTGAAGCTCAAGCTGTTTGGCTTTTATGAAGGTCTGTACATATGGCATGTGACTCACAGTGGGTGTACTTTATGGTTGGTATAATTCATATTTTGAAACAGAGAAGCAAAGTTTTATTTGAGAAGTCTTCATATGTTCATTATTTAGCCTTCATGTTTTAAGATGCTGTTTAGTACCAAACATCTTGGAGTTAATGGAACAGTTTTCCCTTTTAAAATTGATTTCTCTGTATTGCAGTCTGGACTCTCTATCCATGATCACTTCTGAAAATTCTTTAAAATGAAAGCCATGGAATTTGGAAACACTTTTACAAGAATGCCAAAGGCCTTTCTGGAGTGGCCAGAGGGAAAATTTTTATGCCTTATCTTTAGCCATCACATATAAAAATACTGCATCCAGAACACTAATTAAATTAATTCTTTTTCCACAGACTGCAGCAGGTCTCATAATAAATTTAAAGAGCAAGTGTATTGAGGAGAAACAATGGAACTCTTGCTTGAAAAGACAAGAGAAAAATTCAAAGTTCTCTTAGGCTACTTTAAGTTCAGCGAATACATATGTGTGTTTTGAGGCTAAATTTTCCTCATTATATTTTTATTAGGTAAAAAAAATCACAACTGTTGCACAAATTTTAAGAGGGCCATTTATTTTTTTCATTCTGTATAAATATTAAGATGTTTTCTATCTCTTAAAAGAACAACTATGAAATACCTGCAAGATGATGAAAACAAACTTGACAGCGCCTAAATTTTTGGATGGATGGTTGCTTGGTGTACTTGCAAAAATACATAAATTATTCTGATTGTCAATTTAAATGTATTGCAAGGTGGGAGAATCTTGACTCTCTGCTTTTAAGCAAGACGTGTAGAGCTCTGGTTTCAGATCCATCTTTGATGCTGGCATTCACTGAGCACTAACACGAGCTAGCTGAAAGGATGTCTCTAGATCTCTACATACACTGAAAGCTGAAACAGTGCATCAAATGACAAAGAGTCCTTATTTATCATCACTATAACAGATATGTCACAAGTACTTACTTTAAAAGAGGTGGATGAGATAATCATTGTTTCCAGAAATAAAACTGTACATTTAGGCAATGAAAAGAAAATGAAGTTTATTACAATGAAAGCGTAAAATGTGTTAAGCTTCTGGTGGGAGCCAAGCAGAAAGGGGCCATGTCTGTACTCTCGGCTTTTCCCTGCATCAATATATTGACAGGTGTCGGGAGATGCGATAGAAGCTCTGACTGATGTAGCTGCCCTGACATAGAAGTCAGTAATGTAGCTGCAAATTCTGGTTCCCCTTCTCCCCTTGCTCAACATGACTTTTGTCAGGCGGTTTATCAGATGACTTTAAAATACTGGTATAAAACACAGCTTTGCTGGTATAGCTTCACCCCTACTGGTCTCTCTTTGATTTGTATACAAAACTGTACAGTATCTCTATGGAAGAGTCATTTGGAATGCATTACGAATATCCAATAGGTGTAATTTGCCTTTAAAAGATCACATTTTTCCATTCCTCCTAGAAGTGCTGGAATTCTCCATTTGCAAAGTATGCAGAAGACAACCTCTTTCTGGTTAAAGCTGTGTATTGTATGACTTGGTTAAAAAGCAAACAAAGACTTTTAACTGCTTTTCGTAAGATCTGTTCCAGTGAAACCACTGTTAACTTTGCGGAGATTTGGTTATTCTTTCTTTGAACAGTCAACTTCTTTTATCAGCCAAAGAACAAGTCATTTGATTAATGATCATTTTTATCTCTTTGAAAGGATCCTTTCCGACCATTGGGGTGAAGTCTCTTTCGAGATTCCTGAGGGCGGGATTTTTAAATAGCATCCTGGCCTCACATCCAGTGTCAGGGGGTGGATCTTTACCCCCCAGCATTTCCTCTGGTAGGTATTCCAGCCTATTCCCCCACATCAATTTTTCCCTTCACCTTTTGCCCCATCTCTCCACACATCTTAGGGAAACAAAATTTGGTATTGATCAGACAGGGAGAGTAGATGTCCCTTCCAGTAAAGAGCCAAACTGAAAGGAAATGGAAAAGATAAATTACTTTTCAGGAGCTAGCCATTTTCCTGAACCAATGTATAGGCAAAATTGTGAGGGAAACTGATCCGTAGTTAAATGGGTACCCTAAATATTGGAAGAGAAGGCCTGGTATCCTCTAATCATGCGCTTCATGAAGCATGCCCATGTGCACCAGGGAAATGTAACTTTAAAAATGCCTTTATAAAATCCCAGGTTTTATGTGACTCTGTGACTCTTCCCTAAAAAGTTACATTCTCTTACTGAAACATGGGAGCAAAACAAATTTGGAAAGGCAAAATTTAATTATTTACTGATATAGTGTTTAAATCCTTTGTATGCTTCCGTAGTTGCAACTTGTATCTAATGAAAACCACCCTAACATTTTTTAAATAACTTCTATCACAATTTGAACTACTATAATTCTCTTAAAATGAGTGAGAAAACCCCATCGCTTGTGTTGCCAGCACGGTATTCTGCACAGCTGTATGATGGCACGAGGGACCCCAGGGGGTTGGCGTAAGGTTGAGTGTGGGCCAAGAATGAGAGAATGCCATGCCAGGTGAACGGGCTGCTCTCAGATACTGGGCTGAAACAGGGAAGAAGGACAGGTTAGAGGCATCCTTTCCCAGAAAGGCTATCTGTTTTGTCCATTCTCTTCTGGAGCCATTAAACACCATCTTCCACCAGCTAATGAATTAAGAATAAATACATGTATCTTAATTATAGTTAAAACTGGATCAACGTTCAGTTCTGTTCCTTTCCAAACTACATATTTAATGTAAAATTAATCTGTACATGGGCTGATGCCACACTTGTATCCTTTCAGGACATCTTACCTGTAATGTGACTTACAGTTTTTCTTAAAGAGGAAAAATCTCTTGTGGTAAAAGTAGGGAGAAAATTGAAAAATTATACAATGTTATTGATTTGCTATACAAAAGAAACTGTTCTCTATGCCCTGTTTTATCTATTGCAATAATTATAGGCCTCATTAATACAAGATGATTCTTACCCTTTTTTTTAAGTAATACTATTTCTTTGTTTACTTTCTTTGAATAGAAGCTTCTCTGCAACTTTGATGTATTTTCTTATGATGGTTCAGGTGTCTTTTGTCAACAGTTTGCAAAAATACTTACCATATTTTTTTCTCCTTGGGGTATCTCAGAGTGTTTAATAGCCCTCAGGCTATTTTGGCAGTCAGCATCACGACGAGATTGGTATCTGTAACCAAACAACTCTGTGGAAGAGGAAATACTCCAGGCCCCATAAAATTCTCTGGTTTGCGTTATGTATAGCATATCACTGATTCTATTAGATTACAAATGGCTCAACTGCACTCATGCACTGGCTTCTTACCTACAAGTTTTCTTTATAAGGTGCTCAAGACTGTTGTTTTCTGAGTGCTTGTAAAGCTTTTTATCACAATTTTTGGACTTAAATCAGAACTCTTAAATGTGGTTTGTTTAATAAAACAAGTTCATAATTCCTTGCTATTAAATGTCCTTTACTAAGAATTCTGATTCATTCTGATGAAATAGTCAAAATAGGGGGAAATGGAAATGCAGCTACATGATGTGCAACATATACCCTAGCAAAGTAATGGAAATAAATGTTATTGTTTGATCATGTCAAAAAAAAAAAAAAAGGCAAGCAGCAACCCCAGAGCAAAGGAGAGACTGCCTGTCTTCTGGAATGTGAGGACTGTCAAGTAGTTGAAAGCCAGTGAAGAACTGTCATAAATGCAATGGATGAGATGTGTTCCTTTGAGAAAGATTGCATATGGGGGGCCAGGTGGCATGAAACTCTGCAGTCCAAATCAGAAATTGGTGTTAACAAATGTACCTTAACAATCTTATCTGTAGTGCTGCTGTTTAACTCTTGCTTTTTTACTTTATCATATTTGTACTTAGATTAAGCACAAGCTTCATTCTGAATTGCCTCTCTTTGTTACAGAGATGACCAGAGGATGCCATTTCCATTTCATGATAACTTTCTAAACTGCTAACACCAGCTTTGCTGTACACGTGAGCAATAAAAACCCCACACATTTACTGCATTTTTGAAAAAAAAAAAAATTAAAAAAAAATTTGTTCAAGGGAGTACTGATCTGGGATGTGAGAGACTCAGAGCTGAATCTCTTACTGGGCGTGATTCAGTGGAAAATATAAGTTCATCCTTGACTCCTTAATCAGTTTAGTACAAACAGAGAAGGGATGTAACCTTTGTTCCTTTGTATTGAAAAACACTGCACTAAGCACCTGCCCTTTTTTCCGAGTATTGCTTTACCAAGGAACAAAGCCCCCCAAGGCAGCAGTGCTCCAAGAAGGTATTTAAGCAACGATATCCATGTGAGCATGGCAGTCTCTGGCTGTTAAAACAACAACAGGCAGGCAAAATCAGCTGCCCATGGCAGCGTTGATGCTGTCTCCGAGGCTTACCCTCTCTCATTACGAGCGAGCGGATTGCTGTGTGCGGATGGCACGGGAGGGAAGCGTGCTCCATTGCCGCCTCTGCTGGCACAGTGAGCCCACCTCCATTGCCTGAGCTGCTGGCCTCATATTGGACAGTAGCTTTCATAAACCTAACAGAAGTACTTAACATTTAATAACTGTGCTGAATTATAACCTAATTACTTCACAGGTAAGATTGTGTAAGATTTCAGTGAATTTAGCTACATGGAAGGCTTAAAATGCCTGCATTATTCTGCTATTAGGGTCATAGGGAACAAAGATAATGAGATGGTTTTTATTTACCAAACCCTTTAACTCAAGCTAAGTGGCAGATTTACTTGAAAATTGTCAGAAAATTTATTCCTTACTAAAGACAAAATGCTTTTACATCTTTTTTCTACAAAATTCCTCGGGGATGTTTTAAGTGAAACACAGAACTAAACCGGAAAGCCTGCTATAAATAAGTGTCTGGAAAACAGCCTGGCTGGGCAACATAGCTGTTGGGTTCCTTTTTTACCTTTCTACTTTTCACTCAATAGTTGGGGGCAGTATATTTCTTTCACCATTGCACTGACAGCAGATGTTCAGTTTTGTGTGATTTGGTGTCTGCTTTTGCGCTGTGCAGAGGTTCGCTTATATAAAAGGTAACTTCATTTAGCCAACTCAAAGATTAATTTATGCTGCTGGCATAGGGTGTTACATCTTTCTGCATAAATGAATGGCCTCAAATGTAGGTGTTTTTTAAGCCTAGACATAACTATGCTAATGCAATAGCGCTTATATTTTATAGTTGCATCAAAAGTCTGTCACTAGAAGCAAAGCTTTCAGCAGGCCTCCAAGTATCTGTCCTAGATTTTGGGGGAAAAAAAAAAAAAAAGCAGCTCATTTTCAGACAATAGCTTCCTTTTGATTTAGCTATCATTTTTGTCACAAATTACTTAGTTTCTAGTTATCCCACCTGTTAGCGGTACAAATTCACATGACTTAGTTGATGAAGGTCTCTAATGTAATGGTTCATGACAGATGGATACACATAAGCAATAAGTGCTTTTTCTCAAGTGATATCCTTGCATACATTAAATGGAATTCTTAAACCACTGAGCAATTGACACTCCTCATCACACTTACACTGGCATGAGCTGTGGAAGCTTACCCCTTCATATTTACACATGCGCACACACATACATACACACATATATAGGCATGTTGTGAAAAAAACAAATAACTAAATTGCCAGTGCTGCATCTATTTCTTCAAATTCCAGCTCTTCCAAACTAATTACAGTGTTGTTTGCTCCATTTGGGGGAAATTCTTACCTTACTACTCTTGCTGTGTATTGGCAGTTCTTGATTTCAGTCACGTGTAAAGGGTTTGTTATGTAAATGCATATCCATATTGCCTGGCAGAAGTTAGGGACAGAAAAATTTACTGTATGCTGCTGTCTGTGAAGGGTGTCAGAGACATTGCTAAGCTTGCTGGATTGGAAAGGAAGGGAGAGAAAGCAAATATCTTTCCTATTGTTTCTTTCAACCTAGACTCCTTTTTTCTGTTGAGAAGAACAACTAGAGGTGGGTGCCAGGCTGTGAGAAACAATGGGAAAGTCCCTGTTAAACAAACCTCCCTGACCCCCTTCATGCTGTTCAGCATTCAAATTATATTAGTAGGAGACGGGGGAAAAAAAAAATCAAAATTCCTTCTCTGAAGCTTCTGTGAATGTATCATGATGGGAATATTTAATGAAGTATGGGCATCAGTTAATTTCCTACCACTTATTTAGCAAGGGTTAATTATCCAGCTCTCTTACATTTTAGGAAAATAGAAGCAAAGTTGTTAGACTCGATAAAACAATCCACCCTTGTGAGCCTCAAAAAATATATGCAAGAAATGAGGATGCACTTACTTTCCAGAAACTTAGAAGTACTGCAGGACAGTTTGCTCACTGCTGTCTTGGACTAGGTAATAACAGGACTCCTCCTCTACATAAAGTACATTATACAGAGGATATCCCTTTTCACTGTTTTCCTACCTGGTTGTCTATGACTGTTTGTCTAATATACATTGTAATATTCAAATTTGTTACAGGGAGCTTCTCAAAAAACTCAGACATAACTGTAGAATACAAAACCGGATGATTACCAGTTTTCTTTTCCCCCAAATTAGTATTTTATTACAATTTCCAAGTGCACCTCAGTGAGCCCATTATTCTTGATATTGTATAAACTGACAATTGAAAGCAAATTGTATTGACAGGCCCTTATTGAACAAAATTACTCAACAAGAACCATCAAGGAGCAGTTGTTCATAGTGAAACTCACCTATAATTATGGTACTCCAATAATGAGACAAGTAACTTCTGTTTTTTTTCAGTTAATGCATTTTTCCCTACTCTGGATTCCAACACCTAAACTGCTGTATTTTTTGTTAAATGAAAATTGCTAATCCTTTCTCAGTGACTAACAAATTGATTCTTTTATTGCATGTGCATTTTCTAGGATATCTGAGCCAAATGGCTCTTCCAGTTTATTCTTTCCAGCCTCAGTGCTATTTCACTGGCGTGTCTAGCCTATAAACCCTACAACTAATACATAATGGCCTGTATTTTTTGAGGATAGAAATCAAATGTATATGGACTTTTCAATTAGGCAGGCAGGAAGTACTTCACAACCACAGTATGGATGAGCAGTAAGTTACATGAATAGTGAGAGAAATCGGGGGGGGGGGGGGGGGGGGGGGGTGCTGGTCCATTAGACTTTAGCTTGAATTGTAGAACTGGGATTAAGCTCTGAGTGTAGAACATGATAAAAGTAGGTCTTCTTTCTCCACCCTTGCTAAATAGCTCATTTTATGCTCAGATGGTGATCATAAACAATTCCAAACATTTTAACCCTAGAAGTTCAGAAAAGTTTCTTTCTATATGTGGTCATTTTTTACATAATATACACCACTATTGCATATTTTTAAAAATCTGACTATAGAAAACATGGTAATTTATTATAACAAGCATGTGAATTTAAGCAAGTTGCTGTTCATTACGAAGAGGAGCAGAATGGTAGGAAGAGGTGAGCTGGAGATGCCTGATGGATACACACAGAAATGTATTTGTAAATAAGCTACACACAGTTATTTTTTATTTCAAGATGAAAGGAAGAAAAAATCTGAACTCCCTTTTTAGCCTAGCAGTAAAGCATTCCCATCCCTGGAAGTGTTCAAGGCCAGGTTGGATGAGGCTTTGGGCAACCTGGTCTGGTGGAGGGTGTCCCTGCCCGCAGCAGGGGAGTTGCAACTAGATGGTCTTTGAGGTCCCTTCCAACCCAAACCATTCCATGATTCTATGTTTAGATGTGAATGCAGATTCAGAATTGTTTGACTTACGGTGAGATGGGAGATGGAGGGAAAGTTAACTTGAATAATGTTTAGGGTTTTTTGGTCTGTTTTTAGGTAGGAAGCCAGTGTACCTTCACCAAATTCAACTTGCTTATGTACCATTCCCAGGCCCAAATACTGTGTATGGGAAATGATCTGCCTAGCTCTGGATGTTACACACTGGCATTTAACAAGCCTGTTTAGGTGCCTTATACAGTTGGTGAAGACTAGACAATTCTGGACTGACTCATATGACCTGTTCGTGATGCATAGTTACGAAAATTTGACTCCTTCCCTTGAAATGCCTTTTTCTTTCTCAGAAAAAAATCTACATAGTGCTAGCTATGGAGACGTCTCCCCAGTTACGGGAGTTAAGTTATGGGAGATGAATGCTTTTGGTTTTCTTCTTCATGTGTCAATGAGTTTCCATATTTTTCTTATTTCTTCAAGATGTATATGGTTGTCTAAAAACCTCTGCATCTAAAGTTTGCTAAATGACCCAACTCTTGGCTTTTGTTCATGATCAAAATCAGAGTTGAAGGGAGAAGCTTGAGAATGCGTGCCTTCATGTCCTGAAGGTACAAAACCTCAAAGCGAAATAAGAAAAAAAACCCATGAGATTGCAAAAATGTCACAGTGTTAGGTCCAGTGCATCATTTATTTGTTGGAGCCCTGACTCATAATGTTCTGTTTTCTTAATTTTGGATTTAGCAACTCACACATGTTACAACCAAAGCTTCCTTTGTGGATTTCAGAAACTTCAGGAGTATTGATATGATGTGACCTCCACTGCTTCTTGAAATGAGAAATGATGCCTTTCTCATGTGTAGAAAGTAGCAAGATACTTATAAACAATGAAGGAGGAAGTGGTGGCTCATCAGTTTTGTATAGCTCAGAAATTTAAAGTTTATGTAGACCAAAGGGAAATAGGAGCAAAACTTGTGTGCTCAAATAGTAAATGGAAAAAATACATAAAGGATATTCTAAAGTGCAAGATATGTCAGAATCTTATAAAGATCACAATCGGGCGTAGTAATGAATAATCAAAAAAATGCCCTGACATTTCAGAATAGGATTAAAATAATACCTTAACCATGTCATTATACTTACAAAAGCACAAAACCATGTTTTACTGTAACCTTATGTATGCAATTTTTTATTTTGCTTGTTTTCAAATTTCTGTTGCAGCTTACAGCTTCTAAATATAACGTATCTATGATAATGGGTAAAATCACAATATAGATTAAATGAGCTTTGTTTGTTATGTTCTATAAGTACCTGTTTTATATCATGAATGTTGATGAAGTGCAGAAGCCCCTGATACACGGACTTAATTTTGTTTAAATTCCTTTACATGCTCTGGGGTCAATAGGGCAAGTGATCCTTGATGCAGTCAGACTCTGTGGACTAATTTGGAACTAAAGAACATCCCTTGCTCTTTTCACAAGAGAAGGTAGAGTGGTATGAACATTGAAAATGTTAAGAGTAACGTAAGGGTGAAATATCTTTAGATTAAGTGAAATATGCTGAAATTCAGTTATAAAATAGTGAGGCGAATTGTTTTGGTTAATCTAACTGGACAAAAGTATCTCCCTTAAATTGAATCTGTATAGAATCTGTTATTCATTATAGATTTTTTTCCCCCCAGAACATAATTCAATTAAAACTGAGCGGCCAAATTTTTTGTGGCTGATCATTAACAAATTACCTATTCTTGCAAAGAAACTAGTCTACATTCTCCCTCCTATTTATACACTGATAAAGACTGCCTTTATTGCTGGGATTTCTTGGTTTAAAATGGGATGATATAAACTAGTATTTGAGATAGTGTGGTCAAAAATGCAGTCCTTGAGCTCTGTTCATTGTTCTGCCTTGTGATTTTGTCATCTCTTAAAACCTCTTTCAAGTCAGTATAAAGTGTTATAAGGCATGGAAATGACAGAATGGTTCCAGGGTATGTAACCAAGATTTTGATGCAAACATCATCTGTTGTAATGACCTGTGGAAGTTCTTGGGCAACTGCTAGAATCCAGATTATTTTTTAAGGTACATCAGTTTATCCCAAGGGCCCAGGCTGGCACACTGTCCTCTCAGGATCAGGGGAACATGAAGACAATGCAAAGCCCCTTTGTGCACTGCACACTTTCTACAGATACGGTAGTTCCCACAGCTTTTTCCTGCAGTCTGAGGTCTTGGTTTTTGTGATGCCTCAGCCAAGTCACTTCGCCTCATCTTCTCTTTTCACCAGACATAGCAGGGATTTATCTGTTTATAGATTAGTATTTGAAAAATAGTGTAAGACTCTCAAATGAGATGCATTGGAAGTACCTACAATAGCTCATGCAGCAGCTTTCAGAGCTGGTCTACAAATGCACCAGCTCTTGTTCCCCTCCATATGTACATCTGAATTCTAATAAGCCATCTCACCCTTATTATGAAGGCATTTCTTTTCTATTTCTGCTTATAAAATTCATGTAAACATAAGCATCAGGAATAAAACAGAACTTTTTTCATCCATATTTTAGTTGTAATGCTAATAAATATGTAGAAAGATATAATATAGATACAATCATGGAATCATAGAATCACTTAGTTTGGAAAAGACCTTTAAGACCATCAAGTCCAACCATTAACCTAACACTGCCAAGTCCACCACTAAACCATGTCTCTAAGCACCACATCTACACTTCTTGTAAGTACCTCCAAGCATGGTGACTCAACCATTTCCCCGGGTAGCATGTTCCAATGCTTGATAACCCTTTCAGTGAAGAAGTTTTTCCTAATATCCAATCTAAACCTCCCCTGGCTCAATTTGAGGCCATTTCCTCTTGTTCTATTACTTGTTACTTGGGAGGACAGACCAACACCCACCTGGCTACAACCTCCTTTCAGGTAGTCGTAGAGAGCAATAAGGTCTCACCTCAGCCTCCTTTTCTCCAGGTGCTAAACAACCCCAGTTCCCTCGGCTGCTTCTCATAAGACTTGCTCTTTGGACCTTTCACCAGCTTCATTGTTATTCTTTGGACACACTCCAGCACCTCAATAACTTTCTTGTAGTGAGTGGCCCAAAACTGAATGCAGTACTCGAGGTGCAGCCTCACCAGTGCCGAGTACAGGGGGACCATCACTTCCCTAGTCTTGCTGGCCACGCTAGTTCTGATACAAGCCAGGATGCTATAGACCTTCTTGACCACCTGGGCATACTGCTGGCTCATGTTCAGTCAGCTGTCAACCAACACCCTCAGGTCCTTTTCCACTGGGCAGCTTTCCAGCCACTCTTCCCTCAGCCTGTAGCATTGCATGTGGTTGCTGTGACCGAAACGCAGGACCCGGCACTTGGCCTTGTTAAACCTCATACAACTGGCCTCGGCCCTTCAATCCAGCCTGTGCAGATCCCTCTGTAGAGCCTTCCTACCCTCAAGCAGATCAACACTCCTGCCCACCTTGGTGTCATCTGCAAGCTTACTGAAAGTGCACTCGATCCCCTCATTCAGGTCATTGATAAAGATATTAAAGAGAACTGGCCCCAGTACTGAGCCCTGGGGAACACCACTTGCAAGCAGCCACCAACTGGATTTAACTCCACCACCACAAGTCTTTGGGCCCGGCCATCGAGCCAGATTTTACCCAGTGAAGTGTACACCCATCCAAGCCATAAGCAACCAATTTTTCCAGGAGAATGTTGTGGGAAATGGTGTCAAAGGCTTTACTGAAGTCCAGGTAGACAAATCCACTAAGGAGGTCACCTTGTCAGAGAAGGAGATCAGGTTAGTCAAGCAAGACCTGCCTTTCATGAACCCATGCTGACTGCACCTGATCGCCTGGTTGTCGTGTACATGCTGCATGATGGCACTCAAGATGATCTGCTCTATAACCTTCCCCAGAGCCAAGGTCAGGCTGACAGGTCTGTAGTTCCCTGGATCCTCCTTCTGGCCTTTCTTGTGTATGGGTGTCACATTGGGTAACCTCCAGTCAACTGGGACCTTCCCAGTTAGCCAGGATTGCTGATAAATGATGGAAAGTGTCTTGGTGAGCACTTCCACCAGCTCCCTCAGTACCCTTGGGCACTTCTGGCCCCATAGACTTATGTGTGTCTAAATGGTATAGCAGGTCGTTAACCATTTCTCCTTGGATTATGGGGGGGCTTCATTCTGCTCCTCATCTCTGTCTTCCAGCTCAGGGGGCTGGGTACCTGGACAACAACTGGTCTTACTATTAAAGAAGGCATTAATTAAGTACCTCAGCCTTTTTCTCATCCTTTGTCACTATGCTTCCCCCTGCATCCAATAAAGGATGGAGATTCTCCTTAGCCCTCCTTTTGTTGCTAATATGTTTATAGAAACATTTTTATTGTCTTTTACTGCAGTAGCCAGATTAAGTTCTAGTTGGGCTTTGGTCCTTCTAATTTTCTCCCTGCATAACCTCACAACATCCTTGTAGTCCTCTTGAGTTGCCCACCCCTTCTTCCAAAGGTCATAAACTCTCATTTTTTTCCTGAGTTCCAGCCAAAGTTCTCTGTTCAGACACATCAATAACCCTTGCGTCTTTGCTTCTGCATGGATCACCATCCCCTACCTCCACTGACATGGCAGACCAAAGGACCTCACCATCCCTCAAACATTGGCATGCCACCCCCAGGCTTATTTCTAGCAAGCCTGGTTTTATCCCTTTCCCCCTTCAAATCTAGTATAAAGCTCTTTCAATGAGCCCTGCTAACTCCTGTGCAAAGATCCTTTTCCCCCTTTGAGACAGGTGTACCCCATCTGTCACCAGCACCAGCATGACCAACCCATGATCAAAAAACCTAAAATTTTGCCAGTGACACCAGGCTCGGAGCCAGGTATTGATCTGCTGGCTCTTTCTGTTTCTCCCCTCATCATTCCCTGCAACTGGAATGATAGAGGAGAGCACTACGTGTGCTCCTGATCCCTTAATCCAAGGCCCTGAAGTCTCTTTTGATTGCCCTCGGACTTCTTGTTGCAACTCCATCACTGCCTACCTGAAAAATCAATAACAGATGATAATCTGAGGGCCGTACCAGGTAGGAAGCTTTCTCTTCACATCTTTAACCCAGGCCCCAGGGAGGCACCAGACTTCGCTAAGAAGTAGGTCCAGTCTGCATATTGAGCCTTCTGTTCCCTTCAGAAGGGAGTCTCCTATGACAATGACCCATCTTTTTTTCTTTATGGAGCAGTTTTGACACAGGGTGTGGGCCAACTTAAACTCGGTGACACCTCCAAGCTAGAGGAACTATCATCCTTGTTAATGTTCGGTTCCACTTGCAGATCCTCATACCTGTTATGCGAGGGCACCTGGGAAGGTGGGGTAGTCACAGAGGAGATGCGCCTGCTGCGCCAGGCAGGAACTTGTCGCCATTGCCCCCTATCTCTTAAGTCGTTGTGTTCAGCCAGGCAGAGGACAGGGAATCCTCCGTATCATGGTTCTACCTGTATGTTGGGCCTGTCCCAGGGAAGGTAGGGTGCAATTCCAGCAGTCTGTCTCTCTCTCGCACTCCCTGATTCTCCTCAACCTACTCACCACCTCCCGGAGCTCTGTCTCTGAGCGGAGGAGTTACTCTACATGGGCGCACGTCCCACGGGTGTGCTCACTGCTGCCGTCCTGTGCTGGTGTAAGAGCAGGGCACAGCCTGCAGCCTGGCACCTGGCTGGCAGCATCTTCCCACCAGAGCTCTGTCTGGGAAGCTGCATCAGTCATGGTGGGTAACCAACCCAATACATGGAAACTTGAAGAAATATTTTATTTTTTTTTTAAGATATATAGCTGGAACATATAAATGCAGAAAATGTCAACATTTGGGCCCATTATTGTATATCTATGGTATAATTTTAGCCACTATTTCTCCCTTGCTTACCCAACCTCCAGCTAGTGACAAACTACTTGTTCTGTTTTTACCCTCTACTGCACTCTATTTACTTCTCTTATGAAAAGATAAGAATAAGAAAACAAATAATGGAAAAGGTGCAACTGCTTTCTTGGTACAGTTCCACTTTTCTTTCCTTAAAACCTTCCAGAATATCTTTTATAGGCACACTGGAGGGTTGATGTGGAATAGGGTTGCGGAAGCAGCCTGCCGGAGACAGCTAAAACTTCTATTGTCGAAAGCGCATTCTCCCTTTGTCGTATGAAAAACAGGAGAACTGTTCGCAGTGATGGTTGTTGCAGGAGGAGTAGGCCGGAGGATTTGAGAAGGTATTTTAGAAGTATACATCAGACTTTTCCTGGCTTCCAAATCATACCACCATGCATAAATTCTAGCCAGTGGGTTACCAGGTAGTGACTGTAAATGTATTCAATATAAAATTACAGCTAAACAGCTCAGAGAACAATATTTTCAGATTGTGTTGATACAGTGTCATGGTTTAACCCCAGCCAGCAGCTCAGCACCACACAGCTGCTTAATCATTCTCTCCCCATGGGATGGGGGAGAGAATCAGAAGGGTAAAAGTGAGAAAGTTCATGGGTTGAGATAAAGTCAGTTTAATAGGTGAAGCAAAAGCCATGCACACAAGCAGAGCAAGACAAGGAATTCATTCCCCACTTCCCATGGGCAGGCAGGTGCTCAGCCATCTCCAGGAAAGCAGGGCTCCATCGTAGGTGTAACGGTGACTGGGGAAGACAAACGCCATCACTCTGAACAGCCTCATACACAGCCCCATACTAGCTACTATGAAGAAAATTAACTCTATCCCAGCCAAAACCAGCACATACAGTTATTCTTTTCCAGCTAGTAGTGACAGCTATATGGCCTCAGTTTCCTATAAAATAGACAGTAACTTATGCTTATTCACGTATTTTGTATTTTTTATATCTTTATCATTTTTTGCAAAGATGTCTTCCCTTGGCTAAACTAACTTAACTAGCACTAACAGCAAGATTAGTAGGCTATATCTATGTGATTTCCTGTAACAGCAGGATGTATATACGTTAGTGCTATCCTGTTTGCAAACTCTGGCTTCTGAAGTCTCAAGAAGGGGGTTGGAACTGCAACTTCTATTTTTTGAGGCTTCTTGGAACACAGGTCTTAGTCTGAGACCTTCTGTAATGTAAGTCAGTAATGCAAGTGGGATGGCTTGCAGCAAAATTCCCATTGGCTCCATGTGTATTGATTTGGGCTAACAATGCAAAAGCCGACATAATTTTTTTCAATTGCTTTTTACATAATCATTAGTTTTCTTCTTCTTTCCTCCATTGGTTCTGTGTTATGGAAAAACATAATTTTTTTTCATTATTTATTTGCTGAAATTAGTTGTTCTCTGATGCATACAACTGCATCATTATTAGTAGCAGGAGTGAAGAAGCTGCAGTGCCACAGCAAGTGGTTCGCTTATTTGAAGCAATATGTAAGGAACAGACCTAGTGTGAGATCTAGGAATGCCTTCCGAGCCCTGGGCATCTCAGTGAGGAACACACAGAGTTTTACTGTGGGTGCTTTGCACGCTGTTGGAGTGCTGAAAGGCCCAGTGCTACCTCAGGGAGTGCCTGTACGTTTTGCTCTGTTAGTCTTATCTCTTTAGCAGGAGGTGAGTTAGTGGGGAACCAAAAGCAGAACATGGCTTTGGAGTGAAAAAATGGAGGTGACTTCTGAGAGGCTACCTGAACACATGAATTCTGACTTAAAGACCTGATGGAGCAGTATTTTCTTACATGAAATAGGGAGCAGATTCAAAGCCTTCGCTGTTTTAAGTGGAAGAATAAATATCCTCTGTTTATGTTAACAGATCTATTCCCATGATGAGCATTAAAGATTTCATTAGAAGTAAAGACTGTAGAAATGAGCATGTACTAACTGTATTCTTTCTGGAGGATTAATCTTACGTAAAAAATTCATTAAAGTGGGCTTTGCTGCATTATTTAAAATGACAACAGGAGACAACAAGCTGAATATTTTGTCATTGATATGACACTTCAAATTCTCCTCCTCTACTACTCAATTAAATTACACACTATCAAAATCTTGTGTTGTGGGAAAAAATATAGAAAGAGAACTAAAAATATATGTGATGTTTTAAGTATAATTGGTATTCTACATTATTCTGCAATGTATGGCTTTTTTTCTTTTTTGCATTTCTGCTTATTAAAAAAATGTCAAGCAGATTGATCAATAGAAAATACAAAATTGTAACATATTCTGAGGTGGCATTACATCAATACAGAATGTTGTTTATGCTGGTTTTATTTGAATGGCATTACAGTACAGCTGGGCAGGAAAAATCTTTCTCAGGGAAAAAAACCCCAGCTTGTCAAAACCAGTCAGCCACTTGTCACAAGGTAGTATTTGCATCAAAACAATGAATAATCCCCGCACCTTCTACAGATTCATCTAAGTTCTGAGTAATGAAATTCATGTCCTTTCCCTGCATCACGCAAAGCACTGCTACTGCTCTTGCATGTTTGATCTGGCTTTCTGAGATGCTGGGAGTCTGAAGTGGATCTGCCAGAGCCAGAGTTACTCCACGTGCGTTGTGCAAGGAGGGGAAGCTGCTTTAGCCAATATCCCAGACATGTGTCTGGTGTTGGGGAAGAGTGGCTTGGGAATATTTATAGTTTCACAGAAATTATGAACAGTGGATGTGGCTATGGTACCCTTATATGTCATGTATAAATACAATTTCATATTGTTATCTTAAGTATGTAGTAAAATGATAAATTCGTTACACATTTGCAAATGCTAAATGTGATATACGTAGTGTGTAAAATCCATATTTGGGTTTAAAACCTATTGCCTCAGAACACTATTTATATCATTCTTCTACTTTAAAAGTCTATTTTCTTGCCATAGTCCCTATTCCAACACTGCTGGGTACCTAAAGCCGCTGCAAGAATGATTTGTTTGGCTGATTTGATCACTGAATCCATCTTCGAACCTTTTTATACTTTGTCCTCCCCCAATTCAAACAGGAAGTTGTCCTCCAGCAGCGCCTGCAGTTTTTAGCTCCTAGATGCTCTTGTATTCTCTCTTTTATTCCAAGTCCTCAGCCGACGCTGACACCTTTTTAAGTGTCCTTTTTCCATGCCGTCTCTTATGTGGATCTTGACTGTAAAATTAACCCAGTTCTTCTTCAGATACTTGTCTGGTGTCTGTGCCTGTATCCGTGTGAAAAGACTCACCCGAATTGGTCAAGTCTTTAAACTAGAGTTTGGGCGTCCAGCTATCTGGTGAGGTGCACAAATCCTGCAGAAGGGATTCATCATCGGTCGCAGGAGTGCCTTTTGGTGCATGCTCTCTTGCCTGCACAGAGTTCCCTGGGGCTACGTGTGAGCTCTGAGAGGGGCTCGTGCAGGAGGCTCACGCAGCGCTGGCACCGCTGTCTCTGTGCTGCAGCCCGTGCCGCCCTTCTGAGCCCCGAGTGCTTTCCCGACTCCCATCTGCCTCGCCTCCTAATGCTGTTTATCATTAAACTTGTTTCTTCAAGTAAAGATGCCCATGTTTCATATGTATAAGCAATCATAAATATAGGAAAATAATTCGATGCCTTCCAGAATTGCATTAGCCTACCCCATGATAAAATAATCAAAGATTGCCTCTCACTCTGAGACACTTCTCTGCCCCCTCTCCTTTATTCATTCCTGTCCTTATTTTGAGGATGAAGAATTCATCTTAGTACCATAAGAGCAACATGGATTTTCATAATCTAAGTAATAGTCTTTTTTCTTTTACTTTTTTTTTTTTTGTCTAAAGGCAAACATTACGTTAGTTTAGAAATCTCCGAGTATTATTTTTTAAAGTCAATTTTGTAGTCGTCTTTAAAACAAAAGCAGTATCTTGTGTTTGCACAGGGTTCAGCACAGACCTTAATCTTTTCTGGACTCAAATTCTACCACAGTATAAAGGATAACATCTGCTCTTGACAGCTAAAAAGGAAATTAACATCAACTAATGTCATCAATAGCCTTTTGTCTTACCAAGAACTTTGTTCTATACAAGCCCGGGGTTGGCTGCCACCCTCTGACCCTTTGGAGGTTAGGCATCCCAGATTGCACTCTGTTACATGTAGGGTATCAGAACTAGAGCTGTGCTTTCAGAATTTGCTTCCCAGATCTGGAACTGATGGAGTGCAATGGCTATACACATCAGGATCTGTGTTTTTCACGGGGGACAGGCCAGTCTCTTCAAATGCCTGCCCTTGGGACTGGTGACTCGGTCTCAGGACTGAGATGCCCAACGTTGGATTCTCCCCTTGGATGTGCCGGAGTCAACTGCTCGTCCTCATGTCGCAGCCAGCTTCTCCAGAGCCAATTACTAGTCCTGTTCCTTCATCCGTTTGTGAACTGGAGAGCGTTCATGCAACGCAAACACACGGTGGAATCACTTAAGTGCCTCTGCTGTGATAGGGGAGGAAATACAACATTGTGTATTGGTAACCTGTCACAGTCTGGTTGGGTATACCATACTGACTAGATGAAGAGGGCCTCTTGATTTTCTGCACCTATTTTTCCTACCACGCCTTAGAAATCAAGATGTGTCCTACCTTATGTTTCCTGACACTTGATGTACTTACCTTTGTCGTTCATCCTTGTATGAAATTTGCAAACCTATAAAATTATTGGAAAAAAATTGTTTGCTTGTAATAGAACCTGTGTGTTACTGCTTTGATAATAAATGTACCCACTGGAATCTGCTGTGTAGCAGAGTTTTTTACTGTGTCTTCAAGCAACAGAAACAATAGCTGAGACATTTTTGATCTACAGGTGCTCCAAAGGCAAATGCTATGCTGACTGAAAGTCTCACTGTATTGCCTGTCACAGTCCAGCCTGGAATATATAAATATCTTCAGGGATACATTAGACTTGCAGCCAAAATAGGATGGCTTTTATCAAGCACTGGCACACTAAAAGAAGATTATTTGAGAAGTTGGTGTAGGATCCAGATTTAAGATTTTTTGCTAAGGATAATCAAGTGATGGAGCTGGATTCATTTTTGTGGTGTCTTGACACAATCTTGCATCAAGTTCACGTGTTAGGTGGGATGGCAAGTGACACAGACTGACTCTGTGGGAAGCTATCAGCCTAAGTGACTTAATTTATTGTTCACCAAAATTCCTGAATACTTAATGATATGCTAATCTTCCAATATATAGCAACCTGTTTGAAGACAAATGCTACTTATTTTGGTGTACCAGATTTGATCTACCAGATCATGCCATTCCTGTGCTATCATATGGAACAGCTGGGTTTGTGTGTATATTCTTGAAACAACTCACTGGTACAATGCAGTATTTTCATCAGGGATGGCTTGATGTGTTAAGGCATCAGGCAGTTTAAAAACTCATAAACATTATCGAGTGAAAAATACTGAAATACCTTTTTAAAATCCTGACATAAATGCCTATAGATACGTTTCATAGTTATTTTAGCCTAGAAGTTCATACTGTTGGACTGAGCAAAATGAAGTACAGTTGGTTGGGGGTTAGGAGAGAGAACACAGAAGATTTAAAAGTTGCTTTTACAAATTTAGTGTGAAAATTCGTGTTCGAGGATATGAATCTAAGGAGCATAAAAGATGTAACGATCCTATGAACCGCTAGACAACCTTACAAAATAGATTCTGGAAAGCACAGAGTGTCAAAGGATTACTAACAGGAAACTAGGGGCACTGTTTTGAAGCTCAAAAGCTCCATTTGTCATTCCCTCCAAATGCAAACCTTCCATAAAGGTGTTTTATTTGTTGATTTACCCCAAAAGAGAAATTTCTGCATAACTTATGCCTGACCAAATATACCATCTGAAAGCCAGCTTTACATCCCTATTTATTGCAAGATGCTGTTGCCTGCAACAATTTAGAAATTACTACTTGCTTGAGAGAGTTCAGCATATAGTAAGATCCTCTAGCATCAGGCTGCCATTTGTTTATTTCTCTAGATTACGGAATTTGCCTTTCCCACCACGGGGATGTCAGCCCTTTGAGAATAAGCAAATGGTAAAAGTGAGGGAATCTAGGTCATTCATCTGCTTGAAACTAAAGAGACTAGGCTATACAACTAGTCATCATTAGCAAGCTGAAGTAAAGAAAACATTAATTTTTTAAAATGCTCTGATCTTTAAGAGCTTTAAAGTGATGCATTGTTTAAGCTTATAATGCAAAACCAGGGTATAACCAATGGATGCAGATGAATATAAATAAATTGATTTGGTGGCAGGTGCACATCTGCAGCTGAGACCAAACATTCAAAAAAAAAAAAAAAAAAAAAAAAAAGCTGGTAATTCTTCATACTTCAGAAAGGCTATCCAAAAAGACTATGAAGGCATCTGAGAATTTTCACACAGAAAAAAAAGGTACTACTGTGCAAACATTATGAAGCACTGTTTTATTCATTGAGGACCTAAACCTCAGGGTGAATACAGAAAGAACACCAAATTTTATTAGAAGAAATGAGAAAATATTGTGAGGAACTCCAGAAAGACTAGAAGAAACTACATGAATGAGCATCACTGGGGTACGTGGCACTCCAAGTTGATGTGCTGGGAAGGAACAGAGAAATGGCTTATTCTGTTTTTGAAATTCAAGGTTAGCTGTGACGGCTCAGCAGAAATACCTGGCTGTGGTTTATTGTATGTTGGCGACAGTGTAATAAACACTTCCACTGGTAGCCAAACGGAACAGAGAGCTAGCGTGTACAGAAATGGACCAACTGTGCTGCAATGATGGTAACGCCCTTCTACGCTTTCCCACCCTGAACATTGTGTTTGTTTCTCATCCCCTTATCCAAATAAAACACAAAAATAATTTGAGAGGCAGAGAAAAAAAGTCATGAAAGAGGCTTACTTTGGATTTGAAAAATATTGGAACAGCTAGTGTTGCATGGAGAAAGTGAAAGGGGCAGACTCGTGGTGTCACCGCTTGGCACACAAACCCCGCAAGAGACAGGCATTCTCAGGGAAAGAAAAGTTTGCCATTTTAAGACTTTTTACCTCCTTCCTAATCTTACTAACGTACTTATTCATTACATTGCATATATTGGAACGGCTTCTTTGTAATATTAACAATTCTAAAAAACTTCTTGCTGCGTAGCCTGATTAGCATGCTAATTGGGCCGCTCCTGTCAAGCAGTTCTAGAGCGGTATTTTATTCCTGGGTATCAACAGTGAAATAGCATTTAGTTAAGTACCCAGTTTACAAGTTTATCTTCAGATTTGGATAATCTTTTAAGAAATAAATGTAATGTGTTATTCTGCTTCAAGTTGGAAATGATCCTACCCTGGAACCATACAGGAAAGCTGTGCTAGTTGAGCAAAACTCTGATTTGAACAGCATTATGTATATGTTGTGTATGTACAGACATATGAATTCAGAGTTTTGCTGGATTATACACACCCAATACACACACCTAATCTAGGAGAGAGAGCTTTTTTGTGACATCCCCTTCTGTCTGTCTATCTGTATGCCACTAAATCATTGAGATACTTTTCTTTGAGAGGAAGATAATGGCACTGAGTTTGTAATTTCCTGCACATGGCTTATGAATATTTTATTTTGCCTTAACTCAAATATATTCCAAAGTGTTACACAGGAAGTGTTGCTATTTGGAAATACCAGGCTCTTCTTTGATCCTTTTTAAGGGGAGAATACACCGGAGTGAATGATGCAGATAAAGCTAACCCAGTACCAAAAAAAAAAAAAAAAAAAGAAAAGAAAATAATTCGTAGAGAATAACACAGGGAATTGTGTTTGTGATATAAATGAGGATTTTGAAAATGGGTAACATATTTAACTACTGTGAATAATCTGTGCATAACAGTTGGAATTGTAAAAGCCTCATAATATATCTATAATCCTAATGTGTTTCTTTGCTGTTTTGCAGGCAGACCAGTAATGATTGTAGTTGAATACATGGAGAATGGATCCCTTGACTCATTTCTGCGGGTGAGGTGCCATTTTCTGATGACATTTGAATAAGACGCCATTCTAGGTTAAGATTTTAAATCATTTATCATAAATTAATTTCTACATAATGTTATTCATGGATTTTTAGTGAAGAATAGAAGCATTTTCCCCAGGGCACATTTCTAAGGTACAGTGATACATTAGAGCATGGCTGGAAAAAAAGAAAATTTAAACTTAAGAATATAATTTATTTCTTCTACAAAAGTAGTTCCCATCTTTAGCAAAATGTGTTTCAAATAGTATTTTTGTGAAGGAAAAGATAAATTGAAGCACAAATGCCTAGCCTTATGGAAGTGGTTCATTTTTCTTGATCACCTTCAAAAATACTTTATTATGATTTTTTTTGGTTGGTGAAGTGTAGAACAAACTCAGTAATTGATTTATAATTATTTATGGTTACTTGCATTTAACAAATTGAATTAGAAAACAGTTTATGGGTGAAATGTCCTGGCATTAATTAACCCCCAAAGGTCACTAATAAACATTAAAGAAGGGCTAGAGAAAGCATGAATCATATGTTGACACAATTGTATTTAATTTTTCTTAGAAAAGTAGAAGGAAAGGGTGACCCCCTAAGCTAAACTTATCCTAAAACCATCTCTTTGTTAACAGAACCCCTGGAAATGCTGTGGCAGCCCACTGACATAAGACCCTGTGTGAATAATTTGATTGTCAAGTATTTAAAATTTGTCTTTAAAAGTAAACGTCAGTACTTACTAGCCAGCTGCCTTGCCATTGCCATCTTGCAGAATGGTAAAGCTGGGGTTGTAGGCAGGGTCGGGGCAGGGAGACTATGGTTTTGTGAACTTGTTTGAAAGGGTATCCCCAATGCAAAGGAGAGGTGTTCAACAAGGAGCTGTGAAAATATTGGCAGGAAAATCTAGATGATGGTGATTCAAGGATGCTTTGGTAGCAGGAAGAAGGAACTGCTAAAAGAGTGAAAAAGCAGGAGGCAAAGAACAGCCAATGCTTTAGAAAGAAGACTCAGCCAGAGAAAGGGAGAGAAAGTCGTACAGAGAGTACTTGTTTGACAGCAGATTGAGAAAAGAGGTAGCCACAAGAGGAGAAGAGCATCTGGAACAGAGGATACTACCCTAGCCACTTTTCTGGAGACAGTCTGATATCATGAGGTTCTTCTTAGATACTGAGTAGGTTTCAAAAATCACCCCCCTTGTCCTTCTGGTTGATCCGTCTGTCCATCTGCAGCAGACAGACTCACGCTGATTTGAGTATCTGGGGCTTCCCTGGTCTGTAAGATTTCAGCAGTGCCCTAGGAAGACTTGCCTGAAACTCTGCTCTTGTGCGTGTGTGTGTGCAGAATTTCATAGAAGAGAATAAAACCAAATACTGAAATAATTCATGAGAGAGAATTACCTTTCTCTGAATTGCTCTAGTATGATATCTATATTCCAATTATTCTTCACATGCATTTATTTATCAGAATAGTTACTACTTATTAGGATACTTTAATAGAAACTGACATCAGCAAAATTATAATGTTACTGTGAAGCAACACTTCTCACATTGCATCAGATATATTTGTAGGCAAATCTGCTGGGGGGAAATGTGAGCTAATCATTTCTGCAGCTGCTTTCCATGTATATTATTTTACAGTTTTAATTCACAGCTCAGAGATGGTTTATTCTTCTAAAATGCTTTTTAAAAGGACTTTAGATAATATTCAGCATCCCAAAGCACAGTAGATATATCATCAGCATTTCTGTTAATAATTAGCAGAGCAAATGGCTGCAAAGTAACCTATTTAAAAAGAAATCCAGCTGCTTCATTAATAATACTTGTTTTCTGCAGATATAAGTCTACACTTTTAAAATCTTTTGTGAAGATACAAAGAAGCAGAGAGGGTTTATCTTTAGCCATCATAATGAAAGGTGTTCAGTGAATATAACAATTCTTATGTGGTGAGATTTGGAAGGGCTTATAAGATAGTCTATCTTTCTTATTATTTAAAAGAATTGCTTGTATATCGCTTGTAAAAATACCACATATTTTTACAGAGAGGGGAAAAAAATCCATTTCTCACCATAAAAAATATTTCCACACACACTGCAACCTGCGAAAATTAACCAGCACATCCCTCTAACTTGTCCAGCCTTTCTCCAAAAGCCTGCAAGAATGGGTCAGTCTTACAATTTCAGAGTGAAACTCTGTGATGAACCATGTGAGGGTATTCCAGAAGAAAGGCTCTTCGTGGAAGAAGTTTGCCATCAGCCTCCTCATGGCCTTGGTGGGATGTTAGCTTTCATGCCAGTACGAGTTGTGCGAGGAATCATAAACTCCGAGTAAAACTCCCCTTGACCCTGAAACCCTAAAGTCTTAATAAGCCTTTACTTCCTTGCTTTACAGCTAGGGAAATTAAGCAGTGTGATGCTAAGTGGTCTGCACAGTATTGTGCGCAAAGTGCGTAGCAGAGAGTAGAAATTAAATCAGTTCCCCTGAATTCCAGGCCAGCAGCTTACACTCATCCTTCATCTTATTTAGTGCTGTATTTTGGTTGTACTTATGTGGCCAAATCCCCAAAGCAGTGCCTTGCTTTCTGCTATTTGTATGAATTAAACAACAGGCTCAGCTAGATTGTCTTCCCCACTCTACAAAACATCCTGTATGCTGGCTGCTAACTTTGAGCTTTTGGGGAAAAAAATTGGCATGCACTTCCAATATGAAGATGCTTCAGATATATTCTTAGTGGAAAAGCATCAACTATGAGAACCAGTTCTGTAAGATGATAGTAATTAATTACAGCAATTGTGCACCACCAGACATCCTAAATTGCTGGAGACACTTGACACTAAATTTTCCTCAGAAATCTTGCATTATTTTTGCAATTATCTAAAACTCATTTCCATAAGATGAAACTCAGTTATCTTTTTTTTTCTCATAGAAGACTGATGCATGTAAGTTAATCACCCCACAAAAGTATACCTGAAATTTGCTGTCAAGGAGTTGCTTATTTGACCAGAAATAAGGTACATGTGACTTCACTTCTGGTAACACTTGGAGAGATTTCTCTGAAAAACGATGTGAGCTTCCAGCTTAGTATTTCCTCAGGGGCTAGAGGCAATTCTTTCAGTATTACTCCAGCAGCTGCCAGATAGGACTGATCTGTGCTTGGAAAGAAAGTGGCTAATACTTCAGCTTGGGAACGGAGGAGATCCACGTACAATTTCCTATTACCAAGTTCACACACAGACTTTGGAAGGAACACATTGTCTTCACGTTCCAATTACCTGCCTGTGTAATGGAGATCTTAGCAATCACTCATTCTGCAAAAGTATGAGAGAAATAATAAACACATGAAGAGTTGAAAGGGCAGCTAATCTGTGTTGGTAGAAAGATGTACTCAGTAATTAGGATAGCTGCAGTCAGATATGTTTGCTCAGGCTTGCTGATACAGAGTATAGAAGATACAAGAAAGACAACCAAGAGAGATGCATAATAGAAAAAAGAAAAAAACAAAAACCCCTAAAATCCACAAAACCTTTTTAACCAGCAGTTTGCCACTGCTGCGGGTTTGAGACGCCTCTTCTCTGAGCATGGCCATCTCTAAGTAAACCACATGGGTATTGAGTCACTGCTTGGTGATCTTCCAGTCTTCATAAATGATATAAATGCAATCCCATTTCGCTGAGGGAAAACGGAGATGAGTGCCACATGCAGCAATTTGGACCCAGTTTCACTCCTTAGCTGTTGGTGCTGGACGCCACATTTCCCTCAGTCTTGCCTGTCAGATGATTGCAGTCATTCCTATAAAAGTCCTTTGCCCCAGGGTTGGTCTTTTCACCCTGATGTACCCTCCCTGGCTCAGCCCACTCTCTAAGTAGATGCCTCACAGACTTATGGAGCTCTTAAGAGTTAAATCTCATCTACTGTTTTCACAGCTCCATCTAAAGGATCATTCTTGGCTAAAGTAATTGGATTTAGCGTCACATAGACAGGAATGGGGAGATTAGGAGGCTAGGTGGCTTGTGTATTTGGGGGGGCTACCGCTTTGTGGGCTCAGCAGTACAGAATGCCACCTGGGGAGCATCTGTGGCCGTGGTCCGAGCTCACCCTCCTCGTGCACCGTTCAGTATGGGCACGGATCTAAGCCACAGAAAAGGGACACAGTTAGAAGTTGACTTCGGGGGATGTTTGGCTACCTAGAATCATGCAAAATGAACCAAAAAACTATCACCAGAGTATTTTTAACTTTTTTTTTTTAATTTTCTGCAGCTGCAGACTACCAGACTACTGTCAGTGTTTTATTCCTGCTCAGTGTCCAAGGTGTGCTAACCAATAGTGGGCACAGTGAGGCAAGAACCAGGGACACAGCAATATTAATCAGATGAGAACTCACAGTGTTGCAGCAGGTTCTGTAGCAGGCCTGATAACTAATAATTTCTCAGCTGTATCCACTGCGCTGTATTTGCTCACCCTTCTTTATTAGGAAGGGAATGTGCGCTCTTCAAGGATCAGTTTGGGAAAGAGAGCTCCTCAGGGTTTGCAGCATTTTCCCTTAACTATACCCTGAAGAGACAGATGTTTAGGTTAGAATGATGCTCCAGTCTTGCCCAGTTTTGTGAATCTCTGAGCTGTAGGAGGAAGGGATTCATTTACCTAGGGTAATCACAGGGTCATCTTGCTTTCTTCATTGTTACTATTTGCACTAGCAATGCTCCTCTTCCTACCTAAAAACGTGTGACTGATACATTTCCTTTCACTTCAGAGAATTAAAATACTAGTAAAAAAAGTTATTTACAAGCATAGATAGTAGGTTAAAATGCTGTAAAATATATTTTGTTCCTTGAAAGAAAATATTTTCTAAAGATTCTATTAAAAATATGCTTAACTGCCTTAGAGCACTAACTGCAGCAGACTGTACAGCAAATGAAACCCTGGAATTCATCACCAGATTTTAATCCCTTGAGGCATGTCTAGCAGAGGCTAAGATAAGTGTAAAAATGTGTGGAAAAAAATGTTACTAGAAGGAGAAAATATTATGATATATTGCTCTTTGATGCAGTAATCGTTACGAAGTTATTCTCAGAGCAGCTTTGCTTGATAGCTCACCCTTTTTTCAACTAGAGCTTAGATGCTGCTGCAGACACTTACATTTAGTGAGTTTGGGGGAAAGGGAGAAAAGAGAAAAATGAAGACTTGCAGAAAGTTCTACAAAGCGATGTTGTAAAGTCTGTGTTGTATATCCATCTAACATGGCCTCACTAGACAGAGTCAGCTTTGGGGAAAAGTGGCCAGATGGCCTTTGCTAAGTTTAATAGTTGCCATTATTATTTATCTGCATCCAGAGAGGCAACAACATTAGAGCTCATAACTAATACTCATCCTTTTGCTTTCACACACAGCATTCATGCACACTTTTATTTATTGGAGGCACATTCCTTTCCTGGAAGGATAACAGTGACATTTTAGTATCTTTTGCTTTCAAAAATGACACTATACAGAAGAAAACCTGCACTGGAGACTGTTGATACTAATATTTTTTTCTGAACCACAAAACAATTGAGCAATTAGAAAGTGAGTCTGCATACCTTAATAGTGAAATTGTAAGCAACACGTATTTACGTGATCTAAGATTACACTTAAAGCTAGTGTCACTGATGCTACAGAGCCAACATCTGCTCTCAAGCAATGGCTTACCCTGTTAAAAGGAGGTAGCAGACAGTATCTCTGATACCGCTGTGAGAAGTTCATTTAGAAATGCTGGATAGTTTTAATCACTGTAGATATTCTTCCTACTGAGCAACAAGAAATTTATTACAAACTGTCTTGTATTTGAAGCCAAAATGAATTAGATGATAGGTAATGTGGACACTTTCAGTGTGCTCTTTATCTCTGTGAATTTGTGGAGAATACGTAAGAAACCAGGAGATCAGAACAGAGCCGATGTCATCCATGTCTTTAAAAAGAAAGGAAAAGAGAAGCCAAGAAGTTACAGGCCAGTCAGCTTAATGTCAACTGCTGTAACATTTCTGGAACAAATTATCAAAAAAGCGTTTATAAACACCTTAAAGATAACAGCGAGATAAGTTTAAGCCAACATGGATTTGTCAAGAAGAAATTATGTCAAACAGTCTGGTTTTCTTTTATAACAGGGCGCAGGCTTTGTGGGTATGGGAGAAGCAGTTGATATCATAAGTCTTGACTTTAGTAAGGCTTTAAAACTCTCTCACATGAGATCGTTATGAGCAGCTAGAGAAATACGGTCTTGATGAAACTTCTATAGGTGGATGCAGTACTGGCTACATACTGTGTGGAGAGAATGGACTTTGGATGGAACGACAGATGAAGCAGGCTTGTTCTGCAGTCTGTGTTTCCCCATATTTTCATTCACTTTCTGAATCCCGAGACTGCGACTAAACTTGTGAAATTTTCAGGCAATGCAAAGCCAAGTAGGAACACAGGCAGACAGCAAGACAGAGCTAGAATTTAACATCATCACATCAACAAATTTAAGGAATAATTTAGTAACTAATTAGTTTTTTAAACTAATTAGAAGTAAGTAAGGACAAGAGCACAATACTCCACTGAGGCTGGAATAATCAGCTATTGAGGACAGAGAATAACTGTTCAGAAAGAAGTCTGCTGGAAGAAATTACTCTAGAGATGGCAGTAGATCAGGCGTGTGACATCATTGCTGTGAAAATGGCAAATACCACAATGGAATTTGGAAACAGGAGCGTCCCCTGCAAGGTCTGTGAAGTAACTTTTCCCCTCTGCTTCACACTGTCGAGGCCTCAGGGTACTGTGTCCCATTTGGACCTCAATGCTTCTGAAACGTAGGTGGGCAGAGTCTGCAACAAAACCCAAAAGAATAGTTGCCAAGCAAATGAGATCTGTGGACTGAACTTGTGTTTAGCCCAAAGAATAGGGCAAGAGAGATATTTAATCTTCATGTCCACAAAATGCAGTTGCAAAGAGGAATCGAAAACTCTGCCAAAGTGCCGTGCTCAAGGGAGGCATCTTATTTAAGTGGACATCTTATTTAAGATGCAGTATTGGCCTCAATGGTCTTTAAGTGCAGGTTAGAAAAGCATGTCAGGAATGACACAGGGTGAGGAGATGATCTGAATCCCCCCTCAAAGTCCCTTCCAGCTCTGTGATTCTGTGACAGCTATATTCCAGTGCACTGAAGTGGGCAGGGACACTTGGTTATGCCAGGGCATCCCTTTCTTATTGCTGTAGCTGAGTAAACAGAACTGGGTCACAGGTTGCAAGGCTACTGCTGCTATTTGGTCCAGATTTGAATGTGGCTATTTCATCCTAAAATAAGCTTTGGAAGAGCTTCATCTTGCAACATTTTTTAAATAATAGAAAGATTTCCCATGTTTTTAATGGTTGAAGAGGTTGAGAGATTCTTGTGTAGGATCACACAGTAGCATTTAAAATGAACTAATTTCAGGTTTTTATATACTACCTTTAATGAAATTAGGTATTAGTAATTGTATGGAATCCTGTTAACAGTTGAAAGAAATTGACAGTTAGCCTAATTCAGTATCAGTAATATAAAACTGAGTGCGATCAACATGGTAGTATGAAGCATGAGTTATACTTCCAGGAAATACCAAGTTGCAACTTGAATTTTGCAAGATTCATCCTGATAAAGTCATACCATTTACATGGTACAATAGTAAGAATAAATGCATAGCAAAAGCTGTATCTTTCATATTGTGACCAGTAGGAACTGTCACTGGTGAATAGGATCTCAGTTAGACATGGACACACCATTTGCAATGCTATTCTCCATCTAAAATAAGAGCTAAATCATCTGCAGAAAAATATTTAGACCTGTAGCAAATCCTGTACGCTTCTCAGAATATAAGGGCATAAAAGTGCTCTGACTCATATGGCAAATAAAGAAGTGGATTTTAGACTAGACAAAAGTCCAGAAACAATACAGAAAACTTCAACGATCATGCCTCCAAGAGGTAAAACGGAAAAAATCTTCTGAAGAAGAAAAATTGCATGGGCTTGTAGAAAAGCACTGAACTAGTACATGCTGGTGATGGAAACTAAGGGTGAAAAGCAATGAGAGAAACTAAGGATATCATCCTTCCTCCCCTACAGTAACTGACCCTCTTCACCAGCCCATTATACGTCAGTACTATTGAAAGGTCTGTAACAGGAGGACAATTTTTCATGTACATAAGATTTTCAAAAACAAACAGTAGCTGAATGAAAAAAACATTTTCTCAGGGCATTTGCAGGGCTGCATAAATGCAATGGCAACTACTCAGATATTGCATCTATACTCAGCTGATGAGAAAAGTTTATTTAGCAAAGCCATTAAATCCTGATTAAAATTTGATGGGATGATAGGATAGATGTGGTAAGTCCACTGAGGTCTGAATTGCTGCCAGTATTGATTAACACCCTTAACACCCCAGTGGGAATCCTATCAAAAGCATATTTCAAATCTAAGCCATGGGAATCAGAATAAAGCCCTGGATAACAACCGCCATATCATTCAGATGAGTGCTTTCTGTCCCTATATGACAAGCAAATGAAACGAGATCGTGGAAAGTTGCCAAAGGATTGTTTTGACTCACAGATGTATGTGGGGATTTACAAATGCTGAAAAAATGAGGCCAGATTCATACCTAGTATAATTTCATCAACTTAGTTGAATTTTCCAAGGGTTAAATATGGCCCATAGTCTCTATCCTGATCAGTTTAAATCAGACAAGTATTTTGATATATTGGAAGATAACAGCATATATGGATTGTAAGGGAATACAACTGGCATGGAAACTGATGCAGAAGTGATTATAGAGAGACTTGAGAGAGAAGACTGTGTTGCTGACAGGAAAAATGTAGTTGTTCCAACTGCAAGGCTGGCAATGAAATGATATAAAACCAAGCATGAGAAGGGACAGAGGAGAACAGATGCAGAAGAGGATTCAGAGAAATATACAGAGGGAGACAGCATAAAATTACAGTTGGTATGTTAGCAAGTCTGTCGTTTCTTTAAAGGTAGAGATAAGAAGCTTGAACTTTTTGTGTCAAGGCAGAAGCCCAAAGAAATTTGAAAGAAGGAGGGAGAGAATGGCAAGAGCATGAGATTGTTTTTAACTTGGGCATTTCTGCTATACTGGTAAGGCAAATGCCAAGATTTGGAAAGAGCAGAAAAAGGTTATGTTTTATGAAAAATCAGTCAAGCATAGTATAGATTTGAAAGAGCACAAATTAAAAAAGGAAGGAATGAATGCTTGTGATCCAAGGGAACAAAAGGTTAAGGGAGATGTTGCAGATGACTCTGAGGTTTCTTGAAAGAATGGAGCTGTTAACAATGTTAAGGAGGAGGCAAAATCTAGAGGTTTCGGGGTTTGGTTTTGTTTGGTGCTTTGTTGCGGGAGCGAGGGGGGCTTGGTTGCTTGTTTTGCAAAAGTAAGTCATAGGTACTGTGTTCCAAATCCTAATTCTACAGTTAGCTAAAAGAAGTTATCCACACAGGGTAAGTGTGAAGAGTATTAACTGTTTGCAAGCAGCTTAATACATTTTGAGTCAATTGAGCATTTAGCATTATTCAATAAAAAGCAAAACCCAAATCCCATGTGACTTCAATACATAAAATATTGGCTAGAGTTCACGTCCTTCCTTTATTGGAAGAGGCTTGAAGTATTTAAGAATATTCTCTTTTGTCTCTCTTTGCTTAATTGCTAGATGGAAATTTTTTATTTAAAATATGTCACTGACATGTTTTGGATTCGGAGAGGTTCCTCTTATTCTTGTGGTAAGGGCCTGTGATAGGAAATGTCGTAGGCTCATAACAGGGGATGGCCTTTTGTAAAATGTCTGGTTATCACACTTGTGTCTTCACCCTCAGCTGAGTGTCGTCTGCAGAACTAACTGCTTACAGGTGACTTCGATGGAGACAACAAAGGAAGGGGGTTGCTTATAGGTGTGACATGATGGCTTGGAGAGATCTGCCTCCCCATTTGCATGGGGAATTTAGAAGCAAAAAGGCTGCAGAGCACTGCTACAAGAGGAAGAGTGAGAATATTCAAGGGGAAAAGTTGCTATGAATCAGTCATAAATGGTTTCAAAGAAGTGTCATTAAACGTGCCTTGTTTGGAGAAGTCTGTGAGATGGCTGTGGTGTTTGGCCACTGATGGCTTAAATACAAGTTTGTTGGAAGGTATGATGGGACTGTGAGGTGTTCCAGCTGATAAGGTGTGTTAGTATCTGAATTTTTTGCATTATGATATGTTGGCTTAGACTAGCAGCTTGGAAACCTAACCATGTAGCAACCATGCATGTTTTCCTTTTAGTATTTCCTTTCTGGTTTTTGTCTTGTGTTGTAACCTGACATAGCAGTACTGGTCAGTAACTGGTGAATGTTGCCCATAATGCAGGTTTTGATATACTGCTGCACTTGGGCTTTTCTTCCAACTGATTTTACAAAAGGCATTGAAAGAGGTCAGAGGCACTCTGCAAGTTCTATGAACTACAGAATCCATGTTGTCTCTGCCTTTTCTGTTTGCTAAGTTTATCTGTCTTTCTATTTGTACTCAATAGAGCTTAATTGAATAATGACTTTAGGAACTAGTTCCTCCAACTTCTTTATAGGCAAACAACTTTTTCAATTTAGCAGTGTGTTATGCACACTAAATGACTTATCAGTTAAAAAATATATAACTTCTTGATTTAAGAATATGTATAATATATATTAGAGGCAAGTCTTGGTCTAGTGTTGCTTCATCTCAGAAGATAGATTAATAACATGAGAAGCAAGTAACACCAAATTTCTCCATGTCTGGGTTTTTGTGGTTTGTTTGTGGGGTTTTTGGTACCCTTAATTACATCTGAGTACTAATTCCTTATTTCTTTAAATGTTTATATCCTGACTAGCTGGATATAAGCCCCAAACCATTGAATCATAATGGAAATGCTGAATTACTTTGCTGATCAGGGATAAAGTTAAGCATGCCTGTATAGTTCAGCCTGTTACTTTGTTGAATCTAATGAGTTTACTGAACTTACTGTAAACTTCTCCCCTACAAAAATCATCCTGCTTAAATGTATGAGCTAAGCAATAGAAATGTCCTGAATGCTGATCAGAACACTGGTACTTGTCTGTAGCCCAGTGCTGAAGGTATTGAAAGAGAAATGGAAGGTTAACTTGCAGGGAAGAGTTGTTTGTTTTTGTTTGGCTGTGCCTGCTAACATAAAAGCTTTGGCTCACTGAATAATCCATGAGAAGCTAAATGTCTGCCAGCTGAGGTCACAAAAATACTGCTGTAAGCAGTCTGCTGTAAATGGTAGATAGGGCAGACCTAAACCAGGCAAAGAGCCCATAATCAGATTTCTGTACAGCTACTCACTTGGTCTCCACTGCCACATAATTCAGGGGCCTTCTGATGTAGGAGGGACAGAAGCGTTAACTTTAATGTTGCACATGGGAAACTGAAGCCCACCAAGACTGACCAGATGGACAAGCATGGTTAACAACATAACTCTTACTTACATGTTCAACTCCCATAGATTTCAGCAGGAGTTAAGCAGATTAATGCTTTCATGGGCCTGAGCTTAAAGGGCTTAGTCAGCCAGGAAGACTGTGGAAAAGCTACATGACCTCTGAATTTCAGCACAAATCTTTTTAATCTAGTGTTCAGAGATTATATGGTGTTAGGTGCAGAACAGACAGAAGGTAAAGCCCTAGACTCTTTCCAGGTTTGTTTGCTGTGGTTTTTAAAACCAAACAAAAACAACAAACAAAACCCACCACAACCCTCCCCAAAAAAGCAAAAAGTGAGGTAACAGCAGTACCTCATGGAGGCTGAGGTAATAAAGAGGGGCTCTTGTTTCCTGAGACCATGCAGTAAGAGATGAAGAGCAGATTTTTCTGTGTTGTCATTCTTGTATTAAAAATAGTGTTTGGGGAAAGTGTGCTTTTAACTGAGGATAAAAGACATTAAATGCTGTCAGTAGAAAGATTGTGGAGTGTGTGAAAACGTGGAAGAAATGGGGATAAGAGTGCACAATGAGAAATAGGCTAGCTTGTGCTGCTGACCAAGTTAAATACTTGAAAAAACAAGCTTGCAACGGGCAGGTTGGCTGGCTACAAACGTATTTAAAATATGAGCCATAGTTAATAGCATCAGTACAAAGTTAATGAAAAGTAGCTGTGTTCTTTGAACTTGCATCTTTACTTGCAGAAACATGATGGCCACTTCACAGTCATCCAGCTGGTGGGCATGCTGCGGGGGATTGCATCTGGCATGAAGTACCTCTCAGACATGGGCTATGTACACCGCGATCTGGCAGCCCGTAATATCTTGGTCAACAGTAACCTCATGTGTAAAGTCTCTGATTTTGGTTTGTCACGAGTGCTAGAGGATGATCCTGAAGCCGCTTACACAACAAGCGTAAGTTTGTCTTATCTAATTTGAACAGTTGATTGCCTTGTGCCTCTTTTATTCCAGTTTCAGATTGGTCTGTGCTATAGGAATGGTAGTTTGAGTTGGCTTTGTTCCATTCTTAGTCTGTGTGGTTTAATAGCACTGATGATGTGTTTAAGGGAAGTTGGTGTTAAGCCTTGTATTCATGAATTAAAATTTTCATTTTATTTCACTTAAGCTTACCTTCTAACAGGATACATAGGACCTTTCTCTAAGGTTTAAGTCTCATTTCATTGATACTTAAAATCCTTATGTGATGCAAGTAAATCATTATAGTGGAAAATAGGGCTTGGGTGGGTTTGGGGTTTTTTGTGGGGTTTTTTTGATTTGTGGTGTTGGGCGGGTCCACTGAAGTGAAAAATTCTTGAACATGGAGCAGCTCCTTCAAATTTGACTTGGAAGAAAAAAGTAAATTGCACCTGCAGTATGAAGAAAGTAGGGGAAGGAGTGGCTTGGTGCTAATAAAATTACAAGTTCAGATACAACATTTTTTCACCATACCAAAATGTTCAGTTACATTCCTGTTATGATTATTACCACAACACTAAGAATATTAGCTAATTATAAGCTGATTTCAAGTAACTTTCACACCTATCACTGAAACTAAAATTATTTCAGAGCCAGAGTGTATTCTCATTAGTACGTTCACAAAATGCACAAAAATTGTATGTTCCCATGATGGGGCACGGTGACAGAATTCTAATAGAGATAATAAATTAGCTTTAAATAATTTATTTTGACCTATTTCAACCTTTTTTTCTATTTCACTTTAAAAAGTGATGTATGGCCAAAATGAGTAACTCATCTAATTTAACTGTATTGTAGTAAGTACTCTGGTGTATCTATTGAATTCAGTATAGCTATTGTAATGGGATTACAGGTCTTTTATACGTATTATATTTTAATTTTTTTTGTTTAAGCCTTAAATAGGGATGTTCTGGTAAATTCACTGTAAATTCCACTTCTTAGAACAAGATCTACACAGAACTGCAAGCTGACTAGAGCAAAACAAGTCACTTAGCAAGGATTTCTATCAGTATTAATGTGCAAGCTAGGGGGGGATCATATTTTTTTCCTTTATAGGGGAGACTTCCCTCATTTAGTTCTCAAAAACTCTTTTGCTTCACACTGCTTCTTAGTATGAGGCTTGAAAGGAAAAAATAAACATTACTGCAGCTTAACAAGTTATCACGTGTTGGCTGAGGCTTGCTAATTGTCTGTGTGAGCATGCTCAGCTGGCGGCAAATGCCCCCAGTGACAGGGAAGTTCAGTTACATTGCTCAGCACTGATAGTGGGCTAATCAGCTCAGCTGGTGGAAGGCACTGGAAATTGCCAAGCAGTCTCTCCCAGTTAGGTTCAGGAAAAATACCAAATGATAATTTGAGGCTCTCAGCTATTACTTATCCTGCAAGTTTCTACTGGATAGCAATACCGAACAATTAGTCTTGCAGAGTAGTTAGTGCCTGCCTTTTGCGTCATGGCTAGAGCTGCTTTTAATCAGGAAATGCTATGTTAAAAAAAGAAAAAGGAATATCTCATGGCAATGTAGCTGTGTTGAAGGACTTTGTTGAAACAAAGGACGGGCTTTGATGAAATACTATTTTCCTATCGATTCACCTAGCTGCTTAACGTGAGAGTCTGTGAGGCAGCTGTTGTACGTGGAACACCTCAGAGCCATTGCTTCAGTCCTCCAAGGCTGCAGCCCCACGGTGTAGCAGAAGCAGGTATCTATAGCATGTCTATTAGGATACTGCAAATAAGGAGGGGATGTTACAGAGGCTGCTGGCCAGTGGCAGGACCCTGTGTCAGCCAGACATTTAAGGTGAATCTGCTTCGACCATGAACTGCACAAAGAAGATCCAAAACTTTGAAACTCAGGTGGAAAAATGCTATGTTTCATTATAATATGAACCAGAGACTTTATAAATAGGAAGAATTCAAAGCAATGGAGTGGGGCATAACAGAAATTAAAAGCATTTTAAATCACTCCATTCCTTCAACTCCAGCTCCCTCTGTCCTTGCAAATGGGTCTTCACATCCAGACTGTTTCAGTCACTGTGACTGAGTCTGCCCAATTCTCGTCTATCACCTCTGTTGGGAAATGTCCTTCCTTCATCCCTGAGGGTAAATGGACTGCTGTAGTCCCTGTTCCACGTTGCATTTGTTCTGTATGATCTGGTGATAGCCAAGTTTTCTGTGGGATGCTCTTGCCTGCCATATGCTCCATCCTCTGGGCATTGCTCCTATTGTTCCCTATAGGGAGTCCAATGGTTCTGTTCCTTTTTTAAAGGAACACAGCACAATTATGTCAAAAAGAGAGGGAGAAAGAGGAAATTTTGTCACAGTGTCTCTGGAGGACTCAGACTTTCACCCTTTAAACAGTCTTTCATGGTAACAGAAAATAATGGAACCTCACATTGGATCTTATGTCTTCTCACAGCTTTCACTGACCATCATTATGTCATTGACCTGTTTCCTCATCATGAACATCTTCCCAACAGCAGGCCATGTGTATTACTAGAGGTTTTTATAGCATCTATTTAGTTCCATACTGTGCTTTTGCCATATGAAGGTTAAACCCTCAGTGCTCTTACAAAGGTTCTGCTGCTTTTAGAATTCGTGTTTTCTCTCCAGAGATTTTTCTTGATAACAGCCCAGTACCTGTAGCTACAAGAAATCCATAGAGTGGGTCTGCATATTGAACAGTAGTATTTTTAGGCTCACATCTCCCAGTATACCACTGTCGGTCAGTGCTCAGAGGAAACTCTGATTATTTTTTATTCCCCTTTTTGTCTTAGTCTTGGTGTCAGAAATAGAATGGTACAACTGGATGTTTTCTTTGGAAACAAGCTACAAGACAACCTAAGTCAAATGGAAGCAAAAAAAAAATAATTTCATATCTGTGATACTGTGGTCAATATTGTTTGAATGTATTCCCAGACATAAAAATGTAACTTGATGCAAAAGACACACAGTGGCAAAACAAGTTGCATTCTCCCAAAAATAAGCCAGAAGGCCCTTGTACCTTATGGATTTACAGCACCTGAGCAGGCACAGCCTTGTGTCAGATGATCAGGGTCTTTTGCTTTGTCTTTCCGTTGTCGTTCAATGTATGTATCTTCTTCTTCGCTTGCTGGCTTGGAATAGATCTTATATTTTTTCTATTGGCACATCCTCCCACATGCAGGGCAAAAATCAAGAATCAAAGTCTAGGAAAAGCAATAACACTGATAGGGGAAAATCTGGAAAGGAAACCACCTAGAAAATTACTACATTCTGTGCTGACACTGAAACACTAGTTAGGAGACTATATTCAACTAAGTAGCAATGGAAAATTTGATAAATGTCCCAAAATAACACAATTTAAGATCATTATGTTTCCCAAGAATTTCAGACTGACGCTACTGGTCAGAGAGCTGTTGAATGTTTTAAAATGGTACATGAAAAGACTGAAATTTCAGAAAACAGCTTTATGACTTCCATCAAGGGTTTTTTTTGTTGTCTAGCCTATTGAGACAAAGGATGTAAATTATGCTTTTGATAAGAAGGTTTGTAGGAAATAAGATTGGCTTCTGTTTGCTATCAGGAATTGCAAAACTTATAGCAAGATATAATTTTAGAATAGGAAGGAGGAATTAAGAGCTGCCCATCTTTCTGTTGATCAGGAAAAGATAAGGTAAATTTTGGGATAACCGAATAGTAAGTTGGTGGGGTTTTTTTCCATGGAGACAAAATTTTCATTTTTAGTAGTAGTTTCCAGGGCAACAGTAGCTCATAAAAAGACATTTCTAGTATATAAACAAGCATTTCTGTCAATACTGAGGACATCTAGGCTTTTGTATCCCTGCTTTTAGATAGACTATGTTATACGATGTAGACTCATTTAGTTTAAAACCTAGTCAGGGTTCATGTGTATTTCAAAAAGAACCAGTGCTTCCAGAAAAACTGTTTATATGTAGCAAAATGTGTACACAATTATAATCAGAACAGGATCTGTGGCACTACTCCAAAAAGGACTAAACTAGTATTTCTGTTAAAGGTGACACCTAAATATTCTGTGTTAAATCTGATTTTAGTGAGACAAAAAGCTGCTACAAACTGAATTATAGGATACATAAGAGAAGGAAATCTAGAATACGTTTCTTTATCAGCTGTATTTATGAATTCAGCCTTTAGATATAGAATATTTTCTTATATACTTAATAATAGTTAGAAAATTGATTTATTGTTTTCCTGAATAGTTTGAACTTTATGGGTCTGACTTTTATCAAGCCAGTTGGATAAAATACCCCATCCAGGGAGATTTCAAACTTATTAGATTCATTAGAGGAGTAAAGCAGGTTGATGCCAGTAATCTACATAAATACTGGCAAATAGCAAAACATTGTGGGGGGGGATCAGGATGAGGACTTAATATTTTTTACTTTATTACATAATTTCTGTATGCCAAGACACTTTCCATCTTCTTACTTGTACACAAATAATGGGTTTGGAGGGAGAAGGTTTAATTTGCTAAAAAGTAAAATAAAATACAAATTATTTTCTAGCTAATTTGGGATGTCAAGCAATAGTTTCTGAACAACCTGAGCGTTATGACAAGCATATTGCCTAGACATCTACTTTAAGAATCAACTTAATCATAGACAATGGAGTGAACTGATTATTGGTAACCATTGAGAAAAAGAAAAAATGAGGCTATGTACTGTAAAGGTCTGTATTAACCTGTTTTACTGAAAATTGGTGACGTAAGGTTGAGCACAATCATTGACAACTCGTTAATTCTGTATGTAACATTACAACAGCACATTTTGTCGTCACCAGACTGAGAGAAATGTAGTGATAGGCAGGATGCATCATGACCATGTTTGGTTCTCAGTCTGAAATCAGGCATGTGGTGTGGAATCCCACCAAGCCTTTCCCTTATCCGGAGAGGTTTTTCTTACATCTGATCTCGCTAGATACTGGCTGAAAAATGAGTGGGCTGATGTGGTTTGTCACAAGCTAATGCCCTGTGAGAAGAGTATTTGTTCTCCTCAAGCTTTGCAACTTCCTCTTGCCAGGTTGAAGCCTGGCATGAGTACCTTGCCTGAATACACTCTGTTGAAAGCCTAGTTGAAACAGCATGGCCCAGGCCTTTTTGCAACCCCCACCTTTCTCCATCTTGCCACAGCCAGGTAAGCTCTTCGCAGTAGCCTTGCTCCCCTCACAGCATCTGTCCTCCTTAGCTTCTAAAAGGCAGGCATGCACATTCGCAAATCCTCTGAATCTTCCTTGCAGCTTGTAAGGCAGTCCTACGGTCTGACACCTCCAAACAGAAAATCAGCCTTCTCTAATGGCTCTTAGTGGGATGAGTAGGACAGACCCTTCTTCTCTTCGTGGTACTCGCCTCACGCCACCCCGTGGTCTTGCTATTCAGTCTGAAAATCTTTCTTGTCTCTTTCCCATCACATGCACTCTATAGCCAGGCATCAGATGCAGGATATTTGCTCAGGCAGTATTTTGTAAGATGACAGATTAGCTGGAAGTGAGGGGAAAGGAAAAGGACAGTTATTTCCATTACTCTTACCATTTAGTTAAGAGGTAAACGTTCAACCCTTGTGGCCACAGAAAAATGTGTGCCGTTCATGACTCGACTCCTACTTTTTGGGACAAGCACTGATGTTTGTAGAAACCTTTTAATTTAAAGATTGTATCCTTCCAGGGCTGCTACGTGAGGCTATAATATTGTTTGCTAAATTAGAGATACAGAACTCCCTGGGATTCTGAAGGGGTTGCCTTTTGATAAGGCAATTGGTATCATCTTGCTTCATCAAGATTATTGTGCTCCTGTGCAGGAATCTAGCTGCTGGCAGCTGCTGCCTATCTCCAGACACTGCATGTCCCTCTTCTTAGCTGGGTATCAGCCTGCTGAGTGCAGTGGGTTGCTTTTAACTACAAGATAACAGTAGGAATGACTCTACTGGGACTCTGGTACTAACATATAAAGTTAATATTTGCAAGTAGGTAATTCTCAGAGCATGGGCAAGAAGTAAGTTAAGAGCTATGCTAATGTGCTCAGCCTGCACCAGTGTACGGGAGATGCAGGAACTAGTTTTAAAGTGTGTGATGGGATTCATGTCAAGTGGTGATGCAATGAATCGCCTTCACGTGAGTTGCCAGCTTCAACTGGATCTGTTCCCTGTGCTCAGAGGATGCATAGGGTTGGAGGCCCTGCGTGTTGCCCCTTCAAGCCTCTGTCTTCTGTTGTGTTGACGTGGACAAAGATAAAATGTGCTCAGGTTATGCTCAAGGACAAATAGCCAACGGGTAAAGGCATAGCTGAAGGAAGAAGTGTCTTTAAAAAAAGACTTGTTGCCTTTTGGGCTCTAACAATGTGAGGTGTGATACCTTTTAATAAGTAGTTGTATGTTCGTTTAAAAGGAAGAGAAATCCCAAACTTACTCATTCAGTGTAGGGCGTGGTGCTTGCTACTTGGCTTATTTGTTGTAGCCCCTGAAGATGAAGGTATGTGTGTTTGACAAAATTTAAGTATTTTAATACATCCACTCTCTTAGAGTTTGTTCAGCTTTTATCCAGCTGTGATCCCAAGTTCATTTAAGAGGTTTTTGGGTTTATTTAACCCTCCTGGAAGTTAGTAATGGAAGTGTTAACACGATATAACAGACCACAACAGAAGCAGATCCTTAGGAGGAAGGTCCAAGGACAGGAATGAGACATAAATATAAAATTACATTCTCTCTCCATTTTTGTCTTTCTACTTCTCCGAGTACTCTCTTCCTCACTGTAACAGTTCTCATTTGAGTTCTGAGAATGTATCAGAAAAGGGATGAAAACTTGCATTTAGATGTACAGAGCTTAATTCAGAGAGATGTCTAAATTAAATGGTTGAATTTAATTGTAAAACTTAATATATTTAGCGCTCTCATCCCTGCTTTTCCTCCCCCACCACACCACCCCAACTAGGAACTCCAAATATGCATTTGGCAGAGAAACACAGTTGGAAATTTTGCATTTCACTTTTTCATGCTCAAAATCATTATGTTGATGAACTCAACACAAGTATGCCCTAACATCTTGGCTGTAAAAAGGGTGATGTTTTGCACTTCATTCTTAATGTGACTTTTAAAGCATCATCCCATCATTCATCAAAACCTAATTTAATTTCCAATGAAAAGAAGAAATTCTACTGTAATCAGTATAAAAATTGCTGCCTTTAGAGATTTGCAAGCTTTGCCTTTCTATTAGCTTGGATTTCAACTTTTTGTGTCTGAGTCCTCCCAATTTCATATTAACAAATTTGAGTATTAAATGCTACATGTATGTGCTTTGCTGTTTCTCACATTGGTATTCTGGTCATTGGTAAGTGTGGTTATAAAAAACGGAAGCATGCATTTCCGAATACCTTATAGGGTAGGACTGAGAATGAACTACTTAGACCTAAAGTGTCAGTGTTGTTGAAGATCTCTGCATCTAGGAGATAAATGATGAATCTGTTTGTGACACTTACTACTGATAGTGATTGCATGGATTATTTTTTGGTATAATATTGTCTGGGAACAGTAAAGCATATTTTTGGGCAGTGGTTGTCAACCTTTCTCAGTGTACAGATTCTTGAAATTTATCCAGTGGAGATGCAAATGTGTTTGAAATTTCCCATTTGTGGGGTTTTCTTCCTATAGCACGTTGCACTTTGGTACCTTTCACAGAACTCTTTTTAAAGTATTCCACAAACTCACAGGGGTCGATATACCCGAGGCTGAAAACCCATTCCACTGTTGGACTATTTTCTGTTGATTCATTGCATACATATTTTTATTGAACTCAGGGTAGCTGCTGTAGCAAGGAAAGACGTAGGAATTAGGGTTATGAGAGGTATCCCAATGCACTAAAGATCTGATCAGCTCTGACTGTGAATACCATTAAAACCAGCCACTATTTCAGAGGATTAACAGGAAAATGTACCTGCCTGCTGCCAGGATGTCAAGAGTAATGCAGGAAATTCACATCAATGAGTCTTTCATCTAGACTAAAAATTTGACTCAAATGATCACTGGAAACACACTATGTTGAATAATGAATGGTCTAGGTCAGAAATGTACACTCCTGTTTCATAAAATACAAAAATAAATGTACATTCATTAAGTAAAATGATGGGAAACTCAAAACTATTTTAAAGATGGCAAATAGTTCTATCATAGAGTGTGTAATTAGCCATGGAGCTGATTGCTACAGAAACCCATTTCAACGAGTTGGGTGTTGTTTTTGTTTAGTTGATCGTTTGGTGGTTTGGTTTTTTAAGGGTGAATATTCTTAAGAAGAAATAATATCCAGTTGCTACAGTCAATAACCATTTCAGAGAGATGAAACCTCATATTTCAGCCGAGGAAAGGAAGGAGGACAGGAAGAAAACAAATGTGAAAGAGAAGTGGCAGTGTGTGGATTATTTTCAAGCTTTCACACCTTCCTCTGAAACAGCTGATATGGCTACTGCCGCAGGTTACGGGATTAGAGCACCTTGGGTTTGATTCACTATGGCAATTCTTGTGTCAAACAGTAAGAGTAACTCTAACCACTAAACCAAACTGTCTGTGGATGTGTAGGACGTCTGTTTTTAAAAGTCCTAGAATGAGTACTGCACCTTCCGAACAGACGTGCCCTGTCTCATACAGAAAGGGCTGTGCAGGATTCACACAGTGAAATTATGTGCCATATGCTACATACATGCAAAATAAATCATCCCAGCCTTAAGATTTTTCAGTAAGTCATTGCTTTTAAGTAGTTTAATTCTGCAAAATGCATTTGTTAGTGAAAGCGATAACAAAATGTGACTGTGGGACTCACAATCCAAATGGAAAGAGTTATGTAGTGGAGTACAATCCAAATGGAAAGAGTTATGTAGTGGAGTACAATCCAAATGGAAAGAGTTATGTAGTGGAGTACAATCCAACAGAAATACTCTAAAATAGTGTACAGCAGTAAATACAGGCAAACCAGGGCAAACATACAGATCTGTAGAAGTTTAAAACGTTTTATGTGGCACTACTGAAACTTATATACAGAATAACAAATATAACTAAAATCACTGTTATGGGGAAAACATTGCAGAGATCAAAAAGGGTAAGAGAATGTAAGGAGGCAGAGACTATCATTTAGTATGTTGGCAGCGCAAATAGTGACAAAAATTAGCCAACGTAACTTTTGTAGATAAAATGCCTGGTGCAAAAACTTCTTTGTTAAAAAAAAAAAATGTAAAAGACACTGGAGTGGATCTTAATGATCAGCTTAAATAACAGCTGACACAACAGAAGATCATGGAACAGAACCAAGGGGAAAACCAGCCTACAGAAATGTATCCGCAATCTCACTATAGTTTGGCTATGATCAAAAGTGATCAGTAACAGAGCAAATGACAAACACCAGCCCAAGTGCTTTTCTAAGCCAAATACAAAAGATTAAATTGGATAGGTTCTTCAATTAGATCTTGAATGTTAGGATGCTGATCTGGAAATGTATTTTAATTGAATTAATTCATGTTTTGTTACCTGACTTTAGAGTGCAGTTATATGATTTGCCCCTTCAAATAAAATTGATCCCTAGTTTACTTTCAAAAGCAAAAAAGGGTATTTTTCATTGTTACACTTGTCTGCAGTGTTGAGTTTCTGATTTTGCTTTGTAGTTGTCACACACTGTTAGGGGAATACTACCTGGCTTTATTTTTTAATTCAGATATGAAGAAACACTAAATAAAATATGCATCATCAAAGGTTAGGTGAGGGTTTATGGGACCATTCTTTATTTCATTCTTTGCTGTTAGGTTCAAGACAGAATTCTAGAAAACGATATAACTCTGTGTCCTGTAAAATAAAAAAAATCTACTTTCTAATTTGTAATTTAATCACATAATATACAAATGTCTCTTATTTGAGAAAAGCAGGTTTTATTGCCAGGAGATACTGATTTGTTTAATGGATTTCAAGTTTACCTGCTTGTTGGAGTGCATGTGGCCAGCCAAAGACATGAGGCAGCTGTACAACATCCTACCTGTGCAAAGGGAAGAGGCTCTCTTAGCAGACCCATTTTACTGTGAATCCTCCTTCTGCGTAGCCCGTCGCAGCATTGCTGAGTCCCTGCTGGTAGGGAATGCAGAAGTAGTATGGCTTTAAAGAGAGATTGCCATGTAGAAAGAAAACAAGGATAAACCGGGGAGCCTCTGGAGCTGCCAACCTTCAAAAGGTGGCTGTTTGTGACCATCACATTGTCTTCAGGGTATTTAATAGCCTGCTGATAAAGAGACAATCTCTACAAAAGGTTGTCGTTAAATGTCTGTATAAAGCTGCAAAGTGTGTTTGGATTTTTGTTGAGTTTTTTTCTCCAGACAACTTACGTTTTGAAATGTTTAAATGTAACACACACCCTGTTTATTTTCAGAACTGTAATTGCCATTGCTTCTGGTGACCTAATGATCTGATTAGTACTTTGGGGAAGGCAGAGATAGGGGCAGTTTTCCTGCAGCACTTTAATACCCTCCGTTGCCTAAGAAGAAAATTATAAATATGTTTTACTTCTGCTGTAGCCTAGAACGAAGGTTTATTCATCAAGTGTGTCAAAGCACTGACTGGTTTTAACATCACCAAGGCTGGTGTTGTATCATTAACTGGTAGAACATCTACAAAGTTATTTGGGGAAAATGATCATTCCTTATTTGTGGTTATATAGCTAGTGGAAAAAAGGGCTTTTTTTCCCCTCACAGACAATGCTATCTCAGTCATGAGTGTTAAGTCTGGCTTTGGTATAAGATTCAAAACTTACTGGTATTGAACCCATACAAATACTCTCTGAGCAAGTCTTAAATAGCTATGCAAGGACAGAGGAGGGAGGAAAAATCCAATGCACTTGCAAATCATTACTGAAGTAATAGTTAAATGAAGACTATGAATCTCAGAAAACTACAGGTGATGGTTTTGGAAAGACTACAAATTGACCAAGGCACCAAAATTACTGATCTCTCAGCTGGCCATGAGAACCTTGGAAAATTCTGTTCATGCACACTGCTCTTCAAAACCAAGTCCAATAAAGTTAAGCAGTATGCTAATATATATGTATGTACATGCACTATATACTATAAGCAGTCATAGCATTTTTCTTAATTCCTCTTACTGCTGATTTTTTTTAAGCTAAAAATTATCATAGAATGGTTTGAGTTGGAAGGGACCTCAAAGACCATCTAGTTCCAACCCCCCTGCTGTGGGCAGGGACACCCTCCACTAGACCACGTTGCCCAAAGCCCCATCCAACCTGGCCTTGAACACTTCCAGGGAGGGGGCCTCCACAACCTCTCTGGACAACCTGTTCCAGTGCCTCACTACCCTCATAAAGAATTTTTTTTTTCCTTATATCTAATCTAAATCTACCTCCTTTTAGTTTAAACCCATTACCCCTTGTCCTGTCACTGCACTCCCTGATAAACAGTCCCTCTCCAGCTTTCCTGTAGGCCCCTTCAGGTACTGGAAAGCCGCAATTAGATCTCCCCGGAGCCTTCTCTTCTCCAGGCTGAACAACCCCAACTCTCTCAGCCTGTCCTCATGGGAGAGGTGCTCCAGCCCTCTGATCAGCTTCGTGGCCCTCCTCTGGACTCGCTCCAACAGCTCCATGTCTCTCCTGTACTGGGGCCCCCAGAGCTGGACGCAGTACTCCAGGTGGGGTCTCACAAGGGCAGAGCAGAGGGGCAGGATCACCTCCCTCGACCTGCTGGCCATGCTGTTTTTGATGCAGCCCAGGACATGGTTGGCAGAATATTAATTTAATTTCAAACACAGCTGGTTTTATAGCTGCATATGGACTTGATTGCATGCATTTATAATTTTTTAATTTTTAATCAGAATTGCTGTTTTCAAACTATAATTGAAGAAGCTGTTGTAAACACCAGAACATGCTTATACATTTTTAGCAATACCTTCATTCACTTAGAATGATACTATCCACACTTAAGATTAAAATTGTACGCGTGCTGACATAAAATCAAAGTTATTGCTTTGTTGCTAATTATGTGAATGAATATAATCCTGAACACCTGCTTTGTTAGGCCCTTGCTAATAATGGACTGCAGTTTACTTAGTATTTCAATATTCCACGTATTGACCAAGGTGCAGCTTATCAAAAAATTACTTTTTACTCTTTACTGCGTAAAATACATTGGAATGTACCTGCAGTATGCACAGCTCCTGATATACTGTTTAATGAGTTTAAAGTCAGTCCATTAAGGTCAGAGCTGTTCCTTTCAGTAGCATGTCAGCTGACAGTAATTACTGTAGGTTATAGTATTCTGATATATGGAATAAGCAGAACAACCTCCTGAGCTTTGGAAAAGAATGTAGCTTAGTTGTATGCGTGTTGGTTTTTTCTCATTCAAAATTACTGGTACTTTTCAAAGACAGGTTAAGAAGCTAAATTTGTTTCCTGTGTGCTGTTGAAGTCAGAAGAGGTAAGCAATTCATTGGGAAAAGAAAACCATTCAGCTCCAGTGATCCAAACAGCTCAGCTCCAACTCTGTTATTTAGCTGTTGTTAGGTGGAAGGAAATAAGATCTGGATGATTTTTTTGTTTTCATTTGTTGCACCGCTCTCCATGGGAATTTATGATCCACATTAAATACTGCTGTAAAAAGTAACTTCTCTGCGTATAGCTACATAAAACTTCTGGGTTGAAAATTTGAAGCAGGTTGAAAATTTGAAGCAGTTGGCTTCACCAGGCTTTTGTAAAGCTTCATAATTAAATATTGACATATTGCACAGTAGGATGTGGGTCCTCTGTGTTATGTCCATTGAGTATAGTCAAATGAATTCCTGACTCTAGTCCTATATAAGAGTAATTTAAAACAACAAAAAAACTTGTTAGACTTGGATATTTAAATGCAGTCAGTTTTTCAGGCACAGTCAGATGCGTATGTCAAAGCTCACAGGGAAGGAGCCTTGTGTGAAAGAGGCTCATACTGTGTCTTCAGATGCTGTAGGACATTGTTTATGTTTGTCTCAATTTTCCCCTGTTGTGTTGTGTTTTGCACTGAGCGCACTCCATGTCAACTGGAAAGCAGACAACTATGGCACTGGAAGAGACCATAAATTCTCAGCGACACTGCTAGACCATGATGCAGTCTTATTTTTTTAGAATTGGGAATTCCTGTGTGCCCAAAACTTGGATGCACCTGGATTTTTTTCTACTGTTTTTATTTGCATGTGACTGGCTAGTCCTGTGTTTCCTAATGACTTTTATCAATTTCAAATTTACCACATTAGAGGAATTAAAATTTCAGAGGCACTATTTATGTTCTTATTTCATGAAAATAAATGGTAACATAGAAAACAGAAAATCTGTTCATTTAGCAAGGACTTGACCCTAATTGATTTTTAGCCTGGAATTCTGACATCCAATCTTCAAGACACAAATCTGGGGGAAACCAAGATTCCTTTTCTTCCTTTACTTGTAGAATGACTTTTTGGGTATTTTGGTTGGGTTTGGGTTTTTTTTTGAATGAGGATCAGTGTTAACATATAATGTCACCAAAAGGAGGTGATCAAGAAATGAGGGAGAGGAGGGAGCAGAGGGAGGAAAGAAAGCCTGACACTTCTGAAAGTAAGGAGAGTTAGTATTGTTTTGATTTTGTTAAAACCTTAATGTTTGCTTAAGATAGTTATCCATAAAGAGAGGAAGTTGGGGCTTTTGTAGGAAACACATCAATGTCATGGAGATGCTGAAGTCCAGTCTATACAACTTTATGAAAATGGATGAGGAGAATAGGTTTGGATGCAGAACACTGAGGAAAATCTCAGGTGCAGTAGTTTTCTGAGCTGTGGTCTTCAGGAGTATGAGTCACCTTCTCCATAGCTATATTCGTCAAAGCGAATCAGTTGTGCGTTCTTCCTCCTATGGCATCTCACTGCCTCACTTGAAAATTTAACAAAGGCAAAGCAAGTGATACTACTCTTTCGTATCTTGTGGCAAAACCTGGAGCTGGCCAAACTTTGACTGTGGGTTTTAGCATTTACTCTGTAAGATTAGAAGGTCCTAGACTGACGCTGGATAGAAGTTGTAGGCTTTTCATTTTCAAGGACCTGCCCTTTAAAAAAAATCTTGAGTTTAATTTCATAGTCAAAGATGGTATCAAGCTATTATCTGGCTGAATAGTACAGCTATTTGTTTCTCTGGGTAATATTGCACAGTTCAGAAGGTTTAGGATATGTTAATGAAGGAAGAGCTCTCAGATAAAAAAGAAATATCTTTTTTCATTGTTTAACTACTGCTCTTTTTATATAAAGAAATCTTGCAAAGGGTAGACTCAGCTAAATATGAAAGGGTGGAGTTTTAGCTCAGTACGATTTCAGCTTTTGTGTTGTGATGCGCGGTGCTCGTGTTCCACCATCTCCCTCTCACCCTTCAGGGAGATCCTCTGGTCCAACTGCTACTGATGTCAGGGTTTTGATATTCACTTCTGCTAGGAGGAGGAAGCTAAAAACATGCACGTCTCACATGCTTATGAATTTTTCTGCTCACTTTGATACTAATTCTAATATTTCTCCGTATATCATATCAAAGTTGTTGTAAATGGGATTCTGTAATTACAGAAGGAAGCTTCCAAAGCAAGATATACACATATATTAAACTTAATCTACTTTCATATTTCTGTAATAGAAATGTTAACTTAGGAACAAGACTGACCTAGTTATTCACCTAAATTAATCCCCAGTGAAATCAACTAGAGGAATTTCTGCTGACCACGTAGGAATTGCAGTTTGCCCTAAATCAGAAGGATAACTGTAGAAAGGAATTATGCATTGTTGCCTGTTTGCTTCCAAGAATGAAAGCCAGATTATTTTCAGTCACACGCAAGCCCTTGGGAATCTCGCGCACTTTTCTGTATCTATCAGATTTCCAAAACTTTGCAATGGTAAACTTATTCTTTTTAGTCTTACTCTTTGGCAGATTTTTCCAGATAGCAGCTCCTTGCCTAGCTGTGAGTTCTTCCCTTCATTATATACATGGGGAGTGTGGGGGATGATTCATAGCTTACTGTTACTGTGGTTTCCTTTAAACAGAATGCCGCAGGAATATTGCGGCACAGTGGTTGTCTGTCTTAAAAACATGTTAGACCTAGATTTGTATGACTCTGATAAATCTGGGTCAAACATCATAGCCTTTGCTCAGTACTTATTCAGGCAAAACTCCCATTGGCTTCAACAGGAGCTTTGCCTAAGCGCTGTGGGATTTTGCCCTTAGTACCTAAAATATTTGATCTGTTTCTTGCACTTTGGAAGCGTTCTAGAAGCAAATCGCATGCCTTGTCCTTGACTGCCCCGCTGTGGCTGTATCATCTTCAGCTTAAAACGCAGCAGAATCTTCCGTTTCCTGACATTAAGCATATCTTCATTGTCAGAATATTTAACAAGAAGAAAAGCTCTGCATATTTATTATATTTAAAGTAATTCAAAAATCTATATGCATTAATTCTGTATATTATTGCATGAAAAGGAAATGTGGGGGGTTTATATTCTACATTCCTTCCTCCCCTTCTTTTCACTTTTTGAGCTTCAGGTTTTTTGCTTTCAGTTATTTTTTCGGGGAAAAATATGAACCTTTTTTCTTAAGAAATCTCGTATCTTTTTTGTTCTCTCCTGTAAAATGTTTCACAGGTTCGTATCACTGCCTATTCCATGCGAGGCTTTTGGTTCACGGTTCAAATGTCAGAAATCCATTCAATGAGGGTTTGGCCAGCACAGAAGGTTTTATGAAATAACAGATGAGGCAAATCAAGTCATTAAGAAACTCAGAAATTTCACTGCTTTCTTAAAATATTTTTTCTTTGCAAGGAAGACATTAGATAGATGAACATGCTTAACTGACCTCACCAAGAAATGTGCAGTATTTGGAAATAAAGAAGGGCATATAAAGACTTGAAACCACATGGAAGAGCTCATTTTCTTCTTAGTAATGTGGCCCTGCTTACTGCCTTGATTTGGTGGTGTTTTTTCTAAAATTAGCTTAAGTGCATTTTGAGATGAGACTTGTCATCCTCTCCCATAATGCCACAGCACTAACTGTGCTTTCATTTCTACTCTAATTTCTAACTACCTCTATCTTCACTCTCAGTGCATTACCTATTATTGCTCCTTCTATTTTCTCTTTTCATTGTATCTTGTTTTATATCGGACCCTCTGATTGGGACTATCACAGTTTTTCCATCAGGCACTCTGCTTTTCATTTAAATTCCCTCTTGAAGATCCACATCTGAGGTTTTAATGCAAACCCTTTTGAATAAAAATGCAGTCACCCTACTCTTTAGTTTAAAAAAAGCTCTAGGGTAAATCTCATAATAAATGCGTTGCGCATCTCCTTAGGAGCTTTCTTATCCTTGCTCAGGCTGAATAGGTCCCAAATCTTCAGTGCTTCTACCGAGATAAATACTTCTAGTCATGGATAAGCTGTTCTTCAACGTGAACAATTAGCTTGAGTGTGTGTGTAGGCTTTTTCTCCCACTGTAGCGCTCATTGCCAATGCAGAAATATATTTGGTAAACAGTCAGTTGTAGCCCGAGAAAAACATACCACATCCATCTCTCCAAAATGACGAAGCTGGTAACAATATTGTGACAGTTAAGAAATATTTACCTCTCTTTACTCAGACTCCCTTTAAATTCATCGTAATAACAAACTCTAAGAAAATTTTCATTTTATATCCAAATCCTGCGACTCGGCTACCACACTAAGCCATTCCTCTTATTTCAGCCTCTTTAACAATGTCACAGTTATGCTTAATTTATTTTATTTTTAAACACAGAGAGCCTTTTCAGTGCAGATATACTACCAAAATTACAGAGGCAGTACTATTGATTAAACACTTAAGCAGATATTCTCTGTTCATAGTCACTTTCTCCTGGAGAAGCACGGAATATCCAGCAATCTGGACCTGGTTTGGTTGCGTATCAGTGAATAAACATTGCACAATCATCGTAACTACATTTTCATATTATGCTTAATGTGCTTATCTAAAACACATTTCTCTGAATTGATCATTTAATTCTTCAGCAAATTATTACTGACATCATTAGCTTCATAAAAGTATCTAAGCTGAAGAGACTCTCCTCAGCCTTTTCTCTAACAAACTGGAATAATTAATTCAAGTTGCCAAATAATATATTCAAATACAGCTTTAAGTAAACATTCTCGATATAAAGTTTAATTTGGTCTTTGTTTCCATGGTCCAATTTTTGGTATAATTTTCTCAGGCATAGCTCTCTGACTAATCTTTTCCATATAAGTTTAGTAGTTCATTACAGGAGATGAAGTAGTTCAAATGTGTTTTAAAAGTAAAGGGCTCCTGTGCTGGGAGTATGGTGCACTCAGGATACTTACTTTTCAAATGTGCAGATGTTGATTATGAATAGAAACGTATTCCCAGAAGTGGAGAGAGCCTGTGCATATCTGTCTCGAGTAACAACTGCTTCAGTCTTATTATTCTAAATGAAAAGAATATATCATGTGCTGGTCTACATCATACTAAGTTATTTCTAAACATTTGCAGTTGTAAAATGGCAAGGAAGTCAACAGGCCATGCTTCAAAGCACCTAGGCGTGTCAAGGAAGACTTACAGCATTTCCTATTAGCATTGTGTAGCTACCCATTTAATTCTACATTTTATTAATTTTCAAGTGCTTGACTGTGTAGCCTTAAAATTTTGTTACAGAATTTTCAGTTTATTGTGTAATGTAAAAAAAATATTCCTTTAGCAAGCTCTTCTGGATAAGAATGGAAGCAGGAGTACCGCCATTTTCCTTGGCTTTAGGATCAGATAGATGCTGAATTGCCTTGTTAAACTGGGACTTTATTCCATGCGCTAATCTGAAAGGTCTTGGCCCTCTCTCGCAGTTCACACTAAGTCGACAGCATTTCTGCTTGTTTTTTTGTCGTTCTGTCCCATCAGTGAGGCATGCCACATAGGCTAGCCTGCCTGCTTCTCAAGAGCTCATCTCTGCACAATGTTGCTTTGTGTTGTAGATATGCTGATGCTGGGCATTTCCAGCTAAAAATCAGGAAGGCACACTTTATACCATATAAATGGATTCTTTGTTCTAAGCAATAAATTTCCTGGATGAGGGTGGAGGGTTTTTTTGTCAGAAAGATTGAAAAACTTTCTGGGATCCCTTTAGTCTCTTGATCAAATTGCCTTTGTTCATGGTACAGCAACATTACAATAATAGAAGGTATAGAGAAAAAAGAGAAAATAGAAAGATACACCTAACAGCTGTGACTAACAAAAGGAATATATTTCATTGTATAGTATTGCTTCTGAAATTTGTTCAGTTCATGGAATACAGGAGGGAAAAAACCCATACCACAATACACTGTAAATTATTCAATGAAATTAATGCACAGTGTGTGTGCAGACTTTCTTTTCAAAGTCTCTTCTAAATGGGAGCTGCCAAAGGTTCATGAAACTGTCATGCTCATAAATTATTTAGCAGCTCTGCTACACTTCTTGAAAGAAATACACTGAGATCCATAGCTTTAGTAATTTGTTGAGTTTTTATTGTCTGTTTGCTTCTTTCCAATTGCATATAGAACATTTGGCCTCCATCAGAAATAAAACCATAAGTAACAGCTGCTTAATTAGGAAAGAATAATGAAGAGGGTGTGTGTGTGTGTATTTTTTTGGCATTAACTGTCCTCCACAGAATAGTAATATCACATTGCTATGTGTAGGTGACAGAATCATCTGCAGTGTAATTTAAAATGCAGAGGATACTGTGTTTCCATGGCTAAATATTTTAACATCAAAAAGAGTTCTTTTGGATTTCTCCCCTCTCAGGGCTTTAATTTTAAGTCCCTATCGGTAATCAGGGAGAAAAAGCTTGTGACAGGACCCCGAGTCAGTCAGAACTTTAGGCAAACACGTAGATCTTACCTGCAGGTTAGGCTTGGTCAATGACTTCATGAATTGTACCAACCCCTTCTCATCTCTAGGAAGTTCATCCTTTCCCCTCTGAGGTTTGGCCGCCTGCTCCTTGGTGCACATCTTTCCAGCTCAGCATGAACTTCTCAAGGCTGTCTCTTGCCTGCCACATCTTACCTTCTCCCAGTGCATCTCTCCTTGAGCAGAGTCAGTAGCACCCCAAGCAAAGGGACCACCATCAGATGTAAAACTGTAGGTAATGTCACCTCTGCCAGGGCTTCCACCTCACTTTGACACAAGAAACAATTGTAAACAAACAAAAAAAAAAAGGGAAGAAACCACAAAATATCTGTCATATGGGTTTGCTGCCTTTTTCCTGTATTGTGTTATAAAAAGACCTCTTCTCCTGACTGAACGGGTAAGAAAAATGCTTAGAGAGCACAACAGTGAAGCTCTGTATCTTTCTTCAAGCGTGCTTTTTCTCAGGTTATACCTGAAGGCAGAGCCAAGTCCTTACTAAAAGTATGTTATAGGTTCAGTTATAGGAATCTACTCATTTTAATATACATTTTATTATATTTGAGATAGCGAGCTATATAAGAAATTGCTTACTGGCTTCCTTGACAAGGTATTTTTTCTTTGTGGGAAGGTTTGTCACAGTGGAAGTCTCAGAGAAGACAGCAGAAGCCTGTCTGACTCTGTGATGTCATGCTTTTTTAGAGTCTGCTACTCTATTCATCTGCTGTTAACTGACCTGTAGTTTTTTCCATGCCCTACATATCCAGTCACACACAAAATCCTGTTTCACTGGTGCAGATGTTATGTTTTGGCAAAATGTACTTTCCCCTATAGACAAGGTACACAAATAAGAATATTTGACACATGGACAGCTTCTTTCCAAGTGCGTGTTATGTCCCAAGGAAAGGCCTCAATTCCTGCCAGTTTCCCAATTGTAAGAGGACAGAGACTGTTGCTTGGGATAGTTTTTGTCCTTTTGCATGTGATTTTTTTTTCCCTTTTTATTTAGTATCCCTACCAGCTCCTCTGGAAGCCTCTCTCCATTACAAAATATTTGGCCAAGTATTGGGTTTGCTGTTTATTTGTTAAAGTCTGTGCAACTGTCAGTTCAGCCTTGCCTTTTGACCAGGTATTGTGAAATCAAGCTATTATATGATTGATTCCCATGATCTCCTCAGAGTTGCAGATTGCAATGCAACAAGCTGTATCTTCTCTGTGCTGAGGTACCTGTTTCTAGTCCTGTGTATGCCGCACTGGAATTGAAATTCTTGTGTATTAGGAGGTATATAGATAAAACCAAGAAGAAGCCTTGTACTGCCACATTTTTTCCCTTAGCATTATTCACATGGAAAACTATAGTGCTCTCAAGTTTTAAACATGGAAACATAAGGATTTGAAATTAAAGTTTGAAATTGTTACGGGGCAACATAACACCATCCTGTATACCACAAATGCAGCATAATACTGAGGGTTTCTAACATAGTCTTGAGTTTTTTGCTTTTAGGTTTCTGCTTGTGGTATACGGTATTGTCCTGGGCTTTTTGCACAGGCTTGTTTATAACCAATTATAAAAGGTACTTGTGTTAGCAAACTATACATCAACTGATGTTCTTTGGTAATCTATGCAGTTAAAAAAAAATACGCATAAAACACACATAAAATCATAAGTAAAGATCGATGTGACATACTGAAGACTCCTTAAAATAAAAGAAGACTTTAACTCAGGTTTTCAAAGTTCTGCTCAGGAGGTCTATCCCATTAAGAGGAATAGCAACGCTGCACACTCCAGTTTGTGTGTACAAATTTAATTACAGCAGACGCACAGGCTGGGCTCCAGAAACTGCTAGCATCTCACTTGTCAGCACATGTGATTTTACTCTGAGTGATCTTTGGGAAGAATCAGCTCTTGGAGTAATCATGGGACTGAAATACTGATGCTTTTGGTTTTTTCATAGTTCTTGTAACAGTAAGAAAACTTTAAACACTTGTCCCTTAAAAGATACCCCCCCCCCCCCCAAAAAAAAGCACTTGTTAAAAAAATAGTGAACTTTTGCAATTTGAGTCATAATTTTTTTCATGGAAGACAAGGCTGGGACAAGCATTTATGAGGAACCTACCTCTCTCCACACAAGATCTTATTCTATTATTAGAGAGATGTGTATTTTGGTAGATTTTCTGTGGGAAAAGGCTATTTTTCATAGTTAATATGCACACAACTCTTCCTGGTAGCCGTGCAACACCAGTTTTATAGTCCATGTGAACAGCACCTCAAAGCTGCTAAGCGTTCCTGCAGGTTTCATTAGCATCACACATTTTTATTTGCAGCTGCTTTGTTGCTAATGTGTCCGTGGAGCTAGCTGTTTATTGCTCATTTCTTCATGTATGTACATGTATTCTTTTCTTTATGTCAGAGCATCTCAAAATATCAAATCCCAATTTTCTGTCCTATTAAGATTTTATAGGCCAATATCTTTCAGTAACATAACAAAAGTTGATAAGACCTCGTGAGGATTCTGGGAGGGTTATTCACACACTTATGAGCCATCACGATCATCTCATTTCTACCCAGCTACTAAATATAATTTCATGGGTTTCCCCACTTCTAAGTATAAATACTTCTACCGACCTCATTGTGTATAAGAAACTGCACATCTTGTCACAATAAGCAAAACTACAAAGGAATCTTCAAACAAGAAAATCTTTTCTGATGAGGCACGGAGCCCACAAGGATTTTTCCCCTTTCCCTAATTTTGCCTTTTTCACTTTTGCTTCCTGCTTTGCATCAGCTTATCAAAAGTATAGAGCTATAGACAGAGTAGGTGAGGGGACTTAACTGATGTTACTGCTTGTTTATACAGGATCGTGACAATGTAGATAAAGTAAACCATGATGTTTATCCTAGAAATGGACCAAATGCCGCGTGTTCACGGGAACATCTGTGAATTTGGCCTGATGACAAGTCCCAGAGCAACACATTAAAGCCAACGTTTTGTTCCTGCAGCTTAGTAGTGGTGATGTGAGTTTAATCAAATTAATGATAAGAGGAACAAAATTTAATAAAAAATAAAAAAACATAAAAGCAAACCTAAAATATGAAATTGAATTTTCATTGTGAAAGTTAGCATGCAGGTTGAATAACAAAAAAAGAGAAGTTATTAGCTTGCTTTCCAATCTTTTGAGATAAATCAAAAAAAGAAAATGGAACAGATTGTGAGTTCTTAGAGGTTAAATATCTTTCTTCTGGTTTTGTAGTGTTTACAAAGATCAGAGATAGGAGATCAGCACCATTGTACTTTGGGAGACACACCACAGTGTTGTACTGAGGAAAAGGATTGATTTCTTATAGTGAATATGATTCATCCTTTAACAGTCTAGAGATTTATGTATGTTACTGTTGCTTAATAACTTCAGCAATGTTTCTTAATTCTATATGGAATATAATGCTAGGACTGGTAAGTATTACAAAGACTGCTTCAAGGTGGAATTGTTAGAGATAATACCTTTCCTTAAGTCCATACTTCTTCCTTTCCCGGTGAAATGCGTACTGTGAGAATAATTTTGATTTTTCTGTACCAAAACAGAACTGGTTCCTCTTTGTCTATAATTATTTAATTCTTACAAATCTATATGTTGATTTTTACTTAAGTGAACAGACTGCAAAGGAGAAAGGTGTCTACATGAACATTCATAGCAATTGACTGTTAATTTGTTCTTCTGTTTTTATAAGTACAAAATCTATCGTAAAGCGCTCTCCACTGTGAGATGAAGGCACAGCCCAGAAAACCAACAACTGCATAAGCTGGAACTTTCTCTCAAAGGTTCTTGCTCTTGTAACCTTGCAGTTTTACCCATCATAAATCATTTACAGCCTGTTTTCAGTAACAGTGAGCATCCAGAAATCCAGTTACTGCCAGTGGGAGTTGCAGGTATTCAACATATTTGACAATCCTCAACCTCTGTCTCTGTTTTTCCTACTGTTAAATGGAGACAGTAACTTCTTCAGAGGGTTGCCATGAGAGTAATTAGTTATGAGCTGTAAAGCACCCTGAAGACCAACATGGCTAAGCAGTGTTATTGCACCATTTTCATGTTTAATGAAGTTCAGCAAAATCACATCTTGTTTTTGGAAATAGTTATAAAATATGAAATGTGACAAACAACTTTTCCTAATTTGGTTACAGTGCTTGGAAAATCATTATGGGTCAGCGTACCTTCAAACAAATGCTTTAAGGATTTTTATGTAATTGTGAAGACAATTGGGGAAGAATACAAAAACAAGCTTGTTTTTCTGATGCAAGATTGAGTGTGATTTGCTGCGATTACCATGAATGTAAAGAAGGCAGTTTAAACCCTGAGCTTTTTAACCCTCAAATGCCAAAATAAACAAAATAATTCAAATATCCTCATACTTATTTTTTGTAGACATTTTTAATGCAGCAGCAATTGCCCATATCCCATTGCTGAAAATCTTAAACAACTGATAGATTTTGAAGCACTTTAAAGAGATGAAATGTGCAATAAAATATCATGGCATCAGTCTGTGGACACACTGTTTGTGTATATTGCAAAAAGCAATACACATGAAAAAACTGATCAGTCCCTTGCTTCCATTAACTCTATATAGTTATGAGAAGTTGAAGACTCATTTTTCCCCTCTTCTTGTATTTTTGTTTGTTTATCTGAGTTCCAAACTGTGGACGAAATGGGGAGGGAGGGCTAGAAAGACCAAGAGTGCGCCATCAAGACCATTTAGGCAAAGGAGACTATGATCACTCCAGCATCCCAAAGGGAGCCTGGAGTGGAAAACATGAGCTTCAGAAAAAGAGAGTTTGGGGAGAGCAAGGGAGCATCTATTCTATAGAAAGCTAGCTGCATTTGCATCTCCTCTGTAAGCAGAAAAAGTGAAAAGGAGTGAGATACTGCCACTAAGAATAATGCCTAAAGCCATGGAACAAGAGATAAAGATGTTGGCTTGCATCCTATGACCCCAGATTAAGACTGGAGATGTACTTTTTTTCAGCCAAGATAAATCAGCCGAAGCAGTAGCAGATACATTTAAAAGCCAAAGCTCTCTAGTACAAACTTGTATTTTAGAAACATGAAAAAGTTCCCTATTAAAGATCACTTGTAGCACATCATAGCAAAACAGAGGAACGAATGCGAAGAGACGAGTATCTAATCCAGGCACTAAAATGTGAGGGCCCAGTGAACAGCTCAAGTACACAGTGATGATATAAGTGACGACCAAGAGAATGACCACATTGGTGAGTGAATATCCCGTGCGTGTCCTCTGGGGTGCAGCACAGAAAGAGCAATGAAGGGCTTCCTGAGGGCTACATCTTATCCTAGGAAGAAAACAGTGCATTTGTATGTCTGGTTTTTAATTGGTTTTTATGTTGTTGGTGATTGTGCGATTGGGAATGGGGGGTTGCTTTTTTGTTAGGCTGAGTTATTCCAAAAGTGCAGCCTAATCCACCTTTCATTAGTCATAAGGATACATGCTGTGGAGATATTGATGTCCTAGCCATAGGAAAAGTTTCACAGAGTGTGCCAGAAGGTGTGGAAATTTGTTAAGGAGGATAGATGGCTCATCTATATCAATTTCCCAGAGCACATTCTTGAGGTTGTAATTAGTGAGCTTTCTCGTACCTGGAATAAATCAAGTAGTGTTCTGGAAATCGCTGATAAGGGATGGTGGCTTCTTTGCAGTGTTGTTTCTGGTGGTGTTAAATCACTGGACACTGAGTTTACCTGACAAGTTTTTTATCTTGATACCACTGTTTTTACCAGGTGTAAGTATGATACCCATCCTTTGCAAGATTCAAGTTCTTTCTTCAGTTCTTTCACTGGAACCAAAGGGACCCTGTGGGTTGTTGGGAATTACTGAGAATGATCACCAGTCTGACCCAGAAATTTTCCAGTCTACACCAAAAGAAGCAATGGAGTGATGCATGTGCTATAAAATATACCCCACACCCACATTGTGAGTGTGAAAATAGGTAGTATTTTGATTAGATTCTGGCTCTTGAAGTGATATGAATTTCTGGTTTTGAAGATAAGCTTGAACTTCAGCACTTTACGCAGAAGATCTTAAAAATAAGGAATCAAAACAATCCATTAGTATTCCATAACTTCATACTTCATTGATATCAAAACCAGTTGGCCTTAATTTCCTTAAGTATACAAGGTCATAATCCAGAAATCAAGGGGAGCAAATCTGTAAAGCAAAGAGTAGATTGTCAGCTATCTATAGACAAAGGAGAAAAATGCTTTTTTCCTAAAATGCCATTAAGTTCTGCTGAATGCTTTTGATTTACTCTCTTCCCAAATGCTATTATCTGAAAGAGTTTACCTTCAGATGCTGCAGACACAGCTGTGCTAGTAGCTGCCTGTTGGAGTGCATATTGCTTCTCTGTCCACTGGAAGAGCTTTGGAAATCCATTTCCTATATATAAGAATATATGCCTATATTCATTTTGCAGTACATAAATGTCAATGAGATGATTGAAAAAAAAAAAGAGAAAGGCAGCGCATATGCTTTTTTATAGCACAAAAAAGGACTTCCTGCAGAAGTTGCACCCGCATATTATGCAAGCTGGCCATGTAAACACGACTGCAATGCGTCTGTGCCTTAAGGCGGGAGTTTAGCAAGCTTTGCCATAACTTAGCAAGGTGCATATACTTAATCTGCATGAAGCCTGAATGCTAAAAATTATTTAAATGGATGTCTCTCAATGAATTTGTGGTTTAAAAAAAATGTGTCGTTTGCCAATCTACCTCTGCTAAATTAACATTTCTAAATTAAAAAAAAAAACAAACCTCATTTTTCATTATTCTGAACTAGGTAGATTTTTCTTTTTAGTGAAATAAATACACTGGCTTTTTTTATCTGTAGAGACACTCTAAAAGGTCAAAACAAGTTTCAGCTACTTTGATGAAGCTTTTTGGTGAATTCATTAGGGTAATGCAAAAGTCACCACTGCTTAGAGGGTATATAGCAATTTATATAAATTACTATTCCAAGATAAACCACAGCTGGTCTAGCACCAGTGGCAAGTCTGATGTCAGAGAATAATCACATGTCTCATTATGCCATGTATCTTCTTACCTTTGTATTACGCTATTCTGTTAAACAAAGTACCCCTGAGGGCTGTTTATCCCTAGATAATAGTGTCTACTGTTAAGTACTACTTCATCAAAATGTTCCTTTCTGATGATGTCTTACTGTAATATATCATGGAAGTGACAACTGATATATGATAAAGTAAAATATCCCCTGAGCAAGGTACAGGGATGATAAATTATGTTAATATGTTATTGCCATTATATTATCATCAGTCAGATGATGATTTAGTATGATGCATCATCAGAAAAAGATAATCTAATCGTGTATTACTCAAAACTTTATGCCATCTGGGGAATACAAAGAGTAAATTCAACCGACTTATGGGACAAAAGGTATCCCAGTGTCACAATTCATGAACAGCCAAAATTAAAATATATCAAGATACAGAAAAGAAGTAGAAAAGTCTAGGAAGTGCAATACTAAGAAATGTCGCTATTATAAAGGTCAGAAGCAGATTCTCAGTGTCTGTAAATGAACATTACACTAGCATAGGCACTATATATTAAATTGGCATTGCCGTTGGTATGATTGGAGCTACCATCATAAGCATCAGTCAGTGCTTTGTCCTGGTAAGCTAGTGATGATATTTCAGTAGAAACTAACTTGATGTTCAGTGCCCTTTATTCAGACAGTTGACAGAGATTTAGTTGAACATGGATATCTGCAGGAAGGCTCAACCACATTTCTGTGCCAAACTATTCATCATCAAACAGATGGTTATCCTATTATTCAACAATTTGCATGCTGCCACGCTGCAGTGATCTATGGATGATACCAGTATGTCACTAAACCAAATAGAAATATCAGAGAAACTTTCTTGTGAAGCAGCCTCTAACTTGGACTGAAAACTATTCTCACGTGTTCATTTCTTTGTAATTTTTTGGTAATATGCTTCATCCATGTTTGTGCAGTTATAGTAAGATAACGCTGTGTTGTAACTTCTGCTGTAACAGGACATGTTCCTTAGTCAGAGGATAGGGAAAAATTTATTTCACAAAAAGCAAATTAATAAAGGCCTATTGTCGTGGTTTAGGCCCAGCCGGTAGCTGGGTGCCACGCGGCCGCTCACTCACCCCTCCCCCAGCGGGATGCGAGAGGAGAAGTCTAACAAAAGGCTTGGGTCGAGATAAGGACAGGGAGAGATCACTCACTAATTGTTGTCACGAACAAAACAGACTGAACTTAGAGAGGAGATTCATCTAATTTATTACTAGGCAAAACAGAGTAGAGCAATGAGAAAATACAATCAAGTCTTAAAACACCTACCCCCACCCCTCCCATCTTCCCGGGCTCAACTTCGCTCCCGGCTTCAACCTCCTCCCCCCTCAGCGGCACAAGGGGGCAGGGAATGGGGGTTGCGGTCAGTTCAGCACACATTGTCTCTGCCGCTTCTTTGTCCTCAGGGGGAGGACTCCTCTCAACATTCCCCTGCTCCAACATGGAGTCTCTCCCACGGGCTACAGTCCTTCACGAACTGCTCCAGCGTAGTCTCTCCCACAGGGTGCAGACCTTCAGGAGCAAACTGCTCCAGCGTGGGGTCCCCCACGGGGCCACAAGTCCTGCCAGCAAACCTGCCCTGGCGTGGGCTCCCCTCTTCACGGGTCTACCGGTCCGGCCCGGACTTGCTCCAGCGTGGGCTTCCCACGGGCCACAACCTCCTTCAGGTGCCTCCACCTGCTCCAGCGTGGGGTCCTCCACGGGCTGCAGGTGGAATCTCTACACCCCCTCATCCTTCCTCCATGGGCTGCAGGGGGACAGCCTGCTTCACCATGGTTTTCACCACGGGCTGCAGGGGGATCTTTGCTCTAGTGTCTGGAGCGCCTCCTCCCCCTCCTTCCTCACTGACCTTGGTGTCTGCAGAGTTTCTCACATCTTCTAGCTCCTCTCTCCGGTTGCAAAAGCTTTTTTTAACTCTCTTGTTTTCCTTCTTAAATATGTTATCACAGAGGCGCTGATTGGCTTGGCCCTGGCCAGGGGCCGGATCCATCTTGGAGCCGGCTGGCATTGGCTCTGTCAGACACAGGGGAAGCTTCTAGCAACTTCTCACAGAAGCCACCCCTGTAGCCCCCCCACTACCAAAACCTTGCCACGCAAAACCCAACACACCTATGTCCTAGGGCTCTATTACATACATCAACTGCATTTTCATACTACGGTTATCCTAGTTCTCAGGCTATCTTCTGCAGCCTCAGTAGCATAACTTCTGATCTTCTCAGAGTCTCCCCGTGGCACCTTCACCGTACCTCCAGCTCCTTGCTGTGCTCTACCAGTTTCACTTCCCTGGTAAAGCTTAGATCCCTCCCATGTTCCTGTGGCCTCATACAATATCAAATGACTCACAGGCCCCTTCCACATCTCTATACCTATCTCCCCAGTAGCCAAAATGTTTGCGTAGTTTGCCATCTGGGCAAGTGGCAGCATGTTGTGCCCAACATTGTGCAGCCTAATCAGCCACAGAGCCACTGCCTTCTAGCTCCTGGCTGGTCCAGAAGAACAGCTGCGTGCTGAGCTCTTCTGCCTTTCTGTCAGGAGAAATACTGTGACCTCTCTCCTTTGCTCAGATACTGTTTTTCATTAAATATGTGGGAAATCAGGAAGGGATCAGCTGCCTAAATGCAGAGGTCCAGTGCCCTCTGAGATATCATGGGGAACCTGAGATCTCTGCAGAGGACTGGCAGATACAAGACAGTGGGAGCACTGCATTTTCCTAAAATGACAGCTAGTGAGCAGTGACAGTGCCTGAAGGGACAGGAGACGCCATGTTTAGGCGATCTGATCTAGCCTTTGATGTCTTTCTTGTCTCTACCTTTCTGTCATACAGGCTTCTTGAAAGTGCCAGTGGTTCAGAGCTCCTAGCCTGGGGGTTGGCTGACAGACAGACAGACATCCCGGCAGCACAGCTGCGGCTCGTACAGTTTGTTTTCCGGAAAACCAGCAGGGCGGCACTGGGAACATTTTGGCCTAGTGCAGGAGAAACGGCTGTTATCCTCTTCTCTGCTGAACCTCACTGCCCACCCTGGTCATGGCAAGTCGCTCCTCCTCGCCTTTGTCCCTCCCCGTCCCCAGATGGGAAGGCAGGAGGTGGTGCCCAGTATTTGACAGACACCTGGCCCCATCATGCTTCTTGACCTATGGCCCTGGACTCAGCTGCTTTGCCTGCATCATCTGTCCTCCCATCTCCCCTACAATACATAAGCAATATTCTTATGCAATACGTGGGCACACTTAGAGACATGAAACTCGCATGCTTCCCAGCAGTCTGGGAATACTGTTATTCCCTTTTTTTTTCCCCTAAGTGAAATTATTTATTGCTGATGAAAGATATAAGACAAAAATCTTTGCAAGATAGTGTCATCCCTCCGTGGAGCAAACATAAGACCTCCATGCACTTGCCCAGTAGCCAGCCCCCACTATCTCAGGGCAGTACTTTTACAGATAACAATCTGCCAGTTTATCTGCTCATACCTGGTCCTTTTTCTGTTGCTAAAACTTACTAACAGTAGAACTATTTAGTTCCTTTTGTCAAAGGGTTTAGTCATAAAGGTTATCTGTAAGCGTTGGGGTCCTCTACAAAGGCATAGAAATGTAGTTGTAGAATCAACAACAAAAAATAAAACACCTTGTGATCTTTCAGATAGCCATCTACAATTATACTGTCTCACATCAAAGAACACCTCACTTCAGGTGCCTTTCTTTAAATTTAAACTTTTTAATTTTCTTTAACTTTCTTTCCCCCAAAATGTTGATAACATGTTAATCATCCACATTTTTCCAGTTACACTGGTATACCCCGTGTTTCTATTTTACCTGCAAGTGAACTGAGATCTTAGAGAATAATGATCAAACTCAGCCGCAATGCTTGTGAGCTCAGTAGCACGTCTCCAAAATGCAAGCAGGTAGCGAATTCCAAGAGAGTGCACATGCAATGATGCATTCTCAGTTTTGGTTATTGAGCTTTTAGCAGTCTGTGGCTCAAAGACTTCTTTAAATCAGAGGTAGGTCTTTATATATGATATCTTTCACAAATATTCCTTCTACAAATTTATCTAGTTACTTTTTGGAGGTGTTTGTATTTTTAGAGTCCATGACATCCCATAGCAATGTTTCCTTGGAAAAAACAAACAAACAAACAAAAACCACACAAACACACAAAACCCCAAAACAAAATGAAACAAAAAACCCCACCAAAAAAGCCAAATGTTTTTTGTTGATATTTTTAATCTGCTACTTGCCACTTACGTTTCATGCACCCTGGTTCTATACTCTCCACCTATTATCCGCTCCATTATATTCAGGGTTCTACAGACCTGGTTTAGTTTCTTTTATTCCATACCTTTGAAAGCTCATCCTGTCTTTTTCTACAGATCTTAGTTTCAATGTATCCTTTTGGGATGGGGGATCAAGACTGCAATCAGTAAGCAATATGCAGGAATATCCTAGGTTTCAACAGTGCCAAGCTTTTTTCTTTTCCCTATCATTTCTATAATGTAACTTCATTTTTTTTTCCCTTTAGTCTGCTTTTGAGCATGGAGTCGTTAATGTTATAGAGCCATCTATCTGTTATAACCACAAGATCTGTCTTGAGCAGTGATAGCTTAGTACAGAATCCTGTTATATTTTATGTAAAGTTAGGAGCATTTTATTCCACGTGCATCACTGACACTGAACATTGTGCTGTCTTATCACTTGGCAACTCAGTATCATAAGACCCTTTGGCAAATTTTCGTGGTCAGTCATCATCTTTACTACCATGAATACCTGTGGACTGCTAGCACAATTGTACCTGTTCACTGTCCAGCCTGTATTGTAGATTCTTTCTACATACGCTGCCAGCAGGACATGAGCATTGGTCCCTGGGGGACGCCACTCTAAAAACTGACCTTTTCTTTCTGACTGTTTGTTTCCTGTCTTTTGACCAGCTACTTACCCATGAATTGACTGAAATTTAAAGAACCGGCAAACTCCTTCAGGATAAAATGAGTCTTGACCTCACAAAAATGTGAGTGGCACATTTAATTCATCAGTTACTAAGATATTAATTCTTCTCTGCACTTCCTGATGCAGCTGGGATGAAAACTAAAGCAATGATACTTGCAGAGTCGCTCAGCCTCGTAATAATTCTGATCATCATCATCTGTGTGTGGCACTGTAGCTCTCCAAAGAAAAGCCTAATTTTTGTGATGTTTCCAACTCGTTTTTAGAATAAAATTTTGAAGAAGCCTTAGATAAATAAAATCTAGTGTACCCCAGAGCAAGCAGTATGTGAATTCAGTACCTACTAGTACAGCATACCAAAGAATGGAATATGAAAATGTATACAGCAGACAGTACCGTAGCCTATATGGTGTTAATTTTGCATTTAAATCCATTTCACTTTGTCCTCAATTTTCAAGTTTCCATACGTTTCTGAGTTTTTATTGGCCGCTTCACATTGCATGGTGTGGAAGGAATTAGGGTAGAGGTTTCGGGGCAAGGCAGTAGAGTATGAATGATCTGGGTAATATGGCAGCACAGAGAGAGGCCACTTGACTACTGAAACATGGGAACTGTTTGTTGTGCATGTCAACTAGCTGTGTGTGTGGAAGTCACTAGCTGTGAAATCGTTAATGATAGTTAATGACATGAAGTGTTCAAGCAGTGCATGGTAGCAGTTTACTTTTGATCCAATAATAAACACTTCGTGGAGCCCTGGGCAAATCAGGGGCATCATTTCAGAGACAAGTCTCGGTTGATGCTTTTAAGAAAGCATAGTGCCTAGTAACGTCTTTTTTCTTTTTCTTTTTTTTTTTTAATTTGAATTACTTGCTTTTAGAGAAATATTTGTATTCAGCAATTCAGTTCTGCTGTAAGAATGGACCTTGCAGCAAACTCCTTTGTTATGGAGTTGTGCAACGTCAGGCATCCTTCAAATAAGCATCTCGGAACAAATCCCTTTCACCTTTTCATTGACTTCAGTAGGACTACTTGTGTAAGCAAAGTGGATGGGCTCTGGATGTGCAGATTGAAGGACTCTGTACGAGTAACTTTCAAGAAATCGGTTATGGCTGTAATGTGAGCTGTGCTGACACAGCTGGTAGATAGCTTGAAATTGGTGCTCTTGAAATGAGATAGATCTATGCCAGAAATATTAGTTTCAAGAAAAATGACATTTTTGCTATCATTACTGTCAAGTAGTGCTATAGTTTCTAAACTGGATTTGGTAGAGATGCATGGTTCTGATATTTAATTTCAGAAAAGGAAAGGGTTTCTCTGTTATTGAGGGCCAAGCACCCAATGCTGTAAAATTCACTGGTACATTCTTAATCCTAGGGAAATGCAAAGTCCCACTCTAAAACATTATGAGACTCCTCGGCCCCACCAGTCTCTCTGTGACCTTTCAAAAGACCAGACTCAAAGAGGTTTTGAAAAATACTTGTGTTTATCTGTCTTTGTACAATTGTCCAGTTCTTACCGGGGCTCTGAGGACACCACAAGGACACCTGTCCGGTCTCCCCTGGGACTTCTCCTCACCCCTGCCCATGGGCCCAGGACCCTGTTTCAGCTCAGCCTGGGGCCATCAGTCCCTGCTCCAGCGACACTGCAGCCAGCCGGCCCCAGCCCTCTTGGACTGGAGTCGTTCGGACTCGCTGGGTTCATCTCGGCCTTGGCTTGCGACCTTGCCTTCGCCCGATGCTCACGGGACTGTCGATAGCGCCTGTTGCCATCACCACCCTGCCCTGCTCGTCCCCCCGGGGGGCCCTGGGGTGCAGCCTGGCCACGAGGGCATCGCCCAGCCTGCGTGGTGGCTGCTCCCGGCCCCCCTACCCTCAGGGAGCAGCCCTGCGCTTGCCGCTCTTTGACAGCTCTCGCTGTCTGTGCTGATGTGTAAAGCAGTTAACTTCTGAAAGCTGAATCTCTTTTTTCTCTTTCCTGTCTTTCCCTTCTTCTTCTTCACTTTCTCCCCCCCGCCCCTTCCTCTTCCAAAAAAAAAGCACACTGAGCTTTTAGCTCTGGAAGAGTGGGACCTCTGCCCATTTTCAACCACAGACCCCTTTTGCTCGGTCTCGGGAATGAGCTACTTTGTTCATTTAAAATCTAAGCAAATACATGTTCTTAAAATAAACAGGTAAAAGCCTTGGGTCTTTCGATGTAGATGAAGGCATCGTGGCTAGCAAGAAAAGATGTCTGTAGCTGACTTGTTACACAAACAAGAGACAGTGGTATCAAGCACTTGTATTTGGTAGTTTGCTGTATCTTTGTCATTGTATAAAGTTCTTTAAATTGCACTGCCAAGAAAACATGAATGCAGGACAGACGTAGGTGGTCAGAAATACTCACTACCATTTCACTTATGTGGATTTTGAGGGTCAAAGCTATGCATTTTTATCAGACTTTTTATTATCTTTCAACCCAAGTGAAGATCAATGCCTCAGAACAGCAAGGGACTGCATGTTGAAGTGTTTTGTTTCGAAGGAAATGCTGCTACTACTACTACTACTACTGAGAATCCCAGCTGTTACAGAGAGCATTCCTGATTTCATAGTTCTTCAGTTTCTAGCAAAGTAGTATTTTAATTCTTTATTTTTTGAACTAAAAGATGGTAGGGTAGGATATATCTGTTTTTCTGGAGTTTTTGTATGCATGTATGCCACTAATCGATTCATCTTACTGATGACCTTTAGGAAGACAAAATGACAGGTTGGGTTGGAGTATTTTGGAGAAGCATCCCACTAATGTTAATGCCAGTTAACATGAAGTGGGCTTCATCTTGGCTGGTTTAGTTCTGCCAATATCTTAAGCGCTGATTCTTTCCATCCATCAACAGCTTTCCCCCTTTTTGAAGACACAAATATTTGTGTACTGTAGGGGTTAATATTCACTAAAATGACATATTGTCAAAATCATAAATAACTTGTTCTGAAAAATTGGATAGCTGACTGGGGGTAGGGGGGGCAGGGATCAAGTTCCAGATATTTAACTTTAGCATTGTTAATGAGAATATTTGAAAGAAAATTAACATTTTCCCAGTGATTAGAAGAAAATCCAGTCTTTTTGAAAATCAGGGGGATTTGTTCATTTCAGTTCTGAGAGAAACGAAAGACTGGTAGAACTGACTGAAATTGGGTGTAATGAGAGCAAATTCTGAAATGCCTTTTCAGAGCAGTTTTGTTATCTTGCCATGTAGTTTCTCTGATACTCCAACAGACACTAGAGAAGACTGTTGATAATACTGAATAGTTCTAAATTATGATTTGAGGATGCTAAATTCTGACTATCTGTAACTTTGCACATGAAAAATTTGATTCATATGCTCAAATAAAAGCATCGCTCCAGTAAAGTGGCATAAGGCTTTTGTACAGAATGATGAATTATGTCCAATATTTAAAACTAATCTCTCTCGTTACTTTTGTCTCTCTTCACTCTGAAGTTCTTTTTTTTTTTTCCCCTATTTCTGTCATTTGGGGTGGAGAAAAAGACAGATACTACACTTGTATAATGGAAAATTATTGCACGATTCAGTAACATCGTACATAAAGGAATAGTAACTGACAGATGCATAGGAATTACTGTGCCAGATTAGACTAATGGTGCACATAGTTCAGTACCTTTTGTCCTAGAAATAGACAATTCTGGATGTCTGTGCATCTGGAACTGATGGGTGAGCACCTCAGCGTTTAGTGTAACTGCAGCCAGCTCTGTGACAGTCCCTCTGCAGTGTCTGTCATTCAAGGAAAATACAGAACAGGTTTTTCAGCGAAAACAGGCGTTGTTTCACATCACTCTGAGTTCCGAGACGTCGTCAGTCTGGTGCAATGTGTTTGCGTCTGGCTGCTTATGTGCATCACACTGTCTTTGTGCATCCAGTAGGAGCTCTAACATCTTACCTTCAGTCTTATATCTAAGGTTCGCAGTGGTATCACTCCTCACTGTAATTAGCTAGCTGGGCATGCCAAAAGTTCTGGGCATCTAACAGGCTTCCTTCTTTGCTTCTGTGCCCTCGCCGTCATTCTTCACATCAAGCGTTTTGAGCTGGCTGATACATCCCCACCTTCATCTTGGTAGAGTAATGGGACGTAGCTGCCGGTTACATTGTTCAGCTGGAGTTTTAAAATACATTTAAATATTTAATTGAAGAAACTGTTAATGTTTCTTGTTTTCTAAAAAGATGCCTAACATGTATAATAAAATTTTAAAAAAAATCAAATGGGAGATGGCAAAAACGCAGAGTAAGGGATAGACTTCGTGGCCCGTTGGACAATATATAATGTCAGCGTTAGTTGCCTCGCCAAGGTCTTTTCAAATAACAGATCGTAAGCACTTTTTTTTTGTTAGGTTTTTTTTGTTTTGGTTTGGTTTTTTGTTGTCAGCTCAAAGCAGAGACGGCATTTTGGGAAAACTCTCTCATGCATAGCTTGAGGTAAAGAACGAGGCATTCTGCAATGTGTAGTTCCAATTCTGTCTTTAAATGTGTGGTGAACTGTGCTGTTGCCAACACCGTGGGGAAAGCCAGCGTGTGTGTAGGTGTCTGTGGGCGAGGGGGTGAATTTCATTTCAAGGGCTGATCTCTAAACAGTTCTACAAGCTAAGCAATGTAAGCCTAATATTCTAATTCCAAGGGGACTCTTGACACTGCATAGTAAAATTGCTTATAAAATTACAATGAAGAAAAAAAATCAGGAGACAGACAGTATTCAGCTGGCAGCATACAGAAAAAAAGGCTGAATTCTAATTACTTGAATAGTAGTGTTAGTGTTCTATGTGTTATGTTCATACAATTACTATGTGAAAATAAATTTAGCTTATCACTGCTGTCATTGCTAATGTATGAGATGAGGCAGAAAGACAATTCGGTTCCTATCACCCCTTCCGCCCCTTCCCCCTGCCCCCCAAAAGAGAGCGAATAATCTAAAAGCAAAGCAGGCTTGCATAAGGGCTTTCTGATCCAGGGACCTGTGACAGATTTCATTGCTACAATAGTAAGATGTAGATAATTTATAAATTATCTTAATTTGAAGGTGAGGCATTGTGTAAACAGTAAGTATTGCATTTGTTATTTTTTCCCAGTTAGATCAAAATGTAAAAAGGCATGCCCAATATCAGTAGCACTGTTTATTACTCTAATCAGAAACAGGAAATATATTTTCAGCTACTCTAAACCTTACGTGTTCCTTTATTATGCATGAGCAGCTATTACTACTGTTCAGCCGTATACATCTCTTAAGGTGGTCATATTGCAATCTGCCTTTTGAATGGCTTTCCAAAAAATAAAACAACTTTTTTGCATAAAAAGATATTCTGCAAACATAATTAAGTATTGAAATTTACATTTTTATGAATATAACATCTTCACACATAAGATTGAATCCATTGTAAAAATTTTAGAGGCTTTGCTTCACTTTGTCATTGGAGCTAGAAGAAAATAATTTTATTTTACATTACAACACTGAACACATCTTATGCCCTTGAACATGAACTGCCTTGAATTTTGTTAAGACTCTGTTCACCATTCTCATTTTCACACTCAATGAGCCACTACTGTTTCAGTCCAAAAGGGATCAGTCAGTAAAACTGTTTCATGAAACTAGTTGTACAGTCTAATCAGATTCTTTAAAACTCATTTATATTTAGCCAATAGTCAGAAATCTAGCTTGAAATGCTGCTCAAGATGTGACCTCTTTTTTGAGTATAATTTGGGAATACATAATCAGATTTATGAAAAGAGCACACTTTAAAAACTAATTTTCATATTGTGTTATCCATATTATGTTCTAAACATTTTAAAAACCTATAAATATCCAAATGCCTTTTATTTGCATGTATAGATTTGTGGTTTCCCTAAAAGTGGATATTTAATTATTAACATAAGACTTTTCATTAAAATTAAAAAAATAATAAATTATTAATAAAACTTGCCAAATCAGAAATGTAGGCTCATAGTAAATTTGTTGATTCATCAGTTTGTATTGATAAACAAAGTGTTAAAGTAACGTAACCATCTAAACGCGTAGACTTTTTTTCCCTGTCATCTCCTGACATCTGTGATAAAGAAAGAAAACATAGAATTTTTCTTTTGCATCCTCCCTCGAATGCTGGTATGGCACTCCAGAAATTTTCTTGAGTGGACAGAAAGCAAAAGTCATCAAGGGGGATTGCTTGGTAAGACGACGTGTAGACAGTGAACTCTTGTGTTGGAACAAGCGTCTCATCTTCTGTATCCTTTGTCAGCCAGGACCGACAGGCTGCCGAGGAGGAGGGGTGCGTAGGGTTGCCAGGGCGGTGTCTCTCGTGATACGGATCACCAGGAATGTTGTTTAACTTTTTAAAAGTGCATGTGTCCGCCTCCAAAGGAGGAGCTAAATGCCCACCACGACCCTGTGACTCAGGCCAGGAAAATATTGGTTGTCCCCCAAAATCTGCAGAAGCTATGGATCTAAGGATGGAATTACATAAGTTTGGCAATAAAATGTTTAAAAATAAAGGACTAAACCTAATCCGGTAAAAAGGATAAGGCCCATAACTTTGTGGTGTGAGGAGATATTTTGAACTATACTCTGCAGTTAGGCCCTAAAACTGTCTGTTTCTCAGAGGACACGTCCTTTTGGTTGGACAGCCCAGTGTGTCGTGTACATTTGGGGCACTGAATATCTGAATCTTCCACAGCCTCGGGAAGCCTGTTCCCACATATCCCACCCCCACACCATTGCACCTAGACCGTGAGATCAAACACCAAATGTTCTTATCCAATTTGTTCAGAAAGTTTAAATATTCCCTGAGGAAGAGTCAAGAAATCAGGCTGGTCTTTCCTCGCAGAATGTCCTATCATAAATCTCTTTGTCATCCTACTTCTCCATTCTCATACCCAAAACCATTTGTGATTGCTTCCCACGTGGAAGAGCTGTACCAGGAAGGGACCAAGAGCGTCCCACCCTGCGGTGCTGGCGAGGGCAGACTCAGAGGCGGCAGCTCAGGTGGGGCGTAGAGTTCTTTGCGTCTCTGACACGCCAGGGGAGTCATCCGACCACCCGGTTACTGGATCAAGAAAAGGGGGGGTAGGGGAGTGCCTGGGCAAAAATACAAAATAAAGTACTACCTTTACCTTACTACTGCTAAAATCGGTAGGCGGTTCGCCACTGACTTCAACAACAACTGAGCAAGCAAAGGCTTTAAAAAAAGCAGCTGCAAAAAATGTAACATCATACAAAGGACATCTTAACCTTCATACAACATAAATGTTAACCATACATTTTTCATCAGCTGCTGATGCCCAGTGATGATAAGTTAGCTTACTGGCACATCACCAGAGACACAGAGCTTTGCCTTTGAACGCTTTTTGGTAGAACAAGCATCTTCCCAGTCAGTTGAAGTCAGGCCTTAACAACTCGCAGACAATTTTTTATATATTCAAAGCAAATTAGCTGAGATTTAAATACTTGTTTTTAACTGTGGCTTCTTTTCAATTGCCAAGCGGATGTTCTAGTTCATTTCTTCTTTTGTTTCTGTCAGAAACACAATTATAAGGCCGAGCGGAATCTGTTACTGCTTGCTGAAAGCAACTACTGCTAAGTGAGCTCAGCTCTACTGCCTGCTGCCTCCTACCATCTAGCGGCACCTTCAGCGTGCCGCTCGCTCGCTTGCTCTCTGCTTGTTCAGAGTTATATGGAGAATGACAACGAATGTATACTTTTTGAAAAGGGAAATGTATCTGGAGAAGAAATACTTTGTTGTGAAAAGGGAAAATAGTTTTTATACATAAAATATTCATGGGAAAATAGACTGGGTTCAATGGTATAAATTACTAATGTCAGAGAAAAAAAATCTGTATACAGTGGTCTTGTAAAGAGTAAGTCAGGTTTGTTGATTGTATTCTTACAGATTTTTTTTTTTTTTGTGGTAACACTTGGATTTTAAGTTGAAAGCTGCAGAATGAAACTATTCAATATCCTAAGGAAACACCTATTAGAAACACGCTTTGCTACTTACCTGGATATTTAAAGGGCGCAACAAAAATTTAAAGAGATTATCAAGAGTCAAGAATAATAGAAAGGCTATAGCTTCCTTTCTGCTTACATAATTTCATTAAGTGCTTTCGGTGCTCCATTTTGCAACAGATGTTTCTATTTCACTTAAGGAAAAAGAGATTAAATGTCAATGTACTAGGAATTTCAGGCTTGAGATGTTTTCAATCAAAAGGCATGTTCTGAGTAATTATGTGACTTTGAACAAACATGAATCATCTAAAATGCTTTCTGTTCTTTGAACTGAGATTTTTTTTTTTTTACAAAGTGCTGGTTTTGGTGAATTAGACTACAAATTAAACCAATTTTTTATCAAATTCTGAAAAAGGTATATTTCTTCCTTTCCACTTGCAGCAAATGGACAAGGCAATTTGACAGCAGGCAGAATGTAGAATCTCAACATCCAGGATATCTTCTGTTTTCTTTTCTTTAAATATTTGCTGGTTTACATTCCGGTCATATTGATAAGTTGTCAACATATTTTCCAGGGTGGAAAAATCCCCATAAGGTGGACTGCTCCTGAAGCGATAGCTTACCGGAAGTTCTCTTCGGCAAGCGATGCGTGGAGCTATGGGATTGTAATGTGGGAGGTGATGTCCTATGGTGAGAGACCATACTGGGAGATGTCCAACCAGGACGTAAGTACTGCCAAGGACTAATCTGCAAATTGTTTAAATGTTTCTTGAAAATGATTGTCACTCCCTGCCCTGTCTTGCTTTCTCATTCACTTTCTAGGCTGGAACCTCAACTTATTTAAATCAGCATAACTCTATCAAGTTCAATGGGATAGTTAATTTACGGAGACCTAGCCTTCTGTAACTACAACCTGGAGTAGCTTCCTCCTGTGGATTAAATACATATTACAAAGAGTCATAGACAGGTTCTGATGCTGACTATATGTGTGGCATTCACTCAAATCCCTGGGAATCTGCATCACATAGGCAAGTCGATGCAGTTCTCAGTCAAGCTATAACTCAAAACTTGAGGGAATACTGGAACTATTCTGATGGTAAAGTTGGCCCATTATCTCCAGCACAGTCTGACAGCACCCTTCAATGGGTATACATGGTTAAATTCTAAAAGACTTAAGCTGCCATAAGAAATGTATTTAGCAATTCTCCTTTCTAAGAATTAACTGCATTCTATTTTTCCTAAAAACTACATATAGGTGGACAATAGTCCTCCCTCATAACAGTTATGTTTTCTTCTGACTTTTTTTTTTTTTTTTTTTTTGGCAAAAGTTGTGGCCAAATAAGCCTTCCCAATTAAAAAAAAACACATTTGCTTCTAGTACAATTGAAGGCTTCCTAGAAACTGAAGCATGGGAAAGGAAGAATACTTTTTTCTCCACCACAGTTTAAATTTTCACTAATATTCTTGTTTGATGGATCCACATGACAGCTTAAACTGGTATACTCAGTCTTCCCACCAGCCATCAATCTCTATGTCAAAATGCAGAATATCGGTCAACCCATCTTAACCTCTCTCATATATGTGCCTAGAATACCTCTGCATTGGTTCTGAGGAGTTGACAAGACTTTTCCCAGATGGCCATTTTTATATTGTTGCTAATTATTCAGCTGTTCAAGTCTGGTTGCTTCTTAAGGCTGATCAGTCATGTGGGGATAAGGATCTGAGAGAGATTTTCATTAAAAAAAAAAAAAAATCATTTCAGAGTGTTTCAGGAAGGAAAAAAACCCCCAAACCCCCACCCAAAACAGAAAAGACTAGCAGAACTAATAAAGCCTTATTTCCTTTAGGTTCGTACCCTACAGCTTCACCAGTACCATAATCCTACTTCTCTCCAGAATTTCTCTTGTGAGTTTACCCTTTCGAATTAGACTGCTTCTCCTATACATAATTCTCCTCGGACAATGCCTACCGCCTCCATCCCCCCTCCATGCAACTACCTGCCAGCAGCCCAGCTCCCTGCTGTGCTCCTTAATTAACACCAGGTATGGGACGATACATGCTGTGCCTGGTTTTGAGCTACGCCTCTGTTGATTGATCAGGCAGGGGTGGCTGGTTGCTCATCTGAAGAGAACAAGCAACCACTGAGCTGAGGTTTACCTTTTTCTTCAGTGGAGACGTTAGTTTGGTACTATCTGAACTATAAACACATCATGGGCCTACTGTGAAATAAGCGGGTAAGCCCAGTAGGCTCAGTTCTGTTTCCCACAGCTAGCAATCTGTTGGCATTTGAGATGCCTTAGAGTAACTCAGATTTCCACATGTGGCTGACGCAGGACATGCAGGGGGCCTGAGTACTTCTGGAGCAACAGCTGAAGGCTGGGCAGGATACCTTAGGGAATCTAAAAGTAGATACCTATGCTTAGACAACTGAATTAAGGCTACTTTTTCCCTGGGGCACAGCATGAAATCATCTGTGTACAGATTTCTCATATATTTAAGCCTCTATGTCCTACAACCAACTTTATACCTCTGCCAGCTGCTGATTCTTACACAGCTTATTTAATTTGATTCAGGTGGGCCAATGGGTTCAAAATTAATAAAAGATGAACAGGCAGACTCCTACTAACAATATCAGTAGCCCAGCTATTTCCTTCCCTGAACCAAGAGCCACTTATCAGCCCTCGAACTACCATAGCTTGCAAACACCAGTTTAAGGCAAACTGCCACTGTTTTCCTTAAAAAGCCCCATTGTAAGATGTGGTGGTTTAGGAGCTGATAGCTAAGGAGTTGAGACATCACTTTGGCCTTGCCGTAACAGAGGGTGCTGTTCTTGAGCTAATCTGTTCAGAAGCAAAGCCGAACACAGCCATGGCAGTATCAGCCTGTTCATTACTAGTATGCTGTTGCAAAACCCGATTACTCTGTATTGCGTGGAGTGCACTTTGTATCAAAATGCACATACAGCCTCAAATTTTCTGCCTTCCCAAACTAACAGATGCAATGGTTAGTTTCACTGTGAGCCTTCTTTTAAGGGGAGGTCGAACAGAACAGGAAGCTGGGAAGAAGGTACTAGTAAATCACAGAATCACACAAGAGCTGAGGCTGAGGGACCTTTCAAGACTGTCTACTCCAGCCCCCCTGCTCAGGCAGAGTCCGCTAAAGCAGTTTGCTCAGGGCTGTCTCAGATTGGGTTTTGACTGTCTCCAGAGATGGAGACTTTACAGCCTCTCTGGGCAACCTGTGCCAGTCACCCCCACAACAGAAAAGTGTTTTCTTATGTTTTGATGGAATTTCATGGGTTTCAGTTTGTGCCCATTGCCTCTTGTCCACTCAACTCTCTCTGAGTAGTCAGTCCAATGTCCACGTGTGCCTTTACAAGCAAGGCTCACTGGGCAGTTACTTTTTCCCTTCCACCCCCGTTAGCACTGCCCAGTTGAGGGACTGTGCTCATCTGTTCTGGTTTAACCCAAGCCAGCAGCTCAGCACCACGCAGCCGCTCGCTCACTCTCTGCCCCATGGGATGGGGGAGAGAATCAGAAGTGTAAACATGAGAAAACTCATGGGTTGAGATAAAGTCAGTTTAACAGGTGAAGCAAAAGCCGCGCCCACAAGCAGAGCAAGACAAGGAATTCATTCCCCACTTCCCATGGGCAGGCAGGTGCTCAGCCATCTCCAGGAAAGCAGGGCTCCATCATAGGTGTAACGGTTACTGGGGAAGACAAACGCCATCACTCCAAACATGTGTACCCCCCCTTCCTTCTTCTTTATATATTGAGCATGACGTCACATGGTATGGGATATCCCTTTGGTCAGTTGGGGTCAGCTGTCCCAGCTGTGTCCCCTCCCAACCCCTCGTGCACCCCCAGCCCACTGGCTGGTGGGGTGGTGTGAGGAGCAGCAAAGGCCTTGGCTCTGTGTGAGCGCTGCTCAGCAGGAACCAAACCATCCCTGTGTTAGCAGCACTGGTGCCAGCACAAATCCAAACCGTAGCCCCATGCTGGCTACTGTGAAGAAAATTAACTCCATCCCAGCCAAAACCAGCACATAATCGTAAAAGCAGCAACATCTCACAATCCTTTCTGCTATTGCCCATCCGTTGCCGCTGGCACATCCTCTGAGCATATCGTGGGCAATAGTCTTTTGCCTGGCTTTCTTCACCGTATAATCAGTATTTCATTTCTCCCTTCCCTCTGCAGCACCTCACTCATGGCTGGTTGGTTGGGGTTTTTTTGACTCTCCCACCGTTGCTACCACTAACTGTGAATGCGGGGGAGAGAAAGACTTTCTGTCAGATCCGCTTGGCCCCACTATTGACCTCCTGGGAAGAGGGTTCGAATGACCTGTAGGGCCCTCACATAGAGCCCAAGTCGCCAGGTGAGAGCAGTGCACAACACAGCCCTTCATTCCAGCTGCCTCTCCCTGTCTTTGAGGCTGGCTTCAGCCTGTCCTCTTCCCCTCTGTCACCATCTATGACGTATCTATTCAAGGCTATGCCAGCAGTGAGAATTCATAAAGCGACCCTGCCATTTAGAGTATATTAAATATTCTGCTACAGCATGAAGATAGCAACATTTAATTACTCCTACATCCAAAACCGAAGTATCTGTTAATTCAGAATAATGACGCGGGCCCTGCGGATGCTGCTTATGCGAATGACGCTGACTCCTGGGGCTTTCCCTGCGGCTCAGCAACGCACAGCACAAAGGACTCCGTTTCTCCAGAGCCCTGCCCACAGGCTTCCAGTGCCAAAATGTTAATAGTGAGTACCTGTGACCTTCTAAATACATTTAGTGACTCTAAATGTCATTAGGAAATTTCAAGTTATTAGACATATTGTAAAGCTTACTTTGCTGGATATTGGGACATATGTTTTAGTACAATAAATTACCCTGAATTCAATGAGCTTATTTTGCAGAAATAATAGGACTTTCCCAAAGGTCAGTGATACTGTACATATGGCAGAGAAAGTAACAGAGAGGAGCAGGCACTAAACAGATTCATAAAAGACACATTATGCAAACAACTGTTGATAAGGTCTTGCATAAGTATAGTCAGAGGTTCTGCTACAGGAAAATATCTGGCAACATTAACATTACAACACTTTACTGTGTTTCGATCATAATAAAAGTCTTCTCTAGTTAGCAATAAAATATTTATTGAGTTGGATGGGTTTTTGTAAAGTACCAAAAGTTTTCCAAGTATAAACTCTACAGAGCCGGGTCTGTTTTTTCACATTCCATCTTACAAATTGCTTTTCTAATTAAACAACTTTGAGAAATTAATTCATGTTTTTAGACAATGGCTAAGTGAGTGATGTTTTGAGCGACTGCCAGTTAAATGTTTGTTTCTTACGTGCATAACGTAGAAGCCAATGCTATGCCCACCACTACACAAAGAGAGGCGATGCTAGGAGAAGTGAGTTCAGCGGTGACTGACACGGTGCCTATTTGCCATGTGAACACATCTTCAGTCAGATGAACGGTGAGGCTGAACTAACTCTACCAAGGGTCTCTTGTCCGACCCCTCGGTCGCAGCAATCAGATCACAAGGAGCCAGCACACGTAGCACAGAGTCCGAGCTGATGTGAAGAGGAGTGTTAAATTGATACCTGCCACCTAAATAAACCCAGCCGTATTTTCAGAGACCACAACTGTTCACAAGTACCCATCAGGTCAGTTCAAGCCAGAGAGACTCGATGCTTCTGCAAATCTAGCGTCCTCTATTTATATTCCTAAGCAGGGATTTGGAAGCTGAACTTTAGGCAACTGAGTTTGAAAATACCTCTCATAAATTTTTTAATACTGTACACAGTGTAATGTAGAGGCTTAAAAATGTTATTAACTTTGAGAAATGTTCTTGTTTAAGTAAATAACCATTTTATTATTGTGGGAAGTCAGTTCCGACCTGTGTTGGTGCTGATTAATGCACTTCTTAGATGTGTGGCAGGCACCAGAGGTGTCCATTAATTAGGGCTGCCGCACAGTCTGTCATGTCTTATTGCTTAATTAATAAACATTAGCTAAGATATTGAACTTTCCAAGGAAACTAGTGTACTGATGAACAGATTGTGGTAAGAGCCTGGCTTGCTAATGCTTATGTGAGGGAAGGAAGATTTATATTCCATGCATTTGGTTTGTAGAACAGCTGTGAGTGAAGTCTACTGGGACACCTGTTAGAAGCCACTGTATAAATTAGTGCATGTTGCAGAACTACAGTATTTAAAAAAGAAAAAAAAGAATATTTAATGGATTTTAATCAATAGGCAAGGAAAATACTGTAGCAAACAGAATAAAAGTCCTTACACTTATGAAAGTTTCTTGTAATAGTAAAAATAACTTACCCCAATATAGTTCTTTCAACCCATAGATATCAAAACACTTGGCAGGCACCTGGGATTGGCTCTGTACCATGAGGCATGAGCAGCTGCCTCTCCCTCCTCGTAGATTTTTCAGATGTCATCAGGACATAGGGACGACATCCCTCTGGACTTTCTTCTGTCTCAGTCTCATTAAAAAATCTGTCAGTTTATTTTTGAAAGCAAAAATCTACGTTACCGTTAATAATGCAATGATCAGAAAGATTACAGCTTAATTTTCAGATGCCATTTTTGCAAATTTCAAATGATTTTGAAAGGAAACATGCATTAATTTTATGTGGAAGTCCATAAAATATTTTTCAGTTAATTTTGGTATCATAATTCATATTTAATATTAACTCTGTCTTCAACTTTTACAGCTATGTCTAACATCAAACAAAAATGATAAAATGTACTTAACAGGCTGCAGTGTTTAGTAGCATCTGTGTAAAAAAAATATATAAAAAGAATGGTCCCCTATATAAGTGTAAAAACCTAAGCATTAAAAAGCATGGAAATAATTAGCCATGTTAAGTGTAAAAAATATTCCCTTTTCCATATAGTTTATATTCTCACCTGCCAAAAAGCGTTGCTTGTAACAATACACCCTGTCCATTTTACTCACCTTAATGCTGACCCACAAGACCTTCTAATGAGGTTTAAACATACTCATCGCTGAAAAAAAACCCCTACAGCCTCTTTCTCAGTGTTGATGGCAGCACAGACTATTTGCATGTTTTCTTCCTTTTGATACCCATCGAATGTTCGTCACAAAACCAGAACTAGAGAGCAGCGATCAGCCTTTTTGCCAGCAGACTCGGGGCTTTCTATGTATGGAAACTAAGCTAATGTTCCTGCTCTTTTGGGTTGAAATAGAAGGGGCATTGATTTGCCAATGGGGAAAGAATTACACCAGTTGCTAGAGCTGTTGCTATATCCTTCTCGGAGATACAGACTTTTAGACCCTTTCACGATTAATGTGGTGCTTCTTCAACCTTAAAATGGCACAGAAAAGGGCATTTAAAAGATGTTAACATATATAATCTTTACATATTACATAATATATAATTTTATATTACTAAGAAAAATGTAATACTTCCCTTTTAAGTATATGGATATCTAATTCCTCTGTTCGGAGAGAGGTGCTGTGCAAGTAGTAAAGCAGGAGCTTAAATAAATAAATAAGGAACTAAAAAGCTCTAATTCTTCCTTTGAGACTTGATTCCCATTGCAGTATTAGACACTTATCGCATCTTTACTCTTGCTTCTTAGACTCTAAAAATAATACTTGCTTCACAAGGGATACTAATGAGGCACTATTTGCAGTTTATTTTTAAAATGTGCTGGTATTAATGAGAAATTATAATTATCCCAGCACCAGCTGGCATTTCTCTTCATGAAATGTTCGTTTTGAACAAGAGAGGAAACAAAATGCATCGTAACTTCTTTTTTCAAAGATACAATAAAATAGAGTGTGTCGGAGAAAATATGATGTCTGGAAAACTGGCTGCTTTTGAGTTTTTTCCTGAATAATTTATTCCAGAAAAAATTCATCAGCCCTCTATTGTTGTGTCAAGCGAATGCTGTATGTTTCATAAAAGTAGAGAAGCTTTTCCCTTGCTTTAAAACCAAAATATATTTCAGAAATTAATCATTTGCAACAGGTAGTTAAATGTATAGACTATGATATCTGCATTTCTGGGCTGCTGAAGATTGCCTCGTCAACGTCAAGTATCAACTAAGCTATGCCCCGCATTGGAACCAGTACCTGTGTTTTATGAAGCCACTTTTGACAGACTGCTTGAGACACATATTTTTGACAGTTTTGTGAATAAAACTACAGGCAGATGGGGTTGAATTTCACCCATCCTGAGTCTCCAACAGGAACAATCTGGGGGCATATTCATCATTAGAAAGCAAGGCTTTGGAGAAAATATTTCTCTGTCAGCCTGAGGGTACCTCTTTCCTGTAGCAGCCATTTCGGCAGCCTGGATTTTGGGCCACCGAAATAAATCCCAGGGAGATAAACAAGTAGCCAGAAAGGCAGGTGGAAGGATTCTCACGCTGACGTAGCGCTCACTGCTAGCGATCACCTCTGCGTGTGCGTGGCCAGTCCTGCCAGCCGGCGTGTGACCTGTCGGTACTCGCGGGCGCCACGTTCAGAGATCTCTGAGGCAGACAGCGCTGCCTTTGGAGCAGCCTGCGCTTCCCGGTGCTGTTGCCGATGGCTCTGAAACTTACCCCGTGCAAATCCAATTCCCCGCCACGTTGCAAACACTTGTTTTTCATGCGTAGGTGTTTCTGCCAGGGTACAGGAGGGCTATCCGCTGTAGGCTCAGGTCACCTCGTTTTATAAAACTGAGACGCCCAGCAGCGTACAGCTGCGAGAGTCTTGTTCCGTTCTCTGCCGTGCCATGGAGGGGAGCTAAGGGCCTAATGTGGTGCCATTACTCTATTTATTTGCATAATGCTTGCAGCATAAGCATTAGGCATTGCTAAATGGAGCCAACAACATTAATTCAGAATTCAAAAAGAGAACGAGGATATATTCCAGGATAATAAGACTGAATATATTGAAGCTACAGCTAGTGCTATAAAACATTGATTTGCTGTAAACAGTTTAATGTACCCCCTTCCAGCTGCAGTAATATGTCTGCAGCATGTACATACATCTGTGTGAAAATGATAAATGTCTCCTTAAAGCAGAGTGGGTATAAATGCAGTAGGTATGTTTCTCAGAAGTGCACTGGGTTATTATAAATATTGTGTGCAATCATTTGTACTTTAGAGAACATTTAGCATTGGTTGGATTTTTATGTGGAAGGGTTATGTGTGTGTGGTAGGGTTGGTCTTTTTCCTAGCTTTGTTTTTGATAAACTACTACTTCTCTTTCCATTCTTTTATATACAAGAAATCTTGACTATGTAATTTCTATCATCTGCACCACTGCGACCACCACTCACTGCAGAACCCAATAACCCTTCCTCTTGCTTTTTAAAATCTTACATAGAATGAATCCAGCCAGCTTTGATGGACTTTACCTACTTTTGCTATACGTGTGTCTATTTAGACAATGTTTGTTGTAACCAGTGTTACTAAAACCAAGCCTCCTTTCAACTCTGATCAAATGTAATTTTTCATACACGTGATTTATCTGCGACATCAGATCTGTTTCTTTCCGAATCCTGACCAAACACGTTTTCCACATCTGCTGAATCTGAAAGTTTTACTCACTTTAGGGTATATGGTAACACCATAACTTTATTAACTTTTGTTTAGTTATAAACAGCTTGGACATCCAGGTTTCTGAGAGAGGCTGTGCAAAATAATGTTGTACTTCACTGTACTGCCTGAATTAATCACACTCTAATGATCAGCAGAAACATCCTATCACCAAGTAAATTTTCCAGGTGCTGCAATGTGCATTTGTAGTGCTTGATTGTATCGTGACATTGCCACACACAAAGGCTTTGTCGGGATGCAAGTATTAGAGCATCCCCGTATGCAGAGGCCAGCCGAGGTCAGTCTGTGGCCCTGTACAGTACAACATCAACCTGAAGTGGATGAAAAAGATAGTGATACTAGCTAGTTCGTTCTTCTCCTCCTCCTTTTTTGGCTGTTTGAAGGGGATGGCTGGAAAGCCTAAAAAAGTGCCTACTGTGTTTCATATGCCTACAAAATACTTCACATCTCTTCTGGTCACGCTCCTGCCAGTCCCCATTCCCTGAGTGAAGCCCCAGCAATGCATAAAATGACGGTGGCTGTGCCATCAATTGCTATCACTGGTTTCTAACTGTCAACTTGATATTGTCCTTTCAGCGTTTAATGCCCAGTAATCATTGTACTCCTTTAGGTTATACTGTCTATTGAAGAAGGCTACAGGCTTCCAGCTCCCATGGGCTGCCCAGCTTCTCTTCACCAACTAATGCTTCACTGCTGGCAAAAGGAGAGGAACCACCGTCCCAAATTTAGTGACATTGTCAGCTTCCTAGACAAACTGATCCGCAATCCGAGCACCCTTCATACGCTAGTGGAGGACGTACTTGTGTAAGACTCTTTTTGGTACTTTTTTCTTGTATAACGCATGGTGGCTATCATTAGATGGTTTAGGGCATTAAGTAAGGGTAGGGGAAAGCAGCAAAGTTCTCAATTCACAAAGTTATGGGGGTTCGAATAACTTTGAGCCCCTTATAAGACACTGTTGTATAAGGACTTCTTTTCTCCAGCCATACAGATTATATTAGGCATTTTTCTTTTTTTTTTTTTTTGTCTAAGCTCTGTTCGTACACTGTCTATCCTTAATCTTTGTGAATCTCTTTGTTTTTTTTTTCTTTTTTTGGTGCTTCTCCTAGGTGCTTGTTTTCTCTTTGTAATTTTTTTTCTCTATTCAACAGCCTGTCTCTCCATCTGACAGTGCTCAAGCAATTTCTGGACTGCCTTGGAGTAATTTCCTGCAGCAAGTAGTTGTGTCTTAGCTTGCTAAATCTTTATTTATCTGCAGAAGAATGGCAACGGTGACTAAATAAGAGATTATGCTATTACCATTCCACAACAAATTCTTGATGGTGTTGCCCAAAGTTTTTTTCCATTAATAATATTACAGAAATTAATGCAGCCACAGGAGAAGCCAGGTTGCGGTGGAAGAATATGTCAATTTTTTGTAGGCTTACTGATCCAAGCTGTCCCTGGGTATCAGCTGAAATCAGTGAAGGTCTGGGTGACCTCACTCTCTTCATTAGCTGAAGTTCACCTTGAGATAAAGGTGCTTTCATGGAGACTCCCCTGGGTTTATACAGGGTTCTCAATGCCTGAGTGGATCTTGCTGAGAACCTCAGTGGGTTAAGAGGCTTTTTACATGGCTTGGAGAAGGGCTGAGCACCAGGGCAAAGATTGAGGCTGGTATCTTGCTGTGGGACAGGCTGAATGTAGAGGTTACTAGGAAAACCTAGAGTTAGGGCTACAGCCATTTCGTCTACCACAAACTAGCGGGACTTGCGGCATTTAATGCCCATGTGCTAAAGTTAGTGGTCTCTATGTGTTTCTGCATATAAATATATATATGACTTGCTACTTGTACCTGGGTCATTTTATTTAGCATCAGAGTAATGTACGTGTATCTATTCTTAAGTAATGTTTTAAGATCTGAAAATGTATGCCTGTTTTCTTGCAGCCAAGCTCACCTGCTTGGGAATGTTTTTCCGTTCATTTGGGAATGCTTGATGCAATCAATCTGTATGATTATTGTCTTACTGTTAACTTACGAGCTCAGCGGTTATTCTACAGAATCGTACCATCACAGAGTAGTTCAGGTTGGAAGGGACCTTAGTAGGTCTTTAATTAAGGTTTGTACTTAACAGTGTGCTCCTGTCCTTCAGTTTCTCTCTCTCTCTCATTTTGATAATATGAATGAAAATCAGTGTTTAATGTATTTGAATATGTGTGGTTGAAACTTGGTATGTTAAGATACTAGGGTTGATGCTTCCTATATTCTACATAAGTCACGTTCCATCAATTAATGCTGGCTGGCTTTTGCTGTCTAAATTTTAATTTTAAATAAATTATATCTTTCTCCTAAAGGCTATCATAAAGTTTTTATAAACAGCAGTGTGCTTTATTTCTGCGTTCTGTTCCTACAGTTTCTCTAGACAAAATGTACAAAGTCAATGGAAGTTGTGAGCCCTCACCAGTGTGGTACACAACAGAAGACTGGAAATATATACCTCAAAATTGGAATTTTTCTTTTTTTCCATCTTTCTGTTTCAGTTGTAATAATATTAGGGGAAAAAACTGAAACAGAAATGTGACTAAATTAGCTGCTTTGGTTTTATTTGCTACTCTATATAATTCTATGTAAAAGCAAAGGTATAAAATTTTATTCTTTTTGCTTCTTTTAGGGTTAGTTTTAGGCATTGAACACTGTAATCAGTGCATAATAGTATAGCACTAAGGAGCCATTTGGGGTTTTTTGGTAGATAAATGTAAAAATCATCTCAGTTTTTTAAGATTTTTAAATTGTATCTCATGTTAAATTTTGTTTGTCCTCTACTTTGACTACTGTATTTACAAATTATTATCATCCTGAACACATAAAAGCTGTAACAAAGTGCTCTGTGGGAACAAAAATATGAGCAGTAGGAGAGGTCTGTTCCTTGGTTTGTTACTGAGCTGCAGTGCTTTTTAAAAAATTCATTGTCTAAGTAGTGCAACTTGGCAGACTGACATGATTTGTAAGTTTTAGACAACGGGTTAAAGAAATCCTCAGTTTAGATCTGACCTTTACAGCTCAGGCTCCTCTCTCATTCCTTCTGCCTTTTAATAAAAACAATGTCTACCAGAGTAAATCTAGTGTCATATTTTGTACTCCTTTGGTAACCTTTGCATTTGGTTTTTCCAGAATGCCAGATTCACCTGGTGAAGTTCCAGAATATCCTTTGTTTGTTTCAGTCAGTGACTGGCTGGACTCCATAAAAATGGGTCAGTATAAAAATAACTTCATGGCAGCAGGTTTCACAACTTTGGATATGGTTTCAAGAATGAGTATTGAGTAAGTATGTAATCTGTTATCCCTACAGTGACTAATCAATCTGAATTTCTTTGGATGCTGCAGTGATGTAATTATCATGATGTATGGAACAGAGCTTTCATTTCCTTTCCTACCTAAGCTAATAAAGGACAAATGCAGTTTTTTACCAAAATGATGCAGGAAAAAGATGTAATTAATAGACCCAGAACCGACAGTTTCATTCTGCGACCATAGCAAACCCTGCTAAAGTTCAGTCAGAGAACATCCTTAAATGTTTCTTATGGAGTCAGTTTTGATCTAGACCACTGAAATCAGTGGTAAAAATCTTTTCTTACTTTGCTGTGAAAATCATTGAGCCCATGTCAGTCCTCATGTGGAAGTTGTTCCGCGCCTTGCTGCCCTTTTTCAACCATCTGCGACTCCCCTCTATCATTCTTTAAATGAAAACACTGCACCCAGTATATAAGGGTTTGGGCAAACCAGGGATTAATATGGTAGCGTAATTATATGATCTATTTTGTTGTCTATTCCCTTCCCATTAATTCCTAATCTTTTATTTGATGCTGGGACTATCTGTATCAATAATGGTAATGGTCAGTTAAAACTCAGTAATTTTTCATGTGAAATTAGGACTGGTTTTCTCCCATGTGTATCACTTTACATTCACCTACATTGAATTTCACCTACTGCTCTATGGCGTAGTCACTTAGTCTTACAATATCCTTCTAAAACTCTTCAAGGCTGGCCCTTTCCCTTACTATCTTGAACAATCCAGTCTCACCAACTGACTTTTTCACCTCTGTGCTCACCTGTTTTTCCAGACCATTTACTGATTTGTTGAACAGTAATGTTTGATATTATCCCAGTGAAGGTCCCTGCAGGTTTCCATTGATGACTACATTGTAAAACCTGACAACTTACTCCTAACCTCCTGTCTTTAAACCAGTTATTTAATCATGCAAAGACATTCTTATGCCATAGCTCCTTACCTTCCTTATAAAGTTTTGATGAGGAATCTTCTCTAAAGCTTTTGGAAATCCAAGTAGAGCGTATCAAATGGATAACCTTCATCCATATATATGCTGACTCCTCCACTGGAAACAATTTTCTAAAATAGGACTTTGCAAAAGCCACAGTGATTCAAGTAGATCATTTATCCAAGCATCCAATAATTCTGTACTTTACTGTAATTTCTATTATGCCCTGTAATGATTTCAGACTTGCAGGTCCGTAGTTCCCCAGATCTCCCATGGAAACTTTTTATTTTGCCTGGCACCACTCTCCATGCCTCAGGCGCCAAGAAATTTTTGAGCAAGTGGAACAGAACTGATAACCCCCTCTCTCACATCTCTCTCAGTAATTCCACTCCTTCATCCTTGAAAATAAATAAATACATATAGTCTTGTTCTGGAGGTGGCTTGTCGCTTGTTTTTTCAGCTTGTCTATAACCTCTTCTGCAGTCACTTCAACTTCAGACAGATCCTCTGACAAGTTTCTATAAAGGTTCTGGCATGGGCGTCACTTCAGTTTCTTCCACAGTGAATATCAACTCAAATAATTGGTTTAGTCTTCCACCAGTGGCCAGTCTTTCAGTGCTCTTTTATACCCAAATCATCATTAGGCTCCACAGACGCTCTGGCAGGGTTCGTGTACCCCAGTGAGCTTGCAGAAAGGAAAGATTTGATTTTTATTATTAGGTGTCTTTTTCTGCTTGTTCTTCAAGTTCCTTTTTAGCCTGCCTCACTGTGCTTTTACAGATAATCTGCCTAAGGTTACAATCTTTTCTACTTTCTTTCTTTAGATACCACTTCAGCTTTTTGAAAGATTCCTTCTTTCTTCAAATAACCTCTGTTACCCCAGGCCTGCTGGCTTCTTTCTGAGCTTTATCAGGCCTTCCTTAATAGGTCCTATGCATTGTTCCTGCATTTCTAATACCACTCTCCCCTGTAAAGGTTTATTCTTTTAGCTGACTCTTTTTAGCTTCTAAGATGCTCAATATTTTTGCATAGCCCCTGCTGACCTTAAGTGCTGTGTGTCATCCCCCATGTGGACGTTAAGCCCAAGTACATAATAACTGCTGCTATCCAGTGGCTCTTCATCTGGAGGATACAGAGCTGGGTATCTTGAACTGAAAATCTGAATCTCAGAAAGGTCATGCCTCATCCCATGGGCTCCTTTACTAGCTACATCGTTAAACAACTTTATAGGGTATCTAAACAAGCGATGCCTATGGTATGTCCCAGTGTGGGATTTGCACAATTGACAGGGCTTATCTGAAGTTTCCTGCCCTCGCCACCTCTGTGATCTTTCTCTGCATATTGCGGTTGGTGATGTTTAGGGAACACCTGAGCTAGTGGATTGTGCTGGATGCTTTGGGCAACCTGGTCTAGTGGAGGGTGTCCCTGCCCATGGCAGGGGGGTTGGAACTAGATGATGTCTAAGGTCCCTTCCAACCCAAACCATTCTGTGATTCTATGCTGAGGGCTGTTGACTTCGTTCTTGCCAAAAATTTAGGCTCTGTGGGTGAGCTACCCGTTCTGGAGTGCAGGTCTAGATGAGATGAAGGGAAACCAGGAGGCAAATCTGGGTCGAGCTGGAAGATTCACTGCTGTTCTGATCTTTAAACCATCTCTCACCACCATTCCCCAAATCATCAGAAGCACAGCCTCTGTTATTTCAGTCTCAGGACTGCAAGAGTGAGCGTATCAGCTCTGTTCCTCTGCAAGTACGAGTGGGAAACATTTGCTACTAACACATTACTAAAATGGGCTATTAGATCCCACCTTTTAGGTTCTTCCTCAAGATTTGGAAAAATTACTTGACTGTATCACAACAGATACCGCTGCTCTAAGAGTTTTGGTTTTTCTTAAATGGATGTCTTCAAAAATTTGGAATTGACAGGTGTAGAAAACTTGAAGATTTGCAGCTTTCTTATATGTTCCAGTCAGGAAGATAAACTGTCCTCAGGTAGAGCGATTCATCAGGTATTTATAGTCTTTTGTGTGCAAGAGGCTTTACTATACTTGCATCCAAGATGAAACTTTTTATCTTACAGTGACATTAGAAGAATTGGAGTTGTACTCATTGGACACCAGAGACGAATAGTCAGCAGTTTACAGACTTTGCGGTTACACATGATGCACATACAGGAGAAAGGATTTCATGTATGAAAGTACTAGAATCAACTGTGTTTTGTGCCTCAGCATTTCTAATATGGAAAAATATTCTCATTCTTCCCTTCTGCTCTTCCCAACTTCAAGAACTTCAGTCTCCTCTTCAGACTATAAAAGTACTTCTATGTTAATGCTTCCAAACGGGAATTTTTAATCACACTGCATAGCTCCTCCGCCAGTTATCTGCCGATAAAATCCTGGCCTATTGCAAGACTCTTGCTACACATTGATGAATAACTCAGCATGGATGTGCAACTTTGTATAACAGTATTTGGGAAACTTTCATGAACTTACTTGAAAGTAGTAATCTATTTGGCCTGGTGTGGCTTCTTTATTGATGTATTTAGAGTTTGCTGGTAGATCAAAAAGTATTTGACTTCTTTCATGTTCTGTGATCATGTAACTTCCAATACCAAATGTGCAATCAAGAAGTTTGACATAAATATTTATTTTATCTCTTAATTAAATCCAAATGTATGGGTCCTATCGTTATATTACTTTATAATAGTTTGAATGCTGGTAAGCCGGTGCCTCAAAATGTTAGTATTGTTTGCAGAAATGACTGATGATTTTATGTAGTGAGTTTTCATTGTGTGAATAATTGGGAGGATAGCGAGAGAAATCTGTTTGAAATCTTAAGGTCCTTGATTTTGAATTACTTTAGCACTCGACACTTTTTATGCTTTAAATTTTAGATTAGGTTGGAAAATTTGTTCGTCCTTCGGATTTTTCACCACCCTAGACCTTCTTTGTTTGTTTTTTTTTAATACTCAGCATTTGCTTCTACTACATGGCAAATTATCACTGGAAAACTGATTTTAACGCTTCCATAGCCATGAGTAAAACATGGTTGTCAGCTATATTATGGCCACATAGACTTCAGAAAGCTTTCTGTTCCAAAAATGCAGACCTCTGCTGCTTGAACTAAGCATAATTTCCACCAGTGGTAGTAGACCTTAGAGGGCCAGCCACCGGTGGGGCGATGTGTTTATTCCCATAGGAGCACGCCGGCCAGATCATCCTCCAGCTGAGGGCAGTGGTACAACCACCAACTATTGCTGGAAGTTACACTCTGCGGTATTCAGTTATCTTGTACATAGGCAGAAAAGGAGATGTAGGACAGCAGTGTAATAATATGTTGCCTTGAGTCTACTTCTAACTGCTTTTAGAAGTAAAAAGCAGGCTCTGCTGAAATGGAGCTCTGGTTACTACGGGCTAGATCTTCATTTAGTACAGATATCTAAATGACATCAAAGACAATTACCTTTAGAACTCTTCAATAGCCATATTTACATGCAAGAAAATGGCTGCAAAGGCCTAACATAATATTTGTACCTCTGTAAGACTTACAGCTTTCATGTTTTATTCAGACAACTTACACAGACGTGCTGGGCTACATTTCCAAACTTTTGCACGGGATATGCGCTACTGGGAACAGGGGAACGTGCGCATGTCTGCGTGCTGTAGAAATCACGTGCAGATCTACATGCGTGTCACATGTAAACTGGGTGCAGATGCTTTTGTTGATTTATACATTGTTTGGAGGACTTTTTGAGTTACGTGGCATTCCAATATACTCAAGCATTACAACTCTTCTGTTAAAACGTGCATTTGGATAATTAGTATAATATATGTGTATATCAAAATGAACTAACTACTTTATGTAATCATAATGGTATTTACTGCTTAATTTACAGCTTGTAGATCAAAATGTATTTCCTAACTCTTGGAAAAGGTTGCCATTGTATACCAGTGGCAAAGAAGGAAAATTGTAAAGCAACTCAGAAAAGATTGTGCTTCCAACCAGTTCACAGCGTAAGACACGCTAGGCCTGATTCACTGTTCTCACTTTATGTTGGAATAACTGCATTAAGTGGGATAATGGTAGTGCACTAAGTAAATTTTCCTTTCTTCCATTTAAAAAAAAAAAAACCAAAACCAGATTTAACTGAGGAACAAGTTTTCTAAAGATCAGGATTCATCAGTGTTCTGCAATGCCAATTCGATGAGTTTGTTCAAAGGAGGGCAGCTCCAGTCCTATTCTAGCTACAAAGGTAATTTTGTCAGCATGAGTAGTCCCGCTGAACTCAGTAGGACTGTACAAGCATGTGCGTTTCACAGGATCACAGGCCTTTAGTGGGGAAAAAAAGCATTTGTTCTTTTCTGTGACTGTCACTTGAAAAATTCTGCCCCAATTCTACATCTGAATAATTTTTTGGTAAAGGTTCTCTTATGGAAAGAAAATCATGCTTACCTGAAGCCTTTTAAAAAATACTATAATCACAAAGTAATTGAAAAGTTGATTTTCCTTTATCATTTTGTTATCCATTTTGCCTGTCATTGCTTCCGTGGCCATCAACTTGACATCTGTGGAAGGAGCCTCTCTCACAATTAAATACATTACCGAGGAGGTATGAGTCTGTTATTTGTTAATGGGGTTTCAAAATTACTCATAACTCATCCAAACCATGTATGTGCACTTTTAAATTCTCCTTTGCACATTTATTCATTCCTGGTAGTGTGGATGCAGAGCAGTACGTTACATACACACAACCTGGATATATTTCATGGAAATTAATTTCCAAATTTATCACACTACTGAAAATATATTTTCAATAGAAAAAATATAACAATATTAAAACACTTATTAATCAGATATATTTTTTTATATAAACAAGAGTTTGGGTAACCAGAAAGGAAAGAACAAGGGATTCTTTGGGTGAGGACATTTATTAAAAACATTGTAAATCCTGGATTTTTTGGGTTTATACAGCTTGGGTTTTTGTTGTTGTTGTAGTGCAGTGTGACACTTTTATAATAGTTACCTTGATCAAATTTACATTTTCCCCATTTTGGAAACATTTTATTTGCTCTTGCTCTGATTCCAATCCTATTCTTGTTTTGTTTTGTTTTTTCCTATTTTTTTATTTAAAAACAAGCAAAAAACCAACAGGTGTTATTTTTCAAATGTGAGCTTAATTCTTTGCAGGCCCCAAATGTATATGTGAAATTAGAGTAACTTTCTTTGTTATAGAGTATAGTTTCTTCAGGTGAAAATTAGCTCTATTTAGTTATCCTGAATATTGCAATGTGCAGTTAGAGTTTAAGTTTAAACAAATTTAAGCAAATCTAGTAGGCTGTTTTTGAGAATCTGGCCCACATTGCAGAGTGCTTCTTAACTAAAAGTACTCATTGAAAGTTCACAAAATAAAGTGTGCGTAATAGGCAAGCCAAAAAAAAAAAAAAAAAGGCAAGGACACAAGGAAATAGTTCTATGTTATTTACAAGTAATATCCATGTGTAGATTTTTCTCACAGATCTGACTGTTGTTAATCTATACTGTTACTACTACTTGTGTATCACTTCAGCCTCCAAAGCACAGCTTAAGTGAGGGCCTTGACAGCTGAGCAGGACCAGGTTAGTGTCTCTGGGCCAAACAAGTGCACTGCCCCAGCTGTCCATCATGTGCCAACCACAGTGCTTCCAATGTTGACTGACAAACAACGTGGATGTCCATGCAGCCAACGGGGTAGTCATCTAACATGGAAACCATATCAGTCATCCTTACTCAAGCTATCCCTATTTGTCAGAGCCTTGAGACCTATTGGGAGGAATAATTTAATTATTCCACCTAATTTTGGAGGTCTGCATTTGAGGTAGTCATCCGAGGTTCCCTTTTAATCAATGAAGTGGGCTCTTCTAGGGTGTGAATCATCTGATAAATGTAATTATTTACTTCTGGGTTAGATGAGTTGTGCCAAAGAAGCACCTGTTTCTCTGCATTCAAAGAGATCAAAATGACCAGCTCATATGCAGGCATCTGTGTTTGGTGAGATGAATCTCATGCACTGATTGTATCCAGTCCTCATGCTGAACCTGTGAAAAAGAGAGGATCTTGTCCATAATGCTGGTGTTAAAATTGAACAAGTAACAGCAGAAGATTTAGTAGATTTTGCTCATGAGGGGTGTGCACATTGGAATTACTGAGAAGCAATGGGACTCCATGGGGTGAAAGGAAGAGAATTGAGCTATGTAATTTAAAGTTTTCTTAAACAAAAGTTACGCTTTTTGTTTCCATGAATGTAAATTCAGCATCTGTCCAGTAAAAGCTTATACGCATGCTATGCTTTAAGGCATCAGCCAAGACTTTTCAGCTTAAGGCAATCCTTTAATTGCAAATAGTGCACTCAACAATAAATTCAATTAAATTAGTTGTTCTGGACAAAGCATTCTGGGTCCAAAATTGTATTCGGTATTAGCTGGATTATTCTGATATGGAACTCCTAGACTGCAGTACTTTGACTTTTCTGTAATTTAAGACTGACTACCCATTTTCCATTTTTTATATGATGAGCCTAACACTGGGCTCTGTTACCTTCTTTTTCAATGCAGATTCATACAGGATGCAAAGGTGGGCCATAAGTAATGTACAAATGTACTTGAATCAGATCCAGTAGAGATTTAATATGTGGAATAGCTGGGACTGTGGAGGTGCCTAGTAAGACTGTGTTAACCACAGCAATTTCCATGTCTGAATGACCCCGTGGTACCATATCAGCCACCAAGGTAAAGCAGCATAGAACATACATTAACTTGTACTGAAGGCCAGTTGCTAAATTTCACCTGGCCCCATTGCAAACTGAAGCACGTATTTAGCTATTTTAACTCAGCTTATGCAATGCTTCTGTGGGACATGTTCTGGCAGCTGAGAATTTCTCTTATGAACATCGGGTACCTGTAACTACCGTGTCATGGGCTCAGTCTATCTTGGGATATGTCCTGCAGAGAGTGGGAAGGAGGACTCACTTCTAATCCAGTCCCAATAAAAAGTCTGTCTTCCATTGCATCTTCTAGGAAAAGTGTTAAAAAGGGAGATACTTCACTTATGGCATTTGCACATGGTTGCAGAGCACTGTATTCTCTTAAACAGTTTTCTTCCAGAATACCTTGGTTCACCAAATGTAATTGATCTTTCCTGAATAAATGACAAAGATAATATATTTTTTTTCTTTTTATAATGGTACTATAATGGTATTAATTTTTTGAGAGTGAGGGAAAGATCTGTTGGGCTGAGTTAACACTTAGTAGGACAGTGATCTTGAATTTTCCTGGAGAGACGAATCAGCACTGAAAAGGAAAAAAAAAAAAATCCCTAAAGTCTACAATAAGGTGAAAAAGGAAGAACTGTCCATATTGTGCTAAGGAGCTCTAACAAAAAATGAAGGAGTTGCATAAGACAGTTCCATGCACTTACAGCTCACAGATATCTTCTGTCATCATATACTGTATTTAGTAGCGCACACTGCTCATCCATGAGTGCTATGGTTGTATATAGTTCCTCAGATTATGGACCAGGATATGTTGAGCACGTTATGGATATAAAATATTTGTCTATATGTACATAAAGAATTGTAAATATAATGTATATCATAATGTCTGAGATTTTTCAAGCCTACAGAATTTAATTACCTAACTCCCAATAACACTAATGGTATTGATCTGCTCCGTTGGCTTTTAAAACTTTTAACGGCATGCACTGTATGCGTATAGTACTTCCCCAACTTCCTTGGCTTGTTATCTGGAAACGGATAGCCTCTCTTTTCCTCCGTGGGCAGAAAAAACATTTTCAAACTGGCTTGCAGAAAGCTGCTTGGTCACGTGATGCTGACCCTTCTACCACCACCACACCAAACCCCTTTCTACTGATTCTCTTCCATACAACTAACTACTGTAGAAATCATCAGTGATCATAAAGGGGAAGCAAGGTGCCCATGAGCCAGCATCTCTAGTAGGATGTACTCCCCACTATAAACAGGTTAAGTCACTCTGCTGAAGTCACCAAAAAGGTATATAAATTATTTTACTTTAAATAGCTATTTATAGACACTTAGGAGTTTAAAATGAGGGAAATTTTCAAGGAAATATGAGTAAGGATATGCCAGTAAAAACTATAAAAAGATGTGTTGAATTTTAGAAGGGAAAACCAATAAAATGGTTGATAAAAAATGAGGTTAAAAATGGATTAGAGTTAAAATATATTTCCATATTTTATATGTGAAATTATATAACACTACTTCAGTGAAATCTGTGTGTATGCCTCTTTAAATATTCTACACAAGTATCTCTTACCTTTCTTTCCTGCAAGAGATTTCCCAAGTACATCTCTCTTCCAGAAAGGTTCAGCATATTATCTGATTTTTCATACCTGTGTAATTAAACTGGAATAAAAAATGCCAAGTCGTGACACTGAAGATATGGAAAAAATATATTAAAAAAGATCAGTCTCAAAATCATTTGAAGTTTTCATACCCGTTCTACTTTGTTCCTGTCCAAAGTTTTGATCTCTGTCTAAGCATCTGAGCACTTGGACTAATAAGTAACTACACATGTGTCACAGTAATAACCTACGCACTGTGCCATGCTCAGAAACTCCTGAATCTGTAAACGGTTACATGTTTGTGCAGCTTAATTAATATAAGGAGCCTGATTAGAAATGGAACTAATTTCATGAGTGGAGTCAGGCATAAAGGACTTGCAAATCCAAGTTCCTATAAAGTATTTGTAAGGCAGCATGAGGTAACATTATTTTGTCATTTTTTTAAACTTCATTACCTCATATGGTTTCCTTGAGGAGACCAGTATATTATTTGATATTAGCATAGAACCTCCTGCATATATTTTTCTCGATACGTGAGGAGATATTGCTGACTTTTTTCTTCATTTGGGAAATACTACACGTTTTGGGAAATATTCATCTCTAACATATACATCATCAAGCTGATTACAAATTTGTGAATAAACCATAATATTATACTACTGACAATTCAGTGAAGAACTGCTAAGCAGCAGCATGTACGTTGAGCGGCAGATAAGCCAAAACCCTGGGACTGAAAATTCACAAGTCAAAGAGAAATCTAGCCTTCTGTATTATGAAGTGTGTGATGCCCAGGGCCTTGGCTATATAGAAAACAACCTTGATTCTAGGATCTGGAAAATCAAATTTGGAAGAAATCTGCATTGGAATCCAAATATTCATTTCTCGTTGTGAATGATGAAAAAGTGCCCATTGAAACACTCAAGGGAGTATTTTCATAGTATCATCACAGTGTAAGGTTCCGAGGCTCCTCTACAGCAGTGATAGGCAAAAATCTAGTTGCTGGTTTTCCAGGGTCCATCCATGACAAAAACCTGGTAAAATTGTCATCATTTAGGTTAGAACCTCCAAGAGATACAATTACATAACTGAAAGACTACTTTTTCTTCTTGTTGCATATTTGCTTTTTTGAGAGGAGTCTGAATAAACTAAGAGTACAACTATCTGGTTAAGAGTAGCTTACAAACTGAATTTTCAATTTCCTCTCAATTCAGACTGAGCTCTACTTGAGAATGATTAAGAGGCAAAAAGGAAAAGCAAAATAGGATTTATTTTTTTTAGAAGCTGAATACTCTCAGCTGTATAACTTACCATCACAGTCCCTTTATGTACAATAGGATTAGCTGAGAAAGACAAAGTGCAGCCACTGTTTCAAATCTGTAGATTATTTTAGTTACTAAATGCCAACTTTGGAAGTTCCATTTTGGTCTTGGGAAGGTTCTGCTCTAAAACACCTGGTATTTCCAAATCCTGCTGAAAGATTTTAATAAACTTTTTGATGGAGTAATTCCTGGGACAATGATGTAACTGTGAGGAATTAGATGCTGTGGTATCAATAGGCATGGTCTTGACCAAAATTCATGAGAGTTTGTTACTGGCTTCAGTGGCAGTGAGATGAAGCCCTATGTTATACGTGCATTATGTAGTATTCAGCTCTCCAAACAAATTCTCCTTTCTTGCATCCCACCACTGTCATGTTTGATTTGTTAGAGAATCAGCACTTAGGAGGACACATGCTGTCTTGTCATTCAAATGTATCACTAAAACTTTTTGCTAGTTTTAATTTTTCTGTTGAGAGTTTCAGGTTGAGATGTAGGTTGGCCGTTCAGGGCATGATCCAAAATCAGTTAAATCCGTAAGAAGATGTCAATAGACTGAAACAGGTTTTGGATCAAGAGTCTCCTATAAATTTGCATGGAATGGATGGCCTCATTTAATAGGAGGAAAAGGAGTGCACCGAGCATAAAGGACAATGCTACTACCTCGGGGATGTGATGAAATAGATTATGGTTACCTTCAACATGGTAGAGCTGAATTGCAAGGTACAAAAGGTGGTTGCTGCACTGTTGTTTTATGTGGAATGGGCTACCATCTCTGAGTTTGGAATAAGTATGTAAAATGACCTGCACATCTAATAGAGTATCTAACAGAAATGTTTTGAGGTTTGTTTTGTTTTGTTTTTTCCTAGAAAATTCCCCAAACTCCTGGATTTAAATTCAGGATAAATCCTCATCAAACAAACAGAACCGACAAAAAAAATAGGATTTGTCTATCTTTTTTCCTAAACATATGCCATTATGCAATATGATCTCCCCTTCATAATAGCAGTTCTAGCTGATTATTTGCCTCTCTGAAGTAGCTAGTGCATTGCAGTGTAAGTTTTGAGATTTGCCTGTTAATGAAAGGCACAGTAGCAAATAAAATAACTAATGCCCTCCTACTGGTTCTGTTTACCGGACTCTTTTCTTAATTCCCCATCTCAAGAAAAACATCTTCCTCTAAAATTCCTAACACGTAAACACGTAAGTATTTTAAAGCTTATGGCTATGATTCCCTATCTGCCTCTCCCCAAGAAAGTTAGCTTTGAATTGGCAGCGTAGCATTTTTAATACCAATTCTTTTGCAGCAATTTCTTCTTCCAACATTTCTACATAAGGTGGAGAGGGCTATTTCAGATTTAAAGTCAGAAAAGTTGTTTCTTGGTTAATGCTGGTGAAGGAACCAGATTCAGTCAGTACTTCAGTATATGTTGTTCTTACCTATGGCCTTATGTCTGCTTCAGTTGAGGCCAATGTCAAAATTCTCTGATGGTATCAGTTATATCACACACGGTGACGCCGTGACTGAAAACCCGGAGACTAACAAAAAGGGCTTGTTCTTGTTAATGCAGTACAACTCCTACTGACTTCGGTAACAATGGCAGGTACTCTGCACTTCTCAGGATTGCATCTGCAGTTTAACAAGGAAAAAAAATCTTTAAAAGATCGTGTGAAACCCTATTTACTGAAAGGCAATAGTTTTTTTTCTAGCAAAGCAACCTTCCTTGTTTTAATTTTGTCATAAATTTTTTTTAAAAAACAAAACACTTTCACTTACAGAAAAGATGCAAGAATAATATTTGACTACCTTCCAAAAATTAGCTTTGATTTTCTCTTGGAAGATAACGTGGTTGGTATGTTTTCTCAGGATAGCCTCTATTTCTGTGTATTGGTTTTAAATGTATTTGAATTAAGAAGGGTTTTAATCTCTGTCTCTTCTGTGAAATTAGATTGTACACAACTAAATATGACTGCTCTTCATAGTTTGCTGTTCTAGCATAGCCATAAAATGTATCAATGTAGGTGTATATATAAATAACTATTTGATGACAGACACTTTAGGTTATATATTTAAGCAGCCATGTCAAAACTTTAAAGGTAGATGGCTTCAAAAGTAACAGTATAATCATAATACTCGCAAACTATTTTACAAACAAACCGTGGCCTCAGCACAGATCCCATACCCTTACCAGTAGTCCGAAACCCACCTTTTCTTTAAAGCCCCCAGATAACACTTGTTTTGCCGTTGCTTCTTTTCCTGTTACCAAGATGTATTTGAATAATGACAACTACCTGTAACTCAGTCTTCACCATTCATCTCACAGAAAAGCAGCCTTGGTACCGTACCTCTAAGTTACATCTTCATCGGTCTGAACTTGTGTAGCACTGCACACTGCAGGCACCATCTACTCGTTCTGAGACTGAACATTTCACAGCTGGTATCACTGGTTTCCCCCTGGGACTGCCTCACTCTTCAGAATGTCTTCTCTTCACGTGATACATCTCCCATACGTGCTCCCACTGCATTTTTCTTTCTGCCTTTTTGCCAGTTTCTGTTGTAGGAATAGCCAAGAAATAAAAAGCTTAATATACCGATTTGCAGTCCCAAGGGGAATTTACATTAGAAGTGAAGTTGTTATTATTTACTGAAAAGTGGTGTTATCTTCTTTTTTTATTATTATTCTATTCCTATGATAATATGATGTTCCATGTAAATTTTCATGTGCTGGCATGCCTACGAGTTAATAGTGTAATAGAATGCTCAGCTCTCAACATTAGGGTGTTTTTAAGGTGAATTGCATTACATATGCCATCTCTTTGCAGAAAGAATATGGGGTTTGGCAAAGCTACCTGCTGAGCAACATAATAAGATTTTTGTACAAAGTACAAGTTACTGATTATTATTGTATTTTATTTTTCTATGATTTCCTAAGAGGCATTATCAGGTCTTACAGATGGGGTAAGCCTGTTTATTAAGATATTTACTAGCAAATAAAAGTTACAGTACTGGTGGTTATTTTTGAGTTAATGGTGTTTGTTTTGCCTTAATATAATGATACACAGTGAAGCCTGTCATACATGATCATGCAAAAAAAAAACCCAAAACCCAGCTGCTTAACACAGGGTGGTGTACTAATAAAGATGGATCGGCAATATGTTCTAACACTTGAGATGCTTCAGGGTGTTGTTGTTTTCTTTCAGCTAAAGAATGCTTAATCATAGTGGCCTCTTCCATGCTTACCACTGAGCATTTATGCTCTGATAAATGCACATACACGTTGTCATAATGCACATACAGTTAACAACATCGGGAAAAAAACGTACACATTAAAAGTTCCAAACAACGGCACTCTCTCCTTCTTGAGAAACACTGGCAATCTGAATTTTAAATAGATTTTAATGTGCTATTAAGATTCTGCAGTACTGTTCGCCCGCCTTACGGTGGTTCACTGAGCCATGCAACTCCTCCTCTAGCATTTTTCAAAACTCTCACTGACAAATGCAGTTTTAAAACTGATTGTGCTATGGTAAATAATGCCAGGGCAATACACCGTGATTCACAAAGATATGAATGCCATATACAATAATCAGACCCTACCTCAAAAAGTTTAAAATCATAGTTTCATTTCATAACATCATTTATGCATGCAATACAAAACTGAACAGAAGCATGTGTAGATTAATAGGAAATGAATGTCAGATGTCCACAGTCCATTGCATCCTGCATATTTTACACGGGAAGAGCTTTCTCACTAAGGACTGTCAAGTTTAACATAGTGTATATAATGAAGAATGAATATTTAATTTTAGATCTGGTTTCAGAAATGCCTTTGCTTTTCTTTGCTCTTTGTTGAGTTTAGAACTAGTTCTTAGATATGGACTGATTTCAATATAAAAAGTAGGAGATGGCACCGTCCTCTAACACGTACTTACCCCACAACCTTACTACCTTTCAGAAAGTGCTTCAACCCAGAATTTCACTGTGAGATAATATGCTACTTGTTTTTCCTTTAATGACTCATGTCACCATGAGGGAATCTTATCTTTTAGTTAGAACCTTTCTGGGTATAAGGAAATCATGAAATCATGATTGCAATTTATCTCAAACCTTTAATAATAATGAAAACAACAATAAGAATTAAAAAGCCAAACAATAGACAAAATGTTTGTAGTATTTTTAATCTTTGACATTTAATGTGAAGTGCATTATAACTGGGAGCTTCTGACTTAAGATTTTTAGCAAAAAGAACTGTCCACGTGGCTATCAAACAGTTCCTCTCCCTAAAGCAGAAGTTGAGACAGCAGACTGACAGCTGTGTTCAGCATATGTGAAAACAGATTAGAGTTTTTCAAAATGAGGGGCAGAGCTCCATGAAAGAAAATTGCTTCTTCAAACCAAGGAGCAGTGCAGACCATCTTTTGGGAAGCAGAGGCAGAACCGTGCACTCCACCCCTCACTCATTGCTTATCTTTGTTCAAAAGTGAAGAACAAACCCAAAAATACGCTTAGAATCTGGGGAATCACAGAAATACCAGATTGTAGTGAGGGGAGCATAAGGGACCGAGTTGCTCCAGCTAGTTGGCTTGCACTGCCAGTCTGCGAGGGCTGAGTATGGGACAGCGTGCTGAGCTCTGAGGGTCTGCAGTGCTGGGCATGGAGCTGAACACCGGGAGTGGTGTATAAACCATTTTTTTTTTTACATCCTATGAATAGCTCCACAGAGGTGAGCTAGTGAGGAAAGCTCACGCTACCGTTCCAGTTAAAAGCAGGGCGAGTCTTTTTAACTGCGTGCGATAAGTGCAGCAGCACAGCGAGTCACAGCACTCACTTTTACAGAATTGAGAATAATTTTGGCAGCTAGATCTAAGCAGGTGGTAGAAAGGAGACTGGCTTTTAGTTTATTTCTGCTCACGTCTGGAGCTCATTTGAAGTGACTGAAGTAAATTTAAGTTTGTGCAGCAGACCGAGAACCAGTCTGACTGGACTGTGCTACACGCCAAAAAATTACCGAAGTGTATTTCTAGACATTGCGTGTAGCCTGAACAAGCTGCCTCCTTCCCAAACCCCAGGGGCTGGAACTACCTCAGTGACAGGTGGATTTAAGGTCTTCCCCGAACACCGTACTCCGCCAAACTGCCTGCTTAGGAGCAGGAGCTGCTGCGGACACCTCTGGTGTTGCTTTTTGTTAGGGTTTTCTTCCTACCGACGCCAGAGGAGTAGAGGCCGGAAAAAAAATTTACACAGATGTTGGACGCAGGGGATGAACGGGATGCGGTTCGTACCTGTGATCAGTGCGTGACGCCTGCCCGCTGTGCGTGACAGGCGTCCGGGCACAGCTGACACGGCAACACGCGAAGCTGCCGGAGATGATGAGGTTCCCGAGTTAGGGTCCGCCTGCCCCGGAAGCCGTCCCGGGCAGAGGCGGGGCCGGGCCGGGCCAGGATCTGGATCTCCAGGCTCCCCGGGCTCCCCGTTCCCGCCGGCCCCTCAAGCCCGCCCACGGCCGTTGGCCCGGCACGGAGGGCGTGGCCTCGGATGGTGCGCAGCCCCAGTCGCCGGCCGGGGCCGGAAGGGGCGGGGCTGTTGCGGGCGGGCGCGGGAAGCGGGGCGCGGCCTCGCCGGGGAAAGGCTTGGCGGGGGCGGGGCGGCGGTTTCCTCGGCAACGGCGCAGGCGGCTGGTGGCGGCTGGGCCCGGCCGACGTCTCGCGGGGCGAGGTCTGTGCTGCGGCCGCGGGGAGTGCGGGAGCCGGGGTGCCGGCAGGTCCCTGTCTCCTGTGGGGTAGCGTGGGCGGGGAGCTCTGCCCCACCGGCACGGGGCCCTCCGTCCCGCCCTGGGCGAGGGGACTCGCACCCGTTGCTTGTTGCCGCGGCACCCGGGGGCGGTTCCGCCAGGGGCGGCTCGGGGCAGGAGTGCGGGCGGCCGAGGTGGGGCGCGGCCGAGGGGGGGCTCGGCTGAGGGGACGCTCGGCGGTGGGAAGGGAAGCCCCGTCCACTTGGCAGCTGCCGATCAGCCCGGCAGCGATCTGGCCGCCCAGGGGCTTCCCGGCTGTGGCCCCAGGCGCTGCTGGGGACGTGCTGGGCCGTGGCTCCTCGGCCGCTCACCCCGAGTGTGGTGGGAGTCGGTGGTCCTGAAAAAAAAAAAACCAACCAAAACCCTAGAGCTTTAAATCATACTGATCTGAAAGGGCCTCCTGTGGGCGGCTTGGGCAGCCGTGGTATCTCAGCGTTTACGTTTGAGTAATCCACGTGAATTAAATGGACTTTTAGCGTCATTTAGTTTGGAAGGGACCTCCGCAGGCCGTCTTCTGTGAGCTCCCCAAAACCGCGGTGTGCGCAGCACTCTCTGGAGCGTCGCTTGCGGCTTAGCGTGGTGCCGCTAATCGGAGCGGCGGGCCGCGATGCCTCGCTTAGCTGCCAGCAGCCAGAGGTGGCGGTGCCTGCCCGGGCGTCTCTCCGCCCAGGGCCCGCTGAGCTCCGGGGCTCACCCGGCTCTGCTTCCAGCAGCAAGTCCCTGCGCCGATAAGTGCTTTACCTGACTGGTTCATCTTCGAGGGTTTTGCAGCCTGGTTAGTTACAACAAATGCTTATCATCACCGATGCTTCAGGCACGCTTACGGTTCTTGATAAAGGTTTATGGAGTTTGATAATAAGTTCCTGGACCAAACTCTATTTTAAATAATTGTAGGACATGTCTATCATATGCTATATAGCATTGTAGGCTAAATGTCAGCTAGCAAAAAAAAAAAAGCAACCTGTGCCAGCTGTAAGTGCTGTAACTCTTCACAGCTGAGGAGAAGAATGGGAGAAGAGGGGCAGGGCAAGAAGTCAAGGGTGCATTTTTTGCCCCTGTTGTATTATTAAATAAATACTTTGCCAACTGTTATGAAAAACTGCTAGAAAAAAAAGGGCTATAATTAAAATGTTGCTAGGAACTGTTGTCAAAGAATGTGTATTTTGGGTTTAAAAGTGAAGTCCTAGAAGTATCTTTTAAGTTTTGTGTTTTCTCCTTTTCCATTTTAAGAGTACCTGCAAAGTATTTTTTTTGGAACTTATTGGCTAGAAGGCTCTTGATTGGACTAGAAAGTAATGTGGTTTGGAGGCAGGGTTTTATCAGGTTAATTTGATAATAAACTGTAAGTCTTAATCTGCTTTCAGAGTTGTATGTTATTTGAAAAAGGAGTGGGACATAAAGGGAGTTAGAAGAAAAATCATGATTTTTTTTGTTTTCTTTGAGTGACTTGCTATAACTAATGTTGGACTTGTTTAATCTGGTGACAACTGTGTGTGGCTGTTACACACATAACCACTTTGTAGATTACTAAGTCTTGAATCAAAATGCACTAGATAAGCTTTAAAAAGGATCTGTATTAAAAAAAATCATACTGTAAACAAAGGTGATGGCTTATGTGACTTAATAGAAATAATTTTTAAATCTTTTATTTAATAAAAGTGCAGTTAATCATCATTTTGGAATCAGTGAAGAACGGAGACCAAATACTTGTCATTGATGTTGTTTTTTCCTCTTCCTCCTGCCGTGATTTTCTGGGGTAATTAGGATCACAATCTGAGTTGTTCAGTGCTGAGTGGTTTTGCTTTATTGAGAGGAAAAAAACAGCCTTCACCACTCCACAAAATTTCTCTGGCATTAATTAAATGCTTTATGATTGAATGAGCCACAAATATTTCAGCTGCCTGGTTGCTGAAATGATTCTTAGTGGGATTCATTCAGGGTAGACAAGGGTTATCCTCTTTGCAAAGTGTGTTCAGCCAGGTACCACAAGGGAATGCGTGATTTAAGCTCCTTTGAATATGCTACTTCAGTCAGTGTCTGGGCAGGAGGAGGAATTTGGCATCTACTTGAGATGTGGGTGAATGTGTCTGGCTTCATGTCTGTTGGATCTGTTATAATCAGTTTCTATTTGTAGTGAATGAGTTCCTGATTTATACATGTTAATATCTGCAAAGCCTGTTACAATTAGAGTTTGAATTTAATTGATGGAGGGTACTTTACTTACTTCACGGTTAGTAAATTACACAGCAGGTGCTGAAGAAGGGAAATACTGTTTTGCTTTGTGGTCTAAGTGATGACGATTGACTGGACTACTGACAATTTGAAGTAAAATGTAATGTTCTTCCTTTTTTTTTCCAGTTTGGTGGAAGGTAAGGAGGCGTTGCAGTTGTGCTCCTATTTGGACTGCTCAGAATGATGGCAGTATTGCCTCCCAGTGAATCAAGGACATCGCGTTACATAGACAGGGCTATAAAAGGCCAATCTGCTTTTGTATCGAGGCCTCTTCGCTATAATCAGCTTATACTCCATTTGCTCAGTATACCAAGCAAACCTGCTGTGACAGTGTTTGTATAGTGTCTTATTCACACTGTCCTTTTAAAAGTTGAAGGACTGCTTCGCCACATGCCCACCTACTGTGCTAGCGTTGCTGTATATGTAACGATTTTCCAACAGCTATTTCCTTCTCTGATTTTCTGAACAACAGTTGATCCCCGCGTATTTGAGCCAGAATTATGGGATTGTTTGACAAGCTAGCGGGATGGCTTGGGCTGAAGAAAAAAGAGGTTCATGTTTTGTGCCTTGGCTTGGACAATAGCGGCAAAACAACGATCATAAATAAACTTAAACCTTCAAATGTAAGTAACCCACTTAACTAAGTGTTGGTGTGTTTACTGCAAAATTGATGTTTATTTAAACTGGTTTTGTGTGCTGTTTTACTAAATGTGACCATGGAAAAGATGTGAAGAGGTTTTTGATTTAGCACACTTGAACAAATATATTTTAAGAGTTTCCAACTAAATAAAATTAAATGTAAGCATCCATATGCATGTTATGAAAACATTTACCAAAACCCCACTGTTAATGTGGCACATATTTTCTAAGATTACCCAATAAAGAAGGGTTTATGATGGCTGAAATTGGGATCTGAAGCAGTTTTCTTAAGTCACTTAAATAATTGCAACAGGATTGCAATTATGGGTGATGTGTTGAACATTTGGGATTAATACAGTTGTATAACAACTTGTACTTGTCTGCATTTATCAGGTTTATTTTTAATATTTTCCTGAGGAAATATATTCCTGAGAAATAATAAGTATATAATAAAATAGGAAATAATGAGAAGATGTACACTTAATGGTGACTTCAGCATTTTTAAAACAGAATAGCTTTCAAAATAAGTAGTATTTATACTTGCAGTTCATTAATCCAGTGAAAAGTGTTTTTCAGGCCTCTAGGAGTGCCTAGCATTCTGAGCAAAATTTAAAGTAGGATTACCTTGTTTCTAGGTATGTTTATGGAATAGAAACAGATGAATTTTGGTAGGCATGTTCAAAGCCAGAGGCTTGTGCCATCTGGGTTATATGTAGCTGAGATACTGCAGTTTCTGCTCTTTACATCAGTTTTTTAACTTCCATTGAACTTTTCCTGCAGAGTACCGCTGGACATTGTTTAAAAACGTAACTTGGTAAAGAGTCTGCTACTCTTCCTACCAATTATTCTTTTACTGAAAATTAAATAGATTTATAAACAAAGACTATGCTTAGTATTTGTTGCCAGTCTTTTGGGGGAAATGCTACAATTTGTACCAGGCAAATTATATATTTATGTAATTTCCGAGACCTTCATTGTAGCAGGGTTTTTATGTCATACCTTGAGCAACAGAGGATTCCTAACTAGAGTTGAACACATGCTTCAAGATTTATCACAATAATAGGTGTTAGAGAGGGTCCCAAGGGAATTACACAAGTAGAATAAATATAATTTGTTTGGTTTACTGTAAATTGTGTATTGAGAATTTACTTCTGAATGTTTTCATTTAATATGATGCTTTAAGAGAGTGGCTTTGCATACAACTTGTGTAAGTCCTTGCAAGACATGACAAATTCTCTAATGTGCAACAAATGTCATTAGATCAGACTTGATCAAGTTGTTTATTTTTAGCAAGTTCAACAGACAGATAATTTTGAGCTCTGGATCAACCCAGTCTTCTTAAGAAGAACTGCTGCTTTGCCCTAGGAGCAATATCACAGAATCACAGAGTGGCAGGGGTTGGAAGGGACCTCTGGAGATTGTCTAGTCCAACCCCCCTGCTGGAGCAGTTGGCTGACAAATACAAGTGTTTCTCCATCTGTTTGCAGTTGTTTCTTCTGGGCCTGATTAATACATTTGAAACAAATGTTAAAAAAACCCCACCTCTTCTACTCTGCGCAAGTTTTCCCTTGTTGACAGGAGCTGTTGACCAACCTGTTTACGATGGTGGAAAGTTATTTTCATAATGAAGCTGCAGGAGAGCAAGCTAAGCTTGCTTCAGTTGGATGCGAGGAGTCAGCTGCTTATAGATAATGTTTTTAATAAGGGGCTCTAGAAAGTCTGTAAAAGGATTGCATGTCACTTTCTCAGACAGCTCTGTAATCTTAGGAATGTGACCTTTCTCCCTGCTCAAGATCGATGCTTCTTAAAGGAGCTATTCTGTTCTACCAGTTTAGCCAATAGGTTCCTCGGCTAGCTCAGCAGTAAACCTGGTTATCAGATCTATTAATAATGCTTGATGTTTTGGCCATTCCTCTGCGGTAAATGGTGATTCCTTCCAGTGGTCTGGTCGCTTGAATAGAGCTATGGTTAGGCCACTGCGTAATGTCTGCTGTGTAATTCCCAATGTCAGATAGACTCCTGCAGCCTGTTGATAGAAGCTGGGAGTATGGCCAATCTAATATCTTGATAGAAGAATACCCTCTTTTATCTAAGAGGTTTCGGGTATTGTGCAGACTTGTTTGGGTTGATATTGTGATTTCCAAAGTGCACAAATATTGTGAACTTTGATCTCAGTCATTATGTTCAAGCTGTTATCTTCCATGTTAACCTATCTCCTGTGTATTTCGTAGGTAATATCAACACATACGTGTGCACACAGACTCATGTAAAGGGTGGAATATCATTCTTAAGGCTAAAATGTCTTCAACTTCAATGCTCTTGTCCAATAGCATTCACTGTATTTCCTAGAAAATAGAAACCCTTGACTTGCAATTACTGTACTTTTCTGGGAACTTTTTTAATATAAAGTATTTGGATTTGTAGAAAGCTTTTGTATTGCACTTTGGGGAAAAATAGATCTGTAATGCATTCATGTTTCAAATATATTTCAATATTTACATTTTCTAATTTGATTGTAAAATTTGTACTTTCTTTCCTTTAAAGGCTCAAACTCAGGACATCGTTCCAACAATAGGATTCAGTATAGAGAAATTCAAGACATCGAGGTAGTAGTTTCTTTCATTTTTCTCCATTTAGCAGTAGTAATTAATACACAATAGTTGGACTTAATTGCCTCTTTCAGTGGGATATAACTGAGCATAATGTGTGGTGGTATAATGACATGACATGCCGTTTGCTGAAATGTTGTAGTACCAGAGAGCCCTAATAGTGATTTAGGACTGACAGTGGTAGAATATATTGTATGTTTTGTGCTGCTATAAAACTATGTTTAAAAAAAAACAAACCAGTTTTGCAATAGTGTGTATAAGCACTTGATTTCTGTCTTTTAAGAATTCCAGAATAGGGCACTGTTACAGACTTGAGGAGAGACAGTTGCTTAGCTGGTAACCTATATTCCATTAAACACTCTCACTGGAGGGACTCTGAAGAGATTGCAGTCTAATCTCATTAAATGAAAAATGGTGGCTACAGCATTAGCAATGTAAAGATGGCAAGGGCAAAGGTCAGGAAAAGGAGGAAGAAATGGTTAGTTGCATGAAGGCTAAGATTTAGAAAAGGAATGTCATGAGACAAAGGTACTTCACAGAGATAACATTAGATATTATTTTATTATTCTGTAGCATTCACAGTGTATTTTAATGGGTGCAATCAGTCTTCAAGCAGCATGCCCCACTGGATGAGAGAGCTGCAAGAAAATTGTTTATTCCTTGAGCTGATGTGTGAGATTGGTAGGTTTTATATTTTTATAGGAGGCTCAACAACTGTATTCTTGTCTCAGTAAAGCACTTAAGACAGGTTTGGGGTTTGGTTGCGTAAGAATGTAAATCGATTTATATTACTTTGCTTTATTCTGAGCCTGTAGTAGGAGAGATGACCTGCAAATACACCATGTAGACCGATGTAAAAAACAAACACCCCAAAACCTCAAAAATCTAACATTACAATAAAAACATTGTTTGGGGATTGCTAATAACTTTATACATGACAGAGCAGCTAGTCTAGAATCAGATGATGTCTAAATATAGAGTGGAAAGGATGTTTGGAGAGGCTTCCTTTTCTAAACCTCATTTAGGTGTGGCCTCCACTCAGGGAGCTATTTGGGACTACCCAAACCAGGAAGGTCTAATACTGAAGTTGATATTGCCTCTGTAGACATTTCAAGAGTGGATCAGAATTTTTTTGTAAGGTTCTTTAAGTTGACTTGCTGTATTTAGCGTTTGGGTGAAATCTCAAAGTTGCAAAGACTACACTTTTTACATTGGTCACCTGAGGCAACCTGTTATTACCAGAATGTGATTTTTTTCTAAAGGTGTATTTATTTTTTTAAGCCTTTTATTTTGCATACAGAAGCCTTTGGATATTATTGGTGCCTGTCTAGGGACAGAATTTAAGACAGGCTGTGGATTTAAAGTCATGGCTCTTCTGAATTTCATTTACTCAACATTATAAACAATATTTGATACTAACATGATAAAAAGAGAGGCTGAATGGGAGCTTATTTTGTATTTGATGTAATTTTTTTATAATTGGTTTAGTTCTTTTTTTCAGAGAATAAACCCATTTTCCATTGCGAAATATTTCTGTAAGATCACAAAACTGGGTAAGATAGTTTGAAGGCAAACAGAATAACCAGAGTTCCTTTGGGAATCTTTCTCAGTTGATTAGGATTCAAGTTGATCTGGCTTTTTTCTATCAGGATAGCAAAGAAAATAGTTTGGGTTTTGTTCTTTGTTTCTGTGCCTCATGCGCTTTTCTTTGCAGTTTGTCTTTCACAGTGTTTGATATGTCAGGTCAAGGGAGATACAGAAACCTCTGGGAACATTACTACAAGTAAGCCTATCATTTATTTTAAAGCATTGCTGTTCATATTAGCTTTCGTGTATGTTATTTAAACAGAATTATGATAATATCTAGTGGTTAGAAATGATTCAGAGAAGACTTACAGCTGGTGTTTGACAGAAGGTCATCCTGGATAAATACAACTCTTACTGTTCTAAAAAAATGAAAATTTTTATATGCTGTTAATCAGCATGCTTTTGGGGACATCTTGCTGACTCAAAGATTGGGGGAGCACACTAGAGATGGGATTTAAATGTTGAAACCTGAATCATAGAACCATTTTAGTTGGAAAAGACTTTTAAGATCATTGAGGCCAACTGTTAATGTAGCACTGCCAAGTCCATCACTAAACCATGTCCCTAAGGACCACATCTACGTGTGTTTTAAATACCTTCAGGGATGGTGACTCAACCACTTCACTGGGCAGCCTGTTCCAGTGCTTGATAATCCTTTCAGTGAAGAAATTTTTCCTAATATCCAATCTAAACCTCCCCTGTCCCAACTGCAGGCCATTTCCTCCTGTCTATCGCTTGTTACTTGGAAGAAGAGATCAACAGCCTCCTGGCTACAGCCTCCTTTCAGGGAGTTGTAGAGAGCGATAAGGTCTCCCCGCAGCCTCCTTTTCTCCAGGTGCTAAACAACCCCAGTTCCCTCAGCCACTCCTTATAAGACTTGATCTGTAGACCCTTCACCAGCTTCGTTGCCCATCTTTGCACGTGCTCCAGCACCTCAATGGCTTTCTTGTAGTGAGGGGCCCAAAACTGAACACAGTGTTCGAGGTGCAGCCTCACCAGAGCTGAGTACAGGGGGACAATTTCTTCCCTAGTCCTGCTGGCCACACTATTTCTGATACTGAAAACCAATCCTGTATGAAAGCATCAAGATGAGTTAGGTTTCCTGTTTTTCTGTTCTTCTGTAGGTAAGTGACTTAAGATCCAAAAAGTGTTGACTAGTGGCTGAGATTTTTATAGGTGATGGAAATTAACCTCAGTGAATGAGGCACATGTAACTAAGAACTTGACCAAGTATTCTTAGATGTTATTAAGCAGGATATTAACTGAGCTTTATAAGACTATGGTATTGCCTTATTGGTAATAGACACCATTTTCTTTTCTTCTAGCTTCTAATGAAACTTGTATCTTCATTTCTGTTGTCTCATTGTTATTCTGTAATACCTGATGCTGATCTAAATAAGATGAATGGTAGTAAACCACACAGAAATAGCTTGGAGAAACAGAATGGAGAAATTCTGAAGATTATAATATTGATTAAATATTAATATTTAATGTGATAGAGCTTAAAGTATTCTTTAGTTGAGGATTAACACTTCATCTCCTTTCTGTGCAAAACATTTGTTAGCAATTTGAAAACTTCTTGTATGGGTACATCTTCATTGTTCAAGTGTTAGATGTATGTCTCCCACATCTTTTGGATTTCAATAACTGATGGCCTTAGGCTGCTCTCAAAATGCTAGCCAAGTACTTCATACACAAGTAATTTTTCTTACTGTTGTATTTAATGCAGTAACTTATCCCTTGTGTGGCATAAATGGCTTTTTTCATCTTCATACTAAGGGAGTTTCTTAGGTAATGCTGACAGTGAAATGTGCACTTGTATTCACATCTCTTCCTGATCTGGTGCAGTACTCAAATATTTAAGATTAACTTCTAAGAATGATATAAAAATAATAATAATATGCTGTTTAGTTTATAAAGTTAAGCAAGATTTAATTTTGCAAGAATTGCAAAATGGCAATCAAATCTGATCAAGTATCTGTGTCTAAGTAGTTGCTTCAAAGTACTTGAAGCTTGCCCTTTCCTTCTGTTTGGCTTGAAACTATCTTCTAGGATGTCCTCAAAGTACGGTTGTCTTAAATAGATGTAAACTCATGTTGTGTCCCTATTACTGTTACTTGTTTGTGAAGTTATTTTTTGTTAGTAAATGCATGCTAGGACTCTGATTCCTCTAGAAAAATACTGTATGATCATAAAAATTACTTCGGTATTCTCAGCTAATATGCAAAAGCTTTATTTGCTGTTAAAGTTCTTCTTTACACTAGAAGAGAATGGACCTTCTCGTACAATCTTAGGCTGGTCAAGCTATTCCTGGTTTTCAGTAGGTCTAGGACTGATTCTTATCAAAGTAGATGGTGCTGAGGGGTGAAGAATACATCCGTAATGGTGTCTCAGAGAAATGTAAAATGAAGGAGAAGTGAATATTACAGTAAAATGTAAATTAAAAATACTTTTTGTGGATGTTTAACTGTTCATCTGAATTTGTCAGACTTTATTTTGCTTTCAAATAAGTTTCAGTAAATGGAACATCAAGTCATAAAATATCAGTAATACCCTGAAATAGTGAGTTGAATAGTTGTATATATGTTGTGATTGCGGTTATATTGCCAGCAAAATGTCTTAATGATTTGAAATAGTTGAGTTTTTACCCGTTATTCAAAACAAAAGAAAGATTCTGTTTATGCAGACTGTTGTAGAAGTTAAATTAATCTGCATATGCCTAGTTGTTAAACAGGTTTTTTTCTAAAAAGATAGTTGATCTTTCTCTAAATAAACTTGTTTTAGTGTAGGAAATAAAGAATTTCTACAAAAACCTGTCCTGAGATTTTCTTTGTCTGGCTGACCACGCTGTCAGAATAGCAGTTGGTTACATTTTCAGAGTTCATTTTTCAGCCTCAGTGGTGAAAACAAGCTTTTCTGAAGGGTCTGTGTAGACTGAACCTTGTATGAGTTACGTAGCTAACAACTTCGTGTCTCAAAAAATTATGCAGGTTACCAAAAGATTGAATTTCAGAAATAAGACTGGATTCAAATGTTAATGGTAAATAAAAAAAATAAAAAAGAGGAAAAAAAATCAGGTTTGTTTGCTTTTTTGGTGTTTCTTCTGAAGCCTTTTCTTAATCACAGTTTAAGAGAACCTATAATTTGCCTCTTTGCTCTTTTTATGTTATGCAGAGAAGGCCAAGCCATTATTTTTGTCATTGATAGCAGTGACAAATTAAGAATGGTTGTGGCCAAAGAAGAACTTGACACCCTTCTGAATCATCCAGGTGAGGAGGCTTTTTTCCCCTTCTGTCTCCATATTTGTTATGTTGGCTTAACAAAAGTCCTTATCTGACACATTCTGCATTCTGAGTACTCTGCGAATATTTTAGCCGTTCATGAATACTAGAACAATAACAGTCTTCAATAAATTTGGGAGGGCTTTTATACCTATTCATGTTTACAAACTGATCATACTTCAGTTTGCTACACTGAGTTGGATTGGTCTCTTATTAATCGATATAGAGTAAAAGTTCCATTGTTTTGAGGAAGAATAGACTTTGACCCGTTGGAAGGTGGAGAGCCTGTATGTGATGAAGAACAGACAAAAAAAGTATCTCCCTGTCTGGAATTTGCCATGAAGACAGCTAATTCCTTTAATGTAACCTTTACGTTTTTTCCTTCATCTTCATTATCTTTCTTTTTATTATGCTTTAGTCAGAAATAAGGATGGATAATTATACCAGTCAGTTTCAATTGCCTATGAAAGGATACGGGATGGCAGAGGATATGACAGGATTCTTGATCGGGGGGGGGGGGGGGGGTTGGTTTGGTTTGTTTTTTTACATGAGGCTACACTTGTTTAATTTCTGAGATCAGTCAATTCCTTTCTTCTCTGCCCTTCCATATAGCCAAGTTTACTGGAATGTTTTTGTGAGCAATATGCAATTTTGAATTTGACTTTCAGCACTGTAGGTGGTTGCTCTGATTAAACAGAGTATAAAACTACCTGCAGGAAATTTAAAACTGAAATAATCCTGTAATTTCGTATTTATTAAGCTGCTAGAACCTTGACTTGTGGGCCTGAAAATAGGGAGCAGCTGACTTACTACTTTTCCTGGTTAGAAATGCATGTGAGAGGGGCAATTACGTTACTATGATTTTATTTTACATTCAGACTGCATATAACACATTAGGTCATCAACAAAGGTGCTGTAGCTGAGTGTGAGTGAGTTGACTGGGCCCTCTTCATTTCACGTTCAAGGGTATGGGCCACTTCAAACGTGGACACTGAAAAGACGGTCGTGCAAGGGTCAAAGGGGAGGCTGCAGGTGGATTACACAGAGGTCAGGGAACTTTGTACCAAAGCAGGTATTAACCACAGCGGTAAAAGGTGATTCTGCTGGTAAAATGGAAACCACATAGGACCAACAGTGGGAGGTAAAGACTGCTGTAATAAGTTACTGGCTTATTAGAAGGCCAAAGAGTGAAAATGTTGAAGACTGAGGAGATGCAAGCTTAGGTGGGGCTTTTATTTAGGCATTAATAGGTTATTAATTAGCAGTAATTAATAGGTAATTAATCTAGCAGTTCAGCGCTGTTCAGCTGTTGATGTGTTTGTGTCTTCTCATTCTGAAAGAGAAGAATGTACCGCCTGGTACATTCCCTAGAACCAGGAAAGGGCGGTTTTGTATTTCTGTCTTGGAGCAGCTCAGCTCAAATACAGCGACAGTGTTTTATTGGTTTGGATTTTGATAGGTCACATCCAAGAGAACCAGAGAGAAGAAAAAGTTCTTCTAGTAGTAATGTTTGATAAACAGAGCTGCCACCTGAATCAATATGAAACTGGTTTATTGTATCAATATTTTAATTTGTATTACTGTTCTGCTTTTCTTCCTGCATACCATACTTTCTCCCCATCTATGCTTCTGCCTCTGTGAACCTCCTGGAGTGGTTTAAATGTACATGTTTACTTAAGGTTTAAATGGATGCAGGGTAACAACCTTGAATCAATTCCTGTTTCTGAAAATCTTAGCAATCCTTCAGTAAAACAGTAAAATCTGTCTCTTTTTGCCAGACTTTGCCTGATGTTGTCAGGTGAAGGGGAATATGTACTGTGCAGCATTAATGGGGCTAGAACTTGTACGAGCTGGGACTATTTTGTGAATCAGAACTATAGATTGTTTTTACTTACATAAGTGGACGATGCACTGTACAAATAACGGCTTGTTTAATGATCACTGTTACCATTTCTTTTAACAAATGTCATTCTTCAGCATTTTGCAAAACCGTAGTCTGTAGATAACCGGTCAGATGATTAGTCTCTTTTAGATATTGACTCTTGGGTCACTTGACCTCCAGCACATGCTTCTAAATAAACTGAAATTCCTGTAAATTTGAAAATCTTTGTATAAAATTACATATCACACATCTAGCATCTGGGATTTTCTTTAATGTGTTAACTCATAACTACTTGCAACTAGAAAATGGTAGCTTTCCATTAATAACTGTAAAAACTGCGGGGGCGTGTGGAAATACTGCATAGCAGGAAACAATGTCATAAGGTAGGAAATAATGTACATTTCTGTGACCACCACTTTACACTTAAAAATGTTTGCTAAATACATTTGTAAGTCCATGTGGGTAGGTTGTGCCCCTTTTAATTGCTTTAAAAAAACCACTGAAAATTCCTTGATTAACGTGGCTGTTTGCATATGTGATGTCAACTAATTTCTGTGGTTTTAACTTATCCATAACCTGCAACCTGTGGGTACCAGGGTTCCTTTAATTATACTGTAGATTAATGTAGAAGTTTCAATCAGGAGACACAAAAGCTGTTCAACTATCAAATCAAACCAGAGATTTAATGATACTCTCTGCTTGTATTTTGAGGCCTTTGATTTGTGTTAGAGGGTATCAGAGGAAAAAAATAGCTCCAGACAGAGTAAATAGTTGTGAAAACTGTCAGCGTTTTGGTCAGCATTCATGATCTCTGAGTGTGGGTAGGTAGTGTTATCTCCACTGATTTTGTGGAAATGTTCAGTAGGGGCTTTGAAAAGAACATATTTAGGAAGGTTCAAACCACTTCAGCATTGACAGTTTGTTGGGGTTTTTTTGTTTTGCTGTTTCCCCCTTGCCCCAGCAAGGACAGCTGGCTTATGTTTCAAGTAAATAAATCCTTAGCTTATTTCCCATATGAAATAACCTTTTCTTTTTACTATTTTAAAAAAAAAAAAAAAGCCTGTATAGCAATTTTAATCATAGAGTAGTTTTTAAGTTCTTTTCCCATCAAGAATTGATTGATGGACTCAAATCTAGGTTTTCTGTAATCCTGTAATTCATCCTTTGTTTACATAATGTGAAAAATTCTTACAGTTAGTCTTGGTGCAGGTAATTTGTTGGCAGCTTTAGATCTATCAGGTTGAAGACGGTATACTTTGTTTCCTGTGGTAATCAGCGAAGCTTGTGCTTTTGAATATGTAAGTATGCCAGAAATTGCAAGTGTACTTGGTTTGGTCTGTAGTTCTCACTGCTAGCTGAGAAGAACTTCTGGAAAAGAAGTCCTTGTTCAAGTGAAGGTGGGGTAAGGGATGTCCAGATGTGCCTTTTTTTCCAATTTTGTGAATTTTATGAAGTCATAGATCCTCTCCAGGATGCTAAAGGCTAATTCAGATAACCCTTAAGCAACTATTGTTGTGAGGTTATGAATGAACACAAATCATTTTTCTGTTCATTTTACACATCTGGTCCTCACTAAGCAGAGATGTGTGGTAAATACACATCTGTAGGCAATTGTTTGATCTCCTGTTCTGCAGCTTCACCAGCAATTTATACCTACAGCTTTAAATGTATGTATAAGGTAGGGGGAGAGGGGGTGGAAGATCCCAAAACCTGCCAGAAAGAAAGTTTGTGAGCATTCCTGAAGCATGCATCAGAGGCCATGTGACCCAACAGTCTGCATCTTGGTAGGATACAACCTTCAGAGAATTGCCATTACAGGTGAGCAGAATCTCTGCCTGTACTGTTTGTACCTTGTTACTTGTAGAGATTAGTAAGTGTTACACAATATTGTGATAGTTCTATTTCTGCTCATGCCTAGACATTAAGCACCGTCGGCTGCCTATTCTCTTCTTTGCTAACAAGATGGACCTCAGGGACGCAATATCATCAGTGAAAGTATCCCAGTTACTGTCATTAGAAAACATCAAAGACAAGCCCTGGCATATCTGGTAAATTTCCCTTTTTCTACCCTTTTATTGGTATTACTTTGTACATTCATATTTTAGCTCTATCATGCCACTCAGTATTACATAACGTAAATTAAATCAACCAGATAGAATATCGTGCTGCGACATGTGGAAACGGTAGTAATATTACAGTACTTGCTATGAAACTTGTTTTAAAGGCACAGTGCATTCATGCAGACTGTGTCTTGAAAATTTTCACAATAGACCCGTTACCCAAATAATGAAATGGAGGACTTCCAGTGAAATCAGAAGGCAGTGTTCTTATCAGAAGAATAGCTGCTGTTATTTTTTGCTGGGAAATTGAGTAGAATTGTTATCAGAGTGCTGCCGCTAATTTTTCTTGCAGGTTTCAGAATATCAACAATAAAACTTTTAGAGTTGTTTTTTCCCACTCTGCAGATGCTTTAGTAAACTACTGTTGAAAGGCCATTTAGTAAACTGTTCTCATGTGAATTCAGAGAGACACCATACTCTTTGTACCGTGTAAGGTTTGAGGGGTTTTTCAGTTGTAGGAGCTAGTGTCTTGTCTTTCTGAAGGATGTAAGCTTTCATATAAATAGAAGAATTTTGTGCCAGTATTCACAAGGAAAAAAGCTCTCCTTTTATCTGAAGTGTTTCATAGAAGATTTTTGTCTTATTAAAGTCCTCAGATACTATAACTAAAAGTGAAATCAGCAGCTAAAGACTGCTGAAAACTACAATTTTCTTTTTTAGGCCTTTTAATATTAAACTTGATTGCCTGGGCGTTGTTTTAGGGTCACTGCTTTTTGTCTCAGAAATTACACTGATGAATTCCCGAGCTCCTTGGAAAATAATTTTATAACTAACCACAGTAACAGTCCAGATTCACTGCTGTGCTAGTTTTCATAAGATGTAGAACAAGGGGCCTGTAAACAGTTATAACTCTTGTGATTCAAAAGGTAGATTTATACTGTCCACAGGTGGCTTAATATTAATATACATTAACAGACAGTCCTAGGGTTGCTGTTACAATCAAGTGTGTACACACTATGCTTTCTTCCTCCAGTACTGCAACATCCTTGCTGTGTATAGGAACTGCATGGGAGGAGGAAAGGTGCTGCTTCATCCTTGTTGTAGGTAGTAAACATTTTTTATAGCATAGTCTGAGAGAGAGTTATCTAAGTTGAGGTGCAGCAGAACAAGGTGGCTGCCTTGTGTAGGAGCTTTTCCAGGAGCTTTTCATGTTCTAGGAATGATTCCTCTGCCTTGAAACTGGAATTCAAATAGATCACATCTTGACATGGTGTTTCCATATTGGGAAGATACTCTAGAATATATCATTTGAGAAGCAGCCTTCTCCATATGAACAAAATGATGCTACTTTGCAATTCTATAAATTACGAGTATAGTGATGACTCCACTATAACTAGTATTTTACAATGTTTTCATAATTTGATTTGTTTCTTTCAGTGCCAGCGATGCTCTTAAAGGAGAAGGATTACAAGAAGGTGTAGATTGGCTCCAAGGTATACAATACATAATTCTCTTGCTCTATTTTCATTCTGTTAAAGTTTTTCATTTTGTAAGGTTTTTTCTTTATTATTTCCTTTGTTTTCTTTCTGTCCACTTCTGCTGTCAGATCAAATTACGCAGTGAGTACTGATGCTGTATCTCATATTTGCCTTTCATTTACCTCCTCAGTGTACACAAAAGATCGTGTCAGTTTCTCTGACAGAAGTTTGTACTATGAAATATTAATGTAGACTCTTGCAAACAGTGTAACACTTTCCTGTAAACAATACTAATACTAGGTGCTCCTGCACTTCAGTTTATTATTGTGGTAGTTCAGTTTGTTTTTTCATTTACTCTTACTGTCCTGCCCCAGTTTTACATAACTTGATGTTATGTATCAGGAAATGGTGAATAAGCGGGCTTAAAAAAAAGTGAAGTACACAGACAAATACACAACTTCAGTTCTTTAATCTAGAGCCACAATAAGAACAGCTTACGCTATAACGATCATAGCATATGCAGACATTCATTACTACGTAGAAAATATCAGATCCAGCTTAGATGATGTTCTACATACACGTTTTTAATTACAAACTTGGTCTGGATGCTGTATGTCCTTCTGTTGTATGTTGGTAAGGATCTGGTCTCTTTTGTCCTCCCGTGTACTGCTAAATGTATAGAATAGCGAAGTGTGGTGTTGTTTTGGTAGACTCATCCTAATTTTAGCTCCCTAACTTACGTTGCTTACATTGTGACTGTATTGGGTAGCGTAGTATAATCCGAATCTGCCAGGCGGTTTCTCTGTACCGGCGTGTTCCGTGCTGTGGCAGCCACTAGATGTCAGCGACGCTCCAGGCTCAGCGCCCATAAACTCCTTTCCTTCAAAATACAGCTAAATAGTAATAGCCAGCATTGTACCTGATTTAACATATCTCCACTTATCGATGGATACCAGACTGTCCTTTCCACTTAGAATCCTTACTGCTAATTAGAAACAGATGGGTTATTTTACTGTGTTATCACAAAATACAAAAACATTTGGTCATGTTTTCAGAGGAAGGGCTACTAACCAAAAATAGTCTTTAGAAAGAGATTTACGGCCCTACAGAAGAAAAGTGATGCATCCTCCACCATCTAAGAGAGTTCTGTGGTGGGGGACCAGCATCTTACTACTGAGTTTCCTTCACTTCTGTGTCCTGTTATCATAGAGGCAGATTCCAAATCGCATACTTTTTCCTAATTTCAGGCATAGTTCTGATTTTGTAGTATTTTCCTGTGATTTTCAGGGTCTCTGCTCATCTTTGAGGAACCTTCTAAGTTTCAATCCAAATTTCGAGTCACTGGTTTTGTATGTGGCCTTAAGCTACTTAAAAGGATCTCAAATGCTTGTCTATTTTCTGCCAAAATATGTGAATCATATATGCAGCTTTTAAGCACAGTAAGCAGGTGCTTCTGCTGTCACTCACTTAGCTCTTCATAGCTATTCACTTCTCATGGATTGTTAAACTTCTTAATTTTCTGAGCTGAAGTTCTTCATGGATGGACTTCATCTAAAATTATTTCCTTTATCTTCCTGGCTCAGTGTCCCCAAAAGCTTAGGAGGGGTTGGGTTTAAACTGTATTGTTGCCTAAGCACGTGCAGTTTGGCAGTTATACTTTTAATGGATGAAGACTTTGATATTTCAAGAACAAATTTTTACTATGATTCTCCTCCTTATTCCTAGAGTGCTAGACGGAAATATTTGGAACAACTCTTAAGTTATAGTGGTCCCTAAATCACAGCCTGTAGATGCTATAAAATTCCACAGAGGAAACAACACCTGGTTAATGAATGCACAGTTCTCCTTGTCAACAGCCTTGACATGCTTTCCTTAGGTACCTTTTGCAGACCCATTACAGGTAGTTCACAGATCTGGGGCGGCAGGGGCAGAAGGTTTGGGGTTGTTTTTTTTTTTTCCCTAGTGAAGGCTAAGTTTGCATATTTCCCTATTTTATGATGGAGTTACTGTTGCAACAGCACATCATCAGTACGGTAAAACTAACCTGTTTCACAACAGTTTAAACCCAGCTCATGTTCCCTATTAGTGGGGGAAATTTTGCTGATTTCCACATTTTGTAATGAGGATGCAGTACATTTATGCTAACTAAGGAAATGTTTGAAGTAAATCAAGAAGTGGCAATCAGGCAGCAGTATGGAGAAGTGTGGCTACTGAGACCAAAGAAATTTTCATGCGAGTTATTAAAAAAAAACCTTTAAATCCTTTGCTATTGGGGAGTTACTTCATGTCCCATGATGTGGAAGCTGAAATGTGTACAAGGAACTGAAATGTGTACTTCATAAAGTAAAATTCCAGGTCTTATTCTCATCAAAGTTACCTTATAAGCCTGAAAAAAGATTAAAATTGAATTGTGTGGAAGAGTCTTCCTGATAATTAGCAACATGTGGGGGAAACAACTTGGCTGTGGAGGAATTTCAGAAATGGATGAGAGCAAGGTGAAAACCAATCTAACTGCATTGTCCCCCATTCTTGTAACAACACCAAAATACCTATTGGTGTAGTTCTGTAACCTGGACAATACTGGGTTGTGTTTTCAAAAAGCAAAATACAGCAAGAATTCATCTTGTGTTAAGACTAGCTGTTTCTTTTTATTAACAGATCAGATCCAAGCAATGAAGACATGAGAGATAAATAAAAGATGTATGGCGTTCTCTTAAAAACTTTGTCAGCAGGTGTATGAGGTCCTTGGGAAGGAAGAATGATTTGAAGAAAATGAACAGTTCAGCTAAAATATACTGTGTTGACTTGTTTCCTTTTAGTATCTCTTCCAGGAAAACTGAATGTAGACAACATAGCACCTCAGGTATGCACGTTGATGAATTAAATTGAATCTTGTGACTGGAGAGCATATTTTAAAGAGAGATTTGTGTTAACAAGAAACATCTGCATTCATTTGAGTTTTAGGTGATCATTAGTCATCAGGAAATGCCCCTCTGGTTTTTTTGGGGGGACAACTTTTGACCAAATGGGAATATTTATTTTTCCTGAGAAAGAATACTCAGTTCCTGAAATACAGCTGCATGAGATACCTAAAAATGGATACCTAAAATCAGTAGGTATTTCAGCAATATTTTTATTGTAAAGTTTGATGTTGGGTTTTTAGTAACCATCTATAATAGGCTTCTAGGGGAATATTTTGATTTAAGATACAAGGATTCAAATAGTGTATTTGTTATAGATGATTGCAGATGTTTTTAAGGAACTGCTTTTAATGACATGTTATGAATTGTTCTTGTGATATACTGTGGTTATATTTGCTTTCCCATCAATAAAACTTCAAATATACAACATGTCATGTTTTGCTTTTTTAACTTAAATATGTTCATTGATGGTCTTTACATCTCAGAGATTTTTGGTTTTCTGTTAGCTTCATTTGTAATGTGTTTGCTCATTTTCCATTGGAAATAGCACTGTATACTGTAATAAAATGGTATCTCTTTTGCCAAGCTTTTCTTTTAATTTCATATATTTGTTACATTTCTAATAAACTAGATTGGTCTTCCAGATATTTAAGGAGCATAGGGTTGAAAGTTATATTTTGGAAACACAGTTAAGGGACAGTTCCCTAGTTTACTAGATCATTGATACGAAATGTGTCTTTTACTTCTGCTGTGTATAATGTGGTTTACTTTCAAGAATAATTTTTAAATAAAAAGAATAATTTTTGACTTCAAAGATGTGCCATAGGTAACAAATAAAGCCAATGCTAAGAATTTTATTTTTGTCATGCCACCTTTTCCCCTTTAATCCTTTCTCCCTTGCCCAAGAAACAAGCAGACTGGCACTGGGAATGCTGACAACTGTACTTAACTGACTGATTAGCTGATTCCTGTGGGAGATGTAATATGTGGGTCTTGCAAAAGCTTTTTTCCCCCCTTATTAGCATATAAAACACACAAATGTTCTGTAAGCATGCCTTCTAGGGCTCCCTTAATAGAGGAATATTTGAAGCAAAGGGACCTGTAAGTCTTACTGAAAGAAATCTTTCTTACAGGATGCTATAATTTTGGTTCAGTTTGTCATTAAAGTATTTGTCTTTCGTGTCTCTCTGTGACACCTTTGGCCTTCTGTCAACTCTGAATCTAAATATCTACACAAAATCAAATACAAAGGCAGAAAAATCATATATAATTCTGAGACATTTTTCTAACTGAATTGTGGGGCAGATAACTTTCTGGTTTACTTTGTATTGGATAATACAGCAACAAAAATAATACTTGTTGGATACACCTTTGGCTGAGTGTAATTATTTTGTTATTATTTTGGTTCACTTATGGCTTATTTAAATGAAACTTTTAATTTTATGTTGGCATTAATTATTTTTTTCTACCAAACAAAACTTAAGTTCTTACATAAAATCTGTCTGCGTTTCTGACTTTCTTGAATAATCTGGACCTTGATGGCTTTCTGATTATTTTTGTTTATGTTGGACTACAGAGTACTATGTTTGTCTTATGGATTGCCTTTCTATCATGGGAAGCTGTTTGAAACTACTGCTTTGTTCTTCCACCCACAAATCTGAGGAAAGTACCCGATTGTCTTTTACTTTTTACTTTCTGATGTGGTTAGTAAGCCCTTTTTGAAAAGAGCAGTTAGTTATTTATGTTGATTATTGTTCCCCTTCTTGGTGGGGGTGTTTTGGTTGGGTTTTTTGTTTGTGGGTTTTTTTTTCCTCTTCAGCAGCTCTATCTGTTCCTCTCCTACCAGAACACTGGGCTGGACGGAGACCTGTTGGAAGGAGTGGGAATGGGGATAGTCCCATTAGTGAAACACTTGATTTTTTTTAATTTTTTTTTTTAATCACTGCTTCAGCCATTACTTGTGTCTTGCTTCTAGAACATTTGTGATTGTTCTGTGAACTTAAAACTACCAGAGGTATGTCTGCATGTTTACCTCTCCTTCCCCCGTGGCATACAGGCATAGGTCCCTAGCATACACAGTTACTACAGCCTTGAGTTGTTGTTCTAGCAATGTTGAATTTGGTACAAGGATCATATATTGCACAAAAGCCTCAAGCATCTGTTTAAAAAGGCTTCTTTGGAGTTGTTTTCTGAGGGTCCAGTGGCTGTTGGTCTTCAATGCTGTTCTCCCATTGTGTTTAGGATGTTAAAATAATTAAAGTAATAAGTTCTACCTGGATGCTCCAAGACAGTTTGCATGTACAAGTTCATTGCGCCTTAAGAACAAAGCAGACAAGTTCCTTTGGAGGTTTAAATGAGACTTGCAGAATATTCCCTTTTTTCCCCTCCATGTTACTATAGGTGTATGCATTAAGTGGGAACTTGAAAGGCAATAGAGTGACTGAAAGAGACTCGGAGAGCTTGGTCTTTACACCTCACACACTGTTATGTGCTGTCGCTTCTGTACACTAAGCACACTGTCCTCATGTATATTTATGAATTTCCTTAAAATATGCCTGGTAATGCTTAAGACTGTAGCATTTTCAGCTGAAACGAGGCAATCATTCTCACGTACAAAGCGTTGCCTTCTATGTCTCTTCTTTACTGAGTGGGGTCTATCAGGTAAACGTGTGAATCCTAATTCTAGCCTTGCCTCTCTGGTCCTCGGGACACGAGTCCATGGGAACTTTTATGTGTTTAACCTGTAGCTACGTGCAGGTATGCTGAGGGTCTGCGTGGCCCGAAGACTCCTGGGCAATTTTCTGTTAAGCAAGTGCAGTTCTAAGTGTTAGGATGTAAATGTAATGGATCCTTCTTTTAATCTCAGCCCTCTAACTATGACATGCTTGGGGTTTTTTATTTACTAATAAGACAGATAAGCTGCTGTAGGTGTAACAGCTCAGCTGTGCTGCTTAGTTGTCTACAGGAAGGCACTCTGATGTAGTAATATGCGCAATGGTAATGTTGCATTTCAGTGCTTCCTTAAAACAGCTGTGTAACCCTCTGTCTCAGAAAGCAGCTTATGCCTTAGAAGCTCTAACTAGGAAATAACGCTTTGTTAGTAATACGAAATAAAAGTAATGTTGATTCAAAATACTTGTCCTTAAAAGCAAACATTTCTTAAAAGATCTTAAAAAAAAAAAAAGTTGTTTCGAAAATCACTCTCCTTATGATTAATTTCTGTCATCCATTTCTTTAATTTTTTCTGGCCTGCCTTATTTCTGTTTCACAGAAATCATTACAAATCTTGCTCCTAAACTTTCTGGTCTGCTCCTTTTAATTTTTGCTGAGTACTCTGTAGCGAAACTTTGAAGCCACCTTCCCTGTTGTTTCTTCTGAGTAACAAAATAGATAATGAGAGAAGGTCACGGAAGACTGGAGTAAAAAAGCAAAAAAGGGGACTTATGAGAAAAGGCTTCAACTCTTTTCTTTCAGAAAGCCCAGAAAAGTTTCCTTTTTTATTATTATTGCACAGCTCATCTTGACTTCTTAAATTGTAAAATGCACTGTTACTGTGCAGAAGTAATATGTGTACTAGCTAATCAGAATTCAGGATTTATAATGCTGTCTTATAACAAATGCCAAGTGTTTTTAAGTAATATTCTGTAACCATACCTTAGTTCTGAGGCTCCGTAGCTCGTCACAGTAAGTTACATCATGAAAGCACCTGTATTGGTGTGAACCAGCACTTTGTAATTAACCAGTGTGCAGTCAGTTGGATTGCTACTTAATTGGCTGAATATTTCTAGCTATATGAAGTTCTTGTTCTCAGAAGTACAGTGCATATGTGATAACGTACTGTCCTCTTTTAGAGGATGTCAGGATCTCACCATGCAAATCAGCCATGCTTACTTTTTCCATTCTTCTAATGATAGCATGAAACCCATTCCCACTACTCTGTTTCAAAATCAATCCTTAAAATGAAAGCTAGGCTGTTAATGTCTCTTGTCTACCATTAAATGATCTTACATTTTACAAATTGTCTATCAGAAGATGAACTTAATTGTATTACAATCATATTATTCAGGCACCAGCTCACAAGGGAGTGTAAGTAATTTGTCTGTGATTCAGGGGGCACCTTTGAAGATCACGTTAATTTGTTTAGTACAAAGTGTGAATTTAGAAACTTCATATTAGGCAGTCTTTTTAAAAACAACTTTGTCTTTGGAGATCAGCAAGTAGATAGTAGGCCTAGCAAGATAGTTATTGGGCCAAATTTAGTTTGCTGACGTTGCCTAACAGTTCTCAGTAAAGGAAAGAAAAGACAGTAAGGAAAGGGTGGAAGAAATCAAGGAAGTTTGGATGCGTGGAAGAAGTTTGTTTGGGCTGAAGTAGAGTCATGCTAATGCTAACAAATATTAAAGAAACCCAAGCCTCTTGAGGCTCAATGAAGTAACCATGATAAATGATTGAAGTGGGTGCTTGGCAATACGGGCTGCCTAGTAAGGAGAGCAGCGCTGTCAAACTGCTTTTGTAGAGAAAGATAGTTGGTGCTGAGGACCTGGTGTCCCCAGTCCGTGTGTTTCTGAGTTTCCTTCAGCCTGGCTCCCTTCTGGCCCTCCAGACTGAGTACCTCTAAGCTGTTGGAGCACGTTAGGTGCACTCTGAGCTTTCCAGCATGGCTTCATCCAAAAAGAATTCAGTCTGTGCGCTCCCAGCCTACTTTGCGAGGTAAACAGAAGTACTGTTAGCGGGGATGATCTTTAAAGTACCCTTGTGACCTGAAGTAACGCACTAGTGTAGGGATGCCTGTACAAACTTAAGAGGGAAACAGTCCCAAAGTTTTAAAACCATGGACTTGAAATTGTAAAAGAATAGCAGAACTCGGCAAGAGGTCTCCAGAGGCCAAGGTTCCCCATGAATCATTCCAGTGAAATATCTAGTAAAAATACAAATTTGTAGTATGGCCCAGTCAAAACTGGGAAAGTTTGGTCCACTAATAAAGGATATAACCATTAGATAGGGATTAAGTTGTAACACTTCCAATTTATAAGAAATGGCATAATGTGAGCTGTGAAAAATAGGCAGTCGGGAGTAAAAGGAGTTGTTACCCGCTGTTGGGCATCGTTGCTGTTCCTGGTGTAGTCTGTATTTACGATCACACAGGTTTAAAGGTGCTACTAGGGAAAAACTTTGCAATGATTTTTTTTTTGACTTAAAATCTCACTCTGCAAGTAAATCTCTCTATGTTTTAATCTTATCCACCAACATTTATTAGCATAAACTGAACAGGGAAAAAAGTGTCTAAAAATTGATATCATAAGTAACAAACGGATTCAATGAACCAGAGAGTGTATGTTGGTTTTGATATAACAATATTCCAAGAATTTTTTCATCATTTATTATAGTGTCAGTGGATTACGTGGAAGCAACTTGGTCCCAGTTTAACATCTTTGTCTGTGACAGGTGGTTTTGTTGGCCAGTAGTTGCATTCTTGGTTTAGAGGAGTAAGGATGGATGATGGGTTTCTTCTCAAGGGCAGAATGTTGCTGCTGGGAAGGGTGATGCTTTTCTCTTGTAATACTTCCCTTTCGCCCCCCTCCCCGCCTTGTTAGGGGATCTTTTACATTCTTAAGGTAGTTTTCAAAGGGAAAGTGTTACTCTCTTTTGTGGTGCCTGGAACCTATGGATAATTGTCTGGGGTTTAAGTCCTCTGCTGAGGTTTAAATTAAGAGCAAGTTAGTACTCTAAAAAATGTTGGCAGCAGTTTCAAATCAAGCTGAATTGATCTATAAACTAACCCAATCTAGTGGTTGGAAAGTATTGCTGTGTATTATAATTAAGGTTTGAGCCTTAGTATTTCTTGAATTGGTACCATTATAAAATAAGAACAATAAATTTTATCTTAGGAAACAATGGCAGAATAGCCACTTCAGTGCTGATTTATCAATATTAGCATATGTATAGACCTTTCATGTTGTAGCATTCCAATTTCTGGAAGCTAAAAGACATATCCAAAGTCTGGTTGACGTTGTAGGAATATTTCTGAGTACCAAACTTCCTTTTCACCCATTTCATAACTGTTAAAGTACTACTTAGTTCTCTGTCTACTCTGATATGTCATGCAATAGTTCAAAAAAGGATTAAAAAACCATTGAAGTGCCATGCTTTCCTTGAGGTGTCTGTTCTGTCATCATGCCAGGTAATGCATTTTAATAAACAACAACTTGATTTATGCAGGATACAAAATATCTGTGTGCTCTCTTCAAGGCTGTAGCAATGCCTAAGTTGTTAAGTGAATGAGAGTTGGTCTGACATTGGCGTCATACTAAATAGGAGCACTTCAATCAGTTCCTAATATAAAGAAAAGTTTACAGCTTTATTCAGGGAATTGATTTAATGCAGACATAATGTGAACCTTTCTTTTCAGCAGCAGTTCAGCTCACCCTGACCAAAATTTGTAAAAAGTGCTGTACATCTAATATTTATGAGCTACGGTAAGTGCATCCTTCCACTGTAGGGAAACTCCTTTAGTCTTATTAGTCATGTTTTATTGGACTAAAGCTGTACATTACAGAAAATATTTCTAAAGAACAACATCAGATAAAAAGACTGAGTTTCTGGCTTATATCCCCATAAGCCTAACATTTCCTTATGATGGTGTTTACTTCGCTGAAAAAGCTTTTCTTCTCTCACTTGAATAACAATGAATGCTTGAGTGAGGAAACATGGATTAGTCAGAATTTTTGTTCTTGGGTATTAAGAGAAATCTTCTTTCCCCTACTAAAGGTTCTGTTGTGTTGGGCTTAAAAAGAAAAAAAAGGGAGAGGGGGGAGGTCAGTTACGCTGTGTTGTGGTTTAACTCCAGCTGGTAGCTAAGCCTCACACAACCCCTCACTCGCCCCCAGTGGGACGGGGGTGGAGAATCAGAAGGGTAAAAGTGAGAAAGTTCATGGGTTGAGATAAAGTCAGTTTAATAGGTGAAGCAAAAGCCGCGCCCACAAGCAAAGCAAGACAAGGAATTCATTCCCCACTTCCCATGGGCAGGCAGGTGCTCAGCCATCTCCAGGAAAGCAGGGCTCCATCATAGGTGTAACGGTGACTGGGGAAGACAAACGCCATCACTCCAAACATGTGTACCCCCCCTTCCTTCTTCTTTATATATTGAGCATGACGTCACATGGTATGGGATATCCCTTTGGTCAGTTGGGGTCAGCTGTCCCAGCTGTGTCCCCTCCCAACCCCTCGTGCACCCCCAGCCCGCTGGCTGGTGGGGTGGTGTGAGGAGCAGCAAAGGCCTTGGCTCTGTGTGAGCGCTGCTCAGCAGGAACCAAACCATCCCTGTGTTAGCAGCACTGGTGCCAGCACAAATCCAAACCGTAGCCCCATGCGAGCCACTGTGAAGAAAATTAACTCTATCCCCGCCAAAACCAGCACATGCTGTTACTTAACCAGGCAACTGTGCATAGTCTGATTAATGATCACTTGCATTCTTACAAACTTGGGCTTTAATATTTCTTTCTTACCCTTTTTCTGTATGCTATACATACTGTTTACTGTTATGTGAAACTTGTATGCCAAGAATTAGACTCTGTTTTTCTGTTTGTTCTGTAATAAGATGGAAGTATTTTCTGCCTGTTTGGAATAACTTATGGGTATAATTTGTATATATAAGAAAAGGTCTCTTCTTTTTTCTTTTTTTTTTTTTTTTAATTTATTTCTGGAAGCGTAAATGAAGTGGAGAGGAAAATAAGTTGTTCCATGAAACCAGATGGTATTCTGCAACATTTGCAGCCAAAAGCTTTTATGATCCTGTCTAGTTCAAATCCGTAAGAATTCTGCTTGGTAGAGACTGGTGTATTTACAGCTATTTTTACATACAGAATATTTTGCAGTGTATTTCTCCGAACACTAAAGATGATTCTTCCTTTTGGAGTATACTAATACATGTGCTTCCTATGATGGTGGTAAGGGTTTACTTATATATATATATATATTTATTTTTTCTAATTTTCAAAGATTTTGAATAATGTTTTATAAAGGGCTCAGATCATTGGTTTAAAAAGTATTCTGTGTTGTGAAATCCAGCAGGATGGACAAGGGAGTGGAATTGGTGTGTCTCCAACAGTGTTTTGCAGTCAGAGGTTCTGGGAAGCCTTGGGGTTCAGGGCTTAGTTGTAAGAAGGGTAACTAAAATGTATCTTTGAAAGATAACTAAAAAAGGCAAATCTGCTGTCCAGAGGCTTCAGTTTACTGTACATAGGCTTGCACCACAATTCAAAACTGCTTAGTAATCTGCAAATTGAAAAATGTACTGTTACGTACATGCATGGAAATAGGCTAAGCCTTTAGAATATTAATAATTTGATTTGATATTTGAGAGTGTGTAGATTTGTACAGAAGGGTGTATATTCCTTTTTTAACTACAAATCTGATATTCAAAAGACATTCTAGATGGAAAAGGTTAAATGAATTACAGTGTACAAATTGCTGGTTATGTCTTTCATGGATTTCCTTTATTTGCATGTAAGACACCTCTTTTCGAAAGTTCTTGCATTCTTCTGGACACTAAATTATTTCTGCTGCTTTTTACCATACATACAATATATATTAGAAGTTGGGCGAAATTAGCTTAGTGAAGCACTTTGATTAACCATAATTTTTCTAGTAAGGATGGTGGTGAATAGACAGATTGGCTTAGCAAGGAAGCATAACCCAGAATAGGATGGTTTTAGAGAGACCTCATTACATGAACTGCAGATTTTCTTGTGCTCCAGTTAGGGTAGGGCGTTTTGCAAGGATTAGCGCTGGTAAGAGCACAAGTGAGTTTCATCTTTGTATTCGCACAAGTGTAATTGATATGAGGTGCTATCAAAAATGACTTGAAACCCTTCCAGACAAGCTGTGCTGATCAGCTGAATGTTATTCTGTTGGAATTAACAGAAAAAGACTTTGGTCCTCATCTAGAGTAGTTAGGTGCATACATACCACCATAGTATGAGGCTTCTGAATGCTTTCTGCTCCATGCCCAGGTGCAGCGAGAGTCTATTTTAAAAGAGGCTCTGTAGTTGTGTCAATCACTTTTTTTTTTAATTATTTTGTTCTTTACAATTAGTTTTCCATTTTAGCACTTCTGCTACTGGGTAAATGTAAATGTCTCAAATTGTAGTGTGGAAAACAAATAGAAGAGGGCTTCCGAAAAGTTGATTGAAAGATTTTAATTACTACACTGAAATTTGGCCATAGGTGGCACAGCGTATAAATCTTATCCAAAATAATAAATAACACAGTTACGGCCCTCAGTAACTGCAGTTAACGCCATGAGTCATTTCCAGCTGTCTTCTCCAGACACGAAGGCATTTGAACAATAGCAGCTGACCGCGTGGCTCTCTTTTAATTCAGTAAATCAAATGGAGGAACTGTGTGTTCACAGTTAAAGGAGAAGGATTGCTGGAAGCTGCACAGTGCATGCTTTACAGCAGAAAGTCATTACTAGATAGAAAATATATCCTAGAAATCCTTGCTAACAGGCTTCATCTGTGTAATAACATAACCATAACCTAAATCTTCAATTCTGTTGTCCGTCTTTGTTTTAGAATAAGCATAGATTAGACATTTTAAAGTCACCAGTATTTGTTTCAACATCTGGACAACTAACATCATTGTCGAAAATGGCTAGGAAATATTACATGTGATGACTCCATTATGTGCATTTATTAATTCATGGTGTCATGCCATCTATTAGAAACCTTGTCGTATTATATACTAGAAAGGAAAAAGATAGGTAAGGGACCATCTGTTATTAAAATATTATTGCTATTTGTGCCATGTCTACCTATAGACATGTTCTGTAAGAGCCTGGAAAATGGGATTGCCTATTAAGAAAAAGTAGCCAAGACAAAATATTTTATAGATAAATGCATTAGACGTAAATGAAACAGAAAACTGAACTATGCTTTTGTTTAGCAGGGTTGTACATAAGACCATTTTTTATTGTAGTGGTCCAACGATGCAAACAGTTTGAGGATTATTTTTTGTTCCATTTACTAGTTGTGCTAAAATGCTTGCAGGGAAAATGTTTAGTTTGGTGGTTTTAAGACTACATTTCTCCCCTAGTTATGACTTTAATGTATCGGAAAAGTTCTAAAACTGGGTGTGAGAGGAGGGTTCTTCATGAACCGGTATGATGGAAACTTGCTTTCCTTTTTCATATCCAAGCAAAACAAAAGATTTGACTCAAGATTTTTAAAGACCCGTAAAAGGGAGGAAATTCAGAAAGCATGATTAAAATTTCACCATCTGCTCGCTCTAAAGCAGTAAGGAGAAGGGGGAGGTTTCCCTTGTGTACAACCATTATAATCTGAATTGCAGTAGAAAATTAGTGGCTATGGAATAGGCACAGCACCCTCCCCTCTCTTATTCGGGGTACTGATTCAAGTGAAACTCTGGGCAGGATGAACTATTAAAAAAACGTATTGAGCGCCTCAGCTTGACGCTTTTCTCTTCTGTGCCATTGTATCCCTCTGCAACTGTGTTTTAATGGTTTCTTGCTGCCTTTGGCGATGCAATATTACCTCGTATGGGCCACATGTGAGTAGTCTAATCTGAGGCGGAAAGGAACCTGTTTCCCCCATCTGTTTTTGCTTGCATGTGTCGGTGCTGCTGTTGGTGCTGACAGCTGTGTTCGTGTGCGAGGCCACCTGCCACATGGTACATACCGCATCTTTGGGTAAAAGCCTAACTTTTCTCCCTTCGTGGGAAGTGTACATGGCTAAAACTGGGTTCCTGTTGGCAACTCTGCTGGTGGTTCCCATTTTATCATTTTAAATGTGTCAAAATTATTTACTCTTAAATCAGGTGGTACTCAATTACTCCAGGGCATGCAAAAAGAAAGGGATTATCTAACCTGGGCCATGTTCATCTTTTATACTGATATAGTTTTACTACTTTGATTAGAATTTACTTATATGCCTCCGGTAGAACTGTCATTTGGTACATTTCTGGTTTTTCTGTTTTTTCTGCTTTTAGATGCAGTAAAGAAAGGAGAAACAGATTTGAGCACAAAATGTTAGTGTTTGGGATTAGCATTTCTGATTAGGTTGGCTTTTTGTTCTCGGACAAATACAGCCCTGGTAATGCTTCATGCTGCACTGTGATGCCCCTCCGGAATCCTCACTGGTAGAGTGCGGACAGATTTTGGATGCAGCTAGGTGTTTTGACTGCCTCTGTCTCTGTGTGCAAACCACTCACCATATTGTACTTAACTACATCCTGAGGTGGTTATGAGGATTAATTAATGCTTAAATGCTTTGAAGATACCGGATGCTTTATAAATGCTAATTATTATATTCAGGGCTGCTACAGCTTAGGGATTAGCCCTTACTTAAGCAATAGCTAGGTAAGCTGTGAGATGTACATGGCAAAGAAGAATTAAAAGTAATAAACAGTCACTGGGAGCCTAAGCCTCCCTGCAGCCTGTTTGTGCAGTCCCATTTAATTGCTTTAATAAATTGCCACTCTTCTAATTTGGTTTTGGAGTCTTAATTACTTTTATTTTGAATGTCAGAGGGAGCATCTCCTCTGTAATGTTCCATAGGGGCTGCTGTTAACATTTTTGTAGTTTTAACCCTGATTGCCATTTCCCTGAGAATGGGCAACTATGTCTTGGTACTCTCAAAATGTGGTTTCTTTTTTCCTCTATACTGTTCTTGAATGAAACATTTTGTGGGTTTGTGCTAGGTTTGCAGCACCCAGATCACTGAGACAATTGTCTGCTCCTTGTCTGGACATTGAAAACTAGGCAGGACCTTGTTGTGTAGTAGGTGCTGGTCCTCTGAATAAGGCTTGTGACTGGTAATTATACCATGAGAAAGCTACTTTTTGTAACCTGTGAAACAACCAGCTAGTCTCAACTCAGACTGACCGGTAAAGATCTAAGTACTCGTCCAATATCTACCTGTGTCTCTGTTTTGAAAATCCCCATCAAAGCTTTATGAGACTGGCACAATATGAGGGGGGAGGCAGGGGGGACTGTCTGTGCACTTCTGAAAGATTTTGCTCACAGCCGAGGCAGTGAAAAGTAGACAGAAAAGTAGGCAGTAGTTTCTTTCCAGGCTGTTTTATAGCTGCTGCTCTGCAGATGGGCCTAGACTACCAGCTTCATATCCACCCCAAGTTGTAGCTACAGCTGATAATACAGCATAGCAGAAAGGAATATGGGCAAAGAGGCCAAATATGGGTATAGAGGGGGTGAATCGAGGTGAATGAATGGACAAAAATCTTGCAAAGAGGTAAGCACTAGCACAGGTTGCCCAGAGAGGTTGCGGAGTCTCCATCCTTCTAGAATCATTTAGGTTGGAAAAGGCCTTTAAGATCAAGTCCAACAGATCCATGGAGATATTCAAAAGACGTGGCCCTGCTGGAGCAGGGGGGTTGGACCAGGTCACCTCCAGAGGTCCCCTCCAACCTCAGCCACTCTGTGATTCCCTGAGATGACACCATGCAATAAGAAGCTTATAAAAAGGTGTGACGTGTAGGCAGTCACAAAGAACAGCAGAGATGCTCATCAAGATGAGAAAGTGTGGTTCTGTGTTTAAAATCCTAACATCAAGGTTAGTCTATTTTACCAGTAATTTGCACTCAGTGAATCACTGAGGTTTTGTGCATCACCTCCATCTATAAAATGAGGATAATATTTGTCACTGGGTCGTTACAATGGCAAGGTCATCCCTGTTGGTAGCGATAGTTTGTTAACTCAAGGGAGGCCACAGTCCTCAGAGATAGAAAAACAAAAGTTTCAGTATTAAAAAAAAAAACCAACAAAACCCCAAATGCAAAACCAAACTAAAAACCCCACCAAAATTCCTTTATAGGAAGAAATCTTTTCAAAAGGCAGGAGAACCCCCTTCCTCCAAGTCACTCATCATCAGCAGCAAGGATGGCCTGAAGTTACCCAAAGCAATGGAGAGAGGTAAGTGGCGAAACAGCCACACTGCTACCTTTATTTGATGCAAATGTTTCACTGTGCTGGCGTAACAGGCAGGTACATAACGTGGCAGCCAGACGATGCCTGGCCTAGGACGGCGTGAAGCCACTTACTGACTTTGCATTGACAAACATGCATAGTACCTGAAAGTTGGCACAAGTTAAAAACAGCAGGCTAGCGCTGGTGCTTGCAGTCAGTCAAGAGCATAAATTCTGGAGGCTGTCTGTCCTTTTTCTTACAGAGTTAATTTTCACTTCTGATCTTTTATCTTTGTTCACATTAATTATGCTCCATTAACTTAAAAAAAAAAAATCAAAACACAAACCCCACCAACCCCACCACCGCTCCTCGGGAGGAGGCGGCCGCCTGCGTGCGCTGCTGCTTCCCTCGCCGCGGCCATCGCTTTCCTCCCGCGACCCCCTGCTCCCCCCAAGGCACAAACCGCCTCCCCGCGCGTCTGCAGGCGGCGGCCCCGGCCCTTGATCCGCCTGCCGAAAGGGTAGTGGCGGAGCACCTCCTCCTGCCCCGGCCTCCCTCCCGTGCCACCGCTTCTGCAACCGCACCACGCAGGAGCCGGCCTCCCGCCTCCCCGGGCGCGCAGCTTTCGTCCTTCCCGCTCCTCGCACCCGGACCCTCCTTCCCGCCATCCACCAACCCCGGCCCGAACGGTGGCCTCTCCCACAACCCTGCACCGCGGCTGCCCCGCCGGCGGGAAGGCGGAGCCGCGGCTCCGCCCCAGGGGCGGGCAGCGGCCGCCCCCGCTGGAGGAGGGAGGTGTTTGCCGCCGCTGCCTCCCGCCGCCGTGGGGACTCAGAGCCGGGCGGCTGCTGGCGGTGCCTCCCGTCCTGTCAGCGTCCCGTCCCGGACGGCGGCGGCGATGTCCGGTGGGAGCAGCCGGCGGCGAGCCGGCCCCTCCTGGCACAGCACCTTCTCCCGCTTCTTCGTCAGGAACCCCCCCGGTGAGGGGGCGGCGGCGCCGGGGCGGCCGGCGGGCGCGAGCAGGTACGTGGGGGGACCGGACCGGACCGGCGCGGTCGGACGCCCGCTGCCGTCCTCTGCCCCGTCCCACCTGTCCCCAGCCGGGGAGCGGCGTGAGCCGCCGGGGCAGGGGGAGCGGGGCCGTGTCGGCCGCCCCGGCAGATGTTGCGACACCAGTGGGCGAGGGAGGGAGAAGAGACGGGTGTGTTCACTGCCGGGGGGAGGCCGGCCGGACGTCCCGGGGCTGAGGCCCCGGTGGTGAGGTGCCGCAGGGCTCCTCAGCCGGTCACAGGGCAGGCGCGGGCCTGGCGGGGCCGGGTGCGGCTGCTGTGAGAGCAGCCCCCGCGGCGGGAGAGCGGCGGCCCCAGCCGGATCGGCGGCTTGTCCACGGAGTTTGACACTGGGGCTGGGGGGCTGTTAGCCTGTCTGCTGGCAGCGTCCGAGCTCGTCGTTTTGGTGGTGGCGGCGGTTTTAATTTAACGTAACCGCGGTACGGTGCGAGGCGGGTCCCCTGCGGGCTTGACGTTCAAGCGGTGGGGCGGTAAGGGGGTTTGTTGGGAGTTGGCCTGAGCGGTGGGTGAGCAACGGCGTCCTGCGGCCCCGCGAAGTTCAGCCGAACTCCGTGGGATGATGGAGCCCTGTGTGAAACACATACTTGATGTAAATAGCCGGTTCTGGGGCTTCGTCGCCCTGGTTAGGTGTGGGTGTCGGCGGTGGGGCTGTCTCACTCGCTTGTTCCTCAGGTTGCAGCCCCTTCCTTGGAAACTGAAAGCAGGGCAAGAGCCAGAGGGCTGTCAGGGGTTTGGGGTGTTTTGCTTGTTTCTTTTCAGTTTTCACATAGTTTTCTTTTGGACTAGTGTAAATCAGATGTAAATGCAATATAAATATTACTGATGTGTTTAAGTCTCAATGCAAAACTTGTGGTTTATAGAAACCTGGTTATTAATAATTATTTTTTTAGCACAGGAAGACAAGATGAAAAGGTTCAGAAACTTCTTGTGTATTTGTTCTTCTTCCTTTTTTTTTTCTTTTTCTTTTTTTTCCTTTTTCTGGTGGCTGACTTCTATGTAGAAGCACAGATAAAGTTTCTTTCTGTTTCTCGTACGGCCTTATTATTGGCCCTAGTTAATTAGGATATTTTTGTGGTGGAAAGGTGTCAGCTGGCTAGGCCTTACTTCCTCAAGTGTAGTACTTAATTTTTTGCTTTTAGCATGGTGTATTTAATCTTTGAGTTATTCTTGATACTGCATAGGTTTGTCTGTAAACTGGCAGACAAGTACAGTTTAATCAGATAGTGGGTATCACAGTAGTTCTTTCAGTGAAAAACTTTAGGATCTTGCTCTGCATGTTCTCAGAAATTGTGACAGATAGCAGCGTATTGATGTCTTACACTGACCATCTTAAATGGATTTCATAAATGCACCATAAAGGTTTTTAACTTTGGGGGTTTTGGTTTACTGTAAGCTTTTGACGCATCAATACATCACCAAGGATCTACTGGCCTTTCATGAGCATGAAACATGCTTTTTATTTCCTGAAAAAAAAAAGAAAAATTAAAAAAAATCAGGAGCAAGGCTGCTGAGTCAAGGGCATCTTTACAGTTGTGGGAATAGCATGGCTATTACGTCTGGCAGGGGGAGAAGGAAAAGGCTTGGATCTGGCTGAGGACCTGAAGAGGCAATAGAAGAGGCTTCATTGGGCTCCTCCTTGCCAGCTCCCTACAGCTGTGGTTTGGAATAAACAAAAAAGCATAGCGGTCGCCTTGGTAAGGAGGAGGGTGATGCTAGTTCAGTGGTTTGCGCACTAAATAGCCTATCTGTAGGTAGCACTCATGGTAGACCTGCTCCACTTAACTTGGGGCTGGAGTCTATTATCTTTATCTAAATCACAGTTTCATTTCCTGCAGCTGAGAGCCTTTCCTTTATTAGGAAGCCAGGATAGTCCACGTAGATCCGAAAAGGCTCAGGCCTCTTGGCCTTGTTTTTGAACTCCTTGCGCAGTTAGCTGGAGGGCGGTAGCCGTGACTCCTCTCTGGAGTGGAAGTAAGCAAAAACCCTCCCACTCTGAGGAGTCCAATTTGGTATGTTTAGGAGCTTTTTTTTGTTGTGCCAGGTTGCAGCGCAGCGTGTTACTCAGGAATGCTGACGTTCACGTATTTGGTTTCCACTGGCAGCCTTCTTCGCAGATTAGCGTAATTGCATACATTAAGCAGAGCTGGGTTGGAATGAGTGCCGCAGGTTTGCTTGTCATGTTTATTTAGTGAGCTTGGCAGTGTAGAAAAATGGATTGCCCAACAAAGCATGCGTGTGGGGAAGGGGAACCAAGGCTGCTTTGTATGTTTAATGTTAAGGTGTGGAGTGTGTGAGGTGAGTTGGGGAATACGTCTTTTGTGAAGTGTTATGAGAAATGTATGCACCAGGATGGTTAATTTCCCATTGGTGTTATCAGTATGATATTGGAACCAGATCAAATTTGAAATCTATAGAAAGAAACTTTTGTATGGAGCTACTTTACCTACCGTTGGGTTTCAAAAAAGCAGAACACCTAAGTGAAGGGGACAGGAGATGGAGCAGTATGTTATACAGGGCCAAATACACCCCCGGTGTACCCACATTGACCTCTGGAGACATGCATCATGCTTAATGCCTGTGCAGAACATGACGGTTTCATAAATTTTAAAAACGTGCAGAAATGAGCCAGCGTATGTCCAAAAGTCATTCTCCATCTTCTCCTGCGAGTTAGGCAACCGCGGCTGGATGGAAGCCCCCAGCTTTCCTTCCCCAGCCCTACAGCTTCCCCTTAGCTCGGCAGGGTATGGAGCTCTCGCCTGCTCTTGCTCCAGGCACTGTGTTCAGACTTAGCTTTAAAAAAAACCCAAACCCCAAACCTGCTGTGGCCCTGGTTTAAAATAGGAGGAATTACACTGTTAATCAGTGTCTTAGACTCTTCTGAGAACCTCATTTGACGAAGAGCTTATGTTAATAACTTGCCCTTACAGCAATTTGTAGCTCTGATGAACATGAGAATTGCTGGAGGCTTACTTGCTTGTGGAAAAAATAACCCATGCAGATTAGTTGCAAGTTTCGTGGCTGCAAAAAGCACAGCACATGCGTTAAGGGCTTACTTGGCTTTTACATAAAATGCAGACAAACGTGAGGTATCTCCCACCAAGTGCTTGCCTGCGTGTGTTCTTCAGAGGTGGAGCTGCTTTGAAGAAGGGCTTTGGTGTTTTTCATCACAGTTCTTTATCATTAACTTCTATCAAAGGCAGTCAGTATGCTCTACTCTGCTGTTTGCTATTTTCAATATTACAAAATTGATTATTTGTTACTCTAGTGTTTGTCCTGGAGCAGTCTAAATCCCCAGGGTGAAAAAATCCCATTGAATTTTTACTATTCTAATGGGAGTCTGGTTTGGGTTTTTTTTTTTTTTTAATACTTGTTTCTTTAGTCCTTTTGGATGAAGATACGGCTTTTACAGTGCAAGTCAATCCACTGCGGATTCTTTCAGAAATATGCAGCTTCCGTGGCTGAGCGATTGTTGTGTTGCAAACAAATGTGACCTTACAGGTCATGTTAGAAGCTGCCAAGGAGGTGTGACGCTTTTCACTTTAACCCAGGGCTACCACCAAAATCTCCCTTGAATTATGGATGTATTTTAGTAGTTATTCTGTGTATTGTTTAGCAAGTTCATTTCAGCTTTATCTTTTTCCCACCAAGAGCTGTTGGTCAAATAACTACCAGTGCAAGTAGGCCTTTGCTGGGTTTGTTTAGATATTTCTTCTGCATCGCTGAAGTGTACCAGAGACATCAAACATGGAAGAGCAACCTTTTATTTGGCTTTAGAGGGCTTTCTTTTTTTCAGGCTGAGATTATTGTTCTGTTCATCCATTAGTTTCTAGCTAAGAGCTTGCAGAGATGGAAGAACTTTGTTTATTCTGCCTGAGGAGAGATTAGAGAGTCTCTTTCTTCCTCTGGGACTGCCAGTCATTGTTCCTGTTTACAAAGCACATGTATTTTTGTAGTTGTAACAACTGTGCATTTGGGGACTGCTGGGAATTGATTGAAAGGGGAGTAATACATTTCAAACTTATTTTTTCTGAAGTTACTACCTCCTGGCTGGTTTTGATTCAGATACCATTAGCATCTCTGAAGAAATCCATTGGTTGCTGGAAAAAGCAAACTCTGCTTTCTAATAAAGAAACTTTTTCTTTCAAAAGGCAGAGCAGGATTATTTTATTGTTGTTAAATTTTAAGTCATTTGTGAATGTGCAGGGATGAAGGTTCGTGGAACCAGAAAAGGAAATACTCCAGCCATATAGAAGAATTCAAATTAAGACTTACCTAAGCAAGTTGCATTATGAAAATTTTCTGTTTGTTTGTTAATTTGCTTTTTTGTTTGTTTCTTTTTGCTTCCTAGATTTTTCTGTTACGACTTTTATTGCAGGATAATTCAAAATAGTAGAAAAGGCCTTGATTCAGCAGGGTACCGAAGTGGTTGCCTATAATTAGATAGGTAAATAGTTCTGTGCGCTATAGTGGGACTACTTGTTTGATTAGAATTAGGTGCATACCTAGATGTCTCATGGGGCTGAGACCAGAAGGAGCAAGCCCAGCAGCTGGCCATGTACGTGTGAGATATTTCCTAAAGGAAATGTTACTAGAATATTAATTATAATAGTAGTGCTCCTTGAAAGAAACAAAGCAACTTTCTTTTTTCCCCCCTATTTTAAATTTTAAAAGTATTGTCTCCTTGCCAATTATTAGCATAAGTGCTAGAGTTAATACAAAAATACTTCCAAAACAGCTATGAGTCTTTGGTTTTAAAGAATGGTTTTGCAAAGATGAAAACTCCTCATTCTTCTCCTTTGGTGAATGAAAGGCTCACAGGTGAGGGGGGGGAAGCAAAATTCAGAAACATGTTACTGTGGGGATTGTATTTCTAATTATTGAAACCTCTTAAAAGGATGGAAACCCAACTACTGCTTTTATTTTCTGAGGGGTTTTTGGATTTCATACAATTCAGTATATACTATTGTACTTCCAGACAGTAGCACAGCGCTAAGCTGCTTAGGCTTTCCAGGGGATATTAATACATCTATTTTTCTGGTATTTTAATTTCTAAAATAATTTTTAATAGATTATAACCAACTTTACTGTATCATTTTTAAAGACTTTTAAGATCAGAAACATGGGGTTCCTTAGTCATTTCGCTTTCTCGTGTCAATTTTGCAACATGAAGTATAGTCTTTAATTGTGTTTTGCTAATGTGATTTCATGACTTGCCTTATTTTGAAATGGAGTCTTGGTTTTCTGAATGTTCCAGTGTCTCTTAAATTGCTAAAATATTTTACTGAAGGCAGTTTGGAGGTCTTGGGGCCTAAGTTTATGAACACCGTGTGGATCTGCGCTTCACCTGTGGACAGTGTTGAGTAGGGAAAAATGTAGTAGGAAGTATTTCTTGTGAGCACATGAAGAGCAAATGCAGAAAGAATTGCAGTGACAACAGATTTTTTTTTTTTTAATCATCAATTAAATGCTACAAATCTAGCCATCAAATTTATTTTGGTTGAATGGAGAATGCATACTTTCAACACAAAAGAGTGTACCTGGATAATGACTGGAAAGTGTCTGTAGGGTACTTCCCGATGTATATTTTGTGAGTAAAAAATGGGAGAACTGGAGAAGTATGTTCTTGTGTTGAACTTGTAGCCTTGTGTGCCTCTACCAAGAGTTTTCTGCTCCAGCCTGACTAGAACAAACTGCTGCATTTCACTGGTGACGCCAGTCTCTCTTGATTGTTTTCTCCTGGGTGCTTTTTCTTAATGACAGCTTTTAAAAATTCTGTTATGCTTTGTTTATCAGGAGGACAGCAGTTGCTGCTGCTTTAAAGCTTTCCTGGATTATTTTTTTAATATCTCCTATTTTCATGCCATTTGTGAGTACCGTTGCTGATCACCAACCCTACAAATGTGCCATTTGAAAACAGTTGTATAATGGGCTGTCTATTCTCTATTAATACAATAATTTTAACCTTAATAAATTTAAATAGTTTATAAATCTTTCTGATATTATACCAAGTTTATGTGCTAGTGGCCAGTAATGTATTTATTTCATAAGAATGTTGGAAACTTTAACGGATCAGACTGGCAAATATGGAGCAGATTCTACATTAATGTCAGTTACTATGCTTGACAGATGCCAGAAGAAAAACCTTGATGTAATCTGGTATAATCCTACTGCCCAATATCGAAGTAGGCTCTACTCAGAAACATTTATATTTCTTTTCTCTAGCCTTTGTACGGCTGTTCAATTCCCTCACATGTAAAACAGATTAAGTTATTCAGCAAGGGTGATCATGGGCCATCATCCTTAGTTCTAGCCTTTAAACTTAAAGGTACACATTCAGTGTAAAGACATGGTTTGGTTCTTGCATTTTTCATGTAAATTTTCATTGTAAAATGTGGCATATCTGTGATTTTATACCATCTTTATTTTCCATGATAATTTTAATTGCCTTTTGAAAGAGGATTAAAAAAAATTTCTTCATTTTATACTAACACACTCTGCGTAGCTCACATAGTCTATGTGACACAGCGCTGCTAATGCAGAACATGAAGCTGACCTAGCAATGCTACACAAGCAAAGAACAGTATGTAACTAAGCAGTATAAACAGGTCTGAGAGGAAAAATTGTTTCAGTTAAAACAATCTAAATTGCTTAATGCTGTCTGTAATCAAACTAGTTTCGAAGCGGGATAGTTCAATTGAATATAATACATTTTGTGCTATTCCAACACTTAAATTAATCAGCTGATTGTAACACTTCTTTTGCCTAAGTTCCTGCCTCCTCCTCACTCCATTTTCTCCTTCCTTACCTTTCTCTGCTTTCTGTTCCTTTTCCTACACTTCCCTTCTTATTTGTTTTAAATGAAATAGTAGCTTTGCTTTCCTTTGACCCTCTAATTTCAAACTCACTAACTTGTTTTTATAATTTCCATTTATCTTAATGTCTTTACTGTTCCTCCCCTATGTGTGTGGCCTAAGCTTAAGCACAGAAGTAGGAGCCAGAAACTTCACATTCAAATTTCTGTGGAAACACTCCCTCCCTCTTTAAAACAAGCCCCAACAGCCTTGCCACAGACTAGGGGCAGATTTTGTCACTGCTACTACCATTTGTTTTCCCGGGAACAGTGTTAGCCTCAGGAATCTTGCTGAGAAGTTGGACAAAATTTTTCATTTTGAAGCTTCTAATAAAGGGCAGGATTCTATTTTAGGAGGGAGGGGAACAGAGAAGAGAGCTCTTTATTTGTTACTATTTTCTGTTAAAATGCTAGCATCTTTATTTTCTGTTAAAATACTACTGCATTTTAACTGTCATTTGATGCAGAAGGCAAATTTTAGGAATCTTCATTGATCTCCTCGTGTCTTGTTGCCACTGAGCTTTACAGTAACATTTGTCTGACTTCTCTTCATAGATCAGGTTCTGATAGTTCTGGCTGCACAGCTCACAAATGGCTTCAGAAGTGTGACATTAGTATCTAAAGTAAGGTGTTGGTATTTCACTTTTAAGTCTATTGTATTTGGTTGGATTAAAGGGGAAGGATTGAAAAGCTGATTTACCAAGGCTTCCGGGTGACTTGCACAGTTAATAAATATGATGTTGATCCTAACATCACTGGAGGATGGGAATTGTCAAACTCAGTTTTGTTTATGACATTACAATTTCAGTTGACAAACTGCTGAAATAGTGTCCTTAGACTCTTTAAGGCATCTGACTTGGTGCTGGTGCTCCAATTAAAATATTCGCAGGTGTAGTTGCAGTGGGCTAAAAATCAACATATGAAGGGATATAAAAAGACCGGATGTGAAAAATAATTTTCTACTTTATCTATTTGAAGAAAATTAAAAGGATGTATTTTTGAATCAATTTATTTAATATCTTCACAAACAATTTGAAAGAGGACAAAACTGTAGCGTGTGAAGTTAACAGATGACTAAAGCGAGAATTATGGGAATCGCCATGTAGAAGACAACATTAAAAGCAGGCTAAGTTGCCTTGGTTGACAGTCAGCTGAACATGAGCTGCCAAAGCAGAGTGGTGGCTCAGAGAGAAAATGTGATTCTCAGATGGATAAATAACAAAATACTCATATTCTGTGGGTGAACTTTGGTTACTAGAGTACTGAGTCTAGTTGTGGTGTTCACAATTTATTATGAAAAAGATGCTGACAAACTAAAAAGGGCTCTGAGAAGACCTCCAGAGGAACTTGATGTCTAGAAAACCTCCTTCACAGAATAAAATTAAGTAGCTCAATAATGTAGTTCATCTAAGAGAAGGTTTTGAAATTACAGGGTTATAGTTTGAGGAATGATTCTGCCTCAAGGTATGTAACTGCAAGGGAAATGAGAGTTAAGTTCTTCATGTCATAGTAGACCTGTGACTTGAGGAGGATATGTAAACCCAAGGCCTTTGTAATCTGTCCCACATAGATGTAGGTTGATCTTGTAGCTGAGAGATGAGGCTTGACAAATCAGACTAGTAAGCTTAATTTTAAGTAGTGAATTTAGTAGTAGTTTACATGGAAAAGTCTTATTTACAGATGTGGTAGATTTTCCATTGCTTGATGGTTTTTAATCAAAGCTCATATATTTTGGTCAGGTGTTAAAGGCTTGACACAGGTCTCCCTTGGGGAAATTTTGTAATCTAGTTTATGCAGGTCAGCTTCAGTAATCATAAGGGTCTGTTTGGTAAGTAGGGCAACTGATAAATATAGAAAAATGTTACTCAAAAGGTCTGAATTTTTAGCAGTCAACTTTTTAATTACCACTTGGAAGCCAGAACAGAGAAGAAACCAATTCTAGCTAACCTATGGCTCTTTGAAGTTGTATAATAAAAGTTTCATGACTACTACTGGTCCGTGGATGTGGTTTGAGAATCCTTGTAATGTGCTGAAACATCATGGAGATTTTGGTCTTGTACATCTATATTTGATAGTAGTATTAGACTTGCGGTTTTTCCATTCATTCACGTTCTTCAGGGAGGCTCTTGCACAGATGGATTTTAAAGTACTTGGTGATCAGAAATCTCTCTGTTCCTCTGCTGAAATAGCCTTCTGGAAGATCACCGCTGAATGTGTTACTGTGTTGGCACTAAGTAAAATTGGAAAGAAGTCATGACATCAAAACCAAATGAGGTGTACTTCCTGGAGAGAGCATTAGTTTTGTTCAGAGAGAGATAAAAGGCAGGAACTGGCATTACATCCCAGAATGCTGAAATAAAGAAACTAGCAAGAAAGGAAACCTAAAAATGACATTAGCCTAAGTGAGGACTCCAGCGCAGAGTGAATTGTATCAACACTCCCAAAAAACCACATGGTCTTGAGGAAAACTATTTAGAAAATATTGGGAAGGAGATGTCACAAGTGATGTCATGAAACCTGGATAGATAGATGTACGTATAGGTCAGGCTTAGTTTATTAGCATTATGTCACTAAAGCCAGATGTAGAAGGTTTTTGCCTCTTGACACCCTGGAGCATCGTTCAGGTTAGGCATTGCTTATTCTTTTACCATTATGAGTCGTTACCTGAAATGGCTAGATGGTTTCTGACTTAATCTGAAGAGAAGACCAGTTAAAAACAAATAATGCTAGCCTAATGTGGTAGCAAAGAGGGTTTGACTATTCAGGGAGTCATCTGTCCCTGAAGAGGGAGAAAGAGAGATGGCAAAATGAAAGAGCACTTGCCTGTCTGGTAACATCTGGACTGCAGGAGAACTAAGTGCTGGAGCTGCTGCCTTGGGAGAGACTTTGCTTCTAAGCAATGGGACGAGGGAGGGTCGACATCCAGAAGTGCTGTTGCAGTGCTGTCCGACTTGAGCTCTAACCAAGCATCTCTGTTTCCTTAAGAGACTGCACATTAATTTCCCCCTTCCCAAACAGCAATCTGCAGCCCATACCTTCTCCTTGTAAAAGGAATCTAAAATGTCACAGCAGTCACTTTCAGTTTGGTGAGCTCTGTGTCTGGATAGTATCATCAAAACTTGCATGTAGCTTATTTTTTTTATCTGACACAACACATTCACAATCTGCTCTGTGCATAACATGGGTGGAGTAGATTAATAAAGGAAGAAGGGGATGGGCTTTTAATTTGCAAGTTCCGAGGGATTGTTATGCAGGACGAGGACGGAGGAAGCAGACTTCTCGCACCATACAGAGCTGCCATGAGGGCCTTTTGAAGATGTGATTGTTTGTAATTGTCTTGTTCTGTTTTTAGAGGCAGTTGGAAAAGATCTTGCAAACTGTGTACTTAAATTTGCTCCACTAAAATGATTTTTTTCTTGACTGTAATGCCTCGTGTATTAACTAACCTGAGTTTGAGTAATTCTGCTTATACGTGTCTACTTGTTGTATGAGCAACAATGCAGAATATGAACATTTGTCTCCCCCATAAGAATCTCTAACCTGTCCTGTGTAAGTGTAATGATTAAAAAATTGGCCTGCAAATCTGCTTCTGATTCAGACACCACCTGTCCAAGTATTACTGAAAGGTCAAAACAGATTTTCAGCGGCAGAGGAACAGAAGGCATTAGAAAGTCACACAAAGAAAGGTTTGTGCAGAAGATACAGAACGGGATATTTTGTAACTTGAGTTTCATCTTGATTATTTAAAGAATACAAGTGATTCTAATCAGGTTAGCTATGCTGGCAAGACAGTAGGGAAGAGCAGCAAGACAGTTGAGGAGAAGAGATTCCTCTACCTTTGCTGAAGATTAACCCATCCATGTTGGATACACTTTATATGCAAGAGAAAAGGAAGTGTCTGGCATAAATAGCAGCAGGAAGGCAGTAGATTGCATATTCGAGTAGTTGAGAGGCTTGGTTTCTAGTATTAATTTTGACAATGTCTTTATTACTCGGAGCATTATTTAATATTTCCATGTCTCTCTCTTAAAAAAAATCTATAAAATGAAAGTAATATCTGCCTAAATGTGTAAACAAGTGGTTGTGACAATTTGTAAATGACTGCCTGTATAGTTACGAAGTCCATGGAAGCAAGTTGGTTGGGGCAGAGGTGTTTTCTGTATTCCTAGGATTAGGCTTTGCTCTTTCACTTCTTAAAAGCAAGTACAAAGTAGATTCAAAACTTGGGTTAGTAGAGTCCTATTGCTGGGTATGTAATGTAACAATAGTAGTTGTGAAGCATGGAGTTGAGGACTCAGGAGATTCATCTTCCTAATCTAGCAAGTGCTGAAACGCTGTCTGAGAGCTGGCTGGCTGATCTAGCAAAGCCATGTGGGTGGTCAAGCACAAGCCTGACTTTACACGTGCTGAACTGGAGATAGCGTGCTCAGTACCTGCAAAAGCAAAAGCAAAGCACTCCAAAAATGCACCGCTCCAGAAAAGATTAAGGCAAGGATGAAAGGCTGTGGATCCAAACTTTAATAATATGGATGTAGCCCAAATGGGGGGGGGGGGGGGGGGGGTGTTAATCCCTATTTCATGGTGAGCCTGTATACACTACCAGTCTGTTATTTTCAGTTCTTAGTTAAAAGCATAAGAATTAGGTGGTGTAATACCATGTAGCTACCAGATCAACATTTAGAGCTATTTAATTGCAGAGATTGTGCTGTAGGGAAAAAAAAAATATTTATATATATAAACCCCCTTAGAATAAAGTTCTGGGAAGCACAACATCTAGCCACTAATGATAGGATAAGATGGGCATATAAAAAAAAAATTAAGAATGGGTAATTATTAGCGTAAATACTAAATGTATTATGTATTTGCCAAAAATTAATTTTAATTGTGAATGCCATAACTTAATAATTGTGTTCACTGAATCTGTGATTATAGACTCATATGGCCAACATGGACTTACATTGCAGTGTAAGAATGTGTGGCATAATTACATTAGCTGCACCGTGGGGGTTTTTTAACAGGGAGTGTGTGGGCCTATGAACTTCACTATTTTGTTTTCCTCTTCAGAGAATTTTTGGGGAAAATACTGTGCAGTGTTCCAAAATTTGTGATTAGTGACTATTATGTGATTGATGCAATGATGAGAGGAAGGGAAAGCCCTAAAAACTGTAGGGCATTGGCAGTGGGAAGAAATAAGCTGCATCATTTCAGCCCAATGAGCAGTAACCAGCCTGTTCTCCAGTCCCAAGTACCAAGCGTGGCACCAGCTACTGTGTCTGGCGTTTAGGCTGTAGAAGGTAATCTCGATGCTCTGGGAAAAAACAAAACAATTTTATCCTAAACAATCCAAGAGGCCCATTTCCAGCAAAGCAAGCTTTTGTGCTGTAAGCTTCATTCATTCAGCATGAGTCATTTGGTTTCAGTCAAAGATCTGTTTAAAACTGGGCCCTGCCTAAGTGTAGAAGAGGTTCCCAAAAAGTAGCTTCAGTGGTGAAGTGAGCTGCAGTGGTCTGTGCTTGCTTGTTCCTGCCTGTTGAGTGACACTTACTGCCCCTTCATTTGTGCTAGTACAAATCACTATACTGTAAACTGGATCATGGGCTGAATTTTTTCCTGATGGAAACTTCTGCTCCCCCCTTGATTTTATCCAAGACCATGGCCCTACCAAGAGCCCTGCTTGGCTTAGTTAAGAGTGGGAAGAGATAGCTGAGGTTGAGCAGAAACACGTGGAAATTTCTAAAGCTGGTTCTGCTGACAAAGTCAGCATGTTGAGGAACTACACCCTAAAGCAAAAGGTTCAGGAATGTAGAAATGCTAGAATATAAACGATGAAAGGGTGTGGGGAATTGCTTCCAGGTTTAGGTTTATTTTATGCTGGAAAGTAAAGTTTTGATATTTTTTTTACTTGCTGATTTTAAGATGCTTATCTGCTGAATTGCATTCTTTCAGTTTTGGTATGTACACTATGGAATTTCACAGTGATCTGTCCAAGCCTGGCTAGCTAGAAGAAGGTAATAGAGGCATGTATTTCAAATACAAACAAGAAGTAGGAAAGTGAAAACAAGTTTTGGGGAAAACATGATGTGAAGAGAAGAATATGAGCAAAACAAAGTGTGATAAAAGACTGGGATGCTGGTGATCTGTGCTGGCAATACTTAATGAAAGCAAGGATCTCATTTGTGGTCTGCAGACCAGTTCCATAGAGTAATATCCTGAAGCCAGGAAGAATGTCTGGTGGAGATCAGCCTAGTTATTCTGCTCTTAAGTACAGGGAATTCCTGTTCATGTCAAGTGTATCAGCATCAGGAAAAGTTATGCAGATCTGAGAAGGGCGTGGTTTGGGGTTTTTTTAAAACAAGCAAACAAAAAAACCCCAAAACAACAAAAACCTAGGAGAGAGAAAATGAAAATAGGTTGCATACTGAGGAGCACTTTTATTAGTGTGCCAGATTGTCCAGAAGTGACTCCAACATCTTCTTCATGGAACACATTAATAGCAGCAGAAATTAATAGGACAGAATATTAATTCATCTGCTCTGTCTTACAAGGAGGCAAAGAACAGCCAAGGCTTTATGTCTGATGCTCTCCTTGAAAAAGCATCTTTGTGTTTATGAATGCATTATGAAAGATTACCTGAGGTGACCTGAAAGTACATGGTTTTCAACTTGAAGAGGATCTATAAAAGAAGAGAAGGAGCTTTTCTTTTGATGTATCTGAAAAGATCTGAAAGATCTTGAAAAACTAATTGCAGGAGAGTTCTGTTCTCATTTTTGTTCAGGGAACATTCTCTCTGAGCAGCTGAGAGATGAACTAACATTTAATCAGACTGGCTTTTGTATTTTGTGTTTATATCAATGTCTATTTAACTCGAATGCCTAATCCACAATAGGAAGAAAACCTTTCTTTTGAAAAGTCTTACTGAGATATGCTTACCTGTGGTTAACGGTCAGTAGCGGTAGGAGTACTGGTACATCTCAGTCCTTTCTCCAAATCCTGGCAGAATTTCACCAAAATGCAAACTTTTTTTTCTTTAATTTTTGTTTAAACAGCTCTCAATTCATCTCTTCATACAAATTCAGAAATAAGGGCTTGTGCATTTGTCAATAGCAAAGCTATATTTCTAAAATTGATGAAGAAGGGTTTTGAAGTGATTCTGACTTCATTGCAATACTGGGCGTTTTTCACATGATGTGAAATTATTTTTCTTCAGCTTATGATACACAATGCAGGAAGTGATGTCTGTCATTAATATCCTCTAATGTTTTCCTTGATATGTTTTTGCTTTTAAGTTGCGTGTAGCATAAATGTTTTGATTAAAATGTTCTCTGCTGGATTGTGGTTAAGGATCATTTTAAGAATCAGGGCGGGGGAGGAATGGTTCCCTTCATGCCAAAGATGGGCTCTGAAGAAAATTTTGACCAAGGTAAATTGGCAATAAGGACATAGGCAACTTTGGACTTCTGACTTTTAAACTGGAACAGCGAGTGTTGCCTTGGTAGTAACAACATGTCTGTTGTCCCATGTTGCGGTTTAACCCTGCAGGCAGCTAAAACAACCACACAGCCATTCACTCACTTCTCCCCCCTCTCCCCTCCCCAAATGGGATGGAGGAGAAAAACGGGGGGGGGGGGGAAGGTAAACTGGTGGGTTGAGATAAGAACTGTTTAATAGGACAGAAAAGGAAGAGAATAATAATAATGATAAAAGAATATACAAAACAAGTGATGTACGGCACAATTGCTCACCAGCTGTTGACCGATGCCCAGCTAGTTCCCGAGCTGCAGCGCTCCCCGGCCAACTTCCCCCAGCATATACATTGAACATGATGTCATATGGTATGGAATATCCCTTTGGCCAGTTTGGGCCAGCTGTCCTGGCTGTGCCCCCTGACAGCTTCTTGTGTACGTCCTGTGGAAGGCTCCTGCCTCCTCGCTGGCAGGGCCTGAGAAGGTGAAAAGTCTTTGACTTAATTGTAAACACTGCTGGCAACAACTAAACATTAGCGTGTTATCAACATTATTTTCATACTAAATCCAAAACACAGCACTATACCAGCTAGTAGGCAGAAAATTAACTCTATCCTAATTGAAACCAGGATATGCCCTTTCTAAAATTTCTTCTGAAATTTGCCTGCAAACCCCCTTTAGGTATGTTCAGTGAAGATCTGTTAAATGTGGTAGCTGTGATTTGTGATGATTCCATCTGCCCTGAGTACGTTCCACTTGATCACAGGCCTCAGTATAAGGACTGGGGGTACCTTCTAGCTGCCAGGGGTGCCAGGTAGTGCTATGGCAATAAATGCTGCTGTAGTAGATGATTTATCAACTATAGAATTGTTTTTCCAGCAGAAAATAATACATATGCACAGAAAGTTTGGGGTTTTTTTAGCTGGAAGAGCTGAAGTGCTCTGGGCGTGCCATTTCTGAATGGTTGAGTTTGAAAACTTCTGTATGAGGTGAAACAGGCATTTTGCTTCCATCCTCAGCTTTTTGGGGCATGGCTTTTTCAGTTGCAATATGTGCAGAATATGGGCTATGGTTTGGAAAATATGTTCTGTCCTTTTAAGTTAATGTTCCCTTGTGTTTAAATTGAATGATACTGTGTTGGTTCTCCGGTACACTTGAATAATGCAAGTCCTCAGTGTTACAAAATATCTTTGTTTTTCAGTTCTGAAAACAAAGGGAGTGAAGCCATAAATTTAAAGAGCAACCAAAAGGAAAGCACAACTCTGCCTGCACTTTTGAAGGTATGTTTTTTATTTACTGATAATTAATTGAGCTGAAGGTTGCCACCTGTGCTTGTGACTACTTGCTAGTGTTCTGATGTTGGATATATTATTCCTACGCTGCAATGTAGCACCTGGTTGCCATATTCTGGGTTAGGGACCACTATGCCAGGGTACTAATAGACATGCAGAAGACAGAAAAACTGTCTGTACTTCACATTCTTAAAACAAAATTCACATCTTTACTTACATTAAAGAAGTGGGAGTCTAGTGCTAATTCTACATGCGGTTAGCCAGTGAAGGAAGCTAGTATTTTTATCAACAATGGTTTCAGGCATTCCCCTAAAGCACCATTTCTATATAACTTAGGAATATCTAACCAGCAAATGTTCGCCTGCCTGAAGGTCCTCTGGTTGCCAACCAAAGCACTATAAGATGTTTCTGCTGAAATTCATGTGCATGTTGGCTGTTCTTCACCAGTGTTATCCATGTTAATCATGCTTGTCTTGTCCTGTGAGCATTTTACTGCAAAAAAAATACATGCTTCTCTGTGATCAAGGCTTTCTACTCTGTCACTTGACACAAAGTGGTGGTTGCTTATGAAGTTGTGTTTAGATTTAGTCAAATATCATAAATAATTATGTACAGGACAGGGCCTGCCGATCACGGCCGTCTTTGCTGCTGTCACATCACGCCCTGCACAAAGCCATTTTAGTGATTCATTCACGGAGCACTTTTGCTTGTTTTTTTGTTCCTTGTCCTAGTCAGTTTAATGCAGATAATATTGTGGCTACTTCCCCAAAAGCGCCTTGACTAGTCTGCTAGTTTTATTTGAGGATGCAGTAGGCTTCTTAACACACTGAATCTGAGATTTCTATCCTGTGTTGCATTTATTGAGCAGTAACAGCATATGGAGAAGGAAGTGGTCGTCTTCCTGTATGGCCTACAGTCTCTGTGTAGTTGCATCTGCAGTATCTAGGGACCATTTGTCTGGGCTTTGCCAAAGGTGAAGAGACATTGCAGTTGCCTCTACAAGACCCGGTTCAGTCCAACAGGATTATCAGCTCCAGAACAATTCCATGTTGAATGTAGTTTATCTACATCAAGGTGGGAAACAATGCGGTGACATTTTTTCAGAAGCCCTGTGGATTCAAGCCAACTCTGTCAGTTCTGAGCTCCTGGAAAATGCCACTGAATGCCTTCCTGCTACCATAAATCATGGACTATTGATTTTATGCCTCGAAATGTGGGCAGAAAGGATTCTGATAAACCAGAGGATATTCTACTGTAATAGAAGTAAATTTTCTGCATATAAAAAACAAATCTTATTTTTCTATGTTAGATCAGAGAAAAATTCTGAAATAGATTTTCCTTTTGAAGAAGGTTTTGACTGAGGAAGGGGAATCATTTTGCATACGTGCACAGGACTTCAAGACCAGGAATTGCTTAAAAGGAAGTATGAAGAGGGCTAGGTTTCAAGGAACAAGCAGGATGCGTAGGTGGAGCAAAGGGAGCGTAGCAGGTTTAAGTTACCTAAGAGTGTTTCTTTCTTGCCAAAAACTAAATCTCATTTATTTTTTAGTTTTAAAAAGCGCAAATTCAGAAGCTTTCCTGCTGAATCTAAATTCATTGCAGTGAAGTCTTCTACTCAGAACTTGTGTTTTTGTAGTACTGTACTAAAAGTTGGTTCCAATACTAACGCTGTAAAGCTTTGTCCCAAATATCTGATCCGTTTACTTTGTCTTGTCTTAGCTTTTTATTTAATTATATTGTCTTCGACCTGTGTTTAGAAGTCTAAAGTGTTACAGTGTAGATTACATTAGCTTTGAAATAAAACCTAGTGGTTTTATAGGCTTTATAAGAAAGGTGCGGTTTTCATATTACTAGAATGTGCTGGCTGTTCAACTGTACTGAGAGCTTCCTGTCTAACTTACTTCCCTCTTTCTGAACGTGATCAAAAATCTTCTGATACGCTTGAACAGTTTCATATGCGTAGTAATGAGTACTTTTAGCACCATAATTTTATATCTTGTGTGCACTGAAATTACATTAGACAGTAAAAACTGGTTCAGAGGAGGAGGCTATTCTACTGCTATCCCCCCCCCTTTTTTGTGAAGAAAATATTTTTCTCTTACTTTTTTTTTCCTACCACTTCTCCCTCCAACACACGCTTGTATTTTGATAACACCACACTGTCCAATGCATGACGTTGGCCAAAGTAAGCTGTCTTGTGCACAGATCACTAGGATGCAGCTGAACAGTTAGAGAGAACTGAGGCCATCTCATTTGAAAGGGATAATGTATGGTATTGAAAGACATTCCAGTTTTATTCATTGAGTCATCAAGGTTACTACAGGCTGAAAAAAAATAATGTTTTGTTGCTATGGAAAGTGTACTTTGTGAGGAATGTCTAAATCTATATAGTTACATGGATTTGGTTTGGGCAGGTTTCCATACATGTCCATGTCTCTGAATCGTACTTCTGCAGAGCCATTCGCCACGTGAATGGTGACTAAAAGTTGAAACCATATTGTGTCTGTCTGTCACCAACTTAATGAGCTATCATGTTTCCGATAGACTTACATGTAGACTTACGTGCTGTGATTTTGTGTATTTGTTGGCTGTCTCAGCAGGAGGCCAGGGGCAAAATAGCAGGGGAGCTGTAGGTCCCTGATTTAGCAGCAAAGGTCAGACGTCTAAATTGTAGCTGACTGGGTGAGTGGAGCTGGGAAACGTGCTGAGCTACTGTAGCTCTTTGGCTCTTCTCAGCACTTTAGTTACCAGTTCTGTTCTTCATCCCTGTTATTTTTTTCCCTGTGATGAAATATTTAGCTCACAGAGAGAGGAAAAAATATTTTAATACTCCCCTTATGAAAATAAAAAGCCTAACCTTTCTGTGCCAACGTGACTTTATCAATCATTTGATCACTTTCGATAAAATATTACTGAAATATAATTGCTGTCTCTATTAATTCATTGCCAGAAAGTACACCACCACCCACCACTATTTATGTACAGATTTTGTTTTGCTTCTGTTTCTTTGAATTAGAGCTGTAAACAGTGCTCTGTGTAAACGCTCCATTTGAGTGATATGATTGTTGAACGATGGTTGCATGGATGTAAACAGTTCTTGAACTTCATGTTTAGTGTTCTAAGTATCTGCATTACGTAGTGTCCAGTACATGTTAGTATATCATTAACCTCACTTTTAGCACTACAGGGACTTTGTTTTTAAAAGGAATATTGCAACAGTGCTTCCTGTGAAAGTATGTTTCACATACTTTTGCTTTTGATAATGCCCTTAAAACAGAGGTTTACAACTGGGACATAGGTATTAGTTGGATTGTGTGGAACAGCTACCAAATAAGTTAACACTGCTGCTGTAGTGAGCCACGTGCTGAAGAATGTTGTGTAAGTACAGTTTTGAAGCAATCACACAACGCTGTCATTGGACGTGGTGGTGCCACAAGCGTAACCTGGCTCCTACCCGTATTACCATACTGTAGTAGTAGCAGCGGTGATAGGTGCTCGCATTAGTTTCAGTAGTAGTGAATGGCTTAGGTCCCAGGCTTGCCCTTTCTGAGGTTTTCATCCAACTGAAGGCTTTGCCATGACAGTGTAGGCAAATACCCTTGCCTGCCAAACATCCCCGGATATCCTTCCTGTAGCGGTGCATGGAGGAAGGACCACGTTCTCCCATAACTGATTAGGAAGGAATTCTTAGACATCTCAGCACAGGAGCTACTATGTGAGCTCTGTCAGGCAAATGCAAAATTTTGAAAAAGTAGGTACAAATACGATATACCAAATGTATAATTTAGACTTCAGTATTTCAGTAGCATTAAACATTTTATAATTTGGTCCATAGGCTCAAGCCTGGGTGCTAGTCACCTGGATTAACCAGAGGCAGTCTCAACCTTCATAGAAAACACAGGGGCAGAAAGTACCGCAAAGATTATCTAGTCCCCTCCTCTGCCTCAAGGTGAGATCTCTGTATCTATGCCGTACCTGATAGAAGTTTGTCTAACTTGTTCTCAAAGACCTCCAGGGATGGAGATCTCTAAGATCTCTGCAACTTCACCAGACAACTGTTCCACCGTTTTCATAAACCTTATAATTAGAAAGTCTTTTTCTTAACATCCCATCTAAAGCCTCCTTGCTACAAATCAAACCTGTTGCTAATTGTCCTCTGACAAGTACTCTTGTATACTGTGAACATGGAGAAGAGATTATCCTGTAGCCCTGCTTTCTCACATGAATTTCATTTCAAGGTAACATCAAGATGGCTGTATTTAAACAGTAGACACAATGTTAAAATTTGCTGGCAAGGAATGCAATTATATGATAAGATGGAGCCAGATTCTTTTTCGAGTTGCAACAAATAGGACAAAAGGCAATGAGTGCAAGTTGGAACATGGGAAATTCCAGTCACCTATAAGAATTTTTTTCTTTTTTAATTTTTCCCCCTTTACCATAAGAGTGGTCAGATACTAGAACAAGTTGCTCAAAGAAGCTGCAGAATCTTTATCCTTGGAAATACTCAAAACACAATTGGATGAAGTCCTGCTCTAAACGGAGCTGCTTTGAACAAGAGCTTAGACTACCTGAGCTCCCCAGACACATTCCTTTCAGCCTAATTTGTTCTGTAATTCTCGGTCACATCGTCTTTCATCCAGTGTGTGAATTCATATGAGTTTTAAAAGAAGTCCCATGAACTTGCTGAATATATGTAGCTGTTCTTACTGAATGCCCCTAATTCTGACTTTGTGATTAGTTTTACTTTCTACAGAAGGTTAGAAATCAAAATTAAGCCCAGTGTCTTAGTTAACCGCATACTTTTCCATCTAGCATGGGATTTTTTTCATACTGTCATGGTTTTATTTTATAATGTCTTTATTTCATATGTATGTTATCTAAGTAGTGTCTACTCAGCCTGTGTGTGAATGCCTGCTGAATGCCTGTGTCTTAGACCTCGTAATTAGAAATCAGAGAGAGGAATTCTTTGTCTTTTGGGAGCCAGGGGAGGTGGACTATTACTGCCAACCATGAATTTTTGAAAAACCTGAGAGTTACTCTTAAAAACTGTTCCTGCCCACAACGAATGAAAGACAAAATCAAAATGTTTTTGGAGTTTACATAATCAAGATTTCTCCTATGGAACCTGAAAGCAGATCTTTTTTCTCTTTGGAAATGATGTAGACTTTTGTTGAAGTGGAATTTTATAGGCGAGTACATAGCACCTTCTGTTTTCCCAGGACATTGTTAAATTAATGGTGTTAACAGCTGTAGGTGTTCAGGAAGACATTTCAAGATCATTCTGTCTAAAGTCCTGGTAAATTCCTTTGTCATGCTGAAGATTTTTTAGTAAAGGATGGTCCTGAAATATGCTTCCTTCTCTACTACTTTAGTTCTTCAAAGAAGGGATCCTGAGCAGGGAACTTTGTTTCAGGATGGGTGAAAAAAAAAAAAGGGGGCTTAAACCTTGCTCAGTTTGGCAGAAAACCACTGAGGAGACAGCTAAGAAGCAGAAGTGTGGTGCCAGATGCTATAGCTTGCCAATAGAATATAAGCATGGGTGGAAATCGCACTGTCTCGCCCCATTTCCAGTGTACTGCCTGCTTGTGCACACCTGCATTGAAAAGGTGAATTTTACCTTTATTTTTTAATTTCTTTTCAAACATCAGAGAATTGTCAAGTAAAAAAGAATAAAAATTATTTCATGTTTGTGAAAACACTTTCACTAAAAGGCAATGGAAGTATAATACCAGGGGAATTCAGAGGAAAGAACAGAAATAAGACAGACAATTTAATTCTGTTCTCTCTGGTTTCATACTAGACCTTGTAGTAATAAGGTAGTGGTTACATACTGAGAAATGAGTATCAATTCTTAATCTTTAATCATAGCTTTACAATAATTTCAGGAGAAAATTCAGAAGGGAGAAATTTGAAGTAACTCTGCAAATGGTGTAAGCAGAATTTTTAAAATGGTATTGTCGCTTTGTCAGTCTAGAGACTTTCACTGAGTTTACAATTTGCCATATAGGTGATCTAGCAGAAGCTTTATCTCAAATTGTACCTCCTTTTTCTCTACCTTTTCATTTGAAGTGTTCACCCTTACCACCTTGTCCTTTGTACTCTTGTCCTTTGTACTCTTGTCAGGGAAGGTGAGTCTGGCTACTTTTCAGATTTTAGGAGAACACTAGAGTTTCAGAGAATGTTTGTTTCATCTTTTCCTTCCTCATCTGACAAATTAAATCTACATTAAGGACTCCTTGGTGTTTCAAGAATTCAAATGGTTAAACAAATTTTTAAAGTCCCAGTGCTGAACTTTCAACAGAGGCAGCTGTCTTTCCAAATGTTAAATAGTCATTGAATTTAAATAGGTTTATTTTTAAAAATGCAAAACTGATACAGTTTAACTGAAAGTGCCTTCCTGTTGTTTAACTTTTACTCCTGATTATGAAGATGCCGTGATTTCATTAGTTTTCTAGTTACTCTTGTCTTCCAGGGTTGTCATGACCTGATTTTTTCATGTCAAAACAAGCAGAGAAAGGAGGATGTGGAAGGAAAACTCATAGAATAAAAAAGCCAAAATATTCAGAGGTTCAAAGCATCAGTTATTTGTAGAGATACAGAACTCACCTTTAACTTAAATCACCCCAAATCCCCAAGGCTGCCTTTGTTAATCTTTGCTTTTTTGCTTTTTTTGATTCTTTAAAAGGTATTATTTAGCTAAGACTAAACAGTTTTTGACAATGGTGGAACTCCTTTGCATCATCTCCATCACCACTCTAATTACTGGCATAAATAGAAAAAGCTCGTTTAGACCGTGTGTTTTTTTAAATCCATTTTTCTCACGAGCACTAGCAACAGTGGACTTTTAGGAGTTCTCTGCTTATTGTGTATTTCTCTGTCTGATAGTACTTCCTGAATTTTTCTTAATATTATGCCAATTTTCTTAAACAAGTCTTGTTCCTAATCTATGTCTCACCATGTCTGGTTCTTTTTTATGAGGTTTCCGCATGTATTGCCTCCCGTTGGTTGTGAATGCCTAACTTCTTTTCCTCACAGTAGTCGAAAAAACAAAAGCTTATTTCATGTGTGGATTTAATGTACCTCAGTGTGTCCCACTCATTGCGAACAAGTGGGAGATTACACCAAAGATGCTTTAGCCTCCTGAAGAAGGGAAATCTCCCGAAAAACATGCAGTAGTGACTTATTGCGGGGATGTACTAGTCTGCCAGCAACTCAAGCCAATTCACTGTGGATTTTGTTTAGCACACAAAATTTACATACCATATCACTGTTCAAATTGAGATGTTCATAATTGTTAAATGAAATGCAGCTGTCTCAGCTATGTTGAAAGGTCAAAGCTAAGGCTAGGAACATGGTTAATTTTTTGCTATTAGAGGTAGCAATGCCTACATGTACTGCTTTGTGCACCCACCACTTTAATCTGAAACTCTTAAACTATTTCTGCATACTAGCAAACAGAAATTCTGGAGTAGTGCTGTGACCACATCTCGGATGAATACATTGGGATGTTGGGGTTAAATGGCTTGTTGAAGGGCCCTGGGGTGAATCAATGATGATCCTAAAATCCTGATGGCTGGCCATCTTCTCTCACAACTGCAGGTGAGGTGGGGTGGTTAAAGTGCACAAGTGTATCCACGCAATACACAGGATGTCCTCCATCCGCAGCTCCAAGCGCAGCAGGACAAATGGTCTGTGAGAGATATCCACACGGCTGTCTGGAGTTTCTGCTTTGTAATGGGCGTTCGTTCATGGGGAGCGAAATCCGAAATGTCTGGTCGTTGTGGCTGGAAGCTAATTCTTTGTTCATGGAGATCTGTGTTTTAATGCTGTTAATGTTTTCATTTCATTCACTTGTTAGAGCAATAAAAGAGATTGTATTCTTGGCAGACGGATGTAACCCCTGCCGAATGAGAACCTCTGGCAATTTGCACTTTTGCCACCTGACTGCTGAGAGATGGCGGCTACCAGGGTGGCTGTTCCAGCTGGTACAGAAGGCGAGGCAAACCCGACAGAGCAATCCCTCTTCAGGGTGCTGTTGTGCTGCTGGAGCTGCTCGCTGCACGTCAGGGGGGCTGTTCACACTGGTAGCAAGCCCTGTCTCTGGCTGCATAGGTGCAATTAGGCATTGGGCGTATGTCTGTGCTAGTCAGGAGTGGATTACAGCCTGGAAAACATACCTAGTCTACCATTGAATAAATTAGCTCAGATAAGAATCACACTTGAGACATGACATTGTGGGCTTGTCTTCTGAGTCCCAGCTGCCAAGCTGCTCTGCAGCAGTTGCTCCAGCAAGGTGAGACTACACTACCTGACTGTGCGGTAGATACAGCTTCAGTTATCACTGCAGTCTCTGCAGTCACCTGATTTAAGTCATAATCTTGTTTCACGCTCTGCCGAACTTCCCCTCTGCACCAGCCTCATTGCATGTGAGGTCACAGGACCATAGGATAATTCAGGTTGAAGGGACCCCAGGATGTCATCTAGCCCAACCTCCTGCTTAAAGCAGGCTCAACTGTAAGGTCAGGCCAGGTTACCCAGGGCTTGCCCAGTGAAACTTTTGAGTTGCTAAAGGAATAAAAGCTAATTAAAGCTTTATGAAGCATGTCACAAGCAGGAAAGCTCACAGAGAATGGGAAAGGGGAGGCAAGGGGAAGACTGATGAAAGTCCGTGTACAAAAGGAGCAGAAAGACAATACTATGGCAGGAAAACTTTTTTCCTTGCATCAGCGAGGATCTCAAAGGGGATCTGGCAGGTAGGTTTTCATCCAAAAACTATTGTTTGCGTGGTAAGCCTGAGAAACTGTTCAGACTGCTGTAACATTGGAAGAGGAGTTATTTTGTTTTTAACCGATGACGTGAAGTGTAACTAATATGAGAGTCACTGGTATTCTTCCAGTGTTGTGAATATGAAACTGCTCAAGCCTAATTGCGATACATTGCAACTGCTCTGTCGAGGTCAACTAAAGACCCTGACTGTTGAAAACTGGTGGGATATCCCAGGGAAAGGATTGCTTTGCCTATACCCTACACCCTTGCCTTTTTTTTTCCTGAGCATTTGCTGGGGGCTTCTGTCAGAGATGAACTCAGAGAGAGGACTGGGAAATAATAAGTGAAAGTTATCTTGAAGTTGGCTCGTGGAATTGCCATCATAGTGCTATGCTCTTCAGGTGCTTGTGCCTGAAGGCTCCGGCTCTGTTAAAGGCTTACTGGCTTTACAGATCATGTGCTTTTGTCTCAGTAATTTGAATACAGCATTGTCTTAAAATATAAACTTCAAAATCTGTAGCAGGAAGTTTTGCTTGTATAATGCCTAAACAGCGGTTCAAACTTTGGATTGAGATTTTATGGGCAAATGATAAAACACCAATAGCTCATGCTGTATGTTATAGTAAAGGCAAAGTGGAGCAGGAAGGAGAATATATGGGGAGTGGGACTGATTATATTGAAGGGAAGAAAGAAGGATTTTGTAGCTTCTGTATTGGGACTTAATATCCACATATATCTTCAAGCAAGCACAGTGTAAATGTTCTCCAGGGCTTTTTTTATGCAAGACACTATTTATGGTTAAAGGTATGGAAGGAGACTTTAATAGTAAAACTTCCTGTTCTTTTGATTTACTACAAGCTAAGTAAGGAAGGGAAGATTAAAGAGGAAGGAAAGTCTAAATAGATTTTTGTTTCTGGAAATAGAGACTACAAAACAGCTTTTCATGCAGGGCATAAATTATGCTTACAAATAAAAAGTGTTATGTCTCAGAGCTGCTAGGGGAAGAATTTCACATGCAGAGATTATCATATTTGAATTCTCAATTTCTAATAGGAAAAACCTCCGCTAGTTCCTGAATAAAAAAGACTTAAAAAAACCAAACAAACCAAAAGCTAGCCAACCAACCAAAAAACCATAATACTAAGCTGTTGACAAGTTTTTAATGTAATGTTTTCTTTTATAGTTAATGCATTTAGCTATTAACTTCATAGATATTGTAGTAATTAATAGAAATGTTTATAGTGCATTTAGCTATTAACTTCATAGATATTGTAGTAATTAATAGAAATGTTTATAGTCTATAATGGTTATATCTGCAGAGAAGATAATAAAATTTGCGTGCATTTCCTGCACTAGATACTCTCTCAAATCTGACAAATATGTGTGGATGATACTAATCCCAGAACAGGGAGAAATGCCCTCCGTCACTTAAAGTTGAATCAAAAACCAGTATTGAAGAATGCTGAGGTATTGATCAAAGTGAAGGAAGAAACTATGACAAAAGAACTGTGAAGTTGACTGTAGTAAATCATTTATGTATTATCAAGTTTTGGAAATTAATTTTTGTCTTGTTTCTGTTTTGTAATTCTTTATGCGAAGTACTTAGTTCCTATGAGATAAAGTTAATTGTTCCAGAGCTTCATCCCAGGTTTGCACATTACTTGCATAGTTTGCCTAGCACTGAAGCTACCAGCCAGCGCTGTGGTACATTTGTAAGCTACGCTGTTGTCGTCTTCATTTCCAGGGGTGGGTTTGGGAAGAGTTGACTTGTAAAGTAGTAAATTCCTGAATACTGCAGGGATGACTACATCCCTTTGTGACGCATCAGCTGTTGATTAGTGCAGTATGTGGGGAAGCAGGTGGGATTTGTTACATGTGGGATGAAAAAAGGCTAGAGTTTGACTTAGCTCACTTTTGAAAGTTTACTTAAAAGTTTAATGTGGTTGTTTAAGTGTCTTGCCTGTATGAAGAAAATAAAGGTTGTATGGATTTCTCAAGGACAAGTTAATGCCTTTCAATTTCTGTCTTCACATAAACAATTCCATTTTCAACACATACCTCTGATCACCTAATATTAAGCAATTGTATCTACTCTTTTTATGAAGAAGTTGAAAAAATATTGCTTGAAGATTAAAGACCACTGTTGCACTATCACCAAGTATAGCTTGCAAATTTTTAAGAAATTGCTGTTCCCCAAGCATGAAACTGTTCATTGAAACACTTTTTTCATCATTAACTTGATCCTAGATGAACTATTAACAAATAAGCTTACTTGCTTATTTTAGGTTACTTGAAACAAATATATCTTGAAGTTGAAATAAGATTAGTGAGCTAATGAAAATAGTAGCTTTCTGCTTAGATCAGATGGGTGGGTGTTATCCAATTTGAAACAATTATTCTTGTCCAAAGATACTATTGACGCAACTGAAATTTGTGTAGGACTTCTTATTCATGTTCTCCTTTCCCACTCCTGTTGATGAGAATAGATTTCATCTAAGAAAAGCTGAGGTAACTTTATTCTGCTTTAATAAAGTGGGTTGAAGCAGGGATTGAAATTACAAGGATTGTACTGTAAAGGTACAGTAGGCAGCAATGGCATATGGCACCCACTACCAGATGGGAGGTGGTCTCCAGAAAATTTTGGTCCAGGGAAAACACATTTGCAGATCATGAAGCTGAGAACATGGCTACGTGTGGTGTTTGTGAAGCCTGCTAGCGAAGTTGCATCATCTTTTGGGGCAGATGGTCTTGGCAGAAGTAGCATGGGCTTGGGCAGCAGTTCTTGGATCTGTAAGAGAAGCTGAGGCCAAGGAAATTCAAGGGCATATATTGGTGAGGAACAGAGCTTGTCTTGCCCCTGGGGGTAGATGCTCAGCTGAGTTGAAGGAAGAAATAAGCAGGTGGTTTAAATGAGGTGAAGCCTTGCCTTAGTACTGATTATTTTCGGTTAGCTGATACAGCTGATGGGCAGTTCAGAAGGTCATGGGTGCAGGGGTAGTGGTGTAGAATTTTGGCTGTATGAAAAACTGTGCCATTTGAACATGGTAGACTATGGAGCTGTGTGAGACTACAAATAGATTTGGAAATAGAGCTGTGCAGTTAACTGCCTGTGGAATTGAGGAAAAGCTGGCCAAAAGGTGCAACGCATGATTGCTAAGGATTGCAAACAGGATTAATCTCTGGCACATGGGTTGAGTTCTTCTTATCCAAATTCTGTTCTTAAATCTCCTGTTTTGTTTTTTTTTTTTTAAGTGCGGCTTACTCTATGTTTAAGGCTATGTTACATTTGTGTTCTGCTGAGGTGTACTTGTGTATGTTTGCAAGCTGAAAGCTGTTCATCTCATAAGCATGTATAGATTTGTTCGTGAAGCTGTGCTTTTTGAGCGGATTGGAGTCTGAAGTACTTTATGATACACCTGAATTGCGCTCAGAATGTAACCTGAAAGGACAAGGCTGTGAGTCTGCCAGCTTGTGAGATTCCTCCTACTGGTGTAATGCATGGCGGGACTAGGTAGATGAGCGGCACCTAACGCAAAGCCATAACAAAAGTCAGAAGTTTCAGGAACAATAAGAAAATAAATTATCGGTCTGCTAATAAGCCATTGTGTAATTTCCCTTCTTTTTAGAAAGAGCTGCTGGAAGCTGACTTAATTTTTTTTTAAGTTCTGTTTTAAACCTAATCTCATAATCTCCTTGTGGCAGGACATATATGTGAGTAAATAATATTCAACGTGCCCTATTATTAAATAAGAAACTCTTCTATTTACTTGTAATACAATGGCGTGAAAAATTGTTCCTTGCTTCTTCCTCATATTTTTTTTTTTCTGTCAGTAGAAGCAATTGTTCTCCATCTGTCCTTCTGTGCTTTACTACCACAGCAGCTGCTTTGTGAATCTTCTAGTCTATGTAGTCCTTTTGGCTTTTTGAAGAATAGTGACCTTTTTAGTACAAAAAGAGAAGAGAGCACAGGGCTTTGATCTTAAAATGAACCTTTAAACAACAGAACTCCTGAAAGAAATGCAATGCATAGAATCAAATTAAAATTAAGGAATTTGGGAAGGTGGGAAAATGATGGCAAACATTTTCTTTATGTGCTTCTTGTATTTATCTTAGGTTTGTCAAAATGAAGAGAAGAACCATTCCACAGAAGAACTTAGCAAGTCTGAAATTCAGGAGGAGCTGAAAAAGGCTAATAGCCTTCCTAGTTTGACTCCTGGAATCAAACCAGTAGATAAAGACAAGCAACCCCGAGAAGGTTTTTTTCATTTTCTTGGAAGCTTATTTAATATTGCAACAAAATCTTCTTTGGTAGAATCTAAACCCTCTACCTTCCAAGATGAACCCAATAGATGTGAAAAGGATTTACAGAACACAAATACTCTTCTGGAGGGGACACAGCCAAAGCATCCAAAAATTGAGGAGCCTATCTGTTCTACAGCTGGAATAAAAGAGGATTCTGTAAACAAAGATGATGCCATCTTAATTAATATTGGGAAGGATACCTCACAGGATCTGCAAGGAGGCTGGAAGCAATCTGCAGATGTGCAAAAGTAAGTTTTAATATTAAATATGCTAATGTTTGTGCATGTGTGTGTGCACACAGAACTACCCTAAGTTCCGTTGAGTGTATGACAGTCATTTCTAAGGATGGTTGGAGTGTCCTTGACTCAACTTTGTGCAAAACTCTAGCAGCCATTACCTGAAATGAATGGGGAGAAGTTGACTGCAACAAAATACAACTTTAAAGAAGATTTTCTAGAAGTCTCCTGACTATGGATAGATCCAGTGTACATCCATCTAAGTGTTAGGAGAGGTTATAGATGTGGCATTTAGAAATAGGTTCAGTACTGTAGATCTACTTTTTAAAAAAAAAAAATGTAAAGAGCTTATTTCGATCCATATTGTGGGCTGAATAAAGGTTTGAATGTTTGTCCTTTTTATATCTCGCTAGTTCAGTGGTTTTACTCTCTGCAAGTAAGGCTTCCTCATTTTTAAACTCTCTTTCCTGGTTTATTTGACCTGGTGATTTTTGCATATTTGTTTTGTTTCCCCTTGTTCTTTGGGGTTTTCCTGTAATGTAAAAAATTTTATATAAAATACTCAATTAGACTAAATATAAAACCTCCTTAACAGTTGTGTAGTATTTCCAAAAAATGGTGCCAAGGGCACCAATATGTGTTTGAGAGTAGAAAAGCAAAAACATTGGCTGTGGTCCACACTGTATATTACAAAATCTTTCTGACCATGGCATAAACATAGGCAATAGTATTCCAAAAACATTTGTAGCTGTTATGTTGAATATTTGACTATATGCGGGCCAGTACAGCATAGGTTTGGAGTTAGGTGTGTATGTGTGTGGTACCTGTCCAGTTTTTGGCAGGTGTCTAGAATACGAACTTGTCCACAGGCAATGAATCTGTAAGTGATGTTTACTCAGATTTTCAATACTGCCCAGGATATTTATTTCAAATTCAAGCCAAAAGTAATGATTTGGACTAACTGATAATTCTATCACAGTGCTCCTGCTTGTATTGCAGAATGGGCGGATGTATGGAGAAGAAACACCTTTTTTTTAAGTTGGAAAACTAATTTGAGTTGTGTTCAGTATATATATCTGTGGCATGTGAAGTGTTTCACCTCCATATAGGAGGTCAGAGATTCCCAAAGTAGCTGCTTAATGAATTTCACTTCCAGATTGGGGATGTCTCCAGCACTCTGCCCTTATTATTCGGTAGACTAATGATTTGAGGGGTCTGTGATTCACCTTTATATTATAAATGTAATGGCTGATCAGGATATGAATAGGAGATGTGATACCTATTCAGGTGAACTTAAGACTGTATTTCCACCACCAAAATACAGTACTGTTTGTAATTAATAACGGTTTTGTTCTCATGAGTACTCTGGTTTGGGCTGTGACGTGGTCGACTGGTTTTTATTACAGATTCTTATCATAGTAGCACACATCTGACTGACGCTTTTTCCAAACTGCGTGTTGCAGCCCAGCGCCGCCACTTCATCGATCAATAGAGGAGAAAATTTCTCCTCCCTTTAGTTGTTACTTGGAGAGGCCTAGGAGCATTATGTTATTCAGTCTAGTTCCTGAACAAACTGTGTATTCCTTAAAACCTGTTGGGCAGGCTGGCTTGCTGCATCAGTGTCTTGCTGCTATTTGCTGTTTCTGTAGTGCGCTCTGGAAACCAGCAAGTCGCGTGCCGTTGTGCCAGGGCTGTGCAGAGATACCAGAAAAGTCACTCCTTGCCTCAAAGAGAGCTTAGTCAAAAAAGACAGTAGACATTAATAGATCTTTTACACGTTTTACTTCGCTCCATGTAGTTTCTTCCATATCACATCCCTCTCAGCATACTTTCTGTTGTACTTTCTTCAATGTTTGTGCTTTTTCTCGCTCTCTCCACCCACAGCTACTGATGGTGTCATTCAGTTTGCAGTGGTAGTCTGTCCTCTACGCATGGGGTTTTTTTTTTTTCTTACTCTCTTCCCCAACAAAGTCAGTCCTCTTATAGGCTGTACGCCTCTAACTTACCTTGAGCCACTCCTTTCTATTCAGACAAATATGAATCTTGAAGGCCCAATATGCAGTGAACTAAACACGGCAATTGGAGCTGGCAGGTAAGCAGATGAGAGGCAGCCATGGTCAGTCCTTGCAAAGTCAAGTCTTTTCTCACCCCAGTGCCCTGGTTGATGCAATAAGGAGCTGGTGCACATCTTTCCTTCCAGGTAGAAACCTCTGACTGCTGCTGGCTTTTTGAAGTGTACACATGGGCTTTGTTTGACTTTCCCATTTTATTGATACCTACAGGCCTGTGAATAGGAGCAGTGGAAGTGATAGAACATCTTAAGAATTTTTTGCTGCTCTGCTCATTTTGTACTGCAGCATTTGAGTAGATCTTGAGCAGTAAACTGATAACGTGCTGGGCAGTCTGTGTGCACAGTTCAGAGGCTCAGATGGTCTCTGTCTTCATTTGTTTTTTGTGAATTCTTCTTCAGAACAATGTGGCTCAATAAGTTTGGCATTAATAAAAGCTTGCAGAGTTCGAAAGGTGTGGGTCACTGAAGTGAACCTCCTCACCCTGTGCAAGTATTTTTGAGTTATTTTGGTTTTGTTGAAATCAAAGTTGCAGTTGGCATTTTCAATTGACCATATTTTAACATTGTCCTGTATTGTTAGATAACCTATGCAAATCACTGTAGATTTTTCTCATTATAGTTTACTTGTTTCATTGTTGGGCAAGAATATAAAAATGTGTTGCTAGTTTGGAGGTAGGGGTGTGTTGGTCTATACAAAATGAAGTTTTTCCATGGAAAAGAACTTTTTGAATGGAAGAAAATTTGTGATTTTTTTTTTCATTGTAGCTGTTGTATAATTGGGCAAACATTAAACCAGTCATTTTCATTTTAAACTTTCTCAAAAGTACAGTGTACGTTCTGCCCTTTTTGGCTCAGGATACAAAAAAGTTAGACAATCTCTGTGCAACTTTTGTGTATGGTTTTCTCTGCTGACTACACAATGTGAACTGTTTCTGAAGCAATTAGTAAAGAAAAATTGAAATGACAGTGCAGAAGCAGAGGTTTCCACTGTTTACCTTTTAAAAAGTTTGAATCAAGGATTCCTCTTTGTTATGGATGTGATTATGCCATTTTCTCTTTTAGTTTATAAAAATGTAAAGGATGTAGAGCAGGGTTTTTTTCTCTTCAGTACTAGCTGGCTTCTTTACTAATTATTAACTAACTGGTTTTAATTTAGCGTAGTTACACTGTAAAAGTGCTCCTGATTGCTGTCAGTTGGTAGAACTTACTAAGAAGTAGTTGGAAGTGGGTGCTAAAAGCACATGGATAATGATGGGGGGGAAAGATGCAGCACAAAGGAGCAGGAAGGTCGGTGGATACCATGAAGGGAAGGAATGGCATGAATGTGGTCTTCTGCTAATCTCTTGAAGACTGGGTCCCAAAAGACAGATGAGACGTGCTAGTGATCCATATAAATTAAAAGGTACTATTGATTCCATTGATTGTTATGTTGAACTGCAATTTAATGTTTAATGTAGAGACAAATTGAACCTGAGGACTTTACCGATCCTTAAGTCAACTGCATTATTAATCTAACAACTGTTTTCTCTGTCATGAGGAACATTTAAATGAATTTGTTAATTCTAAACTACTGTTAAATATTAAATTAGAGGTTATCTGTGGTTAGGGAAGAGGTTGCAATACGGGAGAGGGACAGTTGTTAGATTGCATAATCCCCATTAGAGTTGTTTTAAAAAACAAAACAAAACAAACAACCCCCACACACACACAAAAAAAACAACCCAGAAAACCCCAACCAACCTTTCAGAACTAAAATACCTACCAAATGGTCTCAGATGCCTCTACCCAGACAACTTCATTAACCTCCTATCCTTAAAGCAATATTTTGCAAAATACAAGGAAATCAAACTGCTCTGACCTGTAGACTGAGGTTAATTTTGCCCTCACTAGGAGGCCTGGTGTTTGGTAAAGACTCAAGTTTCCAGGCCTTGAGCCAAAGAAAGTGGAATTAGTAAGCTCAGTCTCTGGAGTTTGTGAGGGCCAAAATGTGTAGGTCATGTTATTCCTCCATCACCCTGACTGGCTGGCATGAAGGTAATCGTACCTTAAGGGCTTCTGCTCCTTTAATCCAGAAAGTGGCAAGTGGTAAAGGAAGAGCACAGAGGACAAAACCATGATAAATTTGGCAAAGTCTCTAGGCAACAATTACTGTGGACAGTAATGTAATGATTATAGCACTGAAGATGGTGGAGGAGAGTTGGGTTGGCAAAGTCTCCAGTTATTGCCTCCTTTAGTCTTCCATTTATCTGGGATGGTTGAATATTGCCTTTCCATTGAGAAGTGAAGCAAGGAATTGGGCTTGCGCTGTTCTATAAAAGGTTAATGATGAAGGGGTGAGGTCAGTAAAGTATAAAGTACAGTTTTAAAGTAATGCTTATTCGGCTATAAGTGGAAAAGAAAAATGCAAAGTAAGGTATTTGCTACTAAGTGTAGAAAAATCTCTTACTTGGGTAAGATGGCAACTTTTTTGTAGAATAGTTCCCAGTGGCAGAGGGGTAAGTATAAAAGTGAAAAGTTCAGGCTTAGTTTTAGCCTTTGCACTCTTCCTTAAAGATGTTAAAAGCGAGCCTTTAACTGATGAAATAAGCCCTAAAAATAAAACCATGGAACAGTGGGGATGCACTTCACCTACTTTCTCACTGCTGAAAGCCTATGTGAGAGAGAGATCAAGATTTCATAAAGTAGGTGACAAATATAACACATGGGTTTGCCCCCACTATCTTTCTTTCCTATAATGTAAAACTCTTTCACTTACACATATATTTCCTTTCATTAACAAGCAACAATTTGGCTTCAAAACTGAGGCTGTTTCTCTAAGACTCCTGAGAAGGGACTTCCTACAGTAAATACCTGTTGTCTTCTCAAGAATATCGGTCATGGTAATAGGCAGTACTCTCTATGGGTGACTGAGAACATAACTCTAACAATTTATTTCTCCCCCCCCACCCCGCCATGAAAAAATTGACTACTTGCCATTTGCCTATTTTCCAGTAGATTTTTTTTTTTTTTGGGGTAACATCCAGTAACAATAAGTGGATGTTGCATATAGTGATGTGCAAAACAGTAGTACTTGTGAAACTGCACAGCTTGTCCTGGAGTTCAGCAAGAAACCTTTTTGCATTGCTGAACATGATTGACAAGATGAAAATCAAAGTTGTACCCACTCTAAAAGTTTTGATTACAAAATCTCGACCACTGCTAATACCCCAATTCAACAAAATATTTAAGATCCTGACTACTCCCTTCTGTTATGGACCTTGCAGACTTGGAAGTGAGAAAGAACTCCCAACCCTGTAACTGCAAGGATTTTCTAACTGTAAGTAGAAGAGGAGAGGGAGTGGTTTCAAAAGCAAATGCTCAAAACAGTATGCTTTTTCACTTCACACCCTATCAGGAGCCAAGTCCTCGTAATAATTTAGCGAGAGCATTGCAAGCCGTTTCACTTAGAAGGGAAGGTAGCCTTGAGGAGAGACAAGTTTCCGACCGTTTACAGTTCTACTATGTTATACATTGTTGGGTTTTGTGATTTTTTTTTTTAATTTTATTTTAAAGTCTAGTAAACCTGTTGCTACACATCTAATTGTGTAGTATTTCCCATCTAAGTACTGTCAAAAATCCTGTCCTTTTATTTTGTTAGATATGCAGCTGATAAAATCCGTGAGATCTACATCATTCTGGTTAACATGTCTGTTTCAGAGCTTGTCATTCACCTTTGTGTTACTGGTCAGATGCAGGCTTGTGGTGATACAGAAATGTAGCCCTTAATTTGTCTGATGGTTTGTGTTGTGTTTTTGATTCAGTCAGTAGCGGCAGCATTCATCTTTCCCAATAGATGCCTTTGGCAGACAATCAAGAGTAAATCAACAGAAATTAAATCACTTGATTCCAAGCACTGGTCTTGCCAGGTAATTCCTGAGAAATAATGTAGAAGAGTGGGGAAGCTGCTGCATTTGTTGAAATCCAGTTGGTCTTGTGATCAGAGCTGTGTCCTTCTCTGTAATTGCCAACCCAGGATCTATTTTTACATACAGGACCTGAATATTTAAAACTGTAAGTGTACACACAACACGGCAGTGTTCATCCACCTTTGAAAACATCTGTTGGGTGATGACAGTAAGAGGAGAATAAGAGCACTCTGATGATTACTTCTATTATAGTAATACCTGCATAAATATTCCCAATGTACTGACAAACACATATAGTTATATAGTAATATACAGCCCGTCAGAGACAGGAGAGACAGCTGCTTGCCTTGGTGGTGGTTCTGGGGAACACCAGGACAGCTGTGGAGCCTGGGCAGTCTTGCTAGTACGTGCCTTGCGTGCCTCCAAGCACTGCTGTTCGGACCTAGGTCGGTTACTTTTGGTCTTAATTCCCTGATGCAATTTGCTACACAGACACTTGAAGCAGCAGCAGGAGGAGCAGATGGCGGAGGTATGCATCTCGGGGTGGGGAAATGGGGAAGGAGGAGGGGGACATAGAAATTTGTCTTCCAATGGCTTTCTGGCTTCTGCCTTCAGAAACTGACTGGAAGTGCAGCATTGTCCAGTTGCTGGTGCTCAGATGGACAGTGAGTCATTGCTGAGAGTGACCTGGTACCGCTTGAGAGGAGTATAAACTGTGTGGGTAGTTCCACCCTTCTAGGACAGCCAAATATGGCCCAAAATTGATTTAGCAGACTGTCCTGGAGAAAGATCAGGATCATCCTGCCTATAATTCTCGTGGTGAACTTAGGAGAGGGGCCTCCAGCAGTGATTGCAGGGGAATACCCAAATTCCCATGGAAGGATTTAGCTGTGGGTTGGATAACAATTGAGGGCTTCATTATTCTTAAATATTTTCCTCCAGACACATCTCTATGCATACCTTGATTTGAACAAGCTACCCTTTAATAATACTGACAGACTTTTCAAGTTTTGATGAGAGCCGAAGCCTACATCGGTCAACTAAGATGTTGTTAAGATAGGTGCTGTGCTGGGATTTAGTTACCCATTCCAACAGGGGGGTGGGTGAATTTCAGGGCTCTGCTGTAGGAGAAATGCTGGCCCAGGCCTGCCCGCCGGAGTGGGTACCTGCCCAGAGCTGGGACGTGGGCCAAAAGAAAGGTTCTTGCTGGCACCAAAGCAAAGACATTTGTGTTTCTGAACGATGAAAGCTTCTTAGTTTAAGAGTAGTTCATAGCACATGCATGAAGCAAACTTGAGCTAAATTAATTAAGCTGAAAATTAATTCACTAGGTTGTTTTTTCCACTGAGCTTTTTTTCATTGGGTTGTTCAGCTGTGCAATATATTCGATTAATAGACACTTTCTTAGAAACAGCATTTTACAGTGTGATTTTGAAGTTAAGGAACTCTTTTTCTACCTGCAATGTAATTATTCAGGCCTCCTAAGCCTTTGTTTGTCAATAAGGGCTTAATCCTCACACCTTCATCTACTGTTGTTGGGTGGCAGGTAGCATCAGAGGGAGTGTATTGCCGGGTTCCTGCTTTAAGTAGACAGGTGGGCTGCTAGAAGATGTAGTCATCTTTGGTTGCCTCTTCAGAGCAAACACAGCATCTGTGTAGTGCTCAGAAGCAGATCCCAGTATAATCTTCTGGTGATACATCTGCGTGACTCCCTCTAGCATCAGTGGACATGAAAGGGAAGAATAATCTCTTTCTGGCATACCGAAGTTGAACCCTTTTGTTTCCTTAACACATCTGAAGCTAGACTCACTCTTGCTTGAGAGTAGAGGCATGTCCTATCTTTAATTGCTTATTATATATGAGGAGAGGCCAAGAGGAGTGGCTTTTTTCAGCCTTAACAAGAGAAGGCTAAAGGGATACCTTTGTCCTCAGCTATCTCAGGAGAGACCTTAGAGGAGATGGAGGCAGACTTCTCCCAGAGACACACTCCATTGGGACAAGAGGCAACGGGAACGTGGGATATTGGGAAACATGTTTTCACGGTGAGGGTGGTCAAACCCTGGGGTGTGTGTACAGGACTCCTATCCCAAAAGCCTGTTCTCAGAGGTACTCGGAAGTACTGCGAGCACCCTGATGTAGTTCGCCCTGCTTGGAGCAGGGACTGAATTGGACAATCTCCGACAGTCCTTTCCAGCCTATATAGAGTTTGGCACCTGAAGGCGAGGCCATCTCTCACAGGGTAACTTTCTGCCACCCGGCTTCTGAATGTGATTTGCTTTTCATTGGGATTTGCAGCATCTTATAACCCCTCCTTGCATGTCAACATGATGCAGCGCATGGCAAGCTGCTGCAGAGGCAGCACAGGCCATGCTCGTCCATGCTCCCTGGAAGAGGCAAGTCAAAGGCATTTGAGCACCTGAATACACCTGTGTGACAAGGGAAGAGAGGGGGAGCTGGCTGAACCTCATGGGGTGTGGGGGCCAAGGGAGACAGGTCGGTGTGCATGGGTACTTCCCACAGGTATGGGGCAGAAGGGTTGGCTGCTGCCAGGTACTGGGGAAAGATGGCAGCGAAGAGCCGGGAGTGGTCCCAGGCCCTTTGTGCTGCTCTTGGTCTTTCAGCTGCTGGTGGTTTGGGTCAGCCTTGATCTATGCTTTCTTCCTTCAGAGTCAGAGAGCAGTGTTGCTTTCCCAGATGTGGAAGATAATCAGGAAGTAGTACCATGAAGGGCAAGGGGAAGGAAAAGCATTCCTTCCAAGGTCACAGACACTACATTTGCTTTTATTAAAATTGTCATTGACTCTTAATTGTCCTTATGGAACATTAGCGTTGAAATTTCCTGCAAAATCAACTGCATGCAAATCACTTTGTTCAACCAAACTTTTGACCTTTTGAAATACACATTGTGAAGTCCCAGGACACTAGGTATTTCAAACTTCAGATTTAAATCATGAAGCTATCCCCTCTGGCTAAATCATATTCTTTCATCTAAGTTGTATATGGCAACTTTTCAGTTAGCCCATAGTGTCTTTTTTTTCTCAATAAGGCTGTTATTTTTTCCATTTATGAAGATCTGACATGAGTGTAGAAACCAGCTGGCTGAGCAAGTTGGATTCCACCAGAAGGTTTTTCAAAGTGACTAAGACAGTTGTTTCCAGACTAAGGACCTTAATATAATTTAAAAAAAAAAGTTGTCAGTTAAGTATGCAGTAGGAAAAAAGCTAAATGGAAAAAATTAAAATAAACAATAGCATAATTTTAAAAGAGTCAGGGAGGGGTAGACAGGAACAACAAGAGACATACTGATTTAGATCAGTGGTTTTCAGTCTGTAGCCTGCAGATCTCTCTGCTCTGGGAGCTACTTCTGAGGGGTCTGTGAGAGGACGGTAGGGGAAACATGCACGTGTATGCTTGAAAAAGCAGGAGACAGCTGGGGAGAAAATGTCTGGAAGAATGAGGTAGGAGGAAGAAAATGGCCATTGCATGTCGTGGGAAAGCCAAGCGTTGCATGCTGCAGAAACAGGCCAGCCAACAGTATGCTCATGCTTCAGCACTGCCCGAGGTAGTGAGCCCGGAGCTAAGCAGCGATGCTGGTTGTAAGGGTTTTCTACCATAGAAGCCATGCTGTGCAAATGAAGCTGTGCTGCCTGGGAATCTGAGATGCTGTACCCAGGTAGTACTGTATCATGCTGTATGATCTTCCTCCATCTTTTTGAAAACAGTCTGCTAGGGCTGTCTGCTTTCTGCATTACTGTATGGTACAAGTACAAAGATTGGAGAGGTGACCATCTTGGTGATGTACACTTGAAAAAGGTGCAAACAATGTAGTCTTTATGGATGCACTGAGATGAGGCATTCAAGGTAATAGGTTTCCTCCTGCTTCAGGGCTTCAAAACCAACAAGATTGTTTTATAGCTAATGCCACCTTTTGGGCAAGTTACACAAGATGTCTGTCATATCAGATGTCAGAAGAAGTTCCCCTCTCCTCCTTGAGTTAGCCCCCCTTGAACTTTTTATTTCTCTTTCAGAATAGTAGAAATCTCTACAAGCACCTACTTTTGACAGGTTTAACGTAACTCATGTTGACATCTTCTCTTGTTGCTGTCAAACAGTCTTCTGAAAACGAATTAAGGCTTTATAGGGAATTGAATAGCTTCCTGTGAAGAAGGGAAAGAAGGATTCTCCCGGTATTTGAAATATGTGACAGAATACACACTGGGTTCTGTGTATAATCAAGCTTTCATCTCTATCCTCATATGAGTTGAAAAAAAATTTTACAGAGTTTTTAAGGTAAGTTCTGAACTGACATATTCTTTTGGTGATCAGAAATGAATTGTTACTTTAAATGTCTGTGAAACAAGTCTCTAGTGACACTTTCAAAAGATTTTGTGACACAGCCTACTTCTAAATGTGTTTCATAAGACTTACAGCTGAATTGCTGCTGCCGCATAGGAACATGGGTTTTCATTTTTAAATGTCGTCTTGTGTGTGAGCGTTCTGATTGAACACGCTTCTGTGTGCTCTGAAAGTAAATGCAGTAGGACTAAAAGGTCTGGCAAATTTTTTGTAATATGCTGAGCAGCAAATTCTTTATCAAAGGTCAGAGATCCTGAAGTTGCCATGTCTGCGGAAGAGAGGTTGGTTCCTTATTTTAAAATAGCATCCACTGCAGAAACTCTCGGTAGAGGCAAGTCTGCAGGAAAGCAGAGCTGTGTGTTAGGAGACACAGGATGAGGCTCTGCAGCTGAAGCGGTGCTGGAGCCAGTGCTAGTCAGGATCACGTTTGTGCACAGAGCTCCGTAGGGCAGATTGCTCTGACTCTTGCTCAAATTTCAATTTGATCAATCAGAGCATAAAATTCCCTCAGAAGACAAATGGAGAGCAAAAAGAATTGGGAGAAATTATAAAAGGCACCACATAGGCAAAGACTGAGTACTTCTGAGTACGTTTGTTTTGCCTGACCATGTATAATAAATGGAATAACTCTTTGTTGGGATCTGTAGCTCAAATGAATGTGAATATAGTAACCCATCCTGACTTCTCCTTGTCATGCCTGTGTAGGCAATATTCTGTAAAATTAACCTATTCATCTCTTTAAGTGCTTTGGGTTTAAGAATTGCTGAGCTCATGGGAGAAATTTGAAGGCAAAGTTGGATATTGGAGACAAATGGAAGGACATTTTCCAGGTTTGCCAGAGCGTTAGTTCTCACCACATGTTTATAGATAAATTCCGAATTCTTTCCACTGCATATCAGACAAAATATCAACCATGAAATGAAAGACACTCAGTAGAAGTTAATTGTCACCGAGCCATTTATTCAAAATAATGCCTTGTTTGGTGGAAATGAGTGTTTGGTACTTTGCAATACTGTTAATGTACTCATTTTAAACACATATCATTACAGTTTTCCTTTTCAAGAATTGGTGCTAGCCTGTGTTGTTTGTTTTCTTGAAAGAAATTTTATCTATATTCAAGATGGTTGTAGACTGGCTTTTATTTTTGAGGTTAGCTAAAGTATGGGACAGCTGATAGATTTTTCTAAAAGCTTAATAGTGATTATTTAAAACATTTTGGCCTTATTCTGACTTAACTGAAATAGGACAGGTTACTTAGTAAGGTTAATTATAAATGAGAGCATGATCAGGTCTTACATTCTTAAGACTTATTTTTATTATGGCTATGACTGTTTGATGCCGAGTGAATATATTGTATGTAGAACTCAACAGATCCTTCCCCTGAGAATTTTAGGATCTCTGGAGCTTTGCAGAATATTTTCTAATGTAAAGATTTCAGTAAAAAAGTAGAAAATAAAGTTGTTTTTTTTTAAAGGAAAGGGAAAAAAAAATTTTTTTTTCTCTATTACCCTTTCTCCAACTGTGTTTTGTTTTCTTTCACTCAGAACTGTGTATGTTTGAAGAGATGTGAACGCTGAAGACAGCACCTTTAGCAAATGGTGTATGTGATGTTTAGCAGCTACCATTGTTGGTATCTCTGAAAACCAAGCTAGTGGTATAGAAGACTAAATGTAGGCATCTAAGTTTGCAAATGCTTGGGAGACGTGCTGTTTATACACGACTTTCCTGTTTCCTCTATGGCTTAATATAGCTGGCTAGTAAACCCTATATTGAGATTCTGCTGTAGCCTCATCAGAGATTACAATGAATTTAATCCGAATACAAACTTAATTTTCAAGTTCTCACAATGTCTAAATTCCCATATTCATATATTTGGGCATTAGCATGGGTAAAACATGCATATAAATGACTGTTTATATCTCTGGTTTAATATTTATGGATATGAATAACTTCACTTTTAGTTCACTTGTACTCTTTGCATGTGCAAATGCTGCACAAGGAGGGAGCTTACTTGTGATTTTAAGTAGTATGAAGTTCCCTCTTCAAAATAAAATTAACATTGACGTAAGAATCTGGGCCTCTAAAACCTTTACAGAAGAGACATTCTATTTTAGATTGGTAAATCCACTCCATTTTTATATTCTTCTATACCTGTTGAGAGAGTACATACTTAGAATCCATACAGAAAATATTTTAAGTTCTAGTTACTCAATGATACTCAAATAAACAAAATTATTTATTTTGTTGTTCCGTTTTCCTTAGTAAATTTATGTTCTATTTCTCAAATTATGTGTTCTCAACTCTAGAGCTGTAATAGCTTCTCAATAAATGTGAACTAATGGTAAGTTGCAAAGAGCTTTTAAAGATGCTATTAAGATATTTTTTACCTATTGCAATGCTTTTATATTAGAAACCAAAATCTTAGCAAACACTTTTTTCCCCCTCCAAGAGACCCTACTGAAAGGAGCGTGACTATTTCCCAGGCAGGTGAAAGGCCACTTCCAGCCACCGAGGTAGCAGGCATAGGGTCAGACTGGATAGGAGTCTGAAAGGGTTTGTTCTTAGTTTAGGTGGAGGCTGAGGCAGAATGGAGTTTAAGCACAGTCTGAGCGTCTGCTTTGTCCTGAGGTGAGGAATGGAAAAGCTGACAGCCACGTTCATATTGTCACTGCCTGATTTTTGCAAGAATTCTTTAAGTGACAAAAAATAGGTGGGAAAGAGAGAAGCATTAGAAAGAAAGGTATTTGTGATGTCTGTTAGTTTTACGAAAGAGGAAAAACGGCTTCTTCAGAAAATTGAAAGTGACAGGCTCTGAATTTATCCTTAGTATTATCAGAAAGAGCAGTGAAGGATTAGGATCACAGGTTTTCCATGATGATTCTTTCATTTTTTAGTTTTTCCATTCACTTTTTTTGCTACTAAATTTAAGACTGATGAATGGCTAGATCTACCAATTCCTTGGCTTCACATTTCTAGGCTTCTCATTTTGATACTTCTTCCAGCATTCAAGTAGTCTTCATTCCTATTTGATCTCCATTCACTGTCTTTCCTTACTGTCCTGTGGTTCAGAAAGCATCCTCTGCTGTATACTTTCTTCTCCCCACGTGTTTTGGTTCTCCTACTCCTGTTCCATAACAATATGTTGAGAGCTTGGGTGAAAATTTAAAGTTCAATTCAATATTTCAATATTTCAATGAACATTAGTACAGTATTTATTTTTAGCTTTAAAGTATAGGTCTGAAGATCTAGCATCTTCACAAAAGTATGCTTATTTCTGTCACTGCTAATGTTGACTTGCAGTAGCATTTGTAAATAGTGATTCCATTGTCTAGTTGAAAGCAAATGATGGAAGTTGTTAATAGCAACAGCTGCTTTTTGCTTATGGTTTAAGCTGGTTTTTTCAGTAAAGGGTAGTGTATATATCATTTGTCACATAAACCTCTATTTAAGGAAGAACAGAAAAAGGAGGACAATAGTGTTGCATGCAATCTACAGTTTGTGCTAACCTGTGGAGGAAAACAGTATTGGTCATCATCTACAGTTGGTGTTAACCTTTATTATCACACTAGCTATTTAGATAGTCTGTCTTGTGCTGATAATGATGATCCTTGTTACAGGCAGATGCAACGGAAGCCAGAAGCACCCGCAGTCACTTATGGAACATATCGAGGTTCCGCAAGGATTAGGCAGCTACTGAAGAATCAATCAGAAATGGCTCAAAAAGGAGAAGAAAGTACTGAGAACAGAAATGGTTCAGTGGTCAAAGAAAATGGAGGAATCCAAACAAGCGTGCCTCCAAAATCAGGACAGTTAATAAAAGAAAATCGGGAAGATGAGGGTAAAGATCCCAAAGATGATGCCATAGTAAATTCTTCTGCAGTTAAAATGGGAAGGAAAAATTCTGGTAAAGCTCAGCATTGCTTGGGTGGCAGTAAATATGAAATAACTGCAAAGGCCACAACTTCATCTACTGAATCATCTCATGAGATAGACTTAAAACATACACCTGCTTTAGCTGCAACAAAAATTAAAAGGACTTATTCACTAGATTCGTTATTGTCATCTAGTAGTAGAAACAGTGAGATCCTAACTAATTCCACTTCCGAGATTAGCAGTACATTTAAAATGAGTTCTGCAAATGATTTGGTTGGTAAAGATGGACTGCTGGGAGAAGCAGAAGCTCTGTTTCAGGCAGACAAAAATGCCATTTCTAACTTTGATAAAGAAAATTATTGTAGTAAAACAGTTAATAAAATGTCCACAAAAGAAATGCAGGACGATAGTTTACATTCACCCAAACCAAAAAATAAGACAGTTAATGAAGAACTACAGGTGAGTACAGAAGAATTTTGCTGTAATCATCAAATGGAGAGTGACTCGACACTAACATTGGATGCGCAGATGCTTCATTCCAGTAGCACTACATTTCAGCAGCAAGCAGATCAGGATACAGGTAGTGCAAATAAACATAGCAATCCAAGAAAAAGTGATATACAGAAAATTGTGGCAGCTGTAGAAAGAGAGCAAAATCAACAGAACTTTCTTGCTACTGTTCTTTTACCTTTTAATGAACAAATACCCACTTTGCTTGGCATGGAGTCCAAAGGAGAAAAATCTATAGCCACAGGTAATCTAACTGCTTCAGTGTCATCTATTAAAAATCATGAGGATACAATCATGGACAGGGGCACTTGTAATGAAGAACTGAGTGAGTTAGGGAAACCACCGCACATACAAAGTGATCACCAGTTAATCCATGTGGAGAATTCTGAGGATGCTGCCACACAGCAGTTTGCTTTACCTTGTCTAGAAACTGAGGGTGTGGAAACAATGAAGGTTTTATCTGAGGTTGCAGTGGAAAACCTTGCCAATGTATTGTCATGCATAGATGGGTGTCAAACTGTGAAATCTAACTTCAATGAGCTGACAGCACCTCTTTCTGTTACTTACGAGTCGTCTTTTGAAACTGGAGGCTATTGCTCAGCTTTTCTTCATCCTAGTTGCAAGCCCGAAAATGAAAGTATGGGGAACAGAGAAGTCCGTTTAAAAGATGAGAGACAGACAGTTTCTTGTCCTGATCTTGAATATGAGAAGAGCAAATCCTTTGAGCCTGTAGAGATGAGCCTCTCGGAAAACTCTGTTCCTGTCCACAGCCATGGTCCTGTTTCCCTTGAAGCTGTTCCTGCCAAGGCATTAGTGACACTCACCGAAGATAACACAGCAAAGCCTGCACCTTGCCCTTTAATCACCATTGACAGGACAAATGATCGTGCTCCTGCTGCTTCTAAAATCGACAAGACTGGTGTGACTGAGGTTACTCTTGTTCCTTCTGAGTGTAGAGATTGCACCTCTGAGTTTTCGTCTCATATTTCTAAGCCACAAGAAAACAATCTGGAGATTTCTTATTCTGCCTTGAGATATGGAGGAAGACCTTTGACCAGCCATTCTGCTTTCATCTGTGAAAAAGATGTTGATGTAGATGTAATTTCTGAATCTCCACCCATTTTTGAAGATAGGTGTATTAATTTTTCTTCCAAGGAGGAAAACAGTAATAAGCCTAGGATATCACCCAAAGTACTTGATTCTTCATCTGACAACCAAGGAAAAATGCCTTCTCCTGCCATTAACTCTGCAAATGGCCAGATTGCTAGATGGTCTGCTGCTTCTGAACAGGACAGCTTTATTTTTCCAGCTCCTGAGTCTAGGAGAATAATCCCTGATGACAGAATAACTGAAGTGCTACTTTGCTCAGGAGACCTGAGAGCTTTGTGCCTGGCTGGTTCTCTGAAACCTGAGCTTACTCCAGCTACGTTTGATAGCTCTGCTGCCGGAGTAGATGTGGGGAGTGTTTGCATCCCCAGGCCCACTTCGCCTACTCTGGGATCCAGAGAAGCCTCCAACCTTTCTGTTTCTGCCTTGGAAACAGTGGGCATTGCTCAGGAGAACAGTAATTCTTCCAGTCACAGAGGTAGCGATGGGGCAGAGGAGGCCTCTTCCGCACCACAGGCTGGCAGCAGTGTCTTGGCAGAGGCAATGACATCACCCATCGGTCCTTGGAAATCTTTGGAAATGACATCCGAGTCAGCCTGTACTGAGAGCACATGCAGAAAAGCTGTGGGACAGGTCAGTCTTTGTAACCATGCTTCTGGTATCTCAGAAGCCGCTTCTGCGACAGATGATCAAACAGGTGCTGCACCCGCAGATTCAAATGATCTCTGTTCTGAGGAAATATGGGAAGATACCGATGTGAAGGGACAAGAACGCGCTACATTCCAAGATGCTTCTGTTTTGTGTAGAAAAGCTGAGGAAATAGTGGACTCAGTTTTACACTTGGCTATAGAAGAAATAATAGCAAAACAAACCATTGGTGTCTGCCAGCTTTGTGGGAGCAAGGACAGTTTAATAAATATGGGTATTCTAAATGATCAGAAAACTGGAACTGTACAGCTGGAAGCAGAAGACATCCAGTCAGCTGTGCAGTCATTAAAACATTTTAATGAGAGCCACGGAGGAGACTCATTTTCATTTACAGGAAATGAAGCAGTGGATACAAATAATCAAGATGAAAAGATACTATCTTACATCCCTGATAAAACCGACCTACATAGTGCACTAGCATTAAAAGCAAAAGAAATAATTGATGAAGTCATTAACTCAGCCAAACAAAAACTGTCATCCAGTCCATGGCAAGGCAGTGAGAGTAAAGGACCTTCTGAAAAGGTTGAGCCTAAACCTAAGACTGAAACCTCAAAAATTTTAAACCTGGATATGAAGTTACCTGCCAAAACACAGGAACCAACAAAGAAGGCGGAAACTCAGAGTGTGTCAGTAAACTGTGAAAAGTCAGATTGCTTAGGTCCTCCTTTACTTCCAAATAGTATGGAAAATGACATAGATTGGCCCCAAAGAGGTGAAAAGATACCAAATAATGCATTTACATGTCAAACAAATGGATTTCCACCCACTGGTAGTTCAGCAAAGCCAGAATCAGATCTTATGACACCAGCAAAAGAGAGACACAATAGAAAGGTGTGTGAACATCTGCCTGCAGCGGAGTTGTGTGGCAAAGCTGGAGTATCAGCAACTAGTAGAAAATCTGATGGACCTTCAATACATAGAGATGCTACTGTGACTGAAGAGATGCTTCTGTCATTGCAGTTAAAAGATTCATGCAATAATACAAATATGCCAGAGTGCACATTGCTGCCAACTGTAAATGTTCATTTGTCATCTTCTATGCCTGATGAAGAGTGTATCGGCATGCAGAGTGAATCCAAAGACAAAAGCAGTCCTCAGGGGTCTCTGGAAAGCAGTGCAGAGGACAGTCCGTATGAACACTGTGGAAGAGAGGCTGCAGAAGAAGTACCTGTACAAGTAAAAGCAGCCTTAGAAGATTCAAAGGCAGTGGAGAGTAAAGAGGAACTAGCAGAAGGGGCAAGTGAGATAGGAGAGGTTAATGTCGGATTAAATACGCAGTTTATTATACCTGAATTGTCTGTTATTGGAGAGGACAGTGAAGGGAAAGACTGCTTCAACACAGTCTTTGCCCAAAATGATGAGAATGAGCAGGTACATAGGAAGGATCAAGACATGAAAAGAAATTATCAACTTGAAGAAAATGGTCTGGACTGCAGTGACAACATGAAGGAATCGCCAGATCTTTTGACCTTTCCCCCACTAATTGAACAGTGGGAAAACAGTTCTTTTACTATCGTTTATGAAGGTACCCTTCAAACTGAGAATAAATCTGTCTCAACTGATGATATGCAAACTGGTTCGCTTTCTTCTTCTGATTTGCTTTCAGATAATATAGATCATCTAATGTGTGAAAGAGCAAAGAATAACCATGAGCCAGCCTGTCTTTATGGGAGGGGTAACAAGTTGAATGAAGCAACAGATAGCCATAGCTCAGAGTCATTTCTGAGCGTGGAGGCCAAACGCTATAGAGTATATCCTTTCTCTTTGTCTCCAATATATGAAGACGACAGCTCCCAAGAAGACTTGCTTTCCACAGACGTGTCGCCGGAAGGCTATGCTGGTGGAATGTCTAAAGATAACACTGAACACGCTTCTGTGCTTTCCCTTCTCCAGTCAGTTTCTGAGCGCTTACAGTTTACTACTCAGTTCAGTAAAGAGGAGGACGACGAGGAGGAAGAGGGAGTGGAGGATGAGGAGGAAGAAGAATCATCATATGAAGAAAATATACTTGATGTAGAGAGAGAAGACGACTGTCTGTCCAGTCAGTGGAGAGGGAATTTAAAAACAACCATTCAATCAAATGACCAAAATCGATCTTTGTTTCCTGGACAATCACCTTTTCTTTCAAAAGAACAACTTGACTCCAAGGAGCAACCAGAACTCTTTCCAGATGTGGCTTCTCCCAGTCAAACACCTTGCAAGCTAGTTTCACAGAAAGCCGATGCTGCTCTAAAGCGTCCTCCTACAAGTGTATACTACCAGTATTTGAAATCTGCCAGCAATTGCTCCTCTGAGAAGGGGACCAGGTTTGGAAGCATTCTCCAAGATATGTTGCAGCCAAAGATTCATTGGTTTCAAGACAACACCATGCCAAAACTGGGAGAATTGTCAGCGGTAAGATGTTGTGTCACATAATATTAATCATCAAAGAGATTAGCCCAGATTCAAAATTGTTGTCTCCCTATTCTCCTTCCTCCCTTTTTAAGGTTAATTCTTTTATCATAAACAAAAGTAATTAGGCTGTTTAAGATCATAGTTTTTTTTAAAAAAAAAGTCTTCTGTTAAAATAATTTTAAAAACATAGTATTCTTGGTTCAGCACACAGCTGAAAGTGACTTAATTGTAAAACAGAATATGTGAACAGAAAATATAATAGGAAAATATGCATAATAGCAAGTCTGTATAATAGCAAAATGCAGACTTGTCCATGTTAAGGACATTTCAACCTGAAGATTATGGAATTGCCTTTTGTATGAAAATTATTGTTTTGTTTCTTTCACTGCTGAGATTAGTAGAGCTGTGTTGTCCAAAAAATACAAATTTCTGCTTACTGGGCTATTTAATTGTTTCTTCACAGAGTCTCTACAGAGTCTCTACAAATTGTAGCTCAGTTAGCCAGTACGTAATATAACTGCTTCTGTAAATTAGCATTTCTTTCTTAGCTTATTTAAAGCTATGGCAGATGAGAGTACAGAAACAGTTCTTCCAATATTTAGAAACTGAAAAGGCCACATAGACCAAATGCGTAACTGAAAAAGAAAGTCTTTTCATGAAGTTGGGAATATTTCAGTCTGTGTTAGAGGTCTGTTTTGGTTTTGCCACTGTTAAGACATGCAGTTTATTGTTTGCTGGGAAAGGGCAATACATTTCCAGAAGTTATAACTTCCATAGTAGTTCTGCCTTTCTAGCATTTGCTGCTTTCTGCCAATTGTTTGATTTTGTCGAACTATTTATACCAGCTCTGAATGACAGTGAAATAAATCTTGGTTGTTTCTACTAGTGACATTTGCATACGTTTAGAGGAATAGTGGGCCCAGAATAACCTGTCTATGCTTTGTGCTACTGTTGTAGATCTTAACAGTTGTTTTCCATGTCCTTTTAATTTCAGAACCTCATTGACAGGGCAAGTCTCAAATGCAATCCAAGACCAGGAAAGGTAAGCAGAATTTGTGTCACATAGATGAACATGGTACATGGAATAATTTGTTATACCAAAATTTTTGAATGAAAAGCATCTGAAATTGTTAGTCTAGTTTTCTGTATTTTAATACTGCATATGCTTGCACATGCTAATAATGAGTTTATATTATTAAAAATCCTGTCACTAGTAATTTTACTGCACTTCTGTCAGCAGTTCAATAGAGTGTTTCATAAAAGAAGAAAATGTGTAACGCATCAGTTGAGTGGGCACAAGGTGAAATATGTTTTATTCCAAGAAAAAAATAACTGTCTACACTGTATGTTGAAATGGGGCCTTATTTGAATGCATTGTATATTGTTTCAGATTATTATTTATGATATTTATGGCGACAAAAGTAAACAAGAAGTTCATTCTGATGTGCTAGATACCACGTCCTGGATCCTTCCCATTGGAGCATTACTTAGGATAATTAGAGGATGGTAAGAAATTCAGGTCATATTTAAATAGAGTGTTTCCAAAAGACTGTATGTGTGTTTCTCTTGTATTTTCATCTCCTTTATTTATGACACACATCTGATCTGCAAGAGTGTCTCTTTCTTTCTTTGTAATCAGAATGATACCAATGAAAAAAGCATGAAACAAGGCTTCAAATGCTGCAGCACAAGTAAAAATATTGTTTGTCCTGGGAACTAGCTTCAAACAGGAAGTTTCTAATAGAACCACAAGTACATTTAGATTTCTTGCCTGAAGTGCTGAGACAGTACAGCCATAACCATCACTAGAACCATGTGTATGCCAAAGAAAATGGCTTTTTTGCAGTTCAGTTTCATGATACTGTAGCTGTTGCAGAAGGACCATAAAATGAACAGTCTCAGCTGCTGTTCATAATGTAGCATTTAGAGGAATGTGGTTGCAGAAGAATATACAAGTACCTTTAAGGTAGATTTTTGCAAGTGTTTCTCGGTTTACTTTGGGAAGCTGGGGCTGGAATGGTGCCAGTTGTTGCATTGGAATTGAGTTGGTGGTGCTTACAATGAATGTTTCCGACTGTCAGCCATAGTAACAATGCATGTTATGTTTATGCAGTTTTGAGGTAGCCTTGTTTGGTTTTGCATACGTTTCTTTCATGTCCTAAGAAATACTGAATGCCATTATTAGTATGTTTATGTTTTATGCCTTGCATAGTATCTGCTTGAACAGGACATATTTTGATGTGTCAAATATATTTGTTATGGTAATATAAGGCTTTTTATTTACAGTGTGTTGTAGCTGTATTTTTATCCAGTTAATATTTTAAGTTAAGTTAGACTACATCCTGGAAGAGGAGAACTGTATATTTTACTTCTAAAGCACAGAAGTACAAGCCTCTTATTTATCTAAAGTGAATGTGACTACTGAGGGACAGCATAAGAAAGGGCTGATAGCTGGCTTGATAAGAAGAGCTCAGTACTGAGCTTTCCAGCAAACGTGCTGTCTAACAGTCTTATCTAACAGCAACAATTTACTTCATGATATCGTTATTACAGTTGGATTTTTTATGAGAAACCAAAGTTCCAGGGTCGGAAGTATGTACTAGAAGAAGGGGAGACTGTGCTGGATCACCTTTGGGATCTTCCAGGCGTGAAACATCGTCGAAGAAACCTCACAGTTGGTTCAATCAAACATGTTACAAAGGTATAGACTTTGTTAATAATATACTCACATACGTAATTCATTTCTGTTGGCAAAGTGGTATATTACCAGCAATGGGCAATGTGTGTGTGCTGTGTTTCTGATTTTATTCAGATTTGCTATGAATCATGTTTTTCACCCTCAAGATAAATTCAAGGGCTTTTGCTGCACTAAATTTCCCTTTCTTCCTGGAGGTAATGAGCAGATGGATTATCTTTCTTTGCCACCATCTTTATCTGACACAGTGATTCCTCTCCTTTTAGATGTTTACCTGTCCTGTTAATTGAAATTAAATGGAACCAATTCATATTTTTCAAAGAAGGGTTTATCTTAAGCTTAAACTATCTACTGTGTCTCTATCGCTTCTGTTTCAGAAGTTAGTAGTTGGGATTCCAGTCCCGTTTATACAGCTTAGCCTCTAAAAATTGCTGTCATTCCCTCCGCAGCTTTGTGCCATCTGTAGGGTTTCCATGTGGACAAGTGGTACACCTACAGCATCTGGTTCTGCATACAGGCAGACCTTTAAAAGGCATTTTGTTGAAAAGATAGGAATCAAATGCCTAAAACTAAACATAATGGGTCTATTGTTATTCAGTGAATGGGGAATGTATTTACCAGATCTTGTGATTTAAGAAAACTTAGTGCTTTTGTTGTTTAGCATAACGTTCAAGTTATTCACAGGGCAATGGCCCTTTACTGCAAGTGAATTAGCATTTGTATTGCAATGTGAAACTTTTTCAGAAAAAGTGTTTCTCTGTTCTCTGCTGGTATAGAGGTCATTTTAAAATTGATAACCTTTGTGTCATCAGTACAGGGGCATAATGTCATAACAATTAGAAATACTTTTTCATTTTCTTAAAGACTTAATAAATAAATGAATTCAAAAGAGACTGGCTGAGGGCATGAATAATGAAGTTAACATTTATTTGAGCTAAACAAATTAAAAGCATTTGACCAATATGGAGTGTGAATAATGATCAATAATGTGACAGACAGCTAAATAGTTAAAGAAATACCACAATAACATGTAGAACTATGGTCTGAAGCTGAGAGAAGCTGGGTGTGTCTTGGGTAGCAAAGAAAAGCCTTGGATAGGAAAGACACTGTGGTTAGCTTCATCACGCTTGATAAAAATCTTTGTAATATAGGTAAGTAGGTTTGAGTGTTGTTCTTCTTCCAGTATGTGGTTCATTTGTATGGAACACAGATGGAAGGCTTTGTTATAGTACGCTAGTTCAGTAATCAACACTTTCTCATGTAACTTAAACCTTTAGCAGGTATGGTTGGTTGGGAGGACTTTTCCTGTTAGTCCATGGGGCTGTATAGAGCTAGTGTGGGTATGGAACTCACTAAGCCAGGTTTTGTCCTCTCAACCTTGATTTGTGAAAGCATGCATCTTTTTTAGGTTGTACTTCAGCTGCTGTGAAACTGCTTTAAGAATGTGGTTTGCCAAAGTACTATTTTATTATTTTTTGTTGTGAAAAATATAGGCATTGTTTTTAATTGACAGCTGGATTTTTTTTCAGGCAGCTCATGTGTATGTGATCTGCAGGATCATACATTTTACTGTCATGCCCTTTTTCATAGGCTGGGTAGCTTGGTGGCTTTTCTCCTGCCTAGTTTGGTCATACTGGCTGTGTGTCCAGGCTGTTTGGCTTGTCTTCTAATTCTTCAAGAGGCTTTATAATGGTGCTTGTTTAATGGCTGCTCAGATGGCTTGAGTTAGCAGGTTTGAAAATTGGCTAAATATTTGAGAAGAAAATGGCTTGCCAAGGAGAGAAAAACAGATGTTTACTAAAGAAACTGTAGGAGGTACATTTAATATTATTTTTTTACTGGCGGATGTTAGTTTACTGAGAAACAGCCTGCCAGTAGCTTCATGCTCTGACTTGGCTTCAAGCCTCCACAAAAAGCAAGGGTTCTGGTAGCTTTGTGGTTAGCCTGTGGCTTGACTTACTGTGGGATATGCATTAGATGTATCCATGTGTGTTTAATTTGACGGCACTTAGGAGGGGGGAAGGATCCTAAAGGAACAAATCACGCAACTAGTAAAATGAAGACCTATCTCAAGTAATGAGGAGTCTGAATTCCACTAAGGCAAATCAACATTAGACTAGGTTAGCAAAATCTGCCTGCGCACACAGGTTCTGTGCAGCTCCTGCAGCACAACCTGTTCAGCCAAGTCAGTTCTCTGGTCTACTGCACATGCATATATTGATCTTATGAAATTGGAGGGCTTTTTCTGTCTGTTTCTGGAAGCCCAGAGAGGATGCTAAATGTTACTTTCCCAAACGCAAGAGCTGAGAAGAGTTGCTGATGTTTCCATTCTGGAGTAATCTTGTAAACACCTATTTTGCAAGGTGATAAGAGATCTGAAACAGCAGTTTATAATCTCTGTCTGCAAGATGGTTAGGCAGGGAATAGTAGGATTCCTTGTGGGCGCTCCTTAAGCAAAGCTCTATGTAATGGGACTGTTCACGGTTTTGCATGAAGGGTGCGTTGCTTTTGTTTGTGTGATTTGCTAGGTGAAAAGAAGTTATTAATTCAAGCGTTGACTACTTTGTCAGATGCCATAGGAAGACACCCAGCAGCTTCAGGTCGTCTCATTTGCTAGTTGGTGTTTACAAGGTAGTAATCATTAATATTATTTTATTTTACTACCAGTCCTGTTGAGTTCTGTAGTTTGATTTGGTGGTGATGGGTGGTAGCGAGAGTGGTACAGAGCAGGAGAACTGGGAGAAAGAATTACGAATGTGTAAAAAAGGCTGGAGGACCAACAGAGCATAAGATTTAAAATAAAAAATGCTGCAGAAACTGACGTGTCCTAAGGACAAACTGCGTATCAAAAGTAAGATGTGTGTCTAGACTGAATTAAAAAGTGATGATGTGAATACCAGAACTAATTAGTCTTGGTTTTCAATAGATTCTTCTCTCATTGTTGTTTTGGCATTTAGCTTAAGAAGCCAGGCTTTAGTCATTCTTTGTCCTGCTGTTGACATAACAGGCTACCTCATTTAAATAGGCTATTTTGATCACTTCAGTCACCACTGCGTACAACTCCAAGGAAAAGACCTGACAGTGCTGAAATGATGTAGCCCTGTGGGTGCTGTTAGAGCTGTAACCCTAGAGCTGGAAGAAGGGTAGACGGCCAAGACCACCTTGAGGGGGTTGAAGGCTCTGGGTCTCTCACTTAGGGTGGAGCTCTTGGTCAGACTAGAAAAATGTCAGACGTGCCACCAAAGAGTAATACGTAATGCTAAAGTCCTAAGAGTCATCTTAACCCTGTTCAGAAGAAGCCTTAACCTTTCTCCTGAGAGGTGTGTTGCTGTTTTGGAAGTGTCTGTTCTCTGCGAGCTAGCAAGAGTACTCTTGTAACCATGTCTGCTCCCAAAAGACCATGAGGGAACCACAGACACTCCAGGATGACTATGTGGAGGTAGGAGGACACTACCACACAGTAAAGGAAGACAGAGTGGGATGCCTGGAGGCTGTGACCTACCTAAGCATTTGCTGCTTGTGTATTATCATTGGAAATGAACACAACAACCTAATCTGTTTGCTATGCTTTTTATTCTGTTTTTGCCTGATGTGTAAGTAGGATAATGAACATGGCATGAGTTTTGACTGATTGTGACAGGGGTGGCAGGGCCAGGGGCGTATAGGGAAGAAACTTTCCAGTTTTGGATCTGGCCTGAAACACTGTGGTAATAGTTTTGCATGATAATAGTTTTGCATGTGGGTATCTTCTTTGAAAATCTTGACGCCTCGCAAATGAAAGGGCTTTGGACTGAAGGATCTAGTTCTCAACCTGAATGCTATCATATTTGTGTGGTTTTCATTTTGTTTCTAAAGATGGTGGCTTTATTAGGGATGTTAAAGAAGCCTCTGAAAGTAATGATGCCTATTAAATATGCTCAGGCAAATATGAACATGCTAGGGCAAATATTTACCAAGCTAAAGTTTACATGCTTAAATTATATAAATTAATGGAATAGTACTTGTGTGTACATCTGCAAATACGTCGTGTTCACCTTGTAGAGTAATACTAAATTTTATCATATTCTGCAGTCTGTGAATTAATATATGTAAATTGAACTCAATATTTAAGTCAAAATATATTTGTGGTTTTTAAAAAAGTCCTTAAAAATACAATGTATATTTTTGCTCAAACATGTTATTATATTTAAAAATAGATATTTGAATTGCTTTTGACAAAGACCTCAGTTTACTATGTGACATTTTATGAAGGGACTTTGTGGACTTGATCTAGTGCAGACCACAATACCATCACAATGAGTAGAGTTTTTTTTATTACTGTCAAAATCTGTCTGGAAAGAGATGATGATAAATAGGAGAGATTTTTATTGTGAATGCTTGTGCTTTTCCTGCCCTTTGGAGAACTGCTACATTCTTCATCTGTTGAGGTGGAGCCTGCCTCGTGACCTTCAGAGTCAGGAAAGCAAACTTGAAAAGAGAATACAGACTGGCTTTTTCCAATCTTCAAATGAAAAAACCCCACCTCCTACTAATTAAAATTAAATGTACTCTGACTCATATTCTGTCTGAGCCCACAGGCAAAGATACTTTATTTTGCCACTTGTCTAGTTTTGTAGGTACTTTGTTTCAGAATTTATCTGAAACCTTTAAGAGTCTAGCATCGTTACTTGTGGAATTCTTAAAGGTGCAACTTCTAATTTTCTGTATCAAGCTTTATTGTTGGAGTCACAGATCTTTCTTATGTGTCAGGTATTATTAGAAAAAGGACCCCAAATTTCAAATATTTCTTACCTGTCATTTAATAAAATACATTTACATGTGAAAATTCTGAGGAGGTTGTGGTTTGTTTTTTTTAAACTTGTCTAGCAATACACTTAGAATTGAGGAATGGTGTTCCTTAGCACTTGGCCATAAAGTAGCATTGTACTAGAAGTCTTTTTTCCTAGTTTTTCTGGTTTTGCTCTTCTGAAAATAAAAATTCTGGTATTGCAGTTTTTGTTTTGAAAACAAATAATGTGCATTGTTTGCAAGGTACAATACAGAGGAAACACGACTGTACACGAGGGAGAGTTGCCAAAACAGTACACTGTTACTTCAGGTCTCATGAGGAAAGTGAAATAATATCCTGAAGTCCGTCTATTATAACCGCCACATTTATTGCTGATAGTTACATAAGTACCGAAAGAAGTTTGTTAACCGAGAAGAGGTGTGTTTCTAGGTGGGATGTTACTCCATCATTTGAAAGCTCCACTCAAAACCTATGTAAAAAGGGAGAACGAGCAGGTATTGTCATGAGATGAGGTGCCGTAACTTCAAGAGCTTTTGTGCTCCAATGCTGAGTTTCTCTGCAAGCTCTTGTGTTTTGCCTTTCGGGCCTGGTAGAAGCCACAGGCAGCATGAGATCTTGGTAACGATGGGACCCTGCCTGCGTCCTCAACAAATCCAGTAACCAAGTGCTTCTCCGAGGGCACCCTCAGGGACAGCTTCTCATCCCTCTTCTCTAGCTCGCACACAAGGGGCATCTTCATCCAGCCTCGTTTAGGACTTTCGGGGTCTCTCTATGCTGTCCAAGCCCTTTGGCCTAATGCAAATGGGCCCGTGGGTCAGGAGGATAAGGGGGAGGGTGCAGTGAAGATAGCTGGAAACCTTCAGTTCTCAGAGCTACAGCTGAGCAAACTCCGTAAGCACGTGAGCCGCCTTTCGCTGTAGCAGGAAGACTGTTCTGTAACACACTGCTGAGGCAGGGCCTTATAGAACATCCTCATTGATTCATAACGTGTTTCAATGCTGAGAAAGAAAGAATTGGCAATGCATTTTATATAAATATTATGAAATTAAGGCAATAAAATCCCTGCAAATTCTAGAGAAGATCATGCGTTCAACACATTGTTTTTTCAGCATGGTATCTCTCAGAAAACCTTCAGTAAGGTAACAGAGGTTGTTGCTCTGTAGTAACAGAAAAATTACTAAAGTGTCTACTTAACAAAACAGATATTTTCCAGTACTGTTCTTTTTCTTTCTTTGTCTAAAATGCTGTAGATTTTTTTAACATGGCAGAAAATTGAACTCATATGGCTCGAAACCATAGTCGGATGCATTACAGAACCTTATCACTGAATGGAGGAAGCAGTAATGAAGTACTAGACATTTCTAGAAAGTTTTAGTTATGCATGCATCATATGTATCTATATGTGTGTTACAGAATCACTGTCTTTAAAAAAAAAAAAAAAAATCCACAGTATTATATGCATGGTTTGTCTGTCAGTAAATACTGTAAGGTCCTTTACTTGGAGAGCATTTAAACAGCATTTTGAAGGTAGCCCAATAGGCATAAATGCATAGTTTTTCTTTGAAAGTTAGTGGGAGCTGGAAATTTACTGCCCTTAGCTTTTCTAAAAATCCCAGCGTTCATTAAAAACTTGCATCGTATGAAGTGTGGAGTTAGGTTAGAAGGGTGAGGAGAGAGGGAAGAAGAAGGAAATGTTGCCTGTCCTTCCCCTGCCGCGATGGGGCGGACTCTGCAAGCACAGATGAGCCTTACACTTTCATTTGTTTCCACAGGACTGTGGCGTTCCAGAGGTAGAGTTCTGTCTGGGAGCCAGCACAGAGGGACTTCCTATCTGCATACAGAGTGCAGTTGCCAATTTAGAAGAACTGGATGTTGAGAAAAACCCGTATATAAGTGTCAAATCAGGAGTGTGAGTACTGAACCTTTTTAATAGCATTTTGCCAGCAGGTAGAGGGGTAACATCATGGGATGAAAATCAGTCAGCAATAGGAACAATATTTCAAGTTTTTGCTACAAATCAATTAGCATACACTGGATATTCCCAGCTCTACACTTCAGCATTGTGCTATGTGGGCTCCTAGCAGTGGAACCAAATTTTTGAAGGCATTTTTCCTCTAGTTGCTGGCAGCAGTCTCCTATAATTCCATCTTTGCGTAGCTTTATAAATAGAAGCAGCAGCTCAGCTATAATTAGCTTTTAGTTCATTGGAGAATAGATACTGTCTCCCTATTCACCCACCCTGTTATAACACTGTGGCAGAGTACCAGAAAATGAATATTACATCATCCAAGCATTCCTCAAGCTACAGCCATATTCTGGCTTTCTGGAGAGGTGATAAAATATGACACAGGCCCCTCGGTAGCCCAGGATTTGCTGTATTGAGCAGAATAGTTTCCTGGGTCAATGGCCAACACTTCACAGTTCCTGAAGTTTAGGAATTCTGTGCCTCTTCTCATAAATCATTGCAGAATGACATTAGCTATTCTGTTAAACAGTCTTGAGTTTGCCTTTCCATGTGAGCCAATCCTTCCTTCCTACGATCTCACAATATGCGCATGAATCTTGAGGTGGTGAAGGAATTAAAACCAAAGTTTTGTCTTAGTTTACGCAGAACTTAGTCTAACTTTTAACTGCTTGTAGTCTGTGTGTGTAGTTTTAAGAAAGTAATTTTCCATATGGCTCAATGCCTCTTCCTCCATTCCTTATTTGGTCTGTGAACCTTGTGTCCAACTTCTACGTTCAGCTTTCTGATTTAAAACAGTCTGAAGGAGTCTCAGTATTTTTAATCTTCGTGTTAAAATTATGATAGCCTGCTTTCCAAAGGAGCGTTGTAAATTATTGTATTTTAATAATTTCCACTGAAAAAACCCTGAGATTGATATTAGAAGCCTTTTAATTCCTGAAGTGGCAATCCTAGGTAAAATTTGATGTAAGTGTCATCCTCAATACTGGCATTGGTTTTGTATACTCATAGTGTAACAAACAGGGTTCTTAATGAACAAATTGGTAATTTTCTGCTCTTTCATTCATGTTTAGCTTGGATTGAGAAAAAGTATCTGAGATCTGCTTAGTGTTGATGTTGCCAGTGTATTTAAATAGAACATGGTTTTGATGTGCTGGCAGTATCTGAAACACATTGTCTAGCTCTGAGTACAAAAAGAAAAATAATTTTAATAAGGTCATTGTATTTGTAGTGTATCCAATGAGATTAATAAGTCCTGTATCCTTACTGTTATAGATGGCTTGCTTATTCAGACTTTAATTACAAGGGAGAGATGAAGGTTTTGGAAGAATGCGATTTACCATCTGAAATTCCTTCAGCAGATGTGAAATCTCTGCGTCCCTTAAAAATGGTGAGGACTTCACAATTCCCTAATAGGTTGTGTGCCTGCCTTTTCCTACCATTTCTCCTCCAAAGGTTTTGATCTAAATATAACTTAGGTTCTAACATCCTTTCAGGGTTAATCCTTGTACTTGTAACACTCCTCTCTCACCACGGTGCATTTGCAGTGTTGTAATGGCACGGCATTCGCTCTTCCAGGGCTTGCTGGGCTCCTGCATCTGCCCAAGTAAGAACACATAGTCAGAGGGAGCGCCTGATTGATTGACTAGGACATCTTCCTGGGGAACTGCTGTTGTCGAGGGGAGATCAAATAAGACAGAACTGAAAGACTCGTAATTGTATTGCAGCCAACACCAATACATTAACTAAAAAAGCTCTTCAGAAGTTGTTGATTTTCTTTTCGCTGGTACAGCTAGAGTCTGCTGGGGATGGAAGGACCAGGTGAGGAGTTTATTATTGAAAAATACCCAGTAGTATTTCTGTGACCATACACATTGCACAAAAATCTTGGGAGGTGCAGCTAATTTTTGTTTTGATGGCATGTAGATCTAAATATGAAAGAGATGTGGAAGAGTATAACACATAATTCCACTGTATACGTAGCAAGTCTACAGAAAGAGAGTTTAAAAGCCACAAAGGAATAAGATCAAACAGCTGTCTTTAGTCGCTCCTGGGAGGTAGGTGTCTTATTCTCCCACAGAACATCATTTGCTAACATTTCCAGAGAAAATGTATTTGTTGTATTTGCTCTTTGACCATAGATATGAATATGTCAGCCTATATTTTCTGTCTCTTCTATAGTTTCTTAGTGTTTCATCATTTGTACTTAAGAAACTTAAAATATATACAACATAGCTTTAAAAGTTATATTTTTAAAATTGGTCAATGTAAATTAGTTAAAAAAACACAAAGTAAGTATTTGCTTTAGAGTGCTAACAGACAACAAAGGACTATTTTAAAATTGCACCCCTACAGGCTTGCAATGCACTGATTTTGTTTGTAGGTCAGGTTTATAGTGTCCCTGGCCTTTATGGATTACCAGAGTATTTAAACTAGTTTTTGTTTTGGCCAACACTGAAAATGGTGAATATAATTACAAAGAGCTCATGCTCTGATATTACTGTAAAATAAGTGTCAAAACGTAACTTTAAGTTTTGTATAGAAACCTTTCTTACCCCTCCCCCCCATCTTTTTTTAGGGTGGACTAAAGGTACAAATGCCAATGAATGTCAAGGTAAGCACTGAGAATAAAATATGAAATTAAATATAAAAGTTTTAATTAGGCTGTTTTCTTTTTGTTGGGTATGTGATGTTTGATTAAATATTTAATGTTTGCTACTGTCTGCTTTCTTAAAAGTATTTCATGAGATGTAAAAGTAGTAGTAGTTTGTTTTTTATGTATTAGGAGAATGTGAATTTGCTGTAGAAGGATTGTAAAGCTTTCACAACATAAAATGACTTTTCCTGACTGAGGCATCAGTCACTGTAACGGAAAGGGATCAGGAGAGATTTTCCCATTTAACATACCAAGTTTAAAAAAAAAAGGGGGGGTGGGGGCAGGGCAGGAATAGGACCCTTTTTTCCTGTACTGGATCCCAGTACAAGAGTCATGAGTGAGACCATGACCCTGCTGTGATTTGAGGAGCAGAAAGCTAATCCAGAGTTACTGCTCCTTTTCCTTCCTTTTTCTAGTTCTCCACAAGAATGCTAATGCTTTAGGTAACTTTTAATTATACAAATACATGCAAAACTGAGGAGTTTTTCTAATAAATATTGCAACAAATGTTAATACTATTAATAGGTGATCTGTGTGGTTTGGCAGATGAGGAACCCAGAGGGTGTGTTAACTGCAGTAACTGAAATAACTTCAGCAAAGTACAGAGAAAGACCTCTTGTCTACTTTTGAGGGGTCAAGCTCAGTGTGTCTAGCTGTGACCAGGTAGGATTCACTGCGGGCTAATATACACTGCCCGGGCATGGGATTGTAGGATAAATCATTGTCATATAGCTGCAGAGTGCATTTATGTATATGGAATTGTGTGAACAAGTATCCTGTGGAAATGTCTGCAAATAGCCTGACAAGCCGATCTAAATCCAAATAGGCTCTCCTCTGCTTGTAGGGCACTCAAGAGTCAGAAGGGCTGAAGAATGCAACCCTGAATTTTCTTTATAGTAGTGGCTTGTTAGAGGGGGGTGGGGGGAAAGATGTCTTCCACATACTGTAGCAGTGCACACACTCAAATTCAAATTACTATTCGGGGCATACTCAAGGCATTGTTCAACATCATGTTTTCTAGATAATAATATATGAGAAAACTCACTTTGGAGGGTGGTCCAAAGAGTTTTCAGAAAACATCAGTTCTGTCCCAGCTCTGTTTGGTAGTGAAGAGGAGTTTCAGGAAGTTGGATCAATACGTGTAATTGGTGGAGTGTAAGTATATCTCACTTCTGTATTTATTTACTTTAAAATAGGAAATCATAACTAAATGCTAAGAAGTGCTAAGGGGTGTTTAGAATCTCTCATTGATAAAATAGTTTGAAAATAAAGCAATATGTATTTCCCTTGTCAATTATCAGCCTTGGATAAAACAACCTCCTCATATGGCTTATCTATCTAAGGGACTATAGGAAGGTAAAACTAAGTGTGTGAGAAGTGTGAAGTCAGTGTTTACCATTTGGATGCCAGTAAACTAGGCCACTTTGTTCCTTAATGACAGCATTCGCACAGAGCTTTAATTTATATTGCTTTATACTTCTGATTGTCTCGAGTTAATTTACTGAAATGACCTTAGGTAGGTGTGGTCAGTCTTCAGTTTGGCATTTTAATGCCTCTGAAATCGATAAACTGTTTTATTGTCTTAATGGTTTTCCTTTGGCACCTGTTGCATGTTATCTGGAATTAAGAATCCACCCTTGTTTTCCTTCGTTGAGGCCTTGGATTGATCCTGTGTTGCCCTGCCCCTCTCTCTGTTACACACACACACACACACACAGGGCTGTGTGACGCAGTCCTTAGGTGGACTGCTCGCAAGGTAGGCTCAGCTCTGGCTATTCTAGAGAGCTACCAACCCCATGCGCTGTTCTTTCAACCTCTCCCAAGACCCAGAAGGATAGGACTGTTTGAAAGCATGCAGGATGCTTGCTTCTGCCAAAGAGCTTAGCAATAAAATAGTTTTCAGAAACTTTTTTTTCTTAGGGGATTTCAATGTTAATACTTGAATATAAAGATTCAATGTCATACATTCTTTCAGGTTGTTGTCAGAATCTTACAAGCACTAAATTAAAAATAAACTTAATTGTGAATACTCAAGGAATCTGTTCATAAATACATTACATCTTAGCTATCTGGGAAGCCTCAAAATATTAAAAGTCATCCTTCCATCTGTTGTGGTGGCTTTTATTTTTCATAGTGCAGTTACTTAAACAGCTGAATTAATGTAAACCAAATAGTACTAAAAGTAAAGCTATCCCTGCCTGCCAAATTTCAGTGCCAACAGAATTTGTACAGCAGTTCTCATACTTACTGGGGAACTTTAATGAAAGAAATGCTTACAAGAAAGAAAGAAAGGAGGGGAAAGCACTTTTTCAAATTAAGATCCATTAGAGCTTTCAAAGTTGATGTGGCAATGCCTTCTTTTAATCGAGCCTCAGCCATTTGTTCAAAATACTTTAAAAAGTTTTCTTAGTGCTAAAATATATTCCATATACAATATATTGCATATATTCAATTTGTTTGTCTATTCATATGTATATTTTTAGATAAAAGCAGGAAACAACACAAGTGTGTGACATTTTGTTCTGCTGAAATCCATTAATTTTGTCACCAGCTCCAGTGAGGGTAGAATCTCATTATTTATTAATAGACTGAAGAGATCTACTGCTTGGTCTTTCTCATTGACAATCGGTGGCTTATAGTGTTTCGGCCACTAGATATGTGTACTGGCCTCTGTGGTACCGAATACTGGTATTGGGAATGTGGCTGACTGAGAGGAGGTACATGGAGAAGCATTACACAAATAAACTGTTGTCGGACAAAGAATCAGATGGTGGGATTTTGATCCACAAAGAAGGCTTCATGGGTGCCTGTTGTGATTTCAAACAAGCATTGCTTTGTTTGTTAGCTGAGCCTGTGATGCTCATCTTAGTGTTCTTAGGATGTTCTCTTCCCCTTTTGTTTGTTATGGAAAATCACATGTGCGGTTGTTCTGGTTTTAGTTATTTCTCTTTCTTTTGTTGTGTGGTTGCTGTAGATGGGTTGCCTATGGTAAGGAACGCTACAAAGGCCAACAGTACTTGCTGGAGGAGGGAGATTATGAAGACAGATGCTCATGGGGGGGAACTGACAGTGTCCTCCTGTCTTTCCGGTTCCTTCAGGCTGTAAGTACTTTTATAAATTTCACACAAGTTACGCACAGTTCTATACATAAAGAAGAAGGTTATTCTTCATATATGGTACAGCTGTCTTGGTTTTAGTCGTTCCATCTTTTGCCCAAGTTCGCTCTCATTCTTTTCCTACTTGCTGAAATTTAGACTACACTGTATACATTGTAAAGCAGAAGCAGGTTCTAAATAGCCTTTGTAAAGTTCATACAAAGAATGTATCATGCAGAATTCCTTGTCTACCTGCCAGATTTTACAAGCATCTCACTTCTGTACTGAACAGAATTTTCTTAAAAGTTTAACGTGCGTACGTGTACAGTGTAGTTCTGTATTAAAATAAAAATAGCTTTTCAATACAGCAGCTGTTGCAAGCCTTAAAACAGCATTACCCTCTGTCTCTGTGATTTTTGTGCCAGAAAATTTTGGCAGCAAAAATAATCATGGTGAAAAAATCCCTGCTACTAAAATGTGTTTAGTGGGGGCAAAGATGAAATAATAATAAAACCAGTATCAGAGTCCAGTATTGGAAGCAAAGTGGGATTAGAACGTCTTTATAATTTCCTTTGGTTTGGGGGTTTTTTATTTGTTTGGGATTTTGAGGATTTTTTTTATTATAATAGGAACTCTGTGAGCTTTAAATACAGCTGCAAAGAGAGGCTTCTTTCAAGAATTAGATTGTTCATTCTGAGATTACTTAGATTATTCATCTCGTCATCGGAGGAGATGTGATATTCCTGAGCCAGGAATTTTGTGAGGCTTGAAGACAGGCATTTAGAGCAAACTCTTTCTCTCAACAGTCATTATTTTAAAAAAAAAAAAAGTTAACCCAAAAATGCACTTAAATTCACAATTTCCAGTTTTTATTTTGATGAAAGACACCTAGGAAAAGCTATATTTATAATCAGAATCTATCATATAACTTAAAATAAAGATAGGCGAATAAACAGAAGACAAATGTCTTTCTCTAAAGAATTTATTCTCAAGTTTCTGAGAAAAACAGGAATTTTCTTACAACTCCTTGTTTTGAATGTGCAGAATCCTATTCAATTACTGGCTAATGTTAGGTTTTTCTTTCTTTTCAGGCTATACGTAGGATACTTGAGTAACTTAAATTTATCTCTTTAAATCTTCCACCTTGGCAAAGGACATAATTGCAAGCTTAAAATTGTGCACGTGCCTAGCAGGCATCACCTCCCACGTATGTGCATGTATTTAATTTGACTCACGCTTAGAACAGTCGGGATGCTCAAGTCCTTAACATTTTAAAAACATGTATCATTCATTTTCACTCATATATCAACATATATCATTCAAATTGGCATATAAATTATATCAATATATGTACATATCAATAATAAAAGTGTAAGTAATACCTTTCCTCAAATTGTAGCATAACTAAAGGCAATGAGTTAGTTGCTAATAAAATGACAAACAGCACTGGCATTTTGTTCTTCAGCTCGACCAACAGATTGACCGCCTCTCTCTGATGTGCAGTACATAGGTCAGTGTTCAGGCTTGCCATATGCTCCCTTCATGACTTTGTATGCTGTACTTAAGGTCAGGATTTTCAAAACATTTTAGTACCAAACTCTTGTTTTCAAGGGGACCAGGGCAAAAATCCAAAACTAGTTCTATGTGCTTAAGGCCCCTCACCACACAGCGAATGTGCTAGCTCTTCTCCGTAATCTCAGAAATTCTGTCAGAAGTGCAGTAAAGGTTGCAATGGTCTCGAACTCCACAGGAGTGTTCCTGGATATCAGATCTTTATTGCTCTTCCCTAGAAATACTTTTTTAGTCAGATGAATTCATGAGTCTTGGTAGAAGATTAAGGATTTTGTGAAATGTAGCCGAGTTGCATTATCATGGTCAGCTTCGGTACAGAGTGGGGCTGGGCATTGACTCTGCTCTTTATACGTACTCGCTGATGTAGTCTCATGTAGGGGCCAATCCAGCTAGACCTTGGGGTTTTTTGTTTTGTTTTGTTTTTCTCTCAGGCATGACACCAGTGACCTTGACTGTGTTGGCTGTAAGACCAGCCCAGACCTCAAAACAATTTAGCCTGGCTCACACAGCATGAAGCTGAAGCTAATGAGCTCTGCGTACCTGAGTCAGCTCCAGGCAGAGTCGGATCAAATGTGTTTGTGCCGTGCTCCCAAAGCAGGGAGCGTGGTGCAGAAACACGTAAATGGCTCTGCAGAGAGCCAGGCTGGGTACAGCGTGCCTCGTTAGCCTGCATCAGTACCGGCACTGTCAACGTGGCTTAGTGCTATGCAAAGCTATTCAGATGTTTCTGCACCACAATGCTCAACATGACAGGTTCCACCAGAGCTTATTAGCACTAGGAAAATCCAACCCGTGTTTCTGTACACATACCAGTGTCTGCAGTTGAGCTGAGGCATGAATTTAATTTCCTGACAAATCAGAAAGGTTAGACAACACACACAAAAGAGGGATTGTTGCAAGTCACCCCTCCCCACCCACTGGTGAAGATGTACACGCATGTAGGCATACTGCAAGAGCTTTCAGTTTTTGTCTGTCCTAAATATTTCTGCTGTGAACGATCACAAGCTCTAATGCGGGGATTCAGGGAGTGTTTTGAAAGAAGAGATGGAAAGGTCTTGCAGGATTCTGTTTTCCAGCGTACTGCCAGATCTGTTATCAGCATCTATACTGGACGCACTAGAGTCAAATACCGAGCTTGCTCCTGAGGGCAGACAGCAGTTTGTACTGTGCGCTGGTTTTGGGGGACAGTTGTGTTTGCTTCTTTTCTGCAGTGTCAGATGAGAGAAACGGTGAAGCTGGGGTTTGCCCATGGCTGTCACAATCAGGGAAAGAGTGAAGTTTCTGAGTCTCTTTCAGTGGAGCAGAGTATGTTGCCTTTGGAGCTTTCCCACTAACGTTTTCAAGTCTAAAATGATTTGCCATGGCCTGAAAGGCCATTTTTAAGTATTTCTCGAATTGCTTATTTTAAAAGAAGCTGTAGTGAAAATTTAGGGAGGAAAAAATGACGGCTGAATTTGAAACATGTTTTAAATGTAATTACAATTGTGCATATATTTCAGTATTTTAAATTTAGTCAAAGAAATTATGTGCTGATTTGATCTAAATGGCTTTTCAGGAACTCTTATGAAGTCCTTGCTTTAGGACTGCTGAGAGTAGCTGGTTTTCATTGGCGCTAAAACTGCACTAGTTTGGGGTTGGTTTTTTTTCCTAAAAAGTAGTCTGAAACTGCAGTTGTTCATGATGATTTTACTAGATGTGGCACTTTAATTTCTAGGGTATACCTGAATTAGTTGCAAAATAAAAAAAGAGGAGGAGGTGGTCAACCTAGTAGGAAAATTAATTTTACTGCAGAATTTGTTCTGTCACTTTTAGTGTCCTGTAAATGATGCAGAGAGGTTGAGCCACATCAATTGTTCATTCTAAAATTGGTTTCATTATTCATTATGATTGAATCCTGTATAAAGGCATGGTGTCCTCTAAAGAGCCTGTTTGGTCAGATTCACCTGACCAAATGAATCTGCCTGTATGCTTGGCCTGGCCTTAACTTCTAAGTGGTTTTTGATTGTCTTTGTTTTCTCAGTGTAGCCTTCAGCAGACTGATCTCCAGTTGGTAGCTTGTAAGTGCTACAGCAGCAAGTATTTAGTGCAATAATTCCTGTGATGGTGTCCTCATATGTTTGTGAATCTGCTTTGGCTCCTGTATTTGCTAGATAGCCTTTTCTCTTGTTTGCAGGGCTTACTTATTTACTATTTTATGTAACATTACCGAACATTTCAGAAACGCTGAAATTTAATTGAGTTCATGCTTTTTGTTAAAAGTTGAAGAAAGTGAATGGATTGTTGTTTTCCATTTCCCTAGGCAGTGACCGAACTATGTGTTTAAATTGCTAAGTGGTTAAAAAGTTGAAGACTTGAAACCCAAATTCAAATAATCTGAAGCTGTGCAAGTAATCTGGTCAAACAGCTATGCTAGTTGAAAGCATAAAGCAATGTCACACGGCTATATAAGAAAGAACATGACAGTGCCATGCAGGATTTATTTTATAGCTGTAGTGATTAGTCATACAATGGATGTATCCAAAAACTACAAACCCCTTGTGCTGGAAAGGTGATCTTGCCCAGTCTTTTCCTCTCCATGATTTTTGCCTTGTCACTGGAAAGGGATGAGGAAGGAGAAGTAAAAGACTGTAGTCCTGGTAATGCTTGGAGTAGTCATTTGTGAAGCTGTCGGAAGATCAATGCTAAATCTCAAACCGTTCTCTTTCCCACACAGGCATCTTGCATTCTCAGTCATCCAGAGGAAAGGGTGGTGCTCAGGGGCATCAGGTTCTTCCTCTCTTCAGTGGAAACCACTGAAGGTCACATCAGATTGCCAGGCTTCCAGCTGGGCACTTCAATGCCAAAATATCCCGCAAAGGTCCACACAAGGGACCTAAGCCCATTCACTGCTTTATAAAACACTATCTTTCAGGCTACAACTCTTTTTCAAAATGTTTTATGCTGCGAAGTGTCACTGAGCTGTGCTGGCCTGTCTTCTAACTCCTGTGCTGTCTCTTAGGATTTCATAGAGTCATCAGTGGCACTTTATCAGTCTGATGATGAAGATGGGAAAGCATTAGACATCATCAATGAAGAAATCCCTGATTTGGAGTTGGCTGGATTTGGCCCAGAGACGAGATCGATTCTTGTGAGAAGTGGAGTGTAAGTCTACTGAAATATATGGATAGAAGTATTAAGTATTTTTGTGGACAGTTGGGTTTAGGTACATCTTTTGACAGAATATATTTCACATGGTACAGGTGGTAAACATTTGGGGAAGAACAATGTTTCTTTCAGTTTTCTTGGTAAATGGAAGAAAGAAAAAAAAAAATTCTCTAAATCTCACGCCTACACCTTGACTTGGATCTAGGCATTCTTGTTACTAGAGAAACCTTGGGATGTCCTTCCAAAGGTCACACAGACTGTAGTTTCATGATACAGAAGCTTTGGCAGTAATACAGAAGAGGGATTTTAGGTATGTTAAGAACTGGTATGCCTTTTGGGATAGGTGGAGCCTGTACAGAAAGGATGGGCTGTGCTTTATAATGAAGTCAGGCTGTTGGCACTGAAAATTAAAATACTTTTTAGAGAACTATCTAAACTAAAAGCAAGGGGTTAAACCAACAGGTGTGGAAAAGTATCTGGTTGAAACTGATACGGCCTACAGGGTGGACTTGGCTAACTTTAGATGTGCGTATGTGAAGTCCAGGAGGAAAATAGACAGCACAATTACAATAAATAAGGAAGGTAAATTAGATTGCCTGTAATGTCTGTTGACAAAGATAAGCAGTATTAACTGATGGAGCAGTTACAAAACTTACAAGTGCTAGAAGACTAAAAAATAGTATGGGGGAACTGGAATGCTTGGCATGAAATGACAGCTGTGATACAGCAGGTACCGCAGAGATTCTCAGGAAGGATAAGAAGAGGAGCTACTGACTTTATAGGAATGACAGAGGCACGGGAGCAGTATCGTACATGAAGAGTGCTATCAAGTGCTGAAAGATAAAATACATTATGAGAAAAGAGCACTATGGAATCATGTGGGTGGAAATTCCAGACTTTAACCGTAATTTTAAAAGTGCAATATTAACATTATCATGCCTACCCTAATGGTGATGGTGATAGGTATCGGCAACTGTTAAGTGAGACTAAAAAACCCTCAAACTTAGGACAGGTAGCAATAGTGGAGGATTTGAACTGCTCCCATAGAGACTGGATATCAGTGTCTCATGATGGTAAGATACAAGGATGAAAGGCTGGGACTCAGTTTGGAGAAGAGATGGCTGAGGAAGGATATGAGATCTACAAAATCCCGAAGACAAGCTTAATGCAGCAGCATTCACAGAATACTGCATGACAACAATGGGGGGATGCTTTACAGAACTAGCTGAAGATTGCTTTAAAACAGATGTGGAGGTGGGGAGCAAAAAGCCTTTCTTGCACCAGAGGCAGTGAATTTCTGGAACTTGCTACTGAAGTAGGCTGTGGTAGCAGATAGCACCAGGAGGTTTAAAAAAGTGTTAGACAAATTAATGACAAACAGATTCAGAAACAGGTGCTAAAAGGACTAAGAAAGGAGATACCCTCTAGTATCCCTAATATAACAGTGACTGAGAGAGGAATGCACCACCAGAAGTAGCCAGGTTAACGTCATTTCTAACTAGCCTCTATCTACTTCTGCCACTGCCAAAGAGCATGTGTGCAGGGCTAGAGGCACCCTCAGTCTCACATATGCTGGGATTTCTTTCTTTCTTAAATCACAACAGGGAAAGTAGGGTGGGAGAAGCTTGAATTGCCAACCATTGCAAGCTTCTGCTTTGTTTCATCCCATCAAGGCTTTCTCATTTACTTCTCTTTATTGCACTGTTTTTCTTAAATTCAACTGGAAAAGTTGAAAGAAAGCCCTGTCTGGGGGCATCTGAACAGGTAAAGGTTCAGCTGAGAGAGATTCAAAAACTTGTCAGTTAAGTGTCTTCCCTCTGGGCTTTTAAGCAAGGCATCATCTCATGCTGAATGTATATTTGCTAGAAAAAGAGACCCAAAGTTGTAGTGTTTGCAATGTAAAAGCAGAAAATCAAGTGTCTGACAATTTTGTGCCTCTCACTAGGTTTGATATTACACTGTCTGTCAGATGGACTTATCAAGAAAACTCCAAAGAAAATTGTTCTATTTAACTCGTTGGTATGTTCTTCAAACTACACAGAAAAAATCGATGTTTTCAGTTTAATTTTTGTGTCATTCTGCAGGTGGGTCGCATATCAGCAGAAATATTTCTGTGGAGAACAATATGTATTGGAGAAAGGAAAATATAAATGTTTCTTTGACTGGGGAGGATCTAGTAAAATCATCATGTCAATTCGACCTATTAAGTTGGTGAGTTACCAGAACTTGTTAAGTGGAAAACATAAAAGAAATGAGACCTTTGGAGATCAGAGTGTACAATAATGTTATCATGTGAGCTATGCTGTTGAATCAATTTGTCTGTTTATTTAGAAACAAGTTAAAGACCCTTGTCATATAATGAGTCTGTTCAGGATGGAGAATGAAATGGACACTCTGGATCTTTCTGTCTGTTGAGAAAGTTGTCAGGGAAACTTCATAAGAAGAGCTTCCCTTTGGCAGACTGCATTCGTGGAAAGAATAACCTGTCCTGGAAAGATTAATTTGCCTCAAAACATAGTAATTCATAATGTCTAATTGATAATGAATATAAAAATACTTGAGAATTTATCTGGCCTGTAATGTTGTTGTATAATAGAGGTCTGATATTTTTTTCCCCTATTTTTATACTAAAATATTTGTAAGACATATAGTGAATAAAGACAGGAAATATTCTTAACCCATTATTAAATCCAAGGTAGTGCAACTTACCCAAATAGATTAGTGCCAGAACTGTCAAAACCCTAATGCAAAACAAAGACAATCCTCAGTGACGAGTATATAATAACTGATACTACTGCACTGAAAATGAGAAAGGAACATTTAACCTTATTTTGAAGAGCACATGTTGAAAGACGTGTCCCAGTCTTCTGTTGGTTTTAATTGTCTTTTTTTTTTCTTCAAGAAATAGACTCAAAAATAAATACAGGGACACTTACATGGGCTCTAATCCACATTATATGAACTAGTTAATGCTGATGCAAGTTCTCTGTGTGGAAAGTGACTGAACAGTCAGGCAGGTAGTCGTGACCTTACAGGCAGCTGAAGGCAGAGGCTGGGGAAGAGAATTGTGCCAAGGGCATGGGAAGTTAGTTTTTCTCTGCTCTTGAGTTCATAATTAACAAATTTCAGGAACTTGACATGTCTTCTAGGAAATTAATTGTAATTAAATTATTTATATGCATGTATATATATTTATTCTTGCAGGAACCACTTGGAACGAATGAGCCTCCACATTTGGTATGTTGACATTATATAATAAGCTCTAGTACTAAACTACATTTAATAATTAAATACAGGTAACATTGAATGTCTTGCTTTGTTACTTCAGATGATATCTCAGTATTATCATCTCCATGCAGCAGACCATTGATGGAGGAAACCAGTAAAGGTTGAGTTCACTAACGTTCTACTCTTTGCTTTATTCCAGACCATACCTTTTAATATTCTGTCCTCAAAAATGCAACCAGTTCAGTAGGTTTCAAGTGATTTTTGGGTCCCTCTAGCTATTTATTTTTCTCTTCTTTCCTTCCTGTTTTTGGAAGCTCGTTATCATATGCATTCATCCTTCTCCTTGTGGCATATATTTTTTTCCATTATTTTGCGTTACATCTGGTTTGTCACTAATTTGTTCATGTATGAGGTGAAGAAGAACGTATAAACTGCAGAAAATTGAAGTGCACTGTCCAAACCTGCAGATGTATCAACAGGGGAAGTTGCGTTTTTTAGTCTTGGATGCCGGTAGCTCTGCTTTTCATAGTCTTCCAGTCATGTGTAGCCACTCCTCTAGCAGCAGGCACCACTTACTCCATGCTTCCCTTTTCCTCACGGTAACATATGATCTTAACTGAACCCATCCTGATTATAACAACTCTGTAATAAATCTCTTCTATCATACTTTATACCTATTTTCCTGGAAGTCATGTCTGACTTGGTGACAACTTAGAAAGCGGTCTGTAAAATTCACTTTTAGTCTCAAGAACAAGTTAGTTTAGGGGTTTGCACTTTTGGTCATTATCTTACAAGGCTATGTTCCATTCATGTACCTTTGTGATATCTTTCAAAACCAAAAACCTTCTCCAAGTGTTTGTGCTCATCACCAAGGGTGGTCTGTGTCTCCTGCAACGTTCTGTCCCAACAGGGCTCTCCTCCCTTCCTGCTGTAGTTGATTTCTTCTTTTCTGTCCTGGAGTGTGCTGCTAGCAGGGGTGATGTTCTAAGGGGTTATGTTGCGCTCTCTGTGACCTGCTCTTAATTAAGCAAATTTGGAAAACTTTAATTCAAGAAACATGATATTTTTTCAGACAAAAGAGACTTTAGAGCTGAATGGTTCTGTTTCAGAAAACTTAAGTATTTTGTCATCTGGACACAAATTTGCTCTTTCTTGCTTACATGGGTATAATAGCTCTAAGTGCATGGGAAATACATACATTGTGTTGTAGGTCAGCATTGCAGGTTGACCACGCCCTTCTTTTTCTCCAAGTATTCTTGTTCTACAGTTTTATGATTAACCCAGGACTACAGGAAATGTTTCCTGTCTGAAGACATAATTGGTGCATTATTTTAGTCTTAAACACTGATTTCTTGCCAGACCTATTCATATGGCAGTTTGCAGCCAAATCCAAAGACTTGCAAGTACGTTCACAGTAAGGCCTTGGTAAATGATACCAGATAAAATAACCGACTCGGAGGAAACTGGTGGGATCCAAGCAGTTGAAGATAATTTTCTCTCCATCTTCAACTCTTCTACTTTTTCAGGATATCCCCAAAACTATTCTTTCAGTGATTTAATCCAGTTTTTCAGACCTTTAAGATCAATTCAAACCTTTGAAGTTTCAATAAATTGTGCTTTACAGTCTTTTTATTTCCAGTGATACATGAAAAAAAACTGTGTATGCACAATCACCTTTAAATATTGACATGTACTACGTTGTGTTTTGTCTTTTATGTTCTCTAATAGCAGTCTTAACACCGTCTTTAAAAATTACTATCCTGACTTACCACAATCCTGGTTTTCATAGGATTCTGCCCTAAAGCTAGGGAAGGAAGAATGTCATTCATATGGCTACAGTTCTTCAAGGAGTGGAAATATTTTGAGGAAGTTTTTAGGGGAAAATATTTAATCACTTAGGATAAGTAAAAGACTGTCTTTGGGATATATATTTAAAAAATTCCCATTCAAAGTAAAATTAAAGTTTCCATGTGTGCAACAGTCTCTTAGTTTGGAACTTCAAAGCATGGTGCATGTGAGCTGGCAAATCCTTAAGCATCCTAGTGTTTGACCCTTATACTGGTTATTCTGAATGATTATACATTCTCCCACCTTTAATAAACATATGTCTGAGTTAAGGGAACTGTTTTCACTGTCTACAGGAGTGTGTCTTTTTTTCACTTCTGTTTTTAGTTGCTCATCAGAAATTGAAAAGAAACTAGATTTTATTAAATCTCTCACTAACTCCTCATACCTTTTCCTCCTGCCAGGCTCCCTAATAGACAAAGTACACATAATGTACGAATGCCTGAAATCACCAACTCTAAAAAGCCGTTCATTTTATTTATTAAAAATAAAACTTGGTTTTGCCCAGCAAGAACAAAGCCTCTTTCAATAGCAGCTGTCTTGTACAGATGATTTAGGAAGCAGAGATAAATTGCTGTGATAACTTACATTTGTATTTTGTCATGCTGTCCATTGACTTTTTAGGAAGCGAAACCTCGTATAGTAATGCCAAACCCTGACAAAATAGAGATAGCTGCCATTTGAGACTAATTGCAGATATGCAATGTTTTCACTGAGGAATCAGTACTTCACTCCAGCTTTTGTCAAATTAAGACTATCATTCATTATTGGATATATTGTGTATAAAAATGGGTTAAAGGTCTTTTTTTAAAAGCCTTGCATAGCATCTGGCCTATGAAAGAAAGTGCATATAAATATTACTTTTTATAAAAAGCTTTGAGATGAGTGGGTAGAAAATACTATGTAATTACAGCTTAAATAGATGCTTTGTGACATAGCAGTGCAATTATATTTCCAGAAAAATCAGATACACTTTATTCATTATATTGTAGCCGATTTGTGTTCTCCAGTTTGCAGTTACAGCATGCAAGGCCAGGTTAAGCCTTTCTTATTCTTTCTAACAGGAAAGATATTCATTTCTTTTAAAAATATAGACTGAGCTTTTCCATAAAATCATTTGCTGATACTTGTGTTTGGCCTTCTCGCTCTGTACTGGCAAAAGCATTTGATTTCTTTTCTTTGGCAGTAAGCTAGGCCAATTTGGGGCATGAAGGGGGAAGTAGCTCTTGCAACAGCCATCATGGTTTTCTGCCATTACAGAATATGAGCTGTTCTCTTGATACAGTTACATTTTTCATTCTTTTCTAGCCTCTCTTTCAGACTTTAAAGTGAAATTCACCTTGGTTACACAGTAGCAGCCCAAGGGTACAGAATTACAGGCGACTGCTATAGATCATAGGCTGTATCATACTGCTTTTTTTCCCCCCTTTTTTCTTTTTTTTTTCTTCTTTTACTGCAACATTTTCAACCTTATTGTTTTTTCAGGATGAACCAATCCCATCTTAGTGGTGGGGTATGGTTCAATGTGGCTTGAAGTTCTTCACCATGACATGTAAAAACGGCTTAGGTGAACTTCAGAAGTTCATGGTACATCTACCAGGCTGTACCCAGTTGCCCCAGAAACTCTCCTGCTAGTTCTTAAATGAGAAACTACCTGGGATCACTGTGGTCACAGAAGATTTCAAGGCACTTTGTCAACAGTAGCCCTATATCTTTTGACCAATGCTTCCCCATCCTGTTTTGAACACTGGATTGCTGAGCTATATGGAGTAATAGGTACCTGCAGTTCAGGAGTACTTTGGATGGAAGATGACATCCTTCAGTCCAAGCCTTCTCTTTTTCTCTGGGCCCTCTCCTGCTGCAGCTGAACTTATGCTCGATACCAATGCTTTGCATCACCAGGAAGCATCCTGTACCGGTTCCAGAGACAATAAAACACTCAATCTTTCTAAAAATAAAGCAGCCATAGAAATGTAAAAGATCCCTTCAATGAGAATTAATTCTATTGTCTCTTTGTGAATTGAATGGATACTTCTGTAAGACCACAGCTATCTCTGCTTACATTAATGATAATGAGTTCATTTTCCTTCTAGTCATTGGTTTTATTTTGTTTTGTTCTTGTAGCTCAAAGCTTTCAGTAATACACATTTCCAAGGAGCATGTATAGATTTCACAGCAGAAGTTTCTGATTTTACATCATTCATACCATGTTCTTTTAAGGTTCTTCGGGGATGGTAAGTCTATTGTTTTACATGCTACCATTTTAAGTAGTATGATATTTTTTTTTAATGCTACTGAATTTCAGACAGCTGAAAGTGCGTAACACGCCCATCATGTTCCATCGTGTCTTAGACCCTTTGTGTTGCAATGCATCTCAGTAACTGTCGTCCTGTCACTGGTTTGGGTAGTACGCATTTTGCTTTCCCTGTGGGAAGTTTGCACAGTTACTGTGATTTTATTTATTTGGGTTTTTTTAACTCCAGTTACAATTTATTCCAGATTTTGAGAACTTAGTACAGTAGAAGTGTCTGCATTCCACTCGTCGTTTGACTCTGGAACTGAGATTTCTGTACCACATGATTTGATTTTGCTGCTTTGGTTGGTTTGTCACATAGCCTTTCAAGTCACCGTACTTCTAAGCTTAACAAGAACAAACAGATTTTTTTTATTCCTTATTTCCTTAGTAAATATTAAATCTTGGAAAAAAACCCTACTTCCTGTTAATAAGCAGTTAGAGCAGCTAATCTTTTTTCTTACATTATTCTTGCAGTTGGCTCCTGTATTACCAAGGGGAAATCACTGACAATCACTGTGTGCTGGAAGAAGGCCTCTATGTTGACCTCCGTTCCTGTGGCTGCCCAACTGCTACAATCAAATCCCTCAAGCCTATTCAATACGTAAGGACTTTACTGAAGAAAAATAACATTTTGGAACTCTTTTCCTAGTCAGATGTCTGCAGCAAGTGCTTGCGTTAAACAAAGTCCTACGCAGGGAAAAGAATGAAGTTTGTTTTCTTGGCTTACAGGATTTTTTGGGTTAGGAACAAGCCAGGCTGCATGCATGCGGTCACTTGTAGGCACACACTCTTGGGTGTTCTGGGCTCAAAGTCGCTCTCTTTTGTATGAGTTGCACTGGTTGGCATTTTTCTGATTGGTCGTTGTAATACAGCTCAGTAAGCTTAGTACACAGCAAGACATTGATTTTGTCACACCGTCAAAGCATATGGGGCTTCTTTTATTAGGCCTACAGCCAAGGTTAAAGCAAAGTACACGCAGAAGACATGAACATTGAAATTATAAGGTAGCAGGTACTTGCCATAATGCTGTTTAATTTACTAACTATTTTACAGAAATATACAAAAGATTTTCGCCTCCTAATCACATCTCTAATCATGGGTCAATAAAGTGGTATAATACCACGTATGTGGCCTGTGTATGACACATCAGATAGTCCAGTCCAAAGCTCGTGTGGCCACCATTTCTCTTGGTGACTTTTCAGATACAGGACAATTACTTATAACACATACCCATAGTCTTTGTGTGACTTTCAAGTCACATTGCTTGTACTACCCAAGCACACATTTTGCAGTCAAGTGACCTATTGTAGCAGTAAGGTGAGATACGAGGTCCTCTGGCCAGGAAACTGGACAGGAATGCTTGAACTGTCCAGTACGAGATAGATACAGCCTTTTGTACATCCTGTTGTAAACCTGCACGCAGGACATATGCCTCTGGAGTCTTGTTGTCATGTCTGTGCCTCTGTCCCATAGAATCAGAGAACAGTTTGGGTTGGAAGGGACCCTAAAGACCATCTAGTTCCAACCCCCTGCCATGGGCAGGGACACCCTCCACTAGATCAGGTTGCCCAAAGCCCCATCCAACCTGGCCTTGAACACTTCCAGGCATGGGGCATCCACAGCTTCTCTGGGCAGCCTGTTCCAGTGCCTCACCACCCTCACAGGGAAGACTTTTTTCTTTATGTCTAATCTAAATCGACCCTCCTTCAGCTTAAAGCCATTACCCCTTGTCCTATCACTCCCTGCCCTTGTAAACAGTCCCTTACCAGCTTTCCTGTAGGCCCCTTCAGGTACTGGAAGGCTGCTATAAGGTCTCCCCAGAGCCCTCTTCTCCAGGCTGAACAATCCCAACTCTCTCAGCCTGTCCTCATAGGAGAGGTGCTCCAGCCCTCTGATCAGCTTCATGGCCCTCCTCTGGACTTGCTCCAACAGATCCATGTCCTTCATATGTTTGGGACCTCAGAGCTGGACACAGTACTCCAGGTGGGGTCTCACGAGAGCGGACTAGAGGGGCAGAATCCCCTCCCTCGACCTGCTGGTCATGCTGCTTTTGGTGCAGCCCAGGATATGGTTGGCTTTCTGGGCTGCAAGCACACATTGCCAGCTCATGTTGAGCTTTTCATCAATCAATGCCCCCAAGTCCTTCTCCTCAGGGCTGCTCTCAATTCATTCTCTACCCAGCCTGTAGTTGTGCTTGGGATTGCACCGACCCATGTGCAGGACCTTGCACTTGGCCTTGTTGAACTTCATGAGGTTCACACGGGCCCACCTCTCAAGCCTGTCCACGTCCCTCTGGATGGCATCCCTTCCCTCCAGCATGTCGACCTCACCACACAGCTTGGTGTCATTGGCAAACTTGCTGAGGCTGCACTCAATCCCACTGTCCGTGTTGCCGACAAAGATGTTAAACAGTGGCTAGTCCCAATACGTTCCCTGAGGAACACCTCTTGTCACTGGTCTCCGCTTGGAGCCATTGACTGCAACTCTTTGAGTGCGACCATCCAGCCAATTCATTATTCATACCGTATCTCGGTATGCTCCTATGCAAGAGCACCGAAGATAAGCTGACCATAATGCTGTCAGAAAAAGAGAAGCAAGTGGCTGCTCTGCCCACTCTTCTCTAGCACTGACAGACTTCTCCAAAACTCTTCCTCCCCTGATGACAGAACACAATCTCAGTCTGTGTGACCTGTGCCCTTCAATGTAACTCTTACTAAACTAGACTTTAAAGATTACTCAATTCATTTTTCTTCAAATATTAAAGTCCTTTTTTTGATTTGTGAACAGATTAAAAAAAAACCACCCAAACCCAACAAAAAACCCCAACAAAACCCCAAAAAAGAAAGCCATGGGCATGGTGGGAAGGATGTACAACTCAAGGTTGAGAACTGTTTTTTTCTCTAGGTTACATAGATGCGGTGACTTCAGCGGAACTATAGCTTCCCACCTGCTGAGAGCCTGGTTTTCAGATTAAAGATCTCCTTTTAACATTAGACTTTTGGAGTGCTCTGCTAAATCAGAATGAAATTTTGACATGAAATGGTAGGTCTCATTCAAATCCCCCAGCCTGTGATCTCACAGGGAAGTAGCTAAGCAGTTTGGCATAGTAAGAAGCTACTGGCCAAGCCCTGGGAGAAGTGTGTTTGGCAGGCTGTGTGTGGGAAGCTTGCACACGTCTTCCTGTACTTTGTAAGTGGCTCACACCTCTGAGTCGAGCTCCTCTCTTGCAAATAGGAGCAATTTTTTGTATTTCACAAAATTGAGGCACTAAACAGCATAAAATGCTGTTGAACCACACCTGGTTTACAAATAGAAATGCCCTCATTGGCCCCTAACACATTGTGTACGCTAATCGCACTCAGAGGCATTGTGTCGTACAGACATGATGTTAAGCACGCAGCAGTAAGTTTGGTCAGTGGTCAGAAACAGGCGTAGTTAATTCTGTGCATTGTCCGCAATGCACTGTTCTTGGAACAGAGCCCTTTTTATTACGAGATATTTCTGTTAGCTCATTCAAGAGAGCAGCAAGCGTATTCCCAAGTGGAATTGTTGTATAGCTTTATTGAATTCAGTTTTGACATTGGGAACCCCTTCCATTGTTCAGCTTTAAATACCAGCCCAATTTCAGACCTAAGGTGTCTATCTCAATAGCTCACGTGTAAGAGGGAGAACATTTAACCCCGACACCAAGCCCTGAATGTGATTGCCTCCTGCTTTTCTTTAAGTGAGATGTATTTGCTGCAAGTGTAACTGTTGGAAGGACTCTTACGTGGCAGGGGAGCCTTGTATTGCTTCAGCGTGTGAGTTTCTGCATCCCAGATGTTGACTAGAAGTAGAGGCCTGTGTGTGGCACTGACAGAAGGGAAAAAAGATGCTTTTGGCAGTACAAAGGACTCATAAGTCTAGCTCCTTACCAGCCTTTGAAAACAGTCCACTGACTGGTGTAGGTGTGGTCCAGCTATATATTTTAGAAGTAGATTGTTTCAGCCAGTCCTTTGCGATAGGAGAACAAATCTGCTGGAGGAAATGGGGACACAGGATCTGGGTATTCCTTTCCTAATTTGCAAGATTGTTACGATAATTACAGTATGTTATCTTGTTATTGTACAGCTGAGTAAAGTCCCAGCTCTGGGCCTTTATCTGCTAGGTGTATGTAAGAATATAGATTCTTTGCGTGGGGCTAACTCCAAAGGAGCCGTGAAACAGCAGTCACCTGCAGGATGTGCAGCTTGGCTGGGCATCCACACAGGTTTCTGCATCTGACCCTGAATCAGGATGCTCTTTCTGTTCCTATCTGTTCTGGTAACTAAAAGGAACATCTAGCAATGTTTTTGCTATTGCATGTAGCAATACCTTCAGGGTAACTTTGTGAGTTTTCACTTAAAATCTCTAACAGTTTTGAGGGGCTTTTTGGATGCTACCAGCTGCCACGAAATTTCAGAGCTCTCTGTTTTGGAAGGAGAATTTGAGAACTGAAGTTACGTACTTGTAGTACTCCTTTGTGGCCTGAGTGCGCTTTTGTGACCTAACGGAACAACACTGTAAGGTGCCATTAGGATTTTTGTGACTAAGGTAACAGTAACGCCTTAATCTATATGAAACAACTAAGAACTTCTGCAAAGCCTTGACTGATTTTTTTGAAAATAGATCAGCCAATTGAAGATAAGGAAAGGATTTGAGGGAATAGTTTGTTCTCTGGAAAATGCAGCTTTGATGCAAACAGAATATTTGCAAGCAAATAGAGCAAATGTTCTAAATGAAAAAAATAAGGGTAGTTTTGGGTTTTTTTAGGAAAGTAAACTTTTTAAGATTTTAGTTTGAAAATTGTCAGAGATATAGTTTGATTGTTTAAGAGCTTAATTACATAATAAAGTGAAAAATTTCATTCTAAATCACTGAGTTGGCCCAATTAAAATAGAAAAAACTCAAAACTTTCAGAGCAACGCAAAATGTATTGGAACAAGAAAACAAGCTCAGACTAGCGATGATCTGATTTCTCCACTGTGATGACAGTATTTTAGGTTGGCTAGTTTTCCTTCTACCCTTTAGCTCTTGGAGGTATGTTTTATGGGTTCTTTGCTGAAAAGTGAAGTTGTCATCATTTAAGTAGGCATGGTATCCCCAACCCCTCTGCACACACACTCCCCCATTTCTCAAGAAATTAAAATCAACATGGTTTCCCTTTGGTTATTTCCCCATTTATCATGCAGTGGTGTCACAGAGGAATTAATCACATCTTTGCAACCAGTTTCCTCTACCAGTTCGGGAAGTAGCAGAGCAAAAGTTAGGTCAGTAAGGAGAGTGGGGAAGGTGTTCCCTTATTCCCAGGAACCTTTTTCACATCTTGGCTTACTCTCCAAGGCAATTAATACTCAAACTAAATCTTTAGGAGACCCTACCTGTATTTTTTTCTCTGCTGTTCCATTTCACTCAAATTCAGACCGGACTGTTTTGTCCTTCTGGGAGCATTTAGGAAAAGCTATAGGTTAATGAGAGGATGCAAAGAAGGAACAAAGCATATCTGTGCCTTGATAATGAGAAAATAATGTCCTTTGTTTTCAGTATTCTGGGAAGAAAAATAGTGTTGCAATACCCACGTATTAATCTAGATTGCATATTGAATAGCGATGTGTTACATGGCCTCTTCCTTTCTGAAAAGGGGAATGCTTCTGAAAGACCAACGACTCTTTTGCATGTACTATTTTATAAGTGGGAAAATATGCTAGAAAGTGTATCTTACGGGGACTTTAAGTGACCAGGCAGTTACATGCTTAACATTAGAAGGGTACTCATTTACTTAGTAGTGGTAGGAACACTGGAACTAATGTGACTTGCCTCTCATCTCTTTTCATCTAAAAATCCTAAAGGATTCTTTAAGAAAAGTTTGTTGCTGAAATTTGCTGGTATTGTTGTTAATAGCCACTCTGCAGGCAGGTAAAAGCTTAGCACAGGTTAAGGGTTGCTGCATTTGCTACAGCAGCGCAGGTATCCGTGCCTGCATTGGCAAGGACTTGCCTTTTGCATTGCCATGAATTCGTGAAAAGCAAAGCGTGGGCCGCTCGCCTGGTGGCAAGAGAACGGGTGAAGTCATCTGAGCCATTTATAGGGCCATGCTTGCTTGCTTACTGGGGCCTTTGCCCAGTGTTTATTGCTTGAAGAGGTTAATCTTTTTGGGATAGAAACCCTTACGAGATGTTCTTACAAAGGGGAGTTCAGCTCTAGTGCTGTCTTTTCTCAGGCATGTCGGTTTTTTAAACTCCCTGTAATATTTGGTGTGACAAGAGTATCCAGGATTGTTGCAGCGAGCAATTAGTTTTCCTTCTAAAACATTAACTTCAGCCCTGAGGTTAAACCAGTCTCATAGTTTCTAAAAAAAAAAAAAAAAAAGATCTGGGTTGAAGGTTGTGCAACGCCTTTTTTTTTTTTTTCCTTTCTTTTGAGGCATTCCTTATTCTTGCTCTGATCAATCATGATAGTTGCTGTATTTCTATATTGATTATCTTTTCTAAGTTAAACACAAGTGTTAACTAATCTCCCCAGCATTCCTGTGAGGCAAATAATGAAATCAGATACAAAAATTAATTGGTGTTTCCCAGGGCCAGGCAATGAGTCATTTTGTGTAGCTGGGACCGGACCATGGGGCGTTACTGTCATCCAAATCCAACACCGTGTTCCTTTCTCTGAGCCAGGCATCCTTCCCACACTGAAGGGAGTAGCCAGGCGAGCACAGCTTCAGTGAAGACAGTTGTAAATAATGTTAGCCAAGACCGAAGAGTAAAGATTTTTTCCAGAGATGATGTAAGACAGCTGTAGAGGCTCCTCCAGTTAAGGCTCTGGCAAATGCTGTTTGCAGAGCAACAGGTCAACGGGGACGCGAAGTGGTGAAACATACCAACCCTTGCCATGGCTGGGTTACCATCATGCTTTAGTCCAGCCCCGTGGATTTCTTTCTTTGGCTTTATTAGGCTTTCCCATCAAAATCTGCAAAATCTTAAGTTTGCAAAAAAGAGAGTGAAGAAAAATATGTTTTGGGGTGAGCCCTTCTCTAACAGGCTTTTTATTGGTAATAATTTTCACAAAATTCATTATGAAAAATTATCCGTATGTCATCTATAGCTAAAACTATACTTGACTTTATTATAAGCGTGTGTGCAAATTCACCTGTGCACTTGGGTTTCAGTTGTAGCACCTTTTGGTTAGCTTCTCTGTGTCTGTACACTTGCTTTTCAGTGGGCCAAGCACCTAAGCCTTGCACTGCAAACAAAAGGCATTTGAAAGGAACCTCATCTTGCACTGGTCTTTGTTTAATATCAAACACTTCAGGCTTGCATTGCACTTTTTTTCTCAACTGATAGAGTATAAAATTCTGTTCTGAATTGTGAAAAATTTGTGGAGCACAGCTTCTCTCCATTTAAAAAAAGGTAGAAGTCTTTGAGGGGGAAGTCTGAGCTGAGTTGCACTGGGCAAGAGAGCATTAGTGTTGCTTTCCATGGCTTACCTTTCAGTCTTTGAAATCACACCATGGGGAGGGAAAAAAGCTGTGTCCTTTTCATAGCATCACGTGCTGTATTAGCCATCAACTACCACACCTGTTAAGTAAAGAATATCACTGTATTTAACAATTCACAAGGCTGCTTGTATCTTTAAATGCTATGTAAATATAGCCTTCATTAATCACTGGCCTCTTAAGTATATTAAAGCTCTTCAAGTTTCTCCCTGGACACTGGCATTAAAAAACAGGACAAGCAAAACATCTTGGAACTTTATTGGTGCTGGTTAAGCAAGGCAATTAGTTCCTTAACGCACAAAGCTCAGGTTAAGTAATTCTGTGGTGCTTTGTCATTCTTGCAATTGGCTGGCTTTCCCCAAAGGATGGCATTTCAAGTATTTTCCTTGAAATAACTATGAAAGGAAGCTAAGGTAATCTTGACCTAGGCATGGCAATGACTTGCCAGTTGTGGGTAAATGTGGATGTCTTTAGCTTACCTTTCAAAATCAGGGGCTGGGGTCCACCTAAAGCAACACCACGATCTGAGGTTGTCCCTTCTTGTATTCTCTGATGGTTGCCCTTCCTCTGGCTCTTAGAGAGCCCCGTTCCTCCCTGGCCTGTCAGGATTGGGCCTTGGTGAAGAACGCTGAACCTGTCAGTCTCGTGTTTACCTATCGGTGATGACTCTTCAGCCTGAAACATGGGTGAAAGTGCACCTGAGCATTCTGCAAGGAAGGGTGGGAGCAAGATGCCTCCGTAGTAAGTGTAACAGCATAGCCTCAAAACCTTGTTTTTTACTGTTGGTAGTTTCCATGGAGCTATGAAAACAAAATCAGAGAAAAAAGCCAGGCCAAGTCACTGCTGCCAGCTGTTGGTGTAAAACTGTATATATAAAGTGAGTAATCAGCTCATTGCTCTATATATGGTTATGGAAATATGACAGCTTCGGCGCTTGAGATAGCAGCATGTTTTCTTTTTCTGTGCTTCACGTCTGTGCCAAGATGAGTGGAGTCTTTCTGAGGTCTCACTGGAAAGGTGGTGTCAGTCCTTGTGATCAGCTGTGTGTGTGTCAGAGATCAATGTCTGCTGTGTACCGACAGGCTGGGGCTCTGAGCAACCAGACGGGGCTTTCTCGGGCCCATCGAGTTCAGTCAGTCTCATCTGCATGAGAGCTAGAGTCATTTTAATTGACTCAACCAATTTGCTGGTCTAATTCCTGGTGTATAAATGGATATGCTGGATCAGATGACTTGTCCATCTAGTACAGCATCCCTGTCTCTTAACATATTGAATATTGCAACAGCAGGATAAATTTTAGGCTTTGGTAACAATGTCTAGCAACAAGGATGCCAAATGGTGTTTCCCACCATTAGTGCTTACTAACGCACTTGTGAAAATTTTCCCTGTTGGACCTGTTCTGGACATGGCTTCTGGTCTCCACTCAGGTGAAAGCCAGCGTCAAGGGAGTAGGCTCTTGCAAACTGGAGTGTGATGATACTGCCTTGCTGAGCAGAGCAACCTGAGAAGTAGCTGTCCGCGCTAGGTCTGCTGGTCTAGATTTCAAAGTAAGCCTTTAAACACACAATGTAAATTTGACCCACCTCATCCAGCAGAAGGCAGGTGGGAAGAACTGATGTTCCAAAATAAAAACATTATGGGTTTTAAGCTCTTTCTGTTTTGTAACATGAGGAGTTTTTTAGGAATGCAGTGGGCTTTGAAAATCTCTCCAGGTGGGTGTTCCCAGGCTCTTCTTTAAAATATCTCAGCAAACTCCCTGTCTGTGGAGTGCTTCATGACTTACATTGTCCCTGCACTGGTCTGCAGAGGAAAGCAATTTCTCTGAGGCAGGATTTGAACAACCAGCTACATACCAAATGCACTGAGTCAGTGCCAGTAAATTCATAAGTCCTGAATCACCACTGAGCTCTTCAGAGACACTTCACTACAATACGTGTGCCTCTTCAAACATGAAAGTTATGTTCTCTTAATTACTTAGTGCCTGCGTCAACTTTAGTGCAAGATTTAGTTTCGTTCATTCCACCTGAGGCCATGTCTTTGCTGCAAAAGAAATCCTACCTTTGCCTGGGCTGGCTCTCTCAGGGTAACGCCTCCTAAGAACAAGGTGACTTCCCTGGAGAGGCTGCTATAACTGAAGCAGTCAGTCAGACCTGTTCTCTCTTCCTTTACCAGATGCATCAAGTTATAAACTACAAGGGCTTACAATTTTGGTTATGATAATTCCCTTATGGTCTTAGGTTAAAACTGCTGAAAAATAGTACACAAAGTCTGTGCCCTAGTACAAGGAACACTTGTATTTAAATCTGTTCCCTCTGTGCTTTTCTGCTGATCTTACAGCTGTACCACATTTTTGTGCAAACTGATCTTTTTATTGGCTTTCATAGGCAATCTCTCAACTGTGGAAAAGGACATTAAGTGAAAAATGTTTCAATTCTACATGAGATTGAAGGGGTTACTAGTTATGCTGTTTCTTCAAGATTGTCAGAAGAAAAATAGGAATGTCTGTTAAAAACATTGAGAACTACTTAGTTCTGGCATTTTTAACCTTTTCCAATTTGTAGATCCCTAAGATATTTCCAGTGAGCCACTGGTCATGGAAGTCTATGGACAAGAGTTGTGATTTGCCTCACTACTTTAGATGCAATCTGCAGATCACCCTGAAAACTACTGCTGTCACCTGTTCCATCAAAAAATAAATAAACTGGAGTTATGAAAAAGGAATCAAGGCCCTGATGATACAGACTGGATCAAAAAGAGATTTTTCAAATGCAAAGAGAGGCCTTTCTGCACCTCGAAGCGACTCTGTGGCTGGCCTGTGTCAGTGGGGCACTAGGCTCTGATGTTTCAGCTCTGTGTGCTTTGTTGGTGGATGTACATTTTTTTTTTTCCTTGCTGTTACATTTGCTGAGGGAGCATGATCTAACCCAAGAGCATGTGGAAATGAAACTGAAGTGGGCAAACGTATGCATCGTGCCTAACAACTGACGTTAGCCTGTTCCTAGTAAAACTTTGCTTTTTTTTCTTTCCCCTCCTTCCCTTCCCTCCCCTCCTCAGGTTTTTGCTGAGCCCTCCATCAGTCTGTTCGCTCTGGAATGCTGCAAGGGCAGAGAGCTGCACTTCAGTGAACCCATCAATTCTGTTTTGAATGAGGACCTTCATTTTTACACTCAGTCTGTGTGGGTGAGAAGTGGATTGTAAGTATGGAAGAAATATTCTTGTCAAGTTTGCATTATAGGAGGTAATACTGAGCATGCATTTTCTCCCAATTACTGCCTTTTTTCATAGGATGTGTTCTACATTCTAACTTTTATTTTGAGACAATATAAAATCCTAAAATGCAGTTGAATGCTAGATCCGCTTTTTGTATCAGGACCCAAAATGAACAATATCTCTGGGCAGAGGGTGTATTTCCCCCTGTAAGAATCATCCTTTTATCCCTATACAGTAATGAACAATAGAGCCCGTTGTTCAAGCCAGGAACCAAAAGTAAATAAGTTTTGATTACTGACTGACAAAGAGTAAACTTGGACCGCCTTTTTTAACTGGCTGTAAAATACCTGCTATAAAGTGCAGCGATTTAACTTAAACCACCGCAGTGATTCAGTGAAGCTTGACGTGCTGATCAGCTGCCAAAGAGGCAGCAGCTTCTGAGAGAAGCTCGGGGCGGATCTCGCCACTGGAACAGTCATTTGTTTCTGTGATTAGTTTAACCCCGCTCCATGACTGTGAATACACACCCAGGGTCTTCTGTGAAAACCATTTTACGTCTGCAGAAGTGACCTTCTAACCTCTTCCGCATCTCCTCCTTTCACCTTTTGGAGAAACTCCCAACTATTCTGTTTCAGCCAGGTTTTCAGCCTCCACATCCACAGCAGCAACAAATAACTTGCAGAGTCTGATCCTGCAACTGAGACTGACTGGAAACCGCTGTTCTTCTAATGTGACACACATTTCCTGTGTTAATTTTTAACCTCTTCCACACCTTTTTCCTATAGACAAGGCAGTAATTTTCTTGAGAGGTCTTATGGGATAACACAAAACCACACAAAATTTGTACTAATTGGGCAAGGAATTAGTGTAGACTGTTCAGGGCTTAGGTATATCTCTGTTGTGATTCTTACAATGGATTTTTCAAATGCATCAAGTCTGTTATCTAGAAGTTAAAACCCTCCTACGGTTCTCTGTGATAACATCGCTGAGCACTCCTCTGATTTTTTGAGGGTGGTACAAAGGCTAAGCCTAACCTAGCTAACGCTCCAGAGCGCTGTGGAGTGTTTTCTTTCAGGAATTTCACACAAGCATTTTCTTGAAACGTTGGTTATGAATTGAACCTCCCTTTCTTTAAGAGCAGTCAGTGGCGACTGACTTTAGCCGTGGGCCCATAGTGAATATTAGCTTCCCCACAGAGCTTTGCCAATTCACTATAAATTTTGGTCCCTAACATCTGAGCCCTTGCTGGAAATAGAGAGCGCGATCGTCTGCTGCTGCTGTTGTCTTGAGGTGCCCCAGGGGAGAGCGGCGAGCAGCTGCCCTTTGAGGCTGAGAACAGCATCATTTGTTGTGATCTGTGCTAGTTTGGAGGAGGAAAGGCCACCTTTGGGAGGAACACCTGACATTTCTGGTGGGAGTACGTAAACCTTCATGCCTCTATAGAGGTGTTACACTCTGAAGTGTTTTCTACTGGGGAATGTCTCTTGATGACCTTTTTCTGCCTTCTCCTCAGGGGTGTGGAACTGGAAATTAAATCACTTTTCCTGTGCAGTTGGCTATAAAGAGTGATGGCTTTGGGACCACATAGTAGAAAAGCCCGGGAGAGTGAGCACAACAGTCCAGCCCCTTCCCCACCTTTCTGCTCATTTCTGAGTGTCCAAGCCAGGTTAGCCGGTTCCCTGTCGCTGAGAAGGGTCAGGGCAGAACAGCTGGGCTTTCTCCGAGCTCCTTGTGATGTTGCCCAGGCTCCACAGCCTGTCCTCATCCCACACTGCAGATAGGTAGCTTCAAGGTGAGAGTGGCAGGTGATCGTGGGAAGTCTGTGGGATGTCCTAGAGGGTTTATTTGCCTTATCTGTGATCAAGAGTTCAGGAAGGCGGATTTAGAGGTTTTTTTGGCTCCTTGCCCCAAAACCTCCTGTCAGCTTTAGACAAATGACAAAGATTTATGCATGTATACCAATGGCATCTTGCCACCAGGCTTGAGTACAAGGATCCTTCCTGAGCCACCTCGATCAGAGCCTGGACTGTGGCTTGGCAAAGGGGGCTGAGGTTCTCCAAGGTGTGGGAAACATGGCACAGCAGAGGTTGCTGGTCTGCGTGAGAGCCGAGATGAGCTTTGTCTGTGTCACTGCATGCCAGAAGCCCAACCTGGCTTCAGATGGTTGTTACTGTAACAGTCCTTCCCCTCTCCCTTCCTGTAAATGTCTGCTTTGGCAACAGAAACTGCATTTCCAATGAGACTGATGCTCCAAGAACATCATTAACAGTGTATTCTCAGTGACGCCACAGGAAGCATCACAAGAAAAAAAGTCAGGAAGGTGTTAGAAATAAGGAACGCACAGTGGTGGTCGGGCTGCTCTGAACACCTGCTAGTCAGGAGGGACGGGGCTTAATTTGAAGCAGCAGTGATACAGCCTCATTACACGGCAGCTCCCGGTTGGCACGTTTCAGCCTCCGTGGAGTCCTGAGCAAGGCTGGCTGGCAGTTTCTCCAAATTATGCGCCATGGGGAACAGTAAGTTACAGGTGCCGTGAGCACTGCTTGTGGATGTTTTCTCACTGGCCCAGAGTGCAGCCATCCCTCATGTTCTTGGCAGCTGACCTGTAGAACAGGTAACGTGGGGAAACCAGTATTTGCCTTCTGTGCAGACGACTTAATGAGTCAAGCCTTAGGATTCACTGCCTGCACAACGATGTCCTATTGGTGTAAACAAACCTGGTCTGTGATCCTGAGGCTGCCTTTGTGAGCAGCAACACGTTATCTACTGAGCAGATGCCTAGATAACAAGGGATCTATACGTGCCGGTGCTTTAACTGTTAACAAAGTATTCAGCCATGTCCATGGCTCAGATATGTTCGCTATAGGAAAGTCTGTTACAGCAATGGGTTTGGAGTAAATATTCTGTATGTGTTTTCAGACAGGTGGAATAGCTATAGAAAGCTTTAACTGTAACAAAAGAAAACACTGGACAAGATCCTCTCATAATTAATATGTACAACCAGGCAAAGCTGCAAGTAGTGCAGTCTGGTGTGTGGCTTCCTAGTTTCCTAATGCAAGCCTGCTGACACGCACCCTATTCCCATCAGGGTTCATGCCGAGATTCTCGTATTTGTGGGGAAGATTTGGGCGTGGAAGGGGGGAGTTCATAAGTTTGAGGCAAACAGAAAACAGGTCTTCATTTAGGCATAAAACGGTTTAACCACCAAAATGGATGGCGTTGTGCGGCACAGTAACGCAGGTTTGATATTGGTACTGCTGCGGGCAGGTCTGGAGGCTTTCAAGAGCACAATCCTGAAGACAAGCCTGTAGTTTAGTTTTGCTATGGTTAACGTGTAGTCTTTCATGTTCTGTTTTCTGTATCCAGGTGGATTGCATACGAAGGATGTAATTTTTTAGGAAAGCAGATTCTGCTGGAGCCCGGTGAGATTTCAAACTGGAGTGAACACAGTGGCTGGAAAGTAATTGGCTCCCTTCGTCCTGTGAAGCAGGTAGCATAACTGTGTGTGAGGACAATTGGGGTTTTTTTGGACAGGAATTAGCGGACAAGTATCAGCTCTAGCACTAAGTACAATGGTGTGCATTGTACTCCTTCAATCAGGCCAAATGATGAGAGCCAGAAGGACCTACTGGAAGATTACTGAAGCAGAAAATTCCTCTGGTGGCAGTTATTGAGATCTATATTAGGCTCCTAAAGGGAAATAATTCCTAGTTTCTTGGAGCCAAGTTTTGTTTTTCTGAATGGCTCATTAATACGTTCTGTAGATGCTCTATTTTTACATTTTTGCCATATGACAATAATAACAAGAAAACCAATTCTGCATTGGCTTGTTTCATAATTAACATAAATGGAAGCGAGAACAAATTTTATTGTGCTGTAGCCTGGATTTCCAAAAGAAGGAAAGTTTATGCAGCCCCACCAAGTTTCCCCTCTTTGCCTCCCCCCAAGTAATGCCATTTTCAATGTTGTTCAAAGATTCAGGTCTCAAAGCCACAAAGTTCTTTGGAGCTTTGTGAAAGGTAGATAGGGAAGCCAGACTGAGATAAGCGCCCTTCATTCATTGAAAAGTGGGTACAATTCTGCTTCTCTGCTTCTCTGCCTTTCCAAGACAGGTCAGGTCATCAGTGACACACATAAGCTCTAAACCAGTCAAAGCACGTGTTGCTGCGTGCCCAGCCACACGGCTGTGGGAGGGCAGCACGGAAATGGGCAGGGGAGAGTAGCAGGGAATGTCAGCAGTCACTCCACTGGAAAAGAGTTTTCCTTAGCTCTGCTTCTCGCAGAGCAGCTTGTTTCCACTTAGTGACAAATGCGGCGTTCAACTGGGGAAATGCTGCAGTGAACAAAAATAATCATCTTGACCATTAGTTATGTATCATCTGCTCCCCTATTTTCCACCCCTGGAAAAGTAAAGGATTTTTTTTTTCCCCTCACCACTGATTTGTTAGTATGGGAAAGCTGACAGCCCTCTGGAATTCTTTGGAAGTGGTAACGAAGAAAGGATCCCATTTTGGCTTTGTTTTTGCAAATAAAAATCTTGAGCTGATCTTAAAAATGGAATTCTCTCTTCAGCCAGCAATCTGAAGAGCTTTTGTATTTGGTAGCGTCCTTTTTCACACTGCAACACTGAGTTAGTGTTGTAAGGCCTACTTCACCTACTTTGGTGGGACTTTCGACATTTGGGGTTTGTGTGATTATTGTTTTGGTTTGGTTTAAATCCTGCAAACTGAGAGCGTCCTTGAGGCAGCCAGCTACCTGTGCTTGACACTTCTGTGGGCATATCGTCAATTTTTTTGAGACTGGAGTAATGCTACAAACCTGCACCACTTTATATTTCTTCCTTCTTTCTCCATTACAAATTACAAAAATAGTCAAGTCTGCCAGTGTAACAGGTAGTGCAAGAAAAAGCAAAACATTTGAAACCTCATGCCAGATGAGACACAATTTTGCTCAGTGACTTTGTAATAAAATCCCTTCCTTGTAAAGAACAACTGTACACTATCTCCTCACTAATGCAAGTTAGGGTATGGATACTTGGGGGGAGAGAAGCCTTACTGTCTCTACCTTAGGGTTTGTTTTAACATGAAAAACAGGAGGCTCGAAGAGCCCAGAAGACGATGCTGGGATTGACTTGGAGTTCTGGCAGAGCTGCCCTTTATACTGCTCTTTATTTGTGCCAAAATTGGGGAATAACGGCAGCAAAGCTTGAACCCTGTAGTAGCCCTACAAAATCTCCTTATTTTTTGAGTAAACTGATTAAACAGCGATGCCAAGTCAGTACCCAGTTTTCCATGTAACCTCTCTTATTTCAGCTGATGGGAGCTGAAATTGCTGGGTATGTGACTTGCTAGGTCTTGTGTCCTGAGAATAAAAAGCTCGTGGAGTTACAGTCCATTTACTGGCATTGGAATGAGTGAAACATGCTGAGCTAGAGATATTTGCATATCACAGGAATTAATTCTATAGACGCACATTTTTAAAAAAAAATATCTCTGCCATTGCTGCTTACAGCTGTCTATCTGCCTGTGAAAAACAGCTATGGCTGCCTTTCATGCACATTCATTTCCAACAAAAAAATTATTTAACATCCTTGCCTGAAACCAGAAATGGAACATATACTTTAGAAAACCAATGTAAGATGGAGGGGAGGCATTCTCACATCAACTTTCTTAATCTCTGTGTTAGAACTATCTTCCTTCACACTATTTCAGCCAGCAGTGTACCTCAGAGTGAAGAACCGAGCCCAAGGTAAATATTTGACAGTCGCTGGAAGCCTAGCAGATATAAGAGCAACATCAGTGTGCGCGTCCCCGTACAATGGCAAGAATACCCAGATCTGGCACTACTGTCGTGGACTCTTCAAATCCAAGGTGAGGTTCCAGATGCTGGAAGTGAGAGGATTGCATCACAGGCTGTCCTTTTTCTGTTGGCTAGCTTCTGGTCTTTCCCATGCATCTTGAACCAAAATTTATAACCTACATCCTCCTGTTACGTATAGACAGATTTGGCAAGTTGGACTACTTTCCACATCTGCCGAAGGAGATTGATGTTCCTGGAAGTAGGAACCTGGTTTTGTCTAAAGTCTCGTTTATTACCTTGAAAGAGTTAAGAATTTCTCTGAAAAAGTAAGATGTGAAGAAAGGCTGTAAGTGATTTTGTATTAATGCTGCCCTTGGCAGTCTGTTATTAATATAAAAAGCTGACGATTTAACATAAGAGATACCTGAAGTACCAAAGACCACCACCTTTTGATCAAGCAACTGCTCAACTGCTGAATAATCTGTTCCTAGCTTGCTTGCCAGGCTTGTTACCAACTGTGGCGTGATTACTGCTGGCGTGATTACTGCAATATGCTCAGTGCCTGAAACAAAACAAGTCAGACACAAACCTTTGCAGCCTGGATCTCACTTCCCTTCTTGTTCCTTAGGCTAACAACGCCTGTCTGGACCTCATCGGTGGCAGAGATGTGCCTGGGGCCAAAGTCGCGCTCTGGGCAGAACATGGGAAGGACAGGCAAAAGTGGAGACTCAATGAGGATGGAACCATCAGTTCATACCTCAGCGAACACCTGGTGCTTGATATTAAAGGTATTTAAAAAGCCCAACACAACAAACAACTAAACCTCACATGTTCCAAGTGCATTTTTTTGATTGAGGTTAACTAACTGCTGTATTCCAGCTCTTTTTGTACTTAAGGTTAAATAGCGAGGTCTATCCTTCCTGTTACGTTTACGTCCAGTTGCTTGACATTGACAGCAGGACAAGAAACAACAGGGCAGGGGAAAACCTTACTCTCTTGATCCCGGGGGGGGGGGGGTTTATCAGATCAACTGTTCTACTTGAGGGAGTTCAGTAGTGCTGATGGCAAGAAATCCAAGTTAGAGAAGACAAAATGGTGAAGGAAAAGCAAACACAGAATAGATTTGGCTCAAAAAGACAAAAGTGCTCACTCCTAATGTTTTCAGGCTGGTTAAAATTGTCACTGCTCAAGTCCTAGTCCTTCTAACTATCCGTGGAGGTAGTTTGTTCAAGCCTCGCTGCTGGCGCTAGGGTTTTATGCATAGGAAGAGGTAGCGGGGTAGTGACTGCAGTGGCTGGTCGTGAGGTTGGGGGCTCTACAGCGCTCTCTTCTCACATGTAAGGTCTAAGTAAATGAATTGACAGCCCAACACCCCTGCAGGGCACAGAGACCAGGTTAAGGGCACATCCCAAGGTGAAGTCATCAACCTTTTCAATGACTGTCCTACTGGCCGTTACACAGCTGACCTGTGCAGTTCAAACTTACCGATAATGAGTTCTCAGCCCTGACATGTTGAATTAATAGAGCATTCCTGGCTTCCAGAACCAAGGAGTTTAACCACCACTACTAACTCATAAATAGTTACTACAAAGCCGTTAAATGCAACTGGTGATACTGATGGCAACTCTTACAGTGTCGGAGAGCTGCGCTGCCTAGGTTACTGCTAAATAAAATGCTGAAGGCTGGGGTGGCGAGATACCACTTGATAGCTCTTTAGAACTTTTTTTTTAGTGGATTTTTGTTTACGGCATCATGATAAAAAAAAAAAATGCAGTGTCACTTCTATGCTACCTGTATTCCAAGGAGAGAAATTTTATTTTAAGGACTTCGTAAGTTTGTGGTTGAAATGGATATGCTACACCAAATAATCTCACATGTATCTGTGAATCTGTGTATTTCTACTATAGCAATACGCACCTTAAAAATCCAGACACATAGCAGCAGCTCAGGATCTGCCAAAAGCAAAGCCTCTTTCGAGGTGCTGTTTCTGTGCATACAGGTACAGCTGAGGACTCCGATCTCTAGTATATTCTGCTTCCTAACTACTGGAGCTTCTCAGGGCCTAAGCTGACAAGTGACCATTTGAAGGAGATACACATACAGAGGCCAAGGGGCAGACACCAGCCCTCCACCTCATGGAATTTCTATTTTTCAGCTAATTTTCCTACTTAGTCACGCTTTTTAAATATTATGTGTAGACCTTCTTGAGCATTTCTTATTGAAATTTTTCCTTCGTGGTTTTGTTTTGTTTTTAAGGAGGAAATTACTATGACAAGAATCACATCATTATGAATCAGCCAACAGATGACAAACATTCACAAAAATGGGATATTGAAATACTGTGAGTAAAACCCACTACACAGCTGGACTTTGTGTGGGTTATTAACATCTAGAGGGGGGAAAAAAAAACGCCAAACTACTGAAGTCACACACCACTGGAACCTTAAGCAGCAACTCCTTTCTCCTTCATACCAAGCACCAACTGCTAGAACAACGGAATTTTGCACAAATCTGGAAGATGGGAGGTTGATCTCATGTCTTTCTGCAGGGAAGCTGATTCTTTAGAGGCCATTCCTATGACAGTCACTACTACTTTTCAGCCAAAGTATTAAAAGTAAATGCAAAAGACCAGACATCAGTTTTGCAGGATCTGAACTGCAAGAGATAACGTGGGAAAGGCTCTTTGGAAATAATGGTGTCTTTACCTTCCTCTCAAAGTGATGGAAGCTCACTGAAGAATGAATGCACTACTGAGCTTGAAAGAGGTGGAGTTGGACTTTTATGTCCCGAGTGAAACTGTGTAGGCTCCAAGCGATCCTGAAGCTCAGATTGTATCCCTTGCTAAAATGCAATTTATTTTGTTCATAAAGACAGCTTTGAACTGGAATTACCTACCAGCGCAGCATGCAAACTGTGGCAAGAGAAAGCCTGACTTTCGCCCCGTAGTGTTACTGGTAGGCCTCTGTCTTCATTTGTTTTAACAATACCAACTTTCCACATTCAGGAACTGGTTTTGCTGACCCATGGCCTGTTTCTGACCCAGGAAATTGAGAGTTATCAACAAAGGTCACCTTTAACATGGAACCGTATGTGCATCTATCGAAAGAGAATAAATGGTCCTGGGTCAGGCTAGATTTCTACAAGGGCTAGCTGCAGTTACAGCAATAATCATTTTAACTCCAGCTGTATTTTGTTTTCATGTACATAGATTAATTTAATACAATGTAATTTGGTCTTGCAACCATGTCTTCCTTCAGAAAATAACTCACCCTAGCATGGATTGTCAAAGGTGCTAGCAGTCTGCATTTCAACATTTGCTTAACATTAAAGGACCAGCGTAACTGCACGTTAACATTACTGTGGCTCATGAGCGACAAGCGCACCGTACCCCAGAGGACGAGGAGTTAGGCTAATGGCCCAGACCTTGGCACACTCCTGCTTTCCTCAATTTCAGCACTGTGCAGCCAACCAACAAGCTGTCACTTGAGGCAGGTAGAGCCAAATACCTTACTGGACTGCAGTTGTTGCGGGCTTGAAAAGTACATTCTTCTCTCAACACTGACAAATACAGAAGGAACTGCAGACTCTTGTGGGGCTGTGAACACCGGACGTGGAAGAGAAGTCTCCAAGATCACTGGTAACTTCATTTGATTTCAGCATCACTAAATTAATCTACTTCATTGAAAGTGTATTTTTTCTCTCCTTATTTGTATATTCAGGGTGTGTATTTCTATGACTATTTAAAGAGTCTAGCTAACCTAAAGACAGATATTTTAGTTTCCAAAGCTGTAACTATTCCAGTTGTGCATTCAACCAGATGTCTTCCCCAAACAAATAAAAACACATAACCCTAAGTTTGCCACAGAAATAAAATATATGGATGTCTATTTTTGTATGAAATGGAGTTCTATATAGTACTATTTAAAAAAAAAAAAACACCCTATCTATTTGCACTTACTATTTTACATTCTAAAAATTATCATAAATCTGCTGTTTAAGTAACAGATCTTCAAATGTATGTATATATTTTTCCAACTAAAGCACTTGTTTAGCTTTTTTAATGTAAGTTGGTATATCCAGTGTTCTACATGTGATTTGCTTTCCCTGTAAAGCCTGTGTAAAATGTTCTAGTCTTTTAAACCAAGAATGACCAAATGGTATTTGGTGGGGCAGTGTTACATGACAAAGCAAAGCAGGCTTTTGTACTTAAGAGCTCTTGAATGTAAAAATGCTAAGCATGTATATTTTAATTGTATAAAACTTTTTCTAGGAGGAACATTTTGCTTGTTGGGTTTTTTTTTTTTTTTAAACAAACTAAATGCAACAAGACATTCTAGCGGATGTCAAGCATGTTCCTGTAAAATATTTCTTTTCAAATGGACGAAAAAGGAATAAGTATATTGAATCAGTGACTGTGCTGGTATGTTAGTTTGCATATTAAACATCACTGTTCAAGTATAGAACTACTCCCATCAAAACCCACCCAAGTGAGCACTGAAGATACAGATTCCAGTTACACATTTGGGTTACTTTCACATTAAATTGGTGCTGGAGAAGGCAGAGGTTAAGTACTATTGTTTGTTTATTCCAGAGGTGGCAGCATCTGAGAGGAAAAGGGGTTTCTTGGGCAAAGTCTTACCCCTTTCAGAAACAACATACACAGCTTTCACTGAGCAGTGAAAGTGTTCTCTCAGGGCAAACAAACAGAACAAATGGTGTTTTTTGCTGGTGAACTTCACAAATAAATGAAAAAATACGTTACTGGGTTTTGCCTAAGGCCTAGGAGCCCGTTCCATGGATAGCTTTAGATGTGCTCCACATCAAGGCATGGATCCAGAGGAAAGGGGATAGCACCACAGCACCGGTGTTACGATGAGTGACTTCAGCCATCCCCAGACATTGAGCTGTGGCTCACTGGACAACAAGCAGCTTGCCTGTTTTCCCAAAGCTAAGGAAAGAAAAGGAGCATTTGGCACCAGAAAGTAGCAAAGGCTATATATTGCAAAGCTTTGTTAGACAGCAATACAAACCAAAGGCTGGATGGATAAAAAAGTAATTTAATAAGCCTTTCTTTCAGGAGATTCTTAATGGCCAGAAATACTACTTATAGGAACAGCTAATTCACAAAAGCATCAAATAACTTCAATTAGACATTCAGTCCATAGTGACAAGGCAAGGTTTTCTTTCTCTTCATCTGAGCTAAGGTTAAGCTCTTTAACATAAACCGTGCTGCTATTCCAAATCTGCTTCAGTGCATCCAAATATGACAAAGGAAACCGCAGTCCGTGAGTCTGCTGGGGGAAAAAAATATTTTAAAAAAAATAAATCCTTCAGCTAAGTGCAGTGTCCCTTGTTACACAATAGTGTTTTAGGCTATAGGTACTGAGTAGCAGCCATGTGCTCCTTTCCCATACCACGGTGGGATGCGCAAGATGCCATAGCATCCTGCCAACTTAATGGACACATAGCTGAACTCTCTTACATGTTCTAGCACACCTTATGAGGTAGGGAGGCTTAAGGTGCCTGGCCTCCTCATGTGGTTTTCACACTGAAGAAGGAAATAACTTTAAATTTACACTCTTGCCTAACCCTACCCATTATTTTTTTGGAAAGCCATGTTAAGTTTCTATCTGGCACATGCAGCCTTTGGACATGGTTTGACAGCACCACAGAGGAGCCCCGTTGCCACCACTGGAGACTTGAAGGGCACAAGGTATGGTCTGGGACTTGCACGTATTGTACAGGCACCAGTGTGCAACCTTAGCTACCCACATTCTCAACTCTAGAGGACCAATGAGATTTACCCTAAAAGGTAAGTAACTGCCAGGCCAAAAGCCTTGCTGTAATTGCTGAGACAAGAAAAGGCTGTGTTCTGCTTTGCCTCTGCAGTGTATTGACAAATTTGTAGTCAAGCGTTCCAGGTCACAGACCTAAGATAGAGTGTTTTTACTATCATAAAGTGGAACAAAAAGTTCCAAAGCTCACTGCTACACTTCAGGAATATTTGATGTGAGCAAAAGCACGCTGTACGTACTCCAAGTAAGAATGGAAACGAGCCATCTGCAGCCTTATTAACAATATAGAGTTCCCTCCTTACAGTTCAGTAAGAGAGATAACTCTTTACTACAATGCTGACCCAGCCCAGCCTACAACGAACACCCTTATCTTGCAGTCTGTTCCAGTGGATACAGCATCTGGGTTCAATGTGGCATGAACACGGCCCATGAGGCACAGTGATCCCCGGCACTGCTCACCACGTGCTAGCAGAGCAGGTAGCCTTAATAAGGGATGTGCTGAGGGCACACAAGTAAGAACCACTTCTAGTCACTCCAGTAGCTTTGCTACCTAGGACTTAAGGCATGCGTAAGAAATCCTGTTAATATCTCACATGTTCAATTAAGCATGAAATGACATTACTTAATTCTACCGTTAACTGCCTCACTATTGTGGCCTCAGCTCACCCGGGTACCAATGGGAAGGGCAGAAATGCTTCAGGTGCTGAGGAATACAGTAGCAGCCAGGCCCCCACTACCATCTCAAACTCATCTAACATAGCAAAACCCAATGTGGCAATGTAGCTTCTGTTACGCGTTTGTGTGCATGCGTACATGGGAACAAACCTGTGATGTGCCCTCCTCGTTAGTAGTATCATCTTCTGTCCCCATCATGTGAGTGTCTCTCCTGTTCTTTAAAGAATGATACACATAAACCATCATGTCTCTGCGAATTTCATCCTAAAAGACACCAGGAAGAAAATGGTTACGTATGGTCCGCACCCTCAAATTTATCTTACTCAAGTGACAATATTTCCTTAATTCTGGAGTCCACTGTTACATCAGGGAAAGCAATTCACCTTCCTAACTGAATGATCAAACAGCCATCCACTACGGCAACAAGGGACTCTCTAAAACACGTCTGAAAACTTATTTACAGCCTGTAATCTTCTGCCTTAATACTGCCTCTGCTAGACTGAAGCTGTATACAAAACATGCCATCTAAGGTGCACCTCCCAGAAGGTCTCAATACATCTCCATCCTGATACTGATCTGTCTCTTTAAAATCATATGCCTGTTACTTTTCTTTGTTCAAAGCAGCGCAAACCAATTCAAAGCTCTGTGCGCAGGTCTCACACCGAATTTGTGGACACAAGTCTTGTATGTGTGCTGTCATTCAGGGTTTATCTGTATGACATCAGAAGGCAAGGCAGCAAAATGCAAAAAACGTTTCCAAATCTTAGTCTTACAGCAATATGGACGCAAACAAAATGGGGGAGAAAAATCAGAAAGTTACGGTATGTTTTTCTTGGAGGGAAACATTTTACTCGAGCGAAAAAAAATTGTACAAGATAAATAAAAAGGGTTATGGGATGGACTAAGACAACAAAAAGCACTTCTACAATTTCATACTAATAATCCTTCATAGATAAGTAGTCTGAACGTGACATAATCCAAGATGCCAGCATCTATTTTTGTGGAACAAATCAGTAGTGCCGCTGGCACCTGCTGACGTTCAAAGATAACTCTGAAATGAAGACTAAATGCAACCACAGTCAGCAGCAGCTGCAACCAAGAGAATTCCCTCTCTTGAGGGAACCTCTTTTTATAAACTTATTCATGCTCTTAAATACAAATAATAATAATAATAATAAAAAATCCATCTCAACAGTTACAGAGGCCATTTAGCAGCCGTAATGATTTATCCCATCTAACCTCAGATAAAAGCCATGCAGAATCACAGACCAATTTTTGTTCTGTACCTCTCCTCCAGAAGGCAAGAACATGCCATATTACTGCGCAGCAACAATGCCACGATCTCCTAACAAACCCTAATGGGATGCAGGATCCAGCTAAGCGTAACTGCGTGACCCTTTTAGACCAGTACAACAGAGCAACAACTCACATAGCTCACACTCTCCACCCCACCCTGCACTCCCACCCCAAGCATACGAGGGTGGCTTCATTATACTTACAGAATTCTCTTGATCTGGTTCCACTGTAATGACAGTGTGATCTCTAAACTGCAGTCTGATTTTGCTATCTATTTTTGGCAATTTCCCACCTAAGAAAAATAAATTCCCCATTAGAAAGGAAGGAAACCAGACAAACAGTGCAAATGGAGCCAGCCCTCTGCGAACTACCCACTCTCTTGTGGCTAGATTTTTTTGTTAAGTGGTGTTTCAACACTCACATGTTCTCAGCCTTGGGGGTGGGGGGTGGGGGCAGGGGAGAGAGATCTTTTTTAAAATTCTCTCACCTTTACAGTCTACAAGTAGTTGTAATAGTAAGCTAGAGCATAAGGACAAATTCTACCAGTTAAACATTCTCAGTACACAGTAGTTTATTAAAGCTGCCAATTTCAGTCTAGGATAACCTTTATTTCACTCTAAGAGAGATATGTCATCTCTCCCGCTAGACACAGGGAATTAACTGAGGTGTGCGCAAACACATACGTAGAGCCTCGCACGACATGAAGCTGATGCTGGCCTATAATCTTTGCCTACCATAAAATACCAAAATCATAAGACGCAGAGTTAGCAACAGCTCCACCATCATACCAGCCAGTTTTAGTAACTTCAAAATCTACCTGGAGTCAAAGGATCAGAGTCACATCCCAAGCAAGGTGGCAACCGGTTCATAATGAAATCCTTCTTCATGTCAGATGATCTTAGTTCTCTGGTGTTTTCCAGACGGTCTGCAAGCCTTCTCAAAAGGCTACTCAGTTTTTTGGATGAGTCAGCTATATCCACCTGCTAAATATTCACAGAGAATTGCTCTCACATGAACAAACAAACTGACCTAAAGAGAAAGCAGTGCAGTAATGCAATGAACATCTGGACACTCTTATCTTTGCAAAGGGCAACATTTACTCCCAAAACAACAAACTTTCTTTTACACATTCCCCATGAGCTGTTCACACACCAAAGCTGATGCTCCCTCCTTCTCACTCTGGGGCTACCTGCAATAGTAAAGGACTTGCAAGTGCAGCTGAAAGAGAGACTTGTTCCTTCTGCAGGCTGATGAGCAGATCAGCAGCACAACTACCATGAAGATGTCACAGAACGATTTAAAGCTTTGCTAACTTTTAAAGACACAAAAACTTGGCCCAACAGGAACGATGCCTGTCTGACAGCTCCAAGTCAAATACTATTACTCTTACAAGGAAACAAGCCATACAAGGCCACCACGATATGAAAGAAAGGCAGTGCAATGAACTAGGCAATGCTTCAGATGGAGCAAACCTCAGAAAGTCACCCTGAAGCCTTCAAAAGAAGCGGTTGTGCTGCTAGACAAGATAGAGCCATTGCATTGAGCTTTCAGAGCAGATCAACAAGATATGTGCTTGCCTCAGTGCTGAAGTTTCAGCTGGATGCACTATTATTCCCTTAGTCTCACCTACTTACCATAAGCAGCTGCCTTGGTATGCTTGTCCGCAACACCACATCGTCTTTTGCTGTATCAAACACAAGGCCAGGAATTGCATCCAGTAAGAAATCTCCCCAAGAGCTGAAGGACAGGAAGGAAAAAAAGTTACTAAAATAGTTGCACTGAAATAAAACAGATATTCTTACCTGATGTCAAGAGCTGGAAACGTAGTGCTCCAATTCCAAATCTGCTTTATTCCATTACTACTCTGTAGTCTCATGCAATAGCTCACTCTCATCTCAACTGTATGTGTGTGTTCACTAGTTTCAGGTCAGTGGCACTCCCACAGAGGGAAGGAACTGGCTTGAGAAGGGTCCGGTTTGTTCTTATTCAGGTGCCTGCCATTTACCAGTGGATTCAGCTTAAAGTTGCCCTCAGTGAATGAAGAAATTCCTACCGGGGCCATTATTATCCAACCGCATGCACATATGGCCTCACTGCACACAACGTAGTGTATGGGGTTGTATCAACTAGCATACTTTTGAGACACGTGTACTGAAGGACGAATGTACCCAGGGTTATCAAATCCAACATGGTATCAGTTTTTAGCTTTGCTACAAACTTAAATACGACCCCAGGAACAAGATCCCTAGGTATGTCTACAGGGCTTTTAACGATACCTAACAGGCACCTTGTAGGCGTCTCGTTTGTGTTAAATTCCCATTCTTAGCCTTTGTACTTAAAAAAAAAAATTTAAAAATTGGCCTTTGATCTCTGTGCTTCTGTTCCCCAATTGTAAGAATAAACTAGAGGAGGGGAGGGAAAATTACTACCTGCGTCTTCTTTGCCTAGCTTGAGTCAACCTTATCAGAAACAGGCGTGCCACTCAGGCAAAAGTGCTGTCCTGTCCTCGAGTGACCTCTCTCCCTACCACATCCTCGGAGGCTGGTTTAATGGCAAACAACCAGGGCAAGTGCCCAGCACCCAAGGCTGCCAGCAGACTCCCACCCAACTAGGGCAGGCAGCAGAGTGGGGTCTGTCCTCCAGCGTACACTTCACCCTCTGCTCTTGCTCCTTCCTCCTCAGCACTCCCTGTTCTCAGCACTGATCTCTAGACATACTTTGTTGTTTTTAAACTAAAGTGTGACTTGTTATAGTCTCATTTACATTTTTTTTATCATCTCCACTCAAGTGTTCAACTGTCTGCTACACACTGGGAGGAAAGGACTCTGACTGATAAATAGAATTAGACATCCTATACTTCTTACTGCTTCCCTTCTCTTGCCCCCAGTCTCCATCTGCCAGGAACTACCATCAGCTACTCACTGCTTCTCCAAACTGCCCTGTTTATAAGGAACTCACACACACACACTTCTCTGCCTGCTGGGATCTGGCCCAGAGGAACCATCCTCCAGGGCACAGTGGAGCCCCTTTTGTCTTGGTGCCTAAAAATCCCTGAAAGTGCCACTTTCACCAGCACTTCCTCCCCTTCCAGCTCCTTCTGCACGTGTCACTTCCAAAGTGGTCACAAGGAGTCCAAACATCCTCTGTAATAAGGACTAGCTATTTTCAAGGAGCGCTTTTTAATTTTCCAAGGAAATGTTTCCAGACCACACTTCGGTCTACAAGCCAAATGAAAATACCAGCCTGTATCAGGATAGTTGCTTATGCTACCTATGCTTGCTGAAAGCAGGTGCAGAGGCAGGCTCTTACACTTCGTTACCAATAACCTTAATGGATGATAATTCCACTTTTTATCCTTAGAACAGCACTCTTCAAGCTTTTCCTTTTTCCTCTCCTCATTCTGACGCAAGGGCCCAGGGAACACGCTCCCAGACAGCACCGCTTCTCAAGTAATTCACTGGACTAGCATTTGGCTTACACTGTCATGGAGAAACTGTCAGAAGCCTGTCAGGTCTCCAGCAACCCTGTTATAAGGAACCAAATTCTTTTCTCCCCAGCACTACTTGACCAATAATTCTGTATGGATCAAGCTGGACAGACCCTGTTCTGCACACTCCATATTCCCGCACAGTGGCCTGTAAAACTTCACTCCAGCCCAGCCTCCATCAACAAGCCAAACATCCACTTATTCTAGTGTCACTCTGCTGCCTGTTCAGTTCACTAAGTCGGGGTGAGAGAAGTGCCAGGGCAACACAAGGAAGCAGTGGGACAAAAAAGGCAGGGGAAGGGAGGAGAAGCAGGACATCTCTTTGGAGGCCACTCACCGCTGATCACCCTGAATGTGCCATCAAATCTGCCAGAGCAGTTCAGCACTAATATTGCCTCCTGTGTGACAAATGAAGTCAAACACTCTTTGCAACAGCACTCAATGCTTACAGAAAAAGGCCTTTTTTTCCCCCCCTTCTGAATAAAAATAGAACACAAGTGTAAATTAAAATCCGCAGAACCCAACTTTTATGAAAACTCACACCTTTGGGTGGCTTCATCTTAACCCTCTCTCCAACTTGGAGGACTGGCCATATTAAGAGTTACCAGCAGTACTGACATCCTGGGCTTCCAGAATGGTACAGCTGGTGGTTAAAGATTCATCTTACAATCATCTAGAATATGTCTGAGCTTGTTCTGTCCTGTTTTGTGGCTAACAGAAATCCTTTCCAATTCCTAACTCCACCTAATGCCTGCAAACCCAGCAGCTGAGAGGCTGATTAGGTGGCAGCAGCATTTCCCTGTGTGATGACAATGTTTCAGTGGGCACAATGATCAGATGCGTGTCAAAGGAAATCTAACTTGCATGCACAGGGTAGAAGATGACAAACACAGGTAAGCCAAAAATATTTGTGAAGGAAGAATTTGCAGCAAGTCTGTCAGAATAGGTGCAGGTGACTATTAAATGCACGATGAAAGGAGTAGTAACTCATGACTTTACCCGGGTTATGAAATGAACAGTAACTTCAGCCACTGGTGAGAGTTTTTTTTTTTAAACACAACAGTGAGTTTGCAGTTGTAACATTACCTTGCACATTACAGTCTACAGCTGGTAAATAATAAAATAACCAATTAAAAAAAAGCAATCAAGCATGCTGCATGAAAACTTGGTAAACAGGCTGCTTCAAACAAGGCTCTCGCTCCCCTCCTTCCTCCAAACCCCAGAACTTCAATTACTGCTACCTGAAGACTAGCTTAGATTCTGTTACTAACAGCAGGGCACATATCTAATAGCAGGGTACCTACGTATATTCCATGTCACCACGTCTCTGGGGGGAAGGTGACATGCCCTATCCCTGTGTTACTCACAGAAAAACAAATCACACAAGGGCTAAATAGAACACCACAAAAAAGAGCTAAGCAAAGCTCATCACAAGGTGCTTGGGGGGGGGGGGGGGGAGACAGGGGGTTGGGTTTGTTTGTTTGGGTTTTTTTAAGAAACAGGACATCGGTTCTTTGAAACATTGGTTTCAGGTTTGTACTATTCACACACAATATCTGGCAGAGGAAAACCATTTTCAGAAAAGCCATACTAGAAAAAAAGCAAAGAAAAATTACTTGTTTTGGTAGGTACTGATGGTCACGTGTGTAGAATAGGAGATCCCAAGAGGAGTGTCAGCTTGGTGAATAGTTCCTCTTGGAAAGTACAGTAAGTCACCTGGCTGCAAGAAAATGAAGGGAATTGATATATTTAGGGCACCTGGTCAAACTTTATTGTAGTCAAAATACAGAAAATAGTCTCTGAGCAGAGAGACTGACAAGATATATTTTTTAAATTCACAAAATAAAGATACTCCACTGTACACTTTAATAACATAAAATAAAGCACTCTAAGCCAGAAGTCTGATACCTTAAACTTTCCAACTTACTGACAATATTTACTATACACCTGTCTGAGAACACAAAGCAAGCTTTTAACATTATAGAACATGAACACTCTGAAACAGCTGCATAAAGGAGACAAAGAAGCAGCTGAGATGAACCTGCGGACAATACGGCAGGCTAGCAGAGGAGCAGTGCAATGTGAATTTGGTCAGATCACATCAAAAGAAAAGGCAAGTATTCCACAAGAAAAATCAAATATTTTATAAAGATGATAATCTGTTACAATACTGTTGCCTGAAATTTTCAGTCAAAACACTTAAAAAACAAGTACAACCTTCCTCCTCTCTATCCTTCTTCTCACCTATCTAAATTAAATCTCCACACTGATAAAAATTTAGATTAGGAAAGTCAAGATAAGAGAGAAGTGCAAAGCACATAAAATTGCCTCCAAGAAGGAAAAAATCAGTTTACTTATGGCTTCTCCTATAAACATATACATAGTTGGATAGCATAGTCAAAAAGAAAATTCATAAAGCAACAACGATGAAATTTGATTCTATTTTAACGTTCCTCAAATTTGGTCACATCACTTACTTCTAAGAGCCTACCAAACTGTCTCACACAGATGTATTTCAAGTGAATACTACTTGATTTTTCACTGAATCGAACAGTCTCTTTAGATGATGAGGCTTCACAGGACTTAGCAAGACCAAGTCTCCTCATCCATTAACAAGCTGCAAAGCATCATACATCAGCCATGCATGATTTATCTGTTCTGAAGCAAGCCTCTCTCTGCCATTAACAAACTGCCTGCCTTACCAGTGTAGGGACTACACTAACCAACTAAGAGTATATTGAATTGTCTCCATTTGCTATGGTTCATATCCCCAGCAAGAAAACAAACTGGAGGGCGGGTCGCATAGGGGAAGGATAAGAGCCCTGAACATCTACCAGGGTGATGACAAACTAGTCTGCAAAAGTCTCATCAATACCATTCACATGAGCCAGCAAACACAACACTCTCTGATTAGAATAACTAGAATTTCACAGACTCCAGGTGGGAACACCCAGACTGGGGCAGGACAGAGCATTTGACAAGAGACAACGTGGATCTGATCACTTTGCTGCCACCTCACTTCTGAATTGGAGGAAGGAGCGGCAGACAAGGAAGAAGTACCAGCAAATTAAATGGAAAATCATACATGAAGAAGGCTAGATAGCCAGCTGCCAACTAAGCCCTGTGCTTGACATCAGTAACAAACCAGCCGCGGCCACAGCCTGTTGCAGTGACACCAAGACACACTGCAGCTTCGGACCTTACACACAAATGAGCGTGCCTTCACTCTCAGTCAGCTACCAGTTTTTGGTGGGAAGGAAGAACACTACCAATATAATATCTAACTGGTCCATTTGTTCTAAACTGCCCAAGGATGGCAGGCAGCAGACAGAAATGCAGAAACGGAGAAAGGAAATATTCTAGGAAGATGTTTAGGGAGAAAGTAAGAGTCATCTGACAGCATCCCTGTCAGAGACAGCTCTAGGCAGACAACCAAAATCTGACAGCAGCCACCCAGAAGAAATGGGTCACGGGAAGTGAAGAACATCAAACAGAAGAAAAATAAATCAAAAACTCTTTAAATCATTACACCATAAAAATCAAAGGCATTGAAGTCTGGCCCAAAGTTTTCCAGAAATTAAAAAGTGAACTAGTAATTTACTAGACTTTGCGTCACCCAGCACATCATGACAACCGAATACTACCATCTGTCAAACTACACAGCTAGTGATGTCAGTATCATATCCAATGTGTCATACTATTCCTAAACTACCTACACCCAAAGGCAGGTCTGAACATCAGGAAGAGCAGAGACCTTGCAGAGAGAGACCCTATGACAGGCCACGAGGCAGAGAAACCAGTGAGGGTCCCAACACAGAGCAGCTGTCTGCTGGATAAGTAACACACTTTGAAAGCACAAGCATGTAAAGCAGAATGGGACAAGTACCAGATGCCCTGCTGTCAAAGGGGCTGCATTCATTAATCCTCATGAAACGCTCTTTTTATTTCAAAGAACAAAAACCAGCCAAACACTTGATTTTCAGGTTTGGAAAAAGAAAAGAAAAACAATTAATGCAGCAAGTCAATATGAGGCTTAATTCACGCTTTTTTTTTTTTATCAGCCAAAGATAAATATTTAAATCTAATTCACCAGAACAGTGACAAACTTTGGTAAAGCAGTAAGTCTTAGTGCATAGAAAGATTAGCCTATGGTTTTTCTGCACACAACTCCACAAACATGATCCAGGAGTCAGGGTGCCCAACTTGGAGAATACTGGAGAATTTCCATAAATAACTGGTTTCTTGGTCCAAAGGATACCTTCGGAAAAGGATAGGTTAGACAGCTATCACCCAAATTTCTCGTGCTCACAGTGTTTTGTGTGCCAATCCTCCCCTCAATTTCACAACCATTTTAAACATGACTACTTTTCTCACAACCATAGCCCAGACTAGGTAAAGCAATTTGATTATAATACCTTTAATATAAACTCATGTGTGGGATTCCCAATCCTATCTTCTGATTCAACATTATATTCCCGAGCTAAATGCACCGTTGGTTTATAGAGTCGCCAATGTTTCTCGCCTTCTAGCTGAAGGACAAACACCTGCAAAAGACCATAAATCCAAATGCATAAGGAAGCCTTGCTGCCCCTCACATATCCAACTGATGAGAAATTTTACGTCATCTTCTTACTTAAGTCTGTGGAACCATGCCAGAAATCAGGGATAGAAAACAAACAGAAGCCACAGAGGTTGCTTTTCTGACAAGAAACAGATGTCACCTTCTCAGCTCTCAGTTACTCCACAGCATGGCAAACAGGATTCCTCTCACATTAATTTTTAGATGTCTACAATGCAGAAATTTACATTTGAACTATTTCTTTAGGCTTTACTTAAGAGACAACAGAGAAAAGAGTTGTGAAGTGTGATCTGGTTTATCCTAAGGTAGGCATTTGGAAATTGCTCTTTCTCTCCAGTCACTTAAGAAGGTGCTAGACAACTAACTCGAAAGTAATGTCTGCCACACAGATATTTAAAATACCAGGTGAGTGAGGTCTTATCACCATTCACTGACAAAGAGAGCATCAGAAACATCTAGGGCATCCTGTGAGCTGCGACTTCATGACGTAAGCCAGAACATACAGATTGTGAGGCTGCTGAACAACAAGGAAAATGAAACTCCTGATTTATTTAATGGAAACTAAAAAAATAAAAAGCAAAAAATACATGTAAGGGGTTTGGAGGTTTTTTTGTTTAAGTGGGATAGCCCAACTTTTTTTTTTTTAATGCGGTATCTATTTGAATGTTTCTTTTAGAAGCTAATTTAAAATGCTAATTTGGACCACAGGACTTCATCATACCAGTAACTTCTTAAAAACAGTAGTACCAGCAAACCGGAACCAGCACAACCAGTCTGCTTCAACTGTCCAGCTGAACAAAAAGCAAGTACTTAAAGGAAAAAGGACTTCTAGGTTCTTGGGGGTCTGAATGAAGTAAAAATGAAAAAAAAAGGTGCTAGAAAGCTTCTGCAGCTGGGTAAACAAATTCTCTTTTCATCTACTGAAAATACCAGGTCTGGTAAGCATGGTTTGCATTACATTACCATTAGATATTACTATTAGTACCTTTTCAGTAAAATTATACAGGAAAAATGACTATAAAGGAACACTTGTAACCAATTACCATAAGCTTACATTAGAAAAAACATTTTTCTATAAGAAGTTATTTTATGAGAAAGAGAGGGGGAAAAGTGCACATAGAGGTATCCACTGTCACTAGCAAAAGCCCATGCATGGCTTCACGGACAAGGTTGCGCTGTCCTACCTCAACATCATCGTAGTGAGGGGGAAGGCCCTGCGACCCCTGGGGAGTAATGTAAACATTCGACCCAACCAGAGACCCGAAGTAGCACTCCAGCTTCTCCTGAATCTTCCACAGCTCCTCCTTTAAAAAGAAATTATGTTATTACTACTGAAAAGCTCAGCCAAGCCAGGCTGCCACCCAGCCCACAGCCTCCCCATCGCTTGGGAGGTTCTTCTAGAGAATGATCACAACACCCCACAGGGAGACTGAGGCTGGGAAGGCAGACGCTCTGTATGAGTGTTTATACTGAAAGCAAGCACTGTAGACACAAAGGAGATCTGCCGTCAAGGGAGTCAGTAAGCCAAGAAGTCTGGTGCCCCAACATAGCGTTGATGTTTGGTCTCTTCCCTGTACCATTTTTAGGTTGCAAAAATCAGACAAACAAGGCTACACAGAGGAGAATAAACCACCCATCATCCCCTGAACAGCAAACCATCTTAAGACAATAAACATATGCAGGATTTGCATGATATGGGCTAGCATCAAAGACAGCATACAAAGTTAGAGACCTTTTCCCAGTGACACCAATTGTTTGGGCATATTCAAGAACAAACTTTACTCATCCACATCTAACGCATGACAGACAACGCAACAAAGGAATGACTCTCGTATCAGAAGATGCCATCTATCAGACCTGCGCAAGAGCAACTTCAACCAGGCTTTATGTAGGTTCAGCTCAAGCTCTAGATTTCAGCATAAGCCATGCAACATTTCAAGTTCACCTGCAGGTGCCCCTGCCACTGGCCATTACAGCTACACTGAAACCACGTGTACACTCCCATGGTGGAATTCAAAGCCAATCCATTGGCAAGAACCGTGGAGTGTCTTGGAAACATTTTACATGGTTTCACGCCTTGCCCGCCATTAAAGGCAAGCAATATAAAAGCCCCTATTTGCACAAGGAAACAGTGGGGCAGAACGGATAGTTTAAGCAGATGCATAATCATCAATTTTGTGCATTTCTTTTTCTCTAAACTTTTATGATACAAAGACTTTTTTTAAGAAGAATACTTAATATTATATCATGAATCACATTTTGTTCTTACTGCAAAGCACTGAAACATGATGGGCAGTGCAAAATATAAACCATGCTTTAATTAATACAGTTCATATATAGATTTCAGCAGGTTATCGATGTCAGCTACTTCCCCTGGATTTACTGGGGTCAGAGATGAAGCTATCTATGTCTAGCATGACTCAAGCAAAGTATACCACATTATAAAGCATGCATTATTTATGTTCAATGATATGTTCCAACCTTAAATCTCTGAGGCTGATGAAACTGTATTGTTGCCTTTTTCTGGTCAAAATCCTTCTTCAGCTGCATGTAATTCACTTCGCCTTCTTTATTTAAAACTTTCTTTTTTCCATTCACACATCTGCAGATATTTATATCTCGCCCATAGTATAGACCCTGGCTGCACAGTTCCTTCAAATTTGACAACTGGAACAGGGACTGGTAGTAAGCAGCCTGCAGGGGATCATTTCTCTGAACAAGCAGTGGCTTTTGTTCCCAATACTCCCTGAAAAATATCTCTTGTTTGATGGGAGAGATCAAGCTTCCAAAGAGGCTGTCTGGGCTCTCAAAACTCATGACTGACGGAGAGCAAGCTGTTTCCATCTTTGCTCGTTTACACTCTGTCTGCATTTCTTTTCCCATTTCAGCATGCTTCCCTCCTTTCTTGGGCATGTTCCTGTTCAAGAGGTGAGAGAACCAAAACAGTCGATCAGTAACACAACCTCAAGAGCTCACGGGCCCAGAGCAGCAACTTTTCCCTTCTCCAGTGAGATATCAGAGTACACTGGGAATGGCTCTGCTTCCAGATGCTCAATATTCACTCCAAGCAGCAGAAAAAAGAAAGCCCACAGCAGGCCTCCAATCCCCTCTCAAACCTCAGCAAACTCTGAAGGGCTCTACTGGGAGCCGTTGCTCAGAGAAGCTCAAATCCCACAGCCGAGTTTATAGTAAAAAACATGCAATCAAACCCAACGGCCGCACAACAGATCTTTACACACTCAAGTATCCACCCACACAAAGAATCTGTGGTAGACTGGTCTTCTGTAGCAAGAGCTGCAAATTATTAAAAAATTAACTCACTTGTAAGAGATTTAATGGCAACATGCAAAGGATCAGAAACTTGTACCCTATTACACTTCCTTGAAATGCATTAACATTGGGGGGGAAAGCACAACAAAGACTTCCCAACGACTTTATAGCCAGAGCACGATGGGGGAGGATGTACAGCATTCGAGTGCAGAACCAAACCAGTTAATCGGGGGCGGGAGGTGTTAAGGAAAGTTCTGCTTTCAAGCTGGCTTACACCTCATAAATCCAGTGCCTACATAGCTGGACTAAAGCCTTAGCAGGACCTACAGAAAAGGCAGCTACTGCAGTGAGGGGACACTGATACTGGTACAACACCACCCACTAAGGGCTATGCAGTGGCCTACAGTGAACAGAAAACAGAAGGAAATGGAGTATGAAAAGAAGGAGGACAAGTGAGAGTAGAGCACTGTGAGGGAAGAAGGAATATGTAACCAGGTTCAGTGGGTGAGGAATATTCACCTGACAGGAGTGTTACAGCATCTTCCAAAGAAACAGAAAAACCCAGAGCAGACTCCCCTGCAGGTGGAGCAGGTTTTAGGAACATGAAGTGAGGGCACCTGCTTGTGGTCTCAGGCTCAGGGAACAATTTTATGCTACATTATGCAGCAGTGCCAGGCATCTAGTGATGCTCACCACGCAGTGGCAGTGGCCCACGTCTCAGCCTCTGTCCTTCTGTCAGCATCTCCATACTGTATCTTGAACGGCCAGGTTTAGCAAAACTAAGTTTGCAGAAGACAGGGAACACCATTAGGCCTTTCTGTTGGATGCCATGCAATTACACCAAAAACTAAAATTATAAGATTCTGCTTTCATTTCTGTAAAGCTGTCAAACTATGTGGTTTACACAGAATAAAAAGATCTTTCATCCAAGTGCAGTCATTTAATTTTAAAGTTGAAGTAATTTACTTTGTTCTTCCACGTAGATAATATGCTTGCATATCATATAAAAATGAAAAAGTTAATTCACAAAGGGTTTAGCTGCCAAGTTCTCCGGACAGTTAAAGCAAAAATCAAGTAACAGAAGGTCTAACACCATAGTATGTGCAGACATACTTAAGTCTACACCAACATTTCATCCCCCGTAGTAGCCCAGAGCACCAGGCAGCAGTAAAAGTCTGCCTGAGAAGCAGAGTTAAGTATCCTGACAATGAACCAGCACCAAGCCCTCTAGCACGGCAGCTTGCCTGCTAGGTGCAGGCTGGCCAACTCAAACTTACTCAGGGCGCGTCTGAGCAAGTATGCGAAGCCAACACATGAGGAGTTAGAGCATGTTGATGCTTTCATTTTTAAGTAAAAATGACAGCTTTAGCCCCAAAAGTAAATGCTCTCATTTATGAAGATGCGTTTACTTACACAGATCCCTTATCATGAAACTTAAACTCCAGTTCTGGTATTTACATGCAGTACTGAGTTCTCCTGTGCAGTAGTATGCAGGACACCATCACTGATTCACCAACTCCAGGGCAGAGTGTTTCATCAGCAGTTCCTGTAACAGCCTGTACCTCAACAGTAACCTACAGTCACCTTAGGCCTGCAGGAGCAAATCCACATCACCAGCTTCCTAGGAGGATGGACATTCCTGGTTGCAGCAAGCTACACCTCTCCATGAGGCAAGAGAATGCTTAAACATAGACTGAAAATTAGTCCCCAGTTGCTAGCAACATCTGAAGATGCAGCCAGTACTGAGATCTACAACTGACATCCCCCAATGCCAGCAATACAAATGCAGCCAAGCCTGAATTGCTAGTTTTTAATTCCAGACCTAAATCCATATCAACCTCTCAGCTCACTCACATTGTATTTAACAAAGTTAAATTCAGACATGTACTATTCACAGAATACAGCTTCATTTACACAATGTGCTGTTCTGTAGTGTTTTGTTCGTTATTACAACTGTAGAACCACAGAACGGTTTGTGCTGGAAGAGATCATCAAGTCCAACCCCCCCCTGCATGGGCAGTGACATCTTCCATTAGATCAGGTTGCTGAAAGCCCCATCCAACCTGGCCTTGAACACTGCCAATGATGGGGCATCCACAACTTCTCAGGGCAACCTGTTCCAGTGCCTCACCACGCTCATCAGAAAAAAAATTCTTCCTTACATCTAATCTAAGCCTACCCTCTTTCAGTTTAAAACCACTGCCCCTTGTCCTGTTGCTACAGGCCCTGGGAAAAAGTCTCTCTCCGTCTTTCTTATACTATTTAAGTATTGAAGGGCTGCAATAAGGTCTCCCTGGAGCCCTCTTTTCTCCAGGCTGAACAACCCCAACTCTCTCAGCCTGTCCTCACAGGAGAGGTGCTCCAGCCCTCTGATCATTGTCGTGACCCTCCTCTGGACTCGCTCCAACAGGTCCACGCGTGTCTTGTACCGGGGCCCCCAGAGCTGGACGCAGCACTCCAGGTGGGGTCTCAGGAGAGCAGAGCAGAGGGGCAGAATCACCTCCCTCGACCTGCTGGTCATGCTGCTTCTGATGCGGCCCAGGATATGGCTGGCTTTCTGGGCTGCAAGTGCACATGGCCAGCTCATGTCCAATTTTCATCTACCACTATTCCCAAGTCCTTCTCTGCAGGGCTAGAGAAAAAACACAGAACAGAACAAACCTGCTCCTGCTTCAGACAGAAACTGTTATTTCACATCAGTATTTTTCAACTCGCACACCAGATGTACTCATTGATGAGTTCAGGCCTCTGAACTGGCCCAGCAACTGCAGGAGGACTCAACCCCCTCCAAAGCAGCTGGGAAGAAAGACGGCCCCAGCCATCCTGAGGCCACACAGCCCCCACCGCTCCCCTCACCGCGGCCACACCGGGCTACTATTATTCTTTTTCCAGAAGAGAAAAAAACAGAAAATCGCGCTCCCGTGCCCGCAGCAGGCAGCGGCCTGCGCTCCTTGCCCCCAGCCAGGCTCACAGGACCGGCCGGGCCGCCACGGAGGGCGCCCAGCGAGTGACACTACCCGCGTTCCGCGGAGCCCCGGCGGGTCAGCCACGAGGCCACAAGGCCCGGAGCTGCCACAACGCGCCCTGCACTCCGGGACGCCTTTCCCTGCGTCCCAGAGGGACGCCGAACCCGGCGGGACGGCAGTTGGCCCGTTCTTCCCGCCGCCATCAAGCCACTCACACCCCCTCCCCCCCGCGGCCCCCACAGCGCCCGGCAGCGCGCACTCACCCGGGCGCGCGAGCGGCAGCGGGCGGGGCGGGGCCAGGGGCGGTGATCGGCAGCCGGGAGGAAATGGCGGCGGAGCCGCGCGGGGAGTGGTGCGGGCGCCCCCGGGAGGCCAGGCCGGGCCAGGCCAGGCCAGACCAGACCAGACCAGACGGGCAGGCCGTTGGTGGGCTGGGGTGGCAGCGGGAGGCAGTCGCCGGCGCGCTGGGTGTCACGGGAAGGCGGCGTTTCCGGGGGCCGGTGGGAGACGCCTGATGCAGCTGGCCGCCTCGCTGGCGGTGGAGGGGCTGAGACCCGTCCCGAGAAAGCCGGGAGCGAGGGTCTCCTCCAGCGGCTGGGGCCTGTTTCCGAGCGCCCTTGGTCTCCCTCGGCCCGGCCCGGCCCGGCCCGGCCCCTGCGGGCTGTGGAGGCCTCCGCCGTGGGAGTGGGCCCCGGGGTCCTGCCTCCGGCGCCTGGCTGCGGCGGCTGCTGGCCCTGCTCGTGGAGACGCCCGGTCGCAATGGCTAGCGTTCTGCCGGGGGCTCCTGAGGGTCGGTGGTATCAGCCAGTAAGGGTGGGCAGTGTTGCACACCATTTAACCTCGCTTAACGCAGAGAACGTAACGTGAACCTTTTTTTTTTTACTGCCAAACTAGAAAGTTTTAAAGCAGTTGCCACTAGAAAACGTAATCTGCGCAAGAAGTATTTCTACTTCATCTACCTAAGATACTTAGCGTTTATGTGCGAAAGAGAAAAATACTCCTTTTTTTGAAATGAATAGGAAATTGCACCACAGTATCTCTGCTAAAGTTAATACATGGATTAAATTAGGAGATACAACATAAAACCTTGCAGTTACTTGTATACAAGTTTACTTGCTACACACAAACATGCCTGGGCTTTACCTGCGTTATTTTGTCCTGAACCAAAATCTTGTTACAGAGCCCCTCTGGGGCTTCCTCGAAGAAATCTTTAGAATCCTCACCAAGCACATGAAAACTTCTAGAAATGTTTTTAGTTAACCTTTATTAAAGATGCCTATTAATGGTTTAATTTAGACTGGCTGAAAGCAGAAAAAATTGTTAGGTGGGTTTTGCTAAAGTTTTGTTCTTGTGTGCTGATAGCTTGAAGCATACAAAGCAGAACTGCCAGAAAAAGGTAGAGGGAAATAATAGAGCCTTTCACATTAAAAAAAAATACCCAGGTTCAAATCCCTCCCTTCATAGAAAATGGTTTTGCAGTCCTGTTCCTCCTTGCGATATGGTTGTTACTCCCACAGTAATAACTCCTGCATCCCTGGCACTAGCTCGATCTTTTGGAACAAATGTCATGTGATTCCAGTGGGTTCTGGGCTCATGAATACATCCAGCTAACTCCTATGTGCCGAACAGAGAAACAGGCAAAATATAATACATGGGAAAAGGGGATGGAAGGGAGAAAAAGAGCAATCGGAATCACAGACTCACAGAAGGGTGGGGGTTGGAAGGGACCTCCGGAGATCATCCAGTCCAACCCCCCTGCCAGAGCAGGATCACCTAGAGCAGGTTGCACAGGATGGCGTCCAGGTGGGTTTTGAATATCTCCAGGGAAGGAGAGTCCACAACCTCTCTGGGCAGCCTGTCCCAGTGCTCGGTCACCCTCACAGTGAAGAAGTTTTTCCTCATTTTCAGACGGAACTTCCTGTGCTCCAGTTTGTGCCCGTTACCCCTTGTCCTGTCACTGGGCACCATTGAGAAGAGTCTGGCAAACACTGCTCATCCTCTTCCATCCTTTTTCCTTTACCCCCGGACCACTTTGGTTGCCAGCTAACCAAAACATCATGGCCACTTGATCATGAAATACAGATTAATCGGCATGCGGATGGGTTACCAGGACAGAGATTTTGCCAGGGGTGAACCTAAGGTTGTCCTAATTGTACAAATGTGTACAAATTAGATAGTAAAATTTAAGTTTCTCTGTAAAGTATTTTTCTTTCCTTGGGCTATGACTTTCAAAGAAAAAGAAGACATTTGCTGCTTTCTAATTCTGACTCATTCTTAGTTCATCATGACATCACTCAAGATTCAAGAAACTTTGCAAAATTTATTAAATTGTGAGTATTTTAGTGTAAACACCAATAGTTGGGATATCAGAGGCATACATTTTTGTAGCTCTCTGAAAAATAGGTCACGGGCATGAAATTCTGCTTACTTCTTTCATGAGGATTATACAGCTTTGAAGAATGAAGTAGTTCTCCAGACTTAAAAGTTTGCATCACCCACATTAACACTTACAGGATGTTTTCTTAATACAGATGGGTGTAGCAGCAGATGCTAAAAATAAGGACGCCACATCCTGCACCTCAGCTGGTCACAGAAACCGTCACAAGCTGTTATTTCTGTTCCAAAAATCCACAAAGTACTCTCATCCATAACTGCTTGAATACCACTGGGATGAATACTCAGATATGTATTTACATAATGGCTGCGATGTTTTAACTTTTAGTAAACGCTGCGGGAAGTAAAACCCGTACATTTGACTGGCTGCAAAACCAGCCACAAATAACAGGAATGGGAAATACTTGTGAATACTTTTTGAAAGACTTCCATGCTGGTCTGTCTAGACAAATTGACTAAGAGTATTTATTCCCATCCCTTTCTGGAAGATAACACAAGCTTCAGAAAAGGATCATGTGAGTTTCAGTCAGCCCTCTAAACAAGAAAAATGTATTTAAATAGTGTTTGTTATTTTTTACTATTTATACAAGCAATGGCTTTGTGAAGTATAATTGAACCTGATATCATCCCTGTCACTGCATTAAGAAGATAAAAATTATAAGCTTCACTGTAAAAGCATGCACTTAAGTTTCATCATCATAATGTGCAATCTTCTTCATTATCATAATAAAACTTGCTGTGTAGCGCTCTCCCTGTGGAGAACTCTTTGCCAATGGTTACATTCACAGTTGCAAAGTAAACTAACAGTTTCCTCCATCAAAGCAAGCTGTGCAACTTTCAGGCACCTGTATAGGACGTGCCGGAAAGGTAAATGCAGGCAGATATCTCTTTCTCTCCACACTTCCATGTGTGGGCGTGCTTGCTGGACAGCCCACACGAGGCTTGGGCGTGCTGCGCTGCAGGGCTTTTGCTGTGAGAAACCCTGTAAGAAATTTAGAAGAGGGAACTGGTTTGGGTCAAGAAGGGCAAGGGTATTTTTTCTGTTGGAGGCTGAGGATTCACTGTTGGCTACAGAACAAATACCTCTTCCCATAAGGCACATTTAAAAAAAGATAATTATGTGAAAACAATGGTGTTATGTTAGTTCATGTGGAAAGTTTAGCACACACACATCTGGAGCAATTAGATGGGATCTTCTCAGGCAATCTGGAACATCTGTGCAGGATGCCTCCGTAATGGCAGTGCAGTAACGAGGATGTCATGGCAATTTTTTTTATATGTCTATATTACACATTGGCTCAGCTTGAGGTCTAGTGTGCTGTTGCTGTTGCCAAAGCCTGCATGTCCTTTGGCTTTACATTCCCAGCATTGTCATTCCTGGTACGGTTCTGCTTTCCATGACAGGATTTCCTGGAAGAGTATCAAAGCCGTCTTAGCCCTGATCATTTGTTTGGCAGTGAACTGGCTGCCAAAGTACCCGCTCACTCCATCAGATTTCAATCACCCGGCATGCAGTGTGCCACCAGCTTCTCCAGCTCGGTAACTGGGAGCTTGTCAAATGCGGCTTTTTGAAACAGTAAGAGACATCACCGTGCTATGAGCAAACAATGTTGGAGGAGGAAAATCAAATAAACCAGAGAGTGGTTCAGGCTTCCAAATTTATTCCCATTTCCTAATCTTGACCAAGCAATGACCAACCATTTACTTTGTGACATTTTTTTGCCACCACAAATTATTGTTTTGAACTGACTTTGTAAATTGAAACTAGCTTCCTTAAACGACAAACCCCAAAAAATTATGTGGAAAATGCTCCTTATTTGGGAAAGTTACAAAAGTAATCTTGATTCTTTTCTGGTGCTGAACCCTTTTTGTGTGTGTCCCTGAACATCCTTAATTCAGCCTCCTTACCTTGAACCTAAGGATATTTCCATGTGGGATTCATCTGGGACTGGCAGGGTTGCTGTATATGGCTCTGTTTTGGCACAACAATTGCCTGTGTGTCTCGGTGTGGTGTCTTGAACTGTGCTGGGGAGCAGTGCTGGGAGCGGACATGCATAGCTTCTCCTTGCTGTAACATTCAATCTCAGAAGCCAAGGAAGGGGGGTGGCAAAACCCCAAGCTCATGTATGCAACATAAAGCAGAAGAACCAGATTCTGCTGAAGACATGGTTGGTTGGTTTTCTTGACAAAGTTTCTAAAATCTCTGCCTCAAAGCCTATGTTTCTGAAATGACCAGTTAGGCAGAAAGCAGGTGATTACAGCAGGTCGACAGGAGGCACCGGTGTGTGGGTGTCACTTCAGGGCCATAGCTTGTGCAGGTGATGCTAGTCATCCACCTGGGAGGTGGCTGCAAAACACTGAGTGCATCGGGTCTGGGACATCGTTCCTGTGCTGCCTTGGGGACTAGTGAGCAAAATTTTCCAAAATAGAGGTTCTTCCCAGTGGCCCTATGGAAAGTCAGGGACAGCTAACAGGGTGAGGGTTTTTCTTGAGGTGTTGATGACGTACAGTGTACAAAGCCCCGTCAGCTTTGCTTCCTGCTTTCTGCTGGTCCCTACTCCACTGCTAAGCCATAATCATTTTCCCTCTAGTTACCGTCTGAGGACAAAGGCTCCTGAAGCGCATGCAGGTTGCCTAGCAAAATCGAGATGCAGCAAGTGAAATAAGGAGAGGTGCTATTTGAAGGTGATTGGTGCTGATTGCCTACTAAAATGGACCACAAGTGGTGAACAAACAGGCAGGCTGATTAAAGAGGAACGGTTAGTGTGTCGGTAGAGAGTGGTAATACTTCAGGTGGGAGCTGCTGTGTTTAGGTGTGTGAGAAAACTGCCTCTATGCTACTGCAGTAGTAGCATGTGCATTAGATCGCCCCAATGAAACATTTCACAGTCCAATTGAAAAAAAAAACAAACTCATGAGAGGTTTTCATTAACAGTTTTGCTGCTAACCAAACCAGCCTCGGTATGACGCAGAAGTCAGTTTCAGAAACTTTTAACCCTTCTTTCTTCTACTGCTGCTGCGTTACTTTTAAAGCACAACGCTACTCTCAGACGCAAAATAGTGTCTAGCTTATAATGATTTTTGTTCATATGTACAAACCCCAGTAAAAAAAGTTGAACACAATGTACACACTGGGAAATATAATCCGGGAATATGTGTCAATAACATGATTGTTCTGTAAAATAATCCTGCCCACGTTTCCCTTCAGAGATCTCTTCCTCTTTATGCGAGCTGTGTCCACATTGGAGCCGCTGGCTGCACAGGCCCGAGTCTCATTCTCTTCACAGCGGTCTGAGAAAGCAGTCAGGTCGATGTCCACATCCGTGTCGTGAAAGCAGCCATCGAAAGCCATTGCTTGCACTGCATCAATAGTATACATTCCTGAAGCCTGGCAACAAAGAATAGTTATTCTGCATTTAGCAGGAGCCATTTTAGTAAATTATAAATAAATAAAACAGAAAAGAAAGAAAACTTTCTCTTCGGTGTTGTTCCCTGTGTGGAGAGCATAGGGAGAACAGGGCTACCCCTCAGTATTGCTATCTGCGGGGCCTGCCCCCTCGGGCAGGGCATGAGTGAGGAAGGGGATACATGCGATAAAACACGCTTGCCTGACTGATTATTGCCAGCTTCTGGCTGGGAATGTGTGCCCCAGCTTCTGAAACAGAAAAATTAAACTCTGCCTCTCCTGTAGGTCTGCATTGCTGGAGTTGTGGGAAATGACTTCAGATGTTTCCATGAGTAGTTTTTTGGTGGGATTATCAAATCATGTGAGCAGCACATGCCCCCTTTTTGTGATTTTCCCCTTGTAATATTCCAACAAATGAGTTTACATGGGGGGATATTCTTGAAGCAAAGGTTTTAAGTGACTGCTTCATGGAAAGCAAATGTTTCGCTTGTGAACGTTTCTGCTTCAGGCACTTTTTTCTAAAAATGACCTTGTCATTCATCTGATCTTGGGACAAAAAGGCATTATTAAACCCATCTTCCTAACCAAGAATGGTGAAGCAGGAGAAGGAGAAATAGACACTGCTTCACAGGAAACAGGAGGGAATATTACATGAGTGCAATCTGGGGTATATTTCAGAGAGAGGAAAAATACCTTGGTCAATAGGTATTTGAGGACAGAATGAAGGTTACCTTCCTCTAGGGGAGGAAAAAGGGGAAAAAATCAGGAGGTGTACTCCCTAATCTCTGCCACAAGAAAAGGAAGGGAGAGAAACCTTCTCGAGACCCAGAGAGGATGACACATTTCCTCCCTTCAGCCAAGTAAAGAAAAGTGAGATACAGAGATGGTTACTGTACTGTTATCACAGTGGCATATCAGGATTACTCTGTGGCTTCTGCGATGCTTTCTGAAGGCAACAAAACACAGAGGTTTGTACCTTGCCCCTTTTTTTGAGTTGCTTTCTCTCTTCAATTGTGGTGAGATAGTTCACTGCTGCATATTCGATGACAGACAGGAAGACAAAAAGGAAGCTGATCCATAAATACACATCCACAGCCTTTATGTAAGACACTTGAGGCATTGAGGCACTTACTCCTGTCATGATGGTTGACATTGTCAGCACTGTAGTTATACCTGCCAAAGAAAAAGGGGAAGTTATCATAATATTGGCCAGCTGGTTCTGTTTAGCTCATCACCATTGCTTGGACAGCACAGCTTTGTGAGGGTGTATGATTGACACTGCCTTTAACTTCATTGCACAGGCTCTGAAAAGTGGAGTGAACCATGAAGGACCTATCACATACAATACTGAAACCAGAAAATCATCTCTCTGCTCAGTGCATGCAGTTAGAGCTGTGGCACACGAGGTTCAAACAGCAAGGACACAACACCAGTGATTCAGCAGCATAAGGAATGCATTTCTGTGACAGCTTTAGGCACTGCTATAGAGAAGTGAAAGTAGGTTTGTGGTCTTGCCCCGCTTCCCAGAGCCAGGATCTCTGCTATACACTTTCTTGTCCCAGAGAATCACCAAAGAATCACCAATTTCCCTTACAACCCTTTCTCAAGTTGTACTTCTTGAGAACATCTATCAGCTTGTACATCTCTGTTGTAACTCCTTGTCTCTCTCAAAACACTCTAGCATAAAAATGCTATACGAATTGAAACTAAGAAATATTTTTTTGTTGACTTCAATGTGTCCAGAATTTAATGGTCATATTTTCAACCTCTCCTCTTACATGCAGCTATTAATCTCATTTTGTTTCGCTCTGTCTCAGGAAAAAACCCCACAAACCCACCCACCAACAACCAACACTAAACCAGGCCCTGCTTTTAAAGAAATGAAGGTAACATTGGAAATGAAGCCATCTCAATAACACCCATGAGACAGCACTGGCTGATAGTGTTGCCTTTCAACTGGGTCTCAGTGTAGCCTTTCTCCAGTTTTATGCTAGTTCAAGTCCACTGGAACATACAAGAGTTCTCCCTCTCCCTCTCTGCAAGTTCCTTAGGTTGAAGGATGGAGTTTGAAATATACTGTCTAAGAGGAAATCTATTTATTTAAAATATGTATACTCTAGGCTAGGGAGTTAAGCTTTTAAAACTTTGTTGTTAAAATTGCCTATAAATTATGTATGCTTATGCTAATGAAATCTGCCTTATTCATAGAACTCCTCATGCACAACCTTCTGCAGAAATCCATATATAAATTAAAGAACATGATCAGCAAAACCGTCTTGACAACATTACAAATTTTCTACTGAGAATTAAAACTTTATTTTTAAAGATGAAGTTAAATTTCTTATAAATAAAAGGAATTGGTGGATGCATTAATAAAAGTAGGTAGGAGGTACCATAATTTCTTTTTAGACTGACAAATAGATTCATATCTCATGTATTAATAGCTTTAGACTGTGCCAATAGAAAGGGATCTGCGGTAGCTACAGTCCTAGTTTTTGTAGATTGATATAGGTATAGATAAAAATTGAGGGCTCCCTCAGTACATTCAAGTTTCTTGAACAAAGATCCTCAGATCTTTCACTTGCCTAAGAAATATGGCAACATACAGTTGGCTTCTGGGACTAGCATCATTGAGAAGGAAGAGCAGGAGCTTCTTTACTAATTCTTAAACTGACAGTTGCAGGACTCAGATGCATTATGGTTACATTAGATATCTTAATAAATTTCTATCAGATCTTCACACAGAAGCTAATCTTTGGAAAAAAAAAAAAAGAAAAGTACTCATTCCAAGGCCATCAGCATTAAATTCCCAACAAAAGGCAGTCTGGAAGTGGTATCAACTGATTCATCACTGAGAAAAACAATAATGTTATTAAAAAAGCACTGTAATTAGTCTTTTTCTCCTGAGCTGTGGTGTTCAGAATTAAAACTGAGAGCAGAAAGATGCCCAGCTTACTCTTTGGCTTCCACAGAAGCCTGTGCGCCTTGCACAGTTAAGGCACCAAAGCAAGGTGCCTAACAAAGAAAGGCTTTGTAACATAGGACAAGCAGGAAACTGGTTCCAAGTTGGTAGGAAGATATCAAATGTTTCTAGAGAGAAAGTAGAGCCACAAAGCTTTTAGATAGGTTATGCTATGCCTATTAAGTAACTCTGATGAACCATGGATTTGGAGAGGGATCTGACTACCTGTTACTACCTGCTACTTTGCTGGGAAGAGGGGAGGAAAAAAAAAGTCTTTGCAAAAAAACCCCCTCAAACCCCAAACCAAATGAACAAACAAACAAAAAAAAACCCCAGAGATTAAGTAAAATTCTACATAGGGAAATCTGCAGAATTGTTCCTTTTTCCTGTGGTGTGTGAGCTGTTTTCTAATATAGCAAAGCCAGTCAGAACAAACATCCCATTTCCTAACATAGAGGTTGACTAAAGGAATTTGTGGTAGTGACAACAGTGGCAATAATACTGTTGTTCAGGCAATTACCTGATATACTTGCTCATGACCTATGTAAATAAGAAGCTAAGGTAACTCCAAACCCTTCTATTCCTCCCAGAAGAATGTACAGTAAAGGTTTACCTAGTGATACCCTGGCAGGAACAGCTCTTCTGTCAATCCAAAATGAAACCCAAGACAGCATCACCATCAGCATGGCTGGGAAATAGGATTGTAGCACAAAAAAGAATATATGTCTCCGGAGTGCAAAGTTTATAAAAAGTCGATTGTACCAACCTATTGAAAAAAAGAGAGAGGAACAGGTTGGAGGAGAAGAGATCTGTGTTATTTGTGAGCTCTGTTCACTGGCCCCCTCATTCCAGGAGGAATGGTGTATCCACATCAGTAATAGTAAACACCTAAGAAATATTGCCACCACCTTGGTTTTATATAGTGCTTTACAAACCGTCCATCATACCTCATTAAAATACCGCTGCCTTGGGAGTAAAGCATCACGACTGCATGAATAAAATACTATATCATAATTGAGGTTATGAAATTGGGGGGGGGGGGAAGTAAATAGACTTCAAGTGAAACTGCCAGGAGAATACAGACAGAATATAATCGCCCAGTCCAGTTGGCACAGTGAAGCCAACACCCTGACTCCCCCCAAAAGTAACTTGCCTTGTCTCACGCTAGGAATACCCAGCAACCAAGCAGCACTTTTTCTCCTACGGGCAAACCTGTTTGCCTGCCCAGCGTTGACTTTAGAGGAAAGGGTGCCACCTAGTGAATTTTGAGGCATGGTCCTTCTGTGCGGCAAAGCGTGTGTGCTACACCTCCTGCCATGGGAGGGAAATTAGTTTACAGGGAGGTGAAAAGAAGACAAAAGTAGCTGGCTGCGCAGCATCTGCCTGTCCAGTACAAATAGAGACATCAATGAGCCTGTGTTGGAGCAGTCATGCCATCACAAAGAACCACTTTATAAAAAAGAGTATCTCAACAATAACCCCATCTAATATTAAACACGTCCTATGTGTTTCCAGTTGCGGAGAAGGTTTTTGGTTTTAAAAATTATTGTCCCCAAAATGGATTGAAATTGTTGCTTCTTTGCAGGCCAGGGAACTCCAAAAGCCTAAATGCTATGCATGTCTAGTTCACTGAGATTGACAGTACAGGGTAAGCAGAACCTAAAATGCAGAAGGCTGCTTTGTGAGCAGCACTTTTGTTCATTTTTTGCCCGAGACTCTTCAGGGGGAGATGGCTCCCCTTATAGTTGTGCTGATTGTTCCCCACTAGTACTTACTTTGGGGGGCGGGGTCTGTGTGTAATCATTTTCTTCCAACAAGAAGCAAAATAAAAGAACAAGAGAAAGTGGAACCTCCTGATTGAAACAAAAATTCAAAGCTAAAGCAAAGCACCTGTCTACAAAGGGCAGTGTTCTAATTAACAGATGTGGTACATCCATTTATTCAGGTACTTCCCAGTGGTCTCTGTGGCTTAAAAAAAGTCTTTCCTTTCACCTTTACCCTGCTGAGTAAGCTCATCATCAAAACATCTGCATGTAAGTGTTAAGCAGTTATACTTCCTAAAGTCAAAGGTGCTGTGAAGTTGCTGCAAAGGCCTGCGTACAGGGGTGGTGTGAGGTTGCGCTGTTGTGCACAAGACCGTATTTGCTTGCATAAGTGTTTTTTGATGGGAATAGCAAGGCAGAAAGAAGCCAGCTGAGTTCCTGGAACCCAGTTTCAACACACAGCGATAGCAGTTTGGTGGAAAACATCCCAGTCTCCTCCTTGCAACAAGGACAAATTTGACGTAGCTCTCAGCAAGGCTCAGTTATGATAGTAAGGTATCATTCGCCCTCTTCTCAAATGACAGTGGCTTTTGAAAGCTGGAGCTCTGTTCTTAGCTCATACATGAGCAAGAGATAAGGATGAAGAACCTGATCAAGCTGTGAATTCCTCACTGCTTAGACTGCATCATAATTTAAACTGGAATTTCTGCATTCAATATCAGCCACGGCAAACTTGAATGGCTCTTTTTTAAATGCAAATCCTGTAAATAAAATACTGTAAATAAATCTATTTGCAGCTTTCCTGTATGTCTCAAAGGCTTTTTTTCCCCAAAGTGTTATGCATTTCATCATATTACATGGAATAATTTCTATTTTATTAATCTGCCTTGATATAAAGGGCAATATCCGCACTGAAATGAATTGACTCAGACTGGAAAGTACAGTAGCAAGCATGCTATTTTATCGGGTTAAAAACATATGGTTGGATTACTTACACAGAGAAGTATTTCAAAATTTATAATTGCATGTACAAATACAGAGAAAATAAAACGCACCTTGCATGAAATCAAAACTATAATAAACTCCTAAAGCCTTCTGCAGTTTGCCAGGAAGTGTAGTTCAAGATCTATAGGGAGAAATAAAAACCTGTCTGGGACAGATACCTTTATTTAAACAACGTAGCACTGACATAAAGGGATTTTTTTTTTTCTGCAACTTTATGTATAAACATGGAACATTAAGCAAACCATGAATTAGACCTCAATAGGTGATAAATGCTCTCATGTGGAAACCTTATAGTTAGAAGACTTTTAATGACATTGTACAGCTCCAAAAACGAGGAGATTTTAGACAATAAAACACAATGGGGTTCCTGTTGTGTGCTTTCTAGTTCTTTAGGATTTGTATTTTCAAGCTTTTCTATGTAACCAGGACCCAAAGATTCCTGTAAACCCAATACTCCAGTGGCTTTCAGAGAAGCACCACGATTTTGCAAGAGCTCACAGCAGCGTATATTTGGTTGTTGCGCCTTTTTTTCAGGTTCTTATTGTCAGATGTCAAGTTACAAGTATTATTATGGCCTCTTCTTCTAATACCAAGAAAGTGTTACCTTGGTAATGTAAAGAGAACCGAGGACTTAGGCCGACAGACCAGTGTGATTGACAGACCTCATTTAAACCGAGATCTCTCAGCAGTTAACAGTCATTCATTAGCAACGAATTTGAATGTGAAAGACATTCTGCATGATTGTGTCCCGTGCTTCTCTGTTCTAATGACAGGGGCTTACTATACCAGTACTGCTGTAAAAAGCTAGTCCACTGGAAGCACTGAATTCTTCGATGAAAAACTGAGAGAGGGAGATGTGCTCATCTGTGCTCAGGGACTTGTTTCCATGTTTCCAGTATAACATCAGATCGTCTTCATTGTATGCATCTATGAGAAAGTAAAAACTAAATCACCTCTTCTGCTGGAATAACGCTTCTGTTTTCTTTTCTTAGGGATGGGAGACCACTCAAACAATTTAGGAAAACTCCAAAGAAACATTCTTTTCACATCAATTTGCCAGTTAGTTGACAGGGAAACTGAGTTGCCGAGACCATATTCCACCTTGTTCCAAGGGAAGCCCGGTCCTGTGCCCTGCCAGCAGCTTACCTGAACGATGGGGGACACGGGCATGCTCAGGGTCACAGGGCACATAGGATTGGAGCTCTGGAGCTGCTATGCTGAGCAGACTGCCAAAACACTGGGGATCTGTTCTCTTTTCCAAGACTAAACAACAAACCAGCATCCCAGTTTTACTCATAATCCAGATAAAATAAATTCTGAGATACCAAAAGGCTCTGCAAAACAGAGTTACCTTTTGGTGTCCAGCTCTGCAGCTTACTACAGACAACTGAGTCGGGGTGAGAAAGCAGACATTTCACAATAACACAAGCACTTATTTTCATTTTTCCATGAGATCAGATATTGACATCTTATTTTACTTTTAACTTGTGCCTTTTTCTCAGGAAAAAAAAAAAGTGATTTTTTGACAGAGGAAACATTTTTAGATTTAGGCCTTGGAATATCAACACGGTCGAAACAAAGGAGGGTGCAACATGTTTTTTCTATCTTCCCAAAGCTCACTGAGTTCTGGAAAGATCCCAAACTGGCCACAGTTTAATTTGTACAGGTTGAAGGGTTCAGGTCACACAGCAAAATAAGTGAAAAAGGTATTGTGAACAAGATGGAGTGCTAATAAGAATGCACATGTGAAGAACAGGTATGAATTAAACTTACAGCTTTCCAGTTCTAAAGAACAGTTCTGAGTGTCCAGAGGAAACCTACTGAAATCCATGAAACACATAGCAGAAACTGTTATTCTGCAGACAGGAACAGAAAAACAGAAATTAAATTAAAAAATTCACACTACCTTAGGGCTGTACAGACATCTTAGTGAGATCCCCAACCAATCTGCTGTTTAGAATCGCGATGCCTGAGTTTTTCTACTTTTTTTAGACACTTTTAAAATTGTTTCAAGATAGTGAGATAAAACTAAGTCAGTGAGATAACATATTTTTTAAACATAAATAGTCTTTCTTATTAAGTACATTACCTTGGATTTTTAAACCCTGTACTGACCTGATCCTTCATTAGCCTTTCACACATTACACTTTGAAGGGTTACACTTATAAAGACTAACAACAGGAGTTCACATTTCTTGACTGGATTTTTCATAGATTGAAGTAGATAATATTACAGATTAGAGCAAATATGTTCAAGTGCCATTCTCCCAGCTAGAATGGTTATAATATTTAATTGCATAAAAAGATAAGCTGCTACTTCTGGAAGCCTACTCTCCTCTTCAACACCATGGAAATGTCTTATAGTCTAAAAAGCTTAAGGAAATCTGGGTAAAGACATTATTTTGCATTCCACCTGCTTTTTCACAAATGTTTAGCAGATAAATGTCCCTCGACATTTTAACCAATAAAAAAAAAAGGCTAGAGGCAGCAATTTAAATAAGGTAAATATTGTTAAATTTCCCTTTCATGTCACAGCTTGCATGTCATTTGATGTTTTAGTTTGATTTTTTGAGTTTTCCCCAAACTGAATCCTACAGGGATTTAAGTGATAAGGGATATACTGGGTGTATAAGCGATCTTTGAAAACTTGTGATCAGTAATCACGCTGTAGCTGAATTTAAACAAGTGTAAGATTTTACTGGATTGAAATGAGACTGTAAGAGTGGTACATCTTTAAAATCATGCATAAGACTTCCAACTATGGATGTTGTTTCAGTCTTTCAGCTATTGACTAAAGGATCAGGGGAACAACAAGAAAATGTTGATTGAAAAAAAAAAAGAAAGAAAGACTATTTTAGCAACAAATCTGGATTTTTGTTCTGCTTTGCTTCAAGAAAATCCTGGATGCTAGGCACCGAAGAAAAATGGTGGAATATGCAGATTTCTTGCACATAAGTATTTGGAATATAATCTACCCACTGCATGTAAAACTGGCAATACAAAAAGGGTGTTTTAATGAGCATCTGATTCTTTAGGAACATAGCACCACTCAGGCTAGAAACACATCGTTTCACCTTAATAATTTTAAAACTTTGGTTCACCAGCCTTTACGTCACCCCTTTCCCTGCCTCTCAGTGTGCTAAGAACTGATAGAGAAGGAAAGGAAGAGGACAGGGCACCTGTCCTTCATGCTTATGTCCAGGAAGAGATCCACAGGTTTGGCAAGAACTTTGGGGCTTTGCTATTCACTGGCACAGGACGGTGAGGCCGGCTGCAAGCTCACCTGTATGTCAGAGCAAGGAGTCACCCAGTACACAGCATCTGGTAATGCAGGCTTAGGGAAAGGTAGCTGCGCGAGCAGAGAGGACGAGGGCAAGGAAGAAAAGTAGAGCACCAGCTTGCAAATGTGATGCAGGACACAGGGCAAGGGGTCCCGTCACGGAGGGGATTCTGAGCACTGAGCAAATGTAGTAAATTGATTCACACTGTGTCTGTCCCTCAGCTCTACTTCTTCCTTTTCCTTCCCTCCCATCTCACTTTTTCCTTTCTCTCCATTTCTGTCCTTCCCATCACACGATCCCTTTGGTCTGTAACTATTTGTGCACAATTTCTTACAGTTAATCTTGATGACACTTTACCCCTCCAGCAAGCTGACAGAATGTGTTTACCCATCTTCTGTCTCTTTGCCACTCTTCCTTCCCCCAGCTGAACGTATGTCATACCCCTCACATGGAGAGCCATCGCTGTAAGCCTTAGTATAGTATGTAGTTCCTCTGACCTCTCTCTCTCTCTCTTGCATGAAGCATGGAAATGAATATAGCCACAAAATGCATACTTCACCTCATTGTTTCTTACTGGTCAGTATGATTCTTGAACGCATGCTATATTAAAGCGGTGTACAGCTGCTGTTGTGAGGGTTTCTGCATGTCTTCATGAGAGGGTAGAGAAATTCATTACTTGTTGGAACAATTATTACCTAGCCAAAATCTCAAGTGCTTGCATAAATCTTCAAACTATCCAGATTAGATGAAATATCACCTATGTGCACAGGCCTAACTAGTAACAAACAGGAGAACTGTGATTTCTGCAATGCACAGGCCTCAGGGCCTTTACCCTAGGGGGAAAATTCCTCCATTAAAACTATTTCTGCCGCATCATCCAAATCTGCTTCATAAAGAAAAGCAATCAGAAGTAGATAGAAGGGAGACACATTTAATGACCTTGCTGTTCCAGTCCTGGAATTGCTATTTCGGTTTCCAGTTCCTTGTAGTCACACAACACACCTGTCTAACATTGCTGGTATCAGCACCAATAATCTGCTCTCCGTGCCTATCTGGAGCCCCGATTAATATTGATGGCATGTTTACAGGTATCCTAGGGCGAAAATAGCTGAGACAGACAGTTTTAAAAGACCCAGGGGGAAGAAAACCACATTTGTTCTTTGCTAATAATTTTGGGCTTTACTTACTGTACAGTAAAACTACTGCAATATTGCTAAAGCCACTGGCAATGAATTAACACTTGATAAACTTCAGCGCTATTTACTACAGATGAAAAAACTGCCACTATCCTGTGACAGAAAACAATATGTGAATGATAGAAAAATGTTATCTCTGTTATCAATCCTAAATCTATTTTCCCACTGGTACAGTGGTCACCAGTTCCCGGTATCTCATGCCAGGGGTTTAATGCCAATCCAGTATCAGAATCTTAACTGCAAGTATGTCCATTAATTTCTCACTGTACAGACTATTGGTCTGCAATTTCAGTCATGTATTTTCTTATAAAAGGGTATTGTTCTTACCGTAGACTGAAGAGTACATTGCCATCAGGGTATACTCGGAGCATAACATTTTCCACAGTTGTATCATGGATGAAAGATCTTTTGGAGTGTACAAAAAACACATCAGGTACCCAGATCTTTTTTATCAGTCTTCCATCAAAAGTCATACTTTTGTTTTTGTTACTACGAAATGAAAGTCTTTCATCCTTCCAGTAATGTCTGAGATATAAAGTCATTGTGAAGTCCTTCATTTAATTAAAAATAAAAGAAGACAATGCTTGTTTTATTCACATACAATAGAAAACAGTACAAAGTAATCAACTCATGCAAAGGATCAATTTCTTCTCTGGACATCATCTGAAGGATCCTCGGTGAGAGGAATCAAAAGCCACTCAATGAGTTTAAATATAGATTGGAACTACTTCTGAGATACTGCCTGTTTGCCTTCTCACTGGCGTCTGAGACTGAGGTTCATACTTCATTTATATTTAGATACAACTTTTACAGATTTCAGTGGTCTGCTGGATTGGGCCATCAGTGAAGTGGGAAAGAAACTTTAAAACCAGCCAAAGACAAATAGAAAGGTGTTTCCTTTGGAAATCTTCACAGGCTTTTCCCAGAATGGACTGTAGTTCTCTTACAAAGAGATTAATTTTGAGTTCTTCATGAGCATTAGGTCAATTTGTAAAATTCATTAATCTGTACCTTTTGCACAAATATTGCACAGAGGTTTTAGATTAGTGCATTTATGAATGACATGCATGATAAAGAAACAATATGATTAAGTTCATAGGAGTAAACAAATTTTACAAGAACTAGAATTTTTTAAATATGAAAGATTGTTACAAATCATCCTATTCAGAGAAATAACATGACTGCAAATATACCTGTGGAAAGAGATGGAGAGGATGCTGCAAATCCAATCTGAGCTTCTGCACAGCCTGACTGCTCTGTTCTCATCTACATAACTCTTGCATTATTAGGCAGACATCATTTATCTCAGCAGAACAATTAATTCTGATAAGAATACTGGGAAGATACTTAGGTCTTCCCCTGGAATATGATTTTATGCCCCTGTAAGATGATTTTATGATTTGGGTAGGTTTGCAAAGGAATGCAGGGGTTCATACTGAGAGATCCCATTGTAAGCTCAACACCTACGACTTCAGCTACACTCACTGAAAAGATATTGTAAGTGAGACCTCTTTGCAAAGTTAACGTGCCCTGCTATTAGAGGATGGAGCAACTTGGCACTAATGTCTGGGTGGTGTTATTAGTGACAATTTCAGCTGAGGAATGAACAGCCTGCATTCCAGTGCTACAGGTCCTTGATTGCAGTGAGGGTGTCTCCTTCCTAGGACCATTCCTGGAACTGATTTTTCTGTTTCCATTTGTTATGACCACAGCTTCACCCATGCCAGAAGTGATAAAAATACTCAGATCTGCAGAAGCAAAGGAAGCAAAGGACATGAAGCCTCATCATCTAATGTGCAGAGCACTAAGAGCTCATGGGGAAGTCTATGGGGCTTACTGAATGGCTGGCATTTTCAAATCAGAACACTATCCACTCTGATCTGTCCCTCTTGCCCAGGAGAAATGCAAGATGTGCTTCCTAGTTTAAATGAGAATGACTTGCATGCTTCAAGGCAAGGATGTGCTCTTTAAGGGTTTGCTTTCTGTAACTGTATTATTCTATATCATTCAGCTGGATGTTTCTGAGACCCTGAATTTTGGATGAAATTCTTTATTCCAGTTCTACTAACCAACTTACCATGTCAACTTCAGATATGCTGTCAATGCTTTCTACCTGCACATCAATGCCCACAGGTATTGGTGACCCTTCAATATAACAGAACAAAAGAGTGATGAGGAGCATAAATCCATAATTTTAAAGGGAAGACTCTGTATTAGTAACATACAGAGAGCATCCCATCTCAGCATTTACTATGGTTTGTCCACCTTAGTACATTGAATGACAAAGTCCATGGCAACAAAGTAAAATGTGACACTAAACAGTTGCAACAATAAATACAAAATCTTCAGTGATCTTTTTGCAGCCAGAGTAGTTGTTACCGGCATTACAGCTTGGACAGCAGCGACAGCTTCCTTGTGGTGCCAAAGCTAATGAACTGCTTGGAGTGCTATTTAGAACTGTCATTGGGAAAAGCTGAGTAAATATATCAAACACATCAAAAATTGCAAAGCTATCCGAGTTCCAATGCTTATTCCCACACTTATAAACAAAATATCTATTACGCCTCCTAATTATCTTCAGTTACTTAACTATTTAAAGTTTGGCATAGATATTTCTGAAAAAGGATTGCTTGCTCACGACCTCATAAGGGAAAAGCTGTAAACATACTAAGCATGTTCTGTGATGGAGTGTTGTGTATTACTGAGTACATAATTTATTATCAAGTACAATACATACAAACTGCACTAGATGACTTTATATACTACCCCACTATTTCATGCCACTGAAAAACGCTGTGAGTTTATAACACAATGGGATCTGAGTGAACGAATTATAAAACCATATTTGCATTTTTATATTAAAGTGACTAAATATCAATTAAACATACATCAAAATATAAAATTATTTCCATTCTTCGATGTACAATATTTAGAATGAAGGATCTAGTTCTGTAGGGGTTATGTACATGTGTAATTTTCAGCAAGCAAGTCATTCCACTATAGCAATTGACTAACCATTTCCTTATGGAGGAGGGAGAGGAGAGAGAGGTGTGTGTATATGAGTATACACACCCCCCTTCCCCAAAGAATGTTCTGCATTTGGCATGAAAATCGATAGTAATTATTGTATATGGGATTCCAATTGCATTTGTTAAAAATAATCAGTTATCATATTTTTAAAGTACACATTTAAAATAACCCGGTACAAAACACGAGTACAAAGAAGTCTGAACAGCAGGAGATAGCAACAGCTTTTTAACTTGTCTTTCTCTTTTTCTTGTCTTTTCTTTTTATCAGTGTCAAGCCAAAATAGTCCAGAAATATCACTCTCCTGATAACCAGCCACAATGCTGTGTCTCTTTATGGAATTATCCTTAAAATAGCAGCCCTCAAGGATTACACAGCTGCCTCCAGTTCTTACCAGTAGAGATCTTGAACTATTTTTGAGGTATTTTAAAATCTGGCTCTGTAGTATCTTGATTTGACTTGTATTTTTTAATGGAGGGCTTGACCTCACTCAGAACAGATGAAGATGCATTGTGCATGGGAAAGCTAGGTAAAATGGGTTCAGAGTTAGCACGGCACACAGGAGCATGTTTCTGCACTGACAAGAGCTGTGCTGTCTGGCTCAGAAACTGTGTCTCCCTCCGAGAGGAATGCATTGCCTAGTCTGTTGGCCAAAGCTCAAATCAAAATTTAGGACTCCAGACAGCAAAGTTCAGTCGATTAGTTTATTACTAAAACACTAGGCAGCATTTAGGAAAATGCTGCTTCTTTTGGAGAGTAGAGACAGCAGAAGACATCTGCCCTAGAGGCTGATGCACAAGAGTATCAATGTATATATCCAGCTAGGCTTTTTCACACAAACCAATGAAAAATTTTATGTCTCTCCTAAACCAGTTTTGATCACTTGTCTTTGTTTTGACCACACCACACAAATAGTTTACTTTTGCTAAATACCAACTTGTACCAAGTACTGGTACAAAAATGCCTGCTTGTAATCTGAGTGGAGTCATCCTCTCAGTGTTCCACTGAAATCTAAACTATCTTGTAACCTAAAGACAGGTTTAGCCTAAGTAGAAGTCACTGTGGGATTTATACGTGATGTGAACATTGTTCACAAATGGCATTCACACATCAGTTAAATGCAAACACCGCAGAAAGATGAGGTGTTGTCTATGATGAAACAGGAGAAGGCTACAATGTGGAGCTGACACCTGAGCTAGCTGCACACAAGGCAGGGTGGCTCAGGGAGCAGGCCTCCTGCAGAAGCACAGCGCTCCACACTAGGAGCATGAGCAGTGCGAAAGCTGACTGACAGGGGAACAGCACTGAAAAGAGAAATCTGATCTCAGCCCTTGGCTCCTTTTAAAGTCCACGCAGTGTGACAGGCACTTTCTAGATTTCTAACTGGGGTGAGGTGGCTTGTGCCTTGGAAATGCCTGTTGGTTACCAGGGCTGCTTAGAGTGACTGCAAATAGGCAGACGAACCGAGTATTATCTAACGTTACCCACCACAAAGCTTCAGCTTCTCCATAGTGTGGGTGGGTCCAGTCTGTTACCCTGGGACTATGGCAGAGGTGCATGGTAGGATATACTGGAAGTGCTCATATCTGAGCATATATTTGATCTTAACTGGTATCACTAAAACTTTTGGGGATGATTTGCATGACTAGCATGTTAAAAACTGTGGGTTTAGATCTGTTTATGTAGAATTATGTGGGTGGAAGGGGAGGGGAGGGGTGCAGCTCTCTACATAAAACAATGGCTTTACCAGTTTTTCAGTCAAGGACAAGTCTAAAGCAAATGAAGTTAAATTTCAACTGCCAACATTCTTCAAACAGGCAAGGAGCTACCCACAAATCGTATCACAGAATAGAACGACTGGCTTTCTAAGTACACATATATCGTGTGTAGTGAGGAAATGGTTTTTGTTAGTGACAGCTGCTCAAAGTGTGATGGTGGCAGTCCTAATACTTTCTTGGGATTTGCAAAAATTAGACAATTTCTTACCCCAGCAAGGACTATTCCAGTGTGGGCACAATTTAATTCAATAATTCACCTCATCTGGGCAGATACAAATGAACTGATCGCAGAACTAGAAATTAGTGGCAGCTTATGATTACATTGGCTAAATGCGCACAAACTGAAGTGCCATTTATACATAAATACACACAGAGGCACTTGATTCTTTGAAAGGACAGCTAGCACTAACTTGGGAACTGTTATAAAACCAAGTCAGTGGGGACACTGAACAGCATGAAAGAGATCAAAAGCTATGGCCAGGAGAAATACAGTGGATGGTTCTGAAGTCAATTAAATAAAAAAGGAACTGTTACAATGAAATTTGTTCCTGATTAAGTAGAAATGCTAGAAGTGTGAAACAGACTCCTTAAAAAGAGATTCCTGTTCTCTATTTGGGGAAAGGCCAAAGACCGTACTCATGCTGCTTAATGAGAAAATGCTGTTCAGTCTAGCATTCACCACAAATAATTATTAAACCACATCCCCTAACCCTAGCCCTGACCTATTATTGATAGATCATAGCAGCTGTGAATATTTTCTTCCTATTCCAACTCTACTTTGGCAAGAAATGTAAGTAGATGATAAAGGCACTAAACACTGCACATAAAGGCAACCCCAGTCACTTCAGTGGGTTGTTCACCTTTCTAATCGGAAGTGTTCTCACTACCACCACCACCCCTATAAGATACATATTGGCCTTACTCTGGTCTAGGCCTTCTGAGCTTTGTCATTTTCTGGGAACATTTATTTCTGTGATTAAAAACCAACTCCAGTTGGTTACTCTAGTAATAATTAACTACTGGGAACAGGTTGTTGAGAACTGTAATTTCTTCATCACTTGGATTTGTTTTACCACGACTGGATGTTTTTAAAAAAGAGCATTTCAATAAGCATCAAAAAGGATCCTAAACCAGTCAGAACAGTGAAGTGATTTTTCTACCTCTACGTCTGCACCACAGCTTTCTCCCTAGTATATTGAGAATTTCAATCTCTGGCTGACCATCAGGCAACAACATCAAATTCACTTTGAAAAAATGTAACCAGAGCAAAGCTGTGTTTTTTATTTCCTAGTTTGACAAAACTAGGGATGGCAGAGAGGATTTTGTTATTAAATTGAGCAGCTTCAGTTGCTTCTGGACCATTGCTACAAATCATTATTTTAGAGGGATTAGTGATTTTCACAATGGAGGCTCCACAGATTTTCAAGTTAATTACTCCTCAGCAGAAAAAACAGAATTGTTTTCAGATGGGTTTATCTTCACACAAGCCATTTCCAGTCTTTTATTTTAAAGGTTTAAACATAGCAGAAGAATTCCTTCATAAGCATGGAATTTTTTTAATAGCTAGTATGGCAGGCAAATTCTATAATACCCTTTTTAGAAGGGATATTACATAAAAAGGATATCCTTTGAACATTTTAGGATCAATTTCTACAAATGACTGGTTTAGTGAATTCTATAGTATTTTTGTAATAGTCAGACCTTTGAACACACAGTGGATTGCACCTGAAATTCCATAAGATAAATGTTGAATTTAGAAAAAACAGCCACTGTATCCCAGTTGGCTTTGTAACAGTGTATGGTGGGGAAAAAGCTAGGTCTACAGAAAGCTCCCAGTAGGAGACCAGGGAAGGAGTAAGGTTTATAGGAGTACTTTCTTCTAAAAAAGGCTGGTGGGCCTGTAGAGGAAGCAAACCAGATAGAAATGTAAACAAGCCCCAGAGAAGTGAAGCTACGTGGATGTATTTACTTTCCTCTGGCAATGAGTGAAACAGGAGAATTACTGGCAATAGTGTTTTTCTTCTTGTTACTGTTTTGTTTCTTTCTTATTTATGTGAGAAATGAAGGTGGACTGGTATGAGCAGTAGTCAACTCTTGGAATGGAAGAATTAGCAACGTCAGAGAAAAAAAATCCAGGAGGAGGAGTCTATTAGAGGTCTTGCAAATTACCAAAATATTTCCCTCCTGTTCTGGTCCCCAGCTATTCCTTCCAGTAACCCCTGAAAAAAAGCCATTCCACTTTCATCAGAGTGAGTCTTCTCCACCACAGTGAGAAGATATTTCTGACGTTTCAGGGAGGGTTGTGGTGCAGAAAAGAAAACAACTTGGTGGCAAAGAGCTATTAGAATCACAGCATTCTTTGAACATTCATTGGGCCCTATTTTCTTTCCTTTTCCCCCATTTACCTTCAGATTAATTTAAATGCTACTAATTTAGCTTGAGGAGGAAGGAAGCATAAGGAGGAGTGAGCTAATGGGATCTCTGATCCTCTGAAAATTTGGAATTAAGATTATGCTTAATTGCAGATTGGGATGCAAATTGTCTAGAAAGACTGTTACCTCTTGACCAGCTAAATGCTACTAAATTCTCTTCCATTGTTTCTAATACTTGCTAATGTTATCATCCTCTATATTGGTTGACAAAGCAGAGAGAACCAATTTTAAAACTTCCTTAACACACTGTTAGCATAGGAAATGACAGGTCCTTAAGACACAATGTAAAACAAAAATAAAGTTGTCATACCTCAGTATGTACATATAGACCACACAGTGAGAACTTGCATGTACACAGTGACAATGATCATGTGGTTCCATAATCTTTAGATTGTGCGGAAGGGTGTTACACCAATGACATGCCAATGTTTTGAAATAAGATAACTCAGAAAAGAACAGAATATAGATAAATAGATGTATAGTAGAAAAGAAAGTAACTTCAAGGCATTTCTAAGGATTTGCTTTAACACCTCTCTCAACATACATGGTTTTGGCTGCTAAGGCAGTGTGCATTATGGCCCTCAGATCTGAGCTGCTAGAAGTCTCTGTTCATTGTCTGATACTGGCCTGTGCTCACCTTTTCTCACTGAGTTTAAAACATGGGGATGACCATTCCAAAAAGTGCAGGCAACATAATTAAATTTCTTACTTTTTTCCCAGTCCAACCTTAAGCTATCTTCTCACAGATTATCAATTTATGGGGCTACTGAAAAATCAGTTGAAGTACTTTCAGCCATAGTAGTGCAAAGATATATAAGTAATGAAAAGATCTGACTCTGAGTCTACTCACAATCTTTGATTTCCTTTGGTAGGCTCTATGCAGACAGACAGCCTCACCAGAACTGGTAAAGGATTATTATATCATTGCAGGACCCCTAACATACCCATCTGCTGGCCTTTATCAGTGCTTCTGGAAGCAGCAAGGACTAAACATAATTCCTACAGTGTGCACTGATGCAGTTGGTAAAGCTGTTTGAGCTAAGGAAACATACTCCTCCTAGACCAACGTCTAGTGGAATTACTCAAATCACTATGCTGGTCCACATCTGTTTGCGTCAGTGGGGGTCCATCTATTGGAGACTTCCAAGCAAAAGAGGCCCATGACATTACATAGAAGGCAACAACAAAACAAAACAAAAAAAATCCAGGAAAGGAAATCCCTGCCCCCGCAAACAACAACTGAAGAGCCTGACTTAGGGAAAAAGTGTAATGTAACGATATAAGTTTAGTATTTTAAAGAACATTTGGGTGTACTGAATTACTGGTTTGCTTCACTCAACCTCACTGTATAATGAACTGCACACAAAGTAACATTTCTATAGCAAAAATGTAGAAACAGCTTGCTAGCAGCTTGTTGGTTTTGCTTCATCTTGACACGGTATGCTTCTCAGACTTTGATCTCTAATCTATTAATAAATGGAAAATGTCAGGACTAAATTTTAAAATCAACAGAGTCAAGTTCTGATTGTGCAGCTGGAATGGCATTGCAATGAACAGAAGAATGCCAAAATACACTTACATAAATGACAGCAGAGTTGTGTCCATCTGGTCAAAAAAGTATCTCTTACCTTCACTTTCATGAGAAAGCAACCAGTCATGTGGAGCAAAGTCACAATTATTTCCAGTAACGCTGCAGCTGGTAGCATCAGTATCCAACAGTTATACATTCATTTCCCCCAGGTTTTTTTCCTGTGCATGTTTTATCAGTTTACAAATCAAATTCAGCATATGCTCTCTCTGTTTTTCCTTTGTTACTTAATTATAAATACTAAAAAGTCTGGGTCCTCTAGTCTGCCTCATTAACTTTGCATGTGTGGGGCTAAATGAAATCAAACAAGCCAGATTTAGATTTAAGAATTCCCTGAACTGACGGCTCTCTAGCAGGTTCAGAACAGCATGAATTTTCCAGCTGCTTTTTCTCCCAAACTGGTGCAAAGGATGATTGACCTTCTCAGGCAAAGGGGCACAGTGGAGCTAGATTAACAAAATCTGTCATTCCAACTCCCTGACATACCCAGAAAATTACAATGGTGTATAGGAGAGGGCAAAAAATTGCCTCTCTTCTAAAAGTAAAGAATAATTTTAAAATATTTGCTTTTCACCCAACTGTTTTCACCTGGTTCCTTTTTCTCCCATCAGTATTGTGAATTGATGCATTGTGCTGAGCTGAATAAATCACGCACTGTGGCATGTGACAGTACAAGCCCTTCATGAATCACAGTACTGAAATGCTTCATTAGATTTGATAAAAACAAACCCAAAATTTCACCTGCTTTAAATACATAAAGCCACAGTGTTGTAAGTCTTTATGCAGTTCAGGGCTATGTTACGACTGCTGTGGCAATGACTGCAGCAACGGTATCTCTAATTTCATCTTCTTCTCTAGTTAAGTTTCCTTCTGCTACACACTTAATCATCAGTGTTCTTCAGAGAAACCCGTACACTGTCTCTGCTGTCATACAATAATTCTGGGTATGTTGTTCAGATTCATGATTCAGTTGGTGAGTTTTCTCCTCTGATGAGGTCACACATGTGCACTAACTCTCTGCTGCTGCCTTATTAACCCGCCTCTTGTGAAAAACAAACTATTCTTTACTACTGTAACATCACTGAAATCAATGGTAAGATATGAACAATGGAGTACAAATTTGGGATCAACATTCATTTTACTAAGACTTTTTTCACTGTGTGCTATAAAAATGTTATTGGATCTATGTTTTAGTCTGAGGGAGATTCACACTTAAGTATTCCACATATTAAGAGAGTTCTGAAAATTTGGAAGTGTGTGAACTAGTGGATGTGACTGCAAAAACTGCCTCCCATGCCACTATGTCACGTGGATGATAGAAGAGAAGCAAAGCTGATGCACTCTTCTGCTGAAAGCTATTTCTGAAAGACAGGAGTACAGCTGAAATCGTACGCATGGCAATGTGATTATTGAGAGGCCTGTGCAATGAAGTCAGTGGAAAAACTACAGCTGGCTTCAATAGGAATTGAATGGGCTCTGTGACTAGTCATCTGAAAATAAAAGGACAAGGGGAGAAAGCCTGGTACAGATTTGCTGGGTGTAAAAAAATCCTCGCTGCCTGTGGAAAATTACAACTGCCAGATCATAGGGTATATTCTGAAAACTGCTTTTATGTACATCATAAGTATTGCTTTCTGGGACGATCCAGTGATAAAATACATACCAAACTGTTGTTTGCTTTCATGGAAATGCTACTTCCTTTCTGAGATGGCAGTCTCAAAAATTTAAATTCCTTGTGAGACAAAGCAGGTAGTAATGAGATGTCCAGACTAACAGATATTAGACTAGACAGGTATTAGGCAACAGGTAATCCTAACTTTTGTTGTCAAGAAACAGATGTATCTCAACGATTGTTTAAAATCAGGCAAGATTTTTGCTCTCTGACAAGACAGAATTTCTAGGGTAACAAGAAATCCTCCCACATTCTCCTGATGCATCCAGAGAGGCTCTTCTTACCCCAGGTCTCCCTCCTGGCATGCTTGCCAGGCCCTAGCTCCCCGCAGCTGGTGTCAACAAGAATAGCTCCACAGACTTCAGCTAGCCTCCCAAATCTATGATTCTTTACACAGCAGATTATTGGTCCTCATATATTTTATTTTGGCTTCATAATCCAGAGCAGTTCAGTCTATTTTCATGAATCACGAACACGGAACTGGTGACGCAAAGGTTCAGACAAAGCTTATTAGTGGGGCAGCTTTCTCATTTTACCTTTCATGAAGGAGAGTCAAAATTGAATCCAAACTGTGAACATCCCACTGAATACTCCCTTTATCCACGTGCAATTTAGTTAAATGAAGAAATAATCATCACAGTACCCAAGACCACAGAGACAACATGGTAATAAACTGAAAGCCTGTGGGTAGTTTTTTAATTTTATACAGAGCAGACAGATTTAGGAATTGATGGTTCATTTCAATATCTCAAAATGAATTTGATTACTAAGTAATTTGCTAATTGCTACTAGACTATGCAGTTTACAGGTATACCTTAATCCCTGCTCTCAAAGAATCCTATTCTAATAATATTTTTTTTAATTGGTTCTGAAAAGGAGACAATTTGAACAGTTTCTCCTATTGATATGCTAAACACAAAGAAGTCCCTTGCCTTCAAGTATTTCTGGATTTCTTCTTTCTTTATTTCCTGGAGTACAATGAAAGAGGTGAGCTGCAATTAAGTTTGTCATTCAATTTTAAGTGACACTGCTGGACAGAGTTTAAATAAACTTCCAGAGAGAGGATAAACTATTAGCCAGCACAGCGCAAACATGTGCTGCTTACCTCCAAATCCAGGTCTCAGGGCAAAGTCATGGTCCTCTATGCGAAGAAGCTGCTCGGATTTAAGTGGCCGTACTTTGGTGCTGTCAAGTTTCCTCATTTTAATTTCTCGTTTGCTATGTTTAAAAAAAAAAATGTAAACAACTTCATTTATTTTTTTTCTGCCTGACATTCAGAGTGCTAGTTAAATGAAGCAGGGACCCAAGAATATTGGACAGTCGAAGCTGGTATGATAAGGGAAACAACTGTGCTAATAAAGTTGGAGAAAGATATATTGGAAAAAGGTAGGGAAATCAGGTATGAGGGTGCCCAGGTCCATGAGGAACACCAATTATATATAAAAAGTCCCAGGAAGATCATCTAGCTCTTCTTCTGTTCCCCTCAAAGACTGTATCTATCATTATGTAAAAGATTATACCTGTTAGAAAAAATGTTTTTATTCACATAACCACTTGCAACTCGGACTTGGAAATAATACCATGTATCCATGGTTTTAAACCACTTCACACATTATCCATATTACAGAGATAATTACACTTTTTATCATGAATCTATTTTATTTTTTTTTTTTCCCTAGGAGCTGAAATGAGTCAATACTTTTTCAGAAGGACTGCGAAACTGATAGTCCTGGATCCAGGGACTTGTTTTTTGAGATCCTCTTAAACATCATTCGGATTTGGCCGAGTTACTCCTTAGCTTGTCCCCTTATTTACTGCTCAGATATGCAGCATTTCTTGCATACGAGTCCCATCTCCGCATTTTTCCCCACGCCACACATATCTGAGCCTCTGCAGAGCACCAAGGCAACACGGATGAACTTGGGCTCTAAGCAGGATGCCATGAATTCTGTACTTCTTTCTGGTGACTGTTGTTAACTTTCTTCCCTTCACAGAACGTACTGAACAACATCCCAAATTCCACTGGGAACTTCACATGCCTCAGAACGGACTCAAGCTCTCCAGATGGAAATCTCATGTGCTGGGCCTGCATTTAAAATGAACAGCAGATGCCCATCACAATGCAGACTCCTTTTCCATTTTTCCTATAAAGAGAAACCATGGCACAAACAGCAGAGGGGTCTGGTACATGCCCATATCACAAAGATATTGGGTTAAAACATAGACGAGATCTACAGACAGATCTGGCAGCTGGGGGGGCATGGTTGCTAGAAAGAATCCATCCCACTATTTGGTCCTGCTATAAGGAAAATGCTGTGGTGTCCCCTTAAGTTTCCACTCCTTGTTGCACGTCCTGCTTTAAGTGGCTGGCCCCAAGTAGTAACAGAACTAGCCATGCCTAAGCTGCAGAATTATGCCTAGCTTTGGGCCCCCTTTTCAGGAAAGGCAGGGGAAGATTGTAAGGACGTGTGTAGTTTAATTTAGAGGAAGACAACTGAGGGAACACATCAGTCTTCAGAACACATCATGAGATTTTAGAGTGCCCTTTGCTCCATGAGCACTGCCCAGTAGGATAAGCTGTGGCAACAAGGGAGATATGTGGTACACATTAGGAAAACCTTTCTCATGGTGAGAATAGCGAAACATGGGAACATACTGCTTGGGCAGGTTTTGAGACTCCTTTCACTCAGGCTATTTAAAAATAGGTTAGACATATATCTATAGGAATGACTTCAATATAGTTGCTTTGACACAGGCAAGGCACTCTCCCTAGACATCACTTCTTTCATACCGTCTATGATTCTCTGGGACTTTGCTGCTACCAACTCTAATTATTACTTTAGACTGAATGATAGAAATCTGTTCTGAAGATTTGCCCTGTAGTCAAACACTGCTAAAGATGAGGTATGGAATATCTTAGGATAAGCTATGAACCTGTATTTACTTAATTTTTTTCCTCCTTTCTCCCCCTTTTTTTCTTAAAAATGAAGATGAAGAAATTACTTTTTAAAATGCTATGGTACAGGAATGCTGAGGTGGCTGCTGGGCTATTCAGAACCATTGGGCTTGACCAAATTAATTTACTTGAGTATTCTTGAATGTCTCTGTTGTCTGAACCAAATTATTGAGGCAATCAGAACGCCCATCAGGCATTTCAAATAAAGACTTTAGTTTTCTGAGTATGAAAATTATGTCGATGCTAAAATGAAAGCCTATGCTTCAGAGAATTGAAACCATCACAGAGCAAGCTTGTATCAGAGCAGAATGGGCAGTAGGACTGAACATCTGCAATGCTCTGCAATACGTATACGTGGAAATTCTGCTGCTTGGGAACTAGTACAAGAGAAAACACTGAATTATGTTCAGAATGCCATGAATGCCATGGCACAGCTAATACAGTTTGGAAGCATTAGGTTATTTGTCATTGGATGTGCCAAGAAAAATAGCTGTTTGATGCTCCAAGGATTTCACTGGAAGAAGCAGGCTAAAACTATGATACATTTATTACAACTTCTTACTAGAAGCAAGTATGTGACTGAGGAAGACTTTCCCTAGTCACAAAAGGCAAAATATAAGCTATTAGGGCAGGAATTTTTTTCTTAATGGGCCACTGAGAAGAGATGTTATGGGATTTTGGTATTCCTTCTGTTTTCCTGGATGAGGACAAAATAAACAGAAATGCTGCCTATATGAAAAGCATCTTTTGTGCCCACTTAGTTGAACAGCCTCTTCAAGATGATGTTCTATATACAGCTGGTGGAGTAACTATAATTATTTTTAGCTGCTATCAAAAGGGATTGTTCAAGCTAGGCAAGACCCTGCTGGAGTCAGAAGAGCACTTTCATTACAAACGTGCCGCATCTTTTCTTCAATACCTTCCTTTGGCAGAATATATTTTTTTATTGTAAAGGAAAATAGGCTTACATGCAGAGATATATACTCATGGTACTTGCAATTAATTTCATGGTAACGTTGCATGTGTAAAGGTACGAAAATTTAGAAAAATTCCATTAAAAATTCTCAAATAATTAAAAATTTAAAAAATACACTTCTGCTTCACAGTTTTTCTCCTCCTTGCCTGTTTCCCGCACCCAAGGCTAAGAAGTGTTCTCCAGCAGATATTCCTTTAACATCAGCATCTGGACTCCAGATGTTGCTCTTTGGCTACAAGTTATGGTATTAACTTGTCCTCATTGCAGCATTAGTTATTTAACTGATGACTCAAAGGGAATCGCATGCATGTATTTGTTTACTCCCAAGAAATCCTAGACCCGTATCTAACTATTGATCAGCACCACAGCATTGTGAAATCATTAGCAGATGTTTTCTTGAGTGCTCCTTCCCATGGCACCACTTCCACTAAAAAGCAGAAGAGACAGATCTAACTAGCCTAGGTCTCAGAAAAGCTTCCCAAGGTCAGTCAAGATATACTTTTCATTCTCACAGAAACACAGCAAAGACACTGATTGTATTTCGGTGGCCTGGCACCTTGGTCTCTTCATCACACAGCTTTGGCCAGTGCACCATAATCTAGGAGACTAAATGCAGTCATTGATTCTGTGCGTTCATTGTATGGTGTATGTCAGGCTGTGGAGTTTGAGAGGAAAAGCCCACATGCACGTAAGGAAAGGAAATCTCTCTTTACCTACCTGGGGCAGTGGTATTAAAGGGAACTCTGACAGATGGCTTGGTATTAGCATAGATCTGGTAAATACGAGTTTGTCAGTCTCAGTGAAGCACATGCTTGAGAAACTACTGCTTCCAGTTATAATAGCTCTGCTTTCCATAGCTGTGTTCCAGGCTACATTTTACATTATGCAAATGAAATGGTAATCTATAATTGAATTCCAACAGAGGTCATAAAAAGCACTTGAAGGGTTTCAGATCACATAGAGAAGACACCCCTGCTGGTACTCATATAGGAAGTTAATAGAAGGACTAGCTCTTCAGATGAAAAAAGTGAGATACACTCTTTGGACACTTCAGTAGCCAATACTGTCATATGGAATCATGGCTCGATGCCTTGGTATCTGACAGAGCTCTCAAAGAGCAGACAGTCATTGCCTACAAAACCAAAGCAACTAATTCAGAATTCTTTAACAATGCACAAATACATGGCAGGCTTTTAAAGACAAATTTAGTTGCCCCTACCTAACCTTGAATATCTAATATTGAGTGCAAGATCAAAAGGCTACTCAAGGGCAGTTGGATCATTTTTCATTTAATTATGTGTTTTTATATATATATATAAATTAAGTATTTAACCACATAATGCCATCAGTGTCGTTCCATAACCAGTGGCATTCATAGGAGTGATGTGGTTAGTACCTCATCTGGTTGTCTTTCACTCACCAGGTTATCAAAAGTTTGTATTGGTTCACGCAGAAATTGGACAAGTTCATGGAAAAAAAAGCCAGTGAAGATCACTAAGGCTGTAGAAAACACATTCAACACAGGAAGTCACTGAGGGAAATCTGGTGACTGGATATGGAGGGAAGTATTCAGGGGAAATATATGTTTGCCCTGTTCTTATTCTTCCAAACTTACACTACTTTAGTATCCAAGATACCCCACTGCCTTTATTGCTGCAGTAGGGAAAAAAAGGTCATCACATTCAAAATGAAACTTGGTAAGTTCATGAAAAGAATACTATGAAGAACCCTAGATTTAATGGCCATAAACAACTTTCCAGTGCTATGTCCCTGAGATACTCTAGCTATAAATAATTAAAAGGTACCCAAAAAGGAAAAGTTACAGAAATCTTATTCCCAGGAGAGTCTATGGAGTTATATAGCAGTGTGATCTCTGAAACTTTTAACATATTTGTCAAACTTTGAAACCCAGATAAATGTAAGCATCAAAATCACACAGTTCTCTCTCTCATAAAAATGCATTTCCAAGTGTTCAGTAACATCAGCAATGTGTACTGTCAAAAAGCCTAATATTTTGACAGTCAAATGTTTTGTTCTTTGTTGTAGGAAATGGACCATGAGAATAATCTCTTTCTCATGTACTTTCGGTTAATGCTTTAAAATCTTCTTTACAAGAGAATGCAGACAAATAGCTTTGGAGGGAGAATTGGGTTACTCTATTAAAACAGTGGAACTTGTAGGTTAAGTAACATTTTCACATGGGATTCTTTTTAAAAGGCCACCCATTTAACCAAGGCCATCTGTCAGCTGTGTCCCTAATAATCCTAGGGCTGCCTGAAAGGTTTTTGCCCAGAAAGAAAAAGAGGCTGGTGGAAAGTCAGACCCTGTTGCAATGTACTGGAGGATAATGCTGCCTTTAGAACAAAACCAGAGAATCAAACAAAGAGAAATTAAACATATTTGGATCCTTTCCACAGAAAAGCTGATTTGCAGCTGTTAAGCTTTGGGATCTTTTGTGGCTCAGATTCTGCAGTTTTCTTCCCAGTTCCAAATCACTAGGGCCTAGAAAATCAAGACATGGAAGGCCAAAAAGCTGCTACGCCAGTCAGCATCAGCTGAGAATGCAGTCCTGATATTCCTCCTTGTTCCTAATCTTCCTTTCTGTTAACACACTTCTGCCTCTCTCACAGGATTATCATATGGATCCATTTGTATGTATTAGTGTGAAGATGGAGAGGACACTGTACTAAAAAATTGTTACTGCTGTCCTCTAGCAAGAGGTCAGCAAAGGATGTCCAGCAGGATGCCACAAAATATGCTGTTCTACCACCAGGCTTCTCTCCTGCTTTGTGATTATTTTTTTTTTTTTATGTCAGTGATGGACCAGCTCTTCTCAGTTCTTGCAGAACAGGATAAATGCAAACAACAGTGGCATATGTTTCCCTTTTACCACTGTCAAAAATATATCGGCTGAGCTTAAAATAGACATTCCTTACCACTACAGAAATAAGAAGATAATTTATTCTGTTTCCATTTGATTCTTCCTGAGACTAGCAAAGCAGCAGTTTAGACCTTATATTGATATTAGGGCTAGTTCTGGTTTTGGTGGTTTGCTGTTGTTTTGGGGTTTTTTGGTTGGTTTTTTTTTTTGTTACTACAAATAATCGGGCTCTAGGACTCTCTCCAAAATTGTCTGAGTTTGAAACAGTCTGCTGAGTAGCCATCCTTTTCATGAGCTTTTGGCTTAGACCAAACTTGAACCTATCACCTTGAATTGAAATCCAGAAGTACTGAGTGACATAGCATCTCTGGGCACCTCCATTGTGTAACTGGGATATGTTCTGTTGCCTTGCTTTGCTTAAACATGATTTTTTCAAGACATGTAGGGATTCAGAGGTATGTCGCTGCTGGATTATCACATAAGAAGTGATACAGAAGAAACAGCCGTATGCCTGCTACAAAGCATGTAACTCTTAAAATCAGCCTAAACACACCAGAGGAGTCTAATTATGTTACTTTTCCTCAATATGTGATATCGTATGAATAAACTATGAGCTCCCCTGCCCATTTGAATAGGGGGCCAAGTACACAGAGAAATGTAATAGTTGTATTCCTTAAACAGAGCCACTTACTCCTTATTCCTTAAATAGACCTACTTATTACAATTTCTCCTACCTCCCACCTCCCAAGAAAGAGAGATTTTGCTTGGATTATCACTGGCAGTCATTGGGCTGTTTACATACTATTAGATTAATCTGGAAACACATTCAGCAGCCTCACATGGCAGAAGTGAAATTGCATTTGTGGGAAAAAAGCACTAACACTTTGCACAGAAACTTACATGTAAAAACCTTTGTACCATTATTCATTTTAAACCAGCTCCTTGACTGTAAAGACTAAGAACTGTGACAATCTCCAATGTCTAAAAGCATAAGTATATTCCAGAAAGGGAATCCACTGTGCCATCACGACAAATAATGTACAATTCACCTCCTTTAGTGCCATAAAAATGTCTTCTATATCTTGATAGTGTAGCTACACTGCTGTTTAGGTAATGGAAGTCACTTTATAACATTGGCATAGAACTTTGGAAGGCATTTCTGCTTCTTGTAATGGGAGTGAGAGGGCAAGAGTACTTGGTACATCACAACAGTAGCCTGGTATCACACAAGTTAAAAGAGCTGTGGGTGGGTGGGTGTGTGTACATACCTGCATATACATGAAGCATTCATGAAATCACAATATGAAATGCCTGATTATGAAAACTTAATTAATAGTTCACCATTTCTGTTTTGGGAACACCCTATCAATGTGCTATGCATAGTATAAATTCAAAAACTAGCAAAACAGGACAGTGAACAAAAAGGGTGCATTGAAAGGTTGCTGACAGCATAAAGTTTATCAGATGAACACAGACAGAGAGAATATATTGCTTACCTGTTATGCTTTCTCAAGAATGAGAATTGTTGCCGATGGTGAAGATGGTGATGGTGACTTTGAGAAGTGTGTAGCACTGCTGTCGGCCACAGGCAGGTGAGGAACAGAAGTTTAATGACCAGGACCATCTCTTCCAAAAGAGAAATGCACCTGATCAGCCAATCCACCTTGCTGACTTTTTATTTTTAGTGTTTTTGCTGTTTAGAAACAGCATAGCATACAAAGGATGCCTGTGAGGTAAGGCATCACTGAAGAGAGAAGACAGGGGCATCCCAGTTCTGATGTCCTCTCCGAGTTCCCCTCATATCTTGGTAAATCTTAAAAATTCCTTCAGCTCTACATCCCTGCGGCAATCTGCTGTCAAACCAGAAGCACCTTGCTTTTAGAAATGTAGTAGATACAGCAATTTGTTTGGCCAGGCTGCAGCCTGATCCATTGCTTCCACTCTTTCAGCATAGGCGCATTTTTGAATTCTCTATCACCCGCTCAGTAACCTCTTCGACACAGCCTGTGCAGGCAAAGTGATGTCAAACATTTAATCCCCCTTAAATCCCACACAAAACCATACAAAAATCTGCTTTAATGACAAAGGTCTCTAAATTAATCTTGCTTTCTATATATGTGTGTATCTGCTCAAAATAATTTTCTGTACAGATCAAGCTCTTTCATTAACTGGCTACATTGTATTGTCTTCCCAACCATTAATATAATTTCTGTTTCTGTGATCTGCCGTAGCAAACCTTTTGTCTGTAGATACAGAACTACTTTTGGACAGCACAATATCATGGAACAAGTCCAAACTAAAAATGAAGTCTTGTTTCAACATTCCTCAGTAACATTCGGAAATAGCAACTTTTTTTTTCCTTTTCTTTTTTCTTTTTCTAAGCTCTGCAGCTATCTATTTAATTGACCCTAAGTTTACAAGGCATGTGCATGTCTAAGATCTAGTATCCTCCCATCAGCCTTAATTTTATCTTTATTTCATTTAGCCTGCCTGCCCTAAAATTGCAAAACATTTTATTAACAAAATGTTGTTTAAGCAATAACTTGAGCATGCCTGCTTCCCTATGAAAGGTGATAAGATTTCTTGTGGGCTTAAAACTGGGCAATACTGGACACACCTTCTTAGCTGACACAGTCAAATTTATCCTTTTCAAGCCATCAGCAAGTTCAGTAATTATCAAAATCGACAGTACATTTGTTTTATCTAGAAAATTAGAGATATAATATTGAAAGTTAGGGAAATGGAAACACCCAATCCCTGTCTAACAGATGTAGAAGTAATTCAGGTGTCCCAGCAGTAGGCTTCTTCCTAAGAAAGACAAACAGAGGAATGAAAGCAAACACAGCACTGTGTGTACTGAGACTGTTAACAGCCAAGCATATTGGGATAATAATTCTGTGATGTGGACATCTGCCTCCTCAGAAGTTCCCTGAGATTCCCAACTAACTTCATTTGGGCTAAGAAATAATTCTCAGGTACAAATTATTTCCAGGAGGAGGTCACCAAAGGACAGCTAATTCCCACTGTTTTTTTTCCATTTGGAGTTGAACAGTTACCTGCTGTGACTTAAAAAAAAAAATCCTTTCCTAACCACGCCTAAAACTTTAACAGCATTAGATTGAATAAAGTGGCCTAGATCAAAGACTTTCAACCCTATTACCTATCACATTCAACATTGTTCATAGTTTAATCCATTCCTGTTCACCAAACTTAGGGAAGATCATTTGTAGCCTGACCCAGGGATAGTCAGACAGTGCTTCCAGCAGGCCTGGTGTATTCCCAGGGTGGAGTTTCTGGAGAAGGTAAACACAAGGTGTAGTTAATAAGACCTTTAACAGCTTACATCAATTCGCACTATCATTTGGGTGGAAAAGGGAAAATAAATAATAACTCTAATGAGAATTTATTCCAGATAGAGATTAATACTTGTTCCTGAGCCAGTCTGGTTGTCTAGTTTCACCCAGCCTACATATATCAAAGTATCAGCACACCTGATTAAATTACATGTCGGAAAAGATCCTTTGGATCCTCCTCTTTCCCCACCCAAGCACAGGCCCAACAGTAGCAGCAACAATAGCAAATCAGATAAAAAGCTAACTACACTGCAGGCTGTGTGGTAAATGTGTTACCACACTTCTGCATGTTCAGCTATCTGCACATTCATCAATGTTACCTCATTTCTAACCATTTTCCTCAGCTACAAAGGAATAACAACATGTATAAACTGTCTTCTCTGCTAACAGTAACCATCCACATTGTTTCCAGAGACTTTTGGGAAAGCCATATTTTAGATGTAACCATCATCCTTAGCTGAAAACTATAGCTATTATCCTCACTAAGCAGGAGATGTGGAATGGGGAAGGAGAGGACATTCCAGCTATTGAGGTTATCCACCAAGATCTCTGAAGGGGACCTGAGGTTAGATCATATCATGCTAATGCATAAATGTGTTGACTTTGTGTCCTGACCTCAAGGAAGTAAAAAGAGTCCATTAAAAATAAATAAGTAAAAATTGCTTTGTGTATTTGTTTCCCAGCTGGAAAAGGGAGTGCTCAGAAGCCCTGCTCCAAGGACATGGCAAAGACAAACAAGCGGGCTTTGCAGAAGGAGGACTGGCATGCCCCTGGCCAAGCTGCACATGGATGTCTCTCCCTCCAAAAGGCACATCAGCCAAGAGGGGAGTCTTTAACATAGAAAGAGGTAATTAGATGTTGTTTTCATTCAGCTATCAGTACCCCACTGTTTTATTATTCCTGGCTGTAGCAAGAACTTTACTACTAAGCTGTGGTGCTGAAAAGACTGCTCCATGGAGGATTTCCAAAACATGCTTGATGTTCTTTTGACTGCCTCTGCTAAATCAGCTTGAGTCAAAAATAAAGGCTGGATGCACTGACATATTCCACCACCTTCACGCCACCGATGTCATAACATTCAATATTACCTTTGTGGGGCCTTGCCTAAGCACACTGAACATCTAAGCACTACCTCTCTCTCCTTGGCTATGGCATATTTCCATAAATTAATTGTCTAGTCCACACACGCAAAGTCTTCAAGAGGGACTCCTGCAGAGTGAAATGATGAACACTTCCATTAACGAGTCTGTAGTATCAGTGAGGGCAACTAGATGTCACCCACAGCAATAGGGTTTCGTCATACTAGAGTTGTTTTCATTTCCTCTGGGTAAGAGAGTATTCCACAGAGCAGATTATAATATCATTATAAATTACCATTATGAAAACAGGTTAATCTCCTATGCATTTGTCACTAATAAATTCTAAAACGATCCTTCTTTGCAGAAGAATAAAGACAAGATAATACACTTTGCTTGTATTGGGCGAGGTGTTGATAGGTCCTTGTATTTAAACACAGAACATTGTCTCTTTGCTACCATTAAAATATTTCTTCAAAATTATCCCTCCTCTGTAGCCCATGAAAAGTTTGTAATGCTTCTCTTTCAAAGACAAAACCCAGTGCATGCTAACAGTGCACAAGCTCATTGGAACAGTTTACAAACAACCAAGCAAGCAAAAGAAACAAAGGTAAATACAACACTTAGTACCAAAAAAATGAGAGGCCTTCTTTTAGTGAGCAAAATAATATGTAGTTTCAGGTAATTACAACCTGCAACTACAGACCCTTCTCTGCCACAGATCACAAAGCAAAGCAAATTGACCACAGCTATTATAAAAACAAGAACAGAAAAATGCCAGGGATGAAGAGATGTTTCAGAGGCTGGAATTTTGCAGAAAATCTGAGCACATCTAAAGACCATTTTAAACATATGGAGCTGAAACACCATAGCACACTAGCACTTAACAACCTGTAAATTAGCTGCACAACACCGAGAAGAGATGCAACGTGGAAGAGGGAGCATAGGTTTACCTGGAATGTAATTTTTATTCTCCTAATCAGAGAATGAAACACAAGGAAAAAAACATTCCTAAGAGTATCCTAAGAGGAACTTGTTTCTGATAAACAACCAGCAAATCATAGAAAGCAGATTAACCAGAGCAGTGACTGTGATATATGAATGCAAGACTGCAGCGCAAAAATAGGTAGTGTTTTGCTTTTCTATGGTAAGAGACTCAGCGCACCATTATGTCATGGTGACTTGCAAAAACAGTAGTCAGAATTAAGGACACTTTGTCCTGTTTATATTAAGACAGATGATGAACCAAGTTTCCAGAATAAGGTATCCATTCACATTTCCTAACAAGATGAAGTGAGAGGAAAGCAGAGACTGAGCATTATGATTTCAGTTTGCAGATCTCCAAACAGATGAAGTGCTTTACTTAACTCTTGCAGTGGGACCCAGCTCTTATCGTCCTGCTCTTTACCAAGTCTCTTAGTAGGGGTGGCAAGTGAACGTTTATCCTGTCCCAAGTAGTGTAAGGTAACAAACTGGGCACATCAGGACTGCAAAGTACTAAAAGAGAAAAGAACTCAAAAGCCAGCAAAACCCACAGTTCAGCCCAAAATCCGTACAAGATTTTTGCATGGTGCTTACTGAGAGGGACTATCCCCCTGAGGTTTTACAACCAGCTTAAACAGAACTATGGAGCTACTGCTGAAACGCTGTCCTCTCCTTCACCCCTGCAGTGCACTACTACTTGCTACCCTTACTTCACCATCAGCAACTGCTCAGCCAGTTGTTAAAGGAATGGGCAGCAGTGTGGGATGGAGGATCTGCCCTCTGTCTGCGGTGAGAGGGGTTAAGCCAGCCTTGAAACTGTACACTTAATTTCTGCTAGGCAATATGAAAAACAGCAATAATATTGAAGTAAGCACATAATATTTTCTATTAGTAGTAAAGCTAAATCTCCAACTTGTAGTCTAAACTCTAAAGTGCAACTTGCAAATAACATGAAGTCAGAAGCCACTATGAGAAATACAAAATGTTCAGCTTCTAGTTGGCTTCATTGACAACTGAGTGGTCAACACATCTTAAAATCAGTACTCTGAAAACCATACACAGCCCAGTTGGCAAGACATGCTAATGAGAGATCAAAATCCTAGAAATCAAATGTAACTTTAGTGGTCTGTCTTCTCATTAGAGAACAATCACTTGTTATGTTTCATTAAGATAAAGTGCAGTTCATTAAAAAGGATAGCTCGACAATTGCCTGAAGATAGTTGTCGTGCTATATGAAGTCTCCTCAGGTGTCAGAGACATCCATTCACAAACATGGCATGGCACCTGTAGAAGGTTTGCAGCTTTTCAGAGCAGCAGCTGGCGGCCTGGAGACTTGGCACTAAAATGGCTTAAGACTGGAGACTAAATCCCACTCCTGAAGCTTGTCCAATTTCTAACTGTCTTCACCCATTGCCTATTCATGCAAAGGATTATTTTAGAACTGACAAGATCATAATCCACCTAAGGCAGGCATATTTTCCCATATAAAACAGCCTCTTAATACCAGACTTGACCAGATGACCCTGTTTGGCACAGGGTCTTTTCTGCTTTTCCTTCAATTTACAAAACTCAGTCTTCTGTTTGCTCTAGAACTGTGGTGGCTTCACACTTTTGTACAATCAGATACTTGCTTTGAAAAAGTGACATGAACAACAAAGAAAAACCATACATTTCCCTGATTCTTTGCATTCCTTATTTCCAGAGCCTCAAAATCGGGGATTCTTTCTCTTTCATCATTTTGCCCTGGACAGAACAATCACTGAATTAATTTCATCCCTAAATCCCTTTACTTAGCTTCTACACCAGCAATTCTGAAAGTAAAATAATCAGTTTTACTGCCTCTAGTTCAGGAACAATCTGCATCTTGAGGGTGATCTCTGGAAAAACAAGCAGCCACATTCCTCCTAGATTTACACTTCTCATAAACTCAGTGGCAGAAAACTTTGCCTTTCCACCACCTCACATTGACCACAGGCACAGGATACAGCTAACCCCTGCCTGCATTTATGTCCTTCTCCTCCTAGGAGGGATTTCTAGAGTTTGGTTCTTTATGTCTGTAGTATATATTCCTTTAAAAATCTTCTAGCATCTTTCACGAGTGAGGGAAGATCAAGGATATGACCTATAAGCCTAAGCAATTCACAGAAAACAAGGGTTTGCAATAGTATGGTGTAGCCCCAAGAAGTAAGCTAGTTTGCCATCTGTATGGCCTGAACACTGTGCTTCAATCTGAAAAGCAACATAAACGGCATCAGAATTTTTTTCCTCTTTCTTCCTTGGCAGTCTGGCAAATACCACTGTCTCTCAGCAGCGCGTACCAGTCAGATCCTAACTGCTATCTGAAGTTGTTTTGGCTTACTTCCCTCCACAGACTGAAACGAAACAATTCAGCAACTGTGTTTACTCTTTTCTTGCTGCCACACTGATGTTTATTAAGCATTTTCCACAAAGTGGATATTGGAACATGCCAAGTTTGTTGTCCAGGAGTCAACAATATCTCCCATGGGAAATAATTTATGAAATGTATTTAATCTCTACAAAACTCCTTTTCCATCACCAATGAACATGAGGAGAAAAAAAATGTTGAATAGTGGAAAAAATGTGCCTTCCGGCTTTGGCACTGCAAACATTTTTCATTTTACAGTTAAAAGAGAGACAGATTTATTGATTAAAGTGTGATCTCTATTGGTCATAAAACAGCTTCAGAAGCCATCAGGAACAATTCAGCATGGCTGTTTTCCAGGCTTTTCTTCCCCATTGATAACTTCCAGAGAAACATATGTTAACATCACAGAGCAGGTGCTCATTTCAAATTGGAAAGCCAATTTTAACTACCCAATTTGTATTTTTAAGTAAATAAATATATTTAAGTTTTATATACTTTAGACTTAGTAGGGGGTACCCATATTTGGGTCTTCTAAGGGTTTTACACAACCTCCATTTTCCTAGTGGCTGCCAACAGAATGCATATGTAAATCAACAAACATTTGAACAATCCACATTTCCTGTGAATGAATGAAAAATGCTATTTTTTTCCTACATATTTGGATACCTTGCAAGGCAGAATGGGCAAAGAACTGAGACAGACACATAAAGGAATAGAGGGAAGAAGCAACATTTGAAATGAAGCAACTGTTAAAAAGAAATAAATTCATCTTGGTGTGTTGCAGAAATAATAGTTCCAAGAGGAAGCATCCAAGTGTACAACAAGAATATTTCCTTGGGGAATTTACAGGTAATGCCACTGTTGAGTTTCTTCAATTTCTCTTCCACACATTCTTTTGATGCTTGGGTATTAACAAAATCTTGAAGGAGAGAGAAGTGAAGTGATAGACAGCAGCGGTGAAGGTTGGTTTGAAATTTGCTCGATGTGTGAAAATGTATGTTCCTGGTAAGAACTGTTCCTTCCCACAATTTCAATTAAAAAAAAATAATGTTAAATCAAGGCAGAAATAACCAGAGTGTGTGGGGGGGTGGGGGGTGTTATTCTGTCTGCTGAAAACTTCCATGTGCTGGCAAGTCACTCTCCCAGTCACAAGACCCTCAAGCCAGGCTGTCCCACAAGATGACAAGAATGGTGATGCAGCTGACCTCACTTTTCAGTAGGGAAGAGGACACCCCACCTATCCCAATATCTCATAGTGTCTATTGAAAGACAGAGTAATGCAGGCATTCAGCAGTTCTATTAGCTTTCTGTGACTGACAGGTGAAGCCAATAGAGACGTGCATAAAATCAAATCAAATTTCTGAGGCCTTGCCTGAGCTCTAGCTCTCCTGTTCATTATTTTGCTGTTAACATAAAGATAATTCCATACAAATGTCTGGGCTGTGAGCTGCAATAGAAGTATCCTGGCTATGCCATGTTCCATCTGTAAAAGATTCATCAAGTATAGCTGAGATGGCAAATAAAATGGAGTACCTTCACTGCAGGATCACCCCTGCTGTGATGCCTTCAATGCAGAAATGTTAACCCAGCAATTGCTTTTAAGTGCAGGAAAAGCTATGGGGGATACAGAACGTGTGTACACAGCTTCCCTAAGAGCATCGAGTGTCTGCCTTGTCACAAAAGCAGACAGATGGATGCCCACAGAAAGAGCAGGGCATCAGTTTTTTCAAATCCAGGACAGACACAAAGACATATCTCTTCATAGCTGTATGAGGATGCTCCAAAATCAGTGGAAGTTTCTACAGACTATCAGCACACAGATGATTATTTGCATGTAGTATTATGACAGGTACACACAAGAACAGGCACCAGAATAAACAATAGTACAGTCACTCACAAACGTGTACATATAAAATGTGGAAAAGGTATGAAGATAGGCACAGAGAGAGAGAGGAAATGCCAGAGAGAGGTAGACAAAAAAAGCCTGTAGAGAAAGGTGCAGCGACAGGTAGTTCGGTCTTCCAGCTCTGCCTCCCCACACGGCCAGGTCAGACACTGGATGCTGATGTGGGACCCAAGATAGATGAACTCTCTTCCCCCCCCCCCCCCCCTTTTTTTTTTTTTTTGAGAGAGAGAGAGGAAAAAACAAAGTTGGTCACTATTTCGCAATTTTTTTTCCTCATTCTGGAAACATCTTGGCAAAAGCTCAGGTATCCTTTTTTCTTCTTTTTTTTTTTTTTTCCCCAGAAACGTCCTCAGGCAGTGCATTCTCCTTCGAGGCCACACAAGGTAAATGGCCGGAAAACACCGCATCCCGCCACGGCCGTGACACGAGAGGAGCGCGGTGGCCGTTTGCGGGGGGGGGTGGGGGCCGTTAACGCCAGTAGAGAGATGGCGGTTGCGAAGTAACGGTCGCTCCCGCACAACGGCCGCAAGATGGCAGCGCCAGCCGCGCCAGCGGCGCGCACCCCTCTTCCGCGCCCACGCACAGATGCGGGGTCCGGCGTGCCGGGAGGCTTCCACCCTCGCCGGCAACGGCAGCGGGCGGCACAGGCGCTGCGCAGCTTCCCCTTCCCCTCCGGTGGGGAAGGTTGTGGGGAGCGAGAAGGGCTGGGGAGGGGGGGAAGGAGAGAAAATGGCCTCCGGTGGTGGCAGGAGGGGCAAAGGGAGAGCCTGTTGGAGGAGGAGGGTGGCTCTTCAGCAGACCCGAGGAAGAGGGTCCTCATCCAGAGGGCAATATGAGACAAAAGCCGTGTAAGGCCAGCAGGCAGTCTGAGCTGGGAATTTTCAGAAAGTATAAGCTGATAAAAAGGGAAGGGGACAGCAGCAGGGAAAAAAAAAAAAAGGTGATAGTGAGGCTAGTCAGATGTCCTAGTTTGGCCAAGAAGAGCCCGGTTGACACATCCATGTTTGGCAGTCTGGTTTTCTTCAGCTGACTTTTGCCACAGGTTGTCCAGAGCACCTTCCCTGACATTCCTTACAGAGACTGATTTCCAGCCCCTTAGCACAAGACTAAGATAAGCTCTGCTGACTATAATTTAATCTTAATTCCTTCAGTGGTCCTTGGTATATGGTATGAGAGACCATTAGAAGTCATTTAAAATTGAAATAAAGGCAGCAGCTTTATAAAGTATGACAAAAAGCTGATGGATTTAGTCAGACTGATCAGAAATAAGAACACTAGAAAAAGGTGAAGATGTTCGTTAGTAAAAATGAGCACACCTCTCCACAAATAATTTAGTATTGGCAATAGCCTAATTACCGTATGTAGATTAAGAATATTTTAGTTAGTGATAGTACACAGGAGGAGTCTACTCAGAAATGGTGTTCCTGGTTACAGAGACCCAGTCTAAAGTATCAGCATCCGTAACAGCCCACGGCAGGGAGCTGCACAGTGTCCTTACCCAATCGGGGTAAAAATACCTCCTGGCACGTGGCTTGAACGGGCCATTGCCACCACCTTTCACTGTCATTCTTTATGCATTGTTTTGTTCTTTATTTACTTGTGGTTGCTTGTGTTGGAGATCTTATGTAAAATATTTTCATTTTATTAACTGCAAGGGGTCCTAATTTCTCTGAATCCTTGTAGTTCATGTCGCATGTAGGAGGACACAGGCCCCAGTCCGGACGCTGGTTCGTGCTATCAGACTCAAACACATGCTCTGTTGTATAACCTGACCCAGACAGTGTGTCCTACTGTTGTGTGGCCCCTGCCAGATTATGTAAAGTGATGCACCATCTGCACTGACATCTGTGACCTGATACAGGTGGCATCACTCTGTAGCACATGTTAAGAAGGGGAAGAGGCTCCTTTCAGCCCATGTCCTTTTCTCGCTTTTAATCTGGTCACCTTAGCACAAGGCATTCCTAGAGCCTCAGCAATGGCCTTCAGCTGTCACCAATATTAGCAGGAGCATCAAGATATATATGGTGGAAAAAAACACCACAGATTTGCTGATGTGGAAATAATTCAGGGGCCAATGTAGTAGGCATTTTGCCCCTAAACTTCAAAAGTTGTCAAGTGCAAAAATTCAGGAAGACTTCAAGGTAAGTGATTTTGAATAGTGGGTATGAGATACTGTTTTGCTTGCCTTCTATTTTGCTAGTCTTGAGTGGTCACATTTAAAAGCTTTTCCAATAACAAGAGTAAACAAAGTTTTATTTTACAGGGAGTGTGGGTCTGCCAAGTATTACATTACAGCCTGTTCTAGATCTGCAGTGTTCAGGAAAATGCCATAGAAAGGAAGGTGCTAAACTTGCTAGGTACAGTAGTGGGGGTCAGTCCATAGCGTGTGAACTCGGAGAATACAAAGAGAAAGAAAAAAAAATAATGCTTGGGAAATGCAGAGATACGCCAGCACCCTGAGATGGCAGGAGTATGATTAATATTGTGTGGATGGGGGAATGTACGTGCAAACTCTGGCTGAAACATTTCCAGAGGTATGAGCTAACTGAGCCTTGACCTTGAGTCCTAGTCAAAAATTAGGTTAATTTTTAGGGGCACTGGATTTATGCCTCTTTCTAAATAAACACTGAGTTGATTAAAACCGGCAGCAAAGCACTGGGTTTCACAGGCTCAGGGACTCAGCCTCTAAGACTTGCTGCAGAATGCTCTCCAGTATTTCTGAAGTGGATTTTTTTTCCTTTCTGTAACAAAGGAGCTTCACTCAGCACACGGAGGGCAACGTGCAGCTGTTACCAATGCACACCATTGTGTAACTCGCTCGGGTTTGATCAATCCCAAAGAGTGTGACCCTCCCGCAGCAGGAGGTATCGCTCACTCCCAGTGCAGGCAGACTCCCAAATATGCCCAGGCTTCCAGAGTTACAGTCGGCAGCTTCAATCAACACCCCATAATGCCCAGCCCTGGCAACTGCTCGGAAACACACCGCAGCTACGTGCGATGATGGATTCTTGGGTACGTGGGTGCCTCCCACCGATGGCAATAGCGAGGGATTTTATTCATAACTGTTTTTAGAAGAATCACACTGAAAATACATGTGATAACATCCCTGTTTGCATCATGAGCATCTCATCCCACTGCATCAAGAGAGAACTGAACAACAGGCAAGAAATTCAGGGTTCTAAAATAATAATTTATGAAATGTCAGGGAAAAATAAACTGATTCTGATTGTTTCACTGAAAAACTATTTCTCTCTTTTCTGCTTTTCACAAAGCTTCTTTTACCTCTTTGCTTTCCAGGCTGCAGATCAAGGTGTTCAGCAATAGAGAAAAGGATGGTAAAGGATACAGAGTTGAGCATATCACGAATTAATGCAACAGAGACAATTATTAAACCATCTGCTTTCTGCAGCCTGTAGGGTTTTCAGCATTTTGTAAGGAAAACTGTTTGAAAAGCGACTTTCTGTCCTGCAGCATTAAATGAATATACCTACCTTTGTATTTTTTGTTGTATTTGTAGTTGAAAGCATTGGACAAACATCCACTGCTCAGTGTCTGTAGAGTTTCTACCCCTTCTGTGTCAGTTCCCTGATCCTGCGGGATCTTCATTCCAACCTGTTTAAAATTGGTACAAAAATATATATTATACAAATATTACTACTACAGCAAAAGTGAGGTAGGCAGCTGTATCACTACTGCTAAATATCTTTCCTTATTAAACACTAGATCAGCAATGCTCTGATATGAAGCCTTATCTACAGGAGAAAAATGTAGGGTTTAGAAAGATTGTACCAAGTCACCTAGAGTCAGCCTGAAAATGCAGCTATGCAAATTGAAGTAAAGAGCAGTCATGAAGCTTATACACCCATTGGCAATGATTCACACTTTTGTTTACGCTTTGAAAATCATCTTTGCCTTAAATTTTCTCTTGGGTACTTGTGTTTCCCTGTGTTTTTACAAGACAATTTCTCACTTTCATCGTCTCCTGCCCAGAACACAGCTAGTCAAGTAAAGGCTGTAACTCTCAGCAAACCCTCCCAAGTATATAGAAAGATTAGGTAAGGGTGTTGTTATTGGCTTTGTCATCACTGAAAATTATGCATTTTCATTACACTGGAATATCCTTCTTTTTCTAAGATCTTACACAAGACAAAGGCATGATTTCTACCATGATGCAGCTAGGAGAATTCAAATTCAAATGGGAAGTATAGGTCAGGATGCAACAACAGAAGTAAAAGCTCATGAATCATCTCCAGTGTGGCTTACTCAGTGTCAAAACATCTTTTATTTTGCTTTTTTCTTTTTTCCTCTTTTTTTTTAATGTGAAGACAGAGTATTTGTTATTCCTGTAAAAATTCCAGAGAAAAACAAGCGATCATAAAAAATCCATTTTACCCTTTCTGGTGCGGGGGGTGGGGTGGGTGGGGAGACATGGAGGGGGACGGACGGACGGACTTTAAAATACTCAAAAATGGCCATCCAGTGTTTTGGCCACTGGCTTTCATTTCACAACAGATGTACGATTCCATTTTCTCCATTTTATGTAACCCAATGGATTGATTAGCAAAAAGTAAGGAGAAAGAGAATAAATGCAAACATACCTCATCTAAATAGCTACATGCATATGCCCAGTATGATCAAATATGACAGGCCTGACACAATTTGTGTTTCTTTTCTTTAGTAGTGAATTTTAGAAATAAAACACAATGGCTCCCAACATTTTGGATTAGAAAAAAGCAAGTGATTTTCTTCAGGTCCTCAAAGCTCCTTGAAAATATATATATAAATATATATATATACACACACACACACATATAAAATCTTAATAAAAATTAGTATTTTTAATCTAGGAGAGTTTCTAAAGACTTTAGTCAAGGAACAGCAGCAGATCAAGATCCTAAGGATGGTTGTAAAAAAATTTACAATCTCCATTCCAAAAAGCCACGTAGTATAAGGCAGAGGCTTTAAATGATAGCACAGCCTTTCACCATCATTTGCAGCCACAGGAAATTAAAGAGCTGAAATTGAAGCTGACATGCAGAGCTAAGCATAGTGCTGCCTGCAGCACATTATTTCCACCATGTCATTGCCTACGGACCCACGAAGCCTGCGGTCCGTTCATCAGTAGATCTGTTGACGGCTTGCAGACCGACAACCTAAAGCTACTCGGATGCCGCAGAGCCCAAAAGGCAGAGGTTCGCGAGCGGGCTGTCCGTGAGGCCGGTTACCAGGAGCAGCCCAGCAGCGGGGGCAGAGAGCTCAGCACAGGCAGAGCAATGGAAATCAGCTGCCCGAGAGCTCCTTGCCGCTGCGGCTGGGCTGTCACCGCGTCCTCGCTGCTGTGGCTTCTGGGCCAGCTTTAGCGTCTCACAGCAGTGAGACCGTGCAGAAATTGTTGGCCATTTGTTAGAATAATCTGAAAAGGGGAAACTGATTTCCTTCTTCCTGCGACATCCCCTCTCTGTCCTTGCCAGAGAAAATACTCTGCCGGAGCCCGACTCACGCGGTTGCTTCCTAATCCACGTCCAAGAGCAGCCTGGCTGCAGGGGATGGGCAGGGAGGGGATTGCAGTTATCTTGCCTTAACACCCGGTGTGGAGGTAAGCCACGCTGCTGTCACTGCTGGGCAGGCCTTACATCCATCTCCCCAGTGCAGAGGACAGTGGTGAACCCAACAGTAGTGAGGGGAAAGGGAAAGAGGAGGCCATCATCAAACACACACGCTTCATGTGTTAGCCTTTGCTCATAGCTGAAGTCAACACACTCACAACATGACTGCTTAAATCTAGCATCTAGAGTAAAATTAATTACATTTCTGCTTATATCTTGTTTCATACCTCCAGCAAGATTAAAAAGAGTTACAGAAAGGCACTTTTACATTTATTCAAAAATAGAAAATACGATTTTCTTCAAAAAGGAGAAGCCTTTTCTGGAGATTGATAGAAGAAAATATTCTCAGAAGTATCTGATATGAAGGGAGTTCCACCATGAAATGAGTTGTTAAATACCCATCGAAATAACAATTTTTCTTACATTACTTAGCTCTAGGGTTTAAAAAAAAAAAGATAAAGTGGTGGTGTTCTACCAGGGAAATCTGTTCAGCTGTGAAGGATGATCAGGAACAATGTCTCCCAAAAGCTAAATTTCTCCTGATTGTTATCTTGAAAAATGGAGGAGTCTACTTCATTCAGATTTTTTTCCTAAATTTAGTCTGGCCTGAAACCAAGACACAATTTCTCCACCAACTCCATGAGATTTCCTGCCAGTTAATAGCACACCATACCTAATGAGCATTGAGAACTCTGGGACACAGTTCTCTGGAATCCTTCAGACCTCAAGGTCATGCAAACACCCCAAAACAGCCTGTAAACTTCCACTGCAAGTCCTCGGGTCCGGTTGATTTTAAGCAGGTGGAAGCGTGGGTGAAAACTTACGGGTTTTTATAACTTCTCTGTGGAAATAGCACTGATTACAAATTAGTTAAAAGACCCACTCTGTTTTGAATTTGATGCCATAATTATTTAAGTTTGGTTAAGTGGAAACTTTGTGTTATTGTAGCTTTTAATTAGTTGTACAGATGCATGTTACATTTCCTTGTAAGCCTAGCCCATCTTACCTGATCTTGCAGGTCTGAGTTCCTCTTCTTTTGTCAGTGTTGAAACTCATTACTTCACATGCTGTTTGGAACTGAGAAGATACAGGTTTTCTGCATTTCCAGGGAGGACCACTGCATAGTACAGGCGTTCCACCCTTCTGTGCTCACTTTCCAGAAATCAAAATGAAGCATTATACGACTGTTGTGAAATGAGAAAGGCATCAAAAAACCTATATTTGGGAGGAAGAATTGTTGCTACCTCGGCAGATTAAAGGTACAGAAAGTGTGGTCTTGGCTTCTACTGGGGAACCACAAAGAAATTTATCATCCCAAGGTTGAAAACATGAGATGCAATAGGCAGGCAGATATCTTCCTCATGAAAAGTCAGTACAGACCATATACCAAGAACAGGCTGTAGAAAATTGATGCAGAACATTGATCTGGAGTTTGAAATCTTAAATAAGTTCACCCAGGAATTCAAGGTCTGAATCAGGAAGTTTAAATAAAACAGCCTGAAAAGCTATACTGTGCTCTTGCCTTATTTTTGACAGCATTATTTTTTATATCTTGTTTTCTTCCTCTGTGTTGACATGGTGGTTGCTCAGACCTCAAGTTGCTACCAGGTATGCACAGCGTATAGAGGGAGAATCAACAGACTCAATAGGGCAGGGAAGAGAGTCTTCTGAAGGCAATCATTTCAGGCATGGTTGATTCAGGAGTCAAGGTTGTGCAAAACCCCTGAAATACTGTGTTATTTTAAAAACAACAACTTTGATAACTCTCTGATCAACATCACTCACAGCAGGAGGGAGAAGATGCTACATGCTGAATAACCAGTTGTAAAGGGGTTATGTGATTCTCCCCTGATACCCTCGCATTTCACATGCCTGTAGCGTCAGATCTTAATTTACCATCTACACTGTACAGACCAGGCATTGGCAGAGAAGTACCACTCTGGAGAACAGATTTGAGGACCTAGTTTCAGTCCCTCCCTCCCTCCACCAGTTTATAAATAGAGATTTTAAAAGGCGATGGTGTAAAGAGGCACTCCCTCCACTGCTCCAAAGGACTGCTTAGAGTCACTGCCACAAATGGTGCTCCTTCTAGCCTCCAGCTCCAGGACTTTTCCCATGACTCCCAGCTGACATTTTCTCCTTGTCCTGTAGGTCTTAGTTTAGATGGATTTTTCTCCATTTTTAGGAAAACTAGCCTAAAAATAAACTAGCCTGTTAGCACCCAAGCTAAAATGGGGAGAAGGAGAGGAGCAATGTGGAATGGAATTTTGGTGCTGGATATTGCCTGTATCCTCACGTCCTTCCCTGTGGGCTGGGGCTGCCCAAGGCCACTTGCTCCAGCAGCATCTTCTCCTCAGAACCTTGGAGGAGTCTCTGGGACAATCCTGTGATTAAGACTTGCTGATAAAAAGCTGCCATTCACCTCTCACTTGAATCTCAGCAGTCCTCTTTCCTAGTCCCACTGAAGACCATTACTATTTATGCAAGAAGACCATAATTGACCCAGCAAGGCTTAGAAAATTTTGGATGTTTGGGCAAAACTCACAGGAGGATGACAGGCATACTCTGCAACTGGACAGCAGGCGGTCAGTAGTGATGAGCCAGCACGACAGAACGGTGTGGCAAGGATCACCAGCTCAAATGCAAGGTACAACATGGTGGAGAAATTGAGTACGTGACTGCTTGGTTCCTGCAATAGTTAGACAGTGGGGGGCTAGGAGAGACAGAATTTGAGAGAGAGAGAGAGACACTGTACGCAAACAGTTGGAACTGGCAGCTATTTTGCACAGATCACTTTTGAGAACATTTAAATTCCCTAGTTTTAAAGAAACGTATTTCCCCTTCTTTCTCTCTTCCGTACATGACATCGAACAGCCCTGCCAGCTCCCATGTGAGTGAGCGTAGGGGGCTATTGCTCATTCCTAGCCATATGTTTCTGTCAGATGTTTATTTGCACAAGCGACAAATCATTCTGAGCCTTTGAAAAGCTAGCGGAGGCATTGCCGTTCTCCACTCCTACCTCATTTCTGCAATCACAGCCTGGGCTGCAGTCAAGGAGCAGGCAGCTCCCAGGCAGGCAGGGAGAAGGAACAAGACCCACAGGCCAGGCAGGTGTGAGCTGTGGAGCAGCACCCTTACACTGCAAAGGGAGATGCTCCAGAAGTAAAGTGACCCCTCAGTAGTTACAGAAGCACCGATCACTCTGGAGATGAAGATGTTCCTTTCTGAGAAGGAAAAGCTAGGGAGGAAAAGGAGAACGGTGAAACTGAAAGTCTGGCATCTCTGCTTCTGCCCCTCTCTGTTGGACTATCAAAGGATTTTTAAACTTCTGCAATTAAGACCTTGTATCCTCTTAGTATCATTATCCTTAGCCACAGTGAGGCAAATGAACCTTAAAGGTAATGCTTCAGTTTTCCCTGTGTCTTTGGTTTTTTTTAAAGAGTAAAGGCCCTATATAAATGTACTTTTGATGTCCATGTTACTTACTGGTAAGTCTGGATGCCCACAAGACCTTAAAACAAAGAAAGTTTCTGCCACATACAGAAAAGGAAAAGAAGCAATCAGAGAGAAGCTGATGAAAGGGACAGCTGTAACAAAGATTTGGAGGGTATCCCAGAATGAGATGTTCACTTTGGGGTGTATCCTTGCTACAAGCTCTGATGGAGACAGTGGTTCTTTTTTAAGGCATATTTAACTCCTGAAACTAATCTTGGTAGCTCTTAATTAATTAGAGACTGGTCCTACCCAGCAGCGTCACTGTGAAAAGGAGGCAAAGAAAATTTGCTTTTCAGTGCAGAATTTCTTCTCCCAAGGAAAAAACCACAGGTTTTTGCTTTTCTTTGTTGTGAAGAGAGGATGGAGACTCCAGTATCTTAAGGGAGTTGGGGGCTGGTGGGAAGTGGAATAGATCCCTCTGACAGTCTGGCCATCCTGGCGTCCATACATTAGAGTATTGCTAATTATTCTTGAAACCCAGTAAAACAGTTATTTTCTAGCAATTTGTGATTTGCTAGATGTTACTCCCAGCTTTCAGGAGATTCAGTTTTCTGCAAAGATGTCAGTTATGCTGAGAGCTTGGTCTTTGCAACACCTTGGGGAAAGGTAATCCATTTTGCACTCTTCTTAAACTATCCCTTCATTTCCTTTGCTTCTCATGTCCTAGTGTTCTCTCCATTATTTTCAACTGCTTTATCTTCTTGGCTTACAAGTGCTGTACTTCTCTAATCTTGGAAAAATTGCCCGTCCTCCCACTCTAACTTTCTGACTTTCAGTAAATTAGCTGGTGCCTCTATGACTACAAAATTGATCGTATCTCCTCAAGCTGTCTCCATAGGTCTCAGGCAAGCTGTCTGTTCCTGGGACCTTGTCTTCCCTGACAGCTCGCTTCCTGGTTTTCCTCCAGTACACTTCAACAGCAAACTGCTACGTTAAAGGAGACATTTCTGGTGCTGTTTTACCTGATTGTTCTGCCACTTCCGTGAACTTTGCCTTCCCTGGCTGTCAGTGGTTGCTTTCTTTTTATCCCGTCTGCTTCACAGACTGCTCTGACTTGACAGACCACAAGCTTTGCAACTTTCTGTTTGTTTTTCAGCCAGCATCAGTGTTTCCCCTATCTTTTACTTGTTATGTTTTCTCACCGGAGCCCTCTCCCTCTCTAACTTCACCCGGCAGCTTTGTGCTGCCAACTGCCAAATTCATCTCTTTAGCCCGTCTCCACAGCCCTGGATAGCTTTGTACCTCCAGCCACTTGCTTAACATCTTCTCATCTGCTTCTCGCACAAAACTGGATTGAAAGATCCCTACTTTTTACATCCAGGTATGATAGCTAAAATGCAAGTGGTAATTCAGCTTTTACACTCCTTCCCCTCAGTTTAAGCAGTTCAAACAAGTCAGGCAATAGATTTCATAACCAAACGTTGTAGACTTATTGCTTATTTTTCTAATTAAGCCAGTTGAGAAAGATTGCTCCTCATATTTTCCAACAGCATTTAAAGCCATTAACTGTTCCACAAAGGAGGTGGGTGTCTGGCTGCAAACCTGCGGTAAGGGTAGAAGAGCAGCCGTTCCTAACATTGAGCTCTTCAGCCAAACCAGCACTTTGAGCAGGCTTTAAAAAGTATTATTATTATTATTATTATTATTATTATTATCATCATCATCATCATCTGGATACTCTTACCTAGTAGGATGTAGAAAAAATGAAGGTGAGCCGACTACCACAATACCTGCTAATTAGCCTTAGCTTCCTCCACTATCAACCTATGAGTGGAATATAGTCTGCAATCATTTGGCTTGGGAGGCCTGTAAAACATCATTAACTGTTGAATTAACTGCCTTGTCCTAGCAGAGCACTTTTTGAACCATAGGGGTATGTTTGGCCTTTCATAAAGAGGTGCTCTGTTGCTGCATTTCTGCAGACAGCAGGAATCCAATACTGCTAAGTCAGTAGCTCAAACTGGAATGAGGGACACTTGAGTGGAGCACAAGGAGAACAAAGACCACACTGTCCAAGTGTAGACCGGAGATCCATCAGACTTTCTCAGCCCAGAGGAAGCAGGTTCGTGTCCTGCAAATTAAGATTAAAAAGGTCTTCTGATTTGGAGTCAGAAAAGCAGTCATGGACAGCAAGGCTGTGTCTCCCTACCTCCTATGGAGCAATACATCCTCTAATCTCACAGGAGTGGAAAAAAACCCAAGCAACCAAAAAACCAAACACACTAACAAAAAGCACCCCACTTTACTAGTGATTTCTATACGCAGCAGGCTGGGCTTTTATCTGTGCTCTGTTCATGACAGCTGCATTAGGACTAGACAGCTGTCAATCCCCTTTCCAGAGAGAGCGCTGTAATCTCATTTATTCTCAACTTCTGGAGAGCATAGTTCTGTTCTAAACATCTTTTGATAGCACTGAGAAGCACCTGTTGAATAAGAGGAAAAGACCCTGTGCAGACAGGCCAGCTCAAGGAAACCAGAGACACCCTCGCCGAGTGGACAGACAACCATCCACCAGTCCGTGCTGACGCCCTAGCCTGGTTCAGTACCTCTCACTTCAGGCACCAGCGTGGCCTTTCTTCTGAATGGATTGCAACTTGCTCAAAATTTCTGTTTCTAATCAGCTTAGCAATATTCTGCCTGCTCCACACACATGATAATTTTCATCCACAGCCACACCGCAAATTCTTTACCACTAGCTGTGCAGCTATCAGCTTCTTAGTGCTCTAAATAGCTCCCGTGCGTCACATTTGAGCAGCTCCCCTGCTCTCAGATGACATTCCCAGCCCACAGAAATCTGAATATTCCTGCACAGCTCCTCAGTTCGGGAAATCTAGAAATAACATGTTATTTTACTATTTATTTCTTTGCAAGTTTTGACTTGCGGATCTTCTGGAGATAGTAAAAACAGGAGAAAACCCTTGCATCTACAACGCTTCAAGTCAACAATACATGACTGTGCTTTTTAACTGGTTCACAGGCGCATTTGTCACCACGAGGCTAGAGTCCTCAGGATAGTTGTTGCCTTGTGTAAGAGGAGCCTAGATAATTTGGCCGTAGACTTAGAAAGGTGGCTCTAATTTCAACTAAAAATACATTTGCATTCCTTCTGCCTTATTCTTAAACACACAGCTTCCCTCTCACAGAGGTACAACATTTGTGCACTCCTTTCCCCCTTGTCCAGACTTTCTTTACTCACCACTTCTCCTAAACAGGACACAACCCTGCCTCCCTCTTTCCCAGCTCCCACTTTCAAGCCCCATCTTTCTCCCAGGTAACAGCGATACAGATTTAACCCCCAAAAACTTGCCTACAAACAAAAGACCTACTATCCCCACAACAGCCATAACGCTCCAATGGTTGGTGCAAAGTTAAACATCAAATGTGCGGTGCAATTCCGTGGATGTGAGTTAAAACAGAATTGGGTTTGAAATTCGCTAACTTTTTATTGAGTAATCACCCTTCTCACAGGGGGAAGATTAAGTGCCGAAGCTGAGGGTACTCAGCAGTACCAGTGCTGCTGGTTTCACTTGCTTCCTTACTCATTTGGATGCTGAAAGAGACATAGATTTAGGATTGAGTTTGCCACCCGAAAATCCCAGCCCCTGGGCATGGCTACCTGGAGCCTGCAGACAACCTGGAAGCGTAGTTGGGATGTAGCTGAGATCCCCCCCGTAGGGACGTCCCATCGTCCTAAGGCTGTGCAGCAACAGAACTGCACAGTAAGCACTTTGTAGGGGAAATTGAGAAGTGTTGTCTCCTCCAATTACCGCGTACTGCAAATGAGAATGCAAACAAGTTATCTGGCAATTAACAGCAGAATGAAAGTTAACATCAGTCCATTTTTGCCCATCCTAATGTAATCTCACATCTTTTTCAATCTGTGTCCCAGAAACTATGAAAGTGATAGTTCTGTGATCTGTCATTGCTCTTAAACAAGAAAAAGTGAGTAAAAGGAAGATAGGTACGACCTTTGTGAAATTTCTTCACATTTCACATCTTCTAGGCAGAGACACTGGGAATCAATTCTTCCCTTTAAATTAAAAAAACGAAATAATCAAAACAACCACCTCACTTTTCCCAGTGTTTGGTTTGGAAGAACTAACATAATTTGGAAAAGCTGGCTTAATGCATTTATTAAAATGAAATTTCCTAACAGTGCTTTTGCCCTCTCAGTAATTAACAGATCCAAGTAATTTTAGCTGGATATGATTTTTTTGTCTTGGGTTTGTTTTCTTCTATTGCTGATTCATTCAAAGCCCTTCAGTATATTTGCAAGTTTCTAATACGAAAATGTGTTTTCTCCACTAATAATTATTGAATAAGGTAATTTGGATTATTAAATGTTCTCCAAGCCCACTTTCCTGTGGTTTATGAGCTCTTCCTAGCTTCAGTCATCGGGAGAAAAATAAGTGAGGCACATAAGACTCCAGTAAACAGTACTTATTAGTAGCTACAAAAAGCCACACAAATGATATTAAAAGTTTAGTATTTTGAGACCAGCAATTATACAAATTTTATGCTAAAATGTTTCTGTAAATTATAAATAAAGTCCATTGGGATTTTTTACGCATGAGAATGTTTTTCCTGGAGAAAACATTAGCGGCACCGAAAGAGCTGTGTGTTGACTCTGGGGACCTGTTTTGCTGTAAGCAAAGATGGGGAGGTGACCAGCTGGCTCAGAGATGTTGAAAAGGCTTAGAAAACCCTATTCTTCTGTTGCTGATTTTGGCATTAGCGTGCTGGCTTGAAAAGTTATGGCGTGATCTGGAACCTTTTCTCACTGGCCAGCCGTGACCGCAGGCAGTTTCCATTTTGCAGCTTTTTGGCAGCATTTGTAAGACTGTTAATGTCTGCGAGTACAGTTGCTGATACCTTAAGTGCTGCAGACACTGAAGGGTCTCATGAGAGAGACTCATTGCATGTATAGTATGCAAAGGCATTATACATATCTATAAACCCAACATGTGTACTTCAGCTTGGTTTTCTTCTGCTGTAAAGTTGATGTTCTTCTGCACCATTCAATACGTAATTATTATTTTTAACGCATGCATTTCTTTAGCTATCATTGTGTACCAGCTTTTTTGCTCACACATTATATTTTATATTAGTTGTCCTCTGTGTTTGATACATCATTTTAGGAATACAATTATTTTCTGCTGGTGTCTCCACCACTGAGTCATATAATGAAATTTAGCCTTAAAACCATTACAAGAGGAGACAATTTATGAAACACTAAACAAGAAGCCCTCCCTCCCCCCAAGAATTGCTTAAGACAAGAACAAAAGGAGTAATCATGGGTGATAATTGCATTGTCTCATTCCATTTTCTTCTGAAATCTTATTACAGCTGTCCCAAGAAAACATGCATTATACAATCCAAGTAATGAAAGAGTAATTCTAAAAGCTAATTGTCTATAAAAATCTAGAGTTGATCCTTTACTCCTTGGAAATAGGGAGGTAATTGCATTGGAGTGCCAATGCATGGAGATCATCACCAGAATATTATATCCAGGTTTAAAGTACCAACTTCTCTATCTCGTAAGGTGTTGGAAGAATAAAATCATTAAAATATTGCACTGAGAGTATTCCAACACAGACATGACTTCTCATTCTTTATGAGAAGTCTTTATTCTTTACTCTCTCTATATCTGAGAGAAAAATGCATGCAAGATACAATGGCTAAAAACTGATGAAAAATTCCATGACCTGGGGCAGGAGGATCAGACAAGCTGATCATCCTGGCACCTTCAAGCCTTAAAATCTATTAAACTGATACACCAGTTAGGAAAACAATAAGATATCTTCAAGAATTCCTTCCAAGACATGGGAAAATAGAATGAAAAAAGGAAACGTATGACAAACGGTTACATACAAGTAATTTTTTGTTGTTCCATTGATCATCTCTCATGCCACAGTAGTTACCTCAAATTGCAGTAGTGAGGTTGTTCCAGAGAGTCTGATCGAAGACCAGGCCTGGAAATAGGCTCTTGGCCCAGCAAGCCTTGTCTTCCAGCCACTGCAAAAGACTGCAAAAGAAAATGAGAAGAAGCATTGCTGTTCACCAAGGGAAATAAGGATACCAAAGATTTGGCCTGAAATGCTTTCTGACTGAAATTTAACCCTGTGAAAGAAAACGTATCAACTCTGCTTGGGAGTGGCTGAAGAAAGTGTTAAGAAAGGAACATGAAACAATACCTTAAGTTGTCCATTGTTTTTTCCACAGTTTTGTTTTTTCCCACCCCCCAGGAGAAAATCATTAGGAGACTAAATTTGGACTCTAGCCCACCTCTTATCACTGCCTCTGCTACCCCCATGGCCCCAAGTTGATGGTACAACAGAAAGAGTCCGACAGCCAAAATGCTTTGGGAATTCAGCTGACATCTACATCTCTCTGCTGAGAGGTATCACATGAATGTCTTGATGCAGATCAGCAGTATAGACATTTAACAGTGACATTTTTATGTAGACCGTATTTAACAGACCAGAAGAAATACACTGGCATGAAGTACCACACACATGCATTTCATAGCAGAAAGAACCAACCATGCTTATGTCATGAAAAAAGAGATAAAACAACCCTGAATTCAGTTATTACGTACATCCTAATAGGCAAGTACCATAATTATGCATCTTTACAAATAAAACTATGGACTGGTAAGTATAATCCTTTAGACTAAAATTCCACTCTGCTTGGTGCAAAGGCAGAAAAGGTTCCATAAACGTAGATGTATGTCAGAAAATCATATCTAGGAATTTGTCTTATTTGAAGATAGATCACTATGCATATGCAAATCATTGTATATAAAATAGAAGTTACAGATTATTATTTTTTTCCCCAGGGAAAAAAAAAATTAAAACCAGATGCAGTAATTAATTTCTCAGTGCTTTAGTGAAATGTTACTGCCCAGGTCAGGTCACACAATCATAATGGTTTCTCAAGTGCAGTCATGGTGTGAACAGTTCAAAAGTTAGAGAAGGTTGTTTGACTGATAAAGTGTTATGTATGGTTTTTAAAAAAAAAACAACCCTAAACCCACCTGATTATCTTTTACTTTCATTGGAATACCCTGAGGATAAGGGCAAATGTTCTTTTTATCCAAGAGAATAGTATGTCTTCTAGTAGCCTGAAGAGTTGTACAGTCCTACTGTCGTGGTTTAACCCCAGCCAGCAACTAAGCACCACGCAGCTGCTCGGTCACTGCCCTCCCGCCCTGGTGGGATGGGGGAGAGAATCAGAAGGGTAAAAGTGAGAAAACTCGTGGGTTGAGATAAAGGCAGTTTAATAGGTAAAGCAAAAGCCGCGCACACAAGCAAAGCAAGACAAGGAATTCATTCCCCACTTCCCATGGGCAGGCAGGTGCTCAGCCATCTCCAGGAAAGCAGGGCTCCATCGTAGGTGTAACGGTGACTGGGGAAGGCAAACGCCATCACTCCAAACATGTGTACCCCCCCTTCCTTCCTTCTTCCGCAGCTTTATATGCTGAGCATGACATCACATGGTATGGGATATCCCTTTGGTCGGTTGGGGTCAGCTGTCCCGGCTGTGTCCCCTCCCAACCCCTCGTGCACCCCCAGCCCGCTGGCTGGTGGGGTGGTGTGAGGAGCAGCAAAGGCCTTGGCTCTGTGTGAGCGCTGCTCAGCAGGAACCAAACCATCCCTGTGTTAGCAGCACTGGTGCCAGCACAGATCCAAACCGTAGCCCCATGCAAGCCACTGTGAAGAAAATTAATTTTGTCCCAGCTCAAATCAGCACACTCACAAAAATGACAAAAAAATGTGATCCCAGGTTTTGATCCAAATTTAGTTTGAGCAGGTGCAGGATTTCGATTCTGTGCCTTTAAAAACTGGCAGTTTAGCAAAAATGTCAAGCTGTATAATTTCCTACTGGCTAGAAAAATACTGCTGATGATCTCTCAAGTAAAACTGAGCAAAAATCCTTATCTCACACAAACAGTAAGTATTTTCTTTTCCTCTGTGTTATATAATAAGAAATCAGGTGCATTCTTTGCTATTCATTGTATGCAAACTGCAATATAACATTGGGAAGTACTGATTCCTTATTTCAACTGCTGACTTTTAAGAGCTTCCCCCAATATATATCTTGGTTATAGGATTGAACATTAATCTATAAAAAAGGCTTAGAATTCAATTACTACACACTCAATACAGATTAATTAATCTGCAGATTCAACTACACAAAATCCCTGAACTCATCCCTCAAGTAAGGCTGTTGATGAATGAATAAAACTGGCACGTTCATCCTGGAATTTCCAGGTTGTGCCACACAGATGAAATGGAGCCCAGAACGAATGGACGTGTCCTACAAACACCGTCCCTCAGAGCTCAAAGCCATGGTCTTTAAACCCAGTGCATCCATCAGCTGGTAACGGCTTCAAACAAGAAGCAGAGGGGGACACATGCCGGATTTAAACAGTACAGGGTTTCTAATTTGAGGTGTTTATAGAGGGGCAGAAAGCCTGAGTGGAGTCTTTAGAGAGTATTTACAACAGTCACCTTTTTGCGTCACCTCTCTCCTGCCACTCCAAGAGTAAAAATTAAGGAAATAGGAAACCATACTCAGCCTCGCATGGTTTAAGGCATGGACTTCTGAAGTGATTCCGCATTGAGGCCCTTCAAGCAAAATGATACTGAAATTGTAAATGGATGATACTGAGAATAGAGGCAGCAGAAATAAACGGGGGGGTCAAAAATAGCTTAAAATGGACCTCAACAGAGACCATGGGCTTGATCTCCACAAGCACACTCTGACCTTTTAGCAGCTGGCACCCACACCAAGTACCACCTAGCTGCCTAAATCACAGCCCTCCCGGCAGCCACCCATGCCCTCCAGCTTAGCCCAGGCAAAGCTTCAGCCAGGGGTGATGAGGGAGCCGGGGCGAGGGTCTCTCCCAGGTAGGTAGTACTCCGTCTGCACAGTATCTGAAGGTTGAAGCTTCACAATATCATCGTGAGAGCTGAGATATCAGAGCTGAAGTCCTTCCTCCCGTCAGAAACTGGGAAAGAAAGACTACGCTCCCCTTTCCCAACGCCTACCTCCGCTACCACGATTTTTTTGCCATAACGGGACCACGCGTTGTTCGTGATGACAGACCACAAAGTCATGCACGCTGAGTTGTGCAGAGAACGGAGGAAGCCTCTCTGTGCTGCAGCTATTATGGGGTCATTTTTATTCACTCACTTGGAAGAAGGGCTGGGTTGAACTCTTCCCTTTCCAGCCCTCTCCTGCGTTGGTTCCCCTTTGTCCGTTAGCAAAGGGGCCTTGCTGGCTCTGCCATTTTGGGGCTGGCTTTCTTGCCAACCCAATTCACAGACGAGAAATTTCAGGCACAACTTGGGAAATCCAGAGGCCGCTGGTGGAAGCTGCTGATGCGATTCAGATCTTCATTCATTTACTGTATATAGAATATAAGGAAGAGGAGTCAGCTGAAAGGCGGTTTCTAATACCGAAAAAATCACAAAAATCATCCTTGTTTCCAGCTGGGGAGTTAAGGCTTGCTTTTTCCACCTGAAAAACTCACCTAGATCCTCCAGTTGATGTTTAATGATGACAATGACAAATTAGTACATATAATAAGTTTGGGATCTCTGCAGCATCCACCACAATTTTAACATCCAATGTATCATTTTTGCATGGCATATCTAATGATACTGATTTTGATGCATCATCCTGACATATTGCAGTCCTAGACTAGGTCTAGTTTCTTGAGCTACACTTACGCTTACCAGATCAAGGAGAACTAGCTCACCTGCAATCAGGAAAGGAAAAAACAACACAGATTTTATTGGTACAGTCTGTCTCTGGGAAACCATTAAAATCATTAGACCAGAAATGCATTTTCAGTGGCCTCAGGGCTGGTGTTGGACCCCAGAGCCTAAGATGACTCTTACGATTAGGACTAAAAGTCAAGAAATGCAGTAGATAACAGTGAATTCAACCAAAAGGATGACATGTGTGCAGGGTTTCAGGTGGTTCACTGAGCTTTAAGTACAATTAGAAAATTGGGAAAAAGAAGCTCACTATGCTGTTTTTCTGAGTAAACAAAAAAGATATTTTGTTTTTCCTGAAAAGCCAATTCACTTCATAGTCTGCATTTTTCAGCAAGTGAAGTTGATTTTTTTTAAAAAAATACTCTTGTAAAGCCAGGCAAATGCATTAGAAATTGCTAACATTTATCATGTTCCTTGGCAGAATAGTTAGATACTTTGGTTAAAAAAAAAAATTACATGCTGATGGTCTCTCTTAAATAAATGCTTTAAAATAAATAACTGGGGGTGATGAACAAATGAAAAATGAAAACAGAACAAAAGATAAACCAAATATTATTAGTTCTGCAAGAAAATGGCATCCAGATTTAGCTCGTGCAATTTTTGTTGGAAGAGGCTAAAATTATCCCCAGCTAAACCCAGGCTCCTGTATCCTTGTCATTTAGGAGGTCTTTCAGTGACACGCAGGCAAAGACCAGAACTGACAATTATTTGCAACAGAAAAAGAACAACAACAAAGCGGAGGTTATAGGAAGAGTTATTTATCGTGCTCATCTGACAGCCCAAATGCAATGAGATTAGGCAGAAGTGCCCAGGCACTATTTACAGGAAGAATCATCTCTTGAAATAGACTTTCATTTTCCTTTCCTCTGTCATAATTAGGAATGTAAAATTTCTTCGAAAAAGTGAAGGCATGGGAGAAGAGGTTTCACTTCCTCTTCTTCCTCAGAAAATGATAATATGAGTAAGAATTGAGAAAAAGCTGGCTGCAAAAAATATTTGCTTGCTCAATCTAAAATTTATTTACATTTTTGAAAGCATAGAATGCATTGTTCATAATCTAGTTAGTTTATAGGAAGTATATTTGGGTCTCTTTAATAAATATGAATTCTTTACCTTTGAATGATGATAAATCCGTTGTCAGAAGTGGTGCTCCGATGCACCCCTAAGAACCTAACCTGAGATACCAGTAACAATTTAAGAAATGCTGCAAGTGGAAAGCAACAGCATAGCTGAGCAGTGCAGGGAACAGGCAGCATACAGAAATTGTCCGTAGATTGCGGATACCGAGGCATATCATGTTTCTGGAAATGATCTTGGAAAATTAATTTAATGTAACAACACATTTGTTATAATGGACTTAACACTGCACACTGTATAAAGGAACAACAATAAATGTGATTCAAAAAAAACCCCAAAGCAGTAGTTGTCTAAAACTAAGTTGACTTTTTATATACCTATGGTGCTGGTTATTTTTCGGTTTGTTTTGTTTGGTTGGGGTTTTTTTTCCTGACTTCTGCCCTTAGATATGGGAGCCTCCCACGTGCTCAGGTTCCGCGTACTCCGTACAGCTGGCTGACAAAGCACACGCTCTCGCTCATAAGACGTGTTCTTGTTGAAATGTGGTCTTGGGCCATGTTGGAACAAGGTGTTTCTTCTTTCCTTTTTTCATTTCAAGTTGTTTTGCGAACAGAAAATTCTAAGGACATTTCGTTTTGGAAACATTTCTGTAATGAAATGCGTTGCCTGTGTTCTGAGAGGGGTTCGGTGACTCTGACAACATCCATTCCAGCTCGCAGCTGCTTGGGATCCCAAGTCCTTGGCTCTGGGTGTATTTAAGGCAGCCAAAGAGATTAACTTCCCAGTGAAATGGGAAGCCCTCCCCGTCTCAGCTGGCTGCTCCCCAGAAAGGGCTGTGGGAGCACCGAGTCCCGGGCTCGGGACAATCCATGAGGCTTTCGGGCAGGCTTGGGTCACGTGGTTGTTCATCGAACCCTGCACGTTTCAGATGAAACATACCAGGCTCAGTGAACAAATTTGGGAACAAATTAATGCTTTAAATTAAATTTTGCTTCCGACTGGACCTCCTCCCTGCTTCCCAGGTGCAGAATCTCCCACGTGCCAACTCGGCTGCCCGGGGAGATTTCTGCATCCGCCTGTCTGTGTGTCTCCCGTGCAGCTTGCTGGCTGTGGGGTACCACCCCCTGAGGCAGCTGAATCCCATCCATCTGCCACCCTCCAGCCCAGAATTTAGCCCAGAAATTGCATTTTTCTTAAGTGCCCCCCATCCTAGGCAGTTGCCATAGCAACCCAGGGACCAACTGGCAGATGCCGATCCTGCTGCAGCTCCGCTTCTGTCAGGATACAGCTAAATCACCAATGGACTAATTAGTATAACTGGAAGATACATTTTATGGTCTTTATTGTAAGATCTAAGGTAAATAAAGAGCTCAAGTCATATCTGCCCAAACCAACCACATTCAGAGCTGTTATTCCCATATCAATCACAAGTAATTACGTTTTTGTATCAGCCTTTTTACATTTACTATATTGCAAAAGAGCCCTAGGAGTGCTCAGTTTTGTTATCACACAGATCACCAGGCAGCACATCTGTGCAGCGACCATGTTGTGCCAAGAAACGCACTCACTCCCTTGCCTCAAGAGAGAATTTGAAGTTGCCAGGATGGAGGAGCATCACTAAGGATTTTGGGTCACCTCCTATTTTTGAAAGGCGTGATACAGGCTGGTGGAAGGGGACTCGCCTCAGAAATGTTGAAGGATCTGAATCCTGGTTTTATTACTAGGCTGCTAGGGGTTGATAAGCAATTTGTTTCCTCCCTCATGCCCAATTTCTCCATCTGTTAAAGGGGAGTTCTGATGATATGTCTCTCTTTGTAAACTAGATCTAACAGCATTTTAAAGCAAAGCTGTCCAAAAGCCAAATATTAACATCATCACCACTTACATTACCAGTTCAGGTGATCCCAGAGCACTGTCAGAAGAGGGCAACGTTCGACGCAGAGTGCTACATGTTGCCTGAACATCCCCTGCTTGCTCTCCCGTGGACAGCAAACTTAGCAATACGCTTCAAAACCCTGGTGGGCACAAATTCGGGGCTCTGGTGCCAGACAGAAGACATTCCCAGCCTCACTCTCCCATCTACTCTTTCTTCAGTAATACATTACAGTGGATTTCCCATGTTTTTCAACTTGCAGTTTCACTGAGATGCCAGTTACCTTTTCATGGAAAGGAAAAAAGCCTTTTTCTCTTCTAGACGTGTAGCACAATACAGTTTATTTTCCTGCATAGCTCTGCAACTTGAAAATACTTCCTTATAGCAGTGTCATACGGCCATTACGCAGCCACACGGGAGGCTGCATTAATCTGACAATCAGCTTTTAATGCGGGATACCCCCTGCCATATTGCGTGCAGGTGGCATTGGAGTGTTTGCCTGCAGCTCAGCTACGCCTAACAGTCTTTTCTACAGCATCCCTCTGTTTTCAGACTATCTTTCAGTGAACCAAAAATCACTGCTGCATTGAGTATTTTCTCCTTCCTTGGGTCTAATTCAGCTTTTCATTTGTCCTCACCTTGCTCTCTTACAGCAGCTCTCTGTCTGCTTTCCAGGGAACAGACCGTGTGTGGGGGAAGTGGAGACCTTTCTTCTCCCGTACCTCACGTCTGCTCTCTGCCCGCCACCGACAGTCCACAGGGCCAGGGGTCCAGCTACCCCCGGCATCACGGGCTCACTGCCTTACATCTTCTTAGTCCCTACGCCAAACTGCTTGATAGTCAGCGAAGCAAGGCAAAAGAGATCGTGAGAAGAGGGACGAGAGAAATAATTTCTCAAATAAATGATGCTCATTCAGTTTCTCATTTCTGTATCTTTTGCCCAGCTCTCCTCTCTAAGAGCATCTAACAGACCAAATTCAGAGCCTCCAGATTGCAATCAAGTCTATTCACCACAGTGATGTGAAATTCATGTGGCGTGAATGAAGCTGAATTACTGAGTAATCACATGGATTTTCAGTGTGGTGCGGGGAATTGCGCAACCGCCATCGTCGGTGACACCCACACGCCCAGCGAGCCGCCAGAGCGGGCACACACGTCGCGGTTGGGAAGGGCTGAGGGGCTGGGAGTTGGCTCCTGCCATGGTGAGGGGGTGTTGATGGAGGCAGCAACTGTAGCTCTGGCTGTGTTTAAAGTCTCCCTGCACTGGCACAGCCATAGCTCCTGCTACGGGGAGGGCCACACTCTTCAATGCACTCGTTGCACGACGCTCATGTGCAACGATGGTGGATGCACACAGCAATTAATTTTTTGAAGAAAAAAACTCACTTGAGAAAAATAGAGACAATTTTGAAGTGAGTCTTGTATTTTACATCCTTGAGCCTGCAAAGCTTCTGTAGTACAACCCACATGCAAGCCAAATGGTTTTGTCACAGTGCCTAACTTTATTTTAAAAGCCATATTTACTTAAAGATTTGCGGAAACCTTCCTTGCTCTTTATAATCCTGGGTTAAGTAGCCACAAGTTATTTTAGAGCACGCCACGCTCTCTTTGAACCACTCATGAAATGAGACAGATAGCAGTCCCAGACATGTTTTTCCACAAAGTGCTGCATCAGCATCCCATGCCCGCAGAGCTAGGGCCGTGACGTCGCCATAGCTGCACCTGCTCAGTCAAGTGAGACGGTCAATACGCACTGAGGTAAAGGTGCATTTATGCTGGACTCAGAGGGGACATCAGGGTATCACATGGGAGAGGAAAACGATAGAGCATGGAGGTGAGCACACCTGAGGTGTACACATGAATTCCCCCACCAGTTACAGAACTGGAGGTTCACTTGTATTTGTCATCAGAGCAGCAGGATCCCAGGAAGGGCTGGGGTGCAGCACTGGCCACTGGTGTTAGAAATTCACAACAGCGACTCAATCTTTTTGGCACAAGCTTCACCAGCCACATTTGAGAAGTTGCTAAAGGCAGGGGAAGAGTCCTCGAGCCCTCTAGGAGACAGGAATTAGGGAGCTGAGGCGAGGGCTCTGAGGCTGCCAGGGATAAAGCAGCTAGAAAGATATCGGGGACTTGGCTTTGGCTTGCCTCGCTGGCTGGGCAAAAGCAGTGCCCAGCTAATGAAGAGAGCCTTGCTCCTGATTCCCACAACCCTGTCTTCCTCCCTCTCGGCTATCCTTCTCTCCCTGCTTGCCGGGACTAAAAATAGTAGCTATGGGCGGTCAGATTGCACAGGGCTAAGGGCAGGTTAGGAAGGAGAAAATTTTAGAAATGGGGTCTGAGCATTGAGTCATCCCACAGAAGGGAAGAAGATCCACAGTGCTGTTTGAGAACAGCTGCAGATCCCCTGGGATTTGTTTTCCAGTTAGTAACAAAGCCCACTAACAAACTCTATTTAGAGGGTTTTTCACTTAAGTGAGACTTTCCTAGAAATTAGTAGCCATCAGTTCTGACTTGGGATAGTGACTCTGTCAAATTCCATGGATTTATACTGGTGTACAGCCCTCCTCCCACAAAAAAAAAAAAAAAAAAAAAAGGGAAGCATGGTAATATGGTGAGTCACAATCAGAAAAAAAGGAGCTTGCTTTAAGAGTAGCATATGCCTATTCTTCCTATGAAAAGACCTTGGGGATTTTTAGTAGTTTTAGTAGCAGCAGTTGTTTTTTGGACTTCAGTTTGCTCTACCAGTGAAGGGAAATTAATCTAGAGGAGAACATTGACAGAAAGTTCTTACAAGGCTCTGAGAAGATAGATGGTAGCTTTTCATCAAAAGAACAAAGCAATTGCAAATAATAAAAGGAACATTTAAAACTAAGGAAAATAAATCTCTATTACCCTAAAAAATAACTCAGACTCAACAGTAGAGAGTGTCACTGAGAAGACAAACTGGATGCTTACACAGATAAAGGCATTTGGCCATGTTGTAATTCATGAAAATAGCTTAAAATTGATTTAACCCCACATTTCAAAGACTAAATCAATCTCTATTTAGGCAGGGCAGATGACCTCACACATGCCTTCTGTGTCATTCCCAGTACTTCAGCTGAGGCTTTTAGAGTTGGCCTCTTGTAGGGCCGTGACTGTGGACCAGGAGGAATATGGGCTTTGACCTAACTGGTGCTAATTAACACCTCATTTTTCATCAGGCCTGTCATGTCTGGCCCATGAAACAGTGCAGTACGGAGGATTCCCAAGGATTGTTAGTGAATGGCCTTTGCCATAGGCCTGAGCCTCAGAGACTGAACCTGGCTCAGTGGTATCTTTCTGTAAAAAAATGACGTTGTAGACATGACCACTCAGCTTTCCAAGGCAGCATTTCTGAGCATATTCTCCCACCCCTTACACACATGCTTAGGCAATAGCTATTTTGCTGGTGCAAGGACAGTGAAACCTGTATTAATCATTTACTTCTGGAATTTCTTCCTCAAAGACATCCTCTGGGATGTTCTGAAAGAGCTCAAGACGTACACAATAGTCTACCATAACATTTATCTACCGCTTAGGTAAGAAAATTTCACAATAAAAGTGATGTGGGATGTCATTAATGAAACCTGTCCTACCTCCAGCGGAGGAAGGCATGAAGAACTAGAACTTAAGCAGAGAGCCGTTTCAACAGGCTCAGCATCTTCGACATTTAAACAAGAGATTGCTTCCTACAGCGGCCATCTGCCCGAGCTTTAAGACGCCAAATTATTTACCGGGAATCATAGCAACACAACAGATAAGTTGCTTTTGATCTGTGCAATGGTCTTAAGAAATATCCTTTGTAGAAGTGAGCTCAGTGACTTCTGAACCCTTGCTGTAGGTAAGAGCTCTTCCTAGGATGTAAACACTGACAGCGAGCTGTTGCAGGACAGAAGGACCAGCTTAAGTGCATGTACAACCTTCAGTCTGCAAAGCAGGAAAATAAGGCGTTCCCCATACTCTCACTCACCATCCTGCCCATCAAATTTGGGCTGTTACTATTGTGATTAGAAACTAAAGGGTTTACATATGTCTTTTAGTGGCCAGCTAAATCAACTGGTCATTTGATGCTTAACAGAAAAGTATTGTGGTCAGCTGCTTCTTGGTCTTTTCCTCTCTTTGGCTTACTTGAAAGGAAGAATGATGGTCTCAAGTACTGCATCACTATGGCAGCAATCCAATTAGTGTGCAGTACGCACCCCCAGGTTTTCGTTTCTGCACGCAGGACGTACGCTTGTACAAACGCAGCACGAATGGTGGCACTAGAGGGAGCTCCTGCAGCATCACCCACCCCAAAGCCTCCAATCCAAAATCGGACCCAGATCACAAGATTTGCTTCTAAAATTGTGAGGTTTTGGATTTTGAGTTGGTTTATTACTTATATATTAACTTCTATGCACATTTTAATAACATTTTCAAATTTTCTTTTGCTTCTCCAAACTCTAGAATTACCAGCATCCCTCCTGCTCCTGCCAACAGCTCTTATTATTGGGTGGTTCTAGGAATTGAGACATCGCCCATTACCTAAATGTTTATGAAAAAAACCCAACCCAAACACTATGGATGTCTTAGTTTTTCTAAAACTGCTTGAAAAGTTTCATTGAAGTTTGAAAAAAATATTCCAAATATTAAACTTTTGCCCTCATTGAGATTCAACCCTCCTTTTAAATCAGCAAACCCACAGCTAGGCATCTGGAATTCAAGTTAATATTTAGCCTTTGAATAAATAAGACACCTTTTGGGAATAATGTGCCTATTGGGGAAGTCGGGGGGGCGGGGAAAGACATTTACAAGATTGTTGCTTTTAGTTTGTATTATATGCCCTTTTCTGGCAATTGCAGCAGAAGCAGCTTTTTATTTTTAGAAAGTCAGCCAGAGTGATGATTTATAAAACCTCTCTAGTGAAGACAACAGGTTATCCTTCTCCAGGTACTTACTTGAGAAAGAATTTGTTTTCAAAAAGTGAAAGTTAATAATTTCTAAATAAAAAGAGTCAGGCTTCTGCAGAAACACCATGGTCATCCTTTTTGGAAGCAAATCAACTGCATCAAACGTTGCGTTACTGTATTTCATTCACAGAACTGCTCAGGAGCCCTAGCTGGGGAACGGGTCCCCCATCGCAACAGAAGCCACACAGAACAGAAATGCGGCTTCATTCCTCTTACTGCTAACAGCCAAAGTAGACTAGATAACTCTATTCTATATGTACACTAAGTACACTATATATATTTACTGTATAGTTCTTTAAAATCTAATGAGAACTCTGTTATAAATATTCAAGGCTAATTTACATGCGATAGTAAAAATATTGGTCAGAGCAGTGCTCTGAGCAGGAAGGTTTGAATAGTTCTAGACCCTCCCCAGATAGGTGTACCACAATATCACAATATACTCATTCATTTCTTGCTGGTCTAAAAGCTTGCCCAAAATGTTATGTCATGAGGAAAAACTAATGTTTTGCTCCCTTCTCCAATGAGAAGGCCACTTAGTCCTTCTTGTATCACCAGAAAAGACAAATACCCATATCAGCTGTTACTTTCACTCCATACCTTAAAAAACAAGCAACTTACCTTGACTGCTTTCACTCCCCTTTGTTCGCTGTAGATATGTTCTCAAACGCTTACCAGATTTCCACCCTCTGTTGCACTGACCTCTGTGTGCAAAGTTTCCCATTTTCTACAATGCTCCAGTGTTCCAAGACCTCCATTCTTCTCAGCACCCTCTGCCTCCAAAACCTTCTCTCCCCTAGTTATTTTGTCCTTTCCTAAATTCACTTCACTGGATCACTTTCAAAGCTTTTATACTTTATTACCTCACTGATTTCCCATCTTCTCCTTTTTTTACAAAAAACCAACTGACCACCCTATCCCTCTCCTCACACTTTTTCTCTCCCCTTGCCAAAGTATTTTCACTGCTACTGCCAGCTGAGTTCCGTAATTCCTGTTTCTCTTCCTTCACGAATCTCTCTTCTTCTTCACCAATAGTTTCAGTCTTCTGATCTCCCTCTATTTCTGTGATTTATATCCCTTCCCCAAGTCCTTTCAGCCTGCCTGCATTGTGAATCAGGCTATCAGAATGTTGTGATAATGTTCTTTTTCATTTAGCGTGGGGAATTCTTTTTGTTGATGCAAGAAAGGTTTGTGAAGATTGTCTGACAAATGTATATGTTAATCATAACAGGGTAATGAAGCTGCCAGTACCCTTGTCCACCCAATTTAGAATTCCTCCCGGCGTTCTGCAGTTCCCAACAGAGCCTCTCGGCGTCTGCCATCCTTGGCAAAAACAGCCATTAAGTAAAGCTGCTCTTTTCCCTGCTCCACTTTCCTTCCTTCACTTCCTCTTCCCCACTGCCATCCAAAAATGTATGGAGGAAGGGTACAGTCTGTTACACAGACTGATCTGCGTTCCTTCCCTAATAATTATTCCTAGGAAGTAACACACAGGAATTTTCAAATTCATGTTCCTTTGCACTACATTTTCTCTATCTAAATCCAATGGAAATTAAGATCTATCTGCTGTCGTTGCAAAGAATGCATACTCCTGGATCTGTCAGTGAAACATGACTATTTCACCAGCACTACAGATTCAAGCATGGAGAATGTGAAGTGGCACTGTAAGAAGACTGATGGAGAGACAATTTTGCGTATGTGTGTGGGTTGTCCATGGAAATGCAAGAACCAAAAGGCAAGGGGTCTCCAAGTCACAGAGAATCCCAGCGCTCACTGTAAGAGATAATTGTATTTGTCACTTCACAAACATTGTAAGAAAGAATGCAAATGAAGGCAGTAATGGGGTTATAGCTACAAGGTGATAAATCAATGGTTGCACAAAGAAAAGACACAAAACTACTTAAAACAACCAAATCTTTTAATTAGAAAGCAACAAACATGCAAACAGCAGATATAGAAATTTATTTGAACCAACGTTTTTACTATAATGAAAGTTGCTTTAAAACATTGATCCAAGCTCCCACATTTGCAGGTTAAGGAAAATATTGCACTTTGCATCTTCTAGCACCCCTCATACACGGCAAAATGTTTTAAAAACATTTTTGCTTATTTTAACTTGCACACTCTCCCAAAGTCATGCACACAGTCATTCAAAAACAAAAGGTTAGGTTATCCAAAAGCAATACCTTAGAATTGCACTAAAGCTCTGTAAGGAAAAATATAATTAATGTCTTATACAAATTCCATTAACGTCTAGGTGCTTGCACACAACTGCCGGTTACTCTTCATCTTCATTTTCATTCTCCTGACCAGATCCTTCTGATCTGTCGCCTTCCAATCGGTCTGTAAGACACAGAGATTTAGTAAAGAGAACTTCCAAAGTTTTCATGTTTTGAGTAAATATATATAACGTACTATCTCCCTGGGCTATTACACAATGGACAGTGGCCGTGGGTTATACGGTAGAAGGAAGTCCGTATGGACTGACAGCAGAGATTGGGTAGAAATGTTACCCCAAGAAAGGAGAACAGGAGAAAAGCCCTAACGGATTTCCAGGCATAAAAGTGAAATTTGTGTATAAAAGGAAAAACCTTGTAGCTGCTGACTGGCTGTCAGCACAGTAAAGATGAATGCAAGCATAATATTAAAAAGAGATGGTGAAAACAAAGGATTGAAACACTGTTCCGGGGAGCTGAAACTAGAATAGCTGCAGTTAGAAATGTGTATACTCCAGAAAACTGGGGAATCACTATCTGTCACTGTATACATCAGATGTAAATGTTTAGAGAAAGGCAAATACAGAAATGTATGAGGGAACGTGATTGGCTCAAGATCTAGCACTCAAACCATGCACTGGCAGGTTAAGAAATACCCCGCCCAGCTATAACACAGATTTTTTTGCTGAAACTGTTGAAACTCAAGTTTAGGCACTTCTTCAAGTATTGTACTCCAAAGAAATTGTAACAAATTAAGGAAAAAACCCCCCAAACCAGTGTATTCAGTTGCAGCAGCGCCGAGGCATACCACTGGCCTGGATACAGTGGCATTCTCCTGGCCCTCTAATTCTCACAGATCAGCGAGAGGTGAAAGAGGAGCAGCAGCTGCTGCCAGGCAGCTTCCTCCCTACCTCGCCACTCTACGCCCAACTGCCCTGCTCAGCCAGTGCCGGAGTCCCCATATTCAATATCTACAGTCACTTTCACCTTCATCTACAGTTCTGTTAGGTTTCTGCCCCATGTCATACCAGCCTCCCAAAACTTCATCTCCTTGCTTCCTACCCAGTATGATGTCTCTCCGTTGTCCTAGATCTTCTGTATCAACCCACTGCAGTCAACTTCTTCAGCACTAATATCCAGGAACACCAGTTCCCAACAACAATTCTCCATGCAACCCCTCATATCACCAGTTTCAGCCCCTAGGGAACTGGCCCTTCACTGAAGGGACATCCTAGTACTTGCTGCCCCAGGAACAGCTGCCAGTGGCCTCATTAGTACCTCCAACAGTCCTGCATCTTCACACCTTCCTTCCCCCCTAGACAATTCCAAGCCCACAATGACAGTAAGTTTATCTTACGACTCATTCCAGTCATCCCCAATAGCTTTCCCATCACACAGCACTCACCTTAAAGATCATTCCTTAGTAAAGAGAGTATTTTTCAACATCTAATTAGTACTACATTGCAAATAATTTATTTCAGGATGGATGGTATGGTAACATCTAAAAATATATTTTGCTATTTTCTTGCTCTTTCTTTTGAGGTAAAAAATAACAGCTGGGAAAATGTTGCAAGTCTCACACTAAAGCAGCAATTCCTGAATACTTCTATCATGCGATCCTTGAACAACCCTTGAATCTTCTCATCAACCCCAAGTGTAGCTACAGATAGTTGAAGATCTTGACAGTTCCCCAATCTATCTGCTATTTCATAGACCACTGTGGTAGACAAGCTCTTCAGAAGTCTCTCACCTGCTCTTATATGATTCAACGAAGCCAACATTCGTAACATAAAAGAAGCTGGAACAGTAATAGTGTTTCTGGTCTCTTCCAGCATTAACTCATTACGTGTTATAACCTGGAGGCAGGGAAGGAGGAAAAACAGCATCAAAAATAAACACAAAGTTGTATGCATCAATATGGGTTTATGGATACAAAGTTCCTACGCAAAAGGCATTTGTCCAAAATTACAATTTGGGAGCAATATTTTAATAATTACTATCAAATAAAATTACACCAATTGTATGTGGTAAGAAAAGTTAAACAGTGGACTCTGCCTACAGATATCTAATTGTCTACCTAAAGAATATTCTAGTAAGATCATCATTCCGTTGTCCACATGCACGGTGGCTATTAAGATGAATAACTGAGAAAAACTCTTGGAAAAGAGATCTTGCACAAAATAAGGAGGACTGATGAGAGAAAGTGCTGTTACAGATGGCAACTGTTGTAGAGAACCAAGTTCTAGCACCAGTGCTGGCCAAGAACGTGGGAAGGAAAAAGAGATGAGGTTACCCTAAACTCCTACCTTCATGCTGCTTGAAAGTTCTGGAGAAAATCCAAGAAACACAAGCAATTACTCTATCCCAGTTCAGGAACATTCTTCAGCTCCATAATTCTTTCTAAACACATCTACAGCTTGCCTCTAAATGACTTGAAAGAGTCAGCTCCTACTGTCTTAGCTTCAAGAAAAAAAAATTCACTAACAAATATTTTTAGCTCTTTTGCCTCCCTCCTTCCTCGTGGTACTTCGTTGCCATCCTTCTTGCTTTCCTGTTAAGTTCTAATCCCACACCTTAGCTCGTCTCTCAGCTTTTAGACTATGTTCTTTTGTTATCACTAAGCATAAAAATTTCTTTAGGTGGAAACAAATTTTGACCATTATTCAGTCCTTCCTCCCAGATCAGCTGCTGTAAGGCGAGAAAATAATGCATTTCTTTTTCTCCCTGAGATTCCTTCTCAAACATGTTCCTCTTGTGATCTCATCTGTTTACCAAGCACTTTGCACAGCTGATCACTTATTATTAAAAATTGAGTGACAAAAGTATCAGTACAATAATTACTTTTAGCACACTTTTACGTTTTGCAATATTTCTAAACCCCAAAAGCTCCAAAACACATCACAGATTAAAACTATCATACAACAGACAAAGAAGTGTTACTTCACTCAGTGTTACTACTGCTAAAATAATGGGAAAGGTTCAAAACTCAAAAGTGGATGGTTTGGGGGTTTTCCAGGGGGATGGGGAGGTGGTGGCTAAGGGTTGTGGGGTTTGGTTTGTTTTCAATATATATAGCACTAATACAGAGAAATAATAATTAAAAAAACCCAGTCTACTATATCCCTGCTGTCCAAGAGATTGCACAGGAAAAATCCTAAACCACCCCATAAACAAATTTGCCCTAATACATTACTTACAGAAAAACATCTAACATTTTGATAAACTACGTTATGTAAATCACTAAAATATGATTGTTCAGCAGTCAACTATGATCATCATAGGCCAGTTGCTATATACATTGTTATTGCTTTAGGGGTATGAAAACAATGTGTTACATAACTCTACATATGAACTTTTATAATTGACTGGGCTTCCAATGTTTGCTTTATTCCATGAAGTTCCCAATTTGCAATCTTAACCTTAACTCCCTTTTATTCTACAGAATATTTAATACTATTGATTACTGCACACTCTGTTCTTCTGCATATCATTGTATTGCCTTCAGTGAATTTATTTGTTTAAAGACAGGAACTACCATTATTTCTTAATTCCTGTCAGTTTTCCTTCTATATCTGATTGTTCATACTTTTTCCAACTTCTTTCACATACATAATACCAGATCATATATAATTTCTAGGAGAGTTAATGAAATACAAAGTGCCTCTATGTGCTGCCAATGATACAAAAGTTAGCTATTATAAAGGGCAGCTTTTTATTTGTAGCTCATTTGTTGAACATTAAATAACTCTGTTAATTCAATATCAGTAATATGCACCAAAGGCTTTTGCAGAATCAGAAGACGCAACATTATGGTAAAAAAGAAGGAAAGGTTCTTACCTCATCTGCAAGTTTTCTGTTAAAAATCTTGGATTCTTCCAACGGCGACCAAATTTTTATATCATAATCAATACCCGAAGAGGCCAGAACTAGAAGTAAGTAATAGTAATTCTAAATTAAACGTGTTATGTCTTTATCAGCATTTTCTGCACTTAACTGGAGTTGAAGAAAAATACTTCACTTGAAACATTTACTTGCAAATGTCAGTTCCCATGCTGAACATACACCTAAGTCTCCATATGAGATCTGAGCTATAGATTGTATATTCTTTACTATAGATCTGAAGAAAACATATGCAAGCATCAAGAGCCTCATTTTGTAAATTAAAATCCCAATATATTTCTGCTGATGGCCTGATAAGTATATGAATTAATAACAAAGCCTTAGGATTTATAGACCCAGATAGAAAAACAGAAGCAAGATAATTTCAATATATTTTGACATTTGATAATTTCAGTGTATTTCATGTAAATTGATTTGATATTCAAATATAAAGCAGCAATGGATGCTCTTATAAATACTTGTTAAAATATGGAAAACAAAAAGTTGCAGAACATTCTCTAGATAATTGCACAAAACTACTATGAGAATAAAAATTCCATAGAACGATCTCAAAAACTGGAAAACTGTACAAGGTTAACTGTCCTACAAGAAAGATGACCTCTTCGTTACATTTTCAATGTGTGACAGGGAGACAGTCGCACTCCATCAAGAAATCAGTAAAGCTACAGGGCATTTTGAAAAGTACTTCCAAAGGAAGCGTCCAACCTAGCCACACCTTCCAGACATGTACAGGAACACCATTTTAATTAACCATTTAAAAGTTCGAGGCTTATCCAATGTAGGGTAGTATTCCATGTTTCCACAAACAGTCTGAAAAAAACCCAGCCTTTTCTGGTATTATTGTAACTTTACTTGCTTAATTATTTACAGCTGACACTTACTTTACAGCCATGTAAGCTATGAAAAAAGAAACAACACAAATACTTTTCTTTGACTGTGTCAGAAGCTGCAGAATGATTCAGATTTTCCATGTACGTGTCAGACAACATATGATTCCTTCTGCTACTTTGGTCCATCTTTTCTATAATTATTTCCCCTAAATATAAATCAATAGAATTTCTATGAATTATATTCATTCTTCTAATCTCACAAAGCCACTGAGACTGAAACACCTTCACTCAATTTTTTCAACAGAGCCAAGCAGAGACCAGATTCCAATATCAATTCCCAAAGTGTTGCTGGCATTTCAGTGACCCTATATTTCCCTTATTAGTGTCACGGAAAACATTTCATGTATTGAAGGGAGCAAGAAATGGAGATTCTTCTTACAGCATCTTAACTTTCTATAAATACTATGTCAGTAACATTTTTCATTCCAAGATGTTACTGAGTAAGGAGAGTTTTAAGGGCAAAAGGTCATTAGTAAAAGACAAAATTAAAAGCAGTATTATCTAATTTATATAGGAAAAAAAATGAACAATAGTTCATTAATCATTACAATGCTCTATTGAACAAAGAATTTAAGACTGAGCTTTAAAGTGCTTTACATGCAGACTGTGAAAAATGATCATCTTACTTGGGTCAAACGGATGAGGCTGAAGACAGTTCACCACATGATTATCAGCTTCCAGCAGCATGAGATGTTCAGCAGTGTGTCGATCCCATATAAAAATATGGCCACAGTCTGAACCACTCATGACAAAGTTAGATCCCCAAAAATTAGCTTCCTTTATCTGCAGTAAAAACAAAAATAAAAATAACTTTGTAAGACTAGCTAGCGGAAAGCACGTTCAAGGAGTATACTCCTGTTTCTGCAATAACACTGCCTCGGATGTAAGAGCTCTGCATATGCAGAAATAACATTTAAAAAAATTTAAAGGAAACAATGAAAGAAGAATGATCGAAAAAAGAAAATTCAGAAGGTTATAGATCTCCAGAGCACAGTGGCTGCTAACAGAAAAAAAGAAGAGTTGGGGTGGAGTGAGCAGTTTGGAAATAAATGACAGCAGGTTTGTCACTTTCCAAAGTGACAGGGATGATACTGGAGACAGGTACGCGAAACAGTTTTTGGGAAGAGTTCAGTAAGTTAAAGTGTGTGACAGGCTAATCTCTGGTGGGGATTTTCCATTTACAGAGGAGGAGGAGACGAGACAGAAGCTTATGAAAACTGGGGGGTGGGAATTAACTGGGTCTGACAGATAAAAAGGGGTCATGAAATCAAACTTTGGAATTTTTTCTCCCCCCTCTATAATCAATCAGATAAGAACGAAGACTTCTTAGTCCAAGGCCAAAATTAAAGCTGTAAGCCACTGAACAAGGAAGGCATTCAAGAAGCAGCGACCCTTCAGCTTCAACTATTATGGTGATAGTAGATAAAAGTAGAACATCTCTCCCTGCAAGTAGAAACAATAATATCACAGTTTTCTTGACACAGTGATGATGCATTCTATTCTATATGGTTGTTCATATCAATACTTTGTTGAGGTATCTGAGCACCTCTGCAAATTCTTTGAAGTGATACGGCTAACATTTGTCACATATCAGCAGTGTTCCCATGCTATCAGCAAAGGGTATGTGTAATACACTGCCAATATGGACTATTCGTTTTTAAATTTTTGTTTAAACACACATGTTGCTGGGTATAAATACAGAGAGCAAGGTAAAACCTATCTTGCAAAGGCAGTGAATTGTTTGAGGGCCTACTATTCACACTGAAGGTCATTCTAGCATCTTGGGCCAGTTTATGGAATTTTACTTTGCAGTGACTGGACTAGCATCACACAAATTATATAAATTTTAAAATCACTTACTCATCAAAAATTGTAATTGGATGGTCTTTGGTTTTGGCCTCCAGCTAACTCCTCTATAATGTTATTGATAACACAGTAGTTTGACCTGGCTGTAATTAAAACTTTCAAGGAAGGCTTCTCTGATTGGAGAACTGTACATTTGAAGAAGGAAATTCTACACCTCTGAGAATAACACGGTAATAATTTTTACTTGAAAGATGCACAAATTACTCAAGAATTTTTCATAAACCAGAAAAGATGGGAGGAAATTCACAAACACAGCACTGAGTTAAAGCGTTGCTAGTGAATGCAACAGGGCTGGACGTGCCATTGACTGAAGGGTATTGAGGAAAGATCCAAGGTCCTTGAGAAGACTTCCAGAAAACCAGCCTCCTCTCACTGCAACTGCGTAGTTTGTTGCAGTGCCTCGCAGCAAGTGAAGTGACGCAGACAGCGTGCGCTTGGGCTGTTTGCTTCCGGCAGCTTCTCCGGGAAGCTCTGACAGCGCTGAGGGAGGCTGCTGGAAGGCTGCCTTTAGAGCTGGGGGACTGTCTCAGCAGAGACGGCAAAGGCTTCCCGTCACAATCTGCCTTTCTTCCCCTGCCACCAACGCACAGCCTCTGCTCCTTCTTCTCTCTGCGATGAAGAGAGGAACAACATCCTCCGGGTAAAAGGAAAAGGGAGGTTTTAGGGAACGGTATGCTCATGCTTTAGGCTAGTATGCTATATAATGGTTTATTACATCAATTTCCCTTTCCTTGTGTGAAGTGCTATGACTCGGTAGGTATTTAAATGCCTTAAGCTCCATAAATGTTCATGGCTCATCAGCATGACTGGATACGCATTTGCTAACAATGCTGAGAACACTTTTCTAATGAAGTGACCATCTCTCCCCTCAAAATGACTATAGACTGTCTTGTCCCTGATTCTGAGAATTAAAGAAAATAGCAGATACAGTCAATGACAAGACAGCTAGCTTAACCTCTACTTGAAAAAATCTTTGGGAGACAAGCAAGTAGATAAATCTGAACTTTTTACTCCTCCTTGTTCCCATCCCCCTCTCCAAAATGTGGTAGTGTCAAAGGATTATAAGAATAATGTATTATCTGATAAAAATTTATACATATTAGCTATATTTTTGCATGGATTCATATATTTATTATTTCTGTTAGACTACTATTTTTATTTCTTTAATGTTACTTCTTTATACATAATTACTTGTGCAGTAAATGCTGTGTTATTTATTAATTGTGTATTTACTAATTCAGTTGGGAAACCCAGACTCCTTGGGTGTTTCACAGATCTGCAATGTCATGAGTTTTGGAACTGAAGGCAGCTGAAGCAGTCTGCCCTATGAAACAGAGTAGTGTTACAATGAAAATGATCACATAAATGACAGAGAAATTGCAGGCCAGGAAAAAGTGGCAGTAGTATCAAATATCCATTTCCTTGAAATACAGTGTTGGTATTATTCTACACCTGTTACGTTCAAGATACCCTTATGATTACAGCCTGAAAAAATGTGGCTTATTCAAATTCTGTGCCAAAAAAAGCCACCCTAGAATATTTTTTTCAAGAAGCAACTATTAGGTTTGTTAAATGTAGAATAATCTTACCATGCCAAGGCTTCTCTTGCCTTCCTTTCCTAAAAAGATGTAACCCAAAAGAAGCCAAACAATTAGTCCAAGCAAACAAGAATGGGTCACTTCCTTTGCTAATGATTAGAACCTTCTTCAGAAATCACTTCTGATTTTACTCAGAGTAGGACATCAAAATAACCATTGTTAAACTTTTAGAAATAGGAACAGGCTAGGCAGCAGTATCTTTCTCCATTGCTGTCCTACATCACCTATAGGGTGGGAGGTTAGATGGGGTGGCAGAGGGAGGAGGGATGCTGCTTCAACACCAGTCAAAACTCAATCACAAGATGCGAGCTGAAAGCTGAAAGTCCCATGGTTGTGCTGGAGAAAAGAGTCTGGAAGTTAAAAATTTAATCCTACACACAAGATTACCCTTTAAACAGTTAACCAGTACCTCTTACAAACTCTTTAAAGTGACATACACTGGGCAAGAGAGATACCTATGTAAACAGAAGTTTCCTATGCAGCAGCTTTCAGAGTTCACACAAGTGATGTCTAATGTTTAAAGTTGAGCATAAAACAATTTCCTAATTTTTGGTATTTAAGAATACCTCCAGCATAATGGACAGAATTTTGAGACCATTTACACAGAATCCTACTATGGAATTATTTTCCAAGTAACACATCTTAATTAAGTTCTAAAGAGGACAGTGCTTGCATCCTTGTCTTTCTTTTTGTGGTTTTCTCAGAAAATGCACTGGAGAAAAGGACAGAGACATTGTCTCGCTCGGTGCTTTGCCCCAGCTGTCTTGATTTAAAAATCACCATGATAAAGAATCACCTTACTAAGTTGAACTCTTACTGCTGTTAAAAATATGTACTTTATTTCCAGCACGAGCACGTCCAGTTTTAAATTTCAGACTTGCTAGATCTTTGACTGTAGAATATGTACCAATGATTGCAGTCAGTGCAATAAAGTCATCCTGATGTCTAAAAATAAGCCAGAAAAACTGCATTCTTGGATTCTGTAGTGAAAGACGTGTTTCCAATATACTCATCTTTTGGCAGCTTTTGTCTTATAGCTCTTCTTAATATGTATTTTTCGTTATCCTGTTAGAAGTACATCTAAATTATTTCCAATAATAAATAACTTTATATTTTAATTCTCAATTATGACTTCTTCTTGCTTCCTTTGTATTCTCTTAACAACTGCTGATTTTACTTCTCTAACAATCATAAAACCTAATTTTAGCACCATAAAAATTAACAGAATTGAAATTAGCATTTTAAAATTTTGTTTTTAAACTCATATACACACTCAATGCTACTGTATGCATACACAACTTAGCCCATTTATTAGGTACACACAGATGCTCTATTGAAGAAAAGTTTCTTTTAAGTCAATATTTTAAAAGGGGTACTCGAGACTTGGGGTGAGTGGAATAGAGGAAGAATGGCACACATATGAAAGGAGATGAGACTAGGACTGGAGGGGAAAACAGTGAGGAAGAGACCAGAGAGACACAGAACTGAAGGCATATGGCAAAAGATAAATTTTGAAGAAAAAGAAAGGGATCTGGGGCATATATTTTCCTCCAAGAGCTAAAGAGAAACAAGAAATCCCACCTCCCATCATTCCACTACCATCACAGCCCCTGTTGCCATACTTTCAGGTCTGTTTCATGAAAAAATGTTAACACCTAGTACTCTAATGACATCATTTGAGTAGTTACATGACAGGGATCCGTGTGCTGGACCTAAAACGTTCCAACTCTGCCAATGGTGCAAGCAAACATCAATATAATGCTACTTTGGCCTCTTCAGGGATCTGCCTGGTAGAATACCATGGAACAAAGCCCTGGAGGCAAGAGGAGCCCAAGAAAGCTGACTAGTAGTCCAGGATCACCTCCTCCAAGGTCAGGAGCGATGCATCCCAACAAAGAGGAAGTCAGGCAAAAATGCCAGGAGGCCTGTATGGATGAACAAGGAGGTTCCTGGGCAAAGTCAAACACAAAAAGGAAGCCTACAGAGGGTGGAAGCAAGGGCAGGTAGCCTGGGAGGAATACGGAGAAACCGTCCAAGCAGCCAGGGATCAGGTTAGGAAAGCTAAAGCCCTGATAGAATTAAATCTGGCCAGGGACGTCAAGGGCAACAAGAAAAGTTTCTATAGGTATGTCAGTGATAAAAAGAAGACTAGGGAAAATGTCAGGCCTCTCCAGAAGGAAACGGGACACCTGGTTACCCAGCATATGGAGAAGACTGAGGTACTCAGTGACTTTTTTGCCTCAGTCTCCACTTGCAAGTGCTTGAGCCACACCGCCCAAGTCACAGGGTGGCAAAGGCAGGGACTGGGAGAATGTGGAACTACCCGCTGTAGAGGGCCATCACATCTGAGACCATCCAAGGAACCTGAAGGTGCACAAGTCCATGGGATCTGATGAGATACATCCCCAGGTCCTGGCAGAACTGGCAGATGAAGTGGCTAAGCCACTATCCATCATATCTGAGGAGAAGTGGCAGTCCGGTGAAGCTCCCATTGACTGGAAAAGGGGAAACATAACCCCCATTTTTAAAAAGGGGAGAAAAGGAAGACCTGGGGAACTACAGGCAGGTCAGTCTCATCTCTGTGCCCAGCAAGATCATGGAGCAGATCCTCCTGGAAACTATGCTCAGGCACATGGAAAATAAGGAGGTGACTGGTGACAGCCAACATGGCTTCACTAAGGGCAAATCATGCCTGACAATTTGGTGGCCTTCTATGATGGGGTTACAGTGTTGGTGGATAAGGGAAGAGCAACTGATGTCATCTACCTGGACTTGTGCAAAGCATTTGACACTGTTCCTCACAACATCCTTGTCTCTAAATTGGAGAGACATGGACTTGACAGATGGACCACTCAGTGGACAAGGACTTGGTTAGATGGTCACACTCAGAGTTGCGGTCAATGGCTTGATATCCAAGTGGACACCAGTGACAAGGGGCATTCCTCAGGGGTCGGTACTGGGATCAGCACTGTTTTAACATCTTTGTCGGCGACATGGACAATGGGATTGAGTGCACCCTCAGCAAGTTTGCTGACAACACCAAGCTGTGTGGTGTGGTTGACGCACTGGAAAGAAGGGATGCCATCCAGAGGGACCTTGACAGGCTGGAGAGGTGGGCCCAGGTCAACCTCATGAAGTTCAACAAGGCCAAGTACAAGGTCCTGCACATGACATGGGTCGGTGCAATCCCAAGCACAACTATAGGCTGGGCGAGGAATGGATTGAAAGCAGCCCTGAGAAGAAAGACTTGGGGGTGTTGGTGGACAATAAGCTCAACATGAGCTGGCAATGTGCGCTTGCAGCCCAGAAAGCCAACCATGTCCTGGGCTGCATCAAAACAAGTGTGACCAGCAGGTCGAGGGAGGTGATTCTGCCCCTCTGCTCTGCTCTGGTGAGACCCCACCTGGAGTACTGCATCCAGCTCTGGGGACCCCAGTACAGGAGAGACATGGACCTGTTGGAGCGAGTCCAGAGGAGGGTCACAAAGCTGATCAGAGGGCTGGAGCACCTCTCCTATGAAGAAAGGCTGAGAGAGTTGGGGTTGTTCAGCCTGGAGAAGAGAAGACTCCAGGGAGACCTTATTCCAGCCCTTCAATACTTAAATAGTGTAAGAAAGACAGAGAGAAGCTTTTTACCAGGGGCAATGGTTTTAAACTAAAAGAGGGTAGATTTAGATTAGATATAAGGAAGAGATTCTTTACACTGAGGGTGGTGAGGCACTGGAACAGATTGCTCAGAGAGGCTGTGGGAGCCACATCCCTGGAAGTGTTTAAGGCCAGGTTGGATGGGGCTTTGGGCAACCTGGTCTAGTGGAGGGTGTCCCTGCCCATGGCAGGGGGGGTTGGAACTAGATGGTCTTTATGGTCCCTTCCAACCCAAACCATTCTATGATTCTATGATCATCTTTTGCTTTCTGACAATATAAGAATCACAATTAAAATATGCTTAATTAAAAAATTGTAAGATTGCCAAATTAAGTTCTCAAAAGTAAAGTACCACCAGAATTATTCAATTTACCTGCATAACCTTAATTCACTCTTATCTCTATCTGTATATGTATTAAAATAGTTCATGTTCATACAGTTGACAAGACAACTTTATCCCTAGGCTGCTCACATGTGCAGGAACCAAGACCTCTCTAAGCTGTCTCCTTCACAAATTTAAAAGGGAAAAGCCATCAGCCCTCGCCTTGCAGGAAAGAGGATATCAATAAAAAAAAAATAATTAAAATTAAGTTTACCACCATAGAAACCACAGGGAAAATTACATCATCTTCCATTGTATGCATTCCTTGTTATAGGTGCTCATGAGAAACAAAAGCAAAACCATCAACCCACATCCCAAAGAAACCAAACAACGAAATCCATGAAATAATCTGTATAATAACACATATGCAGATGGAGACTGAATTAAGACTACTTAGGCAAGCTTAGTTTTAATATCACCTAACTACAAAGTGCTGGATGCTATGACTTTTAAACTAACCAGTTTTTGAGCAATTAAAATTAATTTCTGAAATACAGCACAAACCTCCTTGTCATTAATCAAAGTTTACTCTAAGCCTTGTTGGTTATGTAGACTGAAATGTGCATTTACTGAAACATTTCACCCCAATATAATCAAAGCCATTCACACAAACTCTATAAAATTGCTTTTGGATGTAGAGGGACTACTCCTCAGATCATCTGCATAAATAATACACCTGCTACTCCTACAAAATACCATCTAGTGCTGAGAACTTCACATCTTCAAAATACTGTAAAAACCAAAAAAGAAATAGCAAGGAAAACAGCATTTGTTTCTCATGCACCACTGCTTAACAAACACAGTAACTGTATTTTTCTTAAAATACAGTATTTTGTGTGAAAAAGACAGAGTACCTAGTAGTTAGGGCTAGTTATTAAATTGTAATCTATTTCCTTTTTAATTCAAAGATGTCAAAGCTCTTCAAAATAATGACTTAATCCTCACTTTCCCTTCAAAGCAGTTCAAAATTGTTATTTAATCTTTAAAGAACTTGGATAGAAAAGTGAGGAAATCATAATTTTGAAGGCAGGCACATTTTATACCACTTAAGCTGACAGAGAAAAAGAAAAAGTAGTTAAAAAAATACCCCAGATTTCAAAGCAAGTTCAGGGGAGAGAGTCTAAAACTCAAGAAAACTTAAAATACCTAACACGGTGACCCACGAGTCACACATTTTAATTTTCATTTAGAGCAAATTATATGGCTTCCAACTGAATATACAAGAAAAAGTGCTTACAATACACTACAATATCCTTTTGTCAAGCATTTCAATGCAGCAGCTACATTGATTCAGTCCATAAATCTCTACAGTTCCCAAAACAGACAAAGAATTTGTACCATTGTTCGAGAGTTCCGATGACCTTTATAAACCATCTTTATTAAAGGACGTCTAATATTCAATGTTTCCAGTTCTTCCATTTCTTTTCTTTCTTTCCTCCTTCTGAAGAGCTCCTGAATGCGGGCAACAGCAGATCGTCTATAAATTGCAGACAAAGAGAACACTACTGAAAGTCCATCTCTAAACACTGAAACAGGCTATCAAAAAAGACTACAAAATAATAATTAGGCACTCAAACACACTCTCCATAAGTTTGGAACAGACACCAACATTATCCCAAATATAAAATTACAGACTTCAATTTTTTTCTATCCTGGCTTAGAACAAGAATAGCATGCAAGACAGTGGAATGTCAAGTGATGCAACATTTTATTCCCTCTCTGAAGAACAAACTTCAGCTGTTGGCAGAATTCACATGCTATTTTATTCTTCAGTGCTAGAGATAGCTCCCACTCATAATGATGTAGAAAAATTCTGAAGTGAAAAAATCTATGCCAAAACAGAAGTATTTAAAATTTAAAAAGTTATTAAGCATCTAGTGCACCTTCCAGTATGATTTGGTTTTTCCCCAATATTTTGTTAAATCTATTTCTCTTCACTATTTCTGTATGACAAGACTCAAGATTTAGACAGCTTTAAAACAAGTTCCTACTAAGGCAAGAGATGATTTGAGATCAATTATTGTAGCAACTATCCCATATGTTAACAGGGAGGAATACAGCTGAAGATTTCCTAGAATAACAGAGAAGAAAAAGCTAAATTATATATTTTGTTTTGTGAATGTTTAATTCCAGGAATCTACTTTTTGATTAATCTGTGAAAAGACCCTGGTACCAAATTTTTCCTGTTTAGCTCTTAAGTTTGCAGATCCCCATAATTCCAGCTATAAGCAAACTGTCACATCCCAGCACCTGCACCTAACTCTTTTTCTTCTTTTATTCCATGTCAGGGTTGCTACTACTAGCTTTGAGGTCCTGAACACAGTCCAAGGGGAATGTTACTTTCAAGAAGGAGCAGGTACAGATTTTAGCAGATTGCAGGGAATCAAACTATTACAGGAATTTTTTATCATAGAATGGTTTGGGTTGGAAGGGACCTCAAAGACCATCTAGTTCCAACGCCCCTGCTGTGGGCAGGGACACCCTCCACTAGACCAGGTTATGCTCCTGAAAAGTAAACTGAGCTAGAACTGAATATATTTGCAACCTCAGTATACTGCTACCAGAAAGCTAGTAACCTTTTTCTTCTTGTCCATTCTGTCTTCCATCCTACTGTGTTGGGGGGGGAGAGTGAGTGACGGCTGTCTGGTTGTTTTAGTTGCTTTCCAGGTTAAACCACGACAATACAGATACTGAAAAAAAACCAACCCCAAACACAAAAAACCCCCCCAAACCCCCCTACAAACTGTCATACTAAGACGTGTCATACAGCTATGCTTTTCAAAGATATTTTAATAATTTTTTATAGAAACTAGAAAAGATTTGTTAGCACTAGCCAATAGATCCACTTAACAGTGGACTATTTATTATAATACATTTCTTAGAACTTTGTCTAGCAAACAATCCCAGAAAAAATAGACTACTACTACTTCCCTTGTAAGAGTTTTCTATCCCCTCAATCTCATACCTAGGCAATTTTCGAGTTCCTCCTTTTTATACTACACTAAATAAATATACTGTATTTGTTAGTCTTTATAATATATTATAAGGAGTCCCAACTTTAATCTTCAACAGATTTAAGAAGGTGGTTCTTCACAAAATCTTCATACAATGGAGAAGAAAAAAAAAAAGAAAAAAAAAAGCCCATGTTCTTTATCTACTGTGCTTTAAAGATCACAGAATTATTCTCTTTACCAGTTTATTTCTATGTGAAGGAAAAAGAAGGGTGGCATGTATATGATAGGTTACATAAAACACATACAGAGATTTTAAACAATTATTTGTACATATTGGTTTTGTACTTTTGTTTTTGTTTTTTTTAAAAAATGGGGTTTGTGTGAGAAAGTAAAAGCAAGAATCATGTAATAACAACTACTCACTACCAACCCCATCAGTGACCACACAGCTTTGGAAATGGCACACACAGCTTTTCAGCACAGTTAAGACCCTTTTGGTTTCAGAAGCATGCCTGCTAGCCTTACACCTATCACTCACTATGACTGCTATTTGTATTTTCAGTGTGTATTTCAGTTTGCACATTAATCAGTTAATAAAAGATGTGCAGTGAAAAAGATGAGAAGCTGTCATTAGGCTTGACAAACCAGTAGACTTGTCTAGCTCTTTCAGAAGGGTAACTTGCTAGATAGCAGTAACAAGTCTTGGGATTAGAAAATGGTATTCAAGTAACTAACTGGTAATACAAAGTAGTTTCTTGCATAATTTTTCATCTTAGCATCTCTAGAAAAAAATTAATCTCCTCCTCTAAACTTCCCTAGGCTTGAATGCAGACGTTACAAAAAAAACCCTCAAGACAAGAACCATGCATTTTTAAATAAAAGCAGCAGCACAGAAGCAACTTTTGGTAAAAACTGTCTTTCAACTACATTCAGTTCTGAATTTAAAATCCTGATTTGGGGTCTTATTTTAAAAGGCATGAATGGATTGATACTTAGTTATTTTGTAAAGTCAATTATTACCTTCAAGAGGGAGAATGCAGCCCAGCACACGTGGCTATAACTGTGCTACTGTTATCAGGCACTCTAGCAGCATACTGCTAAAAGCAGGAACCTGGCAGAGGCAAATCTTCTCCAGAAAAGATAAATATGAGCCCAATCTAATGACATTTCAGAACAAAGAACATTACAGGGAAAAGGATTCTCTCTGAAAGGTATTACTTTTACATCACGACAGATTTTCTACACATTTTTAAAGTCACATAAAAATCAATTAAAAAATCCAACGTACTTGTTTTCGTGGCTTTTTAATTTTCATTTGTATTTGTGACAAGCAATTCCTGTCTGTGCCAACATAAACTTAGATAGTAGCCTCATCACTTGGGGCATCAGCAGATGTGCAATTCATACCGTTCTGAAGTTGAGCCTAAGCTAAGCCTGACTGCAAACTGCTGCTTCCCTTTCTAATCTGTGTACTCTTCCAAGCACAAAATGTCAGATAATGAAATTTATGCACATTGTGTCGTCACTGCTCAGGCAACTCCATGAATCAATACAGTTGTATTCACATTCAGGCATCAAATAATGAATATGCCTGAGAAATGTTGGATATGGATTAATGTTATTAATTTTACGGTACAGAAAACATTAGGTCTTGTAAAGCCAATGCAACTGAACTTTGTCTTAGTTATGCCTTTATACTGTAGGTAGTACTCTGACTTTAGAATAATTCAGTACTGTCTGGTCTCCAGGTACAAAGCCTTCTAAAGTGTGTTTTGCCAAATTTTGTGGTATCTTAGTGCAGTATCTTACAATAAAGTTGGTGTGTGTAGCCTTAGTAAGATTGAGCCCAAGATGATGTATGGTACTTTCATTACTTCAATGGAGTATGTCTTAAGGAAAGATAATTTTTACATATTACTTCCAAAAATAAGAATATAGACATGAACCAGAGCACAACTTTTCCCTGTATGATCAGCCTGGTTTGAAGTTTTCAAAGTCAATTGTTGTAAGCATTAATTATCAAAAGCCCATTTCAATTAAGCCCTAGATGAGTAGAATAGGGATTTAAAAGTGAAGCCATTTCCATTAAACATAGGTTCAAAAGGAAAAAACCAAAAAACCCAAAAACAAACCCACAAAACCCCTGTGATGCAGACTGATCCACAGCTATGTATTATACATGGAAAAAGATGTAAACATTTAAGTTAAGCCTTTAAAAAAATAAATTACATAGGGCATATTCTGAAGTGTAATAAGGATTTTTTTTTTTTTTTTTTTACAAAAAAATATATGCAATTTGCACAATTAACTAGTTTGTTTCTTAAAGCACAATATGTCACATATTGCTCTTGGAAAATTTTTTTTTTTTTTTTGAGAGCATGCTGCAGACTTCAGTTCCCAGTCTATGGTACTCAACAATTCCTGGCTAACTAGCCCTACATGTTTTAAAACAACTACGCTCACCTACTAGTTAGAACAGAGACAGTCAAAATTAAGCATATTTTTTCACAAGAGGGAAAACTGAACAATTATCCATCAACTGAATCTGTAAACAATCTACAGGAATTCTGTTACAAACTTTGTTCCACTGTAGGTCCAGATGTAGTGGGTGCCATAAAATTAATCTGGTACCCTAGATAACCCCACTTCTTCCAAACACCATTATCACCGACCGATCATCTCCTGAGCTATGCTGCAGCAGTTGGCTGTAGAGCTCGTGTACGTGCTTCCTTTTTCCATCCCTCTTGTCTCAGCTCCATACTGAATATTGAGCTCAGTATTGATTCCTTCAGTATTAAGGATTTTTGTCACTTCTTAAGTTTCCAAATTTACTTACACACAGTCAAACATTGTCTCTTTTTGCTATGTACCAGAAACCCTGGTTCCTTCTCTTCTGCTCTCTCAAGTTAAGATTCACGCCCCCGCCCTTGCTGCCACCTTCTTATTTGAACTATTTTCCCTATCCAAAACAACTGCAGGAAACTTAAGGCTTATAACCATTAATTTAGAGCCTATTTCTCTGACGCCTTATGGTCATTTCTTCATTGACCATGTAGAGGAATTCACCTGCCAGCTACCATGGCTCCTGCCCAAGAATTCCAACCGCGTGTCTTAACAAGCTGGCTATCATCACCAAAGTCAAATCCAGCTCAGGAAGGTGACTAATTAATAAGCCATTGTACTGGTCTTTACCTCAACCCACAAGTTCTATCACTATTTTACCCTTCTGATTTTCTCCCCCACCCCACTGGGGGAGAGTGAGCGAGCAGCTGTGTGGGGCTGAGCTGCCTGCCGGGGTTAACCCATAACCACCATGTTAAAATAAATCTCTTTTCTAAATATCAAGATTTGATTATATTTCTTGATTTTAATTACCAAATAGCCATATTCCTTTAGAAGCCTCTGAACCTATAGAAGAGATTTACTACTGCTGTCAAATTTCAAGCATTAAGATAATTCAAAAACAAGGGCAAAACCACCCTATTAACAGCACACCAACTCTACCCTAAAGCCCAAGCTATTTCACTGCTGATTATATAAAAAGAAATGTTTACCGTAATGCACTCCTAAGTAATTTCCTGGCCTTCCAACACAATCAATGTTTCAACTATTCTCAGCTACAAAACACTTTTAAATTTTCACCTGATATGCTGCGGAATGACAATGAAAATCAGAGAAAAATATACTGATAAAAAATTCTATGGTGAATGCATCATTCATTTTTATATTAAATTTAAAGCAATATGAAACAAATATTCCCATGGGCTGTGCTGAAGAACTAAAGAACTCCATGGTAAGCATGATTAATATAGAAAAAATGCCTATTGTGAAACCTAAAGTACAAAAAGTACGCAGATTCCTGAACCTTTAAGAAAGTTGCCAAGTTAAATCCATGTGTTCCAATTACAGCTAAGACTGGAATATAAGACAATGAAATACACGCTTGCGCTATTTTCCTGTAGGCATTTAAAATATAGGACTCAGGCTAAGTTTTTATGAAACCACATCCTGAGTCTTTTCCTTTCCAGCCACACAAAGCCAAGATGTTAATTTTCATCATTAGAATTATTTTGTGCCATTTCCCTTATATATAGCCTTTGGCATTAAATCACAGTAGATAGTTTTTCTGTCTTATGGCATGTGGCCAAACACAATTGCCCAAATTGCCTTAAACGTTCTTACAATTAATTCATTCAAGTATTCAATGGGGAATATGATATCAAGTGACCTTTTCATTTAACTTCATTAAAAGAAATACTGTATAAGATTTAGCATGTATCTTGCTAAGTATGTATTGTCAAATATAGCTTTAATAATTACGCTCAGTTCCATAACCTTGTTCAGGCAAAAACTATGAACGGTCTTTGATACATGTATTCTCACATTTTTGTCCAGAACTGGGTGTTCTCTACTACCAGACAAAGCAAGTCAGTAGTGGCACATGCAAATATAACACGTTCCTCAGCAGCTGCATATAAAAAGGTATTTGCTTTTCACAAACTACACACTTTTCAAATTCCATTAATTTCTATGGCACACAATAAAAAGGTTAATAGGTTGTTAAATGTATACACTGCCATTTCTTTCCAATTTCCATGCAATACATGCAGCTAAATATAACTCAAGCAATATGCTCTGTAATTCATAGCATCTGAAGTACAGCAATTCTTAAAATGCCAGTTAGATAGGAAAAACAAGAACCTGACAAATCCATTATATGGCAATAAAAAGGAGGAGGGGAGGAAGAAAATAATTAATTACCTCATTATTCTATCACCTATCGCTGTTCCTCTGATATTATATCTAGTAAAGGGAACAACAACTACAGTCATTCAAAAATGCTGGGTATCACGTTTTTAAAATGTTAGCATCTATTACAAAATGTGCTCTATGTATTCCAACTGAGAAGACTCCTTCTCACTGTGTTAGTATAGGAGACTACTTTGATTTCAGCAAAAATAGTATTCAGATTACATAACAGTACACAAAGTGGATCTTATAAAACGTGGTAATTCTTCATAGATCATAGCACAAGTGGAAGCAGCTGCATAATCATTTCCATTTTACATTCATATTTGTTCGAAATTTTAACCTACTAGTTTAATGTTTTCCAGGTTTAGCCTCTGCTCATAGATCAGCTTCTGTCGAAATCCGAACAAAATTACTGCAGTCTTTTAAGTAGGAAAGCAGCCCTCAGAGAGTAGTTTTGACTAATTTGTGAAAATTAAGATAAATCCATTAAAAACTGCACACTCTGTGCATGAAGAACGTACATTTTGCATAGATTCCACGCCCCCTGCCCCCAGATTACAAAGTATGGTGCTAAGGTGGGCCATATTATCTATCTCTGTTCCAACTACATTTGCTGGACTTAGTAAGTTTTAAAGAATATATGCTATGTACATACTTTGAGACTTAAAAACCTGTGTATCTCCTCATATTTGTCAGAGAAGGGATCTTTTCCTGTGGATTCGCTAAAATGCCCAGAAGGTTATTTTCTCTGTTGAGTATCTAGCTAAACTGCTCTGCTGTACAAAGCAGGTTTTAGTTCTTAAATTTAGAAATATTCTGTCCAGTTGCTTATACATTTTGTTAAAAAGAGCATGTATTGACTAGCCCAAGGATAATAGAAAAAAATGAAATAATTATTTAGCTTCTTTTAGTCACTGATCTTCACCATTCCTATAGTGATGCTCAGTGACTACAGAAACGCTACAGAAAAAAAGTCAGATGTCACATTCTCAATTATTTCTGTCAAAGAAGCGTCCTTCTGTGTCAAAACTATTCCTAGCTGACTTAACCAATTTATCAACCAAAGGATTGTGGTATTTCTACATGTTTTCCTGCTCCTATTTTAAGCCCTTTTCAAAATAATAAAGTGGGTACAAACTTTAGGATTCTGTATCTGTTGCACAGTCTTTCCTGACAGTTCGATTTCAAGTTAGTTGGCGAGAAACTATCTATCCTCATTGCGTTTTCAGATTTATAAGCATCCACAAAAAGAGATCATGTCTCTTGTATCTATTCTTAGATTATGTAAGACAGAAAAAGACCCAATCCTCAGTTTGAAAACATTAAAAGTTGGATTAGTACCCCAAAAAATTTCAAATAATGGAAGCTCTGTAAACATTAGATTTGCAAAATGGACAGCATTCTATTCATATATCTGAAATCTACATCCATCTTATTAAAACTAAAGTGAGACCGGCGGGGTTGATATAGCAGGAGGTTCTCCATTTATTTAACTGCAGGTACTGCCAACAGAGCTATCGAAAGGGTATTTCTGCCACTTTTTTTCCTTAAGAGGAAGTTTAAGATCATGATTACAGAATCAGAAGCCTACCTTTCCCTTCTCAGTGCAGAAAGTTGTATTTTACAGTGGGAAAATGACTCTGAGACAGTTTCCTTTATTTTCATTTCCCCAACTGTTGAGTTTCTCCTCAATATAAACAATAGCTAGTTATTAGGTATATAAAAAACACAACCTAAAGAAACCTAAATTTGGTTGTAGATACAACTAGTAATGCTATATACTGGAAAAGGCTTATTAGTCAAACAGCTTTTAGTGTTCTGTTTCAGAAGGCTACAGCCTCTTTTTTAATTTTTGTCCTGGAGAAAAATTGGAATTAAACATTTTTTCTGCCACTGCATAAAATAGGTTCACAGAAGGTAAGTTACTGTAGGCTAGCCTTATAAACTTCTCCAGAAAGGAAAAACAAAACAAAACCAAAAAAGGCCCAAAGCAACTCTCCCCCCAAGATATTCCAGAGAGAGAAAAATCTACTTTATTACTTCTATATTAATGCCATTAATTATCTTATAGGATGACACATTGGAAACTAAATTATTAGATAAACTTGAGAAAATGAGATTTAGTAAAGGAATAGTTAGGTAACACAATTTACTAAGCGAGAAAAGAGAAACGTCAGCCTACAGGAACATACTGGTAGAGTTAAGCACCAGTCTTGCTGGCAATTTTGTTTAATACATTGCTAACAGTCTTTGAGCAGAATGTAGGAATGCACTCATGCAGTGCATTGAGGACGTAAGGCTAGGTAACTTTTATATATAAAGGGGACTGTAGGACCTTGTGAAAAAGAGGTGGGTAGAAATTCAGTAGTATAAAATTGAAAGTCATACACTTTGAGCTTCCTTCTGGTGAAAGACAAGAACACGTTAATTAGAAATGACAAAGCAGGAAAGCCTTCAGTATACTAACTGATCTTGTGTCTGACCATAAGCTACCACTGTGAGCCATTAGCAAGAAAGGAGAAGGATCACTGCAGCTCACTTGTGTCTCAGAGAGTCTTCCCTAGACCCAGACTAATACTCATACCATTAATCCTAGCAAAATCCAAACAGTGCAGTGGGCATAATTATGGTCTACCATATTCAGGAAAGAAGTGGAACACGGAGGAGCACAGACAGGAACCAGCATGATGGCAGGAAACCCACAAATTTTTACTGCTAAGGAGGAAAAACTTGGCACTTTTAGTCTAGTGAGACAAAAGCTGAAAATGGACAGGATGAACATCATTCAAATGATAAGCACTGGGCATGAAAAAATTATTTCAATCAAAACAGTATGTTAGCACAAAACAAAATGACTAATTTCAGTCAATTTATACCCATTATAGCAGGAATGTTTTGAGGTAGCTTCCCACTAGTTAAGGGGCCTGGGAGATTTTATATAAATTTGATCAGTTTATGGAAGGGATTACATGCTATAACAACTGTCATAGTAGTAGTAGAGAGGACTTCCAGTTCCTTTCACTCTTATTTCATATGAGATATAAATATGAAGAGGGCTTACAGCTATCCTTTAAGACCACCATTGCCTGCTTTCTCTCTGGAAATCTAAATTCCTTTCAGCAAACAAAGGATGTCTTACTTTTCCTCAGTATCTCAGAGGACATTTAGAAACTCCTGAAACCAGAAGAATAGGTGGGAACGTAATAGGAACGTATATCTGACTGCTCAGAAGTTAAGCTAGAAAAGTTAACTGCTTGCACACACATAAAGGCAGAACAAAATGAATTGGTCAGGCACTAAACCTGAGTAATGAATGAAAGCCTGGAGGCAATCCGAAACCAGTATTGACTACATAGCAACTTCTGTAACTTTTTTTTGGGAGGAAGAACAAGGGAGCAGGGGGCTGCATAAAGAATTTTAATTATATCATTAATTTAGTTGAATGATCTTTCCTATACAATAAATTTAAACTGCTACAGGAAGAAATCTCGCTGCACCCAAAGAATGAAAAAAAACATGTCAGATGAAGCGTAACTTCATTTAAGATGTCCCTGACAGTGGGAAATTGTAACAGCTATATGATACCTAGAAGTGTCATTCTTATTACACTACTCCAAAAGGTGCATGAAGAGAAGCTAAGAATCCTGGCTCAAAACCAGATATGGGATTAAAATTGCAGGGCTTTGCACAGCTTGCTCTTCAATCACTAGATCATCATGAACATTGGCTTTGCAGTGGAAACTATTTCTGTCATTAGATATTTATCTACAATTACTTAGAATTGCATGGAAAGTTAATGGATTAAGATGGAAACTATATTGGATTTTTCATAAAACCTGTCATTTAGTGAGCAGAATTACTCGTGCTATGTAATAAGTAACCACTGACTGTTCTTTTTGTCACTACTGACAAGGTGGTGGCTTATGACTTTTTTTTTTAACTGCAAGTTATTCAGAACCTTTTCTATACACAACTACTAAATTCTTTCTGAATTCCTAATGAATACATATAGCAATGCTGTACAGAATTTGGACTGCTAGTGTAAGAAATTAACAGCAAGGCAACGCTGCCTTTGAACAGCATAGGAGTAAAGCCAAGGCATCTGACACTAGGTTACATAACATCTAAAACAAGTAAGCAAGGTATTTTCTTAAGTCTAACAATAGAGATGTTGCTTAAATAATTATTACAGCTTTTTAAAAGACCAAGAATTGAAATTAGTGAACGAACAAAAGGTATTAAACCAGCAATACCAAATTAGGGGCTAAATTTACTGAATGATCAAACAAGTATGTACAGCTGTTTATATTTTACATGAAAAAAATACACAAAACTCACTAAATGCATCTTTTATTAATAATGACAACTACTAATCTATCTTTTTTCTTTTACTGCCACACATACTGATATTCAATAACCAACAAAAGGAAAAGGATTACAGAGTTTCTCCTTCAGAGAAAAAGTAAGAATAAAAAAAAAAATCAAACATCAGTCTTGATGTATGTACTACAGTCACACACAGCATTACTAAACAACAACAGGTAAAAGCTCTTGCTTTGCCAAAGAAAGAACACCTAAAGTACAGTTGAAAGAAAATGTAGTTCCCTGTACACAAATTTATGAACTTTATATACTTACGACTACAGGGAGAATAATAAAAAATGAACTGCAGATATTTAGCACTGGGGTATTCAGCAGGCAAGAAATAAGCACAAGCAGGTATTAGATCTGTAGGAGCTTGCCTGGCTAGGAGGGAAAATATAGCTATACATATCTTATGTATAGGCAGATTAGACTCAGCCATCAAGCTCTTGGCTAGCTGTCGAAGAACAACTTATTTTACTTAAGGATATGAGGCATGGGTTTCTAGATCTTCCATTCAAAAAAACGCATTTTACCAAGCAATAGCAGCAATAAGTATTCCCCTAACCTGTGTCCTGGTCCTCCTCGATACCTTGCCCCTGGGATTAGAACAGGATCATCATCACTATCATCAGTTTCTTGAAGAGCTGAGGTCCTGGTAGAGGACTCGTCTGGAGTTGCAAGCCCTGAGGATTCTGGGTGTGGCTGAGGTTCATCGTTTGCAGCAAGCGAGTTGGCAGTGGATTCAGTACTTTGACTTGAAATTTCTTGATTCGCACTTGTTTCACAGGAGGCTTCCTCCTCTACATTTCCAGAGACAGCATCAGCACTTGGGCCATTTTCTTCTGGTTGGATTCCAGAAGGCTCAGGACCAGGTTTATCTGACACAGCTAACAGAAAATATTGGGGAAAATAAGTCACAGTGTTAATGATTATAGTCTATTTTAGAAGACATTATAAATGGTCAGAGAAGTTAAACTATGCACACTAAGTTTACATGGGAAATTTAGTTTATCATTCTCTACTACTTCAAATAACTATATCTGAAAGAATACAGATACATACTTGCTTCTGTCATCTCTACAGTTTCATCTGCAGTTTTCTGTTCTTCAGCACTTGCATCTTCCTTGTGAGATTCATCAGGAACTCCTGAATTAAACAACTTAATATTAAATCACATTATTTCATTTAAATGCATATCTACAATGTAAGCAAGTCTAAATGATACTAGCACTCCTAGATCAAACCAATCAAAGCAATCCCCTCCAAAGTCCACATGTCACTTATGTGATTAGTACCTTGAGATTTCAGTAAAGTCAGTATATATAAACCTATCTAGTTGCCCAGGTCAATACACAAACAAAGTATTTCTTTCTTGTTCCTTAATATACTTACTATCCTATGCTATGAGAAATTTAGCTGCAAAAATAGCATTAATACTCTTGAAACAGATCATCACTTACTGAAAGCTATTATTTCTGAAGACAGAAATTAAGTTATCCATCTACTAAAAGGGTGGGTTTTTAAAAAAAAAAAACATTTCTCTGGAAGCAGTCATGTTACTTGACTGCCCTTTTGGCAATGAATTGAGCAAGACAACCACATGTAACAAAATACAGTGAAAGCTTGAAAGAAATGTAACAAAATACCTAGCACTCATTTATGACTACAGAAAGTGTAGTAGTTCTATTTTTCAATACAAATTGCGGCAGAATATGTCTTTAAGAAAAAAGAATAAAGGTTTTAGAACTAAAGACAGGATAAGTTAATTTTCTTTACATTTATTTGCAACTATCTCAAGTTGGTATCTTTTTCTTTCCTAAAAAAAATCATGTTCTACTATGGCTGTATTCTGCCTTCATATGCATGTGTATCAGACTCCCATTGTGTACAACAGTAGTCATGAACATACAGAGCAGAATGTTTACTTTAACATCACAGAAATAATGCTGTATCTTACTTGTTTCTTCATCTTCAGGTCCTGACTCTTCTGAGGCTTTTGTTTTTATAGAGTCTTCTTGGCCTTCAGTTTTGCAGTGACTTCCACTCCCTCTAGAGCTTGAATTTGTGCTGCTCCTGGCAACATAACATGTAAAAGAAATAATTTAGAAATAATGTAAATAGATAAGATCATTGCAATAGCACTGCCTGACCATCATCATCTTTCTCACTGCAATCTCACAATTCAATAGCTCCTGATAGCAGCTACAACAACCTTCACAGCAATTTCAAAATTCTCTTATTACGTCCATCATCACTGATCCTACGCTATTCCTCCGCATCACCCTGTTCTCTCCTTCCTGTCTTTTTCATTGAACCTTTAAAGGATTTCTTCATTGCTTTTCAAAATACTGTGAGAACTCAAAAGGATTTGGTCTCTCTCACTATTTACACATTTTTGCATGTATAAATGATCAGAGATTTTATTAAAGGTATTACAAGCTGTCAGCTGAGCACGTAATCTCATCCCATCCAATTAAAAAAACTGATTCAGATAAAATTCTCCAGGTTCTTCACCCTTAATTATCATTCCTGTGCTTTCTGATGGATTTCTGATGTCAGCTTTCAGTCCTCAAAGTTTTGTTATTTCTCAAGATTTACTATAAGCTGGTACTTGAGATTTACTCCCCATTTCACATTTAGGTAATTATCGTGGAACACCAATTTCTGTTTAAAATAAGGAAAATTATTCCTCAGGAAATACATAATGCTACTGTTCTGAATGTCATCATGTTTTTAGACTCTCTAGAAAAGACCTTATTTTAGGAAATGCAAAGGCTTGTTCCTGAGCACTCTCGTTCTCTCCTGTCCCATATCTGTGTTGTGGCCTCAAACTTACACAAATCACTGGACAAAAGCAGAAATAAAGATGAGTTATGAGAATTATAAACATGATTCTCAAGAATTTAGACTGTATTGTTACAAGTATCTCTTACCTGTGTATGTTATTATTAAACTATTTTATATGCTACATTAATAGAAGCAGCACAAATCATGCTTAGTCTAGATTCTTGAGAACCTAGTCTAAACTTCAGTACTTTTATTTTTTTACGTTAAATATGAGAGCAATAGTCTGTTTCATTGCTGTACTGGATTTGGAGTATGTACAAAATTTCTTAGCTCTTACAGTATTTCTTCTAAATCAAGAATTTTCAGCATTGTTTCTGAATAGACATGCAAGGGTACTGCTAGACAGCAAGTTGAGGATTTTTGCTATTTCATGCCTCATACGATACAATCACTTTTATGAACGTAATCACAGTCTAAGCACTAAGATAATTTTTTTTTTTTTACTCTTAGGAATCTACTTTGTAGCTCAATGTTCAATGCTAATTTACATTCATGTATTACTCTGCTTTAATTTTTACTTCAATGTTGTTTTTCATGCCAGCAGTTACATGAAGAGGATGTTTTTGAGAGAGCAATATAACGCCCTGTGCTTTTACATTAAGCCCTACTGTCTGCTTTCATAGCAGGTTTTCTGTTTTCCCAGTTTTCCACACAACCCTTCTTTGAACCTCTGCCAATTTGAATCTGTTTTCTTGAAAGCATGACAAAGATTGCACACAGCATTCTAAGTCACAAAGCAGAGTTGAGCAGCAGCACCAGTAATTCTCATCTTTGGCTGAAGTCTCCCAGCTGGTGACATCTAAGATCATGCTTGCCTTTCTAGTAGCTGCACTATATTGAGAATGAAGTGACTGGTAGGTGCATGTCTTCCTCCATTCCATTTTCACAACACTCAATTTTCAGATTAGGTTTTTGTTATTTGCCCTCAACCACATAATTTTGTTATCTGGAATTGCATCCTACTTCTATCATTCTATTCTTTGGCAAAATGTTTTTAGTTAGCCTCCGAACTGACAAAGCCTTGCAACTTGGTCCTTCTAGAAAATGCTTTTTCTTCTCACTACCCACACTACACTATCCACTGTGAAAGCTCCATTAAGTTAGCTTACCACCACGTTCAGTTTCTTTATCGATCTATCTGTCCCACCTTGAACATGTGGCAAAATATCAAATACCTTCTGGAAATCCAGACAGTTTCTATTACACCATGTATATTTCTAGAACCCATTTTTTCTGTCAAAAATGGTATTGAATCATGCACGTTCTAGCTCCCATAATTTTGGATTATTTCCCATGTACTCCTTGTTTTAATATACCTTTCTATCAAAACTGTCTTAAAGTCTTGAATATCGCTACCATTAGTCTTAAAAGATCATGTTTATTCCGTCATTCTCCTTTGGAATTATATTTGATGCTTGTCATTCACATGGTGCTGGCCTTGGCCCAAGAGATTTGTTAAAATAATTTATTAGACCAAATATATATGCTTCCCCCCGCTTCCCCCTTCCCCTCATTCTAAGATGGAGATTATTCCTGCTTCCTCCAATTTTCCTGAATTAATTTCCAAGTCTTACTTTCACTTCAGTTGCATTCAGCTCCTGTGACCTTTTCATCCACACCTTCAACTTTACTGGAAACTAATGCAAAGTGTTTATTTAGCTTTTGTCTCCTCTCAGTATTCCTTAACTGCCGTTCCATCCTCACTGCAATACAATTAAATCACCAAAGAACTTCATCCCACTCATTTACCCTTTGAAAGTTTAAGCGAAGTTTTAGTAGTCTTTATTTCCCTAATTACAGATTTTTGTAACAAGTAATTTTCCTGTCCCTCATCTCCATTCCCTGTACACTCTACTTTTTCTTAATATTGTTTTTGAGGTTGTTCACTGAGTTGTTCATTCAATTTCTCCATGTTCGGAATCACTTATATCATTAACTGTTTGAGGTGTAAAATGAATTTTCAAATTTTGTATTAAACACAGAAACAAGATGTTAATGTTGTTTAATAAAATCTGTTTTCTGTGATGAGTGCTGATAATATTACATTAAAAAAATACTAGAATAAATGGACAAAACATTTGCTAATGCTCTGTTCCCCTTGTAAAATTTGCCTATCCTAAAATATTAAACAAAGATGACTACAAAACTAAATGCAGAATTAGTTACGAGCATTACAGCAAAACTAGTTCTTTCAAAGCTTGCTGGATTTGGACTCTAAATAGAAATACAGTCTGATAGATTGGTTGAACATAACTGTCACATTATTTCAGATTCACACGGGTAAAGTCTTCATTCTTGTGAAAACACACAGATTACTGCTAAAGTTTCCAAACTGCTCTGGGCAAAATCCATGTTTTATGTCTAAAGCCCCAGCACTTAAGAGTAGCTAAACGTGGTGGGTTTTTTTCCTCAGTAACAAATGCCAGTAACCATTTCTACTTACTGAATTCTACAATAATTTTGAAAACATTAGCAAAGGAATAGAAGTAAGAGGAGATAAAATAAGGATTGTGGCTGTTTTGGGAGATCCTGAGATGCTCTAGTGATAGACCTCAACACAAAACTAAGTAAGCGAGGCCAGTTAGACAGTATGCATTTATTATCTGAAAAGGACGCCATCACTGTAATATCTAAACAGTCCACAAAGTTAGTATCTTAACCACATGGATTCATCAACACTGTTAGCATAACATCAACTATGTTAGCATTAAAAAGATTCACAGTAACTATCACAAAAAACCCTCTTGCATAAATTTCATGTTAAAGTATGACTGTCTTTTACATTCTGAAAGCGTTACGGACTTACAATTTACTTGTGTGTATGCTAGACCAGTGTTAGTGATATGTGCCAACCAATAACCAATAAAAATTAACTTCTTACCACTCGTCAGTGAAGTCCAGTTTTATCGTGCTTGTAGTCGTTCCTTCTGTACTGTAGTGCAAACTCAAAACTGGTTCACCTGTTCCTGTTCGTGGCTTATCACTCTCTGTAAATATGGGGTTGATAAAATTTGGATGAGCATCAGTAAGATACATAAAGCTGTTATATTTCTGAAGATTCATTTAATTATCCCAACAAAGGCCAAATGTGGTAGCAACATGTACAATATTTATTTAAGATCTCTTACAACTCAAGCAAAAAGTTAAAAGTTTCAGAGTAAACACAACAAATTTGCAATGCTTTAAAAATAGCCTAAAATTATTTGTATTTATAAAAGCAAACAAAGAAGATGCTGTCCTTCAACATGCAGGTAAATGAAATTACAGATAGGTATCTGTACATACAATATTATCCTTTATAAGCAGATCCCTCTTCTATCAAGTATATTAATAATAAGAATATAAAATGTTTTTGGAAGTGGTGTTCAGTCTTTTTTGCCTCAGTAAATACACATGAAAAAAGATGATGAGATCTAGACACAAACAGTGGTCTAGAAAAATCACCATCCCCTTTACATTTTTTTTCTACTTAGAACAGTCAATTACTAATGTCCTTAGACCTGCTGTAAATCATCAGCTAGTTGTCATAAAAAGACTGTAAATTCATGTTCTGAGAGCTTCAGGATTAAAACCCCTTTCATATTACAATAACTGTAAGTAGAAGGGGAGTACTTGCGAAATGAACTATTCACCATGTCCAATAGCAACAAGAAGTGAATCAAACTGAAAACCACTGCAAGTCCACCAAACATCTGCTGCATATATAGTTTTAAGGATGTTCAGTGGACTCTTTCAAAACAGAACTGCTCAATGACATCCATCCATCCATCCACCCACCCACCACCCTTGAGTAAAATTCATCATCGCAATCTATCTACATGCATGGCCACAGCACAATTGCCATTAATACTGAAGTTGGCCTTGGGCAATACTAAAATGTTAATGGGAAGCGCCATCACATTAAGCCTCACTACAGGGATGCCATTCTCTTAGAATTCGTATGGAAGAGTTTACTTAGTATTAGGCACCACTCAAATGACCAGTAAGTAGCCCATGTAGTCTTGCTTTTCATGAATGCTGAGCTTTTTATCTCAGGACTGTTTGGATAAAACCATGCCTTATTTGCTTTGGTTTACAGAGTACAGAAATTTGGCTATAAGTATACTTACAGTATTGGCAGCAGATTGACACTTATAATAAAGTAAAAGCTTCAGATCATCTTTGGGTTTACATCAATTAAAATCTAACGTTCAATTCAAGCACCAACCTAGGAATTTCCCCACTTAAAAGGCTATTATTGAAACACTATTGGCTACAGTACTGCCATGGGATATTTATTTTAAAAAATACAATTAAGTTATAGGAACTGTGAAACAGCATATAAGAATTTAACCTAAAGATCAGTGTTCATTTGTATTTTTAAACTGCTGACAGGCAGAAGCCCACTCACAGGATCAGAGCAGTGATCAGCTTCTTCAAAGAACTTTAAATATGCATTTCTGCATATTCTGAAGAGAAATAACAAAACAAAAAACACACCACAAAAAACAAAACCAGAAACGCTGTAAGAAAATTTAAAATATTTTTATGTGAAAGAGAATTAACCAATTACAACCATGATCCTAATCATACATAAGGCATGGGCCTCATTCTATGCAAAGAAAAGGTCATGGCCTCTCTAAAATAAAGTTTCCAGTTACACTCTTGTTAGAGTGGAGCAAGGATAAAACTGGTCAAAACTAAGGTTTCCAGTTCCTAAAATAAACTGAGTAAGAAAAGAAACAAATGTAAGAAAATATTTTATAGTGGTGTATTATAGATATTTTGAACAAGAATGACATGTTCTTTCTTAACTAAACAGGTGCTTTCTTTAATTTTTGGCAACCTATCAGCAAGCATCTCTTAGTATAAAAGTCAGTTCGAACTTTGAGCATCCCTTCCTAAGCAAGTAGAAATACTGATCGGTCCAACATACTGCACAAGTCATCAGGAGCTGGACACCGGAAGAGAAAAAACCAACATAGAAGGAGAATTCTCTACCTTCCTTGTAATAGGTACAGGCAAGACATATCTTTGAATCAGGAACCCAGATAGGTAAAGACAGACTTAAATAGTCCAAGACAACCACTAAACAATGACTGTACTGTAACTTGATACCACTGTGCAACATCTGCTTCAGCACAAAACTAGTTAATATTGCTGACTAAAGTAACAAAACCCTGCTGTCCTATAATGAACCTAATTGAATGTTAGGCTTGTGTTATAAAGTTCAGATCGTATTACCATAACAGTGCTTTCCTATCCTAAAATCTCAACAGCAAAAAATTAAACCAAGATGCTTAAAGACTGTCCTCAGACTACACTTACTGTGGAAGCAATGCTCATTTTTTTCACACTCAAAAAAAGTTGGAAGGATTGCTGTAGACTTACCCAAAGAGGGCACTGACTGAGAAATTGTTTTTACAAATTTCTGGAGGCAGATAACTGTTAAACCATATTGTGTAATAACTTTTTCTTAAATCTACAATAACATGAGCTATGATTTGGATGGGTCAGTTTCTTCTTTCATCTAGCTTTAGGATGTGCAATCAATGCTAATAAGAACAAGCAACTTTTAAAAAGACAGATGAGACAAGAACCTGATAATAAACTGCACAGAATTAGTTGTATAGTTCACCAGTTTATATTAAACTTAGACTGCTAATGAAAGCTGAATGGGAGCCTCTGTGAGGAAAGCTAATAAGCTTTGCCCAGTACATAATTGAACATTCTTTTAGAGAAGCCACATGAAATCCAGAAGTTGTGAACTCTTTGTTTTCAGGAAGAGCAATGCAATTGCCAAAGACTGACTAGATCAGAATGAAACACTGTTCTCTTTCACTACTAGGTTCATCATATCAGGCCAGATCTACTTCACATTGATTAAAAAAATGAAGGGAAGAAGAGGAAAAGTTGTACAGCTTCTGTGATTTAAGGGAGAGCTATTGCCAAAATTATTAATCTGACTGCAAGCTCTAGTAGCGCAATAATTGCTCCAAGAGAAAATTATAGCTTGTCAACACCTTACTAAACTCTATTCTGAATTCCTCAAAAATACCTTGAAACTTTACTTAGATTTTACAGCTAAACACGTTATACTTTAAAGATACTATCAATAACTTACAGTCTTATTTCATAAGCAACTCTGTCCTAGAACAGACATTCCTGTGAAATGGTCCATTCTCCAGGTGCCTACAAGGAGGAAGGTACTTTTAAACTACCAGCCTTAAAACTGAAGACTAAATTTTTTTTAAAAAACAAGCCCTACAACTGAAAACAATACCCCTCATACACACTTTCTCCCTTAGAAAATCAACCTGTGCAAGCGTAACTTGACAAAGATTTGGGCTCTTAAGTGGTAAGTGCATAAAGGCAGGTTTACAGATTGCGTTACCTAGTTAAACTAACATTGTAAGGAACTGAAAGCTAGTTTCCCGCATCTCAAATGCAACCCTGTTCTCTAGCCTATTTGCAACCCCATGAGAAAAGGATAGATGACTCTTCATGAAAAACTTCCAAAAGAACTCCTATCTAGCACTAATCATGATCTCCTCATAAGAAAATCAGCTTTGTACATTCTGAAAATAGGGTTATATTCTGGGCAAAAACCAGAGAACTACTTCTGAATGGAGAAAAATTGGTCCAAAGAGGAGAAAATAAGTGGCATATTTAAAAAAAAAAAAAAAAAAAAAGGAATTCCATGGGAAGGTTCAACACATGGAAATTCATCAGAAGCAGCTGAACTCAGAGGGAAGGGTGGAGATTCCTTTATCTAGTGAGGAATTCTACCTGACTGAACAGTGTCACACTGATATCAGTCAGTATAAAGCACAATGAAGTCTAAGGGAAGACCGAAAATCAAATGTTCTGTGGACAATCTATAGCCCAAGGTATACAATTTCTTTGTCTAGATGATTTCTGTACTAATTAGGTGTAGGTACTGCACTTTACAGAAGGAGGTACAGACCACACTGGGCCTTACAACAAAGCACAGGTCTGAAATTCTTAAGGTTGTACCCGCAGAGCTCACCGTAGATCTGGAAAGCTCTGTATGCATACCAATGCTCAACCAGTTCCTCTGACTGGGAGGCAGAGCTGATTAGCTGGGACACAAAGCCTGTCAATAGAGTTTCCAGGACTTACAGTACTGTTTATAAGGAACTAACTCTGCCATAGCTGACAGGGATTACCCTTGCACTAACTTGCAAATATCTCAAAATATCAGTAACTAGTATGGCTTCTGTGTATGTAGGAAGCAGCATTAAGATGGTATGGAACGCACACGCACATTTACACTTCAGTTACCTAGGCAGTTCTCTGGCTTTAGGTTCCCTGTTTAACCATACCAATTCAGACAGTACCTTACCATCCTAACATTGCCTTTACACTGCAACAAATCTAACAGCCACCCTCCATTATTACAATCACAGTCAAAAAACGAAACAAACCCAGTGTAGATCACTGTAATCCATTTGAAACCATTTTGTACAGACAGGAATGACTTATAGCTTCTGCTGGACTGTCAGAATAATGGCATTATAAACATATATGTTTGTATTAAGTATAATAAGATCTTTAAACCCAGAAGCAGTCTTAAAACATAAATGCCAACAAGAGAGACTGGTCCAACAGAAACACAGCTGATTCAGTACCAAATTAAGAAAAGATAGGAATAAGAAAGAAAAAGCATATCTATATAAAAGGAACTGATATGACTTCCTTCATTAGCTGCTTATACTTTTTGGAGATTTCTGTTCAAATATGAAGTGAAACTAATGCAGTTTAACTTCAAAAATCCAACTGGACCTCAGCAAATTAGTCCTTCTGGTTATCATTTGGACAACAGATTTCCTAATAAATTACCTCCTTTTCAAACTCCTAGTTATCCAAACCAGAACTAATATTCTGTGTCTCTTCAGATGAACCTTACCATCACAATAGAAAACCATTGCCTTAAAACAATCAGAGAAGTGGTTTACCAATAAAGTCTGGACAAACAAATGTATTTTGGGGTTTTTTTTTGCATATTAAAAAAATTGAAGTGCTTTTATGAGAGGAAACCTCTTCACATTAGTTCAAGTAATTTCTTAACGCAGGAAAAAATATTAGAAAAAACCTCACAAGAGTCTGACAACTATAGGTCCGTTACAACTATGCAATTAACAACAGTAATACACAAACTAGTTTTTAAGGCAACTGATCTGCTTGAAGAGGAATCTGATGCAGATTTGGGAGCTGATTTCTGGGACTAAAACTTCTGGTTTTATCTTTGTTGTCACTTCACCAAAAAATTTATCAGTTTTCCAAAATTTTTGCAGTTGTAAGAACTTCAGTAAACATACAGACTTTCTATGCTAATTCTAGTTTATTCTTCTCTCATCAAATAATGCTTTATTCTGAGTTCATAACAGAGAGCATAACTTGGTCACTAATTATAAGCAAGTTTTCCAGCTAAACCTGACTATTGGAGTGATGTAGAGTACTGAACCATGAATAATTAGCAAATTTACACATTGAGGTTTAAGGCTATTTCATCACAAAATGTAATTCCACAAAATTAATTAATTTTGTCGATATAAAACATAGCTTGATTTTTTTTCCCAATGTTCTGGCATCCTAAAATAAACCATAATCTCAACAGTTGCCAAACAGACTATTTTTCAGAAATGGGATTTCAAAACTGCATTCTAGTCTAGAACATGAAACAAGATGAAACAGCCAGCTCTTTTGCGGCATTTGAGCTATTAAATCTCTACAGAGGCTTTGATATGGAAGTAAGCATAATGCAGAGTGTATGGAAATCTATTTTTAAATTACCATCTTTCACTCATTAATTATTCAGGCATATATATTCACTACAGATGACATTGGTTCAGCTGGAATAGGGTCACCTATGGCTCACTTCACTGCTCACAATTTGAAGACCGATGAATAATGGGCACAGAGAAAGCTCACGAGCCACCAGCCCACAGGCCATATACAGAGAAACACTAGTAGCTGTTTAGCAGAAGGGGGGTAGGACAAGGGGTTACAGAGGTAAGATGCACCTAAGTGCAATAGATGCTCTTAAGTTACTCAAACTGTGCAAGTATAACAAAGCTGCACATCTCTCCCACATAAGATAAATTAATTTGGCACTACATGATTAAAAGTTACTTCAATCTTGATATTTGCACTTTGATCCAAGAACCATTCAGAAAAAGACTGTTTAAAGAATTAATTCTACTTTGCATTTAAAAAAAATATTCTATATGTCTGTAGAGTACATAAGACATTTACTGTACCTACATTGAATGCATTAAGAATTGAGCATAGGATGGCTTTTGAAAACAATTAACCTTACTCTGTTCCTTGTATTGAGAATTAAATAATTAATGAGTTTCCAGCAGATGTGTTTACAGAATTCTACTTTATGTAGATGAACAGCATTTTTAGACTGTTTATCATCATGAAAGGCAATTTTAAAAGGAAGCATTGCAATCAACTATGGCTGGGTATAGCGCATTTCCTGTCACACGCACCCTGTTGCTCATCAAGTGACATGGATCCAAGCTGTTTGTTAACCACAGAAGAAGGAGAATCTGAAACAAAAACGAGATTTCAACTTAAAACATAAGCAGCAGAGAACTGCACAGCAATGTCACGATCATATGTTAGTTTAAAATAAAAAATAAAAAGCAGCAACATAAGGAAGCTTTGGGTTTGTTTTATGAGCAGCCAGCCGTAGTGCATTTTCTATGCATGACAGAAGCAAAGCCACTTGTTTCAAATCATTATGTATTTCTTTAGGTAGTCATTGAACAGCCTGAAGCTTGCTGACATGTCGATATTAAAAATGCCTGTCCATTACCAAAGATTTTACTATGTTCTTCACATTTCTAACATGTCAGGAAAAACACTGAAGAGTCATGACTCCTAAAGACTTTGCTCCAACTACCAAATGACACTAGTATTTCAAACCATGTGCTAAATGTAATTTTCAGAATATTTCATAAAATACCCAAGGGCACACCAGTATCTTCAATATTTACACCTATAAGCATAAAATGTAAAAGATGAGACTGTTTACAGATATAACAGCATATAGACTGTTTTTAAAACATTACAGTACCAAAATACATCCCACTCATATTACAGTTTAACAGTTCTGCATTCCTACATGCTATACCTCCGTGGCATCTGATGACCGATAACATGTCTTCATGAGTTTATCACAGTACCATACCAGTCAGTCTTACAAAAATCCTCATCTCATCACAGGGGAGGGGGGGAAAAAAAAAAAATCAAAACCCCCAGCAGTTAAGTGCATTTTTTTTTCCACTGGACACTACCAGTTAATAACTATCACCAGCACTGCATTCATTGTGCAGACAAACGTCACGTACAACATTCAGTATCTTCTGTGAGTCTATTTTTCTTGTCACCTCTGAAGACCAGATCTTACTTCTGTATTATCTTAAGATGAGCTGATGTACATAAATCAGTGCAGTATTTCAAAGGTATTGGCTAGGCTACCATATCTTGGTTCCATTTGTTAATCTTCTGTTATAAACAAATTCATGCTAAGCTAAAAGGATTTAATATCCTGTATTATAAACTGAGTCACAGTCTGCCAACAGCACAGCATGCTAAAGGAATTTTAACATAAATTTAAATCCTATACAAGGAAATTAATGAAATAATAAAGTATCTCCTACAGGAGGCTCACTTCAAGGTTTGGGCCAGTATCACCAGCGTGACCCATTTTGTAGTACAGCCACAAAACCTGCTAAATTGACAAAGCTGATTTAAATATATATCCTCAAATGATACATTATTCCCAGCCATTGGTGCAAGAATCACAGTCTGTTCCTTCGTTATACTGATACGCAGCGGAGGGGAGAGGGAGTGAAGAACAGAGACCAGGAGAGTCTGAGGCAAGCTCAATGTGGGCTAGAGGCTGGCTTGTTTTGGTAACTGGGCTTACACATTTTATTTCCCTAACTGGGGAACATAAAATCGGTCCTGTTTTGTCTTCACCTTTGTTCAGCCATTCCCATGCCTTGCATCAAACACACCTAAGCCAGACCACAGAATATGTCATATAGATTTAGATGGGACATAGCTCTTAAGTATGAGACTTGCAACATTACTATATGTCACTTTCCGAAACTGAAGTGTGCTTTACATGTAATGTCTAATTTAGAAGAGAAGTATTTACAGGGGAGTTTTTTTCAATGGAGTAGTAATCCACTTTTTAGAACGTAAATCAGAGCAAAAAGCGGGTGTAAATATGTACCATGCCATAAGATGATCTACTTGTATTCCAGCTGACTCAGCACAGGAATCGGTATGCCTCTCTCAAGGGCAGGCTAGCTTTGATCACTGACTCACAGTTACAAAGCCCGCAATTGGGATTAACTTGTATCAGAAGTGCTAAAGGGAGGACAGGTTTTGGATAGCAAGCTGAGAAGCCTAATGACAGAAGACAGTGATTCTCAGTCACACTTTGTTCTTGCATTTCAATTCTTTCTATAAGCTTGTATGTCCTTTTATAAAAGGCATATGATGCTGCCAAACATTTTACTTGGCTGGAAAAGCTCATCTCATCAGGTCTTTAATTCAGACCAAGATGAACAGAAAAAATAACATATTTTAAACATAAGAAATTACATTTACTACCCTTATCAGCACTTCTAAATTGTATTAAGACCTCACATTATAAAGTAGCAAGTAAAAAGTAGGTATGTTTTACCATGTGCATCATTCAATCACAGTAACCAAAAATAAAAAAAAAATTTATGTAGTAGTCCATGCCAATGTAGGCTTAAACCTCTCACATTTCACTATTATTTTCATGTCTTCTTACAACTTTGTGAATGCATTTCACTTGTAATATAAGGATTGTTAAACAACATATAGGAAGCGTCCTAAATATTCCAATTAATGTGGTTAAGAACTCAGTTTGTAGTAATTTTAAACTTACTTTTCTTTTTTTTTTTTTTTTTCCTTCCCTTTTTCATGTCCCCTGAAGCCACAGATCACCAGCACCCCTTGAAGTGGCACTGCAGTCTGGAACCCCACACTTCAGGCAGGGAAATAAACATGACCATGAAAGCAGCCTAGAGAAGTTCAGGTAAATGCCTCTTTTTTTAATATATGGCTTTGTTTTGTAAAAATTCTGAAAAAGTACTTTCATCATTTCTGATAAAGCTTTTGAAAAAAGTATTACCAAAACTGTGCCATATAGTTAAAAAAACCCCAAAAATCCAAACTCTTACCTGAGCCTTCACAGGCTGGGTCTACATCCCAATGCAGTTCACCACTGGTTGTAATGTCACCAGTACATTCTAAACTGGAACACCACTTAAAGAGGAAACTGGAGATTCATAAATTTGGGGAACCTCAAACAGAAAATAGAAGATAATTTTAAAGTCAGTTATATGCTGAAGGATCTTTCTATAGTTTGGGCAATCAGCACCTGACTTCATCAAAATATTAATTTGCATGCCACTTCTATTGTTTTGGTTAAAATTTTTTTTCTCCTTATATCACTGTAGCACCAGCTCCAGTGTAAGCGTGAGACCTGAAGCAGTGAGACCAGTTTTTAAAGTCCTAAACATGGTACATATAGTGGATCTTAATCAAGACATTAAATACTTGTTTTAATAACTAGGAATCATTGCTTTGCACAGTGAATAAGCTCTCAGTTACGTATTTTGGACTTCAAACAGACACATTTCTATATCTGGGTGTTTACAAAGAATGCAAAGAATTTAGTAATAAAAACTGTGGTCATCCCCTAGTTCTTTGCCAAAAGCTTTAACACAGAATCGAAGGTCCCATTTGTTCCAATTTAAAGACACTGACCATATAGATTTTGGAAACAACCAAAGTTTAAAAAAAAAAAAAAAAAAGACCATCAAGTGAATGTGCATCACAGGCTCTGCAATGTCAGCATGCACATGTATGTATCTTTATTCCACAATAAATGCAGTCTAAATCAAACTATTTTTTCCTCAAATAAAGGTTCATGTTCCTTCATATTCTAGTGGGTAAGATTAAGCACACTGACTGCTACAGGAACCCCTGATGCACACTGATCTACCATACTGATTTATTTTTTCTTTTTTACTTCAAGATCAGCTGGTTCATGTTTCTGTAACTTCTCAAATTGCATTTGATTCATTTAAGTTCTCAAAAAGAGAAGTGACATAGGTAATGGTGATGCATACATGGCATATTAGCACTGAGCAGAGCAGCAATAACAATACATTTAAAAGATTTACTCTCTTTGTAGTTTGCATATATCACATATATGCTGTTCAAATACTGCACAGGATCTAAATGTTACGAAATGCCATAAAAATGTGAGTAAGTCTAAACTAGTCTTTGTTGACAGTAGATCATAAAAAAGACAACCAACTTACCATAATTCCCTAATAAAATAAAGCAACTGTCAAAAAAATCTGAATATGTTCAATACCTAAGGAAAAGCTTGAAGACAAAATAGATCCGATACACACAGCATATACTGCTGCTAAAACTCTGCCAAATTTACACAATACTTATGAGAGGTATCCACTAAAACAAAGTCTCTTTGCCATCTGAGGATGAAGTATCTTTTTCCCCCAATGTCAAATCAGCCCACTGTGAATCATTATTCAGTTACACTTTCACATTCAACCACATAAACTTTTGACCATATTTTTCTAAATAGTGAAGGTTAACTATTACAGATACAGCTTAAAAATCCTCATGTAAGTATTACAAGTCCTTAGAGTAGGAGACAGACTAACTACCATACAGTCTAATTTTCTATTAAATCTGTAAAAGCTTTCAGCTCTTGACATCATCTACTGGTAATTTCTTACATGACTGGAGTATTTTCTCTCCACCCTGTGTCTACAGCTATAACTGAGCTTCTGTGATTGCAAAGATAAGGATAAGAACAACATACAGGTCAGAAGAAATGGCCTTAGTCTCACACTGAATTCCCCCAAAAATTGCAAGTGTAAATTATGCAAGTTTTGTCAGAGTAGGGATTGAGAACCTGCAGCCCTGGGCCAGAGGCTATGATGACATTTCACATAGCTGCAAACACATTTTAGGTGTAATTTTTTGTTTGAAAATTTACAACTAGTATGTGCTTGAAAACTGAACATCTGCCTCAAGATAGTGCATCACCTTGCAGAAAAAAAAAAAAAAAAAAAAAAAGAGGTTGTCTCTGTGTGGGAATTTATTATTTAAAAAAAACCCAAACAACCCCAAAAAGTAAGAACTTCTTTTTCTCCTACCACATTTCTGAAATGCCAATTTACCACAGGGTTGGAAAACAATTGTCTCTCTGGAGAAGCAAGAGACCAAAAATCTGCAGCTCTGGTTTTCCAAAGCACTAGATTGCATATACACATCTTCCAAAAATAAGCCTTGGGAGGTCAGAAAAAGGAAACAAAGTAACTTGCATAAAAAGAAATGAGCAAATACAGAGAGTATTTCCATGTCCAGTGTGCAGAAATCTTAAAAAGTAAACAGACAATGCAAAGGTGATCTGGATTCCCCAATCAAAAGAAACAAGTTTCATTTGTTCTCCCCCATAATAGAGGAAGAAGGAATACAATTAAAGAAGCTGATGAAGCACAACAGGAATTTCTTGTATTTACACATACAAGTGGAAAGGAAAAAGTAATGTAATCTTTTATCAAATTTCTTGAGGAATAACTGACTGAACACATTAAATATTTAGATTTTAATTCCTCATTTTAAATCTTCCACTGTCTATAATGTTGAAGGTAACAAATTCCACCAATCAGACCAAACAGCAAAAAGATATACATCCTAAGGAATTGGAGGTGAGGTAGCAAAACTGTTCCCACCTCCTTTCCCCTGAAATAAATGGTTCCATAGTGCTAAGTGAAGCTATCTTTCAAAGCAATTACTTACCAAGGAAAATGGTTACATTTGCAAATTCACTGTCATCACACAAAGAATGAGGTAAATATTTGAATACTAGTTTCCTCCAAGGCCATGTATGTGTTCTGTGGTTCCCTGGTGATCCCAAACAAAATGACCAGACCTTCCCATTAGTTCCCTTCAAATTTGAAGCGCGTGGGAACTCAAAACTCCAAGAGGCTGCGATGGATCCAAACTAGCTACAATACATCTCTGACTCCCAGTCAAAGCAATTACTCAGCTTAAAGCTTCAAATTTATGTCAGTATGGACCCTACAGTACATTGACCCACAAGCCACTGGGAGTAAAGAATTACATGGCATCCTTGAAGGAGCACTAAGAAAGAGATGGGTGAGACAGTATCGAGTGAAACCTAGACCAACACATGCTTCAGAGGTAGTAAAATATCCACAGATACACCTCCAGCTGAAAATTCTACAGATATGGCTGTAACCAAACCTTTTTTCCAACCTCAGTGGGAAACAACTTAGTAAATTTTGCAATGACTTTAAAAAAAAAGAAAATAGAGAATCAAGATCTATTAACTATAAGTGTTAGTTATGGTTTTGCCTCTATCCATACATATCTTTAAGTTAATAAATTCTGATGTTTAGTTTGCTGAAAAAAATGAGTAGCTTTTAGGTAGGTTTCTTCTTTCCTGTCAAGAAACAGCAGCAACCTACAAGAACGCTGCTAACATTGTTTTTCTTTTCTCCTTCTACAGGTAACAGGCACCTATCACCACCATCTCTAGGATAAGCACCAAGCCCTCCAGGATTTACTGCTTTCCAAACATTCTGAAAACTCACTGTAGAATTTTCTAGTGTAGGAAGTTATTCAAAATTCAACTACATATTGTAACAGGAGCACTAGCCACTGTTACATCAAATTGTGCTGTAAGACTCCAGGTAAACAAATAGATTGAACCATAGCAAGTCAAGCTGTGAATGTATGACACAATCCTTATACGTAATTTAGCCACGCCTCAACTGTCACAGAATTGATCCATTGCTAGATAGAAAAACATTGCTTGATATTACTTCTCAACACAAAATACGCTTATTTTTCACACAGCATGCAGCTCATTCATTTTTACATGGTGCCATGACAAAGTTTGCTTCAAGTTTATGGTTTAGAGTTTACCTCTTTATACGCATGCTTCTACCCGAACTTACTCAAATATGTCTCTTTTTATTATAAGCATCTCCAAGGCCTTCTTGTAATAATTTTTAATCTCAGTAAGACAAGAGAAAGAGGATGGTGAAATGAAAAGTCACTCTGTTTAAAAAAGGAGAGCATATCTGGGGACTTTGGTTTGTTACAAGTATTTTCACTATACTTACTGTAAAACCATAGAATGTTAAGAGTGCCAAAATTCTATTTTACTGAATTGCTACCCTGATTTAGAACATATGCTAAATCAAAGCCAAGTCTTAAATTTTACTATCGGATACAATTAACACCAAAATGCAATTTCAAGTGTGTAAGTACCTTACTCTATTCAGGACACAGCAATTTCTTGCTGAGCTGCTCTAACAAACACTGCGCATACTCAATACCATGCACCTAGGAAACCTCCATATAGTATCGTTTAACTATATAATCCAAACATGTTAGATAAATGAAAACTGTCATTATTACTCTCCCCCTAACCATGTGATGATAAATACCACCACGTGCAAGGTAAGACAAGCAGCAAATGCATTAACTGTCTCGTTCTGGAAGAGAAGCATCTCAGCAAACAGCAGCAGCACAAACTATAACTACGTTAGCTGCTTAAGAAACCTTGACAAATGACAACCTGATGTCTGAGGGTCCTGTGAGGAGCCCTTAGAGGAGGACTGATCAGAGGAGGACGACTGTGGCGCTGAACCCTCAGCTAGCTCTCGCTGTCTCTGTTGTTCTGCCTTCTTAAGCCTCAGTCGCTGTAGACCCCTACGGATTATAGCTAACTCAGGTCCCATTAACTCTGACAAACAGGGAGGGGCTGGAGGGGAGGAAAAAAAAAAAAAAAAAAAAAGAATGTATGTAAAAGAAAGAAGCATTGAACATATAATATACAAAACAAGGAGGAGGGGACTGACCAAAGAGAGAAGCAACAGATACTAAATGGAATTACAGTTGGGGGGGGGGGGGGGGGGGAGTAGTAAATCATTTACTAACATCCAGAAATTATAAAATAAAATACTGCAATTGTTTTTATCTTCCTAAATGCACGAATCACAGGACTTAAGAGTTCAGGATTCATGCCATACAATACATCCCCTCCCCATCTCTAACACTTAAATCATTTAACAAAGAATTATTTAGTGAAAATAGATAGATCCTGACTGATTCAAAACAAAGCAAACGGAAGTATTAATTTTCGTGTTCCTAACACACATAACAAATGAGAATATTCGTGGTGGAAAATTATGCAACTGTGGTCTGCAGGTAAATTTTCAAAATGAAGGTAATTTTTTTTTCCACATCAGGAAGCTATTAGTACAATTTTGATCAAAACAAACCTGTGTAAAAAGTAAACCTGGACTATGGAAACAGGTGGCAGAACAGCATCTAAACAAAAAATACACTTTACTATGAACTCATTTTTTATCTCAGACATTCCCAGTGGGTGAGGATTCAAAGTCTGAAAACACTGTGAAGTGGTCCTACAGAGAAAGTAATTTATTGGATCATAAACAATTCTTAGTATTTTTCAGTTCCATCTTTAGAGACTTCACTGCTTTCATCATTTTGTCTTTATTCATTTGCCAGTTATACCATTTTGGCATGTACCAGTTCACTGTCTGATTAAAAGTATTTTTTTCAAACTACTATAAAAGTAGGCATCCAAGTAATTTTTTGTTCTTTCCATGCTCTTTGAAGATTTTTCTCCACTTACACAAGTGCTGTATAGCAAGCACTTCTCTTTATACAACACAGATTGTGTCTTTATTAAAAATAGCTGAAGCACAACATTGACCCCATAGTAGGGTAGAGAAGTTAATTCAGACTCAAATATTCACATCAAATGCTCTAGCAAGTTCTTCTATACACTGCTAGCCTAGACCTATCCTGAAAGTATTTATATCAAGGGCATTCTGGAGTATTTTGTAGATATGAGGAAATCTGCAAAGAAAAAAAAAAATCGGTACTATGAAATGTTAAAATACTAGTGAGCATTACATTGGCATGTAACCTTTTATCCAAGCAAAAGCTTTACAAATATTCTGTAACCCTTATTCACCCTTGCTGAAGCAAGTAAATTTTACGTTTTCTTTCATAAAAAAAACCAAACCCAAAGACATAAATCAATCATTCAAAAATCAGTGGCAGACACCAGTTACTATTGAATAGTCATGAGCTCTAATGCCCTCAGTCTAATACTACTTCTGGGAAATACATCCTGCCAGTTTATGGTTGATAAGTATAACAAGAAGGAAAAAATATATACTTCCTAAAAGGAACATGGCATCAAAGAGGTTTGCTATGAATAGTTTTCATGTACCGTGAACATTTATGGAAATCAGAACTCCTCACAGCCTAGAAAATGCTTTTAAGGAAATTTCAGTTCTATCTAACAGTTGCAGTTTTCAGTACTTGCTGCTGATTTAATTCCACTCAGTCTACAGACAGTTGCAATTTAAGATGTAACAAGAACTACAATTCAAAATGTAAATAGGTAACTCCTATCATATGTATGTTCAATGATAACACTTTCTAACACATTTCAGAATCTCTGAGCAAATGTTTATTTTGCCAGCAAATGGAGTGAGAAAATGGAAAGGAAAAAAAAAGCTATTGCCACTTCCCCATTCAAAATTTAAAAGCAAAGTTACCTTGTATCAGAACACATATTTAGATTAAGCTTTGTCCCAATTAGTCACATTGCCCCCTAGCCCCACTCCCAATGGTACCAACGTGTATCTGGAATATTCTTTATGGGGGGAAAAAAAAGCATTATTGTATTTTACAGTTTGTTGTATGTGATGTTTATTTGTGGTTTAAAGCTACAGCATCTGAAAACTAATGTAAAAAATGAATTAATGGTTTCCACTGAACAGGCTGAGCAGGGCAGGAAAATAAATCTATTATTTTTTTTCCTTGATGGCAGTATGAAAATCTCCAGCAATTTTCTGTCTCATTATTAAAAAAAAAAAACAAATTCAAACATAGTGACAAGAACAAGCTACTGAGATTTTGCACTGATCTTGTTGATTATTTGCCACTTACTCAAGTGTTCCAACTGTATTTTCTAGAATATACATTCTGATGAAGAGACTTAGCTCAACAAGCTCCAGCACTGAACCATTTTTGTACTGACTATTTTGAACATGTACTTTTTTAAAACATTAAGAGATGAAGTAATTCGGATGTAGAAGCTCAAATGCTCACCATATGGCCTATTTTCTGGAACACCATACCAACAATATATTTGAATTATAATACCTATGCAAAGGTATTGCTATTTCAAAGACAGTATTACCATCAACGCCTGCGTTCAGTACAGAAATCTGTAGAAATGATTTATGGAAAGCTGTTTATAAGCCTGTTCCATTCTGTGGTATGAATTCATGCTCCAATTCTAAAGAAGTCATTACCCAAAAACATATTCTTCATTTGCTAACTCTTTGCTACAATATTCAAACCAACACTTTAACCAAAATGATGGCTGAAAGCATCTTGCTTGCCTTCTTCCATTTTCCAAAATGCTTCCCCAGTCATCCATCCTTTACAACACACCTCTATCTGGTCTTCCTACTCAACTCCACTGCATTTAAACTACTATTCCTATTAGGACTTTCCCTATCTTGTCACCCGCAAAAGCAGCAGGTTTTATTCACCTGTAAATGCACCTAACAACTCAGGGAATCCTGTTCTTAATGCAGAGTGCAGTGTTTTCATATTTATAGACTAGAGATTGTGAGTAAATAAAATCTCATAACTGAGCACCATCATGGGTTACGTAAGTATACAAACATTGCAAAATGGAAATTCACATTCAAGCCTACCTATTCATAAACACTCCTACTACTCTGCCATGACCTACTGCCTCTGGCCAGGAGATTCTCCTCTCCCTGAGCTTGCCCATGTTACCCAAAGACTTGTTTTACAGTAACTCAAGTGTTTTAAAAGCAGGGCAAACTAGACAAGATGCTTACTAGGTGTGCAAACATATAGTACCATTGATTTTACTCCTGCAGGAGTCCTGTAGACAATTCAAAGATGACTCCTGGTCCTAATACTAAAATCTGCATACAGCAATAAAGAATATTAGATAAAGTTGGGGATTTTTTGTTTGTTTTCTGTGCATTTGGTGTTTGGGGGAGGGTGGTGCGATGGTGACTTTTTAAGAATCAGCAGCCAATCTGACACCCTGTTTAGGTGTAGTCAAAGGACCTATCAAACATTATACAGAAAATCCAACAACAAAACAATCTGTCTGTTATTGTTGTCATTTACAACCTGTAAATCCGTCAACAAAACAACCACTGTATCCCTTTCAAAACTAAATATATGGAGAGTCTTAAGTCCAAAGTAACAGTGGGAAAGAGGAAATGCTCTTAGAGAAGAGCTGCATTAGGAAATAACTTCAGCTCCGTGCTAGCAGAATAAACTTTTACTTAGAAATTCAGACAGATTCAGAGAAAAAGAGGAAAACACTTTTTCTAGTCAGGATATAGTCTGTAAAATGCAGGATAGAAAATGCATCATAATTCCAGAAATGCTCTCTAGTGCATTATCATTATACAATCCACAAATTTTCAATGTTGTAGCTTGAAGCAATTACTTTTAATATGGGACATACTCTCATGGCCACTGTAAGCTCCAGAATACACCATATACTTCAATAAATAGATAAATATGAACCCTTGGTAATGGTATGTGTGCTCTTCGGTAGCTATCCTTCTGTACCAAAGATAGTGTCAGCTAAATTGGGTTACACTGAATTACAGTAGATCCCTTAATTTTTTGTGTGTGCATTGTGAAAGACTTGAGATTGCAGCACGCTGACACCAATACTAATAAAAAACATAGATTACTAAAAGCCTCTGCTACTAAATAAATTCTCTAGTCTTCACTTATTCTAGAATAATGGTATCTGACTGTGGATTGTCATGCTTCTGCTCACTATTTCCTCTAAATAAGTTTCAGACTAGTTGCAAAGTTTGAAAGGGTGAGAACGATACATTTAATGAAATTCAACTTATGTCTTTAGCTTCCCTGCCTTTCAGATACCTCATCATTTCTCACCTGTCCCAAAGATTTTGGCTGCAGCAGCCACAGTACGCTGAATAGCACACTTTTCCCTGGGAAATCCCTGTCTCTCCTTTACTCCAGAATATCCAATTTAGGGCCTGAAGATGCTATCAGTCACCTTTTCAAATAACAAAGACCTTGATTTTTTTACAACAGAATTGGTACAAGACAAAAATATGAATTTAAACAAAAAACACAGGATTTAAAAATAATAAAGTCTGAACCTTGTAGGCATTTTGGATCACATCAGCCTTTCCACCACAACTGCGAGGCCTAAAAACTCACTTTAAAAAAGTAAAAATAAACTCTTGTGCGAATATTTAACACTAAAGGCTGTGGCATCTTTTCCTGCATAAATATGGAAAAGGACAAGTCAAAGCATAAGGTGCTCTTTTACTACCCAAATAAGTTTCTGACATTGACAGTGGAATATACTTTCTTCTTTTTCCCACAATAAGAACGGAAGTCTGTATTAAATACAGATGAGTTGCATCAAGATATACAAACTTAAAAATCAATATGTACTATAATTTATTAACCAATAATGGAATATCACATAAGGTGAGCCCTTTCTATCCAGATACTTTTAAGAAGCAAAAAAATAACATTGCTGACTCTGAAATGCTGAGGACAGATTCCTGCTGAAGAATACATTCTCTACTTCCTCTGATTATAACAGGCATAGGTTCTGCTATTCATTGCACTGATGCTGCTACAGCCACATCACAGTTGAAAACAGCATGATGTTACTTATACTCCATGAAGAGAACAACAAGTTTAGAAAAGACAAGCAATATTATTTTTTTCCCCCTAAAAAACCAATACTGGCTATCCCCTGAGATTCCTTCTCAAGACAAACGTATACAGTTGATGGTGTTACTCTTTCTTTAGACCACAGCTGCAATCACTTCGTAACTATAAAATACCTAGTCTCGTTAAGGATGTGCAAGAAAGAAAACAGATTGAGATCAATTACCCAAAATATCCTAAACCAAAACAGTTTCTTATTGAAAGTATTTTTCATAAAAAATTACAAGATGAATTTCTTCTCACCAGACTGATGGAGCACAGGTTGAGCTGAGGCCCCTAAAGAAGGCCTTTGTTCATTATCAGGAGAGGACAATAATGAAGTTGAAGGGGGACTTTCTGTTGAAGATGATGTTGAAGGAGCTTGGGCTGACATTGTAGAAGAGGAAGATGATGGAAGTTGCTCAGAACCATCTACTTCCATTGCAGTTTCTGATTCTGTACTAGGCGGCACGTTATTAGCAGCAGGAGCATCCGTCCGATTAGTCCCACCTTTGATTAAAAATAAAGCAAGAAAAAGAGAGCCCAAAGGTAAGCTTACTCTGTCTCTAAAGATCCGTTTCATAGGGCAAACAAGTGTGCTCAGTTCTTCAGAGTGCACTAAAAGTTTTTTGTTTACACCTCAGAAAGGCTGATATTCAAGGCCCGGACATCCAGTATAAACACATCACTGTAATTATTACTCTTGAAAAGAAGGAAATCACCTCTGGACCGTGATCTTCCTCGTCCTCGATTGCTTTGTGCAACCTCACTAGCTTCTTCAAACCACCTTGACAGCATGTCTGACATCCTTTGCATTAGAGAGACATTAGGACTTTGCTCCCCTGTAAAACAAGTAATGCCAAAGTTTTACATGCAAATTTACAAAAGCGTTAATTCCCCCCCCATCCCTTTTTCCATTAAAAAAACCCAACAACAGAAAAACACCTGCACTTCCCCTGAAGCATCTCCTTTATTCAGCACAACAGTCCAGCAAGAATTGCCAGCTGAACATGGCATCACATAAAAACCAACAGTCCTTCCACCTTTTCTGTTTTACAGTCACCTGTAGCTTTTGTACACATGACATTGTGAAATTTACGTCATTCAGTTTTAAATGCTGGTTAAATAAGCTAAGAAAGCATAGATTTTAATGTTTTTCCAGCTAATTATACAACAACCAATTTTATCATTAAACAATGAAAAAGCAAAAAGACTAGCCTAAAATTAGCATATGATGTTTTTAACATTTCCAAACTGCTTCTTCATAACTTAGATTTTCCTTATAAGCACAATTTAATACAACCGCAAAGTTCTTCTAGGGGTTTTAATTTTCCATTTTGGATCAAGTGTCAGGATTCCAAAGACTCTGAAGCAGCAAAATCTTTTCCATACTTTATTTCAACATAACTGAAAATATTTTCTTCTCATTTTATTTCTGGTTTTACCATATATGAAACAAAATTTGTATCACGAGAGAAGATTGGAAAAATTCCATTTATAAAGGGTAGAAATAGAATATTTGAATCTAAGTGGGTTTTGTATTCTGTGAATTTATTTTTTCCTTTACGCATTGGCATCTTCCAATAGAAGACCATTCCACTGGACTGGACCATTCCACTCATACTGAAGTAAGAGCTTCTGCTGGCCCTTTAGCCACTTTGGAAATACGTAGTGTTTAACCAACTTTTGGAAAATTTTTCTAACTGAAGACCTTAAGAAACAGAATCCCTGTAAAGTACAATTATCTGTCAAAATACATATATGAAAAATATTTTGATACCCTGCATACAAAAGCTAACACTGAAAGATTCTGGAGCATACTTGGGAAGAACACATACAGTGAGAATATGCCTCTCAAACATCAGGGCTGCTACCTGCACAGATGTTACAAAAACTGAAAGACTAATCAAATATCTGATTATGTTTCAGGACTGCATATAATCTTCACTGCTAGAGTAGAGCTTGAATATATCATCACTAGACCTTGCTTTTAGATTATTTGTATTAGTTTAAAACACATTGTTGGGCATGGAGAAGGGAAGGGGAACATACCAACCCACCAATCCCAAAAAACCGCTGCCCCTCAATCTGACCCCAAAGCCCTTGTCTATTCTCATTTCCACACTGCAGGTCTCTGACCCTCGCCTGGGATCCCTCATTCCCTTTCTGTACCCCAGGCAGAGGAGCTCTGACCTCAGAAGCTTAAAACACAAAAAATGGAATGCAACAGCTGAAGAAAACAGACAGAAGGTGGTTAATGATGGGAAAACAGGACAATCAACAGTTCACAGATAAACAAGTCACAGGTCACCACATGCTTAACTAATGCAATGTAGCTATTCTCAGTCACTATACAGTTTTATCAAATAATGCATAATAAAGATATTGAAGCTTTGTTTTGAGAAAATAAAAATCTAGCCAATGTCTATAGTGGAGGAGTCCTTTTCTCAGGCTTTATTTTTCTCCCCAGCAAATTTACTTGATATTACGGGGAAATGACAGAGAGAAAATACTTAGCTGAAAAAAAATTCAGCTAAAAAGTAACTTTGTGCAGGGGCAAAGCCGCAACTAATTTTGATGGGGAACACCTGCAACAAAAACAACATCAGTAGTGTCCCTAATATGAGGAGGTATACAAATAAGGTCTGTGGAATGAAAGCACCAAGTAAGCAGAATGTAAAACTGTTAATACTGTGATATTAATATAAGGCGGCACATGATGAAACTAAGAAAGCACTTTAAAAGAAAGGAATGAAAGTATTCCTTTACACAGTGGGCACTGAACTTCTGGAAGTTTTTGCCATAGAAAATATTATCAACAGGTTCAAAAAAGGATTACAGAAATTCACAGGCAATAGAACCACATCAGATTCTAAAGGAACAGATGGGAATGTACCCTCTGAAGTTTCTAATGGAGTAATTCTGAATAGCGGGGGAGCAACAAAGGCAACAGACTAAGGTGATGGGCTCATGTTTTCTCCCTAAACAGCATCTCCTATTGCCTGTGTTGGATACAGAATCCTATTCTACATGGACCATTAGTCTGATACAGCTAGACACTATTATTCTAGTTGAGGGAATCAGAATATGAGAAAACCAACAAAGAAAACCTGGAAAGGGAAATGGTAGGCAGAAAAGGGAGACAGATTTAAGTGAACTAGGACAAATACTTGTAGCCCCACGACCTGTCAGATTTAAACAGAAACACATCATTAGCTGATGAGTAAGAAGAGTGACAAAGCATCCCCTGCCCTGCTTTGATATCCCATTTTCTGACGCTAAAGCATAGCTTTGGAAATGTTCTATCTACTTGAAACCTCAAGTAATTGAGTAATATATTACAAACATGAAAATATAAGCATAAAAATTTAGTCACTACGTGTGTTTTATAAAAAAGTGAAAGACACAATATTAGAATCCTATTGCTTGGAATTCCAGTCCCCTAATGTAACCATTACAGAGCATTTCATTTATAACAATTAGTACATGTAAGGCTTGACTACAAAAAGGGAAATATGTATTTGTGTTACTACATAACCAGTAACAATGAAGTAAGCTCCCCTTAATTTATATCAGCCTAACTGAAGCAATATAATTTTTCTGGTAGGAATATTTTCAATTCAGACATTTTTAAAAAAATCACTGTAGAATAGCAGTTCTGTGTTAAATTCTAAGAAAACCATCTTAAGACCTGGCTGATTCTTAAAACATGGGACAGTTTAATCTGAAGCGCTTACATATTTCAGAAATACTTAGGAAAAAATTGGAAAATAAACCCCAAAACAAACAAACAAAAAGCCAACAAAAAAACCCCACAACAAAAACAAAACACACAAGCAAAGCCAACAACCCCACCCACAATTGCATACACTTTACCATCTCTTTCTCGTTCACTCTCAGGCCTTGCTCTTGGTCCAGTATCTGACCAATCCCCTCTTAGTCTCAAACGTTTAACAGGAGGTTGCCGTAACTAGGAAGGGGGAGAAAGAAAGAAAAAAAAAAAAAAAAAAAAGGAAGATAAAGGCATTACAAAGCTATTTATTTGGACAGTACAAAATTCTAAGTCTAAATATAAATGCAGTATCTATATCTCCATTTTCTTAAGTTACATAAATTTGTATCTGTCACAAAAAAAGGAATGTCAGCCATATGTTCAGATCAACTATGAATAAACACAACACTGTATCAATAAAATGCAGGAGTTTTAGCTACACCGTTCAACAGTAAATCAATGACTCTAAGAACTAATGCAGCTTTTATTTTATGCAATAGTAACTTTGCTATGTTAATTGAGGCTTTCCATACTGAACAATAATAATAACGGTTTTCCAGAATTCAGCCTGAATTCTGCAAAAATATTCACCTCTTCATGTTAAGAACTATACTGCAGCTTCAGCTTAAATGTGGATTTGCAATTAAACAAAAGGGAAAAAACAAATCAGACGTTAACGAAATAAATAAATTTTATTAAAATAAACTCTAGTTAATTTTTTAAACTATGGCTTGGTTTTGGTTTTTTTAACATTTTTATAACACAGGGGTTTTTTGCAGCAGGAAAATATAAAACAAGTACTATATAGGTAGTGTTACTTTCAGCAACTTGAAAAGAAACAGCTAGTGCTTTGAACATTCAGAAAGGCAGTTCAGAGCTTGAAATTAAGTGTATTGGTTGGATATTTCTGGCTTAAGAACCAAAAAGGTGAATAGTTGTGCTGACAATTTTAAATTAAATACAAAACCCCTGCAGTGAAAGCATATTAAAGTATTCACTTTCAGGAGCCAGCAGATTCAGGAAGAAAGCTTTACATTTCTTCTACTCTATATATGTTAAAGCTAGGCTGAAATAAAAATAGCATTTAAGTAAAATCATCCGGCAAGAAGAGATTACAGGACATACTCTGTGCCTAACAAAGAAAAGAATACATAGGCTCTGTTATTAACAGGTGGTCCCAATCTTCTCTCTCTATAACAACCGTGCAGTCAATTCTCCACCAAATTACTTCACATCAAGCTAACATTACACAGAAGAAAGGGAGAAGTGCAGAACCATTTGTTAATCTCATAATTTTTCTGGGTTCCTCTTTGCTTTCTCCTGCCTCAGCGAGGTAACAGCGTAACTCAGCTGGACATTCTTCCTCAGTCCTATAAATCTACATCCCCCTCTGGTCAACAATATTTGTATTAGTAATGGCAGCCTGTGGCCCAGTAAATACAGCATAGCCATTGCTAGTAACAGGCCACAGGCTTAATAAGAAGGTAACAACAGGAGACTCACACTTGTTGGGCTTTGTCTGGACTTCACTTGCTTGGAGTTTCTTTTAGCTCATTTAGCTACAACAGCAATTGTCTAGTGACCAGGTGATGATCACCTTATTTGCTTTAGTTTTGCTTAGATTTGCATAGATCTGTGGCGTACAACCTCTTGTTAACCGTTTTGATATATACAGGAATGCCAACTAGCTAAAGTGTGCCAGAAAGGACAACCTACAACCACAGGATACTGATGCAGCATAAAGAAGTACAGGCATGGGCTGACAGCAGATATCCTGCAGGTGTGGGTAAAAGAGGACACCAGTAACACCTTCTCAGCAAGTCACCCGCGGCTGTTAACTGTGCTGTAAAGGCTGGACCCAACTAACAACTGTTTTAGGGGTAACAACAAGGACAAAGAATACACACTTAAAAGCAAAACCATGCCATACTGGCAGTCTAATAAAGATGTAAAACATACTTAAAAACATATAAAAATGGCCTTCAAGCAGACTCTACGAAAAAGTCATGCTTCTCCCAGCAAAGAGGAAGAAGAAATCACCATTGTTATCGCCACCCTCATCCTCCCAGTGAAGACAGGAGGATGCTGACAACTCATTATAAACTCTCTTGAGGCCCGTCTCAGACCAAAGGTAATGGCCTCAGAATACAGAGGGGCTTGTGAAAGGGTGAGCATAACGCCAGGAGAGAAAAAACAGGAGTGGGTGGTTGTGGGGGTGCAGGCGGAGATATAACTCCACTGTATGTGTTGGGTTTGCATGGCAAGGTTTTGGTAGCGGGGGGGGGGGGGGGGGGGGGGGGGGGCTACAGGGGTGGCTTCTGTGAGAAGCTGCTAGAAGCTCCCCCTGTGTCTGATAGAGCCAATGCCAGCCGGCTCCAAGACGGACCCTCCGCTGGCCAAGGCCAAGCCAATCAGCGCCTCTGTGATAACATAGTTAAGAAGGAAAACAAAACAGTTGGAGGAGCTTTTGCAACCGGGGAGAGAAGTGAGAAGATGTAAGAAACTCTGCAGACACCCAGGTCAGTGAAGAAGGAGGGGGAGGAGGTGCTCCAGGCGCCGGAGCAGAGATCCCCCTGCAGCCCGTGGTGAAGGCCATGGTGAAGCAGGCTGTCCCCCTGCAGCCCATGGAGGAAGGATGAGGGGGTGTAGAGATTCCACCTGCAGCCCGTGGAGGACCCCATGCCAGAGCAGGTGGAGGCACCTGAAGGAGGCTGTGGCCTGTGGGAAGCCCACGCTGGAGCAAGTTCCTGGCCGGACCGGTGGCCCCGTGCAGAGGGGAGCCCACGCCAGGGCAGGTTTGCTGGCAGGACTTGTGACCTCGTGGGGGACCCATGCTGGAGCAGTCTGCTCCTGAAGGTCTGCACCCCATGGGAGAGACCTGGGAGAGGCTCCATGTTGGAGCAGGGGAATGATGAGAGGAGTCCTCCCCCTGAGGACAAAGAAGCGGCAGAGACAATGTGTGCTGAACTGACCGTAACCCCCATTCCCCGTCCCCCTGTGCCGCTGAGCGGGGAGGAGGTTGAAGCCGGGAGTGAAGCTGAGCCCGGGAAGATGGGAGGGGTGGGGGGAGGTGTTTTAAGATTTGATTTTATTTTCTCATTGCTCTACTCTGTTTTGCCTAGTAATAAATTAGATGAATCTCCTCTCTGAGTTCAGTCTGTTTTGCTCGTGATGATAATTAGTGAGTGATCTCTCCCTGTCCTTATCTCGACCCAAGCCTTTTGTTATACTTCTCCTCCCCATCCCGCTGGGGGAGGGGTGAGTGAGCGGCCGCGTGGCACCCAGCTACCGGCTGGGCCTAAACCACGACACTGTAGTTGAAGAGATTTGTTTTATATTGATCAGAAAATTCAGACTAGAATAGAAGGGTTCGCATCATTGTAGCTGAGCTGATAATAAACAGCTGCCTGTGTTTTGGTTACACTGCTGAAACTTTTAATACTGTTTAGTAGCAGTGGCTCATCTCCTGGATCTAAATATTTTGTGCCCCCTTATCTTTGTCATTAAATGATAACTTCTATCAAACAGTATTTATACTTGATATCAAGAAGCATGCTTTTGGTGGCATGGACCCTGTTGGTCTTATAACCTGAGGTGCATGTGGATGCCTTCTCATCTTTAGGAGAGAGGAACCAAACAAGAAAGAAAACCAGAGTGACAAAATACTGTAAATATTGTAAATAAAAAATAACTAGATTGCAAATACACAAATTTTGTAACACAATCTACTTGTCACATCTGAGTCTATGAACAGCAACATTAATTTCAGATTAATTTAAAGGGAAATACAACTGATAAGTGTGCCACAAGAAAAAAAAAAACAAACATGAAAATAGGTCATCTTAATCACTTGCCTCTTCTCGTCTTTCTTCAGCAGAAGGAACTTTAAGTTCTCGTGCTGTGTCATCCTTGGGATCAAACAAGTATATGTAATCTGAAGAGTAGCTAACAAGGATCTCTTGACCATCTTCACTATAACATAGAGACGTTACTCTGCAGGATTTGTTATTGAGATGAGGAGGAACAAAACGTGCCACCATTCCAACAGTGCCTCTACCAGCATAATTCCCTATATTTAAAAAAAAAAAAGGGGGGTTGTCCTGGTTCTGGCAAGGATAGAGTTAATTTCACAAAGAGGGTGGAGGTGGGGGGGGGGGGGGACGGGGAGAGAAGTGCCACATTTACTACTGCAAATTTTCAAACACTTGAATATACTTATTTAACATCCAACAAAAAATGATCAGAGAAAAGCTAAGTATCCTATAGCCTCTGTATTAAATTGGATCTGAACAGTGACATCAGATCTTACTAGTATTTTACACTATGTACAGTTTAAAAAAAAAGACGAACACACACAAATATATTCGTATATCACATACCCATCACATGACGGTGTGTGGATGCTATCTGTCAAATGTAGTACAAATGGAAATTTTGGAACCTAAGAACATTTACACAGTAATAATGCAAATCTATACCTATACATAAATTGGAAAGGAATTAATTATATGAAACTTTGGAAAATTAGGATATACATCTCCTCTTTTCTACCAAAAATGTTTTAAAAAAATACTAGTTTTCTTTTTTGAGACATAATACTGTCATTTTGAAACTGCAGAACTATACATTAGACTTACCATGCTTCCCTGACAATTCACCTCCATTCCACACAGTAAAACAATCTTAAATTCTAGAAATACAAATTTGTGAGCACATAAAAGTTACCCATAAGAAGATCTAACACTGAGAAAAAACAGACTGTACCAAAACCTCATAATTTGCCATGTAACCATCTCCCACATGGCATATCTGTTGTGGCTTAGTATGTGCAACAGTCTGTCCTTGACCACAGAGAAGTTCAAAGGTTATCATCTCACACTACATAAGGACTGAAACAGAAAGTTTTAAATGAAAATCTTCAGTTTGCTCACTAGTCATACAATACCTCACCCCTTAACAAAAAAAAAACCAAACCAAAAACAAACCCAAAAGTCCTCACACACAACCCCAAACTAAACAACAGAACACTATACCAATATATCCAGAAAAATTATAGTCTTCAAAATTTTGTCTTTTCTCTCCTTTATAAGGCCTGCACACCTGAATTCATTTTATTCCTGTATTATTACAATACAAGAGCAGGTACATAGTACTTTTTAATCAAGTTCATAGACTCCTTCATAAGGAATAAGTTCATAAAATCCCTTTCCATAAGAAGCAACGCAGAATACAAGAAGATAAGAACTTAATTAAAATTCAGGCAGACCACCGCAGGCTACAATCACTAGCTTTTTGGAATCTTGGAATCACATGTTTCAAGACAAAAGAAGAGACATAACAAAAGGTCTTCTTCTGCATTCACTATACAACATGTTCTAAGATGGATGAAGAGATTAAGTTTACTTACTTGAAGATTTCTGTATTAGCAAATGCTAGAGTCAAATGACTCTATTGTTATGAAGCACAGTTCTCAGAGAAGCAAGCTATACTTCATTCAGTATTACACTTTAGTCATTCACCATCTATTTTGAAAAAAAGGACCTGAAATTGGAATTGCAGATGGCTAGAAAAGCTTACTGTAAGGTATGGTTCCTACCTGTTGCTCTTGTCCCAAGCATTCGCCGATCATATATTCTTACTGAGCTATCAGAACAACCCACAGCAAGATAGTACGGGATTGGTGGACAAATAGCAACAGAAGTGGCAGCACGCCGACAGTTTATTAAAATATCCTGGAACAAACAAAAATATGGCATTCAAATAATAGCTCTGAACATCTGAAGTATAATTCTATTTTTTACTTCAGGACACAGGCCCATTAGTCAAGGAGGTTTTGAGGAAACTAGGTCTGGCTCTGTGAAGACAGATTGTAAATATGTCAAACAGAAAATCCTCTGCAGAGAAGAAAAACTATCAGAGATAGAAATACAGCACAAGATCAACTTAAAACAAACAAACAAACCAAAACAAACCACAGGAACAAACATTTAAAAATAGATAAGCATAACAATTACAGCTTTATAAACTAGCTAGCACCTTGGATTTTCCTATGGAAACATAGATAACTTGAGTCAGAAGAGCATCAAATACACAGAAACAGTCTGAATTAATTTAAAGTATTATAATAGATGTAATCTATGGGCAGATAATTGGATAGAGGAAAAGAATGAAAGAAAACCCTGGAATTGATAAATATGCACAAAGCAGAATAAAATTAATCAAGAGTAGCAATATATACTTTGGTGTCAGTTTTTCTCCAATTCAATATTAGAACTGTTTCTGAAATCCAAACACAGTGGACACGACACCACCAATACCTTACCTTCTAGGAAGCAATACTAGTGACTAATTTAATCTAGTGTAATTCATTACCAAATCTTTTCTTACAGAGGGACAAAGGATGCTCAAGAATATCAGGCCACAGATGATTTTCAAGGCTTATATTTTGCCCCCAACTCTGCTCTCTATAGTAACTAATGTAAACCAGACCAGGAGATTCAATTTTAACATAGAAGCTTTGCTACCGTATCTAAAGCCTCACACCAAAGTTCATAAATTTAAAAAGTGCCAAAGGAGATATTGCAATAAAATAAATTAGAAAGAAAGAAAGAAAGAAAGAAAGAAAGAAAGAAAGAAAGAAAGAAAGAAAGGACTCCCCAAACTTTTTTTGTTTCTTGGGAAACATGTTGTCATCTCCACCAACGACCCTGAAATCTATTATTTCTAAAAGCCTTACCAGAATTCATATCCTATGTTTGTATGATGTACAGCTCTACATTTAGGTCATCTTTATTAAAAGATTTCACTCTTACATCTTTACAATCTTCCTTTGTGCAACTTGTTTTGATTCGAGTATCAAACCATCTTACAGTGCCATCTTCACCACAAGAGAGGAAAGTATAGGGATCATTTGGTACTGTCATAATCTGTTAAAAAAAAAATTATTAATACTTCCAGAAATATCATTAATTAGAAAATAAAAGCATCAACGTGTTGAGCAGCAGGCTGATGCGATTATGACTCAAGTCAAGCTTTCTATTGAAATAAAGAGGAAAACTGAAAAACTGCTGATGTTTCTTCATTTTCAAAAAAAGGTTTGAACTGAAGTTAAAAAAAAAAGACTGTGGAACATCACATAAAATTAAATACAGGTGAAAGCTTACACTTATTTCTATTATCTTTTAATAAACAACACACATTTACTACAATCAGTATTCAGATAAGAAATCAATTTGCTGCAGTAATTCAACAGAAGCTCAGTTTATTTTCTATCAAGTAATAGAAGACAATAACATACAAAACCCTCAGAACTCTGAATGACATGGAAATACAAGATGGCTTTTATTCCCATTGGCCATTCCTTTACATTCAAAATAGCCCCCTGAACCAACTATGCATTAAAGGCTGTTACTAACCTACTCCCTTACTGCATTTGGTTTTTTACTTTTTAAGAGAGCACTGTATTGCAGCATTTTCCTGACCTCAACCCTGCTCAAACAAGGGAAGACTCAGAGTCTCACATGTATGGCTTCACTCAAGAACGCCTCCTTATAACAAAACGGCAAGCAACCATAACGTTAAAGTTGAATTCTACAGGTCAATGAACGTGCATGAAATGTCATGTTCTTACATGCTATCCCTTAGATACAAAACAGAGAATGTTGTAGAAACTAGCAGTATTTTTCTTTTCCTACACTACTGCTACTATCAGTAACTTCAAGAAATTTATAAAGCCACAAAAATCAATAATAGTATAATACGCTAATTCAGCACAGAGCAAATGAGTGGTTCTGTAACACTTTCTATGTGATGATTTATTCTCCCCTCCCACCTCAACTCTTAATAAAAATAACCTATGAATATCTGTAAATCTCTCTACCTAAAGTGGGATTACAAAGGTAATCTCTGCAGGATTCAGCATTTCTTCTTGTAATGCTCACTACATTAACTGACACAATGTGTGCTGTGCCAAATCTTACTGCTGACAAACAAGAATTTTAACAGGCAGAACAAAGCCAATGTTTTACTAACAACGGGAAAATAAACTTCTGAGCTATGGCCCATATTCTTCAGTGTTAGCATAACATATTGAAAAGAGTGTGTTTCACTACATGTTCACTCAAATTGATTTTATTAGTTTAGTTTTAAAAGCCAGCAATCATTCTTCAATCCACTAAATCCTTCCAGCATTTTTGCTGTATTTGAATGCACAGCTTGCATTGAAAACATTTTACATTGTTCCAAGAATGTTGCTAAATGTGGTATAAACCAGCAAGCTCTTATTTCTCGTAGCTGTATTTTATTTTTTTTTCCACACTGATACTATCTCATAATATACATGTAATAGTGCAGTACGTACCTCCACTTGCACATGCCAATTTTTATGCATGGTGTTTAAAAAAACATACTAAGTATTTTATAAGCATTAAAACAGAGAAATTGAGAAGTGCAGACTCCAATAATTAAGACTCACTGTTACAAATATTTAAGTTCAACAAGTACATATTATATATATAAAATCCTTTTTTACTAACTAAAAAAATCCTTTTCTATTTAATTTTAAAAATATATAGCTATACGATCATTTTACTGTTTTGAAAATATGAAGGTAAGAGTTGTCCATAAAAGTACATTCTCCTTCTGAAGTGCAATTAATATGAACGGCAATAAAGAAAAGCATTTGGCTGAGCAAAAATAAACTTGTAATGGCCTTGTATAAACAACAAATTCTCCAAAACCATGTTTCAAGAACTTCTCTCTCCCTCTGCACTTATTCTATTATCCCCCAGAATTAAAAACAGAATTATCTCACAGTTCATAAGAATCTACAGAAATCTCCACATTCCTCTGTTTCAATAGATGTTTTTGTAATGTCTTGAGCTGTCACAAACTCCAAGTTTAAAGAGCAGCATAAATTCAAACAACATTCAAATTTAGAATTAGAACCTCAGGGGCAGATGATGTTAGCTTTTGTTATTTAGAGAATCCAGTGAGTCAAAGTTCTATATTTAATACGATGATGTGGTTACATACAGCTGGGCAGTAACATCATGGTATTTTGAAATTATTTTCCCACTTCAGAAACCTCTCAGTGACAAAGTTGTGTTATGTCAGAAGCTGAAGCTGTATCTCAGACATTTGCTTAAAAACCTCTGCTATTTACTCTATTATACTTTCATATGCCAAGGCTCAAAAAAAGGTCTGCTATGCCACACAATAATACGTGCATTTAATGTTCAAATATCAGATTTAAGACACAGTAACAGAATTTATAAAAAGTATCTCCCAAAATGTTTTATAAACCTATCATTTGGAAGACTTTTTGGAGAGAGCTCAAATTTAGAAATGTTAAACCTCAGTGCAAAACAAGCTAAGAAAAATAACTTCAGAAAGAGCCATAGTTGTTAAAATAGTCAACATCACGTAGGGGTTTGAGATCCCTTCTACTAACTGTGTTTAAAAACAGTGTAAACAACCAAAACAGTATCACACTACTGTCATTCAAAACAACCATACTGCCCTCTTGTTAACATTATTCGCTGGATAAAAATCATCCCCAATATCACTATTTTGACTGTGCAGTATAGCAGCCAAATGTCCATGCTCTCCAACTAATGATTTTGAAGAAATTTACTATATTCTGTACAAATAGTTGCTGTTCAGTTACAGTCATTCTACATAGACAATAATAAAACTTGCATCTTGATTTGCCAGATTGTTAGGCTCTCCGTATTTCCTCTAAAATATTTTTCAAATTCTTACTGTCTGTTTTGACAAGTTTAATCTGTTGCACCTACCAAATTTATATTTATCATCTGGTTTAGTAGCTTGCAATGTGCATACCATCATTATTGATGAGAAACAACACCTTGTAAAGAGCCAAGTGGCATCCCATATTACTGGTTAGAAGTGTTATGTTCTAGCCTCCTTTGCTACTCCTGACCCATAAGCACAACTGGCAACGGCTTTCATTGAATTTTCCCAGTTTGATCATTGCTTTGCAGCACCACCTGGTGTCAGTCACTTCAGTTAATCAACCAAACTGTTGGTCAACCCAAGCTCGGGTAGATCAAAACTTAAGACCACCACAGTGACTTCTCACGATGACTTCTATGCTGCCACCAGCTCTTTCATTTGCAGTACTCTGAGCAGCCTGGCTGACAACCCCAAACCCACTACTCTAATGATACTTCTACCGCTACCTTCATGTCTCCCCAGCACAGTATCCATAATCACTCTCCTGTTCTCACGCTCCAAACAGCTTTCTATAATACTCACAGCTAGCTACACAGGAAACAGAGGTACCAGTTGAGCCAGTGACTGGCTGCTCCTCAAGCCTGCAGCCAGCCAGCAAGGGGAGGCTCTCATCTCCCCAGGAAGTCACAACGCAACAGCCTGACAGACCCCCTCCTCAGCGAGGACATTTCAGCGTTAAGAAATAGCATCTCTGTCTCCAGATGTTCTTATGAAAAGGCAGGTTTTATTTGAGATACAGAGAACATCCAATCAACTTTGAGAATCCACAGACTAGCATACAGACTACTATATATAGTAAACTTCAGTGAGAACCGAGGCAGTTTAAGCTTCTGATTGGGGGCCATAAGGACTGATGCTATTCAAAGGAAACAGTAGTTTCTCAATCAAAACAAATCCAAAAATAAAAGCAGATGATGCAAGCCTGGGATCCAGAATTCTGTTTTGCAAAACTGAAAATACAGTCTTGTATTAAACCCAGGCAAAACCAAACCAAACCCAAACCAAACCCACAAATCCCAGAAGCAAAGTGAATACCACAAGGTTCGTCTGACTGACCTACAAAGTTACCCTGTTATCCTTTAATGGCACATGTGTAATTACAACCGTAAGGATACTTTTACTACATGATCAACAATGAATTCTAGCTGTACTTAAGCCATTTTCTTCTCTCACACAACCTTTCAACACCCCCCATTTTTTTAACAGTGATTTTTAAATATTTTGATCACTTAATATACAAAGAAAGATTTAAAAGCCTGCTATGAAATATGAGCTAAACAGTTTTAAAAAAAACAAAACACACATGGATTTGGGATTTTTTTCCCCTGTGCATGTACTGTGGTAGTGTTAAACAAATGAACAAAAAAAATCCAAAAACCTGGAACATTTATAACCGAAGAAGGAAATAGCAGCATTTTTTCTATTTTACACAGTAAGTTTTACAAGCAGCAGATTTTGCTGTCATTAAAATAAATAGATCAATAAATCTGATTATCTTCCTTACGTAAATAACACTTTGGTTCTCACTTGCCTATACACATGAACAAAACTTCCAAGGGAGGACTGAAAACACTGGCTCCACATTTACACAAAAAGAGTTAACTAGAATACAAAATAGAGAAATTACTGAAAACTGTAAACAGATTTTTCAGATTCACACATGTTGAAATAAGCATTTCTTAGGATTTAAATTGTGAAAAAAGGCATTAAACCATTGAAAAGTTGGGGGTGTGAAGAATAAAAATAAAAAAGCAAAACATAGCCGCTGTCCCCACCCCCAAACCTACTTCAGAAAAAAATTCCCAGCACAATTTAAACCAGTTTTGGTCTGCAGAGGATTCTTTCACTGAAGATATACTCAGCTATTATATTTGCAAAGAAAGTGGTCTTAATGACACTACTTTTTGGAAAGTCCTACGTTTAATATAGACAACATACTCCTCTTTTAAAGCCTCCTCTAAGAAAAAAAAAAAAACATCAAAAAAGCTAGAAGGAAAGTTCTTTAATTCTCACAGAAATAAAGCTTTTGTCAGTCTGGTTAAAATCTTGGTCAACAATACAAGAAAATACGTATTCTAACTATCTTAAAATTATCATATACTTTTGTGAGTTACCTCATAGGTAGTTCCATAGTGGCACGTATACTGGCATTGTCTGTTGGTCTCCGCATCTTGTTCAACGTTAGTGTAAAAAATTACTCCATCTCCGGAACAAGATACAATCTGTTTGTCATTGGTGCACGGTAAAAATTTTGCACTAAAAATATTGGCCCTGTGTCCTGAGCGAATGGTTGTTAAAACCTGAGAAGAAAGAAAAAGGAAAGCTGTATCAGGTTAATGGTTTCAAAGCAAATAAAAGAATGGGAAAATAACACAGAATCTGGTACTATAAAACATCGGTTACATGCAGGCTGCCAGTAACCTACAGTTTAAAACAACAGAACAGAGAAGCTGTCTTTACACCAAATTTCTTTTAAGAACAAAGGTGTTCCACAAGAGACGTTCACTTAAGCACCTGCACAAAGTAGTCTGCAAAATGAGAGGACTGGAATGCAACTGCCACCTTTTGTTTTTAAAATGCTAGTTTTCCTCAGGTTTCTCAAAGTAAAACATTAGTCCAGGGTGATAGTGCAGCCAGTCAGCACATCAGTGAGGAGAGAGTTAGAAGATCTGGAATATTGCAGGTCAAAAGGAATAAGGCATTGTAATCCAAGCCAACTTTACACAGACTTTAAAAATTGATACCACTCTTAAAATAAACTCACTTTAAAAAGAACTGAAGTTTATAAGAAAGGATATTTTGAAACCAGTGAAAAATAAACAAGCATTTAAGAACACTACAGGGCAAGAAACTAAGACTTGACTTCCTCTCAACGAAATGTCATTCATCTACAGTACAGCAGAGAAGGATGTAATTTACTTCATCATCACAGATGGTTTTAAACACTCAGTGATGACTCTTTATATTTCCTAATACATTTATTAGTCTATCAAAACTGAAAAAAAAAAAAAACCCCTCCATATGCTTTCCTGTGCACTAGTGAACATTCTGTTCTTACCTTATTTCCACCATCTGCAGGATTTAAACCAAATTGCACTTTCACTGCTACTAATAGGAAAAAGATACTTACCAAGTTGTTTATACTATGAAAATTACTTCCAAATTTCCACTCAATTATCTTAATCAAAGAAAATTTTATGCAAATGAAGTTGTTCTGTCAGTGATAGCTCATGCCTAATACTTTACAAGTGCTATTTCATATCTTTAAACAATTCACACACACAAAAATGCGTATTCTGAAAGATACACAAGGCTCAGTATTTTAAAAAAGAAAAGTCAAAATCAGGAGATATAATCCATTCATTTTATTTCAGTAAATCTGTCTCTTCATTTGGATTTATTTGTTCAGATTTCTGCATTTTATTGAAAACATTCAAAATCCAGACATTCAAGGGAAATGAGGAGCTCGGTATCAAAGGAGCAACTCAGAACGAGTCCATAAGGTACCTTAATTTAGATGACAGTTAAAGAAGTCACCTGTCAATCCCACTTCTGACTTTACACTATTGCTACTGTGAAAGAAATATTTTTGTCCTGACAAGAAATACTTTTTGATCTCAGTAATTAAAAAAAAAAATTATCTAAACACCTAGGGGCTTTCTCTACCATCTTGCCAGTTCCCCACCACTTCCCTCCCTATTGCTGAATATGAGCAGGCAGACTTTTTTCCTCTTTGCTCTGCTGTACAGGGTCCTTCTCTCACCAAATTACACGTGTAGCAAAAAAGATAGGCCTGTAACAAAGGCCTACTTATATGTGATAAGAAACTATTCATTATTACTTTAGGTAGAAGGCTAACAATTCTTAGAATGAGCACCTGCTACACATCATGATAAAAAGGAGGAGCTACAAGACACTTCAAGGCCCTTACGTACATACTTTTCAGAAAGGGAGGACACTGCCTCCAGGAGCATCTTATCTTCCTAAGACATATAGCAAACAATTACCAAAGCATTGAGAAACTAGGGGAAAGGTAATTTGGGCCAGGATCCCCACGACCACCGACCCATAAGCCCCCTACCCAAATTATACCACCTACTCAAAAGATGGAGGTGGAGAAAGGAACTGAGCATGTGTTCTAGTTTGCATACTAGAACAAAGAAATATGAACCAATTATTGTAACAGGGAGCGTACCACTTTGTAATCTTTGTAACTAACATTTGTGTATAAATATGACAAGAGAACCAGCGTTAGGTGTGCCTGATTAGAGGAACTATCCTCCTGACACCCAGCGCTACAATAAAAGGAAATGCCTGCTTCCTAATGCTAAATTGGTGTTAAGGAGTTTTCTTTCATTCCCGAATTTCGGTGACACATGTGCTTCTTATTCTCACAAGCCTTTTTCTCACAAACCCCAGCCTAATGCTCTTGCTTTTCATGCGGTCAATAGCTAGCTTATTCCAATCTTCTGCTTCAGCTTTCCCCATCTGCAGATCTTAATTTAGACATGGAGATCTACATTTGATGATTGCCCTCAAACTTGGAAAAACTCAGATTTTTCTTTCCCTCCCTTCTTCTGTCCTCCACTGCAAACTGAAACAGCATTCAGAAATATATACAGCTACACATTTTCAGTAAAGCAAAGAGTTTTCTCACAGGCAGACCTAACCTCATCATGCCTGCCTCTCAATTTCCTATGTTGCACAGTGTTGCAATAAAAAGTATTAAAGTATTACAGCATTTATTATATGCAGAAGATTTTCCATGCCCTTGACTTGCACGGTACGTCCTTTTCTACTCTGGTTATTATACTGCCTTAGAGAGGGGAGAAAGAGGCCTAAGAAGTTGCTGGTGCCTAGGCAGCAAAAAAGATGAGAAAATGTAATACACACAACCAACCCCCAAAAGCCTATTGTTAACTACACAGAGTAAAACAATGCCACCAGTTTACTCCATTGGAGCATTTTACAACCAACATATAACAGGCTACAAATACTTAATGACTTAGGAAAAAAGGGAGAGGTGAATAAAGAATTCCAGGTGTTGTTCAAAGTACTTAACTTTCAGGCATCCTCATAACTTTTGCAATCACTTAAGTAATATATTACACAGAAAATCAATCGAAGAGGCAACAAATTCAAGAATTCAAGTTGCATCTCTTAAAAGCACAGATTAAATCTTTGGGACAGGATTACTAATTCACATAGTGATGCCAGAAACTTGCGTACAAACTCCATCCTTAACAATAAGTACTTTCCTCCAGGGAAGTAGAATTCCTGGCAGCTACTCTGTTGTCGTCTTAAACCTGAACTGTATAAGTTCCATATCCAAATGGAAACTCTTTATGATAAAAAGAAAAAAAGTCACCATAATGACCAAAGCAGCATTTTTAAAGTCACATTAAAAAAATAAAACCAGTTTTAAAAAGTGGTTTTATTTCCACTCTTGCTTGCTTTTTTGAAAGAAGCCCGTTGAAACAAATGCAAGTATCAGTGGGTTACTAAGCCTTTCAGGATGTAGTTAATTTAGGGTTCTCATTCAAGATACTCAGCACAGAATCATTTACAATCCAGCCTTTTCAATAGTACTTCATTTGAAGAGGTCAAACCTCCTCTAGAAGCAAAGGAAAGCAAACCTGACGGAATCTCATCCTAAAGTGAAAAGTAGCAAATCCTGACTTTAGAAAAGCTGTAAACCCTCAGCCCCACTAAGCACCCTCCAAAGCCTCCCCAGCACTTTCTCATGTGAGCTGAGCCCTTTCTCTCCCAGAAGGCAAACCAGGCTAAAGATTCAAAAATCTTGAGTGTAACCACTCGTAAGAATCCTGTCTTCACACTGGTATTAGCTGAGAAAAGCCTCAGGATCCATTTAAAGGCTTTGAAAACTGAGTGTTCAACCTGATGTAAATAACATGAATTCCAATCTTTTTGTACCATACTTGTAGTGAGCTTTAGCTCCAGCCAAACTCTCCCCCCTCCCCACCTCTAGTAATGCAATGCCTAAAACAAATAAAATGAGGAAGAAAAGATCCACAAGAAGAATTCTTCTGAGCCATCCCGAAGTACAATAAAGTGATCATCTTTTTTAGACTTGCAATTACTATTAGAAATCACAGTAACACATCTCACCTCAGACACACAAACGCTATAAATATTTAACTTATCCAAACTTGAGAAAAATATTTCAAAAATTTTCTCCTTCTGAGACACGTTACATAGCAACAATTAACATTTGCATCTGGCCATACATAACACAAACTGGAGTGACTTACAAAAAACTAAAATAAGAGTTAAACAAGATTAAATGCTTCCTGTCATGGTTTAACCCCAGCCAGCAACTAAGGACCACACAGCCACTTGCTCACTACCCCCATGGCGGGATGGGGGAGAGAATCAGAAGAATGAAAGTGCAAAAACCCGTGGGTTGAGATAAAGGCAATTTAATAGGTAAAGCAAAAGGCGCACACACAAGCAAAGCAAACCAAGGAATTTGCCACTTCCCATGGGCAGGCAGGGATTCAGCCATCTCCAGGAAAGCAGGGCTCCATCATGCATAACCAGTGCTTGGGGAGACAAACACCATCACTCCGAACGCCCCCCCACCCCGCTTCCTTCTTCTTCCCCCAGCCCCTTATATGCTGAGCATGACGTCACATGGTATGGAATATCCCTTTGGTCAGTTGGGGTCAGCTGTCCCGGCTGTGTCCCCTCCCAACCCCTCGTGCACCCCCAGCCCGCTGGCTGGTGGGGTGGTGTGAGGAGCAGCAAAGGCCTTGGCTCTGTGTGAGCGCTGCTCAGCAGGAACCAAACCATCCCTGTGTTAGCAGCACTGGTGCCAGCACAGATCCAACCCCATGCTAGCCACTGTGAAGAAAATTAACTCTATCCAACTCTATCCCAGCCAAAACCAGCACACTTTCTTCTATTTAGATATTTTACTAACACAGAAGACTATATTGATAGCTGAAGTCTATTATTGCTACTCTAGCTAGCTCATAACAGAAAATATGGCTATAAGAATATCTACCAAGATGACAGAATTACAGTAGAGTTCTGGTACCAATACCAATTTGCTCCCTTTTCCTGTATTGATTCTGTTACTCAAGCCAGAGAAAATAAACTAATACAATTGTAACAGTCATTGAAATTCGCATCTCTAGTACATTTCAGGAATAACACTTATTATTAACTCTTCTTGCTAGTACCTGCTGTTCTATAATTGCAGTTGCATATATTGGGGGGAAAAATAACAAAATAATAATAATAAAAAAATTCTATCTGCTCTGCTGTTATGTAAAAAAAAATAACTGAGATGACTTAAGAAAACAAAACATTTCCTATATTTCTCATTTGGCTTAAGTCCAGCAGTAGTACACAATGAGGGAAAAACCAACCCAAAAATCATCCCATGAAAGCATAAAGTTTAAATTGCTGCATCTATTATATTATTATATTAAGATACTGTAATATTTTAATAATGTAATAATGATATAGCAACTATCCCATAGTGATATATTAAACTAAACTCTGCACAATAAAGAATATTCAACACCCTTTACTTGCATGAAAAATCTTTACTTTGCCAAGTCTCTCCAACAACAGTCACTTTGGAATATATCCCTCATCCATTTCACAGCCATCTTAGATACCTCTTCTTCTTCAGCTGAATTCCCAGTGCAAGAGAAACACTGGTCTAACAACACTGATCTGAACTTTGTCAGACTGATACCAGTAGTTGAAAGGAAGAGATGAAGTTTGGAAGCTATGGGTCATTTGGGGAGGTGAGGAAAAGTGCCTTACCTACAGGCATAGGCAACACTTCAGATCATGATTATTTTCCCACCACAGCTCTTCCGGAAGCCAAAATATTGCTGCCTCCATAACCTTCTATTCAAACTCTGTTCCACCATACCAACCACACATTTTGTTCCCCCATCTCATTTAATTTTTCAGCATCTCTTCAGGGTTTAGCTCTCAGCCTCTGAGAGGTTCACTTGAACATTGCTGCTTAGGATCCCCAGCACTGAAGGATACAGTTCAGAGCATTGTTCTGTCAAACTATCAGCAGCTCCTCAACGAGTGAAGTGTGGAACATTGCTGCTAGGTGATGGATGCTAGCTAACGTTACAACTGCATCATAAGCCACGTGAGTGCAGAAGTGGAAAAGCAGAGACCTTCACAGCACTTTCCCCTTCCCAAACCTGCTTCCCCTATTTCAGTACAAATACTTCTCCATCCACATACATGCACACACAGGGCAATGTAATTTCAAATGGTAATAAAGTAATTATTCAAATGGTAATCAAGATTGACACTTCAACAGCATTACACAGAAAGACAACTCAATGTAATACATATTGCAAAAGCTAATACAATATTTTAAAACTAAAATGAAACAGAAAACAATTTATCTGACTATAAGATTTCACAAGAATTACTGAATCCTATTGCTAATTCTGACACTAATCTGTTGTGAGACCACGTTCCTTTTGTGCCAGACCACTTACCGTAAAATGGGATAATACCTACGTTGCAAGGGATTAGAATGCTAAGGTTTTACAGTACTGTGAAGTTTTATTCCCATTTATAAACACTATAAGGTGCTTGAAATTATCTTTGTCAGATAATAACATCTGAAAAATAGTATCTTGAAAAACATTTGAAAAATAGCATCTTGAAAAATAGTAACTTAAATCTTATTTGAAAATTACTGAGTATCCAGAAACAAACCTACCTTTCTGCTGTAGGGATTACTAATTACCAGATTGGTGTCATCTGAACCAGATAAAATATATTCTCCTGTATCATTCCAGCAAATCGTATTCACCTGCATGAATTAACAAAAATTAGTTTAGACTTACATTAATTCAAATTTCAGAATATTAAAACATCAATACTCATCCAACACAACAGAAATAGTAGTTAACAAATTCAATTGAAATGATCTAATTTCTAAGCAGCTAGCACAAAAAAAAATTTGTGTTTTTAAATCAAATTGATAAGGGAATCACCTGCTTCACCTATGGCATCTCCATTACTCCCTCTGCTCCTGAGGAGTTCATCAGGTAAATTAAGCCTTCCCACAAAGGCCTCAGTAGCCACAATTTTACACATTCAGGTGCTATAAGGTACCAAATCTACTCCATAGAGTTCTCCGAATTTGAACTGGAGAGCATCACAATGCTCTCATTATTGTATCTTCACCATATCCAAATTCTGACCATCCATTGCTTTGTATACTTTTCAGTGACCACACCATCTCAGGGATCATATGAAAAGCACTGCAGAATCCATCCCAGATCCCTTTTGAGAAGTGTGAGTATGCAGAATCTTACAATGAAGTACACAACTGTATCGGGAGAACTTTATAATATATTTCCTTATCAATTCTCCTTTTCACAAGACTGTGTTTAATAATGTGACAATGAAATAAAGCTGTAAAAAGCACTTAAAATCCAGGAATCTCAGAAAGTATCCTTAGAGTAACCTGTCTTCAAGCAGCAACTCATGCACAAGCACCAAAGACTGCATGCGTGATCATTATTATTTCAAGTAGCCTCTAAAATAGCTTTAGGTGTCAAACTGCAGCCATCAACATCTTCTGTTGGCTATATTCTGCTGGCAGAATAACTGCCTTAGTGTGACCTATTAGAGTGGACTATATGATTAGTAAAAAACCCACTTCATTCTAAATCCTTTTCTTATGCTTTTTTTTAATTCAAAAGTCTCCTTCTGAGCTCGAAAAGCAAAAATCTTTTTGTTTAAAATAAATATACCCATTTTAGTTACCATTTTAATCACAAGCTTAGCTGTGTTTTTTAGTTCGGCAAAGTTGCAAAATCAAATTTAACTGTTTCAGATGGATCATATGGGCAACAACTTGACATATTCATTGAGGAGCTTTAAATCAACTTTTGCCACTCAAAAAAAAAAATCTAGAGAGATCTTTGTGTTACAACAGACATGCCTATGGCAGAGTTAACTCAATGCTCAGCAGCAGTCAAATAACGTTAGGAATCATTGGGAAATGCACGGAAAAGCAAACATCATTCTGTCAGTGTATACATCCATGCATGGCAAATCTGCGTCTTCCACAGTGCAGTTTTGATTCATATCCCACTCCCGTATTGTCCATTTCTATTACTGCCCATTTGAAAAGAGAAATTATGAAAAATAATTACTAGGGTGATCATAGGTATCTAACACTTTTTATTGCAAGCAGCAATTAATTTGTACTACTCTGGGGAGGGGATATGACAGAAGCTTATGAAATCATGAATGACATAGAAAAAGAAAGAAATGATTATCCATGGATTTTTACAGTACAGGAAATGGAAGGCCTTCAATGAAACCATCACATGACACACATGGCATTTCATTAAAACTGGAATTCATTGTCATGGAATATCTTAAACACCAGAAGTGGAAGAATATACACATTCATCAGAGAAAACCCATTAGAAACAAAGATGCAACTTTCACCTCCATCTGTTCATGAAAGTATGATGTGTTCTCTAGAATACCCTTCAAGTACTGTCTGCTTGTCCTGTTGCAACTTTCCTCAAAAATCAGTACTGGCCACTCTCAGGGCCAAGTTATCAGGCTTCACTGAGCATTGGTATGACCTTGCATGGCTACTCTTATGATTTTATAAACCTGGCTGTCCATCACTAAGAACCATGCATTGAAATAGCCCCCAGATCCATCCATCATTGAAGTAACCTGTCCTGACAACCACTGTACTTTAAAAATGCTGTCAAACATAGCACAGTACTACAGCTAGGGCAAACACAAGCCCCATCATTTTAATCTACATTTCCTTTCAAGCAGAAAAATACTATCGTTGCCCTAAAGAAACCAAACTGCTAATACAAGGGTATAAGAATAGAAACAAGAACAAAACACTGAAAAAACAAGGAAGCTGACAAAAATTAAAAACTATGATGTGCAAAAGAAGAGCTAGCACAAAAATTAAACAAATTGAGGGGGGTTGGGCATATGTGTCCAAAAACAAAATCTGAAGGACAGGAAAGCAGAGAAAGCACCGAAGATGCAAAGGGGAAACATGATTATCTAAATTGCAGCATCACAAGCCTAACAGCAGACATCAATCATTCTCCTTCTAAATTCCAAATTCATTGCACTGATTGCCTCAGGGTTGAGCAATTTTAATGCACCCTACCCAGGCCAAAGTTGGTTCAGAAAAAATCCTGAAGTGAGATGACATAACCAAATGTGTGCTAGAGGCCTATAACTAAGCAGACTTTTTATTCAGTACCAGGTCACCTTCTCAACATTACTGTCAAAAAAATAACAAAATCCTTCAGTGGAATAAGCTTGGGCGTTTGGGGTTTTTTCCCCAGAAAACACCAACTTTCCAGTAAGTGATCAGTCAATACACTACATTTCTCAGTGTTTAGTACAACCTATTGACCAACAGTGAATAATTCTAATAAATATGCATATGGACCACTAAAACCAGATACTTGATAAAAGCAGATTAAAAAAAGTTATCATGTCTCATTCCATGGTAGCAAACCCACGATTAAAATATACTGTAAAATAAAGACTAGCTGGAAAATCGGTTTGTATTTCAAAACCACGTATAAAAGCTACATATTTACGACCTTCCCAGCCGCTCAACACTCAACTAAAAGCATAATGTAACAGTTACTGCACCAAGGGTTTGAAATTCTTGGGAAAAAGGTGTTAGAGCCAAAAGAAAGAATGTATTGAACACAAATGACAAACTACTAAGATGAGAAAAGTCAAAAGGGTATGTAATTAGCTTTTTTCTATTAAGTATTCCACATTATCAACTGTATCAATTTTATTTGCTGCTCAACACACATTTGCCACTGCAACTCAAGCAGCAGGCACTTTTGATACATTAGTCAAATAGCCAAAAATAAATTTACTATCTCTGTGTTTTCCTCAAAAACAATGCAGGAGGCAGTACAGGCAATCCCAAAAAAACCTAAAAAAGCAAATTGCTCACTTCTATGCAATATAACAGTAGAATTAACTCTTCTGTGAATAGGATAGATTAACAGAATACAAAAAATAGAAGAAAAGAGATAAAAATTACTGTAGCTATTCAGAATATCAGAAAGATCTTCCAAGCAAGAAAGGGGGTAAAAAAAGGCACTACTTTTTATCTACAGAGGAAAAGGTAAAAACTGCATGTTCTAACAATATGCAAACAAACTTCCTACGCTAATTTAAGCATAGTTTTGAGGACTACATCTAAAAATGACTTGCTCACAACTGCCATCCTGAAGGAGATGTTAGGCCACACGGGATGCTTGTTTGTTACTGAATTGAATGCCTATACATAGAAATGAGAAACTATTCCTCCAAGTAATCTGCTTTCCTTTATTTTACAATGTAGTATTTGCTCATGTCAAAGGCTCCATCTGCCTATGCATTCTGCAGTTCTATCTTCCTCAGCTTTCACAGGACAAGAACTGGAAGAAAATAAGTGATATTTTTACTCCAATTCAATATGGTTTAGAGTTGTTTTCTCCTCTACTTTCCTCACACTTCATCGCTGCTGGTCCAAACTGATCCTCTTTCAACATTTCTCCTTTGGATTTAGCCACTTCATACCAAAAGAATCTCACCTAACTATACATTTCCTCATCATCTTAAATTCCCTTTAGAGTTAATATGGAAAATGGCAATTTCTGGCATACATATGACCTCACTCTGAATTGGACAATGTGAATCTTGTTGAAAGAGGCAAATCATGCCCTGGAAGGCTGATAAGGTTACAAGCAGACCTCAATGATTCGGTAGACTAATTCAATTATTTCACATACTACTGCTAGAAACTGTGTCTTCAAACAAAGTGGGAAATCGCACTATTTCAAAGACAATGGTACCTAAACTTTGAGATGAAAATACTCATCTCAAACAAAAAGGTGCAATGGTAATATTACTGCTACAAGAGCATGTATACTTGAAGTAATTCATAGAACTATTCCCTTCTTCAAAGATATTGTATCTGAGTACAATTATACATACAGTCATATATCCCACAGGATCTCTCTGTTGTCTAACATAGATCAAATGGTAGGCAGGAAGTCGGACTTTACTTTTATCCTCAATTAGAAAAAAAATTTCTTGCCTTAAGTATGTTGTCCACCGTGTCCAATTACACAGCATGCTTTATATAGAAAATACAAGTCACAACTTATTCCACAGAAGAATGCAAATGTTCTTTAAAAAACAACAAACAAAAAACCCAAAACATCAACCAAAAAAACCCAAAACTAACCCCCACCCTCCAAAAAACCCCAACCATCCCCCCAAAAAAATAAATCCAGAAACACCCTTAATAAGACAACTATGGCATTCATTCCTCATATCTGAAATAATGCATGCTGATTGTGGAGGGAAAGAAATAAGTCTAATATGATCATTTACCATTGATGGTATCAGCATTTTAATCAGTAAGGGCATTGTAATTTCATTTACTTTTATTTCACAGATTTTCTTTTTAAGCAAGTAGTAAGAAATTGTACTGAGCCGTTGCTAGCCATGAAAGATTATTCCCTGCAAAAAACCACACAGTAAATGAGGTAAGAACTTCTAACACCCCACTTTTTAAAGGTGGATAGTTCTGAGCAAATTTAATTTCTAAAGACATTTTTCAAATTGTAGCAGTATTTAAAACACCTGCATATAATGCTGGAAGTTCACAATTAAAACATTTTACACCCAGTAAAACAATTAAGATAGGTCACATGTTAAAGCATACTTTAAAAATCAATTCAAAATGAATTTTCAAATACATATCCACCAGGTAGATCCAAGCAACACCAAATAGCCAACGCCAAATTTGTAATTTCTGTCATATGACACAGAGATAGTCAATTAAAAGAGAGATCGGTCACTCCATTTTTAACAAGTTGTGAAGAAATACTATTTTCCTGTCCACTGTTTTATAGGCAAAAATGATTATTTTTACAAGAAAGCAAAGAAAAAAAAATAATTAAAAAACCCCAATCAACTTCAGGAAAAGACACTTGAAAAATTTTATCTTAAGTATATTTGAGGAGATTAAATACTCCTAAAGAGAAATTCCAAAATAAAAATCACTGTTACAATCTTGAATAAAAAACCCTGATGAATAACTTTCTACACATAGAATTACAGAATGGTTTGGGTTGGAAGAGACCTTACATTATCATTCTTATAACATTTCTTGAAAAAAACATGGGAAATGAATTTTTTTTTTAAGTCAACACCATCTGTACCAGAACATTAAACTTACAATGGTAGTCAGTACAGCAAAAGTAGCTGACTTTTTATATAAAGCAATTCAAATCCTTGCCTTTCCCAGTCATTCTAGTCTCTCAAAAATATATGCAAGTTAAAAAAATCATACTTCTGACGTCAAGCCAAAAGGCTAGATTTTATTAACACTTTCTTTAAAACTACTACTGTGTTAGTTAACAATTATAACACTCCTTAATTTAAAGCTACAAGTGTAAGCAACTCAAGATAAAAAAAATCTTTACATTTGAACAGCTTTTGAAATAAGTATGTTAAAGTATAAAATTTACACTTACGTTTCAACTTTTTATAGCACATCTAGCAACCCTTCACTTTTCAGATATCTTGTACAACAAAATGCTTTAAGAATCAAATTTCTGCTCTATTTGCCAAAGGTAACCCTGTACCTAGTTTAAGTAAAATCTTTTATTTAAAAGAATGACTTACAACATTTGCACCACTGTCAAAAATTAAGTATTTAAATAAGCAATATTTCAAGTTATGTTACTGCCTTTCAGGGAGGCTTATTTTTGTTTTTATTGTCTCTTTAAATAAGCATGTAGCACTCGATCATTTGCTTTTTAGACTTAGAGAATAAATTACACAAAACACTTAAACAGCTTTCAGTCAATATATCAACATAGCACAAAACTACTGAAGATTCCATTTAAAGGTTTAAGAAGAGTTCTAACTGAAAAGATAAGCATGTGTTTTCCTGGCATAGGAGATTAACTCATTCAGCAGCAATAGGATGCAGTCTTAAGGTATAGAAATGGGATTTTGTTTTGCTTCAAAGGTAAAGTGTCAGATGTTTAAAAAGAAACAAATACCTGTAGAATTCAGATGTAGGTCTCTACAAACCGAAGTTTCCAGCTCAGATTTAATACACGGAATTTGCATTTTTAAGTTAAGGAACTACTACCATGGCAACAAAATCACAATTTAACATCTTTTAACAAACCAAAAAGCACTGACTTACACATCCATCATGCACATTCAAGGTTGCTTCAAGTTTTAATCTTTGGATAAATTCTCTTCTCCCTGTGAAGAAAAAATACTAATTAGATACTCTTTTAAAAACAATAACACTGCAGATGTAATTAAGACCCTGATAATGGGCACTAACAGGTAAAATAATAAACAATAAAGAACCAGAATATAAATGTAAGTCTTGAAACAATTCATATGGTTCTCATTTTACAAACGTTAAGACAAGCATTGCATTTGCTAGGTCTTCCACCATCTTTAACAAGAATGCAGAAACAGTAAGATGAACATTTCACAGGCAGATGCTTTCTCTAAAACTAACAGCTATAAAGCAGAAAATAACCCTGTGGTTATTTGGTTAACTTAGCTGAAAGACAGCAAATATAATATAGTTCAAGAAGTAAGACCTTTTGTATAGGACTATAAAGAAGAATGTGTTTAGGTCTCAAGTAGAAAGTAAAACATGGTCTTGTAATTTCAGCAAAGAACTGGAAGTTGATCTTCCAAGCATTACCTGCAACTCTACATCTTCTCTTAAACTAGAGAAAACTCAACTTTAATTTCGTTATTAATGTTGCATTTTGAAAAGTAACACTGAAGTCCAGTACCATTCCATTTGATACATGCTTAAGGGATAGAACTCAGAGGAAACTTTTGGGAAGGTGACATGAAAGAAAGAGATGAAGGAGAAAGAAGAAATATATAAATGCATATTGAGTAAGGCAAGGGCCTAGGAACTTTTTGTCCTTATTTCCTATGTACATGCTGACTTACCACCACACTTAAAATGACTACTGTACTATACACATGAAAAGGGAAAAATAAAATGTATTGAAGTCAATGTGCTCTCTTCCTGAAATAGATGTTTAAACAAATAGCCCCAACTTTCATTTAATTTAGGGTGCCTCCATTTATGAAAACAGGTTACAATGAACCTAATAATCCCCAGAAAGCACTTTCAGAAGAGACAAATACTGATAAACCTAATATTTTTACTTAAATCCTAAAAGCATTTAAACTCAAAGACCATTATCTTTTTTTTTTGTCCTGTGTTTGTACAACTCTCAGAACAAAACTCCAGATAAGAGCGTTAGACTGTAGGCCTATGCTAGCCTGCACTATTTTCAAATATGAAACCTATGAAATTCACTCAAAATTAACCTGCCTGCCTGCCTTCAAGGAAACTATGGAGTCACGGGAGGAACTGCAACAGAACTCTCTCCACATCTGAACACGCTACATTTCTGAACTTGTTTTGGTTCGGCTTAAGGCAGAACCATTTCAGAGCCCAGTGTTGCCTCTGGCACTGTAGCACAAATTTGGCAAAGTAATTTCTCCTTTCTCCACTTGTTTTCTCTTAATGTCTCTTATTTGTCCCATATACTCTCCAGCACTGAAAAAGCACGCTCAGTATCCATACCTGGTCCCTCACAATCAGACACAAGCATCGGACTGAGAAGCAGGCACTGAACATTCTTGCCACATTCCCTCAAAGACCAGGAAACCCTTCGAGCAGCACCAACTCCTGCAAGTACACCGGCGCCTCAGTCAATGCTCATACAGCTTTCCCTCCACAAAAAGGTATGTTTTGGTACTAGAACTAGAAGTCACCTCCAAAATTCAAAATCGCTCATAACTCGGCTCAAGTACCACGTTAGATGAAGATCATACTTTGGCAAAATATTTTTTTTCTTTTTTAAGAGGAGGTACTGACTGGGTGAAATGGTTAAAAAGTGCTTGCTTTTAAAGCACACCTAAGCTAGCTTTAAGAAGATAAAAGCCATACTCTCTTATGCCCCACTTTAAAGACATTGAAATTATGACATCTCAGAAGTGCTACAGTTTCTGTTAACCAGGAATAGCCATCATTAGAGAGATTAAAATAACAAAATCTTATGCACCATGCACTACTAACAAGAATGTGTGTATTGTTGAATTGGGAATACATCTACTCAGTTCACTATTCTTTCTTTACCACTGTTCCTCATCCATTTTTTTCCCCTAGAGGAACAGACATTGAACTTAGGTCCTTAGTGGTTGGTTTGTTGTACTTTTCAGTTAAATCCTATTATTTTTGCAAATCACTGAACGATACACCTATTTTCAATGAAGATTCCTATTTTCGGGTTGATTTCTACATTTCTACAACACCTGCTTGTAAGTAAATGTGAATACTGAGGTGGGAGATATCATCTGCTGTATGCTTATCTATCACTTTGCATAATAGAAACCTAACAATTTGCTTCTAGGGTGCTATTTTAACGCAAAATACAGCACAATGATACATGACCCCCAACAGAAAAATTTCACTAAGAAAGGTATACTCCACAGGTCAACACAAAAACCTAGTGTTTGCCAGTCCCATCACATTTTCACTTGCAGAACAGAAAGGTTTGATAGCAGTAGATGATTCTTGGGCATTGATTGCACTACATGCACATAACACATCTGGAAGTGAGGTGATGCCTGCAGACCAACACGCAGGCACTTGCTGAGAATCATCTGTACAAAAACATTGAAGGAGATTGCTTTAACTCCTTTTTAAAAACAAGCAGGGCAACAGATTTTCCTCATATGGTCTGGTTTTAATCCAAATCAGTTAAATCAGCAAGCAAGAAACAGTAAATGTGTTCTAATCACATCTTCAATTGCAATTTTTATTTCCTTGAAGAATTCTGTTGACAAAATTAGAGATGAATCCACTTCTTGTTGGATTAGGATTTTTTGGTCTTAATAAGAACACAGTAGCTGTACAAGTTTCAGTAAATGTTTAACCTGAGGTACAGACATATGGTGTCTCATATACTTACGCTCCCCTATTTAAAAGATTTTAAAAAAATTGTTAGGATTGCACAGGCTAGCATGTGAATTCGTTATATATGTGTATATATACATATATATACACACACTATATATATTATTTATCACGTGATCACTATTTATCTAAATATTTATTTGAGGGAGGAATTAAATACAAGCAAAACTACAACACTTAAACAGTTTCCTTATTCCTTAAAGTAAAAAGGGGGCAAGGGAGAAAACAGTTAAAAAGTTTTGCTTCCAAAAACCATCCTATTTGATAAAGTACTAAACACAGTAAGACAACTGAATGGATTGTTTCTAGTTTATCTTATCATTCAAAACTAGAACCACCAGACCCCAAATAGTCTTTTTCCTAAAATAAAAACCCGGAACTACTCAAATAAACTGATCCAAAGAAAATACTGTTTCTGCATTTGCTGTTGTTAAAAGCTAAGTCATTGAATCTGTGTTCCTTGTACTTCAGCAATGAGTTTCACAAGTTCATTGGTTTGATAAAGCAGCTCAGCAGTAAGTTAAGTACTAGAGTTTTCCAATATTTAAGTCACTTGAATATTTTTGTCACTTTCTCATTTTTATCACATTAAAACATTAAAAAGACAATATTGTTTTTCTGGCTTATGAGTAGGTTGCATTCCTTTTTTTTAATTTCAGGTGCATCACAACGCTTATCACTAGACTTTCTAACAGTCAAATTCTCCTCATCGAGGACTCTGCTCTCCTGGGTGACAAGAATCTTCACAATCCTTAATTCTCATTGATCTCATCCAATGGCTACCTGTTGCCTCCACCTTCCAACAAAGGCAGCCCTCCTGGCTCTCGCTTCAGCTAGGATGATGGAGGAGGCCCCGGCTTTTGATAAAACCCCATAGAGTACATTTTTCTTATAAAATCAGCATCAATACCTCTATCAAGTTTTGGGGGTTTTCCTCCTCATACGGTGTACAGGCTCTGTAAGAGCCAGAAACCATTTCTTTTTCCCCTTAACTATGCGCCACCAGAAATGGAATAATTTAATTCTGTGAGGATGCTTCAATATATAATTTCTTATATTCAAATAAGGCCTGTTTAAGACAGGTATCAAGTGATCAAGCTGTCATCACCAAGATCACCTCACTGGACAGTGGAACATATATAAGGTTTGCTTTGAAACTGCTAAGATGAAACTATCAACAATAAAAAAATAAAACAAAACAAAGAAGCCCTGTTAAATTTCAAATGGCAATGATGACCTTCCCGTGAAGCATTTACAGAGCTGAAATTTGAAAAGCCATCAAGCTAACACTCCACCCACCCATTTTCACTAGACATTATGCACTAACCAAAACCTCAAGGTACAGTGCCACTCTCAGTACAAAGTTCAATTCAGTTTTTATCCATCCACTCATTTTCACCAAACATTATGTGCTATTGAAGCCCCAAGGTACAGTGTCACCCTCAGGACAGTGACCGATAATTTTTTTAGCTTATATTCAGTTAGAGACTATAGAATGTAGCCTTGGAAATGGTCCTATGTATGGAAGAAGTGCCATTTTGAGTCATTTATAATATGAATTTAAATATAGAAAAGAAAGAGAAATTGCAGTCGCTTCCTTCAAACTTATTTCTTCAAAACGTTCCCCTGTACACAATATCAAACCAAACAATGCCTTGGCACTCCCCCTGGAGAGCTCCCTAACTTTGGCATTTGGGCACATATACACAGCTCTAATATCACGTCAGAGAGCAATACCAAAATACCGCAACGTCCCTTGTATTCCCCACTCACAGCAGTTATGATTCCATTTAGATCACAATCCCCAGTTTAGGAATTGCTGGTCAGGTGCTTTCTGCGTGGCTATTTTGGCAGAGGTACATGTACCTCTCTTTTGTAAGCGACTTAGTCAATGCTACTTCAGAACTGATGACAGCAGTGAAGTTTAATGCTTCAAGTATGTAAAACCTTCATGTATTTAAAACTGTACTCCAGAATTTCCCATTGAAAAAGTACAGATCCTTTCATGAAGAAGGTCTAGCTTTAAAGCACATTTGTGCTCTACAGCAATATAACTAAACTTTGATCCAAAGTGGCACCACCATGGTATGAGACATTAAAAGACAACCCTTATTCAGAAAACCAGTAATAGATCCTGTTTGTCAAATGAACACTCATTTATGTCAAGCTGGCTCTTTCCAAGGCCAAGTCCCCCAGCACTAGCTTGCTGTGACATTTGGAATGCCCTAGTTTAAAACTGAAACAGAGCCAGCATCTGTTCCCAATGCAGAGCACATGTTATCTTGCACTCTAAGCGCATTTAAAAACTACTCTCAATTTTCCAGGGTAGAGTTTGCATATTTCTGAAGTCACTCCATGAAAAGATGGCAAGTCTGGTTCATTTCTATATGGGTTCTTTTGCTGGATTGACTATGTCAACCTCTGCACAGTGATCCAGTATAACTTTCGATCGATGTCTCAACTGCTGTTTTTCCTCGGCAAATGACTTTCAATATCCTATGCAGCAGCCAGAATTCTCCACAGACCATACAGTAAACCAGACTATGCAAAATATGCACTGAATTAACTTTCATCAAGGTATGTTAAAATTCTTGAAGATATTAATTACTATCTTGAAAAACATTTGTTAGCTACAGACAGTGGCCCCATTTTATAGACACTGGAACTGTGACACAGGAAATTGAATTTATCAAAGGAGAGTGAATCAGCAGCAGTGCCAGAAACCAAATCCATTGGTGTGACCTCCAGTCCTTTGATCAAGGCCCTGCATTGTATTTCCTTGTTGTTTTGTACTACTGTATAAATGTCAAAAATGTTAACTCTTGCTACTGTCAATGTTTAAAAGATTACCTTTCCTGTTACTATGAACAACTACTTCATTATGGTTTAAGTTCAAAACAGATAACCCAAATTCTTCTCTGCTCTTAATGATACATCATCAAGACTGAAGGTCTGAACACTATACAGAAAACACAAAATATTTTCAATTCTATGAATAGACTTACTTGCCATTTTGGTAGCAAAGCTCTTGTTTATTAAACACCCAGCCTCAAACGACTTGGTGTTAATCAAACTTGCACTCAGTTCCCAAGATACTCTCAGAATAAGCCTCATGTATTAAGAAACATAAAACTTTCACATATTAACACTAAGACAGAAATTGCAGAAGATAGGATGCTATGCCCTGAATTACAATCCAGCAAGCCTATAATATCTCCTGGTGAGTATATGGATACAAAATTGAAACACAAAAAGAGATCTGCTGAAACAGAAAAAAAGTTAAAAGTTCAGCAATGTTATCTATTTTAGGGTAATTAATGAGCATTTTGGAAAATACTTCTTTAGGTTTGCTTCTACTGCATCTGCAAGACTAAGTTACCATAGGTAACAGCACAGATAAGATTTGTTTGCATTAGTAGCAGTGTCTGTAATTAACTTTCAAACATATTTCAGACTCTAAAGGTATCTACCCCTGAATACAAGCTTCTGTTGGGCTCCATCACTGGTAAGGCTACAAGCATTTGAGCTTTAAATCAATGTGTTTAATTTCTGTTTGATATTTACCATGTTTTATGTATTAAGTATCTTTCAAGCATAAAACTCAATTGTATTAATATCAATTTTTAAGGTGTTCTCAGTGGCAAAAACATGGCATAAAGAACAACCACCTGTCTTAGAGAAGGCATTTTATCTGTGTATTTTTAGTACTAGCTTTTGAGTGAGTGTGCTATACTGACTAGTACTAAGTGGATTTCATTCACAAGTACACCATATTCTGACAGCTATCCTGTCCCCACTTACGCTGCCCATAGTGAAGTCTTCTATACTGTTCTTGCCACCGATTGCAGCTGAGCAGAAGATAAAATGAACATGGTTTTGTAACAGGAGAAAAAAATGCTTCTCAACACAAAACTATGTGAAATAGCTTAAAGCGTGATTAACTGGATGTATGATTAACCAAATGCAAAAGCATTTTCTGTTTTCTCCACCATCACTAAAATATGTCACCTAAGTAAGCAACTTGAAATTCTAAAACAGATAACACAAAACTGAATAATCATCAGATCAAGAAAAATACACTTGAGCCCTGGTTTTTTCTTATCAAAGGAGGCTTCCATTAACTGAAGGCAAAAAGAAATACTATGCAGTGTAGCAAGCTGGCGTACATAGCATTACTGTAGGTTTGAACATGTCTTTGGAAATGCTTTTCTCTGAGAAGTCTTCATCTGAAACAGCCTGTGGAACAATAATTTATGTTGAATATTTTCTTATAAAGATGATATTAACATAGTAACACAGACAATCCTTATGACAGTCTGGGAAATACACATCACATCAGGTACTGCTTTATTTTCTCAAGTACTACTTATCTAACAACCAAGGTTAATTAGGAGCTCTACTTTTCAGCAAGAACAGATGATGTCTAAGAAGCTGAAACAGAGATATGACTCTACGCCAGTGCAAAAGTTAAGACTGCTAGCAGCAGAACCATCATCTTCTATCATCTCCAAGCACTCAGACAAAATGAATATTGAAGCATGGAAAACCACTAGCAGAAGGACAGAAAAAATTACTGGAATCTGCTCTTAAGAGAAGCGCATTCCTAGCAGGCACATCCTCTTAGGCTGAAGATACGTGTGCCCAATACTGCCGCCAGTCCTTCCATTACCTCTAAGTGTCCATCAGAGGCTACTGCTTCCTCAAATCAGCCAGCAGGACTAATCACATGAACATCCCCTAGCCCATTTCAGACAAAGGTTCTGAGGTAGATAAAAGCCTACTAGTTAAAGTTGTTTAAGCTAACTCAATACACATTTTTAAACAGATTAGGAAGTGATTATATAGAAGCTTACTAGCATATCTGGAGATATGTCTTCTAGCAAAAAAGCAGAGCCTGCCTTTCCCACAAGGATGTCTCACTGAAATTGAGAATTTGGACAGGGTGGAACTGAATTAAAGCATTTACTATTCTGCACACCTACCTAATTAAACATACCATTTAATCCTGAGAAGTATGGGAATCATACACTGCTGGGTTTGGGGGAAGATGTGAAATAGATATACACACCATAACAGATACAGGTATATAAACCTGTGCGATTACAAGTGTCAACACTTGGAAATTCCCCAGGATTAGAGCTTAGAGATAGATGACATCAAAGGTTGAGCTAAAGTAGAAATTTGAGTCTTCGTAGTAGATGACTATTAAGTAAACTGTGACATAAGTTGAATTATCATTGGGGATTTAAAAACAAATGAAAAAAAAGCTTACTTTCAAAAGCTACATAGCTTGTTGCATTAAACTGTATGTATTTATCCTAGATAACCAAAAAACCCGGCTGTTTAACTCAAGAGACTCCTTTTGTACTAAAGAAAGTCTTCAGGACATAACTATTTCTAAAATAAAAACAAATTAAAAAGGAACATTTTTCCTCATTTCCCAGGAAAGGTACGTAATGGGAACACGCTACAATATTAACAACAACAAATCCATGTAACTTAAATAAAGAGGTGGTTTTGTATAATAGTTTTCTGTATTAGTGAAGTTTCAGTAGTTCACTAACACCACCACTAATGAACAAACACCACTAACGGTTCAGAACGCATTCAGTTCTCAGGGAAGGCAAGGATGGATCCTCATCTTCCTCACCACACCTGCTAAGCAGAGAACAGCAGCATTAATGATGCATTCAATTTTCCTGAGGAAAGCCTGAAAATCCTTGAACAAAATGAGGAAAATAAAGGGATATTGAAATTCATTGATGTGACTCAGATTCCATCTCACAATATTCACGTTCAATATTTAATGATTCAACACATACTAAAGCATTTGGGACGTATCTGAATCAGCAACTCACTAAGCCCCAAAGACACGAAAATGCTGAGACTTGCACTTAATCAGTGAAAAATCCAGCTTTGTTTGAAGGCTGGCATACTTTATATCTGAACTGATCTTTTTCCTCACTGCTGGGACAGGACCAGTCTCAAGTGTCAAGAAGTTCTTGATACGTGATCAGTTATACCCCACTAGACTATTTTAGGGACATTCAAGGGTAGGAGATCAAGAATCACAAGCAAAGTCACAAGAACTCATAGTATTGCAGTACAACAACATAAAAGTGACTAAACACAGATATGCTTAATAGTCTACCCTAATGCAGTTAATGGAAGCAATCCAACTGGAAGAAGGCTACAGGAAAAAAATATTTTAACAAAAACAAACAAGAGAGATCTAAAGTGACCTCCCACATCACTGCCTCATCCTGAAATACAAATCCAGTACACAACTTGTTTTTGCAGCAAGAGACAGCTTTCATGTACCCAAAGCTCATTATTACAAGATCAAGGTGCAACTTAACTATGAAGCTGTCTGAAACACTCAGTATCAAGACACAGGCAGTTATTTACAAAGCAAATACATTCCTTGTACAAAGATTGTCTTTAAAAGCATACAATATAAATTCAATGAAATATTGCAATCAAAAATGAGAAGATATTTAACGTGCACGCAAATCTTTACAGTCTCTGGCTGTTTGCATGAGAAGATAAAGACTCCAAAGGATATAAAGCAAATAGATTTGCATCCTAAGACTAAGTATAATTCAAATATGATAATTACACATGTAGAGCCTTCGGACTACAACACACTTACATATACTCATGGTTCTTGGCAACCATTAACACACATGATTAATGTTCGCTGCACAGACATTACACGTAAGGTTAATCCCCTAAACCCAAAAAGTACAAATAAATCTGCATAATTCAGCCCATGTCAAGCAATGCTGACAAAACTGCAGACAACTTAAAAGGCCTCTTGAATTTCTGAAGGCAGAAAATCAACAATCTGAAACAGTTGTACCAATTTTTGACCATTTCCTTCTAGCTCCACTTAGCCTGGATGTATTTGTATGCAATGCCAGAAATCCTCAACAGCAGCAAAAAAATTGATGATTTAGAAAATTAAAACATCAAAACTCAGTAAGTAGGTTCATTGATAACATCATCAGATCTGGCCAATACTATAAAAAAAAGAAAAAACCAAAACCCGAAGAACAAGCTTCAACAAAGTAGTCCCACCAAAGAACATAATAATGTGATCTGTAAAGGTCTATAGTTTTTCACATGTGATCTTAGCACATAAAAAACAGAAGTTGTACTTCTATTAATCCTCGACATCCTAAAAACTAACCTTAGAAATTATTCTCTTATTTCAAGACAGAGTGACAGAAGGCACCAAGTAATCCTAGATCCTGCATATCATATTTTTTTTTAAAAAAAAAGGAAAATATACTAAAGTGATTGTCAACACTTTATCAGTGAGTAGGAGCTAGATGGAACAACACTGAGGAGACAGAAGCAGTAACATAAACCATAACAATTAAGCCACAAAACACACAGGGAAGATGTAACTGAGAAAAGGTCAATAATATTGTTAACTACAAGCAAGGATTCCTGAGATAGTAGCAAAACAAGCTATCAAATTTACATAGTGTAGTGCTACATGACCACACTTGCAGGTCCAACCGGCTCCTGCGCCTCCATTTCCATACCTCAGTTAGACTACAAGTGAAATAATCCTAAAGATAACAGAAGGCTGATTAGACTGAAATTAAAACTAAGTATTCAGCGCTCAGACACCAGAAATACTCATCCAACCTAATCCTGCCTCCCAGCTCACATCTCTTTCTGGTTTTCTGGCATGTACCAAATTATAACCAGTCAGCTTTTCCTGATCTGTTGCCTTGTCCAGATGATTCTGCTATACTCTGTTTTTATTTTCCTTTACTGATAGTGTGCTACTTTCTACAAATTATTCTACTAAAACATTTAAAATGGATGTCTTTATTATCTCAGTTGTTTTACTTGGAATTAGAAAAAAAAAAATCATTAATCTTTATGTGCTAGGATCACCCCTAACTTTTTTTTTAAATGGTGTTTTATACATCCATGTTGTGCCCGTCTATTCCTCGGTACCATTCTAAATGAGATGGTATCAGAGAATTAATTTTCCAACATAGTCTCTTCATTACACTCCTCCAAATTCAATTTGTTATCAACGGGTCTCAATGACACGTTGCTCTTTCAATTGCCCATCTGTAATTTTTTTAAGGACTATAGTTGCAAGTCTTGCAACAGGGAAAAAAAAACCAAAAGACATCCAGTATAAGGCAATACCTGATCACTGTACTCTCTTGTGGTTTTTACAATTAAAAAGTAACATTCTTTTTCTGCAATGCTCTTATACATCTTAAACTTTTCTATACAACCACTGAAAATCCAATGACTATATCAAATTTCCTGCCTGACATATATAAGATCGAGCACGTTAAAGATGCCTGGTTTCGTTTCAAAGATATATTTTCCTCTAATTCATTCACTACACTGTGAACTTCAATTCTGACTATTTCTATTATTCAGAAAACATCACTAATGAAAAAAATTTGGGGAGTGCAACTGTATCTTTCTAAAATCTTCAGTTAGTCTAGTTTCACAAAGTATTTGGTGTGTGCCAGAATGTATCACTACCGAATTGGTTTTCAGGGCACACACCAAAGTGCAGGTGGAAGATGCTGCACATCTGGAAGGTACACTGTTTACTTTAAAACAGCAGTCAATCTTTTGTGCCCTCGTAATCACACAGCCAGGTAAATTTATAATGGTCCTTTTTCAAGCAGCAGTTAATTTGCTAGACCTGTAGAAGGAAAAACAACATAAAACACCTCTACCAATTCTGCATTTTACCTGTGACAGATGAGTGGTTTTAATTCATGCTGGAAAAGAAAATTAATGCCAGAGGTTCAGGACATGAAATGTAACAGTGCACCTGAAAATAACTAAACATCAAAAGTATTATGCAAAGAATTAAAGAAGAAAGGCTGATTAAATACTCTGTGACTATCTCCAAGTCTGCAAGAGCACCAACTACAAAGCTGATAATTTTAAAGCTGTCTGACCCTTCTTACTCTGCATTATTTTCAAAGACTAAGATACCACATGTTGAAATATAGCTGGAGCAAAAATTAGGGAAAATAACACATCTCTTTCTAGTTGTTCTCCCTAACACTCAAGTTTCCACCTCTGCTGGTTTTTGTTTGTTTGTCCAAGGAAAAGCAACAGAGAGAATGAAAATTTTCAGCATTTTAAGCAATTAATTTCACTCTTGCACCACGGGCAATGTATTTTAGGAAGAATTAAATGTTCAACAGCAATACCCAATTCTATTTACATTCAATGAACCACTATAGTTTTATAAACTAATAAGGTAATGAATATAGCACAGTCAATATCAAAAGTAATCAGTTGCCCATACACATAACAGCTATTTTTGCCTATCCTGTTTTTCAACCCTACCTATGAACAGGGCAATTAACTTACTTCAAAACTGTAATTAGCTTTGGTTTTATCATGGTTCATCTCGGTAAAGAGGGGGAGCTACTGACACCTGATTAGTTTAGTAAGTTCTCCCCTTTCCTACCTACATAATAATATACTCACAGTTCTGTTTTTAGCAATAGCTGTTGAAACTTTACAAAGTTTGACTGCAATGAATCTAACTACTGGTTTTCTTACAGTTAATTTATAGATTTCAAACCCTTCCCAAATCTTAAAAAACAGGATGAGAAAAAATACAGTATTCAAAAGGTCACACCCTCAGAAAAAATTGCCCTATGCTATGAAACAGTCTTTAAAGAGGGAGCGCAGGGGAAGCTCAGGAGACAGCATCACAATATGATCTCTAAGAAATCTGGTGAGGTTGAAAATTTCATATCACAAGGAAAGATGTTCTAAAATAGCATGCGATCTCAGAGATTAGGGAGAATTGACTTATTTTGATACTTGCTTCCATTGTACCAAGCACCACAACTTCTTACAATCACTGTGAGCTAAAAAACTGAATCAGTTCCTCTCTGCAAACTACTTTGGACTAACAGATTTTCCCTGGATAACCTGCTATTCCAGTTAACAACAACAACAAAAAGTAGGAAAAGTCTTCAGTCTTCCTCCTGGCTAAACAGAGCCAGCAGCAGCACGACCCTTCACAGAAAAGCAAATAAACGAGTCACGTTAAATACTTCAGAGGAATTATGGACTCCCTTCTTTCTTGCAAGAAACCCATGCTGCTATTTCTCTAGTCAAATTATTATATGCTGTACTTCATCCACATAGAGGCCTTTATTGCGATGGCACCAAACACTTTGCCCGCTATCAAACTGATATGTTCATTAATCACTGAAATATTGCCACAATGATACAAAATTGCAACAAAGATTTGGGGATTCTTGGGAAAGTATCATGACTGAGTAATTACATTTGCCAGTTTCAAAGCAGGATTTAAATTGGATACTACAGTTTACTACCAATGTTTTTCCTGTAAAAGCACTGTGATGTTTTTAACAGCTGAAAGTAGTCTGAAACTCAGTTTCCATCCATGATCCAACAGCAGGATTCCTCCTACTAGCATTAGGCTAAGACGATGCCCAAATTGAATCAAAGAAAAGAGTGTTACTGACAGCCTCCCCACGGCTTGGCTTTCTCTGGAGACTTCAGATAGAAGCACTGTCTGAAATTGAGACTAATTAGCCTACAAATGCTAAAGAAAATGTAGCTAACAGACATTGGTAAGACTAGCATTTTCCCTCTATCATCACAGTGGGAATTCTTACCAAATGATAACATCTGGAAGACACGTCCCGGGTACGTATATATTGCTCCATCTCCACAAGACTTTCCTCTGGAACCCTGTCCAGAACTGACTAGGTTTCAGAGCAATTATTTAGAGATCTTGCAAAACCAGGCAAGAGTTATACAAGGACATAAATTCCAGGAGTGAACTATCTGCATGGGAAGGTACAGTATGATGCAGAGATCCTTCCTGGAGCAGCTGTTTTCAAAAGCTGAAAGAGGCTATAAATAGAGTGCCACTTGATTGCCAGTTCACATATGAAACTAAAACACAGAGTAAATAGGAAACAGTAGTTAGTTCTCAGATGTCTTGCTTTAATACATAGTTGCCTTCAATACTCCCCATATTTTATGTTGTATCATGACAACACTATCCAAATGAATGGTTCACTATGCAGATATCATTCATACATACACATCTTCCTTCCAACACATTGTGAACTGCATTTTCCGTTGTGGACTTGCTATGAGGTTTCTTCTTTGATTTGCTGGCTGAAAAAGAGCAGCAGGTGATGAAGAGACATACAACCTATTTTACTTTCTACTGGTATCCATAATTGTTTTGACAAATTTACCCAAAAACCTCACCCAAACAAAAAACCCAAACAAACAAAAACAGGCAAAAAAGCACATGGGCAATGCTTTGAGCCTCCCAATACTAAGTCAAAATGAAATGCTTGGCTTGCATTTGTTCTGTCCGTCAGACTGCTGAAACAGTGTAGAAACAGTATAAATAGGAAGAAACCTTACTTCCCATTCAGACTAGATCAGCAATGACCAACAATGAATGTCATCCCTCTGACTTCACTGCACTCTCAATCTGTGTCCAAGCAATGAAGCTCCTACATACTGAATTGCTGAAGTCGGAAGGAGAAAGACCCATATACGCACTAAACTGCACATAAAAAGGCACAACAACAGGCCTGTTGTCTGACAAATTTGCATACAAGCGATCACACCTGACCAGCAGCAAAATCAGTGGGTCTATTAAGGCCATAAATGCCATTTTGAATACAAGCGCGATGGCTCTATAATACCAGCACACCATGTACCAACTCCAGCATGTGATTCAAATTCCTTGCAGCAGCTTACTGCCTTTCCTTAAAGGTAGAAGTCATTAAGGACTGAGCAACTCTTACCACCACCAATGCAGATCTTACCATCAATTCAGTGGGAAGCATGTCCCAGGGTCCTATTTTCTCAAGGTTATAAAGCTACTGAACACGCTCAGGTTAAATGAAAAACAGTAAATATGAGACCTTAACCTAGTCACCAGAAGGATTTTTGGTTTTAACTGAAGTTAAGCTCATTTTATTGGAGCAGTGTCCAGAAAAGAGATTTTAATAAATTTGGGAGGATGATTTCTACTTATCAAATCTTAATACTTCAACTGTCAGACACGCAACCATGTAAAAGCAAAAAAAAAAAAAAAGTGTCCTACAGTGCATCTTCAAAATCTACACACTAAGTCCTATTTTTAACGTTAACCTTCTCTGCTCCAATTGGAGTAGGCAAGAAAAAAAAATAAAATCCTTAGTATCCAGTCAGAAGGATATCCATGGTTTTGATCACTAAAAGTTAGGACAATCCTCAGCTAAGACTTGGACAAGCACAGCTGTTAAGACATAACAAAAGTCAAAAGCAGTCACATCATCAGTTTTCAACCTTTTTAAAATTTAGGATCTCAATATTTTTTTCCAAAGGACTTATGTGCACGTAGGTGCTATACACACACACATACACCCTCTCTGCAATAGGTGGAAACCTACGGAGAACAGCTTTGTTTTTCTCAATTACCTTTTGTGGATTACTCAGTGCTCAGGGACCACAGACAGAAAACCACTTGGTAATGTGATATGCCACCTTAAATTCCACCAGGAAACCAAATGAAAACCAATACCAACCACAGTCAGAAATGTCTAGGAGGTACCGGCAGATAAGCTTTTTACAATGCTGTGAATAAGTTCCCTCTCAAGTACTCAACGTTTCGACTCAGAAGAAGAAATTATTTTGCTACACAAGCACAAAGGAATGTGTTTGTGACCAATAAGCCATCTTCCCTGGAAAGCCATCCACCTCAAATCCGAGTGTCATTATGATATATGCAATAGACCGCCACACCTCCAAAAAACCGTGAATAAATCAATATTTTTAAATATTTCTGAGAAAGGGAGATGCAGAAGGTACGCATGCAACCTGCGCCATTACAAAGAATATCAATAGTTCTTTTACACTAAAGAAATCTCCCTGCAGCCTCGGAAACTGAAACTATCACTATTTAGCTTATGGCACTTAGAAAGTGAAAATAACCAGCTTAAGCTTTCGAAAGAGACAGCAGCAAGAAGCTGAAGCGTATTTAGAGAACCCCCCCGATCGCTGCAGAGCAGTTGTGAACACAAAGACACGCTAAATAAGCCGGCACCGAACACGTTCAAGTGGCTCAGCCCAGCATTCAGCTTTCAAAACCCAGGAAACACCTAAAAGCCCAGAGAACAATTACGCCATTATCCCGGCATTTACGTGTTTTGTTAACAATCTTTAGAGGCTCAGGGCCGGTAAATCCGGAGCCTGTTCAGCCCGGGGCATAAACCACGGCTCCCGGTCTATTTTCAGCCGCCGCGATCCGCCACCGCCCGGGCGCCGGCCCGCCGCCCAACTTCCCCGCTGGATCTCTCTCATGCAACAGTTCCTTCAGGGACAGAGAGGGGCGGGCGAGGGCCGCCGGGCACCGGAGGCAGGACGCGGAGCGACCCGAGGGCCCTGCCGTGCCCCGGAGCCCCGTGAGGGCGCGGAGGGCTGGGGGGGGGGGGGGGGGGGGCGCCCCACGCGAGGCACAGGAAACTTCGGAGCCGGCAGCCACCGCTGCTGCGGGACAGCCCGGCCGAGCGGGGAAGGGGAATCAGCCGGCAGCGCCGGGACGGGGGAACCGGGGCTCGGCCACGAGGGGCGGGGGGACGACGACGACCGGCAGCCCCCCGCTACGCGCGGACGCTCTTCCCGCCACCCCTCACCTGCGCGCGCCTCGCGGGGGGTTGAATCCGCTGTCACCTGCCCCCGCCCTGCGCGTGGGGGGGAGGGGGGGAGCGGCGGCTGGAAGGGGCACCCGGCCCCCTCCTCACCTCGGGGGGCGCTAAGAACGGCTCAACGACGCCCGCCCCCCGCCGCGGCCCCCGCCCTTACCCAGGTAGTGCCTCCGCAGCAGGCCGGGCTCCTCCAGCCCCAGGCTCCGCTTCCGCACGTCCCACAGCAGGTGGGGGCAGTGCCCGCGGGACATGGCCCCGCGCGGAAGGGGCGCGGGGGAGATGAGAGAGAAAGGGGTGTCGGGCGCTCCGCTGGTACCCGCCGCCACGCGCGATCACCATGGAAACCGACCGGTCCGCGCGTGCAGCGCTCCCACGCCCGCCTCGCGTCGAGGCACCGACGAGGAGCGAGCGGCAGCGGGGCCGGCGGCGGCTCCGCGCCCCGCCCCCATGCATCGCGGCCCCGCCCCCGCGGCGCCCCGCCCCCGCCGCGAAGGTGGGGGCGCAACGCTCCGAGACTACAGGCGTCTCGCGTGAGCTGGTAACGGCGTCTCGTGGGACCCCACCCCGCCCCGCCCCTCCTCGAATGGGAAGGGCGCGTCGTGGAAATGACGAATGACGACAACGCGTTCGGCTTCGCCGGCCGAACAGGCTCGCCAGCCAAGCAATGAAGCCACAAGGTGGCCATCTTTGGTTTGGGCTTATAGTCGCAGCTCATGGTTTCCCGCGCCGGCCATCTTGAATGGGAGAGTGAAGCGGCACCGTCGGCCATCTCTGAGCCGGGCGCTCGTGCCCTTCCCGAAGACGCCCGGGATACTTCCTCCGAGCGCGCTGACGCGACCTCTCCTCACAAGGTGGGGGCAGGCCGCCTTAACCAATAGCGCTGCGCGAACCCTTCCCCCCCCTGCCCCGCCTCTCGCAGAGGCCGCCAATCAGCGCGCAGGGAGCAGAGCTCCTCCCCTCCCGGGCACGGGGGTGACAGGTAGGCGGGGCTTGCTGGAGGCTGTGGAAGGACGGCGGGTCGCGGAGGGACGGAGCTGCCGGCACCCGCTCGCTTGCCGACCCGCCGCCCGGCCTTCGTGCCCCCCTCGCCGTCCCGACATGGCGGCCGCCGTCGCGGGGCTCCGCGCCTCCTACCACCGCCTGCTCGACCGCATCGAGCTCAAGCTGCCGCCGCGGTTCCGTCCTTTTTACAATCACCCGGCAGGTAACGGGGCGTCCTCCTCCGCCGGTGGCGGCCCAACAGCTGCCGGGCTGCGCAGCCTCCGCGCGAGGGGCTGGGGGGTCACCTTGGCCCCCGGTTGGCTCCGCGGGGGAAGAGGCGGGGTGCGGCCGGTCCCTCTGGGGAGCTGCCTGGCGCGGGGAGCCGGCGGGGGTGTCAGAGCGGTGGGGCCCGCCGGGGGGAACCTCCTGCTGCTGGGCAGGCGGAATCGGGGCCCCAGAGACGCACCTCTGTTACGGGGAAGACAGCCGAAGGGTGGGCTCCTGCTCGTCAGGGGAAAACTTCTTTTATTTGGAAAGGAGAAAAAAAAAAAAGGCAGACACGGTACTAACTGTTGTTCCTGTCTCCTGCGATACACGAGTGTACTTGAGTGTCACGCTTACGTTAGTCCACGGTTTGAGTTCAGGGAACAGCTGGGCTACCTGATGCTAATGCAGGGGATGCGATGATTTCCAAAGGGGCCTGAAGACTTCAGCTGTCACTTCTTTCAAATGGATGTGCTGAAAAAATAGGGGGGAGCCCTGCAAGGATTTCTGATCTTGAAGTGTACTCCGGCTTAAGTCAAGCTCCTCTTTGCTTTATTTTCTTTCTGCTGAATCCATTGCTCCTCCTGAAGACAACTAACTCCTGCCCTTTATGAATCCACTCTCGCTGAAGCGCTCCTGTGGGAAAGGAAGGGCTCGAGTTTCTCTGAAATGAGCTACCCTTACCTGACCTAAAGCTTACCTTTACTTGAGCAAACATGGTTTTGTTTTATTAGGGAGAAACCTCTTGTAAAATGATCTGCTTCAGTGCCATTTAGGTGATGTTTGTCATGTAAACAAATTGCATAGGGTAGTTAAAAAGAGTGCTCGATGAAATCCTAAAATTCCGTAGGCTGCCGTTCCCACTGTTTTGTTTCAGTGGGATATGTATCCTTGACTCTTCACCTACCTGGAATGTACACTGTGAAAATGGACTTTAGTTTTCAGTCAGTTGCTTCATCCTCCTATAATGGTCCTTTCTTGAAATGAAAATTGTTGTTTTAAAGAAATCACAATTAGAGAGAACTGCAGTTATCAAAATACCTGATTTGTACTAAATTCACTAAACCTATATATATATTTAACATTAATGTAATTTTTTTTATATATAAAGAGTCAGTATGTCCAGCACTTCCATTGTAAAGGTGCCAAGCCTCTCAGTGCCACATTCATCCTGCGTGAAATGTGGCAGCTTCCAATTGCTTTTATTGAATACAAGGCATGGTGAGCACTGGGAACGTTTATGTTCATTCCTCATCAGAACTGTAGTAATAATTGAGAAAGACTTTGGACATTCTTTTGCAGTACTTTTCACTTCACGAAACTGCCTGTGGGCCACTTTTGTTCTGTATCATAATGTCAAAATTAATTTTAAAAAAATCCATTTTTTAGGGACTCTGTGTGTGTGTGTATGTATGTATATATACATATATATCTGCCATAATCCGTACTGATGGTGTAAGTGAGAAAAGCCACAGAGCAAGCAGGTATCGAAACTGAACCTCTGCCACCTCTATTTCAGCCTTGAAAGTCATGAAGGTGGGTCTGTGAGAAAGTTATGCAATACATGTCACTCTGCAAAACAAGTAGGTTAAAAATGAAAGGCTTACATTTTATCTCTGGTGATATCCAAGTTTGTAGTCTAATTTAGGAATATAAGTGTCATTATCGTGAAATTATAAATCACTTGTGAGAAATGAAGAACAATGCTTCCTTCTTCTCTGGCACAAAGAAAGCTTCCAGTAAAATAATTGATGCCTGGTCTGAAAAGCCGTTTCTTTGGCTGGTGTTGCACAGAGTGAGGCTGCTGGAGGACAGCAGAGGGCCTAGGATACAGCGTACCAACTCCCCAGGCAGCCGCAGGGAAGCGTGGGCTGAGCTTGTACTCTGTCTCTTTTGGCCTCTTTGGTTCACTTTGCCTGATTAAACTAAACTCTCCAGGACAAAGACTTCTTACATTGAGTAGAAGTCATAAATTCTATAAACTGCACGCATACACGGATATCCAAATTAGCCTCTGGTACACCCCTGCTCTGACATGCTGCTGTTAAATTCATCATAGAAAAATTCTGGGTGTTGGGATCTGGGAAGAGCTGGCCCTGGCTGGGTGCTCGCTGCCCTGTCCCTAGGAGAGCGTGTTTGCTTATGGCATTTGGGAGTCTTCCCTTCTAACAAGCGTGGCTCAGTACCTTACTTGTCTTCAATTGTTCCTTACTTTTGCAGTCAGCAGTTTTAAATTATCAAGTTATCTATTATTAATAAAAAATTAATGTCAGTCTTCTTGAAAACTTTACTAGTTGTCTAGGGAATGTCAATAATTTATGCTCACCCCACATTCTGCAGTACTCCAAAATCTGAATTTGTATTTTAGAAGAAAATAGATGATAGTAATTAAAGCTACTTCTGTGGGACATCTGTAAGACTGATTTATAAAGAGCTATATTTGCAGCCTGATACTGAAATACTAAGTAGTTGCCTAAGAGAACAGCAACTGAAGCTTATGTTTTTAAAGGGTTACTATTGAGCTGTATTTATTCAACAATGTTAGGCAGTTTTAGTGGCTGCACAACCCCATGCATCCTAAAAAAAATATTAAATCCTGTGTGGGTAGAAATGCTCAGTTATCCAAGCAAAAAGTAATGTGCTAGTAGTTACTAACTGTAGTTTGAAACTTGATCACTATCACAAGCAGTGTGGGTCTAAGGGGGCTTTATGCAAAGCAGCCAAGCCAGCTTTTGTTGCATTCTGCATTGCAGTCGCCCTGCCCTTTTATAGGGCTTGGTTGGCTTTAAGGTGACAGAGCAACTGATATTTGTAACAGTCTTATCACCCAAATTATGAGTTGCTTCACAGGTGCTTGCTGTAGAAACCTGATGGTTAATTTTTCCCAAGTCATAGTTTTAAACCTGAGGGTGCTTAAAGTAGGGAGTATAAATAGTTACTGCAAGGCCTTTCAAAGCTGAATTGTTAGTGAAAAATTAGCACACATAAAAAGCAAGCAACCAAAGTCCTAGTGTTTATCATTTGTAGTTTAAAACTTTGCTTATAATATGTAACGTATTACAGTGAAAACTTGGCTTCATTTTGCATGTTATCAGAATGCTGAGCAGTGGCCTAGCGAGACCTAAAACTTAAAGTGTTTTGATGAAATTGGAACCAATGCCCTGACTGTCTTCCAATGTAGTGGGTTGATACTTTGGATCATGGTCTCTCTTTTAAGACTTCAAGCAGTAGTCCTAGATTCATGATTTCTGGCATGGTTGGAAGTCTGCACGTTGTAGATTTTCTCCTCTTCCCTCATAATCCTCCTTTGCCTGCTGGTAGATTATTGGGGGAAAGACATGGTTATTCAGAGGTACAGATTAGAAGTGAATGAAGACACTCTCCTTGTGACATATACTGCTACTTATGTTTGTGATTTGTACTCTATGATCTAATGCTGCTGTGCAGCATGTCTTCTGTAGCATGAAGAGGTGGGCTGTAATTTGGGAAGGGAAGGGGGGAGACTGACTTGTTACAGTACCAGTAATAAAATATTTTGGGGTTTTAGTTTACAAGATTCAGTTCACAAAAATTTCAAATACTAATTGTGTTAGTCCAGCAGTAGATAGCTTTAATCATTATAGAGAAACTGTCTTCACTATTCCTAGGCCTTATCCTAACTCTTCATTATAAATGCATTTTGCCTACTCTAGTGTCCTCATTTGCTTAAAAATGGAAATACAAAATCCCACTTATCTGTTGCAGAAATGGGTGGACTGATTACATAGCTGAAGCTTGATGAACTACAAGTACTAGGTGACAGAACTTGTATAGTGGTAGAAACTGTGCTAATATATAGTTCATTATTTAAAAAACACCCAAAACTTACTGTATTAAAACAGCCATGTCTCACTGAATAATTTAATTTCTTTTCTTTTTTCCCCTCCTCCTCCCTCAGGTCCCAAAACAGTGTTTTTCTGGGCACCTATTATGAAATGGGTAAGTGTAAGACACCAGCTGGTGTCTGGATGTCAGTCAGAGGGGAATCTGCAGCAACCCATTGAGCAAGCAATAGTTTCCCAGCAGATATCTGAGCCTGCAGAAGGATTTAGTACCAAGACTCTAATTTTTAATATACGGGGAGGAACAAAGTTAGCCTTAATAACATATGGGACAACATGCAAGGGATACAGTGGGGGGGAAATGCTTTGTGGAAAAATTGTACTCTGATGAAAGTTTCACAAGTTTTCTCTTGTGAAACACTAACTGTTGTTCAAGGTAGGCATGAGCTGGCATAACTCAAAACTCTTAAAGCACATATTTCTTCTGAGATTTAAATTCTGAGGAGTTTAAGTGTCTCTTAAGGAAGCCTCACAGTTTGAAGGCAGGTTAAAGCGTGTCAGAGTGCAAGGTAATCTTGAGAAAACAAAAGGAAAAAGGCAGCTGCCATTTTGGCTATCATCAGTAGCTCTCTGTGTTCTGTGCAGTTCTGCTTCCCGCTTGGTCACACTATGTGCACAGGTGAAGCATATGCCTCCTCCTGATTCACTGTACTCCTCCTGTTGTTGTATTGGTACAGATAAAATAAATTACCTCTAAAGTCATAAAGCCTTTTGATCTCCTTGTTTGATAACAAGCAAGGATATATAACCTGCTCTGCCTATTGCCAGCTGGCTTGCCACTGCAAACCCCAACTTTTTATAGGCCACAGGCAATGCATTATGCTCTAAGCTGTGGCTTGGTTCCTTTGTCAATCTAAACTGGATCTCCACTGACCGTGGTTAACCTTCCCCTTTCTCAGAGGCTCTCCCAGGCAACATGCTCTTGAGCCCGAGCACACAGGCAACTCTTCCGAGCAGGCTGGTGTCGACTGCTGTGTTAACAGAAGAGCTTATATACAGATGGTTTTTCTTTTGTGAACATGCAGGAAGACTTCTCTAAGCTCACACTGAAGTTCTTCACTGAGAAGTTAAAATGACTTTTCCCCCTACATCGCACAGGCGCGTTTACTGCAGTCACTAAGTGTCCTGAAGGTCTGCACCTCCCTGGCACCACTGCAGCAGCATCAGTCCCATAAGTGAGGCAGCACACGATGTCTCGACCCGTGAAAACTGGTTTCTTGATTGGAACCAAAGGAGCCCTTAGTGGCAGTCAGTGAATTAAAAGTGTTAAGACTTTCTTTTTGTGGGATTTGGTGGGGTTGGGTTTTTTGTGAACTCCTGTAACACGAATGTGAAATTGTATTTCCAGTAGAGGGCAATAACACAACAAAACAAATCAAGCAACGTGTTTGCTAGTAATGTTGTCAAGTAGATCAGCCAAGCTATTCCTCACTTCACCTGGAAGTTTTCTACTTTTACTGAAATTATATTTTAAAAGAAGCACTTTGACCTCCTCAGATGAAGCTGAGTGAAGACTACATGATGTCACACTTACATCTTCACCAGCAATATCTTAGCCTGAGCTTTAGGAAGAAGGGCCTTATCTAAATAAGCTTCTGCTTGTTGCATGAAAACCAAGTATTTTTCAGCTGCTTTCTTAAGCAGCTGTGCTTAAATTAACCATGTTCTTAAATGAATACAAAATTGCCACTGCCTGGGATTTTATTGCAAGCCAATTGCACCCCCCATAACTGTGTTTTTATGCCTACTGCAAGGGACTGGAAGTGGATGGTGTCTCCAAGAGCCTAATTACTCTGCTCATATAATGCATCCTGTCTCCTTCATAATACATATAGAACAAGCACCGAGCTAGGAAGGAAACTTCCCCTTGTAAAGCGTTTGATCTGTTACAGGAGGTCCTGGTCCTGGCACTGGACTGGTGCTCAATGAATTTCTCTTTACAGGGTTTGGTATGTGCTGGAATGGCTGATATGACCAGACCAGCAGAAAAGCTCAGCACAGCACAATCTGCAGTACTAATGGCCACAGGTAAAGGCAAAGTTACTCTATGCTTTTACACAGCACCCTCTCTAAAACTGTATACGCTTCTTTCCAAATCCTCCATTGGTGCTAATCCACTTCTATAGAACAGGCTTAACTATAATGTAGCTCTCACTATTGTTGTTGAATGATAATTCTAGGACAGACCTATACTTGTTATTAAATCTATAAGAGGTCTGTGATTATATAACAGTTTTCTACATGTGTCTTAATTTGGAATTGTCTAGAGCAAGTTGTTATGAGTTAGGATATGAGTTTTATCCCTTAGGTTACACTGATACCACTCATTCCACTAAGTGACCTCTTTTGCGTCAGGTCAAGTAATTTTGAAATCAGTCCAGGATACGGTGACTTTTTTAGAACAGACTTTAAGAGATTAAACAATGGTAGGGTAATTGCGCTATCGTAACTGGAAAGAATTTCCATGTGTTAAAAGAACTTGGAAGCAGTGGTACATGGACTGCTGCACTGCTGTCTGCTGTGAATTTCCACACTGGCAGAAACAATGTTCTGTATTCAAGATGTTCCACCAGATCTTGTCAGGGGCGGGACTTGTGGCAGCTAAAGCTGAAAATCAAAATTACAGCTGCCACCTCCTTCCTTCTTTGAACTTTATTTTGATATCTGCCACAGTGCTCTGCATTTTGCATTATCATATGTAAACCTTTCTTGATTGGTGGATTCTGTAGTCTCTAAGCTGGTGCAGCAAGCTGGATATACAACAGCAAAATGCCACCACCCTGCAACTGCACTGGAGAATTAAGGTCTGGACTGCCGTAGAGTACAGAGGATCTTTGTCTGATATCAAGACTATCGTTGACCTTATTTTGGAAAAGTGCAATACGTACCCGTAGCTATCCCACTGGCACTTGATGCACTTTTAACTGAGAAATGGCTAGTTATAAGAAAAGCAGTTGTCTGACATGAAGTTGTAAAACTTGTTTACTTAAACTGGCCCATGATTCTGTCTCCAAACTAGGGGAAATTCTCAATATTTCACTTTAAAGACTTGACATCTTTAAACTTTCCCTTTCGTTCAACAGGCCTTATTTGGTCAAGGTACTCTCTAGTTATTATTCCTAAAAACTGGAGTCTGTTTGCTGTGAACTTCTTTGTTGGCTGTGCTGGTGGCTCTCAACTCTTCCGAATATGGAGGTATGTATTAAGAAGGGCTATTCTACATACCATAACTAAGCATTCACACCACCTAATCTTAACCAGGAATTTATAAATTTTACCAGCCTCAACAGGCAAGAGGAACTGAACAATTAATTAAACATTGCAGAACTTTTTTTGCTACTTTGCTAGTTTTCCAGTTGAGCAGGAGTGAAGCTTTAAGTATTTTCAGTATAGCTAGAGCATGTTTTGAGGAATGCTGTATGTAAGCTCTAGTTTCTGGGTGTAAGGCATTCTTTAAAAGCTGTAGGTCTGACTGACAAACAGCCTAAACTTTATCCTCCTCATAAGCTTTGCACTTCTGTTAGCTGTCAGTGTTGAATCATGTCAGTTCCAGCTGGATCAAAGAGTTCTTAAGCAGAGCAGCATTTTAATATTTTTTTAATTATTTCTTGAGGGAAAATTTTGAGTTCTCTGGCTTCAGTACTGGCCAGGAATGAGGCAAACTTAACTAATTTGGAACTTCTTACATGAACTAAACTATCCCATCCTGAGTTTCTACCCTCAAGTCCATTGTAATTTTAAACCTCCTCTGCTGAACAGATTGTTAGGAAGAAACTGTTATTGTAACTGGATTTGTATTCTTAGTCTGTGCTCTTTATTTTCTCCCCTATAGGTATAATCAGGAGCTAAAAGCAAAACAACGAGAGCAACTGCAGCAAAGAGATGCTTAACCCAACAGGTCAAATCCAACAACGCACAAACCCTTCCCCATGGGACCTAGCTTCACTAATTTTAATGTTGTTTTTTTCTCTAATAAAACAAAAGAGGAAATCTAAATGTCTAGAGAGCAAGTGTTTTCTAAGTGCAAATAACAAAGTATCTCCATACATTTAAATAAAGTGCAACCTTTTAAATTGAAGTAAAATTGTGTCTTCTAGTGTCTCTGTAAAAGAAACTGATGGTGGATTGTGCTTAGAAAGAGTTGCTGGGCCCCACCTTATCTGACTCTGCTGAACGGTGGTGGGAGTGACGCAGTACTGGTGACAGTCAGCCAGAGACTCTGAAGTAATCAGCTTTCATGTCACGGTGAGACCTGGGTGGGGTTTTACCATGCTTTCAACAACAACAGTAGTATTTGCATTTCATTCCCTGTTGCTCTTCCCTGGTAGCATAAGGATGTTTTCAGTTTCAGTGATGTATAATCTTCACTTGTATCCCAGCCACGACTGTCTTTAACAAGAGGAGGGCAAATGAGTATGTGACGCTGGTCGTTTAGCTTCTGTCATCCTTTACAACTAGAGGCAGAAGATGGGCACGTTTAAGTACCTGGTTCTTGGGAGCGTGAAAAATAAAGAGCCAAAACTTCTATTACTCGCTTTCCACCTCCTCCTTAACTCACATACAGAATTTTTTTATTTCCTGAGAAGGTGTGCACTTAAACATGTACATGTCAGATCTCCAAAGCTTCGGAGGCAGTGCTCTGCTCCCAGCTGTGGCCTGTTTGTGGATAAACACTGAAGCCTTCTCTGAAAGTCAACATCTCTCCTTACTCTCCTGTAAAGAGGAAAAACACCTTCCGAGCAAAGGCTTTACACTACACTGCAAAAGCTCATCTGTTGCGAGAAGCACAAGGCTGTCGTGGTTAGAGCATGGCATCAATGAGCTTCCCTGGTGAGTTCTCTAAGGCTTCTTCCACCAAAGCTAGGAGTCAGTACCAGAGCTCAGGAATTTATATCCAGGAGAAAAAGGAAAGTGTGAAACAGAGTATAGCTTCTTCAGGATTCAGCTTTCAGGAAAATTAAGGCCTTGAAATGCTGGAGTTTTGCGAAGTCTGTTATTAAGTGTCTCCTCCCGCTGTTTTCCCCCAACCCCATGTGAGTTATCACTCCAGCATGGCAAGGGTGGAGAGGAAAGGAAACGGTTCTGTAGTTCAAGAGCTGCTTGCTGTGGCACTGATGTCCCCTTCTTTCTCACCCTGCGTATAATGTTATATTATCCTGTGCAAAGTATTTGTGCAGGATACTTTAAGGAAAGCATTTTCCATTCTTATAAGATGTGCACCTGATTGTCTGTCAGCTTCCCTTTTTTGGAGGCTGTCCTGCCCTGAAGCTATTTCTCTCCTATGTGTATTCTGCTACGGTTTCACTTGCATTTCTTAGTTCTCCTAGCTGAAATGGTACTACGGGGTATCAATTCAAACGGCAAACCCTCCAGCTGTGGTGGTTGCTGAGCTGACAAAGACTGCAGTGACAGAAGAATATTGCCAAAAAGAGAGGTGATGTATTTCAGCTCCCCTCCCTTCCCAGTCCCTAACCAGGTAAGATTCATCCAGCAAACCAGTAATGGGGAAAAAAAAAAGTGTATTAAAATATTCACAAGATTACAATAGAAAACATGAAAGTCCATTCAAGAAAAAATATCCAAGATAACTGTTTCCAGATGAGTCTGTAAAAGCAAAAGCACTAGCAGTTGGTACACTGGCTCTTCATGTAATCAGGCCGTGCAATGCATATCTAGCTCCCTCACACAGATTATACACCTGTCTTACAGGTGTGTGTTCTCTTGCATACCTCCAAGACAGAGGTTTAGAAAAGAAAAGTACCCAGGTCTATGTTTCCAATTACATTTACAGCATAGAACCAGCTGGCGTTGCAGGGAGACAGAAAAGATTGCACAGCACGCTGATCTCCAAAGGCATCGGACTTACATTTTAGAGTGCAAAAATACCTTTAAATGAAAGGGCTTATTAGTTTTAGGGCAGTGAAGAGAAGGGAAAGAGAAGCCTCCAGAAGAGTATAATTGCTGAGTATAGTTAATATGATTTTGTAGTCTCCCATATAAAAATGTTACATAAAGACTAGCACCACAGGGGTGTGGCCACAGCCTAAGAAGTCTTACCCACCTTCTCAACTTTGATGGTTTTAAAGAGAGAGCAATTCCATCACTAATTATACAGTAAGAACATTTTGTATTTGTATGTATGTATTTGAGGTCCTAGGTAGATACATTAATAATGTAAAATTCCAAGACAAGATTGCAATACGGAGTGAAGGTGTTTTGGTTATAAATCAAACAGCCCACGCTTGACCTCAATGAATCCACTCTAAGGCAATGCAGCTTCGAAGCTGCATATGCACATTTACTGCAGTTACAAAACAGATGGTTATCTAAACAGCTCTCACAGGTTTAAAAAAAAATGTTAAAAACCTAATTCCAGCTCTTCTAGTCACGAATTGAAATATCACTAAAGCTTTGAGAGAAAACAAAACCCTACGGGTCTCTGGTTATAAAATGACACATCATTCAAAGAACAGCATCAGAGAATTAAGAGAATAGCAGTAAAGCAGAGTTCAACTTCTCGTCACCATAACATGAGGATACGATGGCCTTGTCTGACTTTAATCTCTGCTTGCTACCCATCAAAGGAGCAGAAGTCCCCTGTCTCCTGAGACGTTACTAAATAAGCCAACTTAGCATCAGTCTCTTGGTTACCCTATCTGATTAAACAAGCTAAGATAACCTGAGTTCCCAAGTGTTGGCTCGCATTGCCTCAAGTTCTTTTGACTTCAGCCTGAATAAGTTATTTAACAACCACATTGTTTTCATGACCCAAAAAACAAATAACAAAAAAAAAAAGACAATTACAAATTCAACAGCATCCACACTGTAGAGGGGGATTCAGACTGATTTCTGCTCTTCCTGGGGGAAGGGACTTTCATTTCTTTCTAAAAGGATCAGCATTTTTTAAAAATACTTCCAAGTACATTCTGCCTTCACAAAGAGGATCCAAGCAGCCTTGCCACGAGCCTCCTCAGTATAGGCAACATGAACATACCTGTAGCTAAACAAAAGCAATGGAAGGAGATGTTTCCTAAAGTTAGTTAGCACCAACCAGATCAGCACGTCTCCTAAAGTTAGCACCAGATTAGCCTGTTTCCTAAAGTCAGCACTAACCAGATCAGCATGTTTTTTAAAGTCAGCACCAGATCAGGATTGTGCTCAGATTCTCCAGTATATTCCAGCAGGAAAAGAAACAAACATTAGTAGCAGACTTCAGAGCCAAGGACAGCCCTATCTTCTCATAGCAGCAAGTTTTTGATCGCTACATTCATCAGAGATCTCCCTCTTACTCTAAAATGTCTGGGGAGAAAGATGGTGACACACAGGGATGAACACAAGCAGATCAAAATCACGTTTCTCCATCAAACATGTCAAAAGCATTCACTTCTTACTAAGTGGAAAACAAGTGTTGGGAAGTAACAGCCTGGTAGATAAGGAAAGCAGCAGCAGGAGGATTCAATCCTGATCTTAAGGAGGCTTCTAACAAAGGCAGGTGTTGTCAGGAAACCAGTGAAGTCCGATCCTGATGAAAGAAGATAGTGTTGGCATACCCAGCTTTGTTGGAGGAAAAACCCCTGTACACAAAATAGTTATTAAAGCTGCACTGTTATGATTAAAGGATTACCTAATGTGGTTCTGAAAGGGTCTGCCATGGGCCTAAAACTATTTTTCATTTACTTGATACTACAGTGGAATGTAAGCTTTGCAAATATCAAGCTGAGAGTGTTGCAAGCTCACTGGAGGACAGGATGAGAATTCAAACCAAGTTTTCAACTGACAAACTGAAGTCTGAAAAAGCCATAACATAATTTCAGTAGAGAGAAATTTGCAGACAATACAAAGCCAGGAGGAGTTCCTGGCACACCAGATGGTTGTGCTGCCATTCAGAGGGACCTGGACAGGCTGGAGAATTGGGCTAAGATGAATTTCATGGAGTTCAAGAAGGAGAAGTGCAAGTCCTGCACCTGGGGAGGAACAAGCCCATGCACCAGCACATGCTGGGGGCTGCCTGGCTGGAAAGCAGCTTGGCAGAAAAGGCCCTGGGGGGGGTCCTGGTGGACACCACGTTGAACATGAGCCAGCAACATGCCCCTGCTGTAAAGGGGGCAAATGATATACTGGGCTGCAAAGCATTGCCAGTAGGTCGAGGGAGTTGATCCTTCCCCTCTACTCGGCACTGGTGAGGCCACACCTGGAGTGGTGTGTCCAGTTCTGGCCTCTCCAGTACGAGAGAGATATGGACTTACTGGAATAAGTCCAGAGCAGGGCTGCAAAGATGATAAAGGAACCGGGGCATCTTTCATATAAGAAAGACAGGCAGCTACTGGAGAGTGTCCAGCGGAGGGCTACAAAAATGATTAAGGGACTTGAGCATCTCTCTTATGAGGAAAGGCTGAGAGAGCTGGGTCTGTTCAGCCTGGAGAAGACTGAGAGGGGATCTTATCGATGCTTATAAATATCTAAAGGGCGGATATCTAGAGGATAGGGCCAGACTCTTCAGTGGTGCCCAGTGAGGACAAGGGGCACTGGGCACAAACTGGAACACAGGAAGTTCCACCTGATTATGAGGAAAAACTTCTTCCCTCTGAGGGTGACCGAGCACTGGGACAGGCTGCCCAGAGAGGTTGTGGAGTCTCCTTCTCTGGAGATATTCAAAACCCGCCTGGACGCCATCCTGTGCAACCTGCTCTAGGTGATCCTGCTCTAGCAGGGGGGTTGGACTGGATGATCTCCAGAGGTCCCTTCCAACCCCTACCAGTCTGTGAGTCTGTAAAGCTGAGAGAGCTGGGACTGTTCAGCCTGATGAAGAGAAGGCTTGGGGGGTGGGGATCTCACCAATGTGTGTACTCGATGGGACGGAATGAAGAGCACAACTCTTCTCAGTAGTGCTCACTGGCAGGACAAGAGGCAACAGACAGAAGTTTGAAAAAAGGAAATTCCACCTGAATATAAGGAAGCACTTCAGAGTGATCAAACAGTGGAACAGGTTGCCCAGAGATGATGTTAGAGTTTCCATCTGTGGAGATACTCAAAACCCAACTGGGCACAGTGCTGGGCAACCTGCTCCAGCTGACCCTGTTTGAGGATGGAGAGTTTGGACTAGATGATCTCCAGAGGTCCGTTCCAACCTCAACCATTCTGTGACTGATTCTGTGACAGAACTAGAAAATGGGTAAGAATCAGAGAGAAGGGGTTCTAGCAGACCAAACTGAAAATTATTTGCTGCTACAAAAAAGCCAACGCCACATTAGGATGTACAAAACAGAAATCCTTCTACTGTATGCTACTCTGAGAAGACCTCAGCTGGAATGCCACTTCTAGTTTTGAGCACCAGATTTCAGGATACAAATGGGTCAGCTAAAGAAAGATCCTCTTTGACTGAAGAGGATGATCAGAGATCGTTAACAATCTATGAGGAGTTTAATCTAGAAACAAGAACCTAGGAAATCATTTTCAAGTAGTACACTTGCAGAGAGGAAGGAAATAAACTGCCCTCCACATCCTCTGTGCAAATATAGGTTACATGAAAAAAACACACATCAAAAAAACCCAAAGAGTGAAGCCCTAGATTTCCTCCAGAGGTCGTTCAGTCTCCACTACAGGCTTGTAAGAACAGATAAAGCGTCTCTAAGGAAGTGACAGTGGCATAGTGGAGCCATGGGAGAGACGCGAGGGAATACTACAGCTTCCAGGTCCCTTGGAGCCCTTTTTCATGCTTATATGAAGTGACAGAGCTTCGAGGAAGAAACATTTCATTGAAAGGTTCAACAGAGTCTGAGGCAACCACCCACAGCTATAGCTTCCTATCCCTTTAGCTCACTAGCTCCTAAGTTTTCACAGGTAAACTACCATTTCACAAAATTCATTAGATTAGATCAACACTATCCCTGTACCTTAAAGGACTAAGCTTGAATAGATAGGCTCAATACAGAAGTAAACAGTTCTGTGACCTGTGTTACACAGGTCAGGTAGGCCTAAACATTTCCTTCACTTACACTGCTAAGACATACGTTTCTGATAGCTAGGAGTCACAATTTGGCTAACAAGACCAAGTGAGAGTGTCTAGTTTATATGAGAAGGCAGCTTGTACTGAGAATCTGACCAAGGAAAGATGAATACCCTGTATACATAAAGAACAACAAAAGAAGTTAGGCCCTATAAGAAAAAAAAGAATTTCCAGGTCAATCTAGAATTTTGAGGCATCTTCCAGTTTCTCCATTAATCATTAAGATAAAAATATTTTAAAATTGTGATGCGAGTTTTCACTTTCTCTCTCGTCACACAAGATACAAAAAAGAATATTGGCAATTTATAAGCAAAGTTCTTACCGCATTTCAACATGCAACATTGGTCTCACTTCTGTACGATTAAATAGACTATTTACACACAATACATATATATCTTTCCCTCTGTATGCACATGCATTGGTCCTAGCCTAGGCATCAAAGGCCACATGTGAGTTCTCTGGGACAAATCTTGTTCAAGCAATTCCAGTCTGAATGCGTGTTTTCCTTTGGATAGCTTAGGATCTCATTTCAGTTCTTCCGAATATCAGCATAGACCACAGACTCTGACTTGTTAATCTTGTCGCTGTGCTGTCCTCCAGAGTGATCTAACTGCGCGTAAATGACTGGGCCCTGGGAACAGGGGGGGAAAAAAAAAAAAGCACAATCAGTATTTTTCAGAATAGGCCATATTGCCCCTGCTTCCCCAGGGGCTGCAGCAAGACCCAAGCTAAAGCAAGACCACAGAGCTTTTATGACTGCTAACAGCACTTTGAAGCAGGTGGAATGAACCCTCACCTACAAATGAGCTCTAGTCTGCCACCTTTTCCTATCAGGAGCATGCCAAACAGCACCATTTCCTTCCTTTAATACTGTCACAGCTGCTTGACAAAAATCAAGCAAAATCTAGAACTCTTTATTCTGAAAAGCAGCGATTCTTACATGCCACAGAGCAAAGATACATGGCTTAGTCAGATGTGTGCCAGATTTAATATTTTTCAAGAGGAACTGTACTACAGATGTACCAGTAGACAGCAGAATATACTTCCCATAGTGCCACTCAAATCCTGTAAATCCCAGCACAGCTGTACCACTCGGGTAACAAGGGAGAGAACAAACCTGCAGCCAGTCACTGCCCAGGCAAGTGATGGGATCAAGACTTAACGCAGCAGCGAGCCAGAAAATACTGGAACAATGCAGTAATGCAGAATTCTTACCTGACTTTTGAGCCAACCCAGGCCGCGAGCACCTCCACAGGCACACTGGGCAAGCACGGCCACACTTTTGTTCTATTTGCTGGACATTACAGCATCATCTTTCAGAAGAGCATGCAAGCACACCAGCACCTTCCTAAAACACGGCGTCCTCCAAAACACAGCCCACAGGAAAGCGAACTGCAGCTATTTGAGATGGGCTGAGTGCAGGACTGCAGCTTATAAAAAGCAGGTACCCAACAAGACAGGTGGGACCCTTATGGGAAGGTCTGACCTGTAGCTCCCATTCTGCATGCCCCAATTGACATAAGCACTGAGCAGAAGGCTGTGACCACCTACCAGGTGACCTCAGCAGAGACCAGACACATCCCCTGTGCAGGAGGGAGAGGGACTGTCCTATTTAGAGATGGGGGAAATTTCAAGGAGAGATCTTTAGTTTGGTTGCAGTCTTTTTAGCAGTTTTTACTTCAAAACCATTTCATCCATTTAACTCTGTTTCCATTTCCCTTCTGTCCCAGGAAGAAGTAGCCTTCACAGGCATTTTTCCAATCCTCTTCTCCCCAGTACTTTTAGTATCCTGCCAAATTAGAAAACATCTCTATGGAACTGACTCAGAAATCCTTCCATCCATCTTCCAAAGCAATTAGGGGCCAAAGATGAAAAGAGTCCCTCGGTACAGAAAATTAAGTCCTTGAAGGACCACATAGGTACACTTCTGCACAGCTGTCTTCCCCCCAACACAACAGCAAGGCACACACCTGCTAAATACCTTGTTCTCTTTCAGAAGTAGTTTACCAAAAGTTTCTTCCTTCCAGGTAAAGCATTTCCAAAGTGATAAAGAGTAGAGGAAGGAGATAGATAGAAGGATGAAAACATGAGAGCAGATATAAAATGCTGAATATAAATAACAGACCGAGGAAATGCCCAAAAAAATACACCGATGTCTTAGAAAATTCTAGATGTAAAGTCTCATTAGAGCCTTTTTTTTTTTTCTTTTCTGCTATTGGCTCTCACTTTGTTTTGTTCTCCGACATTATATCTGGATTACAGTACTAATTCCAATTAGAGTGCAGTATGTATACAAACTTCATGGTAAAGTGAGCCTAAGGTTTATTTGTAACCAATTTTGGAAGTCTCATCTGCCTGAAGCGATAGGTCAAGGGTATGATAAATTCAGCTCAAGAGCACTTCCTATTAGTTAAAATAAAATAAATCTATAACTTCATAAAGTACTCACTATGACATTTCAAGTTTTCTTCAAGTAATTCTGATAGGTCAATTTTCTGCAACAGGACTTCCCTCAGGATCTGTTATCTTATCACTACTCTAATTTTATGCCAGGTTAAATATAGTTATTCTGCTCCAACCAGCATGTTAGGTGATGGTGGAGAGACTGACTGCTGTGATCACCTCATCCAAACCAAGGTATCATTGTCTCCATGTGCACACTATCACCTAAATAAGTGATAGATTAACTAACACAGAGAAAAGGAGGAGCAAGGATTTATTATAATGCTCTATCTATTTGATGATTTGCTGCCAACTGATTTTCTAGCTGATTATAATCAGCACCAGGGCCTTTTTTTTTTCCCCTACATTTGATACCTCCAGTGTTCTGAATCTTTGTAAAGACTCTTCTTCCACAAGTAAAAGCTTCAAAAAAGTCTGAACAATTCAGAACTTTCACCTAATCCCAAATAAGCTCATCCTGACTCTTCAGAACCAGAGGACCGACCAGCACTGCCATACAAACCCCAGCATTTCCCTAAGCCTTGTGATTTTTCCATTCAGAACTGAAGGGAAAAGAGTAGCAGGGGTACCAATACCTTGCTAAAGGTTAGGTTTGTCAGCAGAGTCATGAATTGCAAGTTACAACAAAGAAAAAGGAATTACAAAGTTAGACCTTCATGGTCTAACAGTGCTCTACAGTATTTTCAGTTTTTTAGGATTCTGAAAGATGTTGCAACTACCACAGATTCCAGCTCCAGGAAATTTATCTGAAATTTAAGTCGAGATTCCCGGCACCATGAACTGTTCCTTCCCAGGGTCCTGGGGTCCCGTTCAAAGCCTGGAACAGAGCTTGAACAGAGCCTGTTCCAGTATGTCTTAAATCAGAAAGAGCAAAGCCAGAGATCCGCACTTAAGTTAATGCAGCTTTAGTGCTCCCCTTTTCTATGCTGACAGACCTACCTGCTTAGGACCTCTACACCATGCTGCTCTGTACATCAGAAGTACACTTCTATGGAAGTCACACTTTAAGATCAGTGGTCCTTCAGCCTGCCCAGAAATGAATACTCAGCTACTTGCAAAGCACAAAGACAAGCGACAGCCACCTTGGAGTTAGCCTGTCTTGGGATAACTTCCAGTTTGCCTGCTGCAACCCAGTTCACTAGCTAAACACAGACATCCATCTGGGAAACACGTGGAGTTCTTGCCTTCACTGGAAATGTTTTTGTCACTCATCCAAATAACAGTCCTGGTAGTATTGATTGATGAGCTCAACATGAGCCGGCAGTGTGCGCTTGCAGCTCAGAAAGCCACCCGTGTCCTGGGCTGCATCAACAGAGGTGTGACCAGCAGGTCGAGGGAGGTGATCCTGCCCCTCTACTCCGCTCTGGTGAGACCCCACCTGGAGTACTGCGTCCAGCTCTGGGGGCCCCAGTACAGGAGAGACATGGAGCTGTTGGAGTGAGTCCAGAGGAGGGCCACGAAGCTGATCAGAGGGCTGGAGCACCTCTCCTATGAGGACAGGCTGAGAGAGTTGGGGTTGTTCAGCCTGGGGAAGAGAAGGCTCTGGGGAGATCTAATTGCGGCCTTCCAGTACCTGAAGGGGCCTACAGGAAAGCTGGTGAGGGACTGTTTATCAGGGAGTGCAGTGACAGGACAAGGGGTAATGGGTTTAAGCTGAAGGAGGGTCAATTTAGATTAGATGTTAGAAAGAAATTCTTTACTGTGAGGGTGGTGAGGCACTGGAACAGGTTGCCCAGAGAAGCTGTGGATGCCCCATCCCTGGAAGCGTTCAAGGCCAGGTTGGATGGGGCTTTGGGCAACGTGGTCTAGTGGAGGGTGTCCCTGCCCATGGCAGGGGGGTTGGAACTAGATGATCTTTAAGGTCCCTTCCAACCCAAACCATTCTATGATTCTATGATTAATACGAGTCACTACGGAATGATGGCATGGAGAAGAAACACCACATAAAAATTTGACAGGACATAACATACCTGCTGGGAAGGAAGACACAGTGAAAACAAGTGGAGTTGATTCAACCAGCTGAATGTTCACAGAATCAGATAGGCATACTTTCAGCACTCTGGGGCACTCCAGAAAGCAAGGTCCACACTTGATAAACTTGCACCCAAAACACAAAGGAAGTGCAGGCTCAAGTGCACTTGCAGCTGAGACGTGATGTGGACAAATAATACTTCATCACTGATTCTTAAACTGATACATAAATAACAAAATGAATAAATTTCATTTAATAAATTTAATTTTAATGCCACTCTTTGAGAGTGAACACCTCTAATTACTGTTTTTAACTTGCACAGGCAGGGGTTGAGCATTTGTATTCACAGATCTTCTCCACCAGTGAAGCACGAAGCATTTAGCCACTTCCTACGCACACTACCAAGTAAAATAGCTACAAGGAAGTCCACAGGCCGTTACTGTTTGACTGCAGCACTGACTGCGTGAACCACTGGTCTAAAACTGCCAGGCAATCCAAGACACAAAAGTGTGCCTGAATCAGCAAGCAGCCTGCAACAGCTTCAGGGAACTGCTAAGAATCTGAATATCAGCATTTCACCTACACAACACCTCAAAAGCTTGAATACTACAACTAATCTCTTGATACACAAGAAATACCAGGTTTTACTTATATGAGATGCTAGATTTCAGTATGTTAATTTGCATGTCGATACCATCCTTCAAAAGAAAAAAAAAACCAAAACAATGGCTAGAAGTTAAAAATATAAGTGTAATCAATTGAAATTTAGTTTCCTTGTTGATTTAAACCATCTGTTCAAAATCTGACCTACCCTGATTTTATTGTGGATCTTTTTTAAAAAAAATAAATGTGTTTACCTGCTGTTCTGTAGAGATAGGGCAAATGCTTAACAGAAAGTAGAGGAACCACTTGCTGCTACAAATGTTTGCCAAGAAAAGAAAATCCAGACAAAGCTCTCTTTTCCTGACAAAAGAGATTCAAAAACTAAAAAACTAAACTAAAACTAAACAAAACTAAAGCCATTTGCCATATTTTTCCTTTGAGGTCAGAAGTGTTCACACTTTGGGTTTTTCCTTTAGGAACTTACCTGCAGGAACACCCTGGAGGACACTGTCAAGGAATAAGCAGACTGGAGTGACTACAGAGGGCAACAGCACACTGATTCTGAGTTATCTTTACAAAGTTTAGATTTACTCTGACATGTTCCTTCCAGAACATTAAGACCCAGAACACTGGGGACACGGAAGGGTGAAGACACAGCAAGTTTTCACACCAAAATGTTACAGAGAAGATAAAGGTACTTTTGCTTTTGAGAAGTAAGTGCAGAACAGCAAAACTCTTCCTCCATGTAGGTCTCAGGGCACTTGCATGTACTGCTTACTATGACAGTAATTAGACAAAACACCTTGGTCTTTTGAGCTATGGAAGTTGACTCCAACAGCTACTGCAACATACATCCCACACATAAACTTTTTTCCTTCTTTTTTTTTTTTGGTGGGGGAGGTGGGAATCACCTGTCTCATTCACCCATTCTAGAAGCCATGCCCATGAACTAGAAAAGATGAGCTTTATCTAGGCCTTACAGGCAGCCTGCTGCTACTAGACCCACTCCAGTCAAACTCTGAACTATTTTTAAGTCTTATAACTTGAGTATATTGCCTTTACGTTCAGAGAATAACTGTTCAGTCAGCAGGTAGCTTTGTGGGCCTGTGTGCTAAAACGCTGGAAATACTGCACCTGCCAAGAACAAGATGCATTTCAAAACCAGACTGGAAGCCCAACAGAGTAGGGACTTTGACTTTATCCAGCTCACTGTTAGCACTGTATATTTATCCTGTAGTGTTAACACATTAACACACATCTCCATTATTTTGTCAGGAGAAATTAAGAAACAAGGTATTAACTCTGATTTAGAAACCCATCAGTTCACACACTACTCTGCAGCCACTTGCTAAAAGATGGCTAATTAAGAAAAAGTCCATTTTGGACTTAAACTCACTCAGGATCCATACCTCCACAGGAAAATTGCTGGGAGTACACAAATAAGGAAATCCTGTACGGTGTTAACAGGTAATCATATATTGCATAGAATCCCTGTCCTACTCATGCTCTCTCCCCTCTGACTTGTTTCCCACGGGATGTTGAGTCTGGGTAAGAGACACCTTTTTTTCTTCAAAGTCAGCAGAACTTTGCCAACAGCAACAAGCAGAAGACAAAGCGTGGCAACTTCAAGCCCACAAAAGTTGGGTGGCTCAGCAGAGGAGAGCTCTCAGCAGCAGGAGTCATCTTCAAACTGATCATCACTGGTCAGTGTTTGCACTGTGCTGGCTCATTTCCCTGTGAAGGAAGTACATGCCACAGAGCATGCACCTTCACGGTGATGAGTAAGTAAAATTCCTCCCCATAACAGTCCTTGAACAGATTAGGCAGCTTTAGGGGGTCATTACACATCCAGGAGACAATGTTGTCTCTACACTAAACAGCTACCCACTGCCTGCTCCTCATCCTTGCCAGGCTCTCATCCTTGCACTTCATTACCACTTGTGTATATTAACGCACAAGATGAGAACCATCTTTTTATTATACACTAGTACAAAAAGGGCATAAAGCTCCATCTCAACAAGTATGAAGATGCTAATCTTTCCATTGCACTAAGCCTTCTACGGAAGAGTTCACCAGTCCCAGCTTACCGCCCATCCCTTGTTCGAAGCAGACACTGGTACCCCCCAGCCCTCATCACCTTAACAGACAGCACCTAATTTGTGTGTCCCACCCTGCCTTTATCTTTTCCATACCATCTCCCCCACACTCTGGGAGGATCCTGCTTCAGGAAGCAGCAGGAAGCAGTTTACCTGGTGCGATCTGGCGGGCACGCTGTTTACCAGACCCTCTGTGTCGGAGGGCGACTTCTGCGGAGCCTGCTTAACCGGTGACATCAAGCTCTCAGATGTACTGCAGCTGACGAGGTGGCAGAGCAGAGTTTGCACGACAATGTTCAAGAGGCACAAAAAAAAAACAAAGAACAAAAAAGAACAAAAACAAAAAACGAGTGATGGCAAGATGAATGTGGCAGATTATGCCAAAGTAAAAATGAACATAATGGATTCTGAAATAAACACATAAAATTCTCCATCTCTCCCCAGACATTTCTCTAGCCTTCCTCCCAGAGTCTCACTGGTAAGCAACATGAAGGAACAACTATTATCATAGGACAGCGGCTCCTACAAAACCCCTGTTCCCTAGATATTCTCATTCAACCCAGCCTGTCTAAAACCATATGTGTTTTCTTCACTGAGGCTTCTGACTCAGTTAACAGTGGTAAACAGCAATTATCTTCTAACAATAAACTAAACAGTCCCAGTCACTGAGGCAAATGTTACAGTTAGAGTGAACACTTGCAAGAGCCACCAGCTCTCCATACTGGAAAGGTACTTCCTACCAAACTCTGCATTAGTTCCCTTGCTTTTGGTTAGGCTACGATCCCAAAATAATTCTGCCCACTCACAAGAGACACTAGTCTCTGGAGCAATTATTTTACGAGTCACACATGACACGTAAGGTATGTGCTCTGATACAGCTACTTGAATATCTAATTAGGCAAATCTTGTTTTTCAAACAAGAAAACTGTTTTGTGGTGAGAATTTTTTCAAACAAGAAAACTGTTTTGTGGTGAGAACCAACATCCCCAAAAGGTTGCCAGTTTTCACTCTCCGTTTGCTTCTTTCCATCTGCTTAAAGCAGGACTGAAAACAAGCCAGTGACAGACAAGAGAAGTGAACACCACAGACTTAAGTATATGAGCAAATGCCCTTAAACCTAACGTCAGTAGCTTCTGGGCAATGCAGTAATGGGTGTCTAAATGCTCAGTCTACCTCCTCATACCCAAGCACCCAGGAAAGAAAACTAGCCATCTCCTTGACAGCAGACACAGGAGTTCCCTCTGCTACCACAACCCTCTGACCACTGGGCATCCTTTTCCCCCAATCTTTGTAGACAGACAGTGTACAAAGCAAGTACAGAAACAAACAAATGAGGACAGTGACATTAAGCAGACCACCTCCTCACAGGGCAATCATTTTTTATCCTTTGGTAAGCCTAATCATAGAAGACTTATCTCCTCATACATGCAGCAGTAAGAAAAATATAAAAATATTGCCCCCAGCCATCAAGGCAAGCAGCTTCTACTGTCTCAAACAGAGACAAAGCAGCCCTTACGTTACCAAAATGATGTAATCATGAATTGTTTGCTTTATTCACAAAATTCCTCAGATCTACACTATCTAAAAGTCCCGATTCAGGTTTAAGCAACTAATGCACTTAGATCACTGCAAGTTTTCAAACACCCGAGCTGTCTGAGCCAGAGGAACACTTATAGGGAATTTACTTTTCTTTTGACACAGAAAGGGCTCTGAATTTCCTGTGCCTTAGTCAATGTGCTGACAAGTTCACTGTTGGAGGAGATGGAGGGACAGCACCTGGGATAAGCAGCAATCCCACCCCAGTTAGACATGAGACAATGAAACCCAAGCACCCAGTGAAATGCGTCATCCCTTTGCCAACAGATTCCAGCACAAATTACAGTGAAGCTATGTTAGTAGAGAGCTAGCTGGTTAGTCAGCAAAGGAAGAGGAAACGTGTACACATACACACAGGTATTAACAGCAACCACCAACTTGATTAGTTACCATGGTGTCTAGTGGGACTGGAAGAGAAGACCCAGCCCTGTTACATTCCCAATCTGGCGTCTATATCAGGATCTCTGTAAGGAGAGGAAGATAAGCAGGATCCGATCCCAGCACACCAAGGCAGAAAGAAAAAAAAAAAAAACAAACAAAACAAAACACCAAAGTCAGAGCATGAACGGAGACTGTGGCCATGCAGGGGTTCCAGATGCCGCGCAGTGCCCCAGCCCACCTCAGTTCAAGGCAGAATTGTTATCTAAGAGTAAGTGCATCTCACCACCACCACCACCACACACTGGGTTAGCATCATGTAGAAGACAGTCCGTAAGTTTGGAGGGAGTCGCAGCACACTTGGTTTCTCTTTACACGTCATGCAGAGCTGGCATGGTCAGTGAAAGCAGTATTTAAACTTCAGAGATTACTTTCCTGAGAGAGCAGTTAAATCTACTACAAGAAATTACAGTGCATGAACTACTCATGGTCCAGGCTCAGCACCAGCATGTGGCCTTCAGCAGGAAGACATTGGAGAGCAGGTCACTGGGAAGCAAGGCAAGTGGACCACCTCACTCACACTGCTGGTGCATGACACTGCAGGTGTCTTTTCAGTTCTTAGGGGAAGGACACATGCAGAAAGGAAAAAACCAGGCTTTCCACACAATTTTGAACACACACAGCCGCCTTTGCTATGTTTAGCCTTACCATTGGGCAATAGCCAACTCAATTTCTCTAAGCTCTCCAACTGGGAAAAGGACAGGGCAAAGTTTAATTTAGAAATCCCCACAAGTTTCTTTTTGGAGTTATTTTCTTTTATCCCACAGGCAACCCAAAGAACCTGCAGGAAGCAGGAATATTTGTTGGGGAAAGAACAGAAGAAAGTTCTAAGTTTGGAGTTTGTTTCTAAGACTACATACATAATTTTCATTCCTTCTTATAGAAGCAAATTACCAGCTAATTAGAGAGGAGAGAAAAGGAAGCGCCTCCCCCACCAGCACCAAGCTCCATCACCACAGGACTCAAGCCTGCATTTGTTAGTCCTCGTTGCTTTTTCATATGCCCTCTCAAAGATCTGTGCTTCACTTTGGAGCTATCCTCCTAACACTAAAAACCTTGCAGGGTAACAGTTAACAAAAAACAGACAGTGAATGAGAATGGATGCAGAGGAGCTACTCCTTCCTTACTTTGAAGTGTGGTGATGAATGGGGTTTTGGCAAGCATACTGCAGGCTCAGGAGCCAGACAATGGTAACTGAAAAGTCCAGTCTTAATCTCAATACAGAGCATTCCTCCAAAGTGCATGTGTGGCAGTTTTCCTTTGGGGTGGGAGGCAGTAGGAGGAAGCAGGGCTGGAGGGAAGGGAAGGGCAACGGACCAGAGCTAGGGGATCTTGGATTAAACATTTGTAGGGCACATAGGCTTGTGGCTAGGGATCAACTCCAATATTTAGTGATTTTCAGGTGCAACTCATGCTGAGCAGGTCTTTTCAAGCACAGTACAAAGATAATTATTACAGGCAGATGACCAGTGTTCCACATGGCCATACCCTATCTCTAGCCACGGTTGCCAAGACTCGGCTGAAACAACTCCTACCCCCCTCTAAGCCCTCCCTCTGATCCTGCTGCTGTTCCTCACATCATCCACAGGTGAGGAGGGAGATCTCTTACCCAGAGTATCGTTTTTTAGAGTTGTTCTTTCTGATGACAAGACACACGACAATAGAGATGAGCGGTGAGAGACCTGTAACCGTACCGATGACTATCCCTGCCACCATGGCAATGGGGAACGCAGGCAGGCTGTCTGGGGAGAGAAGGGAGAAAACATTCAACTCTTCTGCATTCCCTGATTAACAGAAGTGAAAACCACAAATGCTCTTGACCTTGGATTCATTTAGAGCAGAAGGCACTAATGTAATGTCCCGGATTGTAACATGCAGCCAAAGTGGTAGTGATAGCAGGCAGCCAGCAGAATAATGAACAGCACACATACCAAGAGAGTTCTTAATATCATCATCCTTCAGAAAAGAGTTTATATCGAACCAGTAATTTTTACGTCAGAGAACACAAGTGACAATGAGGACAACCCTGTCTCATTTTGTATCCAAGAGGGGAAAAAAAAGTTACATTCATCTGGCAATCCCCAGCAAGGTCAACAGGAAAAGGCAGGCACACTTGAAAGCAGATTTGAAGGCAGCGCATTGCTAACCAACTGAGGGTGCTGAAGACTGGGTGTTCCCTGGGTAGCATGCAGCAGGCAGCCTAGTTACTACCCACGATCACTCTTAAGACCGTTTATACACGATTCTAGCATTTCAAAATACATCTCTATACATTTTTATAGAGTCTTTCCCTTCTAAGTCAGGATCATTGTACGATATTAGAAATACACTTATGGGAACACAGCATTGCTTTACTCACATTTTCCCCAATATAATTTTGGGGGAGGGAAGGCCAAGAAAGAGCAGCCAGAAATAAAAGCCAGTCAGAGAATGAGTACAAAAGACTTACAAGATAAAGGTTACACAGACCACCACTATGGCTATTCCCATAGTCCCTCCCCTCCTGGATCGTGTTTAATGCAAGGAACATCTTAGACCAGACAGCTTCTTACAAGACTCCATGCTACGCTAGCTACTTGCACCAAATACAAGTGAATCAGCATAAGAATCAATGGGTAAAACATGTTATACAGAAAATCTTTCTCAGATACCTGCATCTGATCATCACAGAATCATTGAGGTTGGAAGTGACGTCTTGAGATTGTCTAGACCAACCCCCCTGCTCAAGCAGGGTCAGCTAACACAGCTTGCTCAATACTCTGTCCGGTTGGGTTTTGACTATCTCCAAAGATAGGAGACTCCATAACCTCTTTGGGTAACCTATTCCAGTGTCCAACCACAGTAAAAATGTGTTGTCTTTTGTTCAGACAGAATTTCCTGTTGTCTCTTGTCCTGTCACTAGGCACCACTGAAGAGCCTGGCTCAGTCTTCTTTAGATCCTATCAATGTACATAAATACCTGGTGAGAGGACCCCCCTGAGCCTTTCTTCTCTTTTACTGGCTAGACAACCTCAGCTCTCTCAGCTTCTCCTCATATGAAAGGGTCTAGTCCCTTAATCATGTTAGTTGCCCTTTGCTGGGCTTATTCCAGCAAGGACCACAGACCGTGCTTATAAAGAGCACTCCCAGCAAGTTTGCAGTTTGTAGACCAAGCCCATTTTGACATACTGTCCTGGTTTCAGCTGGGATAGTTAATGTTCTTCCTACTAGCTGGTATAGTGCTGTGTTTTGGACTTAGTATGAAAATAACGTTGATAACACACTAATGTTTAGTTGTTGCCAAGCAGTGTTTACAATTAAGTCAAAGACTTTTCAGATTCCCAGGCCCTGCCAACAAGGAGGCAGGAGCCTTCCGCAGGAGGTGCACAGAAACTGGACAAGGACACAACCAGGACAGCCAAACCAGACTGACCAAGGGGATACTCCATACCATACGATGTCATGCTCAGCAATAAGAAGCTGAGAGAAAGGAGGAGGAAGAGAGGGGCATTTGTTATTTACGACATTTGTCTTCCACAGCAACTACTACGTGTACTGACACCCTGCTTCCTGGGAAGTGGCCAGACATCACGTGCTGATGGGAAGCAGAGAATAAATCTTTGTTTCTCCTTTGCTTCCACACACGGCCTTTTGCTTTATTAAACTGCGATTGTCTTGAACTACAAGGGGGTTTTTTTCCATCTTATTTTTCTCCCCTCCCTGTCCTGCTGAAGAGGGGAGCAACAGAGCAGCTTGGTGGGCATGTGGCATCCAGCCAAGGTCAACCCACCACACCGGGTTGAACCACAACACAGTACCCTGAAGCAGGGGCACAGTACTAAGAAAACAGGGCTTATACTCAGTACTGTTCATTTTGCGTTCAGGGACTTTCAGAAGGACTACCTGATCTCTAGCTGTATTGCTGATCATAACATCATCGGCCTTCCTAGCTCTCCAGTGTTAGATGCCAATTCATAACAACGTGATGATTCAGTCTTAGCAAGAAGTTAAAGATGAAGACATGAGTACCACAATTTAGAGGAAGACATCCATTCTTTCCAGAACCTTCCAGCAGCCCAGAGATCCATCTGCTATTAAGGAAGGGAATCCTACAAATGGTAATACTTTTCACATACAGAAGACTGAGATTGTGTTTGAGTTCCATGCAAAGATAAATTCAAGGCATATAAGAAGTAGGAATTCCCTAGTTTCTGTGCTTTTTCACCTTTCCAAGTGCAGGAATAACTGTCTGCAAAAGCATCAAAACAGACATGCATTTCTGTTAACAGACCACTTGTTGCCTTGTACACAAGAAAAAACACACACGCACTTTTTCAGAGCAAGAGCAACCCAAAACTATAACGCAGAGTGTCTGCTGAAAGAGTGATATTAAAAATTTGGCACCATCTAATCTGACAGTTTTGTCATTTCTTTGACTCAGGTGGGATTTTTTGGTTGGTTGAGTTGAAGGACAGCCGGTTATGTTCTGTTGATGGAGGTTTTTAAGATTGTATAAAAAAATGCAACTGTTTGCATGTGAAATTAGAGTCTGGCTTTATTGCCTCTCAGAACATGGTCCAACAGACTAGAGAAAAGCTCACACAATTTTACAACCACATAGTTCAGCTGCAGAATGTCTCCCCCCCAGTTTCTCTTATATTTTTCAGCATTCCACAGTTACATGAATTCCTCATAAGTACTTGCAGAGCAGGCAATGACTTCATTGTAACAGACGGTCCCAGCTACATAACCAAACACCAGCTCTGGAAGCTAACATTTAAGTTAATAGCTCAACACAAGCCAAAAATCCAGCCTTTCAAAGAACACTTTTCGTTAAGCATCACCGTAATTCAAAGCAACTTCCGTTTTTATTGAAAGTGTGTTAGTATCAGTTTTATGAAACAGGCAGGAAACTCAAGGTTTCCATTGCTGCTAAGTATAAAGATTTTCATACAACAATTCCAATTTTTTTCCCCACCATGAGAGTTCAGATTAAAGATGGACCACCTCCAGATAACACAAGCTGTCTTGAACACAGTGTTAAGTAGCTTCCTATTACAAGTAGGGGCAGCCTAATGTAAAGACTTGAATTCCCTACAAATTTCTGTAATTTAGGCATTGAACAGCAGTCCTTTCCAGATTCAGATGCACTAGTGAAAGAACAGTCTTGCTTCTCATCCCTGCCAGTAGGATTCTTCCAGCATAGCTGATGGAGCCATTTGTGCAAACACTATGCAGATACAGCAGTGAAAGTCAGCTGAGTTAGCTTGGCTTGGCAATTTTAAACAGTTAAGCCAACCCAGAACTTACTCAATTTGTCATCCAAAAATCTAAGGCTAACCAAGCATCTATGAGATCATTTAAATGTGTAAAGTATGTATGTGGCTTTGAATAGTTTACAACGCTAGACATATGATTCAGAACAGTTATATGTATACATAGTAAAAGAAAAAAAAAATGCACAAAAGTCAACATGTAATTATTTCAATTGAAAAAAATTCTCCAGGTCAGTTCAGAATGAGCTACAACCTATTGAAAGAGTAGTACTTTCAGGTAAAGTCAGAATGCAAGACAGTATTACACCTCTAGCTTGAAAACCTGTTTTCAAGGTCTTCCTAAGAATTTGAAGACACTTGTTGCAGCATTTTTCTGCTGACGAGAAGTATTGCTAAACACAGGGTTCCCTTCAGAAACAGTGAGATCTTTTTATCCAGGTGCTCCACCTGTAGGGAAGTTGGCATGCAAGTTTGTTGAAAAACATCAGCTGAATTAATGTATTGAAGTCAGTCTCCACTTGCTCCAAGACAGTGTGGCTTTGCCAAACCAGCAGTTGCTTTACTGCTTCTTCATAGAGACTATTAATGCATTGTAAGAAAATAAACTGACCCTAATTTATATAGATTTCAAACTTCCAAAAAACAGAAAGTTATAAGTGATGGTGGGACCTCCAGAGGTCCCATCCAACCCAAACTGCTCTGTGAAGAGTTAGATATAGACCTTGCCTACGTAAGTACATGGAATGACCTCATGAGCAGGAGCACACACCTGTTATAGCAGCAGTATCATTTTAATTAGAGCATACATGTAGGTATCTTCCCTAACATATTAAAATACAATGGAATACTTGTATCAGCACTGCCATTTATGAATTCAACATTTATGCTTGTCCTTACTAAATCTGGAAATCTGCTCACTGTAAGAACCACTTCATTGTAGTCACACTTTGGCTGTGTCACGGCCCAAAGCTGAGCTACCCTGGGTCACGAGGCGGGGGGGCTATATGAGGTTTGAGATTCCCTTGGGGGTAAATTAAGGTGAAATGACACCAAACGATCAATCAACTATTTTATTTAATTATGGAGCAATATAAACCTCCTCCCCAGAAAACATTGGTCTTTTAATGCCGTCTACAAGTGCCGGTATGTTACTATCCAAAAAGAGAGGAAAAAGAGAAGAAGTGAAAAAGAGGGAAAAAGAGAGAAAGAAAACAGAGACAGGAAGGGTGAAGTATCACCGCCCTTGAATCCAGCGAAGTTGCAGCAATTGAAGTTGCCCCTCAGGTGGTGGGCGTGCGCAGTCGCATCATGTGCTGCCCCTTAAGAAACTCAGCTTATTTGCACGAGAGGCGAGAGGGCAGTACGTGGTCATCAGTCCCCGCCTTCAGTCTCGCTCCATATGCTAATTATTTTGCATGCTCGGTCCTCTTGGATCATTCTGGAAATGAGTCTGGGGTCATCGAGGGGGTCTCAGGTGGTCACCAGACCACCCTCTACCATCAATACCACGGTGTGACCTTGTTTCTACGCAAGCACAGTTGTTGCGGTTGTGTCATGAGGAAACTTGTTACTGAAAAAGACACTGTCCCTTCTACACAGAACTTGCCTCTTTCCATTATCAAAAGATCACTCAAAAACGATTCGTTTAAGGCATACCATTCGTGCCACTGATCCGGTTTGTTACAGGCTGACCTCCAGTTTAGCTAGAACAATCAAATGTTTTGGATGGCCAAGGGAAATAAAGAGCCAAATTGACATATGGAATATAATTGCTCTTGAACCACGATCATTGTTACCAAATGCTAACCAGAAGCCTTTAATGACTGCAAGCAGCCAGCCCTTGCAGTTTATAAGGGTCATCGTGGATACTGTAAGAATATCCCAGTAAAAGAGACTGAATGCACATCCAACACAAACATCTTCGTGTGGAAGACAATAGCATTTCACTGTCTGTCAGTACGTGCTCGAGCCAGATTATTAGTTTTGTTTTCCAAATACATATACTGGATGGGTTCCAAAAAGAAGAGTCTGCCACTTTCTCTCCTTGCTCCCCAGATTTCAAAAGTCATCCTAACCCCTGATGTAGCATAATACAGAAAAAAAAATTCATAGGACTTTGAAATGATAAGACAGGTTTTCATCAAGGCTTCCATCAGCTTTTGCTAACACTGGTTAAAAGCATAGGAATTAGTGGGTATGGAGGAAAAGGGTATGACATTCAGTTTTTTAAACAGCTGACAGGATATCGGTTCCATTATTAGGACCTGAAAGAAGAGAATTAAAAAGATAGTTGTTCCCTCCAGGCTACTCCCCCACCCCCAAGAAAAGTGATACAGACACAGAAAGGTGAAAGGGAAAGAAAAAAATATCATATAGGGTGAATACCTTTCTCCACAACTCTAACTCTGATTTCTCCTGGTTTGACAACGATATCAGGTGGGTTCTTGACATCGCAAATATAAGTGCCGTTGTCCCGGAACTGCATGTTCGATATACTGATAGAAGCATCTTTCTTGTTAAGATCTCCAGCCCAAGTGATCCTGTCTTTAAATGGTATGTCCTTTCCAGGGTATGGCTTTCCATTAAAGTAATAGAAAAACTGTAGTCAAGGAAAAGAGGATATAAGAACAATCCAATTAGAGATTACAGAGCTACCATGCTTCTCTCACTCTTATAGCGTTCTCCCAGAATCCACTGTACTATACACAGCTAGTATTTGAGATTTTTTTCCTCCTGCCTCACCACTTTAGCCTGGCTGGTTGCCTCTGGATCACATAAGCATGCTATGGCTTATAACTCAATCACACTAGCACAACAGACTGCAAGTTTTGGGTTTCTGTTGGTTTTGTTTTGTTTTGTTTTGTGGTTGGATTGTTTGGGGTTTGGGGTTTTTCCCCTGTTTTGGGGACACAGAGTCTTGCAGACAAGGAGGTGAGGGAAAGAGAAAAAGGCTGGTGACCTGGGAATAATTAAAGGATAGAACAGTTCTAGATCACAGTCATCTGTCTTTCAGGCACAGGAAGCCTTCTGCATCCTAGTAGGAAAAGGACACCAAGTTTCCTACCCTGTGTTTTGCTGTGTGCTACTTGTGACTACAGCACAGCTAAATTAACATGCAATACCCTCCTTCCCTCCACCCCCAAAAAAAAAAATCTCATGAACAATTTAGAGCGCACCTAGCTGTTTTCCAGAAATCTTCACAGTGACTAAATACAACTGTTTCCCAGTTTTTAGGTGACTAAGTTGCACGTTGGCCCGCACTGCTTAGACATGACCAAAAATCCTTAAAGAATGAACCTGCTTAGTACAACCTGAGGAGAAACTGTGTATTTCCTTACTATACCTGACCAAAATTGGAATTTACAGCAGTAGAAGTGCATAGACTTCTGCAGGACAACTCTGCTGTCAAACATATGGAATGTTAGAACACTGGCCATTACCCTATAAGAGAGGGATCAAGGCTGCATTGCCCAAGCACATTCAATCTCAATTTCACATTCTGAAAGACAGAAAGACAAACTTAACTCAACCAAGAATCAACCCAAACTCTCTTCAGTTCAGTCTCCAAAGCATGGTTATAGAAATTTAAGACAATATTCCAGCTTTTTCTTTCTACAGCCTTCTTTACGAAACAGTCTCTTTGCCACAGAACAGCCTGGCTACAAGCCAGTCCTCTTTCCATTCAAGTCATCTCCCATCTCTTTTCCTGTTCCTACCCTTGATCTGAGGCTTGCCATTCCAACATCCTCTCTATTAGACCTGCACTCTGAATATCAGGCCTGATCGTGTGGCAGCACAAATTTTATCCAGAGCAGGTACGTGCACATGACCATCTCTTGTGCTGCAGTCAATCTGACACTTATTTGTTGTCTACAGGCTAGCATAAATCCAACAAACTATGTCATCTGGTAGGAAATCTGCTAGCACACAGTCATCTGTCAACATTTTGGAGGAAATCTGCATCAGTCTGCAGCATTTCCAGCTGGATTATAGCCTTCAGCACAGAGGCACTGCATTACCACACCCCTGTGCACTGGGGGGATCATCCAACTGGAAGTCTAGAAGGCAAGAGGCAGATTCCTCAGCTCTCTAGGTGTCCACACCTGGAGGAGGAGAAATCACAAAGAAAAACATGTCCTGAAACACAAGCTAAGTGACTCAAGCCACTCCATGCCTATGATTAACTGATTTAGCATGAGACTTCTTTTGAAACCTAAAGCTGATGGGTTTAGACTGGTTTAAGCTGACTGTGAAACTCTGCTGTCATCAGATGTTTCATTCACGCAGAGATGTCTCTATAACTGGGCATGTGGAGGGCGGAGGGGACAAGCAGGGGAAGCTTTCGGTCAAGTCAGCCTCACCACATGGCCACAAGATTGCCAGAGCTGGTTCTAAAGAGGCACAGGATCGTGCTTTTCAGAAGCATAGACTTAGCTCAGACATAAGCTGATCATGAGATTGATCTTTCAAATTAATGCCCACCATGCCATGTAATTGACATGACTTGGGTTCATTAAAAAAAAAAAAATCTTCCCTCTATACCTCCCACAGCCTCTCAAAAGAAACATGGAATTAACATCAGATCATGCTGGGTCACTTCAAAGATAATTTGCCAGGTTTTTTTTTCCCCTTAATGTTGTGCTGATAACGACATCCAGGTAGAATGTCTAAATTGACTTTGCTGCCAAAAAAATGTTATGTCCTGAAGTTGTCTTTCTACAATAAGGGGTTTGGACAGTGATGCAGAAAGAGAAGGGCAAAACAGGATATATGGTGGATATTTCTATGGGGAGAGGAAAACATACAAACAGATGGCTTCTTTTCACCCATCCTGTTCAACATTGCAGGAAATATGCCCTACTTCCTTAAGCTTCCCAGCTACTGCTTTGGCTTCCCAAAGAGAAGAGCTCCCTTTCAAAACTAAATATTTATTCACTGAAAATTCAGAAGCTGATTCTTCAGAGCTCTACATAGTGAGCTAGATGCTCATACACTGTTTGGGATCATCTCTACTCTGAGCATTGAAGAGCTCCTAGAGTTTAAATGATCTCATGTCTGCAGGAAAGGGAAGGAGACAAACACTAACAGGCTGAGCAACCTGCTGTCCCCACATCGTCCCTGCTGCCCCAGAGTCCCTTGTTCTGTTTCCTCTAAATTCTCACTCAGGGCAAGGAATAAGAGGGAAGTGGAAGTGAGAGAGAGCTGTTCTGAAACCAGGGAGGCTGGTCTTATTTAAACCCTTTCAAATAGAGGCTATGCAGCACACAAGCAAAAATTAAGCAACATGCATAACACACAATGTAACACTGTAATAGTAGTAATTCAAATTTTGTGACCGCTATCATTCAGTGCACAGCTCCACAGCTCATTTCAAGTGCAAGAGGATATAGAACTTAGGGTTCTTAGAAGATTCCTAGATGTTCATCTACTTCATACATACTGCTACCACACCAACACCCCTCTCCTCTGGCTAACAAAGTACTAGCATATTTTGCAGACGCTGCACACTCCAGTCTTTGCGCAGATCTAGTGTATGACAATGCTTTTAAACAACTCTAAAAAGCCCCCCTAAAATCACAGTGATGAAGACACATGGAAGGAGGCTCCAATCCATATTTGCTTGCTCCTCAGAACCAACTGGAAGACCTCTGCACACTTATTACAGCCTCCCCTTCCAGGTTTGTTCCCCTACAGCCATTCCTTACTGAGATCCGAGTTGCGGCTCCCTCTGGTTGAAAACTCCAAGAAACAGATGCTGCGCTGCTGATCACTTCCACAGATGTAAATGTGCATGGAAGCTTTGCGTCTGTCCCGTTCTCCACAAATATCTCCTCTGGTGTGTTGACCTCTACTGCTGATACTTTGACTGTATGGGAAAGGTAAAGAGAAGAAAGAAGGAGAACAAGCGGCATCAGTGCTGTTTCAAGAATCAGGAAGTTGAAGTGGTAACTGTTCATATCACATTGCCTGTAAGGGGAAAAGAGAAGAGACATCAACAACTCCTACATCAAGTGTGTGCACAGACATTGCATTATACCTGCAATACAAACAAGTATAGAGCAGGCCAGTTCACTTCTCTTTCCTTGTATTATCTGTTACAGGATGTTTTCCATCCACAGATGTTTCCTCTACAACAGTTTGTGGAAGTAAATTCTATGGTGCAAAGGATGAGCTTAAAAGTCTTTCCTACAGGCTGCCAGCAGACATTGGAATAAATAAGCCCCATCAGAGGAACTAACATCTTGGACCCAGCTATTACCCAATTTCCTCTCTGGCTCACATCTTGTTTCCCATCTCCAGTTTTTCTCAGCTGTAGGTAGAACAAAAGTTCACCTCTAGAAAGCTGAGGAGTAAACCCCTCTGGCTCCCAGCTAAGCCATCTGCTTCTCCTCTCTGGCATGCTTCAAGGTTTTCATGTGCAAGACATCTTAAATAATCACTCAGCTATAGTTCAGAAGTGTGAGAGTAGTTTAGTGTCTTTCTACTATGAGGCTTATGCATGGTCAAAACAGCAAACAGACCACAACCACCTCCCAACTTTAAAGTAATTAAGGTTAATACTGTGCTTGTACTGTTAGTTTTCCTACAGAGTAAGTGAAATTCAGCGTGATTCAGAAAACCTGTTGAACATATTCTTTATATGGCACCTTTTAAACTGCAAAGACACTATCCCTATCCATATTTAAGCAAAGATATATCTGCACATTCATTCACGTTTATGTTAAGAAATAAAGTGTAATCTTATGACATCACAAAAGAACATCTTTCAGTGTTTGTGTCATGTCCATGTGAAAGCAAAGATCTTGTAAAATCACTGTGGATGGGTGGGCATGTGACATGTACCCTCAGTAACTCAAATATAAGTTTTGATTTTTATTGAACCACTGTTTTCAGCATAGAGATGGTACTAGTAATTTGCTTCTGATCACATGATTCAGCTTCTGGGCTACAGTATCTTAAATTCAGGGATTTTCCTCCCTTATTTGAAGCGGAAAGCAAGCCTTCCTGCTTCTTCAGTATCTTAGCTGATGTATTTCTCAACTTTGAATAAACTAGCTCTTGAAGTAGGCAAACTGAAGAGAAAGATTCCAGTTGAAGACAGTTAGAAAAAAATTTGAAAAGTAAGAAAACCCCACCTACGTTAGTCTTTAAATCATGGGGTTTATGCTTTCAGTCAGTGAGAGCTACCAGATCAGCAGCCTTCAAAAGTTGGATAGCAAGCTTCTTTCAAGTGATATGACCATCCTAAGGTGTACATTTGCCATAAATCAGGTTATTTTATCGGAGCTTAAAAATAAGCAAAGCCCATGCTCAGTAGAGAATTTTAGAAACCAACTTTCACATATGCAACTTTAAGCCTCCTTCCCCAAGAAAAAAAAAGCTGGCATGAGCATGCCACTTCACATCTTTCTCCCTCATCCCGAGACTACCAAGTCTATTGGGCAACTCTAGCTGACCAGCTGCGGTCACAAACACAGCAGGTAACGGCAGCTGGTCGTGCAATACTGACCACCTGCGAGCTCTGGAGTGCTAGTTCAGTCAATGAAATGGCCAGACGATGAAAGAGATGAAAACACCCTGGCCATCTGGGTACGCCCAACAATCCCTACGTGCATGGCTTTGGAGGAACCGCTGTGTCTCACCCAACCCGCACGGCAAGCCAGGGGAAGGCAAAGCACGTGCCCAGGGGACACAGAATTAGCATGCAAGCACTGCAGGGGTGGGAGAATTAAGCATACCAGTTTAATTACAATAACCAAAGCCAGAAGAAACCACCATTCATTCACTTTGCCATTCAGAGTCCACACTGTTCACTTCTCAAACTTACTAACTCCTCAGTACCATCAGGTTATCCATGATCCCTCAGACTCCCCTGTCATCATTGCTCTCATTTCAAACAAGTGAAAGAGAAATAGCACCCTAAGGGAGGGGGATTTTCATCAAGAGGTTGTATCGGAGCTTCCTTTCTCTTGTACGTACTCTGACTATGGGCCAAAAAATATTCTTTTGTAAAACAATTACCAAATATTTATTTGGAACATACAAAGGCTTCTAGCAATTCAATGAAATGAACTCAGAGCTGCTGTGCTTTATATATTTTTTCCAGCTAATGGAGTAGAAAAGAAAAAAATAAATAAAACCCATTGTTTTGAGTCCAAGCCACAGAACAAGCCTCCCTTTCAAGCATAAAACAAGCAAGATGCACTCAGCATTTGTGTAGGAGGAAAAGACTCTGCACAGACATTGTCTGCTTCTACATGGTACGGAGAACTCCTTGCCACACACAGACAGTGGGTAGCATAGATCTGCTTAATCTAAAGAAGTCACTGTTCTAACTCACTAACAACCTGTGAGAGAACTGTAGCAAAGCAAAAGAAAAAAAAAATCTGACTTCTCCCTACAGTCTGGAAAGGCAGGAACTATGTAATCTTGTACAGATATTTCCAGCATGTTTAATTTTCGTATGTCCTATTGTTGTCTCAAATTCATGTTTTTCTTTGCCCATTCTCTCCCCCTAGCCTAAAAAATGTCCCTTGCTTTATTTGCTCTTTCAGTGTGCACTGCTTCAAAAAAAAATTTTCCTGCCTCTGTTGTGTCACAGCATGAGCCATAAGATCCTCAAATCTTAATATTATTGTTTGGAAGTGGTAGAGAGGCTGTAACACTTGACATTTGTTCACCCTTAGCCCTCTATTCCCATGCTTTCACTGATACGGTGGTGGTTCCCACTACCTTGAACTCTTTGGCTGCCTCTGCCATAATAAAATCCACATGGATCATCTTCAGCTCTAGCTCTTTTCCTTCTCTTTCCACATTTGCCAGGATTACATCCTTCTTCCAGCTCCTCCATCTATTTAAATACTTCAGTTGGAGAAAGTTGAATTTTGAGTCATATTCCAGTCACACTTACCCACTGCTCCATTCCTCAAGCTTACACAGCCTTAGTTCCTCTCAAGAGGAAAAAATTCATCACAGGAAATTGTCTGAGAGAGAAGACAGCTTTAGGAAGGGAAGGTCTGCAAGGTACGCAGGGCAAAGATAAACATTTGCTCTTCTCCCATAGATCCTCCTTGATCCCATCACCCTGACCAACTGCCCGTAGCCCAAATATTTCCCTCTGAATCTCTTTTCTAGCCCTCAATTGCTTTAATTCTTCTTTTCAGCAGAAAGATGCTTCTATTTTTCTCACCTACCTTCAAAATTGTTGGGAAAAAAACTACCTGTGCCTCTTCAGACATTTCTTTTTCATCTCTAGTGCTGTTGGAGCAGTTTTACTCCAATTATATCAATTCTCAACAGCTAAATTTTCAGCCCCCACACTTCAATGAAAAGACTCCATCCTCATCTTCCTTCTCAGACAATCCTATTCTTGAAATAGGACACAACACTCATACTCTTACTAACTTACTAATCTTTTCTTATTGTTCCCGTCATGGATCTTCCTTCATTCTTCATCAACGCTCTCTATTCTCAGGTTTCTCTTTCCTCGTATCTTGTCTCGGGGATCTCATCTGCAAAACAAGTTCAGCTCCCATCACTGTACTGACTACTCAGATCTGTGCCTCCGCTCAGGATCTGTCTCCTTATGTTCAAAGAACAGTCGCAGTCTGACATCTTTGTCAATGCTAAGTTGTCAGCTGACGCTAAATGGGACTAAAACAGAGCTCATTTCTTTCCCCAGAGCACTCCACAACTGTATTTATCACCACGGACCTGCCACATGTCTCCCCAACTCATAACCTGTACAGCATTTTTGACTTTGAACTCTTCTGAGGTCAAGGTGGAGTCTTTCAGAGTTTCTAGCCACCCACTCAGCTGACACCAGTCTAAAAACTCCATTTTGTCTCTTGGCCTTCATTACTGCGATGTCCTTTTTGCTCTGGACAGATGGTCAGTAACAGACCAGTAATATCACAGTTCCTGGTAACCAAACTGCTCCAAGGGTGATATTAAGAGGAAGACATTGCATATACAAGATCACTGCTTTCTTCCATGAATTGACTTCAGAAGATGTAGTATTCAACATACGCTTGGCCAGAGCAAGCATTATTCATTATATAGCATTGCCACCTAATCAACTTTATGGACTCAATACCGTTTAAACTTACTTGCTGGGAATGAACAAGACCTTCCTAACTCTGAAGGTGTAGCTCTCCAGTAGCTTAAGCAGATCTGAAGATGCAGAACTTTCTTCCTAGTAACACCAGTACGCCTGCCAGGTTACACAAAACTAGTGAAAAAGCCCCATGTTTTCAGACAGTTCAGCCCTGGCCCAGCTCACAACCCCCAGGCACTGTGCCGTCACTGACACCTTAGGAGTGGCCACGATACACTGCTCTGAAATCACCCCTGCGGAAGAAGCCTTTACAGTTACCAAACAGCAAAGTGTAGGAAGAGGTCATTCAGAATTGATAGCAGACAAGCATTCATAACTACAAGAGGTTGCATCTAATTAGTTAACCAAATTGTGGTTAACTATTTAGTTTTCAGTGAGATTAAGAGCAGTCAAGCTTAGGGTTTTCACCAGCGTAACATGAAAGACTCCAGCATTGCACTGGTAAGTGAATTTAACTGGTATCTTTGAAATGGGGTACATCTTGATCAAAAACCTCTTAGAGAAGATGGCCAGTTGCCGTCTACAGCACACTGATGGCAGTCCTCCTCACAGGTGTCCTCTCCAGAACATCTTTGGCCAGGTCAGCTGAGACTCACCAAGTCACACATGCTGGCAACTTAATCTGCACAGGAGAGACAGGCTATGTGACTGGCTATCTTACAGGTCAAAGTCTGGATTCTTCCCCTTGTCTGCTACCACTATCTGCTTACATTCAAAGTTATATCCTTGATTAAATACAATAATATGCAAATTATGCTCCAGTCCTCAGAAACAACTTACAAGGTCATGAGTTGACATAACAAGGTTACACGGGATTATAGAGATTCACCTATGCATGCCACAGTCATTGAAATGACACCAAGCATCCAAGCACTCATCCCTGTTTCAGTATTAAGAGACTCTTGCCCCCAACCATGTTATAGCATCAATCTCATCAGACTTCTCAAATCCGCATTGTAGTACCTTCTCCTAAACACTGTCTCTCACACTTGGGAGGATCTGCTCAAAAACTGCAAACTGATTTCACTTCCTTCAAGCTCTCTTAAGTGCCTCCAAAACATTTAGTAGCAGCATCTGTATAAAACCAACAGCGCCTAAGCTGCTAGTGCTGGAGATCAATGCCTCCTAAAGCTGAAGGGTTTTTTCCTACTTTTACTTGTATCCCCTGGTTGCTCACGCTTGTTTCATACTGGTTTAAAATATATATATATATTTTATATATATATTATATATATATATATAAATATCTTTTGGGGCAAGAATTGGTTTTATTCTACATTCTCATTGTATACAGAAATAGGGCCTCCCTAGGCAAAGGCTGAAAATTTGGTTTGGTAGCACATCACAAGGAAATCCTGCCTTGCACTGAAGGTTTGCACTAATTAACACACAGCTAATTAAAATTTGTTTGTAGACCATAGTCTCCAGTGCAATCTCGGATTCAATACAAAAGTTCTGTTAATTAAGGCTATGAATACACCAAAATAAACTCGATCCCCCCAGATCCAACTCAGCTTGATCACCAGCAGTCCTAACAAACCAAGAATGCAAACAACTAACACTGTAATCACGGGCATCTTATCTCCTCAAGCACAAACACAGTCGAAGCAGAAACTTTTATCAGATGACTAAATACTGGATGCTTACAGCTGCTACAGTTCCCATCCTACACTGGGAAAAGCGTTATACTCCCTCTTGAAATGGCTAGTCATCAGTTTATTAATTAATACAAGCAACTTGCTTTATCTTAGAGATGCCTAGTAATACAGTCATTTATATAATTTATAAATAAAGTCTCTTATGGATGAAAGATCAAGAAATAATCAAAAAGTCTGATGAAAGAAAGATTAAAAGATTCAGACAGGCTGTTACAGGTAACAAGTTGATTACAGAGTTGCAGATCAGGAAAATGGAAAGAAATGCATTAATACAACAGAGTTCCAGCAGTTCACATTTAAAGGTCTCGATAAAATGATAGAAAAGTCAGTGTATCGGTATGTTCACTATGGTTTCCCCAGCAGCCCGGAAGTTTCATCAGAAAGGAGGATGTGGGATTTTCTAATGACGTGGGGTCATAAGTCACAAAACCAATATACACTTGTGAAACAGTGTTTTCATTAAGAAATACGCTTTCTTAATGTCAAGCATGTTGTGAAACATCAAAGCCTACTGTTGATATAATTCTCAACTACAGTTGCATGACATTTACTTCTTTCTCCCACAAAGAAAGATCAATCCCTGTACAATCAGCACGAAACAACAGCAGCAAGACCCCTACAAAATGTTTCAGAAAACCAGCACAAAGTTGTATTTCCCTACTGCAATTACGGGCACTTATGTCCCCATAGGCCATCATTTCTTCACTGTAGATAAAAAACTTGGTGGAGAAATCCTAGCTTTCATGGTCTTAATATACTGGAGTAGACATGCCCAAGTCGTTCCTCTGAAACTCCCTAAGATCTGTTAAAGCATCCAGACGCTGGGTCGAATTTCTGCACAAAGAAACCATGTTGAGGCTAAATGATGTCAATGAAAGTGAAATTCATGCCAGCCATTCCACCTAGGAGCAAACCATACTGTATTTCATAAGGACAACACACAAGTGTCACAGAGCCACAGAGGTCAGCGTAAACAAAAAATAGACTGATTGGCCATTTCCACACCAGGAACCCATTACGGTGTTATCTGGTCTGAAGTCTTATTAGGTGTATAGATATAAAAATGCATATATACATATATATTTCTACATATATGTTCTTGCATGTCACCGTGGTAGATCAACCTTGGCTGGCTGCCAGATGCCCACCCAGCCGCTCTCTCACTATCCCTTCCCAGACAGGACAGGGGGAGAAAATAAGATGAAAACGCTCATGGGTAGAGGTAAGGCCAGGAAGATCACTTACTAATTACTGTTCCAAGGAAAACAGACTTGACTTGGGGAAAATTAATTTAATTTATTGCCAATAGAGTTGGATGGTGAGAAACAACGACAAAAGCTAAAATACTTTTTCCCCTCCCCTCACCCCCCCCAGCTCAACTTCATTCCTTCATTCCCCACTCCCAGACAGCCAGGGGGAGATGGAGAGTTGTGGTCAGTCCATAACAGCTCCTCGCTCTTCACACCTTTCCCTGCTCCAGCATGGGTTCTTCAGCTACTGACCTACTCCAGCCTACGTTCTGAACTACTCCAGCCTGGGGTCATCTGTGGGCATCTGCTCCAGCGTGGTCCTCTCCACCTGCTGCAGGGGAATACCTGCTCCACCGTAGTCTCTCCCAAAACTTCCAGGGGCGTCAGCGGGTTCTCTGCCCCAGCACCTGGAATACCTTCTCACCTCCTCCTTCACTCACTTCGGGGTTTGCAGTGTTGTTCCTCACACCTTTTCTCCCCTCACTCCTCACCACCTGTGTGCAGGTGCTTTGTCCCTTCTTAAACATTATCGCAGGGGTACCACCAGCTCGGCTGAGGGGCTCAGCTGTGCCCTGCAGTGGGTCTGGTGGAGCTGGCTGGAACTGACTGTGTCAGGCACAAGGCAGCCCCAGCCTCTCCTCATGGAGACTGTCCCTGCAGCGCCCCCCCCCCCCAAAACCTTGACATCTACGCCCCATACGTTCATATATGACACAAAGCAACATCAGCTACAGGAATGATGACTAGACAAAGTCACATCAAACTATCTTGACATCTAAGTTTCAAAGCAACTAAAACTAAATTCTGCTGCCTCAAAGGAGGACAGAAGAGTTTAGTTTCACTCTCAAATGCCAATCTCCAGAACAGCTTTTTGCGGCTGCTGCAAGAGCTCCCCAGCTTGCCAATCTCGTCAAGCAATTCAGGCTGCTGAAGGAAAGAGAGCTTCCTGTCTTCAGTAACACAGCCAGTCCTACAGCACCCTACCAGCTCTATGAAAAGGAAAGAAAAGCTGCTGACACCTAGCCCATGAACACCTACCACCTCCTGATGCCTTGCTGCTGGGAACATTCATCCCCTGAGCAGAGACAAGCTCAGAAGAGCATCTGCCAACACAACATTCACTTTCTCTCAGCTTCTTTGCACATTCAGCTCAGCTCTGCCCAACTCAATGATGAGGGAAAAAGATAGCATCTCACCACCCCAAGTGAAAGGAAAAGAGTTTCACTGAAAAGCCTTAAGCAGGCTGTGGTAAAGCTGTCAAAGCAGTCAGTAACATCCATGCATGTCAGCCCTGTGTACCTCTGTGCATCTACTTTGACAGAACCTGAAGACAAGTCTTCAGAGTGACTAAGCTTTGCTATATAGTCAGTTTTTCAAGTGGGCTCTTCCACATGACGCAGAGCTGCTCATTGTTCTACCAAGGGGCAGCAGAAGAACCTATGCTGAGATTTACTTTCCAAAGCCCATGCTTTTAATCAGAAGTGAAGAACAAGCATAAGAAACAGCAAAGAACATCTGAGCTCCCTTGCCAGCCAGGCAACAAATTTCTTGTTCTATCCCAAGGAAATCATTTTACTGGTATATCACTCTCTCAACCTGGAAAGCATAAAATTGAGATGCTTGTAAGAGTGCCGAGATCCATGAACAAGCATTACAGTTGTGCTGCTTCATGTGCCAATTACAGAACCATTCATATATCAGGTTTGGACAGACACTTATTTAGTCTTGAAGCCAGTAACATCTAGCCCTGTTCTAGTATATTTCCCTGGGGATCACAAAACAAATACTTCCCTGCCTATGCTGGAGACTGGGACACCAATCAGCAGCTCAGGTACCTTCCAAATCAGACATCATATTTTTCCATTCAACAGCCCTTAAGTGGTTTCCCTTCCATGACCAAGTAAGTTTACAAGTGTGCAAATTCAAGTAAACAGTTCTTGTTGACAAAGTCAAACCAAAACGGTGAAAAACCCAAAGGGACAAGTTAAGTAAACTCATTCAAAGTGCAAAGGGTAACTGGAACAGCTGATGGCAGCTGTTCTACCCCTAATCCTGCAATACTAACATAGCCATTAACAAACACAGCAGATTACTCCTTGGGCACAAGGAAAGATTCCAGAAAATGGGAATTAATATTAAAGAAGGGCTACGCAGAACATGAAGATAAAGAGTACATCCCAGAAGACTCTCCTAGAAACACACCAAGTTTTTTCCCTGCAAAAAATGGTATCATTAAGCTTGCTTAACTAAAGAACTGAGAGAAGAACTGGGTACAGGTGCTCAACATGTGGCAGAGAGATTGAAGAAAGCATCCCGCCATCACAAACATTTCCTAGAATTACTATAGCAATCCACCAAAGCTCACGATGTCTACTAAAGAAATGAGAGTATTAAGGATCAGAAGTTGCTGACCAAAAAAAAAAAACCCCAACCAAAAAAACCCCAAGCAACCAACCACAAAAAAAATGTGTGGACAGTAGAGATGGACACGTCACTGACTGGAACAACAGCTTCCCCCTAGGTCAGCACTGGTTATTAGTACTATTTCAAGTGAAACTATGTTAAAAATACCAGTCATGTTGCCAACTGCTGATGGCATGCAGCATCTTTTTAACAAAATCTAGCATTAGCAGCGTGAAAACTGCCAATTTCCAAAACAAACTAGGCAGTAGAATTTAGGATGTGGATATGCAAATGTCCCAAGGAGATACTGCGCAAAAGGCTACATATCAAACAGAGATAAGAAGCTGACCTTTTTTTCCCCTTTTACAATAATCAATACAGAAAGTTGCAACCAACTCAGTGACAACAAATTGATATACACCAAGAAACATTTGCAGAAGACGCACTTAGAACTAATACCATCCAAGGTATTAGTAGCATTTCAGTACCAGTCAGTCCCACGTGTCATCATTCCTGACCCAGCATCATGTCCAGCTCTTGCCAAGTATTGGTATTTCCACCAGCCTGAAAGGTGAACACAGGGGTTTTCCTGCATACAGAGGGACCCGATTAAAACCTGTTAAATAAAATCCCATCACTTAACAGAGCAAGCAGATAGAGACAGGTGAAATTAAGTCACCCAAGCGATTACCGTCCTCAGCTACCAGGCTCCTCAGTCACATAGCCAATCTGTTCTGGTGTGACTAGAGACTTACTTTCAGCAGTTCAAGCAAATCCAAAGATCTCTGAGGGACAGATCCCTTACTGTTCCACCAACTGCTGAGCGCCTGCAGCCAGCTCTGGCACGTCGCTCACAGCAATCTTACACTCACTTGCTAACCAAACTTGCTAACTTACTTGCTGAGCAAACTCATAACTACCTATAACCTGCAGTAGCGCAACCACAAAATCAAAAATCAAAGCATTGTTTCACAAGAATTTGTCAGTGGTGGTGCCAATCTAAATAGCTCCCATGCCCACTTATAACATGAACTTGATGAATCTGACCTGGAACTAGTCCATGTTCAAAACAACTCTTTTTCCGTTGTTTTCTTTTAAACCAGACCAACACCCTAACCCAATCCACTGTACACCATATTTGTACAACAACAACCAAGCAAGGTTAGGAATTACTGAGTAGGAGCTGCTTCAGCTGGCTCTTCCCAGGAATGCTTCTATTTTGCAAAGTGTTTATGGCCTCCCTTGTAGCATACTCTACATCACCTCCCCAGTTTATACATATGAGGTCATTTCTAGAGCCATTCCTTTGATCAGAGCAGCACCTTCGTCCACACCTGTGCTGACTTTGTCAAGCAGCAGGGTACGTAGCATCTCCACGCAGTCATCATCTCAGCACCTTCCACACTGAGAGAGTCAAGCAATCCTGTAAGGCCTCTATCTAAAAACTTCAAGACATACTAACCAGTCAGATTTTAAAAATCCTGCTGCACATACAGCTCTATAGAATTTATTACCAAAAGGAAGCCTTGTTCACCATCTCTCACTCACGTGCATTACAAAAACAAGTTACTGAAAAGCGTAACAGATGTCTAGCAGCCAACTGAAGATAAACGCCTCCAGCACTGGCCATTTCACCTACCTGGAGGTCACCTGCCCTGATTTACCTCCTCCTGGTGAAGTGAAAGTACTTAGGAAAGTGCCACCAGCCACCACTCACACAACTGCTGCACTGCTCAGATTTTAACCCTCCCTTAAGAATCACAACCTCAATCTGGTTTTAAACACTGAAGGTAGGGTGTAACCAATGTGTCAGGGTGAGCTCCTTTAATGCCCCTTAACATCATGCGTGTAAAGGATCAGCAAATGTACCACAAAGCATCTTTTTCTGCAGGGTTGGAGGTAAGAGAGTTCATGAGAACAACTAGCCTTCCTGTTTCCTTCCACACTTTAAGCCAAAACTTTGCAGCAGCACAAACTGGAAAGTGCCAACTCAACAGCTAAATAAAAATGCAGGAGCTGAAAGGCACAGTAGGAAAAGGGAACAATATACAAGGGTTGTGGGCTAACCCCAGTGTGCAGCTCAGCTGCAACAGACAGGATGGGGGAAAGAATCGGAAGGGTAAAAGTGAGAAAACTCGTGGGTTGAGATAAAGACAGTTTAATAGGTAAAGCAAAAGCTTTCATTCACTGCTTCCCATGGACAGGCAGGTGTTCAGCCATCTCCAGGAAAGCAGGGCTCCATCACGTGTGTAACAGTGACTTGGGAAGACAAACGCCATCACTCTGAACATCCCCCTCTTCCTTCTTCTTCCCTCTCAGCTTTTATTGCTGAGCAATACCATCATACGGTATGGGGTATCCCTCTGGTCAGTTGGGGTCAGCTGTCCCAGCTGTGTCCCCTCCCAACTCCTCGTGCACCCCCAGCCCACTCGCTGGCAGGGCAGGGTGAGAAGCAGCAAACGCCTCAGTGCTGTGTAAGCCAATCTAAAACAAGTAACCAATGTAAAACATCGATGTGTTATCAAGCCTGTTTTCAGCAGAAATCCAAAACACAGCTCCTACTAGCTACTATGAAGAAAATTAACTCTATCCCAGCCAAAAAGAGTACCAATACAGTTACTCAATATAAACACCTTCAATTAAAATAAACCTGGCTTATACAGGACAAGTAACAGAATGATCCTGCCATTTTGAAGTTAAAAGAGATGGGGGAAAACCATAACAATCAGTGTAACTGGGGGGAATCACCTGGCTGAAGGGTCATCTTTCAACCAGCTCAGACAGCAAACAGTACTGATGTTGCCCCTGCCTCAAGATGCACACCCACAGCATTTGTGCTATGGGTACAGCTTACTGCTAAACCCTAGTCTGAGTAAACACTTGCTCTTCTAAGTAACTGCTGTTTTGAGGTAAGAGTAAATCACTGAAGTTAGAGTTCTCCAAGCCTCTTCGCCAGCAGCAAAGCCAGTTCAGAACTTCTTGTCCTCTCCCGCCACAGCTTCCTCTTACACAAGATGTTGGCATCCTCTCCATTGTGCTAATCACTACATACAGGATCACACTAACCCAGATCAGCAAAGCAGTGAAGATAAATAAACCACACACACACACACACACAAAAAAAAAGAAGACACAAACCATAAGGATGTAAATATTTTCATACCCAGAACTTCCAGCTTTCTGATGTCTTCCTTGGATATCCTGAGTTAGCATTCAATAGTTTAATTTTTTTTTTTTTTGCATATAGGACTGCTTACTTTGTTAATTTATCAGTTAATTACATGTAGGTGGCAGAAAGAGCCGTGTATGCCATACATGATCAAACCACATCACATCATATCACACTCAGAAAACTCCCACTATGGGTACTAATAATAAGCTTTAGATAGATGACTTCATGATGACCGATATAGCACCTCTCTAGCTAAATAATAACTCTTTAGAAACTATTCAGATTAAAACCTTCCAAGTCAAACAGTACAAGATGTCTGCCTTGTAAAACCAGGTTTCATTTCTTTGGTCTTCCATCTAGACTGAAGGTACCCTGTATGGTACATGGGACATTCAGAATCTGCTATTATCAGTCAGGATAAGATAAGTCCATAGACAGACAGTGGAACTGCCACTTAACACAATCAATTGCAATTCAGATAACAAGCAAAAGAGCTGTGCACATTGTTATTTACATAGAGGTAGAGGACTGTTGGGTGGCTGGGGTCATAAAGAACCTAGCCATTTTACAAGGTGGCACTAAACCACACTTTATAATCAAAATATTAAGTTATAGTCTTTTCAAATCTTGCTGCTGCTGAGCAGCAGTCACACCATCAACCTAACCAGCAGAGAGAAGAGTTTATCCACCTCATCACCTTCTCCCTTTGCAGAACCTGCTTAGTGCTGCAGGCAAGAAGTCTCCCTACCTGCAGCATCAGTGGGCTCAGCTTAAAAGAACTAACAGCTTCTGACGGGGTGAATATAGCAATTCTGAATAAACCTGGCACGAACACGAAGTGAGCATTGCAACCCTGACTTACACTGTTATTTTCATGAAACATTTCAAGCAGCAACTGAAATGTGCAGGAGAGCTCAAAGCACTCACAGGCACTTGAGCTATTTAACATCTCAATCCTCCTCTGCTTGTGCATGTGTATGTGAGTGTGTATAAAAGAGGTAGTAGGAGAAGGAAGAAACAAAACAAAAAAAAAAGATCAAGCTTAGTTGGCATCACAAAGAATAGTAGAAATATCAGTAATATTCTTTCCAGTCATGTCTAGACATTCTTTAAGACTTTCAGAAGCAATCAGGCACCGCCTTCATGTTAAACACAGATATGATATCACTTTAAGTGATGCTTACACAGCTTACAAATTCAGTATTGCAAAATAATCCATTTCCTTGATAGTCTTGACTAGTTGCAAGGCTCACCCACTCATACAAGAAATTATAACTAGATTAACTACTTATGCCACAAATGTCCACAGGATCACAAACGGTACACTTCACAATGATCGTTCATTGTTACAAGTAAATGAAGCAATCGAGTTTTCAGACAACTAAGCGTAAGCCAGCAACATGAACTTCTAACGCACGCATACGGTGCACACATGAAAATAAGCTTAAACCCCCATTGTCTGTACTTAGCTGTTATGCAACAGTTACCTGCTTGGCTAGGCAAGGCAGACTGTGATGTTAAACCAGGCCTGTACAACACAGCCCCCCAAGTAATATTTCTGTCTCGCTGCAGGTTATTGGCCACAAGAAATGGGTCTGCCATCGAGCATGCAAAGAGGCAGAAGAGGAGCCACAAGCCACGGCAGCTAAGCTATGCAGCACATTGCCCAGCCACACATCACATCCAAGCAATTGAGTGGCAACAGCTCTCTGAAAATGCCACTTCTGCCCCTGCCCTTTGGCTTGGCAGTTCTTTATTTCTGAACCTCTCACTAGATGAAAATCCAGCAGAGAAAAGGGGAACAGAAAGAGGGTCCTTGAAAAATAGCAGGAACCCGAACGACACAGGCAAGCCGAAAGGCAGAGTATTTATTACACAGGACTCCTTACAACCCCAAACTCTAGAGAAGGTCATGTTTTCCCTATCAATCACCAAGCTACTTTGCATATGCAAAAGAGGTGAAGAGCCTGCACACTGGTCACTTATTCCAGTGCAAAGACACAAACTTTGTGCCAATGCCACACATGGAGGGGAAAAAAAGTGCCTTTTCAAAGCAGTCAGAGGAATAAAGGATGTGCAGTATAAGCACAGAGGGAAGCCAACATGGGAGTAACTTCTGATTTGGGGTTAAAAAAAAAAAAAATCAACAGTTGTAGGGATGGGAACAGAAACACAGTCCAACAGAGGTAAGAAAGTGATTTTAACACCCATTTATTCTTTTAAATTGCAATCTCACTTTTTAGATCATCTCCACCCCAGGGAGGGTCTCTTCCAAAAGAGTGTCTTGTAGCTTCGCTCGGGTTTAAGATACTATATTTGGTTACATACCTCAGACTTTGTAGATCTACTACTCCTAGCTACACATAGCATTACTGTATTTGTACCTTTTGTTGTGGTCAGGGGAAATACGCACCTTCTCCTGTCTCTATATTTATTTTCAAAGAGCTTAGTTTTACTGCAAGCTATGTATCTATTACATCTACCTACTTAGTTCCAAATATTAAGGTTGTCTCTGCAGATATACAGCAGGCCTTAGCAATCTCTGCTTATGTTTACTGCAAAATGCAGAAGTCTTAAACAAACCCAAACAACAATGCTATTTGCAAATAAGTTTCAAGTTTCTTACCACTCAGCACAGTTCCTTATTAAACTTCTTTCCAGATGGATTCATAGTTTTACACAGTTTTCCAGACAGATGACATGAGAAGGCATCAGGCTGCTTTAATGATTCCTATTAACTTACTTTGCAAAGTTTTACCCGCTGAGCAAGTATTGCTAACCAAAAATACCTTCAGGTGACATACCATCATTGTCCACCCCTAGCATCTACACACGCTGAGCCACCTTGGGAAATGCGTATGATCTTTTCATTTCGGAATGGTACATTAAACACAGAACTCTTTGCCCTGTAAGGATATAAGCCACAGCAAAGTTAAGCATTACCCTTGCAATTTCTACCGCTCCATAGCATTGAACTTATTCTCCATCTATAGAGTCATAAGCACTTCATTTTGGCTGATGTAATACTCCTGCACCCAAATACTTCACCACTGACCAAATCAAAGGTGTTTTCTAAGTCATTTACCCCAACTCCAGCGTCCCCGTTTGCCAGTCACCTCTGCCTTTCCTCAACAAAGCCAACTCGCGTCCTCTGACTTAATAACCGACCGAGGAAAAACCGGCAAGCGCTGCTCCAGGGCCGCCACGCATCACGCCCGTGGCATCACCGGGCCCTGGCCACGCCGGCACCCTGGGACGCCCGAGGCAGGCCCCGGTACGGCCCGCGGGGGAGGCACACCTCCCCTTCCCCCCGGGACGGGGCTCCCGGTCCCTCAGGAACCCGGGCAGCACAGCGCGCCCGGGCACGCCGGGTGTCCCGCGTGGGCCAGGCCTGCCGCCGGCGCTCGGGGAGGGAGCAGGCTTCCACAGCCACGCGGGAAACGCGCCCACGACGCCGATCCGAGCCCCGCCAACTGAAGCGGAGGGGGCCGATTTTGAAGCGGGTGGGCAGGGAATAGCTGAGCCGTACTCTGCCCCCGAAATCGCCCCCCGTTCCTGCAACCGGGAGACGACGATCGAGAACGGCATTTAAAGGGACGAACCGGCTGCACTCGGGGCGCGGGTCACCCCCCCCGGGAGACGTCCGTCCCTGTCCCGTCCCGTCCCCCCCCCCCCGAGCGGCACCCTCCGCCAGGGGCGAGGTACGGGCCGGGGAAGGGCCGCCCCGCCCCCGCCTGCCTCACCCCCCAGGGCCCGGCGGCGCCTCCACGTGCCGGGCCGGCCCCTCTTTCCCGAGCGCGGATCGGTACGGGCGGCCCCCACCGGGCCCGACCCAGGCCGACAAGCCCAGCCCGCCGCCGCCTGCCGCGCCTCGGGTCAGGTCGGGTCGGGCAGTTCCCCCCCGCCGCATCAAGATCCGCCCAGGCTCCACGCGCAGCCCTGCAGGGGCAAGCGGCGGCGGCCGGCCCGCACTCACGTACTCACTTACCGGCGGCCAGCACGGCGGCGGCGGCCAGCAGCCACGCCGAGCAGGGAAGCCGCGCGGGAGCGGCAGCCACCAAACGCCCCGCAGTGCCTCCAACCGCTGCCATCTTCCTACCGCCACCTCCCCGCGCCCCCATTGTCCGCCCCCGGCCACGGGCCCGCCTTCCCGCGCCCCGCAGCGCCCTTCCCTCGCCGGGATAGGGCCACGCCGCTGTCACTCGCACACACCTCCTGCGTCCTCCTCGCCCCCACCCAGGCCCTGCCCCTTTCCTCCCCGAGGATGGGCCAGAGGAGCGATCCGTCAAGTCCGGGCCCCCTATCCGAACAAGGAATGCACTGGCCCGCCCCCCGAGCCGGGCACGTAACTGGCTTCCCCCACCACCTGGAGGGTGGTGTTGTGGGAGTGTTGTTGCGGTTGTGGCGCGCTCGGGGGCTGCGGGCCCGCTAGGGCTGCTCCCGGTTCCGTGAAGTCCGGGGAACCCGGGCACAGAAGCGTGGCCGCGGTATTCCCAGCCGTGGTGGCGTGGCGGAGGCCTGGAAGCGCCGGGTCTCGCTGCTGACAAGCGCGTCGGCCTCTCCAGGCAGTAGGATGAGCCAGTGCCGCCGCGGTGCGTAGGGCCGCAGCCTGTCGGCCTCCCTTCATCTCGCCCGCGCTGCGCCTGCTGGCCTGCGTCCGTGTAGCTCTGCCTCCGTGTCGCTCTGCCTCCACAGGGACACAGCAGGGGAGCCCAGGGCAGCCCAGCGCCAAGTGCCCTCGCCTCAGGCTCTGGTGCTGCCCAAGAGTTAACCTTCTGTGTGGAAAGCTTAACAGAGTGCCTTTGGAGGCATGCTAGCTGTCTTCCTTTTACATCAAAAAATACTGAAGACAGCTGACAGTCATACAAATGGAGTTAGTTTGTTAGTCAAGACCTACTCAAGAGCTGTGGGCCTGTTGCTTTTGTGACCTATGAGGGCTGCAGCAGAATTCACTTTGGTTACAATGTGGTGTTTCCAGCTGTCTCTATGAGGTGAATCTCTTGCCATGCGTCGCTAGGCCCGGTTTTCCAAAGAGAAACAACAGGAGCAGGCTGCAGCGTTTATTTAGGGTCCCAGTCTCTGCGCAGGCGTTGGCAAGTAAGTTCCCCCCCATGTGCATTACAGTGCTGGCTAACTAGTGTGCACCCTGAGCGCTGGTCCCAAGCTGCCGGGGATGTGGGAGAGCACTGCTGCAGGCTGCGAGTGTGGATGAGGTGGGGGTTCCCCCTGCCTCCCCCGAGATCCTTCTTGTTCTTCCCTGTTAATGCAGAAAGCCTGTTTTGGCCTGTGCTGCCTGTAAGCACAGGTTCCTTCAGAAGGTCTCTATGCTGATCATAAAATTGCCTTTGCCTTCTGCCTGAAAATACCTGCTTGGAATTTCCCCAGGCTTACCGACTGGGATCCCTGCTGTTAGAGACCTCCTGAGACCATGCTTTCACCCTTCTTTATCTCCTTGCTTCGCTCCTGCTCTTTTGGGAACCTCTTTGCATACATTGCTACTTTTGCTAAGCTATGTATTTTAAAGAAGTTGCACAAGTTTAGTCATATTACAAGGCTGTTGCTCACTGCATCCATGGGACTTCACAGGCCTGCAGTGTACTCAGTTTGCTCCTGCCTGGTGCTCCATGGATGCCAGTCCTCTCCCAGATGCATGTGCCACCACAATTTCTCTGCCACTCTCTGGCCACCTAATCACATCTGTAGATTAAACAGGCCACAGGAAAGCCCTGCTACTTTTTGCCATGTTAAGGAAGGCCGTGACAAAGCAAGACCCTGTAAAAACACTGCATGGTGCTGTTTGGGTTTTTTTTCCCAGCTGTGATGCAGACACAAGGTTCACACCTCTCGTGGGATTTACAGTGTAACAGCGTATGCATTCATTATTCATGCTGTAGGGGGAGGTTCTTGAGCATGTTCCTCAGCTAACCCTTATGTTTTCTAGAAACCCAGGCTACCAGAAATCCAGGGCAGCAATTGGGAATAAAGATCAACAGAGACAAATCTTTGTAGCACAGGGAATTATCACTGTGTTTGGCTGCCACCGCATTTAGTCCCTCTGACTTCCCTTGCAGCTGAGTCTGTAGCCAACTGATCAATATCCCCACCTTCCAAATGGAGCAGAAACTGATATACAGTGATAACCCTTTTATCCCAAGCCCTTTTGCCTCAATACTCCCATGGAGCCCTTCCTTTCCATGGAAACTCCGCCCAGCCTTACAGCTCTCCTCAGTGACTGACTACAAGTGCTCTATCAACATGGAAGCACACCAATACCCAGAGTTCACCATTTACTTTCAGGCCCTTCCATACTGCACAGTTTAAAAATGTTCAATCCCCTGAACAGGCCAAGCTTTATCTTTCTAGGCATTCTTTCAAGACAATCAACCTAAAGTTTTTTAAAAAAATATATTATTTTTCTTATTCTCAAATTTACTGCCCTTCACAGACCTCAAGCGTTCTCTTTTTATGTATTAATAAGCCTGCTTCGGCCACGTGTGCCCCTTGCCAGAGGATTCCTACAATCTCTTCCTTCCCTGGCAGAGCTAAGATAATGTCATCACAGGTGCAGCCCTACGAACGTCCCGTTTGCTGTGTAGTAGTATTGCTGTTCAATACAGAGAGCATCTGGGAGAGTAGCCGGTCTACTTATTCTAGATGATTTTTTTATCCAGATAGTAATGATCAAATTACTGTCTTCTGCTACTTCCAGAGAGGAAGCGGGGTGCTAGAACAACTTAATTTGTCCTGAGGAACATATATTGCATTTGTATGCTATGACATGTTACTATTAAGGTTATGACAAAAAGAACTGGGAACACTTCTTGGAGTGAAATGCAGAGCCTACAAGCTGTACTACCCAATTCCTTAACTTATCTCAGCCCACAACCCCCTGATAAGCTAACTCAATTAAAGGTGTAGTTGCTGCAGTCCTTTTCCCCTCTAGCTATGCAATTCTACTCTCTGTCTAGTGATAATACTGGTATTTATCAAATTTCTTAGTAATTCAGCTCACTTAGCTGGCAACAAACTTTTTTTCTTCTGCCTGCATATGGAGAGGTGGGGAGTTACTTTCCTTCACACTGAATCCATTCCCAGTAAGGTCAGACAAGCAACAGTGACAGGAGCAGGACTGCTCAGACAGTGGGGCAAGACATATCACAGCAGCCTCCAGGCAGGCTGCTGTCAAGTTGCCTAACTGGTTTCTGAGCCTTCTTCCTGGCAGTAAAATCGGCATTCAGTCCCACAAGAGAAGGAAAAATGCTTTTGTGTCTTTTTTTTCCCACTTATCACAAAAGGAAGATCTAAAAATGTGTGTGTCACTGGGGAAGAGGTTAAATACATTTCTTCATGGTTGCTGTTTATGTTAGAAATTCAGACCTTTGTTATCCTATTGTTTTGGAGAGTTCTCTAGTAGCTTCCCAGAGAGCAAGCAGGATTATGATGGCAAATAAAATAAGGGTAACATCTTCTAGGAGGAGAAACAAATATATTCAGACCAATTTTACAGTTTTAATCATTTTGATTGTTTTTTATTTAGCCTGCATCTCTGTACCTCCTAAAGGAATTGCACAATAGACACTGTTTAGCAGGCAGATATGCATTCCTGCAAAAAATACCCCACCCAACATGCTCATTTTGAAACAGTAAGAGACGAACACAAGAGAGAAAGAAAAAACAGGCTCTATTTATAAAAGAAAGTCTTGGGTGTCTATTGCAACATTACTTTTTCCTCTGGGAGCTGGGAGAAATTGTGACTGGCAGATACATTTATGTTTACTCTGGTTAAATGGAAATGCAGTGGTTCTTTCAAAACTCAGAGCTGGCAGCAGCACAGTAATTGCATACGGTACTTGAAGAGTTTGATAATTATTTTTCCGTAATTCAATTAAGAAGAATGTCCTGGATCACCCATTGTGCAAGGATAAGTATTCTAAGGAAACCTTACAATGGAAAAAGATGCTAATGATGAGCTATTCCAGTGCTGAACTGATGCTAAGGAACAGCTCAAGCCACAAATATTCTTGATAATCTTGATACATATAAAAGCCCACAAAATGAAAGCAATTATTCTTCCTGTCTCTCCTCCTACCTCCCCCTCCACCCCACCCCCGTTTCTTGGAATACAGACAAAATTAGTTTAGTGACTATTACTGTACGGAGACAAGAGCCAAGGTAGCACTGACCTCTAGCCTGACCATCATCAGTGTTTGTTGTAAGAAGACTCTGATGTTTAAACAGGTGTGCATAAAATCGTCACCTGTAAAGTAAGAAAGTAACGTCACCAGCGCTTGGCTGTAGTACAGTTTTGAATTATGGAAATGAACCATGAACTTACCTTCTTTTGGTTGGGCATTGTGGTTTGACTGCTGTGGTTAGACATACATTAAGCAGATTTTGCACACAAGGGTAGATAGGTTTGCCACAGCGACTGGAAGAAAGCTGGAGAGCAACAGCATGCCCAGTAACGGCGCGCGTCACTCACTAGTAATACGGAACACCGCAAAAAAGCAGGACAGGCTGCCCACCCGACATTTGTTTGAGCTGTCCCAACGAGGCCACTGCAGCAGAACAGTCCCCATAAGCCCTGACCGCTCCTTGGGGGGCCGCTGGCCGCACCGGCGGGGCAGGCACTGGGGCAGCTGCGAGCGGCGGCTGCCCGGGCGGCCACACTTAGCCCGCGCAGGCAGCCCCGGCCTGGGCAGGCACAGGCTGAGGGAAACCGCGGGGGTCGCGACTTGCCAGGCTGAGGCTAGGGGGAAACTTCGGCCTCCGCTGCCTCCGGGCTGCTGCGACGAGTCAGATTACAGCCTGGCACCAGCCTGCAAACACTTGGCTGTCACGAAGCCTGTTTACCACCTCTCCCTTATGTAACGCTGTTTTCTGAGGGCTTCTCATCCGTCTCTATTCCGAGCTCGCAGGCACGGCTGCAGTAGAAGAGAGCGCTCAGACCTGGCGACAGATTCCCGTGCGTACCTGCAGCCCGTTTCCGCTCCAACCGAAGGGGCAGCCCGAGGCCTCACCGCCTCCCGCTGCGGGCAGCCCCCACAGCCGGGGCAGCAGAAGCAGCAACGCTCGAGCGTTCCTCTACAAGACAGAAAAACCTTCTTTCACCGCGGCTCGTTGGTCTAGGGGTATGATTCTCGCTTAGGGTGCGAGAGGTCCCGGGTTCAAATCCCGGACGAGCCCAATTTTTTTTTTTCCTTCCCCCCCCATTTCTGTCTCCCCGCTGCTTCCCCGCCCCGCTCCCCACCCGCAGCCAGCGGTGAGAACCGGAGTCCGCCGCCGCGCTCCTCAGGCAGACAGCAGCGGCTCCCACATACAGCGGAGGGGCACGGACAGGACTTAACAATGAGAGACTCGCTCCCCTTGAACGCAAGGAATAAGTGTTCACAGCCCACCAAGCAGGGGTCAGCCCTCTTGTCGTTCGCCCCCTCTTCCCCTCGCACAGGGCGCCGCTAACCCTCATCTCCCCCGCGAGGCCCCTGCCTTCCCTAACCCCCAGCGTACCCACGACGAGACGGGGCTGCGAGGCGCCCATCACCTGCTCCCCGCGGGCCTACCTGTGTCCCACACGGCGGCTCTACCTCCGCAAAACACAGCCCTGCCGCTGCAGCACCGTGGAGCCTGCCGCTCCCCCCTGCACCAGCTCCGGCTCTTTCCCCCGGGCCCACCCTCCCGCCGCGGGCGGGCCCGAGGCAACAAAAACGCTAAAGAGGGGACAGGGGCGGCAAAACGGAGGGCGCCACCGCTCCCCCCTTTCCCAGCGGGCTCGTCCGGGATTTGAACCCGGGACCTCTCGCACCCGAAGCGAGAATCATACCCCTAGACCAACGAGCCGCTCTCTTTTGCAACCTCCCCGGCTCAGCACTTCACTCACTTCCCGCCTCCTCCCGCCCAGCACCACCTACCGCCCCGCTAAGTCCTTTCGTGGGTCTGCCCCCCCTCCCCCCCCCCCCCCCCAGACTCCCAATGGTTCAGTCCACCGGTTCGGAAAGCACCATTCCTCTCCCTATCTGCGGGGGTTGCTGCGACTTCCCCCTGTCCTTCCCACACCTTCCGCCAGGGTAACCCGTGGCATCGCCCTTCCCCCGAGCCTACGGCTTCGCTTGGTAGAGACGATTCCGAGTCCCCGTGGGGGGGAGCAGCGGCCCCGCGGCGTTCCCCTGCGCAGATACCGCTTCCCCCCACGCAGAACGACTCCCCCCACACTCGCCTCGCGCTCGCGCCAGGCGCGCGTGGCTAGCAGGCACGGTCAGCGGGGCTCGAAGCTGGGCGAGCTCATTCTCAGCGGAGGAGAAGGGGGGAATGGCAGAAGACCCCCCGGACGGGTTTGGTTTATCCCGACCCGCGCTTTGCCGAGCCGTTAGGCGCTGCGCCCCCTCGAGGTGTGAAGGCGGGCGGCGGCGGGTTCCGCTGTCCTCACTGGGTCGGAGGGGCAGACGGACCAACAGACAGGCAGGGCTTTCCACCCCCCGCGCCCTCCTGCCGTGTGGCGTCGTGTGTGTGGGATACACCGTAACTACGTTTGCAAGTGTCTGCGAACCCTCTCGTGGCAACCCCCCTGAAGGGGTGAGGTGAGGGCCTGTGGGGTCGCCTGGCCTGTTCCGAGGCAGCTGAAGGTGGTTCCCTTCCAGCAAGTGGCCCCAGGAGTGGCTGTCAGGGCGGTCAGAGGCTGCAAGGGAAAAATGGCTTAACAAAGGGCCTTGGGTTTCCTGGGAAAGTGCTTCAGAGTTGGGAGTGTGTGACTTGGGACCCAGAGTAGCCACTGGCATTCCCTATGGTTTCTGAACCCATTCCACCCTGCTTTTTCAGCTCCCACTTGATTTCTGATGTGCTGTATCCTCCCAATGCCTCCTGTCACCCTTACCCTTCCCGTCATGCTTCCACACCTCTGTACCAGCCTCCCTTGCATCTCAGATCTTTCAAAAAACCCTGTTCCTCCCATCAGTAATTGCTCTCAGTCCTTACCCATCCAACACTTTATTGGGGCTCACTCTACAGTTTAAATATGGTCCAATCAAAAAATAACCATAAAATCAACAAGATCTCAGCCAAACACAACTGCAACAGTCTCCTTGTGCTGCATTCCTTTCTCCACTTTATTCTTGCTCTGTTTTCCATCCTTCCCCTCCCCCAGTTTAAAGGTGTGCTGGCCAGTAAGGTTTGTGCTTTTACTTTTTTTTTAATCTTTCCGGCATCATCCACACCAGAGGAATAGCATAAATTATATCAGATTTTTCTTGCTGATGACATTTCCAGTGTCCTTACATCTGACATTATACACTCCAGCCTCAGCAATGACAGGCACATATGGGTCTGAATGGTGCCCCCACCCTATACACCAAGCCAAGCTGTGGTCTACATTTCAGTCAAAACTTTTTGAGTCTACACCCTGTGGATACAAGACCACGCTGCCATTTATGGGCCCAAGCCTACGTTTCCTGATAGTACGGATGGGGCAGGGATACACGGCTACCCACATGTATCTTCTGCTTTTGCAGTGTCACAATGCTAATGCCAGCCAGAGTCTTTTCTAAAATTGCTCTAACTGGGGCTGCAGAAAAGGCAAGGTTTGTGCGCTGCCTGAGCGAGCATCGCCCCGAAAGGGATGTGTGAATACCTTCAGCTGAGAAACAGGCGCAACGTGTAAAATCGTCAAGGACAAAGATGGTGATGCAACTTCTGGCACAGAAAGTCTCTAAACTGTTGATTGCCAGAAGCTGGGAAATCTCACAGGAAGGATCACTGTGCATTGCTTTGGGGTTTTATGCTTCCCTTGAACAAGGATGCTGCTGGCTTTGCTTTCTTCTGTTCCTACATGCTTGATACCCGCAGGGCTGGGGCGGGGAGTGTGGCAGTCTCCAGTGTCACTGCTTGCCCCAAAGAACACCTTCCTTTGTGAATTAAGCACATTGGTTATTGCTGTTCCCCCAAAGTAAAAAATACCCCAAATTAAATTAAAATTGAATGTTAAACTGTTCCAATGGCAGTGGAAATGCCACCCATATTTTGCCTGCTGCTACCAGCTCTCCCCATCCTTCCTCAAGCTCCTTCATATCCCCAGGAGGAAACACACTGATTTTGTTTTGCTTTGGTTTTATTCCAACATTTATTTCTTCTGTTTCTTCCTCGGATTTCCATTCCCTTGCTCAGGACACACATACTCATTCTCTAAACAGGCACACATATATCTATATATACAGTAAGGCACAATCACTCACATCCAGATGGGACACTCTGCTGAGAGAAGAAACAGGGTACAGCAGATGATTGCAGCCTGCCCTGGAATACAAGCTCTAACAAACAGATTAAAATGGATTCAAAGGCAACAATGCTCCACAACGTGGCTCAAAAGGATGTGGGGGTCATGTTCGCCAACAAGCCCATGCTACACAGGAGGGGCAATGCTGCTGGCTCTCAGCAAGTGACACCTCAGCGCTCTCACCTGGGAAAAAGAAAGGCAGGGCACAGAGCCACTTCTTTCCTTGTGATTTTAGAGCTGGTGGACAGAAAGGGGATATCCTTCAAAACCCTGAGGTTTGTAACACTGCCGCGTTGCAGAGGCCACTTAAGGACAGGTGTGGGCTGTGTTGTGTAAAATCCTTGTACCGGTCCAGAGAGACAGGGACAACCCAAGCCTCCGACTCTGCTCAGCTTAATGTTTGCTAGGAGGACCTTTGTGATGCATTAAGAGGAGCTGGCTGGGTCTGCCTTTTGCCTCTGTAACTGTGCCTGTGTTGCTGGGTACAAGGTGGCTGGAGGCACGTTGAAGCACTGGCTCCTGACTGTTCACACCACCTAACAGCTAGCTGACTCCTTGGCTCAGCTTTTGACAAGTCTGGCTCGCTGTTTCCAGCGAGCCCAGACTTGTCCACAGCTCCACGTCACGCCGTGGACATGAGCCCCATGGCCTTGAGCCAGAGCAGCTTTTTATTCAGTATTGCAGATAGAGCTTCAAGCACTACTGTCAAGAAACTGGTCAGGTGATGGTCTGTTATCTGTCTTTCCCTGCATAACTCATATCTTATGGGCCACAAATACTCTCCAGATGTAAAAGCTTTTTTGGCTTAGCAACTGCCAGACCCGTGACTTAACTAGTACCCCAAGAGTGAATGCAAATCTAGTCCAATGCCTCAGTACTTAGGAGGGACTGGCTATCTGTCCTTCACCAGTTCATATTCAGTCAGGCTGTACAACCGGAAACTCAGCCATCTAAGACGTCTTCTTTGATGTACATGAAATTAATCAGCTGTTTCCTGTAAGCCAGGATGCTTTCTATCACAAGCGATGCTCAGTGGCTACACACTGAAAATTTCAAAAGAGAATCGAAAGATTGGACAGGGTCTGGAAGTAAGAAAGACTGATGGACAGGCGTCCCTTCTAAATCTGGACTGGAGCACAGCGCCAGATAAGAAAACTTGCCCTATTGACCTATGCAGCACATCTTTTCTGTGCATCAAACCTGTTGGTTGTTACTTTCCACCAGCACTAAAAACACCCCAGAGTTGAAGCACGCTGAAAAATTGCCCACCACAGCTGGCTGTTTCACAGATCAGCCAGCTCGACCCCCACTTCAAAGGGATTTTGTGCTTTATGAACAGTGTCCTAAGTGTTTTCCCCATGTTTAGGGTTCACATTGTCTGCCATACAGCATATAGGGAGAAAACATACCTTTTTCCTATTGTTAAAACATTATTTACTGAAATTTGAAACCCAAAATATTTCAAAAGAAGCTACCAAAAAGGCACCATACATGTACGTATGTAACTGATGGAACTTCATCTAAGACCAATGCAGGGGAGAAGAAAAAGACGTTTTGGAGCAGGATGAAGGAGCAGAGAGCCCAGGAGTGGTGGTGGCTGTTGACTCTGGGACAGTGCATATCAGATCTCTCAATCCCCAAATATCACCAAGGAACGTCAGCCAATGCCTCAGTTTTAAACTCTGAAGCGATTGCAAGCCAGTCTCATGTTCCGACTGTCCCAAAATATGATGGTGCAAAGCAGAGAGCCAGCGAGCAGCCACTCAGCTCCGGGATGAGTCTGGACCTCGGGGGATATCCGTATTCTGCTCCTCTCCTGCCACTGAAGGTTTTCCAGTAGCTTCCACCTTGATTGGGTTAGATGACTCCTATTCACATGTTAAGTCTCCTGTGCCCTGATTAGGTATGTCCTTTTGAGAGGGGAAAAGTAAGGAAATGATGAAAAATAATCATGGGTCTAAGTAAACACAGTGCTGGTGAGTCTGTGACCTGGGGGTGCTTTGGTAGTTTCCATGTTTGGAGGCAAAGGCAAGCTGCAGCCTGAGCACCAGCCTGCTTCCTTCAGTTGCTCCTTGCCAAACCAAGGAGGCATTTGAAGAGGGGACAGGTGGTTGAGGGGGAGTGAGGTATTTCCTCAGGCATCATTGACTACATTATCAGTGGTTAGAGAATAGTAAGAAGCTACATGAACAAAGCCCACTTTAGCCAGTGGAAATCCTCCTTTATTTCAGGTGGCAGAGGCCCATGTTTGTGTGCTTCCAGGGCTGATCATGAAACTGGCATGTGCACAAACACTATTTTTGCTGGCAAAGCTAACAAGCTAAAACCGTATATATAGAGAGACAGAATATATACATACATATGTATATATACCATGTGTGCACACATAAACATATAAATATGCATATGTAAAGAGGCATATTGAGATAGTATACACATGGTTACTGTTGGGGAGAAGTGCTTTTTACTGTAAGTACTTTCAAATTGCTTTCAAAACAGCAACTGAAGAGGGTGCTGGTGAGCAGAGCCTCTCTATTTTACTGAAGCCAGAATTGCCTTTGCTTCTTCTCCATCCTCTCTGTAACATCACCCAGGAGGGTTAGTTGCTTTAAATACCTTGCCTTGCAGCTGCTGCAGGCCTGAGATTTAATACTTTTGAGATGTGGGGTGCAGCAGAAATGTTGGTGTGTTCTGTCACAGTTGCCATTTTCATTAGTAAGCAAAACCCTCTGGTATTTTAGGAGCTATCGTCATGGTGACCCATCTTACCTGTGCGTCACAGTTACGCTGTGCTCTGGTCCTGCGTGGCTAGCGTTGAAGGCTCACTGGCAGTCTCTAAGCCCACTGCGTCCTGCAGCGGTTCAGGTGCCAGTGGTGTTTCTTGAGTGTCTGACGTTCTCTGTGTTTCTGTGCTCTCACTGGTCTCCTTTGCTTCAGCTTCAGCTTCTTCCTTCTTCTTGTCCCCCTTTTCCTGTTCACAGGCACTGTCTTCCTGCTCTTCTCCCTGGGGACCCTCGCACACCTTCTCCTCCTTATCTCCAGAAGGAGGCTGGGGAGAGTTCTCCTCCCCTGGGGCACCACAACACACCTCCTCCTCCTCCTTTCTCTCCCCTGTGTTACTCTTGCAAGGAGTCATTTCCTCTGCCTGTTTTCCTCCTTTTTCTTCATCTTCTGATCTGCTGGATCCTCTCCTTGATGGGGGTGTCTCATCAGACCCCATCCGTTTCTTTTGCTCTTTGCTCCCTGTTTCTGCCTCCTCTGTCTTGCCCTTGGGCCCAAACACCTCATCCCCATCTTCCTTGGCACCATTTTCTGGAGAGGAGATGTTGACCCCTAAATCCTCCCCGTCTCCATACTCAGACAGAGATCTTCGGAACTTCCTGGAGGGAGGTCTGCGCTTTATCGATCCCCGTGTCCGCACCTTGGAGGCAGGAAAAGCAGACATAGAAGCAGTCAAAAGAGCAGTACTGGAAAGCACAAGAGAGGAAAATATAATGGGAAACTTGATTGTTACACCAGTGGCCTCACTTTTCTTGGTCTGCTACTGAGAGGTAGGGAGACAAGGGCTCCTACCCATGAGAGACTACTTTAGAGGATAAGCACCTCCTTAATACATGCCTCCTTTCCTTCTGTAAAGCTGGTGCTGAAGATCATTGTCCCGATTTAAAATGTGGCTCCTTGTCCAAGTTAGACCCTAACCAAAGGACCCTGCATTTGTTATGCAGATGCTGCAGACTTTGGAAGTCTCGGCCTTTTCTACTTTTGGCAGTTTATTGTTTGAGGAAGGAGTCTTCACTCCAGCTGAGGATGGTGAATGCAGGTTACAGTTCCCCATTTAAGTGCTGTGCACGCTGTGGGACACCTGGCAAACCGCTGTGCTCTGCGTGGCTCCCTAAACTGCGCCTCAGCCAACTCTGACATTTGCTGGCACGTGGCACCACCTCCTCACGGCGCTGCCTGCCCAGCTACCAGCCACCCCATTACTGCTGAGCTGAAGTGAGTGAGTCCCGCCACTTCACGCCCTCCCTTTAGCCACTGGGCCAGGAAGGCTGCTGGAGCTGCCACACCATGAACCTCTGTGCGCAGGCAGGCAGAGAGGAGACTCCAGAGAGCTACACTGAAAGGCTGTTTTGAAGCCAGATCTCCTCCCTTGGATACAAATGCACACTGTTATGGCAGGACTGAGGGCTACGGCCTCCTCTTCCTCTTCATCCCCAAGTGATAAGCAAGCTGTATCCTGCTGTGATGGAGAAATCCTAGCACATAGCCTACCTTGTTATAGAATTGCAGCTGAGTGCCTTCTGGGGGTTGATCAAAGCTGACCGGTGTCTCATTCACTTCACTGGGCTGGGACTGAATCCCTGGGCTGCTGGGCGTTGAGGGAGGGGTGCTGAACGGAGAAACCAGGACTTTCAGACCAGGGCTTTTGGGAGATGCTCCTGGCAGCAGAGCAGCTGGAGCAAAAGCCAGATTGGCCTGCAAAGAAAAATCCCTGTCACAGGCATGCATGACACTGGCATGTACTACGTGCGGTAACCACATGGAGGAACCCTTGCTGTTGCCACAGGAGCTGCCACATCTCTCAGCTGTCACAACCCACATACCTTTTGGTTATGGGTCTCTCTTGGTGACGCTGTCAACAAACAAGTCCGGGCAGAGAAGTTATGACTGGACATTTGCCCTTCCCCAGCAGCAGGATCTCAGGACGTGTCCTTTTGTCATCCTGAGGCCTTTTGGGATTTTCCAGTGACCCAGCCAAGCCAGCACATTCTACAGTGGCTGAGCCGGGAGAAAGTCTGAACAAGCAGGCAGCAATCACTTCGAGATTTAAACCATCCCTGCGTGCGCCCAAGCAGACGTCGCATTTTCAAACCTAGTCTGCGGATCATCTGAATGATTGGCACAGTCATGAGTGAGAAGACCATGGAAAGAAGCAAGTTCGTGATTAACTGTGGCAAAACATTTCCTGCTGGCCTGTCACTAAGCTCTCCTAGGCAAATGTCCTTGGGTGCATTACGAGGGACAGTGCTTATGTTGTGTGAGGGCGGCCAGGAGGCACTGTGCTCTGGGGTTGCACATGCTGCCAGGAGAGGCAGCTGGCAGCGGCAGGGCACTATGTCTACAGGCTATCAACTGCTGAGCTGCCCTCAGCAGCATGATTCAGGTGCTGCTGTGAGATAGAAAAAGGGCAGGCAGCACTGGGTGTTTGTGCGTAACTGGGGGAATCAAGGCGAGGGAAGCACAGAGCTTCTAGGCATGTGTAGGGGAGTGCCAGAGCCCAGAGCGTGCGTGCTCCCCACTGCCAGGATTTTAGCTGCCTGCGCACAAGGCCAGCTCCCCGATAGGGTGCAAGTGACTCAGTTTGATTTCAACTGCTGCTGCGAAGAGATGGAAGATGTCTCAGCCAGGGTTTCCCTCACCTTCTCTCGCAAGCTACATTTAAACTGAGGCTCCTGCCCCTGCTCCCTACCTCAGCAGTGCTGCTGCCATGCCCATGCACAGCCACGTAACCTGCAGATCCAAAATGATCCTGACCCATGCGCTGACCTGCCTATGGACATGCCTAAATCCTTAGTCCTTGCTGGACTGTTTCTGATGCTGGTTACCATCACCAGACCTGCTCTGCCCTTCCTTGTTTGTGTATTGTGGGACTGGGCCCTCACTGGTGAGGCCACTGCCCTGCTTACCTAGCTGTCACCCTTGGCTCCTGGATCCCCTTCCCCACTGGCTGCTCTGCAAGGGAAGTAGCCATGACAAATGCCAATTAGTTTTAATTTGCTGGGGCAGCCATGTGGGCTCTTCCAGGACCTACCTGCAGCTTTTCAATCATGGGGGAGCTTTTCACTTTGACCTTGGGAATGGGGCAAGCATTTGGAGACCTCTTCTGCAAAACAAAATGAAACATGAAAAAATCACAGTAAAGTAGGTGAAAAAAAAGCAAATACAATGAAGGCAGAAAACTTGGAAGAGATAAGCAGAAAGTGCTAGTAGGGGAGCAAATGAAGCCTCATACAGCATCTTCACACAAAAGTTTGCTTTCTTCTTTCCTGATCCTGCTCCCCTTGTTATCTAGCCATCCTAGGGCTCTGCATACATGTATCCTTCCTCTGAGAGAAAAGGTGATTGTCTGCTTTCTGGCTGAAGTATCTGCGTTAGGTGATGTGTAATGGCTCTGCTGCTACATGGCCTTCACTAAAGTATCTAACCTATAGCACAGTTTCCCCTGGTATTACTCCAGGACCAGACAGATTAAAATTCTACCTCTTAAAGGGTGCAAGCCTTAATGTTGGTAAACATTGTGAACTTTTTGTGATGGGAAAGACTTTCTGCCACCACTTGACTAACAGAGATAAAGGGTATCCAATTACTATGGGCAGGAAAGGCGTAAGTGGCCAGAAAGGTAGAGCTATGAAAGGCTGAAAACAGTTTGAGAAAGGAAGATCATTGCTTTGAGAAGGGGCATATTATTTTTTTCTGGTCCAAAGGAAAAGGAAGGAATCTAAGACTTTAAAGCTTGTGCTCCTTTGGCATGGAGGCAGCAAGAGCCTGTAGCTGTCAGAAAAGAAGGACAAAGAACCACCCCCTTGTTAAGGGCAGGTGACAATGTGAAATTTGGTGGGTAGACCTCATACCTTGAAATACAGAAGGACAGAAGTGACTGGAAAGGGCCTGAGCATAAACTTTAGTGAGTAGCAGCCAGCTGAATGCGACCTACAAGGGTGCTGTACAGAGGACACCTCAAGACAGTATTCTGTGGGTATTGCTGACAAAACCCCTCTTCACTCTGGATTGATTATTCACATTATCTGAATAAGGGAAAGTCTCAAGAGCAGAACTATTATGCCATTATACTCAAACCTCTGGAGTTCATCTGAAGGCAACAAACAGCATGGATGCTCCCTGTGCTAAGCGCTGTTCAAATCTAATAATTGCCAGCAGTTCCTGCTTTAAAATGCTTGAAAGGTGGTAACTGGGTGGATCCGTCAGTGCTCTAAGGGTAAAAAAAAAGGCAGTCGAAATGGGATGTGTATCTGTGCTACAGGAGTGGGAAACAGCGTGGAGCTGATTCTGAGTCAGTATATGTGTGTGAACAGAGGAGGGTTTGATGCTCCGTGACTGATGTCTTTTGCTGCACAGCCTGACCTCTCTGCTACCTCCAAGCTCATGTCTCAGGAGAGGAGTTGCAGAGAGGAGAGAGCTTGTCCTTCTATTAAATTGATACTCACTTGCTCATCATTGTCACTTGTCTCAGTTTTGTGGGAATACAATGGAAGGGAGCATGGTGGTTTCCTTCGAGTTGGCTTATGTGGTGGTACCTAAGAGAAGAAAACAACCAACAAGGCAGCAGGGAAATCAATTTTTTTAAAAAGAAGGAAGTGAAATTCAAGCACCAAAGGGCATGCTCTGTAAGTGACCTGCTTGGATGGCAGGGCTTAGCTTGCCTAAAGGAGACATGCAAAGGCAGCACAAGATATTAGCATACAGGCATGTGGCCAGCATGCTAGGCGTTGTTCGCAGCATCCCAAGCCCAGTCCTAGCGTTGGAAAAATAATGTATATTTCCTTCCACAGCATGAACCACAAGACTTCAGGCTTTGTGCAAAGGACACTCTTCTAAGCTGTGGAGGGTGGAGAAGCTTTCCCAGAAGCTTCATCTTCAAAGCATCCTGCTGGAACCCCCTCACACTGGAATAGCTTGTTATTGTTCTCTTTCCTGTCTTATTACCAGGATTTCCTTTTAATGAGTCTCAGCTGCCTACCTGGTTTATGATTTTCCTATTTTGCATCTGATGTGTTTTAGAGGCAAAAAGGGGAATTCTGACTTTTTCAATATGCCCTACAGCCCCATTTGTTTCTCTCTAATGAAGAAGAGCAGCTCGCAGAGAGAAGGCCTCAGCCCTAATATTCAGGTTGTCTAAGAAATAGATTCTCCAGGGGAGAAGGAACAAGGCAACTTAACGTCAGGGACATCAGTTTCTTCTGAATGTTCTTGGGCTCTCAGACATACAGAGTGCTCATTAGGAAGAGACACGTAGCACAGCACCTATGGAGTCTCTCCTTCATAACTATTGCTCTGGTCTTGAAGACAAGCCGTATCTATTTTTATGCCAGGTTTGTAGTCTCCTGCCAAGCTTTTAACTCACTTTTTGTGTGTTAACTGACAAAACACTTGGATAATATTGTGGATCTCAGATAATAACCACAATATAATATTTGGATAATTTTGTTACCTTCTAACAGACAGGCATGTGAAAAGTTGGATTATGGTGTCTTTGCCCTCTGTAGAGTTGGCTGTCTTGGAGGACCTGTAGACTTGATGTCACTTAATTTCTGGTGGTGCTGCACACAGCTACGGCAATGCTGTGTCTCTCAGCAGCCAAGGGCAGGCCTGCTCTTATGTCATGCTAGGAAGCAGTAATATCGTGTCTTATTGAAACCCCACCATTTTGCAACCATGCAATGCTGTGCTGTTCAACCTGTGAATGTATCACAGGTTCCCTGGTTGATAGGTTCCCCTTTGCTGGCATGGGTTCAAGCAAGGGTTAAAGACCATCCACTCAGCCATTAATCTGAAGCCAGCTTGAGAAAGCGAGTGGAGAAGTGACAGATGGTTTGAAGAGAAAAGACAGGAAACTTTGTCCTCCTCTGTCTCTGGAGAAAACGAGTTTCCCTCCACTGTGAGGCCCCTCCACACTGCATTGGCTTGGGAGCAGTAGAAGTCCGCAGATAACACAAGAGAGGTCTGGGAACCTGCTGCCTTCTTAAGGGTAAGGGACTTAGTGTAATTAAATCTCATACCTTAAAAAGAGGAAATGACTGTTAATGGGACAGATGGAGCAGCACACTGGTGACTAGAGGGGAAAAAAAAAGCGCTTGGGAAGAGATTGACTATTCCCATCCTAGGGCCTGGCTAAGAGAGTGTTAACCTCTGACAGACGGTGGCATGCCAGCCCTCCAGGACAGAGGTCACCATTGCATCCAGTCAAAGACAGGAGGGGTGACAGGGAGGATCCCCTTAGGCCCAGCCTGGGATATGCTGAAATCAGCTAAGCAGCAGAAGGAAACAGTTCAGTTTTAAAGGGACACCCGCTGGTTGAAGAGGGCCACCAGTAAATATTTATGCTTCTAAAAAAGTGCATAATGATACAGAGGGCTCTCCTAAAATGTCAACCTGCATCCATAAACACTCTGACTTTCCGTTCTTCCTAAGAGGGGTATTCTAGTGTTTTGCTTACCTGGTGAAAGACAGCTTGTGAGGCAATGCTTGGCATAGTGGGCTTTCAATAAAATAGAATTTCAGCATGATAGAGGTAGGCACAGAGTCTGAAATGTCATTGGGAAGAGGTAACGAGGGCAAGTAAGGAGACAGCTTTCTCTCTCAGACCTGTACAGAAGGCAGTACCTGAAGGAAACCTTCTCCTTTTGTGAACAAGGTGCTGGTGAGCTGCCTCTGGCTTCTACACTGCATAATGTGTTGTTCTACTTTTTCCATGGCTCAATATTGGCTATTTCATTATTCAATGTTGTCCTCTGCCCACAAAAGCCAGCCCAGATAGTACATGCATTGCTCTCTGCTACCATTAGGGATACCTGTGCACCCTACTAGGCTTTATAGTGTCTCAGCTACAGTATCTAGTTGTCCTGAGGTATGGCCCCACCAAAATACTCATCCGCAAGTTGGCAATGCATGGAAGATACTATCATAGTTTGCATTGCACTAGGAGACTAATTTTTTGCAAAGATTCAAAATCAAGGTGAATTCATGCTCAGATCACTGATGCTCTAACTTCTACAGTGAGGCAAGTGTCTCATTTCCCACTCAGTTACCTGCTGGTGGCTGCAGAGTTCCTTACCTCTTTTCCAGTGATACTGGCTGCTTGCTCTTTGAATTTCCCTGCTAGCTGAGCCACTGAGGGTGATGCCGACTTGTCCACCTCTGAGTTGGTCTCTGCTGGCCTGTTCTGACAAATCGGGAACAACAAGTTATGAGCAAAGGCTGGGAAAAGCAAGCAGGCTACAGAGAAGCTTGTGTATGTGTTATAAAGTTCAAGAGTAAGCAAGGACTTAAAGCAGAGCTTCTCACATCTGGCATCAATCATCCAGTCTGAGAGCAAGAGGTTTGGGAAGACAGGACCTAGCAGCATTTTCAAATATCCGTGAAAAAAACAGTAATTCACACAGAGCCTTTCAACTCTAGCTGAAGATCCTACACTCCATATTTTTCACTGGAAGCAAACTAAGTATTTCAAGCCAAGTGTCTGTTCCCCATCTTTTGTTTGCAGTGAGCAGATGGAGTGGGGCAGGAAAGGACGTTCCCATACACCTTCTCAACCTTCCCATCCCTTTTTTACTGGCCTGGTCCCCAACGTCTTTCCTTTTCTAGTGGTTCTGCTGCGAGAAGCCATTCCCTGTCCTCAAGGCAAGCCAGCATCTGCTTGGGGATGTCCATCTGCTGTTCTGCTTTTTTGGCAGTGAAATACTCAGGCGAGTGGAGGGCAGGGAGGAAATACCAGGGCTGAGAGAAGCTTCTCCTCCCCTGGGCTAAAAACAGGCTGAGAAGCAGGATGCTTGTTGGAGACTGGATGGTGCGGCTCTTCCCACAGCACACAGCCCTGGTGTCAACCCACATTTACCTTGTTTTCTTTGCTATGTGTGTATCAAGAAATATGAGTAGAAAGCCTTGAAATCAAAGTTGCTGAAAGGAAACCTTTGTTCTTCATCTCTAATATCTCATGCCAGGGAAAACTGAAACAGAGAAACTGAGAAAAACTAACCAACAATCCTTGTTTTGTTAGAGGCAGAGTCCTCAAAGCAACAAACCAGGCTATGAACCATCAGCAAGGAACCTCATACCTCTGTTCCCTGTGCCACCGCCATGAACACATGACCGGCACCACACATCTCACCCCTCTGCCTCAATACTCTTCTGCTTCTCAGTCGGAAAGTTTCCCCAAAGGCCACTGCTAGAGGAATCACAGAATCCCAGACTGGTAGGGGTTGGAAGTGACCTCTGGAGATCATCTAGTCCAACCCCCCTGCTAAAGCAGGATCACCTAGAGCAGGTTGCACAGGATGGCATCCAGGCAGGTTTTGAATATCTCCAGAGAAGGAGACTCCACAACCTCTCTGGGCAGCCTGTCCCAGTGCTCGGTCACCCTCACAGTGAAGTTTTTCCTCATAATCAGGTGGAACTTCCTGCGTTCCAGTTTGTGCCCGTTGCCCCTTGTCCTGTTGCTGGGCACCAATGAAAAGAGTCTGGCCCCATCCTCTTGACATCCGCACTTTCCCTTTAGATATTTATAAGCATTGATGAGATCCTCTCTCAGTCTTCTCTCCTCCAGGCTGAACAGACCCAGCTCTCTCAGCCTTTCCTCATACGAGAGATGCTCCAGTCTCCTCATCATCTTTGTAGCCCTCTGCTGGACTCTCTCCAGTAGTTCCTTGTCTTTCTCAAACTGGGGAAGCCAGAACTGAACACAGTAATACATTTCTGTTTCTCCAAAGGCTCCAGCAGAGCTCTTCCTTCTCCCTTTACACCGCTCTGCCTGGGACGAAACTGCTGTCTCGTTAACACAGCCACTCCTTCAGCATCGCTGGAGGTGAAAGGCCCTTGAAATACCCATCCGGCCCACATATGGATTGTTTCCTTTGGGTCACCACGCTACAGGGACTGGAGAAATAGCTGTGGAAACTTGAAATCATATTAAAAAAGGAATTTATTTAGACTCCTAGTTTCTAGATTAAAAGCAAATTGAGGAGGTTACACTAAGGATCAGCCCACGTCATACCGTAGCTTGGAGCAATCTCTAATCTGAAATACCTGGTATGGAGCAGCATGGATAAGGCCCATTTTCACTATGGAAAAGGGTCTTTCCCTTTCTCAGAGAGCTGTAGCTCTCAATAAACGCTATCTTCCTTCTCCCAAGCCCACAAGCCCCAGTAGGTATTTACCATTCCCTGTTTCCAGGATCCTGACTACATCTCCCCTGTTAAACTTCCCATACACTTCGGACCAGCTTTCCTGCATCTAGCCACAAAAGCTGTATCAAGCTGTCTCCTCTCAGTGAACTTCTAGCACCTTCCCGCCCATCTTTTCACCCTTCATTAGAGTAATTACATGCAGGGGAAGTGGCAGCTAAGGGGAAAGGAAGAAATAGTGAGGTAAGCAGATCAGCAGGGCAACCTGCTGCACATGAAAAATGATGGCTGGGTTAAGTGGGGAGGGAGAGTGATTCCCAACTTCAGGCTGGCTCCCTGCCATGAAGGGAGGGCAGGCAGGAAAGAGGAGGGGACAAAAAATGAACCTGGGAAAGGCAGGATGGATTGGGAGATTTGGCTCTGCATACCAGCTCTCAGGATAACTGGGCATCGCTGAACAGACACCTGAACTGGGGACTCAGTTGAGGCTGAGGAGCTGCGGGTGCTCAGTGTCTGAGGTGGAAGGGTTGCCTCCCTCATAGTCCCTTTTTCTCCAAGAGCTTCTTTCACAGCCCTTTGCCTTTACTTAGAAAAGATGCTGCACTTCCTCTTGGCCTCTTTGACCTTTTGTTTTGGGGTGGTTGTGTTTTTTCTTTCCCTTTTTTTAAAGGTTTTTTTTTTTTTTTAAGTTATAGTCTGAAAATACAGCTCCCTTTCTTTGGATTTGATTAAAGCTGTAAGGCTGGAATGATTCCACATGTTTCTTGTTTTGCTGGTAGCAGGCACTAATTGCAACGGGGCTCTCGCCAGCGTGAAGTTCGCCGGCCAGGGTGCAGGAAGCAGTGAACATGCCATTCTAAGATTAGCGCAAGTAGCCCACAGGCTGAGTCCCGAAACTGCCAGCTGCAGACTCTCCAATTACGCTACGCATTTTGCAACAGGAAAAGTCCTTTCTCAGATCCTTTCTGGCAATGACACTGCTGTCCCATATCCAGCTTTTTCTACAGCTTCTTTCCCCACCCCCTCAGCTGATGTGCTAGGCTCTATGTCTTCTAGTAAAGGGAATGTGCCATACCAGGGCACTTGGGTGCAAAAAAGTTCCCTTCCTTACACTGCAAGGAGAATGCCATCCCCCTGACTTCCAGGGGCCGAATCGGCAGTCTCCCTCCCGCTGCAAGGAAGGTGGGAAGCCTCACTTTCTCACTCTCACCCCAGAACATGTACCACCCCTCAGCCTCTTCCACCTCTAAGACACACGTCTGCTCCTCTCACCCCAGAGCTCAGTGCTGGCTCTCTCCTGTCCCATGATGTTTGTGCAACCTCTCCCATTCCTGGTCATTTTTTCCATCTTGGTGACATAGCCCATCACTTTTCTGAATGAGGAGGAGGAGCAGCTCTGCTCTGGGGGGGGGGGGGGGGGTTGGCAAAAAAGATGAAATTACTCAGACATGAATTTTGCGTTCTTTGTAGCCAGCTGCTGATTCTTTTCATTAGAGAAGTGTGGTCAGCTTGCATGGGCGAAAACCAGCAAGCTAAACTGAAAGACTTACTCCATCAGTAATTTGGTGACTGCTATTCTAAGGTCTTTTACTGTTCCATAAAAATAAATGTCTAAGCATTGCATATTATGAAAAATGTCAGACAGAGCAGCAAAACAGGAATTGAATTGTACCATCAATGTAAGCATGGCACCGTCTGTAAAAGAGGAAGTGCAACTAGCAAGTTCTCTGTAAGAGGTTTCACTTTCCTCTTCCAAATAAGTTTATAAAATTGAGTAAATTTGAAAATGTTTTTCAACTCCATATTTCTTCATCTGCTTTTAAAATGGAACCTGGTCCCTTTGGCAGAACTGAAGAAGAAAGTTCTGCCTTCATTCTTGGGCTAGGTACAATCATGACAATTCAAGCTTTCCACCAAAGCCTCTCCTTCCTTTTGCTTCTGAGTCCTTGCCTCTGTTGTGAGAGCAAAACTGCCCACTGATCCCTGATTCTGTAGATTGCCTGAAGGGGGGCCACTGTTTTTAGCAGAGATCCCTGCTTCTCTGGCAGGCTGCCTGGTGGAAACACCGTTAGGTCCCCGCAGAAATGTCCCACGCCATCCCTGCTGTATCTTTACAAGGCAGCTGGGAAGCTCCCTGAGCAGAGACATCTGGATGCTGTGGCACAGTCAGCTCTGGCTAGCACAGTCCAACTTCACTGGCGATTTAATGTGCCAGAAGATGCTAGGGCTGGTAAGGCTGCCTGATACGGGAGTAATAATGTCTCACAGAGGGGTCCCTTCAGGACAGCAATGTCATTACCTTGCTCAATGATGATTGCCAATTCCGCTAGAGCCCATGGACTCACCGTGGGCAGCAGGTGAAAGAAGGTGCATGTTAGAGGCCCACAGAAAAGAGGTCACAAGACTGAAGAGTTTCTCTGTGCATCCCATTTGGGTACTCACAAAGAGCTTTTCTTGAAGATCATGGATTTGAGCTACAGGTGGGGAGTGTCACTGCAGACAATGAGTTTCTTATGAAATCAAAATTACAAAGACACCTGGGGAAAACTGGAAAGCCAGAGGTGGGTTTGGGGATGAATTTGAATGTACTGCTGGGACTGGTGCAAAACTGGCTCCGATAGCCCTCAGCTAGCAGTTTTGGTCATGATCCACCCACTTGCAGTTGAAAGCTATCTTGACTCCATCTCATGGGACTGATATCCCACCAGTTTTGTCATTGTCCGTAATACGCTACTGGAAATGCTAGTCTGAAAGGGTAACAGTGGGGGTCAGAAGCACATACTGAAGGAGAAGCTCTGGTTTGGATTCGTGCACCTGGTGCGGGTCATGAAAAGAGCAAAGGTCTATTAGCTGCCTTACAGTGGAGTGTTTTGGCTTAAGCAGCACTTAAGTACCAGCTGAATAACAGCAGAGATTTGTACTGCCCTACTCTCCTTCCCTCACTTATGAATCCTCTGACTTGTCTGCTTTTGCAGTTAGGATACTTTGTCCAGGCAGAACATCTTTTATCTGAGATGCAACCCCTTCGCAGCACTTTGCAAGGCTGGAGCATTCAGTAACTATGAACTCAGTGACTGTTACACGACTGTTGCTACTGGTCCTGTGCACTTTCCACCCCTGTTCTCATGCAGCTGCATCTAGATGTGCATCCCTCCCTTGCTTCTAAAGAGCTTCACAAGAACGATTCTCTGCTGCCAGAGAATCTCACACCAGCCCATTGTGCCGGCTGCCTTCCCATACCCTGCACTTGCACAAGCTCTGCAAAGCTCTGCAAAGCTCCCCTGTGACTCTCATGGGGTTTTTCATTGCTGCATTTACAATCTATGTCAGAAAAAGCAAATATGGCAAAAATAATGACAAATATAGTGTGTCAGAGTCAGACACAATAAGGCATCCAAGGCTCAGTGCTAGTGGCTTGCTCACAGAAACCAGATCCAGAAACAGTGATCCTCAGTACCCAGCTCTCAGCGCTGAGCCGCAAGAAGACAGTTGTCAGTATGCTAGATGAAGACAAGAGAGGGTCAGTGCTTTCAGGGTGCAGTTTCATAAGGTCCTGGTTTTGGCAGAAAGACAGCTTATATTTCCAACTGCTCATTTTCCCTTGACCTTTCTTTTCCGCCTTCCCCCCTCCCTTGCGCCAGTGTGAGTGCTGTAAACTGGATCACTGAAATGATCTGGGCTAAAAATACTTCGCTTAACTCTTTACAAGGTTATTTTTAACCCAGATCACTTCAGCAATCAAGTTCACAGCACAGCCCAACAAGCGCTTGCACTGCTGTAACAGGAGGGGATGCAGGGGTAGCAGGGGCAGATTGCAGCACAGGGGTGAGGACTTCCCTTTAGCTGCTCTGGCCAGAGACTGAGGAAATTGCACCCTTATGTGTCCTCCCATTCAGAGGGCTGATATGACAGAAAAATTATATCTTTGCATGCCTGCTGGTAAAGGCTGTTCTGTTCTGTGCACTGGTATTTTACTCTGCTATCTGTTGGCTCCTGCCTGAGACTCAGCTGAGTGTGGGGTATGAACCCAGGGAGCACCTGTGAGCCATCACAGGGAGCACACTACCAGCAGCCAAGCGATTCGGAAGAAGTTTCCATTAAGCATCCACAAAAGCCCCACAAATACTGTGGCACAGATCTCCAGAAAGTGGCTCCAAACAACAGTAGCCACACATATGGCTCAGGAGCAGGTTTTCCTCACTGCAAGGCAGAGGCAAAGCTCTACACCTGTAGGACCTGCTCAGCTAAGGAAGGGATGGGAGAGGTATCTGTGGGGAGGAAACTAAAGTAAAAATAAATCATCATCACTCTCTGCCCAGAGGCCAGCAAAAAACCACTGGGAAGCAGTGCTGTGGTGCTGCAGTTTCCTTTGAAATAAGTGTCAACCCTCATCAAGGCACTGAGTTTGAGGAGGGAATGGAGCCTCTTGCAGACCCTCTCTTCCCTCTTCCCTGCCTGACTCAGCCCTCTGAAGGCAAAGGACATGCTTTCTGCACAAAGCCTTCCCAGACTTGACACCTACCCTTCTTGTTTTTCAGTAAGGTAGCTGCAGGATTTGAGGAGCCAGCCAGTCGTAGGCCTTGTCTGCATGGGAAAGCTTATACCACGTGCACTGGGGTAACTCTCTCAGCTTGCATGGGGAACAATACAGCCTTAATCTCATAGAGGTGCCTGATTTCAGTGTAACGGAACTCATTCACAATCAGCTTGGCTGAGAAGAGCCATTCCCAAACTTGTTTCTGACACAGAAGGCAGCATTTTGGGAATGACGACGCGTTAAGCTCTAGCGGGGAACGTGCCTCCTCACAGGGCTCCCCGGGGGTGGGAGGGGGGTGAATGTCTCCTGCCCCTGCGGTGAGGTGCTGCAGCCTCTCTCCTGAAAAGACTCCCCTGGAGAGATGGGTTTTGATGGACTGGAGGTGTCCTACTCGCTTGCAGACCAAGCAAAGGAGAAATGATGATAGTACTAGTTCTTCCCATACTGTACCACCAATTTGGGGTAACTATTTCTATAGGCAAGAGCTAATCCCTTCTCCTTGCCCCATCTTTTGTTTGACGGCTGAGGCCAGCTGGAGGCAAAAGGCCATTGAATAGTCACATGGTGCATAGTTCCTGTCTATCTGGAGAGGACATGAACTTATGCTCTGGAGAATGCATCATGAATGTATCTCATTACCAGCCAAACACGCCTGCCTGTCAGACTAGTCCTACCTTTTTAAAGGACACAGTAATATTCAATAACAATGCAAAAGATAATAGTAATATGTCTGCATGAAGTGAAGTAATAAAATCTTTCCTTCAGTTAGGAGTATCCATGGATTACCTGTTCTAAAGGTAAGTGCCCTGAGAGGACACTATCCTTTTCAACCTGTAGGTTCCTTTATTGTTGGAGGAAGATAATCTAAAGAAACCTGGTATGGGTCCCTGGGTGTGAGTCTTAGGCTTAAAGCAGAGAATAGTGCAGAATGGACAAATTTAGGTTCACCTGGGCAAATCTGCCACTCTTTTTATCTTATTCAATGGCAGGAAATGGGTAACTGAATTTTCATTTTCAACCTCTTCTTACAGGCACCAGTTATTTTGGTTCTCACATTTTATAAGGTCAGATGGGCAGCTCATAAGGAACTCCTCTTCAAACGAAGTAAAAGAAAAGCTCGAGGATAGTTTTTAATTAGGATTGGACCTAAGTTACTGATGGAAAAATCTCTCTAATGTATAGTTTGTAGTTTCATTCAAAGCCATGTCTCTGCATTTCCCATTTAGATGAATCCTGGTTTGCACCTTCCTGCCAACATAACCCAAACTGATTCGTTTATCTGTGTCATGTGAGTACATCAGTGGCATCAGGATCATATTGAAAGAGGGACATTGTTCGAACTGGGAAGGGAGAGGTAAGTTAGCAGGGTAGGTTTAAAACACAAGCTCCCCCAAAGGAGCAAACTGAAAGGCAAGAGGGTGGGAAAATAACTGAAGCACAGCGTGAGAGACTGGGCAGCAAAAATCAGAAGCTGCTACCCACAATCCGAGCCTGCTCATTCTCCTTGTGATTCACAAAAGCATCAATGCAGGCTGAGCACGGCTTGCCCAGGAAGTGGGTGGGCTCACACTTGCCTTGGCCCTTTTTTTACATCCCTAGAAGGAAATCTCATGATGCTTGTTCCGACTGGAGCTCAGCAGCGCGCTGGGCCCCTGGCTGAAGAAGCATCACATCCCAAGATGTAAGCCCTGAATAAACAAACCTCTTCTTGCTACACTGACCCCTCTCCATCCCAGTGAAGCATCTTTCTTCCCATCTCTCTCTTTACCCTTCTTAACAAATCAGTCTTGCTGGAGACCTTCCAGCTCTCTGTTTTAGGACAGATTTATGTGGGTTATTTATTCACTTGGCCTCTTATCTGGCAATGAAGCTGCTCCTTGTCTGGTTTTGGTAAATTTTAATTATTGGCAGAAGCCCCAGCTAAAAATGGCTGCAGCTGTGGCTCTGTGATACCTTATAGCCAGTCCTGTCCATCATTGTGTCAGTGTAGCCTGTAGCACGCTGAGATGCAAGGCCAAGGGTCCTACCTGCATTTCCTACCATTCGCTATAGAAGAAGAGTGATGGTTACTGTGCTGTGCTCCACCAGAGCAAAAGCTACCATGTGAGCCACTTCTGCACCTACCTCTGGTGGGGCTAGGCTAGCTCTGCGAACTTTGCCTATCAGAGCTTTATCACAGTTACTTTCCAGGACAGGACAAGACCAGAATACCTTGCAGATCTTTCAGGTGTATCCTAAATGCTGGAAAAGAAATAATAGTATTTTTCTACTTCTCTCTTTCTGTTGTGTTTTCTTTGATCAGCCTTTACCAGGAGCTAAACACCTCCATTTCACATCCCAGATGAGAACTTTGTGAGCTTTAAGAATGGCAGCATGCACAGAGTCTTCATCCTTTTCCTCCAAGCTGCCATCAGATGGCTGTGCAAAGAGGAATCACTGGCCTCAAACTGCAGGGGTGAAACACTACAGAAAGCTGATGGCTGTTGCTGGCTGGGATTGGCATTTTAAAGGTTGTGCAAACAGGCTTCTAGTTTGACTTGCAATAAAAGGAATTAGTGGTAAGCCTCTGTCTGTCTCACATGAGAGCGTGCACAACTGTGCAGAACCATTGTACTTCCAAGATCAAGCTTCTTCTACACTAAGGTCAAGGCTCAGTCAGTGTAGAGTGGCTTCCACGTCTGGTTGATGTCACATGCAACAGATTCAGTCTTCAATCTTGCGGCTCCAGGGAAGGCAACCTGCAGCCTGTGGGAATATATTGTGAATGCTGGAGTTTGGGCTCCAGATTTCTGAACACTCTGTGAACACAATGGGACCTCAGATTAGGTTTGGCATCAGTCTGAGCTCCTGGGCCCCAAAGATGGGCTTAAGGCTCCTCTGACTCAGGCCCACATCTCTTCTGCACATATCTCTATGTAGCTGTAGATTCCGGTTTCCTTCAGACAAGGGAGTGCTTACTGACTGAGAAATGTAAAAAAAAAAAAGTCGAAAAATACTAGACACAGAAGTTTTGGAAACAGGCAGGAGAAGGGAAGGACTCCTGATTACACATGCTACCTTCAAGGCAGTCAGTATTGTTAGAGATCGGTGACGTCTAGCAGCTTTCATCAGTTTTAGTCTTAATGAAAACAGGAGCTCTCACAGCAGCCCTAAGAAAGAATTGTAAAGTACTACTGAAATGCATGTCAAGATGTCAGGTCTCCTCTTAAAACTCTTTGTAACATTTTTGGTGGAGAGCAAGCTTCTTGCCTGAGTGTAAATCACTGCTGGCCTGTCTCTTGAAGTCTGAGAATAAGTTACCAGCCACAAGAACAACTCTGAGAAGTACAACGTCCCTCCTCAGAAGGGGTACCCAGGTCAACTCTTAGCCCACCACAGATGAATAAACACAGCAAAGCTATTGCATAGCTATAATGAGGGTGATGAAGAGGAAGGAGCTCTGACTATAACACAGGGCAGGACAGTATGAGGAATACGGACTTCAAAGGAGGGTTGCATGTTTGTTTGTTTATAGGAGAAAGGGCTGGAAAATCCTGCTTTACATAAAATATGTAAAAATATGCAAAATTTCCCTGTGGCTGGGAAGAGTTTCCTTCAGGGCAACATTTTTCTCAAGGCTTGCAGTGGCCTGGTCTTGATTTTCTCCTTCTGAGAGTTCCCTCGTAAACTGCTGCCATCTTGGCACTCAGGGTCAAGCCCTGCCCAAATGGTAATGTGAGGATATTCCAGCTCAGCAATGATAAGCAACTTTCATCCAGAAGAGAGCAAACAGCTCCCAAATACAGTGCAGTAGTTTCAAAACATACAGGGACTCAGACCTGCCAAATTTAAAGGCTCACAAAAGCAAGATTCAGAAATTGGGTGAAGGTGGGAGATATCTTGTAGCCAGAAACTAGTAAAGGGACAGATGCTTTTCAAAGGCAGGGGCACTGTGTTAAATTTGTCCACAATACTGTAGAGAAATGGTTCATGTATTCCCTCCCTTGCCTACTAAAAGAGGGGAAACTCATGCTGGTTTTCCATCTTTCAGGGGTTTGAGCTACTCATGACTACATGGAAAGAGGCCTGGGTAGTTACCACAGTGGCTGGCGTGAGGCTTTTCTCAAGAAAGCTTTGCTGCCTGTCTGGATCAGAAGCTTGCTCAGGGTCCTTCTCTGGTACTTCCCTCCAAGTAACCTCGGGACTGCCTAGAGCTCCTGAATATCAAGGCAAATGGTTATTGTGAATAAAAACCCACCCTAATCATACTGGGCAACAGGGACCACTGTGTGGTGGCTGGAGTTAGGCGGTGTGGTTTAAGTGCATCACAAGTGCAGGTGCATCTCCATCACCCCCAGCAATACCTCTGGGGCTGGCTGCCCCTGTCAGTAGAACCAGCTGGTGCTGGGCGGGAGGAGATGGGCAGCAGAGAGCAGCCACCGCCAGACATGCAGGCGAGGAGCTGTGTCCTTCCACAGCAGAGTTATGGAAAACATCGGTAGACATCAGGAATTAGAAGTGGTGAATACACTATCTGCTTTCTGTTTCAGAGAGTGACTACAATGAAAATAAAATGAGATAATAATTATTTTAACCTCTCCTCTGAGAAGTCCCTCCCTTTGCTGTTGATGCATTTCTGCTAGCACAGTGGGTGCAATGCTCATGTTACATAGCTTCATTTTTCTTGACGGACAGTCGGCACCAATGCCGGCTTTCTCCACATCTTCCAAAAGACATCTCTTCTTATCAGAGTAAGTGCATGAAGTCTCAGTTTAGCTTGATTAGATGGGACTGCTGTTGCTTTCCTCACAGCCTCCTGAGCCCAAAGTGGAGAAGGCAGCCTCCTGTTTGCCATGGTGCAGTTTGTTAGTAACATGTCCTAACATCAACAGTCCAGTCTGGAAAGGCCCTTATATAGGAAGGGTATGCCAGCCACCTCACACTAGTCTTGAGGCTGGATTTATGGTAAGTTGTTCTTTTCTTCGTGCCATGGTATGTAGCTCTCGGGAGTGCCTGGCCTGTGCTTGCTAAGCACAGCCTGATGAGATTAGCAAAACCAGCAAATACGACTGTCAAAGGTACAAGTGAGATCTGGAGTCTCCCTTTTAGTAATGACAATATTTGGCAATTGCCTAGGGCCCACATGTTCCCAACACTGCACGGGATGATTCATTACAGCAGCATTACCTCAAACCTTCACAGTTAGGGGCCTCTGCTGTGCATTTTAATGCATATGTAGCCACTGCTGCATACCCCACAGAACCTGTCCCAAGGGAAGTCAGGAGAACACTCAGACCACCAGGCAGGTGCGTGTGTTCCCCTCTCCCCTGGGAACCTTAAATTCTTTGCTACATGTTGGCACAGCTTTAACAGGCAGGCTGGCAAGTGCTTGCCCTAGCGTTGCCCTAAAACTCATCTCTTTCTAGACAGACCAAAGAGTTTGTAGCCCACACCCCCCCAAGAACAGAACGGAGCCCAGGCCATTCGCTTCCTGAGCAAGTGTCTTATCGCGTCTGTCAAAGGCTGCCAAGAGTGGTTTGATCAAGTGCCATCATTACCAAAAGAGGCAGCAAACTGCAACACCTGGTCTCTGCCGGGCAGCGTGCCTGTGCAGGGGCAGCACATATGTAACCTCAGCCCATCTCCTGTGGAGACACGAGCAGCTCTTGGCTCTGCTGTGCCCTGTGCAGGATAAGGCATCTGGCTGTCCAGCCGCAACTTGCACCTCAAGGAGGTGGCAGACCATTTAAAATGTAAATCAATTATTTTGTGTGTATGTATAGCGTTTTGGGAGTCCTCAACTGAGGTGATTGCAGAAACGTCCAGCAACACATGGGTGTCACTGTTTCGTTTTCTGTGAGAAGTGCTTTTTGTGAGAGGCCTGGCCCTGTTTGCTTGTGTTCACCATGCTCAGAGTATTCTCCTGGGGAAAGGAGTGGAGAGGAGAGATGAGTATGTGGGGCAGGGGGAATGTAACAGGGAAATGCCTAATTTCTAATGCCAGATTGGTCTGGGCAGAGACCACCCATGGACAGCTCAGGCGGGGCAATCCCAGGCTCGTAAATAAGCAGTACCCCAGGCACTGGTTGAACTTTAATGTCAAGCAGGCAGGTGGTTAATGAAGTGAAGGAACCTGCTGAATCAGGCAATGGTTGCAAGGGTTTTTTCCAGCCTGAAGATGCATATTAGAGTGTTTCAGTTCTCCAATAGTCCTGTTGTTGATCTAGGACACAATAACTTCCCCTCAGCTACTCAAAATCCAGGACAGAATTTTAGTCTGGGGCTTTCCAAGTTCCACCTTGACGGTTGGTCCTCTGGCACAATGGTTCTCCAGAACACATGTGTCTGAGGATGGCTACACTGCGATACAGAGCAGCCTAAAGATACCTGTAGTAAGGGGTCTGAGCCCCACAGTCAGTGTTGTGTGACTTCTCATAGTGGCATCAAACTGAATGCATTTGTTTGGTGCTGTGCTCATACCAAAGGGACCGTTAGCCCAGTCACATCTCTGCATGAACATGCACCCGGATCAGGTATCTGCATTTAACCTCTGTATTTCTGAGAAGTAGCCATCTGGATTTTGTGTGGCACAAGGTACTTTGGGCACATATTAACTGAAATGCCCTGTTGCCACAAAACTCTTCCTAAGGAAGTCTAGCACCCATGAAGGACTGATTCCCTCCCAGTGAACTCTTTTGAATGGTACTTCAGTTTGGTTTCTAAAGACTTTTAAAAATTTTATAATATCCAGCATGATTATAAGGGTGTCTTAAAGACACTTTGCTAGTGAAACAATCGATTTCACATCTTGGTCACATGCATCCTCTGTTTGTTCAGTTTACCCTTCCTGCCTGCAGCTGCAGGGCTCTACCCTAACCATTGTCTACACACAGTAACCTGCGCAGGCTCAGCAAGCAGAGTCAGACAACGGTTTCCCTAGACCACTAAGTCAACAGAGTAAGAGGAAGGAGAAGCTCAAAGATGTTGAAAGTAGTAACGATAGAACAACTGAAATGAGATTTAGTGCCAGAAGACAGAATATTCAAGAGGAAAGGCCCAAAAGGTACTTGAAGGGCAAAGCGGCTCCTATTGCAGTGAGAATTGGAGGCTGGGATGAGAGGTAGGAAGGTGAAATAAAAGGCTGTTAAGTGCCAGTGAGACCTGAGGCTGCAGGGGAGAGAAGCTGTGCCACATACAGTAAGAAGAAATGGTGATCATCAAGATCTCTAGGTTTTTAAGACACGCGACAACATTTGCTTGCAGACAGTGAGGAGGAAAAAGTAGCAGGGCTAGGTGGGGAGGTAAAAATCTACATTGCCAGCCAGGCCAGTTGCCTATGGACAAGGTGAGTGGCTTGGCTGAGAATGCAGGGAAAACAGATAAGCCTCCAATCAATTCACAGAGAAATGGCCTCAGCCTTTCCTGTAAAAGGGCCATGCGTATGTAATTGCCTCATTACAAGCCTGACACAGCTGCTCGTAGACAGGCCAAGCAGCCAACATGGAAATAATTTCAGGCAGCAGGAAAAGGCTTGTGGATAAAGTTGATATCTGGCTGAATGCGGTCATACCCAGGCACACAAGTGGAGAAACAATGAAAGGCACAGAGGCTGTGCCTGCTCAAGCAGTACGGCAGCCTTTCTCCAGAGAGGCTCCTTGCAAGAGGGGTTTTTCTGTCACCTGCAACAGTGCAACTTCAAAAACTCATCCGTGCTGGGTTTTAAGCCCAGACATACCACACAGGGTTCTCCCTTTTTGAGTTTTTTGGTTGCGCTAGTGTCTCCATTCAAGACTTACTGTGCCATGATGAGGGCAAGATATGTGTTTTTAGAGGAGGCTGAGATATTTCAGATTCTACAGCTTCAAGACAAGAAAGAATACAGCGAGGTTCAGAAGTTGATGGTTTACTATCTGGCTACTATAGGTGGTAATGTATTTCAAACCATCTAACTACTACCCGATGGTACCCTGTACACTGCAAACTGGAGCTAAGCCATCAGTAACCTTAAGCACTGAGATACAAAGATGTGACTAGTTTAACAAAGATCTCTGCAATTACTAAGTTTGACTACACCAGAAGGCTAGGTTAATGTGTCTCCTCCCTTTATGATGTCCTGGGAACTCAATGTCCTGCCATTTCCTTTGAGTTTTAAAAATATTGAGTGTATTTATCTGGAACAAACAGTTTCAAAAAATTACTTTTTTTTCTCATTATAATGAGCATTTGGCCTCAAAAGAACAATTCCGATGTTGCAGAGCTCTTCCCTTGCTCCAAGTGAACACCAGTGACACATTTGCAGTCTTTTTCCATCAAGTTTACAATAACTCTAAGTGTTTTGGGGGAAATACTTTGTGACTCTAAAACATGAGTGCTTCCAGTGAGACAGAATCCTGCAGTAGATACACTGAGTGTTCCTATTACCTGAGATCATGAAAATTTTGATTAGGATGCTGAAAACAAGGTTCCTTCCTCTGAAATGCCCTGTCAAATACAGCCCTCAGCTCCTCTCTCAGAGAAGGCCACAATGAAGGAGGCTAGTGGGCAGCAGGATTTCAGTATCATCTGAAAGCCAATGCACCACTTTCCTAAATGATTGAAGATCCCCACTCCCTTTCAAGCAGCACCACTTTTCATTTCTCCAGACTTAATCTTCATTAGATGAACACCTACAGAGTGTTCAGCTTAGTTCAGGAAGACCTCTGGCTTTTCTGGTGTGTCAGGCAGGGTATATAGTCCTGTCATTAACTCCTTCTCTCCATCTGATGAGAGCCCTCTAGCAATAAATGCTGCCTGAAAACTTGGTTGGTACAACCAGACATGAGCTACTGCAGATATCTAAAATACAGCTAATTATGTGAAAGGCATGTCGGGGAAAGAAAGGAGTTATTTCTCAGAAATTATTCTTTGAATAGGTAAGTCACTGAGGTTGTGTTGTTTTAGGAAGCCACAGACACCCCAGATGTGGAATAGCTCCTTTGGAGCCAAGGACTGATCTCTACCCCTGGCAGAGTGATGCTGATGTCTTAATCTACAGCTGACAACAGCTGTTACCAAGACGGCGGCCTGGCTGGACTGGAGCGTATTGCTTCCCATGTGTCTTTAGCAGCTTCTGCAACCAGTATCTGGGATTTGTCCTTGAGATACTCACACGACTGGCAACTGCCTCCATGGGTGGATGGGTGAGATGGCAGTACTGAAGAGCAGTGATGGCCACTGTGAGATGTAGCCGCTTACCTAATGCGCTGTTTGCACCAGCTGCTTGTCCAGAGCTGTGTTCCTGGCCGGGGTTTTCCCCAGGATCCTTCTCAGCTTCCCAATGTTTCCCTCTCAGACGTCTGTTTTTCTTAATGGTCTGGGAACTGTACACAGCCTGTCAACTTTCCCCAAATTAATTGGTGCCTCTCTGTGTGTGCTTCCAGGCCTTGTTCTGGGGAGCTCTCACTGCTCTAGAAGGAGTGAGGGGTGAGCTAATGGAGGAACAACCAGCAGAACCTCCCAGGCTGCCCGCAGGGAGAGGGCAAGTAATGCAGTCTGTGGGGCAAGTGCATCCAATCTCATGTGAGCCATCTCCTTGACTAAGGCACAGGGGAGAAAGATGGCCTGGAAGGCTGGGCATGCATCCGTGTTGCGAGTGGGGAATAAAGTGCATGAACCATGGTTATCATCTGATACAGGCCTCTGAGATGAGCAGCTTCCTGTTGGTTAAAATGTGCCTTGCAGAAAATAATTATTTTAAACTACCCAAATGATAGTGTTGCTTTAAGTGACCTGCATAGCTCTGTAGCTGTAGACACGATGTGAGGCTGCACCCCGCTCTCACCTACACACATGGAGATGCTTGGGCAGCTGCTATGAAGGAAGCAGCTGAGCGAATGGAACAGCCCCTGCAGTAGGAAATGGCTTAGCCCAATGAATCCCCATTTAACTACTCTTCACTTTAGCTTCTCCCTTTCTTGCCCCAGGTGGGGTGAGGAAAAAAGCCCCGCTTTTTGCAGAGGTCTGAAATAAGATGGACTTCAACAGGAGGAGGCTCAGATGCAAGATGCTTCAGATTAGATGAGGAAGGGACTGCTCTTGGACTGACAGTGGTTAAAGACGATGAACTTTAAGCATGTGCAGTCTGTGTTAATTATCTAATCTGAAGCTGTTCAGAAGGTCAAATTAGAAACTGAAGTCACTGAACTGTCAAGGAAGGGACACAGAGCATGTGAGAAGCAGGAGCAATTAAAAATACTTTGGTTAAATGCTTTAAGCAGCCTGTGATACCTCCCCATTTAAACTCAACACTAGAGACAGTCTAGTTGTGGCAGCACAGGGATTCAACTCCTCTTAATTTATCATGCTGGGAACAGAAAATCAGAAGGGTAAATGAGCCTCCACAGAGCTCCCAACTGCTCCAGCTTCCAGGACTCATCAGTCAAGACTGTTCTATCTTTGTAACACTTTGCTATTAAATTAGGTCTACACTGGATACAGGCAGGTCAGAGGAGGAGGTTCATATTTATCTGAGCCAGGAATTTAGTCTAAAAAGATAGGCAGATATGGAGTGGAGGAAAGTGATAGTAAGCACTCAGCTAGAAGGCAGCTTGAGGTGTGAATGCTAAGCTATATCCACAGAGATGTCATTCTAGCTGGACCCTGGAGGGCTCAGCAGCCCCAGCAGCACTGAGGATCCGGGTCCGCGAAGCTGCTTTCTCAGCAGCTGCCCTCCCTTCGGCTCCGTCCGGAGTCTCCATTTTGCGAGACCCCTGAAAATCAGGCCCTACACTGGGTAAATGGATCCCGGCAGCTGTAATTTGCTGTTGTGTTTGAAAATGCCTACCTGAATTTTCATCCCAGTCTGATTCAGCTCTAATGACACATTAGAAATTTAGTGATTTCCACAGGTAAATAATTCTACTATATACCCTAAGGAAAACGCACACGAGCAATTCCTGAGCTGCAGCTTAGCCTTTGACATTGATTTTTTCCTATGATCTGAGAAATATAATTATCCCTGTTTCTGAGTTAACCTGCTTATAAAATTCTCCCAACAACTCTGTAAAGGAGAAACCCAATGTTTGCAAGAGCTTTGAAACACCCTGCCTACATCAATGCTCCATTTATTTTTCCCGATGGCTGATTTAAACTCTTACATGTCCCTTCTGTGGCAAGAAGGGGTCTAAGTGCCTTCAACCTCAGACACAGGCTCTTCAGGTTAAAGCCGGCAACCGCAACCAGGTGTCCAGGAAGAACGGGCTCAGTGCCTGCACACCACTTGCTCAGCGAGTAAATCAGCACTAGGAAGCTCTGGCCAGCATGTCACCAAATTCATGGACATTAAGATGAAAAGTGTTGAGAAGAAAAAACTCTATTCAACTTACAAGAGAATGATCCAGCAATTTTTGAGTTGCAGGGCAGGGGGAGAAGAAATAAAATGTGACAGTTTCATTACTTGATAGCTTTTCTTTCCCACAGGCTACAAAAAGAAAAGGCTTCCAGCTTTGGCCTTTGAGAATCCACAGACTAAACTGGCACCCGCTACAAAGGCTCAAAGAGCTGCTGTAGGTGATGCAGGCTTCAGTTTGCAGATCAGAGTGTGAAGCTGCTGCGGAGGATGGACCCTGTAAGACTGGACGTTGAGCACCACACTTCTGAGCCAAGCCCTGCAGGACCTGGCATGGGGAGCATCACTGGTGGGTCACCCACATCAGGCACTCGAGGTCAGAACTGGAGTGGTGTGAGATGTCAGTGCCCAGGGCAGGGGACTGGGCTGGAGGAGCAAAGTGAAGGAAGGTGAGTCCTGAGCTCAGTGCATAAAAAGGAGCAGGAGAAGAGGGGCCGAGAAGAAGTCCCAGGGTGGCTGTGGGCAAAGGCTTCTTGAGCTGTACAGAGCAGGACTTGACATTACATGAGATTATAAATCCCGATATGAGTGGAAAAGACAACGTTGCACTGAGCTGGGAGATGAAAAAGGAGGTGCTAAGACTGTCTCCTTTCTGTATGGGTCACCTGTCTGACTTGTTACCTGTACGTCTCCTGGCACCTCATGCTCCAGTGTATTCAGCAATCCATCCCTTTTCTTCCACTCTGTCCTCCTTACAGGCACCTGCTGTCTAGAGGACTGGTGTGCATGCCTGTATTTGTTTGCCTTGACAGCCCCTCTGCCTCTAACTGGGAACGAATACCTTGAAACTGGGAATGAAACCACTGGGTTTTCATGGAGGGACAGCGTTGACAACACTGTGCACTTTGTAAAGACTAAGTGGGAAACCAGATTATATTGTGCACATTTCACAAGTTAAACACGCTCGCTGCAGGACCCAAGGGGTGAAATTCCTAGGAAACCTGGCACACAGGCTCAAGTGTGTGTATATGAAAAGGGAGGAATTAAATGGACCTGTTTCATCTGAACTTACATCAGGGGAACATGGCACTCAGCAGAAAGGTATTTCAAGATGATTGACTTGCATAACCCACAATTGCAGTCACAGTACACAGTTTTAAAGGATAAAGAATACCAAGAAAATCAGTTTTGTGTTTTACTCAGGGAATAAAAGAACAGTTCCCAGACTCTTGCAGATATGATGGCAGTTTATTTTCACCTAAGTTTCCCAGAGGCAGAAGTTTGCAGGGCTTGAACAATGTGGTGTAGCAGGAAGGAATCATAAACCCTTTTGGGGCCTGAGGCTGAAGAGTGGCTAGGTTCTGCTAGCAGCTCCACACATGGAAGGACTGCAGAAGGAGTATAGTCCTGCCTCTCTGGTGGGCCCATCAATACTATTGCTTGAATGCAATAGAAGATCACTCCTGCCATTATCTTTCTAATGCTCTGTCCAGTCTATTTTTGAATCTCTCACAGGAAAGAGGTTTCCACTACATTTGGTTTCCACTACACTGTTCCAAACCCTGCCAGACCTCACTGCTGGAAGTCCTTCCTGCTATTTGGTGAGATGTACATCTTCCCTTTAATTGGATCCCATTATTCCTAGGTGTACTGCTTTTACGATGCACTAACTAATTCTGTTTTCTCTGTGTTAAAAGTTTTAGACTACTGTCCTCTCTCTCACTGCAAAGCCACACTGACTTGTTTAACTCCATTCTTCTGAGTCAGCTTTCCCTCGCCTTTGCATTTTTGTGTCTTTCTCTGAACAAGTTGTTGGTCTGCATCCTTTAGATAGCAAGGCTTTCCAAACTGCATGCATTAATTCTCTGTGCTTGAAAAGCTGTGATCTATATGAGCGATATATTTCTTGCCTTAAGAAGCAGCATGTAGCTTGGTTCAGTGATAGAGCATGAGGAAAAGGTATTACATATTATGAAGTACTTCAAGATGCTCAGAAAAGCACCGCTGCATGCCATAGCTACCAACTTGTACAAAAGCACAATTTGAGCTGCCGTTCGATCATGCCGAGAGCATGTATTTGAGAAGCCTGAGATGAACAGTGGCTTTGTTGAAGCTGGCAGTGGTAAATCAATATCCTCTGCAGACTGGCCACTAGTCATCCATGCTGACCAAAACACTGTGTGCATCTCATTACAAAGGGCAAACAGGTTTATTTGCATAAGGACACTTGAATGCAAAAACAAGCTTACCGCCTTGCTGCCTGTTGTGTGGGGGTTTTGAGCTCTTTTAAAATTTTATGCTGAAGAACAAAAGAAAAAGGGCATGCATCTATACCAGCTGCCAATCTGGCAAGTGAGGTCTGGGGCTTTGTTTTTAGCAAATGATGTGCTCATATCTGGCAAGAATTTGGTCTGATGTCTTTTTTTTCTTTCTAACAGGTGAAAACTTCATTTGGCACTAATGGGGCAGATAAGCTTCATCCTTGTCAGTACATTACCAGGACCCATATACTGGCGATAGGATATCTTTATAGATATGCCTCAGACTTGATGTTAATATAAAAGCATTTCTGGCATAAGACTCATAGCTGGATATACTGTGGCTTGGATGAAGTGAGACTTAAATCCATGCCTGCGTGAGACTCCATAAGAACCAAGTGCCCCATGCCCCATGCGAAGCAACTGTGCAGTGAGTGTGTAATAGTAACTTCCCCTTACGCAACAGATCTCCTGCCTCTAGAACAAATTCATCCTTATGCGTGCCATGTTGCAAACTGCTAAAGGCATACAATCGTCTGTAAGTCGCCAAGACAGGCTGTGCCTCTGCAGTATTACAGCACCTACAGGCAGCAAGAAGGCTTCACCAGTAAAATAGACAGGTCCTCCAAAGAGGTTCTTTTGCTTCTGGGTACAGCTGCCATCTCAGATCCCAACCTCAGGCTTCAGAGTTGGTGTTTTAGGAAAAGGAGCATCCACCTCTCAACAACTGTTAACCAATTACTTGGAAACAGGAAAACCACCCCTAGTTTGTATGGGCTCGGTCATTTCCATGACGAAAACCAGCAGTTTCCTAGCAGCACCTATTGATAAAGCAGTGCTGACATTTTCCCCTGTTCTTCAGATAAGCAGCTCCTGGGAATGTATGAGAGAAGGTATGCATAATATGCTGCTCAACAGTAACATGCCCTGCCAATTAGACTGTGGAATACAAGAAAGAAAGCTTTCCAAAATGCTATCACCGTGACCTGGAATGCTCAGACACCCAAAGGTTAAAATGGGGAGTGAGGGAGAGGAGGAGTTCAGAAGAATCATCCCTTCTCCAGTGACACAGGAAAAGCTTTAATTCAGCAAACCATTTACTCTGGGGTCTCTGCTAGGTACAAGTAAGGGTCACAGCACTGCCCATGGGGTTTGGTTTTGTTCCTGTCTGTCCTTCAAGAGCGGGGCTTCATCCAGTTGCTGGGATGTGGAAGTCTGGCAAACCTGATCCTTTCCAGGATCCTCTGCTGCAGACATGCTATTTACCGTCAGGCAGATCCTAAATCTGCCCCAGACCTGAGGAGTAAAATGGGGTCATATGGTACCTCTCCTAGCATATTTAAATACTCTTCTCTTTATCTACACAGACACTCTGTGTGAATGTGTCATTTTGATGAGTTTGGGAGGAAACACTGAAAACAAGTGTATTTGAGGTTAAAATGTTCTGTTAAGAAAAAAGAAGAGTGGAAAAGGAATGTTTCAGCTTTCGGAATGAAAGCCAAGCAGCAGAGCTTCCTGAGAAAGGGAAATTGTTTCCTGGCAGAGCTAACTGTGGCATAATGCCTCTACTTAATCTTGGCTTCACAGCTGCAAGGGTGGGCAGAGACCTCGCTCAGCCCAGCTCACCTCTGCGTGGCTTACTGTCCTGCTGCTCTGAGGACCATAATGGTTACAAATTTCAGCCCCCTCATCTGCACAGTGCCAAGTACCCTTTCTCCATCCCCTCCACTTCAGTCCTCTTGGGTAACAGGTGACATACCCTCTGTGCAGTTTTCCGAGGGAGAGGGTAAGTGCCTCTGCTAAAAGATAGCTGCCCTGTAGTTTGGGCAAGGGCATCATTCCCCGTGGCTCCTGGAAGGATGCAGCACTTGGGATACTAGACCGTGCTAGTCGTGATGTCTGGCTGACCACAGCCAGTGGTGGCTTCTGGCCTCGCCTGTTGAGGGAAAGGACATGTTTGAACCCTTAGAGGTTTCTGCAGACTCTTGCTGAGATGGGAAACGGAGGACTCAGAGGAATTTTCTCCACGCTGCTCTGCTGCTCGCTAGAGGAGCAGGGCTGGACTCAGGGTAACCTCACCTGACATAGGATGAGGCTTTACGGAAAAGAGCAGTGGCCCCATCACTCCCCAAATGTCCCAGATGAGGATATTGTTGTGTAGGGCCTGGGACGGGAGCCATGTCCAATAGGTTGCCCAGAAGGGAAGTGGCAAAGTGAGCAGAGAACTGCTCTCGGCCCTGGAAAAGCTTTCCCTCTCCTGAGCCGGTGTAGCAACAGGCAAAATGAAGATCTAGTTAGCTGCAGAAAAGAGACATGGGAATGGAGATGTCACAGAAAGAAATGACATCTGTTGGTAGGCACAAAGGAGAGGGGAGCCTTCCCAAAATAAACCTGGTTGCTGTACCTTTGCAGTTAGGGAACCCATCGCACCGTAGGGAGCCACCAAAGTGAAATTCAGTCTTGGATTGCTTCCCCTTGCTGTGTGAGTAAAGTTCAAATGTCTCCATGCTCCCAAGCTCCTACAGAGAGCCTGGGAAGAGGAATGCCATGGCTGCTCTCGAATACAGGCTGCAGAAAGCCACAAGCACTTTCAGTGGATGCCTTAACTCACAACATCTGCAGCAAGGTTTGGTACAGTTATGGGAATTAGACAGCTTGGACCAACTCTGAAGATGTAAACTAACAAACCAACAATAATTTCTGATCCTTTTTGTACTGTGAGTGCAAAGAAGGTTTAGTGGCTGCCTCTTTACAAGTGGCTTAGCTGTCATCAGTGCCAGCTTTACACATTTTTATATGAACTCCTTATGTTAACAGCCTGTGATATAAGCTTCATGATTTCAAGTTCCTTTCATCAGTTGTAACACTGGAAAGAAAACTGATGGTCAAATCTTGCGTCAAGAAGGTGAGTTCACAAAAAAACCCCTGAAGATTAGAAGACTCACAAAATTACATGAACTGTGAGAACAGGGTTTTGCTGCCTTTTTCTCCCTCTTCAGGATCTTAAATAGTTACAGTTGCTGCTTTCAACATGGGACGTTCCTGACAGAAGAATGGCTAAGACTGTAGGTGCTAGCCCCTGAGGAGCAGCAAAACCACACTAACCACTCTAAGAAAGCGATCCCAACTATCTTGCTTCTGTGGGTTTTTCAAAAACAGGGTCTTCCTGCCAGAGACATAATGGAAATCAGCTGGTGAGGTCAGCCCTCTGCCCTTTTTTCCCTAATGCTGGTAATCCTCATGTGTCCCACTAGAGCAAAGAGCTTGCCAGTTATGCCAGCACGAAAGCACAAAGCAGCTCTGCCCGCCACTGATGAAGCAAATGGGGAAATGACAGAACTTCTCGTTCCTGTTGCACAGGACCATTAAATCTGTTTTTTAAAGCAAAAGACTGTAGCGAGTCTCTGGGTCTGGCTCACGCTGCCTGTGAAAAGTTCTCAGGAAGAAACAGAGCAGAGAATTGGCAGGTGGGAACTCAAGTCTTTGCTCTTGACTCTATTTTGGTCTAACATCTTCTTACCTTTGGGACATTAACCACTGTTTTGCAGAGTTGGGGTAGGAAGGGAACACCAAGTGTGCTACTTAAAAAATGTCTTGGGAGTTGAGATATTTTAAAAATAATAGATGCAGCAATCTACAGATGATCAGAAAACAAGGTAACATGGGGAAAGAATGGGAAATAGAGGTAAAGGAACAGAACCAAGAGCCAGAAAGTCTTAGCGTAAATACTTTGGAGAAGCTTTCTGACCATCAGACCTGCCGTATGTGTCACACGTGTCTCTCAGAAGGAAATGGCAGGTCCGTCCCTTTCTACTCTGAAACACCGCTGGGGCAGACAACAGAAAATACTTGAGGGGTGCAGTCCTCTGTGTATGGAGAGGACAGGGGGTGGGGGAGAGTGTCCTCAACGTGACAAAATATCTGCTTCAGCCCTAAGTTAGTCTTTGCTCCATATGTGGCTTCCTGCGCACAGCAGTTAAATTAAGAGCTCAACTCCCCTTCCCCTCTGAGACATCACAGGATACAATACAGCGAAAAAATAAAACAAGCGTTAACAGTTACTGAGCCAGGCTCTGTTAAACCTAAAACCCCTTATAAAGCCATATATTTGTCATGCCTCATATAGTCTATGCTGAATTGGTTTGATCAGTGCTTGGCCCTTCTCCATACTGAAATCTGTTTAGATAGTCTGTTGAGGACATTTCTTGCAATGAAGATGCCTGATCTTTACCCTTGCCTGTAGGGCAGGCCAGCGCAGATAACAAGGACTGCGATGTTAGCACCTGGGTGTTATCAGGACTGCCCAGCTGAGATATGCGCTGGAAATCTTCAAAGAAAAATTGTAGTGGTGCCTCAAGCACACTGTTCCCTGGCTTTGTTGCGTGTCTCCTGCTGTTGGGGCTGCACTGATGCAGAAAAAGGCTTCTCTGGGAAGATAATATAAAGTTTTTAGTAAGAGCTGTGTTTAGCTGAGAGAAATACCAAAAGTCCTCTTTCATAATTTGAGGTTTTGCCAATGTTGTAATCGCCTTTCTATCTCCCGTGCCCCTCCCAAAAATAAATATTTTTTTTTTCCTCTGCCACTTAAAAAACTGTTTGAAAAGCTAGTGAATCCAGTCTGACACGAGGGAAGCAAGCACCATCGCTCCTATTTCAGATGAATGGGAAAAGAGGCAAGGAGAGGTGAACTGCCTTGCCCAAGAGGGTGCTACACAGGAAAAGGCTTGGACTTAAACGCCAGGAAAGCCCTGTGCACCAGCCAGGTGCCCACCCAGAGACAAGAGCTCCGACTCTCCTGAAGCACAGGACAGACAGCACGGAGAAAAAGGCACGGGGGTGTGTGGTAATCATTTACCTTGCCGAAGCACCGGTTCCCGGGTCCTCTTTCCTGAACCAAAATGCTCTATTGATAACGAAAGTGAGACTGCCCAATCCACGTGGAACGGGGGGACACATCACTTGGGGTCCAAATCGCAGCTGCTGCTGCGTGGGTTGGGTAGGAATCAACCCCAAGGAGCCCGCTAATCCTGTACGGTTTGTTCATTCTCCTCATGTCCCCACTTTGACTTAATTTTTAAAATCTCCTTTCAAAATGATACCTTTTAAAATGTAACTCTCCCATCTCAGAGACTAAAAAAGTAAATGGAAGTTCTTCCTTGTTCTCCTTTCACAGATGTAATTTCTCCCCATACCGTCCCCGTACTTTCCAAATCTGGACTAAAACCTGCAAAATATTCTGAGGTGCATGGCAGGGGCTGGGGTGTGGGGGGAGGAGACATTTATCTGAACCTCAGTGAAGAGATATTTTGAGCTGCCTTTAGTGAGAAATTGCTTTGCAAGGTGGAGCTAACGCAGATCAAGGAGCCAGTCACAAGCTAGTGGAAATAAAAGTTTTCTTTACCTCCATGTCCTGCAAGAGAGAGGTGTCCTCAGGGCGGTCTTGCTTCCCCACCCCTTTCCCTCTTATCTGTGGGAAAACTTCAGCCGAGCCAGAGCAAAATCACGCCGCTGTGGAGGATATGTAATATCCGAGCTCCCGCTCAGCTCGAAAACTGACAGAGCCCAGCGAGTGGCCCTGCACTACGAACAAGGAAGAAGGGCGGGTGGGTGAGAGGAAGGGAGGGAGGGGAGAGGAGGGGGAGGCAAGGCAATCAGGGTTTAAATTTAGACACAAATCTAAACAGATACTGTCCTTCCCAGAGTGCTGGGCTCATGAGACAACAAGGAGCAAACTCTGCTGCTGTGCCCAAACTTGGGGACACCATATGTGCATTTTGTCCCTTCCTTTCTTTCTCCCCTTCGTATTTTTTTATCACCTTATCTGTATTTTTTCCCTCCGCTGCCTGTTTTGCTTCTATTTCTCTCCATTGCTTGCAGTTGTTCCCCCGGTGTCTCTGCCTCGACCTGTCCCCCGTCCACGCTTCCCTCTCCAAGTGCAGGGTCTCTTCCTTGCTGTTTATTTGTGAGGAGGATCTTTTTTCCTCTGACTGCAGCTTCCCTTCTCTCTTCCTTCACACTTTTATGTCATTTCAATCAGCATTGGACTGTCTTTAGAGCAGTTAGAGGGGCAGAAGAGGAGCAGAGCGAAGGTGATTATTGCCTTTGTACAGAATTTAAAGCTTCGGTGTCCTGGTGCATGGCTGGGACTCCTGGGGATGACAATAATATCAGCGGTACTGCCGTGCCGCTGGGTGATTCCGCAACAAGAGATCAGGGCTCCACTGTGAAGGGTGCTGCAGAAATGTGGGCGCAAGCGGAGGGACCCCGTGCAAGTTGTCACTGGCTAGCTGTAAAGCAGGACTACTAGCTCTTTCCACCCTGAACTCGTGTCTCACGCCACCGGGTCAGAAGGTGCAGGATGTTCTTCTCTCCCTTCACTGGAAGTTAGAAGCTTCCGTGGTGGTAGAAAAATTCAGATGGGAAAAAATAAGCCTCAGGAATGTTTTGCTATGGTTTCCCTTTCCATTCAGATCACAGTGTTGTAAATGAGACTTCTCTTTTAGCAACTGTTTGCATATGCTCCTTCTCAAGAATTTCAGTCCCCACCTCTTGAGAGCAGGGTGGTGCAGAGGAATTTGGAAACACTCCCTTTGTCTTCTGCTAACTTCCTTGCTTTGCATGCAGCTGCAAAGTGACAAAACGTCATGTCGTCATTTTGGGATGATACCTCGGGGGCAGAAGAGGGTTAAAGCATCTTTTCTGAAAGGGATGCATACTTTTCCTTTGCAGTGTTTCACAAGTCCCTGCTGGCTATGGAGGAAAACACTCCAGAATAGATTTAAATGTGTCCATCACGATATCCCAGATTATTGTTACCGATAAATCGTCTCAACATAGTTGTTCTTACAGTATAGTTACCTGTTGCTGTACGGCATGCTGTAGGACTCCTGTGGGATTAGCAGATTTAAATCATGATCTCATTATCTCCTAAGTTCAATGTACAATGGTTACTCAGTGCTTAGCCAAAAGAATGATAGGCTGAGTTGCTGCAATCTGGAGATTGAGCAAGAGGACTAATTAATCTTCTGTTGCTGAAACACTAGATTAGTTGAAACCCCTCTACTGTAAGCAACCAGAAGATGCTGCAACTATAAGAAAATAGATTAAAATCTAAAGAAATATAAAAATTAAATTCCTTCTTGATTGGAAATCCTATTGATTTCTTAAAGTCCTGACAATGGTACATTGGGAGAAGGGCTAGGAACTGACCTGATGAGAAGCAGGGTGAGGCAGGGAGGGCAGGATGCTTTGGCTGCCCTCTCTTCGCCTGCTGTCGGGACAGAAGGAGGATTTCATGCTCGGGGATTTCATTGTGGGCATTGGTTGCAAGTGTTGTTTTCAAGAAGTCTGCCATGTAACAGACCATCAAAATCACATACCTCCAACGGTTGCTTCATGCCAGGCTGAGGTACTTAATGCCTTCTTTGCCTCAGTCTTTACCAGCAAGACCAGTTGTTCTCTGGGTACCCAGCCCCCTGAGCTGGAAGACAGGGATGGGGAGCAGAATGAAGCCCCCATAACCCATGGGGAAATGGTTAGTGATCTGCTACACCGCTTAGACACACACAAGTGTATGGGGCTGGATGGCATCCACCCAAGGGTACTGAGGGAGCTGGCAGAAGTGCTCACCAAGCCACTTGCCATCATTTATCAGCAGGCCTCACTAACCAGGGAGGGCCCAGTTGACTGGAGGTTACCCAATGTGACACCCATCCACAAGAAGGGCCAGAAGGAGGATCCAGGGAACTACAGACCTGTCAGCCTGACCTTGGCTCTGGGGAAGGTTATGGAGCACATCATCTTGAGTGCTATCACATGGCACGTACAGGACAACCAGGTGATCGAGCCCAGTCAGCGTGGGTTTATGAAAGGCAGGTCCTGCTTGACTAACCTGATTTCCTTCTGTGACAAGGTGACCTGCTTAGTGGATGAGGGAAAGGCTGTGGATGTTGTCTACCTGGACTTCAGTAAAGCCTTTGACACCGTTTCCCACAACATTCTCCTGGAGAAACTGGTTACTTATGGCTTGGATGGGCGTACGCTTCACTGGGTAAAAAACTGGCTCGATGACTGGGCCCAAAGACTTGTGGTGGTGGAGTTAAATCCAGTTGGCAGCTGGTGACAAGAGGTGTCCCCAGGGCTCAGCACTGGGGCCAGTTCTGTTTAATGTCTTTACAAATGATCTGGATGAAGGGATCGAGTGCACCCTCAGTAAGTTTGCAGATGACACCAAGGTGGGCAGGAGTGTTGATCTGCTCGAGGGTAGGAAGGCTCTGCAGAGGGATCTGGACAGGCTGAATCGATGGGCTGGGACCAACTGTATGAGTTTCAACAAGGCCAAGTGCTGGGTCCTGTGCTTGGGTCACAACAACCCTGTGCAACACTACAGGCTTGGGGAAGAGTGGCTGGTGGAAAAGGACCTGGGGGTGTTGGTCAACAGCTGGCTGAACGTGAGCCAGCAGCGTGCCCAGGTAGCCAAGGCGACCAACAGTATCCTGGCTTGTATCAGAACTAGCGTGGCCAGCAGGACTAGGGAAGGAATTGTCCCCCTGTGCTTGGCTCTGGGTGAGGCCACAACTCAAACACTGTGTTCAGTTTTGGGCACCTTACTACAAGAATGACATTGAGGTGCTGGAGCATGTCCAGAGAAGGGCAACGAAACTGGTGAAGGGTCTAGAGCACAAGTCATATGGCGAGCGGCTGCGGGAACTGGCGTTGTTTAGCCTGGAGAAAAGGAGGCTGAGGGGAGACCTTATCACTCTCTACAACTCCCTGGAAGGAGGCTGTAGTGAGGTGGGTGTTGGTCTCTTCTCCCAAGTAACAAGTGATAGGACAAGAGGAAATGGCCTCAAGTTGTGCCAGGGGAGGTTTAGATTGGATATTAGGAAAAATTTCTTCACTGAAAGGGTTATCAAGCACTGGGATATGGTTGAGTGACCATCCCTGGAGGTATTTAAAAGACATGTAGACATGGAGCTTAGGGACATGGTTTAGTGGTTGTAGTTGGCAGTGATAGGTTGGACTTGATGATCTTAAAGGTCTTTTCCAACCAAAACAATTCTATGATTCTATGCCATTCAGGGTCCATTTCAGTATTTTCTTTCTGCTTTCAGGCGTTGTACTCTGTGGAGGAAGCTGTTTACTTAGGTCTACAGAAAAGGAAACTGTTAGGCAGAGATAGTATCACTTTACCCGTACTAATAAAGCAAAGGTAGTTGCAGCTGCCTCACCACAGTTCTTCACTCTATTTATTTCTGCTCCAAAGTGTCTCACCACAAGACAAATCTTTTCTGCCAGCAGGATTCCCAAATGCCATTGCTCTGAGCATGGTACACAGTACTCAGTTTATTAATGCTAAAACTTTCTTCCTGGAGGAGCAAGGAGAGAACGCGCAGAAATATGGCATATGTTTTTCTCCAGACAGGAAGGCATGAGGTGTGGATTTGCTCTAGACTTTCTTGTTTCGGGACTGAAAAACACTAGAAAATCTGAAACAAACAACCCACATGATTTAACTGCAAGAACCTTGTGACAAACATTATTAAGGGTGGTTATCCTGAAGAACTGGGTGTTTTACATGATGTGGATGTACAAGTATGAATGTAAGATATTTCAGAATATGAGTCTCTGCATCTCTCTGTTTATCTCTGTTTACAGACCTTCTGGGATATAGCAATGTCTATGAGACTAATTTCTTCGTATATGCAAAACAAAAAAGGTTTCTACATCTGTTCTGCTCAAGAGGAAAATCACAAGTGTCATTAAAACAGACTCCATGGGGAAATTTCATTTGAGGGAGCAAATGTTGTGCTTTTGGACCCCTGCATTTTGCAGCTTCCCAGATGATTCTTTTCAAGACATGTAAGGCCAAACCAGCAAGTTTGCTTCAGGCCAAATGACTGGTGCTCCTGCTACGGGCAGCACGTGGAGGAGAGGTGCAAAGAAATCCTTCATCCTGGCATGCCTGCAAAAGAGGTAGCATAACTAGTTCTGCCATGCTCGGAAAGACCTTGTCTAATGTTTGCTGGCCTCTCACACTTTGGCTATGAAGTATGGACCATGAGGGCTCTACAGGGTGCTAGGTGAACAGAAGGGAGATGCAAGGCAATCCTTTGTTCAGGACCACTCAGGAAAGAAAGCTTTTTTTGACTCAGTATTTGTATCCGCAGAGCTCTCTATCTCATTTGGGTGTGTCTGTGTGCGTGCCGAATCTGGGAAGGTACGTTTGCAGGTGGGTGGTGGACGAGCAAAGGGCAGAGGGAGCTGTGGGCCCCTGCAAGACAGACGGAATCTCTGTACTTTGTTAAGGCATTTGTTTAGAGCCTAGTAGAGCTCGCCTGTTCTGTGCCAGTATCTGAGTTTGTTCTGTCCACCTATCTGTCTGGATTTGGCTCCTGCTATCCACATCATTTTCCAGAATTCATATGATTAACCAGCAGCTGTTACCAGGTTTGGTTGGTGACCTCCTGAAAATGGGGTCTCAACCTTTCCTGTTCCCACTCAAGCAACTGAAAAAAAGGGGGATAGGTAACCACAGAAAAAAAAAAGCACTTGCATTTCAAAGATCAATCAACTCTAAAAGTGAACATCCTGTTTTGGGTTGGGTTTATACAGCAGCTCCTCCAACAATGGCAAGCTGACAGGAAGCAAACGTGAACAGCGTTTTCTATGGGAAACTCGCTCTTTGAACCCACCATTCTGCTAACTGTGTTCTGAAGTATCTGCTCCCACCGACCCTGCCCTCGCCCCTCATCATTAAACTAACACTGCAGATGCTAAGCCTCACCCTCCTCTTCGGGGAGTTATCAGCAGGAAATGAAGTCAGCTGGAACACTTTGTACCATCGACATTTTTTTTGCTCTAATTCTGCAGCTGCAGTGAAGCACGTCTGAGAGCACACACGCATACACACGCTCACGTGCCAGCGCCTGCGTGTGTACACACGGACTTGCATGCCAGGCACTGTGCACCCCTGGGAAATGATACGAATGGGAAAGTCCCATTACCGAAGATGTTTGAATCAAATGAAAGCACATAGCTATAAGTGATTCTCGCCAAGCTGTATTGGACACGGAGTGCGAGACTGTGCATGTTGTGCAGTGGCCGCATAAAAAGGTAGGTGGTAGAGACTGACTGAAAGGTTGAATCATTTCACGTGTTCCTGTCAGCCTGAACCTGAGTGCTAACATCATGGTTCAGATTAACCAGGCTACTTAACTCCCAGGCTCTGGGCAAAAGCCTGTCCCTAAATGGAGTAAAGTTAGGAAAATGCTATATAGTACAGGGAGCACTTCACCTGCAATGCTTTGCCTGAGTGGCTCTGCTCTTAGTAATGAGATCACACCGAGGTAGACCACCCTCTTTCATACTGGGCAACCTGGGGCTGGTGGGTGGTGTGCAGGTAGCTAGTGTCATGTCTTGCAGCACTTGAATTTCTTTGGAGAGCTCTTTTTTCGCTGCCAATCCGCCTGACTTCAGAGAACAAACTGAGCAGAGGTATTAAGAGGAATGGCTGCATCCCATTATGTTCATATAGCGATGGGACAAATATTATCAGCGTCAGCCATTGACAGCTTGCTTATAGGCTGAACAATTCCTCTACCAGTTACTAGTTTTAATACACAACAAGGCTTACTATAAACAAACAAAAAAATACAGTCAGAACATGGGTGCTGACACAATTCCAGGTATCTGTGCTGGATACAGCCATGTTTTTGATTACATTGTTCTCAGGCCAGTCCTACTGCCCATCTCTCAACATCCTAGAAAGCGGTGTCACAGCTGGCCCTCGCAACAGCTTCCTCAGCATGCAGCCCAAGCTCCAACTGAACAGCAGGATTTTCTGACTGAAAATGGAACAACATTTCTGGTCCCTAACAGGTTATGCACAGAGGAAACTTGCATTGCCACTGCCTGCGTGGTGGCTGTTAAAAAGGTAAAAGAACTTTTAGCTGAATACCAGGCCAGCACTGTATTATATTTTTAAAAATACACTGATGAAAGGGTCAGAAGCTAAATTCCCAACCAAGTTAATTTGGGAACTTTGAGGCTGAGAACAAATGAATGCATTATGCACAAGCATGCAGCACCTTTTTGTGTTCAGCAAAGGCCTGTGTTGTGTGCCACTTCGTAATAGTGGTAGCACTGCAGTGTTCGGCAGGGCTGATATCTCCTCGGGAGGATATCTAACCAACATTTTTAGAAACAATTTGCATGGCGGGTCTCATGTGGCACCAAGTGTTGGCACTTCAAAGCACTGAGCACTTCAGTTTTTGCCAGAGCTGACTCACAGGTCAGTCGCTTCTGTCAAACGCAGCGGCAAGTGACTTTAATCACCCTGGCTGTCATTTGGATGCAGAAAGCTGGCCTGGCTCAGAAATCAAGCGCTACTCAGAGCGACACTGCACAGCCTGCAAGTGTTATCTGGACAGAGAAGGGCTTCTGTTCACGGACAGACTGCATGATCTAGACAGGAAGCCTGGCCCAGCGCGTAGCGAGACTGTGTGTCTGAAGAGAAACCTTGCCCAGCCCATCCAACAACCATGCTATCTAAAGAGAGAGCTGGCTCAGGGCAAAACCAGCTATGAAGAGAGCAAACAGAGCATGATGATACACTAGCCAGGATGGAGACCTTGCCCACTTTCTGGCTAAAATGCACCTTCTTTGGAGACAAAGCCCCCAGATTCAGCCTGAGGGCCACTGCATGTAAACCACACTAAAATTAAGATTGTTCCATGAACTGGCTAACCCCTGGAGGGAGTAAGCTGGCTCAGTCTATGGTGAGATATTACTGTCTATTTACCAGTGGGTTTATGTAAATGAGCACGAGTTGAAAAGGAGAACTAGTGGCTAGCAATACTTTCTTGACCCTGTTGTGCAAGGATGCTGGGAGCCCCTAGACATATTGCACCACAGCAGAGAGAATCCTTCTCCTTTCTCTGAGATCTGGCTGAGGAAGTGAGAGCCTGGAGATTTACTTCAGATAACATATTCTTTCAGAGCAAGCTGAAAGAGTTAAAGGCCTTATCCCTAACCCAACAGGTTCACTCCACGCTACCCACCCAAGAAAGAGGGGATCAAAACGAGCCCCCTTCGTTCAGTGCAATGTGCAAGACAGTCCGTACACCGGTGTGCACTGCCCACTGTGGAGACTACTCAGCCTAATAAATCCTGTTCTCGGTAGCAGAGAGCCAATGCTATTTGCTTCCATAAATCCTGCTGAGCGCTGAATTCCCTCTGGACTCATCAGCTCAAATCCTGCAGGAGGCTGGGGCTGGGCAGCAGCACCCCTCGGTGGCTGTGGACTGGATGGCTGCAGATGTGCCACAGGGCTGGAGGGGTGAGGAAAACTTGGCAGGCTTTGGACCGGTCTTTTTCTCTTGGCCCCTAAGATCCCACTGTATGGTTCCAGTGGTGGCAGGGGGAGTGCAGGATGATCTTCCGCGCTCTCTACAAGGTTCACTTTGACTCTCCAGTAACGCGCACCCTTCCTGGCAAAGGAGGGACGGCCATGTTCAGCAAATACATACATCTAAACTCCAGAACATAAAAGCTTTTCTCCTTTCTGCATTTTTTTTTTCTGAAACAAAATAAAAGACAAAAGAATTGCCAGGTCTGCTTCCCACATCTCCTTTATCTTCTTTACTTTCTATCCTTTTTTTTTCCCCTGTGGCACATGTTGTTACTTCCACAAACTCTATGGCATCTCTTCTTTCCTGTGCTGACCCCACCAACCACCTCCTGTCTGCTCCCTGTTGTGCTCTCCTCCTGCCCAGTAAAATCTTTCATACATTCATCCCCCCCCATGTCCCTCTGCCACTCGTCCCTTTCTTCGACTGCACCAAGGAAATACTGACACTCACACACCCCACACCCCCCCCAGGCTCGGAGGGCAGGAGTGCTCGAAAACAGAGAAATGAGCCATTTCTGCATGTGCACACACATTGGTGGGGAAAGAAAAGAGGAAGCTCTAATGTCTCTCTCTGTTTTAGCTAGCAAAATCTCTAACGAAAAGAGCTTGTTGCATTTGGTCTTCCTCATTCCCTTCTGTCCCCTGAGCTGTTTCCTCTAGACCATTTTCGTCCCTCTCTCCCATACTCTTTTCACTCCTGGAGAACAGCTCCTGCCTTCTTCCCGTCAACACGTTCCACTCCCGCCCCTCATCTAAACCCCTCGCATAAACCTACATACACGAAGACAACACCTCGCGCAGCCCCTTCTCTCGGAACTCCCTCCTTTTCTTGCGCTGTTTCTTCCCTTAGCGCTTGCCCTGTATGACCAACGGGGCTGCTGCATTGCCCTTGCTGCTGGAGCAGTGGCTGCTCCCAAGCTCGCCTGCCTTCCCGAGCTGAGTGGCCGCACGCCGGCGGTTCAGAGAAGCCCTTGGGTGGGGCTTTTTTTTTTTATTATAGTTTTTTAATTTTGCTTTTCGGTTATAATGCAACATGGGTTTCTCCAGAGCATCGCCAGGAGAGGGCGGCAGCGGCAGCTCCGTGCGTCGGGCTTTGCCCCTGCTCTGCAGGCGAGGGGAATACTTGCGGGGGGGGGGGGGAAGAAATGATTTTGTTCTGCCTGCACACAACAACGGGACAGTACATAAATGGCAGGCAGTGGGCGCGCGGTGTATTTTCCTTCCTGAATTCAACTCAACAAAATGACTCTCCTGACCTGCCATAAGGTACGGGGCACTTGGGGAGAGATGGTAGTCACACAAAGTTAATTTGCGTTTCTCTGTCCTACATACGTAGTGTATATGACAGACTTGGTAAGAGGAAAGTGGAAAAATAGAAACCTCCCATCTTTTAGGAAAAGTTGAATCAAGCCAGTATTACCCCAGTGACAAACATTTCTTTATACAAATCTTAATAAGGTGACTGAGCACAACATCACAGGTAAAATGAGGTATACCTCAGTATTTATTTCTGTACATAATGCACCGAGGGCCAGGAGGCTGTTCAACCTGCAAAACCAGGTGATGTGGAAGAAATAGATTCGACATACACCCTGCGGCTTTTAAGCGGTAAGACTTCAGCTATGCCTGCTGCCAAACGACCCCGTCAGCCTCACAGCCCAAACCAGTTTCAGACAGACCCCGCTGGTTGTAATCAAACGCGGCGCGGCGACTACTACTATGCCTTGCGCGCGCCTCATATACATTATATATGCGCCCCATAAACGTCACTGGCGGGGGCGAGCCGAAACATGATTGGCAGAGAGTTCTGAAGAGGCCTTTCATTGGCTGCTGGATTATCAGCGACCCCGCCCCCTTTCCCTCCCCTCCCGGCGGCGCGGCAGAGCTGTCAGAGATGTTTACAACCGACGAAAGCTGTGGGGACTGTCCCGGCCTCTCAGCAGCCCTCATTGGCTGAAGGGAGCGGACATCGCGAGCTCATTGGCTGACAGCGGGCAGGCTAATTTCCCACTCGCAAGGTGTGCTCTCATTGGCGAAAGAGGGCGAGCAGGGTCGTTTCGATTGGCGAAGAGCAGAGAGACCCGCCCCCCCCTGCGCGGGGCAGGAGGCGTGAGGGACGGTGCGTGCGGCGCCCGGCAGTCGGTGGCGGTTGTGGGCCGGAGCGGGATGGCCGGGTTGCTGCTCCTGGGCGCGGCGGTGCTGCTGCTGGCGGCCGGCGGGGCCATCCCGCCGCCGGAGGAGGCGGCGCGCATGGCGCGCTTCGTGCTTCACAACTGCGACTGGGGAGCGTTGGCCACGCTCTCCACGCAGGAAGGGCTGCGCGGCCGCCCGTTCGCCAACATCTTCTCCCTCAGCGACGGGCCCCCCGGGCCGTCCGGCGGCAGCGGCGTCCCCTACTTTTACCTGACCGACATGGAGATCTCCGTGCAGGACCTGGAGGTGAGCGGGCGCAGCCGAGCCGCGGGCAGTGCCGGCGAGGCGGGGGAAGGGTGGGTGTCCCTGCGAAATCAGCTCTGACGCTGCTGTATGGAAGCCGCGAATATAAATGGTGCCGTGCCCCTCCCCCCCCCAAGGAGACTTAAAACTTGCAAGCATGCAGGTTACTAACGCAATGTCATGTTTTTCTTGGTCGCCTATGCCTTTTCCTCTCAGTAGCAAGCGCTGGTTGGGATTCCTTTTTGTAGGAGTCAGGGTTTACACCAGCATTTTGTGAAGGCAACGTAGTGGTGCTGACTGCCTGTTCCAGGGATGTCACCTCATTTGTGAGCCCTAGGGACAATTAGTAGCCCCTGAACATCTAGACATAAAGCAGTGCTGTGATGACACTCCATAGTCCTCCGAAGAAGTTCCTGCTGATGGTGGTCTGAAAAATTGCTGAGCAGAACTCTGGTAGAGGAAGTGGCTGAAGCTTCCAGAAGCACTGACCAGAGAAATGAGGGGCCAAAGAATACTTAAACAGGGAGAACTTCACAAAAAAATATGAAAAAGACTGGAAATTGGCAGCGTGGGGCATGAGCAAAGAGGGCTCTTACACAGGCTACTGAAGAAACAGCAATTAAATCTCTGGAGTTTGCCAGAAAGGCAAGTGCACAGCAAAAGGCAACGGAGTGGCATGCTGAGGCTCTGGGTGGGTGTAATTGGCCTTGTCTGGGATCTTTTGCTTGGCTGTGGTCAAGAGAGTTGGCTAAAAAGTTATGGAAATAGTCATCGTATGCCCCCTTTATTGAAGGGAGCCTTTTTGTTCTAGTAACTATTACAGTATTAGTAAAACAAATAAACACAAAACTTAAACAATGCAAACTTTTCAGACTTTAACTTTTTTGCTCGCTCCCTGTCAGCTTTTACATTGTTACATTAAAATAGATACATTGTGTATCTTAAGTGCTGTAGAAAGCCTAATTTATCTTGTATAGGATCTCCTTCTCCACCCCACCTACAGCCTTTTGTTTTGAGAATCACATAAAAATCATGGTATAAACTGTTACTGAACGTTTTCCTTCAGAAGGCTGCCCAGCAGACCCTTATTCTGCTGTCACAGGGCAGAAAGGTTTGACTGTGATAGTCACGTGTAAGGCAGAGGTCTGGTAGGAGAAAGTGCTGAATAATCATGAGTCAGCTTTTTTGTAGTTAAGCAACTTCCTATCTGTCAGGTGGTTGCTCCTGTTTCATCAGTTCAGTGGTATTATGGGGAAGGGTTCTTTTTGAGATGAGCTCTTTTATGCAATTTCTCAAAGCACATGAACTTTCTTTTGCTGGGAGATAATGAACTTCAGTATGTGACGTTCTGCAGTAGGCAATCCTGTTTTGCACCAATACTTTTCAAGCTATGTTCACCAAATCAGTTTTAGAAAAACAATCAGATACAGATTCTTTAATTCTTCAAGTTAGGTGCCTTACTTAAGTACTCAGGATTTTTTAAACCTAACTTTTAAAATTCACTTTAAACTTCAAAAGAGCTGACCAGTTTGGGGGCAGCTGGGAGGCTTGTTTTGATGGGGGGGGGGGGGGGGGTGTTTAGTTTTATTTTAACTAATTTTATCAACAGTTGTGAAACTCAGTTGGTTACCTTTGTGTAGCCTTTTGTCTTTCCACTAGAATTAACTTAATGAAATTCATTGTATGTCCTGGTCTTCTGTACTGTCCTGTATGTATGTAAATTGGAATATATCATTATTTGAATGTATATTAGACTGTATATTGAATTCAGAGTTTTAAGGAGTGCTGTTTTGTGAGGTTTGCGTTCTATCCTAACAAACTTAAGCACGCTTCTAAACTGGGTTTTCTTTTAGATTCAGAGCTCATCTAAGTGGTCTTTCAGATATAGTTAGGAAAAGATGATGTTCAGCTTTGTTCTTTTTACCAGTAATACTGAGCTGAATAATGTACCAAATGCTGAAAATACAGTGGGTATGACATTTTTCTCACAAAAGTATGTAAAGCTCTTATCTTACTACTTGCATTTCAGATCAATGCAAATGCCTCCTTAACTGTGTCTTTGGCACAGACTCCTTACTGCAAGAAGCACAGATATGATCCCCAGAACCCCCTCTGTGCCCACATAATCTTCTGCGGGAGTATTGTAAAGGTAAGCAGCTGAAAGTTGACACTGGAGAAGATTGCATGCCTCAAATAGTATTGTTTAGTGGATGGAGAAGAGAAAGGTTAGAATTTCTGTGCAAAAGTATATGAAGAGATGTTAACTGTTGTGATACCAGAAGGCTGGCTCATAGTTTGTGTGAGGAAAATGAAGTTACCATGTGATATTTGCAGGAGCCATGTTGGCATGTCTTTAGCAAGGGTCTTGGGAGGACAATATTGTAATGAAGGAAATCTCCCTCATTCCTCTAGACCTGTTTTCAAACTAAGAAGTCTAAGACAATTCTCTTGTGAATGAAGTGTGAAGGTTTTCCCATCTCTTTTGCTCAGTTAAATTCTTTGGTCCATGCAGTGTGACATATGTGCTTCCAAAACTTTACTGTATAAGTAAATGTTGACCTCAGCTCTAAAGTTACAGAGACAGAAAAAGTGCATTGCATTATCTTGCGGCGTTGCTGCCAGGGCAGTATTTTTTCGTGCACCGGTACTTTGATGTCCTGTAGAAGGAATTTAGAACTGCTCGTTTTATTCATTGAAGATCTTAATCCCATTATTGAGGATAACGATTGAGGATGAGGACTAATCATCATTAGTAGTCTCTCTTATATGATAGTCTAAACTCTTATTTGGTGTTTTCACACCTCAGCTATTTGCACATTACACTCTAGCAATCCTTTAATTGCTGTCATGTGTTTCTTATCAGTAACGGAATTATTTTAATTAGTTCCTCTTGTACTACACCCAGAGCTCTAACTTGTTGATTTAACCCTTTAAATATTTGTACATTGTATATTAAGTGCTGTCACACATTTCAGCTTCCCTTCTCTTGCAGATTCTGTCATATCACCCTATTTGCGTGTATGTGTGTGTTTGCATGCATCTGAACACATTTGGATCTGTTTGTGTCTGTTTGAGTGAGCAGGTGCAGAGGAGGTAAAAAAACACCTAAAACATTGCATCGTAATAAGAATCCATGCTTCTCTGTCTTGTGATTTGCTGAAAAAAAATATTCTTATGCTGATGAAGTACTTTCTTGCTCCTGCTTACTTTAAAAGCACCCTTTTGATTTAATATTAAAATCAACTACCTTGGAGTTTTTGTCTTTCTCATACAGTTGTACACCACACTTGCAGATGAGTAGACTCTCCCACAGTAATGAGTCCTTTGGGATAAGACATGGCTAAACTGAAAAGAGCACGCTGCAGTCAGCAGTGGTTGTTTCGGGTTTTTTTTAGCTAAAATTTGTCTTCACATGACTGTATCTTACTGTAGTATTTGCTGGTTATTGTTTAGGTGAATGATTCGGAAGCGGGTTTAGCAAAAAACGCATTATTCAGTCGCCACCCTGAAATGGAAAGTTGGCCTAAGGATCATAATTGGTTCTTTGCAAAATTCAACATCACCAATATTTGGGTCCTGGACTACTTTGGTGGATTGAAAATTGTGACGCCAGAAGAATATTACAGCGTCAAGCCTTAGTAAGTACTTCAGTTCTGCATGCTTAACTCTCATTATATTTGGAACCTGTAAAACTTCTTATTACTAACAGTGTATATTACCTGTCTCTGGTTTTTATACACATTTATGTCTTTTCCCTAAGTAGTCTACTGGATGCAGTGTCTGAAATCCTAAGATATGTTTGAATAGGGGATCTACCTATTTAACAATATCAAGTATAGTATCTATACAGTTATCTATGGTTAACTGCACTTGTACCTCAGCTTAAATACAGTTTATTGGGAGGAAGGACTCCTATAGAGTGGACACAGTCACTGTCCTCTGAATTAATTGCAAGACAGATGATGTTTTGGTCTAATAGTTAAAAGTAATGAGGCTATTCAGCATTTATGAAGCTGTATTAATGGGACTGCAGCAATATTGCTTAACATTTTCAAAACAAAATTGCTTTTGAATCTGTCATTACGATATTGAAGTGTAGAGAAACTGTGTTCTATTGTTTACATAAAACTAAGTCTTCAAAACTTTCAAATACATTTTAGCAGAGTCAGCACGCATTCAATTTCACTCTTATTCTTACTCCTTGTAGGTGGAAGAAGATCCTTGGAGATGCTGATACACAAATTAATAACTTTGGCTTTTTTATGAAAGATTTATTTTTTTTTTTAATGTATTGCAGAGCCGAATTAATAATGCAAAAAATCAAACACCTTGCATTGTTAACGAGCTTATATAGCCCTTCTGAAGCAAATGTAAATTCTCACTAACTAGCACAGCTTGAATCATGTCATACTCAAAAAACCTTTGTGCATAAGCCGTAACTAAATTTTATTCATTGGACGTGATTCTGGAAAGATATCTGTCTGTTGACAGTCTTCATTCAGAAAGGCTGTGTTTACTGGGAGCTAAAGGATTAGTCCAGTTCTAAACCTTTCAATGCCTTAGTTAAATAGTATCTGTACATGAGCACTCTCCAATTTTATTTTAAATACCAGTTTAGTTTAGACCTTTATGGCAAGGTACTACAGGAGGGCTCAGCTAACTGTGGAATGGAAACAATTGCTTGTATTACAATGAGAAATGATACACTGAGTTCCCAAATTCTGTTAAGGATTTTCTTTGCACGCTAATACACACGCTTCTTTGAGCCATTTTTCTATCTTACTACCTATATTGAATACGATATATGGAATATATATCGTATTATAGATATATATAGAATATATATAATATTATAGATATATATAGAATATATGTCATATTCTATATATATAGATAGAATACAATTGTGTTTATGCAAACTATACGTATACTTCATGATAAGTTCTTGGTAACTCTTCAGTTGGCAGTGGTTGTATACTCTGACTCTTTTAAAGAAGCAGGGTGGTAATACCTAAAGTATCTGGCGTTAGTATAAGAAGAGTAATGGCTTGTAAATTCAATGAGAATATTGCAAAGGATAAACGTTTTCTGATTAGGATTCTGAAATCTTCAGCTTTGTTAGTCTGATCAAATGGCAATGTAGCAGCTTTTATTACCCTCAACAGTAGAACTGAGCAGATTTTTGGTTTTGGAAGCAATTTTGGGTTAGTAACCCGGAAGTGAGAAAGAAGCAATACAGTATGACACAGATGATTCATGACTTGTGGAGAATGAAAAGTAATGAAAAGTGTGCATAATTAATTCTCTGTTAAAATAAGCCACACACAACCACAAAAAAATAAACACCTTTTTACATCCTCTCTCATCTCCCATGTGCCAAGTTCACAAATATCCAAAAGGGATTATGAACAATCAAGTTGCTTTTTACAATGAGCAAATATTACCTAGTTGACTGAATAAAGAATGTGAGAATTTAGACTCCTTAGAGGCAGAGCCATATGTAGAACAGTCAAATTCATCATATCAAACGATCTCTACATTTAATGTCATTATTGTATAACTGCTTTTCTCAAATACTGAAATGATTTGTGAAACTATTTTTGAGGTTACTTACTAAGTTTTCCTTCTCCACAAGAAGAAAAAAGGTACTTGTTACTCTATCAAACACACTCTGTTTTACTATTTGAAAGTTAATTTAGTATCAAAACAACTTACAATATGGAAACAATTTCTGTTGAACAGGTAACACTGACATTAAATAATGAAATTGGAAAATATTTTTATATAAGGCATAACAATTGTGGAAACTCAAATGATCCTCTGGTATGGACTTGATCCTTTCCATGGGGCTACCTGAATGCATTACATGTCACTCTGTAACTTCTGATGTGTGAAACTGATGATACTGAGCTTTTTTTAAAATTAAAATATTTTTTGACAAGTGGTGTCAAGTGTATTTATTGCATGTTCAAGAATGCTCCTCGCCCTCACGCTGTCTTTCACACAAGCACCCTCTCTTCAGAATTCTTGTTTTATTGTCACTCTGGAGTCTGTCACACTCGTTAAAATAAATGGTGAAAACCTCTATTACACCTAGCTTTCCCTCCTTGAATGAAACAAGCATCTTTGTGTTTCACTTTCTTTTTTGCATCTAATACTGTGAAATAGAACATAAGATAATAACTGGAGTTTCTGAAAATGAATGGAAGGAAGCTGTACTAGGGTGTTTCTTCTGGCTAGGGCTTCTACATTTCTAAATGAATATATCATTGGCAGGCAGGTGTTCAGCCATCTCCAGGAAAGCAGGGCTCCGTCATACGTGTAATGGTTACTTGGGAAGACAAATGCCGTCACTCTGAATGGCCTCCTCTTGCTTCTTCCCTCAGCTTTATATGCTGAGCATGATGTCATATGGTGTGGAATATCCCTGTGGTCAGTTGAGGTCAGCTGTCTCAGCTGTGTCCCCTCCCAACTGCTTGTGCAGCCCCAGCCTGCTGGCTGGTGGGCAGGGTGAGAAGCAGAAAAGATGTTGACATTATGTCAGCAATAACTAAAACAATGGTGTGTTATCAACCCTATTTTCAGCACAAATTCAAAACATAGCCGCAAACAAGCTACTATGAAAAAAAATTAACTCTATCCCAGCCAAAATCAGTATACCACCTTTAAAAGAATCATTTTCATTTGAGAGTTTGGCACAGAATAAAGCTTGTTTTGTTTCTGGTTGTCTTGTTGGATTTGATGTTGCCATTAGTACCAATTCCCAAGTCTTTTCTGATTGGGGGAGGGAAGGATTTTTTGGTAACAATTCATCTTAAACAGTTTTGTAATACTACTGCATTTTATTGGAAATATTTTAGATCATCCAACTCTCTTTACACTTGAAATGTGGGGGGTCCCCAGCCAGATGTTTCTTCTGGAAAGTGGTGAACAACAGAATGGTTAAGATACGTGTACAGAGCTGGATTTGAGGGTTAATCAGGGAACAACTATCTGGAGTTGTACCTCTGCATCTCATTAAACACTTGGATAAAGACATTCTTCTATGTAGAAGTGGAATGTAAGGCAGACTAGGGTATCAATCATACTAAACGTCTCTCCATTTTTCTCCCTTAGTAATAGGTGTGTAAATGTTAGTATCACTAGCTCAGCAAAGTCATCAGCTTTTGTCCTATTTCTCCTCACCTTCTTTTCTTCTCCCTGTGCTCACCTTTGTTGTATTAGGCTCATTCAGGAATTTGCTTGTGAGCATGTTTCCTTTTTCCTAATATCCAGAAGTAATATTGGAGCTTAGAAGAGGCTGAGTATAAGAAATTAATACAGCTGTAAACAATGAATCAGCATTTTGACTTCTGACTATGTGTATCCTCTACCATGGCATGTGAGCATATTCTAAATAGTAATAAAGTCACTCTCCACACCTAGGAAGTTAAGTACCTCCATTCATGGACAAGAATCTGAGACACAGGATAACCTTAGGCACCTCACTAAGTCACAGGATGTTTTTTCAGCTGGGAATCTAATCAGGATAATATCAGCCTGTCTCTCTAACGGTAAAGTCATGTTGTTCCTTTGTTTACTAATCTTGCTTGTTGACATGTTTGTGTTTCTACTTCTTGATTTTCAATTTCTTTCTTGTGTTTTAATGTAAGACTTGCGTCCAGTAGATTCTTGTGACATGCTACATCATTACAGAATAGAGCTTATGTATATCAAGTATTATTTTAATCCTTTATTCAATTATATCTGGAATTAATTTCTTAGCTATTTAATGTTGTATCTGTGCTCGTCACAATAAAATAGAGGTAGCTCAATTAGAGTATTAGATTAATACAAAAAGTATTAATCATACCTTAATGAATGAATTTGTTTTCAACAGGTTTTTCCTGAATAACACCACACTGAAGCTAGAAAAATTCAAAATCAAATAAATTGTTGTATTATTGTCGAACACAAGAGGGTGCCATAGACTTACATTCAGGTTGATTGTTAAATGTTTCATACCTAAAATTGGATCTTGAATTCATCATAACTCAAAGATGCTGGAAAAGCATACGACAGAGGGCATGATGCGAACAAATTCTTTTTCTACAGTGCTTTACATTATGAATGCTTTCCTCCATAAACACAGCAGTGTGCTGGCTGCTAAAAAAGAAGCATTCATCCTTTTTTTTGTGTTTTGTAATCATTTTGTGCTATGGAGTGCTCAGAAGTAATATCCATGAAAATTATTTAAAGGTTTTTAAATTAAGAAACTCTAGCAAAGGAAATAGAGACAGGTAGAGAAGGCCTCAGAACATCAACCAGGAGCAACCACCTCCAGGCTCAATAGTTTTTATTTCTCTCAGTACTTATTAACTATAAGAATCCAAAGCAAAGGTGTTCATTAGCATGACAATGCTTTGGCTTAGGCTTATGGTCAGCTGAACTAAAGCACCTGATTCTGATTTGTACTTTCCAACAGCTAATTAATCCTGTTGGACTTGGATTGTTTGAGTACTCCTCAGTCTCGCTCCAGTGGTTTGGGCTGCCTTGACTGCATGCAGGTGTTTGGGTGGTGAAACAGGGCTGGGAACAGCTTGCTTCAAAGCTTCTCCTGTTTGCCTGGGTGCTGTGCTGGAGCTCAGGTCCTTGCTACTTGCCTAGTCCCACTGACTTTACCTCAAACCTGCCTCAGCTGTGGTTGGCCTTGGTTGCTGTCACCCAGCCTGCTCGTCTTGCCCAGGTACTGTGGGACTGTGCGTTTTGGTGGTGAGGCTGCTCCCCTGCTCTGGAGGAGCAGCTGGCCCTTGGTGCTGCCTGACAATTATATATTCCCTACTGGGAAGCTCAGTCTGTGAGCTTCTCGTGCAAAACTCTTGGAGTGACTCCCAGGGCTTTTTGACTTAAGAATTTTTTTTTTGTCTAGAGGCTTTCTCAGAGTTTTTGTGTTGAATGTTATAGTGTAAGAAAATCAGGGTGTAAGGCTCGTTCATTCTGGCTATAGGAGTTAATGTTTTTCATAGCCCAGTTTTCTATGGAAATGATGTGTGTAACCATGTTGTCTGGACACTTGCTTTTGTCAGATTTTTTTTTACTTAGTTTGATTTGGATTTGAAATAGGTAGTGTGACCTTGAAGCCACAAACCTCCTATATATGTCATGACAATTGGGAACTTGAGAGGAAACAAAACCCAGTTCATGTATATTAAAGGTATAAAAGTTGTGCTTTTTAATTTTTAAAAAGTTCAGCTTCATTAATTGTGCTGGTTGCAGAGCTGCCTGGAGTCTTCTGGTTGACTGAAACCAGATATGCAGTTTGTATCTGAAGTGATGACATTTCATATTATTTAGTGGATGTTTTCTGTTTAATCAAAAAATGTGATAGCTGTAGTGATTGTTCTGAATAATTTTTTTCTCTAGTTCTTCATATCCTAGACAGAAAAGCCTTAACAATTCCCCATTACTCTTTGCTTCTGATTCCTGCAGCTGTTGGCTTACTCTTGCATATAATTTCTTCAGTTTAAACAAAAGACATGGCACACTTATGGTGGAAGGTCCAACAACTGCTGCAGGTCTTGTTGAGAGAGGTGAGTCTCTCCCTCAACCTCAATAATGTCACTGTACCCATACAGGTCTAAAGCTACTTTATGTTATTTTTGCTACTGCCACTCACTCAGGTTGTAATGTTACTCATTCTGCACCCTTTTTTCTCCTTATCTATAAAAATGTGAATAGATACCAGTTTGCATGATTCATGTAAAATATTTGTAAATCATCTCAGTACCTTTAGATGAGAGGAATGGTTTTTTTAAAAAACAAGATGACTTCTCGTTGCTGCAAACACAGAGTAACTTGACAAAACCATGCAGAGAGAGAGAGTGTGTGTGTGTGCGCAAACATGGAGAAAGACAGACTTTCAAGAAATACTAGGTAGTATGTATGTAATTGCATATGTAAGCATGTGTATTTATGGAAAAACATTGAAGATACTTTGTATTTCTATAATGTTTTATGCTAATGGCACCTATTAAACACCACCTAGTATCAAAAAGGAACTGTTTCTAGATTGAAATTAAGCAATTGTTTAGGGATAAGAAATACAGAAATAATTGCACAAAACCTGCAGTATATGATTATAAGAACCTCACATAGTTCTTTCCTGTTGTCATTTAGCCAAAAACACTTGCCTAATCAAGCATAAATTGGATTTTTTATTTGTTTTAAATGATTAAATGAATTTCAGTTCATTTAATTAAGTTTTCTCCCAGATGAGCATTTGAAAAATGCAGAAGAGGTATGTGTTAGGGGTGAAGAGGGGAAGAAAATAAAGGAAATTAAGATACTTGTCACAGGTGTTAAAATCTGGCTTCACAATACTTTTACAGTCATGAAAGACATAATGTTACGGATCAATTATAGTCTGTACAGCCATGTAAGAAAATACTGAAGGTGCTTTGTAATTAAAAATGGCATTTCCAGAATGTGTGTTTAGTGGTAAAGTTCCAGAATTCTTCTACATATGCTGTAATGTAATCAGGGAAATTCACCTGCAATTAACAGGTGAAAATGTTAATGAAGTGAGAGAGTAGCTTGGCTAGGCTAAAGGAAAAACAGCATTGTGCTTCCTCCTTAAGATACAACATAAGCAGTGGTCACTCCAGTGCATTAAAAGAAAAAAAATCGACAGCAGATCATAAAGGCTTCACTGGGGAGGAAAAAATTTTACATTACACATTCAGTAGTCTCAAAACTGAGTATTCAGAGAGTGCATTTTAAGTTTCTACTAACATCTCCTTTATAGGTTTCCAAAACCCATGTTGCACTGAACATTTTATGATCATAGTGGGAACAGGGAACTGCTAGTCACAAAACCCCAAAATAATAAATAGGAATTCTTTCTTAGAGCACATCAGGGCCTATTTATCATCTCCCATAGGAGAAACACACTCATGGCCATGTTTGTCTTTATGGTACTGCACAGGTATCTGGTTTTCGGTTTTGTTTGGTTTTTTTCTCCTCTCGTTGGATGTGGCAGGGTTTCTATTTGCACAATGCAGCTGCAAGAAGTAGTGACAATCAAGTGGTTTTTCCTTGGACAAGCAGTATTTTCACACACAGAGGGGAGCAGTTGTAGCAAGACCAACTTCTCTTGTCTCCCTGTTGGGAGCTGCAAGGCAAGACCTGTAGTTAGACACTGTCTTCCTTCCAGCTCTCTGTTTGCAATGCTGGTAAAAGGGCAGGGCAGGGACTAATCCTCTTGGAATGCAGCAATTGTCACTAAATAAGTATTAATTGCTGCATTCCAAGGGGATTAGCATAGTTGAACCCAATTATAGCAAAGCAAAGCTTCACTGTAAGGCACTGCAGTGCATTGAAATGCAGTGAAGCAATGTGGGACTGTCAGTCCACAACGTTTTGTCAATAAAAATTGTGGGCTTACACATAGTAAACAGCAGACTTTTCTTTTTCAGTGTATTAAATCTACTGTGTGAATGGCATGCCTTGCTGGGGGCGACAGCTTGCTCACCAGAGAAAATTGTTGCTTATTTAACACCCATTATCTTTGTGTGAACATCTCCAAAAACGATTTTGCTACTTGTTGAGCTAGTTCTGGCACTACCACTGTCACTCTCCGCTGGATTGGGGCATGGCACTGCCGTCTGTCTGCATTCTCCCATCTCTAAAGCTGGCCAGCTCCTCTGTCAAGTGATGTAGGTATTAATTTTGCCTGCAAGTACTAACTGTATCAAATAGGCTTAGGAGAACTTTTGATAACTGACCTGTTCTCAGTCCCAGCAGTCTGCAGTGATGATTACAGGCAAGTTCTCTGTGGTAGCAATACATGAGCCAGAGGGCAGTGTGTAGTTATTTTTTTTTTAATCCTCAGCTTGACTGTGGTGTGGGTTTGTTTTTTAGTTTTCATTTATTTCCTCTTAAAACTGCAAGCCCTGCTGCTTTTTTTTTTTTTTATAGTACAGTCAAAGCATAACCAGTAAGCATGAAAAGGGGATGCTTCTGGGGATGAATCAGCCCCTTGCTTTAAGCTGTTCCAGGATCTCTTGTGTCCAGAGAAAGAATGGCATATTGATCCACAGAACCAACTGAATGCATACCTTGGCTATTTTACATAAGGTGTTATCCTTACAGATAATGAGCTGCACCTTAACTAGCGTTAAATAAAACTGAGTTGTACTTGAGGACCACTTCAATTCCCTGACCCATTCTGTGTCAGGAACTATAGATCAAATCTTGCAGTCTTCCCAGTGCAGGTAATTCTTTAAATGCACTTTCCTCCACCCGTATGTTTAGGTAGAGTCAAGTTTAGCTGAGAGCTTTTCTTAGCCCAGCAGGGAGGGTTTTATGTCTCCACTGTGGTCTTGTCTGTATTGAGAAAAATAGCTGCTGGTTCAGCTGAACTAATGTTGCCATTCATTTCTAGTCCAGTGTTAACAAAGTTCTTATAATCTGACTGAAGTGAATAAACTGAAACCTCAGTATGATTTAAACTGTTGGTAAAAATGTATGTATGAGATTGCCTAATGCACAGCATGAGCAGGAGATGCTCAAGTTTCTCCTGTGCTATGTAGTTCCTAGAGATGCAAAGACCAAATAGGCTGAAAAGAAGGTGCCATTCTAAGAAAATCATTCCTCATCATGTAATTGCAAGCTGTATGAACACAGAAAAGCTTTTTCCTAGAGAAGAGACCACTTCCCCTTTATCTTTTTCTGTACTCCTCGACTGCATGTGATTTGCATCTCCCATGCCGTGCTTGTTGTGAGAATAACTCATAATACAAGCATGATTTCTCTTTTGTATATTTTCATTGTATGTAGATTATAATGATAAGCTTGCCTTATTTCAAAAGCTGAGGGATGGGGAGGAGAGAATTTCTAGGGGCACTGTCATGCAAAGCCTTTTTCTGACTCTACCCACACTTCTAAATGAAGTCCATATACTCTCTTTCTCTGACCTTTCCCTATCTAGACATCAAAATGCACTGGCCCAACTGCTGTTCTCCAGTGTGCCTACTGTTGCCATTAACCTCCCTTTCTTATACAGCTCTTCATTCCTTTTCCTTACCTTTGGCCTCAACTCCTTATTCAAAGTGATAATTTGCTGGCTTTCTGCCGGAGGGAGAAGCTATGATCAATAACAGGAGGAGACAAGGGTCAGCAGAATAGTGATGAGCAGTGTCATTTGCTCCTCTGAAAATACTGTTACCCAAAAATATCAATAACTAGTACGGTATTATTCTAGCTTTTGGATAAAGCATGAGATTTAGGCAGCCTGCAGTGGGAGCAGGGGTCTTTTTCCTCTCGCTAATTCCTTATTTCAGCCAATCTTCCGTTACATGGCAAAACGGATAGAAAGGACTTTATCCGGCTCGCGTTGGAATATAGACTGTGTACCTGAGCACGGCCATTTCTGGAACTAATGACACCTCTCTCAGCTTCAATGCATGGTGGGTAGTGCTTTGCCCTCTGCCTGGTGGTGAGTCAGAGTCCATCTTCAGCCTTCCCTCGCAGCTTTTGGGGTAGAAGGGCCACAAAGGAAACCCTCCCCGAGGCTGGGGAGAGCAGAGGCTCAGCAGTACTGTCTAGGTATCACAGAATGGCATGCAGCACTAGGTTTTTGGGACTAGTAATACTAATGATTTTGGTACTGGCTGGTACAATATATAATAATTATTAAATAAAAGCATAATACTGTTATGTCAGTGTATTAGCCTTCATTACTCCAGACAGCAAGGTGACGAACTTATTGGTCTCCTTCTTCCAAGAACTTCAATTTACTTTGCTTTCAAAAGACTATAAATCCTTACTTCTTATATGCACAATAACTCTCACCCTGCCAGTTGTCTTCATACTATTGGGAAATAGTATCACCAATCCTGTTCCTGTACCTGCTGGGGATGTGTGTTCCTCTTTCTCTTTCTTTTCTAAGAATTAGAAACGAAAAAAAAGGTAATTATTCATTAAGATACTTGTGCTTCCTCCCAACCTAAGCTCTGATCCTGAAATGTATTAACAGTATTACTGTTGTAAACACTCAGCAAACTTCTGTTGAGCCAGTTGTATTTTGATGGGGGGGAGGCTGAGTTTTAGGCTTTAAGGTGCATCTAAGTCATGTTCTCAAGCTTTTCTCATTTACAGTTGTCTAAAATGTAGTTTCTATTTCTGTTAATAAAAGTGAAAAATTTTATCTGTTCACATTTGAAAAGAGCACAATAATGTGAGATTTCTTCCAAAGTAAGAGCTGGCATCACTGTGCCAAGTGGTATGATTTTCATATAAATGCCCTAACACTTTGTTGGAGAAATTACTTCTGTCTAATATCTCCTCAGGAAGATTTTTCTGAAACTCCAGATTTCATCTTTCTTAATGTCATCTCATTATGCTGGGTTTTTTCTGCCTTCTATTGCTCTAAATGAATCCTTGTATTAGCTGTTGCTGCTGCTTAATAATAATGCAGTAAGAAATGTTGAGGAGGAGGTACCCCTAACTACACCTTGGCTCTGCCCTTGCCTTTTTTCCTAATGCATTTAAAAACTCTATGGTGGTTGGTTTGGGGGTTTTTTTGTTTGGTTGCTTTTTGGTTTGGTTTTGTGTTTTTGTTGTTTGGGGTTTTTTGTGTGTTGGTTTTCTTTATGACAAAAAAAACCCCAAACAACTCCCAGGTGTCCCTGATTCCTGGTTATCTTTGAGTTCTAGTGCCTTGTTTTCCCTGCCTGCCTTAAGACTTAATTTCTTTATCCCTAAAAGCTTAACTGTCCTGGCTTCAGTAAGGCTAATTTGAAAAGCACGATGAGGTCCTCAGGTAAAAACATAATGAAATTATTTAATATTTTTAACACAAATCATAGAATCATGGAATGGTTTGGGTTGGAAGGGACCTTAAAGATCACCTAGTTCCAACCCCCCTGCTGCAGGCAGGGACACCCTCCACTAGACCATGTTGCCCAAAGCCTCATCCAAATCAGCTTGTGTTTATCCAACTCATGGTGCTAAGAGTTCTCCAGATTGGCATTTGCTGGGTTACTGCTAAAGCGTGCTTTTTCTGTTGCCTGTGTGGTTATTCACCCCTGCCTACAGCGTGCTGCTTTAATACCGCCTGATTTGATCACTAGCTTGGCTTCGCAAGGAAACAAGCGTTGTGATTCTCCTGGCTCAGCCTGACGCTTGCCACCACCCCAACCACTTTTGACCTGGGGGGTCAACATCAATCCAGCTAAACAAAGGAGACTCACACGTAACCTGTTCTACTCGTGGTACTGCAGCAATATTATTAGTCCCCTCGGAGCAGCAGAAAAACCGGGGCATTTTCACTTTCACGCCATGCTGCTGGGTTAGTCAGTCAGTGCGTACGTGTGCTACTTGGGGCTGTGTGCCCAGCCGCCTGGCCCCACAGAGGCAGGCATGGGAGAGCCCGGCGGCAGCGGGGGCTTAGGGCAGCGTGGGAGGCACTGCAGTCAGTGTGGGAAACTGGACTTCGCCAGTGCGGCCGCTGGGCAGACCCACTCAGCTCTGTGCCCCTGAGAACCATGTTAGTGGAGCAGCCCACAGCATGGGGCTGAAAAGCCCTTTTAGCTCCCAGGCTGCAGCCGCCTTCAAACCATTCATCTCGCTCCTGGGGCACCAGGTCTGCCTCAAGATCTGTCACTAGAGGACAGCTTCAAGCAGCAAGAAGGTTGAATCTTGTGGCCTACTCAGTAGGTAGGAGTGGCATGTGTAGCTAGGGGCTGTCAAGCTTTCTGTTTCAAGACAAGCAAGGAGGAGGTGCACGCTGTGCTCTCCCGCAGAGATGACACAGGCTCTCCTCCCTGTGGGCTGTGGTGGCTCAGAGGACAAAATGGCTCCAGAGCTCTGCACGCACTGACGCTCTTTCAAAATACAAAGATGCGGTGTGTTCCCATCAAAAGGTATCTCCATTTCATAGATGGGTACAACAGGCAGCACCAGTTGTGCTGGTGTTTTATGTCCTGTGGAGGCTATCTGCAAGGACGGGCAGAGCCCGGCTCTCCCTGACACTGGCAACCCATAGCCCTGAGAGTGCAGCTGCTTTCAGTTGCTCATGGTAAGGCTGTGTTTCAACTGGATTTAGAAATGAACTTTATATCTTTACCAGTTTAGCCTGCTACTTGTTCAGGAGTGACTGTAACTTACAATTTTAAACTTCTGTTTGTGCCATACTGCACACTGGACATAGTTATATAGTATCCTTTTTGAAGTCAGGTTGAATATACCACATAACCTTTCTAGGCCCCTTGTAGAGATCAGCAGCTGCTGACTGGGATATCCTAGGAACCATTAGACAAACTGGAAGAAAAAAAAACCCACCCAAAACCATCTTGCAAAGAGAAGAGAGAGACAGAAAGAAAAAAAAAAACCACCCAAACACAAAAGGAAACCCCAAGCATCAATACCAAGAACGTAAACCCAGACCTCAGAGGCAGAGGAATGCGCGTGCTTCAGTGGCGCTGCCGGCAGGTGGACTCCGAAAGCTCTCATAGGAGGTGAGCTTCCTGCGGGGCTGGCAGACAAGCAAAGCCCGTGGAGGCACCTCTTCTTCTCCTCGTCCCGTGGCCTCCCGCTCCCCAGCACCATCTGGGCCAGCAAGATGAAGTGGAGGAGGATCGCGATCTTTGCCATCCTGCAGGCACGGCTCCCCGTCACAGGTAAGGCAGGCTTTTATTTTACGAGGAGCTATTGTAAAGCTCTTTTGAGGAAAGAGGGCTTTGTTTCTGTGGTGGATTCCCCACCATTTTGGTAGCTGGAGGGTATCTGCATGAAGACCTCAGCTACGTCTGTCCTCCTAATCATGGCTGGAATCATGGCCGCCTGTGAACGAGGCAGCAGGACTCATCAGTTAAACTGCCCTGCTATACTGAGACCCTCTGGAGGGCAGGCGGGGGTGGCGAGGACAGCCATTGCTGTCAGTGCGGCCTCCTCTTCCCCTGCCCCAGCGACTGCTGCAGCTGAACAGCTCGTAATTAAATAAGGCTCTCGGCCCTCCCCAGGGTGGTTTTCCATGCAATTTAAAAGGGGAAATTTGATACAATAATGAAAATTTAGTCATTTGCAGTAATCTGCACAAGAGAAGCTTTTAATTTAGTTAGGCAAAATTAAAGCCACTTTGCTCATAACAGCATGTTGGGTGGTTGGTTTGCAGTAAACAGTGTACCAGGCAGGCTGGAAAGAGGGGGGTGTAGGTGATGAGAATAAGGATAGGGTCCTTCCTCTCATGTCTCTGCCTTCTTGCTTGTCTCTTCTAGACACAGTGTAAAATGGAAGTAATTTTTACCTGCACATATTTTCTTGTGGTGGTGTATACGTTGGCCTCACTTGGGCAGAAAGGGAATCAGCCTTGTCATGCACAAATCTTCAAAAGTCACATTAATTTTAGGAGAGAAGAACATACTTCTTAATAGGTTTGTAGGTCAAAAGAACCAGAAAATGGAATTTGCACCCAGAGAAGGCCTCAGCCTTGTCCTGAGTTTGGAGAAGTCAGCCAATATTAGCAGGCCACATTTGAGCACATATTAAAGCAAAATTCACTGGAAGTTTCCCCCACAACGTACACCCTGAATATACTTAACGTACCACCCTTACTTACACTGAAGAGCCTTGGTTACTGCCACAGACTTTTTATTTGAAAGTTTTCTGGAGATTAAGGAAGGGTTTTGCAGGTACTTCCTAACAGCGTGAGACTGGTTCTGGTAATTTGTGGAGGTTTATGTTTCGGGAGGATTTTAAGCAGAGTTGTATGCTGTGTGGTAGGAATGCCTTCTGTTCAGCCTCCATTCAACCTCTGGGGCCTCTCTCCCTTTCTGATACTTAAGTATGCTACTTCTGGTACTACTTATATTTTCTACATTGCTCTGTATCCATAGATCTGTATAGAGCTATAAAGTTATAGAAATTACTTTAGGTCAAAATGCATCCACAAAAAAATCTTTTTGCGTTTTCTCCTTTTAATGTGTCGTAAGATATCAGTAGTTCAGGCTCCTATTTGTACATTTTTAGGAGAAGACTTGTATTGAAAACTATGTAATACAGTTTGCAGATGGGTAAAACTAACCCTTGTAGGGGTCTCTGGTGCAAAGCTCTTAGGGGTATTCACACTCACAAAGAATACATGGGATCAAATTTTGAACAGGGTACCATTGCCATTGATTTGGAGATGGTTGCCTGTGGGATTTGAGGGCAAGTATTTTTGACTGGATACCTGTAATAGTTCAAAGAGGAGTAGTATTTAGCCTAAGAGTATAGGTAGAATAAAACAGATGTAGCACAAATTTCATGGAATTGTTGCTACATTATTGATGCAAAATACACGGTAACAAAAATGTAAGATCACAGTGACCCTTGTTGAAAGATAAGACCAAACTATTTTTTCAGCTCAGAGTTATGAACAAAAGCAAAGATCTGCTGCTGCCTGGAGTGTTTTCAAGTCATCTTAGAATGAAGTGAACTTTTATTTTTTTCATAAAATTAGATTAGACTTTAGAGACAGAGATTCAGTAAGCTGCATACTACCTTACAGTGAATTCATTCCACTTCATTCTAATGTGTTTTGTCCTTATTCTTCAAATGGTCAGTTGAACAATGCTACCAAGAATGAGACAGAAAGTCTTTACAAGTTCATCATTTTGATCTTTTGAGTACTGAAGTAAATGTCATGCATGAGAAAAATCTGGTTTAAGATAAGTCATTTTAGAGATGGGCCACAAATTCTGATGCAGATTTGGCTTACTGACACCAGACCACAAATTCCAGAATGCTCAAACTTGACTTTTGAGCAATTACAGAGAGAAGTCATATTATATACATGTTTAGTTGTGTTTCCCCCTTCAAAGCTACAAAAGTGTACATATGCAAGTTTAGCTGATGTCCTCCTATAACCCCTCTGCTAAAAAAGTACGTAAAAATAACTAGTTTGAATTTCTGAGAATGACTTATTAATCATGTTGTTTGTTGGCACATAAGAATATTAAAAGACTTCTACCCAAATATCACAATCAAAATGGCAAAAATCTTCGTTTAGTTTACAGAGCTTTTAGTCTGAAGCATGACAGGCCTCAATAGCAATAACACAGTACTGTGGGCAATATTGTAGAATTGCTCTTTTTTTTTTTAAAGCTGATGAGATGACATTTTTATTTGTACAAATACGCAACACATTTGTATAAATATATGTGTAAGAGTTCTTCAAGGACAGTCTTTCCCTGTTTTTCACTTCTTTATAAAATCACTTTTCTCAGAATCAGCTGCTAAACAGAATTGGACAGTGTCCTGTTTTTTGCTAACTCCGCGGAAACTAAAACATGTCAGCCTTTGGCAGATATTACTTGCACAGCTTATTTTCACAATGTTTTGCTGCTCTGCATAACTGTGTCTTCTGCCCATTGGACACCATGATACCATGAGGTTTTTTTAATCTGTTCACGGACAGGAAGATAAAATGGATAGGTAATAGGTCTTAAGGTTCATTTGTTCCTTGCTTTTCATCAGATGACTTAGCATGTCAGCAGACTACAAGATTTGTAAACTAAAAGTTGTTTAAAAGCCTAGCTGGGAAACCTGATGTAGCCTTTCTTTGTAAAGGGACATTTGTTGAGCTCTTGCAGTGCTACATTCAATTCTCTAATGCTTGTTGTAGAGTAAGTGCTTTCTATCTGAACCCTTCCAAGCAAAATTCCTAATGAGTGAAGTAACAAGTTAATGATCATGTTCCTTTTGATTTTTTTTGTGCACATGAGATGACAAGTATATATAAAATGAAGTTATCTGAAAATATATTTATATTCCTCCTGTGTAAGTGTGTACTTCTTAAGTAAGACTATGTTGATAAAAAGCCAAAGTGGGGGAGAAATAGGAGGTTCCCTAACAGCTTAAAGAGGAGGAGAATTTGATTTATGAATGAATGTTCATGTGAGGAATGCTTTTGACACCCATTTTCTGTTATTCACACGAACTTGAATTGTGACTAGCACCGTGAGTAAACCTGTAAGCAAGGAAAAAAGATACATATAAAAATAAATTATTTGTTTCCTAACTATCTCCAAACTGTAACCAAACTCCCTTTAAAAGAGAAAGAAAAAATATTTGCTTGCACAATTGCAGATAAACATCGAATCCTTTCCTCCAATTCATCATATATATTGTATCTTCCATTCATGCCGCCCTAAAAACATCCTCTATTTTCTTGTCAGAATAGCTGATGCATCTTACAGTTCTATATACAACTTCTTAAAAATACTTAAAATATTTATCCTGTTAAAGGTATCTACTTTGTCCATGTGCATGTATACACATAAACATATTATTGATTTTTCACTGTTCTACTGAGACGACTTCGGTCAACAGCTAAATTTAAGTTTCACTGCTGTTTCTTTTTAGCATTAAGAAAACAATTTATGCTATTCCAGAATCTGTGAGAAGCTGAAGTTTTGCAGATTTTTCTGATTTGCATTGTTGTATAATGTAATGCTTTGAATATTGTTTTCTTAATTAAGTTCTGCCTCTTTAAAAAAAATGCATAGTATTTTTAGCTTTTAAAATATGACAGTCAAAATCAGATTTTTTTTTTTTTTTTTAGGAAAGCAATGAAGGCATTTAACTCCATTTTGTCCTATGCAACTGATTTATAACTTCATATATAAGCAGATAAAATGTGCAGGCAAATGAAAAGTTTAGTTTGCAGTTCTTCAGTCTACTCAGTCAAATGCATGGATCTCGGGAGACAGTGGAAATGCATGCATTTAACCACATACAATGGATCTGTCCATTTTTGTGAAAGTTAGACTTATCAATGTGTAGTTCTTTCAGTCCTTTGACAATTTAGCTATTAAAAATGGAAGTGAAAATATCTAGCTCCTAAGCCTCGGAGGTCACAGGCTCTGGTGTCCATGCAGGTTCTGTTTCAGGGATAGAAGCCATGTCAATTTTTGAACCATATAGATTGGAAATATTTGAATCCCTACGAGTTTCCTAGGAATAAACCATCAACCTTTGGAAAGTCCTTTATGTATTTTGTTTTTGATACGTTGTTATATGTCTGTCAAGTCTTAAGAGAAGAAGAACGGAAAGTTTGGAGGTTTCCATCTCCGCATACTTTTGGTATGTGCAAGTATGTTTAAACGTGTTAAACATTGTTTTTCTGGCAAACAGGTTGTGAAGTCTGATGAAATGCTTGTACTATTTGGCCTATTTCTTTCATGGGATGTAATTGTAGTGAAAACTTATCTATATCCTGACTTTTTCTGAGTAGCAGAACACTTTTTTAATTTGTTATCTTTTTAAGTGAAGGAGAAGCCATAATGATAACACAGCTCTCTGAAAGCTCAGATAATATGGAGGTGAAATATATGCCAAATCAAAATTTGATGGAAGCTGACGAGTGGAAAAAGGTTGGAAAATTTTCAACAAATGATAACATAAACTGTAGTAGGACACGTGGAATAAGTCTAGAGGGTGGCTAGTTGTCAACACTTGTGTTTTTTTAAGAAATCTTACCGTACATGATTTTACTTAAAATTCAAGCTGTTGTCTTAGGTGAAAATCTTAACTTTCACCTTAAATAAACTTTTCTAGTTTCCTAGTAAAGTTTTCTAGCTTGTAAAGGAAATCTTGAAAATGCAAGCCTGCATGACTCCAGAAATGGAAAAAGAGCAAATCAGCTATATAACCTGTCACTTTTTTTTTTTTTTTTAAGGTAATTGCTATTTTTGGTGAGCGATAGGCCAGCCTGCCTCAGGATGCCACAATGCTCGCAGTTGGCAAGCATCGAAAATAGTTTCCTGGTCAAAAAGAAAAGCACATCATACACTTAAAGTGAAGCTTTCTGAAGAGTCCCAAAATGTGAATTATAAAAACTAATTAACAAATTTTATTATTTAAAAAATAAAAAGTCAGTAACAGACTGAAACACTTTTCTAATGGGATAAGACATGATATCCAGGAAATTAATGAGGGAATACTAATTTGAGTGGCGTTTTATTTCTTTTTAAGTAAGTATACATTGGCCATTGAACAAAGGAAAGAGCTATGTGACTAAAAAAACCCTTTTCTGGTTGTTCATCCAAATTTTATAATCAGTTTGTTCCAGCCAGGAGCATGGGTGTTTTGCATTCATTTCACTTAGAATGTTGCTGTCATCGGCCTGACAGCCAAACCTGAAATAAGTGCAGCCAAATATTTTTAAAAATGCTTCCCAGATATTTAATGCATAAGTACATATTGTAAATTCATTCTAATTCCCCATGGTGTATATCTTGTCACAAAGCAAAATGAGACTCAGGAGGGGCAAAACAGCAAAATGTCTGGTTGGTAATTATTAGATGCTCGCACAGATCCTGCAAGTGGATCGAGGTTCTTTGTGCAGGAGCAGGGCCCAAACTGATTAGATACTTTGTTTGCAAAACATTTATTTTGAATTAGTTAATAAAACTCAGCTCAAACTAAAAATTAACTTGCCATAATTTATTACATACCAGATCAATCTGAAGCAAGAATTTGGTATAGTGTGACAACATCACTTTTTAAATACTCTCGGCAAACATAATTTCAGTGAAAGAGATCAACTTCCTAACGTTAGATACTGCACGTTCCTAGTTATCAAATGTTTGTTTTGTCATTCAGAAATAGCTGAATGGTTTAATGTCTTTAAAAAGTGTACATAAACTGGATTCCTGGGCTGGGACCTTACCGGTCCCAGTTAACGCAGCAGAATTTTAAACCTTTGCAAAGAAAAATTTTGACTCCTATCATAATATACATTATAGCCATATAATTACTATAATGGATTTTTTTTTTTTTTTTTTGGTTACATATCAGCAAGCTTCAGTCAGAGAACCCAACATCAAATCTTTGGTAGGAGAAATAATTTCTGTTACTATCCGCTATGTGTTGTTGCGATTTACATAGTTTCCCATCCAGCCATGTAAAACCAATTGCAAGAAAGAAGTCTTACCAGAATTATGTGGAGTCATCTTCCTCCCTTTCTCTCCCTCTGTTTCTCTTTCCATGATGTGAACTTGCACAGTATGATCACTTTGGGCTTTTATGTAAGTAAGGTAATTTCAGTAGCACTTTGTGCAAGCACGCAGGTGCATTTCTGAAGATTAAAAAGCAAAATAAAGTCTTGCAAGTTGTGTTAAGAATCATATTCTAAAGGACGGAAGACAGGATACAGACAGAGAGAAATATTATATAATTGATATCTTGCAAAAAAAGTCTACCTAAACTAAAGACAGTTTCTAAGAAGCAAGCAAACAATTCTGTGAATTACTCTGATTATAGTTGCTCTGTTCATGAAATGTCTTGTAGCAAATTAGCTTCTTTTGATAATCCTTAAAAGAATGTTGTTTCAATTCTACAGATTTCTCTCTAACAACTTCCTGCTAATTTTTGGGATTCATTTGCTATTTTATGTTATTTTATGGTTTATTACCTAAAGGCATGATACTTGACCTAGTTAGCGTGCACAGGTGAACTCAGTCTTGAAGTCTTAGTCATTATAGACTAGAACCTGTTAAGGCAATTTGTAATAAAAGATTTTCAGGAGACATGTGTATGAAGTAATGTAAGTATGCATTTTTCTGTTGGATTTTTTAAATTATATTTTTTTATTTTCACATTTCTCAGGAAATGGAAAAAATCTTGCAATTAATATTGGTTCGGCATCTAATAGTTTGTTGGAATTTGAAGAGTTACAAATGCAATACAATCAAAATGATCCATATGATAATTAACTGACTTTGGAGGCTTACACAAGCGATAGATTTGACTTCATGTTTGTTTGTTACATGCAATTTTTTTCTCCTCATTTACCTGCAACATGCTCTTTATTAGTAATGAGTCTCTGTTTTTTTCAGTCTCTCTCTGGAAATGTAAATTCTCAGCATAAGTTTTGCTGAGGGGTTACTCTGATGAATAAAGTATAAGAATTAAATCTTTGCAGTTGGTAAGCTTAAAGAATATTGGTGAAAGCAAATGAGATAAAGCCACTATTTTCGACAACTGTCCTCTGATTTCCCTTTTCCTGAGAAGTAAAGGGAGTAATACCCCATCACAAGTTGCCTAACTTTTAACTTCTTGAATCTATTGATCTTATATATGTAAAACTGAGCATTTGTATTATAAGCGTGACTATATGCAGTGCACCAGAGAAGATAAGCAAGGTTAACCCATCTGGATTTCAAGCAGAAAGTCAAACACCATTTCAGTTACTTTAAAAAATGAGCATCTAATATACACCATAAAGGCTTTCTGGAATTTAACTTCTCAGAATAGGCATCTAAAATGGAGGAAAAAAAAAACCAAACCAAAACTCAATCTCTGTCAGTAAAATTAGTTTTAATTATGCTTTCAGTAGGATCCAGTCTCACTTCTGGTTGAGTAGGGAGGTGATGGGAGCTTTACCTACAGACGTACACCATGCTGTATATGAGCAGAATTATGCAGTGAACGCTAGCACCCATAGCACGCTGCCGTAACCTGGTCCATGTGGGTCAAGGCACAGATGCGTGGCCAGTAAGCTGTAAAATGCACTCATCTGAAAGCCCAAACCGCTACATGGAGTGATTGCTTCTTCATCCCCAATTTTGACAGATGGCCTCTACTTTCTGCATCAAGCTTAATACAGTTTGCTGAGAATATGGATGTCTTTTCCCCTTGTAAATTGGGAATAATTTCATTGAAAATAGCACAACATTGTACATTTTTTTTAATACAGAAAGTTTGGAAGAGAACTCAGAGTGATTTGTTTTAAGGCAACTGCCTCCCAGATGATTAGCAAAGCTGTCTTAGATGTGATCTAAAGTTCTTATGAAGACTGCTTGTAACTTAAAAATTATGGTCCGTTCCTGAAAGTTTGAAAATAACTACAGATCTTCAAGAGTTTTGTGTTTTGCAAGAGCAGTGCCTAAAATATAATGAAATGTGACAAGTTAGGCATACTGGGTTCATTACTTGACTGTTTTTCTAAGGGTGCATTTTGATCACATCTCTGAATGTTTCTCCTTGACCTGAATGTTAAAAACCCAGGAGATTCTCACAGAATTACTTCTGTCTAGAAGCAGCAGCTTTAATTTACCTTGTTTCGAAGTCTCTCTTAAATTCCAGATGTCTCTAGTATTACTGTGAACTAGACAGAACTGGAGTTTTCCCTCTCCTGTCTATTCATGCAGCTAAATTAATGTATTTTTCTCTAATAACTTGGATGTTATTTAACTACTTGCCTCAAAACCCAGCAGCGCTATAATGCATTTGCTACTGCTGTTAGCTATGTCTCTACTTGAGACATTTTTTTTCTTTTTTTTTATAACTCTCTTAAAGAACTTACAGATATGAACCTTCAGCCCTATCTTACTGTAACATCTTTTCCAAGGTGTTTTTATCTGATTTTATCTTTCTCAGCTGCAAAGAAGTAGCTAACAGGTTTGCCCTCTTTCTCTCTTGCTCTTCTTTTTACATCTTGGGCCAAATGTCTATTTGTTAGACATGATGTCTGTAGTAGAAAGAATATCAGGTTTAAAATAGAGCTTAAAGGGAAGCAACTTTCTGCAAAAGTTTGCAAGATTTTAAACACACTCACCCACCCACACCCCCTCACACCCCCAACCCCCCCTTGTTTTCCACTGGGGTAAACCAAATCCTTACAAAGTATTTTTGTGAGACACCAAAGTCAGTGAGCAATTACTGTTCTGTGTTTGGGAAGAGGGAAACCCACGTTCCAGTCTTTATATTGTTTGACTCAGAGCAGTAGCTTGAAAGGGTCTCCCACATGCTAAACCAATTGAGACAGACTCGCTGGTTTTGATGAAAAATTCTAATGGGAGTCTAGAAACATTCCCTAAATAATATGCCATCAGAATTTCTACTGGGAAGTGTTTCTGATGAACAAGTGTTATCTTGATAAACCTATACAATAAAAATGAAAACAAATCTCAACTTCAGTTGTAGTATTTTATAGAGTCAGTTTAATCCTTTGCAGTCAATTAATGGAGTACATTTATTTTTGTTCTGCAGAAGACTTAATGATGTTGTTGCCTGTTTTGCAAAGCCTTATAGTAAGGGTCAGTGCTACAGAGTGGATGGAGTGTGTATCTAAGAATTTCCCCACCCATCCTTGCAAAAATTATTGTACTCTCTTTAGTAGTGACTGTATTTCAGCACAATCAGAATCCCTAAGCAGGCTCCTGTGTGTGAGACTGTCTGCAAAATGGGGCACAGAGGCGGTGCTGTTCTCTTATGCATGAGTATATAAAAGTAAAGTCAATGTGAGTATTGATAATATAGGCTTATATATTGATGATTCTGCCACTTCTGAAACCACACGTAATTATGCAGGACTAAAAGATTTAGAAGGTCCGAGGCTACTAAATCTGAAGGGTACGCACGGAGTGAGCAACATGAAATACGATCAGAGGTGGCAATCTGAGAAAGCCCAGCACATGTGCTGACCTTTCTTGAAGAGGATTATCTGGAGCTGAAAAGGAGGTCTTCAGGTATTTAAAAAGATTTGACAAGTAGCTTCACCTCTAAATGTGCCATCTACATGCTGTAACTGTAACATGGAGCTAGTATTTAATTTCTGTCATAGTTTCCCCTTCTAATTAGGTCACAACAGTGTTTTAGTAAATGCCGCTTATTTGAACATACCTAAACTAGCTTTAAATTAGCAATCTTGTTTAGGCAGCTCCCCAGTGGTGTCAGCAGGCATTTGATTTCAGGCAAACTGCTTGGGCATTTACCAAACTGCTCAGCCAGATTTTTGCTGCTCGTGCAAATATCTATGCTGAAGGAAATGCACTGTTATCAGCTAGTTGAAAACCAATTTAGTAATGTTTTTCTGAGCTGCTGCCACCTCCATGATGACTGTAGCATATGCAACCAACTTGGAAAGGAGAAAGTTTATCATTCTGTGCCTTTGGCCTCAGTGGGGTCTTCACCTCCTTTGAAGCTTCAGGATCATGCTGTAATAAAACAATAGTAGTGTTCAGCTTCATGCATAGTTAGAAGGTATCTTATAGCCAAGGAAAAGAGTGCCTCTAAGTAGCTATATTATCTAACTTTTATTTGTCAATTTGCATGTATAAATGATTTTACAAAGTGTAAATAATGTTTAATTGCTAAAGCGGTTTTGCTTTCAGGTTTTAATTTCCAGTGTTTTTTTTGTTTAAACTCCTCATTATCTTGTTTTGTTGTAGTTCTGAATATTTTTAAAGTATCTTCTGGTGCTTTTTAATCTATCTGATTATGAAGATTGCTGTTATGATACTAAGAAAAATGAATATGTGGAATGTGAAGTTTTTAAATTGGGAAGTTTGAACTTTGGGATGTTGTCTGAACAATTTGTAGATAATTCTGACAATTCCTATCATCCTCACTGCTCTACAAATTCTTTCTTGCCTTAGTGAAACAGTGTGATTTATTGATTTATTGATTTATTTATTAGATAAAGCAAGAAAATGGAAAAATGAGGTCGCAGGTTTTGTACTCTTAATTGGGGCTGATTTACTGTGTAACCTTTAGAAAACCACTGGAATGTGTGTAGGCTTTCCAATAAACTAGTGTCCAAACTTAATCAAGATGGGCCACTCTGTTAGCTGGTTGGGGTTTTTTTTTAAGTTTAAATTGCTTATCCAGTTGTTGATATACAAATAACACTTAGTGTTAACATACATGGTCCTGAAGACCATATGCTATTTTAGTATGTGATTAATCAACGCATAGGTTTATTTGCCTATTTCACGGTAGTGTGTTGAAAACTGAGATCTATCAAGTATCCTTTAGATCCTCCAGTGTAATGTATTTTATACATAGGAAATTAAAATAGCGGCTGTGTCTAATTTGCTGCTACGTTCACAGTGACCCTTGCCGCTTACAGGACAGCCTTTGCTTGCATGGGGAAAATGGCTGACTTTTTTTAAAGAGAGGGAAGGAAAAAAACCTTCACCAGTTCAGTTGAATCTAGAATGATAAGAGAAACAAGAAAGTAAAAGCCCAGTTACGGACACACTGTTAGTCTTACTGAAGTGGAAAGAGAGAGGAAAAAATAATGTCCTGTGTTGACTGTATGTTATTTCTTGAGCTCTTTAGAAAATGTGCTCTAGAGATGAAAAACATTTATTGTGCTCCATGCAATACATGCATGCTGTCCCTGTTCATGCTGGTAGAGCTCTTAATGTGATGGTGTTTAAGCTGGTTGGGGTCCAAGTGTTATTGTTTAGAGACAGTGGTATTGGGATTGCAAATGTATTTGAACAATTATTCTAGCCACCTTTTACTCCCATGAGAACACCTATGCTAGGACCTGTTGATCATAATGTCTGAATATCTCATTTAGACTAATTAAAACATACATTATTTTTAATGGAAATAGTTCTCGCTATTTCAGTAGATGTTGAAGTTCAGCTCACAGCTGTCTGTCTTGCTATAACTGCATGCTGCTTTTCTCACAGGTAGCTTCTGGCAACTGAGGACTTGCCCTGTGCATTAACTATTAACCAGGCATCAAGGCAAGGACTTCCTTTGGGGATTGACTGCAGTTTATTTGCTCAGTATATGCAGCCTCTTTTGCCTCAGGCGCTGAATAGAGCACCTCCGTCTTGAACTCCCTGGTCTTTGACTTCTGAGAAGCGAAGTTGCCTAAGGGAAGCTATACTTCAGCAGAGCTTTTGTTCAGGGTGTTTTGGCTTATACAGGGTAATATCTGTAATGTGGCTTGGAAAATGCTCAGTGCATGGCGCTTATCTATTATCCCTGTCGTATGTAAGAACCAGAGGGGTGTGAGCTTGCCTGAAAGCTACTTCAGATTTTTTTTTTTTTCCCCAAAGCCTTTCAGTCTTGAGGTGGTGAGCTGCGAAGGGACATGGGAAAGTGTGAAATATTTGGCAATGGAGCCCTAAAGGCAAGTGGCACTTCGAATGGCGTTTACATATAACTCATCAAAACATTGCCTCTTCAACATCTGTATGTAGTGTGTAAAAGAACACCCACTTGTGTGTTTGAGACAGGTGACGATTGCTTCTAAAATACACTGAGAGGAGAGAAGATGAAATGAAAATGAGAGTGCACATTATTTAAAAAAAAAAAAAAAAGCCATAAACTGGTTGCTGAATTACTTCAGTGGGATCAGAAGAAGGATTCACACAATCCAAATAGTTTTGGCATAGGTTATTGTTCCTGCACATTGCAGGGGGGTTGGACTAGATGACCTTTAAAGGTCTCTTCCAACCCATTCTATGATTCTAGTCTTGGGACAAAGGGGGTAAAAGCTTACTTGGGAGCAGTTTGCTGAGTTTATGGAATGGACTTTTTCAGATGGCTGGCTGTAGGAGCAAGACAGTTTGCCAAGGAGACCTCAGTCTCAGTCCTCTGTTCTTATTGACATACTTGAGAACACCCAATGTTTAATCAAGCATATTACAGACATTTATGCTATGTAAGTTAGTGGCTAAATACGAACATACACTTCTGCAATGCCAATAGCATCTATGTGTGGAGAGCAGGACAAAAATGCACAGATGCGTTTGTAAGCATGTGTTACAAGCAGATCTGTGCAAACCCATTAAATTCATATGTGTTATTTTGTATATTAGCATGAAAATGTGTTTCGCTTCCATTATTGAAGCCATTTTTGAATGTGGATTTAATAAGGATTAAAGATAATCTTTAGCAAGTGTTTGAATGCACACATATTAAAAGATGAAATATTATCAATAGATTTTGTAATTTTATCAGATAAACAGCAGTTTTCTGTAAGTGAATTTCTGGTATTACATACATGCAGCCCAAGGTGGGGGGAATAATGGAATATTTCTTTTTTTAAGCTTGACATTACTATTTCAAAGACAGTGAGCGATATTGCTGCTGAGACTGTTTCTGTCCTACTTCCTTTCCCTTCCTGAGTACTACTAGGATTTTGTCTTTTATAAGCAAGAGGTGTGGGTATATCTTTCTAGTTATTTACTTTCCCATCAGTGACAAATCTGAGATTTATTATCATTTCTGTAATAGTAAAGGCTGATAATAAATGGTTTGAAAATCCAAACAGAAATCAGGAAATCCAGAAATGTGAGTTCATAAATACCTTTTTAAATTTCACTATATATGTCTTTCTCTGACCATACTGTGTGTATATCCCTGGATGTTCTCCTACACACACATATGTAATGTCTTGCATGTGTCCAGTGCAAGTCAGTCATTCCCAGGTATCCTTCCAAATTGATATGCTGAATTTATAACCCAGTCTCTACTTGAAGTCACTTTTTGAATGAGCAACACAAACTTCTCTCATTTGATCATTTATATACATATTAAATATTCATCTGCCCTGATTCAACTTCTCAGTTGCAATTTCAATATTTATTCTGTCAGCTAGTTTCCAAGTGCCTTATTCACCCTTTCTTAGGAGAAAGTCTTATAATCTCTATTTGTGTTCTTATTTTTCATTAACCTTATTTATTCACTTGCTATTTTTTAATAGAAATCTGAGATCATGGTAACTGACCAATTACCTTATCTAATTCACACAAGAGGTGTAGTCTCAATAAGAACTGCTACAATTAAACAGCATACTGTAAGGTATATGTGTATTAGAATGATATACAGGTCTTAACTAAACCACAGGAGTTTTTGCTTGGATAACACAAACATTAATGAAATGTGAAATGCTGTTTAACAACACCCAGTTTGTCCGTGAAGCATAATGTTCACATACTCGTTGAAAAATAAGATCAGATGCAATACAATTTTCTAATGTAGAACAAAAGGCTTTGTGTGTGTGCCTGTCACCTTTTAGAATTACATTATTGGAAGTTAAGGGCTAGCAAACTCCCTGGGTTTAAAATATTGAATTTGTTGAATAACAAGAGCCTGCTAAGAGTAACACCTTTAATATTATTTTAGAGAAATGTGCCATTTCCCTGCTGTAAGAAAGCTTTGAGAGAGAACAAAATTCTCTCAGTCTCTATATGGTCAGATTTGCTTTATTATCCCTGAAGGACAGATTGGGAAATGAAAATAGAATCAAAACAGCTTTCCTCAAACCTCATAGCAGAAGAATTTAGAATAGAAGAACTAAACGCTTGTTACTGAGGATAAAATAATGATTTGACCTGCTCACTGGCTTTTCTGATTCAGATAATGTTCATATAATCTAGTGAAGGACATTGAATAAAGCATGTATTTTAGATGAGAGGAATATGTGAAAGTGGTTATGTAAGCAATTAATTTCTTCCTCTAAAGCTGCACCTGTCCCTTCCTGTGATATTTCTGTCTCCAATTGTTCTTCTGTTCGGTGTGGAAATAGGGGTTTTTTATTATGGTTGGCTTCATGTGTCCCACTCTCTAGAATCTAATACTATATTTCAGTAGCAATTTTTTTTTTAGCAGTGAAAATGATAACGGAAAAGTAACTGGTTACAACTACTGCTGCTTCAAGAGAATTTAAAACTGAGAGTGGAGAAAGGAATAGTACAAATCTTTTTAATGGAATTGTGAGACACAAGATTTTTTTCCTTGCGTATTCCTTTCATACATACAGGCTCTCTGAGCTGTCAGTGGTGTGGGAAGAGCAACGGTAGTCGCAACTAAATTTAAAGAAAGGGCTTTTCAGCAGCCTTCTTGCTTGGATTTGTCAAACAATAATAGACATGAATATATTTAATTTCTGAATTTTTGTTGTTGATGACCTTTGTGAGCCAGCTTACAAGTATGAACATAATGCAGCTCTGTGACATGCAGGCTCTAAAATTTACATCAAACCCCAGTTTTCTGAATCATAACAAGTCTGAAGTTTCTAGCATAGCAACAACTGCCTCTGCAGTTACCATTAAATATAAACAACTTGTCTGTTGAATTCAAAATGAAAAAAAGAACATAATGGGTTTTCTGTACTTATTTTGTTACTACTTCAATAAAATATGCAATTTTATGACAGAAAATATCTAGGCAGTTGATAACAACCATGGCAATTCTGTCAGCTCCGGAAAGGTGTTGATGGGTTGATTTCTTAGAGGAGAAAGAAGTCAAGACAGGAAACCATTAAACCAGCACCATACATCTACTTGGCTGTATGTATAAGACTGAGACGTATTGGGCTACAAGGAGGGAGACAAGTCTAATTTATTGTGCCATCTGATAAGAGAAGAGTAGGGTGATGCCCTACCATAAGGAAATATACCTTTGATATGTCTTTTTTGATTAGAGAGGCCTGTTCACATTGCTTACGCCAAGGTGTAGGCCATTGCCACTTTCCTTCTCCTTCACTGCTGGACCACTGCTGGTGGGTGGATTGTGTGGGGTCATGGAAGGACAGAGCCCTTAGTGCCGTGTTGTTCAATCTGTGAGATGTCGCCTTCATACCCAGCATCATGTATCAGAAACTGTGTGAGTGGTGTGCCCGATGTATGAAATTAGTCTAGGTTGGCTATACCAGACTTTTGACCATTATTAGCACCTCAACAAGTACCAGTGTTGGAATATGAATGGGAAATCTCCTAAAAGCCTCACTGTAGATGGACCATTTTTTGAAAGCAGATAGAAAGAAGCCACTCTGCAAAATCAGTCAAGTTATGCTGCAAAAATCAGCTTTTTGATAGTTGTCATTACAGTGTGGTTAACACATTTTGGTATTTCAGTGTAGATAGGACTGAATTCTGTCTTCATCTTGTCCCTGAATTATGTGATAGCCTTTGGTCTTGGCTGGGCTGTAACATGATTTGGGAATGTGGCTTGACACTATCTACACTGCAGAATAAACTGTGTTCTTAGCAGGGTTGAGAAATTACCATCTTATGAGTACCTTCTCCTCCAGTGTAGACTTTTTTTAATCTTTTAATGAATCAGCGCTTGCTACTAATCATGTTACTTTCATTAATCTAATGATTTCTTAGAAACTTGAAGTGCTTCATAAGCGTTAATAGGTCCTCACACTACTCTTCTGAAGTAGTATGTTCCTGTAATTTCTATTCTAATGGGGTAAATCAAGGCACAGAGTGGTTAATTGCCTTTCAGAAAGTCTCTGGCAAAGCTAGCAATAGAACTGCGAATTCCTTTAGCCATTAGCTGTAGTATATTTCCATGTCTAAATTCACGATGGACTAATAGAATGGAAGACTAGACTAGAGCAGGCAAGAAACTTTTTATGCAAAAGTATATTTCAGGACCTTTGATTATAAGTTTTCAGTCAAAGCCAGGGGAAGTTGTTTCATGTTGCTATTTGTGAACGAAAACAGCAATATAAATAGAAACCCAAGTTAAGATAAGCAAAACTATCTCCACAGAAGCTGTTGCAGCAAGAATGAAAAGGACTGGAGGATAAATGCAGTGCTGAAGCATATAGTAGATGAGTTGTAAGCTACTCTACATATCTTTACAACCACCAAATTAAAATTCAAAAATTATTGGCCAACACAAAATCTGCTTGACAGAAAATAAGTGCTACATCCAGCATGCAGAGGCCCAGACATAGCAGTCTGACATAGAACACGGTTAAAATCCATTCAGTGCTTCGTAACAGGATGCTGAAAGGATACTAAACAGAAGGGTCATCGGTTAGCATTTAGGTTAAGATAGGGCATTGGGAAAGGGAAGTCTTACCTGATATCAGATACGAGATTTGAGACTGGTTGTTAAAAAGATAGTATCTTTCTGTGATACTACCCTTGTTACTAGGAATGCTAAAGATGTGCTGGAAACCTCAAGAGTAAGGCAGCAGGATTTCTCTTAAGCAACCGTCTGTTGGATGGAAGCACCAGAGCTGGCTTTTCCTTGAAAGAGCTGGACATCAACAGCTGACATTAGAAGGAGGTCAAGATGAAAATAGCCACCAAAACACCTGCCATGAATTTGTTCTTCTGTAGCAAAATGACAGATTGTGTTATTGCCAGAGGGAAATCCCTTTGCTTTGAGTCTGTTTTTCTCTTGAAATGCCAATACTGCCACTTCTGTATTAAATTAAAGGCTTCAGTGAAGGAAAGTGTATCAATCCACCTTCTTGATTTATTTCTTATTTCTGGCAACGTTTTAATAGAGAAGTACATTTTCTTTTTGTTTCAAGCAAAATACATATGAAGAGCAGTAATAAGGTCTTGAGTTCCCAGGGGATTGCTATGGTACTGGACAGTGTGTCAGTGTCAACTCAGTTGTCCTAGGATTAGTGCTGGGTAGCAAACCCTCAGCAAGACTGCTACTGGTCTTCGCAAAGCACCAGGATGGTGTGCATTTGACTACCTCAGAATGTTGGCATCTGTAACTGAAAAGGTATGTAAATTTAAAACAACAGGGGTTTTCCAAGGTGTTGAAAAGGAGTGGGGAGAGTGGGAGGCAGAGGAACCACCATAAATTTTCTCCAGGCCCAGAAGCTGAAAATGTTTTGAATTCTTCCCCTTTAGACTTGCCAGGCTAAGTTAATGGCAAGAACCAAAGGGGCTTTCAGGAAGGCTCTGTGTGGGTGTAGAAAATGAAAATGTGGTAAGGCCACAGTCTTCAAATTCATACAAGGAATAAGTTCAATAATGTCACGGGGTCTGAAGTTGTGATATTAATTCCCTTCTTATACAGGAAAACTGCGGTGCCTCTCACCGTTGAGTGTCATATGATGCTGTCACATACTTTTCCCATTTGTGGTGGTTTTGGATCCAGGACTGTCACTGATCTGCCATGTGAACTTCAAACAGCCACTGCCTCTTTCTGTGCCTGTGCCTCTTACCAGCCTTTGTCACTTGGTTATTTGGATTCTGATTGCTTAGCAGCTCATACAGCCCAGAAATTAATGCACTAATTGAAGCTAAGATTAAACAGAAACACAGGTCTCTGCAGGACTGAGGTACATGCAGTCTTTTGGGGACAATTGCTGTATTTAAGCAGGTACACCTATAACACTTCAAACAGTATCATGCAAAACTGTGATGATTGAGGGCTGGGGCCCTCAAGACTACTTAATGATTTCCGATAGCAATTGAGTCTTTTTGTTATCATTTGATGGGCACTGAACATTCATCACTGAGCAAAACACAACACCTACAGTAAAGCAGGTTGCTATTGGGAGTTTCATGTGAAGGTAAACCGAATAGCTGGGTACCTCTGTCAAAAATCTAGAGGTAATTTAAATCAAGATTGTTCACTGTGTTTGTGGTTTTTTGTTGGGTTTTGTCATAAATTTTCTGTCCATCTTCAGAGACAGTGGTGTTTTCTTGTAAGAGCATCTTAGAAACTATGTCTTTTCCACTGCTGACTTGTTTAGGACCAGAGAGGCATTTCAACACTGAGGCTGACCCCTTTTGTTTTCAGTGTCTTTTGTGCACAGCCTCTGAAACGCACAAGTTTCAGGCTGCTTTCCCCTCAACTGAGCAGAAAATGTTAGTACTGCTGATCTCTGTGACAGAGCAACGGGTGACAAATTGCCTTGTCATTTCAATCAAAGCCACCCACACTTGTCATTAGATTTATCCAGGGTTAACCGTTCATTACACACCAGCCCAGGCTGCCCGGGGTAGCTGTTTTTCTTAATCTCTTGTCATAACTGTTGTAGGTTGGAGGCAGGAATGAAAGTACCTGCTGGCTGAAGTGACAGCTTTATTCTAGGAGTTGGGGACTCAGCTGAAAGAAAAAACAAATGGGGACACAAATTACTGGGTATGCGGTTCAGAAGGATAACGCATTTTGTAGAATTAAGAGTTTGTTTAAAAGAAATTATATAGCAGCTCTCATCTCCTCTTACTTCCTATATACCCTACTTTTTGCACAGATTTTTGTGTTCCACTTGTTTCCTTCTCCCACATGAAACTGGGGTTTGTTTTGGGGGGGGGGGGTTGGCTGAGATTTTGCTGTTTTAATTGAAATATATTCAACAAACTTGTTATCAATTCTTGTGCCAGTTTTTGTTTAAAAATGCAAATATATAAGAAAAGATGATGTAGACCCAGCTGGTATAATCCATTTCACATTGTAACAGCACAACTCCAAATGCATTTGACTTTTAATTTTATCACGTTATGTCTCAGTGTGTTAACTGTCTCTGGATAGTAAACTTATTTTTCTTTGTCTTGTCCTTATGGTATTAGGGTAATGCAGTTCAGTGCCTTATCTCTTGGAAGAGGGAATCTTGTTTTGTCTGATACTGACTTGCTTTGTCTCCCACTTACCCTACAGCTAAGGAGAAAGATATTTGGGGTTTTTTTTATCATTAAGTACTGTGCTATTTGCAGTAAAAAGCCAGGGTATACTCCTGGGAGACAGCTACTCCCTGAGTAGCTATATGAGAAAAGAATAATTAGAATTATTTTTTTCCTAGCCACTGGAAATAAAATGGCTGTATCTGAGTTATTTTGAATAAATACTCTACATTAGACTTCTTGAACTGATAAAATTTACTACGGGTACATTAGACCTTTCATTGAATTTTCATAGTATGTTCAAGTGCTAGGTATAGTGCAAATATTTTTTTTATAATTTAAACCACCTAAATTCTGGCAATACTGCCAACTATTTGTTGTTACTGGATAACTTTTGATGACTCATACTAAGCAATTTCAGTGACCCACGCTTTAAAACAATATAACCTATTACAGAGTGTTTTCTTATTTCCTCGTATTTTGGCCAACCCCATATAGATTTAAGGTTATAAATATATATAAGTCTGTATTATAGTATCTTTATATATTATACATCTATCTATATTATCTTTAATATAGATTGTGCTGCATACTAAAAATAAGTGTATTCTAATATTGCTGAAGCTTTCCAAGAGAATATAGCATGCATTTTGAAGTTGTGCTCTGGGGCAAGTCTTTATGATTATGGTCATTAAAATAAGGGCTTCTTTTCATACAGAAAAGCAACATTAGTCATCTGACATGGATCTTTCCCGTGGCACTCTGAATGACAAGACTTTAATCAGTGAAGTTTCTCCCTGCATGTAGAAGTACAGCAAGCAGACTGGAATAGTTTTTAGGAACTTCCTAAAATTTTTGTGTCAGGTACTTGGTTTGTTCAGATCCTCGTATGGCGTGGCAGACATAGGCAGAGAGGTTTCAGAGCTGTTTATTTCAGATGAGCCATCAGGCACCTGTGTGTAACTCAGCACAGTTGCATTTCCAGCATGTTGAATGTGCCTCCTCCCCATGCAGCACGCAAATGCTTTGAGGCCTCCAGGAAAAGGACAAACCAAGGCTGTGCAACACTGCTTCTGTGCAGATGTCCTGCAAGAAAATAAATCCAGGGTATCCACAGAGGGACTAAGGAGAGCTAGCGCCAAGAGAAATCATTACATCCCCTCTCTTTTACCAGAAGAGAGCTTGTGAGGACTGTTAAGGAAGAAGGAAAGGAGAACAGAGCAACTCCAAGGGATTTATAGTATGGTTGTCAAGAAAAGGGAAGCAGAAGCCACCCCGTGTGAGGGGAGGTGGGATAGTTCTGAGATGCAATGAGTGTCATCAGACACCCATTAAATTATTTATAAAGTAGTGGCAGGTAAATCTTTTGGTTGGATACTGTGAGGGGCTTGGACCTGGACCTTCCATTGGGATGAATACAAGCGGTGAGACCTCAATGATTACTCAGAATCAGGCCTTCTGTGGTTACATGGGATTATGTGGTTACCAATGCCCTGTTTTGAGTTTGATTGTGATTTATTATTGGATGATTTAAAATTGGAGAGCTTTTCTGTAAGGTGTATGTGGAGGGAGGAGAAAGGGGAAGATGAAAAGATGGGGAGGAGAGAACAAGGCAAATATTCTGTAAAAGGTTAAACTACTTGCAGAGACAGCCAAGGTGGGAATAAAAGGGAAAGCAATTGGGGGTAAGCAGCAAAGCGTAAGATTAAGGGGAGAATTGTAGATATGATGGCCAAGTAACTTACCTTTGTATCATCCTCTTCATGTTAGAAATGATCCTAGGAAGCCAAGCTATGGTTCAGAGACAAGATGCAATTCAAACACTGCTTTGATTATGACCTCTAAGGCAAAGGTAGAAATGACCTTCCTAAAGTTTTGCTGACATAGATGAGGATGAGCACAAAATCCCAGAGAGTCATCTCAAAGATTGTGGTGGCTGAATCTGTGAATCACATGAAGCTGTGATAGCAGTACCTCCCTTGCAGGTAAGTACATAGGTTTGGATAAACATATATGTGGTCCGTCTGAACTGTCCATACCAGGGTTTGTTTTCCTCCCTTTTAACACTTTCTGTCCTCAGATATTTCAGTTACTCACACATTGGTTGTCCGTAAATAATCCTTACTATTCATTCACTGACCACTGACTGGCCAGCTAAAATTGAGATTGAACCACTGCAGGATCAGTTCTGTGTACGACAGAAGAAAGAACAGTGAACACGCTGCTGCTTCAGGAACAGGAAGAGCAGTGATCAATTATAAATCTGTTCACCTTGTACCTCAGTTGGCTGAAATGCTTCTGGGTAAATTCTATGGGAAAGACATGAGAGAGGAATGTAGAAAGTAAGATAAAATGCAAAGCAGCTTTACCAAAGATTGATTATGAGAATAACTAAACTGATTACTTGGTAAAGGATTATTACTTATCTTCACATAGGAATGATGGTGGATTTATCTGGATCGTTTTCTGTGGTGCTGCATGGAACAGAGGGAAGGGAATTTAGTATCAATATTGTAAAGGGCACATTGAGGTGGCTCGCAAGAAAGCGTCAGTAGGATATGCTGGAGGAGAAAATTTGGGTCTGAACAGATGATTAGTGAGAATCTTTAAGAACTGCTCTGGCTATTCCTATTTAATAGCATAGTTAATAACAGTGGCAGAAAAAGTAGGAGTGTGTGAATAAAATCTGCGGATGACACAAGATAGAAACATGTCTTCAACACAGAAGCAGACTGCCATATCAGACAGGATTTCATGGACTGGTGGAAATAAATGAAATGTAATAGTACAGAGAGGATAGACATGCTATGGGAATGGATAACAAATTTCTGCCCTACACTAGGGGCTTGTCAGTTGGGTGCATTAATGGAGGAAAAGGATTGGTATGTTGATTGTGTTCAGTAGTATCAAAACTAGCAGTGAGAGAAGCATCGTAAAAAGACATTCCAGGACATATGAAAAGCTGTATGTGCCATAAACTGGAATAATATTTATAGAACTGCATAAACCACTGTTAAGATAAAATTTTGTGGTTTGTTTTGATCCCTCAAATACAAAAAGAAATAATTCAAGTGGAACAGATATGGGAAATAGCTATTAGAAAGATTAGGGAAATGTGCAGAGAATGGTTGCTGCCATTTCTGCAACAAGTGCTTTCCTAAACGCAGAACAGAAATAGGTTAAAGCGTGTTTCCTTTCTCTGGTAGCATTGTCCGTTCAAAGCCTTTCTGTCTCTGCTCCACCCTGTGCCATGCTCTTGCCTGCAGGCAGCAGAGCTGCCTGTGAGAGCCCGGGGACCAAGGCCATGCAGCAGATGAAGGACAGGTCCGGCAATAGGCAGCTTGGGGTCAAAGGGAGCAGGGACAGATGCTCATTGAGATGGCATTGCCATGCAAAAGAAGATACGGGGAACTCTACTTTTATATTAAGCTAAAAAAAATAATAGTGTGGGAGCAAAACAAATTAGTGTAAAATTAAAGTTTAATTAATTGAAAATGGAAGTTAGAAGACCTTTTGTGTCCCTTAGAGCCACTCAGGTTCTCAGCCTGCCAGGGAGCAGGGGAATTAAACCGCGTATGTGCGCCCATAGTTGCCTTAGAACATGGACTGTGTTCTTGCACCTCTGGGATGGGATGATAGGACACATTCTTGAGTTATAACAAGTCATCCAATGAGTTCCGTTTATCTTTCTTTTAAAAATCGCAGAACACGGCCACCTTACTTCCCTGCAAATTATGCCTTTAGAATTAACAAAACAGTAGCAAACTGATTAGCTCATGGATTCCCTTCCCTCCTATTGGACTACAAGAAAGAATTACATGTAAATCGCTATCTGAAGTTTGGAGGAAGTTTGTACCAACTCTAATGATGCTTTAGTTTACCAACTGCTGTATGAAGTTATGTCTTTTTAAACTTTATTTGAATTGAATGCAAGTATTGCAGTGCCTTTTATCTTTCGCTATGTTTTGCTCAGTGGCGAGGCATTCAGACTGGTGTAATTCAGATATGTCAGAAACCTCATGCTTGTTGCTTGGTATCAAATATGAAAGACTCAACTGTTATTAATACGAGATTGGATCCTGTTGCTTGAGCGTGCTGCTAAATTCAGAGAGAGCAGGACTAGAGCCTTAGTCAAAAGCAGCATGTGTGATTATTTTATTTTTTATTTTCCCCTGTATTCCTTTTCAGTGCTGAAGGTGTAATAAGTTTGCAGGAAAACATGACTCTTGAAAGCAAAGTGATAGGTGAAAGATGGTTGCTTAGCTTTGTGTCAGAGTGCCTGTGATTGACATTAATACCTGCCTTGCTGTCTGCATAACTAAACTCAATCTTGCAAGAAATATTTACCTCGTTCTGTTTATTACAGAATTGTCAATGTTGTATTTTTGTCGAGTATTCCGTGCTTTTGGTTTTGTTTATTTTGGAATGCAATTTAATTATTTATATAACCTTGACTTTTTTTTAAAGCATGTAGGGTTGGCAGTTCAGTGGCTCTGCTATTTCCACCATGTCCTATCTAAATTTGCTTGTACCTTGTCAGTAGCTGTATGACTGCCTGCCTCTGCAAATGTTTTCTGCCATTCTGTAGCAGGTGTGTGAGTCCTTGCTGCGTACGTAGCTTTAGGAGTTGCTGAATACTTACTAATGGTCACCTGCATTGTCTCTTCTTGACCTTGTTGCACCCTGTGGTTGTTGATCTGAATCTTGCAGACATGCTGATGAGCTGGAAAGCTTTTCTGCAGTGGGAAGGGATATACTGGCAAAGAGGTTGGCCGTAAGACTTATGTGGAAGAAAGTGTTGGTGACAAAAGCTGTTCAGTAAACATCTTTGAGCGTTGGAGCATCACCAGGTTGTGACTCTGAGGTGCAGCTTGGGCAGTGGAACGTACGTAGCTGCACTGCAGGGACTGAAAATCAGCAGAAGAAAAACCCACGTAGTCAGAAAGATGATGACTTCTGTGAACTCATGTGTTTCCGCGTGTGAGGCTGACTCCCGTGGAGTCCGCTCTTGCCTTTTATCGTAAAAGGTAGCATGCAGCTGAGCTCGTGCTTGCCAGACAGACGTAAGCCACAGAAAACTCAGTTTGACTTTTTGGTAAGCCAGTCAGGTCAAGTCTGCAGTTTGATAGGCCTGTCACTCATCTTTTTGACTAACGTCTAGTGTTATAGTTCTGTGCAATAGAGATGAAGGCGCTCTATATCCCAGTAAAGATCCTTGTTGACTAAACCAGAGAAGTTTTTATGTAAAAGTTATATCCTTGCCAGTCAGTTGTCGAATTTTCTCCATCTGAAACTGCGTAGACAACATTTAAAATTCAGGCTGTTAGGAAGTTTCACATATAATTGTAGTGAATTAAACTAATAAATGTTGATCTTTTAATACCAGTATAGCAAGGACATGTTACTGAATCATACCAGAACAAAAGATCCAAAACCAGCTAAACTTAAAACTCCTTTCTGGAGTTATTTGGAAATCTGTTTTATCTGTTTTGCTTTTGTTTTGTGGATTTTGTTTGTTTCCAAAAGAGTTTCCTTATAACAGCCAGAAGATTCTGTGATTTAGAAAAGATATATTGATTGGTATTTTAAAAGACTTCATGAGAACTAAAAATGAAATATTACATGAAAATGCATGTGGTTTTATTTCTACTTCTGATATGTCAGGAAACCAAGCCAAAAGTGGTAACAACAAAAATATTTTGGTTTTAATTTTCAGAAAGAAAATAGTTGTAAGTTGTGATCGTACCTATGACCGAACAGGTACTCTGAGCTGTTGTGATCTATGAGCATTTAAGTAAACACAGAGCTTTTTATTTTTTTTTTTTTTTAATAACTCCATGGATACAAGTTAGCAGCATAAAATATTAAAACTGGGGTTTTGCCATCTATCTAATGCTGTAAGATCTTGTTTCTTTAAAATAAAAACAACTGCAGTGTTAGCAATGAAACCATCATTTTTATTTATAGCACATTGATAAACATAGCTTGAACTTTTTATCATGCAAACTCAGCTAACAGTCTGGGGCACCAGAAGGTATGAATTTCCATCCCTAGAGTGACTTAGAGCACATATACTGTTTTCTTCAAGGTGCACTGGGGGCAAAATAATTCAGCTTTTCAGCTTTTTTGGGTGAGTTATCAGGTTCATCTCAAGGTTGAAAAGGATGTTCAAGCAGGCAATTAACTTACTAGTTTAAGTTAGAGCTTCAGTTTTCTGCTTCGAGGAGGACGTAGTCTGGGCTGCAGGCAGTTACTCTTAGCATAAATGAACACGTCAAGTATGAAATTTAACACATTCTTATTTCTGCAAAGAAAAATGTTCTTGTGGTCATGTGGTATAAATACCAAGCACAAAATAATACGTGCTAACAATTGAAGGCTTTAAATTAAGAAAGTGGAGGAATAGCGTGTAATTTTTTTTTTTAATAAAATGTATTTTAAAGTCTCTTTTGTCTACTCTCCTGTTAACAAGTTAGTCCTTTTTATTGCAAATGTTGACAGACTGTAGTTTATGTACTTTATCTTCCTGTCTTCTGGTGCCCTGTAACTAACTTCTAATGTCTGAGGCTCTGGTATCTGTCAAGGCAGTTCTGTCTAGAGTAGTGCAGTATTTTGAAGGAGAGCTGCAACGTGCTCTCCCACAGAGACTTTGGGTTTGGCTTATTGATTAACTGTGATGACTGGGCTTAACAAGTACCCAGAAGCTAGGAATATTATAAATTCTGAGAAGGAAGCAAACAACTGAGCTTATAGTTCTTTTCTCCATGCAGTTAAGATATTAAACATGACTCTCCATAAAGCACTGCAGAAACTCTCTAGTAGCCTAAGATACGATATGCTGAGTTCATTTATTAACCTGATTTTCTTTAGCTTCTGAAGAATAAACTTGTGGCCTGTCAATAATTTCTCACTTGTCTCAAAAAGGTGTTTTGTTTTTTTTTTTTTTTGTCAAACCTTGGCTGCTGGGGTTCATGTGATTGCCTGTGCCTTTAGGTTTTTCCTTCAGAAAAACACATATATTCTTTTTTAACTTCCCAATGACAGAAAAACTTGAAAGCGTGGATGGCAAAGAGTCTGATTAGAAAGAAAACAGAGGATGCTGCTCTTTTTCTGTCATGATCTTGGGGTAGGAGGCATGAATGTAGTTTGTAGCATTTTTGATTGCCTATGACAACACAGGTCCCAGATAATAGATTGTTGAAATACATAATAGTGGATTAGACAGGGCTAGCACACAGGTGTGCGTACTAACACATGCATGTTGTTTTAAGCTTTGGCATTGTCCCTGACATGGTCTAGTTGGCACTCCAGGAGCACTGGCAAAGCCTAGACTGTATGCAAGAAAACATTACTCTCTTGCCCAGAAAATTACAGATTTTGGCCAGGGAGAACAGCCTGATCCCTCTTCATGAGTGGTATCCTTACTGTGCACCTTGGGCGCAGCTGTCCCCTGGCTATATGTTGAGGGATGCTTCCCAAGCTGGAGGCAGGGCTTGCCCACTGATAGGGGTGATTAACACTAGTAAGAATAGGTCAGAGGGATGATTAACACTAGCAAGAATAGGACAGAAAATGCTGAATACATGAAATAGTTTAATTTTCCACTGTTTTGTCTGTATTGCTTAGGTCTCTTCCTTTAAATACAGGAGTCAAATTATAAATGAATCTGCAGTGACTTTCCACTCAAGTGGAAAATATGTTATTGTCTGTTTTTATGAATCCATTTAAAGCTGCTTACTCTTCTTTTCCATGGCTACTTTCTGACTCTTTCTCCTGCTATTATCCGGCTTTTTATCCCCCTTCCCCAAACTCCTTCTATTTGTCTCCTACGAGACACTGATGTGAAAGGAGGCAAGAGTGACACAGCAGTAAAGCCAGGCTGGGTGGATGCTGAAGGTGGTTTCACACTAGTGATGGGCACAAACTTCCAGTGCAGCCCAGAAGGGAAGGGACCCTGCAGAAAGAAACCCCTGGGGAGGTGAAAGCCCTGTGCTGAGACCCATTTCAAAGGTGGCACGGCTTCCTCTGCGCTGCAGTCCCCAGCGCTCTCCTGTTTGTGAGAGGGGAAGGCAGAGAAGCTCTCCTGCAACCAGGCAAAGCAGGGCAGGTGGCTCCCTTCATTACTGAACCTTTTTTTTTCCTTTCACACATGCGTCTGCCTGACTGAAAGTCACTGGTGCTATGTGAGTGATTTGTTCAGCTGAGTGTCCTCCCTTCTCTGGTCTGTAACCCACCAAGGCAATGAGAAGAAATGGCTGGGCTGAGTGTATGTAGATACATCCATATATACACACATATATATGGATACACCACACACCCTTCATATATATGCATATGTATATACATATATGCACATACACCCCTGGTATATGGTATTGCATGTATGTTTTATATAAAGGGAAAGACAGTAAGCACGTTGCACCCAAGTGAAGAGAAAATGGCAATGAATGGACCAGTTTGAGGCACCCATTTAAACTGAATAGTATCGCTGATTTAGACAAGTCCTACAGCTCTGGAAGATGGCATTGGAGTAGAATCCTATTACATCTCCGTACTTGTCAATAGTCACTTCAGGAGCAGAATGCTCTGAGGCAACATAAGTGCAAAATAATGGGGAAAAGACAAAAACAATGTTGTTGAATTGAAGATATTTATCAAAAGTTCAGTATAGATTTTTATTTTGATTACTCCACCATGTGTTTGGAATGAAGTACTTTAATCTTCTTGAATAAGCAGAAAACCTTCAAATACAAATATTTTGTGATGCCTTTATATTTCTGATTGCAGCTAATACCAGAAGTTCTAAAATACCTCAGCTCTGTGAGCAGTGCTGTATTTTGTGGTTACCTAGAATTTGTATTTCTTATGAGAAAGATATAGCCCAACCTCGTAAGACTTGAATCTAAACTTCTGGATGTTTATTCTGGCTTCTGAATGACAGAAGTGTTTTGTTGCTGGCTCATGGGAACCAATATAGTATATTCCAGAGAGCACAAACAGGGTTTTCTTGCCCTTTGACGCAGTAACTTGACTTATTTTTCCCTAAATCTATAAATTCAGTTATTCAGACTGAAACCTTCTAGTTGCTCATTATGAAGGAGTGGGAGTTGGCAAGAAATATTCAGAAAATTCATGTTGCTATTCTGGGTGCCTCTTACACAAATTCTCTCTCTCTCTCTCTTTTTCTTATATCAGAGGTTACTCTATATGGATGTGAATTTGTTTTTTCCTCTGGCAATTTCATTCTTCAATTCCAGAGTCAAAGCTGCCTTCTGAAAAGAGATCTGTATTTTGCCTTTTATTACAAAAAAACCCCAACAACAACAAAAAAAACCCTTGTAGTCTCCCCTTTCAGTCTTAGCCTGTCAGGCAGCATTTGCACTCCTGCTGCCCTGTTGTACCCTAAGTGTGGCTGTGCAACACAGGATCATTTAGTGCGGTTTTCTTCTCCAAGCTCCCAGGATGTGCTGAGAGCTGAATTCTTCAGCTCGGGCAGCAGAGATCCAGGACATTAGCTGTCGAGGCATTCAGTTCTCTCTGCTGAGCTTTCCAGGCGTGTCCCATTTAATGGATGAATGCAACAACTCCTGCGAAGACAGCCACGTTTTGAAAACAACCAACCAACCCCTTGACGCCATCATCTTGCTTGAGGGGGAAAAAAACCAAAATGCGTTGGTGTATAAGATTGCGTCATATACGTATTGCCTTCAGGGTGTTGAACGGGCTTTCTTTGGAGCCAGACACTTCAAAGGAAAACCAGTCCCCGCGTACACTGTACCATGCTGTGTAGTGGGGTTGGCGCTTTGCCTATGTTTGTTTGGTTGAAAACCTGTGCAGTCTTTCTCTAAAGTCTGACACTTAGCAGAGGTGGGACATCGATCAGAGGTTACTGCTGCTTCTTGTGTCCGTGGAGTCACCTATCTGATCGTTCATGGCATTTCTCAGAGGATCGCTTGCTTGCTTCAATCTCCTTAAAGTCCTAAGGTTGGGAAAAGGATGTCTGTGACTCAGATTTAAGGAAAATACTATGTTGGTGTTGCCCTGTTTTAATCAAGCACTTGTTTTTCTATTCCTTCCTGTAAAATTACCCTGAAATTACAAAGCCCTCTCCTACACTTACTTTATTTTGAGGTAACAATTTCTAGCTCGGTTACAGCAGCTTTCAGCTACTTTGAGCAAGTGCTTTCTCAGACGCACCTGGTATTGCCTGTCTTTGCTAACAAAAGTCTCAGATGTGTGTTTGCTGGGGCGGGCGTGTAGGGGGGTAGATTCATATCTGTTGAAGGGAAGCGTAATGTCTCGCTTTGAGGCTTCAAAGAGGCTGGGGTGTGCGTGAGTGAGGGACCATGAGCTCTGTTTTGTTGCTGCAGCTTATAAGTGAAAGGGACTCAGTGGGCATGGATATTGCGGTTGCTGTCAAACAAGCAAGTGTGGCTCCTGGTCATTCTCTCAGAGCATGGGAACAAATCTGTGCAAAAAGGATGTTCAAGCCATTTCACAATCAGCTTCATAGCTGGGTTTTGCTGCCAGAAATTAGTTGTCTTGAATATGGAAGGAAGGTTGAAGAAATGGAATAGAAAAAAACCCACACTCGACCTTACCAATATTAACATGTCCCAAAAGACAAAGAGGACGGAAATTTCTAAAAGAAGCAGCCAGCCTGTGTTGTGGCAATGGAGCACAGTGCTGGAGGGGAGCAGACACGCAGAGCAGGCTCCTTCCCTTGCTGACCTATCAGCAGGCAAAAGCAAACCAGAAAAATCATGGGTGATCTGCTGGGCAAACAGTTCCTGAGGAGTTCCCGAAATGGCCTGGCAGGTCTGACACTGGTGTCATGCAGCATGTTAGGGAGAGCTGCTCTTTGTGGTAAATGATGGGGGATTTTCTGAGCAAGAAAACACATTTGGTTTTCTGAGAGCATGGCATCAAGCTCTGATTTGTATGGTCCACATTGAAACACAGATCTGATCCTTTCTGATCAAAGTACAGTATATCTAGAATATAAAAGAAGGGCAAAGAGAGTATTGTATAGTATCTACGGAGAGGCGCATATTGTTATTAACAAAATCTGATAAAAGGATGATTAGTGGTCAGGATGGAAAGCTGTAACATAGAGGTGAGCAAGTTGGATAGGTATACGAAATGTGATTTATCTGTCTGCAAAGGATAATAAAGTAGTCATTCTCTACTTAACTATGGCTATAAACCTATTATTAAAACAAGCAGGGAGAGTGTCTAGTGTGCAATGCCCGGGGGGCAGCAAGCGTAAAAGGGTGCCCTTGGGTGATGTCGTGGCTCTGCGTTTTCTCTTCCTCTCTGAACTATCCTGATCAGCACTGAGAATGTCATTAAACTGCAAGTGCTTTTTCGTGCTTAGAAGTCCGATTTTGTCTAACTTTTTACAGTACAGAGTAACTTTAAAGAATAGGAGAAACACTACAACAGTCTGTAGGTAAGTATAGAAAATAATTTAAGTCAGTTTAATAGTTTTCTGTCCTTTTCCACTGTTAAGTTGTCTGCATAAAATGCACTTTCTTGGCCTTTAGACAAGTACTCGGGAAGTTTGTGTATCAATTGTTTGGGTAGGATCATTCTGATTTCACCACATTATAATCACCTTAACACTTGTTCTATACATTTCCATTCCTGTGTAACCTAATAAGGTTATAAAGTATATTTTTTAAATAAAGTCAGACATGATTTTGCTGAAACTGCTAGGGTTCTTCTCTTTTGACTTAGAGTTGTGCATTTGAGATTTGAGGAACACGGATACAAATGACTGGGAGAGCAATGCCAAATTCTCTATAATATTGCACGCAGCATGCAGAACTGACTTCTTTCACTTTTACATTTCTGCTCAATAATAAAAATACAATTCTTGACTGAAAATAAGTATATTAATTTTGCTTCATCAGTTGCAAAGTGAGTAATTACTGAACAAAATGGCTAAACATTTTTCCTTGAAAATGCTGGTGTCATCAGCCACACCAGCGCAAAACATTTCTGTGGTAATTAGTAGTATTGTTCAGGGTTTTTGAAAGTCAAAAGAGTTCACAAGTTGACCCACATGTGTTAATAACTTTGATTAGAGCTTTTATTATCAATTCCAACACTGATAGGTAACTGCATGGATGGTAAAATTTAAGCTGCTAGTATGCTAGTAAAACTTGATCGTTCATCTACCCTGAGTTTGCAGAAGAGGAATATGATCCTGATTAGAAGCAAGTCTATGCAAACAGACAACTGTAATCCCTTCACTAGAATCGCACTAATCTGCAAGGATAAATTCAAATAAAAGAATATATTTTGTCTTTAAAATACAATTTACTGACACTTCATAAAAAACTGAAAGTACAACTAACTTTGAAATATGGAGGGTTTTAAATTTTTTTTTTATTCTTAATTATTCATGTATGCCTTGAATTAGAAATCAGTTGTGTATGAATTCTAATTATGTCTGATATCTGGTATCAGGTTATTCTGTGGATAGCGTAACCAGCTGCAGAATTTAATGTAATCTCTTAAAAGCTGAAGAAATGCTAATCTCCAAACAGCTTATCTACAGAGTATTTCTATGCCGTAGTCAGCTAGGAATTTTAAGTGAAGCAGGATATTCAGTATGACATTTTATTTAGCTTTACCTAGGTTATAAATCTCACCCTAAAGCTGTCATTCATTTACTGCTCCTAAAGAGTACATAATAATTTTGTCTAGGATTTTTAAGGGTGTTTTGGGTTTTTTTGCCTTATATGCTACCAATATTATAATAGGTAGTGCTAGAAATGTGGTGGGGAGAAGAGAAGAAATACTGCTTCCAAGCTGGTAAACTATGTCTTAAAACCATAGGGTTTGGGTCACTGATTGTTAGCATGGTAATAAAATACCTGAACAGACACTGTCCCAGGTGGTCGAACTTTTTCTTTTTTAGGGACTTTAACTATTCTGATCATAAACTCATGAGACCGAAATACATAATGGTGGGGTGCCAAAGGAGAACAAGGCTTGTAGCAGGGAAATTTGGTTTTAGGGGGCTTACGGCACTAGTTTGGTAAAACAAAATTATCTTAAGTCTACTCAGTTTTGCTTATTATTTCTCTGTTAAAATTTTCTTCAGTGTTTTCTCCAGCATATGAAATGCAATGTATTTGTTTAATTTAAAATTATGTCTGCTGTATAGCTATAGCCATATCTAGATCTGTATGTGTGTATTTAATTTATATAAAAACCCACTATGTGACAGTGGATGCCATCATACGCTAGAAACTTCAGGTGACTGCACGGACTCTGTTGGGTAATCACTTCTTGTGTCATGTCCAAACTGAAAATTGACTGACAGGACAAATACACCGTGAATTTTTCCCCATTATTTTTTGTGAATCAGTTTTATATTCTAAACAATACCAGGTAGAGCAGGTTGCAAAGCCAGACTTCTTTTGCTTCATGCGCATGGACTTTTCTCTTAGACCTTTTGTTTCTTGTGCATGTGCTGTGCTCTTCCTTAGTGAAATTGTTTGGAGAGTTAGATACATACATTTGGTCCTGTGCATTGAGCTGAACCGTCTGATCCTTCTTGGGTTTTTTTTGCCTTGTAGTAAAACATTCTTATGTAGCTCTTGTAATGGACTTTGAGTAAACTATTGCTAATTTTTGTTGATAAAATAGAAATACAACTTTGGGATGTGTTTCTATAACAACAACGTTGTTTAAAGTGAAGGATTCAGAGGCAACTATTTTTTGTTGTCTTCTGATGTGTAGGCATGTAAAGTTACTCTGAAAGCAGGGCAGAATACAGCAAATCTAAAGAAAAGAGTAACGAAAAGTTTTATTTTCCAGAAAAAAAGTTACAGCATCATAGCTCCCCAAACTTAAATTTGTTATGGTAAGTAAAGATTTCTTGTATAATGAATACCGTGTTAGAAAAAACATTTGCATCTATCTCTTATTTCTTGCTTATTCTACGTGTTTCTTGTGTGTTCTTGAAGGTATGTATGTGTCTGCTTTGGGACTAAACCTATTCTTGTTGAATTAAACGGCCTTCGCTAACTTCTGTTGAAATCAATGGTGTAGAGAATGAATTCACTCCATTGCAGAATCTGGTCTTTAGTGGGAAGAGAACTGGACCGTTTATTTACATTCGCTTGTGCTTCTTCCACCATTTGGATGCCATAAAACTCCTCTTGAATGCTATTGGTTTGAATAGCTTTAATTTTTTTGGTGTATAGAAATATGGTGACTTCTCCAAACAGTTTTCAGGGGATCGATTGAAATAATTAATGTGCATCTAATGGCTAATTTGGTGGGATAACACTTTGCTCAATGGGATTCATTCCACGCTTGCATATACAAGAAACTCCCAGAGGCACAAATAAGGCTACTGCTAAGCACCTTGAAGTAGTATTTGTCCCTGGTACCTTCCCTCTTCCCCTCTATCATATAAGGAGTACACACTAAGTCGAATGTGAATGAATTACGGATTAATCAAAGCCAATCTCAAAAACACATTTGTATTAAGAGAGAACAGTGTTTTGTTTTATACAAGCCCATACATTATCTGGGCAGCTCAGCTTTGTGTTACGTATTTTAAGTACTGCAATATACAATAAAAAGATCTGCAGCAAGAAGAAATTTTAATGGATAGAAGTAGAAGAAGGATTTTCATAGAGAGTACATAGGAAAAGTAAATGTAATGCTAAGGATCCTTTTCATGTTTAGGAGAAAATTTATTTCCTGTGGGCATTTGATCATTTGGCAATCTTTCACCCCATCCAACAGTTCTGTAACTGCACTTTCCAACATTGTGCTTCAAATAAAGCTTACCTAAGCTCCCAGTGTTATGAAAAATGGAGCTCGTATAAATTTCCTTTGCATTCTAACTCCATCTCGGCTGCACGTAGAAAGTAAACAAATACAGTTTCCAGGCAGTCTTTTTTATCTTTCGGCACATCTCAAAGGCTTCCCGATAAGGCTTTTTGTGGGGGGAGAGGGGGTGTTTAAAGTAAATATAATTTGAAAATTTTTATCCATTTTAGAAGCAGCATTAAAGACCTTACAAGAAACACTGTTTATGAGATTGACAAGCAATTAGATCAGTGCAGTGATAGTGCAATGCATAATTCTACACTTAGAAAATTAGTTGTGAGAAAAATTAGAGTGAGAAAAATCAGAACAGAATATCCCATCTTCAGTGGCTGTTTCAGATATGTGCTCTAAAACTTGAAGGTATGAACAGAATTGTTCTGTAAACTGTATCTGGTAAGTGGCTGAGAGCTATTTGTCTATATTAAGATGCAAGGAATAAATACAAAGAATCTAAATGCTCTAGAAATAGCTATGATGTTCCTCCAGGAAAACAAAACAAGCCAAAATCCAGTCATAAACAACTAGGTAGGATTTCTGTGTGCAGTGTTTCAGGAAAATCTTTTCATGAAAAATTCCAAAGAAAAACCGATATGGTAAATTCAGTGCTGTAGATGAAATTAGTTTACATCGCTAATGGATAGCTCACCTTTCCAGCTTCCCTATACTGATTTACATGACCTAGACGGAGCTTTTCAAAAAAGGGCCCCTCTGTTTCTACATGCCTTACAAAGTATCATATACACATACTAAACTTCACAAATAAGATCAGCGTTGTAGCTTACAGCAATATGCGCGTTCTTATCAGCTGTGTTTCCTAATGAGATCGACCTTATGCAGTCACTGTCTTTTATCAGTTGGCCCATTTCCACCGAATTTAACAGCGGGGTTAAGGTTTCAATAGGCAATTAAGTTTCTCCAGGCTTCGTGAGGACTGACGGCTGGATGGAGGGAGGGAGAAGCGCAGTGCCTGCGTGGCAGCAGCACGAGCTCAGCAGGGACCTGTTTGGTTTAAGCTGCCGTTGGCCGGCTGATGGACATCCACAGCAAATACCACCGCTGGGCAAGGCTAGAGTTGTGTGACCTGCAGGGACATGAGGGCGGGAGAAGGTTTAACACATTTTCAGAGACACTGGAAATTTTTTTTATAGCGGAGGAATAAAAACGGAGGGAAGAAAAGCAGAGATTTGCATCTGGGGATATAAAAGAGAGAATACAAATGAGTTTGATGAGTGATTTCAATAGCTTTTTTTTTCCACTGTTTGTGCTAACTTTATGTGTCTATAATTCAACTTGTTCTTGGTTTAATGCAACTACAGATCAACCTCTGAAATCCCATCTCTATCATTATATGTGCTTGACAGTATAAATATAAGAGATCCTGCAGTGTTCGTTTTGGTGGACTGATGTCAAACTCCAGTACTAACGCTGGTGGATTCACTGTTACTGTAGAATATTGCCATTTTTTTCCATTACAAAAAAGATCTGCAAAAATCCCAGTGTGTTAATGTTCAAATGCTTTCTTCTTCTGCCCCTCTGAAACCAGCATATTTAAGAACGATGTGAAATCTCAGGGTCTTCAGTGTATTCCTGTTGTCATCCCATCCTTTTTTCAGCATGCAGAACAAGAGCCAGGCACTTTGTCCTGAAATGCTTGCAGGAATCAATAGAGATTTCTTGGAGACAGGGAGTGCAGAATTTGGCCCGTGCTTTTCAGACAAGCTGACCCAGAGCATTGCTATAGGTCGCTAAAGCTTTGTGCAATATTGTCTGTAATTATCGCTAGCAAATGAACTCTGAAGTTGAGTCTTTTTTGGAAAAGGATTTCATGTAGTAGGTCTGCGATGTAAGTTTAAATACAGGTGGTTACCTGGACTGTCAACAGCATATAACACTGAAAAATTTAAAGCTGCAAAAAATAAATGCGTTTCCAGAAAGCCTACAATGCTGAGGATTTTCTGCCTTACAAAAAAATGCAATTTTAATACCTGTATTATACATCAGCAACAGAAATTGTGATTTTTATTTTTCTTTTTTACTAAACCTGCCCCACTATGTTCTTAAATTTGGTATTCTTACTATTTTTAGATAGCTTTGCCTGGAAGCTCTCATATTCCCTTTCAGCACAGTAGTTATTATGACCAATGTACAATTGGAAAAATATAGTTAATACAATAGAAATTAACTACCAGAATAGATATCAGGCATGACTGGAGACTTAATATTTGCAAAAGTAGTTTGATGGCTAACAGATACCTCTGTTAACACTTCTCATTTGTTAGTGGTGATGTAGAGATATATTTTAATGTACATATTGAATACTGGAATTAACTTGGTAAATTTTAATATTTGTTGCATGCACTGTAGAAACAGGTAAAGCATAATCGTTCACTTTCATCTCAGTCACAAACACTGATATAGGAAGGTTTGAACTCTTACTGTAAATATGCAGGGAGTTTTCTTTGTAATGAGAGCTTGAGGTCCTTTTTCTTTCCTTGTTTTGCTTTTTCCACAAGTCTGTCTCTCCATAGAGAAGCAATTAAGAAGGTACTAACTCCTAGTGCTTGAGATTTTGAGAGCACTTCAATATTTTTGACAGTTAAAATATTACTTTTGTTATCTTATGGGTGGCAAAATAAAGGTATTGCATAAAGTCATTAACGATAAGGAAATTCTTTCATCCTATTACCCCCACCCCACCGCAGAAATGCGTTGCTTTTAAACAGTCCTTAATTCAGTCAAAATCTATATATAGGCTCTTCATTTTTGCCATTTCCTACCTATGTATAAAAGGTATGTCTCAAAATATAGCCTTTTTTTTTTTTTCTTATCCTGTAATGCAATCTGAGATAAGGTTTTCTAAATTTGGCTGTAGTCCCTCAGGTGGCTTGTAATATAATGTAGTGATGGAGGCGTACCAGCCACAGTTAGATTACTTGGCAGAGGAGTACAGGCCTCCGCAGTGAGGTGTTGATAGGGACATAAAGCAATGCCCCTGTGCCCCACTTGCAGGTCCATGACTAATGCCCTTTCTTTTTAGCCGTGTTTTACTTTGCCACAAAATTTTAGATGTATAGTTGTTACATACTACAAACATGTGAAAGCTCCAAATTAGAGGAAGAACATTTCAGAGGTGGAAGAAGCAATTCCTTCTGTTCTCGGGGCGAATTGGTGAGGATCCGTGGAGTTAGGGTTTGTTCTGAGACCCTTTGCTGAAAGGCTCCGTTGAGGACCAGGCGAGGTTCGTTGTGATATTTCCATTTTGTGATAGCTCGTCCATTGGCTCTTCTTTTGAGGCCTGTGAAATGCTTCATGTTGAGAGTGTTGTTTTCAGAGTGGAATATTTCCCCATGGTAGTAATGTTATTGCTAAGCTTTGGTGACCAACGCTGCAAAAACAATATGCAGGGAATGAATATTAACCCAAACCCTTAATCAGCCTTTCTCTTTACTCAGCATGTAACTGCTGGTTTTTGTCTGTACATCTTCTAGCAGAGGCAGGACATGAGAAACATGGCTCTCCATTAAGTGGGTCAGTAGCAGGGGACTGAAGACTCTCCCTCCCCGATGTGTGTAGCTACTACAACGTGTGGAGCCTCAGCCGTTGGTGCCGGTATAACCTTCTTCCTGCCTGATAACCTGAGGCCACCACTGCCTCTGTAAGATGATTTAACTGTTTCTATGCTTGACACCAAGCTTCACTAGTAATTTCTTCACCCTCAAAAGCCTTCTTGCAAGTGGATGTCTATACACGGACTGCAATGAAAACATCTTGAGACTTTGCAAGTCTTAAAACAGTCTGCTCCCAGTTGTCCTGCTGGATGAGCTACAGTAGATACTCCAACCAACCTTTCTGCAGCTTTGCATATGTCTACCTTCCTTAGGATTCAGTCATGATATTTATCTGCTGAAAAACATTATATGAGGAATGTTTTGAAAGCCTTGGATGACAGCCACATGGGTTTTGCAAAATGTTGCTATAGATTTAACCTAAAAAAGTGGATGGCTTGCATTATTAGGGGTTTGGTGCCCTTCCTGACACTGGCTCTTTTGGCACAGGTTAGATCTGGTGCTGTCAGTGAGCTTAGGTGGAAATTGATCCTGAAGAAAACTGGTTTCATCCCAGTAGGATTAGCTGCAATGAGTGTACTGTCACGGCTTTGACCGTATATCAAGGACGGCTCCTGTAATTGTTGCAGCTTTGGTCTGTATTGGCTGTAACACAAGGAATTGCTCAAGGGCTGACTTATGTCTGTAAATAGCCTTGTAGCTGAAATTCTCCCTCCAGCACCTCCACCCTTAGCTTGCGTTGTTGTAATGGAAGAGTTTCCTACTTCTCTTCTTGCAGCTGATCAAGAGAGTTGTAACTGAGCTCAGTCAGAGACAAAACAACCCTATTAAGTCTCTTGTTGGGCTTGTGCATCTCTGTACTTAGTTTGACACAAGCTCAAAATGAGTAGTCCCTCCCTGCACTGAGACAAGAAGAAAACACACTGATAAGTCTGTGCTTGCTGACTGGCTCTGAATATTTTGTGCACAGATATTTCTATTACTTTATTACCTAGCTAGCAGAAAGCGATTTCCCGCCAATAGTGGTAGCCAGCATAAGCTTAATGATTTTTGGAAGTCTGAAACTAGGATGAAAGGCAGTGGGGCATGCCTTATAAATCTCCCAGTTGGGAACTGCTCTTCATGTTATCAGTATATTTGATTACTGGAGCCACTGGCCGTGAGCTAGCTGCAAGCTGTTTAGCATAAGCATACTTCCCCTACTTTTTGTAAAGTGTAACTTAAAAGTGCTAATTTAAAGTGCTAGGGAAATGTCTGGCATGTCTGTGAGGTGCTCACTGAACAGAGAAACGCATCTGATTGCGATCAGCAACATCTTGTGTCTGACTTGTCTCTTTCTTCAGCCTTGTGGCATGTAGTCCCTTTGGGATTCCTGGTGAACTGAGATGCGTACACTGAATTCTTTTAAGTAGTCCTCCATCGTGTGCATTGGGTTGTAGAAGCTAACCATGAAAAGGCCACCTACTAGTAAATCAGTCTGGGCTGAGTTACTGTTGTGGGATGCACAAACAGAATTGGTAGGGGAAGGGGTAAGTGACCTAGAAACAACCATTTGAATAATAAGTCTTGCCTCTTGGGACACTTAACAACAGATTGGATTAGACAATAGAAAATTTACAGCAGGGAACACCTTTTGCATTGACTAGATTAAACTTTGCAATCCCTGATAAAAATGGGTCTCATAAAACCATGTGCCTAAAACCCCTACAGAAGCTGAAAGAACTGCACAGCTTGCATCTGTCACCTGAGCTTGTTGGATATCCAGGTTCTGCAATCACCCTACACATGGTTTGCTGTCTCTAGGACGCAACACCAAGTTTGCTTCAGGAAAGCCCTTTGCACCAAGTTCTTGCAAAACTGAGAAGTGAAAGCAGTTGCTTTTTCTGAGAATGACTGACTGTTTTGATGAAGTGAGGAGTCCCCTTCCAGAGATGAGCAAGGCACTCCCCTCCTTTCTGTTTCTGACGAGGCTCTGGAACGATTTGGAGGGTGAAAGATTGCCTTATTTAACTATATCATAGAATCATAGAATGGTTTGGGTTGGAAGGGACCTCAAAGATCATCTAGTTCCAACCCCCCTGCTGCGGGCAGGGACACCCTCCACTAGACCAGGCTGCCCAAAGCCTCATCCAACCTGGCCTTGAACACTTCCAGGGATGGGGCCTCCACAGCCTCTCTGGGCAACCTGTTCCAGTGCCTCACCACCCTCACAGTAAAGAATTTCCTTCTAACATCTAATCTAAATCGACCCTCCTTCAGCTTAAATATGCTCAAAATTAACCTTCTTCACCTTCAGACTGGAAAGGTAGACCATTTATTGTTTTCTGCGTACACCGGGTCCTCTTTCCACAAATCAGACAGCTGTTGGAGATCTTCCTGTCTTGCTCCTGTTACAGTACCCTGGACTTTTTATTAGAGTCTTTATTCCATGATGTGCTTGGCCCTTTGTGGTGTTACAATCTTTTCCTTCTTTTGAATCTATTTCTTCCCAAATAAATCAGAAGGAAACTTGCATTATTTGAACTTTGTGATAGGTGGATTCTGTGTGTATTGTCTATTTTTGTTTGGTGTTGTGATAGTGTTGTTTTGATTTTGGTGTGGGGAATTCTTTTTCCTTTTCCTCGTTGATGTGATCTCTGTGTGTGTAGCTTTTGTGTTGAATGTATATTTTAATAATTCTTAAAGGGATCCTAGAAGGAGTATGAAGGGCTCACAAGGATCCTAAAGCATCATAGTGCTCATGTTTCCATAGTGCTAACATCCTTTGGCATAAAGTGGAAGTTAATGACCTGAAATACTTTCCTTTTTAAAATATAATTTTCCTGGCTGCCTAATGTCTGATATTGTAATCTGAATTCTGATCATATCAGAAGTTTGCTCCTTGGCTTTAAAGCTGAGAACAGCAAACCATGATGTTGAACTTCAGGGGCATGAGCTGTGCTTTTGGCCATGCTGTGTTTCATAAATACATGATGGTGTATTAATGACGAATAAAAGAGTCTTCCTCAGTGCTAAAGGAACTAATGGTGAGGGGAAAAAACCCAAACCCAACAGTAATGTAAGCAGCTTTTAACTTTTCTGCCAAGACAAGTGGCTGGTATGAAAACACAAACCTTGAAATTTTTTCAGTCAGCAAGCACAATGGCATTTTGCCATGTTGGGGTTATTGTATCTTCCTGTGTTAAGAGCCCTCTGTCTTTCCTTAGGAGTCTTGGGTTTGCAGATATGGTAGTAGTGAAGTTTTATGTTGAAAGTGTTATTTGGCCTTGTAATCTTAATATAATTTAATGATCGACAGGACTATATTTTGGCTCTGTATAAAGGGAGAAGCAGCCTGACTTCAAATGCTTGGTTTAATGTAAGGGATGCCTCTCACTTCACTCACTTCTGTTAACTGGCTACCGTGCACTTCGGACCTTTTAATACACCATGCCTGGTGTAATCTAGGCCTTTTCTTCCCTCAGTTGTTTTTGCTTAGATTTTTCCATCGATGCACCCAAACAATGCCATGGAGGAGCCTCTTCCTTCTGCGAGGGAAGGAGGGTTTGGCGTCTGCTCCTTCAGTCTTGGAGTGTCTCAGGTTTGTTGGTTATTTATATCTATGAGTAAAAAAAACATAGAAATATACAAATAAATAAATCCCAGGATAGAGATGTTCTTTATGAACATTATCGTTCATAATTTTAGGTGGCTAACTTCTAGGCATTTAGTCTGGGCTGTCTCTTCAGGTGCAAGCCTGTATACACTTGAAGTGAAGCACTATGTGGGGTGCTCATTCTCTTCCCTTTCTGCCTTGAGCTCAGGCAGTTATCTTGGGTTCAGCATCTTGCTTTCAGACAGCAGCAGCAAGGCAAGAGCCATCACGCCCGGCCTCTCCCTGCGTTTGACCTCCGTAGAGAAAATCTGGTGGACGCCTGATGTGCGGCATGGTGGCGGTGCCACTTGCAGCTGTGAAAGTCTCTCCCCCGGGGGGGGTGTCTGGAAACACAAACTTGCAGCAAGAGGTTTTCGGAAGATAAGGGGTAGAAGTGACATGAATTGTGTACAGCAACTGTAGTCCCTCAGATCGCTGCTGGTGGAGGATGGTGGCATCTGAGAAATGCTGCCTGCTTCGCCCAGTCGTGTAGCTGTGGCAGCTCTCGGTTGTTGGGAGAAGGCACTGCAGTTTCTGCCTTTAAACACCTTACATGTAACTGCAGTCGCATCAATAAATCTCTCGTGCTGGGATTGGTTTTCATGGGCTCCACTGAGAAACTCAGTTTTAGAGAAGATAAAACTCTTCATTTGTAACTGTGTTACTGAATTTTGGTAACCCCTAAAAATAAAACTCGTAAGTGAATCACTTAATGAGGGCCATGGGAGAGAGAAAATTTTATGGTGGACAGATTTGATCTGAATTTACAAGTAGTTCAGCTTTTATGGTCTGTATTTCTTAAACTATTACCAGGAATCATGGTCTAACTCAATCCAGATACACACTAAAAATGTCAGAAGGGGGAAAATCCTATTTAAAAAAAATGCACCGGAGCGTTTCAAGGGTCTGGGCCATGTTTAAGTGATTTGCTTTAGCAGATCCCCGTTGAGACTGGCTGCATTGAGCCAGCAGTGGGGGCCAGCCCTGCAGACCATGTCCTGGGCAGCCTCGGGGTGCAGCACCCGCCGATTTTGCCATTTTTTTGAGCAGGGCAGATGTGTCTGGATGTGGGTTTTGGGACTCCCTGGCTGTCTCTGAGCGGCTGAGGGTGTGTGCAGGCAGTGGGTGGGCAGGTGGCTGGAGATAAACCCACGGCCACGTACAGGAAAGGTGGTGCTGGGCCTGAGCCAGAGGATTGAAACTGTTCTCTGAAACCGCACTGTGCAGGGCAGGCTGCCGTGCAGCGCTCTCGAGGCGGGCGCCTGCAGCATGGCCTCCCTCGCTGGCCCCCCGGGCTTCCTCTCCTTCGGCTACTGGGGTTGCTGTTGGTCTGCTGCTAGAGGTTTTTTCTCGCTCGCTTGTTGGTGTTAATTGCTTTTTTTTTCTCCCCTCTGCCCTTAAAAAAGTAAAAGGCTGCAGGAGGTTGTTGCCGGGGCGCTGGCAGTGTTGCTCTAGGGGTGTGAGTGTGGAGCAGGATGAGGGAGGTGTGCGAGCCCAGGGTCCGTGTGTGTGTGTGTGTGTGCACCGACCTGCAGTAGCATGAGAGAGTGCCCAGGCATGCAGGCTTTAGAAGGAGGAGGGAAGAAACTTCTCAACAGCAGAAGCGCAGCTTGGGAAAGAGTCCCAAATGCGGTGGCAGGCATCTGGGGTTTGGGATTGAGAAGGGCTGGCAACCTTGTCATGAAATGCAGCAGTGCTCCCCTTACTGACTCTGCCTCCTTTCCTGCCGCCTCATCTGCTATGGCTCTGCCAGTCCTTACTCAGCCTGTGTCAACTCCTTGTACGTAGTGAGCAAAAGTGCAAACTTTGTAATTGCTATTCCTTCAGAGCTTGCTTCCTTCCCAATCAGGAGCAACACTTTGACCTCATCCTTTTAAGCTCTCGTGTATTTGTGTGTCTAGATGTTGGCTTGTGATTCTACTCCTTTTTGATGCCTGGACGGAGAGATGCTGTTTGAGCCACGTTTAAGCAGTAAGCTTGACATAATTTACAATGCAATGTAACTATAGTCCCTGCCAGTCTGTGACCTAGCTGTGCCACGTGCCTGTACTTAAACATCTTGCTTTAAAACCCTGCTATATTTTACTGGACTGCTGAAATTTGGAGTGGTGAAACACTGGTAAATGATTATTGAAAAGATGCTGTGCCACTTGTGGTGGACACTGGATGATCTGTAAGGTTAACAGAGTGGAAATTATCAGTGAAATGTTTATTATTTGCTTTGTTCTGCATGAGACAGCTGAGTGTGACTGCTCTCTCAGGCCTGGCGGGCTTGGCTCTGCCCAGCTCCCATCACCTGTTCTTCAGCCCATCTGCCTACTGCAGCAGTGTGACCTTGGCCTCAGCCCCCCCCCGCCCCCCAAACTGCGGCTCAGGGCTGATGAGGTGCAGAGAGTGTCATTGCATTTTGGTGATGCCTAAGGGACTGGGCTTCTGTTTGTGCACGTTGTGCAAATACTGAAGAGGTGGTAACCCCCCCTCCTCTAGCAATTTAAAACCCTAAACTGATCCTGTTCACATGAAAGAATGCTAACTGGTTTAATTGCTACTTGTTCATTACGCTTCATATCTCTTTGACCTTTGTTTCAATAGGCTTTGTATCTTTTGTCTTTTTCTCTCTCTCGCTTTCTAATCTGGAAAGCTGTTGTAAAGGTTATTATTTAGAAAGTGCTTTGTACCTTTTTTTTGGTAAGAATACAGAAATCAAACATACTAAGGAAGAACGAGACATGAACTAATTCAACTTTTAGAAACAAACCAAGAAAATGGACTTTATCATTGTCTCAATACATATTTTTCCAGGAACCATCACAGCCATACTACGTTTAGCAGGATTTCCCTCACTGAACAGCTTTAATCCATTACCTGGGGTGCTAGAGGCCAGGCTGCCCCAGATAAGCACCATGTAGGCACTCGGGCAGCTCTGCAGAGTCAGCCAAGGTTGACCATGGCTGACATGGAGCTACAGCTGAGTCCCCTGTGCTCTTGACTTCTCCTCCATAGTTCTTTCTGTCTCCTGCTCGAGCTCCTCCCAGTCTGGAGAGTTTATTAGTGCTGGAGAAATACTAGACTTGAGATGACAGTGTGAATTGTGCCCTGCTTTGGTACAGGAAGAGGGGAGTCAGGGCTAGGATCCCCAAAGCCTTCTTCAGCAGCATCTCAGATACCCCCAGGTTTCCTGACTCTGTGCTGGGCTGCTTGCCTTCCTTACATTGTATTTCTGATCTGGGTGCAGCGCTGGAAAACCTTGAGCTGCTTCTGCACACATCCAGCTCAAGACCAGGGTATGCTGGGACAGACTGCTGCACTGCACAAAAGCAGCTGAATTACTGCTAGAAACAAACTGCCTCTGGATGCTGTACAGCTGTATTCCCCGATGCTGCATTTTAGCTACCAAGTCTAATGCAATTCAAGCTGGTTTTGTGTTGAACCAACTCTGGCGTAAAATATTGTCCTGTGACTGTTTAGAAGAAAAACTCTAGGAAGCTAATCTCAGCTTGTTTGTTGGTTTAACGTACAGTGTTGGACAAATAATCTCTCTGTCTCCATTTACCCCATGTATATAAGGTTTTATAGTCCTGAAAAAAATGTGGTGAAGATTATTGTCTATAAAGTGCTTTGAACCTTATTTTTTAAATAATAGAAATAGGAGGGGAAGAAGGAAATTAATTTAGGAACCTAATCTTAATTTATTTCCATGGATTTGTTTCTAAACACGATTTAAAAAAAAAAAAAGAATGCAAACTCCTAGTTCAGACAAGCAAAGAAATCTACTGTTTGGAAATGTGCTTTTTTTCTGGCTGCATTAGGCTCTCAGTGTGAACAGTGATTGTATCATCATCTGCTTGAGAATTTACAATTACATTACCAAGTATCCAGGCACAGCTTTTCAGTCAGGCTTTATACAAATTGCACACTTGAGCAATACAACAGGCCATCATCATTAACTTTATTTCTGCAAAGGAGACTTCCTCACAGGGGTGAGTGTGTACTGCCTGAATGTCATCTGCAAGCTGCTTCTAATGAAATCCTCAGCGTAACCCGATGGGCCAGGGAGAAACCCCAGCACGCAGAATGGTCCCGCTCTCAGCACTGGCGTAACTCAGCACCTTGAAGCGCTGCACCAAGTGGTTCAAATACCCTCCATCACATGTGGTTAACAGGAATTGCCATACTTTGTTCACCTTAGGAAGGAGATGAATCGTACCAATTCTTTTCAATTTATTTTCATTGAAGGGCTTCACAGGCTCTTGATCATTCTTCTCTTTCTCTTTTGAACTCCCTCCAATTCTTTGTACAAAGCACATCTCATTCATTTCTAAGTGATATTTTTTTTAACAATGCTGCAATACAGCTTTTCCTTTGGGGATGGACCTGGAGCTGCATATTGGATCTATAGTTACTTAGGCTTCTTGACCTTTTGATTATTTGTTTTTAGCTACATTTGTGAACTTACTACATGTTTACAAACTGATACAGGGGCAGTTTCATCAGTTTTAGCTGCTGCAAACCAACAGTATTACTGTGCCCTGCTTGATGCAGTAAGGGTATAAACATACAATGTTGACTAGGAAATGAACATCAACATCATCTAAGTAACAATTTTATTGAACTCTCAATTAGGGTAGTAGTAGATTTTTCTCTCTCAGAAAAGTTTTAACACTTCTTTTAAAATCACATAAAAAATAAAAACCTGGCGGGGGGGGGGGAATCCATCTAACAGGAGGCAGCCAGTTGAGGTTCCTGTGCAGGGAATTCAGGTTTAAAACCTTCCTCTCAAACCAAAAGCACATCAGGGTGTCTCATGGGTATCTCACGGATGTGCCCTGCCATGTGGGGTTAGAAGTCTGTCTCTCCTGCCCATAGTTTCCTTCTCATGATTAATGATCTCCAACATCCCCGAACTGGGAGCCCAAGAGAACCCTCACAGAGAAGACACTGCAGCTTTATGGTTGCAATATATAACCTGGGATACGGGAGATGCATCTTCAAATTCCTCTTCTGAATAAAGTAGAGTAGTGATTTCAGCCTGGATGTCCAGCTGACTATGGTGGTGTCAATCTTTCTTTACATTTAATACAAAATTTTGTCCTGAGAAGCCCTTCCCTAAAATTTTGCCCAAATGGACTTAATTTCTTACACAAATGCATTTTAGTTGATGAAGGAATCCCTAACCATGCCCAGTAATGAATCCCTGCAGAAGATGCTGCTGGGTTTTCCCAGAAAACAAATCTGCGGTGTTGGTGATCCTTGGTTATCTCCATGCTGATCTTGTGCTTGCTCACTCACCCATGCCTGTGAGCTGCAGGGAGCAGAGCCTGGACTCCGTGGGTGGGGAAACTCTGGGTAAAATGTCCTGTATTGGTTGAGGGAGGTTGCAAACCTTTCCATCCTTGGAGATACTCTAACTCAGCTGGCTGAGGTCCTGGACAGCCTGGTCTAACCTTGTTAGAGAGAGGATTGGACCTGCAATAGTCCTTCTGACATAATTAATCCTGTGATTCTTATTCAGATATCCATCTCCTTTGCAAATGGACAGATTTGCTCTCATACTGCCTATTTTTTTCATGAAGTGACATGCAGTACTGACACATTAATGCCGTCAAACACCCAGTGATACAAATGGCCTTGTTTGTTGATGTATCTGATGTTTCTGTACAGATGCTGTACCAGTTCTTGGACTGACAGACCCAAGACTCTGCTACTTACTGGATGGGTTCCTCTTCATTTATGCAGTCGTCGTAACAGCCCTTTTTGTGAAAGCGAAGGTCAGTCTATCCAAACATTGATGCACTTGGCTTTGGTGGTGCAAACAAGTTGGGCTTGGCTGGAAAGTGGGGGTGGAGAGGAAGCATGTCTCTTAGAATAAGACTTATTTTTCTATTTTCTCTTTTTCCTTTTTTTTTACTTTCCTCCTTTTCCAGTGCTAACTCTGGGGGAGTTGTTTCTGTGGGCTCATGAATGGAGGGGTAGACAGTATATGAGAGTATTTTGATGCTGCAGTTATGGATGCAGTCAGAGATTCTGGATATTGTAGTTAGGAAATGCCTGATCAACAGCAATGTAGTTTCTTCTGCTGTTTTGTTATTGGAAAGAGAGGAGGGGGGTATACATAACATGCAGGATAAATGCCAAGCTTGTGAAGGATGTATTAAAATGTCTCAAGAAGTCAGACATCTCTGATAGTATGAGTGTGATGATGCAAATGATATAACCCAAACAACCACAGGACAGGACGGACACATCTTGGTGGACAGTTCTTACCACCTGGCAACTGGTCAGCATCTAGGGAGACATGTAGTGGCTTTAGTGTGCTTCCATGGAAGAAGGTAACGTAATGCGATGGAGGCATGTACGTTTACAGACTGTACGTGCTCTGAGAGCTCTGCTAATCATAGGAGAGTAGCTGTGCACAGGGCACTCCAGTGCAATGGTGCTTTCAGCCAAGCCTAAGCGGGCCAAAGGGTGTCTTGGCTGCTGTCTGCACATATGGCTCAGCCGCCCCCCAGAAGCAAAGGCTGCACTTGGGATCTCAGCTTACCTCTCGCCAGGTCATGGCTGAGATCACCAGCAGGAGTCCTGGACAGGGCGATGATGTGCTGCTGCTGGTGCCCCACCGGCTCTTTGGTGGGGTTGTTTCTCAGGACTGCAAAGCCAGTGCTGAACCCAGAGGGATGGAGGGAGGGATGTTTGGAGGAAATGAGCAGAACTTGGTAAGGTCGAAGAAAAAGAAACTTTGTTACTAGTGGAAATCCTGACTGCAGATGAAAGTGCTGCTCTGGGACTGGAAGTCTTTTTGAGGCTGCTAGAGGGACGAGCCGCTGGGGCACACAGAGCACACTGTACCTGCTGGCAGGAGCTGTGCACCTCGCCTGGTGCGGGGTGAGAGAGTGTGATAGTTAAAGAGGACTCAGCAAAGCATCGAGGGAGGAGTGTGAACCTGGCACGGGGAGCTGCCGCAGCCATGGTGTGCTCACCAGCTGCTCTTCCTCCCCTGCCCAGAGTGTGTCTTCAGTGTGCTGCTGCGGGGGCAGAAACTTGTGTGGTTTCTCCTGCTGGGGCTCCCTGGAAATGGCTGCTGGTCACAGGCGGCGGCCCTCACCTGTAGGTCTGGGAGCGTTCGCTGTCCTCCTGGTCTGCCTGGCTGTTTGCTGCTAACATGCGTGGTGTTCAGCTGCAGCAAGTAAGCTGTCGCACGAGGGTGGGCAGCAGAGGGAAGGGGAAAGCCATGCCTGTGGTTTCGCTGGAGTCTCACAGCCGAAAGCAGCAAAGGCGTTGCAGCTGAAACACCACCATAAAGCACCAAGAAGCTGGTGGGGCATTTTCCAAGGGGTCTCTGTCTTGTCCCAAACCTAGGACTTTTTTTTATAAATCTTACAAGCTGGTCGTATCTTTCACCTTGTCACCTGGCCAAAGGAATTGGTTGTGGAGGCTTTTGTCCAGGACACAGCCTCGTCTCTGTTGTGAGCTTTTTATGATGGAGCACATGGCCAATGCACACAAACATCTAGGCTCTGTTGCAAGAAACATGGGCTAGATGCTTGGGAAATTACTGGTCCCTCAAAGATTCAGGGATGATAATGGCACTTTCATGGAGAAAGGGGTGGAATAGGTAACTTGTAATTACTATAAATACGATTTTAAAAAAACAAAGTCAAGTTTATCCTATGTCTAAATACAAACCTAGTTAGAAAGTTGCTTTTAATAAAGAATTTAACATATGATAACAACTCAAGAAGGCTAAAGCAATGCAGAATGTAGTTTGACACTGGTTTTTGAAAAGACTGGAACACAAAGTGGCTGCTTTCACTGACCTAAACCTGCCCCTTTTTACCTGAAAGTTTGGCTTAGCAATTGACTACTCATAAATATTGTGAGGAGCTGAGACAAAGAGTAGCTATAGAAGGGAAATCCTTTACCTACTTGTTGGTTGCCACTCATGCCAGTTTACTGTGGTGGCACTGCAGCCCTGTAAGCCAGATGCCACTCCCGAGGGGTGAGGGGATCCCCTGCACCCTCTGAAGCTGAGGACACCCAGGAACCGTGCAGGCAGCACATTTGCTGGAGGACTGGGGTCTCGGGGGTGCTTTTGGTTGTTGGGAGCCCCAGATACCCAGTTTTTCTTAACGCAGGCTGCAATTATGATTTTATAGCCTGATGGAGCTACTTTTAATAGCACAGGATTGTGATATGCAAAGAATGGGAACACAAAATCGGGGCGGGGGGGTGGGAAGCCAAAACAAACCCAGATGCTTTGAGTAGCAGTGAACTGCTGTTACTTGCACCTGAAATGACCTGGCTGCTGAGAGCAACCTGGCATGCGGATAAAAGTGCCAGTACAGCAGTGGCTTGTGTTGCCTATAGCCCCATCAGTGCCATGGGTGGTGGGTCACGCTGTTTCTAATGAGAGTAATTTGTAGGAGAGAGGGAACAAAAGGACTGAATAGAACCACTGTTTCTCTGCTCATGGTATGGTCTCTCTTCCAGCTTAGCCAGGCCTCTGAACCACAGCTGCAACCAGGACAAGATGATGTGTATAATGTAAGTAACTACTGGGGTTTGTTTGTTTTCAGATCTGCTACCCAGACAGACCTTTTTGAGCACTTGTAGATAGTGGATCAGAAAAACTTTGCATGCCCCAGCTAATAAAGTGCTATACCCAAGCGTGCAGCACAGCAGTTGTAAGGAGGAAAGAGGAAACCTGACAAGGGCGGCTTCTGTTGTCACTTCTCTGGCTGGATGCTAGATAGATACATAGGCTGTAGGTTCCTGATTTGCTCACTGAGCTGAAGATATGCCAGGAAGGCAGACCGTTTCAGAAGCAGTACTCGGTGTGCTGCACTGTGTAACACACCCACGAGAGCTCTATGCCTGTGCACACACGCGCGTGTGTGCGCAGCCACCGGGCTGTTATATATGATATGCACACCCCAATTTTACGCCCGGCTCTCTGCAGTTGGCTTGCAGCTGTCACTGATCACCGGTCCTTGGGTGAGTCTCAGGCACACCACTACCCACGTTGCCGATTATTATTTCATGGGGGCTAGAGAAAGGGCAAACACCCAGGAATGCTGCGTTGCTGACTTTGGGCGACTGTAGCTCTTGTATCATCAAGCGTGCGGAGCCTGAGTCATCACAGCCCAGTTGTCCCCATCCTCGAGCTTTAGCTGTTGCCCCATAGCGAGACCCATTGTAGCAGATCATACCAGAGGTGTACCTCATCCACTGTGCCCTGATCATAGCCAGCATCTGATGGCTCTTTCCGCAGTGAAAGAGGACACAGACAAGATCCTGTCCTTCCTGGCTAAATTGCTCACTCATGGCAGCATTAAACTGTAGCTATTTTTGCTATGTCTACTTGTCTTTTGATTTTAATTTTTTTCTCTCACGCTTTTGACCATAGCCACATCCTGTGATGAGTTCTACTGTTTAACTGTGTAATGTATGAACACTAATGCGTTTTTTTTCAGTTTAGGAAGTGTTGCCTGTCACCTTTTCAGTGGCATTGTCAGCTGTTTTATTCTGACCTGAAATCTCTCCTTTGCCCTCTTCCACAGGCATCTGGTAACTTTTCCCAGATATGTGTTGTGCATAAAAGTTCTACAGCCACCTGATGCAAATTTAGGCAAGCTGTTCTGGAAGAAAAATCGAGCTCATGGATCTTCACCCACCAATGGGAGAGAAAGCATGAAACTCAGAGTCCCTCCCCCTCACGTGCTCTCATTTTCAGCTCATTTCTACTTAAGAAAGGGTCTAGATGTAATGGTTTGCAGTGTTGTGCTGCACAAATCAGTTGTTGTCATTTCCATTGATTAAGCATAGAAATTTTTGTTGACAGTTGCATTAAGGGGTAAAATAATTTCTAGCTATAATACTCATGAAGTTGGACACCAAACTGGGTTCCCTTTCTTTTCCTGTGTTAAATCAAGATCTATTGTCTCATGATAATAATGTCCGTCACTGCTTCTTGCTTTCTTGTCTCAGAAACTGTCTCGTGGACCCAGAGATGAGTATGATGTTCTGGGGGCAAAGCGAGGTGCAGACCCTGAGATGGGCGGGAGACACCAGGTAACTTCCTCTCACACGTGCACCTTTTTTTCTTTTAATCTGGTTCCTTTCTTCTCATGTCTAACCGCTGTTTAGACATGCAGGCATTCATCACATGTTTGCTAAGCACCAGCGCCTTCCTAGAGAGGGAACGGCAAAATCTGTGTAGTAACGCAGGCAGGCGGCTGGTAGCGTGGCGGGGGACAAGAGTAAACCTTCCCCTCCGCTCCACTTTGATCTTTGCCCCTCGTGCCCCCCCCGTCACTTTGCTGAGAGCTCACAGCCACTCAGAATAGGAAGTGACACCCAGTCTTGGGGCGGATGTGGAGCAGGCAAGGCGGGAGTGGGTGTTTCACGAGAGCTCGCTGCACGTGATGCTGCCAAACAAGTGCCATCAAAGTAAAACAGCAGCCAAAACAACAGTTTCTGCTGCAGAGCCCAACAGTTTCAAAAGAAAAGGGAGGGGAAACCTTCTGCATCAGTGCATAGGGCTTGCCTGCAGGTGACAGCTGTAGGGATTGAGCAGAGAAGAGCTAAATTTTATCAACTGTTAAATTATTTTTCCAGAGAACAGGTTGTCTTAAGAAAGCCTTATGGGTGGAGACAAGAAGGGCTGTAATGGGTATGGCACGTCCGTAGAGCTGTAGTTGTGCCTTAGAGCAAATGCACAGGCACATAAGGGGAGGGGTGGGGGGTTGGGAATGCTGGTAGTGCAACGTGTGGGCAACTTTCTTGTTTTGTTTTACAGCAGAGAAGAAAGAACCCACAGGACACCGTGTATACTGTGAGTAGAGAGCTCTGGAGGGAGAGGAGAGGGAGGGATGGCTAGAAAGAGGAGTTTCTATTGCATAGGAGACTTCTTTTCTCCCTACCCAATTTCAACTTAACAGCTGCTTTCAAAGACTTTTCTTGCCTTCTACAACCCCCCCCCCCCTTTTTTTTTCCTAGAAAGTTCCTGCTCCCTCCTCCATGATAGGAGAAAACCAGTGCAAGATAGGGAAAAGAATTTGGATCAAGATACCTGCTGATCCTTTTATGTTAGCCATTAGTGACTAACCAACCCTCATCCCATGTGACTGATGCTGCAGTATTTTATGTGCTTGTTCTCCAGCCTCTCTGGCTGCTCTCTGACAAAGGGCAACTGCCTGTGCGTCTAAGAGTGGTTGCTTAGGAGCCTCTTGACTTAATCAGTTTAACTCAGGCTGTGGTGGTCTGTGCTCCATAGACACAGGAATGCTAAAGCTCATGTCTTAACTCAGTGCTTTCTGGGTGTTCAATGCTCGCTGAGAAATGAGCTTGTTTCCAAGACTGGCCTTCATCATTATGGAATCAGACACTCTGATCACAGCTGGCTGTAAGCGTTTCAGATCTGCTTCCCCTGGATGGAGGAAGGAAGATGATCTCTTTCTTAACCTTCGCTCTGCAATGTTAAGACTTCCCTTTTCTCTGGGCCTGACCTGCATGGTCGGGTTTGTCTCCTGAACAAATGCTGCTTAAAGCTTTTGTTTGGAGAGCTTTGATTGTAGTATCTGGTGCCAGTCTAGATAACTGACTTGGTTGAGGGTAGAGTTATATTAAGTGTTTGGAGATGAGGTGGTATTGATATGCCAAGCAGATTTGAGTATGTATAGCATCTACTTAAATGCCCATTGGTCAAGACCCACCACTGTCCTTTCTGCTCTGGAATATATTCAAGCTTTGAAGGCAAGGGAGCCCCAGAAGCACAGACTTTGGCGGGGGGGTGTGGGGGGGGTGTGTGTGTGTGTGCAGTCACCTAGGGGCTGGCTTGGCTTTTCTAGGAACATGCTGACTCTTTCCCCCTCTCTGCTTGCAGTCACTGCAGAAGGACAAGATGGGCGATGCATACAGTGAAATTGGAATGAAGGGAGAGGTGAGTCCTGCTTTCCTCCCTGGTGAAAGCCTGGGATGGCAAATGCTTCATTGCTGCTCCCTTACAAGAGCAGCAGCCCTGGCTGCACGTAGCTGCCTTGCACAAGGCAGGCCCCATGTTGCACAGTGCGTACAGGCACAGCTGAGCGCAGTTCCCTGTTTCCTGTAGTAACCAGTGTGCTTGGTGCACATGTAGCTGTAGCGTTACAGTAGCCATAAACCAAGGTGGAGATCAGACAGTAAGCTTTGTCCCATCATATTAGAAACATGGCCCCTACACCAGGAGTGTCCCTGTGCAGATTGAATAATGTCAAGGGGAAATATTTCAACTTGTGCCTGTCTTCAAGTAATGCGGAAAACATTCTCCTTCCCCCACCTCCACTCTCACATTTTTAAGAAGGAACAGTTATATCTAGAGCTAGCAGCAAACTGATAGGTTTAGCTCTGAGCACAAACTGCTGGGGGAAGGAAGTGTGTTTTGAAAAAAAAACCCCAAACATCTGGGGACACTGTTTATGGCAAAACAAAAAATTGCTGTGACCTACACAGGTTCTTTTTTATGTCAGCATGTCTTAAATATAAACTTTCTATGCCCTCTGAAAAGTGTGTGGGGGGGAAGGGCATTTCAAAACACAATTTAGTGCTGAGAAATGCTGAAGCAACAGTGACATTTAATCCCCCCCCCCCCCTTTTTTTTATTATTCTAATGCCCACCTACCACATTCAAGCTCAGTTTACAAGCTATGACTATATGAAGTCTCGCTATATTTTTATGATTGTTGCTATTACTGGGAACACATGCACAGAACAAAAAAAAAAAAAACAAAAAACCTTGCCTCATTCTAGACAGATGATCATTTAACAGACTGCCGCAGTTTTAATTGTGGCTGGCACTGCTCTTTGCCACGTGTTTGTGATACAGTCAGCAGTTATGACCAGCCGCAGGCTTGACATGCCAGCCTCCATCCAGAGGGCTGTAAGCTCTGCTGGCCCTGGTTCTCACCCAGAAATTGTACACTTGTGTGCAACTTGGCTGCTTTGTCTGGCAGTTCCTCGTACCCCTGGGAATGCAGCAGTGAGCGGGTTCAAGGAGGTTTTTTTTCTTTGTACCTGGCTGGTCTGAGTGACCTTGTTTGTGTGCTCTGTTTGTCCCATGACAGTCCCAGTACCTATTTGACTGAATCCTGCGTGGCTTTCTCCTCAGCCTTACTTGCAGTTCCTTTGAACATGTAAATGGCTTACCAAATGTGTGCTGGAGCATTTACTTACTTCGCCATGTCTGTCCAATAGAAGGCAGAGTCCCTCAGACACCAGCTGACGTAGCAACTTACAAAATACAGCCCCATTTCTTCCAGGTGTGCCTTCAGCACATGAAACAATGTGTGTCTATAGGAACATTGCCGAATGTCTGTACATACAGTAAATCAAAGTGATAGCAGCTTTATAACAGTATGACAGAAAAATATGTCAGCAAACCAAAATAATTTCCTTTTTATTTCCACTCCTCACTATTTTCTCCTTATACAGCCCTTGCAGCATGTCTGGGCTGGTCCAAACGTAGCAGGTACTTTTCCTCCTGTGCAGAGGGTGCTCAGGCCAAGCACAGCTGCAGACCCTCAGGACAGGATGGGGGAAGTCAGGGATTTCTTTCCTTTTGCATAATGGAAAAAGCAACCATTAATCTATGCTTCCTTTTCTTTCTCAAAGCAGCAGAGGCGCCGAGGCAAAGGGAACGATGGTGTCTACCAGGTAGGCAACACATCCAGCACCTGCTCCCTTCATCTGGCTTCATGGTAGCCTCTGGTTATGTATCTCACCACACTGTTAAGCAACGGATGATGAAGCAGTGTTTTCAAAGCACCTTTTTTGAGGGTAGCTACTCAGACTCAGGGCAAAGACCACACTGCTGGTACTTTGATAAAGTAGCTGCATGTTCTAAATACAACTGGCAGGAACACTTGTTTAGCTGCTCTTCTAGGAACCTTCTCTTCATCTTGGCGAACCACATTTTGACAGTGGCAGATGCTGTGTACAGTTCTGGCTCTGAACTGTTCATTGCTTGAAGGGAAACCTTCAGGTTACCAAACAGCTGCTATAACTCAGAGCATCTCAGTAGAGCGTACAGAGCACAAACTGGTCGGCACCTCCAGGCCAGTGTTGCAAGGGGTCCATCAATAAGGCCTCATTTGGGCTTCTATGCGTAATTGGTCCAAAATGCATTTTACTTCTGTAGAAGCCTGTACATTGTCACTGGCATCTCAAATAACAAAAAAACCCCCACATGTTAAAAAATTGTTCTGATGCAGCACGTCAGGGAGTTTTCCTGTAAGGTGGTTTATTTGTAGCTAATGGTACCTTTCTTCAAAACCTGCTCTACTGATAGTCACAAGTAGCTGATAAGAAGCACTGTCTTACTGTTGTACTCAGCATGGTATTAAATGTTCATAGTGGAGGACTGAGGGTAGCTAGAAGTTTTACAAGCAGGTACCATGTGTCTTACTGAATCCTCGCTCTTGGAAGCCCCGTTACCTCTGCTTTGGCAGCCTTCTGGGCTGACCTGCGACTCTGCCACATCTTCCACTGCCCTGCTGTGGGAGTAGTTGGTTCCAGGGCTGCAGCAGGGATCTGTACCTCGTGCGTTACAGCTGCCTCCCCCACCACAGCAGCCTGGCAGGAGCAGGACTGCTGCGTGGCAGGAAGGGGTGGGAGGGGATGCTTCTTGGGGCATGCAGCCACCTGAAGCCCTGCTGCCAGCTTACCTGGCGTTGCCTCTGACTTCACGTCCAAATTACAAAGGAGAAGTCCAGAGAACAAAATTAATGATTTGATGTCTATTCAGTTAGCAGACAAAGGTCACTCTAGCATCAGTTAGCTCTTAGGCAATAATATGCAAACAAAATGTACTCTAAAGATCTGCATAACCAGTTACAATGAGTTGCTGTAGTCATACGTTCATAACAGTTACTCAGGTTGCATCTTGCCTTCAGGTAAGTGACAGCTATTGACACCATACAAGGACTAAGGAAACATTCATGGGTAAAAACTTCTGTAGGGGGAAAAAAAATAATTCAGAGTTGTACTACTGAGCCCCTGCCATCCTGTTCCCAACCAGTCAGCTGGAGAGAACTAGCACTCACACCAGTAACCTGTTTTTCTCTTTTTCAGGGACTCAGTACAGCGACCAAGGACACTTACGATGCTCTCCAAATGCAGCCCCTGCCCCCCCGCTAAGTGGGAGTCACAGTGGGGATGGGCATGGTGAGAGATGCCCACCTGCTTTGGGGAGGGGAGGAGGGAAAGCCTGGTTCACCCAAACCAAGCACTGCCTGTTTTCTCTGTGCTACAACCTGCTTTGGTTGGTGCACAGAGGGAATATGTCTGGACTTGGTCAGTCCCTTCTCCCTTCCCTCATGAATTGTGTAACTGCAAGCTTTAGCTGTTAAAATGTACATACCTGTACAGTTCTTTCCAATAATAGTGGTTATTACGCTGATCTTTGTAAGATTTGTGTTGTGGGACCAGGCCACACCTACTAACACAGCTGTTTCTGTAGCTCTTACTTGCCTCCCAGGGGGTATCAAGACATTTAATTATGGTTTCATTGCATTAGGGCTGTAGTTATCTCCAGTGGTATTTATCTTTAGACTATTTGACACAGGCCAGCTAAACTTTTTGCTTTACTTAAAAACTGCTTCAGTGGGGGAATGACTTTTTAATTGTAAAAAGTGATGTGATATTACTGTAGTGAAGGACAGAGACTAAGTGCTAGCGTTTCAGTATGAAGGAAATGAGCACTAAGCTCCAGCAAAAGATGGAGCAATGGCATTGCCGCTCATCCAGCACCTGGAGCTAAGTAAGAGCCAGGTAACCTGCCTAAGAGACTTCTCAGAAGGTGGAAGATACCCATTACAATGAAAACGAGGAGATTGACCTCTGATACAAAGAGACTAATACTGGAAACACCAGGAAAACTCACCCCGGAGAATCCCATTTGGCTGAAGTGTTTGGCCAAAACTTCTGCCCCTTAAGTTAGCAATGTCAACTGTCGCTGCCGAACAGGCTCCCCTTGTAAGAGTCAGTGTGGGAATTCCAGTGTCAGAAACAGACCTAAACTGTCACTTCTGGGCAACAGAAACTGTACAAAAGCCAATGTAAATGCAGTTTCCAACCCAGTCTGTCATCAGATTACCTTTAAAAGATGATGCAGGTATCATTACGAAGAAATATTAATTCATTAAATGTAATGCATTTTTGATGAATTAATAAAGTTAGCATCCAAGACCTCTGTGTGCATCTGCGCGGTGAACAGCTGTGTGAATGGTACAAGCTCATTTGCTGACGCAGTCAGGCAGGCTGGACCGATTCACTCCCAGCAGTGTAATCTCCCAGGCAAGCCGGGGAGGATGGTATTCCGACAGGAGCTGCTAAGCACAGCCTGGGAGGTGACATGGGATATTGGGAAAATGCTGTAAGACCAGCTATCAACAGGACACTCATCTCCCCCTGCATCTGCAGTTGTACCAGTGACTTCCAAGCCTGAGCAACGAAGCCTGTAAGCAGCTCAGCAAGGACAAGAACAGCGCAGGAAAATAAAGGGTATTTTAACTTGGGTCAGGAGCCAACCCATTCATTCCGCCAGCCCTGATGGAGCAGAGCTAAAGCAAGACCCGGGGAACAAGAGCTGCAGCTGTGGGCACTGCCCAGAGGGGCTGGCATGGCCATTTCTTAAGGCACAGGGTTAGCAGCAGAGAAGCTTGCTGCTATGTAAATTACAAGGCTGTGCCTAACTTAAGCAGTAAAACTGCAGCTGCAGTAGGAGCTTGTAGCTTTTGAAGAATAATTCAAAGACACTAAATTAGTGCAAAAACCCCCGAACTGAGACATCCCATGCACAGCCATGAATGTTTCTTGGAAAGAATTTCCTAGGTCCCTTACTGTTCTGCATTGACAAGAAAAACCTGAGAGAACTGGGTGATACCTCCAACAGCTGAGTTGAAAAACTACAGTAAAGTTGCTACTGCAAAGCACTCTTGATGCAAGAACAAAGCACACTGAAAATATTTTATAAATAAAAAAATAAAAAAAAATCATGATAACCATATATGCAAGATGTAGAAGTCAAAAGTTTCGGCAGTCATAAAATACCAACCGCTAAACAATGGGGAAGAAGTTCTTAGGAAAAAATAACACCTTTCTGCTTTTTATATATAAATGATCTTGACTTCAAAAAGCATCCAAGTCTTGTTTCGGGGACGCTTCACTGTGGGTGTCTCTCTGCCTTCAGGAAGCAACTGAAGCTGGTTTTACATTGAGGAGAGGAGCTGGTAATACGGGAGTAGAACAAAAGCAAAAAAGCCCTGGGCTCTCCTCCATTTTGACCAAGCTAAAGAGCATGAAGGAACAATCTCCTGGCCCAGTCTGAGGCACTGGGGGAAGAGGCATTGGCCTTCCCATGACACTTTTAAAAAACTACAAACAAGTGCATACATGTTAAAACACTTGGAAAATGGTTTAATGATGTTTACAACAGAAATGAACTGTACAATTACAGTAAGTTTAATATATATAAAAAATTACAGCAGACAAATGCATCTACACAAAATCTACCTTTTCATTCTGATTTACTGTAATCTACACAATCTCTCAATGCCTACAGCTATCTGTAGGCAACCACTGGGAAAATAATAATAATATTAATAATAATAATAATAATAATAAAGGACATCTTTAAAGAGACAGCATTTCGCCTTCCTCCTCACCCCTAGTGTGATCAGCAAGGTTTTGAAATGTGTGGGACTCTCACATTTCAGTCTCAGGAAAAGCTTGGGTTGCATTTGGGTACGGGTATTCCTATGTGGCCCTCAATTTCAAGTGTTCTGCTGACCTGAAGCATATAAATGCAGTATCTGAAGAAGGGAAGACAAAAAAAAAAAAAACCCCTCCCAGCCAGTGTAAGCAGGCAGTTGTGCAGAGCAGTGAAACCATTAAGACTGAAAACTTCTCTTCTTTAGAAACGAAGCAGAAAGGGACTGCCCAGACGCTACAGACATTCACAAATCACTGTCTCTTTGAAAACTACTGCCGGATTTAGAAGAAGGGGTTTGTTTTTCAACTCCCGTTTTTTTGTACAAAGGGCAAGCTTTCAAACGAACATGTTAAAGATTTTTTTAAAAAACAAAATTTAAGCTACTTCCTCTTTGGCCCATCCCTTAAAAACAGTGAAACCCCCTTTACGCTGAGAAAGAACCTCAGGTCAACGGGGAAAACAAAAGAACATGCTGTCTCTTTAAAAAGAAAGAATAATCCCAGTTGGGAGCGGCCGTCAGTGAAAATGCAATCCAAATTGGCGGTCTGGTGGAAATTCCTCATGGAATATTATGTACAGTTTAAAAACCCTTAATTGGTTTTTTTTATTATTTATGAACACCTAGGCAGTGAAAACTGTTATGTTAATACATACATAGACACACCCAAAACATACAAAAATACTATTATTTCAAACTACTAAGAATAGGACAAGTTCAGTTATCTCCATGCTATGACTTTAAGAGCATTACACTGAAACAAACAAGAATTTAAACGACAATTTTTTAATATCCCAGAAATATACCAAAATATACATCTAAGCTTTGGAATTACTGAGGTTAGACTAATGCAAGTGCTGGGTAATCGTACTTAATACACAAGTCTAAGGTTCTGCAGGAAAGAAATTATCTTTGGTATCTGCATCAGGCTAATAATATTAACATTTGGATTTTGCTTTGGGATAGAGCTTGTATGACCCTAGAACCAAACACCCCCCAATCAACTGAGATTAAAAAGATCCATGTAAAAAGTTCCTCCATTTGCAATCCCCCCCCCCAAAAGTTAAAAAGTCACAGGCATCTACCTAGCATAAAAGGTTGAGAAATACAATGCATAGTTGCACAGTGGTGCTGCAAAAATAAAAGAAATCTAGAAAAAAGGAACTAGAGGAGAAATGAAAAGCTGCTTCTTCTTCTTTCAGGGATTTCTCACAACAGGACAGCCTCTTCCAAGCAGTGACGGGGGAGGGGGGAAGCTCAGAAGTGCACCTCAGCGTGTATTAATCAACATCACCCAGCCCCCAGAGGGTTAAAGCACCCAGCAGAGCAGCCAATCCTGCACCCAAGTCTTCAGCTCCTCAACCCACCTGTGAAGCCCCTGGCCGCCCCCTCCCAGCACCCCGGATTTCGCCCCGGGGCAGTGAGTTTCTTCCTGGGGCGTTTGGGAGGCCAGGCCCAGGGCAGCGCTCCCTCGCCCGGGGCAGCCCCTCCAGGCTGGATGCCGGCCGAGACCCAAGACCCTTGTCCCGGCCAGATCCTCGCCCCAGCCAGCCTGGCCTCACAGATGGGCTTGGTGCTGAAGACGCCCTTTGTCTTTGGTTTGTTTGTTTGTTTTGAGTTTATACAATCATTAGGAAATCTTTGGTTTTGGCTGGAAATTTTAAAAGAACAAAACAAAACAAAGAAACCGCCCCCTCCCGACTTATAGCAGCCACCGTGACCTGACAAAGCTTCTCTTTCCCATGGGGGTAGGGGAACTACATTCAAATAAAGATGGACCGGGTTAAGGATGCAGCTTCTGGCCAGGCTGGGGAGCGGGAAAGGGATACAGGATTGTCAAATAATAAAGAAGAAAATTAAATATTTGGAGATTTCTTTCTTTTTTTGTCTTTTTTTTCTTTTTTTTTTTGGTCATGTTAAAAAGTGAGTAGCATGTACGCAGCACTGGGCTGAGAGTGCCCCCGGGCCCTGAAGTTGAGCGCAGCCCCGGGGCAGCTGCCCCATTGTGGGTAAAGGCAGGGCAGGCGGCCCTTTTCCACCGAGAGCGGGGGGGAGGGGTTGGATATTCACAGACTAATCAAGAGGACCCCTTGTAACCAAAGGAAATAAAATAAGATTGCAATTTGCCCTCACTTTGCAGTAGCTTTTAAGCAGCGACATTCAGAGGCGTTAGGGGGTCACTCCCCAGGTTGCAGGTCACGGGGTGCTATAGGCCAGAATTCAGTGTTAATCAAAGGAGGGAGGGCAGACTTGGCAACTCTGTAGGGTTTGGAGAAAGTTAAAGCAAGTTACTCAGTTACGAGTTAGAATGAGGTATACGACAGCTCCTGTACCTGTGGCGGATAAACACCCCACACCTACTCACACCTAGCCTTAGACACTACCACAGAGGAAGGAAATGGAACAACGGCACTGGTGGGGACGAAGAAGCTACTGCCCGGGTCCTGCCCACAGACCGCTGGCATGTGAGGTGCCCCATGGGGACCAGCACTGCTCCAGGCCTTGTCAAACCACCTGCAGGCGGCTCTGCAGCCATCCCTTCCCTTCTTCCCTGTCTCACAGGGAGGCCCAGTCCAGCTCCCCGGGAACTCACGGGGAGTGACGCTGATCTCCCTCCCAGTCTTTCGCACTGCGCTTCCCCCTCGGACTCGCTCGGGTGCAGGGAGCACCAGGGTCACAGAGGCCGACACATGGAGAGTGAACGGGGAAAGAACTAAGGGGTTTGTCTCAACTGCCTTCTTCTCAGGACACTGTCACGGGTGCTCTCGTTCCTAAATTGTTTCTCAAGAGGGTTGTGCAATCTCCACGACTTGCCCCTTGGCATGCCATTTCCAATATCTTAGCATTCCTTCTGGTCAATAATTTCAGATTCCTATAGCACCGCAACATGCCAGCTTCGTCCACACACAATGTTATCACATTTAGGGAGCAGGGCTTAAGTAGCAGCTGCTGCTACAAAAGTCAGCAAAGGCAGTATGAATCCTGAAGTGGGGCCTACAACAGATAAGAGAATTTTAGGAGGAAAGGGGAAGCTAACATGATAAATTAAGTATCTCATGGTTTTATGTAAAGCTCTGCCGGAGTAGATTCCCCAGCAGACCGACACAGTTTTAAGACAGATCAGCATTTTGGTCTGAGCTACTTGACAATGTCCTGTTTGGTAGAGAGATGAAATAAGGCAGAGGGGGTATGTTCCAGTTCTGGGGCTGAGCCTCAGCAGCACTAAGGAACGCCAAAGGGGATCATCTTCCCTCGCCTCCCACAAGCTGTTTCATTTCCTTCCTCAGATTTGTTTTCCTTAAAGCACACCTTGTTTTCCACTTCTTTTGTTCCAAGTGCTCTTTTCTTTGAGAAGTCATTTCTTCAATATCCCTATTACCTATCTATAAATCTAACTAGCTCTTTGAAAAGTCACACAATATTAATACCACTTTTACATAATGTCAGAACAACAATTCTATTAGTAAAGCTTTCAGTGAAGTTCTGCAACCCGACTGGCATCTGGAGGAAGAGTAGCTGGACAGCCCACCTCTCTCCCTTCCTCCTTCTCTCCCTCCCTCCCTCCCTTTCTTCACAAGAGCTCACCAGGTTCACTGATAAAACAACTCAGCCCAATAGCACGATACATGAACATGTACAAGGCTATTTTGGGGAGCAAAGAAGGGAGTCTTCAAGGTCCCTCCCTTAAGAGAAAGACCATACGCAAAAGCTGTCGAACAGACTCTCACCTTGGACTACACTGCTTCCACATTCGAAGGAAAGAAACAGTTTTCCCTGACTGTATCCCAACATCAGCCTCAGACCTGCAGCACTGGGCAAGCCCCACACACCGTTTGTCTTCACAGAGCCAAAGCGACTCTATGCAGAAAAGGGGGGAGTACCCATGAGAGATGAGGTCCTTACAGAAAGGGACACTGACCCAAAGCTCAACAAAACCCCACCCAGCTCTTCCTCTTACCCGCTCTGAGTACAGCAGAGCTGACAACTTATCAGTGCCTTTGGTTCCCTATGAGGCCACTGGGAATTCTCCTGCCCCAGTGGAGTTGAGCTCCTTTAGAAACCCACCTCTCTCCACCACCACACACAGCCAGGCGCACACGCTTGCGCACACACGCACTTGCACACACCCCCACACGCACCCCTCCCTCCCCTCCTGCCCCACTCCATCGGACTCGAAGGGAAATGCAAAGGGAGCCTTGAGGTCCAGAGGGAGGGGGCTGCAACACCCTCCCAAGGCAATAACCACTCGCTCTTCCGCTGCTCCCACCGCAACACCAAGCCGTATGCTGGGAGAACAACCCGCTCCCTCGCCAACAACCCCTCGAAGCTCCTCTCCCATGACTGCCTCACAGTATTTCAAGCCTTTCAGGCATACCAGCCAGGTGTTAGGAGTAGGTCAGCTTTCACTTCTCAGTTTGGTTTTTTCTTTCATAGTTTTTGGTCTAGACAGGATTAGCATTGCTATTAGAAAAGGAAGTGTTTACAAAGTTTTCCACCTATTATCAAGCACTACAAGCCCTACATTCAGTAACAAGACAAGGGGGATAAAAGGAACCTGTTTCACTTTTGCTCTCCCAGATAGATTAAGATGCGACAACCATTCTTCTCCCTCCCCAAAGTTAAACACAACGGACCCAGTTCAGCTCTGGAGCAACTCAACTAACTGAAACGGATTTACACCACCAAGGTTCATTCTAACCCGGTACAGCCATCTTCTTTCCCCCGAGCCTCCCAGATACGTGTTACCTCATCTTTAGATCCCAGTGAAGGGCGAGGAAAGGCCAAGAGGGAGGGAAGTGTGCGCGCACTCGAAAGGACCCTGAACAGCAACCCAATCAGCAACCTGCATGCCACCACGTGCTGTGCTGCAGATTAGACCACAGATAAACCAACCAAACAACAATCCCAAACCCAGGAGCGACAAAATGTTTCCTTTGGCAAGACAGATACAAGGAAAAAAATTCATGAGCAAACATTTTCCTTCTAACACAGTCAACCCCCTTTTTCTGCCCCCAACATCCACCCACCCCCACCCGACCCTATAAAGTTGTAACCTATAAACAGGATCTCAAATACATACAGCATAATCATGTTTATCAATCATAATAAACATCAGTTCAACTAAACTCTACAGCTAGAATTATCTCCACTATTTATAAAGTTTGCTTTTCTCTTCTGATTTTTTCAGTTTAAAACCAGTTCTGCGACAATGCTAAGCTATGCTGAGGTATTTTATGAAGGTGCCAGAAGCCAGCTGCTACCCACAAGTATTGTTCTCAGAGCTGTATGGTGCTACCTTTCGCTGAGGGAAGACGGGGAAGGAACAAGGAGGGAGAGGGGAGGGAGGAGGGAAGGGGCCCAGATTATTCCAGTTACGGACGGTTCTTAGCAGGCTGTTGTGGGTGGAGCTAAAAGCAGCCCCAAGACAGCCCAGTAGTTGTTTCGGTTTCAGGAATTTGGTCAGAAAAGAAGTACCTGATACGTTCTACATCCTGACCTTATCTGTCTACTCAACTAAAAGGTGTCTCTGCCCTTCTCCCACAGTTAAATTATTTGCAGTTCCAGTGCAAGCTTCCTAACACCCTTCTAACAGCATCCCATGGGGGTAAAAGCTGAGAGCACATGCCCACTAAGAGTGTCCTGGGAGAAGTGGCAGACAGATCCAATGAAGATAGATAAGCCAAAAAAAAGATCAAGTTCATTTTCATGCATTACTGTGTGTGTTTGTGAAGATATGCAAGCACAGGCATCGCCTCTTTCCATTGTCCCAAAAGCACTGAAACTACTTGCACTGGCATACAGCGAACCAGGTACTGTTCCGATCACGGAGCAAAAGATATGAACATTTTAAGAAGCTGCAAACCGTTGAGTCTGTAACTTTACGACAAAGCCTCCTCTGTCAAAAAATCTTTCAAGTACTTTCGGGGTCTCCTCGCTGGAAAAAAGAGAAAGACTCACTGGCAGCAACAGAAGTTGCTCTGAAAAGAGCAGAACCTCCACAAGGTATGCATCTTGAATTCTGTATTGCTATAGTATTTTGGAAAGGGAGGGAGAAGTAAAAAGAGGCATTGGTTGCAAAAATATGAAGGAATTTGAGTAGGCTATGTGAGGACTGACAACCATAAACCCAGTGGGGGGCAGCGGGTTAGCTTACTCCTTTGGTAACGCTCCACCCTAGGCAACAGTCAGGCGTACATCGTTACATCCAACAGGCGTACCCATGCCCTGTGGATAAACATCACCTAACTGTTTCAGGCAGAACAGGAATAGTGACTCTTAATAAAGTCAACATGGCAATAAACAGGTTTACATTTTAAACTTCTGGTTTAAAACCAAGTATCACTGAAAGTTGGATAAGGAGCACTATTTTGTCTGTCCTAAAACACTCTAATGATCATGAGAAGCTACTTGTCTCTCTAGGATAATTTTGTAAAGTAATTTTTTATCTAATAAAATATCGATTGATATTTAAGGTAAACTAGATGTTGGTTTGGTTTAGTATCTGCAGTATGGTTCCAGCTGTAATGGGTGTTCTGCTTCACAGAATGGAAAGAGGGAATTTCTGTTTTAAAGAATGTTGCTCTGCAGGAATGCGCAGAGAGTTAAGGAATTAACACTGCTGTCTCCTTCAGTAGTAACTCAACCGCAGAAACGTGTGCTGAGCCAAAGCGCACCGCAAGGCTTACCGAGGTGACATTTAAACATTAGAATAAACCAAAACATTAGGTTATAGTTCCAAGAGAAGTAAAAAGAAAGAAATTTTCTATTACTCACACAGTCGTTGGCATGGATGCACATGGAGAATTTTCGCTAACATACTTTGGTAACAGCCACTCTCTTACTGCCCCCTGAGCAAAACAGGTTATTTCTATGCCTTTTTTTTTAAAAAAAAAAAAAAGAATTAGTTATCCTAAAAGATTTTGGCAAGATACCAAAAGATCAGAAGTATAAAATTTTTGTCAACATTTAATGCTCACTGTAAAGTATGTAAAATTAAAATAAGGGGTAAAAGTAGAGGCAGTGGATTTCTCCTGCTCAAATGAAAAGCTATCATACTAGGAGAGAACATTTGTTCTGTGTTAAGATCAGCAGATAGCTTCTTTGCTCAGTGTTGGCATCTCCCTGATTAACCTAAAAGGTGCAACAAATCACAAGCTGTAACTCCAAATGCATCAGGAGCTACACTGTTTTCACTGAAAATCTCTTTGTCAGCCTGTTCATTTAAAGATAAAATTCAAACTTGAAGTTTCTGATGTCCTAAAAGGTCTATAATTCAAGCCATCAGAATGTATGTCTTCCTCTTAATGTTCTGGCATTTTTGTTTTCTCTTACAAGATAACCTCACTAGCACTCAAATAAAATTACTGAGCAACGGCAGCAGCAGCACATTTCTACATGAAGATCCAACTAACTTTCAAGTATGTTCTCCTTGCTGGTTCAGCTGAGCACAGATTTCCTATTCACAGTAAAGTGACTTTTTCAATGCAATTTAACTTGCGTTTCGACAACTATGTATAGAAGCAGAGGATCTTAAGAAGTAGCGGAACAATGATGTGTCATCACAAGTTACCCAAAGAAAAACAAAAAACTGCAGTAACACTGGCCTATGGGCTGGGAAGAAAAAACAACCCTTCTTAAAAACCAGGTACTTGTGCCTGTAACAAGCACAGTATCTCCCCCAAAATTTTTTGAGTGCATGCACATACACACCAACTCAGAGCGACATGATAAAATGTACTTAGACTAACACATACTGCACAGTAACTCAGGAGCAAAATAAATCCTCTTAAGGAGATTTAAATAGACAGATGTGACTCTTGTAAGCAGCCATATCTGTGTGTACTTTCTATGAGCTGTTGATGAATCATTCTACAATGACTACAGAGAGGGCGTTCTGAGGTGATCAAGTGTGCTAAAGCCAAACTGGAATACATTTTTCTAACATCAGAAAAAATTTCATCACCAGCCTACAACATCTCATCCTGAAGCCATTTCCTAAATTGTTTTCTAGACCTTCAGGGCATATCTGTATTTGTGTCTCTGGAAATCTCTTGCTTTTTGAGCTAACTGTCCTTGGCTATGATGAGAGAGTTTTTCACCTTCTCTTTTCCTGCATATGTCCTTTGGCATGCTTGCAACTATGAAAAGCAACCCACACATCTTTAAATACAGAGACATGGAGCTCTGAAAAAGAGATGCTATTACGCTTTTCTAATACGCTACGAAATTCCTTCTGGTCCTGGCTGACAAATCAATATAGGAGCAAATGTACCAGCACACAGCTAGAAGACTGTCTAGAAATGAACATTTGCAGAGAAAATCTTCTCCTAAAAAGAATAGTAAGGATTTAAGTCTGTGAGAGCATGTAACAGAAAATCATCTCCGTTCAACATATGAACCCACTGACACTGGAATGAGGGATGTAACTTTATGTCATTGGAGGAAAAAATCAAATTTGTTTGCTAAATAAATATCCTGGGTCTGTCAGCAAGTTTGTGACAATGCATGTCCCAGTGTCTACTGCGACAATAATTCTCCATTTTCAACACTTGTGAGCTCGGACCATGATCCTATCATAGAATCTTAAGGTTGGAAAAGACCTCTAAGATCATCAAGTCCAACTGTCGACCCAACACCACCATGTCTACTAAACCATGTCCTGAAGTGCCACATCTACATGTTTTTTGAACACAAATTCACCTATTAACTACGTCTGTATACCATTGTTACTGTCTCTCTTCAGATGCATCAATTTTGGCTGTCAGCATGATTATGATCTAAAAAAGAAACTTCTGCTAAATTGCAGTACATGATCTCATATTCCTTTCATGCTCTGAAGGAGCACATGCACTCTCACTAGGCAGGCGCACACCCGCTGCCAACCCGATTTCCGTCTTACACCTGAACACTGGAGGTAGCCAGCATCCACGAGACAAAACACTGCCAGGGATGAAGGGCAGGCTCCAGGAGCAACGGTCAGTTACCGGGATGGTTTAGAAGAATGAACCAGAGCACACTGGTGACGGATGCCATGGGATATGTGCTGTTTGGGTATTATGTCAGCTTCTGCAAGCAAAACCAAGCCCTTTCTGGATATGTGACGACTATGAGTTTTCAGTTTCTCTCAGAAAAAGACTTGCTAAGAAATTCCCTGGAATCTGGGCCCCAGAGAGGGTGATGGGGGAGAGAGGAGGAGGGTAATGGGGTATAAGGTGCTCACACCAAAGCCATGTGACCAATGCAAAGGTAGTCAGGAAAAAAAGCAGATTTTTATAATAAATAAACCATCCAAGCTGCATTAGTGTTCCAGATATGTACTCAACAAGACCCTCCCAGCCACAAACCAGCAAGAATGGGACATGAAAACTCATTCAGACAGCTAATGGCACAGTCTCTTTGAACTGTGGAGAGAGGATTTTCCGTTGATTTAAGGCCCACCTTTCTTTGTGTTTCCTAGATATATGCAAGGACCATGCCCCCCCACCCCGCCACAAAACCCTTAGGGAGCAGAGGATACATCGGAGAAAAGACCGGTAGTATCCCCTCCTTTAACAAAAAAAGCTTCCTGATAAATCGCATTTTTGCACAGGCGTGAAAGTAAGCGGGAACTTTCAGAGCCAGGAACGAACATTATAGCTGCAGTTTTCCCCATCCCAGGGACTTGCATTCCTTTGGTAGAAACTGTGTGCTATGGTCTCCAGACCAACATAGTGGGTACCAGCATCTCCTCTTCCACTTCTTCCCTACCTCCCTGAAGCTCACCCAGCTATTCTTTTTACTGCTCTGAAGCTATTACTCTGGGCTATTTCCATTTCTGCAGTTTTATTCATAGCCCTAAAGTCTCCTGCACAGCCTGAAGTCATAGAGACACATCAAAAACACTTAGATTTATCAATACCGGTGGGATGAGGGTGGGACCTGTTGGATTAACAATCCCCTGACGTTGCCATTCTATTTACACACCAAACAAAAGAAAAATTAAAATCAAGTTAAGAGTCTGCCCCAAGGATAACACAAATTACCAACCAAAAAAAAAAAAAAAAAAAAAAGATTAAAAACAAGCAGCAACTTTTATATAAAATTAATAAAAACAAAAGACAAATGAAAAAGAAATTGTCAGTAGCATCTATCGCCTCTCTGCATCTGAACTGCACTTATACAAACTAGTCCATTAGTACAGCAGCTTGCTAGAAATTGACTTTGGTTCAAGCTTAGTTTTAAAAAAATAAAACATAAAAAAATCAAAAACACATTAGAAACGGTGGACGGACATTTGTTAGTTTCCCTGCTTGCAGTTCACTAGTTTTGAAATTTTAGGGATAATTGGTTTAAATATTCAGTAAAACAGGAAGGTGGAGAGTTAGAGATGAACAGAGCAAAAACATGGTGGTGGGGGGAGAGATAAGGGGTTCTGCCACTTGAGTGCAAACACAAATCCCACATGCTCAGGTCACAAACCAAAGCATATGCAGAGTTTAAAGTTGCTGCCTTCTGGATCTTGGATGAGAAGCTCCAGGATCCCCCTGAATCATCAACAAAAAGAACATAGCTGCAACAGCTCATTGTTTTAGGACACTCTGGTGACAAAAGAAAAGGGGGTGGGGGGAAAGGGACTCTTCTAATACCCTTACTAGCTAAAAGTAATTTAGTTTTATACACATGGCAGAAACCTTTAAATCCATCAGGAATGGAAAGTTCAAAGTGAACTGCATTGCAGTGATCCAGTCTTCTCTTTTTAAAAATCTTTTTTTTTTTTTTTGGTTCAGATACTAGATTGTATATTTAAGAATATACAGATCTAACTTCTGTACAGTTCGTTACTCTTCCTCATCCATGGAAATATCCGTTGCTACATGGATCAGAATCAACCTTGAAAAGATCATGACAGTGGCAGGCAAGCCCTGACGCTCTGGTCAGAGATGCTTATTACCATCTTTACATAGCTAGCAGCATCACAGCTCAGAGACTACACGAGATCACCCAGGTATGTGCAGAGCCCCAGAGTCAGCTCTATCATGTTGGCATAAACGATGGTAACTTCTGTTCTTGTATCACTGGCTTCTGTGTTTTGCAGCCAGAAGCACTTTTTTACTAGAAAGTTTTTCTAAATACAATGGTGGAAGCATCAGAATTAACAGAAAAAGAATATTGCTATGAATAGGGAGAATCTGACCTTTTGAAATCCTGTACCAATTCACTTGGCAGGAATCGAGGACTGTGAATGCTGCTTTACATACTGCCAATTAGCTGGGGTAACTTGACATTTTAAAAATACTTGTGTATGCTCTTAACAGCAAAATCAAATCAATGGAACAGAAGATCCATCAGTATGTCACACAATCTAGATTTGGGAAGTCAAATCCCACTCTCTGAAGTAAAAAGGAACCATGCACACAAAGCTAAGAGCAGAATTTGGCCATTTTGTCTAAATAATTGAGAGAAAGAGAACTGCAGTTTGGAACTAATTCCTACCTCTGCTTAAAAAGCACGGACCAGCCTGGAAGCTGGCACACAATGATCTCTACTGCTACACTGAGCTTCCTGCGCAAACGATGAACATAAATTCTTCTGACCCCTATAAGTAACCATTAGACAAATTCAAGGATGAGGAAACTGTTCGGAACGTTCCCAGAAGATTAATTAGGACAGAAAGTCTACTTGTGCTCCATTCTTCCTCTCCACCCTCCCGCCCTCCCGCCATGGTGTGGGAGCTCACTGAAAATAATCCAGGAGCAAAAGACAAACGCGTCCAAACTATATATATAAAAATAATAATAATAATAATCATAATAATAATAATAGAGATACACCAGTAATACAGGCCTGCCTAAATTGTACCAGTTAAGAAAGGAACCCCCAACATGATTGATACGATTATAAACACCTTGTATGACATAATGGCCTGTACAACAGACCTATAAAATGATAATTAAAAAAGAAAGATATTTAGACCAAAAAGAAACAGGAAATCCCCTTCCTATGTTTGAGTTGATAACCCACCTTAACTTGTCATTGTGACTGCTGGAAATGATAAGTAGTCCTTTCACTTTTTTTGTGGTTTTTTTTGGTTTTTTGTTTTTTGTTTTTTTTACATTTTTGGTTAGAAAGTTCTCCGATCCATGAAGCGATCCTGAAAAGACAGTGTTTATTATAAAATTAGGCAAATGTCTGTCCCAGCTTTAAATCCTTCCTGTTTTGCTTTTGTTTTTTTATATTTTTCCTTCTCTCCCTTGTCCCCAGCAACACGGCGAGAGGATGCCCATCACATTTTCAGTTTATAAACCCCGCTGGCAGCCAATCCCACTGCACAGTGAAACAGGCTGCTGGCAGCACAGCTCAGCCCAGCTCACTGTGCCTTGGAGGCAGTAGTGGTGGTGGACGTGGCCCCGCTTGCAGAGGCCACTGTGAGGAGAGAGTTCTGGATGGACTCAGCTGAGGTGGAGGTGGCGTGAAGGCTGGCGACTGGTCCAGAGGCCCCTGCGGAGGCTGCAGCTGCAGAGACCAAGCTAACTGGGTTGCTGGTGAGCAGAGAAAGGTTCTGAGGGTTCAGGAACAGAGGGGCAGTTACGATGTTAGGAGTACCTCCGGCATTGGCAAACACCAAGTTTCCAGTTGCATCCAGTGATGTTATTGGAAGAGAGCCACCAGATGCAAGAGCTAAAAAAGGGAGAATTGAGCAAGGAGGAGATAACATTAGCGGTAAGCAATAATGCAAAACGGGCCTAAAAGCAACTGGTCTCTGCATTTCCTTTCTCTGCTATACACGCTCTCTACACCACAAACGACAGTCATCTCATTCATCGTAGGTTGTTTTTTAAAAAAAACAACTCTTTACTAAGAATGAACAAGACCTTGCAGATACTAAAATGCCTCTGTCATCTGCTCCTAAATTAATTCTCTCTTGCTTTTCTTCAGATCGTTAAGCGCAATAGTGGTCTATGTTTCCTGCCACAGAAAACCTGTATGTTCAGGCAACCTGTACTAGAAAGGGTTGAGATGAGCGTTCACACGAAATGACAGCTATCACAAGATAAAGATGGTCATGTAACCTCGAGCGTAACATTTTAAATGTTGACAAACAAGTACCGTTACAACTTACTCTCACCGGTCTACAGGGATCAGTCTGCCTTAAATTATGATCTAAATTTATCTGCAACGCTTTACGAAATGTTCTTTCTTGTACCCTGGAAACAGGATTTGTTAAACTAGTTCAGAGGATATTTGAATACGTAGGTTAGCTAGCTCTTCAGGCACTTGTACTATCTGGTTTTTACAGGTAACAAAGTATGAACTGAGAATAACTCTTGCTAAAGTCAGTGGAAACATCTGGCTGTGTGGCACTTCCAAAATAAATCCCTACTCCTCTGAATAAGGATTTATGGATTTAAAGCTCTACCTACGGACTTTAGGAAGGAGGTTGGTTGTTGCAGATTCTTTTTAAATACATACGAGGTCAAGAATTCAGGATCAAGTCTTGCTCAGAACTGCTCTCCTAACAGACCTCAAAACAGCACAACTCTCCTCAAGCTTATGCTAGAAGAAAAGCAAACCTCTAACCTGCTGGAGATACATGCCAATAGGTGGAGGATAACAAAATAAATCATAGAATCATAGAATGGTTTGGGTTGGAAGGGACCTCAAAGACCATCTAGTTCCAACCCCCCTGCCATGGGCAGGGACACCCTCCACTAGACCATGTTGCCCAAAGCCCCATCCAACCTGGCCTTGAACACTTCCAGGGATGGGGCCTCCACAGCTTCTCTGGGCAACCTGTTCCAGTGCCTCACCACCCTCACAGTAAAGAATTTCTTTCTAACATCTAATCTAAATCGACCCTCCTTCAGCTTAAACCCATTACCCCTTGTCCTGTCACTGCACTCCCTGATAAACAGTCCCTCTCCAGCTTTCCTGTAGGGCCCCTTCAGGTAAGCTGCAATTAGATCTCCCCAGAGCCCTCTCTTCTCCAGGCTGAACAACCCCAACTCTCTCAGCCTGCCCTCATAGGAGAGGTGCTCCAGCCCTCTGATCAGCTTCGTGGCCTCCTCTGGACTCGCTCCAACAGCTCCATGTCTCTCCTGTACTGGGGCCCCCAGAGCTGGATGCAGTACTCCAGGCGGGGTCTCACAAGAGCGGAGTAGAGGGGCAGGATCACCTCCCTCGACCTGCTGGTCACACCTCTTTTGATGCAGCCCAGGACATGGGTGGCTTTCTGGGCTGCAAGCGCACACTGCCGGCTCATGTTGAGCTTCTCATCAATCAGTACCCCCAAGTCCTTCTCCTCAGGGCTGCTTTCAATCCATTCCTCGCCCAGCCTATAGTTGTGCTTGGGATTGCACCGACCCACGTGCAGGACCTTGTACTTGGCCTTGTTGAACTTCATGCAGTTTGCACAGGCCCACCTCTCAAGTCCTGTCAAGGTCCCTCTGGATGGCATCCCTTCCCTCCAGCGTGTCGACCACACCACACAGCTTGGTGTCGTCGGCAAACCTGCTGAGGGTGCACTCGATCCCACTGTCCATGTTGCCAACAAAGATGTTAAACAGTGCCGGTCCCAGTACCGACCCCTGAGGAACACCACTCGTCACCGCTCTCCACTCGGACATTGAGCCGTTGACCACAACTCTCTGAGTGCGACCATCCAGCCAATTCCTTATACACCGAGTGGTCCATCCATCGAATCCATGTCTCTCCAATTTAGAGACAAGGATGTCATGCAGGACAGTGTCAAATGCCTTGCACAAGTCCAGGTAGGTGATGTCAGCTGCCTTTCCCTTATCCACCGACGCTGTAACCCCATCATAGAAGGCCACCAAGTTTGTCAGGCATGATTTGCCCCTAGTGAAGCCGTGTTGGCTGTCACCAGTCACCTCCTTATTTTCCATGTGCCAGAGCATAGTCTCCAGGAGGGTCTGCTCCATAATCTTGCCAGGCACAGAGGTGAGACTGACCACATCACATTCAATATCTTAAATGCCTCCTGTAAATCACTACAAGATCCTACACAGTTCTAATCCCCTTTCTGAAGTTGTACCTGCTCTTATCTCTGTGATACATAAAATGCATTTGCACATTTAAATTCTGTAAAACCTTTACTCCTCTAACATTTATGTCCAGTGCTGAGGAGGCAGTGTTCTTTTTCAGCAGGGAAAACAAAGCACATAAACTGAAGTTGTATGACAGAGATGCATTAAAAGGAACACTACCGACCTTGAATAGTTGCCAGTGTACTGTTGCTCATCAGGGCCGGGCTGAGAGCACCACCTAATGTCCCTGGATTGAGACTGAGTAAGGCACCTCTGCGGGAAATAAGATTGTGGAAGAAGAAACAAAGAGAAAGGGAAAGTGTTACTTTTAAGAAAAGGTTGTCACTGTTCAGAAGTACACCATCATATTTAAAAAAAAGGGAGCGGGGGGTGAAGGGAGGAGGAAAGACCAGAGACTAAGGGCTAATTTTAGTTTATTTTAGTTTGTCCTTCATGATGCCTTGAGTAGATGTTGCCTTTCAGCTGTGTGGTTTGCGACATGCCTGAAGTACAGGCACTGTAAATACACAACTTGTGTTGACTGTTGCTGTAAAATATTCTTGTATTTTGGGGAAACTGCCACTCATTAGAGACCTATCACCATCTCCCAAATTCAGATAAGACAGACATAAATCAAGAGGAATTGAAGAAACAAAGAGTCATCTCTCAGAGCAACATTTTAAAAACAAACTTCAACAATACATCATCATGCATCTTTTACAGTTTCTTGCTCACGATGGAGAAATGAATAGAAGTGTGAAGTAGGTCTAGGCTAGCTCTCCATTTTACAATTGGTAGAACAGATTCTATGATTCACTGGTAAGCTGCAGCTCTTAAGTCAAGCTTGGCAGTGGGATAGATGACTTATAACATCAGTGCTGCAACACAGCTTTTTCATCTGTAAAATGAAAACAGTATTTGTATACATTGATGGGAATGGCCAATTACCATCTATAAGCAAACCTTCAGAACTTAAGATAAATGGTATTAGGATCACCAAGTGAGCTACCAGAAAATAGCGATACATAAAAGCAATTTATCCCAAGAATTCTCCTTTCTTCTTCTGTCATCTCACCTAAAAGGGTGTGAAAAATTCATCCTTACCCAGCTGCAAACTGCGAGGATGCCATCAAGCCTGGGTTTAGTCCTGCTGCAGCAGCCATGGCAGCAAGACTTGCATTTGCAGGCAACTGTGCAGCTCCTTGTAACGCGGCTGCTGCCGCTGTTTGCAACCCTGATGCCGTTACCATCACCTGGCTGGTCCCAAGAGGAGAGGACAAGGGAGTGGAGGTTGTCTGTGTTGTGCTGGTCTCACTGGCACTGGATGCCTCTGAAGTGGAGGCTGAGGCAGAAGGGGAAGGACTCAAGGAGGGTGATGTCACTGCTGAAGAAGCTGGAGGTGCTGTTGAAATCACTGTTGCTGTGTTGTTGGAGGTGGTTTCTGTTGTGCCTACAAGATTGATTCTGGTTAGCACAGTACAAAACACAGATCTGATTGAACAGAAACCACTACCCACCTGAACTGCACTGCACATACAACTGAAAGGGAGACAAACACAAATTACTGTAGGACCAAGAAGCACCAAAAGTCCAAATGAGAAGTTCAGACTATAATGAAATGGCACTTCCCAATAGGAGGCTGAGGAGCTCTATAAGCTAGCCATGGTATATAGCATATTTCATTTCAGTATCACCTGTGGTTTATGCCCAGAAAAGTCAACTGACTGGTCACAAAGACTGAAGTTTCCTAGTGGAGTAACAAGGAGCAATGACAAGAATGTCCTGGGATACCAGTGACCAATACTGAATGACCTTTTGGAGAGTCTAAAAGGAGAAAATGGTAGAGGTTAATGTGCGGGCAAGAGAAATCAGCCCTTACCTGTGACTGACAGACTAGTTACAGCAGGACTGGTGAGAGGGAGCACAGGATTGACAGTCAGGGTTGTAGCTGCACTGCTAGTCACAAGGCTTGGCGTGGTTGCCACCTGGAGGTCGAAAAAGAACACAACTGCTCAACTCTTGTTGAAAGACAAAGTTAGCTACTTGACTTGTATTTCTGTCTTCCCATCCTCAGCTGAGGAAGTTATCAGGGAAAACACTGCATATAAACTAACTTTTTTGTTAGTTACTTTATCATTCAGTGGACCAACCATAGTATCTTCTCTAATTACCAGCAATATCTTTATTCTTAATCATTCAGTATTTGAAGGGAGATATATCCATTACATCCATAATGTCTCAGGACTGCAAGGTAGCCCTCTCTCTCTGCCTCCCCCCAAAGACCACACCTTGTTTTAATAGTCACTCTTATCAAAAGAGTTACAAAATATATTATTTCTACATGCTTGGTTTTTTTTTTCTTGTTTAAACATCTTCTCAGCTCAAAATCTCTTTTGCTGATAAAATTATTTAAATGCCCTGGCATTACCAAAGGTATGTAGGGTAATGCGTTTGCATGGATAAACAGAGTAACATTTCACTTTTACTCAGCCAAACTATATGCTCTACTTTGATAAGTTGCCTTGTGCCAGAGGAAGGATCTCTGAATTTTAAAACATTCAAATGACACTAGCTAATTTTACTTGTGGACAGCTTATTATGATGAAGCTACAATAAACTGAAGACATTACAGATAAAAAACACGAAAGATTTAAGGCTGGAGGAACTAGCTTAGGAGCAAAAAATTAAATATAAAGAGATAAAGGGCTTTTTATGGACAAGAAATGGTGTCCAACAGTAATATTTGAAGGCTGTTATACATCAGTGAAATGAATCCTTTACAATTGCCCAAGAGAACATAGCCAAGGATATAGGCTAAAATCTTCCTCCTTTCCCCTCTCTTACCTTAAGACTATTATCAGAGAAATCTCTCTCGTGCTGTGTATCCTCTGATAGGAAGTCAAATGCTTCATGCATTGTAAACAAGACTGGGGCAAATGGGACAAATCTAAAAGCTTTCTGACCATCTCAAACAGCATATGAAATAAAGAGCTAGATACATAGTACACTTCCCATTAATGCAGCCCAGGCATCATATCTGTCATCTGTCCAGTTAAGGCCAATGTCACAATCCGTATTTCAGGGCAGTGGATTACCTAGAATTAATACAGCTAACCCCGTGGTTACAATGACTGACTTCAGCCAATACAATAGTAGGCTGCCATCAAAAGGAGCATTCCCCTCCAATCTGGCTTCAGAGACCTAGCTCTTGTGCAGCCAGGCTACAAGTCAGATTGGTTAACTAGCCATCCTGAAAAGTCATCACTGTTCTTCACAGGGTTAATCTGCAGTCAAACTAATAAACTAAGCTGAATCATCCTATGCACACATAATCTCCAGAGCTGACACAAGGAATCAACAAAGCACATAGCCAGTGAAGGCTGGGGGGGAGCAGGGCTGGAACATCCATTTGAATGGCAGCACAGTCTATATAGAGAGAACCTTACAATGAGTGAAACATCACTGAAAAAATGGAGATGGTGGTTAACAACTCAATTTCTTACATACAACGGCAGTTTCTAATAAAAGGGAAATTTATGTAGGAAAGGTTTCTTAAGTTGCAGTCTGAGTAAACTTGCATGGTTACTAAAACACACTATCATAAATCTCACTATGTTCTGCTTTGGTAGCAAGGCATGCAACCTTGCTTTCCAATTGGGGAAAAAAAAAAAAGAAAAAATAGTTTAAAAAAAAAAAAAGACTAAGCACATTTAACACATCCCTTCCCCTGAAACTAAAGGTTGCATGCACACATCCTGAGACAAGGATGAGGGGAAAGAATGACATGTCACCAAAATTAATGGTTTAATGAAGTACGGGAAGATATTAGCTACTACAGTGATGAGGGTGGAATAAATACTACAAAAGGACAGCTACAGGCTACATAAATTCCACCACATTCCTATTAGCATAGCTACTATGAAATCTAATAGCTACTGTTTCTATTTATGAAAACAGACCTCCATGGACATTGGTAGCAAAGGAGCTGAAGGAACCTTGATGCATGTGTTTTGTTACTCTTATTTTCATGAAGTTTGTGTTTACCTGAGGCAGATACAAGTGTGCGAAATTAATTACATGAGCATTAGCTAAATTGTTCCTTTGTTCCATGTCTTTTTTATATAATTCATTCCTGACTAAAAGTGACAGCAACGGCATCATTGGATTTGTGTGACTTAAGTCTCCAAATGATACGTTTTACTGCTACTTATCTATTTATCAGAGCAGCCAAAATAAGAGGGGAGGAGTAGAGCTGTTAAGCATTTTTTCATTACTATTATTTTACCGAAAAAAAGTTTGGCCAAGAGAGAAAGTCCAGACATAAACTGGAGTTACTATCTGGAATATGTTCAAAGCAATAACCCCAACTGCAAATTTGCTAGTCAGAATATTTACTCACGAGCTGACCAAATAAAACACCTAAACTGAAGGCCCAACTAGTGCCTCATTTGTAAGCATTACCTCTCTTATACAGTATGCAAGTAGGATATTTAAAATACTAGTAAAATATAAATTTGTGAGAACAAGTCTGCTGTACAAAGAAGGTGTAGCATGTGCAACTTCCACAGTAAGCACAGTAGAACTATCACTTCCAGTGATCTTTGTCAACAGTCTCTTGATTCTTACCAGTGAGGTTGGGCAAGGGAAAATTGCTTTGATGGGCGAGCTGCTGGTTCCACCGCTGCTGGGTGGGTTGATCCTTTTCTCCTTCTGGCGCCGGTTACAGAACCAAACGCGGATCACCTCCTTCTCCATGTTTAGCTGGTCAGCTATCATGGTGATCTCATCCGAGGTAGGCTTTTGGTTCTGAGAAAAGGAAACAGTACTTGAAAAGCTGTGAAATTACTTTCTGAAGTTTTACATTATAGCTGCTTCTTCACTAGGCAGAAATCTGGATGGGCCACTTATATCCAGAATCTGGTCCAGTGGTACAGCAGAGATTGACCATAATAGATACTTCCACCCTCCATCTTCCTAGTTACAGGAACATTTCTACCAATAGTAAGTTGTGATCCTCAGAGGTGGGTGATGAAGACTAAGCTCACATGCTTCTTTTTGAGAGAAGGGATTTGACTTGTGAGTTAATCCTTCAAGGAATTCTAGACCTTGATAAGGAAATCTTTCTTTCAGCATCTCTCAAAAAGGAATAGGAGAGGCTAACTATAGCAATAGCCAAATGAACCCCAAGTTGTCTAGACCTAGAATGAAAAACAGTTGGATTGAGTGGGCTGCTTACAGAGGCTATCTGCCCATACAGCTGCACAAAGTGCCTAACGAGAGTAACATAAGGCCAGCTAAAAACCTCACGTTGTCTATGTTCAGACTGTCACCCCATTTGTCCATCCTCAGAAAGGGTAATCTTTTTTTCTTCTTTTTGATGTGCAGAATATCAAGCTTAGATCTATGGCCCAGTATCTTGGAATGCAAAATCACAGTCAGTGAACTGCAAGAACCAGAGGTTTTTCGGAGAGAATTTGTGGTGGTTTTTTGGGGGTTTTTTTAAGTGAAGTAGATGTTGATGCGGGCTTCTTGGCACAGCCTTTGTATTCACCTTGCTTAGTACAAGCAGTTTCCTAAATAGCACAGTAATGGGTTCACTCTAACAGATATGATTATTAAGCAAAGTTTCTTCAGTTCTTTATAGGCTGAGCAGAGTAACAGGATCACTGACCTCCAGGAAACTCTTCTCTAAGGCCACACGTATGTTGGTCTCTATGCTGGTGCGTTTCTTCCTCCTACGGTTCAAGCCTTCCATCCCTAGCCCTGGAGAATTCAGGGCACTTGGGCTGGAGAGAGTTGAATCAGATGAGAGGTTTTCTGAAAAAAGAAAGTAGCATAAATCAGGAGATTTTATTTGAATGCAGTACAGTCTAAAGCAAATGTTCTTCATCTGTGCAAGGTTTGTTAAAACCCACTCTGTATCTATTCCAGATATACAGAGATTTCTGAAGATCACATGCATTAATCGTTGTACTTGTAATTTACAACATACACTTGAAATTTAAAAGCTACAAGTAAGCCCAGAGGGCGCTCTCTGCTTCTGTATGCTACCACAGTATCCCTTTTATAATACCTATACAAAGTCTGTCTCCCTTACCTCATTCCACCTCACACTCATTCACAAGTCACAGTTTAAAGAAAAAAAGCAGTAACTGATATCCATGAGCCACAGCTGTAAATCACAGGCAATTATGAAAAAATCTGAGGAGCCTGAAATTTCTTTTACCCACTCTGGAATACTCTAGAGGAAGTTCATAGCCAGCTTCACAATTTTCAGCCTCTTCTCTCTGGAGATCTTAGCAGATACTCAGTGCTATGCAGTTCTACCAAACTGCTTACACCCCCTCCTTAGCTTCACTAGGTCTGTAGCTGTCAACCTCTAATCCTGTCTTTTTGATTCCACAGAAGAGCAAAGAGAGAACACGCTTGACCTCACTATGTAGCAGAAAGTGCAAAAGAACCAACAGGCAGGTTCCAGCTTGGAATTTAAACAAAATTATTAATTATGGCACTGGAATTTGTGGGTGATAAGTAGGTGTCAAAGTTCAAAATACCCAAGACCAATGGTACACTCAAATGGGCAAGTACATTCAGCTCATTATTTTCTACATTTTTTTAATTATTTTTTTTTCCCCCAATAATGGCACCCATAAATGAAATTTTCTCCATCCTGAAAACCCCACAGGACAAGCTGAGTTCTGTAACAACAAATTCTCTAACGCTGCAATGTAACGTAATGGAAAGGATCATTGGTATGCTTCTCCTGCCTGCTTTTACCTAAAAGTAGTCTTTAAAGTCATCTGAATCTTTCTTCCAAAGATTTTCATGAAACTTAATTAGAGCCAAAGACAATGGTTCCCACTCTCCAGGCTGTGAAGGACCCTGACACTGTTTACAGTCCTTAGCTTAACTTCACAGATCTGAGTATTTCTTCGGGCTAAAAGGAAAAGCAAACTACGACACTCCTTGCAGCACTGGACTCATCCAGTGTTGCTGGAACGTTTGGGGACCACTAGAGCACTCAGTATGAAGATCCTTATTTTTGCTATCACAGATCTACATTACCTAAAGATAACCCCTGTCAGCACAACAGAATGACACTTCCTTGTTTCAATGCAGGACAAATTTTCAACACTGCATCCAATTACTTTCAAAATTTCAGAGAATACTGTAGGCGCCAGCATAAAGCTCTCTTCATTTTGGTAAAAATAGGAAGGCACACACCATCCCTGCCATCTGTTTAGCAGATCCATCAGTTTTATACTATGTACAGTTGTATACTTGGAGGAAAAAACTGACTGACAGCACTCAAACACTTTCTATCCTAACACCTAGCACCACCATCCAAGCTCCTTTTGCTGGTGGTGGAAAAAAAAGGAGAGGAAAAAAAAAAAAAAGAGAACAAAAAAGAACACTACTAACATTGGCATTATGAATAACTTATATTCCAGGAAAACAACAAGTCTGTGAGGAAAAAGTGAAACCTAACTCACAAAAAACTCTTCCTGTGAGGAGAAAGAGAGTGTCTATACGGACCCTTGGAGAGAGATGAAAAGAACGCACATAGGGGTGTGGGAAGAAATTAATGCAATAAGCTCTGCCTACTGAAACAATAAACCATGCAACCCTCTCTCTACTATACATCTGAAAAAGAAAGCTAGAAGAGGATTAGAAGTTATATGCATTAACATACATGAAAGAGAGAAAACATGACACATATTATACCTCACCCCATGCAATTATTCAGCTGGCTGCAGAACACAATTCTGAAAGCTCATATTGGAACGATTTCGGATGTGTATGGGCACATGAAAAGGGAAGTATGGACCCTTAGTCCTACACCCTTGTTTGACCCATGGACAGTTACAAAGCTTCATAAAACCGTAAGGGCACAAACGAAGCAGTTTTTCAGAATCCTACTGATTTTGGTAGGCTGGTGAAGAAATACACAGACTCATTCACCTGCATCATTGAGCCACTTTTCCAGAAGTGGCTTTAACTTGCACATGTTCTTAAAGCTGAGGTTCAAGGCTTCAAAGCGAGAGATGGTAGTTTGGCTGAAGTCATTTCCATAGAGTTTGCCCATAGCGAGCCCAACATCACCCTGGACAAAGAAAGAGAAAAAAGGGATTCACTAACATAGGCACTTCCAAAGCAAGGTATCCTGTCACATTCTTGTGTTCTCTTAGTGACTCCACTGCTGCGTGGGATTTCAGTTTCATAGAAACTTGCTTGGGCTACCAAGATTCATGCTAAACCAAATAACCATAAAGAAATGTCAAGCCTCAGTCAATTTAACCATGTAACTCTTTCCAGGAAATCCCTGATGCTTTGTCTTAGCATTATCACTGAACAGAACATTCCACTAAATATTAACTTGCGATTTTTTTCTTACTTTTTAAAAATAAGTAAAGGCCAAGTTCTCTTTAGGAGCAGATTTAAGTATCTGCATATTTCACACCAAAGAAGAAAAGTTCAAATAAGAAGGCAGGCAGTGAATGCGTGATCTCAAATTAGTAGAAAACACTCTTGAAAAATATGTCTGCAAACATGTATCCCATTTAAATAGATGCAAAAATGTTCTTATCTGAAATTTTAGTATCTTCTGAGGTTCAAACCAAACTTCTCCCCTGTGGGGATACACGTTTCAAAGTGAACAAGAAGTTGAACCATTTCAAATAATGATTAACTCTAGTCTTGACTACCATTACGCATCTGCCAAAAAGCTATCCAGGAGATTTACAGACAGATGATCATCTCTTTACATCTGTTACTCCTTTTCAAAACTCAGTTTTAGCTAGCTATCAGACATTCTGCTTATCCTAATATATATATATATACACACACACATCTATGTAGTTTACGCTTGTAAAGTCTTGTTTAAAATAAATAAATAAATAAACAAATAAAATCCATTCTTGATTGTGGCCATTAAAAACACGATAATGTTTTCTCGTTTTGTTTTAAAGCTGGAAGGTCTTACCCTTTGAAAATATGTCTTATTTTTTAAGTATGCTATTTGGTCTAAAGTAGTTTAATTTAGATTTCTTTTTTAACACAAAAAAAGTATGAAAAGTCTAGAAGAAGAGACTGAAAAGCTTGAGCATAGTTAGTGGAGTTTAATTGCAAGTGGGTTAGTGGGATTGTGCGTAAAGCTGCCTTTCTTTCCTTGTAGGTCAGATCCACAACCACAGCTTGATACAAGTATACTAATAGCATGCAGAGTGGCCACATCCAAGCGAGGAAGAAAACAACCTTTGGTAAGCTTAGTAAATTGTGCAGGTTGCATAAAGAAAACAATTTCCTTCCTAGAAGAGGACCAGAACAATTGGTTTGTACACCCTTCAATCAGAGGAAACATGTGGGAACTCACATTTATACCTCTACCCATATGCCAGGATTCCGTGCATTTTAAAACTCATAAATCATTTCAAGCGAAGTAACAGGGATGCCCTACTGGGTTTATGAAGAAGAAAACCTGGCTATGTAAACCATTTTAGAGGTAAGTTGATTTATGTCTTGACAGGAAAGAATTATGAAATTTGCTCCAGTCCCCCCACTAAATTTAATTCTGGTATTTATGTTGTTCTTACTAACAACTGTCATCTGATTTAAAATGAATAGTTAACCATTTCTTTGTCAATAGTTTTCAATGCCAAAAGGTGGCAGCATTTCAGCTGTAGGCAAAGGAATTTACATATTGGGATGAGAATTTTATATATTGGGAAGGGCCACTGAAAGGATGGATGACACAGAGGATAAAGGCACCCTATACATATCTGATCTACTCTGTAGGTTGAATGAAGCTCCGGTACTGAACTGAAACTGATTGTAAGTTACATCATGGTTCTGTGTTCTGCTCTGTTAAGAAGCTCAGGCGGACTAGCAGAGGTAATGCCTTTTACAGAGTAAAAATAACATTGTTCACTCACGTAGCTTGAATCTGCACCAACCAATTAGTCACATATCTGCAATAATGCTAAGATGCAGTATGCTCATTGTGTCTGTATGTCAAACATGGCAATATTTTTAAGGAAAACAGTTAAACACAAGGATTTAAATCCATCATCCACTTTTCGGGGTGGGAGAAGAGACAGAACTGTTGAAATTCAAAACCCGTTATCTCTCTCACAAGACAGTATGTAGTAAGTGATTAGTTTGCAATGCAAACTAAATCTTACAATTATTTTGAAAGGCAGGGGTGGCATGAGTCTGAAAAAGCTTACAGTACCCACTGGAAATAAATTTCTTTTATCCCCTGGAAGGCAGTCTATTTATCCAACTATAGGAAACCAAAGTAATAGGGTCTCTAATTATCATCCAATTATGTAATCAGGTAGACATTATTAGAACTGCCTAACTATACACATACAAACTCAGAGTAGGATAGGAATGCTCAAATGCAATTTTATCACTTTCTCAAGCTTCCCCTTTTTTAAGCTCAAAAGCAAATACTGAAATGTAAGCCTGAGCAGTTGTATTCATTTTTCCTTACCTTACCATGAAAATTCACAACTGGGTCAATAAAGAAGGGCTAACCCATAACTTAAAAAAGTCTAGTTGAACCTTTGTAATCATCTCACAGCAGGGCAGATTAAGCATAATAACTAAAGACCTACATGAACCTCCTCAATCAGGCTATGGGGAAGCTATTGTATTTTACTCTATTCTGTTCTGCTCTATTCTAGCTTTTGTGTGTGTCCATCACTTGTATTTCTGTGCCTCCCTCTAGTGGAAAGAAGGGAGGGAAGGAGGTACATATGCCAGCAAAATGCACTTCATTCTGCTAAGAACATTCTGTTCTTGAGTTATAATTAAGATGCTGCCAGGAACTTTCATTATGAACCCTGATTTTTCAAACGTTTAGGACTTTGCCAGAAAAATAAATCTGAATTCAGCACATACTTCCAGCTAGAGTAGATTTACTTATTCCAGCGGAGGGAACAAATCACATATGTTGGATTGACTGCTCTGAGCTCAGACTTTTAAATACCTACTTTGATTTTTGCATTCTATTTCCTCTAGCAAAAAAACACACCTCTGCATACCACAGACTCCTGCCAAAATTAATTGTTTACCTGGACAGATATTTTAATTTTGCGGGGAAAAAAATTCATTTTGATATTAGTAAGAAAGGACTCTTGGATCCAAGCAGCATTTCCCTTCAACAGAATAATGGAACATATAAATGCACTTTGTACTTTTTAATTGTACTCCTCATTTAACCATTTTCACTATGTTCAAGATTACTTTTCTTCTGCTCTATGGGTATTTCTGAGCTTTCAAGCAAACCAAAACAAACCACAACTCCAGTTCACCTCTGTAAGGAGACAACTTCAAAGTGACAGTACTTTCAGGTTTTGTTTAGAAACCTTAGCAAAAGCATTAAGTACAGAAATCATTGATGTTTAATAGGAAAATACGCTTGAGAGATAAAAACCCTCTGACATTCAAAGCAACTCCACAGTTGTGACATACTTTTTAAACACACAGAGCAGTTAATTGTGCTGTATGATTTCTGGAACTTTGTACTTCTGAAGGCAGCTTTAAAGTGCTTTGTCCCATTCATTTTATATCCTGCAGAATGAATAGTGCCCATGCAATGACATCTGGAGCTGGTAAATGCACATACCTGCTGGGAAAATAGCTATGCTTTAAAACCAACAGGGAAGTAAGATGGATGTATGGCTTTTTCTGTTATTTCTTAGAAATCCCCTACACAAAGGCCAGAGCATAACCCTATTTAAGAAGGTTCTCCTAGGAAAAGGTGGAATTGTAGTCTCCCTCCAAACTTGAAAGATGAGACCTCAGATTCCACACTGGCAGGCACTAAGGTACACAGTCTCACCTGAGTGAATCCAAGTTTGATCCGTCTTTGTTTGAAAGTCTTGGCAAACTGCTCAAGCTCCTCAAGGTCACTGGGCTCCTCCAAGCTGGGAGTGTCGATTCGCTTTGGTGTTGACTGGCTCTGTGGAAGTGGCTGAATGGGGGTCGCCGCTATTGTGCGTGTTGGGGTTGCTGGCTATTAAGATAGAGAGCAAGGTAAAGATGAAAATCAGACTTAAAAGAATAATCAGCAAAAATTAAATTCAGAAAAGGTATGTGAGGTTTCTGTAAGAAAGATCAATGAATCTGACATTTCCAGCAATCTGAAAGTTCCTCCAATTTATTTACATTCCTCTCAAGAACAAGCAATCACAATCCAGAAAACTGTATTAGTATGACAGCCTTTTAAAGGCTCTGTCAGAACCAATTAAAGAAAAGTAAGAGATGTTCAGTGCAGCAGATAACCAACAACTTTTGCTTGCTACAGAAGCTGCTCAAAGAAAGGCTGAACACTCTTACTTGATACAGTTCTATCATTCATAGACAGCTTGGCATTCATCCCCTTTTAATCATTTTAAAATTGAATTTACTGCTTGTGTGAGGTGGCAGATTGTCATCAGCCCAAAAGATTCAAGTCTCCTATTTAATCTTGGAACAGCGAGCACATACGAGGAGGCGGGGGAGTGCAGCAAACATGGCAAGTTTCCTCTAATGCCATCTCTTGTGACTTACTCAACTCTTCCAGTGAGAAAAAGATAGATCCCCCTCTAACCCTTCTGTTGATACTTGCAACAGTAAGAATGAATGTACTGGTGATACAAAAAATTAAACAAAGGCAACTTGCAGAAAATAATTCCTTTTAGGTCACATTTTTCTTCCATATAAAAGACTAATTCTCCAGGAAGTCCATACAAGGTTCACTATTCCCGAACATTGGCATACTAGAGCATTTTGCTATGCAACAATAATAAGAATCTGAAAAAACCCTGAGCATCCTGGAAAATATTCACAGGTGAACAAAATATATTAAGATCTGGTATTGCACAGTTCAGGCTTTATGTGCAACAGGAACATTGGAAACATGTTTTGAGTGCATAACTCTACCTTCTTACATGCCACAGATGAACTAAGATAGATTTACTGTAGTTAAATTCTATTCAGTTCAGCTGAGGCTCATAAGTACAGGTGACTTCATGCTTTTATATGTCTTATGCCCAGTTCTGAAACTATGGACTCCTTCAGGGCAAATAAGAACAGCCTCAAGTCTATGCAACACTGCAGCACTATGCAAAGTCTATGCAAAGGTCCCGAAACGGCTGTTTTAAAAGAAGTGGCCTACATATAGCTTGAGTCTTTATGTAGCTCCTTATGTTGTTTTTCTCCTGGGTTAGTGCACTATTTTGCAGTGCACAGCAGATGGTAGAGGGAGGTCAGGATCTATAATTCCATTACTTGAGAAATAATGTGATCATCTATGATCTTTCTAGGATTGCAGATATGTGTCACACTATAACGGTTTTTAATATTTTTTAATTTACATTAAACATAGTATGTAATTACTGCAATATGTCTTTACTGACTTCATCCCCTTTATAAAATTTATTTTCTCTTTGTAGTTTTGATACTTTTTTTTTAATTCAAGTATAATCTGTAGTAGGGAGTCATGCTGCTGAAGTGAACTACAGAGGTGAGACAAATTCCATTTTCCACGTGGGGCATGAAAAATTCTATAGGTGGTATAACAGAAAATGTAGTTTTCCAAGACTCTCATAGACTCAGGCATCTTATTACAGACTAAAAAATTCTTATATGTAACCAAGTTGGCAGGAAGATACTGTATGACATTACATGGTATTTAAGAAACAGCATGCAGTCATGTAACTAAACTGCACAGTAAAAGCCAGAGTGAAGCAAAATTAAATTTGCAGGCACATGCAACCTTAAAATTGCTTTTCTTACAGTCTGAAACCTTAATCATAGAGCTTTAATATTTTAACATGTATCTAACAGAATATTTTAATGCATTTCTAACAATCTCTTCGCCTTCCCAGAAGGTAACTAGTAAGACTGGCGATGACTTAGCAATAACAGCAAAACAACTAGGCTGCAATGGATTACCACTGTGATCTTTAGAGAAAGAGGTACCTGTCAGTAATCCTCTTTTTGAGCCTTTTAGGTAGCCCACGCCTTGCTACTCTCAATTTCACAAATTTGCAGATTGGCCAAGAAAGCCTTACAAGAAATCAAATGATGCTCTGGTGTCATTAACTCAAGATACCAATCATGGAAATTTTCAGCTATTTAGAACGTGAAAGAGGCACATTAGGGTGGGAACTACAAAACTGAAGTTACTGATACTTCAGCTCCACACGGAATCTATCTAGAAAGACAAACTCATTACTGTAGCTACAACATCTGCTCTGGTAGATAATACAAAGGGTCCATTCACTTTCAATAGTTCAAATCCCCTCAAAGCAACTCATGAACTGTAGAAATAAGCCTGACCTGCGAGGCAAGGGTGATGCTTGGCTGAGACTGCAGGAGGTTGGCTTGGCTTTGCTGAGGTAGTTGCGTTAAGAGATTCTGCGCTTGCAGGAGACCTGGAGAGAGAAAAAGGTGGGTTTTGTTTGTCATTTAAAAAGACTAAAACATGAAATGAAATAAAACAAGGCTCTTGCCAAATAATTTTACCAAAAACTTGGGAGGCAAGCCTTCACTTCATCCCTGCAAAGGTATCTTCAGACTTTGGACTTTTCAGTCCAAAATCCCCTTGCATTTTCCTGAAGTATATGTGGTGACAGAAGTGTGAAAGTCTGTACTAGTCTCCTCTGCAGAAAAAGTTTGTAATGATTTAGGTTATTCCAGTCCCGTGTACAGGAATCATTTATTGCCCCTTTCACCTTGCAGATTTTGGGCAATCTTCCTGGTTACATCTTCCTGTAACCAACAGCTGACCAAGAACTAGGGAGCCATATAAAAATAAAAAACTGAACACTAATCAGATCAAATCCAACAACCGAATGCTAATCAAAACCACAAATTTGGTTCCTTGATCACCCTTCTTCCTCTCTGTATCACCCCATGCTAGCTGCCTAAGAAGGAGGCAACTTTCTCCGGCAAACTTAAGTGGACCACACCAGAAGACAAAACGAGCCCAGATAACCTCCTCCTGGCTGAAATAAAGAAGGAATCTTTTGGAAAAGTAATCAGAACTTAAAGTCTAGGTAAGATACTGAACACTGTTTAAATTGCACAAATAGAATAAATATTACACTGACTATATGAAAACCCCTGCTATTACGAAAAGGTGGCAATATTAAAGAACAGTTGGGACTGATACAACCAATATATACACTAGACTGTCATTCTAAAAATAAATTCTCTTACAGTCCAATATTTGTATGGTTTTCTCTCAGGAAATTGACATATGCTTGCATTTATATATTTTAACTAGAAGCTATCTGGGGTTTTTGGGGGGTTTTTTTTGCATTTCTAGTACTAAAATGTATCTATTTTTAAGAGGTAAGAATCTTGACAAAAATATACCTACAGTTAGTCGACTCCCTCAATTTTATTGTGAAAAATATTACTGTTATTCTTTAGTTAAAGAATAACAGAATAAAGCCAGCTGCTTATGCAACATAATAGCACAGCATAGACAACTATGAAAATTTGCTTTGCACCACACAATCAACATGTTCCAGCTGTGTTTTTGAAAAGCCACAGCGAGGGAATAGATCAGTTTAAGGAACTTCAAGACAGGTACCTACTACAGTTACATGGTGCTTTTTACAATGCAAATATTTGTTCACTTGAAAGATGATTTCAGCTGCCCAAATCTAAATATTAATTAGTGAGCAGTCACCTCTAAGTGAAGAGGTTTTGACCTTTATTTAGTGGCAGTGAATTTTAACTGACAACTTGAAATAGTAAGGGGTGAGCCATCACACCAACACTACAGAGTGGCTGATCAACAATGAAACAAAAAATAAGCAGCTGATGGTCACCACATTTGACCTCTAGTCCACTAGTAATACCATCGATCACAAATTACTGACTCATCTTATGACTGTAATCAGAGTAATTAGGACTGTCCTTTTGTGATTTTTTTGTCCTCAAAGAAACCCCAAAGGATGTTTTTCTGGCAATAACGCTTTTGGTGAAGAGCACACTCTTCCTCATTTTATTCTCTTTCATATGTTCTGAGGTAATTATCACTGAAGGACAGTATAAAATATTCTGAACATGTTTAATCTACTCCATTTTTACATCATTTTATCCTATTTAAGAAATACTGATACAATGTGTCTCAGGCAAAAACTGGAGAAAGAACAAGTTAGCTCAGCCTGCGGCTGACTGAAATAATGATCAAGGGTTGGGGAAAGCAGCTGAACTGTTTTGGCAAAGTATGCATCTCTTCCACTGACTTACAGTCTTTACAGAGAGCTGCCATGCACACGCTCTGGACTCGTTGGCTTCCACGGGTGGGCAGCTGCAGTTTTGCTCTTTTCAGACATGACTTGTACTAGTCTAAGCTTCACCTTTGGTTTTTTTTCTGAGAACAAACTATTGGTCCCAGATAACTTTAGTGACTTAACTTATAGGGCACATAGCGCAGCCTTTTAAATACAGTCTAAGTACAAAACTACACCTTTCGGGCAACTGCTGAGATATTGGTGTTTCAAACTTTGCTGTTTCCTCAGGAAAACAGTATTTGCATCAGTACAAAACATCGTTATTACCAATAAGGCTGATTGGACAAAAAAATATTCTCAGCAAGTTTGTGGACAATACCAAACATGGGGAGAGTGGTCAATAAGCCAGAAGCCAGGGTCTAGACAGGCTGGACAAATGGAACTTCATGACAATCAATGCAGGAAGATGCAACGTCCTGCATGGGGGCTGGAATAACCCTGTGCAGCAAATACAGAGTGGACACTGGCTGGCTAGAAAGCAGTTTTGCAGAAAAAAGACCTGGGACTCCTGGAGGACAAGAAGTTGAATGTGAGCCAGCAGCGTGCCCTTACAACAAAGACAGCCAACAGCATCCTGGGCTGTATTTGCAAGAGTGCAGCTAGCAGGTCAAGGTGCTGAGTACCCTGCTGTAATTGGACCTGCTTTGAGTAATAACACATGACCTCTAGAGGTGTCTTCCAACCTATGTGATTTTTTGAATCTCTAAAAACTAATGTTGTATTTGTATACTTAACTTTACAGAAGTAGTATTTCTAACCCTCTACTTTGGGTTCTAAGAGCCCAGTAGTACTATTGCATTAAATATGGCATACAAATCACCTACGTGATGCTCAAAAAGAATGACTACATGGAGGTAGGTAAGGATCTATGCAAAAGTGTGGTGCTTTAGAGATTTTTTTTTTTTTTTTTAAATAGTTCAAGTAAATGCATCTGCCATCATCCAGGACTTCTCCTGTGATGTGTCTGAGTAGTATGAATAATGGCCCAAGCCAAAAAAATCTTCCTGCCAGCCAGCAGTCCCCAAGGACTGATCTGGAGTTCAGTTGTTACTGTATAAAATTAAACAAAAGATAAAACAAACATTCAAGCGCAGATTTTTCCAGCATAATTTTTAAAAAGTTGGCCCAGAAGCATAATACATAATTCATCTCCCAAAACAGTGAATTTTTTAATCTAATAAGAACTTGACTGCTTTTTCTCTGCCAAAGCTGTACATCTTCTCACAGACATATCCTGGAAGTTAGCTTGCAAGACAAGGCCATTACAATGTCATAATTTGATTAACTGGAAACAACTGGAAGAAGGAAGGGTGTCTTCCCACATATTACATACAGTACCATTTGATCAACTTTGTTGAACACTGTTGATGCAAAGAAAGTTCTGGGCACTTTGGTGTATCTCATTTTATCAAACCCAGATCTTCCAAAATGGGGACTCATAGTTGGAATTACATTGGGGTCCAACACAGGAGAGAAAGTACTAACCTATGCATTCCTACAAATCTGTTCCACAGAGATGTTAAACTGCTGCATGCTGCTGCCCCCTTTGCAGTATCCAGGTACCCTTTAAGATCAGTTCAAGAACATGACACAAATGTGCTGAAGTTGGTGAACTGGGGGTTGGAAGAGTACCAATTCAGTGATCCATGCAAAGCTGCTGCCACACTACTTCAATGAAAGTCAGCATTTTTACCCATTGATGCTGTTTGGATGGTTAGAAGCAAAGACTTGACTTCCAACAGGACAGTAAGTGCTAAACGTTTAACTCATATCTTGGTTATGGGTATTTGCAGCACAGTGGAAAAAGTCACCATTTAAATCACTTTTTCCAAGTTCTTTTTCATTCGACTTCAAGCTCTCCCCTCTTATTTGGGGAATGAGTTTGAGTCAGCTACATTTTATTCAACTGCTGTGTCGGAAAATATGCTGTCATTAAGAGTGTCTGGACAATGAAGAGCTGGGTCTCCTCATCTGCATACTGAGGGGACCAAAGTACTTCACCTGGTTCACAGAGCATATTATTAACAAAACGAGGAGGAGTCCTGTAAGGGCAGTGCAGGTGCACAATCTCAGATGAGATGAACACCTGCCCACGACAAATTTGATGCATCTGAGAAGAAACACAGGCAACTTCAGGCATCTTCCTCCACCCTCACACTGGGTGAGGGAGCTGCACTCTGATTTATTGTACCAGAGGCCAGCAGGGTAGGTACCAACGTTTAACGTTCATTGTCCCATTTTAAATATGTGGTTTTTTAATGATAGAAGTCTCAAAGTCTGTAGGACAAGCATGCAAGAAGAGAACAGGACTGGATTTGGCCTGCTGTCATCATCCCAGGTATTTTTACAATAAAAAAATGAAATAATAAACAAGGTCTTTAATAATAAACAGCAATAACTTGAGAATAAGTAGGCCCAGTTTCAATGTTTAAAGCTAATCAGTAGCTTGTCTTCCACATTTGCCTGTCTGGATACTTTCTTTATAAGTACTGTTTCTAAACCAGTTCTCTCTCCTTGACAATGATGCAGTCTTTTCTCAGATCTTAATAACTTCTGTTTGCAAGATTAATTTAAATGAAATGCAGCACCATTTCCCCTCTCCATTCAGATTTTTACCAATACGATTTTTATTGGCAATATCTTCTGAGTAGAAAGGTCATCTGATGAAGGTAGTATTTTTAAGAAGCAGCTATAATTGCAGTAAAGGATGTTGAATTGATTATCCTAGAGACAGATTACTTAATAGAACAGATAGAAGAGGTATAAAGACTGTATAAGGTGATACATTCCTGACCATCACTTTAACAATAACATGGAGACAATAATCGCTCCGAATAAGAAGTTGTTCCAAATTTCTATTTCCATTCAATCTTCTGCCTATCTGCTGAGGATTGAAAAATATCCTTCAGTTGTGATGCTACCTATTACAAATCACAAAAAACAGGAACTTTACAATTTATTTCATGTAAGCCACTGAATAACCAGAAATAATGTGGAAAAGGAAGATGACTACATTAGACATATGGCAGTGGATTTATGGGGGAGAATTTCACATCTACTGCTATGATCTATAACGTGTATTGAAGAAAGATAGCAGAATAACATCCCGATTGTTGATTAATATTTTAGGTATTGAATTTTCTAAAATTTTTCAGAAGTTGAATCTAAGCCATAATGTTCAAGCCCTTCCAAAACTCTAAATATGATTGCTGATGATTGCATTACTCTGCACCCCATCACCTCTGCAAGTAAAAGAAGCTTTTCTCTACCAAATGTTTACATGTCTTCTACAATCTTGCTCAGAGATACTATCCTTCATTTATTTCCCTCAAAACTATTCTCTTGTATTAAAAACAATGTTTCGCATGTACATGACTACATGTAGTGGTCTGTAAAGCAATAGATTTCTTCCAGAATAATCTATAAATAAATCTGTATTTTCATTTTAGTTATTAAGAGCATATATATATATAAAGCTGCATACAGTTTCAATGAGGCATCCAAAAAATCCTGAATGCCGTTGGTTTTAAAGAAAGCTCTATACTAGTTTCTTCAGAATATTTATTATTTTATGAAGTTGACTAATGGAGCAATAGGAGAAGAACATGGAAAAGTCAGCTGCAACAGCAAACAACAAAATAAAAATACACAATTTCTCAATCTTTCTCATAAATGATAACATACTGTTTGAGATCTTCTAACAATAACCATGAAATACTGCAAAAAGCCATACCAAAAAGTGAGATAAGGGGCATTATGACATACATGTTGCTTTATCATTGAGTGCTCATGAAGAAAATTAGATCCATTCAAGCATTTCGGTTTGGAAGGTTGTCACACACTAATGACCTATGGTCAGAATACAGAATATAAATCTTCCCACATTTTGAGCTATTCAGTTGTACGGGTTGCACATTACCAGTAAAACATGGTGTTTCTACACACGCTGCGTCACTGATGACAGCAATATGCAGGTCTTAAATTGCAGTGAAGAATTAATTTTCAGAGATGGCCCCCAGAAAAGGTACTACGAAAACCTCTTCTGATAGTTATTCTACTTCAGAAGATTTTAAGCAAACAAACAAACAGCCTTCCTTCCTTTCTATAATGCGAACAACTCATTTTCAGATATGAATATAATTTGCTTCTGTTAGTTTCCTTCTTTGTGAAGCATCTTCAGAGATATTTTAGAAAACCAGCAGAAATTAGCTGAAAAATGTAGGCAGACATTAATACCAGTGAGTTTTTCAAAACAATGCTTTTAAAAGAATTAATTTTTTTTAAAAAAAGAGAAGCCTACTTTAAAGAATCCTTGAATTTAACTTTGGTGAGGTTTGATTTCTTCTAGAAGAATATGTTATAACCTTTTAAGTTCTGCTTAATTTTAAGAAACTTGTACATCACTAAATGTGTCCATGGATAGTCTTTTAGCCATTTTCTACCAGTGCTGGTATAAAAGCTCTCCTAAATCAAGTCCTATTAAAAGAAAGTTAATTTTGACTAACCCTTTATTCAAATGTGAGAGCAGTGAGAGAGCTTCAGCATAAACGGAAAGCCAGTTCTATCCAAGTCACGGGATATAAGAAGGACTGATGCATGAAAAAATTGAAAGGAACAGGAAGAAAATGAGGTGCAAAGAGCTGCTTTATAGGACAGCTAGGCTCTAGAGGACTCTTCAAGTGTAACAGGATTTGCCTTCTGAACAAGAATCTTTGGATTCCCAGACCTGAACAACTGAGTAGAGTTCAGCTAGAAGAGAAAGGGGGAAAAAAGACCACTGGAGTATATCAGTATACCAGCATAAGAGGTCATGGCCAAATGTAGTTTTCTGTGGGCACCAACAAATGAGGTGCAATCAGTACTGTGATGTATTGCAATTTGAATGCATGAGTTCTTAGCACAAAGTTCCTATACAATTTCTTAACTGGTCTGACACACTACCATCTACCACTGCCTTGGTTTGCCTTTAACACGTAAGCCATACCCAGTATATTGCCAAAATACTATTTTCAAGAGTTGTTATACAAAATCAAGCATTCTAGCTCTTTTCTCAAGGTGTAATTATTATTTCAGTTTATGACAAAATTCACTGTACCCTCTTTAGGCTTAAGGACTTTTCTAGTCTCCCACAAGGACCCTAGATTTTGTGATCTTTTTCCAGTCTTAGAATTCTGTAGCCCTTTTAGCATTGACCTAATCCAGACAGCCCACATACCCTCCAGGCCTTCACCTCCTAGGATTCTGCCTTTTAGTTCTGGAGAGTTATCTTCTCCAAGTTCACTTCCCAGTAGGCTTCCTTCTTGAGAGCCCAACTTAGAAATTCAGATGCTGCAGGATTTCCCAAAAAGTCTTGTTGTTTACAAATGTTCCCATGACACGATCTCTGGATTGATCCTTCTTGAAAAGTGAGCTACACAAACTTTGACAAGACTGAGGTCTAACACCCAGAAAGGGACAACCTGTTAGAGTCTCCTAATTGCAATACTGTTATTTCTCCTAGGGAATATCAACAGTCAGTGAAAGTGTATGAACCACCTCAGTTTCACATTCTCTAAAAAAAAGCTACAGATAAATCATCATCTTTTCTGGCAAGGAGCACTTACCCTGCTGCCCCTGCGGTGTTTGTGAGATGATGAACTGTGCTGGCTGCAAGTTGGTTGTTGGATGCACCAACACAAACTGTTGCAGGTTGAGATTCTGCTGCTGAAGCTGCTGCAAGTGCTGCAAATCCTTAAGGAAACAGGGGAAGGGGGAAAAAAAAGGGAAAAAAAGAAAGAAAAAAAAGAAAAAAGAAAAGAGAAAAGAAAGAGCTGTGTGTTAGACATTTAAGTCAGCCATGACTCCCAATGTAACTAGATTTCCTATCAACCAGTTACATTCTAACATTTAGAGATAAAAGTGGATGTCAAACACAGCAGTCCTGCTACAGAATATCCTTTAGGCTGGCAATTTGAATTTCACTGTTATTCATAAACCAAACAAAAATTGTTTACCAAATAACCCAGCAAAATATTTCCAGCACTGTTCTGCTTAAAAAAATAAAATAAATTAAAAAAAATCAAAAAATCACTCTCCTTTCCCCCCAAATGCAGAAGTTTTCAAATACTTCAGACTTAACAGCACCCAGATTTCTCACACCTAATTTTTGAGGATGCAACTCTGCTACAAAATTCATTGTTGACAAATCAAGCATATTAGCTGGGAGCTATTTTTGTTTATAACAACCACAATCTGCAATTACCATTCTAATCAGCAACAGGAAAGCAATACAGATTCCTAGTTTGCACTCCGGTTGCTTAGGTAAAATTTCAGGAAGTAGCTAACTCAAAACACTAAATAAATATATTTGATTAGTTCTGAAACAAATTACAATAAGCTTAGTAGACATGGCTATAATTAAACGGAATAACCCAAAACACTGCACTATTGTGGAGCACTACTTTTATGTACTTAAACCATTTAGAACTATTAATTTTCTATAATTAAATGACTGGTCTCAACATAAATGCTAATCTCTGACAAACTGAATCATCAAGAAAAGAGCTTCAACTTGCTGTTTAGCTGGAGAATGAAAACACTGAGAACTGCTTATAAGAATTCCTACCAAACTAGCCTTTTTCTTTTCATATTCTCCAAACAGGACAATAACAAGAGTAACTGAAATTTGAAAACTGAAGCACAATGTGAAGCCAACCAACATAACAGAGGTAATCGATGAAAACTATCTATAGACATATGTAGAATCTTTCTGAGAAGAAGCTGTTTCAAAATACCTGCCAAGCAGGTGGATAAAAGCCTGAAGTATTTCCCCAATTACAATCTCCCATTAAACAAACCAAACAAAAACCCTCCCAAAACTCTATTTCAGATGAGTTACTCGGATACCTGGGTACCTGTTTGCAAACAGATACCCTCTTCTGGGTCCAACTGTGTCAGAAGATGTCAACAATGCCAGTTTGCTCCTAAACCAGTGCTCAATCTGGCTGCTTGAATGGAGCTGCTTGTTTTAACATACTTCCTAACATACTTAAGTTAAAGTGAGCCAGACTTACAAAGACCTGCCTCTTAAGGCCAGTGAAGTAGCCCCCATGCATTTTGACTGATGCTGGTTACTGAGCACTTGCACAAGCTGTTCAGCCAGCAGATGTGAAACACCATTAACTGCGAGCGATGGAGATGGTGATGGAAAACTCAAGACAGACTGACAAGGATAACTTTTTACTTACACAATACAACCGTTTGCAGAATGTAGTAATCTATGACCTTACATTATCTTAAAACTGTTAAACTAAGACTTAAAAGTTGCAACAATCTCCTTCTGGGGAAGAGAGGTGGGGAGTGTCAGTGGGTGGAAAGGAAGACTAGGGAGGGAAAAAAAAGAGAGTTCATTGATTTATGAGACCATAGACATGCATTATAAGTAAATGACTACTTAACCTGCATTAAAAACACACTGGCCATCAATCACTTGGGCAACATGGTCATATTAAGTCAAAAGCACGAAGTGTAATAATAAGGTACACAGACACCAGATGGATTGAGCAAGCAATGCTCTTTAAGAAATAGGAACTTCCGATTTATAAGAGAATGGTAAAATCTTAAGAAGTGCCCCCCCCAGCACAACAGAGTGTTTTTAAAGTTGATAGTATCGTTTCCTTTCAGAAAATTTGAGAAGTACTGCAACCATTCCTATGAAATTGAGTCAATTTCCTTCCAAAAAAAAAAAAAAAAAAAAAAGAGAGAGAGAGAGGGAACTGTTCCAGTTTTCCCCAGGAACTCCATATTTCTTCTAACTTCGTATCAAAGCTACATCAGTCAGAACTGCTACTAAAAACTCTTACTTCTTGAGCTCAATTGCGACATGGACCTCCACTCATTTATTCATTGATTTTCAATGCTCTGTTGGTTACCTTTGCAGATTGAGCAGACCCTCCAGCACAAAGGGGCTCATACCAAATTGGATGTGAGGACTAGATGCAGAGGAAGAAGCAGAAAGAGTAGGGCAAAGTGACTAAGGCTGTGAATGCTGGGTGGAAGAAAAAGAAATGAAGAGAGGCTGAAGGATGAAAATAGCGGTGAATAAGAGAAAAAGTAGAAGCACAAAAGGAAGAGTTGGGAAAAAATTTTTGAAGGAAAAAGTATGGACAGAAAAACAGATACATTGAGGACCTCCCCCACCAAAAGCAAACGAATGAAACTCCCCTAGATGACCAAGTAGATCTCAGATGATTTGAAGCACCATCACAGGAGTTGGAGCTACATACAAGAAAGAATACAAAGAAACACTGCCAGTGTATTTGTAAGATCAAAGGAGGACAGCTTTTTGTTTAAGACTATAGAATTCATAACACAGGATACCCAGCTAAGACATGACAGCTCTTATCATCAGGCTCCTACACTTTAATATGAGAAAACCATTTTTAAATTGAGGCCTCAGGGATAACTGGTATAAGCAATCTTATTCAGTGCATCTGCCTTGGTAAATGGTATCTTGGCTGAGTCTTGTTTAAATACAGAAATATAATTCTGAAATGCAGAATGGAAACAATACCTCCAAGGCTAATCACTCTTAAATAGCCCCACCAGCCCCTCAAATTCATTTGAAATCAAACTTTATTTCTACCTTGGGAAAGTTTTATTATTTAGTTAATTGTAGCATTATAGTAAATCTCCCAACAGCAACCATGCAAACAAACCTGACACTGTTTTCCTATACTGATCTTTTTTTTTCTCAATGGTAAAATCTGTATACTAGCACAAGCACATAGAAAGAGATGGAAAGACTTTTGTGGAGACATGCATGTCTTCTGGTGCTGCCTAACAACTTAGAAAGATCAAAACAGTCCAACTCCTACCTCAGCAGAATAATCTGCCAAGTGCTACGTCTTGACGTGAGGAAGTTTTTGGTTGTTGTGTTTTTGGTTTTGTTTTGTTTTTTTTTAAATCGTCTAAAGTTCTAAATTCAGTGCCATTACCTCTAGTTACAGCTTCAGCATCTCTGTCATTTTGACGTTTACATCATATAAACACTGATCATGGATTCTGAAAACAAGTAAAGTTTACAAAGAACTCCAAAACTTGGTGCAACTGTTCAGTGACATTTAGCATCAGCCCAGCAGCAGCACTAACATCTTACCAGACTGCTGCAGCTGGTACCTTACATTAACTGTGGTGCATATTAAAGAAGTCATGCTTGTGCAATTAGTTAATTAAAATAAATATGGTAATCCCCCTGCTGCACAGACCTGCCAGTTAATCAATTATTCAAAAATCATCAATTAAAACAAACAATCAGCTATTTGTGTAATCAGCTGTGTGTTTACAATAGCAACACAAACAAAGCTGAGCACTGTTTATAAACTGCTGTCAAGATGGATCAAAAAGCATGGTATCCACCTACAAACCTAGACGGTAGAAGTTTTCCAGAAAGTATCTGAAATTACATCCAACACCTGCACAAATTATACCCTGCACCTTCATTATAAGAACCAGCTAACGATTCAACCAAGCTACGTTTATATATCAAAATAACATATCCTAAAAGAAATTAATTGTAAAGTCAAACTTTTAAGTAATTAGGAATGCCAGAAAACAAGTGAAACTAATTTTTCCCCTTGTGCTACAAATACACATTATACGGTGGCAACTACATGATCCCATGCTATTTTTCATAGAGCCTTTAGTTCATTCATGTGCACAAACCAGACAATGCTCACTTCAGAAGCTCCTATTTGACAGTACATGCCTGATCTTTTCAACTCCTCTCAAACACTTCTCTCAAGATTTTGTAAGTTCTGGAGAAAAACCCCAGTACTAAATTAATAATTGTAAATGCTTTGTGCATTTTCATAGCTTCCCAGTGAAGCAGGAGAGCAGGATTAGCAACATCTCACACATGCACAACAATGCCTTCAAAAGTATCCACTAATTTGGTGGCTTATTTGGCAAATGTAAAGCCAGAAAGTTCAAGGTGCAGATTTTATTAATATGAAATTTCAATGCTCCACACTTCAGTAAAGCAGACCTAACTACCTTAAGCTGCACACCTGGAAGACAAGAGGCACACACCTGTGGATCACTTACATTTAGCTTAAAAGACTTGCATAATATCAAATAGGAACTCGGTGACAGATGCATGGAGAGATGTTAGAAGCTAACCATCAACTTCCTTGACAAGGAGATTTCCCATTCTTTTCTTGAAATCTGTCTGTATTACTGGCTCCAGACAAAGGCTTAACAAAACTAAGAGATGATCTTGGAAGTTAGGAGTTTCCTTCAATGCTACATCCTTGAGTCATCTCCAGATCATTACAGTGAAGTGGGATCCTTTGCTAAAACAAGCGTTAATATCTGGTCACATGCCTCGTCACAGTGCACCAAGAGGCTCAGTGTGAGGGGTCTGTGGGCAGCATCAGTACAGGCCTTTTAAATGTGGGATGGTATCAGTTCTGGCCTCACTAAAGACAGCCAGAGAGGTCAGAGCTCTTAGATCAACACCACAGAAGTTCGTCCCTTCAGCTAATAAAAAACTGATAGCACAACCAGGCTGTTATTCAGCTAGTACACTAGCAAAATAAAGGAACAGCATGTCACCAGTGGACTTCACAGATAATTGTGACATTATTCATTCTTTTACTTAATCAGCCCTCATCTTCACTTTTTAGACACTTCATCCCAGTTGAAGGCAAGTGAAAATAGTCTGAATAGGAAGCATCAGACAGTCTTAAAGAACCTGCTCACTGTAAGAAGCAGCAACTTTGGAGATTACATACCCAACATTGCACAGCTAGACTAGTCAAACTGAAATATTACATACTGAGAACCTTAATCTATGCAAAGATGGACCTCAGTGTCTACAGCACAATCACCTACTAGTAGTACTCAAGATGCCTGTGCTGTATATTCGGTTACCCTTGTCCAGAAATCAAAGGAGTTTCCACACTACATATGCAAAACAGATTAAGTGGCGCTGCATTCTCCACACTGAATTAAGCCAATCCTGGAAGACCCAGGAAGATCTTTGCCGCTCCTAGTAAGCAGAACTTCCTTGGCAAGCAGTTCTTTGGAATTAATGGGTCTTTAGCAGCACACCATAAAACTGGATCGATTCTGACACCAGACTCATTCTAGCAACTTTTACTCCAGACACACAAGAATGCCCATTCTTTGTCACTGAACTCTGAGCGTTAAGCGCCAAGCCAAAATAGCACACAAATGTGTCAAGTCGAACTGCCCTTCTTCAGCTCTACCATTTTGCTGTTTGGATCTAACAAGCATCCTTTGTGATACACAGATATTCCTTCCCGTCCATACAGGTCTCTACAAGCGTCATTTCTATCGACATCTTTCTATACTCCTTCTTCTCCTTTCTCAAGCTAACTACAAGGAGGAAAATTCAGAAAATACAGCATCTGGTCAGATTCTGGAACAAACTCAGAAGCCCAGTGGAACTGATGAGCAGCTGGTATGCATTCTTTGCTAAAACTATCAACTTCAACCTCATCAGCTAAGGATGCACAAGGAAAGACTAACAGTACTCAAGGACTCTAGAAACTCACTGAATAAGGAATAAAAATATTATTTGAATGATGCAATTAGTCAAACCTCTTTATTTTCCACCCTCTCAAGCCTCAAGGCTCACCTGTGCAATCTGTATTGGCTGAGATAGAGGGATCTGCGTCATCGGCGTTGCAGCAGAGGCCGAGATGGTGGCACCAGCAGCGCTGTGCTGCTGACTGGCTGAATGCTGCACTGCAGCCGCCAGCAACTGTGCCTGCGCCTGTTGTAGCAATAACTGTTGCTGGGCTGGCGTCAACGTGAGCTATAAATAATTAGAAAACACAGCCATTAATAATGGAAAGAGCCACTTCAGCTACAAAGTCATTAGCTAGCTCATTACTAGTTATATTAACCAGACATTCCTACAACTACTGCTACAGTTCTGCCATTAACTAGCCAACCACTCTGGCCTTAAGTAAGGACAGCTGGCTACTCAACACAGTGTAGGAACCGACCTACCACAGACCTGACATAAACCAAACCACATGAACGCAAACATTTGCTCTTACTGGAACCTACAGAACCTAACTTTACTCCTAAGTTTTCTTCACAACTCTACCAGGAGGCTCAGGAGAAAGGTAATTAAGTAGCAAGCAAAAGAAAAGAATCAGTATGGCCAGGATTTGAAAGGAAATTTACACCCAGCAGAACAGCAAGTGATTAGCCAGATGAATGAGAAGCAGAAATGCTGGCTATGGCTACTGAACAAACTGATAACACCCCAGCTGCTTCACATTAGCATGAATCCCTGCCATATTCCATCATTTCCATTATGCCCTAAGATATAAGTAAAGAACATGAGCTCCATTTGTCTCTCTCCAAGTCTCCCCATCTGCTTTTTTTTTTTTTTTAATAGAATAGAGTTGGCAAGTTTATATCCCTTCCCTTTCCCAAACACACATTATCTCTGTGAAACAGGTGGCAGCAGTCTCTCCTTTACATGTAAATGAATCTTGATGCCCACATTTACTACAATCCATATCTGCATAGGCCTGGAGTTTTGAATGTTTCACTATTGCAGACTATCATAAATTAAAACAAACCAATATTTTTGAGAATGAGAAAAATAATAAAATATGCTGGGTTTTAATAAAATATTAAAACAGTCTCACTCTTAAAACTTTCAAATGTAATTAACCAGAAACTAAATAGGATGTTTATTTACACACTAGCATATGAGAAGATTTAACAACTGTACATGAAATTAAGACATTGACTGTAGAGATGATCTAACCTAATACTTCAAATCATAAATACATTGTTGGAGCAACTGCCCTGAACTCCTTATTAACATGCAAACTCTTAAAACTGCAAAGCTGATTATGTACAGCAACCTCTTTAACCAAACCAGCCCATTCACAAAACTTGCTCTTTTTTTAGATGACTGAAAGCATTTACAACAAGTCAGAAACACCAGTAATCCCAAACCAACAGTTATTCCATAATTGCTCCCAAAGCCTTGCAATTAAAAAAACCTCAAAATTGGTAGGTTAAAACCGAAGGGTTGAATATGCTTAGGGCAAGCACTAATATAGTTACTTAAAAAGAAATGTGTTTGAGAAGAGGAAGAATTAGTGTCAGCAGTTCCTACAATTTTTGTTCTTCACCCAGCTATCTGATAAGATTTAGTCTCATGCTCCCATGCCTCATTTTAATCTTGCAAAAAAAATAAAAATTTCTCTTTACGACATCAGTGACTTTCTTATTTGTACACACACCAGGTTTAATTTCATTGCAGAGTCAAGACGGATACTGAGAATAGAGAGAAAGAATTGTATTTTTTTTTTTGGAAGCAAATACTTCACAACAAAAAACAAAGATTTAGGTCTGCTTTTTTATAGGAAGATATTTTCTGTCCCCTCTTTCACTTAAGTTTCTTCCTATGTTAAAGGAAATGACGATAAACTTCGCTGACAGTTCTATGGGGACTGCCGTGGAGACTGCCATCATTTGCTGGACAGGAGGCTTACTGCAGTAGACTTGGGTAAATCTTACCCCAGTGATCTGTCCTCCGGCCAGCATGAGCTGGGTCTGGGGTATGGCCGCCTGCACTGAAGGCTGCTGGGAAGGCTGGCTTGGCTGCTGAGAGTCCCCAGATTCTTCATTAGATTTAGACTAGTCAAAAAAACAACAACAACAACAAAAAAAAAAAACAACCCACAACTCTTTATAGTGTAAAACAGATGTTAATGTATAACACTGCTATCTCAACACTGCACAATAAAAATCTTTCATCTGCATACAAAAAGCCCTTGGGTTTATTTTAAGAGTGTGTTTAAGCAATGGCTCTATGTGCCCACCATCTCAGCTATGATTGCTCAAACATGTCTGTAGGTAATGCAGTTTAAACAAAACAAAGACTCTCAGGTCTTTTGTAACTCTCTGACATTATTTTCAGGTCTTATTTCATTTTATGCAATGCAACTGAAGCTGACACTACCTTTCACCATAAAGAAAGAAAGGGTTGTTAAAATTATTCATTGCCTAAAATCCTGAACAATGGAACAAGGGAAAGGAGATTGTGTTTCCATTTTCTATATCTGCATCCTGCACATCTAAGTCATCATGCTGTTGGCTTATAAGGAACTGGTTTGAGAAATCCTCACAGGTTTATCCACCTACAGCAAAATACATAATATATACAGTGCTTTTATATAATAAAAGTTTAGCATTTATTTAATTGAATGCTGCTTTATTTGAAAAGACTGGGGGGTGTTGTTTTTTTGTGGTTTTGTTTTTTGTTGTTTTTTTTTTTTTAAGCAGAAGAAATTGTGAAGACATGAGGGAGGAAATGCAAGTGCATGAAGAGGGGGAGAGAGTTTTATGATAATTAAAACTGGTTTTGCAGAACATTAAAATTCTGCATAGATTTGCATATTTTCCACCACCTGTTTTGGGGACTGCAGAGCAGGCTAATTAACATAAAGGCTCTGATTAATTCTGCCAGTCATTGAGCGATAATTACAGCACAGGACTGTAAACATTCTGCACTGGAGATACAGCCTGTTTGCCAACATCTCTCTCAGGGATGGAAGTTTACCATGGCAACCAAGGCAATTTTCTGCCTCCTTCCTCTTAGAAAGGAAGGTCACTATACCTCCTCTTCTTTCCAAACTGTTATTATGTATAAGTGGGTCCACATTCTATTGCATTTCATGTAATGCACTACCTACGTTCTTTAATAACAAGCATTACTGAAACCAGTTTTCAATAAAACTGGGTATCCCTTGTCCCTTAATATATTACTGAGAGGAAGTGGCACATTAACCCATACACTGAAGTGTTCAGCATCATAAAAAAGTTTGAAAGCTTTGTTGTATCACGTACATTATTAAACAACAATTACTCTGACTTATTTTGAAATCACTGTTATTTACACAAGCAATCTAAACTAGCCACATTACACAGTTAATGTTACATTATACTTCTATATTCAGCTACCAGAAGTAAGAACAGATTGCAAAGTAATACCTGCTACGTTTAAAATAAGTGAATAAATGGAAGAACATGAAATATTTCTGGACTTTTGTTTTCATGATACAACACTTGACTGAAATTCAGTATAAAATTCCAATCACTGAATGTTTCAAACAGCTCCAGTTTCTGAATGCTTACAATCCTGAACCTGATGTACAGTTGTAAATTATTATTCCTTCATACCTATCATTTGCAAGACCAGTCAGGATGACAAAATGGTGTAATACATCATAGGTTAAAAACCTCTCTCTAATGGGAACATAATGCTGTTAACAGCAGAAGGAAACTGTCTTTACCTGTACATTTAAGGACTGAGCAGCAGCCTGTAAACTTGTTCCAGCGAGCTGGACCTACAACACAGTGCAAAAATGGAAATGAAATAATGTAGAATCCACAGAAAACTTTAACAATGTAAAAAAGTACAACTTCCCCGCCTGTACCCCAACAAAAGCTCCCCCAAGAACAATGCATGCCCCTCTAACCATCTGAATCTGTGAAACAGGAGTCGTTCTCCAGGCTGAAAAAAATATCTACGACTCTTCCGCAGTGTTATTTGTCTAACTCTTGCTGAACATATTCCTGCCTGGGGATCTAGATATTATCATGAAATTGAGTTGAGACAGAGCACTTTGGGGTGCACAGGCTAACTATTCCTACTCCTGTTAAAAAAATCCAGGCTTCAGGGGAAGGTGTTTAGCTCTACTCATCATCATCCTTCTAATATTTCAGAATGGGTCTTACCCCAAATATGTACACTGCATTCACCCACTTCCTTATACAACAGAGGAGCAATCACCTGTATAGCACAAAACCCACAGCATAAACACTCTTCCTCAAATCAACCCATTCAAGTATTTGCAGTCCTGAGCCACTGAAAAGATCTGGAGACGCTTTATGAAGGCTGTATTGATTCAGGTATACTCAAAACTTGAATTCAATGTTTGTGATTAACAGGTCCAAAGAAATTCTTGTGGGTTAGCAGTGAAGAAAAACTGATGCTTCAGAAAGTGAGATTTTTGAAGAGTGTTATTTTATCTCTAATAAGGATTTTCTCTGTACAACAAATGCTAAATTTTGATTTACTGAACATTATTTTAATCAGTTCACCTTGTTTCTACCACCACTCCTACTATAAAGAAGAAATGCTATGTAATTAATTACCAACACACACTTTCAAAGATCAGAGTTACAGCCTGTAGCAAATTCCATCTCTGGCCATGTTTGAAAACCACTGCTCCTTTGAAAACCAGGCAACACATAAGGATACAATAAAGCAAAGCAAAATGTAGCTCTCTTGCCTCTATAAAAAGATGTCCCCACATAACATACATCACAAAAGAGAGTCCACATATCTGCAAGCACAGGAAGGAGAGTTTTAATTTAAATTGCAGTACATGATTAATAACTGAATATTCGAACAGGCAACCCGTAAAAATCACCTTGGAAATATTTCCTACCGCTCTAGGTGAAGGTACTTGACTTACTAAGCATGTTCTACATCCAAGCAAACACTCCCAGAAAAACTCCTCCTCATCACAAGCAAAATACAGTTTGACATGGTTGATGTAATGCGAGCTTTTAACATGAATTAACAGCAGAGAATAATCTAAACAATAGCCTGCCATCCAAAAAATATACTCAGAAATAACGCTTTAAATAAAACCCACCCCAAAACAAAAAACCAAACCACACCAACAAACCCCCCCCCCAAAACAAAAACAACAAAAAACCCACAAACAAATTAAAAAAAAAAAAAAAAAAAACGAAAAACCAAACCAAACCAAACAAAAAAAACCATAAAAAAACCAAAAAACAACCACCAAACCCCACATAAAAGACTACAAATCTGTATCTCACTCAGGTACAGCCAGCATATTCCTGAAAATCTCTTTGAATGCAATTTGGACACCCTTTCCACCATGCAACAAACATTTTCTAATTCGAAATTAAACTGTTCCTAACTGTTACCTACAACCTAATATTTTGTATTAGTCTGGAGGCAAGCACTGTGTGTTAAGGTTGAATAACGCTCCCACTAACAGCAGCCACACTAGAGAGGACAGTTTGACAATACGTTCCCACACACCTGCAGGTGCCTAAAAGAATAGCTGAGATTTTCCTTTGAACTAGAGTTTCAAGAAATGAAGCACACTTTATCAAACATGAAGTTATAAAGATCCTGACAACTGTTTAAATAAACACATTTCCAAAGCAAGATAAAGCACTGTGCTAAATACAATTACTGTCCTGGATCAATCTATATAACAAAATGAAGACTAAAACAAACACACAAAATTCTGCAGAACACCTGTATCCGTCTCCCTGTTAAAACACATACTGACAACCCATGAAAACTAGTCAGCTTCTCTCCACATAAAGGCAGTCTACAACAGCCTATTGGTTCAGCAAATTCAAACACTGGCACTCCCTAGGTCCTACATAACCCAATCTACTAGGAAAATTGTAATTATGTGACAAGGTGTGTGGAATGTTCCATACAACAGTTCAGAGCTCTTAAAAGAGGGCATAAAAGCTGCAGTACGTCAATTATACCACAATAACTGTGCAACCTCAGACCTCAAACATTCAAGGTCAGCCAATTAGGTACAGTATTTTAAAGTTTAAACTTGGTGCTGAGGAAGGGAAAGAAATTAGGACGTTTGTTTTCATACATCAAGTGAGAACAGATAAAAACTACAAAAAATGCCCCTATACTTCTCTTCACCTAGGGATGCCCCATTTTGCTGCAGCCTACATCTGAAGTTCAGCTTTGATTCCCTAAACACAGCAGCAGCAGAACAGAGGGATAGTAGAAGCCTGAATGTCATCTGACAAACAGGTCCTTGAAATAAGTTTAAGAGAAAAAAAATTTAAAAACCTCAGAAACCATATATGTTTGGTAAGTATGATCACTTTATATTTCTAGTTAATGTGTAAGAGCTTAAAAGATTGAAGCACAGCACTGACTACCATTCAACATCACTTCTGGTTTCTTAACTAGGTAGTGACAGTTTCAGAACCTTGGCAGCTGTTGGACCAATGCAATCCTTTACCAAAAAGATCAAATTTTACCTTGCCTTTCAATTTGGTATCTCCATTAAGGTTTAAAAATAAAATAAAATACTTTAGGCATTCTCAAGTCCCCAAAAAGGGGCTTTCTAGTTCACCCAAATAGGTCTCACCCCATCTTGATGTATTCTGCAGCCGAATGCAATGAAGTGAGTGACACAGTAAGAACATTTTTCCATCCAAGCTATTTAAGCATGTGGTCTACCCATATGTTCCTTTACATGACTGCATATCATTCACAGAAAGAGAGAAGATAGAACATAGTAGGTCTCCCCTACTTTGAAATGGGTCTTCTCTTACCTGATGAAGGTGCCCAAGGAAGGCCTGGGCCTGGGCTGTAGAGATTGCTCCTCCGACAGGCACAGGCTGCTTTTGAAAGTCCAGGCCATTTGTTTGCGTGCCTGGAGAGAGAGAGATATTAAGAACTATTAGGTATTACTTTTATGAAATGGAATAAGAATTAATATTCCAACGTCTTCTGCTATTTCCTCAATACTATGTAGCAGAAAAATACTCTGAGAGTAACAAGAATTGATGGTTTTTACTGAAAGGGGGGGTGGGGAAGCAGTGTCACTTCCAGACTTTGGTAATATAGCATTTGTCAGCTGAACAAAATCAACACAATATTTTCTTTAGCTTCTATCATTTTACCTCCTCTATGTACACTATTATCCCATCATTCTCCACCATGGTTTGAGAACCAAACGGGTGCGTGCAGCTAAGGTTAAACCGTGTTTCCATTTTCCATGCACTCTGTCCAGCAGCTGAAGACTACTTTCAAGTTTAGAAAGTGACAAGAACAAGGTTCATATAAAGTCACCTTTCATTAAAGACAGGTTAAATAGTACTTCACGAAAACAGAAGTACGGTATATACGTAGCAGTTATGGGCCACAGTTTTACTCTTTTGATAAAAGATATCTCCACATTTCCATGAATATTTGTGAGGAGCTCTCATTACATAAAATAACTGCCTGGGCTTGCTTTTGCTCTCACCCATTTTCATGTAACTAAGAACTGATTATTTTCCTACATTTTTTTGTTGTCTTCCTACACAGCTCAGAAAACATGAAAACCCCCAAACTATCCCCAAATAATCTGGTTGTGAGGAGGAATGAGGTAAAAGCCAAACAAACAAACAAAAAACCCCAACAAAACCACACACCAAACCCAACACAAAGAACATTTTTTCCACAAGAAATTACCACAGAATTCTGTTCTGCCAAGAGGAACTATAACTACAAACTTTTAAGAATCATTCTGGGCGGAGATGATAAAATCAACATTAGGGATTAACAACAACTGGCTTTGTAGGTTGAGTATTACTACCTACAACGGCTAAGAAGGGAGACTCAGAGTGTATCAGGCTGCGTGGAATTTCTAGAATAGATGATGCAATCTTAAAAACTGCATGACTGAAGTAAAACCAGCTTTAGACTTGCACGTTTACTCTTCATGACAATCAGATTTTGTTCAGTGCCAATGGACAGGTGTTCAACTAACTCCTACTTCAAAATTCCTTCCATTGTCTACATTTTTTGCCATAAAAATCTAGGTTATCTACAAAGCAAAAGAGAGTCACAGTTGTTAAACAACAACAGGGGTTTGCTATTCCTTAGAAACATCTGCAGAAGCAAGCAGGCGTAAAATCTGATTAGTGAAATACACTATCCAATATTTTACATTGCTATGTTGACCTACAAACAGCTTACACAGATAAAATTCCCAAAGATGGGGGTCATTGTTCAATTAAATACGGATACAATGTAGGTAGTAATGCTTTCTAGCACCCATGTAAAGCATACCTTTGATGCATTTCTTGGGGGAAGAGATGGTCTCCTCTCAAGTTTTTAATTTTATGCTTTGGGCCGGGGTTTACAGACTTAAAAGATACATATGTGCAATCAAAGATCTACAGATATGTTAAAAAAATATTCAAATTTTAAACTACGTAAAATTATTTTGTTTAATGAGTCTAAAATTCCAATCCAAAGTGAATGGAAGGACTGGTCTGAATTGATATTGAATGAATGCAGTTTGGTTGCCTTTCTCCAAAGAAAGGTAGATAAGAAGGTCTGCTGGAAAGAGCTAGAACAATATAATCTGTTTTCATTCTTTCCAGTAAACTGCAGAATCTTCTCAATGCAGAAGGCCAAAGCGAGTGGGAAGATGACTGGGTAAATACATAAAAGTATTTCTTGACATCCAGCTACTGTAATTCAAAGGAAACAATCTACCACCTCCTCATTTAAGCAGATGCTTTGAATCAGTTTTCAACCTGTGGTCAGGGACCCCCAAGTAGGAAAAAAAAAATACAGATAGGAAAACCTACTGTAAGGCAGATATTCCTCATTCCAGTCAGAAACTTGCAGGGGTCAAAAAATTATCCATTTCTGAGAGGACTAGCTGGAAGCCTCACCTTAAATAAATAGACGAAGCTGTTCTACTTAACTGTCTTCCAGAAAGAGCCTCAAATCACAATACCATAATTAAAAGAGCACTGCTGTGCATGTGTGCAGAATAAATGCTCCAGTTAGCGCTTCTGCTGACTCTCAATATGGAAATTTGAAACGAGCCTCCTAAGGTTGATAGTTTTGAACAAAGCAAGTTCCAGGACTGAGCTTAAAATCTCCATGGGTCCCAAAAACCAATTTAGACCGGTACCGAGAGAAAACAACACTTTCTTTAAATTCAACTTTGAAGAACTCCAACTCCCTCTCTCCATGACTCCCAAAACCAAACTCAGAGCAAAAAAAAAAAAAAAACCAAACCCAAACCACACCTGTTCACTCTCTGTCCTACTTTTATCTTAAGCTTTCTTTGGTATTTGGAAGTACAGTGTCCCTTCCCCTTCGTATGCAGCCTTAGTTTTGGAAGGAATGCTACCCAGGCTGCTTCCATTTATCACAGGATGCCTATGTCTTTTGAAGAACAGCAGGGAAAATGAACTTTCAGTCCAGCATATGAGAAGCCTTGCTCTTAAGGTGCTCATAAAGATGTGACACCACTTCTGTGGAATCCAAGAAATCTGATAAGGAGACTGGAAAATGGAGCTGTCTGAAGCAGATAGTCAGCACATTGTAAGGACATGAAAGGACCAGAACACCACTTCTGCTCAAGATAAGAGCTAAATGCAAAACCCATGGTGATTAATAGACATGGCAGATGCAATCACAACTATTGTGATTTTAACAATCTGAAGTATTTACGTCTTTTCCATCTCCATCCCAGCTCCCAAAACTGCTGAAGCTGATCTAACAGCTCACCAACACAAAAAAAACCCCAGGCGTGGGAACTCTATCTCCCATCTCTCCTTTCTTCTTGGTTCCAACTACACTGTCCCTGTCCTGCCCCTTCTGGTAGTTCATGGACACAGCAGTAAGCCAATTCACCTTTCTGAGTAGAAAATTATGCACGCAAACTATTCCTTTTATCTTTTGGCCAAGCCAGTTGTCTTCCAGTTATGTGAGATGAATTAACTCACCTTAGGGCCCAGCAAGCAGTAGGTAATGCAAAGCAGGGGAGGTCAGAGACATGGTAGTAGGGAAATGAGCCTCCCCTGCCCCCAGCAAGTTGTTAAGACTGAATCAAGCTGTAGGATGAAATTTCACCCTTGTAGCTCAAGTCCAATGCAACTTAAGCATGTTTAAATTCTGGCATAAATTCAGCCATGTGGTTGGCTACCGCAGAGAGTCGGTTTGGATGAAGACTAATAGAAAGTGCAAGTAATTTTCAGCCAAATCAAATCTTTGAACCATCTCACTCAGTGCCACTCCAGGGAAAGAAAGGAACAGAACACTAAGTACCAGGACACCCTGAACATGGATTAGTTTATGCTGTCTTGGAATTGTACCTGCAGAGGGTAAAGGCATAACAAAATGCAGTCGGCAAGGTAATGTTGCACCTGCAGTCAGGAGAAGAACACACACTCAATACCCAAGATCATCATCATCAGACTTTACTCCGAGTTTACAAACTGCCTCAGAGAGGAAGAGGAGTAAGGAACTACAGGTCTGGGGAGATGTGGTGTAAGGTGCAAGAAAGAACTCAGGAAGGGAAGGCAAAGAAGGAGAAGGAAGATTTCAAAACTAACTTGAGTGGGTACCTGCACTGTGCTCTAGGAGACATCTTCCAGCACCAGCAGTACATCTCCCCATCTCTCTCCCTCTCTCTGTGTGTGTGCATTGAGAGAGCAAGAGATATCCCCATTACTCAGAAGTTGTTGATTCCTTGTCCACACTACTAATAAGAAGTTTAGCATTGATATTTGCCCAGAATTTTAGCAGTTAAAGAATATTTAACAGTCCCTCTCCCACTCTTCTAACTTTCTTCTTATGGAAACTGGAAAAAAAATCAGTCTCTGGAAATAAAGCAATGCAAACAAGAATCCTTAGAATCCTTCCAAATAGTACACTTATAAAAAATATTATTTTGCTGCTATGTCAATGCACATCATAATATTATAGTTTCCATAGACAATATAACCTTGTCTTTCATAGTACTGCATTCACACAGCTTTTAAGAAAGAATATGCATTAAACAGATTGAGTTGTTTTGGAAATTTTCATGCTGCAAACTCTAAAAAGGAAACCAAAAGGGCTATCCCATTTACTGTAAGACACTCTTCTTACTTCTATTTTTTCCAGTAGATACTAAGTAGACTGTCCACCCACAACTGATTCTGCAATACTGACGACCAGTTGATCAATTCATGTTCTTGTGAAAACAGCCATCCCACAATTCTTTTTTTGTTGTTGTTTTAATTAGTCTGAAATATGGGTTGCTTTTCAGATGCTTAAAAGAGTCCAGTTAGCACAAAAATTTTGAAGTTAAAATCTGTTTTGGGCATTTTATTGTGACCAATGTATTCAGGGGACTTCACTATGTTCCCTAAATAGTCAGAGTTAGAAATACAAAACCCTAATTCATTAACTTTCATCAAACTTAGCTGTTAGCTCAGAGAACTACTGATGTTAAGTCATCTTTACCAGTGGCAACTATTTTTTTTTCCCTGAGAACACTAGCTCTGCCAAATGTAAATTCTATGCCCTACGGTAATTTCTCTTAAAATTTTCAAGTTGCATCAGCTTCCTACAGTTTAAAACAAGAATGACCCAAACAAACATCCACTGAGGTTCAAAAGTAGTGCTTACACAGCAGACTCAACTGATTTACAAATGTCACTGAAAAATAGACAGTTACAGAAAGTTACAAAAACAACAACTCTGAGTGTTTATAAAAATCATCTTCACACATTTTGCTTCAGAGCCTATGCTCCCCAGACGACCAATGGCACCTCCAGTTCCTTAGCATCCGAACTGAAAGCTGACTTCTTTTCGCTAAGTATGCACAGAGCCCAGAACCATCATCTAAGTGCCTTGGATGAGAAGCCTAAAATTATATTCTGTGAGTATTTCTTTCAGGGTTTAACGTCTGCCAGTTGACTAATGCAACTGATGCTTGAGCCCCTAAAGAACATCACAAATGCCATTAATTACTATTTCCAGTGGTTTATGAGCACTATATTTAAAAACAAAACAATGACTGCAGAACAAAGGGTCCTCAAAAATTCTAGATTATTTTAGTTTTCATCATTTAAAAAGTCAGGAAGCAAAACTGAAAGGAACAACTGGGAACATTTAAATTACAGAAGCAATGTTTGCAAAAGGTCCAAACACCAGTAAGAGCCAAAGTTTTGTAATAACTACAAAATACATGCAGCTTTACAATCCATCCATTTCTTTACACCATTACCACCACCTTCACACTGATGAAGTATTTGCCTAGGAGAGCAGAGCCAGGGTTCTGCTGAAGCAGATGCAATACTTCTGTGATAATGGACTACCTTTGAATTAAACCAAGTCCTCCTCTTTAACAGCTCAGTTTAGGTGAAACTGCTAGTTAAAGCTGCACTTAAGGAAGCGCATTGGGAACAAACTCTTTGAAGAAAGTGTATGCAAGGAACTGTGGTCATACAGATCAGAAAGTCTGAATTTTCCCAGAAGTTTACACGTACCCTCCACCTACAAGGATTTGATAGGGATATTTAAAACCATTGTTCTCTTGATGCTATTATTGTGAAATATTTACAGCCCATATGTTTTTGAAAGAATGTGTTATATCATCCTAAAGCAGTATTAAATACATAATAAGTAATTTTACACATATAAAGAACTGATACCTCTCCTATTACAAATACAACACAAATTATAAAAACTGAGATGCCAGTAACAAAACACACAGTAATAAGTGAGAATTCCTTTTGACTGACCCCATGCATTGGCAGAAAACATCCAGCCTCTCGGATCAGTATCAGGAACATTCAGTCACTCTCAGCTGTATTAAAGCCTTGCACAAAGAATGAGGAGACAGCAGCATAGAATTAAATAAATTCTTAATTTCTTCATGACTCCAGAGTTTAAAATAAAACTCTTAATAATGAACCAAGAGGAGGAAAAATAATTTTCCTCATACAAGGTAACTAGAATTCTCTCAAAGCAACAAGTTCCTTCTCATTAAAATTTTTTCTTCCCAAATGCTACTCTGAGCTCAGAAAAAATTCTGAGTTAGGTTAAACTATGTACTTCCCATTCAGAACTTTCCTTTCTCTTGCTTCCAAAATGAATATTAAATTACCTCTAGAAAGGAATTAAAGCATGAGATAGCATGATTGAGTTACAGTGGCTTAACAAGCTTCTTCAATGGGCTTAGAACTTGGCCACATCTTAAGGATGTGCCAAAAGGCACATTAGCCCTGACACAAAGACTATTCTTCCCCAGCTGAATTTCAAGATTCTGTTCTAATACAGGAAGAAATTAAAGCCGGCTAACTTTTTTTTTAAATGTAGAGAAATGATGCTTCCTCCCTTTGCCTAGTTCTTGAGAACTGTTGTGAGAGCTTGAATGAAATCTAAAACGGAAACAAGATCAGCCAGCGGCCCACATCTGTCAGGGAAAATTTCAACCCAAAAATAAATGACGAAGTTGGAGGTGCTGAAAGTATGCTCTGCCAGGAGAAAAAAGATACTATTTATGGAGAGCTAATGCCACCAGACCTTCCATAATATCAGAAACATTACAGATTGAGAAAGTGGGGGAGGGGAATCCTATATACAAAGTGTGGGTAGTGCTCTGATATAGTGGGTGTGAATAATGCCCTGCATGCAGTAGGGTTAATGATAAAAGCGTTTCCAAGTCTAAAGCAGTAGGTGTGGAGATGGGGTTTTCTTTGTTTGTTGGTGTGGGTTGTTTTGGGTTTTTTAATTCCTGTAAACTGGTAAAGAAATTTTGCTTTTAATATTCATTCAACTCCAACAGAAAATATCTGTGCATGAATTCATCATTTCTTACCTGTGTTCCCATCCCCACTCTCCATTGATGGTTTACTGGTTTCTGACGGATTGTTCATTCTTGAGTCTGCATTAAAACAGAAATAAAGATAAACTAATACAACAAAAAACCCCAAATCTATTCATACCTTCTTGTCCAAGGGAAGTACAGAACGTCAGGAATTCGATATGTACTTTACCCTAATTCAGATTATAACACAAAAGGAATGATTGGAAGCAGAACACAATAACGAATCTTCCAGATAAATATTGTTTCAAAATTTTTGTATGTCGTTATTCCCATACGTGAAAACATGGTGTTAAGGAAATAAAAGACAGCATGCTGGAGGGCAAAGATAGGTAGGAACTTAATTTTCAGTACAATGAAAGTCATAGAAGCATAAAAACGGGGGGGAAGGAAGGAACAATGATTACATCAAGATTCAAAAACATTAAGTCTGACCACCATGGCCTACATTGTTCTTGCGGGGTTTTTTTTTTCCCCTCATAAGAGAAAGGAAATTCAGTCATTATAATTAAACAGATGCCATTTTTCTAATACTGCATTTTTATTTTACAGGAATGTCACTGATATTACATTATTTTACATTTCCTATACATTCATGCAAAATATAAAATAATTCCTCTTCCTTCTCCCTCTGGATGAATCTATTGAAAAGTCTGCTCTTGGTTTCAAAGCTTGTCAGCTGAATATAGCGCAACGCAGAGGCCTCTCCAGATGGCAGACAGAGAATATAGTTTCCTTATATAGGAATTTATATAGATGTTCTGTGTACAGCATCAGCTCTCCAGCTTACTACCTCCTCATTCCTTGCTACCGATCTCAGTGTGCCACATTATCACAAACTAGAACTACAAAAAGAATCTCAAGACAGACCAGTTCATAAAATGAAGCATAAGCAAGTCCTTAAGCACATTCTTCCATTCCCATAACCAGTTAAATACAAGTTCAATGAGCTCAAAATTAACCCTTTACTCCAGAATATTCTTTTGCTAGGTGCTTAAAAGGTTACCCCTGTCATGTAGTTCCATCAAAGCAGTGATTTCCAAAATACCAATGGGCTGAAGAGGAATACAGTAACAGCATTAACTGCCACACCTTTCTCCCAGCTACTTCCAAGAATGCCCAGACAATTCAGTGCTGAGCAGTCTATGAGAGTTGGACTATTGCCATGTACGGTCACCTGCTACTGCCCAGAGAGACCAGTGCCACCCTTAGGCTATCAGAACCAGGGGCGACGGCAACAGAGGAAGGTAAGCAGGAGCCAGGAGGAACGAAGCGCGTGGACAGGACTTGGATGAAAACAGGAGGTACAATGAAGCCTGGCTGGGAGTGGCGAGTGGGAAGAGGAGGGAACTTGTTAGAAATGCAGCATGTGTGAGAGAAAAGATAAGAGACATCAACCTTGGAAAAACTCCAATAAGCAGTTAGGAAACACAATTTAAGACACATCAATATTTTTAAAACAAATGTAATTTTCCACGTAAACAACTGCTGCAGATGAACCCAGCAGGGCCTAGAAAACCCAGAGGACTGTAACAAACAGGAATCTTCCCCTGACAAGTTAACCTCTCCAGAGCCTCAACTCTTCTCAGAAAGTTCCTGCACCTTTGCTTAAATCTTTCAAATGTCAGCCACATGTAAAAGAGATCTGAACTATCAATGTTACTCTTAGTATAAAGGCAGATGTGTTAAACTACATTTTGAAAGGGAGAGTGAGGAGAAACTTTTCCAGCTCACTGCTGCTGGCCCACACTTCAGCAAAAGGCTTTTGCCCCATTTTTAACCACCTCTGCTTAGCAGATTCAAGCTACAAGTTCACAGACTTGAAAGACAGAGGACTGCCAGGGTTGCAGATACAAAACCTATTACTTCCTGGCTCCTTATTCTGTCATTTTCCACGTTTGGATTCTATGATCCACACTCCAGAAACAGAACACAGGTTCCACTGCACAGAAATGTTTGTTGTTGGTGTACCACTCCCTGCTGATAGATCTGTGTGTAAAACAAATACAAGTATGTTTCTATCGAGGAGTTGTGTGTACCTTAAATTGAGTTTATTGTTGTGGCAACAGCACGTTTATTTAAAGTGATTATAGCCAACATTCATTTGATAAACAGCATTAGTTCTTTCCTTGACACACAGCTGGCTACTGAAATTAGTTTAGGTTGAGAGAACACTGAAGGGGAGACTTCTCTTTGGACACAAACATGAAGAGTCGTCATCCAACAGGAAAGTGAGCAAAGAGGGTTTAGAAGTCCAATACATTTGGTTGTGGAAACCAAGCTAACTCATGGGGCTATTGAACAGTGGATGTATTTTTTAAGCCCAGAGCACAAGGATAGCCTGAGCTCATGATAGCACTGACTACAGAAGGGAAGAGCACAGGTTGAGAAGATCGTCTCTCAATAACGTGGGATCCATTCACTGAACCGCTTCAGAAAGCTTTTGCAAGAAAAACAACACAGGGCCTCCTGTGCTAGTTTATTGCAGCAACTGAGGTATTAGAGCCAGGGTGCAGGATACTAATGGTAGAATAAACAAACTAAACCCGGAGAGGGGACGCAACTGTCCTATGCACAGAATTCCAAGCAACTTTGTGACTGTTCCCTCTGTATGAGTGGGCTTGTACAACAAACCTTCCTGCATGACCAGCAAGTTTGCTCAGGACAAAGTTATAACTATATAGATCTCTTTTCATAAAGCAACTAAGAAATGTTTTTCTTTCAGGCTATGCTGCAAAATAAATCCTTTTGAAAAAAAGGTTTTCAGTGTTTCCTAGTACTAGACATACACATAAAGTTCACTCAACTACCAAAAGCATGTCAAAATGAAGACTATTTTATTGTAAAGATCCATCCCTAACAAAAGACCTCAAACATTACTATTGCGAAAAAGCAGCAAGTTGGATGAAGAAACGCCTTTCTGGTACTGCTCAGGTTCAAATGAAGGATAGCATCCATTATTTCACCAGCTGACTATTTCTTGTTCAATCTGCAGGCCTTCTGCATGTAAAGCATCAAGAACAATGCTGCTATTTCCATTGCAAATAGTATGACATACATCTGAAGCACAAAACTGCTACCAGCAAAACAGACATATATCCGCAGGATACTAAACTTACGGATTCATTATACATCAAATGAAAAGATTATTTGTTTATAAATGCTCATAAAATTTCTGCTTTAAAGTTAAAAGAATAAACAAATGGAGTGGGCTAAAAAAAAAAACCCCAAATCATAATGCCCTCATCTTTTCTTTCTCCTTTAGATTTTACTCGGGTTTTAAATAAAGGCCCTAGGCTACAACTTCTGCCAACATTATCTAAAAACGAACTCCACAGAAGGAAGGATCGAAAGCAGCAGGTGTATGATTGAAATCAAACTCTCAGGAGTGAATACATTCAGTACTGCTACTCGGCTAGCAGGTCTGAGGGTGTCACAAGGCAGTGCTGTGCCAGGCTCCCACACACCCTCTGTAACATTTCAAAAGGTATTCAAAAAAGCAGCAGACACTGGACCAACCTGGAGTATTAGGGACTGTACATAGCTAGTAAAACACAGAAAATCTTAACATGGAATATATCATTAATTATTTCCTTTCACCCATTAAAGTGAAACTGCCTAATACTCCGTCAGCAGCAGCAAAAATGATTCATTGAACTTTGGTATTTCCACACACATCAATGTGAGTGAAAACATGCCAAGATTGCACTAGAAATTAATTTTCAAAAATATTTGTTTCTGACTATGAAGTATTTTCAGATGTCTGCTTTAAAATTTACCATCCAAAAATATATTCTTTTACTTTGACATATAAGTTCTTACATGAACTTATATAACAGAATCAAAATAATAATAATAATAATAATAATAATAATAATAATAATAATAATAATATCTATACATTGAGCTTTGGGGAAAGAGCCTTGAAAATAAATAAAACTTATTGTAAAATTGGGATGATCTGTTACTATAAATAACTTTAAAAGACATGAAGAAGAAATTATGGCATGTCTGTTCTGCAGTCCTGATGGAATCGCAGCGCAGGAAACACATTATCCCAGTAACCTTAGGCACAGCTTGCAACGGTATCAATGGCAACCACTATGGACTCCACCTTATTTTCTATTACGCATGAAGAACCTTGCTATTACATTAAAAATACACAGACATAATATACATTCTGTTGGGGAACGGCTCAATACAGCTACTAGACTCTTTGAGACTGGGACTCTCATTCATTTTAATGCTTTAAAATTCATCACACATGGATATGCAAGTCAAGTCCAGTGTGCGTTAGAAGCCAAATGCTTCTCAGACTGAAATCCTAAAAGCAAAAGGTCTGTATTAATATCATCAAAGCCTAGCAGCAAATCTCTCTAGTGCAGAGAATTCTTCTGGAGCAGGGGAAAGAAGGAGGAGAGAAAAAAAACCCACCCCAAACCAAAAAACCAAACCAACCATGTATTTCCCTGGTACAGATCTATCTAGCTATCTACCAGGCAGCTAGATGCTGCCGATTCACTGGTGAGCTTCAGCCTTACAAATACCTTCTCCAGCCTCTGCATATGTGATTAACCCTCTATGCATAGTCAACCTCACAGCCTCTATTTCCATATTAAACGCTTATAAGAAAGAGCTGAGCTGGTACCCACCTAGAACGTAGTCGCTGCAGTCCAGCATTGCTGTGGTATCCTCTACAGGTTCAGACAGTCCAAGGAAAGGGTGAATGGCAATTTCTATCAAATCTACACTACTACTCTCGACCAGACAAGAAAGGGAGTGGGGAGGTGGGGGAAGAAATACAACTTCAGTTACACCATAGCAATCTTCAACTGAACAGGGAAACTTCAGTTGCTCTGTGGAGTTTTAGTCTCTCCTACTAGCTGTGTCTGACATTGTCAAGGCGACTGAAGCGTGAAAAGTTCCCCTTTTTGTAATAAAATAGAAACAAAGATTGCAGCTGGCAGTTTCCATAATGAAGCTTAATCAGTATGCGCCTGATTAGGGCCTTATGCAAATCTCCCCTCGTTAGCACAGCAGCCAGCACTTTGAAGTCCATGAACAATTCATTTGCAGAGTACACTGAAAGCGCTCCCTGCATAATTTAAATCACGGTATAAATATTTATCAGCTCATTTGCATATTAATTGGCAGTGCATGAAGGGAAAAATTATCTCCCGAGTGCCAGCATAATAATTAGGGAACAAAATGAATTTTCTTCCAATAGCTTGGCTTCTCAGCCCTAACTCAAGCACAGTACCACAGGGGAGCAGGGAGGGAAAGAGACAGAGTTCTGTTCAAATGCCACTGAAATGACACGTACAAATTAGAAACAACTCTACAGACTTAAGCACCTTTAATCTTATTCCTGCTGGCAACAATAACTTCAGTAATAAAGGGGATTTGGAAAAAAGCTTTCTACACAATCCAAATAATCCCAGGAAAACAATTAGCAAGGTAGAAGCTGAACACGAAGCTGTCAAACTGGTGCTCGCACATCTGTGTGGAGTTTTCCACATCCAAACACGAACTGTCATAAGAAGGTCTTGGGCAGGAAAGAATACCATCAGGGCAAGGAAGTGGCACGATTTCCTTTACATGGCTGAGGAGCTTGGTGATTCATTATCGGGTAATCCCTTTGCCACTGCCAATTTAACAGCAGTGGATATGTCAAGTATTGCGTAACATTTGACACCCACTAATCTATCCTGAGTGAAATCAAAATAGATTTAAGACTTTTGATTTCCAATGACTTCCAAGAAAAAACAAAAATCTATTACTGGTCCCTTCCACAAGCGCACACAAAATAGCTAAACAAAGCTTACTGCAGAGCTACGGTTTTTGAAAGGGACACTTTACACCCAGGTTGCATCTTTGAGCTGCTCAATGATAACCAGAATGCACTTGCTGCTGTGACCACAAAATATGCTGAAGGATTGGAGAACTGGGAAGAGGCTTTGGTCTGTGGAGGAATCAATCTTCTTTTCCAAAAGTGGTCCACAGAATTAAGTGTACTGATGAACTATCAGGCTAGATTAAACCATTTCAAATAGTTCATTTACCACTCAAATACTAGTGTTCTAAACAGCAAGAACATTTATATAAAAATTCAAGGGTAAGGTGGACATCACAACATTTAATATTCCATATTCTGATCAGGAAAAAATAACGTGATGGTGCAGGCAACTAGGGGGTTGAGCCACCTACTTCCAGAAGGTAATGTGAATTTCAAGAGTAAGTTGAGTTTTTTTCTTTCTTTTTTCTTTAAAATAAGCCAGCTGTACTTTTCTTCTCCTCATTTCTGAAGTGAATTCAAGCACCGCCTGTCCAAAGAAGAGGGAGCGAGAGAAAAGGGACTTCTCAATCATCCAGCACTGACTGGAATTTATTTCCACGCTTGACCTCTTCTTCTGTTCAGGTTCATATCTCTGCTTAACACAAGATGTTCCCTGCTATATATTTAACATGAGTGATCTACACTTGAAAAAGATTGCAAGAAGGGAAGGTGCTCCCAACTGCAGGGAAACAACTGTGTGTACTGAATAGGTTCTCCCAATACCTTGTTTCCAACTTGGTTTTCTACTCATTCACGTGTCCCATTGAGACCTTTGTGGCACATCTCCGTGGTTCGCAGACCTTCAGTAAGCTTCACTCTTCCATACATGCTTTTGGAGTGCACTGGGAGATAATCCGTTTGCTTCACTGGAAGAATCTGGACACAAATGGTATAACAAGCCAAACACTTCACAAAGCAAGGGCCAGTTTAAGTAGTGGCTGAGCTGAGGCAGCCAGTAGCACAGTAAGAGGACAGCAGTGTTATCTGTGGGATCCTTTTCAAGAGAGTCCGTGTTGAGCTGGTTGAACACAGGTGCAGCATCAAAAGTGCACGACCGCAGGAAGTGACCGTTAAAAGCAAGCACGTGTGTAGTGATGGATGACTTGTATCAAACAACAGAACAAGCACACAGCAAATAAAGGCCAGGGAAGGATGTGCCTGAAGTCATGTTAGCAAGCGTGCTGGTGGTACCCAACAGTGCTACTCACCATCCATACTATCAATGTTGCATTGACAGCTAACAAGGACAAGGCAGAAGTTTTCTTCCCATTCCCGGCTGTGCCACCCAATCTGCCTTAACAACACCAACCCCCACACAAATGTTCATTTGAACTGTAACTTCCGCTAATCTGTTAATTGAAATAAAACCTTACACAATGACTTTTCTAACTAACAATTGGCAAAAAAAAAAAAAAAAGAAAAATAAATACCATTCTTCCAGTGAACACTTCATTCATTGACAATTTTATTATCTTCCCTTTTATGCAACTTCTTAATTTTTGACCAAAAAAAAAATCTCTGTTGTTTCATTTAGGCCACACTACTGCACCTATTTATCTGGAAGGCTTCTGAAGAAGGCCTGAAGACACAAGTAGGAAAAGGTTTGGGGAGGAGTAGTGCATACCACCCTGCTTCAAAACCAATTGCAGAATATGTTAAACTTTCTGTTTAGGCTCTGCCACATCATTGACCATTCTTTTCTTTCTGGATTCTTCCATTAAAAGTTACTTAACACCCTGGACTAAAGGTGGTTACCTCTGGTTCTCACATTTAAGCAAAATACCACTCTGGGCTTTGCACAAAAAGTTTCACTTTTCCTCCAAAGGCACCCCTGAGAAGAAAAAGTGGTGCACCTTGTGAACATCAGTGCGAACAGCTCTCCACATCCCGTGCAACTACAGACATCTCAAAAATTCTCTCCTCTTCACTCGATTCTACAATTTTTACATTGATTATTTTCCCCACATAATTCTATTCATACTTTTCCTTAAACCAAAGGAACTAAGCCACTAACATGGAGCCAGGCATGACAAAGGCAGATGTTCTTCAGTCGAACACTTCAGAGTCTGCGTAAAAGATTTTAGGAGAACCTTTCTATCCCATTCTCCTCTTCACTGTTTACGTATCTTCCATACCTTCCCATTTCAAATGCATGCTTTTGTTTTGCTGTTTGTCCCACAAATATGTCACTTTATTTATTCAGTTCTAATGATTATACTTGATACTTTAATACCTTACTTTTTGGAAAGAGAACCTCATTTTGTCCTATAAGTTATACAGGTCTTGGTTAGACCTCATTTTGTATCTTCTCTTTTATTTCTCCTCCTGGTGTTTTTTTTTTTTTCCCCAGTTATTATGCCCAATTAACTGACTGTAAACACCATAAAATTATTCCCCAATGTCATCTATCTTAAATAAGTGTTACAGATAGTGAAAGTTCTTACAAAATGGGGGCAAAGAATGTTTAAACCCTTATCTTCAGATGGTCAGTCGGCCTCTCTTTTTTTTTTTAAACTATACAAACGAGGCAGAATTAACGGGATAAAGGGCAAAGTTATTATCAACATTATTCTATTCAACACTTTTATGGGGGAAAAGAATCTTCATTTTTATATAGACATGTTTCCATATATTAGTAAAATGTCATTTACTACATGTCCTCAATGACAGCTAGGAAATTTCTGCATTAGCCAGCTCTGTGACAAGCGTGACCTTTGTACACTTTGCAGGCCTGATACAACATGGCAAGATTACCCAATAAACCAACAACGCATTATTTCCCTTTTGAATGGTGTTCTTGGAACAATACAAGGAAAGGAAACATGATACTAATTGTAACATATTAGCATACTGCCTTCATTAGTGTATCAGTGTCTAGTTTATTTTGTCTTGAAGAACCACTGGAGAAGACTGGTCACCAAAGCTTTGAAAACAGCGCATGACTAAGCACAACATCACTGAAGACTGGCAACACTCTGACTAAGGCTGCTTTCTATACGCCACACCAGCCAAGACCATAGATACAGTTAGTCCTAAACTCACATTACATAGAGCTACTACATTTTAACTCAAGACATTTCCACGTCTCCATTCCACAAGCTAAATTAAAACCTAATAAAAATTTCATCTAATAGAACTCCAATGTGCTATTAAAAAAAAAATCGCGTACTTCAACAAAATAAACTGTTATTAAAGTTGGCACAATCCTCTTAGAGTAATTACGGACAGACAGACAGCAGCCTGTTCATAGTTAGAGCTGCAAACTAAGCTCTAATTTTAGCCACCACCTTTGACTTTGGCTAACAAAATTGATTTTATCTGAAAATTGCTAAGTTTGCTCTGAAAGCCAAAGAGCATTTGTCTGGAAAAGTCAAATAAAATTGGCCTGTTTTAGAATTACTGGTCATTACACAATTGCTATGAATTGGAATTTTAGTCTGCATCTAATTTTACTTCTCTCTCACAAACTATCCTTTCAAACTTTGCACAGCACAAAACGTCTTTCAAAATTCTTTCATGTACCTTTTTTAGAAGAAAATTAAGTATGCAGACAGCTAAGCAGGAATACTAATTCATCTTATCAGTGCAGGACAGCAGATACTCATAGGCACCTGACACATTAATATGAAGGGGTTGGTTTGTGGGTTTGTTTTTTTAAGTCTCACTTATTTTTGTCCACAGAAGGTAGCAACTATAATGGTTTAACTCATTTTTTTATAGTAAGAAAACTGTGGTCATGACAAACTCACAGTACAGTACCACCATACGAGGAGGGGAAAAAAAGGGGGAGGGAGGCAGGGAGGAGAGAAAAGAAAATAAATACCCTTATTCAAAAATTACAGCAGTATAGCTTTCACAAGCAAACTGAGCCTTATTTGAAACTCATGTCTAATACTATAATTCTGGCACATCATCTGAACGCTTTTGCCCTCCCCTTACTGTCTACAAGCCATAGCATACAAGAAAGGATCCACTTTACATTTACATAAAAGTTTTTCTTTCGTTCTGTTGAGTGTTTTTTGTTTTTTTCAAAAGCAAAGGCTATAAATTCAGTACAGTCAACCCCTGGTCTTCAAAACCACTACTTTGATCCATGCAACTGTCAAAACATTTACTTAGAAATCATGGAATATTTTGAAGAGTAGCAAATGTTAGGTCTTCACATCTTCTGATTTAAGAAGTCATTTTTCAGTCATATTATCTTTTCAAAGTTTTCATCACTATCACATAATAGCTTGAGACTTTATTTATTTATGTGCACCAAACACTATATCATAAACACTGACTCCAGGAACTTAATTTTAAAAAGAATTTTAAAAGTGTCTACCTAAGTGTCACAGACTTGAAAACAAATTTGTGTTCTTTAACTAGCATGTTGCACCTGCCATAGAGCTGTGGTACAGTAGCACTTTTTAGTATTTACAGGAGGGCACTTACCTCCTTTCAATTTAACTAGAAGTTAGCATAGAAAATGAGCAAATCGTGCTTTGCTTCCACCACCCTTGAGGTATGCTTCTATACCATTACATATTCATTGCTCTAGTAAACTTGCATGCAAAAAGTAATATTCAAAGTTATGCAGGCATTTTCAAAAAACACACTCGAACCACTTTTAAAATGTAAACATTTTAAGGGAGACACCTGTGAGTTTTTATCCACATATATGTGGGTCTCATCTTCCTTTAAAATTACTGGTTTGTCAAATCTGAAATACTTCACACTGACAAGTATTGAACACCTGGAGCAGATGCATATTGTTTTGTTATTAAACATCTCTTATTATTTTATTACTTTTACAAGATTTGCATGCCCCACATTGCTTTTCAAAAAAGTACTGCAGGAAGCAAAGTACAGAAAGACTGAAATGAACTGATGTGAAGTTGCACAAACAAAACACAAGGGAGGGCTGAAGAACATGATCAGTAAAATGTCAAAATTCATCAGAACAAGAAAAAAAGCAGCAATCTAAGGGCACAGGTCTGCGTAACAGCTGTACTGAAGGAAACAAACAGTACAAACAAAACAAAAAACCAAACCAAACCAAAAACCCCACCACCTTGAAAGCTCGCAAGTTGTTTGGTATGCTGCAGCTTGGGGCAGTTGGAGATCCTGGAGCACCGCCAGGCACCAGCCACCCCGAGGAGCACGGTGACCCCAAGCTTCCCCTGGCAGGGAAGGCCAACCCATGCTCGTGTATGCCCTGCACCTAAAGTGGTCATCTCTTACTAGTCACATGCAGGGATGACATTTATGGGAACACATCTTACACACACACAGTGGCTACTGAAATTGTATACACATTTGAATGGAAAAGGTAAATGCAGGTCATGCTACTAAAACCCCAACTAGCATTAAATATTGCTAGTTTCAAATTGTTGTTGCAACACACATTAAAAATACCAAGTATTTGAGTAGAATAAATATTCTCTAATAGGTAAATCACAACGCAATTGATCTGATAACGTATGAAGACTACTTATGCCAAGCTCAAATATTGAACAGCAGTATTTGTTTTAGCAGTTGTATGACCTATCACATTTAGAAAACATCACCATATGTGCATTCCAAAAGCATCAGATTTGCCTCCTCATGTCCGCCCACGCAACAGGGACAGGCCCTCAGAACTTAAAACCATTCTTTTTAAACTCACCTGTAAATCAAAACATAATGCCTTATGCAAACATGCTGTTTTGCTTTCTCCACTTTGACAAAGTAGTAATTACCAGTCTAGCCTGATGAATAGGGACTCTACAAAGAATAGACTAATTCAGTATATGACTTAACCATACAATTCACTTCAATTCAAATCCCAGAGTCTACCCACACCACTTGTCATTATATACACTACAGGTCACTCTCAAAATACATAAATCAAAGTCACAGATTTAAGTTTATTATTATTTCCAAATGGATACATCAACAGCAGAGATAGTATTTAGCTCTAGGTAGCATTAGTGTGTTTGACAAATTAACAGAAAAAAGCACATGCAAAACCTCTGCAGTTCATGATACAAATCAAAGTGCACTGCTGTTATCACCATCCTTTGCAGAAACTGCTTTTGCTGTCTCTTCCTTAATAACTATCTCAAATCTGAAGGAGGATATTGCTTTAATGCCCTCAGCACACTGATCCAGACACTATTAACACCTGTAGGAACCACAAGACATGTCATGAGAATGCTTCTTTCTGAAGCTTAAATTATTTGATCTCAAAGACGAAAAGGCCAAATTCCAGACAGGCTGCTTTGTATGTTACAAATTGAACAAAAAATTGCCAGATGCAAGATCTGAAGGAAGAAACAGTTATTCACACTGCAGACACTGATTCCATCCATCAGCACACCTAGCCAAGTACCCATCATTTCGGATGGTCGGAGCTAACATAAGACTACATTTGCTATCAGTCAGAAAGAAATAAAATACAATGTTCCTGGGCACCTAGGTCTTTATGATAATTTAGGAACAGCAGAAAGTGAAAAACACAGCATAACTACACATAAAAAGTATTACCTATGCTAGCTTTTCCAGGAAATCTTCACAAGCACAGTTTTGCCTGTTTCAGCAGCTATGCTGTGCTAAACCAGAAAAGGCATTGATTAGCTTTTCCAGGAAATAACCACAAGAAGGGGTTTACTAGCAGCAACACTGAAGTGCATGCACTATGACTACCACCTGTGACTGCACAGGATTTGCTGGGCAGACATGCACATTTTATTTGCAGGTCCATGGACACACACCACTGAAGACAGGAATGTCTTTGTTTATTTCTCCGACAAACCGGAGCAGAGGTAAACTTTTTCGCACTGCCTCACTTTCTGGAACTTATTTGGATTGGAAGTGTTAGGTTGACAGATACAGAATCCTCTCAAAAGAAATTCATGATCTAGAGTTACGTTGACAGATATAGAATCCTCTCAAAAGAAATTCATGATCTTGTCATAAATTACAGGGTAAAAGAAGTCAACTGAAAAAATTAGGTCAAAAGGCCTAACAAAAAATATTTTAAAAGTGATACCCAGAATACTTTAATTCTCAGTTGCCAATTCCTCAATAAATTCCAAGATTCATATATGCATATCTCACCATTTTCACAGAGAAACCAAAAATTAAAAATAGGACACCTAATTTAGGACCCTAAATAAACACCTGCCAGTACTATGGCCATGGGCCATGAACGCTGACTCAGCAAAAAGCCAGCAGGAGTGCCAGTAGCTGCAGCCCCACTCGTCCTCACTGCTGTACTGCCTCCTCGCTTGCGCTGCCACATACAGAAATACACAAGAGAATTGATCTCTGTTTAAACTACTCCAACTGCAAGGAGAAAATACTAACCCAAATCTTTCTTAATCTGAGGGGGAAAATGTTTACTCTGTTGAAGCACAAAGGCAGCAAGGAGGCAGGAACAAACAACTGGGCAAGACTGTTTCAGCAGCAGCGTTAACTTAAAATGTTTATTGTCTACAGGTTAAATCCACTCATATGTTACATATTCATCTTATGAACACTATCACGCAACTTACATGACAAATAGAAAAAATTAAAGTCTCACAATTATTTAGTTTCTCTTTGGGACACTGACTGACTCTCAGCCCTCATGTTGACAACTTGTATCAATTAGTATACTTAAATACGCACATACCCCTCCAATTCCACTCTTGACAATACTCTTTTTGATTTCTGGTCTCCTCACACACACAATTTCCATGCTCAAAAATGGAAATGTGATTCCTACACTGTAAGACTCAACTATATAATCACTTATTTTCATCAGATGTGTTGAAGGCAGCATTAGAACTACAAGGTTTTGAAAGTAAAGAAAATGGGGACCATTGACGAGAAGCTAACAAAAGCAGCAGCAGAGTAACAGCTACAGTTATACCAGTAAGAAGGTTAGCATAGACCTGGCTTAGAATGCTAAACCTCAAATTCAAGGAATTGTTCACAGAATTTAAAAATAACAACTAATAACCCTATAATATCATAGTAGAACAAACTATAGCAAATAAACAAAAAGTATACCTTATAAACGTCTGATGCATCTACATAAAAAGCCCATAATGTTGGTCTACAGTGTCATGACAGGCTGAAAACTTAATCTTCAAGGAAGATCTAGGTGCCGGTTACATCACAATAAATCAGAACTGAGAATGTTTACAGATAGACAACCACCCATTAACCCTCAGAATTTTAGTATACTTTTTATATATATGAACTTCATATGTTTTCTATATAAACATATACAGTTTATATATTTATACATACTTTATGTGTTTTCTATAAAAAACATATATGCTATACTATTTATAGTATATATAGTATGGGGTTTTTGTATATATATATATAAAAATAAAAATTTTAAAAAGTACTGTAGTGGTGACATTTCCAAAAGTTTCTAAGCCTACTGTTCTGAAAACAGTTTACATATTCCTGTAAAACCTTCCTGCAGAAAGGTACGAAGGCAGTTTGTTAACCCAGTGGAAGAAATAGCGTGAAGAGAAAGTCAGCATACAGTGCTGTTTTAATCACTTTTGTCCAGTCCTGATGGAAAGGCAAGTTGATGTAGTGAGAATGAACGAGCAAGAAAGAAGTAAAGTGCTTAAGTCCCAGGGCACCATCATCCCCAAAAACCCAGTCACAAGCAGCCTGAGAGCAGCCAGCTGACCACTGCTGCTGACTGGAATGAAAATTTTTCCACAGCCGTCTTGGAAGTCACAGTCACCACTGAAAGAAGAGCAATTCAGTATTCAGGGGAAAAAAAAAAATCAAACTAAGCTCTCCAGTGACACTCAATATTGCACTATTTTAATATTGCACTGAGTTGAACTAACGTGCCATTTTAAAAGAATGACCTGTATTCCATACTGCCTTCACAATCCCTCATCATCACAGAGATTACTCATTAAAAATGCAGAGAAAGTTAACAAATTCTCTGGGATTTAACTAAGTTATAGGCAATAATACAAACAAACAAAAAAATCCTCTGTGACATTACATTTCCGACAAGCCTCACAACACTGGCAAAATGCACGAAAAAACTACAAAATTTAGAACCCTGCATTAGTCTGCAAGAACCATGAATACGAGCAGCTTTTTCATCCAATGTGACAGTCTCAAAATGACAAGCCCTTTTTTGCCTGCCTACCGGCTAGCCCACACTCCTCTTTTCTTCTTTTGAATTTTCCCCAACTTAAATTGATGCAAATAAGCCAGGTGTGGTCCCCAGAGCAGTAATCTGCAGATAGTCCCCACCGAGTTCCCATAGCAACTTGCACAGCTGGCCATGAGAAAGAGGTTGTATCTGCTTCATATTGGCTACAGAGTTTAAACACTCAGCCAGTGAAACACCAATTATGGCATCTTGCAAAGGAAACATCTACTAAAAAGCACATTGATTTTTCCTTGATTAATACAGGAAAATAAAACTCTGGATATGCTCCTAGTTCAGCAACTGCTCAGCATGTACAGTGAATATCTGTTATTTACAGGAGGTGATGCCTGCGAAGGAAATGGCTTCTCTCTTCTGCTGCAAGGTACTGAAGTTTAAGAAACACTACACCATTTAGAAAATGCCTGTCATTCTTTAAATTGCAATCACAAATACACAGTTGAAAGACAGAAACCCAAATACAAATCCTTCTGGTCAAGTTATAAGACTTCCACAAGACAGCACCTCTCTGATAAGTGCTTTCTAATATTTCCAATTTTAATTGTACCCTTCTGTACCAGCTGAGTCTCACTCTAAAAATCTAAAGTTACCCTGTGACTGACAAACAATTGTTCATCACATATGAATCCTACCCTTTGCTCCTTACCTACAAACACATAGCTCCCTTCTATTCATTCCACTCCTTTCCGCATCCTGCACATGTAGCTCACCGTTTTCACCTACACCCAAGCCCATGACTCTTCTTTACCCTTCACTGCAGCCTTCTCACTGTGTTCCCTTCCATATCTGCTGGCTAAACAACAGGGAGAAGGCACTGGGGCTAATTTGGAATCACGGGTGTACTAACTGGCCATAGGTATGTTCCTCTTGGTTGACTGACCAGATAAGCAACACAGACAAGGACTACGCTTTGTCTGCTTTTCCTTTAGAGGAGAGATGTCCTGTTGTGATGGCCACAAACAGGACATCTCTCCTCTACTCAGACTGTGGTTTCAAGTAAGAACAGCCCTACAGGCTTGGGGAGAAGAGCTGTGTATCCCAGCTGACATCCTACGGCTACCTCAGGGAAGCAGGAACCAAAAGCTGATGCTTAGGCAAGAGTGCAGGAACACAGAAGGTACATAAAACACTACCTCCCCCCTCCCCAAATTACAACTCAAAGACTTTTTGGGGCAGAGGACATTGATAAACACTAAATAACCCTTAATGGATTTTTCTCTCCCATAAATCCGCGTCAACATCCCATTGAACCCCTGTAAACTTTTAGGAGTCAGCCTGCAGCAGAGTACCACAGTTTAAGAATGCATTGAAGAACATTCTTTTTTTATTTTGTTTTGAATCTACCTTTTTCTGCAGCACTACTTCAATTTCTCCTACTTCTTGCACAAAAAAAAGACTGTAACTGTAAGCCTCTATTCACCCCACCATGACACTTCACTGACTTCTACCATATGCTCCCTTAGCTCTATCTTTTCTAGGATGATAATCTTTAGCCTACACAGTTGTTCATAAACATCTTATCTGTAACTTATTCACCAGTTTCAGGAAAACTACAGGAGCTTAGTATCATTGAATAGCATAATTTGTTCAATTTGGTTAAAATTGGCCACCTGTTTATGAGAAAGAGCGGAAAAGTCAGACAGAAATGACACAAACCTCTCTTTCCTTATGAAATCTGGCTAACATAAAAATAACATGATGCTTATCTGTTTCCAAAAGAGCAGGCAGTTGATGAGAAATAGACTCAGTATCAGAAATTCTGCTTGCACTGACTTTACAAAATGCCTGTTGTCTTGTACCTAGCTTGACCATCTCTCTGCAAGCCATCCCAATTTCTCAAAGAGGGCAAGGCAATTGGCTGGATGGTCGCACTCAGAGAGTTGTGGTCAACAACTCCATGTCCAAGTGGAGAACAGTGATGAATGGCGTTCCTCAGGGATCGGTATTTCGATCGGCACTGTTTAACATCTTTGTTGGTGACATGGACAGTGGGATCGAGCACACCCTCAGCAAGTTTGCCAATGACACCAAGCTGTGTGGTGCAACACTGGAGTGAATGGATGCCATCCAGAGGGACCTTGACAGGCTGGAGAAGTGGGCCCATGCGAACCTCACAAAGTTCAACAAGGCCAAGTACGAGGTCCTGTACATGGGTCAGGGCAATCCCAAGCACAACTATAGGCTGGGCAGAGAATGGATTGAGAACAGCCCCGAGGAGAAGGACTTGGGGGTGCTGGTGGATGAGAAGCTCAACACGACCTGGCATTGTGCACTTGCAGCCCAGAAAGCCAACCATATCCTGGGCTGCATCAAAAGCAGCATGACCAGCAGGTCAAGGGAGGTGATTCTGCCCCTCTACTCCACTCTCCTGAGACCCCACCTGGAGTGCTGCGTCCAGCTCTGGGGGCCCCAGTACAAGAAAGATCTAGAGCTGCTGGAGCGAGTCCAGAGGAGGGCCACGAAGCTGATCAGAGGGCTGGAGCACCTCTCCTCTGAGGACAGGCTGAGAGAGTTGGGGTTGTTCAGCCTGGAGAAGAGAGGGCTCCAGGGAGACCTTATAGCAGCCTTTCGGTACCTGAAGGGAGCCTACAGGAAAGCTGGAGAGGGACTGTTTATCAGGGAATGTAGTGATAGGACATGGGGTAATGGCCTTAAGCTGAAGGAGGGTCGATTTAGATTAGATATTAGGAAGAAATTGTTTCCTGTGAGGGCGGTGGGGCACTGGAACAGGTTGCCCAGAGAAGTTGTGGATGCCCCATCCCTGGCAGTGTTCAAGGCCAGGTTGGATGGGGCTTTGGGCAACGTAGTCTAGTGGAGGGTGTCCCTGCCCATGGCAGGGGGGGTTGGAACTAGATGGTCTTTAACGTTCCTTCCAACCCAAATCATTCCATGATTCTAAGGCACGCTTACCCAGGAACATTCAGCTTCTAACTACACAAGAGGCAACCATTATGCAGTTTCATATGAGAAGATACATTTATGTAAGAAAGGGGAAATATAAGCGAACAGGAGCAATTTAATGTGCACATTGGAAGTCAGCTATAAATTTTATTCATCCATCAACATATATAAGACATTGTACACCTGTGAGTTTTATCTGTTACCCCACCTGTGGGAACTAGCCTTAATCCATTACTAACTGGAAAGCTGCTCATTTGCTTAAGTAGTTTTAGTTTTCTTCTCTACCCTTTCTGCATTCCCTTCCAAATTTCTTTTCAGACTAATCAGCAGCACTTCAAAGAAACAGCTGAGCTGGTGGCATTAAAATGACCAGGGAAACACACAAAGCTTTAACAGGGTACAACCACTGAGAAAGTGAAACATGCCATTTAGTGTTAAAAATGATGAATGTAAGCCCACTCAATTGGAAAAAAAAAAAAAATCACAATTCATTAGAAGAAAAACAAAAATTAGTATTCCCCTATAGGCCTGGCATGGTTTGCACTTTAAGAACCACACCATATTAACAGTCCATCACATGTTAATAAAAGCCAAAGAATTAAAACCCAAAGGCTCTTGGTCTGTATTGCAAGCAACAGGTTTACACAATTTACAGAAAAAAATGAAATGGACATACAGGTGGCAGAGTCTGGAATTTGAGAAGCGGAAAAATGAAGATGTTTACATTGGCAGGGCATATGTCATTTTGAAAGAATTTCAAGTGTAGTACCAGCTAATACCAGTATAAGAAATAAATACTTGATGTCAGGTGTTGAGGAGGAGACAAATATGCATGCGCACATGCACACACACTCTTCTCATATGTATCTTTTATACAAAGAGGCAGGTTTTGTACATCTCAAAAATACAGAAAATTTAAGCGCATATTGATTCTGTCTTCTACAGCTCTTATCTCTGCTGTGGTTTCTATTCATGACAGTTGATGCATGCTGAGGACAAACTTGGAATGAAATTGCCCATATGTAATTAGAATGTCATTTGGCCAGATCAGCACTAACCTTACATGTGGTACTTGCTTATAGATGACTTAAAGGGGGGATGGAGGGGAAGGGAGAAGGTTACAGGGAGGAGTGAAGGTTTTGACTTCTGAAGAGACTTGGAGATGAGCATAGTGTTTTTGTGATAAAAGGAGGCTACTAATATCTCCTGTGTAACTTAGGCCTCAACTTCCAGGTGATGGATTAGATTAAAAACACTGTATTTGAATTGACACGTTCCAAGAGATGGAGCTATACCATTTTCTTAGCTTTAGCTGTTAACTTGAAGTCCCTTTTTTATAAGTATAATGCATGCTTTAAGACTGAAATCACCTAGGATCAGTCTCTAGCAACTTATGTTATGCACCTTCAGATGGTTAGAGGCTTCCTTAAACAAAAGTCCCCTTATGTACTGTAAGCAAGTCACTGTTCACTCGGTCCAACTCAGTTTCACCAAAGATTCTGAATTTTAAAATCAGTTTGACAGGCTTTTCACACTCTGAATCCATCATGACTCTTCTCAGAAACATCTTTGGCTTTGTTAGCAACTCTTCTGATGTTACAAATTTCCTAGTAGCACCATAAGGTTAGTCTCACCTATATTTATAATTCAAGTAATGTAATTGTTATCATAGGTACAGATTATAATTTATCACAATTCAATTCATTTTTAGAGTCCATGTGTTTCAAAGCATAGACTCCTCTTCCAAAAGCGGAATCTACGTCTCTTTTGCTAGATGTTTAGCAGATACTGTATTTGGCTAAATTAAAATACATGGTTCGTTTCCCAGAGAAACTGGTGAATCTTAGATCCCTTTGTAGTAACTGATGTGATAGTTGCAACTCCACCAATCTTTGCATCCTTGGAAAACTTTACCAACACAACTTCCATATTTTTTCTTGATCACTGGCACATACAGAAGAGTACTTGCTGAAGAAAAAGACACAGCTAGTAGATTTTGACTTTCCATTAACAACTATATTGAGATTTTTCAGTTGTCCTGTCCTTAATCCTTTTAGTATGTGTTACTATTGATTTTCTATCACTTTAATTTGGTAATCAATGAAGTAAACCATTCTAAATCAGATACATTATAAAAGAGTGCATTTTATCAATACAATTACAAAACAAAGCTTTAATCTTAACAAGAACTGAAAAAGCTTACAGCAAATTCATCTGAAGACTTTCTCTCCTACCCACGAAAATTACATAAATTGACATTATTTTTATTGACCAAAAACTGTCTATCAACAAATAAAATTATCTAGTCACTCAAGTAGGTGCAGCTGGCCTCTAGTTTTTGAAATAAACCTGCCCCATTTTTTCACATTATTGACTCACTCATTTTTCCACCCCCTCTCTGCAGCTTCCTTGGCCTCTTAAGATTTACCAACAGCAACAAATACGTAACATCAAAAAATTAGAGAGATTCCGTGAATTACTAAATGCAAGCTGCCTCACCCTGCCCTGCAGATTTTAGAAATCCCACTCATACAATCTCAAGCATTCCTGTCCCTCCCCATTCCTGTTTACTTTGAGAAAGGCATTTTTTTCTCCGTTTTTAGGCTTGCACATTTCAAAAAATGCCTCTGAACTACAGCTCCATGGGCTAGTCAGTCAACCTAACAGCTGACCCCCACCACAGGTGAGGGGAAGTGGGGGGAAATCTCACTGATTCCTCTTTTTTAGGGGTTGATGTGGGGTTTTGGCACTGCTTTATCAGGTCCCAGGGGTGTTTAACTAGCACAAGAAGTTGCTAAGAGAGAAGCAGGCAGCGGTTGGGGAGCAGGGGGAAAAGGTGCTGCTGCTTTCAACAGCAAGCTGCTATAGTGGTTCACTTTGCCCTCATGAAATCCTATCTGCAGAAATATTCATCCTTCATCATACAATCATAATGATAAAACAAGTTTTACATGTACATTTTGCAATGGATGCATTTATTGGCATTGCTTGAGCTTTATCTTCTTGCTGAATACCACCAGGAAAAAGAGATTAGGGTATTGTTCCAAACAATTCCTTGTGTAATTGTATTCCAATAGCTTGAGAGGTAGATATTGTGATTCCACATGGCTACATCAGACAATGCTTCCCAAACCATGCTACTGCCTTATTTCCTAACCAGGACATAACCATCTTGGAGAGAAAACACAGATTGCTATTTCAGAAGCAGAGTACAGTGAGCAAACTAATGAAGCTGTAGCTGGGACTCCTGGTCTCCCAAGCTAGCAGAAAGGTACTGAAACCAGACCCCCATTTGGATACCTCTTTGCCTCATCAGGAGTAGGGAAGCCATGTAAAATATTTACTACATTTATTTTTCAATATACTTTTTTGGGTTTTGTTTGTTTGTGGGGTTTGGTTTTTTTTTTAATCTATAGCATCCTTTCAAATAGCAGAATATGGGGAGTTACTTATCTGTCAAACAGCTTTTGTTGATGGAAAGTAGATATTAGGTAGCAGAGGTACAATTTAGATGTCGTCATCACTGAGTTTATTCTTTTATTTCCCTCATTTTTATATTATTTTTAAAATATCAGCCATCAGCATTTGTGCATCTCTCAGAGATCTGTTCTCTCAGAGATTATTTGGCTGCAATAGTCAAGAGGTAGACTCTGGGATCAGGAAGTCCCTTCAAACAGCATTCCTCACAATTCCGTTTTTCAAATTTTACTTCACCGTGCAGGCTGGGAATCTTACAGCATTACTTCATCTTACAGTAATCTATCCTACCTGCGCAATGAATCATCAGTTTGACTATTAAATTAACAGTCAAATTAATAATTAATTTCTTAGTTTTTTGTCCTGCCTAATTACATAAACATATGAAGGGCCCTTTTTATTGCTGCTGAGCTCACCTTATTTGGTTTTAATACCAGTTTTTACTAGTAGATTTTTATTATATTCTTGCACTTGAAATCAGAGATATGTTCAGTTCTGAATCATGCACCCACTATTTTAGCTATTAAAATTATCTAATTGGTAATGTTAATACCACAGACCTTCCCAGCACAGATTTGACATTCCAAATGCTCCTCCTCACTTACAATTTTCACCATACACCCCCACTGCAAATAATTGTCCTTGCTATCTCTTTGTTAGGTTTCTGGTTATGCTTTGATTATGGTAGACCCTATCCTTTTTCCAGAGGCTGTCTCTTCTGGAAAGAGATCTCGTGCAGAACTAAATTTAAACTTCGCTTCCCTAAGCAGTCTTTCCAGCTACACATTTCTGTTCAAATCAACAGACAGCATCTGTTTAAGTAGTCATAAGAATTGTTGCTAAGAGATGAATCACCTAATCTAAAACTTGCCTGACTATGATTAATACTAGGTACAAGAAACCTCACAGTGGACACCCATGGAATAGCCTACTTACCAGAGAAGTTTCTTCCTAATCCCCTTTGGTTAGCACTTTATTTGTTCCCTGATGTATAATGGTTTTTCAATTCTTTACAAAGCCTTTACAAAGCTTTCATTTAACCTAACATAATGTACTGTAAATGAATAATCCCTTTTCTTTCCTGATCCTGTTAATCTTTTGGCCTCAGTTACATCTCACAGCAGTGAGATGCAAATGTTAATTATGCAAGAAGTATAAGATCTGTATTTTGATTTCCATCTGTCCAATACAAGTCCAGCACAAGAGGCAGATAACTGAGTGCTTTCCTATCACCATGGGAACATGATTGCCAGGAACATACCAAGAACAAGATCTCATATTGACTCCCAGAAGCCCCAGTCAAGTACCGTCTACCCATTTGAGCCTCCTTTATCTCCTTTGTTGATTCATATTTTTCACAAACTCCTGATGATTCTCACTGTAACTCAATCTTCCTCAGGACTGAAGAAATATTGTCTTACTCTAACCCATGTAACATCTCCCCCTTGTTAGCATTATGTATGTCAATTATCTCATCTACATAATTTATATGATATAGAAGAAGTTGATACATTTTATTAATGTGATAATGAAAACAACCAAAGTTGACAAAATTATAGGCCAACCTCTTTTTTCCCTGGCTTTACATCCCATGGGGTCATACCAGCACTCAGATAACCCCACAGTTGGTGAGATTAGCAGGCTCAGAGAATTGGGCAGCAGAAAATGAACTTTTCTGAAAAACAATTTCAGTAGCCCAAGCTCCTCAACCTGCACGGTTACAGAGTCTCAAGTGCAATGAAGCAAAGGCCACTGAGAGTGGGACTGAACAGAATCAATCTAGTTTGGTTTAAATTGTTTAAACCATAGCCTCACACAATACATTTAGATTTTATAACCAAGTCAATCTAAGGAGTGTCCACCACTGAAACAGAAAGGCCTCATTTTCTTTCCTTTCCCCAGTCACAAGAGGGCTCTGCCTCTTCCCTCACACTCACCCTAGTACTCACCTAACCAGAGGGAGAGACAATTTGACTTGGCAATACAGAAGAAAATTAACTTGATATAATCATAGAATGGTTTGGGCTGGAAGGGATCTTAAAGACCCAAGGGCAGGGACACCCTCCACTAGACCAGGCTGACCAAAGCCCCATCCAACCTGGCCTTGAACACTGCCAGGCATCCACAGCCTCTCTGGGCAACCTGTTCAGTGCCTCACCACTCCCACAGAAAACAATTTCTTCCTAATATCTAATCTAAATCTACTTTCAGCTTAAGGCCACCACCCCATGTCCTGTCACTACATGCTCTTGTAAACAGTCCCTCTCCAGCTCTCTTGTAGGCCCCCTTCCGGTACTGGAAAAGCTAAAAGAAAATTATTTTCTTTCACATTAAATCAGCTATGTGTGGCAGTCAAAGACTGAAAACAGACACAAGGACAGAGGCTGAATCATGAAGGAGTGGGAGAGAAAGGAGAAATGGTCTATGCTTCTAGCACCATGAAACTTAAAAAAGGTTTGCGTCATAACAGCATGAGAATAAAGAGACAGGGTACAGCAATGTGATGGTTTACTAATGTTAAAAGCAGGCCGCACTCCCCACTGGGATTTCCCATCATTACTGGCTATGTTGTGCTGGCTTCCAGAAGGGCATATAACTTGCCAGAATGGTATAAGACTTTCTGAGGGAAGAGGAGTAAAGGCAAGATGATGAGGCTGAAAGTATGGAGTAAGGGTAGTCCCATTCCAGCTTCAGAGAGCTCTTATGTTGGCTTAGCTATGCTTGGAACCATAAATTCAGTATATACGCTTCTCTCTCAGAAACAGCAGTGTGTGGTTATACTGTTAAAGTGCCTAAAAAAATGTTATAATCAGATATACATATGTAGGAGTCACCTGAGTCACCATTACTGCTATTGGTAGCCAACTGCTACCTTCTCCACTACATTAGTGATTGTAGACTATAACATTAGCTTTCTTCTTAAGTAAAGCACTGGCCTGTGACCACCCAAAAGTCTTACACTGCATAACACCCTTGCACTCTTATGTTTTCAGCTTCCTTCAATTACAAGACAATGTGCAAAATCCAGCGCATCAAACAATGTCAAGAGACAGCCGCAGAAGATGTTGACACAGTATCAAGACATGTTTTGTCAATACTGACTTAAGACAGCTGAAGAAAAGGTCATCTCTTAGAATTACTAGTTAGGTTTTATTATCAATAGCTGATAGATATGCACGTTAAAAATTAGTTGATATACTGCTCTGACTGCAAAATAACACAAGGCTGAGTTCTATGAACTCTCTTACCAGCAACAGAGAACGAAAATACATCCATAAAATTTTATTTTTTTTTCTAGGACGGTTCTACTACCTACCATAGTAGTGAACAAGATAGAGCCCACCATACTATAAACACATTTATTGTGGGTTGAACTAGAATCTAATATATGCAATATTCTAATAGAGGAAATTAATAGAAAAAAGTTGGTGCAGCACTGCTCAGCTTCAAGAGTTTTCCTTAAGCTCTCAATCTATTTACATACTATCTACTTTCTCTGAAGAAAACCTTTGAAGAAAATATGGTGCATAAATACTACTTTCAAATTTTGGTAAAAAGTTGTCCAAAATTTTTTCCCTTTGAAGGACGCAAGATAGAAATGTTCTTAAAACACAGGCTATGGCAATGTAATTCAATGGGCAATGAAACTAGCAAAGGTTCTTCTCTGAAGTGTTTGTATCTTGCAGTTGCTGTATTTTGAGGTTTATTTAACTGGATTATGATTAAAGCAAGAGTTTGCCCCTTTCGATATATCAGGGACTCCACCTACAAAAAAGCTGTTCTGCATGTCCTAATTTCCAGAAAAGCTTAAAATCTACCTGACCTCAGAACAAGAATCCATGTGGCAGAGAAGCCATCTTTTTGGCAAGCGTTTCTTTTGGCAACCATGTCTTCTGAATCAAATTCTATGCCTCTGCACCTGTTTCCACCTCTGCTCTACTCCCTCAGTTCTACCAGTATGATAATTTGTACAGTCTCCCACGAACGTGATTAAAGAATTGATAGAGGTTAAAAGTAACAGTAGAGTTCACCATACAAAAGACTTGACTACCTTAAGGGCATTTTATATATACAGACGATAGATTAAGGATGAGTTTCTCTGATTTACTGAACTTCTGCAATAAGTGTGTTTATAAAGGTCTCTTCTCTGCATTAATTTTCCAATAACTGATGAGTCTCATTCTTACTGAATTATTTCCTTTCATGAGAATGGTAGCAGTTTCTTCTACTTGACCATCTACTGGGGAATGTCTAAGAACCTAGTCTCCTTGAGACTTCCATGGCCCTGACAAACGGGACCAACTAGACAGCGGATGGAAAAAAATTATGAGGTGGGATTAACAGTCAACATACTCAAATAATCTCAATGTTCTTTGGAAACCAGGGTTAAACATCCGCCTGCCCAAAAAATCCTGCCAACCTATGAGGTTTAATAAAGCTCATAGGTTTTTAGTATAAAATCTAAATGAGATTATAAACAGACTAACAAACAACAAAAATATATTCCCCCCCCAAAAGAAATAGGACCTTTTGTCTGTACGTCATCTTCTTCCCTGCAACCTAGAAACTACGTAAAGGCATATTTACCCTCCTTTTAAATATCTCTTTCTGTTCTCTCCCTATAATATGCTGTGTGTTTATTTCATAGCCTCTCACTCTCAACTTGAGGCACAGGCCATTCTCTTAAATCTACCTTATTAGCTTCACAAATGCACGGTACACCAAGGTCAAGGTATAAGGTATAGGAAAAAAATTCTTAAGGCTCAAAGCAGGTACGAAGAATAGAAATGCTTGAAATAAGGGCTGAAACAGTACATGCTCTAGGAGGGCATGCCTCAAACAACCAGATTCACACAAAGGGGAAAAGAAAATGTTGCACTCCAATTTAATCAAAAGCCATTGGACACAACAGCTCACTCCGCAGCCCTAGTGACCTGAAGAGTAATTTTATTAGTTATACGGAAATACCTATTTTCAAGTTCTAACTTCCATTCCTCCCTACTTTTCCACATTGCCCATGAAGAGGAGGAAATTTACGTAAGCAGCATTTTTACAGGTTCCTCTTCAAGAAATTCTTTCAAATGGAATAAGAGCATTCCCTTCCCTTATTTGGAGCAATATACCTATTTAAATAGCACATGCTGAAATGCAAAAAAAAAAAATTAAATTTAAAGCAACACTGGCACTTGGAACCTACGCACATCAAAAAAGCTCAAAACACATCTAAAGAAACAATATTGGAAACTTCAGCACACAAAATTTCCACTAAATCTAGATTTCGGTACAGCTTACATAAATTTAGCAGGAGTGGTGTAGGCAAAGCTGTCCCAGTATCTGCTGCACAACAGTTCAGTTGTGTTCAGTTTTCACCTAAAAAGATACAGTTGTTACCTGTGAAAGCAGACTACAATACATTATACTGTATATAAGAATTAAGAAATGCTTCTGGTATTTTAGTAGGATTTTGCCCATTTGTATCCAGCACACTTAACTTGTGCCTTTAGTTGTGGTTTCCCTATGAACAAAAAAGGAGCATAAAAGTGATGCTACTTTTTTGTTTAATACCTAAATAGGTTCTGACTACCTATAAGTTCTATTAACTTTACTCTGCCACCAACTAGTAAAACTGTTAACCAGCAGAGGCATACTGGTAGCTTACTGTAGGCAAAGCAATACAAACACTGTATAACACACATTTGTTTTGTATTTAGAAAATTGTTTACTATTACATGAGTTAATTTTTATATTAAGAACTTCAGTTTTACAGGTATGAGTGGCATAAACAACTACCCCAGCCCAGAAAACCTTAATTTCTTAAAAATGAAACAACAACAAAAATGAACATTTAAAGCTCTCCCCTTATCAACACCAGATTATTTCAACAGAAAACAATAAGATAACTTGGCACAGAATACAACCACACATGCACATTTTCTCCGTGAAACACAAGATAACTGAGCTCTGTGGTTTTCACTAGATTAATTATTTCTCTACCCTTGCCCTGTGCAAACTCCAGCTTGCTTTGAACCAAAGACCTTTATGGTTCAAGTCCCAGGAGATGCTGAGAAGGTGTTCTCAGTGGAACAAACTTTTCCAGAGAAATCACATTCTGATTTGAGAGAATTCATTTCTTTTGGCCTTTGGGGGAACACTGCAAGTCCCATGTATTTGCTCAAGTCTTTACCTAGCGAGAGCAGAATCCCTTCTAGGCTTTGTCAGGTTCATGCTGATCTTGCAACATCTGGCAGCGTACAGCCACATTGTTCACTTATTTTTAATTTTGTACATCAAGTAATTTTAACCCAATCTTTTGAAGAAAACTGTAAATTCCTTTAACACAGGAATTTAAGAGAAACCTTCAAGTAATATTGAGTCAATTACACAGAGTTAAAATATGACATGTTGGACAACAAGAAACAGTTCAAGAATATACAACTAGAAAGTTAAGGTGATGTAAAGCTTAAGAGACAGGAGTGAAATGCTGTGTAGGCATGTGAACCACCTTTAATATTGACAATAAGATCACAAAAGACATTAATAGGTAAGGCATCCCAAGTGGCACAAAAAAAAAATTATGCATTTGAAATATGAAATCTTATTATTCAGGAAAAAGTAAAAAGGAATAAAGTAAAAAACAAAAAAAGGCTGCAGAGGAAGAGAAAAATTAATTTAAGAGTAACCCTTCCATTTTGAACAGCCACAAACATTTCAAGCACCTACATCATAACTGCTCACATAATTAATTCAGCGGAGCAGTCAGAAACAGCAATACTGAGACAGCCACAGTGCAGCAGTCTGCACTTTGCTGTAAGGAAATTTTTCCTGAAGACAGATGCCACCCGGAGGAACAAAACCAGAAAAACAATCGGCTGCCTGACCAGAGGCGAGGCAAGGAGAGATTAGAACTGCAAGCCTCTCTCTCCTCCCGAGACTCCCAGCCTGCGTTCGCAGAACAAACCCACACAGCAATTTTCCAAAGGAAGACAAAGCAAGCTGTACTCTGGCTACAAGACGAGCGAAAGAAAAAGCAGACTGGCCTCTCAGAAAGGGCTGCAAGAAGAAAGCGTACATGTTTCTCCTAACAGCAAGCACAACTGTGAATGCTACTTTTCAGTTGCATAGGATCACACCAGTGTTCAGTGTGTGCTGGTAAGCCAGAAGACAGGGTTTTTTGCTAACTGTAATTTTTTAAGTGGATTGTCAGCAGTGATTCTCTATTTAGGAAACCTGTGTTCTCTCAGCTGAGAAAATTATGCCTTCTGAGGAAAAGAACTGTTTGGGCCATGCCTGTAACTCCCATGGAGAGCTGAGCATTTAAACTTAACAGCTGATAAGCAGCCACAGACACGATAGCTTCATTTTCTTTCTACGTTCTTAAACCATATGTTAATGCACATCGGGAAATTTAGAACTATCTGGAAGGGTAATTAGTTCTGTTAATTAAGCTGTCCAAGTATGGACATGGAAGATATCCATGAGGCTTTAATGTAAAATTGCATACTGCAGGACTACTCTCTTCAAATGTGGGCACTATGGCCAGAAACAAGAACTGGGGATCATAGTGCTTAATCCTAGACAGTGAACTCCACACAGCAACTCCAAAGTGCAAAAGTGATCTATACAACTCTCTAGACCTCACCAAGAATACCAATACTTACTTCAGCATGGCATTACTGACAATGACTTCAACATGACATGAGGACAGGCTGAGAGATTTGGGATTGTTCAGCCTAGAGAAAAGAAGGCTCCAGGGAGATCTAATTGCAGCTTAACAGTACCTGAAGGGGCCCTACAGGAAAGCTGGAGAGGGACTGTTTATCAGGGAATGCAGTGACAGGACAAGGGGTAATGGGTTTAAGCTGAAGGAGGGTCCATTTAGATTAGATGTTAGAAAGAAATTCTTTACTGCGAGAGTGGTGAGGCACTGGAACAGGTTGCCCAGAGAAGCTGTGGAGGCCCCATCCCTGGAAGTGTTTAAGACCAGGCTGGATGAGGCTTTGGGCAACGTGGTCTAGTGGAGGGTGTCCCTGCCTGTGGCAGGGGGGTTGGAACTAGATGGTCTTTGAGGTCCCTTCCAACCAAAACCATTCTATGATTCTATATGGTGAGGAAAGATCATGAGGCTTCTCAGGTACTGCAGCTGCAGTGTCAATGATCTAAACCAGAGACATGTGGCTTGACTCCAGTCCCAGAACAATCAGCTAGGAATAGTTCTGAATGCAAGACAAGCCTTTAAAAATCTCTACATTCAGATGTGCAGCATGAAAAAACAGGAAGGATGGCAAAATCAAATAGGTTGCAATGAGTAAGAATAACCTAGACTGTGTCAGTGAGAATTGATAAGGAAAATAAACATCAAAGACAAAGAATTAGAGTTGTTGGAGTTTTTTGGTATAGCAGGGGGGTTTGTTTATGTTGTTTGGTTTTGTGGGGTTTGGGGTTTTTTTTGTTTTGGTTTGTGGATTAGGTTGGGGTGGGGGTTTTTTGGAAGAAACAACAACTATATGTTTCACTTTAAAACAACATATGCAACCCTCAGAATAGCTCCCTGGATCTGACACCAGTAATCTGAATTGGGATGGCTGATTGTGCATTGCTGTAATTTTTAGAGATCAGACCTGAAAAACATGGCCAAGTACTATTGAGATCAGATAGTCACATGACTAGAGACAAAAGAACCCAAACTGACAAGAATAAATCAAGACTAATTTTATCAATTATGTCCAAAAGCTCCAGAACTGGTTGCCACTGTCTCTATCTCAAACAATAAAAATGTTGGGCAGGGGGGTGTGTGTGTGTGTGTGTGTGTGAGAAAACAATGGAGGGATGCTATAATGAAATAGCTTGACCAAGGTCACATGGCGGAGGGGGAGAAGAGGACACAACACCAAACCAAAACCAACAACAACAAACACCCAGCACCAAACCAAAAGAAAAAAAAACCACCAAAAAACCCACAACAGAGCTAGAGGCAGAAGCCAGCACTCCCAATGCCCAGTCAAGGTGGTGAACCTGTCTTCACATTCCTGATGACTTTCGAAACAGAAACACATGGAAAACACAATGAGTCTTTTGTTCTAATCCAAGGGGTCATATGCCAAAAATATCCAAGTCTCCAGTGCCACAAGCTGTAGTGTGTCAATAAGCTGTTTAAATAGCTGTGTGCTTGCAGCTGTACAGAATAATTCAGATTAGCTTTGTCCTTTATAAAAGGAGATTACAGTCAAAAAGCTGTTGACTGTTCTTTTACATAGACAGCTACTGTATGCCCTTCAGAGTAAACGGTTATCATAAGGCAATTTGTTTGCATGTGAAGGCCTGTCTTCTCTTTTCTAACACCCAGTCAGGATAGACCCCACTGTCATGGCAAAGCAGACAGATAGTCCCTTCCTAAACCACTACAGCCTGAATAATTCACCCACCAAAGACGACTCTCTACTGAACGTAGTTGAACAGATTTTGCTACACCAATTTCTAATTTATTTAACATTTTGTTTTGCCCTTAGAAAGGAAAACATCAAGCATCAGTACACAAAACCCCCTCTTCACAACCCTGATAAGAGATTGATTTAAACACACAGCAGAATGGTAATAAATGTTGAAAGTTTTTCTCAGTGTTCAAAATCCAACGTGCAACAGAATCTTTTTGCAAAAGTTGCTGGTTTATGCTGCTGCCTGAAAAAAATGTGAAATGCAAGAAACAAAGAAGTTAAACATAAAAAGAATCATCTCCATATTATAACCTAAAGCAAGCTAGTGAAAAAGAACCCATTCCAGTGGCAGAGAACTCAGAATGCTAGCAACAGTTCAAAGTGCATGGAGTCTTGCTTATTGCTGTCTGCAAACCAAAGAATAAAAAAGCAGAAAATTGTATTTGTATAAACTCAATACATTTTACATTTTGTGTGATCACGATGAGAGTAGTTATACAGCTTCAAAGCTCTACTAGGAATCTAATAAGAAATATTAGCCCTTTGGGAAGGAGCAGATGATATAATGGACCACTTTATCCCGGACCGACCCTGTGAGAATCTCAATGACTAGAACAACGAACCTAGCATTTCAGAGTTCTGATAAGCAAGCCTCTCCTGAATGACTGAGAGTTCAAAATGAAGACAAACCTGAGAAACTTCTGGCAGCGTCAGTGCAAAAGAAATAAATTCTATTTTCACACTACAGGACAAAGTTTTAGATATAGAAAACTCTTTAATCAAAGTAGCAAATATTCAATTTATAGGGCTCAGTTGCATACAATGGCTTGGCACTCATACTAGGGAGCATTCAAGGTATCACAGGTATACAAGAATGCTTAGAACTTGAAAATGTAGCGGCAAAGTGACAATCTTCAGAAGAGCTGTGCTCAAATTAAAAAAAACTTGAAACCCAAAAGCCTCTTTTGAAAGTCTCTTCCTGGAAGTCATGGGAGTTTAGGTCAAAAAACTGGCATGGAGGCTAGAGAGGCATTTGGTGACAGCCTAGCCATCTGCTGATGCACCCTGTGACCTCACCATCAGCTCAGGAATGGGGGCTGCAATTTGAACAGTTGACCCTTTCCCTCCTCCACCTCTACATTTCTCAATCAATTTGAGGGACTGTGTTGTCATGAGGAGGGCAAGATCATCTTGCTGCTCTAACTGAATAGGATTCTTTTCTCTTGTAGGATACGTTTCAGCCATACCACCTCAGAGGCGAACGATAACAGAGCTAGCAGAAGGACACATCTAAAAGCAGGAACAACAGGATCTCTCATGCACCACAGTCTTGGACTCTAGTGTTAAAACTCATAAAGCAATCTAAATTTTTATCTGGAAACCCGCAGTTCCACTAGTCCCATGCCCACAAGCCTTCATAAGAGCAGATCTAAGTGTATTTCAGCTGATTTAAAGATTCATATCTATGCATGTCATATTCACTAATTTTTGAAGCTACAGCATGGATCGCAATTGAAATCTGTTTTTGCAAGTGCCAATATGGTGGTGCAAAATCATTCTGAAGACATCATCACTTCTTAGAAATGTTGATCTTATTTCAAGAGTAGCAATATAAGTTTTTTCCACTGTGAGGCTCCGCCTCAAGGCACTAGGTACTATTGTTGAAAATTTGTAATTTCTATGTAAGGAAGAGAACATAGTTTCAAGTAATTAAAACAAAGCCTCTTGCTAATATGTTCTTTCATTACTTATTTCAAGAAGTCTTTAATGGAAGCTGCCAAGTCTTTACTTCTACTATGTCACTGGTCTTTAGACAGAAACTACCAAAAGTCAAAATTCAGACCCCAAGTCTGTTTCGTGCAAACATACAATTGGAAATTCACAGTGGTCTCTTCTGGGTGTACATTACATGTTCTTAAAGAAAAAAAGATGAGGAAGAATATAACCTGATGGAATTTAAAACCAAAAGTTGTCAACAAAATGTTCCTGGGAAAATCATTCTCCTATTAGTGTTGGAAGGAATACTCAGAAGCTGCCACTCACTGTTTATAGTGTTGGTAAAGTGTTTTAAAATATAAGTTCCTTTTCATCTTTATAGAAATTCCAACTAGTATTAAAATCATGTTACTAAATTGCATGATACAGCCCCACCTACCTCAGAAGCTCTTCCTCTTATTTTACCCAACATGGAGCCTTCTAGTCCAGAGGTTCACAGACTCGTCAGCGGTGGTACATGCACTACACTCAGTACACAGCACAATTCCCAACAAAAGCATCTCCATGCCAGTGATCGGTAGTTAACACTAATCAACAGTTGCTGTAGCTAAACTGTAGATGTGGCAGCTGCATTTCCTCACCCACTGTTCTACTTTCAGCAGCTGCTGCGACCATCCTGGCACAGCCAAGACCTGCATTTGCTGCTCAGAACCAGAGTGAAGATCTGCTCCCAGTGTCAGCCGAAAATCACTCTCATCAGTGAGTGGAACATCCCCGCAGGCAGATGGGGAGGCAGGGTTTGGCTCAGATTTGTGAGGCTAGGGAAGATGACTATAGGTACAGCTCCATGATGGAGTAAGAGGACATAGGTTAAATGACAACAGGAGAAGCTACGTGACAAATGGTGCACGGTAAGGGGGAGGGGGAAGACAGAACAAAGGTTCATCTTCCATACTCAGCAGCTGTAGCCACTGCCATTAATCACAGCATCCACATCTACCACAAGCAGATGTACTACTGCTACCGAGACAGTATTCTATCAGAATACCTAAGTTAGATTCCACTTGCATTCTTGCATAAAATGCATCAAAATAAGCCAATTATATACTGAAAGTTCATTAAATGCCAGTATCACCTCCCTCCCGGCACAGCAGGAAGCTAAACAGGCCAATTACAAGTAGATGGGGAGGTGAGTTTAATTCCTTTGCAGGAAAGGGGGTGTGTAAAACCTTGCTCATGTACAGAGTGAAGAAAAGTTTGACTGATTACAATCAGTAACATTTATTGTAAAATTTCTTATGCAACATGATCAACGAGGGGGTAGGAAGAACATCAAACTCGACATGAAAAGTCAAGGTGGACTTGCCTTGCTTCGCAATCTACAAAATCGACTGATAAGAGTTATTGTTATTTCTTTCAGTAGCCTTGTTGACACTTTCTCCGAAATTACTATGTTCAAAACAGTATACACTCATAAAAGCATATCGTCCAGGAGGTGAGGTGGTAGCATTAAGAAGCAATGCCAAAAATATAGTGGTGCATTTTCTGTTAGTGATTACACATTTAATTGTGTTACACGAGCTAATAAAAATACTTCATGTCAGTGAAAATGCAGAACTAGAAGATGAAAGCAAGCACAAATACCAAACCAAACAGATATCCTTGAAAATCATTTATTTAGAAAGAAGAAGTTGGGAGAACATAAATTCCAAATTCTAAGAAATACTTGTATGCTTTACAATTTCCAGACAACTTAGGCATGAGTTATGCTATCCCACATCAATTATTTTCATCTTTCAAGACTCTGCCATAGAAGTCAAGCCAGCAAAAGATGCCTTTTAAACTAGTAGCAAGTTTTCTCATATAAGTACTAAAAAGTTTAGTTGCAATTTTAGATTTAAGATACAGTGTTTTACACTGGTCTCAGTTTTTGTATATGCATGCATACATACATTTCAGTGCTATTTTTAAACTTCTCTTCAGTAAGAAGGGCCCCACTGATTTAAGAGGTGTGCACTACAAAGTTCACATTTTAAACTTATCTAGGTCTGAACCTTAGCTGGTACTTTTCACCAGAACTCTGGAACAGATTGTGGTCCAAAACATAAAGAAAAATGAATAAACAAGAAGGCTTAAGAGTTCTGTATCTTTAAAGTCTTGTGGCACATATTTCCTCATAACTCTCATTTGGCCATACTTCCTTGTTTGTTTTTGAAACAAACAGGAAGAAATTATGAATTTCCCCAAGATATTTAAGTGTGGCTGGGGCACAGAGGCAACATGTTGAAAAGAAAACATCTGTATTTCCTTCCCATTCTCTTCCACCTGAAATAAATTCTTTGGCTGCAGTTTGTCTTCTTTTCTGGAAGCATTTACACAGTATCTAATGCTATCCACCACCATGACTACCCCTGGGGCTTTTATGAGGGTGGGAACAATCAGTATAAGAATTACTAGGGACATCAAAGAGACAAAACATTTATTGAAGAGGGAAGAGGAAGAGAGAGTGTGAGGTAACGAGGGTCCTACTGTATTTACCTTATGTGCCAAGCATGTGGACAGCAATAAAAACCATGTAGGGAGCAATTTTGGTCAGAGAAAGAACACGGCAGCCTAATGGGAGGCCTTTGTTCTTCAAAAGGGTCTCCTTTTCCCCTTTTGTGCTTCACTTAATTCATGGCATCTGAGCTGCTCTTGAACTTGACAGACAGAGAGAAGGAGGGGGGAGAGATGGAGAAAGGGGGAGACAGAAACACAAAGAAAGAAAAAAGAAAAAAGGACTTCAAAGAGTTTTCCTTTGAAAATTCAGTTGTGCTGTATGCATTGCTGAAGGTTTTAGATTCAAAAAAAGGGCAGAAAACATTTCATATAATTTCATCATGGGGAGAAGTTGTCCAATGCTCTTATTAAGAAAGCTAGAAAAAAGGAACAGAACAAAAATTTTTAAAAATAACTATCTGAGCTAAGGAATATAAATAAAATAGAATTAGTCCCCCAGGTGCTTTTTATTTATTTTCATGTTAAATCTTATTCTCAATGGATCCAAATACACTTATCAAAATCTTATCAAAAACATCTGGTTTGCAGTAGTAACCTGAAAGGCATACATTTTCTATAGAGCCCTATCAGAATTCCCAACACAGTGATTCCTGCTCGGACAGCGGCAGGAGAGCATCAGAACAGCCAGCGCCATCTGGGGGGCGAGCTCCCAGATGAACACCCACCGCATCTCTCAAGTCCAATGTACGGCTGGCTGCTTGATGCAAACTGTTCAAAAGTCATCATTTTCCGAAAAATTCTTTAGTGTTACTTACAATGAAAATCGACACACATTAATTCTTCAAAAGATGAAGTGGCTTGAAGTTGGTTGGCTAAAGAAAAAGCATTAGGGTATATCTGAGACAGGCTTCCGAGTTTGCTCCCCTCCTCTTTGAATTGCTTGAGCATGCTCCAGTAGCTCACTAACGGCAGTTAATATTAGCTCTCATAATATATTCGGCTTTTCACCCTCTTTAAATATCCATGCCATAGGCACTATTTATATGAAATAATTCATAACTGCAGACTGTACTTTTCTCAAGCATCTTTTTTTGTCTGCCAGACCACCTCCTCCCCTCAATACTGCGCATCAACTACCTACACGTAATTTATATATTCCTTTGTGGATTTTTATCTATGATGTATATACTGCAAACATTTGCCAATAGCATTTGTAATAAAACATGAGCCTGCAAAATGTAGAGAGATTTATGTGTCAATATCACAATAAATTATTAATAATTGTTTTAAGTTAATTCAATAAGATTTTTAAAGCATAAGGATCTTAAGTTGTCCCTTATCAACAATTAACCAGTCTCCTTCCTGATTTACATATTCTGACAACATAAGTGTCTACCTATAGCACACTATTTCCAGAGTGCTGAAAGTAACAGCAAATCCATAATGTAACTTTCCTACTTGATAATGCTCTTTCCATTACTTGACTATTCTAATTTGAGAACAGATCTTTTCTTCATCTGAACAAAAAAGGTACCCAAAATCAAAATTTTTAAATCCATTCCATAACTTAAAACACTTTTCTTCCTTTTTCAAATAGGACTAGAAGGAACATCCATTTTTAAGGATATGTCTTTTAATGAGCCTGCGCAAGGTTAATTTTATTTGAAAGTCCAAAGGCACAATCAGACTATGCAAATTATTCAAAAATGCATGCTTATAAACTGACAAGCAAATAAGTCTCCACAGATTGCCAGCGCAGCCATTGTCATAGCAGTCATTGTGGTTTATAAAGAGGTTTCTGTCTCACATTGGCAACATATTTATAACCTATTATGCTACCTGTAAGGTAACCTCAGAAGCACCATGAAATAAAATTGGTAGAAATGTTTCTTAATCATAGAAAACAAGCTTGTGATAAAGAACTATGTTTTCGAAAGTAATTGTGGTGGTGGGTTGTGGGTTTTTTTTTCCTTTTTTAAATGGGGGAATTCCACTGGAGAGAATTACAGAACCTGTACCTATTACATCAACTTTACAAGCTAGACTGAATGTATTTCAGATTATAGATACTGAGTAGAAGCAAAAAAAAAAGATGGAAGAGCTTACAGAGCAATTTAAGTAATTGAAGATAAAAATTCAATCTGTTTTGTTCACCAGGAGTGTCTCTGAGTATTAACTAAATTTATAAAACACTTTGAATACTGACAGTGTTGCATATAAAGCAGACAGCACTGGAATACTTCTAATGCACTAATTATAGAAATGCAAAATATTTGAGACCATTATTAACATAATTTTGGGTAAGAGTAGAAGAGTTGAATCCAAAGATTCTGCTGCCTTCTCTTAGAATTTGTTTGCCTCCTCACTTGTTTCTTTGCAAGAGAAAGTTTACCTTTGCCACCCAAAAATCTCACACATACCTGAAGAGAACTGCAATCACAAGAGCCTGGTGATGCTGGACAGCATTTAAGCTCCTACAGCTGGCAAAGCAAACATATTAAAGACTTCTGGCTGTTTTCTGAGTATTCTCATGTATTTAAAACACACACACACAAACATGTTAAAATTACATTTATTCTGCCAAAACCCCGTGTTTTGACCATCTTAAACATGTCATTCTGTGAACACTGGCTTGTCTGCTAAGTTTTCATATATTATGTTTGACCAAAGCTTTTCTTGTGTTTGGGGCATTTTTAAGGATAGATGTTAACTCTTCAATACCTGTTACATGAGTTCATCTTACTGTCTTCTCAGAGCATTCCTATGATCCCTCTCCTGTGACTCAATTTCATGGAACTTGCAGAAAAATTTCTAAATATATCTGCCTTTCTCTCAAATTGGCCAAAATCAACCAAAAGATTAGAAAGTTCATCAGGGAACTGGAAGCAAAGACACACCACTACTGAAAAAATAAAGTTAAAAATTAACTCTCTCCTGCAATAAAAGATTCAATTTATATAAAACCTTTCTTCTGGCTTAAGCCTAATAGTTTCAACAACCAACTTCTGACAATTCTCGACCAAAAGACAGATGAAAAAGTAGCTTTACACAGCAGAACATTTCAAGTATATGGATAGAAAATACCAAATACTAGACCACCAATATCTATCATGATGGTATTGACTGACAGAAGAGTCAAACCACTCCTTCAGTAGACTGGTCCTGAATCATTTTATCACATGCAAACTGGAGAACAAGGTGTTAAGCATAGCTTCTGAAGAAAAGACACTTTAGAGTGCAGCTATCCCTTAATATTTGGGGCAACAAGCAGAGTATAGTCATATACCACACTCGAACCAGTCATTGAGAAATAGTTTATAAAGCAACCCAAATAAAACATACTGCATTAATCCAACATAGAGATCACAAAAGAGAAGTCATTCGTCATGACACTGACTGGAGGCAGCAGCTGTATTATTTTAAAAAGAAATCTCATCTGTTTATTTTGTTAGCGCAGCTTCCAGGCATATGCTCACTTAGCTTTCAGACAGGGAATATGTATATTGTATAAATAGCTTTCATAGTCTTCTTTCTCCTGTAATTTGCACAGCAATCACCTGTCTACTTAGAGGCTTTCTATTCTAGAAGTCACTATGTAGATTATGTATTCTATCTTAAACTACTTACTTCCCTTAATTGAGTAAGTCCACTGGGAATACTTCAGAAAATGCCTCCAGAAATGTTGTCACGCTACCAAAAATAGGTAATTGCTCAGATTTTTTTTTTATTTTACTTTAAGATACATCAGATTTCAGGGCTATACTAGACCCATGGTAAGAAGTAAAAAAAACCTCTAATAATCATAATCCCTCCACATTCTCATCCTCTCTTTACTTTTCTGATATTCTTTCCTAATCAAACCACAGCCCCAAAAAGATGACTATGAACTCCAGGCTTCCTACTGCTGTCCATAGAAAAAGCAAAACTACAAAAATCAAACCAGATCTGGAAGCAATCAGGCAAAACATTTATTCATTTCAAAGATACTTTACTAATATCAGATTGCTTCTTTAGAGAGAACCTCAAGCAGACCAGAAACAGCACTGTTATAAACTGAAGTAAATGGGTTATTACACAAAGTTCTTGATTTTCCATCCTCTCCTGATGTCTGTACACTTGACCTTACCACTGCATTTGCCTACCAAGTGGCAGCAAGAATCAATCTAGCAGAAGCTTGGTGGTGGGCAGGTGGCAGCACAAATAAAAGGAATATTGGATGGGCATGGAAACATGAGATCCTCCCTGTTCAGCAGCAACCCACACTTGTGTCAATTTAAAAAAAAAAAAAATCACCACAGAACTAAGGGCATAATACTGGTGCCACAGTTCCAGAACAGATAAGCCAGGCACCAAGTTAGCTGCACAAAGATGATGTGAAGGGACAAGATTTCCCCAAAGAGCAAATGCTCCCACTATTTCCCTCTGTCAGATACTCTGTGGCATCAGGGGAACTGGTTCCCTTAGCAGATATGGAGGAAAATCAACCCTGAAAAGAGGGACAGATTTCCACCTAATCAGCAAATTAAACCAGCTATATTTTAATTGTTCAATTACAAGACAAAACATTTGGGGAGGAAAGGTATGAAAACTAACAAAGGCAAGGGGATCCCCTTCAGCAGGGGCCAGATATCAGATAAACTGTAACATGAAACAGCACTAGAGGTAACATTTCTGCAGGATTTAAGAGCCAGGGTGCTTATAGGAGCCATAGTATAGATAAAGTCCACCCTCAAAAAAAGAAGGAAAAAAAAAAGAAAGAGAAGTGACATCTTCATCAAATTCCAAAATACAAAACCCTCAACTTGTTTGGTACAAGACCCTGTAACATGACAAATTCTATCACTGCTTACCTTTAGTACCCCTAGATATTTATACACTTGTCTGTGTCAAACTGAGTTTACCTGATAGATGGCATACATGCATGTCTTCCACCCACTCTCACTATATTTTTATAAAATAGTATGTTTCCTGGAGGCAGATTTGAGGGATATAATCTGTCCTTTTTTGCAGTTGAACAGAAGCATGCTTACACTTGCTCTACCTGCTTCCATTTTCTGGCACTTTTTTAATTAGCAAGTCCTGAATGATCATGAGATTCTGTAGCAATATTAAGCCAGTCTAGTTATTTCTTCGTCCAATATTTGTCAGTTCAAAAGTCAATATAAAAACAGCATGGTCGAACAAGCGGTCAACGGCTATTCCCATCTTTGCAATTTTTTCCATAAGGTAAGAATGTCTTAAAGAAGGACATGCTGTCCAGGCAGCTCAGCTTTTCTTATACGCGTATTCTTATCCACAGATAGACTTGCTACTGACGGTAAGGAAGTAGTACAAAGGGCAGCTGATGTATCAGTTCTCCCTAAGCCAACAGTGCCCCCCACCTGCACCTTTGTGAGCTGTAAGCCCTCCCTTCTTTTTTTGGCCTTCCCATCCTTCTCTCACAGCAGCTGCTGCTACTGTTTGAATGATAGAGATACAGTACTACTTACACAAACATAGGATTTGATAGCACTTCTGTATCCCAAATAAGGTAAGGTTTGGTCCACAGAGTACAACTTGTTGAGTAGTCTAAACTCTGCTGAGGAGTTTTCGTAAGCTTCCCAAATCTGATAAGGCAGAAAAACAAGGAACCATGTCCTTATCCTAAACAGTCAGATGAAGCTTATGAAAACAGTAGCCTTGAGACCTATGGCTTCAGTGTAACCCAAAAGCTTCAGTTAAATGGTTCTATAAAAACTATATATTGTTTTACCACGTCTTGATAACAACACATTCTATTTTTTGTACTGGAAGAACACGATATCCCTGACACCTCCTTTAAAATTACTCTACCAGAAGAGTCTACCTCTTGTCTTACCATGACACAACTTCCATGGCAACTAAAAACACCCTTCAGGCTTATTTTAGAGAAGCCGGGAGACTCATAAAGGAAACCAGAGTAGAGGGAACATCTTCCCTCATGACAAGGGTTTGTGCATCGCACTCTAATGGGTATTTAAACAAAGACTGACTCATTTCCTCTCAATTTATTCAATCATATTTTACTATACTGAAATGGTAACAGCGAACATTTGACATCACCTTCATTTTAACGGCAACTGATTAAGATATCACAAATACATGATTATTGTTTCACAAAAGCAGCAGCTCATACCAGGCAGTTTACAAATGCCACCTAAGAAGAGCGTTCCTTAAGCCCTTCTGACAATAGCTTACCTTTTGCAATGCACTTTTGGTGACTCCTCACTTAGCTGTCCCCATGTATTAGTAACTGATTTGGGTTAATAATGAAAGATGCTTTTAAGAGCATTCACTATTAATTCAGTCAGAAAAGTATTCTGCTACAATAGCTTTTTTATCTGTATGGCATTTCTTTTTCAGGAAGCTGACGTAACGGAGCCAAAGCCTTCTTGGTAGCTATACTTTTCTATTCTTATCAATTCTTCTTTTTGAGAATTCAGAACACAAAGATTTCCGTCATTAATGCTGGATTACTACATCTGTGATCTTTAAGTGTTAGTGAGCTCCGAAATATCCAAGAGAACTATCCAAAGCTAACTGAATAGCACAATGCAGATATTTGACAGCAATCAGAAGACTGAAGCCTGAACAGACAGTGCAATAAAAGCCAAATGCTGCAAAGGGTTATTGTAGCTTGAATAACGTTCTGTGAAAACTACAAATTGAATATTGAATAATACAAAGCAGACTGGGGATTCAGAGAAAAAAAAATCCAAATCTAAAAATTAAATTCAAGACATAAGCTATTTCTTGGGCAGTAAAAGAACATACCTCTGTATATTGAGCCAAACTGGGTCAGAAGTATCTTTTATCAGTGGGACAACATTAGGGATTACTCAAGCAATACTTAATTGAAATATCAGAGGAAGAAAGGAAAAACTAATTTTCTATTATTTTATTATTTAACAGCTTGGTTTTGGGGGTGTTTTTTGTTTGGATGGGTTTTTTTTGCTTGAAAGAAATGAAAGCAAATCAAAACCCTACAACTTGAGAAACTGAGGAACACAAAAGCTAAAAAATTTGCTTAAGATACCATTTGGAGGCAGTATAAACCAGTGAAAACCTCTGAAGTCCTAACCTCAGTTCTCTGAATTTACTCACATTAACATATTTAAAAGCAGCATACTAATATTTCACTCTGCAATCAACAGTTATTTTACAGATTTTCTTTCATTTTATGTTTTGCTTTGCTCTGGAACCTAGCATCTCAAAGTCTCCCTTGCTCTGTCAATACACAAGTTTGTTGCCAAAACAACATTGCAAACCATTTCTTTTAATACATATTCTCTATTTTATTTCTTTGCTCCTCAGTTAACAGCAGAGTATTTATCCCATTATTTCCTATCTCACTTACAATATCCAAAACCTTAAATAGCGAGCACGTGATGTCTACGACATACCTTTAGCTGAATATACGCAAAGTAAACACATGCAACCTTAATGTGGGGAAGAAACAGGAACACCTCAGGGCAGAATTTTGTTCAAGGGAAAAGGGGAAAATCTGCTAATACTTATGAACCAAACCCCCTCAAGGAATTTCAGTTGAGACAAAAGAATCCCTAACCAACAATAAAATTAAAATTTGGTGACGATGGCTAGACGCCAAGAGTTGCAATGCTCCTGCAATAGGCAGTGCCTCTCCCTTGCTGGCTCCAAGATGAAAGCTCAGAGACCTGGAAGCCTCTGACTTGGAAAACAGAAAGACAACGCTAAGATCTTTGGCTTATTATGTCCCTTTGAAAGACTGAAATTTTTTGGCTTTCAGCAAATTTCCACAAGCACACAAAACTTCTGATTTGGAAAAGATAACATCCAGCCTCTTTTCATGGCTAGTACTGTTGTACAGTGCTACAAAGGAATCTTTAACTATCCCTATTCATCCCCGTACCAGCTTTTATTCTTTCATTCATATAGATCTTCAAGTTTCACCAGAATCCTGATAAACAGGCATGCTCTTCCCCAAGATCTACACGCAAAAATAAGTTTTTAATTATGAATGAATTATAATAGCATTCCTAGACCCTCTGTTACTGTCACAATGTAATTAAATTGAGATATTACAGCTGAAAATACATTCTCCTTCCAAATGAAGAGCAACTGTGTACTTAATATTGTTGCTGGATTAGACCTGTTCATTTCATAGTGCTGGAAGAAGCCAAAGCTGTGTAAATTTTGTAATGACAAGTTCCCCATTCTGAAATGAAACAAACTACTTTGAACTATGTCTACTTCATAAAAGGACAATTCTTTACCTTATAATTTCCCCTCAGTCGCTGTTAAACAACACATAAATATTTGTTGTATAAGGACAAGCAGTCTTTCCACAGAACAGCTGGCACTCCATCAAATAGAAGAAGAGTTCAGAAACAGTACTCATGTCTTCTCCTTTGCACATGAGGAATATTGATTATGGTGGTCTTGAGACAGAACAGCAGGCACCAAGAGCTGGGTTGTCAGGAAGAAAGTTAGGAAGTGCCGTACCATTTCTCAGCATCTGTCCATTCAGATTTACTTTGAATTAAAGCATGTCATACTGGTAAGACACCTCTAACAAGCAGAGCACATTCTTGCAGTGTTAGCTTCACATTCGAGACTTCAGGAAGGTAGAGTGTACCTTTGAATTGTTACTCAATTGAAAGGTGCGGTAACTGCCATCATCTGAAAACCCAGGGAAGGGTGTTTCAAAATTACTGTTTTAAATATCAAAATGCCCCATTTTGCAGCAAAGGCATATGAAAATCTGTTTCTACTACAAATTTAAATTCTGGCACTCAACTGCCACCAGTTTACAATCCCAACTTGTAATGCATTTACAAACTCTCTATGCCTACAGAGACTTTGTAAGGGGAAAAAAAACTTCCTTGCTAGAACACTATAAATACAAAATAGGCTTTCATTACTGTAAATTTGGACTACCTTTTCAAGTCAAACAGTTATAAGACTTTGTATGCCAAACATTTGTTTCTGCTCACTGGAAGCATCCATGCTACAAGCAGTCTGGCTAGCACGGGTTTTTTCCTGTGCTTAAGTCTCTGTAACAGTACCATCTACCCTTATCTGACCAACCTGTGTCTCAAGCACTTTTGTGTGTCTAGAAGTGAGACAAGGTATTATGCAGCTTCCTGTCTCAATTCCCATTTTGAAACACTTTTTATTCAGTTACAAGTAGAACACACATCAGTGCTGCTGCTCAAAGTCATCAAAAAATACTGTTTTTAGGAAAAGAAACTATATACATGAAGGCCATCATCTGCCTTAACCACCCAATGGCTCACTACTTAAAAATCACGGTTGCCTAGCAGAAGCGCTATATCCCCATGTTGTCCAAGTAGACCTCATTAAATTGTACAAAGTCAAGTCACTCCAAATGGGATTCCATCCTGCAGCTGGAAGCAAGCTCTCCTGGTACTTTTTAGAGAAAACAATGTATTTCAAGCAAAGACTTTATCCAGGTATTCTGATCTAGCACTGTTCCAGCCTCTTCAAGATCAGAGGCAAAAGAGTCAATGACTCGTAGGACCAAAGAGCAAGGTCAGGAGCCAGTCACTTCAGATACAAAGTTTTTCATCTATGATTCTGCAAGCCTGGATGGTTTATGACTTTCTCACTTCTGTCTTGTGGGTTTGAGGAAGGAGAAAGAGAGGAAAGAAAAAAATTACTGACACTGGTGGTAGAAAAGTTTTCACAGAAAAAAAGCAGCCCACATCAAAATATTCAAATGCTTATTTAAACGCGATCAATCCCACCCCCCACTCCTCCATTGCCAAAAGAAAACATGTATTACTAGGCTTCACTTCTTATCTCACTCAAGCTTTTTATTCACAGGGTGGGCTGGAGTGCCCTTGTGCAGGTACTACTCTGTACTAAGCACCCTGCAAACACTTGTCATGGTTTTGTTTTTGCTTTCAATTTATGTGGGCTTCAGGGGAAATAAAAGGGGGGGGGGCAGAGAGAGAGAAAAGAATCTCTCTAAAAAGATCATTAAAATTAATTAACCAAAAATAATGTGAGACATGGGGATGTGTACCAAAACTGAACAGAATCAGAAATTGTATCAGCCAAACTAAGTTTGCGTCACAGAGGAAAAACCTCAGAGGAAAGTCATCAGAAGAGGAATTGAATTTCTATGATAAAGATGAGGGGTGAACATGAGAGAAAAATGAGGAAAGCTGTGTAAGGTTTCACTCATACAAGCCAAAAAAAAAAAAAATCCATCTCTATTCTTTCCTTCTGAAAGGCTAGAAAGAATAAAATACTCCAGCTGTTAATTTTAAGATGGCTTTGCTTTCTTTTTTCTTTTTGGAACTTGAAAAGTGATTTCAAACCAGTTCTTACCATTTCCTCCCCTCATTAGAGAATTCTGATCTCGTAACTAAAAGCACTGACACCTGGATGAACTGAACTGCTTGCCAGTGTTACAGCAGGAAGAAAAGAGGAGAATTCATCAATTGCACTACTGAATATGAGTTCATTTATACAGAAAAAATGCGCATCTTATTGAATGAAAGCAATATGAAAGGAAAACGCCTCTGCAGCAGCACATCATACTAGTATTTAAACATTTGAGTGTTCAGGATATCTTTTTTAAATATAAAAAGGAAAGAAATCCAATATAGCTTCTCAAGCAAAGGTTCTAGAACAGAAAATATCAGACATCCATGTTCTTCCTAACAAGTCTGTATGTCTTCTCCCTGTTGTAGACACTGCACAAATTAAAATACAAACCCACCGAGTTCAACCAGTTGAGTTTTATCGCCTCTAGATTTTAATTTCATTCTAGATCAAAGAAAGAAAACTATTAACATATGTGCATTTAGTAAAATACAATGGTAAAGGGAATTCCTTTATCTCAAAAGAGATCTGACACACACACAAAGCTCTACATGCTCTCAGAACTGAAACCATCCCTAGAAATCACATATGGAACCTTGTGATCTTCTCAGAGCCAAATAAATGCTGTTATCTCTGCCGTAAGGGTTGCGGACAAACGTTTTCAAGAAACCGTTTCAAGGATACTTCTCTTCAGTCTAACTAGATATCAACCTTATACATTTATTATACTCATCCTATAATTAATTGTTGCTGTCTACATATGAAAGTGTTTTTTGTAAACAACAACATTTTTTTCTACTCAATCAATGCCATCTGAGAAGCAGAAGCCAATGCAAACTCCACAAATTTGGGGAGCCAGATGAAATGCCAATCTCTGCTTAAAATCTTGAGGTTGTGTTACTCGAACACTGCACTTACTCCAATTGCTCTTTTTAAATTACATGCATTAATAGATAACAATGACAAAAGAGCAAGTCCACTGATCCTAAGATTTCTCTTTCACACATTGTGACTTTTCTCTCAAGAAGCATTTACTCCAACAATACTTTGTAATTACAACCAGGCAAATACCTCTCTGTATCTACTACACCACAGACATAGATGTGAAGTTCACCCCATAGATGCACTATTTATAAAGAATATGAGGAGTATTCTTTTCCTACACAGCTGTTCTTTTCCTGTTCTATCTCCAAACACTTTCTGATGGTTTATTCCCCTGCCTTTGTACCTCTTCTCCCTTCCCCCAAATCTTTTCTCCACCATGGCACTGCAACAGAAGTAAGCATGTGTGTGTTTGGTAAGCAACACATCAAAAAGAACAGGGTGGAAAAATATCTCCTTTCCCAAGCCCCCCAAACCGAAATTATCTAGAGAAAGCAAAACCAGAAACAAACAAGTTTAATCATAAAAGCTGTTAAATTACTGAAATTAACCTTCCCTTCTCTCAATTTACCACAGATTCATCCTGCATTCTGCTGCAAATGCAGTGTATTAAAAATTGGATCACCTAACATCATGAAATGGGGCCAGTTTATGCAAAACTATCACCAGTAGCTTTCATTTACAATAATACAGAATATAGGCTAATATTTGAAAGTTCATGAAGATATGCTGATTATGCATGGTAATCTGCATACACAAGGAGCACTGCTTCATGCCTACTATTTGGAACAAAATTCAAACTTGACCACCTTAGTCATCACCTACACTGACTGTAGAGGGAGTCTCAGTAGGTTCAAACTAGTTAGGGATACATTCATAAAAGTCTTTAGGGGAAAAAAAAAAAGACACAGTCGACCTGCTTTTATTTATTTTTTATTTATACAGACTTCATCAATTTTTTTCTGGTTAACCACATATATATTTTACTTTTAAAATATCATTTGTGTTAGTGGGAAAATTATTCCCCAAAATTTACATTTGTTTTTAAAGAGAAATTCAGGACTCAGAAATGTGTGTATCCTAACACTATTTACATAACAGCCTTGAAAATTCCAAAAGGGCTATATTTCTATTCAAGTGGGATATTAGGACAGTTTGTTTCTTCAAGTTTATGCCTTCTACTGTGCTTTCGGACAAAACAATGTGCATGGTAACACAGTACTTCAACCACTAATGGTATGTTTCTGTTTCGGTAAAACCACAACTTAGTGCCAAAATAAGGACAGGAAAGTTCTTTATCAAGGAACTGCTGAAAAAGAATCCACATTTTTTAAAGAAAATACACTGTATTTCTAGATTTCGGTGCGCAACGTAATGTTTCACTATTAAAGCAGGCACAGTAATTTCCCAAACTGATGATTTGATGTCTGTAATTCAATGATTACTGTTGAAACATGACTCATTTTATTATTGATTCATTTAACACCAATATAGCAAGCAGGAAGAAACAATAGTTGAGGTCACCATGAAAAAACCCTCATGTAGCACAGATGTTGGCAGCTAATAGTGATTTGAAAAGTTATGGGCTTAAGTACAAGTGTATCACATCTGATGATTAAACTCAAAGAATGTCAGAGAACACTCTGGCAGTAATACATGAAACGAGGAACTGTCAATTTTTTTTTTGCTTTCCTAACAAGAGGAAAAAAAAAATATTGTCATAGCACTTCCAGCAAGTTGGTATTAAAAAGGAGATTTCATGCCAAAGTCGGCTGTTTAATCAGATAAAGAAGGCTTTCCTATTTCCCATTGTATAGATCAAGTTGGCTACAGGAGCCACACAGAGCTTTGAGTAGTACATTTTTTCCGTGAGGGCTCTATCATTTGATCATAGCAAAGCACAGAGACTGCTGGGTAATCTGAATCAGAGCTGCAGTAAAAGGGAGCCAGGCAGCCTGCTGAGGGCAAGGTAACCATGTCACCCTCGTATCCCACAGCACTCCCAGTCATGGACCTAGGTGTGGGGGGGAATCACCCATCTCCATTTACAAATTTGTCATGGAGGTCTTCATGTAACTCCCAATTAATGCAATGTTTTCTCCAAAGCTCATCTATAATGATTTTAGTACATGCTTGTTAAGGCCAGCCTCCCTGTACTGATGATGATTCTCCTGATTGCTTTCAAAACATTAACTTTCAAACTCTTACTGCTTTGAAAGGTGATAAATAGAATTTTCTATATAGGCCTTTACAAGAGACATAGCAATTTATGAAGCCAATAAAACCCTGTCCTCTAAAGACAGAGTTTTTATTAGAGGATGGGACATATCTAGAGAGGTCTCTCTACTTGTGATGCTGTTCATAGCCTTCCCCAGCAGACTGGAAGCAGCAAAGGACTGGTGGGTTAGGTCACCTGATATTCAGAAGGATGACAGATTAACCTGTTGATAGGTTACTAGGTCAGAAGGCACCCCTGAGCAAGACCAAGTTTAGAAGCTCAGCTTTTCACCAGGTACTGTCCCTGAAACCCCTCCCTGACATTTCCAGCCTCCTAACTTTTCTACAGTAGCAAGCAGCCCTTCAAGCTTCCAATTTCTTCTGTTAACTCCTCTTTCACACATTCTGATTCTGAACCAAATTTGGTTCTGGGCTGCGAAGTAGGCACTGCGAAGCGACCCATTCTAGCATTTTAACTCTTTTCACTGAAAACCTGTTGAAGCTGCTAATCTGAAGAAAGTCTTCAAAGCCGCAGCCAAAAAAGTACTAAAACACCACCATTAATCCTAGCCCCTGAACAAACACAAACTCAAGCCACTATCTGCCACTGTATCCCGAAACACAAGTGAATTGCTTTGCCATACTTCCACCAATATTGCCATTCTTTCATGCACCACCAGTACTGGTAATAACTTATAAGATCGGTTCTAGTCTCTCTGTATAAACAAAGCATGTAGAAGGCTGTAACTACCTTGGGTTTATGCTGTATTTTTAAGTAGAAGCAACAGCACTGAGGCAATTCCAATTAGCTTATTTATTTTCCGAGTCCCAGTGGGCAAGTACATAACTGGTTCTCATAGAAGAATTTGGAGTGGAATAAAAGAGAGCACTGAAAGTTAAGGATGTTTCATTTAATAATTCTAAAAGAAAATGGTTGGGGGGGGGGGTAGCGGGTGGTTGGGGTTTTTTTGTTGCTTCCCCCACCTGCACCATCATCCTACTCTTGAACGTTAAGTTTGAAGAAAGTGCAGCAGGATCCTTTCTGATCTGCAGATAGGCCATTGTGGTGGGTTGACCCTGGCTGGAGGCCAGGTGCCCACCAGAGCCTCTCTCTCACTCCCCTCATTCACTAAACAGGGGAGAAAAGGCATAACGAAATGCTTGTAGGTCAAGATAAGGACAGGGAGAGATCACTCACTAGTTATCGTCACGAGCAAAACAGACCGAACTTAGAGAGAGAATTCATCTAATTTATTACTAGGCAAAACAGAGTAGAGGAATGAGAAAATAAAATCAACTCTTAAAACACTTCCCCCCACCCCTCCCATCTTCCCAGGCTCAACTTCACTCCCGGCTTCAACCTTCCCCCCCTCAGCGGCACAGGGGGACGGGGAGTGGGGGTTACGGTCAGTTCATCACACGGTGTTTCTGCCGCTTCTTCATCCTCAGGGGGAGGACTCCTCTCATCGTTCCCCTGCTCCAGCATGGAGTCCCTCTCACGGGGTGCAGACCTTCAGGAGCAAACTGCTCCAGCGTGGGGTCCCCCACGGGGCCACAAGTCCTGCCAGCAAACCTGCCCTGGCGTGGGCTCCTCTCTCCACGGGGCCACCGGTCCGGCCAGGAACTTGCTCCAGCGTGGGCTTCCCACGGGCCGCAGCCTCCTTCAGGTGCCTCCACCTGCTCCGGCGTGGGGTCCTCCACGGGCTGCAGGTGGAATCGCTACACCCCCTCATCCTTCCTCCATGGGCTGCAGGGGGACAGCCTGCTTCACCATGGCCTTCACCACGGGCTGCAGGGGGATCTCTGCTCCGGCGCCTGGAGCACCTCCTCCCCCTCCTTCTGCACTGACCTTGGTGTCTGCAGAGTTTCTTACATCTTCTCACTCCTCTCTCCGGCTGCAAAAGCTCTCTCTCTCTAAGTGTTTTTCTTCTTCTTAAATATGTTATCACAGAGGCGCTGATTGGCTTGGCCTTGGCCAGTGGCAGGTCCGTCTTAGAGCCGGCTGGCATTGGCTCTATCAGACACAGGGGGAGCTTCTAGCAGCTTCTCACAGAAGCCACCCCTGTAGCCCCCCCGCTACCAAAACCCTGCCACGCAAACCCAACACAGCCATATGCCCATCCATTCATAAAAGAGAATCAGGGATACACACAGTAAAACTTATTTTTGCTTTTTCCATTCCAAGTTTCCTTTCATTTTCACACACTGAAGTGTTGTAGAGGTGGTCACGTTTCCTATACATTCCAAAAAAAACTTCTACACTCCCCCTTCACTTCTTCAGAAGTATTTGCATTGCCAAGGCACCTGCAGTCCAGAGCTTTAAATCCCATATATATATCCAGTCCTATACATATATATTAACTGCCATAATACTATTTCTAAATGCAACACTCATTCATTCAAACACTGCTGGAAACTGAATGATCTAATCTCCATGTGACTAAAAAGTTAAGAGTTTTGAGTTAGCAATTTTTCATGCACAGTTATGTCAGTTTGCCATTAAGAAAACTGTTAGTCCTTCCAACAGCTTAATCCTAGAATTCTGGACTAGCCCATGCTGGAAGAGACCTCAAAAGATCACCTGGTCCAACTTTTTTTGGGAAAGGGAGCCTAGATGAGATTCTCTAGCACCCTGTCCAATCGCATCTAGAAAAACTACAAGTTTAGAAAAACCTTAATGTTTAGAAATGAACAGAAGCAAAAAACCCCACCTAAATTATAAAAGGCTACTCTGAGGATCACATATACCTAGTCTAAAGACCAAAAGCTTTAGCAATCAAATCATACCAATACTCTTCAATCAGTAAAACCCCTCATGTGCACAGGCATTATAGTAAGATAAAAATGTTTACTGTTTTGAAAAAGCATTTAGGGAATTTAACGCAAGCTACGCCATCAATAACATATTTATGCTGATTAAAGAAAAAAGCTACTAATTCTAAGCACAGCTGTTACCAACATAAACCAGCAAATCTTCAAGCACAGGACCTCTGCACTTTGGTGATGGGAATTGTACCTACAACAATATTTTGCAGTTTGCTCCCTGTTAGTAGCTCATTAACAAAAATACCCATCACATATTCTTAACTCCAGTTGCAGCATGCCAGAATTCAACATCCATGATATGCTTATCATAAGTGACAGGCTACACAGGATATTTTTTTCTTTTCTGCAGAAAGACAACTGCAACTTTGATTTTCCCGTTAGGTTTTTCATCTTCCTTACACATTGCCCATGACATCCTCCCACTTACTAGTGGGTGCTTTTCAAGTCTCCATCTTTCTTCAGAGGAAGAAAAATGTGAAGAGGTCATTTAATTCTAACTTCATCTAAACAGATATCTGCTCAATATAGTTTAATACAAATGATCACTGCGGCAGTAAGCTACAGGAAGAAATCAGCACCATCTTGCATTTTCTCCTGTTATTAGAAAGGCTTTCAGCACACTTACAGCAACATACTTAGGCCTTACCTATACGTAGAAACTACCTTTGTCAAACTAAGCCAAAGGTGAAGAACCTTCATGTGACAAGGCCAAAAGAAGCTTTACAAAAAATACCTGGGATACCACTTTAAGCTATTCACTGATAATGTAAAGTCAGATTGCCCAGAAGTCTCAGGCAACCTTTGAGTTAAGCCAATAAGCCAGCTCTAAACAGACACACAGTTATGTCAACGAAAGAAATGCAGGGTATTTAAACTCAATGTTTTTATTGGCATTTTTACTGGGGCTAAATTTGGAAGTCATATCACTTTAAAAGTACAGGAAAAATGCTAAATACTTCTGACTATCAGAAAGAAGGCAATGGAGGACAGGGTAAGAGTACGCACTGAACAGTCAGCTCTGCTACCTGTGAAATGGAGGTGCACAGGCGGGTGATAAATGGAAGTGCTTAGAGAGCAGAAAACAGCTGACCATTTCCGAAGGCTGATGGGCAGGAAGTTTCCTGGTACAATTTGTGGGTCAAACCCTTTAAAAGAGACTGAGAAAACATTTCACTTGCTTGGGAAAAGAACCAGACTAAGAAGGGCAAGCCATAATTGAACAAATTATTTGGGGAGAAGAGATGTAACAGGACACTGCTACTCTCACATTTTCAGTTTTAAAAGTACATACATTTCTCTCAGCTGAAAAGAACCACATCTGAGTGATGAAGAGTATTTTCCTCTTCATTCCTATCAGCAAACTTTTTGGGCTAGTATAGCTGAAACAGGTCCAGATAAATAAAAATGCAAGGCCTCATTTTCTCAGACTCTGGGGGTGAATTTAAAGGTAAGCAGCAATTAGGCTTACTTTGAGAGAGATATCTGTATCATATTTGTCATTGTTATCACATAATAAACAAGTCAGTATCATGCACAGATGCTTTTTGGTTTGCTAGCAAGATCTGAAGAAAACTGAGAATAAAGATAAAATACACTGCAGTGAAGTCACTGTACTGAATTCATGACATCATAATTGTTGCCATGGCAACTAGCTAGTATCAAGCACAGAATACTGCCTTCACTGCAGAATCAAGGAGCACCTGTGCTGCCACAAAAGAAATGTTCTTATTCAAACACAAATCTAGTCAACAACACAGAAAATAAGATATTACTGTAAGCAAATTGCCTTTTCAATACCTCTTATTTTGTTCACCTGGTGTGAGACTTTTTAAACACTCAGTCACACATAAAGAGGCCTGATAAAGTATACACATGACAAAAAGAGTCTAATTGAAAAAATGATGGTTTTCTTCCATAGCATTCCTCAATTTTTCCAGTACAGAGTAATTCTCTTTGCGCTTTCCTCTCCTATGCATATGACTGCAATTATATACAACAAACCTCTGTTCAGACACAAAACAGAGGGCAAAAACTCCAAAGGAAAAAACACAAAACAAAATGTTTTCCAGTTATTTCAACAAGCCAGACAGTCAAATTGAAACTGTCACACAGCAGCAGAACTAATTGATAAAGAACATATTCACATTTAGAGACCAGAACTTTTGTTTAAGGACTGACTCAGCAGGGCCTTCAAACACCAGTCATGCGTTTTTCACGCACTCACTAAATGCAATGCTTCAAATCTGCAGGGTTCTGAGAACAGCCCAAGAGTAGCTTTCTTGTAAATAAAAATGTCATCCCTTTTCCCCTAAACAGTCCTCTTCTACATGATGAATATCTGCTATTCCCAGCTCCTCACCATTCATAAATATAAAAGCTTCAGAAATTACATATTTAAAAAAAAAAGCTAAGCAGTTGACAATTTATCGGGTCACAATTAGGTTTGTGACTAACAGTTAAGTATTAAATGCACAAATGCCACACTTGATGTTGCAATCTCCAATATTTGTTGAAATAAATCACTCAGTATTACAAAGGCACATGAAAGAAAACACTTGAAAATTAACTTCGTATTAACTTGCTGAATAAAAAAAAAAAAAGTCAGAGCTGTAGGTCAGTAATACCAGACAGTGTTTCACAGTTCAACCTTAGAGCTGATTAGCACCAAAGAAAGTGTTTCAAAATAAATTTTAACAAACAGACTACACTATATAGTAATTATACTTATTTGCTACCTCAATGGTTCTTAAAGAGCAATCCATAAATTATTGCTGGACCAGAGAACACTTCCATACAACCATATGTAATTAGTCAATGCGTCTGAACAGTTTCAGGATGCATTGATGGGGTTTTTTTTCAGCTTCTAAGAAAAGAGAACTGTCCTAGTTACCAATTAAACAGCACCCCATTTCTATATTGGCTTTGTGCCTTTGTTGGACACTTTCTCTGTTGCCATCCAATACACTGATTACACCAAAACCAGAGGACAGAAGTACTGAAGTTGTCTCTCCAGTCCCCGCTCTCTTTATAAAGATTGTGTAATACTCATTTGTTGAGACCAAGTAGAGAATACAAACAAACAATAAAACGAGGAGTTTCAGATATAGATGACTAGTAGACAGCTGTATCCCATATGTTTCTGTCTTCAGTGTTCTAATATTACTTCACACAACCAAGAATGATGATCACTACTTGAATGACATCATGAAAATCCCCAGTTTAACTAACCTTCCACAATATGAAGTGTAGTCGGGAAATGACTATAGCTGACAAACGTTCTAAGGAAATTGTTCATTTGTTTACTTTTCAGTTGCAGGGAGAAGATTGATATGGTCAACAATCTTCCACATGTTTTTAAAAACCTTAGGAACAGCTGCGGCCTTTGGTGATAACAACTTGTGTGTACAAGCATATATACTAATACACCAAACACAGTTAATACAACTGCCACAAACTCAGAAAACTGAAAGAATCAAGTTGATAAAACCTCAAGCAAGTTATGTCAGAAATGTAGTGTTCTCAACTTCTCTGCAACTCTGAGTATAAATTTCTTGAAGTGTATTGTACAATTCACAGGCCTATTTGTTATGTAAATACAAGACAAATGGCAATGATATTCCCTTCTTCATTAGTAAACACATCATTTCTAGCTCTAACCCACACAATATGAAATCACTACTTAATAAGTAATGAAAAAATACCACTGTGCCTGCAGTTAATTTTGCTTTTTGAAAGATTGACAGATTAACTGATCCCTTAAGCAACTAATGTGTCTTCGCTGAGTGCACACAGAAAATTATGGATTGTCTCAAGACTTTAAAGTTATATAAAAAGCTCTCTGAAAAGAACTTGTTGAATTAGGTTTTCCCCAACAGTCCTACTGTTAAGTCTAACTTTCACTTATGTTAACACTAGATAAGAGAATGAGAAGATTTAAGTGCCGGCCCACATTTGTACATGGTATTTCTTCTTGTATTATTCATTCATCAATATTATAACAGAAGCTACAACTGTAAAATTTCTGCTAGTATCTTTAGAGGTGCCCGCAACATTTGCAAACCTGACTAGAGACACCACAATGAAACACTACCTATCCCTCCTCTCTCCCCCAGCAAACCAAGCTGAGAAAGACTAGGGGATTTAAGATGCCAAACAACTATTCTAACTCTTTATGCCTTTATTCAGACTTCCATATAGCAAATCCTTTCCACTGTTGCAGAGTTCATCATCCACAATCACAGAAAACTTAAGTGTATAAACACTTAAATACAATCCTTTAAATTTAGCTGTTAGTTTATAAATAGTTATGTTTACTCTAGATATTATTAAAATGTGTTACAAAACATGCCTGGATCCATTTTCAATTTTAACTATGTTGAGAATGATATTAATGAAGTAGTTTTTCCCAACACAGGCATGACTGAAGCACGTTCTCAAGAAGTTTTAGGGCACTGAGCTTTAGTCAATCCTTAGTACATTTGGAACAAGTCCCTTCTGCACCACTGAACTGAATCATATAAGGTGTAACCATGTTGCAACTAGGTTTCAAACCAAATTAAATCATATCACAATAAAACACAGCATTTTTCTCTCAGAACTGAAAGGAGATATTCTTTACAATGCCATTGTCTCCCACTGTAATGAGAAAATGGATAGTCTTGAAATAAAGTAAGCTCAAAATTTCTGCAGATTTCTGCAGTCCCTGTTTGTAGGATAATTCTCAAACACACTCAAGACCCTGAGTGGGTCTGAAGAAATTGAGAATCTGCTCAGTTGTGCATCTTTTCCATGAAGTAGTGTCAGAGGCTTAATTTTTAACACCCACCCTCTTATCTTCCCCTTATCTTCACAAAGCAAGATAGCAAAAGGAGCTTCCAGTTCTCTTGTTCCCTTGTAGGGAACTAGCAGTTAGTAGGAAAGCCCTTGGAGCAACTCCTTGGTTGTTTTCCAGAGCTAGAAATGTTCAGAACAGACAAGGAACATCATCTTTCCTGAACTCCTTTATGGTGCTCCTGAGCACTTTAGGATAGGAAAAGAACCACATACAAAACTTAAGATGGAGTGAGAAATAAGTGGGAAGGTGTTTTTGTTTGAAAGATAATACTAAAAATCACCATACTGGCTCAGACCAAGGAATCCACCTGATCCTCCTCCAAGAGCAGTCACCAGCAGACACCTAGGAAAGAGTGTAAAAATAGGGCAAGCAGAAGGATAGTTCCTTTGATTACATTCACGAATGTCAAGAATTTGCAGCTTAGCACTTGCCTGAGCCCAGAGGTGAAAAACAACATGCAACACACTGCTTAGCCCTTCTTTGTACAACCTTGCACATACAGAAAAAAAGAAAAAGCGTAAGCAGCAAAGGTTAGTTTAAAACTGGATACATGAAAAATTTCTGCAACTTCAGAAGATCCATTTTTTTTACAAAATAGAGTAAAACCAACTTTGGAAAATGATCAGGTTTCTAGTTCACACTTTTCCACCTGATGTGTCCTCATTTGAGAACTTTGACTAAAAGTCTGTCCTACAACTGCTGCTACTTCAACACATTTTTCTAGGGCAGTGTTTGGCAAAATTTGATAAGCAGCAGTGCAGCCTGCCAGCTGATGGCTTCTGCCTTAGTTTGGCACACCCGTCCTAACCGGAGAGAAGCTACGCTGGCAGTAAAATAATAGTTGGATAAATGTTACCAACGATGCGATTCAAACAACTTGCCATGTGAGACACTGACTGATCTGAAATCAGAAGCTACCAAACTTAGGACTACATAAATATACAGAAGTGTAAGTTCTCAACTGTTCTGAAAGATACTCCCAAGTTTAACCAGCTTTGTTGTCATAAGCTGTCTAAAGTAACTATATTCTGACTGAAATGGAACAGCAAGTAAAGATAATCTTATGATAAAGTCTGTTTGAGGGAAATGACTTGTAAATCACATGCTTCACTTGAGATACTGGAAGTACTCTTAACAATTAACATTGCGTAGTCCAGATCAACATAAATTCAATAAAAACAGAAAAGTATCTCTGGAAAGTTCAATAAAGCCTGAGAAGTACCACGTCTTTCTAACACTGAGAACAGACACCCTCATTCAGAAACAAACATGGAAAGTTACTGCTCCCTTTGCCCTCCTACCTCCAGTTTCTCCACACAATCCCAACTCATTTCTGCCAGAAGCTAGGACACAGTTTTACACAAGCTCTGTCAAAACAGACAATAGTCCAGAAAATGACGGCCCAATATTCTTCCTGCTTATGTTCCCACTTCTTTTTGGCAGCAGCCCACCCTTAAATTGGATTAAGTGTAACATGAACTGTACCCTGAGGTATGATGACAAAGCAACTCAGACTATCCCTCACGCATAGATTTCTATCAGAATTATCTGGGCTACTCTAGGCATCTCAGATCATAGTCTTTACTAACCCAGCTAATTTTAACTGAAATGGATTAGACGGTACCCAGATGGGCAAACCCAGCAATAGATGCAGGGGAACAGGAAACTCCAACAGTCAGAAGCAGTAATGTCTTCTACTACTACAGAGTTAGAAGAAACTGTCCCCAGCCCAAGCTTTCCAGTACTTTTACAGAACATGTGTGCACACAGGTGTGTGTACATGCATTGGAGGGTGGGGTGGGAAACACTCCTGGAGGAGTCAGTAGGGAGGAGAGGTAGCATTTCCTGGCATATCCATATCTCTGCAGCCTTTAGAAATAAGCAAATTCAAATTATCTACTTAAACCTACATTTGAAAATTCAAAAAAAGTGATAATTTTAGTACTTAAAGATCACCAGGTAAGAAACAAAACAATAGTTTGAAAGGCATCTTTGCAACAGGATTCGTGGAAGAAACTTGAATCTCATTTCTCATTCAGTAGACCATATTAACAAATAATGTAGAAATGAGTGATTCATCAAACAACTGAGTCACTTCTACCTGTATTATACTCCTCCCCCTTAGTTATATCCTAGTAGTATAAAGCTACAACTTCACACTGGTATGGTCAGGCACAAATTACTAAGTCACATGGTATTTTTCAAATAAAACTGAATCATCAAAAGGACAGAGAGAACAAATAGCAAAGGAGCTGACTGCAAAAAGGATGGTGGCTTCCTAACAGCTATTAAAGAAATGGAGGAGGGAAAAAGAAGCAAGCTACATCTCCAGTCTGATTCAACAGGTTTTCCTACACTTATTTTTAAATCTTCAACTGTATTTACTATTTTAGTAACTTAGCTGTTGATAGCTTCCTTTTCTAAAACTTCATGCCCTGATATACAGGGCCAAACGTGCCATATATGCTACTTCATTTCTATAAAGCCAAATCTGATTTCTGGGAAGAATAAAAAAATAGAAGGAATGATGAGCAAAAGGTTCCTTGTCACAATATCACAATTTATAGAAAAGATAAATCTGTCTCAGAGTGATCATGTTAAATGGCTGAAGCAGTTATGCTTGGAGGTTTTTTGTGGTAGGGTTTTTGGTGGTTTTGGCTTTTTTTTTTAAGGTTGCTTTACAGTGATATCAGTCCAAAATTTAGCAGAAGTAACAGTGTCTGTAATTTCCCAAGTGCTTTTGCCAATATGTCTGTTTAAGCCACAGTCCTTTTTAGAGAGGCGTCTCACTCTAAGCAACACTAAGATAACGGGAGTCACTTATAGGTGTCATCCGCAATTTTTATTTAAGAGTTTCTGCTGTGGCTACCATTAATGCAATCATACCTATGACAGCACAAACCACACCAAATTTTCAGCATCTATTGGTTTCTAAGCTACTCTTTTACTTAGGTGCAGTTTCATCACCAGCTTCAGTAATCTACGTACAGCCTGCTGCTAGAAAAGGAGGACCAGCACAGGGCCCATGGCTATACATTCCCATTGTTTCCCTTGGGCCAGCACCATTTTAGAACAACTTGAGTTCAACTCAATCAACTGTGGTTTCACAGTGGCTTGTGTCAATCTAAAAGCAAGGCAATACAACACAACTAAGCTAGCCAGAATGCTTGCTGCTGCTTTTGAAAAGAGGAAGCTTTATTTCTCTTCCTTCTTTCCCCTTCCTCCACTTTCACTCACATGGTTCTACCCTCTCTCTTGCACTTGAAGGCCTTTAATGAGCCAGTATCAACTCACAAACCAAAGATCTAAAAATGATCTGGGGCTAGTTTTCCACCAGGTTAGCAAATTAAGCTACAGCGTGCTGGAAACCAGTAAGTGCTAGGACAGGTGCCAAGGAAGTCGTAGAATCACATGGCTCAGAGCATGACTCCCCATTTATGCCAACAGGAAAGCCATCAGAGAGAATGAAATTATGAGACAACTTGGGTCAACACACGTGCTTCTTGTTCCCTTCCTTGATTGGTACTGCTATTTGTCTAATCTCATTGTAAGCCAGTTCAGAGAGCTGAACCAACAGAAAAAACTATTCATTATTTTTGGCAAGGCTTGTTTTCTGCCAATTTAATTCCCTGAACTAGCTCAGCAAAGGAATCAGGCAAGCATCTGCACCAGAGTGCAGAGAAGGGGGCAGGAACACACAGGGAGATGAGGACAGGCTAGGGCTGATTTAAATTGTCATTGAACTGCATACCCTACAGCAGATCTACATCACATTGTAGTTAGAACTGACAGTAATCGGTGCCTTTACAACAGGAGGCCTTCATTGCTGATGAGAGTACATGAACAGTACCAGCGCTGAAACATCCTAAGCAAAGTTTAACCTGGGCACAAGCTTGGATGATTACATGTAAAAGCAGAAGAATCACAGTACTCTTACCTTCAGAAATACTACAAAACATTAGCTAATTATTCCCCCAGCAACACTCCTGTGAAAAAGTTTTCTATAATTCCCCATTACACAGATTTAGCCCAGAACAGCAAAGCAAGCAAAACTGGTGACAAACTCAGTATTGGAACCCAGTAAATCCTCTATACTAAACCAACACTTCATCATTCAACTGTGTTGTTTATTAACCCTAAACTAATTCAATTAGCCAGTAGTAGTCTATAAAAAACTCCTTTTGCAAAGACTTTGTAATGCACTATAAAGCTCATTATTTATAATACAGTTATGTTAACAACTGTGGTATTTCCTAGCTAGTTGTGAAATAAGAAACTAGGGAAAGGAATAATACTGAGATCTTAAGTAATTATTTCCTTTTCTACAGAGAAAAACAAGTGGCATGAAGCAGCATGAGGGTCTATTCACACAACGTAAGTTTAATGCAAAGAACTCAAGAAAGGAAAATACATCTACGTACATGTTTTTTCTCAGATCAGCAATTGTCAAGCAGTTTCAAGTGAAATACGAGTGATTACTTAATACACACTAACCAAGACCAATATCATTCCTTAAATTTATCTCCCACACTCAGTCCAACAAATCCCACGCTTAACTTGCCCTGTATAACAATGTAGCACAATAGGAAAAGGGGTGGGAAAATTTGTCAACACAGAAGCAAATCTCTGCAGTAGTAAACAGCCAGCACTGTAAGTCTATCCAGCAACATGAGATGGTTTCTCATTCACGTACTAGCTTAAGCACCCAAACCAAGCATATCACATTTGGGACACTCGAGTCATACTTAATTTTGTTCAACACCACCTTTTGACAACAGCTTTGTCACAGAGACAGGAAATACGTTATGTCATAAATGACAGTCATTTGCCAGGACTGTCACTGATTTTCTCAAGATAAAAATAATAAAGCTGTAAGTGCGAGTAGCAGAGGCTGCCTAATTGTCAGCTGTATAAAATATCAGTATCAAGATTATTGTCCTACGGGCAACAACAGTTTGAGGGGAATAAAAAACAATGCTGGAAAAAAGAGGTAAGAAAATTAACTAAATTTGCTATAATCTGTTTTAATTAACAGATCACAAATGCTGTAATCTGTTTTGAAGTCTTGAACTCCACAGAAGCCAAAACTTGAGAAAAGCAAATGAAAGCTGATTGCGTGCTACAAAAAAACTACTGCAAATTTGCCAGAGAATCCAGAGAGAAAACCAACATGTCTATGGAAGACAGAAAAAAGTTGGATGACAGATGAAACAACAACAAAAAAAATCTGGATAGCATGGACAAAACATTTACTCCAAAATTCTTTGCATGCTTGCACATCTGAGCATACAGAAAACAGCAAAAATGTACAACTCTAAATGTGGGATTTATCACTTGAAATTTGACAAAGATAATTTGACAATAGTGTTAAAATCTTTTTTCTGGGCAATATGTTATTAGGAAGTAGGAACAACACTTCTTCACACCACATAAGAGACTCCTAACGCAGAGTATGTTGGTGCTTCCTAGGTTTAATGGACAGACTGGTTGAAGGCTACCTCACTGATTCCATCAAGTGAGGCAACTCCAGATATCATCACCATTACTTGTGAAGACAAGCTATCCACATTCAGCATCAGAAGTCAGTATTAACACTTACTTGCTTGAATTATTACTGCAGGCTAATCTTCGAGAAATTGTTAGTGACAGCAAATCTGAGATTTTTTTCCTCTTAAAATGACAGGGTGGAAAGCTCAGATTCTTCCCCCTTCCTTCTAGGAAGCGAGGTGTAAGATCTAGCTCCTCTAGTTGGGAAACCACCATACTGCCACACACCTTTCCAATTCTGCTCCATGTCCGGCAGCATGGCTACTGACACAGCTTAGCCTATTTTCCAACCAGCTGTTAGACTGGTAAATTTTGGTTACTTTTGAAAAAAGAAAAAAAGGGGGGGGGGGAGAGGAAAACAGCAGAACCACCTTGATAACTGAGCAGAGGTACTCAGGCAGTGGAACTATTTCATAGGGAGCACAAGCCTTCTGCCTTCTGTCCCTAATAAAATAAAAGCTGAAAGGACAGCCGAAATAGCAGAACATATTCCCCTGGTAAAAATTAGTAAGCACTGGAAGAGTAGCGCAACCCTCCACCCTCACCACAGCCAGGTGAAAAAATAGGGAAGAAGTTTCTTTTACTCTCCCATTCACCACTGATAGCAAAGGTCCAAGAAGAAGCATAAAATCTGACACCCACCAGTGATAAACTAACATAAAAGTCCTTACTCAAGACTGAGGAGTAATACCCACACGCTAGTCTCAGCACCTTCTGACAAGTGAGGATGATGCCAGGGTTTGGGAAAAGGCGCTTCCCACTAACATGTTGCCTATGGGCTTCACTGGTAAAGACACAGTTCTATCCATATCATGTTCCAGTAAAATTTTAAGCAACAACACAGGCACACAAATGTACATTTGAGATAAATACATCTGTATTTTGACATGTAAATACCTGAATTCAGAGTTATAAACCCCAGCTCGGCCATAAGACCGCACAAGGCCACTGTCCAGTATTCCATTCTATAAAAATTACTAAAATGTCAGTGACAAAGAAATTTTGCTTGCAAGATGCAATGTACATTTTTATCATGGTGGATAAAATATCTACAGTCTCAGCAGTGGTTAAATTGCTGCTATAAAGGAAATTGTCCTCAGATAAATGGTTTCCCTATGAGAAGGTTTCAGTGCTACACCTCACCCCAGGTCAATAAATCAAATTAACTGCACCTTGTCCTCTGGCCAATGACATCATCGGCTTGACCACATCTTGTGAAGCGAGTGCAAAAACATATGCTATTTAAGGCATGAAATCATATTACTGCTTTTTGTCCAGCCAGCCTTGTGCTGTTGGTCTGTGAAACAGTCAGTCACCTGAACAGTCTCATTACCGCTTCTACAGATTTTTTCTTCTAGTATTCAAGGGTGAAGAAAAAGGATAAATGAGTCATTATTTTTGAAATCAAAATGCTTTTCATTAGCTGCAGCGTAGTATTTTGTGACAAATTAAATTTAGAAACAAACTACAAAATACGCCGCCTGCATTTGTATGTGAACGCTCTTTCTAGTCATGTTTTGAAGATGCTTACATGCTAATCTGGCACAGCTACTTTGAAGTACCCTGCCGTTAGGTCCTTTTTCTCAACAGTGTGAAAACAATGGTCACTAATGAAAACCTACACAGTTTTATCTGAAACCCATCCCTGCATATTTCTTTTTAAATTACTGCTTCTTTCTAATAAAGTAGTCAATTTGTTTTCTAAGTAGACTAATATCTGGTTTAAAACTTAATTAGTCCAGACAATTTAAGAGGATTAATTTCAATTTTCACTTGGTGTTCTTATGACACAATCACAGAAAACTTATCTTCATTTCTAGACCCTGTACTGCCTTGTATCTTGTGTTTTGAAAGCCAAATCTAAATGAAAGGAAAAAAAACCCAACAAAAACCAAACAACCCAGAACAGTCAAAGATACAAGCAGCAACAAAAGCAACTGACACACTGCACTGTTAAACTGCATCCACACTAAGCAAAAAGAAGGTGAATAAGATTATCTTCAATGTATTCAATTCTGTTGGTGTTCAGAGGGAGGAGGAAAGCTGTTCAGATTTTGAGTGTGTCTTCTATAGCTCTCTCACTGCCAGGAAACGTAAATTAGAAGCAACTCTCCTTTAAGGAAAAGAATCAAGGACAAAGGGACCAAAAATGCCCAAGCCTCTGAAAAGCAGATATGAAAGGAACAGCTTTACAGTCTTGAGTTGCTATAAATTAAAAATAAGCTCCTTATTTAAAAGACATGAGTGTTTGAGAATCTATGATCAGATCTGATGCTGCTCAAGCCCCAGGAGGGTTTTGTTTTTGCTGGCAGGGGTGGAGTGGAGATGGGGGGGGGGGGGGTCATTTTGGTTATTAGTAAATAAATCAAGCAGCAGAGAGTGAGGCCTAGGCGCCTGCCAGAGGAGCCAGGGCCTAGCTCTGCCCCCTCCTCTCCTCACACAGCCTGGGTTTGATCTCGGGGCCCTGTGGGTTGCCAAGAAAATTTTAAAAAAGCGAGAGAGCGAGAAAGAAGAATCATATTGAACCACAAAAGCACATGGGGCGAATGTAAAATATAAACACGGCGTTGGGCTCTGAGTGGCTGTTATTAAAGGTCTGAATTACTAAACATGAGAGGCGGGGAAAGCCAGGCGGCCATTTCAATAATATAAACCTCCCCGAATTAGACATTATTCAAATGAGAAGGAAAGGGAGAGAGAGAGCGCGAGGGAGAGGGACGGGACCCGCACCCCCAGTGCCAGCCCACCGGGGCTGCCCGCACCACCGTCCAGCCCTGCCTCGGCACCCAGGACGAGGGGGCGCGGGTCCGGTGGCCGGCACCAAGGGGGCCTGCTCCGGGGCCGCAGCACCCTGCTCCCCCGGAGCTCTCGGGGCTGCGGAAGCAGGAGGGCAAAGAGGGAGGAGGGCAAACACCGCCGGGGCAAATCCAGCCTTCGGGGGTGCAAATACGCGGCCTCTCCCGTCGGAGGGGGGCACGGAGAAACTCTGCCCGCACACTCCCCAAGTCACCCCACACTGAACCTACCCTTTACGGAGCGGGGGGAGCTTTAAATAAAAAGCCAAATTACGCTCTCATCCTACCCCTCCCCGAGGCCATCCGCACCCATCCACCCCATGCCTGCAGGCCCCAGGCTCTGGGGAAATAACCCTGGCTGAGGGGGATGAGGGGGATGCGGGGGAGGGCGGGGGGGGTAATAAGAGGTTAGGAAACCAAGTCTTTCTCCCTGACTCGGCCCCACTGAGGGACCAGCACCTCCGTCCCCATCCGTCCTGCTGCCGCCGCGCGGGGACTCAGCCCCACTCGGGGGACCACCCGCTTCCCCCCAGCCAGGCGGGCCATGCCCCCTCCCGCGGCCCCCGCCGGGACCGCTCCAGCGGCATATCCCCCCCTTGCATGAATATGTAAAGCGGCTTTTATTGTGGGCGTGCAGGCCGAGGGGGGAGCCCGGCCGGGTGGCGGCTAGCTACCTCCGAACGCTTCTGGTTGCGGGGATGCCTCCCCCCTCCCGGCTTCCCGCCCCCCCCCCGCCGACTCCCCACCCCGACCCGACCCCACCGCCTCGCCGTTGCGTCGCCGCAGCCGCCCGCGCCGCCGCCCCCCATCGCCCCGCTGCCTGCCCCGGCGCCGGTGCCCCGGCGTGCAGGCGGGTGCGAGTGCAGCTCCGTGTGAGGGAGCGGGCGGACGAGGGAGGGAGCGTGTGTGTGTGTGTATGTGTGTCTCCCCGCACGGGGAGGCTGCTTTCCTTCTCTCCCCCCCCCCCCCCGCTCCCTCCTGTGCCGTTAATTATAATAATCCTGAGTACTAATAAATTATGCTAAGCGGGGCGGGCGGGCGGCGGGGGGGCCGCGTGTGCGAGTATGAATATGAATATGTAAAATGCAGTAATGATTACCTGCCGCTGCCGCCACCGCCGCCGCCGAACTCTCATCTTGACTCGCTGCTCCTCCGTCCGCCATTTTGAATATTTTAACCAAAATCGGCCGCCCGATAAACCCTCCCTCGCTCCCGGCCCCCCTCCCTCCTCCCCTCCTCCTCCCCTCCCCCCGCCGCGCGCCCCCTCCCCCCGCCGCCCTACTGCGCAGCCGCCAACCGACAGCGCCGCGACCCCGCTCTGCGCCTGCGCAAGCTCCCCTCTTTTCTCTCTCCCCCGCCCTCTCCGGCCGCTTTCCCGTCGAGCCTGAGGTGAGCCGCCGCGCATGCGTCGAGCGAGGGTACTCGCTCGCTCGCTTCCCCCCGCCCCGGCAGATTTCTCGCGGCACTGCGCAGGCGCGCGGCTGCTTTCCTTTCACCTCTGGCCGAGGGCTCGTTAACGTGTAAACCGTCATGCCGCGTGCACCAGTGTTTCAGTTGTCGTGTCCCCCCCACCCGCGGGCCCGCGCGCCGCTGTGCTGGGGGGAGGGGGCGCGAGCGCTTGCGCACTGGGGCTCCCGGCGGGAGCGGCGGGGGGGGGGCGCGGGCGAGGCTGCGCCCACGGAGCTATGGCCGGGGTTAGCGAATGGCGCAGGGAGGGGAACGGGCCGTCCTAGCCCCCCCCAGCCCCCCGCAGTGCCAGGTTGCTCGGCGCTGGCTGAGCGGAGTTGGGCGGGAGCCCTAGGGGCTTCTTGGCGGAGCGAAGGCCGCAACGGGTTAACGGCGGCGGGGCAGGCATAAGTGGCAGGGAGGAGCCGGTCCCGGCGAAAGAGGCATTTCTAGCCTTGCCTCGTACAGCTTTCGTTAACCGTTCAGCTGCCAGGGCGACAGGCATAGTGCAAGTAGTTAATCGTGGTAGTAAATGGCAACTAGGTGACAACATCGTCAAAATCAAGCGTTAGGCTGAAAGGGCGTTTCGAAAAGAGCTGTATCTGCAAGTACTTGTGTGAAAATACCTCTCCTAATCGTCTGCACGACAGGTACTCCCCAAGCGCCAAGCAAAATTAATCCCCTATGAATAAAAACGAATTGCATATAGAGAAAATGAAATAACAGAACCCGCGGTTGTCCGTGGAGGAGGGTGCGTGAGTGGTGGTCTGCTTTTCCTTCAGAAAAGAGCAATTACAAGGAAGTGATTTTCCTCTGTTAATAAAACCCACTTTAACATGCCCCTCTTTCTGGGCAGTACAGTGCTCCTGGGGTGTCTTTCTCAAATAGTTTATCTTCTTCCACTTTCCACATCAAATTTGACTAACCTGAAAGGAAGAGGGAGTCAGGCTTCATGCGTCCCTTATTAAAAGAGAGTAAGAGACTACGGGAACTGACAAATAAAACCTGCTTTAATTTCAAAACTTCCAAATCAGGACAAGGAATCAGCTAAACAGGCAGAGTGGCAAAACTTCGCTCATTCTTGACAGATTTGGCAGAGTGAAAATAGAACTTGCTTATATTCGTAATATTGCATAAATATACATTATCCCTGAGCTTTGTAATGTACATCCATAAAAAGAAAAAGAAGAAGCACAAGGTGATATAGAATGGCATTCATTAAAGGCTCAGTCTTAACGTTTTCCAAGAGTCCAAGCCGGATTTTCTTCTGGGGCTCAAAACCTTGTGGACTAAGAGAAACTGCATACTGTTGCTGAAGAAATTGAGTCGTATCAGAGGCAGTCACTAGATTTTTTTCATTGGTAGGGAAGAGCGGAGAAGGAAAGGCTGAGGGAGGGAGACAGCAGGGTTTCTCTCCAAGGGCTGAATCAGAAAGGTAATTTTGACATTTTTATTTAAAAATAAGTTCCTCTGATAATGGGATTTTTTTTTTCATACTATAAAATAACCTCTTAATACTGCAGCAAACAGTAGAAATTGACTGCACTATGAAAGAGCAAAAACCTTCCCCTAACAGGAATTCTATTCTTGCACATTATTTGATGATATTCCATACCAGTAATTAAGCACTTTGTCTCGTGAAGATCTGTGTTTAACTCACAGAAGTAAACATGTAAACAAAGGCATATTGTCATGCTCGTCTTCTGTTCAGCCATGATCCTTGCGGGCCAGTTAATCCAGTTTTATGGCCAGGTTATACCAGCACTGCAGCACACAGTGGCTGCACCATGACAGATAGAGGTGTAGAGAAAGGGCTGCCTAGATTAAGACTCTGTTTAGCTCTAATCCTGCCTACACTGAATATTCTCTCCTGTATGTTCCCATCTCACCCGTAGACTCTTCTCAGTCCTGCATGCTACTTCCTAGTAAGCTCCTCCCTGGTAGTAGCAGCTTCTCATCGGGGAGAATTTACTCCCATTACCACACCTGATTTAGCCTTTGCTCTTGCTCAGCTTCTGCACAGTTAGCTGGAACCCACAGCTACCAAACAAAAGCTGTCTGAAAACAAATAGTTACTAGTTTGGGGGGGTTGGGGTTTTTTGTGGTTTTTTTTTTTTTCCCCCCCCTGGTAATTACTAATCTGCTCTGTGTTTTCTAATTGACCGGCTATAAAGAGAACTTCATTCTATGATTGGCCACATAGATGCTCTCCCTCTCTCTTTAAAGATTGGACCTATGTCTGCATCCCCTTCTCTAGTTTAGTTTGACTGCATCTCTATCTGATGCCTTCCCCAAGGTGTCATACATCCCTGTGGCTATATATCCAGGAAAGCTGGCCAAATCATTAGTGATGAATAATTTATCAGATAAATTTTACTTCTTTTTCAGTTGCGAGTTGTCTGCAAACAGCTTGTGATTTCTGCAAACTTACTATTTGATGATACTTGCCAGAGTGCCTGACTGGTGTCAGGACACAAAGATGATATGAAGCTGAGTCCTACGAGAAGCTGAGCACTCTAGATTCCTTTCACAAAAAGACTTAAGTGGGAAACTGAATTGTACGGCTGCAGTCAGCAAGGTTAGGCTCACACTGGTGGTTAACAACGTGCATCCTCTCCTGAAACAGAGCCCAAAGCAGCGAGCACCTTGTAGGACTCCCGTGTTTCTGTTCTCGGACTGGACTTGTCAGCCTTGTAGAATCACCTCTTGCAGGGATTTTGCTTTAAAAATATTTCCTGGCAGTGAAAAACAATACAGGGTTCAAAATCAACACACCTGTAAAGGGAAGAAATAGTATTTCAGGATCTTTTAAAGCTCTGCAGTATATCTGCATCTGTTGTTTTGATTTTGATCTAGATACCTCCTAATTCCCAGAACTCGTTGGCCTGCTCTACTTGTGCCTGTAGCCCCAGATTTTCTATGATGGCTGTATTACCTTCTGAATTTTCAATCTCCTGCTAGGATTAATTCAGTAGTGTTTCAGGGACTTTTTTTTTTTTAAGGTGGGGAGGCAGGGGACAAAAGAAACACAAGATGGGGAGGCAGGGGACAGAAGAAGCACAAATCACAGTTTCGAAGCAAAAAGCACATTGGGAAGGAAATTTGCCTTTTCCCTGCACAGCTTTAGTGTATAGAGAAATTAAGAGCAAACTTAGCTGCTCCACTCCAATTCCACTGTGCCGCTCAGATGTGAATCCCAGATGCTGCTTTTCTTGCACAATATCCCTTCTCTCTGTCATTTTTTCTTCACAACAGATTTCTCTCCTCAAGGAGAGTCATGTTTGCTTCAGCTTTCCCTTTTGTCCTCCAGGTACTGCAATGGAGGCTTCTGCCTCAAAGCAGTGGTTCTTTCCTCCTTACACTTTTATGCGTACCTCCCCAAAACTTCTCCATTCCTTTCACTTTCAGACTGCTCCGATTGTCTCACCTTTAATTATTCTTACCTTTATGGCTCTGTTTCCCATTTTTCACGTGTCATACACACCCTTACAGAGAGACCAGCAGTCTCTCTGTTACAGTCTCTGCAATGGTTAGAGGTTACAGTCCAATTCTTTTAACATGCTACAGATACAAACAGCAAAAGACAGTCTGTGTCTCAAAAAGCTTGCAATTAAGAGAGATGGCAGGCAAAGAACAAGGGAAAAATAGCATTAGTAGCTCCTTGATTGAGGAGGAGAAGTGAAGAAAAGCAATATAAAGTCCATGCCACAGTGGTCCAGTGTCACAGCAGGCATTAGTTGGACTCGGACCTGGGCCTAGGTGCTCTGAGGCTGTGCAGGTCAGTACTTGAACCAGAAAGCTGTTTTTCCTTTCTCTCCTGTGTTGCTCCCCACCCTCCTCCTGTTCCCCAGTGTGGAGGAAACAGTCCACCCTCGCCCCTGAAGCTTGGGACCCACCGGTACCTTCTCTTTCCAGTATTATGTTCTGCCCCCCTCTTCAGAGCTCCTTCCTAGGCACCTTGTGGGTGCTGAGCACGAACAGCAGAAGAGGAATGGAGCCTGTCCACTGCATATATAGGCTGTTATTTTCCCCTAACACTCCTCTGGCTGCCTTTGACCAGCTTGCTTTCTAGCTCAGTTTCTGTCCCTCTTTTGTTGTCTCTGGATTGGAGAAAGGATGACCCTGAATCTCTTATTTCTGAGAGTTGTCGCCGATCCTCTGAATCTCCCAGCTGATGAAACTGTAGCAGGAAAGTTGTACCATCTCATAATACTTTGCCCCTCTTAGGTGCAGCTAACTGCTTTTTGGAGGTAAGAAATGGAGCACAGACAAAAAGAAACATGGTTTTCATTTTCATATTTTAAAAACACCCTGTAATTCAGAACCTTCACACATCCTCAGGAAAGAGGGAGGTAGTCACTAAGAGGACACTTATCTTTTCAGGTGGGTTTTTCAGTCTATTGCTCGCTCTTTGCTGCTTTGGCTGCACTTACTTTTTCTAGCTCAAATTTTTGTATGCATTTCAGTGGTTGTCATCAATGCAGCATCCAAGCGCCTTCCAATTTTAATCAATTACGCCTTACAAATCACCAACTTAGAAGATTCAGGAAATTATCACTGTGCTTTTTTAGCAATAGTAAACTCAGGCAGAGGAATTAAGTAACTTGTCTTCAGTTGCATGTGTGGCTGGGCAGCCTAAGAAGAGGAGCCCCCGATTCTCTCTGTTGTGCCTTGATTGAAAGACCCTGCTCAGCTTGTTGTTGTTCCTCTCATGGAGATCCACAAGGCTGGCTTCTTTACCTGTCTCTCTACTCTGAGAGGGACAACAATGGGGTCCCACAACTTGATTTGGATCTCTTGGGGAGTTGGATTTGCAATAGTCTGAAGTTGTCACTCAAAACTGCCACAGATCTGTTTTCAGTGGTTTTCTCTGCCTCCCCTTACTACAAGGGCACCGTGAAAAATACATAACATTTTTTGTTCTGAAGGTGATTGATTAAGACTTGGGAAATGCTCAGCTATTACACCGAGAGTGGCTGCAGTCTGGCAGACCCCATACAGAAAGACAAACTCTGCTTTGCACCCATATGAAAAAGAAGGCTGAACTTTTTTCAACCAGACATACAGCACACTTTCTGCTGTAGAACTTGGGAATGCTTTGGTGCTGCTTACATGAGGAACCAAATTGGTTTTGACTTAGTGAACAGGGGGCCAAGAGGGACACATCTGACACCTTTTAGCAACTGCAAGGTTTTTTGTAGAATAGACATAGCCTATGAAACAAACACACAGCTGGAGTTAGGGTGCTTTTGAAAACATTGTCTTTATTCTCTACCTCCCTTTCTTCCAGGACAGGCTCTTTGCTTATTCCCTCTTCAGAAGGGGACTTTTCTGGCATGCAGCCTAGCCTGGCTGGAGATTAGGGATTCTCTCTGCCCCTTCATCCTTGAATATTTCCTTTTAATTTCACAGTTTAAATTCCAATTGTGTAATTACATTCTGCCTACCCCAAATTCCTCTGTAATTTCAATTGGACACGGTGTCCTTCACTCTCTGGGCTGAACTCTCGCAGTGCTGTGGGGCACAGTTAAAAGGCTGCCACACTCCACTCTAGTCCCATTTCATGTAAATGGGGAAAGAGAATGGACCTAGATCCCTTTGAACTAAAACTACTGCTCCATATAGGCAAGGCAGGGGTTGCTACAGAGTGACAAGGCAGTCTTACCCCATGGCAATACACTGGGCATTTTTTACAATGCCTCAGTCTGGACAGATTTTTGGAGTAAAAGTCTAAATCTGCCTGGAGGTATTTCTCCCCCACAACACCATACCCTTTGATCGCAAATATAGCTGTACAGAGACCCCCAGACCACTACTTTGCTGAATTTATGTGGCCTGAGAGTACCTGCTTGCGCCATTTAACATGGCAGAAATGCCACAGTGATTTAATTTAGGTTCAGGGAGTTGTGTAGCAATGAGAGGGTATGCAGCACAGATGCCTAGTTCAGTAAAACGCTTTACAAAAACTGGCAAGTCCCATGCATTTTATGACCCAACCCCAATACTTCTTCCAGATTTTGCTGTGCCAGCATTTTCTCTCAATCCCTACCCTGGTGGCAATCACCTGGTTTATCACAGCATTCCTTTTTTAAGTGCTGGTATCTACTTCACATCAATGTGAAAATATTTCTGCATCTCCAGCTTCCTCTTGCTTTCCACTTCCTTCCTTACTGTGGCACAGCTGCCTACTTGGTCAGTGTGCCTGCGTGCGACGCTTCAGGTATCAGAGACATTCATCTTTCATATTTCCACCACCTTCTGCTGTGGTCTTCTGTGGAAACTCGGGATGGAGAAGGGGAAGGAGCATGTCTCTCTGAGAGAATGCTCCTCCTTTGCCTTGTCTTTTAGAATAAACTTCCTGTCTTCGTGCAAGTTCTGCATCAGGCTCATGGAAGGAAATTGCTCACCTGGTTTAAAGTGATGTTCTATGCAGCTCAGCAAAAAGGAATTGGTTTACCATAGAAACTGGAATTATTTGATGTTTGATCTTCAACCACAAGCCACATTCTTTTCGCCACGTGTATGCTGTTGTCAGGAACATGGGGCTGATACCGTAATTAGCAACAGAGTCCTTTACCCAAGTTCATTTCCCTTCACTGCAAAAGTACCCTGGGTAGTCCTCCTACCACATGATGATAAATCTTTACCTGAAGTAAACATCCAGCTCCTTGCTGGCAGTGCTGTATCTACATGGAGTCTCAGACACTTTGAATTTTGATGGGACTTCTGCTTTATATATTCTGCAGATTTGGTCCTGCTCCCAAGGGACGTCTTTATGCCTACTCCCATGGTAGTAGACCTGAGGCTGCTGTTTGCGTCTGGCAAACAGCAGATAGATCAGGTGAGATCAAGTCGACCATATTTCCATGTTTCCTTGGTTAGCTTATACTGTTAAAAGTGAGTTGTTGTTAGGAGGAAACAGAGCATGTAATAACTAGAGTTGGGTTTTGTTTGGCTTTGAGTCATAAATCTTGAAGGAAAGGAAAGAGCCATCATGTTCATCCCCAAGTTTGTCATACAATCAGCAAGGGGCAAGGCAGTAGTATGGGCAAGAAAATGAAACATGTGAAGGTACAAGTGCCAGCGGGGGGAAGTCACTGTTGCTTATTGTCAGTATTGGTGTGACACAGAAAGTTCAGCTAATCCTCTTAGTTACAGAGACACACGGGTGGGGGGAGATTGTTATCTCAAGCAATTTGCTGGCTCTACTCCTTTTTTCCTTGAGTTTCTTTTCGCCTAATTGAGCAGCATTTCTTCCTGGGACTGGTTTGCAATAATCCTGGGGCCTCTGCTAGGAAAATACTGAAAAATATAGAAAGGAGAAGCAGCCTGAGTGAGGCGGCTATCACCGTGAGTTTCTCTCTTCAGAAAAGTATCAGGTTTGGCTCCAAGTGCTGAGGGTTAAAAATAAGATAAAGATTCAAAGTGATACAGTACAGCCAGAACGAGTGATTGCTCAGAAAGGTGTATCTCAGACACAAGCTGGAAGGACGGGTTATTAACAGTCATTCAGAAAATGAGAAGCTTGATGGTCTGAGGTGGAGCAGGGGGTGAGAATTCCACTGGAGCGCATCAGAAATGTGTTGATTCTACTTTCATTGCCAAAGGGATGTATCTGCAGTAAATCTAATCAAGAGTCAAAAGGTGAACAAGAACAATAATAACTAGGGAGGTTTGTTTTTATTTATCCAGGAGATAAGGATTCAACTACAGGAATAGAATGAGAAAAAGGTGCCTCTTTCTGCGCAGTTATTCCACCCATGCTCACTCATCATCAAGGTTTTAATATTCTATTACTGAGGCTATTTAACAGTTTCTCAGCCTCAAAGCTGGTAATGTTTGTGCTGTTACTCTGCCAGTTGCCACAGGTGTCTTTTTACAAAATTATTATGAATAATTAACATGGGGTAGTCCTGAAGATGGCAGTAGCCAGGAGCCATTCTTCAGTAGACTCCCAGCATTTTTCCTGGTGCTGGAGCAGGGTTGGTGTTACCAGTAGGAGGACACATTTGAAAATCCTATTTCTATATGCAGGCAGAGCCTTAGTCCCTGAAGGCACGAGACAGTTTCCAGCACCGTGATCCTACATCCCAGGGAAGTAAGGGCTCTGGTTCCCAAGCCCCCATGGTTGACCCTGGAAAAATTTGAGATAATACCATTTTCAGCTGCCTGTGTTACTAAGGTGCTGGAGGTAGTTAACCCAAGGAGGAGGTGGCCGAATGAATGGTGTGTCCGCTGCTAACTGTTTCAGCTCGTTGTCTGATGCACTAATGTAAATCTGATTTCAACTGATACCAATTTACTCCGATATCCTGGACCGAGAACTACAGAAATAGGTGATTTAATTCAAGATCATATCAATGTATTTTGCTGTGGTGGCTACAGAATTTATTACCTCTACATGTGGAGATGGATTACCTTTTTGCTTAGGGCAGCTAAATCCAACAGAGACTGTGAGTCAGAGCCATCTGATGAGAAAGGGCGAGAGTGGACATCAGTCACAAAACAGTGGTAAAATAAGTGGTATAGTGCTTTTAAGAGAAAAGATGTTCTGCTGATGTCCTACTAGCACAGGACAAGGAAGTAACAAGTTTGTTATGCACGTCATGCCATCCAGAGGGACCTTGACAGGCTTGAGAGGTGGGCCCATGCGAACTGCATGAGGTTCAACAAGGCCAAGTACAAGGTCCTGCACATGGGTCAGGGCAATCCCAAGCACAACTATAGGCTGGGCAGAGAATGGATTGAGAACAGCCCCGAGGAGAAGGACTTGGGGGTGCTGGTGGATGAGAAGCTCAACACGACCTGGCATTGTGCACTTGCAGCCCAGAAAGCCAACCATATCCTGGGCTGCATCAAAAGCAGCATGACCAGCAGGTCAAGGGAGGTGATTCTGCCCCTCTACTCCACTCTCCTGAGACCCCACCTGGAGTGCTGCGTCCAGCTCTGGGGGCCCCAGTACAAGAAAGATCTAGAGCTGCTGGAGCGAGTCCAGAGGAGGGCCATGAAGATGATCAGAGGGCTGGAGCACCTCTCCTCTGAGGACAGGCTGAGAGAGTTGGGGTTGTTCAGCCTGGAGAAGAGAAGGCTCCAGGGAGACCTTATAGCAGCCTTCCGGTACCTGAAGGGGCCTACAGGAAAGCTGGAGAGGGACTGTTTATCAGGGAATGTAGTGATAGGACATGGGGTAATGGCCTTAAGCTGAAGGAGGGTAGATTTAGATTAGATATTAGGAAGAAATTGTTTCCTGTGAGGGTGGTGAGGCACTGGAACAGGTTACCCAGAGAAGTTGTGGATGCCCCCTGCCTGGAAGTGTTCAAGGCCAGGTTGGATGGGGCTTTGGGCAACGTGGTCTAGTGGAGGGTGTCCCTGCCCATGGCAGGGGCGTTGGAACTAGATGGTCTTTAAGGTCCCTTCCAACCCAGGCCATTCTGTGATTCTATGGTCATACCTAGAGATCCTTTTTGATTTGGCTTAAGTTCTTCAGTCTCTCTCTAGCGTTGGTTAATCTGCGGCCTTGGAACACCTCCAAGCTAACAGGTCCAGAGGGGTGCCCTGGGTTTGGCCATGCCTGGATCTGGCCTGTGCAACACATATGGCGCCTGTTGCTGGTTTCCAAACAAAGGAAACCCCAAGGGTGGATGAAACAAGACTCATGGTGTGTTCCACTAGGTTTTTGGCTCAGATACTTGGAGAATGAGGGCCCCAGCATGTGCTATGTCTTGTACCTTCAGGTCACTTTGGTGTGTCTCTACTGCACACCTGCATAGTAGATAATTACTGCATTTCCTTATTTCACGTCCATATTGTGAGAATAAATTCATTAAGAAGTGTAATTACCAGACACTACAAAGGTGAGGGCATCGTCAGTGGATTTCTTTTAGTTCTTTTTTTTCTTTAAATATATTGGTAAAATTTGATGAAAGCCAGAATTTGCTTTTCTAAACTATACTAATTTATGGTTAGATTGTGTGTGTGGGAGCAGGGGCAGGAAGAAGGGAACTTGCACCTGTGCTACTTATGACCAGCACAAAGCAGCCCTTGGACCGTGAGATATGGAGGGAATGCTCTGTGATGTCTTCTCTGGGAGTCTCCAGTGCTTCAGACAACACAAGGAGGAGTAAGGAAAGGGCAGGAATTGCTGGATTCCTGGATCTGTCTCTTCGTCACGGAGGTCTGCACAGCTAGCTAGTTGCATGCAGGACTATACCATGCTCTTTAATCCTCTCAGTGAGCATTATAGTTTGTAACACTGAAGATATATGGAAAAGTCATGTGTTTTTTAGCCACAGATATGCTTCCTGAATCCTACTCTGTACTATTAGACTGCAGCTCTGACAGTGAGTTAGCATTCACAGTTGCAGAGACTGTGAAGAAATTAGACATTTATAAAATGCATACATAATGACTTTTAAAAATATGTTTACTTTAATAAATAGTCTTGTAGTTATATTTCAGATAGATGAGTGTTAGATTTCTGTTAATCAGAAAATGAATGTCTAAAACCACTGGAAGAAAAAGCCAAAATTGCAGCTGAATATCATGAATAAAAAAACATTCACCACTGTGAATAGGACCATCAGATTTCCCAATAGCAGTTCCCTGTCTTCCCCTAATTCCCCCCTCCCTTTCCCCTCCCTCCTCAAACACATACGCATACACTATGGGAGGAATGACAGCTGTTCTTCATGGAATGACAGCCCAGGGATATTGCATCCTCCCTTAAAAAAAACCACACAAGGTACAGAATAAGGTCAGCGAAGGGAGACAAAGGGGTCTCCCAGAGATGGCAAAGGGTAATTTATTGACAGATGAGATAGACGTTACTACAGAAAAATATTAAATGGATTCTTTTCCCTTGTCTTTGGAAAGGAAAAAAAAAAAGTGGGAAGGGTTAGGAAGGACAGATGCCAGAAATAGAGACGAATTTCCCAGGAGACGAAGAAGAAATCCTGAAGGAAATTATGATCACAACACAGAAAAAAAAAAAAAAAATTCAGAGCATCCAAAAAGCTACAAAATTCTGTCCTAGAATCCTGTATGGAAACAACAAAAAAGGGCAGTGGAGAGGGAACCCCACCACTACTGGCAGCCTGGCTTCAAAGGCACTCTGTGAGAGAAGGAAGTGCTGGTAAACTGGAGCGCCTGATTAAAAGCCAGTGTTTGAAAAGGGCTGTTGGGAAATTACAGAGCTGTGCACGCACCTGACGTCAGCAGTGAGGAAGACTGTGGGAGCACTAATCAAAGCGAGGCTGAGGGAGCATATGGAGCATGGAGATTTTATTAAGGGCAGGAGTGAACCAGGGTTCATATAATGGGAGCAGCCGAGCTCAGGAGATGGGAGGAAAGCAAAAGGCCAGGTCTTCTGGTGAAATAAACTGGCGTAGTGCTGTCAGCTTTGACAGTATGTCAGTTCCCACTGCGAGGAAAGAACCCGAATGAGAGGCTTAAATAGTGGATGTTATGAACATAGTTTCTCTGGCCTAGATTCATAGCTTTCCTAAAATAATTGTGCAGAAGAGGGCAGGAAAAGCCAGTGTACCAGTGCACTCTAGTTGGGATTCCGTAGCTCCACGTTGCCCCCAGCCAAGATAGGAAGATACCGAGGACGTGTTCCTAGAGCTTGTGACATTAGAAGAGTTTATGATTTTCACCTGTCAGGGCCAGACTGATGACAGAGGAGTCACCAAGGAGAATTTCCACAAAGATAAAAGCAGCAGAACAAAAGAAATAGGAAGGAGAACAGATTTAATCTATATTCACATTCAGGAATAGATTTAAGCTAAACTATATTTTATTCTGCTCCTTCATGTAAGGACTGTGGTTTTTAGAGTGTGTAACTCAGTCTGTGTGGTAGAATAAGGGAAGAGGAAGACTCTTCATGTGTCCACTGTAATGTGCCACATGCAGCATCTTTCTAATCCTGTCACTGCCTGCATAAATCTTGGCAAGACATTTCCCTCAGAGCAGGTTCTTCTGCCAGTTGTCTACTCTGACCTAAAATGTCCCTCCCATTCCAGCAAGCACCCTGATCTTACAAGATGCTCTCTTATCAGGCACAAGTCTGGCAGAGGCATAGGGCATTGCATTGCGTAGTACTTTCCAAACTAAGGTTAAGAAGTGATGGAATTAATACCAAAAATGGGGTTTAAATGATCTAGATGGGGAGCACATCGCCGTGACTGCCACGCTCACAGCTGAAGGGAATAATAGCCAGTCTACATTGGATTTGAAGCTTTGATGCTCCAGTGGCATTTGCAATCTTTTGAGCCTTGGGAGAGTGAGTAGGACAAAGCAAAAAGAAAAGCTAGTGCTTTGCTGAATTTCGCTGTTAAAAGCTAAATGAGTGTTAAATGCTAAAGAAGGCTTGGACTTTCAGTGGGCAACTTAGCCTAGCTTTCACCTAGAAGGCTGCTGCATGCTCGAGTGCAATCTGCCACACAGAGCCAGAACCAATCTGATAGTTTATGAATCATTTCTCAAACAGAAGAACATAGGTAAAGCTGCCAGTTTTGCCAGGAATGTATGCCCCGTCCATGTGACGGCCTGCATTTATATTTGAAACCACCTGCACCATCACAGTGTGACCCAGTGTCCTGCTTTTGGCTGGTTTTCTTCCTAATAGCTGGTATAGTGCTATGTTTTGGATTTAGGATGAGAATAACGTTGATAACACACGGATGTTTTGGTTGTTGCTAGGCAGGGTTTACAGCAAGTCAAGGACTTTTCAGCTTCTCACACTGCCTCACTAATGAGAAGGCTGAGGGTGCACAAGAAGCTGGGAGGGGGCACAGCTGGGACAGCTGATCCCAACTGGCCAAAGGGATATTCCATACCATATGACATCATGCTCAATATATAACTTGGGGGAAGCTGGCCGGGGGCACAACCGCAGCTCTGGAACTAGCTGGGTATCAGTGGTCAGCAGGTGGTGAGCAATTGTGCTGTGCATTACTTGTTTGGTATATTCTTTTATCATCATCATTATTACTATTATCATCATCACCACCATTATCATTACCATTATCTTCCTTTTCTGTCATATTAAACCGTCTCTACCTCAATCTATGAGTTTTACTTTTTTTTTTCTTCCTTTTCAATTCTCTCTCCCATCCCACTGTGTGTGTGCGGGTGAGCAAACGGCTGTGTGGTTGTTTTAGCTGCCAGCCAGGTTAAACCATGACTACCCAGATCCAAAAGGTGTTCTAGGTTCTGTAAAATTCAGTGCAGCATATCTACCTTTTAGGGACTTGCCCACCTACCAATCCTCCAGTTCTCTGCTAGGTACCTGGCTTCCTTATACAGTGCAGTCACTGCCCTAACACTACCACAGTGAATGGGGAATCTCTTCAGAAAATAAGAAAGAAATGCCAAAGGGTGGGTCTGCCCTGGTATATTTGAGGATTCCCACTGAGGTAGAGCCTTGCTGACTCTTTTATCTTGGAGACAGCGATTTGAGTGGCCACAGGGTAGTCATTAACACCATGCCCCCACCTCTAAAAACAGATAAATTTTCTGTCAAATCAACAAATTGATCTGACAAGCCCCATACTGACATCACTGCTAGATCTGGCTGAAGAAATGTGATGTCAGCGTGCTTCCTGGAGGCTGGGAAAGGCAAGCTGAGGGAGATGTGACCACCACTTCTGGCGGCAGTCTGCACTTATACTGGATTATAATGGACAAACATGAAACTGCAACGAAGCACTTCTTCCCAGGCTGTGCTCACAGCCCTGAAGTCACCTTTGATTCTTACACCAACCTTATCCGCAGACAAGACATAGCCCATAAACAGCAGGTGACAAAAAGCAGAGAGTGGCCTTTTTCAACTCCGTAGCTCAGTGTTCAGGCCATCTCAGAAAACAGCGCTTTAACTCACTGCAAGAACCTGAACCTGTGTCCGAGGAAGCGTCAGGCTCTTTCCCTGTGCTGTTGGTTATTCTAGAGTGAAAGAGTTCCGCATCAACTATTTCCCTTTGAATTGATTATTTAAGTATTCTTTGGGCCAGAAAGACAGAGCACAACTTTGCAGGTTAGCAGTCAGAAGCCATGACTTAGGAGGGGAAAAGCCTGCACTGATGAACACTTAACTCTTTATATTCTCTGGAATATATTCTCTGGGAAAAGGCCTGAAACATATGTCTGCCCCTCTCAGGCGAATGCCTTAATTACCAGTTTAGAGAGTTGTTCTTGTGCTCTCTGGAGGCCAGTGAGTATTTAATTATGCCACATAGAGCTGAGTGATTGCTGAGGGAGAACGACTTTGTTAGCAAGATGAATTTAGCCTGATCTTTTGAAATTTTCTGCAGACTTCCTCTGCTGCAGTATTCGTGTACGACGCTAGGCCATTTCTGGGTCTAAAATACACTGACAGATGCAATCTTTTTCTCCCAGCCTGAGTCTGTTTTGTTCATTTAATTTGTAAGTCTTTTAGGGTGAGAATATCTTGAATTGTAGTGCATGCACCACACACTGCAATAGGGTCCTGGTGCTAGTTAAGGCCTCTTGATACTAACAGAGTAACAGTAAATAACTATATCCTTAGCTATTACTAAGCCCCAAAGGATGCTGAGAAATAAAAGGTCATAAAGAGGAAATATTTGGAAGTGCTGAGCATGGATATCAGACAGAAAAGACGCTCCACAAAGGGCAGGAAGAGCGCAGCGTCTCCCTGCATTAAGGTTGGAAACGGTTCTCCGGCAGAGCTCTTCCGCAGTGTTACGACAGGCAGAGGTGGCCATGCTGTTTGTGAAGAAGGTTTGTGCTCTTAAAGATAAGCTAAAACACCAGTTTAAAACTCCTGTTCTCTGTGTGGCAGGGAAAGCGTAACAATTCTTGTGGAAAGGGAAAAAATGAGCTGAAGGCAAACAAATCTTTCTTCCTGTTTCCCCATGTATAAAGTGGAGGTTATATTCCCTATTAACTTCAGCAACCAACACTGAAAAAATTCTTTGGCATCTTCAGATAGAAAAAGCCTGGTTTTGAAATTCAACATTTGTACTTTTTCCTTAATTAGACTCATTTTTTTAAAACATGGGACTGACTTGTCAGAAATATTTTTGATGGCCTCTGCCTTTTTCTAGTGCTTTTGCAGTGAATAGCTATGATTATTTTTTTTGCAAAATAGAGACTATTTCACTGAAAATTGCCAGGAGAAAAATAATTTCTACTTAGCAGTAGCATTAAAGCCCTTGAATTGGGCCACATTCTGCTGCCAGTGCAGTTTCAGGGATACTTGGAAAATATTTTGAACAGCAGGGAAGAACAGTGATTACCACTACACAGTCTCTCAATGGTGTAAATATTGTGCGTTATTTTCCCTTTGACTGTTTATGGCCTATTTACAGTATAATCACACCAAATGAGGTTATATCATGGCTTTTTTTTTTTTTGGTAGTGAAAACAGAATCTAGCATAATTTTTTTTATTTACTGTAGCTCCCCTTAAGAGCTAAGAAGCAAGGATGATCTCTTTTCCAAGGCATTTGTAACTGAGAGACAAGGAGAAAGGTGACAAGGAAAAATAAGAGGCAAGTTATTTACCGTTTCTATACACTTGCAATAGCTGAATAGCTATATTGTTGTAAACATGGCCCAAAAATGGAATTATAAAGGGGACTTAATTGCAGGCAGAAGAGAGGTTTGCCAATGAGGCGAGGGACTATTTTACAGTGTGTAACTGTCATCAGACCAAGCTGTGGACACATGTATGAGGTCAGTTCAGTGAAATAATATTATTATCACCCCATCCATACCAGGCAGTGGCACTGTGTTACAGCATTAGAAGAAAACACTTAGTCGTCTGAATTTGTAAATGGCAGCTTAAAAGGGGAACAGCTGTGCCATGTTACAGATTACCTGTGAGATTGTTCAAGCAAAAGTCTCACCCAAGTATCTGCTCACCAGAGAAAATGTGTCATCAGAACTAGGCAGCACTAAACCCCTGGCTTTCTAGCATCTTTTGTAGCCAGCAGGGGGGAAATCTGCTAGGCAGCACTGAGAAGGCCCAGGCATCAGTCACCTGAGAAAGCAGAAGACACAAAGTTCTGCCAGAGATCTACCGTTGGAAAGCAATGTCCCAGCTGCCTCTCCATTGAGCCTATGGGAAAATCAGTATTGCTCCCCAGCTTTAAGGAGGATGCATACAGATCAACAGGACAGTGTACTAAGCTGATCCACAGGAGTTAGCAAAGGAGATGCTTTCAAAGAGATGGCTGTGTTGTCTGTTCTTTACAGTATGATACTATCTCACAGCTGTGATTCCTTTTTGTTGTGAAGGAGAAATGAACTTAAAAGAGAAGTTACATATTGGTTTACCTTCATAGAATCACAGAATGGCCTGGGTTGGAAGGGACCTTAAAGACCATCTAGTTCCAACGCCCCTGCCATGGGCAGGGACACCCTCCACTAGACCACGTTGCCCAAAGCCCCATCCAACCTGGCCTTGAACACTTCCAGGCAGGGGGCATCCACAACTTCTCTGGGTAACCTGTTCCAGTGCCTCACCACCCTCACAGGAAACAATTTCTTCCTAATATCTAATCTAAATCTACCCTCCTTCAGCTTAAGGCCATTACCCCATGTCCTATCACTACATTTCCTGATAAACAGTCCCTCTCCAGCTTTCCTGTAGGCTCCCTTCAGGTACTGGAAGGCTGCTATAAGGTCTCCCTGGAGCCTTCTCTTCTCCAGGCTGAACAACCCCAACTCTCTCAGCTTGTCTTCATAGGAGAGGTGCTCCAGCCCTCTGATCATCTTCTAATACCTAATATAAATCTACTTTCTTTCAGTTTAAAAACGTTACCCCTCATCCTATCACTACACTCCCTGATAAATAATAATAACCCCTTGCTTTTTTTTTCTTGCTTTTTTTTTAAAAAAAAAAAGAGCCTGGCCTTTCTGTGACTGTTCACTCAAATCCTGCTTAGATTTTGGCTAACCCAGCTCATGCTAACCCCCGATGTATGCTGGGAGCAGTGCCATTAAGTAGGTCAAAGACAGAGCACCAGGTAGGCAGCACAGGTGGCCAGAAAGAGCTAAGGGGCCATTATGCCGCTGTGATCACTTGCAAATTGCTGACGTCTTCAGCCATCATCTTTTGCCTGGGTTTCCTGCAAATTTGAGAGATCCAAACAGACCGTGACATTTTATTGGTGTCAGAAGTGGGATGTCTCTTGGACATGCTCTGTTGAGGTAATCGGTTTGGTCTGAGTGTAAAGATACTGTGTGTGCCTCTGTGTGTCTGTTTGTCTGTGCCATGAAAAACTAGACACTGAATGGCAACAACTGGTAGAAGAATTTGAGAAAGAGGGATGGCAAAATCCCAAGTGCGATTTGTCGTGGGTCAAGAGCCACTGCACAGAGGCTGATCATATTTGGCAGGAGTTTGCCAGATGGCGGCGGGCTTCTTGTAAGTTAAAGAAGGGAAAAGGGAAAGATGCTACATGCTGGCTACTAGGCAGTTGTCGGGCAGCAATGGATCTGATTGATGAGTTGAAAGGGGAAAAGGTACAGCTGAAAAAGGAAAACGAGAAAATGAAAATGGAAAGAATACTTGGGAAGTAAAGTGTAAGCAATTAGAAATGCAAAATAGACTGCCTGAGTCAAAACTTCAGCCCCAGGTAATTGCAGAAGCCGAAGAGCACAGGAGGAGGTTGTTGGAAGCTACTACGGTAGACCCCGTTAAAGTCTATTGTGCCATGTATGATGCTGATTGGGATGGGGATATCTGGAAATAAGCAGACCCCTATCCCCTTCCCTCAGGGCCAGGTGACAGTGATGGCCATTCCCTGCCCCCTGCTCTCTTAGCAGCAGTCAATCAAGACCCAACAACAGAGCACCCCGCAGGGGCACAAAACATGCCTCCCTCCACAACAACTACTTGAGGGTTTACTACCCTAGAGTTAGGAGGTCTGGGGGAGAGATACTGAGCTAACCCAGGGGAAGCACCTGTGGATGGGCTAGCACGGATCTAGACAGCCAGAGCCAACCAGTTCCACCTTGCCCCAGCTGAAGCTCAATTGTTGGCATTAGGTCCAGGAATATTGTTGGACACTGCGGGGCCAAATATTACCAGTCCCTTAGGGACTTGCACTTTGTGCTGAGGCGGCACGATGCATCCCACTGACCATTGCTGAAACCTGTGATTTTAGCTTAATTAGAAGGACAAGCACCCATTGCCCGGGGGGCTGGACAACCCCTTCCCGCAGAGCCACATCCCTGGGACCCTGTACACTTCTAACCTGTAATAAAGGGAGCTGTGAGTGTGTGGAAATATTGAGCTTTAGCTGTTAAGACAGGCTTAAACGGTATTACTTTCCAAGGGGTCCTTCAATGTATGCTAATAGATTTACTACTATATGCCCCACAGGATAAAAAACAGGGGAGAACACGAGCTCTAGTAAATGTAAAAGAGCCAGCCTGTCTCCATCCAAAAGACAAAAAAAGGGGGAAGTTGGGAAACGCTCTCAGTTACTACTGAGTGTAAGAGGTGATGGAAAATGTGTTTAGAGAAGGGGCTCTCTCCGAGTCAGTTCAATGGGCTGCCAACTCCCCTTTTGCGGCAGCTGGACAGGTTTCCCTCATTCACTTCTCATGATAGCCCTCTGGGACCTGTGTCAGGAAACAGGGTGACACCGTACAGTTTAAAAGGATGACTAGGGAGCCAGAGAATGCAAGCGCTGTGAGCTCAGGGATATACTCAAATTTATCAGCACTAAACCTAGACCACCAATATGCAGGAAACTAGTGTGGGGGCTGGGTTCAGTGGCAGTGCTGGCGGCTGCTACTCCCACTGTTGAGGATCCCAGTCCCCAGATGATGGTCGCAGTTAATGATCACTACCTTATAACATTCCTCATTGACACAGGCGCCCAAATATCGATGGTATGTAAGGACGCTTACAAAGGACAGCCTCCACTTAGCAAGCAGTTAGTTTCTATTGTAGGTGTTAATGGGAAAATCACTAACCACCCACTTGTCAGGGCTAAATTAATTGTCTCTAATGGACCTTACTTTTAGGTTCCCGCAATATATCGGGTATGGATATATTGAAGTGTCAGTTGTGGGTGGACTCGTGGGGAAAACGGGAAATAGGGACACCACCCTCTTCGCCCCACGGTTTACCTCCTACAAACGCATCCCTGACTTAATCTGTTGCAAACAGCTGTTCCTTTACCCCACAGCAAGCTAGCTAGTTAATATTCCACAATACAAATTACCTCTGATGCTATTCGTCCTGTTACTGAATTGATAAAGGAGCTGGAAGAACAGGGAATCATTGTCACATCTCATTTCCCCTACAGTTCTCCTCTATGACCAGTAAGGAAATGAAATGGCAAGTGGCAACTAATGGGAGATTACAAGAGCCACTGAACTGCTCACTGCAGCTGTTCCTAGTATAAATGATATGGTCAATTTTCTTAATGAACACCAGCAGGAAGCTTTGAACACCTTGGTGTGGCACCCAGGAGATCAGGTGAGATTTCAACACCCATCACTCGGAAAATGCGAGGTCAATTTGCAGCATTTTTGAGGGAAAGGGAACTGTGGATACTGGGGGAGTGAAATTAATCATTACTGAGGCTTGGATATGATCCAAGACCTAGGTCTTCTTTCTCTCTCCCTAGGAACTGTTGAACTCCTGGACAAATAAGTGAAATCTGTCGTTCGACCTGCATACTATGGAAAGTATCCATCTAGAAAGTACACTAAGCATTCCCTGGAACTTTGTTCATACTCTCTGTGGTAAAGTGCTCTCCCCAGAGATAATGTTGACAACATCTAAAAAGTCAAGAGCCTTCATGTGTCAGACAATTCTAACCCTCGCATTGGAGCATCTGGCATTGTCACATAAATGTTGATGCACTCCGCAAGAATCAACCCAACCCACAGAAGCTGCTAACCTCCACACCACTTTCAGATAGTCTTTGCTCTACTCAGGAGTATGAACAGCCATCTCTGTTTCTAAGATAGGGAGGAGGACCTAGACAGGAGTGTCTGACTTTGGGTTCCTAAATCCTTTTCAGGCAGTAGAAAAACAGTCTGATTTTCATCGATGTTCAATGTCTAGTAGCCCCAGATTACTCCAATACCTTTTTAGAAATGAGTAGTGAACTTCAGTGGAAGAAAAAGCTCCCTCAGAATACAACAGAGTAGTTTTCTCAGGACTACTCTCATGCTTCTACAGCTTAAAAAAAAAATTTTATATATATATATAAGGGGAAGTATTGATGAAGAGTAGTTTCAACCAAGAGCTGACTTTTCTAATGTGCTCCAGGCTGAAATCTCTGAAAAGCAAAAACACTCACTTGCAAGCTATCTCCACAGCCCAGGTCAGCAGGCAGCAATTAGTTTCTCAGCCATTCACTCTTCTTTCCATCTTCCTGATGGATATTTCATCTGAGATTATGCTCTCCTCCCTCACCTTCTCTTCACCTCTCTGCCTCTCTTTCCAATAAGGCTATGATCTGTCACAGACTCTCAATGGACAAGACCTATACATCCCATCACAACGCTGTCATAGGCAGTTACATTAGACAGGTCAGGATGAAAAGCAGTTTGGAAGGGAGAGAAGCCGTCATGCTTCAGGGCATAAACTTGAACTCTAACCAAGGAAGAGAGATGAAGGAGGGCTTTGGGCCAGGCGGGGATAAAATTTTACTTAGGGCAGGTTATTCCATAATTACCCACTTAAACTTTCTTTATGCCTTCTGAGATGCATCTGGTTCTGGCCAACATCAGAGACAGAAGGGGTGGATCACTGGCTGATCCAGGAGGGGAATGAGTTTCTTCATTCTTTTTGCCGGTGCACTGAGTTTATAATGTTTTCTGAAACCACAATGAAATCCCCTTCCAAGGATGACCCTTGCTCTGCCAGTGATAGCCAAAACTCCTTCCCCTAGCCCTGTCCTTCACACTTCCACAAGCAATACAGAGAGAAGCCGGTACAAAGCCAGGTCAAGATGATAAGAACAAAGCCTTGAAGACTGCTCTTAGATACCCGATTTACTTCAACAGAGGAGGAAATTTTCAAAGAGGTGAACTCTTTCTGTCTCTCTCTCAGGCAGGAGTCTCCTGGGAGGAGAAGAAAACAGCTTTCATTTTAGCGAGTCATGATATTTATGGCCCTTTTATGGGTTTTGTTTGAAAATATGAAAGTAGCTGGACTTAAATGTCTTTCAAAAGAGAGGAGATGGGAAGGGGAGAGACAGAGCATGTGAAGGGCACGTGGGTCTGAATCATCTGCCCATGTTATAAAGAAAATCAAACACCTCCTTTGTTTTAATATGGACCCCTTCTGCCATTCATGAGGATAATGTCTGACGTTTTCTTGCATAGGCCCTTTTATCCCTAATGACTTACAAATTTTGTATGTACACTACCACCAAGAACACTCACCTTGGGATGAACGTGACAACTATTAAATTATGCAACTGCAGCACCATGCAACAGTTCAGGTGTGATTGCTCCCAGGAAGCAGACTTTCAGATCACGTCTCCTGCAGAAGCAAAAGCTTTATACCGAATTCCTGAGGGGCAACTGTCAGCTTCTGCTTGCTCACATACCAGAGTCTCATGTGGGCTTTTACCCATCCTATTTGTGGTGTCTGTTCAGCAACTGAGGTTGCACCCTTTTGAGGGCCTCCTGCTTTTCATATGTGGAATCTCCTCTCACCCTTTGCCTCTAGGCAATACTTTTGATCCAATTCACAGACTAAGGAGTCCATGCCTTGCAAAATTATCGAGGGAGGGAAGTTTAAGTTGAAGAACTGGGGTTTGCATTTAGTTTTGAATGCAGTTAAACCTGTGGTCATTTTATCTGCTCTGGGAATGAACCTTCGTAGGTTATGACAGCTAATGGGAAATTTCTATGAGCAATATGTACAAAGCTCCCCATTAATTGGTAGTTTCATAAAGGCCACTGTGGTTTCATAAAGCTCTCCTCTCAAGCAAGGACGGAAGAGATGTTCTGCCAAACTAACAGACAGCTTTCAACTGGATCTGAGTTCAGCATGGTGTCGTTGCAAAAATCAAATTGCTGGGATGGTCCATGAAGACGGACCAGTCACACAATGTTTAATACCAGCTGGTGTGTGCTGCATCTTTCTTTGATATGGTGCCCTACAATAATCAAATGGAGAGATCACAAATAGGCACATCTCCAAAATTAGGCATGTTCCTGGCAGGACGTGACCTGAAGCATATAGCTGTCCGGCCAGTTGTAAACAGTTCTTGCCACCATGGTTATTTTCTAATATCACCCAGAAGTCTGAAAAGACTCTTAAGACATTGAGCTCCAGGTAGATGCTGTTGGTAGTTGGGTGATGCTATACAAATGATCAATTCCTTTAAATGTTTCTGTCCTCTAACTAGTATCACCTACGTCTTCGTTCAGTTTTATGCCCGCACGCATGCCCTTCTGACTGGAGCCATCCTTCCTTTCATGGTTACTTGTGCAGAGTCCTTGGTAAGTTTGAGTCAGGTTTTGAGATTTATTGATCTGGCCTTGTCCATTCTGTGTTGTGTTCTTTGATTTAATTTAATGACCATAAAGCATTCAGGCATGTTGTCATGAAGGGTGCACTGGAAAAAAATAAATGATTGATTGATTGATTGATTGACTGATTATCTAGAGGCATTGTTCTCTCCATAGTTAACAATGAAGCTAGTTTTCCATTATACCCATTTGTGTCTTCCAGGGCGTACATATCTTAACTAAAAGTAAACCAATCTGCCTGCAGGTATGAGTCATATGTGGAAGCAGTTACTCTCTTGTGTAAGGATTGAATTTCTCTATTTTAAAGATCCATGCAAATAAAAACCTTTGAAACACATTTCAGGGGGGAAGGTTGAGAGCACAGACAGGATGTCCCTTCTCCCACTCTCTAAGCCAGTTCTCACATCACCACACCTGCATAGCTTGGCATAGACATCCCAACATTAACCTGTTGGTCCTGGAAAGAACTGAATTCATATTGTTGCTTACTTTATAAGTCACAATCAATATTTTTCCTTTATGTCTGTGAGCATATGTGTGTGTGTGCACACGTGTATATGTGTGCACACCCTGTGGCAGGGGAACAGCACTCACATGAAAACACTTGACATAGAAGCTACTGAATGGTTGTAACAGAGGGATAGATGGAAGCAACGTGAAATAGCTCAGCTCCTGAATGCGTTGAAATGTACCAAAGAACAAAAGGCAGTCAAGGAGGGGAAAAAAAAAAAAGATAGGATTCTTCCAGGTCCAAAAATTTCTTTTCCTAGGGGTAGCCAAAATGACAGGGTGTTCATTGAAGTAGATTATGCTGGTATTGGCAATACACAACCTAAATACATGTACTTTGAACCTCTCTTCATTTTTTACATGAAGAACAATGGAACAAATTTTATTGGCATTTAAATTACTACTCCTGGGCAAGTAAGTTAGCACCTTGGTGAGATGACTGGGGCAATTCACACACCATTTAGAGCTATGCTCCCACCTCTCTAGAGAACTGTTTCTTTGTTACGCATAGTTCCAATTTTGGAAGTTTTCTTTACAATTGTAACAACCAGAGATTAAACCCACTGTGATTTTTCTAAATGACAAGGGAAATTCCAGAGAATAGGTAGGTAGCTCTCAAATAAATTTTGCTAGAGTACATGAAGATGCAGTGTCTGTTTCCAAGCCCTAGCCTATATTAATCACATGCTTTCTGCATCTCTGTTGGATTGTCTATAAATTTAGGAAGGTCATGGATACTGTGTTTTCATGTTATAATGTCTATATTGAATGTATTCTGGCTAAACCCTTTAAGGAAAGGCAGGCAATGCAACATAACCATCACCAAGTAAAACTTTTTGTCTCATAATTCACCTAGCTCTCCACTACAGCTAATGCGTAAGCATTTCTCAAGGAGCTGTAAAAGAAGGAAATAGTGCTAAACTGCTTTTAAAATTATCCAGTCTAAACTAGTGCCGCATGCAATAAATCAAATTGCACTGAAAGTCCTAGGTGGGGGGAAATGGGCCATGGCCCCACACCTATCAGTATTACGACGCAGAATGCAGCTGTTACACCAGGAATAACTTAATTCTAGCACATTTCTGCTTCCTTCCAAACTTGCTTCTTCCACACTGAATTCACAGTCTAGCACAGATATCATTTAATCATCTATGTCCTACGAATGTCCCTCACCCTTTCCATTTCTCAGTCCCTTCACATTTCTCACAAACCTGTAATTCCCGTAAATCCCACCATCTCTTTCCTTCTCGCAGAGGTTGCCCCATAACCTTTCCCCAGATTTTTATACATCTAAAAAAATTAATATTTTGCGTTAGCCTCTTCAGCTTACATATGTATCACGTCTCCATCCAATGTAGGTCCCCTTCTTAATTTGCCTATTGTCTTCAGATCTCTTTTTGAACACTTCATATCTCCTAGCTCTCCAGCTTTCATCACTTACTTTCTTCTTACTTCACTCAGACCAACATCAAATGGGTTTCTCTCTCATGTATCCCTCAACTTCTTTGCTTCCCACATACCCTGAGTTTCTACGTTGTTCAAAGGATATTAAGGAAACAGAGTCATAGAAATGAGAGGCCGGCTGTGAAAAAAATGCAGAAGGACTTAATGAGACTGAGAGACTGAGCACTAAGATGGCAAATGAAATTCAAGGCTAATAAATGTCAAGCATTACACATAAGAAAACTCAACATATAAAATGATGACCATTGCCATCCAGCAACAAGATTTTGTGGATATAATAAATAGTTCCATGAAAATGTCACCTTGGTGCTCAGCAACAGCCAAAAAAGCATGCAAACTGTTAGGAGTTAATAGGGAAGAAAGAACAAACAGAAAAAAGAAAGTCATTATGACACAGGATAAATCCCTGCCACACCTGCACCCTGAATACTGTGTGAGGATTTGGTCCCTCATCTCAAACATGATAAAGTAGAACTGGAAAGGTTTCGGAGAAGAACAGCCAGGATAATCAGAGACATGGAGCAGCTCCCATATGAGCAATGAGTAACTCAGCTTAAAAACAGAGAGCTAAGGATGGGACATAACCGTAAAGGGGGGTAAAATCTTGTGGGGCACATAGATACTAACTAGAGATTATTTTGGCATTAAAGGAGGCTCATGGGCAGCGGGTTCAGAACAGAATAAAAGGAGGTGGCTTAGCATTCAGTAGAGAGTAAGTTTTGGGACTTCTTGCCACAAGAGATCACGGAGGCTAGCGGGTACAAGGCTATAATGGCTATAACTCAAAAATGACTAGGCACCTCCATAGAAGGAAAATCTATCAAGGGCTATTAAATACAAAAATATCACATCTGGCTCAGGAAGTCCTTGAGTTGCAAATGATTAGAAGCTGGAAGATCTTGCTGGGGAAATATCACTTATATCACTGCTCTTATATTCTTCCCTAGGTATTCACTGTTGTTCTCTGTCAGAGACAGGATATTGAGCCAGACGGACCTTTGGTCTGACCCCATACAGCCTTTCTGATGTTCCTGTGTTTATATTCTTAACTGACTGTATGGATGCTCCTTGCACTTTCACCTTCCACTATACAATGCCAAACCCCCCCCTTCCTGCCTACAGCAGCAAACTGAGGCTGAGCAAAAATACCAGTGCCAGCACATCTTTGCTGAAAAATCCTTCCTAGATAAATTTGGGTACTTACCTACTCTTTTAATCTCATGTCAGAGCAGTGTAATTGCTGAAAAATCATTCACTCTGCAGCTCTGGTCACCTGAAACAATCTGTGCAGACCTCTCCCCTTTCACCGACTCCCTATCTCCTTCTAAATTCTCATCTTAAAACCTGACTTTCTAGCCTGCCTTCAACGTCTCCATTTCTGTCTCTCCTGGTTATTGGTCTTATGACTGAATGCTTTAATATTTTCACCATGCAAGGTCTTTATGTCACTGTTTCATGTAATTTATACCTGTGAGCTGGAGCCTTTCCCATCTCGCTTGCAAGCACAGGCCGTACGCTGAATGGAGTCCAAAATGATCCCCACCCCCTTATTGCTTTGGGGGTTTGGCTTTATTAACAAGGATATAAGCAATAAGAAAATAAAGTTCAGCTATTTCTAAGGCTTCTCCCTCATGACTGCTCAGCCAGCATCTTAGATGGCCTCTCCCCAGCAAACCATTTTTATCTCCCTTTTACACAAGTGAACTAATAAGCCACCTACCTCAGTGAGTCAGCAGAACCCACTTAACCCTTTCCCAGAAGGGTCAAAACTCGCTATCAGGATGGTTTGGCTTAGGCTTGTTTTAGAACCATATTCTGCCCCTCAGTCGTGAATAATTTATTTGTGCGGCAGAACTAGATTACTGTTTAAATCAAAATGCTACCCAAACAAAGGCTGTGCTGTACAGTGCAAAATGAAACCAATTACTACATCATACATTGCTCATCTTTTATAGTGTAAGATGCCCCCTACAGTACTGCAGAGGACAGACATTTCTGTTGAAAACAGCAGCCAGCCATAGGAAGCAGGAGAGAGATTTTTCAAAGGGAAACAGCCTTTGATAAAAAAGTAAATTCAGTGCCAGAAGGTATTGTGCACTTCCACTTTGATCCATCGAAAGTTAAGACCTTTTCTAGACTGAAATTACAGCAAGTTCCAAATATGCATATGTAGACTTGTTTTCCACAGAGCAACTTTACCAGGGGTGAGGAAAAGAGGAAAATGCCCATCCTAACACACATTGCAGAAATTCAACATCAAATCTCAGAATGTGGATCAAAGCCTGGAATTCCACTTCTTAAAAAACATACAACTCACAGAAGTATGCAGAAACAAGGGATGTATTGCATTATATATTATATTGTAGTAGAAGTGCATTATAAGCCTTATAGCATCTCTAGATGCCTGAAACATTAACAAGACCATGTTCCTTATGTACTTCAAAAATGTAATCTGAGTTTACTCAAGAAAAAAACCCAAAACAACCCAGAGCCCCACACAAGTAAAATATGTTCTTTCTCTTATTTTTCTACCCCTGTTGTAACTGTGGGATAGGGGCCGTGAAACAGAAACTATGGAATCAGGTTGAGATAATTAGTTTGTAACCAAGGTAATAGGTAATGAAGCTCACTGACCATGGCAAGGTACAGTGCTGCTATGTTCCATGTACAGTCCCTACCAAACTGAACAATAGGTTTGGAGATATTAATCTTATGAAGTAAGTTGTTATGGACAGGTGCATCCACAGCAAGGATACTGCGCATGCCTGCATGAAGGAGGTCATCCAGCGGACACAGGTGCAAGACCACTGACGACCACCAGAGACCCTTGAGGACCACCGACTCAAATCACTGAGCATGCGTAACAGGGAGGAGAATATGGAAATGGATTCCAAGAAATTATTATCATAGGACTGCCCTTTCTGAGAAAAATGATGAATATGTATGTTTTGATCCTACATAACCTGTGTGTTGGTGATCACCGGGCATGCACGTTGGGTGGAGCTATCCCCCGTGCATCCAGTGCTGCAATAAAGAATGCCTGCCTTTTAACACTACATTGGTGTTACGAGGTTTATTCCCGGATTTCGGTGACACTGTTATTGTTCAATCACCTGATTTTGAAACTCCATTCACCTGACAATAAGTAGCTATCATTTACCCTAGTCCTGGCTGTCAGAAAGAGTCATCTTTATCTTCAGAGAAGCAGGGATAATGTCTAATCAGTGAGTAATAGTTGAGAGAAATGAATCTAAGTTTAGGAAAATTGGCAGCTGCATTTTGTTATCAGTAACCATTTAGATAGCATTGCTGATGTGTGTGGAGTCATACAGACAAGGACAAAGACCAGGCCTTTGCCCTGCGGAGCTTACTGTCTATATGACATAATTAGAATAGGGAGAGGTACTAGCATAATAGTAATAGTGAGCTCTAAGCATCGCGGTGGGACGGAGAAGAGATGACAAGAAAAAGAAAGAAAACTTCCTGTGAGAAAGCAATACTGCATCATCCCTCCATTGTTGTTTTATACTCAGCTCTGCAGAGGGTTTTGTTCTTTCAAAATACAGTCTGTACAGAAGAGGGAACAGATAATTCCAGAGTAGAAATCAGGAGAAACTGGTCTAGGTGTTTATAAGAGAGAGGTGGAGTATGTTGACTGGTGACAGAGTTGGGTGCTCTGATGCATCAAAGACACAGCATTATACAAGTTACACAAGTGATGCTGTGACAGGCCTGGCAGGTCGCGTCACACAAGCTCACGAGACTTGGGGCATGGAAAGACCCAAGGCTTTAACTTGGTGTACTCAGTTAACATGGAGACTGTGGTCCTTCCACTTACTCTGAAAAGTGGGCTCTGTAGCTCATGATACAAACAACATGTTAACTGTAACATGTCAACTAAACCTACCATCTCCTAAAAACGAGCTTCCAAGAACCATGTTCAACAGACATACAATTTGTGCCTTATACTGACACTTTAGTTATACATCATTTTATTATGAGGTCAGTTTGTGTATCACTCTCTTCTTTTAAGGTAATTATGTTGAAAATTAATACATGACAATCTGACTATAGACATAAAAGCACAGACTTAGCTGAGCTGCATACATAAACCGAAGTCAGTACTTCAGAAACCCAGCCTAACCTAACACTAATCCTAACTCTATCTCTTTAACTACATCAGAACATCATTTTTAGATGGCTGTTAATATTACTTTTTGCATTTTTCCTTTGTTGACCCAAAGTTATGAGCAGGAACCAACCATACTGGAGCAGAGATGACTCCATCTGATAGAAAACAATGGTACCACAGGAATACATTCATTACTGCATTGAACTTTGAAAAAGAAGGAGGCATCTTCTTTTTTCTATTATTTCACTTTGCTTCTGCTATGTGGTTAAGTAAAACAGTACAGGTATTCCCCTGAACTGTCTTATTTCTGTAGACATTCATAAGACTGGTGCAGAAAATGGAGCCTACCTGGTAATATCCTCTCAGTGGTGTAAAGTAAAACTGATTAAGAGAGGAACATTCTTCAAGTTCCTAGAAAAGGCCATTGGCTTCTTCCATTTATGATGAAAAAGATCCTAGAAAAAGTATGTCCAGTCTTTAACGAGACTAGGAAATTGAAATAACCAAAATGGGATGTGATTGGTCTTTTGAATTGAGGTGCCACCATTACTTGCTTTTGCTGCTGAAACGTTGTCTGGCTCCTAATGGCTTCTAACATTGTGTTCCTACCTACATTGATCATTTAATACTAGCATCTTCTTTCTGACAAACCACAAACACTTCCAAAACTTGACCTCTTCCCTTTATCGCTTTTGATTAAGAAGAGAACTATCTGCAGGAAATGCCCTACAAACCACAAAGGATTATCAGAAATATAATGATGAGTGATTCAGGGACTCTGTGGCTCTGCTTGTGTTCCTATAATCTGATCTTGGTCACTCTTCCCTTCGCCGCCGGAGCTTTGCTGTAGTTTCTTCTAGTCGGCTTCTCCAAGCAGCAATAATGGCATCATCATCCATCTCTTCTTCCTCTTCTTTACGCACGCTTCGCCTGTACTGAGAGAACTGTCTAGATGCAAATCTTTCTTCACTTTGTTCCACTTTTGCCTCCTTCTTCCCATCCTCTTCAGACTTTGAAAAGCTCTGGGTGAACTTTCTCTTAGCTCCAAATTCTGACGTGTCTGACCTAGCCTCCTCTTCACACGCCTCCACATGATGAGATCTAACTCGACTCTGTGTAGATGGTTCAGGGGATTCAGAGTCAAAGGATGGTTCAGGTGTTTGGCTGAAAACGTGCAGCTCTGGGCTCTTTTCTCTGGTACTTGTTGTCTCACTGACCCTTGACCTTGTGAACTTATACATCTTTTTGTCCTCTTTTGCAGAAGCAGAGGAAAACCTTGACATGGTTCTAAGTGAATCTCCTTTTGACTCGTAGGAAGAACAGCTGTCTAGCTCTTCTCTTTGGGATCTGGAGAATCTGTAACTGGATGTTTCAGAATCCATTTCTCTAACTTTGGATGATCGACTATATTTCTCTCTAGCCTTCTCACTTTGATTATAATGTGACGGTGGTTCTCTTTCTGCTTTCAGGCCACTGAGCCACTTGGTAATATCACTCTCTATCTCTGACTTTGGTGCACCTGTGTTTGCAGGTTGACTGGACAGATCAAAGACTGTATCAGTTCTGTCAAGATCTGCTTGCAAGGAGCGCCTGTGGCTGTTTGTTGTACTCTCTCGGTCATCTTCTATTTCATTTTCCTCTCCTTTGGTCATCTTTTTTTTAAATAAAGTGCTGCGTTTATTGTCTCTTATCACTTTTTCAATTTGATAATCTGACATTTTCTCTCTCATTTCCATTTGCATCTCCTTCTCCTTCCTCCTGAGTTTCTTTAGGTCAACATCATCAGCAAAGAGGCTGTACAGTGGCTTGCTTGTCTGTGTTGTCTTCATGTTTGAACTAGTTCCTTCCGTCCTTGTGCTCACTGAGGTATTGCAGGACAGGACAGACTGAGACTCAGCCCTATGCATGTCTTGCTGGCGAAGCTGAGAGATACCAAGAGATGAACCACTCTGAGCACTGAGAAGAGAAACCTTATCATCATCTACCCGCCTGCCAAGGTCTCCTGACATTATGCTGGAGGCCACTGCAGATGATGGACGGGACAGCATCATGATCTCATTTTGCTTTTGAGCAATGGTTTCACTGACCACATTAGCGATCCAGTTCTGAATGCTTGCCATGGATATTGTGTCACCTGGGCCAACCGGGAGACTGGGAAGGGGTATGCTTGGCACCTGAGGCTGCACTGCCCCTGTGCTGCTCCTGGTCTGTGATACAGATGAATGATTTGTCTGCATGCTCAGTGCAGAAGCTGCATCCTCGGCACCGCTTGCAGAAGGTGCTGAAGACCAGAAAGCTGACAGTGGGATACTCCCACTCATCGTACTGTCTGTCTCCCAGCTGCACATGGACTGGCTTTCTTCTAAAATTTTCTTTGAACGCTCAAGGAGCTCTACACGCCTCTGCTTCTTTTTAGCTGAAGCAGAATCCTCACTTTTGGCAAACTCCACAAATTCCTCCTTGCTTTCACTGCCCACCTTCTTCTGCCGCTTCATTTTCCAAGCCTGGTAAGCAGTCAGGTTAATGTCTGACAAACTCTTCCCTTCTGTCCCCTCCCCACCTGCCTGGCTGCCATCTTCTGCTGGAGATGGTACAGAAGATGATGATGGTTCTAAATCCTTCTTGTGAAAGCCAAACTGGATCCTCTTGACCTTCCATCTTTCTAAAGGAGTCAACTTGTCTTTGTTCTTTTGGCAGAAATTGTAAAAGGAGCTACTGTCTGAAAACACGCTTTCCTCATCTACATCCCTCTCCTTTCTTCCTGTTTCTGGGGATTGTCCCTCCCCACAATTTTTATTCTTAGAACGATACCTCTGAGCAGCTTCCTTCTCGATCTCCAGAAGCCTCTGGTTCCACATGTCCCAAGTGCTCTCTGAAGACACAGAGCCTGTGCGGCTCCTTCTCATCCTGCTAAAGCTACTGACTTCCAGCTGTTCTTTTAGGGTTCGGATCTCAAAACTGCTCACGCTCTCAGCATCACTGAATTCACCTGATGGGTAAGGTCTTCCTCCCATGCTGGAATCTCCATCCTCCTCCCTGGGTGGACCCTCCATTTGGTATTTCTCATTTCTGCACTGCCAGTCATGGATCCTCTGTTCCACATCCTCCTCATATTGTTCCCCTTCCTCATCCAGAAGCTTTGGAGATGTCCTTCTTCCATGGTTAACTCCTGGTTCCTTTGCAGGCAGACCTTGTTTCTTCCTCCATTCTTCATACAACTGTTCCTCTTCCTCCTCACTGATAAGGGTGGAGTGTTTGGAAACCCGGCCAGTTTTTTGCACTGATGAAGAGCTCCTATGACTACTCAAGAGGCTGCTGGTGTCCTCTTCTTCTACTGTGATGGAGTGGGTTTTGGCTCCCATGATGCTTTCTGAGTCCCCAACTCCAGACGGCTGGGAGGAAGTCCCTGCATGGGCAACAGGACTTTGTCTAGGAGTGACTTCTTCATCTCCAGTATGCTCCAACTCTCGTTCCTCCAACAACTGCTCATTGAGCTCCCTTAGCTGTTTCAGAAAGCCATCATTGGGGTAAATGGCACGCTTCTTTCTCAGAGTCATCAGAGCCTCCAGAATGGTCATGTGGTGGTAGATCATCAGGTAAGCAGACACCAGCACAGCTGAGCGACTGATTCCCATTTCACTGCTGACAAGGATTTTGCCTACAGATATCAAATATAAAAGTAATTAGCTATTTCAAATAACACAGAGAGGTTGCTCTGATATGTGGCACAAAAGAATTCTCTGAATGGTGTTAAAAAATAGACAGATTATATGTTTCAGTGACTGAAATCAATACTAAATATTTGTTAGTTTTATCTTAATAAAAACTTAGATACATGTGAATAAAAACCACATTTGTTTCAAAAGCTGTGGGCAGGCACATTTCAAAACAGTCTAAATAATATTTGTATTTTCACCTATACACTTCACTTCCCCAAATAATCAAAAAGCTTATAATAGGTATTAGAAAGACAAGTGATACAGTATTCTTGACTTGCTGGATGACTTAGGGTAAGACATTTAAGCCTTCCATGCTTCAGTTTCCCTATATGTAAAAAGGGAGATATTAGCATTAGCCTCCAGGAAGGTATTGGGAGGATAAGAAAATAATTTACATTTTTTTATAAGGCACATTATAGGACTTAAATAAAATTTTCTATTAATTAAGTTATATTGTTGCCACAATCCAGATCTGCTGTTTTGCAAGGTACGCTCAAACAGCTACATGTAGACTGGCTAGAGGCCAGAGTCATAGTATTATATCTCAGAACAGGAGAACCAAGCAACTAGCAGAAAAGAGCTGATTTTGACTCTGACAAACTGATACAGCTGCTTCAAACTACAGGGACCCACTGTTCTGTAAACAGTGACTGCAAGAGCTACAATCAAAGCTGAGGATCTGCTTTATTTCATGGTATTTACACAGAAAGCACCTCCTGCAGAAAACTAAGCTGTGGCACAGAAGAATTGGTTTTTAAAGTTACTTTTATAGCAAATTACAGTTAAAGAAACGCTTGTAAAATATGAAGAGTGTAAATGAGGCTTTGCTAGCTTGCAAATAACTTAAATGACTGTTTCTAAGTGTGTGATAAACTCCAGTTTAATCAAACTGTTTGCACTGAAACTTAATGAAGCCAGTTTAACCACCACCTTTCTGACTGCTGATATGTTACTGCAACTATTTACCTAATGTACCTATTCCTACAATCCTGAAATGTCTTTTACACCTTTCTTAGTATCAAAAGTCTCAGTTGCCTGCCGAGTGTTTTAACAGCCAGTAAAGCCTATCTAACAGCTCACCAAAAGGGGGAGATCTCATTCCTCTGCTTTCTTTCAAGGCTCCTCTGTCTCCGTGCATCTTTTCCTGTGTCGGCTCTGGTACTCACTGGGCCCTTCACTGAGCCAGTTCAGCTCGCTAGCCCCATGGAAAACCATCTCTTCCCTGTTGGGCTGTCCTTTTTTGCTGGGTCAGTGAGTTGAAGGGTCAATGAATGCCACCAGCAGTAAGCATCTGTACTATGCCAAGGGTAGCAGTGGGAGTTATGAGGAAGAACATAGATGGGTAGTGTTCCTCCTTGTGTTGTTGGTGAGCTATTAAAATTGGATCAGTTTTTCTTGTGTACTAACAAAACTTCTCACTTTTCTTACTGTCACTTCTATGAGGAGGTAACCTGTTGTGTCTCTACAAAAATTTAATGCGTTGAATACATATATGAAGAATATCAGTGATATCACTGACTGTGGTGTTCATTTTCATACTGAATTCCAGAAAGATATTTCTAACTGTCCACTGAAGCTGCAACAAAATGACCAGTAGGCACTGGAGGTCCACAGAATAACAGTTGACATGGAATTGGCATCCAGCAAATTATACAGTAGCCTGGGTGTAGACATCCAGGGGTTCAACCCAGCTGTTTGGATTGTTCTAGTAAATCAGCCTGTTCTTTTGTAGTAAGCATCCTGGCAAAACTGAAACTCACAGTATACAGAAATATATCTATATATATATAGTATTATATAATATCAATAAAAAACAATATATTTATTGGACCAGGGCTTCACCTCTTTGTAATAGTAGGGTACTTTCAAAGCAGCTGAGGGAGGTGGCTTGCTGCCACTTTGAGTCTGTAGACATGGGGCTTGCAGCAGGGGCTGCTGGGCTGCCTCCTCTCATTAGTTTACCCCCTCCTGTTTTGAATGAGGCACAGCAGAAATGGGCAAGGACTGTTCACTGTAACTGGATGCAGAGAATAAAGTATCTGCCTTACAAATGTGGCATCAGCTGTTTATCAGAGTAATGCTTCACCCCTTCATTCCCAAGAATTCTGAAACCACAGTAATCTTTTCCTCTTACCCCTGTAAGTCAGCAGTGCTTCGTCAAGGAACTCTGCAGCTGGGCGGAAGTATTTGGAGATATCCATATCTGGAAAATCATCCACTTCAATGCCCAGGTATTGGATATTCAGACCGTTGTAGAAACCTGGTCCTGTGTATACACCTGTACCATGAGCTGCATTCAAGACATGCGTGATCCCCAGTCTCTTCAAACGGCTTTTGTTCACTGCAACACTTCTTTGGGAAAGAAAAAAAGATGTTAGATATCAGTGCTCCTTTTTTGGGTAGGAAAGAAACCATCTGCTGCAAGGTCTACAGAGCTCCCAGTCTGTGTTACTCATCCAACACGTGGCTCCACTCAGATCTTAATGTCCTTTGAGAGGAATTTCTACAGGAATTTCTTTCCAATACTCACTGGGAAAAGAAAACAAGAAACCTGCACTCACCAGTAGAGCTGCATGCTTGATTTCCACTACAGCTTGATTTTAAACTCGTCCTGCCATCCTAGGTTCAGGCTACTTACTTATGTCTCAATTTTTATCTCTATAATTTACACTATAACCCCTTCCAATTCTGTCCTGGTCACTTGCACAGGTGTCTCAGACAGCTGAGCCATGGTACAGAAGACCTAACCATTTCCACTCGATATTTGCTACAGCATTTCTTTTTAAACTCTCTTTTACATAACAAAGACTTCAGTCCCAATTTCACAGCCAAATTCCAATCAGAACAGTGTAATTTGCCTTTTCCTCTCCTAAATTCTTGAAGCATCAAAATAGCATAGGAAAGCTGCTGATTCTATTCCAGAAGTATTTACTTTTCAGTGCACAGAGATCTTTGTGAGCATATTCTGAGAAACACTTTGGGACTCTCTAGGGATGAAAGGCATTAGGTGCATGTAATACATGTTATGCCTTCAACGGTTCCATCTGACCCTTCACTGCACCCTCATGCAACTTGATGACAAAAGCTGACACTTACTTTTCTGCTATGAAGACATTAGGCCAGACTTCATCCACAGCATCCCTGGGGGTCTCCAGCCTGTCCTTCACAAGTGCCCTCTGCAAGTCCATCACACACGGTGTGTTAAACAAGCTGGTGTCATCAATCTTTTCCTTAACTCGGTTGTACAGGTCTTCCACCATCAGCTGCTGCGCAGACTCTAACATCCTGGGACACACTGAATCTACCTTGGTGTCCTTTGTCTTCAGTTCTGGAATAAACTGACATTGTAACTAAAAGCATGTAAAACCAATGCAATATATGACCTGTCATTCTTTGTTCCTGGGACAAGCCTTGTGGCTTGCTTTTTTTCCCAGTAACATCACACTGTCCTGTCTGCAACATGTGCATGCGTATGTACATGCTTATCTGGTAGCCTCAAGGCAGTTAGTAATGGGAAGAGCATACTGCACTGTCCTCTCAGTCCAGAGACGCACACTGGCCAAAAGCCTGGGAATTTTCCCTTCCCTGCCTCTTTTTCTTTCCCTTTTTCCTTTCCCCTTCCCTCTTTTCCTTTTCCTTTCCTATTTCCTTCCCCCTTCCCTTTTCTTTTTTTCTCTTCTCTTCTCTCTCTTTCTCCCTCCTTCCCTTCCCTTCCCTTCTCTTCTCTTCTCGCTTCACTTCTCACTTCTCACTTCTCTTCTAGCGAGCAACCAGTAATCAAACTGTGTTCACCATTGTGGTACACTATTCCGTCACAGATTCAGTGCACAACTTCAAAGGCAGTCACCAAACCTTTCTGTAAATTGTTATTTCTTTGTGGTTCTCACCTCTACCTCAGGTGGGGTTTTCCCATAAAGGCAAAACAAGTGCAACTCAAGTCTCTGTTACTTACGTAGTTCTTTTACCTTTCCTCCTCTTACCTTCATTGATTATTTGTTTGGCAGCCACAGCAGATGACAGATGGATTGGCTCCATGAAGATGCTCTCTGTATCAGTGTCCGATATCACTGAATGCCTGCCAACCAACCAACCACATTGCCTATTAGGCAATTGCCCTCCACGGGGATCCCATCTCCAGGACTTCAGCCCTTTTCACCCATTCCAGAAGAGAACAGCAGGGAGCTGGAGCAGTGAGGATCCTTTGACGGTAAAAGGGAAGCCCCAGCTCTTCTCCCACCCCTCACCCCCACCCTGCTCTCCAGAGTAGCACTACAGGCTTCAACCATGCCTTGGTATCCAGTGTTTGCAGGACATAGACAGGTCCCATGTGGAGAAGCAGCAGTGGGCTGGAAATGCAAGAGAATGGACTGGTGGAGGAGTTTTTGGGTAAAGAAGATCAGTGTCTGGTTTGAGACTGGGAGGGGAATGGATCACAAGGAATAGTGTCACAAGTAGCTCTCACTTAGACAGACAGACATAAACATTGTCCTAACTAGAATTTCTTCAATAATTCAAACCAGACTGTGCTAGAAAACTTGTGGGGTTTTTCTGTTAGCTAATTGCCTACAAGCATCCTTTGAGTTATCACAAGCTGCAATGCAAGCATTAAGATTGAAGCCTGTGAATCTCTCCCTCAGTACTCAGTGCATTGGTCACTTCATAGCATAAATCTCTGGTCAGTCCCTCCACTCACATAGTGTTGTCTAACTGCAGGTCAGAAACAACTACAAAACCCACACATACCTTTGAAGGGAGTTCTTTGACAAACAGTGTGATTTACCTAAGTTTTTGTTAAACTAAAAAGGGCTACAATCTTGAAAAGAAATATATTTCCATCAGGGTCCACCTGTAGAGTTCAAGCAAATCTTCTCTTCTTATTTAGACCATCTTAACAAAATATTTTACAGAGCTTTTTCCCTGATGCACACCCTCTACATTTCCTTCCAAATAGATGGTACAGATCATTAGGACAGGTTTGCTGCCATCACAGAAGCTATCTGCCAATGCAGGCTTGCAGTACCTGCAACACACTGTTTTTGTTTAATTAAAGAAGGAGAGGGAGGGTGATTAATGTGCAGTCAAGGTGCAGCAAAGTTTCTGGAGAACTAAACTGCTTTCCTTCTCCAGAATCAAAATGGAGGCCACAGCCATCAGAAACCACTTAATGGGCTCATCTAGGTCATTTAGTTGGGTTCCAGCACTTGTCAACTGTGACTGAAAGTAATCCTTTTCTAGCTCTTCAAAGGAGTTCATGAGATGAGCAAGCAGAGTCTCAGTCTCATTTATAGGAGCTGACACAAATTTGTGGCTATGCTCTGCCTTCAATTCCTTTTGCTGTAAAGGTTGCCTCCAAGCTCCATAAAAAGATAACAGTTGGTAATAATCCGCCACCACAGTCTCAACACATTTTACCTGTAGGTGCCCCAAACATCCATGAAACACACAGGTGCAGAACTGCCCAAGCCTGGATGCTTCAAGGGCTTCATTCTGGTTGGGAAGGACCTTGCCATCATCATCATTACTTTTGGCATTGACAGCAAGAAAAAAAGGAGAAGGGGGAAAAAAAAAAGGAAGGGAAGGGAATAAACTGGAGAGGTGCTTCTGTTCATTTTAGAGTGATTGATGAGCAGTAGGAGAGTGATTTACCAAATTCAATACATAATTTTACTTTATGTGAGCTCAGTGAACTTCCTAAACAATTTTTAAATGCATGTAGTTAAATGAAATAAGCACTCTGTCCTCATTTTTCTGCAGTGCCCCACAGTTAATGGGAACATTTCATAACCTCTTACTTGTTGAGGGCCACTGGGGCAGGTTCTTTTCAACCTCAATCCCTACTCCCTGCCTTCAGCTAAAGCATCTCAAAGTGTACAGAAAGCCCTGCAGAGCATTTTGCTTTAGAAAAGAGTACAAAGGGATGTGGTTTTCCTTCTATTAGGAGAAAACACATCTAATCATGCTCGTTTTGCTTGAGGTAACTCAATTTTTGTTGCACTGTGACAGCCTCCTGTTCAGTGCCTGAATCCTGTAGCTAAAGATGGCTGTGAACCAAGCCCAAATCCAAAGACTCTCAGTTCTTCTGGGGCTGGGAAAGGCTAATATAAACATTAAAAAATCCACAGGTTCTTATAATGGACAGAAAGATGGGGCTGAATTTAGGAACAGTTGAAATCTGGATCAGAAGTTTCAGCATGGGGTGCACATGAGAGCATGAGACGGGGAAGAGCAACAATACCACCCCATAGCAATGTTTTCTGCAATTTATGTCCCCCCGTGTGCGCATACACTCTCAGTGGGATGGATTAATTAGCGTAGGAGTCCTGTCTCTGCAGTCTCTCTCCCTGCTGACATGCTGACCCCCACCTCTGGGAGGGGAGGGAAGCCCTGGGCTCCATGCTTGATCTAAGGGCCTGTGTGGAGAGGAAGCAGTGGAAGAGGAAGGCAGGCAAGCTGATCTAGCACGTGCTACAGGGAGGCCATGGTAGTGCCTGTGACAAGCATACTCACCGGCTGGGTGAGGGGCTGCGGAGATAGTGGGCCTGCACGGCTTTCACATCCGGTCCCTCATCCTCCTCATCGGGCACCACCTGCTCGCTGTCTGAATCTCTGCCGCTGGCCATGGCAGCTGCAAGAGGATCCACTACAAGGGGAGCACGGCAGGAGAGAGGGCCATTACAGAGGTCCGCGCGGGAAGACATCCCCCGGCTGTGGGGTGGCAGTGGCAGGGGGGGTGCGGCAGAAGGGGCTCCCAAATCTTGCTCCCACAACCCCACGAGCAGCCCTTGCCGCAAGCCAGCCACGTTGGCTCCTCTGCCAGGGTGCCTGCCATTCCTGAGGCCTCGTGCGGCTCCCTGGCTGCTGCCCAGTGAGCGCCGATGCCCTTCTTGCCTGTGAGTAAGTGTGCAGGAAGGCCAGGAAGGAAGGGGTGGCGGGGCAGAAACTCTATCCACCCCCTGGCCAGCTCAGCCCGTGCATGGTGGCTGGAAAGAGCTGTACACAGCCAGAGCTGGACTGGAAGGGGCGTCGGGGGCAAGAAACATGAGACCTTGCCTCCTCAAAATGAAACACTTCTAAAGCTCAAGGCTGAAGGTGCTTTAAGCCTCAGGACTTTGTCCTTGTAATCCTTTGTGGGGAGTCCGCCATGCTGGCCCTGGGTGTGAGAGCAAGGGGGCCACAGCTCGGTTGGGAGCATGAAAACACAACAGCTGATGCTTCCCCAGGCCCAGCCAGAGTGACTCCTGCCTCATCATGCCATGACAGCTGGCAGCAGTCTAGAGGGCCCCGGCAGCCAGCCTCAGGCAGGAGGACTGCAGCCGCGTGGCACCAATGGGGCTGAGGAGCGGCTGCCGCTCACAGGGCAGCAAGCGGCGGGGCAGAAAGAAAAGGGTACTTACCCCCTGTGCCTGGACAACTCTGCTGAGGGGTCCCTGCCAGAGGCACGGCAAAGGAGTCAAGTGAAGAGGGCAGGAAACCTGGCAGGAACAATACTACGGGGAGAGAAATCAGCTGCCCCCTCTTGCTCCCTCTGCGGCTTCTTCATCAAGGGGCAGGACAACTGTTGGCACTAAACCTTTATCAGCTTTCTAAATATAGTGTTGTCCTGACGCTGGCTCCTAGATTGCACGGGAAAGAATTCAGTGCCTCATAGACAGCAGCTGGTCAAGCACTTAACTCCTTCCCTGCTGTGGGCTGGATTCTCCGACATTTCCTAGTTGCAGGAGGAGCCCAGAGAAGAGCCCAGAGACAGTGAGGCTGGACATCAGCCTGCAGGGAGCCTCCAGGCAAGTGGGATCCCACCAGGCTCAACCTGAAAGGCTGGTACGACCTCTGATGTCCTTGGGAAACAGGATGAACCACTCCAAGCTTACTAGAAGCAGGCTACATGTCAAGTACCTGGACTTCTGTAAGGTCTTTGATACCATCCCCCACAACATTCTTACCTCTAAATTGGAGAGAGATGGATTTGATGGATGGACTATTCAATGGATAAGGAATTGGCTGGATGGCTGCATCCAGAGAGTTACAGTCAATTGCTCAATGTCCAAATGGAGATCAGCAACAAGTGGGGTCCCTCAGGGTTCCGTACTGGGACCAGTACTGTTCAATGTCTTCATTAATGACATAGACAGTGGGACCGAGTGCACCCTCAGCAAGTTTGTGGATGACACCAAGCTGAGTAGTGCAGTTGATTTGCTAGAGGGACAGGATGCCATCCAGAAAAACACTGACAGGCTTGAGGAGTGGGCCCATGTGAACCTCATCAAGTTCAACAAGGCCAAGTGCAAAGTCCTGAGTCAGGGCAATCCCCAATATCAGTACAGGCTGGGGGATGAATGGATTGAGAGCAGTCCTGAGGAGAAGGACTTGGGGGTACTGGTGGATGAAAAATTCGATGTGAGCCAGCCATGTGTGCTTGCAGCCCAGAAAGCCAACCGTATCCTGGGCTGCATCAGAAGCAGTGTGACCAGCCAGGTCGAGGGAGGTGATTCTGCCCCTCTACTCTGCTCTCGTGAGACCCCACCTGGAGTACCGTATCCAGCTCTGGGGCCCTCAGTACAAGACGTGGACCTGTTAGACTGGGTCCAGAGGAGGGCCATGAAGATGATCAGAGAGCTGGAACATTTCTCCTGTGGAGACAGGCTGCAAGAGTTGGGGCTGTTCATCCTGGAGAAAAGAAGGTTCTAGGGAGACCTTATTGCAACCTTTCAGTACTTAAAAGGGACCTTATAAGACAGAGAGAGACTGTTTACCTGTAGTTACAGGACCGGAGGCAATGATTTTCAACTAAAAGGGCAGAATTCTTTACAATGAGAGTGGTGACACACTGGAACAGGTTGTCCAGAGAAACTGTGAATGCCCCATCAGGTTGGATGGGGTTTTGAGCAACCTGATCTAGTGAAAAATGTCCCTCCTCATGGCAGGGAGGTTGGAACTAGATGATCTTCAAAGGTCCCTTCTGACCCAAACCATTCTGTGGTACTATGATTGTACGATTAGTTGATTTTTGTTCTTGGAAGAGCTATGACTGACGTACGCTGTGTCTTCTCCCAATGCCTTTTCAAAGAGGAAACCTGCAGTTCTCATCTCTTGACTTCCCAGCAAAGCTCATGGGCCAGGCTGGTCCAGGGCAGAACCAGATGAAAGCCTAAGTGCTATTTACCTGTAGTGGGGGCTCCAGTTCCAAGTCATGCAATGACATTCCACTGTTGATTCCTTTTGCAAGCAAACAAGAAAGGAAGTGGGAAAGAAAACTGACTTAATCTCACACCACAGATACCTTTGCTCCGGAATCATGCTGGGCAGGGCCTGCATACACCCCTTCCTTCTTACGTGAGCGCTGCATCCCCACATAGGGGTGGGGCCACATCTACCACATCATGGCAGGGAAGAGCCAAGAAACAGGCACTCAAGTCTTTGTGTGCTCATAGCCCAGGCTTGTGTTAATACAGTTACTGCGATGAGCAAGTAGGAGCAAGAGAAAGTGGTGTATTGAATCTCGGGTGTCATATCAAGGGAGAAATAGATTACTGATTGCAGGTTTGAAGAGATCCTAATGGTTTCATGTACCAAATGAGGATGAATTGTGTTGATCCCATAGGTGCCTCCTCTGGGCAATGCAATTTTGAGCCACTTCTGCAATGCAGTGCCACATGGGTCCTTGTTAATTACTGCTAATTGAGGCAGGAAGCAATCTAAAGACATTTGCCTATGGACTCCCTTATTATTGGAGAACAGAGTTTTTAAAGGACCTAAATGTTGTGGGAGCTTATATACCATTGACATCCAATAAAAACTGATGCTTTTAAGTCACTGAGCTGTTTCTGAAAATCCTTTTCATGAATCTTTAGGATACAACTGCATCAGGGGTGATGGCTAGATCTGAAAGCCCTGCCATGTCCACTGCAACTGTTCACATGTACAGATGCAGATAGGATTGCTTATATTGCAGACTGTGGAGAATACACAGAGCCTGGCAGGTCTTCCTCACTGCTTGTTACAAGTTGTAGCTTTATGGGATCAAGGTGACCATGCAGAACAGAGGCAAAGATGCTACAAATCTTTGCTAATGAATGCATGCACATGCAAACATAGCAAAAAGTAACAAGCTGTAAGTGGTAACAACCAGCTCACACTAGACAGGGAAAGTCAACCCAGAAACAAAATGAAAATATCTTAAAATTGCCAGCTGTCCCACTCTTTCTGTTTGGGCAGCTCTATTGACTTCTCATAGGTAAATTGTACATTTGCTTCCTGTGTTTATCAACAGCTCCTGAGGCCCCCAACGAGAACTGTCAGGGAAAAGTGACAGGATATAAGTGCCTAAATACCTTTTCCAATCCAGGCATAAATAACTAACAAAAGCAATAAATAAAGTACATATAAACAAGTCCCTTAATATCAGATTTACGTAAGTATCAGGTGTTGAAGCATATGCTCTCTCTGATACCTAGAAAACCAGGCTTATTTAGCTGTCTCTCTCATGGTTTAGCCCCAGGTGGCAGCTAAGCACCACGCAGCCATCGCTCGCTCCCTGCCCCCAGTGGGATAGGGAGGATAATCAAAAGAAAAAGGTAAAACTTGTGGGTTGGGATAAGGACAGTTTACTGGGACAGCAAAGGAAGCAGAAAATAACAATGATACTTAGAATATACAAAGCAGGCGATACACAATGAAAATTGCTCACTGCATATTGCCAGATGTCCAGCCCATCCCAAGCAGCAACCCCTCCTCCCTGGCCAGCTCCCCCCTTATATATTGAGTCTGACATCATGATATCAATTATCCCTTCGGCTAGTTTGGGTCAGCTATCCTGGCTGTGTCCCCTCCCAGCTTCTTGTGAAAATTACCTCTATCCCAGCTGAAAACCAGGACAGTCTCCAAAACAACAGAACATTATCAATCTCAGTGCCAAGTTATTTACTTGTAATGCATCTGAGTGGCTGACAGAGGCAGGGTAAAACTGTTCCCACAGTGAATCGTTTCCACACCGGTATTTCTGCACGGACACCAGATAAGACAGCCTGTCCAAGTTATGGACCGTGAGGTGAGATCCAGTGCCTGTCCCTCCTCCCCAGTGCAGTCGAACTAGACACATGCCAATATGCCTGGAGAGGATGCACCTTGTTACTTCTACAGTTATGTGACAAATTTATGTGAAAATAGTGCATTTGTTTCAGGTTAACATGCAGTGCTTCATCTACATACCATCTTTTAGACAGTGAGGTTACTAAGCTCGGACTTGCTTTAGTTATTTGAGGAACTGTTCTTATAGGCACTGTTTTCAGCTTAACTCTGCAAGTTTTCCCTATTGTGGGTTTTTTACTAGCCAGTTGCTGAAGTTAAGAAAACAGACTAAACTCCATGTATTTCTACAAGCAGAGGCATTAACAAGCCTGGTTTCCAATGGACGTGTGTCCTGCAGTCCAGGCGCCCCAGCACGATAAACATCCCTCATGGAGTCATCAGCTCTTGCCCCCCATGACTACTCAATACACCGTATTTCCCTATCTGCCTGGCTGCACAAGAGATGAGACAGACCATGGTTAGGTGCATTGGTTGAGCAACCACACATTCTTGGAATGGAAGACAATGATTAATGCCTAAGAGGTACCATTAATTTAGATTTCTCTCTTATCTCAACTGATTGGGAATGCTGATTTTTATGAGATTGAAAGGAACGTCCCATTTTTAAGATTACTATCTGTCAAATTTAGTTGAAATCAGTCAAGTGGGTTTTCAAATTAGTGGTGAGAAGAAAGGATGTATAAATGATAGCGAAAGCCTTATTTCTGTGAAGAGGATAACGGCAAGCTTACCAAGTTGCTACAGTGTCTTTCAGGGACTGTAACCAAGTTCTTTTACTGAATACTCAAAGCTGTTATGTAGAGAACTAAGAATTAAGAGGAAGTATGGCCAGATGGTGTACAGTGATGGCATTTCTGTCACTACCTCTGTTCATCGAATTCAGTTAAAATATTAAATAGGAGCAAAATCAAAAGTGTGGAAGCTAAAGTAAAGATCCTACATGACTCTCCCTGGTGGCTGTGGGACAAAGTCACAAAGATCTTAAAGTCTTTAGAGGAGGTAAAAAGTTAAGAAACTCATCCTTGTGAGCTCAAAAGAGGAGAAAGGAGAAAACAGCCTTTGGTACCTATGGCTGTACCAAAACAGCCTTTTTCAGCAGAAAGGTAGAAAGTATCTTTGGTACCTATGGCTGTTGTGCAAGCTACACACTTGGGACAGTTGAATGGCAGGCATAAGAGCAGAAGAACCTGGCTCAGATGGATCTCACTTATACTGAGATAACCCCTTAGTCATCAAATTCTCATAAATTAGATATTCTTACAGGTATTTAAGTGGAGTTAGGCACCTCAGTTCCTTAAAGCCTGGATGTGGGCAGCTGCCTGCACTGTGAAACACTTCAATACCTTTTTAACTCTGGCCCTAGGGTCCCTTAATAAATATTTAAGATGAATGAGGCTTATCCTCCCCTAGTTACATGTCATTACATGCATGACTCCATTTGTTGTATTGTACACTCCCGGTCACTGCACCCTTCGGTTTGCCTTTTCTCTTGCTTTCTGTACCTGCATGCTAGGAGAAACTGGGAAAGGCAGTTTAATTGGCGAAGCAAGTTCACAACTGGAGTTCAAAAGTCTCTCTGCCCCTAGGCAGAGAGCAGCAAGTGATGTGAAAGCCTACTGGTGATCTGCCTTGTCATTCTGCGTGGGAGGGGAGTAGCAGACCAGAGAAGAAGCACTTTGAAAGAGCCTGAGGAAGTGAACCTGTGATGCCACTGTGAAGCAGCCCTTCAGCTAAAGCCAATTACTTATCCCACCACCTAGAGATTACAAGGAAGAGCACCTTCAGGTGAAACAAAGGAGAGATGAGGAAGATGGTAATGAAAAGACTTTGGCTGCTCATTTTCAGTGCAAGTGAGTACTAATTTGGTTATATCCTCAAGGACTGGGTGGAAGAAAACAGCACTACGAGTCCGAGTATTCCAATGGACTTTGTATGTTTCTTTTTTGTTTAGTAAATGTTCCTTCATGTTTATGATCAGGGAGGTGTGTTTACAATCTCTGTGCTGAATGTCCAGACTCACAAGTATCTCCTAAAGCTGCACGACAGTGCTAGGAACAGGAAAAGAATGCTATTCTTCATGAGACTGGAAAATATTTTTTAAAAACAGTTTTAATGGCTTCTGTTGAAGACAATGTTTTTCTCTGAAGGAACTTCCTCAGCTGGAAGTGGAAAAGTCCTTGGGTTTTATTCTTTTATACCTCAATGTGCATGTACCGTACGTCTCTGTAAGTCTAAATCCTACTGTTCATATGTATTCCGATACAATTTGTGATCTCTATATATTATTTACGTCAAGGGGATGCACAACGATCCCTACTAACGCTTACAAATCAGCCAGCTCGCCCTTGGCCTTCGCAGACTTGCCCTTTCTCATCCTGTCTTGCAGAGCCTGCAGTCTCAGTTCCACTGCTTTTTGACCTATCTTGTCTTCCCATAACAGTGCTCCTACACTTTCTTCCAGGCTTCAGACAAAGCTATGCACATGGAAATTGCTTGAGTTTCTAGTAAAAAATCCTGAAAACCTCACTTCAACAATAAGACGCATAAGAAGGAAATTCACAAAGTTTAACATAATTAGAAAAAGTGGGTGTGCTCTATATACAATTGTGACTTGGGTCATGATTTGATGATCATTATGTAAATTGTGTAACACCATTGGTATTCATTCTCCTTTTTCATTATTCTCATCATTCATGCTATCCAAATTATAGATGGGAAACCTTTCAGAGCAGAGATACGTATGTCAGGTGAAGCTCTTCTTGCCTGTTTGGGCAGGACTCAAATGGTAATAACTCAGTGTTAAAATACTGAAAAATTTTTGGAGAAGGTATAGTAGATTCCTGCACTGCACCGGAGTGGAGAAACTGCACAGAACATGGTGGTGCAGTGTTGGGATGCCAGAGCTGCCCTGAATGAGCTGCATCAGTATCTTGGCACAGGCTGACTTCTCCAGCTGTCAGCTTTTCACTGCAGTTCTGTGAATAACTGGTACTGTGAACTTCTTGCTGAAGGAAAAGCCCCAAACAGTAATTCTGAATCAAAGTATTTCTAGCAGTCTCTGCCTTGGGGCTGAGTTAATGACCTGTCAGTGAACCCTGGCCTGTTGGAACCAGTTTCTGAGTGACAAAAAGAAATGGGTTTTGCTCCATCTCCTAGTAAAGATCATGGTGCTTTTCACCTAAATGCAGGAAAGTGTCTCTATCCAGTCACAACAGGCAATGAGAAAGCTTTCATAGGTGTGTCTCATATAGAGGGCATGATATAAAACGCAGTCAGAAAGAGCCATGGCGCTATGCAAACATGGCCTTTGCACTGGGTGCTCCAGAGCCAGGAAAAACTTGGGAGCGGCTGCAATAAAAGAGTGCTAGAAATACGTTGTCCTGCTGGTTTTCTTCTCATAGTTGTCAACAGCTGTAAATGAATTAATCCCTGAGAGAACAGAAACCACTACCACGTCACAAAGAGACTAAAATGCATGCTTAATTAATTAACCGTGCAAGGCCACGGAACAACTCAGTTATGGGATGGAATGCAGAAAGATTGGAACTTCAGCTAGAAGCCTCCTGCTCTGGTCACTCGGCCGCCTTATCTTACCAGGATGCTAACAAGTACAGAAGGCAGTCCTTGTCCTCCTACTGAAAATGTCTGAAGCTGCTTCTGTAGACAGCTGTGGAAGGGAGGGCAACCCTGCCCAGCAGCAAGGAAGGAGAGGTGCAGGGGAGGGAGTTTTGGCTGCTGTGAAAATTCCCATTAAACTCCTCTCAGAAGAGGGAAGATGTAGCAGTTCCGGAAGTATAGGCCATTTCTAAGAAGGAACTGGAAGGACTATTTGCTATGGAGAACAGAGTAGAACCAGGAAGCTGTTACAGAAACTTCTGCCTCTCGCAAGGAGCAGCAGATCCCCATGCCAACTGTCCCATGTTACCCTGTGCTAGTACCTGAATTGCTACCAGCGGGTTCCTAGCGCACTGGCAACAAAACATTTTAGGTCCCTACACTATTTCCTGAGGGACACTATCCTTCACCGCTGCTATAGTCAAGGATCTGACAGTGCTCAACTTGGCAATGGCTTACTCTTATTGACCTAATGCATGTGTCTGTGTTTTTCCTGTCTAAAAAAGCATGTATTCACAATCAGTTTGCAACTCAGGGGGCAATCTAGACGCCCTTTGCTCTCTCCGTTACATATTACACTTCCTTATGGATCTAATCTGGACAGAGATATGGCAGAATGAGGACCCAAAGCTTGCTAGACAGCAACTTTGTAGTCAAATCTTCTCCAGGGAACACGCACTCAGCCTAGTTCTTCCAGAAGCAAACCTTCAACACCACACACAGCGTGCCCCTCTCAGGGACAGCATACATCTCGGCCCTCCTCCACTTTCCTCCTTGCTGGACCACGTTCCTCTTTGCCAGGGGAGCGCCTCTGAGCAACATTCCCTTTCCTGCCTCCCTGCACTCTCTCTAACCGATTTCAGACTTAGATTTTTTTTCAAATTGTTCAGTTTGGTGCCATAAAAAAACCCCACCAAAACCCTTAAAAACTGTAAGGAGAAAGCAGGTGTTTTTAAACACGTTCCCACAGGCGTGAAGGTCAAATATGGCAGGGCAGAGGTAAACCTCCAGCCTAATTCTGAGAATAACTAAGACCTGTCGCTAGCTAATGCTTGGGTATGATGAATTAAGGACCAAGTCAAATGGAACACAGTGTACAAGAAACACCTACCCTGTACTCTGCATGCTTCACCAGGGCACAGAGGAATTTCTGGTTTATTCAACTCTCAGCTATTCCTGTGCTCCACAGGCAGGAGCTACAGTTCTTGGAGAAAGGTGACTACTACCCTACTCAATTTTAAAAATGAATAGCTATTCTTCTCTTCTTTCTTTCAAGCTCTCTTTGCTTTTCTAGGTTTTTCTTCTTTTCAGGGCATTACATGAACAGGTTTTGATTCCCTAGTACAAAATGCCACCTCTGTATGGACTTGGATTGAGGCAAGTTATTTGACAGTTTTCCTGATCCCTGAAATTTGACAATATCAATTTGTTAGTTTAGCCTGAATCCTTAAGACTGCTGATGCTCTTGTATTATCTGTTTATCGGTCTCCCTCTGTACATTTAGAACTGTCAAAAGATGTCAGTCACACTGAAAGAGGGCTCAGAAAAAAAAATACATCTTTATAAACTCCAGGGCAATGTATGTCTGGGTAAAGAAGAGGGAAGCGAGGCAAGGAAAGCAGAGTTTAGCTCTTAGCTATTCTGTGCAGCACCTTCCTACAGTCAATCAGCCCCAGCATACGTCACCTCTTGCACAGCAGGGCGTGTCATGGATGACAGAGGGTACGTGGGGTTGTTGTGGCATGTAAGAAAGCCAGAGAGACAAAATATGGAATCCAGATGTCATTAATTTTACTGACTGCAGAATTTATTCTTTCCCTAGTTCTAGTGAGTGCTCATGCCCTCACTGTGGAAGCACCTGCCAAGGAAATAAAAGTGGCACGAGGGAACAACATTACTCTCCGCTGTAATTTTAAAACAGATGCCTCTATTGACTCAGGAGACGTCGTTGTCTGGAGGAAAATCAATAGGCAGGTAAATCAAGTTGCATAAAGAAACACATGACAGGGCATCCATGAGTGGGGTGGGAGGAGAGATGGAAGCAGGACTGTGGGTGGGAATGTGTGTTGAAAGAAAAAGATTCCTTCAAGACTTTGTTTAATCTCAGAACTATGCAAACATAAATGCTGATTCTAGAGGCTGTTTATCCCAAATCTATTGCATGATACTAGGCAAGCCCCCACCCTTCTCTTTCCTCTCTCTTGGTCTTGCAACTGTGTATTGAGGATACATCGCTGTATGTACTGTGGGTTTACATCTATTAAAAGATGTGACATACTCAGATACTTTACAAAAAGATAAGTATATTTTTAAGTGTATGTATTATACATACTTTGATACTATATAAGAAGTTTTAAGTTGATGATTAGAGTACATGGAGAGATTCTTGAGGTCTCCTACATTCATATGAAGTACCTGAAGGTAAAGAGACCTCTAAAGTTCTCCTTGACTTCTTGGGAATTAGTGAGAGGGGAAGCAGCCTTTGGAGATCACCTTGCAGTAACTGCCAAGGGTTTCTTCTCTGAAGATCCTTGCTGGAAGAAAGCAAGGGAGTTTGTGTAATCGTAGGGGAATTTGACTGACATATGGACCTCAGTCAAGTCTGATGGTGTCCTGTCATGGAAAGGAAAGGTGAATTAGCTCCAGCAAAAGAAATCAGTTGTCTCTGACTTCAGATAACGTGGGAGAAGGGGACTCCAGACAGAAACCCAGACCCTTTTGAATTTCTATGTTTTTCTTGGATTTTTGGCAAACTGGGGTAGTTTAAGGCCCTCTTTTCCAAGCTCTTCTTTTAAGAGTGGGCTAGTCCATCGTTAGGTTGTAGACTCACACAGAAGAAACTAAGATTGATCCTAGATGATCTTTAAGGTCCCTTCCAACACATACCATTCTATGATTCTATGATCATTTTCCCTCCCTCTCTATCAGGATGATGCTGTCACTAGGTATTTTGATGGACTTGTACAGTATGGCACGGGCTATGAAAACCGTATACAGTTTAATGGTGATGTAAACAAAGGGGACATCAGTATCACCATCAATGCAGTGACCATGGAAGACAATGGGACATATGCATGCAACGTTCGTCTAAGGAATGACCCCCCCAGACAGACCGCAATCTTGTCTCTTTTTGTCCTTGGTAAGCATGATGGAGGCAACAGCAGATCCATTAAACACTGTCCTTCCTCTAATATCCACATTATTTTAGACAACAGATTTTATAACAGAAAAAAACTTTCCCAGAAAGTCATCAACTGCAATTCCATCTTTGGTCTTTTCCTAGTACTATGGAAGAAGGCTGGAAGGCTTAGAGCACCCAACTCCCTTAGATACTTGACTGAAGAAAATAGTCTTTAGAGTTGTATAGTTCATTTTCCTAATAACCCTTGCCTCATTACAGGGCATTCCTCATGCCCCCTGTGGCTTGTCATACTCCAGTTATCAAAGGATGAGTTACCCAATACTGTTAGACATATCCCAAAACGCATCTTACAATTCCTTCTTGGCTGACCAGTGCCAACAAAGAAGAAACAAATTAGAGAGAAGTTCACTCCAGTTCCTCTGAGAAGGTGGTGGTAGGTGCAAGACCTGCCTCTGTTTAGCAAGAATAAAAACCACAGGTGCAGGAGATGGCTTGAAACAAAAAAACTACTTCTGATTAATAAAATTCCTTCTTTCTTTTCTTCAGTTGCACCATCCAAGCCAGAATGCAAGATTTTGGGGACAGCGGAATATGGACAGACAATCAATCTGACCTGCGTTTCTCATGAGGGCTCCCCAAAGCCCAAATATACCTGGCAAAGCTTCAATGTACAAAATGAGCCCCGCGTACTACAAACAACAGAAGGTATGGGAAATTCAAAGACGTCAAGTCTTTGAGCTCTCTGTAGATCAGGGTTGGAAAGATTTTGAAATGCAAATACAAAACCACACTTAATGCTTTTTCTAGGAAGTTCTCTGACCAGGATTTTGAAAAGTTGTCCTTTGGATACAAAACACACTCATGAGTAACTTAGCAGAGGGAAAAGGACTGTTACCTGAACTAACAATGGTCAGTAAGATTTTCACTTCAGCTCTCACCTGGAGAGAAAGCTGGCTCACTCTGGAAGCAGTCAGAAAAAAATTACTTCTCAAATGCTGGGCAACATAACATGAAGAATAACATCGAGTTTTCTAACTGGTGTGTCTTTATACCCTGGCTTGCTCGACAATGACCGGGTCACTTTCTGGGGTGAAGGTAAACAAAAGTTGTCTCTGGAAGCTACCTTCCTTCCAGAGATGTCTCCTCACCTAGAGAAAGGTGGTATGAGAACAGCTACACCATTTGTGCTTTGAGCATAAAAGAGGCTTCTGGTTCTTTAGGACTGTCACACAGGCCCCAATATTTTACTTGTTTTCTTTTTAAGTCAGAATCTGGGAAAAAAAAAAGAATTGAATTTCCATAACAGGACCTTTGATACAACTATTCACACAGAAATGAGTGTTTAATACTCTTTGAAGTGTGGTAGTGACAGAGGACTCAGATTTATTCCTTTAAACGACTTTGTTTCTTCCTGGTACGTTCAACTCCAGAAAGACCAAGTATCAGAATCTACCCTTCCTGGTTTAACTTATTGTAACATTGCTATAGAGGTAAACTAAATTGGTCAGACTCAACAGGATATTCAACACTCATTAGCCAATTCTTGCATGAATTATGCAGAAGACGAGACATGACCAGGGACACAAACCTTATTCATTTGACTGGCCACTAAGTGGTGCAATCGCATCACACACAGCCCTGAGCATACCAGGATTCGTCATCTTATATTCGTCACCTGCCTGCCTGCTTCTGCTGTCATCCTGTTCTGCCCTGGGAGTGGAGTCTCTTCTCATCCATTTCCACCTCATTTCTGTTTTCATCAGAGCACCAATGTCCAAGTAGTGTGCCGATTGTCCCCTTATGCCCCAAGCTGGCTGGATGCCTTAGTCTCGCTATAAGCAATCCTTGTGCTAAGCAAGTCCCAGTGCTGCAGAGTGTGCAGAATCCCCTTAGGAGCCACTCCAAAATTGATAGTATCTGACCCGCATTTTTCCCCCATTTGACTTACCAGTCAATTACTTTTGATTTAATACAGGAGGATTTACAGTCTGGTTATAGACTGCAACTCTGAGAGCGACAAACATCACACTGCAAAAAAGTAAGCACGGACAGTATGTAGGCACCAAAAAAAAAAAACAAACCCAAATCAAGCATGCAGTATGTTATTTCTTGGTTTGAATGCTCTTTTACTATCTGGCGCTGGGCGCCAGCAGAGACTAAACAGAATCCCTGTCCCATGAGTGGGCTGGAAAGAAGTGAGATCACAGAGAAAATAAAACAGGAAAGTCACTGGAAAGTATTCAGAGCGTTTTGCTTTTAGAGCAGGAATCTGGACCTTTATCAGTAGATCGAAAGCAAAAAGCATGGACTACACATACAAGTATCAGCTGGAGATGTAACAAACAAAAAACAAACTACTTGAGCAGACAGTGCTAAGCTTTAGCATATGGTTCTGAGCTCTGTCAGGTTGGACAGAAAACATCAGTATCATAGCAATCTCATGTCACTGCATTTCTTTTCCTTTATTTATTTTCACAGCCTGCATGGCCTCTCCAAGACTAGAAAACTATTTCCCCACCCTGCTAAATAATTCAGATCTGAAATCCTGAGAGCTGAAGGATTGAAAGGCTTTTTGTTGTTTTACAAATTAATTCATCAGATGGCCAGTTCTCAAAGTCAGATGCCAGTTTGTGCCATCTGATATTTCTCAGCAAAATCCAATGCAAAAAAGCTTTCACTAAGCACATACTTCTTTACCCTCCACCTACAATTTTCTTTCTAAAAGGAATGTTCAAACACCACATGTTCCCTGTAATCAAAACAGCACACTTCCGTTTGTCCTCCCACAAATCACACTAAAACCTCAGGACTAACGTGGCAGCTCCTGAGCCAGACAGAGCAATCCATCAGCTTTAATAACCTCTCATCACTCCCACTACCCTGGGCTAGAATTAAAGGGCTGCTATCCTCACTTCCTTCCCTGCTTTAATTCTTTTATTTTTTGGACTGGATTTGTTTTTTTGCAACAGGGGAACAAATAACTCTGAAGAACATCTCGGCAGACACTTCTGGCTTTTACATCTGCACTTCAACAAATATTGTGGGAAAGGAATTTTGCAACATGACAGTCAGCGTCATGCCACGTAAGAGATTGGGTTGCTTACCGGAAGAGTAGTACTAGAGAAAGTATCCTAGCTAACTGTCAAACGATTAATGGAGGCAATGCAGACAGAAATATAAAATTCCACTTTCTCTCAAAAAAAGTAGCACACTTTTTTCACCTTTAAGACAGATTCTCTGTATTGGTTTATGTGCTAATAGAGCACTCACTAACTCATAGCGTTAGTTCACAGATGACAAAAAAATGTGCAGAACGAGATAGACCTGAGCCCCCAAAGTCTGAAACTGAACTGTATCCACAAAGCACAGCAGTTGTTCAGATCCAAGGGCTCTTCCCTACCACTAACTAATTGCTCCTGCAGACTTATCAGCTACCCAGTACAGAACTAATTCCAGTTGCTGTAGTCAAATGTGGCTTCCACTCAGTCTGGATCTGGTAGTGAGATCTGACATCTGGTGGTGGGATTTGAAGTCCAGTGAGTGCGCTGATTGCACATGGTATCATTCTCACTGCAAAGGGCTAATTCTTTTCTTCCTGTATAGCATCCATGAACATAGCTCTTTATGCTGGCATCATTGGCGGAGCTGTTGCTGCAATTATAGTTATTGGTATTTTAGCCTATTGCTGCTGCTGTCGGGCAGACAAGACCAATGACTACGAGATGACGTAAGTACCTTACTCTAGAAAAGTGAATAGAACATAGGAAGGGTTCATGTTCTCCCTCCAGCATCAACATACAGAGTAGAAAGCATGGGAGAAAAAAAGAAATCAAGGAAAGCGTGCACTGCTTTCTCCTTTTGGTTTCTACCCTAGTGGCTCCCATGTCTTCTCACAGAATATGCCTGGTATTACCAGACACCTTTGTGGTCTCTGGGGTAGAACACAAACACTCAAATCTTGGAACTGAATTAGCAAGTCCAGGTCAGTCAAGCATGCACAGCTATTTCATAAGCAAAGCCCAGACTGCTTCTCATTTTTCCAAGTCCCTATAGCTGTTTCTGTCCATGCTAGCCTAAATCACCATGAGGCTCTGTATTCAGAATTATCACTCCAAGATAGAAACCTTTTGTTTATTCTCATGACGGAAACAGACCATTGGAAGAAAAGATACATCAGTCACCCTTTCTCTGCATACATGCTATGGAAAAAAAAAAAAATTATCTCATGCACCTCTTCCATCACCAGCAAGACAATTTATGGAGTTCAGCTTGGTACACTTCCAGGTCAGCTTAGAGCAGTCTAAAACCATTCTAACAGAAAATTGTTTCAGTAGAATTTCTAGTTGGTTTTAATTAACATCTCTACTCCTGAACAATGTTTTAGGGAGCAAGAAAATAGAAATGAACCCTCCCAGGAGATGCCTACAAGGACTCAGTCAGCAGAGGATGATGCTGAATACGAATGAAGAAAGAAGCAGGAGGCCAATGACATCTTCAGGATTTACTGAGGCACAGACACCACTGTAGAAAAGAAGTCAATCCCTCTCTCTTACTGCAAAAAGTTTTGGTTTTTTGTTTGGTGGGTTTTTTTTTTTTTTAATAAAACAAAGGCTAATGGCCTAACATCCTTCTCCCCATAGAAAAAAGTGCTTAACAATGACTACTAATACATAACCTCACAGGCAGAAAAATGCATGTGAAGCACTGTTTCACCCAGTCATCCAAAAATAATTAGTCTTCTATACTTCTATACTTCCCACCTCCTAATAAAAGAAACAAGTCAGATCTACCTAGAGAACAGAGTTGCTGCTGTATCCCCAGAAGGTTTCAATGTCACCGTGGGCAAGTCATGGAGGAAGGGTGGTCTTGTTTATGGTGTTATGCAAATATCACAGCTTACAGCATAGTCCACTATATAAATTATTCTATGCAGATCAAAGCAAACTGATTTTTAAGGACATTTTATTAAATATGTTCTTTGTGTATGTTATACACGCACATATAAATAAAAATATGGAAAAAATCACAAATGACCAATGAAAGTCTCCTATTTGGAACAGCAATGCATACTACTGGAATAGATAAGGTAAGAAGTTAGACAGATTTGTAATTGGCAGCTGATAAGCTCTAGAAACAGTCTAGTAGCCTATATACTGTCAGATTCCTGAACTTAGGAGTTCCAGCTCAGAGAGTTCCTAAATACTAATTTTCGTTACATTATCCTTTCCTCCTGACTGTTGCATGGGCAAGGCAGAAATAGTCTTTTGCTCCTGCTACTGCTTCTGAAAAAATGGCAGTGTGAGAGTATGTACATGGCAAGTACATCTTTAATAAAAAGAAGCAAAAAAAAGGGGGGGGGGGGGGAAGAAAGAAAGAAAAGTACCTTTTTATTCAAAATTGTAACAATTTAATCAGAAGCACTGTATGTGCAAAGTGTGTGCAAATGTGGAAAGAACTCCCATCACTAGTATCTTATCTTTGGAAGAGAATGGGCTGTCTTTGTCCAAAAGACTGTCAGTGTGATATTAAAGCTAATTAAGAGCTGTTGGTGGTTTTGCTTTTTCTTTTTTAAAAAAAGACATGTTCAATAAATGACTTAGACTACAATATTCATCCTTTCAAAGCTCTCTATTGCATCTTTCACTTCAGGAGTTTCAGAAACTTACTGCAATGCCTCCCATATACCCTTTACCCCCAAGTAGTTACTTTTAAATCTGTAACAAAAAACTTTAAAGAAGAGCCAGCAATCCTCCTACACATGGACAGCATTTCATAGCTTTTGAATTATGCAAATTAGACTACCAGAATTGTTATTCTGGCTTATTTTCTGGCTGCCTTTGTTTTACATGGTACTTAATATACGAGTCATGTGTACTAATAACAACTGCAAAACCCAACAACCCGAGCTCTTTACAAAGTACATACAACCCCAAATCTCTCTGGCAATGAACAGCCTGAAATGCAACTCAGCAAGACACTCTGAGGATCTGTTCCTATGCTTAGTTTAGATGCATGACAAAACATTGCAAAAATGACTAAAAAAGAATTTTGCACACAGACACTGAAGGCAGATAAAAACCAAGGTGCATAGCTCAGAAACAGAGCTGAGATGTATTTTATTCTCTTTTGTAACAAGCAAGTATAATACAAATTCTCTAATTAGCATTGTAACAAGTTTTCACCATGAAACAAAAGCTATTTCTTTTATAAATGTTACAGGCATTAGTCAGCACTTCCCATTCCCTCACATAGATCTATACTCTGGGCTGAAGAGGGCTTCTGCTGAGGGATAAATGATCTCAAAGACCTTAACTGGTAAGACCAGTAAAAGGATTTGACAATTATCAGAAGTATATATGGCCAGAAACAGGCTCTGGCCTCTAAACCGTTTTAACACTGTGTTACCTATCCCATACTCTTCAACTTTTAGGATATGTGAAGCTTAATTGCTGCTTGTCAGCTGAAGTCTTGAAGTAACATTTGCACATTGGTCATTTTAAGCATAAAGAAAAATGGAGATTAGCAAATAATGCATTAAGTTATCTGAAGAAACCAGCCGCAAAAGACAGAAGAGATTACATAATGACCCCCAAACCCATGAATTCAATTCTCTGTAAGCAGGTTCCATAAGAACTAGCAGGGAAAAAGCAAGAGTGTCAAACTTGACAACCATTAAAACAGAACTACTTACGTTCTGCAATGCTAAGCTCAGTTCTACACTGGGAAATAAACTAAGTAATAGCACATAGAGAGATGGCTGAGATATTTCAGCACTGCTTATAGGGGTTTTTTCCTTTTTTTTTTTTTAGTAAGACTAACAGTTTGGAAGTTGTGTATTTATCAGAATACTACATGTGTTTTTCCTCAACCAATTTGTTAAACTCAGTCAGCCAGAAATACACATATTCAAATTCCTATCTTAGTCCAACATTTTCCTGTGACTGAATGAATTACTTGTGTGTCTTATATGTCTTTTGAAGCAGGAATAATTCCAAGAGCCTGTATACCCACAACTTTAAACAGTTAAAACAGCACTAATGTATTTGGGGGGAAGATGGGAAAAGCTAGGAATACTTAATTCCAAAGAATTAATATATATATACCCAGCTTCAATACTCACTTCCCTCAAAAGGTGGGAAAAGCAGGCATAAAATGAATGACCAGGCAGAAAAGTAAATTCCTACTTTACCCTTTACACAGGCTATAGTAAATTACTGTTTAGTTATGTTCAACATTCACATGGAAGAATATGCACATATAAGCTTCATCTATGCATGAACAGCAAGAACCAGAACACAAGGATTTAAGCCATCACCAAACCATTTTCCTATCTGCAAGACTGCTGAGACCCATTACCCTAGTGGAACCATCACCACAGTAAGATTTTGATACGTCATTACTTAGCAAAATTTGTTTTGGCAAGCATACCAAGAGGATATTTAAAAATTAGCCGTTTTTCCTTCTGACTCTACCTCAGCAAGCTGCAACAGGCCATTTACTGTATAGTGAAGCATATAAAGGAAACAAAGTCGTCCACCTCATCAGTCTAGCAACCCAATGAAAAGTAGACAGAAATCTTGCACATAATTTGAAAAATTGGCTTACCCTGCACTGCTCAAAGCATTTACATTAGCCAGGACTATACTACATTTCCCTCTTGTGTTTAAAGGGGAGGAACATCTCCCCAGTACACTGCTCCTTCACTTCCCAGCTTTAATTGTTTCCATTCACATTCACATTTTTACTTGCTTATAACATTCTGAAGACAATACACTATATGGCTTACTGGGGAAAAAAAGTGTTCATTATTTGTTCCTAATATCAGTCACTTAGCTTTTAAGAGTTATTCCTATCTAGGCACTTTTCATCCAAGGAACTCAAAAGGTCTACTGAATGTTGTAAGCAAATCACTATTATTTGAGTGACAGATGACCTGACTGGAGACACAGATCACCACAATGCAGGAGAAGCATGGAGAGAGATAGAAAGGAGTCAGGATTCCCAGACCTCTGATACACATTGCAAGGCATGTATTCTCATCAACACCCTTCTTCCTATTTCACCTTCCAAATTCTTTTTTTTTTTTTTTTTTTGTTCTTTTAGTTTTGGGCTTTCTCCTCAGCAGAGTTGCTCTCCTGCCAGTCCTGGCTGTACTGTTGCAAGGTGTTCTTCCTTCCTAGGTGCAGGACTTTGCTGCATTTCATAAGGTTCCTATTAGCTCACCCCTCCAGCCTGTTCAGGTCCCTCTGTATGGCAGTCCTGCCCTTGAGCATATCAGCTCGTCACACCAGTTTGGTGTTTTCTGCAGGCAAGAGTGAACTCCATCACCTCTTCCAGGTCACTGCTAAAGACACTAAACCAGCCATTGTATGGACTCCTCCAGTACCCCAACTTGTTACTGGCCTCCACTCATAGTATGACCAGATTTTCACCCATCTGGTTGTCCACCCATCTAGACTCTAACATCCCAACTTGGATACAAGCATACTGTGAGAGACCATATTGAAAAGCCTTGCTGAAGTCAAGATAAATGACCACTACTGCTCTCCCTTTATTCACAAACCTCTATAATGGAAAGCATTCAGGCTGGTTGGCATGATTTAGCCTTGGCAAATCCACTCTGACTGTTCCCAGTCCCCTCTTCTCCCTCACATACTCAAAAACCAAGTAATCCCTGACTATATTCATCCACTGCCAGTGTTCTTCCTGAACCCTTCCTGAGTATAGAGATCTGTGAGACCTTATTAGTAAAGACTGAAACAAAGAAGGTACTAAGTACCTCAGCCTTATCTGTTACTCCAGCCATGTTACTACATCACTCACATCATTCAGCAACAGGACCACTTTTTTCTTGTTCAGTCTTTTACTCCTAACAAAGTCATAAAAGCTCTTCTGGTTGAGCTTGATCCCTTGCAAGCATCAACTCCAGGTGAGCTTTGGTTTTCCAAAAGCCATGCCTACAGGCTTGGCCAGTGTTTGTGGATTCTTCCTTTGTACCCTACACCTGCTTCTACTTCCCTTACACTGCACTAGGACTAGGGTGCAGCCATGAGTTCCCTGTCAAGACAAGACAGTCCCTTCATTGATCTAACTGCATTCTTGGACTGTTCTTGCATTTGGAAGACACTGTTCTTAATGAACTGCCAACTTTAATGAACTCTCTTATTCTTCAGAGCTGCCCCCCCAGGGATTCCACCCCTATGCATTTCCTGCATAACCCCTAAGGTCTGCTCTCACTGCCTTCCTGTTCTCAGGATTTTGAGAAGTACTTCCAGTATTACACAGACACAAAAGCTGGTGCTGCCACTGCGCGTTACAAGATTGAGTCTAGTGCACAATTCAGAACTGATCAGACAGGAGTTAATTATATCACAATTCTTGTTGCTAGAGTAACAGCACTACTTTTCTATTTATTTGTATCATCTGTTCCAGGAAAGACACTGAGGCCAGTCTTCTATATGAAGAACTTCACAGTACGATGACCAAACCATCAAGATTAATTCTGGATGCGTTGGATCTAGTACTAAATTTATTATAGCCCAACATAAAGGAATTTGGAACTTCTCTCTCCTGCCTTTCACCTGTTCAATAGGGAGTGAGGGAATTATTTGAAGATGGTAATTAGAGAAGCATGTGGGAGCTTCTAAGACAGAACCAAGAAAAAGTGAGGGAACAGAGATAATACAGGGTTAGACTAATAAAAGTGTTTGCCAATTTCTTCATTTTACTGAATCATTGCAATAAAAATTACCTGGCAGCTCATTCTAGGGTGGAAGTGAGGGATGATAATCCTGCAGACAACATCAAGGGGGCAGAAACTAGATGACAAACCACTTATTCTCTTGCGCCACTACAGTACATTTATTCTGCCAAATGGAAAGATGTTAAAACCTTTGTAGTCAGCTGCACATACATCTATCTGTCAACCAGAAATTAAAAATTCAGTTTCACACATACACTTGAATCACTTAATTTTGGGGGAAAGACTGAAATTCTTGCTAGGGGAAAGCACTTTTAAACTCAACTAACAGGTCTAAAAGCACAGTCCCTCTGTATTAATTATGCAGGGGTTTTTTAAAGATATCAGGAACAGAAAACTATAGCTATTTTGCAAGAAAATCCAGACAAGGCTTCCTTGAATACAGGTTTTCATTCACCCAACACCAATTTTTATTCAGAAGAATCTCACCTCCAGCACAACGCTATCTGACTGTGACAGCTCAAGACCCAGAGTCCCTGAAATGGAAGCAAGTTTTCTACTGGGTATGACTCAGCATGGACCTGCCTCTAGGTAGCTGGCAAAGACCATACCCAGTGGAATGAATATCAGCTGTGCCTTTTGATCAAGGAACACAGCACTGCTTCCTCCAGTTTGACATGCACCTGAACAGCAAAATCCAACACCTAATATTTGACAGATCCTCCACCCAGGAAATCCCCACCAAATTACTGCCTTTCATCTTTTAAGATTTTGATGACTGACATATTGATAAAGATGTAATAAAGATTAATTTAGACACAGCAAACACTCTCTGATAGCTTATCTAGTTACAATGCAGATCCTGCAAGTGGCACAAGTGTTGAGCCTACAGGCCTCAGAGGTAAAGAGATTACATGGCTTTACTTCCCACACATCACTTACTGTCCAGCTTGTTTTCTCACACTTGGGAGGCGAGAAGGGAGAGTTGCTCTTCATGTAAGAGAGCAGCTGGAATGCACAGAGTTCCACCTGGGGATCAACGACGAGCCAGTTGGGAGCTCACGATTTAGACAGAGAGGGCAGACCAACATGGGGTGACCTTGTAGTGGGTGTCTCCTGTAGACAGCCTTATCAGGAAGAAGTACATGAGGCCTTCTTCAGACAACTGTAAGAAGCCTGACACTCCTGATACAAGTGACTGAGGAGCCAAGGAGGGGATGTGCTCTCCGCTGGACCTCATACTTAAAAACAAGAAATAACTGGTCAGGGATGTGAAGGCTAGGGTGCAAACTTAGCTTCAGCAACTATGAGATAGTGAAGGTGGGGATCCTAAGAGGAAGGAAAAAAGCAGGATGACAACCCTGAACCTCAGGAGAGAAGTCTTTGGCCTGTTCAGCAAACTGCTTGGAAGAATCCCATGGCATATGGTCCTGAAGAGAGGTCCAGGCGAGCTTGTTGATTTTTCAAGTGTCACCTCCTCCAAGATAAACAGGAAAACAATCATACGTTGACCAAAGGGCTCCTAACAAAACTCAGACATAAAAAGGAAACATACAGAAGGTAGCAGCAGGGATAAATGATCTGGGAGAAATAGAGAGATGCTGTGTGAGTGTGCAGGTATGGGGTTCGGAAAGCCAAAGTCTACTCAAAACTAAATCTGGTGAAGCACATGAAGGGTGACAAAAAGGACTTCTGTGAGTACATCTGAATAGGAATGGGGACCTGATCATAAAGGACAAGAAGCAGGTCAAAGGACTGAATGCCTTGATCTTTACTGGCAAGATCAGCCTTCAAAAACAAATTTTAACTTAAAGACATCAAAACCAGGTATTACTATATCTACAGTATATATATATTTAAGAGAACATTTCTGCTAAATTAGAATACAAGGTATTGATAAGAATATTCTTAGCTAGAGCAGAGACGGTGGTCAATAGGAACTCCTTCTGCATACCTAGTTTCTATAGCTTATTGAAAGGAGAAGGTGGACAAAACAGAAATGCACAACTAAGTGAAATTCACAGTTTCTACTACATAGAAGCAGTAACTGCTGCTTACTCTACACGAACATGCTTTATTTTTCAGTATCAGTTATATACTCTTTGAATAGAATGTAAAAGAATATATGATTACAGGTTAATATACTGATGTCATAGACTGGATCAGCAAAATTATCAGAGTCCATTGTGTTTTCATGACCCTCAGACAACTGTTCTCCTAGCCAAACCCTAGAGAGTAGTAAGGCACAATTCAACAACTTGTCTGCTTACTCATATAACAGCAACAAAAATACTTACTAACTTTCTAATGTGTATGCAAAAGCAGAATGACTTTTACCCATTAGTGACATGGGACTGAGCAAGCTACATTAATAGGGGTATAGAAAGTCAGGTCTGATAGAAACTGTTAGAGGTCGCCTTCACAAAAACAACTCTTTAGACAGTTCAATTTGCATGGTGCCTATACACCCATATAGTTACTGTTACTTTTTACCATATGGAAAGTACATGTTAAAAGCTTCCAGGCTGCATCACTCAAACTCTGCCCAAGGGCCATTCTGCCTTCACTTGGTTTTCTTTCCCCTTGAGAATTTTGTCATGCAACTGGGGACAATTTTGTTCTGATTCTGACCCACAGTTTGTGCCTAACCAGCACCATTCCTTGCACTTTAGTATGATAAGGTTTTAAGTCACCACCTTTCCCTCATCTTTGCTTTTCCATTAAAGGAGAGAAGCATTACTGTATTGTGCTTATTAAGCAGAATTTATTTTTCAAGAAATCAAACAGAGTTTCAAATTGCAAAACAGCCAGGGAAGCAGAACTTCACAATGAAAGAATTTTCTATCATCCATCAATAGCTGTTAGGGATTCCCCTCAGTATATGCAGAATAATAGTACTAAATGGGCAACATCAAGTTAGTGTACTCATTCTCATTACATAGATCTTACAGTTTTCACTACAAAAACCACCACAGGTTGTTGCTTATTACAATAAAACAGTTACTGCCCTAGTTAACAACCCACTGCCTACAGCACGTAACTAGGTCTTCTACAGCTTATGTACTATTTTAAGGTACAAGTGATAAGATATAGGCATGCCATGGAACCCTAACTCTGCATTTCTCTTCTTCTTAAGAACTGAAACATGAAACTTTTATTGCAACATTAACCTCTGAAAATAATTCAGAGATTACAGTTCCGTATGTTTTGAAATGTCAATGCAGCAATGGCTGTCAGTTAAGAAAAAACTCAACTCTACTCAATGCACTCTTACTCTGTTACAATGTTCCCAGATGCTTCATTGATAAATCTCAGTCTTACAGGTTTATTGTCCCTTATCTGGCGAAATTTAGCAGGTATAACAGTCTCAAAGGAAGGAAACACAGAATAACTCAAGAAAATTCAGTAATATAAGCAAACTGTTAGGTAAGAGGCATCAAAATGGTTCAGTGACCCTGCAATACTGGAAGAAGGGCCTCAACTGGCTGTATGGCAACTGTAACAGGCTTCCAACTAAACCAGCAATTGGCCTTTTTTGACCTACTGATCAGCATGCTTGAGTTTATTCATAAATGTGTTGACCCCTTATTTTGGTTGAGCTTTGGGGTTTGGTTGGTTGGCTTTTTCCCCTCCCCCACCATTATCCAAAAGAATGAACTACTAATTTTGAATTTCAGTTCCTACAAGGAATGAAATAAGTATCTTCTCACAGTTAGTTGCTACGGAAATAGTATTTCACAACTGGACCTCTATTGGAACAAAATGTATAAACAACACAAAAAATGAGCTCTTATTTCTGAGAATCAGTTGCTTAAAGACACACGGACTAAAGATGAGGGTCAGATAACAGAAAACTTTTTGGGGACTCTTCCAAGACTTGTACCTCCATAAAATGGAACATCTAACTTCTTAGTAATACGTTGTACTGTCTCCCAGTTTTTATGTGCCCTCAAATAATTACGCCTGGTATCTACCCAGACTGACTACACTTGTGAAGTTATATCTGCAGATTAATATATCAGTTTGAATTTGATATTCCTTTCAAAAAAAAAAAAACATAAGACCTACACTCCTTTTCAGTCTGCAAGTTTGAGGGACATGCTTTTTTTAGAGAGAAAACTGATGCAAAGGAAAAAAAATATCTATGTTGTACTTGCTCCCGATGCATATAGCCTGTGCCTCTAAAACAACATTAATAGAAGAAATGTGGTGGCAAATTTATCAATCTAAGACATTTTATAAAAAGTCTGCTTTTTTGCCTTGAATGACCACTCTAATTCTTCACGGCTAAAACTGACAGATTATAGCAAACCTTCGAGACTCTTATACCTTTAATTCCCCTAGTGCAGCCTTTCATACCTTCAATGCTCCCCCCCATCATCTTTTGGGGAGAGACTGTTACACACTGAAATTCTATCTTTCACAGACAGAAAAGGGGAAGGAGGTTGTTAAGGAAGAAATAAAGCACTTGTTTAAAGTCACATTGGCCACTAAAGAATTCTTCTAATCCAATGATATTGACTAATCGATCTTGAATTTGCACTCCACCATTAAGAAACAGAACTAGCATGGCATGTATTTTTAAAGAGAGGATGCCACTGCCAGGTCCCTTCAACATAAGTCTTCCTGTAGATAACAAGGAAGATTTTTTTCTTCTTTAAATCCAGTCAATAGTTTTATCATTCTAACAAGAACTTGAACTGTCAAGGGTTGCACATAAGATGAAAAACTGCAGTTTGGAGAAACTGCTGGTTATCTTAGGGAAACAAGGAAAATCAGAATGCACAGACGTCCTGGATGTAAAAATGATTTTCAGCTACTGAAAGATTTGGATAGATCAGATGCACTTTTCAGCAATCGAGTAATTCCTCTTCCTCGCACGGTGGTTGTTCCATAAAGGGAAGTGTTCACACCACATGGAGAATCACCTATTAAAGTAAATACAGTTTGCAAATCAAATCAGCCTTTAAAACTTCAATAAATTAATGGAATTGTTCTTCATATGCTGCGGAGCTGAACCTATTCAATAGCTCTATTGCAAGAAGTCAGAGACAGGGGTTCTGTCCTCTACAAACACCTAGACCATGTAAGATTTCATGATTTATAGTTGGAACAGTTTTGGAGTTGAATTCAGCGTGTATTTTATATGCAAGAGAATAAGCTACAAACTCAGAATTCCTACAGTTATCTGTCTTGCAAACTTCATTCTGCTCCTCTGAAGATTAGCCATGAACTGCCCAGATAAATTGAGCTCACATGCTTTCTATTAAGAAAAAAATTGTCTCCAAAAAGAAGACTTTAAATGAGCAGTCTTTAAAAACTGTGTTATAACAGAATACTTTCAACAAGTACCAGCTGAGTCTGCACAAATAATGACTTAAGAGCAAGGAGAGTACTTTAAAGATGGCCCTGCCTCAAAGCACCTAGGCATATGAGAACAGACTTCATGTAGCAGAAAAATAAGTGGGTATAAATCAGAGAGCAACATTTATAAGAAAAACTAAATTTGAGAGATCTTTTTGACCACAAGATTGTGTCCAATAAGAAAAGGGAAGCTCTTTGTGTCTTCAGACATTCCGTGAACTCCATGTGCAGGTATAAGCACAGATCATGCAGAGCTGTTTAAGCTTTATGCCACTGACAGGCAACATCTAAGCCTAGAAATTTGAAAAATCAGCAACTAGATTAGTTTTAAATACCTCTTTCCCCTTACAAATGTGGAAGTTTCAAACTCACAATTAGAAGGGACAAACTCTTGATCCTGACTTGGAGAAGTGAAATGTCTGTCACATCCGGAACCCTCAGCCTTCATTTTCTGTATTAAGAAATAAACATTCAAAATAATATGTGTGTCTTCTAAAATGCAGTATATACAACTATCCATGAAACCTATGAATTATGGTCAAAAATCACAAGAAATGACCCAGCTAGCAATTATCTTTCTTTCATCAGTCTGCTCAATACATGTCACAAAAGACAGCATCCAAACAGAAAACAGCTAACCTGAAATTGTCAAGTTTGAACATTTGAGTTAACTAGAAATAAAACAGGATACCAGTTTAAAGAATCTGACCTGAAAACGTCCAGCATCCAGTATCACCATCTTGGTATTTGTGCTTTCACCATAATCAGAGTCTTGAAGAGGCAGGTGTGCTGCTGTCAATGAGACTCCATACACACCAGCTAAAGATTTACTGATGCAATAACTTGATTGAGAAAAAAAGAAAACAAGAAAAGCTTGGCTAAGAGGGCTGTAATGCTCATGTACGGAAGCACAGCATTTTTAGTTCTTCAACTGCCCAAACGAAAGCAACCACAGACTGAGATGCACAGAGCAGATAACAGAGGACAGAAGGACATTATCACAGCAGCTAAATAGTTACCCCTGCATCCTTCCAAGACCACCAGCCTATTCTACAACTACACATGAAATTCAAACAACTTCTTCCCCACACTATCAAACACAGCTACTGTGAAAAGCAACATTTTTTTTGCAAGGCACAGAAGTATATAATGAGAGGGTTTTTTTGAATGAAAGACTATTCGTTATTATATTTCTCAAAGTGCTACTACTGCTACTGACTGAAATCTTAAATAGTATTTCCTTTTTTCCCCAACTATTTACTTCCCCTTTCCCCACACCAAAAACATTACAGAACCTTCTGTATCTACATTATACATAAGGCAGTATAAAAGTTTCCAAAGTAGAGATATACTAGAACATACTGAGAATTTCTCATCAAATACAGGTATACTAAACCTCTGAAGAAAACCAGGGAGTTCTAACATAAATAACACTTTGCTCAACTGTCCAATAGTAAGTGGAGGTAGTGAAGGGATGACTATAGAGCAATAGACATTACTATCACAGAAATCACATTAGATTACAGCATATTGCTAAGCCATACAAAAAACAATGAAAGTCAGAAATAGAACAAAATCTTGGGGGTGGAGGGAAGAAATAAAACTCAAGATCTAGAACCACAGGGCTCCAGGCAGTCAGAGATGCCAGAGCCAAAAATACGCGCATCTAACAAAATAAAAAGTCATCATACTGCAGATAACTCCTTAGCAATACTCACGCAATTTTCTTACAGGATGCCAAAGCACAGCAGAGTATATCATTCTCTTCATGCCACTTGCACCTACATGAAATTAAGTTCAGGTTTTATTTCAGAAGCATCTACATCATTAATCAACATGAATAGTTGGTCTGGTCAGAAGGAACAGGAACAAATGTTAAAGATGCTATCTTTTTGTCTCAGTGACCATATAGTACCTTTGAAATTTCACAGATGACCAGTGTTCAATAACTAAGCTGTAAGTGGTTTATGCAGAGTTAAAAGGCATGCTTAACAGGCAGCCTGCTTCATGCTGAGGTGGGGGGAGAAGGGAGAAAAGAGAATCCCAAGAAACAAATAGAATTTAAAGGTAACAGTTTAAAGTTTCCCATTAATGTGAAATAGCTCCTCTTAGTAGAAGCATCCCCACTTTCTTTTCCAAATGTGTGTTTTAAAGTGCATTTTTCCATTCTTGTTAAGGTCTCCCTCTAGTGTGAAGATCGTCATGGAAAATAGAAAACTGCCTGCCCGTAAAAAGATAAAGTGAGACTGATTATATCTCAATGGATTTTAAAATCCATACTGTAAGCAGACTTCCAAGAATAATTCAAAGATCTGCTAAAATTTAAAATCAAATTATTGGTTCTTACTTAAAACAGTATCAGTGGAAAAGTTAAAGTATATTTCTAAGGTAACTGCGTCATCACTAAATAGTCTCCTGCAACACCACAAACTACATACCACTTCTTTGTACAAACATGGAAGAATCTGAAAGGAGGAAAAGTTTTAAAGTATCTTGAATGGTAAAAAAAAAGCATAGAAATCCTACAAAGTAAATAGGATTCCAGATGTGTCATAAAGAACATTCATTCTAGAAGAAAAAAACCCCACAACATAGGATCTAGCTTCATGCTTATGCTTGAGAACTTGATTTATACCACTGGTGAACATACCTTGTCCCTTATCACAGTAGCAGCATTAGGCATTTGATGTATAGGAACAGCCAGGTCCCATCCAAATGACACTTCTAAGAATCTGAATCTTCTCACTTCTACAATTTCCAATTAAATACCACAATATATTTTATTCCCATTTTTCACTCCCTTAATTAGGCCTCAGACTCAGAATTAAAAAGCCATTTATCTTTACACTTCTTTCAGAAAAGTATTTTTCATTTCCAGTTGTACATGTGATGTGACAAGAATCATTTCTGGTTAGAAGGCTTGCAGAACATTCTAGCCTAACAGCATATAAGCTGTATGTAGGGCACCAAGACACATCAGGCTAATAAACATTTTCACAAAGAAGAACCCAACATACCTGGTATTACTGGAGAAATCCCACAGAAAGACATCCAGTTCTCTACACACCCAAGTCTTGGATGGCTCCTTTTGGTATTTCTTCTGGTACAGTTCTATTACCAGGTCTTCTACAGCAAGAAGCTCCAGATGGCTCTCAATGCCTATAGCTCAGAGAAAATCCAGGTCAGGAGAACAAAAGTGTCAGTCAATATTCTGCTCAGCTCACTTCTCAGCCCCTGTTCATTGCCCAGCCTCTTACCAGAGCATCAAAGCTCTTGTAAACCTTAATAAGTTATTTTACCAGTGGTTTTAATAAAATTTGGCTTCCTAGCAAAGTGGGTCACCCTATATTCCCCTAATTTTCTCCACCTCAGTAATGATGTATCCTACTTGCGGGTCATCTCTCCTGAGAAGCTGTTTGTTTTCTCATGTGTTACCATATGCTCACCTTCACAGTAATCTCACTCTAGTGCTCCTTTAACTGCCTGAGCAAGAAACTGTAATTCTATGGATGTGCTCATTAGCCAGTTAGCTGATCACGCTGCTGTTTTACTGTCACAGATGGGGAGGAAAAGAAGAGGGAAAAGCATGCAAAATAGTTCTATCTATCAGTATCAGCTTTCATGAAACCTTTGAGATACAAAGATTTTCAAATACAGCTGTCCATGATTACATAAGCCTTCTTTCTTGGGGCAGGGGAGGGGGGTGCAGAGGGGAGGAAGGCCAAAAATGATCCATTTCCCACCTGTTATGCTAGCCATTCGACTGAGACACCAGTTAATTCGGAATCTGTCATGAGACTAGAGGAAAGAAAATTCCAGTCACATTGAAGAAGTATGGTATGTAACTCTGACATCTGCAAGACTTCTGACTATGTTTGAAAAAGTCACCTCTAAACCAAAATTCAATGTTTGTAGGACCGAATGTATATTCTTCCTGAAAATTATCTTGAAGAAGCAGCAAATGACACAGAGTCTTTCCAACCAAACCCCAGGAGAAATTCTGGACTAATGTCTAGGGACAGGTTAAAGGGTAACCCATACTACAGATATCTCTGTTAAGTGCTGTGAGGTATTTTTTTCATGTGTATTTCTTCACAGTCCTATATTTATGGATGGAGCCCAAGATCTTGACCCTCCCCACCTTTTTAAGGATTAACATTAGGCTTGAATGGAATCAAAACATAATATAGCTGTCATGAAGCTTAAACACCTCTGAATCCTAACATTTTGTTTTGATCACTGGCAAATGAAACTTGAGCAAAAATTAAGATGTATGGTATTCTCATGGGGAAAGAGTCATAAAAATATCCCTTATAAAAGCAGGGTTGTGTGACTATTATTCAGCACAATCAATTTAACTCAATCTTAAGAGCACTTAACCTAAGTCTAAACAATGTCAGAGACCAAGTGAAATGTTCATCAGTAGACTAGAGCCAGAAGTGCAGGCTGAAAATAAAAAGGCAGAAAATCAGGTCTCTGCTTTATAAAAAGTTAGCTTCTAGGGGCCATTTCTTCCTGCAGGGAACTGGGAAACTTTGCAAAAGAGTGTCTTTTCCTACTCATCTGCACATTTTTTTTTTTAGGTTTCAGAGTGAAGTATCTCCTTAGTCATCCAACAGAAGTTAAATTAGACGTTTTGATTTAGAGCATCTTACTTTGACTTTGACCATACCCTGCAGTAAAAGTGACGCCGAACGCCGCTGGCTGGCTGGACAAACTCAAGAAGTTCCCGTAAGACAACCGCGTAACAAGTACGTGAAAGATGAAATCCAGATACAGGGATCTTATGAGTGGCATCACCTAATGAAGGAGAAAGAGGGGAGGGCAGAAAACCCCCCCAAGTTAGGAGAAGCTCCATTTCCTTAAATGATACAGTTCCCCCTTCCTTTGTATCTTTTTATATACATTTATGTATACATACAAACACACACACCTCCTCTTCTCTACAAGCAGTGTCTGCGATTAAGCTATCAAAATCTTGCTTCCACCAGCAGAAGACTGGCAGGTCTGGGCTGTGAGCAAACACACACACACTTACCCCTTTTTAAACAAGCCGTGATCTAAGTATTTGATGTTGGAAAACATGGGCCAAGTTTGTTCCCTCTGTACACAAGGGGAGGAAGTGTCCCAACAGAAACAAACTGGAATCTATAAACATTACTTGAGAGTCACAAGGGAAACAAGGCAGGCCAAGCCAGACACAACAATGGTATAAACACTTTTAACTTTGTTGATATATGTAAAGCTGCAAAACACAACTTTTAAATACAAACTACTATCCTTGAGTTACCCTATTACGAATTAGCACATCATGCTGAAGATATACACAAGGACTATCAAAGGAAGGACACTGCTCAGATGGGCTTGAAAGCATTTAAAGCCATACAAAGTTGTCCCATTTAAGAATACTGCAGTTATTACTGAATTAAAAAAAAGGAAGACAGAGTACAAATAACTGCCATTAAAAAAATCCCAAACATTTTCGGTGAAGTGCTCTGCCATTTGTGGGTACAAGAAACATATACAAGGTGACTGTGATGAGCTGCTCTGTCACTCCTTTCTCTTCAAAATTTGACAAGTTCCCAGAAGGTGAAATTGTAGACTTACAGAACACTTGGATACAGATCACATAGGCTGAGTCTAAAACTGTACAACTTTGCATACCATTCTTTTTCTCCATTGATACTCACTAGCAGCCTGGCAGTGGTACCGAAAACCACGTGGTGGTACTTCTGCAGAAGAGTGAGGAGACAGGAGAAATAGAACAATCATCATCCAACATCCACAATGACAGATCCTTAACTCTCAATTATACACCATAGTTTCACGTTCAGAAAGGAACAGCTTCATCTTCCCCTGTGGCCTGGTACAAGTACCACAACTAATTTCAAGAAAGTTATTTTCAGTTATATGCATTTTAAAAAACAAAGTATATTGTATAATGTGTCTGTGCTTACATCCAGTCAAGACAAACATTCATTGGCATGGAATATAAAACACAAACATCTGAAGGTCCTCCTGGATTTATTCTACCCTCTTTGAAGTTTCATGTGGTTCTGATGCTTAAGTCCATCTCTTCAGAAACAATCAACTCCAATATTTTAAGAAGTCCAACCACTTATAGTCAAAGAAAAAAACCTGTCTTAATACCAGAAATCTAATCTGGGCAGCATTAAGCGACACTAGGAAGCCTCCCTCTCACCCTAAAGCAAGATGAACTACTTCTTGTCTCCCTTCCTTGGAACTCACCTGGATCTATGAAGTGATGGAAATCAGCCATTATGCCATCCTGTATGGAGTACTTGACACACCCAATCTCACAAGGAAGGAAGCGCTGTTCACAGTGGGATGGCAGCTTGCCATGGCTGTAAATGTTCAGGAAGTAGAAGATGTTTGCAATCACAGCTGAAAAGGAAAAAAAAGAATTTTTTTTTTCAGAAGAGCCACCAGAGGTTACAGCAAGGCATCCTGGCCTTACCTCATCCAGCAAAAGCTTTGGTACACTTTATCACATGAGTAAGTAGAGTAATGACCAAGTAAAATACACAGATCTTTCTCTGTATCTGAGACAACAAGGCAACTAATACTTATGCAAAAGTCAAGCGTATCGGTAGTCCTGGTACACCTTCCATAGATGTGCTGAGATCAGGAGAAGAAAAAAACCAACAAACAATTGAAAAAACAAATAAAACCTCAAACCCACAAGAATGTTAAGAAGCCTGGAATCCAACAGGAACTATTCCTTTTTATGACAATTTTCTTCACCCTTTAGGAAAATAAGGTTAGAAACAAAATCAGCAACTGCAAAGCAGCCTCACAAGCTCAATTCAATAACTTACACAAGTTAAATGAGCTGGTAATAATCTTCTGGGGTAAGAGGAGATAAGTCTGCTAATTAAAAGGACTGCTTTCCTCCACTAAATGAACTCCCAAAGAAGGCGGCAAGAATACCGAAGGCAAATGTTGAGAAATAAATTTATCATTTACTAATTTAAAAAGCATCCAACTATGAAAAATATTTCACGATACGCCTTAACCCTTCTCTTCATGAATGTCACATCATGTTCTCACTGAAGTTTAAGGTAGCTATTTAATCCTTACTGTTAAGTTCTGCCCCTCATCAAAAAAATCTGACTGGTTCTACTAAATAATAGAGATGTATAACTGGTTTTATATAGAAACAATGCTGTATGCCAGACTTTACAGCATTTAACACCAGTTGTCCTAAGCCTGAATGCTGGTGCTGTCTTACAGGGGTCTTAAACTCTACAAGCTGTGGGGTCATAGGAAAGATACCTCCCTTACCTGAGTCTGAACTGCTCTCCTTACGGAAAAAAAAAAAAAATATATAGCTACAGGACTTTTAGTGAGAAACATTAGGGAGCAGCATCACAAAATAAGTCTCAGTTATCCCTTATCATTATCGTTCTTATTCAGTTTATAGATCAATTGTGTCAGCTCAAGCTACCACGATCAACCTGATCAAATTTGCACGACAATGACAGGGGAGCATGACCTCTGGCAGGGAGGACACTAACAGGTATTACACTTTTTATGGAGCTACCCTTTCCTGCCTCTCCATAACCATGACAACACGAAAATAGTTCAAGAGACTTGTTAGGTAAAAGGCTGGAGCTGAAACTTAACCACACAGCAGATACAGCTTATATTAACTGGCTGCCTGACTTATCTTATAAGCACTATCATTTATCATTTTTCAGAATAATGTAATATTCATGGGGAAAAGATTACAGATGTGTTCATTATTCAATTCTAATCAAAACATCCATTCGAAGAGGGGGTACAGATAAGAAACATTTAGTTTTCAAGAGTTCTTTCAATAAGGAAGCAAGCCAGGATGTTATAAAAGCACTGACAAAGTACATATCCCCCCTTTTATTCTCCTGAAGAGGCCAGGTCATCATTTTATTTAACACCTCTACCACACAAATTTTGAACTTTGATATCTAACCACTCTTCACTCTTTATAATTGGTACAAGAATTCTTTTATGCTGAACTTGGATCAGGCCTTGTAAACTGTGGTGGGTTGACCCTGGCTGGGGGCCAGGTGCCCCCCAGAGCCGCTCTCTCACTCCCCTCATTCACTAAACAGGGGAGAAAAGGCATAACGAAATGCTTGTAGGTCGAGATAAGGACAGGGAGAGATCACTCACTAATTGTTGTCACGAGCAAAACAGACCAAACTTAGAGAGGGAATTCATCTGATTTATTACTAGGCAAAACAGAGTAGAGGAATGAGAAATAAAATCAAGTCTTAAAACACCTCCCCCCACCCCTCCCATCTTCCCGGGCTCAACTTCACTCCTGGCTTCAACCTTCCCTCCCTCAGCGGCACAGGGGGACGGGGAATGGGGGTTACAGTCAGTTCAGCACACGGTGTTTCTGCCGCTTCTTCATCCTCAGGGGGAGGACTCCTCTCATCGTTCCCCTGCTCCAACATGGAGTCCCTCTCACGGGGTGCAGACCTTCAGGAGCAAACTGCTCCAGCGTGGGGTCCCCCACGAGGTCACAAGTCCTGCCAGCAAACCTGCCCTGGCGTGGGCTCCCCTCTGCACGGGGCCACCGGTCCGGCCAGGAACTTACTCCAGCATGGGCTTCCCACGGGCCACAGCCTCCTTCAGGTGCCTCCACCTGCTCTGGCATGGGGTCCTCCACGGGCTGCAGGTGGAATCGCTACACCCCCTCATCCTTCCTCCATGGGCTGCAGGGGGACAGCCTGCTTCACCATGGTCTTCACCACGGGCTGCAGGGGGATCTCTGCTCCGGCGCCTGGAGCTCCTCCTCCCCCTCCTTCTGCACTGACCTTGGTGTCTGCAGAGTTTCTTACATCTTCTCACTCCTCTCTCTGGCTGCAAAAGCTCTAACTGTTTTTCTTCTTCTTAACTATGTTATCACAGAGGCGCTGATTGGCTTGGCCTTGGCCAGCGGCAGGCCCGTCTTGGAGCCGGCTGGCATTGGCTCTGTCAGACACAGGGGAAGCTTCTAGCAGCTTCTCACAGAAGCCACCCCTGTAGCCCCCCCGCTACCAAAACCTTGCCACGCAAACCCAACACATAAACCATGAACGTAGTAGTTGAAGAATTACCTTTTTCTTAAAAACCTTGAAATAATCATAAAGACCCTATCAGTGGCTATACTCCTATCAAGCTAAAAAAGCAGAGGATAGAATTATTGGGGGGGAGGGACATTTGCACTGACTTCCCTCTATACTACAAAAGACCTTTTTAGAGCAGTAGACCATTAGTTTAAAACAAAGAAACAGATGGCTATTAGTGAAACGTAAACAGCCTTTGTATAGGTACCATTAAGAATATCTATAAAGGGCAAGCTTTTATCTATCAGGATCAACTGCTTTAAGACTACTATACCCTGATCATTCTTCAAAGACATAGCAGAGGCATCTGGTAGAGAAGTAACACTGGACATCTTTGTGGTCAGACAAGCAGAAACTGGATGAGCCAGATTATGGGTCTGGAAAAGATGAAAAAGGTAAAAAAAAAAAGTCAGAAGAGTCTACTAACCCCCAATAAAGGCCTTCACCTCCTTCTATTAGAGGAACGTATGACGTCTACTAACAGTTATGGTTAGGTGGAACAAGCCTGCAGTTTACAGACAAGTGCCTGTGTACCTGCAGACTGGGAAGACAAGATTTCGCTTCTGACAAAAGAGAGAGAGGTATCTTAGCACCTTGGTCGACTCGCTACAACTGGAAAGAATTACAGCTGAATTTACAAAATGTAATTTAAAAAAAAAATTAAAAAATGATTGATAGGTTCAACCACTTGACACTAGCAAGGAACTTTTCAAATTGGAATTTCAAAACTTTTTCCATAAACTTTTTCATAAAGTTTGGCACACGCGTTAGTTGCCTTTGACTAGGAATGGAATTGATGAAAAGCTGATAAAGCCTCAAGGAAGTAATCAGGTTGCTCTGGCACAGAGCAAGTAAGAGGATCACATGTGCCCATGAAGCACTGCAAATCCAAGCATGAACAATAAGCTTTTAAGAGGACAGGAAGAGAAACCTGGCAGGCTTAGAGAATTCAATCATTCAAGACCCACACTGGGAATAATATCCACATCTAGGTACACTAACTCCAGATGACCACCTTAGTCAATGTTTGTTGATTATCAGGTTGAACTATTTAAAATAAAATGAGGAATTAGTCTCATCCAAGTAAGCTTAGGTCATTTTCAAAAGACCAAGACCTTTCACTACACAAAATAACTGTAGCTGCCTGTGCACAGGGGCGTGATTACTAAATAAAGATCACATAACCTCACACATACACACTTCCCTATTTTCACTGACAGGCAATACGGATGATGTTCTTTATTTCAGTAAAGCAATTATTCCTTTCCCTGATTACAGATTTCTAAAATGCTACCGCTTATGGAAGGAAATACAGAAGCCTCCATTTATGACTTGTCATTTCATGTAGCTCTCCATTATATATGAAAATGGAACTTCATTAATTACATACCCCTAGCTTGCTAAATAACACAATGATTTTTAAAACCATGTTTTAAATGGCTCTTTTCCATATAAGTAGGCCCACAAAATCAGAAACATCTCCCTACTAGTCTAGATTATTAAATTAACTGATCCAGATTTACTAGTTATTCCAAACTATGACCATCCCATCATTCTCTCTAGCATTGTATAAGTGTTTTAAAGTCCTAAAAATTTACCCTCACCAGTAATTCGTAGTTCATAGTCAGCACCTAGCAATATGGGATGAAGCAGTAAATGCATTATTACCCATTTACTCAATCAGGCTCTTTGCTTTGACACACAAGTTTTTACACTGCCAACCAAGACTGGAACAAACTAAGCTTTCTGACACCTCAAATAATTCAAACTCTGAAGCAAACTATGCTTCAGGGAACTGCTGGGAGAGGGAGAAATAGACGAAAAAAAAAAGAGAAAAAGGACACACACACCCCTTTTCAAGACAGTAAATAGTAGAAGGGATCCGTTTAGCACTATTGCTGACCGCAAGCACATTCAGCTTAATGTAACTGCTTAATTCTACAGTGTGGGATTTTGTCCTCTACCACAGCGTTACTATTCTCTCCATAATCAAACCAATCAAAAAATAATGGCAAGGTATAATTATTCTTCTTGTGCATCTGTTGCAAAGTTTCATTGACCTGGTTCACCACACAGCCACTCAAGAATACCAAATCAAGATGTGGTTTCAAGCCATCAGACAAGAAACACCTAAATTACGGATATCCATGAAGCAAAAGGAACATGAACCTATCACCAAAAGTCATACCAATTTACAGTATTACAAGTAAAAAAGTCAGTCACTGCAAAATACTGTTAAACATAAAACCAAGTTGTTAGAGAACTACATTTTACTTGGTAAAAGAGCCAATAGGAACAAGCTGTGCTAATTTAAAATGGTATAGAGTATTCTCACTCTCAATTCAAACCAGATTTCCACTTAACCTTTATAATGGTATGGATTACCACAGCAGCCATAACCTCCAAAGGCTGGAGGCTACAGAGAGCAGATGACTTTCCATAGCTGACCAAACCCCAATACCACTTACTCCCCCTCTTATTTAGCTACATTGAAGGGTGTTCCTTTCTCAGCATTTACCTCTTTCGCTGTCTTCTGAGGGCTTTTCTTTTCATTCCACTTACGAGCCTTCTCTGTATATACCATCTTTTCTTCCTTAGTCAGCAGCTTGAAATAAAATGAATTGTTAAAAAAAGTTTTTACTGCTTCCTTCTAGTAGTCCCACAAACCAACGAACTGCATGTAAGAAATTAATTGTGCATTTCTAAGGGACATTATCAATGCTTGGCAAGAACTGCTAACATTGACTCAAACGTTTCCAGTAGCTTTTTCTCTAACAAAGCTGCAAGCTTTGATTTAAAACACCTAGCAAGCACGTGCTTCTGAAGCACCTTTAGAGGGCAAACTAGCACTGCCCCACCACAAACGAGGTCTTCTGAAGGTACTCTTGCCAGCCAGGGACGCCGCTACCATCGCACACAATCCAGAGCTGCCCCCCTGCAGCTGAGGGGAGGGCAGCATAGCTTGTGCTTCTCAGCTAGAACCAGCTGAGGCTACACAGGATGCCCATTTGAACCGCTAAATACACGTCAGCTGAGCCACGAGCTAGTCTACCCTCCAAGAAAGGCCATGCTGACATTTTGTCCCCCACATAACCTGCAGAGGGGCACCACACAGATCCACCTGATGGGTGCTGGTTGCCCACCACCAAGAGGCAGGCAAGCTGCTATGTAACCCACGGCCCCGGCACACTGCGGCTGGAGCAGGACGGCGCCGCGGGCCTCCCTCCTGCCCTCCCCGCCATTAAACTGCGTTAACCCGAGGCCGTTCCCCCCCCCCTCCGCAGGAGGCCAGAGAGGCGAGGGGCGGCCGGCGGGACCCCTCACCGCCCACGCCTGGGAGCAGTAGGGAAAGGCGTCGACTACGCGGACGACGGGCAGCCCGCGCCGCTGCAGCTCGGGCAGCTGGTCGCGCACGAAGAAGTAGTAGGGGCTGGGGGAGCCCTTGCGGTGCGCCATGGCGGCTGCCAACCTCCCCTGGCCTCGGGCTCGCCCCGCCAGAGCACAAGCAGGTCGCGGCGACGGGGCGCTCTGCCCCCGGGGCGGGGCTTCGTGAGGAGCTGCCGGCGGGACGAGGCGGGGCACGCATGCGCCCACCCTCGTCTTTTGGCGGCAAGGGGAGGATAAGCGTTACGCGTAACGGCCGCCCGTTTTCCTGGGTGCCGGCGTCGGAAGCGGCCCGGGCGGTTCTTGTCCCGCCCACACCTCAGGTTTTACCTGTCACCTCAAGATGGGCCTTGAGGAGAGCGTGGCAGGGTTGTCTGTTCTTTGTAGAGTTTTTTGTTATTTTGTTTGGGATTTTATTTAACGTTCTTGGGTGTTGAAGGATAAGAAATAACCAGTGGGAGCAATAGCTCACACCAACTTCTTGTAGATACTCAAAATGCAGGCTCCCTACCCTCACAAAATGACAGTATACTGATTTTTCAAAATAAAAGGGTTATACTACTCTATATCTTCTCAATCTGAATGATGTATACTAAATTTAATAAAATCCTTGCAAAGAGTCACTACATTCATTTATGCAAATAGATATGTCCATATGTATAAACAAACAAAAAAGGAACAGACTCACATAAGGGTAGGGGTTGGAAGGGACCTCTGGAGATCATCCAGTCCAACCCCCCTGCTAAAGCAGGATCACCCAGAGCAGGTTGCACAGGATGGCATCCAGGCAGGTTTTGAATATCTCCAGAGAAGGAGACTCCACAACCTCTCTGGGCAGCCTGTCCCAGTGCTTGGTCACCCTCACAGTGAAGAAGTTTTTCCTCATGTTGAGATGGAACTTCCTGTGTTCCAGTTTGTGCCCGTTGCCCCTGGTCCTGTCACTGGGCACCACTGTAAAGAGTCTGGCCCCATCCTCTTGACACCTGCCCTTTAGATATTTATAAGCATTGATGAGATCCCCTCTCAGTCTTTCTCCAGGCTAGAAAAGGTAAAGAAGAGACCAGCTGGACTTCTGCATCCAAAATACATCTACTGGTGTGTGGGACTTCTGAAAATACTCGGAGATGATTATTGCAGCTACTTCATCTAGGCCAAAACAGGCATCCTATTGCATCTCACTGTACGGCCGGGCACTAGTGGGCAAGGTGCCTGCCCTCAGGCCTGCATGAGTATCCCCCTGGCTCCTGGCCTTCCTCTCCTGGAGCAGCCTGGCTGCTCCTGAGGAGCTGGTACTCCCTGAGACAAGATGATCATGGTGATGTGCCTACTCTGATGCTTCCACTAGCACTCAAAGCACTACCAGGACCTGTGGTCTTGGGTGAGATATACAAGGTGACACATAATGGGGGTAGGGGGCCAGGAGATATGGGAAGGAGTGGGGGAAGAGTTGAAGACCAACTTCAGTTAGGAGGCCTGCATTTGTTTTTGAGAGATGTGGTAGAAAAGTGGAGGAGGTGAGAGGGGATGCGTGTGCTTGGAAAGGCAAACTGGCTTACTAAAAATAATTTGGGAGCTCGTGTTATACAAAACTGAGGCTACTGTCCAGACTCTCTTTTTGTGGTTTCGGGTTGGTTTTTGGTAGGGGTTTTTTTTTTTTTCTTTTCATCTATCTCATTGACTTAATTGACACTTCCTTCACTGAAAGTTTGCATAGTGAGTCACAGTTCAGATAAGATAAAGGCTGGAAATAATCTGATCTGTATCATCTTGATGAGCAGCATGAGTTGCTTCCCCCCCTAAAACTTTCTATTGATCTCTGAAAACCAAATGATCTTCACTGGCCATAGTAAAAAACAGAAATTAGCAGGGCAATAACCACAACTGGCTTTAAAACAAAGTTTAATCAGTTTACAGAAGGGATTGTGAAATCTGGTTGCCTGGAACAGAGGACCCTACATTTGACCTGAGAAAGGGTTATTGAAGTGACACTGTTGGCATAGGCCCTGATTAAATTCTGGCCAAGTTTCACTTGTCCCAGGCATGTGATCTCTCCCACATTCCTCACTGTTCCCCTTGTCTTTTGGGGGATCTCCTTCAGCATGCCACAGCAGTTCCTGCAGAGCCTGTGTAGTGCAGCGGAACAAGAGCTAGGACACTGCTTCTCACGCAGCCATCTTCCATGGAGTTACCCAGACAATCTTGATAAAAATGGATTATGTAGCCCTCACTTGGAAGATTCTTTCCAATCCTCTATCCCTCTTGAATTTACTGTAAACCTAGACATCAGGATAAAAAAGGTGATAAAAAACCTCCATGCATTTCCAAATCACTGGAAAACTCTGCCTCTTCCCCTCAGTCTAGCTGCTTTTTTCATCTTATGGTTAGGTAATTTAAGTCTGTTTAGGTCCAAAGGAGGTAGCTGTTGTTTAGGCTTAAATCTTTGGCTTAGCTGATTATGTTTCTCACTGCTGGAACTGCTGGCAAGTAAGGTCAGATCAGATTGCTCTTGCATCTCACTGGTGGCTGGTTTCTCTGGGGGTTAAAAACTACTGGCGCAGTTTAGTCTTCTAGAGGCTATTCTGTCTTGCTCAAATCCAGTGAAACAGTTTGTTTTATATTTGTGAACCACTTACTGAATTTGCTGTTAAACATAGGAGAGGAGTCAATCACATCGTTAAAAATGTATAAAATGATGTGATGTAAACTCAGTGAGAACAGGTGAGCATTTTTAAAGTCACTTTCACTGTTGTGGAAAATCATTTATATTCTGGTCTAGTTTCTGATACATTAATGCTAAATCTCTGAGGAGAGACTGCAAGAAATAACTTGTATCTTGTAAATACAAACTGCTGCACAGAGTCTAGTTTTTCAGGCAGAAAGGCAAGTATTTACTGTTATATTACTGTAAGAGTTGTTGCTAGGAGTGTATCTGTGCACATTTGTTTTACTTTGCTTCACACCATGTTCTTTTCTCTTGTGTGCAGTTTTGGGACCCACCCTTTAGCAGCCCTTCCTTTTAAAGAAATTCAGATAATGTGTGCATCAACTGTTTGAAGAACACAAGGCTCCAGTAATAGCTCTCCTAGGGCTAGAGGTGTGGTTGGAAAATAAAATTCATAAGCAGCAGAGAGAAAGGATTTTCCTATGTGGGGTGGGGGGCAGAGAAAAAACAGGGAACAGATCATCTTCAGAGCACCAGGTCACCGATAGTGATCCCCAGGGCACTGATAGTGATCCCCAGGGCACTGGGGAATTCACATTTTAACTCTTCAATTGTCTGCTGTTTAACTTAGCTGGCAAAGGAGTTCTCTGGACCATTTACACTTTTTGTAGCACTGGGGTCATTCCAGCAGATAAAAGCAAGTGTTTGCCAGTATTTATATATTAGGGGTTTTTTTTAAGCACTTAATTAAATAACTTGATATGCCAACACATAACTCTTAGGTACTTGGCCTTGGAAACCCAGGTCCAGAATTGGGACCTGTGCTTTCCCATCAATGCATGGAATTTGTTAGATATCTCAAAATAGGGTCTATGTACCCTAGTACTATGTAGAGAGAAAAACTATCTGGCACTTTTTTGCCACTAATTCATTTTCATTCATTCAGGATTCACGGCTATAATCTTCTTTCCAAGGTATGTCTTACAATCGTTCCTTGGGAAGAATGAGCAAAAGTTATTCTAAAAAACATGGCGGTGACTACAGCTGCTGCTGCCCACTTATCTGCTGGCCTGGGGCTACAGCACTTTCCCACAAAGTGAAATATTTGGTGTTTATTTTAGGGGAATCGGGCCAGATCCATCAGCCCAAAATTGAGAGTCCTTCACTCAGAAAGAGTTATGAAGGAATTCAATAAGAAGATAGGAACAGGCTGTGCTGAGCAGGTGCAGGGCATGGCAGACAAGCACATCACTCAGCAAACTGTTCACACACAACTGGCCCTTTCTGTCTCCTTATCCCTCTATTTTCCCACACTTGTTCCTTCCCAAATCACCTAGATCTCTCCCTTTCTTCACCTTTGATTCCTCCCCTAAGCATCCCATAAGAAGACCTGTGCAATCCCAAAATGCTCTTACCCTGCATCCCATAATGTGTCTTATATCCACAGGCTGCAACCCCCCTCAGTCCTGAAGATGCTGTGGTGTTGACTCATCTTGATGGGCTTCATGCCTGCACCCTGGGGCTGAGGCTTTCCTGGGACAGCCCTGGGAGAGGCCTGGGCAGATTTTCCCTTCCTCTGAGTCCTTAATTTGGGTTCCCATCTGACAGCATGTCGCTGTGCACCTCTGGACTTGTGGAGATGGGCCTTTGATGGGCTGATGGCTCTTGTGATGGATGTGAGAGGAGCCAGGGCAGGGTATTGGGTTACCTCCATGCCATTGTCTCTCTGCACTACTTTGTGGGTGTATAGACAAGCTTTTATCACATAATCCTGCAGCTGATGTCTTTCTCGGCCTATGAAGGTTTGAAACCTACAATTTCCCTAGAGAGTGATACAAAGTGGGAACTTTGCCTTTCTGGTCCAGTAATTATTATTGTTTCATATGTAATGCATAGACATTTCAGGGATCAGAACATGCAGGCTTCTCCTTCCCTAGGCAAATGATTTAACCAGTAAGCTATAGTAGTCAATTTTCTCTTGGTCTCACTCCTTTTGACCTAATGAATCCTGGGTTTCTTTCTGAACAGTGCCACAGCTGCAAAAGGCGTGGAGGGTGCTTTTCATCTCAGCTGTGTGATTAAGGATGTAACTTTGAACACCTAGGAGTCAGGAGGCCTCTTTATAAAAGGTAAGCCATATCCCCCCACCTTGTTCCCTTGCCTGCCTTTGCAGGGCTTTCCTGAGTGTTAGACCTATTGTGAATGTCCTAGATCAGGCCTCATAGGTGACATCAGTATCTTTCTTCCAGCTGCTATGCTTCTGTCTGCTCTTCAGAAATAGTAGCATTTGTGCTGGGAGTTGCAGTGCAGCAGGGCATGGGGTTGTGGGATGCATGAGACTTGCCGGGCAAGTGATGTGACTCTGCTGACCAGCACGTCCCAGCAGTACTAAACCTGTTACAACATACATGGCAACCATCTGCTCGTGGGTGGTACAGCTGCATATCCTCCATGCCATAAATTTGAAATATCTTTAATGCTGTGGTTCCAGTGAAACCACCACACTGTTCCTGTATCCTGGACAAATACTGGAAATCCTTAATATCTGATAAGACTAGGTTTTCAGGTGGAAAACAGAGACCTGGCTGCAGCAACCTAGATGTATGTAAGCCTTAGCCTGGGTGCTTGTTAGACCTCTACTGTTCAGGACCATCTGGGCATGCAGAGAAGCAAAATTGTAAGCTTGTAGTCAACTTTGAGAGTACATGCGAGCTTTCAGTCTCAAACTGCTGTTGAATGAAGGGCTTTTAGGTTGCAGTTCTAAACGTTAGAGGTACCAAAAATTTTCCAAAGTCTTGTTTTGGATCTGGCCCTAAATAGGATGACCTGGGTAATTATAGACCTGTCAGACTGACAGGATTCCCAGGCAAAAGAATAGAATCACTGATACAGGAGTTGCTTCAATAATGAATTAAAGAAAAGTAATGCAATTAATGCCAATCAACATGGGTTTGCAGAAAATAGATTCTGTCACATTGGTTTGTAATTGCATCAAAAAGATACTAAGTATGGTTACTAAAGGTAATGCATTCAGACACGTGAGGCATGTGACTGGACCACACAACACTAAATCAAGGAAATGCAATGATACAGAGACTATGCAGTCCCCAGTTAAATCATTATCTTAGGATGTCTCAAAATGTAATTTTAAATGAGGAATTGTGATTGCACATTTTCAGCAAGATCTTTTATAGGTCATTTCTTGTCTGCATAGTACTAAATATTTGTTGGTACCGTTGAAGGAAACATACAGTCAATCACAGATACTTGCAAATGATACAAAAATTGAGGGAATAGTTAATAACGTAGGTGACAGAGTGGGATATCCACCAAAGACAACCTCCTCATGTGATGCTATGTCAAAAGAACTAACAGCATGATCCCTGGAAGGATAAACAAAGAAACATTAAGCAGGAGTGATGATGCTGTAGTACTTTTCTGCTTTCATGCTTTTAGCAACCGTGCCTGGGATGCTCTCTCCAGATCTGGTGTTAGCTCAGGGATATAGTAAAATAACAGTCTGTGGAACTTCCAAAAAAGAGCGTTAAAGGGTGCTTTGATCATAGTTTGTTGTTACCTCTGTTCGGAAATGCCTTAAGAAGGCCCTTCCATCTAGCCTGACAGTACTAGAAGTTGAAGCTAGATGAAATTAGGGGCAGGGTGAGGTCCCTTCCAACCCAAATTATTCTGTGATTCTTTTTCTAACAGATATGCTGTAGTTCAAACAGGATGTAGTGTGGCAAAGTGGTGTGGCCTGTTTTATTAAGAGACATGGATTAGGCAGTCACAAAAGTTCAGTTTGTGAACTCCAGCTCCCTGAAGGTGTTTGCGCTGCCCACGGTTTCTCTACAGCCAACAGTACAGGGTTTAAAAACTTGCTATCTCCTTGGTTATCTGTAGATATGCAAGGAGAGTTTAGCTTATTCTTGTACTGTGTATTTTTGCATATAGTGACACACAAAAGACTGTGAGCTGGGATGATTTACTTATGATCATGTACCTATATAATAACTTCACAAAACATTATTTCTGATATGCACTTAGTGTTTTACTTAAATTAAAATTTCAGGTTCCCTCTGAAAGTGTGGCAAAGGTACGCTATGATTTTTAGTGTCTAAAAAAGAATCAGGAGCAGCATGGGAAATTTATACAGAGGAGTGAATACTATAGAAAGATGCTGTTCTCTTGGGTTTTTTCTGATGAATTTATATTACAGAACTCATTGAAATGAGAGTCAAATTTCTCCATTAAATATTCTAAACATTTGTTGGTACAAACATCATAGTTAAGAACAAAAGCAGTTCATGTATCCATATCACCCACTCCTGATGTTAATGGGAAGTAAAAGCTCTGTATTATTCTGCTATCAAATGTAGCCAGGTGGCTCAGAAAAAACAACATATACACAGAGTGCATATATTTCAGCAACGTCTTGCTGTGAAGCTATCAACGATTAGTAAGAGATTCCAGCATAACAAAGCAAACAAAAAAAAGTTTTAGTTAGTAGCTATTCTTAAGAGACTCACTAAATGTTATGATTTGATGATGTGTCATCTAATCGCTTCTGTAATGTGCTGGTCTCAGTATTAAATCAAGAGAGCAGTGTTTAATGGCTGAATCCAGAAAGCTGTTGAAATCACTGTTTCTATGGAAATTTCTACAAGGGAAATCCAGGGGGCTGAATGAATGTGCAAAAGTATGCATGAAGAGAAGTATTTTCGTGCAGCATAGTGGGTTTTCAGGGATGTTGCTGAGACGGGTCATTCTGAGTGAGGTGCTGGTGTGAATCATTCCAGTTGCTGGTAACTTACTAAAAAGCTGACTCTGCTTATCAACAGAGGAAATGACCACAAAAGACTGGTACTAGAAGATGAAAGGACGGAGGGAGGAATGAAATACTTGAAAAGAGCCAGCAGCTGCTACAGCATGAGTAAAGAGTGAGTTTGTTTGTTTCCCTATTGTTCAACTGAATTTGTTCATGATCCCATTGCTTAGATAACTGCTCCAGAGTCGCAGTATCACTTATATCAGTATTGTAGCACGGTATTCTTCCCATTCAGTCTGGGGCTAAATTACGCAGGACAGGCATGGGGAATTTGGTCATCGAGTATCAAGGTTGTCAAGTGACTGAGGGAGATGAGGCTTGAAGTCTACCAATATGCTGTTTTTCAGGGGGCAGAGAATCCTTGCTGGGCTGCGGCTTGAAGCGATCTGGCTAATTGCTTAGGAATTTACACACTCTTTGAAGGTGAAATGGGGCTAACTGCAGCTTTCTGTCTCCAAGAACTGGCTAAAGTGAAAGGCAACATCCCAACATTAACTATTAAGCCAGTGCAGATATTGCAATACTCAGATCAAAGGTCTACAGAGATCTGGAACATCTATTCAGGGCTCCGACATCCATCATACGTGCATATATAGAAATGACAGCTCACATTAAATGAAAAAACCGTACAGTGAGTTTGAGTGTATGAAAATTTCAAAGCAGCTATAAATCCAATGTTACATGCAAAACAATGGTGCTTCCTTGTATTGAAAATCTTTCCTTCCTTTGTTGTGAGTCAAAAGTTTAGCAAAACTGATGTATGCCAAATTTATTTGCAAAAGCTGGAGTAGATTAAAAAAAAAAAGCTATGAGTAGCTAACAATAGTTACGCATAAGGGATTGTACTGCTCCTAGTGTTTAACATATGAGATATAATCAACATCAACATTGTCTCAGGAAACTCTGGCTCTGACTCCTGGCCAATTAAGTTACAGAAAGGCAAGGCAGCAGGATTTTGAGTGTTATCAGGAAAAATGGTTGAAGGAGGGAGAGAAAAAATAGCTTTATGTTCACCTTTTAGGAGTCTTAGTTCAGCCCATACAAACCTTCATGGATTATATCCTATTACAGCTCCATCTGAGTTGTCCAGAACTACATGCATTTCTTGACTTGTGGCCCTAGCAAGAGTTTCTACTTTGCCTTCCACCTGTGAGTATGCACAAAGGCAGTGGGGTGTCAGATCACTGTGTGCTGAAGGAGAACAGCACTGTGCGCTGTTGCGTATGTACAGTCTTTAGCATAACAGGGTCTTAGTTTTTAATAGTGGCTTTTAGCTAGTACTGCAAAACAGTTAAATTCGTAATGTATCGGGTCAGAGGAACATCAGGACACTGATGGGGTGGGTGTGTATTTTTTTTAAAAAGCAATGTTGAATAAAAACAAACTTCTATGTGAAAAGTATTTTTAAATAACATTGAATAGCTCTGAATAAAACACTTAAAACCAGACTGGCTGCCTAGGGATTGTCTCCTTGCTTAATTCCACTTTAACTATATTAACAGAGGGACTACAACTGTTCAAAAACAACCAAAATGTTTCAACACATCTTTTATCATAGCAAACATGCTGTTTTGCTTTTTCACTCAGAAATTATTGATCTATTTTTATTCATGCTTTTGGGAAAAAAAGCTTATCTTGCCTGTAGAGAAGTTTAGTCTGAAAGGCAAAATTATGAGAAATCTACAGGCAATTGGAAAACACCTGCTGGAATGCAAGTGGCTTGTACAGTTTTACTGCAGGCATCCCTGTGCACCCTGCCTTGAGCAGCGGGACACACCTAGCAGCTGCTGTCTTCTGGGGGCCAACTTTGTGTTAGAAAATCAGAATGGTTTATGTTCTTTGGCAGATTCCATATGAGAAGTTGTTGAAGACTACTCCCATCTCCCGTGTGAATCACTGATGTCTGCAGAATGCAAACGTTGGTTACAAACACCAGCCAAGCCCCTGAAAGAAAAATGCCCGAAGATGAACAACACGCAAAGGGAAGCTGTGCTGGATGCTGTGAATGGTGAGTGCCATGTTGGAAGGTGCTTTGGTGCTGAGCCACCAAAGCAAGCATGCCGCTATTTAGCCAGCTCTAGGCCTGTGAATAATTCCACTCTCATATTTTGCTTCCTCAGAAAGTTTAGAAATTTTAAGTACAGTACATATGTATATATGAGGGTCCACTGTGGCCAAGACTTTAATTTCAGAGCAACATCCATCTTTTTAAAAGTGATCTTCAGCTGTATTTCTGGTTTGCTGATCCCTTCCTCCCAAAAAACCGCAATCCCCTTCCAATATCATGTTGGCATGAAAACTTAACACCCCACAACTCAGCTGTCCATCATTAATAGCCAGAACACCTCCTCCTCATCTAAAATTATATCCCCTCTTCATCTAAAATCGCAGTAATTAGTCGGAGTGCCCATGCAGGAAGTGGAAATCCCAAGGAAATTCATAAATGGAACAGTCTACATTCATTTCCCAAGGTATACATTTGGTTAATTTGGGGACGATAGATGATAGGACTGGACATTTTTAAGTGCTTACTAGATAAGTTGTAACCCGGGACGGGGCCACGGCAGAGGCCGCTGCACGTCCCGCGGGGGAGCCAGGGGCTGCGCGTCGCTCGCCGGCTGAAGTAGTTGCAGAGAAACGTGCCGGGGTGCCCGCAGGCTGAGAAGAGCTCCGGCAACCCCCCAGCGGCACCTGGCAACCGAAACGCGCCTTTGCCGGAGGGAGGGAAGGAGTTTCGGGAAGCCGCTTTTCCCTACGCCGTCCTCCGCTTGCCTCCCGGCGGCGGCGCCCCCCGCCCGAGTCCCGCCGCCGCGCTGTCCCCGCCTGCCGCCGCGCCCGGACAGCCGCGGGGGCGGCCTTGCGAGGCGCCCCCCTCAGCCGCAGCGGGAGCCGGCAGCCGGCAGCAGGGGAGGAGCGGAGCGAAGCGGAGTTACACGGCGCGGCCGCTCGCCGTCAGCCCTGCCGGCTCTGCGGGGAGGCGGCTGCCGGAGCGGACTGCGGGCGCGCCGGGCGGGGCCGCCCCCGGGCCTCTCCCGCCGCCCCGCGGCATGGTCGCGCCCGCCCTGTGGCGCCCCCGCCCCGCGCCTGCCACCCGCCCGCGCCGCCTGGGCCAGCGGGAAGATGGATGGGCACGTCCTGGGTTGGATCGTCCTCCTGTGGCTCGCAGGTAGGGCCGCGGGTTGCCGGGCACGGGCGTCCCGGCGGCCACGACGTGCCTGTGCCGTGCTTGATGGGCTCTACGTTTTTCTTTAGGGCGAAAACGAGAGGTTTGGGGAAATGCCCGGCAGGTTGCGGGAAGGCAGCTGCGGAGCGAGCCAGCGTGAGGTGGAGGTCTTTTCGGGGGCGTCTCGCAGTGCAGTTTGCGGAGACTTTGCCGAGAGGACTGGTCTTGCGGGGGACGGGGCCGCCGGAGCCTCCTGCCTGCCCGGGCCCGGTCGGGGGATCGTGGGGGCAGGTCCAAGGGGCCCCCGGCGCTTATGTCCGCGGGATGCGAGAGGTGCTTGGGCCACTGTTTACCGCGGTGCGGGAGGGGGAGAGGAGCGCGCTTGTGGCGGGGAAGGTGGGAGCCGGCCCGGGGAGGCAGCAGGAGCGCGGAGGGAGCCGGAGTGTCCTTGGCCACGGTGCAGGGAGGATGGCGACAATCCTCGGTCCCCCCTGCCCGCCCAAGCCGAGCTGAGAACAATTGCAGGAACTTCTTTCCCGATGTCCTGGCCGCACACGACGTCTAACAGATGTGTGAGGAGAGGGGGCTGCCCTGCCTCTGTCCCGGCTTCCAGGGGGGGCAGGATCCGGCCTTCCCGGTGGTAGTGCAGCTGTGCCCAGGCCTTTGTGAGTGCAGGATGGGACTGCCTCCCCCAGCGCAGCTCACCGACCACCTCTTGCCCGGCCGGCTCCTAAAGAGGTCGGGCAAGCCCTCCCTAAGCAAGGGGGAGGGGAGCCGGAGGAGAGAAGCAGAGAAGAGAGGGCTCAGCGATGGGGAGAGGGCAGGGGGAACACGCTGAAAAGGAGCTGGGTCTGAGAGCTGGACAGCGAGGAAAGGAGAGGGTAGGGATTACGGCAGAATGAGAGAGGCAGGGCAGCCGGGAATCGGGGAGAAAGAGGAAGCTCAGTCAGGTCAGTGGCAGGATCTGCCTCCTGAGCCGGTGCAGCAGCAAGGCACAGGCAGGAGCAAGAGGCTTTAGGAACAGCTGCAGCAGGCTTATTTAGCCAGGCAGACTAGTTACAGGTTGAAAGAAGAAACAGACACACTTGGATTAAGTGGCATATATTTCCCACCACCACCACCAATGTATCCCACAAAAAAAGACCTCAGGCTCTTCCCTCTTCCTATTCAGATTTAGGATTCACAAGGAGTAAATTCAGCTTTTAGTCATAACACCTCTCTCCCACCACCCACCCACCCCTTTCCTTGCTTTTTCACTCTGAGTCATCTTCAACACCAGTGCCTGCCTACTGTTCCCTTCCAGGGTTTCACGGCCTCATCTGGGGCTTTGGCAGCTTCCAGCTCATCCTCCCTCCTTGCCTCTCTCCCTGCCTCCTTCCCTGCCATTTGGCTGCTTCTGAACATATCCCGCTTCACTGAGTTGGTCTGGAGTGCCAGCGTACCCACAACTACCATTCCTTTCCTACTAGCCATAGTAGTATGCAGATAAATAGCATCCAGGGACTGGTAAAGGAATACAGGGTGGAGATAAACATGACATTACATTCCTCCTTCTTTTTGAAGAGCTTCATTATCTGAACATATCTGGCTAGATCAGGACTTTTCCATCAAGCTAAAAGGCTGGGTTGTTGACACCTTTCTCCCTCCATTAAAGGTAGCTCATGATTACTGGCAGCAAATGCCTTTGGAGCATGCAAGGTCTGTGCAGAGCAAGAGGTACCGCTGCAGTAGGAAGACCTTGCAGTTTCCTCTAGTCCTGGGCTTTTGAGACAGGACTGCCTGCCTTTGGTGCTGTCAACTGCTGGCAGGCAAAGGCTTCCGGCAGGCAACAGGTTAGCTGTAGCTGTGTGCTGAGAGATGGAGGCAGCCTGTGTCAGCTCGCTCCCCTCCAGCCTCCCAGCCGCTGCCGCCCAGCGATAAAGCAGACGCTGCTGTCCTTTTTCATGGCTGAGAGAAAGCAAATAAGCAAAGGTGTGTGTGTGTGAGTGAGTGTGAGCGTGTACGTGTGTGCACAGAAAAGGGAGAGAGGCTAGCAAATATGGATCCAAGATTTTCCTCTCCCCAGTGGCTGTGCAAAGGAATGAAAGGTCTGCATCAAGGTAAGGAGCCCTAATCCAGTCAGAGTGGTACACTCCACTCTGGGAAAGAGAAGTGGGGGTTGGGAGGTGGAGGGGCCAGGGTAAGAGAGTGCAAGATGGGGAGGAAGCAGGGAGACAAAAGGGAGCAAGAAAGATGAGAGGCTCTCGCCCCCTTCTCTCCCCTCCTCCCTCCTCGAGGTGGGCTGAGAAATTTCTAATCAGCACTCACGGTTCCTTTCCTCCCAGCAATAATACCTCTCCGTCCTTTGTTTGTCTTTAATTTTTGGCTCTTGCATTTATCTTTTGTTTGGTTTTGTGCATTGCGACTTCTTACTACAATTTCAAAAAATCCTGCGTGAGGTACAATGGATTTGGTTTGGCTTTTCTTCCTCCTGCCCGCTCTCCCACGTGCCTAAAGCTAGTATTTTGATAACAACAGCAAAAGGATGAAGAGCAGGTCGTCCTTTATTCCTTCCTGTGAAGTGACATGGGTTAGGATATGTATGGGACTGTGTTCTTCTCATTCTAGAAGAAGGTGGTACAATTTTTTGAGTATCCTTAAGCCCCTGTGTAAAGCTGGTTCTTGTAAACTACCAAGTACAGCTTGATTCTGGAATGAATCCTCTCCTTGTGGTTACCATTATTCTTCTTAATACTGCAATTTCTAATGCATTTAAAACTAGAGGGAAGTGTTGCACTGGAGACTGAATTCCAGTTTTACCTACAGAACAAACAGAGCAAATTTTTTTCTGCCTCAAGACTCAGTCTGAGCTTGGAAAGATTACAGTTAGAAGACTGTCCACATTAAAATGTGATCTTCCCTCCCTGTTAAGCAACTTTTCACCAATAATTTAGCACTCGTTTCCTGTTTACTCTCCCTATGCAGAAGAGCCACTCAATGCAATGGTATAGTGCAAAGGCAGGTAGATTTACTACCTCTGCTTTCCCAGCCACAGTTGAGAGCAGGCAGAGGGGGCATGCTGGAGCACAGTTGTGCTTTGCTGTTTCCTGGCCAACTGAGCAGACTTCTTGGGAAGGCAGGGAAATGGATGGACTGTTTTATCTGCCTTGATTTAAAGTATTCATCTGACTTCCCTTGACTGGCTTCACACAACATAAGCGTAGTGTAACTGGGAAGAAATCTCACATTTTTCTTACTTTTTATTCCTGTGAAATCACTTTGAGTGGGACTGGCGCCAGTGGAAATCCCAATGCCATCCCAAGGACAGGTTTATGGCTTGGTGTAATAAGGCTTGGAGAGACTCTTCCCATTTATTTTCCTTTGTTCTCAGGCTTGTGGTGGTAACCAATTGCAGAGTTCAGGGAATGAATTCTGGGATGCTGAACCAAGACTGTAAACCAGGAGCCATCTGACAATTTTAACAGCTTTCAGATAGTAATAAGGGTGGATTTGATCTGGTGACCAAAGCTGAGATAATTCACCTGAAAACATCCAGGGTGACTTTTGTGGCTGTGTGAAAGGAGCAGGTCGTAAGAGAGTGTAATGAGCGCAGGGAAGCTGGTGAAGAGAGACCGATACCTAGAAAAGCCTGTGAAAGTCCTGAGCTCTTGTGAAAGACCTTACGCAGTTCTTGCCATTTCAGGGCTGTTTACTAACCTAGAGAAGTCAGGAGCGTGGGGCGCCTGGGGGACGGCATCACAGAGAATGGGGAAGAGCAAGGAATAGTCCAATGTCTGCTGCAGTCAGTTTGCAGAGTCTGGGCTGTCCCCTTACAGGGCGTGTTTTTGTCTTGAGGTTCTGTGCTGTGACTGTTGGGTGTGCAAGGCCATGCTTTTCTCCAACTGCTTTGTTTTTGCCCCTTTCCAGGTTAAGCAGTTAGGGAACTGAAGTTCTCAGTTTTGCTATGGAGCTGTAAAAAACAGTACCATGCTTTTACCTCAGCTGAGCTGACCTATTTAGGCATTGGTTTCTTGCTGGCTAAAAAAGTTGACAGTGGCCATGGAGCTAAGAACACAAGTCTGATAGAAACCAGATCAATACATCCAATTCATTTCCCATAAGCTGTTCAACACAGTCTGATGGTGATGGCTTTTGCTGATAAATCGCATGGATTGGATTTAGTCCAGCATGAATAGGCAAGAATCTGTACAACACGATCTCATTGATCCCACTGGCTCTCCATTCACCTGTTTACACATCTGTTTATCATCTCTGACTTTTCAGGCTCAAAGCCCAAATCTTGCACTTTCTGGTTCAGGCTTGATCCACATTTGAAAGTGTGGTTGGTGTGCCAGTAATCAGCAGTGGGGGAAAGAACACTTTTAATTGATGCATAGTAGGCAAGGCGCAAAAAGAGAAAGACATAGCATCCTTTTGCCCAGCAGTTTATTTTGTTGGGGGAAGTGACGTAAACTACCCTAGGAGCACTATCTCTTACCAATGAACATATGCTTTTCTGCCAAAGCCCTTAGGTACAGTCTAGGAGTAGTCTTCCTGAGGTTCAGGGCCCAAGGACTTCCCTTCTACTGTGTGCACAACTGCCACTCCTATCAATAAAGGTGTGTAAAATTGGAGGTTGTAATTTTTGTAGTTTCATAGCATCAGCTGTACTGCCTCAGGCAAGTGGTACTGTGAGCCAAATAATTGCAAAGAAAGAGATGTGATACATGCACAGATAGGGAGACCCATGCTGACCTGAAAAATAATGTGTGCTACCTTCTCTTGGACTCAAATCTTACCTTATGTGCTAGAAGGATGCAGTCTGAGACTTATTACGCTGAACTACAGTATTTGGCCTCTTCATTATTTACAGGGATTAGTGCTTCACATCAACTTTATTCTAACTAGGTGATCTTTAAGGTCCCTTCCAACCCAAACCATTCTATGATTCTATTCATAAAGGCTAACTTAAGGCTGTGTAGTGAAGCTAAATCTTCCTGGGATTCATCTAGCCTCAGGGAGGCATAGGCTGCTCCGGAGGGCAACTGAAAAGCAACAGCTTAAGTTATCACCTCGCAATTGCCTTCTCTCTTTTACTTATGGAAGGCACTTACAAAGATCAGGCTCAAAAGTCTCAAATGTGCCCTTACAAATATCCCCTCTGTAATACTTCCTGGAATTTTCTTTAATCACGACTAAAATGTGTTAGTGATAGCTTGTGTGTAATGTTGATTGCATAGTTCGAATGCATAATCTGAGAATAGTTTAGGAAAAGAATCAGAGAAAGGAGACAAATACACATTGCCAATGAAAAACAGACAAAACCTATACACTAATATTTCTGAAGTGTGATTATTTTAAGCTCTTTCTCTGTGAGCGTATATATACATATGTGCAGACATACAAACCCATGGATTCTTTTTATTTTCTGAGAGTAAGGATATCAGTGTTTTTAAGATGCACTTGATTAATATTTGCAGACCTTTTTTGGGGATTTAGGAGAACGAGCAAAATTGCAATGTAGTCATGAGACTCCCAGGAGCTAGATTCTTCTTGTGAAATTTCAAACATTGAAATTCACAATGAACACGTTGCTTCTCTGAAGTGCAGGAATTACATTTCCGTGATGATTTTGAAATAAGGGCTAATCTTGCTCTGTCTGCGTTAGTCAAAACAGCAGAGCACAATTCAGTTTCTTTTTAGTCCTACTTGTATTAAACTAGACAAAGAGCTACCACAGTGCTGTCACTAAGCTTGTCATCCTTTTTAACATCTTTCACTCTTTTTTGCTCTGCTGTATAAACAGCCCAGAGTTCCTGTGATTACATCTGAGGCTTTTCTTATATTCACTAGACTCCTGAAGATTTTTCAGGTCAGCAGTTTATTCTTGAAGTTGAGGAAGTCCTAAGCAGACCTCTGTAATTCGCGTGCATGGACATAACTTATAGGTGTAAAGCCACCACTGTCTTCAGGCAGTCAAACATCCTGTTGGCCTTTTTGATGGACACTGTTACAGCAGTGACGTACTACATGAATCGATTCCGATAATTTTTTTTGGCGGAGGAAATAACAGGTGTATAATTTCCCAGTTCAGCCATATATAATTATATATAATTTGTCTTAAATAGATACAGAGTTTCCACTGCGCCAGTCTCTCAGTCTGAGGCACTGTGTTGCTCTTAAATGCTATTTCTGGAAAGGATCCGAAAATAATACTTCAAAAGTTAGTAAAGAGTTTGGAGTAGGATATAGAAGATGCCAGATAATGTACTGCACATGTCCCGAATCAGTTTGGGTAGAAAAAAAATTCTTGTTTTTTCCCAAAAGCTTTTTTTCTTTTTTTGATACAGACATTCACATGGGGGTAGGGTGGGGAAAGTTAGTCAGATGAGAATTTGCTAAAGCTCAGCTAATCATTTATTAAAGCAGTCCCTGGCTTGCCAAACTCATTAATCTCATTAACAGGGAAGGAGGGCTATGGTGCATGGTTAGCTGAAAGCACTGTGTTTACTAAGCAGTGTACTTCGTTCACAAGGGAAAGATTTAAATATTCACTGTGTCACAGTTTTATCCCTGAAGCTGAAGTAACGTGATAAGTCACTTGATCAGCTCATGTCACGTGCTGGCTTTGGCCACAGACTGCGTGGGGTCAGGCATGGAGTTGCCAGACACAAGTCTGACCTGGAACCATTTGTTTTTCAAGGTGTTCATCATGTTTCTTGCATTCAGATGCAACCTGGGAAGCACGGGTCTCTGAAGAGGAGAGCATAAGACAATGTTACCACTTGGTTCACCTTGAGAAGCAAGTGGTGATGTTCTCTTAGTGCTGCATCGCCCCCACGTTTCTGCCTCTCTAGTCCCTCCCTGGGAAAAGGAGGCCTGGCAGAAACACCTCAGCTGCTACTTCTGGAGTTATCTCTCTGCCCGCACCTCAGGAAAGTGGAAGAGCTGCCTCATGCCCCTTCCTCTCCTGTGGGAGCATCTTGTTGGGACCTCAGCTGTGTTTTGTGGTACTCTGGAGAACACTCACACTTCAGCATTTGGATTTGGGTCCAGGCACTTCTGGCAAAACTAATGACATCTCCTGTGCAACTTCCACGTGACACAAGTACGATACGTGTCATTCATTATATGCAGAATGCAGTGTTCCTGTGCAAATGCCATAGCACCCTTGTGCACTGTAAGCCTTCATATAGTAGTCCCTAGGGTCAAATCCTGCCTAGATCAGTAACTCTGTTAGTATCAGTGACTATCTTGCCTTTCTGAAATATGCTTTCCTCTAGGTTCTGTCCATACTGTGTTTTTATCCCCTGACTGGTATTTATAGACTTCATTGTGATTTATAGTTTGGACATTGATAACTTGTTGAAATGAATATTCAGTGTTGGTCCAGCCTCTTCACTTTCCTTTGGTTCTGACTCCTGATCATGAGATCTCTTGCTTGCTTTTGCTTTTCAGGTTTGCAGCTGTCTCCAACTTGACCTTGTCCCTTCATGCCTGCTGTTGTCATGCTGTTGATGCATTTATTGCTTTCTGACTGCTTTAAGCTCCAGTGCTTTAGTCTATGCCCTTTTTTTCCCCATCCTAAAGATATCTCCTGTCATTTTACTTTCTTTTGCCAGCTTCAATCTCCTCTTCATCTCTAGTTTCTGGAGTGGGAGGTTTATTTTTGCTGACTCCATTTCCTCTCCTCTCTACATCATTTCTTAATCTCCTGCAACCTGGCCCCAGCCCTTGGAAATTATTTTGACCTGGGCTGAGACACCTTCTTCAGCTTCTTCCAACTGAATGTAGGCTTCCTGGTTCCATGATTATCATCCTGCTTATCCTTCTGCTTCCTGTACTTACTCTGATATTTTATCCTTACTACTCTGTTTTCTTCTTTTTTGGTATCTGCCCTTCTCCTACTGCTTCCCGACATCAGGAAGCCTTTCTTTGTCCTCAGTCTTTCACTCCTCCCTAAGCTTCCCCTAAGTCCATCAGTCCCTCATGATGTTGTGTAAACATCCTCTTCTGCTTTATTCTCTTGAATGTGTCCTTGTATCTTGTCCTCTTTTTCACTGTCCACTGCTCTGTGCTTTGGGATGTGTGGTAACTGGGTGTAGGGAGCTGCCATTATCAACATTTCCCGTACTGAAACTGCGTCCCTTTTTTCATATGAACCACCACCGTCAGGCCTGCTGCCCCTCGGCTGCAAAGAGTGCCCTTGGTTACAAACTTCGTCTCTTAGATGCCCCCTCCTTGTTGTTTCTGCGCCTCCACAGGCCAGCACATCCTTGCTTGCAAAAGCGTCAGCATGTGTTTCCAGTGTTGTGTAAGTGCTCTCAGTCATTGCTGCCTGCAGTACAAGAAGGAAGGAAGCAATGAAGGGCATGCATGGGATATTTTGGCCATTCCCCTGCAGGTAGATGGAGTACCTCACTCTCCCGAGGGCTCTCTGCCGACATTGCTCACAGACTCTCGGTTTCTCCCTAAGCTACACAAGGATGTGGCAGCAGTCCCATGCATCTTCTCTGAGGCCTTCATACATCAGCTCCAGGCTGCAGCTCTCCTGTCAGCTGGTAGATAAACATTATGTGTTGAGATCCGTCTCCTCCCTGGGAATGCGAAAAACTCGAGTGTTTGGGCCATTTTTCTCTGCACCTCCCACATGGAGCAATTTCTCTCAGTGCTACATGCCAGCCCTGGCAGGAGCTATGCGATTTGGATCCACTCCTTCGTGTATCTCTGGAGTTTGGCAGAGCAAGCAGCACTAACTGGGCACCAGTGCACAACGGGCTAGGCCAGGCACTGCGTGCTGCCTGACTTTCAAAGAGGAGGTGTGATACCACAGAAATTGGGAGGAGGGTGACTTATTCTGCATTGGGATTGTTATGAACTCAGGATCTGGCCCCTTGGCTGACCTGCGGTAGAAGTGGAGTATGGCCATCCCTAAAATACCTTTTCCTTATCTGTGAACAGAAGCTGTGAATCGTCATGCCACTGTGTTAGGGTGTCTGCAGAGTGTAAGGATACTACATTTGAGCCTTCAGCCCCATTGTGCTGTATTTTTCCTGTGGCTGTAGGCTATGAAAAAAGCAAACTTAGTTCTGCTGCCAGCATCCGTGCTAACATACATTGAGGAGTATTGCACCCTAGCACCTGAAACAGATGGACATTTTCATTTTATGTATGTGGGGAGAATGATGCTATGATAAAATGCAGTAGCTCCCTCTTCAAGCGATGCCAAGGCATATGACTCTCATATTTTTGTCTTTTAGCCGAGATGGAAGGGTTGCAGGTGACCGTGCCTGAGAAGAAGAAGGTGGCGATGTTGTTTCAGCCTGCTCTGCTTCGCTGCCATTTCTCTACTTCTTCCACCCAACCAGCTGTGGTACAGTGGAGGTTTAAATCTTACTGCCAGGACCGGATGGGAGAAGCTTTGGGTATGGCGACTTCTGGTTTACAAACAATGAGCAAGAGGAATCTGGACTGGGATCCCTACCTGGACTGTGTGGACAGCAGGAGAACAGTCCGTGTCGTGGCCTCCAAACAAGGATCTGCCGTCACTATAGGGGACTTCTATAAAGAAAGAGATGTCAGCATTGTTCATGGTAACTCTCCTACCCCAGCGATGCTTGGTGGGGGTTGGAATGGACCCTTAGCAATTTGGGATACTGGAAGGTGGCAGTAATTGTTCAGTTAACTCCCTTAGAAAAGGCTGCTGGAAGGGAGCTGTTATATGTCCAACATTTAGGATTCAACCAACCAACCTAGATCCAAAGGTCATTTCCTGTGGTACTTCCCTTCATCTGACTCCATGTAGGTCTCCAACCCTGATACAGTATTCTTTTCCCTTTGATGAAATGGAAGCTTTTTAGTCCTGGCTTCTGCATATTGCTCTGTATATAGATTTTCCTTGACAAAGGAGTGCCAGCAAGAGAGGTATGAATTCAGTCTCTGCGGGCTTTTTCTTCCTTGCAAACTCCACTGATTTTTTCCCAGTTCCAAAATAGCAGAATTATCCTATACCTCATGTTTGCTCAACTCTGAACTTCACCAGCTTACCCTGTCATGAACCTAAACCCGCACAGCCTTGGGCATTGTGAAAGGAAGAGATTTCTGTGGGGTGAAGTCAAGTTGGGTGGAGGTGGGGAGGGGCAGGGTCCCTAAACATTTGGTCTGGAAGGCTTTGTGAGAAACCTTATGTCTCAAAAGTACAAGGCTTCTGCTTGACTCTGGAGACCATGTAGGCAGAAGTGGAGGTTCCTTGGTGTGGAGAGCATGTGATCAGCCTCAGCAAGGGGGAGTGTTTTCCTTGGTCTCTGTGTAACCTGTTCAGTGGATGGCTGAAGTGCTGTAGAGGAGACCATGTCTAAGCCCTTTTGCACGGCACAAATACTTTTGGGACCCCATGCCTTAGATGATAGGAGGGACAGAGACAGACATTAGTTACCCCTTCTGCTCTCAGCACTTGCTGAATGAGCTGCCCCTGCAGCATTACCTGTCTTCCCACTTAGAGCCACAGAGTGCTGAGTCTGTTGTTTTTTCCTAAATACTGTGATACTTTGGATAAGGTTAAACCCTCTTAGTACGGAAATGAAATGGATTCGGGACACAGAGGTGGATGCAGTGTTTTCAACACTTCGCTCTTCCTATAGGTATTGGAAGGAAAGCCTGACTTTTCTTTTTTGCCTTTCAGATGCAGACCTTCAGATTGGGAAACTGATGTGGGGAGACAGTGGGCTCTATTACTGCCTTATTATCACACCGGACGATGTGGAGGGCAAGAATGAAGAATCGGTGGAGCTGCTTGTTCTTGGTAAGCCCTCTTGCCAGTTTGCTTTTTCAGCAGATACCTGATGTGTCTTTCCTTCTGCTCTCTCACTCTCCCTACATATCTGTGCACCATATTACTATGGGTGTAAGATCTATGTAAAACAATCACCGCAGTACCTTCGCCATTGCCTTGCACCTTGTGCAGTCATTCACACCTAGGCAAAGTGGGTGGCAAACACTACTAAACCAGAATAGTTTACACCCACACTGCTCGCACATTACACAGGCGCAAATGACTACAGAAAGTGCAGGGCTCTGGAAAGTCAGAACCTTTGTTTTTAAGGCATAAAACAACAAACTTGCAGCAAAGTGAACACTTGAGACAGAGTCTTTTAAAAATAGACACGCAGAAGACATGGAATCGTATGCTTTTTGCAGTCTTTTAACATTCCCTTCATCCCACTCTTCTGACCTGTGAGGATATCAAGCAGCACTGTGTTTATCTGCTTGAGTGTGTCAATTTGGGAGGTTTTTCTGTCTGCCTAATTATACTTCTCCATTTAGAGGTGCGGTTTCACAATCACCCTAATCAGGTCTAAGCTGTTGCTGCCACTAAAAGGACCTGTTCTTTCTGCAGTATGCACGCTTGGCTCTGTGTTTCTGTTCAGCTCCCTTGAGCAGTGTGGTGAACAAGATTAGCATCTCTCCTGTTTGCAGGGCTGGCTTTCAGTGGTGGCTTCCACAATCCAGCTCACTGTAAAGGTCAAAAAAGCACCCATCCCAGCTAGGGGAGAAAAGCACAGTGGATTAGACCTTTCAGGGGCATTTGTTGACACTGCCTTGAGCCAGCTGTAGTACTTCACCCATAGACTGCCCCAGGAGAGTAAGATGAGTTTTTTCCAACTTAAGACCCACTGACACCAAAGTTTGTCTGATCGGCATGCTTGCATGGTTCTTGGATGTACAGATTCTGTACATCCTGTGAAGGAAATGTTGAAAAGCTTGGGTCTGTAGCGTGTAGGTTATATGTAGAGGCATAGGATAGAACATGTCTGTCAAGTGCCCTTGCTCTCATGGCTAAGGTCAGAATTTAATTGACATTTATATTTGGAGCCTTGGTTGTCATCACAAAGTAAACCAGATTGAATGTCTTGGGTGAGTGACTATAAGTGTCATCACCTCCCCTCACTTCTTGATGTCAGTCAAGCAATGGACAATTGGAGAATGGGTGCCTCCAGAAAACACTGTTATACCCCTGTCTACATGCACAGTGTGACTGTGTATCATAGTTAATAACAGGCCCAAAGCTGACCTGTGTTAGTTCAGGTGAGGTTATCTCTGCCAGGTGGTAGATGTGGCTGTTACGTAGCCTCTCCAGAAGAGCTGTCTGTGGCAGAGTGGTGATGGGCTGCTGGATTTTGTCCCTTCTTCACCTTCCTGTCCAGGATTTGGTGTCTTCTCTTATCTGTGTCTACAACTGCGCTCAGACACCAGTGATGAAACAGTGCCATGGTAACAGGAAGAATCTGTTTTTCAGTGTGTACAGAAGACTATGTGGGGTGAAAACAAAGAACTCCCCTCCTCTGAGGCTGGCTTGATGATGTCCCCGGCCCCAGTTTGTTGTGGTTATGTTGGGAGGAAATACATAACTTAGGCTGCGTTACCGTGACCACATCTGCTTTTCTGTTCACCACAGCCTGTAGGTCTGACCTTGCATTTTGTGCAGTGCTCTCCTAAGTTTGGCAGTAGCATGAAAGCATACTTGTTGTGGGCATACTTTGCTCTGCCTCATGCTGTTTGGCACAGCTTGTGTGTATTTCTTTTCCTGGGTAGTGTGTACGGAGGCAACATTCCAGCTTTCGGAGTGATTCCAGGTTACCTACCCATTTTCCTTCCTCCCTTCCTTCCTCCTTTCCTTCCCACCCTCCCCTTCTCACCTTATTCTCCTTCCTCCCCTCCCCTTCCCACCTTACTCTTTTCCTTCTGCATTTGCTGGTATTTTTTCTTCCTTTTCCTTTACCTCTCCCCATTGATGGCTAAAGGAGGAAGCAGACAGTGGTGAAAATACCATTTCTTAATATTCTGGCATCTTCTGGGACGTTTTTTATTCCATCCCACTGCTCTGCTAGGTATTAGTGACTTGCAGGGAGACAGTGAGTACAGGTGTAGATCTGAGCGATTCCACAGTCCTAGGGAACATGTGGTAAAAGGGTTTTCTTTGCTGTTTTGCTGTTTGCTGCTCTTTGGGTGGAACCCAGATTCCCTGTTTAGAGCAGTTGGAGCAGCGGAGGGATAGCGTCTGCGAGAGACACTGTGATTCCCACAGCACATTGCTGTTTGCTCCCTGCTGACAGCAGTCTTTCAAATATAATTTACATTGCTTATTTTGAGGCTGCTGTGTGATTTAAGCATAGATTAGAATTTTGAATAGAGCAGAATGGAAAAGGAAATAGGAAAATATGCCTTCTAGTGGTTTCCTATTAATGCCAAGATCAGAGGTGTGTTTAGGTTAGAGAAAGATACTGCTGGACAGGGCAGTTTAACGTCACGCAGAAACCTTGAAAGGTCTGAGAGGCAAAAATGGTAGATACCTAATAACATCAAGTAATTAATGGAAATTTGCTTAGCTAAAAGTGGAGAATCTTGCTTTTATACAGTGAATTGCACCATTAAAAATCAGTCAAAAGCTGCTTTGTCACAACTTGGAACAAAATCCAAAACCCGAGCAAATTACAGTATTCCTTTTTTCTTAGGGAAGCAGTCACAGAGACTTCCAGTGAAGTCTAAGTAGCCAGTCTGCCTGGGTCATGATGGGGTTGCATGTTGAGTTTTGTCACCTGGATGTGACATGTTGACACACAGAGGCTGGAGAACTCCACGTAGCATCAGAGAATCCCATGTGCAGTCTTCATTTCAGGCCTATTTCAGAAAAGCATATAAGCATTTATTTATATCCATTTGTGCTCAGCAAAGCTGATAGGACTTATAAAGCATACCTGATGTTAAGTGTGTGCTTATGTGCTTTGCTGAAAAGATCATTCAGTAGGTTTTGCTTAGTCAGGGACTTCAACCTTCTCTTGCAGAATCAGTGTAGGCAAGGGAAGAGGGATAGTAACCTTTGTGCCTCAGAAACACAGAAGGAGATTGACTGGTAGTGAACCTCCTGCAGAGTAAGAAAAGATTTTAAATTAAAAAGTACTATTACACTTTTAAAAATTTTTGTATTTTGATGGTGTTTGGAATCTCCAAAGGGGGTCTAGCATGCTGGAAACTGTATGAACTCTGCTTCTGTTGCAGCAGGACTAAACTAGTACAGAGCTTAGCAATTCCAGAACAGGAGTCAAGTGATGTTCTCTGCACTCATGTGTTTTACTAGAAATGTAGAACCCTTTGCTGATATTACAGCTGGGCTAGTGAATCCATTTGCAACTTCATACATTTTTATTTTTTAAAACTAATATGATTGAACGAAAAAGGCCAAATCCTAAATTTAAGAAAGTCTACATTTCTATCTTAGTAGCTAGCAGCTGAGTGTCCTGCTTCTTGAAACACAGACAGTGCTATTAATCAAATTGTTATTGGTAGCCTCTGTGCACTGCTTTTTATGAGAATGTCAGTGGGCTTCAGTAAAGTCATTCATTGCAGCCATCGTTGAAAGGAGCTGCGGAGGCAGGGTGCCTGGAATAACCTTCGAATCAGAAGTACAGGCCAGTGTCAGCGGATACCCCATCCTAGCTTCATGTGACCCAGCTCACATCAGAAGCAGTTTAGCTTAATTGCATGGGATTGCATATAACCCATATAAGCCTTACTGAGAGCCAGAATTTACTAATCAAGTGCAGGGTCCTGTGAAAGCAGCTATACTGCTCCCTTCCCAAGCTGGTACTACTATAGAGCAATGGCAACAGCTGTAGGTATAGCTAGGCACACAGCTGGCTACCCTGAAATGTGTAGGTCTGTGCAAGCTCAGCATGTTTGCATTATGAGATTTTACATAGCTTAGACATGCTTCATGAAACAGTGGCTTCATTCCCAAGGATATGTCAAGTTCCTGGAAGAGGCAGGAAAGTGATCCAGTAATCCCAGTTGTTGGTTTGATACTTTAGTTAGTTATCCACGTACTTTGCTAGACAGCCATTCCCTGCTTTTTTTTTTCCCATCCAATTTGGCAGCTAATACTACATAAATTATATATTAGTGAAGTATTATTTTTTTATTTAATCTTCTAGAAGCTTCAGCTTCTACCATCGTTATGCTTTAAATAACAACAATTAGCACTTGAGTTTTTTGTTAATTTCTGAAGTCAGCTACTGCTTAACATTGGAAAACTGACATCTTTGATAGTTTGTATTACCAGCCAGTATTTATAGAGGCTAAACCCAAAATTTATCAAGTCTAACACCCATAGGTCAGAAAGAATGTAGATACATATACACACAGCATATTGCACAGTAATTAATGTACTAATAGAGACATGTGTTGGCTTTCAGAGAGGATAAATCTCTACTGGGACATGTGTGCATGGCGTGCAATGCTAATAAGACAGTTCTTACTCAGCAAAGTGACTCAATAACTGGTATAAATATAGCCAGGTTTGGAGTCTCTTGTGTGCCAGGAGAGACTCTATTATAAAAGTTGTCGTTTTGGAGACAGAAAAGTTCTCGGCAAAATTTTCCCTTACAAGATGATGGTTTCAGGATTTTGCTCTGTTTTGCTGAATAGCTGCCAGTAGCATCCAAGCCAGTACTTGGTCACAGCGGTTGGCAGAGATGTCAGTGCTATTGGCCATGCATTGGGGATGAGAGGGCCAGATCTCAGTCGGGGAGGTGTCTGTAAGCAACTTCACAGTGAGGGCTCTTCGACCTTGAGCTGTGCCTTCCTGACCGAAAGCGGGTAGTGCCAGCAGGCAAAGGAAGTGATTGGCATGGGAGACCTCCACTTAAAAATCCAGGAAAGGCGTTGATGCCAGGAAGGCAGCTGGTGTCCTCCCACCCCCAAAGTGCTGGTCCTGTCCTCGCTAGGCACTGCTGCCTTGCCCCAGACCACTGTGCTGCCACCTTGGTAATCTTGGTCCAATCCCCCTCACCCTAGCCCAACCTACTCCTAGATATTTATTTCACACCATTTAGAAGTGCTACTTGTTGCCAAGGTTTTTTGCCCCTCTTTTCCTCCTTATTTGCCAGCCGCAGCCACATGCTGCTCACAAAGGAGACTCTGGTGATTAAAAGACCTCTGTTACTAAGGTAGCCATGGCAACAGCCTCCTTGGAGGTCTTTGTTGCCTACTAAAACTTTGATCTCCAAGAAGGGCTGCTGCTGTTTCTCCCTCCAATTGAAGAGAAGGAGGGGAAGAAAGGATAAAGTTTACTCTGAGCAGAGGGAGCACTGAGGAACTTATTGCAGAGCCTTGCTCTCCCAATAAATCTCACAGCAGCTTCCTTAGAAAAGTATCTGATTTACAAGGGCCACACTTCCTATCCTATGCTTTCCAGCCTCCCCTCAAGGCAGTGTCCCATGCCAGGGGCCTTTTGCCGTGGCATGGCTTGGCAATTTTTTCTGCCACTGAGGAAAAAATAGTTCCCTCTGTAGCTGCTGCCTTCTGTGGTCCCACTGCTTCAGGTAGGGCTGCAAAGGCAGCCCTCAACAGGGAAACCAATTCAACAGTTATTCCCATATTTACCCAATATTTATCACATTTATGCAATTGCCAGTGTTTACCATGTTCCCGTATTTACCCAATTGCCATTTGCCTGACTGCACCTGTGCCTACTTTATTCATGTCATCATTTCAGCTGCACCACTTACCCTAATTATTTTTGTGTCTCTCCTCTCTAGGCTCTCTGCTAATTGTCTGCTTGACTCCAGGTCCTCCCTAATCTGCTGCTATTTGCTCTCTCACTCTGTCACCCGCCCGCCTCGTGTGTATTAACTCCTGTCCTTGCTCGCCTTTTCTGTATCTCTGTACCTTCTGGAGCCACTCTGCACCCCCTCAGCTTTTCCTCTCCTATTCCTCCTGCCATCTACTGCTGCGCTCTGCCAGTGCAGACTGGGGGCTTGTGGGCTCCCTCACAGTTTGACGCTGGCTGGGGCTTGGGGCACGCAGAGTCCCTGGTGGGGAGAGGCCACTGTGGGTGGGTAGAGCCCCACATGAGCATGGTGGGAATAGAGATGGGAGCATGTCCCAGATCCGTGTTGGAATGAGGACAAGCTCCTAGCTTCAACAGAGCTCCCCGCCCCTGGGACAACCCTGGTAAATGGGGTCATCATCTATTCCCTCCTTCCCCTGGGGGTGTCTGCTGGGGCTTGGTGGTGAGAGCTTGCACAGAGGACGTGTAGCCCTTGCAGGTGGGGGCACAGAGCTGCAACTTAGCAGCTGTGCCCAGCAATGTCTCAGAGGTCCTGTGGTGCTTTCTCAGGCAGGTAGAGCCACCGTGCAGAGGTGGTGTGGCCAGACGGTCTCTTGGCAGGATGTTTAACTAAATTGTTTTCTCCACACCAGTTGCTATATAGCCCCAGCCCTCCACCTTAAAGTTTCCTTAAAAAAATCCAAGAGAGAAGTGAGGTGAGCTTAATGCCTGTGGAAGGAGCCGCCTGGGTGTAGAGAGCCTGGCCATGGGCACTGTGGCTGCCTCCTGGCTGGCATTTCAGCCATGGGTCCAAAAGGAGGCCTTGCTCACTGAAACCCTGCCCTCTCTGCCATGGCTTTGGGCACTGCATGACCCACCACGGTGCCATCCTGGGCTCCCCTCCACTGGCTGCTGCCTGGCTTTGGGGAACACCCATGCCTGGGCTAGGTTTGCACAGGGTGGGCAGGCAGGAGTCAGTGGCGGCTCCTTTTCCCCCCCAGAGCTGCCCTGTCCCTGCACCCACTGGCTGGCTGACTGGTGGGCTGGATGCTTTTGCTCCACTTGTTGCTGGCAGCAGCGGGAAGAAAGTCGCCTTCAGTGAGGGACATTGGCAGGGAGCCTCCTGTTGCTGTGGCAACTGCTGGGCAGCTATGGCGGCAGCAGCCACGGTGTGGGGAAGGGTTATCAGTGAATTAACTTGGCCCAGGATGGGGAGGGGGGAGAGCCAGGGTGCGTGTAAAGATGCTGGGGGACGGCAGTCCAGAGGCGGGCTTTGTGCTTGCTGGCTGTCCGCCGGGCTAGTGAAGGCGGCAGAGTTCAAGCTGAGCTGTGGTGGGGTTCGCTACTGCCTCAGACCCTCCCAGGCTTTGTGCGTCCCCTGCCGGTGGCTCTGGGGCCCCCAGGGCTGTGCTGGTGAGGCAGAGGGAGCAAATTCCCCAAGGAGATACTCAGTAGAGTCGAGTGAGGCTGCATGAGCGGGGAAATACTTGAATGCTCATAGGTAGCACAGAGAAACTACTTTGGTTGTCTTTGTAACAAGTTACCAAGTTCTGAAGCACTGTTATTTTTGAGGGATCCTGCTTCTCCCTTCAACATGTGGTTCCTCCTGGGGATCAGGAGGTACCTGTGGTGGGTTCACCCTGGCTGGACACCTGGTGCCCACCAAAGCTACTCTATCACTCCCCTCCTTAACTAGACAGGGGAGAGAAAAGATAACAAAAGGCTCGTGGGTTGAGATAAGGACAGGGAGAGATCACTCACCAATTACTGTCACAGGCAAAACAGACTTGACTTGGGGAAAAATGAATTTGATTTATTACCAATCAAAGCAGAGTAGGGTAATGGGAAATAAAACCAAATCTTAAAAACAGCTTCCTCCCACCCCTCCCTTCTTTCTGGGCTTAACTTCACTCCTGGATTCTCTACCTCCTCCCCACCAGTAGCACAGGGGGATGGGGAATGGGGGTTATGGTCAGGTTCATCACACATTGTCTCTGCTGCTCCTTCTTCCTCAAGGGGAGGACTCCTCACACTCTTCCCCTGCTCCAGTGTGGGGTCCCTCCCACAAGAGACAGTCCTCCACAACCTTCCCCAAGATGAGTCCTTCCCACGGGCTGCAGTCCTCCATGAACTGCTCCAGCGTGGGTCTCTTCCATGGGGTGCAGTCCTTCAGGACCAGAGTGCTCCAGCGTGGGTCCCCCACGGGGTCACAAGGCCTGCCGGCAAACCTGCTCCAGGGTGGGCTCCTCTCTCCATGGGCCACAGGTCCTGCCAGGCACCTGCTCCAGCGTGGGCTTCCCATGGGGTCACAGCCTCCTTCAGGCACATCCACCTGCTCTGGTGTGGGGTCCTCCAGGGGCTGCAGGTGGATATCTGCTCCACCGTTAACCTCCAGGGGCTGCAGGGGGACAGCCCGCCTCACCATGGTCTTCTCCACGAGCTGCAGGGGAATCTCTGCTCCGGTGCCTGGAGCACCTCCTCCCCCTCCTCCACTGACCTTGGTGTCTGCAGAGTTGTTCCTCTCACATCTTCTCACTCCTCTCTCTGGCTGCAATTGCTGTTGTGCAGCAGTTTTTTCCCCTTCTCAACTATGTTATCCCAGAGGCGCTACCACTGTCACTGATGGACTTGTCTTGGAGCCGGCTGGCATTGGCTTTATCAGACATTGGGGAAACTTCTAGCAGCTTCTCACAGAAGCCACCCCTGTAACCCCCCTGCTACCAAAACCTTGCCACGTAAACCCAATGCAGCACCATAAGACCCAGCACTAGCAGGGATCTTCAGGTAGGTTCAAAATAAAGCAGGCACCTATTTGGACTCATGAGATCGAATTTCTGCTCTTTATAGGTGTCACTCTCTTACCTCTGGTACCACAATTCTCAGCCCTAAATTAGGTATATACCTCCAGCTATTTGTCCGTTGGCGTCTGCTCTCAGACTAGGGCTGCACGTGAGCTTGTGGAGATAACACATGGGAGGCAAGCTGCATGCCCGTGTCTGCCCATATGTTCTGCATGCACGTGGTTCACGTGTACATTGTTCGCATACACACACACACAGAGGCCTATGCAAGAACTGCATATTTATTTGTGCTGGGAAAATAAGGAAAATATTTAATATGCGCATGGCACATAATGTAAATCTACCATGCTGTGACACAAGGCATACATTTTTTGCATGTGTTTGGAGCCCATTTGTGGCACCCAAGACTTAAGCTACACATATGTTATATTTGTGCCTATATCTTGTGAGCAGAAGGCATACATGAGCACTTTCCCAAAACAAGCTAGCTGTGAGCAATTTGGACACTTGATCCTTCCAGAAAATGGACTGCAAAGAATGTCGTGAAAGTCTTCATATATATAGCTGAAAATGTTGCAGTAGGCTGATGGCAAGAGTCCTCCTTCAAAGTAGTAAATGAGGAAGAATTATGTGAAGGATCAGCATTGTATCTTTTCCTAAGGCTTCAGGAGCACCTCATCGTGATGGCGTTACTGTGAGTACTAGACAGCTTTGATGAGTTGCAACTGGTTGCAAAGCACTGCCTGCATTTGGGGTATGTTTATTATGGCTCCAGCAGGCATCCTTGTGGATTTTTGATCTCTACAGAACCTCTGCTGAAGCACTGAGGAAAAAACGGACAGTGGGAATTTGATTATAACATGCTTCAAGGACAGACTAGAGGCCAAAGAACTTGGGATCCAGTGTCATCATTGTGTCTGAGTGCTGCTTAGTGCAGGACCTGAAGGGCATGTGGGGAGGTTAAAGGTAGCTTTCTATCACTTTTGCACTGGCTTACCCATAGCTGCTTCTGTTATATCCACAATGTATGACTCTTTTCAGAGTGCAGCTCTCCTACCTTATGCATGTCCTTAAAAAACATAGCATGATCCTGGTGTTATATAAGAGTACGCAGCACAGCTGCACATAGGGCTGTTCTGCTGATGCACAGGTGTGTGTAAATTGTAGCTGAACGCTGTGCAGGGTGTTTGCTGTGTATTAGAAATATCCCATGCATTCAGTGCCAAAACCAATAGGCACCAAGCTGCCTTTGGGCTTGAATTTTGTTTGTATTCAGTTACAAATTAGAAGTTGACTTGCCTTTTTTTTTTCTTTTCCTTTTGCAAAGTGATTCCACAGATTTCTACACGAATCCTTCCCTGGTTGGTTTGCTTCGCTTGAGAGTTGGCCTTATATCACACAATCTCACCGAGTTGCTCGTGCATCTTGAAATAAGTAGCACATACTCACTTCAAGACTCCTTTCCTGGAGCTGTCTCTGCAGTTGCAGAGCCCCACATGGAGAGCACCACCCACGGGTGTTGGATGCATGTGGCTGACTTGTCAAGGGCCTTGGGTTAAAGATGTTTCACATCCATCCAAAGCACATCAGTACATTTTTAACATAAACTAAATCCTTCTGTTTGAGGGCCGTTGTGCATTTCCAGGTGCTTTTTGCATGTGTAAAGCATAACTCCAGAAAGATGTTACTGTGTAACCATGCTAAGGGGACCTCCCTCTTCTTGTCATTTTGTGCCTAGATCGGAGAAGCTCTGTTCCAGATTCTTTCCCCCCAGCTCTGCTGATAAAGATAAAATACAAGGACACAGAAATGGCAGAAGTGCAGAGGCAAACACCAGGCATCGAGCAGGATGACATCTGTGGTTGATAGGAATTCACTTAACAGAGTGCAAGTGGGCTGATGAGGAAGGGGACTGGAGGCTAAGGCAGGGGCTGGGGAGTGTGTTTTTCTTGCAGTAACTTCTCTCCTTGTTCTCCTCCTTCTGTCTTTTCTAGGCAGGACAGGGCTGCTTGCTGATCTCTTGCCCAGTTTTGCTGTGGAGATTATGCCAGGTATTCAGTCATTTCACCCTTCAATCACCCAGTCCTCTGTCATCTTGTCTGTTTATCCTTCTACAGCATCTTTATGTGGTGTGCATTTCACTCTCACGTGTGTTTTATCTGGGGATAAAAAGGGATAAACCTGTCGCTTACTGGGAAAGTGTGTTGGGTTGAGATCTGAGAGAGCTGGTGCTGGGACTTGGGGGAGGAATGGCCACGCTGAAAGCCAGCGTACAGAGATGGTTGATGTCATGCCAGGATCAGTGCGAGAGCGGAAATGCCAGCACTGTTCGGGGGAGGTTTTATATCAAGCTCTCTGCTCTCCCTCTGTTAGCACAAAGGTAACGCTGCTCCAGCCTGCGAGACCTTGGCAGCTTCATGTGTCCGTATGGCTTTGTATGTCAGCTGCTCTTGTGCAGTAGTAACTTCCGCTCCCCAGACCCTATCCTGCAGGTACCCTTAGAGCCATCACGGCAGATGGCAGCACAGGAGGTGCTAGAAATAGAGCGCTGCTTAGTAACCCATCAGTGGCACAGCCTCTCTTGTGCTGCATGGCCAGGGCATTATCTAGGTAACACCAGGTGGTTGGACCAGACATGAAAGCTCTCTGCCCGTGATAAATCCTTTGCTAGCCAAACTAACGAGAACCACCAGTTCTGGCACTCCTTGCAGAGGAAACAGAGACTGTGCAACAGATTGTCCTTGAAAGGGAAAAGCTGTGAGAACATTTAGCCCTTGAGTCATCTGATCATCCCCTGACAGTGCCCAAGGAGCGTTTCTTTCACACGTTTGTGCAAAAATGCAACTCCACATAAATGTGTGAAGCTATTTTCAAGTCTGTCCCAGAGATGCAAATAGAGAAGAGAAGGCAGACACTCCCCCGCCTCCAGTGTAACCCAAAGCTCCCTGGAAGTTCAGCATGGCAGGAGAGGGATTGGTCTTTTCAACATAGACAGCAGTTCTCTGTTGCCTAATGCTTCCCCCTCCACCCCACCCCCCACCCATTTATAATTTTATTAAATGGCTATAAAATTCTTGTGTGTTGGCCAGGTAGCTTTCTGATACCTTCACTGCATGGGTATAAAGAACAAGAAAGTGTAAAAGGCAGCAGCAAGCCACATTTCAGCTGTTAGCATTGTCTGTTACCTGAATAAACAAAAGCAGATGCTCCTGCAAGCACAGAACAGTAGTTTCCAGACAGTGAGGACACATAGCATTTCAGCTTGGTAGTCATTTGAATCTCAGGGTTACACAGTTGTACCTGGAAGGGCTGTGATAGATGGTAGTGGCTGTACTGGAGGAAGGATTAGAGAATTGCAGGTAAAACTGGTTGAATTCCCAGTTCTGTGCATAAACAAGCAGGCTCTTTTGCCATTTTCTTAATCTCATCATGGTCTAACTTTCTGTGAAGTAAAATCCTTCCTGATTCATAGGTCCCTGTGACTGGGACACTGATTTCCAACATCCACTCCTGGTGCTGAGTGAGTATCTTGCAATGTGCACTGTACATACTAACCTGACCTCCTTTTATACTCCTAGAACATTTTCAGAAAGACCACAGATACACTTACAATGGACTTGCTGTTTGGTTTTTTCATCTACCAGGCTTTTATCCTTTATGGAGTGGTTGTGAACTGTTCACTAATCGCTCTGGAGAGCTGACATCTGAGCTTCATTGCATAGCTGTGGCTGGCCACTTCTGTCATGCGATACTATTTGACTGGCTTCTGTCTGTCAATGATGGCTATAGAGAACAATATGAGAACATGATGAAAAAGCCACTGAGCTGTTGCCCTGCTCAGATTGGCATAGCTTAGGAAGTACAGAACTGGAAAGGATATCCTGGCTCACTATCTTACTTGCTATCCCAAGCACCATGTAATTTCATCCTTTCCATAAGCTTAGCACGCTTAAGAGTAGTCTGGGTTTGGCCTTTCTCTCTCCTGTTGGATCATTTTCTTTGATGTGCTGCTTCTAGCTTCCACCTACATTGCTCATAGCCTCTTTATGTCTATTTATGTAAGACCTTTAACCATAATACCTGGTATTCTTCCTAGCATTCATTCTTCTAGCATATTTACTGGCAGCAGCTATGTCTGCTCTCAGCCTTCTTTTTAATACACAGATGCAATGAACTTCAGCTCTCCTGAGGCAAGGCAGGCTATCGAGTCCCTTCATCCCCTCAGATCCCTGCTTTGCATCAGCTCTAGCCTGAATTCATCTTTTCTTGTACAAAGATGACCAAAGCTGTATAACATCAGTAACTTCAGATGAAGTTACATGGAGGCCTTGTATGATGGCATTAATATTTCCTTAATGCTACTGGAAATGCCTCCTCTACTGGGTGTAGTATTATGTTTACCGTTTTTGTAGCTGTATTGCGTAACTGGTTACAGTTGTCTTACGATGGAATAGTATACTTTCTTTTCTTTTTCAGTTGCTTTCAACTAATGAAGTCCTGTTCAGAGCTGTAATTGTTCTTAATCTTTGAACGTGTGACCTTGAAAGTATTGCTGCATACCTTGAAATTCAGTATATTGTTGCATTTCATGTTTCTTATTTAGGTCCAAGGACAACTGGCCCTTTCTATAACATATCCCAGTCTTCATCTTTAGTGACAATGTTTCCCTACCTCTTACCCTCAAGATACATTAACACATTCTTATTTTCTGTGTCAAGGTCATTCATGAAACTATTAAATAAGATGGCTCCAAGAACCGGCACTTGAGGGACTGTATCAGTAACCTCCTCTCAGCTTTTACTTTTCCATTCATCAATGCTTCCCTCCAGCCATTTCCTTATTCATTAGCTGAATTTTTCGTAGCATATAGTAACTTCACAAAAAAAAAAATTCCACAAGGACTAAAATTATCTGCAAATTTAAATGAAATTTATCTGTTTCAGCCAAAAAAGTAATAAAATATTAAAAAAAATATAAAACATTTCACTTGACAATTCTGAAATGAAATGTTTTGATTTGTAAATGTCAGATCTTTCACTGATGTTTTTTAAAGGAAATTGTAAGTTCTAGATTAAAAATGGCATTAAAAAAAGGGAATTGTTTGTAAGAGTTAAGGAAAACTCTAACAAAGCACAGAGTTTTACTTTTGTTCAAACAGAATGCTGTGGATTAATCAAAAATGACACTTCTTTTGCATTTTATTAAGAACTAGAAAAAACCTTCTGTTTTGATTGTTCCAAGTGGAGCATTTTTCCTTGACTTTTCAGCTTAGCAACACAGGTGAGAGGTGCACTATTTTTCTAGTGCGATTCTGTACTCACATTGCAGTCCTTGTATCAATACTTCTTCATGTTAAATAATAATGTACCGGGAGGGCCCTTAGTGAAGGCTGGACTTCTGTTCAGAAGCAGTGGTCTGCTGCTTTTTTTCTCTGGGCTAGGGGTAAACCCTACCCACTGCAAAACAGCCCCACTGCTTCTTTCTTCACTTTCTTACCATCTTGCCAAGGTGGTTGAATAACCACTTGGGTACACCTGGAGTGTTTCCCCACAGATTTTCCCTCCCCAGCGGTCTGACTTCTAGATAGGCTGGTGCACCTCTCTGATGTAAAACAAACTCCAGGCCTCCTGTACAATTGAAGTCTTGAAATTTCTTGGTCCGGATGTTTTCACCGACCATTTCCTTAATCCAGGGAATTGCCGCGTGGTGGTAGGCGCAGCCCTGTGCACGCAATCCCCTGCAAAGCACAGAGCGGCCAGATGCAGAGCTGGGAGCTGCCCCGGCTGTTGCAGATTTCCCAGAAGCTAAGTTTGAGAAACCTTTTCTCTTTCCCCTTCTCATTCAAAGGCCATCCCTTTTTTTGTGGACCAGCTCTTCTGTGCTGTCCCTTGTAGGGTGTTTTTCAGCCATTCCCTTTCAGGGCCTGACAGACATCATCTGAGGCTTCAGTGGGGGAAAAAAAAAGTGGTTGTTAGGTTTCCTGGCTGGCTGCAACGCCTGAATAGGATGTTCGTTCAGCACATTCAAAAGAATAATTGCATGCGTGGGCCTAGTTGCGAAGGGGCAGGCCTGGCTCATTTACTGGGCTATTTATAGCATGCTTTTCACCATCGTTTGTCCCATTAAAACTAGAATGTGGGTAGGGAACAAACACACAAGCAGGGCATGAACATGGCTGGGAAGAATGAGTCTTTGATGAGATCCAAATGCTAATGGAGTATGTCCTGTGGTGTTCATACAGGTCTGCCATGGAGCAAAGGGTTTCTGTGCTGGGGAACCAGAGCTCCTGCCTCTGTGCTGCTCACCTCTCAGCCAGCCAGAGATGTTGCAGGAAGGGACCACATTTCTGTAGCTCCATTTCTCACTGTCATGTGCCATTTCTGCTTCGACACAGAGGGGGACCTAGTCCTAGACCAGCAGAGAGTCCACTTTATTATTCACCTATTCCTTCCACAGCGATGTGCAATCCTGTAAGTATCTCCCTTTCTCCCCTTGTTTTCCAGAGTGGGTCTTTGTGGGCCTAGTGATCCTGGGGGCGTTCCTGTTCTTCCTCCTGGTGGGAATCTGCTGGTGCCAGTGCTGCCCACACAGCTGCTGCTGTTATGTCCGCTGCCCCTGCTGTCCTGAGTCCTGCTGCTGTCCCCGGGCGTGTGAGTGACCCTGTCCAAGCTTGGTGCAAATTATCTCCTGCACTACTTTTCCCTGGCGGAACAGGAGGAGAATCTGTTAATATTGCTTCCTTTGCCGGGAGCACTTTGCTTGAGTAAAGAACTAGTTTTTAGGGAGTGAAGCATCTGACCTATTGCTCAATGGTTGAGCGCTCAAAGTTTATTACAAATGTAATTCCCTGAGCCCTCCCTGCTTTGGCAGCTGTGCCTGCTTCTCCAAAGTGTCATGCTCCCCTTCCAAAGTTGTTGTTGTGTCAAGTGAATGTTGCGGGTCAGAGCTAAGACCATCCTGGGAGGTTTCTTCCCAGCAATGCAAAGCAACTGCCCTCTACAACAGTGCAAAATCCTTGCAACCCAGCAAGGTTCCTGGTCAGGTTCAGTCAGATCTGTCAAGTTTCATGAGCCTCATCCCTGCTGCTTGAGTCATCAGTTGTTTTTAAAGCTGAACTGCCACTAAATCACAGCAGCAGTAACGCTGGCTGTAACACAGTGAATGTCTTTCAGTTGCTGGGCATCTTACCGTGCTCATCTGACCTGCCATGTGCATTTTTAAAACTCCCCTCAGTACCTTTTGAGGCTTAGAGAAATTCAGATTGGTCCTTGTCATTTCATTTGTGCAGTTGTTGTCTCCTGCTGGGTTGTCACCAATGTTGGTGATGTGCAGGTTTCGGCCACGTGCCGTGTGGGTCTGTAGGAGGCTGGTGTGATGCTGACTGCTGTTCTTTTTCTTTTTCAGTGTATGTAGCAGGCAAGGCAGCAAAAGCTGGCTACCCTCCTGCAGTGTCTTCCATGCCAGGTCCATACTACATCCCCAGTGTTCCTGTAGCTGGTGTCCCGTCTCCTGCTGTGCTGATGGATAAGTCGCACCCTCCTCCCTTAGCCCCAAGTGAATCCAGCGGAGGAAGCCAAAATGGTAATTTGCAGGGCCAGGCACAGCATTCGGTCCTCCTGCTGGGAGCAGGGCTGGGAAGGGGAAGAATGATTGTCACTGATAGAGTGCTATGAACAGAAGAAACACAGAGAAACTGCAGTTTAATCCTGGCTCTGACAATGACATCTGCATCCCTTAGGGCCACATGGTCCAACTTTTCTTGTGCCATCAGCACAGTGTCAGTGTGTGGGTGCCTAATTAGATCAGCAGGGAATGGGAGGCCAAGTTCACGCCCTGGGCCCCTCTCATTACTGCTGCAAAACTTTACTTGCAGGGGAGAAAAGGATGAAGATGATTTCAGGGGAGCAGAGGCAGTGGCCGTTTTCCCCATAGAGCTGATGCCTTGCAAGCTGCTCTCTCTTGGTAAACTGTTCTTCCTGTCCTCTGTAGGGCACTGGTTGCCCTCTGGCAGCAGTTTTTGCTGCAGCGTGTTTTACTGTCCCCATAGCATTTTGGGCATGAGGACATGCTCCCTTGGCATTTCTGCCCAAGAGCATTTGGGGCTGGACCCCTCCCCTACCTTACAGACGTCAGTAGGTGACTTTTTTTGCTCAGCCTTTGCATTTGTGAAATGTGAGTGATAAAAGGCTTTTAACTAGAAAGGAGTTGTGGATCAATGTCAGACACAGAGTGTCAGTATGATGACTGTCTTGATGAGGGTCACTTTTCCTGCTGCAAAGGAAGCTGCCATCAAGGAAAAAGAGGGTAGCTATTTAGCCACATGCTAGCATTTCAGGTTCAGAATGGCCATCTAAATTCAAACACGCTGCAGCAGAAGTGACTCTCACCAATGTAGAGTCACCAAAGTGACACAGTATGTTTTGCCTTTGGTCCAGCTATGTGTCTGATTTCAAAGCACCACACTAATTATCAATTGCTAAATTTGCTCATGACAATGTGTTGATAAGACATTTCGGAAAAGACAAGATCAAGTAGTATAATCAAATACTTAAGCTTTTGGAACAACCCTACACATCCTTCTGCTGCCCCAGTCAGTGTATTAATCTTTCTGGAATTACAAGAAGTATTTTCCTTCAACGATCATACTTTTTTGTTTTCCCACTGAAATCAAAACAGAGCTCTGGAATGGAGCATTTTGAAATAGGAAATAAATCAATCACTGATCCAAAGCAGAATGTATCCAATTCAAAAACCTTTGTCAGAAAATGATGAACGACAGCCCAGTGCTTAATTTTTTTCTCCTGTGGAAAAATGTCACTGCATGTAGAGCATGGTGTTGGCTGTGGGAACTCCAGGGATTTTTTAAGAGTCAGATCACAGCCCCAGTCTCGTTTCTGCTGTACATTACTGGCAGAGCACAAATGTGGAATCAAAAACTGTGGATGCGTTTGGTAAGCAAATGCAATGGCTCTTGGCATCCCATGTTCATTACACAGAGAGATGCATTTATTATATAATCCAAATCAGCTGGCTGGACTTAATCCCTCAACTCAGGACTTGACAGGAAATACTATGTATTGCAAATAAAGCCATTATTACAGAGTTTTAACTGTTGTAGCAAGACAACAGAGGTTCTTAAGCTTTTAAAATTTTTAATTAATATTTTTTGCCATAATATGGACAAACCCTTAGTCTGGATCGTGCACCTGTTGTTCAAGGTGTTCCTTGAACTGTGGAGCTAAGGAAGGGTGATAACCCTGCACCCTGTTCCTTTTCTCTTAAGGTCCTCCGCAATGCCAGAATATCCCCTGATTACAGGCTGTAGAAGAGAAAACATTATGTGGCTGTTCCAAGCTACTTATTTGCTGGTTGGCCAGACAGTAAGCTAAACAAAACAGGTAGTGGTTGAGTTTATAATAAAGGCCTTCTCTCAGAAGGAGCGGTAATTATGGTCTCTGCATCCTCCATGCAGCCAGTGTAGGTCTGATCCAAAACTTGGTATCTTTGAGACTTCAACCTTAATATCAAGTTTATTTTAAAAAAATGCGATCAGGAGTGCTGGGCGACAGAGACTGGAGGATTCTGTAATCCTGGCTGCCAGGCTAAAAGGACAGCCTTTGCCCTAGATAGTTTCTGTGCTTATAAATGACCCCTCTGAGGTGATCTAGTGAGCAAACTCAGGCATGAGAATATTTAGAAAATTTGTCTAGGGTTACATAAAAGCCATGTGACAAAGCTCCAGTGAAGCCTAGGAACTCCATCCTAAACTTAGGGCTGAACAGGGAGAAAAAACCTTCAACTCTCTTATTTAAAAGAGTGTTGGCAACACATAAGTTAGGATTTATGCTCTATTTTAAATGCAATGGTTACCTGGAGATTCTTGCATAGATTCCTTAAACCATGCATGCAGGGAAGCTTTTGATCCGAGAGCTGGACTCCAGACCTTTATTATGGAAAGTGTATAAGGATGAGACATCATTTACTTCCTAACCACACTTGTCTGAAAAAAATAGTAGCGCTGTCCTTTCTGGGGAGGGAAACAACTTACAGTTTTGGCTGACTTGGTTCCACCTACAGAAGAATAAAAAAAGTGTCCACAGTTAAACACAAATTAAACATTAGAAATTTATGAACTGTTCAGGAGAAGAAAATATGGTTTAGCAGGGAAGAATGTTCCATTCGCATTGACTTCAGCGAATGGTTCTGGACAAGTGGTTAATGTCTCTGGATCTTCATTCCCTGATAATTAAGACAGGCCTAAAAATATTCAGACCTTATTAAAGGGTTATGGCAATTTACAGATGAAGAAAGGTATGAGGAGGAAGGAATAATATCTTAGGTTCTCACACGAAGGAATAATAAAGAGATTTAATAAGCTGAACATTCAATATCGTTGCAAGAAGTATTTAATAAATAAATGTAGACACAAAATATGCTTTATCTCTAATGTAAAATACTTTTTATTAGCTTTTCATGGTCATCTTCGCAGATTTAATTTCAAAGTTAATTTCTAGATGCTTACGGAATTAACCAAGGAATTAATTTTCCTTTGGATACACAGCTGCAATGGCAAGTTGAGCATGAAGCTAGCATGAAGCCTAGCTAATTCTCCATCAGTTACAGGAGCTATACATGTTGTCCAAATAAATATTTGGCACAGCCTTAGTGTGAGTATTGGCTCTGTGGAGACAGTGTCTGGAAGCTGCCTGTTCAGGTTCCCCAAAGGTTATTAGTAGGTCAGTCATTTCCAGCTGATGGTTGTTCCCTGGCCTGTGTATAAATGAGGTGGCAGCTTAGCTGAGCTCCTAGCAGACACATTTGAAGAAAGAATAGCGAGAGGCCTCTTTCCTGACAAAGTACCAGACAGAGGTCAGCCACAATGGTGAGGTGGAGAACTTGCCTTGCTGTCATTCATGCAGTGCAACAGGAATCATCATTTCTGAGGCCAGTCAGTCCAGCCCCTCTTCATAGCAGCGACCTCACTTCAAGAGACATGAAGGTCTCCCTCTCCCACTTCAGAAGGCAAAGGCAGGGTTCCTCGTGTTCTGTAAGTCACTGTGTGCATGTGCTGTCATTGTGCACACATTCATGGGGATAATAAAACACAGCGAAACTCCAGACTGCTGTCAGCTGAGCTATCTAGAGGCACATCGAAAGCAGGACCCTGATAGACCCATACTATGTTTTAACATCTAATACCTTTCCCAAGTACAGATCCACAAGGTAATATTTCAGGATGTAGTTACTGACCTTACTTGTGCACAGTCAAAATCCCCAGTAAACCGCTTTCCTCCTGAAGCAATTTGCAGGATTGTCACAGGAATCATTCTACCCATTTCTATGGCACAGCCATTTCTGAAGCAGAGTATGGTTATTTAATAGTGCACAGACGCATGCACAGCAGTTTAGGACAGAAGGTGCCTAAGAATACCTCTGCCAAGTCCTTGTTCAGCCCACACAGCGCATACTATGCAACATACTACCAAACCCATATGCTAGTAGCTTGATGTATCGGGGTGTGGGATAAAACAGAAAGAACAGGTTGGCTCAGAATCACCATCCAAGTATTTAAATCGTGCCACAAGAGGAGTGCTCATGCAACACTGCAGTATTCACACAAAGGAACATAATAACGCCGTGCAAGGCAAAGAGGTTCTGTTTTGTAGTGCTAGGTGAATTGTCCTCACAACAGTTCTCTAATGAGGCTGAATTTGAAGGTTGTAGTCCTCTTTTGTACTTAGCACTGTGTTTCTGTCAATCTTGAAATAGCCCCAGCCTGAGACCTTTCTTAAATAATGTGCTATAAAAGCCTTATTGTCTTCAGAGTCCTAATAGGTGGAGTTCTCTGCTTGCTGACTGTAGACCTGCCTTGAGGTAGCCAGGCTGTTGATAGGGTTAGCAGGTAAAGTGTGCAGAAAGCCAGCTTGCCAGAGTTAGGGCTGCTGTGGCTCCAGGTGTGTAGGGGCTTCTTTTCTACACACAGGAATGTGGAAAAGCCAAAAAAGCTGTCCAGACTTCCCCTGCAAATGGAGCAATCCCAAGAGTCAACCACTTAATGTATGTGTGAGACCTATCTTTTCTGTAAAATATAGCATGTAAAGAATGCCAGAGCACAGAGTTTCAGAGTTACCCAGTGACCCGATTGGTCCTGTCATTGGATTTGGTATAAATCTCAAAACAGTGTGATGTGCTTCCGTGGGACTTTCCATGTTTCCTTCTGTATTCTCTGGAGCTTCTCCTACCACATGCTCTTCAACCTGTGTGAGCAGAATTCATAGGAATGGGAGGGTGGAGTGGTCCTGGTGAGTGACAGCTCCCAAATGCTCAGCCACCTGCTTCTTCTGCAGACTGGGAGCTTAGAGCCCCTGCTGCATAGAGGAAGCCTGATCTTCTGGGACTGCTTCTCCCATACCATGACAAATCTTTTCTGTAGTGCTGAGGAAGGGGAAATGAGTGCTACTTTTTCTCTCTGCCATCCTCTGTGGGAGGTGGAATCACTCTGTAGCAATGACACCACTTGATGCATTTACTTGTACAGATTGGGCATTTCCAAACCATTTTTGCTGTTACTGCAAACTTTATAAATGATGCAGCTGCTCACAACTTCACATCCCACGTTATAGACAATTTTTTTCTGAAGCAAGGACTGACTCACTCTGTTTTGGAAGACACAGCCTACCTGCCTGCAGACGTGAGCTCCACTATAGAAGCAATATTGTCTGAAAGTCTCCTTGGACTTAAATGTGTTTTCCTCTAATGCTTTGCTTTTCTCCCTAGCAGTGCGCAAAGGGTACAGGATCCAGACTGACAAGGAAAGGGACTCCATGAAGGTGCTGTACTATGTTGAGAAAGAACTGGCTCAGTTTGACCCAGCTAGGAGGATGCGAGAACGATGTGAGGAACAAGCATGGTTTGATTTTTTTTTTCTCTGACCTGAAAAAGACTCTGCAAATTCATAGTTAAAAGTTCATTAGCTTTGCATTAGAGCCAGTCTCTAGGATACAATGTCCAGGACATGGTACTTGGGGCAGATGAAGTCTGGATTTTAGGCATCTAGGTATGTTCTGATTTTAAAAAATCTGCTGCTTACCTAATCATCCTTAATTAGAACAAACAAGGTGTGGGAGACTCAAATGCTCATGAAAATTGTCCACTCAGATAATTAAACTTCTGCATCATCAACTTCTGAAAAGCCAAGTCCGTACTCATGCCTTCTACAGCCTGTGCTGGGCTAATAGCTGGGATGTTGTCTTCACAACTTCTTTATGTCTTACAATATGGTGCCTGTAAATTCCCAGCATGGCAAAATAGGAGAGGGATGATTTTATTGAAAGTGTATTTTGTGAGCTGCAGTGAGTACAGCGTGGTTTGAAGGATGCAAAAAGGTAGTTTGGAGTGGCTGTTGCCCTGCAGAAGCAGCAGGGACTACAAGAAAGATTCAAGAAGCCAGGGGATTGTCAGGTTTTGCAACACTGGCCAGCATAAGCTCAGAGGTGGTATGTGCGTCAGTACTGACAGTTTGGCAGTTAGACAGCTGCAGGTGAAGGGGAGGATGGTGGCGAATAAGGACAGGATGCAAACTCAGAATTGAGCTTCTGTGTGGAACTCCTCATTGTCTCCCAATAGCGTCTTGCAAGCTTTATTTTTCTAAATAAAGCCTGAGGCTGCACTTATTGGATGTCAGAATACAAACCCTAGTGAGGATCTTAACACATTAGGAGGCAGAGGTGCAGTGGTGGGACTGAGTGTGTGTGTGTACAGGGCTTGCAGTGCAGCTCTTTGTCCTCTGGCTGTTCTGTGCGGAGAATGGCAGCAGGCTGGGGGCTCAGTTCCTCCGGGCAGCATCCAACTTGCGCAGAGCTAACCCACAGTAGGGACTGGTAGAGGCTCATTTAAAACAGACTTGTGAGATCCTGCAAATCAGTGAAGGTAAGGGCTTCAGGGAATGACACTACATCAAAGCTCTGTACAGATTAGGCATAACTAGCAAATTATATGTACTTCTAAAACAGTCATTGCTGAGCACACTGTCTTCTCCGCCCACAAGATTTACTATAAAAAGACCTCTCCAGATTGGTATGTCAGGCCTCCAGATGTCAATGTGCTTGATGGGGTAGAGACTGACAGTGATTCAGACAGTCTCTTACTTTCTTCTTAATCTTTTTTTCAGGGGGTAGGTTTTGTTTAGATGGGCAAGTCAGGCCAAATCCAGAGCCAGCCTGTCTCACACCAGGAAAGGGGGAGGTGGCACAACTGCTGTGATGGTGTTCCACCAAGTGCAGTGCCCACCTTGTGAGGGCAGAGAGCTCACGTGTTACTGAAGCAGGGCTGAGGGGGGATTTCTGCACGAAGGCTGAACTCAGTTATCTGGAACGCAGGCACGTGATGCCATTTACAGTACCCTTAGGATATCCCACCTGGCTGCCAGCTACCAGTCCAGAAGACCGGTAGGTCTAACAGCAGCTCTACGTCCAAACTGAGCCCCAGGAGTCTTGGTCAGGATTAGTCGAGGGTTTGGAGAAGGGCCTTGGATTCCATTTTGATTTTTTTTCTAATGGAGGGCAGCTCAGCTTCTTTCTGAAGAAGCTGCGGCTGTGCCCACCACAGCCTTCCTGTCCTCTCCTCCCCTCTCAAACATGCTGTCAAGTGAAGCCTGTCTCATTTCTTTTCTGCAACCTGCCCTGCAGATAACAACACCATCTCTGAACTCAGCTCTTTGCATGAGGAGGACTTGAACTTCCGTCAGCCCTACCGCCAAGTGCGAAGGAAACCTCTGCCTCCTGCGGGGGACCTGGATGGCGATGCTGAATACTGGGCAGGAGTGATTGGCGGGGGCAGCACGTCAAGGTCCCAAGCTGTCTCCGACTACAGAGATGAGCAGGACAGTTTCTGGCACAGGTGAGGGCTGCTGTGTTGGGAGGCAGCTATATCTGGCAAATTAGTAAAGAAAGGAGAAGGGACAGATGGACTGGTAGCTCTTCTCCATTTCCTGCTGCTTTGGTTTTACTTAGCAGGACAGAGGGGTTAGAGAGAAACACGAAATCTGGAGATGTCATTAGATGAAGTCAGAATTAATCTGATTCCCACAAGCCTGCTGAAGTGGACCCAGCCAGGTAAAGCTAGGTATCAGCCCCATTCCAGGTGGGATGTAAAAATGAGATCAATAGGAAACCAAGCCACCCTTCACAAAGTGCTTTCTTGAGATTTGCACCTGATTCCTCCAGCACTTCCCAGTGCTGGTGCACTTTATTAGTAATCACACTCTGGTGCTTTGGTGCCTAGAAGGGAGATATCAAATCCTTCCCTCACATAGCAGCAGCTCAGTCTCCTGAAAGCAATGGCAGGGATTTCCTTCCCTCAGTACTGGACTATTGTGCCAGCTCTCTCCCTTTAAACCTGCCTCAAAATTGTCCTGCTGTGAGCTTCTGTAGCTGGGTTTTCCCAGCAGGATGTACACCTACAAGCTTTGGGGCCAAGGAGAAGCAAGTCCAGCCCTGCATACTGGAGGACAAGGGAGGTGCACTCTGGGGTTCATCTCAGGTAACATTAGACATGTAGAGTCCGAGCTATCCTCACTAAGCTGCCTTTATAGTCAGCAGAGAGAAGCAGGGATATCTAGGATGTGATTACATCTTATCCTACAGAATATGATGAAATCAGGTCAGATGATTCATGCCCAGGAGTGCTTGTTTCCCTCCATTGTCTGCCAAGGCAGCTGAGGGGATGAGCACAGCTGAATCCTGCCCTCTAACGCTACCTCTTCCCTCCTCCAGCCAGCAGAGATCCAAGTCTGAGATGTTGTCCCGTAAGAGTTTCTCTGTGGGAGTGCCGGCTGTCTCTATGGATGAGCTGGCAGCCTTTGCAGAGTCCTACAGCCAGCGGACCCGGCGGGCAGACAGCCAGGAAACTCGACGTTTTGAGCGGTCAGAGTCGCACGGTGGCCGCGGTGGAGGGCTGCCCCACCAGGATAGCTCCATGGAGGAGTACTACACCAAGCGTAGCAGAGGGAACCGAGAGCCACTGACGGACTCGGATCGGGGCTGGTCGTACAGCCCACCCCGGAGACGGGCCCATGAGGAGAAGCACCTGCCCAGGCTGGTGAGCCGGACGCCTGGAGGGAGCCAGAAATATGATCACTCCTACCTCAGCAGCGTCTTGGAGAGGAAATCCCGGAGCTATGATGAGAGCGGTGACCACAATGAAACCCCCTCAAAGCTGAGCTCGCAGCCCAGCCAGAGAGGAGGGGGAACGTATTATGCCTGGTCACCACCCTCTACCTACAAAGCTGAGAAGTCGCAGCAGCAGTCGCAGCAGCCACCACCACCGCCTCAGGAGGAGGAAGGGGAGGACACTCTGCCCCCGTACAGCGAGAGGGAGCTAAGCCGAGGCCCTTCGTACAGGGCCAGGGAGCAGGCCTACCTCAACGCCTCCGACAAGAAGAGGAAAAAGGACCCCAAGAAAACAGTGAGGCCATGTCTGGTGTTCCTGATCCAAACAGGCTGAGTGGGGAGCCACCAGGCAGGGTTTACTAACCAGAGTTTAGGGGCAGGGAGGCTCTCCAGGAGGGTAGAGCCTGGAGTCTGAGTGTGGGGAACCCCAGATAAGGGAGTCACTGTGGGAAGAGAGCTGTCACTGTGGATGTAGGAGGCCAGAAGGGGAAATAGCTCATACGGAGGACTCCATGATGGAGGGGAGAGACAGATGTGCCTGGGACTGGGGAGGTAAGGCATGTTTTTGGCATCTGGGGCTTGGTGATCCAAGGAAGTGGGAGTTTATCTAGAGTTTAGGAGGATCATGGTAGGGAAGAGATCTTACTCAGGACTTACAGAAATTACAGGGCATTGCTTTGGCCTTGATCCTTGTTAAGGAATGGTTGAGAGGTTCTGTTCTTCTGGACTGGGACAGGGCTAGTAGCAAGGCATGGTGTAAGAGACCTCAGGTCCTTCTGAAAGAGGTGAGATGACAGACTCCTGTGGGTGCATGCCCATGGGCACGTGTACCCGCTGTGCAAGCCAAAGGGATTCCTCACACAGGACACCAGCAAGTGCAAAACATCCTGCCACCGGCTAGTGAGGACTGATGAGTGTATGGTTGTTGGGGAAGGAGAGCTGGTAGAAGTCTGTTCCATGGGGGAGACCATGTCGCTAGAGAAGCTTGGCTGTTAGGCCACAGCTTAAGTGGCACGTGTGAGAGAGGACAGGGGTGTGAGTGGACAAGGCTGTTGCTTTTTGGTTGTGGCTCTATAAAAGCTACATCCGTCTCTTTGTCTGTTCCATTGCTGCTTTCCTGTTGACATTTCTCTTCTCTCTTTCCCCTCAGAATGATTTCCCAACGAGGATGTCCCTTGTGGTTTGAAGTTGTTGTGGACATGTCGTGTTGATGGGCTGGATACTGTGAGGTGACTGTGGTGGAGAAGATGCACAGCAAGAAGACCGGTCTCCGTGAACCTTCACAGCCACCAGCCATGGACTCTTTGTTTCAATTGTTTGTTTCATCGGGGGAGCAGAGGCTTTCATAAGAGACAGACTCTCATGAATGGCACTCGATCTCAGAGTCTCTGGGAGTCTGCCAGGAAAATTAGGCCAGGGGCCTCTTTGGTACCCTGCTTTCCAGCGCCTTCCATTCTGTGCTGGAAGGCAGCCACGTCCCTCTTGTCTCTGCAGCCCTGAACTACAAGCGAGGCTGCCTTTGTGCCTCTTGCCCTGTCTGATGTGCAGAGAGAGGCCTGTGCATATACCTCTTGCTCTCTCTGTCTCCTCAGTTCTCTGGATTAAATATTGTCTCCATACTTAAAGCCTTTTCTGTATCATCCCCATGCTGGGAGGAGGCCTCGTGCTTACAGCTGCAGACTGCCTCCACCTGATCGGGCCCTAAATCGTGAAAGAAAATTTACATCCTTTCAGACACTATAGAAAAGGACTGATGAGGTGTTACTTTGGCAAGGGCTGAACAGAGAAAGAGAGAGACAATTATAGGCTGGTTTGTTCAATATATTTAGTTCTGTTCATTGTGTGATGAGAGTTGCAGGTGAGATTGATGTATTGTTTTGAAAGTGGATCAAAGTAGCTTTTATTGTGATGAGAGCATGATGTGTTTTTTCCCCCATCCCCAACTGTGATTTGTTTTGATACAGTTGCATTTTCTTGCAGCTGAGCTGTGACCCTGTAGAGCTTCAAGCTAGAATATCTACTCCACCATATCATAAGCAGTGCTGTAGCCTTGCTGGCACTCTGCTTCCAGCACCACCAGACATCTCTGCCTAGTGAGTGGCCTTTTTGTTTTAAAGAAGCCAAAAGGAGAAAGTCTCAGTGAGGGCAGCTGCAGATCTTCATTCTGTGCTACTAAAGGTGTAACTCTTTTCTGGTCATTGTTCCCAGACATTGAAGAGAGCAGTAACAGCAATGGAAAAAGAATTAACACCGTGGATGAACACAAGCTTTGAAAGTCACCTTTTTCACTCAAAACCGTTTCATTCATTTCAGTTGTGATATGGTTTTAGTGGCTGTTGTCTCAGGAACAGCTGAATTTAGAAGTGAGTGCTTCACACCATCTGAAAGCTTGACATTCTGGTTTTTGTAGGGTATAATGCAGTCATTTCTTTAATTTTTAGCTGCTAAAATCATAAAGTGAAGGAAGATCATGGGAACATTTTAAGGTCCGGCATCTTGATCCTATTACACCTAGAAACAACTTAGCGCCCTATTGTGTTATGGATATTGTCAGCCTCTGAAATGTCATCTCTGTTGTTACTCTGGAAGTTTGAGGAGCGGTCTGGCCTCAGGTGCTCACTCTGGCAATACTGTTTTGAACACGAGATTTATTAACATCACTGCAGTTCTCCATAAAAATGACAGATTCATTTCTGAATTACTGCTTTAGCTCACCAGGAATGGTCAGTGGAGAGGAAGGATAATCTCCATAGATCTGATGGCAGTGCAGTTTTCCTGTTAGAAGGTGAATTGATGGCTTTCCTCTCCTCCCACGCTCCTCTAGCAATGAATGTAGTTTTGGAAATCCCAGTCCTGGGTCTTCTTGGCCAGAGAAGGACTGGCCTGCAGGGGCATACAATCATGGAGTCACAGAATGGTTTGGGCAGGAAGGGACCTTTAAAGGTCACCTAGTTCCAGTCCCCTGCCGTGGGCAGGGACATCTTCCACTAGACCAGGTTGCTCAAAGCCCCAGTCAACCTGACCTTTAACACTTCCAGTGATGGGACATCTGCGACTTCTCTGGGCAACCTCTTCCAGTGTCTCACCACCCTCACAGTAAAGAATTTCTTCCTTACATCTAATCTAAATCTACCCTCTTTTAGTTTAAAACCATTGCCCCTGGTTAAAAGTCTCTCTCTGTCTTTCTTACAAGCCCGCTTTAAGTACTGGAAGGCTGCAATAAAGTCTCCCCAGAGCTTTCTCTTCTCCAATCTGAACAACCCCAACTCTCTTGGCCTGTCTTCATAGGAGAGATGCTCCAGCCCTCTGATCATCGTCGTGACCCTCCTCTGGACTCACTTCCAACAGGTCCATGTCTGTCTTGTACTGGGGCCCCCAGAGCTGGATGCAGTACTCCAGGTGGGGTCTCACGAGAGCAGAGTAGAGGGGCAGGATCACCTCCCTCGACCTGCTGGTCACGCTTCTTCTGATGCAGCCCAGGATACGGTTGGCTTTCTGGGCTGCTAGCGCACATTGCCGGCTCATGTTCAGTTTTCATCTACCACTGTCCCCAAGTCCTCTGCAGGGCCGGTCTCAATCCGTTCACCCCCTCAGCCTGTACTAATATTGGGGATTGCCCTGACCCATGTACAGGACCTTGCACTTGGCCTTGTTGAACTTGATGAGGTTCACATGGGCCCACTCCTCAAGCCTGTCAGTGTTTTTCTGGATGGCATCCTGTCCCTCTAGCAAATCAACTGCACCACTCAGCTTGGTGTCATCCACAAACTTGCTGAGGGTGCACTCGGTCCCACTGTCTATGTCATTAATGAAGACATTGAACAGTACTGGTCCCAGTACAGAACCCTGAGGGACCCCACTTGTTGCTGATGTCCATTCGGACATTGAGCAATGGACTGCAACTCTCTGGATGCGGCCATCCAGCCACTTATCCATCAAATAGTTCATCCATCAAACCCGTATGTCTCCAATTTAGAGACAAGGATGTTGTGGGAGGCCATGTCAAAGGCCTTATAGAAGTCAAGGTAGATGACATCAGTTGCTCTTCCCCTTATCCACCAAGGCAGTCACTCCATTGTAGAAGGCCTACAGATAGTCAGGCACAATTTGCCCTTTGTGAAGCCATGCTGACTGTCTCTGATCATCCCCCTGCTATATGCCTTGACATAGTTTCCAGGAGTATCTGTTCCATGATACTACTGGGCGCAGAGGTGAGGCTGACTGGTCAGCAGTTCCCAGGGTCCTTCTTTTTACATTTTTAAAAATGGGTGTGATGTTTCCATTTTTCCTGTTACGGGGGACTTCACCTGCCAGCCATGATTTTTCAAATAGGGAGAGCGGCTTAGCAACTACATTTGCCACTTACTTGCCAACTACATCTACTTGTATTATAAGTGTTTTCATCTTTTCTCATCTTTAACGTATGTTCCTAGGAAAATCACAGCAAAGTTAACAAGAAGTAGGCAGGTGGTTGCCATCTGAGGTCTCCATGACCTTGAGAAGTCTACAGAGCTGCACTACCTGTTATTTTAAATTAAACCTTTCATCCCTGACATATTATATTAACAGCAAGAAATGTGGATGTTTTGTTAGTCTGAAAACTTTGGGAACCCCTATGCCACAAATTTTAAGGGAGTTTAGCATGCTGTCTTTTTCCATCAGACATCCAGCAGACCCGGGAAATATTTTACATAGAGATTTGAAAGTGCATCTGCAACAATGACTGTCAGAAAGGTGGCAAACAGCAATTTAACAGTCTCTGAATACCTGTATCTTTCAAACCGTACTGAAAGCCAGAGCATCACAATCTCCTTCTCATTTCAGTTATGACTGTCCCTCATCTCTGTCACTGTAGTTTATTTGATCAAGCCCTCAGGAATGAGTTGTATATTAAAAATACAAGCCTTCCCCTCATTTATTTGAATCAGTTTTGTTTGCTTGATGCTGGTACTTTAGGACATTTGTACACTATCTGTAAGAAGTTGCCATTTATGTATCTAGCTTATAAATAAGTAGTTGCAAGCTAATTCTCTTCACTATTTTAATTGTAGAAACAACTGTTCATAAGAACTGTCCAACATTTCTTTTGAATCCAAGTACCTGGAAAAGTATTGAAGATTTTATGACTAGTGATTCTATCAGTTTTACCAGGTGATAAAAGTTTCAGCCTCAAAATAAAAAAGAGCAGGTCTTAATTCCCTGAAGTCAGATCTGGGCAGCACCCATCAGTTGGCTCTGCCTTTGATGTAAAATTTTAGATTTCCTATCTCCCTATACAAATCTGAAGGAATTTTCAGTTACTGATAGTGTCTGTCCTCAGGCCATCTTTATTTTTCCCATTAAAAATGTATCTGCAGCAGCACCAAATGAACCAAATCAAAAAGTGAGAGGTGATGTAGAACAGGGCTTCCATCTCTACAACTACAGAACCCTAATGACCCGTGACTCTTGCACCAGAGGAGCAGGGGGCCAGAGGCTGATGGAGGGGCTGAGAGGAGCCTCTTGTTTCAGAAAAGAAGTAACGGTTTGTGTCTGTGCCATCTCTCATAAAACACCTGCAGAATGCTTGCACTGCAGAATAATGAGCCTGATTATTATGGGGGTCTCAAAGTATAAATTTTCCAGTGATCAATTTTTACTGCTGGCATAAAATTAAAATAATTTTCATATAGGATATGGATGTCTGGGCCATGTCAAGGACACGGATGGTTTTGTGGCCTTAAAATGAAGCATCACAACAGTGACTTGCTAAGAAGATAACTGAGGTGATGAGTGAATCCTGTTAAAAAAAAAAATAAAATGAGCCCTTAGAGCAACAGCAGGATCAAGCATCAGTGGTAAATTTGGCTGTGCTGTCAAAAGTGTGATCTGGGCTACTGAAAAAAGTTTTGACATAATGGAATGTGAAAATAAATACCAATGGTAATGATTTGTCAATAATCCTATTATTCCTTTAAAGTACACTGTAAAAATTCCAGGGGGTGGCTTCAGTGTGAATATCCTCAGACCACTCCATTTCTACTGAAATGGAAAATTAACAAAACTAGCACTTCAAATACTTAAAACTTTGCAAAAGTCCAATATACATCACCTGAGACAGGCAGCCAGAATTATTCAGGTCTTTGTGCTGGCATATAATATAGGGGACCAGAACCGTGAGCATCCTAGCCTTTTTACTGTTACTAGGTCAGAGATCACCATCAGCAGCGTGCCGCAGGCCCATCTCACCTTCCCTGCAGCCAGCATTGGCAGCTCTGTGTGCCAAATTTCCCTGAGAGGTCCCAGCTCCTGCTCTGATGTCTGGGTCCCACCATAGCTCACTGAATTGCAGTTTTCATTCTGGTTTGTGACTCAGGGTACCTGCTGCCTGTGGATCAGCAGTTACACTGCTTTCCTGGCCTTTTCCAACAAGCTCCCTCTAGGTGGGCAATGCCAGTTCACTTGTAACAGAAATAAGACAAATGGTTTTGCAATCACCAAAGACACTTTTATATGTCAGTCCTCTCCAGAGAGTTACCTAAAACTGGCCAGAGAAATTGGTGGGAGGGAGCATTGTAAGATGGAACTGGCCTTCTGCAGGGAGGAGAGAAGGGACGTTCTCAGAGCACTTTTTTCAGGGAGTTCTGGGAGAGTTAACACACATGGATGCCACCACTGGGGTGTGACCAGCCTCCTCCAATAACAGAGTGATCTGATGTTGTGCAGGAGAGCTTTGCTTGGCCAAGTTGCCGGCTTACTACTACAGTCCCAGGTTGTCTTGCGCAAAGTAACTGCTAACTCTCCGTATACTCAAAGAGGACTATGTCTCTTTTGACCCAAAGCCCCTCCCAAAGCTTCTCTGAAGAGACGAAGGACAGCCCCTAGGCTGTACAAATACAGATTCCTGAGAAGGAGCAATCACAAAACATTTTAGAAGTCAAATATAATCACAGACTGTTACAGGTACCTAAACACAACAACACAGTATTTATCATGCCTGGGCTATTCTGAAAATCATTTTAATGTCGTGGAGATTGTTTTGCTGAGAAGCCGCTTGGAATGATCTTCCTTTTTCTCCAGGGTGCTTTCACACAAAGACGTGGGTGGGGATCTGTTCTGTGTCCCTACGTACAGGGTTTGGAACATGTGGAAGCTGAAGCTAAAGGGGCTTTAGTTTGTTCCTCGACTGGGTCCAGGAGCAAAGAGTCCTTTGGCATAAGCCAGGTGCTGCATATCTGACCCTACGACTCCTGAGATCTCTGTGGTACAGCACCTCCATCGGGCTATACTGGCCACACGTGCTTTCTACAACAGCTCTGTCATTGAAACCACCCTCATCTTCACTTTTCCATTGCCTGGGAGATCAGAAAAGAGATCCATTACGTAATGTGACAGGATGGCTATCATTTTGATGTGATCTTAAAAATGCCAGCTGGATTACCAGCGTTAGAAACAGGAAAATCCTAAGAATAAAGTTAGCTAATACTGAAGGAATGAGTCTGCCATGGTTCCCATATGAATTCTGTTGCAACCTTTATGATTGCTTTTTGACATTCGCCCCTGCCTGCACGGGGGTCTTTGCCAGAAGAGACCTTCACCTCCTCTTCCTTTCTGCCGGTGGCTTTGGTCATGCTTGTAATCCCCCTCTGACCCCTCAACTTCCCTTGACTATTTCCAGTTAACCTTCAGCTTTGTGCCTAGGGGTTCCGGTCAATTTAGATGTAGAGTGAGTGGCATTTTGTAAAAAGACATTTTTGCCCCCTATAAAAGCAAAAATTACAGAATACACAAAATCCCAAGCCCTCCAGATATTCTGTCAAGCCCAAGCAGGGATGTTACTGGAAACATTTTAAAAATTAAGCTGAACATAATTTCAAAATGAGTTAAGTATTGTTTTCAACCCCAGGGCAGCTGCAGTCAGAGCTCTGAAGTGCAAACAAGAGAAGCAAATGCATTCAGTTTTCATTGTCCTTGGTGACAGCAGTGGCAGAGAAGCAGCATTTCATGAGTCATAGAAAGCAAATGGGATTCCAAGATGCTGTTAGTTACATTTGAGTTTAAAAGTATGAATTAGAAGTTGACAGGCTCATTTTAAAAGCAAAATTCAGTTCAAGGAAATGGCAAGATTTTAATTTTAATTTTACTGCCTGGTGCTGGCTCTCCACCACACCTGCTCAGTTTATAGAGACAAAATTTATTTTTTTCTGCAATGCCTCTCCTAGTGCTCCGAGAACAATGTGCCCTCTGTGCACCTAAGCACCAAAGTGAACTTAGAGGTGAAGGAGTCTCTTGTGCATCCCTGTCCCAGGCAGACAGTCCGCAGAGCACCAACATTGTCCCCATCGTGCATCCCAACAGACTCACCTTTACTTCTCTTTGTACAAGCTACAAAGTCCGGAGCCTGGGCTGGGAGCTAGGTGCCTGCTGTTGCCAACTTTTCATAGATGCTGTCCAAAGCCCCAGCGCAGTCGTACAGTCCTCTTGTTGTTTGTCAATGAGCTGTTTTGGTTTTTTTCCTGCTGCTGTTGCTTGCCTACAACAGCCACACACCCCCCCCCCCCCCCCCCCCCCCCATTATGCAGTGAGTGAGTGGCTTGCTTTGCTGTACTTGGCTTTTGTTATTTTACTCAGATTGTCCTCTCCTGTAATGACCTTATTTTCAAAATGGGAGGGGCGGAGAAGGACATAACAATACTCTGTACAGTGAAAATACAACACTTTTATAGCCTTTTGGGACACATCCTCATCCCCAATTACCAAGCATTATACATTTGCCATGCTTGCAGTTTCAAAGTTGTTGCTCTTGAGTTGTCACCATGGAGAATAAAAGCAGGAAAAGCTACCACCAATCTGCCTTTTTATTATCCTGCAGGCAAACAATTTGCCCACTTTTTGCTAAGAAATGAGCAGCTTACACAAGTGGTTTTCAACCCTTTTTTGATTAATGGACGATAAACCAAACATTTTCTAGTGGAGCAGCAGACCCCTTCATAAATTTCATACCTAGCTCCCAGGATAACTTACATGGGCACATTCTGCCCAGCCTCCTCCTGCAAGTACCCCACAGAGCCACATTGCTTCACAGATAGAATAAGCTCTCCCTTGGTTTTGCAGACATGAAAACTTTTTCCCTGCAAATTTTATTGGGAAACTTTTTTCTACAGACACACTCTCTTTTTTTGGCAGTTTGACCCCTTTATCCTTATGTCTGCAGTACTCCGGACCGACATTTTTCGTCTCTCGTGAACAGGTAACTTCCTTCAGATCCCATCTCCATGTTATAAATAATGGATGCAGACTCTCACACTGTTTGCAGATGCAATCTGAACAGCATTTACATGTTTAGATCCATATCCGCTAGGCATTATCTACAGTCAGGTGCAGGAGAAGTGCACGCAGCTCCCTGCTCTGCTCTGTCTTTCCCTGTGCAAAGCACGTCATCCCTTGGCTCTTCGGTTTCCTCCCTGTGGAAAGGGAAGCCACGCAGGGCCACCTGTTTCCTAAGGCAATCCTAGTCAGGCCCCAGCAAGCTCAGCCCTACTCCGGATGCCTCTCCCAAATGCCAGGCTGCAGTTGCAATTCCACTCAAATTTTCTGGCTCTGTGCTGAACTAACGCCCTGGCTTTATACCCTGGGCAAACATGGAGCCAGACGCAAGCATTACAACACAGGCTCGATCCGCACATTCATACTCTACTGTGTCAACAGATGTGGTCCCTGGGCCAAAAATACCATGTTAAGCAAGCTCCCTCCTTGGAGACCTGCCAGGCCCCTCAGCTTGGAGCACAGTACCGAGGGGAAGCCCCCCAAGAATCAATCACCCTCGCATCCTTCTGCGCTGGGGAGAGGAGCGGGGGGGAGCCGATTCAGCTCCTGCTTCGCCCAGAGGATCCCGCTGACCCGCCGGGGACGTCCCGCTTGGTTTCAACCTCCCCCTCACGCGTTGGCGGGGCCCCTTCCCGCCTGTGGAGGGACGCCCCCTGGCGGCCCGCCCGGCCGCCGCGCGGTAGCGGCCGCCGCGCGGTGGGGGAGTGACGGGAGCTCCGCGCCGTTCCCACCCGAAGCGGCAGGCTCTGTGGGGGTAGGAGCCGGAGGTCTGGTGAAAGGCTGATCGAACAGAGTGTGTAGCGTTAAAGATCTCAAAGCTTAACACTTGCCTCTGAAAATCGTCATTAATCGTTTTTTTTGTTTTTTTTTTTTTCCTCTGTTGGCATCCGTGCAGGTGCTCAGTGTTCCTTTGGGCCTCTTTATCCCTCAAAGACACCCCTCCCTCCCCAAACGGAGAAATCTCCAAACCTCCAGGAAGAAGGAAAGGTGCCCATGCCTTGAAGGCAACCGGGAACGAGGAAGACTGTGACACGGGGAATACTGAGCAGTCACCCAGCTCTGTGGGAAGTCACGTCTGGCTGGGGAAACGTTTATGCTGCGAAGGTAGAAGCCAGAGGTGCCCCTACAGCTCCTGCAGTAACTTCTGGTCACGCCTCATACAGTTAAGGCTCTTCTGTGCCCAGACCCAGCTAGTCCTGAGCTCTTGGCTGTAGATACAGATTTGTGATTCAAGGTCATTTCTGAATTAGAGAAACGAGCCTGAAAGTTTGCCTAAAGTGGCACAGGACCACAAGGAGGTGTAGTGCTTTCAGTTAGTCCTCACTGTGGCATAGAAATCCTTTTTGATTACAGTTCACGTTTGTTTCTATCAGCCCCTCTAGAACAGATGTTGGTGATTTTTGTGTCCCCGTTATCACATCTTCTCTGAGCAACAGATTAGTCAGCACACTTGTCTCTGAATAGGTACTCCAGGGTAGTGAGAGTTTGAGCTCCAACTGGATGCATTTTACACTCAAGAACCTGCTAAGTGATTAATTTATTTAGTCTCTTAAAGTTCCCTGCTTCCTGGCAAAGCTAGAATGTGTGTTCCTACAGGTCCCAGTTGTGCTCACCTTGGAACTGCAAGTTTTGGCAAGGACTTTAACCTCCAGTAAGGTGGAGATCAGGTAAAACTTTATCATAACAGGGTAAAGGCTTCACCTCTTACAGATACACTGCCATGTCTTACCTAAGGACCACTGCATCTAATTGTCATCGCTAAATCTATGTGCAATCACAGAAAAGACACTTGTGGTCCATGCAAGTCGCATCCCTCCCCGACTGGAGGATGTAGGGGTAAGTATAGTTAAAGCAAGTCAGCCAAAAGAGAACTGCCCAGGGGCCTCTGGCACAGTGGGATTGTGCCCTGTTGGAGAGAGGGCATAGCCCAGCCTGGCCTGTTGCTGCTAGCCATAGGTTCCCCTTATAGGGAACCCCTCTCTCATCTTCAGATCAGTAAGATCCTGCAAGAAGGATGAGGTTACTAAAATGAAGACTACCTTAGCTATAGAAGCTCTTCCTGGATTGTTCTTTCAAGCTTTTGGCAATCTCAGACTTTGAAGGATAGGCCTGCACAGGCAAAGTTTGAGGAATACCTGCCTAAAATGCAGATCCTACAAATCTTTATACATTTTTCTTTAGCACTTAGAGCCCCAGCAGTGTAAGCTGAAACCATCAGTAAAGTGCTCAGGATTTCTGAGAAAGTAAAACTACTCAAATTAGCAAAAACACAGTCTACGAGCATCCCAGCACAGCCAATTTGCAGAGACTGCACTTTGCACCCCTGGCAGCCACAACCGACTGATGCAACTCAGAACCCTCATCTTTGCTGAACTGAGCTGCCAAGACCAAGAGGAGAACACTTGGTCCCATGCACAAATAGGCCTTCACCTAACGACCACACTGACAGAACATGTGTGGGTAGCAGACTCGGAGCCTAAGGTATGCTTTAAGTAGCACTGGGGGAGTGAAATGTGGTTTGCTTGTTGTTTTTTTTTTTTTTTTTAGATAGAAATATATATTTATATATAGTAATTTTTTTTTTCACTTCTGAGAAGAGAGATCTGAGGTTGCCTTCTGTTCAGGCCAGGATGGTGCCTCAGTGGAAATTTCACTCCCCAATTTCAGTAAGATGCAAGTTAGGCTGGTTCTTGTCAATGGTTGTAAAGTTACTGCAGCAGAGCTCTGTAATCAAGAGGTCTCCATGGACAGCCTGTCATCTTGATGAGAGACACTTCTTATTTAAGCAAAGATGCCGCATTGTAGCTGCAACAATTCCCAAATGTCCCAACTTCCCTCATCATATCAAGGAGTCTGGAATTATAGAGCTCCCAACAAGGGGTTTTAGAGGATTTCAAATAAGTCTGAAAGGTCAATGCTCGAGCATGTGCAGCATGCAGAGAACATGTCTGAAGAGCATTAACACAGTTTTGTACTACTGCAAAGATCTTTGGAAGGAAGAGTGCGGGTGGCATCCCAAGTATTGCTGGGGAGACCTGAGATCCACGCACTTCGGTGAAAAGCTCAACTTTGCTCGCAGGCAAATCAATTAAGAAGCAGCCCTTGCAGCTAAGCTTAACTGAGTTCCTGTTTGAGCACCTCAGTAACACTGATTTCATGATTAAATTTGTTCTCATTAATGGGAGAACCAGAAAGAATCCATGGTCAAAATATTGGACAAATTTTTTAAGCTAATGAGGGAGGACACTGGTGTTTGTGAAGCAGCTGGTAGCGACAGCCTGGAGGAGAAAAAGAAAACGGCTGCCTTCAGATAAGCACTACATTCAAGCACAGGAGCAAAATGAAGGGGAACATGCCCGTGTGCTTCAACACATCAAGTGGCAACACAGCAATGCTGCATGAATACTGATGATCTTACTCAGCTGATTAGTACCCTAGGTTATGTCTGTACCGGTGTGTAATATAGCCTCAGGGAGTGAACCTGGGTGCCCAGTCCCTGACAATCCGCTCTACCTAACGTATTAGTGTGCTATATTCTATACTATGCTCTGGAGTAAAGTTGTTGGCAGTAGTCCACAGCCAGTAACCAACTGCTCCGGAAGGACCACCAGTTGAACAAGGCTGTCCACTAGGGTTCCCTGCAGGAGCTGCATGTCTAGGGCACTAGGGCGTAGGACCACCAAAACCCACGCATGGTCTGGGCCATGTCTGGCTAGACAGCAACCTGGCATTTTTGGAAGGAGTTCACCTGGGCTAATACTGCTTGGCTTCTGTGTCCCTGGCACCTTTTACTGTGCAGATGCAACCGTTCTGTTCATTGCATTGCTTTGCTCCTTCCAGAGATGACCACAATAGGCTGATATTCCAACTCCGAGGCAAGAGACATGTTTTCAGCCTGTTTATGGGGGAGAACTACCATTCAGAATAAATATTTTGGTAACAGTATGTGTGGTAAGGGTACCACAGAAATGAATTGTAGTTTCCATCGTACTGTGGCAATGGGGGTATGTGTCCTTCTGATGGGGCTGGGGGAATGCAGAAACAATAAAGGCAACGTGTCAGGCTTTTCCAGGTCTAGTCGTCCCTAGAAACATAAAAAGAAAAGAAGAAAAGTAACAAACGTCTGAAACGATGTGTTTCTTGGGAACTTAGAGCAATACTGGCCACATTATTTATTTCCTTTTTGGCCTGTCCTCCTCTGACACCAAGGCTCTCAGTTGTACGTACCCTACTGCTTGTGAGGCCGTGGTCTAGACTGGACTAATGCAGTTTAAAATGAACTCTCCAAAGTCTGTCATTTAAAAAACATGGATCATCTTATGGATCTGACTTACGGCACAGCCACGTGAACAGTTAATCAGCACAGCTGTATTAACTCAGTCTCTAGGGGGAAAGGTGGGAGCAGAGTGAGACCAAAGAACTTAAACCAAATCTGTGGCCAATGGAGCATGAAGCTGTGCCCTCTGTGATAACAACTGGTGGCTAAGGGATGTATGGATGTATCCGCATTACTCAGCCAGTAATTCCAGTCACATCGCTACTGTTCACAGTTTGCTTGTTTCCTCTGGACCCTGTGCTCTTCAAGCTGGGCGTTCTCTTTACCCTTAGTGATATCGCCCATTTGGGAGCTCATCTCCAAGTGAGATCTCATTGTTAGCATTAGTCCTATATGCAATGCTGAAAATAAAAATTCTACAGCACAACAGATTTGATCGCTTCATTTTCTTGCCTAAAGCACACTGTGATTTCTTCCCGTTTGGCTCCGTGGGTGGAACAGGCATTTCGGTATACACTGCCACGTTCATTACAGGGAGTTCTTCCGTGCTAGAGATATTAACATCTTTGTTATTACTGCCAGTTCTCTCCTCCCCCGTACCAAGCGGTTGCCTGAGCAAGAATTCCTTTTAAGGACAGACTCCCAGTAGTAGTATTCTCCTCCTCAAATTGAAGAAGATCTCTTCAGAGGTCAGTTCCTTCTGCTTTCTCAGAATCCTGCCTCCCCCGTATTCCTTAGAAAGTCATTATCAAAGATGTCAAAATGACTCGCAAAAATATCACAGAAATTCTAGAAATCAGTGTTGTAATTACCTCTTTGTAATCATTAACAACTCAAAATCATAGCAGTTGAGTTAAAAGTTTTATGCAAGAAAAAATGTTTAACATTTAATATAAAATCAGAGTTTGACATAGCTTATTTTTCGAACATCCTCCTCCTTCTGTTCACCAACTGACAATTAGAAGATCACAATTAAAAAAGTCATTGTAAATACCTTTAAAAGTCTTATGAAAACATTCATAAAGTGCCACCCACAAAAGCACCTAAACAAGAATCTGAGAGAAATACCTATTAGGAAGTTAATTTACTTAATTGCTGCTGAGGACTAAGCTGTCAAACAGCAGCGTAATTTGTGGAACTCCCAATTTAACAACCCAGCAAAAATACCGTTCCGTAGACGTGGCCCCAACAGAGCATCAGCTGGGCCCACAACATGTATGCAGAGGCACCCAGCACAGTGTTGTGGGGTTTTTAAATAAATAGGTGCTAACACCGCCTGAACCCAAGAATACCGGCAAGTGGGAGATGTGGATTCCAAGGTGAGCGATCATCCCAGGCTGTGACCCTACTGCAAGGGCAAAACTCAGGCAGCTTGTACAGAAAACAGGTACAGATTTTTAGTTGGTTTTTACTGGGATAAAAATCACTCCCCACTAGAAATAACAGAAAAAGGCACTGATCCTTGGAACGCTTCTATGTTCTCCTCTCTGGCCTTGAACGTACCATACCGTAAGCACCTTTCTTTTCTCCATCCCCAAAAGAGGGGCTCAGAACCACCACACTGCAGTGAACACACACTAGTTTGTTTGGCAGCAGCCTCCCCCTTTGCTTGAGTGTCTGGGCAGTGCTCACAGATTTACCCAGAAGAAAAGGGGACAGGCTCTGAGGGCTCCCTCCCCCAAAATTCATGCCCCATATGAGGTGTCCAAGGAGCAGCTGTGTGTCTTCCCAACACCAGGTAGCTGCCTGTGGTCCACATGGCCTTCTCCTCTCCACCATCTACTCTGTGTGGTGCTTCTGGTGGCGCACCAGCTGGGGCTGGAACCGAAAGCTTTCCCCACACTGGGTGCAGTGGTATGGCTGCTCCCCAGTGTGGATGCGGGTATGCTTGATCAGGTTGGAGTTGCCGCTGAAGCCCCGGCCACACTGGCTGCATTTGTAAGGCTTCTCGCCAGTGTGGGTACGAGCGTGATTAATGAGGTCAGAGCTCTGCCCAAAACGTTTGCCACACTGCCCGCAGGCATAAGGCCGGATGCCGTCGTGGGCTCGCTGGTGCTGAAGGAGGTGGGAGTGTTGGCTGAAGCTTTTCCCACAAGCTGGGCACTTGTAGGGCCGCTCGCCTGTGTGCATACGCTGGTGTTTAATGCAGGTGGAGCTATCGCTGAAGATCTTCCCGCACTCGCTGCACACATAGGGTTTGAGCCCGGTGTGGATGCGCTGGTGCTTGAGGAGGTTGGAGCTCTGGCTGAAGCTCTTCCCACACTCGGCACAGGTGTAGGGTTTTTGGCCCGTGTGGATCCGCCGGTGCTGGATGAGATGGGAACTCTGGCTGAAGCCCTTGCCACACTCCCTGCAGAGGAATGGGCGCTCCCCAGTGTGCATTCGCTGGTGCTGGATGAGGTGGATGCTCCGACTGAAGCCCTTGCCACACTCAGAGCAGATGGTGGGCCGCTCTGCACGAGGGGCTCGCCGTGAGGCTGCTGCCACCCTTCTCTCCTGTCTTTTCACCAGGCTGATATCAGAGCAAGGCAGCTTAGCCTCCTCTTCCTCCTCACAGTCATCTTGCTGCACCTCTGGGGAACCACGCTGACTTCCATGGCTGTCCCCTAACTGTTCCTCTCCTCCTCTGGACCCTGCTGCCAACGTGTCCTCTTGATCTGTGCTTGCAAGGTGATCTGGAAGGGGACTTACCTCACCACCTGGAAAAAAAGTACGACTTTAACTGTGATTCTTGCTGGGAAGTGGCACAGCAGAGAATGGGCAAGCTGTTCTCCTATGGACCCTGGTCTGTACCATGATAAGCAGTAAAGGGAAGACTGGGAGCAAATGGAAACGTAGCTGCAGGAGAGGCTGTATGGCGTCATCATGCGACACAAAGCAGATGTGCCACAAACAGCAGAGCTGAGGGCAATACTACAGGTGTCTCCCTGCCTCCAAGAAATCTTCACAAATTTTGTCTTCTAAATATTCTATCTTCTTATACTTACTCTTAACAGCAGGCTGAGAAAGGCAGGCTGTCTGCCTGCCCTGAGGGGGAAAGAGCAGGTCTCAATATGAGCTGAATGGAATAAAGTGGCTTAAATAACACTGAGGCAGCTCAAAGAGCATTTTGTTAGCGCTGTGTTTATAAACTTATCAAGCTTATTCCTCACCCATGTGTGTCTCCTCCAAGGCCTCATGATTTTGTTCTTCTCCTTGGTCCATCTGGGCAGTTATGTCAGATTCAGCAATCAGGAATCCCTCTTACAAAAGCAAACAAAAGTAATCTTAGTTGAATATTCAGCAAAAGCTTGTTACATATCTTAAAATCTACTGTCCCTGCTGAATATGGGGAACAAACAGAGTGGTTATATAAAAGAATGGAATCAACTGAGTAAATATTTATGGACATCCTGAGCACTACTGAGGTATCTGGTGTCAGATACTTTCTCTTTCCTTAAAAGAGATTCAAGGTTGCCTCTCTTCTGATAAGCGATATACATTAGCACATGCACCAGACGTGCTGGACACAGAATTGGTTGACAGCAATCATAGATACAGGTGTAAGCAAACAACAAAACCCAGCCATATTTACATTTCTTTAATAATGACAGCCAAAAGACTAATTACTCTCCTAAGATTATTTTAAATGGAAAATGACTCTGTGGTCACCAGAACCTGATATTCTTACCTGCTGCCTCACCTCTTCTTTCTCCTCAAAGACTCTCAGGCTGAGACAGCAAAATCCAACAAAACAGGCAATTTAATGTCTTGTCTACTCCAGCTGGATTCTGTTAGTTCCTTGCCTGGCATCCCTACCAAGCTCCAATAACTGCCATGAATGCAACTGTTGGGCAGAGTGCTCTTACAAGCACCATCAGCACCAAAACAAAGAATTTTTCCTTCAGTATTTACTATTTTAAGGCCAAAACCAGCCAAACAGTAAGCAACAGCTGTTAGCATCAAGAGGACAGGCATTAGCAGATGCTGCACAAAAATACAGAGCAACAGAGAAAACACAATGGTAAGAAAAATGCCTCTTTATTTAAAAAAGTAAGAACCAAAAATGGCAGGGAAAGAATACCATGTGGATGAATCTAGGACCAGAGACATCACAGCTAAAGCTGAGATCACTTACGGGAATATTTTTAAAGCATTTAAGACATTACTTTTTTTCCCCCCTTTTAATCTTTATAGTTGCTTAATACTAGTTTGCATCACTTCAGAAATGTACTCCCTGAACTCTGCTTAAAGCTACCAATCTCTCTGGACAACCAATAACTCTGGACAACTACTCATGCTCCAGATGGAATTGACTAATGGACAGAAGGGCCCTGGTGCAAACAAACACTGTAAACTGATGGTCCTGGACCACCTCATCCATCACCAACAGCTATTTAACAGCAGGCAATGGGTAATAAGGGATTAGACAGTGTCAGAATCAAGGAGACAACTCAGATGAAGGGAATGGTTTTGGACCTTGGTTTCCAGTGATTATAAAACCACCAATCTTGAAGTCTTTGATCCTAGTTGGCAAAGCTGGACAGAAAGAAAGGGAGCAAGCAAAAGATAAAGACTACAATCTCCAACTGCAGACCCGTGAAGACAAAAATAATCAGATAAGCAAAAAAGAAGCCTTAGCAAAAAAAAAGCCTTAGAAGTTAATAATTTGAGTCCCTACTTTAAATATTTGCTGAATCCTGAAGTGGACCACCTCTGCAGATAGATCACTTCCAGCAGTTCCAAGCCAATATACAAAGGGAGGCTGCTTTCTGCAGCCCTACAGCTCTCAGGACTTTGTCACTACCGAGAATTTCTGCTGCAAGTTTGGCAGTACAGGCCGATCAAGCTATTCACATGCTGCAATATGTACCAGATGGCCCACCCCCACTCTAGAGCAGGAGGAGTCAAACCCCTGTCCACACATAGACCTTTCCCCCAGGCAGCTAATCACAAACAGCAGGGTTTGTCTCTGAAAGCTGTCAACAAACAGGAACTTTGGAGGAGCAAATCCCTTAGCATTTCAGAGGTGGTACCAGCATCTGACAAATGTCCAATAACAACCACCCGGGGAAACATCTAAGCAAGCAGACAAGGTAGAAGGAAGAGTTCCCTTCTGCCTCTGCAAAAATTTCCTAGCTTGGGTTGCCATTGACACTCTGCTGCTATGCTCAGATTTGCTACGGCAGCTCAGCAGAAAGCAAATAGCCTTTATACAATTAACAGGCTAGTCTGGAGAAAGGAAAGTTTCTTCCTTTCTCACGATCACAGTCATTTCTCTGTGAAAGGAGGGGACAAACCTCATCAACAGAGGGGACATTCCTTCAGGGATTTCATCTGTTACTGGAAGAATGGGCATACTGGGGTTTTTTTCTTGAATGTGGAAAACGAAACAGGAAGAATGCCTGTGTATGTGGGTGTGTGGGGTTACTGCATGCAACATCCACAGCTTTATTAAAACAAGATATGAAGGATATATTATTTGGACCTCCAGCAGATGCTTTGCAAACACACCATACTATTCCTGGGGCCTTGGCTTTAGTATTGTGATACCATATATAGATTTTGTAGCTGGGTCCTACAATTTATGGTTTTTACCTTAGCTATTTGCAAATAGCTACTTATTTTCTCTTCCAACCACTCAGCTCTGTATTCCTCCAGTGGTTGTACCAAGCTGTGGAGGTTATGGGACTCATCCTAGTGCAGAGAGCCATACTTTCAGCTTCTTGTGCTCCTTGGGATCCTGCAGTCTGCTCCTGAAGTGCTGCCAGTGGCTAAGCACGCTCCGCACGGTCACGCCAAACCTGCAATTCAGAAGATGTTCAAACCTTCCTCTCTCCAACTATTACCTGGGATAGAGAATGCTTGCAGTAAAATCAAAAGGTGAAGGCACTTTTGTCACAGGAAACAGTTGATTATGCAGCTGCACACATTTCTCTTGGGTCTGATGAGAGCCCCCTTTCCCTGTACCATCAGATTTGTTCATAAACTACAGCACCTGTCAGTGACTGCCCTCCTGCCCGGCTCCGTGCCCAGCTAGGGATGCTGGGGGGCTCTGGGAGACAGACCCAAGAGGTGGAACGGGAGGGCTGTTGCAGAGTGCACCCAAAGGTAGAGGTGCAGAAGGGGGCAAGTAGTGCATAGCTTTTGGGAACAAAGGTTTTCCACACCTGCCTGTCTGCAACAGCGAGCAGAGGCACTGTGTGGAAACTGAGGAAAGATATGCATTTGCTCTGTGGCAGGTGAAAAAGGATGGAAGGGGGGAAACTGCGTTACAGGTAATGGATTCAAGCAGACAAGGATGGCAACTACAGCGGAGCGGGGTCTGTAAGAGGGGCACGCCGGTCCTCCCCTTCTCCGAGTTGCATTTTTTCTTCTCCTCCGGATAGCTCCTTCCTCCGCAGGGCGGACAGACAAAGGCTCAGACACTGGTTTAAAGCCCGGCTCTCAGTGTCACTGGCCTCCCCCGAGAGCCGGCACAGACCCGCGCGGGCATACCCGGCCCTCCCCCTCACTGCCGCCCTGTCCCCCAGCCGAGCGGGTGCGGGAGGGCCCAGCCCCGCCGTGCCGTACCGTGCCGCGCCGTGCCTACCTGCAGGGCGCCCGCTCCTGCCCGGTGCCCTCCCCGCTGCGCGCCGGCAGCAGCTTCCTGCTCCGCGGGCAAAGGGCGCTTCCTGGGCGGAGCGGGAGGTGCCGGGCTGGGAGCCGTGCCGGGCTGGGAGCCGGGGCAGGCCCCGCGGGGAGGCCCCCGCAGCCCCCGTGCCCGGGGCACCCCCGCAGCGCCGCCCGGACCTTGCGCTCCTTGCGGGGGAGCTACAGCGCCCTGGGCCTCACGGCTCGATACCCTGCACCTGTCTGCCCGGGGAAGCGTGCCGGGGAGGGCTACTCGGCGGGGTCTTGCGGGAGGAGGGATGGATTATTCGCTTTGATAGCTGCTTTCGAGTGTCAAATCCAGCACCTGTCAGACGGTTGTTGTCCGGAGGCAGGTTCTTGCGCACCCCAGGGTTTTGAAACAGCACTGTTGTTTTATGGACCATATGCAGAGGTGCGTATTTGCTAAAGTGCTTTCCCTTAGCACAGTAAGGTGCTTTGACATCAAACTGTCAAGCTTAACTTCAGGGCAGAAGGGAAGCAGCTGAAGGGTGCGTAGTGTGTGTCTGTGTAGAAAATGGGACACGGCACGCAGCAGCTCCTTGCGAGGACACCATGTCATGAAAGGTGGGAGAGGAGATAAGAAGTCACTTTGTTCTGGAATTATTGTCTCATTTGGAGTTTCCCCAGGGGAAAGAAATGTACACATGGTTTTACAGCATGGTGCCTGCTCTCCTTAATTTCTCCATGTAACTCATACCTGGAGGGAAGAAGGTAGATGACTATGCATGTTTTCATGAAATGTGGTAGGAAACTTGAGAGCTCAGGTGAATAAATGAGTTCCTCCCTCATTCATGAGAGGAAGTTCTCCCTACATAGTAGGTGACATTGGAAAGTGTTGACTTAGGCCTTTGCAGTTCTGAACTTAAGCCCATGCCTGGAGACCCCCCTCAGGGCACTGGAACGCAACTGCCCCTGCTAGAGAGCTGTTGCATTGGGGTGCACCAGCCAGCCCTTTTCCCCAGGCGGTTCACAGCATGGCTGTGTGCTTAGAGCAGTCCCTGCAACATTGCAGCTTACCAGTATAAACCAGGCCATTCCACTTTGATATGCCAACTGTGCCACAGGCCTCCAGCACTACCCTACCTGTCCGCTTGTGCAGTGTATGGGCATTTGTTCCCCTGGTCTCACAAGGTTGAAAGTCTGATTCTGGGGGGCTGCACCTCAAGCCTGACTGGGACCAGCCACCTGTGAGATCACAGCTTTTCTTGTCATGGCAATCTGGATGTTTGCCATTTTCTTGCTATGGAGACATTTGGGTTGCCCTGCCACCTTACCAGGGGACCAGGAGAGGGTCTGAACACGGAGGAAGCCACCCTGTGGCCACAGGCACAGGCAGGAGACAGCAGATGCACTTCACTCCATGATGTCATAAAAAACAAGCAGCTTTTCACCTTGGCCCTTGTATCCCAACTGATAAATACACTGCCTTTTTTGGGTGGTAGTTCTTTTACACCACCACTTGCTCCAAGGTGATAATATAGAAAATTGCCCAGCTTTTCTAGGAGCTAAAATGCCCAAATGTGTAGTATGTGCTTAGTGGTATAAAACAGGCTGGCCATAAGATGAGGACTCAGATGAGGAGTGGTTTTCCAGGAATCTGGAAATCTTTTCTACGAACAAAGTGAAAAATATTCTTAAAGCTTCCTGATTCCCTTTCCACTTCGAGCTATTTATAGCAGGGCACAAGTGATTTGCATTAGTCGGAAACCTTAGTGACTGTGTGCCCTAAATTGTATGGGAATGGCAGTAAGAAAGAAATGAATGGAGTTCAGTGTTGTCATGCTGAGGCTTTGCTTGTTAAGGTTTAAGCATCAATTTGCGTTAAAGACTTTTTCTGTTGGAGAAGTGATGACTGATATGGGCTCATTTGACTCGCAGTCTGTAATTTCACTTGGTGTGGGCAGATGGAGAAATGGTCGTCAACAAAATAAGATGGGAATACTGAAATAGAATGAAAGGGAAAACATAGCCCCATCAATTTACAAAACGATACAACTGACAGGCACATTGCTATATCCTTGTCATGCTTGTAGCATATAGCACATTTGCTTAGAAATGTGGAGGGTTGAAGATCAATATGTTCACAATCGAAGTCCAAATGTACGGAAAAGAATGAGAGAGGAAAGTAATCCTGGTTGCTGGATCTCCATCCTTGGAGGTTTTAGAAACATGGCTAGACAAAGCCATGGCTGATCTGGTGGTGCTGGTGATAGTTCTGCTTTGAGCAGGAGGTTGGACTCCAGTGGTCTCTTCCAATCAACATTTCTGTGATTCTGTGACCAAGATGTGGGCAATTATGGGTTACCATACATGTAGCATCCTGCAGACAATTCAGTAATTAAATGTTGGTAATTTGGGAGAAATCTTCAGAAAAGGGTTTGGCTATCTTAAAAATGCAGAAAGCAAGAAAGTGCACAAATTGGGTAATGTGACCATATTTCAAGGAAAAGGGAAAAAAGCAAAGTGTCTCCAGGTTGATACAAATGGTAAGACAGCATTTATTAAATCACTATTAAAGTACAACTGCCTGAATCTAGACAGATGCTATTGAGAAAAGTTCTTGCATTTCAAAATAGCTGTATTAGTTCAGAAACACCACCACATCAAGCCCTGGCTCCATTTTTTACTACTTTAGAGCAATTTCAGTGTTTGGTGACTTTGAACTTCAGCTGGCTAGTGATTTGGAAGTCCCCTTTCCTTTTTTTGTTTTGACAAAGCCGATGTATCAGTTTTAAAAGGTTCTATGCTTTTAGTGTTAAAAGTATTTTGTCTTTAAAAAGTCCACAATGCTTAAATAGTTGAAATGACCAAACTCCCGTGTCTAATGAAGAGCTTGTTGGAGAAAAGGAATGAAAATGAGAATGACAGTAGATAAGGAGAAATACTACTACAAATGGCAGCAACTGTTTTTCCATTTTGCAGTAAGCTCTAGCTAACCTTCAGCTTTACTGTTCTCTTGGTATTGCAGTGCTGAAAGGAATGCCATACCTACCCAACAACCCTTACAGTAATTAATTTACACTCAGCAAAACTGCCCCGTGAATAGAAGGAAGTTTACTAAAGGCATTTGAAAAATTGTGGCTACCCACTGAAGATTATTTCTTAAACTTACGTATTAATCAACTATTTTCACCTGCAATGAAAGCTTTTGATGCAGAGTGATACATTAATCACTCATATATAGAGCACTGACACTCTGCACAGCTGCTAAAAGAAATAAACAATGAGAGCTGTTTGTTGTCTTACTCTTCAATGCCATTTGAAGGAAACACTATTCCAAGTATTTCAGCTCCATTAACACGTGCAGTTTTCCATAGCCTAGATAAGATGCTTGTTAACACTGCAAAAAGTGAAGTGCAGTGCTTTCCAAGAAGATAATGATATCCCTTGGTTGAATTTGAAGTATTAAAGTTCCTTCCCTTCCCCCCCAAATAATTTCTGATATGAGAATGACAGAATCACAGAGTGGTTGAGGTTGGGAGATCTAGTTCAACCCCCTGCTCAAGCAGGGTCAGCCAGAGCAGGCTGCCCAGGACCACATCCAGCCAGGTTCTGAGTATCTCCACATCTCCATTATATTTCAGGGAAAAAAAAAATTACAGGAAGCAAGCTACCATTAGATTGATTAAAAAATTTGAAAGCAATCAGTTGCTATATCAATGCTAAAATGCAGCTGTCCCAATCTAGGCATGTGCTTGTGGGAAAAATTGAACATGACATCACTGTATCATGTTCCATTTTTTAGTAGTTCAGGGCAACTCTTCATTGTGTTTCAGGGATATACGTTCTTCAGACTACAATATGTGCCAGTACTCTGGGAGGATTCCAGCTTAAGGTACTCATATTGTGTCTTGGTAGTAACTGCTGCTTTGAGCTTCTTGCATTGACTCAAATCTGCTAGCAGCCTTAAAAATGGATGCAGAAAGAAGAGCTTTCTGCCAGGAGACTCAAGGACACCTATGACTGACAGGGACTAAAACAGCCATCAAAGCTATTACATACACATGAACAGGGCAGTCCAGGAATAGCAACCCCTTGTTGTCACAAACTTCTTGCTAGGTTTGATTCAAGCTTACCTGGACTTGTTAAATTACAGATTTTCCAAATAGAAGTAAAAAAAAAAAAAAGAAAGGGTGCACATCCATTTTGTGCACCTGATTGACCACTTTGGCAAATAACATGTAGCTGAGGAGATTTACTCTATTTGATGTTTAACCTCCCCTGTAAAACACAGTAATCATTGAGGGTTTGCATAGGTACACACTTGTAGACCAGCAGTCTGTAGCTGACATGTATGAAGGTTAGTGTAAGGAACCTGTGATGGACCCTTCCCTCACTCAAAACAGAGAGTAGCTGTCATTGTGTGATTTTTAAGACTCCCTAAGTAAAACAGAAAGTGATAATGAAAAAAACCCTTGTAGACATAAAGGAGTGAAACAGCTCAGGGAGGAAAATCAACCAGTGAGTAAGGAGAGGCATTCCCAGCATTGAGTAAATGGAAAAAAATATGAGAGGACTAGAAAAACAAGCAAACGCACCTGCGTGAATTCATTGGAGACAATCCCCAAGGTCCTTAGGCTCCTGAGACAGCTGGCCAATGGACTGGTGCAAGCTTGTTAATGGAGGTTATGTTTTATGAACTTATGTACGTACCAAATAAAACTTGTCAGTTAAAGGAGTGACTGCTGTTATCTCAGTTGTTGTTTGCTTAATTACCCATTACCTAGATTTATTGCTTTGCCTGTGCTCTTACAAATCGAAGTAAGGGCTAAGACCTAGAGAAACTTCAAAGTCTGAAAAGCAACTGGGAAACTGCATAGAGGAGTCTTTCAGCAGATGCTGAATTTTATCTCATCTTTAGAAGACAGATACGATTTAGTTTACTAGTTAAGTAGTCTAAATCTTTTTACTTCCCTATGTACCCTGTTTCCTCATAGCATGGGAGATTGCCTTTCCTGAGGTGGTGGCAGGTAGATGCTTCTCTGTGCTAGCAGAACGCTGCCCAAGGACTCGTTTGACCCTTTGAGTCCCCCTGTTTCACAGCTGTGGCCAGCTCTGCACTCTTGTGTTCAGTCTTCCCTTAATGCATCTGTAACTGAAGGATCAGGAGTAATTGATGACCCCTCTGACCCCCAATATCTTGGAATAACTGAGAATTTTCAAGGAGCTGTTATAAAGGACTTCTCAAAAGCAGTTAGCCAGGAGCACTAGATGTCCATTTCCTCCCACAATGAACTGCAGTCCTTTGCTCTCAGGTAGCCCCAGTGGCACCTGCAGAGCCAGCCCCTGCATTTTGGATGGGGTCACCTTTAGAAGGAAGGGCCCAAGCAGCAGGGCCCGGACATGCTGCCTGGTGGCAACTGCAGACTGCCCCAACAGCCAACCACCAATGGCCAACTGCCAACCACCAACTGCCAACCGATAGCTAGGCACGTGCCACCCGGTAGCTGCTGCAACTGGCTGGCTGCCACTCATCTGACCCACGGTGCCTGGCCGCTGTGCACCATGGGAAGTGGAGTTCTGCCGCTGCCGCGGGGCACTCTGCCGTGTGCGCCCTGAGGGGGGAAACCGCCCCCGTGGTGGTCACCTTGGCTCAGGTGTGGTGGGGCAGAAGGCGGCTAGAGGCAGTTGTTGGTGGGCGACGGGGTGGTGGCCCGGCAAGAGCCGATGTGGGGAAGGGAGGAAATGATATGGAAGGAAAGGGGGCAATGCAGGGGAGAAGCAGTTCAGAGAGAGGAGAGAGCCCTGTGGAAAGGGCCTGGGAAGAGACTGCTGGCTGAGGGAGCATGGCTGGAGGGAGTGTGTGGGTTGCTGGGCGGGTGACACTTCAAGGAGCAACAAGGGTGAGGGCAAAATATCTCTTGCATCTGTGTGGCACTGATGGGAAAGGCAAAATATAAGCCGCAAATTCTAGCTTTCCTTTTGGCCTACGCTGCCCATTGCCATTAACAAATGACGTTTGTTTCCATGGTTGCTGAAGAAGGACTGCTGTACTGAGTCACACTAAAGATCCACCACAAGGCCTGCCTATAAGAAAGGCCAGTGTGGAGCGATGCTTCCTTTGTAAGACCCTTCCAAGTCAAGCTTATCTGTGGCCCTACTACTTTGCCTAAAGGCTGTATCTGCAACTTTGCTTTCATGTGGTTGCAGCTGCAGTACTCTCTGATCCATTTATCTCAGGAGTGTAACTTATGTTATCATTTACATCACAGTTTTACAGATTATTTTTTCAGAGTGTTTTACTTGCAAATGTCTGAACATGATATTCTAGTAAACATCTTACTCTCACTCTCTTGAGTTTTCTATATCTGCAAACAATATTATTTACTGATTTCTCAGTTTAAGCTGAAAATGTAATCTTAGTGGTCTAGAGGAAGAACTCATATATAGGGGAAAGTTCCTCTACAATGTGGAAGTTTTGCAGTAAAGCACTGTAGTTTGTTCCTCATGTTTTACAGTGAGATGCTTCAGACCACTCAAAGTATAATGCAGTCTCACTTAATTGACACTTCTGCCTGTGGGAAGAAAAAAGGCTTGCTTAAGTGTCATGGATGGAACACTCTTAAGAAAAAGGCAAACGTCATAGATCGTGCACTGCAATAGTGCTTTGAGTCTGGCATTGCTGCAGCTTGCAGTTGTCTACTAGTGTATTTTTAATACCCAGATATATTTCAACATTGTACTTGGTGACTTGTGAGTCAGTACTCTCATTCTTTTATGTTTGTGTCAAACAGAGTGAACTGGGAGATCACTTTCACTGGGGATGTAGAGTCTGTGTCAGGGTGTTGATTAGGTATTTAGAAAACACACGCAAAAAGAGCACAGCGAGCAGCAGAAGTTAGGCAAGAGGAAGTGACAGGTATGCATTCATTTTTTCTAGCAGTTTTTTTGGGAAGTAGCGAGATAGTGCTGATGTAGTCCTGTGTATGGAGGGACATCAGGCAGTTAACAACATTGGAAAGCCAACCAGAATGGGTGAAGTGAAATGTCTTGCACAATTGTGGGAAAATTGGAAGAAGAATCATGAATGAAGTGCTTATTATCTGTATTTGAAAGCTTGTTTTTCACCAGAGAGAACTTGCAGCTCGTTGTTTGTACAGCTTTAACTAACTCTGCTTTCATAATCTTTTTCAATTAGATAAATGTCCCAAGGTGTGCTAAAAAACTAGATTTTGCTCTCAGGTATCTGGGGAATAAGATGTTTGTGTACTGAAGGGGGCAGTCTTTCCCCATTTCTTCCCTCAGGCAGGCCAATGTTCAATTACTTCATTTTAGGTGATGGTTGATCCAGGAATTGAGCTATATTAACGTGGTTATTTGTTTAAATATGTATTTTGTTGGCCTCATCAGGGTAATTGTGTTATGCAAAGTAAAAGATAGCAGCCTCGGGTCCCATCGCAGCTTAATTTCAATTGGAACTGATTGGCTGACAAGTTATAAGTGAAATTGCATACCTGAAATTGCATGCCCATGCCTTATCTGCCCAAAGGTAATGGTATATGCAAATTATTTGGGCTTCAGTGGTCTGTGGGTGCTGAGAAGAAATTATTAACAAAGGAGACTTTTTAAACAGTTCAGGTAATTACGAGAATACTGGAGGCTAATACTCTGTGAAGTTTTGCACGGCAAGCCCATCAAAGGGAGGCTGGAGTCACTCAGCTGGTTTTCTTGTGAGCCTTCTCTGGTTACAGTGACTGCCTGAGGGTCAAACAAGCAAGACAAAGCTTAAAACAAAAAGCTCAAATAGAGCTGCACATAAATATGTGCATAGACACATGTACACCTGCACACACACACACATCTTCATCATAGCATGAGAATTAATGAAGGGCATGCTGATGTTAACAAAACCAGTGTGACTAATGGTGCAAGTCAACATCTTTCCACTTTGAACCCAGGATAAAGCTAGAGCTAAAATGCTGACTACCACTATTCAGCAAGTCTTGCTGCTGTATTGGGCTGTGTAAAGACTCAGCCACTTACTGACTACCTAATAAACGTGCTGCCATTTTTCCATATGACATCACCAGTTTTGTGTGGCAGGAAGGAAGAGGACCTGTGCCACCACCGGTAAATCTGCCGTAGGTCGAATGGGTGCCTTTGGGGACCTGCACTGCTTGTGGAGCTCATTTAATTAGTCTAGATGTAGACTACCATGCAAGGATTGATACTAGGGAGCGCACATCTGAGGCAGCACACCGTCCATCTTTGTTATGGCAAAAGATGTTAATTATTGGTGTACCTGCTCTCCTTCAGAGATCTTTTGAAGCCAAACGATGTTTGCAGCTGATGGCACTGACAGACATCCAACTACTTATCTGGCTTCATTAAACCACCCTATTTGTTTAGATCTCTGAGTTGCTGCAGGACTACGCATGGTTTAGACTTCTTGTATTCACTGTCTTTTTGTGCTTGTTTCTTGCTATTAATTTGAATGCTTTTGTGTTGAAAGAAGCTAGTTTGCAGTTTTTCCTCCCTTTTCTTTTGAACGTGTGATCATAGGTTGGTTTTTTTCAGAGTGCTGTGGTTTTCACAGTCTCCATATTTGCTGAAACAAGGCAGTAAAGATGACCCACAAAGCTGTATTTCATGGTCTAACACCTACCAGTGAAGGTAGCAATGAAGGTTGTGGAGGCTCTCTGGTAAAGTTTGCACACGAGAAGTGCTTGACTTGTTGATTGTATGGCAGCATATATTTTTAGTCAGGCTGAGGTCTTTCAGACCTTCGCCTTTGAGATGTCTCTCATTTCTATATGAGTGCAAACCATAGCAAGCAGTTATTGTGGATAGTCAGTGTGAGTCAGTCGACATTTGTTTCATTTTAAGGCTCTTGGATGCATGCTCTTCTGTGACCCTGTACTTGCTGAGTTTGGGTCCAAGGTGTTGCTTGACAAGCAGAAAGACAGGCAACCTGCTCTCCACTCCAGAAGTTCTGTCCATTTTGTTGCTCATCCTGGGTGTCAGCTCTGCCTTACATGTAGTTTTCCTTGTTCCTTGTTCAAGTAGAGGCAGTGATTTGGGGAAAACTGTGAGACAGCAAAGACGAGTTCAATCAATAATTTGCTGCTCGAGTTGCAGCCTTGGTGTGATGCATGTACTGCAAAGGGAAACTTCACCCTAATTTGCGGGCTGTCAGGCTGGGAAATTAGATTCTGCAAACTCCAGAAATAAATTTACTTTCTGAGGTGACCACTCAGCTGGCAGAGATGTGTTGGAACCATGGACTTCTCTAGAGACTTGCAGGAGTTTGGCTTCTTCACACATGCTCCTTTGGCATATCAAGAAGTCCTTTGTGCTATCTCCTGTAGCTTCATTTGGTTAGTCATGTACACACTCAGACAAAACTAGATGGAAGCTGAGCAGGATGCATGACACTGCTTTGGGTTGCTGTATGGTGTTGTGCTATTTTGCATAAATTTTGTGTCCTCAGGGAAAGCTCCGATACTGCAGGTAACTGCAATATCGTTCTTTGTTGCAGACATCCTCACCCTACTGATGACAAAGCTACACACCTTACCATACACAAATAAGAGCTTTTGCAGTGTTGCAGTATTTTTGCAGAGGGCCAGAGGAGCAGTTGTACAGACATGCAAGTCCATCTCCAGCAACAAATCTTCCTTTGTTGACCTGCAGCTACACCTTTTCCCTGGATTTCTTTTTGCTGTGAAAAGTCATCCGATAGTGCTAACCTCTACTGTTGCACTTGTGGCGTGGAATAAAGGGAAGCTTACCCGCAAGTTCATAGCCGATACTATTCTGACAGTGGTTGAAACCACAGGTTTTTTTTTTTTTTAACAAGACACCTGTTGTATCTGAGAATTCTCTGTTCAGGTCTGGAAAAGAAATGATTAGCATGCAAGAATACTTTAAATATTTTTCCTCACCTTCTTACCTCGAGCCACATCATTCACTAGGGATCTAAGCTAGCAGGATTTAAAGGTTTCCTGGTGAAGAAGCCCATAACAAAGTGTGTATGTAATAGCAAAGAAAAGGTCACTTCTGAAATGTTACCTATTTTCACCTTCCAGGCTGCATTGTGTGCACTTGTTATTCTTGAAGGTAAGAAAAATTATTTAATTCTTAATAATTCCCTAGTAGCAGCATGCTTTTATGCTAAACTGGGATGGAAAATCTGGTTTGGTGTGGATGTGTTCTTAGAGGTTTATGTTGCTGGGTTTACTAGCTGCAAGATCAGGACAACATTTAAGTGTTGGGTCAAAACAAAATTATGTTCCCAATGTGTTTTAGCTTGCTGCTGTAAGCTAACAGATGCACTTGCTGTTGTAAGTAGCTTCTGCTTGAAATTAATTCCACTAGGAACTAAAAGACCTCAGCTAATGGAATTACATCAGTATATTTGGAATATGAAAAAGCCAAGCAATTAAAAATAGAATATTAATTAAGCTTACAGCTTCCTCTTAAAGATTTAATGTTTGAAGGAGTGCTGTAATAAACTCTGGCAAGATAATACTAATAAAACAAATATAATTTGACAGAGTTGGCTTATTAGATATTATTGAGTATGAATTCTGAGTTGTGTCTTCCTATTTACAAAGAATAAAAATGGCTGATTCATGCATCAGTTTATGCCATATGTGTCTTTATTTCATAAAAAAATCTCTTACAGGAGTTTAAAGAAATTTCTTACTTAAGCTTTATGAAACTTTTAAGGAGGAAGACCAGTACAAAACCATCTGTGCATAACCTATGGCACTTGGACAAGCCAGGGTTTAGTGATTAGTTTGAGACCATACATTTCAGTAGCTGGATTTGGAAGTGCATCCCAATTTTCACTCTTAAATCCCAGCTCCCAGCTGATATTCTCAAACCTGTGTCATCGCCAGAGTTTCAACCTGATGGCTGTAATTATGTTGAACTGTTTGCTAACAGCTTTTTTCTGTGTGTGCTGTGTTTTCAGCTCACAGTGATGTGACAACGATAGATGGGAGAGTGTGCGACTATGTTATTTTTGACCTTGACTATCCCCAATTGGAGGAGCCTTTTCAGATCATCTGGCACAAGGGAAATATGTCCTCGCAGCGCTGGATGCATGGCAACATCGGGCATGGCCAGCACATTCGTGTCTTTCCTAATGGGACGTTGGGGCTCCGCGTGACTGGGAAAGAGGATGCAGGATGGTACACGGCCACGGTGTGCAACAGCTCTCAGCATTGTCTCTACCAAAGAAAATTTCAGCTACGTGTGCATGGTGGGTGTAAATTTTCACTTTAAAGTCCTTGTCTTTCTGTGTCGAGCTGCCTGGAACAGACACTTGTTTATGTTACGATGTATAGATTATGGATTCATAGTTGGCAGTTCCTGCCTTTGTTTTTGAGTTCATGTGATAATCTGGATGAGAACACTTGCATGTTATATTTGTGATTAAACGTTTGTTACACTTGCAATCAGCATTTATACTTGTGCTACAAGTCTAAAACCAAGATGTTACAGTTAGACTTTTAAACCCAACTGTTTAAGCTTTTAAATGTGCTAAGCTCCTATTGAGCTTCCTTGTTTAGTTATTGGGTGCTAATTTTAGACTCTGTTTCAAATCTTGGTTTTTCTGTCTCTTTATCTAGTGCTTGAATTTATCATCTAGAAAAATTCGTTCTTTATTTTGAAATCTGTTAACATAATTATTGAGGTCAACCCAGTCCAGCGAGGTTTACAGAAAGCTGCCTTAGCCTTCATGAAGTCTGACCCACAGTGGAATAATGTGGAGATTTAAGGACCTATAAAGTACTGATTCGGAGGACTGTCCTCCCTGTTCTGAGCATCCTGGCCTCTGAGATATTACGGTTCTTCAGGGGTACCATGGCACAGAAGATTAATCAGAATTATGCATTGTTCTGCCTTCCTGCTTTCCTCACTCTCAACACCACCTTCTGCTTATGGTTGCCAGAGGGCCCACAAAAATAAATACTTGCCTTCTCTTCCCAATAACCCTGTCTTCCCTGTTGCCTTTCACTGTAGTTCCTGCACTCCCCAGACAGGACTAGAGGATGAGAATGAGTTTCCACCTCACGCTGCTCCCTTGATATTGTCAGTACCCAGCAAAGCACTCTGGCTGCCTTGCCCTCCCGATAGCCCTAAATGTTGAAGGCAATTTTGTCTGTTGTGCTTCAGCGACTTGAACTTGCCGTCTCTGACTCGAGCCAGAGCGATACAAGAACATGGAATAGAAAATGGGTTCTGATGACACTGCTGTTTGAGGCGACTCATTTTTTTGTGCCTTTCATTTAATGCCCTTCCTCTGTTTCCTGGAGGTAGGAATCAGAGATATATTTTTCCTTCTTGTCCATAGGATGGGTAGACAGACAAACAGAAGGTGGTTTAAGCTATTTGAGATGCATCCTGTCTTATTTTGAAATAGCTAGGCAACCAAACTAGCAGATGGTTTCAATGTAGGCAGAATCTTTGCTTTTCAGGGCAAAACAATCTTTGCCCAGAAGCAGTTAGCTTTTTAGAAGCAAGCAATTATCATTTGAATGGGAGTTATTTTCATTCAGACCTTCAGACTACAGTAATTTTATAACTCAGACATGCCAAATTCAGCTTATGACAAAAGGCATAGGGTTTGTTTCCACTTCCGACATAGCAGCTATTGCAAATGTCAGGATGCCGTTTTGTAGGGAAACTGTTAAAAGTTACTATTTGGGTTTTGGACAGTGTCAAAGACAATATTTTAGATGTGTCCCTAGGCATTAATATATATGATGGATGCTGATTCATAATACATTCTTGCTATGTCTTGTGACCTCCCAGTAGGATTCTCCATTCCTAAATCAAATCCAAGCAAAATGCTTCTTCAGCATGACAACGAAATGGACCTTCTCATGGTTCTCAGGGAACTACTCAGGGACTTAATTTGTTACTTGCCTTCCTCTTAAAAGCAAACTCTGGCTGCATGCAAGTTCCTGGTACATAACTTATAAGCCTGTGTGGAAATGCTTCCAAGGTAGTAAGATATTTCAAAAAGCAAATATATATGATGTCTTGTACATCCCTTAAGTAAATATACATATGTGTTCTTTCAACAGGGCACCTTGTCAGAGGGCTTGTAGGTGACTGTGTTACTTTTGACCTGAACTGCCTGCAATCAGCTGGGTACATCCATGTCATCTGGAAGAAAGACAACCAGCGAGTGGCCAAGACAAGACAAGCAGCAAATGCCCCCACAATCTACTGCAAAAGAGCCTATGTGTTCCCCAATGGCAGCTTGAGCCGTTGCCCCACGCAATGGGGGGATGAGGGAGAGTATGTGGCAGAAGTATTTGATGAGGATGGTGTGCATTTGTGTCAGGAAACTTTTAACCTGGAACTGAACAGTAAGTCTGAGTGTGCTGTGCATGTGTGATGATATACTTTCAGTAGGTGCCCTTGCACTGTTTGCATGCCTTGTTTTGTCTTTGGGGTGTTTTCCCAATGGTGTATTTTGTAGAGGAATGAAATACTCAGAGAAACATTCCAACATTTCTTCCCTTCCATTCTCTGAGTGTAGATGTGTTGTAGGACATAAGTCTAGAAATGTAGTTTGGCTGGGGGTGGCAGAGCAAGGAGATGCATTCATTTGTATGGCGAATCCTGAAAACAACGCTTAGATGATGTACGCTACTCTGGCAGGTTTCCTTTTCCAGGATCTGTGTTCAGAAGGTTTCTGGCTTCTGAATTCCAACAAGATGGTGAGCCAAGAGTGATCCATTTCCTCCTAGGCCAGGTCATACTTATGGTTTACTTGCCAGCATGGAGAAAAATAGAAGTACAGGAAAACCCAGTAAAACTCAGAATTGGGAGAGGGTCCTACCAGGGTTCAGACTGCTGTGGTTTGCCTAATATTTGAATCCAACTCAAATTGCCCTTTCTAACAAGAACCCAGGCTTCAATCCACCCTTATCAGTCCTGTGTCATTTAATAGTTCGCATAGGTGGGAGAGGGTCTCTATATGTGCAGGTTAATGTCTGGAATGACTGCTAGGGGCAATCATGTGCCTGAGGGTGGTTCTTGTGTGGCTAAAGCAGTCTTTTAGAAGTTAATTTTGGGAAGTCCTGCTGCATTTAAAGCCTTCTCCAAAGTGCAATGGTCTGCAAGAAGACCTGGCTCTTGGGTGTGATGTAAAACCAAACCCTGATCAGACAGGCATGAGAAGTTCCATGTCCAGATTTTTGAAGGAGTGTTCTAGCTCCAAATCTGGGTGTATCTTTCCTCAAATTGCCTTTGCTCTTTTGAGTACAGACAATGCCCTTCATTTTCTGTCCTTATGTCTTGTCGAGAGGAGGATGGGAGTGGGGGTGGTTTGAGGGTGCATGCGGAATACAATTTCAAGCTGGCATAGCGCAATTTACTCACAGGTTCAGGGTTAGCTCCTGTGATACCAGTGGCCCTTTACCCATGCAGAAGTCTGAGGTATGAGCTAAGTGGTGCTCACCTACCCAAGAGGTTTTGCAGCTCACCTTAAGCTCTGCACTGCTGCTGCAGCATTCTGGGGGTGGTATTTTACCACTGCCTGAGGTATGTATATGAGCTGCAGTAGGAGCAGAGATGGTAATGGAGATATAAAGTGTGAAGGGGCTGCCCTGAATTTACACCAGTCTTGTGCAGACAGCACCAATGAATGTTTTAAGGCTGGGTAGAGTCCCATTAACTTATAGCTTACCCACCCCTGGGCCCACCTTGTTGTACTAAAGAAGATGTATGTCGGCACATGGAATGGAAGAAACATTATTAAAATGGAAAAAAGCTATCTTATTACAAGTGAAGATATTAAAGCAGTCTTATAGTGAATTTCTGTATTGATTTCAGGCTGGTATTTCAGATAACTATACCAAAGGAAGAACACTTTTAATTAACAAGAAATACAAGGAATATTCCTGTTGGTGCTCACTCTCTGTGGAATGTAAAATATTCCAGTAATGAGCAGTTATGTTTTTCTCCCCTCAGGAGTGGAAACATTTAAAGAAATCACAGAACTTACTGGTGGATCACTGTTCTTGAATCTGACAGAGACAATGCTGGAACACTTCTTCCAGGTATTCTGGAAAAAAGAAAACACAGAAATTGCTTGGACAAATGGCTCTTGGCTTTGGTACCATGAGAAATATGTTAACAGGTCTGAGATTGTGTCTAATTACAGTCTCAGACTAGACAGGATTCAGGAACATGACCATGGCAGATATTCTATAGAAGTGAATGATAGAGATGGGAGAACCATATATGAATGCATCGCTTATGTGAAAGTTGGTGAGTATCTCTTAAAAATGCTGGCTCTCAGTTAAGCAAAGCTTTTTTTTTTTTCCCCTTGCATCCAGATTCAATACGCAAGCCCAAATGGATTATGTTAAGAGACTACCTCAAATTGCATTAGCAATTAGCTAATTAACAGGTAGATGAGACAAAGACTAGGTAGGGTAAGTCTTGCTGGGTAAAGCTGGGCCTTCTTTTGCCAGTATGACTGCTCCAGCCAACCTAGGCTGGCACAAAGTGTCATTTTTTTCCTAGTTTGTTACTCCCATATATTTTGAAAATACTATGAGCTGTGACACAAAAAATACTTTTTTTTGAGCTAGTAAATGCCATATCCTTTGTTCAGATGATTGCAGGTTTAGATGTATCAGAAGTACTTTCTGGTGAATTTGAGTTTATGAGCATATCTGAGATTGGGAGAAGATCCACTTTCACATCTGCAAAGGTTACTGCGGTGGGGAAACTGGGAAACTTTTAATTAAATGCTGCCTATAATTTTAGTTTTTTTCAAAATTTCACAGTGTGAGAGGTTTAACCACTGTAGTTACATCAATACAACTTTTTGGTTTGAGAGAGAAAAACAATTATTGTAAAAAAATTATTCACATTTCCTTCTTGCCTCTTCTCCTTCATTTAATGCCAGACTCTTGTGTTCATGGGCCAGTGCAGCTCTGGGCAGTGACACCTTAGCTTCCCAATGAAATGCTGTGAGCGCTGCTTCAGTGCTGCATGTGCTTCCTTGGAACACAAGGCTGATGTACTGTTTGGATTTTTCTGTGATACAGAAACCCAACCAGAGTGATACAGAGAGACTTACAAGTATACATGTGTATCATGCAGTGATACTAAAATGCCTAGTGTGTGAATATATCTCACTAGATATTGTTATCCCACCTTACATATTTCTGAGGCAGAAAGAACAGCCAGTGAGCCAGGCTGTTGGCTGAGGTCTGCCCCAATGTCGTGGGTTACAGGCTCCCATATGTGCTTTATGAAAAGAGGCCCTTTGGTTGTAAGACCCTTAGAGAAAATAAAGGTAACCTTTAATTTTAGAAGTCAGCTTTCCGACAATAACGTACTTACAGGATGTTACAAAAATAAAGATCAATGAAGCTAACATAGTACAGCAGGATGAAGGTACAGTAAGTGTTTTTCTCAACTGAATTTTCTTTGTAGAGCAAAAGGAGACTCTAAGAAGAAGTTATGTTTGTGTACTGTTCTATATTCTCGTAGTATCACCAGGAGTTGTAATTATAACTGTCTTGGTTGCGCTGATATGGCATTTTCAGAAGCGCAAAGATAAGTCAGGTAAGATATCCTATTTAACACTTTCAGAATACAGAAACCCTATTTAAATAGTCATTCACGTGTAGATCCATTTCCCTGCATTTCAGGGAATATCTGACAGTGCAGTTTCTATTCTGAGTTAGGTTAAGACTAGCAGGCTGCAGCTTTACACTGCTGTCAGTGCTGGCGACGGCAGCTGCAGGGACTGTCTGCCTGAGGCTTTTCCACATTGATGGAAATGTGCTGCTGCCAAAGTCTGGTGCTGGGAGTGTCCAGGCTGGTCCTGTGTGTCTGCAGGGTGGACTTGTGGCAAGGCCTTAGGAGATCCCAGCAGCTCCTGTTTTCCTGTTGTTTGTGTGGTCTGCTGAGGTGGTTTTGTTGTTTGGAGGTGGGACATTGGCTGGTAAAACAGGGCCTCGTATCTCTGCCTGGTGGGGGTCATCTGGGCTCGGTCACTTTTGGGAGCACAGCGTTAGTGAGTGCAGGCAGTGAGGGGGGAACCCATGTTTACTCCTGAGTCAGTGACCCTAGCCTGAACATAATGTGACCTCCCCAAGCCCAGACACCATCTCACCGTTGGAGCTGTGTGGGTGAGCATTTGTTAACTGGGCTCAACCATGGCAGTGTTGCGCAGCATGTGTGAAGCTGTGCTGCTGCTCAGGAGCTCCACGCTAGCTCCAAGGCCTGTGTGAGATTTTAATCCAGATTGAAAATCTGGTTTGTCAGTTTTAAGTAGCTCACACCAAAATTGGGGGCAAGATAGGAATGAGAGTCATGGGTCGCTGCAGCAAATATGTAGGGTAAGGAGAGAGTAGGTCTGTGTGGCCCAGAGGATGGAAGATGGTGGCCTTCTCTGGCAAGAAGCTGTTACTGCCTGGAGGTGCTTTACAGTTCAAATGCAAAGTTGGTCCAGCCCATAGCTAATGGAGACAAAAAGTAGTTTGTCCATGGTAGGAAGGACTGGGTAGTGATTTGAAAGGCTTTAAGCTAAACAGAGGAGAGGATTTGGGGCAGGAAAGGACAGAGACAAGGGAATTGGGGGGAGGGTGTGCTCTTGGTGGGGGGTGCATGAAGAGACAGAAAAATACAAGAAGATCAGTGGGCAGAATATGTCCATGGTTCAAAGCATTGAGACACATTTAAGACAGAACCATTATCTTTAGTTATGGGCTCCTGAGCCTTACTGTTTTCTAGTAAGGGGTGAGCTGTAGGGAATTGAGCGATATGCTGGGTATGAATTCTTCCACTTCTTCCTGCAAATGTTTCAAGTGTATTTGTCTGCTTTTTACTTGACTTGGCTTAAGTTTGGATCACAGTACCAAGGATTCGATATGCAAGCTTGATACTTATAGATGAGAGAGACAGTCCTGATGAACGTGAAGAAAGGGATGAAAACAGTCCTTGTTCACGTGAGTATCCATCACTGTGTGGCTTCCTGTCGGTCACAGAGAGGGAGCCAAGAGTGTGATTTGTCCAAGTGTAGTTTAGTGAGGCCTGATTGTTTTATTTAAACTGAATATTGTAAACAAGGGGATTTTTTCTAGCATAGAAATATCTGATATTTGAAAGATCCAAATTACTCAAAGTAGTCAGAGCTGCTGATAGCATTAATAGCAGGGTAATCACATGTGCACTGGACTAGGATGATCTAGATAATGAGTTTTGTGCAGTCTCAGGTCCCTCCTACCCTAACCTAGTGGGCTGTGTCCCCTTCAGCTGTGTGCAGAGACTTAACAGTTCCTGTTAGCTGCTCACTGCCTGGGGGTGGCTGGTGCTTTCCCTTCTTCTTCCAATTGCTCTGCAGAGTCATTAGGCATCACTCCTTCTGGGTAGAGGGGGTGGTTCAGACTGCGCAGGGCAGACAGTATGTCTCCTGTATTAACTGCAGTGATCCTTCCATCCGTTTGTCCTGTCCTCCTCCATGCTCTCCTCCTCCTTCCCTTTTGTGATCCTTGCACAGTTCCTCCCGCTTGGTAGGAGGAGTTTCCACCCTAGCTCAGAGCCAGGCTATTGAATAGTGTTTGGCACATGTAGCTCATCAGCCTGGAGCTCATCAGCCCTGTCCCCTCCACACCAAGATGCGACTTGCAGGGAGCAATGGGAGCAGACCCTGCTGTCACCCCTAAGTAACAGTGGGTGTGTGAGGAGTCCAATGGCTTCTCTTGTGGACAGAAGTAATTCCTGCAGTTGAGTGCTGAGTACTGTAACACTAGAGGCATCATGTGTGAAGTGGGTGGTTCAGGGAATAGATGTATCTTCTTGGGCTCCTTTCCCGCTATATTTTGTAGTTATAGGAAGTGATGGAGGTAGTGGGTACAGTGAAGTGAAACTCAGATGTTCTACTTGAGAGGCATGGCAGAGACTTGAGTTTTGATTTACACTTTTTCTGAGTTTTCAGTAAATATACAAATCTAATAATTTTAGAAACTTGGCGTCAGCTGTGAAACATAGACATTTCTGTTTGCTTTCGGCTTTAAACAAGATATTGCCTCATAGAGCATGTTACTCAGCCTAGATCCCTATAATTACTTATGGAGCATCCTGTAGCTAGTCCCTACCCTCATGTGAGTCCCCAGACTAGTTACTTTCCTGCCAGCACTGGAGTCATCAACTAGTGCCTGAGAAAAACATGTTGAACTACTATAGGAACACTTTGCAGAGGGAGTTGTAATGATGTTCAGGTGAAAATTCTATAACTGTGGGCACTGATCACAAACTGTCTATGCTGGCATGTTTGCCAAAGCCATTTTGCCTGTCTGAACTCTGAACCTTGAGCTAGTGTTTTTCTTTTTTATACTATGAAAACTTCCATTACTGTCCCAGAAGAAGCTTCAGAAGAGCGTCTAAAGGAAGGCAGTCAGAAGTCAGCCTAGGAACTGACATCTGAACTCTCTCTTTGTTGTTGTCCACACTCTGAGTTTGTTTTCAATTAAATGTTTTTTTGTCCTTTCAGAAAATGATGAAAATCCTAGCGTGCAGGGACTAGATGGTACGAACTCCACTAAGCAAAGGAGTAAAGATTTGCTGAGAACCAACAAAGAGGCTAACCCTGCAACAGCTGACAAGGTGACATATTTTTCTATCTTCGAATTTCAAGGTAATCAGAAGCAAAAGCAAGTAAACAGAGCAAAACCTGAACTAGAGTAAAATATCAAACAAGAAAGAAGAGCTTTAACAGAATTTCCCATTGAATTGTGCAATGGACTGGAAGCAAGGTTCAGGTTGGGGAAGGGGAAGTGCTACTGCCCATGCAGGGCTGCTGTGCTTAGGGTGGTGCGTTTGGCCAGTGCTCCCACATGCTCTGGTCAGGGACTGCACTGCCAGTGGAGCCCAGGCCCTTTTCTACCTCTTGGCATACAGAGCTGCAGCCGGCTCTGTCCAAAATGCTTGGGTGGCTCTGCCCAGCATTGCTGGCAGATGCCAGTGCAGGCAGGAGTGAACTGTTGACCAGAATCTCTGCTCCCACAGAGAAGAACGAATGGGCAGTGAGGCCCTGGTGCCCCAAAGTGCTTGGCTGTCCAGGTAGGAGAGTCCCCTGCTGTGCCCCTTCCCACAAGGGGATGGTCAGGATGTGCTTATGGGTGCCCCCATGTCCTTTGCACTCACACCCACATCTTTCCCTGGGGGCTGCGGGAAAGGCCTGAGCATGGGAGCTATGAGCTGAGCCAGCTGCCTGCAGGGGCTGTCCCCCTCCACCCATGTGGGTGGTGGGGGCTGACGGAGGTCCTGTGGGTGCGGGGTCTGTGGGCAAGCCAGGCCCAGAAGGCTGCATGCTGCGCCTGAGCCCCTGCTTTAACTGCAGGCGTCTGCTCCTACTTTGTGCTAGCGAGAGGCAGGAAGGAGCAGCTGATATAAATAGAGGACTTACTGCGAGCGCTCACGTCCATTGGTGCTGTTCTGCAGGCAAGTGTTCACCCAGGGGTCTGTCATCTCCCCCGTTTCCATATACCAGTTGAAGGCCTGGCCAGGGGTAAACCAGCCCTGTGTGGCAGCAATGAACAAGCATGCACTGTGAGATATGGCTCAGGGTGCCCCAGTGTCTGCAAGAAGCTGGTCAGCGGCCTCTAGCTCACCAACTTCTTTGGTGAGGGGCTGATCTGGCCTCTTTCCCTCCATGCTTTCCTCCTTCCTGGAGGATGGGAAGTAGAGGGGATCCTTTTGCACATATTCTTTGACTACTGCTTTCCACAGACTGTTTGGCCAATCTTTGCCAACTTCTAGTCATGTTCTTCCTGTGTCTGCATAACAATCTTGTCTATTCAGTGGCATTAAAGAGACTTCTACTCAAATGACTCTTTTCCTTCCAGATGGAGAAAGACTGAAGCTGCTAGGGCTCAAAGGTATGAAAGCTGTAAAGTCTCCTGCTTCAGATAATGAATGTGTGCTGCCCCAGACATTGAGACCACCACCCATCCAGAATTTGAGCACTGCAGTCCTCCAGGATTTGAGGACTGGCTTCCACCAGGTTTTGATTGCTCCATTACCCCAGCATTTGATGGCTGTGCCTGCAGAATTCAATTACTGCACTCCTCCAGGATTTGAGAACTTGAAGGACGACTATGTTATTTTGTATAATTCAGACTATGTGCCTTCAGGATCCACAGAGTCTTGGAAATGTAGTGAAGGAGACAGGTCCTCTCAGTATGCTTTGTTCAAGAAGAGCACAAGAGGACTCCCAGAAGACAAGTCTGGAGATTCAGTATGCAGTTCTTCCCATTAGATTTGCCAGGAAAGGTGTCCACAGTATTGGATTTGAGGTTTGGACTCTTCCCTCCTCTCTCAGCTGGCTTTGAGCTAACCTTGCAATTCTGCTGTTCCTCATGGAAATCTGATTCTTTGTTTGAAGAACGGGCCAGAAGCCTGAAGAGAAATCTTCAGGATCAGTTAGTTTTCCAGAGCTGATGCCCCTTCTCTTCCCTCTTCTGAAGGTCTTCGAGGAGAACCCATGAGGAGCTCCTTGGAAAGCAGACATGGTTTCAGCATAATTAACTCTGAGAAGAGTTCAGCCTCTCTTTGCTTCCACTAAGAGGTGTCACTGCGAAAAGAGAAGGACCTCAGGGATTTCTGGGGGCCAGATCAGGGCTCTGACCTCAGTCCTCATCTCCTCTTCGGTCGCACCTGACCGAATGGACAGGGGAACAGGGCCAATGCCTTAACAGCTCAGTGGACATGGGTGGTTTGCTTAACCCTTCATTTAATACACAGAATGTTAATAAAACTGCAGTTTAACACGGTAGATTTAAGCATGATTTTACTTGTGTTGTTTGCTTAGAGGAATGTGCTGCTTAGGTGGAAGTCAGTTCAAACTATGTTACGAGATGGGAACTGCACTGAAGAACATGCAGCAGCTTTTATTTAAGAAATGTTGTTTTGGAAGGAAAAAAAGAAAAAAGAACATTGCTAGCAAATGGGTATAGCCATATATGTAATTGCCATTAATAAACAGCCTTGGTAATTAACTATTGTATTTTCTGCAATGCCAGTGTTAAATTTTATCTTAAATGGTGTGTAGTAATTTTAAGATGGCGTTATCTTAGTTAAAAGGTGCTGCTTGTATGTTTCATGAAGCATCTTTTCTTACAGAATGTTGAGTAAAAGGGTTGGTTTTTGTTACTACTAAAAAGGTGTTCCTGAATGTCATTATGAACTGGGATTGTTTATGTAATCTGTTTTGCTGTTTAAGTCTATCTTAATACACGTTTTTTCTGTAGATAAAATCTATGGCTTTGTATTCTAACCCTGCTGTAGGCAAAGACACTTTGTTGGTGTGTCTTTTGAGCAAACACGATTGTGGTTACAGTCCCACTGCCTGTAAGCCCTTCCACAGGGGGAAAAACCCCAAACCCAACACCTTTCTCATTTTGTTCTCACAGTGTCATTCTTGCTTTGCTGTGCAGTCTACAATCTGTCCACATCCTTCTTAAATTTTGATTCTCAAAACTGACCACAATATTCTTGTAGAATTTTAAACTAGTCAGGGTAATAACTCCCTGTCTTCATAGCTCTTGCTCCTCCTACTGTGTTCAGAAAGGAAATGTATATTTTTTGAAGGGGATCACATGCTAGCTCACATTCAGCCTTATCACAGAAAATATCCTATATGAAGGCAAAATTCAGGTTTAGCTTCCAATCTACAGTGAGAGCTTGTGAGTCTTCATGGTATAACAGCCCTTTAGTTACTATTGGGTATTTTTAGGAAAAAAACTTAAAAGCTGATTCTGCTGTTGTTCTATGAGAATTCCATGAGTGTATATTTAGACTGACTGAGAAATATCATAATCTGATAACCATGAATGACACTTCTGGACTCATCTTGTAGTGTGATGAAAAATTAAGAGCTGATGAGTATGAAGTCTCTAAAAACTGAGAAAGCTTTGATGGACTTGAGTATGACTACTAGAAGTTGCAAATTGGAGGATGTCATGGAAAAGGAGTTGCCAAAACAAGTTGTAAGCTCAGAGTGTCTTCCGGCTTACAAGGGGAAATCTAAATAAATATTGCAAATTTCCTGAATACTACTTCATATTAGTTTGAATGTACAGAGCAATTGACTGTGGGAACTGTACATGTCTGCTGTACTAACTAGTCCTAGCTGTAGGTTGGAAATTAAAGTTTACAGGTGCCTGTGGGGAGCCACAGTCACGGGCCTGGTGTGTGCCAGCGGCCGTCTGCTGTGGCCATTTCATTGCTCTGGGCAGCAGCTTCTCTGTGTGGGTTTCTTTTCATGTTTATGTTTAGTATTTTCTTGCAGCCCAGGGCTTCCTGTGGCTGCTCTGGGGCCTCCTGGACCTGTTAACCCCAGGCAGGAGCTGCTCCACAGAGTCAGTTCCAGAAGGTTCTGGGGCCTCTGCCAGGTGCCTCTGGATTGGCTGGCTGGTCATTGTCAGGTGCCTTGTGACTGGTGAGGTCAGAAAGGTGGGCGGGGCTGCCCATAGCTATAGAAGGGCCAGCTGGGGGGTGTTGGGGGAGAGGGGTGTGGGGAAGGGCCTCTGCCTGTGTGTGCAGGGCTTGTGGGAGAGGATGGTGTGGTGGTGAAGTACCGCAGGGATCAGAGCGCTGGGAGCTGGAGAACATCTGGTGGGGTGGTGCAGCTGTACGGCATGCTGTGCATAACTTACCTTTTGACAAGTACCCATTTGATGTCCCTTTTGGTTGTTAATGATGGCATTAGTGCTGGTGGGAGTGAGCTGGTGGTCTGTGGTTCTGGGTGGCCTGGCAGGGCGAGTGGAGTGGGCCTCTGTCTTGTTGGCTGGCTGCTAAAGAACAGTGCACAGCTCTGGCTGGTGTGCTGCTGGATAAGTAATGGTGTAGGGGTGAGGGTATCTGGCTGGCCCCCTTACAACTGTGTAGGGCTCCAGGTTGCTGGCTGCTAAGTAAGGGTGTAGGGGCCTGGCCAGTCAGTGACTAAATAATGGTGTAGGGCTCCAGCTGGGGAAAGGGTTTTTGGGCTATGGCTGTCCAGCTGGCAGCTAAGTGACCCTGTAAATAACTGGTTAGCCAGCCAGGGCCAGCATTTTAGGGCTCTTGCTGCCCAGCTGGCCGCTATTATAACAGTGCAGGGCTATGGCTGGTGTGCTGGGGCAAGTGCCCTGGGTCCGTGGCTGGCCATTTGGGGTGAATGTTTTAGGACTGTGGCTGGCTGGCCAGGGCAAGTGTTTTAGGGCTTTGGCTGTCTAGCTGGCTGCTAGATAATGCTGCAGGGCTTTGGCTGGCTGGGGCATGCATTTTAGGGCTGTGGCTTGCTACTCTGGGCAAATGTTTTAGTGATCCGGCTGGCTGGCTGCTAAATAATGGTGCGGGGCTCTGGCTGGCCAGCCGGGGCAAGTGGTGTAGGGCTCTGGCTGGGAAAGCTTTGATGGACTTGAGAATGGCTACCAGAAGTTGCAAATTGGAGGATGTCATGGAAAAGGAGTTGCCAAAACAAGTTGTAAGCTTAGAGTGTCTTCCGGCTTACGAGGGGAAAGCGAAGTGAATATTGCAAATTCCCTGACTACCAGTTCAGGTTAGTTTGAATTTGCAGAGCGTTTAACTGTAGGAACTGTGCGTGTCTGGTGCGCTAACTAGGTGACTGCAGGTTGCAAAGGAAAGCTTACAGGTGTCTGTCATCCAGTTAAGAGGGACAAGAAGTGTAAACAGTGTCTGAAGGAAAGAGTAAGTGACTGTAGATTTTAATGGTTGAAATTCCTCAACTTGCCATGTGTGTCATGACCATACTAGTCCTAGCTGTTTATCAGTGTTTTATTGTGAAGAGTAATGTTTATCAGTAAGATCTCCTGTGTTCTGGGTTTGCCCATTGCCCCCTTGACACTGTTAAGTCAAGAGCCAGGGCTGCCTGTGGGGAGCCACAGTCACGGGCCTGGTGTGTGCCAGCGGCCGTCTGCTGTGGCCATTTCATTGCTCTGGGCAGCAGCTTCTCTGTGTGGGTTTCTTTTCATGTTTATGTTTAGTATTTTCTTGCAGCCCAGGGCTTCCTGTGGCTGCTCTGGGGCCTCCTGGACCTGTTAACCCCAGGCAGGAGCTGCTCCACAGAGTCAGTTCCAGAAGGTTCTGGGGCCTCTGCCAGCTGCCTCTGGATTGGCTGGCTGGTCATTGTCAGGTGCCTTGTGACTGGTGAGGTCAGAAAGGTGGGCGGGGCTGCCCATAGCTATAGAAGGGCCAGCTGGGGGGTGTTGGGGGAGAGGGGTGTGGGGAAGGGCCTCTGCCTGTGTGTGCAGGGCTTGGGGGAGAGGATGGTGTGGTGGTGAAGTACCGCAGGGATCAGAGCGCTGGGAGCTGGAGAACATCTGGTGGGGTGGTGCAGCTGTACGGCATGCTGTGCATAACTTACCTTTTGACAAGTACCCATTTGATGTCCCTTTTGGTTGTTAATGATGGTATTAGTGCTGGTGGGAGTGAGCTGGTGGTCTGTGGTTCTGGGTGGCCTGGCAGGGCGAGTGGAGTGGGCCTCTGTCTTGTTGGCTGGCTGCTAAAGAACAGTGCACAGCTCTGGCTGGCGTGCTGCTGGATAAGTAATGGTGTAGGGGTGAGGGTATCTGGCTGGCCCCCTTACAACTGTGTAGGGCTCCAGGTTGCTGGCTGCTAAGTAAGGGTGTAGGGGCCTGGCCAGTCAGTGACTAAATAATGGTGTAGGGCTCCAGCTGGGGAAAGGGTTTTTGGGCTGTCCAGCTGGCAGCTAAGTGACCCTGTAAATAACTGGTTAGCCAGCCAGGGCCAGCATTTTAGGGCTCTTGCTGCCCAGCTGGCCACTATTATAACAGTGCAGGGCTATGGCTGGTGTGCTGGGGCAAGTGCCCTGGGTCCGTGGCTGGCCATTTGGGGCGAATGTTTTAGGACTGTGGCTGGCTGGCCAGGGCAAGTGTTTTAGGGCTTTGGCTGTCTAGCTGGCTGCTAGATAATGCTGCAGGGCTTTGGCTGGCTGGGGCATGCATTTTAGGGCTGTGGCTTGCTACTCTGGGCAAATGTTTTAGTGATCCGGCTGGCTGGCTGCTAAATAATGGTGCGGGGCTCTGGCTGGCCAGCCGGGGCAAGTGGTGTAGGGCTCTGGCTGGGAGAGCTTTGATGGACTTGAGAATGGCTACCAGAAGTTGCAAATTGGAGGATGTCATGGAAAAGGAGTTGCCAAAACAAGTTGTAAGCTTAGAGTGTCTTCCGGCTTACAAGGGGAAAGCGAAGTGAATATTGCAAATTCCCTGACTACCAGTTCAGGTTAGTTTGAATTTGCAGAGCGTTTAACTGTAGGAACTGTGCGTGTCTGGTGCGCTAACTAGGTGACTGCAGGTTGCAAAGGAAAGCTTACAGGTGTCTGTCATCCAGTTAAGAGGGACAAGAAGTGTAAACAGTGTCTGAAGGAAAGAGTAAGTGACTGTAGATTTTAATGGTTGAAATTCCTCAACTTGCCATGTGTGTCATGACCATACTAGTCCTAGCTGTTTATCAGTGTTTTATTGTGAAGAGTAATGTTTATCAGTAAGATCTCCTGTGTTCTGGGTTTGCCCATTGCCCCCTTGACACTGTTAAGTCAAGAGCCAGGGCTGCCTGTGGGGAGCCACAGTCACGGGCCTGGTGTGTGCCAGCGGCCGTCTGCTGTGGCCATTTCATTGCTCTGGGCAGCAGCTTCTCTGTGTGGGTTTCTTTTCATGTTTATGTTTAGTATTTTCTTGCAGCCCAGGGCTTCCTGTGGCTGCTCTGGGGCCTCCTGGACCTGTTAACCCCAGGCAGGAGCTGCTCCACAGAGTCAGTTCCAGAAGGTTCTGGGGCCTCTGCCAGCTGCCTCTGGATTGGCTGGCTGGTCATTGTCAGGTGCCTTGTGACTGGTGAGGTCAGAAAGGTGGGCGGGGCTGCCCATAGCTATAGAAGGGCCAGCTGGGGGGTGTTGGGGGAGAGGGGTGTGGGGAAGGGCCTCTGTCTGTGTGTGCAGGGCTTGGGGGAGAGGATGGTGTGGTGGTGAAGTACCGCAGGGATCAGAGCGCTGGGAGCTGGAGAACATCTGGTGGGGTGGTGCAGCTGTACGGCATGCTGTGCATAACTTACCTTTTGACAAGTACCCATTTGATGTCCCTTTTGGTTGTTAATGATGGTATTAGTGCTGGTGGGAGTGAGCTGGTGGTCTGTGGTTCTGGGTGGCCTGGCAGGGCGAGTGGAGTGGGCCTCTGTCTTGTTGGCTGGCTGCTAAAGAACAGTGCACAGCTCTGGCTGGCGTGCTGCTGGATAAGTAATGGTGTAGGGGTGAGGGTATCTGGCTGGCCCCCTTACAACTGTGTAGGGCTCCAGGTTGCTGGCTGCTAAGTAAGGGTGTAGGGGCCTGGCCAGTCAGTGACTAAATAATGGTGTAGGGCTCCAGCTGGGGAAAGGGTTTTTGGGCTATGGCTGTCCAGCTGGCAGCTAAGTGACCCTGTAAATAACTGGTTAGCCAGCCAGGGCCAGCATTTTAGGGCTCTTGCTGCCCAGCTGGCCGCTATTATAACAGTGCAGGGCTATGGCTGGTGTGCTGGGGCAAGTGCCCTGGGTCCGTGGCTGGCCATTTGGGGCGAATGTTTTAGGACTGTGGCTGGCTGGCCAGGGCAAGTGTTTTAGGGCTTTGGCTGTCTAGCTGGCTGCTAGATAATGCTGCAGGGCTTTGGCTGGCTGGGGCATGCATTTTAGGGCTATGGCTTGCTACTCTGGGCAAATGTTTTAGTGATCCGGCTGGCTGGCTGCTAAATAATGGTGCGGGGCTCTGGCTGGCCAGCCGGGGCAAGTGGTGTAGGGCTCTGGCTGGGAAAGCTTTGATGGACTTGAGAATGGCTACCAGAAGTTGCAAATTGGAGGATGTCATGGAAAAGGAGTTGCCAAAACAAGTTGTAAGCTTAGAGTGTCTTCCGGCTTACAAGGGGAAAGCGAAGTGAATATTGCAAATTCCCTGACTACCAGTTCAGGTTAGTTTGAATTTGCAGAGCGTTTAACTGTAGGAACTGTGCGTGTCTGGTGCGCTGACTAGGTGACTGCAGGTTGCAAAGGAAAGCTTACAGGTGTCTGTCATCCAGTTAAGAGGGACAAGAAGTGTAAACAGTGTCTGAAGGAAAGAGTAAGTGACTGTAGATTTTAATGGTTGAAATTCCTCAACTTGCCATGTGTGTCATGACCATACTAGTCCTAGCTGTTTATCAGTGTTTTATTGTGAAGAGTAATGTTTATCAGTAAGATCTCCTGTGTTCTGGGTTTGCCCATTGCCCCCTTGACACTGTTAAGTCAAGAGCCAGGGCTGCCTGTGGGGAGCCACAGTCACGGGCCTGGTGTGTGCCAGCGGCCGTCTGCTGTGGCCATTTCATTGCTCTGGGCAGCAGCTTCTCTGTGTGGGTTTCTTTTCATGTTTATGTTTAGTATTTTCTTGCAGCCCAGGGCTTCCTGTGGCTGCTCTGGGGCCTCCTGGACCTGTTAACCCCAGGCAGGAGCTGCTCCACAGAGTCAGTTCCAGAAGGTTCTGGGGCCTCTGCCAGCTGCCTCTGGATTGGCTGGCTGGTCATTGTCAGGTGCCTTGTGACTGGTGAGGTCAGAAAGGTGGGCGGGGCTGCCCATAGCTATAGAAGGGCCAGCTGGGGGGTGTTGGGGGAGAGGGGTGGGGGGAAGGGCCTCTGCCTGTGTGTGCAGGGCTTGTGGGAGAGGATGGTGTGGTGGTGAAGTACCGCAGGGATCAGAGCGCTGGGAGCTGGAGAACATCTGGTGGGGTGGTGCAGCTGTACGGCATGCTGTGCATAACTTACCTTTTGACAAGTACCCATTTGATGTCCCTTTTGGTTGTTAATGATGGCATTAGTGCTGGTGGGAGTGAGCTGGTGGTCTGTGGTTCTGGGTGGCCTGGCAGGGCGAGTGGAGTGGGCCTCTGTCTTGTTGGCTGGCTGCTAAAGAACAGTGCACAGCTCTGGCTGGCGTGCTGCTGGATAAGTAATGGTGTAGGGGTGAGGGTATCTGGCTGGCCCCCTTACAACTGTGTAGGGCTCCAGGTTGCTGGCTGCTAAGTAAGGGTGTAGGGGCCTGGCCAGTCAGTGACTAAATAATGGTGTAGGGCTCCAGCTGGGGAAAGGGTTTTTGGGCTATGGCTGTCCAGCTGGCAGCTAAGTGACCCTGTAAATAACTGGTTAGCCAGCCAGGGCAAGCATTTTAGGGCTCTTGCTGCCCAGCTGGCCGCTATTATAACAGTGCAGGGCTATGGCTGGTGTGCTGGGGCAAGTGCCCTGGGTCCGTGGCTGGCCATTTGGGGCGAATGTTTTAGGACTGTGGCTGGCTGGCCAGGGCAAGTGTTTTAGGGCTTTGGCTGTCTAGCTGGCTGCTAGATAATGCTGCAGGGCTTTGGCTGGCTGGGGCATGCATTTTAGGGCTGTGGCTTGCTACTCTGGGCAAATGTTTTAGTGATCCGGCTGGCTGGCTGCTAAATAATGGTGCGGGGCTCTGGCTGGCCAGCCGGGGCAAGTGGTGTAGGGCTCTGGCTGGGAAAGCTTTGATGGACTTGAGAATGGCTACCAGAAGTTGCAAATTGGAGGATGTCATGGAAAAGGAGTTGCCAAAACAAGTTGTAAGCTTAGAGTGTCTTCCGGCTTACAAGGGGAAAGCGAAGTGAATATTGCAAATTCCCTGACTACCAGTTCAGGTTAGTTTGAATTTGCAGAGCGTTTAACTGTAGGAACTGTGCGTGTCTGGTGCGCTAACTAGGTGACTGCAGGTTGCAAAGGAAAGCTTACAGGTGTCTGTCATCCAGTTAAGAGGGACAAGAAGTGTAAACAGTGTCTGAAGGAAAGAGTAAGTGACTGTAGATTTTAATGGTTGAAATTCCTCAACTTGCCATGTGTGTCATGACCATACTAGTCCTAGCTGTTTATCAGTGTTTTATTGTGAAGAGTAATGTTTATCAGTAAGATCTCCTGTGTTCTGGGTTTGCCCATTGCCCCCTTGACACTGTTAAGTCAAGAGCCAGGGCTGCCTGTGGGGAGCCACAGTCACGGGCCTGGTGTGTGCCAGCGGCCGTCTGCTGTGGCCATTTCATTGCTCTGGGCAGCAGCTTCTCTGTGTGGGTTTCTTTTCATGTTTATGTTTAGTATTTTCTTGCAGCCCAGGGCTTCCTGTGGCTGCTCTGGGGCCTCCTGGACCTGTTAACCCCAGGCAGGAGCTGCTCCACAGAGTCAGTTCCAGAAGGTTCTGGGGCCTCTGCCAGCTGCCTCTGGATTGGCTGGCTGGTCATTGTCAGGTGCCTTGTGACTGGTGAGGTCAGAAAGGTGGGCGGGGCTGCCCATAGCTATAGAAGGGCCAGCTGGGGGGTGTTGGGGGAGAGGGGTGTGGGGAAGGGCCTCTGCCTGTGTGTGCAGGGCTTGGGGGAGAGGATGGTGTGGTGGTGAAGTACCGCAGGGATCAGAGCGCTGGGAGCTGGAGAACATCTGGTGGGGTGGTGCAGCTGTACGGCATGCTGTGCATAACTTACCTTTTGACAAGTACCCATTTGATGTCCCTTTTGGTTGTTAATGATGGTGTTAGTGCTGGTGGGAGTGAGCTGGTGGTCTGTGGTTCTGGGTGGCCTGGCAGGGCGAGTGGAGTGGGCCTCTGTCTTGTTGGCTGGCTGCTAAAGAACAGTGCACAGCTCTGGCTGGCGTGCTGCTGGATAAGTAATGGTGTAGGGGTGAGGGTATCTGGCTGGCCCCCTTACAACTGTGTAGGGCTCCAGGTTGCTGGCTGCTAAGTAAGGGTGTAGGGGCCTGGCCAGTCAGTGACTAAATAATGGTGTAGGGCTCCAGCTGGGGAAAGGGTTTTTGGGCTGTCCAGCTGGCAGCTAAGTGACCCTGTAAATAACTGGTTAGCCAGCCAGGGCCAGCATTTTAGGGCTCTTGCTGCCCAGCTGGCCGCTATTATAACAGTGCAGGGCTATGGCTGGTGTGCTGGGGCAAGTGCCCTGGGTCCGTGGCTGGCCATTTGGGGCAAATGTTTTAGGACTGTGGCTGGCTGGCCAGGGCAAGTGTTTTAGGGCTTTGGCTGTCTAGCTGGCTGCTAGATAATGCTGCAGGGCTTTGGCTGGCTGGGGCATGCATTTTAGGGCTGTGGCTTGCTACTCTGGGCAAATGTTTTAGTGATCCGGCTGGCTGGCTGCTAAATAATGGTGCGGGGCTCTGGCTGGCCAGCCGGGGCAAGTGGTGTAGGGCTCTGGCTGGGAAAGCTTTGATGGACTTGAGAATGGCTACCAGAAGTTGCAAATTGGAGGATGTCATGGAAAAGGAGTTGCCAAAACAAGTTGTAAGCTTAGAGTGTCTTCCGGCTTACAAGGGGAAAGCGAAGTGAATATTGCAAATTCCCTGACTACCAGTTCAGGTTAGTTTGAATTTGCAGAGCGTTTAACTGTAGGAACTGTGCGTGTCTGGTGCGCTAACTAGGTGACTGCAGGTTGCAAAGGAAAGCTTACAGGTGTCTGTCATCCAGTTAAGAGGGACAAGAAGTGTAAACAGTGTCTGAAGGAAAGAGTAAGTGACTGTAGATTTTAATGGTTGAAATTCCTCAACTTGCCATGTGTGTCATGACCATACTAGTCCTAGCTGTTTATCAGTGTTTTATTGTGAAGAGTAATGTTTATCAGTAAGATCTCCTGTGTTCTGGGTTTGCCCATTGCCCCCTTGACACTGTTAAGTCAAGAGCCAGGGCTGCCTGTGGGGAGCCACAGTCACGGGCCTGGTGTGTGCCAGCGGCCGTCTGCTGTGGCCATTTCATTGCTCTGGGCAGCAGCTTCTCTGTGTGGGTTTCTTTTCATGTTTATGTTTAGTATTTTCTTGCAGCCCAGGGCTTCCTGTGGCTGCTCTGGGGCCTCCTGGACCTGTTAACCCCAGGCAGGAGCTGCTCCACAGAGTCAGTTCCAGAAGGTTCTGGGGCCTCTGCCAGCTGCCTCTGGATTGGCTGGCTGGTCATTGTCAGGTGCCTTGTGACTGGTGAGGTCAGAAAGGTGGGCGGGGCTGCCCATAGCTATAGAAGGGCCAGCTGGGGGGTGTTGGGGGAGAGGGGTGTGGGGAAGGGCCTCTGCCTGTGTGTGCAGGGCTTGGGGGAGAGGATGGTGTGGTGGTGAAGTACCGCAGGGATCAGAGCGCTGGGAGCTGGAGAACATCTGGTGGGGTGGTGCAGCTGTACGGCATGCTGTGCATAACTTACCTTTTGACAAGTACCCATTTGATGTCCCTTTTGGTTGTTAATGATGGTATTAGTGCTGGTGGGAGTGAGCTGGTGGTCTGTGGTTCTGGGTGGCCTGGCAGGGCGAGTGGAGTGGGCCTCTGTCTTGTTGGCTGGCTGCTAAAGAACAGTGCACAGCTCTGGCTGGCGTGCTGCTGGATAAGTAATGGTGTAGGGGTGAGGGTATCTGGCTGGCCCCCTTACAACTGTGTAGGGCTCCAGGTTGCTGGCTGCTAAGTAAGGGTGTAGGGGCCTGGCCAGTCAGTGACTAAATAATGGTGTAGGGCTCCAGCTGGGGAAAGGGTTTTTGGGCTGTCCAGCTGGCAGCTAAGTGACCCTGTAAATAACTGGTTAGCCAGCCAGGGCCAGCATTTTAGGGCTCTTGCTGCCCAGCTGGCCGCTATTATAACAGTGCAGGGCTATGGCTGGTGTGCTGGGGCAAGTGCCCTGGGTCCGTGGCTGGCCATTTGGGGCGAATGTTTTAGGACTGTGGCTGGCTGGCCAGGGCAAGTGTTTTAGGGCTTTGGCTGTCTAGCTGGCTGCTAGATAATGCTGCAGGGCTTTGGCTGGCTGGGGCATGCATTTTAGGGCTGTGGCTTGCTACTCTGGGCAAATGTTTTAGTGATCCGGCTGGCTGGCTGCTAAATAATGGTGCGGGGCTCTGGCTGGCCAGCCGGGGCAAGTGGTGTAGGGCTCTGGCTGGGAAAGCTTTGATGGACTTGAGAATGGCTACCAGAAGTTGCAAATTGGAGGATGTCATGGAAAAGGAGTTGCCAAAACAAGTTGTAAGCTTAGAGTGTCTTCCGGCTTACGAGGGGAAAGCGAAGTGAATATTGCAAATTCCCTGACTACCAGTTCAGGTTAGTTTGAATTTGCAGAGCGTTTAACTGTAGGAACTGTGCGTGTCTGGTGCGCTAACTAGGTGACTGCAGGTTGCAAAGGAAAGCTTACAGGTGTCTGTCATCCAGTTAAGAGGGACAAGAAGTGTAAACAGTGTCTGAAGGAAAGAGTAAGTGACTGTAGATTTTAATGGTTGAAATTCCTCAACTTGCCATGTGTGTCATGACCATACTAGTCCTAGCTGTTTATCAGTGTTTTATTGTGAAGAGTAATGTTTATCAGTAAGATCTCCTGTGTTCTGGGTTTGCCCATTGCCCCCTTGACACTGTTAAGTCAAGAGCCAGGGCTGCCTGTGGGGAGCCACAGTCACGGGCCTGGTGTGTGCCAGCGGCCGTCTGCTGTGGCCATTTCATTGCTCTGGGCAGCAGCTTCTCTGTGTGGGTTTCTTTTCATGTTTATGTTTAGTATTTTCTTGCAGCCCAGGGCTTCCTGTGGCTGCTCTGGGGCCTCCTGGACCTGTTAACCCCAGGCAGGAGCTGCTCCACAGAGTCAGTTCCAGAAGGTTCTGGGGCCTCTGCCAGCTGCCTCTGGATTGGCTGGCTGGTCATTGTCAGGTGCCTTGTGACTGGTGAGGTCAGAAAGGTGGGCGGGGCTGCCCATAGCTATAGAAGGGCCAGCTGGGGGGTGTTGGGGGAGAGGGGTGTGGGGAAGGGCCTCTGCCTGTGTGTGCAGGGCTTGGGGGAGAGGATGGTGTGGTGGTGAAGTACCGCAGGGATCAGAGCGCTGGGAGCTGGAGAACATCTGGTGGGGTGGTGCAGCTGTACGGCATGCTGTGCATAACTTACCTTTTGACAAGTACCCATTTGATGTCCCTTTTGGTTGTTAATGATGGTATTAGTGCTGGTGGGAGTGAGCTGGTGGTCTGTGGTTCTGGGTGGCCTGGCAGGGCGAGTGGAGTGGGCCTCTGTCTTGTTGGCTGGCTGCTAAAGAACAGTGCACAGCTCTGGCTGGCGTGCTGCTGGATAAGTAATGGTGTAGGGGTGAGGGTATCTGGCTGGCCCCCTTACAACTGTGTAGGGCTCCAGGTTGCTGGCTGCTAAGTAAGGGTGTAGGGGCCTGGCCAGTCAGTGACTAAATAATGGTGTAGGGCTCCAGCTGGGGAAAGGGTTTTTGGGCTATGGCTGTCCAGCTGGCAGCTAAGTGACCCTGTAAATAACTGGTTAGCCAGCCAGGGCCAGCATTTTAGGGCTCTTGCTGCCCAGCTGGCCGCTATTATAACAGTGCAGGGCTATGGCTGGTGTGCTGGGGCAAGTGCCCTGGGTCCGTGGCTGGCCATTTGGGGCGAATGTTTTAGGACTGTGGCTGGCTGGCCAGGGCAAGTGTTTTAGGGCTTTGGCTGTCTAGCTGGCTGCTAGATAATGCTGCAGGGCTTTGGCTGGCTGGGGCATGCATTTTAGGGCTATGGCTTGCTACTCTGGGCAAATGTTTTAGTGATCCGGCTGGCTGGCTGCTAAATAATGGTGCGGGGCTCTGGCTGGCCAGCCGGGGCAAGTGGTGTAGGGCTCTGGCTGGGAAAGCTTTGATGGACTTGAGAATGGCTACCAGAAGTTGCAAATTGGAGGATGTCATGGAAAAGGAGTTGCCAAAACAAGTTGTAAGCTTAGAGTGTCTTCCGGCTTACAAGGGGAAAGCGAAGTGAATATTGCAAATTCCCTGACTACCAGTTCAGGTTAGTTTGAATTTGCAGAGCGTTTAACTGTAGGAACTGTGCGTGTCTGGTGCGCTGACTAGGTGACTGCAGGTTGCAAAGGAAAGCTTACAGGTGTCTGTCATCCAGTTAAGAGGGACAAGAAGTGTAAACAGTGTCTGAAGGAAAGAGTAAGTGACTGTAGATTTTAATGGTTGAAATTCCTCAACTTGCCATGTGTGTCATGACCATACTAGTCCTAGCTGTTTATCAGTGTTTTATTGTGAAGAGTAATGTTTATCAGTAAGATCTCCTGTGTTCTGGGTTTGCCCATTGCCCCCTTGACACTGTTAAGTCAAGAGCCAGGGCTGCCTGTGGGGAGCCACAGTCACGGGCCTGGTGTGTGCCAGCGGCCGTCTGCTGTGGCCATTTCATTGCTCTGGGCAGCAGCTTCTCTGTGTGGGTTTCTTTTCATGTTTATGTTTAGTATTTTCTTGCAGCCCAGGGCTTCCTGTGGCTGCTCTGGGGCCTCCTGGACCTGTTAACCCCAGGCAGGAGCTGCTCCACAGAGTCAGTTCCAGAAGGTTCTGGGGCCTCTGCCAGCTGCCTCTGGATTGGCTGGCTGGTCATTGTCAGGTGCCTTGTGACTGGTGAGGTCAGAAAGGTGGGCGGGGCTGCCCATAGCTATAGAAGGGCCAGCTGGGGGGTGTTGGGGGAGAGGGGTGTGGGGAAGGGCCTCTGCCTGTGTGTGCAGGGCTTGTGGGAGAGGATGGTGTGGTGGTGAAGTACCGCAGGGATCAGAGCGCTGGGAGCTGGAGAACATCTGGTGGGGTGGTGCAGCTGTACGGCATGCTGTGCATAACTTACCTTTTGACAAGTACCCATTTGATGTCCCTTTTGGTTGTTAATGATGGCATTAGTGCTGGTGGGAGTGAGCTGGTGGTCTGTGGTTCTGGGTGGCCTGGCAGGGCGAGTGGAGTGGGCCTCTGTCTTGTTGGCTGGCTGCTAAAGAACAGTGCACAGCTCTGGCTGGCGTGCTGCTGGATAAGTAATGGTGTAGGGGTGAGGGTATCTGGCTGGCCCCCTTACAACTGTGTAGGGCTCCAGGTTGCTGGCTACTAAGTAAGGGTGTAGGGGCCTGGCCAGTCAGTGACTAAATAATGGTGTAGGGCTCCAGCTGGGGAAAGGGTTTTTGGGCTATGGCTGTCCAGCTGGCAGCTAAGTGACCCTGTAAATAACTGGTTAGCCAGCCAGGGCCAGCATTTTAGGGCTCTTGCTGCCCAGCTGGCCGCTATTATAACAGTGCAGGGCTATGGCTGGTGTGCTGGGGCAAGTGCCCTGGGTCCGTGGCTGGCCATTTGGGGCGAATGTTTTAGGACTGTGGCTGGCTGGCCAGGGCAAGTGTTTTAGGGCTTTGGCTGTCTAGCTGGCTGCTAGATAATGCTGCAGGGCTTTGGCTGGCTGGGGCATGCATTTTAGGGCTATGGCTTGCTACTCTGGGCAAATGTTTTAGTGATCCGGCTGGCTGGCTGCTAAATAATGGTGCGGGGCTCTGGCTGGCCAGCCGGGGCAAGTGGTGTAGGGCTCTGGCTGGGAAAGCTTTGATGGACTTGAGAATGGCTACCAGAAGTTGCAAATTGGAGGATGTCATGGAAAAGGAGTTGCCAAAACAAGTTGTAAGCTTAGAGTGTCTTCCGGCTTACGAGGGGAAAGCGAAGTGAATATTGCAAATTCCCTGACTACCAGTTCAGGTTAGTTTGAATTTGCAGAGCGTTTAACTGTAGGAACTGTGCGTGTCTGGTGCGCTGACTAGGTGACTGCAGGTTGCAAAGGAAAGCTTACAGGTGTCTGTCATCCAGTTAAGAGGGACAAGAAGTGTAAACAGTGTCTGAAGGAAAGAGTAAGTGACTGTAGATTTTAATGGTTGAAATTCCTCAACTTGCCATGTGTGTCATGACCATACTAGTCCTAGCTGTTTATCAGTGTTTTATTGTGAAGAGTAATGTTTATCAGTAAGATCTCCTGTGTTCTGGGTTTGCCCATTGCCCCCTTGACACTGTTAAGTCAAGAGCCAGGGCTGCCTGTGGGGAGCCACAGTCACGGGCCTGGTGTGTGCCAGCGGCCGTCTGCTGTGGCCATTTCATTGCTCTGGGCAGCAGCTTCTCTGTGTGGGTTTCTTTTCATGTTTATGTTTAGTATTTTCTTGCAGCCCAGGGCTTCCTGTGGCTGCTCTGGGGCCTCCTGGACCTGTTAACCCCAGGCAGGAGCTGCTCCACAGAGTCAGTTCCAGAAGGTTCTGGGGCCTCTGCCAGGTGCCTCTGGATTGGCTGGCTGGTCATTGTCAGGTGCCTTGTGACTGGTGAGGTCAGAAAGGTGGGCGGGGCTGCCCATAGCTATAGAAGGGCCAGCTGGGGGGTGTTGGGGGAGAGGGGTGTGGGGAAGGGCCTCTGTCTGTGTGTGCAGGGCTTGTGGGAGAGGATGGTGTGGTGGTGAAGTACCGCAGGGATCAGAGCGCTGGGAGCTGGAGAACATCTGGTGGGGTGGTGCAGCTGTACGGCATGCTGTGCATAACTTACCTTTTGACAAGTACCCATTTGATGTCCCTTTTGGTTGTTAATGATGGTATTAGTGCTGGTGGGAGTGAGCTGGTGGTCTGTGGTTCTGGGTGGCCTGGCAGGGCGAGTGGAGTGGGCCTCTGTCTTGTTGGCTGGCTGCTAAAGAACAGTGCACAGCTCTGGCTGGCGTGCTGCTGGATAAGTAATGGTGTAGGGGTGAGGGTATCTGGCTGGCCCCCTTACAACTGTGTAGGGCTCCAGGTTGCTGGCTGCTAAGTAAGGGTGTAGGGGCCTGGCCAGTCAGTGACTAAATAATGGTGTAGGGCTCCAGCTGGGGAAAGGGTTTTTGGGCTATGGCTGTCCAGCTGGCAGCTAAGTGACCCTGTAAATAACTGGTTAGCCAGCCAGGGCCAGCATTTTAGGGCTCTTGCTGCCCAGCTGGCCGCTATTATAACAGTGCAGGGCTATGGCTGGTGTGCTGGGGCAAGTGCCCTGGGTCCGTGGCTGGCCATTTGGGGCGAATGTTTTAGGACTGTGGCTGGCTGGCCAGGGCAAGTGTTTTAGGGCTTTGGCTGTCTAGCTGGCTGCTAGATAATGCTGCAGGGCTTTGGCTGGCTGGGGCATGCATTTTAGGGCTGTGGCTTGCTACTCTGGGCAAATGTTTTAGTGATCCGGCTGGCTGGCTGCTAAATAATGGTGCGGGGCTCTGGCTGGCCAGCCGGGGCAAGTGGTGTAGGGCTCTGGCTGGGAAAGCTTTGATGGACTTGAGAATGGCTACCAGAAGTTGCAAATTGGAGGATGTCATGGAAAAGGAGTTGCCAAAACAAGTTGTAAGCTTAGAGTGTCTTCCGGCTTACAAGGGGAAAGCGAAGTGAATATTGCAAATTCCCTGACTACCAGTTCAGGTTAGTTTGAATTTGCAGAGCGTTTAACTGTAGGAACTGTGCGTGTCTGGTGCGCTAACTAGGTGACTGCAGGTTGCAAAGGAAAGCTTACAGGTGTCTGTCATCCAGTTAAGAGGGACAAGAAGTGTAAACAGTGTCTGAAGGAAAGAGTAAGTGACTGTAGATTTTAATGGTTGAAATTCCTCAACTTGCCATGTGTGTCATGACCATACTAGTCCTAGCTGTTTATCAGTGTTTTATTGTGAAGAGTAATGTTTATCAGTAAGATCTCCTGTGTTCTGGGTTTGCCCATTGCCCCCTTGACACTGTTAAGTCAAGAGCCAGGGCTGCCTGTGGGGAGCCACAGTCACGGGCCTGGTGTGTGCCAGCGGCCGTCTGCTGTGGCCATTTCATTGCTCTGGGCAGCAGCTTCTCTGTGTGGGTTTCTTTTCATGTTTATGTTTAGTATTTTCTTGCAGCCCAGGGCTTCCTGTGGCTGCTCTGGGGCCTCCTGGACCTGTTAACCCCAGGCAGGAGCTGCTCCACAGAGTCAGTTCCAGAAGGTTCTGGGGCCTCTGCCAGGTGCCTCTGGATTGGCTGGCTGGTCATTGTCAGGTGCCTTGTGACTGGTGAGGTCAGAAAGGTGGGCGGGGCTGCCCATAGCTATAGAAGGGCCAGCTGGGGGGTGTTGGGGGAGAGGGGTGTGGGGAAGGGCCTCTGCCTGTGTGTGCAGGGCTTGGGGGAGAGGATGGTGTGGTGGTGAAGTACCGCAGGGATCAGAGCGCTGGGAGCTGGAGAACATCTGGTGGGGTGGTGCAGCTGTACGGCATGCTGTGCATAACTTACCTTTTGACAAGTACCCATTTGATGTCCCTTTTGGTTGTTAATGATGGTATTAGTGCTGGTGGGAGTGAGCTGGTGGTCTGTGGTTCTGGGTGGCCTGGCAGGGCGAGTGGAGTGGGCCTCTGTCTTGTTGGCTGGCTGCTAAAGAACAGTGCACAGCTCTGGCTGGCGTGCTGCTGGATAAGTAATGGTGTAGGGGTGAGGGTATCTGGCTGGCCCCCTTACAACTGTGTAGGGCTCCAGGTTGCTGGCTGCTAAGTAAGGGTGTAGGGGCCTGGCCAGTCAGTGACTAAATAATGGTGTAGGGCTCCAGCTGGGGAAAGGGTTTTTGGGCTGTCCAGCTGGCAGCTAAGTGACCCTGTAAATAACTGGTTAGCCAGCCAGGGCCAGCATTTTAGGGCTCTTGCTGCCCAGCTGGCCGCTATTATAACAGTGCAGGGCTATGGCTGGTGTGCTGGGGCAAGTGCCCTGGGTCCGTGGCTGGCCATTTGGGGCAAATGTTTTAGGACTGTGGCTGGCTGGCCAGGGCAAGTGTTTTAGGGCTTTGGCTGTCTAGCTGGCTGCTAGATAATGCTGCAGGGCTTTGGCTGGCTGGGGCATGCATTTTAGGGCTGTGGCTTGCTACTCTGGGCAAATGTTTTAGTGATCCGGCTGGCTGGCTGCTAAATAATGGTGCGGGGCTCTGGCTGGCCAGCCGGGGCAAGTGGTGTAGGGCTCTGGCTGGGAAAGCTTTGATGGACTTGAGAATGGCTACCAGAAGTTGCAAATTGGAGGATGTCATGGAAAAGGAGTTGCCAAAACAAGTTGTAAGCTTAGAGTGTCTTCCGGCTTACAAGGGGAAAGCGAAGTGAATATTGCAAATTCCCTGACTACCAGTTCAGGTTAGTTTGAATTTGCAGAGCGTTTAACTGTAGGAACTGTGCGTGTCTGGTGCGCTAACTAGGTGACTGCAGGTTGCAAAGGAAAGCTTACAGGTGTCTGTCATCCAGTTAAGAGGGACAAGAAGTGTAAACAGTGTCTGAAGGAAAGAGTAAGTGACTGTAGATTTTAATGGTTGAAATTCCTCAACTTGCCATGTGTGTCATGACCATACTAGTCCTAGCTGTTTATCAGTGTTTTATTGTGAAGAGTAATGTTTATCAGTAAGATCTCCTGTGTTCTGGGTTTGCCCATTGCCCCCTTGACACTGTTAAGTCAAGAGCCAGGGCTGCCTGTGGGGAGCCACAGTCACGGGCCTGGTGTGTGCCAGCGGCCGTCTGCTGTGGCCATTTCATTGCTCTGGGCAGCAGCTTCTCTGTGTGGGTTTCTTTTCATGTTTATGTTTAGTATTTTCTTGCAGCCCAGGGCTTCCTGTGGCTGCTCTGGGGCCTCCTGGACCTGTTAACCCCAGGCAGGAGCTGCTCCACAGAGTCAGTTCCAGAAGGTTCTGGGGCCTCTGCCAGGTGCCTCTGGATTGGCTGGCTGGTCATTGTCAGGTGCCTTGTGACTGGTGAGGTCAGAAAGGTGGGCGGGGCTGCCCATAGCTATAGAAGGGCCAGCTGGGGGGTGTTGGGGGAGAGGGGTGTGGGGAAGGGCCTCTGCCTGTGTGTGCAGGGCTTGTGGGAGAGGATGGTGTGGTGGTGAAGTACCGCAGGGATCAGAGCGCTGGGAGCTGGAGAACATCTGGTGGGGTGGTGCAGCTGTACGGCATGCTGTGCATAACTTACCTTTTGACAAGTACCCATTTGATGTCCCTTTTGGTTGTTAATGATGGTATTAGTGCTGGTGGGAGTGAGCTGGTGGTCTGTGGTTCTGGGTGGCCTGGCAGGGCGAGTGGAGTGGGCCTCTGTCTTGTTGGCTGGCTGCTAAAGAACAGTGCACAGCTCTGGCTGGCGTGCTGCTGGATAAGTAATGGTGTAGGGGTGAGGGTATCTGGCTGGCCCCCTTACAACTGTGTAGGGCTCCAGGTTGCTGGCTGCTAAGTAAGGGTGTAGGGGCCTGGCCAGTCAGTGACTAAATAATGGTGTAGGGCTCCAGCTGGGGAAAGGGTTTTTGGGCTATGGCTGTCCAGCTGGCAGCTAAGTGACCCTGTAAATAACTGGTTAGCCAGCCAGGGCCAGCATTTTAGGGCTCTTGCTGCCCAGCTGGCCGCTATTATAACAGTGCAGGGCTATGGCTGGTGTGCTGGGGCAAGTGCCCTGGGTCCGTGGCTGGCCATTTGGGGCGAATGTTTTAGGACTGTGGCTGGCTGGCCAGGGCAAGTGTTTTAGGGCTTTGGCTGTCTAGCTGGCTGCTAGATAATGCTGCAGGGCTTTGGCTGGCTGGGGCATGCATTTTAGGGCTGTGGCTTGCTACTCTGGGCAAATGTTTTAGTGATCCGGCTGGCTGGCTGCTAAATAATGGTGCGGGGCTCTGGCTGGCCAGCCGGGGCAAGTGGTGTAGGGCTCTGGCTGGGAAAGCTTTGATGGACTTGAGAATGGCTACCAGAAGTTGCAAATTGGAGGATGTCATGGAAAAGGAGTTGCCAAAACAAGTTGTAAGCTTAGAGTGTCTTCCGGCTTACAAGGGGAAAGCGAAGTGAATATTGCAAATTCCCTGACTACCAGTTCAGGTTAGTTTGAATTTGCAGAGCGTTTAACTGTAGGAACTGTGCGTGTCTGGTGCGCTAACTAGGTGACTGCAGGTTGCAAAGGAAAGCTTACAGGTGTCTGTCATCCAGTTAAGAGGGACAAGAAGTGTAAACAGTGTCTGAAGGAAAGAGTAAGTGACTGTAGATTTTAATGGTTGAAATTCCTCAACTTGCCATGTGTGTCATGACCATACTAGTCCTAGCTGTTTATCAGTGTTTTATTGTGAAGAGTAATGTTTATCAGTAAGATCTCCTGTGTTCTGGGTTTGCCCATTGCCCCCTTGACACTGTTAAGTCAAGAGCCAGGGCTGCCTGTGGGGAGCCACAGTCACGGGCCTGGTGTGTGCCAGCGGCCGTCTGCTGTGGCCATTTCATTGCTCTGGGCAGCAGCTTCTCTGTGTGGGTTTCTTTTCATGTTTAGGTTTAGTATTTTCTTGCAGCCCAGGGCTTCCTGTGGCTGCTCTGGGGCCTCCTGGACCTGTTAACCCCAGGCAGGAGCTGCTCCACAGAGTCAGTTCCAGAAGGTTCTGGGGCCTCTGCCAGCTGCCTCTGGATTGGCTGGCTGGTCATTGTCAGGTGCCTTGTGACTGGTGAGGTCAGAAAGGTGGGCGGGGCTGCCCATAGCTATAGAAGGGCCAGCTGGGGGGTGTTGGGGGGAGAGGGGTGTGGGGAAGGGCCTCTGCCTGTGTGTGCAGGGCTTGTGGGAGAGGATGGTGTGGTGGTGAAGTACCGCAGGGATCAGAGCGCTGGGAGCTGGAGAACATCTGGTGGGGTGGTGCAGCTGTACGGCATGCTGTGCATAACTTACCTTTTGACAAGTACCCATTTGATGTCCCTTTTGGTTGTTAATGATGGCATTAGTGCTGGTGGGAGTGAGCTGGTGGTCTGTGGTTCTGGGTGGCCTGGCAGGGCGAGTGGAGTGGGCCTCTGTCTTGTTGGCTGGCTGCTAAAGAACAGTGCACAGCTCTGGCTGGCGTGCTGCTGGATAAGTAATGGTGTAGGGGTGAGGGTATCTGGCTGGCCCCCTTACAACTGTGTAGGGCTCCAGGTTGCTGGCTACTAAGTAAGGGTGTAGGGGCCTGGCCAGTCAGTGACTAAATAATGGTGTAGGGCTCCAGCTGGGGAAAGGGTTTTTGGGCTATGGCTGTCCAGCTGGCAGCTAAGTGACCCTGTAAATAACTGGTTAGCCAGCCAGGGCCAGCATTTTAGGGCTCTTGCTGCCCAGCTGGCCGCTATTATAACAGTGCAGGGCTATGGCTGGTGTGCTGGGGCAAGTGCCCTGGGTCCGTGGCTGGCCATTTGGGGCGAATGTTTTAGGACTGTGGCTGGCTGGCCAGGGCAAGTGTTTTAGGGCTTTGGCTGTCTAGCTGGCTGCTAGATAATGCTGCAGGGCTTTGGCTGGCTGGGGCATGCATTTTAGGGCTGTGGCTTGCTACTCTGGGCAAATGTTTTAGTGATCCGGCTGGCTGGCTGCTAAATAATGGTGCGGGGCTCTGGCTGGCCAGCCGGGGCAAGTGGTGTAGGGCTCTGGCTGGGAAAGCTTTGATGGACTTGAGAATGGCTACCAGAAGTTGCAAATTGGAGGATGTCATGGAAAAGGAGTTGCCAAAACAAGTTGTAAGCTTAGAGTGTCTTCCGGCTTACAAGGGGAAAGCGAAGTGAATATTGCAAATTCCCTGACTACCAGTTCAGGTTAGTTTGAATTTGCAGAGCGTTTAACTGTAGGAACTGTGCGTGTCTGGTGCGCTAACTAGGTGACTGCAGGTTGCAAAGGAAAGCTTACAGGTGTCTGTCATCCAGTTAAGAGGGACAAGAAGTGTAAACAGTGTCTGAAGGAAAGAGTAAGTGACTGTAGATTTTAATGGTTGAAATTCCTCAACTTGCCATGTGTGTCATGACCATACTAGTCCTAGCTGTTTATCAGTGTTTTATTGTGAAGAGTAATGTTTATCAGTAAGATCTCCTGTGTTCTGGGTTTGCCCATTGCCCCCTTGACACTGTTAAGTCAAGAGCCAGGGCTGCCTGTGGGGAGCCACAGTCACGGGCCTGGTGTGTGCCAGCGGCCGTCTGCTGTGGCCATTTCATTGCTCTGGGCAGCAGCTTCTCTGTGTGGGTTTCTTTTCATGTTTATGTTTAGTATTTTCTTGCAGCCCAGGGCTTCCTGTGGCTGCTCTGGGGCCTCCTGGACCTGTTAACCCCAGGCAGGAGCTGCTCCACAGAGTCAGTTCCAGAAGGTTCTGGGGCCTCTGCCAGCTGCCTCTGGATTGGCTGGCTGGTCATTGTCAGGTGCCTTGTGACTGGTGAGGTCAGAAAGGTGGGCGGGGCTGCCCATAGCTATAGAAGGGCCAGCTGGGGGGTGTTGGGGGAGAGGGGTGTGGGGAAGGGCCTCTGCCTGTGTGTGCAGGGCTTGTGGGAGAGGATGGTGTGGTGGTGAAGTACCGCAGGGATCAGAGCGCTGGGAGCTGGAGAACATCTGGTGGGGTGGTGCAGCTGTACGGCATGCTGTGCATAACTTACCTTTTGACAAGTACCCATTTGATGTCCCTTTTGGTTGTTAATGATGGCATTAGTGCTGGTGGGAGTGAGCTGGTGGTCTGTGGTTCTGGGTGGCCTGGCAGGGCGAGTGGAGTGGGCCTCTGTCTTGTTGGCTGGCTGCTAAAGAACAGTGCACAGCTCTGGCTGGCGTGCTGCTGGATAAGTAATGGTGTAGGGGTGAGGGTATCTGGCTGGCCCCCTTACAACTGTGTAGGGCTCCAGGTTGCTGGCTACTAAGTAAGGGTGTAGGGGCCTGGCCAGTCAGTGACTAAATAATGGTGTAGGGCTCCAGCTGGGGAAAGGGTTTTTGGGCTATGGCTGTCCAGCTGGCAGCTAAGTGACCCTGTAAATAACTGGTTAGCCAGCCAGGGCCAGCATTTTAGGGCTCTTGCTGCCCAGCTGGCCGCTATTATAACAGTGCAGGGCTATGGCTGGTGTGCTGGGGCAAGTGCCCTGGGTCCGTGGCTGGCCATTTGGGGCGAATGTTTTAGGACTGTGGCTGGCTGGCCAGGGCAAGTGTTTTAGGGCTTTGGCTGTCTAGCTGGCTGCTAGATAATGCTGCAGGGCTTTGGCTGGCTGGGGCATGCATTTTAGGGCTGTGGCTTGCTACTCTGGGCAAATGTTTTAGTGATCCGGCTGGCTGGCTGCTAAATAATGGTGCGGGGCTCTGGCTGGCCAGCCGGGGCAAGTGGTGTAGGGCTCTGGCTGGGAAAGCTTTGATGGACTTGAGAATGGCTACCAGAAGTTGCAAATTGGAGGATGTCATGGAAAAGGAGTTGCCAAAACAAGTTGTAAGCTTAGAGTGTCTTCCGGCTTACAAGGGGAAAGCGAAGTGAATATTGCAAATTCCCTGACTACCAGTTCAGGTTAGTTTGAATTTGCAGAGCGTTTAACTGTAGGAACTGTGCGTGTCTGGTGCGCTAACTAGGTGACTGCAGGTTGCAAAGGAAAGCTTACAGGTGTCTGTCATCCAGTTAAGAGGGACAAGAAGTGTAAACAGTGTCTGAAGGAAAGAGTAAGTGACTGTAGATTTTAATGGTTGAAATTCCTCAACTTGCCATGTGTGTCATGACCATACTAGTCCTAGCTGTTTATCAGTGTTTTATTGTGAAGAGTAATGTTTATCAGTAAGATCTCCTGTGTTCTGGGTTTGCCCATTGCCCCCTTGACACTGTTAAGTCAAGAGCCAGGGCTGCCTGTGGGGAGCCACAGTCACGGGCCTGGTGTGTGCCAGCGGCCGTCTGCTGTGGCCATTTCATTGCTCTGGGCAGCAGCTTCTCTGTGTGGGTTTCTTTTCATGTTTATGTTTAGTATTTTCTTGCAGCCCAGGGCTTCCTGTGGCTGCTCTGGGGCCTCCTGGACCTGTTAACCCCAGGCAGGAGCTGCTCCACAGAGTCAGTTCCAGAAGGTTCTGGGGCCTCTGCCAGCTGCCTCTGGATTGGCTGGCTGGTCATTGTCAGGTGCCTTGTGACTGGTGAGGTCAGAAAGGTGGGCGGGGCTGCCCATAGCTATAGAAGGGCCAGCTGGGGGGTGTTGGGGGAGAGGGGTGTGGGGAAGGGCCTCTGCCTGTGTGTGCAGGGCTTGTGGGAGAGGATGGTGTGGTGGTGAAGTACCGCAGGGATCAGAGCGCTGGGAGCTGGAGAACATCTGGTGGGGTGGTGCAGCTGTACGGCATGCTGTGCATAACTTACCTTTTGACAAGTACCCATTTGATGTCCCTTTTGGTTGTTAATGATGGCGTTAGTGCTGGTGGGAGTGAGCTGGTGGTCTGTGGTTCTGGGTGGCCTGGCAGGGCGAGTGGAGTGGGCCTCTGTCTTGTTGGCTGGCTGCTAAAGAACAGTGCACAGCTCTGGCTGGCGTGCTGCTGGATAAGTAATGGTGTAGGGGTGAGGGTATCTGGCTGGCCCCCTTACAACTGTGTAGGGCTCCAGGTTGCTGGCTGCTAAGTAAGGGTGTAGGGGCCTGGCCAGTCAGTGACTAAATAATGGTGTAGGGCTCCAGCTGGGGAAAGGGTTTTTGGGCTATGGCTGTCCAGCTGGCAGCTAAGTGACCCTGTAAATAACTGGTTAGCCAGCCAGGGCCAGCATTTTAGGGCTCTTGCTGCCCAGCTGGCCGCTATTATAACAGTGCAGGGCTATGGCTGGTGTGCTGGGGCAAGTGCCCTGGGTCCGTGGCTGGCCATTTGGGGCGAATGTTTTAGGACTGTGGCTGGCTGGCCAGGGCAAGTGTTTTAGGGCTTTGGCTGTCTAGCTGGCTGCTAGATAATGCTGCAGGGCTTTGGCTGGCTGGGGCATGCATTTTAGGGCTGTGGCTTGCTACTCTGGGCAAATGTTTTAGTGATCCGGCTGGCTGGCTGCTAAATAATGGTGCGGGGCTCTGGCTGGCCAGCCGGGGCAAGTGGTGTAGGGCTCTGGCTGGGAAAGCTTTGATGGACTTGAGAATGGCTACCAGAAGTTGCAAATTGGAGGATGTCATGGAAAAGGAGTTGCCAAAACAAGTTGTAAGCTTAGAGTGTCTTCCGGCTTACAAGGGGAAAGCGAAGTGAATATTGCAAATTCCCTGACTACCAGTTCAGGTTAGTTTGAATTTGCAGAGCGTTTAACTGTAGGAACTGTGCGTGTCTGGTGCGCTAACTAGGTGACTGCAGGTTGCAAAGGAAAGCTTACAGGTGTCTGTCATCCAGTTAAGAGGGACAAGAAGTGTAAACAGTGTCTGAAGGAAAGAGTAAGTGACTGTAGATTTTAATGGTTGAAATTCCTCAACTTGCCATGTGTGTCATGACCATACTAGTCCTAGCTGTTTATCAGTGTTTTATTGTGAAGAGTAATGTTTATCAGTAAGATCTCCTGTGTTCTGGGTTTGCCCATTGCCCCCTTGACACTGTTAAGTCAAGAGCCAGGGCTGCCTGTGGGGAGCCACAGTCACGGGCCTGGTGTGTGCCAGCGGCCGTCTGCTGTGGCCATTTCATTGCTCTGGGCAGCAGCTTCTCTGTGTGGGTTTCTTTTCATGTTTATGTTTAGTATTTTCTTGCAGCCCAGGGCTTCCTGTGGCTGCTCTGGGGCCTCCTGGACCTGTTAACCCCAGGCAGGAGCTGCTCCACAGAGTCAGTTCCAGAAGGTTCTGGGGCCTCTGCCAGGTGCCTCTGGATTGGCTGGCTGGTCATTGTCAGGTGCCTTGTGACTGGTGAGGTCAGAAAGGTGGGCGGGGCTGCCCATAGCTATAGAAGGGCCAGCTGGGGGGTGTTGGGGGAGAGGGGTGTGGGGAAGGGCCTCTGCCTGTGTGTGCAGGGCTTGTGGGAGAGGATGGTGTGGTGGTGAAGTACCGCAGGGATCAGAGCGCTGGGAGCTGGAGAACATCTGGTGGGGTGGTGCAGCTGTACGGCATGCTGTGCATAACTTACCTTTTGACAAGTACCCATTTGATGTCCCTTTTGGTTGTTAATGATGGTGTTAGTGCTGGTGGGAGTGAGCTGGTGGTCTGTGGTTCTGGGTGGCCTGGCAGGGCGAGTGGAGTGGGCCTCTGTCTTGTTGGCTGGCTGCTAAAGAACAGTGCACAGCTCTGGCTGGCGTGCTGCTGGATAAGTAATGGTGTAGGGGTGAGGGTATCTGGCTGGCCCCCTTACAACTGTGTAGGGCTCCAGGTTGCTGGCTGCTAAGTAAGGGTGTAGGGGCCTGGCCAGTCAGTGACTAAATAATGGTGTAGGGCTCCAGCTGGGGAAAGGGTTTTTGGGCTGTCCAGCTGGCAGCTAAGTGACCCTGTAAATAACTGGTTAGCCAGCCAGGGCCAGCATTTTAGGGCTCTTGCTGCCCAGCTGGCCGCTATTATAACAGTGCAGGGCTATGGCTGGTGTGCTGGGGCAAGTGCCCTGGGTCCGTGGCTGGCCATTTGGGGCGAATGTTTTAGGACTGTGGCTGGCTGGCCAGGGCAAGTGTTTTAGGGCTTTGGCTGTCTAGCTGGCTGCTAGATAATGCTGCAGGGCTTTGGCTGGCTGGGGCATGCATTTTAGGGCTGTGGCTTGCTACTCTGGGCAAATGTTTTAGTGATCCGGCTGGCTGGCTGCTAAATAATGGTGCGGGGCTCTGGCTGGCCAGCCGGGGCAAGTGGTGTAGGGCTCTGGCTGGGAAAGCTTTGATGGACTTGAGAATGGCTACCAGAAGTTGCAAATTGGAGGATGTCATGGAAAAGGAGTTGCCAAAACAAGTTGTAAGCTTAGAGTGTCTTCCGGCTTACAAGGGGAAAGCGAAGTGAATATTGCAAATTCCCTGACTACCAGTTCAGGTTAGTTTGAATTTGCAGAGCGTTTAACTGTAGGAACTGTGCGTGTCTGGTGCGCTAACTAGGTGACTGCAGGTTGCAAAGGAAAGCTTACAGGTGTCTGTCATCCAGTTAAGAGGGACAAGAAGTGTAAACAGTGTCTGAAGGAAAGAGTAAGTGACTGTAGATTTTAATGGTTGAAATTCCTCAACTTGCCATGTGTGTCATGACCATACTAGTCCTAGCTGTTTATCAGTGTTTTATTGTGAAGAGTAATGTTTATCAGTAAGATCTCCTGTGTTCTGGGTTTGCCCATTGCCCCCTTGACACTGTTAAGTCAAGAGCCAGGGCTGCCTGTGGGGAGCCACAGTCACGGGCCTGGTGTGTGCCAGCGGCCGTCTGCTGTGGCCATTTCATTGCTCTGGGCAGCAGCTTCTCTGTGTGGGTTTCTTTTCATGTTTATGTTTAGTATTTTCTTGCAGCCCAGGGCTTCCTGTGGCTGCTCTGGGGCCTCCTGGACCTGTTAACCCCAGGCAGGAGCTGCTCCACAGAGTCAGTTCCAGAAGGTTCTGGGGCCTCTGCCAGGTGCCTCTGGATTGGCTGGCTGGTCATTGTCAGGTGCCTTGTGACTGGTGAGGTCAGAAAGGTGGGTGGGGCTGCCCATAGCTATAGAAGGGCCAGCTGGGGGGTGTTGGGGGAGAGGGGTGTGGGGAAGGGCCTCTGCCTGTGTGTGCAGGGCTTGTGGGAGAGGATGGTGTGGTGGTGAAGTACCGCAGGGATCAGAGCGCTGGGAGCTGGAGAACATCTGGTGGGGTGGTGCAGCTGTACGGCATGCTGTGCATAACTTACCTTTTGACAAGTACCCATTTGATGTCCCTTTTGGTTGTTAATGATGGTATTAGTGCTGGTGGGAGTGAGCTGGTGGTCTGTGGTTCTGGGTGGCCTGGCAGGGCGAGTGGAGTGGGCCTCTGTCTTGTTGGCTGGCTGCTAAAGAACAGTGCACAGCTCTGGCTGGCGTGCTGCTGGATAAGTAATGGTGTAGGGGTGAGGGTATCTGGCTGGCCCCCTTACAACTGTGTAGGGCTCCAGGTTGCTGGCTGCTAAGTAAGGGTGTAGGGGCCTGGCCAGTCAGTGACTAAATAATGGTGTAGGGCTCCAGCTGGGGAAAGGGTTTTTGGGCTGTCCAGCTGGCAGCTAAGTGACCCTGTAAATAACTGGTTAGCCAGCCAGGGCCAGCATTTTAGGGCTCTTGCTGCCCAGCTGGCCGCTATTATAACAGTGCAGGGCTATGGCTGGTGTGCTGGGGCAAGTGCCCTGGGTCCGTGGCTGGCCATTTGGGGCGAATGTTTTAGGACTGTGGCTGGCTGGCCAGGGCAAGTGTTTTAGGGCTTTGGCTGTCTAGCTGGCTGCTAGATAATGCTGCAGGGCTTTGGCTGGCTGGGGCATGCATTTTAGGGCTGTGGCTTGCTACTCTGGGCAAATGTTTTAGTGATCCGGCTGGCTGGCTGCTAAATAATGGTGCGGGGCTCTGGCTGGCCAGCCGGGGCAAGTGGTGTAGGGCTCTGGCTGGGAAAGCTTTGATGGACTTGAGAATGGCTACCAGAAGTTGCAAATTGGAGGATGTCATGGAAAAGGAGTTGCCAAAACAAGTTGTAAGCTTAGAGTGTCTTCCGGCTTACAAGGGGAAAGCGAAGTGAATATTGCAAATTCCCTGACTACCAGTTCAGGTTAGTTTGAATTTGCAGAGCGTTTAACTGTAGGAACTGTGCGTGTCTGGTGCGCTAACTAGGTGACTGCAGGTTGCAAAGGAAAGCTTACAGGTGTCTGTCATCCAGTTAAGAGGGACAAGAAGTGTAAACAGTGTCTGAAGGAAAGAGTAAGTGACTGTAGATTTTAATGGTTGAAATTCCTCAACTTGCCATGTGTGTCATGACCATACTAGTCCTAGCTGTTTATCAGTGTTTTATTGTGAAGAGTAATGTTTATCAGTAAGATCTCCTGTGTTCTGGGTTTGCCCATTGCCCCCTTGACACTGTTAAGTCAAGAGCCAGGGCTGCCTGTGGGGAGCCACAGTCACGGGCCTGGTGTGTGCCAGCGGCCGTCTGCTGTGGCCATTTCATTGCTCTGGGCAGCAGCTTCTCTGTGTGGGTTTCTTTTCATGTTTATGTTTAGTATTTTCTTGCAGCCCAGGGCTTCCTGTGGCTGCTCTGGGGCCTCCTGGACCTGTTAACCCCAGGCAGGAGCTGCTCCACAGAGTCAGTTCCAGAAGGTTCTGGGGCCTCTGCCAGGTGCCTCTGGATTGGCTGGCTGGTCATTGTCAGGTGCCTTGTGACTGGTGAGGTCAGAAAGGTGGGCGGGGCTGCCCATAGCTATAGAAGGGCCAGCTGGGGGGTGTTGGGGGAGAGGGGTGTGGGGAAGGGCCTCTGCCTGTGTGTGCAGGGCTTGTGGGAGAGGATGGTGTGGTGGTGAAGTACCGCAGGGATCAGAGCGCTGGGAGCTGGAGAACATCTGGTGGGGTGGTGCAGCTGTACGGCATGCTGTGCATAACTTACCTTTTGACAAGTACCCATTTGATGTCCCTTTTGGTTGTTAATGATGGTATTAGTGCTGGTGGGAGTGAGCTGGTGGTCTGTGGTTCTGGGTGGCCTGGCAGGGCGAGTGGAGTGGGCCTCTGTCTTGTTGGCTGGCTGCTAAAGAACAGTGCACAGCTCTGGCTGGCGTGCTGCTGGATAAGTAATGGTGTAGGGGTGAGGGTATCTGGCTGGCCCCCTTACAACTGTGTAGGGCTCCAGGTTGCTGGCTGCTAAGTAAGGGTGTAGGGGCCTGGCCAGTCAGTGACTAAATAATGGTGTAGGGCTCCAGCTGGGGAAAGGGTTTTTGGGCTATGGCTGTCCAGCTGGCAGCTAAGTGACCCTGTAAATAACTGGTTAGCCAGCCAGGGCCAGCATTTTAGGGCTCTTGCTGCCCAGCTGGCCGCTATTATAACAGTGCAGGGCTATGGCTGGTGTGCTGGGGCAAGTGCCCTGGGTCCGTGGCTGGCCATTTGGGGCGAATGTTTTAGGACTGTGGCTGGCTGGCCAGGGCAAGTGTTTTAGGGCTTTGGCTGTCTAGCTGGCTGCTAGATAATGCTGCAGGGCTTTGGCTGGCTGGGGCATGCATTTTAGGGCTGTGGCTTGCTACTCTGGGCAAATGTTTTAGTGATCCGGCTGGCTGGCTGCTAAATAATGGTGCGGGGCTCTGGCTGGCCAGCCGGGGCAAGTGGTGTAGGGCTCTGGCTGGGAAAGCTTTGATGGACTTGAGAATGGCTACCAGAAGTTGCAAATTGGAGGATGTCATGGAAAAGGAGTTGCCAAAACAAGTTGTAAGCTTAGAGTGTCTTCCGGCTTACGAGGGGAAAGCGAAGTGAATATTGCAAATTCCCTGACTACCAGTTCAGGTTAGTTTGAATTTGCAGAGCGTTTAACTGTAGGAACTGTGCGTGTCTGGTGCGCTAACTAGGTGACTGCAGGTTGCAAAGGAAAGCTTACAGGTGTCTGTCATCCAGTTAAGAGGGACAAGAAGTGTAAACAGTGTCTGAAGGAAAGAGTAAGTGACTGTAGATTTTAATGGTTGAAATTCCTCAACTTGCCATGTGTGTCATGACCATACTAGTCCTAGCTGTTTATCAGTGTTTTATTGTGAAGAGTAATGTTTATCAGTAAGATCTCCTGTGTTCTGGGTTTGCCCATTGCCCCCTTGACACTGTTAAGTCAAGAGCCAGGGCTGCCTGTGGGGAGCCACAGTCACGGGCCTGGTGTGTGCCAGCGGCCGTCTGCTGTGGCCATTTCATTGCTCTGGGCAGCAGCTTCTCTGTGTGGGTTTCTTTTCATGTTTATGTTTAGTATTTTCTTGCAGCCCAGGGCTTCCTGTGGCTGCTCTGGGGCCTCCTGGACCTGTTAACCCCAGGCAGGAGCTGCTCCACAGAGTCAGTTCCAGAAGGTTCTGGGGCCTCTGCCAGCTGCCTCTGGATTGGCTGGCTGGTCATTGTCAGGTGCCTTGTGACTGGTGAGGTCAGAAAGGTGGGCGGGGCTGCCCATAGCTATAGAAGGGCCAGCTGGGGGGTGTTGGGGGAGAGGGGTGTGGGGAAGGGCCTCTGCCTGTGTGTGCAGGGCTTGTGGGAGAGGATGGTGTGGTGGTGAAGTACCGCAGGGATCAGAGCGCTGGGAGCTGGAGAACATCTGGTGGGGTGGTGCAGCTGTACGGCATGCTGTGCATAACTTACCTTTTGACAAGTACCCATTTGATGTCCCTTTTGGTTGTTAATGATGGCATTAGTGCTGGTGGGAGTGAGCTGGTGGTCTGTGGTTCTGGGTGGCCTGGCAGGGCGAGTGGAGTGGGCCTCTGTCTTGTTGGCTGGCTGCTAAAGAACAGTGCACAGCTCTGGCTGGCGTGCTGCTGGATAAGTAATGGTGTAGGGGTGAGGGTATCTGGCTGGCCCCCTTACAACTGTGTAGGGCTCCAGGTTGCTGGCTGCTAAGTAAGGGTGTAGGGGCCTGGCCAGTCAGTGACTAAATAATGGTGTAGGGCTCCAGCTGGGGAAAGGGTTTTTGGGCTATGGCTGTCCAGCTGGCAGCTAAGTGACCCTGTAAATAACTGGTTAGCCAGCCAGGGCCAGCATTTTAGGGCTCTTGCTGCCCAGCTGGCCGCTATTATAACAGTGCAGGGCTATGGCTGGTGTGCTGGGGCAAGTGCCCTGGGTCCGTGGCTGGCCATTTGGGGCGAATGTTTTAGGACTGTGGCTGGCTGGCCAGGGCAAGTGTTTTAGGGCTTTGGCTGTCTAGCTGGCTGCTAGATAATGCTGCAGGGCTTTGGCTGGCTGGGGCATGCATTTTAGGGCTGTGGCTTGCTACTCTGGGCAAATGTTTTAGTGATCCGGCTGGCTGGCTGCTAAATAATGGTGCGGGGCTCTGGCTGGCCAGCCGGGGCAAGTGGTGTAGGGCTCTGGCTGGGAAAGCTTTGATGGACTTGAGAATGGCTACCAGAAGTTGCAAATTGGAGGATGTCATGGAAAAGGAGTTGCCAAAACAAGTTGTAAGCTTAGAGTGTCTTCCGGCTTACAAGGGGAAAGCGAAGTGAATATTGCAAATTCCCTGACTACCAGTTCAGGTTAGTTTGAATTTGCAGAGCGTTTAACTGTAGGAACTGTGCGTGTCTGGTGCGCTAACTAGGTGACTGCAGGTTGCAAAGGAAAGCTTACAGGTGTCTGTCATCCAGTTAAGAGGGACAAGAAGTGTAAACAGTGTCTGAAGGAAAGAGTAAGTGACTGTAGATTTTAATGGTTGAAATTCCTCAACTTGCCATGTGTGTCATGACCATACTAGTCCTAGCTGTTTATCAGTGTTTTATTGTGAAGAGTAATGTTTATCAGTAAGATCTCCTGTGTTCTGGGTTTGCCCATTGCCCCCTTGACACTGTTAAGTCAAGAGCCAGGGCTGCCTGTGGGGAGCCACAGTCACGGGCCTGGTGTGTGCCAGCGGCCGTCTGCTGTGGCCATTTCATTGCTCTGGGCAGCAGCTTCTCTGTGTGGGTTTCTTTTCATGTTTATGTTTAGTATTTTCTTGCAGCCCAGGGCTTCCTGTGGCTGCTCTGGGGCCTCCTGGACCTGTTAACCCCAGGCAGGAGCTGCTCCACAGAGTCAGTTCCAGAAGGTTCTGGGGCCTCTGCCAGGTGCCTCTGGATTGGCTGGCTGGTCATTGTCAGGTGCCTTGTGACTGGTGAGGTCAGAAAGGTGGGCGGGGCTGCCCATAGCTATAGAAGGGCCAGCTGGGGGGTGTTGGGGGAGAGGGGTGTGGGGAAGGGCCTCTGCCTGTGTGTGCAGGGCTTGTGGGAGAGGATGGTGTGGTGGTGAAGTACCGCAGGGATCAGAGCGCTGGGAGCTGGAGAACATCTGGTGGGGTGGTGCAGCTGTACGGCATGCTGTGCATAACTTACCTTTTGACAAGTACCCATTTGATGTCCCTTTTGGTTGTTAATGATGGCATTAGTGCTGGTGGGAGTGAGCTGGTGGTCTGTGGTTCTGGGTGGCCTGGCAGGGCGAGTGGAGTGGGCCTCTGTCTTGTTGGCTGGCTGCTAAAGAACAGTGCACAGCTCTGGCTGGCGTGCTGCTGGATAAGTAATGGTGTAGGGGTGAGGGTATCTGGCTGGCCCCCTTACAACTGTGTAGGGCTCCAGGTTGCTGGCTGCTAAGTAAGGGTGTAGGGGCCTGGCCAGTCAGTGACTAAATAATGGTGTAGGGCTCCAGCTGGGGAAAGGGTTTTTGGGCTATGGCTGTCCAGCTGGCAGCTAAGTGACCCTGTAAATAACTGGTTAGCCAGCCAGGGCCAGCATTTTAGGGCTCTTGCTGCCCAGCTGGCCGCTATTATAACAGTGCAGGGCTATGGCTGGTGTGCTGGGGCAAGTGCCCTGGGTCCGTGGCTGGCCATTTGGGGCGAATGTTTTAGGACTGTGGCTGGCTGGCCAGGGCAAGTGTTTTAGGGCTTTGGCTGTCTAGCTGGCTGCTAGATAATGCTGCAGGGCTTTGGCTGGCTGGGGCATGCATTTTAGGGCTGTGGCTTGCTACTCTGGGCAAATGTTTTAGTGATCCGGCTGGCTGGCTGCTAAATAATGGTGCGGGGCTCTGGCTGGCCAGCCGGGGCAAGTGGTGTAGGGCTCTGGCTGGGAAAGCTTTGATGGACTTGAGAATGGCTACCAGAAGTTGCAAATTGGAGGATGTCATGGAAAAGGAGTTGCCAAAACAAGTTGTAAGCTTAGAGTGTCTTCCGGCTTACGAGGGGAAAGCGAAGTGAATATTGCAAATTCCCTGACTACCAGTTCAGGTTAGTTTGAATTTGCAGAGCGTTTAACTGTAGGAACTGTGCGTGTCTGGTGCGCTAACTAGGTGACTGCAGGTTGCAAAGGAAAGCTTACAGGTGTCTGTCATCCAGTTAAGAGGGACAAGAAGTGTAAACAGTGTCTGAAGGAAAGAGTAAGTGACTGTAGATTTTAATGGTTGAAATTCCTCAACTTGCCATGTGTGTCATGACCATACTAGTCCTAGCTGTTTATCAGTGTTTTATTGTGAAGAGTAATGTTTATCAGTAAGATCTCCTGTGTTCTGGGTTTGCCCATTGCCCCCTTGACACTGTTAAGTCAAGAGCCAGGGCTGACTGTGGGGAGCCACAGTCACGGGCCTGGTGTGTGCCAGCGGCCGTCTGCTGTGGCCATTTCATTGCTCTGGGCAGCAGCTTCTCTGTGTGGGTTTCTTTTCATGTTTATGTTTAGTATTTTCTTGCAGCCCAGGGCTTCCTGTGGCTGCTCTGGGGCCTCCTGGACCTGTTAACCCCAGGCAGGAGCTGCTCCACAGAGTCAGTTCCAGAAGGTTCTGGGGCCTCTGCCAGGTGCCTCTGGATTGGCTGGCTGGTCATTGTCAGGTGCCTTGTGACTGGTGAGGTCAGAAAGGTGGGCGGGGCTGCCCATAGCTATAGAAGGGCCAGCTGGGGGGTGTTGGGGGGAGAGGGGTGGGGGCAAGGGCCTCTGCCTGTGTGTGCAGGGCTTGTGGGAGAGGATGGTGTGGTGGTGAAGTACCGCAGGGATCAGAGCGCTGGGAGCTGGAGAACATCTGGTGGGGTGGTGCAGCTGTACGGCATGCTGTGCATAACTTACCTTTTGACAAGTACCCATTTGATGTCCCTTTTGGTTGTTAATGATGGTATTAGTGCTGGTGGGAGTGAGCTGGTGGTCTGTGGTTCTGGGTGGCCTGGCAGGGCGAGTGGAGTGGGCCTCTGTCTTGTTGGCTGGCTGCTAAAGAACAGTGCACAGCTCTGGCTGGCGTGCTGCTGGATAAGTAATGGTGTAGGGGTGAGGGTATCTGGCTGGCCCCCTTACAACTGTGTAGGGCTCCAGGTTGCTGGCTGCTAAGTAAGGGTGTAGGGGCCTGGCCAGTCAGTGACTAAATAATGGTGTAGGGCTCCAGCTGGGGAAAGGGTTTTTGGGCTATGGCTGTCCAGCTGGCAGCTAAGTGACCCTGTAAATAACTGGTTAGCCAGCCAGGGCCAGCATTTTAGGGCTCTTGCTGCCCAGCTGGCCGCTATTATAACAGTGCAGGGCTATGGCTGGTGTGCTGGGGCAAGTGCCCTGGGTCCGTGGCTGGCCATTTGGGGCGAATGTTTTAGGACTGTGGCTGGCTGGCCAGGGCAAGTGTTTTAGGGCTTTGGCTGTCTAGCTGGCTGCTAGATAATGCTGCAGGGCTTTGGCTGGCTGGGGCATGCATTTTAGGGCTGTGGCTTGCTACTCTGGGCAAATGTTTTAGTGATCCGGCTGGCTGGCTGCTAAATAATGGTGCGGGGCTCTGGCTGGCCAGCCGGGGCAAGTGGTGTAGGGCTCTGGCTGGGAAAGCTTTGATGGACTTGAGAATGGCTACCAGAAGTTGCAAATTGGAGGATGTCATGGAAAAGGAGTTGCCAAAACAAGTTGTAAGCTTAGAGTGTCTTCCGGCTTACAAGGGGAAAGCGAAGTGAATATTGCAAATTCCCTGACTACCAGTTCAGGTTAGTTTGAATTTGCAGAGCGTTTAACTGTAGGAACTGTGTGTGTCTGGTGCGCTAACTAGGTGACTGCAGGTTGCAAAGGAAAGCTTACAGGTGTCTGTCATCCAGTTAAGAGGGACAAGAAGTGTAAACAGTGTCTGAAGGAAAGAGTAAGTGACTGTAGATTTTAATGGTTGAAATTCCTCAACTTGCCATGTGTGTCATGACCATACTAGTCCTAGCTGTTTATCAGTGTTTTATTGTGAAGAGTAATGTTTATCAGTAAGATCTCCTGTGTTCTGGGTTTGCCCATTGCCCCCTTGACACTGTTAAGTCAAGAGCCAGGGCTGCCTGTGGGGAGCCACAGTCACGGGCCTGGTGTGTGCCAGCGGCCGTCTGCTGTGGCCATTTCATTGCTCTGGGCAGCAGCTTCTCTGTGTGGGTTTCTTTTCATGTTTATGTTTAGTATTTTCTTGCAGCCCAGGGCTTCCTGTGGCTGCTCTGGGGCCTCCTGGACCTGTTAACCCCAGGCAGGAGCTGCTCCACAGAGTCAGTTCCAGAAGGTTCTGGGGCCTCTGCCAGGTGCCTCTGGATTGGCTGGCTGGTCATTGTCAGGTGCCTTGTGACTGGTGAGGTCAGAAAGGTGGGCGGGGCTGCCCATAGCTATAGAAGGGCCAGCTGGGGGGTGTTGGGGGAGAGGGGTGTGGGGAAGGGCCTCTGCCTGTGTGTGCAGGGCTTGTGGGAGAGGATGGTGTGGTGGTGAAGTACCGCAGGGATCAGAGCGCTGGGAGCTGGAGAACATCTGGTGGGGTGGTGCAGCTGTACGGCATGCTGTGCATAACTTACCTTTTGACAAGTACCCATTTGATGTCCCTTTTGGTTGTTAATGATGGTATTAGTGCTGGTGGGAGTGAGCTGGTGGTCTGTGGTTCTGGGTGGCCTGGCAGGGCGAGTGGAGTGGGCCTCTGTCTTGTTGGCTGGCTGCTAAAGAACAGTGCACAGCTCTGGCTGGCGTGCTGCTGGATAAGTAATGGTGTAGGGGTGAGGGTATCTGGCTGGCCCCCTTACAACTGTGTAGGGCTCCAGGTTGCTGGCTGCTAAGTAAGGGTGTAGGGGCCTGGCCAGTCAGTGACTAAATAATGGTGTAGGGCTCCAGCTGGGGAAAGGGTTTTTGGGCTATGGCTGTCCAGCTGGCAGCTAAGTGACCCTGTAAATAACTGGTTAGCCAGCCAGGGCCAGCATTTTAGGGCTCTTGCTGCCCAGCTGGCCGCTATTATAACAGTGCAGGGCTATGGCTGGTGTGCTGGGGCAAGTGCCCTGGGTCCGTGGCTGGCCATTTGGGGCGAATGTTTTAGGACTGTGGCTGGCTGGCCAGGGCAAGTGTTTTAGGGCTTTGGCTGTCTAGCTGGCTGCTAGATAATGCTGCAGGGCTTTGGCTGGCTGGGGCATGCATTTTAGGGCTGTGGCTTGCTACTCTGGGCAAATGTTTTAGTGATCCGGCTGGCTGGCTGCTAAATAATGGTGCGGGGCTCTGGCTGGCCAGCCGGGGCAAGTGGTGTAGGGCTGTGGCTTTCTACTCTGGGCAAATGTTTTAGTGATCCGGCTGGCTGCTAAATAATGGTGTGGGGCTCTGGCTGGCCAGCCGGGGCAAGTGGTGTAGGGCTCTGGCTGGGAAAGCTTTGATGGACTTGAGAATGGCTACCAGAAGTTGCAAATTGGAGGATGTCATGGAAAAGGAGTTGCCAAAACAAGTTGTAAGCTTAGAGTGTCTTCCGGCTTACAAGGGGAAAGCGAAGTGAATATTGCAAATTCCCTGACTACCAGTTCAGGTTAGTTTGAATTTGCAGAGCGTTTAACTGTAGGAACTGTGCGTGTCTGGTGCGCTAACTAGGTGACTGCAGGTTGCAAAGGAAAGCTTACAGGTGTCTGTCATCCAGTTAAGAGGGACAAGAAGTGTAAACAGTGTCTGAAGGAAAGAGTAAGTGACTGTAGATTTTAATGGTTGAAATTCCTCAACTTGCCATGTGTGTCATGACCATACTAGTCCTAGCTGTTTATCAGTGTTTTATTGTGAAGAGTAATGTTTATCAGTAAGATCTCCTGTGTTCTGGGTTTGCCCATTGCCCCCTTGACACTGTTAAGTCAAGAGCCAGGGCTGCCTGTGGGGAGCCACAGTCACGGGCCTGGTGTGTGCCAGCGGCCGTCTGCTGTGGCCATTTCATTGCTCTGGGCAGCAGCTTCTCTGTGTGGGTTTCTTTTCATGTTTATGTTTAGTATTTTCTTGCAGCCCAGGGCTTCCTGTGGCTGCTCTGGGGCCTCCTGGACCTGTTAACCCCAGGCAGGAGCTGCTCCACAGAGTCAGTTCCAGAAGGTTCTGGGGCCTCTGCCAGGTGCCTCTGGATTGGCTGGCTGGTCATTGTCAGGTGCCTTGTGACTGGTGAGGTCAGAAAGGTGGGCGGGGCTGCCCATAGCTATAGAAGGGCCAGCTGGGGGGTGTTGGGGGGTGTGGGGTGTGGGCAAGGGCCTCTGCCTGTGTGTGCAGGGCTTGTGGGAGAGGATGGTGTGGTGGTGAAGTACCGCAGGGATCAGAGCGCTGGGAGCTGGAGAACATCTGGTGGGGTGGTGCAGCTGTACGGCATGCTGTGCATAACTTACCTTTTGACAAGTACCCATTTGATGTCCCTTTTGGTTGTTAATGATGGTATTAGTGCTGGTGGGAGTGAGCTGGTGGTCTGTGGTTCTGGGTGGCCTGGCAGGGCGAGTGGAGTGGGCCTCTGTCTTGTTGGCTGGCTGCTAAAGAACAGTGCACAGCTCTGGCTGGCGTGCTGCTGGATAAGTAATGGTGTAGGGGTGAGGGTATCTGGCTGGCCCCCTTACAACTGTGTAGGGCTCCAGGTTGCTGGCTGCTAAGTAAGGGTGTAGGGGCCTGGCCAGTCAGTGACTAAATAATGGTGTAGGGCTCCAGCTGGGGAAAGGGTTTTTGGGCTATGGCTGTCCAGCTGGCAGCTAAGTGACCCTGTAAATAACTGGTTAGCCAGCCAGGGCCAGCATTTTAGGGCTCTTGCTGCCCAGCTGGCCGCTATTATAACAGTGCAGGGCTATGGCTGGTGTGCTGGGGCAAGTGCCCTGGGTCCGTGGCTGGCCATTTGGGGCGAATGTTTTAGGACTGTGGCTGGCTGGCCAGGGCAAGTGTTTTAGGGCTTTGGCTGTCTAGCTGGCTGCTAGATAATGCTGCAGGGCTTTGGCTGGCTGGGGCATGCATTTTAGGGCTGTGGCTTGCTACTCTGGGCAAATGTTTTAGTGATCCGGCTGGCTGGCTGCTAAATAATGGTGCGGGGCTCTGGCTGGCCAGCCGGGGCAAGTGGTGTAGGGCTCTGGCTGGGAAAGCTTTGATGGACTTGAGAATGGCTACCAGAAGTTGCAAATTGGAGGATGTCATGGAAAAGGAGTTGCCAAAACAAGTTGTAAGCTTAGAGTGTCTTCCGGCTTACAAGGGGAAAGCGAAGTGAATATTGCAAATTCCCTGACTACCAGTTCAGGTTAGTTTGAATTTGCAGAGCGTTTAACTGTAGGAACTGTGCGTGTCTGGTGCGCTAACTAGGTGACTGCAGGTTGCAAAGGAAAGCTTACAGGTGTCTGTCATCCAGTTAAGAGGGACAAGAAGTGTAAACAGTGTCTGAAGGAAAGAGTAAGTGACTGTAGATTTTAATGGTTGAAATTCCTCAACTTGCCATGTGTGTCATGACCATACTAGTCCTAGCTGTTTATCAGTGTTTTATTGTGAAGAGTAATGTTTATCAGTAAGATCTCCTGTGTTCTGGGTTTGCCCATTGCCCCCTTGACACTGTTAAGTCAAGAGCCAGGGCTGCCTGTGGGGAGCCACAGTCACGGGCCTGGTGTGTGCCAGCGGCCGTCTGCTGTGGCCATTTCATTGCTCTGGGCAGCAGCTTCTCTGTGTGGGTTTCTTTTCATGTTTATGTTTAGTATTTTCTTGCAGCCCAGGGCTTCCTGTGGCTGCTCTGGGGCCTCCTGGACCTGTTAACCCCAGGCAGGAGCTGCTCCACAGAGTCAGTTCCAGAAGGTTCTGGGGCCTCTGCCAGGTGCCTCTGGATTGGCTGGCTGGTCATTGTCAGGTGCCTTGTGACTGGTGAGGTCAGAAAGGTGGGCGGGGCTGCCCATAGCTATAGAAGGGCCAGCTGGGGGGTGTTGGGGGAGAGGGGTGTGGGGAAGGGCCTCTGCCTGTGTGTGCAGGGCTTGTGGGAGAGGATGGTGTGGTGGTGAAGTACCGCAGGGATCAGAGCGCTGGGAGCTGGAGAACATCTGGTGGGGTGGTGCAGCTGTACGGCATGCTGTGCATAACTTACCTTTTGACAAGTACCCATTTGATGTCCCTTTTGGTTGTTAATGATGGTATTAGTGCTGGTGGGAGTGAGCTGGTGGTCTGTGGTTCTGGGTGGCCTGGCAGGGCGAGTGGAGTGGGCCTCTGTCTTGTTGGCTGGCTGCTAAAGAACAGTGCACAGCTCTGGCTGGCGTGCTGCTGGATAAGTAATGGTGTAGGGGTGAGGGTATCTGGCTGGCCCCCTTACAACTGTGTAGGGCTCCAGGTTGCTGGCTGCTAAGTAAGGGTGTAGGGGCCTGGCCAGTCAGTGACTAAATAATGGTGTAGGGCTCCAGCTGGGGAAAGGGTTTTTGGGCTATGGCTGTCCAGCTGGCAGCTAAGTGACCCTGTAAATAACTGGTTAGCCAGCCAGGGCCAGCATTTTAGGGCTCTTGCTGCCCAGCTGGCCGCTATTATAACAGTGCAGGGCTATGGCTGGTGTGCTGGGGCAAGTGCCCTGGGTCCGTGGCTGGCCATTTGGGGCGAATGTTTTAGGACTGTGGCTGGCTGGCCAGGGCAAGTGTTTTAGGGCTTTGGCTGTCTAGCTGGCTGCTAGATAATGCTGCAGGGCTTTGGCTGGCTGGGGCATGCATTTTAGGGCTGTGGCTTGCTACTCTGGGCAAATGTTTTAGTGATCCGGCTGGCTGGCTGGCTGGCTGCTAAATAATGGTGCGGGGCTCTGGCTGGCCAGCCGGGGCAAGTGGTGTAGGGCTCTGGCTGGGAAAGCTTTGATGGACTTGAGAATGGCTACCAGAAGTTGCAAATTGGAGGATGTCATGGAAAAGGAGTTGCCAAAACAAGTTGTAAGCTTAGAGTGTCTTCCGGCTTACAAGGGGAAAGCGAAGTGAATATTGCAAATTCCCTGACTACCAGTTCAGGTTAGTTTGAATTTGCAGAGCGTTTAACTGTAGGAACTGTGCGTGTCTGGTGCGCTAACTAGGTGACTGCAGGTTGCAAAGGAAAGCTTACAGGTGTCTGTCATCCAGTTAAGAGGGACAAGAAGTGTAAACAGTGTCTGAAGGAAAGAGTAAGTGACTGTAGATTTTAATGGTTGAAATTCCTCAACTTGCCATGTGTGTCATGACCATACTAGTCCTAGCTGTTTATCAGTGTTTTATTGTGAAGAGTAATGTTTATCAGTAAGATCTCCTGTGTTCTGGGTTTGCCCATTGCCCCCTTGACACTGTTAAGTCAAGAGCCAGGGCTGCCTGTGGGGAGCCACAGTCACGGGCCTGGTGTGTGCCAGCGGCCGTCTGCTGTGGCCATTTCATTGCTCTGGGCAGCAGCTTCTCTGTGTGGGTTTCTTTTCATGTTTATGTTTAGTATTTTCTTGCAGCCCAGGGCTTCCTGTGGCTGCTCTGGGGCCTCCTGGACCTGTTAACCCCAGGCAGGAGCTGCTCCACAGAGTCAGTTCCAGAAGGTTCTGGGGCCTCTGCCAGGTGCCTCTGGATTGGCTGGCTGGTCATTGTCAGGTGCCTTGTGACTGGTGAGGTCAGAAAGGTGGGCGGGGCTGCCCATAGCTATAGAAGGGCCAGCTGGGGGGTGTTGGGGGAGAGGGGTGTGGGGAAGGGCCTCTGCCTGTGTGTGCAGGGCTTGTGGGAGAGGATGGTGTGGTGGTGAAGTACCGCAGGGATCAGAGCGCTGGGAGCTGGAGAACATCTGGTGGGGTGGTGCAGCTGTACGGCATGCTGTGCATAACTTACCTTTTGACAAGTACCCATTTGATGTCCCTTTTGGTTGTTAATGATGGTATTAGTGCTGGTGGGAGTGAGCTGGTGGTCTGTGGTTCTGGGTGGCCTGGCAGGGCGAGTGGAGTGGGCCTCTGTCTTGTTGGCTGGCTGCTAAAGAACAGTGCACAGCTCTGGCTGGCGTGCTGCTGGATAAGTAATGGTGTAGGGGTGAGGGTATCTGGCTGGCCCCCTTACAACTGTGTAGGGCTCCAGGTTGCTGGCTGCTAAGTAAGGGTGTAGGGGCCTGGCCAGTCAGTGACTAAATAATGGTGTAGGGCTCCAGCTGGGGAAAGGGTTTTTGGGCTATGGCTGTCCAGCTGGCAGCTAAGTGACCCTGTAAATAACTGGTTAGCCAGCCAGGGCCAGCATTTTAGGGCTCTTGCTGCCCAGCTGGCCGCTATTATAACAGTGCAGGGCTATGGCTGGTGTGCTGGGGCAAGTGCCCTGGGTCCGTGGCTGGCCATTTGGGGCGAATGTTTTAGGACTGTGGCTGGCTGGCCAGGGCAAGTGTTTTAGGGCTTTGGCTGTCTAGCTGGCTGCTAGATAATGCTGCAGGGCTTTGGCTGGCTGGGGCATGCATTTTAGGGCTGTGGCTTGCTACTCTGGGCAAATGTTTTAGTGATCCGGCTGGCTGGCTGCTAAATAATGGTGCGGGGCTCTGGCTGGCCAGCCGGGGCAAGTGGTGTAGGGCTCTGGCTGGGAAAGCTTTGATGGACTTGAGAATGGCTACCAGAAGTTGCAAATTGGAGGATGTCATGGAAAAGGAGTTGCCAAAACAAGTTGTAAGCTTAGAGTGTCTTCCGGCTTACAAGGGGAAAGCGAAGTGAATATTGCAAATTCCCTGACTACCAGTTCAGGTTAGTTTGAATTTGCAGAGCGTTTAACTGTAGGAACTGTGCGTGTCTGGTGCGCTAACTAGGTGACTGCAGGTTGCAAAGGAAAGCTTACAGGTGTCTGTCATCCAGTTAAGAGGGACAAGAAGTGTAAACAGTGTCTGAAGGAAAGAGTAAGTGACTGTAGATTTTAATGGTTGAAATTCCTCAACTTGCCATGTGTGTCATGACCATACTAGTCCTAGCTGTTTATCAGTGTTTTATTGTGAAGAGTAATGTTTATCAGTAAGATCTCCTGTGTTCTGGGTTTGCCCATTGCCCCCTTGACACTGTTAAGTCAAGAGCCAGGGCTGCCTGTGGGGAGCCACAGTCACGGGCCTGGTGTGTGCCAGCGGCCGTCTGCTGTGGCCATTTCATTGCTCTGGGCAGCAGCTTCTCTGTGTGGGTTTCTTTTCATGTTTATGTTTAGTATTTTCTTGCAGCCCAGGGCTTCCTGTGGCTGCTCTGGGGCCTCCTGGACCTGTTAACCCCAGGCAGGAGCTGCTCCACAGAGTCAGTTCCAGAAGGTTCTGGGGCCTCTGCCAGCTGCCTCTGGATTGGCTGGCTGGTCATTGTCAGGTGCCTTGTGACTGGTGAGGTCAGAAAGGTGGGCGGGGCTGCCCATAGCTATAGAAGGGCCAGCTGGGGGGTGTTGGGGGAGAGGGGTGTGGGGAAGGGCCTCTGCCTGTGTGTGCAGGGCTTGTGGGAGAGGATGGTGTGGTGGTGAAGTACCGCAGGGATCAGAGCGCTGGGAGCTGGAGAACATCTGGTGGGGTGGTGCAGCTGTACGGCATGCTGTGCATAACTTACCTTTTGACAAGTACCCATTTGATGTCCCTTTTGGTTGTTAATGATGGTATTAGTGCTGGTGGGAGTGAGCTGGTGGTCTGTGGTTCTGGGTGGCCTGGCAGGGCGAGTGGAGTGGGCCTCTGTCTTGTTGGCTGGCTGCTAAAGAACAGTGCACAGCTCTGGCTGGCGTGCTGCTGGATAAGTAATGGTGTAGGGGTGAGGGTATCTGGCTGGCCCCCTTACAACTGTGTAGGGCTCCAGGTTGCTGGCTGCTAAGTAAGGGTGTAGGGGCCTGGCCAGTCAGTGACTAAATAATGGTGTAGGGCTCCAGCTGGGGAAAGGGTTTTTGGGCTATGGCTGTCCAGCTGGCAGCTAAGTGACCCTGTAAATAACTGGTTAGCCAGCCAGGGCCAGCATTTTAGGGCTCTTGCTGCCCAGCTGGCCGCTATTATAACAGTGCAGGGCTATGGCTGGTGTGCTGGGGCAAGTGCCCTGGGTCCGTGGCTGGCCATTTGGGGCGAATGTTTTAGGACTGTGGCTGGCTGGCCAGGGCAAGTGTTTTAGGGCTTTGGCTGTCTAGCTGGCTGCTAGATAATGCTGCAGGGCTTTGGCTGGCTGGGGCATGCATTTTAGGGCTGTGGCTTGCTACTCTGGGCAAATGTTTTAGTGATCCGGCTGGCTGGCTGCTAAATAATGGTGCGGGGCTCTGGCTGGCCAGCCGGGGCAAGTGGTGTAGGGCTCTGGCTGGGAGAGCTTTGATGGACTTGAGAATGGCTACCAGAAGTTGCAAATTGGAGGATGTCATGGAAAAGGAGTTGCCAAAACAAGTTGTAAGCTTAGAGTGTCTTCCGGCTTACGAGGGGAAAGCGAAGTGAATATTGCAAATTCCCTGACTACCAGTTCAGGTTAGTTTGAATTTGCAGAGCGTTTAACTGTAGGAACTGTGCGTGTCTGGTGCGCTAACTAGGTGACTGCAGGTTGCAAAGGAAAGCTTACAGGTGTCTGTCATCCAGTTAAGAGGGACAAGAAGTGTAAACAGTGTCTGAAGGAAAGAGTAAGTGACTGTAGATTTTAATGGTTGAAATTCCTCAACTTGCCATGTGTGTCATGACCATACTAGTCCTAGCTGTTTATCAGTGTTTTATTGTGAAGAGTAATGTTTATCAGTAAGATCTCCTGTGTTCTGGGTTTGCCCATTGCCCCCTTGACACTGTTAAGTCAAGAGCCAGGGCTGCCTGTGGGGAGCCACAGTCACGGGCCTGGTGTGTGCCAGCGGCCGTCTGCTGTGGCCATTTCATTGCTCTGGGCAGCAGCTTCTCTGTGTGGGTTTCTTTTCATGTTTATGTTTAGTATTTTCTTGCAGCCCAGGGCTTCCTGTGGCTGCTCTGGGGCCTCCTGGACCTGTTAACCCCAGGCAGGAGCTGCTCCACAGAGTCAGTTCCAGAAGGTTCTGGGGCCTCTGCCAGGTGCCTCTGGATTGGCTGGCTGGTCATTGTCAGGTGCCTTGTGACTGGTGAGGTCAGAAAGGTGGGCGGGGCTGCCCATAGCTATAGAAGGGCCAGCTGGGGGGTGTTGGGGGAGAGGGGTGTGGGGAAGGGCCTCTGCCTGTGTGTGCAGGGCTTGTGGGAGAGGATGGTGTGGTGGTGAAGTACCGCAGGGATCAGAGCGCTGGGAGCTGGAGAACATCTGGTGGGGTGGTGCAGCTGTACGGCATGCTGTGCATAACTTACCTTTTGACAAGTACCCATTTGATGTCCCTTTTGGTTGTTAATGATGGCATTAGTGCTGGTGGGAGTGAGCTGGTGGTCTGTGGTTCTGGGTGGCCTGGCAGGGCGAGTGGAGTGGGCCTCTGTCTTGTTGGCTGGCTGCTAAAGAACAGTGCACAGCTCTGGCTGGCGTGCTGCTGGATAAGTAATGGTGTAGGGGTGAGGGTATCTGGCTGGCCCCCTTACAACTGTGTAGGGCTCCAGGTTGCTGGCTGCTAAGTAAGGGTGTAGGGGCCTGGCCAGTCAGTGACTAAATAATGGTGTAGGGCTCCAGCTGGGGAAAGGGTTTTTGGGCTATGGCTGTCCAGCTGGCAGCTAAGTGACCCTGTAAATAACTGGTTAGCCAGCCAGGGCCAGCATTTTAGGGCTCTTGCTGCCCAGCTGGCCGCTATTATAACAGTGCAGGGCTATGGCTGGTGTGCTGGGGCAAGTGCCCTGGGTCCGTGGCTGGCCATTTGGGGCGAATGTTTTAGGACTGTGGCTGGCTGGCCAGGGCAAGTGTTTTAGGGCTTTGGCTGTCTAGCTGGCTGCTAGATAATGCTGCAGGGCTTTGGCTGGCTGGGGCATGCATTTTAGGGCTGTGGCTTGCTACTCTGGGCAAATGTTTTAGTGATCCGGCTGGCTGGCTGCTAAATAATGGTGCGGGGCTCTGGCTGGCCAGCCGGGGCAAGTGGTGTAGGGCTCTGGCTGGGAGAGCTTTGATGGACTTGAGAATGGCTACCAGAAGTTGCAAATTGGAGGATGTCATGGAAAAGGAGTTGCCAAAACAAGTTGTAAGCTTAGAGTGTCTTCCGGCTTACGAGGGGAAAGCGAAGTGAATATTGCAAATTCCCTGACTACCAGTTCAGGTTAGTTTGAATTTGCAGAGCGTTTAACTGTAGGAACTGTGCGTGTCTGGTGCGCTAACTAGGTGACTGCAGGTTGCAAAGGAAAGCTTACAGGTGTCTGTCATCCAGTTAAGAGGGACAAGAAGTGTAAACAGTGTCTGAAGGAAAGAGTAAGTGACTGTAGATTTTAATGGTTGAAATTCCTCAACTTGCCATGTGTGTCATGACCATACTAGTCCTAGCTGTTTATCAGTGTTTTATTGTGAAGAGTAATGTTTATCAGTAAGATCTCCTGTGTTCTGGGTTTGCCCATTGCCCCCTTGACACTGTTAAGTCAAGAGCCAGGGCTGCCTGTGGGGAGCCACAGTCACGGGCCTGGTGTGTGCCAGCGGCCGTCTGCTGTGGCCATTTCATTGCTCTGGGCAGCAGCTTCTCTGTGTGGGTTTCTTTTCATGTTTATGTTTAGTATTTTCTTGCAGCCCAGGGCTTCCTGTGGCTGCTCTGGGGCCTCCTGGACCTGTTAACCCCAGGCAGGAGCTGCTCCACAGAGTCAGTTCCAGAAGGTTCTGGGGCCTCTGCCAGCTGCCTCTGGATTGGCTGGCTGGTCATTGTCAGGTGCCTTGTGACTGGTGAGGTCAGAAAAGGTGGGCGGGGCTGCCCATAGCTATAGAAGGGCCAGCTGGGGGGTGTTGGGGGAGAGGGGTGTGGGGAAGGGCCTCTGCCTGTGTGTGCAGGGCTTGTGGGAGAGGATGGTGTGGTGGTGAAGTACCGCAGGGATCAGAGCGCTGGGAGCTGGAGAACATCTGGTGGGGTGGTGCAGCTGTACGGCATGCTGTGCATAACTTACCTTTTGACAAGTACCCATTTGATGTCCCTTTTGGTTGTTAATGATGGTATTAGTGCTGGTGGGAGTGAGCTGGTGGTCTGTGGTTCTGGGTGGCCTGGCAGGGCGAGTGGAGTGGGCCTCTGTCTTGTTGGCTGGCTGCTAAAGAACAGTGCACAGCTCTGGCTGGCGTGCTGCTGGATAAGTAATGGTGTAGGGGTGAGGGTATCTGGCTGGCCCCCTTACAACTGTGTAGGGCTCCAGGTTGCTGGCTGCTAAGTAAGGGTGTAGGGGCCTGGCCAGTCAGTGACTAAATAATGGTGTAGGGCTCCAGCTGGGGAAAGGGTTTTTGGGCTATGGCTGTCCAGCTGGCAGCTAAGTGACCCTGTAAATAACTGGTTAGCCAGCCAGGGCCAGCATTTTAGGGCTCTTGCTGCCCAGCTGGCCGCTATTATAACAGTGCAGGGCTATGGCTGGTGTGCTGGGGCAAGTGCCCTGGGTCCGTGGCTGGCCATTTGGGGCGAATGTTTTAGGACTGTGGCTGGCTGGCCAGGGCAAGTGTTTTAGGGCTTTGGCTGTCTAGCTGGCTGCTAGATAATGCTGCAGGGCTTTGGCTGGCTGGGGCATGCATTTTAGGGCTGTGGCTTGCTACTCTGGGCAAATGTTTTAGTGATCCGGCTGGCTGGCTGCTAAATAATGGTGCGGGGCTCTGGCTGGCCAGCCGGGGCAAGTGGTGTAGGGCTCTGGCTGGGAAAGCTTTGATGGACTTGAGAATGGCTACCAGAAGTTGCAAATTGGAGGATGTCATGGAAAAGGAGTTGCCAAAACAAGTTGTAAGCTTAGAGTGTCTTCCGGCTTACGAGGGGAAAGCGAAGTGAATATTGCAAATTCCCTGACTACCAGTTCAGGTTAGTTTGAATTTGCAGAGCGTTTAACTGTAGGAACTGTGCGTGTCTGGTGCGCTAACTAGGTGACTGCAGGTTGCAAAGGAAAGCTTACAGGTGTCTGTCATCCAGTTAAGAGGGACAAGAAGTGTAAACAGTGTCTGAAGGAAAGAGTAAGTGACTGTAGATTTTAATGGTTGAAATTCCTCAACTTGCCATGTGTGTCATGACCATACTAGTCCTAGCTGTTTATCAGTGTTTTATTGTGAAGAGTAATGTTTATCAGTAAGATCTCCTGTGTTCTGGGTTTGCCCATTGCCCCCTTGACACTGTTAAGTCAAGAGCCAGGGCTGCCTGTGGGGAGCCACAGTCACGGGCCTGGTGTGTGCCAGCGGCCGTCTGCTGTGGCCATTTCATTGCTCTGGGCAGCAGCTTCTCTGTGTGGGTTTCTTTTCATGTTTATGTTTAGTATTTTCTTGCAGCCCAGGGCTTCCTGTGGCTGCTCTGGGGCCTCCTGGACCTGTTAACCCCAGGCAGGAGCTGCTCCACAGAGTCAGTTCCAGAAGGTTCTGGGGCCTCTGCCAGGTGCCTCTGGATTGGCTGGCTGGTCATTGTCAGGTGCCTTGTGACTGGTGAGGTCAGAAAGGTGGGCGGGGCTGCCCATAGCTATAGAAGGGCCAGCTGGGGGGTGTTGGGGGAGAGGGGTGTGGGGAAGGGCCTCTGCCTGTGTGTGCAGGGCTTGTGGGAGAGGATGGTGTGGTGGTGAAGTACCGCAGGGATCAGAGCGCTGGGAGCTGGAGAACATCTGGTGGGGTGGTGCAGCTGTACGGCATGCTGTGCATAACTTACCTTTTGACAAGTACCCATTTGATGTCCCTTTTGGTTGTTAATGATGGTATTAGTGCTGGTGGGAGTGAGCTGGTGGTCTGTGGTTCTGGGTGGCCTGGCAGGGCGAGTGGAGTGGGCCTCTGTCTTGTTGGCTGGCTGCTAAAGAACAGTGCACAGCTCTGGCTGGCGTGCTGCTGGATAAGTAATGGTGTAGGGGTGAGGGTATCTGGCTGGCCCCCTTACAACTGTGTAGGGCTCCAGGTTGCTGGCTGCTAAGTAAGGGTGTAGGGGCCTGGCCAGTCAGTGACTAAATAATGGTGTAGGGCTCCAGCTGGGGAAAGGGTTTTTGGGCTATGGCTGTCCAGCTGGCAGCTAAGTGACCCTGTAAATAACTGGTTAGCCAGCCAGGGCCAGCATTTTAGGGCTCTTGCTGCCCAGCTGGCCACTATTATAACAGTGCAGGGCTATGGCTGGTGTGCTGGGGCAAGTGCCCTGGGTCCGTGGCTGGCCATTTGGGGCGAATGTTTTAGGACTGTGGCTGGCTGGCCAGGGCAAGTGTTTTAGGGCTTTGGCTGTCTAGCTGGCTGCTAGATAATGCTGCAGGGCTTTGGCTGGCTGGGGCATGCATTTTAGGGCTGTGGCTTGCTACTCTGGGCAAATGTTTTAGTGATCCGGCTGGCTGGCTGCTAAATAATGGTGCGGGGCTCTGGCTGGCCAGCCGGGGCAAGTGGTGTAGGGCTCTGGCTGGGAAAGCTTTGATGGACTTGAGAATGGCTACCAGAAGTTGCAAATTGGAGGATGTCATGGAAAAGGAGTTGCCAAAACAAGTTGTAAGCTTAGAGTGTCTTCCGGCTTACAAGGGGAAAGCGAAGTGAATATTGCAAATTCCCTGACTACCAGTTCAGGTTAGTTTGAATTTGCAGAGCGTTTAACTGTAGGAACTGTGCGTGTCTGGTGCGCTAACTAGGTGACTGCAGGTTGCAAAGGAAAGCTTACAGGTGTCTGTCATCCAGTTAAGAGGGACAAGAAGTGTAAACAGTGTCTGAAGGAAAGAGTAAGTGACTGTAGATTTTAATGGTTGAAATTCCTCAACTTGCCATGTGTGTCATGACCATACTAGTCCTAGCTGTTTATCAGTGTTTTATTGTGAAGAGTAATGTTTATCAGTAAGATCTCCTGTGTTCTGGGTTTGCCCATTGCCCCCTTGACACTGTTAAGTCAAGAGCCAGGGCTGCCTGTGGGGAGCCACAGTCACGGGCCTGGTGTGTGCCAGCGGCCGTCTGCTGTGGCCATTTCATTGCTCTGGGCAGCAGCTTCTCTGTGTGGGTTTCTTTTCATGTTTATGTTTAGTATTTTCTTGCAGCCCAGGGCTTCCTGTGGCTGCTCTGGGGCCTCCTGGACCTGTTAACCCCAGGCAGGAGCTGCTCCACAGAGTCAGTTCCAGAAGGTTCTGGGGCCTCTGCCAGCTGCCTCTGGATTGGCTGGCTGGTCATTGTCAGGTGCCTTGTGACTGGTGAGGTCAGAAAAGGTGGGCGGGGCTGCCCATAGCTATAGAAGGGCCAGCTGGGGGGTGTTGGGGGAGAGGGGTGTGGGGAAGGGCCTCTGCCTGTGTGTGCAGGGCTTGTGGGAGAGGATGGTGTGGTGGTGAAGTACCGCAGGGATCAGAGCGCTGGGAGCTGGAGAACATCTGGTGGGGTGGTGCAGCTGTACGGCATGCTGTGCATAACTTACCTTTTGACAAGTACCCATTTGATGTCCCTTTTGGTTGTTAATGATGGTATTAGTGCTGGTGGGAGTGAGCTGGTGGTCTGTGGTTCTGGGTGGCCTGGCAGGGCGAGTGGAGTGGGCCTCTGTCTTGTTGGCTGGCTGCTAAAGAACAGTGCACAGCTCTGGCTGGCGTGCTGCTGGATAAGTAATGGTGTAGGGGTGAGGGTATCTGGCTGGCCCCCTTACAACTGTGTAGGGCTCCAGGTTGCTGGCTGCTAAGTAAGGGTGTAGGGGCCTGGCCAGTCAGTGACTAAATAATGGTGTAGGGCTCCAGCTGGGGAAAGGGTTTTTGGGCTATGGCTGTCCAGCTGGCAGCTAAGTGACCCTGTAAATAACTGGTTAGCCAGCCAGGGCAAGCATTTTAGGGCTCTTGCTGCCCAGCTGGCCGCTATTATAACAGTGCAGGGCTATGGTTGGTGTGCTGGGGCAAGTGCCCTGGGTCCGTGGCTGGCCATTTGGGGTGAATGTTTTAGGACTGTGGCTGGCTGGCCAGGGCAAGTGTTTTAGGGCTTTGGCTGTCTAGCTGGCTGCTAGATAATGCTGCAGGGCTTTGGCTGGCTGGGGCATGCATTTTAGGGCTGTGGCTTGCTACTCTGGGCAAATGTTTTAGTGATCCGGCTGGCTGGCTGCTAAATAATGGTGCGGGGCTCTGGCTGGCCAGCCGGGGCAAGTGGTGTAGGGCTCTGGCTGGGAAAGCTTTGATGGACTTGAGAATGGCTACCAGAAGTTGCAAATTGGAGGATGTCATGGAAAAGGAGTTGCCAAAACAAGTTGTAAGCTTAGAGTGTCTTCCGGCTTACAAGGGGAAAGCGAAGTGAATATTGCAAATTCCCTGACTACCAGTTCAGGTTAGTTTGAATTTGCAGAGCGTTTAACTGTAGGAACTGTGCGTGTCTGGTGCGCTAACTAGGTGACTGCAGGTTGCAAAGGAAAGCTTACAGGTGTCTGTCATCCAGTTAAGAGGGACAAGAAGTGTAAACAGTGTCTGAAGGAAAGAGTAAGTGACTGTAGATTTTAATGGTTGAAATTCCTCAACTTGCCATGTGTGTCATGACCATACTAGTCCTAGCTGTTTATCAGTGTTTTATTGTGAAGAGTAATGTTTATCAGTAAGATCTCCTGTGTTCTGGGTTTGCCCATTGCCCCCTTGACACTGTTAAGTCAAGAGCCAGGGCTGCCTGTGGGGAGCCACAGTCACGGGCCTGGTGTGTGCCAGCGGCCGTCTGCTGTGGCCATTTCATTGCTCTGGGCAGCAGCTTCTCTGTGTGGGTTTCTTTTCATGTTTATGTTTAGTATTTTCTTGCAGCCCAGGGCTTCCTGTGGCTGCTCTGGGGCCTCCTGGACCTGTTAACCCCAGGCAGGAGCTGCTCCACAGAGTCAGTTCCAGAAGGTTCTGGGGCCTCTGCCAGGTGCCTCTGGATTGGCTGGCTGGTCATTGTCAGGTGCCTTGTGACTGGTGAGGTCAGAAAGGTGGGCGGGGCTGCCCATAGCTATAGAAGGGCCAGCTGGGGGGTGTTGGGGGAGAGGGGTGTGGGGAAGGGCCTCTGCCTGTGTGTGCAGGGCTTGTGGGAGAGGATGGTGTGGTGGTGAAGTACCGCAGGGATCAGAGCGCTGGGAGCTGGAGAACATCTGGTGGGGTGGTGCAGCTGTACGGCATGCTGTGCATAACTTACCTTTTGACAAGTACCCATTTGATGTCCCTTTTGGTTGTTAATGATGGTATTAGTGCTGGTGGGAGTGAGCTGGTGGTCTGTGGTTCTGGGTGGCCTGGCAGGGCGAGTGGAGTGGGCCTCTGTCTTGTTGGCTGGCTGCTAAAGAACAGTGCACAGCTCTGGCTGGCGTGCTGCTGGATAAGTAATGGTGTAGGGGTGAGGGTATCTGGCTGGCCCCCTTACAACTGTGTAGGGCTCCAGGTTGCTGGCTGCTAAGTAAGGGTGTAGGGGCCTGGCCAGTCAGTGACTAAATAATGGTGTAGGGCTCCAGCTGGGGAAAGGGTTTTTGGGCTATGGCTGTCCAGCTGGCAGCTAAGTGACCCTGTAAATAACTGGTTAGCCAGCCAGGGCCAGCATTTTAGGGCTCTTGCTGCCCAGCTGGCCGCTATTATAACAGTGCAGGGCTATGGTTGGTGTGCTGGGGCAAGTGCCCTGGGTCCGTGGCTGGCCATTTGGGGTGAATGTTTTAGGACTGTGGCTGGCTGGCCAGGGCAAGTGTTTTAGGGCTTTGGCTGTCTAGCTGGCTGCTAGATAATGCTGCAGGGCTTTGGCTGGCTGGGGCATGCATTTTAGGGCTGTGGCTTGCTACTCTGGGCAAATGTTTTAGTGATCCGGCTGGCTGGCTGCTAAATAATGGTGCGGGGCTCTGGCTGGCCAGCCGGGGCAAGTGGTGTAGGGCTCTGGCTGGGAAAGCTTTGATGGACTTGAGAATGGCTACCAGAAGTTGCAAATTGGAGGATGTCATGGAAAAGGAGTTGCCAAAACAAGTTGTAAGCTTAGAGTGTCTTCCGGCTTACGAGGGGAAAGCGAAGTGAATATTGCAAATTCCCTGACTACCAGTTCAGGTTAGTTTGAATTTGCAGAGCGTTTAACTGTAGGAACTGTGCGTGTCTGGTGCGCTAACTAGGTGACTGCAGGTTGCAAAGGAAAGCTTACAGGTGTCTGTCATCCAGTTAAGAGGGACAAGAAGTGTAAACAGTGTCTGAAGGAAAGAGTAAGTGACTGTAGATTTTAATGGTTGAAATTCCTCAACTTGCCATGTGTGTCATGACCATACTAGTCCTAGCTGTTTATCAGTGTTTTATTGTGAAGAGTAATGTTTATCAGTAAGATCTCCTGTGTTCTGGGTTTGCCCATTGCCCCCTTGACACTGTTAAGTCAAGAGCCAGGGCTGCCTGTGGGGAGCCACAGTCACGGGCCTGGTGTGTGCCAGCGGCCGTCTGCTGTGGCCATTTCATTGCTCTGGGCAGCAGCTTCTCTGTGTGGGTTTCTTTTCATGTTTATGTTTAGTATTTTCTTGCAGCCCAGGGCTTCCTGTGGCTGCTCTGGGGCCTCCTGGACCTGTTAACCCCAGGCAGGAGCTGCTCCACAGAGTCAGTTCCAGAAGGTTCTGGGGCCTCTGCCAGGTGCCTCTGGATTGGCTGGCTGGTCATTGTCAGGTGCCTTGTGACTGGTGAGGTCAGAAAGGTGGGCGGGGCTGCCCATAGCTATAGAAGGGCCAGCTGGGGGGTGTTGGGGGAGAGGGGTGTGGGGAAGGGCCTCTGCCTGTGTGTGCAGGGCTTGTGGGAGAGGATGGTGTGGTGGTGAAGTACCGCAGGGATCAGAGCGCTGGGAGCTGGAGAACATCTGGTGGGGTGGTGCAGCTGTACGGCATGCTGTGCATAACTTACCTTTTGACAAGTACCCATTTGATGTCCCTTTTGGTTGTTAATGATGGTATTAGTGCTGGTGGGAGTGAGCTGGTGGTCTGTGGTTCTGGGTGGCCTGGCAGGGCGAGTGGAGTGGGCCTCTGTCTTGTTGGCTGGCTGCTAAAGAACAGTGCACAGCTCTGGCTGGCGTGCTGCTGGATAAGTAATGGTGTAGGGGTGAGGGTATCTGGCTGGCCCCCTTACAACTGTGTAGGGCTCCAGGTTGCTGGCTGCTAAGTAAGGGTGTAGGGGCCTGGCCAGTCAGTGACTAAATAATGGTGTAGGGCTCCAGCTGGGGAAAGGGTTTTTGGGCTATGGCTGTCCAGCTGGCAGCTAAGTGACCCTGTAAATAACTGGTTAGCCAGCCAGGGCCAGCATTTTAGGGCTCTTGCTGCCCAGCTGGCCACTATTATAACAGTGCAGGGCTATGGTTGGTGTGCTGGGGCAAGTGCCCTGGGTCCGTGGCTGGCCATTTGGGGCGAATGTTTTAGGACTGTGGCTGGCTGGCCAGGGCAAGTGTTTTAGGGCTTTGGCTGTCTAGCTGGCTGCTAGATAATGCTGCAGGGCTTTGGCTGGCTGGGGCATGCATTTTAGGGCTGTGGCTTGCTACTCTGGGCAAATGTTTTAGTGATCCGGCTGGCTGGCTGCTAAATAATGGTGCGGGGCTCTGGCTGGCCAGCCGGGGCAAGTGGTGTAGGGCTCTGGCTGGGAAAGCTTTGATGGACTTGAGAATGGCTACCAGAAGTTGCAAATTGGAGGATGTCATGGAAAAGGAGTTGCCAAAACAAGTTGTAAGCTTAGAGTGTCTTCCGGCTTACAAGGGGAAAGCGAAGTGAATATTGCAAATTCCCTGACTACCAGTTCAGGTTAGTTTGAATTTGCAGAGCGTTTAACTGTAGGAACTGTGCGTGTCTGGTGCGCTAACTAGGTGACTGCAGGTTGCAAAGGAAAGCTTACAGGTGTCTGTCATCCAGTTAAGAGGGACAAGAAGTGTAAACAGTGTCTGAAGGAAAGAGTAAGTGACTGTAGATTTTAATGGTTGAAATTCCTCAACTTGCCATGTGTGTCATGACCATACTAGTCCTAGCTGTTTATCAGTGTTTTATTGTGAAGAGTAATGTTTATCAGTAAGATCTCCTGTGTTCTGGGTTTGCCCATTGCCCCCTTGACACTGTTAAGTCAAGAGCCAGGGCTGCCTGTGGGGAGCCACAGTCACGGGCCTGGTGTGTGCCAGCGGCCGTCTGCTGTGGCCATTTCATTGCTCTGGGCAGCAGCTTCTCTGTGTGGGTTTCTTTTCATGTTTATGTTTAGTATTTTCTTGCAGCCCAGGGCTTCCTGTGGCTGCTCTGGGGCCTCCTGGACCTGTTAACCCCAGGCAGGAGCTGCTCCACAGAGTCAGTTCCAGAAGGTTCTGGGGCCTCTGCCAGGTGCCTCTGGATTGGCTGGCTGGTCATTGTCAGGTGCCTTGTGACTGGTGAGGTCAGAAAGGTGGGCGGGGCTGCCCATAGCTATAGAAGGGCCAGCTGGGGGGTGTTGGGGGAGAGGGGTGTGGGGAAGGGCCTCTGCCTGTGTGTGCAGGGCTTGTGGGAGAGGATGGTGTGGTGGTGAAGTACCGCAGGGATCAGAGCGCTGGGAGCTGGAGAACATCTGGTGGGGTGGTGCAGCTGTACGGCATGCTGTGCATAACTTACCTTTTGACAAGTACCCATTTGATGTCCCTTTTGGTTGTTAATGATGGTATTAGTGCTGGTGGGAGTGAGCTGGTGGTCTGTGGTTCTGGGTGGCCTGGCAGGGCGAGTGGAGTGGGCCTCTGTCTTGTTGGCTGGCTGCTAAAGAACAGTGCACAGCTCTGGCTGGCGTGCTGCTGGATAAGTAATGGTGTAGGGGTGAGGGTATCTGGCTGGCCCCCTTACAACTGTGTAGGGCTCCAGGTTGCTGGCTGCTAAGTAAGGGTGTAGGGGCCTGGCCAGTCAGTGACTAAATAATGGTGTAGGGCTCCAGCTGGGGAAAGGGTTTTTGGGCTATGGCTGTCCAGCTGGCAGCTAAGTGACCCTGTAAATAACTGGTTAGCCAGCCAGGGCCAGCATTTTAGGGCTCTTGCTGCCCAGCTGGCCACTATTATAACAGTGCAGGGCTATGGTTGGTGTGCTGGGGCAAGTGCCCTGGGTCCGTGGCTGGCCATTTGGGGCGAATGTTTTAGGACTGTGGCTGGCTGGCCAGGGCAAGTGTTTTAGGGCTTTGGCTGTCTAGCTGGCTGCTAGATAATGCTGCAGGGCTTTGGCTGGCTGGGGCATGCATTTTAGGGCTGTGGCTTGCTACTCTGGGCAAATGTTTTAGTGATCCGGCTGGCTGGCTGCTAAATAATGGTGCGGGGCTCTGGCTGGCCAGCCGGGGCAAGTGGTGTAGGGCTCTGGCTGGGAAAGCTTTGATGGACTTGAGAATGGCTACCAGAAGTTGCAAATTGGAGGATGTCATGGAAAAGGAGTTGCCAAAACAAGTTGTAAGCTTAGAGTGTCTTCCGGCTTACAAGGGGAAAGCGAAGTGAATATTGCAAATTCCCTGACTACCAGTTCAGGTTAGTTTGAATTTGCAGAGCGTTTAACTGTAGGAACTGTGCGTGTCTGGTGCGCTAACTAGGTGACTGCAGGTTGCAAAGGAAAGCTTACAGGTGTCTGTCATCCAGTTAAGAGGGACAAGAAGTGTAAACAGTGTCTGAAGGAAAGAGTAAGTGACTGTAGATTTTAATGGTTGAAATTCCTCAACTTGCCATGTGTGTCATGACCATACTAGTCCTAGCTGTTTATCAGTGTTTTATTGTGAAGAGTAATGTCTATCAGTAAGATCTCCTGTGTTCTGGGTTTGCCCATTGCCCCCTTGACACTGTTAAGTCAAGAGCCAGGGCTGCCTGTGGGGAGCCACAGTCACGGGCCTGGTGTGTGCCAGCGGCCGTCTGCTGTGGCCATTTCATTGCTCTGGGCAGCAGCTTCTCTGTGTGGGTTTCTTTTCATGTTTATGTTTAGTATTTTCTTGCAGCCCAGGGCTTCCTGTGGCTGCTCTGGGGCCTCCTGGACCTGTTAACCCCAGGCAGGAGCTGCTCCACAGAGTCAGTTCCAGAAGGTTCTGGGGCCTCTGCCAGGTGCCTCTGGATTGGCTGGCTGGTCATTGTCAGGTGCCTTGTGACTGGTGAGGTCAGAAAAGGTGGGCGGGGCTGCCCATAGCTATAGAAGGGCCAGCTGGGGGGTGTTGGGGGAGAGGGGTGTGGGGAAGGGCCTCTGCCTGTGTGTGCAGGGCTTGTGGGAGAGGATGGTGTGGTGGTGAAGTACCGCAGGGATCAGAGCGCTGGGAGCTGGAGAACATCTGGTGGGGTGGTGCAGCTGTACGGCATGCTGTGCATAACTTACCTTTTGACAAGTACCCATTTGATGTCCCTTTTGGTTGTTAATGATGGTATTAGTGCTGGTGGGAGTGAGCTGGTGGTCTGTGGTTCTGGGTGGCCTGGCAGGGCGAGTGGAGTGGGCCTCTGTCTTGTTGGCTGGCTGCTAAAGAACAGTGCACAGCTCTGGCTGGCGTGCTGCTGGATAAGTAATGGTGTAGGGGTGAGGGTATCTGGCTGGCCCCCTTACAACTGTGTAGGGCTCCAGGTTGCTGGCTGCTAAGTAAGGGTGTAGGGGCCTGGCCAGTCAGTGACTAAATAATGGTGTAGGGCTCCAGCTGGGGAAAGGGTTTTTGGGCTATGGCTGTCCAGCTGGCAGCTAAGTGACCCTGTAAATAACTGGTTAGCCAGCCAGGGCCAGCATTTTAGGGCTCTTGCTGCCCAGCTGGCCGCTATTATAACAGTGCAGGGCTATGGCTGGTGTGCTGGGGCAAGTGCCCTGGGTCCGTGGCTGGCCATTTGGGGCGAATGTTTTAGGACTGTGGCTGGCTGGCCAGGGCAAGTGTTTTAGGGCTTTGGCTGTCTAGCTGGCTGCTAGATAATGCTGCAGGGCTTTGGCTGGCTGGGGCATGCATTTTAGGGCTGTGGCTTGCTACTCTGGGCAAATGTTTTAGTGATCCGGCTGGCTGGCTGCTAAATAATGGTGCGGGGCTCTGGCTGGCCAGCCGGGGCAAGTGGTGTAGGGCTCTGGCTGGGAGAGCTTTGATGGACTTGAGAATGGCTACCAGAAGTTGCAAATTGGAGGATGTCATGGAAAAGGAGTTGCCAAAACAAGTTGTAAGCTTAGAGTGTCTTCCGGCTTACGAGGGGAAAGCGAAGTGAATATTGCAAATTCCCTGACTACCAGTTCAGGTTAGTTTGAATTTGCAGAGCGTTTAACTGTAGGAACTGTGCGTGTCTGGTGCGCTAACTAGGTGACTGCAGGTTGCAAAGGAAAGCTTACAGGTGTCTGTCATCCAGTTAAGAGGGACAAGAAGTGTAAACAGTGTCTGAAGGAAAGAGTAAGTGACTGTAGATTTTAATGGTTGAAATTCCTCAACTTGCCATGTGTGTCATGACCATACTAGTCCTAGCTGTTTATCAGTGTTTTATTGTGAAGAGTAATGTTTATCAGTAAGATCTCCTGTGTTCTGGGTTTGCCCATTGCCCCCTTGACACTGTTAAGTCAAGAGCCAGGGCTGCCTGTGGGGAGCCACAGTCACGGGCCTGGTGTGTGCCAGCGGCCGTCTGCTGTGGCCATTTCATTGCTCTGGGCAGCAGCTTCTCTGTGTGGGTTTCTTTTCATGTTTATGTTTAGTATTTTCTTGCAGCCCAGGGCTTCCTGTGGCTGCTCTGGGGCCTCCTGGACCTGTTAACCCCAGGCAGGAGCTGCTCCACAGAGTCAGTTCCAGAAGGTTCTGGGGCCTCTGCCAGGTGCCTCTGGATTGGCTGGCTGGTCATTGTCAGGTGCCTTGTGACTGGTGAGGTCAGAAAGGTGGGCGGGGCTGCCCATAGCTATAGAAGGGCCAGCTGGGGGGTGTTGGGGGAGAGGGGTGTGGGGAAGGGCCTCTGCCTGTGTGTGCAGGGCTTGTGGGAGAGGATGGTGTGGTGGTGAAGTACCGCAGGGATCAGAGCGCTGGGAGCTGGAGAACATCTGGTGGGGTGGTGCAGCTGTACGGCATGCTGTGCATAACTTACCTTTTGACAAGTACCCATTTGATGTCCCTTTTGGTTGTTAATGATGGTATTAGTGCTGGTGGGAGTGAGCTGGTGGTCTGTGGTTCTGGGTGGCCTGGCAGGGCGAGTGGAGTGGGCCTCTGTCTTGTTGGCTGGCTGCTAAAGAACAGTGCACAGCTCTGGCTGGCGTGCTGCTGGATAAGTAATGGTGTAGGGGTGAGGGTATCTGGCTGGCCCCCTTACAACTGTGTAGGGCTCCAGGTTGCTGGCTGCTAAGTAAGGGTGTAGGGGCCTGGCCAGTCAGTGACTAAATAATGGTGTAGGGCTCCAGCTGGGGAAAGGGTTTTTGGGCTATGGCTGTCCAGCTGGCAGCTAAGTGACCCTGTAAATAACTGGTTAGCCAGCCAGGGCCAGCATTTTAGGGCTCTTGCTGCCCAGCTGGCCACTATTATAACAGTGCAGGGCTATGGTTGGTGTGCTGGGGCAAGTGCCCTGGGTCCGTGGCTGGCCATTTGGGGCGAATGTTTTAGGACTGTGGCTGGCTGGCCAGGGCAAGTGTTTTAGGGCTTTGGCTGTCTAGCTGGCTGCTAGATAATGCTGCAGGGCTTTGGCTGGCTGGGGCATGCATTTTAGGGCTGTGGCTTGCTACTCTGGGCAAATGTTTTAGTGATCCGGCTGGCTGGCTGCTAAATAATGGTGCGGGGCTCTGGCTGGCCAGCCGGGGCAAGTGGTGTAGGGCTCTGGCTGGGAAAGCTTTGATGGACTTGAGAATGGCTACCAGAAGTTGCAAATTGGAGGATGTCATGGAAAAGGAGTTGCCAAAACAAGTTGTAAGCTTAGAGTGTCTTCCGGCTTACGAGGGGAAAGCGAAGTGAATATTGCAAATTCCCTGACTACCAGTTCAGGTTAGTTTGAATTTGCAGAGCGTTTAACTGTAGGAACTGTGCGTGTCTGGTGCGCTAACTAGGTGACTGCAGGTTGCAAAGGAAAGCTTACAGGTGTCTGTCATCCAGTTAAGAGGGACAAGAAGTGTAAACAGTGTCTGAAGGAAAGAGTAAGTGACTGTAGATTTTAATGGTTGAAATTCCTCAACTTGCCATGTGTGTCATGACCATACTAGTCCTAGCTGTTTATCAGTGTTTTATTGTGAAGAGTAATGTTTATCAGTAAGATCTCCTGTGTTCTGGGTTTGCCCATTGCCCCCTTGACACTGTTAAGTCAAGAGCCAGGGCTGCCTGTGGGGAGCCACAGTCACGGGCCTGGTGTGTGCCAGCGGCCGTCTGCTGTGGCCATTTCATTGCTCTGGGCAGCAGCTTCTCTGTGTGGGTTTCTTTTCATGTTTATGTTTAGTATTTTCTTGCAGCCCAGGGCTTCCTGTGGCTGCTCTGGGGCCTCCTGGACCTGTTAACCCCAGGCAGGAGCTGCTCCACAGAGTCAGTTCCAGAAGGTTCTGGGGCCTCTGCCAGGTGCCTCTGGATTGGCTGGCTGGTCATTGTCAGGTGCCTTGTGACTGGTGAGGTCAGAAAGGTGGGCGGGGCTGCCCATAGCTATAGAAGGGCCAGCTGGGGGGTGTTGGGGGAGAGGGGTGTGGGGAAGGGCCTCTGCCTGTGTGTGCAGGGCTTGTGGGAGAGGATGGTGTGGTGGTGAAGTACCGCAGGGATCAGAGCGCTGGGAGCTGGAGAACATCTGGTGGGGTGGTGCAGCTGTACGGCATGCTGTGCATAACTTACCTTTTGACAAGTACCCATTTGATGTCCCTTTTGGTTGTTAATGATGGTATTAGTGCTGGTGGGAGTGAGCTGGTGGTCTGTGGTTCTGGGTGGCCTGGCAGGGCGAGTGGAGTGGGCCTCTGTCTTGTTGGCTGGCTGCTAAAGAACAGTGCACAGCTCTGGCTGGCGTGCTGCTGGATAAGTAATGGTGTAGGGGTGAGGGTATCTGGCTGGCCCCCTTACAACTGTGTAGGGCTCCAGGTTGCTGGCTGCTAAGTAAGGGTGTAGGGGCCTGGCCAGTCAGTGACTAAATAATGGTGTAGGGCTCCAGCTGGGGAAAGGGTTTTTGGGCTATGGCTGTCCAGCTGGCAGCTAAGTGACCCTGTAAATAACTGGTTAGCCAGCCAGGGCCAGCATTTTAGGGCTCTTGCTGCCCAGCTGGCCACTATTATAACAGTGCAGGGCTATGGTTGGTGTGCTGGGGCAAGTGCCCTGGGTCCGTGGCTGGCCATTTGGGGCGAATGTTTTAGGACTGTGGCTGGCTGGCCAGGGCAAGTGTTTTAGGGCTTTGGCTGTCTAGCTGGCTGCTAGATAATGCTGCAGGGCTTTGGCTGGCTGGGGCATGCATTTTAGGGCTGTGGCTTGCTACTCTGGGCAAATGTTTTAGTGATCCGGCTGGCTGGCTGCTAAATAATGGTGCGGGGCTCTGGCTGGCCAGCCGGGGCAAGTGGTGTAGGGCTCTGGCTGGGAAAGCTTTGATGGACTTGAGAATGGCTACCAGAAGTTGCAAATTGGAGGATGTCATGGAAAAGGAGTTGCCAAAACAAGTTGTAAGCTTAGAGTGTCTTCCGGCTTACAAGGGGAAAGCGAAGTGAATATTGCAAATTCCCTGACTACCAGTTCAGGTTAGTTTGAATTTGCAGAGCGTTTAACTGTAGGAACTGTGCGTGTCTGGTGCGCTAACTAGGTGACTGCAGGTTGCAAAGGAAAGCTTACAGGTGTCTGTCATCCAGTTAAGAGGGACAAGAAGTGTAAACAGTGTCTGAAGGAAAGAGTAAGTGACTGTAGATTTTAATGGTTGAAATTCCTCAACTTGCCATGTGTGTCATGACCATACTAGTCCTAGCTGTTTATCAGTGTTTTATTGTGAAGAGTAATGTTTATCAGTAAGATCTCCTGTGTTCTGGGTTTGCCCATTGCCCCCTTGACACTGTTAAGTCAAGAGCCAGGGCTGCCTGTGGGGAGCCACAGTCACGGGCCTGGTGTGTGCCAGCGGCCGTCTGCTGTGGCCATTTCATTGCTCTGGGCAGCAGCTTCTCTGTGTGGGTTTCTTTTCATGTTTATGTTTAGTATTTTCTTGCAGCCCAGGGCTTCCTGTGGCTGCTCTGGGGCCTCCTGGACCTGTTAACCCCAGGCAGGAGCTGCTCCACAGAGTCAGTTCCAGAAGGTTCTGGGGCCTCTGCCAGGTGCCTCTGGATTGGCTGGCTGGTCATTGTCAGGTGCCTTGTGACTGGTGAGGTCAGAAAGGTGGGCGGGGCTGCCCATAGCTATAGAAGGGCCAGCTGGGGGGTGTTGGGGGAGAGGGGTGTGGGGAAGGGCCTCTGCCTGTGTGTGCAGGGCTTGTGGGAGAGGATGGTGTGGTGGTGAAGTACCGCAGGGATCAGAGCGCTGGGAGCTGGAGAACATCTGGTGGGGTGGTGCAGCTGTACGGCATGCTGTGCATAACTTACCTTTTGACAAGTACCCATTTGATGTCCCTTTTGGTTGTTAATGATGGTATTAGTGCTGGTGGGAGTGAGCTGGTGGTCTGTGGTTCTGGGTGGCCTGGCAGGGCGAGTGGAGTGGGCCTCTGTCTTGTTGGCTGGCTGCTAAAGAACAGTGCACAGCTCTGGCTGGCGTGCTGCTGGATAAGTAATGGTGTAGGGGTGAGGGTATCTGGCTGGCCCCCTTACAACTGTGTAGGGCTCCAGGTTGCTGGCTGCTAAGTAAGGGTGTAGGGGCCTGGCCAGTCAGTGACTAAATAATGGTGTAGGGCTCCAGCTGGGGAAAGGGTTTTTGGGCTATGGCTGTCCAGCTGGCAGCTAAGTGACCCTGTAAATAACTGGTTAGCCAGCCAGGGCCAGCATTTTAGGGCTCTTGCTGCCCAGCTGGCCACTATTATAACAGTGCAGGGCTATGGTTGGTGTGCTGGGGCAAGTGCCCTGGGTCCGTGGCTGGCCATTTGGGGCGAATGTTTTAGGACTGTGGCTGGCTGGCCAGGGCAAGTGTTTTAGGGCTTTGGCTGTCTAGCTGGCTGCTAGATAATGCTGCAGGGCTTTGGCTGGCTGGGGCATGCATTTTAGGGCTGTGGCTTGCTACTCTGGGCAAATGTTTTAGTGATCCGGCTGGCTGGCTGCTAAATAATGGTGCGGGGCTCTGGCTGGCCAGCCGGGGCAAGTGGTGTAGGGCTCTGGCTGGGAAAGCTTTGATGGACTTGAGAATGGCTACCAGAAGTTGCAAATTGGAGGATGTCATGGAAAAGGAGTTGCCAAAACAAGTTGTAAGCTTAGAGTGTCTTCCGGCTTACAAGGGGAAAGCGAAGTGAATATTGCAAATTCCCTGACTACCAGTTCAGGTTAGTTTGAATTTGCAGAGCGTTTAACTGTAGGAACTGTGCGTGTCTGGTGCGCTAACTAGGTGACTGCAGGTTGCAAAGGAAAGCTTACAGGTGTCTGTCATCCAGTTAAGAGGGACAAGAAGTGTAAACAGTGTCTGAAGGAAAGAGTAAGTGACTGTAGATTTTAATGGTTGAAATTCCTCAACTTGCCATGTGTGTCATGACCATACTAGTCCTAGCTGTTTATCAGTGTTTTATTGTGAAGAGTAATGTCTATCAGTAAGATCTCCTGTGTTCTGGGTTTGCCCATTGCCCCCTTGACACTGTTAAGTCAAGAGCCAGGGCTGCCTGTGGGGAGCCACAGTCACGGGCCTGGTGTGTGCCAGCGGCCGTCTGCTGTGGCCATTTCATTGCTCTGGGCAGCAGCTTCTCTGTGTGGGTTTCTTTTCATGTTTATGTTTAGTATTTTCTTGCAGCCCAGGGCTTCCTGTGGCTGCTCTGGGGCCTCCTGGACCTGTTAACCCCAGGCAGGAGCTGCTCCACAGAGTCAGTTCCAGAAGGTTCTGGGGCCTCTGCCAGCTGCCTCTGGATTGGCTGGCTGGTCATTGTCAGGTGCCTTGTGACTGGTGAGGTCAGAAAAGGTGGGCGGGGCTGCCCATAGCTATAGAAGGGCCAGCTGGGGGGTGTTGGGGGAGAGGGGTGTGGGGAAGGGCCTCTGCCTGTGTGTGCAGGGCTTGTGGGAGAGGATGGTGTGGTGGTGAAGTACCGCAGGGATCAGAGCGCTGGGAGCTGGAGAACATCTGGTGGGGTGGTGCAGCTGTACGGCATGCTGTGCATAACTTACCTTTTGACAAGTACCCATTTGATGTCCCTTTTGGTTGTTAATGATGGTATTAGTGCTGGTGGGAGTGAGCTGGTGGTCTGTGGTTCTGGGTGGCCTGGCAGGGCGAGTGGAGTGGGCCTCTGTCTTGTTGGCTGGCTGCTAAAGAACAGTGCACAGCTCTGGCTGGCGTGCTGCTGGATAAGTAATGGTGTAGGGGTGAGGGTATCTGGCTGGCCCCCTTACAACTGTGTAGGGCTCCAGGTTGCTGGCTGCTAAGTAAGGGTGTAGGGGCCTGGCCAGTCAGTGACTAAATAATGGTGTAGGGCTCCAGCTGGGGAAAGGGTTTTTGGGCTATGGCTGTCCAGCTGGCAGCTAAGTGACCCTGTAAATAACTGGTTAGCCAGCCAGGGCCAGCATTTTAGGGCTCTTGCTGCCCAGCTGGCCGCTATTATAACAGTGCAGGGCTATGGCTGGTGTGCTGGGGCAAGTGCCCTGGGTCCGTGGCTGGCCATTTGGGGCGAATGTTTTAGGACTGTGGCTGGCTGGCCAGGGCAAGTGTTTTAGGGCTTTGGCTGTCTAGCTGGCTGCTAGATAATGCTGCAGGGCTTTGGCTGGCTGGGGCATGCATTTTAGGGCTGTGGCTTGCTACTCTGGGCAAATGTTTTAGTGATCCGGCTGGCTGGCTGCTAAATAATGGTGTGGGGCTCTGGCTGGCCAGCCGGGGCAAGTGGTGTAGGGCTCTGGCTGGGAGAGCTTTGATGGACTTGAGAATGGCTACCAGAAGTTGCAAATTGGAGGATGTCATGGAAAAGGAGTTGCCAAAACAAGTTGTAAGCTTAGAGTGTCTTCCGGCTTACGAGGGGAAAGCGAAGTGAATATTGCAAATTCCCTGACTACCAGTTCAGGTTAGTTTGAATTTGCAGAGCGTTTAACTGTAGGAACTGTGCGTGTCTGGTGCGCTAACTAGGTGACTGCAGGTTGCAAAGGAAAGCTTACAGGTGTCTGTCATCCAGTTAAGAGGGACAAGAAGTGTAAACAGTGTCTGAAGGAAAGAGTAAGTGACTGTAGATTTTAATGGTTGAAATTCCTCAACTTGCCATGTGTGTCATGACCATACTAGTCCTAGCTGTTTATCAGTGTTTTATTGTGAAGAGTAATGTTTATCAGTAAGATCTCCTGTGTTCTGGGTTTGCCCATTGCCCCCTTGACACTGTTAAGTCAAGAGCCAGGGCTGCCTGTGGGGAGCCACAGTCACGGGCCTGGTGTGTGCCAGCGGCCGTCTGCTGTGGCCATTTCATTGCTCTGGGCAGCAGCTTCTCTGTGTGGGTTTCTTTTCATGTTTATGTTTAGTATTTTCTTGCAGCCCAGGGCTTCCTGTGGCTGCTCTGGGGCCTCCTGGACCTGTTAACCCCAGGCAGGAGCTGCTCCACAGAGTCAGTTCCAGAAGGTTCTGGGGCCTCTGCCAGGTGCCTCTGGATTGGCTGGCTGGTCATTGTCAGGTGCCTTGTGACTGGTGAGGTCAGAAAGGTGGGCGGGGCTGCCCATAGCTATAGAAGGGCCAGCTGGGGGGTGTTGGGGGAGAGGGGTGTGGGGAAGGGCCTCTGCCTGTGTGTGCAGGGCTTGTGGGAGAGGATGGTGTGGTGGTGAAGTACCGCAGGGATCAGAGCGCTGGGAGCTGGAGAACATCTGGTGGGGTGGTGCAGCTGTACGGCATGCTGTGCATAACTTACCTTTTGACAAGTACCCATTTGATGTCCCTTTTGGTTGTTAATGATGGTATTAGTGCTGGTGGGAGTGAGCTGGTGGTCTGTGGTTCTGGGTGGCCTGGCAGGGCGAGTGGAGTGGGCCTCTGTCTTGTTGGCTGGCTGCTAAAGAACAGTGCACAGCTCTGGCTGGCGTGCTGCTGGATAAGTAATGGTGTAGGGGTGAGGGTATCTGGCTGGCCCCCTTACAACTGTGTAGGGCTCCAGGTTGCTGGCTGCTAAGTAAGGGTGTAGGGGCCTGGCCAGTCAGTGACTAAATAATGGTGTAGGGCTCCAGCTGGGGAAAGGGTTTTTGGGCTATGGCTGTCCAGCTGGCAGCTAAGTGACCCTGTAAATAACTGGTTAGCCAGCCAGGGCCAGCATTTTAGGGCTCTTGCTGCCCAGCTGGCCGCTATTATAACAGTGCAGGGCTATGGCTGGTGTGCTGGGGCAAGTGCCCTGGGTCCGTGGCTGGCCATTTGGGGCGAATGTTTTAGGACTGTGGCTGGCTGGCCAGGGCAAGTGTTTTAGGGCTTTGGCTGTCTAGCTGGCTGCTAGATAATGCTGCAGGGCTTTGGCTGGCTGGGGCATGCATTTTAGGGCTGTGGCTTGCTACTCTGGGCAAATGTTTTAGTGATCCGGCTGGCTGGCTGCTAAATAATGGTGCGGGGCTCTGGCTGGCCAGCCGGGGCAAGTGGTGTAGGGCTCTGGCTGGGAAAGCTTTGATGGACTTGAGAATGGCTACCAGAAGTTGCAAATTGGAGGATGTCATGGAAAAGGAGTTGCCAGCAGGCTGTTTTCAAAGGTGTAGGGGTCTGGCTGGCTAGCCACTAAATACCGGTGTGGGTCTCCAGCTGGTAGACGGTCTGCAAAGTAATGGTGTAGGCCTCTGAGTGACTGTCTGGCCCTTTATAATGGCGTAGGGCTCTGGCTGGCCTCCCAGCCAGTACATAATGGTGTAGGGCTCTGGCTGGCCAGCCGGGGCAAGCATTTTAGGGCTCTGTCTGGCCGGCCAGCCGCTTGTGATGGTGTAGGGCTCTGGCTTGCTGGCCAGGGCAAGCGTTTTAGAGTTCTGTCTGTCCAGCGGTGTGCTAAATAAGAGTGTATGGCTCTGGCTAGCCGTCCAGGGCAAGCGGTGCAGGGCTGTGGCTAGCCGGCCGGGACAAGTGTTTTAGGGCTCTGGCTGGCCGGACGGCCGCTTATAACGGTGTAGGGGTCAGGCTTGACGGCCGCGATAGTATGCTGTGGGGCTGCGGTTGGCCTGCCGGCATGGGGGAATTTCAGGGCTGTGGCTGGCCGGCTGGGGAAGGTGTTTGGGCCTGTGACTAGGCGGTCAGGGCAAGGTTTTTAGGCCTCTGGTTGCCTGGGCGGGGCAAGCGTTTTAGGGCTCTTGCTGGCCAGCCAGGGCAAGCATTTTAGGGCTATGACTCACCAGCTCATATGGGTGTAGGGGTCAAGCTGGCCATCCGCTGAAGAACGGTGTTGGGCTCTGGCTGGCTGGCTGTGGCAAGCGGTGTAGGGCTCTGGCTGTCTGTCTGGGGCAAGTGGTGTAGGGCTGTGGCTTGCCGGCTGACGGCTCTAAGTGTGTAGGGCTCTCGCTAGCCGGTCGGGGCGATCAGGCTGGCCAGCTGGGGCCAGTGTTTTAGGGCTCTGAGTGGCGCCTTATAACGGTGTATGACTCTGGTGTGCTGGGCGCTAATTAACAGTGTAGGGTTCAGGTTGTCGGGCCGGCTGGGGTAAGGGTCTTAGGTGTCCGGCTGGCCGGCCTGCTGCTAAATAATGGTGTGGGGCTCCGGCTGGCCGGGCGGTGGCTGAATGACGGTGTAGGGCTCTGGCTGTCTGGTCGGCTGCTAAATAGTGCTGTAGGGGTCCAGCTGGCTGCTAAATTACCGGCCATCCGGGGCAAGCGTTTTTGGGTTCTGGCTAGCCGGCTGACTGCTTGCAATGGTGTAGGGCTCGGGCTGGCCAGCGGGTGGATTATAGCGGTGTAGAAGTACTGCTGGCCAGCCAGTCCCTATCTGACAGTGTAGGGCTCTACCTGGCCATGGCCTGGCTGGGGCAATGGTTCTAGGGCTCTGGCTAGCTGGCCAGGGCGAGCTGTGTAGGGTTCTGGCTGCCTAGCCGGCCCGTGGAAGCAGCGTAGGGCTCTGGTTTGTGTGAACTAAAGCACTCCCTTCTGTCTGGAGAGAATGATATATTTGGGAGAAGAAAAGCAACCTCCTGTAGGTAAATAATGTTTAGCAACCTCCTGTAAGGAAATAATGTTTAGTTCTGTAATAGAAATAATCCTAAGTTTCCACTGTATTGTTATTAAGATTTCTTACAGAGTAAAGATTACGCCCTACTTTGGCCGGCCGGCCGGCCAGCCAGCCAGCCAGAGCTCTAAAATGCTTGCCCCAGCCGGCTAGCCAGAGCCCATAACTGCTTGCCCCGGTGGAACAGCCAGAGCCCTATGACTCTTGCCACGGAGGGCCAGCCAGAGCCCTACACCATTATTTACCGGAGTGTTGGCCAGCCGGAGCCCGGCACTCTCATTTTGCGGCCAGCTGGCCAGGACAGCGGAGCCCTACACCGTTGGAAGCGGCCGGCCGGCAAGCCAGAGCCCTAAAACGCTTGCCCTGTCCGGCCAGCCGGAGCCGTAGAACTCTTACCCGACTGGCGGGCCGGAGACCCAAACCGCTTGCCCTAGCCGGCCAGCCAGAGCCCTGTACTGTTGTTTAGTGGCCAGAATACCAGAGCCCGACACCACTACAAGGGGGAAGCCAGCCAGCCAGCCAGAGCCCTACACCTTTAGTAGTCAAGCAACGAGCCAGAGCCCTATACTGTGATAAGCGGCTGGTGGGCCGTTTTACTACACGGCTATAAACTGCCTGCCAGGTAGCGCGAGCCCTATGCTGGTAAAAGCGGCCAGCCGGCCAGCTGGAGCCCTCCCATGTTATTTAGCGGCTGGCCAGCCAGCCTGAGCCTTAAGTTGCTTGCCCAGGCTGGCTGGCGGGACCGCCACCCCGTTATTTAGCCATGGGCCAGCCGCAGCCCTACACCGGTATTGAGCGGCCAGCCTGCAAGCCAGAGCCCTACACCCTTCTCGAGCGGTGGGCTGGAGAGCCAGAGCCCTAAAACGCTTGCCCCGGCTGTCCACCTGAAATATATAAGAGTGCAGGGCTCTGGCTGGCGAGCCAGGGCAAGCGTGTATGGTCCCAGCCGACCGGCCTGTGGGAGCGGTGCAGGGTGCCGGCTGGGCAGCCGGGGCGAGTGGTGTACGGCTCTGGCTGGCTGGCCAGCCAGGGGAAGTGTTTTTGGGCTCCGGCTGTCTGCCTGTCCGGGGCGAGCGGTGTAAAGCTCTGGCTGGCCTGCTGGCCTCTAAATGCCAGCGTAGAGTCTGGCTCACTGGCTGACGGGTAAGAAACGGTGTAAGCATCTGGCTGGCCGGGGCAAGCGGTGTAGGGCTCCGGTTGGCCTCCTGTATCGGTGTAGGGCTCTGGTGTTCTGGGCACCGAGTAACAGTAACAGATCTCATGCTGTCTGGGGCAAGTGGTGTAGGGCTCTGCTTGGCCAGCTGGGGCAAGCGTTTTAGGGGTCCGTCCGGCCACATCAAGCAGTACAGGGGCTGTGGCTGGCCAGCTGGTCATTAAATAATGGTGTAGGGCTCTGGCTGGCAGCGGGGGCAAGCGTTTTAGGTGTCCGACTGGCTGGCCAGGTCAAGTGGTACAGGGCTGTGGCTGGCCAGCTGGGCCAAGTGGTGTAGGGATTTTGCTGGTCGGCTGGGGCAAGCGGCGTAGGGCTCTGGCTGGCCTCCCAGCCAGTACATAATGGTGTAGGGCTCTGGCTGGCCAGCCGGGGCAAGCATTTTAGGGCTCTGTCTGGCCGGCCAGCCGCTTGTGATGGTGTAGGGCTCTGGCTTGCTGGCCAGGGCAAGCGTTTTAGAGTTCTGTCTGTCCAGCGGTGTGCTAAATAAGAGTGTATGGCTCTGGCTAGCCGTCCAGGGCAAGCGGTGCAGGGCTGTGGCTAGCTGGCCGGGACAAGTGTTTTAGGGCTCTGGCTGGCCGGACGGCCGCTTATAACGGTGTAGGGGTCAGGCTTGACGGCCGTGATAGTATGCTGTAGGGCTGCGGTTGGCCTGCCGGCATGGGGGAATTTCAGGGCTGTGGCTGGCTGGCTGGGGAAGGTGTTTGGGCCTGTGACTAGGCGGTCAGGGCAAGGTTTTTAGGCCTCTGGTTGCCTGGGCGGGGCAAGCGTTTTAGGGCTCTTGCTGGCCAGCCAGGGCAAGCGTTTTAGGGCTATGACTCACCAGCTCATATGGGTGTAGGGGTCAAGCTGGCCATCGGCTGAAGAACGGTGTTGGGCTCTGGCTGGCTGGCTGTGGCAAGCGGTGTAGGGCTCTGGCTGTCTGTCTGGGGCAAGTGGTGTAGGGCTGTGGCTTGCCGGCTGACGGCTCTAAGTGTGTAGGGCTCTCGCTAGCCGGTCGGGGCGATCAGGCTGGCCAGCTGGGGCCAGTGTTTTAGGGCTCTGAGTGGCGCCTTATAACGGTGTATGACTCTGGTGTGCTGGGCGCTAATTAACAGTGTAGGGTTCAGGTTGTCGGGCCGGCTGGGGTAAGGGTTTTAGGTGTCCGGCTGGCCGGCCTGCTGCTAAATAATGGTGTGGGGCTCCGGCTGGCCGGGCGGTGGCTGAATGACGGTGTAGGGCTCTGGCTGTCTGGTCGGCTGCTAAATAGTGCTGTAGGGGTCCAGCTGGCTGCTAAATTACCGGCCGTCCGGGGCAAGCGTTTTTGGGTTCTGGCTAGCCGGCTGACTGCTTGCAACGGTGTAGGGCTCGGGCTGGCCAGCGGGTGGATTATAGCGGTGTAGAAGTACTGCTGGCCAGCCAGTCCCTATCTGACAGTGTAGGGCTCTGCCTGGCCATGGCCTGGCTGGGGCAATGGTTCTAGGGCTCTGGCTAGCTGGCCAGGGCGAGCTGTGTAGGGTTCTGGCTGCCTAGCCGGCCCGTGGAAGCAGCGTAGGGCTCTGGTTTGTGTGAACTAAAGCACTCCCTTCTGTCTGGAGAGAATGATATATTTGGGAGAAGAAAAGCAACCTCCTGTAGGTAAATAATGTTTAGCAACCTCCTGTAAGGAAATAATGTTTAGTTCTGTAATAGAAATAATCCTAAGTTTCCACTGTATTGTTATTAAGATTTCTTACAGAGTAAAGATTACGCCCTACTTTGGCCAGCCGGCCGGCCAGCCAGCCAGCCAGAGCTCTAAAATGCTTGCCCCAGCCGGCTAGCCAGAGCCCATAACCGCTTGCCCCGGTGGAACAGCCAGAGCCCTATGACTCTTGCCACGGAGGGCCAGCCAGAGCCCTACACCATTATTTACCGGAGTGTTGGCCAGCCGGAGCCCGGCACTCTCATTTTGCGGCCAGCTGGCCAGGACAGCGGAGCCCTACACCGTTGGAAGCGGCCGGCCGGCAAGCCAGAGCCCTAAAACGCTTGCCCTGTCCGGCCAGCCGGAGCCGTAGAACTCTTACCCGACTGGCGGGCCGGAGACCCAAACCGCTTGCCCTAGCCGGCCAGCCAGAGCCCTATACTGTTGTTTAGTGGCCAGAATACCAGAGCCCGACACCACTACAAGGGGGAAGCCAGCCAGCCAGCCAGAGCCCTACACCTTTAGTAGTCAAGCAACGAGCCAGAGCCCTATACTGTGATAAGCGGCTGGTGGGCCGTTTTACTACACGGCTATAAACTGCCTGCCAGGTAGCGCGAGCCCTATGCTGGTAAAAGCGGCCAGCCGGCCAGCTGGAGCCCTCCCATGTTATTTAGCGGCTGGCCAGCCAGCCTGAGCCTTAAGTTGCTTGCCCAGGCTGGCTGGCGGGACCGCCACCCCGTTATTTAGCCATGGGCCAGCCGCAGCCCTACACCGGTATTGAGCGGCCAGCCTGCAAGCCAGAGCCCTACACCCTTCTCGAGCGGTGGGCTGGAGAGCCAGAGCCCTAAAATGCTTGCCCCGGCTGTCCACCTGAAATATATAAGAGTGCAGGGCTCTGGCTGGCGAGCCAGGGCAAGCGTGTATGGTCCCAGCCGACCGGCCTGTGGGAGCGGTGTAGGGTGCCGGCTGGGCAGCCGGGGCGAGTGGTGTACGGCTCTGGCTGGCCGGCCAGCCAGGGGAAGTGTTTTTGGGCTCCGGCTGTCTGCCTGTCCGGGGCGAGCGGTGTAAAGCTCTGGCTGGCCTGCTGGCCTCTAAATGCCAGCGTAGAGTCTGGCTCACTGGCTGACGGGTAAGAAACAGTGTAAGCATCTGGCTGGCCGGGGCAAGCGGTGTAGGGCTCCGGTTGGCCTCCTGTATCGGTGTAGGGCTCTGGTGTTCTGGGCACCGAGTAACAGTAACAGATCTCATGCTGTCTGGGGCAAGTGGTGTAGGGCTCTGCTTGGCCAGCTGGGGCAAGCGTTTTAGGGGTCCGTCCGGCCACATCAAGCAGTACAGGGGCTGTGGCTGGCCAGCTGGTCATTAAATAATGGTGTAGGGCTCTGGCTGGCAGCGGGGGCAAGCGTTTTAGGTGTCCGACTGGCTGGCCAGGTCAAGTGGTACAGGGCTGTGGCTGGCCAGCTGGGCCAAGTGGTGTAGGGATTTTGCTGGTCGGCTGGGGCAAGCGGCGTAGGGCTCTGGCTGGCCTCCCAGCCAGTACATAATGGTGTAGGGCTCTGGCTGGCCAGCCGGGGCAAGCATTTTAGGGCTCTGTCTGGCCGGCCAGCCGCTTGTGATGGTGTAGGGCTCTGGCTTGCTGGCCAGGGCAAGCGTTTTAGAGTTCTGTCTGTCCAGCGGTGTGCTAAATAAGAGTGTATGGCTCTGGCTAGCCGTCCAGGGCAAGCGGTGCAGGGCTGTGGCTAGCCGGCCGGGACAAGTGTTTTAGGGCTCTGGCTGGCCGGACGGCCGCTTATAACGGTGTAGGGGTCAGGCTTGACGGCCGTGATAGTATGCTGTAGGGCTGCGGTTGGCCTGCCGGCATGGGGGAATTTCAGGGCTGTGGCTGGCTGGCTGGGGAAGGTGTTTGGGCCTGTGACTAGGCGGTCAGGGCAAGGTTTTTAGGCCTCTGGTTGCCTGGGCGGGGCAAGCGTTTTAGGGCTCTTGCTGGCCAGCCAGGGCAAGCGTTTTAGGGCTATGACTCACCAGCTCATATGGGTGTAGGGGTCAAGCTGGCCATCGGCTGAAGAACGGTGTTGGGCTCTGGCTGGCTGGCTGTGGCAAGCGGTGTAGGGCTCTGGCTGTCTGTCTGGGGCAAGTGGTGTAGGGCTGTGGCTTGCCGGCTGACGGCTCTAAGTGTGTAGGGCTCTCGCTAGCCGGTCGGGGCGATCAGGCTGGCCAGCTGGGGCCAGTGTTTTAGGGCTCTGAGTGGCGCCTTATAACGGTGTATGACTCTGGTGTGCTGGGCGCTAATTAACAGTGTAGGGTTCAGGTTGTCGGGCCGGCTGGGGTAAGGGTTTTAGGTGTCCGGCTGGCCGGCCTGCTGCTAAATAATGGTGTGGGGCTCCGGCTGGCCGGGCGGTGGCTGAATGACGGTGTAGGGCTCTGGCTGTCTGGTCGGCTGCTAAATAGTGCTGTAGGGGTCCAGCTGGCTGCTAAATTACCGGCCATCCGGGGCAAGCGTTTTTAGGTTCTGGCTAGCCGGCTGACTGCTTGCAACGGTGTAGGGCTCGGGCTGGCCAGCGGGTGGATTATAGCGGTGTAGAAGTACTGCTGGCCAGCCAGTCCCTATCTGACAGTGTAGGGCTCTGCCTGGCCATGGCCTGGCTGGGGCAATGGTTCTAGGGCTCTGGCTAGCTGGCCAGGGCGAGCTGTGTAGGGTTCTGGCTGCCTAGCCGGCCCGTGGAAGCAGCGTAGGGCTCTGGTTTGTGTGAACTAAAGCACTCCCTTCTGTCTGGAGAGAATGATATATTTGGGAGAAGAAAAGCAACCTCCTGTAGGTAAATAATGTTTAGCAACCTCCTGTAAGGAAATAATGTTTAGTTCTGTAATAGAAATAATCCTAAGTTTCCACTGTATTGTTATTAAGATTTCTTACAGAGTAAAGATTACGCCCTACTTTGGCCAGCCGGCCGGCCAGCCAGCCAGAGCTCTAAAATGCTTGCCCCAGCCGGCTAGCCAGAGCCCATAACTGCTTGCCCCGGTGGAACAGCCAGAGCCCTATGACTCTTGCCACGGAGGGCCAGCCAGAGCCCTACACCATTATTTACCGGAGTGTTGGCCAGCCGGAGCCCGGCACTCTCATTTTGCGGCCAGCTGGCCAGGACAGCGGAGCCCTACACCGTTGGAAGCGGCCGGCCGGCAAGCCAGAGCCCTAAAACGCTTGCCCTGTCCGGCCAGCCGGAGCCGTAGAACTCTTACCCGACTGGCGGGCCGGAGACCCAAACCGCTTGCCCTAGCCGGCCAGCCAGAGCCCTATACTGTTGTTTAGTGGCCAGAATACCAGAGCCCGACACCACTACAAGGGGGAAGCCAGCCAGCCAGCCAGAGCCCTACACCTTTAGTAGTCAAGCAACGAGCCAGAGCCCTATACTGTGATAAGCGGCTGGTGGGCCGTTTTACTACACGGCTATAAACTGCCTGCCAGGTAGCGCGAGCCCTATGCTGGTAAAAGCGGCCAGCCGGCCAGCTGGAGCCCTCCCATGTTATTTAGCAGCTGGCCAGCCAGCCTGAGCCTTAAGTTGCTTGCCCAGGCTGGCCGGCGGGACCGCCACCCCGTTATTTAGCCATGGGCCAGCCGCAGCCCTACACCGGTATTGAGCGGCCAGCCTGCAAGCCAGAGCCCTACACCCTTCTCGAGCGGTGGGCTGGAGAGCCAGAGCCCTAAAATGCTTGCCCCGGCTGTCCACCTGAAATATATAAGAGTGCAGGGCTCTGGCTGGCGAGCCAGGGCAAGCGTGTATGGTCCCAGCCGACCGGCCTGTGGGAGCGGTGTAGGGTGCCGGCTGGGCAGCCGGGGCGAGTGGTGTACGGCTCTGGCTGGCCGGCCAGCCAGGGGAAGTGTTTTTGGGCTCCGGCTGTCTGCCTGTCCGGGGCGAGCGGTGTAAAGCTCTGGCTGGCCTGCTGGCCTCTAAATGCCAGCGTAGAGTCTGGCTCACTGGCTGACGGGTAAGAAACGGTGTAAGCATCTGGCTGGCCGGGGCAAGTGGTGTAGGGCTCCGGTTGGCCTCCTGTATCGGTGTAGGGCTCTGGTGTTCTGGGCACTGAGTAACAGTAACAGATCTCATGCTGTCTGGGGCAAGTGGTGTAGGGCTCTGCTTGGCCAGCTGGGGCAAGCGTTTTAGGGGTCCGTCCGGCCACATCAAGCAGTACAGGGGCTGTGGCTGGCCAGCTGGTCATTAAATAACGGTGTAGGGCTCTGGCTGGCAGCGGGGGCAAGCATTTTAGGTGTCCGACTGGCTGGCCAGGTCAAGTGGTACAGGGCCTGTGGCTGGCCAGCTGGGCCAAGTGGTGTAGGGATTTTGCTGGTCGGCTGGGGCAAGCGGCGTAGGGCTCTGGCTGGCCTCCCAGCCAGTACATAATGGTGTAGGGCTCTGGCTGGCCAGCCGGGGCAAGCATTTTAGGGCTCTGTCTGGCCGGCCAGCCGCTTGTGATGGTGTAGGGCTCTGGCTTGCTGGCCAGGGCAAGCGTTTTAGAGTTCTGTCTGTCCAGCGGTGTGCTAAATAAGAGTGTATGGCTCTGGCTAGCCGTCCAGGGCAAGCGGTGCAGGGCTGTGGCTAGCCGGCCGGGACAAGTGTTTTAGGGCTCTGGCTGGCCGGACGGCCGCTTATAACGGTGTAGGGGTCAGGCTTGACGGCCGCGATAGTATGCTGTGGGGCTGCGGTTGGCCTGCCGGCATGGGGGAATTTCAGGGCTGTGGCTGGCTGGCTGGGGAAGGTGTTTGGGCCTGTGACTAGGCGGTCAGGGCAAGGTTTTTAGGCCTCTGGTTGCCTGGGCGGGGCAAGCGTTTTAGGGCTCTTGCTGGCCAGCCAGGGCAAGCGTTTTAGGGCTATGACTCACCAGCTCATATGGGTGTAGGGGTCAAGCTGGCCATCGGCTGAAGAACGGTGTTGGGCTCTGGCTGGCTGGCTGTGGCAAGCGGTGTAGGGCTCTGGCTGTCTGTCTGGGGCAAGTGGTGTAGGGCTGTGGCTTGCCGGCTGACGGCTCTAAGTGTGTAGGGCTCTCGCTAGCCGGTCGGGGCGATCAGGCTGGCCAGCTGGGGCCAGTGTTTTAGGGCTCTGAGTGGCGCCTTATAACGGTGTATGACTCTGGTGTGCTGGGCGCTAATTACCAGTGTAGGGTTCAGGTTGTCGGGCCGGCTGGGGTAAGGGTTTTAGGTGTCCGGCTGGCCGGCCTGCTGCTAAATAATGGTGTGGGGCTCCGGCTGGCCGGGCGGTGGCTGAATGACGGTGTAGGGCTCTGGCTGTCTGGTCGGCTGCTAAATAGTGCTGTAGGGGTCCAGCTGGCTGCTAAATTACCGGCCATCCGGGGCAAGCGTTTTTGGGTTCTGGCTAGCCGGCTGACTGCTTGCAACGGTGTAGGGCTCGGGCTGGCCAGCGGGTGGATTATAGCGGTGTAGAAGTACTGCTGGCCAGCCAGTCCCTATCTGACAGTGTAGGGCTCTGCCTGGCCATGGCCTGGCTGGGGCAATGGTTCTAGGGCTCTGGCTAGCTGGCCAGGGCGAGCTGTGTAGGGTTCTGGCTGCCTAGCCGGCCCGTGGAAGCAGCGTAGGGCTCTGGTTTGTGTGAACTAAAGCACTCCCTTCTGTCTGGAGAGAATGATATATTTGGGAGAAGAAAAGCAACCTCCTGTAGGTAAATAATGTTTAGCAACCTCCTGTAAGGAAATAATGTTTAGTTCTGTAATAGAAATAATCCTAAGTTTCCACTGTATTGTTATTAAGATTTCTTACAGAGTAAAGATTACGCCCTACTTTGGCCAGCCGGCCGGCCAGCCAGCCAGCCAGAGCTCTAAAATGCTTGCCCCAGCCGGCTAGCCAGAGCCCATAACTGCTTGCCCCGGTGGAACAGCCAGAGCCCTATGACTCTTGCCACGGAGGGCCAGCCAGAGCCCTACACCATTATTTACCGGAGTGTTGGCCAGCCGGAGCCCGGCACTCTCATTTTGCGGCCAGCTGGCCAGGACAGCGGAGCCCTACACCGTTGGAAGCGGCCGGCCGGCAAGCCAGAGCCCTAAAACGCTTGCCCTGTCCGGCCAGCCGGAGCCGTAGAACTCTTACCCGACTGGCGGGCCGGAGACCCAAACCGCTTGCCCTAGCCGGCCAGCCAGAGCCCTATACTGTTGTTTAGTGGCCAGAATACCAGAGCCCGACACCACTACAAGGGGGAAGCCAGCCAGCCAGCCAGAGCCCTACACCTTTAGTAGTCAAGCAACGAGCCAGAGCCCTATACTGTGATAAGCAGCTGGTGGGCCGTTTTACTACACGGCTATAAACTGCCTGCCAGGTAGCGCGAGCCCTATGCTGGTAAAAGCGGCCAGCCGGCCAGCTGGAGCCCTCCCATGTTATTTAGCGGCTGGCCAGTCAGCCTGAGCCTTAAGTTGCTTGCCCAGGCTGGCCGGCGGGACCGCCACCCCGTTATTTAGCCATGGGCCAGCCGCAGCCCTACACCGGTATTGAGCGGCCAGCCTGCAAGCCAGAGCCCTACACCCTTCTCGAGCGGTGGGCTGGAGAGCCAGAGCCCTAAAACGCTTGCCCCGGCTGTCCACCTGAAATATATAAGAGTGCAGGGCTCTGGCTGGCGAGCCAGGGCAAGCGTGTATGGTCCCAGCCGACCGGCCTGTGGGAGCGGTGTAGGGTGCCGGCTGGGCAGCCGGGGCGAGTGGTGTACGGCTCTGGCTGGCCGGCCAGCCAGGGGAAGTGTTTTTGGGCTCCGGCTGTCTGCCTGTCCGGGGCGAGCGGTGTAAAGCTCTGGCTGGCCTGCTGGCCTCTAAATGCCAGCGTAGAGTCTGGCTCACTGGCTGACGGGTAAGAAACAGTGTAAGCATCTGGCTGGCCGGGGCAAGCGGTGTAGGGCTCCGGTTGGCCTCCTGTATCGGTGTAGGGCTCTGGTGTTCTGGGCACTGAGTAACAGTAACAGATCTCATGCTGTCTGGGGCAAGTGGTGTAGGGCTCTGCTTGGCCAGCTGGGGCAAGCGTTTTAGGGGTCCGTCCGGCCACATCAAGCAGTACAGGGGCTGTGGCTGGCCAGCTGGTCATTAAATAACGGTGTAGGGCTCTGGCTGGCAGCGGGGGCAAGCATTTTAGGTGTCCGACTGGCTGGCCAGGTCAAGTGGTACAGGGCTGTGGCTGGCCAGCTGGGCCAAGTGGTGTAGGGATTTTGCTGGTCGGCTGGGGCAAGCGGCGTAGGGCTCTGGCTGGCCTCCCAGCCAGTACATAATGGTGTAGGGCTCTGGCTGGCCAGCCGGGGCAAGCGTTTTAGGGCTCTGTCTGGCCGGCCAGCCGCTTGTGATGGTGTAGGGCTCTGGCTTGCTGGCCAGGGCAAGCGTTTTAGAGTTCTGTCTGTCCAGCGGTGTGCTAAATAAGAGTGTATGGCTCTGGCTAGCCGTCCAGAGCAAGCGGTGCAGGGCTGTGGCTAGCCGGCCGGGACAAGTGTTTTAGGGCTCTGGCTGGCCGGACGGCCGCTTATAACGGTGTAGGGGTCAGGCTTGACGGCCGCGATAGTATGCTGTAGGGCTGCGGTTGGCCTGCCGGCATGGGGGAATTTCAGGGCTGTGGCTGGCCGGCTGGGGAAGGTGTTTGGGCCTGTGACTAGGCGGTCAGGGCAAGGTTTTTAGGCCTCTGGTTGCCCGGGCGGGGCAAGCGTTTTAGGGCTCTTGCTGGCCAGCCAGGGCAAGCGTTTTAGGGCTATGACTCACCAGCTCATATGGGTGTAGGGGTCAAGCTGGCCATCGGCTGAAGAACGGTGTTGGGCTCTGGCTGGCTGGCTGTGGCAAGCGGTGTAGGGCTCTGGCTGTCTGTCTGGGGCAAGTGGTGTAGGGCTGTGGCTTGCCGGCTGACGGCTCTAAGTGTGTAGGGCTCTCGCTAGCCGGTCGGGGCGATCAGGCTGGCCAGCTGGGGCCAGTGTTTTAGGGCTCTGAGTGGCGCCTTATAACGGTGTATGACTCTGGTGTGCTGGGCGCTAATTAACAGTGTAGGGTTCAGGTTGTCGGGCCGGCTGGGGTAAGGGTTTTAGGTGTCCGGCTGGCCGGCCTGCTGCTAAATAATGGTGTGGGGCTCCGGCTGGCCGGGCGGTGGCTGAATGACGGTGTAGGGCTCTGGCTGTCTGGTCGGCTGCTAAATAGTGCTGTAGGGGTCCAGCTGGCTGCTAAATTACCGGCCATCCGGGGCAAGCGTTTTTGGGTTCTGGCTAGCCGGCTGACTGCTTGCAACGGTGTAGGGCTCGGGCTGGCCAGCGGGTGGATTATAGCGGTGTAGAAGTACTGCTGGCCAGCCAGTCCCTATCTGACAGTGTAGGGCTCTGCCTGGCCATGGCCTGGCTGGGGCAATGGTTCTAGGGCTCTGGCTAGCTGGCCAGGGCGAGCTGTGTAGGGTTCTGGCTGCCTAGCCGGCCCGTGGAAGCAGCGTAGGGCTCTGGTTTGTGTGAACTAAAGCACTCCCTTCTGTCTGGAGAGAATGATATATTTGGGAGAAGAAAAGCAACCTCCTGTAGGTAAATAATGTTTAGCAACCTCCTGTAAGGAAATAATGTTTAGTTCTGTAATAGAAATAATCCTAAGTTTCCACTGTATTGTTATTAAGATTTCTTACAGAGTAAAGATTACGCCCTACTTTGGCCAGCCGGCCGGCCAGCCAGCCAGCCAGAGCTCTAAAATGCTTGCCCCAGCCGGCTAGCCAGAGCCCATAACTGCTTGCCCCGGTGGAACAGCCAGAGCCCTATGACTCTTGCCACGGAGGGCCAGCCAGAGCCCTACACCATTATTTACCGGAGTGTTGGCCAGCCGGAGCCCGGCACTCTCATTTTGCGGCCAGCTGGCCAGGACAGCGGAGCCCTACACCGTTGGAAGCGGCCGGCCGGCAAGCCAGAGCCCTAAAACGCTTGCCCTGTCCGGCCAGCCGGAGCCGTAGAACTCTTACCCGACTGGCGGGCCGGAGACCCAAACCGCTTGCCCTAGCCGGCCAGCCAGAGCCCTATACTGTTGTTTAGTGGCCAGAATACCAGAGCCCGACACCACTACAAGGGGGAAGCCAGCCAGCCAGCCAGAGCCCTACACCTTTAGTAGTCAAGCAACGAGCCAGAGCCCTATACTGTGATAAGCAGCTGGTGGGCCGTTTTACTACACGGCTATAAACTGCCTGCCAGGTAGCGCGAGCCCTATGCTGGTAAAAGCGGCCAGCCGGCCAGCTGGAGCCCTCCCATGTTATTTAGCGGCTGGCCAGTCAGCCTGAGCCTTAAGTTGCTTGCCCAGGCTGGCCGGCGGGACCGCCACCCCGTTATTTAGCCATGGGCCAGCCGCAGCCCTACACCGGTATTGAGCGGCCAGCCTGCAAGCCAGAGCCCTACACCCTTCTCGAGCGGTGGGCTGGAGAGCCAGAGCCCTAAAATGCTTGCCCCGGCTGTCCACCTGAAATATATAAGAGTGCAGGGCTCTGGCTGGCGAGCCAGGGCAAGCGTGTATGGTCCCAGCCGACCGGCCTGTGGGAGCGGTGTAGGGTGCCGGCTGGGCAGCCGGGGCGAGTGGTGTACGGCTCTGGCTGGCCGGCCAGCCAGGGGAAGTGTTTTTGGGCTCCGGCTGTCTGCCTGTCCGGGGCGAGCGGTGTAAAGCTCTGGCTGGCCTGCTGGCCTCTAAATGCCAGCGTAGAGTCTGGCTCACTGGCTGACGGGTAAGAAACGGTGTAAGCATCTGGCTGGCCGGGGCAAGCGGTGTAGGGCTCCGGTTGGCCTCCTGTATCGGTGTAGGGCTCTGGTGTTCTGGGCACTGAGTAACAGTAACAGATCTCATGCTGTCTGGGGCAAGTGGTGTAGGGCTCTGCTTGGCCAGCTGGGGCAAGCGTTTTAGGGGTCCGTCCGGCCACATCAAGCAGTACAGGGGCTGTGGCTGGCCAGCTGGTCATTAAATAACGGTGTAGGGCTCTGGCTGGCAGCGGGGGCAAGCATTTTAGGTGTCCGACTGGCTGGCCAGGTCAAGTGGTACAGGGCTGTGGCTGGCCAGCTGGGCCAAGTGGTGTAGGGATTTTGCTGGTCGGCTGGGGCAAGCGGCGTAGGGCTCTGGCTGGCCTCCCAGCCAGTACATAATGGTGTAGGGCTCTGGCTGGCCAGCCGGGGCAAGCATTTTAGGGCTCTGTCTGGCCGGCCAGCCGCTTGTGATGGTGTAGGGCTCTGGCTTGCTGGCCAGGGCAAGCGTTTTAGAGTTCTGTCTGTCCAGCGGTGTGCTAAATAAGAGTGTATGGCTCTGGCTAGCCGTCCAGGGCAAGCGGTGCAGGGCTGTGGCTAGCCGGCCGGGACAAGTGTTTTAGGGCTCTGGCTGGCCGGACGGCCGCTTATAACGGTGTAGGGGTCAGGCTTGACGGCCGCGATAGTATGCTGTGGGGCTGCGGTTGGCCTGCCGGCATGGGGGAATTTCAGGGCTGTGGCTGGCTGGCTGGGGAAGGTGTTTGGGCCTGTGACTAGGCGGTCAGGGCAAGGTTTTTAGGCCTCTGGTTGCCTGGGCGGGGCAAGCGTTTTAGGGCTCTTGCTGGCCAGCCAGGGCAAGCATTTTAGGGCTATGACTCACCAGCTCATATGGGTGTAGGGGTCAAGCTGGCCATCGGCTGAAGAACGGTGTTGGGCTCTGGCTGGCTGGCTGTGGCAAGCGGTGTAGGGCTCTGGCTGTCTGTCTGGGGCAAGTGGTGTAGGGCTGTGGCTTGCCGGCTGACGGCTCTAAGTGTGTAGGGCTCTCGCTAGCCGGTCGGGGCGATCAGGCTGGCCAGCTGGGGCCAGTGTTTTAGGGCTCTGAGTGGCGCCTTATAACGGTGTATGACTCTGGTGTGCTGGGCGCTAATTAACAGTGTAGGGTTCAGGTTGTCGGGCCGGCTGGGGTAAGGGTTTTAGGTGTCCGGCTGGCCGGCCTGCTGCTAAATAATGGTGTGGGGCTCCGGCTGGCCGGGCGGTGGCTGAATGACGGTGTAGGGCTCTGGCTGTCTGGTCGGCTGCTAAATAGTGCTGTAGGGGTCCAGCTGGCTGCTAAATTACCGGCCATCCGGGGCAAGCGTTTTTGGGTTCTGGCTAGCCGGCTGACTGCTTGCAACGGTGTAGGGCTCGGGCTGGCCAGCGGGTGGATTATAGCGGTGTAGAAGTACTGCTGGCCAGCCAGTCCCTATCTGACAGTGTAGGGCTCTGCCTGGCCATGGCCTGGCTGGGGCAATGGTTCTAGGGCTCTGGCTAGCTGGCCAGGGCGAGCTGTGTAGGGTTCTGGCTGCCTAGCCGGCCCGTGGAAGCAGCGTAGGGCTCTGGTTTGTGTGAACTAAAGCACTCCCTTCTGTCTGGAGAGAATGATATATTTGGGAGAAGAAAAGCAACCTCCTGTAGGTAAATAATGTTTAGCAACCTCCTGTAAGGAAATAATGTTTAGTTCTGTAATAGAAATAATCCTAAGTTTCCACTGTATTGTTATTAAGATTTCTTACAGAGTAAAGATTACGCCCTACTTTGGCCAGCCGGCCGGCCAGCCAGCCAGCCAGAGCTCTAAAATGCTTGCCCCAGCCGGCTAGCCAGAGCCCATAACTGCTTGCCCCGGTGGAACAGCCAGAGCCCTATGACTCTTGCCACGGAGGGCCAGCCAGAGCCCTACACCATTATTTACCGGAGTGTTGGCCAGCCGGAGCCCGGCACTCTCATTTTGCGGCCAGCTGGCCAGGACAGCGGAGCCCTACACCGTTGGAAGCGGCCGGCCGGCAAGCCAGAGCCCTAAAACGCTTGCCCTGTCCGGCCAGCCGGAGCCGTAGAACTCTTACCCGACTGGCGGGCCGGAGACCCAAACCGCTTGCCCTAGCCGGCCAGCCAGAGCCCTATACTGTTGTTTAGTGGCCAGAATACCAGAGCCCGACACCACTACAAGGGGGAAGCCAGCCAGCCAGCCAGAGCCCTACACCTTTAGTAGTCAAGCAACGAGCCAGAGCCCTATACTGTGATAAGCGGCTGGTGGGCCGTTTTACTACACGGCTATAAACTGCCTGCCAGGTAGCGCGAGCCCTATGCCGGTAAAAGCGGCCAGCCGGCCAGCTGGAGCCCTCCCATGTTATTTAGCGGCTGGCCAGCCAGCCTGAGCCTTAAGTTGCTTGCCCAGGCTGGCCGGCGGGACCGCCACCCCGTTATTTAGCCATGGGCCAGCCGCAGCCCTACACCGGTATTGAGCGGCCAGCCTGCAAGCCAGAGCCCTACACCCTTCTCGAGCGGTGGGCTGGAGAGCCAGAGCCCTAAAATGCTTGCCCCGGCTGTCCACCTGAAATATATAAGAGTGCAGGGCTCTGGCTGGCGAGCCAGGGCAAGCGTGTATGGTCCCAGCCGACCGGCCTGTGGGAGCGGTGTAGGGTGCCGGCTGGGCAGCCGGGGCGAGTGGTGTACGGCTCTGGCTGGCCGGCCAGCCAGGGGAAGTGTTTTTGGGCTCCGGCTGTCTGCCTGTCCGGGGCGAGCGGTGTAAAGCTCTGGCTGGCCTGCTGGCCTCTAAATGCCAGCGTAGAGTCTGGCTCACTGGCTGATGGGTAAGAAACGGTGTAAGCATCTGGCTGGCCGGGGCAAGCGGTGTAGGGCTCCGGTTGGCCTCCTGTATCGGTGTAGGGCTCTGGTGTTCTGGGCACTGAGTAACAGTAACAGATCTCATGCTGTCTGGGGCAAGTGGTGTAGGGCTCTGCTTGGCCAGCTGGGGCAAGCGTTTTAGGGGTCCGTCCGGCCACATCAAGCAGTACAGGGGCTGTGGCTGGCCAGCTGGTCATTAAATAATGGTGTAGGGCTCTGGCTGGCAGCGGGGGCAAGCATTTTAGGTGTCCGACTGGCTGGCCAGGTCAAGTGGTACAGGGCTGTGGCTGGCCAGCTGGGCCAAGTGGTGTAGGGATTTTGCTGGTCGGCTGGGGCAAGCGGCGTAGGGCTCTGGCTGGCCTCCCAGCCAGTACATAATGGTGTAGGGCTCTGGCTGGCCAGCCGGGGCAAGCATTTTAGGGCTCTGTCTGGCCGGCCAGCCGCTTGTGATGGTGTAGGGCTCTGGCTTGCTGGCCAGGGCAAGCGTTTTAGAGTTCTGTCTGTCCAGCGGTGTGCTAAATAAGAGTGTATGGCTCTGGCTAGCCGTCCAGGGCAAGCGGTGCAGGGCTGTGGCTAGCCGGCCGGGACAAGTGTTTTAGGGCTCTGGCTGGCCGGACGGCCGCTTATAACGGTGTAGGGGTCAGGCTTGACGGCCGCGATAGTATGCTGTGGGGCTGCGGTTGGCCTGCCGGCATGGGGGAATTTCAGGGCTGTGGCTGGCTGGCTGGGGAAGGTGTTTGGGCCTGTGACTAGGCGGTCAGGGCAAGGTTTTTAGGCCTCTGGTTGCCTGGGCGGGGCAAGCGTTTTAGGGCTCTTGCTGGCCAGCCAGGGCAAGCATTTTAGGGCTATGACTCACCAGCTCATATGGGTGTAGGGGTCAAGCTGGCCATCGGCTGAAGAACGGTGTTGGGCTCTGGCTGGCTGGCTGTGGCAAGCGGTGTAGGGCTCTGGCTGTCTGTCTGGGGCAAGTGGTGTAGGGCTGTGGCTTGCCGGCTGACGGCTCTAAGTGTGTAGGGCTCTCGCTAGCCGGTCGGGGCGATCAGGCTGGCCAGCTGGGGCCAGTGTTTTAGGGCTCTGAGTGGCGCCTTATAACGGTGTATGACTCTGGTGTGCTGGGCGCTAATTAACAGTGTAGGGTTCAGGTTGTCGGGCCGGCTGGGGTAAGGGTTTTAGGTGTCCGGCTGGCCGGCCTGCTGCTAAATAATGGTGTGGGGCTCCGGCTGGCCGGGCGGTGGCTGAATGACGGTGTAGGGCTCTGGCTGTCTGGTCGGCTGCTAAATAGTGCTGTAGGGGTCCAGCTGGCTGCTAAATTACCGGCCATCCGGGGCAAGCGTTTTTGGGTTCTGGCTAGCCGGCTGACTGCTTGCAACGGTGTAGGGCTCGGGCTGGCCAGCGGGTGGATTATAGCGGTGTAGAAGTACTGCTGGCCAGCCAGTCCCTATCTGACAGTGTAGGGCTCTGCCTGGCCATGGCCTGGCTGGGGCAATGGTTCTAGGGCTCTGGCTAGCTGGCCAGGGCGAGCTGTGTAGGGTTCTGGCTGCCTAGCCGGCCCGTGGAAGCAGCGTAGGGCTCTGGTTTGTGTGAACTAAAGCACTCCCTTCTGTCTGGAGAGAATGATATATTTGGGAGAAGAAAAGCAACCTCCTGTAGGTAAATAATGTTTAGCAACCTCCTGTAAGGAAATAATGTTTAGTTCTGTAATAGAAATAATCCTAAGTTTCCACTGTATTGTTATTAAGATTTCTTACAGAGTAAAGATTACGCCCTACTTTGGCCAGCCGGCCGGCCAGCCAGCCAGCCAGAGCTCTAAAATGCTTGCCCCAGCCGGCTAGCCAGAGCCCATAACTGCTTGCCCCGGTGGAACAGCCAGAGCCCTATGACTCTTGCCACGGAGGGCCAGCCAGAGCCCTACACCATTATTTACCGGAGTGTTGGCCAGCCGGAGCCCGGCACTCTCATTTTGCGGCCAGCTGGCCAGGACAGCGGAGCCCTACACCGTTGGAAGCGGCCGGCCGGCAAGCCAGAGCCCTAAAACGCTTGCCCTGTCCGGCCAGCCGGAGCCGTAGAACTCTTACCCGACTGGCGGGCCGGAGACCCAAACCGCTTGCCCTAGCCGGCCAGCCAGAGCCCTATACTGTTGTTTAGTGGCCAGAATACCAGAGCCCGACACCACTACAAGGGGGAAGCCAGCCAGCCAGCCAGAGCCCTACACCTTTAGTAGTCAAGCAACGAGCCAGAGCCCTATACTGTGATAAGCGGCTGGTGGGCCGTTTTACTACACGGCTATAAACTGCCTGCCAGGTAGCGCGAGCCCTATGCTGGTAAAAGCGGCCAGCCGGCCAGCTGGAGCCCTCCCATGTTATTTAGCGGCTGGCCAGCCAGCCTGAGCCTTAAGTTGCTTGCCCAGGCTGGCCGGCGGGACCGCCACCCCGTTATTTAGCCATGGGCCAGCCGCAGCCCTACACCGGTATTGAGCGGCCAGCCTGCAAGCCAGAGCCCTACACCCTTCTCGAGCGGTGGGCTGGAGAGCCAGAGCCCTAAAACGCTTGCCCCGGCTGTCCACCTGAAATATATAAGAGTGCAGGGCTCTGGCTGGCGAGCCAGGGCAAGCGTGTATGGTCCCAGCCGACCGGCCTGTGGGAGCGGTGTAGGGTGCCGGCTGGGCAGCCGGGGCGAGTGGTGTACGGCTCTGGCTGGCCGGCCAGCCAGGGGAAGTGTTTTTGGGCTCCGGCTGTCTGCCTGTCCGGGGCGAGCGGTGTAAAGCTCTGGCTGGCCTGCTGGCCTCTAAATGCCAGCGTAGAGTCTGGCTCACTGGCTGACGGGTAAGAAACGGTGTAAGCATCTGGCTGGCCGGGGCAAGCGGTGTAGGGCTCCGGTTGGCCTCCTGTATCGGTGTAGGGCTCTGGTGTTCTGGGCACCGAGTAACAGTAACAGATCTCATGCTGTCTGGGGCAAGTGGTGTAGGGCTCTGCTTGGCCAGCTGGGGCAAGCGTTTTAGGGGTCCGTCCGGCCACATCAAGCAGTACAGGGGCTGTGGCTGGCCAGCTGGTCATTAAATAACGGTGTAGGGCTCTGGCTGGCAGCGGGGGCAAGCATTTTAGGTGTCCGACTGGCTGGCCAGGTCAAGTGGTACAGGGCTGTGGCTGGCCAGCTGGGCCAAGTGGTGTAGGGATTTTGCTGGTCGGCTGGGGCAAGCGGCGTAGGGCTCTGGCTGGCCTCCCAGCCAGTACATAATGGTGTAGGGCTCTGGCTGGCCAGCCGGGGCAAGCATTTTAGGGCTCTGTCTGGCCGGCCAGCCGCTTGTGATGGTGTAGGGCTCTGGCTTGCTGGCCAGGGCAAGCGTTTTAGAGTTCTGTCTGTCCAGCGGTGTGCTAAATAAGAGTGTATGGCTCTGGCTAGCCGTCCAGGGCAAGCGGTGCAGGGCTGTGGCTAGCCGGCCGGGACAAGTGTTTTAGGGCTCTGGCTGGCCGGACGGCCGCTTATAACGGTGTAGGGGTCAGGCTTGACGGCCGCGATAGTATGCTGTGGGGCTGCGGTTGGCCTGCCGGCATGGGGGAATTTCAGGGCTGTGGCTGGCTGGCTGGGGAAGGTGTTTGGGCCTGTGACTAGGCGGTCAGGGCAAGGTTTTTAGGCCTCTGGTTGCCTGGGCGGGGCAAGCGTTTTAGGGCTCTTGCTGGCCAGCCAGGGCAAGCGTTTTAGGGCTATGACTCGCCAGCTCATATGGGTGTAGGGGTCAAGCTGGCCATCCGCTGAAGAACGGTGTTGGGCTCTGGCTGGCTGGCTGTGGCAAGCGGTGTAGGGCTCTGGCTGTCTGTCTGGGGCAAGTGGTGTAGGGCTGTGGCTTGCCGGCTGACGGCTCTAAGTGTGTAGGGCTCTCGCTAGCCGGTCGGGGCGATCAGGCTGGCCAGCTGGGGCCAGTGTTTTAGGGCTCTGAGTGGCGCCTTATAACGGTGTATGACTCTGGTGTGCTGGGCGCTAATTAACAGTGTAGGGTTCAGGTTGTCGGGCCGGCTGGGGTAAGGGTTTTAGGTGTCCGGCTGGCCGGCCTGCTGCTAAATAATGGTGTGGGGCTCCGGCTGGCCGGGCGGTGGCTGAATGACGGTGTAGGGCTCTGGCTGTCTGGTCGGCTGCTAAATAGTGCTGTAGGGGTCCAGCTGGCTGCTAAATTACCGGCCATCCGGGGCAAGCGTTTTTGGGTTCTGGCTAGCCGGCTGACTGCTTGCAACGGTGTAGGGCTCGGGCTGGCCAGCGGGTGGATTATAGCGGTGTAGAAGTACTGCTGGCCAGCCAGTCCCTATCTGACAGTGTAGGGCTCTGCCTGGCCATGGCCTGGCTGGGGCAATGGTTCTAGGGCTCTGGCTAGCTGGCCAGGGCGAGCTGTGTAGGGTTCTGGCTGCCTAGCCGGCCCGTGGAAGCAGCGTAGGGCTCTGGTTTGTGTGAACTAAAGCACTCCCCTCTGTCTGGAGAGAATGATATATTTGGGAGAAGAAAAGCAACCTCCTGTAGGTAAATAATGTTTAGCAACCTCCTGTAAGGAAATAATGTTTAGTTCTGTAATAGAAATAATCCTAAGTTTCCACTGTATTGTTATTAAGATTTCTTACAGAGTAAAGATTACGCCCTACTTTGGCTGGCCGGCCGGCCAGCCAGCCAGCCAGAGCTCTAAAATGCTTGCCCCAGCCGGCTAGCCAGAGCCCATAACTGCTTGCCCCGGTGGAACAGCCAGAGCCCTATGACTCTTGCCACGGAGGGCCAGCCAGAGCCCTACACCATTATTTACCGGAGTGTTGGCCAGCCGGAGCCCGGCACTCTCATTTTGCGGCCAGCTGGCCAGGACAGCGGAGCCCTACACCGTTGGAAGCGGCCGGCCGGCAAGCCAGAGCCCTAAAACGCTTGCCCTGTCCGGCCAGCCGGAGCCGTAGAACTCTTACCCGACTGGCGGGCCGGAGACCCAAACCGCTTGCCCTAGCCGGCCAGCCAGAGCCCTATACTGTTGTTTAGTGGCCAGAATACCAGAGCCCGACACCACTACAAGGGGGAAGCCAGCCAGCCAGCCAGAGCCCTACACCTTTAGTAGTCAAGCAACGAGCCAGAGCCCTATACTGTGATAAGCGGCTGGTGGGCCGTTTTACTACACGGCTATAAACTGCCTGCCAGGTAGCGCGAGCCCTATGCTGGTAAAAGCGGCCAGCCGGCCAGCTGGAGCCCTCCCATGTTATTTAGCGGCTGGCCAGCCAGCCTGAGCCTTAAGTTGCTTGCCCAGGCTGGCCGGCGGGACCGCCACCCCGTTATTTAGCCATGGGCCAGCCGCAGCCCTACACCGGTATTGAGCGGCCAGCCTGCAAGCCAGAGCCCTACACCCTTCTCGAGCGGTGGGCTGGAGAGCCAGAGCCCTAAAACGCTTGCCCCGGCTGTCCACCTGAAATATATAAGAGTGCAGGGCTCTGGCTGGCGAGCCAGGGCAAGCGTGTATGGTCCCAGCCGACCGGCCTGTGGGAGCGGTGTAGGGTGCCGGCTGGGCAGCCGGGGCGAGTGGTGTACGGCTCTGGCTGGCCGGCCAGCCAGGGGAAGTGTTTTTGGGCTCCGGCTGTCTGCCTGTCCGGGGCGAGCGGTGTAAAGCTCTGGCTGGCCTGCTGGCCTCTAAATGCCAGCGTAGAGTCTGGCTCACTGGCTGACGGGTAAGAAACGGTGTAAGCATCTGGCTGGCCGGGGCAAGCGGTGTAGGGCTCCGGTTGGCCTCCTGTATCGGTGTAGGGCTCTGGTGTTCTGGGCACTGAGTAACAGTAACAGATCTCATGCTGTCTGGGGCAAGTGGTGTAGGGCTCTGCTTGGCCAGCTGGGGCAAGCGTTTTAGGGGTCCGTCCGGCCACATCAAGCAGTACAGGGGCTGTGGCTGGCCAGCTGGTCATTAAATAACGGTGTAGGGCTCTGGCTGGCAGCGGGGGCAAGCATTTTAGGTGTCCGACTGGCTGGCCAGGTCAAGTGGTACAGGGCTGTGGCTGGCCAGCTGGGCCAAGTGGTGTAGGGATTTTGCTGGTCGGCTGGGGCAAGCGGCGTAGGGCTCTGGCTGGCCTCCCAGCCAGTACATAATGGTGTAGGGCTCTGGCTGGCCAGCCGGGGCAAGCATTTTAGGGCTCTGTCTGGCCGGCCAGCCGCTTGTGATGGTGTAGGGCTCTGGCTTGCTGGCCAGGGCAAGCGTTTTAGAGTTCTGTCTGTCCAGCGGTGTGCTAAATAAGAGTGTATGGCTCTGGCTAGCCGTCCAGGGCAAGCGGTGCAGGGCTGTGGCTAGCCGGCCGGGACAAGTGTTTTAGGGCTCTGGCTGGCCGGACGGCCGCTTATAACGGTGTAGGGGTCAGGCTTGACGGCCGCGATAGTATGCTGTGGGGCTGCGGTTGGCCTGCCGGCATGGGGGAATTTCAGGGCTGTGGCTGGCTGGCTGGGGAAGGTGTTTGGGCCTGTGACTAGGCGGTCAGGGCAAGGTTTTTAGGCCTCTGGTTGCCTGGGCGGGGCAAGCGTTTTAGGGCTCTTGCTGGCCAGCCAGGGCAAGCGTTTTAGGGCTATGACTCACCAGCTCATATGGGTGTAGGGGTCAAGCTGGCCATCCGCTGAAGAACGGTGTTGGGCTCTGGCTGGCTGGCTGTGGCAAGCGGTGTAGGGCTCTGGCTGTCTGTCTGGGGCAAGTGGTGTAGGGCTGTGGCTTGCCGGCTGACGGCTCTAAGTGTGTAGGGCTCTCGCTAGCCGGTCGGGGCGATCAGGCTGGCCAGCTGGGGCCAGTGTTTTAGGGCTCTGAGTGGCGCCTTATAACGGTGTATGACTCTGGTGTGCTGGGCGCTAATTAACAGTGTAGGGTTCAGGTTGTCGGGCCGGCTGGGGTAAGGGTTTTAGGTGTCCGGCTGGCCGGCCTGCTGCTAAATAATGGTGTGGGGCTCCGGCTGGCCGGGCGGTGGCTGAATGACGGTGTAGGGCTCTGGCTGTCTGGTCGGCTGCTAAATAGTGCTGTAGGGGTCCAGCTGGCTGCTAAATTACCGGCCATCCGGGGCAAGCGTTTTTGGGTTCTGGCTAGCCGGCTGACTGCTTGCAACGGTGTAGGGCTCGGGCTGGCCAGCGGGTGGATTATAGCGGTGTAGAAGTACTGCTGGCCAGCCAGTCCCTATCTGACAGTGTAGGGCTCTGCCTGGCCATGGCCTGGCTGGGGCAATGGTTCTAGGGCTCTGGCTAGCTGGCCAGGGCGAGCTGTGTAGGGTTCTGGCTGCCTAGCCGGCCCGTGGAAGCAGCGTAGGGCTCTGGTTTGTGTGAACTAAAGCACTCCCCTCTGTCTGGAGAGAATGATATATTTGGGAGAAGAAAAGCAACCTCCTGTAGGTAAATAATGTTTAGCAACCTCCTGTAAGGAAATAATGTTTAGTTCTGTAATAGAAATAATCCTAAGTTTCCACTGTATTGTTATTAAGATTTCTTACAGAGTAAAGATTACGCCCTACTTTGGCTGGCCGGCCGGCCAGCCAGCCAGCCAGAGCTCTAAAATGCTTGCCCCAGCCGGCTAGCCAGAGCCCATAACTGCTTGCCCCGGTGGAACAGCCAGAGCCCTATGACTCTTGCCACGGAGGGCCAGCCAGAGCCCTACACCATTATTTACCGGAGTGTTGGCCAGCCGGAGCCCGGCACTCTCATTTTGCGGCCAGCTGGCCAGGACAGCGGAGCCCTACACCGTTGGAAGCGGCCGGCCGGCAAGCCAGAGCCCTAAAACGCTTGCCCTGTCCGGCCAGCCGGAGCCGTAGAACTCTTACCCGACTGGCGGGCCGGAGACCCAAACCGCTTGCCCTAGCCGGCCAGCCAGAGCCCTATACTGTTGTTTAGTGGCCAGAATACCAGAGCCCGACACCACTACAAGGGGGAAGCCAGCCAGCCAGCCAGAGCCCTACACCTTTAGTAGTCAAGCAACGAGCCAGAGCCCTATACTGTGATAAGCGGCTGGTGGGCCGTTTTACTACACGGCTATAAACTGCCTGCCAGGTAGCGCGAGCCCTATGCTGGTAAAAGCGGCCAGCCGGCCAGCTGGAGCCCTCCCATGTTATTTAGCGGCTGGCCAGCCAGCCTGAGCCTTAAGTTGCTTGCCCAGGCTGGCCGGCGGGACCGCCACCCCGTTATTTAGCCATGGGCCAGCCGCAGCCCTACACCGGTATTGAGCGGCCAGCCTGCAAGCCAGAGCCCTACACCCTTCTCGAGCGGTGGGCTGGAGAGCCAGAGCCCTAAAACGCTTGCCCCGGCTGTCCACCTGAAATATATAAGAGTGCAGGGCTCTGGCTGGCGAGCCAGGGCAAGCGTGTATGGTCCCAGCCGACCGGCCTGTGGGAGCGGTGTAGGGTGCCGGCTGGGCAGCCGGGGCGAGTGGTGTACGGCTCTGGCTGGCCGGCCAGCCAGGGGAAGTGTTTTTGGGCTCCGGCTGTCTGCCTGTCCGGGGCGAGCGGTGTAAAGCTCTGGCTGGCCTGCTGGCCTCTAAATGCCAGCGTAGAGTCTGGCTCACCGGCTGACGGGTAAGAAACGGTGTAAGCATCTGGCTGGCCGGGGCAAGCGGTGTAGGGCTCCGGTTGGCCTCCTGTATCGGTGTAGGGCTCTGGTGTTCTGGGCACTGAGTAACAGTAACAGATCTCATGCTGTCTGGGGCAAGTGGTGTAGGGCTCTGCTTGGCCAGCTGGGGCAAGCGTTTTAGGGGTCCGTCCGGCCACATCAAGCAGTACAGGGGCTGTGGCTGGCCAGCTGGTCATTAAATAACGGTGTAGGGCTCTGGCTGGCAGCGGGGGCAAGCATTTTAGGTGTCCGACTGGCTGGCCAGGTCAAGTGGTACAGGGCTGTGGCTGGCCAGCTGGGCCAAGTGGTGTAGGGATTTTGCTGGTCGGCTGGGGCAAGCGGCGTAGGGCTCTGGCTGGCCTCCCAGCCAGTACATAATGGTGTAGGGCTCTGGCTGGCCAGCCGGGGCAAGCATTTTAGGGCTCTGTCTGGCCGGCCAGCCGCTTGTGATGGTGTAGGGCTCTGGCTTGCTGGCCAGGGCAAGCGTTTTAGAGTTCTGTCTGTCCAGCGGTGTGCTAAATAAGAGTGTATGGCTCTGGCTAGCCGTCCAGGGCAAGCGGTGCAGGGCTGTGGCTAGCCGGCCGGGACAAGTGTTTTAGGGCTCTGGCTGGCCGGACGGCCGCTTATAACGGTGTAGGGGTCAGGCTTGACGGCCGCGATAGTATGCTGTGGGGCTGCGGTTGGCCTGCCGGCATGGGGGAATTTCAGGGCTGTGGCTGGCTGGCTGGGGAAGGTGTTTGGGCCTGTGACTAGGCGGTCAGGGCAAGGTTTTTAGGCCTCTGGTTGCCTGGGCGGGGCAAGCGTTTTAGGGCTCTTGCTGGCCAGCCAGGGCAAGCGTTTTAGGGCTATGACTCACCAGCTCATATGGGTGTAGGGGTCAAGCTGGCCATCCGCTGAAGAACGGTGTTGGGCTCTGGCTGGCTGGCTGTGGCAAGCGGTGTAGGGCTCTGGCTGTCTGTCTGGGGCAAGTGGTGTAGGGCTGTGGCTTGCCGGCTGACGGCTCTAAGTGTGTAGGGCTCTCGCTAGCCGGTCGGGGCGATCAGGCTGGCCAGCTGGGGCCAGTGTTTTAGGGCTCTGAGTGGCGCCTTATAACGGTGTATGACTCTGGTGTGCTGGGCGCTAATTAACAGTGTAGGGTTCAGGTTGTCGGGCCGGCTGGGGTAAGGGTTTTAGGTGTCCGGCTGGCCGGCCTGCTGCTAAATAATGGTGTGGGGCTCCGGCTGGCCGGGCGGTGGCTGAATGACGGTGTAGGGCTCTGGCTGTCTGGTCGGCTGCTAAATAGTGCTGTAGGGGTCCAGCTGGCTGCTAAATTACCGGCCATCCGGGGCAAGCGTTTTTGGGTTCTGGCTAGCCGGCTGACTGCTTGCAACGGTGTAGGGCTCGGGCTGGCCAGCGGGTGGATTATAGCGGTGTAGAAGTACTGCTGGCCAGCCAGTCCCTATCTGACAGTGTAGGGCTCTGCCTGGCCATGGCCTGGCTGGGGCAATGGTTCTAGGGCTCTGGCTAGCTGGCCAGGGCGAGCTGTGTAGGGTTCTGGCTGCCTAGCCGGCCTGTGGAAGCAGCGTAGGGCTCTGGTTTGTGTGAACTAAAGCACTCCCCTCTGTCTGGAGAGAATGATATATTTGGGAGAAGAAAAGCAACCTCCTGTAGGTAAATAATGTTTAGCAACCTCCTGTAAGGAAATAATGTTTAGTTCTGTAATAGAAATAATCCTAAGTTTCCACTGTATTGTTATTAAGATTTCTTACAGAGTAAAGATTACGCCCTACTTTGGCCGGCCGGCTGGCCAGCCAGCCAGCCAGAGCTCTAAAATGCTTGCCCCAGCCGGCTAGCCAGAGCCCATAACTGCTTGCCCCGGTGGAACAGCCAGAGCCCTATGACTCTTGCCACGGAGGGCCAGCCAGAGCCCTACACCATTATTTACCGGAGTGTTGGCCAGCCGGAGCCCGGCACTCTCATTTTGCGGCCAGCTGGCCAGGACAGCGGAGCCCTACACCGTTGGAAGCGGCCGGCCGGCAAGCCAGAGCCCTAAAACGCTTGCCCTGTCCGGCCAGCCGGAGCCGTAGAACTCTTACCCGACTGGCGGGCCGGAGACCCAAACCGCTTGCCCTAGCCGGCCAGCCAGAGCCCTATACTGTTGTTTAGTGGCCAGAATACCAGAGCCCGACACCACTACAAGGGGGAAGCCAGCCAGCCAGCCAGAGCCCTACACCTTTAGTAGTCAAGCAACGAGCCAGAGCCCTATACTGTGATAAGCGGCTGGTGGGCCGTTTTACTACACGGCTATAAACTGCCTGCCAGGTAGCGCGAGCCCTATGCTGGTAAAAGCGGCCAGCCGGCCAGCTGGAGCCCTCCCATGTTATTTAGCGGCTGGCCAGCCAGCCTGAGCCTTAAGTTGCTTGCCCAGGCTGGCCGGCGGGACCGCCACCCCGTTATTTAGCCATGGGCCAGCCGCAGCCCTACACCGGTATTGAGCGGCCAGCCTGCAAGCCAGAGCCCTACACCCTTCTCGAGCGGTGGGCTGGAGAGCCAGAGCCCTAAAATGCTTGCCCCGGCTGTCCACCTGAAATATATAAGAGTGCAGGGCTCTGGCTGGCGAGCCAGGGCAAGCGTGTATGGTCCCAGCCGACCGGCCTGTGGGAGCGGTGCAGGGTGCCGGCTGGGCAGCCGGGGCGAGTGGTGTACGGCTCTGGCTGGCCGGCCAGCCAGGGGAAGTGTTTTTGGGCTCCGGCTGTCTGCCTGTCCGGGGCGAGCGGTGTAAAGCTCTGGCTGGCCTGCTGGCCTCTAAATGCCAGCGTAGAGTCTGGCTCACCGGCTGACGGGTAAGAAACAGTGTAAGCATCTGGCTGGCCGGGGCAAGCGGTGTAGGGCTCCGGTTGGCCTCCTGTATCGGTGTAGGGCTCTGGTGTTCTGGGCACTGAGTAACAGTAACAGATCTCATGCTGTCTGGGGCAAGTGGTGTAGGGCTCTGCTTGGCCAGCTGGGGCAAGCGTTTTAGGGGTCCGTCCGGCCACATCAAGCAGTACAGGGGCTGTGGCTGGCCAGCTGGTCATTAAATAACGGTGTAGGGCTCTGGCTGGCAGCGGGGGCAAGCGTTTTAGGTGTCCGACTGGCTGGCCAGGTCAAGTGGTACAGGGCTGTGGCTGGCCAGCTGGGCCAAGTGGTGTAGGGATTTTGCTGGTCGGCTGGGGCAAGCGGCGTAGGGCTCTGGCTGGCCTCCCAGCCAGTACATAATGGTGTAGGGCTCTGGCTGGCCAGCCAGGGCAAGCATTTTAGGGCTCTGTCTGGCCGGCCAGCCGCTTGTGATGGTGTAGGGCTCTGGCTTGCTGGCCAGGGCAAGCGTTTTAGAGTTCTGTCTGTCCAGCGGTGTGCTAAATAAGAGTGTATGGCTCTGGCTAGCCGTCCAGGGCAAGCGGTGCAGGGCTGTGGCTAGCCGGCCGGGACAAGTGTTTTAGGGCTCTGGCTGGCCGGACGGCCGCTTATAACGGTGTAGGGGTCAGGCTTGACGGCCGCGATAGTATGCTGTAGGGCTGCGGTTGGCCTGCCGGCATGGGGGAATTTCAGGGCTGTGGCTGGCTGGCTGGGGAAGGTGTTTGGGCCTGTGACTAGGCGGTCAGGGCAAGGTTTTTAGGCCTCTGGTTGCCTGGGCGGGGCAAGCGTTTTAGGGCTCTTGCTGGCCAGCCAGGGCAAGCGTTTTAGGGCTATGACTCACCAGCTCATATGGGTGTAGGGGTCAAGCTGGCCATCCGCTGAAGAACGGTGTTGGGCTCTGGCTGGCTGGCTGTGGCAAGCGGTGTAGGGCTCTGGCTGTCTGTCTGGGGCAAGTGGTGTAGGGCTGTGGCTTGCCGGCTGACGGCTCTAAGTGTGTAGGGCTCTCGCTAGCCGGTCGGGGCGATCAGGCTGGCCAGCTGGGGCCAGTGTTTTAGGGCTCTGAGTGGCGCCTTATAACGGTGTATGACTCTGGTGTGCTGGGCGCTAATTAACAGTGTAGGGTTCAGGATGTCGGGCCGGCTGGGGTAAGGGTTTTAGGTGTCCGGCTGGCCGGCCTGCTGCTAAATAATGGTGTGGGGCTCCGGCTGGCCGGGCGGTGGCTGAATGACGGTGTAGGGCTCTGGCTGTCTGGTCGGCTGCTAAATAGTGCTGTAGGGGTCCAGCTGGCTGCTAAATTACCGGCCGTCCGGGGCAAGCGTTTTTGGGTTCTGGCTAGCCGGCTGACTGCTTGCAACGGTGTAGGGCTCGGGCTGGCCAGCGGGTGGATTATAGCGGTGTAGAAGTACTGCTGGCCAGCCAGTCCCTATCTGACAGTGTAGGGCTCTGCCTGGCCATGGCCTGGCTGGGGCAATGGTTCTAGGGCTCTGGCTAGCTGGCCAGGGCGAGCTGTGTAGGGTTCTGGCTGCCTAGCCGGCCTGTGGAAGCAGCGTAGGGCTCTGGTTTGTGTGAACTAAAGCACTCCCTTCTGTCTGGAGAGAATGATATATTTGGGAGAAGAAAAGCAACCTCCTGTAGGTAAATAATGTTTAGCAACCTCCTGTAAGGAAATAATGTTTAGTTCTGTAATAGAAATAATCCTAAGTTTCCACTGTATTGTTATTAAGATTTCTTACAGAGTAAAGATTACGCCCTACTTTGGCCAGCCGGCCGGCCAGAGCTCTAAAATGCTTGCCCCAGCCGGCTAGCCAGAGCCCATAACCGCTTGCCCCGGTGGAACAGCCAGAGCCCTATGACTCTTGCCACGGAGGGCCAGCCAGAGCCCTACACCATTATTTACCGGAGTGTTGGCCAGCCGGAGCCCGGCACTCTCATTTTGCGGCCAGCTGGCCAGGACAGCGGAGCCCTACACCGTTGGAAGCGGCCGGCCGGCAAGCCAGAGCCCTAAAACGCTTGCCCTGTCCGGCCAGCCGGAGCCGTAGAACTCTTACCCGACTGGCGGGCCGGAGACCCAAACCGCTTGCCCTAGCCGGCCAGCCAGAGCCCTATACTGTTGTTTAGTGGCCAGAATACCAGAGCCCGACACCACTACAAGGGGGAAGCCAGCCAGCCAGCCAGAGCCCTACACCTTTAGTAGTCAAGCAACGAGCCAGAGCCCTATACTGTGATAAGCGGCTGGTGGGCCGTTTTACTACACGGCTATAAACTGCCTGCCAGGTAGCGCGAGCCCTATGCTGGTAAAAGCGGCCAGCCGGCCAGCTGGAGCCCTCCCATGTTATTTAGCGGCTGGCCAGCCAGCCTGAGCCTTAAGTTGCTTGCCCAGGCTGGCCGGCGGGACCGCCACCCCGTTATTTAGCCATGGGCCAGCCGCAGCCCTACACCGGTATTGAGCGGCCAGCCTGCAAGCCAGAGCCCTACACCCTTCTCGAGCGGTGGGCTGGAGAGCCAGAGCCCTAAAACGCTTGCCCCGGCTGTCCACCTGAAATATATAAGAGTGCAGGGCTCTGGCTGGCGAGCCAGGGCAAGCGTGTATGGTCCCAGCCGACCGGCCTGTGGGAGCGGTGTAGGGTGCCGGCTGGGCAGCCGGGGCGAGTGGTGTACGGCTCTGGCTGGCCGGCCAGCCAGGGGAAGTGTTTTTGGGCTCCGGCTGTCTGCCTGTCCGGGGCGAGCGGTGTAAAGCTCTGGCTGGCCTGCTGGCCTCTAAATGCCAGCGTAGAGTCTGGCTCACCGGCTGACGGGTAAGAAACGGTGTAAGCATCTGGCTGGCCGGGGCAAGCGGTGTAGGGCTCCGGTTGGCCTCGTGTATCGGTGTAGGGCTCTGGTGTTCTGGGCACTGAGTAACAGTAACAGATCTCATGCTGTCTGGGGCAAGTGGTGTAGGGCTCTGCTTGGCCAGCTGGGGCAAGCGTTTTAGGGGTCCGTCCGGCCACATCAAGCAGTACAGGGGCTGTGGCTGGCCAGCTGGTCATTAAATAACGGTGTAGGGCTCTGGCTGGCAGCGGGGGCAAGCGTTTTAGGTGTCCGACTGGCTGGCCAGGTCAAGTGGTACAGGGCTGTGGCTGGCCAGCTGGGCCAAGTGGTGTAGGGATTTTGCTGGTCGGCTGGGGCAAGCGGCGTAGGGCTCTGGCTGGCCTCCCAGCCAGTACATAATGGTGTAGGGCTCTGGCTGGCCAGCCGGGGCAAGCATTTTAGGGCTCTGTCTGGCCGGCCAGCCGCTTGTGATGGTGTAGGGCTCTGGCTTGCTGGCCAGGGCAAGCGTTTTAGAGTTCTGTCTGTCCAGCGGTGTGCTAAATAAGAGCGTATGGCTCTGGCTAGCCGTCCAGGGCAAGCGGTGCAGGGCTGTGGCTAGCCGGCCGGGACAAGTGTTTTAGGGCTCTGGCTGGCCGGACGGCCGCTTATAACGGTGTAGGGGTCAGGCTTGACGGCCGCGATAGTATGCTGTAGGGCTGCGGTTGGCCTGCCGGCATGGGGGAATTTCAGGGCTGTGGCTGGCCGGCTGGGGAAGGTGTTTGGGCCTGTGACTAGGCGGTCAGGGCGAGGTTTTTAGGCCTCTGGTTGCCCGGGCGGGGCAAGCGTTTTAGGGCTCTTGCTGGCCAGCCAGGGCAAGCGTTTTAGGGCTATGACTCGCCAGCTCATATGGGTGTAGGGGTCAAGCTGGCCATCCGCTGAAGAACGGTGTTGGGCTCTGGCTGGCTGGCTGTGGCAAGCGGTGTAGGGCTCTGGCTGTCTGTCTGGGGCAAGTGGTGTAGGGCTGTGGCTTGCCGGCTGACGGCTCTAAGTGTGTAGGGCTCTCGCTAGCCGGTCGGGGCGATCAGGCTGGCCAGCTGGGGCCAGTGTTTTAGGGCTCTGAGTGGCGCCTTATAACGGTGTATGACTCTGGTGTGCTGGGCGCTAATTAACAGTGTAGGGTTCAGGTTGTCTGGCCGGGGCAATAGTGTAGTAGGGGTCTGTCTGGCTGGCTGGGGTAAGGGTTTTAGGTGTCCGGCTGGCCGGCCTGCTGCTAAATAATGGTGTGGGGCTCCGGCTGGCCGGGCGGTGGCTGAATGACGGTGTAGGGCTCTGGCTGTCTGGTCGGCTGCTAAATAGTGCTGTAGGGGTCCAGCTGGCTGCTAAATTACCGGCCATCCGGGGCAAGCGTTTTTGGGTTCTGGCTAGCCGGCTGACTGCTTGCAACGGTGTAGGGCTCGGGCTGGCCAGCGGGTGGATTATAGCGGTGTAGAAGTACTGCTGGCCAGCCAGTCCTTATCTGACAGTGTAGGGCTCTACCTGGCCATGGCCTGGCTGGGGCAATGGTTCTAGGGCTCTGGCTAGCTGGCCAGGGCGAGCTGTGTAGGGTTCTGGCTGCCTAGCCGGCCCGTGGAAGCAGCGTAGGGCTCTGGTTTGTGTGAACTAAAGCACTCCTCTCTGTCTGGAGAGAATGATATATTTGGGAGAAGAAAAGCAACCTCCTGTAGGTAAATAATGTTTAGCAACCTCCTGTAAGGAAATAATGTTTAGTTCTGTAATAGAAATAATCCTAAGTTTCCACTGTATTGTTATTAAGATTTCTTACAGAGTAAAGATTACGCCCTACTTTGGCCAGCCAGCCAGCCAGAGCTCTAAAATGCTTGCCCCAGCCGGCTAGCCAGAGCCCATAACCGCTTGCCCCGGTGGAACAGCCAGAGCCCTATGACTCTTGCCACGGAGGGCCAGCCAGAGCCCTACACCATTATTTACCGGAGTGTTGGCCAGCCGGAGCCCGGCACTCTCATTTTGCGGCCAGCTGGCCAGGACAGCGGAGCCCTACACCGTTGGAAGCGGCCGGCCGGCAAGCCAGAGCCCTAAAACGCTTGCCCTGTCCGGCCAGCCGGAGCCGTAGAACTCTTACCCGACTGGCGGGCCGGAGACCCAAACCGCTTGCCCTAGCCGGCCAGCCAGAGCCCTATACTGTTGTTTAGTGGCCAGAATACCAGAGCCCGACACCACTACAAGGGGGAAGCCAGCCAGCCAGCCAGAGCCATACACCTTTAGTAGTCAAGCAACGAGCCAGAGCCCTATACTGTGATAAGCGGCTGGTGGGCTGTTTTACTACACGGCTATAAACTGCCTGCCAGGTAGCGCGAGCCCTATGCCGGTAAAAGCGGCCAGCCGGCCAGCTGGAGCCCTCCCATGTTATTTAGCGGCTGGCCAGCCAGCCTGAGCCTTAAGTTGCTTGCCCAGGCTGGCCGGCGGGACCGCCACCCCGTTATTTAGCCATGGGCCAGCCGCAGCCCTACACCGGTATTGAGCGGCCAGCCTGCAAGCCAGAGCCCTACACCCTTCTCGAGCGGTGGGCTGGAGAGCCAGAGCCCTAAAACGCTTGCCCCGGCTGTCCACCTGAAATATATAAGAGTGCAGGGCTCTGGCTGGCGAGCCAGGGCAAGCGTGTATGGTCCCAGCCGACCGGCCTGTGGGAGCGGTGTAGGGTGCCGGCTGGGCAGCCGGGGCGAGTGGTGTACGGCTCTGGCTGGCCGGCCAGCCAGGGGAAGTGTTTTTGGGCTCCGGCTGTCTGCCTGTCCGGGGCGAGCGGTGTAAAGCTCTGGCTGGCCTGCTGGCCTCTAAATGCCAGCGTAGAGTCTGGCTCACTGGCTGACGGGTAAGAAACGGTGTAAGCATCTGGCTGGCCGGGGCAAGCGGTGTAGGGCTCCGGTTGGCCTCCTGTATCGGTGTAGGGCTCTGGTGTTCTGGGCACTGAGTAACAGTAACAGATCTCATGCTGTCTGGGGCAAGTGGTGTAGGGCTCTGCTTGGCCAGCTGGGGCAAGCGTTTTAGGGGTCCGTCCGGCCACATCAAGCAGTACAGGGGCTGTGGCTGGCCAGCTGGTCATTAAATAACGGTGTAGGGCTCTGGCTGGCAGCGGGGGCAAGCATTTTAGGTGTCCGACTGGCTGGCCAGGTCAAGTGGTACAGGGCTGTGGCTGGCCAGCTGGGCCAAGTGGTGTAGGGATTTTGCTGGTCGGCTGGGGCAAGCGGCGTAGGGCTCTGGCTGGCCTCCCAGCCAGTACATAATGGTGTAGGGCTCTGGCTGGCCAGCCGGGGCAAGCATTTTAGGGCTCTGTCTGGCCGGCCAGCCGCTTGTGATGGTGTAGGGCTCTGGCTTGCTGGCCAGGGCAAGCGTTTTAGAGTTCTGTCTGTCCAGCGGTGTGCTAAATATGAGTGTATGGCTCTGGCTAGCGGTGCAGGGCTGTGGCTAGCCGGCCGGGACAAGTGTTTTAGGGCTCTGGCTGGCCGGACGGCCGCTTATAACGGTGTAGGGGTCAGGCTTGACGGCTGCGATAGTATGCTGTAGGGCTGCGGTTGGCCTGCCGGCATGGGGGAATTTCAGGGCTGTGGCTGGCCGGCTGGGGAAGGTGTTTGGGCCTGTGACTAGGCGGTCAGGGCAAGGTTTTTAGGCCTCTGGTTGCCCGGGCGGGGCAAGCGTTTTAGGGCTCTTGCTGGCCAGCCAGGGCAAGCGTTTTAGGGCTATGACTCGCCAGCTCATATGGGTGTAGGGGTCAAGCTGGCCATCCGCTGAAGAACGGTGTTGGGCTCTGGCTGGCTGGCTGTGGCAAGCGGTGTAGGGCTCTGGCTGTCTGTCTGGGGCAAGTGGTGTAGGGCTGTGGCTTGCCGGCTGACGGCTCTAAGTGTGTAGGGCTCTCGCTAGCCGGTCGGGGCGATCAGGCTGGCCAGCTGGGGCCAGTGTTTTAGGGCTCTGAGTGGCGCCTTATAACGGTGTATGACTCTGGTGTGCTGGGCGCTAATTAACAGTGTAGGGTTCAGGTTGTCTGGCCGGGGCAATAGTGTAGTAGGGGTCTGTCTGGCCGGCTGGGGTAAGGGTCTTAGGTGTCCGGCTGGCCGGCCTGCTGCTAAATAATGGTGTGGGGCTCCGGCTGGCCGGGCGGTGGCTGAATGACGGTGTAGGGCTCTGGCTGTCTGGTCGGCTGCTAAATAGTGCTGTAGGGGTCCAGCTGGCTGCTAAATTACCGGCCATCCGGGGCAAGCGTTTTTGGGTTCTGGCTAGCCGGCTGACTGCTTGCAACGGTGTAGGGCTCGGGCTGGCCAGCGGGTGGATTATAGCGGTGTAGAAGTACTGCTGGCCAGCCAGTCCCTATCTGACAGTGTAGGGCTCTGCCTGGCCATGGCCTGGCTGGGGCAATGGTTCTAGGGCTCTGGCTAGCTGGCCAGGGCGAGCTGTGTAGGGTTCTGGCTGCCTAGCTGGCCCGTGGAAGCAGCGTAGGGCTCTGGTTTGTGTGAACTAAAGCACTCCCCTCTGTCTGGAGAGAATGATATATTTAGGAGAAGAAAAGCAACCTCCTGTAGGTAAATAATGTTTAGCAACCTCCTGTAAGGAAATAATGTTTAGTTCTGTAATAGAAATAATCCTAAGTTTCCACTGTATTGTTATTAAGATTTCTTACAGAGTAAAGATTACGCCCTACTTTGGCCGGCTGGCCGGCCAGCCAGCCAGCTAGAGCTCTAAAATGCTTGCCCCAGCCGGCTAGCCAGAGCCCATAACCTCTTGCCCCGGTGGAACAGCCAGAGCCCTATGACTCTTGCCACGGAGGGCCAGCCAGAGCCCTACACCATTATTTACCGGAGTGTTGGCCAGCCGGAGCCCGGCACTCTCATTTTGCGGCCAGCTGGCCAGGACAGCGGAGCCCTACACCGTTGGAAGCGGCCGGCCGGCAAGCCAGAGCCCTAAAACGCTTGCCCTGTCCGGCCAGCCGGAGCCGTAGAACTCTTACCCGACTGGCGGGCCGGAGACCCAAACCGCTTGCCCTAGCCGGCCAGCCAGAGCCCTATACTGTTGTTTAGTGGCCAGAATACCAGAGCCCGACACCACTACAAGGGGAAAGCCAGCCAGCCAGAGCCCTACACCTTTAGTAGTCAAGCAACGAGCCAGAGCCCTATACTGTGATAAGCGGCTGGTGGGCCGTTTTACTACACGGCTATAAACTGCCTGCCAGGTAGCGCGAGCCCTATGCCGGTAAAAGCGGCCAGCCGGCCAGCTGGAGCCCTCCCATGTTATTTAGCGGCTGGCCAGCCAGCCTGAGCCTTAAGTTGCTTGCCCAGGCTGGCCGGCGGGACCGCCACCCCGTTATTTAGCCATGGGCCAGCCGCAGCCCTACACCGGTATTGAGCGGCCAGCCTGCAAGCCAGAGCCCTACACCCTTCTCGAGCGGTGGGCTGGAGAGCCAGAGCCCTAAAACGCTTGCCCCGGCTGTCCACCTGAAATATATAAGAGTGCAGGGCTCTGGCTGGCGAGCCAGGGCAAGCGTGTATGGTCCCAGCCGACCGGCCTGTGGGAGCGGTGTAGGGTGCCGGCTGGGCAGCCGGGGCGAGTGGTGTACGGCTCTGGCTGGCCGGCCAGCCAGGGGAAGTGTTTTTGGGCTCCGGCTGTCTGCCTGTCCGGGGCGAGCGGTGTAAAGCTCTGGCTGGCCTGCTGGCCTCTAAATGCCAGCGTAGAGTCTGGCTCACCGGCTGACGGGTAAGAAACGGTGTAAGCATCTGGCTGGCCGGGGCAAGCGGTGTAGGGCTCCGGTTGGCCTCCTGTATCGGTGTAGGGCTCTGGTGTTCTGGGCACTGAGTAACAGTAACAGATCTCATGCTGTCTGGGGCAAGTGGTGTAGGGCTCTGCTTGGCCAGCTGGGGCAAGCGTTTTAGGGGTCCGTCCGGCCACATCAAGCAGTACAGGGGCTGTGGCTGGCCAGCTGGTCATTAAATAATGGTGTAGGGCTCTGGCTGGCAGCGGGGGCAAGCGTTTTAGGTGTCCGACTGGCTGGCCAGGTCAAGTGGTACAGGGCTGTGGCTGGCCAGCTGGGCCAAGTGGTGTAGGGATTTTGCTGGTCGGCTGAGGCAAGCGGCGTAGGGCTCTGGCTGGCCTCCCAGCCAGTACATAATGGTGTAGGGCTCTGGCTTGCTGGCCAGGGCAAGCGTTTTAGAGTTCTGTCTGTCCAGCGGTGTGCTAAATAAGAGTGTATGGCTCTGGCTAGCCGTCCAGAGCAAGCGGTGCAGGGCTGTGGCTAGCCGGCCGGGACAAGTGTTTTAGGGCTCTGGCTGGCCGGACGGCCGCTTATAACGGTGTAGGGGTCAGGCTTGACGGCCGCGATGGTATGCTGTAGGGCTGTGGTTGGCCTGCCGGCATGGGGGAATTTCAGGGCTGTGGCTGGCCGGCTGGGGAAGGTGTTTGGGCCTGTGACTAGGCGGTCAGGGCAAGGTTTTTAGGCCTCTGGTTGCCCGGGCGGGGCAAGCATTTTAGGGCTCTTGCTGGCCAGCCAGGGCAAGCGTTTTAGGGCTATGACTCACCAGCTCATATGGGTGTAGGGGTCAAGCTGGCCATCCGCTGAAGAACGGTGTTGGGCTCTGGCTGGCTGGCTGTGGCAAGCGGTGTAGGGCTCTGGCTGGCTGGCTGTGGCAAGTGGTGTAGGGCTGTGGCTTGCCGGCTGACGGCTCTAAGTGTGTAGGGCTCTCGCTAGCCGGTCGGGGCGATCAGGCTGGCCAGCTGGGGCCAGTGTTTTAGGGTTCTGAGTGGCGCCTTATAACGGTGTATGACTCTGGTGTGCTGGGCGCTAATTAACAGTGTAGGGTTCAGGTTGTCTGGCCGGGGCAATAGTGTAGTAGGGGTCTGTCTGGCCGGCTGGGGTAAGGGTTTTAGGTGTCCGGCTGGCCGGCCTGCTGCTAAATAATGGTGTGGGGCTCCGGCTGGCCGGGCGGTGGCTGAATGACGGTGTAGGGCTCTGGCTGTCTGGTCGGCTGCTAAATAGTGCTGTAGGGGTCCAGCTGGCTGCTAAATTACCGGCCATCCGGGGCAAGCGTTTTTGGGTTCTGGCTAGCCGGCTGACTGCTTGCAACGGTGTAGGGCTCGGGCTGGCCAGCGGGTGGATTATAGCGGTGTAGAAGTACTGCTGGCCAGCCAGTCCCTATCTGACAGTGTAGGGCTCTACCTGGCCATGGCCTGGCTGGGGCAATGGTTCTAGGGCTCTGGCTAGCTGGCCAGGGCGAGCTGTGTAGGGTTCTGGCTGCCTAGCCGGCCCGTGGAAGCAGCGTAGGGCTCTGGTTTGTGTGAACTAAAGCACTCCCCTCTGTCTGGAGAGAATGATATATTTGGGAGAAGAAAAGCAACCTCCTGTAGGTAAATAATGTTTAGCAACCTCCTGTAAGGAAATAATGTTTAGTTCTGTAATAGAAATAATCCTAAGTTTCCACTGTATTGTTATTAAGATTTCTTACAGAGTAAAGATTACGCCCTACTTTGGCCAGCCGGCCGGCCAGAGCTCTAAAATGCTTGCCCCAGCCGGCTAGCCAGAGCCCGTAACCGCTTGCCCCGGTGGAACAGCCAGAGCCCTATGACTCTTGCCACGGAGGGCCAGCCAGAGCCCTACACCATTATTTACCGGAGTGTTGGCCAGCCGGAGCCCGGCACTCTCATTTTGCGGCCAGCTGGCCAGGACAGCGGAGCCCTACACCGTTGGAAGCGGCCGGCCGGCAAGCCAGAGCCCTAAAACGCTTGCCCTGTCCGGCCAGCCGGAGCCGTAGAACTCTTACCCGACTGGCGGGCCGGAGACCCAAACCGCTTGCCCTAGCCGGCCAGCCAGAGCCCTATACTGTTGTTTAGTGGCCAGAATACCAGAGCCCGACACCACTACAAGGGGGAAGCCAGCCAGCCAGAGCCCTACACCTTTAGTAGTCAAGCAACGAGCCAGAGCCCTATACTGTGATAAGCGGCTGGTGGGCCGTTTTACTACACGGCTATAAACTGCCTGCCAGGTAGCGCGAGCCCTATGCCGGTAAAAGCGGCCAGCCGGCCAGCTGGAGCCCTCCCATGTTATTTAGCGGCTGGCCAGCCAGCCTGAGCCTTAAGTTGCTTGCCCAGGCTGGCCGGCGGGACCGCCACCCCGTTATTTAGCCATGGGCCAGCCGCAGCCCTACACCGGTATTGAGCGGCCAGCCTGCAAGCCAGAGCCCTACACCCTTCTCGAGCGGTGGGCTGGAGAGCCAGAGCCCTAAAACGCTTGCCCCGGCTGTCCACCTGAAATATATAAGAGTGCAGGGCTCTGGCTGGCGAGCCAGGGCAAGCGTGTATGGTCCCAGCCGACCGGCCTGTGGGAGCGGTGCAGGGTGCCGGCTGGGCAGCCGGGGCGAGTGGTGTACGGCTCTGGCTGGCCGGCCAGCCAGGGGAAGTGTTTTTGGGCTCCGGCTGTCTGCCTGTCCGGGGCGAGCGGTGTAAAGCTCTGGCTGGCCTGCTGGCCTCTAAATGCCAGCGTAGAGTCTGGCTCACCGGCTGACGGGTAAGAAACGGTGTAAGCATCTGGCTGGCCGGGGCAAGCGGTGTAGGGCTCCGGTTGGCCTCCTGTATCGGTGTAGGGCTCTGGTGTTCTGGGCACTGAGTAACAGTAACAGATCTCATGCTGTCTGGGGCAAGTGGTGTAGGGCTCTGCTTGGCCAGCTGGGGCAAGCGTTTTAGGGGTCCGTCCGGCCACATCAAGCAGTACAGGGGCTGTGGCTGGCCAGCTGGTCATTAAATAACGGTGTAGGGCTCTGGCTGGCAGCGGGGGCAAGCGTTTTAGGTGTCCGACTGGCTGGCCAGGTCAAGTGGTACAGGGCTGTGGCTGGCCAGCTGGGCCAAGTGGTGTAGGGATTTTGCTGGTCGGCTGAGGCAAGCGGCGTAGGGCTCTGGCTGGCCTCCCAGCCAGTACATAATGGTGTAGGGCTCTGGCTTGCTGGCCAGGGCAAGCGTTTTAGAGTTCTGTCTGTCCAGCGGTGTGCTAAATAAGAGTGTATGGCTCTGGCTAGCCGTCCAGGGCAAGCGGTGCAGGGCTGTGGCTAGCCGGCCGGGACAAGTGTTTTAGGGCTCTGGCTGGCCGGACGGCCGCTTATAACGGTGTAGGGGTCAGGCTTGACGGCCGCGATGGTATGCTGTAGGGCTGTGGTTGGCCTGCCGGCATGGGGGAATTTCAGGGCTGTGGCTGGCCGGCTGGGGAAGGTGTTTGGGCCTGTGACTAGGCGGTCAGGGCAAGGTTTTTAGGCCTCTGGTTGCCCGGGCGGGGCAAGCGTTTTAGGGCTCTTGCTGGCCAGCCAGGGCAAGCGTTTTAGGGCTATGACTCGCCAGCTCATATGGGTGTAGGGGTCAAGCTGGCCATCCGCTGAAGAACGGTGTTGGGCTCTGGCTGGCTGGCTGTGGCAAGCGGTGTAGGGCTCTGGCTGTCTGTCTGGGGCAAGTGGTGTAGGGCTGTGGCTTGCCGGCTGACGGCTCTAAGTGTGTAGGGCTCTCGCTAGCCGGTCGGGGCGATCAGGCTGGCCAGCTGGGGCCAGTGTTTTAGGGTTCTGAGTGGCGCCTTATAACGGTGTATGACTCTGGTGTGCTGGGCGCTAATTAACAGTGTAGGGTTCAGGTTGTCTGGCCGGGGCAATAGTGTAGTAGGGGTCTGTCTGGCCGGCTGGGGTAAGGGTTTTAGGTGTCCGGCTGGCCGGCCTGCTGCTAAATAATGGTGTGGGGCTCCGGCTGGCCGGGCGGTGGCTGAATGACGGTGTAGGGCTCTGGCTGTCTGGTCGGCTGCTAAATAGTGCTGTAGGGGTCCAGCTGGCTGCTAAATTACCGGCCATCCGGGGCAAGCGTTTTTGGGTTCTGGCTAGCCGGCTGACTGCTTGCAACGGTGTAGGGCTCGGGCTGGCCAGCGGGTGGATTATAGCGGTGTAGAAGTACTGCTGGCCAGCCAGTCCCTATCTGACAGTGTAGGGCTCTACCTGGCCATGGCCTGGCTGGGGCAATGGTTCTAGGGCTCTGGCTAGCTGGCCAGGGCGAGCTGTGTAGGGTTCTGGCTGCCTAGCCGGCCCGTGGAAGCAGCGTAGGGCTCTGGTTTGTGTGAACTAAAGCACTCCCCTCTGTCTGGAGAGAATGATATATTTGGGAGAAGAAAAGCAACCTCCTGTAGGTAAATAATGTTTAGCAACCTCCTGTAAGGAAATAATGTTTAGTTCTGTAATAGAAATAATCCTAAGTTTCCACTGTATTGTTATTAAGATTTCTTACAGAGTAAAGATTACGCCCTACTTTGGCCAGCCGGCCGGCCAGAGCTCTAAAATGCTTGCCCCAGCCGGCTAGCCAGAGCCCGTAACCGCTTGCCCCGGTGGAACAGCCAGAGCCCTATGACTCTTGCCACGGAGGGCCAGCCAGAGCCCTACACCATTATTTACCGGAGTGTTGGCCAGCCGGAGCCCGGCACTCTCATTTTGCGGCCAGCTGGCCAGGACAGCGGAGCCCTACACCGTTGGAAGCGGCCGGCCGGCAAGCCAGAGCCCTAAAACGCTTGCCCTGTCCGGCCAGCCGGAGCCGTAGAACTCTTACCCGACTGGCGGGCCGGAGACCCAAACCGCTTGCCCTAGCCGGCCAGCCAGAGCCCTATACTGTTGTTTAGTGGCCAGAATACCAGAGCCCGACACCACTACAAGGGGGAAGCCAGCCAGCCAGAGCCCTACACCTTTAGTAGTCAAGCAACGAGCCAGAGCCCTACACTGTGATAAGCGGCTGGTGGGCCGTTTTACTACACGGCTATAAACTGCCTGCCAGGTAGCGCGAGCCCTATGCTGGTAAAAGCGGCCAGCCGGCCAGCTGGAGCCCTCCCATGTTATTTAGCGGCTGGCCAGCCAGCCTGAGCCTTAAGTTGCTTGCCCAGGCTGGCCGGCGGGACCGCCACCCCGTTATTTAGCCATGGGCCAGCCGCAGCCCTACACCGGTATTGAGCGGCCAGCCTGCAAGCCAGAGCCCTACACCCTTCTCGAGCGGTGGGCTGGAGAGCCAGAGCCCTAAAACGCTTGCCCCGGCTGTCCACCTGAAATATATAAGAGTGCAGGGCTCTGGCTGGCGAGCCAGGGCAAGCGTGTATGGTCCCAGCCGACCGGCCTGTGGGAGCGGTGCAGGGTGCCGGCTGGGCAGCCGGGGCGAGTGGTGTACGGCTCTGGCTGGCCGGCCAGCCAGGGGAAGTGTTTTTGGGCTCCGGCTGTCTGCCTGTCCGGGGCGAGCGGTGTAAAGCTCTGGCTGGCCTGCTGGCCTCTAAATGCCAGCGTAGAGTCTGGCTCACCGGCTGACGGGTAAGAAACGGTGTAAGCATCTGGCTGGCCGGGGCAAGCGGTGTAGGGCTCCGGTTGGCCTCCTGTATCGGTGTAGGGCTCTGGTGTTCTGGGCACTGAGTAACAGTAACAGATCTCATGCTGTCTGGGGCAAGTGGTGTAGGGCTCTGCTTGGCCAGCTGGGGCAAGCGTTTTAGGGGTCCGTCCGGCCACATCAAGCAGTACAGGGGCTGTGGCTGGCCAGCTGGTCATTAAATAACGGTGTAGGGCTCTGGCTGGCAGCGGGGGCAAGCGTTTTAGGTGTCCGACTGGCTGGCCAGGTCAAGTGGTACAGGGCTGTGGCTGGCCAGCTGGGCCAAGTGGTGTAGGGATTTTGCTGGTCGGCTGAGGCAAGCGGCGTAGGGCTCTGGCTGGCCTCCCAGCCAGTACATAATGGTGTAGGGCTCTGGCTTGCTGGCCAGGGCAAGCGTTTTAGAGTTCTGTCTGTCCAGCGGTGTGCTAAATAAGAGTGTATGGCTCTGGCTAGCCGTCCAGGGCAAGCGGTGCAGGGCTGTGGCTAGCCGGCCGGGACAAGTGTTTTAGGGCTCTGGCTGGCCGGACGGCCGCTTATAACGGTGTAGGGGTCAGGCTTGACGGCCGCGATGGTATGCTGTAGGGCTGCGGTTGGCCTGCCGGCATGGGGGAATTTCAGGGCTGTGGCTGGCCGGCTGGGGAAGGTGTTTGGGCCTGTGACTAGGCGGTCAGGGCAAGGTTTTTAGGCCTCTGGTTGCCCGGGCGGGGCAAGCGTTTTAGGGCTCTTGCTGGCCAGCCAGGGCAAGCGTTTTAGGGCTATGACTCGCCAGCTCATATGGGTGTAGGGGTCAAGCTGGCCATCCGCTGAAGAACGGTGTTGGGCTCTGGCTGGCTGGCTGTGGCAAGCGGTGTAGGGCTCTGGCTGTCTGTCTGGGGCAAGTGGTGTAGGGCTGTGGCTTGCCGGCTGACGGCTCTAAGTGTGTAGGGCTCTCGCTAGCCGGTCGGGGCGATCAGGCTGGCCAGCTGGGGCCAGTGTTTTAGGGCTCTGAGTGGCGCCTTATAACGGTGTATGACTCTGGTGTGCTGGGCGCTAATTAACAGTGTAGGGTTCAGGTTGTCTGGCCGGGGCAATAGTGTAGTAGGGGTCTGTCTGGCCGGCTGGGGTAAGGGTTTTAGGTGTCCGGCTGGCCGGCCTGCTGCTAAATAATGGTGTGGGGCTCCGGCTGGCCGGGCGGTGGCTGAATGACGGTGTAGGGCTCTGGCTGTCTGGTCGGCTGCTAAATAGTGCTGTAGGGGTCCAGCTGGCTGCTAAATTACCGGCCATCCGGGGCAAGCGTTTTTGGGTTCTGGCTAGCCGGCTGACTGCTTGCAACGGTGTAGGGCTCGGGCTGGCCAGCGGGTGGATTATAGCGGTGTAGAAGTACTGCTGGCCAGCCAGTCCCTATCTGACAGTGTAGGGCTCTACCTGGCCATGGCCTGGCTGGGGCAATGGTTCTAGGGCTCTGGCTAGCTGGCCAGGGCGAGCTGTGTAGGGTTCTGGCTGCCTAGCCGGCCCGTGGAAGCAGCGTAGGGCTCTGGTTTGTGTGAACTAAAGCACTCCCCTCTGTCTGGAGAGAATGATATATTTGGGAGAAGAAAAGCAACCTCCTGTAGGTAAATAATGTTTAGCAACCTCCTGTAAGGAAATAATGTTTAGTTCTGTAATAGAAATAATCCTAAGTTTCCACTGTATTGTTATTAAGATTTCTTACAGAGTAAAGATTACGCCCTACTTTGGCCAGCCGGCCGGCCAGAGCTCTAAAATGCTTGCCCCAGCCGGCTAGCCAGAGCCCGTAACCGCTTGCCCCGGTGGAACAGCCAGAGCCCTATGACTCTTGCCACGGAGGGCCAGCCAGAGCCCTACACCATTATTTACCGGAGTGTTGGCCAGCCGGAGCCCGGCACTCTCATTTTGCGGCCAGCTGGCCAGGACAGCGGAGCCCTACACCGTTGGAAGCGGCCGGCCGGCAAGCCAGAGCCCTAAAACGCTTGCCCTGTCCGGCCAGCCGGAGCCGTAGAACTCTTACCCGACTGGCGGGCCGGAGACCCAAACCGCTTGCCCTAGCCGGCCAGCCAGAGCCCTATACTGTTGTTTAGTGGCCAGAATACCAGAGCCCGACACCACTACAAGGGGGAAGCCAGCCAGCCAGAGCCCTACACCTTTAGTAGTCAAGCAACGAGCCAGAGCCCTACACTGTGATAAGCGGCTGGTGGGCTGTTTTACTACACGGCTATAAACTGCCTGCCAGGTAGCGCGAGCCCTATGCTGGTAAAAGCGGCCAGCCGGCCAGCTGGAGCCCTCCCATGTTATTTAGCGGCTGGCCAGCCAGCCTGAGCCTTAAGTTGCTTGCCCAGGCTGGCCGGCGGGACCGCCACCCCGTTATTTAGCCATGGGCCAGCCGCAGCCCTACACCGGTATTGAGCGGCCAGCCTGCAAGCCAGAGCCCTACACCCTTCTCGAGCGGTGGGCTGGAGAGCCAGAGCCCTAAAACGCTTGCCCCGGCTGTCCACCTGAAATATATAAGAGTGCAGGGCTCTGGCTGGCGAGCCAGGGCAAGCGTGTATGGTCCCAGCCGACCGGCCTGTGGGAGCGGTGCAGGGTGCCGGCTGGGCAGCCGGGGCGAGTGGTGTACGGCTCTGGCTGGCCGGCCAGCCAGGGGAAGTGTTTTTGGGCTCCGGCTGTCTGCCTGTCCGGGGCGAGCGGTGTAAAGCTCTGGCTGGCCTGCTGGCCTCTAAATGCCAGCGTAGAGTCTGGCTCACCGGCTGACGGGTAAGAAACGGTGTAAGCATCTGGCTGGCCGGGGCAAGCGGTGTAGGGCTCCGGTTGGCCTCCTGTATCGGTGTAGGGCTCTGGTGTTCTGGGCACTGAGTAACAGTAACAGATCTCATGCTGTCTGGGGCAAGTGGTGTAGGGCTCTGCTTGGCCAGCTGGGGCAAGCGTTTTAGGGGTCCGTCCGGCCACATCAAGCAGTACAGGGGCTGTGGCTGGCCAGCTGGTCATTAAATAACGGTGTAGGGCTCTGGCTGGCAGCGGGGGCAAGCGTTTTAGGTGTCCGACTGGCTGGCCAGGTCAAGTGGTACAGGGCTGTGGCTGGCCAGCTGGGCCAAGTGGTGTAGGGATTTTGCTGGTCGGCTGGGGCAAGCGGCGTAGGGCTCTGGCTGGCCTCCCAGCCAGTACATAATGGTGTAGGGCTCTGGCTGGCCAGCCAGGGCAAGCATTTTAGGGCTCTGTCTGGCCGGCCAGCCGCTTGTGATGGTGTAGGGCTCTGGCTTGCTGGCCAGGGCAAGCGTTTTAGAGTTCTGTCTGTCCAGCGGTGTGCTAAATATGAGTGTATGGCTCTGGCTAGCGGTGCAGGGCTGTGGCTAGCCGGCCGGGACAAGTGTTTTAGGGCTCTGGCTGGCCGGACGGCCGCTTATAACGGTGTAGGGGTCAGGCTTGACGGCTGCGATAGTATGCTGTAGGGCTGCGGTTGGCCTGCCGGCATGGGGGAATTTCAGGGCTGTGGCTGGCCGGCTGGGGAAGGTGTTTGGGCCTGTGACTAGGCGGTCAGGGCAAGGTTTTTAGGCCTCTGGTTGCCCGGGCGGGGCAAGCGTTTTAGGGCTCTTGCTGGCCAGCCAGGGCAAGCGTTTTAGGGCTATGACTCACCAGCTCATATGGGTGTAGGGGTCAAGCTGGCCATCCGCTGAAGAACGGTGTTGGGCTCTGGCTGGCTGGCTGTGGCAAGCGGTGTAGGGCTCTGGCTGGCTGTCTGGGGCAAGTGGTGTAGGGCTGTGGCTTGCCGGCTGACGGCTCTAAGTGTGTAGGGCTCTCGCTAGCCGGTCGGGGCGATCAGGCTGGCCAGCTGGGGCCAGTGTTTTAGGGCTCTGAGTGGCGCCTTATAACGGTGTATGACTCTGGTGTGCTGGGCGCTAATTAACAGTGTAGGGTTCAGGTTGTCTGGCCGGGGCAATAGTGTAGTAGGGGTCTGTCTGGCCGGCTGGGGTAAGGGTCTTAGGTGTCCGGCTGGCCGGCCTGCTGCTAAATAATGGTGTGGGGCTCCGGCTGGCCGGGCGGTGGCTGAATGACGGTGTAGGGCTCTGGCTGTCTGGTCGGCTGCTAAATAGTGCTGTAGGGGTCCAGCTGGCTGCTAAATTACCGGCCATCCGGGGCAAGCGTTTTTGGGTTCTGGCTAGCCGGCTGACTGCTTGCAACGGTGTAGGGCTCGGGCTGGCCAGCGGGTGGATTATAGCGGTGTAGAAGTACTGCTGGCCAGCCAGTCCCTATCTGACAGTGTAGGGCTCTGCCTGGCCATGGCCTGGCTGGGGCAATGGTTCTAGGGCTCTGGCTAGCTGGCCAGGGCGAGCTGTGTAGGGTTCTGGCTGCCTAGCCGGCCCGTGGAAGCAGCGTAGGGCTCTGGTTTGTGTGAACTAAAGCACTCCCCTCTGTCTGGAGAGAATGATATATTTGGGAGAAGAAAAGCAACCTCCTGTAGGTAAATAATGTTTAGCAACCTCCTGTAAGGAAATAATGTTTAGTTCTGTAATAGAAATAATCCTAAGTTTCCACTGTATTGTTATTAAGATTTCTTACAGAGTAAAGATTACGCCCTACTTTGGCCAGCCGGCCGGCCAGAGCTCTAAAATGCTTGCCCCAGCCGGCTAGCCAGAGCCCGTAACCGCTTGCCCCGGTGGAACAGCCAGAGCCCTATGACTCTTGCCACGGAGGGCCAGCCAGAGCCCTACACCATTATTTACCGGAGTGTTGGCCAGCCGGAGCCCGGCACTCTCATTTTGCGGCCAGCTGGCCAGGACAGCGGAGCCCTACACCGTTGGAAGCGGCCGGCCGGCAAGCCAGAGCCCTAAAACGCTTGCCCTGTCCGGCCAGCCGGAGCCGTAGAACTCTTACCCGACTGGCGGGCCGGAGACCCAAACCGCTTGCCCTAGCCGGCCAGCCAGAGCCCTATACTGTTGTTTAGTGGCCAGAATACCAGAGCCCGACACCACTACAAGGGGGAAGCCAGCCAGCCAGAGCCCTACACCTTTAGTAGTCAAGCAACGAGCCAGAGCCCTACACTGTGATAAGCGGCTGGTGGGCTGTTTTACTACACGGCTATAAACTGCCTGCCAGGTAGCGCGAGCCCTATGCTGGTAAAAGTGGCCAGCCGGCCAGCTGGAGCCCTCCCATGTTATTTAGCGGCTGGCCAGCCAGCCTGAGCCTTAAGTTGCTTGCCCAGGCTGGCCGGCGGGACCGCCACCCCGTTATTTAGCCATGGGCCAGCCGCAGCCCTACACCGGTATTGAGCGGCCAGCCTGCAAGCCAGAGCCCTACACCCTTCTCGAGCGGTGGGCTGGAGAGCCAGAGCCCTAAAACGCTTGCCCCGGCTGTCCACCTGAAATATATAAGAGTGCAGGGCTCTGGCTGGCGAGCCAGGGCAAGCGTGTATGGTCCCAGCCGACCGGCCTGTGGGAGCGGTGCAGGGTGCCGGCTGGGCAGCCGGGGCGAGTGGTGTACGGCTCTGGCTGGCCGGCCAGCCAGGGGAAGTGTTTTTGGGCTCCGGCTGTCTGCCTGTCCGGGGCGAGCGGTGTAAAGCTCTGGCTGGCCTGCTGGCCTCTAAATGCCAGCGTAGAGTCTGGCTCACCGGCTGACGGGTAAGAAACGGTGTAAGCATCTGGCTGGCCGGGGCAAGCGGTGTAGGGCTCCGGTTGGCCTCGTGTATCGGTGTAGGGCTCTGGTGTTCTGGGCACTGAGTAACAGTAACAGATCTCATGCTGTCTGGGGCAAGTGGTGTAGGGCTCTGCTTGGCCAGCTGGGGCAAGCGTTTTAGGGGTCCGTCCGGCCACATCAAGCAGTACAGGGGCTGTGGCTGGCCAGCTGGTCATTAAATAACGGTGTAGGGCTCTGGCTGGCAGCGGGGGCAAGCGTTTTAGGTGTCCGACTGGCTGGCCAGGTCAAGTGGTACAGGGCTGTGGCTGGCCAGCTGGGCCAAGTGGTGTAGGGATTTTGCTGGTCGGCTGGGGCAAGCGGCGTAGGGCTCTGGCTGGCCTCCCAGCCAGTACATAATGGTGTAGGGCTCTGGCTGGCCAGCCAGGGCAAGCATTTTAGGGCTCTGTCTGGCCGGCCAGCCGCTTGTGATGGTGTAGGGCTCTGGCTTGCTGGCCAGGGCAAGCGTTTTAGAGTTCTGTCTGTCCAGCGGTGTGCTAAATATGAGTGTATGGCTCTGGCTAGCGGTGCAGGGCTGTGGCTAGCCGGCCGGGACAAGTGTTTTAGGGCTCTGGCTGGCCGGACGGCCGCTTATAACGGTGTAGGGGTCAGGCTTGACGGCCGCGATAGTATGCTGTAGGGCTGCGGTTGGCCTGCCGGCATGGGGGAATTTCAGGGCTGTGGCTGGCCGGCTGGGGAAGGTGTTTGGGCCTGTGACTAGGCGGTCAGGGCAAGGTTTTTAGGCCTCTGGTTGCCCGGGCGGGGCAAGCGTTTTAGGGCTCTTGCTGGCCAGCCAGGGCAAGCGTTTTAGGGCTATGACTCGCCAGCTCATATGGGTGTAGGGGTCAAGCTGGCCATCCGCTGAAGAACGGTGTTGGGCTCTGGCTGGCTGGCTGTGGCAAGCGGTGTAGGGCTCTGGCTGTCTGTCTGGGGCAAGTGGTGTAGGGCTGTGGCTTGCCGGCTGACGGCTCTAAGTGTGTAGGGCTCTCGCTAGCCGGTCGGGGCGATCAGGCTGGCCAGCTGGGGCCAGTGTTTTAGGGCTCTGAGTGGCGCCTTATAACGGTGTATGACTCTGGTGTGCTGGGCGCTAATTAACAGTGTAGGGTTCAGGTTGTCTGGCCGGGGCAATAGTGTAGTAGGGGTCTGTCTGGCCGGCTGGGGTAAGGGTTTTAGGTGTCCGGCTGGCCGGCCTGCTGCTAAATAATGGTGTGGGGCTCCGGCTGGCCGGGCGGTGGCTGAATGACGGTGTAGGGCTCTGGCTGTCTGGTCGGCTGCTAAATAGTGCTGTAGGGGTCCAGCTGGCTGCTTAAATTACCGGCCATCCGGGGCAAGCGTTTTTGGGTTCTGGCTAGCCGGCTGACTGCTTGCAACGGTGTAGGGCTCGGGCTGGCCAGCGGGTGGATTATAGCGGTGTAGAAGTACTGCTGGCCAGCCAGTCCCTATCTGACAGTGTAGGGCTCTGCCTGGCCATGGCCTGGCTGGGGCAATGGTTCTAGGGCTCTGGCTAGCTGGCCAGGGCGAGCTGTGTAGGGTTCTGGCTGCCTAGCCGGCCCGTGGAAGCAGCGTAGGGCTCTGGTTTGTGTGAACTAAAGCACTCCCCTCTGTCTGGAGAGAATGATATATTTAGGAGAAGAAAAGCAACCTCCTGTAGGTAAATAATGTTTAGCAACCTCCTGTAAGGAAATAATGTTTAGTTCTGTAATAGAAATAATCCTAAGTTTCCACTGTATTGTTATTAAGATTTCTTACAGAGTAAAGATTACGCCCTACTTTGGCCGGCTGGCCGGCCAGCCAGCCAGCTAGAGCTCTAAAATGCTTGCCCCAGCCGGCTAGCCAGAGCCCATAACCTCTTGCCCCGGTGGAACAGCCAGAGCCCTATGACTCTTGCCACGGAGGGCCAGCCAGAGCCCTACACCATTATTTACCGGAGCGTTGGCCAGCCGGAGCCCGGCACTCTCATTTTGCGGCCAGCTGGCCAGGACAGCGGAGCCCTACACCGTTGGAAGCGGCCGGCCGGCAAGCCAGAGCCCTAAAACGCTTGCCCTGTCCGGCCAGCCGGAGCCGTAGAACTCTTACCCGACTGGCGGGCCGGAGACCCAAACCGCTTGCCCTAGCCGGCCAGCCAGAGCCCTATACTGTTGTTTAGTGGCCAGAATACCAGAGCCCGACACCACTACAAGGGGGAAGCCAGCCAGCCAGAGCCCTACACCTTTAGTAGTCAAGCAACGAGCCAGAGCCCTATACTGTGATAAGCGGCTGGTGGGCCGTTTTACTACACGGCTATAAACTGCCTGCCAGGTAGCGCGAGCCCTATGCTGGTAAAAGCGGCCAGCCGGCCAGCTGGAGCCCTCCCATGTTATTTAGCGGCTGGCCAGTCAGCCTGAGCCTTAAGTTGCTTGCCCAGGCTGGCCGGCGGGACCGCCACCCCGTTATTTAGCCATGGGCCAGCCGCAGCCCTACACCGGTATTGAGCGGCCAGCCTGCAAGCCAGAGCCCTACACCCTTCTCGAGCGGTGGGCTGGAGAGCCAGAGCCCTAAAACGCTTGCCCCGGCTGTCCACCTGAAATATATAAGAGTGCAGGGCTCTGGCTGGCGAGCCAGGGCAAGCGTGTATGGTCCCAGCCGACCGGCCTGTGGGAGCGGTGCAGGGTGCCGGCTGGGCAGCCAGGGCGAGTGGTGTACGGCTCTGGCTGGCCGGCCAGCCAGGGGAAGTGTTTTTGGGCTCCGGCTGTCTGCCTGTCCGGGGCGAGCGGTGTAAAGCTCTGGCTGGCCTGCTGGCCTCTAAATGCCAGCGTAGAGTCTAGCTCACCGGCTGACGGGTAAGAAACGGTGTAAGCATCTGGCTGGCCGGGGCAAGCGGTGTAGGGCTCCGGTTGGCCTCCTGTATCGGTGTAGGGCTCTGGTGTTCTGGGCACTGAGTAACAGTAACAGATCTCATGCTGTCTGGGGCAAGTGGTGTAGGGCTCTGCTTGGCCAGCTGGGGCAAGCGTTTTAGGGGTCCGTCCGGCCACATCAAGCAGTACAGGGGCTGTGGCTGGCCAGCTGGTCATTAAATAACGGTGTAGGGCTCTGGCTGGCAGCGGGGGCAAGCGTTTTAGGTGTCCGACTGGCTGGCCAGGTCAAGTGGTACAGGGCTGTGGCTGGCCAGCTGGGCCAAGTGGTGTAGGGATTTTGCTGGTCGGCTGAGGCAAGCGGCGTAGGGCTCTGGCTGGCCTCCCAGCCAGTACATAATGGTGTAGGGCTCTGGCTTGCTGGCCAGGGCAAGCGTTTTAGAGTTCTGTCTGTCCAGCGGTGTGCTAAATAAGAGTGTATGGCTCTGGCTAGCCGTCCAGGGCAAGCGGTGCAGGGCTGTGGCTAGCCGGCCGGGACAAGTGTTTTAGGGCTCTGGCTGGCCGGACGGCCGCTTATAACGGTGTAGGGGTCAGGCTTGACGGCCGCGATGGTATGCTGTAGGGCTGCGGTTGGCCTGCCGGCATGGGGGAATTTCAGGGCTGTGGCTGGCCGGCTGGGGAAGGTGTTTGGGCCTGTGACTAGGCGGTCAGGGCAAGGTTTTTAGGCCTCTGGTTGCCCGGGCGGGGCAAGCGTTTTAGGGCTCTTGCTGGCCAGCCAGGGCAAGCGTTTTAGGGCTATGACTCGCCAGCTCATATGGGTGTAGGGGTCAAGCTGGCCATCCGCTGAAGAACGGTGTTGGGCTCTGGCTGGCTGGCTGTGGCAAGCGGTGTAGGGCTCTGGCTGTCTGTCTGGGGCAAGTGGTGTAGGGCTGTGGCTTGCCGGCTGACGGCTCTAAGTGTGTAGGGCTCTCGCTAGCCGGTCGGGGCGATCAGGCTGGCCAGCTGGGGCCAGTGTTTTAGGGCTCTGAGTGGCGCCTTATAACGGTGTATGACTCTGGTGTGCTGGGCGCTAATTAACAGTGTAGGGTTCAGGTTGTCTGGCCGGGGCAATAGTGTAGTAGGGGTCTGTCTGGCCGGCTGGGGTAAGGGTTTTAGGTGTCCGGCTGGCCGGCCTGCTGCTAAATAATGGTGTGGGGCTCCGGCTGGCCGGGCGGTGGCTGAATGACGGTGTAGGGCTCTGGCTGTCTGGTCGGCTGCTAAATAGTGCTGTAGGGGTCCAGCTGGCTGCTAAATTACCGGCCATCCGGGGCAAGCGTTTTTGGGTTCTGGCTAGCCGGCTGACTGCTTGCAACGGTGTAGGGCTCGGGCTGGCCAGCGGGTGGATTATAGCGGTGTAGAAGTACTGCTGGCCAGCCAGTCCCTATCTGACAGTGTAGGGCTCTACCTGGCCATGGCCTGGCTGGGGCAATGGTTCTAGGGCTCTGGCTAGCTGGCCAGGGCGAGCTGTGTAGGGTTCTGGCTGCCTAGCCGGCCCGTGGAAGCAGCGTAGGGCTCTGGTTTGTGTGAACTAAAGCACTCCCCTCTGTCTGGAGAGAATGATATATTTGGGAGAAGAAAAGCAACCTCCTGTAGGTAAATAATGTTTAGCAACCTCCTGTAAGGAAATAATGTTTAGTTCTGTAATAGAAATAATCCTAAGTTTCCACTGTATTGTTATTAAGATTTCTTACAGAGTAAAGATTACGCCCTACTTTGGCCAGCCGGCCGGCCAGAGCTCTAAAATGCTTGCCCCAGCCGGCTAGCCAGAGCCCGTAACCGCTTGCCCCGGTGGAACAGCCAGAGCCCTATGACTCTTGCCACGGAGGGCCAGCCAGAGCCCTACACCATTATTTACCGGAGTGTTGGCCAGCCGGAGCCCGGCACTCTCATTTTGCGGCCAGCTGGCCAGGACAGCGGAGCCCTACACCGTTGGAAGCGGCCGGCCGGCAAGCCAGAGCCCTAAAACGCTTGCCCTGTCCGGCCAGCCGGAGCCGTAGAACTCTTACCCGACTGGCGGGCCGGAGACCCAAACCGCTTGCCCTAGCCGGCCAGCCAGAGCCCTATACTGTTGTTTAGTGGCCAGAATACCAGAGCCCGACACCACTACAAGGGGGAAGCCAGCCAGCCAGAGCCCTACACCTTTAGTAGTCAAGCAACGAGCCAGAGCCCTATACTGTGATAAGCGGCTGGTGGGCCGTTTTACTACACGGCTATAAACTGCCTGCCAGGTAGCGCGAGCCCTATGCTGGTAAAAGCGGCCAGCTGGCCAGCTGGAGCCCTCCCATGTTATTTAGCGGCTGGCCAGTCAGCCTGAGCCTTAAGTTGCTTGCCCAGGCTGGCCGGCGGGACCGCCACCCCGTTATTTAGCCATGGGCCAGCCGCAGCCCTACACCGGTATTGAGCGGCCAGCCTGCAAGCCAGAGCCCTACACCCTTCTCGAGCGGTGGGCTGGAGAGCCAGAGCCCTAAAACGCTTGCCCCGGCTGTCCACCTGAAATATATAAGAGTGCAGGGCTCTGGCTGGCGAGCCAGGGCAAGCGTGTATGGTCCCAGCCGACCGGCCTGTGGGAGCGGTGCAGGGTGCCGGCTGGGCAGCCGGGGCGAGTGGTGTACGGCTCTGGCTGGCCGGCCAGCCAGGGGAAGTGTTTTTGGGCTCCGGCTGTCTGCCTGTCCGGGGCGAGCGGTGTAAAGCTCTGGCTGGCCTGCTGGCCTCTAAATGCCAGCGTAGAGTCTAGCTCACCGGCTGACGGGTAAGAAACGGTGTAAGCATCTGGCTGGCCGGGGCAAGCGGTGTAGGGCTCCGGTTGGCCTCCTGTATCGGTGTAGGGCTCTGGTGTTCTGGGCACTGAGTAACAGTAACAGATCTCATGCTGTCTGGGGCAAGTGGTGTAGGGCTCTGCTTGGCCAGCTGGGGCAAGCGTTTTAGGGGTCCGTCCGGCCACATCAAGCAGTACAGGGGCTGTGGCTGGCCAGCTGGTCATTAAATAACGGTGTAGGGCTCTGGCTGGCAGCGGGGGCAAGCATTTTAGGTGTCCGACTGGCTGGCCAGGTCAAGTGGTACAGGGCTGTGGCTGGCCAGCTGGGCCAAGTGGTGTAGGGATTTTGCTGGTCGGCTGGGGCAAGCGGCGTAGGGCTCTGGCTGGCCTCCCAGCCAGTACATAATGGTGTAGGGCTCTGGCTTGCTGGCCAGGGCAAGCGTTTTAGAGTTCTGTCTGTCCAGCGGTGTGCTAAATAAGAGTGTATGGCTCTGGCTAGCCGTCCAGGGCAAGCGGTGCAGGGCTGTGGCTAGCCGGCCGGGACAAGTGTTTTAGGGCTCTGGCTGGCCGGACGGCCGCTTATAACGGTGTAGGGGTCAGGCTTGACGGCCGCGATGGTATGCTGTAGGGCTGCGGTTGGCCTGCCGGCATGGGGGAATTTCAGGGCTGTGGCTGGCCGGCTGGGGAAGGTGTTTGGGCCTGTGACTAGGCGGTCAGGGCAAGGTTTTTAGGCCTCTGGTTGCCCGGGCGGGGCAAGCGTTTTAGGGCTCTTGCTGGCCAGCCAGGGCAAGCGTTTTAGGGCTATGACTCGCCAGCTCATATGGGTGTAGGGGTCAAGCTGGCCATCCGCTGAAGAACGGTGTTGGGCTCTGGCTGGCTGGCTGTGGCAAGCGGTGTAGGGCTCTGGCTGTCTGTCTGGGGCAAGTGGTGTAGGGCTGTGGCTTGCCGGCTGACAGCTCTAAGTGTGTAGGGCTCTCGCTAGCCGGTCGGGGCGATCAGGCTGGCCAGCTGGGGCCAGTGTTTTAGGGCTCTGAGTGGCGCCTTATAACGGTGTATGACTCTGGTGTGCTGGGCGCTAATTAACAGTGTAGGGTTCAGGTTGTCTGGCCGGGGCAATAGTGTAGTAGGGGTCTGTCTGGCCGGCTGGGGTAAGGGTTTTAGGTGTCCGGCTGGCCGGCCTGCTGCTAAATAATGGTGTGGGGCTCCGGCTGGCCGGGCGGTGGCTGAATGACGGTGTAGGGCTCTGGCTGTCTGGTCGGCTGCTAAATAGTGCTGTAGGGGTCCAGCTGGCTGCTAAATTACCGGCCATCCGGGGCAAGCGTTTTTGGGTTCTGGCTAGCCGGCTGACTGCTTGCAACGGTGTAGGGCTCGGGCTGGCCAGCGGGTGGATTATAGCGGTGTAGAAGTACTGCTGGCCAGCCAGTCCCTATCTGACAGTGTAGGGCTCTACCTGGCCATGGCCTGGCTGGGGCAATGGTTCTAGGGCTCTGGCTAGCTGGCCAGGGCGAGCTGTGTAGGGTTCTGGCTGCCTAGCCGGCCCGTGGAAGCAGCGTAGGGCTCTGGTTTGTGTGAACTAAAGCACTCCCCTCTGTCTGGAGAGAATGATATATTTGGGAGAAGAAAAGCAACCTCCTGTAGGTAAATAATGTTTAGCAACCTCCTGTAAGGAAATAATGTTTAGTTCTGTAATAGAAATAATCCTAAGTTTCCACTGTATTGTTATTAAGATTTCTTACAGAGTAAAGATTACGCCCTACTTTGGCCAGCCAGCCAGAGCTCTAAAATGCTTGCCCCAGCCGGCTAGCCAGAGCCCATAACCGCTTGCCCCGGTGGAACAGCCAGAGCCCTATGACTCTTGCCACGGAGGGCCAGCCAGAGCCCTACACCATTATTTACCGGAGTGTTGGCCAGCCGGAGCCCGGCACTCTCATTTTGCGGCCAGCTGGCCAGGACAGCGGAGCCCTACACCGTTGGAAGCGGCCGGCCGGCAAGCCAGAGCCCTAAAACGCTTGCCCTGTCCGGCCAGCCGGAGCCGTAGAACTCTTACCCGACTGGCGGGCCGGAGACCCAAACCGCTTGCCCTAGCCGGCCAGCCAGAGCCCTATACTGTTGTTTAGTGGCCAGAATACCAGAGCCCGACACCACTACAAGGGGGAAGCCAGCCAGCCAGCCAGAGCCCTACACCTTTAGTAGTCAAGCAACGAGCCAGAGCCCTATACTGTGATAAGCGGCTGGTGGGCCGTTTTACTACACGGCTATAAACTGCCTGCCAGGTAGCGCGAGCCCTATGCTGGTAAAAGCGGCCAGCCGGCCAGCTGGAGCCCTCCCATGTTATTTAGCGGCTGGCCAGCCAGCCTGAGCCTTAAGTTGCTTGCCCAGGCTGGCCGGCGGGACCGCCACCCCGTTATTTAGCCATGGGCCAGCCGCAGCCCTACACCGGTATTGAGCGGCCAGCCTGCAAGCCAGAGCCCTACACCCTTCTCGAGCGGTGGGCTGGAGAGCCAGAGCCCTAAAACGCTTGCCCCGGCTGTCCACCTGAAATATATAAGAGTGCAGGGCTCTGGCTGGCGAGCCAGGGCAAGCGTGTATGGTCCCAGCCGACCGGCCTGTGGGAGCGGTGCAGGGTGCCGGCTGGGCAGCCGGGGCGAGTGGTGTACGGCTCTGGCTGGCCGGCCAGCCAGGGGAAGTGTTTTTGGGCTCCGGCTGTCTGCCTGTCCGGGGCGAGCGGTGTAAAGCTCTGGCTGGCCTGCTGGCCTCTAAATGCCAGCGTAGAGTCTGGCTCACTGGCTGACGGGTAAGAAACGGTGTAAGCATCTGGCTGGCCGGGGCAAGCGGTGTAGGGCTCCGGTTGGCCTCCTGTATCGGTGTAGGGCTCTGGTGTTCTGGGCACTGAGTAACAGTAACAGATCTCATGCTGTCTGGGGCAAGTGGTGTAGGGCTCTGCTTGGCCAGCTGGGGCAAGCGTTTTAGGGGTCCGTCCGGCCACATCAAGCAGTACAGGGGCTGTGGCTGGCCAGCTGGTCATTAAATAACGGTGTAGGGCTCTGGCTGGCAGCGGGGGCAAGCGTTTTAGGTGTCCGACTGGCTGGCGAGGTCAAGTGGTACAGGGCTGTGGCTGGCCAGCTGGGCCAAGTGGTGTAGGGATTTTGCTGGTCGGCTGGGGCAAGCGGCGTAGGGCTCTGGCTGGCCTCCCAGCCAGTACATAATGGTGTAGGGCTCTGGCTGGCCAGCCGGGGCAAGCATTTTAGGGCTCTGTCTGGCCGGCCAGCCGCTTGTGATGGTGTAGGGCTCTGGCTTGCTGGCCAGGGCAAGCGTTTTAGAGTTCTGTCTGTCCAGCGGTGTGCTAAATAAGAGTGTATGGCTCTGGCTAGCCGTCCAGGGCAAGCGGTGCAGGGCTGTGGCTAGCCGGCCGGGACAAGTGTTTTAGGGCTCTGGCTGGCCGGACGGCCGCTTATAACGGTGTAGGGGTCAGGCTTGACGGCCGCGATAGTATGCTGTAGGGCTGCGGTTGGCCTGCCGGCATGGGGGAATTTCAGGGCTGTGGCTGGCCGGCTGGGGAAGGTGTTTGGGCCTGTGACTAGGCGGTCAGGGCAAGGTTTTTAGGCCTCTGGTTGCCCGGGCGGGGCAAGCGTTTTAGGGCTCTTGCTGGCCAGCCAGGGCAAGCGTTTTAGGGCTATGACTCGCCAGCTCATATGGGTGTAGGGGTCAAGCTGGCCATCCGCTGAAGAACGGTGTTGGGCTCTGGCTGGCTGGCTGTGGCAAGCGGTGTAGGGCTCTGGCTGTCTGTCTGGGGCAAGTGGTGTAGGGCTGTGGCTTGCCGGCTGACGGCTCTAAGTGTGTAGGGCTCTCGCTAGCCGGTCGGGGCGATCAGGCTGGCCAGCTGGGGCCAGTGTTTTAGGGCTCTGAGTGGCGCCTTATAACGGTGTATGACTCTGGTGTGCTGGGCGCTAATTAACAGTGTAGGGTTCAGGTTGTCTGGCCGGGGCAATAGTGTAGTAGGGGTCTGTCTGGCTGGCTGGGGTAAGGGTCTTAGGTGTCCGGCTGGCCGGCCTGCTGCTAAATAATGGTGTGGGGCTCCAGCTGGCCGGGCGGTGGCTGAATGACGGTGTAGGGCTCTGGCTGTCTGGTCGGCTGCTAAATAGTGCTGTAGGGGTCCAGCTGGCTGCTAAATTACCGGCCATCCGGGGCAAGCGTTTTTGGGTTCTGGCTAGCCGGCTGACTGCTTGCAACGGTGTAGGGCTCGGGCTGGCCAGCGGGTGGATTATAGCGGTGTAGAAGTACTGCTGGCCAGCCAGTCCCTATCTGACAGTGTAGGGCTCTGCCTGGCCATGGCCTGGCTGGGGCAATGGTTCTAGGGCTCTGGCTAGCTGGCCAGGGCGAGCTGTGTAGGGTTCTGGCTGCCTAGCCGGCCCGTGGAAGCAGCGTAGGGCTCTGGTTTGTGTAAACTAAAGCACTCCCCTCTGTCTGGAGAGAATGATATATTTGGGAGAAGAAAAGCAACCTCCTGTAGGTAAATAATGTTTAGCAACCTCCTGTAAGGAAATAATGTTTAGTTCTGTAATAGAAATAATCCTAAGTTTCCACTGTATTGTTATTAAGATTTCTTACAGAGTAAAGATTACGCCCTACTTTGGCCGGCCGGCCAGGCATAGAGCAAAATCTCTTTCCCTGGCCAGTCAGATTCCTACAGCGTCATAACAACTGGTTACCTGCAGCCCTAAAACGCTTATCTTGACAGACCAACCAGAGCCCTATACAGTTATTTAGTAGCGGGATGGCCATCTGGAGCCCTAAAACTGTCGTCCTCTTGGCCAACTAGAGTTGTACACCGCTTGGCCCTGTTGACCACCCAGAGCCCAACACTGCTTGCCCTGGCAGTCCATCCATCAGCCTACGCTGTTATTAAGTGGCCGGCCAGCTGGAGTACTACATTTCTAGCGGCCTGTCAGAGTTCTAAAACGCTTGCCCCAGCCATCCAGAGCCTTGCACCCCTATTTAGTGGCCAACAAACTGGAGCCCTACGCCATTAAAAGGGGCCAGCTGGCTACGTGGAACCCTAAAACAATTGAGCCCTATACCATTAATTAGTGTCCAGCTGGCCAGCTGTATTCCTGCACCATTATTTTGTAGCTAGCTGGAGCCATACAATTTTATTTAGCATCCTGACGGCCTTAATACACTTGCCCTGGCTTACTAGATCAAGCCCTACACCACTTTCACTGGCTGGCCAGCCAGAACCCTGCACCTGTATGTAGCATCTGTCTGGCCAGCTCTCTGGGCCTACAACGTTATTTAGCGTGGGTGGTTCCAACCCCCCCACAAAGGCTCTGGTGTAAATATTAATAAATAAAGAATGATTAAGAGACTATGGACCTATCTGTATATTTATTTATCTTAATCATTTTTTTCTGAGGAAATTTGGTGGGGAGATATTCATTACACAAATTGCAGGCAGAGTTGCGTTGTACACCACAAGGAAATACAAAAAAATCATGATGAGTATAGCAACTGAAGAACTGAAATACCCCGAGAACTCAAAGATGTTCCTAGGATTTTATGGCCCAACGTTCTGCGGATGTAAGATTATTAAAATTAGATAATCTGGATTAGCTAAACTAGTACAGACAGAAATTAAGGAGAGTTAGAATTGAAGATTTTCTGCCAAGGAGGATTTTAATTCCTCTTGGAATTCCTTGTTAATTCCAGATGGAAAACTAGAAGACTTACAGTAACCATACTGCATCCACTAGTTTCTGATCCTTCAACAATTATAACCATGGTAACAGCTAACACAAAATGTTTTGCAGTAATTGATTTGTGCCCAGTTTGCTTCAGTATAATGGTGCATCCAGAATCTCCAGAATCCAGCAAAAATGTACTACCTTCACCTGGGAGGGGAAACAGTAAATGTGGACCAGATTTCCTCAAGGGTTTGCAGGATTGTTGACTTTATTTTTTAAAACCCTAGTGACAGATTTACAGGGCATAGAGTTAACCAATGACTCTGCATTACTACAGTATGTGGATGATGCAAGTAAAAACAGGGAAAATTGTGTTGAAGACACAAGTAATGCTGGTTTCTTTGTCTGATAAAGGCCACCAAGTCTCCTCAACGAAATTAAAATTCTGTAAAGAAAAGGTAGAGTATTTATGATATTTTTTTGTCAGGAGAGGGCAGGAAGATACCGGATGTCTGAACAAAAACTATCCAAGATATGCCTAGGCCTACAACTAACAGGAATAAAGCAACAGTTACATACTCTGTACATGAGTTACATACTTCCCAGGGAAAGAGACTAAAATGGCCAAATGCTATACCTGTTGCTTTAATGCACATAAGGTGAACGCCAAATAAATTGAGATTGACCCAGCAGAAGTGTTGCTTGGCAGGAATATTCGAATTCTGAACATGGCTGTGAAAACTGGCCATTATAGTCTGTTGCCTTTTTTCATGACTTCTGCTCCTGCAGAGACCCCCACCATTGTCCGAAATTCGCTTTATGGGGTATGTGCCTCCACTGTAATAACTGTCCACGCTTGCAAGTCATCGGAAGTGCTGCTGCAAAGGGAAATGTAATGTAGAAATCCCTACATATTCTTAACCTTTCAGGATGTAAAAGTCAGTCTTATGCTGGCCTTCCTCAGTTTCAGAAGGCTTAAGTCTGACAGTACTTAGGTTTTATTTCCATGGAGCTAAATTGCTTTGTCGCAGTGTGGTTTGGACCTGTGCTGGGACGACTCCATCAGCAGCGAGCTGGGCGTTACGCTGTTCCACCTTCTCCCCTATGCAGATCTGACCCAGTCCTTCCTGCCATGAACGGAGCCATCAGCCCAGGAGGCCACATCTGCTTCCACCGAGTGTGGGAGAAACATGTATCAGCCTTCTGGCATTGCCAGATACACAGATGAAATGCTTGCACTTTCTGAAAATATTACTCACCTCAGAAAAGGTCGTATTTATTTGCTGTCTTGGCCTCATCTAGGGCTACCTTGTTAAAGAGGGTTGGGACCAAGGACTTTTCAACCTGCCTTTTAAGTTCTAGTTGACATGCTGAAATCATGTTTCTAGCTTTGATCCTATAAAACACTGCTTTTCAGCCTCTCTCAATTTGTGGACCCCTAAATTTTGTTTCAGTGGAATTCTGGTCCCTGTACAATGAATTTCAGTCTGCTAACCAGACTATTTTTCTAAATACCTTAGTTTGTGTTTGCTCAGCACTTATGATAAGCAATGCAAAATTAGATGAGAATTTTTTTTATCAAAGAATATGTCTGTGCTTTTTAAGAGAAGCTTATTAAAGCTCTTGAACACTCTAATTTGCTGCAGGTACCAGCAGTTCCAGTTTCTTGTGTCTAGTAGCAAAGCTTCAGCAAAACACACAAAGTGGGTTTTGCTGCTTTTTCAAGTCTTCTGACTGTGACTTTGGGTTATTCCAACTGAACTCTGATGGGATTCACCTCTCTCAAAAAGGGAACTAGCCCAGGAACTAGCAAGGCTCATCAGCAGAGCTTTAAACTAGGCTCAAAGGGAGAGGGGGATAACATCAGGATTGCCTCCAACGTGTTGTGGGGCGACGTGCACAGGTTAGAGTGATGCAGTGCTGGTGAGGGCCCTCAGCCTACTGCTCAGAGACATGCTAGACACACTGCAGCATGCTCAAAGCCTAGAGGAGATGAGCTAGGGGCTCTGGACGCAACGGGAACCACAGGGAAACACTGGGAGAATACATCAAAAGAATTCAGCCTCATCAGGGGCACAGCTGAAATGCCTCTATGCAAATGCACGTAACATGGGGAATAAACGAGGAGTTGGAGAAGTGCATGCCTGCAAGGCTATGACCTCATTGGCATTACAGAGACATAGTGGGATAGCTCCTATGACTGGAGTGTTGGGATGGAAGGGTACAGGCTCTTTAGGAAGGACAGGCAGGGCAGGCAAGGAGGGGGTATCACCCTCCACATGAATGACCAGCTGGAGTGCATGGAGCTCCACCTGGGGATGGACAAGGAGCTGGCTGAGAGCTTATGGGTCAGGATGAAAGGGAGCGCTGGGGCAGGGGATATCACAGGGGGGTCTGCTACAGGCCACCTGACCAGGGAGACTGAGCAGATGAGGCCCTCTATAGGCAGATAGGAGCAGCCTCACGTTCACAAGCCCTGGTCCTTATGGGGGACAACACAGCAGAGCACAAGCAATCCAGGAAGTTCTTGGAATGTGTTGATGACAACTTTCTCTTCCAAGTGATAGAGGAGTCCATGAGGAAAGGTGCCATGTTGGACCTTGTTCTCACCAACAAGAAGGGCCTGGTAGGGGATGTGAAGCTCAAGGGCAGCCTTGGCTGCAGTGACCATGAAATGGTGGAGTTCAGGATCCTTAGGGCAGCAAAGAGGGTGCACAGCAAGCTCACTACCCTGGACTTCAGGAGAGCAGGCTTTGGCCTCTTCAGGGATCTGCTTGGTAGAAAACCATGGTACAAAGTCCTGGAGGGAAGAGGGCCCCAAGACAGCTGGCTAATATTCAAGGGGCATCTCCTCCAAGCTCAGGAGTGATGCATCCCAACAAAGAGGAAGTCAGGCTAAAACACCAAGAGGCCTGTGTGGATGAACAAGGAGCTCCTGGGCAAAGTCAAACAAAAAAAGGAAGCCTACAGAGGGGCCTGGGAGGAGTACAAACTGTCCGAGCAGCCAGGGATTGGGTTAGGAAAGCCAAAGCCCTGATAAAATTAAAAGTGGCCAGGGATGTTAAGGACAACAAGAAAAGTTTCTATAGGTATGTTAGTGATAAAAAGAGGACGAGGGAAAATGTGGGTCATCTCCAGAATGAAACAGGCGACCTGGTTACCGAGGATATGGAGGAGACTGAGGTACTCAATGACTTCTTTGCCTCAGTCTCCACTGGCAAGTGCTTGAGCCACACTGCCCAGGTCACAGAAGGCAAAGGCAGGGACTGGGAGAATGCAGAACCACCCATTGTAGGAGAAGATCAGGTTCAAGAATATTTAAGGAACCTGAAGGGGCACAAGTCCGTGGGCCCTGATGAGATGTGTCTGTGGGTCTTGAGGAAACTGGCGGATGAAGTGGCCAGGCCACTCCCCATCATATTTGAGAAGTCCTGGCAGTCCGGTGAAGTTCTCACTGACTGGAAAAGGGGAAACACAACCCCCATTTTTAAGAAGGGTAAAAAGGAAGACCCAGAGAACTACAGGCCGGTCAGTCTCACCTCCGTGCCTGACAAGATCATGGAGCAGATCCTCCTGGAGACTATGCTCAGGCACATGGAAAATAAGGAGGTGACTGGTGACAGCCAACATGGCTTCACTAGGGGCAAATCATGCCTGACAAATTTGGTGGCCTTCTGTGATAGGGTTACAGAGTTGGTGGACAAGGGAGGAGGACTGACATCATCTACCTGGACTTGTGCAAGGCATTTGACACTGTCCTGCATGACATCCTTGTCTCTAAATTGGAGAGACATGGATTCGATGGATGGACCACTCGGTGTATAAGGAATTGGCTGGATGGTCGCACTCAGAGAGTTGTGGTCAACGGCTCAATGTCCGAGTGGAGAGCGGTGACGAGTGGTGTTCCTCAGGGGTCGGTACTGGGACCGGCACTGTTTAACATCTTTGTCGGCGACATGGACAGTGGGATTGAGTGCACCCTCAGCAAGTTTGCCAACGACACCAAGCTGTGTGGTGTGGTCGACACGCTGGAGGGAAGGGATGCCATCCAGAGGGACCTTGACAGGCTTGAGAGGTGGGCCCGTGTGAACCACATGAAGTTCAACATGGCCAAGTGCAAGGTCCTGCACGTGGGTTGGCGCAATCCCAAGCACAACTATAGACTGGGCAGGGAATGGATTGAAAGCAGCCCTGAGGAGAAGGACTTGGGGGTATTGATTGATGGGAAGCTCAACATGAGCCGGCAGTGTGCGCTTGCAGCCCAGAAAGCCAACCGTGTCCTGGGCTGCATCAAAAGAGGTGTGACCAGCAGGTCGAGGGAGGTGATCCTGCCCCTCTACTCTGCTCTGGTGAGACCCCACCTGGAGTATTGCATCCAGCTGTTGGAGCGAGTGCAGAGGAGGCCACGAAGCTGATCAGAGGGATTGAGCCCCTCTCCTATGAGGACAGGCTGAGAGAGTTGGGATTGTTCAGCCTGGAGAAAAGAAGGCTCCGGAGAGATCTAATTGCAGCCTTCCAGTACCTGAAGGGGCCCTACAGGAAAGCTGGAGAGGGACTGTTTATCAGGGAGTGTAGTGACAGGACAAGGGGTAATGGGTTTCAGCTGAAGGAGGGTCAATTTAGATTAGATGTTAGAAAGAAATTCTTTACTGTGAGAGTGGTGAGGCACTGGAACAGGTTGCCCAGAGAGGTTGTGGATGCCCCCTCCCTGGAAGTGTTTAAGACCAGGTTGGATGGGGCTTTGGGCAACGTGGTCTAGTGGAGGGTGTCCCTGCCCATGGCAGGGAGGTTGGAACTAGATGATCTTTAAGGTCCCTTCCAACCCAAACCATTCTATCATTCTATGATTCTATGATCCGTGGTGTTAGAGTGTGATGAGGTGGGGAATTCCTGTCATAACCACATGCGAACTTGTGGTTGTAAAGCTGGTTTGGAGGCTTTTGTCCCCATTCTGTACTGTGTTGAAAGATTTTTCTTAAATGAGCCTGTCATTAAACTTCTTGTAACCACAGCAGACCACAGCAGATGTAAGGCTAACACATTGTAAAGTGAATCCTGCAGGAAATTTTAACCTATGAAATCTCTTTGCCTTTAAATAACGTTTATATGATTAGTTTGTAAATGGCAACTTTACTGAAATTTCCCAAGTTCATCTTCCAAGTTGGGATGTTGCCATGTAGATTTTCCCTCGCTAAAATGAGGCAAGGCAAAGCAAGGATAGACAGGTAAAGATGAAAAAAGATGATCTGGTACTTGAGGAGTGGGTGGGTGGCTGCAGCTGAGAGTCTTTGCAGAGACAATTTTGGCGCGCTCTGTCTCAAGGGCCAAGGATACTGATCTGGGGGCACTGGTGGCAAAGTTACATGGTAGCAGCCTCTGAGCAAGACCCAGGTGAAACTGGGGGCTGAAATGTGTCCGAGTTATTCACTAGAGATGAAAGCAAAAAAGGACGGTTGACCTGCACCAACCTGTGGCAGGTTGGATCCTAACTTGACTTCTCCTAGCATTGTGCATCACAGAAACAGATTTTCCTCTGACTTTAGTGAAACTGAGCAAAGCCTGTAGACTGTAGGCACTGTTCTTGCTGTCCTTGTTGTGGTCCTTCAGTTAAGTTCTGTTCATATAGCAGTGTGATGAACCCACACATCTAGATAGCTCTGTAATAATAAGGCGTTTTGTTTGGGTTTTTTTCATAGCAAATGCAAAGCATTTCACACTGCATGCAGTGGTGCTAAATATAAATTGTGTAGTTTCTAGCAGTTATTCCATATATGGACTCTTCTTTTTCTCTTGTCATCATGGGCCAAACTAGAAGAGCTATGTCAGAGAAACTGTATGTGATCAGTATGCTTGACCTGGACAGTTGGGATCCTTATGTTCTTGTTCGTCTCACTTGGCAGTGAGATGACAGGTGAGCACCAAGATGAGGGGGCAGCATGGCACAGTACCTCTTCCATGTCTCTGCTTTTTTCGTGGACCTCCCTATGACTCTGCTTCCATAGCTGCTCATCAGTAGTGGAGCTGGGGGTGAACTCATGACATTCACCCCTGAGCTGTCTGGTGGCAGGGACAGAGAGAGAAGCACCCATAGATATGACAAGAGGAAGAAGAGAAAGCCTAAGGGTGACAGCAGCTTGTTATTAAGCAGAAGTCTGAATAAGCTTCTGTAATCCTGGTTGGTCATCTTCAGCATCTGAGAGAGCTGGGAGAGGGGAGCTTCTGTATGAATTATGGGATCTGTGATAAGCACATGGATTTTAACTTGTCAGAAATGGGAGCTGAAGGAGACCTCTTTCCAGCTTGTTTTACGTGTTCTGAAGGCATGGGACTGCTCTGCATTGCAGGGCAACAAAGAGATGGACTCTCCCAAAGCATGAGACAGGTGGGCGCCATGTGCATGAAATCAAGGTGCTACTGTGAGTTTTTCCACTTGGGTTACTTTGAGCAGAGGGATTCTGCAGATTAGATCCTCTATTTGCTCCTGGGTACTATGCAGAGTCTCATCGTCTCTGCCCCTTCAGGATCCTCCCTGCCACGCACTGTTACCTGAACTATATATTTTAGACAGAACAGCAGCATCTGGTTCAGTGGATACCAGATAGCCTCAGCATCACATAGCAAAAGGAAAGGCTGTGGCAGGAAGCATGAGACAAGGGCCAGTGGTGTGTGTCTCACAAGAGAGGTGTCTGAGGCGCAGCAGACCTGCTGCTGGGAGGTCTCCCAGCTTCCTCTTTGTGCATCAGAGCAGCTATCCATACAGGTTTTCCTTTTACCAACCCTGTTGCTAAGCCCTCAATGCAACAAAGTCCTCATCCATGTTTGCAGGATCTTGGATGTTCCTTCCATCTCTTTGCAGGAGAAAGCTGAAAATATCCATAGATGCTCTGAAGAAGAGAGAGTGTTCCCATGGTCCCCTGTCACCAGAGATCTGACAGTTCCCACGGGGGCATCCTGGGAGCTTCAGAAATCCTGGCCCCGACTATTGCAATTGTTGGACCATTCCTTCCCTGGAGGTACTACAGGCTGAAGAAACCACGCATACCTTGTCTGTAATTTGGCCCAGAGCCCTTCTGTAGCAGTTCCTGATGTCAGCATGTTTCTGCAATGTGCTTTTTGTAATTTGTGTGTTACTTTAGGTGGCCCTGTCACAGACAGAGCGTCTCCAGTTGAGACTCTGACATCAGCTGTGTTTGGAGACAGCCAAATGACTGAGGTGAACTTCTAATCTGACTCAGAACAGTCTTTTTTTATGGTGTCTTTGTACTGGAAGCTGGAAAAACAGTGTGGCAATGTGTTTCCTTGACTCTTTTCCCCTTACAATGGCCTCTGGTTAAACCTCACGTTGTGCAGCTGGTTGGTGGCTGCAGGGTGCCACGCAGGGCTGTGTGTTGTCGAAAGGGCAGAGGAGCAGTCCTGTGGAAAATGGATGGATTGAGCTGAAAGGAGGATCATCTGCAGGTTGTCTCTGAGGTGGAGATAGGAGGAATGAGAATGAAAGTCCAGTTTCCATCTTTCCTCCTGATTTGCCTTACTCAGCATCCAGGTGAGAGATGGTGAGGAGAAATTCCCTGGGTGCAACTTTCTGTGGAAACTGGCAAATGGGCGATTTCAGGAGATGGGGAGAAAAGTCAGTGACCTGTGGCTGACCTGTCCTAAGACTTGACACATGAGACCTCTCTGCTCTGGTCACTGTGGTGGGGAAGAGCTTCTCATCTGTCAGACACGCTGGCAGACAACATGGTGCTCACCCCCTGAGGTGAGTGGCATGTGTGCTTAGAGTGCTAGTCAGCTTTGAGAACGGGCTGCCCTCGGTAAAATGATGTCTAACCAAAGCTGCAACACAGCCGCTTGGTTTCTCTGCCCCTCCAGGACCACATAAACCAGCTGCAGCTGGCTGGACGTGCGCAGATCAGGCTGAAGGGCTCTCTCTGGTGTGCTGGGTCCCAAGCAGCAGCGCTGCTGTGCTGCATCGCAAACGCATGGAGTACAAGTGCCGCAGTGCAGCATGTGGGACGAGGGCCAGTGGAGCAGGTCTCATGCCAGGCATACGGTATTTGGCAAACCTGTGCTTTGGGGCTGCCTGGGAAATCCTGTGCATGTCTGTGTTCCTGGTTGTCTGTAGCTGGGAGTCTGGGAGTGTGCAAGATGGAAATCTTACAGCTCTATGCAGGGCTGTGGAGTTCCTGATACAAGAGGGCCTTCATCTGTGACCACAGGTCCTGGTCACTCCTCTTGCTATGCCAGTACAGCCTATTTTGTTCAAAAGTCACTTTCTCTGAACATGATCTGCAGGACTACCCTGATTATGCACATCCAATTCCTAAATAAGTTGTAAAGTAGCTGTAATTTCACAACTTTCATGTTAGAGAAACAAAGTGTGTGACAGTCTCTTTATCACTATGTAAGCGTACACCTTTGCGTGTTTCAGAGTTCAAGCATAACTCTTTGGCTAGTTTCATTTAACAAAGAATTCATATTCTTATGCATATGAATCTTCATCAATCTCTGAGGTCCTGTTGCCCCCACACAGAACACAGAACCATCTCGTTAGGCTCGCCCCCCATTCCAGCCTTGTGGCTTCACAGTTAAACTCTCGTAAGAGCCGCTCAAAGCGTGTTTAAAAAAATTCCTCATGCACGAATAGCCGTAGGTGTGGATTGTACAGATAAGCGGACATGGCTGCAGGCCTCTTCCCCACCTCCAGTGCTGCACAGTCCAGGCTGTACCCGCCCTGGCAGCCTGCGCTGTAGCCGTGGCCGTGCTGCTCCACCGCAGCAGGATGGATGGACAGAAGAGCAGAACGCCCGCAGCCAGCAGCGTTTTCTGGCCCGGGGCTGGTGCAGGGGCCGGTGCGGGGACCAGCAGCAGCAGCACGCAGAGCTGGCTCTCTGCATCGCCTGAGCCGCAGGCTTATTTTCTGTTTCCACACATTGAGTTCCTGGCATTTAGCTCTGCTGCCTCCTGTGTGAAGCTAGGTCTGTGTATTTCACAGCTGATGTGCATTAGCGACAGTAAAAATAGGTGCGCTGCTTACGCTTGCTAGCCTGTTTAAAGGAAGATGTGTAGAGTTAGTATGTACAAATTTACTTCATAATACTTCACAGCTTATTTCCTGCTGTACTTACTAAATCAGGTTTTTCAATCTCCCATGCTCCATCAATGCCTCATGTCACGTAAGGGATGAATCTCCATTCTCCTTTCATGATGCTGTCAGTGGCCGAAAGGACAAAATGGCCCTGTGAGCTTGCAGCTCACCAAGTATAGAAGATTTTAGTTCACCCTTCAACTACAAGTTCTTGTCTTTTTTTTTTTTTGTCACTTGTGGTTTCTGTTAAGCCCCACAAGGTGTTTTTTTGTCTGCAATAATAACACAAAACTTTATGCGTCTTTATATAAAAGGGGGAAGTGAATTCTCTGGCTAGCCAAGGGTGTTGTGAGCATTCATTAGCCAATGTTAGAAATTAGTGTCTAATCTCATCTAAAAAATTTGTTATATATGAAAGTCAAGAGGGTTGTTCTTAAGAAGAAGCTGCTGGCTGATGACAATACAGGTTGCGCGTGTGCTGTCATCTTTATCCTGGCTGTGACTTCCTTTTTTTTTTTTTTTTTTGCTAGTGAGGATGTGAGGGACAGAAGGAGCCTAATGGAACTTCATATACTGCGTGATATATGGGGCAGTTGCAGTCAGAAATATTGAACTCATAAATGTACTCATTTGCCCTGGAGTCACTGAGAGGGAGACTAAATACAGGACACCGCAATGTCACAGTCATGCAGAGTCACTTCTGTAACAACAGAGCTACAGTAGAAAGGCCGTATTTTTCTTTGATTTTACTGCAAATCTGTAAATGAGCTCTGTGAGGGTGCTATCATTGGCTGGAGGAGAAGGTGAACTTTTTCTGGACTTGGCTGTATGCCGACCTCTTTTCCATTTTGTTGTTCTTCTGAAATTCTGAACATTTTGGGGTGCTGTTTTGAAACGACCCTGCACATACTGTCTATTCTGTCTCACATCTCCACCGCAGCACTGCAACCCAAAGTTCTACCAGCTTGCCCTTCAAGCATGAAGGTGAAATGAAGTTGAGTGTGCACATCCGAGGCAGATGGTTTAGCCCCAGTCTTGCAGTGGTATTTGAGATTTTCTTTATGTCATTTCAGCAGCACAGAAGGAAATGAAAGTGTTTCTTACTGTAAATACTTTTCTCTCTCTCCCTTCCTCTGCACTGCTGTGAGTGTCTGAAGACTCACTTCATTGCTTTTCTCAGAGAAGACTATTTCTGTCACATCTGAGATCAATTTAGGCCTGTCCTATGCACATACGATAAAGACAGGATGGTGCCGTGGTAGCCTTGAACAAACTTGTAAATTTTGGACACTGGGAGCAGGAGGTGAGGTGTAATTGTCATTGCTAAGAAGCCAGATGGGCTGAAATGTGGTATTATCAAGCAGAGACAAATTGTTTGAAAAATAGTGCAGACCACACCACAAGAGATTTAACCATTTCTCAGAAATGCTTGTAATTCCACTGTGTGGAGCTTCCTTAATGGACTGTGTCTGTGTCTGTGTCCAGAGAAAGAACACGAAAGTAAATTTCCAGCCACATCCTGAACTGCTGTCACAGTTCTTCTCCAGGACATCTGCTAAGTGCCTCTAAGAAAATCCAGATGTTGGTTCTAATGCAATGGCAGTTTACTTCCTCCAGCGAGCAAGACGGTTTCTGCTGCATTGCTTGTGTAATCCACCTCAGCGCTCAGTGCAAAACGCCAGCATGCTTTAAGCCATCTCAACGAGTGCAAACAAAGTGTGTGGCCCTGTGTGGCCCTGTAGATAACTGGTTCACAGCGGTTCTTCAAGACTGACTTTTCAGTCTTGTCTCTGGGATCAGCACACCAAACAGAGCCAGGGCGGCTTTCAGGCTGCATTCAGTCCAGTTTTGCAATGCAACTTAACTTCCCGTAACCTTTGTTGTTTGCCTGGGGTGGCTGTACGGAGCCCTTTCCTGCATGGCAGGTACTGTTCGGTTGCTAGAAGAGCCCAGCAAAGCGCAGGCTGGCAACAGAGCCTGTGCGAGCAGAGGGAGAGCCTTCTCCCACCCCTTCTGCTGGTGAGACTCTCCGTGAGTGGTCGTTGTTGGTATTTCAGAAAATCATGGTCTGCATGTGCAGTGCTTTATCTGACTGGACTGATTTCTCTTCCCTACTTTGATAAACTGGAAAAGAATGAAAGAAATAGGTGTTTCACCTGTGCCCGGTCTCAGCATTAGCATCTTCCTAAATGGAGTGAGCTGACCAGGAGCTATTTTTGTCTCCTCACCTCTCAGCCCTATTCTCACACTTGCAGCTAGCTCCAAGGTGCAGGACTTTGCAAAGCACATTGCGACTCGCGTTGGTTCAGCCCGAGTTCCGTCACCCAAAACCTTGCAGGTCTATTTTGAAACATTATTCAAGCTATCCACTATGGAGTTTCTTTTCTTTTTTTTTTTCACTCTTGCTTCTGACATCATTTCCTGAATGCTATATTCGCTGAGCTCTGTAGCCAGATCGTCTTCTCAGCATATGATGCAAAGAGTTCTTTAAAATGGATTTCAGCTCTCCTTTTATTCTGCAGTGCTTGCTGGTGATAATAACTGTTACTCATGGTAAGTGGAATTTTTCTTTATGAAGTTGTCACAGATTTGCCTAGATGAGCAGACGCCTTAATTTTGCTCCAAGATCTTTTAAGGACTCTACCAGGTTTGGGGAGACATCAAATAGTGTAACTGCTAATGCATGAAAGAGGCAGTCAGACTAAAGTAAGACAGATTATTTTTTTAGTAAACGAATGATAACTAACAAGATAGCACTTTCTCAGTGTACTATGCTTCAAAAAGCATTTCAGCGGAGAACGTAAGGTCCTTGAATGCAGAACACTGGCTGGAGGGGCTGGAGAGCAATGGAGTCCCGCTCCTAGCACTTGGTGTGACCTTGGGTTAGTCCTCGAGCTGCTGTCGCCTTGCCATTTACCCATCTCTGATTTGCGAACAGCAACTTAATAATGTGCAGTAATGTGCAAGGATACTGTGAGACTTGTTCAAGTTAAAACTGCGACCTTACTCTTCGGGTAAAAGCAGCTGCGCAGGCAGCAATTGTTTTTTGCAATTGACATTGATGCCCTGAGGATCTTTCTTTGCACAGTCTCTCAGCTCTGAGGGGGGGTGGTAGATGGTCATGTCAAATTTGGGGAGAGAAAAGACCAGCTGCTCAGCCTTTCAACGCCTTGTGCACATGGTGTGTGCACCACTCCCATTATCGGGGGGGAAAGTTGGCCTTTATAGAAGGCTTCCCATTCCTCTGATTGTCACTTACTGGTGACCCCAGCCTGTCACTAGGGGTGGGTCTGTCCCTCCGACGTCTCACCTGGGCATTTGCCTTTCTGGGAGGCAGCCGAGGGGAGACGGATGGACACAGCAAGCTCAGTGGCCACACTCTGTGCCTCTCCTTTCAGGCTCTGTCACCTGGACCGGTGTGCTCAGCGGCGGCTCAGCAGTCTTTTCTGTGGGAATTCAAAGTCTGCAGAACTTCTCCAGAATGAGCAAGAGGGACACGAGATGCCTCACAAGTGTCTTAGATGATACTTTGTCCGCCAAGTGTGGCAATTCTGCTGTCAGATACCTGAACTTGCAGAATGGCTCCCTAGTACTGAGGAGTGTGGAGAAAGAGGACGAAGGAAATTATGAGTTTGTTTTTCACAACACCACCAGATTTTTTACACTGGAAGTATTTGGTAAGTGGCCTTCTTAGCAACAAACAGCTTTTGAACTTGTGAGCCCGGCTGGAAGCAGGTGCCTTGAAATTCTTCCTAAGAGACTGCTTGAGCTTGCAGGAGCTATACGTGCCTCTGGAACAGCTTTGTAAGCCTCCAGCACCTCAGGCAGCAGTAACGGAGAGTGTAAAGTAAGGGATGCTTTTTGCATCCGTGTTGTCAGTCTCTCCTGTCTGTTGAGCCTTCCTTGAAGCAGTCAGTTGAGCTACATGCTCTTCCGACGTAAGAGATAGCAGCATGAAGTGTTTGTAAAGTTGAGCCTACAGCATGTAGACATGTAGCTGAAGATTTCAGTCCATTTCCAGAGTCCTCGTCCTGATGGCTCTCATGAAAGCTCTCACTGACCGACAGCATTTTGCTGCTTGTGGACATGCTTCCTTAAGGGGTTAACTCTACCTGACTTGGCTCTGGAAACTGAACCAGACTCCTGTGCAGGTCTGGGTTGAGGTGTGCTGGGTTTTTCCCCTGCTTTGTGCAGCCGAGGAGAGGTGCTAAAGGAATTTGGGTGTGACTTTCTGATTCTTAGCTGCCCACAGCAGTTTGGAGATCAGCATCTTCTGGGTCTGTTCAGAGACCAGCGATAGGTACCTTACCATGCCAGTCTCCCTGCTGTCCTCCCTGTGGCCTCAGAAGTGCCTCTCTCCTTCATGTGCCTGCTTATCCATCTGCGGGCTGTAAAGACAGAAATAAAGTCACTTTGGTACAGGATCCAGCTCGTTGCTTGGGTCAATATGGAGAAGGCTTAAATGAGTCTGCCCCCCCTGCTGAATAGTGCTCCAGATAGCCAGCAACCATTGCTCTGGTCCTCCTGTCCACTGTTCCTTTTGCAGGGCTTTCACTTACACAAGCTTCTAAGAGAAATTGAAGCGTATGAAATTGTAATGAAAATGTCTAAGCAAACTGGTCTCTCAGTGAAGACAAATGAATCCATACGCCATTCAGGTGCAAACAGGCGGAACTGTTGCTGAGAGTAGGTCAAAGATGTGACTCCTTGGCATGAAGATCAGGGGCTTAGACTGGAAGTAGGCAAAGGCTGCAGAAGTATCCTGGTTTTAACTTCCATTTCGGTGGATTTGCTTTGGGAACTTTTGTGTCCTTGTCATGCTCTGCTGCCACATCTAAGTTAGAGAAACAGTCTCACAGCAAAGGTATTCCTGGAGCAGAAGAGGATGTCTTAGTTGAAGAAAGTGATTTCTGAGCTTACCTACATGGATGTTTGCATAGATGTTCTCAGTGTGACTCTTACTGTCATAAAACCATACCATTTCTCTGTCTAGTCTGTATTTGCAAAGTGGCAAATCTGAGAAATAGGTTGGCTCCTTGTAGTAGACTGAGAGAAATTCAGGAAAATGTAGTAAGATCCTCCTGGTCGAGGAGAGGACTGAACCTCCTTTGAAGCTACGGTTATCCACTGATTACAGAGGAAGCCTCTGGCTGGCAGATGCTTTGGGTGTTGCCATCATCCTCTCAGATCAAGGGCCTTTACTTTTTAGCTTTTTCAATTTCAATAAGGAAAAGAAGAGATGCCAGATTTTTGTAGCATCCCCAAAATAGGGACCAAGAGTTGCTAGCAGGATTGGGTGGGCACTGCTGAGCATTTCAGGGATGGGGGCAAGCACTGAAGAGTCTGGTTACTTACTTCTGTGCTCCCTGGCTACCAGTAAATGCGGTGTTAGTAAGACTCGCAGTAAGGGAAGCTCCTGTCCAGCTCATGGTCACTGCTGAGTCCACTTCTCATGTCTCTCTTTCCTCCCTGTTCCCACTGGCCCGTGCCGTGTGTGACCAGAGCTGGCCATTGGTATCCAGTGCTTCCCTAATGGGACCGGAGACTTGTCCTGCGACATGACCAGCAATGAGAGCACCACGTTTCGGTGGCTGTTGAATGGCACCAAGCTGAGCACCTCTGAGACTTGCGTTAAGAACTGTGGGAAGATTCGCCTAGACAAAACCATGCCTGGGGAATTTGTATGTGAAGTTCAGCATGGGAACAGCGTCATCAGGTCCAGGCCGGTTGTGCTGTCTTGCAACTACGGTGAGTAGTGACGTCTCCAGAAAATCTCCCTTCTGGTCTCTTGCAGCAGCAAACTAAGGAGTTGTTGCTGTTTGCTTGATACCAAACTTTTCTGTCCTCTGGCAGCTGCCTTCCAGACTTAACACATCCTCCCTTTACAAAGTGTCCCCTTCACTTCCTTCTCCCTCCTGTGTCTCAGACTGACACAACCTACAACCACAGAAGGGCTGAAAGTTTGTTCAGGAGGTTCTTTTACCCAACTCTGCAGCAAGGACAGACCTCTATTTGTCTGTTTTCCTACTTCCCAGTGATGGAGACCTTGCACCCTCCAGTGCACCGATACTCTATGCTGGTTTAGAAACATGAGGTGCTTCCTACTCTGACATTGATCCGTTACCCAGACAGCCTTCCAGTTTCTGCAACATCCCTGTAAAAACACCTCTGGAAGTTCAGCCTTGTTGCTGCTGGACTCGGCTGACGTGTTTTGCCTTCCCTCTTTTCTCCTTATCTAAGCTAGCTGCACAAAGATTTATCAGTCTATACAAATGTTTCTCCATCAGCCCCACACCATCAGAGGTGTAAAGACACAAGTAATTTACTAACAAAATGTAAGATTTTTTTCCGTCCATGTCCCTGCTCAGATATGTAGTTCTGTGAGAAGGCTGTGACTTTATCCATTTGCAGGCTATTCATAAATGCCAAGTACTCAGCTTGAATGAGGCCGTAGTTTAATGAGACAGAAAATCCAGATCCTAGAACTGATCAAAAGTGCCAGAACCTCATTATGCTAAGCACTGGTCTGTGTTGTAAGCTCGCATTATTAAAAATATAAAAAAAAATATTAGATAACCTTGGGCATGATTTAACTTGCATCTCCAGTAGAGAAGGTTTTTCCCCTCTCTGGCAGTGAAGATGGTCATCAAAACTATGTCAGGGTGGCATAATTTAACCTTAAGGTTTTTTTACTAACTTAGCTGTAATTAATTTAATCACCTTTGCTACTAGAAAAATTGTACTGTGCAATAGCACCTAGCATTTTAGCAATTAGGTCTGAGATGCTCCAACTCTACAGCAGATAGTGTATTTTCTTCTATGGTTGGCATACAGTTGCTGTGAAAGCAAAATTACTGACATAAAGCCTGTATCATGTGCTGGCATTCAACAGAAATGCCATGGGCTGTTCATGCCTGATCGCTTTGGTGTCGCTGGCCAATCTGTACAAGTTTGGCATGTGTGATTGTGGAGCAGTCATCTTACTTTTGTCCTGCTAAATTGGTCAAAGGTTGTTCAGCGTAGTCAGACCCAAGTTAGCTGAGACACTGGGGAATGAGGATGCAAACAGCCATGAGCTGTTGAGTCAAGCCCTGCAATAAATCACGCGAGTGCTGACAGTTACCGTTGTTATTTCTGGGTGGGTTTATTCTGCCCAGTCCCTTGGGTGCGATATCGGTTCCCCATTTCCTCTTGAAAAGCCCACAGGGGAATTTAGTGATAGCTCTGTTGGGATGGACATGTGCATGAACACGTGTTTGGAACGGTCTGAAAGCAAGAAGGTAGCAGTGATTCTACTTTTTAGTCACCAAATGCAACCGCATTTATAAAAGTGAACTAAAGCAGTTCTGAATACTAGTAAAATGAATTGAAGAGAGAAATTAGTTCAATTAAATTAATTAAAGACTAATTCATTATGTTCGTGGGTTGTTATTTGCTTCACGCAAAGGACTGGATATAGTTTTTCCACTGTAGGCATAAGATCTATGTAAAAGCACTTATTTGGACAATCTGTTGGCTGATGAAATTAATTTTGAATAATTGTTCATAATAAAACACTTTTGCAGAAATGCTGTAAATTTCCTAGGCACCAAAGGGCTCTGATCACGCAGGATCTAAAGCAGATGATTCAGAAATTCACAAGTCAACATACGTAAAAGGATTTCATTGATTCATTACTTGTTTATTACTGATTTTAACACAAAATATCATCTCAAAAAGACTTTTTTAAAGAATGGCAAATTTTTAGGAAAAAAATATTCAGGAAAAAATATTTCCAACATATATTTATGCCTTTGACAATATTCTCTAAGCTTTAATCAAAAAGGAAATAAAATTATTAGGGAAATTATTTCTAATCTGCTGAAAGTTTAGTTTTGAATATAGATTTTTTTTTTTTTAACTTGGTAACTGTTCCTAAAGAGACTGGAAGAAGCACTGCAAAAATACTTTGAATACATGTGATTTCACACGCAGGAGCATCTGTCTACAGGTGTTTTTACTGTTCTGGTGAGTATGTGGACTATGACAGCGTGCAGTATGGCCTGGAATGTTTGAAACACTTCCCAGCCTCTGGGGATATGCAGCGATTTGTGCATTTGGGGTCTTGAAAGCATGCTCCAAATGAGCCTGTTGGTTTCCCCGGTGCAGTGCTGTGCAGGCATGCACACAGAAGCAGCCAAATGATTCAAAAAGGGATGGCTTGGGTTTACCTAGGGAGTTTTAAGGAATTTGCATTATAGCAATAGTTGAGCTGTATGGCTTTTTTTCACGTTGGGAAGAAGAGTTTTCCTACTGACTGCCCCAGGTTGGAGCAAATTGTCTGTCTTAGTGGAGGAGCGAGTCTGGAGGGATCTCTCTTTCTGCAAGTCCGTGATGCCCTCTACCAGCTTCCCTGCTCAGTAGCAACGTACGCGCGAGCCCGACCCGTCAAAGCAGCCCTTAGCAAGGGACTCTGAACTGGGTAACGATTACCACCGACGTGTGCGTGGCCTTCTGCCTAGCCGTCTGTAGCTGTCGTCTCCTGCTAGGAGTTTCATGTGATCTCGGTTGGGAAGGGCAATAAAGACAAACCCTTCCCCGAGTAGCAGTGAAGCCGGTTTCCTGCAGCCCTGACCCCAGCGCTGGAGTCTGTGGTGCCCGAGCAAGTGCAGGCTCTGATCAGACTGGCTTTGAGGTTGGCGTAGTCATTACACGGCTGTCCTAAGTGTATTCTCTGGGGCCTAATACAAGCTCTAAGGGCAGACTCTGCAGCTTTTCTTTCAGTAGAGATCCTAGTTTAGGTCTCCCTCCTCAGCTGCCTGTTCTCATAAAACTCGTTGAAATGTAGTATCTTTCAAACCACCACATTCCCTGTTAAATTTGATTAAAACTTGTGAATTAACCCAGATGTACTGCAGAGTAGGCAGAAAAGAAAGCACACACAGCGTAGTCACACAAACCTCTTAACAAAAAATTCCCTACCATAATTAAATGATGTGACATAAATTATGATGTGCCACAGTTCAGAACATCAGCTCCCCTGATTCAAACCAAACCAAACCAATGATAATGCCCACATGCTCTAATCTGTCTGCAGGGTTTCTCCCGTTTGGAGAAAGAAGCTTTTCTGCCCTGGTAACTAACAGCACCCTGTCCTTCTTGCAGGAGACCTGCTGCAGTACCCGTGGTTCATTTACATCCTGGCAGGGTGCGCAGGGGGTGCGGTTATCCTGGTGGTGGTTGCGTCCTCGATCACATGTTGCTGCATGAAGAGGAAACACAAGTTCATCCCAGTGCCTTCAGGTGAGTGGAGAATGGTGTCGCTCCCTGGAATGAGTCTCACAGAAGACTGTGTTTGTGCAGGCTGGGGTTGAAATAGCCTCAGCGTAGATTGGCCTTGGCTTGGTGGTTGCTCGTCTTCCAGCCATCCATCCCCTGACCTGGTGGAACAGAAAGCTGCTTGCTCACAGGCAAATGTTAAAACCAGCGGGGTCTTGAATTAAACCTTGCTTTTCTTTTTTTTTTTCCACTTCATCCTTGCCACCATGTGCTCCTGGCCAGAAAGAAACACAGCAAAATGTTTTCTGTGGCTGAGAAAATTGAGCCTCATTCAAATCTGATCCAGAAAGGACCTGAAGGTTTCTGATGGCGGTGCTTTGTCAGCACCAGTCCCTGAGTGCAATCTGCCCACGCCCAGTGAGGCCACCTCAAGCTGTGATCCTGCCAGCATGGCCAAGCTGGTCTCTGACACGTTGGAGTGTCCCTCTGTACTCGGCATCTGTCTGCTCCAGGAATGGGGCCGGTGCCACATGAGGAGGGGATGCACACGTGTGTTGGTGGTCCAGCCTCGCAATGAATGTGCCGAGGCTGCTGGGATGTGGGGGATCTCTTCACGTCTCTGGTTTTGGTTTTACAGAGGAGAAGGATGACGGACTAACAATGTCCATGGTCTCCAGTGAAGATGTGAAGAGCCCCCCCAACGGAGACCACGTCGAGGCTCAAGCTGCCCAAATCGACTTCCCTCCAAAGCCTGGTGGGTCCAGTGACTTGTTTTGGGTCAGACAGATAGCCTGTTTAGGAGGGTGAAGGACAAAATGGATGTGTATGACTGATGGGGGAGGAGCAGACTGGGGAGAGGGGCCTGGGACTCACTAGCGCAGGGAAGGTGTTGCATCTTGTCCAGATGACAAGTTGCACCCGGTCATTTATCAGTACCTTACTCCTGCTCTGCTTCTGCGCATGAGTAGCTCTTTCCCTTACCCGGCTGTGAGATGTAGCAGCAGCCATCTCGTAAGCATCCTGCAGAGGGTGCTGCCAGCAGACTGACTGTTCAAGTATCTCCTGTACTAAAAATGCACATTTCTCAAAAACTGCAACCCCCACAAACTTAGCGGTTTTCCTGCAATTTTATCACACCCCTTCCCCACCTTCCCTAGTAATGCGCTGCCATCAGCTGAAGTAGGTCTAGCAGAGACATGAACTTGAGCAACTTGACATAGGTCATAGCCTGGTCTCAGCATCACTGTCTCCACTTCTGGTGTCCTTCACTGTACCGTGCACAGCCTCTCAGCAGCTCAGCTATGCTTTATGTCTAACCTTGGGTGCTTCTTAGCCCTGCCTTCAAAATATTAAATGCTACTTGTGAACATAGTGCAAGAAAGAAAGAAAGAAAGAAAGAAAGAAAATGCTGTAAGTCATTCAGGTCATCGTTTAATATTAATATATTTAAAATGTAGAATCTTTTATTTTTTAATAACAATTTTTCCCATTGTCAGTTTGACTAACAAAGTATTCTCTATTTAAATTTTCTACAAATAAGTAAAAATCAGAGATGCCTGTGGAAAGCGTTTAGGTGAAAACATATTAAATGTGTGCTGTTAGCCAGCTTTAATTACTCAGATGTAACTGACGAGATTTGGCTTTGGTATTTTGGTATATATGTGGGGTAGCTGAGCCCAGAGAGCTTCAGCACCAAAGTACCTTGCAGAGGAAGCCACCATGAACTGCTCAATAAATGAGTAGTTACAAAGAAAATTGAAATGTGGCTTGCAGACACATGGGGAGAAGGGACTGAGTGGGTTAGGCAGCATCAGGGACTGGGGGGAGGATTTCCATCGGGGTGAGCATAGCACGGGCACTTACACGCCATTTCTCCCTTCTTTTCCAGATACCGCCTGTACTGGTCAAGGCGTTGAGTCCCAGCCCGCCATGGAAGAAAATTTACCAGTGGAAATAGGGCCTGAGGAAATGCCAGACCCAGAGGTCATAGTTGACGTGGAAAGCCAGGAAAATGCCTCGGACTGTTTCCCGGATCCAACTGATGACTGATCTGGCATGCTTGCTGTTCCACCCTGTCTTGAAGCCTATGACACCTGTCCTTTGCATCCCATAGTCACATTGTGTGTAAGAATTGGTCCGGAAAATTTTAGCAGGGAAAAAAGTGTGGTGTCAGGCATGATAACCTCATTTAAAAAAAAAAAAAAAAGACAATATAAGAAAAAGCACATGTGTGGCTTCAAGGCCGCACTGCTGTGGGCTGACAGGTTCACTAAGAAAGCTGGGCAGCTCTTTGATGCTTTGCCTGTTAACAGACATGCATTTAACCTGTGGAGCCCTAGAGGACAGCCTGAAACAAGATGGGCAGGTCCTCCTGCTCCCTGCCCACCCCATGCCTTGCCTTGTCTTCACCAGCCAGCAGTTCCCGTGAGGGACAGGCATGACGGGTGGATTGAGGTAGCCTGCCAGTCCCAGACAGAAACAAGGAACTGCCAGAAATTTCCTGAGAAAACCTCTTCTCAGGAAATTTAAAGGCATTTTTCGCAGGCCCTGCAAAAAAGCTCGATGGAGGGTTCAGCTTGGTATCTGCTGTGCCGGCTGTTCATCTGAATCGCTCCTCTGAGCTCCAGACCCTTTGTGATTTGGCACTCACTGCTTGCTGCGAGGGGCCAAGAGTGGTGCAGGGGGCTGCTGCGTGCAGACCCTGGGAGGTGACGCTGGCTTGCTCACTTTTCGATGCCCTGTAATGGCAGGGGGCTACTGGTTACCTTTCATCAGCATTTAACTGCTTGGGTTGCCAGTGGGTTAAAATAGCTCTGTCACTAGCTTGCTTGCTTGCAGCAGAAGGGTGCCTGGGGCTTGGGTGTGTAATTTTGGCAGAAATGTTGATTATAATGCTGAGATCGTTCATCAGTGCAAGCATTAGTGCCTTTACTGTAATGGTTTAGCTACTGCAAGCTGATTAAGCTGGCCATCTGCCTGTGCATGTAGGCTTTTTCAGTGCTGTGTTATTTGCACAGAGAGAGGCAATTTATAGAATCTCTTAGGCAAGTCTTGCTGCTCCGCACGTCCTGTCCTGCTCAGGGGAGGTTTGTGAGTGGAGCGGCTGGGGTAGACCTGCAGGGAAGAAGGACAAGGTGAGGAGCGGGCAAGGACTCGGTCCCAGGCAGCAGGTAGCTGAGTCCCTGGCAAAGCTGCCAGGGGCTGCAGGGCTGTCAGGCCACAGGGAATGCTGCAGGGTGCACTGCCAGAGCAAGGTGTATGTACTGTATAAGTGCATTTTGGTAGTTGGAAGCGAGGCACGTTGGTGTTAAACTAGCCCAATAAGATAGAAAGGCATGGTAGAGTAAAAGCAGAGATGGTACAGATTGGGGCTGAAAGGGATAGGGAGGTGTGTATTGCATTCTTCTCTCTTCCCTTGTCATTCTGTCCCTGTTTTATATTGTGTTGACATTGTGCCATGAATCCCTTGGAAACAGATTTACGGTATGCTTTGTAAATGCCACCCAACGAGGTCTGCAAGTACCCCAGCAAGATCAAAACCAAGCTGAATGCTTCTCTCCCAGGCGGGGGAGCTGGTGGGACAGCTGCATGCTCACCTGGAAGTCCTCTCTGTTTGTGTACATGGCAAAGCTCTGCATCGGTGACGCCCAGCCATAGGTTGTTCTTGTTGTTTCCTTGTCCTGTGACTCCATTTAGAAGATTTTTGGATCTTGTGTGCTGTGTTGGTGGTGATTCAGCCTGTCTCTGCTTTTTAAGGCTGCCGTAGGAATCAGATTTTCCACGGTAAGAGGGAGATAATAATTCTTTTCATCATGGTGCTGCGCTATCTCCTTTCAGTACAAACATTCCTCAGAGGCCGTGAGTTGAATGACAAAAATGCGATACCGAGCGCTTAGGATGGCAGCTGCCTGTAGGCAGCACAGCGGCAGTGACGCTGGGTGGACAGGGGCCAGCATCGCCGAAATGGGGGGGATGTAGTCAGCTTTGCTTCTCTGCTGCACTTTCTGGCAGGAGCAGGCAGGGGACAGTCGACTCCAGCACATGCTTAACCTCGAGGGCTGAGCAGTGCTCTGAGCTGCGCGGGAGAAGATGCCAGCATTTCGGGTGCTGAGGGTGACAGGGCTGGGCCAGCCTTGTCCCCCTGGGCTGCCCCAGTGCCACCTTGCTGCTGTCAGCCCTGGGAGGGCTGGGGGTGCCCTGACAGCTGTCAGCACTGCCGCCGGTCTAGCCCCAGGCTGGGAAAGATTTTTCCCATTGAGATGGGAAACTGAGACTCAAGACATCTTTACGAGGCAGATAGGACACAGCTGGTTTTCTGTCCTTCCCCACTGAAGAAGGCAAAAGTTTCTGTTACTATGAGGTCAGAAGAGAAGTCGTGCAGCCTGTGCTCCTCCTTTAACTGTATGTGTTCATGCCCAGCTATTGTTTGGGGTTTTTTGGTGTTTTGTTTTCATTTCCCTGTGATGATTTTATTCCTAATAAAAAAAAAAATCTGTTTTCTAACTTGTTTTGTAAATGTTTAAGTTCTGTTATTTAACAATTGTTTCTTTATAGTTTTCAGTGAATGTACAGGCAGGTTTTCAAATTTGCATCCGGCTGAATAAAGGAAAGCTGATAACAAGTTACTGCTGACTAGAGCTGGCTTGGGAACGGAGATCACAAGGGCATTTGTTTGTAAGTCACTCCAGGAGAGGCAGTAGGACAGTGGCCTATAATTAGTCCCCATCGGAGCATGTGTGCAAATGTGCCTGCACGTCCGTGTGCACTGGCAGCTCACCAAATCTTGCTCTTGTGCCTTGCCCAAACTGTGAGGTGCAGGGAAGCGATGCATGGAGATGGCCTTGCTTTATCAATCTCTATCCATCTGTAATTTTTTGTGACACCTGAGCCACCTTAGCTGTAAGAGAAGATGTTTAATTGCATAGCATGTATGGGTATGGATGTACCTGGTGCTATCAGGAATTTGATCAGAAACGAGATCTCTGTGCTGTCTCTTCGGGGCTTCTGGTGGCCTTAGTGAGGCCACGCCATGCCAGCCCTGCCCTCTCTGGGTTGCTGAGGGAGCCCTTGGTGCCAGGGTCCCTCTGGGTGCCTGGTGCTTTCCAGGGCAGGGGAGCTGCATGGAGAGCTTCCAGTTGCGCCGTCCTCTCCGGCCACTGGTCCTGGCTGGGGAAGGCAGGGTCCATCCCTCTGCTCATCGAGTGCTGGCGGGACAAGGGGAGCCCTGCTCTGTGGGAAATGCGGATGTTTTGGGATGTGGTTTCTTTCCAGCTGAGACAAACCACCAGTGGTTTATAGTACTGTACAGAATTTGTATCCATGTCAACGTTTCCTAGTGGGAAGAGAAAAATCTCCCTCTGCTTGTGGCATATGCTAAGCAACAAATGTAATATGTATTCTTTTTGTCATGTAATTCATGAAGTTTATGAATGTAAAAGGAGAACAGAGAATGATCTTATTTGACTTAAGTTATAGGTGAAAGCAAAAGCAGAAAAGAAACGTATTGTATAGCAGCGAGCAGAGAAAGGGGAATGATCCTTTTAGATGTTTTTTAGCATTCAGGATGTACTCATCCCCACAAAATTCTCATGTCAATAAGGTTTCCCATCCCAGTAATGAAACAGTTTGTGCTCTGCCTTCCAACCTCCACCTCAGGCTGCTATGCCTGATGTCCCAGTGGCTGCGTGCGTAGCCCTTGGGGTCCTCTCTTGGAGCCCAGCACGGAGGCAGAGGCACCAGGACAAGAGCCAGCAGTTTGTGAGGAGCTGGACCAGCCCTCCCCACCACCATCAGCTCTACAGAAACAACAGAGTGGAAGCTGGTGAGTCTGGAGCAGATATGCAAAACTGATAACAGGCTGGTTTACAATAGCAAATGAAACATTTGTTGTAAATACTGGAGAGGCGTGTGAGCAGTGGTTGTGTTAACTTCTGATGAAAATCTCGATGTAGTTGAAAAAAAACCTCTAGATTTTTAGGCATGCGCATACTATGTTTGTGTCACTTTTTATGAATTATTGCAATTCATTTCAAAATAAGCAAGCAAGAAGAATGCATGTGTAACTCAGCTGTAGGATATAGTGTCAGTGATAGATATCTTCAAAACCATTTCCTCAGCCTTAGCAAACAAACTCTGGTGGTGCTTAAGATCCAGAAGCGTAGGTATTACTACTGCCAGGCAGGGAGGAGTGAGATGCCCCGTGGACTCTTCCATAGGAAAACACACAGAACCAGTAACAGAGTGGTCAAGAAGAGCAGCATCACCTGTTTCTGCCTGAGGTGGAAGCAGAATTTGGTGATGTGTCATCGCAGAGACTTGGATTAGCGTTTGGGTATTGCTTGTGCCTTCGGCCAGGCTGCTCGGTGCCTGGGTGCAATCAAACCCTGCTGGTACGAGGCCAGTGGTGGTGAAGTCCCTCCTGGGCATATGCAATGCTCCCCTCTTGTCCTCTGTTGTAAAGCAGGCTGGGAAACAACATCATCACGTGGTGGGGACCCTGTGACCTTTGACAACCAATAACTGCATCCTGCATTGTTTTTTTCACAATGAGCGCTGCGTTTCCTTTCTGCAAGATTATGACTCATCTCTCAGGCATGGGATGTGGCTGGAGACAGCAGGGGAGTCTTTACTGAGAACCTAGAAGGCCCTTAGATGAAGCCCTTCTAAATATTTCTACTTTTCCAGCAAGCAAATGCTGGCAGGTGTTGTGTTAATTATATCAAGATTAATTTAACTTGGATATGATCAGTTAAGAGATATCTCTGAGCCATGCAGGACCACAGGGAAGTGCAGCATCTTTCTGGCTGGCCTCCCTCGAACACCACTTGCGTGGCTCCAGGCTGGCTGATGGGCTGAAGTGGAGGCCTTGGCCAGCTCCAGGTCTGAGAGACTTCCTCCAACCCTCCTGATCACCAGCAAGCAATGTGGCTGAATCGCACTGCTATCTACTATTTATAGGGGCTAAAGAAACTGTTCCCTGCCTGTACCAAAGCAAGACTGCCTGGAGGGCAAAAGATGTTTAATGATGAGAGCAGGGAGGAGGCAGAGACACCCCCCCCCCCTAAAATGTTCAACTATGGCTAAACCCTGCAGGAGCTGGATAGCAATTACATTCAAGTAGCACGTGAAGAGCCCAGAGCAGTTCTGCTTATGCATGCTGATGTTTGCATCTTCATGGGGGTATTTCCCACTGCCTGATTTCAGCCCCAAACAGCTCCTCGCCCATAGGGTTCTCCCCACCCTACCATCAACCATGAGGGCACGAGGGGCCTGACTTCACTACGCTTGCAAGTTTAGGTATCTCACTTATACCCCTCACCTCTCAACGCGCCTATAGATGCATGCTGGGCAGCTCGATTCCAGCCCCAGGAGCTAACGTTGCCGTCTTCTTCGGTCTGCACCTGCCTTCAAGCTTTGCTCGGAGAAGGGGCTGTCCGCCGGCACCGTGCCTCCCCTTCTCTCGAGGAGCTGGGTTTGGACCTGCTGGGCTATGACCAGGGATGCCCAATATCCCAGCCGGAGCTGGCTGCGGGTCTGCAGGCAGTGAGTGGAGTGATTCCTGGGTTTTCCCTTTGCGTGGTCCCTGGGGGCTGGAGGGGTGGGTGTTGTGAGGATGGGGCGAGTCTCTGCCTCCTGGGAGATGGGAATACTTGGCCTATGCCCACTTGGTTTACAGGCATTTTGGGGCAGGGGCTGGTCCTGGTGCACGGGGAGGCACCTGCAGCCTGCTCATCGTGCCATTGTGCCAAATGCTAACGGGAAGGAAAGGTGCCCATCTGTAGAGGTAGCAAATACAGGTGGCTAATGTCAGCTTATTTTTAATTGATTTATTTTTCTGGTTAGCATATTCCATGTCACACTAAGCCAATACACATGATAAAATATTGGATGGGGCTGTAGTATAAAGTGTGTATTTTATAGTTAATGGAAATGAGGGGAAAAGCAAAACTTGGAGCCTGAATTCTATGCAGAATTTTTAAAACTCGCCTAAACTCATGACAACTACTGATAGTTTTAGTATTGTCTAACACTATAGAAACTAGATGTATTACAGACCAAGAATTACTTGGAGGCAATTTTCAGTGAATCCTTTGGAATTGCAAATGCAGTACATTAAAGAGAATTATTATCTGCTCCCGCATCATATGCAAATGGAGTAAAGAAATACAGTTTGGTGGCTATCCTCTTGCTAGCGTTGCTGTCTCAGGTTTGGTTTATACGTGTTCCTCTTTGAGGGCAAAACAGATTTGCCCAAAACTGAGTGAAGCAGTTTTAAAAGGCTTTTTTTGATACTAAAAATCACCTAATAAAATACTTTCAAACAAACAAAAAATGAAAGAGATGATGTGATGGTCTTTTTCTCTATGTGAAAAGAATTGCAAGAGTGACTTTGAATGCACGACTTGAAGCAAAGAGCATTAAGAGTTTATGTTGCACTCCTGTGAAAGCTTTCCCATCACAGGGAAATAGGCCTCAGTGAAAAAACAGGCAAACCTATAGTTAGGGGATTCGGGACAGCGGGGATGGGATTCAGTGATGTGCGCGAATGGGTAAAAGTCAGTTGCCTGGCAGCCAGTCTCAGTTCACCTGGAGCCCACGACAGAAGCTGGGGCGGGTGGAGGCTTTTCCGAGGTGGCACACGAGTTGGAGCAGGAGGTACCTGCCGGGTGGGACAGCCTCTGCTGCTGGTGTCTCTGCCATCACAGGACGAGCCATGGCAGGACCGAGAGAGGAGGAGGATGCAGAGAGCAGAGTGTCCGCTGCAGAGGATCCAAGAGGAAGAAAGGGCACATGCCTAATGACTGAGGGTACAGAAGTGGTGGTGGGTAACGGCAGTCATAGACACTGTTTCTTCCCTCAAGAGGGTGGGGAGGCTGCAGGGGTCTCAAGCAAGATCTGTCCTCCATCGTCCTGCAAACTCTTTAGGCAACATAAAGTGATGTCCTCCAGGAAGCAGCAGTCGCTGCTGCTTCCTCCTCATACCTACTCTCCCTGACATTTGGCACGAATCGTGTTCCCCAGATGGATGCACTCCTCTTAGGTGGTAGGTCCCACCTCCCCTGAGCCCCTCTGGCGATGCTTAGCCTGGGGCACCGGGGACTCCTCACTCCTCTCTGTCTTTCTCATGAGCCACTTGCAGGGAACGTGCTGTGCTAGTTTTGATAAGCCCGAGAATGGGAGCAAACACAAATCTTCCCATAACAGCAAACAGGAAATACCTTTTCTTGTTTTTCCCTGTTTCTCCCCTCTCCCCCCCACTTCCCCTCTAGTTCTGGCCAGCCCTTTCAGGATTTTTCTCCTGACCTCGCTTTCTGGTATGAGTTTTGCCAAGTGAGATGGGAAAAGGGTGGAGGGAAGGCAGGATCCCAGCCATTAAGCTGCTGTTTGTACATATTCCTGCCCAGCTGTTGAGGGTTTGGGGTTCTTTTTCTTCAAGTGATTTCGTTTCTGATAAGGAGTCTTGTTTCCTCACTTTTTGTTGAGACTTTAAAGCTCTGTTATTTGGCAAATACAAATGCCTGTTTATAGCTTTCTCTGGAGAACCAGCTGTAGATGCAGAGGCTCTTCTTTGCTGGAGAGAAGATCAGTAGGAGTCAACACTGCCATGAATTTGATATCATCTCTCTCAAAAAAACCCCCAATGGTTAACAGCCTCAGTGAGAGACGAAAGTAGATGCCTGTGTTTATACTGAATTACTGATGCTGCAGAACTTAAAGGAACTTCCAAGGTAACACAAATAACCACCGCAGCTGTAGTTCCAACCCATTGCATCTTACGTGTGTGGGCACAAGGCATGCACAGTACCTTTCATTAAGGCTGCACTGTAAACTTGCAGCTCTGCAAAGTGGCGACTAAAGTTCAGCAAATTTTTACTGAGTTGCTGAAAGCAGTGTATGCAGGGGACTTGAGAGAAATGTAGTCAACAAAAAGCCTGCTCTTCCGTGATGGAAACAAAAAGAGGTGGCTGAAAGGAATGGTGATGCCATCCTGCACCTGACCGCTGAGACCTTGCTTGCGGCGATAGATGCTCTGAATGGAAAGTGCTTTTTAAATGGTGCTTTATAGACAGGTAGTTAGGAGCCAGGAGTTTGGGTCACGGGGGCATCGGGTTCCATTTGTTGTCCTTCTTTGGACTGTCTGACTGACCTTAACAAGTCACTTCATCCTCCTCTGCCTCATTTCCCCATCTGTAATACTGGGGTGATCACATAGGCCTCCTCTGCAAAACGGGTTTAAGCCTTGCAGATACACCGCAGCACCTCACACCTGTGGTGTGGGGCGGCCCAGAGCTGGGGTGCTGCTGCAGGGGTCTGAGCGGGCTGCTGCAAGCGCTCTGGTCTGGCTGCCACAGGTTGTCTGACTGCCCAGGGCATGAGGAAGGAGATTTACCAAAACTGTTACGGTGCAAGGTGTCTCTCTCATTAACGTTGCTAACTTGTGAGATGCTGGTTTCCTTCTGACTCTCAGGAGTGCGACAGAGGGAGCTGGGCCTCTTGTATTGCCTTGGTAGAAATACTGTGAAAAGCCACAGCTTGCCTCCAATCCCCTGGTGCTCAGATGCATTATGCAGAACATCCCCCACCTGCCTTATTAAGTTCTTAAACCCCAGAAATTCTCAGAAATGCAATGACACAGCACCTTAGCCATTACCCTTCCTGGATGACAACAGGAGCCGTGGGCTGCGAACATTTAGAAAGACAGGCAGCTTTGTGCCTGTACTTTCCCCTGCTGTGGAAAAGGCCCACTCTTTGCTAAAGCTCACGTAGCTCCCTCCTGCAGCTTCCCAGCGTTTCCTGTGCAAGCGTGGCATGGTGGCAGCAGAGCTGAGACCGTGGTCAGGACGGGGCTGAGCCCGTCCTGCTGCCCTGTGGCCCCTGCGCCCTGAGGACCTGAGTGCCCTGGGTCTGCTGTTGCTTTTCAGTCCTGATGTGGGGCTGGGAGGGTGCTGCCTGGTCTGGCCAGACCTGGGTCTGGTCCTGGTGTGCCACCTGTGCTTGCTCAGGGCTGCTGCGGAGAGCAGCATGTCCTGCCACGCTGACCAGCCAAAATCTGCAACATGTTTTGCATGTTTAGTCGTGTCACTGAAATTACTAGAATAAGGTACTGAAAGTTAGATCCTAGATCTAGGATCATTATAGATGATGGCAATCAGTGTCAGACAAGCAAGACTGAAATGCACCATCTGCAAGAATAACTGGTGGGATGCTGACATCTGCTCTAGCCTCAGCCGTCGTCGTGAACCACAGATTGTGAGACTGCTCTGTCTAAGGATGTTACAGTCCTTCAGACCAGACTTAAACAGGGCATCTTTTATGAGGTTTGGCTGTTGACAGTCTCACAAGTAGAAAAGAAGAAAACGAGTCTGAGAGAGAGAACTCCTGGGGCTGATGATCTGGTATTATGGATATCACAAGGGAACTGTTTATCTTGAAATAATCAGCTAAGGACTATTCTGTATGAGTCATGGTTTGAAAGCTTCCAGCTATCTCCGTTTAGAAAAGGATGAAAAAGTTTCTGCAGACAGCCATTTCAGTGCTGACAGGGTGTGTCACTATTTTTGGAATAATTCTACTGTGTACAGGCAAAGCAGTGCTCTCAGTTTGCACGTAACAGGCTCCAAGCTGCTGAGTCAGCATCCCCGCCAAACTTTTGGCCGAAGTTCATGATCTTCATATTTGCACCACTTCGTTCAAGCTGGACTTCTTCCTTTCTTGGCTCCTGTGTAAGGCAGAGGTGAAAAGGAGGGGGATAGGTGGCCTTCATCTGCTAAATGGCTGCAACTGTATGTGGAAGCCAGCAGTTCCTTGGCATTTCACAGTGCAGGGACAACTCCTTCTGCCAGGGCTGACTTTGCTTTTTCCCCACTCCAGCCACTGCCCACACTTCACCCTGTCCTGCAAAGTTATGCCAAAAGAGAAGGGAATGTGCCATCGTGAAACCCTCAGCTACCATCCAGGGCAACCCAGATGGAGCCTAACTGTTAGTCTTGCAGCCTAGGGTGCAAACTCAGGATTGCTCCCAGGAATAATGTTAGACTTATCCAAAGTTTCTCCTCCACGTGATATTACCCATCTGGTGTTTCAATCACGATCATGTTTGCTCTTCTCCTCACAAACTGTGCCTAACTGAAGGCCCGTCTTTGTGAGACATTTAGAGGTATGAACTTGCAATACTCTTGTCAACTTTCATGGTGAGGGTGTCAGGTGGTGGTGAGTGCAGGGTGTCTGACTGTACTTTCAGGGAAGAGTAGTGAGTCCCATGCAAATGCCATTTAATAAAATCTAAGCTTCATACCAGAGGAGATGGTGCAAATTATCAGATGGGCTGCAAATCCACACTGGCTTATGGCATGCAGACTTTCCTGAGAAGAACAATCTAAGTGTATTTGTACTCTTGCTTTTCTACATCCAATAACATTCTCTTTTCTTATCAGCCTCAGGCATGAATGTTTATTGGATTATCACTAGGTTGAAAACTTAGAGCTTGGACCAGCTACATATTGTCTCTTGAGATGCTGCTTTCAGATGTGTGGGAGTCAGTCACCTTTACATGGAAATATAAGTAAGATACTTACATTCCCTGTGAGGAAACTGCTTAGTGCATTACAAAGAACAGAACAGTAAAAGAGAGAGCAAGCACGAAAAGCAAATGTGTACGAGTAGAGCACTTTGTGGCTTTTACAGTGGAAACAATACTGCAGAGATAGCAGTGGTTGCAAAGAAACAGCCCATTGTCACAGCTGCATTCGGTCCTCTGCTCCCTGTGCAGCAGAAGATGGAGAAGTCTAGCAATGCAGTGGGCTAACCAGAGGCCAAGCGTCCTCAGCCGTGGGCTGACAAGCCTAACTGAAGACAGGTCCAGCACCACCATACTTTCTTGTCGGTGCCCTGGTTTTCTAGCCGGATTGCGTTTAGCCCAGCAGCATTACTTCCTGCGTAATGGGTAGGAGAGAGGGTGTCTGCGGTGAGCAGAAGAGCATGATGGTTATCTGCAGGCCTGGCAGATCTTGCCTTGTCCTGCCCAGCACAACTTGGAACAGTGTTTGGGCTGTGGCAGCACACGGCTGTGAGCAATAGCTCTCACCGTGCCTGTCCTGCTCCTTGGGGAGCATCGCCGTTTGGTGTGGGGGCTGCTCTGCCAGTGCTCCCTGCTGTAGCTCTTTTCAGGACACGCATCCCACACCGCATTGCTGAAGGTACATGCTGGCCTACAGAGCTGCTCTGTGGCAGTAGCCCAAAGCTTCTGTGCTTTCCAGAGATACCCATTTGCCTTCAGACACCCTCTCCTTCATGCCTTCCCTTGGGGGGGGGGAAACAGGGACATCAGTGCAGGGACTTCCAGTGCTTCACTCCCACTAACATCCAGAAAATCCCTTCCTTCTTCTAAAATGGGGATTGAAGCCCAGTCAGGACTACAGCACGTTGTCTTGCTCCTTAAGAGAAGGAGGGTAAAGCTGCAAGGATATTGCCGTCTCCACACTTCTCATCTGGCAGGAAGGCTGCGGTTAGAGACACGGGCTGCTTTCTCCTTGTCCAGCTGGGTCTGACGGTGCAGAAGGTTTCCGACGCTTGTTAGAAAAGGGGCTGCTCAGTGGGATGGACTTTGCACATGCCAGGATCTCATTGGGAAATCCGTGCTGCAGGTAGGTGCTGTGCCCCTTTGTTGGCTTGGCTGTACTTTTGTTTTACAAAATCTCTAAGCAAGTTGATTTTGTGCACATGCACCCAAATATTGAGAAATACCATGGCCTGGTGCCGTTTCTGTGATGCACAGCGAACAGGGGACATCAGCTATTGAGCCCTCACCACCTCTCTTGAGTGCCTCTTCACTGCTCACAGCAAACTCGTTTTTGAACAGACCTTTCATATCCTTTAGGGGTGGTTTCTTGCTCCTGTCTACCTGTTGCTCTAACAGGAAAAAGGATACCATGTTTGATGTGCTATAACTGGTCTGCTGGAACATAGGGGCTTCCAGTCTGAGTCATTTCAGCTGTGGTTTTACAAAAGCGCAGGCATCTGGGAATGACAAACTTGATTATCTGGAAGTAGTGACCTTCATTATGAATACAGGACGTCCTTTTAAGCCTTGTTCTGCTGCTGTGGAGCTTAACCTCTCTTCTCTCTCTTGCCTTCACACACACGCGCGCACGTGCGCGTGCATCTTTCCATTTGTATTTCATTTGTACCAATCCCAGTTTCTGCCCGCAGCTCTGCAGCGGGCAGTACCCGGGGAGCAGGACAGCAGAGAGCCGGCTCTGTGTGCGCACAGAGCAGGACGGTCCCTGCCCCAGCACATTTGCAATCTGAGTGTGCCGACCAACAGACAAAGGACAGGGGTACGCTGGAAGCAGGTGGTGGCTTTGAGGGATGTTGGCTTGAGGAAGAAGTGAGACAGGGTTGAGCAGAGTGTGGGCAGTGGTTTCAGTGTGCCCGGGGGCCTCCCTCCGCTCTGCTTTATGGACCCTGCCAAAAAAAAAAAAAAATCAAGAGAGATCAGACTTGCTGCTTTTGCCCAAAGCCCTGTAGGTGCTCGGGCTGGAAGCAGATGTGTCCAAGCATGCAGACCTTGCATGTCCCTGCCAGTGTGGCTGGGGAGAGCGATCCAGCACAGTCTGCTTGGCTGGGGAGATGCTTGGGCATCCCCCACCCTTTGCTTGTTTTTCTCCGCAGAGGGTAGAGGTCAGGCACAGAAATGTCATCTTGCTGCTGTTGCTTCCTCTCTCCTTTTACATATGCATACTTTCTAAGGAAACAATAAAAAAGAAGGAAGAAAAGCTAGATTTTCCTGCGAAGTGCAAAGACAGCAATACTGTGACCTTAGTGCGTTTTACCTCAGGTAACTTTTTCTCCTTTTGTGCAAAAAAGGTAGTTTTTACCAGCATTAGTACCAGTTAAAAGATGATGAAGCTGGAGAAGAGGAGATAGTTGTCTTACAAGACCTTTCTATAACTTCAAGGAAGAAGAATGACATGAATGAACAAGAAAGATTTATCTAATACTGTACATCTCCTGCGCCACAGCTTTTTTTCTGTCTGCCTTTTTGGTCTATATCAGTGATAAAAAGCTGGAAGATTCCAGTGGCCACTGTAGCAGAGGGATAGTGTTGGGGGTCATATGATTCAAAATCCTCACCACCCCATCTGCTTCATATTGGAATCAGGAATAAAGATTTTATTAGGTTCTCACATGTTTTTGGACCTAACTCTCATGCCTCCTCCCAGCTTCTTTCCTCTCCATCTTTCCCACACCAACCAGCTTCAGGGCTGGCTTCTGGTAAGACCCCAGGCAGTGTTTTCATCCCCTTCCACGCTCATCCCTCTTTCGCAGCTTGCTCAAACGGCCGGCCGTGCCTGCAGGACACCTTCTCGTGGCGCTGGCCAACCCCTCGTAGCTCAGACGTTGACGCAAAAGCTGATCCTGACGGTGTCCAAGGGAAGCGTGTCTCCTTTCTATGCGTTGTCCAACAGCCATCAGCTACCTGCTCCCTGCTGGGGGTCCTGGGCTTGCTGTCCCATCGCTGCTGCTGAGGCTACGGGGGGAGCAGAAGGATTCCCGTCACCCTCCCCGCCCCAAATACCACATCTGTCTCACTAGGATGGTGGCATGCGGGTGCTGGAGTTTAACTCTTGGGGTAAAGACTGAAGAGGACGAGGGCCCCGGCTGTCCCTCCAGGTGTGTAGACAGACCTTGGGGCATTCCCGCATTTTAGTGTGCGTTTTCCTTGTCACTGCACATTGTCCCCATCCTGATAAAACACCCTCTCGAGAGGTATTTTCTGCCCATGGTTTTTGTGCCTGTGCTAAAACGAGAAGTGCTAGGGTGAGAGCTGGGAGGAGGGGAGGAGGGCACGAGGGCTGTACTGAGACATCCCACAGCCGCTCGCTCACAGCAGAAAAATCCTTTCACCTGCCAGAAGCTATCATTAGACAAGGCGACACTGGATTTTTTTTGACCCTGAAAATGAACTTTAGGAGGATTTTCCTAGTCAAGTGCTTGCTGCTTTTATTTGCCAATGTAAAATGTGAGTTTTTCTTACTGGGTTTTTTTTGTTGGGTTATTTTTTTCTTTTTTGGGCTAGCATTGATAAAATTGCATTTTAAACTATTTACAACTTGGTGGGATGTTACTGATAAGAAACTAGTTCTACTTTCTCAATGAGTGAAAACCTTTGGGTTATTGCTATTATTATTTGATTTAATTTTCAGCTGGGGGGAGGGCAGGACCTTAGTTTCCTATTCCAGTTATAATAATCTGTAAACAGTTTCAGTTTTAAGTTAATGAGCCTTAATTTGACACATGTATAATGAGAAATGTCAGCATGCAGTTTTCTCTCTGCCCTCGAGGTAGCTTGTACTACACTAGAGATCCAGTTCACGGTGCATTATCACATGTAATTTCCTTTTCTTATCAAAAATGAGCAAATCTTTTGAAAGTGCAGATTATATTCTTCCATAAATATTAACAGGAAGAGTGATATATCTCAGTGTCTTCAGTAGAGTTGAAGAAGTCTAAGATGTGAAAACAGCAAGCAAATACATACATCTTTTATATTTTGCATATTATTGCTCTCAGTATTTTTTAAAATATTAATCTAAAAACTTAATGAAGGTGTTAACTCATAGATTAGAGAAGGTTATAAGAGACGGAGAAAATACAATCATGCATAGATATTTTTTTTCCTCTGTTCATTCCACTACAGATTGTACGTATGGCTGTTTAATGCTTTTCTTTTCCTCCAGAACAAAATTAATAGGTAAATAAGGAATTATTTTTTTAATTACATGATGTATAAAACATCTTCCCCAGCAGAAATGAAGATTATTCCCTTGAATGGAAAACTTGTTTCAAAGACTTCCTTACTTCTCTAAAGTTACTATGGGAGCTTTTAGTTTTAACTCTTTCTTGCGAGTGCAAGTGAGCTCTACGCTGCCAGTTCGCATCTTCCTGCCCCTTAGAGCGCATTTCAGTTGGCATTAGCAGAAATGTTGTTTCATTAGCTAAACAGATTTCTAGTATCATGTGTATGAGATACTTGGCTTTCCATTAGCAAGACTATGGAGATCAGATAAACATCCAGAGATGTGTCTAGGCGGTCGGTCCGCAGAGATGCCATTGAATTATCCTTGAAAACTTAGATTATTTTTTTTCTTTACTTCCAGATAGAAAAAATAAATGATAGTATCTGTTATGGAAATAAATCCTATTACTAGCTCTAAATACTAATGCGTGACTGAGCAGAAACAAGTATCAGAATTCAAATATTTCGGTATAATCTGTAATATCACCTACAAAGAGGATAGCTGCTTCCAAGGCTGTTTGGTTGATAGCCTGATTTCAGAATATTTCATTAGATATGTCAAATATGTTGTAAGAAATGCAATAGTGAAATAACAGCCTCTCCTTAGACTAGGGGTGAATTGCCAGAAGCACTTCAGTATTCATTTTCTTGTTGTGCAGAACTATTTTAGTTCTTTGATTATCTCTAATATTGTTAGTTTCATTAATTGGGAACTGGATTTCAGTTTCCCCTCTGTGATATAGTTTATCATTGTCCTAGATACCAGGAATGAAGGACTATAATAAAAATATGCATAAACATAGTTTTTCTCTCTGTTGGGAGAAAGGGCTTAAAATATGTAAAATTAGAGCAGAATCTGCTCTATCTGGTGATGTGAAGAGAAGTTTCTTCCTGACGATTGGCTTTAATTGAAGAGGAATGAATGTAAGAAAATGACAAATGAAATAAGCCGTGGCTCTGAGCACACATTCGATTATCAGTGAGCTTATCCCACCTGACACTTGTGAGCACTTTTCTGCCTCCTCCTGCAAATTTTCCACCTGCCACGGAGATGAGGACAGTACTTTACTCGAAGTGACCTCCCGACAAACTTTGGACTCCCAAGTCCCGGTTCACCAGAGATGGACCTTGCAAAGGCTGTGGAGCAGCCTGGAGGGGAGTGGGCAGGGCACCCAGGCGCAGCGTGGACTACATCATCTCCACTGGTAGTAACGTGACTGATGGTTAGCAGCCCTGGTTTCCTGAATATCCCCTTCAGCAGCCACAGGCTAAGTGCTGCCCAGTCCTAGTAGCAACTTTGGGAAGCACTTGTTCTGGAGAGGGGACCTGTCATCAAAGGAGACCTGCAAAGAGAAAAAACTTTTTTGGCTTTTGCTTATCTCCTACTGTCTCCAGTGCCTGACCAGTTCACAAGATGTTGTTAGCTGATTGTTTCTCCCCACCTTACTTGCCTCACCGTGATTCTGTGATACTAGTGATACTAGTCTGTGTTCTTGCTGTCCACAAGTGATGCTTGCAGGGATGGGTGCTCTGGGTAGCAGCCTGTGCCACGTGCAAAACACACCGAAGTGACCTTATTTTCAGGAAGGGTTAAGTTCAGGGGGAGCCATGAACGTTGGCAACCAAAATCACTCCAAATAAGTCAGCCAGAGTATAAGCCAGCTTTTGAAAGCCGGACTCTTAGCTTCCTCATCTCCCAGAATTAAACTGGGTGCTGATATTTATCTAATGAACAATCAAGGGGTGCTTTGGAGCAGGGGAAGAAAACAGCATCAGTAATGAAGAGAGGAAATTCAGAGGGGGTAGCAAGTGACAACCTTTTGGGTCACCACTGTGGCTACTGGCAGCACACTGACGGGCTGGCTGTGCTTCCCTTTACAGACTCCGTCACCAGCGAGATTTACATGGCCGTGAATGAGTCAGCTTTTCTCAGCATCACTGCTGCTGCTGCTGGGAAGGTATATGATGCAACATGGCTGAAAGACAAACAAAAGATGCTTCAGTTAAAAAATAACAAAGTTAAGTACTATGTGAACAAGGAGCAGTGCAGGTGTAAGATACTCCCAAACGGGACTCTGCAAATAGAGCGGGTGGTGAAAGAGGACAGTGGAAACTACACGGTGACGGTTTATCAGCAGGATGGAAAATTAAAGGCAGAAGAAGTTATGAAGTTCATCGTTCTGGGTGAGTTTTTGCTCTTACCATACCATTTCCAGCATAACCCTTGGTATTCCTGTGCTCTCCTACAGCCTACTCATTGCCCCCCTTTATGTTTTTGGGGGGACTTTTCCTCCTGCCACAGACAGCAGTCTGCCGCTCTTCTCTTGCTCCTACTGATGCCCTCTGGTCCCCTGCTTCTTTCTGGCTCCCCTCTTTGTCAGCCGCCAGGTTTCTACGTGTGCCCAAGCAAGCAGCCGTGACCACGTACGTGTTGGCAGCGGGGTGAGCGCGGACAGCCCGTATGCTGCAGCAGGGCAGGCGGTGCCGGGACCCCTCGGGCCCTGAGCTGGGGCAGCACCGCGTGAGCGGGGCTGTGCTCCCAGCAGCACCCTGCTTCCAAAAACCTCTTGTGGGAGTGCAGCAACCTACGTGAGGTACACCTGCGGCTGTGGCACTGTGCACTTCTGGCACTTCTGGTGCTATTTATAGGCAGTGAGTTATGACTTCTGGTCCCTAGCTACTGCTGCAGCAAGGTGAGCACCTTGTGTCGCATCTGCCAGCCTCCTGAGCAGAGGCCAGGTGGCACTAAATTCCTGTATTTAGGCAATGCGATCCCATTCCATTTTGCTCTAACGAAAAAAAGCCAGCAGTCATCTCCCCTGAGATACGCCACAATAGGAGTTGAATTTGCAGGGGAAGAGGACTCCTGCACCCTATCCTTGCATAACGTAACACAACAAATATGAAGATTGTGCTGTTCAAAGCACACTTAAGCACATGCCTGGGGATTTCAGCTACATGGGTTCAAAGCATGAGGGCAACCTCCATTCCTGTGCTGTATCTTCTCCTGAGACATCAGAGCAGTAGCAGCCCAAAGCTTTTGGGGTGAGTAGGGAAGAAGGGGTGGCTTTTCTGCACCTCTATGGATGCTGCCACCTCTCCAGACCGCTAAGCTGTTGGGCAGTGTGGGTTTTTTTCCTGACAAGAAGATGATTTTGCTGTGTCCTTCTTCAGCCACCACGCACACCTCTGCCAGCCTCCTGAGTTTGTGGGCACTAGCTGGCACTACAGAAATGATGCTTTGATAAAGCAGCAGCAGCAGCAAAGACAGCTGAAATATAGTTTCTGCACAGTGGGAGGCCCCATGGCTAACAGACTGCTGAGAAGCAAGGGTGTCCCACTACTCTGGGAATTATTATTACAAACTGTCTACAGATTCAGTAAGTCATCAGGGCCTGATGCTACTTACTTAGGCTTTAAGGCACCGAGATGTCATTGGGGTGTCCTGGGTTCAATTTCAGGTTAAGGTTGCAACCTAGCTATGTGCTGCATCATTTCATCTCCTGTGCAGCAGAGAGGTTGCCTTACCTCTGACAGCGGAAGTAACGTCTTTTAGTAACTGTCGGGTGCTAGAGTCATTTGTCAGATGGATTATACTTTGTTACTAGGGTTGGACAAACAGATGTTAAAAAAAAAAAAAGTTTAGATTATATCATCACACAACTCTATCACCAGGACCTGGACTTTGGTGTTTCACATTGAGGCGTTCCCCTGAATTACAGGTTACGGCTTGCAGAACGGGAGCGGGCTTAACAAGGAAAGGGTGGCTGCGGCTGTCACAGCTTGAACCTAGACTGCATTTGCTTATTGGCTTTAAAATTTATGTTCTCTATAACTTACGCTGCTTCTAACTAGAGGTGGCTCTGGCATGTTTTTGTTAAAAAAAACATGGTAAAAAAGGTAGAAATTAATTTTTTTTCCATCTGATGTCCCTGCCAGTTGTCCCTAGTTTAGGAAAGCCCTGCAGGCTTTTCAGGCTCTTTCAGTGCCACCAATGATAGAGAATCTGGAACAAAAAGGTAGATAGCTGTTTGCAGGACATAAAAAGAGACAGAAATCAGTTCTTTCTGTCACAACCTCATTGAGAGCTTAGAGGTGTCTGTTGTGTGTTTTCTGTTCTGTTTTTATGGGTTTTCATGCTGTGGCTGTCATGCTGGCTGAGTGTCCTTGGTAGTACATAAAGCATTGTGAGGAGCTGTTTGCCCTGTCTTCTCTCCTGATGGCCACAGGCAGATCAGATCCACCTTCATCTGCACCAAAACACTGGGGCCAGAGTTGGAGGGGGCTGTGGCTCCGAGTCTCTCCCATCTGCTGCCTACCCCAAAAACACAACTTCCTCCCCTTGTCTGGCTGGCTGGCTGGCTGTGAGCCGTGGTGATGCAGCTCTGCTTTGCTAGGCCAAATATGTAGGCTAATATACTGCATTTTCTTTATTATGGCCATGCTACTTCTGTAGTAGAGGTCTAATTTGGTCTTCATTCTTCTCTGGTGTCATTAGCTGGTGTTACTCCCTTACTGCTTATTGGGGGCTAATTTTCTGTTCTGCTTAATAATGGAGGTTTTCAAAAGGAGAAACCATTTCAGATGTGCCTGTCCCTTCTCTTCTTTTTCAGACCCTGTCCCTCAGCCAGTCCTCAGTGCTCAATGTGTTAATAAAACTGCAACTGTCATGTGTGAAGTGAAGCAGAAGACTAAAGATGAAACATTTTTAATGGAACTGACTCGAGATAAAAGCAAAAGCATGCAAAAGAATGCAACAAAGTTGGAATTGCACAGACAGCCTTCTGGGACATTCAGATGTGTTGTTAAGAATGAAGTCAGCAAAAAAACAGCTGAAAAACTAATTAAGTGTTCAGGTAAAAAAAAAAAAATCTGTTTTTGCTAGAATTCACTTGAGCAGACCCGCAAAGCCTGACACAGTTGCACGTATCTGTGGCACTGGTCCAGGCGCCAAGAGCATCGATGGTTCCTGGTACCCATCATTGCGAGTCTAACGTTGCTGCAGCTACTGGGAGCTGATGCTGCTGTGGTAGCTGGGATGTGCATCGTGCTTTCTGCTTGGCATTCCCCAGCCTTCTCACGTCTCCATCCTCCCCACCCTGCTGCTGCCTACCCCACTGCTACCCTTATGGCATCCCTGTTCTAACAGCAGCAGGATGTGAGGTGGGCCATGCTCCTCCTGTTCTCCTGCGGCTGGCCGTGTTTTCCCCTATGCTCAGCGGGGGTTGCTGGAAGATGAGGAGAGGTTTTTCTGGAGTCAAGAGCCTTGTGGGGGGCAGAGAGGCCCGCAGGGCGCACTGCAATGCTGCTTCCACCTGGGTGAAGTCTCCTGGGGGAAACTGCAGGCTGCCAGTGAGATCAGGCTGGTTGAGGGGTGAATGAAAGACAGAGAGATTCTTGCTCATCCTGTCATTTTCCGCTTCCCCTCTTCCCCCCCATCACTGCTGATTCTTCTCTCAAAAGTTGCCAAGGTATCTTAATAGACTCAAGTGGTGTCAGCCATCACTGTGGTAGACCAGTGAAGTAAAGGAGAAAGCAGGGAGGTGGGCCTCAAAGTGTTTTAATTGCACACAGCAATCTGCAAAAGGCAGAAAGAACTTCCTCCCTCATTTTTATCCTCCTTTATTCCTTCAAAGCTAGTGGTACTTCCCAAAGACTGACTTCAATCAACCAGTCCAAAGCCAAAGAGTTGATTTCAGTAAGATAGTATAAAACTACCCAAGCTACCACAACATAAATTAACAGCTTATTTTTGGAAAATACGGCTTGGGATCATCTCCTAAGTATATGAAGCCATGGCGCTGATTTCAGGGGATTTGCTCTTGATTTACATCCTCATGGCAGGGAAATCAGTTGCACGTTATTTTTCCTCCTCTCCATGACCATACATATGAAGGTGGTGGTTGCTCGCTACAAGTGGATGTGGATGGGTGCTCTCACAAGAGGAAAAATAAGCTGCTTGGACTCTCCAGCTTGGCCTAGAAATCAGGAGGGAAGTTACAGAGAATTTAGCCGAGCTTTGGGGCTGCATGGCTCAAATGTACCATGGATTTTCTTACTCATTTGAAGCATCATCTTTCTAAACCACAAACGCAGCAAAAAACCTGAAGGAATTGCATTTTAAATGGGCAGAGTCATGCTGAAAATGATCAGATAGGCAAAAGAAGTCATCGCTCTACCCCATAAAAGTATTGAAAGTTAAGGTAAAAAACAATGTGTTGTGGTGTTCAGCTGAAACGTAATATTTCCAGTGTAGTACTGGGGAAAAGTCTTTGAATTTGCTGGGCTTGGGTTCATCCCACCTAACTGTGAGCACTTAAAGCACTTGCTTGGTCTAGATTCCCGCTAGAGCTAGTGGAGAGTGGGGGGCGGCCATGAGAGTTGGGTCAGTATTTTCAATTTCCAGCTATTTCTGCCACAGCAAATTTAAGGAAAAGTCCAAGTCCCAAGGCCAGCCCACAGTGTGAGAAGGGAGGGAGCAAGCCTGAAGGTATAGAGGCCTTACTGAGGCGATCCAAGTTCTGCTGTGGCTGACTGAAGGGCAAAGAGCCAAAGGATGGGGTGGTCCCTGCTCTCCTCTGCAGACCTGGCCTCCTGAAGGATCCCACTGATGCCTAAAATAGCAAAAAAAAAGGGTTGTTTTCTGCTGCACGAGTGCCTGTCCTGATGACCAATGCTCAGCCTCGTTGGTGTTGGGAGGGGGCTGAGGCACAGGATGTAGCATGGACTTTGGAGCCAGGCGTGAAAACATGCTGATGGATTAGCTCTATTTAAGGCTGGGCAAACTAGCCTGAAGATGTTGTCTTAATGAGGAAATGTGGGCTGGAGCTGGCCATCCCAGGGCAAGCATGGGCCTGCCTGCATTGCTGATGTAGGCAAGCATTAGCCATCAGCCAGATAGTTTGTTTTCACTTCTCACCCTTCAGAAGTGCTCTTATTTCACAGGGTGAGTTGGGTGGGAGAGTTTGTTTTTTCTCAAATTATTAACAGAGAAAGAAAATGTTTGCCACACTGGTCTTTCAGGTACAAATATAGCATTTCTTAGGTACCAAAAAAAAAAAAAACCACTAAAACCATGCAGCACTACCCTTCATACTCAAACTGAAAACCCCTCAGACCTTTCTGTGTGGCAGCAAGACTCTACCAGCTCCATAGTAGATAAAAAATCCCTCAGCTTCCAGTCAAACCTCCTTCCAACCCTGCTGCCCTCCATGAACATCTGGTCTTGCATTCGAGGCTTATCACCTTGAATTTTGACCTTTAGCAGGCAAGGAATGCTTCAGGTGGGCTTCAGCTCAGCTAACTTTTCATATAAGCGTAACTATATGTGAATCTACCTGGGCTCACCTTACAGTCAGCTGGGAGAAACAGGCATGGAAAGTACAAAATACACCTCAGTGTAACACTGGCAGCTAAAACAGTTGCGAAGAACCACATCATTGAGGGTACTCGTCTTTTTTTCCACTGGGGCAGCCCAGGCTGATGGTGGCATTTATACTGTAGATATTTTAGCTTTGGTGTCATCACTCTTTGCCCTCCATGTGCATGCCCAGTGAATTTCAAGGATGGTACCAGTGGTGTCATCCCCTTTGGAGCTTTGTTCCCCAAGAAGCCAAGGAAGGTGCACTTCTGCTGGGTTCAGCTCCACAGCGCCAGTGCTCGAGCGTGAATACTGAATGCCAGGAGGACAGCCCAAGCAGGAGGTGGCGAAGGAAGGCCAGCATCCAGCAAACCTTATCTAGCAAAAATAAGGAACACTCATATAAATTTTTGTTTGCCAAGCAAACTGAACTCTTGTTTTGAAACTGTGGGATGTTTTGTTATGTTCTTTTCCTTTTTGCCATTTTTTTAATTTGTGTACAGCCAAAAATTGAAGAGGAAGTACCAAAATACTATGAAGCAAGCTAGTCTCAGTGTTTTCAGCTCAGTAAGAAGTACTTAAAAAGTTTATTTTTGTTAGATGCTGAGCACTGTCTGGATGCTCGTTGTCCTTAAAAGGGTCCGTTGCTAGCAGGAACAGGGCATTTGTGGTAATTTAAATAAGATGAACAGGCACACATGAATGCTCTGGTTTCAATTTTCTGCAGAACTTGAATCCATTAGGGAGCAATCAAAATTCTCCATAATGAGGACCTGCAACTTTCTGCTGTGTACAGAGAAAAGGCAAAGGGTGGACTCTGTCACTGAGACTGCCTTTACAGTCAATGCAGGAAAATACAGAATTCTAGGTAGATGTTGTGCAAGTTATTTCTTTCTCTCTAACATCCTCTTTCATTCCCTTAACTAGAGCTGCTGGAGCTTTATCTCATCTTAAGCATAGCAGGAGGTGCAATCTTCTTTGTCATCCTCGTGATTTTGCTTATTTACTGTATCAGGAAGAGGAAAGCAGAAAGGCTTGAAGGTGATGGTAAGTGTTTAAGAGGCTTTATGAGGCTATCCAGCCACCTAAAATCTTCGAGCTTCCTGCTGAGAGCACCCCTGTGGGCAGGAGCATGCTCTCTGCCTTGGCATGAGCAAGAACCTGTTTTTGGCATATGGTGAATCTCAGCAGATTGGTTTCTGATATGTGCTTTGAACAAAAGAATTCTTGTTCTTAAGCCATTTTGTTTATTCATGGGAGAAGAATTGCTCCTCAAAAGCTCAGCCAAGGCCACCAGTCATGAGCGTCCGTGGGGCTAAAGCATACCATTAGATATCCCGTCAGCAGATTTTTTTTTCATTGAATTTATATGGCGAAAAATTAAGATCCTTGAAATTATTAGTCACATTTGGAAACATTATAGATAGCGAGGAGGGGCAAGGACTCAGCTTTTCTGTGAGTTTCCTCAGGCATCTCACAGAACTTGTCCCCTCTACAAAACAATGTCCTTAGAGGCCTCTCAACACTGGAGATCCAACTTGGGACACTTTAAAGAGTTGAAGTTTTCAGAGGTGGGAGAGATTTCATCTGTTGTCCAAATTCATGCCTCTACGACCATAGGAAATGCTCTGCCAGAGTCTTCTCTCAGAGTGGGCGTTCAGTCTTGATGGAGAAGTTGCCTTGAATTACAACCTGGGCATCGCTGCTAGTTTGGGTGGACAGAAGATACTGAGCTGCTACTCAGGCAGATTATCTGGCCCACCTGGAAGGGGAGTCTAAAGCAGGAGGGAGGTCAACCTGCAGCCAGGGGAGCACCTTGGGTGGGCGTTAAAGGCTTGTTTCTGAGTCCTGACCCCACAAACTGTGTCAGGCTTCCTGTGTGATCTCAAGTAACAGCTAGTCAGTTCTCGAGTTACAAAATGGGAGTAAAAGCTCCTTTGTACACCACAACGGTCTTTGTCAAGACAAAGAGGACAATGCTTGAAGGAACCTCAGCTGATACCTCAAAGGTGCCAGTGGTCAGGCTGAGAAGAAGGGTGAGCATGACCGGTTCCATGGCCGAGGGGAGCACAACCTCACTGCACCTTACCATGGGTAACTTGCCATGGCCCTCCTGCTGCCCCCGAAATTAGGAACATGAAGAATAGGCAAGTGCTTTTCCCGTTCTCTGGGAGAGCTCACCAAAGTGCAACCACGGGATGTCATCTCAGAAGGTTTGCCATAGCTTGTGAGCACAATGCCAGTGTGAGCATAGCCATCTGAGTGTTATTTTACATTATGTCTGTTCTTGTTTGAGTGGGATACATTACTCCCTCAGTTGTGCAGTGATAGCATATTCTCACTTCTTGGGTCTGGATTCAGCAAGAATGAAGAAAAAGAGAAGTCTGGGAAAATGCAAACTAATATAAGAGGGTGAATAGCCTCTTTGAAACAGTTTGGTATGTGCTTAAGGCCATTTCAGTGTCCCAAGAGGTAAATCCCTCAATCTCTAAGTTAAGCTGATTGACATTTCAGAAATTATGAGTCAGTGATCAAAAGTCAACTGGCACAGATTTACTTCTTCTACGTGTGGGAAAATTAATGCTGGCAAAATGGACCTCTGCTTCCAGGTGCCTGAAAATCCCAGCATGGATAGTGGCAGAGTGCTTTGATGTTGCTTCCTGGGGTTACATCTCACTTTCCCTCTAGTGGCCCGTTTCCAAAAGAGGACAGAGCAGCTCGGGCTGGGGGTGTCCATCGGTGACCACTGGGGCTGGTTCCCCCAACACAGAGAGGGCAGAGCTGCCCCAAACCCCACCCCACCCCCCCCGTACCTTGACCTCAGCCAGGCAGCTGAAAGGCTTTCAGGTTTGCCCAGGGTGCACAGGGAGAGGTGATTTTGGTTGCTCCACTGGAGTAGCAGGAACACCTGCTAGTGACAGTGGCCTTCCAGGTAAAACCAATATTTGACTTTTTCTTGTTTGGGCCAAGCACTTTTCCCTGGCTGTTTGACATCTGCTTAGATTTTGAGTGTGTGATTGTGATTTGTGATAGCAAATGTGCCTGATTTCTGGCTCCTTCTGTTGTTGCAGAGGAGGATCGAAAGATGCATGCTTGCCAGACGGACAGTGAAATGGTGGTGCGGGAGCTCCCTCAGCCGCAGTGCAACCCTACCCCGAAGCAGCTGCGTGTGCAGCAGCGGCCGCTGCCGCAGCCCCACGTGCTGCAGCAAGCACAGCCCCCACGGCCCAGACCCCGCACTCAGCAGCGGACACCACACCATTCAAGAGAAAGACCTTGAACCTGGGAGGAACAGTGGTCTCTCTGCTGCACCATTCACCGGGAAAAGAAAGTTTCCAATAGTCAAGAACCCCTCCTGCCCAGCCTTGTGTAATGCTCAGCTATGAAACGGCAGCTTTCGTTGCAGAAAACTTAGAGCATCAAATGGAGATGAAAAGACGCAGTGGAGGAGATTCAAGGTGATGGGCATTCAACCCTGTGGCCATTTTTCTTCAAGTGTCTCTGTGTTAGGGTATGGAGCATTCAGCCTTGAAACCTGTGTCTTTCTGTGGTTCACTTGTTTTTACCGCACCTTTTTGTCTTCATGCTTTTTGGATGGATTATGTCAAGAAGAAGCTAAACCTCTAGTGAGACGACATGGCCCTAAGGATCTTATAGGGTTTTGCGATGTATCTTTCCTTTCTCCTGCCACACGTTAGGACAACCCTCTGCTTCAACATCAAATGTATGACCTCCTGGATCAAAAAAATAGTTGTATGTAATTAAATGCTTGTCTGAAGTCGAAAGAATTGGTGTCATCTAATGCGGAGAAGAAAATACTGAAAGGAGATGTGAGAGTCTTGAAGCATGCATGTGGGAAAAACGCAAGTGGGAAAGGAGTGAACTTCTCATTTTCTCTACTGTGTTTAGAACAAGAAACCATGGGCTTAAATTGCAGGAATGGAGATTTAGGTCAGGATTTCTTTTTTTTTTTTTGGGGGGGGGGGGCAAAAGTACTGAAATAGATTTCTGGGAGCGGATCTCCATCGCTGGGAGTTTCAAAGAGTGGATGAGGCAACCATCTGAGAGCCATCTTCATCCTGCAAGGGCCAGGGGAACGTGCTACATGGCCTCTCCAAGGACTGTTTCAGCTCAGTTTTCTGTGACTCCTTGCTGGCAAATAAAATGGAACTTTATTCTCAGCATAGGTCTGTTTGGCTATTTAGACAATTTTTTTTTGTCATGGAAGACATCTGGTATCCATTGGCTCATGAAACAAGTGTTACAAACTGCCAAGCAGTCTGATTACTTGTGGTATTGTCTGAATTGTCATGGCTTTTCATCGTAGGGCCATCGTGTGTCCCTTGATTTTGCTGGTAAGCACCTCATGTATAACCAGGTGATGATAGAGAACTACTGAGAGATCTCCCTCCCAAAGGGAGAGGTTGGACTACAATAACTGCGCATGCATCACCCTCCATGTGCTGGAAAAACACTGCTTGCTCCTCTGGTCCTTGGAGATGTTCGTAAGTGCCTCTATGGGACAGCTGAGGAGCCAAGAGAGGACAGACCTTCTCGGAGCAATGTCTGAAAGGGTACACTGGCCCATCTGGTGTAAGAGGCGGTGCAGGTGGAGGAGGAGAACTGCAAGAGCCACAGAGCACGAGACATCCAGCTAGCATGTTGTCACGTTAGGCAGAAGAATGTGTAGTACCTCTTTCAGGCTTGTCTATCCTACGTATGCCAGGGGAGTTAAAATGACCATCCTTTGTTTCTCCTCAGAAATGTGACTATTTTTATCTTAAGGTACAAGGGTAGGGAGGTAACTTGTCAGGGAGAAGGAGGTCTCTGCCTCCTCCAGATCTCAGTCACTTTGCTTGAACTCCGACAGTGGACACAGCCCTGGGAGTGTCACTTGCTCTCGCCTTAGCTTTCTGCAGCTTGTTTTAGGGCTTTCACTATTTAAAGTTGCATTTAGTAAACATTTCATGGTTCATTTTGTAACATATGCTATTATCCCTGTAGCGAATGAATAAAGATGAGAGTGGGTGCAGAGAATCTTAGTTCACACCTGTGCTGGTACTTCAGTATCTGGATCTCACCTTGGAACAAAGGAGAGAAGAAAAACATTTTGGTCCCTGAGCCATGGAAACACGGATGCAAGAGGTGTCGCACCAATCCCCGGGAGGTACTGGCTGCCACCTGAGTGCTTGGGTCGGTGTGGGTGAGCACAGCCACCATGCCTGCCTGTCCCACGTGGCTGGAGCTTTGTCAGTGCCCTCTCCAGAGCAAGCAGCTGAGCTGGGACTCCTCTGTGGTTATGGGAGCACTGGTCCTTCCTGGGAGAGAGGGAGGGTTGCTGGGACCTGAGGAGGAGGGTGGGATTCTCCTGGGAACCCCTGCCACTGAATAGTGCTCTCTGTGCGCAGAGAGCTGCAGGAATGCTTTGGAGATGCTCCTTCCCCACCGCAGAGGCTTGGTGAGCTCCTGTCATACCTCTGAGAGACCCTTCTGGACTTCTCACCAGCTGCTGCCCCAGGCCCTCCTTTGCCTGGGGCTGATGCTGGTGCGGTGACACCCACCACAGGACCTTGAAGGGGGCACCGGTGCGTGAGGTGGTGCCAGGGTGACTCTGGCCCAGCACAGAGGTGTGCTCGCTCTTCTGGCAAGGAACTGCAGCTAAGTCATGCCCAGGGTAGGAACGGGAGTGAAGAAGCTTTTCTACTGTTGATCACAAACTGGGTTCAAATCTGCCCTCAAGACTGGGCTCAAGACCACCCTGTGAACCATGGAAACCTCTGTTGTCTCAAGCTTAAGGCGTGTGAGGGCTGAGCGCGCCCCAAAGCTGCCCTTGGATCTCCTTCCTGGGGAGCGGGGCTGCCAGCGGGCACCCCGAGTACAGGGCAGGACAGAGGCCACAACAGTGGGCACGAGTGAAGTGCGGCGGTGCGTGCTTTAATGCTGCTGTAACCATGGGCTGAGATAAGCACTCTCAGCCTCTGTGCAACTCACCAAGGTCTTCTCCAGGTTACTAGACCCTTTTCAGCTAAATGTTTCTCTCTTATGTGCTAAGAAGCTCAAAGCTGAATAAAAAGAGTTGAATTTAGCCCTGCTGGGTGGATTTACACCAAAACACAGTCCTCTCTCAGGCAGACAAGAAAATACTATGAGCACAGAGTACCCTTGCGCAATAGGAGTCTCATCAGGGCAATGCTTATTTTTGATCGACACTTATTTTTTTGATAGTCACCATTGGTTTTGCGATGTCTCACGTTTGTTCCTCATGCACTGCAACGGATGATACCTGTACAGTCCTGAGTTCTACCTGGTGCCTACTTGAAAAGTTAGCAATTTTTCTGCATGTGTGTACTGGAGCATTCAGATCTCGAGTTTTTATGCTGTAGAGGATGTTTCAGTTCTGGAAAATGAACTGACAGTGAGACCTAAGAAATAACAGGAAGTGCTCAGCTCTGGTGATACTTGCTGCAATCTTTCTTGGTTCTTTTTTCGTAGACAATGTCATGTACCAGTGAGTAACACAAGTTGAAGTGCTTTTTCCCAGTTTTACTTAAGGGATTTGAGATGAGGGCTGACATGCTGAGCCGTGCTCTGTAAGGATGTTGGCTTGTCCTCCCAGATCGGAGAGATGCAGTTTTTGCTGCCTAGGTGTTAGCAGGGATCAGTTTCGCTTGGCGATATGCTGCGGAGACAGCGTTGAAGGAATGGGAGGAAAGTGCAGACCCGTGATCCAAGCAGGTCCGTAGTCGTGCTGTGGTCCTGCAGCACTCGCCGGTTGTGCAATCTGAGTAGGTACCCAAAAGAGCAATGGTTGGTTGTACAGAAGATACAAATCTTCGATCCCAGTCTTAATCCACTTGACATCAGCAGCCCTGGGGGCCAAACTTGGCCTTTCTAGTAAAGTAGACGAGACCTGCTTGTGTCTCAGTCAGGCATTAGCCAGTCCAGAGGGAGGGTCTCTTGCTTCTGGCACAGGCAGTGCTGGAGCCAGTTAGATAATTTCATTTCCAAAATAAAATTTTCAGTCTGTAAAAGGTCAACTAGGAGACCATGACTCATTCAAATGTCTTTTTTGGAATGTTTGCCAAAATGATGCTATGGGGAAAGGACATGGATTTCATCCTTATTCTGCAACAAATCTTCAAGCTGTGATGCAGAGATAAGCCCCATCTGGGACTAAGTTGCCCATCAGCTCCATTCTCCATTCTGACAGACAGGGCATCACCTCCTCAGCCATGCCAAAACCTTGCAAAAAGCTTAAGAAGTGCTGGGTTTGTCTTTCAAACTGTAGTCCTCCGTGGGGTGCGCTATGGATGATAGGCAGGAGCAGAGCTCAGCTGGGTGGATGAGGTGCTCCACCAATGCTCCTTGCAGGTGCCAGCTGTGCAGTGAGCAGGCTGGCATGGCTGTCACCTTCTGATCCCCAAACTGGTCGATGGTCACCCTGGACCCTGAGGGACTGAAGGGCTTGTTCACGTGCTGTGAGTGATAATGTAAGAGATCTGGCCTCAGAATTTTTGGACAAGGTTGGTTTCTAGGAGCTATCAGGCTTGTGAAATAAGCCTATCTCGTGCTGTGGGAAGAAAGACAAGAGTTAATTGAAGGAGAGCACAGCAAGCAGCCCTATGATGGTGAAGTGGTCTCCTGGCCTCCTCTCTCACCCTCATCTCGGAGGAGGGATGCCACATCCAGCCCTCTCCCCCTACAGTGCTCCTTCCCTCCCTGCAGGTGGGAGTTTACGAAAGCGCCTTTTCCCATCCTCGCAGCCTGGCTGCTGCCTTGAGCCACGGATCAGCAGAGGCCATGGGAGCGCTTCCCTCCCTCAGGGGTGCAGCTTTAGCCTTTACACTTGCAGAGGGTTGGCAGAGCAGCTGCTCAAGGGGTCTCTGATGCTCACCCCAAACTAAAATTCCCCTCTGCCCTGCTGCTGGCGAGAGGGCGAGCTGAAGCTCTGTGGGCAGAGGGTGAAGTCACTGTCCCAGCACAGCTGGGGCTGATTTGCCATAGCTGGGCTCCAAGCACCATCTGCCAAGAAAGAAGCTACCCCTGACATGTCTGTCCTGAAAGGCCAGGAAGGAGTCGACACCCCAGTTACCTCCCAGCTCCCCTTTGGAGGGGAGGATGGCAGTGAAAGTAAGAAACTGAGCAAAATTTCTCACTCTTTGTGGATTCTCCTGGCTGGGCAAACAACCCCAAGCCGGTGAGGATGCAAACCTACAGCCCCCTCACCAGAATTTCTTCTCCTTGGTGAGGGGTAGCTGCTCTCACCCAAGAACAGCAGGGACCCAGACGAAGGAGCCTTCCCAAAGCCTGTGGCAGGGCAGCACAACATGGCTGCTGGTCCCCTTGATCTTCTGCTGCAACTGGGAAGGTGCAAAGTGGGGGAGCTGTGGGGAGAGAGGAGCAGGAGTGTGAGCAGCTACCTCACGTTGGGATCAGTATGGGCATCTGCCAGCTACTGCCTGGGGCTTCTCAGTAGGGATTTGGGGAGGAGGAGGACAGGATGAGCTGAGGTCACCCAGGGAATAAGCCAGGCTCTGTGTATGTAGCACACTGGACAACAGGGCAGGTGGAGAGGGATGGGCAAGCACAGAAATGGTTGCTTGAGAAAATGAACTGTATGACCAGGAAGCAGGATTTGAGTCACATAACTTTATCATGCTCGCAGTCCTGGGATGGGGCTTCTCTTTCTGTGAAGAGCTCTCATCTTTGGGCAGGGGAAAAGCATTGCATGCCTTGCTGGGCCTCCTGCTTCTCCCTCCTTTCTTAATCCCAGGACCAGCTGCCTTGTGCTCACCTCCGGCAACACTTCCCCAGGCAGCACTACTGCAGCATTACTTTCTATTCTAGCTTTCCTTTCATACAAAACATCCGCTCTGGGCGGTTTATTTTTCCTCTTTGTATGATACCTCAGCAATCCACCTATGCACACATCAGTCTAAGAACACTGTGCGTGCCAAGAGCGAGGAAAGGGGACTTCCAAGGTACTCTTGTGGCTTCAGAGCACGGTTCCTCTTCATCTTGCTTGCTCCAGGAAGCCCCGCTCCAGGTCGCTTTGCTGTTGTCAGCCGTTGCCGTCAGGAATGATCCCTGGCTCCGAAAGGATTGAAGAAGGGTATGTCTCTTTGCAGAGGAGGCAGCTATTGCTGCTGCCTGCCATGTGAGGTGCACAGCTGATGCTGATGCTGACTCTCCGTTTCCAGAGTCTCACTGGGCACACAGTGAGCCCTGTCTCCCGAGAGCCCCTGGTGCCGGCAGGTCCTGCTCTCCCTCCTCCAGCACCTGCATCACCGGAGTAAGCTGGGAATTTGATGCAAGCGCATGCAGAGGGAAGGAGAGGGCAAAAGCTAGGGAAGACAAATGACTGAGGCGACATTTGATTCTGCCCACCTGGCTGTCAGCTGCACCGACCACCAGTGCCTCGTGTGCCTTTGTTTTGGGTGATATTGTTAGACAGTTTCTGTCTCCAATGCCTCTGAAATGTAGTTTTTGAGATAACAGGAAGAGATAACCCCACAGCAGAGACGCTATCCGCATTGTAGTGCTCATTGGTTGCATTTCCCACACGCTTTCTCTGCCTTCATAACAACAGCAGGCAAGCATTTCAGGTTGCTGCCTGCCCTCCCACACAAATACCTGCTTTTATTTCCAGCCCTTCTGGGTGGCATGGGGCATGTGACCGAGCGCAGTGCAAAGGCAGGGGGGTGAGAGTAGAGATGTGCGTGGCACGGGCACTGCTGACAACTGGAGGGGAACAGCTCTGAAACAAAACCATCAGCAGGCACCCCAAAACTGCATTTCTATGCTTACCACTCCCTGGCTGAACACCAGTGAAATGGGGACAGGCGGTGAGGCCGGTGTATTAGGACAACTGGCCCTTGAAGAGCCTCACACTGAAATGTAATGCTTGCTGGGACAGTCTGGGACTGCTGCTGTTAGCAGCTGGAGTCAGAAAAAACCCTCTTCCTCTGTTAAAGGCAAGCTGAGCTTTCCCATGAAGAATGGGAATTAAATGAAGGGATGCTTGTATGCCAACAAGTTCCTATGTAAGGGTGCTCTGGTCTCCAGCTTCTCTTCCACAAAACATGCATGCACCTCACTTGCTTCCATGATGAGCTCTTCCCAAAACCTGCTTCAGTCCCTTCCCCACTTGATTGGGTGCCCCAGAGCCCCCTGTGTTTGCTGCCAGGGTCACCGGAGGGTCCTGCTGGGCAGCAGCTCGCTAAGCTCCCTGCCCTGGAAAGGAGCTCTGTGCCAGAGGCTGGGGGCTTGTCCTGCGCTGCTCTTACTCCTGACCTCTCATCTCACTCTGACGGTGTGTCCTGTCGCTCGGTGGCTCTCCCTGCCCTGAGCTCCAGGCAGATGGCAAGCCTGGGAGAGCAAGGGTGGTCTGTAGGCTTGGGATGCTACTGTGGTGTTCCTGTTCATATTCCTGCTGCAGACGGGGTCCTGATTTCTCCTCTTGTCTGAGAAAGGAGTACTTGCAGGCATCGTTTTGTGCTTTTCCATTTCTCTTTCCTGAAGGTTTTACAGCTGTTAAATGCACCACCTGAGGGAGCCATGTCTCCAAGAATGGCTGTACAATGCTGGGCTGTATGAACGACTGTACAGCCAACAGGCTGTACAATGCAAGGATGACTGCAAGGCCCACCAGCTGCAGGCGCACCAGTCACTGTAGCAGCCAAAATTGGCTTCAGTGTGATTTCAGTAGCCAGGGCCAGTGTGAGTGAATAGCAGAATGAGGATGTGGTTCCTATTGCAGGGGAAGTGCCTGTATCTAAAACCCAAACTCAACCAGCAAAACCTCCAACACCCTTTTGCTGGACCTTACAATTTCTATAGACTCTCTTTTGCTTTTACCCATTTAAAAAAAGACAAGCTTAGCCAAAAGTCAAAAGCTAGCCACTGCAAAAGAGGAAATGAGTAACATAAATTTTTTTAAAGCACTGACAGGAAGGAACTTGTGTCTGCACAGCAAGTAACTTGTAGGAACCTTTAGGCCCTGTAGTGGAAATTAAATACCAAGTGTTGGAGGACTCACTGGGTATCCAAGGTCTTCTGAAGGAAAGTCTGTTTAATAAGGAAAAAGGGGTGGAAATAAATGGTGTCCCCATCCTTTTTCTTTATCAGACATCTCACCTCACCTAGAAATTCAGGCAGCCCATGTCCAGCCTAGTCTTATGCTGCTGAGAACAGCAGGTATGTCCCTGGCTATTGCTGCCAAAGCACACTCTCTTACCAGGTTCATTGTTATCCATCCCACCCCTCTTCCTTGGCATCCCTGTACCTCAGGGACAGCTTGCCTGGGGCATGTTCTAAGGAAAAGAGGTTGGATATGTACATGTCTGAATATCAAATGTTACCTGCAGCAGACCTTTCTGTTGATGTTGGGAACATCACATCAGGAAAATTGGGTCAACTTTAGGAAAACCACCAAACTGCAGCTCTGAAGAGCCACAGGTGGTGCCAGGGTTAGAGGGGATGTCGACAAGTGAGGAGAGTCATTTCAAGATGGGAACTTTAGAAGAAGTAGCTGTGAATCTGCTTTCTTTCAAAGCATCTGTGCTAGAGAAGAACATCTGTGACAGAGCACCAGAGGCAAATGCAGGCATGATGTCTTATCTAGAGATTAAAAACTGCACCACTACCGGCAGGCACCAAAGCAGCTGTCTCAACTGATTCAACATATGTACACGTGTTAAGCAGCGAGAAACTGTTGGTCCTCTCCCTGTCCTGAAGTTTTGAAGGACACATGCTTCTGAAGCCCTAATAAGAAATAGTACAGAAGAATGGTTTACAGGCCTTGACTGATCAGAAGGAAAGCAAAAGTTCTGCTTCTCCAAGGTATTAGAAGAAGATGCTTCATCCTTTTGAAAAAAACCTGCTGTAGGAAGGCGAGATGAAAGAAATTATGCAGACGATACTTCTCTGTGGGACAGGTGAGGCTTAGCCCAGCACTGCAGACTGCACTGCAGGCACCGACCCCCTGCAGTCATCTCTCATGTGGAACCTGGCTGCTCTGCACCTTCTCCCAGCTCAAAGTGTCACACAGGTGTGTGAAGAGCAAGTAGATGGGCACAGGGCAGTCGCACCTTGGAAGCAGAAGCTTGTCTGCAAACGGTGTGGCTCTCAACCAGGAACCCAGTGCATGGATCTCTGCCATGGGTCTCTTGGCAGCTTTGGCAGGCTGGACACCTAGCTACTGCCACTTCAGGGTCAGCCTTTGGTCAGGTACAACCCAGAGTAGGCCAGGAAGGATGCTCTACCTAAAACATGCCACTGAAGACATCCTCTGGGGGGGGGGACTTGTGTGCATGAAAGACAGGAATTTTGTGCTATGCCTGTTTTACACTCAGAGCTGGCCCTTTCCAGTAGTCCTGGGCTAGTGTCTTTACTTTGGGTGGTGAACAGCATGGGTCGAGGAGGGGAGACAAAGCTGGACCCATGCTTAAGGGGAAGCTAGCCCATTGCAGCTCAGGGAACTGATGGCTGATTGGTCTTATAGGAGGAGAAGAGGAATTTGTGGACTGGCTATGCAATGATGACAACAGTCTAGGGTTGCTTTATTTAGGTGCAGCACCTGTTAGCCAGCTTCTGGCTCACACCTCTAGGCAGGGAAGGCAGTTTACAGCACGGCTCTACCTAGCAGCTCCTGTAAGAAGCCTTGTCCTGCAGGATTTGGCCCAAGTGCTTGGTTTAGCTGTGCTATCAGCTGTCCCCAGGGGCAAGAAGCGGAGGCAGCAGGTGCCCTGCCTGCAGCAGCCTGCCTGGTGCTGGCGTGAGCATGGGGTGCACAAGAACAGGTTGGTGCTGTCATCTAGTGGGACAACGCGAGCACAGCCGGGCCATGGCTCTGTGCCCTTCCTCCCGTGCCTTTTACTCCTCCCTTGCACTGATTTACATCCCGACTAATAGGCCTGGGAGTATTTTGGGGCTATAAGGCTTTTCCCTAGAATAGGCAGTGGAAAAGCTGTTATTGTTACAGGCTTCATACACAGTTTTTATCAGGCTTGTGTATCACAGGCTAGGCTTAGAGCAAGCTCATCCAGACTTGTGAATTCAGCTGGCCCCCATGCACCTTCCCCTAGTAGAGTGTATTTTATGCCTGTAAAAGAGATCAGCCCAATGTACAAATAGAATAATGGTTAATTCCCCATCTAATTTAGATCTTGTTTTGCACCCAAGGACATCTGAATGGACAAGGCTAGAGACTTCTCTTAAATACCTGATTTCTGTTATTTGTGTTCAAAACACAACAACAGTCACTGCTTTCTGTTTGTGATCTCCACTACAATCAGGTTCAAGTTTTGGTTCCTCTTGCAGTGGCTCAGACATGTTCTGTCACTTACACAACACGTGGCAAGCCTCCCCGTCAGCTGCCCCGAATTTCGCCAGAGGGTACATTGCAACGTCTTGCCTTCTGGAAGACAAAAAACAGTGTCAGGTACTCAGCATTTGGGATGTGTTCAAGGCTGAGAGGCAACGGAAGGGCAGAGGTGGGAGTAGGGCCTTGCAGCTCATCTGTCTTTCCTGGCCTCTAATGGCTTTGTCCCGTAAATGCCTCCTCGTTCCTCTCACCGCAGAGGGAGTGCTGGAAAATCTGATGCTGCTAATTCTGGTGGAGGAACTGGAATGCAAACCACAGTCCAGGCAGGGGGAAACAGGGAACCGAAAGCAGTCTCCCATATAAGAAGCATTGGTGTGCTTTTGTTTTTAAAGATGCAGGGATTTCTTAACCATATTTTAAATAGAACTGTAGAACAGCCGAGGTTGGCAGAGACCTCAGAGATCATCTGGTCCAACCTTTTGTGGGAAAGGGAGCCTAGCTGAGATTATCTGGCACCCTGTCCAGTTGCATCTTGAAAACCCCCAGTGATGGGGACTCCATCAGCTCCCTGGGGAGATTGTGCTGGTGACTGATTGTTCTCACTGTAAAAAATGTATTTCTTATATCAAAATGAAACCTCTCCCAGTGCAATTTGTACCCATTGCCCCTTGTCCTCTTCATGTGGCTCCTTGGAGTTTAGGTTGAAATCCTTCATCTTTCTATCTCTGAAACACTTCTGTTCATGCATGATGGAGGGTGATCTCGGCAGGTGTCCCAAAGGAAATACAGTTATGAAGGTGTGTGTCTCTGTTGGTCCCCATTCATGCTGTCCTTCTCTATCCTTCCTTCCTACCTTTCTCCTTGCCTTTTTCAGGAAGCACATAAACCTACAGGTTACATCTGCTTAAGTACAGTAAGCGTTTGGTTTCTAAAGGACTCCTAGTTTAATTTCTCTTATTCTCTTCTGCTGTGAAAAGCACCCCTTGCCCCTAGTTAACTATTCCAGTTCACAGTGCCAGCCACAGTGGCTACAGCAGCTCAGCAGTGCAAGGCTGATGGTGAGTAGAGGAAGGTCCTAGTGGATTTCCCTTTCCACACATAGGGATGATATAGGGGTCGGAAAAAAAAAAAAAAATAAAATAAAAGTAAAAAGTTGGGAAAAAGAAAAAGGGGGGGGGGGAGAGAGAGAAAAAAAAAAAGAAGCCCTAAACACATTTGCTCATAGAAGTGTGGTTTTGGCGAAAGCTGCAAAACGTGACTGTGCCAAAGAGAGCAGCCTGACCCAGCCAGAAGAATCATGACTGGGCCCTGAGAGCACCACCAGCCCTTCCTGCCCCTGCCCAGCCCGCGGCCCAGGACCCCATTTCAGCCCCCCCGCCCCGCCCGCAGGAGATGCCCGATGTCCGGGGCTGCCCCGGTGCCCCCGGCCGTGCCGCTTCCCTGCCCGGCCGCCCCGGGGAAGCCCGGCCGGCTCCGGGCGCAGCGGGCGCGGTGCGCGGCTCAGGTCTGGTCCGAGGAGAAACCCCAGCAAAGCCAGAAGAGGGCATCTGAAAACAACTGTTTTGTGCGGGGCTGTGCCTGCTGTTGGGCTTTTCCCTCTCTTTTTTTTTTTTCCCCCGCCCCCCCCGCCTTTCCTTTGCACAAACCCTGAGAGCCGTTTTCATCTTCCTGGGAATTTGCTGCTTTGTGGCATGAAAGGAGAGCACAAAGCCCCGCTCGGTGTGCGAGCAGCAGCGAGCTGCGCCTCTCCACCTGCATCCAGTCACCACTCCACCCCCCGTTGCCCCAAATTCTCTCCCCCTCTCTGCACACATGCCTATGCCCGCACCCAGCAATATGCTCATCTACAAAACACACCGGCACATGCAAGTATATTGTAACCACATAGCAATTCTGGGATTTAAACCAGATCTGTTTGGTGTTTTGTTTTGGTTGTGGGGTTTTTTACCTGAAAAGCTCCCTGAAACATGCAGATTTCAGTAAAACAACACCTGTGTTCAAACCACAGTGGGGCTTGGAGGAAGGGAGAAAAACCACCCTCAGCAAGCAAGAATGTCAAGCTGAAAGCAGTGCCGGACGTGGCTGTCTTTTTGAGATGCCACTACATGCTGGCCCTCTTTGTGCTAATACTGGTTGAATGTTGCTCCTCGAAAAGCCTAGTTTTCCAAAGGCTGAAAACATTGAGCCAGAGATCTTGCACATCAGACTTCAAATCAAAGGTGTCAGGCCTGAGAAATGTACAGAGTTCAGCTGTGCTGAGGGGTGGCCGGGTGCAACACCAGTATCGGCGATTATAAAGCTCCTGGGGTTTGTTTGGAGTGAATTTTTGACACATGCAGTCATAGCGCAGCATCCCTGCCATGCTTCCCTTCTGGGAGTGTGAGCATCCCATGGTCTTTCCCTGTCTCACGTGTGCAGATATGCACTCTTTTCACCTCTGGCCCCCAAACATGCGCTGTTTCCTCCTCGCTGCTCATGGGTGCTTGCAGATTCAAGCATGAAATCTCTACCAACAAATGCTTTTTACATGCTCTGCTGTGTGGCTTTGCTGTATACACTTAGGCCCTAATTGCATCACTTCCCTCCAACTCTCTTTCTCAGGTGAGAGCCTTGCTCTCTTAGTCAGTGCATGTAAACAATAAACATTTCATGCTCTATAGCTGGGCCCAGATAACCCACATATAACTCACACTTATGTGTACATCTCCACTTTTTAACCACAGAGACATCGACTGCTCTGTAATAAATTCACACTATGGTCTGTGTATATACAGGGACCTTTTCCACATAGTCCATAAAACTTCAAGTATAAATATACTTGGGGTTTTTTTGCACAATCATGCACACACTTTCCTTTCTCTGGAACAGACAAGCCTTTGTTGTTAGGCTGCCTCTGCTCCTCTGGTCTTTCTTTCCTCCCTTGTTTCTGACCCTGTTTTCCCTGATGCTTGTCTCTCCTGCTTGTTCAGGCTGTCAACTAAGCTGCAAGGTGCTGCAGATGAGCTGCTTGAAATCATGTTTGTCCAAGGCCTTTTCATGGGGCGACGTGTGGCTTGTTAAAATGGGCTCCATGTGTGCTCTCTTGGTGAATCGCCCCTTACTGTTGTACATTTAAGGGTACAAAATGCAGCATTTTGATGAAACTTTTTCCCCCAGTGCGATGCTCTGTGCCGCAAGGGCAAGGGACTGGGCTGCTCCTTGGGGAGGTGCAGTATCTCTTCCATCGCTGTTGCAATAGCAAAAACCCTGACAACCACTCTGGCAAACACCCTGCTCCTGCCAGGACAGACCGGGAGGCCACATCCAGCCTGCCTTGGCTTGCCCACGCACCTTGGCCCTGGGCGGTGCGCTGCTGCCCCACTCGTTTGACAGGGGGTTGCTCATATGCTGAGAGAGCAGCGGAAGCCAGGGTGCAACAAGTGGCGGGGGTGAGTGATGTGGGCGCTTGGGTGGCCAGGAGGGGTTTCGGGGTGGCTTGCTGTCATCAGCAAAGGCTCGCAGCTTTCAGGAGGGCACAGCTTGTGGTAAGGGGTCCCTGCTACTGGAGTGGGGGCAGGCGGCCAGGCTGTGCTGTGCTGCAGTGTCAGGGAAGGGGAGGTGGTGAGGGTGTCCCCTCACCCCCATGCTGAGGGCTCAGCACTGCTCTCCAGCTGTTCCTGGGGAGGTTCCTGGCACCTCACTGCTGCCTGGTTTGCCCAGGGATCTCAAGGACCAGCCTTGCAGGGGCTTTTGCAAATGGTGGGCTGCCCCTGCCGCTGCCCCTGCCACTGCCCCTGCCCCTGCTGTAGGCTGCCAGCCTCTGCAGTGAGGCAGGACCCATGCCCTAGAGAAAGGGCTCCAGACAGGTTTTAGGTGCTTTCCTAGCTGTGTTCTGCATTTAAATAACAGCTCTCTGCTGCTCAGAGTTAGTCACCTCAGGCTGACAGACTGGGGCTGTAAGGAGGCACAGGGGTGATGCTGGGAGGTAAGTGTTGGCTCTGCTGGATTTGCCTGGTGCAAAAACAGCTTCTGGATTTGTGCACCTGAACGCTAGCAGTGTCCTGTCCCACAGCAAAAGGAGCTGTGCCAAGAGTGTGTCCCTCTTCTCTGTCTATATTGACCCCAAATGCATCCATGTTTTGTGGGAGGCTCTGCCGAAGCAGGATGAACGGATGCCAACTCATCCGAAAGGGATGTGGTGTGGTGCAATGCGGTGTGGGAGGGAGCCCTGCTTTTGAGGATGCCTCTTTGTCTCCACTGGGAAAGGCACAGTCAGGCTCTGTAGTGCCCCTGCGGGCAGTAGCACCTTGCCCTAAACAGCCTTGAAACACTGGTGGCAGACCCTTGGATGAAATACATTCAAAGACATCTCACTGAGAAGCTGGCCTCCACTGGCTTGTCCCAGAAGTGCTGTACCAGCAGCCCCCTTGATGCTGAACCCATTTTCCTCCCCTATTGGTCTCAGTCTCCTGGGTCTCTCACTGGGGTTGGAGTCCTGAAGTGGTCACATGCTCTTCACTTTTTTGCCCTTTCTTATTTATTCTTTTCTGTTCAGAATAGACATGAGGCAGGAAGCAATGTCCAGCAGATGTACTGCCTGTCCTGCATGGTCTTCTCAGGACAGCCTACTTCCTCAGAGCAGTGACACTGGTGCTACTTCCACTTGCTTTCCTCTTTTCATCCCTTCATTGCAACCTTGTGGTGAGTCACAACAGTTATATTTATGTCTAACAGACCCCGATTTTGTGTAAGTTGTTTTATTTTTCAGCGAGGTCTCTCATCTGCTCAGTTCAGGGGATGGCAGCTGGTACTGCCGTGTTGGGGAGCATCTCATGCTCATTTTGCTCCACTGCTCCATTTGCCTCTTGCATAGGGTTCCCAGCCAAGCCAAAGACATGAGCCAAATGTTATCTTGTGTAGAGCAACGGCTCTGGCTTCCCATCCCCAGTGGCTCACTGACCTGGAGACCTCTGGGCATAAACAAAGCGCAATATTAGTGGAAAATTGGTACAGCCCCCAGAAGATCCTTAGGAAACATGTGAGCCCAGATGGAGCCAGCTGTTCTGCGTGGGAAGGTGAGAGGTTAGCCCAGATGACGCGGAGGAGAAAGATGAGCCAGAGATGGAGCACATTATTTGTCTTGTGGCCGAGAAGATGAGTGGCTTGGGCTGGATGTGGGTGAATGGCACTTGGCCACGTTTTGAGGAGTGACCTCCAAAGCAAGATGAGCGAGCCGTACATGTCAGCTCTTGTGAAAAGGATGTTGGAAACCCCACAGCCCTGGGAGGCTGATAGTGCAATGTATTTCTATTTGTGACCATTAGCTGGATCTTTGCACAAGCTTACTGTTGCCTGCAGTTTTATCTTCACAGTGAAAGGCACAATCCCAGTAAGCGGGCAGTCACACGTGCTGTCTGATGCACGGCTCCTCCCTTTGCTTCCGGACTGACTTTGTGTGATAAATAAGCATCCAGGCCACCAAAGGAAAGAAAATCTCTTCTGTACAACTCCTTGCATCCTGAGGAGGTGATTCAGGTCAAAAAGGTTGTTTCAAATGTAATCTGTGTTCTGGGGTCTGCGCTGGATGTGGCTACGGATACTGTGAAATGCATGTGTTAAGCAGGGTGATTTGTTGGTGCTAATGGGGAGGCCACAGCTTTATAGCCTCCTTATGAAATCCAGCTGGGCTCTGTGTGTGTGTTGGGGGTAATCTGGACTCACACACTGAGAGCCCTCCCTCATACCACTGCCATGGCTTCGAGACTCAAAGCAGAGGGTGAGGCTGCATCCTCTTTGTGAAGTGAGTTGAAATGGTCCAATTTTCCCTCAGAAGTTTCTGGGTGACCAGCCATGTTAGTGCAGCTGGAGCTGTGTCTCCACAGGGATGTTGTTTTTTCAAGCTGAAACTGAGAACAATTTCCTCAAAGATGCACTGAGGATAAAAGTGATTATGCTGGAAGGAGAAGTGTTGTCGCTCGAGTGGTGCTTTGGCTCAGACCTCTTCCCTCAAAATTGGAGAACTATAGGATCAAAGCTTAATTTAGGCTGGAAGGGACTCCACTGGAGGCCATCTAGTCCAAGACCCAGTGAACCCCCAAATGAGGCAGGTAGACTCAGGCATCATTGTGTTGCTGAGCAGAGAAGCCTTGGAAATAAATCTTGGCTTATAGGGATTCAGCGGGACTTTTGCAGTAATATAAGAGGGGTCAGAGGTTTGGCCCAGCTGCGGATCACATCCAGACTCTTGTGTGCCCCCGTCACCCTCCAGAAGGACAGTGGTGCTGGTCCAAGCACGATCCCTCACCATCATGGTAACGCTGCTGCCTTCACCATTCCCTGCTGGGACAGCATGCTCTGTGCCCATCATCGTGGCTGTGGTCTCCTTCCTTCATCTGGGTAAATAATTACCTCTTCACTCCTCTGCAGTGGCTATACATCAGTGCACTGAAGGAAGCACAAGGGCTGTATGACACCCTGTGTTGACTCCCCCGATGAAAGGATGGTAGGAATGTGATGTGTGGGGCAGGCACATGCTGACCCAGAAGCAGGGCAGCTGCGAGAAGGCCACCTTTGATATTCCACAGCTTCATGAGGGTGCTGGTTTTGCCTTGCTGCTGCTCCCTGCTCCTGATGGCATTCTACGTACCTCTCCTCCCACCCTTTTGCAGCCAGGGGAAGAAAAGAAGATGCTTAGAAACCTGCCTCTTTAAAAAGCAAATGTTCCTGCTAGCTAGAAGCAGTCATGCCCTGTCGTACCCTTGGTAGGCGGTGTGTCTTGTTGCACAGAAGGTTCATGCGTCTGGCGTTTCTGCTCTCTGCATGTGCTCTCGGGGGCCCAAACCCTTCCCCAGACCTCCCAGGTTTGCATGAGTTTGCAACTGTGCTTCCTGCTACTGGTTGGTCTGGACATACAAAGAGAACAAATGTTGGATGTTATTTAGCACTTCAGTCAGGTCGTGCTGCAGCCAGGAAGCACGATGGTTCGTAATGGAGAACATATGGGATCTCATGCAAACACCCTCACTCGCTCCGTCCTCGTTTCCCTGCCTGTATGATGGAAATAATAGTTCAGTACCTCAAAGAAGAGTTGTGGGGCTTGCTTAACAAATTAAGATTTGCAAACTGCTCACAGACCTTCATCCAGAAGGGGTGACAGGAGGGTGTTGTGTTTTTAATTGCAGGAGCATTGGTGGTCTGTCTCCTTCCCTTGCACCTGATGGAGAGGAGAAGCCGGGTGGCCTGTCTGAGGGGCAGGCTGTGGTGCCTGGGGCACTCAGTGTGCTCAGCGGCCACTGACCGCACAGGGACCTCTGAGGGTCCCACTGCCAGGGACGTAGCAGCGGAGTGACCCTCCTGTGTCCATCTGCACAATGGACACCCTGCAGCCCTTGTGGTGATGGTACCTGAGGTGAGATCAGTCCCACTCAGGGGGTGTCAGACAGGTTTCCTGGCCCTGTCACCCCATATCCGTCTGGGTCTGTTTCTCACTGCTGGCCTGGAAAACCAGTACCCTCCTATGCAGTCGTCCTTGCACACATGTGCTCTACATCAAATGCTGACTCCAAGAGCAGTAGCATTGAAAAAAGTCCCTTCAGATAAGAATATTTTCCCAGATAGTAACATAAAGTAAAAGTCAAGGGACTATTTATTTATTTTTTCCTCCTCCACCTTTTTTTTTTTTAAAGCGAGGCTTTTTTATTTTGCCTTCAATGAAAGCAGTACTTATCTTTATCTTAGAGGTGGTTTAAAAAAAAAATTTTCCTTTTCCATACTGACCTTTCTGAGGCAGATGAAAGGAACAGCCTTTAGAGAAGAGAGCTGGGTAAGGCAGAAACTCCTCCTCTTCCTCCTCATCCAGTGCACCACATCCTTGCTCCCTTCATCCCTCGCTCTTGGCGTTGGTTTCTGGAGGAGGAGGAGGACATTGGCTCCGTTCTGTTTCCTGACTGACAGTGTCTGATACCGCCCCTTCCCCAGGTTGGTTGATATTTTCTTCATCTATTTTCGTCCTGCTGAGCCCAACAAACTGATGTGACAAACATGAGGCTCAAGATCTTTCAAGAGTGAAAGTGTGGGCTCCTGTAACATGGGAGGTCCTCTCCAGTCTTCTGTGGTGGGGGTTATAGGGGGTCCTCCTGGTGCCCAAAGCCACCTGAGAAGCAGGGTGGCTGAGCTGCACTGTGACCAGTGGTGTTTGCCTTTGGTCAGGGCAACACTGTATGTCCCAACATTTCAGTATGGCCTGAAAACGTGGAAGTGTGAGCACGCAGCATGAAGAAATTTGTCCTCATGACCCCAGCTGCTGCTGCCTGGCCAGGGAAACCAAATGGCTGGGAGAGCTCCTGGGGCCGACAGTGCCAAAGAGGGTCCCTGGCAGCTCCCCCCGAGACAGGGATGGGGCTGGCACCACTGCTGGGTCAGGGATTCATCTGGCAATCCTGTGCAGTAGCTGGTGAAAATCTGTCAAAGTTGAGATGCGCTGCACAAACCAACTCGCCAGTAAATGAAGTGGCATTTTTCCAGAGAAATTTTTCGCTCAGCAGAAACTGTGCGGCTGCATCTGATATGGACTCTGTAAATGGCCATTAGCCTGTTGCGGATGAGAGCAATGTAATTGAATTTAAGGAAAAGGTTTAGGAGGGAAAGAACTTTTTCTTTTACATAGTTTCCCAGAAACTCTTTTTTTTTTTTTTCCCTCCAGTTGATAGCTGAAAATGCCAATAGGTTGCAGTTAATACATTGAGACAAAAATAAGAACCAAGGGAGGGCAAATGAGAAGGAAAACTAGGGATGTCCATCTTCACTAGAGCTGGGCGTATGTAGCAATAAACGGTCACAAATGTGCTTGTGAATAAACATGCAGACTGTCTTCCTTAGCGATTGTGACCCATTTTATTCTCAAACACTCTGTTGAAAAAAAAATTTTCTACCCACAAAGATGTTCACGAAAGCAAGCTATCTTTTAGAGTAATGTGAATAAATATAATTGAATGCTCAGACTGGCATTATTCTCAAAGCCATTTTGAAGAGCCCTATCAGTTGTATAATAGGCTCGTGGAACAATTCGGCATGATTGCAAATAACTCGCGACGAGGAGAGGATGTTTCTCCTGCTTATGAAGCATGGCACCTTGCTAGAAGTGATACAGGATGACTTACATGACCAATGGCATAATGTAAATGGTGAGTGAGGAGTAGGATATTTTCAGCAGAAGGGTCCCAACCAAGCCACACGTTAAAATGCCTTCATGCAAACCTCTTGTCACAGCCATCTGAAAAGCAATCCCGTCTGTAAGTAGACAGGCTGCTGGCTGATAATTCGGGGACAGATAACGGGGCTGCATTTGTCGGAGGATTTATCTGCGGTGAGCAATTTGATCAGCTTTAATCATATGTGACAGCAATGTGAAGTGTAAATTTGTGGTCAATCAGTTTGAATTAATCCCTCCATCAATGTCACTGAACCAAAGATCAGGGCAAGTTGGTGTTATTTTCTCGTTTAGCCCATCACCAAGAGGAATGGCTCTCCCTGCCCGCAGGTATCCCCACCTTTCCTGCACTGGCTCCGGCTCCTGCTTTCCTCTTTGTGAGCCTTCCCTGCCCGCGGTATCAAAGGTGGAGATTGAAATGAGCTATCGGTTCACACAGAGTCCATTCACCTCTGGCTGTTGCAAAGTCCTCTCCGGTGGGTTTTTCATTTTTTTCCGTGTGTAGCAGCAATTTTCATTTCGTATGCCCAAAACGCCTGGGCTTTCCCAGCATCTCCCAGATAGCTATTACATGTTAAACTATAATTGCACCATCAGGGAGTTTTCCTTTCTGATGGTCTGCCAACATGTTCCCTTTAAAAAAAATTATATCTATCGAGGTTAGCAGCTTGGGCAGGAAATAATCCAGACAAATGCAGGCTGTCCCATCTTCGGGCCAATTAATCTGAAACAGATATCCAATGAGAGGGTGATAGCGGAAATGCTGAATGAGATCTGTGGGGAGCGGACGGCAATTTAGCCGGGCTGTAAACTTGCAATTCAGATGCTGGCAGCAGCAGCGCTCAGTGATTATGGGATACAGAGAGGGCAGAGGAGGACTCTGCCGCAGTGGGCAAGCGATGATGCATCTGCGGGCAGCACCTACAACGCTGTGCGCTTTGGGCATCCTGGGGCCAGGTCCCTATTGACAAACTGCTGGTCGTTTCTAGAGGAACAGGCCAGCAAAGCTGCTAAGCTAGAATAGCATTCTGGTGGAAATAACCTGTCGGTAAGGCACAGGAGAGAAGGCTGCGTTGCTCGGAGCCCTGCCCAGGAAACAGTTTTCCATGCAGCGTGGTACAGGCTAAAGGGCTTCCCCGCGCAGGGGACGGGTCTTGGTAATGCAGAGAGCATCCGCAGAAAATTGAGAACGGCACTTTTTGGGCAGAAGCACTTGTAGAAAGCTGGGCGGTTGCCTGGATGGGGCAGAGTGGACTGCAGCAGAGCCCGGGGAGGGGAAGTTGTGAGCACCTCGTTCCTCCGCTCTGGAAACTCGGCAGAGTCTGCTGCAACTGGCAATTCCTGGCAACCCCCTGGCAGGACAATAAATTAAGAAAACATGAACTAAGTCAAAACATGGCAAAGCGAAGAGGAAAAGCCATGTATTTCACTTTATTCCATCTATGAGAACTTTTTGGCTTACAAAGGAATGAAAAATTGTTTCAAATGCTTCATTTTGACAATACTGAAATGAAACCTTTTGGCTGCCTGAAGAGTTGGTTGGTCACTCTTTTTTTGGTTTTTTATACGGAACAGCTATGCAGGCTGCAATGAGCTCATGAAGATTTTGGTGCCATCAGATCTGAATCTATGTTGGAAAAAGCATTACCAGTTGTATTCAGGAGCAGCATCAGCCCATCACCAGTAGAAAGGGGAGGGCCACGGGGTGGGGGCATGACTTTCTCCAAGGAGTGCCGTGAAGTCTGTGATAAGATTAGTAGTAATCTGATGAACATTAACCAATGGGAGAGGAATGTGTCTAGGAAAAGTTTGATAGTGAGGTCTAATAGTAAGAAGGAGATTACCCTGTAATAATGAATGCCTTTGCACTACAAATTGATTTGGAAAAAAAAAAGTATTCACTCACACTCTCTCTCTCTCTCTCTCTCCCCCCTGTTTGATTTGTAGCTATAATGTAAATAACACAATATCTATAAGCCCAGTCTCAGAAGCTTTTCTTCCATTCCTGACCCTACCTTAGAAAAAACCTCAAACAGAAAACCTTAGAAAAATAATGTTCAGGAATGGGTAGTATGCAATATTTTTACATAGATTTTAGTCCTGCTAGTTGTGCTATTTAAGAATGAATTGGATGCAGCAGGGAGGTCAGCAAGAGCTGTTGTTAATAGTCGCTGTCTTTCAAAATACAAATAAGAAACCCCAAACACATTCCCTTTATGAAATATATAGCTGAAGTGATAGGAGCTGCTATCCAAATTGCAAGCGGTACAAAAGGTTGGTCAGATATTTGAGCTATGGGAGGAGAGGTGTGACCAGAGAAAAGGGTAACGGAGTGTAAGCATAGGAGGCCAGTGCGGAGCGAGGGAGGGAGCTGTATCATTTTGTGCAGAAAAGCCACAAAAATATCACAGAAGCAGATAAAGGAGGATGTAAGCAAACATCAAAGAAAGGCTTGCAGCACCACTTTAGAGGGTTTTAGGGGAAATGAGCCTGAAACAGTGAATGGGAAGTCTCTCCTTTGTTTCCCTTCTGTGTTTAGGAAAACAGGCTTTACTATTGCTTGCATGCTCAGTCCTTCTTCCGAGGAGAGAGGTGTCCCCTGCAAGTGGCTCGCTGGGTGCCCTGCTGCAGGGCAGGCAGGCTGCAGGGCACAGCAGCGGGGCGTGCTGAGGGGCAGCCGGGCCTCTCATTTTCTCTCTAACACTCTGCTCCCCAGTTGCTCAAAATGTTCGTCTTTCAAGCAATCAATGGTCACTATTCCAGCCTGGGTCTGTGCAGAAAGGTTGCGTTCTCTGGAAAACGTGACGATATGTGGTTTGACTGATTATTAGGAAGAAAGTAGGGGTATTCTTAGCGGCCTTTTGGCCAAAACCCGGGAGAATGGAAGGCCGAAATTAGGCAGGGAAGTAACCTCGGCTATGAAGAGCTCTCTCAGCTTATGCCTGCAAAGTTGGCTTTCTTTTGAGCACATTTTGATTGTTTTAAAGTCATGTACTGTTTGTGCATGGTACTTTTTTGTGTGACTAAGCTCTCAGACTGAACAGTTGAACAAGGCTTTGCAGTCTGCATGAGTAGCTGATTTCCCTGCATGGTGACAAGTCTGGTTAAATGTATCGTAGGCTGTGCAAAATGCACGCAGAGCCCCAGTCTGACCCCCTGCAAAGCTTGGAGGGGAGCAGAAGGCCCTGTACCGCAGCTCCTTGGTGCTTGTTAGAGGCAAAGAGCGTGCTACTGAAATGGCTGGCAGGGCAACCGGGGAAGATGCCCTTCCCTAGGACTTTAGGAGCCCTGCAGATGCTAGTGGTCCTGGAGGATGACTTCTAGACCTGTCAGGGAAAATGAAGTGTACAAGAGATATAAAAGCCAAAGCACTGGGAGATGGTAAAGCATGTGGGATATTCTGCTCTTTGGGCAAGCAGACATGATGTCCGCAGGTACTTCTGGTAGGCAGCAGTGCTTCAGAGATCTGCAGAACGAAACACCTATTTTCTTTCTGTTTCTCTTTAAAGACAAAAATAAAACAGGCCTTCCTTTCCTCACAAACTAGGGAAAACTGCAGAAATGGACACCGAGGGGAATAGCTGCCTTCTCCGGGATGGGAAGCAGGATTTCTAGCCAGGGCGGGTGGGGAGGCACCCGTAGGGTACAAGCGCCTTGCCAGAGCCACAGCATGCTGCTGGGCTGAGGCTGCACCCAAGCGCCTTGCTCCGACACTGCCCATCTCCCCCACACTGCCTCCTCTCACCCCGCAGCGGCGCAGCGCCTGAGCCGCCCCATCTCTCTCCGTGCAAGTGCTGTGCGTCCGCATCTGCCATAGGCATTAAATCCATTAGCTCCTGGGTACCCCACGGGCTGCCAGCCCCCCACAGACAGCAGCTTCGTGCACGTGGCCATTGCCCGCCCCCCAGGCAAGGGGGTAAAGGGGCTCAAGCCCAACATGGGAGTCTCTGCGTGCGGCAAGGGGAGGACAAGCAGAAACGGGGTTGAGGTCGGAGGGGAGCAGCAAGAAACAAACCGGTCCTACTCTTGGGCTGTACATGAAGATGTGCCGGTGTGTGGAATGGAGGTGGGTGCCCCGCCTGTGCCCCCCAAGAGCCTGGGTGGGCTGCTTCACCACTGTGGACCACTTGACCACTGTTTCCCTCCATAGCCCACTGCTTCCTCCCCCATGGGAAGGGGAGCGGCATCCTCAGAGGGCTGGGTAGCACCTCGAGACCTTCAGGAGTTCAGTTTGGAGGCCCCTGTCGTGCGCTGCAGTCCTGGTCTGGCTGGAGGACAGGACTGGTAACGGGAGCTGGCGGTGCCGTGTCTGGCATCCCGTGGGATGGGAAGCTTGGTCTGAACCAAAGGGGCCATTTAGCATTGTGAATTATTGAGTGCTTTGCAACGTGGAGGAGCCAAGTGAGCCAGCTGAGGTCGGGCAACCTGCACTCCACTTTCAGAAACGCTGGATGACCGGGGGGCCAAAACACCCCTCCAGCCCAGCAAAGCCACCATGCGCAGGCTGGAGCCCCCCTCAGCGAGGTGGGGATGTGGATGCCGATGGGAGGCAATGCCGGGGGTCTCGCTGGCAGTGGGACCAGGCGGTGGGAGCGAGGGAGATGGGGATGCACTCTCCCTCTGGGGCTGGGGAGAGCAGGCTGGGCAGTGAGCTGTGAGCCCGCTGCTGGTGCTTAATATTTATTAATGACTTGGAAAAGTGGGAGAAGCAGTGAAGCAGCAAGTTTTGCAGATGGCATGAAATTATTCAGGTTAGAGAAGACTGTGCAGGCACCCGGTGGGACTTACCCAAGGCGAAGGGGCAGGCGAACCTCGCTGTTGACAAACATGTCAGAGAAGGCTGCCTCTGTGCCGCTGCTGCTGCCTCGCTGGGCCCTCAATCGACCGCAGCCGCCTGGGTGATGGCGGGGGGAGGATGGGTGTCACCACACACAGTTCAGTGGGAACATCTGCTCAGTCTGCAGCAGCGTCTCAAAAGAGAACAAAATGGCTGGCTATATAAAGAACAGGATTAAAAAAAGCCATGCTGAAAATACCACCTTTCTGCTGTCTAAGCAGAGCAGGTGAATTATGGAATGGAGTCATCCTCTTGTTGCATGAGTAATGTAGATGAAGAACGGGAGCAAAAATGGGCCAAGAAAATGATGGATGCAGAGAAACTGAAAATAGTGACTGTCTTGTTCCCACTTTTGTGAGGAGGATTGTAGCGAGGTGTTTGAAAAATAAAGACAGATCAGTTTATCCTCCTAAATAAGCCGCAATCAAAGAGACATTCATTGACACTGATGGAAAAAATGGCTAATGTGGGCAAAGGGATGGACACTTTTAAGCAGCACATCATCAGCCCGGGGGATGAGAAGGCGCAGGATGCATCATGCACGCCAAGCGTCCAGCATGATTCAGGGTAGGACTGGATGTGCAGGTGAATCACAAAGACATTCACGTTTCATGTCAGGGTTGGGAGTTGGCGTGGCAGGTACCGGGGTGCAGCTCCTAAGAGTTGCCCTCGAGGCTCCCTGCAGCTTTTCCCTGAGGCATGCTGGCGGCCACAGTGTGAAGGAGATGCTGAGCTGGGAGGGCAGGTGAGCGGCCCCCCCAGAGGTGTGAGGCCATCAGCCAGCACGTGGGAGCCATCACCACATCTGGCTCCTTCAGAAAAGAGGACTGAGGTGGTGGGCTGTGCCACCAATGTAGCTAGGGGAAACAGGCAGAGAAGACTGGGGTTTGCATGAAAAAGCCTGCTTATCCTTGCCTCTCCACCTACCCGTCGGTACCCAGGACTGAGGTTCAGGCTTCTCCCTGCAGCGGGGCGGCAGCACTTCTTTGCCTGGTGCAGACGGCTGCGGGATAAACGCGGTGTGCAAAGGTTGGGCCTTGGCAGCTAACGGAGAAAAAAACATGAGTTGGAAACAGCTCGTCTTGGAGATGCGTATATTCCTAACACTGAGGAGGAGCTGCTTCTCACCTAGGATCATAAAGCAGTGGGGCTGTAAACAGCATTCGGTCCCTTGCGCAGGTCTTTTTCACTCCTCTAGAGTAAGGCAAGGGGAGTCATCGCTCATCACGGGCACTCACTGCACCGCTTTGTAAAATTCTTCTATGGTCGTTAAATCACTCAAGCAAGACAAGCCTTTGCCTCCGATTCGGCTAGGAAATGTGACCTAGTTAAGCCCAGCTGTTTTTGAGCGCGATGAGATGGAAGCAACTTGCTTGCTGAAATTTGACACCAGAAATAGGGCATTTGCTGCTCCCCCAGCCAGTGGAGCCGCCAAGCCCGCGGCGTGCATGCGGGTGGGTTGGTGGGCACGCGAGGCGGCGCGCGAGGCAGCGGTCTGCAGCAGCTGCCCCGTCCCAACCCTCCTCGTCTGCTGCCGCCCTGATGGGCGCCAGGGACCCCTGCAGCCCCGGACATCCCCGCTCTGTGCGTCACTCTCCTCTATGAAATCCAATTAAAGGGTGAAATGAATTTCAGAGTCACTGCTAGGGGCCGGGAAATGTCCATGCATGGGGGAAAAAAAGGCCTGTTTGCTGGTGCCAGAGCAGCAGAGAAGTTTTAAGCCCAACCCCACCAAAAAGCTGCTGCCGTGACTGCAAGGGAGCTATAAACGTACCATGCAATAGCGTTATCGCTTTGATGGATGCTGTAAAGGCTCTGAACGAATTTTTTTTTTCTTCTTTTACACTGTGGCCTTGTACCTTGCAGCCTCCCTTGCTGTAATGTGCCGGTTTCTTTTGTAACTCAAATCCTGTCCCCTCCTCTCTCCCTGTCTCTTTTAATGGGCAGAATACCTTCTTTTGCTGCCCCTTTCCTGGAGGAAAAAAGAAATGCTCTACCATTCGAGGAATGAAAAAGCCTTTATCCTCTTCCTCTTGCTGCTCCCAGGGCAGGGTTATGCCGGTCCAACACTGATTAGTGCTGAGGTGACCAGAAAGGAGCTCCAGTGCAGGCTGCTCAAGTGCCTGGAGCTCTTCTCTTGGAGAGGGACTGGCCTTGTGGGGACTGGGGGCTCCTCGTGCCTCTGGAGGAGAAAGAAACTTCTCAGTGCTGAAAGTCATCAGTTTTGGCATTTGCTTCCTCAGAAATAGTTTCCCTTTTGACGGTGTTACGCTTGAGGCAGTCCACTCGAATGCACTGCTGATGTCTTGGACCCTCCAAGGGGCTGGCATGAGAGCTTAGGAGTGCACCACGGTGATGTGATCTCGATTTACCATTTTAGGAGTGCTGTGCAAATGGCTGTACTGACTGATGCAATGGATCCTTTCCCAGGAGGATCCCATCCGTCCTCCCTCACTCCTCAGCAGCTTTCCTCCATCCCTCCCTCCCGTGCTTTCCCCCGGCGTGCGCTCAGGCTGTGGAGCTCACTGCTGCCAGGTAGGATGGAGGCCAAAAGCACAGAGGGGTTTGCAAAGCAATGAGGTTCAGAGGAGAAAAGGTCCCTGACGGCTAGTAAAGTTGCAGGCGCAGCCCCTGGCTCGAGGAGTTGCTCCTCCGTGGACTGCCAGAGGCTGGGAGGGCCCTCTGGAGAAAGTCATGCTCGATGCCTGTCTTGGCCTTTCTGCACTTTTTCCTTTGTCATCTGTTCCTGGCCACTGCTGCAGACAGCGTACCAAGCTGGATGCCCACCAGTCTGGTGAAGCGTGGTTATTCTTACGTCCTGCTCTCCTGCAGGTTTCTGATTTTGTTCACCCTCCTTCTTCTATCTCTCTGGTTGTTTCCCTGCTAAGATTACTTCTGCTCTTTCCCACTCTGCTCTGGCCCTGTTCTCGCCTTGTATGATTTCTTTCAACATTCAGCCCTTGCTTGGCTTCGGCTGTGGGTGACTCATTCTCCGTGCCTTGCCTCAGTCCCACCTCTTGGCTCTCTCTTGGACATCTGCTCTGCGCTGCATCATTCAAACGTAGCCTGCCTGAAAACAAAGCCCTGCTCCGTCCCCTGACATAGCCCCTTTACAGCAAAAACTTGCCTTCCCTGGAGAGCTGAGGCTTCTCCAAGGGCACAGTGGGCTCCCCAGCGGATAGCATCAACAACAAGGCATTGGTACAGTCCTCTCCTCCTATCCCCATCCTAAAGGTAACTTTAATCAGCCTGGAGTCACAAGAGCAGTAGAGAGATGGGGCAGCACAAGCTCCCGCTGTGCTCATTGATTGGGCTGTCCCCGGGTACTCAGTTGAGGGGATTTTTGAGGCTCGTTGGGTGCAAGGAGCCATGCATGGCCAGCTACCTGCTTGCATTGCTGCCCCGTGGCTCCCTGCCTGCTCCTGCACCCATGTCCTGAACGTGCCTTGCTCAGCACGCCCTGCCTGCCTCTTTCTCTTCATCGCCCGCCCTGCTGCAGGACGGCACAACTTGTCTGAGGAATTCCCTTCTCGTGGGAGGAGAGGGAGGGAGAGAGCTGCTTTGTCCTACCCGAGGCCCTGCTGGGAGGAAGGGCTGCCCCATCCCTTTTTGTTTCACAAACTGGGTCCCCCAATTCCTCAGGGGCACCGAGCACAGGGAGCTCACTGCAGGAGGATGCATTTGTACCCAAAAAGATGGAGTAAGAGTATCGTTTCTTTTAGTCTTACTTCCAAGATTGCTTCCATGTAGGGCTTTGGAGTCAGATGCAGCTGGTCAGCAAGGGTATAAAATCTAACAAAAGTAGAAGGTTGAATTTCAGGCCAGTATCATTAGACTAGACAAAACTTGATGAATGTGTTTTCTTTCTTCCCTCCTCTCCTTAAATGAATTCAGACCAGGCCAATGTTTCCTTCTTGGTGAGGGTTTTCTGAGGTTCTGACTCCATGGAAAGTTTGACTGGCGTGGGTGTGCGGCCAGTTTTTGAAGACGGCATTTGTTGAGGGTTTGCTCAGTGCTTGGACTATAAAACTGAACTAAGCATATACATTCGGTTGCTGTGCTCAGAGTAAGGGCTTTATGTGTGTACTGTCCAAAGACATAGGAAGGACTCTGCTGCTGTGAACCCAAACCAACTGGCCAAATTAAATACAAAGATATGCATTTAAGAAACTCCCGCACAGATTTGCAGTTGAATAACATCTGTGCTGCGAAGAGACAAAACCCAGGTGCATTTCCGACTGAAGACTTCCACAGCTCCTTAATGTCAACAATAAGGCCTTTTATAGGTGCCTTTCACCTTGAAGCAACTCCAAATGCTTTGTAGATCTGTGTGTATATATGATCTCTTGCCCAGCAATGAAGGGGAGGCTCTGGGGTGGGATGTAGCAGCCATTCTGTGTTATCTACAGTGCCCTTGGGCTCTTTCTCCTCCTTTCAGAGCCCTGCAGTGTTGTTAGCTCTCTCTAACTTCCTCCTCCAACCTCCATCCCCTGCATTTCTCTAGGCTTTCTCCATATCCCTCCTTGCATCCCGTGCTCCCACTTTCACCCTTCCGTGCTGCATTTCTTGTGCCTGGACAGCCCTCCCTGCTCTCGCCTGTGCATGCACTATTCCTCTTCTTTGGCAGTCCTCTGCAAAACCGTCCTCCTGATGCACTCCCCCCCTTCCTTCCTCTCCTCCAAACTCCTCCGCACTTGAACTTTTAACTTTCAGTTGAATTTGCATGCCATGCCTGTTTCAGCTTGCATGCCGCCTGGGATAGCAAAGATGTTTTATCTGCAGTGACAAATTGCTGCATAAAGTTACAGTGCTACATGAAAAGAACAACCACCCTGATGGCATTGCAACCTGATGGCCGTGATATGCCAGGGAGAAAAAGGCTGAAGAAAACAAAGGTCAGTGCTGATATATTAAGGTCTGAAAGCAATGAAACATACTCAAAAGGTTTCCTTATGCAATGCTTTGCATCTAGACACTTTCTGAGATCATCTGTTGATTCCCAGAGTCTCCTGTTACGGGCAGAGAAAGGACAAACTTCCTTGCACCTCAGGGGTGGCCACAGTGTACTGATCTTAAGAACCATCTAACAAATCTCCACCAGGCTGAGGCTGAGGTTCCCAGCTTTCAACTATACCAATGGTATGATTTAAATTGTCTCAAGTGAGGACTCCAACGCCATATGCCTAACCTCACCCAGCCCCTACCACCCGATTCTCTGCCATACCTATTCACCTTAATTTTTGCTTCTGGGCTGGGCTTCTTCAGGATTTCAGATGACTTTACAAGAATGAGTGCTGCATGGAATGCGGGGCAGTTGGCAGGCAAGCTGCCCTGAGCTGCTCCCCATCATCTACCTGGTGCTTGCAAATCACAGTTTTCCACTCTTCTCCGTGCCTTTGTCCCAAGCTTCATCTCTAGCTCTTCAACACAGAGAGTCCTTTACGATGCGCTGGTGTAGCACCTCGCGCTGCAGGAGTGAGGTCTCTACATGCATTGGCAGTTAATGGTCGGATGATAAGTGTTGTCCCTCCACCCTGGGCAGGAGCAGAGCTGATCTCAGTGCAACTGGCAGCTTGGAGCCTTTGGCCCATTCCCCCCCAGACATGGTGGATAGTCTGACTCACGCGGCACGTGTCCATTAGAAACAGGCTTGGGATTGTCCTCACCAATTTCCACAACAAAACGGGCCATAAAGTAGCCAGGGGACAGCACCAAGCCTCGGCTGTGAGTTCTTCTAGTCAGCAAAACAAAGAAAACTAGATAGCTTTGACCGTTTAAAGGTAACTGAATGCCATTGGTGCGAAATCTTAAGTTGTTGGATGAGATAGACACATGAGGATGGTGGAAAATTGGACTGAAAGGGACCTTCTGTATCATATTGCCCAATCCCTTGTTGTTTGGGGTAGTGATGGTATCTGTAAAGAACTGCCTCAGCTCTGCGTTAAAACAAGTTGGGATTTTTGTCCCGATAAAACCTCCTGTAAGGCAATCCCAGAAATGCACTTCTTGGACAGTCAGGACCTTCTTCTAATTTCCAACTGAAATGTATTCCTGGCAAATTTATAGGCACTTGTTCTTCTTCCAGCGCTGCCCTTTCACTCAAATAGCTCTTCTCTCTTCCTGGTACTTCCCTCCGGGGTATTTGTAAGCAACAAATATATCTCTTACCAGTCGGCATTTTGCTAGACTCAAGAAACCAAGCTCATTTAGTCTCTTCTTGTAGAAGAAAGCTGTCTCCTCCCCTGGTCATCCTAAGAGAGAAAGACGCAGAAAAGGCAATTTTAAATTAATTCATCTTTTATATGGACATACAATATTCCGTACTTCTGCGATGGCATTAAAATCTTGCTAGTTCTATTAGAAATCCCTCATCTGACATGTCTTAGGTTCGCATTTGTCTTTCTCACATCTGCATGCTATTGCCAGCTTACAGTCATTTGATCAGCTAGTGTGCTCAGGTCTTTCTCCTCCTCTGTCACTTCCAACTGATGAGCTCCCAGCTGGTAGCAGAAATTCTCGTTATTACTCCCTCAGGGCACGACCTCGCATTTTGTACTATTAAATTTGATTCCATCTCTATTGCTTCTGTCCCTTTTTCGTAGGAAAACTGCTCTGATTAGTCACCGTATAATGCCTTAGAGACCTAAAGACATATTCACTATATTTTTATTTTTAGAAACTGTTTGCTGTTTCAGTATTTTCATTCAGTGAATGATGCTGATGTCTCTCTGTATTACCACATCTTTCTAACAGAAACTCCAGGCTGATGCAGAGAAGGGCAGGGGAAAATTGCCTCCCAGATGAAATATATGGCAACAACAGGTATATTTCCAAACCATTTCAAGGAAATAATTTTTTAAGTTATTTGTCACTCTGCTGCACAACATGATCAGACAGACTGTCCAATCAACAGCAAACCAGAAATGTACAGGTATGAAAATGTTCTGTTTTACCTAACTATTTTTTCCAAGTGATCCACCATTGCTGTGAGTGAATTTACTGCATCTCGCTGTTGGGACACAGCTCTCGCCTACAGAGCTGTCACAGTGATGGCTCCCAGCACTTTGGGTTTTAACCATTAAAACTATTTTTCTGATGTTATACTTCAGAAACAACTGTCTTTATTGCTTAATTGTTGTGCTCAATTACTGTGGCAGTGGGCAGCTTATGAAGATCTGCAATGGTGATGAGAATTCATTTATTCTAACCTCTCTTTCTCAATTACAAATAATGCTACATGGAGATCATTTTACCCAGAGAAGGTCTGATGCAATTCAAAACAACGCCCCTGTCCTTAAGATGCTGTAGCAGCTCTGAAGAGTGGCTGACACTGCTGGTGCTTTGTAAGGAGACACCTTTGCGTGCTGGAGAAAATTGCCACCGCAAGAGCTATTTTGTGGAAAAATGTATTTCAGAAAACAGCTGGGGAGAGATGCACACAACAGTACTGCAGAATTTTATTTCCCATGACTAAATTGTCTGGTATATGTTTGTGAGGTGTTTCATAGGGCTGTGAGCTCTTTACTGGCTTTGTAGGTGTTTCAGCAGCACCTAAAGCAATGGGATTTCCTGCCCTGAAGGGACCTCTGCAAAGTCCATCTCTGCAAATGAGTATCGAGGTTATTTTGGCTGCTTGTAAACCAGAAAAGTCTGATGCATGGAAGGAGCTGTAGTACTATCACGGTATTAAAATCAAAGGTGGTTTCAATTTGTTCTCATTTACGCAAATGAGACACATCCCAGAGGCGCATGACAACTTGCCATGGTGGTCTTCGGATGGACAAAATTCAGTTCTTATGAAAGAACCAAATTTTCTTGCCACACTGTGTTCTGCATATGCTCTGAGGATCCCCTCTGTGTTGGAATGCCGTGGGGATGGGGTGTCTGAGGGGAGGATGCTCACTGTGTGCCCGTGATACGGGTGCTGGCAGCACCTCAGCAATCTGCTTCCCTCCCTCAAAGCGGCAGAGGAGCAGGCTCTCTGGGCACCCTTTCAAGCCGTGCATTGTGGGGTTTTGCCGACAAAGACTGTTTTTCCTGCCTTGTCCAGACATGCTAACAAGGCGCTCATGACATCTGACAGGGCCTACATATGGAGATGTGAAAGAAAATAGCAGAGGGAGAGGGAAGGCGAAGCATCGTTTTGGAAGCACAAGAACTTCTGAAACATTAATCTGGTGAATAACTCCCTGCCAACAGAATTTCACTAAACCACTGATCTGAATCATGTCGCAGATGGCATCGTCTTCCAAAGTGTTAGCAAAACACAGGGCTCAACCTTCAGTGGCCATGCATCGCTATTTCTGATCCAGCACAACAACACGCCTGTAAAAGACAGCTTGTAATAACTGCAGCTCAGGAAAAAAAAAACAAACCAAAACAAAAAAAAACCCCACAAACCAAAAAAAACCCCAAACCCAAACAACTGTTTGAGATCTGAATAGCTAGCTTGCAGAAGGAGAATTGCCCATTTTGCTCAGTGCAGCAGTGAAGATGAGATCATAGGATAAAGAGCACCACATGCTCTGATAGACTGTGAGATCCGCTTTGATGCCTTTTTATAAGTGTAAAATCCCAACTGGCATTTCTGAGTGGAAGGCGAAGGGGCTAGGCTTGATAAAGTCGGACCAGTCATGACACAAGTGGAAGGAGGTGGACGAGATTGCATGTCAGCCGGGAGCCTCCATTTATGTTATTTCATGGCTGCAGGAAGAATTTAGGCTTGAAACTTTGTTTTAAATACCAAACTCAGTGCGACCTGATGTCATGATGGATAAATAGTAGTGCTCTTGGGCATGTGATCTCTGGTACCAGAAGCTACATCTGTATTATCTCAGCCTCAAGTCTTTTTGGCACCTGAATTTAGGTGCCCATACTGGCCATGTCTCATCTTTTCGGTAAGAAGAGATTAATGGTCCCCGCCTCCCTGCTCCTGATTCCCATGCAGGAGGACACACTGGCTCCAGGTGAGAGCTGTGGGTGCTCTGAGTGGGTGCTCATCCGCATGGCAAGGACCCTGTGAGGAGAGCCATGGCACACATCCAAGGCACGCTCCAGGCAGCTCTAAAATATGAGCACCTCATATGCCTGGAGTCTGGCAGTCCAATCTCAGCTGGAGTTTCACAGGAAGCAGAGCTGAGATGTCCATCACCCTGTTTTCCCAAGGAGGGGCAGGCCTCCCAAGGATGCCGGTACCTGTCTCCTGGGCTTTACTCTGGCATCTGACCCAGAGCTACGACTGAAAAGTCTTTACAAAAGATGGTCAGCTTCTGTTAGACATCTTCCGCACACATACCCTGGCAAAACAATGCTAAAAGAACAATGCTAAGGATTGCAAAAGCAAGCTCTCCATAAGCAGGAAGGCAATGGAGGAGAGCCAGAACAATGGTTGCCTTGTGCAATCTTATTTTGGGCTCTATGAGCATTTAACCCGCCTGCTATTTTAGCCCCTGGAACCCTGCCTTTCTTAGTGAACAAGACTGCAGCTGCAGAGGGGCTGAACAGCAAAACATGAGGACGGAGGAGGCTATTGCCAGTTGACCTATACTCCTTTCGTTAAAGAAGCTGGAAGGTGTGTAGTCATTGAGGTGGAGGCTGAAGGAAGAGACCGTCTCATTGGCAAAACACCAGAGTGCCACCCCAGAGAGCTGGACTTTCTCCCTGCCTCTGCTGCCGTGTGCCTGTGGGATATCACAGACATCACTTCAACCAGGCGTTCACAGGTATTCACTGCCTCTGTGTGCTCTTGTTTCCCAGTGCCTGTCTTGAAATCCTAGGGGTGCTGATCTCAGCAGTGATGGAGATCAGTGAGAGCCCTGCTCTGAACCTCGAATGCTAGGCTAACCCGTGGTCCCTGGGTAGGCAGACCCTAGGCTGCTCAAAGAGGCTATCAGAAATGACTGCCTCTTCCCATCAGGTGGTGAGCTGGTGATAATAAATGCAGGAGTTGCTGTAAGCACTTCAGCATTGTAATGGTGTTATAGAAGAACCTAAGAGGAAATTAATAGGGCCAGAGTAACCGGATTTGAATAGCATGTAGTACAAAAAGCGGAGGAATCCATCAGCCCGAGGCAAGACCTCTAACAGAAGATGTCAGCCCAGCCAGTTAAAGTCAGGAAGTGTTAGAAGAAATTGAATATAATGCCAACCTGCATAATAGACACTGCTACCACCTATCACAGTAATGAGATTTCATAAAGAAAAGCCCATCTCAGTGGCTTCCAGAAGGATTTCCTTTAGCAGACAGCTGGGCATCTGGGCTGATTAAACACAGATACAAGTTTGAGCAACTGGAACACCTATCACGTTTTACTGTACCCAGACAGTTCTAGCTAAAAAAGATGCAGCAAACATATCCAGTTCATTTTTAGCTCATTTCTGAATGTATACACACTGTGAGATAACAAACCACTTAGTCCCTGCAATGAACGTCGTGCAGCACAGGACCCATTAGCAGTCCTTCCATGGGAATGGGCGCTCTGCTCAGTCCCCAGGGGTGGGAATAGCATCTTGCAGCCTCTGCCATGGGACAGCTTAGATTTGCTGTCACTCCATCCCATAGGCTGATGGAGAAAAGCAGGACAATGACACTTCCTCTTGGTTAGAAGACAGGAGCTGCCACGGTGCTTTCTGCGTACTGGAAGAGGATCTGCAAGCAGACCTCAGCCATTAATCTCTCCACACTGGGCTCTGCACGCAGTACAGCTGCGATGCTTCATGGCTGGCCAGACCCACAGGCACAGCCCCATCCCTCCCAGCAATATGTTGGTGGGGTCTTATACCTTTTTGCTGGTTTGAAAATCATCTTCTGCCAGTCTCAGTTAAGGTACTGCCAGCTGGAGTTGGGGCTACACTTGTGATTTTCATCTGCAATTGCCTCATGACTTGTTGAAAGCAGTAAGAGTCATCAGGGAAAGAGCTGGAGTGAAACCGTGCAGACACAGCTTATAGGCAGGGAGCTCCTCAGACCTCATTTTTCCCCCCACAAAAAGCTTTTGTTTGACTCTCAGAGTGATCTGGGTTCCAGTTCCCTTCCTCAGGACCCCACTGCCTTCCTGAGAAATGATGCCACATCTCAGCAAAAGAGTGGCTTCTAGCACCAAGCTTTTTTGAAATGTCCTACTTTACAGCTAGGGCTCAAGCAACAGTAAACCAATCTAGTGAAAAGAAGGGGACAGTGCAATTAAGTGAAGGGATGCCAATGCCAGGGAAGGTTTAGACTTCTGTCCTTGTGAGTCTTTGTAAAGCTGGGCCTGAGGCAAGACCATGATTCCTTAAATCGCCCAACACCTGGAAGCCACTGGCAGGCTCACAGAACAGGCAAAACGGATGTTTCTGTTACTGGTATTACCATCGTCATTGGCCCTACTAAGCAAGCAATGATAGAAAAATTCACAATCCAAGGAACAGTGTCCACCCTCCATTTCTACACAATATGGCTTTAATTACACTCAGAGGATCTAATGACAAATTAGGGCCTAGTCAGTGTGCTTTGAAGTCAACAAAAAGATTCCTGTTGACTTGAGTGGGCATTGGCTGAGGACCACAAGCTGCAGGAGGAAGACTGAATTGCTGTGATCCCATATAGGACTCTGTTAAGGGATGGCTTTGCCTCCAGGAGAAGATCATTGGTGTAAGAGCCAGCAGAACTGAGAGCCCATGGCTGCCAAAATCAGGAGCACGGATTTATCAAAAACCCCATGTTGCGGTGTTCCCATTCACTTCTGATCTGCAGAGGAGTTGCATGCTGGTCCATAACTCTTACCACATATGCACACACTGTCCTTTTGCATTCCTACGGAGTCACCCTTCTAGGACTACTATTTTCCTAGTTGTAAAATGGGACCAGGTCATCAACTCAGGCACCAGCTCAGAATCTGACCTTTTTTCTTCCCCTCCCCCTGCTTCATTTAGAAGAAATGGTAATCCACACTAATTTTTATAACTGGCAAAGCTATCAAATCAAATTCAATTAGGCTCTTTCCACCCCTTTCACATGCCTGAAATAAAGCTTCTGTTATTGGAGTTTAGCTGACGATGCTTTTGTGCAAGAAAGGAAAGGCTCCAGTTAGTTTTTCTGTAACCGAAGCCATATGGAATTGAAACTTGTTGAATCAATAATGAAACATGTCTGTGTCACAGACCAGTTTTGATTCCAAGACATACAATAGACTGTATGCAAAGTCACGTTGCTGGTTAAAACTACATTTTCTTAAAATCGACAAATAATTTAGGGACTCAGCTGCTTAGGAGGATATGGTCTAGCTGACTGCCTGAGAAAGTTTTAAAAATCCCCAAACCAGCCTGAAGTTCTCTGTTGACTCACTTTCGTAATACATTTAACTACCCTGTGGCAAATGCTTGCCAGCCGTTTAGGCAAGTTGCCTAAGACATGAAGAGTAAGAATGATTTCAACCTTCTAATTTCCCAATCATCCTTCCCAACGCATGCACGGTAGCTGCACTGAGAAGCAGGTGAGTGGCTAATGCAGATTAAGTTGTCCTTTGAGGAGCTACTGCAATTAATCCACCCAGTAACCCTTGAACAAAGAAATATTTCTGTGACACATCGGTGTTTCCAGATTTGGAAAGGACTTGACAAATCCCTAACTGAACTTGCACAGCAAGTGAACTGTGGTGGAGAAAGGAGTGTGCAGCCTCCAGAGGACGGCATGGAAGATCTAAGGGGGTAAATAACCTACTTGCTCAATGGTAGCTTTTATTTTATTTTATTTTATTTTATTTTATTTTATTTTATTTTATTTTGGTGCTTGGCAGTGAAGGAGGAGATTGGAGGACATCAGAGGTGCTTCTGCAAAGCTCGCTGATGACTAGAAGTTTCTTCACTATTATGTAGCATGCCCATAGCGACCTGAAGTGCATCGGTATTACAATATGAAGTATTCCTCCTCGTTTTGGTTCTTGGCCTCAGTGTCACATGTCTTTGCAATGCGACTGTAAAGTAGCATTTTGTGGAACTCAAAAAGCTTTGGTAATTCTTTTCAAAAAGCTGAGCTTTTCTGAATTTCCTTTCTCGGTAGCACTGGGCTAGGTCTGCCCCAAGAATATCGCATTTCATAATCTCTAGGTTATTACTGGCCCCAGGTGTGAGACAAGCATAAGACCCCTGCGCTTTCCGAGCAGGAGGAACGCTGCGCGGCGGTGGACTCTGGGTTGGCAGCTCCAGTTTCCTCCTCAGGGACTGTGGGAGCAGGTGCCTGGAGCTCCGTTTTTCCTAGTTTTTCTTTCTTTCCTCTCTGATTCTGTGTTGGGTAATTAAGGACTGAAAGGTTGTCTGAAGTGCAGCCTTGGGAATCGTGTTTTGCTGTAGACAGTGTTCCCTGTTATCAGTTATTGTATTATAAAAGGGCCTAAAAATCCAATGCACATGTGATCCTTTCTCAGAAAGGTTTAGTATCGAAACCGTGGAGGCAGATAAGATGCCTACTATTACGGTGCACTGTGGCACTGTAAATGAAGGTAACTTGAGCCAGAGTGCTCTGGAAAGAGGCAGGCATGGTGGCAAATTGCTCAAACCCCAGTTCAGTGCCTCCAGCACAAAATTTGAGTGCTGTAGCAAGGGAATGGAAATGCCACAGGGGACAAAATCATTAGTAACCAAAATAGCTGACATCATCCGCGGTTGTAGGGGAACCTGCCTGTCGGTAGAGGTATATATCAATTTCCTGGTGTGGATTTTCCATAGTAATTTATCACTCCAGCAAAAATAAAAGCCCCAACAAAACCCAAACAAATGAAGTGAAAAAACAAAAAGAGTGCAATGTCTCATAATAAGCTCTCTCTGTTGTGGCAGCAGCTGCAGTTTCTCCTCTCAGATTTCTTTTCTGTTATTACTCAGAAAGAATCAGCAGCTGCTTAGGAAATATTCCAGAAAGATTCATTGAGAAGTTCCTGGCTGTTTTTCACATACTAATCTGACAGAAGTAACGTCTTCAAGGAAGGGACTGGCTCTCCTGTTTTTCGTCTGCTCCTCATAAATTAGTGGTTTCTGATAACGTGCTTATCTAAAAGGAAACTACAGGAGGAAGAATCCAGAAATAACAGGTCCAGGTGACGTTTTTTATGTCACAGAGGGGGTGTGGGAATTGCTTAGGTTATTTTAATGATCAGTTTTGCATCTCTTTAAAAACTTTTGCTTAACCAAACTGCTTTCCAAGTGGGTGTATCTGGAGGTAACACCCATAAGAGGATCATTTGGAAGAGATGCAACACAGGCTCCTCCAAAAGTAGCATACCTTCAGGGCATATTAACTCTGGAGTTATTTCGGTACTGTCGTCGTGCTCTGTGCTTTAGGGCTGGAGCGTGCTGCCATCACAGTGCATCTGGGGAAGCTGTTTGGGGTGGAACTCAGTGGGACGGTCCAGATCGGAGCCTCTGAACAGGCACTCCTGTTGCTAAACCTCGCTGTTCTTTCTTGCGCGCATTTTTTTACCTGGGATGCCTGCTCGACAAGAGCGTTTCTCCCCATAAAGAGGATGCCTAACGAGAGTCAGAACTGACGCCCAATCCGAGTCAGGAAGCCAGTAACTGGTGGTTGTTAAACAGGTCGAGGGGGTAGAGGTGAGCTATCATGTCAAGGCTCAGAGTTCCCCCAAACCATGGCTGGAAGCTGTCACCCTGCGCCTTTCCCCCGCCGTTGGCCCCTGGTTGTAAAACGAATCACATTCTCATTTCCAGGTCTCTGGTGCACGAGGGCACAATTCAAACGTCATCTTTTGAATTACGTTTGCCCATCATTCAAAATCAAAGCCTGTTTGCCCTTCCCCTGTCCTTCTGTGTCACGGGCAGCCTTGCCTCCGAGCGCACTCCAGGCAAAATCCAAAGCTCCTGTTGGCATCCAGAAGTGAAGACGTGGGTCTTCACAGGGCCAATATGGAGCCTCCAAAGACCTCAAGACCATGGATCTTGCTGCATGGAGAATTAAATGCATAAGCTGCTTCTTCCTCTCCTGCTGTCCCTAGCAGGCAGGGGGGAAAAATTAAACCCAGGTGAAGCAATTTGGATCTGTGATGTCCAGCACTGTAAAACAATGTCCACTGAAGTATACAAGCTCTGAGGAATGTGGACGAGATAATTGGAGGTTAATAGAGCTTTTACTGCTAGCTGCCTGGCCACTTATTTCTATGGAAAAATCCTGACTCTTTCCCTTTATTGGAGTGAGTTCATGATCATCTATATAAAAGAAAGCTGGTTTCTGAGAACATACACACATTTGCATACGGATGGTGTTCTCTTGCAAATTATTTGAATAAAAATAAAAGAAGAATGAAAACAGGAGTTTTCACTCAAGGGAAAAGTTAATGAACTCACTTCTCTTTCTTTCACTCCCTGATTAAATATTATGTTACCATTTTATCTTTGTGCATGAAGAGTAAAGCCCTATTCTGTATTTTGCCAGCTTCATTCATGAAGCTTTGTATTATTTTTACTGCAATAAAAAATTAAAAATGACTCTCTCCACATGAGAAGCAGAATGGAGAAGAGAAAAGCAGTAATTCCCTGCAGTATGTAGGAAGGAGAAAGTGAAAGACGAGACATCCTCTTCTGCTGTTTGAACAGGCATGAGATGTGCTCCAACATGTACTGATGGGAGCAGTCAGAGAAGACCAGCAACAGAAGCTCAACAAGAAATGCAAAAGGCATTACCTGCTATGTACGATATCAGTGAGACCTTCCTTTCTGAAGAGGGTTTTTTTTCTTTAATGCTCATTATTTCTGAGAGCCTGTGGGCTCAGTAGCAGATTGTGCTGACATTTCAAAGTTGACTGCTTGATCATTCTAATTCAGATCCTGTGGATTTTCAGTGTTGGTAGCTAAGTGGATTTCAGTGGATTTTCAGTTAGACCAGCTGAGCACCGCTGGACTTCTCGTTCTGCAGCGTTCAGGTAGCTCAGCTGAGCTGGTGTCCATCACCTGAGGCACCAACTTCTTTTAGGTGGCAGCAGAAGCGTTGGCGATGTTCAGATAAATAAGTCCAGATTCATACACCAGAAGATGATTTCAGAATTGGCTTGGCATTATATTAACACATCAGAAGGATGCCATGGATTCGTCAGTCTCCGGCTATATGAAATTTGCTAGGAGTCCCTGTCTGAGATGGCACCAGAAAACTAGCTCTGTATGAAAGCAACTTCATGGGGAGTGCCCATCACCTGCTAAATATGGCTGGTTTTCAAATGTTCTTGAGAATTAACATTGTTGCTTTTAATCTAGAAATGGATGCAGGGTTTTATAGAGGCTTAGTGCCTGAATGGCTTGCAGTCTTGTTTGATCGGCTGTTGAGATGTAAGCAGAGGCAACATGGAATCACAGAAGAGATATCCACATGCAAACCTTGTAAAATACAGTGTTTTCTGGGGGGAAAAAAAAGTAAATTCCAAGTAAGTGAGAATGAAAATCAAACAAACATGAGAATGGGGAAAAGAGATTTAACATTTAGAAGTGGACCCCTCCGTCCAGGCATTTCATCTGTGCTGCTGTTACTGGCCCATTGCTCTAGGTAGTAGGAGCAAGGCTTCTAGCTGCCAGTCAACCATTTTCTTTTCGATAATTATTCACATTGCTGTAGAAATGGAAATTATATCTATTTTCTCACTTTCCAATTGAAAACTGTAATTGCAGCTGCTCCCTCCTCCTTGTTTGGAAGTTTTACATGCAGAGAGTCATCAGCCAGGCTTGCCTTAAATCAAATCTTCCCATGCAGCCTGGGTTATAATCTACCGAGCATAGCAGCTGCTTAGTCTCAGCAAGGAGAAAAGCAACACATTTCCCCAGCCACTGGCTAGGGAATTCCTGCTAAAAGAAAGGGGCTATGTCTTGTCTGATGCCTTTATAAAAACGTAAAGGAGTCAGTTTCCTGAGGGCTTTCACAGATATTGCTAATCATCTTAAATTGAAACAGGGCTTCCAAAACCAGCATGTAAATCCCCATAACACACCTTCAATTTCTGTCTCCAAGGCTACCCAGCTGCCCTGATCCTCCGTGACAAGCTCTGGAAATGCCGTGACACTTTCTTTCGCACTAGTTGTTCCCCGCTCTTCAATCCCCCTCGCTCTTGGGTTGCCTTGCTCACATGAGACATCACTCCACAGCATTGCTGCCATGGTGGTGGGTGAAGAGCTGGTCTGAAAGCCTGTGGGAAGGCTGAGTGGTGGGGAATGCTCAGGCTCTCATCCCTTCCACCAGTTGAGAAATGCTGCTTTCCTCAGGTATAAAGAAAATAGGCAGACCCCCCGTGCAGACCTGCCCAGATTTGCTCACTCATCTGTGGAAAGGCTGGATCGGAGGTCTCTTTAAAACAATGCTAATAGTATTTATCCATGCTGTTTTTACCAAACCTTCTTATTCTGCTATAAGACATGCAGTTCATGAATAATAGCAACTACTCCCCAGTCACAGAAGTGTATTTTGAGGGACACAGTATATGTAGCCTTATTGGACATTTTCCAGTGACTTTATATGCAGACACTGCTTTCTCACAGAAAGCCAAAATCTGCCCTCTTCTGAAGTCTCTTGGGTCTAAATTAGTGAGACTTTTATATATCATGATTTGAATCTGAATGTGTTTCCTTGCTTGCAGTCCCTGCCGTCACAGAGTAGGCAAGGAGATTTTGTGCTGTAGTTTACCTCGTGATGTTGGGATTTTTCCGTCTGTCCTGGCAAACCACATGATCAGCAGGCACATGCCCTGTGTTGCCAATACAGGAGCACCTTCTAAAAGCAAACATCCTCAAGGATGCAAAATTTGCAAAGGCACAGATGTATGGAGCAGTGTCCTAGCAGACAACAGGAGGCCCCAGCCGATGGCTCATCTGAAGGTCGGGGTGCGATACAGCTTCTCTGAGAAGTTAGCATCTAAGTTGCTTCCCTGACCATTATCCAAGACTCACAGAAGAAGTGCTGGATGAGCTGATGAGCCTTTTGTACCGCAAATACCCTCAAAACACTGCAGGGTCAAGAGCAAAGTGCCAAACTAGAATCAATGAGGCCTTATGTAGACACTTAAGAATAACAAGCCAACCAGTGGATTTGCAGGCAGGCTGTAACAGCTTGTTATCTGATGTCCCCTGGGCACAAACACTGACACATCTGCAGTTTTTGACCCTTTTTTTTTTTTTCCTCTGCTGGCTCAGTAGCTAGTTAGCTGGTCATCTGATGTGAAAACAAAACAGAGGGAAGAAGACAGCAAATTGCAATAGGCAGGAGATGCTGGACTATTATGATGCCAAAAGGACTGGAAATAAAATAAGTACACAGGTTACTTCGCTTTCCTTTATTATTTGTGCATCAAGCTCTCAGAGTTTGTTTCTGGAACTCTGCTAAAAGCAGAGGTTTCAGTTTGCCAGTTGTCATTGAACTTTTATGTTGGTTTTATTTTGCATATATTTTGCATCTCTAATCTCTTTGCTTGGCACTGCAAGTTAGAAATGAACCTGAAAAACACACACACAGGACTTCACTGACTTTCCCTGATTTTTCTCTGAGAACACAAAGCTCTCTTCATATCATTTCCTCCATTCCCATCAGGGGGAGGGAAAACCCCCAAAAGACTGACTTCTGGATCGTCCTTTAGACTGAGATCTCTGCTGCTTGGGATGCAGTGGCTGCACTAGCTTATACCATACTTTCCTGTTTCTAGGCTTTCGTTAATAAAGAGCGTGCCCAGATTGTCAGACAGGGTCATGATCACCAGCCTAATCTCTTAATTAACTCCTGTTAATGTAAATGCACTCAAAAAGATTCTTTTAGCTGCAGTGTTCAAGAAATAAGAAGTCTTCCCTTGAAGAGACAGCATGTTTCTTCTTTCATGGTTCGGTATAGTGACAGCACTGTCTTGCTGTATGAGAAGGATTTGCCTCATCCTATGGTGCTCACTTCTCATCTCTGGATTATAGATTATTTTAAATCAACTCAGGATAATAGGTGACAGCTCAGGGTATATTACGTGTAGCATTTCAGTCTTGCACAGGCTTCTTGTTTCTCCTGGCTTCTTGTTACTGTAATTTCTGTCTCAGAATAGCCTGAAGTCAAAGTTGGGTTATGCACCTTGTGTAGTAGAAGGTAACAATATGTGAGGTTCTGGGACTTGCCAGAGAAATGCACTGTTAATGCTTCTGATTTAATCTGATTTATCCTCATTGCATGGATGTCCTACTCATTGCAATCAAGGTCAGAAAAGGATTTGAGCCTGGTTCTGATGTGGGAAGACAGCAGTCCCACAGGTAAAAAACACAAAGAAGAGCTAAGCTCATATCAACCTTAGTGAAAAAAAGCAAACTCCCAAAATGGAGTGTAACTGGACTGTATCAAGAGCATGAATTTGGAGCAGGGCGAGAATTGTACCTGCTCATGTTATAAGCAGAGACTGTCTTCTCCCTCCTGACTTCAATTTTGCCTAGGAGAATCCATATAAAAACAAACAAATGCCAACAGAAATGTTTCTATTGTTTTCCTTCTCTGTTTCTAATGAAAACTGTTCCTTCAAAACAGAGCAATATCCTCCCCTATGATTTTTGCAGTCATAACGCAGAAAGAGAAAACCAGAAAGCAAAATTGACTCCTTTTGATTTTTCCTAGTTCAAGAGAGGAAAAATGCCAGTGGGAAAGAGAACAAAACTCATGCCGAGTAAATCTGGATTTTAAACTGCCCCTAATGATCAACAACAATCATACAAATATTTATTTCTGGATTTATAGTTTATTTGTGTTTAAACTGACAGCAGATCTTTAATTTGATATTCAGTCTTCCTTACATAAAAATATGTATCTTTTAGATCGGTTCTTTAATTATTCACTTCTGTAGGAGTTCAGACAGCAAGTTGTTGGGTGATAATTTTGTAATATACTGCCTTAGCATGTACTTTCTGTTCATTAATTTTTTGGTTGCTGGTGCTCAGTTTGGTACTAGAGATCAAATCCTGTTTGCACTGAAGTTGACAAGAAAATGTCCAATAGTTTGAATAGGGTGTTGATTTTATCCTTACTGTTCATACCACAGTGGGAGCTGCTATAACATCTAACACCAAATCTTTAATACCTATCTAGTGCTTTGAAGTGCAGCCCCTCATATTGGATAGTAAGCATTCACAATTTCAACCAAAAAGCAACGGAGGGACTGCAGCCCTGCAGCTGGAAGCGAAAAAGAGAAGCATGAAGTAGGAGGATGTCTCATTTATTGCATAACAGGTTGAATAACTTTACTGCATGTGGTTTGCTCATGTGGTGTCAGTGACATGGATGTGCAACCCACAGCCACAGACAGGTCTCTGCAACCTGCCGGTTTCCTAGTTATTACGGCTCTAACCTGTAGACCATCATGCAGGCAAGCATCTAGAGAAATGCTGCTAAATCTGTACATATGCATGGAAATATCACGATACATGGGTTTTTCTCCTCATGTGTTTAGTGCTCAAAAATTCCATCTAATTCAACAAGAGCTCAGCATGTAATATAAAGCAGCTGTTTGAGTGCTTAAGTAGTTAGGAACCAAATTTCAGGCAGCCAGATATGAAAAATGTAGTCAGTCTTTAAATGATGTGCTCTATTGAAAGGACTCTAGTCTAAAAATGCTCATGAAGTCTGAGGGTTTATGATGTAAAAAAACCTGTAGCACGCGGTGTGTGCTTCCTACTTTTCCTGGATTTCATTATGCCTTCCTGCCTCACGGAACAGCTGTAACATTAAACCCATTGAAATTTGTAAAGTGCTTAGAGATCCACTGAAGGGAGGCAGTAGAGGAGTAAAAGGTACTCAATTTTCATTGCTGTTATATCAGGCAAGATAGTTTCCAGAGCGTCTTTGTAATAAATAAGAATAAATAACTGCAAATGCAGTATCTGTTCTATGCCCATTGATAGGTATCTTTTGGACTGTGGTTGAGGAGAATCTTTTTTAAGGAGAAGGTGAGTGTAGATTTGAAGATTTGAGTTCATATTTCAATATCTTTCTTAGGGCCATGGCTTGAAGCATCGGGGTGTGCTTTACCAGTGTGTGAACACTATTTAGATCTACTGACATCTGAATAGTCGTGGCAAGTAGTTTGTTTGACCATTGTCTCCTGTCAGATTTCAACTAGATTTTCAAATAAATCATTCACCAATATTTTTTTCTCATGACTTGATTAGCTCAGTAGCCAGCTGAACAATATTTATCAAATAAATTACTCATTTTTTCCCCATCAATCTGCAAATAATTTATTCACAAATACTTTTTACATGAGGCAGCCAGCTCTAGCCAGGACAAATCAAGGTAATTTCCTACTCTTTTGATCAAATGCCAGTAGGACTTTATCTTGGACAGCTCAATAGAGACAGGTTTTAATGCATAATACATAATGGGTAAGCCGAGTTTTTCACAGTTCTTTGTGAGCTCTCTGCCATTGCCCATATTTTTGTTCAACTACTGAGAGAGGAATGACAAGGGGGCATATATTTTCCATCCAGTTATGCTCAAAAGCATTTCACAAAACCGACCGTACAGCTTCGAGGGTGTAGGGCTCACGTCATCCACAACCGTGATGTGGCAGCCCCTTGCCTGGAACATGCAAGCTGTTTAATAGAGCAAGGCAAAATTTAACGTGAGTTGAGGAGAGGAAATGAAGATGAGTATTGTGCCCGCTCCAAACACAAAGGGAACCTAGAGGCAGAATGAAATCAAGCAATGTGGAATTTGGCCAGCATGCTGGGGATAACGTTCCCAGCTCTCGAGAAAAGGGTCTTTAATGAGTAGCCAAGACACAAGACAACACATCCCCATGTAGATGTCTCCAGGACAACATTCGCACTGTGGTTCCCTTTCCCCGGGGTTCTCACATAAGCAGTTTGGAAGCTGCTGACAGTCCCCTTCCTGCCCTTACTGGCTGTCGTATTGCTGATGGAGCTGAGCACGGCCTTATCTGCCTGTCTGCCTATCCCTGTCTTCTGTTGTGGAGAGCTAATGGCTGCCACGCACCAGGAGCAAGGGGCCTCACCTAGCTAAGGCAATGGGACCAAAACATTTCTCCCCTGCGTAAGGTTTGCAGCCAGCAAACTGCACTGCACGTCAGCAGCATTTTTGCAGCCTCTGCCCCTAAACAGGGTGCTGGGTCCTCATCAGGATGGGTCCTTCTGCTGTTGGTAGGAGACGTATGGGACTTGTGAATGCTGTTTACCCTTGCACTCCATGCTGTATGCGGGTCTGCTGCGCCATCATCTCGCTTTTGTCCTCTGCTGCTCAGGCAACAAGGTGGGGAGAACAAGAGCTGTTTATCCACACTTGTCAAGAGAGAAACTTTGCAAAAGCTAGCAAGTTGGAGGAGTGGTGCAAGTAGGGAGTGGTTTCATGTGGGTTTCTTTAGGATCAGTGTGTGTTCACGTTCATGCACATATGTGCATGTGTAATAATGTGTTTAATATAACGCTTCAATCTTGATCCTTCCCTGAGATTCTGCTGGCTAATCTAGTTACCCCCAAATGAGAGATGCCTTCTGCCTATGCATTATGCAGAAATCTAGGTATGAACATCATCAATAAATGAATTATATGTGGTATCCACTCAAAACAACATGCTGAACACTGAAAGTCAAATGGGATGCCTTCCTGAGAAACAAACAACTGACCACATATTTACTCTGCATCTCATAAATAAACATGGAGAAAGCACAAAACCAGAGGAAGATATTTGTCTCGACTTTGTACTTGGAGAAAGCTTTTGACTCAGCCTGGCTCTCATAGCTGAACTATACAAAATGGAATTGGCAAGGGGAAAAAATGACATAATCACATACATGTAACAATCCATTGAAAGTAGGACACACAAAAAAGAGAAGAAACAGGCTTTGAAGGAGAAGGTAGACTAACACAGTGGTCAGCTTCAGGCCTGCCCTTTCTGTCATCTATGCAGGCGATTTATCAGCCTCAGAGAAACGGTTCTCAAATTCAATGATGGATCTCAAATGCCTGCTTAAATTGTCACAACATTATGAAATGTATTTTAACATACCCTGCCGCAAGGCCATGTAGTGAGGAAGGAAGAACATCAGTAATGAATGGCAGGATAAAGATGCTCTCTTGGAAAACACAGATGCAGAAAGAGACTTGGGGATTCAACATGGGTAATGGACTCCACAAGCTTTTTGTGCAGCATAGGCAGTTAACGGTCTAATTCCACTTTTAGACAGGTGAGAAGGGGAAAACCAAACAACAACTGAGAAATTATTTTTACTCTGTGCACAGCATGTGTGTATAGACCACAATGACATTGTATCCAGGGTGGGTGCCTGCGAGTCAAAAAGCACTTAGAAATATTGCAGAGTCTGAAAAATGCTGCAGGAGCTGAAACTGAATCTTACAATGTGAGGCTTCAAAGAAAACAAGCTATTCAGTTTAGCGAGGAGAGGTGATAGGAGCACCACGTATAGTTACTTATCCATGAAAATGGGATGGACGTGCAGTTTTGTCAACAAGGGCGTAACAAGTTCTGATGTCTCGAAGTTGAAGTTAGACAAATTCAACCTTGAAAGAAGCAATTTCCTAGCAGCAAGGATAATTAAACATTGGAATAAATTAGTAGGTTGAGTAAGGCACTTGCCATTACTTGGAGTCTTTAAGACAAGATGTGTTGTCTTTCAAACTCCCTTTGATCCAGGTGCTGGGAAAAAAATCTATGGTTTTGTGTATATGGGTCAGATTAATGCGTTACAGTGGCCCCTTCTGTCTGGAAATCTGACCCTATGGGAGGGAAAGCTTACTAAAGATGGAGTAGAAGAGTGAGGTATGACACTTGTTGAGAATGCCACACACCACAGCTCAGGATAGCAGGGCTTTTTTACCTATTCTTTCCACCAGTGTAACAGTGCGTAGCAGTGGTGAAGTAGATGCTGGTACCTGGCAGCTACAGAAAGGGCAATAGGGAGTTCCAAACTGGACAGTCATAAGGAAAATGTTTCCAAGGACATAATGAAAATCATCAAGTCACTGCTGTAACTTTTCAGCACTGTAATTCAGGTCCCAGATCAGTGATCCTCATCTGGCAACAGCGCGCAGGAAATAGGAAGCACAGAGCAAATGGGGACAGGGGCTCCTGCAAAATCAGGGGCCTTGTGCGTATAGTAAACTTTGCATCGATGACTACATCCATGTGTACGTATCAGAATCACTGCTCAAGGCTTAAGAGGCACAAGGGGATATATTTTCAGGACTCAAGTCTGAGGAAGGATCAGCAGTTTAACCAGCATGACGGAAGCTGGCGAGTAAGGGTGAGAGATCTTCTAACCTGTTTTCTGAATTTGACGTAAGGACATATCTTGGTTTACAGAAATGATATTTTCCAGTGAAGAAAAAATGTGTTTGAATGCTGGCCAAAGGAGGAGTTAGAGCAGAATGAACGGAAACAGGCAGCAAGAACAAACAGGCATACGAGGGTATTGTAAACATAGATGAAGACAGTCTTGTTTTGTTTGGGCAGCCCTTTCTCAGTCACGCTTGTGGATTCAGTCTCATTTGCGGTTTGGGAGCTTGGAGAACTTCAGTGTGGATGGGACTAAGTGTCCCCCAGGCGCCTCGTGGCTGCAGCTCTGCAAGGAGATCTACTGCATGCAGGAGCTCGGTAATTGTGGTTGGAGGGTGAAAGTTCTCCTCATCAATTTTAGGAAGGTCTTGTTTCATTCCTATCAGGCAACACCCTCTCTACTGTAAAACATTACAGAATGAACAACAAAGTCTGACCTAAAATCCAGTCTGATAATCATGCTCAGTTACTAACACAGCACACACTTCCTGCTAGTGAGAGCAAACAACCTCGCCCAAGCCAAGGCATGCTCAAGACCAAGGTGCGCTGGAGATGCTAGAATAAAGCATAAGCCAGCCATTTTGTGTGGGAGCAGCAGCCTAAAACTGTGCATAGGTTCCGGAGATTCCCCACACAGAGAAACGTGTAACATGGATTGGGCTCCACCAACCAACAGAAAATCAGGTAGCCTGGGCAGCAAACAGCAAAATGCACACAAGGAGAGCACTGATTTTACAGCTAATGTGGCAATGGGACTGAAAACAGCAGATAACTGTCCGAGTTACTAGAGAGCAGGCCAGCTCCTCAGTTCTTTGTTTTTGCAAACAAACAGGAAATTAAATCCCCAAGCAAACAAAAATCTCTGTGAGTAGGCCGGGAAGAAAGGCGGCAGAGTGGTGGCATGAATGTCGTGTGGCAGCAGCCCCTTATTGAGTTAAGCCGGAACCCAGGCAGGGGAAAAGAAACCCAGTCCCAGAACAGGGCAGCGCTGCTTGTGGGGTGGCTGCCTGGTATCAGCGGGAAGGAGCGGCCCTGTCCAGGCACCACCTGGGGCAGAGGGCGTTCCTGCTCCCCTGGCCGGGATCGGCCCCTGCTCTCCCTCTCTTGACCCGGGGAGCTGGCAGGAGCACAGGCAGGCCTGCAGGCAGGGGACACGAGTGGGCCCACCCGGCAGTGGTTTTTGAGACTATGCACGCACGGATGGGGACATGAGTGGACCCTGCAGTTAGGGCAGTGGGACCAGGTGTGAGGGAGCCTCCGTGCACAGGGTTGGGCATGGACCAGCAGGCAGCCCCCCGGCTTGGGGTTTGTGTGTGGGGACAGGGGTGAGAGTGACCCCTCCACACCTCTGTGTGGTGGTTCTACATGCAGGGACCTTGCACTGGAGTGTCTCGGTGAGGAAAAGGGGCCTCAGCCGACCCCCACGCTGGGGGGAACCCGCGTGCGCAAGGACAGCGAGCAGACCCCACCACACGGTGGCGGGGGAGGGGGGTCCCGCAGCCGGGGCAAAAGCGGCGCCACGACGGCCCCGCGCGCCCGCAGGGCCCAACGGCCATTCCCCGGGGGGTAGCCGCTGCCGGCAGCGGGGCTCCCCGCGCCGGGGACCCCCTCCCCCGGCGAACCCCCTCCCCGCCCGGGCACCGGGGCTTTCCCGGGCCACGTGTGCGGGGCGGCCCCAGCAGGCCGGGGGCAGCACCGCCCTCCGCGCAACCCCGCTCGGCGAGGGGGTCCCCACCCCGCGGCTGACGGCGGACGGGCCAGCGGCGCCCGCTCTCCTCCCCTTTAAGGGGGTGGGGGCCGGGCCGGACCCCCGCACCGCCCCCGCTACCTGCGGGCGGGGGCGCGCAGGGGCGGGCGCTGGGGAAAGTTTGTCTCTGTGGTTGGCTGCGCCGCGCGGCGCGGCTGGTCGGGGCGGGCGGGCGGCTCCGTGTGCTCGCAGGGCAGCGGGAGGCGAGCAAGCGGCCGGCCGGCCGAGGACCGCGCTGCCGCCGGCTCCAGGGTGAGGCGAGTGTGTGCGCTGACGATCCGCCTCGCGTAGGGAGAGGCACCCGTGCAGCCCTGCCAGCATGGGGCACCGCGGGGAGAGGACGTCCTGCCTGCCTCTCCTCCTCCTCCTCCTGCTCGGTGAGCTGGGGGGTGCGCGACCGGGGGTAGCGGGGAGGGTGGCCGGGGCGGTCCGGTCCGGGCTGGGCTAGGCTAGTCTGGGGTCGGCCACCTCGCCCGCAGGTAGTGAGGGAGGGCCGGGCCCGTGGGAGCGGGCCCCTTGGCGGGGAGGAACCGCCCGCCGTGTCTTGCTCGCCTGAGGCACGGCGGAGCCCAGCCGGGGCGCTGCCCTCCGAGGGGCGGCGGGGGGCCAGGCAGCGCCGCCTGCTCGCCGGGCCGTGCCGTCCTCCGGCTGGCCGGGCCGTCGCCGCCTTCGTCTTCTCCCGGCCCGTCCGCGGGCGTTAACGGCCGGCGCAGCCCTAACGGCTCCGCAGCCCTCCCGGCCCCCGCTGCTCTCTCCAAGGGCCGGGGCACGGATTGCTGCCGGGGATCTCCCCGAAACTTTAAGGGGCCTCCTCAGAGTAGAGATGGGGTGTTGGGGGTGCTGTCTGGCGTGGGTCCCCGGCGAGAGGGGTTTCCGCAGGCGGCCGGCGTCCCGCGGTGCACCGGCCGGGGTAACGTGACGGGGTAGCCGTAGTTGCTGTTACACGACCATGGGCTGTGGCCGCCCAAAGGTAAGGGCGGTGAAATTTCACCTCGCAGAGCGTGAAGTGACTCGTTCCAGGGCCCGGGAGGTGATCCTTCTGCCTATTCCACGAGGGAGACTGCAGGAGGGGCCCCCACACCCTGCACCCCGGCCGCAGAAACCCGGGTTCTCCAGGCGCTCAGGTGGTGTGGGGGAAGTGATACTTCTCCTGCACCCTCCCCTCCTGGCTCCCGGGGTTTGGTACCTCTGCCGTGAATTTCTTCTGCTAAGAAATAATTGTATAGGTGGTTTATACCGTGTTCACATAATTGTGTAACTGTCGTTAGCTTAACGTGTGGTATTGTTCCTTACCGGTGTCAATGCCAGGCAGGCAGTGTGTGGAAATAAAGACTGTAGCAAGAACTACACAAAAGGGTGGGTGGTGGGTTTTGAGGTTTTTTGCCTTTTTTTTTTCTTTTTTTTTTCTTTTCTCTTCAACATTGGACTTGTAGCATTGTTGCTAACAGTGTTGCTGAAGTAGCAGTGAGTGTAACTTGAGAACAAGAAGATTGTTCAGGTAAGCTAGTTCTGCATAGTATTTAAGCAGTTGTTCTCCGTCAGCTCTGTGCAGTCCAAAGTACTTTAGGTGCTGGTGAGCAAGCATGCCTCACAAATTACTACATGCAGTTCTTGTTTCAGAACACTTGACTAATTGCAGGTAGTAAGTGGGAGCCTTTTCCAGATTTGGGGTGGAAGGAGCAAGTAACTAAACACTGCCCCAACCTTATGCTGCAATGCTTTTCTTTAAACAAAACTCTATTTGCTGACTTAGTTCTTGTACTTTTGACGTTGCTATGACTAATTCTTTTTTTAAAGTCTGCCAGAGCACTTTCTTCATGGTTTGGCTGTTGGATCTTTCATATCCAGGTCTGCAGAGCAGATAGTTAAGAGTTGAAAAGTTAGCTTCCTAAACCTGGGCTTGTCCCAGTCACTTTCCTGAGACTGCTTGCAGGCATTGAGGCAGTTGGGGCAGAGGGCTGTCTATCTACAAGTCAAGATCCTACCACACAAAGGTGTCCGCTGTGCTTTCTCTTACTTGCAGCTGAGGTTAGTCATCTGTTTTATATAGGCATTCTGCCAGCTGGGGAAACAGTGAAGAACTGGAAAGAACACCTTTAGCGTTTTTGTTTTGAAACAGAAAGGGAATAAATTTTTTCGAGAGAATGGTTTAGTAGGACAAGCAGAAAATCAGGACTCTCAGATACTCAAGGTCATGCAGCAAAAAGTGAAAATTATTAAGGATGACATGCAACAGGAAAGTTGTTTCTTTCTTAATTCCAGACAAAATAATTAGAAGAATTTAAAATGTGCATGCACAGATATCTGGCCATTGTTCATGATGTGGTTTGTCTGGATGTTCTGAGTTGCCTTTTGGGGATTTTTTTTTTTTTTTAATTGGAATGGTGCTGTTAAAATTGAAAGTGCTTTTGTGTGCAGGAAAAAAAATACTATGAACTTTTCAGTCTTACTTGTGTGTGTTGTGGTGTCACTGTCTTCTGATACCATTACTTGGTAGCTTCTATGAGATATTCCAATGTTAAGAGGTTGGGAAGGTGGTGTTCCTCACATTCTGGATGGGAAAAGTATGCTTCTGTGAACATGTGTTTTCTAGTAGCTCTGTATTAGAGAGACAGGTTGGGGCTTTTTGTTAACTAATGTGCTGCAGGTGTTGAGGACTTCTTGTATAAGGAAGGTGGAGGGAAGGAGTTGAAGCGTAGAAGAGTTCATCCCTTGCGTGTACTTAGACTTGATTGTTTTGTTCAGATCTTTACAAAATAACCCAGCAAAAGGATGCAAATGGCTGAAGTATTTAGCTGTGACAATTAAGAATGTTTTCTCATCCTTTCTCCTGGATCCAGTACAGTTACAATCTGCCTAGTTAGGAGATTGTGGATCCTGAGATTAATACTTGATCTAGTCTCTCTTTTCTTCCCTTCTCTGGTGTGGTTAGATCCTGAAAAGAGAGGGCAGCATTGAGGACATTTTGCACTGCCATTGTTTGGTTTATGTGTGACTTCATTCTGCAGTCAATCTGCTTAATCAACCTGTGCAACGCTCTGGAAACCTAAACATCCATCCTAGGACAAGACATCCAAAAAATAAAACAGGTATCTGGTGGTTACCAGGGCTCAGACTGTAAACAGTAAGCCCTGCAGCTCCTGGATTTATTTTTTTTTTGTCTGGTTCTTGTTTGGGATTCAAAGTAAGATTTTCAGTGTATCTGAAGAAAGCTGGGTTTTGTTTGAGTGTTATGGGGCTTGAGGATGGGTTTCCCAGAAATGGCCTTTTTCTTACTACCATTTAGACCTGTGTGACACTCGCTGTCTGCTACGATGAAAGTCAGTTCCAGCACGCCAGATGCCCAGGAGCCTTGTGTATACATGGAGAGAGTTGTTTCTTACAACTCATATCTCAAATTCTTTGTTGTGTGAGGTTTTTTCTTTCTTTTCTTTTCCTCAGAAGCTACAACAATTAGTCATTTGAATCAACGTTTAATTCAAGCTCTGCAATAGAAAGCTTTTGGTAATTAGTGTAAGTTATTGTGATCATGAACTTCAAGGAAAAGTGTGCTTTAATCTTTCTCTGCATTTGCAGCTGAAGTGAAAGCATTAGAAAATGGGAGAGCCCCAAGGTTTAGGGCAGGGAGGCAACGTAAGGATGATATCCCACAGAGCGTTGAAGGTGTGTTAGAGTGGAATCTGTTTCCTCTTCCCTTACTGGTGCCTGCTCACCTCAGGCGAGCCTAGGGCTGGTGCTGGTGGCCTTTGCCTGCCTGCTGTTGGAAGAAGGCAGGCTCATATCCTCACTGATACTCAGAGAAAGGAGAAGCTGACAGCTAGGCTTGCCTATCTCTGTTGTAGCTTTAGAGGTGGTTAAAAAGGCTCACAAAGGCGAAATACGGACAAGCCTGTCCTGGTCTTAGCAGTCACAGACTGCTAAGGCAGTAGAAGTACGTAGTGAGCCTTGGAACTGGGTGGGTGAGGCACTGAAGGGCAGGTGGTGTTGCTGAGGAGGAAGCGCTTTCCGTGTGGTTTTGCCACGCTGATGTGTTTTCTTAGCGTGTAGGCTATGGAAAGATGTGGCAATCAAAGGGTGAGCAGTGTACTGAGTGTTTTTTCCTTTACATTCTGTGTTCTTTTCAGTTAGCAAATGATAGCTTAGTCACCGTTTTTTGGCTCTCTTGTATCTTTGTAGGTTCCTGTCCAGGGCTCCTTTTTAGGGAGTCTGGGTGCTTTTTCTGAAATTCTTTGACCTTGTTCTCCAGGTTTGTCGATTGCTACATTTCAAAGTAGCAACAGCTTGCTCTCTTTAGGTAGCCTCTGTTGTATTTGGCTCTAATCCCTGAACTGAGGTATAAACCTGCCTGAACAAGATTTGAAGTAAGCAGTAGGGGTCATCTAAAAATGCAGCCACATGCTTGATTAGAGGGGAATGTACTTAAGAAATAATATATATCCATCCATCTAGCTACTGAAACAAACGTTCAGGGACATATGAGATTTCAGCTTTCACATCTAATAAATTTATGGGTTGATTTGTTCTTATGTGGTTGGGTTTTGTTGTTGGTTTGTTTTTTGGTTTTTTTCCCAGTCTCCGTAATCCTTGTCAAACACTTATCCACAAAACAGTAGGGAAATGGTTATATATCTTGGTAAAATACTTTTAGAAAGTGAACATTTCAATTGTCTGGTTTTAGATGCCTTTCACTGATATATTTCTTTGTGTGGAGTTCTGTGTTTTAGAAGGAAGGGAAATGGACACATTATCTGAAAATGTGAATTCTTTCTGATTATGTATAGAAATCAATCGCTTGAAAGTTAAGTTGGAAAGAACTTGAGGAAAACATTAATAACATGAGCTGGGTCAAAGAAGGGGTTATGTCAGGGTCTGTCAAGGTCTCTAGTAGTTTTGAAAGAGATATTAGGTGGAATATAAAATAAGAATCTGTATCATAATGCAAAGAAAAATATCTTTTTTAATACTTTGCTTTTGAGTTTTATTGGGGATGTTGCAGTTACTTCCATGGCCCCTGCTAGATGTTCTGCTTTCTTAGAAGATCTGCAGTAGTAAGTGGTAAAGTCTTTTCTAGAGACCTGTAAGAGAAAATTGTATAGGGATACCAACATTTGAATTTCTGTCCAAGAATAATAAGCAGTTTCCTGCATGACCCTAGTTCCTAATGTGAACAAGGTGCCCCAAAACCAGATCAAACAAGACAGGGAGAGACTGTAACATAAGCAGTTTTTGTCTGGGTTGTTAGTATCTCCTGCCCTAAAGAAGGAATCAGCTTGTATCAATGAGAGATTAAGTTCTCCAATTGTCCAGTTTTTTGTCAGTTGATTCTTTAGAAAACCTCAAATTGTCGCTTTCTTCTAAGGCTTGAATACCCACTGAGAAGGGCTTTAAAAATAATGAGATAAACTTTTAATACACCTTATGCGTTAGGTTTTGCAAGGGGAAAGGTATAAAATCAGTTTCAGACCAAACTGGTTTTGGGATAGGATGATCTGAAAAATAGCTGCTCAGATGCCAAAAGCCTTGAATAACAGAGATCATCAGCATATCTAAAATAAGGTAAGAAGCAAGACAGAAGTTATGGAACTTTTTAAAGTTTCTTAGTTTTTTGAGTTTCGTATCAGAAACTGGCTTATTCATTTACATGTAAGCTTTCATAATTGTAAAGCATAACTGATTTCTTCTAACTGAAGTCTGAGACAGAAAAAAGGATATTTTTTTTTTTTTCCTCTGGAGTTGGAAGAGGTTTCAAAGCTGGCTTTCCAGTGGAAACCATTATCATCTTTAACTATGGCATACTGACTAAGTTTAAAGCGAGCTAGATAGAATGTAGAACCAGTGTTGCTAAATGCTTTTGAGTCTTGTAAAGTTATAAAGCAGTATGGTAATGCTGGTAGATTTGAGTTGATGTAATTGCCATTGGGACTGCTTGAAACTTGTGGTAGTGTTGCAGTCAGTGCTCCTTTTCATTACACTAGATGAGGCAAGTTGCAGAGAATGTCTTATGTGACAGGGTCTGAAGAAGCAGCCGCTTGGAGAACAATATCTTTTGTACGCAGCAATGGCAAAATACTGCTGCAGAAATATGAAGAATTGCTGAAGCAAGCTGAAGTATTTGACTAGTGATAATCTCTATGGCCAGATGGAATTTGCATGGATGCTCTGAAGGATCTGAACTGTTAGCTGAGCTATGGGAAGAATAGGCAAGTGAGTGAGACACCAAGTCCTGGATAGGATTTCCTTTAAAAAAGGATCTGAGGATGGTTTTTGGAATTAATTGTGAACTTCAGGAATGAGAACTAATTAAAGACTGGAGCTCCCAGGCAAGCTGTCACAGCTGCTGATAGGCAGGGCTGCCAGCAATGCCTGTAGTATATCTGCTTGATACCTTTTGTTATGAGGGCCATAACAAAATGGGCTCTTAAATTGTTTATTATTCTGCAAGACTTTAGGCATTCATGCTGAAATTTTCTGGGCTGTCTGTCTACTACAGGTTGACACTTTTTTCTAGGAAATACACTCCCCTTACACCCCCCCCCCCAAAAAAAAAAAAAAAAGCTCCAATATTTCCAACTGTTACACTTGGGGAGGGAGCAGTGAGAAGTAGCTATTTTTTCTTTTTAATTCTCGCATCTTCTGGCCAATTCTCTTGCCTCACTCTTGACCAAATAATAATCTCAGCTGCTAAGCTGAGAAGTTCTAGCACCTCCATGCTTTAGAGCAAGAGCTGGAAATTTGGCTGGAGAGTTAACTTTGCATCAAGAATGTGGCTTTTGCTGTTCTTATGAAAAATGTCCAAATTTGGCCACATTATAAGACTTGGAAAAGCATCAGTTTGTAAATGCTCGTCAGGGAATTAGTCTCAGGTCCCTAGAGAAAGCACTCTGTCATTGCTTTTAAGGTGTCAGAGGATTACAGCTGGAATTGGGGGGTGGAGAAGTAGAAGCCTCCTTTTTATTCCAGTTTCAGACTTCTGTAAATGTGTTGTGAAGTCCTTTTCTTTTTTCTTTTTTTTTTCCTCTCTCCCCCTTCTGCCAAATTGGCCAATGCTGGAGTGACATGCTGGTCTGTGTGGATCACTGATCATATCTGCTGTGAGAGTCTGCTACTTGTAGCACACAAAATGTGCTGTCATCTTTCTTATACGTGGCTTTTTTCTAAAAAGAAAAAAAAAATCAATGTAAACTTTATGTGTGGTTTTTAACTTCTGTTGTCTGGCTTCAGTTCTTCTCTCAGGCTTTTTCCCAGGTGTCCCCCATTGTCTTTTACTTCATGCTGGTGGTAAAACAACTCCTGCTGCTATAGTTGCAAAGTAGAGAACTTATGCCACTCTTTCTGTTTAACAGGCTTGATTAGTCTGGACTTGCCTTTCTACTGACTTTCTTAAAGATGTGGTTTAGCTATGCTACTTTAGTGCTTGCTTCATGACTGCAATTTGCATGCTTTCATGTTGCTTGAGTCACACTTTTCTTGTCATATCAGTAGCCATTAAAAAGAGTTTGGTGGAACCATTACTGGGGGTCATGTTGGTTAGCAAGCCCAGTTCTGACAAAAGCTAGCTCTGCTTGGGTTTGTCGGTCTTAAAAAGAATAATTGCCCGTGTACAGGACTTTATTTTCCATGCATGTTCCACTGTTAGCTCCAACTGCAGAGATTTAGCATCGTGTTTCAGTTGGTCTTTGATGCAATGTGGCTGTGGGGAATCTTTGAGCAGGCTGTAACGGCATTGTTCTCCTACACGCATTAAAATGATTGTTGCAGGAGAGGCATCCACGGGGACCTCTGCCAGCTTCTTATTGATGTGTTCAGTTTCATCTATTGACACACTACCCTTCATTATTACACAGTGAATCCTGTGGCAGTGGAATTTGGTATTAAATCTGCCCTGCAAAAGAGAATTGGCAGGAGCTGCTTCAAAATCTGTGTGAACCCTGCATTTGCAAAGAATAGCTTCTAAATACGAAACAGATGCTGAACTAATAGAGGATGCTTCCTAAATTTTCAGTGTACCAAACATCATAATTTTGAGAAAAATTCAGAATTCACATGATTTGTGAATAATCATTTATGTTTCAATGCCCTTTTTTCCCCCCATTCAGTTATGCTTGAATACAGTAAGTAATACTGAGGTGAAAATAAGCAATTATTTGTTAATGGAAACTGTTAGAATAAGCAGTGAGGTGTTAGTCTTTCTGTCTGTGCTCTAATCCTCTTCTGAGTTCTAGAAGGTGGGAGAGGTGATGTGTCTTCCTTTGTCTTTTGCCATTGCCACAAACTATTTTGTGCTTTCAGAGTGCCACCTGTAATATTTACCCAGATGTTACAACTTCCACCATCTCCCAAAAGAAGTGTTACGTTCTTTAGAAGCCTGGTAATGTACTGTGTATTGGGAGGTGGCGTCAGTGAATGTCGTCTATGTAAAGAGCCTTTATCTTGTATGTAGAGTGTGCTTGTTCACATTCAGTTCATATGGAGATTTAAATTAATGTAGAGTAATAAGTCTATTGCATCAACCTTGTTTCCCTTTGATCTCAGGGTTTGGTTCTAGACAAGGCGTGCTGTACCTTTTGGCTTAGAGAGTTTAAGTGCTTGGAGCAGGCTTCATCAGTGAGAAAATAAAAAGCGTGACAGCTTGTTGGAGACAAAATCACGTGATTGTCTGGAGGTGGGAGGTAGCAAGGTAAGCCTGGGTCTTTCATGTCTATCACAAAGCAGGGTTATATGGACACTAAAGCTATTGACTAAACCCTGGTTGCTGGCAACTGTATTGATAGGCACTTGTCAATAGTTGCAAAGCTGCTGACATCCCTAGGTTTGTGGCTTGCTTTATTTAAAAAAAAAAAAAAAAGTTGAGAAAATAGCATATATAGCCAGGAGTCAATGGGCACAGAAGTGTGGCTGTTGCTAGAAACTAGAGGTGGGGGAAGGAAGATGAAGAGAGAGTACCGTAGCAGGACACACTTCCCAGAGAGAAAGGGAAGTGGGGGAATAGCTTGTTTAAGATGGAAGAATGTGTTAGAGGTATGTCTGCATGAGATGGTGGTGTTGGGGCAGTTATCACCAAAAATCAGCCATGGTAAAAACCCACAAGTTTTTTAAAGGTCTGCAAGCAAATCTTGAAATACCCTAGTTTTCTAAGCAAAGTTTTCTGCTCACCACTGGCAGGTAAATGGAATATCTAATTGTAGACTCCTGCAGAGTTTAAAACAAGGACTGAAGTGTGATGCATGTTGCTGCAGGGTATGCTGTGGCATCTGAATTGATGCTGGTGTCTGCCTTTTGAGTCTGAAAGGGCGGGGCGAGGGGGAGGCTGCAGTACTGGGAATAGAGTTACTGGGTAGGGATGTCCCTCCAAAATAGCCAAAGAACAAATGAGACTTCAGATGGTACTCGTGTTCTTGCTCATGACCAGAGGGTGCAGGGAGTGTGCCTGTTCCAGACTTTGACTCATAAACCCATAATGATCAGCAGAGATAGGCCAAAGCTACTTAGAAAGGAGCTGTTTAAGGTGATTTAAAGTATTTCTCACTGACCCTCTTGGTGTGAGCAGTCAGCTTTTGGGTTGTATGTATATATAGAGATTTTTCTTCCTGTCTGAAGCTGTAGAGAGACACTAGTCTTTGCCCAGATGCACGAATAGGTAACCTGCAGATGGATGCAGGGCAGATGCGCTTGGGCATTCTGTACCCAGACTTGTAAGGTGGGTCCTTTCCTTGCTTTAACAATTCCTACCCAGAATAAGAAACTAGTCCCTTTATGCTGCTTTCATGGAACATTCATATGCCATCAAAGTAACTTGCTGGCTTCTCTTTCTTCTGTATTTTCTTCTTTTGTCACACTTCCGGTATTGGTGCGTTGGGGTGTGAACTCACTTTGCATGTGTGGATTTGGCCAAAGTCCAGTGTGAATACTATTCTCACATGAGTGACAGTCTGGGGTCAACTGTAATCCTCCAGTGTCAGGGTTGCCTTCTTGCTGTAGGATCTCGCTTGCAGTCCAAAATGGGAATTTGGTCAAATGACTGTCATAAGTACACAGATGTTTCTTGGAATTAAAGCCCTACAACTGAGGTTTCCACCTCAGAGGAGGCTGGTAATGTGAGACATCCTGTGACTGCCACTTGAACTGAGACAATGTGTTCAGAGAAGCTGTTTGGGGAGATGATCAATCATGGAGCTACAGGGTGAGCCTTGAAGAAGAGCGGGCTGTGCATGGGGGTGGGAAGTGTTTGGGGGTTTTGTCAGGGAGGAGGCAAGGGCCCAAGCTGTGGATTCTGTGAATGGCATAGTGATGAAGAGCACTTACTTCATGGTGATGATTTTTTTTCATCTTGGCCTGGTGATGTAAGGTCTTTTTTGACCTTGGGTGCACAGGAGGAGGGGTAAAAAGAAAAAAGTGGTGCTTGGGTACCTGGGTGCGAGGAGAGGGGGCTCATAGAAGATCTAGTAATGTGTCCTGGTTTCAGCTGAGATAGAGTTAACTTTCTTCATAGTAGCTAGTATGGGGCTATGTTTATGATTTGTGCTGAAAACAGTGTTGATAATATAGAGATGTTTTTGTTACATAGACGTGTTTTCCTTGCCGAGGTCTTTGCTTCTCACACCACCCCACCAGCCAGTTGGCTGGGGGTGCACAAGAAGTCAGGAGGCGACACAGCCAGGACAGCTGACCCCAACTGACCAAAGGGATATTCCATACCATATGATGTCATGCTCAGCATGTAAGGGGCTGGAGGAAGAGGAAGGAAGGGAGGGTGTTGGCAATGTTCGGAGTGATGGCATTTGTCTTCCCAAGTAACTGTTATGCATGGTGGAGCCTTGCTTTCCTGGAGATGGCTGAACACCTGCCTGCTGATGAAGTAATGAATTAATTCCTTGTCTTGCTTTGCTTGTGTGTGTGGCTTTTGCTTTACCTATCAACCTGTCTTTATCTCAACCCACGTGTTTTCTCACTTTGACTCTTCCGATTCTCTCCCCCATTCCACTGGGGGGAGCGAGTGAGCGGCTGCTGCATGGTGCTTAGTTGCCAACTGGGGTTAAACCACAACACAATGACATGTGCTGGACCTCCTTAGGACCTGTGTGCACTAAACGTATTGAAGGTCCATTGAGAAGACTCATTGTAGGTTAGATATTCTTTCCCTCTACCTCCTTGCTTAGGTGTCAAACTCTCATATTGACAGGGTTAATATGATGGACAGCTTTGGCCTTGAAGCCTTGTGCTGATTGTCGGAGGACAAAGATACCTGATATACGGGCCCATGCTGTGAATTGATGGTGGAGGACAGCTAGTTGCAGGGAGTTTGGTAATGTGAAGCTAGAGCTTTCTGCTTTTGAGTGTGTGGGTATGAATCCAGCCTTGCGTCTACCTTTTGCTGGGCCTGCGTAAAATGAATTACTGGTTTTGCTTCAGTTGAGTGAACATAAGTCTGTTGGCCTGAGAAAAATAGCAGCAAGTACTGGGTGGCACTCTAGTCAACAAGATCGCTCCCCGAACAAGGATGAGCACACTCGGTTTCTGATACAAAGCAGCCAGATGCGTATCGGTTGTGGCTGACACACGCACATGGAGGCTGTCAAGGGGACAGCCCTGTCTGTCCTCTTCTTGACTGTTCTGTTTGCGTGGGTGAGCAAAGAACTTTGGCCTTCAAAGCTATTTGAGTGCTTCTCAGTGCTATTTAACATCACCACTTCCCTCTGCACCTCCCCATCAATTGTTGTTTTTACGCACATTATAAATTTGAAAGGCTCATGAATTGATGATTGCTTTCAATACGTATAGCCAAGGAGATTTTTAACTTGTGGTAATTAATGCCCTACCTTTAAGACCTCCGTGTGGTCCTGGATATATACTACCAGATTATGACAAAAAATATTCTGATGATTGTTCCTGTCTGGCAAGACCTCTAAATTCCTCACAGGCAATTGGATGTACCCACTCTACTGTAATTTGATATAAAATTTGCTTCTGAGTGTTAGATTTACCCTGTTTAAACCAGATCTCTAGTAGTTCCTCAGAGGCAGTAGTGTGTATAGGTAAGTCATGCTGGGTTTGGACACTTACTCTCTACAGATGTGCGAAATGGAGCAAGTATGGCTACCTGTGTTCTTGTTCTTCTGTGGCATTCTTTGGAGATGGCAGGTTCATACACTGAGTGTAGCTTGGATGGTTGGTGGGAGCTTGCGAGGATCTGGCTTTGCTTCAGTACCCTTTGCCGCAGGAGCCTGAGAGTGTCTCATAGCTAGCCTTCCACTAAGGTGGCTCTCCTTTATCTTGAAAAAGATAGCGTGCATGCTTTGTATCTAAATAGATAAAGGCCAGTGAATACCTGCTGGGAAACTTGAATAGCACTCATTTAGACAGAATTCTGCTTATCTGGTGGTATATATTGTTGGCATTTTTAGAGTGGAATCTCTCTCTTGCCCTCTTTCAGAACATCTGTTTCTGTGCATGAAGTCATCTTTTGCCTGCCTTTTTTCCTCCATTTGAATTCACTTCTACCTAAACACTCTTTTCTGCAGCATCAGAAGTATGAATGCCAGCAAGGATTTTGTCAGGTCATCTTGGGTGTTTTGTTCTGCAGGAAAGTCGCTATGGGTAGAAGCACTGGAGTGTATAGGGCAGAACTGTGAGGGGCTGTGGGACTTGAGCTGAGTTTGTGCTCGTTGATGCAGGATGATAGCAAAGGTATAACTGTGCATGTGAAACTTTACAGAGGCTTCTCACTGCATCTGTCTCATAAGAAGGACCTGTAATGCCATCTCTTCTGACTGTATCAGCTGGTCTAATGAAAGATCTCTATAGAATATTGCCTTAGACTACTGTGGTTACTAAATGCTGCTACTAGATTATACAGTTTTCCTGTGACTTGAAGTTATAATTCTGATGATGATTTCTGCCACGTGCATCCTGTCACAAGTCCCAAGTAATAGTAAAATTGGAGTTTAAAACCAAGTAAGCTCTAAAAATGAAATAGTTGGCAGAACATTCTTTGAATTTATAGTGATAGTAATAGAGAAATTCCACTGTCCATTTCTGGATTCACCTCCCCTCTGCCCCCCCCAGCATCATCTAACTCTGTTGTACAAATTTTTTATGTTGAGATAGAAACTAATTAACTAATTGGAATGAGTTAGTGTTTTCTTTCCCTGTCCTTTGCCATTTCTGGCATTTAAGGAGGAAATAGGGACAAACATTTAACTAAGTGGCATCTAGGCTTAGCAGGAGCTTGTGAAGTTAGGATGAGGAAGTCTGTCCTTTTTTCTTCCCTTTTACAGACAGAAGTTAAGGAGCCTCATTTTAAACTTTTCCTGCAGGTTGTTTCTCGTAACTCTAGTACTATGTCGTGGTCTTAGTCTGGCTTTGATGTCTGCAATTCAACATTCAACTGTTGCGCGTTTCCACAATAATATATAAATGTTGAAACAGTCCACAATAGTGATGCTAAATTTGTTAGTAGCTTTCAGTGTTGACATTCAAGGACACAGCTTTTACCTCTGCTGTTGTTTCAGGCTATCTACAAATAACTTACAGCCTTGGCTTACAATAAATCTGTTTGGGTGGGTTTCACTCAGTTTGGGCTAAACAGTGTATAAATATATAACCTTCCTGTAAAAAAGAGGGTTCTAATTATAATATCAGTTGAGTTTTGCTGCTTAACAGATGATCGTTTCAGTGATAACCAGTTGACTGACCATGCCTGTGACTCTTTCCTAGCAGTCAGCTATACACTTACTCTTTCTTAAAGCGCTTATCAGCTAGGAATAAGAAGTGGTTTTGATGATTTACAGCACCATGCCTGAGAGCTTTCTTTTTCCAGAGATTTTGTAATCTGAATAACATGATGTGAGTACAGCTTTATTAGAATTGTAAACTCCCATAATAATTAGAAGGGAAGAATACATCTGCCAGGCAGATTAATGAAGATGGTTCTTTTCATCAGTAGAGAGATTTTTTTCAATAGGATCTCAGAGAATTCTGGGAGATTAATTTCTTGCATTGAACTGCTAATAGATGAAAGTACAGTAGTGTGAATGGGGAAGGCAAAAATACAAATACCTTAAACAAAACTGCCCAGGGAAAATAATTACTCAAGTGTTAAACTGATTTTTTTTTTTTTTTTTTTTAAAAAAAACCACCAGTTTTCTTTGGCAAAGAGGATCTCCTTTTATGATAAAAGCAATGAGTGTTCAGGGGTTTTTTTTTCAATCTAGGGACAGACTGGACTTCCGTACTTTAAGACTTCCTAGCAATCCCTTGTCCAAGGCTTATTGATTCCTTGTAAAAGGGCCAAAGTTCCTGAAATAATCTGTGTTTTGTCTGGGGAAAGGCGAAACCTGATCTAGCTGCCTGCTTTGTACGCTGCATTTTGACTCCTGGTAGACTTAGGCTATAAAACTACAAGCAGTGGAGGCATTTGTAAGCTGTTCTTGCATTGCATTATGGCTGGTGCTCTTCTGCTTGAATTCTTTGACATGTCTTAATTTCATATTGTGGATTTTAACTGGTTTAAGCTCCTGAGATCATTAATCTCTAAAAAATTGTTCTTATTTCCGCAAAATTAAGTGGGGAGGCAGGGGGTGAGGTAAAAGGAGAGTTGTATAGTTACATACAGCATTTACAGAGCTCTAGTTACCTTCTTCTATTTAGGTCTTCACCAGCAGCAGGAGTGCCTTCTAGGTACTTTGTTACTTTCTTATAACAGTAATAATACTGATAAACAACCTTTGTTGTTATTTATGACTGCCATACCAAGAAGAGAGCTAAACCCAGTTGATTTTGTGATGTAGTAAAATGAAAAGTGAGCAGGGAGTATAAATAGTACTTTGAAGCTTTAAAGTACAAATTTACAAACAATGAAGAAATTAAGAGAAATAAACAGTTTCGTTGTATTTGTGTGTGGAGGGCTAGCCAGTCTTTTTGTTATTGTTCTTAAATTGTTGTGTATTGCTGACATTGGACATGGCTTGATGCAGAGCTGGGAGGAGGATCCTTTATTTTTAAACCATCCATTGAGAAGCCTCACTACATGTATACTGCATCTCTTTCTGAGTATTAATGAAGGCATAACTCCTTTTGTTTTGCCCACTGGGGCTTGCGTATAACACTGACTTTTTCAAGCAATGCTGTCTTTTCAGATGTTATTGTGAAGCATGAGAGCAAGGGTAATTTCCTGGTACTGCACAGCATTCAGTGCCTTTCTTGCTTATCCTTTTTTGGTCAGCATTTGTGAGATAGGCTTTCAGTTCATTTTTGCAGTTTGAGTTCAAGGCCTACGTGCCAAATTAACGCCTCTTGGGTATAGGTTGGTGTGGTACAAATGTATTTCTCATTTCTGTTTTCTTCCTGTTTTCTTACGTATAGGTCCATGTTTTGTTGTTGTATTCTAAAGAATATGTCAGTTCATATCCTCTCTGGTGCTAAGGCTGGGTGAACAGGTCTCCTTGACTTGACATGGCTTCCAGGCTATGTTCTGATAAAGAGATTGGGGCTTGCTCTGCACGTTGGACAGCAGTGTTCACGCTCCGGCTTTCGGGGCCTAATCAGAAGTACCTCCAGGGAATATTGGCTCTTCTTGTGCATTGAGTATGTCTCCTTTGTTACCTGGGGGCCGTTTGCCCTCATGTGAAGGGGGTAGTTCAGGGAGACACCTGTTAGCCAGAAAGCTCAAAAGGTGCTTAAAAGGTACTACTAAGAATCTTCTCTCACAGTTTAAAAGTGTGGACTGCTAATTCTAGTGTCAGTGGCCAAGTCCATCTACAGCTTTCCAGGTGAATTTTAACACCCTTGACTTTCTAAATTAGTGGTGTACTTTCTACTTCTGTTCTTATGCTGCTCTATATTGTATGCTGGTAGACAGCTGCTGTGTTTGCACTAGACATCATTTCATTTCAGTTAATGTTAAAATTGTTTCTTTGTGTTAATACAGTGGCTGGTGGAGACTTCTGAGACAGTCTGCAGTGCACTATTGCTTTTGTAATGGGTATTTGGAACTTGCAATGTTGTCTTTAGTTCTTATGCTACATATGTGTACTAGTTCAGGATCCAGAAAATGGCATCCCGTCTCTGTTAGGATGAAGTTTGGCTGTGGGGTCTTTTGTTCTGTTGAACAATGTACTATGGGACATAACTGTTCTTCCCAACGTAGCAAATGTGAGGATGCCTAGGGTGAATGCAATCTGCTGTCTGTTTCAGTGTAAGCTGATTATAAGTGTTAGTTACTGAATAATTTTAGCACATCCAAGTTTCACCCAAATATTAACAGCTGCTTATTTTGTACATAGGCTGTCTTATTAAATAGTGTAACCTAGAACAGCTCTGCAAGGAGACTGGAGCAGAAAAGAAACAATTAAGCATTTTCCCTCTGGGTATCTTTCAAAAACTGTATTCTCCTCCTGCTATTTTAATGTCATGTTGGTTCTCTACCCGCCTTTCTCTCTTGTTTCATGCTTGAAAGGATTCCCTCTCTTCTGATTTTTAAGAGTTACTTGAAAATTCTGTGTTGTTTCATCATTTTTTTTTGTCTCTTCTCACTGCTGGGCACAGCCTAGTCATCAGCCTGGGTGCCACTGCAGAGCTGCAGTAGTAGAAGGGCACTTTGTCCAAGCTCCTACTTCCTAAAGCTGTAGAAAGAGAGGGAAGGCTAACACCAAAGATCCATTCAGCCTCATGTCTTGTCTCTGACAGTGGCCAAGACCAGATGCCAAGGGAAGAGTGAGCACACCCTTTTACTACCCTAGTGTATCATCTCATGATCATCTATAGCTTGGAGACTTCCTAAGTTAGAAGTGGTATGCTCACATTTAACCTTGGATATTTCCTCCAAGAGTTTGGCTCATTTGGCTACCTCTGAAGTTTCATTTTCAGAAATGTTCTGGGTGATGGTACATATTAGCTGATCTCTGACTGTGTGATAACTTTCCCTTTCTTTTTATCACCTCTGGTGTTGACCCTCCTATACACAGCATGCCAATGACAGCAGCAAAGTAAATGCTTCTGAGATACATTTCTTAAAAGTGGGAGTAACAGGAAACATTCTAAGATGTGTATTTAGGCATGCTTGTCTGAAAAGTAGTAGCTAATGGCTGAATGCCAAACTTTCCTAAGACTTAAAGCAATAATATGTTGTGATGCAGTCTTTTACTACATGGCTACACGTGAGTTTTCTCAAATGTCTAACAGCATAAAATTCTTCCCAAAAGCGTAAATGTATGTGACATTCTGTAGTGCTACGTGTTACTGTGTATACCAGGCAGGCTATTCAGTATTGGCTATAGAGGTGAGGGTAGATACTACTGCAAATGCTGCAAGTTAATCAAAACAGGTAACAGTGAAAACTTGCTGGCATATAATCTAAAGGTAGAAAAGACTTTCAATTTGTGATGGGGAACATGAGAAGACTGCTGGACTTCTTCAGCCAGGTGCTGAATTGATGACCCTTGCTATTTTGTTACTGGAGATAACAAAATACCTGCATTGAATACAGGACAAGGTTTTCAGAGGTGATGGAAGGCTTGAGGCTGTGAACCTGAAACTTTACAAAGAGACTTGGTTTCCCTGAAGGTTAATGCTCAGGATTTTTTGAAAATTTAACTTCTTCATTTCTTGAACTAGCTAACTTTGGTCAGAAGAGTCGAGTGTTTCGGGTTTTTGTGGTGGTTTTTTTTTTGTTGTTCTGCTTGCTGTAGAAGGTGTAAGTACAAAGGAGTTTGTTTCTCTCCAGGCCTCGGGTAATTGGGAGTGGAGTTGTACCAGGTGTGTGTCTTGCATGATGGAGTTCAGCTTTCTGCTGGTTTCTGAATCTCTTGGGTGTTGCCCACATGCACATACCTGCCCGTTCCAGAAAGTCTCTTCTTTTTGTCCAGTAAAATTAATCTTCTAGTAAATTAAACAGCAGCTGTATACAATACAGCTTCCTTTCACATGTGAGAACAGCTTTCTAGAGGTAGAATTCAGGGGCATGGACAGCTAATTACACAGCTAATTTGCCTTCAAGCTCTCAGAGGCAGTGAATGCCAGCAAATTTTTGACTCTTGCATGCTTTTTTTTTGAAAACTTTGGCTGTTAAATTTATTGAGCAGGGATAAGCATCACTGCAAAATGTGGGTGGATTTCATATCCTAGCCATACATTTGTTCATGGCTTAGCTCACATTTGTGATTTAGGGAAGAGTTCCCCTTTTCACACTGAAGTTCAAGTTAAATGTGAACAGCCCTTTAAGTATCCTTTAGGAGCATGCAGGCTGTATCTTCATTACCATTTTAGTTGGGGTGAGGATTTAATTTCTAAGGTGAATCTCTTCACTGTCCCACTTTCTACACATTGCTTTTTACTGTGGAGCAATCTGAGTGTGCAATTAGGATTCCTTTGGATGTAACTGAACCAGAAGTGTCACTCGAGGAGTGTATCTGCTGTGCTTCAGGTGCCCTTGGGTCTTTGGCCTATGGCACCAAACCTGGTCCAATGCAAACCTCCAAACATGCACAGTGTGATTCTTGGGGCCTCAGCACCAAGTGCCCTCTACAGTCTTCTCTCCTTTTGGACTGTGCCAGGTGCCAGTCTTAAATTTCTGTGTGATGGGGAATAAGATCTTTTGCTTTTTAAATATTAGCGAAGTAAATAAGCAGGCTGTCTTGAGTTCAATCTACTGATCAAATTAATACCTTACTCTCAATTTTCAGGAGTCTTAATGCAACAAACAAGATTGATCTGAATGTTGTTTGTGAAGCTTTTTCCTGTGTTTCTAGAACTGTCTGTGGTGGCATTAGTCTCTTTCAAATAATAGTGCTGTGGCATGCCTGTTTTAAAGCCAGCTGTTTTGCAGACCCATCTGGGGGTAATCTTATTTAATGGTCTGTGTGGGGGTTACACAGACCTTCTTAAAAGACATTGACCGGAATCCTTGTGTGCCTTCTACATGTTTTATGTCCCTGACCTCTCATCTTTTTCTTATCTGGACCTCTTTCCTCCTCTTGCCCCCTCCAAACCTCTGACCCTCTCCTTTGCAAGAAGGAAACAATACCGTAATGAAAAATGTCTCTTCCTGAAACAGGGGTAACTTCATGTGTCCCCTTTTTTTTATGCCAGAGACCAGACTAGCTGGCTTTTCTGGGGCAAGAGTGTTTCTCATCATCAGTACTATAGCAAATAATAAAAGCTCGGCAGCAAGAAGTATTGTAAATACCTTGCAGTCCTGTTCTCAATTACAGAATTAGTTATGTAAATCTTGTATTAAGGGAGGAAGAGCCTTGATGTCTGTTAAATCATACGCTGTGTGTGCACGCATGCGTACAATTCCTTCTTGTCTAGGAGAAAAATATCTGTCCTCCTAACATGCAGGCTCCATAGAGATTAGCATACTAAACAGTATTGCTCTGCATGACCTGAAATTGGCTTTTGAGTGCTAATTGGATCTATGGGCTTTGAGAAAAGGGGTTGGAAAACATTGGTCTCTGGTTTTCCAGGTTGCAGACAGCAGTATGGATATGGTGGTGGTGTAGGTGCCCAAATGAAGTCCTCTGGGGGCTCCTGAGCTACGGGGGCACAGTTGATAGAGCACAAGCTAACTGCCTGCTTTGCATTTGCTTCTGTCTTCTTCGCCTGGCTGTATGTATCTTTCTGTTTTCATCTTTATGTAAAGAAACAGTGTGATACAGTGAAATGAGCACTGAAACCAGGAATGCCTGTGATCTATTCCTAACTGCCCCTTTTCTACTGCATGAGTTTGGTCTAGTCGGTTAATCTGTCCAAGTACCTCTTCTGCAGCAAAAGAGTTGGCAATAGCTGTGCTACTGCACTTACCTGCATGTGCTGATGAGACACAGGTGCTCATTCCCATGCTGTAACACCCATTCTCTGTGCATCTGTCGTTGGCATTTTTAATGTGGCCACTTTCTTGGAGATTGATTATGGTGAAGACAGGACTGTTAGATAATTAAATTACAGACGAAAAGGATTACTCTATACTGAGATCCATCCATCCACTGGCTCCGGTGGCTGCAAATCAATTGTCAAGCATGGAGCCAAGGTGGGCCAATGCCATATGCTGCCTTGTTCAGCAGTTCCAGCAGCCTCACTGCCTGCCCAGCTACCTCCTTCCATAATCTCTCACAACAGCAGATGCAAACAGAGTGAAGCTGTCCTTCAGGATCTTAACTAGAGAGTCTGAGAGCCCAACGTGTGTGTTGGGTTATTTGGTTGTGGCTGCTGACTTTTGTCATCAGGCTTTGCTCTGTTGCTGTTTTTGCTGAAGCCTATGTGATGCCTTTGCTCATCCAGTGGAATGCTTGCTGGGAAACTGGTCTTGTGTACTGAGATTTTAAATGAACCCCAAAAACAATTTTGGGGGAAGTGGAGTTTAAGATTAATAATATCTAGATTATGAAAGCATGTGGCTTTTTAAATCTCATCTTTAGACTTAATTTGGCTTTAGACAGGGCTTTGTCTGGTATGGATGGGGTGTTGGGTTAAACTGCGGTGGATGAGTGCCACCAGATTTAAGTAGGTAAATAAAACACTCAAAAACACCCACCAACAACAAAAAGCAACAACAACAAAAAAACCCCACAGGCACTGCAAAACCCAGTATTTCCTTTTTTTAAATGTATAATCTATGAAATTATAGATTTGTGAAACACATGGATATTGCTATATGTGCATCTTTTAAATTTCATAAAAATTACTTTTTCTTAGCTTTCCAGCTTTCTCACCTCTGCTAGGTGCTATATCCTGGTTAAAATCATACTGGTTGAAAAATGTATTAGCTTTTATAGTTTAACACGATCTTGTCTGGGATTTGGATTTTTTGTCTTGTCTTGGATTTTCACAGTCACTGTATGTTTTTAGTTAACATAGATCATTTCTAAATCTGCATCTATCTGGTCTGATTGTCTTCTCCAGTTAAATCCAAAGAAAGTTGAGTTTAATCCTAGTGGTGTGCTGCATTCCACATAGAGCAAAGAAAATAGCTGGTCTCTGCCCAGAGGAAATTGCAATATAGAGTGAATGGATTTGGACTGCTCTGCTCAGTTCCAACTGCTTTGGGAAATATTTAAGATAAGAGATAAGTGCAAGTCCATGGTGCTGCAGAACAGCACTAATTTTAATTCTTTATATTCCAGTTCGAGGACTTTTTTTAAATTATTGGTAAATGTATGCACTTCTCTTGAGCTGGAATTAGTATTACAGTTTTTAACCTGTGTCCTTCCTCCTCGTTAAAGAAAATGTGACGATACTTTATATACAGCATTTCTGTAAATATTTGCAGCCCTGCTTCCAACTGTGCTAGCTCTTCAGCTTTTTGAGTTGTGGGCTTTACTGCTTTGTCAACTGTTTCCTTAGAATGTAACATATTGAACCTCTCCTCTGGCAACACAAATTGCTTCCCAGGCAGAAAAACAGAAAATCACCTGTCTTGTATGGCAGTCTAAATACCACTTCCAGAGTCCCAGGACTTTTTGGGTCACATGTCACCAGGTAACGTCAACGGGCTGCTCTGGCAGAGTAGGGTAAAAGTGGAGTTCTGAAGACTATTTGGAGGAAAGTAAATGAAGGTCGTTAGCAGGGACAGGTATTTCAGGTGAGACCCAGGAAGAAGAAGCAGCAGCATGGGTCTTGCATTTCATTGTGTCTTGTTTTGTTTTTCTCCTTTCTGTTTTGCTCCCAGCTGCATTTTTGGAGACTTGTGAAAAGTAGTTCTTTAGATATACAGCCTTTTATCTTCAACTGTCAGTCAGTGGTAGGGAAAGGAAATAGAGATCATACGTGATGGAGCTGTTTGACATTCAGAGGAATCTAAAACATGATCTTTAGTATTATCTCTGCCTGTTAGATATTTGTTCTGTTTGGACCAGTGGTGCCACAGTTATCTGCCTGTTTGACAAACTAGCCTTCTGCTTTGCATAGCTGGGAAAGGTTTATATGGCTTCTCCTTTCCCCTCTACCTGCTGTATGCCTTGCTCTACCTTCCAGTGGCATACCTCTCCCTGTGACTGGAAAGCAGTGGTGCACAGTGAGATCTGTGCTGTCGGCAGCCAGCGATAGTGTTTTACACTCTAATTAGTACTGCATATGCAGCCTGATTTCTGCCTTACAAGCTTCCACTGTAGTTTACCGGTCTCTTCTCCTGTATTGTAGCAGGAATAATCCACAGAAGCATTTACAGCAAATCGCTGTGGCTCATTTTGGCAAAGAATTGAAATGGGTTGTGTGCTTGGGTGAAAGAGATGCCAGTCAGCTGCTCTTCAAAATTGGTGAGCTGAACAGGTGAACTGCTTTATTCCTGATAGCCCTAAAGCTAGCAAGAGAGGCAATTCTGCCTGTTGCAGTTGCCTTCACAGAGAGACACAGGAGAGGAAGGAGGCTTTCCTTCTTGTGAGACAGTTCAGTGAAGCTTTTTCAAAATAGACCTTTTTGGGCAGTGATCAGATGATCTGCTGACTATCTGCAGTGATATAGTGTATTTTATATGGCAAAGTATTGTTCTCTTACTGTCCCTGTCTTTTTTTTTTTTTTAAATAACAAGGCCTTCTTGACTGCTGTTTCCAGATCTGAACTTGCCAATTACTATGTATTTATCCAAAGTAACATCATCTAGACACTTGTTTTGGGCAGAACAGATCGTCTGACTCACTGGATGTTCATCTGGCCCATTGTGCTGGTGTGTTTTGTGTATTTAGAGTAAGACTGGTGGGGTGGTTTTGTTGATGTGTTGGGGTTTTTTTGGTTGTTTTTTTTTTTTTTTTTTTAAAGGAGTGGGAAGAAGCATGGAAAATCTATTTAGTTTTTCTGCTGAGCACAGGTGGTTGTCTCCCTAGGCTCTAACTATAAACAGCAGTGGGAGAGAAGTTTTTCAGAGAGCTTCTCTCCATTGATGACAGCTAGAGCTTAGGTAACTAGCCATATAAGGCAGCAAACATCTTAACAGCTAAGCAGAAGGACTCCTGGAAATGGAAAGATGCACCATAGCATAACTTAACTGCTTGAATAATCTGGTGGTCTTCAATGATGGAGTGAACTGCATTGGTGGATAAGGAAAGAGCAACTGATGTCATCTACCCTGACTTCTGTAAGGCCTTTGACAGTCCCATATGACATCCTTGTCAATAAATTGGAGAGATATGGATTTGATGGAAGGACTATTCAACAGATAAGGAATTGGTTGGATGGCTGCATCTAAAGAGTTGCAGTCAACAGCTCAGTGTCCAAATGAGATGAGTAAAAGTATTAAGACTGGTACTGTTCAATATTTTCATTAATGACATAGTGGGACTGAGTGCACCCTCAGCGAGTTTGCAGATGACACCAAGCTGAGTGGTGCAGTTGATTTGCTAGAGGGACATCTAGAGATTTGCCATCCAGAGAGACCCTGACAGGTTTGAGGAGTGGGCTCATGTGAGTCTCATGAAGTTCAACAAGGCCAAGTGCAAGATCCTACACCTGAATCAGGATGATCCCTGATATCAGTACAGGCTGAGGGATTAATGGATTGAGAGCAGCCCTGCAGAGAAGGACTGGGAATACTGGTGAATGAAGAATTGCATATGAGCCGCCAATGTGTGCTTGCAGCCCAGAAAGCCAACTGTGTCCTGGGCCGCATCAAAAGAACCATGGCCAGCAGGTTGAGGGAGGTGATTCTGCCCCTCTACTCCACTCTCATGAGACCCCACCTGGAGTACTGTGTCCAGCTCTGGAGTCCCCAGCACAAGAAAGACATGGACCTGTTGGAGTGGGTCCAGAGGAGGGCCAGAACACCTCTTCTAGGAGAAAGGCTGAGTTGGCATTGTTCGGCCTGGGGAAGAGAAGGCTCTAGGGAGACTGTGTTGTGGCCTTTCAATATGTAAAAGGTGCTTATATGAAAGACAGAGAGAGATTTTACCAAGGCCTGTAGTGACAGGACAAGGAGTTTTAAACTGAAAGAGGGTAGGTTTAGATTGGATATAAGGAAGAAATTCTTTACTGTGAGGGTGGTGAGGCCTGGGAACAGGTTGCCCAGAGAAATTGTGGATGCCCCATCGCTGGAAGTGTTCAAGGTCAGATTGGCTGGAGCTTTGAGCAACCTGATCTAGTGGAGGGTGTCCCTGGCCGTGTCAGAGGGGTTGGAACTAGATGATCTGTAAAGGTCCCTTCCAACTCAAACCGTTCTGTGGTTCTATGATAACTAAGAACTGTGTGCTAGCAAAAGCCTTGTCGTTTGCTTAGGTGCATTTGAAATGCCTTTTCTTGGGGTGGTGGGTGAGGAGGCTGAATGGGGGAGACATCAGGTCATTACTGTGCTGCACAATAGGTTGTTTTAATCCTTTCATGTGAATCTTAATCCATATGGTATAGATGGAGTCCCAACTGGGAGGGTACTTGCATTTTCAGCCAGTGCTGGAGACATGGCTTTTCTGAGATACCTCAGATGGCATGGAGATTAGAGCAATCCAGCAGCCTTGCAGTGTGATAGCATTTCTGAGGCTTCACTTAAGATGCAGTATGCGTTTCTTCATCCTGATAGAGATAATGGGTTTTAAGCAATTACACCCAGGCTAATTCCTTTTGATAAGAGCTCTACATTATCTAAAAAAAGAATCCTAGCCGCCTGGGAAAGAACAATGTAAATGTGTCTCTCATGGACTCTTTCATTTGCTCTTCTCTGATATCTTCAGATGATACGCTGCAGATCTTTCAAGCTATAAAAATCTATCAGTTTGGGGTTTTTTTTTTTTTGGTAGAGTGTATTGCAGTCAGGGAGGTGTAATAGTACTGTTGGCTTGCAAGGTATGGAGGGAGCCTGCATGCTTCCGATGATTCTGGGCTACTGGGGTGATTACAGCTTTGACATAAGGAATCAAATTTAGTCTCTTTTAAAGGAGCCCCTTGTTCCCTCCCTGTGCAGGCTGTCTGGTTGTTAGGTGTGGGTTGCTTCTGCTGATTAGGACGATCTAAATTTTGTCATTTGGAAAGAGTAGCAAGAGCCTCCCACTTTGTTACATAGATCCCAACCCCTACTGTGTGTTTTATCTGCACTGGAAAGAAAAGTATGAATTTGTTGTGTGTTGAGCAGGAATGGTAAGAGATGTCACTTGTTTAAGTTTTTTCTTTTTTTTTTTTGAGACCAGTAAAGAAATGTCAATAGTTAGCTGTATTTCTGGTACTTAAAGAAATTCCTTCTATTCTGCTTAATCTCTCTGATTTTTCCTCTCATACAGTGTAGGATAGGAAACTTAATTGATTGCATTTAAAAAGGGGGGGAATCCCAAAGCAATACACCGTTTGTGCAACACTTCTAGGAAAATCATGTTATATGTTAAAAAAAAAAGTGTTAACAGTATTGAAAGGTTTTTCAAACACTGTAGGCGTGTTTGTTATAACTTGTTTTTCTCTCCCGGATAGTTGCAGATGACAGTCTTGATGTGTAGCTGCCTGATAATAATTGGAGCTGGGAGGAGAGGCAAGGGGAAGATTGGAGATAAGGATTATAATCTCCCATGTTGATACGTTTTGGTTCTCCTTCCCCAGAGAAGAGCCTGTGAATGTGTGGCACGCTATCTGTCCCTTCACCTGCCTGCTTGCTAGGGAAAGTCACTGAATGCCTCTCAGTGGGAGCCTGATCAGTTCACTTTAAAAATGGAGGAAGAGGATTTGTGTGGACTTGTCTCTCTGGTGGGACAAAAAAAGATGCAAAAATTAAATTCTTTTTTCTCCATTTGGTAAAATGGCTTCACGCTTCACAAACAGTGCAGTACAGAAGTGGGAGATTTGTGATTTTGCTAGAAATAGGAGGCAGAGGGCACAGCTTTAATGTTGGGGAATCCATTGCTTTTTCTCCAGTGTGGCACAAGAAGGGTTGTTCCTGCTCAACCCCCTCATTTATTTACACAGTGCTGCAGCAAAGTGATGTCTGGATTGAAAATACATGGAGGAGTTCAGGGAGGGAAAATTGTTACCACCATTTGCAAAGCTGGCTGCAGTATTTTTTTCCTGTCATAAACTGTTGTGAATTTGAAAGAGCTGCTGTATTTCCTTCCCAGACATGGTAACGTTTAGTTGGCAAATGAAACAACCTTTTGTTCGGAAAGCTCTTTTGAGATGAAAGGCATCAGCAAAGTTGTTGCTGTGTCTCCCATGACTGTCTTGGTTGAGGAGCTGGACTGTGTTTTCTAAGTCTTCCTCATGCAGAGGCTCGAGTGCTTAGTCTGAGCCAATTTACTCATTCTTCAGCTCTTACTTTTTTGGCTTTAATTGGCTTCCTACTGGATGTCACATTGCATTTTCCTTTGGCTGGCAGATGTAGAGAGTTGACCTCCTTCTCTGGGCTGCTAAGGGAACATGTTTCCTTATTAGATAGAGCTGTCTAGCGCAGGCTAGAGGAAGCACCTTGTGTAAGAGTGCTGAAGCAGAAGTGTGTTCTTTGCAATGATAATACCTTCTCAGACTAGTGGGTGACTCCACAGATTACTTCTTGTCTTGTTTTTTCATAAATCATATGTAGATGCAAAACCTGTTTGAAGATGAAGCTCCTAGAAGACTTTCCTCATCTATAGCAACGTCCCTAATCCAAGAGGAAATCCTCACCACCCCTTTCCTTCAAGTTGTGTAGCTTGTTGAGAGTTTAAACAGACCACATGTTCTGTAGATCCTGCACAATTCTGCTGCCTTGTTTTCTTGGTTATTGTAAAAATGACAGGTTGCTATGTAATGTACTTTGATTGACTTCACAACCTATCTAATCATCTGATTTCCTTGTTCTCCGCTCTGAAAGGATGTAATTTAATGACAGCAATGAGATGGTGCATCTAGGTGATGGGAGAAATAAATTTAAGTACTTCATGGACCATTGCTAGGGAACAAACACTAGTTCAAAACTGTCTAGACTATGTCTGGGCTATCTTGCCTCTGTATTATTAATATGGCAGGTCCCAGTTTATTATTCTACCTTGAGCCATACTTTGCCCATGTTCCTGGTGGATTATTTAATGTCTTCCCTTGGGAGAATGCTCTAATCAAGTGCTTGACAAACAGCCATGAAGACTCTGTGGTTGCCCTACTTTTTGGGTGTTTCTGGCCCAGCCCTGCAAAAGCGCCAGTGTTGCCTGGTAGTCCTGTCACCTGCCTAATGAGCCCAAGGAACCAGCCTCATCTTTTGTGCTTGTCTGCTGGCCTTCTTTCAGGAGCTCCATTACCTTTTATTTTGGAAAATAGTTCCTTGCAATTTCATCTGGTGGTCTGCTAACTCTGTAAAAATAAAGTTTTGTATTCAGGCAATTATGATACAGAGCTGGTTATTGAGTTCCTACTTTGGTCTCAGTGATACTGAAAAATACTGAATTGTCAAAGTTCTGTTGTTTTCTGTCACTAGTGTATACACTGTTCTGTCCTGCTCCGTTTGTTTCTACAGTTATAATGAGATTCAGGTGATTTCATTAAGATGATGTCACCTTATATTAACAGTGAAATATATTAGGTGTCATGAAAAATAAATGTTTCCAACAAATTTACAGAGTTTGAAGCTCTCATATCATGAAAGCTGAACTTTGATTGCTCTGGGAAGAGGGAGGGCGTGTATGCGAGTAACACAGGGCACTGCAAGAATAAAATATTTGTAAAAGCTCCTCATTTGTCTGCTAAAGTAAAATGGAGCTCACCTCTTGCCAAGATCAGCGTCTGTAGCTCTGTGCCTTCTGCTACAGCTACGTGAAAGGTTAATCCTTAATGCACAGCAAAGAACATAACACCTTATTTAGTAGCTAGGGATACTCCTGCTGTTGACTTCTGCAGGACAAAAGGCAGAACCCTGAATTCACAGCTTGCTAGGTACTGAGCCTCCTGCGTCACCTAGAAACGCAGCTCACCCTTGGAGTGTCTGCCCTGTGCACACTCCTCCTTAACTGTGGGCAGGGCGCAGCAGATGCTCTGCAGTAAGTTCTCGTTGTTTTATCTTGTGATGCCATCTCTGTGTGCTCCTGCCTTACGAGAATCCTAATTTATCTTAGCAGTAACAAATGTTATTGTTTGTAAAGTACACAATTATAACTGTTACAGGCTGTCCCTCTTCTCTCCTACAGCCTGTTCCACTGCCCTCCTTCCAACTTTGTGTTAAACTGGAATTGCTTGTGGGACTGTGCTGTGAGGAGCAGGATAGTCATTGCTTTACAGCAATAGGGTACAGACTCTGAACAGATCCCGTTGAGGAGTCCCTGTGCCCCTATCTTTCCCTTTGGCCTGCCTTCTCTTATGAAGGTGCTAATCACCCCCTACCTCCATTTAGTGTCAGAGGGTCTTTAGTGACCTTGGAAGAAGAGAAACTGAGCTGTCGGTGCTAATCTCAAACACAAATGCAGAGCCCTTGCCACATTAGTCATGCCTTTGTCACCTCTAGATTGGATCAGTGCAGTGCACAGTACGTGGGTCTACAGTTGAAGATACGTGTGGAACAGTGTTGTCTGCTTGTTTCAGTGTCTCAGGAGAGTATTTTCTAGAAGGATGTCAGCGTTTGAGGAGTGGCCTCAGTCAGGATCCTGAGCTGACCTCTCACACTGGTCTGCTGAAAGCTGGTTTGGCTGTCAGCAGTGTTTTAAAGCTTACCTGCTGCTGTTACCTCTTTCTGTAAGAGGATAAGTTGAAGGATTGAATGGGGCTGCAACCTAAGACCTAGTGAGGAAATATATCGGAGTCCTGCAGCTTGCTTTATTTTTTTTGTGGGTTATTTTTCTGTATCAGTGATTTTACTATATGGTACTTGTGTTTAGAGATGTCCTTAAAGACACCTGCTTGTGGAACCAATACATTGGCAGTGGAGGTTTTCTTCTTCAATTCACGTGTAAATGGTGCAGAGAAGTCCAGCTTCCTTATTAGGACTAGTCAATCACTTGATCAGGTACATAACTGTCTCCTTGGAGGAATATAAGGGGTAAGAGATTAACCCCAGTCTGCATTACAAATAAGTTTAATGAAGTACTAATGTTGAATACAGAAGGTCATGGCAATGAGGAAATTGGACTGTTATGACTGAGCCTGTACACGTGAACAGCCTGTAAAGCAAAGAGCATGCTGGGAGTTATGAACCAGGGGGGTAAAGACAGTGTCAGTCCTTGGTTCAACTGTTTGCTGAACTGTAACTGGGGGTAGAAATACACTTTTTCTCTTGTAGTTATGCTCAGCGTGTGCAGCTGCTTGTGTAGGTTTTTAAATGCCCACAGAAATATTGATCCTTCTCCATGTTGCTCTGGAGGGGGCAAGCTGCACTTTATAACACGTTCCCCAGTGGGTGGTTTCTCTTCACGAGACTAACTTCTTTGCCCACACCTGGATACCTATTGGCATGATAGTTCTGAACCACGAGTGGAGTCTTAATCTACAGCAAGATGACTTTGTGCGTTGGGGAGTTGTTTGTTTAAATTTGGCTTTGCTTCTGTGGTATCTCAGATGAACCTTTTGGTCCAACTGCTTTTGATGTTGTTATGGTCATCTACTTGGTTTTAGCAAGATCTGTCCTCTAGTGTTCTGGCTTCTCCTGTTCTACCTAGCTGGTAAAATATTTTGCTATGGATATGGGGCTGGTGGGATGCAGTAGGCTGTTCATGTTTGGAGACTGAAAAGATTTCTCTGGTTGGAGCTATGAAAAGTTTGCTCTTTTGGGAAGTAAGAACCTGCCAAAATCCATGTGCAGCTGCTGGGGTTATTCTTTGGGCTACAGAGCCAAATCAACCAGAAAAGTCTCCTGCTGCGTCTTTGCCAGGTCCTCTGGCTAGGTAAGTGGTTCACGCTTTTGCCTAGAGCATAACATACCGCTTTGCCAGCCTTCTGCAGAGAACTGCTGCTGTTGTTCTGTCCTCCTAGTGACACAGTCCCACAAAACACGGTCCGAACACTGTGTGCCTCTGCTGTGCTCTACTCATGCTCCCATGTTTTGGGACTTCCACCAAAAAGGAAACGTGTGCTAGAAACAGGCATGGTTGCAGAAATCTGTTAAGAAAACTTTGTCTGTTGAAATCAGTTCTTTCTTTTAAATCAGTTAGGAAGGCAAGGAAACTCACCTGTGTTAGAGAAGCCATGAATCTTAAGGGCAGAAGTGACTACACTCATTTTTAAAGAATGTCAACTGACCATTCTTATTGCCCTCAGGCTAGGGGAGAGTTAGTTTCCTACTTTGAACCCTCTACTGATGTTAGCAGAAGACTTATAAAAATGCCCGATTAGATTATGCCCTTGCTGTAGTAGTGAAAACCACTTATTGTTTAAGTGTCTTACATAGCACTTGGCTTGTAGTAAAGAAACTGCTACCCATTGGATCGATGGCTGGTTCTCCCTTTTTTTCCCTTCCTCCTTACAATTTTCTCTCCCTCAGTATTTTGTTACCTAATGTGTTACTAAATAAGCAATGAAACAAAGATTGCCCACACTAAAAATGGTGTGTTTAGGGGCTTCTGCTCCAGTGAGATTAAATGTTAATGAGAAATACTGCTCTCACTAGTTCTTGCTTTCTGCAGAGTGGGGTGCCCAACCTGATTCTATTTTTTTTTTTTTTTTTTTTTTTTGATCGAAACCTGTCCTGGTAATTCCTTTAACTGTGTGTTCTCTTTCTCTTTATTCTCCTGTGTAGCTTTCTGCAGAGGGCGTGTTGTGAGAGTGCCCAAAGGTCCTCTTATTCGAGTCATGGGCACAGAGGTGGCGATCCCTTGCAGTGTTAGCGACTATGATGGACCCAGTGAACAGAACTTTGACTGGGAGTTCTCCCGGGACACTGACTTTGTGCGGATAGTGAGTACCTGGGATCCTACATTCACCTCTGAGGAGTACCAAAAACGCGTGGGCCACGGGGATGTCAAACTGAGACGGAGCAGCAACGATGCTGTGGAACTTGTGATTAGAAACATCCAGCCAACTGACCAAGGGAGATACAAATGCTCCACACCCAGCACTGATGCCACCGTTCAGGGAAATTATGATGCAGAGGTCCAAGTGAAAGGTATTTCTGAAAAGTGAGGTGTGCTCTAAATTTGTTTTTGATATTGGTTATAGATGTACCCTTAAGAATGTTGAATTTCTGTTGCTTATGAGCACTGTGATTTATGTTTTTCTTTTTCTTCTCCCCGTTCCTGTTTAATTCTCGTAAAGCCAAAATCGAAAATTGGGAAGTATGATAGCAAAGGCAAGCGAGGTGAAGAAGTGAAGACGGGCTGTTTACTATAAACACAACTTTCCTTTTTTTTCTGTCTAGTAAATATATAAATAAAAATGGGAAAACCAAGCAGTGGATTTTCTGAAGATGTCTGCAGATATTTAATGTCTCTAAGCCTCTGGGTAGAGAGGCTAACTTCAAGTAAAAAACAAAGCCTGTATTCTCTCTCTTACTTACAGTGTCATTTAGGGATCTTTCTATATGAAGGAGGTAATCTTCCTTTTCCCCTTTAGTGTGTTGATACTGCAGTCATGCCCTAGCTTTGCTCTCTCATTTAGGGTTCTTCAGTAATAACTTGGGAGACTATGGTTTTTTTTAAGTGTTCTATCTTTTACTCCCATGAAAATCAACATGGTTCTGGATGTGAGTAGTCAGAATGATGATGGTTGGATGAGAAACTAAAGCAAGAGGAAGGATAAATGAATTTGAATGCTTGTCTTGGCTTGTTTAAAGTGGAGCACTTCCTTTAATGGATTTTCAGCTGGATTTGCTTGTTCCTGGAATATATTTGTGTGGAAGAAGGAATGGCTGGCCAAGTGTTGCTCTGTGGTAGTCTTACTGCTTCATATCTGAACAGGTAAGTGTGGGTGTTCTCTTCTTGCTTCTGTTTTATGATGATTGTGTCTTTTGGTCTTTTTTTTTTTTTAAATAGTGATTTCTGATGGCTTATCAGTGAGTGGTTCAAAAGCACGTTCCTCAACGTCTCTTAGGCTGTCTGAGGGTGACTCCTTCAAGTTGCGCTGCTCAGCAATTACCACCTCACCGGAGCACACTCACCTGCATGTGACTTGGCAAATCAAAAGTGGATCAACTTGGCGGGACATCCTATCTTTGACTCATGAGGGCAAATTCCAGCCGGGTCCTGGCTATGAAGAACGCTACCGTAATGGAGATATCCGCTTGGACACAGGAGCGAATGACACGTATCGGTTATCTGTATCCCAGGCCTCGTCAGTGGATGGGGGTTCCTACAGGTGTCTTGTGAGTGAATGGGTGAGAGGGGCAGATAGCTCATGGCAGAAGATTCAGGAGAAGAACGTGGAGATAGCAAGTGTGGCAATCCAACGGACTGGTGAGTGTTACTGATGGGCTGGGGTCACAGCTTGTAACCACAGCAGTGCTGTGTCCAGACTGTGATACTTTGAGAGCAGAAATTGAGTAAGCTGACCTAAATGAGTATACATTCCAGGAGAACCTAGAGTGCTGTTTGGATTCCTGGCCTGTTTACATCTGAGTTGATAGAAAATGCTTGGCATCATTTTTCTAGCTTTTATTTTGGGGAGAAAGGAGATGATGGCATGGAAGGATTGACTGGAACCTCTTAGATGCCTAGACCTAGATTTTATCTCATACTTAGTTCACTTCAGATTGCTTCTGGGTTTTACATTTCTTAAATAAACATTGTATTTAACCCCTGAGCACCCCAAACCTTCCCTCTGTTCTCTCATTAACATAGGGTTGTCCCACAGCACTAAGCAGCTGCACTTCCACTGTAAAAGTGGCTTGTGATTCAGTGACAGATGTGAAGCTTTTCTGTATGTTGTTTGTTAAAATAGCATAGAAAAATCAAGAGAAAGGAGGAAGGCAGTGATAATTTAACAGGACAAATTATCCAGTGATTTTTGTCATTGACACTGGATCATTGGTCTGATTGTTCCACCATGTTGGCAGGGGTCTAGGACAATAATGGTTCTGTTAAACACATCATTGCATGCTTCACTAAGGATACAAAAATACATATAGTGCTGTGCTGATGGTATCCAAATATCCCTGCCCACATAGATTTCAGGAGTAGATGCACTAAGCACTTAATTGCATTAGGATTACCACTGCTAGTTGGAGGAGGGAAAGCAGGGGGTGATGCATCTTGTCGCTCAATAGGTGGAAAAACAGGCAATGGTGGTCCCTCAGAAATGTGAGATTATGATGATATTTTAGAAGTGTTCAGACAGTAAAAGTGTCTTTTCATTTTTGTAATCCTTTAATCACTACAGGGAAAACCCAGAACTGCTCAGGTTTTTTTGGCTGGATCATTTGGATGCTGGTGGTACTTTGATCCTGTCAAATTTCACAGGCTATCAGCCCCCTCTTTTTCAGGGTGTCTGTTACACAGTAAAGCTTGCAGATGCTCTGTGCTGAGGCAGGGCTTGCTTAATTAAAGACCTGTAATTCTCTATTTTCTTGTACTTTTGGAGAGTTTGGTTTAAGTAGGTGGGGTTTAATCAGTGGCTGAAAACAGGGTGAGAATAGCCAGGACCAGTAGTAGTGCAGGGTTTTTTTAATGTGGTTTGAGTGTCTATTTATGTTTGTTTGGGGGTCTTTTGTTTAGAGTGTTTTTGCCTTCTTTTTTAGCAGTCCTGGCACTTTGTCATGGACATGAAGGATTTCTTTAAAGTTATGCTAAATGGGATAGGTTATTCTCTGGTAAAACGTTATGGAAATTTTTACCCACACATCCTGTAGTAGGACTTGAAGAGCATCTAGTGTTGATATCTGAAACCTCTGCACTTGCATGCTAGAATGAACTTGAGTTGTAGATGGGGTATGCCTGATTTGTTGCACTTTCTTCATTCTCATCTGTTGTAAACTGTGGGGTTGAATTCGTAGAAAGAAAATTTAAAACAAACATTAAAACGTACCCAAAAGATGAATTAACACATCTAATGAAAAAAGTCATGCACAGGTTATTTGTGTAACTGTGTGGGGTTTTTTTCTGTTGTTGCTCTTCTGTCTACTTGCTCATCACTTTCATCTCCTAAAATTATGACATTTTTGGACCCAACTTTGTTCTTCTATGGCTCTTTTTCATCGTGCCTTGCATAACAGGTGTATAACCCTAAGTGAGGCCTTCATACATGTCTGTAATCAAAAAAGGAGCATTGAGAATAAACACATGGGTAAACTCTGAGTCCCTCTGTATGCATATACTGCCAGATTCTCAATGCCTGTCACTGTTTCATGAAGCCAGAAGTGTTCCTTGGAGAAATGCTGTTCATAACCTCGCAGATGAGTCTTATTCCTCCTGATGCCAATCCCACGACAAGACAGTGAGGGAATTCCTGATGAGATGCTCATCAGACAGTGGACTTTGTTTTACCACTTGGGTGGGACTTGATACCCTCTGTCAGTTTGACTGCTCTGTGCTATCAGGTGGTGAGCAGTGAGATGAGTGTTGCTTGGTTTTATTGGCAATAGTTGTGGCTGCTCAGTTTGGCTCTGGCTATTACATGTTGTCTCTCATTCCTGATGATAATCCTAGAAAGCTTTTACATGGGTACCAATTATGTCATAGATCACAGGTTTACGCAGAAGTCTCTTATCTCTACCAGAGACCTAACTGCCTAAGGCAGGAATCTGTATTCTTGCTCATGGTCTTGGTTGTAGATCTGCTGAGAAGAGCACTGCTGTAGCAGCCCTGTGTGCTGGCCTCAGTTGAGACTTTTAAGAGCAACTGCATTACACACTGTGGGAATGGTGCTGCACTGCGCCATGCATCTAAATTTTAGGCAATGTAGAATGAGGGAATGAGCAAGTGAAGAGATGTGGTGGCCAGGTAACTTGGTGAATGATTTGCACTGAGGTTTACAAGCAACACACACAGCTTTCTCTTCTGAGAGATGGTCCCAAAACACCTTGTCCCTCCTCTGAGAATGGAAAACACTGTACATGTTTTCCTGCTGTATGAAGGTGACATGCAGTCTGTGACTGGTACAAAGCCTTCATGGACCAGTTGCTGTTGAGTTATAAAAACCCTGTTCTCCCTCCCTTCCTCCCCCTGCCCTCATCACACATTCCTTGATTGACTGATGTGTACTTCCCTTGTGCAGCTCAATATCCAACAAGCATTTGAAGGCAGGGCTACTGAGCTACTTCAAAAGCTGCTGTTAATAGAATGTGATGTCCTGGGTAACTTACAGCGGACTCTTTTTTAAAAAATACATTTTTTTGTTTGAATTTTTTGTCTCTTCATTTCTAAGCTCTAGATGTGGTCATCTCAACAAGCAATGTGTCTGTGACTGAAAGAGACTCCCTGGATCTTACATGCAACATCACAACAGATAGGAGTGGTATTTTCCAAGCTGAGGTGATGTGGTATTTTTCTGTGTCGCCTGATGATACCTTGTCAGATGCTCAGGTTTTGCTGAGCATGGACCGTGATTCTGTTGTCAGTGATTCAACTCTCATCAGCCTGAGCCACGTAGATAGGAATTCCTATCGCCTATTGGTACGTGATGTGGATGTGGAAGACTCTGGCTACTACTTCTGCCAAGCAGCTGTCTGGGTACCACTGCACAATGGGAGCTGGCATAAGGTGGTAGAGAGGACATCTGCACCAGTCAGTGTGATGGTGACAGCATTAGGTAAGTGATTCTGCTTTCAGACTTCATAGGTAATGTACCACTTATTCCTTGGTCACATCAGAAGAGGTAGAGGACCTCGCACAATCTCTTCTGCGCAAGTTTCTCTTGTTTGCATATATGTGTAGGGTACCTTTCTCTCATATAAAAATACTGATCTATCCTATGGGGTCTTGGGTTTGTACATTACAGGGTTTTAGGATCTCTTACTGCGTGTCCCACCCATGCACTCCACTTTCTGGTGTCATTGAACAGTCTGCAATTGGGAAATTGAACTTAAAAGTCTGCCTTGTTTTCCAGGGGCTGAAGCTGCCCCTGTTGTCATGTTGGCTCCTTTCACCTCCCTTGTACCATTAGCAGGGCTCTGATCCAGCAACAGGCATTCTCTCTGAGTGCTGAACAGAGTGATAGCAGATGTTTCCCCTGATTTTTATGAGTCATATACTATAAAAATTATTTATAATGGAAACTTCATAATCAACTCTAATAGCTTTCAAAGTTGTTGGGTTTTTGTTTTGTTGTTTTAATCACTAGAGACACCCCACATCCTACCGATGTATTTAGAATGGAACATGACTTTATACTGCTTTAGTCTCCTCCCTCAACATACAAGTCCATTTTATGAGGCCATGTCACATAGCTGTTGAGTAGTGTGACTGAGTGAGACAGACCTGGCTTGTGGCTAACTTAATGCTAGAAGAGTTGATTATAGCATAGTGGCTACTAAACCAGATTTTCCTGAAGTATTTAACATCCCACTTGGTGTGGTGTATTTTTCATCATTCAGTCCTAGAAATGAGTAGATTTTTAGCCTTTTGGACAGGCGAAGGATTATTTGTGCACTTGAAGTTATTACTTCCATATGTTACTTCAGCATTTCTGCAGCAAGTTCTTTTAATTCACCAGTGGGGGGTGGAAAAATCTACTTAAACAGAAACTTGATGATCTCTTTATTCTCACCTTCGTTTATCCCCCAGTTACTTTCCCTTCTTGCAGCTCTAATGCCATCAATGTCCAAATTTTTTTGCAAGGGGCTGGTTAGAAGCAGCTGTGTTTAACAGTTGTTCATTTAAGACTTGTTGACTGAATGAGGAACAGAAGCTGTAGGTAAGAGATCCAACAGGCTTATCTGATCTACCTGGCCTACAAGAGCAGGGTGACAGTACCTTTCCCCACACTCCTTTCCTGAGAAATTTGTTTTGGAGATCCACTGTCTCATATGCATGCTGCAGATTATAAAGCTTTTGCTTTGCATTATCCCAGCTGAACTCTTAAGCTCTGGAGATCTGTCTTTATGTAAATATCCTTAGAAGTAAAGTTACTTGAGAGAAATACTAAACATGAAACTCCAGCAAAACTTCTCAAAAGCCTGTTGTTTTAGGGATAGGTCTAGATATGTCAGCCTACCCATCCTATCCCCTAGTTTAATCTTGGGGAGAGAATAGCTTCAGTTTAGAAGCAATGAAACTCAGGATGGCGTTGCAGGATGCTATAGGTAAGGTATCTATCTGCACGTGCTAAAATTCACAAAGTACTGGTTGTGTTGGAAGCATGAATGAACCTAGATGTGAGCTGGCAGAGAACTGGCAGAGCTGTGGTACTGGGTGTTTGTTCCCAGTTCTGACTGGATGCAAGTATCTGGGCCTGAACCCTCTCAGTGTACCCGTTCAGAGCCTCTTGTCATCAGAAACTGGTGGTACTGTCCAGTTACCAAGGCAGAGCTCCTCCAACATAAAAGTACTGAATAAGGCCACCATATAGAGAGCCTGCTCTGAAGCCTGGTGTTCAGAAATAAATAGCTGTGTCATGAGGTTAAATCCTAGCAACAATGACTTTAAATTTTGCATTTTAGCATTGTACAGAGCAGTTGAGCCGTGGCCGTTTCTAAGTATACTTGTAATGTGTGCTAGAAGTGCGCTAGTGATGAACGTCTTCGTTTCCTGTCCTCATTCAGCCATTCAGATTGCACGCTCAACTTGTGAATGTTCCCTCCTTCCCCCACTTGTGTGCATGTGCATGCATGCACACATGCTCATGCTGCCACAGGTGCACTGCTTGCTCATGTACTCTTGTAGTGCCTGTAGGACTATTCCTTACTCTTTCCATTCCAATTTGACATTATTTGGCAACAGGAAAGAATAAAATCTACTCTTCGGCAGATGCTTGGTTGCTAGGGCAAAGGAAAGTAGAATAAATTTTCAGCATTTGAGGTTTTCAGCTGCATCCAGAATTCACCAACTCCTCCTCCCTAATGGAAGTTAAGAGCTGCTGGAGTATTAAGTCATTGAACTGTCAGTGAGGCTGTTCTTTGACAGCTGACAGAGTGGAGGAATGAGGTTTATCCAGCCAGCCTTTTATTCTTTCTAAATCCTCTGTTTGAATGTCTGTCAGGGTGAAGCGCCTATCTGGAGTGGTGCTGTCAAAGCCAAAACTCTCTTCTTAGCGGTCCTTCCCCTGCCCGCAAATAAAACAAACCTGAAGTGATTTTCTAAGAACTTGAGTTTCTTGCAGCTTTTTCGGTTTCGTGTTCCTGTCTAGAGAAGAGTTTCTGCTTTCATAGTCTTTATTGCTATGAAAATATTAATTGGTCTTGAATGCCGCCTTTTTTGGGAGGGAAGGGGAGGCGAGCAGGAACAATAAGAAAATTGCAGAGCGTGAGCAATATATCATGAAGCCCTGGAGAAGACTAGTCTTTTGTGAATGAGACAGGAAGAGTAGCGTAGCTGTAGGATCTATGGGGACTTACACCAAAAGTGGGTTTTGGCCACCGTTAATAATCTATGCCTTGGTTGCAGCAGAGGAATTCTGTGCATTTTCTTTTACTTTTGCCTTATGTATACTGAAAATACGCAGAAAGCTGCACTTAGTTCACTTGTAGTAGGTACCACGGACTTATGTAAACTGTACTTTTATGCTTGTGTGTTACCTAACACTGCAGAAACTCACCATCAGTATCACTGGATACTCTAGTGTCTGGTGTGTATTAATGCCCTTGTTCTTGCTAGATGCAAGGACACTGCATGCATAGTACTTAATGGTGAGAGATCTTTTCTGCAAGCGGACACAGCAGCAGCCAGCCTGCTTGATACAATTGTTTTTATCCTTTGCATCTGAAGTCCAAAAGTGCATGTGCACACACAGTTTGCGCAGCAGTTCTATTAAGATGCTTTGTTATCTTGGCTCATTGGTGAGCTAAGCCTAAGCTTTAGCCTTGGATTGCCTTCTCTATCCCAATTATAGCTTCAGTTAATTGTTTCTAGGAGGGCAAAATGCCAAATAAAACATAAAGCAAGAAATAAATATAGAGCGCTGAATACACTTACAATGTAAAAGCCATGTGATGAGTATTGGCTGAACAGTTGGAAAGCTAGTCTTTTTTCTGAATTACAGTAGACAGCAAGACAGAAAAATATTCTAACACCAGTAAATAAATAATGTATTTCCTTTGTGGTGTGAGGTTCTTTCTGTAATCTTTTTCCTTTACTATCTCTGTAGTCTGAGAGAAAATAGTCATGTGGCTGCTTTATCGCTTTTAGGCTTTGGACAGTCAGCTATTTCAGATTCAAATACAACAGCCCCATTCTTAACCCATGAATTTCAGGCACTTCTTTTCCAGCTTGAGGTATTCTAGTCTCATAGCTGTACAGCATGTACTTCTCTCTTCAGACTGTGGAGCTCTTCTGATATATGCATCTTCGACTCTTAACCTACTTAGTATTTATTATGCTGCCTGCTGAAATTTCCTGTGCATGGCTATTGGTGCTGCCTGTGGCTAGTGCCAGTGATGGCACCCATGCTCCCTCGGGTGGGTGGGTGGGCGAGGTGTTTGATTTTTTTGGGTTGTTTTCTAACATTCTTAAACCATATTGTAGAGACATGATGGGATGGTTAAGTGTGGAAAAGAAGGCATTTCAGGATGGGAAATGACCTCTTATCCTGGAGAGAAATTGGGGAAAGGGGATGTCTCTGGTCAGTCCAAAGCTAGAGAATAACCAGTGTCCTGTTGCTGCAGGCTGCCCCAGGCATTGGAACAGGTGCAAAAGGTGAATGGCTGGGCTGAAACATAACCCACAGGGTGGGTTCTTGGAGCCGGGCCTAAAGAAGAGAATGATTTTCCTCAACAAGACTTCTTAGTCGTGATTTTTCTGAAATGGTTTGACTAGACATATGAAATGAAAGGTCTTGTTTGGAAGGGCAGGCCTAAGGGTACTCGCGTCAGCCTGGTGCAAGTCAGAGCTGGAGTCCAAGTTCCCAATCCCCAGGTCTTGTAAGAAAAATGCGTATTTTGGCACTTGGCTTCTAGCTCAGGTGCTTTCACAGACTGGATGTTGGAAGTTAGCAGTATGTCTTAATAAGCTCTGGCACTTTCTCCCTTCTGCTTGTAGCTTCTAACGTCTTTCTTCTGGGTTTCCTCTCCTGCAGAGCCAGACTATGAGGTATTTTTGAATGCCTCTAAAACACCCAAGTTTTCAGATGACCCCACAGAGCTCAATTGCAGGATCACAAATGCACAGGACACTGAAGCAAACATCCGCTTCACCGTTTCCTGGTACTACAGGCAGCACCTGTATGGTGATGATGTGGTGACAGAGGAGCTCCTGGCCACAATGGATGCAGACTGGACTCTGCTGCTTGGGGACAGGAGCAGAGAACGGACTCAGAACGGGGAAATAATCTTCTCTAAAAAGACTGTTGACACCTTCAGTTTACGAATCCAGTGGACTTCAGAAAGTGACAGAGGGGATTATTTCTGTGTCATCTCTGCATGGAGTAGGCACCGCAACAACACTTGGGTAAAGAGCAAAGATGTGACTTCTGCATCTGTCAGCATTTTCTGGTCTACACAAGGTAGGAACCTCTCACCTATTCGCTGAAAGACCTGGATGGCTGAGATAGTTTTCTCTTGAGCAGGCCTGCAGCCAGAAGGCCTGCTAGCGGGCTTTGGAAATGGGGTTCTGTGTTATGAAGAGGAAAAAACACTATTACCTTATGTAAAGCCCTCTTATTTGTGGAGGGAAGCAACTCCGTAATAGCACTTACCAGTTCTATGCAACAGTTTGGAGTGGAAGTGTAAAGCAGAGATGCATCAATCAAACTGTGCTGAGAGTTCCACGAGCTGAGCTGTTGTTGTGGGGTGGCATCCGGCAGTGATGCTGCGGTCATTGCCCCTCCTTTCATGACTTGGAGTATTTTGGTCTCTCTAGGACGCGTCTTGCTGCTAGCAACAGTTTTGTCTTTAAGTGAAAAGAGGAATGTCACTCACTTTACGTCTTCTCTGTCTGCCAGTTGGAGTGTTTTTTCTCTCTCCTACAAGCCCATGTTTAGAAGGCACTTCTGAGGAACGTTTCTTAGAAGCTAAATAGTTACCTGAATCGCTTAACACTGGTTTAAAATGGGTGTCCTGTGGAGTGATATTGGTTTGGCTTATGTGTGAGGTCACACAAGATGGTCTGTTGGATAGGGACAGAAGGAATAGGATAACCTGGGAAGAAACGTCTTTGGCAAAAATCTGTGCTTAGCTAAGCTGCATTTATCCTGATAGATTTGTTTAACAGTCTAGCTCAGGCAGCCACAGCAGAGAACTATATTTCAGAGACAAGTAGTTTGAAATCAGTTTAAAGTTGTTTGGGGATAATCCCTAAACAGTGAATTTGGAGAGCTTCTGCTGTGATTCTGCTTCAGTGGAGAGAGAAATGGTGGGCTGCTTGCGCAGTACTCCCTTCATCCCCAGACCAAGCATGGTCTGCATAAAGGTCATTTTTGTTGCTGAAGCTGACTTCTCCAGCAGGAATGAGATCTCTAATGTTGAATGCTGGTCACAATTAGTTCAGTTGTTATGCTACAACACGGAGTGTGTGTGTGTATGTGCTTGCACACGTAATGGATCATTGCCTTCGGAGCAGCTAGAGAGACCAGCTGGAGTTGAAAAGTCTCAGCCTGTGTTGACATTTCTGAGGGAAAACAAACTGTGACAGGTGTGAACATTCCCTTGTTTCTGGTTTTAGTCCAAAAACTCTGCTAATTTTGCAACACAAATCTAAATGTTATAGTCCCCATGCTGAAAAGTATATTTTGTTGGCAAAACTTGGAGTTGGGGGATTTATGATGTGAAAGTGAGCTCTCCTACAAACACCTTATCCTCCTGAGAAAGCATGTTATATGTACAATGGGGGGGGCGGCGGGCGGCAATATATAGGTTTGATTTCACCTTCTTCCCTTCCATCCCTCATGTTCCTCCATGCTCTTTCAGCAGTCTAGCCCCAGATGCCTTTCTCTGCGTGCCCTGTCCCCTGCTGTATCCTATTCCTGTGAGCTCCAGACTCGGCTGTGAGCCCAGTGCTGTAGCCAGCAACTATGAAGGAGTTAATCTGCTGCTGCCTCTGCTCTCTGTTGTTTTGACAAGTATCTCTGGTGATTTGAGTCCCTAACTGCTCCCAGTGCTTATAAAAGCGAGCAGCCAGGCTCTCACGTGTTTGCCTAGGGAGAGAACAGAAATTTGCCTCTTCCTTGGATAGCTTGTGCCTACATATAGAGGCTTTTCTTCCAACTATTTCATTACTTGCATTGTCAGTGTTAACTTTAGAGCAGTGCTTGGGGGTGGTGGTGGTGGTGAATTTCAGAGAAATGCCACTTTGGAAAAGGTTGCTCTGAGTTTTTGGGAAAGGAGAAATGGTTTTATGTTGTGTCTGTGGGTCAGCTAGTACAGAGGGGTGTTCAGGAAAAGGAAGCTTTTGCTCGAAATGTAAACATTGTGTGAAGATGTCAAAGTCCTTTTTCTGTTGTGTTATATAATAAGTTGTATGTTTGCCTATTTTGACTTGAGGTTTTTATCTTCTTTTTCTATTTTGTTCTGTTGGGACCAATAATGCTCACATGTCTTTCTGCTTACTCAGCTTTGCAAATGCAGCCAATTGCTATCATAGATCACCGTTGTTTTTGACATGGTCTGCCTGATTTGTTTCTTCTCCTCTTTCTTCCACCCTCTCCTCCACCAAGGTGACAAAGAAAGCATCTTTATCTCACCTCAAAAATGAAAAGCATCAATTATATTGTTATTTTTTCTTATTTAGAGTACAAATTCTAATCAGTAAAAAGGGGGTAAAGGAAGGGAGGAAACGTTTTTCGACTGGCTCTGTAGATGATTTTCAATCCAGAAAGAAGCTCGATAGTTTAAAAGATAGTTTTATTTATTACTTTGAGTTTGAGTACTGCCTGTATTTAAAACACAGTTGCTATTTGCAGTGGAATGCAGAATTGGTGCTTGTTTCCTAAACCAATGTTGTCAACTTTGGATCTGCATGGAATTCTTTGCAAAAAACAATGTTATCTTTTAATTGAAATTCTAAATCTCAAAGGTATTATTGTTTGGGGTTTTATTAATACTTCAGTCTTTAATTTACAAAATAATCATATCTAACATAATGTTACTTGTCCTAAATGTTTGCCCAGACCTTCCCATCACATTTAATTGGGAGCAAGGTCTTCTTAATCTTTCAGAAAGTCCTGTGAATAGAGAACAGGTGATATTTCTGCCACCCACTCATCTTTACCAGTACCACTTGTCTTTATTGCTGGTGTATAATAGACACTGCAAAATACAGACATGCAGTTCCTCCTGAGCAAAGAAATTCCCATACCCATGGCCCCAAGCTGCCAGGTGTATGTGCCAGTTCGGATGTAGAACAAGGAAGTACATTAAATTAGGTGTTCAAGCCTCAGTCACAGGTGGCTGGGCTCCTTGTGCCCATGGCTGTGTGAAGGTGAAGTGTGTATGCTCTTTGCCTGGCAGGGGAATAGGCTGGTGAAGGTGGTCTAGTTGTGTGTGCGCAGCAGTGGGGAGAGCCCTTGCGTTGTATATACCTGTATCAGGCTGTGGTGCCGGCCTTAGTATGCCTGCTGTATTTTCAGAGCTCTTGGTATCAGAGCTGCACGGGCTACAATTGTACTTCAGGGTGTTGTATAGCCTCCTTCTCCTATGAAGGCAAAGCTGCCATTACCTTAATGTCTGTTGCATTCCCTGTACTTGCAATCTAGCTAGTGCACTGAGGGATGAAGAAGCCTCTATGAATATTGAGATGGCGTTACTTGAGGCTGCTGGTGAGACATTAGGCTCTAAGGTTACTGTTAGCCATGGCCATTGTGCTGCTTTTCCAGCTGGAGTGCAGGGAAGGTGTTTGCTGGTTCCTCAAGTCTCCTTGCCCTTGTAGCTGTTAGGCTTCTCTAGCAAGTTGACTGGCCTAGATTACGTAAAAACTCTTTTTGGTCACTACCAAGGAAGTACTCTTGAATCTGAGCACACATTTTGTGGTAGAGAGCAAGAGAATTATAGTGTGGCTTAACCACTTGGAGCGGCCAGTGATGGAAGGCAGAGGCATGCACTGCCAGGCTCCAAAGTACAGTTTATTACTCAAATTTTATCTGAATCATTCAGCTAGAATTTCTTCTGCTGCTAGACCTCTGTCTTGGAGTAGTGCCCAAACTAGTTATAAGCTTTGGGTATGGTTTACTTAGCATCTCTTCCCCTGCCGCTTTCCAACATAAACCGTGACGATTGCAGCCTCCTGTACCTGACTGACCAGGGATATGTTTTGTCATGCTTTTTCATTCATGGAGCTTTACAAGAAATAGGTGAGACTCTGCATGGGATTGCAGGTGTGCATGCAGAGGGGCAAGCGTGCAGGGTAGTGGTCAAGACACAGACATTGCCCCCTTGGCAATTCTTGGAAGATTAGAAATGAGATCTTAGGATGCAGTTCTTGGAAGAAAATGTTCTTTGACATCTCTGGCCCGTCTTATGCTATAAGATCTGATGAGTAGTTTCTGTTAACATAGGAAATGTGAAGAAACTTTCCTTTCCCACTTAACTTTTCTTGCAGATTACTGTTAAGTGCCAAATCTTTGGTTCTCCTCTTTCCCATAATGTGCACTGTTACACACAGAGACAACTACATGTTTTTCTAGGTGGGGGTGATGGAGTGCCAATTACATTTTGTCTGCTGCCACAATTTTGGCACAGAACTGTGCTGTTAAGAATGATGATCTAGGCTTTTCCAGTTGATAGGATATGGGTTGTCTTTGTGGTTTTGTTTTTTTAACTTTACTACATCCGCAGGTCTCAAATATTATTGCAGATTCAGAAATGTTCCTTTGATACTTTTTTACAAGAAACATTCAGCATCTGTATGTGCTGGTTTTTACGTCCCCTTCTCTACCCCATTCTGCATTTCTTATGGTCTCAGGTAAGAGGAGGTGCCTGTGCCTTCTGTATTCATCCAACATAAGGAATTTGGGGTTTTAAAAGGTAGAAATTTCCTTTGAAAGAACTTTCATAAGAATATATCTTCCTGTTCTCTGTTCCACATCCTAATTTCTAACCCTTTTGAATTCTACCACTGTTCTCCAGCTCCACCTCTGGGCCTCTGATGTTCTCTTCCACAAACACTACTCATGGCATTTCTGCTGCTGTTCCATGCTACCACTGCTCCTTTCTTATTTTCTTTAGCAAAAAATAATTGGTAAAAAGCAGCATTTTCTGTGCCCCTCAAATGAAAAGTCAAGAAAGGATGCCTAGGAATAAAGTTTGTTCTGTCCTGTCTGGGGACAAGATGTTCCCCTGTGTACTGCTGCCTGACCTGTGACTCAGGGAATAGTTGAAGTAAGGCATTTGGAGCCCATGTAGCAGGGAGAGATGTCTCTTCTCAGCTACATCTGTACTTCTCTGATCATGTGAAGGTATTTGTTTTAAGTACATATATGAGATACCAAATGCAAAATTTCTTTTTTGGTGTCTGGGACCCAGTGCTCTGGCATGAAGATCAACAGAACAAAGAACGTTTGCATCAGGAGGGATTTTTGCCCAGAGTTCCCTTACAAGGCCTAGGAAGCAGCAAAATGTGGCAGACCAGTATGGCTAGCTGTTTGTGCTTCTGCTTTTGGGGCAAAAATATAATTGTCTACTAGATTCCTAAATATGTGGCAAGCTGGCCTGTGCTAGGCTCCTGAATGCTGCAACCTTATGAAGAGAGGGATATCAGAATCTCATGAACACAGAATGAGGAAAAAATTGGTTTAAAGTCTAGAATCAGATGCACAATGAGTTCTCACACAAGGGAGCAGGAATGACTCTGTGCAACTTCAATTGTGATTGTACCCTGAGTGCCTAAATGTGCAACTCTCGTATTCCCACTTGCTTAGCAGGTGGAAGTGTGTGTGTGGTGGGGGGTGTTGGTGTGAAGTATCAAGTAATTCTGTGCTCAGTTAGACCACTAGAAGCAGCTCAGCCTTCCCTGCTCCTGCTGTTTCTTTATACAGCTTTGTACTGTGATCTGCTTTACACGGTACTGATTTAAAGTTGTCATACCGGGTTTCTCATCTTGTGGGCTGTGTTTACTCATTGTGAAAACTGCTGCTTGAAGGCAAAACACTGCAAAATGTAATCTTGACAAGTATCTTGTTGCTCTTGTGGGGAGGGCATAAATATTACTGCATTTAGTTCAGTTTTGGGGAGTGTGTAACAATCTCACCATTGCTTATTTCCCTTTTCCTGAGAAGTTTCACCTTGCTTAAAGGAGATCTGTGTAGGTTTTTTTAATGTGTCTACACCCATTTTTATAAAGGGGGGAGAAGGGAGAATATGCTGCAGCAAAGTAAGTCCGGAAAGTCGGACTGGCTGAATTTTGCAATACTGCTACTTTGGGAAGTAACTGTAAGCTGTGTGTTCTGCCCCAGCGTCCTTTTCTTAAGAAGAACCTGAGTGTGTGGGATGTCTCTTCATCACAGTGCCAGGAAACTAGCAACTCCCTTTCCTTTTATCTGGTTCTGATTTCAGTCACTCCTCATTTTCTCAATTTCTTATTGTGAGCTTGTATTTTTTGTGTCTTGGGGCTGTGCTTCTAGATGTATAATTTTCCCAAACCCTGTAATTAAGGGATTCTTGGGATTAAGGAGCTGGAGGACTTAGAGAATGCTGAAGAAAGGAAAAGAAACTGAGCAGTAAGTGTTGCTGGCATTCTTGATGCCAAATGGGCTGTTGGGAAAGGTCAAGGCTTCTTGGTAGGCCTTGTACTCAGGTGAATGCATGAGAAGCGAGGGAAAAGAACACAATGGAGACAGAGGTATACGGAACTCTTTCGAAATAGAGGAGTGTGTATGGGTGTGCTGGGGATGGAGACTCCTCCCCATTATCATCCTTTTTGTCATGCATTTCAACTGATCTTGGGAGTTCAACTGAATGTGTCTGGATTGCTGTTAGAGTAGATTTTCAGGGGAAATAAAAGAAGGTACACTAAGTGCTGCTGATCCAGTCAGTGGTGGCTTTTGTCACTAGTCACGAGCACTTCAGCAGTGTCCTTGTACCCTATCACTAAGGGTACTCTTCTAGTTCCAGTGTGAAACTGGGACTCGGAGTCCTGTCTGACTAATCTCTTTACTCCTGAATAGAAAAGTCCTGGAGGTCCTGTCATGCTATGACCTGCATATTGCATTATCTGTTCAGTATTTGGTGTGTGTTTGAATCCTTGCATCTTGACCCAAACTGTTGTGTACTAGTGTGTGTGCACTGTTGAGTAGCATTCTGGGATGTCCATATGTGTTTAGATAAATGTGCTGGGATTTGTCTGTTCTTTGTAATCTTCTAGATTGAAAGGTGCTGCAGAAATATCTGCACCTATTTATTAACCCCTCTCTTGCTGCTTATTTCCTTCCCTCTTCAGATTACACGCTCACAGTGGAGGCGGTGAAATTGAAGCCATTCTTTGTAGCAGGCCATACCTTTGAGATGACATGCAAAGTGTCTTCTAAAAACATCAAGACGCCACGCTATTCTGTCCTCATTACAGCTGAGAAGCCACTAACGGATCAGTCAAATCCAAATGGAACCACTCGCATAATCTCCTTGAACCAAGATTCAGTAGTTCGGCTGGAAGACTGGACGGATCAGACTCGTGTGGATGGCGTGGTTCTGGAGAAGGTCCAGGAGAATGAGTTCCGCTACAGGATGTATCAGACCCAGATTTCTGATGCTGGGCTGTATCGCTGTGTGGTGACTGCCTGGTCTCCAGGTGGTGGTGGCATGTGGCGTGAAGCAGTGAATGGCTTATCCAACCCAATCCAGATAGACTTCCAGACGTCAGGTTGGTATAGGATCTGGCAGCTGTGTGTTTAAGCCAGAAAGTGAAGAGAGTTCTTTGATGTTCTCCCCGTGTTTTCCCTGTCTCTGGGAAATACATGCTCTTTGGAACAGGGAAGGGGTCTCCAAATGGTATGATGGCTGAGAACTTTGCTTGTCACCTTTTGTAGTACTTGTGTCCTTTGTGCTATTGATTGTTTACGGAGAGATGTTTAATGAATTGACTGTAATCATAATCTCTGGATTCTTCTTTACTAATGCAGCTTTTATGGTCTTGCAGGCTCAGAGCTGGTTCGCAGTATGGAGTAACTGCTGCCACATTTGCCAACTTTATCACTAGATTGCTATTTGGTAGTGGCTGCTCTGGAAGAACATTAAATTAAACTAGATTCCAAACCAGACTCGATTAGCATAGCATTAAATTGCCTGAGCACACCTTCTTGTTGATGTAATTGCAGAAAATGGTCAGGTCAAGGCAATGATAACATTTCAGCCATCTCAGCAAGTGTATGCTGCCACTGGAAGACCTTAGAGGCCCCTTGTGGCTGGACTACATAGCTCCACAAATTGGGATGAATTTCAGTATCAGAAGTGCATCCTGTTCCTCACATCCTTGCTGAAACCCTCACCTTCAGCTGTAACATAGCCTGCCTGTTGAGACTTTTCTAGAGAAGCGTGCCTGCCCTGGTATATTGTTGGGGGGAGGGAGATGGAGACAGGCTTGGTTTGGATCATCAGAGATGCATGTTAACACTGACTTCCTATTGTGCTGTGTGGGTGGGAAGTACTGCAGACTTGTTCTTCTAATGGTGGTGCACTTATGAGTGAGGGGCTCATCTCATGATTTGATAAACCAAGCTAATCTCTTCAAAACTGTTTAAGAAGTCCTCTTGGTGTAGCCCAAAGGTGCATCCTATGTTGATGCTCTCTAGTTAGCTGCTCCATCTCAAACCTTCTGCACTCCCCCATTCCTATTCACAAGCACAGCCTGGGAGAAGGTCTCTTCTCACATCCCTTGTTCCTCATGTGAGTTATTCTGCTTATAATAGTGGGGCTGTAGGATTTTTAGAAGATGTCTGTGACTAGGCAAGAGCAGCCTGACTTCTGGTTGCATTCATAACTACGGTAATTGTTCTCTGTGAGGTGATTTCTGAAAACTGAACTTCCTTATACTACACACACTGGGAAAAGGACAAGGGCTGAGTGCAGGGCAACAGCCTTGTAATGAGGACATCACTCTGTAAGCAGCTTTGAAATGTGGCATCCTGATACAAGCCTTAATGAAGATGCGGCCTGACCTAAGCTGGCCAGAGAGAGGATGTTGACTCAGCTTAATGCTTATCTCAGTTCTAGGTAATTTCTGGTTGGCTTTTTGTTTAGTTTTATGGTAAGTTACTGTTCTGAAAATAATCTTAGTTGCCTGTGTTCCAAATGCCTCTTAGAGCAGCATTGTCACAGCTGAATATTGCCGTAGATTTGTGTCTTCCTTGAGATCGTTTAATGGGCTATAATTTTAGCCTTATTACTCTTGATATCTGGGTCAAACAGTGGGAGAGCAGCATTTGCAAAGGGGTGATGCAAGAAATCAGGAAGAATGAAATCTGTCCCAACCCCCTCCCCTCCAAGCTCTTATGTGGAGGCTTTCCTGCACAAAAGTGGTGCTTGGTGACTCTCCCAACATTCCTTGCATTATGTCACTTTGAACTCCCATCCAAAAAGTTTGGCGGCATGCCACGTGGTGGTTTGACCCTGGCTGAACACCAGGTGCCCACCAAAGCCATTCTATCACTCCTCCTCACCTGGACAGGGGAGAGAATATATAGCAAAAGGCTCATGGGTTGAGGTAAGGACAGGGAGAGATCACTCACCAATTTACCATCATGGGCAAAACGGACTCAACTCGGGAAAAATAATTTAGTTTATTACCAATCAAACCAGAGTCAAGTAATGAGAAATAAAACCAAATCTTAAAACATCTCCCCCCACCCTTCCCTTCTTCCCAGGCTTAACTTCACTCACGGATTCTCTACCTCCTCCCTGCCAGCGGCACAGGGGGACAGGGAATGGGGGTTGGGGTCAGTTCATCACATGTCGTCTCTGCCGCTCCTTTCTCCTTAAGGTGAGGACTTCTCACACTCTTCCCCTGCTCCAGTGTGGGGTCCCTCCCATGGGAGACAGTCCTCCACCAACTTCTCCAACGTGAGTCTTTCCCACAGGCTGCAGTTCTTCACCAACTGCTCCAGTGTGGGTCTCTTCTATGGGGTGCAGACCTTCAGGACCAGAGTGCTCCAGCGTGGGTCCCCCACGGGGTCACAAGTCCTGCCAGCAAACCTGCTCTGGCATGGGATTCTCTTCACAGGGCCACAGGTCCTGCCAGGAGCCTGCTCCAGCATGGGCTTCCCATGGGGTCACAGCCTCCTTCAGGCACATCCACCTGCTCTGGTGTGGGGTTCTCCAGGGGCTGCAGGTGGAATCTCTACACCCCCTCATCCTTCCTCCATGGGCTGCAGGGGGACAGCCTGCTTCACCATGGTCTTCTCCACGAGCTGCAGGGGGATCTCTGCTCTGGTGCCTGGAGCTCCTCCTCCCCCTCCTTCTGCACTGACCTTGGTGTCTGCAGAGTTTCTCACATCTTCTCACTTCTTTCCCTGGCTGCAATTGCTGTTGTGCAGCAGTTTTTTCCCCTTCTCAACTATGTTATTCCAGAGGCGCTACCACTGTCACTGATGGGCTTGGCCTTGGCCAGCAGTGGGTCTGTCTGGGACATAGGGGAAGCTTCTAGCAGCTTCTTGCAGAAGCCACCCCTGTAGCCCCCCTGCTACCAAAACCTTGCCACGCAAACCCAATACATATTAATATCCATGGTTCAGAGGGAAACCTGTGAGCTATGCAAGGGAGGAAAGTGTGCATGTTACAGTCTTGACTTCTTTTTGCTGTCACTCTCTACTTCCAGCCTCTTCACCCAGATAGGATTTCTGGTGCATAGAACGAAGAGAGGGAGGCAGCTTGTAGCACTGCGCTGGGAATGTGTGAATTCCAGTCGCAAGGCTGGAGCAGGAGGAGGGATGGTCCTGAACCCCTGTCAGCCTTTCATTCTTTACAAAAGAATGAAGAGAGAAATGAGATCCCAGGCACAATTTACTGGGGAGCTATTTCCCAGAATAATCATGGCATGTAGCAAAATCTGGTTTGAAATACCTTCCTTTCTTCAACTGGTGGAAGAACTTTGTGTCCTTCAGTTGTTATTTGGATATCTTTGGTGGGCATTCATCTCTGGGCATGATGAGGATGTGTCATAAGCAGTTAGAATAGACTAACTGTGAAATTATAATTTGGAAATTATTTGCAATGAAGTATACAAGGCAGAAGATGTTTCGTGGGTGCGTTGCTTTGGTTTTGTTTGCTGAGGTGTACAGTCTTTCATGCAAATTGTGACTGAGTCAGGGAGCAGGAGGTAGATGGCAAAGTGGTGGAGCAGCTATAAAAGCACAGCTTGGATATCACGCCCTTGTCTTGCATCCTGCGCTACAGGCAGCTGTCAAACTTGTTCTTCGGAAAAAGAAGCTGGTGCCAGATTTTTCCCTAATGGGAGGGGTGAAAGGCAGAACTGCTGAGATGGCTAGTGTTTTCTAGGGAGAATGAGAGGCTCCACAAAATTGGAGGGAAGATACTACCAGGAAAGGGTCAGAAAAAGCAGAGGGGCATGCAGCTCTCCCAGTAACTGTAAAAGCTGGGGAGCACTGCTCTGCTAAATCCTGAGTTAAATGGGTGAGGAGAAGCTTCTGGGCATGTTTGTCCCTAATAGTGCAATTGACTCATTAACAGTTTTCCTGACTATTGGGGTTCTCAAAATGTAACAGAAAGGCATTTTAGCTGTGACTTGGGGGGAGGGGCTATAATAAGGCAGTACAACTTCAAAAAATAGGAGATACTCTAGTCTCCTCCCTACTTTTGAAGGCTTGGACTTTGACAGCATTTTTCAGCTTGCAGTATGAGGGATGAAGTGGGGAGGCGATCAATGTCGAAGCAGCATTTTCAGCAGAAGGAAGCTCTTAAACAGTTTTACATGAAGCTTTTAGTCACAGGGGGAATTTCTTTCTTGGTTTTTTTTAATTGATTCCTTTTTGACAGGAAGTGGGGAGGTTTGCTAGGACTGGAAATCCTTTCTTCCACTTTGAGTCCCAGATCTCTTTGAGTTGGGTGATGTTTCAAGGAGGGGTTTTTAGCGCGCATACGCATTGTGCAATGTGATCTATCTGAGCGGCGGGAGGCCTGTAAGCTTTTTATATATGAGCTGGGGACTGCGCACATGAAACTTTAGCGTTTCCTGCCACAATAGGCTTGAAATGTGGCAGTGCTCTGAAATGTTTTTCCATGAACATCTGTGGAAAATGTCTTGCTCAGATTCTTTCCATTCAAGGCAGAACTTGCTGGCTGCAAGCAGAGACCTCCTCTCTTCTTTCTCCACTTGCTGTTGCAGAGGAACATATTTATTCCATTTGGTTAACGATTTGAAATGTTAATGTAATGTCATTTGTTTGAAACTTCCTGAACTAAAAAGTGAAATGTGGATTTTGTCCACTGAATTATATAAACTGGAAGTCAGGGGGTGGGGATGATGAGGAGGAGCCTAGTAGGTTATTAACTTTCAAATATTCAATCAATGGCAGATTGTTCTCTGCTGGATATATTTTAAGACCAGAGAGGATCTTGTGAATCTTCTGGTCTGGCCTTATGAATAACATGGATCACTAGACTAATTTCATAAAATGAATGCCTGCTGTATGCCCAGTAGCTGTAAGTAGATTAAGCTTATTTGAGGGACAGGGGAAGCTGTCCCATAGGAAGACTTTAATATTCTTCAGTGCTTCTTTTTGGTTTTCGCAGTCTAGAACAGAAGTTCTGCCATGTCTTCTTCAAAGGTTGCCCAGCAATGTGAGGGACAAGAACAGCTGCGGGTGTTTGTTGTGAAATTTTCTCTTAATTTCATTGCATCATTTCTACTGAAAGTCCAATGCATCCTCTTTCCCCCTGAGCTATTGGATGATGTATGCATACATTGCCTTTCTTTCATGTCTTCTGTTCTTTTCTTCATCTTCTGAAGCCAGCGATCCTACCCACCCAACCTGAAATCTCTGGCTTGTCTTCTGGTAACCTAGAAGTGTTGCTCCAGTGGCAATGCCTTTGCACTGCTAGGGCTGAGCAGCGGATGAGAGAGGCTGTTTCCTTTTTTCATGCACCCCTTTGCCTGCAGCCTTAGCTGGCCAGCAAGGGTGACAGTCAAATAGCTGGGAACTTGCTTGAGATCAGAGTGCTTCTCTGATGCAGGCCTCTGTGTCTGTGTAGCGGTATCTCGTTCAAATGGCTCCAGCTGGCCTGCAGCTGGTTTTTTAATGTTGAGGCACCTGGTCTCTGTGAAAACCACCTGGCTTTTCCTGGTGTCATAAATTCTTCTTTGGCATTTGTCGTTTAATTTTCTGTCCCTTTTACCCTGAACCCTGCAATGCAGGTTAGTGTTTAAAGTGTTTTTGCCCACTATACACTCACAGGGATTTCCACAGAAGTGTCTTATTTTCTTTTCCCTTGAGGGAAGCGAGGAGAAGGAAGCTTTTAAGCTCATATTGAGAAGTATGTTATGAGAAGGAACCATTTGGAGCTTGGCTGTGCTCTGAGCTGGCTTCCCCCTGTGCCATTCAGCAGAGGGCGGAAAGCTCTGGAGAGACAAAAATAAAAGAGAACTTTAAGGGAAGCGTCTCGATGAAATCTTCAGCTCTGGATTACATCTGCATGTGAGCTCATTGCACAGCAATGTATTATCATTCACTTTGGAAGAAGCTGAGATAAACTGAGAGCTGCTGAAATATGAGCTGAGTATTGATGTTGAACTTGCAATTAAAATGAAATGATGCCCTGCAATGACCCCGAGAGATACTCAGTTTCAAGAAAGGAGAATAGAAAGATTCTTAAAGGAAAGAAACCTTAATCATGGAAATGAATGAAGAGCAGTACAGCAGAAACTCTTTGGCAAGAAAGGCTGGTATTTTCCAGCCACTGTTAATGGGCAGGAACGTGCTTTGTCATTGTGTGCCTTTGTGCCTGTGTACATTAATTTGTAGCTGGAAGTGGAAACCACAGACTAAACTACTGGGGGCTTCTTCCAGTAACAGCTATTATGAGGCTTGGGGTAAAACTTGTTAGGGAACAGCTCCATGAAGAAGCAGGGAGAGGGCAGGGGGTTGAAATGGTGTGGGTGAAGTAGCTCACTATATGGAGAAAGGCAGGTCATGGGATTCTCAGTTCATGAGTGAATGATTTGGTGCCAGGGCAGATATGAGTGGTATTTTGGAAGACAGAGAACTTGCTGCATCAGGTTTTTTCCCTGTTGTGGTCCATGGTGCTGGCTGATTGCAAGTAGGGAAGCTGCATGCAGTGGTTGCAGCCTCCCTGCTTGGTAATGGGCTGGGCGCAGGCTTCTTGGGTGGAACAGCCTGCTCTGGATCTCTGTCAGTCAGGTTACTTGACCTTTATCTGCTCTACTTTGCTTGTCTGGAAAATAAAGGTAACTCATGTCTGTGGGGAGACTATATCTTATTTTTGCAGAGAAGTACTGGCTAAAATGATATAGAAAAGGCCAAAATGTCACCTAGGACCTAGGTAATTGGGATCTCTTCTGTTGTAAATCTAGATGTTAACTGGCTTTTGGTTATTTTCCTTTTCCTCTTCTTTTTCTTGCATATTTAAGGTGTTTGGATTACAAAGCAGGGAAGTAAGCAGGGAGAATGGGGTGACATCAGGTAAGTAGGGCTCAGGATTTTTTTATTTTTCTCCAATATGTGAATCCTTAAGCTGAGTAAATTAACTCAGTAAACTTGAACTCCCCCTTTCCATCCTGCAGCCTGTTCAGTGTGAATCTGAGCACAAAGTAATAAACCAAATTTGGTGCAGCTTACAAATATGTTTTCCTTTTATTTACATATGTGGAAGAATTTGCAATATACTTTTTAGTTGTGAAAACCATATCACTTATAGGATGCAGATCCTGTAGTTTCCTTCCTGGGTTGCATGGCATCAACGGTTTGAGCAATGAGATCTGCCATAAAAGGGGACATTCAGAAGAAATTACACCAAACAGGTCCTGATCCTGGAACCTGGTTTCTCCTTCAGTACTTCTATATTTGTACCAGTAAACTTCTAACCTCAGTTTCTTCACTTTCTGTGTAAAATTATATAGTGTATTTTCAAGCATTCAGAAGTCAAGAAATGCTCTGAAAACTTTTTATTCCTATCTTGACTGCAGATGCTTTTAAAATTGTTATTACTTTAATAAAGATGAAAACTTTTGTTAGGGGTTGTATCTAAGCTTACATATGGCCTTACTGTAGTGAGGAACAGAGATTTTGGCTTAGTTTAAATCAAGGGTCTCATCAGAAGATGGCACTTTAGGGGAGGGTTGATGCTTAGAATTGGGAATGCTGGTTTGTTTTGTAAATCTGTTTGTGATTTAGCTGAGGGCATGACACTTATCTTCAAACCTGAAGTTATTAAAATCCAATTATTTCTCAGCTTTCAAACTCCTGAGCAGCTTTCCAACACTTAACTTTGCTTTGTTCTTGATGAGCTTTACAGGTCATGCTTCATCTGTCAACCCGGCAATTGAAACTAAATTCTGGGTTTTTTTATTCTCCCAGGTGACCAGTAGGTGCCAATAACAGTATTTCAAACTGTTAAATACAGGTGGCAATGTGAGCAAAGCCACATGATCTGTTATCTGTAGAGTTCTGTTTCTCTCAATGTTAGTGTGGTGTGCACTCAGATCTCATTGAAGGGAGAGTTCACGTCACCTCCCCAACTCTGCCTTGTGATACTGCAAGTGCTTGAGCGTGGCAGTGCAGACACCCTGATAGTCAGTGTCATCTGTGTCTACTGGGAGTTGCCTGTTACCACATGCCTGCATCTGTAAGCTTGGGGTTGAGCAGGGTTTTTTGTCTTGGAGGGTAAAAACTTGAGAAAAGCACTTGGGGTTTGTGTGCCAAGCCCTGCTTGGTGGACTCTAGATCCAGGGCCTCTTGAATACTATGGTATGATGGTAATGGGGGAAAAAAACCCCAAACAACTAAACCAACCCCCCAAAAACCCAAAACAACAGGATCTACACCTTACAGAAGGTTTTTGTGGCACATTTGCAACCTCTTGGGAGGTCCTCAGGAGGCTTGAAAATGTGTCTGGAAGCATCCCGTGTTTGTTCTGGTGCTGTTTTTTGCCTAGGTGCTTTTCTTGAGCTTGCAGTAAAGCAGATGTCCAGTTAGATAAGGTGATGGTTTTGTAACCCAATAACAAACACTGTTTTGCTGCTGCTTTTGTTTGAGATTGACATGCAGCTTGTTCCTGCTTCTCTCATCCTGTTGCCAGACAGGTTCAGCTGAAGTCAGAGTAAATTGTTTAAACTGTGGACATAAATCAGGCAAGTTATCATGTTAAAATCACTGGTCATTTGGGTTTTTTAGAATAAAACTGAACAAAGCAAAGACCAGAATCCTTTTATAGAGAAGGGTCGCATGCAGGTGACTTTTTTAAATGAGGGATTATAGCCATGTCGACAGCTTCTGTGAATCTTTCCCAGGCTGTGTAGTGACTACGACTCTGACTCAAGTGTATTTTATGGTGGAGAGTAGGGGAGTAAATGGTCTTTGTGGTCCAGCTCAGGGCTAATGGGTCTCTGAAAACAGCCTCCTGCTCAGGTTTTGTAGCGGGGGGGGGGGGGGGGGGGGAATCTATGAAGATGCTTTATTCTGTCCTGTCTTGCCTGAAGCCCAGGGCATGGGGCATGTGGGCAAAAGGCCTGAGATACTTCCAAAGAAGAAAGGTGCTTCTCCTCGGAAGTTGCAACCACACAATTTTCAAGACTGAACTAAAGCTTTCACTGTAATGAACCTTGCTTAGGTTTAAAAAAATAATTGTTTTCCCTCCTCAGCTGGAAAAGCGGGAAGAGCACAACCCCTGACACATCTCTGAACTCCATTGAAATCCAGTTCTGACACAGGACAGTGATTTCTCCCTGGAGGTACAGGTGGTAATTTGAAGGGGATGTACCCTAGTAGGGAAATAACCAAAGGGAAAGACACGTGTGTGGCTTACCAAGGGGAAGTACAGTCATGAAATGGCAGAGCAGTTGCTGCCTAGCAGCCTTCTTACTGCCTAGAAAGCTTTGACTCCTCATGTGGGAGGTAGGGTAGAGATGCGCTTGGTGACCCAGAACAGAAGAGTGCTGCATTACCATGATACGTGGCCTTTCCTGGCTGAGTGACCAAACAAGCTTAGCCTTTACCCTCATGACATTCAGTGGCCAGCAGCGCTCAGATTCCGCTCTGCATTAGTGGTTTGTTGGCATGCCAGGGTTTGAAGCCAGTGTCTGTTGAATGCTGTAGATGCCTGGATTTTCAGCCTAGAAATAAGGCCTGAAAAGTCCTGTCTATGTGTACCCTCTGTCTTTCCTTGTTTACCCTGCCAGGGCAGGGGTAAGGCAGCCCATCCATAGCCTGACAAGGTTGGAATCATGTAGTTCATCTCCCTTGCTCAATCCCTGCCAGCATCTAGCCAGGACAGAGCCTCTTTGCTGGAGTAGAGCGTGACATGATGTCACCTCACTTGCTGCTGTGACTTAGGATAGACTCCAAGCTATAAACAGTACCAGGATTATTATGGTGCTGTTTTACCTTTGATCAGTGCAACAGAGGGTATGTACTGGGAATGCAGGGATGTTCCGGGCAGATTTTGACAGTCTCTTTGTTTCTGTTGCTGTGACAGTTCATGCACAGCTGGAGACTTTTCTGGTTACAGTTGGCTGGGGTGCCTTGGTCTGTGCTGCCTTTAGTCTCTTAGGACCTTGAACTTCTGTCTGCACAACTCCAAAGAAAATTATGGAAAATGTCTTGTTTTATCTGAAGATGAATAATCACATAGGCTGCAAGGGGAATATGGTTGGGGGGTGTGTGTGTGAATGTCAGGAAACAAATTGAATTCACATAGAAAGAGTTTGGATAGAGGCTGAGGAAGCAATCAGGTTAATCTCTCTCCATTACCCCAGAAAAGGATCCCATCATACTAAGCTTAAGTTAGGACTGCAGCCTGCTCATGAAGTCACTACCTGAACAGCTGAACTTCAAAGTGTTCTGGGTCTCTTATTTCCTTAAATATGTTTTAGCAGAAGCATGTAGGAGCCTTGACTGGTAGTCCGCATGTAATCTCTAATGCATCTCTACGCCACCCTTTTATCCTTGCTTGGTGGGGTAATTTGCGATCTTCATTTTTAATAGAGAGGACTTCTAGTGTTGAAATGGGTACAAACCTCTGGGATTGTATGTATACATATTGCCCTTATATACAAAGTACAACTGCTTCTGGGACAGAGGGGCATAAGAAATTTATGGTATAACAAAGAGCAGCACATTGTGCCCAGTGGAAATTGTGGGGGGAATTTTGGAAGCCACAGAAGTAATTATTGCATTGTAATTGGAATTCTTTTCTTAGTCTGCTGTGTAATCTCTCCTGACCAAAAGAAGCCAGGCTCTTCTAGTCTAGAGTAAGTTTCACCAAAAATGACAGCTCTAGCTTCATGGCACATCCAAGTTTCTTTCCAAAACCTCAGTTTGGAAGTGATGTGGTAAGTGAGCGCGGTGTGGTGAGTTATCAGCATAGCTTTCCGTAGAAACATGTTGGGAGGGCAAGGGACCAAGTGGGTTGTCTTGGATGATTTCCTTAAATGTTCTCTGTCAAAAGCATTGTTTGCCACTGATCTTGAGTGGATTTGAAACTTACAATTCCTGTACTAATACAGTAGCATTTAAGAGTGGAGGAGGGCAAATCTTCCAACAGCTTTTCTGTCCTCCCAAACCACTGTTCTCTGCTTCTTGTTGCTGCTGTTGTGCCACAGGTAGCTGAGACGGGTAATGACAGCAGCTAATGGAGTCCAGGGAGGGTAGAAAGGGTTACTTCTTAATCTGAGTCTCAGGTTCCTTCTTGGGTTCCCTGGCCCCTTCCTCCAAAGCCATCCTGGAGGCCATCATTAGCATCAGCTTTCCTCCTATTCATCTCCTTTGCCTTGTTTAGTAGAGAAATCACTAAGGGTATTTTGACACATTCTTCAGTTTCTGCCTTGTGAAATAAAGAGTACTAGCAATGTTGGCATATCTGAGGAGTTGTGGTGGTGTTAATTTTGCACCAGAGATGTAGTTGTTGTCAAAATTTGGGAAAGTTTGATTTTTTTAACTTAGGTACCTCAGAAGTCAAACACCATGTGTTGTCATAGTGTCTGAGCATTTCATAGCAGCCTAATGGTTTTCATCAATATCATCACCACTTTGCAACTGAAGGAGTTACTGTACCCTTGGGCTTTGAGACATCTTCTACAGAAGAAGCTATCTGTGGCAAAGCCTGAAGGAAAACCCAAAAGTGTTATCAGATGCACTTCTTGTATTGTTTGTGTTTCAGTTCAGTAACAGAACCATCTGTATTCTGAAAATACTGGTTTGCTCTAACTTGAATTCCTATTGACAGCCTTAGCCAAAAAGATCCTTGCTGAATTAGCCTGAAGATCTGAACTCTCATGCTCCTAGAGGAGTCACCAGTGGAAGACCGTCTCCTTTTGTGCAGGACAGCAGAAGGCAGACTTGGGCAGCAGCCTCTGTGTTGGGTGACAGGTTCGGGTACTTTGTCTTAGTGCAGGAATTAACGGCTGAGAATGAATAACTATTTTGCAAAAACTTGCATGATTGCCTATCCCTACTTCAGAGTGCTGTCTCCACAAACTAGCAGAGAATACTTCAGAAATATGCAAGAAAGGTTTTGGACACTGAAGAAAAGCCTGTCGTGAATAACTGTGGTTACTCTTTTCTAGGTCCTGTGTTTAATGTCTCGGTGCATTCTGACAACCCAACGATTTACCAGGGTGAACTGGCAGATTTGCTGTGTATCGTCACAATGGAAGGAATGGCACTTGAGCCAGGTATTTTGGCAAAATTATTTTACTTGTAACTCATTTGCCTTCACCAGGCAGAATAATACGAGCAGTTACAGCCCTGTGTCCTCGAAGTGATGCTGGAGAATTGAGAACCAGCATTGAAAATCCTATAAAACTAGATAAATACAGGAGAGCATGTTTGCTTTACACAGCCTAATTTAAAACAAGGTTTTTTGTTTCATATTCTGAGGGAAGGGGGGGAAAAAAGCATTCTTACTGCTAAACCCCCCTGTGCTGTCTGTACCAACTCACCCCACTGCTGGCAATCTCAGCCTACAGCCACTAGATGGGCCATGAAAACTATTCCTGTTTCCTTTTTGTTTCCTAACTGGCAAAGCCTGTTAGGAGAAAATGGTCGTCTGTCAACAAATCTTAGTCACCTGGCCAGTCAGCTTCACACTTCAAGGAGAATGTAAGGCTTAATGTAAATCTAAAAATCACAATAATTGACTACTGCAACCTAAATGCCAAAAATGAATGTTTATTGCTGATGCCTTCAGAGGTAAGCCTCCTTTTTGTGTGGAAGAAGAAACACACACAGTACCTAATTGCTGTGAAAAGGATAGCGGACACTTTAAAGGCAAATTTTTATGAAGAGCTGAAAAGTTCAGAGAATTATTCAATACCTAGATGCTTGCCAAGCACTGCCTGAACTGCTTTTCATCAAAAAGTTGTGAGAATAACTCTGGTTATTATACCCAGAATTTGGGTTTGGAGTGGGTTTAGTTTTTTAAAGTGTCTCTCTCTATATATATGAATATAAAAATGTATTTAAAATAAATCTATAAATATGTATGTAAATATAAATATATAAATGTATATTCCTAAGTATAAAGATGTCACGATTCATGCAAAACTTAGAAATCTATGCGTAAGCCACTACAAAAGAGGTGCTGTGCAGAAAATATTACTTATAATGTAGTAACTGATGAGATGAAGTACCAAGCTTAGTAAAGGCCAATCACTTTGAAATTCCAAGATGTCTGTTCTACATTAAATCTGAGAGTAGCAGGGAAGCAATTTGCTAGATTACAGTTGTGTGCTGCCTGTGGAAAAAATGATAGAAGTCTGTAGACTGTATTGTTGCAATGCTAGGTAGGGAGGAAAAGCTGAGTAAACTTTATTGCTGTCAAAAGATTCATAGCCTGGGATATTGGACACAGTAAGCAGCGATGTATGCCTGTACGTATGCCTCGGTCTGTCCTGCGGATTCTGCTCAGCAGGAAGCCTCTTCTATGTTGAGGTGTGCCCAAGCTCTTACAGGTATTGTGGCAAGGCAGTACCCAAAGCAGCTGGCTTCCTTTGCAAAGCAATAATTGCTGGCAGGGAGCAGCTGCCGCTTCTGCTGGTGTTCAACAGCTAGAATAAGCTTGGGGTTGCTTTGTGAAAGAGGCCTCAGCATCCCTGACCCACTTAGAACTTGAAAAGAGGCCACTTAGTAACAGTGGGGCTCTCCTGTCAGTGCTCCACTGCAGTTGGGTTCGTGGTGGTTTTGTGTGTGTTTTGGTAGCTTGAGACTGGGAGAAGCACTGACAAGATAAGGATAATCTGACGGATCTACATAAAAAAGTGACCTCTCCAAGGAGCTGCTCATCAGCACAATTAACTTTTAACTGGGCAACTTCATAAGGGTTTCATGGCTATCTGTTGAATTGATAGATGATGTCTGGAGCTGGAAATGATGCTGTTTCCAGCAGTCATAAGCAGCCAGTACAGAGTTTTAAATGTCAGCACTGTAATCTGTTCCATAGCTGGGTAATGTCATCTTGAACATGGCAGATCTCCACCTCTATGTTTTTTTTGTTGGTTTTTTGTTCGTTTTGGTTAGGGGTTTTTTTGGGGGGGTGTTTTGGGGGTTTTCTGAGTTTTTAATGGGGCAGATGAGGCACAGGCAACAGATACACCTAGAATGGAGTAAAGTGTGGCATTGTGGCAGGATTTGAGGGAACACTTCAGTCCATGCTCTGAGCTTCCAGTTGCTGTTCCTTGCTGTCCTCTGGATGAGACTGACAGAAGAGCTGCAAGGAACAGCTGGAATCTATGCAACAGCTGTAGGGTGTGCAGGCTTCCCTTGTCAGTCTGCTGCCTTGGCCTTCAGAGATGGAGGGGACTAAAGTAGTGGGATAACAAAGCAGGTTAGGTGAAGAAGGGTCTTACGGGCTCATATGATAATGAACAGATGCAATTCCTCAGTAGTAATCTTTTTCCCCTGTATCCCGTCTCTGATCTGTCTCTATGCTGAGTCAGTATCGCAATTTAATTCACAACTGGAATGGAGAATTGCTTTTTAAATGAGTGCCAAACATTAGACAGAATGTGAAAATAACAGGACTGTCTCATCCCAGTGAGGAAATGAGGCATGTTGTTAGGGAAAGCCTATACCAAGTAATCAGATAAATAGAGCAAGAGTTGCCAGTATCTCCTAGAAGAAAACAGGTGACAGCAGTAGAGGCATGGTCTTTCCATTTGGGAATCTGATGACAAAGGAGAGCAGAGCAATTGACTCTCTTCTGAGGGGAGTGGTGGCTTTCAAAGGCCATCTACTCTTCTGGTGTCAGACCTGCTGCAGGGCTGCGTTTTGGACCCCTCTTGTAAGCAAAGAAGAATCAGGGAATTTCATAGGGTGTCTTGTTAAATGCACATCCAAAACACTTGGAACACACTTGGTATGTCAGCCAGCTCTGCTCTTGTAGACATAGGCGGTCAACTTTGCAAGCACACATGTGGATTAATATGTATGCTTCCTGTAATAACTTGAAGTGTCAGGTGCCACCTCTTCTCCCTCTTTGTATGCACAATGAGAAAAATAAAGTACTTCCAAGGAGCTGAGGAAGTTACATGACCAATGATCATTGTCAGTGCCCTTCTTTGTTAGATTGATCCATTTGTTTCTAGAAGCATTACTTATGGGTTGGACCCTTGTCTGGTAGAGGCAATTCACAGTACTCTGTGTTTTGTGCGTATCCAACCTATGTGAAATTTTCAAAGGGATAGAAGAGGTTTTGGTGTGGCTGCTGCATGCTTTAATTTCCTCTGCTTCTCTGAGATCCTGCTGGAATGGAGTGTGTATTACTAAGCTCAGTATATGGCAGCAACTGCTGCATCTAAAGAAGTGCTCCTTTGGCTTGGCAGCTGTGGTTGGTGTTTTGAATTGATATGAGGAGAGTATATGTATGTCAGGGGGGAATAGTAGTTCTTCTATGCCCTGAAGATATAGAAGCTGCTTCTGATATTTCTATTGAATACACATTTTCACAAATGGTCTCTCTAGACTTCCCAGATCACCCCTTCTTGGGCTATGTGCTTAGGGATTTAAAAGTATTACTTACTGTGCCTGAAAGGAGATGGCTTGGTTTTTTTTTATCTGTGCCAGACAGGCCCAGTGGGCACTCTGGAGAATTTAACAAAACCAGCTTGTTTACCTCTTGTATGGCTTAAAGTGGTTTGCTCAGCTCTCTAGGAAGCCCTATTCAACCTCATTTAAATGTAGTAAACAAAAAGGGTCTCAAAATTGTGATTCAGCACTGTAACAAGATGCTGAGAAAGCTCCATTCTAAGTAGTGGAAGTGTATGGTTCCTAAGAGCTGGTCTAGAAATAGGATTCCCTGTTTTGAGGAGTGATTGGCCAGGGAAGCAGCTGAGACCCAGACAGCTTAGTCCTGTGTGTCAAATTGAAATGTGCATAAAGATGTGCTTTACATGTTGATGATCCTCACTAACTGAAGAGAGGAGGAAGCACAGCACCACTATTACTCTGCTCACAGAGCTCTGATGCATCTAGCTCAGAGTGCTTTGTGTTCCTTTACGAAAGCAGCTTGAGTTGCATGAGGTGGGGGCACTGAGGTCCTTGATGGCCTTTGAGCTTGGCAGTGGGATGTTATGCTTTCCTCTAATGTGAGGCACCTTGTCCAGGTGTCTCTCACTACTTACAATATTGTGGACCATGGAAGGAACCGGTGAAAGAAACCTTTGCAGTGTTAAGTGTGAGTGTGGTTCTTGTGGTTGGGTTTGGTTTTTGTAGAATGGGGACAAAAATTGTGAGAGGGAGGGACTTGGCAACATTGATGCAAGGTATACGTGGAATGGTACAGATGCTTTTCAGAAACCTAGCATGTGACCTGTTTTATGTTAGTAAAACTACGTATTTATTAGCACTTGGGAGCCTCTAGGCATGTTCATCACAGATCTTTAGAGAGCACCTGATTTATGTCTTAGTTTTGTTATGTTTTCCTGTGTTTCATTGCATGAAAACCAGAGATATATAGAAATGAATCAGATGACTTCGCTGTATGAAGCTATTTCAAGGAGGATAGTGACAAAGAGTACTCAGAGCCAAATCCTCCCTCTGACTGTCTGTAGTGAGTCACTAATTGCACGCTGTGTATACTGACTAATAAAAAATGTTGGCATAATACTGTTGTCCCATGTTGTAATTACAGAAGATAGATTCAGCTATTTCAAAGTGACAGCAAGTGCCTACACTCATCTTTGTATGTGGAGGGAAGGGAACCTCCAATTAACTGAAACTGAAAAGAAGGAATTCTTCAAAGGTAGCAAGTTGTCTGGGAATGTGAAGGCTAGATTTTTTTAATATGTATCTAAATTTATTGTTTAAACTGTTTTTTAGCAAGTTCAGTGGTGTGTCAGGGTAGTTGGACTTAGCCTGGAAGGTGTCCATGTGCTCCTACGGTACCTGGAAACACAACAGCTAATGGCAGTCTTGATGATCTTTGGAAGGAATTGGTTGTTCCCAACGTGACTGCCTGAGGACTGGTGCAATTACCGTATTTGGCATAAACAGGCAGCAGAGATGAAGAGTAGTTTATAGAAACAGAGCACTCTCCAGTAGAGGCCCTGTTTCCCACAGACAGTTGGATGAGTACACAAAGCAGAGGTCAAAGTTTGGTCCTGTTAACTGAACATGTGTTTACAGTAATTTTTATTAACCCTGAAAGCAAGGGAAGTGATCCAAGTGCTATGCCAAGTAACTAATCATATTCTGTGGTATGATAGGCAGGAGTGATTGTTGTGAGGGCTGCTGGTCCATTTGACCTATGTTGACACCCATGTAGGACTGGGAGACCTACTCCTGCTGTAGGCCTACAAAACAGGCCAGGTGCTCTCTTGAGGTTCTATGCTGTCACCCGGAGCACCTGGCCATGGCAGGCAGGGCAGGAAACTGGCTGGTGTCCCAAAACAGTTTGGTCAGCCAGTGTCTCTGGTAGTAACATCTGCTTTCTCATCTTTTTGTTTAGTTTTCGAAAATGTGTATAAAACCAGTGCACCTTACAAGGGACTTAATTATACCCCAAACAGTGGGTGGTTTTTTGTCTGAAGTAAGGGGGAATGTTATACCTGGCCAGCTGATTCTCTACTTCAAGTAGCAGAGCTGAGGATGTCCCTTTACTTCACTTTACTTAAAATAATATTTTAAAGGTTTCCTTCCTTCTCAAAGTGATAGCTTGCCTGATAGAGGCTTAAAAATCATCTTCACTTATACCTGCAAAGAATTTGAGTACAGCAGCAGGTTTAGGGCTTTAATTTTTCCATTAGCCTGGAGATCAAATGTGGAACTTAAGAGCAAACTCAGTTAGATGAAAGATCAGTTTTAAATTTCAGGTTGCTAATACTGTATTTTTCAGAGATCTCAATGTTAGCAAATGGAGGCTTGATACATTGCCAAAATCACTGGGACTGCCTTAGATGTGAAAAGGTTAAGCCCTGTGCACACATTCCACCAGTATCCAAAACTCAGCACAGAAATAGTAACCTCCATTTCCAGTTTGGGTCCATCAGTTTGCTAATGTGCCAGGAAGGAAGACCTGTTGATGAAACAGGTGAGCAGGTTTTCCTGTCTATGCTCTAGGTCATGTCAGGTTTCAGACTCTGACAGGTGCTGCTGGGCTCATGTTAGCAAAGAATAGTGGTGATTTTTAAAGTAGATTCAGCTACATCAGCCTAATAGGGTTAAGCCTGAGATCTGCTAATGGGATCAATAGGATCTTGCATGAACGTAGAAAGATCTAGATGTGCTGATGAACTCTGACTACCTTTCAGCTATGTTAAATGTGGAAGGTGTTGCAAATGCATTTTACAGACTGTCTCCTTGGGTGGTAAAACTTGTACAAGGTGTGATGCCTGATGATGTGTGACAGTAAGCCACAACTCTGGAAAAAATGCATTAAAGCATCATGGTCAGGCTTTGCTCCTGAATGCTTTGTACTTTTATAGGTAATTTTTTGCACTCTATGTAGAATCGCTGTATTCATTTAGGCGGACTAAATGTAAGGAAAGTGCACTCGGGAAAGAGCCTTCTGACTTTGCGGTTGTGTAGGCCCTGCGTGAAGACAATGATAGCAAATCACTCTCTGCTAGCAAATACCTAGCACTTCCAATCCCTTTTCACTGTAGGTTCAGCATAGTTATAATACTTCTTATGACACTAGGTCTGCTTGGTGAAAACTTAGATCAGAGATGAAATATAAATTTTAGGATAGCAGGAAAGCAAGAAATCTCTTCTTTGTCGTCTCTGTAGTAAGGTACCCTTTCTGTGCAGCTACATTCTTTCTGCCAGTGCATTTCATTGCAGTTCGCTGCTTGAATCCTCCTAGAAGGGATATGTTCAGGGCACTCTCTTTTTTTTTTTTTCCTTTTCTTTTCTTTTTTTCTTCTGCTGTCGGACCAGTGTTAACTATGCTGTTTGCAGATTAACCTTTCTGCTGCTAAGTGGCACTATGAATACTTTTCAGAGCTCACCAACATGTCTAAATTCTTCTTTGTCCACAAATGCAGATGATATGTCCTTTGATGTCTCCTGGTTTGCTGTGCGCTCCTTTGCGTTGGACAGAGAGCCCGTCTTGCTGGCATCACTGGACCGGAGAGGGATTGTGACACAGAGCAGGAGAAACGGGAGCAGTGATCTCAGCCTGGAGAGAATCAGCCCCCTGGAATTCCGGCTTCGCGTGCATGGCTGTGAAGACCATGACTTTGGGAACCACTACTGCATAGTGACCCCATGGGTGCAATCTGCCACTGGTGTATGGCAGCGGGAACCTGACATCAAAGCCAAACCCATCTTTCTGTCTGTGAAAATGGATGGTAAGAGATTGCAACATGTGTTATGCAATTTATTTAGTTTTCAGCACCTTGTTATATCTTTGTGACAAATATTCCCCAGGGCTATTTTCAAAGGTGCCTGTGATAGTCTCATTAGATTTCGTTATACTTTTCTATTGTTTGCAACTTCTGATTTCAGATTCTGTGGACTAGGTAGGCCTGGACAGACTGTAGTCATAAGACAGGAGTGTTTTCTTTCCTGATCTTCTCTTGGTGATGTTTTGCATAGCTGGGGCATCTTTCAATCAAGGCACAATATTCTCTCCAAGTGTTAACTCTTCTGCTGCCTGCAGGAGGAAGCCTTGGTTTGCAGATGGGGCGTGCTGAAATAGTCGTGTTGTGGTTAATATCAAACCTGAGAACAGAAAGTCAGAGCTCTCACTCCTTCCTCCCTCTCCTAACCACAAGACGTACTGCTCCCTACACTTAATGCCTTATCTGCTTTCCAACCTGAGTTGCAAGCGTTGGTAGATACTTCATGAGAAGCAAGTTGCACAGCTAGATGCTGTATTCAGCACGTAGCTAAGGAGGAAAATTAATGCAGGAGGGGTTTTGAACTAGTTGCCACCTTCTTAGTATTTCCAGGAAAGGTGATATTGGGAAGTTCCACGAACTTGAATCAGAAGTTTTTGTTCTCCCTACTGTGCAGATAACTATCATAACTGTACTTTCCAACCTCCTTGCAGTTCTTGACCCTGCCTTTTAAATGAGGAGTAGGTGCCTACAAATCAAATTTCTTGTTTAGGTACCAGCTCTGGAGGTTGGTTAGACAGGGTTGCTGAGTGGCAGTGAACATACTGTACGAGTAGTGCTAATCAAGCAAAGCGTAAAGGAGTCCACTCCTTGCCATTTGGAAACATATTACAAAGAACACAGCCACAGTCTGCCTCTGATGGGGAAACTTTGTAAGGCTTTTGTTTGGAGGAACAGGTAATGGGATACCTCTTGAAACTAGCTCTACTTCGCTATCTCACTCCAAGGTTCCTCTGGTGTTTCCAACCTCCCTGAGGCTTTGAAATAATGGAGGAAGAATTAGGGTGAGGAGTTAAGGGGATCCAGTAAGAGACCAATTGTCCAAACCTCAAAAAAACAGAAATCAAGAAGGAAAATTAGTGTAATTTCCTTCTGAAATAAATAATATGCCCATGACTGAATAACGTGGGATTTTTTTTCCTTTTTTCACCAAGAACAAATAAAGCGGATCTCTAAATTTCTCAGTGATATCTAATGACTTTGCCTTCCTCTTTCAGTTCTGAATGCTTTCAAGTATCCCCTTCTGATTGGCATCGGTCTGGCCACTGCCATTGGACTTTTATCCTGCCTCATTGGCTACTGCAGTTCTCGTTGGTGCTGCAAGAAGGAAGTGCAGGAAACAAGACGAGAACGTCGTCGGCTAATGTCAATGGAGATGGACTGAGCGTGGGAGCCGGACACATTTGCATTTTGGGAGAGACTCACAGGGCTCTTGGACTGTGCTGAGACACTCGCTCACAGGCCCAGACAAGACAGTGTGTTTCCTCTCTGATTTCAGCCTGGACCTCAAGCTTCTCCTTGTTACACATAATGTCCTGAAAGCATTCAGGCCATATTTAGCAACTTGGAGTTCTCCTTTTCCAGCAGCACTTTCTGCATAGGGATCATGTCCTTTTAATGTGCAAACTGTTGAGCCTTCTTTCAGCAGGGCCCTGTGACAAAATTCACTAAGTGGTTTTTTTTTGTTTTTGTTGGGGGTTCCCTTGACCCCCCTGATTTTGAAAAGATGTCCCTGTATGAAAGCATGATGGGTGGAAAAGGGGTTGGTAGAAGTGTTAGACTTCATTGTATTAACCAATCTACTTTTCCCCTGTACCCCCATCGTACCATGTGCTTCCCTTTCTCTGTCCACCTTGATATCTCTCAGACTTCTCTGTGTTGGGTTGAAGGCTGGAGAAGGTTCCTCTGCCGGTGCCTCATGAGGCTATTCAAGCAAAGAATTGGTTTATGGCTGTCAGCATGCATTTTTCCCTGGCTTTCAAAGGGTTTGCAGTTAACCCCACAATAGAAACTTGCCTGGAGGTCTTTGAGACACATTTTTTTAAACTTTTGGTTTTTTATTTTATTTTCGGTGCTCAAAGCTCTTAGCTGTGGTGAATAGGGGCTAACTTGGCAACCCTGAAGAATCAATCCTTAGACAAGCATTTGTTGGATGTCTGCTTATGGCCACCTTCTCCCCACCCTTCCACCTTCTTTTCTCCCCACTACAGCTGCTGACGTTGTGCCTGAGACCCTGTTCTGCTTGTGGCAGGGGGGCACATGTTGTCTAGGGACAAGGCCCAGCATTCTGCTGGCCCTGGCATAGGGGTGGGAGACCTTGCCCCACTGATGATGGTATGACTTGAGGAAAAAAAAAAAAAATTTGAGATGAATCTTTCTCTGCAGTTGGCCAACCGATCATGTTTAGGGAGACTTGTAAACCATGTATTACCAAATGCACAGACCAGACTCCGATGCTGCTTCTGCCAGTCACTCAGTGGTAACCCTTGAACCCGTGAGCAGAGTTTGAGATCTGCAGCAGCTGAAGGCAGCTCAGGGTAGGAATAGGAGCAGGCCCAAGAGGGCAGCAAGAATCCTTCAGGTTCCAATGGTCTTGGTCTTGTGCATGGGCCTGCAGCAGGGCTTTCCCCATGGGTTTGAGACCTATTCCTAGGTCCTTTAGTATAGAAATCCTGCTTTGGTCTTCCACATACACTGACCTGGCTCTTAAGTGGGAGCAGCTCCTTTTCCAGGCAGTTCTGTCTTCCCAGCACAGCTGGTGTTTTAAGCAATAAAAGTCAGAATAAAGATACTGTGTATAAACAAACAAGGAAGTAGGACTGTACCGTAATCTGATATCACAGCCAGGGTTTGGCTTGCATCAAGAAGGGTGAAAATGCAGAGTTGAGGCCATGGCTCAATCCTTTCAGGTTTGTTGTTTTGGTTTTTTTTTTTTGAAGATAAAAGATGCTAAAGGAGAGCTTTCATGGAAGGTAGTGGCTACTAGATGATCTGCTTCTAATAGCTCATCCTACTGCACGTTCCAGGAGAGCTGCAGGTCTAGTGTCTGTGCTATGAAGGCTTCATTTCACATTAGTGTTTGTGGAACCTTGCACTCAATACTGTAGCTATTGCAAAAGTCTGAGTTTTTTGTGGTCAGTTTTCTGTGTGTTGTTGGTTTTTTCCTGTCTTGCATTGTGACCTTTGTTCTGAGGCTGACACGAGGGTTTTTTCTAGAAGGCTGTTCTGCTTCCTGCATGCCAGCGTGCATGCAGTCACATATGTATGCATAGAGGCATCCAATGATTTTTGGAAGCTGAATGTGAGACGTCTTCAAAATAGACTTGATTTGCAGAGTTGGGGCTTGCAACTTGTTGTTCGACTCTTGGAACACTACATGAAATTTCTTAAAAACTGGGACACCCCCAACCTATAAACCTCTGGAAGACTTTGGCCTGAACTTTCATAGCAACTTTTCTGGCCTGATGTTTTCCTTTCTGGAAGAGCTCTGAAAAGGCCTATGTTGCAGGCAGGCATAGCTGGCTCTGCTGAGGAACAGGGCAGAAGCAGTCTCTAGCTTCAGCTGTGAAAGCCCAGAAATTTGTAGCAATGCTTTCCAAAGGAAGGGAGTTGAGGAAAGGATTCACTCGGATATTACTTTGACAGCAAGACTTTCTTCCTCTCCTGTCTGTCCGCTGTAGTGAAATCTTGGGTTTTCCATGGATGTTATGAAACACCATTCTGATGTTTGGGATGCTGGCTGTCCTTCCCTCACTGATCTAGCAGCTTCTTTCCTGCATTAACATCTACTTTCTTCATGGAAGGCCTGTGGCATTGGGGCATCTTGGGAGGGGTGGTAGTGAAGCTTGAAGCACAGCATCAGTCGCTTTCTGTCCTTGCAGACTGACTCCTTGTTTATGTGCTCTTGGTTAAGTTTTAGGAGGAGAGGATCATGACTGTAATGCAATAATTAGGGAATGAATGAGCAGGGAACTGCCAGCTCTTCCCAAGCACACAACATAGCACACTTTCTCCCTGCTGGAAAAAACTCAGGGTTATTTTGGTCAGGGCTCCCTGTTCCACTAGTGAAAGGTCCCCATGTCCTTAGCTAATGCTGACCTTCCTTCATGGCCCGTAACAAACCATCTTTGTCATTCCAAGTGAAGCAAGTTCGCCACTAGCTTGTACTGCTGCCAGCCGCTTGGAGAGCAATGCTGCATCCCCTTCCACCCTGTATTTGCTGTAGTCAGAAGGCTAGAAGCTGAGGGGCTAGACTTAACCCCCAGGTTTCCTTCTACTCGTGCCAATTTTGTATTATCCCCTTTTTTAAAATAGAGTGGGAATCTTATCTCTAATGAAAAAAAAAATCTAGGTCACTTTTCATGTTTTTTATTATTATTATTTCCTGTGTGACCAGGGTTTGTGTGAGTGGAGGTGTGTGTGCATCTGGTTGTGTATTAAACCTGCAGAGTATCAGGAGAGTAAGCTGCCTGAGATGCAGTGCAAGCATCTATATCCTCCCTGCTGCAAGCTGTGGTATTGTCACAGTATCCTAAGGGCTCACATTGATCTTCCTCTGTTCACATTGCCACATCTCCTGGTTAAGCTGGTAAATTCCTCCAGGCACTTGGAATTTCAATCCAGGACAAGCTTGAACATCATATAGCAGAAGGGCAAGTTATTTTCTTTTGTTTTAATTTCAAAGTTATAAAATAAAGTGTTTGGCACAATTCTGGAATGCAGGTACCGAATAGTTCTAACAATGCTGTGTAAAATATTTCTTTTTATGTTTAAAATAAAGAGCGAGCCTTTTTGATTATGTCTGTGCTGTGGGTCTGGATGTTTGAACTATGGGAAGTTCTTTCCTTGCATGTATACAGACACTATTGTTGAGGCAAGGGTATCAAATGTAAACCTGTTTCCAGGACTGCTTACCCTGTAAAATAAGCATCAGCCTTATTTCACAGTAAGTTTTAAATATTTGTCTACATTTGTGTGGTGAATTGGGAAACATAATTGTTTTCCGAGTCTGTCCTGTTTCTATCCCATTGTAAGTCAATCTCTTTGGGGAAGTTTCCTTCTGATTACCTAGGGCCAGGAGTTAGGACTGTGTGTTTTAATACCTGCTGTAAAACCTGGGCATTAGATATTGAGTCTTCTTGAACCCTTCCCGAGGCTTCTCATTGCCAAGGTACCAGGAGGAAAATCAGTAGTGTTGGAAGTCAGCTTCTTGCTTACCTTGCCAATGGCTGAATTTAGGATTTCCCCCCCCTCCAAGCAACCATGTAAGGACACCATGACAGTACAGCAAGGAGGTGACTTGCTTTCCAACAAGAAGTTGCTTGAGCCAGAAGTGGTTTTGGGAGGTCGAGACAGGTTTTGGCATGGTGGGTACCTTTTGGCTTCTCTCCAGATGGTGGTGTTGCAGCTGGCATGGAAGGATGTAGAGTGTGCCTATGGGAAGCTTGGAGGTGGCACCAAGCTGTAAGTTCTTAAGGGGTGACAGGGACTATCAGCTGAGATAGAGAAATACCATAAATGGTCTCTGATCCCTCAGCAAAGCCTTTGGCAGCTGCAGATGTTTAACACATACATGCCCATGAGTAATGAGTGACATGCTTGTGGGATGGCAGCTGTTGGCCTCTAGCTGTGCAGGTTACAGCTTACTGGTAAGTTTGTATTAGCTTTATGAAATCCTCTTGCCTTCCCCACCCCCTGGGATGACCTGGATCTTAATACTGTTCTTATAAGTGTGCTAGGATTTTATCATAAGAAAGCAAGCCAAAACTTGAAGTCTGGAGATGAAGGGGGATTCTTGCGAGTAACTGCCTGAGTGTTGCAGTGAACAACGGGAGTTGTAAAGTCTCCAGCACCTTGTATCTGCAATGGGTTCAGCTCAGCTACCTGCCTCTAGCAACATCTAGCAGCCTAGTGTCATAGAGGCAGTGTGAAAAGCACTTTTGTGCCAGAGCCTGAGAGTTCAGATGCTTCTATAGCACCAGGCTCAGGCAACACACTCAGCTGTGCCTGTTCTATGACAGCCTAGTTGTGCTGTGAGGGCTCTGGCTGACTGCCATGCTTGGGTCAGGGCCAGTCCTAAAACCTCCGCTGGGCTGAAGCTGACTGGTGTCGAGTAGGATGCATGAGAAGACCTGCTGCCTGTCATGTGAAGGTGAAGCCTGGTCATGCAAATCTTCCAAGGAAATTTATGGGGTTTGCCTTTTCAGTGGAACTTTCTACATTTCTATGATTGCAGGGGGCTGAGGTCTGCACAGCAGCTATCAAGACAGATGGTGTTTCAAGCAAGAGCCTTTAGCAACTGATCCAAGCTGTGGGAGATGCTAACTGAAGAAAAAGCCACTGCTCATTCTTGTGTAAGGTAAACACACTTTAAATACAGCGCATAGCCTTCTATTGGACAGCCCTTTGCCAGGGATCTCCTTCCGTTACTGAGGAAAACGGCATTGGGCTGTAGCCAGCAGATGATTGATCTTGAGAGCTCTAGGGGAATGCCTGGGTTATTGAGGAAGCCAGGTTCTGCAGATTTCCAGGTCCCTCAGAAGAGCTGCCACAAAGACAAGCTGTTCTCCTCTCCCTGGCAGCCAAGTTGCATTCCACAAAGTGCCAGAACTCTAAGTGCATGTCTGCTTCCACCTCTGCCAAGGGGGTAGGAAGGCAGGACTTTCCAAAACAGACTTGGTGAAAACAAGTTAGTATTATATCATGCTTTGTTCATGTGGGATTTTATAAACTCCATCTTGTAATAGGCCTTAGACTAGACCACCAACTTTGAGTACACCTCTGCTGGCTTCAGAAGTGAATAATGAAGCTGCAGATAGATGGACATGAAGTTCTGTTTCTTGTTGGCAACTTAACCTGGCTCATGCCCTCTGGTTTGTTGTTTGTATGATCCTGCCAATTATTTGGTATATTCAACAGATGGCAAGGAGTCTCAAAGATACTAAAACCCAAAAGTTTTATTAAGTGGTGAGGCTAGAGAGAAGGGGAGATGCTTCCAGAGCTCCTCCAGCAGAGCTAGCAATGTGAGCATACCAGTTACTGGGCATCCAAAAACCCACAGAGATGCCTGAGAGGACAGGACTCATGTTGCCTTTGTGGCTCTGGTTGCCTCTGTGCTGACTTCAGCTCTGCAAAGGCCCTGGGCATGGTGTGCAGCGCCTGGGATGCTAGTGCTATGGTAAACAGGGAAAATACCTATGCTGCTTAGCATCTGCCCAGATATATGAAAGCTGTACGTGGTTACAGCCAAATGCAGGTTCTGAAAGCAAGTACGGTAGTACTAATCTCCCTCTTTCTTTCTGTCGCCAACCTTGTTTCCTCATTTCTTCCATGTTTTGTTCCCTCTGCCTCCCCTCTTTCACTTCCCGTTCTTTCCTTCAGGAGTCTCTTCTGCCTTTGCCATCTAGCCCAATGTTCGTCTCTGCATCTCTAAAGGATCGTGCTCTTTTGTGCTCGTCTCTCTGGGGAAGAGTGGGCGCGTGTTGTTGTGGTGTATCCTTGAATCATATGCCGAGAGCTCAAGCTGTAGAACTCCAGCCCGGTGCCTGCTACAGATCATCTGCAAGGCTGGCACCACGCACACATGCACACAAATGTTTTGTAGTCTCTTTCCTCATGAGGACTCCAGGAAGGAAACTAAGCATCTCTGATGGGGAAATTACTCCAAAGACACATTCAGATTCCCTTTGCCAAAGCAGATTTTCTTTCTAAATAAGATGGTTTTGGCCTACTTTCTCCTAGACGGCTGCTGCTCAGTGTCTGTGAGTTCCGGACAAGTGACCACTGTACCTAGTATGAAGCAAAGTAATTTCTCAAGGTAACCATGATAGGATTAATCTTTAACACCCAGGCTAGCCACCCTGGACTTGAGAAACAGATAGCTAAAGAACACAGTTTATCTGACCTGCTTGAGATATGCATGTTAGAATAAGAACCTGAAGGTACCTGTTTCTCATCGTTAGCTGTAAAGGAAAGCGCAGCCTACCTAAGACATGAGAATTAGGCAAGATAAATGTATGAAAGCATTGGCCAGGCAGGTAGGGGCTGGGAGAAATGAGGTAATGGCAGCTCTCTCTAGTGATAGGCTAGGGAAAGAGGGAGGAAGCCACAGTAGATAGCTGTAGTCATTATTGAGCCGAGACAGATGACGGGTCTTCAGGATCTCTGTAACAACCGTTCTCACATAACTTATGTTTTTATGAAAACAGTTCCAGGATTGATTTTAATCTCTATTTTGTTACTTGTGTAACATCTCTACCTTCACATAAGAATAGTCCTCGGATGGCAGTTATCAGGATGGATCCAATCTGCTCTAATTGTGGTTTACATCCTTGTGCAGGCTCCTAATCTTCTGCTATGCATCTTTTCTGCCATGTGACTGCTGGAGTCAACTGTGTCTTATGCAGAAGTCCCTGGTGGGTTATCTGCAGTGTCCAGTCCCTCTGAAGCGGTCTGTTCTAGTATCTGTACCAATAGTGAGCGACCAGGCTTCTTGAAGTATTTATTTAGAGCAAAATCATTACCATAAGGTAAGTGTTTCTACTTTATTGGGTGTTTGGCCGCCTTCCCCAGGTACAGACCTTACCAGCTGTGTTCTGTCACTGCCCACTCTCCCCACACCCCATCACTGTGGGCTGACATGCATAGCCTCTTCCCCTAGCTCAGAAGTGTCCATCTCTGATGTTTCAGGGACAGCCCCTTCAGAAGCTGAGCTCTGAGTGCCCAACCTGGCAGAAGTATACGTTTTCTTTAGAAATAAGATGTTATGGTCCTTTTGAAACCGATGGCTTTTCCTGTAGCCTTTCAGGTGCATGCTGAGTTGTCCTTGCCTGGTGCCATTATCTTTTTCTTTCTCTCTTCCTTCTGTCTCCCACAGTCCCCTGCATTCATCCAGAAAGGTCTTTTGTAAGTCTCTATTCATTAAATTCCCCTTCCTTGACCTGATTGTATACAATGTTAACAAGGTGGCTCTCAGGACGCATGGGCATGGCATTGCTGTGTTTAAACCCTCCCTTACCTTGTGTCATATGCATGTTGCCTCTTCACAGCTTGACTGAGACCCATGTTTTGGTGGTAAGATATGCTCTCTCAGTCTCGGGGAGTAGCAAGGGAGGTGCTGCAGGCTCTTCTAGGTGGAAGGTGTCAGGCAAAAGTAAGATAACTGCTGCTGTGTTACAGTACTGGGCACATACTTTATCAAGCCCTTCAGTGGCAACGCTGAAGGAGGAGTTGCTTTCACACTGAGCCTGACAATCCGAGCACAAAGAAGTGAGATCTAGTTTGTGCATTTGCAACTCTTCCCAACATATCTGTTTAATCAAAGCCGTGTACCTTGCAGGCTTTCCCTGGAGTTCACTGCAGCTCCTGCCTTCTGTTTGAAGGAAATTTGTTTGGCTTAGCATAAATATAACTTCACCTTTCTGTGACTATAGCCAGGACATCCTTCGTTAGTGTGAATGGAGAATACCAGCAGCAACAGCATCAGTATTGCCTACACCATGTTCTGTTGCTCTGCTCTTGGAATGGCTGTGCGGCAATGAGGGCAACACGGGGTGGTGTTGTCCAGAGTGCTCTACCCAAAATGATGCCAAGAAGGATGAAAAGGTGGCATATAGGAACAGAGCATCTACTGCGTGGCCAGGTACAGCTGTCTGGTAGCTAAACACATCCAGACCACTGAACAGCATGTTAATACTACATTGTGAGTCAAGGACCCCCTGGCAACCTCTCAGGCACTAAGCTGAGTTTCTTTGGCCGCCTGCGTATGTGTTCTTGGAGAGAAGGTTCATAGTCAGAGATGACGCAAGCTTTAGGAGCTTCAAGAGGAACTGAAGTTGGCAGTTCTGGGATTTTAAATAGAGCTGCTCTGGCTCTGCTATTAGACCTTGTGAAACTGCTGCTTTTCCCATGATCCCAGAGGAGTGGGAAAGAGGGAGTTGTTTCGGGTAGATGAGCGAAGGCTTTGATGCTAGTTGAGCTGTAAGCATAGTTCTGCCATTAGTACCTTGATTTATCACTTCAGGAGCATAGCTGTGTATGACTCCCACATTGTTCGTAGCACTGGGCTGACCACACTGCTCGTGCAGACAGTGCTTTAGTGTCCTGGCTAGTAAGGAAGGGACTTTCTGTTTGCGTAGGTGGTGGTATTTCCTCCAGTAGCCCTTGTGCTGCTCTGTGGGGCCTACAGCTTCTCCCTTTTCTGCCCCTGCAGCAGGTTCAGGGTGGGGAAAAATTATTGCACTTTCAGATTCACACACTGCCATCAGAGGGAGGCACGTGCTTCCTGTAGGGCCTTGGAGACCCTCTGCATACTGCTAGGACTGCGAAACACACATTTCATGCATCTTCCACTCAGGTGTGTTAGGAGAGCAGCTCCCTACTGCATCCACTGGTGCAGTGGGTTTTGGTAGCTGGAGCTGTCATTTTTCCCAGCTTTGTGGTATTTAACAATTGGCTGCAGCAATGGCTGTTTAATTCCCTTGCTAACATTTCCAGGTCAGCTATTTAATTTTTATTTTTTTTAAACCCTCTTGCTTCTGGAAATCCTGTAATCGAATCCTAGCTCTGTCAATCTAATTAGTTTTGAAGTGTAGCATCTCCGTAACTTAGAGACCTAAATAAGCAGCTTAATATTAAAACCTAGCTTCTCTCCCAATATGTAATACTGTTCTGTATTCCTCAACAGAAGTTCCTACTGAACAACAGCCCGCTGTGATTGCACTCCCTCTTTCCCTCTCTTAACGTCACCCCTCTCTTCCCTGGCCTCTGCCCTCACTGTGTCCATTTGGAACCAAAATGACCAGACACAACCCTCTGCTGCTCTGCTTCAAATGGTCTTTCACAATGCTGCTAGCTTAAAAGATGCTGATGCCACTTTGAACGCCAGTGTGGAGAGGTCTGTGGGCGGCACGTAGCAGCTCCTGGTGCTGAGCTGGGCAGGGGGGCTGTGCTTGCAGACTACACAGTGATGTGATGGGGCCCTGTCTGTGCTGTGGTGGGGGATCACTGAGATTTACAGAGGGCAGGCTGCGCCACCTCGGAGCCAAGCCCTGCAGCCAGAGGAGCATGGCCTGATGCGGCACAGGAAAGGGCAGCTGCTGAGCAATGCCGCTTTGCTGAGGTGCCATGTGCACTGGCTTCTTCCTGGGGTGCTGTGAGGAGCTGTCAGGGAGGAGATGAATTAGCTCCCTTGTGCAGCATCCATCGTGGTCCTTCGGCACGTTGTGTCCCTCCCTGAGCTTTCTGCCACCTGCAGCAAAGGTGAGATGTTCAGGAGATTTGTCAGAAATGCACTGTTGGCCCAAACTACAAAGACTGGTGGAGCTATGGCTATAGAGGAGTGAGGCTTTTCAGCGCTTTTGTGTGGGTAGAAGATTAAAAAAAAAATAAAAATAAAAAAAAATGGGGGGGGGCAGCTAAAGAGCACTTTTTATTAGGATAAGATATGAGGCATGCGGTTCAGGCTCTGCTTATGTCCTGCTGGCAAAGCAGATTCAGAACAAGTGTGTTTGCCTGCTGCTGTGGCAGTGAAGCAGGAATAACCCATCATACTTTTCTGAAGGAATTTTGGTGTCTCTGCAGTGCCCTGGCCAATTTTGTTCTTGTCTGAGATTTTGCAGTAGAAATTATGGTGCAAATGCCAGTTCACTAAAAAAAAAAAAAAAAAAGCTGTAGGTGTTCTGTTAGTCCTACAAAACTGCTGTTGCACGGGATGGGTGTTTCTTTGCTTCCCAGCCTGTTCTGCTCTTAAATTTCAGTTGCGTTTTTATTTTTAATTATTTATTTCAGTTCCTGTTCCAATCACATTGTATTTTTCAGTGCAAAACAATCACAACAGACTTTCTGTGCAGCTGTGGGTTTTGCTCAAGAAGACCCTATCCTTGCCGTGCATTGGAGCAATGTCCTAGAAGGTCCCAGGACACACGGGATTTGAGTAACAGAAGTTGTCCTTCCCACTGCCATGAGAAAAGGTCGCTATTTTCTTCATCTTTGCTAGGCTTCCCTCTGTTTTTGTGGCTGTCTGGTTTCCCTGGGATTGGCGAGTGATTGGGTTCGGTAGCACGTCAGTGTGGAGATCTTTATCCATTGAGATCTCATTCGGCTCCAACAGCCCAAGGTGAAAGCCCATGTAGCTGCGTGGTGAGCTCCCAGCAAAGCGAGCCTGGCTCTAGCAGGAGCTGGAGGATTCGGGCATTTCTGCTCTGTCAGGAGGTTTCTGCCCACAAGAGTGTGCCCTGGGGATCGCAGCTGAGCCGGCCGGCCTTGGGGAAGCCAGGCAGCCGGCCGGCTCCTGCTCAGTAATTGGGAGAAGTAACCAGCTGCCTTTGATGTCTGAGCTGAGCTGAGAAAACCTGATGGCAGACTTCAAAGTCTGTTGCGCCAGCTCCCCTGATTATCTGTAGGCTTCTGGCGCATCCCCCAAGACTGCCAGATTATCCCAGCTAATGCTGTGCTCTTCTCCACGTCCCCCAACCCTGCCTGGTGTCAGCCTCTCGCTTTTGAGGCTGCAACCTCCATCCCTCTCTGTCCTTCTGCCCCTCCCTGGTCACTGTGGTACATGGCAATTGCATTTCTGGGTGGAGGACATGCCTCCTGAGATCTGTGAAGCAAAGGCAGAAGAGGCATTTTTGGAAGGCTTGCCTGCACCCTGGGCTGTATTCCCCCTCCCCATTCAGTCGCAAGAGCAGCCTGAAATGCAGGGAGCTCTGTGGCTGCCCTTTGCAAGGCACTGAGGTGTTTACAACCAAGCAGGCACCACTGCCTTTCCCCCCAAAAAAGTCTTTGGGGAGCAGGGCTCCCACCCATGCTGCTCCAGGGCAAGTTGTGCAAGCCGAAGGGTGAGGAGAGGCTGGGAGGAGAGGGCTGTGTTGTCTTTGCCCCCTTCAGTCTCTCTGCTGGGACCTTGCTGCCTCAAATTAGTCGCTAGCTCCTTTGCCACCTGTGCTTCAGTGCTTGGGGAGCTCCAGGATGCTCATCTGTGTGAGTAGAGATGCTGAGGCTGCCTCAGATGGGGCAGAGATGGTAGAGCCATGGGGCTGAGCAGAGGCCCCAGAGCTCATGCTTCTCCAAGAGCAGTTTGCTTTCACCTGGGATGTTGCATAGCAATGCCAAAAGTTCATGGGGGAACCCTCCCTTTTAAAAGTTGGGGGTGTTTTTGTTGGGTATTTTTTTTCCCTCCCAGAGCAAGCAACCTTGACAGTGGCTGAAAACCCTTCCTGTGCAAAGCCGGATTTGCCCAAGACATGGTTTTAGGTCTGGTTTCCTTTGGAAGGTGGGGTTCATTGCTACTTTTCAGAAAGTGGGGTAGGCTGTGCCCTCTGCTGCGATGGGTGGAAGCCAGCAACGAATGTGATGGCTGTGGGCAGAGGAAACCATAGGTGCTCTAACCCCTGGCACCCAAATGAGGTGAGCGAGCTCATGGGAGACATATAGACAGACAGGGGATCTGGGCTGCAGCCTCTCCCCTATGCCTGTAGTTGCAGTCTTAGCAGTCTGTTCCCCCTAAAAATCAACACTGACCATGGGGTCACCTCCTTCATCCTCAACAGCTTCCTCCATAGCATTTCTACCCTGCTGTGGGAGTGATCCTGCCTTATCCCCCATCCCTCCCCAGGCTCCTTGCAGTGTGCAAGGGGAGCGTCTGGTCAGCACTTGTCTGTCCAGGAGTTTTCCAAGTCACCGTGGATGTTGCCAATTGCTGCTGTGCTCTTTTAGGTAGAGTCTAACTTCACCCTGGCTGCACTGGGCTTGGTAAAACTTTCCTTGATGCATTTTTGGTGGTGTTTTTCTGGAAAGCTTTGGCCCAAAGTAGCTTAGCAGCATCCAAAAAGGGTGCCTGCGAAGGGATCCAGGGAGGCAAAAGGAAGGAGAATGGGTATGGAGGCATGCAATTACAGATGGTAATCACCCGCATGAAGGCCAAAGACAGTGCTGTGAACAAACTGACCTCCAGCCTTGTGCTCTGGAGTAGGAGATGGTGGTGACATGCTAAGAGGTAGCCCTGCCATATGTCTGGTTGCACTGATTTCCTGGGGAGGAAAAGAGTGAGTTTTAGACTGCACAGTCCCAGGAAGAGGGAGCTGTTGGTTTTGTCCACAGAGCATCATCATTGCCAGTGATAGGGCTGGGCCAAGCAATCCTATTCTCCCCAGTTTCTCTATTGCAAATGTAAACAGCAACTCATGCATCATTAGAGTTGCAAGCTTGGAGTTAAACTGTTCCTGTGTGTGTATTTATCTGCACACTGATTGTCGGAAGCTCATGGAGATTGAACTCAGTTTCCTTTCCATTTACTCTGTTGCTGCAGCAGAGATGCTTTTCCCTCCTCCAAAGCGGTAAGCAGGTTGGCTTACTGTCAGTAGGATCATCCCTGGGGCACTGCTGGTAGCGGGTTGCTCTTGGAAAGCAAACCTCTTCATCCCTTTCCTTCTGAGAAAGGAGGGTTTTGTCCCGTAGCAGGGAACGGAAGCCTACCACGCAGTTATGGCTGTGTGCATGGCTGTGTCCTACTGTGCAGGCAGCGTGTGGGTTTCAGCCTTGCGTTTCACCCTCTTTTCCCAAAATAGATGCTGCTCCTCTGCTCTGTTTCATTGAAACAGCAGTGGGTGGCAGGGGACAGGTGAGATCCTGCAGGGACCTCTCTGCCTGCTGCAACAACCCATCCCCCCAGGTCTGCATTTGGCTTTCTGGAGAGCTGCGTGGAGCTAGAGAGCTGTGCACGCAGGCTGACGAGGAGCTGGCTAATGGAGGCATGAGCCTTGCAAGGAGGAGCCTCTGCCTCTATCTCCTGGCCCCACAGGCTGTCATGAGAATCAGTTTACTAAACAGGGGAAGGAGGGACCTCGTATTTGTTTTCGTTTGTTACATGAATCTTGTTCCCTCTAGGAGTCCCATGGGATCAAGCAAAAGGACTTGTTTTACAGTTGGTTTTTGCTTGTGAATCCCTGAGCTAATTTAGTCATTGAGTCAATGCCCTGGCAGCATGGTGGGTGCAGTGTGGCTCAGGGCTAAATGTTTTGTGCTGCCATCCTTTATGGGGGAAAAAAGCCCAACCACCAAACCACAAAAAAACAAACAAAAATCCCCAAACCCCCACAACCAAAACAATCCCCCCCCAAACCCCTAAACAAATCCTCTCAGAGAGTCTCTGCTTTGAGCCCCTTGCTAGTGTTTGGCTGCATGCCTGACAGGCTGGGATTCCCCTGCCCGGGATGTGCCCCGTCAGCCTCCCACCACCTCCCTGGCACCTGCTGGCAGGATCAGCAGCATGCCCCAGGCCATACAGTGCTGAAGGCGCGATGCCATGTGGTGGGCGATGCCACTGCAGCGCTTGCCTTCAGGGCTGCAGCCAGCAGTCACCTGGCCTCAGCCCTCCCGGTGTGGCTCCCTGTGGCCTTACTGTCCCTGTGAGCCGTGCTGGTCCAGGGTGCCCCACATGCAGGTATCTGCCCATGGGTTGCACTTACAGGAAAGCATTCCCTGCTGATTTCTGGCTGTGTGGTGATCCTTTGGGAGCCAATAAGCCACCTGAGCTGGGCGTTACAACGGAGGGTCTCTCACCTGCATAGGCAAGGGGCTGGTGGGGGTACTGTGGGAGAGACACTTCACTTGGGGTGCCCCACTGCACCTCAATGCAGAGCTTGATCTGCCATCCTTGGGGAGCACTGTGCCAACCCAGCCTGTACCTGAGGCATCACGCTGGTGTCTGCAGCTATGGAAAATAAATAGCTGGGGGGAGCTTCAGCCCTAGAAATCTGCTTCCATATCTCCCCAAGGTCTGGGCCCTCAACCCCCCTGTTAGCAGGGAGCAAGCTACTCCATGCAACAAAGCAGGAGTCATGAGGCAGAGGGCTGTTAGCCTGTGAGCTGCTGTGGGACAACAGCAAAACCACAGCCGGTAGTGCCGGGCACTTGGCATGCACAGTGCCTTGGGCATCACCCTTGCCCAGGTGGCGTGGGGCCGGGGTGCCGGCTGTCACCTCCCAGAGGCGTGTTACTTTGCACTCCCCTCCGCAGCTCTCCCCACTGTTTCTAAGCAGAGGAAACCACCGCCGCTGGGCAGCTTCCTCCCAGACACTTTCAAAATAGCAGGGTGGCTGTCACTATTGCTCATGAGAGCCTTCCACCACCCCTCTGGGAGAGGACCCAAGCAGAGCTGTTTCCCATGGGGCTGGCATGGTGCCTGGCGGCTGCCTTCCTCCTCCTCCTCCTAGGTGAGTGCCCTGCACCATGGTGGGGGCTTTCCTGGGGCAGGTGAAGGGAAAGTAAACACCCCCAGTGCAGATGGGACCTTTGCCGGGTGGGTGGCTCAGCAGGGCACCTTGCTAGGGCTGTGAGGCCAGGACAGCCCCTCTGTGGCCAGTGCTGCTCTGGCTCAGTGGCTATGGGAAGAGGTGCATCAGCATCTTCTCCTTTCAGCAGTGTGGTTTCACTCCAAAGTGATAGCCTGGACCCTGGCAGGATTTCAGCAAGGGCATGTGCATGCCCCTGTTGCGTGGCTGCTGGGGGTGTAAAAGGGGTTACCTCACACCTCCCTCCCCTGCCCTTCCCCTGGGAGGGATTTTCTGAGGATTTCTTAGGCTGTGTCACCACCAGTTTTCTTCCCGGTCTAGTCTCCATGGTTGTTTTTTGACTCAGTACCCATATCCTGTGGGCATTTTGCTCAGTGTGTGTGCTGGGCACCAGAATAGAGCATAACCATTGGGAGCTCTGCAGGAGAGGAGGGCTCATGGGTGGCCATCACCTCCTCAGACCCTGTGCAGGCAGAAATGGAGGGAGCCCTTGATGCTTCCCTGTGCCCCTTGTCTTCAGAGGAGCTCTTGCTGGCCCCCTCTCCCACACCCTCCCTGGTTTCTGTCCATGGAGCACCTCTGCAGCACCCAGCCTGCCGGTTCCCTCCGCTGTCCCGTGTCCCTTGGCTTCTGTGTTGCATCTCCCTCTCTAGCAATGGTCACCTCTGGTACGTGCTCCCTTCCCCCCCCCGCCCCCGCCCCCCAGCTTGTGCAGGACTTGAGTGCTTGGTCCTCCTAATTTTAACACACTACAAGCTTCCTCCAGTGATCTCAGTCTGGTTGCTGCTCCCTCTGAATGGCTGGCTGAGGGATGCTCTCCAGCCATGAACAGGCTTGACAGACCTCTGACCATGGTGTGTGACCCAGTGTGCTAGGAGACAAGAAAGTTTAGAGCTTTGCTGTTACAGCACTAGTTCTTACAATTGCAAGGGGTGCGAAGTCCTTTGGACTTCGCGCTTCAAAGAATGAGACTGCACAGCAATTCTCTTCAGTATTACATTGCGGTCCTGTACGCATCCAGGCCGTTTTGGGTGTGCAGCCCTCAGGTAGCATATACCCCTGCAAACACCACATATGCCGACTGTTTGCTGACAGGTTTGAGCACTGGCCAGCGGGTGGTGACTGTTCAGAAGGGGCCCCTCTACCGTGTGAAGGGGTCCCACGTCATGCTGTGGTGCAAGGTGAGCGGCTACCAGGGCCCAGCGGAGCAGAACTTCCAGTGGTCCATCTACCTGCCTTCGGCCCCTGAGCGGGAGGTGCAGATTGTCAGCACCATCGACCCCTCCTTCCCCTACGCCATCTACACCCAGCGCGTGCGCAGCCGGGGGATCTACGTGGAGCGGGTGCAGGGGGATGCTGTCCTACTGCACATCACTGAGCTGCAGGACCGGGATGCTGGAGTGTACGAGTGCCACACGCCCAACACTGACGAGAGGTACTTTGGGAGTTACAGCGCCAAGACGAACCTCTCAGGTGAGTCTTGAAGGAACAACCCAGTCCCTGTCAGGCAGGGGGGCAGGCAGGCTTCTGCTGCTCCCCTCTTTATGCTGGGCAGAAGTACTCATCTCCTGGTCCCTGATTGTGGGGCAGCGGAGGAAAGGGGAGATTAATGGGACTGGTGGGCACAAATTTTCCTTCTCTCCCTACTGTAGGCTCACTATCCCACCCCTCAGGTGGCCAAGTTTGGGATGCCCAAAGGTCTTTCAGCAGGGTGCTCTGGTCACTGCCTCCTAGCCAGGGCAAGGGAAGGGAGAGGAAGCCTCTGCTGTCCTATGGCCTGACATTAACTACAGTTCCTGAGGCAGCCACAGCATTTCACAGCCAAATGCTTAGGAGGGCAGGGGTTTTCAGGCTCTGTGCATTAGCTGTTGGTGTCCTCTCAGGTCAGGGTATGGGACTTGACCCAAGTGGGATATCCACAGAAAGAGGGAGGGAGCAGCTCCTGCGGAGCACTGGGAGAGGGAACACAGCAGGGTGGAGAGGCAAAGGGAAAGGCCCTACTGTGAGTGTACCAAGTCTACACAGTGGCATGGCATGTCCATCTCATATTCACCCACTTCTTCCTTTATCCTGGTGGTGTGCCAGCCTGCACTTGTGATTGTGAGGGGCTGCTCATTAATCTCTTTGGGGTTGCCTAATACTGCCCATAGTTTGTCTGAAGAGGGTTCTGCAGAGAGATTCACTGTGTTTTCTTCCCTGCTGAGGTTTTGACCACATGTCAGCACGGGCTGATGGAAGCCTTGTCAGTCAGCTGCAGAAGATATTTCTCCTGCACTGTCAGATCCCTCAAGGGCCTGGCTGTGGTTTTATAGTGACCAGTGGGTTGCCCATCAAGGCAAATAAATGATTTTTCCCATGACCCGAAGCTCTCTGTGTTTCTCCCCCGTGCTCAGTGATCGCAGACACCCTTTCCGCTTCCATGGTGCCCCAAGTCCTCACCCGTGCTGAAGGGGAGGCAGTGGAGCTCACCTGTGAGGTGTCCAAGTCCACCACCCAGCACACGCATCTCTCTGTTGGCTGGTACCGTCTTCAGGGAGCAGGAGAGAGTCACGTCGAGGAGGTCCTCACCCTCTCCAAGGACTTTGTCTTGAGACCAGGGCCCTCTTATGCGCAGAGGTTTCTGGTGGGGGACGTGAGGCTGAACAAGGTTGGGAACACCACGTACAAGTTCTTCCTCGGGGGAGTGCAGCCATCCGACCGGGGGCAGCTGTACTGCGAGGCAGCCGAGTGGATTGAGGATCCTGATGAGACGTGGAAGGACATTTCCCGTAAGCAAACGGGAAGGACATCGCTGGCGGTCATGAGCCAGGGTAAGGTAACTCGCGTTGGCTCCAACTCCTTTGTGTGTTCAAGGCTCTATAGCAACAGCTTTCAGTGGCCTTTGCCTGCCTCCGCCGCAGCCCAGGGACCCATCGGTGGGTCTGGCTGCCTCTGCCGGGCACTGAGGGGAGCGGACTGGGCTCAGGGCCGTGGCAGACCCTGGTTCAGGAGCTGTTGGTGCTTCTTGCTTTGGAGGTTCACGCGGCCAAAACTTCTGATGCCGGCAGCAATTGGTCAACCTCACAGTCCCAGGCGAGGTGTTAGCAGAGAGAGCAGCATGTGCCCGCGGCAGCCTGACTCCTCGGCGGCATTAAGCTCCAGTGTGCAGAAAACTGCATTGTTAGACTGCCTCGAGGGTCTCGTGGCCTCAAAAACTGAAGGACGTGACAGTCAGCTGCCCTCACAGTGCCTCAGCCATAGGCACCGAGGGACACGGAGATGTGCTGCATGGCTCTAGTGTCTGCTGGAGATGGCGTGTCTGTCTGTGCTGTCACCAGTCTGATGGTTTCTAGAGCAACTGGTGCTGCTGTTTATTAGACCGTCCCTGTGTCTCCTCCTAGCCATTCATATATGGCAGTAATGGGACTGTGGGTCAGACTGGGCTTTGAAGTGGGTGCACCAAGCTCCTGGCTTATGCTCTAGGAAAAGGTAGTATTAGGTATTTAGAAAGAGGACACTTAGACCAGCTACCACGTATGAGATGGATTAAAATAGGAAAGTTTGAAAAACAGCCCGTTGCCAATGCTGCCCATCCTCCCCCACTCCACTTTGTCTCTGCCAGGTACCTCCTGTTCCCTCTGCCCAGCAGCTTCCCGTGGCTCCTGGCATCTGCAAGGTCTGCATCGCCTCGCCCAGGGCTGGTGGGAAAACCTCTCTCTCCCCACTGCCCTGGGATGGTTACAGCACTGTGTGTTTGCTGCCACTCCTCTGAGCACCCTACCTGCCACAAGCCCTTTGCTGGCCACGGTCCCTTGCCTTGCTCTTCCCCCAGCTGCGCATGGGCTCTGGTAGCTGCACCCAGAAGGCGGCAAAATCTCTTTCCCACCAGTATGTTTTACCCCAAAGCAGCTGCGTCTAGTTGATGGCCTTCAACATATGCAGTAAAACAAGAGCAAGTCTTTCACTGAAAACCTGCCTGCGGAGGTGGTGTATCCTGTCACCATGCCTCAGGGCAGATGGAGGAGGCTGCAGAGCTGGGGCGGTGGGTGAGGGGAATCAGTGTCTCGCAGGAGGGTGGTGAGTCAGAGCAGGAAACCAAAGAAATGGGTGGGTAAGAACTGAGTACGCTGTGTGCGGCTTGGGATCAAGGTATCGGGGGAGGGAAGTGCAGTCTCCCACTGTCAGAGGCTAGTTCTCAAAACCCAGCTAACTGGCAAAGCTTTATTCCCCTTATTATGCAGCAATGGCTTTCCATATCTGCTACTGCCTGGTGAGCAATGGCAGTCGGTGCACTTTCCTGCATCTGCTTGTTTAAGAGGGTTCATCATGATCAGTAGTGTGTGGCTTTGGGTACTGGTGCCACAGGATTGTTTAGAAATAGAGAAACCTTGTCAGAATTTAGTATTTGCGATGTCATATCTGTTAAGGGTGGGAGGCAGGTGATGGTGGTAAGAGGACAATGTGGTGGCTGCATTAGAGCTGCTGGTATTGCTGGGGGGAAACAGCAGCAAGCGTACGAGCCCTTCATCCCATCTGCAGGGCCGGGGTGTCCCTCCAGCACCCTGTGGGAGAGTCCAGGCTGCAGGGCTGAGCGTCCCATCACACCAGGAGCCAGCAATCACTCTGATAGTGGCCATCTGCTCCCTCGGTTTCTATAAACTCCCCACCAAATATTTGGGAATGCCAAGCGTATCTGCAGTGGCTGACGTTCCTGTTTGCAAACTGTTTATGAACCAATGTTTAAATTCACAGGGTAGTCTGCTTTCAATAAATTATTTGAGCCCTTCCAGTGACAGTCTGGGAACTGCTCTGTTTTACTTCCAAGCTACAGCTCATAGCCTTGCCCTTGTTGTTAGACATGGGGGGCACCACAGCGACCCAAAGAGATGGAGTGGTGTAAGCCAGGCTGCCTGCCTGGGGAGTCAGGGCTCAGCCCTACCTCCTGTTTTTTGGCCATATCACTGCTGTGTGGGGTCACAGCGCCAGGTTTTGGGGTACCCTGTGTGTCTCTGCCTGCAGCTGCTCTCCAACCAGGCTGATGCCAGGAACCAGGGGGCATTAGCAGCAGAAGCTTTGAATGCCCCACGAAGAAGGTGAATTGTATCATAGGACCCAGAGACGGGGTCCTTACCGCAGCTGCAGCTGACTGCCCAAGAGGGTCTGCCCAGGGGAAGATGACTTTGTGCTCCCCTTGTTGCTACCCTCTTTGCTTGGCACCTGCTGCTAGTCAGTATGGGGGGCAGGACAGGGACTAGGAAATGACCTCCAACTCCTCTTGCTTCCCTCCAACCTCCCCGTGTTAAGGCAAGTCTTGACATTTCTGCTTTCTGTAGAAACTAACCCAAAATCTCTCCAACTTGGAAAGCATCTCTTGCCCACATCCTACAGCAGGCAGTGAGGGCTGCGGCATGCAGGACCAGCAGCATCATTCAGACAAGTAACTTGAATGTCAGCCCTCCGTGCACCTTCTCCCACCACAGACAGCAGAGTTAAAAACACCCCTGAGTGATAAAGCCCCTTTGTGCCCATTTCTGGTTTATGGGATATTTGTTACATGAAGCAGAACAGCTCCAGGAGGCGAGATGGAGCAGCCCCCCACAAAAGCCAATGCCTCTGGGTAAGGGCAGCCCTCAGTTCAGATGCCTGAGCTGAGCAGGGGGTAGCTGTATCCTGAGGCTGTCCTGGTGGGTGTTTTGTTCTGAGGGTGTTAGCTGCTGCAAAGCAGGGAGCTCAGCTCCTCGGGGATCTGGTACTTCCTTCACCTGCAACTGCCAGTTAGTGCCTGGAGCTGGCAACTGTCTCCCCATGGGCAAAATTTTCCATCTTTATCATTTTTCTAATGAAAGAAAATGTTTCAATAGAGAATTCCCTCCCATTTCCCTCTGCATGGCCATCGGTGCTGCCAGGCGGGAGGGAAGCATGGGCAGGGCCACCCAGCACTCTCTTTTCTTTTGATTGCCCACAGGCAGAGACCTCTCCGTGGACATAGCTGCTGCTGAAAGCTCCCTTTCTGAAGGTGATACCTTGCAGCTAAATTGCGTGGTGGGAGCCCAGAAGAGCAGCAGCAGGCACTTCCAAGTGCTTTGGCTCCTCAACAGAGTGGAAGTGGCCAGGGTCGACCCCCATGGGGTATTGATTTTGGAGGAAGAGTATGAGGAGAGAGCCAAGCTGGGGAAGCTCCGAGCATTCAAGCAAAGCAACACGGTTTATGTCCTCACCATCTATGAGGTGGGGCTGAAGGACAATGGTATTTACCATTGCTCTGTTTCGGAGGTGAAGGCTCCTGGAGATTTTCACAGCATCCAAACCAATCTGTCATCAGGCATCCAAGTCGCCGTGAAGCCAATAGGTTAGTAAATCCTAATGGCTGATCTTCCGTGTAAATCCTGCTGTGATCCCTGACTGGGGAATGTTTCAAGTCTGGCCTCATCTTGGCAGGCACGACACACCTGCTGCTTGCAGCAAAAGTGCAAATGTGCCATAGATTTTGGTAGATAATAATGGGAAAAGTACTTGCTCCAGCAATTGCTAACACAATAGATGCAGCAGCTGTCAACAAAGTGTAAACCTTTAGCTCAGTCTCTTTGCAATGAGTTTTGGAGCAAACAGGTAGACTTCTGGGGAGGTTAGGTCCTCCTGTGTCTTTGGTACAGAAAATTGTGAGCAACAGCTGTTGCTACTCCTGAGGATCACAGGATGGCCCAGCAGAACAGGTGCAATCACTGCCATTTCCATTGGGGCACTCTTCCTGTTTTGGAGGGATGACTTGTGAGGAAACCACTCTAAGATGTGTAGGACACTCTTGGTTTCCTTGTCATACGTAGACTATGACTATTCTGATGTAGCAGGAGCTGTCTGTTGGGACTCTATTTCTTAAGTATTTCTTTATGTATCCATGTCCCAGAAATGCATTAAAGAAGGAAAAATACCTAGAATCGCAAAGTCCTCTCCAAAGTTATAAGAAAAGGCTGGTTGAAAATTTCAGACAATTCCTTTCCTTTTCCAATGTCAAGATTTATCTAGTCTTGTCATTTAGTGCCACAGTATCTCTGGCTTTCCCGAGGAGCACAGCAACGTCCCCTACCATGCAGTAACTGTTGTTTGCAGAGAGCCGCACACGCTTGTCTGTGTCCGCCAGCACGCCGCAGGTCGTGGCGGGAGATGCCTTGACCTTCCTTTGTGAGGTGCAAGGAACGACCAACCCTGTGTCCGTGCGGTGGTGGCACCTGCCACCACAGCACCTGGGTCCCCGGGTGCTGGTGGCCACCATGGAGCAGGATGGCACCCTCAGCCTGGGCAGCGTCTACCGGGACGGTGGGACTCGGGGGAGCCTCCGGCTGGAGAAAGCCAGCTCCGGCACTTTCACCCTGGTGATCCCCAACACGTTGGATGAGAGTGACGGCGGGCAGTATGGGTGCGAAGTGACGGAGTGGTCCCGAGGCCAGAGCTGGACAAAGGAGAGGGAGACAGCGGTGACAGTCAGCTCCATGGGTGAGTTGGGACACCCCTATCTCTGGGCTTTTAAGCTGGACATGCTGGAGGCAAGGCTGGAGTAGTGGGTGGGTGCGTGTGGGTAGGACAGAGGTCTGCTGCAGGGTGACCTGGATCATTTGGCCTGGAGTGCTTCAGTTTCCCATTTCTAGCAGGGTGCTTGAGATGTTTTGGGAGAGATAAGTGGGACACAACAGCTAAAATGCCCAGAGACCTGAAAGGCAGTGGCTTGCTCAGCAGGTCCTTCTGACTGTCTCCTTAACTTGCAATACAAAGTATCTGTTCTAGCAGCATGATTACTTGCAGTGATTAAGCTCAACAAAGGCACTTGCTGAGTTGTATGATGGTCTTTGTCAGAGATACACCCCTGGTGCTGGCATCTGATTGCTTCTCCTGCCCTCCTGTCTGCACAGAGCCGCTAACCTCCTGGCGCACAATGCCCATGCCGTCTCCTCTTTTGATTGCTGGAGAGGCAGTTTTTGGCTGTGATACAGCGTGTTTCTCCTTCCTTATTGCTGGGCTGGGTGCCTGACAGCACCGATTGGGCCACAGGAGTCGTTAAGGCTTTCGTGCAGGGTGGAAAGAAGCAGCAAACAGGGCAGCAGCATCAGCAGAGGATCCCTGGCACTCTGCCATGGGGCAGAACTGCGGAGCCTGGATGAGAGGGTACTCAGGGTTGCGCGGGGAGCTGGGAGTGGGAGGGTGGGGGGAGCTAGGTAGGAGAAGGCCAGGGACACGGGGCTAGAAGACCACATCACAACTTGGGGGCAGAGGAGCAGCAGGGCTGCTGGCTGCCATGGGGCTGCGGTGGCTGGGCCAGTGGGGACGGTGCTGTGTGGGAAGGGTGGCAGCGACATGGCACAGGACAGGATTTCTGTCCCGATGCCAAGGGCTCTCTTCTCCCAAGCAGCTCTTGGTCTGCATGCCACGCTCAGAAGCCGAATTGTCACCGTCAGATACGGGCAGAGTTTTGAACTTGATTGCCAAGTGAGTGCTGGCTACGCCCTCGAGAAGGTGCCGGTGTCTGTGGGGTGGCTCTTCCAGCCCAGCCCACCCACCAGTCACTACCACAAGCTGGTCCAGGTCCTTCCCAACGGCACCATGAACTGGGGGACAGCACAGCCACACTTCCAAGGGAAAGCCCAGCTGATGAAAGCTGCCGCCTCCTTTCGGCTGCACATCCACAATAGTGTGGCTGCTAATGAGGGGACGTACCAGTGTGAGGTGGAGGTCTGGAGGAGGAACGCCCTGCCGCAGGGGCAGCCAGCTGCCACCACCAGGTCCAACGCTGTGGGGATAAAGGTGGTGCTGCCAGGTAAGCAGCACCATGGGTGCTTTCTCAGCAGAGATCTCTCCTTCTGCAATTTTAAATCCATCAATCATAACCAGGGGCAACCAGGACCACTGAGGGATGGGGTGTCCCCAGTTGGCTCACCTCCTGGGTGCTGCATGTTCTTTCTCTTCCTCGGCAACCACAGCTCCTTACAACACTCTTGGGGGCAAATCTGGTGTTGGGCAGTAGCAATGTCCATTTGTTTGCAGATTATGATAGGCATATAGGGATCAGCCTTGCCACTAGGATTTTAAGCCTTGTTTCTGGGAAGTAGTAGTCCCTCTAAGGAGCCTGGTGGTTTGCTGGGGGTGCAAGATGCCTCCCATGGTGTAGGCTTCTGGGGAGTGGTGGGGAGTGGTGGGGAGAGACTGGCCCCCAAAGCTGGTGCTGGGAGAGGTCCACGTCCCCCCTGAGCTTCCCCTGGTGTATTCAAGGCATGCTGAGAAAGCACCAGGGCTCTCTGCCGGGCTGGGAGCCCACACTGAGCCACAAGGTGCTCAGGGTGGAGGTATCTCCTCCCAGGCACGGCTGGGCTGCGCAGCCAGGGGCCCTGCCCAGGGTTCCCTTTTATGGCTACCTCTGCAGGCAGGGTCCGTGCTGCCACCGCGCCTGCCAGCATCACACAGGCAGCCTTGTCCTCTTATGGAAGAGAGATGTTGCGAATACACCGCAGCCCCCCGGCTGTCCTGCCGTGCGCCTGCTCCCTGCCATCTCCGGCAGCAGCACGGTGTTGGCTCACTCTGCTTGTGGCTAGGGCTGCTGCAGGAAGGGGTTGTCTCGGCCAAAACCTCTGAGCCTGTAGAAGCAGGCATGAGAACATGTTGTTTTGGTTTTACTTGTCTGTTCTGCCAGCAAAGGAAAATTCTTGCTCTTTTTTCATGCATTAAGTGCTTCTTCCTCTAATCCTTGGATTTTTGGGATCACAACCCAGTGAACTGACATTATGCATTTTCCATGTTTCTCAGCTGATGGGTTTGCTGTAGCATAAGCTGATACATTCCCTTCGCTGTTTGAGCTCACTTCCACGGTGCTCTCCCTCCTGCTCCACTTCCTGCTCTTTCCTTTCCCCTGCGGAGCTGGGTGCTGGGGTGCTCCATGTTACACCGGAGCGCTACAGTCAGCCCCAGGGTGGCATATCACTAGGGGTGACCACGCACAGCGTCTGTGAGCAAACAGTAGTGTAAATGGCATTAAGACGAGTAGGTGTATTTGTAGATCATCTGTACAGAGGAGATGATAGCAGCGGAGCAGCAAGATATTATGTCATTTGGTTCCAAACGTATTGCAGCCATTACTGGATACTGCGATGCTGTAAAGATGGTGGGAACTGGGAGGGGGCGATGCACAGTGGGAGGTGGCTGCTAGCTTTAGCATCATTGCTCTGAGAAAGGCAGCATGAACCAGTGAAGGATATTTAGGAAGGTAGAGAAGTAAGTCTGGGAACGAAGCCGGCTCTAGCAGCAATGGGATGAGGCGAAGCTGCAGAAAATGAAGCTGCAAATCATGAAAATCACCAGCCTGTTTCTTCACATATAAAATCTCATGGTTGGAGCTGCAGCCTGCAGAGATACTGGAGTTCTTGACTTTTGCTTCGGCACTTTATTTACCACTCGGTGTCAGTCGGCACTTTGGGAGTTTAAATGCCGTTGTGGATCTGGGCTGTAGCTTCAGAGGGGAGGGACATGTGTGACAGGTCAAAACAGGAGGGGAAGGAGGACAGGTTCTTTCCATCTCTAGCTTCCCAGGTAGTTCAGCATCCAACCCTTGGTGGAATCCCATAATTAGTGCCCATGGCAGGCAGATGGAGACCCAGCCATAATGCGCTTTGCTGTCCAACCCTGGCAGGGATGCTCCCGTCAGCCTCTCAGTGCAGCTGCCCGTGGTGGCTTCCCCCAGCTCTGGAGCGAGCCGTGGGGGGCTTTGCACCAGCTGCCCCTCCAGCCCTTCTGTGTGCTCCGCTGGTCCTGGGCTGGGCAGACAGCATGGCGTCAGCAGGCAGGGTTCACAGCAAGGTGGGCAGCAAGAGGCTCGGCTTGGTTAATTAAATAGAAATTGAAAGGGAAAATAGCACCACATCTTTCTGCACCAAAGCAAAAGGCAGGCAGCTGCTCTGCCCTTTTTGGTAATTGATCTTTAGTGGTAGCGAGAGGAGACATAGAGCTGAAACAAAGGGGCTTTGCAGCGAGTGCTCTGCTTCCTCTTGAGGTGATCTTCTCTGAGAGCATAACACCAATTTTTCTCATCAAAATCAAGTGCTCACAGCAGCAGTTCCCATGGCTCCTCTCCGAGCTCTAGTAGCTTTTGCTTCTCTGGAGTATTTTCTGCCCTGGCAGGTGTCAGGCCAGGCCATACTTAAGCAAGAGCCCCCCCCCCCCACAGCCAGTTTGCTGTCTCCTGTGCTGGCAGCCTCTCTGGGTTTGGGGAAAGGTCCTGGGTTTTATCCACTTGTCCCTGACTGCAGCAGCGCTTCCGGGAGGAGCTCAGGTTGCCCAGGGCAATCTCCAGACAGCTTTTGAGTATCTCCAGTGTCCCTCTCTAAAGATTTGTGTTTCCTTAGAACTTGCTCTGGGCTGGGTATGCTTTTAAGTGCTGAAGTTGGAAGGCATCAACTTGAATCTGATTCCTGAGTGCGCTCAAGTCTGCTGGATCTCTGCATCTGTGGACCTGATGAATTTGCACAGCTTTCTAATTAGGGTGATTGCTTTCTGGTCTCTTCTCCTTCTTGCCCTTACCTGTTTCTTCAGAGCAGCAAATGTGCACTGTGAAATGCAGGACAGCACTTTGCTGATCCCTTGGGAGCAGCCACCTCCCGTACCTCCCAGTGAATGTTGCTGCTGAAATCCTCATCACTGAGGTGAGGCACTAAGCAGATACTGGGACTTGTGCAAGTCTTGCTGTGGAGGAAACTGTCAACCTTTTGGTGAAAATGTGTCTGTCTGTGGTGTGGAGAGAAGAGAGAGGAAGAGCAATAAAGTGCAAAGAGAAAAGAGCAGCGTAAGTGGACGTAAGCAGGGAGATTTTGTTGGCAAATTTGAGATGGAGGCAGAGACAACGCGCAGGGATGCCGAGAGCCATTGGTTGGGATATTTTTGCATTGTCCGGTCTCAAGAGAGACAGTGATGGCCTCTGAAGTGGATTGCTTGAGTTTTGAGAAGAAATGCTTGAAAGAAGGGGAAATGCGTAGGCTTTCTCCTGCCGTGTCCCCATCAGCCCCTGCAGGAGAAGCCACAGATCGCTCCTGGTCCACATACCCTCCCTCTCCATACCCTGCTGCCATCGCATCCCTTGGGGAGGTGCCGCAGAGGAGAGTACCCTGCTGAGCCTGCGGCCAAGGGCAGGGGGCTGAGAGGCTCTGCGGGGGCATCTCAGCATGTTGTCTGCAGCCCATCCTCGAAGCAACACCCAGGGGCTGAGCTTAAGGGAGGTTGGTTGCCCCCAGCCTCTGTGGCACAGGGCGTCCTTGCGTAGGAGCTGAGCAGTAGGAAAATGCTAAGAATGGAAACTCAGCCTACAGTCCCTTAAAACTCCGATGGTGTCTCATGCTGAGTAATTTCTGTCTACCCACGGGTAGATACCTGTGTGTACTCCTTCACCTGACTGCTGGCCCCATCTGACAGAGGTGGTGTCTCAGCGTGGAGGGGAGGGCCAAGGGGAAATGCAGGCAGTTGGAGGCCCTCCAAAGAGACCAGCCTGCAGCCTTTCCACAGGCCATGTGCGATGGGAAAGGGATCCCTCAGACCAGGAGCAGCACAGGCGCATCAGGAGCAACCGTGTACCCTGTCGGGGTGGCAGAGCTGCAGGCAGCACCACAGCTTTCCTCTCCTGAACTGCTCAGCACTAAATTGAATGATTGCTGAGTATAATCACAGTGGATGTTCAGAACTGTGTTATGTGGTTTCCGATTAATAACCACAGCAAAGACCTGAGATGGAGACTGTTAGTGAAACCCCCGCATGGGTAGTCGCTCTGTAGTCTCTCTGAGATAAAAGATACTTGTTCACAGTCTCCAAAGCTGTGGGCTGGTTTTGTCACTTACATGTGAGCCTGCTGATAGAGAAAGCAGTGGTAGACAGTGGTAGACATGCTCATTTCAGACAGTGGCTTTGCCTCCAAGCTGCAACACGGCGGCTGCCTCCATCCCCCTGCTCCTGCCCCGTGGTTCCCCAGGTGACTCCTCTGCTACTCCCCTGCCCAGTAGCACCCTGTGATTCGCTGCCGTGGTTCAAATAAGGGTGTGTGGATTTGCTCTTTCCCCCCTTCCCCCACCCCCTCTGCGCCAGCATCCTCTAATGGGTCTTAGTCCTCTGACCACCCTCTTCCTCCCTCCTCTTTTGGCAGGTCTCTCGGGCCAGCCTTGTTCCTCTCCTTGCCAGCATCCCTGTATTGGCAGCTGCAGCCCATATGATTATTTTGTTTCTCTGTTTTAGAAAGCAAGCTTCAGGTAGCTACGAAAGAGAGCACTGTGGAGATTGTCGGTGGTGCTGACACAACCATCGAGTGCAGGATCATGTTCACCCAGAATAATTCTCAATTCGCTGTTACCTGGTACCTCGTACGTTCTTCAGCAGATGCAACCCCTCTGCAAATTGTAAGGGCTGACTACAGCAGCGTGCTGGAATACGGGTCTGAGTTCAGCTTGCCTGCACAAAAGTCCCGATTCCTGAGCCAGAGGGTGTCCAGCAATGTTTTCTGGCTGCAGATACTCTCTGCAGACTCCAGTGACGAGGGCAGGTACTACTGTGTGGTAGAAGAATGGCTCTGGCTGGTGGATGGCTGGTACAAACTTGGAGAGGGAACATCGGGAAGGACCACGCTGGAGTTCAAGCTCCCAGGTGAGCATGCAGTTATCTCCTGTATAGGTGCTGCTGGAGAAGCTTGGATTAATTTATGATAGGGCCCCCGCCAGGCCTCTCCTAAGCTGTCAGGACTTGAGAAGCAGTGTCTCCTGTGTTGGAGCTTAGACTTAGGGATACAGGAGGTGTCAGTGCCTCTCCGAGGGAAACAGGGAATTAGGAGGATTTACCACATCCTCCCAAACCAACCAAGCTGATATTTTTCCCACTGGCAGATGATGTCTAATGCTTCATAATAAAGTGAATCGTGCACTTTCTTTTTCTTTTCCCTCCAACACATGGTGCGCTTGGTTGGTCGTACAGTGCTGTGAATAGAGAAGCTGCCCTTTCCTGGTACTCCTGAGCATCCTGAAGCAAGACATTGAGTTTTCCTTACCTTGCAGGACATTGCTGCTGAGAACAAGGCTGAAGGCTCAACTGCTCCCACCTTGGGCACTGCACCGCTGGGGTGCACAGTGGGTCTTCCTGGCTCAGTTCTTCCCTCTTTCAGCCTCGCTTGGTTTATGGGTTGCAGCCCTAAATGAAATGCATCAGAGAATTCCAGCTTCCTAAAGAGCTTTTTGCCCAAAGGATGCTTTATCACTTACTTGGAGGGGGTGGGAAGTATTACAGCAGAATGTTGTGAACAGGGGGCAGAGTTGATAGGGATGGGGAAAAACACCCCAGGGAGAATGAGTCGCAGGAGCAAAGGGGCCTGTGGGTGTCCTGCAGGCACTCTTGCAAGAGGCCATCCCAATCCCCCATGCTTCATTCCAGAAGATTTCTGTCAGCCTGCGAGCGCAGGCAGGAGCATTTCTATGGCAGTGCAACACCATAATGTGTCTTTCTGCTTGCATCGTAACCCAGAGCATGAACTGCAGCTGGAGAAAACCAACCACAGCATCTCAGTGAGGGAGGGCAAGGAGATGACGCTGCACTGCCTGCTGCAGGGTGCCCGCCTGCCCACCACCCGCCTCTCAGCCACCTGGTTTCGGGGGGAGGAGAGCAGCCACGTCAGGCCCCTGCTCACCTTCCACCATGACGGCACCATCAAGTACCCCCAGGACAGCCTGGCTGGGAGGCTGCATCTCCGCTGCCCCGCCACCGGTGACTTCAGCTTGATGTTGCCCAGCGTGGAGGAGAGCGATGCTGGGGTGTATTTCTGTGAGGTGCAGGAGTGGCAGCAGCAGAGTGAGGGGAAGAGCTGGGCTCCGCGAGCCTTGGCGCGCTCGGGGTACACCCAGCTCACCACCATCCCACCAGGTAATGCTTCTGGGCGTGAGGGGCTACTCACCCCACACGGGTTTCCCCTTACCCATGCTGGGGTGCGTGGCGGGCAGGTAACGGCAGCTCTCTGCTAGTGATGTCGGCTGCAATGGCAAGGATGGAGCAGGGCTGGGAGGACTTGCTAAGGGATCGCAGAGGGGGACAGTGAGATCGCCAGAGTTGTGTTGGGAGCCAGGGCAGAGAGGGGAGCTCTTCAAGGGACACGCACTATGGACCTGGCAGGGGAGGCAGTGAGATCCCAGTCCCATTGATCTGTCAGGGCTGAAACCCAGGTGCTTGGCATTGTAAACAGTGGAGGTGGTGGTCAGATGAGATGCCAGGAGCTCTGACGGTGAGATACGTGGTCCCAAGGGTCCCATTCAGCGCTCTTGTGTCCGCAGTGCTTTGCAGCTTGTGAGCTTTCTGGAGGACCATGGGCACAACCCCCTGCTCTCAGTTGTACCACTGGGGCCAGAGGGCTAACTGTTTGGGGGAAAAAATTCTTGGTGTGATTTTTCTGGCAAGTCAATTTCCAGTGAGTTCTCTTAAAAACAGACTCTGTCCTCTTGGGGTGAGTTGGGGTGCATGCCGTATGCAAAAATAGACCTGGATTCTGCATACAGAATTTCACATAAAAGCAAAGGTTTCAGTCAGGCACACAGAGTGTTTTAGGGAGGTAACTGGGAGGGAAAAGTACTCTCTTGTTGCCTCTTTGGGGAAATCGGAAGATCGGATGACCCACGTGGAGGAAAAAATACAACTGCGAAAACAACCATGTTGCACCCAGCTGAGAGGAGCCTGCTGTTCTTCTCGTGCCTTCAGCCCTGGAGTTGCCATGTCTGAACCCAGCCTGAGTGCCCACATGTGGTTATGGCTTCTGCAGCAGTTACCAACGCTGACCCAGGTGGAAGAGCTCGGGGGACCCTGCAGAGCCCTCCCTTGTGCCCGCTACTGGCACAGGCACGCACCGAGCCTACTCACATGACTCTGCACCTACAGCAGAGCTAATCTGGATTTAATTGTACAGGGAGGGACTGACAGCACTTCAAACCCCCACTGTTATGTTCCTGCTGTTGTCCATCACGGCTCCCTCTAGCACTCAGATTTCTCCTTCATCAGCTCCCTCTGTCTCTTGTTACCCGTTACTGGTGGAGTAACCATTACTAAAATTGCACAGTAACTGCTGGAAAATTCTCCTCCAATTTTTGTATAAGTGTTTTTGCCAAGTGGTTTTCATAAAATCCAAGAGATTAGCTGAGTGATTTTTCTTTCTCTTTTTTTTGTGTGTGTGTGCTTCTCCAGTGATGCAGGTATCTCAAAATGCCCCTCTGTCTCACAGATTTCAATGTTTTAGAGTTTTCCAAGGGGTAATGACATAGCCATGTGCAAGTATACCCATAATCAGGAGTAACTTCAGCTCTAACCCCTGATCCTGCCCTTTAGGATACCTCCCTAGTACTATAGAGGCATTCATGTAGTGGAGACTTCTCCCTATTTTCCTATGGGAGAGTAAATGCTGCTTCCATCTATACGGATGGGGTGCAAAGCTTCACAGGTAGAGAGGTAAAAGGCAGTTTCACAGCCAGAAGTAGCCCCCAGGTTGGTTCATCCCCAGGGTCACACCTAGCCCACCAGGCTGTGTGGGTCCCTCATGGACCCTGCAACTTCAAATCAGCAAACTCACATGCTCAGCATGGTTCTGCAGAGCAAGCGTAAAACATCTGCATGTGGATCTTGGGTAAAGAGGAGAATTGAGGAACAACACTTTGAGATGGATGTGAGGAGCCCAGGACAAAATGGAGAGGCTGCAAATGAGAGCTTTTCAGCTAGCACAGGACTGAGCAAACATGGGTTTTTGAAGTACCCGTAGGGTCTACAGGCAGCCTCCACCTCATCTGGGGAGCTGTTCTGCAGGAGCTGCCAGGGACAGGGATGGGGCTCACAGCTGCCTGCAGCTCAGCGTGGCTGAAGTAGGATTGCAGAGTGGCAGAACCAAGGAGGGGCGGGTGTCTGGTGGAGAAAGGGACCTCCTTAATCTGTTTTCCTTTGCTTTCCTCTTGTCCCTCCTTGTTCAGTGGTGCAGGCTCTGACAGACTTCTACCTCATCCTGCTGTCACTGGTGTCAGACAGGGACCTGGGAGGGGGGAGGGTGTGTGGCTTTTCCTTACTGGGCCCAGTCTGGACTGGATTAGATGAAGAGCTGTGCTGTTTCTGGTGGGATGTTTCAGCTGAACGAGCCAGGGCCCTATCTGACTTCCTAAAACAAGAAATTGAGGCAAACTACCTGGTTTCTCTCCCTCTTCTCCTCAGGTAGCCTGTATGAATTCTTAACAATTGGTAGCTGTTGAAGATTGAGGGAAAAGTGATAAGATGATAACGTATAGAAACAGTAAGAGACAGAAACTCAAACTAGCTTGGGGCCTCACTTTTTTCTTTTTTCTTTTTTTTTTTTTTCCTCTAGAGCCACCTGTTTTGTCTATGATCTGCTCATCCCCACCACTGCTGAACTTCATCCTATACTTACCACTGGTTCTGATCCTTCTCCTGGCCCTTGGTGTTTTCTGCTGGTACTTCAAATTCAGAAAAAACAACAGGGGCAACATCACAGGAGAAGACCAATTGATGGAACTGCAAGGGACTGGAGGGGTCAAGAAAACTTAGCTGGCCTATAATGGCAGATGTAACGTGAAGGAGCAGAGCTAGACAGCTGAGGAGGACTGAATACTTGCAGAGGGGCTTTTTATTGTTTTGTAGTAGCTCTTGCAATGAATCCTTGAAATTGTGTGTTTATTTTCAGTGGAATGAAGTGGTTTTGAATTACTAAGCAAATAGGGTTTTCATAACAGGTGTTCCTGTCTCTTAGGTTAGGTACCCACCTATTTCACACTTTGTTCATTGTGGTATATTTGAGGTCCTTGCAGTACGCATTTCCCACTGTGGATAGAAGTGGTGTTATTCCTCTACAGGTATAAAGGAAAAAACCAGCTCTTTTTGCACTGTGACACAAAAGTATCAAATTGCTTCTCATTTCAGGTGACTTGACAAAATCTATGTGGTGCGCAGGCTAAAAAACAGTGGCAGAGCTGGAAATGGCGTATTGGTGTCCCATTTAAGGCATTGCACTTGGCTTAGCCAGGGAAACTCTCAGACACTGCTGCCCCCTTGTTTTGAGAGTGCCTGTGCCCAAAGAGCATCATCTTCGAAAGGAAATGGGTCTTCATCACAAAACCTGTCACAGGAACACAAGAACTGAGCAAGGCTGCCTGGGGCTGAAGAAAGTCCATAGCAGGGGTACCAGAGCCATCCACAAAAAAAGTCCTGCTGACCATTGGGACCAAGGGACTCGTATGGAGTCTTGGATCCCAGAAGGAAGAAGTGGACACCATGCCATCTTGGAGATGAGTGTACGAAGACTTTCTGGCTCCTTTCTTTGCTGGGACTGCTGTAGGAGAAGACAGCATCCAGCCCCTCATGCCTAGGCTGTCTTACGGGTCAGGAAGCTGCATGGCTGGGACCTGATAGACATCTCCAGGTTGCACCATGCAATAAAAAAAGCCATGCATGTTCTTACGGGGCAGCTCCTCTATGCTCTGGGCTCACGTTTTCAAGGCTGAGGAGCTCTGCTACCTGAAGGCTGGCTGATGCATTAGAAGAAAGGAGATTTCAATCCAGTCCCTATAAGTCAAGGGATACTCAACCCCTAATTGTACAAAGTGGGATGTGGTCCCACCGAGTTGTAAGGTCAGGTGTCACGGTGACACTCAAAGCACTGTCCTCAGACCAAAGCAGCCGTATGGAAATCATGGCAGATGTTTATGAGCCCTGCTTCCTTTGACCAGAGGAAGGGTTGAAGACACCACAGCACCTCTAGATGATCTGTTGAAGTCCTTCACTTTCCTTACAATTAGAAAAACTGCCTGTCCTGTATCCCGAGGAACTGGCAGGTGCTTCAGTCCCTTTCTCCTTGAAAAAGCACTTTTTGCATAAGTTTGAAGGCTACTGCTCTTGTTTCCCTGTTCAGCCACCTCTGTCTCTGCTGGCTGGCTCCAGCTTGCTCAGCCTCGTGCAGTTTTTCCCTTTTGCTGCCCTGACCCCATCTGTCTGTCCTGTGGCGTGAGTGCTCAGAGCTGCACGTGGGGCTCTCTGCAGAGGTTCCCCCCCTGCCTTGTGGGTTATGTCCCGTTTACACATCCCAGTAGGATGTTTGATTTTCTGTGCGCGTGTGACAGCGCAGCACTGTTTGCGCTTGCCTCGCAATCGGCAGGCTCCTCTCCTGCAGATTTGCTGTCTAGCAAGTTATTTCTCCACTGTGTGTTCAGACTGTTGACTTTTCCTATCTACTTGAAGCACCGTTTGCGTGGGTCTGTTGAACAGCTTTCCGCACCAGTTTGCGAAAGATCCTGCTGTCTGTTTGTCTTAATCCTGTCTCAATAATGCTTTAACTCATGGACCAGTTTCAGTCTGTTTTGACAGAGAAACAGATGCTCCCAGGACATTAAACTCCTACAAGTTTCATGAAAAGTGGTAGCTGGATGAAGGAGAGGAGGCAGGCGAGTTGCCCTACCAAGGGAAGGCTGCAGTGTGAGTTGCCTGGCAGCCAGCCCTAGGCCAGCCGTACGTTGGCTGCCTGGCACCCAGTTTGTGATTAGGGGATACAGAAAGGAGATGTAGGTGTGTTAGGGCATCGGAAAGAAAAGAAAGAACCATTTTTGACCATAAACTATTAACAATTTAATTGTGCACCTAGTTTATCTACCAATTTTGTGCTGTCCCTCTGTGTTTCTGTTTAGATTGTTTCCTTAGCTTGCCCATAACAGTACCTTGGGACCATACTTCACAAGCCTTGGTGAAGCCAAGAATCTATGTCGTCTACTGCTTACCTCTTCCCACAAGGCTTGCAGCCGCCTTGCAGGGATGATTAAATAGGTCTGACATGCTCTGTTCTTGTTTAAAAAAAAGTTTGGTGGGTTTTTTTACATTCTTCTGGGTGCTTGTAAGTACTTCGTCCCTGTGTCTCTCTGAGGATTGCAATTAAGATGTGAGTGTTCAGTTTCCCCTTCTTTTTTAAAAATAATCTTGCCATCTTCTTGTCACTTGGTATCTCTCACCTCTTCAAGATGTTATTGCAGCAAACCACTAACAGGTGGCTTGACAACCCATTCTTTACGTGTCTTAGGATGAACCTCACCAAGATCAGCCTTCTGCTCAAAAATCTAAGTTATTTAGATTGCGACTCATTACCAGAGTGCTGGGCTGGTGGCATGGGACAGCCCCTGCCCTGCTGCAGCATGTGTGTGTGTGGGTCAGTCTCCATAAGCCATGCAAGCCCTGTGAGTGACCTGGCTGGGTTCAGTGCATCCCCCGAGCCCGGCCACCTTGGCTCTCCGTTGCAGGTGTGTGGAGACGTCTCTGCTGCCATCTGATTTTCACGTAAAAAGCTGCAGACTCTCCTGCAACATGAGATTTTTCTGTCTGGTGGACTGGGGGAAGAAGGTGGGCAGAGAGAGGAATGTTTCTCTGTCAATGGGGTGCTTCTGTTTCATTTTGGTTCAGTTAACCAGAGGCTTGTGTAAGTAGCAGCTTTCTATTCACACAGGTTTAGAGGTTTTAATTTAAGTTTCTAAAGTGTGCCCAGGGCCTTGATGAAAGGGTCTGCAAGAAGAATGTGTGTTTTTGCAGTGCCGGGGTGTTTTCCTCCTCCCCCCCCCCCGGCTTTGCTGGATCACTGCCAAACCTTTCAGCTATATTTTTTAAGATGTATTTTTTTCCATGAGTGAACTTTGGAAGAGTTGTAACTTATCACAGCAAAAACTCCAAAACAGTCCTATTTTTAAAGAGAACATTTCACTCAGCTGAGGTAAATGCATGAGAGGGAGAGAGATGTGTGTGCATGGTGAGTCAGGGGATGGTGATGATTTTGCTGCCAGGGCTCCCCAAGTCCAGCCTCTGATATAAAGTAGAACAGCTGATAAAATATATATTTAGCTGTTATAACCTCAGGGGGGAAAACTGTGCAACAGTGCAGACCCTGCAGCACAGCAGTGCTCCTGTCGCACCCTGTCCCCCAGATGTGCCCTTGCCCAGGGAATGTCCTGTGTGAGGGCAGCGTGTGGTGGGAAGGTCCAGGGTCCTTTCATAGGTTTTAAAGCAGTTTGAAGGTGCTACAGGGCAATAAAAAGCTGGGTCCAAGAGGGATTAATCCACTGCGAAGCAGTTGCACAGGGCTACAGAAACACAAAAGCTGTGTTGTGCTCTTGCGTTTCTATAGGAAGGTATGGAAACTGTAAGGCAAGGGGAGAGCAGCACTGCCTCTGAGGCAAGCGAGCAATACCCTGCAGTGTGGCAAGACCCTCACTTGTTCAGAAGATGGATGACATGAGGGCCGGACAGGTGGGAATATAACTCCTGCGTTGCCTCCTGGAATGCTTTTATGGCACCTGCCTTTGGGCAGGGGCAAGGCCAGTGCTCAGTGACCTGCCAGGGCGGCTCACCCAACGTGCAGTGGGACAAAGGATTGCACCAGTGCCTCTCTCACCTGAAGATGGGTGCGCCAAGGACCTTTCGTTGCAAGGCTCCTCTATCCTGTGAAGAGGCAGGGTGGGTGATGAATTGGTTGCTGCGCAGGAGCGGTGGGAAGCAGCTTGAAAGCAAGGAGATATTTTGCATCCTCTGGCAGCCCATGGCTCAGGGTTTCTGTGCCTGCCCTGCTCCCTAGGAGCAGAGGTCAGAGCAGCAGTGTGCTGTCCTGCACTGCCAGGGCAAGGTTGTTGAGGAAGGTTGCCAAACTTTCAAGAAATGCTTCTAAACAAATGACTTGGAGTTCTCCTGGGAGGTCCCTTCTCAAGCAGCATTTCTTCATTCGTTCCTATTAACTCTGGGTTGGTTTTGAAATTTCACATTTGGTTTTCTTCCTGTGATAAAATATTTAAAATCTGGAAATAAAAGATGCAGTTTTGATATGTGCTGTGGTCTCACTTGATGCCATTTTGCATTCCAGCTGGTTCCTGCAGCTCCTGCTTGTTTCACGTGACCTTTGGCCTTGGTCTTTGGCACCTAAACCAAAGCAGAACCACTCCTAGAACTCTAAACCTTCCTTAACCACTAAGAAACTGCTGCATCGTATCTGCCTACTGCTGTTTTTTGGGGCCTTCTCCAATCCTCCGCCTCCTCCCTCTTTTTTCTTCCAGCAAATACGGGATTACAGTCCTGTTGCACACAGCAGGAGAAGGCAGCCCTTGCCCTAGAGCGATGCTTTCCAAGGCAGAAGCAGTACAAGGTGGGAAGGATGCGCGAGAGGTAATGTGGTACCTCACTCCTTTGCTACCACAGCAAGCAGGAGGGACCAGCTCAGTGTCATTTCAAGCCAGCTGCAGTCACCAGGTTGTGGTGGTGTGGGACTGACTAGTTAGTGGTCACCTACCTGCTTGGGCATTTAAAAAAATATAAAAATATTTTCATGGACATTGTTTAAACCAAACACAAGAGTGTTTCCCTAGCGCCTCCTATTTAGAAATGCAAACTGGAAAGCAAGGTCCAGACACTACTTGCTTCTGCATTTCGTACAAGAAACGGGATACCACAAGCAACAATTACGAGTATGTGCTTGTGGGCTTCCTAGCTTTCATTCATTTATCACATTTTTTTCCTGTATGTTTCTAAGGAGAGTTATATGTTTATAAATGATGCTGGCAAGGAGCTAAGCTCTCCTCTGCAGCCAGTGCCAGTGAGCTCTCCAGGGGCGTGTGGGCACAAACTCACCACTGCCATTGCAAACCACTCACGTCCATCAGCAGCTTATCTAATGAGAATAATCTGAGCAGGGGGTATTTTATCTTTTAATTGACACTGTGCTTATTCCCCCTGCAGGCACCAGGAGCAGGTCCTGTGCCTGGGCTGCTGGGCAAAGTGAGGGGAGAGGGAAGGAGCCTTGCCGGAGGCTGCCCTTGCGATGGGTGCTGTTCCAGAGCCCTCCTTGGGGACCACCACGAAAGCAAAGCGCGGGGGGGGGGGGCTGCGAGGCGGGGGGTGACCTGTTCTCTGGCACTGTGTGTGCTGTACCTGCTCCTTGTAGGGGTGGGAAGAGAGAATTTGTTTCTGGGACTGTCGACTCAAAGTGTGAAAATTCACTGGCGTGGGGGGGGGTGGAGAATACTGGTTTTATCGTTATTTTAAGCATGAGGGAATTAATGGGTGAACACTGGGAGCAGTACGGGAAACTACGAGGGGCTGTGACTCCTCGCAGCCCCCTTGTGGGATGCTAATAGGGAGGAGAGGCCCACTGTCCCATTTGAAAGAGAAGGGCTGTGACCAATCGCTGTTAAATGTGGCAGTAATGCCTCACGCGGTGGCTGTGGGATAAAAGGCAGAGGCAGCCTGAACTGTAAAGACGTTTCATTTCCCTGGTAATGAGGGAGACACACTGTGGCAATGAAACTGGGGGGAGAGAGACCGTGAGATGCTAATTTCTGTTCCTGCTGCCGCTACCGCTTTGATCTGAAGCAAATGCCCGTTTTAAATTGCAAACGGATGCAAGTCAGATATCATCCAGCCAGTGGCTTACAGGCTTAATGAAGTGGGACGTACGCTTCTGCCTGATAATGTTAGGAGAGGCAGGCAATTCAGAGAGGAATTACTGAAGGTCTAAAGAGATGGGGAGGAAGGATGAGGATGTTGCGGGGTAACTCTCACCACCATCGGCATGGTCCAAATTCCCCCACTTTCTGTCCTTGGGAAGCTATGCCTGTGGTAAGGCCCTCGACCCTCTGTGCCTAGGCAGAAGGCTATGAACATACTGTCCTGATACTACGCGTATGCTTTAAGGCAGCACGCATCCTATGCAGGCAGCGCAAGGTTGTCCTTCTCTTTGGTCTTGGAGCGTGAGCATTAATTTGGTGCATTCCCCAGGTGAGGCAAAGGTATGGGACCCTAAGTAGCTCTTTTTGTGCTGTCATTGGGGCATTTAATTGGACTTTAGCAAGACAAAACTTCTTGGGACTTGACTGATGAGGCTGTTCTGGGGCAGACCCAGAGGCTGCTGGCAACAGGGTCATCAAGCCAGAAGCAGTGATCTGGGAGTCTGGTAGCTCACACTGGACAACCACATCTTCCTGAGCCTCTGTTATGGGCAAAGATCTGACCTGTTTTGAAAAATGAGTGTCTAAAGGGATATTTATTACACTCTTCACTAACACAAGGCACTTGGGCTCTAGGATTAGGCCAGAGTTTGTTGTGTAACTTGCACGGGTACTCAGAGGCTTGGATTGCTCTGCAAGCTGCTACACTAGACCAGGCAGACATGACAAGGCTGGGGGTCCTGAAGGCAGCTGGGAAGCTTGACCTCTGCACCAAGCAAGGAAGAAATGATCTGGCTAATGAAAAAGGCAGGTGTGGAGCTCAAATCTATTAGGTCCTTTGAAGGAGTCAGCGAGCATCTGGATGAGAAAAAAAATCCCATGGATGTAGTCTGTACAGAGCCAAAAGTCTCCGTGATCTCCACAATGTCCATCATCAAAGGATCTTACAGAAACTAAGTAATGATGGGATAAGACTGGCAGGTCTTTGCAGGGATGAACTATTTGTTAAAAATACAAGGCAGAAAAGAAAATAAATATTTCTGACAGAAAAGGGAGGTCACTAGTCGTGAGACCTGTGCTGCTCAATGAACACAAACGGTCTGGAAAAGAGGATGACTACTAAGTGATGAAAGATAGTATTAAGTTAGTTAAGGTATTAGGAATAAGGGCTGGCTCTGATGAAATGCACAGGGGAATTGTGAGACGAACTGGGCAATGAAACAGCAGATAATATTCTGTGTAGGTGACTGTAAAACGAGACATGGTGGCGAAAAAATCACTCAGCTTCACATATAAAGTGATGGGCTTTGAGCTGACCATTATCATTCAGAAGCAAGATCTCGATGTGAGAATAGCCAGGTGTATGTATCACCCACCTGATGTTCAAAGCAGCCAAGGGAACAAACAAGACGTGAGTTATCAGGAAAGAAATGCCAAAATAGCATCATTTTGCCGCTGTGTACATCTGCAGTGAACCCACACCTTCTGCGCAGGGCCGTTCCTCCACCCCCAGAGAGGACGGCAGATCTGGCAAGGGCACAGGGAGGGCTGGCAGTGGCTGATGAAAGCCATGGCATGGCTTTCAGGCGGGGAATGGCTTGAACCACCCCAGCCTGTCACTCCGGGGGAGACGACCCCAGTTCCTGTGAGAAGCCTCAAATGGCAAGGAAAGGGTTGGCAGCAGTCGGGCTTTCCTTCTCTCCTGCCATGACAGCGGTGGGACATGGAAGAAGCTAGCCGGTGGCAGCCTCAGAATGGAAGGAATGAAAAGGAGCAGGGTTTTGACACAACATGAAGTTAGAAAGCTCCTCGTTATGGGATGTTGTGCTACAACTTTCTGTTCTGCAGGAGAAAATGATCAAGAGGGGAATCTACTAAGCATCACTAACCATGAAGTAGCCATCCTATTAAGTCCCAAGCTGGGGTTTGGGGAAGTATCATGTACGGCTGCTCTGCTTTTGTCTTCTGCTTTAAGCCTGGGCTTTTGGCCATTGCTCAGACAAGGTGAGGAAGTAGACAGTCTGACCATCTAGACTTTTTTTTATGTTCTTATTCTGTTTACTTTGTAGCCATACATACAACTGTATAAGATGCAAAAAAAGGCATGCACCCCCTCACATTTTCTCTTCCTTTTATACTGCCTATCAGGGCTTGCTCCCCCCCCCCCCCCCCCCCCCCCCAAAAAAAAAAATGCTTCTAAAAGCATTAGAACCCTCTTTCAGTAGAGTAAATTATGTTAATGTGTGGGCCACTAGGCAAGATGAAGTTTTTAGATTATCTTTTCTTATTCTACAGCATCTTCCATTCAAGGACTTCACACTCTCACAATAGCATAGTTGAGAATTTTCTCTGCTTAACAAATGAGGGAACTTAGACACAGTAGTTTGCTGTGAAACAGGGAAAGAAATCAGAAATCTGCTTTTTTAGAACATCTCTAGAGAAGGAGAAAGGAGGAAAGACTGACTCCAAAAGTGCGAATCAAAGGGGAAAAAATCTCTCTGCTGGACCCAAAATAAGTTTCCATAGAAACAGATTTTTCTGAAAATTAATTACTGCAGTACGAAATGAAGATTGTGGGTCTAATTCTGCAAAATATTTAAGCATGTTCTTTGCTTATCCCTATTCAGTTCAGGACACAAGCATGTGATTTCCACGGAGGCTTATGTGCTTTATTTGATGGAGGCAGAAATAAGGACAAGCTGTGTTGAATGGGGATCCGTGCTTTCTCGTGCTTCCTCGCTGCTGGCAAACTTGCAACTTTTTATGATAGCACGTGTTGCTTTGCTGCTAAGAGTACAGACCCCAGTGCATAGACCCCAGTGCTTCAGTCTGGGAGTTCAGCACAAAGTTCCAGCAGACTCTTCCCACTAATGGGGAGTGGAGCCAGCAGAGTGTTTACATTGCCGGGTACTTTATTGTTTCGTTAATTAACTCTTTTTCTATTTACATGCAGATTTAAATTTACATGGGATATTTATTCTGTAAATGAACGCCATGGTGATTATCAGATAATTAACTTGAGAATTGATAGCATAAGAGGTTGAAATTTGTTTCTAATCTATCTTTTGTGCACCTCTATGGCCCATAGACATTTTAAAGATGGGATAGGTTCTTAATATCTTGCATGCTAATTGCTTTTATTGAGACTGAGTGTTGGTAAATGGTTGGGTTTAGTTTAAGCTATTTAAGGCTGTTTTGTGTAAATTTTTTTCCCCCTCTGTTGTGACTTTATGTTCAGTCAAATTAATAGGACAAATAAGGTCTGACTCAGAGTTTTATTCCCATTTGCTATACTTGGAATAGACAAAGCTTTTGTGCAGCCAAGCTACAGCTACTCTTCTTCACACAAACTTTCCATCTTCTTATTCCCTCTTTATTTCCCACTGGCTTTCAACTTTTTATTTGGGGAGGTGTCTATTTGTAGACACCCTCCCAGGCATTTCCCAGCAGTACTAGAGCCCCACATGATGAATTTAAGCCTACTGATGATAGCACTTTGGGAGTCTCTTCAGAGGCTGAAGAACAAATAATCCTCATGGACATGGTATCTAGTTTTCTTGTTCCCTCCCCTGAGCCGCTGTGGCTGTCCCAGCCAAGCTAAACTCTCAAGGCTTTTAAACAATCCATGTCAATGTAATGTTCAACATGGAAACCGCTGACTTGCTGTTGAGTCCGTATGAACAATCTCCCCCGCTTGTCACCCGTCAGGCCGCCAGTGCTGTCGCTGCACTGGGTTCTGACATGCAGCGGGGCGGTGACGGTCACCGACGGTGAAGCTGGTGCTGGAGCCCGGGCTGTTAGCAGAGGGGCAGCTCAAACTGCCCCTTAGCACTGCTGGGCTTCACTTGTCCTTTACAGCTGGAAACTATTCTTTATCAAAATTTTCTCTGAGAGGGAGATGGAAGATACACAGAGATTTCTTAGTGCTTGCCGAGAGCCACGCTCACTTTGCAGGCATCCTCCCCTCCTCCTCCTCCTCCCTGCTTTAGATGGATTTTTTTTTTTTTTTTGTCAGTGCCTGCCGTGCTTTTACCATCAAAAGTGTGAGCTAGAGATGGCAGTAGTTACGTCTCATTTGGTGGAAAGGATGCTGTCAAAGAAAAATACATCCCCCCAGCAAGACCAATGTGGGGAGCTGCAGGTGCCTGACAGCCAGTCTTTTTCCTCAGATGCTTTCAAATCCCTGGGGCGGCCCATGACCGGTGATCCCACGTGCCCAGCAGCGATGCCACCCCGTGCAGGAGGTAACCCTGCCTGCTCCCCAGCCGGTCTTGCCCAGGTCCCCCCTGGGAGGTTTCCCAGGCCCACAAAATAAGCCATGGTGCTGCGTGTACCTTCCTCTGTGCTGCAGACATGAGCCAGGTGGGTAACATCCCCACGCAGGCTGTCCCTGCTGGCATCCTCTCCAGGCACATTTACCTTCTGAGCTTGCAAAGACTGCTGTTTGCATGCCAAACTGAAGTCATGAGAATGAATAAAAACAATCTATTTTTAATCCAGTGTGAGATCTCTTACTCTTGGCTATTTTTTTCATAATTGGTTCTGTTTTCTGCTAATGATCTGAAATTTAGCATCTATTCCTGCCTCAGAGTGTTACTTTGATAACCGGTGTTAAGGAAGAAGATTAAGACTGTTGTTAGCAGTGGAGGCTGCAGGACATATGGGTGCTGCAGACCTGTTAGTGATAGACAGAAAGTTGTTTTGAGGCAGTGGGACAGATTGTCTGGGAATCCTGGCTTAACAGCAATGAAAGGTTGATGAGGTAAGTAGTGCTGGGAAAATCCTGTTAGGGAAGGAAAAGAGCAGACTGGAACTGAGTGATCACAGGATGCTCGGTATTGAATAAGCAGTTTCTCTGCAAAATTGAATTCACTTTGGCACAGAAATGGGATTTGTATTTCTCTCCCTATTGCACTTGCTTCATTAGCAGGCTTGTAAGGCACTCTCAACTTTCCAGCATCGAGTAATACATTAGGACCAAAAACTCATTCTGAGCCTTCGAGGCAATTGATTCGGGTTTGGATCAGACATTTCCAACTCCATCTCATTTGCAGATGGCATGGAGTGGGATGAAGGATCCAGAACAGGATCCACAGATTTGGTCACTGTTGATGTGATGGAGGTTAGAAGCTCTGATGTAGAAATGTTCTTTGCTGAGCTGGAGCGGGGAGCTATTTCCGAATTCAGGCAGGGCAGCATGGGCAATAGAGATATGCACACACATGTATGGTGAAACCTTTGGGTAAGTACCAGCACCATCTCTCCAATGCTGGGAGCTGCCCTGTAGCCAGAGTCTGTTTTTCCATGTTGGGCATGTTTTGCAGCACTCTTTCTAAAGCACTTCTTCCCTGGCTCTGTTTGGTCAGTGGGTGATTCGTTGCCTGTTCCCCATACAATAGGCAGATTAGCCATGATTTACATGGGACAAGGTTGGGACTGGTGATTTGCGTGCTGCTGTGGGTGTAGGAGTTGTGTGATCTCATGGTGAAGGGTGATTGCCATGCAGAGCAAGGGGACAGATCAGGATAAATGGCACAGAGGAGTCTGGATCCACCAGCTGAATGGGTATGTGGGCGGGATATCCCAAATCCTTCAGGTATGTTCCTAAACACAACCTATCCCACTCCCTGTGCCCTTCTGATTAGGGGCAACAATGTGGCAGGCTTGTCTCCCTTTTTATTCTCTGCTTTTCCAGGAGGAGATGGGAGGATGAGCAAGGGAACAAATCCTTCTGCAGAAGAAAAGAAGCAGCGAGGGGTCTGTGAGCAGAGACAACACTTCTCCTGTCAAAGGCACGTGCTGTCTAGGGATGGTGCAGTCATGGTTCCCCCTTGTAAGAGGCAGGGGAGGGGATCCTGGCAGGGATGGCTGGAGCAGGGTAGCAGGGGAAATGCCCAGGAGGGGGGCTGCACAGGGACCAGGAGGTGCAAAGACCTGGAGGGAGGCTGGAGTCTGGAGATGGGACAAGTCTCATAGAAACATAGAACATCCTAGGTTGGAAATGACCTCTAAAGATCATCTGGTCCAACCTTTCATGGGAAAGGGAGCCTAGATGAGATTATCTGGCACCCTGTCCAGTCACATCTTGAAAACCTCCAGCAATGAGGACTCCACCACATCCCTGGGGAGATTGTTCCTATAATTGATTGTTCTCACTGTAAAAAACGTATTTCTTATATCATGAGGAAATCTCTCCTGGTGCAACTTATACCCATTGCCCTTTGTCGTCTCCATGTGGCTCTTTGTGAAGAGAGAGCCTCTGTCTAATTTGTAGCCACCCTTCATGTACTGAAAAACTGATGAGGTCCCCTTGAGCCTTCTCCAGGGAGAAAAGACCTAACCCCTTCAGTCTTTCCACATAGGACAGGTTCTCCAGCCCTTTGATCATCTTTGTGACCTTCCTTTGGCCCTCTCCAGTTTGTCTGCGTCTTCTTTTTTTTTTTTTTTTAATTGCAGGGACCAGAACTGGACACAGTACACTAGATGTGACATCACAAGCACTGAGTAGAGTGGGATGATCATGGCTCTATCTCTGCTAGTAGTGTCCCTATGGATGCAGCCCAGGATCTGATTTGCCTTTGTTGCTGCAGCGGTGCACTGTCGACTTGTGTTCAGTTTGTCCATCAGGTCCCACTGATCCTTGAGTCCCTCCATGCAACCCAAGTCAGGAGAGCCTTAGGGGACAGATGGTTTGTCTGCAGGGTTTGTGTTTCTGCAAGGGGGTACTACTCAACTTGGCTGGCTGCCACGCTGCAGTGCCTCGACATCCCCCCAGGGAGAGGGGAGCCAGCCACCAGGCATGGGTGGCAGGGGTTGTTTGCACGCTGAGGGTGGACAAAGTAATTGCAACATCGGTCAGGAAATCTTTGGTGCAACAGGAACCCCAAGGTGGCTGTGACATGTGGCCTCTCCGCCCCTGCAGAGCAGCAGCTTCTCCTTTCTCGTGGGAAATGCTGAGGTCTGGGGCTGGGGGAGGCCACCAGCGTCTGTGCTGTGGCTTCTGCCTTGCAGATCTGCTGCCTGCCAGCATGGGCCCTGTGCATACACATCTTCCAGGCGAGGCTCTGTCCAACTGGCACGGGCAATTGGAAAGTATTTTCCTGATGCTTGTGTGGAAACTGCTTATGTCTATTTCTGAAAAATGCCATTTTTCTTTTCAAAAATCCCCATCTTCCATATCTCTACGTTGCAGAGCTGACCTTCAACATCCCAAGTCTCCATATGGAGCCATCGCTCCCCTGCCTGCTTGGCTATTTCTTAGCTTTTCATGCATCACAGGAGCGAGCTGAACAAGAGCCTTCCTGCTTCCCTTGCTGCAACTCAGCACTCTGTCAGCCACAGCAGAACTGCAAGCATCTTGTCAACTTTTTGCTGCTCTTGGTAAAAACTCTGAACCTCCGTGAAAATCTAGCAGCTGCAGGAGCTACAGACTCAGCAAGGTGAGCAACATCTGGCAGGAGATGGATCCAGTTGGAAAGACAACCTGGAAAATGAGATGGGCCACACAGAGCTGTGGGAACACAGGCACGTCCCACAGTATCCGGCAGGTTGCGGTTGAATGGGAAACTACCCTTCTCCTTTTCTGCAGAGGGGAAGTGGAGCCCGTTGGACACCTGTCATCTGGTGGAAGCAACGCTTGGACTCTTCAGCTAGATTTTGGGGAGTTCAACCTGTCCCGTTCTCCCCACAAAGAGGTATGAAGGCGGGTAGGGAGGAGTGCCAGACTTCCACCTGAAGCCCTTTAGCTGTTATCAGCTCTGTTGGCTGTTGAATCCCGTCTTTTCCTCTGAAATTTCACTCTGGGTTAGGATGAGTCTCTGTTTTCTTTGAATCCTGTTCAGGAGGAATTGAAGAAGGGTGGCTTGGAGACCCGTGACACTGGCCCCAGAGCCATGTGCCCACAGAGCAGTAAGGAGTGATCCAAGGAAGTGAGGGCCCTTGTGAGGTTTCTGATTAGGAGACAGACAAGAAGGCTGCAGGGAGATCTACAAGAAAGTAGTATTAAACCCATGATTTGTTGCTTCAAAAAGTTGCGAACCTCAAAACCATGGCAAATCTGGAAGAAATCACCATGGGCTTTTGGTATGGTGGTCAAAACCAACATTATTACCAGCAGGCTCCTGCCACATCTTTGTGGAATGAGGGGGTTCATATTTGAAAATGAGTATTACCTCCACCTTCATAAGCAGTCACTAGAGAGAAAAGTATTTTGCTGGCCTTGTGAGGGGCTCTGCCTGAGCTTGAAAGAACATCTGCTCAGCTTTGAGCTCAGCGAAGGTGACGCTAGGTCAGGAGGAGCGTGCTGCGAGACGCAGGCGCTCTCCTGCAGTGCAGCCCCTGGCTCTCACTGCGGCTTGCTTCACAAAACACGTGGCTATTTCACCGCCAGACAGAGGTCCCGCACCGCCCTGGCTAGCATCTGAGACCTCTTACCCACCAATCTGTCTGGGCAACGGCAGCGCTGCTCGGGCCACCTCCCCAGTGGGGCCCGGCACTCCCGGGGGGCTCGCTGCCCCACCACCAGGCAGTCCAGCCTTGGCTGCCATGCTGTGCCAGGAGGTGAAGCACAGCTAACCACTTCCATGTGGGGCCACCGCTGCCACCAGCTCGGTCTTGCTGGTGACGTCACTTTGCAGCTGCTGGCTGACAGACAGCTCAGCACTGTGGTTGTTTCCCCACCCTGTTACCAGGCTGCATGTCACGCCTCTCTTAGTCACTTCTTAAAAGCTTTTACAGAGGGCCAGTGGCTTGTGATTCTCCGTTAGCCCAGCCTGCACGTCATCAAGCCCCTGGTGATGGGGACCCGTGATGCACCCTGGGGACTCCTTGTGCTGGCACGGTGGCAGGGGACACCTTGCTCGCCCCTCTTCAGCTCCCCTCAGGGCGGTGCAGGAAAGCGAGAGGCCCCAGTTGGGTGCTGTGTGGCCATTAGTCACATTGCACAGCTGCTCCCAGGGGCTGGTCTGGCTGCTGTCTTGGAGGGAGCGGGTGCCGAGCGTGGTGATGTGCGTTGAGGGCGGGGGGGTGGTTATGCGTGGGACTTGGAATCAGGAAGGCTGCCAGAGGTTTTTGGCTGAACTCAGTCAGGACAGAGCTTTTCACCCCCAGATATCTTGTATTAGGTCTGAATAATGTTGCTGTGATGAAGATGTCAAGATGGAGAGACTCCAGCCCTCTGCTTGGAGTGAACTACAGTGGCTAGTTATCCTTTCAGCTAAGAGCACGTGGGTTTTTTCCTGACAGGGCTTGTCTGGCTATAACTTCCAGCCACTGACTCTTCTTTTACCTTTCTCCACTGAATTATTAAAGAGTCTTGTGAGGATACTCGTTTGAAGCCTCTCACAGTGTTTTTGGACAACAGACTGAGCCCTTCACACCCTTCATTGGACAGCATTTTTCCCAGTCTTAGAAGATCCAAATAGGTTTAAGCGGGCAGAAACCTAGAGAGGTATAAAAGCATTGATTTCCCAAGGAACCCACACTGGGAAGTCTGCTTAAATATTTGAGAATTGAGTCACCTGTACTTAAAAGACAGCAATTAAGGAAACTAAATATGTTCTCGAAGGGCTGAATAATTCCTTCACGTTAGTTTCCACTACAAAGGTGGCTCTGGAGTTGCTTACTCAGACCTTGCTCTTTTCTGGACAAAGACAAGATAGCATCAGAGACTGAGAGAGGAGGAGCTGGAACAACCAGACTGTGTAAGTATCAGAAAGTTGCCAGGTCATGATGGTGTTCAGTCAAGAGGTCTCTGGGAAGGTGAGGATGAAAGGGCTGCATCTTGAAAAGAAATATTTCTCTCCTTGAAGAAACCCCCCCACACACACACACACAAAAAAAAAAAATCCCAGAAGAAAAAGCAGTGTTTGATAAAGATGGAGAATGTTGTACTCACATTTTTAACGGCTCTTGGGATGATCTGGAGAATTACAGGCCTGTTTGACATGCATGCAAATGAATGCAATACATAGCAAATTAGGAGAATTGGCCGTGAAGCTTACACAGTTAAGACTGCTCGGAGGTGCAACCTGCAGAGATTCTGCAAAAGGAAACCACATTTTCTGAACTCTTGCAAGCCTTTGAACAAACCAGTGAATTAACTAAGAAGAACTGTCTGACACCATTTATTTAGCTGTTTCAGCAGGCTTTTTGCAAGGGCACATTCAAGATGTGGCTGCAGACATCCAGCTATCAGTGAGGGGAAGTGGCTTATCGCTACGGCTCCAACACTGGCCAGGAGGTGGGCGAGTGGTCAGTGGTGGCATAGGGGATGAGGTGCCAGTGCAGCGCCTTGGTCATCCATGTCATTGTAACCTCTGGGGACAGGGAGAAATGTGCCAAAACTGCAGTGAAGCTTGGGTCACTCAAGAAGGAGGAGGAGACCTGAAGGGGGAAGCGATGGATTGACTTCAGGGTAGAAGGAAAAAGGGTTGATGGGAAGGGGTAACTACGTCAAGGATGATGCCAGGAAGAGGTACTGACAGGTGAAAGCCCTTGTCTCCTTGGTATTGCATGTTTATATCCCTGATACTGAAGATCTGGGTGTGTAGGACACTAGCAGGCTGGCAGCAGGGACAAAGCTGCTTTGCTGGGCAATTTCAGGGGTCTGTGTTAGACCAGTTCCAGGGAAAATGTTGAAAGAAATCCAGAATGGGTGAATATCAAAAAAGGGAACGTGCAGGGAGAAGAGAGGACCCCCTTCTTGGTACCATCTGAGATGATAACCTCCAGGCATGGAGGACTGGGGCTCTTGCTGAGCCATCGAAGAACATCTGATCAATAACTCAAAGTCCTGACTTGTACATTAGCAGAGTCAATTATCAGCTCTGCTCTCTGCTTCCTTGATTATTATTTCAGCATGTAGCAGCTGCTTCACAAGCGTTATGGCCCATCACACTCTGAAGGGACTGAGTTAAATGCAGATTATTGACCGATGAGGCCATGAGAATGTACTGTAAAATATACAGTCACATTTGCCCATAAATCCCCAGCGAGAGTGCTTTTTAAAGAAATTCCTCTTGCTGAGGGAGTGCTCGGGGTCACTATTAAGGCTCTGAAAAATGTTTTTTTCAGCTGATTCCTATCATCTCTGTGGCATTGTTGTCTCCCTTGGCATTGCATCTTCACATGAATGAGTGGTTCTGCCTCCCTTGAGCTGCTCATCGGGACCCCTGGGCTTCGGCAGGGACACTTGGGTTACAGTTGATTCTGCACATGGGCAAGGCCAACTGTATTTAATGTTTCTGCTCTGGCCCCAGATTTTCTGCTGCTCCTGAGTTTCTCAAGTTGCTTCAAGTTCCTCAGTTTTGGCTGAGGTTGCGGGCTTACAGTTTGAGCAGGCTAAATAGTGAGCTGTTTGAACACCAGGTAATGAGTTTTCCCTATTCTGCTGGCCTGATACACTGCTGGCAGTCAGCTGCATGGTTCATGGAGGCAGGCAGAAGTGCCTGGGTCGTTTTGCTTTGCAAATTTCCTTGACTTCAGGACTCAAACCTATTTCAGGGGAAGAGATGCATGCCTTTATGGTTATGAATCGAGAATGCAGTGCATCTACACTGAAAATATCTATTTAAGATGCTGGTAGCTAGGCCAGCAGTGATGAGGTGCTAAGCAGCTCATTAGCTCAGTGGTGCCCTTTGTCCAAAACCATAGAGGAGCCCGGGCTCATCCCGGGCAGGTTATTTGTCATTGCAAGCGTAGTGCATGCTGATAGCTTGTCTATAAATATATGTGTCCCTCTTATGCTCTAGCAGCTAGGCATCAGAGGAGTCACTGGTTTTGATCACTGCTCCCAAACTGAGAGACCCAGTGTTTTAGCCCAGGCGGTGAAGTTTCGTGCCCTTGAAACTGGGTCCTTGCTGCTGGCAGCCTGCTGAGGCTTCCTTAGTGCTTCTAAGGATTTCTTGTTCTGCTTCTACCTGGGGTGCTCCCCATCCAAGGATGGGAGAGGATTTCACATGCTTGAGCTAGAGCCCTAAGAGATGGCTAATTTAGAGTTTGAAGTATTTTTTACAGAAGTTTTGGGGGGTTTTAATATAGTTTTGACATGACTCTAGGATGGGTTTTTTCCAAAGCTTTCTCAAGTGCAGCATCCTGGCCACAGTTCTGGTTGCAAGTGGTTTTTAAGACTTTTCACTGTGGGAGCAACTGAGATCCTCTGGGCCAGGCCCTCACGAGTTCCCAGGGAGGCCTGACTTCACCGGGCTGGTGCCAGCAGGTCTGGGGAGGTCCTGCTGGTCACAGCTCGTGGGACCTGCTGCTGAGTCCCAGCTACTGCAGCGTCGTCATGTCATGCAGATAAAAGCACTACAAGAAGCAAGGGGACAGAGAGCACTCCCTGCTCTGGCAGAAATACTGCAGCAACTTTGTGGACATTTCTTGGGGGTGAAGAATAAGCTTTCTGTTGTCTTCTACCCTGGTGTTTACTGCTGTGAGAGCTGCCTGTCCTTCAAAAAGGACCACGATGGCTCACTGGTGTGTGTTGGGGAGCAGAGCTGGCCAGAGGAGTAATCAGAGCTGCTTCATGTCCCAGGGGCTGGAAGAGGAAGGGATGTGCTGCCCTGGGGGGTCACAGTGCCACGAGAGTCCAGGCAGGGTGGCCAGGGACCAGGGAAGTGGGAACCCAGTTCCCAGCCTTGCTCCCCACCCTGGGGAGGCTGTTTTGTTCTCACCAGTGCCAGCGTCCAGATCTGGTCTTCTTACTTTCACAGGGGAAGGAGGTGAATGTCACGAGGGCAGCCAACAAAGGTGCCAAGGTGGCCGAGTGTGAGACCACCCTGGGAATGGCAGCATGAGGGGAGGAGGCACGGCTGTAGAGCTTGTGACTTTTCCAAGGGTATTTCACGTTAGGGGTAATGCCAAGTGGTCTTTCCCTACTGTGAGCAAGGACACCCAGTACGGGCACACAGATACTCCAGGGTGCATTTGTGCTGTTGGTCTGATGGTCCCTCAGCTTGCCTTTCCCATCACAGGGAAAATTTCTACCTGAACTTCAAACATACATTGAGCCTAAACTGATGCAGTCGTGTTATCTGCAACCAGCACTTTCTCTGTGTCTCAGGCTAGGGAGTGAAGAAAGAGGTGGTCAGGAGGAGGGCAAGGGAGGCAGCAAAAATTTGAGTCAGGAATCTTGGATTTATCATAGATGTTTTTGCAGGCCACCACAGTAAACCCACTGGATGCCTTGCTGGCCCATCCGATTTAGCCGTGAAGGCCATGCAGTGGTTGGGGGGTGGTGGTGGGAGGAGGGCTCATCGCATGTGGCCGGGAAGCTGATACAGTCATGCTGTGTGTCAGCGTCTCACCCCAGCTACCTGGAAAGAAGTTAACACATCCGTACTGCTTGGTCCATGTCCTGTCCCTTGTCCTACCCACACCCCACAGCAGGTTGTCCCCCAGTGTAAACTCTGTCCCAGGAAGGGCTGTGCACAGCAGCACACAGCATGGCCACAGATGTGCAGCTGGTGGAGCGGTTGCAATAGGATCACACCTTGTCTTTGAGTGGTGTGAATTCCTTGGTGTTTGCTTTCTTTAGCTCCCTTTTCATCTCATTTTGTGTTCCTGGGGGTATTTGTCTGTTAACACACATGCTCTCCTTCAGATGTGTCACACACGTTTAATTTCATTGCCAGAGTAAAGCTCTCATATCTTCTCTGCTGGGGTAAAGCTCTTATATCAGCACTGTGTTAACTCCTCTTCTTTCCCCCTCTCCTCCACACCCTGCGTACACTTGAAACGCCTTTGTTTAAACACCAGCCTGGAAAGAGAGGTTTGCTGGTGATGGAGTTGTGCTCCTTATCGAGGACATCATTGCAGTGGGGCTGAACTCATCAAGGAGGAATAAAAAGTTTTGAAGAGCATCTAAGAAAGGATCATTGTGAAGTGACCTCTATCCCTTCAAAGGCCTGAATTTTTTTTCTTGCTTGTCATTTTTGTAGACATCTAGCCAGCTTTGAGTCTCATAACTGCCTCACGCAACCCTCTGGAGGTCCAGATAATATCTCCATACTTGTTATGTATGCACTGATGTTCAGTGCTGCCTTTGCCTGCTCTAGAAATGTCAGGCTACACACAATGAGTGTCCCATGGTGTGATGTGAAACCTCTACACAAACTGTGAGCAACTGAAAACACGCTGTGCCAGCACAGGCTGTTCGTGTGACACTTCCAGGCCTGCAGCAGTTTTCAGAATAGCTTTCTCTCACTTCCTTAAAACCTTCCATGTCTCCACAGTCAAAGACTCATGGGATAGATCTATAGCTGTCACCTGGTTAAAGTTGATGGGTGCATGCCAGATCTCTACCGTTTTATGCACTGGTCTTCAGGCTGAGTCCCCCCACAGCTCCCCAGCTGTGTCTTACCAGTCCCCTTGGACATGTCCTCGGCTTCAGCCTGGAGCAATTACCTGAATGCCAAGGCAGGTATGGAGTTAGATGTGGGTTTTTTGGCTCTTTCAGGGATGCAGGTTAGGCTCTCATAGCCCTAACTGTGTGCTTTGATGTCTGAGGGATGTGAAAAGACTTCAGGTTTTGGAGAGGAGGAGGCTGGTGGGGAATACAAACAAGGTTTGCTAAACCACAAAGGCAGCGAACAGGGAGTTGTTGTTCACCCAGCCCTGCAGCACAGCCACCGTGTGACACTCACTGAAATTCCTAAACTGAATTCCTTGAAAAAAAAAGCTACAGGAGGAAGCACGTCTTCATGCAGCAGGTCCTGGACACCTGGCCCTCGCTGCCCCCGGGTAGACAGGCAGCACCGGCAGGCTCGGGCAGGGTGAGAGGTATTCCAGGACAGCAGGCTCAGGAGTGGGGTACTCAGAGGGATGGGAAGTGCCCTCTCGCACCCTTCACTCCGTGATGATGGGCATTGTGGGAGGACAGGGGGGATGGACCCCAGGAGCGGTTGACCCTGTGTGCTCTCTCCCATGGCAAGAGACCGGGCTAGATGGGCCATTTGTCTGTCCTAGACAGGCGTTTCCTAGGTGTCTAATCCTAAGAATTAGCCTTGAGAGAAATCTCCCTCTCTCTGAGCAAAACTGAGGATTTGGAAACTGAGAGGTAATACCAACAGAGGGAATTATCAGGAGGTTAAATAGCGAATCACACCAGTGTCCTCGATTTTTCTGCTCCTGATATCTCTGCTGTGGCAATGTTCAAACTCAAGCGTGTCCTGCTGGGTGATGTCTCATCTTCTCTCGCTGCAACATGGAGGTTGTGGTTTGTGGCTGAGGGCCCCACTGGTGGCAGCAACCAGCGAGAACTGAACAAGCTGAAGCCTCTGATTAAAAATGCCCCCATGGGGAGGACGTACCTAACTGTGCCCTGGAGAGCCATAACTGCCTGCTGGCAGCTGAGCAGAGGCCAGCCTGTCGATGGGGTCTCAATCCTGTATCCACTTTCCTATGTTTGTGAAAATATAGGCTATAAGTCTAGGAGACCTGACCTTAATATAGCTGAGACTGCTACCCTCTCAATCAAATTTCATTGCAACTTGCAGAGAGGGCAGTGAGTACACACCCACGGAGATGGGCAAAACGCTCTCTTAGGCCTCTTTACTGTGGAAACCAGCCTGGGAATAAACCTTGGCTGGAGCGAGGCTTCATCCAGGGGTGCTTTTGAGGCTGGCAGCTGCAGGGTGGCTGCTAACACCTCGCAGCGCTGCTGGGGCAGCACTGCCTGCCTGCTGCCAGATCCCTGCCAGCCAGGCTAGCGATTGCACTGACACACAGACATGCACGCAGGCTGCAAGGAGCTGTGCAGAGAGGATGCTTCAGCTGCTGAGCACTTGATTAGATGTGTCAGCTGCAAGGTGCTGGAGGGAAGGAGAAACCCCCGCCATGGGACAGAGAACCACGGCAGCCAGAGGCACCATTGGCCCAACTTCAGCAGAGAGACATGGGTGTTTATAAAGCAAGGCTGAAGCACCTGCAATCCCCAAATAAGCAGGAAAGAGTTATGCATGCTCATGCCTGTAGGTTGCAGGGCAAGGGAGACGTGAGGTGGTCGCATCCTGAGGACATGACTTGGGGGGCTGGGGACACATTGTTGGGCTACCTGCTAGACGAGAAGGTTGGGATGGTGCTGTTCAGGGAGCGTGTATAGGGAGGAGAGAGGGGCACGGCTTATTTGTGTACGGCAGGGCCGGGGCTGTGTGCTCCCTGGCCATCTAGGCGGCAGCAGCTGGGGGGCCAGACTGAGGGAAGCTCTCCAGCATGCAAAGGCACTTGGTCTGGCCGACTGGCTTGGGAAAAGCTCTCAGGTTAGAGAGCAGGGTTAGGCAATGCAGTGCCCTGTGTGAGCACCTGGATTGGAGGGAAGGTGAGGGCACTTGCAGGGGGAAAGCAAACCTGAGCGTGCAGCACCCTACCACACAGCTCCCACATTCAGGCTCAAGCAGTAGGTCCCCTCCCGGGGTGCTGGGCTGTCGGTCCCAGCCCTGCTTTCTGGAGGGGCTCTGCTTGCTCAGCTCTCCCAGGCTCCAGGTCGCAGTGGCATGCCTGGAACAGTGGCGTCATGGTTTTAAATAACATGTGGGTGATCTCAGCTGTTGGGTGTAGATGAGAAACGGGTGGGCTCTCTGCCCTGTAATTTAAAAGCTGTCTTTTGTTTAGCTGTGACTGCATCACCACCAGCTGGGAGCACCAAAGCCTGCATGGCTGTTTCTAGGTCAGCAGTTTTCAGTCCTTGCTGTGCAGCTCCCTGGGGACACCTGTCCCGCTCTGCAGGGTCTGAGGTATGCGAGTCCGCTGGCAGACCTCCCTGACACAGGGGCATGTGTCCTCCACTGGAAAGCACTCTGGGCTCCACAAGTGATTGAAAACCTTTGGCTTAGTGGGGAAATGCACCACGTCACCCTGGGTCACGCATCGATGTATTTTTACTTAGAAGGCCCGCCCAAGTCAAGCAGACTCTCGTCTCTTTTGCTCAGTGCACTGCTTTCCCCCAGGGCACTGCTGCCCTTTGAACCCCTCCCCAGCCCACAAGCCCTGCAAGGAGGAGGATGATGGCTGAGCTACCTATTCCTCTGCCTCCCTGCCCACCTCTGCACCTTGGGATGCTGCTTTTCCAGGCCAGCCCAGCAGTGCTGGCTATTGAGTTACCTGCTCATGCTGTTGCTGAAACACTCCGGTGGGGTTTCCCAGGGAGCTTGTCCTAGAGGCAACACAACCTCCTGCATCTTCACCAGCCTCCGGCATGGTCCTGTTCGGAGAAAGGTTTGTGAGAACACCGGGGACCCAGGTGTTCATGGAGAGCCCAGGGAGCCCTGTGGTCAGCAGGAAGGGCCCATTGGCCCCATGCCTGAGCGCAGAGGAAAGTCTCCTAACTGGCTGAACTGGCCTCAGCACTGAAACTCCCCTCTCCTTCCCCGCTCTGGTGCTCCTCTGCTGGCATTCGACATGGAAATGATACTGATTCATTCTGGAATAATAGGATGAAATGGTGCAAAGGAAAATTTTACACTGAAGATCGAGATAAATTGCCCAGAGCAAAGTCAGCCAAGAGAAGGGGGAGGGGGGTGGGGGGAATCCATTGCTCTGGTCACTCAGAGGACCAAACATCGCACTGGAAAGTATAACACTGGAAACAACACGATGCTGGCCAAGGAGTATTGGCTGAATTAAATAGGGGTGGGTGCTGACCTTCTCACAGCCTCTGGGGTTTTACTAGCGGATAAACGCAGGGCGTCCCAAAATCTTGCACCCCTCCTTGCCTCCCTTAGCCCCGCTGCCAGCCAGGAGGGGGGAGGCAGGCAGGCAGCTCCCGGTGCCCCCAGCAGTGCTTGGGCCGGGATCCCGGAGGGTTTCTGACAGTCTGGCACCACCTGCTGGGGTTTCCCGGGAAATAAAGCAGATTTTGGGGAGGTGGCTGTGCCCCAGAACAGCAGTCTGAGGGCGGGGAACAGCGAGGCAGCGGTGGGTCCTGGGGGCTCGTCTCCATGCTGGCCTTCCCTGCTGCCCCCGGGGAGGCAGAGATCTCCTCCTCGTCCTCCTCCTCCTCCTGGTCACTGCTTTGCAGTCAATGTGAGCTTGGTAGCACGGTGGCAAAGGTGACCAACCCAAGGCCAGCTTCCAGCTCAGGCCAACCCAGTGACCCATCACTGGTTAGCCTGGTTTAGCAAAGAGGCCACATGCAGCTCCTTTGCTTTGGAGAAGGATGCCTGCCTTTTTTTGGGCCTGGCAAGGTCAACTTTCTTTCTACCAAGTTTCCCTCATATTCCCCTTTCTCCTGTTCCTCCTTGCCCAAAGGTGATGGTTGCTCCTGTCCCAACACCTAGTTTGCTGCCCAAGCACTCTTGATCTGTGTTCCGAGGCTGTGCTAACGGTGGGAAAGCATCCCAGGGCCTCTGGGAGGAGGGCCCTGGGATAGATGGAGGTGCACCGAGGCAAGTCCTCCCTCTTCCAGATGAGCCCTTGCCGGAATGTGCTGTGGCTTGTATTGCTCCCTCGGAGGGGGCCGAGAAGGAGCAGCATCAAGGCAAGCATGCTTCGAGCCCCCTTGTTGGGTAGTTCCTGGGACCAGCCCCCTGCCTGCCACTTGCAGGCAGGAGGAACCCATCCCTGCCTGTGCGATCTGGCAGCGTGGGTCTGGGCATGGCTGTGTTTGCAGAAGCCACCGTCACCTCTGCTGCCTTTACCCCGAGGTAGCTGGGCAGCGAGAGCGGCTCCCTGTTGCAGCTATGCTGCCCCTTTCTGATTTTGCCCACAGCTCCCAGATGAAGCTGTGTCCGGTGCCAGCCCCTACCTCACACAAGCAGTAGGCAAGAGACATCCTGGATTCACATGCACTTGTCCTTATTGGGGGCTCCAGCGGAGGAGGGAAATGGAGATGGAGAAAGGCAGAAGTCTGCCTCCAGCAAGATGGTCTGCACAAATGGACTGGCTTATAAATGAATTTATAAGTTGAAATTGGCCTATAATGAGAGAGTTACTGAGCAAAAAGGACTGTGCACTGCAAACCACTTAGGAATCTGAGATCTCGGTTCATTATGCAAAGCCGGAGGGGAAATGCCAGGCCCTGTGAGCAAAGGCATTGGAGATTGCTCCAAGAGGTGACTGGCAAGCTAAGCCCAGTTACATTGCCTCTCCCACAGTCCTTCACAGGCCCTGGGTGCCTTCCCCAAAAAAAGCATTCCCTGCCTCTGATAAAACTGCAAGAGCATTGGTCTTCTGAAACTGCCGCTAAACGCCATCGTTAAAAATGGTTTTATTTCAAGGCAGCTTTTACTAGTAACGATTCTAGAGATAGTTCTCTGGAGAAATATGGTAGTTTTGAGGTTTTTCTTTCTAAAAATAAAGCAGTCTCCCAAGCCCACTGCTGTGGCTGGGCTTTGCGCTTACAGGCTTCTGTCGACAGCTTGCTTAATGAATGAAGATGTGAGGGAAGAAAAGCTTTCAATGAGGAGGATGTGTGCAATCCCAGGGCTGGAGCAATAAACAAGACGTAAGCAGTGATTAAAAAATATGTCATGGTCCTTTTGGTGCTCCCTAACACATGCAGAATCGATTTCACCCTTTGAATTCCTTGAAACTGGAGAAGAAGTTGGAGAGCCTCCATGCATGTAACCCATGGGTTATCTGTTTGGGAATGCACACATGCAAAAATTCAGGCTTGTCTGAGTTATATACAGCCAGTAGGTGTAAGGAAAGTTCAGCCCACCATCTTCCTTCCCCCAACAGTAATCTGACCCCCAAAGCTGTCCAGAAACCTGTTGCCTCTGATTTTGTCCTCCTACCACACCTCCACCCTAGTGCTGCTTTTCTGATGTGCAGGGAGTAAGCTTTTCTCTCCTTTGAGTCTGAAATGGTGTCTGGTACCATCCAGACGTGAGGTGTTCACACTGTCCTGCCACCAGTTGTGCCTCACTTCGGTGCCTACAGCTGGGGGAGAAGAGGGATGGAGGCCAAGCGAGCTCATCAGGAGGGTCTGTGGTCCCCCCCCCCGTGACTCCCTGCTGCCTCATTCCATGGCAAATCCACCCTTTGCATGAGGGAAAGCCACGCTTCTCTTGAAATCTTGAAAAGGTCAGCAAGCCTGGCCCCTTCCTGGCCTGGCATGCTGCCTGTACGGCTGGTGGCCTGCTCACCTTGCCTGTGCAGAGCTGCTTCTCCTTGCGGGGCTGCTGCCTCTCAGAAGCCGCTGCCTTTCCTGCAGTCTGACCTGGCGTTTCTCTTCCTGTGTTGAGAGAGTGTTAACATATTTTTTCTCCTTACTGCCACATGCAGCTATAAAATAGGCTCTCAAACAACTGGCCTGGGAGCTTCCGGAGACCATTAATAGAAAGAGAAAACCAGCATCTGCATAACGAAAATCAGCCTCAATATTCAGCTGGCATTGCTCAAAGCTGAAAGGCTTGCAAACCTCCTCTGCAACAGAGAAGAAAAGTCTTGGGCAATGGGAAGAAATACCGAGTGAGGAGTAAGAGCCAGGAGGTGCTGCTGTAGCGTCTGTCCAAGCAGCAGCCCGTGAAGACCCAGCGCAGCTCCCACGTGCAAGAGGCACCGAGTGCTCCCCAGCACTCCTCAACACCCCTCCTGTCCCTCCACAACGCTGGGCTCGCAGGCCAGCAGCAAACCTCCTGGGATGTCTGCTGGGGCCCATTTTCCCAGGGGTACAGAGTACAGACAGAGAATAGCCTTCTGAAACCATTTTTAAATGAGTTCTCCCATCAGAAATGGTTCTGTGGCTCGTGCAGGATAAAAGGGGACCTGGAGGACATTGGTGTGCATTGACCCAAAAATGCACATCAAAGGGGATGCATTTGGAATCAGCTAGACACCCAACAGAAATGTCTTTGCGAACACAACCTCCTGTGGATAGATGTGAACAACCAAATTTCTCTGGCTATTACCTCTCCTGGGAATATATGAGAGAACACTGAGGCATGATTTTTCTTTTTCCTAGAAATACAGCACATCTGTGTTTTCTGCTGAGGTCAATTAGAGCTATGGGAGATCAGAGGCTGATGAAAAATGAGTCCCTTGCTATTGTCTTGCCTCCCAAAGTAGTGATTCTTTGTTTTCTGGGTTATAGTAAAGCACGCACTTCAGAGTCACATGGAGAACTCTTGTCTGCTCCGGCCTCTTCCCCAGGGCAAGGGGGCAATGAGCTTCCTAGGTCCCCTTCTGGAGGAAGACAAAAGGATGGCAGCTGGTTTGGTTGGCCACCTTTCCTCCACCCCATTCCCTATGCAGCAGCATGTCCTGGAGGGCATGATCCTGTGCGTTGCTGGACCTTGCTTGCCCCATTGGCACTTGCCCCGTGCCTCCTTGTTTCTTAGCATCTGCAGACGCAACTGGAGGCCCACAGCCTCACAGGACACATCAGTGCAGGAAGCACTGGTGCTGCACTGGTATTTTCCACTGGTCTTTTTCACAGGAGCTAATGCCCAGGCTCGTTTCAGCAGCTCACTTTCTTGTTAAACGGCCTGACCCCCTGGAGCGCTGCCCGCGTCTCTCCTGGCTATTCTTGCTCCGCGAGGCTTGTCAGTGCCGTGGCAGGGGAGGATGGAGGGACGGAGGGAGGGATGGAGGTGCCTCGCTGCTATGTGACTCTGCTCTCAGGGATCCAGCTGGGCACAGCTCTGATCTGCCTCCTGCTCTGGGGTGCAGCAGCACCTGGAAGAGCATGGTCCTCCTCCCCCCACGCACCACAGACCAAGCAACACTTGGCTTACGCCACATCCGTCCGCTCCCCATGCTGAGGCTGCTGCGTTTTTGTCACTGGGGGAGAGCCAGCCAGCTGTTTGCTGTATGACAGCGCCCGGCTGACATCACAAAGTGTTTTTCTGCTTTCCCTCCCCTCCCAAAAGACAGATGAGTGGGATTATGTGGCTGAAGGAGTTTTTTCCAGCGCTGGCCTCTCTGGTGGCAGCCTTAGAAAGGGGTCATCCATTTGGCAGCGGAAGAAAGGCACCACCTTCCCTAGCACTGATACATCCAACAGGGCAATCCCTTGGCTCACATCAATCTCCTGAATTCCACCAAAATTGGAGAGGCGCCTGGACTGATGCCAAGGTGGGAGCTGCCACCTTTCTGCTCAAGGACATATGCTGAGGGCCTGTTGTGGTGGTGCTGAGGGCTTGGTACTCTGCCTCTTCCAGATGGACAGGAGGTCTCCTTCAAGCAGCAGGGAGCCCCTGGCAGCCAGCAGCAGGTGGGACCCAGAACTTCTGGGGTACCCAGGAGAGGCAAGTCCCCTGCTACCGCGCTCTGGCTCTGCCTGGCATGAGAAAGCAAGTCACTGGGAAGTCACTCAAACTTCATCGGAAAACGGGTCCCTGACGTGCCAGAACCAATGGTGGGGGAACTAAACATTCACAAAGCATTTCTGAGAAGTTCTTTGGCTTGGTGCCATGCAAGGGACAAGTTTGGAGGACATATAAGAGGTCTGGCTTTGGCTAGAGCCATGTATGGAAAGCTGGAGCTGTGGCTGCTACAGTTAAAAATGAGAGACAGGAGAGAATGTCTGTTTTGTTCTAGTCTGTCCGCAAGTTTAGTGACTGCAGTATCTGCGGGCATGGAAGGAGAGCAAAGCCCATTTCCTGCAGGTACCGTGCTCCTCTGCGCTGGCCCTGTGAAGTATGCCCGCACCCCTCTCCCGGGAGAAAGAAGCCCCTGCAAGTCAAGAAAGAGCTGACTGCATCTGTGAGCTGCTGGTGGTGCACAGCGAGGGTCTTGGCTGGACCCCCCCGCTGCTGCATGGGATGCCAGTAGGAAACTTAACTAATGACTCTGCTCATGAGCTGGCTTGTGTCACCTCAGCATCACTGCACAGGAGGCTGCCAGGGCTCCAGGGCTTGGCACCTTCCTCCTGCTTTTGCTTGCAGTGGCTGGAGGATGATAGCAGCATGTGGCAAGCTGATTGAACCGGCCACACGTTGGCCAGGCTTCAACACATATTTTTAATGCCTTGCAAATCCTCCCCTTCGCCATGCTCCAGCCACAGCTGCCTGACAGGCTTCCCTTCTACAGATCCACCTACCCATCTCATGTTTGCCCGAGGAGCCCAAAGCATGTGACTAGAAGCAGCATGTTTTTTGCTCTTGAATGCAAATGAAAAGCAGCAACACTATTAGTAACGGAGAGCCTCTCTATGGCTTAGCTCCCCCTCACGACCCTCTGGCTGATGCATGAGACGAGCACCTGGTGAGGGATGCTGGGGTTGGACACCTGCTTGGCCCTGCTGCAGGCTGCTCCCCTGCAGCCTTCCCCTGGCACCACTGCTCCACAGCTGGCACCCAGAAACGGCCATAAAATGGATAAAGATGTGTTGTTTCTATGCTCGGGGCAAGAGGTAGGGCCATTTCCAGGGAGCACGTGGCATGGTCTGTCACCCGTTGCTGTCTGTCCGTGCTGTGCTAACCACGTGTCAGCCCGGTTCCCCCCTGAATGACAGTGTTCAGACAGCAGAAATCCAGAGGAGAGATTCACCTGCTGGCAGGGTCTTTCCAGGGCTTTTTGCATAGGGTTTAGGGGCTGTACCTGCTCCTGGCTGGCCAGGGAGCCAGTTAATCTCTGGAGATGTGTCCCCTTTTGCTATGTCCTGGTGGCACGGGCACAGTGTGGCTGTGCTGTGCTGTGGTGCTGTGCAGCCCTGTGATGTGGGGTAAGGGCAGCGCTTTGTGTTTGCGTCTGGAGTAAAAGCAGGAGAGGGGAAAAAACCTCAGCTCCTGTGAAATACTGACAGCTCAGGGTCAGGCAGGTTGGACAAATGAATCCCTACCTCACCTGTGGGTGCTGGGCATGGCAGTACCCCAGGCCCCCTTTTCAAAACCCCTGACCTCTGCAGCAGCTTCTAATCAATCTAAAGGGTATTTGGGCTTGTGGCCTGATGGGGGGCAAAACATGTGCCTGCTAATGGTTCAAAGCTGCATCAGGTGAGGTTTAGACTGGACACTGGGAAGCATTTCTTTATTGAGAGGGTGGTCAAACACTAAAGCAGGCTTCCTAGAAAAGTGGTTGATGCCCTGAGCCTGTCAGTGTTTAAGAGGTGTTTGGACAATGCCCTTAATAGCACGCTTTAATTTTTGGTCAGTGCTGAAGTAGCCAGGCAGTTGGACTAGATGGTCATTGTAGTTGCTTACAACTGAAATATTCTCTTCTATTCTACTCATGCACAAAGAGAGCAGTGGCTGCCTCCTGGTAGAAGGCATACCTCTCCTGCAGTGGTCTGGGAGGGCTTCCTGTGTGCCTGATAATTAAAATAGCACCCCTGAGCTGGTGCAAGGGCTTGCTTGCTGGCCATCTCACATTGCACCCATGTCTCCATGGGACAACACCTAAGACAGAGCTGGTGCAGAAGCAGAGCTGTGACAAGGTAAATCATGTGGGCGATGCTCTATAGGCTGTTTGTGTCCAGATGCTGGAGAAAGTAGAGCTGGATGGGAGACTTGGAGACAGGAATGGGCAACCCTGCCCTGGACTAGTAACAGATCAACCCTGATGCAGCTCCAAGTTCAGGGACTGCCAAACCACAGCGGGAAGCATTCCCCTGGGAAATGGGGCCACGTGATGGGAAAGGGCTATTTCCCAACTGGAGGTTGCACTGTGGTAGAACCAGAGAATGAAAGGTTTGGGGAAGGGATGGCGGAAGTCAAAGGACAGCAGGGCTGCTGGAACTGCTTTTGACTCACTAGTGCTGGGGCTCATCTTCTCTCGGTTTTGTTGATAGGCACTGTGGTTGCCAAACACCTGCTGTGGGTGCCTGGAAGGGTGCCTTGCCCACTCCAGCAGATCTGGAGTGGGGACGAAGATGCTCAAGGGAGAGAAAGAAAGCTTTAGCTGGTCAAGCAGGTCTGCTCTAAAAAAAGAGCAGGTACTCTTTGAATACTGCACAACGGGTATCGACAGGGTGAGGATGGGAAAAGGAGTTTTCTTACATTTGTCGTTCACCATGTTATAAATGTTTCTCAGTGCCCTACTGCTCAGGTAAATCATGGGATGCCCTAAGCAGGTAGTCAGGGTACAGAGGAATTTCCTCCTTTTGCTAGATGGGTTGCTCATCAGCCCCAGCTACTTCTCATCCTTCTTGTGTTGCTATTTCTTCCCCACCTCTTTTCTTTGGGAGGAGAACAGAATTAAGGGTAGGGCTTATCACATCCTCTGGACGGAGGAATGACCTCCTGTCTTATCTTTGTGTGGCGCTCATGCTAGTGTAGAAGAGCAGCCTTCAGGCCTCGGAGCTCCAAATCCTGAGCTTGTTATTAAACCCTAATGTACACAGCACTTCACAAAAGAAGAGGATGCCTGTGTTGTGTTGTCAGGGATGAGGTTTGGAGGCTCCTGTAGTGCTGCTCCCAGGGGAGGAGGGTCTCTGTGTTTCTCTTCGCCCTTGTCCTCTGCTGAGCCCCAGCAAAACACCCCTCCAGCACTGGGGGAAGGCTTTCTTGCAACAATCCTTATCCATGGGGACCAGGATTAAGCTACAGTGCTCCGCGACTCATTTACCACACTCCACCAAACAGCCTTTGGTTGGTAATAATTTTCACTCGCTGCAGTTTTGTGTTTGGAGAATTAATTGTTTTAATAAGGAGCTTAATTAGAAGAGCAAAAGTAGGATAAACAGCAGAAATGTTGGATAAGCACTGAAGACTGTCTCCACAAAGAGAGATGCTGCCCCACTGCCCTCCCAGTAGGAAGGGGTACTAGGGCCGGAGGATCGCATCGCCATATCCTGCAGCTGGGTTTCACACCTCGCTGCTGCTTCTCCAAATAAAAGCCACCCAGCTGAGTGCAATGGTGTGGTACAGGGACCCTGTGCTGAGGGGAGCTCTGATGAGGTACTCTCTTTGAAAACAATACACTTTTGCATCCCTTGTGGCAAAACAGCATTTCCAGGAAGCTCTGGCTCCCAGAGGCTTTCCCTGACAGGTCTCCATGTGCAAGCCCAAATCTTGTAACGTCCTGGAGGAGGTGTCAGGGCACCAGAGCAGAAGCAGGGGCTGCAGCCCTGCCCATGTCAGAGCGTAGTGCAAGGAGATGCGTCGGGGTGATGCACCTTTGTCACCCCTCACCTCCAGGCTGATTTCATAGCTTGGTCATTCCCCAGTGAAGATGAACATTTCTGACTCCATCTGAGTTAAAGAGCTTCAAGAACAAATGAACTCCAAGGCAGAAATAGGCTATTTTTCCCTCCACCCCCCGAAGCAGCTATCAGCAAGTAAAAAAAAAAAAAAACCCTCAATTTTCAGGGCAACCGAATCCATTTGCAAATGCATGTCAAGTTCGATAAATAGGTTGGGATTAAATAATGGAGGGTGGCTTTTTTTCAATCTAAATGTTTTATTTCCACAGTTTCTAAACAAAACATTTCACTTTTTCATTTTGAAATAATGTTCCATTGTGAAATATTATTTTTTTAAAAAAGCATAAAGCAAAACACAAGCCCTGAAAATGAAGTAAATAGCACTGAATTTTTGTGTCAAAAGCAAGGATTTAGTCAACCCATGGTGTTTATTTTTTCTGTGATAGGTGTCAGTAAGCAAACTGGAAAATCTGCATTTCTGGACAACCTAAAATTATTCTTTTCTTCCACCACTAACAGCGAGCTCAGAAATCAATTTTCACAGGTCCATTTTCTGAGCAATCTCATCACCACTGTCAAAACAACATCTCTACTCTTATTTGTACCCAAAACAGACAGATAAAGAAGATTCCTGAAGTAGAGATCTAGAGGTGCAATTCCTTTTCCTGTTTCAGTCAAGCCCATTGGGATTGCTCTGATCTAGATAAGACAGATCTTTTTCTCCCCCTTCCCCCAGGGCAGCTCACAATGCAGGTGGCAGCGGTCGCAGGATCAGTGCTGTTGCCTTGCTCTCCTGTAGCACCCAAACTTCCCAGGACCCTTATTGATTAATTAATCCTTGCAATGCTGTTGTGAAGTACATGTAGCACACACAGTGATTGCTTTCCCTGCTGCCAAAATCCTCATCTATCAATGTGCAGTCTTTTCTCCATTCTTTTTTCTCTCTTGGCCTCCCTCTGCACTTGGGCTTTTCCAGCTCTTGCTGCCTGGCTCCTTTCCCCCTCCGCGGGCAAATCGGCTGATGGCATATCTATCCCATGCAGTCAGACAAATCACACTGGTGCAAATTACTTGGTCCCCTACGCATTACTTGATTAACTTGGTTGGCTGGCACAACGGGGTTGTGTCACCAACAGGCAGAGGGAGCTGATGACCCAAATTAATTTGTGGTATCACTTGCAAGCCTGGGGTAGCTCCTGCAGAGAACTGCCTAGGAAAAATCTCTGATGAAATCCAGTCACCAGTGAGCTGCCGTGCAGCCTTTGATCCAGTGGCCAGCACGTCCCAGCCCGAGCAGCAGCAGGGCTTCGCTTGGACAGCCTGGGGTTTTAATTGTAGCATGCAGATTGCTCCAGCGGGGTGTCAGCCGATACCACGGTGCACTAGCTCTCTCTTACAGGGGAAGCAGCTTATGAAACTCTTCCCTGATTTCAGAACGAACAAAAGTCCTCCCGCTTTCTCAATATTTCCCTCAGAGGCTCCCTAGCCAGCTGCGAGGGTCTAACCCTTCACTACTGAGCACTCACCGCACAGCTCCTTTGCCTGGTACTGGTGGGTGTCTAACGCCCTGCGTTCTGTACGAGTGTGAATGTCCTGTCCCACACACAGAGCAGAGGAAAAAAACAGGTCCGTGTCCTCTTCTCTGTTACTAACACTTAGCCATCCGCTGTCAGAAAAGGCCCCCGCATCTTCCCACCCTCTGGCTGGCTGGTTTCGTATTTGTTTCTCCGCGGTCCTCGCTGCTGGTCCCCACAAGCATCCCTGCCCATTTCTGATAGTAAGAGCCGGTGGTTCCTACAGGCAGAGGAGCTGAAACTGTGGAAATGCAAATGCAGCTGCCAAGAGAGGGCGTTGCGGCACTGTCAGTGGCGAGGCTGGCTGGCACCAGCCGGAGGTGCTCCGCGGGCAGCCCCAGCCAGGCGGCCCTGCCCGCACAGGGGCTGCCGGCCGCTGCGCTCCCAGCTGCTCCCGCGCATCTGGCTGTTAGTTTTGCCTGTAATTTCTGCTCTGTAGACACAGAGAAAGAGTTGGTGCTTTTGTGAAGAGCTCAGCAGTGCTTCACAGCTGAAGTGGCTGCACAGCCTGGTCTGCTGCAACATCCCACCCATGCAGCTATGAGAGGACTCACCTGGGCACCTGCCTACCTGTGCCTGAAATGATGGGAAAAGATGTGCTCTGTTTCTCCATACACCCCAAATGTACATGAGTGCTCACCGCATGCGTGTGTGGAGCAGGCTGCTGGTGGAGAGGCAGGAAGGGTGGTTGTTCACCCGTACTCCCTGCTCCCCGCTGCCTTTCCAGCCAATTTCCCTTGCGGGGAGAGTGCAGGAGCAGGGTCCAGGGACAGCAGACCCAGAACGTTGGTCGATGGTGATAGGGCAGGATTCTCCTTCCCTTTCTCACCTCCAGCCTCAGAGACAGGGGATGTCCATGTCCTAAACTGCCCTCTGGCCATGAGGCCAGGGAGTGAATGCCCAAGCCAGCTCCCCTTCTGTGGAGGTGAGCCTCGCACCAGCTCCACCTGCACCTTCGAGGGAGAGGAAAGGGGCTGTCACTAGCCAAAATGCTCATCCATCTCCTAGGCTTGTGTCAGCTCTGTAATGGACCAAAACCAGCCAACTGCTTTTTAAACAGCTATCTGTACAGCTGAGATGAACAGCATCATTTATAGAAATGTATATATTGTTTAAGGTGAAGCCAGGGTCAGCGTGTACCTCAGAGGAGAATCTCAGCCAGAGCATGAAAAGCATTTCGTGTTGATTTCTGAAATCTTTAACTGTCTTTTCCTTAAGAGAGATGCTGTATTTGAAAGTGAACATTCAAAACTAGCAAGTAAGGCTTTGCATTTGGGGAAAATAAGGGCCAGTGTTTGCAACACCAACTCATTCTGCATCCCCCAGAAAGGCACTGAGCTCTGGAGCTCTGCTCTCCTCTTTGGTAAGGGGTGACATTAATACCCACCTAAATGCTGGGGAAGAATGGTAGAGCAGGCAAACCTCTGAACTCTGTCAGTAGACCACAATAGGCAATCTTATGGCAGTATCATTTCAAGCACCAGAGCAAGGCATTTATGTTGAAAGCACTGTTCTGAGCTCATTCTTTGGATATAAGCACTTACTGGGTTGTAAATGGATTTTGACCTGTGGCATATACCCACAGAGGTGTGATATCCCCTGTGTTTGAGTGACGGCATCTGGATGTATGTTTGCCTGATGAAAATTTACTGCTTTGACTCTTGGCCTGGGCTTCAGGTTTTGGGGGCTATGGGTGCTTCTGGGATGGAGGGAGACAAATGTGAGCTAGATCAGTGCAATGAGGAAGGAGTCAAAAACCAAGGCAGCTGTATTTGTTGCAAGGAAAATGGATGGAGGCTGTGGAAAGCAATCACTGTTAGGAGCAAGAGAGTGATGGTATCCAATCACGAGACAAGGAAAGAGTACATTTCAGAGCAGTAATTGGTGTTAGCTTCCCGTTAACCATAATAATAACTATATCCTGGAGTAATCGCTGAGTTCATTTAGACCCAGATACAATTATTGCATTGTGTGCAACAAGCACCCTCAATTTGCTGTGCAATATTGAGCTGGAGTCAGCTCCCTTACGGGCTCCAGTTTCCAGAGGCTGGGCTGCTAACAAAGTGCCCTCTCGCTCTCACGCGCCATCACTCACCACACATTCACACATATCTATATTCTCTGATAAAATCAGGGTCTTTGCAGCTAAATGCCAGGCAGTATTTCTTTCAGAAAATTCTCTGTCTTCCTGGCAGCAGCCTGGGAGTCCCTTGTTGTGGACTCAGAGCACTCTGTGCTTGGAAAAAAGAGCAGCCTGTTTGTCCGGTCCCCAGTTTGGGACTAGGGCAGATGGGCTCTACTTCAGGTGCGTTTTGGCTGAAGAGCGATGGAAAGCATGATGCAGGGCACTCATCAGCTGTTGGAAACATTCTCATTAACCTCAGCAGCCTTGGTGTTGCCTCTGTCAGACACAACAGAAGCCCTTAGGAGTAATAAGGCTGACACACCCCAAGCTTAAATTTGGACAAGCTTTTTAATACCCAGCTGAAGAGATTACAGGAATGACCTACTTGTTTATATGTGGTGGATCTGTGAAATGTGCAGAAGGCTTTGCTCATTAGAAGAGGTCTGCAGGGTGGAGTTGCCCCACCAGGGCCAGAGCTGCAGCCAAGCGTGCAGATTAGATGTTGCCTCTAAGGACCTGCGCTCTTGCGTGTGTTTGGAAATTCCCCACACTGTCCCTAATTCTTATATACAAAACACTTTGTGCTGTGAGGCAGGGGCAGCTAATCCTGGCCTCTAAATCCACTAGTGGTTTGCAAGCAGTTCAGGCTCATCCGCAAAGCTGGTGCCACCTTGCGCAGTGGGCCTGGGACATATCAGCAGGGCAACGGCACGCTGTGCCCTACGAGCCACTCCACAAGCCCGAGTGGGTTTTGTGAGTGCTGAGGCACACCACACTGTAATCCGGGATCCACCACTCCTGCATCCTGATCTTCCATATTGGCATTAATTTGAAGTGTTTTGGACACACGCAACATCCTCTCTTTTCTACCATACAATAACTTCTGTGTGTCCCAACCCAGAGACCCAAGATGCTCAAATTCTGGATGACTGAATTGCTGCCTATTGCACAGCTCCTCAGCAGATGGGAAAATGCAACCTGGTACAAAGGCAGCTTCCTTAAGAGAAGAGGTTGTCCCACCTGGCTGAAAGTACAAAGGCCTCAGGGGCATTACTATTACCCAGGGACTTACCCTGATCTGGGTTTTGGGGACTGCCTAAAATGGGATCAAATGAAGGAGCCAGAAGGTGTGTTATAACTTGATGAGTATGATAACTCAGGTTTTCTGTGCAGTGAGCAGCCTCTCCCACAGCATGCCAGGCTGGAAGGTGCAGGAAAAGGGCATTTGCAGCTCAGACGATGGGAGCAGGTTGCCCAGCTGTGCAGCAGGACACACCCCGTTGTTTATTTCCTCAGATCATCCTCTGAGAACCTTAAATATCTGGAGACTCTTTCATGAGCAGAGTCAGGAGAGTGGTTTCCCTCTATGTTTGCCATTTGCTGGGCTGCCTCAAAGTGTGCTGTGCGTGGCTATTTCAGCGACTCTCAAACTTCCCGCGGTCTTATGACTTTAAGGAGGATGGAGATGTGCAGCTAGGACCCAACTGAAGAGATAAGTGTTTGGCTTGGTGAGTCTCTTGGCGAGGAAGGAAGGTCAGCGTGAACACTTTATGCTGTCGGTCACCCAAAGCATGCAACCAACTGCACATCTATACTGACTGAGTTGGTCTCGGTGTGACCCAAGACATGATCCCTGTGGTGTCCTCATTTGGGGCTGCCTGACCCCAAATTCCTCTGTTCCTGCTGCCTGCCAGGAAGGGACCCTGGGCTGTCCTGTTGCTCTAATATCTCTACGTGGGGAGGTGGGACAGGCTTGACGGGACATAGATGGCACCTACAAGGGTTCCTCCACCCTTGCTGCTCCTCCCGTGTTCCAGCTGAGTGAACCTGAAGCCTCCCCAGCACTCGGCAGGCGGACAAGCAGAACGGGCAAGCAACAACCTGGGTCCCGGGGTCACATCAGTGCAGGTACAGCCGCTGAGTCCTTGGAGCAGTGACAAGGAGAAAAAGTGTGTTGTTATAAATCTACAACCTGGTCTTAACAGCTTTGGGCTACAGGCATGTAGATTAAATTTCAGCCCTATATTTCATGAAAGTCACACAGTGGCATGTCAAGGTGCTGTAAGTGAGCAGCCCTCTGATGGTGTGTTAGACGTCTGGCAGGTGGACTAACCAGAGCAATGAAATAAAGCATAACAACATATAGGCTGAAGAATGGGAGAATTTCTTAGTGGTGAGATCATAGCTGTAAAACAGCATCTTGGGGAACTGATGGAAGCTTCACCACGATTGGGTTATTTTTAAAAAAAATTGGACAAATGCTAGATGGTCTATATTAGCCTAGAGGTGTGAAAATCGTGGCAATTTTGTCAGAAAAAGGATGACAGAGGAGCATGTGTTCTGTTTTCAGCAACTTTACTCTGAATGCTGTTTACTTTTCTTTGGAGAGTTAGGAGGAAGTTTGGTTCATTATTTTTTTTGTTCAGGAAGAGGAGGTTTCTTTAGTTAATCCTATAGAAAAAGAGATATCTTCATTTTGAAGTTTTAGCTTGTGCATTTTCTCATGGACACAAGAGGAACTGGAGGAAGGTCACTGGCACCCCGTAAGGACAATCTAACACAACACAGGTTTAGATGCAGTCTGTGCTAGCTGTACAGAAGGATGCCTCTCCGCGGTTGTCAGACGTGGGGAAGGGGAAAGGGAAAAGGGAACAGATCAGATACCCATCAGCTGGTGCATGGCACAAGAGTGGGTACCACCTTGCTGGATGCTGCTCTGCAGCGGTTTCCTTTTGGGCTGCTCAGTTTCCTCCATGTGTGGCCGTACTCAAAAACTGCAGCACAGCAGCAGGGCTGTTTTCTGCAGCCGTGTGCAGTGGACAAGGGAAGCAACAGCCCAGTGGTTAGGATTTGCTGGCCTTGTTCCCCTGCGAAGCCATCCCTGATCACATCAGCTTTACCCTTCCTACCTGCCCCTGTTTCTCAGATGGTCCAGCATGGCTTCTCCCAGCCTGTGCCTGGTGTCACCAGCTGCTATCAGCTCAGCCAGGAGGAGAGGCCAGCAGCGAGCGTTTGGCCAGCGAGCAAAGGCAGCCCTTACCCTAGCACTGGAAATGAAGAGTCTTTCTCTCCAGCGATAGCCTCCTTCAGTCCACAGCCTGCTCCCCACTCCCCTCCCCTGTGTGATGGCAGCAAGCCCCTAGATTTCTGGACACCCTGCCACAACAGCTGGCTCTTACCAAGCCCAGCAGTGGTGCTGTGCCCTCTGCGGGACGCAGGGACCGGCCCCTGGCCCTACGTGCCTCCTTGCACCTTGCAGTCAGTGGCGGCACACAAGAGCTCTGTCTGGGCTGGCAGCTGGTCAGGACCAGGCGGGAAGGGACCAGCCCTGCAGAGCCCGCCGGGGCACGCACAGTGAGTGCAGTCTTGGTCATCTCTTTTGCAGAAATGCCTTTTCCTCCCTGTGAATCCAGAGGTAGCATCCCTGGCCCTGGCGGTCCCCGGGGACTGCCTGTGGGGCCATGGCAGAGCGGAGGAAAGCACCCCTCATCCCAAGGAGCCTGGCTGGGTGTGCGTGTTAGGGGGAGCTCAGTCCTCGGTATAAAATGACGAGCTGGTAATAAATATTCAATTTATTTAGACTTGCAAATACCAGGGGAAGGAAACCAGTAAACAAAAGAGGCCGCAATCAGCATCCTGGCTAAAAATCAGGAATGCTGAACTGCAGTGATGGATACAGGAGGAACAGAAGGCGGTGAGTGGCCAGCCGGGCCTGTGTGCTAGCAATTAAACCAAATTCAAGTCTGAGAAAGAAAAAACTCAAAAGGAAGCTGCTTAAGTTAGGCTCTTCTTAATGAGAGACAAATACACTAGAAAATATTGCCTGCTAACAGTATTCATAAGCTGCTCCCAAGATGTTTTGATTAAACCGCTGTTGTCTTTCTAGTGTACTAATGGTTTTTAATCTCTCTTGATGCCTTGGGGCGAAGGGGTCTACTGATTCACAGCAGCTTGGTGAGCTGAAACTTGTCCCTGGTGAATGCATCTCTCATGCCAGAATCACGGGTTTTAATTTTTAAAAATGTGAGTTTTTAGCAAAGGGAGAACCCTTAGCATGTGAGCAGGGTGTAACTGCTGTGATGCCGCGTGCCTGAATATGAAGGAATCTCCTCTGGGAAAAAAGACACATACTTCTCCTCCTTCTCCTTAGGGTACACTGAATTACAATGCTGGCACTATTTCACTGCTGGACAAAATCTAATTGCACTTTTCTGCCTGGCTCATGTGGTGGGGAGGAGCAGGGTCCCGTGTCTCCTGCTGCTCCAGTGCCGACCCGCCAGAAGTGGGCGCAGACCCACGGGGGTTGCACGAGGCAACTGGCAAAGGAAGGTCAAGCCTCATCTCAGGGGGGCTTCACACCTCTCCCACAGCCATAAGGAGTGACGCTGGGGTGGTGGGTGATGCTAGGGGACTGCCGCTACCTCTTCCCTCATGCGAGGTCTCTTCTAAGTGGAGGGGGTCCACTGTGCTCGCCAAAGCATCGGGGCAGCGGCACCGCACTGGGAAGTGTGGGAACGTGGTTGCAGCCGTGCTGGGATCGCTGTGGGAGTGAGCTGCAGGTGTTCAGCACAGAGGCTTTGTGCCAATCCCTCCCCTTTACACTTCCCGTCTTCCCAGCAGTTATGGGATGGACCCAAGCCTTAACAGGGCTTCTCATGTCTTGGAAGTTTGGCTTCATCTTCCCTGTGAGCATCATCTGGTTGTGCCACCCAGCTGCTCTGACTATTGCAGTTTTTAGTGAGGAGATGGGACATGAGAGGACTGATTTCTGGTGTTCAGTGGCCCTCACGTCACACAAGACTGCTGAGAGATGAGAGCAGCAAGTTGAGTTTGATTCCTGAGGAGCTGGTCTCCTCAAGCTGGGAAAGGTTTTGCCACCAGCTGTGACCCCTCTTTCCCAACTCATCCCAAAGCCCACAGCCAGCTCACTGTTCCCCTCCATGCAACTTTCTGGCTTCTCAGTTTCTTCCCCCAGCCTCACATTAGTGGTTTTTACAGAAAAATAGCCAGGATGGGCTGGAAGGCGAGGAAAGGCTTTACTGTTAGCAGGTACGGGGGGAAAGCTCTGCCCGCTAGCTCTGCCTGGCAGGGGCTTGCACAGCACACGGCGTGGGCTCGCCTCCCGCCTCCTGTCTGGGCTGGGCACCAGGGAGCATCCCTGATGAGAGAAGACAGTTCCTCCGTCCTCTGGGTACAGTAGCTGCTTGTTGCTCGCGGAGAACGAAAACATATTAAAGTACGAAACTGCTGCACTAGTCATTTTCCAATTCCCCGTTCAGAGAACTGGCTTCCCTGGAAAATAGGTCACTTACATAAAAAGCACCTTATTATCACACCACAGCGGTGAAGGGAAGAGATGGCTCGAGAGACACTTTCATTTCGAGCCCCCGTTCCTGGGTACTTAGATATTTCTGGAAAATTGACCCTTTGGGCTGCAATTTCTCATGCTCGTTTTCGGCCTGTAAGGTGAATTTCAGGATCTCATTCCCTCCAACAAGCCAGATGCAGCCAGGGAAGAAAATGTGTTACATCTTAACCCTTGGGAGGGTGGTGCATCCAAACTCACTACTGTCTATGGGGATCGGGGTAAGCCATTATCCCTGATTTTTTTTATCAAGGTTGGGGAAGACTCCCCGAGACAAGTAGCCTTGTGTCCTCCCACCTCCTCCTGCAGCAACCCCCTACCTCCCACCCTCCCCAGATATTAATTTGCTTTTCTCCTCTAACTCATAGTTGCGCTTATTCCTTCCTATGATGGGAAGCAGTCAGTGAAGGGCAACAGGAGGAGGAGGGATGGGGACAAGAGTTCATGCTGGGGCTGGGGGCATTTGAGATGTGGATGGGGGCAAAGGCACCAAAGGGAGGAGGAAGGGGAAAGGAGGAAGGCACTGGAGCTGAGAGAGAGGAAATGGGTGGGTGGAGAGAAAGGAGGGACTATGTGGTTGGCCTTGCAGTCAGGTCTTCTCGAGAGGGAAAGGGGAGGTCTCTGGTGAACAGCTTTGGCTTGGCTCACTTCAAAGTAGTGACATTAGCAAAATACTCAGCTCTCCTCGGAAACAAAGAAGCTCTGGTTTTGGGGAATAGGCTGACTGAGAGACTTCAAAAGGCAACACCCACCTCCTTGGTCCAGTGCTGGGTTCTAGGTTCTGCCTCCATTTCAACTGAGAGATTCAAGTGCTGTAAACCTGACAAGAGAAAACGTGGAGGGTTTCCTCAGCCTCTCCATTTTAATGTTGCTGACTCCGGCCTTGGCCAGCATCTGTTTCCCCCCACTATGCTGTCCAGGCTGGGGAAGAAGGCACCTTCCTGGCAGACTTGTACTCAGCTAGACAAGCAAAAAGGTGCCAGGGTGTGAGGGAGCCCCCAGAAGAGGAGGATGAGGAGCAGGAAGTGGAAGGAGTGAGATGGAGGAGGATGGGAAGGAGAGGATGCAATAACATGGGCAGATGGGATGGGAGGACTGCGGGTAACAGCACAGTGAGAAGCCTGTGGAGAGACTTGGAAGCTGGGGAGGGCAGATGGAGGCTGGCGGTCAAAGAGCAGGTTGCCGGCCTCCCACCCTTACCAGCGCAGCTGCCCCATCCCGAGGAGGAGCTCGCTGCCCTGGCATGCCATGGACAGCATGGCTCCCACGCAGTGGGGGACATCTCTGCCACCACTGTGAGATGGGGGCAGAAGGTCTGGTGTCTTGGCATAGAGGAGATGCTTCCAAAAAATATTAGCAATCACCTCCGCAGCAGCGGCAGCCAGTGAGCAGGAGTAATTTACATCGTAAGAGCTGGGAGATAGATGGCTCTTTAAACCAGATCTGTCATTCCCAGCTCTCTCCCCGTCTCTGACGCTTTGATGTTCCTCTTTGAAGAGCTCTCCTCGCTTGCTATTCCTCGCTCCCTTGGTGCCGCTCCAGCTCTCCAAATGCCTTTCTCTGTCTTTCTGCCTGTGTGCCTTTGCTGCTGCCCTGGTACGCTTGCGTCTCGGCAGGAAGGACGCAGAGCAAGTGACAGCTGGCACCCTGAAAGCCAGCGCTGGCGGGGGGCTGCGGGGAGGGAAAGACGACTTCGGCAGGCACCGAGGCATTTGTTCAGCATGAGATCTAATGTGCCATCAAGGAAGGAAACGCAAAACAATAACAGCAATAACGCCAAGCAGCTTTCAATCACTGTCTTGGCACCTGATGGGGGATCCAAGCGTTCAACCAAAAGGTACAAAAAGATGGAGGTGAGTGGGGGGCTGGAGCCCAGGAGTTCCTGGTTCTCCAACCCTTCAAGGGCACTGAGGTCTTCCCAGTATTTCAGTGCATATGGCATCTCTCACTCTACCTGTGTCCCTGGTGGGTTCAAGTCCCTGGAAAGGGAAGGAAAGGAAGAATAGACTCATGTGAGAAAACATGTTTTTGGTTGGTTGAAGTTTTAGGAGGGCTGGATACTTGGTGAAAGAGGCCAGAGGCTCTTCTGAGCGGCAGCAGACATCAAGAAGTCTGCCACAGCAACAAGGACCAGGTCAGAAGACCCTATCTGTGAATGAGGCATAGGGGAACAAGAGGGGCAGATGGGTTAGAAGAGGAAAGTCTGGGGACAGTTTTGAAAATGTCAAACTAGAGGCTAAGTATGGCATGGGAGATCACGCAACTGGAGAGGATAAGCCTGTGTTGAAACTAAGACCTTGTCTATACACAGTAGTTTTACCAGATACTAATGTGTAGTTACTCAGGTGGGTTTTTACCTTGCTGCAACCCACCTCCCACCCTGAGCTCTTACATCTCAGGGTGCCAGTGACTGAGGGTTTGGGTTTCTTCAATTTAGCAAAAATCTTTTCACAAACTGCATAAGTTAAACCAAAAAAGAAAAAAAAAAGGCACTCTAATACCAGAATTAGTGCCTATTTAGGTTCTTATTGAGGGATAAAAGCTGAAAGAGGTAACAGCAGCGCTTTGGTTTCACCACTTTGGTGAAGGGGTAAAGGGGCCTCAATATAACTCTCTTCAAGTAAAGGAGATCTCTCGTCTGTGAACTTTGTAGCCCAATGGCGTGTTACCTCTCGGGATCACCTAACGGGCAAAGCTGGAGAGCAAACAACTGTCACAGAAGCACGGACACACACAAATGTCCTGCTGCAGGAATTCTCACTTGTAAGATATTTTGAAAGGTTTGTGCTTTTGAAATAAAAATTATTGCAGTGTATGCCTTGTGCATGCAAAAATCCTAGTTCTGTCTACTACTTTTAGAGGTATTTAGGCCTATGTTGCCTTTGAGAGTTGCACTTGAATTTGGGCTCAAGGTCCCAGGGCCAAGAGGTGTGAAGCAGATGTTTTGACTGCAGGGATAAAGCAAGAGTTTCTATTTCTAGTGCAGATTGGACAGTGCTAATCCCGCCCAAATACCCACCTGCCTAGGAGAGCATGTGTCTCCTGGCATCAACAGCAAGAGTCTCAGTCTTTTTGGCATCACAGCACACATTTCCAAAAGTGGGCTATGTCTTTCTAGGGTCACTCTGAAGTGTGCTAAAGATCTGAGTTTATTAAGTTCCTGAGACAGGACAGAGAGTTGCTTGGTAGCTGTCAAAAAATAAATGCATCCCTTGCAGATGAATTGCCCTGAACCGGAGACTGCCTTTGGAAAGGCTGGGCAGCATCAGGAAATGTTGTTGTGAGCAGCCTGTAGTTTGTACAAGGATTTCAACCCTGCGCAGGGGATTTGGGAACACAGATCCCCCGTGGTGAACAGAGCCAGGTGGAGGTAGTCCATGTCTCACCCTCCTTGTCCACGCTCACAAGTAGGATTTTTGTTTCTGCTCTCTGATGTAAGCAGCTTGATTGGTTTCAGTTCTTGTAGGTTCACCAGCTTGGAGGGATAAAACTCCAGCTGCACTCTGGATGCTCTGGCTGTATTCCCTACTGTTAGCCATGCTGCAGGGTGCCATCGCTATTTCTCAGACCCGGGTTTGTGTAGTTTGCTGGCTAAGCTGTGCTTGCAAATGCAGCACAAGCATTGTTTCCCCTTCCAAATCTTTCTTCTGGCACAAAAAAGCGCTGCTTGACCACACGTGGTTAGGCACAGTACAGCCAGTCACCGTGTGGAGGTCAGACACTGTGGTGGTTTGTGGAGGTGGGTGAGGAGCACAGGCGCTAACAATCAGCAGGCTTTGAGTTCTTCAGGTTTCCTTTTTATTTTCTAAATGAGGACTGTTGCAAGAAAAGGGGGTGGTGGTTGTTCAGGTGCATGGCTGTCATCATTAGCACGAAAACCTGCCACGCTCAGAGACTGCTTTAATCAAAAAACATGTCAGGTTTCACCTGCAGGTTAGGGACCCTCTGTTTGTTGCCGGCACTGCAAATTAACTCCAGCCTGGTGCCCAGAGTAACCTGTTCTCCAGCAGTATAGGTGTCCGCATGGCAGAGCGGTCAGCAGCAGGGAAGTGGCCCTTGGTTTATCTTGCATAAGATGGTAGCCTCAGGAGCTTGATTTTCTCTGCTGTGGTGTTGGGGCATGGCAAGGGCAGAATCTGGCCTTGTGGTTTCACCCTGGGGAACAAAGGCAAGCTGCGGCATCAATAATACAGCATCTCCTATTCCTACTGTGATGCCTCGGGGCCAAATTACATCATCTATGTGCAGGTTTTGTTAGGAGCAATGCTTCAGGGGAGGCTCACGGGGACACCATTTCCCACAAATGCCCCCTGCGGTGGCGTGGTGAGGGTCTCCCCGGCGAGGGGCTTGTGGCAGCGTGTCCGATGAGTTTGAGGCGCCAGGAGGGAGCTACAGCACCGCTTCCTCCTTGCTTTTCTTATGTTTTGCTGTGGCTCATTCTCTCTTTCCTTTGGGTTGCAGAAGACCATGGAGTTGTGCCCTTGGTGGGAAATGAACTTCCGTGTCCCGGACTCCTGGTGCCACCTGTGAAGCAGAAGGCCAGTCCCTTCCTGACGTGTGCCCGGTGCTTCGTGTGCCCACAGGTACTCGAGCTGAGGTTAAGGAAGGGAGATGGCTTGCTATAAACAGGTTGGTGAAGGAAAAGGTTTATCCTTCCTCTTGTATTAGTGAATAAACGGGCTGTGAGCACTGCCAAGTAAATCTGCATTTTTTAGAAAAATGAGCACTCAGACATTGTCACCTCACTTTAATCTCATCTTGCCTTTAGTGATTATTTTATCCTTGGCCATTGCAGACTATCTGACTAGCAATAAGTACGGCTTACTCCACTGTTCTGGCTCAACATTAACCGTTAATGATGTAAAGCTGTATTAAGCCTGAGCTACTCTGATCGTCTCATTCAAAACATCCCTTGAATGCCATGGAACAAATTTCTCTGCAGCAAGCTGTTGGTCAGTGGATTCATGCCTGCTTTGTCTTGCTGGTTTTGTCTTGGAAAAGAAATTTTTGAGCTGAAAACCATAGCAGTGTATGTGTTGCAGGAACAGTAAATGCATGAGATGCACACTGGCCTTCACTACACAAAGTATTTTCACAAAGCTTACCTAGTCTTTAGAGGTCATCCTGCATTTTCAGTAAGGATAGAGGGCCAGGACCCCAGCTGACATAAATCAATGAAGCCTGCCTGAGAAGGGCGTGAATTCTTCAGCTGAGGATTTGCTGAATAGTTTTTGATAGAGGTCTATAAAATCAGAAGTGGCACGGGGAGGGCAAGCAGGGAACATCCATTCCCTAGCTGTTGTCCTACAAGAATAAAGGTGCACCAGCTGGAGCTAGCATGTTGGAAGTTCAAAACTACACTGAGCGATTCCTAATGTAAGGTGCCATTTATGTGGGGAACTCCTTGCCACAGTATGCTATGGGTTTATGTTTACATGGTTCAAAAAGTATTTAAACAAACTCATGGAAATAAACTCCAATGGCTATTAAACACAAGAAAAACATGCCTTCTCACTCAGCCCCTGAGCCACAGGATATGAGAAACCAGGGAGGAATATATTAAAAGGAGGATCTTGGGCTAGCTAGAGCACAGAAAAGCAGGTTAGCAAAAATAGTGGGGCCTTTTCGTGTGTGGCAGAAAGTGACATAGTAGAATAACCCTTCTGCTCTTCCAAATTTTAGGATAATTTTAAGGAGACAGTGGCACTGTATAACTAAAGCAGCCAGAAATTTCTCTCCCACCCCCTGAGGTGGATTGCTTAGGCAAAGACCAGGGGCTAGTCCATCACCACAGACCTGGGAGAGCATCCCTGGCCCCAGTGAAGATTTCTTGCAGACTTGCTGAGGAGGAGATGAGGTTCGAGCCATCCAGACTCCTCGGAGAGGACAGCAGGAGAGAGTGTTGATACAGCAGTGGAGGAGAGAGGAAGAGGAAGGCAACAAGTGCAATGGCAAGGCAAAGTCCTCCTAGGCAGGGACTGCAAGAGGGAACGAGCCACTGGCCTACCTGTGATCTCGCTCTCCTTCTGAATGGGGTGTTGAGAAATCTTAGACCCAGCGGGCCAGAAAGCAGCGGCCTAATGTGAAGGGATGAAGAGGAAGGGCTGTGTGCAAGGACAGGCTCTACACTTATTGTCACCCTGTCATGAACTATCCGGAAATGAAGATTCTCCTGGGGCAAAAGAAAGGTGAGAAAACAGAAGAGTTCTCCCTTCCTGAGCAGCTCTGACCACCATATGGTGGTGAGAATTATTGTCACCATAATTAATTCCTTCTTGACATTGCTCTGGCAGATGTCCTCAGGTCTGCAGGGGCAGGGCTGTCTTTTTAGCAGCTGCAAAGAAGTGGAGTAAGATATAAATGGCAGGGGGGTTTCCTTCTGTTTTGCAGGCCAGCTGAGCTTGCATGAGAAAGAAGTGTCTCTTGGAGACTGAACAGACTCCTCAGTCTCTGGCCCTGCAGGCTTTCTGAGGGACAGGGACTCCCTTTTCCCCCACTGCCACTCCATCCCCGGATTACATCAAGATTGCTGAAGCTGACACTTTCATGTGAAGCAATCTGTGCATTGCAACAAGGAAAGTAATCCAAAGCAGAGCACCTGTCTCATGCAAACATGACCTTAGCGTCCAGCAGCCATTTGACACTTTCCATTAAAACAACTCTACCTGCAATTAAAATCATCCGAAGTGAGGGTTTTGAACTGCTGGGCCTTAGGATTACAGCTCCAGAGGGACTAGTAAATGCATGTGTTTTCCCCTCTTGCCTTCTTTTGTGTCCCCCTTTAGAGAAGGGTTCTGCGTGACATTGAAGGAGGGGACAAGATGCACTTTTTGATAGTTTCACCTTTCTGTTTCTGGTGTAGCATAACCACCAACCTCCATGTCTGGATTTCTGCATACTGCCGTGGTCCTTGTTCCCTGTGTTGTATAGTATAGGGGAGCCAGGGAGGCACACAGGCTGTGACTATAGACATTTCTGCTGGGATTTCCATACCATGGCTCTGGTATGTCCTGGGGGCATGTTCTGTAACTGTGTGTTGATTTGGGGCTAGTTTCAGCTACAACCCAGACTTCTGATACAGCTGCCATAGGCCTGGAAATCCTGAGTGCATATAGCAAACTCACCTCTTCAGGGCAGATACAGGGGACTGGTGACCAGAGAGCCTGGCTTGGGATATGCTGGTCCTCCCGTGGTGATGGCTTCTTCCTGCATGGGGGCACAACTGTCTTGCTCTCTCTGCCTTTGCCGGCAGGTGCACCTACCTGAGAGGGCCCCAATGGCTTCTGGCATGCAGGAGATGTTAAGGGATGCTACGGGGCTCTGAGTCTATCCAAAGTGATACTGCTCACATTCCTGTATGTTGCCAATAGTAAAGTCTTGCCTTGGCTGAGCTACCATTATATAGGATTTTTAAGAAATGATAGATGAGATGGATTACTGATGCTTCTTAAAAATGTCCAGTTCTTCAAAAGGATCCAGCTTTCTACCTTTTATACAGAGGATTTAACTTTTATAAATTGAATTAGGGATTTTATTTTCCCTTCCTTTCCCTTCATGTAATTTCTGTTTATTATACAACCTCTCCTTATTGACGTAGTATCTTTAGCTCATGCATCATTTAGTGTTATCTGAACAGTTACTGGAAAGTGTCCCTGGGTAAGCTCTAGGGAGGAACGGTTGCCTCACTAATGGAGGAAAAGCCTAACTACTTCCTAAATCAATTAACCTGAAAGGCCAGAACACACGTCCAGGCTGCTCTAAGCACGTGCACACACTCACATTCGCACACCGCAGTGGTCTCTGCTGTGGGTAGTGGCACGGTACCCACAGACACGTTCGTTACTCCCCGCGTGGCCCCAGCCACACCGACAGCCTGCTGAATGACATTTCCGACTCAGCACGTATACATTCACTCTATACATCGCTACTGCCGCACATGCACTTGTAACTCACGGCTCAGCAGCTGCCGGTTCCCTGCCTGCAGCTGACCCACAGGGGATGTGTGCCTGTTCTCTAGCAGGCAGCCCAGCTTTCAGGCTCAAGCCATAAAAATTCATGCTGTTTGGCTCTAGAAGTCCTCAAGGTAATGGTCACCTCATGCACGCACATATCCATATAATGCCTCTTTGTTCCTGCTCGCTGCACGGAGGAAAAGGCTAACTGCCTGCTGACAGACATCACTGCCATTGAAAGTAAAAGGGAATTTGGCAGAAGTCATTATTGCTAATCATTGACATTCATCCCGGGACGAGACAGGGGCATTGGACTACAGGGGAGTGCACCTGAACAGAGCACTGCCTGTCACCAAGCCACGAGAGCACCCAGTACTGAGCACAGGCAGAGGCCAGCACAATGCCCCCGCAATTCGGAAAGAAGTGGGGCAGGACGCAGCACATTTGTCCCCCAAAACCCCTGTACATCCTGTGGGAGGGGAAATGAGAGCATGGATGCTGTAGTGGAAGGGGTTGAGAGCAGCAAACAGACTGTGGATGCAAGAGAGAAAATGGTCTGGTAAGTGGGGTGAAGTACAAAGGAAGGAGATGTTGTGGGTTTCTAGAGCGTGGGTTATGAACAAATGTGTGGTAAGAAAGTACAGGCACTGAGTGGCAAGGCAAGAGAAAGGCTGAGCAGAGAAGCAGGTGACAAGCAGGGAAAGCAGGTGACAAAATGAAGCCAAAACAATGTGTTCATCTAGAAAGGATGACGATAAGCAGGAATTACTGGTAGGAGCTGGACTGCACACTCTTTCTTCCAGGAGAGTGTCAACACTGTGGCTCCAAAGCTGGAACACCTGGAGGCTGGTGAATGAAAGGGAGCAAAGAGTTGGTGGCACAAGAAATTTTCCATTCAGGAAGAGAAACATTGCTTGGAAGGAAAGAAAGAAAAGAGTAGAGCAAGGCTAGGCTGGTGGCAGAGAGGGTATTTAGCAGATGTTTCTTCTGTAGAGCATGCCGTGCTGGTGGGAGAGGGAAAGGGGCAAGGCATTCAGGCAAGCTGGGGATAAGAGTGTGAGGTCCATGCAGCAGGGAGTAGAAGCGAGAAGAGTAAACATGGGGCTGCACGTCTGTTGGTGTGAAAGCCAATGAGGACCAGGGCAGGGCAGAGAGCGAGAGGTGTCAGAGGGCAAACACGGACATCAGCAGGACAAGGTGGAAGTTTCCTCATGGAAATGGCAGCTCCGCCATTGTACTACGAAGAAGAAATTGTAGGCTGTAACCTGTGTGTAACCTACAGAGGCTATGTTTTCAGGAGGCAAATCTTTGAGCTAGAAGTCAATCCCTGATGGGGCCCTCACAGCTTTTCAGGAGACAGGTCTAGGTATCAGCTTTGGGTGAGTCTCAGTCCCAATAGAGCCAGTGCGTGAGGCTTTGGGAAGGGGAGGGAGCACCGGGACTCCAGCTGGCACATCCCCTGGCACCTCCCAGGCCCTTCAGCTCTAACACCCCCCAGCAAATCCACACGCATATGCCCAGCAAGGAATAACACTCCTTGCCACCTGTGATAGGAAGATCCCCAGTCTCACGGTGCGAGCAAAGAGGTTGCTGCAGACAAGGCTGAGAAAACCAGCAAGCCCTATTTCCAAGCTCGCGCCACTGATTCTTGGCAGACATGAAAGGAAGCTGAATCACCATATTATAATTTCAAGCTCCATTAAAGAAACATGGGGATGGGGATAGCAGAGGGAAGGAGAGGGCAGAGAGGGATGAAGAGAAAATTGAACAGAGCAGAGTAGCACTTGAAGGGGAAAGAAATGTTGCTCATAGGCTCAGAAGGGGGAATTGCAAACAGAGATGAGATTAAAAGGGAACCCTTGAGACCGTCTCTTTAAATACAGCAAGATTCACTTACTCCATGCTGAGCCAGGCTTGTTGAATGCTGGAGGCACGATCCCTGCTGAGGTTTGCCAGCTGATGGAGCAGAGGAAACCTGTCTCTCTCCATATACCAGCAAGTTGCCCTCTTCCACCTATGTTATCTGGGAAGTCCATTGCTAATAAATTTACTGCGGAGTGAGCCTAGTGGGGATGCTTTTCATTTGACAACTCTTCAGCATTGAGCTTTTTAAATGTTCTTTTATCCAGGGGCATACAGTCACATCAGACTTGGTACCATGTGCCCAGGAGTGCAGCACGGGGTATCCGGGTGGAGCTTCTCTTCTTCAGGGAGGGCTGTGTTCACTTGATGGTCCTAAAGGTAGGGAGGAGACCTACAGGTGGAAGAGGAAAAAGCAGAGTCTGAAAGCACTGCCTGTGGTGGCTGATCGTGTAAGAAGTTACCCGCTCTCAGAGCCAGGGGACACAGTGCATGGGGCAGCTTTGGTGCAGAGGGAAGCGAGACCCTGAACACTTCAGTCTGCTCGGGGGCAGCTGCAGGACGTTCACGTTGCAAGCGTTGGTCTGACTGCGACCTGGAACCAGTCTGGAAAGTCATTGCCAGGTTCAGCCCCTTATCTCCTATAGGTATAATTTCAGCAGATTTTTTAATAGCTCACAATGGTTGGCCAGGCTCAGCATTTGGGCAGGGGGCAGACGCTGAATTGCTTGTTGCTGCGGTTGTCCCACAGGGGCTACAGGCTTCTTTCTTCTGCTCTGTACCCAGCTGAGGTCCTGTCCACTGTGAGGAGTGGTGGTGCTGCTGACTAAACGAAGGCTGTAACGGTGTATAGCTGGAGAAATGATGACCCAAATGAAACTTGGTCATCAGAGATGCTCTTGTCAATGTCTGAAGCACAGTGGTTTTCAACCTGATGTCCTAGTCAGATTTAATGTGTATAATGACATTCACGTTACACCAGATCTCCTCACTCCCTCAACTGCGATTTCAGCTCTTATCCCCATATCCCACACTTTGAATTTTTATGGCCTGACAATTGAAAGAGACTGAATTCTTTGGGACAGTGACTGGTTTCCATTTGCTCTGACAAATGCTAATGGGGCTGAATAAATAGCAAAAAGTGGTCATAATGTAACAGGGCAATCATTACTGCATTTCTTAAGCTGTTGCCTGGCACTGCTATGTGCCATTAGGTATCTGCCACATTATGCCTTAGGAGCTCCTGGGTCTTTGGGGTGTTTGCTTTGTGGAAATTAGAACAACTGCAGAGCTCTTCTGGCTTCAGCTTTGTCCGTACAACCCACGCGGAGGCTCAGGAGACGGGCAGCAGCCAAAGCAGATCACGCTCTCTCTACACTGTTCTCCTTCCCCATGGCCATGCTGAGAGCTGAGCAAGAGAAGAGCTCTTCCCCACCAGCTGTGCCCACCACCTTCCTTCTGCGGTGCTGGGGCGGGGAGGTGCTGCCAACCCAAACATGAGTGCGGCTCTTCTTTGCATTTGGGGGTCCTGGCAGACTTTATGATGCATCTCCTTGGTTTCTGGGCTGCCTTTTAATCCTGGGAGTGGTGAGGGAACAGCCAGGATCCTCCATTAATCAGAAATAAAATCACTCCTGCTTGGCCTCTAAGCTGGTGGATCTCAGGCAGTGCCATGTTCAGAAGTGGGAATGTTAAGGCAGTTGAAAAGACTAAAAACCACTGGGCTAGAGACTCTTTTGTATTCACAGCAGCGCTTTTCCAAGGGAGTTTAAACACACACCTTGTTCCCAGCTGCAAGTCTCTGGCTAAATATTCTACACACCCAGGACAACGGCGTCCTAATCCTAACAGAGGCCCCAGGGCACTATTGTAATGCAAATAATGATAAATAACAGTAATAATAAAACGCGACTAGCACTTGCGCCAGCTCCCTAGCAATCCCAAACCAGCCATAGCAAGTTTCCTATCACCCGGGTTATGTAAAGGAGTGTGAGCATTAAGACTGGAGCTGCCAAGGAGGCAACCAATTAGCCAGTGTAGCTGCCTCCTGCGGGCAGCAAATCTGCCGGCGTGCCTTTTGACACAGGGCTCGCCATGCTGGCTCCCAGGGCTGCTCTGCGTGTGTGGGGTCATAACTCAGCCCAGCGCTCCGGACCGTGCGTGGATGGACGCCCCTGCACCACCACGGTGGAGGGGAGTCTGGGGAGAGCGTGGTGGTAATGTGCCTCGCGGTACCTGCACATAGGCAGGGACACGTGGCGTAATTAAGCTGCCTGTGATGAAGCACCTGTTCAAAGAGCAGTAGTGCACACTGATGTCATTTAAATCGACTTCGGATTAAAATCTTCTATTCCTGTTTTTTTGACAGCCAGCTTTCCATGAGGGATGCAAAGTGGGCTGCTGATGTACACCAAGGGCTGGCAGTGGTGGCTGGGGGGGCATGGGAGAGCAGAGGGGGCCTCCCTGGTGCTAATGTGAAGACTGGAGTCAGCAGGCAGCCTGACACAAGAGCTGTGTGTGCTGTGACCCACGCCGGCCACCTGGGCTCTCCTTGGGCTTTGGTCAAGCACTCCTACCATGCCATGGGCTCTCTCGTTGGGCTGGGTGCATGGAAGCTTAGCACAGCATCTGGCTGAGGTTGGAGACGATGTGGAGAGCCACCTCCCAGGTATTTTCCAGGAGTTTATGACTGTCAGTGGAAACATCCCACCGTGCTGCCTTTTCTTCCCTGCAGTCCCAGACCCTGATCCTGTGTTCTTCAGACCCAGTCCTTTATACTGAGCTGATGAGAATACGAAGGTAAGTGTTTTTATTTGGTAGCATTTTTATATTCTACTTATCTCTGTTGCTTTTAGCAGTTGTTCTGGCTTGGCTGTCAAGTATAAAGTAATAAGAAATTATGCTCTGGAGTCTCAATGCCTCCCATAGGAGTGTCTCTCCTTGAGAGACACGGATAGACTAAGAGAAATTATCATCCTAAAATTTTGCCCTTTGGCCACTGAAATCTACTGTTACAGCTTTAGGCAAGTTCAGCTTTCTTCCATCCATTCAGTGTAGAGCAGCAGAAGACCGCAGAAGGGAGCAGACAGGTGTAGGCAATTATTAATAATCAGGCTTCTCCTCCTTGCTTGCAGTTTGTTACAGCCCCACTTAAAAGAACATGCAAATGGGTGTACTGGGACCCGCTGAACCAGCATCCTGTGCTAGCTGTGGTGTACTGTCAGGGACTAATAGGAAATGCTTGGGAAGGAGCATATGGAGAGGGCAAAAGCAGACTGATGTGTCCTCAGGTAAATCTTCCTGTTCTCGGGCAATAACCAGTTCAAAGGCTTCCTGAGCAAACGGATGTGCCTAGACTCACTTTTGGAATAGCTACACACAGGTCCAGCCTCCATGTGTTTTCTAGTGCCTTTGAGCCCATTTGTATTTCAGAACATGAAACTGGATTATTTCTGCAAGGTACTATAAAATCAAAACCTGAGAAGATGTTTCCTGCCACATAGTAAATGGGAGAGGTAAGAGGGGCATCCAGGCAGAGGAGGAAGAAGCGCAAGAAAGCAAGGGGACTGTACTGGTCAGTATGATATGTGATAGCCTCAGCACAGCAGCAGCCTGGGGCTTGTGAAGTATTTTGCAGCCCTCAGGTGTGCTACAGCAGGGATTTAAAGGAGAAGGAGGGGGCAGTTTTTCAGATGTTTATGGGAAGTCTTCTTCAGTGTGAGGGACAACAAGGCAGAAAGCACCAATGAGCGTGTCTGAAAATATGACACATGAGCTGATGGAGGTAGGAGTTGGCATCTCTCTGGTGAAAGAGATGATACGTAGGAGCAGGGGAGGTGTAGATTCCCTCTTATCTCAGATACCCGGGGGAGAGGTTTTTGGAAACTGCGTGGATGTAAGCGTCTTTCCACTCTGGAAAAGAATCAAGCGCTTTGAGGAGTGGGTAGGAGAGAACTAGCAAATCAAACTGCATCTCCTTCCACACCACCCAAAAACATCACATTGAGGCCTGCCAGCAAGGGGAAGTGGGCTTCTGCTGTATTTCATTGTGCACGATTAAACGGGACCCTTCAAGTCTGAAATCACGATGAGGTGTGAAACTCATTTAAATAACTGGTAAAAGAGATATCGTGCATGTGGGCTCGAGCAACCGCATGGCACCCACGTGGGGTGGCGTGGCGGCAGGTTAAGGCTGGGTGGCTGGAAAGGCAGGGAGAGGCGTGAAGTGGGATGCCCCTGCTGAGACTCGGCTGACACCCATTGCTGGTGGGAAGAGAGTGCCCCGGGGGCTGCTCTGATTCACCCCCAGCTGCTCAGCCGTGACCTCTTTTGTGGTCCTCTCTTGCTCCCGGGGTGGGCAATTCAGTTCTGGGACCTGCCCATCAGTACCGTCAGGAGCCATAATGTACTGTGACTCGTAAAAAGCATCTTGGCCATCTTCCCATTCAAATGGAGAAAACACATGAAGACGCAAACTATATATAGAGATCTGCTGTTACCAAGACGTCTGGAAACAAGGTCCCCCCCCACGCACACCCTTGCACCAAGCGTGGTAATCAAGATGGAGAGGGCTGGGTCTATTAGAGGCAACAGGGTGAAGGCTTTTACATCTCCACTTTGACTGTGTTTCCTCCCTAAGGGCAGCCCCACTTACCGTGCTCGACTCTACCACAGACTGAGGTGTAGCTGTGCGCCTTTAGGATAAAGGTAAGAGAAGACTATTAGCCATCAGGATGGTTCGGTGCGGTAGCCCAGGGCTGCCTGGGCACCCACAAAGTACATACAGCAGAGACCTTGGGTCACTTCAGTCCCTACGGTCCCTGTTTCCTAACAGTATTATTTAATTTTTCCCAGGGGCTAAAGCCCCTCCGCTTATAAATAGGTCAGCCTTGCAAGGAATGCAAGTACTCAAAATACATGTTTTATAACATCATTCCCAGAATTTTTGTTCTCTTATTTACCCTGACCAAGCAATTCAGGCCCCAGATAGGTGTCCCTCTGTACCCAGATCTCTGCATCACCCCCCAGTCCTTTTTTTTTCTGTCTGGTGAACAGCATCTTTGGGTCCCACTGGCCCAGTGTGACTTGAGGAGACCTCGTGGACTCAGGAGTGCCTGGGAAGTGTCAGCCCTGGTGAAGGTCCTGGGAGTTGTGGGGGGCCCTGGGATGCCCACCTTGCTTGGGAGAGCTCCTGTGCTCCCTCCTGAATGCAGAGACAAGCGGGCAGCCTCGCAGTCGTGGGTCTCCCGTCACATGCTGAAGCTAAAATGCCTGGAAGGACAACTTAGCTGTAGCTTTTCTTTATCCTTTTTTTTTTTTCCCTTTGCCACACTTCAAATAATTTGATGTTGAATATTTAAGACTGTTTTGTTGTCTTCAGTTCGCCTCATCTGACCTCACAATCTTCAGGATAATAGCAGATGATGATGAGGATGATAATATTCTGCTGTTTTACATCGCCACTTTCTGAGACTCCGTGAGCCCTTTAGCGACAGTTACTTGTTAAGGCCTGCAAGCCATCTTAAGTAGGTTAATTTATTACTCCCTCTCTGTGTATGGTGAGAAGTTGTGACTTGTTCAAGTGAGCTGGAAAGAGAGGCAGGACCTGTGGGCTTCAACCGTGGGGCAGGAAAGACCCTGCACTCTCTCAGTGTGTAGCATGGCTCATGTAGCTACGTGTCCCGAGAAAGTGCTCTGCCTGGAGTAATCGGCGTGAGGGCATGCAGGAGGTTAGGCTAAACGGAGAAGAGGGAGGGTCCCCAAGGAGCTGAACAAAAAAGCTGCATGTGTAATAGTAGATAACAAGCTCCCAGACTTTATCAACCAAAGATTTGTATCGACTGCTGTGAAAAGGATGGTGATGGAGTAGTATATGGATTAGAGATGAGGATGGTGAGTAGGAAGCTGGATAAGCTACCAGGGCTCCCACATCAGAGGGCAAAATCCTCCATTCCAAAAATAAATGAGATCTTCCAGCCACTGGCCTGGCCGCCCCTCCAGCACAGCCCAGCTCTTGTCGGCTCTGGGGCTACAAACCCATGACCGTGAGAGCTCCATCCCTGCACGGGTCAAGCCCATCAGGCCCCATCCCAGCCGAGAGACAGGGGCCACACGGCCGGGCAGGGGAAGATGCCCATACCCCCAGCTGCCGGCAGCCCGAGGGGAACACTCATGTTTTCTCTGGGATGCTGGAGGCAAGAGGGATGGGAAGAGAAGACCAGCAAAATGGTCCCCGTGACCAAGCGTGGAGCGACCTGTTTCTGCCCCAGCTGTGTGGCAATGATGCCTGTGCTGTGGCATCGGAGGCTGCTGCCTACCAGCCCACTGGTGGGGACGGGGGGGGCCGCCAGCCGGGTGGCTCTCCGGGGGGCTGTATACTTGTTTTTCTTCTCTGTGACATTACATAATGTGAGGTAGAAAATGTTTGTACAGTAGCTGTATTGGTCCTTGGGGCGAGAGGGGAAAGGAAGGAGGCGGTGGATAATTTGAGGCTCTTTATTAGACCAATAAATCATTTATAATGCACTAGCTTTCAGGCCGGTCCCTTATTGCTCATGTCAGCCACAGTACGCTATGTGGCGACTGAAGGTAGCAGAGCGTGCGCCGGCCCCCCTAAATCAGAGCGGCAGAGCCAAGCTGCACAGGGTGGACAAGGCACCAGTGCTGGAGGCAGGGCCAAGGCAGCACCGGGGCTGAGGCAGGGGGAAGAGGACAGCTTGTCCTTCACAGGTCTTGGGGACAAATCCAGTGCGGCTGGTGACAGGCACTTGGCCTTGCATGAAGCATCTTGTAGCAACCCTGGTCCCCCCAGGGTGAAGGCAAAGTATCAGGAGCTAAGTGATAACTGAGGGACCAAGCAGTGGCCAAGGGTGCCGGAGGGCAGGTGGCCTTGGGCACATCACCTAACCTCTCCACGTCACCTGCAAGCAGAGGTAGCTGGCATGGTATAGGGGTGATATACCCTAATGCCCCTGAGCCTTGACTGGTGGGGAGCAGAGGGCAAGGCAGGTTTTCCTGGTGGCACTTCATTACAAAAGTATCCAATGCCTGTCATCTTCGTATTTTGGCGTTTTGGTGGAGCTTAGTCCCTGAGGCTTGTGGGGCAAAAATCTCTGGGGTTTCTTGGGTGCTCTGGGTGCCAGTGAGGTTGCTGAGAAGGAACGTCACCCAGTCGGGAAGGATTGTGCACTCACCCAGCCACAAGTCGGTGTTTTTTTGGTGGGTTTGGGCTTGGTTTCTTTTGGGTTTTTTTGTGGAAGTTCCTTGTTCGTCACATTTCACAGTTGTGTCTCGTTCAATTTGAAATCATCAAGTTCTGAAAAACAACAACTTTCAATAGCCTGCCTGCATTCCCAAGTGCCTAATGTTTTGACAAACGATACCTGTATTGATTTCCCTCCTCCTCCACCTTTCCTCCCCTCTCTCCTCCCCCAGCAAAGAAACCACTTTTCATAGCTTATCTCCGGAGCTAGGCAAACACAACAGAGGAGACAGATAAACTCTCCCTCCACGTGAGTTCACACCAGGGTGGGCTCCCAGGGCATCTGAACAAACATGCTTCCCTTTGAAGCAACCAAATGCTTTTGAAAGGGGGACCACAGAATTGGCCAAGCATGTACTCCTGCCAGTCTGTTGGGATTTTAACACCCCCCCACCCCCGCCAAAAAAAAAAAAGGTGAGCGGCTTCAGAGGAACCTAATGGGGAGAGGTAAATGTAAAAATCCTAACAAATACCATTCCCTGTTATGAAATACACTTTTGGGGTTGGAGGGAATTGCATGGCACGCCTGTTTCTGTGAGATCTGATTTAACTGTAAACTCTTTAATATTTTCTTTGCATTGTCTGATGGAAGCAGCGGCTAAAAGCAAATCGTAGGGTGAGCGGGTGTCTTGCTGGTGAGAATTAGCAGTGTCAGGAGAGAAATATCATACACCTAACCGACTGAATTATGCATTATGTTGCAAAATCCCTGATGTCAATACACAAATGCTATTCCTGTTGTTTAGCCTGTGATGATTGGCAGCAAAAGAATTCAAATCACATCCACACAGCAATTGTCCTGCTGTAACTAAGTCTCTCCTATCCAAGTGTGTACGCTTGTGTGGGCAAAATCCATGCAGTATACTAGGTGCTTTAGGAAGAGGCTAAAAAAGGATGCTGAAAACATTTTCATATGTTCAACAATATAAAATGTTGTCAGGTTAGTGTGTACTCACTGTGACACATTCTCCTTTTTCTTGTGGGCACTATAGGCTAGATGTTACCCCAGACCTTGGGAAGAGTAAACGAGGAAGTCCATACCCCAGCACTGAAAGCGAAATGAGGCACACACCTCCATGGAAGGACTTTTCTCTCTCCAGACAAAGGATGGGAAGGAGGATGGGAAGCAGACCTAAACAAAATGTCATCTCCAATACAAAGGAGCAGTGGGGTCAGTAGCATACCCTCTCCATGTGGCAGGACTAAGAGGACTGTGAAATTACATGTAATAAATGGTAAGAAAATTAATATTTTAATGAACACAAGACTGTTAAAATTCCCTGCTATTAGATCTTGCTAACATGTGTGCAGAAGAGCAGATAACAAAGCTAGCAAAGAGAATCTGCTTTTATTTGCTGCTTAAGTTGCCTTTGCCCTGCTACCAGAAGACATAAATCAGTTACTAATCGCATTCCCAGTTTGAGGTGCTGTGAGCATTCACATGTTTAATCTGTCCTGGGTGCTTTTAGAAAGAAATGCACTAATGTGAGGGTGTGAGTTGCACAGAATTGTCTTGCCCCTGTTAATACCTTATCTTTCACAGAATAGGGCTGTGTGAAAATCTGATTTTTTTTTTTTCTGTTTGGTGACCAAATTGAAAATTTGGACTGAAGAAAAGTGGATATCTGAGGTTTAAAATAACATTTTGTTTGCATTCTTTGGATGTCTCTCTTTCAGAACAGAACTTCATCTTGAAAAAACACCACTTCAAGATGTTTGGGAAACAACTAAACAAATCAGAAAATGTTTTACCAGTGACTTGCTGAATTAGAATAGTTGCTGCAAAATGGCATTTTATTTTTTTCCCCCCTCCCACTTGTAGTGGAATAACCTATCTGCCTAAGGAATGTAGCCCGTCCCAGGTTGTGAACACCTTAAAGCATTGTGTTACAGAAAACAAAACACAGATGTGATTAAATCAAGAGTGGGACCTCAGACCCCTGTGCCACCACCGCTGCCTGCCTCCCCGGCACCTGAGCCCAAGGGGACGCCGGGTGTCGGTGGGGAGCTGGGAGGAAACGCAGCAACCTTTCTTTTTGGGGATGGTGGGTCTGCCTGCCATCATCCCCACGGGGCTGGTGGGACCCCTCTGCCGCTCTGGACCTGCCTTGTTGTCGGTCCTGCTCCCCATGGGGGAAATGGCTGCTGGGAGGGGGCATGAGCTGGCCCCTGGCAGGGGGCTAGGGTGTGGACAAGGTGAGAGAGCAGGGAAGGTGAGGGAAAGGGGGACCACAGGTCTGCAGATGAAACTAAATGAAAAGGATAGGGAAGGTAGAAAAGATGCCTTCTTGTACTCATCCCAAGGTGCTGGGGGAGCCAAGCTAACAGAGGACAGGAGAGGGTGTGTGCCATCCAGGGGAGCCTGGGTACCATTAGCACTGTCACACAGATCACTTAAAATGAGCCTTCTGGTGGGAAGAAAGAGTTAAAACAATTTTAAGCCTTGCAAGACTCCCAATCTCAAACTGTAGACCAGCAACTGAGGATTATAAAGATAAGAGTGAGAAACACGCAAGAAGGAGCTGGTGGAGGATCAGACCAGAGTGTAATAACGACAGCTCCTCCCAGGGCAAAAAAAGTAGGAGATAATCCCTGGGCCAAGGAGCATGGAAATCACCCAGTGCTTTTGCTCGGGCAGAGAGCATTGTGAGTCTCCTTTCCACCCTGGAGCTACGAGCGTGAGCTGTTGGATGCCGCCGGAGCTGGGAGAAGCCCCTTTGCGGCCGCCCTCGCGGGGCTCGGTGCAGGGGCGGCGGTGGAGTCACTGGCTCCCCTGGCATCAGGCAGCAGCTCGCCGCCGGCGCTTCACAGCCTGGTCGCTGCTCGCAGCACAGGCAGCTGCGACCTGGCAGCCTCTCGCGCCCGCACGTGCTCCTCGGCCGCTCCAGGTCAGAGCTGTCTCCTCTCATTTCAGCTGCTTCGCTGCACGTCAGGCATGCTGAAGGGCCAGGAAACGACGGGGTAATCCAGGTTCACCTACCGGCTTCCCGCCTCAAATGCTCTCACTGTTCCTCACGACAAAGCCATCACGGCTTCGGGCAGTGCTCAGGACACGTCCCTGCCGCTTGGCTACCCTGGGGCTACTGAGGGGTCCTGCTGGCTAGCAGGTCACACGTCAGCTCTGTGTTTGTAAGCAGGAGGTGATTACAAAAAGTGGAGCCCCAGACATGGTTGTTCCAGGGCGAAGCGATCTTCGTGTTCATGCTGGTTTCTTCCAAACGTGCCAGTGCCACAGGCCTGTCACTGCAGCCTTTCCAGCTCAATTTCCAGTCCTTGAGCTGTACCCTATCTTCATCCTCTGCAAGGCAGTTTTTGACTCTGTAGGCAGCCTGATCTCACTTGTAAGGCCTTGTGCAAAGAGTCCTGTGTCTTAAATAAGGTTGCAAAATGCCTGACTGTGTTCATCCAGTCAATTTCAGGATCTGATTTCTGCTGTTAAGAGCTAAGGGGTTACATGGACATTCACACGGCCCAGTGAGAGAAACCTGTCAGGCTTCTCTCACGATCTGGACTGCCTTTCCTGCACCTTGCAGATACAGCATTAAAGACTCCATTTTGGAAAGCCTGGCTGATGGCTCTAAGCAGAGGCAAGTCTACAGGTCTAACCTGGCAGTCTGGCTGTCTCCCATGACTGCAGTAATGTGGAATCGCTTCCCATTTCCCCAGGATCTGACGGATTTGTCACTCTGATAGCATCTGGAAAGTAAAGGAAAGTCAGAGCCAGGCCTATGCTCACAAGCAAAGGAAGAAACAACCAGAGATTAGTTTTAGGCAGCTGAAGGACGGAGAAGAAGGGATGAGTGGAACAAGCTGCCCTCTGCTGCAGGCTGACATGCTCACACATGCTATTCCCTCTCCAAACTGCAGGGTGCTTGGCCCCCTTGTTTTCTCACCAGGAGAGACAAGCCCAAAGGGAGTGAGGCTTGCTTGGATGCAAAATGTGGGTGGTGCTGGTGGACCTGTCCTGCTGACTGTGGAGAATTCTGAGATCTGCTGAGTCTGGGCCAGGAAGAAGGCAGGCACCCGAGGAAGAGAGTGCCTCATCCCTGCATCATACACCGGGATCAGCATGGGATTTGTGCTCTAGCCCTGGAGCCTCCAAGGTCCGGAGCAACTTAGGGTAGCAGGCATTTGCCCCTCTGTTGCCTACTAGGTATTAGTGCAGATAGAATAAGTCAAAATCACAGGGCAATCCCCTGGATTTTTGACTCCATCACTTCTTGGTAGGAGCATTTTTTTTCTCTCTCGTGACATTCATGCTACATCCAGAAATGCATGTAGTGTAGGTGAGTCAGGGGCATGGTAAATGCTGGAAGGGGCAATGTGGGTGTGTTTGGGAAGAGCTGGAAAGGCCAGAGTTGTGGACATAGGTGGGGTGCTTTGATCCAGGTGTTTAGTGGAACAGTTCTCGAGGGCCGTCACACAAGACAGCAGAGAGCACGGATACATATCGAGAGCCTTTTCCAGCCATTCCTTTGTGTAAAGGCTAAAACTATAAAATACTTCTCTGTGACCGTGATCTTGCAGCAAGGATTTGCTCTACACCACTTCCCTTTTGCAGTGTGCTTTTTTTGTCTTCACAAAAGGCTTTCTTGGCAAAAGGGAGCTGCCAGCTGGCCAGATCTGGCCAAGGGGCTAACGGAAGTATTCAGCTCTGCACAGTTGCACCAGCGAAATTGTCTATTCAAAGAAAAGTCATAGTTTTGACTCTGTTTTTTCATCAGGGTTTATTATTCTAGGACCACTGCCAATATATTTTTTTTTTCTAAAATGAAAAAAGTCCTAGCGTGTTCAAGTTGTACACTTTGAAAGCATCCCTCATCCTGGCTGGTATCACTGCTGATTCCCTTCCCTTCACTCTTTTTGGTCCAAGCAGTCACTGTCTTCTCAGTGTCACTTTCCTCTTTTCATCCCAGGAGCAGAAAGGAATGGTGACTTACCCATTTCATTGAATTCTTATTTTTAAGCGATGAAAGCATTTTAATTCCTGATAGCTTTAATACCATCCCTGCCTCCCCTCCTCTTTCCTTTTTAAAACCACCTCCAAACCTTGGGGACGGAACTGGCTGACAGGATTCCTTTAATTATCCTCGCTCCCAACGCTCATCTCTTCCACGGTGCCTTCCAGGGACACCACTATGAAAGGTGCTATACACACAAGCAGTACATCCAAATTGAAGCAGAGAACAAAAACAAAATGTCAAAAAATCCACCCTTAAAGAAATTAATAACAAATACAACCAGGCGCGTTTCATACGCCCCATTAGTCAGTAGTGCTCAGATACCATGGAGATGAGCCTCCTATAAATATTTCCACAGCAGCAAAACTGTCTTAAAGGGACCACACAGCAGCTCATGTGCACCTGGATAAAGCATTCCTCCAGAGGCACCTCGTGTCCTGTCCAGACTGGATGGCTGGCACCTGAGCCACACACCTAAGGAAGAAGCTAGCACCATCTGCTTTTCTTTTGCCTGTTGCAAGCACCGGGAGCAGTACAGCCCTGGCATTATGCCCATAATTCTGCAGTTCGACCCCCACACATTGCTGGGGACAAGGGTGGTCCTTTACTGTTCAGCAGTCTCTCAAAGCCAAGGAGCCAGGTGAATGCTGTGTCCTTTAGCTGCACATCCTCAGCATCACCCAACCTGAGCCTTCACGCAGCACAACCACAGACAGCAGCTTGAAGATAAGTCTCATATGGAGCCAGACGCATGCTTGTTTATCTTCCTGGAGGCAAATGTTTGTGGAGCAGAATAGCACCTGATCAGGTCATTAGGCATTTGGGAGCTCCTGTTCACAGATCCTCCTGAACAAAAAGGAACCGAGCAAGAGGGATGGGAGGGAGGCGAAAGAAACACACGCTCAGATGTTTAGCTTGCAGCAGCCAACTTCTGCCCACGCTGAAAGCAGGAGAGCTTTGAGTTTCTTGCCCTTGATGTAACCACCACCAGAAGTTTGTTTTCACAAACCCTTCTTGTCTTAAAAGCTACAACTCACACCTCACTACCTCATCTGAGAAGAAATGCCTAACCCTGTTATTAAGCTGTGGGCAGCATCACCTGGAGGGTGATTCTTCACACACCTGCCACTGTTCAGAAATAGATGGGAAACTTCATATTGCAGAATAATTTTCAAAGGACAGCAGCTCCAGTGGAATATGGGGCATAAAACCAAAGAGCAAATGATCCTGTGAAAAAAAGCTGACCTAGCCTTGATACTGAGGGCCAAATGCATGGTTGCTCTGAGTGCCCATATAAAGGAGCTAGGAAGCACCAGGTGCTCCTACCTTACCAATGTTCACAGTAGAAAGGCTAGGAGTAAGAAGAAAAGAATGCTACTTCTTGCCAATAACTTAGTGCACCCCTTGCAGCAAGAACTGGAAAGGGGTGGGAACATGAGGTGATGGGTCTTGTACCCTCTTTGGGTGCCCTCCCACAACAGCTGTAGCTAGTCACAAGATAAGGCAGAGAAGGGCAATGCAAAGTGTCTATATCTATGCCTTTGTGCCTACAGTGAGTTTGTTTCTGGTACAGTTGTACAGGAGCACTTGGGGTGGGGTTCAAACTCTCCTGGTGAAAATATGGCAGTGGCTGGTTAGACTGGCTATAGGATGGGCAGAGATGAAGAGATCTTCAGCCTTAATCAAGGAACTGCTGCTCTATTGCTGCAGGCAAGTCTTCTCCCTTCCCTCCTGTCTCCCCCACTGCATCCTGTAATCTTTCTGGCTTTTTAGCGTGGTGTTTGTATGGTAGTTCCTGAGTGTGTCCTGGATGTATTTTGTTTCCCTTAATTACACTTTTTAAATTATACCTTGAGGTCCTCAATAAATGGTGGCTGGCTGGGCGCACAAGCAGTATGGAAACAGTGGTAACCCCCGTGTGCTGGGGTATGTTGATAAGTTACTTGTCTGCCCTATTTACATAGAGACTAATCAGCTCTTGGTGGAGTTTCTTTTTGATCCTTTGGCCTACCTCAAGGGAAGCACAGCACTAACTGACAAAATATGTATATTTTGGCTTTCAAAAACTATTACACTTTGCAACTGTCACCCAAACCTTGAGCTTTTTGGTTGCCAGGGAAACATTGCAGAAGATAACCTGATCACAGCTGTGAACTGCATCCCTTCCTCTCCCGGTGCTCAACATGGGCTTCCAGAAGTGCCCGCTCTTAGCTTGGGGTATTTAATCTTTAAAAAGCAAGGGCTTGAAAAATAAGGTTATTTACAACCCAGAAGATATTTCTTTCTGAAATGAAACTATCTGGGAGTTCTTGCTCTTTGGGCTCAAAGCACGTGCAAGGCAGGGGCTCAGCAGCAGAGGGTTTTGTTGTGCTCTGATAATATTGGTGGCTGCTGGAGCAATCATGACCCTGTCCAGATAACGTGGGATGGAGTCAACAGGGGTTTTGTACAGTGTCAGCTCCAGGTTTTAAATGCCCAAGCTCTCTGGAGCCATCAGCTGAGAGCATAGCAAGCCTGAGTAAATGCTGTACACTCCAGATAAGATAGATGGAGCCTCCTGTCTAAGACCTACCATAAAAAGGGATGCGCTAAGTTGTCCCAGAGGGCTATCAGGGATCGCGTGCCTCTTCTTGCAGCAAGGGAACCTTGTGCCATTGTTCTCATCAGGCTGGTGCATGATAGGGGATGTGATACACCCACTCAATACCATTTTCTTTGGCCCAGGTGTCTATGAGGTTGTTCCGAAAATGAGTCCCGTTATCTGACTCAATTCTCTCTGGGGTGTCATGTCGCCACAGGACTTGCTTTTCAAGGCCCAGAATAGTGTTCCGGGCAGTGGCATGGGGCACAGGAGAACATTTCTTGTTCTCCCTTTATATGTTATGTGATGTGTTGTCAGGCAGAGGTGGGATGTTGGAGAATTTCACTCCAATTTTCTTTCTGTGCTAGCCATGGCCAAGCCAGTAGGGAAGCCGAAAGCTCATGCTGCATTGTAAACAATAATAGCACCAAGTATCCCTACCTGTTTCTCCACCCTTTTGAGAGGTGCAGTGCTCCTGGACGCAGCTAGTGGTGAGCTTTTGTTGGGGTTGGAGTGAGGAGAAACCAGACAGCCTGGGGCTGGGCAGCCGAGCAGCTGGGGGGATGCAGGCTGTGGGTCTGCCATGTGCGCTGGCAGCAGCTCTGGTGAAGGAGAAGGGGGGACAGGCACGTGGCCCCCGGGAAGCCGGGTGTGTGTCTTCCCCTTCTGGTGTGGCAGAAGAGTACTTTAAAGATGTGAGATGCAGCTCTTTTTCCCTGACACTCAAAGAACAGGTTGACAAGCTGCTGTCAGGGAAATGCTGTCTAACTCCCTTTCCCCCAATAATTTCCCTGGTAAAACTGCAGTGCAGTGGAATCAAATAGTGACAGAAACCGAGGGGGAATAGATGTGTTTTCCATATTACATTTTTTTTTTTCAAGTGTGTGTCTGCATTTGGAGCCATGTGCACACCGGTAAATCTCTCCAGTTCAAAGAAATGTTTTTAGCATTCAAATTCAACCTTTAGTGCTTCCCCCTCTGCTTAAGAAACAACAAAGCCTTGAAGATGTTCCCAGCTTGCATGGTATTAAAAAGACATCTTGGCTGAAGTGGAAAATAGCATCTCATGTTTTTCTTTGGGTTACGTGTGCAGAAAGCCCCTTTGCTACTCCTTTAGGTGGTGCCGTGAAAAGTCCTGTCTGCAGAGGAAAGGCAAACTGTAGGTGGAAAGGGGGGAAGCAGGAGGGAGAAGAGGGCTGGGATTATAAAACTACCTTGCAGGCAGACAGCTTGTGTCCTAAATCATGCCAAAATAATGGGGAGCAAACCTTGGAGTGAGACCGGAGAGCTGCTGTGCACTTGGGTGTGAGAGCAAAGTCTGGCCCTAGATGGACACATTACCATCGAAACCTCCTGGAAAGCTGCTTGCCCCAGTCGTTTTCCTTAGGTGTTTGACTGAGGTTCATTGATGCTTCCTCTCCTCATCTCCGTCAACAGGAGAGGATTTCCTGGGTGCGCAGGGAGAGGGAAGGGGCAAGAAGGCTGCGGCTTCCCGTCAGTTCTGTGCCGTGCGGCCGGTGCCTCTCCTCGTCGCCTGGTGCTGGAGCGGACGTGTGGCTGCGTGGCTCTTCCCCTCACGCAGTACGTGCGCTGTCTTACCTCTCTAAGGAAAGTTTTCATTATTTGATTTTGTTGGAAACTTTTACTTTAAGAGCCCATGTTTGCCATCCTAACTCCTGCCAGGCTTCAATGAGGGTCCCAATAAGATTTTTTTAGAAGGAACTTTCTCCACTTCTCAGTCTTTAGTCTAAGCCCAGCAGAGGAAGAGCAACTTGCATCCCTCAGAGCTGTAGCCATGACAGGCTGGCCAGCCCTTTGTTAATATTCAAAACAGAGCATTTTACTGTTAGGATGGATATAAATTGCTTTAAGGCAAATCATTGGGGTTTCATTTTGCTTTCCAAAATATAACAGCTGCTCAGGCTACATTCGTGCAAGAGTTAGAAAGCCTGCAAGGGTTTGTCCATGAGTTCTGGCTTAGGTCATTAGGATTAATTTAAGCAATTGCTTCGCCCTTTACTTCAAAGGGCTTAGGTCCATTTCACTCGGAGATGAATTTGGCCTGAAAATTTATGTATCTACAGGTCTGATATTCTTTTGTACTTACCATCCTCAAAAAAATAATTAGATGTCCTTTGGTAGAAGGGCATCAGACTTTCTGTATAGATGAAATACGGCAGGGGGATTTAAAATACGCAAAACGCTGCTTTTTTCTTTTTCTTTAAATAAGCTACAACAAATTCCTTATCACTCAGTCCTTAGGAACTGCCTTAGCACAGTGGAAGAATTGATTGCATAAATGCCAGCTGTAACACTCTTATTTTTGGTAACCAGGCATTACTAAAGGCAGATTAATTCAGTGCTACGCTCCAATAAGACCAGTGTCCTTTTGTGTGGGACTAGCTTAGGAACCCTTTGTTACCTAGGTTTTGTTTTCAGTCGTGTACATGGGGAGTCCAGCAGTGGTTCAAAACACACACCTGTATTGCAGCAAGAAGTCATGAAGGGTGTGCACATACAGCTTAATTGTCAAGGGACACCAACTGCAAGTGGAGTCAGACTGTTTTCAAATGTAATCATGACATCTAAGAGGATGATCTTTGAGAGATCAGAGAGAGGAAATTATTCTCTTGCTTTGCACATCTGAGTGCAGTTTGGCTACAGTCAAATTGGCTGTTTCAGCCTACACTGTCAGTTTGCTCTTATCTCTCTTTCCTCTTGTTGTATTATTAATCAAAATAAAAAAAGTTAAAGACGGCAGTAAAGACCTATCTGTGTGGGGCAGGGCTGGAGCCACCGATCGCCTGTAAGTAACTGTGGATGGTGACCAGCATTTGAGTGTCCCTCAAAGGGATGTGCCAGCCCCAGGGATGGCAGGAAGCTCTTTGCCACACTGCCTGGAGGCGTTTGAAAGGCACAACTGCTGGATTTGAGCTAACTCATTTGCTTCATCTTCCCTGCCTGCCTTCCCTCCCTCTCTCCCCTTGCACAGCTGCATTTAGTAATGAAGCTGGCAGCATTAGAAAGTCACTAGAAGTAACCCAGCTGCCTCCATCGGTTCACGGGGAGAACGACTTTGTAGCTGCTCTTAGTCAGTCCATTAATTGCACATAATAAGGCATTTAGTGACAGAAGGATGGTTGATGAGCCTTAGCTGAAATAACAAGGGCCTGCCAAGAGCTGCGTTTCCTTTGTCAGGGAGGAGCGTAGAGGGCCCTAGCACTGAAGGGTGGCGTTTGAGTCATGCTGGGGTAAGAGCAGCAGGAACCTGCTGCTCCCTGATCCAGAGGGCACACGGATGGCCTGGCACTGAGCAGGGAAGTGCAGCCCTGCACACCGAAGCACTGGCATGGCTGATCTGTGCCAGGAAGAGCAAGTCCGTGCATTTCCAGCTCGCACAGCAGTGCTCGCCTGGTGAAAGCCACGGGGAGCTACCCCCCTGCCGGGGGGGGGGGGGCAACTGGTGGCTGTCTGCTGTCTGCCTGCGTGGGTCTCGCTCAGGCAAAGTATTGCCTGCATCCTCACACTGTCATCAAGATGACAAGAGATGAGTCGTTCAAAAAGGGCTGGATGTGTGACCTCCATCCCTGCATGAAGGAGCAGGGCTGGATGGATACAAACCCAGTGTGAGCTGCAAAACTTGAGCTCTCTAGTCACCATGCTAGTCCTGTTGGGTTTGACGGGAAAATAAGTAACAGATTGGGGAGGGTGCTGGCCTCTGCTGTCAGACAGATGCTTCGTGCGCTGCCAGCAGCCCAGAGAGCAGGAGGAGGTGGCGGTGGTGGGGGGATGCACTTGGCGGCTGTCCCTGCAGGGAGGGCGCAAGGAGCATCCTTGCAATGCAGGCAGGCTTGAGTGGGGCAGCTCAGCTTCCTCGTTAATAAAGTGGCTGTTCCCACAGCAGCAAGCTGTCTCACCAACCTTGGTCCCCGGCGTTATGGGGCTCCCTACACCTCATTGCCAGCTCAGCTCTGTGGGGGAGCAGGTCAAAGATCTGTCATGACAGAGCCTTGCAGCTCCTGTAGGTCTCAGCAGGGAAACAGATAGTGACAGCATCCATGCTGGGAGAAACCAGCCCATGGGGGAGCCCAGGGCGATCCCCCACAGCTGGGGAGCAGGCACTGCATGTCTGAGCACACAGACTGCTGCCACAGCGCCTGCCTTGCCTGCAGTGGGGGTCACCCCAAAACAGCCAGCCAGACTTTGCGGTGGGCATGTGCAGGCAGTCCCTCGAGGCCTGCAGCTGGAGCATCTGTCTTGGTTTGGGTCTGTGCAGCCACCTGACTGGCTGGCACATCCCTCACCTGTGAGAAGGTCTGTGCTAACAGTTGGCAGGAGGTGTTTCTTTGTCTGAATGAGCACTTGGGAATCTCAACATTTCTCCAGGCTACTTTACTGTTCTCCTTACCTATTTATTTTGTTTTAACAGCAACTGAGCAGCACTACTTCTTCTAGAGGGACTGGATGTTTCATGAAGAGATGTAAATATTACCCCTGCATGGAGAAACAGGGGTACAGCACAAATGGTTGATTCAAGCACAGGTTTTCCAGCCCCAAACTCTCACTCCATCATGTAAGGTCCAGAAGGAGCAGGAGGCAGGTCTGGCACAGAAACCTGCCTGCCTCCAGGAGGGAAGGCAGCATGCAGGTTCACAGCTGTGTGAAGGAAGAGAAGGAGCAACAGTTTTCTGGGTCAGGCTACAGAGGTGGAATTTTGGCTTGTATGAAAGGTCCTGGGAAATGTGGAGGATTGGCAGCTCTGCTGGCCGTGAGACCTGCACGGGTCTTTCATGCACCGCTTTGCAGGGGTTGAAGGGAACATTACCTGTCCCTCTGCTCAGGTGGGCACATCCTGGGTGGATTGGGGCAGCTGCCCCACAAGCTGAGCGATGCCATCCACTCTGAGGAGTGAGTGTTCCTGCTGCTACCTTTATTACTATTTTTAATTAACACCCTGTCATGATTTGGCAACCTTCCCACCTGCCCTACGCCTCAGGACATCTGGCTGAGGGCTGGCTCCCATCTTCCCCAGGGCATCCCTGACAGTGAGTCCAGGGCTCGGAGGCAGATAGCTCCTCCATGCCGCAATACTGAAGCACGCTATTAAACAGCTATGCCTGCCCATGCTCAGCTCTGGTGCTGTCCTTATCCCCTCCTGTGTCCCTCCAAGGAGAGAGGTGAGGACCCGAGCACAGCTGGCAAGTCCTGCTGTCGGCAGCAAGCCTGGCACTGATGCTTTGGTGGGGGAGGGAGCGGGGCAGCCTTGCTTTGCTGGCATGCCTTGTTTGTTGTACAACTGAAGGGAGAGGACATAGGCTATGAGCATGCAGCTGATGTCATGCCTTGACCAGCATCCTACCCACAGCTGTTATTTTTTGCTCTGCTTGCCTCCATCTGGGAGGAAAGCTGGAAAGCTCTCCCTCTCTCTCCCTAAAGTTTCCAGCCTCCCTCTTCTACTCATCTAGTCTAGATAGTCTTGCTCTTTTAAGATTTTTGAGGTTTTGCATTAAGCTTTTCAAAACCTGGAGACCTGAGGCATACACTGTTCATAAGAGTAAGAAGTTCTGTGGCTAGAGCCCATGAGTTTTGTTTCCTTTTCTGCAGGGAAACGTGTGTTTCCTCAGACCTCAAAAATCACCTCATAGCAGAAGTCTTGAGTAGATCTTAGCAGATCTTTTGTGGGATTCAGGGAAGAGGAATGTATTTATTTACAGAAAAATGCATCTTTAGCTGTTAAATAATTTTAATTCCTTCCAGAACAAAGTTTTACAATTGGTTTGGGGTTGTTTGTTCATTTTGGAGTGTAGTTTGTTTGGGGGTTTGGTTTTGGTTTTTTAAGTTTGGATGAAAGAGGGAGGTTTGTCATGCTTCTGCAGGCTAGATTTAGAGGGAAAGGTCTTTGGCCTCAGTACATGGGGAAAGAAGCATCAGGGCTGACAGCTCCTCTTCTCGCACTTGACCTCAGCCTCTCCAGTCACCTCCACTGCCTTGCATGCTAGCCTTGATGCATTAACCAGCAAAATGGCCCTTCAGAGAGGCACTCAGATAAAGTTGCCTTTGCTATTAAATGCAATAGCAGTGACCTGGCTTAAGGTAGATAGCTTTTGGAGTGCAACCTTGAGCAGAAACAGGGATGTTGAAGGCAGTGTTGGTGACCAGAGTAAAGATCCTGGCCTGAGCCCAGCATGGGGATGTGAACTGGGCTCACCGTTGCTTTGTTACCATTTGCCTATAGGGTGCTGTAGATGGGAAATTACCTCTTCCACCGCCCAGCACAGCACCCTAGTGCTGCACTGCCAAGTCCTTATTGCCCTTTCTGAGACCCAAGGGGAACAGCCCCACCGATGCAGGCAGACAGGGCTGCCCTGGCTGGATGCAGCATGCATAGAGAGACCAGTTACAGTGCAGCCATGGCATTGGTGGCTTCGGCTCGGGCAGTAGCAATCCAGCTGGGTTTCTGGGCATGTACTGCCATCCTGGCTTTCACATCTCTGCTGGGTAGAGGAAGAGCAAACACAGCAGTGGCTGAGTGAAGCTCTTGATCTGAGCTTTGACCACGCTCCTCTCAAAAGGGAGACCAGACATCACTGTGAATTACAGCCACAGGGGTATCATCCAAAAAAAAAAAAAAAAAAAGGCAGCACCCTGCCTTGGAAACCACTCCAAAAGGGCTCTGCCATTCCTGCACCCAGCAACACAGACTTCTCAGCAAATGGCTGCCCCCTGGCATGCACAAGTTACCTCCTGGCTCTCCTCCACTGCTCCACCTCCTGCGTGCTCAGGATGCAGGGGATGGGAGCACTGCAACCAGGGCTGCCCGGGGTGTTACATAGCATCCTCACCCCTGATGTGCTGGGGCAACGTGCTCTCCCATGTTGCTTTGTGCTGCTGTAAAATCTGAGCTAAAAAAGTGAAGATTGGCCAGAATAATGCTAAATGCTCTGGAAATTCAGATCCTAATATCTGTGCCTGGAGCCCAGGGGTTCCTGGTGGGAGGCCTCTCGCTGTAGAATGGGCCCATTATAGAGAGCTAGCTCTCGGACAGGGACCGCCAGAGTGAGCTCCTCCAGGAAACAGCTTTAATCCAATAAGCAGCTCTTACCTCCCAATTGATGCCGGACCTCTGCCCCTTGCAGCCATGTTGCTGGAAATGCCATTATTCAGGCAGAAGGCAACACCAATGCTCTGACAACTTCAGTCTCAGCCAAGGAGCATGAAAGGCTGAACGAGCCTTCGGGCTCATGGCGGCCACACAGCCCCTGTGGCATTGAGCTGCTCCTCTGGGCTTGTCTGGGGGAGCCCCTATTAACGCCAGAGCTGGATGCTGCTGACTGAGGTCTTCCTCTCGTAGTTATTGCCAGACCCAGAGTGTTGCAGATGAGTATTTCCATGCCAAACGTCTGCCCCAGGCTAGTTTTTTTTTCTCTCCTTTAAACAGAAGCTTCAGCAAAATTGGTTCAGTTGTTTCTCAGAGTGAGACTGAGGGAAAATATGTTCATAAAAAGTCTTACTATGCTTGAGAAATGCAAGCATCTCCAGCCTCAATGGACATCTAGTCAGCCCTGCACCTACTTCCCACATGGAGTTGTGAAGCGATGCCCAGTCCTCTGCTGTGTGCACTGCATGGTCTTCATGTTTTGGATACTGTGAGATGCTGGGATCTCCTTTGGAGGAGTACAGAGCTCTCTGAGCATATCAAGTGTTAGGTAACAACCTAGGCATTTTGTACTACCCAAACTAGTAGATATATATCTATGCATCTTATAGTCTCACCCCTGTCTCCCACTGTTTTATTTTACAGGGCTGCAGTGAAAATCAACTCATTAATATATGATGAGAACCCAGATGCTGCAAGCACGATCTCGAGAGAAGAGCCCATGAAGAGATTCTTGAGTCTTTGAGGAGACTACTGGGCAGCATGCAGGAGTCACTCTGTGACTAGCAAGGTTAAACCAATGTTATACCTGTGCTTGTCAGGCAGTCCCATCCAGTCCAGCATTAAGTCAGGTAGGAAACTCATGGGGGAAAAAGCATGCTAACGAACCCAAGTCTCTTTTTCCCTCTCCAGTTTCAATTGCTGCTGTTCTAGGGAGTGAGAGGAATTCAAGCTATTTGTTCCTGGCTGCCAGATCTTAGCTTCTGGGCTGTTGTCTCTTATTTGTTTTCAGTTGCCAGGGTCCTCGCAGTGATCTATTCCTTCCTGCGTACTTCAGTATTCCACCCTGTGGGCAATGCTTTCCCCTTTGTCACCAAAATATTGCATTAGCATACCCCTGTTTTTTCTGCGCTAAGGTTGTTTAAAAGACATGAAACAAGAAAGCAGTAGACTGAAAGGAGTTTCATAGTGTCCTCCTTTCAATGCTGCCCGCTACCAGCTCCTTTCTACATGGGTTGCTACTCATCTTCCAGTGCTTGCACTAATCCTCAGCTTTGCTGGCTTAACTGTTAATTTTCCACTAGCAGACGTTTTCTGTGAAGTCCAGATAGATGTGATCTACTGCCATGCCTTTCTCTAGGAAAGTATTTTGCTAAAGCACTACCATCTGTGCAGAACATGACTTACCTGTTGTAAAACCCACCTTGCATCTGATTTTTATTTACCTTTGTCTTCCATCTAGGCCTTCCCTTCACATGAGGTATGCAAAGCTTTAGCGCTTATCTATTGCCTGTGTGCACGTCTGTGTATCCATCACATGCTGTGCTTCAGTCATCTAGTACCACACCTCTTCCTCCTCTCCTACTTGCTAGATCCTTTAGAAACCTCTGCTACCAACCCCTTCTATTATTCTGACAGCTCCCTCTGAATTTTGGTCTGGAGCTTGTCTGGCTGTCCTCTTTGCCCAGCTGAGCACATCAGCCTTTTGCTGCAAGTGTCCATGTCCAAGTTTTCATCTCTATTGACCTTCATACCTTTCCTCTCTTGATCCCCATCCTCCTCCTCACTGACAACTCAACCTCAACCTTGTATATCCTTCCTTTGAGGAGAAGAGAGGTCAACTCTCAATTTTCTTTCTGATAAAACAAAATAAATTGCATGCTTTACGTGCCTGCTGGAAAGGTTTGGGGTTTTTTTCCCCCTGGAACAGTGAGATTATTTGGCTCTTTCTATACCCAGTTCTTCCAGCAATCTTTTCAGAGTGTTGTCACTGCACTAGAGGCAGTGAGCTGGGATTCATCTGGCTAACATGAATCAAAGGTGTATATGACTCGCTTACTCATTATTCCCAGAGCGTATGCCTATTAACACCCTCTTGCCACAGCTTTATTCTGCTAGTTCATATTCTGTCACGATCTCCAAAATCCCTTGCAGAGCCTCTTCTTTCCAGACATGGCACCCTAGGAGCCTGCCTGGCATTCTTTATTCCAGGAACAACTTTTGGCAGTAAAATGCCATTTGTTTAAGTGGGCTTTGCTCACTGAGCTGTAGAGATTGCTTTGCATGGTTGCCCTGTGCTCCTCATTATTCATCACTCTGAATCTCTTTGTCACTTATGCACTGTAGCCGCACTGGGATTTGTATTTGCTTCTCAGTGATGAAAATGCTGGAAAGTGTCAGGTCTCAAGCAGCTCCTTGAAGAACCCTGCTAGAAACACTCCCATCTGAAGATGATTCACCACTGACAATTACTTGTTGAGATCTGTCAGCCAGCACTTAATCCAGTTAATGTGTGGTTTATTGATATTATATACTGCTAATTATTTAATCAGAATGTTGCACAGTCGAATGTCAAATGCCTTACAACAGTCCTCCCTAAAGTTGACTTGGAGTCAGCCTTGGAGTCAAGTGGTAGGTGTGATGTGTGTCAAGTGAATGTGTCATCTCATCAGAGAAGGCCCACAAAACTAGCAGAGCCAGTTGTTAAATATATTCCTATCCTATGATTTGCCATCGTTTGAGACCCACCGTGAAACTCTCAGGAACTCCACTCCAGTCTGGCTGGGCTTGCTGCCTCAGTACGTGCCCCCACATCCTGTGGCACAGAAGGAGCTTTGCTGCCCTCTGAATGAAGTTTTTTTCCTTCCTGCAGCTTTCCTCTACACAGCATTAGTGTGTGGCTGTCTTCAGTCAGGGAGCATACCTGATACTCAAGCCTGGGCAGTCCCAGGGAAAATTGGACGTGCAGTGTATGGTCTTCAATATCTTCTATTTCCAAAGGCATGTGTAATTATTTGTCTAATGCCCCTGCTCCTTCTGGTGTGTGTAGGGGGGAAACCCAGGCTCTAGGGGAGCAGAGAAGACACTGAAGAGTACTCAGTCCTACAGGAGATGTTCACTCATCTCCAGACTAAACCTCAGACGGATGCACCCAACCAAACATTACCCCTCTGAAAAGACCAGTGATGCCATGTGCTTCTCTGGCCCATGGTGGAGCCTGGAGAGACCATGTTCTGGGGAAGTCAGGGATGCAGAGGCAGCCAGGAGATAGGTGAAGCTCTGAGGACCCATCCCCTCCTCTCTGCATTGCCATTGAACTTGTAACTATGATTAAGTCAGCTTAAGTCAGCTGGTAATTGCACACAGTGATAAATAGTAAGAAACAGGAGTTCATCACAAACAAATGAGCCTCAACTAACCTCATTTCCTTTTTTGACAGGATAACAAGCTTAGAGGATAAATTCTCCCTGCCAGAATTTGTTTCTCTGCTGCCAGCCACCTCAGTAATTACCAAAACCCCATCCTTCCTCTTTGACTTCTGGATTGCTTAAAGCAGAGGCACGTTCAGACCACCCTCCTCAAGTTTTGGATTCAGTCCCACAAGCTTTTTCCCTGCAGGCTGGTGTAGTTGTTCCCTATCCTCCCACCCTCTCCTCTGGAGATGCTCGAGCCTCCTCATCACCTGCAACTGCCAGGAGCACCGGGCTGTGTGCCAACAGGTACGTCAGGCTCTTGTTACTGGGCTGGCTGGACAAACTTGCACAAACTCAGCCTGAAATGTGAAATCTCTCTGATTTCTCTCTGGCAACTGTAGGATAAGGTGGGGATGCTGAGCTGAATTGCCATGCTAGGGAGGGGACTGCCAAAACCTCACTTGGGGAAGGCTGCAGCAAAAGAGGAGGTCAGGTGTGCACGCTCCTAACCCAGATGGCAAGGAGCTGCTTCAGCTCTGGGTCACCTGCTGCCTCTTGTGGCCCTTTGGCAATGCCTCTGCAAGGGTGCTTCACCTCATAGCTGTGGCTTCACTTTTTGGCTGCATGTTCCTGTTATAGCTTATCCAAGGGGACAGCCCAAAGTCCTTCTCTAGGGCAATGCCATTTGAAGGTTTTCCTGATAGCCAGGACTGCCTGTGCCAGCTTAAGAGCACTAACAGGGACAGATCTGGGAGCAGACCCAGTGGGACCCCCCTTTCTTCCCAGGGCCAAAAGAGCTCTTGAGAACTGAGCCCAGCTTGCTGATGGCATGAGGAGCCATGCATCCTCAACGGCAGCTTTGTATTTCACATCCTCCACTGAGGCCAGCCCGGTGCTCAGAGCTACCCCAAGGCGGTTTTGCCGGGCCAGGAGCAGGCAGTTGTACAGTATGGCACGCAGCTCTGGGGTCACATTTCCACTCCTGGCAGCAGCTCCTTGCAGGGCAAGCAAGCACAGGGTCTTGCTGTCAGCTAAAACCGAGAAATGCTGCCTTAGCAGGCAAAGCTTTTTGGTTTTTAATGAAGAGCCCAGGTTTGGGATGCTCTGCCTGTGACGCAGAGAGGTTTTGGTGTGCTCTGGGTATCCAACACCTCTAAAAAATCTGGCCACAAGACGCAGAGCAGCAGGTACACTAGTGTAAGACTCCAGGAACATGCTGTTTAGCAGCAGCCTGAAAGGACCTTCTCTTCCAGGCTTCAAGTCCTGGGCACGATGCTCATCTTCTCTGGTGACCCTTTTCACAGTACCTTTGTGCAAATAAGAGCCTGGACCCTTACCTCCTCTTAGGCGAAAGCACTGTGTAAAAGGACGTATTCAAATAATTAAAAAGCACTTTTCTCCATTCATTGTCATTTGTCGTGTCCTTGCTGAGCACAGTTGTGTGCAGCGCTAAATGGAGCCTTTTGCTAATTTCTCCCAATTGGTCAAGGGCTTGAAGAGTGAAATCAGCAACATTCAATATGAAGCAAAACTCTGCTGGCATTAGGTTTTGTTACAAAGTCAAATTTGCCCATGGTTTATTTTGAGGATTTGTTAAGGTGCGCAACCAGATCCAAGCGGTGCTGGCAGGACGAAAATCTTCCCCATGCCACGAAGGCATACGTTTCTGGGGCACCATTTGCAATGTGGTGGTCCCTCTGTGTAAGGAAAATAGCTGGCCGTTTCAACATAAGCTGACTTACCGCCTGCTTAGAGACTTACGCTGCCTGCCTGTCTTTCTCTAGAAGTGCTGAGCATGTACAATTCCCACTGACTCTTTGCGGGCAAGCTGTGGGTTTGACAAGTTAGATCCATAGTTTGGGGGATTTTTATCACATTTAGTGACATCTGAAAAATGGCAGATAAAAATACAGTTCAATCTTAACCCTGTCTGCAGATTAGCATTTTAACCAAGTTCCCACCGTGCTGGATGAACAGCATCAGAGTGCCTTTCCTTATACGAAACTACTGCTTGAGTGCAACTCTGATGCAAAGGCAGATCAATCTGCCCCTTTAGATTACAGTTGCTCTGAAGTTTTGGACTTGTCCTGAATACAGAATTCAAACCAAAGCTCAAGAGACTGAAAACCTGTGCGGACTGAGAATAAGATTTGTGCAAACCCCTGCCAAGCGATAAGGCAGTTCTCCCTGGCTCTGAGAACTGAACTTTCCTCCCCAGCGATGCTCAGGTGTGAGGGGAAGATGGTGCTTCTGTGAAAACACTCAGTCTTGCTTGGGTTAAGTGGAGGCTCTTGCAAAGTTCTGCCCTGAGTGTCTTTCACCTGCAGTTTACCAGTGGGAGGGGAGGCAAATCAATGGTTTGCTCAAGAAAATATCTTTACAATTCGGCACATTGGTTATCAAATGTGTAACTAAAAGAGGCTGGGTCCACTGCTTGGTGAGTATCTGGGGTTTTCGTATCTTGGTTTGGATTCTGGCTCCACAGACACAATCTGGTTTTCCCAAAGCTTCTTCCTGCTGTGTATTTGCCTTGGGCTTAGATGGGTCACTAGGGCTTTGGATTGCAAAAATCAGATCGGATGCTCCTATCTTTTGTTTTCAACAACAGGGACAAACTTTGCCCTTTGCAGTGCCCACAGGGCAGTGAGTAATGAACGTTTATGGGAATATTGGTTAGCTCTGATAATAAACTGCCTGACCTTGCTGGGGAGAATCCCTTCTTCCCTTGCAAGACAGAAGTGAATCTCCATCTTGTAGCTGTGAGTCACCTGCCTTCAAGGTCCTTCAAAGCAGAGGGCATGGGTAGATGTTGCAGGCAGGGGAGGCTCTTCCCTGCCTGTCTGCTCCAAGGGTATGGAGATACAAGCTGTGATGGGTGTGCTTGCTGCTCACATATCACTATGAGTACAGGCATGGCAGTCAACAGCCTGTTAGCTATACAAAAGTTTACCTTAAACCAGGTAAATTTTCCTGTATAGCTGGGGAAAAAATTGTGCTCTATCCTATACTGCTATCTGAGCTACCTGCCTTCAAACATGCTCCCAGCTGGTGCCTATCTTGTTGCTCCTTCTGCTCCCCTGCTCAGCCTGCTGCCCCTCTCCTGGCTTTGGCGATGCTAACCCTTCTGCAGCGAACAGCCTCTTTTCATCCCTGCAAACAGGGAACTCGAGGCCCTCAGCTTCTGGGCACAGGCTCTCCACCATGGGTCTGAGGGACTGGGGACAGCCCAGCTCCTGTCTCCATATTCACTGGCATGCCAAGGGCTTTTTCTGCAGGAGGAGTGGAAAAAGCCATAGGTGACTGGCAAGGGTGCTCAGGCTTCACCAGCATTGGAAGGAGCATAGCACTTGCTGCGAGAAGAGAAATCTGGTGTATGCTTCCTATTCATCTCTCAAAGTAGGGCTGCCATCCCACAGCCTCTGCTGCCTCTCTGCCTCTTTCATCTTCTGCATGGAACAGTGCCTACTGAAGGATGGGTCCTTCAGTGTATCTCCACATCTTCAGAGGCTCTCAGGAGGTTCCCATCGAAGGAGAGGGATTTGCACTTGGAGCCCGATTTCTTGTTCTGAGCTGCTCAAGGTCTCCCTGCTGGCAGAGAAGGTAGGAACTGGTTTCACAGACTGCACATGTACATTTCCCACTGGCCCCTGGGATTTAATTTTAGGATTCCCTTCAGGTGCCTTGCTTTCCCTGTCCACCTCCACAGGACAATGTCACACTGCACCGCTAGCTAAATCAAGATCTTACAGCAGGCAGCAGAGCTGGTGGCCTCTTTTGTGGAGTCCCCGCCACTGGGCCATCACAATTATAATCAGATAATCAGAGCTGACACATGAACAAAATATTACTCTCCAAAAATCCTCCCCTTGCCATTTTCCTGCATATCTTGGTGCTCTTTGCGGTTTGCTTGTGCGCCGCAGCCTGTATAGCTGAGTACACTTCTGGTATGGTTCGTCCTCCTCTATTCTTCTTGCTTAGCCCTCCCTTATTGAATCTGATTGACTCTGAGGCCATTGATTATAAATAAGGTCTTGAGGGAAGGTCTGATGGGTTTTGCTCTGTTTTTACGCAGCAGGCTTTGAATATAGCAGCCATCGAGCATTGCTGCTATATTAAATGATGGTCAGTGTTAGGAATACAGTCACTGCCTAATACTCCAAATTGCTGCTTTTAAATGGGCAGGGTTTGGCTTTTGGCCAGATCTCTGTGCTCCTGGCAGAATGATTCATTACCTTATTCTGGCAAATGTATTTTCATCTGCTAGTTTAAATCTGATTTCTAGTACTCTGCGTGGTTCTCTCAGCTGAGGAATTTCCTGCCCTTTATCCGCCTGTTTTCTTCCAATCTAGGCTAAAATCAATACACTTAAATAAATAAAGCGATTGGGCTTGCAAGTACCTCCTGCTGTGTCAGCAGCAGAAGTTAAGCTGAGTGACCAAAGATTAGTTAAGCCATTTTCTTCTTCTTTAAGTAAATTGACTGTTGTTGAGGCACACCAGACATGCCTGGGAGATGGCATTTCTCTGTGTGACCACAGCACGAAGAGTTTACCGGCTGGCAGATCTGAGAGCATGCTTCGGCTTCCTGTTGGTGGCAGCTGCCTCCGTGGGGAATGGTTTCTGTCCTGGTCTGCTGTCACCCCTACCCCTTAGGGTTTGGTTTGCCATCATTTTCTGGCATGGATGCTTTGTAATGGGGATGTTCTGCCACCAAGTTCAAGGGGATGGAGGCCACAGGGGGCAGCCCCATCCTTAAAGCACTTCCCAGGTGTTGCTTTTCCTTCTGCTCTTCCACAGCAGACATGCTTTTCAGGTCTGCTGCTTCTGAGGGGGTCATACAGTGTGTGTCAGACTCCTTCACACAGCTCCTGTCTGTCCTGCAAGGGAGGATGTTTGCAGGAGCATCCTCCACCAGGATTCACACATAGCCCTTTCTTCTGGGGCCAGGGGAAAAGGTGAGGGTGGCACGACCTTCAGGTCTTCTCTTTCTTCCCTAATGCTGGGAGTTACCCCCCTGAACAGTTAGTTCAAGAAGCAAGAAACTAGAGGGGTGACTGAAAACAGATTTGGGATTTCTAGACCAAGCCTTAGGGTTTCTGCAGTCCTGATCTTGTGCATGGGGCATGGAGAAACAGGGGTCTTGTTGATGAGCAATGTGGGTGATATAGTTCCTGCCCCGGACTCAGTGCACTGCCATGCCCTGGGCAGGGAAGACCTCTGTGCAGAGGAAGACAGATCCTCTCCTGCCTTCCTGTGCAGAGGCCTCCGTTCTCCACAGAGCCCGGTCACTCAGCTTTGCATTCATATGAAGAGGAGTGGTAGTGCTCTTGGGCCTCTGGCTGGTACCAGCTTCCAAATCACAGTATAAGCCCTGCTCCAAAGGTCCTCCCTTGAGTTGACAGTCATTCAGAGATGTCTCTATGCAGTAACTGTGATAACACATTTAGGGATGTGGAAAGAAACTTCATCTCTTCCATTTTTTGTTCATGCTGGGTTTTTTGGGTTTGTTGGGGTTTTTTTTGAAAATAAATTATTTTGAACTAAATTGAAAATGTTAGTGACAAACATCAAACTTTTTTCATTCCTCCCCCCATCACTTGCTGCTTAGTTTTGTGAGGAAAAACTGTTTCATAAAAACACATCCTACTTTTTCTTCCCTTATCGTCTACCCAGCTCTGGTTGCAACTCACTCCGTGGGAGCAAGTAGGATGTGTTACGACCCAGCGGTTCAGCACAGGCAGGGGAATGAAAGTGCAATGCCTTCCCTCCCTCCTTGCCAATAACTGCAGGGCCTGGAGATGAAAGCGATGCGGTTTGTAGCGTTGGGCTCTTGGCACAGAGGTAAGCGGGATGCCACATCACCACTGCGATCTTGCAATTCTTTGCCATGACAGTGGGTGAGATTTCATGTCCCTCGGTCTTGCTGGGCTGGGATGCCCCCAGACACCCAGAGCTGTGAGGGCACCGTGCAGGGATTCATGCTGTCTTTGGCAGGGCTGCCCCGGGACTTCCTCTGAAGGTGAGTATGGGTATCACAAGCTGTGCCCCGAGCTGGAGAGATGCAACCAAGTGGAAAGGAGACAGGCTCTGTTTACAATCAGATACCTGTGCAGCCAGCAGCCTTAGCGAGACAAAACAGAAAAGGACATGACAGTTACACTGGGTTTTCATTAAATATTAAATGGAGTGAAGTTTTTCAGAGTGTGCCCGGGCTGTTTTCAATTGTCTGTCTGATGGCAAGAGAGAGAAGCTGAGTGTGTGAACCCTGGCTCTGGAAGTGCAGGGCTTCCTGCTTGGGTGCTGTGACGACAGGCATCATTGTATGCTGGGCTGCCCACGCAGCTTCTCTCGTTTCACTCAGAGCAGTAAGTGTCTCCACAAGCTGTCCCACCACTGCTACAGCCCAAAGAGTTAACTCTTGTGGGCATCTCCAGTGAGAGACCAGGGGAGGGAGACAACTGAGGTCCTGGGGCCAGAGCATCACTGGCCCAGACTGGAGCAGCAATTGCGAGCAGCAGAGACCCCCCTGGCTGCTAGCTGGGGAATTAACTGCTCATGTACCCCTTTCTGCCAGGCTTAACATAGAGAAAATTTCCTGTGCATATGAAATACTAAAAAAAGTGCTGTAGCCCATTTTCTGTGCTTCCTTTCCTCTGCTTTCCCACCAATGCAGGCAGGAGCTGTGCAGCTGTGACCCAGCCTGGGCACAGCCCTCCCATCCCCACCACTCCCCCCATGCAACCTTGCCTTTCCTTGTGCAGGAGCTTAGTGGGGCGGCAAGAGGAATTCTCCTAACTTGGATTGGGTTAATAAGTTAAAATGCAGAGCCTTAATCCCTGCTGCTAAATCAGAATGTAATTCAGCTTATAACCATAGCCCAATCCATATGAATTACAATCACTTTAAATACAGCCAGGGCTAGCTGGGATTTAACATCCTCCCAAGAGATCCTGAAAGTGGAAACTGGGACAGAGTGCTGCTCTGGGTGCACCTGCCACCACAGGGAGCTGAGGCAGTGGGGCAGAGGGATTTTGTTACCTCCCAGGTTCCCTGGAGAGGAAGACCCTTGGGTGAAACCCTTGGTCAGGGCGCACAGCAGGAAGATGTGTGTGTGACTCAGGCAAGAGCTTATCCCCAGGGAGGGGGACAGCGCTTTTATCTTTAATTTACGATGTTTATCTCAAGAGATTCTTCGAGCTTTAAAATAAACGTAAGGAGATCTTTCTTTGCCTGGCAGCATCTGGCCTCTGAAAGCAGGCACGTACAGTCCTGGCAGCAGGGCTGGTAGCAAGGGCTCGTCCTCTGCCTCCTACCTCCCAACTCTAACCTCTATCAGGATCAACCTTGCTCTTCCTCTGCCTGCTCCAAAAAACCAGTAAAGAAAACGGGTCTTCCCACAGCTTGACTCAACAGTGGGCACCTGGCAAGTGGTCCTGTAGGTGCCTAGGAAGATCTCTTCTTGCAGCTAGCTTTCACAGTTATGTTATTCAGTTCTGGCTTTTGCAGCTTCGCTATTCAGTCCCGACGAAGAAAGAACAATTGCTCATTGTTTCCTTGCACCGCTCCAGCCCGGGAAAGCAGAGGTTTGGGAGCCTGCACGGGAGCAGCCGAGTCCTTCTGCCACCACTGACCCACAAGCCTTCCCAGGGAGCCTTGGGCAGTGTCTGGGAGCGTGCAGCTTCAAAGGCTCTGCAGAAATTGAGGGTCTTGATGGATGCTCTTCCAAGCATTGAACTGGAAAGTCCCTGTGGGAACAAGGCGTTGCTCTTGTGGGCTACCAGGCACAGATACAGAGTTCAAGGAGTCCAAGTTACTACATTGGTGGGGAGAGGTTAGAAAAATCAGATCTTCTTCCCAGACTGGTACCTATATTTGGATCTTTTTAGGAAGATGCTGATGGGGGTTTTTTTCACTTCACTCTTTTTTGTAGTTTCCTTATTTCCTCTTTTTTTCCCGATGATGAAAGGCTAGTGCTGGTGTGCTAATACCTAGCCAAAATGAGAATTCACAGTAATTTCTCAAAGCCTGGCATGTGAAGTGCCTGGTGTACTGGGCAGGAGAGCTTGTGAGTTTTCTGTGGGTGTGATGAGGGAATGGAAACGATCTGAGTTCTTGGGTGCTTTCCCAAACCCAAGCTAGCCAGTTTTCTATGTTTAGATATGGTTTACTTAGCAGCACGGGTAGAGCGGAGAAGAGGGCAGAGAGTTTGCAGGCACTGGCAGAGCACAGCCAGAGTATCATGGGCTGGGATAGATCAGCAGTGCTATAGCAAGAACCTCCGGGCCTCCTCCCTGAATGGCCACAGGGGCTGGCTGAGAGGTGAAAGCAGTGATGGAAAGGGCTTTGAATGGACCCCAGGGCATGCAGCCCTTCCTCCCTAAAGAGAAGCAGCATACCCTGAGGACACTGGGAGTCCCCCAGGCCTTTCTTTCAAAGCTCCCAGTTAAAAGCTCCTGAAGCCTTTCTTTCATGCCATAAAGGAGAGCAGCATTCCAGGTGTGACTTGGGAATGGCAGGAGAAGCTGCAGAAGTCCTGAGATACCAGGACAGGTATACGGACACCAGGGAGAGGAGTCATGGGGATCTGGATGATGGAGCAGAGATGCACCTTTGTTCACCTGACCTGCCCAAACAAGCAGTGGTGGGACAGGGACTGTAGCACAGGGGTGGCTGCAGCAAAGTGCAGGGCAGGTGTGAAGGGCTGCGGTGCCCACTCTCTGGAAAGCATCATCTCCCAGTGGGAGTTGTCTGCAGCCACCCGTTGTCTGACTGTGTCTTAGCACAGACCCATCCCATATAGGGAAACATGGATCTAAGGTAAGCTTCTTCCCAGGCGCTGAGATTTTGGGGTCTTAGGCCAACAATGCTGGAGCAGCCTGAGACTGATCCTTCCCCAACCAGGGCTGGAGCAGCCCTGGGGTCTTGGGCTAGAAGAGGGTGAACTTCCCAGCTGCTCAAACAAGCTGTGTGCATAGCTCCCATCTGCACCACTCTTGGCTCCTTACAGAAATATACAATCAGCTGATGAATCTCTTGGCAGGCAGCTGGGCCAGCTTGGCCCCACAGCCATTCTTCTGATGTCCTCCCTGCATCCACCGAGATGTCCACCTGCATCACAGCTGCTGCCCCTCTCAGCAGCAGGATAAGCGTTAACCACACTTAGAGGTAAGGACTTTTATTTAGCTAAAGTCATCACAATATTTTGAATTTTTGCAGGGCTTTACAAACACATTGTTAGTTTCCCTAGAGCTTTCAGAGAGTGCTGTGATCAATGCTCCCCCTTCTTTTGCTGGTCTAACTGCACAAGGGAGAGAGGTGCTCATCTAAGCAAGGCTAGGATGGCGTTGCCTTCGTTTCTGACGTGGGGGATCACACCACTTGCCACTGGGGCTGCCCAACCATGCACACTCCATGTCTGTAAGGAAGATCTCATCTCTCTAAGGATGAATCGCCAAATGTGTTTTGAAAGGGACCCCAGGACCTCGTGCTGCATGAAGAGATCAAGCTGACTCTGGATCTGGATATGTTTCTTGGCTTTGGCCCGTGGTGTCCCCTTTTTTACACCAGTCCCATCAGCAGGGATCTGTCTGTGGCAAAGGTATGACAAAGTCCCAGATGGCAGGCTGATCCCTGCAGCCATCTGCTGTCATCGGTCCATGTGACAGCTCAGGGCTGAGGGATGCAATCTCTGTGCCGGTACCGGAGCATGCACTGGATAGCTTGAATCGACCACGTACACCTCCTGCATGTGAGCTGTCTGCTGGGCTGGGAGCCCACAGTAATTGGGGCAGAGCATCTCCCCGCCTTGGACAAGAGAGGTGTCCTCCCCTGGACCCACCCCAGCACATGATGTCCCCACAGCCGAGCCAGGAAGCGTAGCTGTTTCCACCTTCAAGGCCTGGATGAGAGAGGGCATGCTCAGTCCTCCCAGGGGATGGTGGTATCTCACCTCAATCAAAACATTTGCTTTTAATGGGCACGCTGCCCTGGCTGGAGGTTCATGCTTCCTGGGGAACTCCACCGTACAGGCCCTGGCAATTATTTTTTTATGAGATTGCTCCTTCTATACATGCCCAAAGATGCCTGGCTGGAGAACAGCCTACAGTGGCCAAAGGGCAGATTTGTTTTGGTGGCTGGGTTTTGTTGTTGTTGTTGTTTTGTGTGGGGTTTGGTGCTTTTTTTTTTTTTATATAGGCTGCTTTGCTAGGTTGCTCACTTTAAAGTCTCTTCTTATTAGGTTTCCTCTCTGGGTGAATGTTAAAGGGCACCTTTTCCATCATGAGGCTGCCCAGCCCCACCAGCAGCAGAACTTGCAGGCTGGCAGCAGACAGGCTAGCCTTACAGAGGGCATGGTACAGCATCCCTATCAAACAGCGTGAAATTATCCCTTATCCTGCATGCTGCCATGCACAAGTGGGTAATGACAAAATAAGGCTTCCAAGTGATTCTAGCAGGGAATTACAATGTCTACTCCATCCTTCACGCAGGCTGCAATACTGGGAGGACTAAGCAATTTCATGTGAGAGTCTGGCCCCAGCTGCAGTTTCTCCTGTGCTGGCAGAGACACAAAGGCCATCACCAAGCCTCCAGGGAGGTCATCCTAAAAGAGGATGGAGGTCATCCTAAAAGAGGATGGAGGTCAGAGATAGGAGGGCCACTGTGTGCTCATCTCTTCTCCCTACAGTGGAGTGACTGGAGCAGAGGATAATGCCAGGACAGACTGAACTCCTGCTCTTGCCTTGCCCAAAGATGACCTCAGGACCAGAGCGCTCTCATCAGCAATCACACTGGTGCCTGCTGACACTGAGACGTGGGTAGGTCCAAGACCAGCACAGGGCTGGCTTTGCTCTCCTCTGCTCTGGATGTACCTCTCAGCTCAGTCACCGCTCAGCACTGAGACGATATTTGAAAATAACAAATAACCAAAATTGCTTTGTCAGTGTGGAAGCCCATCACGGCAGCAGAGGCTGTGTTTGAAATACAGAAGCAGCACAGTTTTTGCTGAGGAACTCCCCCAGAGACAAGCAGCTCCTGCATTATTAACAACGGTGCTGATGAATCCCTGTTAATGAGACGTGCCCACTCAGCCAGCCAGCCAGCAAAGCGGTCATGGCCCTGCTGCTATCAGCCCCGCACTGCAGCGTGTGCATTTGAGAGCAAGAGATGACTGCTCTGGGGAGCAATTGGCAATGCAGTGCTGTAAGATTTGGCTACTTTCCCTAAAATTTGCTCATGTCCTGCCAGACTTGAGCTAGGTAGATGTGGAAATCCAGCGTTGGTTCTCTGGTGGCTGTGAAAAGGGAAATAAAAGGCTGCCTTCCCAATGATACAGGCTTGTGACTAAAGAAAAAGAACTGTTCCTTGGCGTGCTTTGCTCCAGAGAGCAAGGTGGGCTGTGCCCTGTAGTCTACTCTTAAATGTCTCAACCAGGGGAGTTCCTCCTTCTATGGCTCAACAGATTTTGCTGTTAAGACAATCTTTATCCAATTTTTTTTTAACTCAAGTTCATCTTGCTCCATTTATCAATTCTCCTTTTCGTTTCTGGATGCAATTACTTTCCCACTGTGGTGATTATACCTCCTAGGATACTTGTAGAATAGGATCTTATGCACCCTTAGCTGACACATTGCCAGGAAAGATATCTTAAACTCTTTCAGTTTTTGCTAAGTCAAACCTCTTCTGAGCTTTCCTAGCAGTATAATACTTTTCTGACAGTATAGCACATTGGATAATATTTAGCAACCTATATGGATACAGAAAGACTGGTTATCCTCCAGTGCATCATATAATGCCTCCACAGCCTGGCACGTCATTGCCCATTGTGCTAACGCATTGCAAGCAGCGTAATTCCCCCAGCAGTGCTGCCAAGCTACTTTGCTTTGCACTGCAGACACTCTGATGCTTTCCAGATGTCACAGATGATGTTAAACTTCTGATGTCATTGCCTTATGCAGAATGAATCTGATAACCTAATGCGTTCATGCTACAACTTTCCATCTGTTGGTGAGTTTCCCTAATGTGGACAGCGTCAACCTCCAATGCTTGTCCGTGCAAGCAGAGGGCAAAGCAAACCCTGCAGGACCTAAGAGGGCTGGTTAAGATTGCATAAGAGTAATTGGAGTAGCTCTTTAGTTTGTTTGTTTTCAAAGCAGACCTTCTTGCAAATCTTCTGAGTAGTCTGTGGAGTAAAATCATAGTCAGGGCAACAGAATGAGAGGGGCAATGCTGGGAGGACGAAAGCTCCTGGCAAGGCATTTGCTCCCCCAAAATGATTGGAAAAGTGAAAATATTGACGTTACCTCTCCTATACTTTCAATTTTTAGGGATATGATGAGAAGGGATTCTAAGGTAGCTTTTAGGCCCTGATTTTGCCAGCAGAGTTTTGCAAATGTCCTTCTGAGCTCACATAGAAGACCAAGAAACCCTGACGAGATATTGGAGCAGATCTTGGAGATGGCTGCAGCACTGGGATCAAACCCAGAGGTGTTTAGGACTGAAACAGTGGGAGGTGAGGGGGTCTGGTTTGGCATCAAGGAAGGCAGAGCTGAATTTTTGGTAGGAATCACACAAGAAGAAATACACAGAACAGGCTATCTGCCACCTTAGAGGCAAAGTCTTATCTGCATGTGAAGTCATGCAGCCTCAGGTAAAACGTTAATAGTGTAGGAGTTGAATAGATCAGAAGTGTAATAACGCAGAAACAGTGCTGCTAATGCTCAGGCTGCAAGAACAGCCCTGCACCGACCCTCCTGTGCTCGCCCCCACCGTACCGTGCGTCTCGCAAGCAGTGGAGAGCGCATCCTCCGAGCAGCCCTCGGCCAGGCAGGGATGGTCTCCTCACAGCATGCGGGGAACAGAGCCTGGAAAGGAGCTGGGAAGTCCCCGAGTGTGGGATGGGGAGACGGGGCGAAACGGAGATCTCTTGAGCAGGAGACCAGCTTTCCTCCTTGCTTGCAGACATTGTACCTGTAATGATAATCCATGCTACGGGTTGAGAGTCCTCTGCAGGATGGAAATATCTTGCTAATTGGTGGCAGCAGGTTATGCTATCTAAATTTTGCTAGCTTACTGATTGCACATTAATCATCCTAAAAAAGGAATAGGTTAAAATAAGATGAGGCCTACCACTGATCCCTGTAATGCCCCACCAGGCACCTCCTCCAGTATCCCAGCTCTCTAATTACCGTCCCACTTATGCTGCGGTCATCCTGTCAGCTCTTTGTCAGTGTGGCAAAGCATCTTGAAAAGCCCCACTAAATTCCTCTTAAAAGCACCGTTTCACCAGAGGGAGCGTGACCACGGGGCCATGCTCGGGAGAGCTGGCATCTACACCCAGCTCGGCTGCTGACCACCTGGGTGACCCAGGGCATGGCCTTCACATCTGTCACCCAGATATTGCTACCCTTCTGCATCTTGTGCCTGCCAAGGGTCACTGTCCCTCTGTCGTCCTCCCCTTCTTTTGGCCCTGTTCCTCAGCCTTTGCGCTACGATAGTCCTCCCCATTGGGCCAGGTCATGTCATGGGCAAGCAACCCTGATTCCCCAGCACATCATCCGCGAGGGATCCTGTGAGGCCACCCGGGCTGTGAGGAGGTTTTGGGGCCCGCGAGCCCTGCCGGTGCCGTTGCAGCTTGCCAACGAGCAAGCTCCAGTTGCGCCTTGCCAACAAGGATTGCTAGCCTGCTGAAGCGAACCTTGAAGTGACAGTGCGGAGCCCCTGTTTTCAATTAGCGTTGCTATTTCAGAAGGGAATATCTGCGGAGCGGAGGTAACCCATGGCAACCATCTGCTGAACCACCGTTCCCCCGCTGCCGGGGCTGGTCGGGAGGGGGAGTGCGAGTGAGGTGGGGGCCTGGGGGCAACGCGGGGGGATCCTCGCAAGTATCGGGAAGGCAACATCTCCTTCCTGCGGGTCCCTCTCCTGCCCGTGCGGGCGCAGGAGCGGCAGGCGGTGTCTGTGAGCCCCTCGGCATCCCATGCAGCTGGATAATTTATGGGCAGCAGCAGCTCACCGTCACTTTGTTTGCAATTTGCCTCTAAATATAGCTGCGCTTTAAAGGATGAAGGCGAGCCTCCCGTCTGCCCACGTCTCCTGCTTGCTAATGAGGGGTCTCTCCTCGCCGGGGACAGAAGGGGCCACGCAGACTGCGTTGGCGCGGCGGTGCCCACGTGGCACTTTCTCTGTCCTGTGTCCCCCGCGCACCCTGCCTCGCTGGAGAAGGGCGGTGGTGAGGCCCAAGCCTCTTTGGCTGGGGGTTAAACCCCAGCCCAGCCTAGTGACGGTGTCCTGCCCAGCTGAGGCTGGCAGCTTGCCTGGGTGTGCTGAGCCCAACCCCTTCCCAGAGGATCAGCTCTGGTGGGAGGATTTCCCTCCCCCCCGCCTTTTTTTTTTTTAATTTTTAGCAAGAAGTACACTAATTGCATTAGCCCTAACAGAGGCGTAACACCGAGACTGGTGTAAAAGATTGCCTGTGGACAGCACTTCTGCTAGTTAACATGCTAAAAAAAATAAAATATGGTGTCATTTATCCCCCTGCCGCAGATGCCAGCCTCCGCAGGGAGCGCAGCGTGGCCCGGGCACAGGGTGTGGAGCACCGGTGGGGACAGCCAGATGGGCACCTCCCAGCACTGGGATGGGGCACCCTGCCACAGCCATGGGGCCGGGTACTCCTTATCTGCGTAAATCCAGGGCTCGCCTTGCCGGGTTATGAGTTACCCCGACCCTTGCGTTACGGGTGCCGCTGTTGCAAGTCACGATTTTGACCAGGGCTATCACATCAAGGGTTGAACCCAACTCCAAGCCTGACGGGAAAGGAAAGGCACTGAAGTGCTGACGAGGCATTATAATAAGTAGCGAGCAGAAATAAGAACCTACTTATGTTTTAAACATAACATTAATTAATAAAGAAAAAGGTACACTGTAGATACTAAAAGGCCTCAGACACCGAGAAGAAAAAAAAAATCTCTTTCTGTTATAATTTAGAAACTGGTTCCCTAGACCTGGATAATAGCAGGTGGATGTCACATCTGGGGAGAAAACCCCTCTGCAGTGGCACGCAGACCAGCTCTGCCCTGCAGAAGAAGAGCTTTCAGAAAATAGCACAAGGATAAAAGGAAAAGGTCATTTTCAGACCGCACCACTCCATCACATCAACATTAATTCATGTTGGTCCGTTACTTTGGATGTAACTGAACGCAATGAAAAATGACTCTAAGATTCCCCGGCCCAATCTGGCAGTACACTTCAGCAAACCTATCTAATAGGTTTATTATAGTTTATTGAGCAAGTGTTAGCCCAGAGTAGATCAGAACAACCGCTGAAATGCTAAATGGCCTCAGGAATTATGGCATTTTGGGAAGAATTATTGTGGCAGAATGGGTAACTCAATGTCTAGGGCCTCATGCTACCTCCATCCCTGTCAAAAGAAATAATGGCCAAATTTCCTTCTGAGCCTCATGGCCCATTGGACTAATATATAGTGGCCAGCCTGTCCAGCACATACAGTACCTTCAGCTCCCCCAGCCTGGAGGATCCTTGACAGTCACTTTTTATGAGCAGGTTATTCTCAGCATCAGAAACCATGCTCCTGCCTCTCCTGCTACACACCGAAGGAAATTCCCTTCTCCTGGTGTACCAACAAATGTTGCTGGGCCCCAACCCTTGCGGGAAGATGTAAAACTTGTGTCCCAGCTCTTGGGAACGCCACAATTAGCTCTGGCTGGGAAAGACTTGGAAAACACTTTACTCTTCCTGAGAAAAGATCTCTAAGCCCTGTAAAAAAAAAAACAAAGGGACTTGCAAATCTGCTTTATAGAGAGACTACATTTTATTACCAGACAGAGTTAATAGCAAGGTTAGTTTACTATACCAAAATAAAAGTTAAACATCTGATTACTATCTCTGGAAACAAGGTTAGGGAGAGAGAAAACAGCAGAAGGCTCCACCAACATCTGCCTGCAACTTTAACTCCATCCTGCCCACCAGATCCAGATGTCTTTCATTCACTGCCCAAAACAAGGGTTTATTCAAGCAATGCTCTCCCTGGCAGAGGAAAGTTTCATGAAGCCACCCCTCCTTTCCTTACAGTCCATTACTTATGTTCCTAGCTTTTCAGGAGAGTTGTAGAGTAAAAACAGAGTGTTGAAGGGTATCGCTGGGGATTTTACAGGGACTCATGATGTTTCAGTGCAGGTCTCCAGAATCCCCTTATTTTATGCTAATTTAAGGTCTCTCTTTATAGAGTGGCATTGCTTCAGCCATCTGGCGTTTGTGAGACTACTAATGGAGTACTTGCAAGCTTAATTGAAAACAGACAGCTCTGCTGAGAAGGACTCTGCACCCCTGATTCTTCAGCCTCTGCTTCCATCTCCTCTCCAAGTCAGTCAGTTGAAGAGCACTCATAAACTTCCACTGCACCATTCTCCAAACTACTCAGTATATTGAGTTCTTCAGCATCCTACACCAGTTTGTCTTTTGGATCCTCTGTTCCTCAGCAGAATGACTTGCAACGTGCTCTCTTAAATGATTTCATAATAACCTGCAGAAAAATCCTGTACTTTTTTTCTCATTACAACCCCCTCCCCCCATAATTAATGCACTGTTTCTGACACCCACAACCTGAGTTACCCTATGGCACTCCCACAGAGACCGCACCAGATATACATTAATGATGCCTCTGACTGATGCAGCCCCTGGCATAGGACCATCTCCCCCTGTTGTCAGGTTATAAGGAACAGAGGATTCCCTCACACTGTGTTGATGGAGGAGCCCTCAGCATCAGCCTGGAGTGAGCTTTAAACTCAGGATCTCCTTCTGTGGCTGCCTCCCTTTCATGAAAGCTCTCTCTAGTGTTGTCCCACCTTTCCCTCTCCCCTCCAATCCCATCTTTCTCCCAGCCTTTTCACAACTCACAGCCATGCCCTGAGTCCTCTCTAGCAGAGCATCCCAGTGTTCAGTTTTCTGAAACCCAGCTGTCGTACCCTTCTCCGTGCTCCCACCCCAGCAGGAACGCACGCCCTTTCTATGGTGCAGGTTACAAACACCGCTGCTCTGCACCACAGCTCCCACACACCCCGTGTTGCATCCTGCAGGCAGTCACATACAAAGGTGCAATGCCACCATGATGTCAAACAGGACCATGTTCACCTTCAACAGGAGACCAATCTGTGTTGGTCCAGAGGATGGAGATAATGTTGTCACAACACCAATCTGGATCTTTCACCAACTGAACACCTGTGCATTTGGGAAATTCCTCCCTGACTCTCCCAGTAGAAGAGACGCGGTGTGCATGTGCTGCCCTGGAGGATATCTCTCTGCCTCAAGAAGTCTCCACTTGAAATACACAAAGATCAGACAAAGATATACACTAGGAGAAAGGCAGAGGATGGTAGCAGCATATACACAGCCCAGGTAATTAACTGGCAGGACAAACTCAAATGAGATTTGTGCTCAATGATGTTTGTAAGGAGTACCGTTTCTGCTCTTGCAGAACTAGGGCTGGCAACAAGGGGGGTAACTGAACTGGTGTCTTCGCTTGGTGTGCCAGACCTTGGTGAGTTATTCCAGGGAAGCGAGGGAGAGGGAAGAAGGCCAGAAGAAATCAGACATAACCATACTTTTTCCATATATATGAGTGTGATCATTAATATGACTTGAGTGATGTTGATAGCACAGGGGCCTGATGACTTCTGGTGCAACTCTGTGTTAACAATTAAATTAAAGACCTTCCAGCCTTGCCTCATTATCCCTCATGTTAGCAGCTAAGGGTTTCCTTCCCCTCATCCCCAATTTTTTTTCCTCCGGGTAAGCAGAGGAATTGCCTTTTCACCCTGTTTTAATTACAGGAGACACATGACCCTTCCTGAAGCAGCTGTCAGAGACCATACAACTGGAATATCACCAGGCTCACAGAAAGCATGTAAGTAGGTTGCATGGGGGTGGGGGAGACCATTAAACACAGCAGGACCCACTTAACAGAGCACCTGTTAGCAGAACAGAAAGTGGTAAGAGGATGAATCCGGTGGAGAGACCAGCAACTGCGTGGCTTTACTCTTTGTAACAAACCCTGGCCAGGTTCAGAGGAGCACGCAAAGCTGGGCGGTGAGGGAGGCTGGGAGGGAAGGAGCTGAGGGTGTTTTGATGCTCACTGAGGCTACTGCTGTGAATGACTGCTTTACCAAATAAATAAATCAGAGAGCTCAAATATGCTCCTACAGCCATTGCTCTGGGCTGGCTGGCTGGCTGGAGGGCTCATGCAGCTAGTAAGTTTTCTGCTGCTGTTCGAAAGCCTTTGCTGTGCTCCAGGAGAGCATGGAGCAGCTTGCTCCTGATCCCATCCCTTCTGCATGCAGAGAGGTGCTAAGCCTAGCCAGCTTGCTCAGCCCCTAAAGCATTGGTGTGGAGGATCCCTGTCTGCATGCTCCGCTTCCGCAGATACAGGGTGGCAGTGGGTGTTGGGCCACGTGGCCCATCCATCCCTTACCCTCCTTCTGGCTGGATGCACCACCTCGTCCTCACAGCTCCAACCACAATCTGGGCTCTGCAGGGCCTCGGTGTTTCCACTGCTATGGCCAAACCAACCCACTTCTTCAAGCAGCCCCACCTGTGCGCCATGCCCAGGGCCACCACCACCCTGTCCCTCGCTGCAGCCAGGGCTACGTACCCACCAGCCCTCCTCCCACCAAGAGCGGAGGCTCGCCTGTTGGCTAAACCAGCCTAACGCTGCTGCTGAAACATGCCTGGCTTTTGTCTGACCTGCAGATAAAGACCCCTCAAAAAGCAAGTGGACATTCTCCTGGGGGTTTCTCATAGTGAAACATGTCAAGGAAGGAGCCAAAGAGGTGCCACTGCCTGGCAGGCTTGGGGGACCTGAACAGGCAACACGTAGAGGGGCTTGGGCTGTTGCACGTGTGTACGCCAGAAACTGCAGCTGCTGCTGGTGGCACACGGATGAGAACAGATTTCAGTGTTACCCATTTCGTTGTGCCCACTTGGAGGAGAGTGTCCCCAGGGCAGGGGACGGTGGCAGCAAGGGAGGAACACCACACTGGTTTTAGATCTAGTCTCCTTTGTGAAGGCTTTCGGGGAGTTGAGGCAGATTTAATCTTTCCTCACAAAATATATTTAAATTCTAAGTTATTAAAGGTGTTGTTTTGATGTTGCCCTAAATAGATTAAGGACTGCTTTATCTTTTGGAGTGAGGTCCCTCTGGCCACCTGGAGAGCATCTCTGGCATTTGACTAGCCAGGTAATATTTTCCTTTTCTTCACCGGGGTAAAACTGCACTTAGTTATATTTCAGTATAAGGATTTTTTTCATCAAACCTTGTATTTATATAATCTGTCTGCCTACAGATATACCCAAATCAAACATCTAAATAGGATTAATGCAGGCAGCTTATTACTGGCTCTTGAGGAGGACCAGGAATTATGGTTATCAACCATAACAGTGAAGTTGAGGTGTCTGACCCCTACAACTTATCCTTGAAAAATACTATACAAATAGCTTCTGAACCAGTGAAAAGTCATTTCATATTCACTGAATAATAGAGAAAAGCACAAACTAAAATAGCCAGATCTGAATATCAAAATGTATTTTGGGCTCTTTCTTGGTGAGAGGAGGACAAACATAATCATAAGCAAAATAAGTGCCAAGCCATATTTAACCCTCTCAGCGCTCCACAATAACTGTTTCAGGCTTTCCAAACATAAAAAAAAATTACCTTACCACAGAAAACAATATACACTGTTCTGTTTTGGGTCCACCTGCCCTATTGCAAGAGAAATATTCAGCGATATGTCCCGCCTTTGGATGGGATTTAGCTGCAAAGCCCAGTGAAACCTGTGCAAAAGCTGCCTAGATGGCTCCTGGTTTCGAAAGAGGCAGGTGGGGTGATGTGTCCAGAACTCTCCAGATCAGGCGTATGGCTGGATGAGATGGTCCTGTACAGTTTTGTTCTGGGGAATGTAGTGCACAAGGGCATGGTAACGGATATACATTTTTCCACTCCAGATGGCTAATTCAAATTAATCCTATGGAGACAGTGACTGAAAGTACAGTTCTTACCTCCTGGTGATTACCAGCAGCTTGTTTGAGCAGTGTTGATGAGTCCCAGTGGTGTTCTTGATGGGCAGCGTCTCCATCTTTTAAAATCATCCTTACAGACAGGTAATTAGTTCCCTTATTGGCACTTTCACCTACGGAAATGAGAAGTGAATGGGCTGGATGATCATTTTGCACAGTAATTTATGCATGTAGTCCAATATAGCTCATATTGAGGATCTATTCCTCTCATAATTGGGGCAAATTTCATCTCTAGAAGCTCTTCTTCCAAGAGAGGATGAATTTTCTAAGCCGTCACCTGTCTAACACCATTCAGCTGCTATTTATTTCTCACACGTTCATGTCAGTAGAAGGCTTTCCAACCTCGCAGATATTGGGAGATTTCATTTATACAATACTGTGAGATTGTCTGATCAAAGGCATACAAGTGGAAATCATTACTGTTATTTTCAGACATGTCTTTAATCATAGAATCTCCCTATTCATTGCAATCATTGCAATTGTAAATCAGAAGTGGGTTCCCTCACCACCTGGCCTCTTGGTGCTCTTCTAATCTCTGCCTGTTGCCTGTACAGTGAGATTTCTCCTGCATCCCCCCTCCACTTCGCCGTGATGCAAACATGTTCACTAAAATATGCTATGATAGCTTCACTTCATGTGGATTGTTTCTGCAAGCAGAGATGATATTGAACTTTCTGAATCTCTCCCACTAGGAAATGAGGATAATACTTGGAGCTGTCAGTGCAGGGACCATTCATAGTACCGGACAACCTTGCGGAAATGACTGAATTATATTCCTATCAGAATAAAGTATGAAATGACTTACAGTTATTTAAACAAGGGAATAGATGAATTTGCACTTCTAACTCCAGAAAGGAATAAGCTTGTTAATGCCCTGTCTTCTTGACAATGTTCCTCTTTTTGTCTGATCATGCACTGAGTCCCAGTGCTGTAGTAGCTTCAGGCCAGAAGAACTGAGGTGTCTGCTTTCTGGTGTTTCTACGGGATTTGGGCACCTAATGTCATGATAGAGCTGGTCTATAGTCTCTCCCAAAACCAATGCACATGCACTTCTTTTTTTCTCCCATCTCTCTCATATCTGTAAAGACTTTGGGAAGTGTGGTGGAGCACCTGTAGAAAGGCCTATGTGAAGGAGGCCTGCTAGACTAATCTGAGATCTCTGCTGGGGATCCAAGATCCGCTAGGGCCAAGGAATCCCATCTACTGCACACCTGGGTTTTGTTTCAGAGGCTGGATCTTTTATTCCCAAAAGGTTACAAGCACACAGGATGGGGTGGCTTTCCCCAGTAGCTCAGGTCAATCCAGCTTGAAAATGGCAATGGAAATCTGGTTTGGTTTTGAACATAGTGATTTGGGGTGCTGGAAACCATGAGAGTGCCAAGAAAATATTGATGTTGCCGACTGCCTCAAGCGACAGCAAATCTCATATGCCCTGACCAAGGAAGTGCCTTCATTCCAGAAGCTGTAGGTATTGACTCTATTTCCATGTGTTTGTCCCATTTGGCTTAAGTCCCCTGTGTAGTAGCTGTTGCTGCTTTTATAAAGGCTAAGGTGTTTCCCAATTCCCGTGCCAAGGGTTCAATGGCTTGGGAGGACGGGAATGGGAGGTGGAGCCTTCCCATCTGAAATCACAAATTCTAGTCTGGGCCCAGGTCATCTGAAAGTTGTCGTCACCTAGAATTTCAATCTACTTGTATTTGCCCTGCGTGATTAATTATTCATGCCAGGATATTCTGCCATGCATGATAAGAATATTCAACGTAACTTCAGTGGAAAGCCTATGTTGCAGAGGTAGTCAATGTCCTGCTGCTTTCTGAAATGAATTCTGCATTTGTCAGTTGTCCAGCTTCCCTCTGCTGGACTTCAGACTAATCCCAGATGTCCATATGATCATCCCATTCCCAGAGACTGATTTTTACACACACACCCTGCAACCTCCTCCCCACTCCCCAAAAAACCACCCCCCAAAAACTCCTTATCTTGCGTGATAAGGCCAAGGGCGTAACATGGTAAATAGCCTTCTCCCTGCCAGAGGTGGGTGATCCATCTGAGAACCAAGAGACTCCTGGGGAGCAAACCTTTTGCTAAGGATCACAGCAGAGCAGCTTCTAGTGCAACTAGCTGATGGCTAATTTGCTTGGGGCTGGCAGCCTGGTGTTTTCAACAGCCTGAACTTCACTTAAAAAAAAATTATAGTGATTAAGTAAACACAGCTATAATGGAAATCTTTACTCTGCATATTACAAACCAAAATGGCCATGAAGGGAGCAATTATGAAATCTCAGGACTGTGGTGAGGGGAGGAATCATTTGAGCTGTGCTGTTGTTTGTTTTTGTTCATCATTTATTTCCCCGGGGAAGCTTGGCTCTGAAGCAGTCTCTGCTGCATTGAGAGATTCTTTACATTTTTGTTAACCCAGTTTTCCATCCAGTCTTGAGCAAGATGGGAGGAAATATAAGGGTTTTACATAAAGTCACAAGACATGATGGACTACCTTGAGGAAGGATTCCTAGATCCAGTTTCCAATTCCCATTATAAGCCCACAACACAAGTTGCACTTCGATTACTCTCTCTCTCTCTGTTACTCTTCAGTGACATGACTGATTTTACAAAGATTTGAGACGGTAGTGAAGATCATGCAGGATTGGCAATGTTAAAGCTGTACTAATGGGAACTGCAATGATGGTTCAGAGACAGTGGTCGTCTTCCCTTTCTGGAGCTATGTGATTGGTCCTAGTGGGTCTTTGGGACTTGCCTGATTCAGGAAAATTATAGTGTAAAGCAGCACCAGGCTTTCAGCTTCAGCTGATTTTTGCTGATGTTTGTTCAAGACCAGAGGGAAATCAGCTGGTGGACTAGTCAGCTGTTAGTAGAAAATTGACTGAGAAACAGAGAACACAGCAGAGAAACAGTTGGTGAATGACGGGATGAGTGGTAATTCCTAGGTACCAAAAAGATTGATCCAATCCAAAACCCCAATATACTTCCTAAATGTATATAATAATGCAAGTTCAGGAGCTGCTTCAAGGGCAGAAACCAACTTGCAGACCTTTTCCTTGACTGAACAGGCTTAACCAAAGAAAGAGGGTCTAGCATTTCCTTTTGTGCCCTGCTAAAGCTGCAGATCTCTCAGCACAGGTGCTCAATGCTAGGGCCAAGTGATGTACAGACAAGACAGCTAAGCAAAGCAACTTGCTACCAAATGATGATTGTTCAAGATCTCCATATGAGGACAAACATTTCTGTTAATGGCTTAGTGTGCTTCAGGAACGGAGAGCAACCCACATGGCCTTGACAGAAGAGAACAGCAATGTCTGGCAATTCCTATCACAAGGCTGTATATTAGCTAAGGAAGAAAACTGCCCTGGTAACTGTCCAGACTTTCCCTCAGTGCCATGGTGAGCACATCCCGGAGAGATGCCGTGTGAAAGGCAGGACAAAGTTTCTCCTCCCCAGGCAAAACACACTCAATCCAGGTACTCGGAGCTGAGCTAGCTGTCTGAAACAAGAAGTCTGAAACAGCAGCAAAGCGGGTGGTGTCTAGGGAAGAAAGGACCAAGTTTGGAGGAAGAGGGACTGAGGGCTGAAAGAAAGGACTGAGTTTGGAGGGATGGGAATAAGCATGCAGGGTTTTGACAGCAGGCTACAGCTATTGCCTCGGCAAGACAACCGAAGCAGGGGAACCTCAGCACGCACACACACACATACACACAAGGAATTGTTATCATTGCTCCTATTCCAGGGTGATAATCAAACACATACCTGCAGGTTGGTCTGAAACCACCTCCCCTGTTCATCCTCACTTCTTCCAGAAGCCAATTAAGTCCTTCCCAAAGAGATGCTATGTGAAACAGAGACTTTTCTGAGATTGGTAATGGTTGTCACCCCAGCAATAATCATAATGAATCACACTTGGGCTCCTGTTGAGCTCATATTTTCAAAGAGATGTTGGTTCTCAATCCATTCATTAATATTAATTAGCATGGAGTCACGATTCATTTCCCACTTATATGTCCAACCTGCAGCATCCTTGTGTGTCCTGTGCTAACGAACCAGATGCCATTTATGGCTGGCACAAAATAATTAGCTAATAGTTGAGGAATACGTATCTCAAGTTAGTTAAATATTTATGCCAGACTTTTTCCATTTTGGCTCCCAGCCCTCATCTGGGGGTTGCAGTGCAATTTAGGAAGGATATGAGAAAGTTTTCACAGTTGTATGCAGCAAGCTTTAATTATACATTCTCCATATGGATGCAAATGTTTGATGTTATACAGATGTTGGCAATGAATTGACCACCAGGTACCCGAGTAAAAATAGGAAACTTCAGCAAGCAGATCAAAATCTAATTCCCTTGTTGTGACTGGATGCTGCATAATGCAACAGTCACTCTTTCGCTTCTGATCCAGCCTCTTTTGCTCAGTCAGAGACTGCTGCTGCAAAATACTTCCAGGCAAATGAATAAAAAAACCAGCCAGGGCTGGAGAAAGGGCACACATGGCTTGGAAGTGACTGGAAGTCACATCCTGCATCTTCCCTAGAGATGATTTCTGGCACTGAGAGAGGTGTCTGCCTTTCTAAGTCTCCAGATTTTGTTTATAACATCCCCAGATCCCAAGATCTTTTGCTTTGTCTCCTGGGAGCCCGCTCACACCGCCCTGTGCTGTAACATGCAAGAGCCAGGACTATGAGCCTGGACTATGCTATGAAAAGCGTAACAGCCATGCTTGGGGATGAGATGATAACTCTGAGCTGTAGCGTGGTGTGTTTCTGCCAAGCTGCTCCCGTGCGGTAGATGTTTGGTACTGTACTGCATGAAGCTGCTGGGCAGAGAAGCACGCAGCACTGAAAATTAGCTCCAGCAGACACATCCACCATGCTGCTCTTGCTGGCCGCTGAAGGAGGCTGGGACCACAGAGAGCTTATCAGGAAGAGCAAGGACATCCAGTGCTCCTCCGAGTTGTATGGGAGCTGGGACTCCCGGTGCTGTGCAAAATCGAGGAACATATTCCCCCTTCTGAGTCCCAGTGTCGGAGATGCGTTTGTGTATGTAAGTCCCAGTGTGCTTCCCACCAAAGGAGCAGAGCATGAAGGTGGCAGGCAGGGACGGTGCAGGGCTGTTAGCTGGATTTCTCCTTGAGGATATGCACAGAACATCTACTCTACTACTGTATACATGAATAACACTGATATATGAGGTCCTGCTGAAGGCTGCTTTTTGCTGAACTAACCTACCTCTCCCATGTCCTGACCTCCCACTCCTACCAGTGTAGAGAGGGTCTGGTTTTGCTTGCTCAGAAGCTCAGAACCCCCAAATTATCTGTAATGTCTTGAGCATGTAATTATATTGAGCTAATCACTGCGATACCTAGGCACTTTCACCTTACTGTGCGCTCAGTCAGGCGCAGTCCTGAACAAGGTTCGGTGGGGATACAGTTCTGCTGAAGCTTGCATTTTCTGGAGCAGGTTTGGGCAGGAAAATGGTGGTGGGGAAGGGGTAGTGTTGGCTAGTGCCTATCTGTTAGAAATAATACCGGAGGAAAAGTGCTGGTGATCAGCTCTCACAAGAGTATCACACCCTCTAATCAGGTAGGATGAGACGGCTGCCTTGTGAGCTGCATCTGGGTCATGCGAAGGAGCCGTGACCCACACCTTTTCTATTTCACCTGCAACCCTTGTGCTCCTGCCTTTGAGCTTGCCTGGTTTCACAAGTAAGCAGAAATGGGCTTACTCACTAGGTAAATAAAAAGACTTCTAAGAAATATGTGGGTGCTATAGTAGATAGTGTTGTACTTCACTAAACAGAGCCCTTCCCTTTGAGTCAGCCGGTGCTTTGGTGATCCAGCCTTTACAAGCAGGTTTTTTTCTTTGGGCTAAATTATGAAAAACGTGAAGGATTTCTCAAGGTTCCAGTTAAATTGCAGTTTTTGCCATTCCAATCTGCTGTTCCATCTCTGCAGGCAAAAACAACTGCATTTTCCCTGCCACTCCTTCTGTGCTGTGAAATAGCTGTCATGCTCTACCTCAGAGTTAGCTGCATTGTTGCGGGGGAAGAAATGGTTTTTTTCTGTCCATGCACAGAAGTGAATAGATAAATCTCTTGAGATGTAGAGGCAGTTATTTTGTCCTAAAGAGTGGGAAGTGGATGGAGGAAACAGAGAGGAATCTACAGTCAACTACAGCTTAAGAATCAGTGCAAGATATTTATTCCTTGCAGAGGCAAAAGAGAGCAGTCCCACAATTTTTCTTCTCCTAGGTCAGGAACACAGGACTGACACCACAGTAACTCACTTCTTCCCTCTTGAGAGATGGCTGTAAAGGCAATGGTTTTAACTTATTGTATTTAATAAGGAGGTGAGAGACAATAAAGCAACAAAATGAAACTTCTGCCCATAACATAGCAGAAAGGGGAAAGAGGTTAGACAAAAGTCCAAATGCCAAGTCTGAAAAGTGGAAAGCAGGAGTGTACGGATTACAAAGCACTTACTCCACAGAGCTGGCCCTGAACACAACGGATGCACTCTCTCCCTGGTTACCTACAGCTAACATCTCTCCTGTTCAAGTTTTCTGCCATGGCAAAAGAGCTCTGGTCTTCACATTGCAATGCAGAACTGCTGGGACTAGGAGAGAGGGGAATAAAGTAATCTTGGCTCAGGGGTGAGAGAGCCCTGCAGGGTTTAGTTCTTCGGGACCTTTGGTTTGTATACTTTAATATGTCCATCAGCAATTTGCAGGGCCTTGCTTGAAAGGATGCTTGTGCTGGAGCACTGACCAGGGCAGGGAAGCGATGCACAGGAAGGACTCCTTGAGCCTCGAGAGCTATCCTCTGGATAAGGAGGTAGCTAAAGGGTAAGGAGTGGAAAAACCTGGGAATGCTGATAAGGCGGCTACTTGCTTTTCCATTGCTCTAGAAACTTTTGTAAAGGTGCAATAAAGATGTTAGCCACACTGCCCACGGCACAAGGGGCCAGGTTTTCATTTGCACTGAGGCTGACTAGAGGCCTGTGCATGTTTCTGCCATCCGTGTGGTGTGCTCGAGGGCAGAATAGCTGATGTGCAGCCCCAGGATGCTAATGAAGAGCTAGGAGGAGGGTTTCAGTGCGGTATGTGCTTTCCCTTCTCTTCTAGAGAGTGTCTCCTCTGTTCTTTGTTAAGTCGGAAAGAAGAAAGCATGGAGGGCCAAAAAAAGGAGGTGAGCAAGCAGCTCTGTAGCAAACGTTCCTAAGTAAAGGAAAAATCCTCGCTCACAGTCTGGTGAGAATAACACACGGTGCTCTAGTTACTGGGGGCATGGGTGAAGGGAGCTAGTGAGGATGCCAGAAAAAGAGTGCAGCAGGCGTCATTGCATGGTGGTGATCTACTTTTAAGTGATACCAGAAAAACCTATTAAATATATAACCTCAGCGCCCAGAAAAATGTGTTAAGAGGTTTATTCGTGTAGGAAAAGCTTCATCTTATAAATATAGATAAGGACTTTTTTTTCCTCCTTCTTCTTTTGGATTTCCTATACAGAAAATGTATTTGGACTGTAATGCCCTTTCTGGGAAGCTCTGCCTAGTTATGCTGCTTTCTGTCTGGCAGGACTCTGAGGTCCGTGCTGCAAATGGGATAGCTCAGTGGAATGAGTCCTTCCTAACACGTATCCCACTATCTCCTGTTCCAAGCCCCATCCTGCAAAACTTTATGCATGTGCTGCCCTGCAAGAGGACTGGTGGTTTCACCGAGCAGATGTAGGACTGCTGTGTGCTGAAGGTGAAGGACAGCTGTTGTTCTTTTCAGGATGTACCTGCTGCGGGGCTGCTGCTGACTGACCTGTGAGGGAGGGAAAGATACACAAAATATGAAGCAGAGGCTCCCTCTCTTTTAGTTTTTCCTTCTTTCACACAACATAGACACTTTCATTTCAGGCTCTGCAGAGCACCTCAGGTAGAAATGCTGTTGTGAAGATTAAGTAAACCTGCTATCCTTCGGGTTGCCACCTTCCCTCCTCATCAATTCTCTTGCCTCTTTGAGACTGTACAACAGGACCTCTCAGCTCCCCATCCTCATCTACCAACAAAAGTCCAAGCGCTACCTTTATGCTGAACACAAGTCAACCTGTGTCTCATCTTTACATCCATCTTCTTTAGTCCAAATTAAAATTTAATCATATTTCTTTGTTGTTTCTTTATGGATGGCTGTCAAAAGCTCAAGCTCAGCAATGCTAACACCAACCCATTCTTGCCCACAGTCCTCCCCACTGCTGCCTTTCATGATGTCTCCACACCACACCACATGGCCTGCACTCAGGGCCACCATGCACCTCATCCTCCCACCCTGCCTGCCTTGCTGTCTTCCCAACCACACAACCTTGACTTGTATTACATTGCTGATGTGCAGCCTTCCCTAGCCATCTGCACGCTGAACCGCTCATCCAGACTCTCGACATCTCGTAACAGCCAGCACCCTTTCCTCCATCCTCGACAGGGGAGCTCTGAAGATACCTCTCAGAATGATGCTGGACTGGGTCATCCCCCTCGTGCTTGGCTTTTTGGCTCCCTCTCATTTGCCTTGACTTCCCACACCTTTCACAGCTCTTCAGCTGTTCCTGGGCTGCCCTTTTCCAAATGACTTGGGAGACATGGAGGCCTGTGCCAGCCTTCCCTTCACAGTTCATCAGACAAACATTGTTGGGGTGTACCTGTATGACAATTCTTGCCAGGGAGGAGCCTGCTGTGGACATCCACAACACTCTGTTGTCTTCCCTTTCACATCTCTAAATTCCTGTTGTGTGTGTCTACAAACAAGTAAACTAAATAACTGCAAATGTAGACACTCTTGTGGCTTAATCACGATGACTAACGTTGCCTCATGGCTTCTTTATGCTCCTTTATCCACATCCATCTGCTGTTGCTTTGCTTACCAATCGATAACTGTGAATCAGGGCATTTCCTCTTCCCTTCTCTGCCCCGCCTGCACGGGGGCCCAGTCCCCGCCTGTTGCTCCTAGGGGCTATGACAGCTCTGAAAATCACCCCATTCCCCAGAGACAGGACAAGGAAACTTCCTCTTATGAGTGTTAAGGACCATCCCATCTGTATGAGTTGTGAAATAACATGATGACACCATGCTTGCATTATAACGCCGTTGTATCTGACTGCCGAGGTGAAAGTGGAGCTAGCTTATAACCAGGTTGCAAAACTCCTGCCTTGCTCCTTCTCAGGCGCTGTCACTGGTCTGTGACACACTTGAAAAAATCCCATTCTGCTCTATTTCTACCAGAGTGCTTTGAGTATTTTTTCTGATTTTTTTTTGGCTCAGAACTATGGTCTTGCTTGGCTTTGTCGAGACCTCTGAGGTGAGGTCTGTCTCCGCGTCCATGCAGCCTGGTCCAAGTGCTAGAGCAGGTACTGGCAGCTCTTCTTCTGGCAGGGGTGTTTGCCAGAAAATTCATGCAGTGAGCATTACTTTTACCTACTGGGGTGGAAACCACGGTAAAGAGGGGTGCAGTAGCTATCTGATTATCCTAAAGCAAGCCAGAAGGAAAGCTGAGGTTAGAGCCTAGGGGTTATGCCGACCTCTTCCCTGCTGCTGGGGCTGGCTGCTGCCGTTGCTGTTGCCCCCCCTGGGATGGGGGCTGGTGAACAGGCAGCAGATGACACTCCTTCCTCAGCTCCAGCCGCCCCATCGCAGCATTAGCTCCGGTCTCGGTCTCGTGTCTTCAGAGGAATTCAAACAGCACTTGAAAGAAAACAAATCAGAGACAACGGCTCTTCTCAAACAGCAGCTGGTGAAGTCGGCTGGCTGGAGGCATAAGCCTTTTAGGGCAAGTGACGGTTTCCCCTCTCCCCTGGGGAAGAAGGCTCTGCTACAGCTTATCTGTCAAGGGACGTTAGCAAGGGAATCTGGCATATGTTTCACTGGAGCAACGGTTCAGATTTTCAGTTCGCAGCCCTACTTTAAATCACATTTCCACGTGGGCAGGATGATCTGGACGGCTCCAGTGTTGCAGAAGAAAACCTGTCTGCGTTGGCTGGCCAGGGTGATTTGGCCCATAGCAAGTCAAAACTTGGGTGTTTGTGAGGGGGTCATGACTGGGTCCTGCCTCAGGGGAACCCACGACCTCAGTTCTCTCCTGCTCTGTCCCTTGAGATCGTCTTTTCCATCGGGGTGAAGTGGGAGTAAGATAATATCGCTAGGATTTGGTAACCATCTGTATCAGGGCCAGCTTTAGTCACAGCAGTTGCTTTCAGGCAGCAAATCGCTGAGGACAGCAAATCAGCCTGGCAATAAGCGTCCTGCAAACCTGTTGCCTCTTCTCCCAGCTTTGCCCTGTGCCCGCCTTGTCTCCAGCGACGCGGCCGCTGCCGGGGCAGGAGGCAGAGCGTGGTGAGAGCAGCAGCAGAAGGCTGCCTGGGCTCCCTCCTCCCCACGGCCAGGGCCTCTGTGAAGAAGCGATAGGGTGCAGGGGGGGATGATGCCAAACAAGCTTTCAGCCATGGGAAGTTATTTTTTCCTCATTCTTGAGCAGCAAATATCACATCACCCGTTTGGCAGAGGATCTCTTCTCAGCATGCAAGCGAACAGCACTGGGAAGTGAAGAATCGGCACAAAACCGTGCCGGCTGTTGATGTTTCATGGGCTCGTTGTCAGCAGGCTCGGCAGAGAGGGCTGAGGAAACCCTGGAGCAGGATGGCCTCTTAGCCTCCCCCAGGCATGATGCCTCTGGGGGTGCAAGATGTTGTCAGGTGGGCAATATGGAACGTGGTGAACCAAGGTCACCCTTGCTCCATACTGAAACCAGTGGATTTGTCCCCAACACAGTTTCTCATTTGCACAGAATTTAAGAGGGTGATGGTAGAGGAGAGGGGGAGAGAGGTGTTGCTGGTTCTCTGGAAAGGGCTTTTGATTCCATTTTATTCTGGGGGGTGTAGGTTTGCTTTTCCATCTGCAGGCCTGCCTGCTCTGTTGTTTTAAGGGTGGCACAGAGATGCTTGGGCAAGCTCCTACCTATAGGAAAAGGGGCAGTGTTTGCTCTGCCAGTGCACTAATTTAAAATACCTGGCTGCAGTGCTAATGCACAAAACCTGTTGCCTCCCTTGGGAGACTCTGGGAGCTGAAAGAGGTAATGAGTCATGTGCAGTGTAGTAGAGGAGTCATTCATTGCCTGCTTGTGTTGTAGGCAGGTATCTAGCTGCCTGTCTGCTGGGTGCTTTTGTTTTGAGCCTGCTGGCTCACCTGGGAATGGTGACCCTTGTGGGTGTGTGCTCCTTGGAGTTGGAGATGAAATGCTAAGGGAGAAAGAGAACAAGCTGGTGGAGGGGATGAATGGGGGAGCAAGTTGCATAATTTAACATTCAGGAACCTCAGTAGAAGGTGAGACTCCTGGGCTTTCATTCCTGCTCTCATGAATGTTTTAGGGTTTATATAATGATTCTTAAGTGTAAATTGCAAAACAATCCTGGGAGTAAGGGCATGATGTCCTGGACTTCTCCCTCCTAGATGAGTCCCAAATCATTTGGCTATTACGTAAAGATGACCAACGCCTGCAGCAAAATGCAAGCAGAGTTGCTGCTATCTTCCAATATCAGCTGCTATCTTGCTGTCAGGCCAATATTGAGAGAGGTATGAATTGGCTTCAATCACAGAAATGAAGGTGTGGACTCTGAAACCTAATGATTACGTATTTCTTCCAGAGTAACAATCAAAGTGCTTATCGTAGCTAACTGGATGAAAGAAATGTTTTAAGATAAGTGACAGCAGCTGAGAGACTGCTTTTTTTTTTTTGTACAGTTGCCCAGGACTGTTTAGAAATAATTCAGACACACCCAAAGAGTCTCACATTGTTAGACTGGGTCAGGAAATAGACTTTCTTTCCTCAAAATGATTCTGTGGAAAAACGTGAAGTGTAACCAGGAGCTGAAGGTCTTGTGGCATGGGAGGCTAAAAGTGTATTTGGCAAAGGTGATTTTTTTTTCTTTTTACTGCCGAAACGTCCATTTTTTTTGCTAGTTGCCATTGAAAAAAGTTGATAATGGAAATGTCCATTTGCCTATTTTTCTACATCACTTTTCTTCCCAGAGGGGAAAGAAAACAAACTGCTGCTCCATCAGTAATCATGAGGCTTGAAGTCAACCTTTTACTCACCTGCCTTATTCTGGCACACTCTCAAAGCGTGGGGAGGTGCGAATCAACCAGCAAAACATCACAAAACTGGGACTTGAGCTTGATTTTTGGGAGGTAGGATTAGAAAGCTGAAAAACAATGCGTTCATTCCCGTGTGTACTTCAGACGGAGCCTACAGAAGCTTGGAAGGTCCCCGCAGCAGCTGCAGGTCTGGCTGGCCGCAGAGCTGAGCCTACGGCAGCTTGCCAAGGAGTACCTGCGGCCTTGCCTGTGTCATCCATGCTTAATGAGCCCAGTCGTCTTGGCACCCAAGGGCTGTCTGCCCCTATAATTTGTGCGTGCCCGTGTCAGGACCAAGACATTTTACCGCTACAGTATAGAAGAATTGTCTTATGGACTGCTTTCTTCTTGCCCTTAGCAGATGAATGATGCAACAGCTGAACTCCAGAAAACACAGGGTTTGAGAATTGAATCAGGAACAAATGAAGCTTTGCATTTTTCTGGTTTTTCGCTCTCACAGATCCTGAAGCGGACACCAAGTTGCACTACCGCTCCAGCTGTGTCTGGAGGGGACATGCGGGAGGACTTCTGCAGCTCTCTGGCAAGGGTTTGAAGCCAGAGCTGACCATCAGCCCAGCCCTGCAGCAGCAGCAGCCTTCTTCCCTGCACTGGCTTTGCCCAGCCCAGGAGCGACCCAGCAGCAGGCAGGGGTGTCAGAGAAAGTTGGAAGCACTGCGGCTATCTAGTCAGGTAGCCGTCTTGCCTCTGGTCTTCTTCATCTTCAGGAAACATCTTTTGCTCTGCACATATTCCAAAGCTTGAAGCTGCTGCCTGTTTCTCAGCGAGATGTTTCCCAAATGCCATTTTCCAAGCTGGTAGTGTAATGTTTTTCCTCACAGATAGATCGTAACCTCAGGCGGAGTGCAACTTCAGACATGGGGACGTTTATGAAAAAATTGGCATACTGTTTTGTCAAGCAACAGTTAAAAGAAAATCTGCAAAAGGATTAGCTGCCATACACTCTGGGGCTTGCTGACAGATGTCCTGAAAATCTGGAAATGTGTCGATCTATCTTTACACAGGGTTGTGGAGTTTTTTTTGTCCTTCCTCCTTCTCCCTCTTCTCATCTCTCTTCCCAGGGCACACAAGTGGGAATTCCTTCACAGCCACAGGGCTGCCTGGGGACTGCCTTGATGCCATCCATGGACTGGCATACTGGTCCTAGGGTGCAATCTGGGCTGAGCTAGACCCAAAACCTCAGTCTAGTTACAGATGCCAGCTTCCCTGCAATGGCAGAACTGCTGCTTTGTGCCAGGGCAGTTGGGATTTTCTCTCTGTTCTACCTGCAACTTCTCAGCTCATTTTAAAGGAACTTAAATGTTGGCCATTAAATATAAATATCTTCTTTTTCCTCTGGGTGAAATTGATGTTCAAAACTTCACAGTGTAAATAAGGTCTGGAGAAAATGTTTTAGGCAATGTTTCAATCTAACTAAATGGCTCTGCCATTCCTCCCCACTTTAGTCTGGATCTGTAAGTGCGTCTCCGCTCCCTTTCACAATGTGGCAGAGGAGTTTTGACTGGATTGTGACCTTCCCCCTAGCACATCTTCAGGCTTGGGATAGCCAGAAGACCCTGAGTTCTGTGGATTATGTTGCATGATCTTGGACAAATCACATAGGGCTTTTTTTTTTGTGCATTCTGTTTCTGGATGGTTTGATTCTGATTGCTCAATTTGAAATGCCCAGGTGGCCTCTGAGAGGAGGGGGATGTGGATGCACACCCACCCACCCCCCCCATTCTGTGCAATAGTCTTTTAAACTGTTCTCCAGCTCTCACCAGAGTCACTGCCCTCAGGGAGGGAGTCACTCCTGCAACTGCAGTTATATCTCCCCCTCCTCTTTCTCCCTGTACCTCTTTTCCTCCCATACAGGAAGGAAATCACTCCTCCTGACTTGCAGAGGAGTCAGAGTCTCCTGCCTTGCTTCATCGAGCCCAGTCCCATTTTTGCTGTACTCTGTTACCGTTAGCCATGCAGGGTACTGCTGGCTCCAAAATCTAAAGGTTGCAAATTGGTCTCGTGCCTTGTTCCCTCCCCTGCCCGCTGGTCAGAGGAGTGGGGTAAATACCCACTGGGTCCAGAACTTGATGGTGTGCAGTGTTTTGTCCTGAAGAATGACCGGCATTCTTATTTCATAACGTACATGTATTGCATTTCTGCCAAACCTCTTTTCTCTGAGGGCCAGACAATAGTCTAATTTCACCCTTCATCTGTGGGTCACGGGAAGCCTGCGTACATTGGGCGAGCAGCGTATTTGGAGTCTGGATGTTGACGTCACTTTGCTTCCCTAGGGCAAAGAATGCCGCTCTCAGTCACAGCCGTTGTATTACAGCAGCCTAGAGGTTTGGGAGACATCTACCTTGATGGTCCTGGGCCACACAGCAGCCGCCCGGTCTCGCCTCTCGCCCAGGTTGCAGGCACCCGTTGTTTGTGCTTCTCCTGCTAGAAAAGGCAGGGCTGACAGGAAGCACCTGTGACTTGGGGTGAGCATGGAACAGCTCAGCAAATGGCAGCGCACAGGTTTGTTTCCCCTTCGCTCCGAGAGCGAGGTCCCGCTGCCTGGCCTCTACCTGTGCCTGTCCAGGCGAGCAACGGGGAAGCAAGCCCGAGCAGGCTGCTGGCAGTGACCGAGCAACAAGAAAGAGACGGTGGTGTGGGTTGCGACCTAATGTGTATATCATCAGCATCACTTGAGTCACGCCCGTCTGCCTCCAGCTATTACAGCGATCCTGCTGCCAAAGAGCAACCGCATGGCCCGACCAAAATGATCCGGCTGCTGCTGAGGACGGCGCTGCTGAATGACTCAGTTGTGCTGGGAGTACAAAGCAGCCCAGATCTGTCTTCCTGGAAAGCTGCTTTGCAGTAACCTCATGCTTGAAACGGTTTTGTCTTTGAGGTGACTGTGGCATTCGTTCCCATTCATCCATGTGAATAAACCACGTGGATGGACAGACGTCCACAGGGAGTTGGAGCCCCACCGTGGGAGCTCGAAACGCTGGAGACAAGCCTGAGGGAGGGCTGGCTGCTTCCCTAGGTTTGAGGAAGCCGCCCTGCCTGAGCCTCAGTTTCCCCACTGATGCAGAAGCGAGGCAAATGTTTTCCTCAAAAGACCAGAGAGTGTTTGTGAAGTCCTCTGAAGAAGGGTGCTTTCGTGAATGCCAAGCTATTTTTATTATTGGGGTCAGGGAGGAGAACACGCGCAAAGGTGATGAAGCTTTTGAAACACAGGTTCCCCTTAATAGTCTTTAACACACAGAATTCTTATTATAATCTAATTTGACTGGAATTGGATTAATCTTATAATGCTATAATGTCATTTCCATGGTCTTTTTATATTTTTATTGTTACTATGCATTAATGCAATACCCTGCAAGAGCTCTGAGAAGAGGATGTGAATGTTTAGTGAATCTCTGATAACATTTTTGCAGGGCATTTTTATGCTCCTGTTAGGCTGGTATGCTGTAAAGTCACACAGTGTCCGGAAATAGCAAGAATGCACCCAAATTCAACTTGAATTATCTTACAACAGGCTCCACTGGTGAAAGCAATGTATTCAGAGCCAAGAAACCAGGGCTTGTCCCTGACCTGTGCCGGGAACTCACCTGAATCACCCCAGTGTTTTCCTCCCTGTCTCTTCAGCTGGAGATGGAAATAATTTCTCCATACAGGAATGTAGTGTCTCCGTGGTCTACATCCCTTGCCATCTAGAAAAGCTTTTTTGTATCACCAAACTTTAATGCTTCCTTTTTATTGAGTTTATCCTGAATAAAATGCTTTCTCCTGCCTGTGCCCTGTATTTCTTAATTTACCTTTTTTTTTCTTTTGCTATTATTTCTTTCTCTAGATATACATCTTTTGAAGCATTAGAGCAAATGAGCGTTATCCTGCATCCATTTAAAGATGCTGGAAGTTTGCTTCAAAGTAGCCCCACAGTGCTTCTCTACATGCTGATGGGCTTGTCTGTGAGGACTTACAATAGGAGACTGCACGTGAAAAATATTGAGCAAGCTGAGCGGTGTTACACTGGATGACGTTTCAGCCCTCAAATTACCTAAGAGAAAAGGCAAATAGTCTGGTATTTTCTATCAACTCTTATCATTACCCCTCTTCCTTTTCCAAGTCTCACTTGAAGGCAGTCTTGATGTAATTAAAGCTTAAGGGCCAAAGCGTGAGTTTAATTTTCAGTGCAAATACAACGCTAACCCTTTCTCTCCCACATCTCTGTGGTTATTCTGTTCTTTGACTCCTCTGTTTAGAGAGCATGACGAAGCTGCAAACTAAAGCTCCCACTCTGAAAATGGCACAGCTTAACATTATTAGCCTGCAGAAACAGAATTTGCTGGGTCACTAGGAGCTGGCTACCAATGCATCTGCCACAACAGCCACACTGGGAAGCGAGTCCATATGGTAACACAGACAGCTTCTGACTTCTGCTGGGTGCAGCTTCTCAGGACTTGGCATCTTTTATTAGACAGCTTGGGATTGTGCTGGTTTCTGCCTTTCTGTGGTGCAGAAGGGTTTGGGTTCCTGCATTTGCACTACCAAGACTTCAGTGGGCACTCTGCGTGTAGGCAGAAGGATCTCCTGCAAAAGGGTCCTTGCAGGATTGGAGCACTAGAATGGTACCTCACTCTGCTACTGCTCTCACTCCTGGCTTCTTTTCTTATTTTTGTGAGCAAACAAGCAACTGGGGGTTTTGTTTCCAAGGACATTTGAACATCTGCGCCCTTGAGAAGGGCTTTCTGATTCATATTTTATTTACAAACAATATAAAACCCAGTCCCCACTGTTGCCATATTTATGCATTTCAGTGTTTCCTGAATGTACTTTTGATGCGTTTCTGGCGTTGACACATTGTAGTGTTGATTGCCTGGGCAGCATCCCAAGTGCAGCAGTGCCTGCACATGGGGAGGGCTCACATCTGGCAGCCTGGCATTAACGCCAGCCCTGAATTCGGGTCTCGGTAACGGCGCATCGCAGCGGGACGGTCACGAGTTGGTCGAAACTTGGAAAGTCCGGCTGTTATTTTTGGTTTGCATGGGAACAAAAGGGAGCATTTATGCCATTTCCCAAGAAGCCGGGTTTCCGAGGAGCGCCCGAGGACTCTCTCCCTTAAAACAAAGGAACCCGGTTTATCCCTGCGCTCTTTTACGATCCCGGCTTCACCCCTGGCCTCGCAGCCCCACGCCACCACCTTTCAAAAGCCACGCTCCGCGGCGCCCTCCCCGACCCCCGTCCCAGCAGCGGCCACGCTCCGGGGACACCCCCGGCCGCTGCCCGGCCCTGTGGCCTCGCAGCGCGCCCTGCCCGCCGGTCGGGGGCTGCCCGCCTCCCTCGCCCGCCGCCGGGGGGAGCGGGCGGTGGCGGCGGCGGGGCGGGCCGGGGGAGGAGTTTGGCGCCGCGGAGGAAGCGCCGGGCACCCCGCGGCGGCGGCAGCGCCGAGCGGGCGGGCGGGCAGGTGAGGGCGGCGGGCCGGAGCAAGCTGGGGGGCGCGGCGCCCCGTTTATTTTTATAACTTTTCGGGGTGGGGTCTTTTTGTTGTTGCTTCGTGCCCCCCCCTTCTCCGTATTTTTTTTTTCCGCGCCGCGGACGAGACGATTTCTCCCTTGCCTCCTGCCTCTCCCCCAGGAGCCGTCGGTGCGGAGCAGCGGCGGGGCGCGGAGCAGCGGGGCGGGGAGGGGAGGCGCGGCGGCCGCCCCGCTGCGGGGGCGATGCCCCCGCCTGCCTTGGCGCCTCCCCGTGCCGGCCCCGCCGCCTTCCCTTTGTGCCGCCGGGCCCGGCGCGACGCCTGCCCCGGGAGCCGGCGCCCCGCGGCGCCCCGCGGCGGGAGGTAAGGGCGGCCGCCGCCCCGCGCCCCGGCAGCCATGCGGACCCTGCGGCCGCAGCTGGCCTCCCTGCTCTTCCTCGGTAAGTGCCGGTCGCCGGCGGGGGCGGGACGGGACGGGGGTCTCCCGGGCGGGGCGGGACCCCCAGTGGGTGTCCTCTCTCGTAGGGCTCCCGGGAGGGTCACCCCTGCCGAAAATACCTAGCGCCTTCCCCCAGGAGTTGTCACTGCCCGCGCTGTTCCTGCGGTCGGAGGGAGGAGGGAAAAAATATAAATAAATATATATATAAAAAATTAGATATCTATAAAATAAATCGGGGTTTCATCTCCACCTGCAATGCCCCGGTGACCATGCTCGCCGAGCCCCGTGGCGCTAAGCGGGGTCCGGCCGGAGCGGGCTGCCGGGGCGTGGGAGCGGTGAGAGCGGAGGGGACGGGCAGCTCCTCCCCGCCGGGCCCCGGCATCAACTTGGGAAGGCGAGCGGCTGGCCAGGGGCTGCTCCGTGCTCGGGGACGTGTCGGAGGGGAATCGTAAGGGTAGGGAGTTGCGGCTCGGTGTTGAGCTGGCACAATGAAGGCAGAGAAAATGCCTGGGGTAAGGTAGGCTGCAGAAACAAAGTCCTCGTCTTGGCTCTTGAAGAGTACGTTTAAACGTAGAGGGAAGGCAGTTTCTGCTCTCGTAAAATGCAATTTGATTGCTTTGTGCTGTCTCTCCAAACTCCTCCTGTAGTCCCTTCTTCTCTGCCTGCCTGCGTTTTGTACCCTGTGAACCGTTAAACGTGTGTTTTTGTCCCATCCCACAAGTGCCTTCCCCGGGGGATGACTGTACACAGCTCTGTAAAGTCCTTTGGGATCCTGCTGCTGGGTGAGAGATGCTGTAGCAATGCAAGATCCCTTCCTACAAATTTGGGAAAAGCAGAATACAAGACAATTAAAATGCCTCTTACGTTTTTTGTGGCAGCCCATGTGCCTGGATTAGTACTGATGAGTCGACAGGAACGTTTGTGGAAAATACAGTACGGCACCCTCATGCTGCTTTTCTGCCTGTGTATATACAGAGCAACCTCGGAGTTGTTTTGATTTGCCTTTTCACTGGTAAGATTTTCTGCTGGCATTAATGCTATCAAGGGAAGAAGCAGCAAGGCCGGCAGTTTTACTGTCTTGAGAATTGTCACATACCTGCTCTGCCAATTTGGAAACACCACCTTTACTTGAGTTTCAGTCGTGCTTCCATGTCTCTAATTTGTGTGTGTTTGTGGTTTTTTCATGCTTCTGTCTGTCTTTAGGAAAGAGAAAGAGAGGTGACTCTTTGAAATGGTTTTGGAGAGGGTTCAAACTTCCCTTAACCGGTAGCTTTCTTCCTTGGGTTCCCTGAAAAAAGCCATCTTAAAGCTAAGTTTATCCAGGGTGACTTTGTTTGGCAAGTACAGGCAGACTGTCATAGCCTGCGAGATGGGTGTAGACAAACGGCAGTCGCTTGCTGCCTTGTCTTCGCACGCTCAGTCTCTCCAGTTGAAGAACAATAACACCATTCTGGATTAAGTCTTCCTAATATGGAGTGAGCGAGCGGTCGGTTGCCTGCGTGCTGCTCCGAAGCGCGCCCCGCTGATGCGGTGGCGTAGCAGCAGAGGGCATCGTCTTGCCGAAGGCTTCCCACGGCGGTACAGAAGTGGGACCCTCTAGGCCTGCCCTGTACACCCCGTGTCGGTGCTAACCCAGCACCTGGCCGGCTGCCAAGACCGCCCCAACGCTCTGCTTGCAGGAACTGGCTTTCTGGGTTTAAGCTAAAACCAGCTCTAACGTGCCTTCACCCTCCTCAGGGGATGAGCTGCGATGTGTCTTCTGTCACTTGGAGAATCGGTTGCTTTTCAGTGATCCCAAATCCCACGGATGTATTTAGTTTGTAAAAATGTTGTGCTAGCCTCCTTGTGTTAAACGCAAGGCTGTTTTTAACAGTAGGAAGCCTACCACGTGCATGCTTGGAGTTAGTTTTCTTTTGGTGTTTTTCACCTGGATTTCTTTAGACAGTCTGCATTTGCCCAGCTGCCGGTTTTAACAAAACTGGGGATGTGTGACCGTGCCTCAAAGCCTTGAGTTGCACAGAAGTGCTTTAGGTTGCTGTTTGCAAAACTGAGGCATCATTTGACTTAGTGGGGAAGAAGCTGGGGTAAAAAGCCTTATTTCATAACATAAATCTCTGACTGGCTAGAAGGGGACTGTTGCTTTCCAAACAAGTAATGGTAATGCTAGAATATATGGATAGGGTACTATGGGTTGAGTATGCAGAAAAAGAAATACAAGTCAATTTTTCCTTATCCTTTTGCAAACTCATTAGAATCGCTGACAGAGGAATTGTGGTTATGGAAAGAGCCAGTGGATGATTTAATATAACATATCAAGCATTAACTACCTACCAGAATCCAAGTAACTGCAAAACTAGGGTTTGAAAACCCACATCTGGCATGTGGGTGTAACATTTGTAGATCTCTGCTGTTTTTTCCCCTCTTGCTGCAGTGTTTGTTACAGGGTTCTTTAAACAAGTGGCACTTCATCACAGCAAGTACAAAATGGGAAAATAGAGCAAGTGCCGTAAATAATCCTCATGCAGCGATGAGACCATTAATACTTGTGCCAGCCAGTGCTAATCCTATGTGTAGTTGCAAGATTTACCTTCTTTTTTGCAGGGATGCAAAGTCTGATACTCCTCATATTTATAGTGTAATATATAGGAAACACAATAGGCTTCTGGGGAATGCTGAATTCATTCATGTCGGTGACTGGTTTATGAATAGTTCTGCTTTTGAGTCTCCTGCAGTCTCCAGAATACCACCTGTGAATGCAATTTACAGCTCTTTGTGTTCAAACATTGCATATGTATATATGTACATAGACTCATTACCCTCTTCCTCTCTCTATTCATGCATAGTAATTGGTGATTTATTTGTGATTCCTAGAGGGGAGTAGAGCCTGTGTAAGGTCTTGAAACTGCAACTCACTTGTAAATGGCATGTTGGAGTGAAATAATGCTGCAGAGACGACTCTTGGAGACAGAAGGGATGATCTTAAAGGCCTGTCTCCCGGAGGGGAAGGGGTGCTGGCTGGGGAGCAGCAGTGTGCAGTTGACTGCCGCTCAAGTGTTCTGCCATCGCACCCTCCTGCTCTGCTGCTGCCTTCCCAGGCGCAGGGGTTGAGGGGGTCAGTGGCTGACACAAGCCCGGATGCGATAGAGCTGGAGGGGAGCAGACAGAGAAAACGGCAGAGTGGGTGTTTGCACACACAGGGGGTTTGGGGTTGTTTTTCTTTACCAAAGCTAGCGGCCCAGGAATGTTGCTAGTGCCTCATCTGCTCCTCGATGCATTGTTAGCAACAGTGGCCAAGATCGTGCTTTCTCCACCTGCGTCTGCCCGAAGTCCTCTGCCACGAGCTTCATTTTGCAAGCCGATTGTGCCGCCCTCACCCCTGCATTTGCTGCCTCTGGGTCACCGTGGTGTGCGGTGCTGGACCTGAACCGATCCCAAATGTGCCAGGGTGGGCTGTGGCTTTACTTCTTGGACGAGGAACGTGTCAGGATGGGGAATGTGTCGGACAGGGGCTCTGCAGATGGCCCTGGCTGTTGCCTCATTTCTGCATGCGGGTCAGCCGGTTCTCTGGGTTTCCCGAGTGCGGTGGGAGGCTGCCGCGGCCGCCGGTGCCGGGCTGGCAGGCTCCGCTCTTGCGCATCCCCAAATGTAATTCTTCGCGGGGAGACTCCCTCCCTGCAGTCTTGGCCAGACTGCCTGACATCCTGAGGCTCCTGCAAATCCTGTTTATTTACACAGGAGGTTTAGGTTTATGCGAATTGTCGTCTTTTAGTTGACCTTCCGTCAAGTTAGATGTCTTTATTAAAGCAGTTTTTATTGTAAATCGAACGTGTACTTGGAACACTTTTACCAGACCCATTATATAAAGCAAAAGCCAGAATAAACAGCGCTGCAGACCACAGGGAGGGGGGTGGGAGAGAGGGGGTCATAGGGAGAGCATTGCTTCTGTGTTGGGAGGCTTATTGAATTTTTTGGACCAGGAAACTGCTTTTTTATGTATATATGTGTATATTTCTATATAATTTCCTTTTAAATTTCCTCCTTTTGGTCTCTCTTGGCTTCTTTCTTACCCCTACAAAATCAGTCATGGATTCAGCCATTGCCCTACAAGTTATACAGTCTAGTATGAAGCCAGAGGTATTTTACTTAGTTTAACTCAGATGAGTCAGAGTGCTATAACTTGAAAGAGTGCTCTTCGCTGTCTAAAAGTTAGCAATCTGCAGACCCTGCCCAGAACAGGAAAACTGCCCAAAAGGAAGGGGGAAGCTTTTCAAGTACGATTGGGTTTTCTTCTTGTTGCTAGGGTTCCTCTGCTTGTGATTTGAGTTTTCTACTGGTATCAAGGACGTTTAGGCCCTCCAGCCAGTGTCTGGAAAACTGCAGTATTGTGATTTGCCTCTGGCTTTTAAGTTGCTAAATACTCCTTAATGATAACCTGCTAAATTGGTTTTGACTCCATTTTTATATTGGCATCTCTTTCCTAGTCTATTCCTCTTAAAGAATAGCTCTCTGGGTAAATGTTAGGAGACGTTTAGCATCTGTTTCTTATCAGCTATGGAGAGGCTAAAATGGAGCCTTTCCTGACAAAGCGGGGTTTGATCAAATTGCAACGCGAAGAAATTGGGTCTGCAACTGCCTTCAGTGGGTCTAGGATGTCTGCGTGCATATATGTCATTTCCAGCTCTAACCTGTTGCTTACCCTGTCTCCATCAGTGTACTAGGAACATGTTTCCAATGATGTATGTTAGTAAGCTTTTTGTCGTTAGGAGCTTTAATTAGCAAATGGCAATGAGACAAGAGGAAATCTTGCCTTTCTAGCTGCTGCTAAAGTCACATTTCTATAAGTAATTGAACATAAGCACAAAATCAGACCATCCTAGCTAAGTGATGGGAAGCTTTTTTCAAAAAGGGAGAGGCTTTGACGCTCAGGACTTGTACTGTTGCTGCACAGGACTTGCACAAACCCTAAAAAGCGGGGCTGCTCCTGAAAGGAGTTGTTCCAGGCTGCTTCCTGCCCGGCATGGGGAGGGGAGAGTGCAGGCCAGGGTGCTCGTGTGAGGAACCGCTTGGAGGGACTTTCTTGGTCTGAAAACTAACTTGGCAAAACCAGTAAATACATAGAGGGATTGGCAACTTGTCTGACTTGAAAGTAGACCCATTTCTCACATGGTCCTGCAGATGTTTGTGGGGGCCCAAGGGAAGGGGGGGTTGTGGAGAGGCTGGTGGCTGGAGGGCATGGTGAATTCATTTGGCTGGGTCACCCTGGTTTGCTGTCCGTGCACCAGGGCCTCGGTACTATGGGTCTGGGGTGTGCAACCAGTTGCTGAGCCCTGCCAAACAGGTGAGGTGAGTCCAGAGTTTGACCACAGCCACTCTCTTAACTGTTACCAGCTCCTGACAGAGGCTGCCTGCTCTGCCCTGCATGGTGTTTAATATGGAGTTTCTGGCTGAAGCCATTGCCTGTATGCTCCTGTGGCTCCTTCTTTCTGATTTTTCTCCACTGCTGGTGGTTCCTTGATGTTTCCAGGTCCATCTCCTGCTCTCGTTGGATGATAGTCCACAGGGAAGGAAGACGTGGCTCACTGTTGAGTGGAGAGGTGGAGAAAAAATGAGCCAAGGGAAAGCACTAGAAGGAGAAGGAAGGTGAAGAAGCCAACTGGTAAGAAAGATAGATGAGAACAGGCTCTGGAGGATGGATCTTGCCAAATGCTGGGCCTTCCACCACACCCGCAGCTTTTAAAGTGTCAAAGACTCCTGAGTACAAAAGAAACGGAGATAGCGAGGATCCATCCGTATTTGTTCTCTTGTTCCTGAGCAGCGTACTTACCGCCTCTCTTGGCTGACTTCTTTCCTATGAAGCTATTGATTCCATTCGGGACTTGAAAAATCATCTAGCGCTTCTCCTGTCTCTTCTGATCTTGGCAGCCGTAAGACTTTGCCAGTCAGAAAGGGCTGACGCTGCTGCTGAAGTGCAGGAATAAGGAGATTCCCGTGCAGTTTCAACAAAGTTGGCCCTACTGGGACAGCAGAAACCATGGGGATCCAGAGTGTGTGCCGCAGAGCAGCACGCGGGGCAGCTGCACAGCCATTAGCACTGTGAAGCGTTACACTAATGTCGGTTCTTTCTGGGCATTGTTTTTCTGGTCCTTGCAAAACAGCTCATCAGGGTCTGACATGGTTAGAGGTGGGTTTGATGTACAGCTGTTGTGGCACTGCTAAGTTTTGTTTTGTTTTGACTAGCAGCACGAGTTTGGAATCAGCGTTGTTTGCCCAGTGTTCCCTGCTCCGCGCACAAGAGCAGATAGCTTTGTTTCCCAGCAAATGAGTTCCCCTCTGGAGTTGTTATGATTACAGGGGAAGAGCAGGGAATGGGTGATGCATCTGGGTTTTTGGGGGATTTTTTTGTTTGCTTTCTTGGTAGTTGTTCCCCACCCCTGCTGCATCCCTGATCTCTGCCTGAGGCACACTGTCACTTTTATGGCTTTTGGGCTTTGTGTGGAAGTTGGCTGGTAAGCTTGTTAGAGGGAGCTGGGAGCATGGGGTGAGGTAGATGTGTTTTTCCACAGACTCTGTAGTGCTAAATGTCTGGTTTGTGTTTGAGAGGAGCTCGGCACTGACCCAGGTTGCTGTGTGAAATGGATGGTTTCTGAAGCCTTTAGAGAGATGGAAGCTTGAAGATGAGATACTGAGCCTCCAAAAAGCAAAAAAGCTTTTGTTTGCGTCTCAGGGAAAGAAGGGCTCTGATCTCCTGTTACAGCGTGGGTATCAAGATTTGGCTGCTTATATAAATTGAAACTTTGACTTCTTGGATAAATCTTTCTGTCTGCATTCAGCACCATCACCAGGGACACAGGAATCTGCCTGGGTTCCTCCAAATCTCTCTGAAAGTAGAGCTGGACCTTGAGTAAGAGCCACAGGAGAAGGCAGGTGCTTGTTGCCAGAAGTCATCCAGAAGCTCTTTACTCTGGAAAACCATACTGCTGGAATCTGGCACTTATTAACTCAAGTTACCCAGTACCTAGGATCTAGCCAAAGGGCTGTGGCTGGCTGCCAGGCTGAAATTACCAACCTGGGTGTCAGGCCTTGTTGGTTCCTTCTTGCTAGCTTGAAATAGGGGCTCCCACGAGCATGTGTGCCAGCCCTTCTTCTAGTCATTTTTCTTCTTACAGCTTTGTAAAGTGTTCAAGGTAATTATAGTACTTACTAATATTTATTCTCTTCTAAGCAATTATCTGAATGCGTTTATCTCCAACGTGCTTTCAAAGTACTCTGCCCCTTCTCACCATATCATTTCATCTCTCCAGCTCAGTGCTTTCTGCTCCCTCCCTTCTCATACAGTCCTTGGTCCTCAGCTTCCTCCACCTCCGGAATATGCTATCAAGCTTTGCTTTCCTCTCCTAGAGGTTCCCGTACACTGTCTTCCTACTCTGCTTGTCTAATCCCATTACAGAGGAGAGATGTTTGCTCCGTCTTGCAGGGGATGATGGTTTAACTACCCCACCAGGTGCTAAGACGCTTTGCACCGAAGGGCATGGATACCAATGGAAGCTGAGCTGGCGCCGTGCCATCTCCCAGCTTTCTGCTGGCTGCCTGTGGCCTGCAGACAATATCTTAAGAGCTCCTGCTGAAGGGTTTGACCTTTATGCCTGCAGTGTTGTCCGGCACCTACAGCAGGAGTCACAGCATGCAAATTCCAGTGCTTTCTTCTGACTTGTGATATAGTTGTAGGCAAGTCACTCTATTTCTGCTCTTGGCTCCTTAAAGTAGAGATAGTGGCTTAAAAGGTATCATGGGATTTTTTTTTTTGGAGGGAAAGCGCAGTGTTAGGGCTGAGGTTTTGCTTGCTGTTGTTAAGCAAGCAGGCTGCTTTTTTCTTATACATGTTGGGAGCATAGCTTGGAAGAGATTCTTCTGCCCTGATTGATTTCACTCTTGGTGTTAGGAAAAGAAGAAAATTGATTTTTACTTTGAACTCTATGGTGTTACTTACTTGCACAAGCTCTCTGGCTTATCCTACATGAACGGGACCAGCCTCTCCTTGCCACTCCGTTATGCTCGTGGGGCATGGCCCACGTGACTGCAACTTGGAGCTGCTGTGATTCGTTACAGCAGCACAGTTAATCTATGGGTTACTGGCATGTAAGGAGCTGTTACGTCTAATCAGTCCCATGCCATGAGCTAGTCAGCAGTTAAATCTAATCCAGAGTGTATAGCTGCCAAATGCTTTAAGTCGCCAAGCACTTGCTCCTTTCTGCTGTAAATAAGGCAGAGTTGAACAAAATCAGCTTCAGGTGCCCTGCCTGCGAGCAGGGATCAGAGTTCAGCCTGGGATGCCTGTGCTGCAGAAAGGCAAAGGTTGTCCAGAGTCCAAAGAGCTGCAAGGTGATGTAAATCTGCCTGCTCATCTTCATAGGCAGATATCAAAACATCTTCCTTTTTCTCATCTCAAATTGCTCTTTCTCCCACCCCCTTCCCATTGCCTAGGTGTAAGGAGAGATGTGCTCAGAAGTGACCTCTCATGTACTGCCATGGTTGTCGTAGAGGGACCCTGTCTGTGTTCTTGGATGTGCTTAAGTCTTGCTTAAGATGCCTAGTTTTGTTTTCTTCTTTCCTCATTTCCGCTGCTCTTACACCCCATCCACTCCTCTTGATATTTCCTCTTGTGCCTGCAGGGTCCCTCTGCAGCCTCAGGTTAGCCCCTTCCCCCTCCACAGCGAGAGCTCTCCTGTGATGTGCTTGGAAGTACACCTCCTGCTGCTGCTGAATGTGGGAGAGGTGAGGCTAAAAACCTGCTTCCCCAGCAGCTTCCTCTGCCTTTGTGGGGCAAGTCATAGGAGATCATCCCATTTATCTTTTAAATGGAGTAAGTTTGCAAGAGTAAAGGATGAAGACTGACAGTTGCTATACGCACCGGTCTGCTGTCGATCTGCTTTGGCTTGGGTGCTCCCAGGGAGCTGCTGGACAGGGGACCCTTGCTGCCCTGTGACCACCATGCAAAGGAAGGGCAGCACTTACTGCAGCAGTTATTTGGATTTGTGCCTGGCCCTGGTGCTCGGGTTGACTTTTTTGGGGTTTTTTTTCAGCCTTTGCAAGGGAGAAGGTGGCAGTGAACGTGTGGTGGGAAGGAGGTTGGTTTCCTCCTGCAGTGGGGAGTTATCGTGTGGCCATGCCATCTGAGACTGCCTTGAGCTGCATGGGGTGGTGTAGGGCAGGCAAGGGGAGCCATGCCCTGGAGAGGTCTGTCACCTCTTCTCAGAGGTCTGCCCATGCTGGGCTGGCGCCATCCTGCTTCTCCTGGGTGTCATCTGGATCACAAAGCTGTGTAGTCCAGTCTGTCCCTGTCTTTTGGCTGGCTTATTTTGGGGGAGGATGTAGGGATGAGAGGGATGAGCGTGAGGGAAGATTTACTGTGCGTCAAATACCTAATAGCTGCTCTAGCAGATCCACTGGGATACATTACTAAAAGCATCCTAATGATCTCAACGTAATGGTTTTGAGCCTTGGAAACCCACTTGCTGGGAAGGGCAGCCCAGGACTTTGTGCTCAGGTCCTGGAGGAGGAGGGCTGGGCTCCTGGCAGGGGTTGGGGCAAGCAGCAGGAGTTGGCTTTTTGGGATGCCGGCAGGTACCTGTTTCTCTGTGAGAGGGAGCCGGAGAGGAGCCGTACGCAGGGCTTTGGCATGGCAGAGGAATGACTTGGGTGGCTTGGCCAAGCACCAACTACTGCTGTTATCTCAGAAATGTAGATTACCAGCGATTGCAGCTGTGTGAAGGCCAACTAAGTCCCTAAAGAGATTTAGTCTGAGGAAAGGGTAATTTTCTTTATGGAGACATCTGGGTGTTGGTGGAAGAGAGGGAGATGTGCAGGGCAGTATGGCTGTAGCTGAGGCCAGCTGCCTCTAAACATGGCTGCTGGCAGCACGTGTGGGAGGGAGAGGTATGGGGGGATGCAACTCCCACCCCAGCTGCAGGAGCCGTGCACGGCTCTGCTGCTCCTGCTGCTTCCAACCACTGCTGTTCCTGAGGTGGCAACATCTAGCCTCCTCCTCCAGGCACTGGCAGTGGTCTGGAAAAGAGATGGGCCATTTCTCGCCTGCAAAAGTGCCAGAAGCAAGGGTCATGTAAGAAGGGAGAGGGTTCATCAGTCCTGGAAGTTGCCAGTGGAGCCATGAAGACCCCTGAGATGGGTGGGGGTGATAGGGAAGGGATAGAAATGAAGGTGGGAGACAGCAGGAAGCCAGTTTTCCAATACGCAGTCCTAGAAGCGCTGTGGTAGAGGTTCTCTGTAGTTACTGGGGTGATCAGCATCAGTTTCTAAATCATTCTGTGTATGTGGATGCAAGTCTTGAGTGTGAGTAGGGTGGAGTGAGGCTTCTGGGGAAGTGTGCTAGCGGGAGGCCAAAAATAAATTATCAAAAGAAAGAATTGAGAAATTAACAAAGCTAAACAGATGTATGCAGCTCTAAGAAAAGGGTGTCGTATTTGAAAGCATATTTTTGAAAATCCATTTGCTTAGTCATCTTACAGATAACTTTGCTATTTTTACCTTCTTTGCTCTGATGACACTTCGCTGTCTATATAATGGGTTTAGCATCTGCATTCTGTTCTAATGTACAGGCAAAATGTATTTGCTAATTTTGAGTTGGCTTTGTAGACTTGCTATACCTCTTGGCTGTGAAATAAGTGCAATACTGTTCTTAATAGAGGAGTATAGCTGGCATTATTTCCCTTCTAACCCTTTTTTTTTAACCCATCTCCCAGGCCTGCAATCAAATTTGAATACAGAATATATTCTCTTGCTGTTTTAAGTGTAACAAAGACTGTGCCCTCATCTCCCCAAAACAGAAAAGTAGTAATGTTTGGGTTAAGCACAGTAATCTACTGGGGAATGAATGCAAGATCAAGGGCATTTGCAGATTTTTATTTCTGTGTGCTTGCAGGGACTGTGGCATTGCTAGCAGGTCGCTCACAAATGGTAGCTTAGATTGCCTCTCTTGCAGGCAGCCAGATTTGCATCTTGCCATTCCTATTTGATCTGCAAGTGGTGATGAGAGCTGTATACTCGAAGTCAGATTTTCTGAGTAGCAGTCTACAGTCATTAGGGCAGTGCTTAGACCCCAGAGGCTTTTTCTGTGTTTTCATCCTGTTTCAGTAACTGTGTCTCTTGTTATCTTGTTCCTGAATATTTTCTCTTGTAAAAGGAGACTGTTTGTTGCAGCTGTTAAACCTCAAAAGTCTTGAATCTCCCTTAGGGAAGAGGAGGAAGAGTTCCTGAGATTTCTGCGTAAGTAGACTATAGAAATACCTACGTGTCTTTCCCAAGTATACAGCCAGGAGGTATTCTTGGTGCTGTCCTAACCAGCTGATGAATTCTGGCTGGTTCAGCTTACGATTCCTCCTGCTCGCTCGCTTGCTGTGTTGAAGGGGTTGAGTAAAGGAGCTGGAGTTTCTTTTCTCTTTGGCATGTTATGGTACTGGATGCCTCTGGTTTGTTTTGTCAGAGCAGTGTAGCTAGGAGGTGTCAGAGGAAATTATGGATGTTTGTTTGGTCTCTTGGCTGGGTGTAAGGATGCAAGTTTTAGTGAAATGTGCATTGAATAAACATTGGGTAAATCTCCTGGGATGAGCACTGCCTGGAAGCTGGTGTCAGGACCAGTGCTTATTTTCACAGCAGGATTTTAAAAAAACATTTTTATGAGAAATGTTTTGCACCCTGTGTTTGGTTCCCATCATTTCAGTGATTTGTAATGTTCCTCCTTATGTTCCCTTTAAAGCCAGCCTGCCAGCTGACCTTGGGAGAGGATTATCAGAGTAAAATTCTCCAAAGCCTATATTGCCATCAGACTTCCTTCTTTCCCCCACTTCTGCAGTGCCGGTGGCTAACCCGGGCCCAGGTGTGACCTGTTGCTGGGGTCGTCCCCAGGGCTTGCTGGAGCCCCTCGGTCCCGCCTCGGGAGGTGGGTTGTGCCTGATTCACACTGGTTTTGCCGGGCGGCATTGGGGGACCGGGCATGGCCCCAGCAGCAGCTCAGCGAGGCCGGAGCAGTCGCAGTGTGATGGTCTGGCCTTCTCTGTGCAGCCGCTGCTTTGGGCGGTCGCTGTTGTAACTTTCTCCCATTTGGCTCCTGCAAAGTGCTCAGGGAGGGATGCGGGGCCGTGCTTTGTGTGTGTTTTAGTGATATGGGAAAAGTTCATTTTTAAACAGAAACCCCAAGCATGCAGCCCCTGTCTCTGCAGCAGCAGTGTTCTGTGACATGCTTGACCCCTGTGTCCCTGCAGCCATGCCTGTTTTGGACAGACCCTCGCAGCGAGGCTGCCATCTCGCACGCACAAAGATGGGCCTCGAAGGGGCTCCCACCCCGCAGGGTGGCACTTGCTGCAGCACAGGACCCTGGCCGGCCGCCTGCTGCAGACATTGGGCACCCAGATCACCCTTTTAGCTTGGGCACAGCAGAGCAGACGTCTGACTTCATTATGCCATCATGGCTGCAAAATGCAGGCTGCAAAACTTACTTCAGTGCTGCTGCCTCTGGCTGTAATTCACCCCCCACGGGCCCCAGAGACATATGGGGAAGGCATCCCCCAACACAGGGCAGGGTCTGAGGAGGGGGTTGTTGCTGGCATGGGATATGTGCACGGCCACCCTGCCATGGCTGTGGCCCCCTTCCCACTTAGATGTGGGTGGTGGTGGCATGCTGTGCCATGTTCCCTCCTGGGCCCAGCCCCTCACCTCAGAGAGGGTGGGAGCTGCGTAAGGGCCACCAGCGCCCCTCGCCCTCATGGTGGTACTTTCTCCCAAGTGGAGAAAACTCAGTGCCTTCCTCCTCGTGGCCTGGTTTGAGACAGAAATCTGGGGCAAGTGCGCCATGGTCTGTTTGCTCCTGCTGCCCCCTTGGATCATCCTCCCTCCTCACAGGGAGACCCAAGGGATGCCATGGTGGCAGGAACGGGGCCTGGCAGGGAGGAGGTGGCTGCGGTGGGCCTGGGGGCACCTCCACAGCCTAGGGTGGCTGCAGCTTTGGGCACCAGGCGTGGCTTTTGCGTGCTTTGGGATGCTTACCAAGAGCAGCCATGCACCAGTGGTGCCCCGGCCTTGCACAGGCCACACCTGCTTGTACAGGCATTTAATTTTGCTTCAGTGTCTGGAGGTAGTATTTCATAGCTGCTGCAGGCAGGCACTCACAAAGCTGTGCTAGTGGGTGCTTAAATGCAACCGGTGTCAACCCTCATCACTTGCAGTCTGCTGCAGTAAACTAAGGAGGGAGGGTGGCATCAGCAGCTCCTTTGGGCTTGCTCTTCCCAGCTTCCTGGCCCTCCCTCCCTTCCTTCTCCCCATCTTTGTGCTGGTCTCCTCCAGCTCTGTCAGTCCCCGACAGGTCTGGAGCATGCGTGGCGTTTGGTGCGGTTGCCGTATCTGTTCAACTTGCATCAGTCAGTCGCTGTTAAGGCTTATAATCAGTGTAAAATCTCTGGGGTGCAGCTATTTACAGAAAAAAACCAACACCCTTCCAGACTTGCATCAAACAAGAGTTTTATTCTCATTAATTGAATTCCTCTAGAGTCTGATAACTTGGGCATGTTGAAATCAGATAAATAAAAAGCCTCCCTCCCTGGTAGCTATGTAAGCCTTTCCTTAACTCCTCAATCAGAGGGGACTAGGCTCTGCTAAGTAAGTAGTTGAAGATCAAAACTTCTACGTACATCTGCTGATTGGGGAGCGTAGGCAGGAGCACACTCACTGTGGTGTATCGGCAGAGGAAGGGTTTGCCTCTTCCCCACCCCTCTTATTCTCAGTTGATGGGGAAAGACTTTTTGTTTAGTGACAAGTACTGGTTAGTCACCCTCAGACATGTATTCTGTGTCTAGAAACTGGGACTCTGCTTTCTTCCAGACCTTCAGATAAACTTGCAGCCCTATGAAGGGGCAAGTCTGCTCTTGCTGAAGTCGGGGTGTATTGGCTTTGGAGTATCTCTCAGCCACGCTGTCCAATCTCATCACGTGGGTGCCGAGACGCGTTGCTCTGGGAGGCAGGAGGGCATTTGGACTTGTGCCCGAGGGGTGGTGTTGCTGAGCTGATGCTGTAACCCTGAAAAAAATCCAACTTGCAGATTTTTCCAGACTCCATACATCAAGTGAGACTTGCAGTCATTAAGGGCATGTCCCTTTCTCCGTCGCATCTCTCGTGTAGTTCTTGTTGTGGTGCTGGAGGATGGGGCCCCTCTTGTTCAGCAAGTGCTGTTGGTTAAGCCAGGGTCCTTCCTCCCTGTGCCTAGATCATCCATACCATAATGAGTTACCTGGCTTGCCAATCAGGCTTTTGCTTGTCTTGGTTTTCAGCCAAGACCTTCTGGGTCTTTCTGCTTTCCCCCCTCCCCTGCCACCCCTGTGGCTACCTTTCTACTTGCACCCTGGACTTAGATTTCCTCCCACCTCTCTTCTCTTGTCAGTATTTGTGTCCCATAGCTGTTTACACTGCCGACGCAGTGGCATCTGCCCCCACCCCCCAGGACACTTTTTCCGCCCTTTCTCCCATCTCCCGGCCCCACCATCTGCTGCCTCTGCTCCTGCTGTCGTGCAGTGGCACGCTGCTGGCTTGAGTCACCTGACTGCGCTGACCTCCCCATCTCGGAGAGCATGCAGTTCCTTCCCTTTTGCCTTGTTCTCATAAAGGCTTTAACTTCTGCTTTACTGAATGTTGCTAATGATACTTTCCCCTTAACCTGTATAGCCCCTGTATAGCACCTTCAGATTTGCTCCTCAAACCTTAGTGACTTTACAAAAAGGAATGACATACAAATAAGAGCCTGCCTTTACCTGGTGGTTTGCCCTGTACTCCTCTCCTTCTCCGTGCTTTTCACAAAGGTAGATTCTTTAACCCTTTTGCTTGCCTTAAGGGTCCCATTTTCCCTTGTCTGTCATTTGCTTTGCTACTCGTAGCCTCTCTCCCTCAATGCAAAGCTGCTTTATCCCCTCCTCCTTCAGCAGCTGCTCTGTCCTCCACAAGCCCCATGGGATGCTCTGTCTGGAGCTTTTGCCTACCAGCTCCCTGCCAGTTTAGTCTGTCTCCATGATTTACTTTGCAAGGGTTTTCTTAATAGCCCCCTCTGCTCTAATCTCAGTCGTGATCCAGCATTCCCTTCCTTGACTTAGCAATTGCCCTTGCAATAGCCAGTTTTGGTTTCTTTCTGGAACAGTTTCCTCTGAGTCCTGTTGTCTTTGCCTTTTCCTGCCTCTCCATCAGAGCTTTTCTTATGTCCTCATCAGTATACCCTGCCCAGCTTCAGCGTGTGGTTTTTCGTGACTATGAGGGACCTATTCTGTGACACTGTCTACCTCCTCCTACAGTCCCTGCCTCTTGGTAATTTTATTCACTAATAAAAAAATTGGACTGGCCTCTCTCTGCCAATGTTACAAGTTCATACTTATTAAAATCTTGATCTCTGTCTCTGGCATGTACTTATATGTATGTGCATGCACCTGAGTCTTTCTGCTTAAGAAGTGTAAGCTGCAGCACTTCCTATCCATCTCTTGCCTCTGAAATTTGTTCAGCTTTTTTTGTTGTCTGCTTATTCCCCTGAACTCTCAAATTAGTTCCTCCTCCTCTGCCCTGCCAAAAGCAAGATGCTTGTCTTCCCTTTTAAAAGCCCTTCTTAGCCTTGTTCTACCTTAGCTTTTCTATAACTTCTTCCCTCTGTGTGGTTTTTGATTCCCAGTCCCTGCCTCTCGTTGGATTTCCTCAGGCTGGGTTCTCAGAGAAAGTCTCAGAGAAAGATGGCTTATCTGATTGTGCTGCCTTGTCTGACGCCCCTTCCCAGGTAACCGGGCAGCCCTTTGGCCAATTTCACGCAAATTTGATGGGAGTAGAGAGCTTGCAGATAAACGAGTTCCTGCAAGTCTTGTGAAGAGCACGTAGCCAAGTCGGGGGGGGGGGGGTGGCAGGGGACTGAAGGAGACCTTTTTCTTCAAGGGCTCTAGCAGTGCCTCCAAATGACTGTGCCAGCCGTAGGAAAAGCTCCAGCTGAAGCTTGCAGTCAAATCATTAGTCTTGGAGACAGCCTCCCTCCTGATGGCAGAGGAAGCTAGGCTTCATTAAGTCCCTTGCTCTTAGTGCTGTGTGCTAGAAATGGTGGCTTGGAGTCCTTTTATTTTCTTCCGTGTGCTTGGGAGTAGCCTGCAGCGAGTGCCTGCAGCACTGCTTCACCTGATGCTGTGCCACAAGGCCTGTTAGAGACCCGCCATCAGTGTCTCCCAGTGGAGAGAGACTGTGGCGCTTCCTCGCATGCTGCCTTGCTCTCTCCTGCTCCCCGGCCTCTCTCAACCCATCTGCCGCCCCGATGTGACGGTGCTGTTTCACAGCATGGCTGAGCTGGTAGAATATCGCAGCTGCTGATGGAGAGGGTTGTTTGCCCTTGTCCCTGAACCCCAAAGAAGAAAGTGTTCTTAATGTCTTAGTGGAAACAACTCATTCCTTGGATAATTCTTTCAGCTCACTACGGGGATCAGGCATGAGGAGAGGAGGGTGTATGTTGCTAGGAATAAAGTGAGTGAGAAAGCAAGACTGCTTTTTTCTCCTATGTAGCTGGTACCTACATCAGCTTAACTGCATTGTGAAACCACGTTTCTAAACTGAATTTCCTGGGATGTTTCTGCCACTGTTTTCTCTGTAGGGGAGCTGGCACAGTGAGGCTGCTCTGAGTAGGTGGTTGGTGGAGACCTGAGGTAAAGAAGATGGCAGTGGCAAATGGAGTCCTGTTGGAGTGTCCTTCCATGGCTGAGGTTGGAAAGGACCTCTGGAGGCCGTCTGATCCAAGCCCCCTTGCTTAAGCAGGGCTACCTAGAGTAGGTTGCCCAGGATCATGTCCAGATGGCTTTTGAATATCTCCAGGGATGGAGGCTCTACAACTTCTCCAGGCAGTCTGTGCCAGTGCTCAATCACCCCTCACAGTTTTTGGTTTTTTGTTTGTTTGGTAGTGGGTTTTTTTTAAAGTCTTTTCTTGTGCTTTTCAGCTGGTCAGTCCCCCTTTGTGCATGGGGTCATTCCTCCCCAGGGAGGAGAATCGCATCTGATTGTCCTTCTTACTCATTGGTAGTAGTATTGTGTTATGAATGTGCATAGAGGGAATGATTGTACGTTTCTCCCTCCCAGGCTGGAAGCAATAGTTTCCTTTCCAAATACAAGAAAGCACCTGTCCTCGCATTTGAAATGGTAGCCTTGGTAATTTGGTGACAACTGCTGATCGTCTCTATAGCATGTCAAACTAATAAATTACAGTGTAAGGAGACAAAGAATTCTGACATCTTAATTAGCAATAAGAGGCAGCTGAAGAATCTCCCCAGATCTGTGTCTGTCTTTCAGGGATGGTGTCTAACTGAATCGCAGAGGTTTTGAGAGGCAGCATCGTGCTGGTCCTTAGTGAACAGAGGAGAAACCAGAAGAATTTTGAGGGAAAATGGAAACTGTCTGCAGTTGTACAGCCATGCTTTGTATTCTTGTGATCCTTTATGGTGGGGTGGGAAAATTGTTTTAGAGAAATGCATGCTTTTAGCCAATACACTTGACTTTGGCGATAACTTAATTTGCTGTTTACCTGAAAGCTCTTTCTGCTGAAGATGATGTACAAGATGGCAGCTTTGCCTTGCAAATTGGATATTCTCACATGCTAATGGCCATGGCTGAGGGGCACAAATGTTTCTGCAGTGTGCCAGAAGGAAGCGGGAGAGATTGCTCGTGGCTGCATTCATTTCTAGATATTACGATTCATAACTCTTTGCAGTGCCACTTCTACAGAGCTGTGTGCTCAAAAGGAGATGGGGAGCAGGTGCAGAGCCCATGCCTGAGGATACAGCTGGAGTGCTGGAGGAACAGCGTGCTTTGGGAGAAGGAAGGCAGGGTGTGCAGCAGCACAGTTTGTCATCAGGTCTTCAAACCTGTCCGTATCTATCAGAAAGCAAACAATTTGGGATTGAGCACTTCATAAATGGCTAATTGAGGGAGCCGATTTGGAGTTTGGAAAGGAGATGCTCTGGCCCTAGCCCAGAAGAACAAGCATGCTAGAAAAGGTTGTAGAGAAAGTCAGGGTGCTGAACTCCTCAATGTCATCCTTAGCAAAGTAAGGGAAACTTTAGAATCACTAAGAGCAAGGGGAGAGGAAGGAAGCCAAATAAGCAACTTCCAGGAGTGTGGAAAGATGGGCCAAAACACTGGAGTTTCTGTTTGGAGGTAAAAGGAGGCACTTGTGCGTGTGCTCCCTCCCTCAATTTGTTTCAAATGAAGACAGCAAGAAGCTTTGCTTTTCTTCAGGAAAAGCAAATTTGAGGGAAGATAAGGAACCAAGCCCTCCGTGGATCAGAAGTATTCTGAGAGACTTCTTTAATGAAAGAGAGGGAATTCCTTTAATGAAAGACTGGCTGGTAAATGCTATCTCCTTTTGGCAAGGATAATGTGAAGGTGAGGCTTGGGACTCCACACTCTTCTCTCCTAGGAGAAGAGTATTTTAAGCATCTGGGATGTTATGAGGTGAATTACAGCAACAATAGGAACATTCAGTTGCTCAGTATTGGGAGGGATTGCAGAGCATGCAGGAAAATGAAAAAAGAAGTGACATTAAAACATTATTGACTGTGAAACAAAATGAAGTTTCTTATTGTCTGAGAGTGAGTGATTGTGCAGGGAATAACGTTTGACAATTCTAAGAGTGACCCTGGTTGTTGAACATACAGGACCTGAAGACTAAAGAACGATAATAAAAAGAAATACAGAGGCTGCAGGGCATAATGAACTATGACAGAAATTTCCTGCCTAGCTTTGTCGCTTGAACAATTTCATTTCCCCCCCCCTCCTCTTGATAGGTTGGGAACACATACCAGCCAAGGGTTCAGCAATCTGAAATGTGTGTTGATGCTTCATAGCTTTAGTACTAGCACGACAATGCTGAATCTTTTAGAGGTCTGGGAGCAGTACTAGAGGCGTCAGGGTAAATGGTGTGTCCTTACATGTATTTTAAGAGCTAAAAGAACAGAAGAAAAAACACACATAGGAATCTTAGGAGACTTCACTTTTTGTGCAGGTCTACACTAAATCTTTTAGTGGAGTACCTGTGGTTACAGCTTCAAAGTTCAGGCTGGGAAGGCAGTAATGAAGCCATCACTGCTTTTCATTGGAAAATATAAAAGTAGGCATTGCCTTGGGCATTCCAGCAGGCCACTGTAAATGCTGCTGTGTATCGTAGTGCTTAACCAGACCTGGAACCAGCAGTAGTGATATAAGTCACTAGGACACGTATTCAGTGGGCTGTAGGAAAGAAGAAACTCCTGAGGATAAGGCACAAGGAGCAGTGCAAGTTAGAAATAGTGCGTGGGCAAACCAACACTTCTTGCCTGCGTATTCCCAATATAAGTATAATCTGCCAGGGAGCTTCTGCTTGCGTATTTTTCCCATAATGATAAGGATAATGATGGTATGGTATATGAAGAACATGCTAATCTGAGAGATGGAGAAGGGCTGGGAAGATTCTGTCCTGATCTTAGAGGGAGAGATATGGTTGATTATATAGATTCATGGGACAGGCTCTACCTTAAGAATAGAAAAGAGCTTATAGTGCTACTGGAGCTCTCTGCCTTTCTGTAGGGTTAGTCAAAACTTGTATCCCCTTTGGGGAATAGAAGGATTGCAGATTATAAGGGGGGGGTCTTTTTTTTTTTTTCTTTCAGTGTCTCAGTCAAACTGTAATAAGCAATAGGCGTGTAGCACAAAGATATTTGAGTCCCCAACAGTCATTTACCATTACAAATCTGAACGAACAGGACAGTCAGCTCAGTCTTTCTCTCATACATCAGCACATGTTGTTATTCACCTTTTACATCAGGTACACCTTGATCCACCAGCTTCAAAGCCCAAAGTGAAACACTTCAAAGTGAGGTAAGGAGGGTGAGCATCACAAGCTGCCAAGCTCAGGGACCTCTGTGCAGACCGACTGCCTTGCCACCCTCCATCCTTTTGTTCATATGGGATATTGCTGTTTTCTCTGACTACAGGCGCAGCTGGCTGGCTAGCTTCTGGACGCTTGGCTCTGTGACTTTTCAAAGTAAAGCTATACTAAATTAAAGAGTAGTTTGAAACTTTAGTGCAGCCGAGTAACTTTAAATCTACTTTCTGATGGGATGATTGAGAACGATAGAACTGTAAGAGCTGGGAGATCTTGTGTCACGCATCCCCCAGGGCAGGTTCATCTCCACCTATGGTATGTATTCCTGAAGAACGTAAATGTCTGTCAGAGGGAGCTGTAGTGTGGGATACCACAGTCTCACAAAGCAGTCTCTCTGCTGCCTCATTTTTCTTGCTTCTGGGAAGTTAAAAGTATACCTAGCCCCAGAGATTCCAATGTGAATCTCTGCTGTTCAAGTCCTAGCCTATTGTTTCTTGTCTTCTCAGTGTCCAACGTAGATAATGAATTATTCGTTCCTCCTTCCAGCATTTTTAGAAGTTTAAAGGTTGTAGTAACAGAGGTGATCTGTGGCTCAAGAATGTGCCATTCTAAGGCGCTGTTAAAAGTAGCATATTTTAATATGCCTAACTGTAGACACAGAGAAGAAGCAGTTAGAGGAATGTGGTATCCATATAGTATGAGGTTTGCTTATAAAAAAGAAAAAAAAAATCACAAGGGCAGATCACACTTAACACTGTGCAGCTGTAGAATACCAATGCCGTACTGGGGAAAGTAAGGAAGTCATCTGTCAATATAAGGACCAGATCTGAGAAAAACCGAAGGATGAAAAATGGCTCTGATCTTGGCGAGGGGGTTGGATGTCTGACTGGGTGCATAATTATAGCGGAGGTACAAGACCTCTTTTGCAGTCAGAACTTGGGAAGCTAGTCACAGGCCAGAACAATCTATGGTGATTAAAAGAAATGTCACCTCTTTCATATTTATTGAAAACCTTTTTCTTAAAAGACAGTAAACATCTGCTGTGGAAGTGAGCGGCTGTGAGAGCAGCTAGCAGAGATGAGTGAAAGCAGTTGTGTTGGAAGAACAAAGAGCTTCATTGGCGGCTCCTGTCTCGTTTGCCCGTGCTTTGATATTTCCCCACTGATTGTGGTATTTCCATACCAATTATTGTATAAATTGTTCCTGGCTGACCTCTCTACTTAGCCATCCTTAGTTGGCTCAGCAGTGGGAGGAATTTGAATGAGAAATGAATAGCTTTTTTAGTCAGTTCAGGAAGGACAGTCTGTGTGCTGGGAGTGGTGGGATGGTGGCAGGAGTGAAGGAAGAGGATAGGGGACCAGGCACCCTTGGTACCACGATTTAAACATCAAAGCAAAAGGGTGGAGGATGGGGACCGAGCTGTTCTGCAGGTGGCTCCAACCAGCCTTTCAGTACAGTGAACTCTCTTGGCATGACAAAAAAATACATCAAGCAAAATACTGTATTTTCCCAGAATGAGGCTTTACAGTAATAAGGGGAGATACCACATGTTTTCTTCTGATAGCATTGTGGGTTTTTTTCATCTGGCAGCAGGTTGTAGTGTACAGAGATTGTCCCTGCTGTGACTCATTTATGTAAAAATTAAGCTCAAACCTAATTTTTATTTGTGCACATTAACAGGAGACTTCACAGAATAGCAGGTGCATGTTGCTAGAAGATTGTCTCTGTTTTGGTGTTGCCTGTTGGGGCAGGGTCTCCCACAGACATTATGTTAGCCTTCAGCTGATGAAAAATAAGACAGCCGCTTAGGGAAGTGTTCTTAGTGGCTGGACAATGGTGAGCTTGGAAGAGCCTTCTTGAAACGAAACACTGTTTTGTGGATATCAGTCCCTGCTTTTTCTCTGGACTCCACAGCAGGGCTAAGTAAGGGGCTGGTCTTGGCAAGAGCCATCTGCGTCCTCCCCGGAGGACAGAAGGGATAGAGAATGGGCCATCCCCTGGGAAGCATCATGCCTATGGGAGACTGAGAAATTAATCTGAATTAAGACAGAATATGAGCTTGGAGGGTGTTAACTGTCCATGAGCAACTCGCTGGAAGCAAAGGCCTGTGCAGGGCATGGTGCTCCTGTTTTGGGATAGAGGAATGGAAGCACTGAGGAGAAGCAAGTTGCAGAGGAGCCCCGCTTGCTGAGCTACAATTAACCATGTGTGCCCTGTTACTTTGTCAAGGTGGGTAATGCACAAACTGCTGCAGCTCAAAGGCTGCTGCTGCTGCCTGCCCTGCTGTTCCCTGTGGCCTGCTGCCCGGAGCTGCAGGCTGTGGCATCGGTTCAGGGTGCTGCATTCCCTGTTTGTGGCGGGCTATGAGTGTATGGGAGGTAGGGGCAAGCAACAAATTAACAATGCTTCTAATAAAGTAACAGTGCCCTTGGACTGGATGAAAACACTCTTTCCTTGTTTTGGGCACTGTTCCTTTCCTCGCCCCGCAGTCGGAGCAGGGTGCAGGCATGCCTGCCACCTCCTGTGGCGTTGAGCTGGGGCTGAAGATGCCAAGCGCAGCCGGAGGAAAGAGTCTGCTGGCACTCGCCTCACCTCAAACTGCCCCATGCCATGCATTGAAGAGCAAGGACCAGCCGGGTGGCAAGCCTGGGCTCCTGTGCCGCTCTCGCCTGAGCGAGCCCCAGACCTGCGGGAGGGCAGCAGTTGCCACAGCCTCTGATGCACTTGGTGCTTGCACCTGCTCTTGGGTCGTGCGTGCCCAGAGCATCTCTCAAGCTAGGAAGTAGACGCTTTAGCATAACTGGTCTTTAGCACTTGTGTCTGAATTGTCTTCATTACTGGGGACTTTCTGCCAGGTCCTGTGGTCTGCTGCAGATGCTAATTTGTCATAGCCAAATAGAATTTATGCACGCTCCCCTTCCCCTCGCTGCACATGGGCACAGGCTCCTGCTTCAGCTCCAAGGGTGGTTTGGGGGAACCAGTTCAGCTGGCCACGTTCAGAGCCGAGATAGCCACACTTCTAGAGAAGAAGCTGAAATGATGCCTTTTTTAGCTTCTGTTCTAGTATAGCCAATGCATAGTCTGCAGACCAGATGTGACCCATATGGCTGAAGAGTATAGCCCGCAATGACACAGGTTGTGAAGGGGCATGAAGACAGCTGTACCAGTTCAGACTAAGGGTCCTCCACCTCGCTGAGTATCACATCTCAAAAACCTGTAGGTAGTCAGCTATGCAATTGTAGTTTGGTTTGGGAGCCTCCCAAACCTGATGTGATCTACCTATTTAGTAGTACTCTCTCAAGTCCTTGTCCTACCCACATTTCAGCCCATCTAAACTTTCCATATCCACAGCAGCCCTCGGCAAGGATGTCCATAGGTCTGCTATGTGCAGCTGCAAGATCTGCCTTCCCTGTTATAAAACTGGATCTGACCAATTTTGGCTGATGGCCCTTGGTTTTTAAACTGGAAGAGATAGTAAATGGTCAATTCTTGACCATCTTCTTCATGGCATGCATGCTTGTATAGACTTTTACTAGATGCTCTTAAAGCCGCCTTTTTTCCAGGCCAGAGTCCTCACCTGCTCCATTATTTCTTACGCAGAAGCCATTCCCTAGTATTTATTGTTGTTGCTCTTCTCTGACACCTTTTGAGGAGCACTTATAAATTGAATAGCAACAACAAAAATACCCAAACGTGCACTGTGAATTTGTGCAAGGGATGGGGAGAGGAGGAAGAGAGATAGGGATCTCTTTGGAAATGTTTTCTGTCTAATAATTGTAGTCAAAGGCACAAAGTAATTTTTAAAGGAAATTTAGGATTAGCATTATCAGTTATTGACAAATGTCCTTCCCTTAGAAGCTCTAAAACAACAACTGCTGTAAAGCTGCAGGGCTAGAAACATCCCCTCAAGCTACATAATCCATTTGGTGTTCAGTACTGTCCACTTCTAGAAGATATAGAAAATATAGGGACTTTTTTTTTTTTACTTGCTCTCTAATGATTAGAGGCCCATGATAATACTCCTTCTAAGAGCTCAAGTTTCTCTTTTCAATTAAAGGTCTACTGGCAGTGATTATTGATATCTAAGATACCTTGATGTAACTTGCTGTGGTAGCTTTGGGTGTGGTGCAAGCATAACCCACATTCCCAGAGATAAGGAGAGTCTTTGTGCAAGAGGTTCCTCGTCATTCTGTCCCTAATTTTTATTTATTTTATTTTATTTATTCTGTTGGTTCTGTCAATGCTGTGGCAGAGTTTCTGTGTGCACAGCCATCCTTTCTTTCATTACACTCATCTGTCGCTTATGATACGCCTTGAATCATTGTTCTCGGATACAATTTTGCACGCATGTTCTTCTGAAAGGGACCTGAAGGTCCACCTCCTTCCCAAAGAATAAGTGTTTGGCACTTTCTGAAATAAGGCATCTTCAAAGTATTTCAAAGCAGGCACCTGAAATGGCTGGTTGTGCCTGGAAAACCGGAGCTCTGCGTGTCTCCCTGTGGAACAGTCAGATCTTGCCCTAGTCAGCTGACGTTGCTCTGAGGGTGCAGATTTTGCAAAGACAAAACTTATTCAGAAGCTGAGCTACAGCACTTCTGGGTGAGATGCCTGGCTGGCAGGGATGCTCGATGCTCCTTTCTTACCTGTAGATTGAACAGAGAGGGATTGAAGTCCTGGCTGTGATACGACAAGGAAGATGTGAATGGCCGGGCCACTCTGAGGTTGCATTTCTCCCTTGCCTTTCAGAGCTGCTTCTCATGACGCTGGCTGTGGCCCTGGAGCCCGCTGAGCAGGCTGGCGTAGGGGAGGTGCAGGCACCGGGCATCTGCTGGTGCCTGGGTCCCATGGAGTCTCCTTGCTGCGTGACCTTGAGTCTAATTGCCTGGCTGCACCATCCCCTCTTGCTGTTGCCTCTTCCTCTTTCCCCCACACACCTCCTGTCTCCCAAACGGGGCCTGGGAGATGGGTAAGCCAGCAGAAGTGTTGAGAGCTGCCTGGCTGTTGTTTGGCTTGGTCTTAGCTCAAAAGGCCGGCAACAATAGCCCTCATCTGTAGGGGATAAGGATCAGGGAATGCTTCCTCCTTATCACAGAGGATTTGCTGCCTTTTGGAAAAAAACAGATGCACAAACCTATAATTTCTTATTAATTTTAAAGTAGCTCTTGGCTTGCTACCTCCTCCATATCAGCCCTTGCATTGTCAGTAAATTATATTGGATTTGCAATTAAAAGCCAGCTGTGCCAGTGAAGTACCAGCCAAATGCCACCGTAACTGTCTCCTGGGCGTCCTAGGGGAGGTGTGGAGCACACAACTCCTCCTCCAGTGAGCTCTTCTCTCACTTCAAGAGGGAAAGATAAGAGTTTAAAATGGGATCTCGGGCGCATTATTTTTGTTAATCAGAACGCTTGCTCGCTAAGAAGTGCAGTTCTTTTCTTGATACTGCATGTTCGTGGATACAGCAATTCCCAGAGCTTGAAAACTGCCAAACACCCTTCGCTGTGCACAAAGTTAACTGTTTGAGGAGAAAATGTGTAGTGGTAGATGTCTGTCTCAGGCTGATTGTTTTTCTCCTTCCCTTCCCCAGTTTAAAATGATTCACTGGAGAAGTATTTTTGCTTCTGCTGTGTGGGGTTGGTTTTTTTTTTTTTAAGTGTTGAAAAGCATTTGTGCCCATCTGTGTTGGAGCAGGAGTTTGCGGCCAGGCAGGGGGAAGAGCACTGTGGACGTGCCGCTCCCTGCCCTGCTGGAGATCCACCCCATTCTACCAACTGCTGAGCCTTTGTGTCTCACCTCTCACAGGCTGAACTGCAACGTGCTGCAAGTTATAGCAAAACCCCTGCTGTATCGTCTTCCTTCCATGCTGGAGCTGGCCAGGGCTTTTTCTGCACCGGCTTCTTCTGTCCCTCAGCTGCTTGGGCTCCCCGAGCCAGAAGGGGAAGCAAGGAGCTCTTCAGCTCATACCTCTCTCGCTTTTGGCTGGATCAGGAAGGTGCAGCAGTCCAGCGCAAGAGGAGATAGGAGAGGAGGAATGTAGAAAGTGGATCTCTCCCAAATCTGGAGCATGACTCCAGGTTGTAGGGTTACAGGCAAGGTCCCAGAAACCACTGGCAAGGGAAGAAGGAAGCCCACGTTAGTGCTGGCCGTGAGGGTGGTAGATTTTTGACATCTACCAAAAGACTTCATGCATCAGGGTGCACAGATGTGTGCTGTGAGTCCCCAAGGTTGTGATCTTGCCAGTGAGCTTTGGAAGGGCCTATATGTGTGTCTGATAAAATAATGTTTTTCAACTGGATAGTTGGAAAGCTTCTCAAAGAATTCCTGTGTAAAAAACAAACAACCAGCACTGCATTAAAAGCCTGCAAAACAAGGTTGTACGCTCAGCTGAGAAATATCTGAAAGAGTGTTGTGGGTGCAACTTTTAATTCTTACTGCTTTGTGTTTGCCTCGTGGCGCAATTTTAATTGTCGTTGCGTGCAGGGTATCTGTATGCTGTAGCAAGGCTACATGTGCATGCAAAAATTCTATTATGAGCTGTCTTCAGGTGTGCAATAAAGATCTTACCCTTCCTGCTGCTTTAAAAACAGTTCACTTCAAAGGCTGTAGTATTAGCTTTGTCCTTTGGCCTTTACGGGGTGAGAGAAGAGGCTGTCTGCACCTTAGATGTGTTAGCTGTCTCTAGCGGTGTCTTTCCCCAGCTTGAAGAGATTGGTACAGCAAACAGTGGGGGAGCGTTTGCCTCTGTTGTTCCTCTACCTGTTCATTTCGAATGTGCTAGCTTTCCCCGTCCTCCCCTTAAATCACATTATTTCATAAAGAGTAGAAAGAAACGTAATTTGGAGCAGCAGCGAGCTGAGCCCAAGTTAATAGTTTGAATTGCACTCCATCTGTTCAGCTGTGTGGCCTGATGGATGTGCTGAACCTATTTTTCACATTTTGTTTTAAGCTGGTAAGAACCATCTCTTCTGGCTCTGGTCCAGGCTGGCTGTGGAGAAAAACTTCGTATCTGGACATCCATGTCCAGAGGGCGGGATTGAGTCAGTAATCCCCAGATGCCAGGCTACCTCTTCCACCTGCAAGCTGCCAGTTTTTGAAAGGTTAAATTCTTCTATGGACTTGAATGTTGTTGTTGAAAATTGGGGGGGAGACACCCCAACGTGCATGCACACACAGAGGATGAAATTTGCAAACATGATTACGCAGGACCCCCTTTAAATCAGCTTATTGCTGTTTTATGATGGCAAGCAAGCAGTCGCAGAAGTCAGGGTGATTGGCCTCGCCATGTGCGCATGCTGCTGGTAACTCAATAACCGATGAACACCCACCGTGGTCTCCAGACCTCGAGTCTTTGATGTAGCAACAAACAAGATAGATTGCTGTAATTTATCTGGCCCCTGGAGGGCTGTGCTGGTAATGTGCCATGAGCCCAAGGGCCAGCCATCCATAATCTGTGTAAAAATACAGCAGATCGCAGTCGCCGTGCTGCAGGATTGTCTTTGTTCCGTGCCGCAAGAGTTTGCGTGTGTACAATGCACAGTGCTGGGTCTCGATTTCCAGCAGCCAGGGGCGGTAAGTCTTAGTGTAATATGCCCGCTCCCTCCATTAACTTTAATTGTTTTTGTTATGTACTAAATATACTCCTTTCAAATAGACTTGGAAAGGCAGTGCTGGAAACGTGGTACTTCCCTGTATGCTTTTACAGGCACAACAGAGACACTGGAGAAGGCGTGCTGGGTTTGGGGGGAAAAACAATGGGATTTGGTACCTGCCAAAGCCTGCGGCGAGTTTGCTGATGGAGGACAGGTGTTTGTGCCGTTGCTGTTGGGTGGCCCGGAAACCCAAGGAGACAGAGTGTAGCCTGCTGGCTTGCACATGGGCCTCTCTCCTGGTGGAAGGCGGTCTCGGTTGGGCTGTGCCAGGAAAACGGGGAGTCACTGCTGAACCGGGGAGCCCCACCAGTGGCACCGGTGTGCTGCAGAGTGGCCACATGCCACCTAGCGCCCTCCAGCCCTGGGATCACAGGGTGATGGGGTTGGAAAATAAGAGTAGTGCTGAAAACAAAGCCCTGTCAGCTTGAGTTTCTGGTTTGTTGCCATGCAGGGCAGTACCTTTTTGTGCCTGGATTCTTATCGCTACCAAAGAAGGGTTTTATGTTATCTCAACACTGCTTTTTTCATGGGACATTTAAAAAAAAACCCTTCCTTTGAGTCAGCAAGAAAGCCGCAATGTGGCGGGGGCGGGGGTGCTGTGCCAGAGCCCAATGTGCCAGCTTTAAAATGGGATGTGAGGGCTTGCCTTGCCTAGCACGGCCACGGAAGGGGTAGGACGGGTACATCTGGGGGGAGGCGTGGGGGCTGCCTGCCGAGAAGTAACGCTGGACTCCTCTCCTCCTGCAGGCATGGCCTTGGCCCAGCGGCAAGTGGCGGTGCAGGAAGGGCCCCTCTACCGCACGGAGGGGTCCCACGTCACGCTGTGGTGCAAGGTGAGCGGCTACCAGGGCCCAGCAGAGCAGAACTTCCAGTGGTCCATCTACCTGCCTTCGGCCCCTGAGCGGGAGGTGCAGATCGTCAGCACCGTCGACCCCTCCTTCCCCTACGCCATCTACACCCAGCGCGTGCACAGCCGGGGGATCTACGTGGAGCGGGTGCAGGGGGATGCTGTCCTACTGCACATCACTGAGCTGCAGGACCGGGACGCCGGGGAATACGAGTGCCACACGCCCAACACCGACGAGAGGTACTTTGGGAGTTATAGCGCCAAGATGAACCTTGTGGGTAAGCTGTTCTGCTGACGTTGTGGCTGGGGCAACGGGGCATCTTCCAGGTGGTGTGCGGCAGAAACCTATGAGCCGCCCGTGTGCGATGTAATCCACATAAGCTGTCAGAAAAAACACCAGTGAGGAAGAATAGGAGCAGAGAGCAGGCGGCACAGTGGTATGAATTGCAGGAAACCATGGTATAGAGATGTAGGAGATACTAAGATTTCTTTAGTAATAAGGCCCTTGTAAAGAAGAGACACCAGGCAGCATCACTAAGGAGAGGAATGTGTGAAGCTGTGGCTGAAAGCAAGAGGGACGTGGAACTGATTTACACAGAGAGAGATGGGTAGGGAGGCTGCTCCAGATGGCACAAGCTACAAAGGAGAGAGCTGTGTGCCAAAGGTGGTGAAATGGTGGAGTGGGGAAGGGAGGAGTGATAACGAGCGGCACGTAGAGGGAATTGGAGGGACGAGGGACGGTCATCTTCAGGCTTTTAACAGAGGGCAGTGCTGAATGCATCCTGAAACCAGCACACCAATCAAATTGAGCTGTCTTTAGATGAATGTGAGGGGGTTGGTTTGGGTCTTTTTTTTTTGTCTGTGTTAGAAAAATCGAAACCAGGTTCTTTAAAATCTGGAGTATTTCCACAGCACCTCTCTGACTAGTTGATTTGAGCCTTTCAAGCTTCAGCTTGTTTTCTGTATCTCAAAATGGGATTGGATTTGAAGTCTCTAACTCGGCTAAAGGTGTTCAAATTGCTTCCATCAAACTCTTTGGCTGAAAGACTCCTAAAAGAGCTCCTCTGCAGCAGACACCCCTCCAGCAAATTTAAGCCCATGGTCAGCAGGCTTGCTTTCCTTAGGAGACATTTGTGAGCCTGCAGGTCTCAGGTTTGGAAACCACTTTGGCATTTTCCAGACATGCTAGCTGGTCAGGGTATTGCTGGTTCAGGCTGTGTTGACACAGGAAACATGTTGTGAAAGGAGCCGAGGTGTGAATTTGAATCACAATAGCCCTCCTTTGGGTTGTGCTCCTTGCCTTCTGCCTGTGTGCACCTTGGCTCCTTCCCTTTGGAGGTGCCAGCCCAGCTGCTCTCCCAGGTGAAGACCCACAGCTTGGGTAGAGGCACTTACTTAGTTTATGTGCCTGCTTTCCAATCTGATGTTTACGAGCAGTCAGAAGGTAAACTCCTGAATACTGTTCGTTTTTTTTTTTTTTTTTTCTCTGTAGTTCCATGATTTGCTTCAGGTGTCCAGGTTTGTGGTTTCCCCTTTAGTTTACACAAGTCTGAGTCAGCGCTGCCACTGTAAAGTCACCTCAGGGAGTGAAACCCATTGAAAACCAACACCTGGTTAAAAAAAAAAAAAGTGCTTGGGGCAGGGTGGGATTGTGGCAGTCAGGGTTTGCAACTGGATTCTTCTGCCAGGGAGCTGCGCCTCGTGGAAACCAGCCCCTGAGCTGGTGGTGTTCCTTACAGGAGCGCTGTTAGAGCAAGTGAGAGTACCTGCATTAGCTGCTGGCATGGTGCGCGGTGCGGGAAGGGGTGTGGGCGAGTGCAGCCAGAGTGTCTGATGGCTGGGCAGCGGGAAGCTCCCCCGCCGCTCTGCCTGGGGGCTGGGGAGCCAGTGCCCTCCTGGTTTTAACTGTAGCTCTGCAGCCGCTTCAGTGGACAGCCCAGGGCTTGCTGGGTTGGTATGCTTTTGCTCTGTCCTACCCTTGCCACAGGTACAAGGCATGTCAGATTTGGGACTCTTCATGGGTGTCTGCATAGTACTTTGAGGACATTGGCTTCAGGGCTTACGTGTGTCGGGGATGCTCAAGAAAATTGACCTAAAGTAACTTTTAGTGGATTAGTTAAATCGCATTATGCCCCTTCATGGATGCTCATGCTCAGAATATGTGGCCCTGCTTTGGTTAAGCTTAATTCATTTCCGAAAATTCAGTTCAAAAGTGAGTTAGGGTCACTTGTGTTTTGAATATGTGTGTCTGCATGGATGTCCTCTGTCATTTAACCAAACTCTGAAACTGAATTTTCCAGAGTGCCCTCTGTGATGACCTACAGAGAGCTTCCCCTTTGGCTTCCATTCATGTGAAGCGGTGCTGACTTCAGCACTGTTGGACCCTGAAGTCCTGCTCGGGAAGCAGGCTCCTCTCTGCAGGGCTGGGCAGACCATGTGCCCTTTTTTGACCCTGTCATTTTAGCTCTCAGCTACAGGTTGTGGGTTTGCAGGCCAGCTTTGTTGCTGCAGACAGTATGCAAGAAGAGGTACATGAGAGCTAAATGAGAGTTATTGTTCTCATTTTCTCAGAAACAGAACCAAACTTTTTTTTTTCTTTCATCCAGTTATGAATTTTTAATTGACTCATTAGATTGCGTGGCTCTTTTTGGCAGCAGCAAAGCCTGGAGGGAGACAGGTTTGTTAGCATCTCTATTCTCTCCATTTATGTGTGAAATGGATGGGTTTGGAGCACTGTTGATTTTAGACTTGCTGCTCTGGGAGCTTGGAGTTGTTGTGCTTTGTGGTTTGAGGTGAGAGCTAAAGGAAGAGTTTCTCCCCTTTTCACCCGGGTGATACAGCCCTGTGATGGGGGAGCTGGGAGTTTTGGAGGAGCTGGACAATGGTGCAGCAGCACATGGGGCTGCTGTCTGTACCGAGACATCTCAGCTTGCAGCAGAGCAGCTGGGATGTGTCTTTGCTCCTGCCATCTGAGCAGCATTGAGGGCTATGTATCCAAGGCTCTGTAACTCCTAAAAAATAGTCTTGTCAGCCTCAAAGACATGCTGATCAGGCTTGAAAGTACACTTCTACCCACCTCAGGAACAGCAAGCATGGATGGTTGTCCCTTTCCCATTTTGGTATCTCCACTTATGGTTCCTTTTCATTCACTGGGATCTTGGCCAGGATCTAGTACCACTCTGTGGACCTGATGTCTGGCCTGGAGTAAGAAGTGCTCCCCAGGCACTTTGTGGGGACTCTTGTATTCACTGATCTGAATTTAGGCATGCAGTGCAAGCAGTAATCTCACTGAAGCTAGGAATGAGGCCAGTAATGTGGTTCAAGGGCCTTCTGCCATGGGGAAATGTGTGTCAAGGCTTAATGTTTTTCACCAGTCTTCAGTTGCTTCAAAAATAAGTCTGTCTTTTTGTATCTTGCTACCTCTCTTCTCATCTCCTCCTGAACTACATCAGTGAGAAGGAGGAGTTAGACCTGGGATGCGAGATGTGATAGCAGGAAGATTTTAGGACATCTCAGACTGAGTTGCAGGTGCTGAGGGAGGCAGCAAAAAAATATGGGTGCAGCTGTTGATGTGGTGGAACCATGGCCTTGTGATTGATTTATGAGAAAGCATTAGCCCACATACAAAGTCTGCAACTCCATTGTTTGCCTTCAGAGTTCAGTTCCCTGAGGCTGACACAAAATTGCTGAGGCAAGTTCACGCTCTTTTACCCAGGGTGGGGGGGAAAGATTTTTAGATGATCACACAACTGGCCTCCCACTCATCCAACACCAGGCGTGTTGCCTAGGGTAGATTTTGAGGCAGTATCTGCAGTCAGAGAACAGAAAGGGACAAATCTGGATAGCAACCCCTCTTTGTTTAAATTAAGCATATCCTTTTCTAAATTGACTAAAGGGAGCCTGGATGTTAGACTTGGGTTATGCAGCTAGTGTTGAGTGAAATGAATTCTTCCAGTAGTGGCCAAAGACTTGGCTGCTTTTGGAAGCTTCCCCCACGGGGCTCCTAAGTGACTGATGGAAATTTTGGCTTCGTGGTTAAATTGGGAAGACACTCGGGCATATTGAAGAGGGGAGTTACAAAACTGGATCAATTAAAAGCAGAATCTGGGAACCGTGCACACCTGACTGGTGATTGTGTCAGGGTCCTGGCCTGCTTGTTGCTGGCTGTGAGAAGTACGTGGGCTGCTCCTTTGCTTTTTGCAGAAGTTAAGGATGGCAAGGAATTTGCAGGTGAAGGAAAGAAGCATCCCAGTAACATGGCATCACCACTGGTAGGACAGCAGTATTTTCCAGATTGTCATTAGAATTATCCCTTGTCTTAATAACTCTTGAAATATGGGCAGAAGAGGAGGTTTATATGCAATAATTTAGGTGGTGAAACTGCCGGGGTGCTGTGCAAACTGAGATGCTGATTTGTGCTTCTCATCTTACGTTGATGGGTAAATAAACTTGTGTTTTGCTGTGGGGTTGAGGTGAGTATATGGCAGTTATTTCAGAGTGTGTGAGTCACTGCAAATTTGTATTCCACTATATCTCTGCAATGAGTTGTTTGTGTGCCTGTACACTTACTTAGATAACAGCGAAGAGGCCCAGGTCTAACCTCTTCAGAAGCTTCAGACTTTTATCTTGGTGGTTTTTTATCTGTGCTCCCAAAAACATTGAGCTCTTTCTCAGAGTAAGTGATTTGAGGGAAGAAATCAAGCTTTGAGGTTTTTCTTAAACAGGTAGTAACAGAGTGGGAGAAAGGGTTTCAAAGCCCTTGAGGAGGTGGCGGCTCTTGTACTCTTTATTTTGGGGGAAGCAGCTGAACAGCATCAATCCTAAACAAGTCAAAGCAAAAAAAATGAAAGGGGTTGGGATGGGGGAGAGACCACAACCTCCACAGTACCACAGAGGGGGAAGGAGTAATTGCAGTGCAGACTTGAGAAACAAGCAGCATTCAGGCACAGCTGTCTCGGTGGCGGGCAGGAGCTGCTGTGGAGCTGGAAGTGCCTGCAGGGATAGTCACTGACGTCTCCTTCCTGCCAGGCGTAGGTAAAATAGGAGCAGAGAGGATTCGCACTAGCTAGGTGCTATTCAGTGGCTCCCCTGTCCACCCTCTCAGCCCAGCCACACTTCTGCTCTCTGCTATTTCTCACTGGTCTCACCCTGCCCAGGTGGGCTGGTGCCTTGATCTCTGCCCTGTTCCCCTGGGTTCTGCCTGGCTGCAGCAGCTCCTGGGTGCTGGGTGTGGGTTTTTTTGGCTGGCAGCCCCATTGTGGCGAAGTTTTAGCATCATGCCAGGGTTGGGAGCGATGGTGGGCAATGGCACTGGTGGGATGAAGAGCCAGCTGCCTCTCTGTCTGAGGTCAGTGCTGGCTGCGGCTGTGCTCGGTGGGATCTCATCTCCAAATGCTGAGCTGCCCGAGTCACTTGCAGCTCTCTGCAGACCAGACCTCAGTGCACGGGTACTGTGACCATGCCTTTAGGATCGTGTCTTATGGGGGTCTTCTGTGCCCTTGAGCTGTGGCATGTAACTGTGTGGCCGGCTGCAAGTCCATGGCTGGGACGGGAAGGATAGCTAAGAGGCTTTGGTGGCACGGGAGGTGGAAGAAAGATTTATGCAGGCCAGACACTTAGCTCAGGAAGGGAAGGAGCTGAATGTGTCTCAGACGAGCGTTCAAGAGAAGAAAGCAGGTCTTTTTGTTGAACTTGCAATGAAAAATCTCCAGAATCTCTCTGTGGAGAGCTATAGGGTATATAGTAGGCAAAAAAGAAAAAAAATGAACTTTTATTAGCCCACACCAGCTGCTGCTGCTTGTTGCCAGCAGCTTCCCTCCTTCTTCGTCAAGTGCTGCCATACGCGATCTGTCTGCACGCAGAGCAGAGGGAGAAAGTCATGTTGCAGGTTTGACATGTTTGGGAGAGCACCGTCTGCTCCTTGGAACCTGGGGGGACTCAGAGCGAGAGCAGTCACTTCTGCTCATGTAGGGCGTGTGGACCTCGGTGGACACTAGTGTATTCCAGTCGTCAACTGGGCTGAAGGTGGCTTTGCTTGAGGGAGGTGTCAGAGAGAGATGGCAATCTTGCAGACAAGGATCTACTGGTTATGATAGAAGTCTTTGGGGGCTCTTCTTTCTGTGCTGTCTTTTTCGTCGTCTTTTTCTCCTGAGAGACAGGGGAAAGTGTTTATCACCGTACATGAGCAAGCAGCTTGTGTCCTGGGGAGGCCAGGCTTTTCGCAGATGAGCAACAACAGGCAACAATCAAAACAAGTGGTTCATACTGCCCCGAGAGGTTGCACAGGCCTCATCTCTGGAGGATTTCAAGACCCAACAGGATCAAGCTCTGAGCAGCCTGATCTGACCTTATAGCTGACCCTGCTTGACCCTATAGTTGAGCTACGGACCCCTCGAGGTCCCTTCCATCCTGAATTGTCCTAGGATCCCATGATGAACCTCTTGGCTGCTGTGCAGTAGAAACCACTGTTAAGCAGCAGTTTGGAGGGAGGGTGTTTGAGGAAAGGTGTAAAATGGCATACAGTGGTGATGTCAGTAATAATGGCATAACGCTGGGGATCTCAACCAAGTGAGAACAGCAAGGACCTATTGTACATCCCCAAATTCTTTTTTCTGGCATGTTTTTTGTATTTCATATGTTTCTTATTTCTTTAGAGAGGTTGCAGGAGTTTGTCTCTATTGCTCTGCTCTGCTGCATGAAGGTGGAATTTGGAGATCCTGAGCTCAGATGTCCTAATCTCTCTCAGGCCATCTTGGCAGCTTTGCTACCTCTGTGAAGCATATGCATGTTTTATTTGGCCAAGCTGTCAGTTAACCAAAGTGAGTTCTAGGATTGGTTGTGTTGAAATTCCTACTTTGTGAGTTACATTCATCTTTGCCTGTTACGGCTGTGCTTGTTGCAGTAATTAGCTCCCCAGAGGAGTAAAATGTCCTTCACTTTCAAATTCCCCTTTAGCTGATGTTAAAAAAAACCCCCAAAAACGAAAAAGAAAAAAACCCAGAACCTTTTTGTAGGTGGTCCTTTGCAGCTAGACACAGGGTATTTTGTTCTGAGTGTCCTCCTTTACATGTCTAAATCACTCTAGTAGCCTTGAAAAAAACCTTGACCTATGCTGCTCTGCTTTTCCTTTCTGTTCCTGCTATGGATGGAAAGGGAGTGTTTGTCTGTTAATGGGAGAGGGATGAGGAGGGGTAAACATATTTACCTCTGGCAGTTCCTATGGGCACTGCCTGGGGAATTGCACCAGCAAACCAGAGTACCTGGTTTCTGATGCTGCGGAACAGTGGAGGGCTGCAGGCATCGGGTCCTATCGTGCTGCTGACTTGCTGCATGTCACTGGGTACGGCTCTCTCCGTCTCCCTGACTGTTTTCCAGCTGGTAAAATTAGGGATAATAGCATACAAGCCTTTTCACAAAGTCTAAGCTAAATAATTGTGAAGTGCTTTGGGCTCCTCAGATAGCAGGAGTTAGAAACAAAGGCTTATATTTCAGCTCTGCCTTGTAATGATGCTGAATAGGATTCATCTCTAGTCCTGCTTAGTCATTTCTAATGTTTTGAAGGTGTAGCTGCTTAAGCTCACCCAATTTTGCCCTTGCAGAAGCTGTGAGGCTAATAGATGCTTCCAGACTGAGGGGGCTGGTGGTCTGCAGTGCTGCAGGCAGGTGTGTGGGAGCCCGGTGCAGGCAACCCTGCAGCCGCCAGCGCTGGAGCTGGCAGGAGGGGCAGCTTCCTTACGGCCTGACAGTCCAGAGGCTCCATGCCCCTTCCAGAATTAAAACTGCTGGTAAGAGGAAGGCACTAAGAGCTGTTTCCAGTCCTTTTTTTTTTTTTTTTTTTTTTTTTTTTTCCAATCTTGGCTTTAGTCATATACAGCCTGGCAGTGAGTTGCATGGACTAGTTCTTCCTTGTGCTTTTTGAAAGATTTTTTTGTAGATACCATTCAGGTTATAACTGAAAGCTTATAACAGAAATATCTGTATGTGTCCTCACATTGCTAGATGAGGTTCATTCATTATTTTGTGTATCTTTGTCTCATACTCTGTTATTATATTGTTCTGCTAAACACTTCCAATTACTCCTGTTTTGTTGCAGTATGCCATCTCCTATTCTTTCCCATTGGAACTGCTTGCCTGATTTTTGTATTTTTTATTGTTGTATTATATGGCATCCCTTCTCCACCTCTATCTGCACAGGAGAAATGGAACCAGTTTTAGGCAGACCATACCTGAAAAAAATGGATAATTCATTGTATTCACTCTCTTCCTTCTTAGCTGTTGATGTTTTTCCTCCCTCTCCTTCCTGCCCTGCCCCTCAAAACTGCAAGTGGCTTGGTGGCGTGGCATGCTTTTCAGGGGGGTTCTCAGTTGTGGAACTAATTCTTTCTTTTTTTTTTTTCCTGTCCACCTACCCATTTCTCAAAAAAACTGGCATTAGACACATTTGGGGCACATCACTATATTCCATATGTTTTTCCTACATTGTCCCTTTTGAGGTAGAGGTGCTTTTTTAAATTTAACTAGCATGTGGAGAAGGTTTACAATAAGAATATGTGTCCTTTTTTTATGCATGTCTGTGGACTTGTACCTATGCATTGTAAGAAAAAATGTATTCTAAAATGCATTTCTAAAAATGTAAATGATTATAGCCTCAGGCAATTGTGCAGCTCTCTGCTTGCAAATCTAGACTGGTCTTTAAAACAAGCCCTCTCACTTCCAGACTTTCTATGTCTCTTACTTGTCAGGAAGGGAGGCACAGAAGCCCAAACGCTGACTTGCCTTCAGACTGTAGAGTTGCAGTGTTTTGCTTGGGTGGGTTTCTGTGCAGCGCTGAGCCTGAATATTAAAATCAGACCAGTCAGTTAAAATGATCTTTGAAAACTAAAGCAGTCTTTCCTGCAAAAGCCTCTTTTCTGAAGGTTCGGAGTCTTGACCTCTAGTCTGCTATGCTTGGCTCCTCTCGGGCGTCTCTCAGGTCGATGGGACCATGGTGCTTGCTCTTCCCCCGAGCCCTTTGCCTCTTCGGCGTCAGTGAGGCTGGAGGCTGCAAGGCTTGGGGTCCTCTGCTGCCCTGAAAGGAGTTGCTGCAAAAGCAACACTCTGCTCAACCCACATGCCCCTTTTGCGTGTCCTGCCGACTCTTCTCATATGCTTTGCTGCTTCCTGGTACAATGAGGTATTTGGTAATCCTGAGTGTCTTACTGACTTACAGGATGCCTCTCAGTCGGTCCCTCTGAGAAGAGTGATTGGTGGTATAGGCTGTTTGTGTAGATTGCCATAATGTCTGGCTGTTACGTGCCAATAGGAAGTAAAGGATGCAAATGTTTTTTAACTCAGAAAAATCTTTAGCCAGAGATCCTGGTGCATTTGAAGGCCAGTTCTACCACAAGTGGGTTACTCAGGACCCCAGGTTCAAGTCTTGGGCTCTCCATTCTTTCCAAGAAAGTGAATTCAGCATGTGAGGGAGCTCTTTCAGGTTGGGCTCTGCTAGCTAACCACGGAAAGCAAAAGGCCATCTGGTGTTAGAAACTGTCTTGTGCCACCTCCCATTCTGAATTTAACATTTCCTCCCAATGTGGTCTGGGCAGCCCCCAACCTCTTTTTTTCTCCCAAATGATTACTTTTTCACTACATGCACAATTGAGAGAAGCTTAGGCGGATTTAAAAAAAAAAAAAAAAAGAGGGGCACAAAAGGAGAGCCAGAAGGAGCTGAGCTGGGTCAGGAGAGCAGGTGGTGGAGCCAGCGGGCTGTCATGTGGAATGGGCAGAGCCTGGTACCTGCCTCCTACCTCCTGCGCGCTCGGCAGCTTTCCAGGGGCTGCCTCCAGTCGTATGGACCGCCTTGCTGGAGGGCAACTGGGGGACACCCATCTTTTCCACCTGTGCCTCCCTGCTTGTGATGGGTACCTGCGGGGCTGAGCGGCCAGCACAGCCTGGCGACTCCCCGGCACGGGGACCTGCTCCCGGACTCGCCGGCAGAGTCTGTTGGCATTTCTGGCAGCTTTGCCGGAACACCCGGTGGTGGGGGAGAGGCATGAAGTGTGCAGGTTTCTCTGCTTCTGTGCCTTCAAACAGTCTCTCAGCGTTAAACGGGGAAAGCGATAACTGTGAGCACAGCTGGTAACATATGGCACCCGTCCCCTGCCTTAGCAATTGCTCAGTGAACTCTGAAAGTGGAATACGGTCCCCGTGGCTCCAGCCAGCTGCAGCACTGAGAAATCCCGCAATGGAGCAGCCTGTTATTCGATTACCAGTGAAAATTTCACGTTCCACGTTGCCTTTTTTTATGCTGCCTCCCCAGGGAGGTTTTTGCTATGCTTACTCCTTCCTCCCACTCTTTTTTAAATTTTATTTTTTTAATTTGTTTCCCCTGGAGGATTGCTTTATTTGTTCTTTTGTTCCAGCCCTTAGACTTGATTGCTGTGCATTTCTGTTGGTTTGCTGCCCTGAGAGGCAGGGGCAGCTGTTTCTGCCATTGATGCCAATGCTTTTCTTGGGTGGTCTTGAAGAACAAGTAGGTCTGGTGGCGAAAGATCAAGTCCCCGTGTAGCAGAGGAGCAGCACGGTGCCCATTGCTGAGCCAGTCTGCTTCTGTGCCACAGAGCTGCATGCTCATTGTGGTGTGGATGCATGTCTTTTTGTTGAAGAATTACAAAACAAGCAAAATCAAGTCAAACTGAGGGCCAGTGCTCAGGCAAACTGCAGAGCACCAACAATCCCAAAAGCCCCTAGCAGCATTACCACTTGTACATCAGATCCTTTTTGTCCTGTCAGATGGGATAACGCAAAAGTTGAAAGTCTGCTGCTTGTGTTCCACCCTTGAGAGGGCTCAGAAGCATAAGTGGGTCCCCTCTAGTTTGAGCTCTTTATCTGCTGATTTAGAAATACTGCTGTTGAACTTCCTGGGGGTGGGGGGAGATTTCTTTTAGTTTAAAGCATCAGAGGATCTCTGCCATGCTGCTTCTGCCTGCTAGGGGGGGTGGGAAAGGGAGAGCGACGCTTTGGTGCTCCAGAGGTAGGCTTTGGGTCCCAAGGCAGCCTATCCCCCCTCCTCCAGCCCGAAGCCCTGGCAGGACTGGCCTTTCCCCCTCCCTCCAGCTCCTGCCAGGTGCTGCAGGCATTTGCTTTTTGTGCTGAGAAAGAAGCTTGACCTGCACTGGGACAGAGCTACCCCTTGGTAGGGAGAAGCTGGGAGGAGAAATTTTCCATCTTGATTTTGTGGCTGCCCTGTCAGTTTAGCCCTATAACAGTTTTACAATCTTTATCTGATATAGGTTTAAGAGGATTTCCCTGGGCGCAGTGGGATTATTATAAGTCAGAGAGCAGTCCCCAGCTGATATTCCTTTGGCAAGTGTTTATTTTAAGTGGGTTTAACAGTATTTAATTTTTTAATTTTTTATATTTTTTTGCATGGGTTATAAGTAAATTGTTTACATTATAGAGAAGTAGAGCCTGGATAAAATGAAGGAATGTATTATTGCTTTCCAGACTGGGGGTGGTGGAAGGAAAGCAGCAGCTGGAGGTGGGGAGGAAAGAAGATAAAATAGTAATGTTGAGGGAAATGTAACATTATTCCACGCGGCACTGATTAGTAATACTGCCAAACAGCTGTTTATAAATAGGAGATGTAATGGGAAGGAGAGCTGCGAGGAATGCGAGAGTGCTGCAGGCAGTGCTGGCTCATCATTTGAGGAGGGGGTGGCTTCTATCAACCATGTATCTGCCCCACAGGGGTACCAGAGGCTGTGCTGCTGCACACATGGTGCCCCACGCACCTTCCCCTGTGGGATGGCACTCTGTCAGGTTTGCACTAACATGTTCCCCCCGATTTAAGGTTTTCATGCCACCTTCAGAAAAGAAGAGCAGTGGAGACCCTTGGCACTGGGAAAGCTCTGCCTGTAGGAGAAAAGTCTCCTTTCAAGCCACGTGTGGGCTGTTTCTTTATCCTCTCCCTCCCTTCAGCAGGCTTTATTGACAGCGGACGGCTCTGGGGTTGGATGTGTGTTCACACATCCAGAAGTCGTGCTGGCTTAGTGAGAGCTGCCTTCTGGCCGCCTGCACCCGGACAGCATCCGCAGTCCTTGGAGTATTTCAGAGGATGCTAATGGGATGGGATTAGCCGCCCCGCTTGCCCTTGCCATCAACAAGAGACGTTTCTAGAAAGCCTACAAAGGAGCAAAGCCAGAGCTAACGGGCAGAACCTGAACAAAGGCGCTTTTGAATGTGGAGAGAAGCATGATTTTACCCTCTGGGCTTATGGAGGTAAGAGGTGGGGCTGCTCTGCTCCCCATTTAAAATCTGAATGAGCCTCTGCCTTAAGAGATCATCATTTGCTGAGTTGGTACTAATGGGGTGGATGCCCTTCAGTGTCCCTGCTCTGTCCTGCTCCGGTTCGCTGACACTGTGTTTCAATATATTGCGCCCTTTAGGGCTTTATTCCTTACTCCGTACTAGTTAAAATGATAACTTAGGGCTCTACAAAGAAATGTTGTAAGCCAGGGATGCCTGCTTTGGGGAAGTGTGTCACGGCAGGCAGGGTTTCCTGGACAGGGATGCCTCTGTCCTAGGCATGGTGTGCTCTGAGCGCTTGACTTTCTCAGATCCTGTCATTCTTCATTTTTAGCTGTCTATTTAAGAGAGCAAGATTTTTATAAAGCCATTCCTTACCAAATGGATTTCACAATTGTAACTTGTAATGCCAAACTTACTGAGGGTGAGAAGATTTAGAGACCAACTTTTTATGGCTTTGTGCTGCTGTGTGGAAACCAAGAGAAGATCCCAAAGCAGGAGGTTACTTATCAGAGAGTTAACGTGAGGCTCTTGAGCCTTGTCCGCTGAAGAATTGCATCAGCATGCCACAGATGACCACAGGCGCTCTGGCAGTCTGTTGTCACCTTTTGAGCTCTCTCAGGTGTACTGATGCCACCTGTCTGCAGATAGGACTCTTTGCAAAACTGCGGGTGATGGTCATGCATGATGGATGGCCCACCTGGCGCTGTGGCTGGAAGGTGGGAGTGCTGGCACAGTGATGCTAGCCTATGGGGAAGGGGAAGCTGGTGGAAAGGTGGGGTTGCCAGAGACATGAGCCGTTCATTTGGAGAGACTCTCTGCTGCGGAGGAGCTCCCTGTCTGGGGATGCTGGCCAGAAAGGCCACCCTGAAAGGGGCAGTGGCTCTGGGACAGCACAGAAACCCATTATGACCACACGGGTGCTTTCAGCCTCTTCCCTTCTGCAGTGATGTCCTGGGCCAGTGTGTCACTATCGAGGGATGCTGCTTAGGCCACAGCTGTGCAGTGGCACTGCAGAGCTTATCTAATGAGTTGTTTTGGTTTACCGCAGCAGGCAGCTAAAACAACCACACAGCCGTTCCCTCACTCCTCCCCTCAGTGGGATGGGGGAGAGAACTGGGGGGAAAAAAAAGGTAAAGCTCGTGGGCTGAAATAAAGACAGTTTACTAGGACAGAAAAGGAAGAGAATAATAATGATAAAAGAATATACCAAACAAGTGATGCATAGCACAATTGCTCACCACCCGCTGACCACCGATACCCAGCTAGTTCCCAAGCCGCAGTTGTGCCCCCGGCCAGCTTCCCCCAAGTTACATGCTGAGCATGACGTCATATGGTATGGAATATCCCTTTGGCCAGTTGGGATCAGCTGTCCTGGCTGTGCCCCCTCCCAGCTTCTTGTGCACCCCCAGCCTCCTAGCTGGCAAGGCAGTGTGAGAAGCTGAAAAGTCCTTGACTCGCTGTAAACCTTGCCTAGCAACAACCAAAACATCTGTGTGTTATCAACGTTATTCTCATCCTAAATCCAAAACACAGCACTATACCAGCTGCTAGGAAGAAAATTAACTCTATCCCAGCTGAAACCATGAGTAAAGTTAGGAGCACTGCCCATCATCCAAAAAGCCGCACTCAAGCTGTGCACCAGCTGAAGCCACATGAGTGTTTGAGCATATCCAGAAGACGCAATGGCTACTGCCAGTGGCCCTGGAGGATAAACATTGCTTTGCATGAGGGGGCTTCTGCCTCCAAGCCAGGTCCTGGGGTGCAGGGTAAGCTGAGCCAAAGATGGAGCCCTTTGGCTGTGGTGTGGTCAGGGGGAATTGAGAGACTCCTGCCCTTGCTGGGGAAAGGGAAGGTTGTGGTCATCCTAGTGCTGGACTGGGCAATGTGAAGGGGAGTGAAGGGAGGTGCGCGAGGCAGAGAGTGAGCGGGCTGAGGGAGACTGGAAGTGAAGACGTTAAAAACAAGCGAAAGGTGGGGAAAAAGAGAGCTGAAAAGGGACCAGGAAGGAAAGCAGGAACAGCAGCACTGGGAAGGGAAGAGGAGGGAGTGTGGAGGTGGCAGGTGGGAAGACCCTGGACAGGAGTTTTTGTGTTGTGAAGAGCAACATTTAGGAGGGTAGCATTCTGGAGGTGCTGGAGCAGGCAGAGCTGCACATGGGGATGACCAGTGAGGGACTGTGGTTGGGGTGGAAGGAGCATGCCCGCTCCCTCCTGCAATGAGAGGAGACCCCAAACCTGCTGGACACCTGGGTCCCAGCCTCTCTAGCTGGCCTCCTTCTGCAGGGGCCTTGTGGGGGCTCTTCCCCCACCTTTCCATGTGTCCTTTGAGTGCCCTAGATGCTGTTTCAGGCTCTTGACCCCAGAGCCCGCAATGGGGATTTCAGTGCTGCCTTCCATCATGGCCGTCGGGATGCAGTAATTACCTTTGTGCTGCCGCCTCCTACCCTTTCTTCCTCTCCCCTTGTGACTGGGAAGTCAGAGGCAGCGACGACGCGCTTTGAGGAGCTCCTTTTGAAGTGATTTTGTGAGTCACAGGGCCTGGCGAGCAGTGGGGAACAAGATAGCAGCGCTCAGCGCTCTCAGATCACTTCAGCTCCCTCGTGTCTGCGGCCAGAGCAGTGTGTGCTGCGTGCCGCCCCCAGAGACATGGGGCTCCTCAGATCTCATCTATTTTCAGAGGCTTCTGCTGAGAGCCTGATGTTGGTGGAGAGGAGGAACCAGGACATCAGAGGTGGGATGGGCTGGGCGGCAGTGCAGTGGCTTTGGGTCATGTCTGTGGGGTCAGGCTTAGCCAGGGCCTGTTGCTGTAGATGAGTGCAGCGCCGGCTCAGGGTGCTACATGGGTGCTGAGCTGCCCCATGGCAGCAGTGGGATGAGTTTCTGCAGGCAGCTCTATCACAGACCATCAGTACAGGAAGATGGACTTGTCGTCTCGCAGTGTGTTCAGGTCACAGCCTGCTCTGATAGGGCCAAGTCAAGCTGGATAACTGTGGACGTTTTGCACTAATAAGATGTTTTACATGACTGCGTGACTCAGGAGCCACCCCAGAACCCTCTGCTCCTTGGATCCTTCCCCGAAAGGCTAGAAGGTGCTTTCCATTGCTGCTAAAGTGTAATGGGTTTAAGCCAGCCACCACAGTCCCTGGCCTATTACTGGTCCACTGAGCTGATGCCCAAAGGACCACCCGTCCTGTCCCTTGTTATCTACTGGCTGAAGTTGTCAAGACCAAAATGCAGATGCTGCTGTTGACTGCCAGGACACAGCACTTGCTGTTCAGCGTTCAGGGCTGCTGTCTGGAGCAGCAGGACAGCCAGCCTGCCAGTGAAACCCCTGTACGCCAGTCAGAGCAGAGCCTGATTAAGCTTATGAAAGCTGACAAGATCACAGCCCAAGGTGTTATTGCTGGAGGCTGCTTGACTGGGAACCATGTTCCTGCTGCAGCAGCACAAGCGTTAGGGATGTGTCACTTGAAGCCTGTCATGACACACATCTAGCCGTTGAATAGGGAGCATGTGAAAGTCTCTTGCAATTGTTAGCCTGCCAGCAGCGTGCAGGAAGAGCCTCCTCCCAAAAATGGCACTGGCTGCATCTACCTGCAAATGAGGAGCAGCCGCTCATTCTGCACTGGGTGATGCCCCATCTCAGCTTTGGTCTCCTGAACAAGCAAACACTGGCCAGGACACAGCTCCTCTACCTCTGCAGGTACAGCGACCTATCCAGCTTGGCTGGTGTGTCTCCCCACCCCCCCGCCAAATTAATCAGGCTCTGTGACCTGCAAAGGACATCCCCATAGCCCTGCTGCTCCATCAGTAGCCTGCCTTGCTTTGACCCCAGGTGAGGAGCTGTTGGTCAGGACATGGCAGTTGGTGCCTGAGGGCACAGCGTGCTGCCTGCTGTAGGTCTGGCAGCTGGCGGAGCAGGGGCCGGCACACGGGGCCCTGTGGCCTGCTTACCATCAGCTAAAATAAACTCTAAAGCAGTGCATCCCATGGTACAATCTGGGTAGGAGCCTACCTGGCTCACCACCTCTGCCGTAATAGCTATTGCAGGGATCTTCATGCTGCTTGTTGTGGATCTGCATAAAATCAGAAGCTTATATTTCCTAGCAATCAGTATTTCTCACGCAGGCGCTGCCCTTGTTCCTGCTGGTCAGATTTGTGTTTGTCTGGGAGAAGCAGCAGCTTCTTAAACAGACCAGTTCTTATGCCTTTTTTTTTTCCTTCAGTCCCGCAGGGTTAATCTCCTTCTTGGCACCTGATTATTTGCCGCTGCAGGGGAATGCACATGGGTTTGCCGGATGTGTGTTTGAAATTCTCATTTTGCTGGCTTTAATCCCCATCTGGGAGCTGTGGCCAGGTCCTGGGGGACCAAAGCAGGTTAATACCTGAGCCCCCACAGGAACCCACTCCTGAGCAGCTCGGTTGCGTCTGCCTCTCCCCACAGCGGGTGGCTCTTGCGTATCTCTGAGGGAGGTATTGTAGTGAATGGACTGCTTTCCCAAATGGTTATTAGGCGTTTCATGTTCCTTGGATGGCTGGTGAGCATCGGTATTGCCAGCTTGGCAGCAGGGCGGCTGAGAGACAGGGATAGGGTCTTGCAGGGCTTGCACGGTCAGGCAAGGGACAGAGCTCCCCTGCTCCTGCCATGAGCTCCTCTCCTCCACCTCTGGAACACACCAGGCACTGACAGAGCTGGCACAAACGTCGCTATAGCCCTGTGAGCCCCCAGCTCCTCTCCCCATCCTGCAGCTCCAGCTCTTTGCCCAGCACTTCTGCAGGAAACAGTCTCCAAGTTTCAGGCTGGTTCTCCATGTTGGTACTGTCTCCTTCTGCCAGGACCCCTGGAGATGCCCCCAATTGCCTTTTCAGCATTCTTCTGCCACCCATGGGGTATTGCTGCCTGGGCAGGACTGTCACGCTGTCCCTCTCCCCTCTTTCAGCGCCCTTGTGCTGCTGTGGGGTAAGACCATTCCCAGTGGAGCTCAGGGTCCTCTCTGTCCCCCCGCCCCATGTGTTACCCCTTCTCCTGCAGCCCCATGGGAAGCAGATCTGGTCTCCCTAGCTCCTGGCTCCCCCTCAGTAAGTTACCCATTGTTTTTTAGGATGCTTGGTTTCCTGTCTTTTTCATTTTTCCCCCTCCGGGTGCTTTTGTCGGTGTGTAATTAGCTGGTGCGGCACTGAGGCGTTGATCCCCAGAGTGCTCTCTCCCTGACATTAGCAGCAGACAGTGACTAAAACAAAGAGACAGCTCAGCACGCGCCACACGCTCGCTTTGTACATCTCATACTCTTCGCTGCTGTTGGGAGCTCAAAAGGGATCGCAGATGTGGAATAAACGGGAGCGCTTTGAACAAGTGGCACCGTAATCCCTCCCTGCCCCCGCCCCTCTACCCCCCTTTTTGCAGACATTAGTTTGATTAAAATTGCATGAGCCCACACACGGGTGTATTTTATTTTATTTATTTATTTCCTCCCGGCGAGAGACTGGTTTGAGGTCTGCCCTGTGGGAAAGCAGCTGGGGGGATGCTGGGGAATTCAGGGTGTTTTCAAAAACTTTTCCTCTGCGGAGCTTACAGCCAGCTGCTGTGGGGCTGGTTGTACTGGCGAGACCTGCTTTTCCTGCGGGATGCTTAAACGTGAGCACCTATGTGCATGGATGTGCGCAGAGCAGGTGGGGGCCCCTTCCAGCGCTGGTGTGGGGCAGCAGCATCCGGAAGGGTGTGATACACTTGCTCTAGCAAATCTTCACCCAAGGCTTTCCAGGTTACTGAAGGCATCTCTGTGGCTGAGGGTGGGTGTAAACAGCCAGTTTAAAACCTAGGTGAATGGGAATTAAGTCAAAATATCAATAAAACACAAGTAGATGTATTCTGTTTCCACTTTCAGCCAGGTTTGTGCAGCCAGGTTGGCAAATGAAGTCTTCATTACCATTTGTAGCAGCCTTCTATCTCCTCTAGAAACGGGCAGACGGCACGGAGAGTTAGGAGATGACTTTGTACTCCAGTCCCATTCTACTCTTTGCAAACACAGTGTTTTTGCCAATACTGTGGCAGTGCTATGTCAAAACCGTTATGCTCCTTGATGGGCGTTTATGGGATGGGCTCTATCTTGCTGCCTCACCCACGGGCATGTATGATTTGATGTTTGCATGTTTACCCCTGTTTTGGAAAAGGAAAATGCTACTTTCTTCCCTTCAGGAGGGCTTACTTTGCAAAGTGCAGTAAGACTCCCCAGCAAGGGTTCTGTTATACTCCAAACGTGGTTTCCTTCTCTGCATCCTCACCGTGCCCTCCTTGCGCCATGCGCCTCGCTGGTATGGGCCATGCTTTGCCCTCCTTGTGCCTCTGCGGTTTTGGCTGGGAGAAGCAGTGAAAAGGGCTGATGGCTCCTGCACGTGCTTATCCCGGGGCACTGTGAGCTGCATGCAGGTTTAATCTTTCTTCTCAGATGTCAGCGTGCGACATGGGGCTCTGGGGAGTTGGGCTGGGGGGAGCTGGCATCCCAGGAGCCAGCTGGCTGCTCTGCCCTGAGCTCCTCCGGCTCAGCTGCTCTGCGGGCTGTCAGGTACGGCTTGCAAGCCCCTGTGCTTTTCAGAAGGTGGAAATCTGGTGGGAGCTGTGCCTTGCCAGCAGGAGACAGCTTCCTCTCCTCCTCCCTTCCCTCAGGGGTGAAACAGTTGTTCGTCTTGTTTGGAGCGAAGTGAGGTTGCGTGCAATGAAAGCATAAGACCCTGGCAAGTGCTCTTTGCAAGGGATTCAAAACGCTCATGGGTCCCCTCCTCAGGCGAGAGGAGCCCCCCATGGCCCTTTTCATCAGCTGATGTGTGGTGTGACCATCACCTGGTGTCCCCTGGCACTGGGGCCAGCCTTTAGTGACACCCCCATATCTCCCCCCCTTTAGGAGGAGTGGCCCCTCTGCTCGGCGATGGGATGGAGACGTGCCCTGCAAGGGGCTGTGCCGGTGCCTCCTCTGGCAGGTCTTGCTGCAGGGTACGGTTTTCCAGGTTTGGTGGGAGTGCGGTTGCTTGCCTGCACCTTGGACTGGAAATTTTAGGCCAGCCAGAAGAGGTTAGCATAACAAAGTGGCAGGTGAGAGGGAGGCATTGAATTTCAATAAACCAGCAACTGGGGAATGAAATCGCCTCGCTTTATCATTCAAGCTCTCTGCTCAGGCATCCCTCTCGCTTACCTTGGAGCAAATCTGCTGTAATGCATAGGAAACAGCTCAGCAACTGCAGTCCTGGCTGCCAGCGAGGCGGAGGCTGAGGTTTATTAAAGACCTACAGAGCTCCATAAAAAAAAATTTTATGATCTTCTTGGACTTAATCATTACAAGTCAAATATTTGAATAGGTAGGGGCAAGCGTTTTGCTGAAATTGGATGATCCCTTTCATATTTATGCTTGGTTACGCTTGCTCCACATGTATTTGGATGCTTGGCCAGGGGCGAGAGGGAGGTGAGGGATGAAAGGGACTTAGTACAGAGTGGGAAAACGGGAGCAAGGAGAGATTAGAACAGACAAGAAAGCAAAGGAAACTACTGAAGGTTAAAAATAATAACAATTAGGCTGGGGGGACTGAGAAGAGGCAGAAAAATAAAGCAGAGCCTTTGAAGAAAAAGAGGATAGACAGTCAAGCCTCTTATTAAAATTTAAATGGCTGAGTCTGAAGATAAATGAGGAGCCTACAAAGTAACAATGACAATAATAATAAATAAATAAAAAAAGTGGAAGACAGGAAGGAGGGAAATATTAAAATGAGAGGTTTTCACAGGTGTATGCTGTTGAGCATGTCAGCAGAGATGCTCCATAATCTCCTCCGATACTGTGACGGATACTGGGGGTTTTGTAAAAACAAATGAAGCCCAAACCTTGCAATTATTTTTTCAGTGAGGTGAGGTTTCCTGAGCATATAAAGCTGATGGCATCCTCCTTTTGCGGGTCTCCCCAGCTGCGGATTACGATCCAGCTTTTCCTTCCTGGAGGACAATATGCCAGGAGCTGCTGCTGCCGACAGTAAGCACATCCTCTCCCAGGGCACCGCTGGCTTTTGTTCCTGATGCAGGGAGACTGGAGAGGCAGCGGCTCAGTGCTTGCCTGGGGTTGCACAGCCAGCAAGGCACTCCCCACCAAGCAGCGAAGGAAAGGGACTTTGATCTTACCTTGGGAAAATGCTGCCATTCTCCACCCAAAAGTGTTGGGCTGCTCGCTGTGTTCCAATGGAGGTAGTAGGGGTTTTTGGAAAAGAGGGGATGTGGTGCCCTGCTTGCTAAGGAGGAGCCAACCTCTTGTTGGGCTACTGGGAGGATTTGTAAAATGGTCACCTCTTTTGTCACTAGTTAGGTCTTTGACACTGTGGGAAGTTTCTTGGCTTGGTGGGACGCAGCTCTGATAGATGTAGATGTCAGATTCTGCTCTGGGGAGGTGTGATATTGCTTGTATTTGTGGGTGGTCAAGTCTAACCCATAGGCAGGCAGGTAGAAGAGCGTGGTTGCTCCAAGCCTGCCTGGCATCTTCAGTGCTGACCGACTCCTTGAGTAGCTGTGCGCAGCAAAATGCGGAAAGACTGAGTTCACTGACCTTGCCATTCCTCCTCTCCCAGTGGAGGAGTTTCTTTATGGTGTGCCTGACTCCCACCAGGGACAGTCTTGCTGCCATCCACGCTGTGCATGCGTGGATGGGGCTGCGTGTTTCAGTCCCTCTACAGAGATAATGCTTTCAGGAGGGAGCCGGTGCTGCGTAGCTTAGTGGAAAGTCCTGTGTCAAAACCCATCTGAACAGTGTATTAGTCAATACCCAGGGTAAGACCGCAGCAGTTGCCGTGAAGCCCAGAGGTGGAAAGCAGATGTATGACTCTTTTGCTTAAAGGGAAAAGGTTGAGTCGCAGGGACCTAATTGACCATAGCTTAAAATAAAAAAAGGAAATAGGAGACTGGTGGAGGTGAAACTCAGCAAGCCAGCCATTGCTGTTAGCCCCTGTTAGGCTGCACATCCACCCCCTCCAGCTCCACTGCTGTGCTCAGGATGAACGTGGTACATTGGTCAGGGACATGGCTGCCTCTTCCCCGTTGTCAGCCTGCAAACATCTCATGGGCTGTGGGAAAGGGCTCCTGTGTCAGACCTAACTGAAGCCAATGGAAGGCCATGCTCTCAATGTTCTCAACGTGGTGGTGCACACCTCAAGCAGCTGTATGGGTAAAGGAGGAGCATTTGTCAGCCTTCTAGGAATTTAATCTTCACATTTTTCTCATATTGTTTTGGGGCACTCTTGGGAGTTGAATTTGTGTTGGTGGTATGAAAGGAATTGGCTTTTCAGTTGCAATGTGTGAGGTAGTGAGTTTTGCATTTGGCCTGTGTGTTTTTTCCACGATCTTCTTACCCCACCACCACCGCTATGTGGACACCCTTGGATTATCAAAGTAAACTGCATGGATTAGTCTGCTGCAAAACTATTTTAACACGCAAGTATAAGAAGCTGCATTAGTTTAACTGAAATTATTTTGCATGGATTTTTCTGGCATAAACCAGTCCTTAATAGATCCAGAACGTCTGAGGGTGATTGAGTACTCAAATAAACTTGCAATGAATTTTAAGGTGAAATAGCTTTCTGTCTCTTTTATGTTGGGTTTTCTTTCAGTGATGGCTAGAAGAATGAACATTTTTCTCAAACAAGAGTGTTTTTTTTCTTTTTTTAAATCACTTCCCTGCTTATTTATTTTGGGGGGAGTAGTGTGCAGCGTTGCTATATAATTCATTTTGCTATAGAGTGGTGGCATTTGGAAGAACCTGCCTAGAAGAGCTGTTTGGAGCCTCAGGTGTGAGCAGAGAGTCTTCTCCCATCTCTACCAATGGGCTGCAGGTAGCGGGTCTTTCCCAAGGAAGTTTTCTCCCAAGCATGCCTGTTAATAGATACAAGCCAGGACTTGGGAGCTGTAAGAGTCCGACTGAAGCTCCCTTCTGTGCTGTCATGATTCCACTAGTTCTTCAGTCACCCTTGAGTCTGCACGGCACAGGAGACCTGAATACCTAATGTGCTCGAGACAGGGTTTTGGAAAAAACCCAGAATAATTAAGGGGAAAAAAAATCTTTCTTGCCATTTTAATGTAACAGACCAAGGAACGACTAAAGCTCTTCTCTTCCTTTTTGAAGGTCATGTTTACAGGAATTTAGCTGTGATCTGAAATACGATAGCCTTTAAAATTGTCTATCCTACTTTGTACGTCTAGATTGCAGGGAACAAAACACTGATGGGCAAGGAGGGAGGACATGCCCTAGCTATACCACAAAACAAGGCTCCTGAGTCTACCTTTGGTGGATTTTTTTGTTTGAGTGGATGAGTGGGTCCCCCGTTTCAGATAGGATAGCATGCTGATAGCAATGCTGAGTTTGGAGAAGTGTTCTTTTATAAAAGAAAGAGGAATAAATGTGAGCAAAAGAACCAGTGAAGCTTGGTTTCCTGTGGGTTTTGCTTCATGGTTGAATTCCTAGGTGTCTAATAAAGTGCAATCATTGCTTTTCCTTGAATGAGGTATCCCCATGGTTGTTTTCAGGGGCCTTCTTTGGTGTCTAAGGGTTGACCAAACATAGCATTGTTCCCCACAGAGAAATATTAGCATGTCGTGGGTATCTCCTCTTCTTCTTCAGCAATTCATGAAACCCATGAAACTTATTCTGAGACTGCTGTCCATCTCTCAGTATTTGTTTGAGAGCTTTGGTCACATGTACTCTGACCATTTGCCATTGGTGTGCTCTGCTTTTCATAATGCCATGATCGCTTGCATTGACTAATTGGTCATAATTCTGCAGATTGACTCATCTTGATTTCCGGTTCTACTTGCTTGTAAACAAAGCCACTTGGACCAGATAGTTGTGAGGAATTTATTCCCCCCCATAGATGATACAGAGCAAGGGTGATGCAAGAATAAGTATCTTATCAGGATCCCAATATGTTCTGATTTTGCATACCATAGCTCATCTGTATGAGAGATCTTGGGCTTTCAAACTTTACAGGTGCTTGTGAGACAAGCCCTTATCTCTGTGCAGGAGAAGGTGAAAGAAGCACTGTGCAGATTCCACCTGAGGCGCAGATCAGGCAGAGCTGGTGGCACTTCCAGATGTGAAACATAGATGTCTGAAGCATTACAGGAAAACCTTTCCTGTTGTTGTCTCCTCTTGAAGCCTAAGTATTTGTAGGGAGAGGTTACCCTGAGGATGTCTACCAGCCAGAGGCTGATACAAAGGGTGGAGATGCAAGAAGATACTGTCCAAAGATACTGCTGTGATGAGAAGCCCATCCTGAAGACTCCTGTCTTTCAGCAGTCTAAAAACATCATTATCTTTGGGTCTTGCCTCCTTATTTTTTCTTCATAGGAGTCCAGGACATTTAGAGATTCCCCTGTTCTTGTTAACTGCTAAGAAGAGCTTCCCTCTCCCTCCTTCTGCTCAAGAGTCTCTTCAGGCTGATGTGAGTTGGCAATATTTCCATTACGCTGTGCTTTCCTCAATCTGCTGAGCAGACAACAACCAGCTGTCTGTTCCTGGGCATAAGTCTCTTGGTGTCTCATCCAGTTAAACTCCAGAGCCTACCTCCGCCAAGGGCATTCCCGAGAAGCAGCAGCACTACTGAAATGCTTCATGCTGGTCATTTTGGCATTTACATACAGGGCAACAAATAGCAGCTGGGAAGCTGGCAGCTTGCAGAGCTTTCTGCACTCAAATACAATGGTGAAACAAGCACTGACTGAGAAAACTGGAGCTGTCTGGAGACCTGGGGACAGCAGTGGGTCAGCTGTGCTTGGCTCTCACTCAGAGGCTTCACCAGTAGAAGGCTAGAAGTGCTATGAATAAAATCCTGGATTCTGCTGGAGTTGGTGATATTGATCCTGCACTGGAGACATCATGGAAACTTCCTATTTAGTAGTTTATTTTGACTTTTCTTTACTGTTTTGAGTGGGTTTTTTAATGCACTACTTTGGTACAATGTGTGCCTTTGGGTTAATGATAGGTGCACCAAAAACATCTTCTCCTTATTTCAATGGGAGATCTATTTCCTGAACACTTATTTTAAAATGCCCACTGGCTTTTGCGAAGGATTTGAGATATCCTAGAAAACTTGGAGCACTGTGCCCTAGAAGACCTACCTGTATTTTGCAAGACTCAGACCTTTCCCTTCTGATTGTCACCATCAGTGGTGTGCATCTGTGTTGCTGGCTTCCTACGGGGCTGCTCACCTTGTGGCGGGTCACTTGGTGAGCAGGACAAGCAACCGGTGGCTGTAAAGCTGGAGAAAATGCCCGTCTCTTTCTGAAACAATGTGCCATTCAGCATTTAGCGTTAAGTTGTGGAAGACCACCTGGTGGTTTCTCTGTGGCTAACTCTGCTGTCAGTTCATTGGCGTTGCTTGAAGCACTCACTGCTGGGGAAGAGCAAAGCTTCCCCTGCATAGTCATTGCACCCCCTCCACATAAGATGGGTTCAAGGGCCATTCCAAAAACATTTGGAATACAATTTGTGTGGCAGGAACTAACTATTGAGTGAATCCTTCACACCTGTGTCTGGTTTAGGAGCTGCTGCCTTAGAGGTGGTGAACAAAAGGGTTTCTTCACGCACTTTGCCAAGGCAGTGCAGAGCTTCATGACAGAGAGCCATCATTATTTCCATCAACTGATCCTTGTTCACAGCTCTTCCCACTGCTTCAACATGCCCTGTCATCTCCCTCCTCTCCTTCAAATATAGCACAATTTGTAGGGGAAAATGATGTCCCCTTCTGTAGCTGTGTGTGGGGATGCTGCTCAAGCCCTGCAAACAGTGCCCTTTTGCAGAGAGGGCAACTCAGTGGTGGCCATCTGTCATTGGGGTGATAACCAGGGAGGCTCACAGAAATCTGAGAGAATGCCCAAATTGATGAATATAAAAATAAATACATTTATTAAAAGATTTCAATATAAAGATGCCAAGCACTCTCATGCAGAAAGTCAACTGGTTGTGCGTGCCAGACTAGCTTTTCCTGACTAGCTGATTGCTACACTGAAGCAAGAGAACACCTTTTTGTGCAGTCTCAAAAGCCCTTCCAAGCACAGCATTTCACTTGACCTCTTCTTATCTTCTGTCCCCCAAATCACTGCCACCTGAACTAGAAGAAGCTTGGAGCATGAAGACCTTAAAGAGGAGAGATGGCCATAGCCATGTGCATAAGAGGCAAAATTGCAGTACAGCAGAAAAAAAACTTATTGGGAAAATAGATTTGCAGAAGTGGATGTTACCTAGTTTTATCTATGATACCTTGATCAGATGGCAGAAATCTGACAACTGGCTGACTTTGCATTACTTGTCTTAATTCTGCTTTGCACAGTCTCTAGTGCAGGAGGAGAGCAGGTGGTCCTTGTGGTTGGAGAACTTGGACTCCATCCTGCAAGAGCCAGACCGTGCCTTTCATTCATCACAGGAGTGCCAGCTTCAGAATAACGGTTCTGAGCTGCCAAAACCTTGTTGGAGGAAGGTAGCTTGGAAATATCCAAAAGAGCCAATATCCTTCATTCCAGCTCCTAGAAATCACTCCAGCTCACGCTGACTTTGTGGCTCAGTAGATGATTGTTGCCTGGTGAAGACGTATGTTTGTACAATATGTTATGAACAATTTCCATGCTTTAAACAAGACTGTTAAAGAAAGAAAAGATTTTCACTGTCTTAGTTTGTATGGGGGATTTTTTTGTTCTTAGATTTCAAAAGTTTTCCTCATCTACTTATTAGCCACCTTATGTCCCCAGTAATCCACATGTGAAGAGGATGCGATTCTGGTTTCTCCTTCCCTGTCCGTGCATCAGAACGCCAGCATTTTCACTTTGTCTTCCCATGGGAACTTAAGACTCAGACCTGGGCGGAACAGAAAGAAATTTGGGCTGTAATAGAGAATCAAGCCTAATTCTGTCCTTCCTTTGGTGCTTTGCTTGTGAGGGCTGAAATGCTCTGTTCTTGTGTGTTCAGCAGGAAGGTGGGTTTTGGAGGGAATGGACCCAGGTTCTCCATTTGGGAACCTCTAGAGTTTTTAGTTTAAAAAAAAATGCTGCTTGCAAAAACTGTCTCCCAAGTGTGTCTTGATCTGTGTCATCTTGCCCTGAAGCAAAAATAAATCATTGCTGCTGAGCTTAAGGAGTGACTGGCCAGAAGGGATCGTTGGAAGCTCTGGTCCCGGGCTTTGCAGCTCTCAGGACAGGTCAGGTCCCAGAAGGCAGATGGGAGAAAGGCGCTTGCAAGGTCTCAAAATCTTCGTTATTGCATAAATGAAGGATAAACAGCTCTCATGTGCATGCCTTGACCTCATGTGTGATCTCTGCCGAGCTCTTGAAGCAGGGGCACTAATCTCTGAAAGCAGCTCTTGCACTCTTATCTCCAGTCTTGTTCCTGGTCTTACTTGTATAGTTAAAGTAGAGGAGCATCCTCCTTGAAAATTGATTTTTGGGAAGGGCGACTCACCTGACTATAAAGCACCACAAACATTATTATAGTCCACGGGGAATATGGCCTGAGATGTGTTTTGATCGCTTTGAAATGATACTACACAACTCTCTCCCTGTTGAGCTGTTTGTATTGCCTGCCTAAGTGCGCTAGGTTGAATGAAATCAGGCTTTTAAAAGAAATGCAGAAAAGAGGATTTTCTAAGCTTCCCATTTCTATAATTTCTTAACTTCAGCTTCAGAGGTCTCAAACATTAAGTTGGTATTGCATGTACAGCTTCAGAGGAGCCCAGGTTGCAGCAGCTCCTCAGCTCCATGTTTGCTGGGTTTTTGGTTTGGTTTTTTTTTTGCTTTTTCCGGCTGTCCTGCAGGTCCAGAAGGCTGTGGCGGCACAGGTTGCCCTGTGCTGGCTTACGCCACAGCAAATTCCCACATCCCTGCTCTTAGCTCACAAGTGCTGTTAAGTAAAACTCATCAGCTTAACCCTCGGTGGAAGAGGTGTGTGCTGATGTGCTCTGCCCTGCTGTTTGCAGTGGCTTAGGCTTGTCTTAAGCTGTACTAGCTCCCTGCTGGCGTTCGGGATCAGCGGGAGAGCTAAACCATCACAAAGGTGAGATTGTAGAAGAGGGAGGGAGATGGAGAAGGAAGGATTTGTGAGCTGACTCACCTTGGCTTGCTGCCGGACGTTATTGCCTCTGCAGGTGAGCGGTCTATGTGGTGCGTGGTGGTCTGCAGGCTGTGTTTCAGAGGGAGTAGATGAGGGTGCTCGGTGTTGCTGTGCTGCTCTGAGGGTGCCCGGCGGTGCTGTGCTGCCCGGCTGGGTGTCGCTGGGCGGTGCGGCTGGGGCAGGGGGAGATCCCATGGCCAGGGACATGCCAAGCAAAGGCCAGCATGCGGGCGTCACCCTCGGCAGAGCTGCAGGAGCAGGGCAGTGCTGCAGGAGCAGGGCAGTGCCGCAGCGTGCCTGAATCTGGGTCTGCCTGGACTGCTGGCTGCCATGGGGTGCACTGCAACCTCAGAGCCCAAATACAGAGCCCACCGAGGAACCGCATCTTGTCAAATGCTGAGTAACAGAGCAGGGACATCCAGGCTGTCACGAAGCGTGAGTGAGCCTCCATTGCAGGAAAGGGAAAACCCCTATCCCTTTGGATGTCATCTCTGCCATCACCTCATGCCTTTTTTTCCTTGCAGGCTGGTTTGCACGCTCCTCCTTACAGAGAGCATCTACCTCGCAGATCAGAATTGCAAAAAAGGTTTTTCTCCCTGCCATGGCTGGGAGATGAAGGCAGATCTGAGGCCTGTGCTCTCTACCCCCGGCTCGCCGTGCTCTTTGGGCGCCTCTGCGTCCCTAGCATCTCTGCCCCTCAGGCCGCCTGTCATCAGGGTTTGCTCCACTGATGCTCTGGCTAATTTTTGCTTAATGAACAAATGATGACTCTCCCTGCTGGGTGCTGCCTTGTCCTTTTACCACCCCTTTCTGGTTTCTCTTTTTTTCTTTTAATGAGGTCACTTGAACTTCTCCACCTAAATTAGCTGTCCTAATAACCAGATGCTCCTTGGGGTGTTTTTGGATGGAGTGGGTGGAGAGAGAAGGGAGCTTGTTAGTGGGAGCCTGCCTTCTCCTGGTCCCTGAAGAGGCAGAGGGGCGATGGGGGGTAGTGAAACAGGGGCAGCAGGTGTGAACGTGCTCCTGGCACCCACCACACTGCATGAGAAGCAGTCAGGGGACAGAGCCCAGCAATTTTGGAGCAGCATCCACCACTCCACGGCAGGAGAAGGCTGAGAACTACTCTGAACAGCACTATGCTGGCAGGGCTGGAGCCCCAGAATAAAGCCCAGGGGGAAAAGGGAGGGCAGGTGTCCTTTGTCCTGGAGCTGACGCACTCACGACCAGCTGGGAAAGCTGTAGTTCCCCTGGGTTCCATCAAGGACAAGCCGGAGCTGGGGCTGTGTACGTCTGTTCCCCTTGCACACCTGCCCTCGGCACACAGGGAAGGGGTTGCTGGTGGGGCCATGGGGCACCCACTGCCAACCCCTGTGGGTTTGTGTGGGGCTTGGGAAGCTGTGGGAGAGCATCGCTGCCCTGTGTGCCCAGGGTGGGTGCATCGGCTTGCGGGTCCACCTTTGGGCTACGGGGTCCCGTGCGGCTTGGGCGTGCGGCTTTGGCTAAGAAGCTCCTCTCCCAAGGCGTGTGTAGAGCAGGGGCAGGATCCTCTGCCACTGCTTGGGACGGAGCATAGTGCAGCCTCAAACGGGCGTGCGGGGCAGGCTGGCTGTGCAACAACGGAGCCCACAGCGAGCAAGGAGAAGTTCAGGCCCTGAGTCAGAAAGCTGACCTAATTTCCAATTTTTGTGTCTTCTGTCTGATTCTCTGTTCCCCTTCTACTTTTTTTTCCTGTGCCCTTTCCCACTGGCAGCTTGAACTCAGTTGCTTTGAGAGATGCGTTTCTATCAGCATAATCGTTCCAGCTAGTCGTTAATGTACAAACAAGGATACTATTGTAATCGGAGGATTTATTACTACTGCTGTGAAACAACTGCCATGCCATCTTACTTAACTCTTTGGCTACCCTCTTGCCTTCTGCCAGCAACTGAAACGGTAACAAACTGTCTATTTAAAAAACTGCACATATGCAAACTAGGGATATTTTATTTTATTTTATTTTATTTTATTTTCCTGCTCTTACCACAGAATGTTGCAATGATACAATTGCAAGTGACTGCAGTGCTTCACCCTGTATTTCTTGATTGTGTAACAACTGAAAGTGACTTCATAGTTCAACTTCTCATTTAAAACAAGGCTGAAATGTTTATATGAGGATTAAAAGTATGTTCCGACTGCTTTTCTTTAGTCCACAGCACAAGTTCTGCTCACCCCTTCAGGAGCTCAAAGTGAATTCTCTAACTTAGAAAAGTGCATGACTTCTTTTTTAATATAGTTAATGAGCAGTCTTTTAGCTGCCTTTCATTTAAATGTGTCTTTAATGATCCTTATTTCTCAGGGCAGGTTGGGTTTTATGGAAGGAAAGTAATCCCCAGATCAACTGGATGATTAATGCTTGCTTTACGTTTTCCCCGTGGGTACCAGGAGCCTGTTGCTATATGTGGGTGGGCGAGGAAGAGAAGAGGGAAGGTTTTGCACGGAGACCTCACACGCTCAGTCACAGTGAAAGTACATCTTGGGGTGGTAGGTTTGTCTCCTCAGATTCTGGTCCCAGGTAGGACCTTGGGCAGTGGGAGAAACTTATAAGCAGCATCAACAGGAACAGAGCTCTGCCTGCCCCAGGCCACCTGCGAGTTTTTGGTTGGGACTTAAAAATAAGGCAAGCAAAGGACACTACCAGGGGCATGATCTGCTCGGTTTTGTCCCCTTGCAGAGGTGACATTTGAGGGCCCATCGGTTTTGCAGCATAACGCAGCGTGTTTTCCTCCGTGCTGAAGGCATTACATGAACTTTTGATTGATGAGGAAGAGCAGTGTCTGGTGTGCTGCAGCGGGTATGGATCGGCATGTACACCTAATTGCCAGGCATGAGGCCTTGAGAGGATTACATTGCTAATCTAGATATCTTTCCTGCCTTATCACCACCCCTTTCCTCCTGCCACATGCATGCACACGTATTTGGATCCTGTAAGGAAGGGAAATCAATAGCGCTGTGGGGGAGGACTACAAGGAGTGTGGCTCCCTGAGAGCCTGCAGTGGCTGGGAGAGGACAGGTCCCTTCCAGCTGTTTCTGTGGCATCAAGGTGGCTCTGGTGGCAGACCCTCCTTCCCTGGGGTGGCATGGGTGAGTGCTGGAGGGTTAGCAGATTGCAGAGGGTAGTAACAAAATGCTGCATCCCTGCGCCTCGCTCTTCTGCCCACGTTGCCATTCCTGGTGCTGTTCGGTGCCTGCCAGCGCTCTCGCCTCTGGACTGGTGGCACTGGTATTGCAGTTCCTCTTGAGCAGCTTGTTTCTGTCTTGCACGCACAACCAGAGGGGTTGGGGAAGGAGGTTTGTGGTGCTGAGCTGGGATCCCTGCGGGGCAACAAGATGTCGCGGGGCAGATGGAAACATAACTCTTGCACTAATTGCCTGCAAAATCTAGAGCGGTATTTCTCAGCCAGAAGCAGCTCCCTAGGAGTAGGGAGTACGTATATTTGTTCTTCCTAAATATTCACACGACACTTGGCAAGCTTAGCTCTGTCCAGGTAGTATGAAGTGGGTAGCTGGGGACACAGGGTAGCACCATAGGGTGCCTCTAAAGTGTATCGGAGGGTAAGCGCTGTAACAAAATCCAAGGGAAGAAGAGGCTGGTGGGTTTTCCTTGTCCTTCAGTAGCCTGGAGGTGGTCCCACTGTGCTGGGTAGCCTGTGTAAGTTGTTTTACTCCTGAAGAGCCTACAGTGTAGGGCTACCATGGTGCTAAGTGATTTTCACAGCATCGTTTTACCTGCTCAAGCTAGGGAACTTCTCGCTCCCAGCCTGACGCTCCTCCTGCATCACTTAGCCAGGAAGCAGCATCTCAGGCAGGTTTGCTGCCTTGCCTGGGAGTAAATGAAATGTTGGTAGCTCTCTGGTTTGTGTCTGGCACATAAAAGCTTTGATAGCCTACCCCTTGGGGGTGGTTGGGGTTTTGGAGACCCAAGAACAAACCAGAGCCAGCCTGGGGAAAAGGGAGACTCATGGGTTGTCTTTATCCGCCTGAGGCAGAGTTCATCATGGCGCTGGCAGCTGCTGGAAATGGAGCTGGTCCTGGGGCTTGGAGGAGAGTGTGTTGAAGTGTGCACTGAGTCCAGACCTGGGAACTCCAGTCTCTGCTCCCTGCTTGTTTTCTGGGACACTGTAAGCCAGTTCCTTGTCCTAAAGTTAGCCTTAATTAGCTCACCGAGTGCTCATTGATTGCACGTTATTGAGGTGTGTGCATCTGAGGTGGGTTTGGCTGGAGTTGTATGTGCAGGCTTCCTGAGGAGGGATGCCCGTGGGCACTGCCCTGGCGAGAGGGGAGCATCTCCGGGCTCACCTCCTCCACCTCCTCCTCCTCCTCCTGGCAGCAGGGCCCTGGGACTCTCCCTAGCTGGGTCCCTTACACCCTCTAGTGGTAATATTTACATTTAATATTTCAGGAGCTCTCAAAACTTGGGGGTGCTTTTGAGCAAGCGGCCTCTGCTTAGCAGCCCCCGCTGCTGAGTACCTATTCCAGTGCCCTCTGCAGTAACCTGCAGCTTGGGGACTAATAGGAAATGCTGTATTTCTTGCTCTTTTTTTTCAGTGCTGTAAGTGGAAGCTCAATGCTGTTGGCTGTGGCCAGGCTTAGCAAACTGGCTGTGGGATGGATGGCTATAGGTAGTGCTATAGGTTTGCTCCCAGCAAGTGCTTTTCTGTCGCTCCTCTCCCTGCCTAGCCACCCACTGCCAAACCTAACCTTGATGGTGGAGAGAAGGGAGCTCTGCTGACACACCTGGGGGTAGGTGTTGCAGCTGCAGGGGTGGACTTGTGTTGCGGGACAAGGAAGAGGCAAGGCTGGACGCTGGGGGAAGTGCAAGGCAGGCTGTCTGCACAGCACATTGAAAAGAGGGGAGAAACGGGCAGGAGCTGGGTAAGAACGCGCAGGCAAGGGGACGTGTCCTGCAGCATGCATCTCAGCTCTGATTCAGCTGCGACCCTGCTCCCCTTCACACAGTGACAACTCTCATCTAAGCTTACCCTTGCTTTCAAGCGGAGCTCAGCTTAAGGCATGTTCCCAGAAACCCTGGTGCTTCCTGTGGTGGGTGGCTGCGGGATGAGTGCAGGCAGCTCAGCAGTGTGATGGCTGCCAGCAGAGCCAGGGCTCCCAGATGAACACCATGCCAAGAGTTACTTGTGTCCTGATATGCAAACAGATGTCCTTGAAGCATGAGCAGGGTGACTGGCTTGGGAGGAACTTCTCTTCTGATAACACACCTCCCCACGTGCGCTGTCATGCCCTGGAGAACGCCTTTGTGGCGTTCCCTGCTTGCTTTCCTCTCCATGACTTCCAGACCTGATCTGCTCTGGCTGGATGGGCTAAGCCGTGCCTGTAGCCCTCTTGTTGGCGCAGGCCAGCGGGGTCTGTGCCTTGGGGTGGTGCGTGAGACCAGCAGACCTGCGGCCCCGCCGCAGGAGTCCTTGGAGCTCTGCAACACTCAGAATGAAATGCTCGTTGGGCTTCTGAAATGAGCTGTGACCTGCTGCCACGTTCGGCTGCCTCTTGAGAACAGCATTTTCCCTTTCTCCTACTCGCTTCCCCCCTCCCCAAACCTGGTAACCGAAAGGCGTTTTGCAGTGTAACTAAAACAGTTGTTTGTGCATCACTGGCCAAGCACGAGAGCGGTGGTGCGAAGTACAGAGGCTTCCCACTGGCCCGGCCAGCTCAGGCCTCTTGTCTGTCCCTACTGACATCTGATCCTTGAGAAACTGGGCTTTCATGTAGCAAGCAGGTCTCAGGTCCTCCTGGTTGGGAAGGTGACATCGACCGAATGTATGTCCATGCCAGGCTGATTTAAGACAACGGCCTCAAGGCTGCACACAACACAAAAGGTCTTACTGATTCCTCTAACCAGGAGGATCTTGGTGGGCTTTTTTAACCAAAAGAGCAGGAGGAATGCAGCACAGCATGTCAGGCAGTTAAATTACAGCCTTTAACAGCACACCGCCGCCTCCTGATTTTTCTCCAGGAATGCATTTTGCAATAGCTTGCCCACGTGGTGTAAAAGATGCTAACCCTCCAGCCAGGTTCTGACCTGGAAATACAAAGTCACTGTTCCAGCTGGCGAAATGGTGCCTGTGCCAGCCTCTAACCCACCTGGGGAACGGCGTGGCAAAGCACTTGCTGGAGGTCCAGCCTTCAGACAGGCTTCCCGGCATTACTCCTGGGGAGCGGGCAGGCTCCGTGTTCGGCAAGCCAAATGCCTGTCCCCTACTCTAGCGTGACCTGGCTTGTCCCACAGAGCCTGGCAGGCTCCTGGGGTAAGCAGCTCTCTGCTCTCTGCCTTGTGCTTAGCCAGAGAGTGTCTGTGCTGCTGAGCAGGGCTGGGGGGGCACGCAGGCAACCGGTGGGGTGCACAGGGCTCTCAAATTGGGGGAAGGAGGACGGGCACACTTTCTTCAAAGATACCCGCTTTTGTAAGCTGTTGTGCAGAGGCTGGTGTAGCAGGGAGCTCTGCCTTCGAAGCAGCTCAGCAGGAAAGTAACTCCAGCAAGCTGATGATCAGGTTTAATTTATTTAAATAACGTAAGAAAAGTTATAAGCGCCTGTGGCTGGAGGGCAAAGAGAACGGAGCTGCACAGCTCTGGAAATTATTCAGAAAGGTTTGAAATGAGAAATTTAAATCTCATTGTGCAGGCAGCGTGAACCGGCAAGGTTAGTTGCCTCTGTCACTGCTGCTTTGCTGGGAATCAGAGGGAAGGGGAAGGGCGAAGCGAGGTGGGCTCCCGGCGGCAGCCTGCCAGAGGCTATGGCTGGCGGGCAGGGGACGGGAGCCCAAGCAAGGAAGATGAGAGGAAGGGAGGGAGCAGGAGATGTGGCTTCAGGGACAGGGGCAATGGCCTGCCATGTAAATGGCCTTACCAGGTACTTTCCTTGTCAGGGGCAGTAAATTTCCTGGTTAGTGAACACGTGGTAAAAGTGAATGCTCCCATCTAGGCTGGACGCAGGAAGATTTCCTTCTTGTTTACTCTATCTCATGTTTTTTTCTTTCCCCTCTTCTGCTTTTGACTTTTCTGCCAATTCCAGTGGTTGTCTTCACTGCAGCTCATTGCTTTCTGTAGCCGTGCCTGAACAAAACAGATGCAGCTTTCAGCAGCTCAGCTAATTTCATCAAGCCTTCCAGTGCTGTCAATGAAACTGAACCGAGATATGTTAATTATATTCCACCGGTACATGGCAAAACCATGGGCATTAGCAGGATTGGTGGCACTGCCTTGTCTGCAGGGCTGGGGAGGTTTGCATTCTTCTTTCCACATGATGTTTCCTGAGACAACAAAGTCTAGAAAGACTTATTTTTAAGAAAGTCTGTCTTCTGGTGGTAGCACCTCTTGCTAAAATTAAGATGCTTGCTAAAATCAAGCAAGGTTGGGGAGGGGCTGCATTTTTTTTTATTTTGATTTTAGCAGCTGTACTTTCTTTCCTCTGGTTAATCAACTGGTAAAGTAGCCAGCAATTTTCTTACCAAGTGCCTTGATGTGGCTGTGTCCTGGGAGCAGGCGCTGGGCATGCTGCAATGGCATTGCTGCCCTCAGAGGAGCCACTTCCCTCTGAATTCAGAAACCCCTTCCTTGGGCCTGAGGGGGTCATTAAAATGTGAAAGGATATAAACAAAGAAGAGGGGAATTGCATCTCCTGACTTTTTATGAGGGAAGATTAAAAGAACTAAGTATGTTTAGCTTGGCCTCAAGGGGGACTGAGGGGCTAAGACCATGGTGCAGGGCGAAGGAGTGGCTGAAGGGTGTGGGCAGGAGGGGGGTCAAGAAGCATGCTGGGGGGCACACGGTGGGGTGAAAATGCCTCGATGCGAAGCGGAAGTATTAAGCTGTGCTGCTCTGCAGTGTGATGGAAAACCCTGTGCAGTCGCTGGGGCCAGCACTGAAATGTATGCTGCAGGTCGTGGTCTTTCCCAGCCAAGGGCTTTGGGGACGATTCTCCTCTTTTTGGGGGCTAGATCTGAGGTAGCAGGGCTTTGCTAATACTTAACGATTAATTGCAACCATAAAAAGAAACATCTTCCCCAGCTCTCCGTTAACGCATCTGGGCTTTAGACTCAGCGTTTCAGCATTGCTAACTCTCAGGCTGTTTCCCTATCGCTTTTCCTGCAGTGATCCCCGACTCGCTGCGAGTGACAGCGGTCGCGCAGACACTGAACAAAGTGGAGCGCGACTCCCTGGAGCTGAAGTGTGAGGTGTCCAAGAGCACAGTCCAGCACAGCCACGTCTCCATTGCCTGGTACCGGCAGCGAGGCAGCGAGGTGCCCGTGGAGGTCATCTCCCTCAGCCGTGACTTTGTCCTGCGGGCCGGCAGCGCCTATGCCCAGCGGCAAGCCACAGGGGACGTTCGTTTGGACAAAGTTGGGGAGACCACCGCAAAGCTCACCATTTACAACCTCCATCCATCAGATCAGGGAGAGTTTTACTGCGAGGCAGCAGAGTGGATTCAGGACCCGGACAAGTCCTGGTATGCCATGACCCGCAAGCGTTCCCAGGGTGCCATCGTCAACGTGCAAGCCACCGGTCAGTGTCTCCTTTGCCTTTTCTTGCTCGGCTGGGCGGTGGGAGGAGGCGGACAGTGGGGATGCACCTTGTTAGGTGGCTGGGGCTTAGCTCCCTCCTTTGCCGTGTGCCCCACTTGGGAGGCTGCTGGGCAGAGTGAAGCAGGGCAAAGGAGGATCCAAGCGCTGCCTGCGGGCAGGGCAAATGTCAGCGAAGAGCAAGCAGGGGACACCGGGGCAGCAAGAGGGCTTGGGTGGCAGGCCCTGTCTCCTCATGTGGTCAGCAATTTGGGACTGATGCAGGAGCTAAAACATACATCTTCAGCACTTGGTGCTAGCACAGGCAATGAGAATTTTGGTAAGTGAGGAGGTAGGAGTGACACAGCAGAAAATCAAACTAAAACTTTCAGCAAGCACTTCTGTATTGCACAAGGTCCATTTGCAAGTCAAAATCCTTCACCCAGCCCATAGCACAGGTTCCTGCTAAGGATCTGAAGACCCAGCTAAGCTCTTTCTTCTTCTCTGATATCCCCAAAGGCCCCGCCTCTTGACCCTTGCTGAGCAGGGTGTGAGTAGGACTAGGCTCCATGTCACATCCCACAGTGCCACTGGATGCTGGTGTCCCCAGTTACGACTGGGGAAACCTTACGGCTCTTGCATGCTGGGCAGCAAGCTGCCTCTCCTGCAGCATGGCTAATCTGGGCTCTCACAGCAAAAGCAAGCCCCTAACCCCTCCACATTTGGATGTACGTGTCCGAGGGATGTTGGCTGTCCAGGGAGTAGCAAGTAAATACCTCGCATGAGGTGTGCTAGCTCTCCTGATGGGCTTTGCCATGCTGACGTGAGTTGGTCTGTCTCTCCCCAGATAAGGAGTTCAGTGTTCGGCTGGAGACTGAGAAGCGGACATACATTGTGGGTGAGCCAGTGGAGTTTCGGTGCATCCTGGAGGCACAGAACGTCCCTGACCGCTACTTCTCCATCTCCTGGGCCTTCAACAGCTCCCTTATCGCAAGCCTAGGACCCAATGCTGTGCCGGTGCTCAACAATGAGTTTGCCCAGCGCGAGGCTCTGGGCCAGCTCAAGGTAGCCAAAGAAAGTGACAACGTTTTTGTGCTGAAGATCTACCGCCTCCGCCTTGAGGACAGTGGCAAGTACAACTGCCGGGTGACTGAGCGGGAGAAGACTGTGACGGGGGACTTCATCGACAAAGAAAGCAAGCGGCCAAAGAACATCCCCATCACTGTCCTGCCACTCAGTAAGTAGAGACTTGCCCATCCCCTCCTGCAGCCATTGCTCTGCTGGGCAGCTAGCGGGTGAGGCTGTGATGTGCCTAGACTTTGGCGGTGGGGAAGAGGGACGATAAGAGTTTGCATGCTGTGGAGGCTTGAAATCCTAAGTGGAAAGGTTTTTTTTTTTTTTTTGGATGGGAAGGAAATGATAGAGAAGGAGGGATATGTGTCAGGTTAGTAGCTGGGGAAACATGCCCCCACCTTGGTAATGGACCCAAGCTCACAGTTTTGGCCTTGAGCTGAAGATGCGTGTGACAGCCTCTGACTTGCTCTTCACACCTCTCTCCTTAAGAGCTGGGTGCTCTAAAGTACTCAGCAGATGTAACGGGGAGACTGGCTTGACCCTGATTTATCCTAAGAGCTGCTAGGTTCCTGCAGGCCGTTCAGTGGCTGTTGTTCAGCTGTCTTGCAAAACAGCTGTGCTGGGAAAAAACAGGGTTCATGTGCTCCTCGAGCCCCGGTTTGCTCTTCAGCATGGAGCTCTGTTGTGGTCAGTGTGTGTCCACCAACCCTGGTGAAAACAACCCTGCCGGAGGCTTGCCTGAATGCCTGTTATCTTTGTCAGACAAATGTGATAAATACAGAAATAACAGGGTGAGAGGAGAGGATCCACTGACTCATTCCTTGTTTTGCTCTCTGAAACTCAGGTAGCTGTGGCATGATGAACCATGCACATGCTGCCCAGGCTACCTTGGCGGTGGGCTTTCACCAAGCAGAGGGTAGCTACAAGAGGATTTTATGCGACATTTGTTTCCTATCTCTTAGGTTTTTACGGAAATGCAGCCCTTTCCTCTAGCTTTTTTTCCCCTCCTTATTTCTCCAAGAGAAATTCTATTTCTTTTCTCTCCTGCCAATATTTGTTCTCATTTGCTTGGCTTTGAAAATTACTCTAGCTAGTAATCTTGCACTGGACAAGTGTATAAAATGTAGTACTTCTAAGGCACAGCCACCTTTCAGGCAGATTTCATTCTTGCCATTTGATAAATCACCAGCTCTAGGAGCAAATGTGATGATTTTTCAAGGGTGCTAAGTGCCCATAACTCCCGATGAAAGACAGCAGGAGTAACCAGCACTCAGTATCTCTGAAAAAACAGCATAAAGCCTTACAACTCTGGGAAGCTCAGGATACCAGGTTTTTTTGATGTTACCAAACATTGATAGCTACCTCTAGCATCACTAGCGATGGGAGTTTTGGAGAGCTTCTCCCAAAAGGTGTTGTAGGAATGGACGTGGCAAGATGGTGACATGAATTGAAAAGCTCAGGGAGCTGGAAGCTTTTTTTGGCAGAGCCGGTTGCATGCGGTGCATGTTGTAGCAACACAAATTCCCTCAAGTTTTGCTGAGATCCCATCCTGGACCTGCGACCAGAAGATGCAGCAATGTCTTGTGAGCCGTAGGCAGAGAGATTTCTCCCAGCTTTGGCCTACACCTTCTTTGAGTGTGCAAGTCACCAGGAGCAGCTCGCTGCCCACAGGCTGGTTTTGGATGTGGTCACGCATGAGGTTAAGACGTGCCCGGACCCAAATGCGTGGGCAGTTTCCTGCACCTGGTAGAAAGCCTCTCTGGCCGGCAGCGTCCTTCTTGCAGACCGACAAGTGGCAAGTGTGTATCATCTCCCCTGTGTGTATGCGTTTTTCTCCTTAGAGACCAGCATCTCCTTGGAGATTATCAACAACGCCAGCAATGTCTTGGAGGGGGAGAGCCTGCGTTTTGGCTGCAATGTGCGCTCGGGCTTCGGGCCCCAAAGCCGCCTCTCTGTTGCCTGGCAGCTGGTGGACAAGCTGAACCGGCGCAGTGAAATTGTGCGTCTGGATCGGGAGGGCACCCTGCAGCCGGGCCCCTCGTACGCCGAGCGCAGCAGCTACGGGGGCATCCAGGTGGAGCAGGTCCGGCCCGGCTCCTTCACCCTGGAGATCTTCAACAGCATCAAGGCGGACGAGGGCCACTACGAGTGCCGGGTGGCCGAGTGGACGCGGACGCTGGATGGGGAGTGGCAGATGGTTGGGGAGCGGCATGCGGGCACCCCAGTGTCCATCACTGCTCTGGGTGAGTACTCAAGGCGCGGGGGCTGTGGGACCGTGCTCCCCACACACCCGGTCCCCAGGAGGTCACCTGCAAATAACCAGGGCTGCTCTCAGCACTCCCACCCTTGCTTGCTGGCAAAATGGAAGCACCTGGCAGCCCACCCACAGCTGCCGGTAGGTTGGTGCAAAACGTGCCCTGTTGTGTGTGGGGGCAAAGTCTGAGTGGTGGCTGGGCAGGAGCAAAGCAGGGGGTGGCTGAGGAGAGGGGCAGTGCTTCCAGCGTCCTTCTGAGGAGAGAGGCTGCCAGTCCCACGATATGTCCCACTGCGTTGGAGCTGGGGTGTGGGCAGTGGTGTGGTGGTGCTGCTTTGGCAATCCATGGACATCGAAGCCTCCTTGCGTGCCCTGGGTAAACCTTACCTCCACTCGCCAGACCAGGAAAGCAAAACACTGGGCATCTGTTTGCCCAACCACCAGAAATCACAAGTGTCTCCGACAGCATCAGAAGCCCGCAGAAGATGCGGGTCAAGAATGCTCCTCACTGCCTCTGCAAGGAGGCACTGCACTGCTGGCAAGGAACTGCACCGTTGTCCGTGACCAAGCCGAACTAGAAGCCAGGATTGTTGCAGCTGGTACTGTGCTCTGCCAAAGAGCTCCTCCATTTCAAACACACTGAAACCTCATCCGTTTAAAAGAGGGCAGGTAGGGCATTAGGGATTTTGCATAGACTGTGAATTACTTGGGTCCCACTCAGGCCTTACTATATTAAGTCCTGGACTGATTCCTGCAGTGCTCTGCAGGAGACTGAAGAAGGGATGACTGCTTCTGTGAGGCTGCTGATTTGCAGAATGCCAGGCTATAAACAATTGGGGAGCGCTATTGAAAGGTCGAAATAGGAATTTTTTTATTTTTTTTTTGCTCTCCACAGTATTCATCTTAAGCTTTGGCAAGATGTATGAGACCAGACTTCAAAGTTGTATCATATTCTGATTAAAATCTTGCTTTTTTCCTCCTTTCCTTCCCTTCACTTTTGACCTTTCAGAGGCTGTTCTGTCTGGAGCTAGAAACCTTTGCCACATAGCTTCCAAAAGCAGGTAGGGACGTTAGTTTGTAAGGAACTAAAGGCATATTCTCATCTGGTTTCAATGGCGTCTTTCTCTTCAGGTCAGCAGCATTTGGCCTGCTGGAAGTCCATGTATCAACCCTTCTCTTTACTCTGCAACTTGTAGAAGTGTTGAGATTAAGTGTTGAGATTTTTAAATGTATCATTTTTACTTTTCTTAAAATTTAAGATGCTCAGAATTGCCCAGCAGTTCCAGAAGATGTGATGGAAAGGTATTCTCCCTCCTCCCCTGCTCCTTGTCCCAGAGAAATTGCTGGCTCTTGAGTGTTTTCTGTCAAGTCCTAAGAAATTCCTAGGCCCTCTTCCTATAGCTAGCAAAGATGAAGTAGCTCATGAAAATTTAGTGGTAAAAATATTGAGTATTGTTTTGTTGCTGCTGAATCTGATATTTTTTGTTCAGCATAATGTTTTTGAAGTGTCCTGGGAAACTCAAATGGAAGGTGCTAAGAGCAAGAGAAGTTTATGGCTACAGAAATTGCTAGTAAAAAAAATGCCATAAATTTAGTGACACTCACATTTCAACTTAAGGTCTAATCGTTTGCCAGTCTGCCAAGGTAAGAAACTCCTTAGCTGAACCAACATAGGTGATGTTCAACCCCATAAATCTATCTACAGGGTGGTTCAAAAGCAATAGCCAGAAGAGAAATGTGCTGTCAGATGAGACCAGATGTCCCTGAACTTCTGAGGATCTCAAGCACCTAGCAGGGACTTCAGTCCCTAGCTGGCTGGGGAAGGAGGGGGCAGGCAGGGTAAGGGGGCACTGCTTCAGCAAGCTTCCTTGCCCAGGCCAACTGGAGATTAAATTTTACGAAGTCAGCTGGTCTTGGTGAAATTAAGTTGGCTTTCTAGGGCCATTGCTGGCTCAGCAGTGGTCTGAGCCGGGCCTGGTAACACCAGGGTTACCGGTTAGCAGGGAGGTAAGGCCCACTGCCAGGGCAGGATGGCTGCTGCAGGGTCTGAAGGTGAGGGCTTACGTGGGGATGAGATGCAGGGGAGACAGTCTGGGTCTTGCTCTGCTCTCCTGGGTAGTCAATGAACACGTTGCAAGAGGCTTTAATCCCAAAGATCGACCTGTTTTCTCAGTAATTACATGTCCCAGAGCTCTGGTACAGTAATGCCATGGGGCTGCAGAGGGACTTGCTGGCAGTGTCCAGACAGGATGGTGTCTGTGCCACAGCTGGTCTGCCCTGCGGCAGCAGCTCTGTGGGTTATGGTGATCTCCCAGCTTCTCTCTTCAACTATAATTTCAAGCCAGTGGTGGGCTGAGGCTCTGTACTGATTCAGAAGATGTTCCTGTTTCTGCTGGGCGCTGGCCAGGCTCCCCCTTGCAGCGGTGGCTGTGCTGGGTGCCAGGATGGTCGGCACTGCAGGGGGAGGGAGGAGAGCTGCCAGCCAGGGTGGGACTCCCCGCAGAGCCACCCGGGAAGGGAGCGCTTCTTGGGGATGTTGCCGGTAGAAAACAAGGTCCCTGCTCAATCTGCTGGCTGCACTGAAGTGATTGGAAAAGAAGAAAATATTTTTCTCTGCAGCTAGGAACAAATGAGCAATGAAAATGCCCTGACCCAAAATGTAAGCCAGTTGACTGGGAATATGTTATCTTCAAATTACTAATAGACTGCTGGTTTTAAACTACCTTAAACCAACAAAGTGCTGGGGGTAAACAAGTCAAAATGTGTTGACCTGTTTGTGGAGTGAAGGACGTGTGAGGATAGCTGCGTAAAGCCGTCCTGGAGCAGTGATCTGGAAGACAACAAAAACCGGGCTGTGTGAAGAACAGGAGCAGCCAGCGTGTCTCGTTTCAATTGCCTCCATCCTGGGATTCTGTATCTGCTGCCACCTCTCCGATGCATGAAGGAAGGCTGCTGCTTCTCGCTTTTGACACCTTTCCTTCACCTGCAGCAACCAGCCGCAGACCTGGGGTGGGGGACGGGGTGGGGACCCCCTGCCCGAGAGGTGGATGTGAATCACAGGGTCTGCAAGTGATCAGGCTGGCGCTGGGCAACTGCTCTGCCCGGTGCTGCTCCCTTGCTGCCACTCTGCTGCGTTTCCGTACAGGACTTTGGCAGTGTGCAGAAGTGCAGAGGCTGGCTGCTCGCCCTCCGGGTCTCAGGGGACCTTGCTCCTCTGGGCAGAAATCGAGCGCGATCCTGCTGCCGCTGCAGCTGGTGCTCACAGGGGCAGTTGCCACTACACAGGCACTTCAGTGTGCTTTTGCCACTGCTGTAATGCCCCTTTGCAATTGTAAACGAGGAGGTGACACAATGCAAGCTGCTGATTATTCCAGGCTGGATGACCATGCTCTAGCTTTTGCATGTTGACAGCAGGGCCTCGTTAGGCAGGTGTCTCTCAAAGCCCTTTCCTCTCTTTCCACAGAGGCCGGCTTTGCTGTCACAGCTATCTCCCGCACCCCCGGGGTGACCTACAACGAGTCCTTCGACCTCCAATGCATCATCAAGCCCCACTACCCATCATGGGTACCGGTGTCGGTGACGTGGCGTTTCCAGCCAGCAGGCAGCACTGAGTTTCACGACCTGGTCACCTTCACGCGTGACGGCGGGGTCCAGTGGGGTGACAGGTACGCAGGTTTCCGGACCCGCACTGCCATCGAGAAGGCCGAGTCCAGCAACAATGTGCGCCTGAGCATCAGCAGGGCGAGCGACACGGAGGCTGGCAAGTACCAGTGCGTGGCTGAGCTCTGGAGGAAGAACTACAACAGCAGCTGGACACGGCTGGCAGACAGGACCTCCAACCTGCTGGAAATCAGGGTCCTGCGGCCAGGTGAGTGCCGAGAGCGTGTGAGAGGGGCTGGGGCGTGCATTGTGGGGATGGAGTACATACCAGTGCTGCAGTGGTCTTTCCAGAGCGAGGACTGCTCTCATGCCTGCGACTGACGTGTCACACTTGGGCATGGCTCAGGTGGGACCACTCGGCTTTTTGGCTGTGGATATGCTGGAGCCCCTTTATCCGCCTCTAGGGAATCAGGTCCTCTCTTTGTTCCTCGTATGCTGTTCATGGGGTTTTCTGGGAGGCAAGGTGACTGCAGCCCGATCCAGTCTCTGGGCTGTTCTTGTGAGATGGAGGTGGCTTTCAGGTTGCCACCTCCCTTCATCAGAGCAGATTAAGCTGGGGAAGAGAGGAGAGGGATGGGGCAAAGAAGAGAGGGATGCTCCTACCAAAGCCTGCACGTGCACACGCACGTAGTTGAGGTGCTGGAACTCTTGTCTAGTAACTGGATGCATCTGTCACTCTGCTGGAAGCATCTTCAAAAGCAGCTAGTGACCAAAGAGCCTGACTTTCATCCCCATCAGAAACTGAGCCCTTTCCAGCTAGAAGTCACCAAGGCCATGGGTGCCCATGCAGAGCGTGCAACATCTAGGCAACAGACACCTGGCTTGGCAAGGAGAGTCAGAAAGCCTACAAGGTGCTTATGCTCTATGTACAGCCAGTGGAGAAAGTTACGTGCCTTCTGTAGGCCTTGTCACTTATATTTTGGTGTTGCCTTCTATTGTCTGTGAAGGCTGCAGAGATACGTGGTCAGGGCAGCTCTGGGCCATCACTGAGCTGAACAGTTTATTGCTGTCTCAGCCTTAGGGCTGGAGTTGATGTTTGGAGTGAGGCTTTTAGCACCTCTTGGCTCAGGTCCTTGCAGCACAGTCAGTCCTCCTTTCGTGTTCCTGTGCAGAAGGACTCTTTCCTAGGGTCTGTCTTCTGGCTTGGGCTCTGTGTTTTTCCCCTCAGTGGCCCTTTTCATACTTTCCTCCACGTTCCCCAATCCTTAGCATGTCTTTGGAAAAGTCAGGGAATGCTGTGAGCACTAGGCGCCTCATGAGCTCTCCATCCTCTTTCTTCCCTCCCTCCTTCCTTGCCCTCATCTCCAGGTTAATCTTCTCCATTTATCTTGATTATCCTGCCTTGTACTACATTTTTTACTGCTCGCAAGGTCAGGTTGGTGATGTTCATCATTTTAGATTATTTCTCTAGGAAAGAGTGTTGACTGGATATGGTCCCTGGAGTAATATGCTTCTTCATGGCACATCTCTGTGCATGCATATGTGTGTGAGACAAAGACAGAGAGAAATCCTTGGTAACAGCTTCCAGAAGAGACCCTCTGTGTCACAGCTCGGGGTGGCCAGGAGGACATATAAAGGACATTTAAACCGTGCTCTGGCAGCAGGTTCTTCTCTTCTGGAGCAGTAACCATCAAGTGATGCCTTAACAGAACAAGTCATGTAGGTCTTCGTGGTTTTTACCTCTCCCTATCTCCCTGCTGCTCAACAAGCTACCGATACACAAATCTTAGCTGTCAGTCCAATGAGCCTTGCATAATGTTTGTGGTTTTATGGCCCACAAGGGAATGGGGAAGAAGGGGGCTCCTCAGAGCGTCGCCAGCACCATGGTCGCGCTCTCTCTGTGTTTTGTTTCCATGTCCTAGGCAGCCTCTGAGAGCAGGTGCTTGATGTTCTCTATAAATGTAATGCTGGCAGTTGTATCAGTGACTGCTGTGATTCTCTCTGGTTTTTGCAAGCTGCAGAGGGTCATGTTGTTGCTGGGTCTTTGGCTGGATAATTTCCAGAGAGGATCCAGGATGATGTGCAAGGCGTCTTCCTTGGTCGCCTCTGAATGAACATCCTAGTGCCCCGCAGTCAGACCTGTCCTGGTGAAGCAGATACTGGTTTTCAGATTAATATTCAGGACCCCTGAATGATTGAACAACGGAGAGTGCTGTCAATCTGTCTGTGACTCCATAGTCACCTTAATCTGACATAACTTCTGGCTGCTATTGGATGCCTCAGTCCTAGCTTTCTCCTTTCCTTTACCGCTAGCTCCTGCCTTGACCCATATGCCAGTGCATTTGGGGTGAACTGCCTCCACTACCGAACCACAAAGAGACATGGTAAAGAAGGCTTGTCTGGAGGTCTTTTGGCAAATTGAGCCAGCGTGTGTTTCCAGATCATAAGTTAATGCTGGGATTCTAGTTTCCTCTTAAACCCCTGCTCCCTGTTTGTCAGAGTGACCTTTCTATTTGACAGGTTCCAGGTGCAACTGTGGCAATCGATATATGTCAGCCTTTAAAGTGTGTTCAGGTGAGAAAGGTAAAATAGTGGCTGCCTGATTGCTTCATTAATCTCTTTGCTTTGTGAAATCCCACATCTTCAAGGGACAGAGTGCTGGAGCTTCTCCTGGTGCATCCATTTGCCGTTTCAGTGCTCAGGCTGTCTCTCCTTGGCACTCTTGCTGTGGGTAGTGTTTGTAGTTGTCATCCATGCTGAGTGGGAACCACAGAGGTGGCAGCACTGGTTTCGAATTGCATGTATTAATGTGACTGCAAAATAATTTCACTTATGGCCAACAGGTAATGTTGAGGAAATGCCAGCAGCTTGAAACACTCCAGTCCTTTCCTACTCCTGGGAAGAAACGAGCACTATTTGAGAAACGAAACACATAGCTCCTGAAGGAGGGAATGAATAAGGCAGGGAATGGCAGCATTGACCCAGCTCTGAAGTGAAGGTCTGTAGGTGGGATGGCAGAACTGCCCCACATGGCATCCACAGCCAGATTTGGCCTTTGAGTGTAACGTTCCTGGCCCCGTGGGGGGCATGAAGCCATTATAAGGACTGGCAGCACAAGGAAGAGCCCTATGAAGGATGCTGGCTGTATGTGTGAGAGCTTACGGAGAATTTAGGTATCACAAGGGCACAGTGTTCATGACTTGGTGGTGCGTGAAAACTCAGCAGCGGTAGAATCTGAAGCTCCAGTATTTCTCTGTTTCGTGGCCTGCTCCTCACTGTCACACAAGCTGGCACGCGCTGAGTTGCAAAGTAAAGGGAGGGCTGCGCACAGGTATGGGCACGCTGCCTCAAGGTAACTCCTGTGTGCTTTGCAGGGAGAGAGACCTGCACTGCTGTAGGATGAGTGCTGGGTTTTAACTTCTGCAGGCTGGAGCAGAAATCCAGGCTGGTGTTGGGGTCTGTTGGGCAGGATTGTGGACCAGACTGGCATGCAGCTAGATCGCCTGTGGCCGTTTCATGTCCTTACAACACAGTGCTCTCCTTTTTACTTCCATCTCTCGAGCTGCCTGTTGTTTCTTCCTCTGTGAGCTCATGTTGCAGCAGAGGAGAAGGAACAATGAAAGTACTGCTCGGTTCATGCCAGCTGCTTCCCCGAAGCCAAAGCTGTCAGGAGACCATGCACAGGAGCGTGGGCTGAGCTTGGAGCAAGCCGCAAGTGCTGGGGTGGAGATTTCTTCCCCCCCACATCCTTGTGTTTGGGGTTCCTCTTCCACTGTGGTATCTGCCCTGCCTCTGAAACCCTGGTTCTTTCATCCCCACAAGGTGGGGATTGCCCCGGGGGCTCACCACCCCTTTCTCCTGACGGTTTACCAGCCCTTTCCCTTCTAGAGCCATTGCCTTGCCCTTTGCACACTTGCCCCTTTCCAGGTGGAGAAGAGCATCCTCCATGCAAGCTTTACCAGTTGATCTGCAAGAGATCAGTCAGGACAGACATGTCCTGTCCTTGGAGGGGATGGGTGTGGTGACTCCCTGGCACTTGCTGACCTTGGGTTTTAGGGGAGGCAGAGGTGCAGGTGGTTCCTTTTGAACCCAGGTCACCCTGAGAGTGTTTGGATTTGGGCTGAGCTGTCGGTGTGAGGATGCCGTCTGAGCAGTACCCCGTCGCTGCTCTCTGCCCTCTGCCCCCTTCCTCACACAGCGTGGTGGGGGAACGGTGCCCAGGCTGCAGGCCGAGCTGAGGGAGGAAGGTGGTAGATAGATGGATGGGGGTCAAGGGGAGACCTGAGGGCTGCCAGGTGGGCTCTATTCCTGGCTCTTCCTTGGATCTTGCTTCTCCCTGCCAGGTTTTCAGGGATGGAGTGGCTGAGACAGGAGGTGCTGTCTGAGAGCAGCGTACGTCTGTGTGGTCTGCAGGACTCAGACAAGGGCAGCAGACAGTCTCTGGCGGCATGATGGGGACTGTGCTGTGATCTGAGCAGGCTAGGACATCTGGATAGGACTCTTTTGGCAAGGAGGCTTGAGCAGATTTGTGCTGGTGTATTAAATTGCCATTGTCCTCGTGTGTATTACTGCACTTATCTTTCCCCTGCAGCACAAGCGGAGGGTGGTTTGGCAGAGCTTTGAGAGGGCCTGGGGTCTGAGCACTGGGGAGTCTTGTTGGCAACAGCAGAATAAAAAAGCAGAGCTTTCGCACAATCGGGAGGTTGTGGCAAAGCGCCCCCCACCCCCTGCCCAGAGCACTCCCTCATCCCTTTTGTACTGGGGCACAGACCTGCAGGGCACCCACCACCCCACGCTCCGTCCTCACGTCATCCCTCGGCCAGTTCCTTCGTGACTAATCCTGGAGCAGGCACACGGGGAGAAGCTGCAATCACCTCTATAAATCTGCCCTCTCGCTGCCCGGTTTTTGACAGTAATGAACGTGGGAGGAGGGATGGGGAGGGGTGGTGGGGGATGATAACTGAGCAGACGCTGGGGGTGCTGGGCTCCTCGCTGCTTTTTTGCAAGCGGGGCTATGGCAGATTGATTGACCTGGGAGTCGTCGAGCAAACAAGGCAGTCAGACTCTTCATTAGAGCATTAATTAGCTTCCAGAGGTTCTCCAGGGGCTGCTTCGTAAAGTTTGGTTTATTAGGAGCTGTCAAGTTGAAACCATCTTGTAGGGGGAGGGTGGGGGCTCCTCAAGCTGGCCTTGGAGAAGCTGGGGGAGGCTTGTGCTTGAACCTTACTTTGAGAGTGGGGTGAGCCAGAGCTGTGCTTCCCCTGAAACCCTGTACCCGGGTGGGTGCAGAGCGCTCTGCCGCTCTCCTGCTGTCCACAAAAAACCACCACTCACAGCAGCCTGGCTGCGTTGGGCTAGCAGTGGCCAGAGAAACCTAAGGAGCAGAGAGCAGAGGACCCTTACCTCTTTGTCCAAACCCGTCCCTGGCAGCCACAGAGAGACTGCTCAGCATCCCGCTCATCCTTCCCTCTAAAGACTCAGAGAGTGGACAAGCAGGGGATGGTTGTGACCCTGCGGGCTGGAGATGCTGGGAGGATGAGGAGGGGATGAGGCAGAGGAGAATTGGAAAAACAGGCTGCTTTATGGCACGCTTAATGCTGGGAGAGGAGGACTGATTTTCAAACAATTGCCAAGACACTTGTGGAGTATAAGGAGAGGCTTTCCCTAACAAATGGAAATCAGATATTACTGTTAATGCCTTTCTTCCGTCTCATTTCTTAGTAATGTCTGCATGCAAGGAATCCTCTCGTGGATGGATGTGAAAGATGCCTTTTCTACAGTGGGCAGCCAGCACGGTACTGACCAGACTCTTGAATGGAGGCTCAAACAAGTGTTTTCAAGGGCCACAAAGTGCCTACTTAAAAACCCGACACTTGCTGCTGGCAGCATACAGCCATAAAGTTAAACAAGGAAAGCTAATGAGCTGGAAACTTCCTTACAGAAGTGAAGTCTGGAAACTTAAGTTTGCTGCTTGCTTGATCCCAGAGTGGTTTTTGCTCTATAGATTAGCACTGCTTCCCTGCTTTACAGCCTCCTGCTCCATCTGGCAAATAGTTGTACTCTTGCTTGAGTGATGAAGGAGTTCAAGGAGTGCTCAGGAGAGACAGGAGGCTGTTCAGCAGCAGCTGTGACTGCGGTGTAGAGCAGCCTCCTCTCCCCTGGGTGCTCTGGGACTTGCTCCTTTCCCTTCACTACCAGCAGGGTAAGACCTGCTGTTCTACCTCAGAGCTGCTGCTCTTTCCTATTGGCTTCCAGCACACTGAACAGACAAAATGAAGGAGATCAGTTTTGTGTGACCCAGGGCTGTCCCCTTGCATAGACCTCCATTAGTGACCCAGCTGGAGCCCTTTTTCTTTTCCAGGTAGCACAGGTGGGTTTGCTTCTTCCACCTCGTACCCCTGGTAGTGTCCTGCCCCTGCATGTTTGCCTTGGGGAGGCAACTCTTTCCCCACACTTGCCAGGTCCTCTGGGACAGCTTCCCCACTTAGATTTGCTGCTGCCTCCTTAGCACAGTTATTTATCCCAGGCTGGCACCTGTGGTGCTTTTTCTCCACGCTCGGCTATCACACCCTGCTCCCAACATCCCCATCCCCCATCTTCTCCATATACCGTCAGTGTCAGATACGTCTGAGAGCCTCCTCTTCTTGCTGCTGCTGTGGTGCATGACATACCCTCTAGTGTTCAGGCACTGGTTTGTAAATACAGATTTGAGGTGGGGTTTCGCCTCTTGAGGATGCCCTCCCTGCCCTGCTCCGAGCGGGGTGCTTCCTGGCTGGCCTTGTCAAGCCAGCTGTGGTTTTGCGCTCATGGGTATCAGAGAGGTCCTCCGCCACATCACTCAGCCAGGCAAACCTGGCCCAATGCAGGTCACACATCAGCGTGAGGTTACATTGGTGTCAGCAGAGCTGAAGCACCCAGAGCAAATGCCATCTTGATCCCACAAAAAGACTGCTACGTCGAAACAAGCCCATCAGTGTGAGCAGCAGGGGAGGGACCTCGTGCTGGATACACTGCAGTGTTCCCAACCCCGTGCTGGGGATGCTGGCACTGGCCTTGCAGGGTCAGAGCTGTGATTCACCTCCTCCTGCCTTTGGTTTCCCATTTGGGAGCAGTGATACTTGGCTCCTCCGCAGGTTGCCCGTGAAATGTTTCTGTCACACTCAAGCATGTTGAGCTGATTGCAGTCAGTTATGTTCAGGGCTTCCCTTGGGGCTTCAGCCTGGAAGATGCACCTAAGGGCATAACCTGAGAAGTTGGATTTTAAATGTATGAAGCATCTTGGATGCGTTTCACAAGGGTGAAGGGGGTGAGAATGCATCCTTGCACCTACTGGGACCCTAACGCGGCTCAGCCTGCTCTGTGTGTGCCCATTGATCTTACTGCAGGCAGTCTTGCTTTTCAGCCCCTGAACAAGACTGACAATGCCAGGAGACCTGGGCTGTATTCAGAATATGCTGCTCTGTTCAAATTAACTCTCTTCACGGTTACTTTTTTAGAAGCAATTTTTTCACTTCGATTTCAAAGCACACTCTGCTTCTCTCTTTGATATCTCCTGAGCGGTTTTCCACTCCCATTTGCAGCATGCCTATACAGAACCACGGTGTCAGCCTGTTTGCAGTCTGTGCACATGCAGCTTCTTTGATGTTGTCTTGAACGTCTTCTCTCCACACACTTTAGCTTCTCATCGATTCCCTGTGTGCTCTCCTTGGACTAAAATACTCTGCAGTGAACAGTACTTAGACGTTGTCCAGCTCTAAAGCTTCGTGCATCCCTCACGTCCTTGAAGTCCTCAAAAGCAGAGTCAGCAGGGGCAGCCCCTGGGGGAGAGGGAGCGCTGGTGATGAGCGGGTTTCCAGCCGGGCATTGACCACCGTTCTCCTTCCCCAGTCCCCAGCACCTCAGCTGCCCTGCTGGTCTCCACAAGGTGGGTGGCCTTGGGGCCAGTAGGCTCAGTGCTGCAGCAGCACGATTTTTCTCTTGCTGTATTCTCAGCCCTCCAGTCTGGTACCCAGCCCAGGTGTCCCTCCCAGCATGCCCGAGCAGCAGCTTTGGCTGTCCATCCTTGTGCATGGGACCTGTACCATTTTTCTAGCTTCTGTATTGTGTGGGACGCTTCTCGTTGGATGAAAAACTACATTTTCCCCATCAGTCTTCTGTACAGGCAGGCTGTGTCCTGTTTGGAGAAGAGTGCTAAACAGCCAGGCAGTGAGATGGTCCAGCCCTAAGTACTGTAAATCCCCTGCCTCTAGCCTTCATGAGCATTGGTTGGATTGATGGTCTGGGGGTGTCTTCTGCTGGTGGGACACAGCTGGCTGGACACAGTGGCTTTGCTCTTCAACATGACAGTGACCTGCAAAGCCAGGTGGTACAGCAATGCCCACATAAAGGAATCAACTTCAGTAAAAGAAACCTAGCCATATCTTCCTGTGGCAGTATTACCTTTTGAAATTAATTCCTCTGTGTCAGCAGAATAACAAGGGCAAATTTTATCTGAATGCTTTTCCAGAACTTTGGTTCATAAGGGGCTGATGATTTTGGGGTTTCTACCTGTTCTGACATTGGTTGAAGACTAAATTCCTGGGTTCACTGAACCTGCAATCTGCTTCCTTACGGTGAAATGGCTGGCTCCAGACATGCTGAGCCTATGGCTCAGAGTCTTTTATCTTAACGTGCATACATAAAAGTTGGCTCCCAGGGCCCACTGACTTGCTTAAATAGGAATTTGGGACGCTGTTAAAGAAAATTCCTACAGTTTTCCCCATCCTCTATAACAGAAGCAGGGAGTCCAGATAATGATGGATCTGTAGGCCATCCTGCTGTAATACTTCCTCTATCCTTAAAAAGTTCAAGATGATGAGTTCTTGAGAAACGACAGATGGCTCATTTTGTTTGGTTGTTCTTCCACACAGTAAATGGATTCGCCAGTTAATGCATGAAGGCAGCAGCCTCATGAGCGTTTAGGGTGCAGGTGGAGCTGATCTAGCACTTGGTTGCACAGCAGGAGATGATCCTCATCGCTGATGTGTGCATGCTGCTGGCTGCATGGTCCTGTTCCATTCCTTGTGCCAGCATCGATCTCGCTGTGTGCCAGCTCAGTTTACTAAACCTGCAGAAAATTAATCCAGTGGAAAGGAACAGTTAAAGGTGGGTGGAGTGAGCAAGCTCTTGGATGGATTCAGTTGGGTCTTTCTCAGGGGGCTTTTATCTTTGCACGGAGGGCAACACTGGCAGCCTGGCGCTGGCAGGGCTGGTGTTAGCAGCAGCCAAAAGATCTCCTGATCCTGCCTGAAGTCTCTCTGGAGAGCTTGCTCTCTGGATGGCAAGAACATGGCATTTCATACCACCCTCAGCATCTCATCTCTCTCTGCGTAGCAGACAGCTTTTCAACAGTAGCTGCTGAAAATGCTCAAGTCAAATCCAGTGTGTGCAAAAGTCAGCCATGCACGACAGGGTGCAGTTGTACTCTTAGCGTGCACCTACACAAACTCGTTAAGTGTTTTTCTGACACCCTGCTAGGAAATTTGGCTATTAATGGGCAGCCTCCAGAATGGCACGGGAGTTAGTGTGTGGTGCTGCTGTATGTGTTACAACTTGCTCTTCGGGTACATTTAATTACTTTTTTTCCTAATTGACAGAGCACTCCTTTGTTTGAAATGTTTCTGATGAGCGTTTGATTAAATATCTCAGTATGTTATTTTTTTCTTTCTTCATCCTCTGTGGCTGTAGCTTGGTACTGAATCTATCTTCAGTGATCCTATCTCCATATTTTAATTTACAAGTGATCAGTGAGCCGTATATTGTTTTCTGACAGCAGGCACAACTCATGCTGGGAATCTTTTATTCCTCCCTCCCCTCCTCTCTCTCCTGCAGAACTTTTAAATTCATTTTGGGGTTTGGCAGGAAGGTTTCTGGGTTTAGGTTTGTGGGGTGTTTTGCTTTGGAGAATAGTTGTTTATTTCTTAAATTGGCCTTGAGTCCTTGCTGTCCTTCAGAGAGACTTAGTTTCTGCTTCTCAGGGAAGCTCTTGCTTTTCCCAGGCCAGCAGCATGTCCCAGCCAGTGGTCTTCCAGGCTAGCCATGACCAGATCTGGGGGCTGGGGGCTACCCAGCTTTCTCCTTCCCTGCAGCTACACACGCAGCCTTCTCCATATATGCTCACAGATGTACGGCTTCTGGGTTTTAAGGAGACTTTCTGGGTCACATATGCATGCTTCCCTGAGGCCTCGCTTGGTAACCCGCTAGTTCGTTAGCTGCTCCGCCGGCTCCAGTGTGACACGGCTGGTAATCCCGGGCTGTCCCCTAGCTGAACAGATGTCCTTGTCACCGCCTGCAGTCTTCGCGCCACAGCGTGTGGCGTGTAGCGATGGACTTGACCCACAACCTATGTGTTCAGTAGGTCAGCAGTCCGACTGTGCTGCTTTTGGGGAGAGGAGGGGCATCAGGCCACTTGTCAGTAGGTTTGGCTGATGCAGTGCTCATCTTTGGTGGGGCTGAAGCTGGTGTGGATACAGCAGAGCATCTGATGCAGGCAGGTCCACGCAGGGTACGAGGGGAGATGCCTGTTCTGCTTTGCCACAGCACCCACGGGCAGCATTTTGAGTCCCATCGAGCTGCACTTCCCCAATATGGAGTTACGGTAGTACAGTGTGCTTCAGGGCTCGTGCCTGTGCTTGGGGCTCAGTTTTGGGCTGGGGCTGTTGGAATGGGGGATGGATGGTCAGCGTGGATGTGCACAGCTACTTCAGTACCCAGCTCGTCTTGCTGCAGCAGCAGGCTGTGAGACTGGGGAACGTCTGCGCCTGCTGGGCTATGGTGCAGCAGCTTGCTGAACATACTGGAATGAGGGTCACTTGGTGGTTTATTCCCAGCCTCTTTCTGTCCCTGAGAGGAGGTGGGTCACAGCCAGCTCGTAGGCTTGCTCCTGGGGCTGGGAGCACCCACCAGTCCGTGATGCAGGAGACATTATTTGCAGCATTCATATAGGGAACTGTAAATTTGGGAGAGAAGCGTCATGTAGCTGATTTTTATGAAAACATGAGCAGTACCTGTAGGGAGGAAGAGACCAAAGGCAGGCAGGCTCAAGCCTCTCGAACCCCAGGGGAGTGGGGGTAGCGTTTGGGTGGTACCCAGGGTGATACCAAAGGGCATGGCCTGGGTGCATGAAGGCATGCCCGCTCCTTCCCGCTCTGCGCAGGGGCTCTGCCCTGGCACAGCCCTCTGCGGAAGGGCCATCGCACCGTCTCTCCAGGGGAGTCAGGCAGGGCAGAGCAGAGTCGGATTAACAGCCTGTCTGATTGCAAGGAGACAGTACTGTCGCTGCGAGAGGGGAGGGGGAAAAAAAGGCGACCCACATCCATCTAGACTAGCAGTCAGTCGGTTTGGTGGCTTGTCCCAGAGACCGATCTTTTCTATAGGAGAAAAGAGCAGCATGCAAAAGTGAAGATTTAGCCTTATGGAATTAGTAGGCTAGTGAGGTTGCAGGAAGGCCTGCAGATAGGAGAGCTCCAGCTGTGTCTATCGCTTTTGCAGACAGACCTATGTTCTGCTTTGGTTTGCATGTCCAACCCAGAGCAACCCACTTGCAACCAGGACCTGAGGGGTTTGGGGACTGTAGACACTTTTGGCATTGCTCTGAAACCAGCACTGCTGAAGGTCAAAATGGCAGGTTGGTGTTCAAAGTTGAAGCCTCGGCTCTTTTGTCTGCCCGCTTGGAAGGGGGCAGCAGCTGAGCCTTCCTCAGGAAAGGGTTAACATTGTCTCTCCTTCCCATGGAGCTGCTCTCCCAGTAATTCAATCATGTCAGCCTGTTTGCAGGCAATAATTCATTGTTATAGGAACACTACAGTAAAGTGACAAGTTAATAATGGCAGTAATAATGGCAGGCAAAGTCTAATGCTATTTCCCTTTCTTCTGCTCCTGTTGCACCAGCAGCCTCCCATGTTGGCTAACGCAATTTGCAACCTTGCTAATCCAGTTTCAGGAGGAATTGTGTTCTGTTAAAAGAGAATAACAGGAGTCGGGAGCTGTGCTGCCATGTTCCTGTTGTCTCCAGGGAGGCTGCCCCAGCACTGGAAGTCTTTGTCTTTATTTTGCTGTGATTTGTATGCCACAGTTAAGCCTAATGAGCAAGGTCCTCATAGGAACATCTCATCTTCCTCCCTTCTGCTAATGCCTTTTCTCTGATGCCTCTGCCTCTTCTCTGAACGGACTCGCACATCTTTCCCTTTTGAACATTGGTTTGCTTTCAGCTAACCTAGGAAACATGAGTCACCCACCCCTCGCCACGCTGAGTCAGAAGGCTGGCGTGTACTTGCTTGACTCCCGTCGCCCCAGTTCCCCATGGTCATTAACGCGGGTGTCCTTGCAGTGCGTGCGGAGGTGGAGGACGTTCTTCAGCCTTGCTTTGTGGAAGGGAGAAGGGCTGGCAGAGGTGCTGAGCGTTAGTGCGTGTCTAAGCCTGTGGCAGTGCAGTGAACCTGCACATGGGTCTCTGAATCCCAGGTGAACATCCCCTGGGAGGAATTTGGGCCCTGAGTGCTTTTCAGGCCCTAGTGAGGGAAATGATGTGGCACCTCTGGGTTGTGACCCAGGCTGAGGGGTCAGCTGAGTTCGTGCCAAAAGCCCGGCCAGTGCCCTTCAGGGTTGTACATGGAGGGTGCTGGGGAGAGATGGGTTCCTTGCAGGAAGAGCTCCTTGGGGCCATGCTCCTGGAAATGAGTCTCTTCTGATCAGCGTGCTAAACCCCATGCATGGTGTTAAACTGTGACGGGGTTCGGGTCGGGTTGGCCCCATTTCTGCTCCCCCCACTCCTCACCTCAGCAGAGTGAAATCCCGACGGAATCTTTTAAAAGTAGGACATTCCCCAGGAAAACTGTTTGCAACACTTCATCAGTTCTCTCCAAGCGAGAGCATCTTCTGGAGGAGCTCTCCCCAGAGGGCGACAGCCTCCAAAGTGGGACACTGCCTTCCTGCTACAGTGACGGGGCTCCCCGGGGACTCTGTGGGCTGGTGGTGGCTGTCCTCCTGCCCACCCCTGCTGCGCCACGGCCGCTGGCTCATGCGGAGCTGGCTCATTCCCCAGCCAGCGGCCCCCTCCTCCTTCGCTGCAGGGCAGCACGCAGGGGTTTCGTATGGGGCTTTTTTGCAGGGAGGGTATCTTCAGCTGCAATTAAACGTTGCTGTTCCCAGAACTTGGTAACAGTGGCTCCCAGGTGGGAAGGGAACTCCTGCTGTTGTGTTTTCTTGCTGCCTACAAGGAAAGATGATGTAAAGAGTCTGAGACAGGGCATCTTTTTATCACAGCATTTTTATGTACAGATTGCAAAGTGCTTTGGTAAAGGTAAGTGTTGTAACCCCTGCTTGATGATTAGGAAACAGAGGGGAGGGAACCAAGTGGCTTCACCACACCAGCGAGTCAGCAGAAAAGCTGTGAATCACATCACTGCCTCTGTCCTGCTCTGATGATGATGATTGCTTTCCTTTCCCCCAAATATTTGTATAACTGTGCTTATCAAATGCCCAGCTTGGGGAGACTGATTACCTGCTTGACTGTGTGTGGAAAAGCCCTACCATATATATCTGCATGTAGAGCACCTAGCCATGTCATAGCCTGCTGTGGTTGTAAGGTGTGTCAGACCTGTCGCCCCCCAGCCCAGAGGTGCAAGCTTTGAGGACTAGGGGCTGCCGCAGCTATCCTGAAACAATGTGTGTCCTTGCAAATGAGTGAGGACGTTTTCCTCAGCCTGGGAAGCAGTGCAAAGGGACTGTGATGCTGGAGGACGGTCTGTAAAGTGAGGTATGTAGCAAGCATAGGGGCTTGCTGTGGACGCCTGGTGTCTTTACCAGCTTCTCCACCCTAAGAGGCACGTAACATCCCCCGTGTCCTGGCCACGCTCCAGCGTAAGTCATCACTTATTGAACCTCCCGGAGCTCCTCGAGCAAATGTGTCGGGATGCCCTCAGTGGTGCGGGAGAGCCTCTCTCTGTGCCATCGGAGAGCTGATGTCTTCTGTCCCACCACTGCCTGCAGGGCCCCTGCCTGAGCACCGCTATGCCTGCACGTGTTCTTCACAGGGGCTAGGAGACCAGGCTGGCTTAAAAATAAAATGAGGGTTGTAACCATGACTTGTTGCCAGCGTAAATTGAAAGCCTTAATAGCGTATGCAGGACCAATTACAGTACATCAAGGTATGATATCCTCTTTATTGGCACCCTCCAGGGAGCCAGGAGACATTGTGGCAACACGATTATGGTTTGCAGATGATATGCACGATAACTTCACCTAGACACATGCACCTGTTTCCCTCACTAAGCAGATGTTCGGGAGGCTGTTAAGAGAACATCAGCCTCTTCACAGCGCAGCAGAAAATGCCGTGTAACCGTGCCCATTTTCATCGCTGTGCCCACCACCTCTGCTGCTTGATGGAGCGCTGGAGCAACCCTGCCCTGGCACACCGAAACCCAGCCCCTGGGGCAGACTGGATCAACCCAGCAATTTGAAGGCCGAGCCCTGTCCTGGCTCTCTGCCCAGGCAAATCCGCAAGCCAGGAAAGGGAGTTTCACCCATGTCAGGAGGGTGAGGTTTGGCTGGCTCAGTGCCTGGGGTGTCAGTCTTCTTGCAGTCTCACTCATGCACCAGCAGCTATGATCACTTCACGCAGGCATCTTTAAACATGACCTGGCGAGCTGCACGGGGCATAGCGAGACCTGCTTTGCACTGGAGTAGACTTACCACCAGGATGGAAAGAGATGGGCTCCCTGGCGGTGTATTGTACCATTGCCATCACCATCACCCTGGACCACTGACTTCAGCATTTGTTGTTTTGGGGTTTTTTTCCCCCTTTTAAATCGTTTTTCCCAAATGCAAAATGAGCCTTTTGGATTAGTTTGCCTATCTGTGAGTGGTGGCTGATGGTCCCCCCTCCTCCACTCCAGTGGGAGAGCAGAAGTGGGAGCAGCCCCCAAAGCTTCCCGTGTCTTCACCAGAGTGCGGGCAGAGGATCTCTGCCCTGCATGAGCAAGCAAACCAGCCTGCAGCCCAAAGGTGAAGCTGCCCCAAGGTAACCTGTGTGCCACAGTGTTTACACCTCAGCGGTTTTCAGCCTGTGGTCTGTAAAAGCTGTGAATTATTTCCATAGGTTCTCCAAAAGGTAACGAAGAGGAAGGTGCGTATTTACTATGCAAGAGCCAGTGCCTGGACGGGGAAGCATTTGGTGTTCACAGATTGGAAAAGACTAAGTATGTCCTCTTTAATTCTGTGGGAGGGAAGCAAAACCTGCATTTGCATCTTCCGTGGTGTGCCTCAGTTAGGAAGTAAGTCATGTTAGATGAGAAGTGCATTGGCAGGGGTGTCATTATATATCACTGATACCTCTAATCTAGATGAAACTTTGCGCACCATGTTACAAACCTGTGCAAGTGCATGCAGTCTAGCAAAGGGAAGACCTGCAATTCCCTGTCAGGGCCGGCTGCTCCAACTGGTAGCAGCAGTAGAAGCAAACACCTCATCAAGATTTGGGGGATTCTGTGTATGCATGGGCAAACGCTCGAACACTGGCTGCAGTGGCTGCCAGGCAGGGCTTGGAGGGCTGGGTCGCGTGCGTGGAATTTAAGATCTCATTTCTGCCAGAGATAGTAAGATTTCTTCCCCATCACCCCCACCGCCACAAAACAAGATGTCTTCCTAAGTGTCGAATGGAAGCAGGGGGAGCTGCATGGAGGTCATCCGAGGGCTCTTGGATGACCTCAAGAGTCCCTGCTGTTTGTACACAATGAGAATTGCCGTGATTGTGGTCTGGGAGCAAGCCCTCACTGATTCAGTGAAATACATCTGTCATGTACGAGGTGTGGGTCTGTTGCCCCGAACGCCAGGCTTAAAATTACTCCATGTCCGTCCTCCTCATTTCCAGCTCCTGGAGGTGCCACGCTGTGGGAAAAGGACTGGGAGAGACGTTTGGATCTCAGGAGCTCCGGTCTGTGCATACCTTGGCTCCCTCTGTGTGTGTGTTGATATTGAGCAACCCTGCCACACGCAGCATGTCTATATACTGCATTTTAATAGATATAGGGCTACTGACTTAACATACACGGTTGCTATAGTAACAGAGGTTTCCTTAGTAACGGTTGCAGAAAATAATCCAGTACCAATTAAAAATAAACTGTTTGGAAAGGGGGCTGGGGGAGAAAGGAAACTGCTGAGAATCACCTTCCCCTTTATTGCTTCATCTCCCAGGGACTTGGAAGATTGATTAATGCTTGAAATAACCTTTCTTAACCAACACTGAGCCAAAAAGGTGGGACGAGTGTGGGTGGGGTGGCTAAGGCTGCTGTCCTGAAGTGAAACAAAGAGTGTGTCTGGGGTACAGCAGAAATACAGCAGGGTGATGCTAAATCTCTCCATTAGGTTGAAGTCCCGAGGGAGGAAAAACAAGGGACTATTTCCCTCCTTTCCTCCCTCCACTGTCGGCATGCCATACCCTTAACACAGCCATCGAGTCCTTATTAGCATACTGATTAAAGCGAGGGGCAAACCAGGCTCCAGGGGATGCCTATCTCTGATGCTGTGTTAGAGCAGAAAGCCTTGCTGTGGTGGCGGTTCCTCCCTCCCATTTGATGTTGTTTGCCTGTGCCCGTCCTCTCCCTCAGCCCTGTCGCTCATCGGTTGTGCCGACAGGCATCCGAGACCCTGGGGCCCAAGGGAAGCTGGAAGCAAAGCGTGATGCAAAGTGAGGAGCCCATGCCTTGATGAGAGAGAGGAGACAACGTTGCTTCCTCGCAAACACAGGATGCGTGGGACGGGTTTCCAGGGTGTGGATGGGCACAGCTCCCCTGGCAGCCTTCAGTTGTTCGTGCCTGTGGTGCCACGCTTCTGTCATGCCACTCGTGCCCAGGGTTCTCGCTAGGTTTTGTTAAGAGATGTACCAGTTGTCAGCAGAATCCCTTCACCCGGCAGCAAGGCAGCATGCCCCCCTTTCAGAGGGGAGCTGCCACATGAGGCAGCCGGAGAGGTTGGGAGTGGCTGGGCTGGAGCAGGACTGGGGTACCCACCTTCTGCCTCTCAGCCGTTGAAGACCCATCGTTTGTCAGGACACCCTTTATAAGCCATGCCAGAGCAGCGGTGCTCGTCATCACAGGGTGCACTGGGAAGGGGCTCTGCATGGAGGGGTGCTGGGGGGGGAACCTGCTGCCTGCCAGACCCCCTTGCACACTGCCTCCGTTCCTGGGAACCTTCCCCCCTGTTTTCCTGACTGTGCTTCGATGTCCTGGATAATGTATTGTGCTTCATGCTCAGCTTAGGTCTCATCCCTTTGGGCTGTCAGATCTGGGCATCCTGCGTCCTCGCGTTGGAGAGGAGGTGCTGGTCGTGCAGGAGAGGCAAAGGAGGGGAGGTGGTGGCAGAGCTGCTAGGAGGAGCGGTGTTTCTGGCTGGGCGCTAGTCCTCTCCTCAGGTCTGTAGCTGGCAGGGTTCCAGGGCACCTCAAGCACAAGTGTCACAGGAGGGCGCTTCGTGTCCTCCCCTGCAGATGGCAATGCCCTGGGTCAAGGCTCGGGCAAGATTTATCTCCTGCTCCTGCAGGGAGAGAGGAATCAGAAACCATTGTGTCTCTCTCCCTGCAGGGGCAAGAGCTAATGACACTGTCGTGTCATCCTCAACGCTGTGTGACCACTTAGCCACCCGTGTAGGAACTGCAGTCATGCTTGGGAAGCTGAGGGAGGTGACCTGCCTGTGCCTTGTCCAGGCTGTGCAGTCCATGGTGAACCTGGAGCCAGAGCTCCTGGCTGCTGGAGCAGAGCTTGCCTCCCTACTGATCCTTTCCACTCTGATGCTCTTTTTCTTTTCCAGTTGTGCCCCTGTTTGCTCTCCTAGCTATTGCATGTCTGTGGGTTACGTGTCACTGACATGGCTGGCATGTGACAGCAGTAGAGCCTCATTTAATTCACTCTTCCTGGAAATGGTTTTCTCTGGAACTGGTCAAGAGCTCATTGCCCCGAGGTGCAAGTGGTATGATTTCACCATGAAAAAACCCACTGAATTTGGGTGTAGTCTTCTTGCTAGGTTTGGTACCCTAGACCATGGTGAATTAGGGAATCTTTTAAAAGACAAACTGTGAAAAAGCAGCCTCTTGCTGAGGGACATGGTGGGAGGATCCAGGAGTGGAGCAGGAGGTGAAAGAAAAGAGAAGATTTGGTAGGAGAACATCGAAATACCTTTGTCTTAAAGGTCCAGTTTAAGTGGGACCCAGGCAAGATCAGCTATGTGTGCAGCTGGGAGGACTCTCTGGTCCTCCCCAAACCAGGTGAGTTTCTTTTCTGTGTTAATGACCCACCTCTCCTCATCCTTCTCTGTTCCTCCCTTGCAGTGACCAAGCTGCAGGTGAGCAAGTCAAAGCGGAGCATCACTCTGGTGGAGAACCGCCCTATCCCCCTCAACTGCTCGGTGAAATCCCAGACAAGCCCAGACTCACACTTCGCTGTGCTGTGGTATGTCCACAAGCCCTCCGACGCTGACGGCAAGCTCATCCTGAAGACCACCCACAGCTCGGCCTTCGAGTACGGCACCTACGCGGAGGAGGAGGGGCTGCGGGGCCGGCTGCAATTTGAGCGCTCTGCGTCAGGGGGGCTCTTCAGCCTGACGGTCCAGCGGGCAGAGGTCCGAGACAGCGGCAGCTACTACTGCCACGTGGAGGAGTGGCTGCTCAGCCCAAACCACGCCTGGTACAAGCTGGCGGAGGAGGTGTCGGGGCGGACAGAGGTCACCGTCAAGCAGCCAGGTACCATGCAACATGCCAGTGGGGTCCTCTTGGCATTGGCTCTTGTGCATGGCTCGTGAGCTCACTGAGTTTTCCTGGGACAACAGGGATACCCTGCTCTTCTCTTTACTGCAGCCTTGTCACCCTCACCTTGCATCCTCATGTCTGCATATCCCTACACAGAGGGACTTTTTCCCCTTTCAGTGTGACCCTCCTCCATTTAGGCTGGGTTGATGTGCATTTCAATATCCCCACATGAAGGTTGTCCTTCCCCAGCTGTCTAGAAGGCCACTGTATCCTGCCAGGTTTCTTTATCCTCAGGAGCATCATGTAGCAAGAGTGTCGACTAGTGACCTACTGAGAGAGAAACGGTGTGTGCCTGCCTGGGAAAGCATTTTTATGTTTTGCACACAGTTTAATTTTACTCTGTGCCTGTATCCTGGCAGGCGCAGTGAGCCTTGTCACTTTTCCCTCTGCACTGTGCACATGAGATACGAGTAACAAGTTTAATGAGGTGGGGAGGTGGCTGCCGGGAAAGGAGAAATCTGCTCTGCTGGTTGTTTCCGTGGCAGCAGACATCACTGGTAAAGATGAGCTGATGGAGGAGCTAAAGATGGTCCCCTGATCTGGGGACAGAACCCGCATTTCATGCGAAGGGAGGATGCAGGGATGCAAGCGCTGTTTTTGAGAGCAGCCTGGAGCCCATATGTGCTGCTGAGGCAGAGCATCAGTACTTCACAAGAAAGCCTGCCTTGCTTGCTCCACCTGCCCGTTTCTGGAGGATAAAGTCCCTCAGGCAGGAGGGACAGACCTGGATAGCAGGACTGTACTAGGATGCTTAATGCATTTTCTCTGTCTGGATTTGGCTGGCCAGACGCAGGCTTTGCAGACAGGGGTGCAACAGGGATATTGTGTATGGTCACCAGCACAGCTTTGCCTGGTCACACAGGGAGCGCGGCAGGCCAGAGCGTGCCACTCACTGCCGGTCCCAGCTCCTTGTTTCTGTCTGCAAAGTCCCAACGTGGCTGTGGGGCGGTCAGGGAGCGGGGAGCTGTGATCTGCCCGCTCCGTTGCATTGCCCACATCTCTCTGGGAAGTACAGTGCCCATCGCTTGCTGCAGCAACTGTACCAGGGAAGTCCAAACTGTGCCACTGGAAAGAAGTTGTGAAGGAATTAGGAGTGTACGACACGTCATTTCACATAAAAGAGCTGACTGCAGTCTCCCCCCCATGTATTAATGAAATTGTGGAGCACAAACCAGGGACATTCCCAAGGCAGCAAAACACTGTGTGACTCTGCCCTCATGCCACTTCTTGTTTTGCAGTGGTGGTTCCCTATAATCAGCTGTCCATTCTCCACCTTGATTTTTTTTCCCTTTTCCCACTGCTGGAGGGTTTACTGGTCAGAAGACCCTAAAAAGCACAAGTCCTATGTTCTTTTCCTCCTGTTCTTTTTTCCCCCCATCTTTTTTTTCCTCCCCTTCCTCATTTCTTTCATCACACCCCAGGACTGTGGCCATGCAGGAAGGGCTTGTGGGGAGACAAAGGAAGCTTGCAGCCCTCGGTCACCTTGCATTTCTAATGGCCTTTCCCCATAGATAACCGCCTGCAGGTGAACCAGACTCAGAAGAACATCACGGTGCTGGAGAACCAGTGGGTGACCCTGGAGTGCCTGGTCAACAGCCGGACCAGCCCCTCATCCCAGCTCTCAGTGGAGTGGTACGTCTGGCGGCCGGGCCACCCGGAGAAGCAGGCGGTGGCCCAGCTGAGCCGGCAGAACACCCTGCGCTATGGTGACCTGGTGGCACTGGGCGACCTGCGAAGCCGGCTGCACCTAGAGAGCCCGTCCCCGGGTCTCTACCTTCTCTCCATCCAAAATGCCACTGTGCGGGACAGCGGGGCCTATGACTGCCGTGTGGAAGAGTGGCTCCTCGACCCCAGCGACCGCTGGTACAAGCGGGCAGAGGACCTCTCTGGACTCATCACCCTCACCGTCAAGCAGCCAGGTGAGAGAGGATCTTGTGCCAACAGCTTTGAGCAACACTCCGCCCTCTTGGACCAACCACATGAGTCACCATCTGTCTGTCATTGACAGCGGGTCCGGGCAGAGAGCAGGACTGCTGTGCTAGAGACCATGCTGATGCTTTTGTGCCTGTCTTCTTGGGTGCACCCTTGCTTTTCTGGAAAGAGCATGGAGCAAGCCCTGCAAACACAGCTAGATGGGCTTGGGATTTTGTCACCACTGCATCTGCAAATTTATTTTTTTACAGCACTTTTTTACAGATTCAATAGGATAGGCTTCTGATTTTATTCACATTTTGACTGAGAATGAGATGGGAGAGGCTATCTGTGCTTCTCAGGCGTGTGCCCCAGCGGCAGGGTCCTTGCATGAAAAGAGAGCAGCAGAGGAGATCGAGACCCTTGCTGGTGTCCAGGCAGTTTCTTATGCTGCTGCTCCCTGTTCTGCAGGTGAAGAAGCAGATGCAGGGTGTGCAGCTCCAAGGGTTCATCTGTCGGTTGGGATGAGGGCTTCTTGATGGGGCAGGAGTTGGCTATGAGGAGCCTGCCTCTGTATGGACAAGGAGGTTCATAGAGGCTTCCTGGCCCCCCTCTTGCCAGTGACAGTAGTTCAGGTGGATCTGGCTGCCGAACACCACCATTCTGGCCGTGCCCAGACACAGGGAGGCAGGCATCAGGAATCGCTGCAGGTGTTTCTCGTTCTTTCCAAGAGGTAGTGGGGAAAAAAGTCCTACAGAAGTTCAAACCAGCGAGGAAACTCCAGTTTGAAAGGATTGGGGATGGGACGGGATGGGATGGGATGGGAATAGAATAGAATAGAATCATTTCAGTTGGAAGGGGCCTACAGTGATCATCTAGTCCAAATGCCTGACCAATTCGGGGCTGACCAAATGTTAAAGCACATTATTAAGGGCATTGTCCAAATGCCTCAAACACTGACAGGCTTGGGGCATTGACCACCTCTGTAGGAGGTCTGTTCCAGGGTTTGACCACCCTCTCAGTGAAGAAATGCTTCCTGATGTCCAGTCTGAACCTCCCCTCGTGCAGCTTTGAATCATTCCCACAATCCCTGTCGCTGAATCCCGGGGAGAAGTGCTCAGCACCTCCCCCTCCACTTCCCCTCCTCAGGAAGCTGCAGAGTGCAGTGAGGTCGCCCCTCAGTCTCCTTCTCTCCAAACTAGACAAGCCCAAAGTCCTCAGCTGCTCCTCACAGGACATGCCTTCTAGCCCTTTCACCAGTTTTGTTGCTCTCCTCTGGACACATTCAAGGACCTTCACATCCTTCTTAAATTGTGGGGCCCAGAACTGCACACAGTATTCAAGGTGAGGCTGCACCAATGCTGAATACAGCAGGATAATCCCATCTTCTGACCAGCTGGTTACACTGTGTTTGATGCCCCCCAGAGTGTGGTTTGCCCTCTTGGCTGCCAGGGCACACTGCTGACTCCTACTGAGCCCGCTGTCGACCAGCACCCACAGACCTCTTTCTGCAGGGCTGGTCTCCGGCTACTCCTCTCCCAGTTTGTACTTGTGTCCAGTGTTACTCCATCCCAGGTGCAGAATCCAGCATTTGGACTTGTTAAATTTCATCCTAATGCTCCAATCTATGTAGATCCCTCTGCAAAGCCTCTTGTCCCTCAAGAGAAGCAACAGCACCTCCCAGTTAGGTATCATCAGCAAGTTTGTTGATGGTGCATTCAACTCCTGCATCCTGATCATTGATAAATGTATTGAACAGGACTAGCACTAGAATTGAGCCCTGAGGAACATCGCTGGTGACCAATCACCAGCCAGATGTAGCCCCATTCACTACAACCCTTTGAGCTCTGCCCTTCAACCAGTTCTTACACAGCACACCATGAACCTGCTTGTCTCACAGTTGGACAACTTACCCAGAAGGAGGCTGTGAGGGACAGTATCAAAAGCCTTACTACAATCCAGAAAAACTATATCCACCGCCTTCCCTTCACCCGCTGGGCAGGTGACGCTATCATAGAAGGATATCAAATCAGTTAAACAAGACTTTCCCTTTGCAAACCCATGTTGACTCTGCCTGATGATTGCATTATTCTTTAAATGCCTTTCAATAGCACCCAGTATAATCTTCTCCATAATTTTTCCAGGAACTGAGGTTAGACTAACAGGTCTGTCGTTCCCTGGGTCTTCCCTCACACCCTTTTTGTAGATTGGAGTAACATTGACCAGCTGCCAGTCAGCGGGGACCTCCCCAGGCTCCCCAGACCTTTGGTAGATGATCGAGAGGGGTCCTGCCATAACATTGGCTAGCTCCTTCAGAACGCTGGGATGAATCCCATCAGGCCCCATGGACTTGTGAACATTCAGCTGGTACAGCAGGTCCCTTACAACTTCAGTATCCACAAATGGAAAGTTGCCGTTCCCACACTTAGGAACACAGCGGGAACAGTTATGGTCCTCATTTGCTGGGTACTTTCCAGCACGTAAAGCAAGCGCTCTGCAAGTGCCGCTGTGGTGCTTTGTGCCGCCCATTCCAACCAGATGTTAGCCTCATAACTCTGCAACGGAGCTGGCCGAGAATTGCCAGCCCTGACGGAGTGGGGAAGGAACAGCAGGGGAAATCCTCGAGGCTCATTTCAAATTGCGGAAGGATGTGGAGTGGGAAGAAGAGAGGGAGTTGGGGATGCACTAATTCAAGATAATTTTTTTCTAAAAGTGCTTTGTTGTTGTTTGTTTTTCTTTCATAGCAGCCACTACTTAACAAAATGACTAAACTTGCTTGTGACTCATGTCTCATTAGTGAGGATCTCCATGCTCATCTTTCAGGACTATAATCATGAGCAAAAGAGGGAAGAAACCTCACAGCACCTTCAGACAGCAGTTCTCTTTCTACTTAACCTACTGAGGTGGGGGGGAGCTTTGTGTTGGTTTTGACAAACCATTTCCTTCCCTTCCTCCTTTTTACCTCAGTAGTCCCTGAAACCTCAGGACTTACTTCATTCCTGTTTCTGCTCAGGAGTCTTCCTGAGGAAGATGTGAACTGAAAACACTCGTGCTGCTGACGGCCCGAAGAGCTCTGGCCTTAATGAAGATTTTTCCTTATGGGACCATTAAAGAAGTGTAGGGCAGGTGCTGTAATGAGAAGCCCCGCTGGGCACAGCAGCCCAGCAGCTGATGAGAGCTGGGGGACAGCAGCCCCCTCCTGCAGGGACACCTGGGCTCTGCGCGAGGGAGGGCTTGCCCTGCTAAATTTGCTGGAGGAGAAAGTGCCTCTCTCTTCCGTGAGCTATCGGCTTGCCCTTCCTGCTCAGCTCGCACGTCAGAAAGGGCTTTTTAATCTTTAAATGATAGCTTAGATCCAGACTGATTGCGATCCCTGGAGTATGCGTTCCCTGGCAAGATGACTAAACCAAATGTTAATTGCTCTTGAAGTCAGCCTTTAATCAATTCATCTTGGGTTCTGGCTGCTGTATCTCAGTTAGGTAAAAACATCTCTTTAGCCTTGCAGCAAGTGCTAGAGAAAAAAAATGAGAGAGGGAATCTTTTGGAAGTGTCGTTGCTGTGTCTGTGCTGAGGACATCTCCATGGAGGAACCTCTTACCTAAATAACTTCCCAAATTGCTGGAAAATATTCTCTCATCTTCTGTCGTACTGATTTTTAAGTCCTTTGAATGCTCTCAAAGCTATAAAAAATAAGCGTGCTGTGCAATGCTCTTTGCACCAGTAGCTGAGGAGCAGTAGTACATTGCTCCTCAGCACATGCACCAAACCTCGGTATTTCCTGACGTGTTCTCGTAGCGTGTCTGGATGAGCTGCAGCAGCTTTCTCCTCTTGCACACATGCCTCTTAGTTGGTGCGAGGGTCTGCATGGGCAGGGAGATAGCACGGCACTTGCAGCCAGCTCCTGTTTCACGCTGTGCCCGGCGGTGTGCGGTGAGGTGAGGATGCTGCGCCTGTGGGGTTGACCACAGAGGTACCCAGGGGGCTTGGCAGGCTGCGTCAAGCCTTTGGGATTTGCTTGGATTGCACTCAGCACCGGAGTCGTGACAGTCAGTTTGTGCTGGGGCATGATGGCTTTGATGATAGCGTTTTGCTCAGCACTCACCTCTCCCCTTTTGTCATCCTAGATCCCACCTTGCAGGTGGACACGGCCACTGCCAACCTCACAGTGCAGGAGAAGGAGTCCTTCCCTCTGGACTGCAGCATCCTGTCCCGCTCCAGCCCAGAGTCCCACTTTGCAGTGACGTGGTACAACCTGCGGGCCAAAGAGGCAGGCGGCCACGCGGAAGAGGACAACGAGGAGGAGGAGGAGAGGGAAGCGGTGCTGAGTGTGGGCCTTGATGCCATCTTCAGTCCCGAGGCCAGTCGTTGGGAGGGCCGCCTGCGCTTCCAGAGGCTCTCGGCGGTGCTCTTCCGTCTGACGGTGCTGCAGGCCGGTGGCGCCGACACAGGCAACTACTCGTGCCGTGTGGAGGAGTGGCTGGCGGACCCCAACGGCGTGTGGTACCGGCTGGCGGAGGAGGAGTCGGGGACGGTCGCCGTTCACGTGCAGGATGCAGGTGAGAAGAGGCGACGACCCTCATGGGGGCCTGGCCCTGGCATCCCCTGCGTCTTTGGTTCAACCAAGATAAAAAGGCCAAGGAGCTGGTGGGACTGGGGCTCGCCTGCACTGGGGCAAGTCTGTGGTGCCGCTGCTTTTCCAATTAGCTCGATGGCTCATAGCCCAGCTCTTGCTTGGGCTTGAGCATCCACGCTCCACTTAGTTCTGTGCTGGGGCTGCCCCACCCACCCAACACTTACCACCTGGTGTGTCCCAAGTCAGTGGGGAAGGACATTGCCCCCCACTGGGGTCTAACCCTTCCCATTGGGAAACACCCTAGAAGTTGGCTTAGCTCTGCACAAGGGTGCAGGCTATGGCACAAGGGTCTTCTCCCAGGAACTCTTGAAGCCATCGGATAGTTTAGAGGCCCCAGAGATAGTTGAGGTCATGAGAGTTTTGTGAGCCCTTAGGGGAGATATGCTGGGGTGCTGCCTCTGTGCACTACCACTGAGGGAATGAACAGCTTGCAAGGCTCTCCGCTATATAAGATACCGTAAAATCTACACCAGGGAGGACTCTCTCTAGCACTCATGAAATTCTTCAGGGGATAAAGCCAAAACATGCCCTGCGATAACTTTCTGCTGCTGCTCTGTTTTCCAGTATTGGTATTTTTCTCAGAGCCCCACCTCCTGCATTGACACAGATTAATGAGCATCTGGTTTTTTATGTTTCTGAAGAAGTTTGTAGGCCCAGCATTGCAGAGAAGCCATGAAATGTGACCATCCTGTGTCTCTTTCCAGGCTCCACCCTGCAGTCTGTCATCTGCTCCAACGATGCCCTCTTCTACTTTGTGTTCTTCTACCCCTTCCCTATCTTTGGCATCTTGATCATCACCATCCTCCTGGTGCGGTTCAAGAGCCGAAACTCCAGCAAGAACTCGGAGGGCAAGAACGGGGTCCCCTTGCTGTGGATCAAAGAGCCTCACCTCAACTACTCTCCCACTTGCCTAGAGCCGCCAGTCCTCAGCATCCACCCAGGAACCATAGACTAAAGAGGCAGAGGCGCCCCAGGGGACGCGCAGAGAGAGAGAAACAGAGACACACCGGGAACCCTAAGGAACAGAGTGGGTTTTGTTGTTCTTGTTTCATTAGTTTCAGCGTCTGTGCTCCGACGTGGCGGCCGAGTTCTGCGGAGCACCCAGCCAGCGGGGACAGGAAGGTCTGAGGCTTCCTCCAGCACCTGTAGGAGCGCACCCCTTCATCCCGACAGACGGAGGGTCCCTGCGCTTTGTGTACATAGCGGATGTTCCTCTCGGATTAATTTTGCTCCCATCAGTTGCTGTCTTTTGGGCCGTTACTTCTTTGTTGTCATTTCTTTTTCGGTCTCTCAAAGAACTGTAGGCTTCCCCCGCCCTCCACACAGAGAGGAGTTCCCAGGGGTCGTTTGGGATCCTGGGGCGATCTCTTTGGAAGTAAACGTATATGTTTTCCAAAACAGACCGGTTCTCCGCTTCAGACTCGGTGCCATGGTGAAGAAGGTCTTTTCCCAAGGTGTGCTGAGCTAGCTCCTCCCTCTTCCAAAACAGACAAAGCCAGGTCCACCTCTGGAGGTGTTAGCTGGGCTGTCGGGAGGTCCATCTCAAAGACTCACTGTAGCCTCAGCATCTTCTTGCCTCCATCTAACTGTTCTCTCAGGAGGGAGCAATTCACCTTTGGGGAGTGTTCCCAGGTCTCGGAGAGACTGAATATTCAGTGCGCTTGCGGTCAGGACAAAAGCAATTTAGTTTGTCTCCAGGAACTGAAGGGGGGGATAGAAGGAAGACACCCGAAAGCCCTGACTTTGTTGGTAGCAAAGAGGGTCCTTGTACGGTCCAGCTTACCAGAGTCGTGCTCCTCCCTGGTGTCCATGCTGCCACCTCTGATGAGGTGGGTCCCCTCTGTGCCCCAGTCGCTTGGGGACGGGTGGCTGGATCCAGTCTCTGAAGACTTCAACATGACCAAAGTAATGACTCTAGCAAGGGGGAAAGGGGGAGCTCCGTGGGTTGGGTTCACAGCCCCTGGATGGTTCAGCTGAGGAGTCCAGTTGCAGCCATGCCATGCAGTGGGGACACATAATTAATCACCACGAGGCACAAGTTTCCCTGCGGCTTGTACTACTTACCGGCATGAGCTTGGACACGGCAAAGAGCCTGCACCATGTCGGCACCTCGGGGCCTTCCCTGTCCCTTTGGGCCGAGACATATCTTCCCCTGCGCGTGTGCGTGCGTCTGCCATTTTTTGTTTCTGGGGCTTTAGGAGGAGAAACTGTTTCTCCATAAGCTCCCCCTCCTGGCAAAGTCACCTGCTCTTGTCGTAGGCAGTCGCTGTGGCAAGAAATGCTGTTCTTTCTGTGAAAGATATGGCTCTTGCGAACCAAACTAGGGCTCTCGCCACGTGGGGCACCTGAGCGCCCATACCCTCTAAAGCCAAGTACCCCTGCCCTGTCCTGTGGAGGAAACCGCCTCCTCCCCTATACGCCCGAAGCGTTACGTCTGGCGGAAGAAAATGTTTGCCAAAAATGGCCTTTTGTTGTCTTCCTTGATGTCTTCCCGGCAAATCCAGCCATTTATTTTTTTGCAGTGTGGCTGAAGCCAACCGGGGCGGACAGGCACAGCCGCAACAAACCTCCCTGCCTCTTGTGCGAGAGGTGCCATACCCACAGTCCTCTTCAGGAGGGTCAGACTGCTCTTTGTGAAGAGAAGGGGACCTCAGCAGATGCTCTGTAGCACTAGTCGGTTAGACCCTGATGCCTTGATGTTTCAGAGGTGATGAAGCCTCGCGTGGGAGATCTGCACTGTGTATCCTCTCTCCCAGCCGTGGGAGAGGACCCACGTGGCCGCGGACTGTCCCACGCTTGGGCATTCGAAGTCAGCCACCTCTGCTCCTCCACCAGAACGGCATTGGTTTCCTCTTCTGCTGGGAAGCCCAAATTTCACTCGTCCCTCCACAAAGTCTGCCTCCTTGAGACGTAACTGCTTACTGACCCCAGCATATGCGTAGTATGACACTCCTATATATATATATATATGTATCGCACACCCACACACTTGTCTTCCCTTTCTGGATAAGGCATCTGCAAAGAGAGGAGTGGGATGAGAAGTGAATGGAAATGAAGAACCAAGGCGCAAACAGCAGCAGCTGCAGCCAGTGGGTATTGTTTCGTAAATGTATTATCTCCTGTACATACTGTGCCCGGCCAGGAGCTGCAACTCATTTCAGCTTTAAAGGAAAAAAGAGAAAATGCAGTCGGCAGGAGCTGTTCTTTCCTGGGAGAGCACTGTGCTGCGTCCGAGCCACATTCCTTCTCTCCAGCCTGTCTGCCCCAGAACGGGGCTCTCCTGGAGGGCTGTCTTGTGGCCCCGTCCCCCTGGCCGAAACGGGTCCCTTCCCAGCCTGGCAGCTCCCGTGCCGAGCCCAGGCTTTCCTGGGAAGTAGCTCCCACAGTGATCCCTGAATGTACCTTGATGGTGACATTTCTCCATTGCTCTGGCAGTGTGTTGCCCGGTCTCAATCTTCTGTTTTTATAAGGCAGACTCTTCCTGTAACAAGTTTTAACACGAAGCTTTTCAAACCACTCTCTCTGCTGTAACTTTCTGTAACGAACCCAAGAAGAAAGAGAGATACCCTATCCATGCATGATGTGGAAAGATGTTTGGGAATTTTTAAAAAAAAAAAAAACAAAACAAAGCAAAAAAAACAAAAACTTTGTACTATGTTGCACTAAAACATGTTTTATACAACACACCTGAGAGCTGTAGTAAACTGTGTTGAAATTGTGAATCCTGTTGCTGCTGGTTTTTGTCAGATCTGAGCTTTCATTATGCCTTTATGCACCCTCCCTGTGCAAAGCGGTGGTGAGCTCCTGGGCCCGCTCCCCCTTTTAGGCAGCCTCTCCATCTCCCACCACCCCGGTCCTTGATACAGCAGCTCTCCTCCCGCCCCAGTAGCATGTCTCCTCTCTCTTGCAGGTCGGAGCTTGCAGACACCTTGCACCCTCAGGCTCTTCATACTTCTCCCTCCCATCCCTTAATTCAACCCATAATAGAATACAACATTTAAGAGAGGCGTGTCAGTTCTATTTATTGAATGGGATACACCATTTTTGAAATCACTTTGAAAATACTAAGTATTTTGCTGTGTCATAGTCTGGACTTAGAGAAAAAAACATTTTTTATAGAATTATCCATAGCAAATGTTAAGCAAATATTCTTAGTAACCTTGATGCCAGCAGAAGAATATAGTTCATTACAGAAGTTGCTTAAGTTGATATAAAAAAAAGTAATCTTTTATTTCTCCTTACCAACTTGTATCTTGAATAAGGATTTGCTCAGTAGTCTTGAACCCCCATTAACTGAATTACAGAAGTAGCGTTATACGGTCTTAACTCTGCAGCAAAAGTGCTATGAAATTGTGCAAAATGCACTGCCGACGCAGCTGTTGGGTTGGGTTTGGGTTTTCCCCCATTCATTTAAACAACAAAAAATAATAATTCGTTGCTAAAATAATTGTATGAGAAAACTCTGTTGTCCCTGGACACAGTATGCTCCCCCCACCCCCAGCAGGTTGCCATGCTATAACCCCTGTGCCAAGGAGCAGAGGTTTTAGCTTTACACATGCTCAGTGCTAGATGGCAAGTGGTGTCCCTGGCCCTCCCCATGAGCAGTATGGGGCGGCGAGCACGGGCTACCCACCACAGGTTTGCCGGGAGGCATCTCTGCCAGCCCACGTGTGCTCCCTGCAGCCAGGCGTGCGTCCGTGACCCCCCTCTGGCATGCTTCATGGGCAGGACCCTGGTTTGGGGTGGCCTGTGGGGGTTTTGCTGCTTGTCCTGCTGCTGGAGCATCGCTAGCAATGCTGCTGTGGGTGCTCCTGCTCCCCTTGAGCACGAGACAATGTGCAGCCGTGCTGATGAGGGACGTCTCGGGGCTCGGCTGCTCAAGGGACAGACGCACATTAGGTGCTTCTATCTGCTTTTCCCCACCCACTGCCCACAAGCCCCAAGCTGCTAGCTCCAAAATGGCCTCCCTGCTGAAGCCAACACACACAAACAGAAAAAGAAGGCCTGGCTCTGGCATACGTTCGCCTGCTTCAATCCAGCAGCCTTGCAAACTGAGTCTGCAAAACCTCAAGCAAGCGAGGGGCGGCAGGCGGGGTAAGCGCGCCCCTGGGAGGCAGTGCCGCCCCTCTCCTAGGCAATGCTGTACAAGTCCTTGGCCACCTGCTCCAGGCGGTCCCTGTACTCCAGGTGGGCGTAGAGGGAGGTGTTGACCCCCCGGAAGCCATGCATGGCCCCCCACCAGCAGGCTGCAATGGCGGCAGTGGAGTCACTGTCGCCCCCATGGAAGAAAGCCCGGTGAGCCAGCTCTGCCCAGGAGTCGCCTGCGCCCAGCAGCGCATCGTAAGCGATCATGGGGGCATCGTGCCCACTGCTGCCTCCCCAGCCATCATAGCTCAGGGAGGTGTAGAACGAGTCTCTCTCTTTCACGCCGTACTTGGGGGGGAAGGTGGGCTGCGAGACCCCGTCTGATATGCCTCTCTCTGCCAGGTATTTTTCCCATTGCTCTTCAAAGTAATGCCTGCAAAACACAAGACAAGATGGAGGGGCTGTAAGAGACGTCCCGCAGCAGAAGCATACACCCAAGCTCCCCGCAGGCGCTCCAGGCACCAGCTGAAAGTGTGCCTTGTCAAGAGCCCGGAGCGATGGCTCAGCAAAATGGAGGGCATCCTCCGTTTGTCAAACCAGGGACATGACTTACAGGAAGAGGCACAAGGACATGTTTCAGTGAGTTAGATTTCCCCTCCCTCCAGCCACATGGGAGAAGGCAGCCCAGCACCTGCTGCTGTCGTGCTGCACAGGATTCAAAGGCTCAGAGCAAGAACTGAGTCATCCTCCCAAATTCAGAGTACCTCTGCCCCTGTGTGTGAGTGCCCCTGCACACAGACCCGCACTGAATCTGCAGCCAGATTTGGTTATAACTTTCAAACTGAGCTCAGCCCTCAGCCTGGTGCTGTTCCCCACCCTTGCTTCCCATCTTTCATCAGATCACGGATGCTTGAGATGACAAGTCTAGCTATCTCATACTGGATCCAAAAAATGTCACAATTACATGACCCAAACACAATATGACCTTTTTTTTTCTTTTTTTTAAATAAGTTAGAGGTATTTTTCCCCTGGGGGACTTCAGAGACTTTCTGAATCGATTCAATCCCACGGCAGGCATGTGCTGCCCTAGGAGTTTACCATAATGTGATTACTGAAGCTTAAGTATAAACAGAGCTCGCCCTCTCATACGTGAGGTTTATTTTAATTTTAACAAAACCCAGTGCCAGGAGCGCAGCTCACCATTGCTCCATGTTCTCCTCCACGAAGAAGCCAGTGTCCCGCACGTAGGCTTTTGCCTGTGGCAGCACATCCAGCAGCTTCTTCCCCCAGGCTGGGGGGGACACACCGTTCACTGCAAAAGCTGTGAAGAGGGCTGAAGCCAGGGACCCCAGGTAGCCAGTGGGATGGTGGTGGGTCATTCGGCCGCTCTCGATGCTGACTTGCACCAGGGTGTCCAGCTCAGTGGGGTGGTGGAAACGCAGACCGATGCACATAGAGCGCATGGCAGCCCCGCAGCCTCCCCCCCTGGGGCTGAACGGGGCCCTCCAGCCATCCGGCCGCCCCGGATCCAGCTTCAGCGCGTTTTCCATACACATGGCACCTGGACAGGAGCAGCGCAGCCCAACAGAGAAAGAAAGGTGAGAAAACAAAGAAACAGAAATGCGCATCAATGGGCAACAGGGTCACATAGCTTGAGAACTGAGGGAAGACAGGCAAGGCAGCAGGGAAGGAAGCATTACTCTCTATAAGGGATTAAGGCCTCTCTGTAAGAACATCAGTTGTCTGCTCACATACATTTCTTGCCTTAAATTGCCCGTGCACCCTTCGTATTCCCAAGCAGACCTGACAATTCCTGTTTGTGAAAATAATTAAAAAGTCTAGGGGAGTGAAAAACATTCCACTGCTGATTTATGTAATTTACATTGTTTATATTTACATTTCATGTTATTTATTTAATAACTTATCTATTAAACGTATATACTATATATATTAGGTATAAGATGTACACGTGTATCTAGATAGACCTATATAAATATAAAGGAGGTTTGGAGGGCCATTATATCATGTCAATCCCTGATCCAAGGCATGCCAAAGTATCTCTGCATTTTTTCCTGACAGTTGTTTAGCCTGTCTACAGGACCCTTTAAAGACAGTGACCCCACACGCTCTTTCCCATTGCTTCGCTGATACAAAATATTTTCCAGACCTCCCTTGCTGCAGTTTAAGTTTGTCGGAAAGCGATAAATGTTGTATCTCCCTCACCACAACATGGTCTGCGTAACTGGCTTTACTGTACTCCTCTTCAATAAGCTGAAGAACAACTGTATGAGGTCAGACCAAAGGTTTGTCCAACCCACTAGCTTGTCACCAAACACAGCCACTAACATAACTATGGAAAGACTATAAAAAATGAGGCAAGTACAATGTTTCCCCAAGAAGATCCGCCTGGTGTCCAGCAGACAGAGGGGCACAGCCTGCTTGAGTCAGAAGATGGATCCATAATGCTGTGTCTAATAACCCTCAGTGGACCTAGCCACCAGGAACTGGTCTCCTTAGCTGGAACCCATGCGTGCCTTCAGACTCCTTTAACACCCCATGGCAACCACAGCCATGATTTTGTTATGCAAAGCATTTCCTCTTGTTTTAAACTGCTATTTGCCAATTTCCTTAAATTGCCCTCTAATTCTTACATTACAAGAAATAACGATTTTTCATGCTCCGCACTATTCAAGACTGTATATACTTTGTCTCTCTTCCTCAGTTTTCTCCTGCCCCGAGCTGACACCCTAGTCCAATTTAGCCTCTCTTCTGGTGGGAAGCCACCCCGTAACTCCTCATTGCCCACTTCCATCTCTTTCATAGTTCTGCTATTTACTTTTTAAAGAAATTACTCTGCTCCTTCCAGTGCTGCTTCTTCAGAAACTCATTAGTTAGACGAGCACATTCATAGGATAAAGCCATCTGCACAAACACACCCAAATTTCAGAGCCCAGCCAGCTTCCCCAGCCAAGACCGTGAAACAAAGTTTTGAGAGCTAAGCCCAAATACTTGCATGCAAGGAAGAAGTAGGTTTGAAACATCTATGAGAATGATGATGAGAATCTTTGATTCTCTTCTAACATGCCTTTTTCTCCTAGTCTTCCTTTCTGGCCAAATCTTAAATACTTCCTTTCCAGCAGAAAAGTAAATCAAGGGCAAGATTCAAGCAGCTTCATTTAAGTTTTAATGTGTTGGACAACAGCAAAAGTGGACTCAAAAGACTAGTCTTCCAACCACAGCATGCCTAGTCCTCTCTCAGACACACAGGGTAACAGCAGTAGCTGACATGCTAATGCACCCAGAATTAGACCGTTGCTCCTATACGTAGCTGCCTAACCGGGACAGGTAGCTGATGAACTTGCAGGTGCTTTGTTTCTTTGAAAGTCAAACTAAGTAGAACAGAGTAGCAAGGAAGAAGCCTGGTCTAGAAACTTCACTTAACTCTACAGTTCAATTACCTTTGGTGCAATTTGATCACTGTGATCTGGGAGCTTGCTAATCACAGCTAGGTACTGCACCAAGTACTCTGCAGAGCTGCTCACTTCTGCACTTTCACGTATACGACTGGCAGTAGGATTTTGTACACAGCAGGCTGTTTTACTCACACACAGCATTGACAGCACCCTTGCAACCAAAATACCTCCACATCCAAGCACAGCTTTAAGATTGGCTTCTGGACACGTGCTAAAAATAAATAACGGCTGGCTGCTGTCAGGAATAAGGTCACATGGATCCTTTCATAGTTCTGGTCTAGGTGTCTTCAGCGTATTTCTTTTCTGACAGTGTTGTTACATTATAGGCTTATTAGATCAGCGCAGGATACAGCCCTCTGTATAGTGTGAAAGGGGGGACCAGCTCCCCGTGAATGGTTGTCTCAAACTAAAAAAGCAGCTCGGTCCTGTGGCTGTCAGGCTATTTGCCCCGCAAGCCTGTCAGCTGAAATCAACTTTGAGAATGGAAACAGCCTATGCAAGTCTCCCCCACAGGAAAAAAAATGGGTTGCTGATCAGCACAGCCCACAACATCAAGCCAGTTTAGCTTTTGTGAATTCCCCACAGCATGACCCAGGCACAAAGCAGACCTACTATTTCACTGGTCTCATCCATGCCTGCTGTACCGACACACCAGCCTCTCGCATGACCCCACCATCACACCCTTCCCAGTAGATGAGACCTAGTGGTTTTGCAGTGCCACACAGTCAGGCAACCCCTGGATCAGTCCAGATGTTCCTTACACATCCTTCTTCCCAGTGATTTACAGAGTGAAAACTGTGGGGCCGTGTTTCTCTGCAGGAAGCAGCAGCAGGCAGAGCGTTTGGTGTGGGTAGCACGGGGCTCTGCCAGGAGTGATTGCCACCAACCTCCAACTGAGCTGCCAGGGAGACTGTTTTTGTGATGTCTCAAAGTGGGAATGTGTGCAGGCCTCTAAATCTGCTTTTCATGTAGTTTATTAATTCAGTGCTGGCTGCTGTGTATCATAGAATCATAGAATCAAAATCATTAAGAGTACATCAGTATAATTTCCAGCTTTATGATGACTAACAGAAAACTGAGGCATTTTTTCAAAAATCTAACTACACTAAGCATTGCACTTTTGACCTATAATAGGACATTAAAAAGAACCTGTTTTTAAAAAGCTGTGCTGACTACACTACTCGTATGTTCCTGGTAAAAGAGACCTTCTGCCAGGAAGACAAGGGGAAAGGGAGAGAGCAAAGGGACTAGGGTAGCTTAAAATGAAAATCTGCATAACAAAAGCAAAACGACCTCCGTAATCTTGCTGGAACTGTGAGAAAGACATTTCTTCAGGACATGTTTGAGCAGGTTGACAGAAGGCAACTCAGTCCTTGATAAAAAGTGAGATTGTTCTTGTATTAACTGTAGTCAAAAGAACAAGTCTTAAACTGTAAGGAAAGAGTGGTTATTTTGCAATAACAATTTAATTGCAGCTTTAAACCTGTGCATATTACCATAGGAGATGACTACTGATAACCTGGAAATGAAAAAAAATCGTGTAAAACAAACTAGTACACAAAAGCTAAAACTCTTGTGATTTATGAAGTATTACAAGTGTTATCCTCATGCTTTTAAACAGTTAAAATATTAAAACATTTGAAAGCCGATTTAGGAAGACTAAGCTGAAATCACATTGTCAGGTCTTTTTTTAAAAATGGGTTTAAAAAAAAATAACTGCTGTAGGAGTTTTTGAATCAGGAAATTCTGTTCTGGAAATCCACCAAATCCTGGTTAGGGATTCTTTGTACTTACAATAAGAAACTAAAAGTAACCCAAGGAGGGTAATGGTCTAAGGAAAGAAGAAATACAAGCAAAAAGCAGTGTGGGAAGAAAGACAACCTGAGAAAGTTTCAAGGACAACTGGGTGCTACTTCTGGAATAGCCTTCCATTCCACTTACTTAGAGTCTTCATGAACACAGACAGTAACAGTTGTTTGGGATCTGTCAATACACATATAAAAGGTCAGCTAAAACACCACCACAGTGGTAAATAATTCCACAGGGAGAGAACTCGGACTGAAAGACAGTTTTGAAGCAGAAGGCTTCCTGGAGAGCTGTGGAGGCAGATGTAGTTGTACCATGAAAAAAGAAATATGGCCATGCTTGTGTCACTTAATTCATTGGCTTCATTATCTGCAATGAACAATGAATTTGGGGCTGCAGCACATCACGAATAGCAATAATGGATGTAGGGACTAATTTGCCATTGAATTAAGACAGTGAGTTCTCTCCTGGGGCTGAATACTTCAGGGACCCTGCCGTCGCTGTCTGGTGACTCAAAACGTGGGAATCCCTTTGTTACTGCGGGTTTTGGTTTTCAGGTCTGGACTCCCTTGCGTGGGTGAGCAATGTGACTTTCCCCCACTGTTCTGGGGGAATCTCTTTGCTGCATGAAAGTTGCAGCAGCAACTTTCCATTCTCAACCTTAAGGGCTGCAATTCCCTGGTGAGTGCTTGCTTTGGCCAGAACAGCACCACCTTGGGTTATGTCCTGAGTTAAAATCCATTTACTCTGAACTGCTAAAAGAAGTTATTGACATGCAACTTCTATCATTAGGATTTATCAATATGGCATGGAGACTCCAGACTGCAGACAGCTTTTCAGGATATGGATTAGGTATTCCCTTCGGTAGTACATCAGTGGGCATTTAACTGTTAAGTGTCAGGATTTAAGCTCTCAAAGAGACCTTTCCTGTGGCTGCAGCAGGAGCACTACAGAACGCTGTTGCAAGAACTTTCCCAACAGACTTCCATTTTTCTCCACGTTAGTTTCCCCGCTTCCCCCGAAATTTTAGAAGGTTAAGTGTCTATGGATCCACTAAGGAAGTTGCATTTCTTTGTTTAGCTAGACAACCTGACCTTTCCTTGTCATTCTGATTAGTGTCCTTAGCAAATTTACTTTAAAATCCTTCACTTCCAAATGGGAACTGCTTTTGGGCATATTGCAGCTCAGTTACTCACAGAAGGACTATGGCAGGTGTGCTATTATCCTTAGCTATTAATTACTAACATTTAAATTTTAGGTTCTGCTCCTTTTCATCTGAGTTTTAGTCACCAAGCTTAGATATCTGAAGCAAAAATAGGTTCCAGGTGCTGTCTCACTGCCAGCTGTGGTTAGTCCACCTTGGCAGACTCCATCAGCTGGGAAAACTACAAGATGCTCCTTTGCCAAAACAGCAGTGAGTCTCTCAGAAGTTTAACCTGCCAACTCCTGCTATCCTGGCAAGCATTGTTACCCCTTCCTAAATATTTCACTAATTAGGCTACTCCAACAACTGACACTATCTGTGTTAAAGAATACTGACAGTTTAGTTCTTTACACGAGGGTAGGAGGTCACTGTGGAAAGGTGAGCAGAATAAATTCCTGCTCGAGTTTCCAACCTGGTTTACCTTGGAAATGCACAGCTGTCACACTGTGCTCAGTGGCCCTAAGAAAGCAATGCAGAATTTGGCCTTTCCCATGTTCAAAGTCAAGCCAGAACATTCTTGATATATTCTGGCCTCTCCAAATAAGCATGTCTAAGTAATTTCTTTTCGATGTATAAACTTTGCATAGGATTGCTGAATTTGACTGTTTCCTGGGTACTTCACACTGCCTGCACCAGTCAAATTAGAGGCCCAGCCTCAGCAGCTCTGATTTAAGTTTAATTCTAGCATCCAGAAGAGGCTGGGCCATGAGCGCAGAGACAGAAGGGGTCTTTCAGGAAGAGCTGGGTCAGCAGGCCTGGGTTTATTAGGAACTACAGGAATGTGTTGCATACGGCTTGGCTAGTGCAGCCCATCAAGGCATGCTTTCCAAATACTGCCACGCACTGCTGGACCCTGCTGCCGGTGACCCAAAGTTGGCACCATTGTGTCTATGCAGAGAAAAGAGAGATAATGGAAGTACAGGGTTCAGAACCTGGCACAGAGAAGTAGACATGTGGAGCTAGCTGAAAGCAGATTTTGTGTTTAATAAACTTAATTATTCCAAGCAAGGATCTTCGTGCCTTTAAATATATTTTATGTCTAATGGATTGCAATTATGAGAAGTTCTACATTAATTCTCTGTTTCGATGTGTTGCTTTAACACAGCATCTCAGGGCGTGCATTATACATGGTTTAATTTGCGTTTTTCACCCATTGAGTGTAGGAAAAGACACATCCCCGGTGCAAAATCCATCATCCTTCCCCTGAGTTCAAGGCCAGGCCTCAAACACGCCTGTAAGAATGTTTTGTAAATGTGGGCAAAACAATCTCTTTTTCATCTAGTTCAGAGAAGCCCAAACCATTTCAGCTTGCCTTACTCTATTCTCCTTAGTTCATCCTGAAACAGGTACTGAGTGTGGAAAATTTTTGCCTTTAAATGAAATACGATTAACACTATAAACAGCCACAAGGAAAGCGAGGGCCTGCCTCCAAGCAGCAGGAAAGGGAAGGGTGTTAGCCAGAGGACAGCCCTGCCCAAACAGCATTATAGAAAGGTTACCTGGAGCTCTGCCTTTCATGTAATTCATGCACTCCTTGTAGTTCTTTGCAATCAGGGAATAGAGGTGCTCTAAATTTGGGGTTTTCCCGGCAGCTACCAGGGCTTCGGCTGTGGCCAAGTGCATCACTGTATCATCACTGACTTTCCAACCTCGGATGCTGAGGTTGCCGAGTCCCCCCATCTCCGCCAGCTCCTTGTGGATGGCCAGGCCACTCTGCAGGAATTCCCATTTCCCATTGTAATAGCCCAGCGTGTCACCAACTGCGCTCAGCACCATCGATGCCACGTAGTTTTCCATCGCCTTAGGACACAATTTTTGCCCGAGGACTGCTTCAATGCAGAAAATGCTATGGAAAAAAAAGAGAGTGAGATTGAAAATAAAATACTTCCCAGTTCAGTGCAAGCCTCTACTGCTAAGCTCCAGCAGGCTGGATACCTGGCCTAGCACCTGTGTCTCGGTCAGGAGATATATTCCTTCAAAGCACACGCTTCCCACAGGCCTCTGGCTGCAGATATCCACCAGTAAGCGTGCATCAGTTCCTGCGCGGCCCAGCCCTGACGATGCACGTCGTAGCTGGGTTAAAGACCAAAAAGCTAAGGCAGGCCTGATGAAATACCCACAGGTTACGTGACCATACCCATGTTCACCACTTTTTGGAGTGCAGGCTGCAGCACGATCAAGGAAGTTAGATCAGTTCCTGGTGGCTTTCGTTCACTGGGGATGATGCAAGGCTGAGCTTGTCAGTTTTAGCAGGGCCTGGCAGAGGCAGTAAGCACAGGGGCCCCGGGCGCTGCCTGGCCTTGCCCCACGGACTTGCTACAACAGCGGATGCTCGTACAGGCAGAGCCACCTATCCCAGCGGGGATTTTCAGCGGTGCCCCCCGCCACCCTCCTGCTCAGGGTTTACTGCGCCTCACGGCGAGGCCCTTTGGCTTGGGAGAAGCAGAGGCGGGGAAGGACGGCGGGGCCGGCCGAGGCCGAGCCCAGGATTCGGCCGCAGCGGGTACTTACGCGGCCAGCCCTGCCAGCAGAGGCCGCCGGGGTCTGCCCCGCCGCGAGAGCAGCAGGCGGCTTCCCGGGGACATCCGGCGCGGCGGGGGGTCCACAGGCCTCCGACCGACACCGGTGGTTGCGTGAGACGCCTGCGCCAGGCCCTGCCCCTCCGCGGCCTCCCGCGGCGGTGCGACCGGCCCGATGGCGGACTAGGCCCCTCCTTGCAAGGCGGCGCCGGCCTGAGCCTGTCTAGCCGCCGGGCTGAGGGGATGTCGCTCCCACGGGAGCCCTGCACGTCCCTCGGCGGGTCCCAGCTCTCCCTGTTGTCCCGGCCCACTGTTTTTTTGTCACGGCAACGCTGAACCCTGTGCAGGCGGAGGGTTTGGTCCCCGGGCCGCAGGGCTGGGAGTGCGGGAAGGAGGTCGGTGTTTTCCTTCATTTTCGGGGTTGTCTCTTTCTTGGCGCTCTCAGAGGCGCAACAGTCAACTCGGAAATGAAGCAGGCACATGGAAATGAAGTCACCACGTGGCAGTGAAATACTTTATTACGAAAAAAAAAAGTGAAAATGAAAGGCACTTTCAGCATTTCCCCTGCTTTTTCTATTGAAACTGTTCACTAGTTTCAGGAGCAGCCTCCCTCCTCCTGGCTGGGCCCCAGCCGGGGGCAGCCACCTCCTGGGTGGGAGCCTCGCGGGTCTGTGGGCCCGGCTCAGGGTCTTTGCCCCAGGGGAGACCTTGGGGGGCTTTCCCCAGCCTTTTTCAGCTTTGGTTTCTCTTTCCCAGCCTTTTTCTGCATTCATTCACTGCAGCCTGAGGTGGAGCCTCCAGCCTTTACCTGGAGTCTTTGCCTATGTGCCCACCTTGTCCCTCCGTATTTTGGGGCAGTGCTCTCCCCACAGCCCCGGGGTGACCCCAGCCTCCTCCAAACCAGGACTAGTCTTTGCTACGTCCAGTGGTGCTGCTTTACAGGGCGTCTTGAGGCGCTTGATGATGCCATTGCCTGGCTTTATCCTTTATTTTTAATGGTGGTTAGGTGGTTGAGGGCATCTAGTGAATGGGCAGGGGAGGGGACAGCAGCAGGAAGCAGGAGCAAAAAACAGGATTGAGCATGGCTCAGGCTGCATTTTGTGGAGGTCAAACCTCTTTACCGACCGGTGGTCACTTGACACCAGGTCTCCAGAGCCCCGGTTCACCCCAGAAGGTACCAATGCCTCTTACACAAAGGGAAAAAAAAAAATCCCCCCCATGCCTATGAGAAAGAGCGGTGGTAGTTTTTGAGCTGCAGCCCTGGGGGATTTCAGGGCAATCATGAATGTAGCGCTGGGTCAGAGCAGAGTCCCTGGGGAATTTGGGGGCAAGTGAGAGTGGGGGGGGCTGGAGCCGGGCCCTGGGGGATTTCAGGTAGCTGAGAGCACAGGGCCGTGTGGGAGCGTCCACCCCAGCAGCTGCAACAGTTTGGTACACAGTGCCCATTCAGGTATCTGCTGCTCCTCTGCACCTCACTGCAAATGTGGAGTCTGAGAAGCATCTGGTAGAGAAAATAGTAACAGAGAAGGAAGTGGGAAAAGAAGCTGCCGGTGTCTCGGCACCGCCAGCAGTGCCTGCTGACCTTTTCTGCTTTTGTGCTTCGTTCTGTTTTATATAGATCGGCCCTGAATTTACTCAGGTTGGCGCAGCACTTAAAAGCAAAGCGGGGTTTTTCTCTCCTAAGGTTTGGGCCTGTGAGAGGGAAAGCCCCTCCTGCTTTTGGCTGGCTATCTGTGAAGAAGGGCCACTGGTGCAGCCCAAAGGGCAGAGGAGCAGAGAGGAAAGTTGCAGGGTTCCCCAAACAGGCAGGAAAACGGGAGAACGGCTCCGCGTCAGCACAAAATGTCTGCAGCACTGAGATCTTTGGATCTCGTCATTGTTTCCTGAGCTCTTTCAGCTTCCTAAAAACCAAAACCAAGACACGCATTGGAGTTAAGTGGCTTCTGAGATGTGTCACAGAAAAACATCGAGGGCTCCTCGCTGATAGATGGCAGATGATGAGCCAGCAGTAGGAGCCATCAGCAGGAGCCTGCAAACGTGGGGTGGGGAGGGCAGTGGTTTTCAGGCTCCAACGCGTGCATTAATTTCAAAGGGATCTCCTTGTGCGAGTCCCACGGGATGCCCACGAGGTGGGCAAGAAGAGTGTTCTCCATCAGAGAGCACCTCCAGCTCCAAGATGGTGCAGGGCAGCATTGCCCTGACTCGCCCCATGGCACGGGGAGGGTGGGCACGACTGCTTCCCCGTGGCAAGGATGACTTTCTGGTGCTGAGCTGTGCAAAGAGTTAAAGACTCACCATGTTGCACCTTTCTGGGTTTTTTGTTGTATTTTTTCTGAATTAAAATTTAAGTTGTGGTGGACCAATGGCCAGGATATGCCTCCTGGAAAGTACCACCTTGGAGCAGCTCACTGACATGCCCCTGCCATGTGTTGGACACTGTGGTTAGCACTCACTTAGACTCAGAATTTTCCTTCCTATTCATCTGGAAAAAAAGGGTAATTTCTTTCTGACTAAAAAAATGTGCTTTTCTAGATGAGCCCAGGTTTGAGGGCTCCTATTTGGAGGGGCTGTGAAGGGTAGCATCGCAGCACTGGAGCTACGTACTCATTTAGATCCTGTGGGACATTTCCTCAGAACTATAAGAGGCCTTCAGAGAGCTGGAAGAAGGTGAGCATTAAAAATACACGGTGCACCCTTCTTAAACACGGCAGTGCCCCTGTTCTAGACCCTACAGCTGTCCCCAAAACAGGACTGCAAGGGAACATCTGGTATTCTCATTTTTCAGCTGTCCTATCCATCTTCTCTTTGCCCCCCCAGGTTCAAAGGTGACTTTTCACAGGATCTTCTGGGGCCCTCAACCAAATTCATTTTGGACTAGTGCCAACCTCTTAACAGTCTGTCATTATTTTAATAGCACTTTTTTCTCTGTAATGACAGCAGGCATTTTTTTGAGTGGGGAATATTTCTGGGCTTACCCTAATTCTCAGTCCCCAGGTGCGTGTCTGTCTTTGTCACTGGCCGATAAATAATAATACGCTATAACGAGGGGATTCAAAACAGGGGCAGCAAACATCACGTGAGGTCTGCTGGGGACCTGACCGACTCGCTGCAGGGAGCCCGGGCAGCGATTGCTGGTGATGCAGCGGTGCATGACCCCGCGCGCACGTGCGAGGGAAACTCTTGCTGTTGCAGGATGCTCGGGGCTGCTGCGCTCGCTCTGGCTAGATTTTTGCAGCAGGGGATGGGCACCCAGCAGCAGCGGGTGCTTCTGGCTCTGTGCTTCCTTCGCCCTAGGCACGGCAGGGTGCTTTCTGCCTTGGTTTCACCGGCTAACCCTGGTGGGGTGGTGATCCGCGCTTGTTGCCTGACTTCCCATGGTAATGAGGTGGGGGCCCTCGCATCCCTTCATCCTGTCCAGGGAAACACAGCTGAAAAAGGTGGTGAGAACCTTGGCTGCAAACACAGCCCGTGCCTGGGGCAAAGCCAGTCGCAGAGATGTTTTTGCCTGGGCATGGGATCATGCGCAGAATAGCGAGAGGGGTTTTGAAGGGCTTGGCTGAAGCAAGTTTTGGAGATGGCAGCAGAGGAGATGACTCTGGGCAACTGACTTGGTTTCAGGGAATACTGGACTTTGGCCTCTTATTCAAGAAACCAGACTTTATTGCAGAAGTATCCACCTCTTTCTTTCCAGGCTTGCTTCCTTCCACAGACCATCCAGGAGTGGGTCTGGCTCACTGCCCAGGGTGAAAAGGAAACGGTGGAAAATGATTGTGATCTGTGCATTGTGGCACCTGCTAGTCTCCTCAGGATGCTTCCAAAAGCCCTCTTTAACACAGATTTAAAAATAAATAAATAAAAAAACAACAAAAAACCAAAACCCACCAAGTCTAACTTTTTCAAATAACCATAATTCTGCAGGATGGAAGGTAAGCAGGATAATTGCTTTACCACAGAGAGAGGCACCGCAATGCTGATTTGGGACAACCAGCATGGCCAGTGACACAGGGGACAGCTCCTGGGTGAGCTGAGGGCTGTGATCACCACTCCCACGTTCGCATCTAGCAAAAGGAGCTGCAGACTCATCTTTACTGGCCCTCCATTAGGTTTATAGCTGGCATGTTGGTAAATGGAAGTGTGTGGGGACAAGGACCTCACCAGCAGGCTGCAAGTCCTGCTTTCAAGCTTGGGGACATCAGTGAAACAATTCCAGCCGGGTCCTATGGACCTGGGGTTTGGCTCAAGCAGTGGAGCTGAGGCTCCAGGGCTGGCAGGCCGGTTGTTCCTTGATGAAAGTCAAGTGACATTTTCATTTTTGGTTGCATGCCAATGCTGGCACTGTGGTCCCCACCTGCAGGGTGACGGCGTCTGTGGGCCTGTGTTGCTGTACCTTCTGCCCCTTTCTTTCCATGAGCTCCTGGCAGTTGCATCTGTGTCCTTTCTGAGTGTGTCAGAGGGACCAGGGGAGCCCATCGGAGGGGTGTTGTGCCTAGGAGTAGAGGGGCCCATCAAGCCTTTCAGCCACTCTCCACTCACCTTACAGCCACAGACAGGCTAAATTTGGAGGTTCTTGGCACTTGTCAGTGAAGATAAGTCCTAGCGGGATGTGATGGGTTAAACGTGGCCAGCTGCTTGGTGATGGGAGAGGAGGAGGTTTCATCATGCTATAAGCTTTGAAATGTGGTGTTCTTCCTGCATTGCAGAAGCAGTGATGTTTAAAGTGTTAAATGTGCTTTCCGCTTTGAAAGCAGATTTCTTCTTTCTGTGTGAAAAGATACAGTCTGGGGAACATAATTGCAGGCTGCGCTGTGGAGAAGATGTGTTGGGTGTGAGGAATGTGAAGAACAGCCACAGGAGAGGGAGTTCGGCCTTCTGGCATAGGGAGGGCAGTGCGTCTTGCAATCCCAGCCGTAAGTCTGCCGAGGCTCCTGGTGTTGCAACAGCAGCAGATGTGGCCAAGCAACGTGTGCTTCCACACTACAGCAGAGGCAAATTAAGTACTGGGCCCCTCCAAAAACTACTGCTCCTCCTCTTTTCCTCCAGCTTTCCCTCCTCCCAGCTGCATGCATCCAACTCCTGCTATGAGGGTCATTCTCCTGCAGCGCAAAGCCCGTTTGGCCCTCTATCCTGCCAAAATAAAGTTAGGTGAAGGTGAGAAAGAGTGTAAAAATAAGGGTGGGAAAGGAACAAGGCTGGGGAGTAGGGTCTTCTCTTTCTTCTGCCAGCAAGTTGCGAGTGTGTTCAAGCTGTCTAAGGAAACCATAGGTTTTGTACAGGCATGAGAGCTAAACTTGAGTGAGGAAGAGGTGGAGGCACTAGCTGAGGTCTGGGGAAGCAGGCAGATGGGAATGGTGCTCAGAAATTCCCGTTAGCTTATCAGGGAGCACTTATAGCACCAGAACCTGCCAGGCTGAAGGATGACTTTCCTCAGCTTGAATGACTTAAACTGAGACTAGGCAAAATCCTAGGTATGATAGGTTAGGAAAAGCCCTGTAGTGGCTTTGAGTTATTTGATTGGGTGGTTATTTTCCACCACAGGGATTTCTCTGATGCTGGGTTGTGACCTGAGCCTTCTCTCCTGCCTTTCTCTTCTGGCTGTTTCTTCACCAGCTCCCTCTAAAACCCTGCTGTTCCTGGGAATGACTCCTACTTTTGGCCCTATACTAAAAGAACCAAGGGGCATGAGAATGAGTGGGAAAGGGCTTAGAGACAGCAAAACACGAAAGGTTACTTCTGCATTTCATTCTTCATGAATTGGATTTCAGAGAATTGGGAAGTGCTGGTGTGTGACAGAAGAGGAACATATGAACAAGGCCACTGAATGCTCTGTTTTATCTAACAAGGATTAAAAATATCTGCCTGCTTCCTTTCTGTACTTACGCACTTTGTGTGATGCAATTCAATGGTGACAGTGCTGTGATGTGTGGAGAAGTCCTCCTGGAAGGAGGAGCAGGGAGGTGTTGCAAGGACATCAACTGTTGACCTCCCCTCTTCTGGCTTCACCCTCACTCCGTGCACGTACCCAAACTCGCAGGGGAACGAAGCCTTTGGAGGAGGCCACCAAAGACACTGCTGTGCTGTGGTTAGCCTTCTGGTGTGTTCCCACAATGGCCCTGGTCTGGCAGAAAGGACAGGCAAGCTCTTGACAGCAATCAGTAGGCAAAGGAAGCTGCTAACTTGTGAAACCTCTTGCTCTTAAAACTGAGATAGCGTTTGAGATCTGAGAGGACATGGTCTGTCACTGATCTGCCAGGTATGTGGCTGCACAAAGCTGCAAGACAGTGTAAGACAATCTGGTTTGGGGGAAAAAACCAAACATATTTGATTGGTGATATATGTCAGACCATGTGTTGTCAAAAGTCCATTGAAAGTTAAGAAAATCACAGCTCCAGAAGAGACAGGGAGGCATGGGAATAAGGATGCTGCCCCTCTTGTAGGTCCAGTATTGCTGCAGTCCATACCCCCAGTGGCTCTGTACCGCCCCTGAGCAGTCACTTCTGCTTGGAGCAGAGAAGAAAATAACACTTGCACTTTTGTTCTGTATCGCAGACCCCTTCTCCGTGTTTCAGCCCAAACCCTCAGCAGCGAGAGCACAGGACAGCTTCTTGTTTGACATGGATGTGACAAGAGCATGAGCTCAGGGGTCAGGATTTGTGTCACAGCAGGCGTTTGCTGGGTGTGGGAAACGTGTTGGTCTCCAGTCTGTCAAAGCAGCCGTCATGCTGGAGTAGCTGGGGGGCTGTAAGAGACAGAGGAGTATGAGATCTTTTTGCATGCTGTTCAGTCATCTGCTTGCACTGGGACCGGTGCTTGGGAAGTGAAATGTTGCTTATTGCATCCTTGGTCTCCAGAGCCTTCCCATTTTTTCCACTGAATATCCCTGACATGCCAGCCGCTTTGATGTAACCTAGCCATGCGTGGCTTAAGTTGTCTTGGCTGCGATAGTGAAACCTGTGAGGCAACGCTTGGACTGACACAAATGTCGCCAGCCCTAAACGAAGCTGGTAAGAGGAACCCATAGGCGCCTTGTGCCATGGCCAGGAGGAAGCAAACCAGAAGAGCTGATTGCGCTCCTTGCTGAAAAGGGGGCGGTTGTATGTGTGGGTGATGGTAGGGGGGAATGAGGGGCAACATAATCCCCAAGTTCAGGAACTGGCATGTGAAAAAATGGTCCAGTGGTAAGAATTTCTACCAGCAGAGAGGACCGTAGCAAAGGTCATTGCTATCATTAAGAAACCAAGGCTGGAGAGGTATGTGAGCTGGGATCTCCAAGCAGCCAACTAGCCTGACCTCAGTAAATGGGAAATGAGATAAAGTGCAAAATGAGTTTACCAAGGCTGTCTCACACCAGGCTATAGTAGTAGGTTTATTTTGATAAGATAATTGACTATGTAGACAGAGGACTTCAGAAAGGCAGTCCTTACAGTGCCACAGGCAAAGCCATTAAGCTAGAGAAACAGGGGATTAATGTGAGCGTTGTAAGGATTTACCTAAAGAAAGGATGTCAGGAGGTTGTGCCTCAAGGGAAGCAAGCAGGGTGGAAAGGGGTTATTAATGATGCTCTTCAAAAGGGTGATCTTGTTTACCCAGCAGGAAAACAAGCTCTAATCAGATTCGGTCAGATTCAAAGGGCTAGTCATTGCAGAGATTGCTCAGGCTACAGCACAAGAAGAGCTGATGGCACCAAGGACTGCAATAGGGGAAACAGGATGACAGTCAGCAGCACAAAATGCAAACTTGCATGTGCAAAGAGTAGCTGTAAGATGTTTTGCTCCCAGCTCGTCCCCTGCCATTTGAAAATTACAGAGAAGGGGAGTTTTGATTGATTGATGATGAGTTCTCACCACAGTGTAGCTGAGAAAAAGAAGGTGGTGACCACAGATGAGATCTCCCCAGCTGATTTAAAGGCACCTTTGGGTGGCTCTGGAGGTGCAGGGCCCCTGCAGTGGGCATGCAGGGTGGCTCTGGGCAGCTCTGCCAGGCTGCAGAGGACAGGGCAGAGAGGGCCAGGCTGGGGGGAGAGCCCGCTGTGTAGGCTTCTTCTGAAGGTTGGAAACTTCTGAAAACCAGGGCTCGGCTGTGGGATGCCAGAGAGGGAACCTGTGAGTATATGGGCACAGGCAGCGCACCTGCTGAACAGGCCGAACACAGCACCTGTGCCATGGGATTGCTTTGTCTCCTCTCGTGGCTTTTCATGAGCACGTTTAGATCTTGGGCATCCCCTCGTTCTTCGCCCTCTTCCAGTGCCCTAAGTGGAAGACGAGATATATTGGCGGAGGAGCTGAATTCAACAGACAGGCTCACCTGAGCCCCACAGCGAGTGGACGGTGCCTCTGAAGGAAGGCACAACCAAGTAAAAAGTACCTGTGCCCCAGAGGTCCGAGGGTTTCCATCAAAAAAGTGTGAAACCCATGTAAAGGGGGAAGTCCCACGGCTCGCACTTACAGAAAATCACTCTTTTTTAGGTTCGAAGGGAAAAGAAACAAACCAAAGCTGGACATCACATTTAGGTTTGAGGTTCAAATGTTTTCAGGTTTGGTTCTTGTTTTAGTCTTTGGGGGCTTTTGCTTTTGTTTGTTTTCTCCTGAACTCCCCCTCCCACCTTCAAATGTCAACCTGGCAGGTTTCTGGAATTGAGTCCTTTTGAGCTTTGCTTCCTGAAAGCCCTGAATTTGCACTTCCCATGTTGCCATCCGATTTGTGCATACACTACAGTGAGCTACATCTGCAGATGTATCAGCAAGGACAGACACATAGCTGTCCCTAAATAACCAAATCTGCCAAAAAAAAATATGTTGTGTTTGGCAGGAAAACTACTCCAATGTGAGGAGTGGCCAGTCCGCAGGCTGCCAGCACAACCTTGCTGCAGATGGAGTTTTGGAGGCTTTCTGTACTGATCCCTCTACTGAGCACACGTAAACTGAAACCACCTAATGCTTTTTAGCACACATATGGGCATATTTTTTCATAGGGTTGGAAAAAGCAGGGTCCCTGACAATGCTCTTCTCATCATTTAATTTCTTATTCCAGTGCAGAAACAAGCCAGAGGCCAGTAAGGATACACAGGCACAATCTCAGCACAAGGAAAAAAAGCTTCTTAATTTCTTACTGTTAGTCTTAGAAATAGATGTTTCTTTTCTTTTTCTTTTTCTTTTTTTTTTTTCGGATTTTTTTACTAGATCAGTCTAAACCATATCTAGTGTATAAAATTTCATCCCAGCAGAGCTAATGCCTTTGAAATGAAGCCTAACCACAACCAAAGCAGAGGATAACAATGCCTAGCAGCGCTGATTACAGGTAGTGCTTTCAGCTTTGCTTTTAACAGAGAGTATAATTCTGCTCTTCAGGTGTGACTCCTATTGAAATCAGTGTTGCATTATATATACAAATCTGTGTTAGAATGGTATTCACACTTACAAACACTGTGCTTGTCCATACGGTGAAATTGCAGGTAGGAAGCTGCGCTGCGAGGTAGCAGCATGCTCATGAATTCTCATTAACTCCTCATTTACATGCTCTTAGTGGGCACAGGGTGTGATTTGCCTTACTCCACTCTCAAAGACAGGAGAGGTCAGAACACAATGGTTTGGGTGAAATTATATACGACAGTCAGAACTGATTTAATGCCAAGCTTTTGCCAACAGAGACCTGTTCTTTCTCTCTGCCCTCAGCCCACCACATCCTGCTGCTGACACTGGTTCTTGGGCTCGTCTGATTCCAGTAAATTGATGCAACTCACAAAGATGGCCAAGAAAAGCAAGTTGTTTTTACGTATTTTCTTTGCTGGGTTAGTGTGTTGAATTCCAAGGGGCCATTGAGGGATAAATGTTCCAGCGTGAGATTTGTCCCTCTCTCTGACCGTATGGAAGTAATTCTTGGGATTTCTACAGGCCTGCATCTTAGAAACCAAGCACCATGTGAATCAACTGTGGATTACTAAAATCAAAACAACATTCTGATGAGCAAAACCCATTTACAGGTTGTCAGCCCTTAGTTGTATTGACAAATTCCTCAAGTTGGCAGGACAAATGCCCGGCAGACCTCACGTAAAAGGCAGAGCTAAAGAGCTGCTTCTCAAACATGTTACTTCATACCTTGATTCATTCATTTTACACATGTGTTTTCATATCTGCACATCACCATGTGAACACACATGCTTAAACATTTAGTTGCTTACATTTGCACTGTGCCAGTTTTTCACTGTCCCTGTGGTTTTCTGATTAGGACAGCTTGAACTTCTGTGGACCTCTGCAAAACCTCTAGGACCGAAGTCCTCAGACCTCGTCTCCATGTGATCCGCTCCAAAGCTCACTCAGAGCCTTACACTTTTTTCCCCAGTGAACGCAAGGGCAGGCTCTGTTCCCCACGTAACACAGAACAATACTGTCCTCTCTGGACAGGAATCAGATTGCAAATCATCTTCCCCATGATGCAGTCACTTGTGCCAAACAGCAAAATGCCTGATTAGGCAGGCTTTCCAGGGACCTACCTCGCTGTCCTCAGCTGCACTCCGGCACCACTAACACCGGAGCAGGGAGAGCAGGTGCCCTGCCTGCCGGGAGGACAGGGCAGGGAGCATGCTGTAAACGCGCGTACCACGCAGCAGCAGCCCTCTGAGGTCAGGCGGGTCCTTTTTCAATGCTTGCTCATTGCTGCAGTTAAATCTCTTCCATGTAACAGCACACAAAAAAAGGAAAATACAGCCCAGCATGTATTACCAGGTGCTGCGTTTCAGCGGTGTCTACCTGATTGCTCGCCCGGTGCAGCAGCCAGTGCTGCTGAGCATGGTGCGGTGTTGTCCCTGCTCTCTGTCCTGGGACCACAGGGAGGGTAGTCAGGGCGACGCCATCTCAGGCCATCTCAGGCACACATCTCCCGCCCAGAGCTGCCATGCGCTGACAGCCTCAGCTGCTTGTGAAAACAGGACTGAGGTTCTCAGCCCCTTAGGAGCCAACAAAAGCCTACAAAGCAACCAGCACAAATAGTAACTTACAGCACAGTACAGCCAGCAACAGAGTGTGAGCCACCCACGTGCTGAAATAGCTGATGCAAATGTTAAACAAAAAATCAGCCTGTGTCTTTTTTGCAGCCTGCTACTACGGAGGGCTGTGACTCCCTGGCAGGGAGGGCTGGCACAGCCATTGCAGACAGCGCAGCCTGCTTTCTTGAGAACCAGCGTATCTGCTGCTCTATCTTCACACACTGGGGTGGAAACCGTGGGGGATTGGGTTGTCCTTTAGGAGCAGATGAATCACCTCTGCTGCAAGGGAAGAGCTTGCAGGAACTAGCCTGGGGGGTGGTGTGTGGGTAAGGGCAATGTGAGTGCCAGCTTGCATGCTGCGGGGCAGCAGCCCACTTGCTCTTTCCTGCATGGACCACGTGAACAAGCTGGGCTTCTGCATGGTGGGGACACAAACAGTCATGCCTCACAATAACAGTGTACAGCGATCAAGCGGGTCCAATATACCAGTTTGCTGTGAGTGTAACTGAAGAAGGCTAATCCCAGATTATTAAGGCAACTTTGTTTTTCGCAAGAAACTCTGATGCTTTGAGCAGTAGAAATCATATGTCCAGTCAGTAATCGGGATGAAGTTACACTTGCCAAACAGCGTGGATGCATTTTGCATTTACCTTACTTGTATTAATTTCCCACATTTCCCCCTCTCTGTTTCTGAGTTCAGAAGATTTTTTTTATTTGTCACTCCTGACTTACCATGGCACAGCAGACATACTACCTGTGCTTTCTAATGCACCACGTCACCAAAGCACGTTATCTGTCAGTGCACGGCCAGTCCAGTGCCAAGCAGTGCTGCATGCCCTGGGCATTGCTGGACTCCGGTCCCAGCCGGGCACTGTTCTTGTGATATTTGTCCTGTCCCCAGCACACTTTGATAGCAGTGACTCTCTGCCTTGGTCTTATGAGGGCAGAGTTTGGTCCTTCAGATTACTAAGCGAAGGAATCTGTGGATTTGACTAGCTGAGTGATAATGGGAAACAGAAGCTGTCTGCTAGCTTGGCTGTTAACTGATTGCAAAGCTCTTAGCCCTCCGAAAGGGCTGCCACAGCATACAAACCACTCCTGAAGGCCAGAGGACCACTGATCTCTGGAGCATGCATCACGCTGGATGGGCTGCAGAACAACGGGGCACCAAGCCCAGAACACTGTATAGAGGAAGGGTGCAAACACTGGCTCTGAGCCCATCTCCCAGGTTTAAAATGGCTTTTACGGGCCCCGTGAGGACTTCCTTGGGCCTAGGGTGATGGAGGAGCACAGTACCTAGGGGATGATGCCAGGGGAGGGATCCCCAGCAAACACATGCAACCTTTGCTGAACACAGGGAGAGGACTGAGCCCAGCACGGGGACACTGCCCCAGGCTTCCTCCTTCAATTGGCCTGAGCACCAGTGCACATGGAACCCCAGATTCCTTGAAGTGGGCCATCACCCAACAGCATCTTTGGATTAGAGCAGTTTTGAGACCTCACAGTGAATGGTCTTAGGGCACAAGAGGTTCAGGCTCCCTCCCATGCTCTGAGAGGTTGGTGCTGTCTGTCCTGCCATGCTGAAAGTAGGTTGCACAAATGAAACCTGCCCTTGTTTCCTGGAAGTCCTGTTTTTATTTTTCTGCAGACAAGACGATGCTTGAGCTCTAATCTGTGCTGAGATGAAGCATCTAACTTCTTCAAATCTTGCAAGCTTTACAGTCTGAAGGTTGGGGATGGCTGAGGGAGAAATGAGAACAAGAAATGTCTTGAGATATGGGTTTTTTGTTACTGTTATTTTCCTTTGTAAGATGAAAGTGATTTTCTGTAACCTGAAACTGTTGGATTTTCCTCTTTTCCCGCAAAGTTTTTTCTTTTGTTATTGACATTATGCAAGAGACAGTCTATCTTTGTGTGATCGACTTAACTTCTCAGGATGCTGGAGGATGCTAGGACCTCTTTAGTAAGGCTGCCTTCTGCCCTTCTGTGGTGGGCTGACCCTGGCTGGAGGCCAGGTGCCCACCAGAGCCGCTCTATCACTCCCCTCCTTCACTAGACAGGGAAGAAAAAGTATAACAAAAAGCTTATGGGTCGAGATAAGGACAGGGAGAGATCACTCACTAATTGTTGTCACGAGCAAAACAGACTGAACTTGGAGAGGAAAATTAATCTAATTTATTACTAGGCAAAACAGAGTAGAGGAATGAGAAATAAAATCAAATCTTAAAACACCTCCCACCACCCCTCCCATCTTCCCAGGCTCAAATTCACTCCCAGCTTCAACCTCCGCCCCCCCTCAGCGGCACAGGGGGACAGGGAATGGGGGTTACGGTCAGTTCATCACACGTTGTGTCTGCCGCTTCTTCATCCTCAGGGGGAGGACTCCTCTCATCGTTCCCCTGCTCCAGCATGGAGTCCCTCTCACGGGAGACAGTCCTTCACAAACTGCTCCAACGTGAGTCTCTCCCACGGGCTACAGTCCTTCATGAACTGCTCCGGTGTGGGCCTCTCCCACGGGGTGCAGTCCTTCAGGAGCAAACTGCTCCAGCGTGGGGTCCCCCACGGGGTCACAAGTCCTGCCAGCAAACCTGCCCTGGCATGGGCTCCTCTCTCCACGGGTCCACTGGTCCGGCCAGGAACTTGCTCCAGCGTGGGCTTCCCACGGGCCACGGCCTCCTTCAGGTGCCTCCACCTGCTCTGGCGTGGGGTCCTCCATGGGCTGCAGGTGGAATCTCTACACCCCCTCATCCTTCCTCCATGGGCTGCAGGGGGACAGCCTGCTTCACCATGGCCTTCACCACGGGCTGCAGGGGGATCTCTGCTCCGGCGCCTGGAGCTCCTCCTCCCCCTCCTTCTGCACTGACCTTGGTGTCTGCAGAGTTTCTTACATCTTCTCACTCCTGTCTCCGGCTGCAAAAGCTCTTTCTAAGTGTTTTTTTCCTTCTTAAATATGTTATCACAGAGGCGCTGATTGGCTTGGCCTTGGCCAGCGGCGGGCCCGTCTTGGAGCCGGCTGGCATTGGCTCTATCAGACACAGGGGGAGCTTCTAGCAGCTTCTCACAGAAGCCACCCCTGTAGCCCCCCCACTACCAAAACCTTGCCACGCAAACCCAACACACCTTCTTTTACAGGGAAAAAAAAAAAAAAGGTGTCAGTTACTTCCACTGATGAACAGATGAGTGTTATCATGAATTGATAACATGCATTCAGTTCATTACTCCATATACCTTATATTACACATGCTGGTATTGGAGCCATCGAATGCTGACAGAACAAGAGGAAATGGTCTCAAGTTGTGCCAGGGGAGGTTTAGATTGGATATTAGGAAAAAAATCTTCACTGAAAGGGTTGTCAAGCACTGGAACAGGCTGCCCAGGGAAATGGTTGAGTCACCATCCCTGGAGGTATTTAAAAGACGTGTAGATGTGGTTCTTAGGGACGTGGTTTACTGGTGGACTTGGCAGTGCTAGGTTAACGGTTGGGCTTGATCTTAAAGGTCTTTTCCAACCTAAATGATTATATGATTCTATGAAAAAACTTCCTAAAAATGTTACTCTGCTTTGCAATCAGATCATTTCTCTGACAAAGATGTTTTTAGGGCACTTGCACAACCATTTTTTGGTGATGTACATCTCTGAAACACATCTTGGATACTTCCCATTCAACCTGGACATTCTCATATTAAAAGCATATGGATGTGCTTTTAGTTCAGATTAATGCAGATGGGAATGTCCGTTCACATTAAAACCAATAAAAGGGATCCCAGTTCTGTAGGAGGGAATGTGGTTGTGAATCTTCACCAGAGAGTAGGTGCTGTGTTCTGGTTTTCAGTATTTATCACAGTTCTGCCCTTTCTGATATTTCTCTGAGTTGTTGACTGAGAAACAGAGAGAGGTTGGTTTGTTTGTTTGTTTTTACCAATCCCTAAATGTTCAAAATAATGATGTTTGACTGCACTGGAAGTGTGTTTCTGCAGTGGTGGCTCTGCCATTCGGATAAAGTTGATAATGTCAGTGGCTCTACAGGAGAAATGTTGCAGCAACATATTTGAACAGCCTTCCCTTTGAGTACAAAGGATTTCTACCACAAGTGCTGATTAGTGAAATTAATTTCCTCTACATAGCACATACTCTGCAAAATTTCGCTTGTCTTTTCTGCTTTTTTCCTAATGGTTTTGTTTGAAAGCAAAGGAAAAATGTGGTGTGTGTGATGCTCTCACATCTTCCTCTTTTCCACAGTAATTGTTTTTAGCAGAATTTAAAGGCCCCTTCTTATTAAATCCAAGCTTCCCTTTTCAGGCTGCAATGCTGCTTCTACCCATTTAAACCTGTTTCTGGAGCGCATATAGGTGAAATGCTGAAAGCTTATTAAAGTGTACAAGAAAGCTTATTCCTGTGGGGATTTCTCTGTGAATTAGTGGGCTTATAATACTCACTACAGTGCTCATATAAAGGAGTCTCTTCTGAACTGTGACTTCAATATGTATGAGTCCTTCAACTTTGTTAGCATCCTAAGGATGCATAATATCTTTTCCCTTGAAGAAGCGGCTTCCAAGAATCAAGGACAGGGAAGCTTTAAGTGATGGAAAAAATTATGACTTCTGCCTCTGAACAAAGCAGAACAAAGCACTTGGCTGCTACGCTTTCTCCGTTATGGCAGTCTGCTTGCATTCAGGGAGCTCTCCGAAGGGGAAGATACCAAGAGCCATGATACCTAGAAAAAGAGAAGGAGCTCTGACCGAGAATAGCAGCTGTGAGATCGGCTGTCTATCTAAAACCTAGGCAGCCTTAATGAAGCTATTAGACTGGCAGCTGATGAGCTCAATCGCTTTCCCTGGGACTGCTCATTGAAGAGCAGGGTTAAACCCCAAGCAAGAAATGCAGATGTGGATGTAACAGGCTGGAGTTTCTGTCTAGTTGTAATATGCTGATGGCAGAAATATGGAAAAAAAAAAAAAAAAAAGCTTGAATTTAAAATGAAAGTGAGGTGGTAAGCTGTACAGCTCTAATAGGGTTGCCAGTAATTATAATGATGCAGGATACATGATTAGACTAGAAGTAGAAAGTGCATAGGCCCATCTGACTTGTAGAGAGGTACGGTCCGTTTGCCTAAAATGCTGCACAGCCGTATGGGACATGCAGTGAGGGGAGGATGGATCGGTGGCCTGAGAGCTGGGACTGTGACGTGGAGAAACAGTGGATGAATGACCATAGTCATGATTTTTTTTCTTCTCTGAGTACCGTGAAAACACTTGTATGTAAACACATAGTTGTAGTGTCATCTGCATTTGCAAACCGTGCCGGTGGTCCTGTTAGAACATGTGTGGGTAGAGTATAAATGTACAGGATTTAAATCAGACCTTAATCAGCAAACACGTGCGCTAGAAACCCTGCAATGGAGAGGCGCAGAGTCCCAGTCTGACTCAATGGCAAACTCCTCTCTGCCGTTTCATGCGGCATAACTTTTTTCTCTACAGAAAAGTTGTAACCTGTTCTTGTTCTGCCATTTGATTTCTCTACAGAATACCACCTGGTTAGTTATGTCAAAATAAAACTGTGATTTGTATTACAATCTGATAAGCCCAATTCACTTCTACATCAGTACATCTACTCCATATAATCCAAGGCAGTTATACTGAAGAAGAACTGGAGCAACATAGTGGCGAATCATTTCTGATAAAAAGGATGCATTTGTTTCACATCAAAGTAATTTAAATCAGCGAGCCAGAAATCTGCATTTAAATAAATGATTTTAATCTTTGCATTTCCACTTTATTTTTTTTCCTTGAAGAAAATCAGGTTTTCATTGTTGTGTAATCCTTTCACTGTGTTTATTACAGCTAAATATAACCCCTTACACTATACCAGGGCTCTTATTTTGCAGGAGGGTGTGCAATATCTGTACAAATCTACATCACTTAGCACATGTTTACTCCTGTGGGCTCTTATTTACTAAGCCGTTTGTTTTTCTGCTTAGGATTTACTTCAGACTGGTTTTGTTTTGCTGCTCGCGTTCATGAGGGCTCTGCCCTTCCAGGCTTTAGAGCAAGGACTGCCCACACCTCTCCCCTGACCCATCCAGAGCTGGGGTGGGCTGGGGAGCAGGAGGAAAGGGCTGGCGGTGGGTGCCATGGGCGAGCGGTGGGTGCCTCCGGAGGAGGAGGACCCGGGGCCGGGAAGGCAAGCTCTCCCTCTGCCTCTCCTGCCAGGGTGGATGGATGGATGGACGGACGGACGCTCTCCAGAGCCCCTTTGGTCTCGGGGGCACATCCGGAGGCTGATCCCTGTGCAGGTGCTTGGCCATGACGGCCGACACATGCAGCTTAAGCAGTCTTTCCTAAATTTGTGTTATGTAAGTGAACTCGATGGATTACATCCAGCAGGGCCTGAAGTGATGGTGTGAGGTTTTTAAATTTCAAATAAAATTCTATAGGATTATTCCCACAGTAGCGTCAGGTGTTTAACTTTGTTGCATTTTAAACTCCAACTTGAGAAGCCCCACCGGTGCCGGCGCTGCCCGACACTTACTCTCCGTGCCTGCCGGTGGCAAGCAGGGCCCTTTTCTACCCCCTCAGCCCCAAACCCTCCTGCCCCCTTGCTGGAGGCGCATCCAAACCGGCACCGAGGGGCGAAGGCGACACCCGTGCCCCATCCCTGGGCGGCGAGGGCGGCGGGCGCTGCAGCCTTGCACACGCCGCACCAGGAAGCCGTGGGCGGGCGTGAGGTGATTTATGAAGCCGAGCCCCCACCCGCCGCTCGGCCTTCCTCCCGCGCCCCGGCGGGGAGTGAGCGTCTCGGCAGCCCTGCGGCAGGAACCAGGCACCCATGGCTCGGCGCTGAGCCGCCTGCCTCCTCCCTGCCTCCTCCCTGCCTCCTCCCTGCCTCAGGGCCGCTTACCCACAGAAGCCACAGGTATCCCGGGGCACCGGAGAAGGAAGTGAAGCGGCCCGGGCTTGTGCTCGTGTTTTTTTGGGGAGGCAGCGGGCAGGAAGGACAGGGGCGCGGCGGCGGGCGCTGTTCCCCTGACCGTGTCCCCCTCTCCTCCCGGCCCAGGAGCTACAGAAAGATGACGTGCCTGCCCGTCGTCCCGCCGGCGCTGGCGTTGAGGAGGTGGCTGGGGTTTGGGCTCTACGTGATGCTCTGCCTTAGTTTAGGTAAGCAGGAGCAGCCAGCGTGGGAGTGCGGGAGGGGCGTGTGGCACCCGGTCTGCTGTCCAGGGCTGAGGCTGGGCCGGGGTTTGTGGTGCTGGCTTGATGACCATGGCGGTGAGTGCTGAGGACTCGAGAGCTCTCAGCTCCCCAAGCTGGTCACGCTGGGCTGTGGGCTCCCAGAAGGGCCAGGTCATCACCCGTCCCAGCTGAGGTGAGAGGAGGGAGGGTGGTTTTGGGGTGGCTGACATCTGTGGAAAGCACATGGCGTGGCCCCTCGGGCTTCAGCTGTGGTGGCAGGGCGGTTTCTGCAGTTTTTTGGATCGCTAAAAGTGAGTGCGTGGTGGGAAAGACAGGGCAGGGCGGCGGGTTGGAGGGCTCTCCGCCGCCTGGGCAGCGCAGCACACAGCGAGTGCTTTCTCCAACAACACAAATTCCTGTCAGAGAACTGCAAGGGCTGTCCCCTGTTCTTCTCTGAGGACCTGCTGCAAAGCTTGCTGAAGTCCACAGGTCCCCCCTGACCTCAAGAGGCTTAGGATGAGTCTTCTCAAATGTGTGAAATGTTAACCTTGAAACCACACAAAACTCACTTCTCAGCTGGGATTCGTTGTGAATGCAAAACAGGTTGTGCTTTTTGGCAATTTTAGTGTTTCATTGCAGCTAATGATACTCTGGAACAGACCTGTGCTGAACTGAGGCTTTGATTAAAAACCAAGTGATACAAAATTAGGTTTTCACACTGATGTTATAAAACTGGGAGATATTTGATGCTGAGTTTCATTTTGAATTTCAGTCTCAGAATCTTAAAACAAAACTCAGAGAATTTAACAGGGACTGAATTGCAGAGCTCACTTGTAAAGAAAGTCACCACCTCAAAGGCCGTTTGTGACATCTCTGCTCCCCTACCTTCCTCTGGTCTTCTTCCCCTAACTCTGCGCTTGTGAAGCACGTGTCAAGCACAGATGTATTTTGTCCGTACTGCAATGGGCAAACAATCAGTCATGTGCAGAACTGTTTCTCTCTCCATACTGTAAGAGCTTGTGGTATGTTATTAATGTAATTATGAGCATTTGGTAATTAGCCAGTCATGTAGTTTCTCGGAAAAGGATACTGGTTCCAAGACCGAAGACAGGCAATACTTGGATATACAGTCTGATGCATGCTAATATCCAGTACTAGAAACAGGAGTTTGATAATAGAAAACTAGGTGTTCCTATAGTTTTCTTGGTTTCTATATGGCTTACTAAGGGAATGATAGTTTATCCTGCTTTCCATCTTTCCATCTGTTTCTTTAGGCCCCTGCTTGTAAAGTTTGAATCCCCTGCCCGGTTTCAACTGAGTTTGAAAGGGAGGCAGAGCTGGCAGAAATGTGGCATCCTTGCCCACTGCATGGAAGCCCCTGGGTAGTCACAGGCAGCACCCAAACAGCCAGAGCCTGCGCTGCCCCTCCTGGTGCCCAGCCGACAGAAAGGGCAGGAGGCAGCTGCGAAGGGGCTGTAAGGAGTGTGGTGGCACAGAGGGCTTGGGAATGGGCTGGGAGGCGAGGGACAAGGTGCCCGGGCTGGGAGACACAAGGCACAAATCCATATGCCAGCAGGGTTTGGTCATCCTGTTGCTGAGAAGACTTACTTTTCCAAATCTGAGCGATTACAAAATTCTGGAGTTTAATTCTGCAAGAGGTGGAGTGGGGAAAAAAGCGCTTTTTAAAAAGCATTATATCATCTGTTAGGGCATAATTGTTAGATGCTTCCCACACAACAAGTCTGTGGAAGTCCTGGTGCCTTGGTAGTGGGTTGCCTGGCAGGCTGACAAGGACAGCACATCTGATGCGCTTTCTTTCTCCTTCTGTATGCACGTGTACACACCCAGCTACCCTTCTCTCCAAAAAGAGGTATTCCTACGTTAGTGCCCCTTGAAAATACATGCTACAGTGCCCACAAACAAGTGTTTTTAAAAGCTTTACTGGGACTTGTCGGTGATGCCTTCCCTAGGACACCCACAGGGGTCACCAGGACCAACTTCTGACCTTGTCATGGCAAAATGGTGAAGCCCAGAAAGGGAGTCTGCCACGGCCCTGCCAGTGACTTCCCACACATGGCTGAGTCACCAAGGCTAGCATTTACAGAACTAACCTCATGTGGGACTGGTTATGACCACATCAAGGCACAGCTGGTGCTCTCTGTATGCCCTACATGAGTGAAATAGTAATATAGGGAATGCCAGGCTGAATTTTTACGTCGTAGCAGAAGAAGGTTTTAAGAAAGTCTTAATTAAAAAGGATCATTTGAAGGTTGTGTTTGGTAGGAAAGTGGGTATGCCCAAGTTGTGTAAATACATTTGTTTGCCCTTGAATTGAACTTCGCTACTCTGGGGTTCACCTAAGGTGACCCACTGAAATGTCAGTATAATTTACAGCTGCTTTTGAGATGTCATCTGCTGCTGGAGACACTGATGTGCATGAACACCCTGCTGTCTCAGCACAGTGGAAAAGTGGCAGAACAGCCTTGATTACAGCCTTGATTACAGCACAAACTTATTTATTTACAGTCTGAACGCATTGCCGGTATCTCCATGGGCTTGTTTTTCTCCTGCCATTGCACCTTCATACCTACCTACGAGTATCAGGACGTTCTCAGTCCCAGTTTGTTGTATTAGGAAAATGTTGCTGGCAGTGTTCAAGGCCAAATTGGATGAGGCTTTGGGCAACCTGGTCTAGGTGGAGGGTGTCCCTGCCCATAGCAGGGGGGTTGGAACTAGATGATCTTTGAGATCCCTTCCAACCCAAACCATTCTGTGATTCTATGAAGTCACCCAGTATGACCTTTCCCTGCCCTGTGTGCAAACGTAGCGTAGGCACTGGTTGCAGGGCCCTTGCGAGCCCAGTTTTTGTCCGTGGACTATTCCTTTTAGGCTTCCCTGGAGTCTTTTCAACTGACTGGGGACAATCTAGTTCTTGGTTTCTTCCCAGTGGTGAAATTTTTTGGGAAGTTTTCAGGAAAATCCCTACAGAATTTCTGAGTTATTGGGAGACTTGGGAGGGCGGGAACAGCCACTTCCCTCCGCATTGTGAGAGAGCGCTGGCTCACAAGTAACTCACTCTGGGAATCCCCTCTTGCACGTTACTGCCAATAAAGAGCTCGGAGTGGAGCTGGGTTTTAGAATGGGACAAAGAGGGTTGAGAACAAGAAAGATTCCATTTCATGGCCACACCCAAATATTGAAGTGTCTAGCAATGAGGTTTAAGGTGCTTTGCGTCTAATTTCTGTCCCAGCTCCAGTATGAGTTGTGCCGAGGGTGGATTTCATGATGGAGATGGCAGAAATTTTTCTTCACGTACCAGATTTGCCCACTTGATCATTGGATGCAAATTGAGTTTCTGTCTTATTGCTCTTGCTGCCTTCAGCTGTTTTTTTTTCATTTCTTTTTTTGGATGAGTTTCTGTCTCCTCCTGTTCCAGACATGCAGAAAAGAAATGTCTTTGGTTCAAAACATGATCAGCGGAACTAAGGAACTCTTTTTCTGTCTGTGTCTCTGTCCAGAGTGAAACCTGATGTAACAGCTTGCTTGGAGAAACAGAAACCCAACTAAAGGCTCCTGCTTTTGCTTATAGACCCTGTTTTACCTATTCTGTTGTGGTTTTGGTTTGTTTTAAATGAAAGAGTTCTTTAGAAGAAACACAGAAAATTGAGCATAGATAAGCAACATTCTTACAGTCAAAATACAGTTATATGCCTGCCTACTGAGTTTGTAAAGCTACTGGTTGAACATTCCTTTCCCCAACATTATCTCCTTTTTCCAGTTAGATCAGAATGAACCCAGATAACTCCCGTGAGCTCACATTACTCTGAGGGCAACAGCTTTTTTGCATTTCTTGGATCACTGAGGCATTTGTAACCTTTTTGCAATGTGAATGTCAGACATTCCTACATTTAAACATGCAAAGTTTGGGGCTCAAGGTTTTACACACTGCGGTAGGTTACCAGCAGAAGTTGTCACCCTGTACGCCCTCACACCTTTCTTGCTCGTTGCTGTCTCAATTCTGAGTTATAAGCGTGGTTTAATGGGTGTAATTAATCTGACATAAATGAAGGCTGCTACTGACAGAGTTATCCCCCTGCCTCGCTTGCAATGAGTTAGTTTTTTGTGGGGGTCAGCCCGCTCTGTTCAGTGCCAGTTTGCTTTTACACCCAACGCTGTGTACCCCGGAGGGGGATGCAGATAGGCAGCACAGCTGAGGGGGCCAAACGGGTCATTGCCACCGAAAGGTGCAATCTTGCTCCTCTCTCCTGTGCTTCTGGCTACGCTATCCTCCTCTCCTTTGCACTGGTTGTGTGGTGGCGTAGTGAACCAGCCTCTGGAGAGCCCTGCAAGGAAAGCAGTGGGAGCACCTGGGGTTGGAAGGGAAAGGGGAGTCAGATCCCCTCTGCTCGTGTGGGGAAGGGGTGAGATCAATGCCAGTTTGTCATCTGGCTGCTCCCTGAAGTTGTGCCAGCCTGGAGGATAATTTCCATGTTCAGAGAAACTCTTCTTCCTCTTAAACATGTGCTTCCTACTATAAGCGCTGTGCACATGTAGATGTGGTATTTTTCATGAGCTGGCAAAGCAAATGTGCTGAACGCAATGAAGTCTGTTTGCTTGGCAAAAGGAGGCCAGTTTGGGTTTTAAATAGATGAACTTTATGTTTAATTGTAGCTCTTCTGTCCCCTTGGAGGGACATCACCATCAGGAGTCTCAGGAGGTCATTTCAGAATATGTAAATCTTTCCCAACACGGAAATGCCACAGGCTTTGCTTCTGCTTTTTCACTGTTATGCTTTTAAAATATCATTGGTCCCAGGGGACTCCCTGGCTGAAAATAAAAGTGCTGACTGCTGGGTAATAGTGGCAACTCTAGCTATACTGCGCTCAGAAGACATTCGCCTTTTGGCGAGCCCAGAATGCTACCGTATCATATAAAAAGTTGTTAGAAAAGACCATCGAGGCAAGTCTCTTTGTGCACTACTGCTCTCGCCATAGCAGGTACCCTCAGGTGTAGTTTTAAAAGCCCAGCAGACAAGGATTTCATCCCTGCGCCGGGGGAAGCGCTTCAGTCTGAACAGACCTCACTGTCAGACAGACACTGCTTCCTACCAGCCGAGAGAGCTCCTTCCCCGTGCCGCCCTGCCCTGCTCCCCGCCGGTGCCTCCAGCAGCCCCTGCCCAACTCTTATTTCGCTCTCTCTGTGGCTTCTGCAGCTTTCAGTCACCTCTGGACCACTTTGGTCTCGTTTCGTTAGTCATCCTTCAGTTAATTACCATTTGCCATGCTGCACTCTTATGTAGGGCTGTTTAATTTCTCCTCCAGCCAGTCCTCCAGCTGTGGGGTTATTGTCAAGGTTGTCATCTGCAGAGTGTTCGTGAGCTAGTGCCTGAGCAGGGGCCAGGTTTTTATAACAAGATAATGGCTGGCAGGCCTGTAGCGTTGTTAGCTGCACTGGTGAATATTGCTATGGCTGTGGGCAAGTACTTCAGAAGGAAAAAAAAAAGGAAAAAAATTTGTAATTTTTCTAATTTTGAGTGGGCTTATGTGAGAGAGATCACACTTGATTTTCCTGGTTACTGGGCACTTTCACCTTCTATTAGGTTCAAGAGTGGGCTGGCTACTTGGCGAGCACATGACATTTAGCAAGCACTGAAGAAAACCATGGCCTTAAGCAGTGAGGAGGACCTCAACTTCAAAAGCTGTGCTGCAAGGACAGCAGTATGCATGGCAGTGGTACTGGAGGAATTAGGAAAATTATCTGAGAGCATCTTCAGCTGGGAGATAAATATAGAGGAAGTACAAAGTGATCCAGTCAGCAAGGGACAGAGTCTGCAGGGGAAAAAATTAACAAACTTATTTTCGTCTTTGTGTGCGACAAATCTCCCCCAAAGGCCTGTCTTACACAACTGCCACATCTAGTTTCTGCCCCAAACTGGGAAATTGTAAGAGTGCTGAGCCAGTTTCAGGAATTTGATCTTGAAAGGAACCAAAATATGCAAATCCCCCAAGGACATCCACTTTTAGTGTTTCCCCTGCTCTTTTTTTATTCCAGTGGGGTCACCCACTCCCCATGCTGGGAAGGGAGAAAGGGAGAAGGTTCAGAAAGACCCTTCCCTTTGCTCCTTTTCCAAAACCAAAGACGTCCTTCTGTCCCCATCACCGGTGTCCCTGCCGCTATGCAGCACGGGAGATAAGCAAGCCTTCCTTCCTCTCCTCCCCAAGCAACACCCATGCGAAGGGCTCCGCAGCAAAGGGGAAGATCTTAAGACGTGATATTTTCCCCATCCCACCCCCAAGGACTTTGGCATCTCATCTCCAGCTCCTTGCTTGGATCTGACCTTCTGGCTAGTGCCAAGATTAGACATTTGCCAACTGAATTGCAAAGAGTTGCAATCTTACTCATGTTATAAACAAAGCAGACTGGACATACCCAGGCGGTGGGCTCGTCCCAGCATGGGGAAATGGTGACTCAGAAAGCAGTAGATCTTTATCTCAAGAAGTATTGAAACACAAGCTGGACATGGCTGGAGCAAGAGGGAGGGTGGCTGGAGCTCCCCCAGTGCTGCAGCAAGCACCTTTACCAAAGTATTTCAGATTCCCTTTCGTCTTCTCAGTTGCTCATTGCCAATCGTGGAACTTTTTCATGATTAATGGAGTTTCCTTCCCTTTGAAGAGAGGTTTTTGACAGGGTAGTGACTCAGTAACAGCGCTTCCTTTCATTCCCCGTCTGGCTGGGTTGCCTTGCTGGCTTTCGTGGCAAAAAGGCAATCAGGGGGGCACGAATCTGCTTTCTGGTGAGCAGTGATTAAGGCTGGTGAAAGCAGAGTCTTCAGTCTGCAACCTGCAAAGGAAACCGTAGTCAGAGGGAGGGCTTCAGCAGGAGTACTGCGTGTCTAAGTAACTGGGACCACATCGGACACCAGCATGTGTTGAGAGCGCTCTGTGAACCGCTCTAAAATGAGCGGTACCTACGGTACATCACTGCTTATCAAAGTATGCTCAGGGAGACAAATAAGATCGATAATTTCATTTGTCATCAATAGGGCTTCAAGATAACATGCTGCTGAGAAAAATAAAGGGGGATTAGTGCACACCTGCAAAGATGGGCTGTCTTTCTCTCTATAGACACAGGAAGGTGTCTTATGGTTTTCACAGCTGCTTCATGATTTCAAGGATTTCTTAAAATCCACTGAAGGCTTTTCATGTGAAACGAAATAACATTAAAACGGAATGAAGGCTGCTGAAGGAGCAAGTCAAGCACCAAAACCCCATGGGGATATTATAATCATTGCCAAATCACATAGTATAGAGCTGGGTGAGGCAAGGTTACTGTTTTGTTTAGGAGCAATGTGGCAGTGTGAAGATGGGAAGTGCATGAAGCCACGTAAGGGGTGCCGTGTCCTTGCTATACTGCTCTGAGCAGGGTGCCCCAAGGTTGCAGCGGAGAAGCAAGCAGAGCTGAACTTTTAGAAAAACCTCTTTAAACTGTTTCCCTACCTCAGGCAAGCCATGACATCATTGTAAACTAGGATTAATCCCATCACTTAACGGCCGTGGGCACACTTGACTAGTGTGAGTGGGTACAGGGAAGCGAGACTGGGTGGAACCGCTGCCAAATGAAGTGCGTTGCTGTTTTTCTTTGGGACGCCTTCTCTTCTGCACCTCTCTCTCACCACATTTGGGATGAGTAAGGGAACATGACTTCGCAAGAGGTCACTGTGACATGAATGAAGCAAACTGGGTTTGCAACTGCTTTGCTTTGCCACAGCAGCCTAGAGCAGCTGAAGGGTAGCAGCAGGCCTGTGGTTTGTGACCGGAAAGTTGGGCTTGGGGTTGTGCGAAGGAAAAGGGCCGCTCCTCCTGTCTCTGCGTGCCGAGACCTCCCTTTGCATGCCTCCACTTGCTGAAGTGGAGCCTGGGTAGAAGGAGCCCAGGAAGCTTGCCAGGCACTCGTGCCCGGCTTTGTATGCAGTCACAGACTCCTTAAAGAGGATGGCCAGCAGGGCCTGCCAGCACCCACTTTCCTCTGTTTCATCCCATCTTTCTTATTGCACGGGGTGCCTACAGCAAAACGCAGAGGAATGCAGTGTTTTAATGCGCTGCTAAAACACCACAATGTCTCCACACAGAAGTCATCTGGGCATCTAATGGGGTCTTTTCTGTGATCAGTCCATTCACAGGAGTCTGTCGCAACACTGATTTAAATACAAAGCATTTCTTCATATAATCCAGTGCAGCACAGGACATTTGCTGAATTTTAACTCCATGGAAAGCTTTGGTAGAATCTGATTCCTCACTGGTAAAATCACCTGAGATAAAGAAAAGACAAAGGGGAAGTGTCTAGTCCTTTAAAGACTCAGCTTTTCAAAATTTCTCAGTTTTTTCAAAGGATTATCTGTCTTGCTCGGAAACCCCCATAAAATACTGCGTTGTCCTCAAAGGATAAATCCTGCAAGTTTGGGGCGAATGTGCTATTCACAGAAAATGAGGGCCCCGAGCTGCAGAATTACCCGGGGACTGTTGGGTGTGATTCCCACACTGACCCCAGGGGATGGCCACCAGGAGAAAGCTCCAGCTCTGCAAGATGTATTTTCGTCAGCTGGCCCAGCCCCAGTTACCAGAAGTGCCCCTGCCTCACCAGGAGATGATGTGCACCTCTTCCCAGAGCTGCCCCAAGCTCCTTTTTCCAGCCCACACACAGGCTGAGAGCAAGAAGGTGTTGGTGCCCCGGCAGAGCCGGAGTCCCAGGTGCATGGTCCTAGGCAAAGTCAGTGATGCCAGTAATTTAAGAATAGAAAGACCAGCTGTTGTTGCAAAGGTAAATAAGGAACCTTATGGGGGGCAGGGAGGGGAAGGCAATGCAAGGCTGTTTTGACCCTCCTGGTTTTGGAGGGCCACTGACAATTTGCCTCAGAGCTTTTTGCATGATTGTTGGTCAAAAAAGTGTGCAGATGCACTGTCTTACTTGCTGCTTATGCAGGGGCAAAGGTCTCCAGGCCCACCAAGAAGGACCTTTCTGTTCACGTGCGTTGCTTTGTGGGTTGCGTACAAAGCAAAGTAACACAAGGTAAGACCAAAAAAAGGCAAAGCAGTTCGCAATGGCAGAGAAATAGAGAATGGAGGGAAAAGAAAATGGCTTTGGGAATGGCTTTGCTTCACCAGGAATTATCTGCAGGTTTCCAACAGTTCAATGCCACTTCTCTAGAGTGTTGCATGGCCTTTTACTGCCTTTTACAGACAAATATCTCTGCAGAACTTCTGTCCCAGAGGCAATCTACTCTCCCGTACTACCTGACTGTAGGCATGGTCAGGATAACCAAGCTTTCTGTGGCTGGGGAATTTATGAAACACGGCTTGGGCCAGGAGTGAAGGAAATAGGGATGTGGGCTCAGCAGCTCTCCTGCTTGCTGACTCGTGGACCGAACAAGAAAGGGCGGTTTTCCTCTACACTCATTTTTCTGTTCTAATTAGCCCTGTCATGTGGGGCATCTGTGACACAGGCATAGTTTGAATGAAACATGTTTTTCCGCCGGGGGAACAGAAAGTCATCCCTTTCATTTGGTCTGTGTTGCCACACGCCAGGGGCACTCAGTGACAGAGCGACATGCGTGCAGAGCAAGGGAGTGAGTGAGCTTCAGGTAGGTAGGAAGAGGAGGGATTTTCTTTTTCTAGAAAAGTCATTAAAAATTATTTCCATGGTGGATACCTCCCCCACAGCCTGGTTACGGAGAGCATTCAGCACAGAAATGGGACAGAACTGAATTTTCATTTTTGCTTTGCAGTTCACCTTTAAAGTGAAAGGGGACTTTTGGGGGGCTGAATGACTCTTCGTGGACTTTGGTTCCTTCAGGCTTGCAGCATTCAGGTTGCAGTTTCAAGGGTGCAGAGCCTTTTAAGGGTAGATGTGACATCAGCAGGAGTTTCCAGCCCCTGCACATGTACTGCCAAGGAGGTTTTTGTTCTCCTTTTGGTTGCAAAGGAGACTCTTAGGGGCAAGGCACAGAGAACCTCATGCAACTCATGATGCGATGTCACCCTGACATTTATCTACGCCTACTCTTCCCCTATTGCTGCAAAAGAAAATAGAAAATTACGTTTATCAGGCTCCAGAATCCCAAAGTTTGACTTGCTGCTCTTGTCAGTCTCTCCAGCAATAGCAAGAGCTGAACTGTGAGAACAAACAAAGATGTGGTCAAGGGGAAAAAACACACACGCGCACAGAGTGGCGTACACACACACAAGCATGCGGACACGCAGGAGGAGGAATGTCAAAAATCACAGCCTCAAGTGGGCTGCTTTTAAGGTGAACAGAAGGAAATGTTTTTTCACATAGCATGTAATCAAACCATGTAAGTCATCGTCACAGGATGCTGTGGAAGCCAAAAATATATATGCATTCCTGAAAGGGCAACAACTCTTCCTGAAGGGTAGGTCTAACAGTAGTGATTAAACTGCCAGTGACAAGAAATCCCTAAATTCATGACTGCCAGAGGTTGGCAGGGCATGGCAGTTCTTACCTTGTGGGGTGTGGAAGAACTGGTATTTCTACCATTTTGCTACCAGTTGCTGGCTGACACAGGTCAGCGGGCTGAGTGGGCTCCTGGTCTGCCCCAGTCTGGTTGTCAGAGTCTGCGATGCATTATAAAGAGAAGTACAGGTACTGGGGGGGGGAGGGGGGAAATTGGGTTTGAATATTTCCCTTTGGAAAACCAATGAGGTGGCTGAGTGGAGGGACACCAGTTAAATGAGAAGTTGCTCATTTAATTATGTATTCTATTTTATTTAATTAATGTTAAAACATTCCATAGTGTTGCCAGGACCTCCCTCCCTGGTATTTTTCACTGTTTCCTACAGATTTAATGTAATGTGTGCAAGTGGGATAGGGGTAGGTATGCCACAGGGGACAGGGGGTGAAACCTTGTTTCATGTTCTGTCCCAGGCTCCCTGTCTGGGCTTGATTTCTGCAAGCAGCTCCCAGTGGTGCTCCAAGACCCAGCTGTGCTGGGGCACTGGCTGAGCATCCGCTTGTCTCCCTCCAGCACTGGCAGCACTTCATCGGGGTGTGCCGCTGGACAGAGGTCAGTACACCGCAGGGGTTGTGCCGCCAGTTATGTGACAGCATCTCGAGGGTCTGTGAGTCACCACTAAGCAAATGAGCCCTGGCAGGCAGCAAGGTTGTCGCTGTTTTGGACACTTCAGCTGAATCCAAATGTCACAGCATCCCAGTCATGCCCCTGAACACTGCGCTTGGTGCCTGTGTACAGCATGGCTGCAGTTAGGCATTGGCTGTGACGATAATGTGTGAGCCAGCATCAGCCAGACTTTGCTGGGGGTGGGTGGCAGTTCTTAGGCTCAGCTTTGTCAAGCGTTCAGTTCATGCTTCAGGCAGAGACTTTGCACGTGGAGTCTCACCTCCACCGATGGGTGATGCTGCACTCTCCACATCAATGACACACCGCCTGATCAGGACTTTCCTGCTTTCTCTCTCAGACATGTTTACTGATATCTGTTCTGCAGGGAAGGAAGAGGGAATTTGAATCTTCTCTGTCCTGAGGCCAGCTATTTCCTTGTTTTTGTGCTCTGAGTCAACTGAGTGCAAGATTGGTATCCCCCTCAGACTACTGGAGACGGGTGCTAAAGTAGTGAGGCTGAGGCAAGCAGGGCAAACATAAAGCAACCCGACCTTCTGGACTAACAAAGCAGGGTGCGCAGGGATAAGCATCGTCCTGAAGGTTGCACAAACCCAGGCGAAAGCCCAACCATCTGCCCTGACCTTGCTGCACCACAGGACCGTGCGTCAGTACCGTGTCACTCTTCCACCAACAGCAGGAGCTCCTTGCTAGGCTGCTCCCTCACATGTCAGGTCCTGGCCCTTGCAAGCAGCTACCCACTGGAAAGAGGAAGGGGAGTGGGAAAGCAGGTCACAGAAACGACGTGCATAGAAGTCACAGTGCAAAGCAGGGGGATTACTGCTAACCCGGTCAGAGCTGTACCTAATTTCCCCTTTGCGAGTACCTCAGCTTGTTATTGCAGGCACATGCCTGTATACTAGGTATGGCACCAACACGGTTACTGGACAGGAGTTGGGGAATGCCTGTGCTGGTTTGCACGCAATCCCAAGAGACAGCCATGGGTCTTTGTAAATAGAAATTTGTTTTAGCTAGACTACACAAAATCGTTCATTTGCTAACACTAGGAGGCTGATGACAGTGTGGCTGTAACCTTTGTTTATCATTGTAGGGTTGCTTCTAGTTTCTGGGATCTTGAACAGTTTGTTGTGTTTTTTTTTTCTTTCACAAAAAAAACTTAAAAAAAAACCAACCAAAAAACCCCAAACAAACCCCCAAACTAATAGTCCATTGTGGCCCTGTTTGGCATGCAAGGAACCCACCAGTGACACAAACTTTCCAAAGACTGAGCTCTGAAAAGGGAGAGCAGAGGAGATAGCAGTTTGGGCATGTATGTTTTTATCCATTTACATGAATAATGGCAATTCTTTACTCCGAGGTGGGGTTTTTTTAAGGGGCCAGCAAAATTTCTGTTCAGGCAGGTAACTCTCCTGCCTTTGGCTTCAGTTATCGATGTAGAAATCCTTGTGTGCCCACTAGTGCAGGATCCTAAGTAGGACTGGAACATCCTGTAAAAGGCATTGCCAAGGTAGGCCTCCCCTCAGTGCAGAGCTGAAGTTGTAAACAGCTTGGCGGGTGATGAAGTACATTAGCGGGTGCAGACAGAGCCGAATGAGGTGAGCTCTATGCAGCAGGTCCTGGCACAAGGCTGTATCACTGTCTCACTGACTTTTGTTTGCCCCCCACCTACAGGCTATGCGCTGGAGAAGGAAGTCAAAAGCAAAGTGGGGGAAAAAGTTGGCCTGCCTTGCTGTCATGAAATTCCCAGTTCGGAAAGCCTACATAATTACCGGGTCTACTGGCAGAAGAACACCACGGAGGTAGTGCTTGCCTATGCAGAGGGGAAGATGATCTCCAAGCACGAGCGGTATGAAAACCGGACACAGATGGACTCCAGGAACCTCACTCTGTGGATCTCAGCCGTGGAAATCCTGGACAATGGCTCTTACCAGTGTGTAGTTCAGCACCTCAAATCTTCACAGAACCCAGTTGTTGTGTGTGATGAGCGTGTCACCTTCACTGTTATAGGTAGGTGGATTGCCTCCTGACACCTGAGGCTTTTTCGGTGCCAGCCTCTGGGAGTAAGAGACACTCCTCCAAGCTTTAGTCATAGTGTAGCAGATAGACTTCAATTAAGAAGCCTAAAGAGTGCTGGAAGGTATGTTAAGGCCCCTGTATTTCCATTCCAGAAGCCTCCCTCCTTACTTTTCCAAAGCTACACCAGGTACAGAAAATTCTCCTTTCCCACCACCAGCCCACTATCCTCACCTTGATGCCCCCTCCCACTTGGGCAAGGACCCCTCCCAGGACACCTCCCCAGGTGCCACTGCTGGTGGGTGCCCTAGGCCACCTCTGCCCCCTGCTGTCTTTTGGGCAAAGCAGAGACCAAGCCCTTGGTGCACGGGAAGCACCCAAGTCGAAAAAGGAATGGGGTGGCATTGCTTCTCTGCGGCCACAGCAGCATCCTAGCATTGCATCCAGCCTCTCCAAGGGGGGACTGGCCAGCTCACCGGCTGCAGCTCCACAACCTAAGGCTGAAGTCAGCTGGAGGTTTGAGGCTTTTTACCTTAAAGAAACAACCCAAGTTCCTTTGCTCAAAACGAATCTGAATCTTTTCTTGGAGGCAACAAAAAGTTCCGTTGACATTATTTTCCATTTCCACCACTGTTTTTGTGGCGGTTGGTTTCAGCCAAAGGCAGAGATACTGGTAACATATATAAATATATACATACATTTGAATACCTTTAGCAGCAGAGAGTTCCAGGAATCTTCCAGACAAGCCAGTGAGCGAGCATTTCCCATCTGGAATGACATTCATCAGCAAAAAAAACCCAAGCTCTTGAGGTTTGGCCATTGCCGGCCTGTCTGAGAGCATGGTGGGCATATGTACAAGGAGACAAATTTAGTGATCTTTCTGGGAACTGATATGAAAAAAGGGAAGTGCACTGCCAGCACCCTCTCTCGCCATGAGGGCTGAGGAGTCAACTGCTTGAAAAATGTGAAACAACAGATCTCTTTATTTCCCCGCAAATACTCCAGTTTCTTTCCTTCCAGAAATCTCCTTGCTCTCTTAACAGGCCAGATATAATAATTGTGGTAGACTTCTGCTCCCTTTGGAAAAGTGGGATCAGTTATTGTGGGGATCAGGAAAGGGAAATCTCCCCTTGCTCCTGCTGGAATTCGGCTGCCCTGAGAGGTGGAAAGGTGTCACTCACTGGTGACTGATCAGGGAGCCTCAGCGAAGCCGTCTGGGAGGTTTGAAAGGACTTTCCAGAATAGATGTCAGTGCCATATTGCTCAACAGAGAGTGGACCTGGAAGGAAATCCGTGTCTCTCCTTATCTGCCACTGGTCAGTTATGCAATGATGTTGAGTGTTTCTTCCACTAGTTACCAGTTACTTGCTAGCCTAGACCATGGGTTCGTGGTCAGCAGAAGCCACGGAAGACATGCTACAACCGCAAGGCTACCTGCCTTGTGTAGATCCCAGCAGTCATGTGGTCAAACGGTGAGTCAGGCAGGGAGCAATCGCAGACAAAACCTTAGCTGCTCTAAAAAGGGTCATTTGGCACTGAGTTGAGCAAGCTGCTATAGCTCTCTGCTTGGTGTTGCCATGGCTGGGGCTAGTGCCTGAGGGGGTGGGCAGGCTACGGACCTACAGCTGGCAGGGGTGGGAGGGAGAATTTGGTCCCTTTGGCAGCAGTGGTGTTTGTGTGACTTACACCCACCAGGAAGCCACGTGCCGAGTTTCTTTTTCTGACTGATGCTTCTCTTGCTAAAGATGTGGTCCCACGGAGATTTTTCCAGTTGGACAGTTGCCTTAAATAGTTCCTTTGCTACCCCTTGCCTTCTCCTTCTCACCCTGGGCTGTTTATTGCAACCCATAGGCATCCTCAGTTGTACCAAGGCAACTGTTTACAGTAACACGGTGAAACAGATTGGCAAAGGGAAGCAAGCTAAAAATGGCACCACCTCTCTTCTTCTTCTTCACTGATATTAGTCCTCTCATCCATTTCAACATGCAGCCTCACAAACATTTACAGTAATACATTTGATTGAGCGGGAAGGCATGGAACAAGCTGTGTGGGTGGGAAAACTCTGAAAACCAGCTTTGGCGATGAGAAAAAGTCCAGTGAGAACTGGAAGTCCAGCGGTCTGGGAGGACCTGTGTATTGCTATGCAGTTTTGCAAAAACTAGTATGACTGAGTCTTGCTTCCAGCGGGGCCTTCTGGAGGGGCTCTCATGCAGATAACATAATTCAGTCTCTTGCTGGCCATCCTGGCTGAGATGCCAATATGTGACTCACCTCTCTTCCCACCAGAGATGGGCCCTCTGTGAGCGTCTGGCTGGGAAGTGACTAATCAGGGAGGGGAAAGGAAATTGTCTGCCATTGCCTGTAATACAGATTTTTTTTTTATTCAGTCCTGTATTTTTCCTACCTGTTTTATGATTCCTTCAGTTGTTCCACAAACTGGTGTATGTAGAGAGAAATGGCGGCATTGGAGAGGTGGGGTCATGAAGTCTGTGTACTGACCGGGGAGAAGAAGCAGCAAAGGCCAAGGCCATATCCAGTCAAGGCTGTGGGGAGAATGCTAAGGCACAAGAAAGACCAAACAGATTATGACAGAGGAAGAATACGCTGTGGGGGAGTCTTTGCTTTGACCGTGGGTGATCAGGACTGCGGCTCTCGCTGTAATCTGACAGAATGGTAACTCAATCTTTCTTGCTTCAGCTGACTTCAGTAAGCCGAACATAACAGCAGAAGTATCCACTAATACTTGTGAATCAACTGAGATGGTGGTAACATGTTCTTCTCATGGAGGTTTCCCCAAACCCAAAATGTCTGGAGCCCTCAACAACAAGTCCGTGGTGTGGAATGCCAGCTGTGTGTCCGAGTCCAGCCTCAGCCCGTACAACATCACTGGCAAACTGTTGCTCAACATGACCAAAGACGTCAGCATCACTTGCTCCATTGAATACAATGACTTTGCCAAGTCCACCACTTTGCTTCTGAGTAGGTTTTATTAATAGTTTGTGTTACAAAACCATTTTGTTGAAGCTCCTGAGTTGCCTCTCTGAGACAGTGGTAGATTTTGTGTATCTGTTCATGCCAGGATCACCCAGTGATCCTGCCTGTGAGCTGCACACCAAAATATTTCAAAGGATGTAAGACAGCAGGGGTGGGAGAGGAGAGTTATGAGAGTGACTGACAAGCAGAGATGGTTCTGGCTTCCTGCTGCTCTACCGTGAGTCACAGCGGGGCTGACAGGGCAGCTGGATCCTGTTGTGATCTGGTGATGTCAGCCTCGGTGGCTCCCGCAGGTCGGCGTTGCCACCATTCAGTGCCCCTCTGTACCTGCACGGTCTCACTGCCAGTTGCGTGACACAGACCTGGTATTCGAATGGAGGGACTTGAAAAATGTGTGTGCCTTAAAAGTCACAGGTTGCACTTAAAAAGAATTTCCTCATTTAACAAGTATGTTTGTTCCTGCTTCAGTGACAGAAACTGTCAGCTGGGGTCTAGATAAAATTCTGCTTTCATACACATATTTAAGATAGGGTTAACTCATATGGAAAAAAATTCCATCACTGTGCGTGGCTTAAAAGTGATAACATAATAGATAAGTCTGTGCTTTGAAAAGCTTGAGGCACAAGTGGAAACAGCATGAGGGAAAGCAGCACACTACAGTCCAGATGTTTTGCAGTAGAAGGGGATTTGCAAGAAAATTCTTAATGCCAAAAGGATTTTTTTAATTTTTTTTTAATGTTGTTACCAAAATTATTCTGAAATGTCTCTGGGTCTGATGTTTTCACTGCAGAGATAAGGGCACCTTCAAGGGAAGCTAGAAAAGCACTATTTTTCCTAGGGAATGATACCTTATTCATCAAGGTACCTTATTCATCAGTCTTCCTAAAATCAAAGGGGCTCGTGAGGAGAGGTGCCAGTCAGCTTCAGGACGAATGCCAGAAACTAGTGCTTTATGAATATTGGTTATTGCTGCATGTAGTGTATAATGTCCCTAGAGATGGTAATAGAAGAAGGTTATGAATATCATATTACATAGAAAAGGAGAGCAACAAAAAAAGTAATAATAGTAATACACTGTTGTCACACAGATTCTCAGAGGAGGGTGCAATCACCAGTGACAACAGCAGTCACAAAGCCCCTGCTTTTTGATTTTTAAGATGTGGAACCACTCCCATTTTCGTATGATGGAAATGGTCCTCCAATCAAGTCTTTCACAAACACGGAGTTCCAGACAGAATACAGCCTCTGGTAAACGTAGGAGGCAAACCCTATGGTGGAGGGAAAGATTGTACAGCAGATCAGGCTAGTCTCTTAGAAGCTGAATGTTGCTTAATTGGGCCAGATGGTGAAAATCGTAAGATCTGTGAACATGCACCAAGTCTGTCCCTCCTGTTGAATTAGGGTTGTCCCATACTGTACAAGAACAGCCTGACTCTAATGTCCAAGTGGCAGAAAGGTCATCTCCAGTGGTGAAAAGCCAAAGGCTCCAGATCCACTGAAACTGAACGCTGCCACAATGCTCTTTTACTGTCATGCAGAAACAAGTCTATTCTGGTCTATTTAATGCATCATTCTCCATCACCTGTGAATTCAGAAGGAAAAAAATTAGGCATAAATCTGGTGAAAACAGTAAGAAAAACTGCAGAGTACCTTTGAGAATGGAAGTTTTCTAGATACAGACTCAGACTTTTCCACCAAGCCTAACCAGTTTCTTTAAAAACAGATTATGTGTTTTTAAATATTGATTGTTTCAGTCCTGTTCTGGACAAACATCCAGCATTTCAGATCCTGTAGATGTGTTAAAAATTTCAGCACATAGCAAATGTGGGGGAATGGAAGAAATTTAGGTGTCAGCTTTGTTTGTTTTTTGAATAGGTAAATTTTCAGGCTGAGTATCTGAGTGAGAATTTGCTCAGAACCACCAAAATTCATGCACTTGCTCTTACATGAAAACTCTAATATGTTGTTGGGCCCTTTATTTATGTTTTATTTCTTCTGTCTCAGGAAAAACAAATTACTGTGTTGTCCCTACTGTGCCTCCATCTTATAATGTCATTACTGCTTCAAGTATCATCATCATCATCTTCTTTTTGGCTATCACCCTACTAGCAAGATACCTCCCAAGGCATGGTAAGTGTAGTTCCTTTTTCAAGAAACAGTCTCTTACTGCTTATGGAGTTTCTATGTAAAATACACATTTATAGAAACTGTACTGACACACTAGGTATTTTTGTACCTTCTTCTCATTTCCTTTTTTTTCTTTTTTTCCATGCAGCCTCTACTGTCAAAATCTAAGTCCAGCTCAGGACTTTCCTATATTTTGTGTGCAGGCAACAGTAGGGTTTAGGTTTGAGAGTGAAGGGGTGATGGGGAGTTCTCACAGTGGACCAGAATGTTTCCAAAATCAGGCATATACAGAATTGAAGAGATTCACAAGGGGCCATTTTTATGTATTAAGATGCTTGAAGATGCCAAGAATCTTGGTTATCATGATAGATACAGCTGAGCACTGACAGTTTCAAAATGGGATCTCTCTACACACCCTACTTTAGACAATCCCTCAGAAAAGTCACAGAGCCAAAGTTACAAAAATACATAGTGCTAGGGCCACAGAAAAGACTTCAGCATAGCAATGTCCCACTTTTAGGAGAACCCCAGTCATGAGAGATGGATTTGTCTTCTTTGTGTGGCCCAAAATGGCACAGGTGAGGTGCCTTGTCCCACCCTATGAAGTCTTCAGTAGCTCCAGACATGTCTCCAGGAGTTTTTCAATGGCAAAGGGGACGTCAAGCATCTCAGGGTTAGCTGGCAGCTGAGTTGATTTTTTTGTTGTTGTGGCTCAAAGAAATCTCATCTTTTAGCTGTTGCTCCTAATCATGGGTAAGTTGAGCTAGCCAGAAAGGTCCTGAAGATGTGGTAGACATCTAATGGCAGCTAGGCATCCAGCCAGTATTGAAAGTCAACAGCAGTAGATGTCCTATCCACACCCTGTTAGCAGCATTGAAAAGCAGTCCTGGAGAAAGACAGCAGGCCTTGCAACGTGTTATAAATATCACCCAATCAAGTTCTGTGAGATCACCGGAGAAGTCAAGTCTGGAGACAACAATCCCACACTGAGAGAGCTCTATGTTCAGCCCACTTAAACCGAAAGCCACCAGTCTGATCATCTTAGTTCATCACGATTGCTGTGATATCCCCTGTCAGAAAGAGGTTACTTGCTAGGCAGCAGGGACTCAGTTCATTTAGGGACACTTGTAATTTTGCTATGCTTGTGTCTTCTGCTACCTCTATTTCAACTTTGGACAAGTCCACACCCAAGTCAGAGGTGTGGAGGTAGCATTACTATTTTTCTTTTCCCCTCCTCACCAATCACATTCTTTTAAAAACCTATGTGACCACTGAGTCAGGCTGGGCTAATTTTCTTTTTGGTGCTTTATCACAAAGAAAGGAAGTTCTGGAAGGCAGTGACTCTTGGCTACACCTGTGCCCCTCCTCATTTTCCACCCATGTGCCCCTATGACACCAGTGCTGGTTCTCCCCTGCGGTTCCCTGGGGCTATGTCAATGGGAAAGCAGCAAGCAGGTTGAAACCAGTAAAATCACAGCTGATCACAGCCTGTGCTGTTAGCTGCATGGACAATGACCTTCTAATTATAGAAGAAAATGAACTGGAATGGGAAGATTTGGCTCTGAACATATTATAGACTGGAAATTAAAAGGTTCCTTACCATTACATTAGTAATATTCTGGAGCATTCTGAGATAGCCTTTTATATAGAAACCAAATTGCTTTTAAAGTAGATGTAAAAAGCATACCAATATGGTAGAATGTGATCACCTGCAGCAGATTGGGACATGGCTGCATAAGCTGGAATTTCCCTTTCAGTCCCGTTTTCCTAATATGCACAGGGAGTAGATTTGCTGAGTCAGGTGGTGCTATTTTGTACAGCCGCTTTCCAGACCAGGCCTATACTGTAAGAAACTGAAGCTAGAGTTTCAATCTAACTTCCCAGTTTGTACAGTTGATGCATTTCGGTGCTGCTGTGCATTGCCACCTGTCTGGGAAGGGAAAATATCTGTCCTAAGAGTGCTTCCTGCTGGTGTTGCTCCAGGACACCTTTCAAGAGCTATTGTGGGAGTTCAGAATAAGTCTGAGAGTACCTCCGTTGTTCTGGTATACGGAAAACTGAGTCGGGAGCTGCCTTGATGCTAAAAGTGGTTTCTGAGCTCAAAAAGCCATGCTTCAAAGAGCTGAAGTGTGGGAGGAAAGAATAGAAAGATAGAGCAAAACGGAAATAAGAGTTCTCAGATGCATGATTGTGGTGGTGACCAAAACATGTAGATACTTTGTTGAGGTTCACAACCGCCTGCTCTGAGGAGCTCGCAGCCTAACTTGCTTATCTTCACGGTAATTTAAGAATGGAAACTCTAGATTTATTTTTTTTCTGGCTCTTCAATTAATTTAACACAAAGAACCAAGATTACAACATGGATCCTAAGCTATTTAAGTGACCTCTTATCTTGGTCTAAAGTTTGTGCAAGTACAAGTTGCTGTCATAATACAGAGAGATTCAGCTTGAATTATTAAAGCAAAAGTCATTCATAGATGCTCGGATACTAAGGGGACCTGCTTAATCTGAACTCCTTTTAAAGCACTGACAGAGTTGGTTGGCTGGTTCTAACACCGGCATTCTTTCCCTCGCTTGGTAAACTGCATTTAGTGACACGTAACTTTTACCATTATCTCTCTTCTGACCTTAGCATGTAGCGATCTGTCTTTGTGCCAGGCTGAGGTCCTAGCCCTGTGCTAGTGAGAACTGTTTTATCCATATGACACTATATAGGTAACATTTATATATAAGAGCTTTCTATCAGACCAGACTATGGCTATGGGCCAGCCATATTCAGATGTACTGCAGGGATGAGTCCAGCCAAGGAAAAACAGAAGTAACTAGACCTAAGAGAGTTCTTTTTCTTTAATTTCTTCTCTCCTCTCTCCCCACTCTCAGTTATACTTTACTTTGTTGAAGAAGACATTTGTATTCAGCACTTTCATGTCTTCTGGAATTCCAAATACTAATGAGACATCTTCTTTTTCAGTCTGTTCTCACTGTTGTAAGCCTCAGGATTCAGTGGAAGAGGGCGTGAAAGAATGTACGAAGCTACCCCTGAGCTCTAAAGGGACATCTAAAACATCATCTCTATGACCAGATCGTATTTGCAGGTAGTTGTCTTCACCATTCTTCTCTTGGCAAAATAGATTCTCAAATACTATTAGATTCTTGTGCAATGTTAGCTCGCAAAACCATGTATGGCTTTTAATATGAGTGTGTGCTGTCCTTTAGGGTAAATAAAAGTGGTAGGGCCCTATTGCCAATCAGACACATGGTGTTTCCTGGTCAGGTAACTAGAGGAATGATGCTCTTGTTGCTTTATGGGGCATTTCTTTGTTTGGGTTATTTCAAATTTCTAGAAATTTATCTAGTGAAAAAAGTGAGAGGACTGAATTTCCTGGGCTGCTAAGCTGCTTTCTCCATAGAATGGGCCCTGCATGGGTGGCATGAGCCACGTGCCTGATCTGATGCATAAACATGGGAACGTCACTGATGATAGAAATGATGGGTGGTGAGGGAGAGGTGAACGACGAGAGAATGACTCCAGCTTTCCCAGTAAGATTAGCAACACCAGTCCACTGCTGAGATATCTCCATTCCCTTCAGCAGCTGGAGGAATGGAGGAGGAAAAGGTTCCCCTCTAAGAGTGGCCCAGGAAACACTCATATTTTAAAAGGAGTTACTTTTGAAAATCAAGTGTTGTAAAGGATGGGCTGGGGAAGTCTAGCTTACGAAGTTTTTATGACTACAAAGCATTATATTCTTTTTGGCTTGAAAGCTCAGCTGTGTTCAGGGCTGTGTCCTCCAAAAATACATTTTTCAAGTCAAGAGACTTAAGGAAAGATTAGCAGCTAACTGTTCTTATTCACATCATTATCCAGGTGACTGCATTTCCTGCTCTCACCGCAGCATGCTGAATTGCCAGGGTAATGCTGTAGAGTAACAGCTGTAGAGTCCTAGAAGTCATGAATTTGTCACGCTGTGCATTGCAGTAATCTAAAAGCTTAACATTTTTGATATGGAAAGGAGGGGAAACTATCATTCAGGCCACTGGTCTCATTTCCAAACTTGACCACCCACTCATGTTTTCCTCTGGGGAAGGCCCTATCTGGAACAGATACTAGAGCCTTGGTTAGCATGAATTCTGGGGGGTTTTGTGATGGGAGGAGCGGGAGTTCACCTACTGAATAAATCCATTCTGCCACATTCCTCTTTTGTTGTAGAAGTTTGCCAGGCTTTTTCTGTAAGTGGCTGGTGTTTCACAACTCCAGCGCCTGGACTGGCTGCTGTCTGCGGACAGGGATGGAAGCTGTGCGAATGCATTGCTTCCTTAGTGGCTGACCGTCATCTCGTAACTGTGTGATGCACTGAGCCATGTCCTATTGCTCCTTAAATAGGGTAGCGCATTCATCAGTCATCCTCGCATTGCAGAGGGGTGGCACCTCTGTACGGTCCAAAGGTTTTCACAGTATGTGTTGAGCCAGTCTGTAGCTCGCTGTAGCGCCTGCTTTGAGCTGTGTATCTCTGAACAGCCCTGTCTATACTGTAGCAGGAGCCCTCTTGTGGAGGGCTATCGCAGGTGATCCCTGTTTGTTTCAGCTCTGCAACGTTCTGGCTTACATTCAGGATTAAGAAGAAGGGCAGGGGGGAAGTCAGTAAAATCTTTTCTCTGTGTCCCTCAGGTTTCTTACCCTGTGTATTCTGCACTGCAGTCCCCACTCTTCGTTGTACAGCAATGCTTATTGCGGTGACCCTTTGGCGCTCTGAAAGGGGGTGACAGCAGTAGAAAACTCCGCTCAAGAAGACTGACAACATAATCTTGTGTGAATGAATACAAACCCCCACCTATGCCACAGAAGCTGTGGGGTGGTCTCGTTACAATGGGGTCGCTGGGCTTCCGATTGGGGCGACCCTCCACGTTCCTGCAACGGGGCAGAAGAAAGTCGTCAGCATGCTGCTGCTCCAGCACACAGTTCCAGAGTTTGGGATCCTCTGGCTTTGATGCCGCCACTATGAAAATGAGGGGGCCTGCAAAGGCCTAGCAGGTAGCCTATGCCCACCTACCCCTTTGGTAATGCAGAGCTGGCCTTTGGGAGACCCCAGACCCTGACACAGAATCTGAACTCAGGCTGTGCCTCCATGTTGCGACTGGAAGCAGCTAAAACTTCTTTTATCGTCAGCCTCGCACAGGTATCTGCCAGTACTATTCTTTGTGCTGGAGGACTTTGGATTTGGACTTGACCGTGACAGAAACGTGTCCCTTCTCCCCTAAAGAGGAAACAATGCACATACTTTTCATGAAAAAGCACCTCGAGGTGGGACTATATGCCTCGTGCTTATTTTCAGTGCGATGAGACTTTTTAGGAAATGATACATACTGATGGCACACCTAACAGGTAACTAATATTGCTTATCTACAGCAGTGGCAGAAGTTCTCGTAACCTTTCTCTCCTGAAAGGATGGCCTCACCAACCTAGGTACCACAGTACAGCTCCTCCATTAATTATTAAATTACTCAGCGATCCAGGGCACATCTGACACAGCACAGCCCACTGGTGGTGGTGCGTGTGAGCACACACATGCGCACATCTCTGTGCGTACACACGTACCGGCTTTTACACGCATTCCTTCCTACCCGCGCTTGTCATAAAGCCCTGTTTAAATTTCTGTAACACTCAGTGGTTATCTCACATGTATCTACTGTGATGAAATATAACTCAGGGCCTTGCTTCATAAATATAGGTCTGCTTGTTTGTACATTTGCCTAGGAATACTTGTTAGGGTAGGCTCTGCAAATTCTTGGGAGTCTCTCACAGCAACATAGGGATTTACTTTGCGTTGAAGACTGCTGCTTTCTGCCAGCATTCTCTCTACCCAGCCAGGACTTGAAGGAAGTTCCCCACAGCATGCTAACATTGGATAGGACTCATGATCTGAGTGATATTCTTGCCTACTGTGTAGGAAAAAGTGGTTTCTCATTTTAAGGGGAAAAGAGGAAAAAGTCCCGAGCCCCAACAAGCTTCCTAAGCAAGTCTGCATAGTAACCTAACTCAACCCTGCCCTGAGTTTGACAGGTTTTTTTGCTTTTGCTGTGTCCCACTGCAGTCCGTACCCATTTCCCTACTGCTTTGTCCACGTGTGTAGTTAGCAGGGCAGGCCAAAGTCTGAAAGCACCATGCCGTCCTCTTTGTGGGATGTTTCGTTGCTTGAGTTATCTTGCTGGGACACAGCAAAGAAAAATTCCATCCATTTCACTTTTTTCTAGCAGGCACATATTGGGAGAGAAACTGCTGGAGGAAATAGTAGCACTAAAAGTGGTTTATAGAGGAGTGACCTATGAGATGCTAAGGGATCAAGTCACTAATGAAAAATTAGACACTGCTCCCCTCCTGCTCCTGCACAGTCATGCTACCCCATCAGCTTTTTTTACTGCTTTCCCATTGCATAAAGTGAAATGGGAACTTCAGCACATTCTTATGGAGGGTTTTTTTTGACAGAGAAAAGGAGGTAAGGTGGGTGATAAAGAAACAATACTCTTTGCACTTGTGCATATTAGTTGCAAGCAGAACACAGCTGGCGCAGAAAGCAGTTTTATCAAAAAGCAGCCTGACCTTATTGCAGGACTTGGTGTATGGGCAATGGTGTCTCATATTTACGACGTTTCCTTTTCCTTCAGTCTGTGTTTGTTCTTTCCAGCACAATCTACTGACTTCTTGCAGACTCGACACCCTCTTTTTTGTATTTATTTTGCTCATTTTCAACATTGTGTTTCCTTCCCTGCTATAACCATGATGCATTACCACCTTACCAACCACACCACAGCTCTGACAGTTGTACCGGCACGTTTTCCCCCTGACTATCCCATGCTCTACGTCTGCTCCTGACTGATGACTGCACAGCATTCTGGAAAAGGGGTTGTCTTTTTCAATATGCCAAATCTTTCCACACCACCACTGACTCCTGTGACACTTTAAGTAACTCCTTCTAAAGGAAACAAATATTTTCACTGACAAATATATCTAGCATCAGTTTGGTTTTATATTCTTGATGGGCGGGTTATTTGGTTTATTTTTTTTTCCTTAAGCACTTATACCATGAATCGTGTTTTCTATTGCCTTATGCTGTATTCAGTGAATTGCACACAAATGGTTTCTGTGAGACCTTTTCAGCTTAATACCTGGGTCGTTGTACCAAGTGAACTGCTCTGTTTATCACAGGTATTTTGTATATAACATTTTTTCCCAGGGTTCCTCCTTTAATGGTATTAAAAAATAAATAATAAAATCCATTTCCTTTCTTCAGTAATAAAAGATGCCTGTTGTATGTGCTGGCAAGCAGTAGAGACTTTCAATTATTCATGTGAGCCCCAGCCACCATTTCGCGGCTGCTAAAAACACAGGCTGTGTAGCATCACGGTAGGTGATGCAGCTGGTTGACAAAGCCAGCATCAAGACACAGCTCTGGTTGGCGTGCTCAATGGCAATGACAACATAGCACTTGAGTACCCAGTTTGTAACTTCCACATAGCTCATGTCTGTCAATTTGCCAGGGATTAACTGAGCAGTACAGCTACGGTGTTCAACACTGAGTTTGCAACAGGTCTTCCTTCTCCCTCCCAAAAAGGGAGGTTCTCTGCAAAAGCAAAAATCCAGTGTAAGACATCCTCACTGTATCCCTGCTACTTGCATTACCTACTCTGAAAGCAGAGGACCGATATCTTCAGTGCTGTGCTTTTCCTGGGAGGGGGGGCAGAGTGGGGGTGAGAAGAATCCCTTACAGTTGCATTTAAAAAATAAGCTCTGAACTGACTCTTCGCTCCCTGTTAGGAGAGTGACTTTGAATACAAGAAATGAGGAAGTGCAGGAAACTAAATTCAGCAGGAAACGGAGCAAGAAATGGCTGCTAATCTTCAGCAGAGATGGAAATCTCTGCTTCCCCTTGCTAATGTGCAGTATAGGGACATCTAGCAGCCCTTCCTTCCTTCCCTGAAGAGAAAATCCACACAACTGCTACACCTTGGTTCTGCCTACTCTCCCATGGAAGAACATCCCTGCATCAATGGTCAGAGACACAAGAAAATGCGTATCCTTTAGACATCACATCAACCAACCACTAAAATAGGAGTAGAGAAAGAGTGAGCAACACCACAGCTAAATAGCATCAGAACTGTTGTGTGGGCTATTGGGTGGGGATGCAACAGCAAAAGAAAAAGAGGGAAGAAAAAGATAAAGCATTGCTGTATAACCACAATGGCAAAAATGTGACTGAGAAAGGCCTGCAATTTTGTTTCCTGGGGGGGGCAAAGGACACCACCACTACTGTCACCAATATATGCAGAGCTTGAAACAGGAAGGGGGAGAGACATAGCTATAGCTCTGCTTATTCAGATCCTTCACTTACACATAGAAAAGGAAAATCAAAGCTGGCTGATGACAACCCTGAAACACACGTATTTCTTCAATGGAAAAATGAACTACGCTGAGGTGTTTTAAAAATAAAATGCTTGTTTCAGAAGTCAGAAGACACAACACCTTCTTGGAAGCAAGCTGAGCCAAAAAAAAATCTGCTTTGGGTGGGTGGAATACGCTCTGTGGAATCGACTGTTCATATTTCAATCACCAGTAATCAGCTGTAACAGAGGAACGCATTCACCCAGAACAGACTGACTACTCTTTTCTTGTGGGAAGGAGAGCCAACCCCCCCCCACCCCGCCTGGATGCAATTCTTTTTGACAGGAGGAAAAAAAACTCCAACAAAAAAAGGGGACCAGAATCCCGACCTTCTGCTTTGAGGGAAATGGCGATGGGGCACCTGGCCCTTCTGGGTACCGCCTGTTTATTACATTACTTCAGCCCTACCCACAGGTAACAGCTGTGACCTAACAGTTGATCTCTGGTACAAAATAATAAACAGAGCTGGCACTCTCCTGCCTCTTGTCTTTGTTACTGCCTGGATAGTGGAATGTCTGACACCGCCACCAGACTTCACTGCTCGCTGGTGGGATCTTAGAGCTCTTCTCATGGGATATCACTCAAGTACATTTCTCTAATGCAAACACTGTATGAACATAAAGTACATACTGTACTAACATAAAGACTTATGGACACAAGCACCACTGCTAGTTGGCTTTATTGAGTCTCTTGAACCACATTTCCCCCAAAGGTAATCCTCTAATTTCCAGCTTTCACATTAAATTAGAGGCCTTTTTATTGTTGTTAAAATTGCCCATAGTGCCAATTCTTCCACCGTCACCACCAGAAACAAGTCATCCTTTCTGTGGCCCCCTCAGCCATACTTCTATTGAGGAACCCAAACCACGTCTTTTTTCAGGGTATTTCCGTATCATTCCCAGCTCCTCCACCCTTCCTCAACATTGATTGCGAAATACCCCAAGTACTGTAGGAACCAACTGTGTTTTTTCTGCAAAAAGCCTGAAGAAACCACCGTCAGCAAAACAGAATGGGTCCCAGCCAGGCCAAGTCAAGCTGTGGGAGGGGGATGGCGAGGGGAGGAGAACCACTCCCTCCGGGGCTGCCACAGCAAGTCCTTCAGGTGCTGCCTGAAGAGCAGCTTTCACCAGAGCATAATTAGCTTTTGCAATCAGGGTACCTTTAGCATCCAAACTATTCATAGGCTCCTGTACCTTGAATATTTCTGCATTGCTGGTGGTTTGGCTGTTTTCAGGAGTGAAATGGGTTCTAGAAGAGGCTTTGGGGCTGCCCTCACCCCCTGCCAAACCTAGATGACGCTTTCTAGTCCACATTTCCACCTTCTCAGGTGGAACAGGTTTGGCCCTTCCAAGGTCTTGTGTAGTGATAGGCATCCGTGAACTATGTTTTCAGCAAAATGCTTTTTCACAAGTGCACAGGGTATAACTGCACTCACAGAAGACTTCCATGACCCCTTGACTGAAGCCTATTACAAGCAGACTCAACATACACTGTAGCCGCTTACAACGGAGATCTGGGAAAGAGTCAGTAGCTCCTAGATTCTCTGGCTATCTCCGTCTCCGGTCCTCCCTGGGTGTTGCTTTCCGTTTGGACTAAATCTTCTGTCACACTGAGCCTGGATTGCCTAATGAGAGAAGAGAGAGCGCAAAGTAATTTTATGCCTGTACCCCCCTGACAAAGGCATCACTGCAGAATACCAACTCTTGAAAAGTTTCTTCTAGAACTGGCACTATTTGTGAGTTTTAGTAAGTCATGCAACCAGTGCCACAGCCCTTTCTTCCCAAGGCCTCCAGGTGTCCTCCTTCTTTCCTCTCTTTAACAGGGGTGGAAAGAAAGCAGCAATGAAGGCAAAGCCAGAGTTCTGGTCTCTCTCAATTTTGGTAAAGAAATACTGATGTGCTTGTCCTGCTTGTCTTCTTGGCCACCGTGAAAGTGAAAAATGGCCACAGAGTTACTGGGCAGGGGGGACATGAATTTTAAACAAAATAACTTGTTACAAAACAAGCAGCAACACCTAATGCTGGGAAGACTACATCAGCAGTTCTCAGACTGGTGTGTGAAACACACCAAAAACTGAAGAGCAGAAGAACCAAGGTTTAGAAAACGTAGTGTGTCGTGGCTTCTTTAAATGTTTGAACCACACAGACCTAGACATGCTTCTAGTCAAAGGCTCGAACAGGCAGAGGTGTTCCTTACCACTCTGCTAACTTCTGTTCATACAGCTCCCTGCGCTCACGGTTTCTCTTCTCCTGCAACGTCTCACCAACTAGGTTCTGCATTAGCATTAAGAGGCCCCCTGCAGGGATCCTAGAGGAGGAAGCAGAAAAGTCACAAGTCACCCAGGGGACACACAACAGTAATAACTTACTGGCATCACCAAAAGGAGCATGCGGGGGCCAGCCACCAGACCAGTGGAGCGTAATGTTCCCCAATACTCACATCGCACCACAGCCTAAGGTACTCGCGTTCTACTGTCAGCTACCAAACACAGCCTGTCTTCAGCTGTGACTCACTGTAGCCCCTTCGATAACATATTTTGAATTTACTTATTGACAGGCACCCACAGGGCAAAGGGGTGGAAGGATTTAAGGTGGATATTCACAACTCAGTACTTTGAGAAGAAATCCCAGTTCTGCTTGAAAAGTCAGAGCTCTCCTGAGTTAAGAGGTCACTGTCCTGATGGGCAGAGCCCCTGAGAGAGAACCATGAGTTCCTCCATGCCCCGGGGAGCTTTAGGAGGTACACGACTGCAAGACACACACAAAAAGATGCGTCACCTTACAGCCTTGGTTTGTGCAGCCCAACCACACAGCTACTTCCTCACCATTTCTGAATGGCTGCTGCTCCACATTTTGGCTTTGATGAGCTTATTTTGTAAAAAAAAATCAGCCTGGGGATGGCAGTTCCCAGGGTGGACCCTTCTTCAAAAGGTGTCACCGTGACATCCAACACCCTTTGTGCGCCCTCTGGATTCTGAGCTGCTACAAGAGCAGTTGCTGATGGAGTGGAGAAGGAAGCCCAGAAGCCATGTCTTACACTCCTGCCCTTGCCCACAGACAACACAGTTTCTTAAAACAGATGTCCTACGGTTCTGTGCACTACCACTGGGGTCATCAGTGACCACGCCAAGGAAGGGGGGGACAGGAGACATGTCTATGTCTAACCCATCCTCGTAATTTCCTACTTAACAGTAGTTAGGGTCTCCTCTAATAAGCAAAGAGCAGCAAGATGCTCTGTTGAGAGCACACAGTTGTTATCACTGAGGAAGCAGCAAAATACAAATCAAGAAAAAGAGAAGGAAAAAAAAAAACAACCAAAAACAGTTTAAAGGTTGGAAGAAAAGTCATCATCATGAGGTCCCAAGAGAGATACAGAAAATCCCTCAAGGCAAGAGAGGAAGGGAAGCTTCTGTAGCCCCACCTATGATTCAAGGCTTGGTGTGTGCGGCCACTGTCTAACACCCTTAAAGAGTAGCTGCGCCTTGATCAGCAGCAGTTACAACTCACCCAAATGCTGTTCCGAACACGAAGCCACCTGCCAGTCCCTGCAGGCCCAGGTGCATTCTGAAAAGGGCTCCTGTAAGGGCTAAAAACACCCACAGACTCACTGAAACCACAAACAGCCCCCCACCAGCCATCACGTACAGACGGAGGGAGCTGCTTTGCTGTGTTTCTCCTCTCCTGTGAGCCGAGACCCACTTTTATCAGAGCAGAAACCAAGCACCGTGGCCAGTGGGAGGGACCCTCACCATACAGCCACCCCAGCCTGAGAGGCAGACGCTTCCACAGCCGGAGCTGAGCGGCTGTTGCAGTACTTCCCCAGGTCTTTATCCACACGGTCTCCGCACTAAAACATCGCACAAAACTCCTTCTGCTTCAGGGCAACTCCCCAAGAAATGCTAAGAAGTAAAAGTATCTATGAAAGTAAAACTGAGCTCTCTCCAGGCTGAGCACAATCCCTCCTTCCTCTCTTTTTTTCTATTCCACAGCAGCTAATAATAGTACCTGCCATGTAAGGCAGAAAAGATCAGTAAAACATGTATCCAACTGCAAGGGCAATAAAGCCGGTAAAACCGAACAAGCAGATCACTTACCCAGAGCCCTATTGCCAAAAGCGGACATGCAAAACTCAGCGTGAAAAGGGTAGTCTATAAGCAGCGCACTGAACTGTTATAAAGCACGGAAATAAGAAATGCTTTCCCTCCTAAAGAGGTGGTTATGAGAGCAGGTTATGCACCAAGTGTGGCCTTTACCCTATGCAAGCATTTTTTACCCAAAAAAACTCCAACAAGTATTTTGAAGATGAACTGATAACCACAATATTCCCCAACGGTTTCAGAAGTGCACCGATATCTCGCTGTGACAAGTGAAGGCACATAGCAGTTAAATAAAGGAGCAAAGTCACAACGGCACTCGGTAGAACCTGAAACCAAATCCAGAGACACAGAAGCTAGAGAACCACTCAAATCCAAGCAATACAGATTTCTGCTTCTGCTTTCCCGTTTAAGACCCTCGCTCATAAAGAGAAAAATACACAAAGACAGAGCAGTCTTACCTCCTGCCGAAGCAAAATTACTGATGGTAGTTTTATTGCGGTACACAGACAAACCAGTGCTCACCGTGCTGCAAAGGTAAGGCACAGAGGGAGTCAGCAGTTGCACATGGAAAAAGACAGGTAGCAAAACACAGCCTGAAATAAAGCTGGATTTCATTAAGCCAACCCTCAGGTTGCCTCTAACCACCTTGTTGCCCATCTGTCCAGAGCGCACACATGCCAGCCACAAGCACCCTGATTGCTGTGACTTTACTGCAGGCAGCTGCAGAGCCAGAGGCTGGGGAATACCAGGATTCCCAGCCTGGATCTGGGATAGTATTTCTTTTTCTTTTTAATCAAAGATTTTTTTTTCCATCGTATATTCAAGGATAAAAGCAACTGAGCAATGAAAAGGTCCCGTCGGTCAGTCAGTCCTGACGTAGCACCTTTACCCCCAGAAGCTGAATCCAAGTATCAGTAAGACCTTGCCTGATGCAGACAGTCCCTACCCCTGGAGCTAAGTCACACTCGTGATGTCAGCAGCATCACCTACTCTTGCAGCATGAGATTTCCTGCCAAGGTAGGTACACCATCTCCTCCAAAAACATCAGTTTAGCCCCAAATTACTCTTTGTTCTCAGTTTGGCAGCCACATCCTCCCCAGCACTTTAGTAAGCCTTCTGCATGACGTCCACAAGTCAACAGTGATCTTCCTCTCCTTCCCAACGCTGTAATGGCAGCCTAGCCTTCATATAAGGTAAAACTAAACCAGTTTGGTTTTGAACTACAAAACTCAAAATTTGCAGAACTGCAGGACAAAATCTTCAACTTGGATTTTACAGAACCAATTAAGAGGGCGCAGCAGGTATCTTCTTTCACAGGCTTTTGCAGAGGGGTGGTGAGAAAGGGGGATGATTTGGCTGCAGGGGAGACATCTGGTGGAAGACGACGAGGTTACACGTCAAGCCCAGGAAAATCTACCAAAATCAAAAGCTCCAGGAGAGAAAGCAAATGGTATGCTAACTAAACTGAAGAAAAGACACTAAACAGAAAGGAGCTAAAAAAAAAAAAAACAAAAAAAAACCAAGAGAGATGGAGGAAGAAATTCAGAAAGGAACAAAAAAATTAGGGAGACAGAAATACAAAACAATGCTAGTCAATACTTTTAGTATCTTAAAAGCAGAAGGGGAATTTAAACAGAACATGCCTGCAGGTCTAGTCAACGCATATTTAAATTTACACATAAATTTACCATTTTGAACGTCAGGAAAGGAGATATTCCTAGTTTAAAGGGCTTTACTCAGGAAGAGTGTGTTTAGTTTGATGTTATATTGTCAGAAAAGCACTGACACATCTGCGGGAGAAAGTGAGGGAAGCAGAACACTACCTCTTGCGTTGGTTGTGCGTGTACAAAAAATTTGAAGGCCTAAAGAGGTACATACAACCAGTAGTTCAGCAACTGCTTAATAACAAGATGATCATGTGCGAGCATTTGAGGACAAGAACAAAGAATGGTGAGTAATGCTAGTGTATACAAACTAGGGGTAATGAGACATAATAAAAAGGAGAAAAATTAGCACGGGATAGAAAACTGTTCCAGAAACAGCCAACACACTGTAACACTCCCAGAGAAAAACGCAAAATACAGCAAACTGAAGAGATGAAGCAAAAGCAGAAAGAACCTATGAAGTACAGGGAAGAACTGTATTCATGTCAATAAAAGCATGGATTAGAGGTAAGGAACAGGGCTTTTCCACTTTCGGTTTTTGTATAGGTTCGTTAGAAGACTTGAATTCTGGGATAATTATAGAAGGTTAAATCCTCTTCATGTTCATGCCTTATCCACCAGACTCACTGATAACAAACCACTTTGAGCCTCAATCAATCACCAGGAATCTTTCAAGGAGCTGCAGCTACAAGCAGTGCCGGCACGAAAGGCTCCTCACCACTAGTGCTTAAGCATAAGCCACCTCTTCTGTGCTACCATCGGGAAACACTTACTTGAATACTGTGACGAAAGCGGCGACTCTCCAGCTCCAGCGCCAGCCATAGCGGATGAAACTCCTGAGACCGGCCCGGTGCGCAGATTGCTGGGGGGAGAGAGAAGACAGGTTACAGATCACAGCCCCACTCTTCCTCGCCAGCACCACCAGCCCGCCGCAATCTGGGGTACGCGCAACGGGTCGCAGGACTGATGTCACTTGGGAACAAGATCCTGATCCTGAGGGATCAAGTCGGCCATCTTCAGAGGAGAAGCTGCTCACGTTTACCCCAGCCATCAACAGGAAAACCAAGAATTAATTCCAGTTTGTAATGTCAACTGGTCTTTCTAATCCCAGTGCTGAAACCCATCTGGGGGGACAGGGAGAGCTTTCTGAGGACAGTACAGGAGAGTAGCAGAGAAGAAAGGGGGGATGAACTAGAAACTGGTTCTCAATTATTACAAGTTTATAAGCATTAATAAATAATAACTGTAAATAAATAATAACCATCTAGTTTAAATGTTAAGAGACCATCATGCTCTGCAGTTTAGCACTGGTGCTTAAAAGTCTGGCAATAAGTGGCTTTTTAAAAGATGTGATAAACAGAAGCTTCATAAAAATTAAAAGTATTCCAGTTAATACCATGAAAGAAAATAAATTCTCTCTTTCAGTGCCTGTGGTATAAGTGCTTAGCCCAGGTGCTCATACAAAAGAGTCAGCAGAAGGACAGAGTGAAGCCAGGCACCGATACTCTGCAGGCCGCTACATCGGCGCCAAATCTAAATAGTGAATGTTGTAAAATTAGGCAGATTTGTAAAGGGTTTTTCTCCCCTAATAATTCAGATAACCAACATTTGAATTGAATAACAAACCTCTAAAAGTTCAAACACATCTACAAAATGTCACAAATGTTCTTTGTTGTGAGGCGTAGTGATAAGCTAAAAGAATTTTAAATGGTCTTAAAAGAACTCACACGCATAAGATAAGAGGACAACTATGACTTGACACTATGAAGTCTCTTGCCAACATACTAAAATCTAAAAGCCAAGACTTTTCAAGACATATTGTTTAATCAGCCATGTAACAGAATGGTAAACCTTGTCATCAACTTTTTCTGTAACTAAGGACGCTTTGTTTCAAGTTGACGGTGCAGAAACACACGGGTAACACGGGACAGCTAACTTACGCCGCAGACGATTAGGCAGACCGTACGCATTTACGCACCTACACCAAACACCTGGGTATTTTGGCCCCAAACAGTACCAAAGGTAGGCGCACGCTCAGAGCTGCGGGTCACGCATCTTACTAGAACAAGGTCATTCGGTCTCCCAAGGACTCCTGTACAAGTCACGGCAAACTGCCGGCCCCAACCGCAACGTCTTCCGCAAGCAGAGCCTTCACAGGGTGCCTCTCCCCGCACGGCTGCGGAGGCTTCCCCGGCAGCCCCGGGGGCGCTTCGGTCCCGCTCCCCAGACGAGAACCCCGGACTCTCCCCCCGTTTAACACCCCCCTGCCGCCCAGCGGGGCTCCCGGCTTCGCGGGGCTCCTACCACCGCATCGGCGCGGTTCTGGAAGAGCTCCCCGTGGCTCCTCTCGATGAAGGCCTTCCGGGCCTGGTAGAAAGCCGGCAGCCCGCCATACAACCAGCCGACGAGTCCCCCGGTGAAGGCCGACTTGATGATGTTCACCGTTTCCTCCGGGTACCGCTGCCGCTCGCTGTAAGAGAAGGGCACGGCTGGACTCGGGCGGGGGAGGCATGGGGGGGCCCGCGAGCAGCGCCGGGCCCACTGCCTGCGGACACCCGCAGAGGCCCGCCCCGCCCCGCCCCGGCCCAGCCCAGCCCAGCCCGCCCCGGTCCGCTCCTCACTCGCGCTGCCAGAGCTCGCTGAGCCGCTCCCAGCCCGTCTGCGGCGGCGGCGCGGGGCGGCCGAACTGCGGCTGAGCGCCGACCCCCTCCGCCATGGCCCTCCCCGGCGGCGGCGGAGGCGGCGGCAGCGCTGGGCGGGCGCGGCAGCGCCCCCTGCCCCCCCGGCGGGGCACGGCACGGCACGGCACGGCGGGACGGGGCCTGGCCGCGCTGTCCCCGTGGGAAGCCCGGCTTCCCCGCAGGTAGAGGCTCTCTCCACAAAGAGCAATGGGCCAGGGCCGGTTCGGCAACGCGAAACAAGAAGGAATGAGACTGAAAAGCCCCCAGCTCACACAGGCGAGTGACCTGTGACAGGGCACCGTGACCTGGAGCTGGAAGTAGTGACACCCTAAATGTTACCATGACAGAGAAAAACCAGAAAGGCACACCTCACAGTCTTTGGGAAAACAGCTGGGGGCTATCCACATCTTTTATTACAATTCTGACTAAGCAATGATGCATCCAAGAAAACTTCATTTTCATTTGTTTTATTGCAAAAGCACTTCATTATAAATGGTTTTAAAACATTATACATAGCTGTTTCAGTTTCTGAAAGTGGCGTTTCTCCGTTGACTAAAAATCCCAAACCAGAAAATCCCTTCCACGCTTGCACAGGTCTTTTCCTCAGAAACCAGGCTATTTTAATACCCCGATTTGTTTCCTTTGCCTGCTGGATAACCCAGGCACTGGTCATGTAACCAGCACTTGACGAATAGGTCTGGCAGTTACGTCCCAGTCCCAGGGCTGGGCAGCGCTGCCAGGCCTCCGTGAGCGCATATGTGTGTGCATGCACTTAGCGTTACTGTTCCTTGTAGTGTTTTCTTCTTCTCTGATCCAAACTGACTGCAGAGGAGACCGTGAGCTGTTGTATTGTTCTCTTCCATTAGCACGCTGCTTCCTACGCCTCGAGGCCGCTTTATCATCAAGGGTGCTCACCTGGGAGGCAGACACTGCTGCCCACACTCTTCTGAGTGTCTGTTTGGATGCCAGAGAAGACGCTACGTCCTACCAGGCCTCTCAACTCAGGGACCACAGAGCATTTCAGAAATTGCACTCCCTCTGAGCTGAGCAGCCCGTAATGGGCATAAATAGAGCAAGCACAAGCAACCTGTGACTGGGCTCAAACCAGGTAACGTGGAGTGTAGCTGCTGCTGTGTGTGACTGAAGACATTCCTTCAACCAGACTGAAAGAGATCAGAAAAGGAATGCAACAGCAGTGGGAAAGAAAAGTGAATACTGAAGTGAGCAGATGTGCTACCAGCCTGAAAAAAACCCAAAAAACAAAAACCCCACCAACAAAAACAACCCTAGAGAGAATACAGAAGGGGATCAGAGCAGAGAATCTGTGAACATCTGGAAAAAAGAAGAGCTCTACCTCTGTGTATACTTTCTCTGGGTTCTTAAGGATGTCTGGCCAGCCAGCCAGTGAGAGCTTGGTACCAGGGGTTCAGTTCTGCATGGCTGTGCGGGCACCCAGCTCATCTGTCAGAGGATGAACCATCTTTATCTCAGTTGCCAACTGCTTGACTGTCTGCTACTCAGCCTGACCAGAGTGGCAACATCATTACGATCAGCCGCTCCCCTATGAGGTAGGTAGTTTAACTGTGCAAGGACCATTTGTCCTTTCAATGGCACATCAAAGCCTTACCATCAACCTCTTTAAAAACCTGACACAAACATCAGAAAACTAAGCTCTAAGCTATCTAGAAAGGTTACCCCAAATCCCAGTACCTGCTTCTGTCAGAGAACACCTAATATCCCAAGTGAGAAAACAATGACCATCAAAAAAAAAAAAAAGGGGGCTGGTTGTCATGTATCTCCAGCTGAGTGCAGCTGACAGTCTGTGTACCTTGCCCACAAGGACTTGGTAAAAAGTCCAGTAAAATTAACAGAAAGGCTTCTCATTGACTGAATGGGATTTAGGATCATTCTGAGACAGGTAGTAACTAAGTCCCAAATGCTAAGAACCCTCTTCCAGCAACAAGCACAACCACCCCATTATAGCCATAATCCAACATGCTACTTCACGTTCTTACAGTGACAGCATAACTGGGTCTCACTGTACGGGAGCAATTTCAAAGTTAGCCTATTGCTGTTCTCTGTCTTTCTAGTGTAAAGGATAAGAAGTCTGAGAGAACAAGAAAGAAGTTACACTGATCTTCAGATTTCCACAGAGATCAGTTTGAGCTGAAGAGAAAAACAGAGAAGTCTCTACAGTTCTGTTTTCAGCCGTTCAGAAGTGATCTCACTGTAGCTCTTCCTCCTTTTCACTTTGTAAGTCAAGGCTTGGGAATACTCAGACAGCAGATGCTCCCAGTAGCAAGAGACATCCTCCATCTGCAAGTGCTCGGTGATGAATTGGCGTCCCCTAGAGACACACGAGGCACAGTCAGAGCGAATTTCCAGTTCCTACAAGAGTCTTTAGTTTTGTTTTATATGTATATCAACTTTCACTCTTCTGTGTTTCAAATGAAAAACAACATACACTGCTCTGTATCGTCTATTTTAATTTCACACTTCTCATTCACACTCACAGCTCTGACAGTTGCAGTGCTTTTGTTATCCTCAAGATGGTATTTGTTATCTGGGATAATAAAAATCAGATTTCACAGCTCAGATACAGCCTGAGCAGCACTGATGCGTGCTGCTTCAGAAGGCAGTCGCTGCCAGCCCGGATACATAATGCTTATAACGCAGACACAGTTCCCGGGGGCCAGCTTGCCTCATACCGAGACTAAAGCTCTCAACTTCTGATAGCTTGCAGTGGGGTTCCTGACATGGGTCGCACCTGAACCAAAGACCTAAGCATATAATCTCATTCTCTGGTTCCCCCTGCTTGTTACGAGCTCTCCAACCCTCCTGCTGTTATTGTAGAGGATCAGTTATACTGCACCCTATTAATACTAGGCTGTCTTTGATAGGTAACCCCTTCAAAAGCTGCATAAGAAAATGCTTTGGAAAGAAGACTGTCTAGTAGCCAGAAAGGACACACAACTTACCTTTCTGAAATTTCTTGTGCTATGGCATCATTTTCCTTTACAAATTGCAACAGGTCCCTAAAATGAAGACCAAAAAATGCTATGAAACAACTAGCTCAAAGGAAAACATTGACCCTCAGCTAAACTATTGCAGGATCTACAGCCGAGCAAGGGACTGGTGCTCCTCATTTCAGAACACAGAAGCAGCCTGCCATTTCAGTTGTGTATCAGTTCTGGACAGCATGCTGAAATCTGGGAGCTAACACATTTTTGGCCCAGTGATACGTTCCTCTTTCCCTTATCTGTGCTGCTGCACTTGCAGATTTAAGTGCCTAGTCCCTGCTGCTTTCAGCAAGGGTGACAGACCTCCATAGCCCAGTGAAACTGTACTAAGTAATACAAGCAAAGGATTCTCTGGGGTCAGTAATAAAGAGAAAAGAACATGACCTCCAAGAGCCTTTGCCTGATGCCTAGGAGTGCAGGCACTTCTTAGTGTAATACAAACCAAACCGCCTTCCCACCACCAGCAGTGCTTTCCTGTGGCATGCAGTGCTCTGCTGAGCACGCTTGGGGTCTCACACCTGATGTCAGAGAGGTCTGATCGGACTGGGATGTAGTGGACCCAAGGCTTCAGCTGGGGGTAGAAGAATTCCAACCACTCTTCTCCAACATGAAAGACAAGTGAACCACACAAGAAAAGGTGTTTCAACCGGAAACTGGCAGCCACTCCACGGAAATTAAACAGATACCTTTAAGAGGAGAAGCAAAGAGAGGGACCTGATTACACCTGGCATTTTGTGAGGAAATGCACTAAGACACCGGGCTTCGAGTAGCCTTCCCTCACAGGTAGCAGCTGAGGGGTCTCCCTCACCCTGAGCCAAGCACCTGTTGCTAAACCAAAGGGAAGACCTCTATTTGAAGCTCCTCACGGGAAAGCTGAGATGAAGTTAAGGATGTGCTAGGTGAGTTTCTGCTGCCTGTCAAAACTGAGGGAGAAAAGTCAAGGCATGTTGCTTTACCTCTGATAAAGACAAACCAAAAGAGGCCTCATGGACAACTGCCGACAAGGCACGGAAGGTCACAACATGGCTGCTGATCCTGTGACTCTACATGTCAGAGACTCTGTTACCATGAGGAGCTTTTTCCCAATTCTCTGTTGTCTTGCAGTGAGCTTTTTTGTTCATTGTTCTGCTTTGCCACATCTATCTCAGTTGGGTTTTTGCTGCTCTTTTTTCCTCTAGGATCCTGCTTTAATCTGAATCTAATTGTTTCATATTAACTTGGGAATGCAACCCTCGGAGGTTAAATAGGCTAGCACACAACAGATGGACTTTGCAGATAACAAAGAATCCACAATTTTGTTTTCAGTATTTTCTGCCAAGTTAGTAAAGTGGGCTTGACTGGGGGGGGATTTCTCTTAGCAAACTGTATCTCAGAGGGATGTTTGCTTGCTTGCTTGCTTTTTCAAACCCACATTTCTCCAATTATATGGAAAGCTGTTTTTCCTGTGGGTAAAACCCCTCAGTACATATAAATAATCTTTGAAGTCAAACATTTTGGGCTGGGGAAAGGGAGTTCTTTAATTAAGCTATTTTGGGTGAGATGAGGAATTACAGCTAAACTTAGTTCAGCAGTAAGCGACAGGGATTAAATCTGAAATTATTTTGTATTACCTAGGAGCTCAAGGCAGGGACGAGGAGCTCGTTGTATTAGGAACTCCACAAATACATGTAGAGATGTAACGAGAACAGTGGTCTGGAAGCGAGGAAACGCCTCTGTCCAATTCCAGACAGAGCTCCCACCATCCATGACCTCGGCCAAGTCACTGACGACTGCTCTCAGACAGCCTGCTACAGCACCTGCACCAAAGGAAGCACCGAATAGTTCATGTTGACCCTACCAGACCCTGGGCTACGACAAAAGTGTGTGAGAATGTCTCAGCCTGTACTGTATGAGGGGCTTAGGAGGCATCAGGAGTTGGGAAGACTATGTGTAACAGAAGGGAGAAATCTGGGCAACAGTCTAGTGAAATATAAAATGAGACAAGTCAATCACATTTGCACAAAAACACAGATCCAGCCAAATGACCGAGTTCTTCCATCAGTGGATTCTAGCTGATAGAATTGTACCTAGGTAATTTTAAAGCAAAAGCAAAACATCAGACATACAAGCACATACACACTAAGAGTTTTTTTACACAGAAACCCACAAGAATACTACACCAAAACCCCCTCCCTAAAGCAGTTAAAAGATAAAAACCTTTGTAAATCAAAACCACATTCTCCCAAACAAGATATAATGTATGAATCAATACTGCATCTGCTCAATCATATTTCAGGTTCTCTCTCTTACTACATACATCCAGTGGCAACACTTGCCCCAGAATGCATATTAAGACATGATTCTTCAGTTCCTTCTGTCTTTGAAGACAGTAATGCTATCACTGTAGTATGGAAAAAACCAATTTTGAACACGCAGCTTGGTACAGGAATATAAAGAAAAATTGTTAGAAAGCCTTTTTGATTAAAATAAAATAAAATTTTCGATCTGTACATTTATTAGTGATCCAAGACCTTTACTTTCCCCAAAGCACTTTTATTTCTCCTGATCTGACAGGGAAAAGCTGACACTGAAAGAGGTCATGCTAAGCTCCTGACTTTTCAACTGCCTTAAGTCTGTGCACAAGCTTTCTTGCCTGCATCGAGCTGGTTACTGGAATTAGACCTTAGACCATGCAAGGCAAGAAATAACCCATAGCCCTTGAACAGCTTTACTAATCAAAACTCTTACTTGTATTTGCAGTGATCAACCAGCGGAATTTCCTTTGCAGGAGGTTTTCCCAAGGTGTCCTTAAATTAAAGAGAATTAAAAAAAAAAATCAGTAAACTTTATATGGTGATTTCGTATTTTTTTCCCTTCTCAGTTAGAAACAAAGTTGAAGTCTCCAATCCCTCCATTCGCAATTCTGCGAAAACATTCTCTGGTGGGCTTTTGTAAGCATTATGAAGAATTCCCAGCCCTTCAAACAAGAAAAAAAGTTCAGTAAATTACACACTGCCTGTAAGCAAACACCAGCACAAACACATTAAATGATAATGTTTAGCTGGCAGCTACAGAATTGAAACCAGCTTGGGACAATGGGCTACGTGAAGCCAAGTGTAACCAGATTAGCCAAGACTGTCTGGAGAGAGCTGGACTGTAGACTAAGTATGGAACTAAATAGTTATCAGCAACAGTTATCAGAAAGTTATCAACAACAAGACCAAGAAATAGAGATGACAGAAAAAGGCTTAAAAAGACTGACAACACCACACAGGCATCTTGGGGCTAGAAGGGGAAGAGTTGGCTAATTTTGTTGTAATCGAAGAGGAGGAGATTGGCACAGGTTCTTTTTCTTATGTGTGCCGGTTTCCTTGAACAAAAAGAGTAGACAGAAGAAAAATGTTTGGCCTGCCAAGCTCTAAAGACTCCTTCCTTTCATCCACCAGAGAGATGTGGCCATCAAGGGAACTTCAAGCCTGCCCTACTCTAGAGGACCACCCACAACTCTCCAACAAGATGCATCTCAATCATCAAAGCCATCTTGCAACGCTACCCTTTCTGGCCTTCACATTCAGGAGGCAGACAACACCCACACACCTTCTCAGATTTCCAAGCCTGGTTTTTAGTGTACTCAGCATCAACAAGTTCTGGGTTTTCTCGGGACAGCAGAATTAGGGGATCTCTCTCAGGGCTCGTTCTGCAAAAGAAATGCTATCAGTAATTGGCAAGCCACACGACCCAACACAGCTAACAAACGACAGGACTCAAGACCCTGGCTCTTCATGAGGCTAACCTCCTTATGCGCCCCGAAAGCATTTTGAAGTGCCTACTATACAGTGTATTTCTGGCCAAGGGTATACTAGCAGAAGAGAGTGAATTATGTGTCTTGAAATTATTTAAGGCCATGTTTCTCTATTTCACTTACGAAATATTTAATAGTATTATTTAAGCAATACCCAGGAGAGATCGGCAGAGATGTTGTTTCCTTCAGGCCTTATCTTCATGGGTGCCAAATACTTTAACTCCCTTCTAAGTCAGAAAGTGAGCGAAGAGATGCTAAGCATCTTCAGCACTCAATCCCTCTGACACTAACTTAAAACACTACTGATAAACAAGGTTATGACATCCCTGAGACTCACTCATCATCATCTCCTGAGCCTAAGATATCAAACCCATCCCTACTGGGGGTGGAGGAGGAACAAAAAGAAGTAGAGTTTAATACTGTTTTCAAACTGTCACTGGAGAGAGGGCAAAAATAATCTACTCTCTTGTCCCCCACCACTCAGGTAATTTAATGCAAGAATACTTGTTGATTCACTTGCATGACGAATAAAGTATTCACACTGGCAAGAAGCATGCACATCAATATCAAATCTTTAAATTTGTATCACGCACCTGCAGTTCCCGTCACAGAAGAAAACAAGCTGGTTCCCAGTGTGACAGTTTTACTCATTGAGAAATAACGTAGCAAATCCATCACAACTTCTGTTTCCAATATTAGATTTATAATAAACTAGTTGCAAATGGCAATTCTTATGGAGAATCACTAATGGTGAAATGCTGCTATACAAAATATCTCGCTTTCCTTACTTTTAAAAAACTCATTTGAGGTTACATTTGTTTAGGTCTTGGAGATATAGAAACTTCTATATACAGACAGCTGTTGCATCATTTTTTGCTAGAATCTCCTGCTATAGAAAAATATGCTCACCTGGATCCTCGGAAATATCCTTTAGAGATTTTTTTCATCCACGGCCATTTTTCTGCAGATCTGAAAATATTGTTTATATATGGCAATAAATGATTTAATATAACCATGAAACAGTGCTCTCATCAGTTTTCACAGCATGATCTCTTTTTATCATTCTTCATTTTTGATGGAAATCACTTTCTTCATTATAGCAGAAAAAACTCTCAGCCAGGTCCAATGAAACAGGTTTTCCTGTGAATATTGTGTTTAATGCAACATGACATAGGCTACTTTTCAGAATATTTTTCAGTCAAAACAATGAATTACACACAAGTCCCTCAGCAAATCTTTAAGGGTATTAAAGTTTACCTAAAATTTGAATCCACTTTTTGCATTGTTGCTTTATTTTTCAGTACTTTATTGAATATGGATAGTGCAAAATGACTAGTTTCTAACCACTGTCATTTCCCATTAAAAAAAACCCCTAAACTATAGCAAACAAAAAAACCTGCCTAGTGTTGTGCATTTAAAACACAAGGGTTCATTCTTTTCCCAAATAACTTTGATTTTAAATCTAAACAAGTCCTTCAAAACAGCTGTTCACGTTTTATTTCTGTCGGTGCAGTCACCTGCCTCCCTTCAGGGAACTTTTTGTTGCACTTTTTTGTTTCACTTGGCTTGATATGTCGGTCCTGATCCCCAAATTGATCTGCACAGGTAAAGCTCTGCACCTGCTTGTAACCAGTGACACAAGTGGGGCTCACTGGGAAAGGAAGGATAAGTAAATGCTTTGGACCTTGATTATATTTTATCACATTCGGCTTCAGCTATGATTAGTCCCACAGATCTTCAGATTTTAAAGAGGGAAACATTCAGCCTTGCATTCTGATGGCAAGTGATTGACATCAAGGTGATTTTTTTTCTTGTTACTTTTCTACGTTCACTCACTGTCACACACTTTGTCACTCTCCATAGGAAACAGCCCCTATTCTGCTAATAGTCAAAGATCCTGCCAAAAGAAAGATTCCCAGTCAGAAACATCTTCTGTCTTACTCTCAAGCCCAGTAATGACTCTTGATTCTTGGGAACGATTCCAGGTTTCTCTATTGCACAACAATACTCAAGTAAAAGCAGATCTAAAGAAGGCTTTCCTTTACCCTTCCAGAAGCTTACACAAATATCCTGGATCATCCCTGCAGTGAAAAAACCACAGCTCTTAGAGAAGTAGTTGGAAACAAAGGAAAATATTTCCATGTGTCAGGGGAGATTTCTGCAGGCAAAAGATAACTGCTGCTTTATTGACAAACCCTATCCCAGCAAAAAATGATAGTAATCTGGCCCTGACAGCATGAAGAATGTGCATACTTTGTCCTCTGCATTCCTTACTAAAGTGTTGGAAACAGAGAAGCTAATTATAACTTCTAGTTACATCATCCAAGGTTTCCATGGAGAATTTTCATACAGCAGTTAGGCTGTTTGTAGTTAATGAGAGGCAGCAGGACAGATCACAGGCCAACAGACCTGTGGTCTGAGACTTTAATGTTGCCCTAATGCTGCCCAGTGCTAGATGGCTTTTACTGTGAGTTTGTCTTCCATTAAATCTTCCCTTCCATGTAACCATTTCCAAAACATACCTCCTGAGGTCCTCTCTCATGAGGTCCCAGCGTCCTAAACCTGTTGGGTAAATTGGCCAAACAGCTGGTCCTCCTTCCCAAAACGTCCAGGCAGGATACATGATATCATTGTATTCAGGTGTCTAAAGAAAAAGGAGAGTAATGTAAGAATAAGAGTAATATCTACTTCAGTTTACTGACTGAGCTCACCAGTAATGAATGCCCCTTCTGGGAGTTCTGTCAGCTTTCTCCGTTACTGTCCCGTGAGCAGCCACGAGAGCTTTCAATAATTTAAAAAAGGCTGTGTCTTGCTGCGTGACAACACGGGACTTTCATGTTAGAAAATAACAAAAAAGTTCCAGGGTATAGCTGATCAGTAAATAGCAGAAGACCTGAGCTCCATTCACCTTTCTAAAGACTTGTGTCTACGCGTAGCTACCAATGTTTTCTACTGATCATAAGTCAAGGCATTATTATCTCCTCAGAAATAGAGGCACTTCTAGACACTTTGACTTTTAGACTTTCAACACTTCAGTTCATTCCAGCCTTCCTAAAGTTCACTTAAAAATTCAACAAATATTGACGTCATGCAAGAGTTTCAGTTCCTCAGTCCTATTTGGATCCTTAAATTCCCATTTAATCAGAGGGAATACCAGCACTTAAGACTAAACCCTTTCATGAAACAAGACTACAGGTCACTTCCTTGTACGAGTAATAAACTTTCATCCAAATTATCCATCTATCTGTCACCTGAAGATACAGGAGAGAGTCCAAGGCCACCAATGTGATTACAAGGCTGGGGCCCATGATCTATAGAGTGTGTGCTTCTATGATCTGCTCCTTCTCCATCTTGCTATAAACAGGCATTGATAACAAACCACGACAGCTCCACCACCATCGCAGGGTCAGCCCTGCAAGATGCAGAACTGGACAATCCTGCAATCCCTTACGCTTCCAGCCTTAGAAAGCACCCTGGACCAGCGTCCTGGAGCCTCGCTCAATTCTGGTAGGGATTAACACTGGCTGGTTAAATGTGAGCTGTGCTTGGGTCACCGGGTGTCAGTTAAGGTTAGGGCTGAGGTTACAGTTCAGATAGGACCATAGAATTCAATTTCTTGCAGGGTCCTGCAAGGCACCCAGTGGCAGGATGATGAATATGGCTGCAAAGATTAAAATCCTGCAACCTGCTCTGCATCAGTTTGGGTTCTGCTGGCTAGAGTTAAGGCTGTGCGATGGTCAAGGGGCAAGACAGCTAGCTCTACTACAACATCTGGCAGTGAATATGGTTCTTGAATGACAGTGCTTGCAATGCTGTACTGAAATTCTAAAGAGAGTTTTAGAATGGCTGGGGAGTAGCCAATAGTTACAGATTGTATTAGGGTTCAGACTGCATGAGCTGAAGACCTGGGTGAGATACTACAAGTTAGCCAAAACAGAATAGGGCCTGAACTAGCAAGAGCAAATGGTTTATTACTTCTTTTTGCAACTTACTGTCTGCTGGGCTTCCTCCAAGGACAGAATCATGATCAGGGTTAGGTAATGACGGTGCAGGATTTCTGCATGTTGGGCATACACTAAGGCAAAGCAAGATTACCTGAAGCTTGAGGTGTAATGATATTTTGTTGGAAAGGATAAGACACTATGCTACAGTCAGGTTTCACAATGGGAGGGCTCTCCAGCATGGGAACAGAGACGCAGAGAATGAATGTCTCTGTCTGTGTGCATGCCTCTGCGTGTGTGTGCATGTTTGGAGATGGAAAAGGGAATCCAGGGGAAAAAGGTTCACAGGAGACTAATATTACAGAAAAGATAAGAAACACTTATGTGTGCTACCAAAAAAGAGGACTGAAATAGCCATATTAAATGAGATTAACTGTATGACAGCTGACTGACGATCAAAAATCCTTAACAACACTGATAAATTACAAATACGATTTTAACAGAGGCATTGTAGCAAATGACAGTGATGATGGCACGTGTCCCATCCAGCTGTGCATCCATTGTGGCAGAGGTACATTTTTTGACCTAGAAGAGGAGCTAATGGGGAGAAAGTGTTCTATTGAATAAATCTGCAAATCTGTCTGCCAGAAAACTGGAAGCGAAAGTAAACGAAGAGCAAAAAAGAGCAAGCAATTTTGACACACAGGAAATCTGTGGGGAATCATCCTCAAAAACACATTCCCAAGAGAAAGGAGGACATGCATGTCTCAGCTCTTAAGAGGTGTGCGCACCTTACTGAAGGAAAAGACTGGAATAATGGGTTTCATCCACTTGGGGACCTGGGGATAGTCTCGCACATTGATCACCATTTCCATGTCAGGGAGGCGGTTGATGATCCCCAGAAGGAAGTGCTCAACTCCACTGCATCTGTGGACAAACAACATATGGCAAAGAACTATAAGGAGAAGGCAGAACCCTGCAGTCTCCTGCAGGCCTTTCTCTGCGCAGGAGCAGAAGAAACAGTGAGCCTGAGCCATACCATGATGCAGGCTGGGAACTGCCTATAGCAGCCTCTAAGCCCCCCAGGCAGTACAGACACCAGTGAAGCAACCCCTCCTGTTACATCTGGCCTGACCTGCAGCTTTCTCTGGGATCCCACAACCAACCAACCCTTGGTAGTTGCACTGCAGTGCAACAATGATGCTTACCTCTTGCTACATTTAAGCCTCATACCTAATTTTCTAGGCTCCTGCCCTAGTAAGGAATTCAGACCTTTGAAATACCATTGTGCTCAATGACTTTCAACTTGGCAGAGCTGGAAGTACTTCTGAGTCCCAGCTAGGAAGACAAGATCTTCTGCACAGCTCTTACCTTGCAGGGAACAAGCAGTCCTGCTCACGGTACAATTTGTTCTTAATGATTTGGTAGTGCGTCCCAAGCTTCCTGCTCACCACATCTGATATTGTCTCCTTGGAAATGCCACCTCGAAAAGGAGCAAGGTCCTGCTTCCAGACACTGAAATGAAACAATCAGTCATTATTATGTACAATAGGGAGGATACTGTGCATTAAATTACTGCAGGATACAGAACAGACTTCTAGCTAAAACAAGCTCCACGTAGCTTCCAGGAGTTCTGCAGCATGTGGCATAATGGAGAATTTGATTTAAGTCGCTTGGAAGAGCTGTTACTCAGAGACTCAAAGGTCCAAGCTTCATTCTTTGAATATCTACGTGCTGCATGCCCAAACAGAAAGCCCAGCACAGGACTCTGTGGCTAAATCAACATGGACAACTCTAGTTACTCTCCCAGAAAGCACCTTACATACCCTGGGAAAGTTATGGGTAAAAGCCCTCAACTCAACCTTTGAGTTGCAAAGCTTGTGCTCTGGCCTTCCACAAATGATGGGCCACACCAAGACCAAATTACTCACACAACATCATGCTATTTAGATATTAAAAAAGAAAGTAAGAGCCTAGTCACAAGGAACAGCATCACCCAATAATGCTGTGTGTGGTGAAAGCCAGCCCAGGAGGACAGGCCTATGTAGTACATGTTCTGTGACAGCTGCATGGCACCAGTGAGCTCCAGGAATGCAGTATGAAAATATAAACTTAATGAATATAAGAACATACAGAAGGAGGATGCAGTTTATATAAATTTAGTCTAAAGGCCCTCAGATCTAACTCCTTGGAGCATTTAACAACACTGTCAGATTGTAATAGCCATGGTTACATGCTCCCCACTTTTTGGTAGACACTGCATCAATGCCTTAGTTTAATACAAGGCTGTTGGAGTGATCCCACTGTGAGGGTGCTCAAACACTGGCACAGGTTGCCCAGAGTGGCTGTGGAGTCTCTATTCTTTGAGATACTCAAAGCCTGACTGGACACAGTCCTGGCAACCCTGCTCGAGCAGAGGTGTTGGACTTCATGATCTCAAAGAGGTCCCCTCCAACCTCCAGGATTCTACCATTTTGAAATCAGGTGAAAAACTGTTAAACATAAAGAATTGCCACCAAAATGATGGGCTGACCACAGGACAAGCAGTCTGGTAGGGACACAAATGTAATGAGCTTGAGAACAGGAAGACAGTTGCAGTTTTATGGCACATCCATGTCATTGTAATCTAAGCAACAACTGAAAGGTAATAACAAACAAGTTAGGACCTTAAGTCCTTGGCCATTGAGTCACAGAAGACTAGACATAAGTAGAATATGTTATATGGGGAAAAGTTTTGTAATGTCCATCACTATAGCAGTGCTCCTTAACAACCCTTAAATGAACTACCACTGTAGCAAAAATTAGGTTTGGAGAACCATAGCAACTGTAACCTTGTGTTACTATTGCCTATCATGTTCTGAAGCAGGTTTGGAGGTTGTAACCACTTGGGAAGGTGTCCTTCCCAAAGGTGAGGAGGACATGGCGGAGTGCATGTTTAAAGATCAGGAGATATCTCCAGGCTGTATCTGAATTGGAACTGAGGAAAAAGACTGGAAGGCTAAACTAGGAGAGATCTTTCTTCATCAGTATTTCAAGAGCAATGAAGATCCAAAACTCCAAACAGAGTGTACAGTTGCATTATATGACTCATTAAAATCCAATACAGCACTCATCTCGCCCCCAAAATGAATGAGCACATCTAGTATTTATTAAATAGGAGGCTTAAAATTGGGCATCTGTGTTCCTGCCTTTGGAATCCAAATCCTAAGGACAAAAGGGTATTTTGACTCTTCCCTGTATTCCCTCTTCCCCTTTAAATAGAAACATTACTTAAAGATATCAGAAAAACCCAGTTCTACAGTCCCTACCCACATTACAGTGATGACCTACGCACCTGTAATATTCTCCATGCTGAAGTCATGCTCTACCAGTGGGAACAGAAGGGAAATCTGGTCTGGCTATGTCTAACACTTGTACCGCCTACAGTGGTTTTGCATCCATGTGTAAGTCTCTAGCTCTCTGCACTAAATCACCATAGGAAGATTAGGCAAAGTGCTGGCATTTTGCATAATGCTCCATAGTTATATAAAAAAATAAACAGGACTTGTGTCTTCCTCAAAGAGCTCCCCTTGGATCATACTTTGGTCATGTGAAGATCAGGTATTTAAACATCCACTGCCACTCCAATTCTCACAAGCAGCGAGCTAAATTCCCTAGAAAGAGCACTTCTTCAATTCTCCCCTCCCCTCTTCCACTGGAAGCCCTTTCCAAGCACGGGGAGTGAGTAAAGTACAACACGCTATCACGCCAAATGAATCTGTGTTCTTTAATAGCCTTTCTTAATCTAGCTGGTTTTAAATATTTTGCACATACTTGATTTCTTCAACTTTTAAAAGCCCCGGAGAAAGACTTGTTAGCAACATTCCACTGAGAGAGAAGGCGGAAGTGGATTGTTAACACAGAAATATCGTCAACTGTGTATGAGTTTATTGTGTGATCATATATGAAATGCTGACATAGCATATGCTGCTCTATCATAGAGGACAACAAGAATGACCAGTTTGCAGGTGGACACACCTTCTATTGGAACTATGGAGGGCAATCTGTTTCACACAGTGCCATTGATTACCTCCCATTTGCAAGCACCGTGAATTCTGATGGCTGCAGACGTGACACTTCAGAGCCCAAATATTCCATGAGCCCAAATATTCCATAACTAATTCCCATCCATCAGTGCTGGCAAAAGTATTCCCTGCCATGGCTAGAGGCCTGTGCAGTCAAAAGGAAACTGGTCTCTCACCTTTGGTGGCAGCTGCAATTCTCCTTTACACACGGCTTATAGACTTCCACAGCTTTCTTAATTTGGTCAGTTATAGTTTTCCATTTGGCATCTAAAATACACAGGAAAGAAAACTCAAAGGAATTAACCCATTAAACTACCAGAGCAACTAGCGGGAGCCGAACATGATTTCTGGCCCAGCTGGCAACAGCAATACACCAAGGTCCCGCAACACCCTCCAGTGCTGCTCCAGCCCATGCAGTTCAACGAGAGCGTGTCTAAAGCAAGCGGGGGAAAGAAAAGCCGTCACGGGCAAGGAGAGGGGCCACCCAGCTGAGGGGGGCCGGGGGAGAGGCAGTGGATCGGGCACCCCGCCACGGTCCCCGGGCTGAAAGGGAAGCCGGGAGGAGCTGATAGGCTCCTCCCGGCTTCCCTTTCAGCCCGGGGACCGTGGCGGGGTGCCCAGGATGCTACCCGGCCGGGCGGAGGAGGAGGAGGAAGCGGGACCCCCTCGGCGCCCTCACAGGACATGCAGGCTCCCGCCCGGGCCACCAACCCTCGCCGCCGACCGCGAAAGCGCATCCCGTTCCCCCTCCCCCGGCAACACCAGCACACCCCGACGACACGGAAGGCCCAGAGCGCCGCTCACCTGCCGGTCCGCCCGCCACGGCTGGCTCCAGCCGCCACACGACGGTCACCGCCAGAACCCACAAGGCCAGCGCCGGCCGCCCCATACCGCCGCTGCCAACACCGCCCTGCGCATGCGCGACTCTCCGCCGGTGGCGGGCGCGGGTGATGCCCTAACCAAAGATGGCGGCCGTTGCTGCCAGCCCTGCAAAAAGATGGTGGCGCTAGCAGCGGGCGTTATGCCGCGGTGCTTGATGGGAACTGTAGTTCCTGCTCTGTGGTGGCAGTGTTCCTCCCCACTCAAGGGGTGCGTGTGGGGGGACCCCCGCGGGAGCCACGTCGTGACCACAGACGGCTTTTGTAGCTTATGGAATAAAGGCATTGGGGGGGGGGCTACCGTAGGTGGGGACTGTGCTGCAAAAATATCCACTGCCCAGAGAAGGTCTGAGTGTCCATCTGTGATAGTGCCTTCAAATAATCTCCTAGCCACACTCGTTTGCAGCTCAGGAGTCCCACGAACCTTATGCAGGTGTGGCCCTCACTCCCTTTGAGATTGGGGGTTTTTTTGAGGGGGAACTTCCCTGGACACCTGAATTCATCAGTTTGTCCAACCTGTAAGAGGCTCCTTCTCCTGGCTCAACCTCTTGCTGTTGCCAAGGCCTGATTCACACTGATCATTTAGGATTAAGTCATGAATCAAATCATTACGGTATAAAGGTTTTGACTGATTTGTATAAACTTCTCTGCAGCTTCAGGGATGTGGACTGCAAGAAAGAAGGCAAACAGCAGGATTGAGAATTGGAGGTTGAGTGCCATCAACATAACGCGTAGGACCTTCTCTTTGCAAAACAGTTTCTAAGAATACAGTCTTCAAAACTACCCTCCATTTGGTGTTTGAGTCAGCCTTCAGGAGACAGGTTCATTAACCCAGTGCTGGATGTAATAACTATGCTGATAAGCAGCCGAATTAACGTAAGTAAGAAAGAATGGGGCTAAGCAGACACTGTCCTGACGTGAATCCAGACCAGTCAATTGATGTTTTGTCCCTAGGTTGAGTGTAGGAAGGCCTGTCCCCTCTTTGTGAGGTCTATGTATTCAAATGCGAACACTAAAACTTCATCTTTCCTAGCCCAGATCCAGCTTGGTGGTTTTGGATTCCAGGAGGAGGTGTTGTGGCTGCTTGTTAATAAGAAGGAGCCACATTTACGTCAAGTTTGTACCTACAGTGTGAAGGTTGAGTAATTAGCCCCAAAAGTCACCAACTCAACTTGTCTTAAAAGTTTCTTTTGTGTGAAACTGAATTGGTCCTGTAGGCATCCCCGTAGGTTTGGATGGAGAAATAGTTACTAGAAAACAGACCAAAGAGGAAAAGCATGTGCTGAGAAGAAGCATGAAGGTTTCCTGAGGACTGATAAATTCTAGAGACTGGTAGTCCTGCAAGAGCTGATAAACTCCGGGCACCAAGTGTCCGCTCAATCTGTGCAAGGCCACAAGTCAATGCTGGTATCAACCATGGATCGTGTGACTGTAGGGCAGCGGCTCCTATATGCAGACAAAGACTGCAGGATTATGTTGATATAAATGACTTTGAGGGACTTTCTGAACACCCACTTGGAAGCTGCCAGTGTGTCAGCACAACCCTCTACTGAGTATATATACAGCTGGGGTTGTCTTCCAACTGGGTAACTGGGTGACTGTATGAGTGAACTATGAGGGACTAAGTGAATCTCGTGTGTATTATCTGCTATTAGTAGTAACAGTTTCCTAGAGTGAAAATCTTGAGTACTTCTGGCTGTCTCATTCTAAACTCCTGTTGCACAGCCAAAGAATTTTTAAGCAAATCAGGGGAATTAATCCTTTCTTTCCATCTTCTCCTACAGTCCCTCTGTCTTCCTTTTGATTTCTGCATAGGGCCTGCTTTCTTGCTTTTCCTGTACAGTCTCTTTCACAGCTGCAGGAGTCATAGATCCAAAACTGGATGCTGGTCCGAAGACTCCCCCAAAAGTGTGAAACTTAAGTAATGTAAAAGCAAAAATTGCCCATACTCTTGTATATCTATATTTGCCTCTACATGGCTAATCCAGCCATTATTTCTAGCACAGTTTTCTGTCTTCCCTCTCAACTTCCAGACCAGATTTTCCTGCTTCTTTCCTGGCTGACTGAATAGAGACATCAGTGTGCTGTTCCAACACTGTTTCTGGTTGTTTCTCACAGCTCCCCACTAGTCTCCTACACAGCCAGTAGAGCTGTAGTAGTTCACCCTGTAGCAAAGGTTATTTCGGGTGCTTTCTCTGAGGCAAAGAGTAGGAGTGGTAGTCAGCATAAATGTTTAATAGGCCCTGAGAGCTAAGACTTTAAGATGAAGCTCCTTTTGAAGCTACATTTACAGCCTCTGCTATCCCAGGCTTTGTATAATGAAAGCACCCCGGGCCACTGTGGTGTGGTTTTGGCATGCACTGTAGTTCCCCCTGAGCACCTTGGATGGTTGTAAGCCCTTGACTCTCACTTCAAACACAGCCTTTGCCTCACCTTCTCTACCTTCTTAATTTCCTGCAGATCCAGAGCTCTGTGCAGGAGCATCTGGCTCTGATCTTTGATACCCTCCCTCAAACACAGTCCCTCCCTCATTTTTTTTCTCTGCCAAATCAAGCACAAACACCCACAAATTTACTTTCATCATGTTCCATGTGCCTGGAGTGGAAAATCACTTGGCTGTAAGTCTGCTGTCCTTGCTTTACATATTCAACGTAGGTTAGAAGAAGGGTGCTTGGGAAAGAGTTTGGTTCTCTAAGCTGGTTATAAGACTGAGCTAAAGAAAACAAGCTTTCTCTATCTTGCGTTTCTCTCAGAGCTGTGGTCTGGCTTTTCTTATGGCTATTGTCTGCTTGTGCAGTGGTGCCAATGAGGGCTTTTCTCCTTTAATTCATCCTTTTGTGCTAAATGGAAATCCTAGGTTTTCTAAACTCCTCAAATAATAATGGTGAAGTTTTCATATGAAGAATGGCCATCCTACGTGCACTGACATTCTCCAGAAGTATGGACAACCAGAGAAGGTTTATGTGCAGCTAGGAAAGGTGGTGCTAGTAAAAAGGGGAAATATCCAGACATTATAAATGAAGCTTCCAGTAGTTGTGAGGTAGCCAATGTATGGCTCTTCATATAGCTTTCACGCTTGAACATCAGTGGGGCTAGGCTGCTGTGAAAGGCTTAGGTAGTCTCAAAGCTCAGCAGAGGAAGGAAGAAAGCTATACAGGCTGCTGAGGTTCACAACCCATGATTGACATTACCAGGGCTTCTGGGGCTGAGCCCAGTCTTTCCCATAAGAAGCCACATGGCTTCTAGAGAGTCAAGACCGTTTCCTGTTGGCGAGCTCCTCATGGAGCTTATTTTTCCCTTTGGCTCCGAGCTGTGTCCAGTAACACTCAGCCCTGTGGATGTGTTGGACTGCGGCTGGCAGCATTCAGGAACGCTGGCTGCATCTGCAGTACGTGGCTTGGGGATGTTTGGTATTGAATATTCAATTATTTTATGCAAAGGAGGCTAATTATGAAACTGTTACAGTGACTGGAGCACTGCATGAGAAGTGTAGCACCAGAATATGACACCCAGTAAGGGCTGGGTCATGAACTAAGGCTCAGACTAAGACTCTGCAGGGCCTGCAGAACAGCTGAGTCAGACCGGGCAAAAGATGTGCAGGAGATCCCAGAGTTTTGTTCTGATGAAATCCCATCCGAGTCTGCCAGTGAAGAAAGTCAGTAACTCAGCCCTCAGCCCAGCCTGAGGGTTTGTGAAGGCAATGGAAACAATGGAGAATCCAAGAAAAAGTGGGCACCTGTAGCTCAAGCCTGAGGTCAAAGTTTAAGTACTTATGCATGCTGTGGGAGCAACACAAACCAACTACATCTGGTGCCTAAGAGAAGATGCAAGAACTGCAGTGGTTTCACCCCTTGAGGAATTTGTATGTACCAGGCGATGCCTGTGTTCATGGCAGTGATGACAGTATTATAAAGAATTTTTCATAATGGCAACAGAGTGTAGCAGCTCCAAAAGGGAAGAAGGATACCTGTTTAGTGTGACCTGTATGTGTAAGTGCACAGATAAACGTGGCGCCAGGACTATATTTAAGTTTTTTTATTTGTAACCCTAAAAAAGGGAACAGGTGAATCCAGCTTTCTCAGAGGAGTTCAGAAAATGTAGGATTCTTGTTTTGTAGAGAAGAATGAACCGAGGGATTAAAAGTCATCAACACCCCTGCACAAACAACAAACTGGAAAAGACACAGATTTGTAATGGTGGAGCATGGGGAGATCTGGTAGATTCGGAAGGTATCAAGCCCTTTGCCTCATCAAGAGGATGTATTTAATATTTGTACCCATTTACCTTTGCAGTTGCGTCACAGGGCACCAACACAAGCTAAAATTGAGTATATTCCTATAGAAAAGGCTTTGGCATTAGGCCATGGCTGTAAAGACTTTTTAAAATCTGTTTGAGAGGCCATGTTAACTAAAACTGATCATAAATCACTTTTTGCCATTGCCAGTGGGGATCTGGCAAACACCTTCCTGCAAACAGAACGTCTCTAGCTACAGTTGTATAACTTGCAAATTGAATGTGAACCTGAGAAAGATTTAGTAGTTACAGGCACTCTCTAGTGCCTTTGACAAAAATGCTGTGGAACAAAGTCCCAGGCTAGATTATGTATATGTCAATTGGGGAAAACAAAACAGAAAAACCCAGCCCTGTCGCTTCTCAAATGAAATGCAGGCTTTTATTGCTAGTGGTTTGCTGAGGACGAGACACTGCAGGATGTAATTAAGGTTCTACTAGAAAATGATTTGCACAGTTTATTCTGTCCCTGTTTCAGTTTAAAACGATTTAGATACCACTTCTCTGAGGCATGAAGAAAACTGATCCTTGAAGTGTTGCAGGAAAATAGAGATACAGAAAGCCATTGAGAGCCTGAAGGCAGCGCGAGACATCTCTGCTTCCCTCAATAGTCAGAAATACAAGCGATGTTAAATGGAGGAGCACTTGGTGGTGGAAAACACTCACCCTCTAGAAGGAATTTAGCGAAGTAGGCTTGCATCAGCTTGATGTGGGAGTCCTGACCAGCCATTTTCGTATCGCCGAGTAGTCTGTACTGGAAGGCACTACAGCATTATAAGGGAGTAGGTTGCTTGTATCTGCTATCAGTGGATTTCATATATATAACAATAATGTCTGCCAATGGACTACAGTTTAGTACAAGCTTATGTGCATCACAGCTAATCCCCAGTGCCTAAACCTACCACACCGGAGGAAAGAGATGCCGAAATACTGCTAGAAAGGGGGCGGTGTCAATCTGCTGCACTTCTGGCACTACTCAGTTGCAGTGGATTGTCACATCTGTGCTAGCAGAGACTGATATCATAGTACGGGTGGGTTGGTTGAGATAAGTAAATAGAAAAAGTGGAACAAAAACGTGGTATGATTTTGTAGTCTGGAATTGGCAGTGTTTCACAAGTGATATAGATGCATAGTAACATCAAGAAACAACAATTACAGATGGGGCGCGCTCTGTGGAGACTTCATGATCATGTGAAGTGGTTGTTGTAGGCAGTGTGTGCTGTGGAGAAATAGATTCAGATTTCCCAAATTCCAGAGGGCAGTAGGAGAGTGTAAATTGCTGCCTTTCACAGTGGTGGTGTCAAGTTAGAGTGGCTGTAGTTCAGAAAGGCAAGCAGCTAGAAGTAGTGGGCTTTTTGCTAATTAACCACAGTACAGGTTTTCCAGCGGACAAAGGTGACAACACAGGACATGTGGGACAACAGGACGTTTATTAGGGGGAGCAGACAGCTTGTATGTACCTGCTGTTGTCCATCAGCTGGGTGTAGCTGGCTCCCCAGGGAAGCTTTGGGGACCTGTAACCTTTCAGAAGCTCTCAGAGGAGGTGCTGTTGTACAGAGGCTCACACTGAACAGCACCGATCAGCAAGAGCTCAGGGATTAATGCAAAGCTCTTTGGGGTTCCTGGTTAGGACTAATTCCTAAGCAATGTGGAATATAGGAGCTCTTACGTGCTAATTCAACTGCCAAGAAATGGCGTGTTCGTGTACAAAGTGCTGAGTGTTCAGAGGACTCTAGTTCCTCCTAAGGTCCCAGCACTTGCCACCACCAGTGTCATTGCTTCAACTACTTTGTTTCCTGAAGACCATCTTCACTGGAGATTTCCCAGAGGTTTGTGACTCCATAGACCTTAAGTCATTCAAGTTGTTAAATCATTGAAGCATTGAACTGTAATTGTGAACAGCTTTATTCCAACTACTTTTTTTTGCGGAGCTGCACAAAAATTGTGCTTTTCTGTATCTTAACGTTGCTTGAATGTAATAGAATTTCCTTCTGCTAATAAACTGAGGCATTAAGTTTCTAATTTAGGGATGGGATAAAATGAGTTGTGCTGTGATTTCTAATCATGGGAGAACTCTTCTAATGTGCACACGTTCAGTGTTTGTGTCATAAAAATGGTTTCTTAACAATGCCCATTGCAGCTAATTTGTAACTACATAGTCTAAACATTGATTTCTGAAGTTTTTTTAATAGATCCCCAAGCTACTTAATTATCACTTACTGATCCTTGTTTTCTAATGATGATTAGTTTAGTTTCCTCAAACTTTCTAAAAGCTGGGTCTCAAGTGGCAGTAAGATGGACAACTTCTTATTCCATACCTAGGAATAAGGATAGGAAGGTCTCCAAAGCATTAGTAGTTTGTGTCTTCCCAGGAGTAGGATCTTCCCTTCACAGTGATACCCCTCTTAGTTGAATATCTAGAATGTTCTTTCTGGTTCAGCTAAAGCTTGTATTAAAATCAAGGAGAAACAAATTCAAATCAGAACTTCTCTGGGATTTAAAAAATCCTTCCTTCTTCTCACTAAGCCTCTTGCTTGTGGTAGGTTTCTTTCAGGTCTGGCACACCTTTTGGTCTATGAACCAGCTGAATTCTTCAGTATTCGTGTCTCTGTGAGTTGAGGGGAGAGAGCAACCTGCTTTCTGAGAACAATTTCCAATGAGGAAAGTCTTTAGGCTATCTTAATGCCTATTACAGTTCCATTGACTTGAACAGGTATCAGAACTGGACTTCTCTTTTAGAGATTGAGTCTTCCACTGCAACTTTGCATCCCACTACATTATTTAAATGACTAGCACATTGTCTGTAACATCAGAGCATCACATCTTACTCTGATGTTCTTATAGAGCAGATGGTTAGAGAGCAGTCCAGGGACTTGTCCACCTTGAATGAACTATCATCAACAGCAAAGGGGATGGTTGTAGAAAAGATTGATCAGTTTCTATCCACATTTGGAAAAATAAAAGGTGAGACATGTGGAGGGAGATTGGGAAAGGATAAGGAAATTATAGAAGGGTCATCAGAGATACCAGAAATTTCAAAAGCTTTCAAGGCCATTGCAGATCATAAGCTACATTCCTTATTTTCTGTGTTTTGCTGTAGACTAATCACCAATCTGTAGCGGGCACTAAGGTAGCAACTTGAACACATGACCTCAGGGTACCCCCTGCACTGCCTGTGCTACAAAAATAATAGTTGTATTTTACCTGTCAGATAAACCCTACAGTTTATAAAGGGTGAATAATTGCCAGCTATTAAAGATCTGAGGAGAAGAGATGTGTGCATCCAGAAGAGATTTGAAACAGTTGGCACAGAGTTCAACAGACAGCTTGTCCTCCTCTACAGCAACCTGGGACATGTTCTTGTAACAGGACTGGAAAGAATATCCTTGGGCTAGGAAGACGGGCCCTTGGACCATGTACTGCAAGCAGCTGTGTTGTGTAGAGTGCCCACAAGTCTAAAAACACTCAGCTTACTCAGTCCTCAAAGCAAGATAAATCCTGGGCCTGATCATGTTGTTGGTTACTGAAATATATTGAGAAGACTAGAAGAGAAGTCAGGAGTGTGGGGGAAAGTGCTAATTAAAGTAAAGACATAAAAGAGAAAAGGTAGACACTGATTTTTTTAATGGTCAGAAAGCAGAGCTTCTGGAAGAGACTTCCAAAAGAAGTAGTTATTATTGGTTACCTTGTTACCTCCTATTGCCATAGGGCTAGATCTGTCCTAAAAGGGATACTGAGATGGTCTGTCAGTGATGACAGGGCATGGCTCAGAAACGCCCACCAGCCTGAAACAAGCAGTGAAACTTTGCATCTTGTCAAATACAGTATCACTGAAAACTCAGAAAATAAGACCGAAAGATGCATTGGGATGCCTTCTAGTCCTATCCTCTATACAACAGCGTGGCTAGCTGTATCTGTCATTTTTGACCAACATTTGCCCTTCCCTTAAAGACATGCAGTGATGGAGCCTGCTCAGACTAGTAGGAATTTTTGGCTCATTTTAGGCTTGCTTCCATGGTAAGTCCAAATCCTGCCGTCCAATGCTGGCATTGTAGCTCCTGTGTAGCTAGTCCTACCCCTGTCTACTACATTTGAATAGCTGATTTTTCCTAAGTAACTGTAGAATTTTGCATGTCTTTTTTGAATAACATCTTTTTTTTTTCCAGATTTTCTCAGATAATCAAAGCTGTTTTGAATACTAAGTCTGTTTTCCAGCACATTTACTGCCCCTCCCAGCAAGTTGCTGTCTAAAAGTTTAATAAGCTCAGCCTCTGTTCCTTCATTCTTGTCATTAATGAAAATATTGAATAATACGAGTTCTGCGAGAGTTGTCTACAAAAATCTAGCTTGATGCATCTCTCCAGTTTGATGGAGAAGTAGCAGTAACTTCACTGGGTATGTAATTTCACCCTCCTCCAAGTGACAATCAAGAACAATTTGCTTTCACAGACTGTGAAATCTTCCAAGTTGAAAATCTGTTATGAAGAAGTCTCCAAAGGCTGGGGAAGCGTGGAATACACCTAACAGCAGAATTTACTCATAGATTGTAGAAGACCCATGCTCTAGCTGTAAAATCCATAAACATTTAAAGAGAGATGATCTGCTTAAGGAAATTCTTTAAGTATTTATGGCACCCTGCCAGACAGCTACCAGGCCAAGACACCTCCTGGCCTTAAAGCTGGAGTGTTACAGAAATAGTCTCAGCAGATTGTTGAAAAAAATCCTGTGGATTTAAGTCTTTTGGAACAGGTATGACCTCTGTAGAAAGCTTGGCAATTCTTTAAAGGTTTATTTCTTTGAAAAAAGCTCTCATGATACGCTGCTTTGACTCTTGAGTCATACAGTGATCTCATACTGATGGTACATTGATCTGCCTGTAGCTAAGTACTTCTCAGATGTACTTCTTAAGGTGCTTAGACATTCAAATGACCAAGAGGAGTACTTGAATTTTTCAAAGTAATGATGCCTTGTACCTTCAAGATTTAAGCCAACAACTTTTTGTCATCAGGAAGAGCTCTCTGCAGAAGGCAGATTATTCCAAATGGTTGTGCTGCCATTCAAAGGGACCTCAACAGGCTGGAAAAAGTGGACCAATGGAAATCTCATACAGTTCAACAAAGGGAAATGCCAAGCTCTGTTCCTGGGCAGGAATAACCCCCTGCCACCAGTATAGGCCAGCATCTGGGAGGCTAGAAAGCAGATTTGCAGAGAAGAATCTGCAGGTCCTGGTGGACACCAAGTTGAACGTGAGGTAGCAATGTGCCCTTGTGGCAAAGGCCAACAGCTCCTGAGCTGCATTAGGAAGAGCATCACCAGCAGGTTGAGGGAGGTGATGCTTCCCCTCTGCTCAGCACAGGTGAGGCACATCTGGAGTGGTGTCCAGTCCTGGGCTACCCAGTACAAGACAGACATGGGCTACTGGAACAAGTCCAGCGAAGGGCCAGGAAGATGATTAAGGGCTTGAAGCATTTCTTATATAAGGAAAGGCTGAGAGGGCTGGGACTGTCCAGCCTGGAGAAGAGAAAGCTCAGGGGAATCTTATCAATATGTATAAATGACCAATATGGGGGAGGGGGGGCAGTAAAGGAGACAGAGCCAGACTCTTTTCCGTGGTATATAGTGAAAGGACAAGAGGCAAAAGGCACAAGCTGAAACACAAGAAGTTCTGTCTGAACATAAGAAAACTATTTATTTTTTTTTATTTTTTATTTTTTACACTAGAACAGGTTGTCCAGAGATGTTGTAGAGTCTCCATCCATGAAGATATTAAAAATCTGACTGGACACAGCCCTAAGCAACCTGCCTTAGTTGAACCTGCTTTGATCAGGGTAGGACTAGACAGTTTTCAGAGGTCCCTTCCCACATAAATGATTTTGTGATTTTGGGGGACACTCTTACATGTTCCTCTGGGGCATCCATGTGTGGTACCACCATAAACAGGGCACTGAATTGAGTCCCAGTTTGTACAGCAGTCCAAAGGAGGAATTTGCATTTTGATGTAAGGGAATGAGTGAAAGGTGTCTGTTCCCTGTGTCTCTCACACTTAGCAGAGACACCTCTACGTGTGCCAACTGATGCCAAATTAGCATTTTACACAGTTAACTAACTCTGGAAAGGCAAAAGGAAGTGGTGGAGAAAGCCCTGTGTGATGTAAGTGCAGACCTTTCTACATGTACATAATTAAGAATGCTTTCACTCAGTTATACACTTTATCCATTGTTATTATCGTTAATGTTTTCCTATCATTATCTGGTTTTAATTACAGGCAAAGATGGCTATGTAAATCATCCCTACTCTGACCTAATGATGAAGCAATTGCATTTTCTTTCCTGTAGTGGGAGAGGACACAGATGAAGCCAGTGCCCCAAGCCAGAGCCCTGAGCACAAGGTAAGCCATTAGTTTCAAATGACCTGTTTGAAAAACAGAGGTCAGGGAGCTGGGGAGCAGCCGCCAGGAAGGTCCATGGGAAGACCTGGGAGCATGGCTTGGCGAGGGACAAGAGGCAGTGCTGGCTCCACAGGCAGACTCCAACTTCTGTTCATGGAAACCGCCTGTCTGTGTGTGTTTCCACAGCATGTAGGGAAATGGGACTTAAACGAAAGACAGAGGCTGTGTATCAAGAAACGCTTTGCTGATGCTTCTGATTTCTTCTCCACGCGGAAACAACCCAGCAGAGTTTCAAAAGCTAGGCAATGAGCAAACAGCATACTGGATTTTTCTGTGTAGGTATATTAACAGTGTGTATTTTTCTCAGCTTTTCAGGTAGATATTTTCCTTTTCTATCTCTTATTTCAACATCCTTTTTGTCCAAGTTTTAAAGTCTGTGTGTGCACTGCAGAGACGCTTCTGTGAATACAGTCTGTCCAATAGGCCCCTGATATGTACTTAAATGCTGCTTTCTGAAGGCATCTATAGAATCCTGAGAAAAAAATAATTCTTTAGTTTATGAGTATGTCAGAGAGCATTACCTATTGCTGAAATGTAGCACTCCCCTCTTTCTTTGGAGTGCAGAACCTGGAGCTCTGCTTGTGCTCCGACTTCAGGTTGTTCTGTGACAGAGCTGCTTGGGTTACCCTATAACAAAAGTAAGGCAAACATTGTAAGAGACATTTTGATGGGTACATAAAGTCTGATTGGTATTTCCATACTGCTTCAAGCAGTAGTGGTCCAATCTTTCTATACTAACATCCACTAATTCTGGACTCAATTTGAGGTCTTGCCCATTACTGGGATGTAACTGGTGCTGTGTGAGGGGGAGTATCAGAAGAGGCCATTGTATCACTGCATCTGGATACATATTCTGAATGACCTGCCATCAGCAGCTGGCCTGCATAACCAGGTGGTTAGAACTGGAATTGCAAAGTGCTGCCATGATGCTGGTATCAGCAAGTCAGCCTCTTGAGTGCCACCTTCTGTGCAGCTGAACTGGCTTTCTGTGAGGGCTTTTTCAACAGAATTCAAGATGCTCTGACAACAGCTGTCTGCTACTGTGACGCCCAGACAACGTAGCATACTCTCTCTCTGGTACAACTAGCTGCTAAGCTCTCTGAATCCAAGCCCTACCCTCCTTGTAGGACTTCTGCAGTAAAATAAAATGGCCTGCAGGTCTAGGGTGAGGCTGCTGGAGCTTCTATTATCCCAGATCTGAGGCTCCAGGAAGAAGGAAGAATTTCTCCTTCCCAGAACAGTGTTTCTCATTAGCCCTAGTTTCAGGCAAACAATTTTTGGACAAACTGGTATCCCTCGGTGGGACAGCAGCACCTTAAATGCGCTCTGTGTGCTTTGTGCATTAGTCCCTCTTGCCTTGAAAGAAGAGATGTCTGTTTTTACAGGTTTATCTAGACACATTGTCGTATCTGTGTGGAGTAGCATACACTGAAACTTTAAAATGTGCCAGACTCCCTGCCTTTTTTTTCCCTCTAAGACGTAGGTTGTTTCTGATTTGTTCTGTACTGTGCTCTCCTCGCAAGGGGGGGAGTGTTGTGTTGCTGAAGTGGCAGCCTTGGGCAAGATGTGGTATGTGAATTCTCTCACCAGCTCTGGGGTTAAGTGCCAGCATTGGGGTACTTTGCCTTGCCCTCCCCTCCTGTCCTTCCTTCCCTCCCAAGAAGCAGGGAGAAAATGCTGCCCCTGTCATTAATCCACATCCACTTGGGACAACGGGGGCTTCTGCCTCTGCCTGCAGGAGAAGTGGAAGCAGCCCCTACTGCTGGAGCATCTTCAGCTGCAGCCCCACTGAGGTGCCCCTCCTGCTGCTAAAGTGTAAATCCCCAGTAGCTCTTTTAACCACCCTTCTCGTACTACTTGAAAAACAACTTTCTCTTGTCATTAACACTGATCTATAGCCGCATTAATGTGTGAAATCACTGGGTGTGAAAATAGTGTACTAACCGCTACTTAATGTAATATTACCACAGTAATGTCTCTAAAAATATCTTGTCCACTTGATTGCTTTCATTGTGAACTAGAGATAATGTACCACTTACAGCTGATGATTAAAATTCATAAAGCTTTGGTTCTTAATTACAGCAACTTGCAATCAAAGTAAAATGTCAGATCCTGAATGTTGTTTATCTGTATACAAATTCACAAAAACAAGAAAATATAAGGACCATCTACACAGCAAAGCTGAGCTGCTTTGCTTTAAAGTAAAATACATACCCATGTCAGTATTTATTGAGACAGGTTGGAATCAGTGAGCATGAGATCTTTGACGTGGCAGAGCTCATCTCATATGAAACGCACATCTTTGGGAATATTCAAACATTTAAATTATAGAAGAGATTTGGAAAATATATTGATGAAGATGGAAATGTAAACTTCATAGAAAACTGTTGTGGGTAGATAGAAGTAACTAATTAATGTGCTATGAATAGAAATTTTGCAATTCAAGCTCAAGGTTAAAGCAAAGATGGAGATATCTGAAAATGCAGAGACAGATTTCCACAGCCATGGGCAATTACTGTGGTGGCTGGGAAGAGAGGGTAGGGTCTTTGTCCTCAAACGTCAAAATGACGTAACTATAATCATGCTCTTGGTCAACGGTGGCACTGTACAACAAAATCACATTCTTCTGGGTGCCCTTAGCTCTGCATTTCCAGAGCTATGGTATTTCCTGGTTTGTTTGTGTTTTGTTTTTTTCCAAGTTAGTGCTAAGCTCTGAGGGTTTACAGTGATCTGGGATGTATCTTACCCTAAATTTACTAACACATACTCTCAGTCCTAACTCCATGTCAACATAGCTCCCCCGCTTGCCCCCTTTTTTTTTTTTTTGGTTCTGGTATGTAAAATAGAGGCATACCTAAGTGTAGAAACTACAGTTCTATTACATTTATAGTCCTACTGGCATTATTCATTTGTTGTTGTATCTGTCCTGTGCCAGTCTGGAAAAATCCAAACCAGAGGGAGCCTATTTCTCATAACATCAGTAAAACAAAATAACATTAGAACAATAGGAACACTTCCTTACTAACTCTGAGTAGCTCCATTTCTTTCTTCTGATTAAACGTCACTTTGAAGGAGATCTGGCCCATTGTTTGGAAATTTCTTTAGAAAAGCTAAGGTTTTTTCCACAGGATATTCCCACTGTCTACACACTGATTATTTTTTGCATCCTTTTTGCCAGTAGATTGAAAAAACCCCCAAACCTTTGCATAAATGGGAAATCAAACCTTGACAACGGTATCCATTCTCCTAGGCTTTCCACATCACCTGTCCCTTCAGGTGTTACTCTTCCTGGTGGTTTTGGTCATCTTTGCAGTGATACTAATGAGGAAAGTGCTCCATTTTAGAGCTGATCCAGTACACCCAAGTGTTATTCCCTTGGCAGTTTGTCTCATAGTCATTTGCTATTTGCCTACCTCTGTTCCAGCTACACTGGTGAACATTTTCAAAACAGGAAAACCATTTCCTATGCTGGCCGCATCACGCAGCTCTGATTCACTGTGGCTTATCCTGGCATGGAGTCTGTCCTGCTGGCTGTCGTGGCTTACGGCGATTTTGTAGCTGTCTGCTGATGTTGACACTACTTGTATATCATGAAGAGCATGCCTAGTGTGCAGTGGGAAGTATTTCTATGCCTGTGTGGCTTGGTGAGCTCCTTTGTACGTGCTCTCCTAATGTCAGCCTTAGCCACCAGCCATTCCTAACAGCCCACCTAACTTCTGGGGTGCCCCGCTGCTACCGAAGCTCTCCTGCTACTGCAGCAAAAGCCGCTCTCCACATGGATCCTGCTTCGATTGGAGTGAGCCTGTTCCTTGTGCTCTTCTGAAGCGGTTTCACGGGTGCCATCCAGAAGACATGCTCAGCCACAAGTAGAGCAGAATCCTCTGAGCAATGCAGAGGCAAAGTAAGTCACCTTCACTCCCCATTTCTGCCCCTTTGCAACTTCAGGCTACCCGCTTTGCCTGGGGCATGGTATGAGCTTGCTGGGATGTCAGCTTTTTGTAGCAGCTTCAAAAGGTCTCTCACTGAGTCCTGCTCAGAGCTCTCCCCTCCTTAGTACCTGATCTCTGTTTCAGTGTATAAGGTGTATGCGGCAGAGTCCACGCCAAAAAGGAAGATCCTCATAATGAACAAAATACTTTCTCATTCCTGCTCTTGACATCCCAGCCAGAAAACTAGTAGGAAATTCAATGCAAAGGCCCTGTTCATCTTTGTGTTGCAGATAACTTGGCCCCTCACATCTCAAGCAATGGGTTTGCAATATATTCCTTCCCGCAAAATCTGTAAGACAGTTACCCATCCTTTCTAGTGCCAAATGCACCATGTCTTATGTCAAGTGGCTTGCAGCTGCAAGCAGCATCTGTATGTACCTCCTAGTCTGCTTCCAGAACTCCTAAACTGCCTCCAGAGCCTGAACAAGTTTGTCTTGATACTCAGGTATCGCTCCCCTCCACAGCAGTGTGCACTGTGGACATCCCCCTCTCAGCTTACTTTTCAGTCCCACTCTTGGGGGTGTTCACAGTCTCTGGAAGGTTTAGGTGCTTCTCTTGGGAGTCTGCAGCTGTGGTCAGGGTGTGAAAGCTAGCTAAGCTGTCTCTGCACTGAGCAGAGATACAGATAAATGCCCAAGTTTCCACAGTGCAGTTGCAGCAGGCAGAACCTGGCACAGCGGTGCAGAGATGGGTAACCAGGAGCTGCCTGGCTTGGGGGAGGAATCCAGGATTTTCTGAGCAGCCTGAGCCCACTGAGGAACGTGTCCTCAGGAGGCAATGTCTGACAGCTATCCCACTCGCATGAAACACCACATGTCGAGGAATTTAATGCGAGCACAGCGGGCCAGGTTCGCATTTTGCCTGTTGCCTCTTCACACTTCCTGAACGCTGCAAAAAGGCCCAAGCGTCAAAGGGGAGGCAGTCCCTGGCAGTCGTGCTTCGTGCCACTGGAAATCCTGCAGGCTCCCACTGCCATATGCTGCAGGTTGCTTGGAGAGGGAAGGCTCTCTTGTGCCTCTCATGTTAGCCTTTTATTCTGTGTAACAGGTTTAGGGCTGGTGATGACAGCTTTGCACCTAGGGGTAAGACAGTTACTTTAGATCGGGCACCTGTTGCTCCCTTGTCCTCTCTGGCTGAGGATAGATCTCCTTTAAATACTGTATTTGTTACCTACTCTATGAGCAAGAAATCAGACTATGCAAAGGAGGCGAGGAGGTACAACATGTAAAAAACATGTCCTCCCACTCTCCCTTTTCCGCAGGATAGGCGATGTTTGACTTCACACTCCAGGAAGCAGCTGAGAAATCCTTCAGATGGTTAAACATTTCAAACCGTTTGGATGAGTAAATGTCCTAGATTTTTAAAATTTCACAGCAGTACTTGAGTTACAAAGTGGACCAAAAGATGTTTGTGGGGATGTTCTTACCCTCCTGCTACTGACATCAGAGCAAATAACAGGGTCAGGGAGGGGAGGTGGGAATTTTGGGGCAATGGGAAAGGAAATGGGTGATGCTAGGTTTCAAAACTAATTTCTCATCCTTAGAAAGGACACGCTACACTTGCCTGCTTTTGGTTTCCCTTGTTTCAGAGAATATTTAATTTCTGTGAAAATTTGCCATTTTGGTTTAATAGTGTTGATGTTTCGAGTGATGCTTTCTGTCTCAGAGGACTGTGGTTCTGGTGACCCCAGGCTGAGGCTTGAGCTAACCGATGGTCACCAGGGAATCTGAAAGGGAAAATTGCCAGTGCTGGTAAATTACCATTTAGTAAGAGGAAAACGCGTATTCTGGAATACATAATAGTGCTCCGCAGCAATGCTCGGCTTCAGCTTCTCATTCAGCAGCACGGACGTGAGGGATTTTTCTTTCACTCTGCAGTGAATATGATGTTGGTGAAAGGTCCTGGCCTGACCGCCCTGGGAATTGAGCCCTGTGTAAACCCTCAGCAGAGAAGCAAAGGATCCTGGCTACAGGCTGCTCTTCTCATCCGGTTTCAATGATGGAAGAGGAAACAGAGTTTATACAAAACCTAGCCCAACCCCCAGAAACATCTTGCTTTGTTTATGTTCCGAGCTAAGCCTGCGACTCTCGCTGTTTGGAAGAGCTATCCAGACATTTCTCCATCTGACTGACTTCACATCTATTCCTTGATCTCATCAAGAGATCTGGCTTTTAGCTCCCGCTCGTGACGTCCCACTTTTCTCTCTCTCTCGCTCTGCTCTCCAGCGTCTGAAAGATCCCTGTATAACGTGATTATGCAACCATGCAAATGGACACGGTTCTTTTCATTTTACTGCAAACCCTGCTTCGGGTCTCCAGTTATGAAAATAAAATTGTCGGCAAGACACATGCTGTAGAAGGTAGCAGGAAGGGAGTTTTATGTGGCTGGGTTTGAATGCTTGAAGGTGGTATCAGAGATGGAAACAGACTATTTGAAGTAAACCGGTGTGCCACCATCTCTCCACAGGAACCAGCATCAGTTAATAGACTGAGACAGTTCTCCTCTGAATCCTTTCCCCCCAGGAAACGGCAGATAGTCGCCTTCCTGGTTGTTTTCCTCAGCCGGAGGTCTCCCCCCTCTCCCTGCCCAACCCGGAGCTGCAGGGAAATTAGCAGCATGGCTCTCCCAGAAGGCTAATTTGCACCCTCCCACTGTAAACAGGCGGTTGCCTTCTTCACTTTGCACCCAGGCGGGAGGGCCTTCGGGGGGGCAGTTAACCACGCTGCTGCTGCTGCTGCTGTGGTGCCCGACGCTCAGCACAAGGGCACCCAGCACCGGGCGGAGGGCGATTCTCGTCCTGTGGGGATGAACCGGCTTCTCAAATCACTCACGTTGCTTGGAGGAGCTGGAGTAGTGAGGAAGTCCCTTGCACAGAGAGGGGAAAAAAATAAATACAATAAAAGGCACAAAGCTTGTACTACTTGGTTAATGATTGAAGACACCTTGGCCACCTCTTGTTATCCCTGTAAGTGAGGATGCCCCTCTCCACTGTGGTAGGAGTAAGACCTGTTCAGTTCTGATGGCCTTTCTCAACACAGTGCCCAAGTCCCTTGCTGGGGCTTCATGGCCCTTATCCCACAGGATGATCCCATGGATGGTCCTTGTGCCACTCGTGCTGAGAGCACAGGTACAGGGCAGGCTGAGGTCTGCCACTGATGTGGGCTGCAGGCTTGTGTCCACCTTTCTCAGGCAAGCTCTTCCTCTCTCTCTGGCGGTGGTGCTACATTGCCTGCTTAGTGAAAGGGATACATTAGCTCTCTCCAGATCTCTCCAGAAAAAGCTGTTTTTCCGTGTCACTGCCCTTGAGGAGGGTCTTACCTATCCAGAAGTTCCCCTTACTGGGTAACCTGGGCTCCTGTATCCATCCAGTTCCCCTTACTGGGAAGCCAGGGCTCCTGATACTTCCCAGATTTGGGCAGCAATTTGCAGGTACGGTGTTCCGAAAAAGCGGCGGGAGGTCCCCCTGTGGCGGGTGCTGCAGGAGAAGAGAAGCCCTTGGCCTGGAGAAGCCATGAGACGCAGCTGAGGCAGATGGGCAGAACGAGCTATGGGGCGAGAAGGCAGAAAGCAGCGGGGCCCCCCACCCACGCTCGGCCGAGGTCGGTGGGTGCCGGCGGCGGGGCGGGCCCGGCCCGGAGGGGCTCCCCGGGATGGGGAGGGGGGGCTCGGCGGTGCCGCCTGGCCGCGCCTCGCAGCCCTGCAGGGGGCGCCCCGTCCCGCCGCGCCGGGGCCGGCAGGGGGCCGGCAGGGGGCCGGGGCCGGCAGGGGGCAGGCGCGGTCCCGCCTCCAGCGCCGCGGCGGGGGCCGGGGAGGCCGTGCTCGTACGGGCTGGGGGCTCCCCCGGGCAGCCCGCCGAGGCTGCGTGCACGCACCTGGCCTTTCCTTTTCCCCCTCGTCTTTCCTCCCCCCCCTTTTTTTCTTTTCCTTTTTCCTTTTTTTTTTTCCTTCCAATTTTTCCCCCTTTTTCTTTATTTCTTTTTTTCTTTGGCGGGGAAGGGGGTGTCGTCGTTTCTGCCTCTCTCTCCCCTTGAGTTGCATTTGTCTTTCGCTGTCCTCTCCGCCTGCCTCTCCATTCCCCCCCCCCGCTCCCTCTGTCAGCTCTGTGTAGCCTGGCGTGTTTCTCTGTTTCTCTCCCTGCCACGCAGCCCTCCCTCTGTGCAGCTCTCTCCATGAAATGGAGCTGAACAATTGCACCGGAGCAGCTTTTTCTGTTACTGCCATATGTCCGTGTGCCGAGGCACCATTTCTCTTGCGGTATTTTGAATGCATTTGTGCTGGAAATACTAGGACAATAACAAAACTGTGAATTTCTGCTGGTGCCTTTTTGGATCGTAATGAGATTTGAAATCCAGCGTGAATGAGGTTTGATGGATGGTTGTACTGCTATTTTGAGCTGGTTTAGTTCAGAGTTATCCGAGATGCCCAGGCCGGATACTGGTGGGAGGACCTTTCAGGAGGAAAGGAGAGCACCCCCGAACATTACCTGCCATCCAAGCACCAAGAGGATATTCCAAGTCACTGAAGTGGCATTGTCTTTTTTTTTTTTCTTTCCCCTTTTCTTTTGGTGATAGTTATGGTTCTGTGATCAAAGAACCTCTAGTAATTGCCAGTTCCTTGTATATGAAAAAATGATGCCTACCTATGTCTGCAGGGTTCCTAAACCAACAGTAGCCATGCTTAGAGCACACTGCCCCATTCACCTGAATATGATGTTAGCTGAGGCTGCCTCTGAAGCACAGGACTCTATCCTCTTGTCCCTGATCTGCCCCCTTGAAATCCCTGCTGGAGCGCTCTGCAGGTCCGACCCCTCTCACGCAAGGGGAATGCACAGCCCTGTCCCCCTCCTCCTGGTAAAAAGGAGCTTTGAGACTGGGAGCTGTACTGCCCTGTAATTAATGTGCACTCAGCCTCAAATACGCAGTGACAACAACCTAAATGTCAACATTCCTAGTTAATCCCTTGCTAACAAAATATGCCTGGAAAGAGATGGCTCTGCATAATCTCCAGTGAACAAGATCTTATTTTAGCAGTACAAGCACTTGGGAGATTTCCTCAGTTTGACCAATGAAACCAAAAGATTGGCTTTGATAATCACAGCTGTAAATGATGCATTTGATCCCCTCAGTGAAGAAACCCGCTGCATGTGGCTGAGCATACAAACCCTCCTCTGTCCAAGCCCTCCTCCAGAGCAGCAGCAGGCTGGTCTTCCTGGGTGGTGTCTGTATGACAAGGGATGTGATTTCTGTTCTCTGATGTTCACTGCTCTTCTCTTTGCTCAGCCAGATGTCCACAGACTCTTCCTGAGTCATGTTTTCCAGCCCAAACTGCTAGTAATATTAAAAAGGAAGTTATGGGGGGAAATTGATTTTAGTACCCTCTCAGGAGCATTGGAGCAGGGCCCATGGACATGTGATGGTTGGATTCCTCTCTTTATGTGTTGAGGCCAGCCTGGTGCTTATCCTGAGGAGCCCAGGCAGACCTTGAGTGGTGTTCATGTCATCTCCCTGTGGCTGTTTTAAGCCTTCAGCATAGGCAAACGGCAGAGCACCCAAGGCGAGAAGACGAAGCTCTTTGCTGTTCAAAGCAGTCCAATGTTTTCAGCATCCTGGCTCCCCACAGGCAGGATACTTCCAAGGCTGGAATCCACAGTCGCAGGGCAGCAGCATCCATCCCCAGCAGGCTGCAGAGCCAGGGGGGCACCAACACACAGTTTCTTGCCTGGGGTGGATCCATGCCTGAGCTCCAGGCCCAGCACAAAAACATGTAGAAAAGATGGTGGGCCATGTTTCTGGGGATCACCCACACAGCCGTTGCATCTCCTGGTTATTTGTGTCTGTGGTGTGCAAGCACGTGTTGGGGAATTTCACTGTTCTGCCTGTGGTTTTCAGTCACTGGGTTCCTGCACACCAGTGTCACCTTACAGTCGATGATAAAATTATATCCACTTCTTTCCCTTACATTTTATGGGTTTTTTTCCTTTTTTTCTCTTTGTTACTTACTTTCTGAAGGCTGTCTGAGGGGTGCTCTCCCCACCATTATTTCAGCCTGACTCCGTTCACGCTCTCTTTCTCACGCCGCCTCTCTTTTATTCTGCTTTGTTCTTCCACCACCACCTTTCACCATAGCCTCTTCCTTCTCTACTGTGTTATCTTCGAGAGACCTAACTATCTCCCTTTTCTCCATTCCTAATCTCTCCTTTCCATTATTTTCTAAAATACCTTTGTCTCCCTCTTTCCAGCCACCCAACACTTGCCCATGCCTCAGCCATCCCTGCTCAGCTCCCCACCACAGACCCCCAACCTCACAGTCTCTCCATGCCTGTCATATGCCATGACCGTGTGGCAATGCTCCCTTTCACGGCACTTCATCCCCGCCCACATTCACTCGGTGCCCTGCCTGAACAGGCTGCGCACCCGCTGCCACCCCTGTTGCAGGCAAACGGCCATGGCTCAGGCTGGGAGGATGGGCAGCAGGAAGGCTGCTCGCCCAACTTGCTTGTCCTCCGGCATCTCCTGCTCACAGCAGTCGGAGGCAGGCTACTGGGCTGCTCTCAGCTGTAACCTGGCCACAGCACAGGTCTGCTTACGGGTGGAGCTGCCGCTTTGAATGGCTGTCCTGCAGCCTCTCATCTCCCAGAGGAGTCCTTCCCCAAGGATGTATTTGCCTCGGCGTTCCCCATCGCTCCTCTGTAGGGACTCTTGGGGGCTGCAGTTGTTGCCCCTCTCCACCACCCCTGCCTGCAGCTGCCTTTCTCTGCCTTGCCTGCCCTTGCTGCTGGGGCCCTGAGCCTTGCTTGAGCCCCGACGCTGCTGGACCTCTGGACCCTGGTGGGATGGAAATGGCAAGGGCCTTGTTCAGCATAAGTCAATGGGGAAAGATGTGACTTCTGGGCTAGGATGTGCTCCTGAATTACTTAGGAGTGACTCTAAGGTGCTTGAATCCAAATAACTGTTAGAGATGGCTTTGTGTAGCCCTGAGCCATCTTCTTTACCATCTTGCTGTGCCGAAACAAGCGTGTGGCACACTCAGGATCTGGAAATAATCAGAGATTTTCGAAGCCTCCGTTCTTCTGCAGAACTTGCAGTGCTCCCATCTTTCCTTGCCCTCGCCTTATTCCTGACTCTCTTCCCATCTACTGCGACTGTTTTCTATTTTTACTCTTGACAAAGGGTTGTGGGCTTAGAGGCTGCTCTTGTAGCTGTAGATGTAAAATGCCTGCTGCGTGGTGTTTGTAATGAAAGAACCGCTCCTGGAAATTAACTAATTCACAGACTTAACTAATTAACTCTGCAACCGCACGGAGCTGTGGAGGAGTGTCAGTGTGGTTTCATTGCCGAGGGCGCTGGGCTGGGGGAGAAGGGGAGAAGGGAAGAAGGGAGGCAGGGAGACCCATGTCTGTGATCCCAGCTCTTCCCCTGGCCCCTGCCACTGTAAGCAAGTCGGTTTCCATCCTTGTCCCCCTTCCCTGTGCCCTCGGTCTCTTCTTCAGTTGAGCTGCTCAGGGCAGGAGCTGTTTCTCATTACGCCTATTCAGTGCCTTGTGCAGGGAGGCCTTGACATTGGCAGGGGCACTAATCGCTGCTGTTGTGCAAACAATAAATACCGGAGAGACAAAGAATTATGGAGCCAGATAGCTCCAGATGTCAGTTTGTCCTTTCCTGGATTTTCCTCCTTTGCTATCTCTGCCTCCAGGAGAACAGCCGTACAGCTTTGACAAGGGCAGGTTGATTCCTCCATGGTGGCACCGCATCCCCCGTCTTCTTCGCCCAGCCCCCAATCCAGCCCAAATTCCCTGGAGCCAGTGAAGAGATTCCTGCAGAAATACACTGGAAGTGGACGAGGCTCTTCCACTCTAAGCAGCATAGTTTTGACATCAAACCTGCCAGTGTTCAGAGTACACTGGGAGCCAGACAAGGTTGCCCATACTATTTCAAGGCTAGATGTTTGATAGGAAAGGTTTGCCTCCATGCACAGTCCGGCGGAGGTTTGGTATGTCCACACTACCTGCCCTGGCTCACTCTCCCCTCCAGGCATGCCTCTGGAGCTCCCCAGGAAGCTCCGCTGGGCACTTGGCAGTACATGCACAGGGTGAGCCTGCTGCCCAGGAGCCTGCTGAGAGACTGCCAGGATCTTCCCTGACCCACGGGAGGGTCACCCCTTCCTTCCGCCCACCGCCTGCCCCCCCGAGCAGGCAGCACAGTAACTGAGGCTTGTCCTTGCTGGGATGGTGGTTAGGACTGGGGCTTGCTGAGTAATGCACAGCTCGGATGGGTTTCTGAGGCTCAGGGTGGCCAGAATGCATGAACTAGAAAAACCTCGTTCCACTGAGTCCCAGTGGGTCGAGGCGGTGACAGCTGGTGCTGTTTGGGATCAGGGATCATGCCTGATGTTGCGGCTGTGTGTGCTCCCAGCTGACATGCAGGGCTGAGCACTGCTGGGACCGCATCCAGTGTGCGAGGAGGCAGAGGCACTCAGGCTGGGGACCTAGAATGAGGAGAGGAAGGAAAATAATTGCTGGATAAGGGAGGAGATATATTCAGCTCCTCTACTTAAGCTTGCCTTCCCACAGGATCACCAGGCTGTGCTTGCCGAAAGTGAGCTCTGGCCACCAGAGACAACAGAGCAGGAGCTTTCCTGGCGGTTGATGGAAACTCAAGGAGAAGGCTCAGAGCCCGGCAGTGCTCACTGAGGGAGCACATGATGATGACTGCCAGGCTGGGAGTATGTGAGTGTGTGTGCTGAGGCATACCTGGCACTGGGGCAGGTGACAAAACCTACCTGAGATCACTTTGGGATGAGCCCTCTGGATTCCCCCATCAGAAACAAATCTCCTGACATCACTCATTCCTCCTTTTGCTCCTCCCAGATATTGCAAACATCTTGAGACTGTGATGCAAAAGGTGGTGCAAGGATGTCCGTGCCAGTGAAGACCCAAGTCACTATGCCTGTGCAGTACCATGAAGCTCTGTAGACTTCAAAGCTCTGGCTTTGATCCCATGGAGCCGTGGTAGCTCTTTGAAGCCGCACACAAAGTAATAAGGGTAAGGCTTGTTACAGAAGGCACACGGCTGAACTGAGGAAGCAGGACTAGTTCTGGACCCAAGCCGACTCATGTCCCACCAGCTCTGCTATGCCTGTATGCTTTGGTACAGAGTTAGCAGCAGCAGAGCTAACTCTCTGTACTGCATAGGTGTCAGTGTCACCAATGTGGCAAACGCTGCAGGACCATGCGGATTGGCTCTTCAGGGCATTGGCTGACCTACCAGGTGTGTGAAGGGTAGCTTTGATTAAGGATTGCCTTGTCACCACGTGTCATCCCCATCACTATAGAGATGTATCCATCTGTGATTCCCAAGTACTTTCGGACCTGCCCCTGGTTTGACAACCCTGCCTTGCTTCATAAGGATCACTCTGGTTATTGTTATGGTTGGTGACTGTGAACCTGTAGAGAACCCAAAGACAAATGGAAGTAACTGGAGCATTGAAAGCCTCCTCTTTGTCATTTCATCCTGCAGGACTTTAGGTGTTTGTCAGAGCAGATGGTCAGAGGTCAACTACGAGGGCAGAGCCAGAGCTGAGATGTAAAGTTTAACCTAGCAAAACCACTATCTGCAGTTCAAGACCACTTGGGCTTTCAAGTTCTGCCAGGCTACCAAGGCGGAAGGTTGTGTCAGTCTCCTGTACCTGGCTTGCACATGACTTAGAGGCTGCGCTCCTTTTCACACCAGATCTGCCAGAGGTCTGGAGAACCAGCTACTGCGCTGGTCCTTACCATGCCTACACAGGTAGGCTCTTTCTTTTGACCTGGTGGTGCTCAGCACCGTGGGTTATGCCAGTCTGGGCTTGCACCTCAGCACCTCTGCAGTCACCTAGATGGTCTAGATATCAGCTCATGCTGAATCTGGAGCAGGTAGCTCAGGCTAATGACAGCAGAGAGCCATTACTGCAGCAGAGTTTTTTCCAGCAACTGCGTTTGTTAATTTGCCTGATAATAGCAACAGATATTTGGGCGGGAAAAAATCAGCAAGTTAGCAGCTTGGAGTTTTAATTCCCCTACTGTCCCCACTCATGGCACCAGCCTCTGTGCCCTCTTACTCTGGGTCCTAGCTGTATGCCCCAGCTTTGCTAGGTTTCTTTGACCCATCACACACACAGATACATGCCATTCCTCTGCCTCATCCCAGTCCCTGATCTGTTGTACTGGCCTGATGCGTGCCCCTGAGCTTGCCCTGCAGCACTGTACCATCTCAGGGGCTCCTGGGTGAAAGGTTGGGCTGGGGATCACTGGGGCTCGCGAGAGGGGACACGAGGGACCCTCCGACAGCACAAACCGTTCACTCGCAGGTGACTTTGGAGCACTCTGCCCCATCTCTGAGAGCAACTCAGCAACTGTTTTAGCGCTGGAATTTGATTACTGGAAAACCCGTCTGTGGTTAAGAGCTGTAGTCTAGGCTCATCCACCTGGACCCAAGCGCTGACCTCTGCCCGTCGCGTAACTGCTGCTGGTGGGATAAGCGCCCGGCACACTGCGAGCGCCCAGGCACTGCACCCAAAATGCGCGGCCCTGCCCGAATCCCTGGCGCCTGGCATGTCCCTGCCTCATGGAGCCCGGCACAGGCAGCGGTGTCGGTGCTGGTTGCCTGCTGCAAGTGCTGGGTGCAGGCAGGGGAAGGCGGCTGACGGTTCCCGCTGAGCAGAGGGCTGGGAGCAGGAGGACTGTCAGCTCCAGCCCCGTCCCTGCCGGCAGAGAGAGGGGTGTGTGTGCAGCTGCGGTGTTGGGCAAGAGATGCTAATGGAAAACAGAAACAATTCAAACTGCATGGTGGTGGGGGACACACTAACAACGTTATGAGCCTGGAGCGTGTAACAGTCCTGTGAGTGAATAAACTGCCGGTGAAATAACTTTTTTTTTTTCTTTTTTTCATTAGGACACAGAAGTTTTTCAGCTTGTTATGCCGGGGCCAACAATATTCTTCAGTGTCAACAGGATCTTGGGTGAGCCAACATTTTTCCTGCTAAGCGCTACCAGAGAAAGAAGAGCAGCACATTACATCCCCTTCCCAGGCACTAGTCACTAGGAGCGTCGCCTGGCTCCTCGGCCCGCGGGCAGGCAGAGCGTGAGGGGGGTCCCTGGCAGGCCAGCAGCGGCTCTCAGGGGTGTGCTGTCCCTCTTTCCCAGCCAAAGTCCACAGGGCAAGCCTACTGCAAATGGTGCCCTTTGAGGAGAAAGGCTGGGAGGGCTGGAGCAAGTCTTTTTTTCCTCTGGGAGGTGACAGAGCACATTCTGGATAATCGTTTCAAGCTGCTTGGGAGTGGTGTGTAGTTTGGTTTCTCTTTGGCTGTGTTAATTGTGTGGTAAGGTGCCTAGAGCCTTCTATTGGCATCTTTATTTATTTAAATACAAATGAAGAAGGCATTAAATCAATTGTTCCTTTTTCTTTGCTCTCTCTTGTCTTATCATTGTTTCTATCACATACTCTTAGCTGTACCAGGCTTTTGCTTTTTCAGCTGAATCAGGTACACTGAGTGAGAGTCCCAGGCTGAATTTCCTGCAGACTGGGGGAGGCTGCACTGAGGGAGCAAGCAAACGTTACATTGCTTGCTTACCCTACTGCTATTTCACTTATATTTCAGGGCACTTCCTAACCTTATTTGCTGACCAAGGCTTCGATCCATGACCCCCTGCATGCCTAACCCTCCCACAATGCCAAATTAAACAAAGACTAGAATACAGTTCTCTTACCCCTTCAGCTACTCTGCCTTTATTCTGGATGGGCTATATCTATGTGACTCAGGTGGCCCCTCCGCTCTTTTAACCTCTAGGTCCTATAGCTAGGAGCAGAACTCAGGATTCCTGGGTTTGATCATTCTCCTACTATTTAGCAAATAGTTTGTAACCAAATGGCAAACTATGAGTCGAGGCCCTCTCTCCTCGCCAAACTCCATAAAAGATAATTACTCCTGGAGTTCAAGTGGTGGCATGTTTTGCGAGAGATCTGGAAGCCTAGTATGCAGCTTTCGGATAGACGTTGTAATTGTGCCTATGACTCCCCCCCTCCTTTTTTGTTCCCAATGATTTATTAAGTTCGCAGATTGAAAACTTGCTGGAAAATTAAGATGTCTGTCAACAATCTGCTTGTCGTGGTGTGCCAGAGATCAAAATACCTGGATGCTGATTTGGGGGCATTTGTTATGCGTGTGGACTGGTAAAATCAGAAGCGTGTGGTCCTAAGGGCTGAGGACTCTGCGTCTATCATTATATGGCAGTAGCAGGACGAAGGCAGACTTGGTTCTTCCCAGAGGCTGTATGTCTTTGCCATGCAGAGGTCAGAGCAAGGGATGCTCTTCATTAGGGACTGGGTCTATAAGTTTTCTCTTAAAGTTTGACTCCTCTTTTTCTCTGGCGATATCTCCTGCGATGGATGCTGGCTTCTTTGCTTGCCCTAAATTCTGTTGTACTTACCTCATTACTCTCCTAACGATGAGCTGACAAATGCTTTCGCTTGATTTACTGGCGGTGTTACAGGTGTGTGGAACACTTGTCAGTACCTTGCTACTACATGCCTAATTTTTCAAACGGCTGGGTGTGCTAGCTTCCTTTGCAAAACGTCCCTGCACATTTACCCAGTATTATTCCCCTGCTGTGTGCTTCATCACATACCCACAATCCAAAGCTTCCAGAGCTATGCCCTAGGATTTCCTATCCCCCCAAAAACCACCCCAGGCCCTACGTGCAGGTGTTGATGTAACTGGCCTTCCGATAAGGAGAAGTGAGCAGAGAAATGGCATGACGGAGCAGCCCTCCAGCTGGTTGTGGGCACTCCGAACCGAGGATGAGACAGGCAGCAGGGCAGTGTGCGTCCCTGCTCCTCCTGCCCTTGCAAGGAGCTCCCGGCTGCCGCAGCCCACAGCGCAGGTTTGCCCCCTGCCTTTCACCTCTCATCTGTTTGTCTTTTTAAAACAGAAAAAGATGTTTTCAGTTGTCAAACCCTAGAAAACAGACCTTGCCACCACCTGCACGAGCACAGCACTGAGATCAAACTGTGGTTTTGGAGCGAGGGAGCAGGGCAGGTGAGAGGTCTCCAGGCATCGCAGGGCAATGGAGCGGGAACTGCTTGGGAAGGGAGGAACATCAACATTTTGCGCACACATTTCTTCCCCAGTTGGGCAAAGCTCTTCTGCTCTTCTTCTGGTTGTGTTGCTAGGAGAGGAGTGCTCTGCCCTCTTCACAGCTATGAATAGCTCACTCTTGTTTATTCAGCTCAGCTCCGCCTGCTGGTTACAACCACAACCGGCACCATCTCATTGCATGACACCACCATAAAACAATGCAACTGCAAGAGGAACAGTCCCCCCTCCGGCTGAGAAGACTTCAGGATACCTCTCCAGAGCTCTCCTTCTCTTGCCCAATCCACCATGCATCCTTTGCCTCCAGCGGAAAGGACTAAAACCAGCCGAACAGTGCACTGTCACCCCCAGAAAGCAACGCTGAGAGGCAGGACCTGCAAATCAGGGCATGAGCTCAGAAATCTGTCTTGAAAATAAACACACAATCACTTCAGAGTCCTTTTCTGCTATTCCAGTGTTGGAGCCTTTCATGAGCTGGAAAAGTTACTTTTCCTTTTTTAGTGAAGGCTGAGATTCTTGCATAAGCCCATGAATCCAAGATCAGGGACTTTAAGAAAAGTAACAGATGGCTTGAAAATTGGCAATAATGGGATTCCCAAGATTTTCTTAAGAATATTTTGTCCGAGGTCTGACTGGGAATGAAGCATCTATGGCAAATTCATTAGATGGGCTGTATTGACAATGGGAAAAACTAATGGGGCTGAGCAAAAGACTCTCCAAAGTGCTGCAAAATGTGACCAAGCACAGCATTTCAAAACATCTGCTCCAAGGGACAGAGGGACAGGCAGCAATTACAACCACCCTACACATTATGAGATGGGATGCATATGTACAGGCAACCACAAAGATCCATGCAAGTTCAGAGTAGCAGAGTTAGACACAAAACTCCCATCCTTCAGAACAGCCTGGGCACTCGACTAAGAAGAATGACTACTCGGCAAGGCAGAGCAGCATAGATCAGAAGAGGTATGGATGGTTGCTGCACAGTTACAGATGAACCACCCCTCCTTTTTCAGCATTGTGAGCTTCCACATGTGCATATTTCACTGGACATCTTGTCTTTCTCCACCTGGGAATTTTCTTGGGATAAAATCTCAATGCTACATACGTTTATCCAGAGTTTCCACATGCCCATCAAGCCTTTCAGATAGCTGGGCTGCTGAGCATCCGGAAATTCAGGATAGGTCGACTGCACACTGGGGAGGTGAACTGTATAGCATGTCTAACGAATCCCAGAATTGTCAGACATGCTGTGCATATGCTGTGCAGATGATCTGCATATGTACAGTATGCCCAGCGCGCTCTAAAGGTATCTGGCCTACCCTGCATGCGCAGAACGTCTATATGGTGCAGGTGTATGTATTCCTGCTTGGGAAATAGGACAAACATAGGAGTCTTTTTTTATGCACTCTTGATGTATTTGTAGAGGAGGGAACAGCTGAATTCTTCAGTGCAGTAGACAAGAAAACTTAGGTATATTCCTATGTATGGAGGCTAGACTATCCTATTACATGCTACTTGTTCTACAGCAGCCACCTAAACAATACAACTGGGGTCGGGGCCCTATTATACAAGACATTGTACATGCACATAGTGAAAAGGTGTTATTTCCTCACTCCCCTCAAAAATACTGCACCATATAATCTAAATTAATAGAAGTGCAAGAAAGGGGCATTGTAATTCCTACCTGACAAACGATGAGCCAAATAAAAGGAAGCTCTTGGTCTCCTAAAGCAGGACACGGGTGAATTTTAGACATCTGAGTGCAAATTATGATCCTGCAAACCCTTGTTCAGCTGATGCCTGGTGCTGGGGACGCCCAGACTCCTCAGGCCCACCAGATTTGACAGTGAAGCCCCATGGCTTCAGCAGCTCTGCTTTGCACCTATGTGGGAAAGCCTCCCACTTGACGAGGCTAAGCACAGCAGCAGGAGGAGCCGGCCACAAAACGCTGGATGGACTCTGTGCAAGCCCCCAGAGAGGCTGATGCTTCTTTTTAAGGTGCAGTGTCCAAAGGGGTTAAAGCACCCATGGAGGATATGGAAGACCCAGCCTGCGCTGCCTCCTCTGCCCCAGGGCTTTCCTGTCTGCATCTCCCATGGACGGGATCCAGCTCCCAAGCTGCTGGCTCTTTTGGAGAGAGAGGGCATGCTCACCTCTTCTGCCAAAGGCGTTATGATTTTCTTAAAAGAGTTGTGGCTTCCCTGGGTGCACACACACACACCCCAGAGAGGAAGCATCTGCAGGAATCACCAGCCTGGCTGTTCAGGGTTTCAGCGGAGAGGAGGGGGAAGCCCATGCTCCAGTCCACTCGAGTGACCACTTCTGACTTCTACCTCATGTCTCTTTAATGTAAAATTCATAAGCAGGCACTGGGCAAAGGGACCCATATTTTCCTTCGTACATGGAGTGCCATGAGATCAATGAGATTAAACATGTGCTTACATGCTGTCCTGAATTGGGGCCATGAGGAGAGCAATGGGAAAGTAAACAGAAGAGAAACGTTATGGAAATGACGGAAGAGGGAAAATCCACCCTGCCAAGAGCAGCAGCTCTCATCAGTTGCAAGAAGATATGGCCTCACCCAGAGCTGATTAGGCATTAGGAAGTACAGGACAACCAAGTCATCTTCATCAAGGTTCAAAAACGACCTGAAAGAGTGAAACTTGGAGCAGCAGAGAAAGGCTATCTATTGGGTACAGCCGTTTCCAAAGAAGGTAAGTTTAGCCCTGGGTTGTTTTTCACCATTAGCACAATGTGGGTACTTGAAATAATCAGGCTTCAACCTGTGACAATACAGAGAGGCTTTTGTTCTCCCTTAAAAGACTCGGAAATCTTGAGCTGGATGTTAGGCTCAGCAGAGTTGTCAGAGCCCTGCTGCTGAGAGCATGTACTGCTGCAGACCCTGCTGCCCTGCATCCCATTGCGGAGACTGCGGGAGATGAAGCTGGACGTGATGACCACTCTGCGTACAATCTGCCTTTGCTTTCAACCGGATGACTGTGGCAGCCATCGTCTTCTGGGGACTCACAGTGCCGTGCTCCCAGTGCTTGCCAAGCTGAGAGTCCTCTTGAGGACTCTGTGCCTGCCCCCACTGCTCCCCACAGCCTGCTCAGGGGGGTTCACCGACAGCTTTGCCCAAAGCTTTGGTGAAAGCGTGCTCTACCAGCTCCCAAGCACCTGACTGCAAATGGTATGATTTGGTTTTCCTGCCTGTCCAACTCTAGACTGTACGTTCTTCCACCTTTTTATATTCTCCACGTTGCCTTCAGTCCTTTCATCCATATCTCTTGGCGCTACCCTGTTCTTCAAGCTAGGAAATTTGTAAGATTGTCTCTGATTTTCCAGCCTTCTCTCCTGACCTTGCTCTTCTCCTCTCTCCCCAGTGATTCTTGGTTGCAGTCTTCCTTCCTCACTTGACCTCTATTTCTCTTTCCTGGGAAGCACCTCATTTGCATCTGTCCTAGTATCCAAGCTACAAATTAGACCTGGTTAACATTTCCCACAGTGACACCCTGACTCCTATGAAACTTTTGAGTTTGAGGGGATTGTAGGAGCTCTATTTTTGGGAAGTGGTTTTTCTGTTGAGCTCTTGAGTTGAAAAATGTGCATTCTCCCTTCTGAAACAGGTTCAGAAGATGACCTTGGGTAGGTCACTTCATCTGCCTGAATCTGTTTTCCCACTTGTTAAAGATAAAAATACTTGTCCAGGTTAGTAAAAGGTCTTTGAAATCATCGGACAAAAAAAAGCTATCCAAGTGGTGATTATTATGATTATTATAATTATTTTTATTAAATGAAACGAGCTGATGCTTGTGCAACACTCTTCTGGGCTCCGTAGATCTATTCTGCTGAGACTTACAGAAAAAAACGTTTGTTGTCCCTGGACAGGGATGTGTTTTTTGAGATTGAGTTTTGTGGTTTTGTTATGAAACGTATGACAGTCGGTCATGTGGTTTGCTTTCTGGGCCGGGTGAACCCTGCTGAACCCGCACGTAAGGCAGCACAGAGTTTAATGATTCACGCCGGCTATGTTTTGGTTTAGCTTTTTCTGGATGGAGGGTGTACAAACCTGAATGTCCAGGGAACCCTCTCAGCTGAAGTCACCAAAAGAACTATGACCAAATCTCTGCGAGCCCGGACCCAACATGGCCCTGCTGTTGGGCAAGACCCTTTTTGGGTGTCTTGGGTCATGAGAGCCAGCTGTGCCTGGAGACATCCAGACTTTCCCACTGGACAACTAGGCTTCCTTGCCTTAGAGTGCCAGGGGTTGCAAAAATTTTTGGAAGCCCACGAGGGCTCGTTTTTTGCGATTCCTCTCCTCGCCCTTCTCTCCCGCCTCCTGCCACCGCGTTGCCGTGCAGAGGCCTGGCGGCTGCGGGATGAAGTTGACCCAGAGGCCTCTGGGGCTGGGTCTCCACCATTTGGTGCGTGATGTTATTCGTGTGACCTTGGGGGGAATCTGACAAATTCTCCTTCGGCTCCTCTGCTGATAATGACCTCTGGGGAGCCGGAGCCCTGGAAGACATCGTTAGCGGCGGTGCTTGGGAAGGAGGGATGCGGTGGACCTGTATTATGTACTTCGCAGGTTTCCTGTTCATTTTTCTGCCGGAGCCCGGCATGCCGGCTGAGGGAGGTGGGAGGCTGGAACCCCCCCCACCCTCCCGGCGAGGCCCGGGGCCGGCGCGGCGCGGGGCAAAGCGGGGCAAGCGCCTGCCGTTTTCCCGGGGAGGCGGCGGGCGGCCTTCTCCCTGCCCCTGCGCCTCGGCGGGTGCGGGTGCGAGGAGAGGCGGCGGCGAGGCCCGGCCCGCCCGCCTGTCACCGGAGTTGGGAGTTCGCATGGAGGAGGCCGGAGGAGGAGGAGGAGGAGGAGGGAGGAGGCAGAAGCAGGAGGAGGAGGAGGAGGAGGAGGAGGAGGAGGAGGGAGGGGGACGTCTTGTTTGTGGCTTGTCAGCAGCCGCTGGAGACAAGCCTCCATGTGTGAAAGCCGCTTGGCATGAATGCCTGGGCCGTACCAAGCGCCGCGGCGCCCGCGGGGGGAGGCCGCCCCGCCGCCCCGCCGCCCCGCGCAGACAATAGGCCCCGCAAGGGTTCCCCCTAAGTTGCCTTGATGCTGCCCTAGCGCCCGGTGAGCGCAGGCCGCGCCGCCGGCAGGGTCCCGCTCCCCGCCGCCGCCCCCCGACATGCCGCTCCGCGCCTTCGCCGCCTGAGGAAGGTAAGCGCCGGCCCCGCCGCCCGCCCCGGCTCGGCTCAGCCCCGCCGCCCCCGGGCAGCCTGCGCGCCGCGCTGCCGGCGGGGGGCCGATGGCTGGCGCCGCCGCCCCCGGGGCCGCCTCCCCGCCGCCGGCTCCCCCGGTTGGGCTCGGCGCGGCCCGGCTGCCAGCAGTGGGGGGCGGCGTGTGCGCGCCGGCGTGTGTGCATGCGGGCAGGAGGCTGTGGTGCCGCAGTCAGCCCCTGCACGCTGCCCGGCCCGGCGGGGGGCCTGAAAGTTTTGCAGCGGTCGGTCGGGCGGCGGCGGCCGTCCCCGCGGCGCCGTGCCTCAGTTTCCCCCCGTCGGCGGCGGTGCGCAGGGAGGGATCGCGGTGGCCGGAGGGATCCCGGTACCGGCAAGGCGGGGGGAGAGAGCCGGGACCGAGCGCGGAAGGGACAAAAAGCTCCTTCCACCTGTTGGCTTCTGTCCCGGCGGCTTTTGGGGGGGTGGCGGGCCGAGGATGGGGCGGGGGGGGAGCCGGGGACGGCCGCCCTCCCCGCTGCCCTGCGCCCGGGTGAAGCCTCGCGGGGGCGGCGGGCGGCCCGGGGGAGGGTGGAAAGCCGGGGTCTTTTGTCACTCCTCCATCCCTCTGCCTCCGGAGCCGGGCAGACCCGGAAAGTCTGCCGCGGGGATGGGAGATGTTTTTTTTCCCCTCCTGGATGTTGGGAGATTAAATGAGATGTATTTACAGTTGCCGTTTATCAGCAAGTAAATATCTAGCTCGGCGAGAGAGCAGCAGTGTGAAGCCTGCTTGCTTGCTTGCTTGCTGGAGGTTTTGTGGCCGTTAACCTACTGTTGGTGAGGTGATAATGTGCAAGAGAAAAAAAAAAAGCAGAGGGGAGAGAAACCCCGATCCTCATGCTCGGCCTCGTTAGAGCATCGGCACTGGGTTTGGTTAAAATTTGGAGGGTTATTTTTTCCTTTTGGCATGAGATGCAGAAAGCCTCCCAGTACACTTTGTGCATCCTCGCGAGGTCTTTTAAGTTTGTCATCTGCCATCATTCAGGTTTCATTGATTCTAGTTATTTTGTTAAAAAATAACCTACAAGAATCTGAGCTGCACAAATGTTCGTCATCCTAATGTCCTGACACAACCTAAGCGAGGCAGGAGCTGAAAGAGGGGGAGAGAGTGAGGATATGTGCTTTCCCAGTCAAGGCTGGGAGGAGAGCATCGTGTTGAAGAATATGAGCAGGAATGGGAGATGGGGGAGGGAGTCTAAATTGTCCTGAGACCCTATTCAATCCAGCAAGGAAGATGGAGGATCTTGCTGCTGCAAAAAAAATGTACGGCAGAAATCTCAGCCAGCTTCTCTCTGACTTGTTACCTCCCTTCAAAAAATAAATAAATAAGCAGGAAAAGAATCAAAGCAAAAGCCCATGATTTGCTGTAACGTTTTCCATGATACCTTTATCCCGCATGCTTTACAGTCAGAGAGTCCAGTGATGGAGGTATGTGAGAAGCAAGGAGAAAGACTGAGGTTTATCGTCACAGGAGGGGGAGAAGTATCAGATCATGTTTGAAAGGAGACTTGTCAGGCAGTGAGGTACAGATCATGTTTGAAAGGAGACTTGTCAGGCAGTGAGGTAGGGAGAAAAAATGCCTGTTCCAGGCAGCTGGACTTGGGGAGGAGGAGGAGGTGGCTCTGGCACCTACAGTTCTGATGCTGAGTGGAAAACCTGCAGAGAGAGGATGTAGACAGATGGGGGAGCAGGGAGGAAGGATGTCCAAGGAAGACCTTGGACCTGCTCCTTGGAGGGCTTTAAAAACGGGAGATTTTGAACTGAATTAGGACACAAGCAAGGATGGAGCATAGCTAAGCTCAACGTGATGTAGCAGGACTTTTTGGCATTGAAGAAAGCCGAGATTGAGTTTTCTGACTCGGCAGAGTTTGGGGCAGTTGGTAGGTGGAAGAGATCTTTGTAGCCAATTCAAGGGGTGATAGTGACTTGGGCAAGGGTTGCAGCTGAGGGGATGGGAGGAGAGCGTGTGGCTTGTCTTTTTGATAGGTAGTTTCTCTGGTAGGGGGACCTTCTGTTAAAATGTCTTTGTAAATTTCTGTTAATTACGTTGAAGTCTGGCAACAGGAAGGACAAAATATCCATCCCTTGTGAAAATATGTGTGGGGATGCAGTAACGCTTTATCGTGAATGCACCCGCGCACCCAGCCCCTCCTTATGCATGGAAACAGCAAGTTTGTGCAAACACACCTGCTTGTGTAGCACATTCTTCCTCCTGAGGGGCAACATGCACACATTGTAAGCGTGGTTCCTGTGCAGACACGGCCCAATTCTCATGTTTTCCTCAGTTTACATAATAGCTTATTCTATCAGCCTGGTAGCAGTGGTATTTGACAGCCAACTTTGCAATAGCACGAATTACATTGTGAGGCGCAGGGCAGCTGAGACTGAAAACCAGTATGTGCCATGTTTTAGCTTTTCTGTTCACGGCAGCGTTCCTGTGACGAAGCAGGCACATGCCGCAGACATTGTGTGCACAGGCAATGCCATAAAAATGTTATGCACATACACATGCAGAGGACTGGTCTCGGGTCAAACGTACTCAAAGTTGCTCTCTTTGGGAAGAAGCTGAAGCAGCGCCTGCTCATCCCACGCTGCTCCTGCACACGCAGATCACACGCATGCATGCTCCACCTTTCCTCTCTGAGATCACCTGTTTGAATTCCAGCTGGGCTGGTGGCACGGGGAAGTTTTGCACGCCCCTGGATGGGGATTTGATGCCCTTTCTGTTCCAGCTTGGTGCTGGATGGGCTTGAGCCACAAAAGCTTAACAACAGGGAACACTAATGAGCCCCCGCTTGGCATGCTGAGAAGAAAGGCCAAGGGCTGAGCGGGCATAAAAACAGTGGCGTAGAGCCCCCTGGCCAGAGCCTGAGCCTTGGCACAAAGGCTGGGGAGGGAGCCGAGTCTCCGGAGTCAGGAACAAGACGGCAGCACTGCAGCAAAGGCGTGAGAGGAGACCATGTTGGGGGGAGGAGAGCAGGCTGCTGTTTCCACATCATCTGAAAACTCAACCTGCTGTCAGGACAGAAGGAAGGCTTGTGCATATTTTATGTCACTTTTCTCCTTCTAGGACAAGCTGCTGATCTGATCAGCTATGCACTTTAAAATCCTCGACGCGCCGATCAGCAAGGATGACTGGAGGCCAATAACCAGCCTTGGCCTCCTGGCTCTGCTCCTTTGTGGACAGTCGGTTGCATCCCATGTCGCCCTTTTCCTGGAGAGCACATGCACAATTAAACCCTGCACGCTGCTCCTCAACTACGGCATGGGATGTGACTAGCTGCATGGAGACAGGGACAGAAAATGGCAACGTGTCAGGACTGGCGGGGGGGAGGGAGGCAGGGAGGGGAGTTGGCCATTTCTTACGCTGTTTGCTGATGTCTAGAAGGAGACTAAACGGGTAAATCGGTTTCCCTTTGAACTGGTTGTGCGTTGCTCCAGTCAGCTGCTCTTGCCTCTGAGATCTTTGGTCGCTCAGGAGTTGGTGGGGCTGGCAGTAAACAAAACATATTTCACTCCTTCAGCCTGGATTTTGTGTGTTGGGGGCTGTCAGACGAGGATTTCTCCTCAGCAGTTTTTTGGTGCTGCTTCTGCATGGCAGAGCCACTTGAGCCACCAACATTGCTCCTACCCACTGGAGATGCGAGCACCACTTGCTGATGCTCCCTGCCCTACACCTAAGGGTGCAGGCATCTCGGGCGTCGTAATTTTGATAACAGTCTCACACACACAAACACATTATTCCTGTGTTCTGTAAGCAAACTCATTGCCCTAAACACCATTTTGGGACACATGGGAAAGCAAATATTTCTGCTATGTGATGTGGACTTATGTACATAACTGAGTTAACGTCATTCCTGCTTTATCCTTCACTTGTCCTGTTTGAGAAACGGTGGTCTTGGACATGGAGGTCCTGCAGAACTTGCGATCCTGATGCTGATTTGACGGGCAGCCTTAGGCAAATTGTTTTAAAGCTCGGATCGATCTTCCTGCTGAAATCTGTAAAATGGGGGTAATGCTTGCCCACCTCCCAGAGAAGGAGCAGCACACCGAATTGCCTGCGTATGGTTGTGAAGTGCTGCATGGTCCTGTGCAGACACTACGGTGGGCTCTCACACCATCGCACGAACAAAGTGTGCGGTTTTGCACCGAGCGTGACTCACGCTACGATAAATTTTGCTACAAGTATGTGCACACTTGGCGCTCTGTTGGACAGTGAATTCTGTTTTGTCCTTCCAGCAGAAAACAGCGCAACTTGCCAGTGACACGGACTGTACATGTATTCCCATAACAACAATATTATAAACATATGGTAAACCTGGTATAACAACTGCTGTCCGTGTCTCCACGCAAAACAAGGAGCTGATTAACAAAAACTTGAGGCTGTCTGAGGCTGTATCTCCCCAGACTGTGATCTCATCAGCTCTCCCAAGCTAACCGCAACCTGGTCACTGCTCGGATTGTAAACTTGGGGTGTGTGGGGGAGAGCAGTTTGCAGGAATGGCTATTTGTGATTCAGTCCGCTTCCTTCTGACTCAGTACTGAACCATCCCTTGGTAGGGTATTTGGGGATAGTACGCTTAGGACGTCGCACATCAGTTTAGTTCTTGGAAGAAATTCTGCAGTACCCGGGCTTGCTTACGACTGAGAGTTTTGTCTCGGCATCTTTTGTGAAAACAAAACTCTAAAAACTACTTCTGACTATTAAAGACGCCATGGTAATTTTTGCCAAAAGAAAGGAGGGGGGGGCGGGGGTGGTCTTAGCCCTGGGCACTTTGCCAGACTCAAGCTCAGGAAATTGCAGTCTATCTAGGTAAAACTCCCCTATAGTTTAAATGAAAAAAAGTATTCATCTCTTACTGTCTTAAAGGGTTAGCGCCGTGTTTCTCTGGAGCCTTAAACAGACAGTACATTCTAGCTGGAGAGGTGGTTACAGTTGCTTTCTGGGAGAGGAATTTTTTATGCAAAAACTGGGGCTTTTTTGCATTTTTGGGACGCTTCTAATTGCAAAATGCTGTGTGTATTTTAGGTTCTTGCAAGGCTTGAATGAATATGCGGATCAACATACAAGTATAAGCGCAAGGAAATACACTGGCGTGGTGTTTGCGCAGGGGGCAGGCGGCTAGCAAATACATGTTTTTTCTGTAGCAGAAAAATAAGGACCAGTCTTTCAGTCTTGTGCGTGTGCATCTGGGGGCTGGATTTTGTATGTTTAGCAGCAATTGCTTTTGTAAGCTGCTGCTAAGGCACGTAACTGGCTGTGTGCAATTGCAGTAATGGAATGTGAAAATGCAACTACACACAGACCTGTAATCTTGCATGCAAAATACTGCTGGTCTAGTTCTCCAGGTACAAAAAATGGTCTGAGATTCTACTTGCCTTTCCATTTAACTGCATTCACCTGCATTTTTCAGGTGGCAGCTGTGTGCATGGAGTGCTGAATGATTATCCTTGCTATTTTTTCTCCAAGAAGAAGGAGGAAATTAAATCTTTACTAGTGAACGGGGTGGCACACGTGTCGTGGCAAGCGCAAGATGAAGTTGGGCGGGGGATTACAATGATAATTTCATAACTCTTTGAAATCCTGGGGAAATGCATGGGTGAAGGAAAGCGAAGAGGTGGGCTTCCATTCCTGCCACAGACGAGGAGTATTGAACCATTGAGCTGGTCAGTGGTGTCAGGATCTGGCCTCGCCTTCTGCTAAATCCGGTACTTCCAGGGCCCCCCAAAACAGATCACACATTTGCACACAGATGGATGCAGGGCTGAGTATTGACAGCGGCAAGGGCCCAGCTACTTCATCTCCAGCCCAGGGCAGCACAGACCGAAGTGTGGAACAGGTTTCCTCCTCCTCCTCCTCACTCAGCGGGTGCGTCTCAGCCCTGCTCTGGCAAGGCAGGGGTGGCTGGGGGGGGGGCGGGGGGCAGGCAGGGGAAGGGGAATAGCTCACTTTCTCCACCACTTCACTCTCTGGCTTCTCTGGTGACAGCGATAACAAAGGGTCACTCGGCATTAGGTGATACGGATCTCTCTCAGCCCACTAAACCTGAGTCCCGCAGGCTTCTCACCTGCCCTCGGGGCTTGGGTGTCACCGTCCGCTCACTGCCCGCAGTGGCCTGGGACAGCCCCCCTGGAGATAGAAGGCTGCACCTTTTCCACGAGGTCCAGAAGCACGGATTTCTTCCTACCGAAACCCGTGATTATATTTTGGGATTATTTCTTGCCATCCTGGGTCCTTCACTGCAGTCACTCCCATTTTGCATGCTGCTCTTTGTAATTGAATCTATCGATGTATATTTAATCCACTTGGCACCACAGTTCGTAACTAGGCACTGCTTCCCAGCCTTCTGTCACTTGTTTTCACAATTACCATCTTTAAGTTAGGGTGGATACCTACCGTTCAGCTTTTCACCCGATTGCTATACTGTCTTGGAGGACCTGTGCTTGACAGTCAGGTCCACGGTCCCACGGTCGGCACAGCTCCCGTCCTTTGATCTGAACATCAGCCAGGTGTGTAGGACTCGCGTAATGGAAGCTAGGCCTGTAGAATTTAATTCTCCTCTCTGCCACTGATTTGCTGCGTGTGATCACGGGCAAGTCCTTTAACCTCAGATGGCCTCGGCTGACTTATCTACTCCAGAAAGGTGTTGTAAAGCTTAATTATTGCCAGCTCTTCAGAAACCCCCAGGGGAAAAAAAATGCATTTTATTCAGAAATGTCTCTGACCTCTCTGGCCTTTCTAAGCCATCTTGGTGGTGCTAGGAGATATTCTCTTTCCTGCCTTAATAATGTTTCTTCAATTTTTCATCTGTACATTCACCCACTCTCTCAGCTGCATGTAAAAATGCCAAGCTGTCTGAAGTCATGGAAATATTTTTATAAACTTGACAGCCACGACAAACATTCCTCCTCGGCAATAAACAAACAAGGTACACAACCTGCCATTAACATCAGTTTATAGCAGAGAGACCTTCGTCACTCATTGACAAGGGAATCCTAGACAATTCCTGTGCTAGCAAGCCATAAAGTGGTGGTGTCTGAGGGGAGGAAAATACTGGATCCTTTGGGTTCCTGTGTGCTGTGAGTAACTGGGAAGCTCTGTTTGCCCATGTGTGTACAGGAGTGCAAACAGGCACTGGGTATTTGGTTTATTCAGGGCTTTTACAAACTATATTTGGCTCAGGCGTACGTGGCGGTAGGGGCTTGGTGTTTGTTTGTATGCACAACCCCCCCATTTTCTATAGTAGCAGTTGAAACATCAAGGTGGTACAAATTAAACTGGATAGATATTAGACACCTAAGGAAAAAAGGTGCAAATGAAAGGTGTTAGTGAGCGTTGGAGGAGCAGAGCCCTGTTGTGCAGCCTCCTGCGCACCCGTCTTTGGTTTTGCTTGCAGCTGGCTGTAAGCTGGTAGGGTTGGCAAGAACCTGAACCCACGCTGCAGCTTCTTCTCCCCATGGGTAATTCTCCATGTAAGCACTCAGACCTGGCTTGTTTTGGTATGTTCTAGTTTAATTTACTCTGAATGTGTCTAAATCCAGATGTCCAGAGAGTTTGGTGTTGGTGAAAAAGAGCAGGTGCTGCTCTTTCTCCTGTGCTACTGTGGTTTATCTCTCATTCTTCTAGCAGGCTCTCTTCCTACCATCTTTGGATAGTGGGCTGTCTCTTGTGGGCTCAGGAGAAGAAAGTCAAGATTGTTCTTCACCTGCATCTTTGACGGAAGACTTTAAGTAGGGAGCTAAGCTCCTTTCTACCATCTCACTCTTTCACTGCCTCTCAGTCTCTGTGCCTTAGTTCCTCCCTTCTTAAAATGAGGATGACAACTCTTTGGTCTGCTTTTGCAAAACCTTTGAAAGCTAAGGAGAAAAAAGTGCAGGGTTTTCTTCTTCCTTCTTGGGGAGACCATAAATCCCTCTCCTCTCCTCTCCTCTCCTCTCCTCTCCTCTATTCCGTCCCTCTAGGTCTCCTCTACTTCCACCGCTCTTGCAATCTGTCTCTCTCTGCTGTTTCCACATCCCCTTCTATTTGCAGCTCCCTTCCTTCTGTTCATGTCATTTTCTTCTCTCACCCTGTATCTTCTACCCTCCCCCACTATTCATGCACTCTTCCTATTGCCTCTCTCAAGTTTATTCCCCAAATTCCTCCCTTGTGTGTCTCTCCGCTGTGGACTCTTTTTTGTTGTCCCTGGCTGTGTGTCCCTGCAGCCTGGCCACATGGGACCTGCCGACAAGGCTGGCTGGCCAGGGCTCGAATGAGAAGGACGGTGTGTGGGATCGGCCGGACAGCCCCCAGGTGTGGCCGTGGCTCAGCTGCCGGCCAGGTGAGGTGGAGCTTGCCCTCTGACGGGGCAAGGTGAGGCTTCCTCCGCTCCTGTGCCACCAGCTTCGGACAGGGCTGCCTCGGGTCTCATTCTGAGCCACAGAACGGTTGTCACTTCGATGTGTGCATGCTTTATTTCTCCCTGGGAGCCTGATGGAGCCTGTAGTCTCCAATTTTGTCTCCTGACGTCACCTTACCTCCTTGGACACGGCCTCATGACTTGTTCTGGTCCTGGCCTGTTGTCCTACTCCCATTCCCCCAACTTCTCCCTGGCTCTAGACACTCTGCCCTGAAAACGTGGATTGCATTCTGCCTGGCTGCTTGGAAACATCTGTGATTGTCAAGAGGAGGGTGGCCATCCCCCTGCATCGCTCCCAGCTGAGTTCAGGGTCCCATGCTCTGCTAGGGGAAGCTGTGATGGAAGGGAGAGAGGACTAGCACCAAACTGGGGAGGCCTCTGTGTCTTGTTGGAAGAGTTGCATTGAGCCAGCAAGCCAGCGCCCAGCAGGTCAGGACAGCTGCACTCTGTTCTGGGACCCCTGTGCTTAACAGAGAATGAGAGTTGCTGTTTGCATGGGACAGGGGCAGCAGGGTCACTGTGTTAGGGAGAAGCCCTCTCTCATCTGCAGGAGAGCCACCTGATCCCACACAGTGGCTATCCCACTATCTGATGTGGGATAGAGTTTCCTCCAAGTCAGCCAGAGTGGATGCAGCCTATTTAACTACCTCCCTGCAGGGACAGGATTTTGGCTGCAAGGATCCTGGCCAGCAGTGACAGTTGAAAGGTGGTGGTTTTTTGAATACCCCTTCATGGACTCTGTTTTGCCTCCCACAACAGGGACATGTGGTGTGGAGAAGTCCTTTCCCCAGGGCAGGGAGAGGTGGCTGCAGCTAGGCTGATGGGAGAGCTGGCCAAATCAGGGCTCATCAGGTGTTCCTGACAGCAAGGCATGAAGAGGTCTCACAGATGGCCACGTGCTGAAGTTCATCCAGTGTCCTACAGGACAGGGCATGGTGACTTTCTGGCCTCCAGTGGAGTTTAGCTTCGTTTCTGGGTAGCACCACATTTGCCTCTGCCAGGCATGACTCAGTTCCAGGCTCACAGAAGTCACGAACCTCAGGTCTCCTAACTGGACAGTTCCTGATTTCTCCCTTCTGTCTCTCCAAGAGACCGACCCTTCCTTAGCGCGCTGAGGTGGTATCCCTCATGCTCCCTGCAAGGTGCCATACACCTTTTCCCATTTTTCCCACAGCCGTTTCTCTCCCTCTCCATACCTGCTTCACCTGTTTTACCTGCTCTTTCCCTCCTGCTCTGCCTCTGGGCTAGGTCTCTCCCCAGACTTTCCAAAATTGTGTTCCTCTGCCTCGTTTGCCTTCCCATCTGGCTTCCTTGTCTCTCTGGTCATGCCATGAACTGTCAGCAGCTAGGGGAGAAGGACCATTTTAAGAGCAGGGCAGAGATGGGAGGATCTCTGGGAGAGCCGAGGGGGGAAGGCAGAGTATTACTCGATGAGGGTCCATCATTTGCTGGTGTTTTTGGCCTCTCCCAGGTCTGTGCTGTTAGCAGCACAGCAGCAAGTCCCCTTCCCCCAGAAGAGTGATTTTCCCATTGCTTCTATTCACTATTGGCAAGCTCCTGAAAGGTTAATGAAGTCATTCACTGCAAAAGGAAAAAGCACATCTTCCCATGTTTTGCATAAATTAATCTTGGAGATTATGGAGCAGCCTGTGTACAGGGCACAGGACATGCAGCTATGTCCTTGAGTCTTGTCACCCAAAATACAGCTCTGGGAGTACCATGCAGGTGGTACTGTCCACTCCAGTCCTTGAGATCAGCTTAGGTTAAAACTTAGGTAAAAAGCTATGGCCTCGCCACCCATATTTATCTGTGTTTCACTGCGTTTAATTGGGGCTGGGGAGGAGGTACCCAGGAATGCCCACAAGCTTCCCCTTCCTCCCATTGCGGTGGATCCTCATTTCCCACAGATCCTCTTTAGAAAATGCCCTGTATCAGGTTTCATTCCCACTGGATTTTTTCTGTCTGAGAAGTATGGAAAAAATCATTCAATTGGTTTTGAATCACATGAGTGGGAGCAGGAGCCAACCCCAGAAGATAAGTGTTCTGACCTTTACTGCACTCAGATAACTGAAAATAATAACAAATAAATACATCTTGTTCCTAAACCTCAGACTTAGGGATGCGTCCCTGCCTTGTGCAACAAGAGCCTGAGCCAGGGCTCTTGGGAGGGTTGAAGATACGAACCTGGCAGCTGCCTGCAGTAAGCAGCAACCCCTTTGCTTTCCTTCTGGAAATGCAGCCGGTACCAACCCAGATATTCAGGATGGCAGGGGACAGGGCCAGTGTCCCAGCTCTCCTCCCATCTTGTTGCTGGGACCCTGGATGTTTTCCTGTGGCTAGCACTCTAGGAGGACAAGAGTTCGATTATTTCTGGCTTGCGTCACTTTTCTTGCACTTTCTGCCTCATCTTTTCACAGATAGGCTTGGCCATATAGGGCCATACAGGGCTGGCCACCAAGTGGACCTCTGCATGTAGGCAGACCCTGAATGGGAGTATGGGATTTGCTCTGAAAAAGTGTATTAACCCCCCCCAATTGGAGGCATTTGAAAATAACGGAGGAAACTTGGCTGGAAAGGGGACATACTGAACTGTGAGTCACAGCGAGCTCCCCAGGACTGGGTCTCAGGTCACTGACTCAGACCTCCATCATACCCTGCAGATGCCCCTGGGGAGGTCCTTCTGAGAAGGCCTCTCTGCAGGCTGCTGGTGACAGTAAATATTTGTAGAGTGCATACTGAAGTGCTGATATGGGACTAGGGTCCTGTTATGCAGTGTGCTGTCCAGACACCGGAAAGAGACAGTCCCTGTCCTGAAGGACTTACTGCAGTCCCAAATTAGAGCATTCATGGTGCTTTCTGTAGTGGTTGTGACTTGATGTTCCTCCACCAGGATGTTGCTTCCCTTCCCTCCTCTGTTACGTAGGGAGCTTGTTTGCTTGGTTTCTGCCATCCAAACCACTGTAGACTGAAGAGACGCTTGTGTGCAGAGCTTGGGGAGGATGTTAGGAGGTTTCTGGCACTCTATCAGTGTAAAGCGTCTTATTTATTAGAGTCTAATGCCCAGCTGGGATGCACTTCTGATCTAAAGCTCCTGAATTCTTCTCTTTTAATGCTAAAGATGCCATTCAGAGAGGCCCCCTGGGCCCTATGTGTGCTTCTGCTGAATGCTGCCCTGATCATCTATCTACCACTGTCTTGCTCAGACTTTGGGTTCAGTGATTTTGTTTCCATTAGAAGATCTCCTCCAACTCACCTCTTCCTGCAGGAGTTCCAGCAGATACCCAAATAAATATGATTCAGCGGGCCATGGGCTACTGTCTTGCAGCGTATGGAAGCATGTGCATTTTCAACACGCAACTCGATATGTGTATGGATGCTTGCATTCGTGTCTGCTAGTGTATTTGGGCCAGAGGAGGTAGCAGCGAAGGCCTTGGCAGCTGGGAAGAAAGGAATGACAGGCTTGCCAGGGGAGGGAGGAGAGAGTTTGGTAGCTGAGATGAGGATTGGGTAACAACTGGAGGGGGAGATCAGATTTAGGATCCATGTTGCTCACTTAAGAAAACAGGAGTAGTAGTAGTACATTGTTTATTGGGGACTGTGTTATTCCCGTGCATTATTTATTAATATTCTGCTAATGGTGCTGCATAAAGAAGTGGCACTTCTACAGAAATCTCACAGACAGCTGGAGGATCAGTTCCAGGAGGTATTGTAACGAGGTCAGGTTGGTGTAGGGATTCCTCGGTTTTGACAGGCTTTGGAAGAGAGAAGATTGTTCAGGAGGCATTTGGAGGGGAGAAGGAGGGGTGTCTGTGACTCACCGGGGAACAATGATCGCTCTGAGGATAAAGGGGCAGACTGGAAGAAGACCTGGAGACAATGGTGAATTTGTGGGTTCAGCTGCTTCAGAATTCCAGCCTGAAGTACGAGAAAGCATAAGAAAATGAAGTGTTTAGGAGGAAGCTTTAGGAGTAATAAAGGCAGCTGGTGAGAAAAAGCCAAAAGTAAAGAGAAGGCAGGTTTTACTACATGCTGCACCTTGAAGCAGATCCTGGAAGGCTTGAATTTGAGGCAGGAGTTGGAAGAAGGGATGTACAGAAAGAGATGGCCTGTGCAGTGAATGTGACTGAACCATTCTTGACTTACCCATACTGTACGGCAGCACAGACCCGCCGGTTTTCAGCCTCAGCAGATGTGGCAGGCTCCACAGAGGTGTCGAGGTACTCTGACTACCCAAGGACAGGAGGCTGTGTAGGTGTGTGAAGTTTGTAGCACAGATGGATGGGTGCCAGGATGGGTGCTCCCAGCCAGTTCTTGGATACTAGTCCTTCCTTGCATTTGAAAGATGTCCGGTCACTCCAAGAGGTGGGGCAGGTATTTTGGTAGGTTGCATTCTTCTTTCACTTAGCCATGAAACTGAAATCGGCAAATACTGCAGGAGGAAATCACGCTACTGGTGCAAATCATCTTTGTGTGAGAAGCAACTGTTGAAATATTGGTCAACTCATAGTCCCCAAAATGCAGTGCTCAAAGGTTTTGTTTTTAAGCTTTGTTTTACTACCAGTTCAGCCATGTCAGCATTAGGTGGGGAACACCTTACCTACTGCCAGTATCTGTTTCCAGAAGCCAAGGGCAGGTCTATATGGTCATAGAATCATAGAGTCATACAGTCACAGAATCACAGAATGGTTTGGGTTGGAAGGGACCTTAAAGACCATCTAGTTCCAACCCCCTTGCTGCGGGCAGGGACACCCTCCACTAGACCACGTTGCCCAAAGCCTCATCCAGCCTGGCCTTGAACACTTCCAGGGATGGGGGCATCCACAGACCCTCTCTGGGCAACCTGTTCCAGTACCTCACCACCCTCACAGTAAAGAATTTCTTTCTAACATCTAATCTAAATCGACCCTCCTTCAGCTGAAACCCATTACCCCTTGTCCTGTCACTGCACTCCCTGATAAACAGTCCCTCTCCAGCTTTCCTGTAGGCCCCTTCAGGTACCGGAAGGCTGCTATAAGGTCTCCCTGGAGCCTTCTTTTCTCCAGGCTGAACAACCCCAACTCTCTCAGCCTGCCCTCATAGGAGAGGTGCTCCAGCCCTCTGATCAGCTTCGTGGCCCTCCTCTGGACTCCCTCCAACAGCTCCATGTCTCTCCTGTACTGGGGCCCCCAGAGCTGGACGCAGTGCTCCAGGTGGGGTCTCACAAGAGCGGAGTAGAGGGGCAGGATCACCTCCCTCGACCTGCTGGTCACACCTCTTTTGATGCAGCCCAGGACATGGTTGGCTTTCTGGTTGGTCGTTGCCTTGGTGACTTTTCTACCTGAGAATCTCAGTGCTGAGCTGATACAGGAATTTTGGGGTTGGAGGGAAGGAGGAGAAGCTGCAACTTAAACACAGCTTCATGGGCTGTCCTTTATTTTTCTGACTGCAGTGTAAAGCCAACTTTGTTAGATACAGTCTGACTGCGAACATGGGGAGTCTTGTAATGCAGACAGGCTTTGCAAGAGGCTCCATTAGCTAGTCAGCCTCTTCCTTCAGCCATCACGTATAGCACACCTGAGCCACCATTACTAAACAGTGTTGGGATGTAATTTCTAATAATATGCAGCATTGATGCAAATCATGCAACAAGTACATATGGCTATCGTCATGTTTAAGAATTTTTTTTTTAAGTTATTGTAAGTCCTAACAGTGCACAGCACCCTACAGCAAGCCTCCTTACTCTGTGCAGCTGTCTTGGCAGTACAGGTAGTGCTAAGTGCACAGAGAAGTTGTAACCATAACTCTGCGAGAGTGGCCTGTAGGTTTTGAATGAACTGGGCTGTGATGGGACACAGCTCTGTTAATCCACCATGTCTGTTAGAGCAGAAAGTGACTTGGGCCAACCAACCGAAACTCCTTCAGAGAGCATTTCTCTGCCTTGGAAGAATCTGAGATCATCTGAGATCTGGGACTTGAGTTTTAACAGGGCTTATCCATTGGGGAGGGACAGTCCATTTCAAAAGCAAAGTGCTGATGAGTCCAGGAATGATAAAATCACCCTTGGATTTTTTTTGTGTGTGCAAACTCCTAGAAGTCATCTATGTTGGTATAAATGAGATCATTTGGCCTAATTAGTTCCGAGCTTAATTAGCAGTAATTATCCCAACATGGGAGTAATACCCGAGTAGGAAGTACTGAGTCCTCGATTAGATAGATCTCTAATTGGTGTTACAATATTGTAATTAAAGCATGCTTATATGCCTCTGCCTCTGCAAGTGATTTGTTTTATGTCTGATTAAACAGGGAGTCCGGCAGCCTCAAGGAGGCCAGGACATCACCACTGATTGAAACAGTGTATTATTCTTTGTTATAGGAAAGAAATGATGAATCACATATACTAGGAAACACTGTGGGCCAAATTAATCCTTTGAGTAATTGCTACTGGAGTTAGGGAAATTACAACAGGGGTGAATTTGGCCTCAAGTGCATAAGCTCTATCTGTATATCACACAGTTAAACAAATACTCATTTGAATGTGCAGTCTGGCAATTACACCGTCAGACAAATGCAAGTAACTTAATCTGCATTTGCGATCACTGGATTGCACGAGTGAGTTTGTTTGGCTGCCGGGTGATCGTTATTTGATTGCGCATTCTGCTCAAATTTTGGAGGAGGTGGTGCCATGTGTCCCGGGATGTGTTGCACTCCAAAGCAGTTGGCAAGAGTTTCAGGTGGCCACTGCTGGCCACAGCGTCCTCTCCTCCTTGGGGTGAGACCCGAAAGGTACCGCTAGGGTCACCAGGAGCATCTTGCAAATGGAGGAGATGGACAGATAAAGTGTCCTCTTTTCTTCCAGCATGGTTACCTTTAATCTAGCCGGTCTGGCCTTCCCTAGCAGAAGACACTTCAGAAGAGCACGTAAACAGACTCTTTTTGAAGAAGTTTAAGAAAAAAGAGAGTGAAACGGGAACTTTCTGAAATTAGTCAGCTTCAAAACACGAAAGCTTCCTATGTCTTTTTAAGAAACCACCTCCTTAGGAGTTGGCAAGTGCACTGCATTATTACTTATCTCTTCGCTACATGAGTGGGCGACTGTACTTCCTGATTTGGTTCTTCAGTATAGAGAGATCATCAGCATAGGTCTGTAGAGGACAGTAACTCCTCGCCTACAGAAAGTAACAAATAGGGATAAGGATGCATGTATCTTCTGGCTGTCACAAACGATTTCAAAGCACATTTGAGTCATATCCGAAGTAAAACGTCAGCTTCTTTCCCTTTTACAGCTGAGAAACTGAGGCACAGATCAGTTACTTCTGTTGCTGTAGCTCGTGGAGCTGGTGTGTATGGCAGCACCAGGAATGCGGTGCAGATCTCATCACCTTCTGCTTCACCCACAAAAACACCTTTCTTTCCCAAGCGAGAGAGTCCAGAAGGAGGGAGAAGAATTGAGCAAGGAAACAAAATACACAAGATTCTGTTAAAGCAATATTAGGGATAAGAATTTAAACACCCCATATACGGGAACTCAAAGCAAGGGTTTCCATAGCAGCATTGCTTAGCCATATTGTATGTACACTATTTTGCATTGCTCTCATGATGTCAAAGGCATATTCTAATATCTGTGTGTGCAATATGTCTGAATCAGAGTTGCTATGAAACTTAAGGCTGAATTACACCACGGAGGCATATTCTTGTGTGGTGCTGGGAGGAAGTAATAGAACTAGGTTTTGTTAGGATTTTTCTGCAGTGATACGTTTTTCTTAGAAAACTGCTGATTTGCCAAAACTGTTGCTATTTTTGGGAAAAGTTGATTCCAGTTTCGTGTCCCATCTTGAAAAAAGAATGGTGTAAAGTTTTGAAGCTGTCAAAATGAAGTGCTTCAAGAAGGTAAAATGAAATCTTGTGTTTAATTCATTTCGTCATAGTTCCTAGGTATAAGCTTTGAAAACTACTTTTTTCCCCGATCAGATATAGAACAGTGATTTGAAATCTCTGAAAATCTTGAAGGAATAAAAAGCATTCCCTTTCACCTTACATAGTCCTGAACTGTCCTGGGAGTTAGGGGTGACAAGGGAGCGACTGTATCACTCGACACCATGTGTGGTTGCCTGGTGCATTGCAGTGGGAGAGGTTACCTCCCAAGTACCTCTCTGCCTAACTGGTACAGAAAAAAATGCCCTTGCAGTACTGCTCAAATCTTTCACGAGGCCAAACTCTCTCTAAAAACCCCAGTATCACCTGGGTATCATAAGGTTAAGCCTTTGGACAAGGAGGGTTTTGGGTGGGAGCCACTGTGTCTCACATCATTCGACCTCCCTTCAGCAGATGATAGGATGTCAGGGAGGGGGGAGCCGCCACCTCTCCCTAATGGACATCCCACACTAGGCATGATGGGACCTGTCCTTCTCACCTCTGTATGCACGGGCAGAGGGCCTCCTCCATGGCAGCACAGCTCTTCCCTGCACTCGTCCTCCTTCACTCCCTTCTTTCAGAACCTCATCCATGCTCTGAAGGTCTTTGGGGGAAAAGGAGGGATGTTGCACCCAGGGCTGGAAAGGAGTGCTCACACTCATGGAGGACCTCTGTGACTTGGTTTGGCGTCACTCTTCTTGCTGGCAGCAATGTTTCCTTGCTGCCAGCGTTCCCAAATGCTGGTGTAGCTTGTATGCCAACGTTTCCTTTCTCCCTGCTCCCTCATGTTGCAATTGCTAATTTCTGTGCCTGTGCCTAAAGAGCTGTAGTTTAGACTTGCTTTGCTGTGCATTGAAGCCATTCTTGTTTAGGAAAGAAACTGCAAAAGGGGTGTGGGAGAGAGGAAAAAAGGAGAGCTTATTTTTCCTATGTGGCAGCGATGGATGCTGGGTATAAGAGAGAGACAAGCTGAAAAACATCTGAATGAGTGGAAGAGACTCCTAACCCAAAGGGAGGAGTTGTGGTTTAGGTTAAAGCCACAAAGGAAGTGAAGGAGGTTACCACTTTCCTGTCTGTGGGCAGGAGGTTCTCCTTGTGCTCATTTGAAGGCTTAGCTCTAGCTCATTCTTCCCTAGGAACATACTCATCTGTGTACTTCTTGAAAAGCATTCGATCTGGCATCTGATCTCGGGAGTGACAAACATCCCCTTTATTCACAGAAATCAGAAGGAGCTGGGAGCTAAAGAACTGGGAATCACAGTCTAATTTATGGAGTCAGATATTCTTAAGTGTCTAGTTAAGCTACGTGTCTTGTGTGGTGCTAGAGCATGTAGTGTATTTCTCCTTGCCTCTTCCTCTTGCCGATTCCACTTGGACTTTTTGTTGTAAATATCTGTACCTCTGGGGCCTGCTGGCTCCCCGCAGATCTCACTTCTCTCTTGTTCCTGAGTGATTGGCAAATTGTGTAGCCATCCTGCCTGGATCTAGCAGTCTTGTGTGCTGATACAGGGCAGATTCTGAATGCCATTGGGCTCCTACCAGCATGGCCTGTGATCAGTATTTTCCTTGATTTTCACTGTGTGCTTTTCTTTTAATGGCTCAGAGGCTCTAGCTGTGTGCGGTCGAAAAGTTTGTTGTCTCGGCTCTATAGCTTCACTCTTAGCCTGCGAGGAGAGAGTGAGTGGTTAACCCTGGTGTGCTGCAGAAGGCATGCCAGGAGGGAGATGAAAGAATGCAGGATTGCTCTTAGAAGAGAACGAGCCTTATCCTGTGTCTGAGGAGCACTGGCATGCAAGCTGGCTATCTTAACCCAAGCTATCAATTGGCAACTGTACAGTTAGAACCACTGTCGGTGACAGTGACTTTAGTATGTGCCACCAGTGCCTTCTGAGCACTGTGCGCTATTGTACATGAAAAGAGCATCTGAAAGGTGGTCCCTGAAGAGCCGTTCTGTGGTCTCTAACCTTCCATTAACAGCTCACCTTATCCCCTAACCCTGGCCTCAGGATGCAGCAGAGTCATTTCATTTACCAGGTGTGAAAATCATATTTTGCCATGTGAGGACAATTGCTTTATCAGGTGTATTACAGTATCTGTTTTGTGGTTTTGTTTTTTTTTTAAAAAGGCTTCGTTAGAACTACAAGATATCATTAAAGATTTATATGTGGCAAATGCGTCCTTTTTTGCAGAGTGTTTCCTTTTAGAGACCTTCATGGTATTGATTTCAAGTAGATTTTCCTCCTCTGTTTTAAAACATTTCCTTTGCCTATGGATTTTCAACATTACTCACTGGATCTGTGTGCAGTACGTTCCCCAGACTATATTATCAAGCCGAAGTCCCTTACTGCTGGCCTTCGGGGACCACTTCTGAAGCTGGAAAGCCCATTCACTTACTGTGTTCGCTCAGTCCTGAGCAACTATCTGGCATTACATCCTTCTTAATCCAGGATGTATGCTGTCGTCTGAGCCACAGGTCTGCTTTCAGCATATGCCCGTGGATCCCAAACCTAGGCTCAAGGCAGCAGCCTTGAGCTCTCCCTTGCTTGGAGTGAGCGGTGTTTGGACGTTTTCGATGTAAAGGGAAAACAAGCTGTATGATGGGGAATTGAAGAAACCAGAGTGGTAAGCAGCTGAAATTGTAAGGTCATTTGGTTTTGGTATCAGCATTTTGTTGCTCAAAATTGTCCTTGTGGCCATTAGAGTGGGGTGCGGGGTTTCCTTTTGGAGAGGGCAGAGGACTCAGCAGGGAGGCTGGGAGTGCCAACGCAGCACAGAGCCTAGAGGAGCAAGGTACCGCTGCCCTTTCAGGGGGAAGTGCCCGTGAGGGGCAGGCTGAGGTCCACCAGCCATCACTCTGCCTCAGGATGAGGCCCTGGGATCCATGTTTGCCAGTTGGTGAAGGAGCTCTGTGACAGCCAGCTGAAGTTGTGGGTTCAGCCATCTTTTGGTGAACCATTTGTGTAAGACATTGAAAACTTGAATTCAGACCTTAAAGCATCTGGCTTACGGTATTTGGCTTTGTTTACTGTAGTGTTATAGCCTTAGGGCCACAGAAAGTGCAGCTTTATTGAAATCATTGGAGTTGTGCTTGCTTATGGCAGCAGGGAGCTGGGGACATGTTTTTTTGGAACGTGTTGCCAGGAACATAAACCCTTTTCTTTGGGAGATGCTTTGTAAGGATGGCTCAGTTAAGTGCCTGGAAAACACTGGCCTAATGGAAACAAGACGTGGAAATGATCTGGTCTCAGAACAACTCTTATTTCTTCCTCACATCTGTGACTTAAGAGTCCACCATCCTAAGGCTTTGTCCTTCTCTCCTTTCTCATTACCCTCAAATCTTAGTTTTGAACATCATATACACCACCAAAAGCTAGTACACCATGGGTGACACTGCAGTCTCTGCACACGAGGAACACAGGGACCTGGAAGAAGAAGCCAGCTGACTTGCATGGGACCCAGGCAGGCTGAAGTTGCGTTAACAGGACAAAGCAGCAGCAGTTGTCTGGTTCTTAAGGGGAGGGTACCTGTGCTTCAGCATTTAAATGTTTATATGCTTGTCATGGTTTAACCCCAGCCGGCAGCTAAGCACCGCAGAGCTGCTTGCTCTCTCCCCCGGACACCCAGTGGGATGGGGAGGAGAATGGGAAAAAACCCTTGTGGGTTGAGATAAAGACAGTTTAATAGGATTACAAAGGAAGATGATGATGATAATAATAATAATTAATGATGCTGTGATGCATAAATGCAATTGCTCACCATCAGCAGAGAAAAAAAAAAAAACCCAAAACCCAATGCCCACTTTGTTTCCCAGCAGCAATCCCACCTCCTGGCTAGCTTCCCCAGTTATAGGCTGAGCATGACGCCATATGGTATGGACTATCCCTTTGGTCAGCTGGGGTCAGCTGTCCCGGCTGTGTCCCCTCCCAACCCCTTGTGCACCCCCAGCCCACTGGCTGGTGGGGTGGTGTGAGGAGCAGCAAAGGCCTTGGCTCTGTGTGAGCGCTGCTCAGCAGGAACCAAACCATCCCTGTGTTAGCAGCACTGGTGTCAGCACAAATCCAAACCATAGCCCCATGCTAGCTACTGTGAAGAAAATTAATTTTATCCCAGCCCAAACCAGCACAATGCTACACTCTTTGATGCTGGATACCCATATAAAAGCAATTACCGAAAATGCAAGTGGTTCTTAAAGACACTGTAGCCAGAGTATTGCCTGCATTCCTTGCATGCTGGCTGGGCTGCTGGCATTCATTTTGCCTTGGTTTGACAGGAAGGACGGGCAAAAGGTACGGGTTGTGTGTAGGAACAGCCCATCTTGTAAGCAAGCCAAGGCACAGGGAGTGTGTCCCATCAGAGTTACATTACCAAGGCGGGGCCCCTATGCAGCACCATCTCACATGTTGAATGGATGCTCTAAAATACAAGGATTTAGACAGAAAAGAAACATGCTGTCCTAGGTGTCTCTCAGGACCTGCATGGCAGGTATTGTAAGCAGATATGTTCATGTTAGGGAATAAACAGATATGATTTAAAACAAGCTGGCAGATTTTGTGCTCAGATGGACTAGGAACTTTTACGCAGTCTGTTATTGCAGTTCAGCTGTGAGAGGCCAACACCTTCAGCAGAGAGGGACTAGCAACATGTTTGGGCAGAACTACGTCCAGTCATGACATCTGTTGCTAAAGTGGTCCAGAGTTTGCACCATAAAAGTGCACAAGTAAAAACACAAAAGAATGAGAGCAAAGCATTTACGTAGCCAAAACTCTCGAGTGCCCTCTAATAATGAAGAATCCTGGTTTTGTTGGTATTGTCTTCTATCATCCAGGATCTTGCAGATCTGAAAGCCGCCGATGATTACTGCAGAAGAAAGTCAGCACCGCACTGATGATAAGCCAGTGTCTGAAGAGCAAGGGGGAAATCTGCTTGTTTTCTTTGGAGGGATCTCGCTGTTTTATGTAATCTTTGTACAGCACCTGTAAATCAGTGGCTGGTACTTTTGAAATGTATTTCCTTCATCAAAAGCTATTTGAAACAACAGGTAGCACCTATCCATTCAGTCTAAGCTCCCTTGACATTTTTAAATGACAGATAATGAAAACTGTCTTCATTATAACTCAAGCAATTTCATCAGACTGTCACCAGCAAACAATGGCAAATTAAAGACTGAACAACTCTCAACTCTACTCTCCTAGGTACCTGTGTGAGAATACCAGAATACCCGATGTCTTTTCTGCAGCTTCTAGGAAATATAAGAGCCAATTTCTCAGGTGGGAAGGGTTCAGGTATGCAAGGCGCTAGAGGTCAACAGGAATGTGTTAAAATCTGTCTGGAAACCACTGGTCAGATGGCACAAAAATGGAGCACAAATGTGAGAATGATCGTGGGCGAGAGACACGGCTTATCTAACAGAGTGCTGAATTCTGCACTGCCTTCAGTTTATGAATGGATTTAAAGCATGGTGCCAAACAGACCATATTGCAGTTGTCTAATCCTTAGGTGACAGAGGCAGGCATGATAGTAGACAGAGCCGCATCCAAGAGGATTCATCAGAACAGCCCAGTCAGCCTGGCATTATTGCTACCTGATCTGCGGGAATGGTCCAGGCTCCAGAATCCGAGCTGCCGAAGGGAAACCTAGTCAAAGGAGCAGCTGTTGAGGTATGGTGCTGGCTTATTTTATCCTGCTTGTCTCTCCCCAGCCAACATTGCTTCAGACTCACCTGGGCTGAGCATCAGTCATCCGGGTTCTTCCCCCCTCGCCCCCCTCACCCCCAAATTTGTAGACTTAAGCAAGCTAACCCCCCCACTGTTAGATTAAAGGGAGACAGAGAGCAGAAGGGGCATTTCCCAATAAAACATCATTTATATGAGATGGCCGTGGTATGGAAGAGGCTAGCCCCAGGGAGTGAATTATAGGGGTCCAGAGAAGAAAGAGGCTGTGGTGGAGAGAGGGTTGTTATTGAGGCACACAGGGAGCAAAATGACTGAGATGAAGGGTGTAGATAAATAGTTAGAAATAGCCACAATGGTGTGATTTGGAAGGAAAATCAGTCACTACTTCAGTCACCAGTGGTGTTCAGTTTAGGGAGCTGAGTGGTAAATTACAGGCAGGTTAGGACTCCAAGAACATCTGTGACCCTGTGAAATGCTGGAGAGAGAAAAGTTGCAGTAACAGTGAGTAAGATTCAGATCTCATCTATCTGAGCATGAGTATCTCAAGGTGAAATAACAGAAGGAGAGGAGGCGGGAATATTGATTTCTGCCTCACAAAACAGACAACAACGCCTACTTTTTCATAGCAAGAATTTAACCATTCGCTTTAATGGGCCAGTCTGTTGTACAGTCGGGGCTTGGTTTCTTCTTTGTGTGCAAGCTAGAGAGGAAACCATGCTGAAGTTATTTTTATTTTATTGTAGCCTTGCAGGAGAGAGAGGAGCAAAATTTTCCCCTCAAACACCTGTGCACTGACTGTAGGGGCAGCTATAGCTGTAACCCATCTGTGCTGCTGCCCTGTTGTACAGCAGGTGGGTACCCTGAGCAGCTGGATGCTGGAGGAGCAGCACTGGAAGGCACAAAAAGCCTGTTATGCCAAGAGAGCTGTTGTATGTGTTGGTGACAGATGACTTCTTCTGTCTGTCTGAGGGCAGCCTTAGCCTCCTTCTATTTATCCCATGAGAAGGACACTCCTAATGAAAGGTGCTTTCTTCAGCTGGTCATGGCTTTCTCAGAAACACTCCTTTGGGAATAAGATTTCATTTGGTTGGCTTTACACCATGAAAGCGCATGTGTGTGCCCTGGCGCTGTGGGGCAGGCGTTGCAGAGTACGTAGCTGCGTGGCTGTGCAAGAGGGCTTGCCATCTTGGACTAGGCTCAGCAGGTGGCTGAAGTCTGGCAATTTTCTGGACTGCTACCATGTCTTTTCTCATTGAAATCAAAGGTAGTCATACACATACAAAGGGAGTGTAAAGGCATGGCTGAGGGTCTTAAAAGGCTCAAGGGTCAGGCAATTCCACAGCCAAATTCTCCTGGCAGCACCACAGCACTGGCTGTGTGTTAGCAGTTCCCCGTCAGTGTAATGGGAGCAGTGTTCCTGGGCAAACATTGATTTTGGAGTCTCCCGTTTGCCAAAATTTCCCACCTTTGTTTAGTATGGATTCATATCTTTCATGTGTTGCGTGAGCATATGTTTCCACAGATTCTGTTTACCTGATTTCCCTTCTGATTCAGTATCTCTTCTCTCCTCCTTCTTTTTCTCCCTTTTTTTTTTATCACAGGAGATAAAGCTGAGCATTTATCTCTATGGCTGCGTGGTATTTGCCTGATACCTGCTTATTGCCTTGAGAAATGACTTTCTAAATACGGCAAGAGCTTCCTGCAATTGGAATGTTATCATACGTGGGATTTGTTCATCGCGTCAGAGTTTTGATGTGGGATAATGTCTTGAAGGGGGACAGATCAACTAGAAGGCTCTCTGGAGATCCAGAAGAGTATTTTAACCATAGGCCCAGCTCCATGCTCCAGCCCAAACTTGATTAAGACTCAGTTTGGATGTTCATGTGCGAATAAGAGAAAACAAGATCAACCGTTTCTCTCTTTTCAATGTAGATAGGAAAAGTGAGAGCCTTTCTTGCCCAGGTGAATTTGCCATCACCTGTACATTGTTGCCATAGGGTGATGTTGTGCAGCCAGTGCTGGTCAGATCCATCAGCCAGTCTCCTTCCTAACAGAGCTCTGTGTGCCGTGCAGCCAGTGAGGCAGTAGTAATCAGTATAGGTGAGCTACACGTGGTCTTACGCCAGCAGCAGGGACAGGTAGGGGTGTGTGTATGTGTGTTTTGTGGGGGAGATATATGTGTGTGTGTGTATATATGGGTACTGACATTGATCCATATATATATATATATATATATGTATTTCCTTCCTCTGCAAGTCTGTGAAGTCCTGCACAAGTCAGGGTGCAGAGGGACTGTTCACCCAAACTGAGTCATGGAAGTTCTCTGGTGTTTGCAGGACTGAGGTTTGGCAAAACTGGGGAGACTCAGGGTAATGTCTAATACCAAAAGACACTGAACTAGAAAGCAAGCCACAACAATCTCTCCCCCTCCCCCAGGGCTGATTTCCTAATCTTTTAGGAATGATTTACAATAAATAAAAGATTTTCTGAAAGAAGGTTTTTTTCCAACTTAACAGTGGATGTTAAACTACCCTTCCCTGTGGTCCTTTCCCACCTCTTTCACACTGTCCAGCTTTAGACTTCATCCTGCAGCAAGATTCATGAAAGCAGCTCCCCTGTGCCCATGCAGAGAGATCACGGCGGTATGCGAACCGTAATCACCTGGATTCCTTACAGAAATGGGTTGTTTCCTTTTGAGAAGGCTCATTAGAGCGCACAGCCATGTAAAACTCAAAGCTGGTAAGAAACATTTCATAGAGCCTGATCTCACTCTCATCCTGCAGCTCCTCTGATCATTTACACCAGAGCAAAAAGAGGGCAATCCCCCCCCAAACCTAAGCAAACAAAGCAAAACATCCTCCTAATGATGTGTGTTCTTCACTTCCAACAGTGATAGCGTTTTACACCCACTTTGCGCAGGTGTACATGAATGCAGAAGTTGGGAGGCAGTATAAGAGACCAAAGCTCTTAAGGAGTTAGTGGAGCTTCCCTGCTGGAAGGTTATAATCACACTGAAAGAGGGAAATCTTGCCTCAGCAGACAGGAAATATGTGATGCAATTTCAGCACAGAGTTGCTAGAGATAAAATAGCCCATAAACGGAAAAAAAATTGTAGGGAACACTTTTCATGGCCCAAATGTGCCATGTCAAAGCTAATAGCAAGGGATCCTTCGACTGCAGAAGTGGTGTACTGGCTACAGACGCGCATGGTGACTACATCCTTTAAGTGCAAGGAGGAGCGCATATCCCTGATCCTGGGTATAGTAACTGTTGGCAGGTTCTGCTTAATGGTGACAGATTTTTTTGAGGGAAGGGTTTTAAGCACTCATGACTGAAAAGGCTCAATCTGCTGTTGCATTTGAGGTGAAACTTGTTTCGTGTGGAATGACTGCGTGGTTGGGGAAGAAGCTCTGCTTCAGAGAGTGGATGGTCAGGAGCAGGGTGTAACTTCAGAAGAGAGTAATGCCTCCAGCCTTCACACGCTAAGGCTCCTTGTCGCCGTTTCGCCTGCCCTCAATCCCATCTTCAAAAGTTCCTGTTCCTCAGATGTTTCCACCTCCTCCAGTTGTGCCAGTTCAGCTGCTTGTGGGGATGAAATCTACATTGGAGCTGGTCTGGCATTAAGGATTTGTTCTTGGTAGTAGGGCTTTTAAAACAAAAGTTGGATCATTTAAACAGCTGACCTATGAGTGTGGCTACATAAATAGTTTAACTGGCACAAATAAGCAGCAGTAAGTGTGAGAGAGCATGGCAGGATCCTCTGAAACCGTGTCTGCTGCAGATGGAATAGTGAAACGGAGCCACAGCCCTACACGCTCTTAACGTTATTTGCATGAGTAGCTCCATTGTGTTTCAGTGGGACTCTACTTAGATATGTAAAATTAAGTGTTTGCAGGGCCAGGCCCTTAAAGAGAATAAAAGCCGCGATTGGGGTGTGCCATGCTCTGAACCATATATAGAAAGTGTAATGCAAATGTATTTTGCTGGCTGGCCTATCTCGTCTGATCTGTCTGCTCGGCAGAACTGGAGCTCCTGTAGCAACTTTCCTTCGGCTTGGTTCGCTCTGATGTAAGAGGACCCTGCTTTTGAATAGAAAGGCTGATCTTCTGTCCCTGCCGCAGCCAGGGAATTGTGAGGAGAGTGTATGCAGCGTGGTGAGAGCTGTAATGTTTCCAAGATGTTCTTGGATTTGCCGGAGTGCTCTAAAGAGCTGGGACAGCTGGCTTCTCTGGGGCAGCTTTTACGAGCTTGGCCGAGGGAAGGCAAAGCCCCAATACAGGGGGATGCTCTCGAGGTTGGCAGTGGCAGTCCTGTGGTCTGGGGCTCTACCACCTGAAATCCTGCCTTTCAACCTGTCATCGCAGTTAAGATCATTTGGGAGCCTGTTGTTGTCAGTTCCCATGGTAAAACCCTTCAAGGACAGCAGGAGGGATTTCTCAGCTGAGAATCCCTGCCTTGGGAATTCACTGCTCGTGGCAGTTTACTGTGGCAGATTCCCAGAGGTGGTGGGTGAAGTAGCAACTTAACTCTTGAGAGGATGCAAAACACCTTGATGGTTGCTACTGGGAGCCCCAAAGAGAGGAAGGAAGAGACATAAAGCCGTTGGAGGGGAGAGGCTTGGTGTGGTTATTTGAGACCGCTGCCTGCAGAGTTGCACAGTCATTTATAACTGTTTGAAATGTGGGGGGATGGGGTCGGGGGGATGGGAGGGGAGTTGAAGGAACCACAGCATCTGCAAACTAGAAACATTTTATGCTCCTTTTCCCCCCCGTCTAACTCCACGAGGGACAAGACAGCGAAGTACCGGGTCAGAGGAGGGAGAAGAACAAAAAAGGCAGTCCGCTAACACCTTGTATTTTATCTCTGCTGTTGCACATGTCAGGATTGAAGCACAGGGTACGATTTTCAAAGGTACCTTCAGGAAGCGGAAGTTGGGTGCCTGGCTTCCTTAGGCTCCTTAGAAAAATCCCAGTCTTTGCTGCCCAGGGGAAACAAACATCCTTTTAAGCAAAACCACGATGGGTCCCTCCCTGATGTCAGTGAGAGTGGGACTGGGTCCTCTGTCTAAAGCACCTCGAGGCGTATCTGTTCCTTACACAGATCTGGCCGGTCTACTCTGTACAGCTGCTGCTGTTGCAGCCTTTCCTGGGCTCAGTCCACCGAGCCCTCTGTGGTGTGGGATGCGTAAAGGAGAGGGGGAGTTGTAGGTGTTGTATAAAGACAGACCCATATCAATGTAAAAACAGAGAAGGTTTATACGTCAGGTAAAGGAGTGGGCTGCACTGATGGTGACAAAGGTGGTGGTTCAAGTGGAGCTGATCAGTCAGGTTTCACCAACACTTCAGCTTTAGCAACTGGTGCCGTGATGAGTGGAAAGGTATGGGTAGGGCTAGCGTCGGGGGATGAGTTGGAAGCCAGACACCAATGGTTTCCACCTCCAGGTCCTGGGAACTTGTTGCCCAAGAAACTTGTCTGGAAAAAGTACCAGAGAGAAGCAAGCGAGAGGCATCAGTGGGCTGAAAGTCTGTCCAGCGGGAGATGTTTAGGGGCTCTGGCCTGCAAGTCAGACGGGATCCAAAACCACTGTTAAGAAGTATCCCCCTCAAGAAAGAGTATCTCTTGGTTTCAGTTAGCCACTGTTGCAGTGCTCAGGAAGCTGTAAAGATTTCTTTAAAGATGTTACCAAGTGGGCATGGACAAGGCAAGGAGAAGAGAGGGACAAAAAGAGGAAAAAGCCCCTTAGCGGTTGAGGGCCGAGCAGAGAGGAGGTGGTTTTATCTGTCAGCGTGAATGTTCAGTGCTGAAAGGGTCTTCTTCCAAAGTGCTGGGTTATTTCAAAGTGGGACAGGGTAAAGAGTAGGTCGTCTGAGGATAAAGGGAGAGGGAGAACACACTCTGCATTTCTATTCACTTCTGTTGTATTGGCAAAACAGGTTATTCAGGCATCGCGGATATGCAAAAACGATCGGCCTGCTTTCTCTTTGGCTGCAGCAGTTTTGTGCATCTGTGTGTCACCGGTGGTTTGGAAAGCTCTTCCTTATAACCCACAAGATCGCCCATTTTAAGAACATTTTGTGGAGGTGAAGGAGGAGGATTAGTGGATGTCGAAAGCGGTCTTTTCACAGAGTAAGTCGCAGACTGAAAAGGGCGGGGGATTGCTACAAATCTTCAAAACTCTTAACTGCCAGCCGGTTTCAAACTCCATTTGATGTTTAATCCCCCAAACATGGAGCATTTGTTCAGGATAGGGCCCTTGAGCATATTTAGGAGTTGATAGGTTGTGTCTGTTTGTCATTACTGTCTGGTTCCTCCCTGTTTAGTTTGCAAGCTGCTGCTTAACCCGGTGCTTTCTCTCATCAGAAAAGGCCCTCAGATCTCTCAGAGCAGCTCCATCAACCCGCTGGCAGCTGGTGGGGCAGAGTCAAGTTGCTCAGCCACCAGGTAGGAGGAACGTGCTTCTCCTCCAGAAGTTCCCTCCCGCTTTCTTCCTGCCTTGCCGATGGCCAGCCGTCCCCTTCCTTCTTCAGCAGATTGTGGAAGGGAAATTCCATGCTTGGTGTCAGTGGGCCGAGTGAACATGCCCCTCCAGAAAGGTGCTGCCTACTCGCCAGCCAGTGCCTCTGGGCAGTGCCCCTTTCGGGATGACGACTCTGCCGGTGGCTGGCTGCAACGCCCAGTGTCCGCCTCGGTTTCTCAGCGTATAGAAGCCCCTCCGCAGGCAGCTGGCGCCTGCCGTGAGGCTGAGGCCGCGCCCGGCGAAGGTGCTATGGCGCAAGCTTCCCCTGGGCAGGACGGTGCTGAGGTGGGCTGGCCGGGCACCCGCTCTGGGTCTGGCAACCACCTTCCCGCAGCCCCCGGGGCCCCGCCGTGCGCCTCCCTCGGGGGCCGTGCAAGGCCTCAGGGCTTGGCGGCGGGCGGGCGTCCGCCCCCTCTCCCCGCGGGGCCCGCGCCGTTTCCGTTAGGGGTGCCGTTAGGGGGCGGGCCCCGCGCGCCTCCTCAAGGGAGCGAGAGGTGCTCGCGCGCCTTCGGGCGGAGCGAGGCGAGGCGAGGCAGGGCGGGGGGCACCGAGTCCCGCGCCCCGCGCTGACAGGGGCCCGCGCCGGCCCCTCCCCGCCTCACCGGGCGCCTCCCCTGCGGCTGCGGGCACCGGGGCACGCGGATCCCCCGCCCCCGCCGCCCCGCCCGGGGAGCGGGGCGCGGGGAGGGGTACTCTGTACTCTCGGCGCTCGACTCCGCGGAGGGGAGGTGGGGGGGGAGGAGTGCGCGGGAGGGGCGGTCCCGTTAAGAAGCGCCCTGGGCGCGCGGTCTCTTTAAAAGGGGAGGAGGGGTGGGGCCGCCCCGAGGCGGGGGACAGGCTATGTTAATGGCGGGGGCGGTGCCGCGGTGAGCGGGGAGGGGTGGGTGGTGCTTCCCGCGGGGCGCTCGCCGCGGCGGGCCTGTCCCTTTAAGATCCCGGCTGCTACCACTGTGTAGGCGAAGGCGGGAGGAGAGTGTGTGCGAGGGGGAAGGGATACAGTCTCCGCCTTCTCGCTGGGGAGGGGCGGGGCGGGGGGGCCGGGCGAGACCACTGCCCGGAACGGGGAGTAAGAGGCGGTCCCGCCGGCGGAGTGAGTAGGGGACAGTACCATTCCCGGGGCGGGGCGCGCGCGACGGGCGGTACCATTCCTCTCTCCGGGTTGCGGGACGCGGCGGGAGGGGGGAGGCGGGGGGGGGGGGGGAAACGGTGTGGGGAAAAGGGGGGGGAGCGGGCGGGGGGAGCGGGCGAGAGGGGCTGCGGTGGGCGGTACCATGTGTGCGGGAAGGAGGGGGGGAGGCGCTGGCGGACAATGGAGCCTGTGTGTGTTTGCGGGAGGGGGAAGGACCCGCCGTCGCCGGGGGGAGACGCTGCGCCGCCCCCTCCCGCCCGGGGCTGAGAGGAGCCTCGGCCCCCACCCCTCCCCCACGGCCTGGCGGTGAGTGAGGGGGAGGCGGCGCGGCGGGTACCGGGCGACCACCGGCACCGGCCGCCGCCGCCCGCCCAAAGTTTGAGAGTTGGGGGAGGCCCCGGGGCGGTGGGGGACCGGGGGGTTGCCGCGGGGAGGGGTCGGCGCCGGCGCGGGGAGCGCTTCCCCCGGGACGGCGGCACCCCGGCGGCTCTGGTGGCGGCCCCCGGGTGCCCGGGGCTCTGCTCGGCTCCGCGGCGTGCCCCGGGGGCTCCGCTGTGCTGCGTGGAGGGGTGTGGGGTGCCCTGGGGGTGTGCTGCGTGGCGAGGGGTGGAGGATGCTCTGAGGTGCGTGGGGTGCCTCGGGGCTGTGCTCTGTGGAGGGCCATGTGGGATGCCCTGGCGTGCAGGAGTGGGCTGAGGGGTGCCTCGAATGAAGGGGTGGGGGGTGCTCCGTGGTGCGGGGGATGCCCCGGGGGCTGTGCTCTATGGCGGGATGTGTGGGGTGCAGGGGATGCTCTAGGGGCTGTGCTCTGTGGAGGGATGTGTGGGGTGCAGGGGATGCTCTAGGGGTTGCGCTCTGTGGAGGGCCATGTGGTGTGCTTTGGGGTGCACGGAAAGCCCTGGAAGTTGTGATGTATAGAGGGGTATATGGAGTGCTTTGCATTGCATTGCATTGTGGTGCATGGGATTCCCTAAGAGCTGTGCTACATGGAGAGGTGTGCGGGATACTCTTCGGTGCAGGGGATGCCCTAGGGCTTCTGCTGTGCGGAGGGATGTGTGGGGTGCCCTAGGTTGTGCTGGTGGCACTGGGTGCCCACATGGCTGTGCTGTGTGGAGGGATGTGGGGTGCTGGGAGGCTGTGCTGTAAGTGTGTGGAGTCCTCTGTGCTGCGCTGAGGTGCACTGATGTGCTTGGGATGTTCTAGGGGCTGTGCTGTATGGAGAGAATGGTGTTGGGTGGATTAGAGGGGTAGTTCTGAGTTTTTAATCCTAGTGAGAGATTGGGACATAAGATAAGAGGGGCTGCAACTCAGGGCTAGGCTGTTGGGATTGGGGGTGTGGGCTGTCCTAGGAGAAAGAAGCTGATGCAAGTGGGGTGAGAGCTGGGTGTGCGAACTCTGCGGTGGAACTGAAGTGAGGGGCTGGGGCACAAAGGTCTATGGTAGGGATGTAGTGAGTGGGGTACAAGGTGATGCATGCAGTGAGGGGGTGGGAGGTGGTACGTGGGACATTGGATCATCTGGGATGTGCTCTGAGGAAGGGATGGGGGGCTTTGTTGCAGGAAAAACTGAAATACATGTGTCTGCAGGAAAGGGTGCAGAGAGGTGGATGAAGAAATGCAGAGTATGAGGTATACTGGGGGGAAATAAGTTGATATATGAGGGGATGGATATATTGATGGGAGAATGTGAGGAGCTGGGGCTTGAGTGATTGGAAGGAAGGGATGTGGGAGTGGGATTGTGGTATGGGGAAACATTGGGAGCCAGAATATGGGGTAGGAAGTGCTTTCAGCACGAGGGAGGTGGTGCACGTGGCTGTGGAGGGAATTGTAGGGGTCCAGAGCTGGGAAGCGGTGTAGATAGTTCAGGGGAGCAGGAATCCAGGGAAGCTAAGCATGTAGCATCACTGGTATATGGGATCGTTGTTCAAGAGGAGTTTGTGGGATATTTCGAGTGTGGGAGGGGATCTTGTATGTAGGGATCGTGGGGAACAGCAGTATCTGATAATGCAGGGGAAATGTGTTTATTTGGAAGTGTTTCTGCTAGGTAGAGAAGAGCCACTGTGCGTGTGTGTATGAGAAGAGTCTGTGCCCTGGCCTCCTGCAAAGAGGTGTATGGGAGGCTGTCAGTGGGATGAGAGGCTAAATCTGTAAAGATACTGCAGGTTCACGAGGTTAAGGGTTGGGTGCCGGAGGGGAATAACACAACACTGGAGACCCCATTTGAGAAATGATGGGACACGTGGATGCATGCAAGCAGCAAGGATCCACTTCTAGGATGAGAGAGGTAACACTGGATTTCTGTGTTGTCCAACTTTCTGTCCCTGAGGCCACTGTGTAGGTGACTGGATGATGGGACTAAAAAGACCTCTGACAATTGAAGGTTTGGGATGTGGAAGGTGGATGTTACTCTCGGAGAGCAGACAAAGCATGAAGACACAGATGGGAAGAATCCGATGTGACAGTCAATTGTGGGTTGTTATCTGGGTATAAAATATTAAGGTGGGACGATTACATGGTTAGTGGTTTAATAGTAAACAAAATGAGAAATCATGAAATTGTCATGCAGCAAAGAAAGTATGAAATAAGAAGTGGCAGTAGGGAGCCGATTGTGGAACAGTTCAAAGCCCACCAACGTGAAAGGGAAGATGCTTTTGTTCTCCAGATGCCAAACCTAACTTGGACTCTGAAACTGGTCGGGAAATAACCATGAACCTCACTGTCTGGGAGAGGAGCATCAAGTCTTGTAGCTCTTACCTTGTAAAGTAACATCTTCTCCTTAGTTTTGGCATTAGCCTCACTGACTTTGAGGCAGAAAAGAAAAGGTTGTGCCAAGTCAAGTTTGTTGCATTAAGCCTCCCTGTTGGTGACTAGTTGCCCTACTGTCAAAATACAGTTGGAGGAAGCGGGGAAGATGGTTCTTCCAGTTTTGAGAGGTTCCAGTAATATTTTTATTTTCCTCCAAAGTATTTTGTCCTCGAATTCTTTGTGAAAAGCCCACACAGAATCATAGGATGCTCTGAAGCATCCTTTAAACGTATCAAGCTTTAAAAGCAGGAGGAAAAAAAGTGATGTAAGTTTTCTTCTGTTTTGTTGGAAGATAGTATTTGGTTGGCGATTGTTCAAAATATTACAAAAACAAGTGTTGGCATTACATGAAATCAAATTTAAAAAAAAATCACAGGGTATGGAATGAAAGAATTAACGTACCTAAACAGCTTTATTCCTGTCATCTTTTTGTTTACCTCTCTCCTGCTTTATATCAAGGCTGTAATGCCGGATTGCTGTCTACAGTGGGGTCTTACAGGTGTTGAACTGGTGAAGTTAAGTAGAGGCTAACATAACACGCAGTTGTTTTGTGTTCATCCTACGCTTGCAGCAGAGCTGTGCTAGCGGAAGTGCACATGCCCATATCCCATAGCAGACTGACCTGCTTTCTCGTGGGAATCACAGAGGTTGCTTTGGTGAGATTTTTATAGCCATTTTGGACAAGTTGGCATGATGGCTCTCTTGTGTGGTGGTGTGGGTTTTTTCTTTTTTTTTTTTTTTTTAACAGTGATCTCCAAAGAGATTATTTTTAATGAATGTGTCCTTTTTTCTTACTCAGAGCATAAAAATGACTAAAGGGCTCATATTCTTTCCCTGTCTCCCTTGCTGGCCCCTCCTCAAACAACAAAAGAAAGGCAGCTTTCTTTTTTTAACTTGGAGTTAGCAACGATGTCAGTTTCGGGATTTTGGAATTCTCCCAGTGGAGTGGGTGCATTTTTTTAAATATGTTTTTTGGGTTGTGGGTTCGTTTTTGGTTTTTTTTTGTGGAGAGGGGTCTGAGGATCTTGGGTCTCACTGCACTGTTGTGAACTCTTAACACCTTAATTGAAGGGGTGGAGATGCTGAATCACTAACAAAGACCTCTTTTATCCAAAATGTTAATCAATCATTGACGTTAAATAAGTGTGAACAAAACCAAACAAAAAAAACCCCACCCTAAACAAGTTTTTGTTTAAGTCCCCCTCCCATTCAGCTGCTCATCTTTGGTCAGGTTAACATTAGAAATTTGGGGGTGTATTTTGTATGTACTTGTTTTTGGCAATGTTTGGTGAAAGTTCTGTTGCTGACTTCCCAGTATAGTTTTCCCAATACAGATTATTTAGCTCATAGATGCAATAAAGATGTTTTTGGGAGAAACTGCGATCTGCTCTGGTGTGAGGGAAGTAGCTAGACTATGACAGTACTGTTGTAACCATCTTTTTGTGGGCTAGGGGGATGTGCATAGGTGTCTCTTTTGTGGGGGGAGGGAGAGGTATTTTGCTTTCCTCTCTTGTTATCAGTTAATCTGTTTATTGGTCAACACAGTCATAAGCTAGGCAGGACCTGAATTTAAATGTGAAAGAAAATAAATAGGTTTCTGTTCATACAACCAGAAACTTTGTAGATCTCTTCTGTATATTATGAATACAAAGGGTGTGGACTCTTTCTTCCCTGTGCTTCTCCCCCTCCCTCCCCCCATCTTGTATTTCATCTTTACAGTTCATGTACTTGCATTGTTTTCAGTTAGGGTTAGTCCAGGGCCAGAGAAACTACATTTGTCACTAAATATCCAAATATAGAAACTAAAGCAACTATAAGCCACCAGGCTAAAATATTCATATACAACAGCTTTTCTGAACAGTTTATATGTTTGAGATGGATAAGAATGGAGTACCTTTGATCCATATTTCCTAGCTATTCAAAAGGCTTGCTACTCTGTAATATGTTGACTTTCCATACCTATTTCTACATGTTTCTTTCTAGATTTTTTTCCTCTTGAGTTCCTGTCGTGCTGTGTCAATTCTGTTGCCTTACAAACTGTGTCTATGGCTTAGGAATTTTGTTGGTCTCTTACAAATTCAATGGGGGGGAACCCCCCCCCCCCAAAAAAAAAAACAAAACCCACAACAACTTTATCCTGTGGAGCAATTTACACTCAAGTGAGTATTCAAACTAATTCCCATCTTAAATGTCAGCTGCGTTACCTAGCAGGGTTTGATCTCTTCCACTTTCTAGAAGTTTACCAGAATTTCTTTTGAGTGATGCAGGCAGCCTTCATAAAATCCTTCTATCTAGTTTGCGTGGCCTTGGACTTCACAGAAATCTCTGTGCCTCAGTAAGGTCTGTGGTCTGTTTACATAGATACGAAGTCCTTTAACCCAGCAAGATTTGCTATGGGCTTGGATTTCCGGCTTACAAGCTCTGCTGGCGTCCCTATAGTCTTCCTGCTGGCAAAATGAAGGTGTTAACTCAGGTTTTCAGAGCAATTTGTGAAAGGAAGGAGATTTTATTGCTGGTGTTTTTCTGAGCACTACTCTGCCTATCATTTAAAATAGCTTTCCACCTGTACCTTTACTTATCTGTTAGAATTTTTTTCTGTTTTAAAAGTTTAATCATTTTGAAGCTGGATCTCCTGCTATAAAGTGTAGAAGAACAGGAACCTTATTCATAATTAGGAATTCCAGATAATCTTGAACTAGAGCAAAAAACCCCAACCCATCTGTTGAGAAATTTGTGAAGTTACCTTTAAGACCATGTGGTCTTAACAATGCTAGTTAACTCAATGGCAATAGCAAAAAATGTAAGGTGATATTTTAATGTGTGCTGAATCCAAACGAGCTGTTCCAATGTTGACTTTAATTTACAGTTTTGAAGAAGCGGGGTTGTACTTTGTGACTAAACCCTTACCTATAGGCCTAGCTGCTCAGTGTTAGTATGCCTGTGAGCATTTCTTTGGGTGCTAAAGTTGGCTTTTGAGGAGTCCTTGGTGTTTGCCCGTTTTGACTCTGCACCGTCCTTCTGGTACCAGTGCGCTGGTACTGCCGCTGGAGCAGCTATATGCTGAAACAGATCAAGGAACTGACCTGGATTATAAGCAGCCTGGCAAAAAAAAATGTACTTAGCCTGCATCAGTTTGCCAAACTGGTTCACTGTTTGGCCACGCAAACGGTTGTACGGGCACATCCAACAGTGTGGTGCAGGGGTGGAAGTAAATATTGGTAGCTGCAGTTTTTTAAGTTGGTGTTGTTGCCAAAAGGAATGCTTATCTAACTGTACCCCTAAGAGTCTGCTAAACTTGCTAAATGTTATTTACACCTATTTGTTACAGCTTCCCTTGCCTGAGAACTGTTCCTTCAGCTTACCTTGTTCTTTTTGCCAAAAATATTTCTCATCTCTGAACATGTATGCAATGTATAAAAAGAGAAATCCTCTTTGAGAAGCTTTAAACAGGGCAAAAAGAAGAGTGTGGTGGTTTAGCTGTGGAAGAATTTCTGCTGCTTCAAGACTGACTGATGATACAGAACATGTAGTGTAAATTGATGATAGACTTAGTATGGTTGCAATTAAGCAGTGAAACTCATGCTGTGAGAATCATCAGGAGCAAGAATTCAACAAGAGTTAAAAAGGATCAGATGTCTGTAGGAATATGAAGAATATTCAATTATCATAATCAGTGACAGTAGAAATTTTGGAAGAGGTATTAAGCCTGTGGTCTAAACCTTGATTTTTATTCTGTTCTAACAGATGTGCTTCTATATTGGGAAAGCGAGGGAGGGAATAGCTTGTTGTGCCTGGGTTTGCTGCGGGGTTCTCGCACACTTCTCTGGAAACTTGATTGAGATCAGTGTGTGAGATGTGCCATTAAACTGCATAGGTTTCTGGTGAATCCTGGAGACCCATCCTGAAATCTGATCTGAGCTACCAAACTGGCTGTTGTGAAAAGTGAACTGCTGCTACTGGACTTTTTACATTTCTTTTACTTTACTTCTGTGTGTCGTTTTTACCTGCTCTTTGGCAGAGTCTGATCTCAGCACTCTGTTTCTGATCTACTTTGACAACACTCATTGAATTTATTTTAAAGACTGTTAAGAAATTGCAGTTTACTATAGCTGAAGAATGAATGTTACCTCTTCAGAGTAGACAGAAATGCTCCAAGATCTCTTTTTTTCAGGCAGACTTAAAAGCAGAGGTGAGCTTTTCCTTGTTTGGCCTCTGAGAAGGAGCTTGTGGAATAGGGAAGGGAGATGAAAAGTGGAACTGTAAGGTGGTTGGCTTGTTTGTTTTTAAAGCCTAGGCAGAATCAATGAAATCCTTTTGAAGGAAGGAAAATGGAAAGTATGCTTTACCAGTGACATAATTTCTTTCAACAAAGCAGGGCTGAGAGGTGGTGGAGCAATGTCCTCTGAGAGTTCACTGAAAATTGGGTGCTATAGTCTTGGAAATAATACTGATTTTAAGTGCTCCTTAGTGGTACAATCTATGGCAAAAGAGCATGTGATATAAGTGATAATTTGACTGCATATAGAATTAAGGGAGAGCTTGCTGCTCTCTGTATTGAGTTCAGAGCAGTTGTGACTCAGGCGTGGAGAGCCATACAGCTGCCTGCTCCGCTCTTAGCATTTGCAATTACTCTGGGCTGGTTGTCCTGTTTTCATGGCTGTTTGGTCTCTTAAGAAAGCAGTGCCACTGTATTCTTGCTACTTAGCTTTCTGGTGGGGCTGTCTGCATAGCAGCAGAGCAAAGGTTTAAATCGCTGACCCATCTTGTCACCGGATGGTCTCTATGTGCCTGTTGTTGTCCTCTCTGCCTTCTGAACAAAGGGTGCAGATATCTGTTTTACCTTATCAGTAGAGCGGCTGGGGCCCATGGGCTCTTGTAAAACCAGGTTAGGTTGGATTTGGTGGCAAACTTGAGAACAGAACCTGGCTCTTAATATACCTGCAATTTATCTACTTGACCATGTTACTTACAGATTTAAAGCAATTTGTAGAATGTAAGTCTGCTTGTGTATGTTGCATGAAGCCATCTTTGCCACCTTTGCAGTAGAATTATGCAAAACCTGAAGGAAAACTCTGGTTTAGTGGTTCACTGACAAAAGTATTGGGTAAGATCAAGCAGTAGACCCTCTTTCAGGTTGCTTGGAGCTATGGTCTCCACATTTTGAGCAACTGACTTCTTCAGGTGTCTTGATACTGCTGTTCCACTGCCTGTGAAATAGCAGTATTTTATCTACGTACCAATCTGGGTTTGTTTGAGGATTGATTAGAAATGTATTTGCAGTGTAATATAAAACAAAGCTGTAGCCTGTCGAGGTGAGCAGCCACAGCTTCTACAGTGAGAGTTGTTACGATGGAGAATTTAGGCAGTCTTATGTATGGAGAAGTTCTTCTTGGAACTTTTGCTAGCGGAGTTGAAGTTTTCCACTGTATTTTATATGCATGTATGAGAAGGGAGTAAAGAACTTCAGGCCGAAATGACTTGACAGCTTGTTAGCAAGCATATGCTTTCTTCTGTCTCTTTAAAAAAAATTATAGGGGTGTATATATATATATATAACAAAAAATTTAACCTTCTTGTGGTTGAGGATAGAGAGTTGAAACTGTCAGGCAAATAGCCACCATCCAGCAGAAATGCTTCTGAATGTTCTTGTGAAAGCTAGCTTTGATTTGACAGTTATGAGTCTTTGAAAATAGCACTCTGTTTATACAGTACAGTAAATACTTTGAAGTACATTAGGCTTTGCTGTACATGCATGGCTAACTAGAAGAATATGAAACATGTACATCTTGTGTTGAGTGAGAGAGGATCCCGCAGCAATTGGAATTGCATGCTCTTCATATTTTTAAAAGATCAAGTCAAAGCAGGAGATTTGATAATAAACCTGATTATACAATTGCTTAATTTCTTGTCAAAATAACATTTTTACATGTAGTGTTTTGAGATCCTTTAGGTGACCTCATGTTATTTATCAAATGTCAGTTTTTCATCCCAGCAGCTTTGATATAATCATGTAGCGTCGTGGAGTACTGTGTACATGCAGTCTTTGCTTGCTGGAGTTCTTTGAAGTGCCTTACTCCTTAGGAGAGTCATTGCTCTGTAGAAGATCTTACATTTAACGACTAGGAAACCAGTATACGGAAGCACTGCGCTGTGTTGCTAAAGGTCGTGCTACATCTAACGTGCCTAATGTGGCTCTAAAAGCAAATAAATGAGAGGTTCAATGCACCAGGAACACGTACCCCTAACATGCATCTTACCCAGCAGTAAGTTGCATGGGATATAGTAATTCTTTGGCTCTGCCCCCGTGGGAATGCCTGCTTTGCAGTGCTGAGCTCCCCAGGTGCCAACACCTGGTGTAATAAAACAGGAGGAGGGCTCGTGTAAGGGAGAAGAGCAGAGGGATAGCTGGTGGTGGCAGTCCTGAAGGGAAACTAGTCTCACGGGCAGTGCTGGAAGGTAGCAATGCTTAGGGGAGCCTTGAAAAACTCCTCACTTGGGAGGAGAGAGAGAGACTAGACACATGTTAAGGTGGAGGTTAACGTGAAGGAAGGTGCATGGGTTGCCCCCAGCAATTCTGACAGATGTCGCCTGTGATGTCCCCTTGCAGCATTCTGGGGAATTATTGCTTGCTGTAGCACTGGGTTTTCCTCATAGGAGGTCTGTCCTGTACTGACCCGTCCCAGCCCCACTTAGCTTATGAAAACTGACAAGATTGCAGCCGGAGGAGTTATGCCTGAGGACTGGTTCTTATCTTTCATTCTGGAAGCCTAGTGAGGGGATGCTGAAATGAAAAGAAAAAACACTTGTTTTTTTCCGTGCTGAACTGATAGGTGGCTTATTTCTCCCAAGCCTTCTGCTTAAACAGTGTGGCCTTATTACATGTTGAAGAACAAACTGGTGTCTCCTTGGTCCCGTCTTCCCATCCGTTATTTCTGCATCTATTTCTTTTTTTCCCTCTCCCCTCTCTCCACAGATTAGTTTCTGAAGAGTGGGCTGGTGGCAAGCTCGATACAGGTGTCTTGTACCTATGGCTGTTCATGCTGATGTCCTTATTTAAATTTTAGAAAAAATAAACCCAGAGAAGTAAGGGAAAAGAGGTCGCTTCTGGCTCCGAACACATTACCTACTTTCCAAAAAGTAGATGAAGTTTCGACAGAAGGCAAAGTTATGAAAGCAGCCTGCGGAAAGCTCTAGCGTTATCCACCGTACTCCCGATTGTAATGCTGACTGATGCTGGGGCTGTTAACTGCTAACATGATGTAGTAAGCTGCAGAAGCCTGTCATATATTAGGGAAATACTGTTAAAACATTTCTTGAAAAATCCCTTATTGCTAGAGCTTTTGATCTTTATCAGTGTTAACAATAGTAGGAACTCTAGAGCAGACAGGCTGCTGCTAAGGTAAGTGATGCTCCACAGAAAGTGCTTAAAACTTCAGTCAAAATGTACATAGACTGCTCCCAGCATTGCTAACATAGGTGGAGCTGAACTGATGTTGGCAACTGCGCTGGAGGACGCTGAGGCTGAGGTCAGTGTGACGTTGTGGTGTGCTACAGGTTACGTGACAGTGTGCCTAATGCACTGGCAGCAGTCTGGCCGACCTGCACCTGCAAAAGCCACTAATACTGGTGAAGCTGAAATGGTGTGAGCAGCAAGGGAAAGCGTTCATAGCATTCCTGTATAGAAGCGGATAGCTGTAGCTTACACTTTGAGGTTTTTTTAGGGTTTTTCTTTTGGCTTTTTTCCCCAAACTGATTTCCGGAACTGTGTCAGAATTTGCCAAGAGGTTGTTCAAGTCCCAGGTGGACCAAGTAGTTCAAGGTTTGGTTTTGTTTTTCAGAAACTGTCTAGGACAGCTGTTCATCCCCATTGTATTAAAAACACACTGAAATGTTGTTAGATGCACTAAAAATAAAGTTTAACAGATATGTAGTTGTCTTTTTGACAAAAAGCGTTACTCTCAGCTCTTAAAAGTGATGGTTATGAGTGTAGTGAACAACGTGCCTGTTGCAAAAGATTGTTTTAGAATGATTTCTGTAAATACCTAAACAGAATAATTACTTAAACAGCCTTTACATCATGGCTACTGTTGGTTATCCACGTGCTTGTCAGAAGGAGGAAGGAATAGTCGATGGAGATACCATTGTCTGAGAGCAGGGGATGGTTACATGAGAAATGTCATCAAGCGCTTCATTCTCTGAGCCTTCAGGTTTGTATTGTGCTTTGTCAGTGATTGTCTTGACTACACTTTTTAAGGATGGAGAGCAAAAAGTTGGACTTTCTGTGGCTGTCCCTGTTTTGAATGGACTTCAGGAGAGTGTTTTTTTGGGAAATGTCCATCTGTGGTGATAGGAGCTGGTGGGGAGAAGCATGGGAGAAAGAATATCTGCACTGCCTTACTCAAGATATGTGGATGGGCAGCACAGGTAGGCTCAGTGGAGCTACACTTATATGACCATGCATACTGAATTTGCACAGGGGTGATTAAGTATGTCCTTACCGTTTCTGGGAGGTTTATCCTGTGGTATTAAATTAATCCAAGGAAGGAACTTTTCTTCCTTGTAATGGCATAGAGTCTTGCCCACTCTTTCCCTGTCAATGTGCTTGTAAGTCATGAAGGTGTTAATTTTAAGTGAGCCTATCTTTGCTTAGCCCCTTTCTCGGTGCTTCAAGGCATGGAGGTAGTTGCAGGCAATATCCTACCTGTGTTTTAGAGGTTAACAGAGAGGTGCATATGCACCATGTGTGCAAGAGGAGGTATTTTCCTTGCGGAGGTTGTAACGAGCCTGGTGAAGCTTGTGTAGTCCCTACATTCATGTAGCAAAATGAGTTTAGGTGACAAATTCTCAATTCTTTTGATTGAGAATCACTTCTGGTACAAGACCATGAGCAAAGAAGTAATGCTGTGCAGACTTGGGATTAGCAGTGTTTTCTCTGATCTGCGTAAGGAGGAATTTTTGGCTTTGGGAAACTGTGAGGAGGACTGTGCGTATGCCATCATTTTTTACTGCCAAGACATAAATGTAGAAAAGTCCATTCTGTTTCAGGGTAAGTTAGGACCATCTAGAAATTTGTGGCTGGCTGCGAGTTGCTATCTAATCAGCTTAGTATTAACAAGTTAGGTCTTGATGTTGAGAAAATGATTTATAAGTAAACGGGATTTGTGGCTTACTACAGAATGACAGAACATGATATTTTCCCCAAATCAGCAGCTGTTTTGGCTAGAGTGTGGTCCATATACCATATGAAGTGCCCCTGGTGCAAGTGGCCACTGCATTTCTGACAGATGGAGCACATGAGCAAATCAGCTGAAAGTCTGCTGTGTGATAACTGTGTAGTTTGATTAAAGGATGAGGTCTGCAAACCCTGCAATGGAAAGAGCCGGGACAGTAGGTAGTTAGGCCATTTACTGACGACTTGCATGGACTAGCAGTTCTGTGTCCAGATGACACAAGTATTGATACTATGTCTTTAGCCCCAGCAGTTCTTTAGCTACCCGATGCATTTCCTGCCCTTGCTTAAGAAAAAGAGCAGAGGGACCTGGTGAGAGAACGATGCAAGTTGTTTGAACAACCAGCTTAAGCCTATCCATGTCTGTGCCATCAGTCTCTGCTGCCTCCTTTGTGCCAGTGAGCATGTGGCCACCTGGTTGGCTACAACAGGAAGCTTGTCTCTTGAAAATTAATCATATCTTCTCTAGAGTTAGTTTTTGGCTGGGTTGTAAGTGCTGGTGATGGCTGGAAGGGATAGAGTTGGATAGACTTGGGCTGGTTAAGTTGCTTTCCTTGGTCCAGCACACACTTTGCATACAGAAAGTAATGCGGCTTTTTTGACAAACCTATTTGAATGCGGGTGAGTCCAGTACTAGTTGTATTACAAGCACATGCTTTATGCATTCATGGGAAAGGATGAGGAGGACAGCTTTTGCTAAGAGGTAGGGGCAGATTTAAAGATGTAGTTAAAAGCCCTTAGTAGGGGCCATAACTAGAAAATGGGACTGGTTCAAGGGACTGAAGAGTGTCCTGTGTCCCCGTATCCTCAAGTGTCATGGGGAGATGTGTGGGGTGTAGAATACTTGCATCAATTTATCTATTTGCTTTTACTCTTATATGATCTTAAGGGAGTCTGACAGTTCAGTAAAAGCATTGAATAACACTTCCTGCGTCCTCCTTGTTTCCCAGTAGTACTCTTTATCAATGAGGTGTGTAATCATGTACTTTATTAAACAGCAGCTTATTAAAAAGTAACGTGCGGTTCAGCTGCAAGTGTGCAAAATAAGCAAATGCTTAACAAAACTGGTAAGTACAGCACATGGTGAAAACCAGTGGTAGCTCTTGGGGTGTCTTGGGTGTCATGGTGCCACCTTTTGCCAGTGCAGCTGTTTTCCCTCTTATGTGGTTGAATGAGGGTCTGAGAAATAGGCTGTGCCCTTCCCAGTAAAATTGTGCTGAAGGAGCGCGTCAGTTGATTAATTGCCTTACCCCACCTCTCTGGTCGCTCAGGGAATCCACTGGTGGATGCACATGCAGAGTTTGCTTCCTGGTGGCTGTCGGGATGAGCAGTTGCTCAAACAGCTCCTACTGCTGGTGCTGCTGTGCTTGGTCCTTCCTGAAGCTGCTGCTCTTCCCGGAGCAGTCTCTTACTCCACTCTCTCTCTCCTTTCTCTCCCACTCCACTACCACAGGTACAATTCAGGGTGCTGGCTCAGTTTGTGTTTAAAGTCATCATTTGTTTTCTGTAGCAGCAGGTCTCTAGCCTTTTTTCTTTTTCCATGCTGATTTTCGGCTCTCGCCACCCTCAGTCCAGCACAGGCTGACAGTCTCAGAAAGGCTGTGGGAAAAAAAGAAGTGTGCTCTTTCTTGTACACAGAGAAAGAGGTTTCTTGCCTTTAATGCTTCGTGTCACAGTAAGGCCACAAGTTTGATACTTTCATCTACTTGGTATGCCTTTATTTCATCTCTCCACATTCTCCTTCTCAAAGAGGGAGAAAAGACTGAAGTGAATCAGTGATAACTGCAGCTGTTCCTCCTGAAGCAGCCATAACGCTGTACACCTCCAAGTACCTGACCGCTTGTCACTATCAAGCTTCTGCAATTTAAGGGCATAAAGGAGAAATAAGCTAGTTTGGATGGTTTTTTCCTTCTGTTTCCAGTACAATAATATGGTGGCTAGTTCATAGAAGTACAGGGATTGTTCATGAATAAGTTACCAAAAGGTAAGCTAAGATGTGCATTTGTGTTTTGTTAGTTACTCTGTTGTAGCTGATTGTGTACACCCTCTCACCCTTTTGATCTTAAATTCACTGTGAAGCAAGCTGTCTTGTGCCAACTGTGGGCTAAGACCATGCAGGTGAGCAGCAGAGATGGTAAATTAGGGGATGGAATTGCCTTGCAATAACTGTCTGGGTAGCCTTGAAGATGGCTTGTATCTGATCATTTGTGTCCCTCTTGCAGTCCTGAGCTGTGGTCTGTAAGGCTGCCCTGTTCCGGTGCTTTGCCAAGTGGGACTTGAATGTTTCAAGCAACAGAGCCCTGACTGTTTGCTCTGATAGATTCTCTCCATCCTGATGTATGCTGGTGTTCACATGTTTTCCCTTTCAAGGGAAAAGGTGATTTCTGTCGCTGCTTTGATAGAGGTGTGTCAGTATTGGCACTGGCATGGCTTAGCCTGTATTGTTTTGTTGGGTGGGGTGGGGGAAAGGGGAGAGGAGATATAACTGGGTAATTGGATTCAGGGATGATTGTGCTGCTGTGGTAGGTTTTACTGGATGAAGCAGCTTGTTGCGATAGGTGTTTGTTTCAGCTTCTGTCTGCAGGTGTGACTTGGCTAGATAAGGATGGTCTATCACCTTGATGATTTCATTGTTTGATTTGGCTGGACTGGGTGGAGAATGTAGCTGCATTGTTTGGGACTAGCTTTGTAGTTTGGTTTTGTTGAAGTGGATTACATGGCAGTGCATTGCTACATTATTAAGGTGAAGCTGCAGTAGATAATAGTTGGAGAATGTTGGAGGGAAGAGAATATGCACAGGGTTTCACAATGCATAACTAATTGAGCCTCGCAATAGCTCCTGTGTTCCTGTTGGGAGATCTGGTCAGCAGAATGTATTGGCATTACACAGAGAACCTCTGGTAGCGATTTCAGTTTGCAGTCGTACTTTAGCTGCAAGGCTGTCCATGCTGTGTAAATAGCTGAGAGTGCTCTGAGAGACTACACTAGCCCCGACAGTGCGAATGATGTCTGGATTCACACTGTTCTTGCAGCCTCTCCAGTTTTCACAGTGGGTGAGGGAGAAGCTGGCAGGTAGCGGCTCCGTCTTTCTTTACTGACCTCAAATTTACCACTAAGCCATTCCTCAGAGTCTACTTTTCCTTGCGTCGCTGAACTGTCAGGCCCTTAAACTTGCTTTAACATGTGAGTGAACATTAATTGATGCAGGGTTGTCTCCATTACTGAAAGTGTGGCTGATGGGTTCTTGGGGCATGAACTCTTTTGGCCTTATAGGAAATAACCGTAATGCAAGGTGGGGCTAACCCCTCTATCTTGAGCAAACTTGCAGTATGTCTTACTTGGGAAGGTTTGCAGCTGGATTCCCTTCTCCCTGTAGTGTAGCACAATGATGTGAAGTAGGAGCTGCCAGAACAATAGATAGTCCTCCTTCCTTCTAAAACCTGCCTGGTTTTCCCCTAGATGTGATTGCCTGGCTTTACCTGATGCTTCATGTTTTTATTTATATGTTGTCTGATTGTGGAGGAGGTTGTATATATGAAGCACAGGGGTTTGGCAGAAGTTGCTGGGCACATAGTGAGGGGAAGGTGGGCCTTTGAAGAGAGATGGGTGCAGAGAAGGGGAGGTTACATGTCCGAGATTTGTGCCAGCTTTGCTAAGCACAGATGAGCTCATGGGAATCCAGCTAGCTCAAATGTGGGAGTGCTAAAGCAGGTCTGACCTATTTCCCCTCCATGTGCAGCACGCATCTTCAGTCTCTTCCAGTCTGATTGTGGCTTTTTCAGTGCTGACAAATCTCGCCAGTCTGAGCAGAGACTTCCCCTTGTCAGTGGTTCAGAGCAAGTTGTGATTCCTCTGCCTTCTGTGGCTGGATGCATGGGAGGGACGCATTCTTGTTGGTGAAACTCTTCCTCTTCTTTTTCCAGGTGATATTTTCTTGTGAGACGAGCAGTTTGCAACTCATGGCCTCCACAATGAGTACTGCCGTGTCGTGACGCCAGGGGTCTTGGTAAGCTACTTGTTGGAAAAGCGAGGACCTATCATATCTCCACAAATGTAGGTCCATCTCTTTTGTCTCTGTGATTGAGGTTTGAAGTAATTTTAAGCCATCCAAATTGTAAGCTGCAACCAAGTGGGGTGAGGCTACTTTTCACCTGTTCTCACCTCCTCCTTCCAGCTTGCAGTGGCACTGATGTGGTTACATGATCAACCAGATCAGGGGACTGATCCAGCTGAATAGAGATTTCTGCTGTTTCCCTTGGGTTAGTTCCCATTCATATCTTTCCCTGATCTGGTCAGGAGAGAAGTGATGAGAATGACTAGACAGTTGAACCATCCCACTTCCCTGCAGCCATTGCCTGGCATACCTTAAAGCAATCCTGAGAACACAGCCTTGGATGTAGCTTGCCAAAACATCTTGAAATGTGGCTTGACCATTCACTGTCAGTGACCCTGCCTCTAATTTTAGAGTAGTGATAAAGGCTTTGCTATGGCAGGCAGATTCCAGCTACAAAAATGCATTTCTCTAGAGCTTTTCCATTATTGAACCCTAGATTCCCAGACATACATATGCTAGAAGTGCATTTAGAAAAATCATGAGGCATTCCCTTTCCCATTATAAAAGATGGTACATTCCCGGTGTACAGAAATGAGAAGCGGAGGAAGTTGAGTTGCTGTTGTTCCACCAATGAATATATTGATGTATCCTTTATTGCTCTCTCTGGTAAGAAGAAATTTAAACTGAGATTGGAAAATACAGTTCTTGCAGAGTGTATCAATTCTAATAGATGGAAGATACATGTATATAGGATAATAAAAAAGTAGGGTTAAAAAATTGGAGGGTTTTTTTCCCCCTGTAAAGCACTTGAAAGTTTGGTGATGTCAGAAATATTGTGCAGCCAGTGTGATCTTGATTCTGTTCTTCATGTTTTCACATTGCACTGTGCAAGACTCGGAGTCTGAGAAAATTTTCATCTTACAATAAAAGGTAACATGATAATGCATAAATATCAAAAGTGGAAAAGCAGAGGATGAAACAACTAGAATACTTAAGTTCATCACACAGGCATCTGCATCCTGCTTTTAGCATTGAGCTCTGCTCACTTTAATGCTATTATTCCTTTTTTCTTTTTTTTTTAATCTGAAATCACAGTGTTTTCAATCACACATTCACCTTAAGTGAGGACCCTGAAGTATCACTGAGTTCCACCGACTTTTACTGATGCATAAATCTCTCTTCAAAAGTGGAATTGGGTGCTGCTGATAATGTTACGGTTTTGTTGTGAAAACAGACAGAAGAGCCAAATTTGCATGCAAAGATGGTACAATTTAGATACTTGTGAAGATGTTCTCTCTTGTCTTTAATGCGTCTGTGTAGCACCAGCTCCAATTACACCATGATAATAGTAACAATAGTAATAGATTAACTCCAACATTGTTATCAAAATCAGTGGGATAACCAGCTGGTAGGCCCTGAGAAGCGTAAGGATCCAGTGGAGTGTGTGGCTCAGACTGGAGTTCATCTGATTGTGTCTAATAGGAGGCATTAAAAATGACAACTTCGTTGCAGAAACATTCCCCCACATTAACGGGTTCGTGCAGCGCAGTGGAAGAGAGAATAGGGAGCAGGATAATTTCTCTGGGTCACGAAGGAGGCATGTGGTAGAGAGGAGAATTTTTGGAGATGTTCCATGAAGCTCTGCATCAACTGCAGTGTAGAGCACTGTTATGTTAAGGTACAGCAGTGCAAAGTCACTGAAAAGTATAATGGCACAACCTCACAACAAGATGAATTTGGGGAACTGGAAAACCATGGTGTTCAATACTACAAGTTACCGATAACTCTCCTTGGCCAGAGGTGGTCATATAGAGCCTGTGTTTCTTAGTCCTCTGGTGTCAGCATGTAAGCAAACCAATTTTTGTTTTCTAAATGCAATGTGAACGGTAGTTTTCTTCATAAAATTCAAGACACTCCCAGTCTGGTGAGATTTAGTTTGTTTCATTTGATATACACAGGAAGAAACTGCTTCTTTGGTGCTGAGAAGGAATACTGGGAATATTTACATTTGAATAATATTTAACTAGCAATGCTTAATACATTAACAATAAATCTTGGTTAGATTCTAAATTAAGTGGATTTGCATCTGAGTAGGTGAGATGAATAGGAGAGATTTTGTTGAAACATAAACAAGACAGAAACTTGTTCCAAAATAATTTAGCCCAAAGGACGTAAACAGTAATGTTCAATAGTTTCCTCCTCCAGAAACAGTTTTATGTGCCTTATTGCCTGTGTCATGCATATTGTTTCTTAGAAGTTGAAAAAATGCCTTTTTTTTAAGTCTCAATAGTCTCTATAGTGTTGCTGAGCAAATTTAGAGGGGTAGTTCTCTAGTGATCTTTTGGCCTTTCTAATAGATACAATCAGTGACTAACCTCTGGTAGTTTCAGGGTAATCACAGCATAGCTGGTTGCTTACAGGTGGTCAGGAAGGCATTTTATTTTATTTTCCTCCCTTTGTGCAACCCTTAGCACACATCATTGAACATATGTCTAGTTATATTGGACCAAGGAGACAGAAAAGATTTGAGCAGAGTTTATGTTCTTAAGAAATATCAGATTACAGCCATTCACAGGGGAATTCTGTATAGCTAAGTCATGTTGGAGATTTGTAATTTTGGCTTCCTACTGACTTGCTGTGAGGTGTTTTCAAGCTGAGCACAGATGCAGAATCAAAGTGTCCAGATACGAGGCGCTTCCCTGTTTTGTTGACTCCAGAGTGATTTGCTTTGGATGAAAGGAAGATGGCCTCACTGCCTGTAAACTGAATGGCCAGCCAAGGCTGCCTCCAGTTTGAAATACACAGCTGTACTGAACCATCTGAAAGCTCTTCTCCTGTGTCTTCTCAGTAATGGGGGAAGAATTGCCATTTACTGCCTCACACCAGGCACATCTGCTTGGAAAGTTCCTCACTGGTTTTCTGTTCTCTTCTTGTGGGGTGGTTTTAACAGTGTGCCCTGGAGATGCGAAACTTCCCCTGGGCAGCAGGAGGCACGTGTCTAGAGAATGCTGGAGCTGCAGGAGGGAAGCACCCAGTGCAAAACCAGAGAGGAGCAAAGAGAAAAAAGGCAAGCAGACAGCCAGCATTGAGAGAAGCGGGTGTCAGAAAGTGCTTCGACGCTGCCTCTGGCGGCACACTCCCCAGAGGAACTTGACAAGAGCCCATCTGCGTGCGTGTGAGACTGTGAGCTCAGGATTTCTGTCAATGCATTCCAGTAACCCCAAAGTGAGGAACTCCCCGTCAGGCAACACGCAGAGGTAAGGAAAAGAGCCTGCAGTCAGCTGCTCTGGATTGGTGCATGACGCTGTCCCTGCTCTGCTGCAGGATTAGCATCTGGTGCGTGTGACTTACTGGTCCTCCTTTGTGCTCCCGTTGGACCCGCCAAGTACCTGAGCACTGATGAGCCTCCATGTTTGCTAGGCTGAGGATGAGCTGAAAGCTGTAAACCTGTGAGGTGCGGCTTCTGCATTCCTCCTCCCTCCCATCAGGTGTCTGAATAGGCTGTAGGAGAGTAAACATGCTGTTTCTATCTGTTTTGTTGTGGTTTTTTTTCCTTCCCCCTCTTCTAATTATCTGTTTCCCCAAGGGGTAGTTGGGCAGCAGAAGGTCTCTCTGTCTGTACTTTCACACAAAACACTTCCTCCGTATTATTGGCCTGAACAGTCTGGAGAACTGATCAACTGTGCACTGAGATCTTCTGCATCATTCACCTGCCAGTGCAGCAGGTCAGCATCTCTCCTCTGCTAATTTGGAAGGGGAAAAAATATGGAAGCGAAACACTGTCCAGGGACTTAGAATGGTCTGATTGACAGCATTCTTGAGTTTGATTATTTACTCCTAGAGGTCATCTGGAGCGTAAGAGTAATTCAGAGGGAATGCCTCCAAGTCAGATGTCTGTCCAAAGGAGGAAACGACTTATGCGAGTCCCACAGTGAGAATGCTAGCAAGTGCTGCCTGTTGGAAGTGGCAGTGATGATGGGAAAACACAGTGCAGAAGATCTGCTAGCAGTGGAATAACTGGAGGGTGAGGAGGAAGGGGTGGTTACCTATATGTGTGTGAAACTCAGAGGAACAAAATATTTTTAGGATGTGATTTGCTGAATGGAAGAGGAAAGGAAAGACTCAGAATTCCCTTTGGCAAATTAAAGAAGCTTCATTTGCCCCATTTTGCAGGAGTGTGCAGGGAGATGGTATCCTTCTCTTTCCTTATTCAGAGGCAGGTTGTAGCTGGTTTAATTGTTTTCACGGTCAGAGGTTTGTGTTTTCCTGGCAGCTCGCCCCAATGTATGATGAATGCTGCAGTAATGCTGGGTTTTCCTTGTGCTCCCTGTAGAACTGGATGGGGAGGTGCAAAGGAGGGAGCAAGGGGGGGGGGGTCTACTCTGATCAGAGCTGCAGCATGTAGTTGGGGTCCAGGAGAGTGGTGAGGTGAACTTTATTGTGCCTTGTTTGTTTACTCTGAGCCAGTCTTGGTGTGAGGCGCTTCTCTGTGCACATAGAAACCGTTGTCTTTATTGACAGAAGCCCCAGAGGTAGGTCCTCATGTGACAGCAGTTCCTGGGATCTGGCAGGTCTGTAGCTTGCCCTAGTGCCTTCTTGAGCAATGAGATCCAATCTTGGATAATAACCCTTTCAGGGCATGTTCAAAAAAGCACCTGCATGACTCTAAGCTTGCAGGCATTTTTTATTTGTCAGCAATTGTCTTAGCTTGCAAAGGTGGCAGTGGTTGTTTCTGCTTCTCTCTAGTCTGTTCCTACAGGGTTGAATGAATCCATGGTGTGATTTGTCACTTTTTTCTTTTTTCTTTTTTTTTTTTTTTTTGCTTTGTCCCCAGTAGCCCCAAATCAAAGCAGGAGGTGATGGTCCGTCCCCCTACAGTGATGTCCCCGTCTGGCAACCCCCAGCTGGATTCCAAATTTTCCAACCAGGGCAAACAAGGGGGCTCCACCAGCCAATCCCAGCCCTCTCCCTGCGACCCCAAAAGTGGAGGTCACCCCACCAAAGTGCTCCCTGGCCCAGGTGGGAGCATGGGGCTGAAGAATGGGGCTGGAAATGGTGCCAAGGGGAAGGGGAAGAGAGAGAGGAGCATTTCAGCAGACTCCTTTGAACAGAGGGAAGCTGGGACTCCTAATGATGACCCTGAAATCAAAGGTATGTTTGCTAGGATTCGTGCACAAGTGCAGACAATTAGTCCTCTATGAGATGGAAAATCACTATGCAAGTGTTAGCGAAACATTTATTTGTCTGGGGTTCTGTAAGTTCCAGCCAACGAAGTCTAAAGGTCTTGAGAGCAGGTGAAGAGGAGAGGTTGTCATAGCAGGCATCGGTAAATGTCCTGTTCACGCTCAGTTAAAGTGCAGACCTGACTGCGGTGGGAAAGTTCCTTTGTAACTCTGAAACTCCCCCAGAGGATTTGAAAGTACAAATGTAACCTGTTGGTTTTCTTCTGGCCTTTGGCCTTTCAGGAACTGCTCTGTTGTAACTGGGTTTTGAACAATATGCAAGCCTGTTTTGTCAACACAGATACATAACCCGTACCACCCTGACTAGTAATACAAACCAGAGAGTTGGGATTTCTGTGTTCTGTTCCTGGCTCCGTCATTGCCTCTGTGAGGCAGTGCAAAAACAGACTAGACGTGCAGTTGTCCATCTTTCCTTTTTCCATTTTCTAGGTCACCTGGCTAAGGTGGGTGGAAAAAAAAAAAAGTGTTGCACAGAGTATTCACCTTGGGTGCAGACGTACTTATATTTGTTCATTTTAGTGTGAGGTTTTCCTGCTATTCTGTGTGGCCTTTAGAGAATTCAAAGGGATCCAAAGGGATCAGTTCTGGGAACTGCCGCTTGCCTTGGAAAGGGCCAAGATGAGCTTTCTCCACCTGAAGGGCAGCATGGCTAGAGGGAAGATGCATGGCGTAATAGAAGAATTACCTTTAGTGGCGCTTGAGGGAGAAGCAGGAAGTTTCAGGGGAGGAAAAGTTGTGATCAGTTTCCAGAAATGGTTTCCACAGAGCTCCCAAGGTAGTGATTCCCTCTTTTCCTCTTTCTCCCCTTCCAGACTGCAATTCTGCTGATCATGTGAAGTCCCAGGATTCTCAGCACACACCACACTCCATGACTCCTTCAAATGCTTCAGCCCCAAGGTCTTCCACACCTTCCCATGGCCTGACTGCCACTTTGGAGCCAGCAAGTGGGCAGAAGACTCCATCCAAAGTGGTTTATGTCTTTTCTACTGAAATGGCCAACAAGTAAGTAGGTAGATGCTTGAATGTCTTCAGGGAGCGGGGCTTATATTTGTGCTCCCTTTTTAAGAGATTCTCAAATGTGCTTTCTCCATCAAGTGCATTCTTGTAGCAAGAAGTCATTACTTGTTTTGGGGATGCTGAAGGGGCTGGAGTGGAGGATGCCACTACCTCTTGCCCTCCACAAAATGATTACTTATTCCTTTGAGGTGTGGGGTTTTTGGTTGTGGTTTTTCTTTGGGGTTGTGGTTGGGTTTTTTTTTTCTTCTAGGGGGTGTTTTTTTGTTTTTTTTTTTTTTTTTGGCAAATGCTGGTAGGTACTGTTTTGCAATCCATGCAGTGAGTAGCAGCCAGGATGGCTTAAACTGAGATATGAACCCTGAATGCTGATGACTTTGTAGATGTAAGCATTTTTCTTTTGCTGCTCATCTAGAGTGAAATATGCATGGTTAAGTCTTTCTGCCTTCTGCCAGCTGAAGGATAGAAGGGAGGCTGGTTAAGAAAAATTGATTCTTAGCTTCAACTGGATATGTGCATCTGTCTGTCTTTGCAGGGCTGCAGAAGCTGTGCTGAAGGGACAGGTGGAAACCATCGTGTCCTTTCATATCCAGAACATCTCTAACAGCAAGGCGGAACGGAACACTGTACCCTTGGTAGGGAATACCTGCGTGTGGGTGGGAAGGGAAATGGTAAATGTGCTTGTGTGTGTGTGATTCAGAGAGATGGATGATTATTTACCCTCTGAAATAAGTTTCAGGGTGGAAAAGAGAGACAGTTGTTGTTCTAGCCTTCTGCAAATAAATGTCTTGGATCATCCAAAGAAGAGTTTGAGTCTTGCAATATTTGGTAGTATATTTCTGACCCCATTGCTCATGCAGACCTAGCATAGAAGCAAGGGGTACCTGCTGTAATGATTGAGCAAAATAGGTTTTTGCGTGGCCAAGATTCTGCTCTGTAATTGCAAGGAAGGATAGCCTTCGTGCAGCTAAGCATGGGCTGGCGGGGTTGAGACGGGACGTTTTGTTTGCACCGCTGCTTATGTGGCACGGCTGTAAGAAGAGCGAGTGACAGCGTGTGGCTTTCTCTTGCAGAACCCTCAGATCACTGCACTTCGGACTGAACCCAAGCCCCTGCCGCAGCCCCAGCCCCCTGCTGCCCAGGACCAGAACCCTCCCCAGAACGCCAAAATGCAGCCGACTCCACCCGTGTCAGCGCCGGTATCCAAATCCACTGGCCCCCCGTGTCCCATAGATCAGGACAGTCCCAGCGTGGAAAGCAAAGTGATGTCTGTGGGCAGCCCTGCCAACTCTACCCCGTTGCAGACAGAAGGCTTTGGGCAGAGTTCGACCCCCAATAATCGAGCGGTTAGCCCAGTTTCCCAAGGTAGCAACAGCTCTGCTGCAGACCCCAAAGGCCCTCCCCAGCAGGTGTCTGGTGGGGACCCATCCAGTTTGGGGGAGAATCCAGATGGACTGTCACAGGAGCAGCTGGAGCATCGAGAGCGCTCGTTGCAGACCCTGAGAGACATACAGCGCATGCTCTTCCCTGACGAGAAGGAGTTTGCGGGAGGGCAAAGTGGGGGACCACCCCCAAATGCTGGGGTGCTGGATGGTTCCCAAAAGAAACCTGAAGGGCCGATACAGGCCATGATGGCTCAATCCCAAAGTTTAGGCAAAGGGTCAGGGTCTCGGACAGATGGAGGGGCTCCATTTGGCCCTCAAGGACACAGGGACATGCCTTTTTCCCCAGAAGAAATGGGGCCACCACCAATGAACTCCCAGTCAGGACCCATAGGCCCAGACCACCTGGACCACATGACTCCTGAGCAGGTGGCCTGGCTCAAGCTGCAGCAGGAGTTTTATGAGGAGAAGAGAAGAAAGCAAGAGCAGGTGGTTGTGCAGCAGTGTTCCCTGCAGGACATGATGGTCCATCAGCACGGGCCTCGTGGGGTGGTCCGAGGCCCTCCCCCTCCCTACCAGATGACCTCTGGGGAGGGCTGGGGACCCGGGGGTCCAGAGCCCTTCCCTGAAGGCATAAACATGTCGCACCCTCTGCCCCCCAGGGGCATGGCCCCTCATCCCAACATGCCTGGGAGCCAGATGCGCCTGCCTGGTTTTGCGGGAATGATGAACCCTGACATGGAGGGCCCTAGTGTCCCGAATCCCACTTCCCGGCCTGGGCTTTCGGGAGTTAGCTGGCCAGATGATGTGCCAAAAATCCCAGACGGTCGAAACTTCCCTCCTGGCCAGGGTGTCTTCAGTGGCCCTGGCCGAGGGGAACGGTTCCCCAATCCACAGGGCCTGCCTGAAGAGCTCTATCAGCAGCAGCTGGCTGAGAAACAGATGGGCCTCCCTCCTGGCCTGAACATGGAAGGCATCAGGCCCGGCATGGAGATAAACAGAATGATGCCCTCCCAGAGACACATGGAGCCTGGGAACAACCCCATCTTCCCTCGCATGCCGGTGGAAGGGCCGATGAGCCCCTCCAGGGGGGACTTCCCAAAAGGAATACCCCCACAAATGGGCTCCAGCAGGGAGCTGGAGTTTGGGATGGGCCCTGGCAGCATGAAGGGGGACATGGGCATGAATGTCAGCATGGGCTCCAACCCACCCCTGGTCCCTCAGAAGCTGAGGGAGGCAGGAGTTGGGCCAGAAGAGATGATGAAACTGCGCCCCGGCGTCTCGGAGATGCTCTCCTCTCAGCAGAAAATGGTGCCGCTGCCATTTGGGGAGCACCAGGAGTATGGCATGGGTCCCAGGCCTTTCCTTCCCATGTCTCAGGGCCCAGGAGTTGGTCTCCGAAATCTCAGAGAACAGATCGGGCCTGACCAAAGGACTAACAACCGGCTCAGCCACATGCCGCCACTACCTCTCAATCCCACCAGTAACCCTAATAGCCTCAACACTGCTCCCCCTGCGCAGCGCAGCCTCGGCCGCAAGCCCTTGGATATCTCTGCAGCCAGTCAGGTGCATTCGCCAGGAATCAACCCTCTGAAGTCCCCCACAATGCGCCAGGTCCAGTCTCCCATGATGGGGTCTCCCTCGGGGAACCTCAAGTCCCCTCAGACGCCCTCCCAGCTGGCAGGAATGCTTGCGGGTCCCACTGCTGCAGCTGCCGCTGCCTCCATTAAGTCCCCTCCCGTTTTGGGGTCTGCTGCTGCTTCTCCTGTCCACCTCAAGTCTCCGTCTCTTCCCGCACCTTCTCCCGGATGGACTTCGTCTCCAAAGCCTCCTTTGCAGAGCCCTGGAATTCCCCCAAACCACAAGGCGTCTCTCACCATGTCCTCTCCAGCCATGCTGGGGAATGTGGAGTCAGGTGAGCGCTGCCTCTGCAAGCCAGACTTGGCTCTTCGGTTCATGTTGGCTTTACCCCAAGGTGTGCAGCAAGGCAGGGGAAGGAGATTTCTTGCAGGGTGGCAGAAGCTGGATGGTGCTTTGTCGATTTGAGGGAGGCTGTGCCGAGCGGTGGGTGGCTGGGCGAGCGGAGCGCAAGTGCTTTTCTTCCTCCTGTTGTAGTTACGGCTTTGCACCGTGCCTGCTGTGTGTGGAGGTGAGGGCTGGTCGCTTGGAGGACATGAAAGTGAAAGGGTGAGGCCAAGAGGTGTGAAAAGATGGGAGTATTGGTGGGAGAAATCTCTCCTCAGAGGGGTTTTTGGCCATTCTGCCATAGCTCCTGGTGATCGTAGGTTTGTGGAGAAGATCCTGCTGATGTTGTGAAAACCGCTTTGAGATAAAAGGCCACTACACAGACATGCTGAGCATGGTTAGCCAGTCTTGTATCTAGGTATGGTTCAGGTATGGTTACTGCTTGCTAGGTTTGCCACCACAGATGGAGAAGTGTGCTAACATTTGTTCAGGCTTCGACCATTTTGGAGAGAGCTAAACACCGTATGTAGCATTCGGCAGCGTGCTGGGGCCGTGACGTGCCTGTGACCTCGGGGGCACACCTCTGCCTTCTCCTTCCTGCTCCCAAACCCTCTGGGAGCTCACCCCGAAGCACGCTCACCCTTCCGTCCAGGCTCCCTGGGCGCCCTTCCTGCCCGGGAAGGTCCCCTGCCCGGCAGCGGAGCGGTTTGCCCACGTTGCCCTCTAGCGCCGCTGCGGGTAACGGCACAGCGGCGGCGGGGAGCGTAACCCCTCGCACCAGCTGGCGGGGTTGCTGGCCCGGCCTCTGCGCTGGGGAAGGGAGCCTGGCTGCTGAGGCCGTGCCCGGCGTGAGCCCAAGCGCCTGCAAGTCAGAACTGAATGGCTTAGTCGATGCCTAACGTTGTGCTTAACGAATGCTTTTATATGCATGACTGCATTAGTCAGACGGGATCTTGCGATAAAAGGGATTTCTAGGTTTTGAGATTTCTAGGAGAAAAGGGTGTGATTTAAGGAAAAATGGTAAGAAGGAAAAAAAATTAATCTTCTTTCTCTCTCTTTTTTTTGTTGTTTTTTTTTGTTTGGTGGTTTTTTTTTTCCTGAAGGTGGTCCACCTCCCTCTACAGTCAGCCAGTCTGCTCCTGTAACTCTCCCTGGAAATCTTCCCTCTAGCAGTCCTTACACAATGCCTCCAGAGCCGACCCTCTCCCAGAATCCCCTCTCCATTATGATGTCCAGGATGTCCAAATTTGCCATGCCCAGCTCTACACCGCTCTATCATGATGCCATCAAAACTGTGGCCAGCTCGGATGATGACTCCCCTCCAGCACGCTCCCCAAACTTGCCACCTATGAACAGCGTACCAGGTAAGAAACTCAAAGAAACATAAGCCCAAACTATCAGGCAATACAGTGAGGGTGATTTTTATGGAAGCTTCATCAAATGAAGATGGTGAGAGGGGAAAAACCTTGAAGAATATGTAGCCATGGATTGTTGTTGAGGAAGGCAGTTGCAGTTCCCTGAAATGGGAGATGGAAATTGTCCTTGCAACCACTTTTTTCTGTCCAGAGAGCGTCCATTCTTCAGAAAGTGTTTAATCTGGAAAACTCTTATGTATGGGAGAGATTTCTACGCAGGCAGACTGGAATTACTTGTGTGAGTGAAGGCTGCTCATGGGAATTAGGGTCAGCCTGACAATGTGTTATCTGAACAAAACAATTCTTCCCCTGTCTTAAAGCAGTGTCATCGAAGCTTCACAGTGGGTTTTTTTGTTTGTTTTTTTGACATTGAATCATCTGGTCTGTTCCTGGGATTTGTGGATTGCCTTTGTTACAGAAGGGATTGTTAGAGTGCTTTCTCAAAACATACATCTTTTCATATAGGGAATGTGTAATGGCAGGTGACCTCAGCCAAGACTAAGGGAAACTGTCCTGGTCCCTACCTGAGAGAGTTAAAAGAAAAGTAAAATAAACCATTGTCCTTTTGGGCTGTCTTGTGGGTGAGCATGTTTATACGAGAAGTCCAATCTTTGCCAATAGCTTAATGTTCATGGGTACGTATTTAATACAAAAGTAGGCTGTAGCCCCTCCACCCAGCTGAATTACCATAGTTGAAAGAGAGGATGAGCAGATGTTTCATGAGGGTGTCAATTGGTAATGAATTCTTGATGAGTTTACCTGTAGCTTTGCTGTCTGTTTCATGCAGAAATGATCAGAGTGGCTGAATATATCTGGGGAAGCTGGCTAATTGAATAAGTTCATGATGATAGCTCATTAACTTCATTGATTGCTGCCTCACAGTCTTATGAGGGTTACCTGATTTATCACTTCTTGAGTTTTGAAAGGAGATTCAGTCACCTCCCAGTGGACAAGTGTCCGCAGGCTGATAATCTGTCACAGACATGTTTGTTACTGCCTGTGTCACCCAAACTACCAGGGAAGTAGTGAAAGTATGAGTTGGATTGAGATCCTACTTACAGAGCAGGCTTTAGTCGCTTTTAAATAGGGCAGTGACAGGCTTAGGGAGGCAGCTGTGCAGGTGGCATCAGTTTTCTGGTTAAATTAACATTTTCCAGAGCCACTACTGATGATTTTTTACTAGTGCTGATTTTTGTGTGTGTCTGTGTGCAGACTTGGTAACCTTGCAGAAAGCTCTCTGATAGCTTTATTGATTATTATTGGCTGTTATCTAAATGTGACTCCTTATTTCTTCCCTAGGAATGGGCATTAATTCTCAGAATCCTCGAATTTCAGGTCCAAACCCAGTGGGTCCAATGCCAACCCTTAGCCCAATGGGAATGACCCAGCCTCTTTCCCATAACAACCAGATGCCCTCTCCAAATGCTATGGGACCCAATATACCTCCTCATGGGGTCCCCGTGGGACCTGGTCTGATGTCACACAACCCGATGATGGGGCACGGTTCCCAGGAGTCTCCAATGGTACCTCAAGGACGCCTGGGCTTCCCACAGGGGTTCCCTCCTGTGCAGTCCCCTCCACAGCAGGTGCCATTTCCACACAACGGGCCCAGTGGTGGACAAGGCAACTTCCCAGCAGGAATGGGCTTCCATGGAGAAGGACCTCTGGGGCGTCCCACCAACCTGCCCCAAAGTTCAACAGATCCAGCACTTTGCAAGACTGGAGGCCCTGGCGGTCCAGACTCCTTCACTGTTCTTGGAAACAATATGCCTTCGGTTTTCACTGATCCAGAGCTGCAGGAGGTGATCCGTCCTGGAGCCACGGGAATACCCGAGTTTGACCTGTCCAGGATTATCCCATCGGAGAAGCCTAGCCAGACACTACAGTATTTCCCTCGTGGGGAGGTGCCAGGCCGCAAGCAGCCACAGGGTCCTGGGCCTGGGTTCTCCCACATGCAGGGGATGATAGGAGAGCAGACCCCAAGGATGGGACTAACGTTGCCTGGCATGGGGGGCCCTGGGCCGGTGGGAACTCCGGATATCCCTCTCGGGACGGCTCCGTCCATGCCAGGTCATAACCCGATGAGACCGCCTGCCTTCTTGCAGCAAGGCATGATGGGGCCACATCACCGCATGATGTCACCAGCACAAACGGCGATGCCTGGCCAGCCCGCGCTAATGAGTAACCCCGTGGCCGCCGTGGGCATGATCCCAGGCAAGGACCGAGCTGCTGCAGGGCTGTACAGCCACCCGGGCCCTGTAGGATCACCTGGTATGATGATGTCAATGCAGGGCATGATGGGACCCCAACAAAACATCATGATTCCCCCCCAGATGAGGCCCCGAGGTATGGCTGCTGACGTTGGCATGGGAGGATTTAGCCAAGGCCCTGGAAACCCAGGGAACATGATGTTTTAAGCTGCTACCATAAGACTGGATGTTCTGATCCTTGTCAAGATGAGATTCCAAGTCCTGAGGGCTTTTTTGGGAGCTTCAGGAGTACAGTTTGGCCATGCAATAGGTGAAAAGAGACCAGAGGACGCTTTGGGAAATCTCGAATGTATGGAATTACCTGAAAAAAAAATTATTCATTTTAACAGGTTGTTTTTTTTTAAGATTTATTTTTTAAAAATTATTTTTGTGGACTTGGGTATCCCGTGACGGCACCTGCTTTGAGAATCTGTAGCTGTATTTTGAGAATTGCCATTTGTCACAAGTTGCACCATTCTCTGTATGTTTACGTCCTTCGGACTGGCTTCTCCCAGGACTCTCGGTTATTTTTGGGGTTTTTTGTGTACTGTACTATATTGTAAAAGGGATTTTAGCAGAGACTTTAGTCTTTGGGGTGAGAGGAGAATGGGATTCTAGGCTGTTTACTTTAGGTGGAGAATCCATCTTCAGAACTTCGGACTATTTTCCTTCAACTCCAATGTATAGAAAAACCAAACTACGACCTCAGAGCAGAGTATTAATGAAAAGCACAAAAAGGAACTTAAGTTCAGTGAGGGGAATCTTTTAAAAGAAATAAATAATAAGTTAAGGACATATTTTTCAAATTATGGTGTGCTGTCCAGCACCTTCTGTCTCTCCCTCCCACTCTTTATTAAATAGGCTTCTCTCTCTCTCTGTCCCCCTTCTGTCTCCTCCTATGGCAGCTGCAATACATTGTGTTATTTTGGGGAGTAAATATAGGAGAGCCTCTCCTCACGTGGGGACTCTTCCCACTTTTAGGAAGGGGCTGGACTTGGACACTGTTACATCCTACAGTAGTCTCTCTCACTGTTTCCTATTCTCCTTTTCTTAGAAACCCCAAGTGATTTTATTAATGTGGGAGTGGAACAGACACTAAAAGTTATCCAGGATTTTTTTTGTGGTTTTTTTTTTTTCCTCCCCAGCGTAAAACGTTCTGTGTAACCTCCATTAAATTTGGTACAAAACCACTCGCCAGGGCTGTGGTGTCAGAAAAATAAAATATATTGTTTCTTACAAAAATGAACTGTCTTCTTTATCCAGTCCAGTTGTTTCTGTGTACATCAGATGGCTGGCCAGATGACTCTTTGCTCTTCCTTGTGATCTCAGCCAGCACAGAGGCCAGGTGGGGTAAGCTTTGGCAGCTCCTAAAAGTCTGGCCTGTAGGCAGCTGCGTGCTCCTTCCAAGGCATTTCTGTTTGCTTAATCCTGAACTGAATTTGTTTTTTCTCGGAATGAGGTCTTATTTCGGAATGCCCCAGGGACAATAGTTACAGTCTTTCTTCCTCAGTTTGTTGAGGGACAAGGAATGGATGAAACTTGTCATCTCCGTTGCTTCCTCCTGGTGAGTGTTTGCAGCACTACAAGGTATGTGGTTTTGAGCTTTCCCTAAGCAGCGGTGTCTGCCTGCCGAGCGCCGGAGTCCAAGGCTCTGTGGGGCGCTGGGATTGTGTGTCCCCCTGGGGGCATTGGGTTGGGTAGGGTCTCTGACAGATAGCGGGAACAGGTGAACTTAAATAACAAAGGTGAGAGAGAAATCCTCAGCGAGCAGATTTTTATCAAGCCAACCCTGCTGGGTAAATTGTTGCTTTGCCGGAGTTCTCATCGATCGCTTCCTAATCCCCTGTCTTTTTTCTAACTTGCCTTTTGAGAGAATTTCAGCAAGAAGATTTTTATGGTTGTGTTTATGAGGAGTGAAAGACCGGATGCCAAAACATGGATCGGGAGTTGAGCCCCTCTCCTGGAGAAGACCAGGATGGACAAGGTGTGGGCTCTGTGGCTGGCTGCTCTCTGGTCCCCCGGCATTATATATATGGAGTGTGTAATCGTTGTTTTTCCTTCCACTTAACTGTTTTTTGAAATTATTTCAATGAGTAGTTTCCTCAGGGGCTGGCTACTAGTGTGAAACTTCATGTGGAGAATGAATATCTTTAATATGCTTGCGTGTGAGAGGGGTTTTTTTTTCAGAGTTGACTGACCCTTTACAGGTGCAAAAAGAATTGCTGTCTGTGGCTGGCTTACCAAAGTTTAGTTGCTAGTGTTAGAAAATGAGTGAAGCCATCCACCTTTGGAAGCATGCAAGCCTCAGAGCCTTCTGTTGCCTACTTCTAAATTCACCTTTGTGCTGTCATGCAAATTTACGATGATTTTGGGTGAGAATTACTCTTTTGACAAAGTGTAGGATGTATGTTGTGGTGCTTCCCTCTAACAAGACAAGCAGCGTGCCTGAAGCACGGCTTGTCAAGATTTTAGAAGGAGCTGACAATGACACAGTAAATGTTATTTCTGTACAGTGGAGTTACCTCTTCTCTAAATGGTTGCACAGCTCCCTTTTTAGGACCTTGCACAGGAATTGTCACAGTGCAACCTTTTTAACGTGACTCCTGACTGTTTTTACCATGTTGAACAAAGCAAACTTGTTGATGGACATAGAAATAACCTGGAGGGTTTGGGGTTTTTTTAAACAGTCTTTCTCAGTGCTTCCTATGCCTGTTGAGATATTTTGAATAGCAAAGGATTTGAGATGACTGCGACTTTTCCTAGAAAAAATAGCATAGGGGCCTCACTTTCAAAGCTACTTGGTAGTGAAAGGATACGTTTTAAAGATGCTGGATAATTAAAGTTCCTTCTGTCTCCATCTAACTTAAGATGCTGGCATTTGGTATCTTAATGAGATTTTTTCCTACCGAAAATGCAGATGATGTGGATTCTCCTGCATCCATGTAGGTGCACTTAGCCTCAGTGGTGTTGCCTGGTGTGCACCAGCTGATGGACAAGAGATGCTAATGCCTTAGCTGGCTCCAGACAGAAAAACAACTCTGTAGATGTAGCCTGAACTACTTTGTTTTGCTCTGATGCTACTTCTCCCCTTCTTGCTTCACAAATGAAAAAGCTTTCTAGCTGCCAGCCTTGCAAATTCACCTTGGGATCTGTAAGCAGGGCTCTGTTCTCTCCTGCTTATTTATAATCAATAGTAACTGTGACTCAGCTCTGGTAGTCATGGTGCAGTTGAAGACAGAAAGTGGGGTTGCTGTTTTTAGTTTTCTTCCCCTCCCCCTCCTCTTTTTTTTTTTTAAACTTTCGAATCATCCTCCTCCACCTTTGTTTGAAAGAATGAAATAGACTTTATTCATACATGCTTGGCTGCTCTTCCTCTCTAGTAACATGGGAGGAAACAGTCTGCTCTTCAAATTATCTCATCCCAGATGGCTGCGCAGCCGGAGTGCGGAGAGACTTAAAAGGTAAACCCAGCAGATGGTGAACTTCTGAAAGGCAAAGTAATGTGCCTGCTAAATCAAAAGTTTAAAATATTTGAAATCTGTTTGTTTTAAAGTAGTAGACTGTTGCAAACAGGTCATCTGTGAAGTACACTGGCGGTTTTAAGCACTGTCCAAATAAACTCGAGCTTTGTACCTGTATCATGGGCTAGCTAATCTACCACAGAAAATGACAAGCAAGTAGCCGGCCTTACGAGTTTAGTCCTGACCTCCTAGTGGTATCTAATGGGTAACATTTCAGAAGACAGACCAGGGTGCAGAGATCAAATCTGCATCAGTCTTGGTTGGGATCTGAGTGCTGGTGGTGCTTCTGATACAACACACGTATCCTGACTTGGCGTAGATGTGGGTGCCTGACTCTTCCTGAGGGCAAGCGTGAATCCTAAACACACTTCAACTGTTGGAATGCAACATTTGTTGTGCCAGAGTGTTGGGGCTAATACAAATATGGTATACACGGGGCTTAATTTTGCAGTGCTTGGTATGCTGGCCATCTACTACACTGGTTTTCATTCTGGTGGCAGAAGAGGCTATGTTTCAGTGGTGGTGTTCTGCACTCGGGAAGGTGAATGCTTTCCTCATGCAGCCTTGGCAGGCTGTTGGCTGAAACCTGGTCCCCGTTTTGATACTTCTTGAGAAATTATCCATGTTTGATATAGGCCTGAATTTAGTAGAGTGCACTTCACTGTATTGATTGGTAGTAAATCTTAACCTAAAAAAGGTAAGTTGTCTTGCATGTGTGCTGTGTCATCTTTCTGGCAAGGTGACCTCTAACTAAAAGATTTTTCAGTTTTTAGCCAGTGATGCTGTTTTGTCTGGGATACTGGAAACTTTGAAAGAGGATGTTTTATATGATGAGAAAACAAACCCCTAAATATGACATCTTTCCTGCCAATTACCTACTATACCAACACTGCCTTATATGAGGATAGGTTTGCAATCCAAAAATGAAAAAAATTACTTTTATGTTTAAGTTGACTAACCTGTGTTAACTGCATTGGACTAGCATAGCAAGGGAGGCAGACTGACTTGGGTTAGCAGCTCCAGCCCAAGTCTGAGGGAACCTGAGGTTGAACATGCGTGTTAGCTGCTCATGTTAGCAGTTCTCATATTAACAGCCCAGAGTAAGAAAGTTTTGGATTTCTTTGTCTGTCCCCTGGGATTTGTGTCTTCCCCAGTTCTTGCAAAGAGTCGGCCTATTCATGTAAATGCACTGGTTCCCTGGGAAATTGTTGATTTCTGGAAATTTTTATCCCATGTTCTCAGAAATGCCTCAGCTCTTCCATGCTGTGTTTGCAGTTCAGCACTTCCCCCTTAGCTGTGCCCTTTAGTCTTAAAACTCTTCCACTGTCCCACCAATTCTTTTCTGAAATCATCATTTACTCTCGTCGTAGTCAGAAATAACTCCTCCTTCATACTGTGGGCCACAACTACCATGGAGCTGCTCAGTGGGATGAGACTGACGCGTGGCCCAACCACTTCCACGCTGAGGGGAAGGGTGAGGCTGGAGCGGGGCACAGAGGGCACTGCAGAAACCCCATGAGAGACAAGGATGAAATAACCTCTTCCTAGTGGAGGTTTCCTCCTGGCCACTGCCAAGAAGCTGGCCTGTTTTCTGAGGTCTTCTGCTGTTACTGAAATGTACGTTACCCTGCCTAGAGTGACTTGATTATTTTAATGGTGTGAATGCAGTGCCCTTTAACAACCTTGCGTGTACTAGGACTGTGTGCACTGCGAGTTCTGTGGGTCTTGACCATGTTGCCATTTTAAACCTGGTTGCTGGTCAGTTTTGCTGGGAGATGCTCCTAGTCCTTGTTTAGGAGAAGGTACATGGATTCCCGCTTTGTCTACTGGTATGGCCAAAGCTTCTGATGCTGTTCCCCAACACCCCTTTTCCAAGCAGTCCATGCCTCACAAATAACTTGCAATTGTATGCCTAATGTTTCCATTGCCGTTCTCCAAATACTTTATAGCGTGCATAAGCAGGAGCTTGATTAGAGCAGAACGCGCTGTTCTTAAGCAAGGGTAGGTCATTGATTTTTATATAATGGCACTATGTTTTTAGGCTGTATAAAAACTTGGTGGAAAATAACAATGTTTTGTCTGCTTTTTTGACAGCTTCTAACAGCAGTTCAGTGAGACCTCCAGCAATGTATTTAGTATTCAAATTATTCCATTCACCGTGCGTGGTGTCAACATGTAATTGTGGTGGGGGCAGGCTAATGAAAGAGTAGAGGTAAATCCAGCCCACGCTTCTCAGGGAGCAGGTACTGTAGTGCCTCCAGTCACATATCTGTCAGTGACTTGCATTAAGATCACTGCAGTCTGTTTTTGCTAGGTGAGAAGGGGTAACGCAGAAGGAAAACTGCAGGGCCGTTTTACTAAGTGGTCCCCCTAGTTTAGCCTTTACACATCCCAAAGAAAGTAGGTCAGGATCCAAGTTTTACTTACTGATTGAAAACTGGGGATTTTGGCAACATAGTGACCCTTATCGCTGTCTTACAGGAAGAAGCATCATCATCTGAGCTAGAAGTACTTGTGTTGGCTATGCTGGTGTATTCCTGTTTCCGCAAGTGCAAAATAGGTGCAACGCTGCCCAAAACTGAAGTCAAGAGCAGCTCCCCGGACTTACTTGTTTAAAGCACATTAAGCAGAGTTCACCGAGAGTGCATGTTCTTGTACTTGGCCCACTGTGGTTATTTTGCATGTTCGCAACAGAATTTCCATAATTATAGGAGTGCAGGGAAGAGGTTTGAAAGCTTTCTGTCCCTTTGGAGAGGTTTTGCGTGCACAAAAATGCCCTCAAGAAGATGGGGTAGATAAATGCTATGCAATCTGGGAGGTTCATCTGTCTGCGGAACAACCCTCCGACACAACACAAGAAAGGGAAAGGCACAGTGGCTTCTGCAGTTCGCCACACATAAAAGCAATCATTATGTCAAAGCTCTCAAGGCTGGTAGTACAGAGCAAGCTGGGCTTCATCCCACAGACCCAGCGTCTGAGGAACAGGTATGTTTTCTCTCCTTATTCCTGAAGCAGCAGGGCAATTTAAACCGGTCTGTTCTCTCCCTTGCTGTTTTCAGCCTCTCTCTGCTTTTGTGTGGCTACCTCAGAAGTGAACTCGAGTCATTCTGTTATGCATCTTCTTTCATCTTGCTGCTAACAGAAAGTGACACTGTGCCACCCTGTGTCTGGTAGGAAAAAGTCACCTCATCTAAAATACCTTTTGAATAGGGAAGGCTGGCAGGAATATAAAAAAAAGTCAAAAGATTGTGACAATAAACTAATTTTAATTTAAGACAAGTATTTTATGAGTGAGTTTGCTGATTCCCCTCCATTTGGGAACACAGGTTATTGTACTCCTCCGGACTGACTGAGTACTGTGAAAGAACTTCTAGAAATTCTTTGAGTGGGCAGAGACTTGCTCTACATCCTTTCACCACTTGCTCCTGCAAAGGCAAAGAGACAAAATGACAGATTTTGTGCATTGCCAAAGCCCTTTTTTTTGCTGATACTGATGCATTCTGGGGCAGGGAGACAGGCTAGTCAAGGCAGAGACACAGAGAGGCAGAGGTTCAAAGTCTTTGCCTAAACTCGCACTAGATCAATGGCCCGCTCAACAGAAAAGATATCTTGGCTACCATGGATGTGCTCTAGGTGTTTTACTTTATCTGGCTTGATGGCATGCTCGGAACAAGTCTCGTTTCACAGCTTTACAGGCACGCATAGCAAAACCAAAAGCCCAAGGCTGATAAGATGGACTTCCCCTGCGATCTTACCTCTCCATGGTAAGACATGCGAACAAACCACTCTTTGGACTGCTGGTGCTGATACAGTTCCAGGGTCACGTCTGCAGCATAAGGTGGCCACTTGCGATCAAAGGTGCCCAGTGCCACCAGGAGAGGAATAAGGGTAATGTCATGAGAAGCATAGAGAATGAGCTTTCTGGTAAAAAGAAGGAGAGAAAAAAACCCCACAAAACAACCAAACCTAAAATGTTAGCTGTGTTCCTCCATGGAAAGCAAGACACTCATGCTACAATAAGGCACTCAAGGCTCAGGGCTAGTGTTTTGATTGCACAAACAGTATGCTGCACATACAGCCTGCCTCAGCAGAAGCAAACATGGCACTCATGCTTTTCCTAGCAGATAAGTGCTCATCCTCTTTACACACACATTCAACATCTTTCTGAACCCGCTTTTCACACTGACAGCAAGTCAGAATTTATAAGGATTAGAGGGAGAGATCTGCCCTGTACCTGGCCTTTTCAGCTGGAGATGAGGGATCTACTGCTTCTGTAATGTTCTTCTGTAAGGTATAGAAAAGGAGACCAACACTCATCTGAAGAATTTCTCTAGAAAAGAAGCAGAAATAAATCTACTAGTTTTAAAACTTTCAAATGAAATAATTTTAAATGAACACCTGGGAACATGCATTTCTCTTACAAATTTATAACATGTATTGAGTGTAGCTAAGAACTATTAAATGCAATTCCTATGGTTAACTTTTTATTTCAGCAGTTGCATAGTCACCACAGCGATTCTAATATGATTGCAGATTAGGAGGGGAAAAGTGTTAACAAGCTGTCTCATGAGGTGTGGCCCACATCAAGGGAAACATAGAAGCTCCTTGATGTTCTTTATGCTATTTTGTTTCCCTAGTTGTGATTTTTGGATGCATGGTTTTCAGCTAAGGAAGATGACTGTAGTTGATTGCAAAACAGCAAAAGTGCTTGGGGTCTTTGGTGGGAAGGTGGTTGACTATATTTAAAAATTAGTTTTTATCCTTGTATTGAACAAGGATTGAACAAAGAGGAGATCTTCAGAGAACTTCTGGTGTGAAGAAATTCCCTCTACCTAATTAATACATCAGTGGAAATGGAGGATGAGTGTGACTGTGGCTCTCCGGGTGTTGTGGGAGTGGGGGAAATCAGTCTTTCATTACCCGAGATCTCCAATGCAAGTTAAAGAAAAGGCTGAGGGCAACTGCCCTAACGGAAAAGGCAGTCCTATACCACCACCTGCGAAGAGCTGGTGAATAGGGCAGCTGTGAATGAATCTGAAAGGAAAACAGCTGCTAGGCTAGCAACTCAGCCACCTTTACAGACAGCTGTGGAGGAGGTAATTAACTGCATGTAGCAGCAGATTCTTTTGCAAGTAGTTACATGCGTGCACACCCTGGCATCACCTTTTCTACCAGCATCAACACTTCTCAGCCCAGCTGTGCAGGTGCCATCCCTGGGATAAACTTCCCAGGCTGGAATTCAGATTGTAGCTGTGCATCTGCAAGGGCAGCCTCGGTGCTCAGGCTGGCAGTGTCTCCTGTTCCCTTCTGGTTTTGCCTCTGACACTGGTTCACATAAACAACTGTGGCAACTGAGGCATTCACTGCCTACCTCAGTGCCTCACTACTGTTCCTTGGAGACTACTCTCTCCACAACTGTCACCAAAACAAGACATGAGCCCACATCCTGGCCTCCTCAGTGTGGACTCTTTTTTCCTAGCTCATGTTCCTGACTCAAGGCACTGGACTTTACACTGAGATGGCCGAGGCACAAACTTCATGAGGGGTGGTAGCCTCTGGTGGGGGAATGGAACAGATCAGAAAGGACTTCTGTCTGCTGCAGTAAGCTGGCGTAGCTCATCCACCCTGGGTAAGCCTAAGACAACCCCTAAGGCTGGAGGCACGGATACAGGCAATCACCTCGAACCATCTTCCAGAAGGAAAAGAATTGAGTCAACAGATCGACGCTCAACTGTCTGCTGAAAGTTCTTCAGCACAGGGCAGCTTGGCAAATTGTGCACCTGGAAGGAGAAGATGTAGCATAACAACAGGGTTTGCCCCTTTCTGAACCCAGCCTGAAAACACATGGATGTCTGCCCGCAGAGAACAGCTGTTCATGTCACAGCATTTGCACTACACTATTGTACTATGGCATTCACGTGAGGAGTTCTAGGATGGTTTTAAACATACGGACTTGCTCCATGCACCAAAAGGATGGATGTTTGTTCTTGAGGATACATTTCTGTGTGAAGGGTGTGTAACGCCTTGAGCTACTCAACTGACAGCCAGACCAATTACCAGTAGCTCCAGCAAAATAGAGGTACTAAGGAGTAGTATATGTGCCCGGCTCCCTTCCAGTAGCAGAAGCCATCTGGCTCATGGGTGGTATGCTGGAACCAGAATTACAATGACTCTGGTAGGTGCTGACTGCCAGAAAAGGGAAAGCACTTCATAATGGGGTAAGGACGGCCCAACTGCTCTCTTAGCTCTACTTCGTTACACTTGAAAGAGATACTGGATTTCAAGGCAGGAACGTAAATACTGGAGCTGAGCCTTCATCCATCCTAGAGCAAGGCTGACTCCACATCTTGCTTTTTAAAAAGGCCATGATATTTCTATAAACTTTCTGGATTGCATAGAAAGGTACTGGGGTACCCAGTGGTATCTGTATGTGTTGGCACCCTGTGGTTTCCTCCAAATGCATGGTAAAGGGAAGTTTCTTTCTGTGACAGTGCAACAGAACTGCTTGGCTCACCTGCTCAGCAAGAATGTTATCAAGGAGGAGAAAAAAATCCACAGACTTCTCACCATCAATACCCATCTTCTCCTTAATTGTTTTCAAGTCATCAGAGATACCTGGCTGTTGCAGAGCACTCTTCAATTTATGCCTGGCAGGGAATTAAGAAAACAAAACCTTTTCACTCACAAACCCCAGCCTAGTGGAGTTGTCTCATGTCAGTGAAGGGTAGAAGAGAAGCACCACAGGATACTGAGGGATTCCTGATGTTGGGAGTCTTAAGTTGCAGAGCAGACAGACGCTGCATCTAGATGTCAAGGATCAGAGCTGGCTATCCGCTCTCATAGAGGCGGGGGAAAAAATTAAGATGAGAAGTGAACACCTCGGAAGTGGTTCCCATACACAAGTGCTGTGTATCAGTTAACAGATCTGGTCATGCTGGAACAGTACAAGTCTGTCTTCAGGGAGTAGCCTTCAACTGCTTTATGAAAGAAGAAAGGGTAGGAGCTTTGAACTGATTGCTGTATGGTGTGGGAAAAAGGAAACACCTAGATACTCACTCATAGCTTAAATCCATCTCTTGCTTTGTTAGAAGCCATTTGCCTGTTCACACTGTTTTAAATTTTATTTTAAAAAGCTTAGCTGAGAATATCCATGCTGGCCATGTACATCAAGCAAAATATGTTGCATAGGTTTTGTTTTCTCTGACCCTCATCTGTTGGGGAGAAGGTGGGAAAAGTTGAAGTTTGTGGGCTTGGGGTTTTTGTTTGTTTGTTTGGGTTTTTTTTTAAGGAACAGCTCTAGTTTCTGTTTGACATCAAATATGCTTGAAGTTCTGGCATAGGTAGCCTGTAAGCTGAGGCAGTGCTTCTTACTGTGGTTTAAAAAATCCACCTTGTGGTGGCCACAAATCGTGCTCAGTTGGTGGGCTGCGGGGAGGGAGCAGGAGAGCTTGCAGATTTTACTCCCTTTTTGGACAGTTGATATTACTAGAGGAGGCTGAATGTACTGCTGCTATGGGTTGTCACTCTACCACTGCCAAGAACAACCCTTTGCCTGCAGAGTCAAGCATTATATAATCAGCTTTTGCAAGTGAATTCTGACAACTCCGGAATTTTGGACAAATATCTGCTCATGTACAACCCAACCAAACTGTAACACATTTGCCTCTCTTGTTCACTTTCCACTCCGTGTCCAACCTGGTACAGGCATTTAGAGTATTTGACTCCGCAAACATGAGCGTTCTTTCTAGGTAAGATGTTCCTTATTTTACTTCATTAGTCTTTGTTAAATTTGTCAAGTCTGAGTATATTTCAGTATCTTCAAGGTATAAATGTGACAGGAATGTTATAATAACCCTCAAACCAGAAGCTGAATATAAAAAGGAGGCCCAATATGTCCACACTTGAAAGGCTTGTTAAGGGATGTAGATGACACTAATTCTGCCCTGCAGCAATGCCACAGAATAGCTGTACATTAGATAGTAATGAGTATTTGCTAGACATGGACTAAATTAAACTGGTCTTTCAAAAAAAGTCTTCTTTTTTTTTCTGGTGCCACTGCTTGGAAAATGACTCTGCTCACTGAGTATTTTTTGTAACTAGCTAACCATTCCCAAAGAACAGTAAGTGGCAGGGGAAGAAATTGGGAAATGGGAAGAAAACGTGCTGTTTTAAATTACTACTGCTGAAATGAAACAGCAGTGAAATCATATAGGGAGGTATGGCTGGTAATTACCTGCTCAAGCATTTCAGGCGCTGGCAGTTGTGGTAATTGGGGTAGAGGATTTCAGAGCTTGCTTCATCAGTGACAATGACAACAGATCCTGCGGAACGAGAAGGAAGCTTCTGTGATCACTAGTGCATCTGAGTGTCTTTAGACTGCTTTAATCACTCCCACAGTCTTTGTGCTCAAGTCCGTGTTTGCCAACTAGCAATTCCCCCTGAGCCATCACCTGCAACACAAGCTGCTGTGCTTGTTTCTGTGCACACAGCATTTAATTCCACAGGGATATCTGCTGTGCACCTTGTAAAGCTTTCAGTTGTGGGTTCATTTTTTTTAGTGTTTGTATGTGATGAAAATTAGTTTCTGTGTCATGAGGTGTAAGGAGCTCTGGCAAGTCACTTTTGCTATTTGTTCCTGGAACTGAATACAGAGGGAGCAGAAGTGAGAGCTTCAAAACCCAGAGCATATTTCTAGGGCATACAAGTAGTTGTCAACCGTAGGATACGGCTGAAAGTTACTTCAGATACTTGTTAAGGATCTTGGTGGTCCTATGGCCAAGATACTTGGGTTTCTCTGAGAAACTTTTTTCCGATGTGCATCTTGTGATCCGGAACTTTTTGCCCTCTTGATTCTGAAGCAGGTTAATGCTAACCTCGTCAGTAGGTCTGAAATTGCAGCATTCATGGCAACAGATCCAAGCTGAGCATCAGCAGAAAGCTACACAAAGAGAGGGAGCAAGTGACAAGTTGATAAAGAACATACAGAACCAGGAGAGTATGGCGAAGAGGGAGAAGAAGTAACAACCAGGAGCCAGAGAGAGTTGGGATGTGCGAGGTACGTGCACCTAGGGAAGACTGAGAAAGGAAAGGTGCTGGTCAGAAGTCTCCCCAACCTTCTTTCTGCTGTTGGTACAGCCCAGCTAGCAGGCACCGTGTGGACTCCAGATTCCGGAAAATATTAGTGGAACGGATACTGTAAGAGAGAAAGGAGTTCATGAGGTAGCACTTTCTCCTTCACACGCACACGGCTGCAGCTGGGGAGGACTTGCTGGAACTGAGGGTTCTGCTCTCACTGTAGCTTTGGAAACCTGTGGTGGGATTCATCTTGCCATACTATAGCTATCTTAAAAAATACACACTGCCCTATCTGAACTGCCCTTTCACTTTCCTTTAGAGACAGTGGAGATAACCAATTGGTACTTCTCTGGTGTGATTTTTATCTCATCCTAAACCAGCCACTCCCAGCATTACTGATGTGAGCAGCAGGGGTGTGCTTTGTCTCACTGAACTTTAGCTATGTAATCTACAGTGAGTTGCTCCAGAAACACCTATTTCTCTTCACTCACCATAAAGACACATAATACCACTGTCAATGGCTAAACGTAGGGTGAGATGAATCTGACCCTGGCGTTCTCCCTCAGGACTGCCAGGAAATTGAATGCTTTGTGGCATGAGTGAGTTTTAGCATCAGGCTCTCCAGGCTAAGCAAAGCCGAAGGCTTGGGGGCAGCCAGTCTGTTATATGGTGGAGAAGTGTGTGCTGGTCAGAAAGTTTCCCTAGCACAGGGCTACTTGTTAGGAGAGAGGAAGCAAGGGAAGGTCCAGAAGGGAAACGAGAGACTCACAAGACCTCAGCAGGCTTAAATGTTGGTGAGAGAAAGTTGGCTTCTTCCACATAGCTTCTCCTCAGCCTTTCCCCCAGAGCAAACATCTGCTGCATCCCTACTGCTGTCAGCTGTCCTGCAATTGCACCACCCTAAGTGCAAAGAAAAGGAAGGGTCACCAGTGGAATATAGAAATAAAAAAGTCTACAGGGGGAACATGAACCCTCATGAAAGACAGCCTCACCTTGAACGTGGTCTTTTGGTACTGCTTCTCATAGGGCGAGGGAGGTCGAGGCCCTCCATTCAGGTCAGTCACCATGTAATCAAACTTAGTCTGAGCTGGCACATCTAAAAGGGTGGGATGCCATTCCACCTGCTTAAAAACAAACAAACAATCAGTGCTTCAGTGGAAAACGAGGACTTTCAAGAGCATTAAACCAATGCTGGGCTGTTATTGTGTGCTGCCTTACCAATAACAGCACAGACCCAGACAGAACCAATCTCTTTGTACAGCACAGACAGAAATAACAGCAGTGCTGCATCTTAGATTTGCTGATCTGCTGTACATCATGCAGAGGTGATGCGTGTCAAATGCAGTACTTGCTTTCCTCCCCTTACAGGAAAAGAATCTGTAGACAATTGCTATTGCTGCTATTTGTTACACACTGAAAAGTTTCTTTAGCAAACTACCAGAACTAATACCTGCCAGCTCAAGAGGCTGCCTCGTTGGAGGCCGTGGGGAGACGGATCGGTTGCAACACTGAGGCAAGCGAGTACCTGTTGTAATGCGTAGTGCTGCGGGGAACGGCTCAGCGCTAGGTGTAGAAGAGCCAAGTCCCCGGGAGCAGCAATCACTTGTGTTAGCGCCGCTGCCAGCGCCTGCCGCCCCGCGATGCCCATCCCTGCGCCCTTCCTCTGAGGGCTCCCTGCGGCCACAGCGGGGATCGCTCCCTCCGCCATCGCCCGACCCACTAACAGGCCGTCGCCGTTCCACTTTAGCTCCCAAATTCCCACATTTGCCACAAATTTACTCTCGGTAGTGCCTTGGGAAGGGGAAAAAAAAAAAACCCCAAACGTTTACAGACTGATGGAAGCACGGCAGCAGCTCAGCAGCGGACACCCCCCCCCGGCCCGGGGTGAGGGGGCCAACCGCAGCCCCGCGGGCAGCCGCCACCGCTCCGCAGCCCCGCGCCCGTCCCGTCCTCACCGGCTCTGCCCCCGGCAGGGGCCGTAGCGGGGTGCGCGCCCCGTGCCGGAAGACCACCTGCACCAGCTTCAGCTCCAGGTCCCGCCGCTCCCTGTCGCCGCCGCCGTCGTCCTGGGCGGCGACCGCCGCTGCCCGCCGTCGCTGCGCCCACAGGGCCAGGCCGCCCAGGAGGCCCAGACGGGTGCCCCAGCCCATGGCAGCGGCGCTGTCACTGCCGGCACCCGGCGGCACAGCCGCGCCTGTCGGCTGGGGGCGCGGTGGCCGACGGGAAGCGGAGTCGCCTCGCTGGCTCCTATTAGCGACGGGGCCCCGGCGATGGACTACAGCTCCCAGCGGGCACCGCGCCGCGGGGGGCGGGCTTGCCGGGGAAGCCGCCGTGCGCAGGCGCGCAGGGCTGGGCGCGGCCCGGTGGGCGGCTTCGCCCCGGGCGGGATAGGTGGGGCTTCCTCCCTGTCTTCTTCTCAAGGGGTGGGGGGGCAGCGCTGTCGCCCTGCTGTCTTTCTGCTAGCTGCTGCCTTGTCTTTCCCTCTTTTTTTATTTCGTTTTTCCTCGGGCAGCGGCCAGAGGGGCGCTTCCTGCGGGCGAGCTCACTGGGTGCAAGTTTGCGGCTTCCCGGGAGGGAGAAGTCCTTCTGCGGTTTTATTTTCTTCCACCTTTTCGCCTTAGAAGGCACTTTTGGCCGCGGGAGTGGTGTGCTTAGGTGGAAGAGCCTGCGCTGGTGCCTGTCGGTGCGCTGAATTTAGTACAGAGGGAAGAGGCTGCGAGGGGGGAGAGGGCGCCCCGAGCTCCTCCCGTCTGGCTGCCTGTGCCCTCCCGCCAGCAGCCCCTGGGCGGGGAGGAAGCGTTGGTCTTTTCATCGGCCTGCGTGGGCATTGCATGAGCAGCAGGGGAAATTTCCTTCCTATTCGTATCTTAATGGCAGCGTTTTTTCTGGGAGAGAACAGCTTCTTACCCCTGTGGCTTGTTTCCCTCCCCGCCTGCATTCAGTCACCCATTAACCTCACCCACAAAGGTTTGCAGTTGGCACTAAGCGTGGTGCTGACATTTTCCTTCTTGGTGTTTAAATGAAGGCTTTTTTTTCCACTGCGAGTTTGCTAAACAAGGTCTTTTTTCAGTTTGGCTGCCCAGGTCAGGCACCGCCGGGAAGGGAGCGGTGGGCCTCCTCCCAGTCTTGCCTGGCCTCTCGTTCCCAACGCGGCTTCGGGAGCCGAGACAGCAGCGAGGCGGGTGAAGGCACGGCCCTGCTGCGTGGGTAACCAACCCTGTGCCGCCTGGAGGGGTTCGGGGTTGTTTGTAACGTCGGGGCTGCCTCTTGGCATCCCCCGGCAGCGCTGGGCGAAGCTGCCCCAGGGTAAGCGTGAACCCGGTGCCTGGAGGTGCGCGTTCCGCTCCTCGTTTCTTCAAATCGTCGCTTCTCCTTTCCTGGCAGTGATGTGGAGGACCAGTGAATCTTCACAAATTAACTCTTAGATGCTATTTAGCGTCTTTTTGTATAGTGGCTAGTAACTTTGATATCTGTGAAAGCTAGAGGGCTGTGCATTTGTAAAGCCTTTCTTGGATGTTATAAAGCAATTCACAGGTTCCTGCATCCTTGGTTCCTATGAACCTCCTGGTTCAAGACTTTGTGGTGACATCACTCTTGTATAAGTAGTATTTTTATCAGGGAATGAGCAGTTTGCTTGTTCCTTAGACCACACCTGCTTGACTTACATTTATTAGGGATTCCTGTGTTCCCCCTTGCCTGCCATTCTGCCTCCTCATGTATGTTATAGGGCCCATTATTCCTTTTCTTGTAGGCTTGGGTCTCTACTTTACCCAGGACCTCTTTTATCCTTTCCTTTTCTTCCCACTTATTCTGATGGTTCTTGGTGCCCTGCTTTCCCTGGTTACCGTCTCCTCTCTGTCTCACCTCCATTTCTCTTTACTCTTTCAGGGTGCTAATGTTTTAAAACTCTCCAGGGAGATCAGAGAAAGCTTTACAGAAACTTGGCATGTTGATGGAAGCAATCAAACACATTTTATTATCTGTAAAGATCGGTTCTTTAATTTGCCTATAGACAATTGCAGACCTGACTGCCCCGCACCCACTATCTTCCTCTTTCCGATTTTCCTGTTTGGAAGCAGGCGCTGTCTGTTGGGAGCTGGAGCACTCCCTGAAACACTGGCACTGGTGGAAAGTGGTCTTTGAAAGGCAGTGCACCAGAAAAATGGAGACTGGGCCAAAGAGGGTGTCTACAGTAAATGAGGCCTTCAGGAAAGCCACTGAGTGGAGATTGCCGCAGTGAGGCGTTGGTGTCCCTGGGGCCTCCTTAAGTGCCTGTGGCTCATTACAGGGGTAAAGGAGTCCCTTCTGTGCTTTGGTGCTGCCCTAATCTGGAGCATTCCTTCCTCTGGGGAGGGCCTTGCCTCTGTTTCCAAGACTTTGATATTCTGCTTGGTCTGAAATGTGCAGGTCTGTTGCCTGCTTGGACTCTGAGCTTTCTGGTATCTCTATGCTTCCTGCTGCTTTTTCTTTGGTGTGTCGCCAATGGCACACCCTGGGTGACAGAGGGTGAACGTCAGAAAGCCACACCTGATGCTTAACACTAGGGCTGACATGATGGTTGCTGGCCTGGCATCAGCAGCCCTCTATGCCAGCAGAGACCCTTTCCTTGGCCCCATTGCATTGAAAAGTTCAGCACCTATGGTGGGTGCTGGCAGCCTGTGTTGCCTGGGGCCAGCTGGGATGGTGAGGATGAGAAGACACAGTGTCCCCATCCCTGGTGTACCCTCCTTATCCCATCTACCTCTCCCTGGCTCCCGGGTATCCCGCTTTCCATTTTTACCACTGCAGGCAATTAAAGAAATCCTGGAAAGAGAGACAAGATTGTTTTCCCATGAGGTTGCACTGAAAGGAAGAGGAGCCCTGCGTGGATACATGTGGCACGGGTGCCAAGCTGATATCAGGCTGGGAAAGAAGCTCAACGCAGGCTGAATGAGTGTGTCTATAAAGGTCCACTTGTCAGACCCAGGATCTCCTGCTCCCAGGGGGACCTGCTGGAAACTCATCTATGACCCCTGTCCCCAGAGTGGTTCAGTGCTTGCCAGACTTTTAAAGGCAAGTATCCTCAAACCATTCTGGAGTACAAATACCATGTAACAGATAGAAATCTGTGGCAAAGACAACTGAATAATTTACCTTGTGTTGGAAGAAACCCCTGGGCATGGAAACCAGGTCCCTTGAGTGTCAATTCTGAGGATGTCTTTATCTGTCTCTTAGGAGCAGTACCCAGCACGGATTCAAGCAGAGCTCACAGGACCTCTGGTTGGAAGGGGTGGTGGCAGGAGGCACCAGAGGGGTCACAGGCAGCTGGTGAGTATGAGGAGCAGTGCAACGGTGAAGGAGCAAGAAGAGAGGGAGGATGGTGACCTGCACAAAGGCTGGAGCTGCTGCAGGTGGTGAGGGGTTGGCACAGCCACCAGGACCATTTGGTGGTCTCCTTCTGTCTCTCAAAGCAGCGCTGTTCTGAAAGCGTTACCTCAGTTTTTTGAGGTTAGAGCGTGTGAAACACAGAGGCACAACCAGAGCAGAGAGAGAAAGAAAAAAATGTTTTGGAAGCCAAGGAAATAACAAAAAGCTTGAATCTTGTGTTGTGGGAGGGCAAGGGGGGCAAGAATACTGGGGGGAGAGGGAACAGGAAAATATCATTAAGGAGAGGGAGGGTAGGAGGGAGAGAGCAAGAGGTGATGTGATATATACGAGCAGAGGTGGAACAAGGAAAGAGGCTCACAGTGAATTTATTTGAATTTCCATTTGAATGTTACCCTGGAAGAAAACCCCAGTTCCCATGAAGCTGCGAAGACTGGGACTGCAGGTCCCTCCTGGGGAAACTTGGCTGCTGCCAAGCAGCATTACTGTTGAGATGTATTTTGGAATATACCATGCCACAGCAGGTGCCTGCAATTAGAGGAGAGCTCTCCAAAATAGCACGCGGCTGTCAATTTTTTAGCAAATGGTGTTGCCCTTTTTTTTTTCTTTGTCCAGCTGTGTAGAAATTTATTCTAAGATGCATCATCTTTACAGAAACATTTTCAAAGGACCTGTTATTTTTACCCTTCTGTTGCTTTTTGTGACCAGACGAGGAGCAGAAGGCTATTCCAGTGGCCACTGTGGGTGAGCTTTGTTTCGCTGGGGGAAGTTAATGGACTCTAACGCACAAGCAAGTTTCAGGAAACCTTCCTTTCTGAAAGAGCGCAAATTTCCTCCTGGCTGGAATTTAACCAAATTACAATGATTACTACCTTTGCTATCATTTGTGTTTTTATAGTGTTTCACGAATGTATCACCCCTCAGAACTCTCCTATATGAAAAGTTTGCATTTATATCCTTATTTTCTTGAAGAGGAAACTGAGTCATAGTGAGTTTCATAGTTCAACCAAGCAACACAGTTGTGTGGCTGATACATTGATAAAGTATGCGACCAACTATCATGATTAGATTTTTGTTCCACGACATGGATTGAAATTAAGTAGTGTTTAAAAAATACCAACCAAAGAAACAATTTAGCTTGATGACTTCCAGTGTTTTATTGTTTCTTGGATTAGGCAAACGTCTTCTCCCTGAACAAAGGGCTATGGCTGTTGTGGTGTAAATCAGAGATTTACCATAGAATGTCTGCACAGTAGAGAGACAAAGAGAATTCAGACACCCCTTAGGTAGGTGCATTTTTCTTTCCCCTGAATGGTAGGGGTCAGAAAATAGACTTAATTGCCTTGGCTTCTTTGGTTCCTTCCCAAGTGCTTTTTGCTCCGCAAGGGGAGCAGGCTGGAAACGTTCTCCCACGGCTCTACATGACACAGGCTGCAGCTGTGCTGGGAACCTGGCAGTGATGCTGGCTGCTGGAGGAGGGAGGCATAACTGGGCTAGCGTGACTGCCCAAAGTGAGCCACGAGCAGCTCGTGCCAACCATGACGTCTCCCTGTCCCAGTCTTGTGGGGCACTTGCCTGTTGTGGGGCAGCTCCATGAACTACGTGGAGTATGTCTTAATGGCCAGGTATTTTGCTTACCAGAGCCATTTCTGGGTGGAGTATCTGCTGTTCTGCTCTAGCACCAAGTATTTTCCTACCCTTCCAAATACCCCTTTGACCCCAAAATGTTCCTGTGACTGGCTTTCTAATTGTGTGCAAAGGTGCTACTTTTGGCCCTGGTCTCTTGAAGTGCCTATGGCTACTGAAATCTCAGGTGCCGTAACTGGCAGGCCTCCGCTCTTGCAACAAGGGCAAGAATGCATGCAGTATTCATGGTCAGAATCGCAGGCTGCTTCACCCTGCGGCCAAAAGAGGTTTTGCCATTCCCAACTGTAGTGTTAATGATGACGTCTCTGTGTCCTGCAAGGATCGGTGACCACGGTGGCTATTATAAACTAGTCAGTCTGGGCACGTAAGCTGTGTTGCGTTCACAAAGAGCAGAAATTTATTTATAAATTGTTCAAGTGTGCTGCATTGCTTCCTGTGGAGCTGTATCACTCTTGTCTACTCCAGTCTGTCGTTGTGAACCTTGTAGCCAGCTGCTTTGTGAGCAAGGCGCCTGGGTAAATGGAAGGAATGTTTCCACTCTTAATTTCTGTTATCCTTTGGGGTGGAATCAGCAAAAATAAACTCCTAAATGCCATCACAGACCATGTCCTCCTTGCAAGGCACCATTCATGGTATAGTGTACAGATCTATGCATCTCGTCTCTTCTTCCGCATGCTTTCACATCAGCAGTTTACCTTCCTCGCTTTATTCAGCAGTGAAATGGTGTGTGTCGATACTTGCAGGTCATTGTGTTATTTCTGAATTCTTGCAGGTTATGTGGGACAGTCCTGAAAGTCAGAGTCATGGCATTTAGGGTTGGTATCATGAGGACATTTTTTGAGATTTTCTTCTGTGGATTTTAGAAATGGGGTATCAGACAGTCAGTTGTTTTGTGTCCGTTTTGCCTGGGACCACATAATTTTTCCCTTTCTTTTCCTTTTAAATTGCAGGCTTGGGCATTTTGTCGTTGTCAGTGTGGCAGCAGGAGAGCTGGAAGCCGGCTGCGTGCTGGGCGACGTACCGATTGTGTGAAGGTTCATTCCCTGCCCTGTAACCTAGCACAGAGGATGTGCTCCCTGCCTTCTGTTTTTCTTTTGTTCGGACTTTGTCATCCTAAACTGGATGATGCCTACAGCCATCTGCTGCATTTGGTAGTCTGCGGCATCATGCCGACTCAATTATGCGCCTCTCTGGGATAACAGCAGGCCAGTTTTCTCTTCAACTTTGAAAGAGTGTTTTTTCCTCTGCAAATGAAGGCTAAGTAGGAACCTCCAGAAGCAAGCTGGATAAGCTGCTCCCAGCCATGTCAGGTGGACTCTCCGTGTTCACGTGGTTGAGCTGTGCGAGTGTGGTGGGAGAGCTGCCAGTCTTTCACCGCAGCTGAGATGCTGCATCCTGGGGCTCGGAGCTCTGACATGGTGGCAGATGTGCTCCCCTGTGGCAGCATTTAACCATTTGGCACTTTCAATCTTTACCACCTCCTTTGCTTTTTGTGAATATATATTACGCCAAGTGGTTTGGGATGATATAAAATTAAAGGAGATGGTGCAAGTGTGAATTACAATTGCTTTTTTCTAAGTGCCCAGGGGAGAAGGGCTACAAAGAGATCACGTAGAGCCTTTCACTGGGTTCCTAGCAAAGTTGTTTTGTTATGCTTTCATACTCATGCAGAAGTGACCAAGCAGTAGGATTTATGTGTGCGATACAATCTGTGACCTCAGCCTTCTTCCTGTGGTGGGTGGGGGAGACATAACCGGAGTCCAGAGTAAAATGTTATCCTTTTATTTTGCTGCAGGCTTAGGATAAATTTTGAGACTCCAAGACAGCTTGCTGTTTTCTTTTTTGCTTTCCCTGCAGGTGGTGGACCTGATGGGTTTCAACATGCAGTCATCCAGGCTTGCTGTTTGTGTCCTCCTGAGCTGTCCATAGTGCCCTGATCCTTCTTCCCCTTCAGTATAATGCTCCTCTTCGTTATATGAAGATAGGGGTCAGATCAAGTGGTGGGGAGCCAGAAGAGAGGACTCGTCTCAGGGGCCTGTGCTATTTACATTCAAGACATTTCTGGCCTCACCAGCTGTTCCATATGTGTTATTTTCAGAAGGGCAATAATCCGCGGGAGGTCAGGAGGGTGGAATTGTGTGAATACGTTGGGTGAAGGAGATCAAGAAGCTTGGAAGTCCTCAGGCCTTGTCATGACAGAGAGGCAGGATTCCGGATGATTATGGGTTGGAGACTGGGAGGACTCAAGGAGAGCTCTGAATGTGCTGCTTGTATGGCCAGGAAAGGCTGCTTAGCTGGACGTTTGTTAGCTGTTTTCAAGAGTCATCTGTGTTTACACTGCTGGCAGGACCACCTGTTCTTTTTTCAACAATAATATATATATATGTGTGTGTGTGTGTATTGCTGCATTTCTGCATTTATTTTTAGCCCTTTCTAAAAACCCCCAACAGGTTTGAAAGATGCTGTGGATTGTGAGTGGTGCCTGGCGGCATTGCTCACATTGACGGTTGTCAGAATTTCCATGATAAATCTCTGCTTTGAAAGGCTTATAACTCATCCTTCTATTCTTGGTCCTGCAGCTCTCATATCCTGGGAAAAAAACCTTTTTTTAAAAACTGCATTTTCCCCACAGGTTTGTGAAAATCAGTTTTGTTGGCCTAAACCAGAGCTTTTACAAAGCAGATGTTGAATCTTGTCGTTTTATTTTTCAGTGCCTAATTGCAAATGTCTGGCAGGTCTCTTTAATATGTTTCATATGGTGAAATGGAAAAAACTGTTTTGCATATCAGACTGACACAGACACTGGATGGTGTAAATCGGTGGGGAGCCAACAGCAGTTAGCTCCCCACCACCAGCTATGAGGGAGCACAAAACCAGCTGAATGATGGCAGAGGCTGGGCAGTCTCCAGATCTGGTGGGATACCGGTTGCAGAATTATAGGGTAAATGCTCCTCCTATCAAGAACTAGCAGAGAGATGAGACATACCATGTTTTCTTTACATTCATAAACAAGGGACATGCATGTTGCTATTACATGCAATCAGCAAGAGAAATCCAGTACAAATTAGCAGCTGATAATTTTAATGAAGAAATACATAGTTATCCCTTATTAACTTTATGGTTCACATGTCCATAGTGTCTTCCGTCCATGCAGTGCAAACCAGCTCAAGAGTCATTAATCTGTACCATTCCCCAGTGAAGTCATACATGCATCATTGTGATTTCTAGTGCATGCCCAGGAGAAACGGTGTTGTGAGGAGATGTAATGATGTGCCCTGGTGATGCCGTGAATCCCTGGCAAAACAGAGAACAGAACACAGGAACCCAAGTCGTGCAACAGTGCCGGAAGGACCGAGCTGCATCTCTTCTGAGAATTTTCACAGTTTTTGAAAGCTGTTGAAATGTTAGCTGCAAATAGTATGTTTGTATGCAGATGGTAGGTGCTAATTCAAAACATGAAGGTAATGAACTTGAAGCTGGGTCCTGACACACAATGAGAATTGTGGAGGGAGCATTGGGAACTCGAGCTGAATCCGTCAGTGTAATTTCACATGCAGCGTTCAGTAGACCATTCAAACTCAGATTATCTTTTGGCAGATGGTAATAACACTTACTGCCTGCCTCACCAGGAAGTCTGTGATGTAGCAAAATACATGCAGGAGGCTTTGTATATGCAAGAGCTCAGCTGTTTTTCAAACTATATTAGTAGCTGTTTGAATGACAGATATGACCTTTCCTTCAGGTCTTGCCTTACAGCTCTGGACCCTCATGGTTACAAAAACACTGCTATAACAAAATAGAAATAAATAGTCCTGTGTTGCTTTTGTGCATGTTGCATGGGCGCACACATGGTGCCATATCTGTGTTACTGTAGGTCCAGACGCAGAGTTTAAACTTTTTTGTCCTGATTTGTCTTCCTTTGCAACTGATTTTCCTTTGGATGCGAAGGTTTTTTTGTTCTGGTTCCCCTGTCCATCTCTTGCCTATCTCAGGGCATTGTGTTCCTGGAGGATCTCAGCACCTCCTTAGCAGGAGACAAGGGCCACTATATTCATTTTCCAGATGGGAATTTCAGGCAAAGAAAGGCTCGGGTGACTTGCGTGTTGTCAGATACAAAATGTGCTGGAGTCGGAACCTGAGGGCACTCTCCAAAGTTTCAAGCTGGTGCCTGAGCTGCTTGTCCAGACTCCGTGTTGTCTTTTGTTGCTGTTCTGATCCCATCTGGCTGTCAGCTGTACCAGCCAGTGCTCCGTGGGTATTTACGCTGCTGCCAGTTCTCATGTCTCAATTGGGAGTCATTTAATGCGGGTGACTGAGATTCCTTGAGAGGAAGAATTTGAAGTATCCCAGACAATGGTATGGTTAACATCGATTTTGTCGTAAGACTGTTTTTTAGTATTTATTTTAAGGATTGTTGACACACATGAGTTTTTCTAGGGCTTTAGTATCTGTGGTTTCAGCCATGAAAAAGAGTCAGAGACAAAACAGTCTTGGCATGGGAGTTTAATATCCTTCCCTTGTGAGATAATAGAATAAATAGGAAGAGAAACATGATTTAAAATCTTCAGTGATAGCAAGATCATAAGAAAGGGACAGCACAATGGTTTTTGTGACGCATTTAGCATTTGTGAAGAAAGATTCCTGGTAAAACATGACTGCAAGTCAACAAATGAATCAGAGAATGGAATGGGGCATGTCTCCCTTAGTAAAAAAACCTTTATTGCGTGTTCTCTTACTCTCAATTACCTTAATTTGGAGCTAATGAATATTGCTAAATGGATTGAAACAAACAGCAGCACTGTGGACAAAAAATAATCATTATGAACTGCAGTGTATCGACCGCAGTGAATTTTTCACAGATTTGTGGGTTTTAGTGCTGGGGTGACTGGTCTGACTGTCTGCTTAGTGTAGGGGAGAGGACCAATAATTTCTGATGGGATCAGTAACTTCTATTAGTACCAGTGCATACCTTTTTAAACCCCATTGCAATAATTAGATATTACCTCATCCCTAGACCTGCTAATTAAAATAATACTTCTCATTGTAAGAGTGCTTCTGTTAGAAGAGCAATCGGTTGTCAGAAATCTTGTCCCCGTTGCAAGTACTTGCGTATTAGGATTAAAATGCTTTTTAATTTAGTCTCGGTAAGTGAGACAGAGCAAGCTGTAGCCTCCCACTGCAGGCCAGTCCAAGGTGCAGAGATGCTGGGGGGGAAGATTGGAGCTGGCATCGTGTGCAAGTGCGGTGCAGCCAGGCCCAGCCAAATTTGTATTTCTGGGTCTGAGACGGAATGGACGTGCGGTGCCGTGGTGTGGTGCATGTCTATGTGTGCACCGCAGCCTTGCTGCTTGCTTAGAAATACACGTAGCGGTGTTGGCAGCCCTGACTTGACTTGTGGGGAGGAGCGCTTTGAAGAGCTATAGGCTACTCACACCATAGGAAGCGGGGTGTTCACCTTACCCCAGGTACGCGCTGGGAGAGGAAAAGGGCTAAGGTGTCTCAGCGCATGTGCCTCTGAGGATGGCCTCAAGCTCTGGAGTACCTCACTGTGCTGGGAGCTGTGATGTGCTTGTGCGGTCAGAGATATCCATCAGGAACCAGTGAAGATTGTTCTGAGTTCTCTTTCATTTAATGAGTGTCTTTATTGTTGATTTAGAGCTGAGCACTTTAATGAACTTTTCAGAGAGTCCTCAAATTTGGCATTTCTCCAGAAATGCCAGAGACTAAAGGAATCTGGAGAAACTAGAAATATGGAGAGGAAAGTATAATTGTATCTTAAGAAAATACAAGACCACAGAGGGAGAAAAAATAATCCAAAGCCTAATTTCAGAGGAAAAAAAAAAGTGAGAAAAGAGTTCTCGTGATCTGTAAGGGGAAAAATGAATTGGAAAAAAAGCCCATTTTTTCAGTGGAATACCAGTTACAACCTCATGTGCTTTTGGGTTGACAGTTCATGTTATGCAGCGACGATGATGGCAATTTCTGCTGTACGTGTGTACCAAAGTGCATTCTTGAATCTGGGCTGAAGTGGAAGAAAAGCAAGGAGGAAACTGAACACGGCTTCATTGGACTACGTGATTTAGCAATGGCTAATTTTAGGCACTTGTTTCTGAAACATCTTGCTTGTAGCCTGGCACCCATCAAACTGGTTCTGTCAGGAGCACTTTTCAACCTCAAACTTTGTTCCCAGGCTGAAGAGCTGGCATGGCATTTACTTCAAAAACAAACCCAAACAAATAGCAGCAAGTTTCTGACCTCAGGCTTGCCTCTCCCTGCTAATCTGATTCCTTTTAAGGGTAGGAGCTGGTGGCTAACGCGATTTCTAGTGAAACCCTGTGTGTAGCTGAATACAAGCGTGTCGGGTTTTGCTGGGGTTGCCGTTAAAAATGTCATGTCCTAGCAGCCTGTATCCAGTTTCTAGAAAAATTGCTTGATGCGTCTTTTGCTTTCTTTATATTGTCATATAGCCGAGCATCGCCGACGTGCCTTTTTAAGGTTAGGTTCATGTCCAGCGCGAACAAGAAAATTTAACGCTCTCATGGGTCCCTAACAGTTAATTTTGATCTCTAGCTTGGCCGCATCCGTCCTGACCCTTCCTGTGTAAATTAACCTTATGATAAAGAGGAGCTCCTGCATGTGAATAGTGAGTCACAAAACCCAGCTCAGAGTAACCCCTGAACTATTTCCCGCTGTGATCCAGCCCCGAGAGATGGAGATGTCCTCTCAAAAAATAACAGTGGTCTGCAGGGGTCTTGGTCTTGCTCCCGCAAATGCTGCAGGTGGGCTGTTGCCTCGCAGGAGCTTGTCACAGCCCATCTGAACAGGGTTTGTAATATAGAAAAGAAAAAAGTGCCTAATCCACTAATAAGATGTAGCCATCTCAAGGCAGAAAGGAGGCTTAATGCAGAAGTCCTACAGGCCTTGGTCCAGAAATAATTTTAAAGGAATATGCAAATATTGCAGCTTTTCTGAGGTTTGCTTCCTGGGTTGCTCTGGGGGAATACCTTTTGCTAGCAAATGTGGTACAATTGCTTTTATTCATCCAGAGACCAGTGTTTTTGTGTTAGTAGGTAGGCTACGAAGCCCTGTGTGGCAAACTGCATTAGAGGATGGGGAAACATGTTTTATGCAGGCACCGTGGTGCTTTCATGGTGCTTTTGCTACTGTTGTGCTTGGGAAGTGTAGGCGCTTGCGAGGGGGTGATGAAACCCTCTGTGCGGGAGCACAAAGTGGTGAAAAGCTTTCATGTGGAGAAGCTGCTGAAGGACTCGAACCTTCCCATGGGAATGTTGTCAGCAGCCAGGAAAGCGGGGTCTTCTGCACCCCTTATCCACATACATCCTGCTGTGGGGTTCCTGCACGGGCGTCAAGGATTCCCAGCCACGTCTCAGGCAGTGCCGAGGGGCTAATGGAAGGGGTCAAAAAATGCGTTTGAATTAACCACCATTTCCACTAGCAGAATGCCAGTATATCACGGTTCTCTCAGATGTTTTGTTACTGATCTAACACATAACTGTCTTTAAAACATATTTTGGTGTGTATTTATTGCACATACTCTCCAGTGGAGGTGCGCTGTTCTGTTTGTGATTGGCAGGATTGGTTACGCAATGTTGTTTGTGCTTCCTGATGGCTGGAGGAACACACAGCTGCCTCTGGGGTGGATGTTGGCCCATATGAATTAAAAATTTAGTTTCCATGACTGACATTCACTTTCTGAGAACTCTGTTGCCCGTCAAACTCAATTGCTCAAATGTCTGTGGGAAACCAGGGGTGGTATGTGAATGTGGTCTCAGCAAATTCATTTTAAAAAATGTAAACCAATGTTCACTGGAGGCAAAATGAAGCATTTCTGCATTATTTGGCTAGAGTGAGTGTTATAAACTCATTTGATCCTCTTTCTTTTTCTGCCATTAAATTTTAATGACAATGTTATTTTTATATACATACAAAAATATATATATTATTACAATTCCTGTGATCCCCAGAAAGATCTTTAATCATCTAGACCATGTAAGCAATAAACACTTAAGGCAAAAGCAAAGCTATTAGTTTTGCATTTCAGTCACAGTTTTTCCCCCTAAAAAGTTTATCTTGAGAAGCTGCCACTCTCCATCCTCATTCTCATCTGTCCGCACTTCTGCTGCAGCTGGTAACCTAATCACTGAAATGTTGTGCTTTATTCACAAATGGGTGCAAAAACTGGCAGCAGCCCTGTACCAGATCCCTCCTGTAAGCCCTGCTGGGAGGAGGTGCCAAAATTCTTTGGGGCAGTTAGAGGTTTTATTGGGGAAAGAGAGAAGAGGCTGAGTTCTCACCTGACTGCTAAAGGCAGAAGTTGACCGGTCTCTTTCCTGGTGTTTCTTACTGCAAACTAGTCTTAATCGCAGCTGGAAGCTCCTCATAGCCCCACCAGCTCTTTCAGCTCAGAGAGCTGAATGTGATGGGAACTCAGTATGGAGCTCCACACACTATGTTGCCCAGGTATTGGTTCCCCTCTTTTTTTTTTTTTTCTTTTTTTGTTTTCCCTCCTTCTCTTTAACAACTTCCAGGTTGATATTATAGCCCTGAACAGGGCTGCCTGATTTTGTTCGTTGGTTGGGTTACTTATTTATTTTAATGCCAATTGTAAAGACACTGCTGCCCTTTTCTGTCATCATTTTTGCTACTGGGAAATATCTGATAGTTCACCAAGTTGGAAGAAAAGCATCAGGCTTCCCTGGGAACCTTACTGAGCAGAGAAAACCGGTAGTGGGAAATGATGGAAACAGTGACACTATATCTCTTCAGCTGTCTCTCAGCTTCGTGCCAGTTCTTAAAGTCATTCTTCCTTGCTTGGATGGGTAAAAAATTGGGTGCCAGCTACTCTTGGGCCCAGAAAGAGAGAGGTTGTGTGCTGTCTGTGCCTCGATTCTCCTGCTCAACCCAGGTTTCTAAAGACCCTGGGCATCCTTTTGGCCAGACCGCATTGTTGCTGAGAGCCTCCTGAGGGAGCAGCAGTGGCAGAGGGGGCTCCCCTGGGGCCAGCAGTTCCCCTTGTGCCTGCCTTCGGCTTCCCAGGAGGCAGCGGCGGCGGCAGGAGAGCTGCTGCTCCATGGCTCCTGCTGGTGCTGGTGGTCCGGAGTGCTTCCCATTGCTGCGGGTCGGGCTCTCTGCTATGCTACACTGACTTTTTGAATTGTGAACTGCTGCATTCTTCACACTTTGGCCATCTGCAGTTCAATCAAGCATGCACTCATTCCTATGAACACACAATGTTTTTATTATTTGGTTTTTGGATCTTTTTAATTCCTTGGCCTCACTGATACTTTGTGGAAAAGTGATCGAGGGGAGGTTGTGTAGTCTGGCATCTTTTTACCTGTTACCTTTTAAGTCTTAAATCTTACCAGCTTTGAGTTTGCTTGAGTGTTGCTTTGCTCACATATTCTGAAAGAGGAAACAACTTGCTTGACCCACGTGCTCTAGATCAGCCATTACTTTTAAGTATTTATCTCAGTTTCTCCCTCATTTGTCTCTTGGCCCGCTCAGCAGTCCCACTGTGCTGTTTGGAGAGAGGAGAAGGGGCTACAGGCATGACCTTGTCTGGTTTCATTACTTTGTTAGTTTTGGCATTCTATGCATTTTTAAATATAGCTTTTCCTTTTATAGGATTAAGTATTTCTGTTTTAAGAGCTTGGTGAAACACACATTTCCCTGTTCTCCTATCTTAGGCTCGGCAGCTGATGAGCACAAGGCTGTAGATCAGAACTGGCTCCTGGTTTCTTCAGACATCACTTAGAAGAGGCGATGCTGAAATGGTTTGCGGCGTGCTGACCAAGGAGACAGCTGGGGATGGTATTTCTGTTAAATGTTGATTCCAGCTCTTGCTGGAGAATTCAGTTTTGAGAGGCTGAGCGGACCCCAGCAGGTATGACCCTGGAGAAAAGAGGGACAAGAACGGAATGAAAAGTTCTCACATGTTTTCTTTTTTCCCCCTCAGAGCATTGTCTTGGTAATGCTGCCATTTAAAGATTGAGTGCCTATCCAAGGGCTGAATTTCATAAATAATGTTGATTTAGGTCACAGCTATAAGATTGCCCATCCATCCATCTGGTACAAAGCAATAAATACAAAATCTGTCTGAAATGACAGGCCAGCCTCTCTGCTCTCTGGCTGAAGTAAATGTGCTCCTATTGTGGTGTGATAGCCTGGCCGGCCTTGACAGTGGATTCCAAGAATTGCAAGTTTATGGTCTGTCAGCCAGTGCAAACATCTGTCCATCAAGTATTCCCCATTTTTTTGTACCTAGAAGACAGAACCAGGGAGGCATTAAGAAATGAGTGGCAGAGAGAGATTATCTGCTTTGATGCATGTATTCCCTGGGCTGGGAGACAGAGAGCTGGGGTGGTTGTACTCCTGTGGTCTCAAAGACCAACAAAACACTGCCTGTGAACCTGTGTGCGTTGTAGAGGTCTGAAATGGCACAGAGGAGATCTTATCCTCATTTTTTGGCTCTTCTGCAGAGACGCAACCCTCCTGAGTGCCTGTAGCACAGAGGTTTTAAAGTTTTGGCTATTGATTATTACAAACCAAGAATAGTTTATTGAACAAGGCCTGGGTTAGTGCTTGAGTGGCCCTATGAAACAGCGATATCACTCAATAGCCAAGTTTTCCAAGCGGAGTGCGTTAACAAGCTCCTGACTTACTCATTGCGTATCTCTCCCAGCAAGGTGCCACCCTAAGGGACAGGCATGATCAGGGCTGTGCACACGCCAGGTCTGCAGGACTAATCCTGCCTCCCTGCTGCGTTGTGTGGATCTGGGTGCTCAGGTGGCATCTTCTGTTCTGGGCTGAAACCCCCCAGACCAAGGATCCTTTGATCTTAAATGGTCCCTGCAATTTCTAACACAGTTAAAGGTGCTTGTCCTGGTATCCTCATCAAATTCCAGTTTCATTCTTTATGCCCCCTCTCAGGCTCCTTGCTGGGACCCAGTACTTTACCAGTCTTCAGCTTCCCAGCCTGCAGAGGCCCGTAGGATGGGAGGTTGTGTGGAGGAAGGAAGGAAGGAGGGGCACTTCCTTTGGGTGTACAGGGGGATCCAAGGTCAGAAGGAGGGAGCCTGTGAAAGTCAGAAAGTGGGAACAAGGGATGAAGTTCAGAGGAGAGGCATCAGCTGAAAGAGGAAAGGGTAATCTTTGGGCTGGAAAACTACATCTTGAGAGAGCTGAGTACTCACAGGGACTCTTTGCAGAGATGGTTTGCAGTGGATTCTCAATGTCTCTCAAGACCTTGTCTTTTAAAAAGCCTTTGAAGGCCCTGTCACTGCATTGACAAGCAATCAGATGCTCATACAACAGGTTTTGCTACCCTTTTCCTGCTGGATTGGCCTCACGTTGCAGGTGGCCTCTCTGGGTGCAGAGGTGTGCTAGGGGATGCAAGTACGGAGCGTTTCCATCGCAAGACGATGGAAGTTCTGCTCTCTGGCCAGCTCTTCCCAGTCTTCCTTGGTGTAATGCAGAGACAGGCTGGGGAGCTGGAGGGGGTTTCTGTTAGCCAGTCAATCAATCATTTCCCCATGTTTATTATTTATCCCCCTGGCCGAGCCCTCCCCTCATCCCTGCCACTCTGGGCAATGGGAATTTTTGTGATCTCTGAGCAGTAGAGGCTGGCGGGCAGCCTGATCAATGCTAGCAGCTCATTCTCAGCCACGTGAGAGGAGAAACATCAACAAGGAGAGATGGAGTTAGAACTTTATTAGGAGAAACCTAGGCACGATTGACTAAAATCTCATATTAAGGAGAGCACACAGGTATTTTCAGGATTAAAAAACACACATATGTAAAAAAACCCTTACAAACAAACAAAAAATATGTTTTCCCCCCCTCTGTGTGTGAGTACGTATGTATATGTACAGGGAACTGTACCAAAGCTAGCTATGTATTGGGAGCAAGGATTCACAGTCCCTTTCAGCGGTGCCTAAGAGAGGGAATGGCTCAGTCCCCTCTAAGTTGGTCCCAGGCCATTCACTCACGCAGTCCAACGCTGGGAAGCTGTGGCCCGTGTCCGAAAGGGCAGTGCAGGGTAAACAACAGGGAGCAGCTTGGCTCTGTTTAGCAATTCTCTTTGAAAGAAGGATGTCATCTCTGCAGTGAGAAAACATATCTGGAGTGGGAGCTGCCTACAGACCTCACCCACCAGACTCAGTGCGCAGTGTTGGGCCCCGACGGCTGCTCTGAGAGGCTACAGTGGTGGAAAGAGCTGGTCCGTGCATGGTTTCTTACGCCATATGCGCTAGGGATGGAGTGGAGATGAAGATGACCTGATGGCAGAACAGGGACTTGCTGTGAGGACAAGAATCTTGGCTTGCACTAGCTGGCAGGCTTGAGAGAGCAGCCAAGAGCTGAAGGATGTGCAGGACCTGGAGAAGACTCTTGTTCCCTGCAAAAGATGCTGAAGTGTTTCGGTAGGTTAGTGGGAGAAGACACAGGCCGTACCTCTTCTGCAGATAAACAGAGGATTTTTTTTTTTCCTCTCAAGTTGGCAGCTGGCAGCACCCTTTCAGCAGCATTCATGTTGCTTGAAAGATGAGTTTAAAAAGGGGAAAAATCACTTTGATTCCACACGGTAATTCCTCCTTATTTACTAGTAGCATATTTTTTCTCACAGGAGAGTCTCTATTTCTGTTAATGGATGTCTTAGAATTGATGACACAAGTATCTTGGGAAAATTCCCTAGTCTTCATCAACTGGTTATCTAAGTGATATCCCCGGGAACCAGGGCCAGTCTGCTGTGCTGACTTAGGAATGAGGAAGGGATTCCAACGTCGGACATGAGGCAGCTGTGTGTGTGGGACCACAGACATCCTTATCTATGGGGAAGAGTTATATACACAGCGTCAAAAAATTCAAGTAGGATTTATTGTACAGGTAAACTGATATAAAATATCTGGGCTCAGGTAGAGAAGGGGAGGATTAGAAAGAGCGAGAACAAAGCAGAAGAGAAAGTCTTTCTTTCAGAAAGCCTACCAGTGTGTTTCTGCTCCCTGCAGGTGAGAGAAGTTTCAGCTCAGTATAATTGCCAAGCTGACATAGCAAATGTTGAACAGGCACCAAAGAAGATGCAAGGGGGTTGAGGTCCAGTCAGTCTGTTGAATGCAGTGTTGCAGTGGACGCCCGCTGGGCAGCCTCAGGAGTCTGCTGGCCCGTGCTCTACCAGGCGAAGGATGGTGAGTCTTCAGTCCCTGTGGGTCCCATGATGAAAATATGGCTGAGCACCTCACATCTCGCGATTGGTGCGTGTCTCCCAGTGGCTGCCCCTGCCTTAAGCTGTGAGAGGTGCTGCCTGCAATATAACAATGATGCTTACTGAAAAGGAGCCAAAAGGGTGGTAAAACAGAGAGAGGTTAGTGGCAAGAGTCTGGAGTCCGCTTTGCAGAAGTTTTACTAAGCGCTGAGACTGGTCCTTCTTCTCATCCCTCCTGGAGACAGGTCACACGGACAAATCATCCGACCTTGCCTTGCTGCTGGCACGGCTGGTCTTGCTGAACCGGCGTTTCTCATTGAAGTAGTTCTCGGGGAAGGCAGGTGCTGCACATTCATTGGCCACCTCTGGACTCTCCGTGTAGCTGGACTTAATGAAGGGCCCTTCACCAGCAGCATCCTCCTGGCCATGGACCCTCTCGGTGGCGAAGTTGGCAGTGTTCTGCTGGGAGGCCATCTTGTTGCTGAAGGGGCTGATGAACTTCCTGTTGGGACTTGACAAGCACTGGTTAAAATCTGGTGGAGGAGTGTACATCTGGGCCCTTTCTGCTTGCGGGGCAGACTCCAGTCTGCTGGGGGCTGTGCTGGGGCTGGGTTTGTAAGACCGGGAGCACTTCTCTTTGGCTTTCTTCCAGCCCAAATGGTACAACTCGGCCAGACTGAGGAATAGGGAGAGCACTGCCACAGCCAGCATGAAGACGATGAACACATTCTTCTCTGTGGGACGGGAAACGTAGCAGTTGACGGGGTGGGGGCAAGGTGCCCGCTGGCAGATATACAGGGTCTCCAGGAAGATCCCGTACAAGACATACTGTCCCACAATGAAGGCCACTTCCATGGCAGTGCGAATCAAAATGCTGTAGACGTAGGTGTTCAGAAGACTGCCCCTCAGTATGATTTTGCCTCCTGATTCATCCCAGCAAGACAGCTCAGCCTTCTCTGCCACGGGGCACTTCTGCTGGTAGTATGTGTCACCATTGTTTTTCATCTCCTGGGCCTCCATTTCTGCCTCCTTCATCTTCCTCTTCTCCTCCATGCGCACTGTGTGCATCGCATGGCCCATATACACCAGAGATGGAGTGGAGACAAAGATGATCTGGAGGACCCAAAACCGGACATGGGAGATGGGGAAAGCCTTGTCGTAGCAGACGTTCTCACAGCCAGGCTGCTGGGTGTCACACATGAAGTCAGATTGCTCATCCCCCCAGGAGGACTCAGCTGCTGTGCCCAGCACTAGCATCCGGAAGATGAAGAGCACGGTCAACCAGACTTTCCCCACCACTGTGGAGTGTTTGTGGACCTCTTCGAGGAACTCTCCCAGGAAACTCCAGTCTCCCATTTCTGCTCACCAGGAGGGGTGAGAAGTCTTGAAGGGAGTCCTGGATGCAGCCTCTGTGGGAGAAAATAGAAGAAAGTGATTCTAAGGAGGGTTAGGAAATGCCTAACTGGGAATGCATGGAGTGAAATGATTTGTTTTGTGTCAAAGGAAATGTTTTAATTTGACCTGAAATGAATGAGGTATGGTTTGCTGAAAACTTTGTTTCACATCCACTGAACACAATGTATTGTTTGTTTTTTTTATTTAGTTACTGAAACAAAAAGTGATCTCTTTTGCATAATCCAACTACAACCTGTTAAACAGGCTCCAAAAACTTTGAGGGTGAGCCAGATTTTTTCTTGGTTCAGAAAGTCCTTTCACTGTGGTCTGCATATTGCATCCTCTGAGGACTGTGTAGTTAAAGCAGTATTCATGTGTCTTCGAACTGTGCTCTAGGGAATCCTTGATGGGCTGATCCCCTGGGAGATAAGCCTGGAGCCTGCAGCTTGGTCTGAGCAGTGCCTTGGCACTTTCATATGTCACCTTTGTGTAATACCTGCACCAGCACCTGGAACATGAGGCACTCACAGCTCTGAGCCTCATTTCCAAGCTCGATGCCACCAGTGAAAGAAATGCAGAGAAAACCTTCCTGCTGCCCACCTGCCCCTTGCCCCTAGGTTTTGCTTTGGTTTTGCAGTGTAGCCAGTCGCAAGTGTTTCATTTAGAAGCTGTATATGTTTCGGGGAGTGTAAAGACTTTGGCGAGTCGTGCCAGTCCTGTAAACCTAATATACTGCCACTCTGTCTTGCCTCTCTGAGAGGGAACTGCTCTGAAATCTAAATGGGGGATCTTACTCCCTCCTCTTTTCTTAAGCTCTGAGACAAAATTCACAGTTCAAATGACACCAGCAAAGAAAAAAGCCTCCTTTGAAACACCTCCCAATGACCAGCAGCTCCTGGGAACTGCTCTTTGTTAGGTGGTCTGATGAGAGGAAAGGTTTGGCGGGCTGGTAGTGAGATTGCAACGTGAGGATGTCAGAGAGCCTGCTTCAGTTCTGTTTCTGACTCTGACAGACTGTTTCTGGCCAAGTCACTTAACCCCCTGGATGAAAAGAGGACCATGGGTTTAATCCATCTTTTGTGGGGCTCTGTGGGAGTGCTTGAGCAAACATTTGATCCAGTTATACTTGCCATGCTTATCTTCCCAGGGCACTGTAAAGCTCTCCCTTGTGCGTGAGTTAAGGGCTAGGTGCTATAAAGTGTGCAGTATTACCTTGGATATAGTGTTCTCCCACAGTTACTCTTTTTAAAATATCCTTTTAATAAATAAATGAAAAACTTAATAATCATCATAATGAAATATTAAAAGCACTAGACAAGGTAAATCCCAAAGCCGTGGGGACCAAAAGTATTAACTCTCCTTCTTTATTGTCCCTTGTCTTGTCTTTAAGAGACAATTATTTTTACTGTACAAAGAATGTCTATGGAGAGTAGACACGGTTAAACGCTGAGAATTTACTGCAGCAATATTGTGTAGATTTCCTGTGAGCAAAAGCTGGAGAACAGAGAGAGACACTTGTTGAGGGAACAATATCCCCTTGTGTGGTTATGTGCCTGATATAATTTAATATAGCAGCGCACGTGATGATTTATGCCATCGCTTGTTTATATGCAATGTGCATCTGCAGGATGGATGGGACAAAGATCAAAAGTCAGAATCCTTAAACAACTCCTCACACTGCTGAGGGCTGCCCTGAGGAAAGGTGAGGATTGCCTAGGTAAGGAGGTGGGGAGGTGACCACTTGCTGCCCCACCGCCAGTCAGATGTGGTGTGAGGAGGGAGAAGGGGCAGACCAAGAAGCAAAGGATGGGCTTTGGCTCTTTCTGCTTTGGCAGGCATGCTGCAGTCATGCTGACGTAGATCCTGGTGGCTGCTCAGAGTATGCCGAAGCTTTCATCTGCTGCCAGCCCAGAACTGGAGGAGCAGTAACACAGAAAATCAGCTAGTCTTTCTGACTCATTTTTGCACTGGTACAAACTGGTGAATCTGTGCCTCTGTCTTCTGAAATGGCTTTGGTGCACTTACTGCATTCTGGAGAAACTAGCATATGGCTTCATTCTGTGGGCTCCAGGGGATTGCATACAGGCAGATAAATCAGTAATGGGAAATATTTACAAACAGTTGCATTGAAATCAGGATTTTAATTTTTTTTTTCCCCAGAGTGCAGACAAGGCAAGCAGCTACCTACAGTTCCCTGTACAGGTGCATCCAAGACAATATGGTATAGCACAACTGTACGTGTGAAATATTCCTTCCAAGACAGCATGAACAATGGTATGTGTCCTCATTTTTCCAGGTGAGTTTGTGTTGTTTGCAGGTGCCATTCTTGCTTCTGCTGTTACTAGTTGCCTTTTCTTGATTCACCTTGCTTGTTGGGGTAAAAATAAACACAGTTCTCCCTGGCTGTGCCAAGAATGAGTTTTCCTTCCTGCCATGTGCATGTGTGATTGCAGGCTGTGCACCTCTTCCCATCAGTTCTACCATGTGCAGATAGTTTGGGGTTTTACAATGGCTTGTTTTCCCCAAGGAAGGTACACCTAGACACTTGCAAATTGTAAAAATCAATGTGTACATAACATGAAGTTGGAAAACGTAAGTACAAAAGGAGTCCAGAAATAAAAAAATGTTAATGGATGCAAGAATAACAATAATTTACCCATCTCACACATGCACAATGTTTTCCAAAAGGAGGTAAATCAGAAGGATCCAAGGCTGGCAGCCATGAGGTGTAGGCTAGATATTAGAGCTGTTCCCTCTGCCCTTTCTGCTGGCTGCTCCCCTGCACAGGCTGTGTAAAGGAGGGGCCACCCCAAGAGCCAAATGCCTCCTGATCATCCTGCCGCAGCCTCACAGAGAGCCAGGTGGCTGCTGCAAGGGGGTAGGCAGCCTCAGGAAAATGGGTGTTGGATACCAAGAGAAGGGGTTTCCTTCCTTGCACAGTGTTTTTTGACTTAGATGTTTTTTAGTTATAAGGGAGCTATTCTTGCAATGGCAGTTCAAGGGCCTCCTAGAACAGAAGAGAGCATCTAGCTCTCTGCTGCCAGCAAGCAAAGAAGGATTGTTGTCACCTCCTGACAGCTTTTCCTGGCTATGTAGGACTGCCCCTGACCTAGCCTTTCTCCTCCGGGCTTTACTGTTCTTGGGAATTTTCCATATAGTTCCCTTTCCTCATTCCCAGACTACTGCTGTCCCCGCATGCTTTGACCTCTCAGCGTGTGAGCATCTGCGACCTTTTATGTTCCTAGTTTGGACTCAATCAGACAAATCTTGTCCCACTCTGGTGTGACTCGGCAAAAATCACCTCTTGGTATCTTCACGGGGTCTCAGCACCTGATAGTCTTGACAGCAACGTCATGCATATTCATGCAGAGTCGTGGGCTGTGCTGCTGCCCGGCCGCGCTTCTGGCCGTTGGCTTTCTGCTGGATCAAGAAGGGAGCTGAACGCAGTCATGGGACCTCGGCACCGGGAAACGCGTATGTGACAAAGACCAGTGCAGCCTGGCACAAACCCAATGATGTGGTTGTCCTGGCTTAATCATCACCTGGAACGCTATTAAAGCTGGGGAAAACCGACTATCACACCGCAGGCCAGGCGTGGAGTCCGTCCAGCTCCGGGCTGCCTCGTGACTGCCAAATTCCACGATAAAAATACCCCAGTGGGGATGGCACCTGCCAGCACGCTGGGCTGACTCACCAGCCACGGGCTGCTCTCTGCCATCCTTTTTGTTTTGCACTGTCTTTTTTTGGGGGGGGAAGCATCCGTCGCTCTTGGAGAAGTTGTGCCTATCCTCTTCGTGATGCTGTGCGCTCTGAATGACAGGCGAGCATTTTGCATTGCTGCCACTTGCTCTGGCCAGCGTGCTTGTTCTGGACGGACCAGCCGGGGCTTTGGGGAACAGCTAGGAAATTCACACCAAAGGGGCAGGAGGGCTGTTCCTGCACAATCCTCTTCTTTATATGAGGTTTTTCCCTCTGGAGTTTTTAGAAAGAAAGTTCTCCCATCTTTAGAAGACAGGCGAGACTATCAGCAGCGATATAAATAGCTGAGCTTGACACTTCACGCTAACTTTTCCCACAAGGAAGGTGACAGGAGGTCTCCATCTCTGCAGGATGTTTCTAAAATAAAGTGGAGAGCCTGATTATGACACTGTTTCTGCTCTCCCTCGCTGGGCTCACCTCTTCCCCTTGGCAGGTCCTGGGCACATGGAGAGGCTCTTCAAGCAAGGCTCCTTTGTGTGGGGGAAGCATGGTTCCCAGGGAGGGGGACAGTAACAAAGTCAATGCCATTTTTTTTTTTTCCTAATCTGCATGTGTGATTTGCTCAGTTGGATACCAACGTGTGCATCTGACAGTTCATGAGATGTCCCAACGAACTAGAAGGCCGAGGTCCATGTGAAGAGTCTCACACACCAGGCATGGGGCTGTGTGTGGAGGCCATGCAGCAAGTCCATCCCTTCTCAGCTCCCAAATGGGGAGGCAGCCGTCTCCTTTAGGTACTGGGAGCAAGAGAAGTGACAGCCCCATGCAGTGGGGCATCCAGGCCAGCTGTGCCTAGGAATTGCTTGTGGCCTTCCTTCCTCAAGCTGTGTCACCTCATAGCAGGTCCAGGCGAGCATGTGGCACAAGAGATAGCTACTGTGGGGGTAGGAGGGCAGAGATCTTTTCCCCTATGTTGACATCTGTGAGGCTGCAGCCAGACCTGAGTGGTCCCTGCGCTGCAAAACTGGACGCTCATACCTGTAGACACTTAGGAAGGACACTTCCAGCTCTGCACTGGAGGTTAGTTAATGCTGTTTTGCTATACAGCTGTATTTTTTACTTAAGGATCTCCAGGCCCTTGTTAGTAGTAGTCATCCAGCCTCACAGCACCCGACACAGTGCAGATGCTGTCATCTTTACCTTGCAGATGGTGATCACTGGGGTACAGAAAGGGCAAACTGCTTGTTCGAGGTCACTGTGTTAGCAGCAGTCTGAGGACAGAGTTCAGGGGCTGGGACTTGCAAACTTTTGTCCTTTTCTCTATGCAGCACTGTCTCATAGACTTTGTGGTAGCGACACAACGCTGCTTCTACAGCACAACGACATCTGTTTCTATAGACCACAGCCCTTCTCTGATGTGTCCCGGGACGATACTGTCTTGGTCACTTGAAAGAAATCCCTCTCGTGCTACCCCTCTATGGCAGGTGCACCTGGCAGAACCAGTTTTTTGTTATGGGGGTTTTTTTGGTGCTTTTCTAAGAGATGAACATCTTGTTACTGCTGGCAGAGCCCGCAGCTGTGGTCAGTACCCCAAAAGCAGCAGCAGCCTTTTCAGTGTATATATACAGTGCTCCTTTGTTGCCAGGACCTGATCAGGAAGCATTCTGGGGGCACGTGGCTTACAATGTCAAAAGATGAATAAAGTTAGAAATGCACTGTTTGGCATAGGTGTGATGCTTTGAATTCCAGGGGCTCTCCAGAGCTTTGTGACACAGATCAATGCTAAAGCCCACCTCAGCATGTATCTTTTTGTTCACTGTTTACTGAATTGGCTCCTTCCTGTGCGTGTACAGTAGACAAGCAGTGACTGATTAGGCATTGTTGTCCAAGCACCATCCCTTTGGCTTCATATGTGCATGCATGTGCTTATGAGAAGTTTCTGCCTGAAATGGGCCAGTTCTTTAGCCAAATTTGTAACTCTGATCTGTACATGGATCTGGACTGTATAGGTTTGTACTTCTTTATGAGTTATATACATAAAAAAAAGTCTGTCATGTTTGCATAGCTTCCTTTCTAGTTCCTTGGGTTCAAAGTCCTGTGCTGAATCAGTAGCAGGGAGTGTGACTTTGACTCCAGCATTCAAATCTCATGGGAAAGGCAGAGCTCCATGTTAACAGCTCCTGTCCTAGAAGACAGACATCCAATGTTTTTCATCTCTCTGCTCCTCCTGAGTTCACTGTGATTTCTGGAAGGGTCACGCTGGTATCCAGACCACTGGCCCTGCTTGCAGTTGCAGACAGCTTGTTATTCTGTCATGAGGTATGCTTTCCCCCTCCTCTCCAAATGTGGAAAATCTCAGAGTTCACAAAAAAGAGAGTGTGTGAGAAGATAAGGGAGTTGAATGACCTGTCACCTCCTGAACACACACCCGCCCTGACGCACACAGACAGAGGGAAATCACTCAACACCTCCAAGTGTGTACATCAGGAATGTGTTACACACACAGAGATGACAGTATTATATAGAATATTTTCATCTGAAGTGATGGTGGAAGCTGCAGACTCCCGGTTTGCTGAATTTTTATTATTTGTCTCTCCAGGCCACCTAATGCTATTTTTCCCCTCCTTGGCCAGGGTCAAATTGTGCTTTCATATATCCAGACATTAGGGCCAAGCTCTGCCTGATGTAGATGCAGGAGACCAAGAACAGAAAAGACCTTGAACTCAGATGAGTCAAGCTGAGCAATAAATTTCTCCCACTGCGTTTGAAAAGCCTGCATCAAATAGTTACGTGGTAGCAGTATCCAGGCTTACATTTTGCATGCAGGAAGCACCCTCTAATTCTCTTGGTATATATAATCTCTGTGCCCTAGAGAAACGTGGGTCCTTAGCCCAACAAATACAACAAAACTGGACTTGGGATAAGCTAAATGAAGGCTCATGTGTGCTTTTTGCTAGAAAAAACAACCACCAGTGCTGTCTCTGATGTAGATGCTGCAAAGCTTACTCCTTAACTAATAGGCTGAAGAGCATCTGGTTCAGGGTTACAAAGCTTGGTGCTCTTTACAGTTTCTTTATCTTTCCAGGGAGAAGCTAACCTATGTGAATTTGCAGCTGATGCTAAATTGGGTAGTGCTGTATACAGGAGAGAGGACAGCCAAGCAGGGCAGAGGGACCTCTGGAAAACAGAAACATGCTGAGAAATTTGGGGACTACTGTAGTAGAGCAGCTCCCGAGCTCTGCTGAGAGAAACTGATCTTAAGCACTGCTTAGGCAGTGGAGGAGGCTGGTATAAGGAGACGTGGAGGTGATAGCAGGCATCGCATTGGATCCAATATAACAGCAAAAAACCCGTCCATGTGATTTTAGGCTGGTTCATAGACTGCATGAGAAGCAACTTGTTATAGTGTTGAAATAAAACAGACTGGAGAGGTAGTGGGAGAAGGAGAGGGCTCTCATTCAGACTTTTCCTGTCCTTTCTTCCCTCCTCTCTCCCCAGCATCTCCCTGCCTATCACTTCCCCGTGGCTATCCTACAGTCAAGCCCCCACCCCTGAGCCTTGCCTCAGCTTTTTGGCAGTTTTGACCACTTAACTCTCTACAGCACCTGGATTGGTAATGCTTTCAGCCTTAGAAAGGGGAAATTTTCAGTAACTATCTACTTCCCATCTTAGTACTACCTTGTCAAATCTCATTTCTTCCTTCTTTCCAAAAATCTGTAGGATTCTCTTCATGCTCCAGCTTCATTGTTGCATCCTTGCCTCAAATATTTAATTTCTCATTCAGGGCGAAGTCTGGCTATAGCTTGTGAGTTGATTATTTTATATACTTGGTGTATGTACATATATATGCACATCTCCCCCTCCCCCTTAAAACCAACCAATATTGAATTTGCAAAAGCCAGCAGTAGGGAGTTAGGAAATGCTAGAGCTACTGTTCTCAGTAATCTTAATTCAATCTCTTTGTGCCTGTGCCTCATAGCTATGAGGCTTTAACCACATCCTCACATTGTCACCTCATTCTTTGCACAGGATGCCTGCCTTGTTCTGTGCCAGCCTGCCTGGAGCTTTCTTGAACAGCAGCTATTCAATGTTTTGTTTTCTCCTCATTGTTCAGTGGGTGGCCTGTGCCTCATTTACTGTACATTATTCAAGTCCAGTTCTAAAGACAGAATTATTAGTTTCCTCATGGGTTTTCCTATGGCTTTCATCACAACAATATCTGATTGTTTCACAATCGTTAATTTACTTATTTTCATTACCACCTGGAGGTGAGGAGATGGTATTAGATCAACTTTACAGCTGAGAAACTAAGGCAGTGAGAGATTAAGATAAAAAATGTTCATTAATTTTGGAAGCTGTTTGGTGATGTTGCTAATCTGGGGGTTTTTTTCAGTGCACTTGGCACTATATAACATATGTTCAAAGCAGAGCTCTGTCTGGTTAATGCTGGAGCGAGAGAGTTTATCACTTGCACCAGTTGGACCACATCTAGAAGTCAGACATCCAGAAGACGAGAGACACTACTGAGGGGGCATTTGTGAAGAAACGTGGCTTAAGTGATTTGCCCTATCATGACAGAGGAAATTGGAGTAAGAAACAAGAATTAACCCCATTCCTCTTGGATAGATTTATCTGATTTTAAACTGGAGACAGTTTTTCTCCCATGTCACTGTTCCCTCCCTTCACCAGACATCCGAATGCAGCCGAAGACCCCAGAGCTCTGCAGCAGTTGCCCTCGCTGGACTGCTTCACTTCCTCAGCAACCCTGTGCCCTGACCCAGGCATCTGTCAGCTTTTCTGCTTCTAAGAGAGAGGAGTTTTGTATGGAAATTCTCAACCATTCTCAAGGCATGTTCGTAATGACAAAGATAATGAAGAAAGACGGAAATGTAAGTGCAAACTCCTTAGTTCTTACATTAAAAACCACTGACCCCTCTTTAAAGATACACTAGAGAGACTTAGAAGCATGCATATCTATGCTCGTTGCTTACTGTGTGGCATGAATATTTCCTTGTTTCAGGAAAGAGCTGGCATGCTACAGTATTGTTCATAGAGATCTGTCTGTTGCTTATCAATAGCCATAAAATTGATTTTTTCCCCCTCTCTTTATGAATTCTTAGCCCAAAGATTGAAGTTTCTCTGATGCCTCCTGGGAACTATTTCTTATTTTAAGCCTCTGTCCTCGTGCCTCATACAACAGCACCCGAGGTGTGGAGCAGTCTCTGAAATGTGCTCCCTAATGACATGGTATAGTGCTGAATTACTCATTCCTTCTCGTCTATTTTCAATGCTGCGAGATAAGTCAGAAAACAAGGGCAAACGTGCAGAATGTGTGAAATCTGTCTGAAGGTCAAAAAGAGAAGAGAGCCTAGGGTATGAAGTTCTATATTTTCTGGCAAGGTTTAAATTTTTCATGTGAAAGCCTGTAATACTAAAATATTGTGATAATACATACTGTTGAGCAGGAAAAAACCCGACCAAAACTAACAACCCCAAATAGTTATAGTAGCAGGAATACTTAACATAGTTCCCAAGTGACCGGAGCCTGATTAGTATTTTAAACCCTGAAGCCTCAGAAATTCTCCTAAACTACTGTTCTGCTCCCAAAGAAAGGGGGAAGAAAGTTAGAAATCTGTGCTCTTCTTGGAGTAGATTTTGAAAAGACCAGCAAATGCAGAATTTTTTGGCTTCTGGTGCAAATACTGAATACTGTGAAGCTTCTGAATAACAGTTTAACTCGCTCCTAGCTGCACAAGCATATGCACGCACATATTACATGCATTAAGTTCTTTAGCCCTAAAGAGAGGATTGTATAGGCAGCAGTAGGGAAAACCTCTCACACATGCTGCTTCACCAAGGTATTTTGACATGTTCGTTAGCATGGAGGAAGAGTTCAACGATTAAGGCTCATTCAGCCTATGACTTTTTTTTTAGCTGAGATTTGTCCAGAAATGCTACTTACATGATCCTCTGATGGATTTTATGGTACTTCAGGGACAGAGGCATTGCCTGAGTTTACCTGAGCTGTTAAAATCAGAGTGCCACAAAGCTCATTAGACGGGACAAATGTCCAGTAAAATGACCCTTTAGGAAATCAAAGGAGTCACCACAGATCAGAGGTGGCAATTAGCGGGCAACCTTTACACTCATCGACGTTGCTTCTTTCCAGGTCTATGTATAGGGGTACTATTTTTTCATGCTCGGCTATTCTTTGAAACATGCAGTGGCAGTGCTAGAAGTATTAAATTATGGAAATGTAATTGAATAATTATTCCAAGTACAAAAAAGGGAAAAAAGTTAGGAAGGAAAATAAGAAGAAGCAGCAGCTGCTAGTGGGAGAGAGCGTTTGTCCCTCTAGGTCTGCATGCCTCTTTGCTGAGGCTGCCCTGGGCAGTGTCGGGATGGAGAAGAAAGGCATTCCCTCCTGGCGCATGCAGTATGGGTGACTGGCAGATACGAGCAAGGCGCTTCTCTACATTTGAGTTACATTCCCAGGCTCCATGTCACAGACCAGCTAGGACGCAATACTCTCAAGGAAAAGAAAGTGCAATATTTTGAAACCATCCTGTGTGCTTTGGAATATAGGCGGTTCACGCAGACACTTGATAAAGTGTTTATACCCTGAGAGCCTCTCATAGGTAAGAGTTCCCTTCACCACCCTCCCCTGAGCAGCCTGACAGCATGCTGAAATGGGATCTGACAGAAACTGCAATTTGCACGTTATACTCTCTGAGGATATTTGGGGCTCTTATCCTGCTTTTCTGTACTTTGAAATCTATCGGTATCTCTGTTCATTGCAGGGAGGCTTCCTTGTCATTTCTGTAGCTGCCTGTACCAAAAAGAGTTTAATTTTTAAAATGTCCCAAGCCCACCTTGTTACTAGTGGGAATATTTTGGAGAGAAATTGAAAGAAAAAGTAAATTTCTTAAGTAATTTTTGGCCATCCTTTTTTCCTGCCTCACCAAGTCCTTCTCTCCCCTCATGCTGTTTTCCCCTTGAGTGTAACAGCTTAATCTCCCATCAATGCTTCTGCAGTTCTGGTATTTCCCCCTCATGGTTACTTACCTGATTTCCAGTATCTTGTCCTGTCTCTTTTCCTTGCTTTAGCACTTTTTCTTTCTGTAATTGAGTTGGACTCCTTGTTCTTTTCAGTTGCTTGGTTTTATTCCTTTAATGTGGTTCTCTCTCTCTTCCTCTGTCTTTCTCCACCCCCTTTCTGTGTCACTTTCTGTCTTCCCCACTGCCTCTCTGCCTTTCCCCCTCTTCTTTCTTCACCTACTTTTCTTGTCTCTCCCACCCCCTCCAGCTTAATCTTTCTATTTTCAAACCTAGTTTCCTGTGGTTTTTCCTTTAAAGACCATGGATCTCATTCCTCCCTTTCCATTCTCAGCCTCTCCCCGTGCCACCCTCCCCATGCCGACAGGATGCGCTTGCTGCCGGCTTTACACTGTCCCTTCCAGTTGCTGCTACCGCTGTTCCTTGCACCTCCTCCCCCAGATAACACGCCATGGTCTAAGCCTTCCTTGAGCGAAGAGAGACAGGGTTGCCCCACAGTTACACCAGCCAGACCCTGGGAAGCTTCTTCCACGCAGGACATCAGTGAAGGATGTTTTTTTGACTCGCTCAAGCTTAATCGGGCAAAGCAGAGTTCGTGTGGAGCAGGGTCCTCCACCTCTCCAAACAACGTAGGGCTTGCTCTGCTGGCTTGGACCAGAGGCTCAGCACAGCTGGAGCCTTGTTCCAAAGAGCACCTGATGCTTCCCAGGAGGGTTTCACAGGCCCCCTTACTGATAAATAGAGAATAACCTGCCTGTCAGGAGAGGTGGTTTTTTGGTACACCCCTCCACCTCCCCGTGCTCCCACACAGTCTGATGCATGAGTGTTTGGGCCTTTCTAAAAAATGCTTTTGGCACGTCAAGTGTCAGAAGGTCTTGTATTTCATGTTTGTGTCAAGTCAAGGCTCTGATTCCTGCACATCAGGCCCCAGACAGGAGGGTGAATCGGAGATGCCTTCTGGCTTTGGTAAAGGCTGCTCTCAGGGAACCAGTATCAGGGGAGTGAGATTTGCACAGAAGACTCTGCTGCCCTGAGAAATGGCTTGCTGCACACAAGCTTTGGTGGGTGTCCTTCCAGCAATCCTAGATATCTCCCATCCAGAACATAATTGCCCTATGCAGCAGCTAGTGTAGATCATGAAGCAAAAGCAGTCCAGAGACTAAAACATGGGGCTGGCAAACTCTTCTAATCTAATCATTGTTCTCCCATTAATTTAGGGTCCCCTTTAGTCATGAGATTGAAAGCCAGCCCACACAGGGACAGTGCTGTGCGGAGGCTACCTCTGGAGGCATGTCCTATGTCGGCACTCACTCTGAAGTTAAGAACGCAACTCCTTTTCAAGAGGGCTGAATCCTCGCTGATGATTAGTGCAGGACATGCAGTGCACGGTAAATTCCCATAGCATCTCAGTAAACTCCTGGTATGGAGAAGCCCATGGTCATTTGCCACTTCATTTCTGACTTTATTGAAAGGCCTTTTATGATTTCCAAGAAAATGGGGATGTTTCTGGAGTTGTTTTTCCCTCTTCCACCTGGCAATTGTACACCTGTGATGAAATTTCATGGGAAGGAGAATATCACTGTGTTCTTTCGTCTTTTTGGAGTGATTCCCATAAAGCATTATTACGTAAAGTCCTGTTCATTTTATGCCAGTGAAATTGTCAAGGACTTAATCGTAGAAGTGTCCAAAGAAAGGTGTTAATAATACAGATCTAGGTCACAGATGGCTTTGGGATAGGCTGGCTAAGGCTTGTCAAGTGTTTCTCACGTGCTATGGAGAGGCAGTTCCTGTGAGTGAGCGGTCTGAAATGTAATCCCCTCCCTGTGTGGCTGACACTCGGCTGTACGCTCAGGGGAATGAGGTCTGATTCTCCCTGCTCGCTCCTTTGTGTTTCCTGTCCCACTACTGTTCCTGAGTGGCATCCCTGTTCTGTAGAGTTAATCTCTGAATCCAGCAGATACAGTTTAGTTCTGTTGAATGAATGGGGGCAGAAGGTTTCTGTCCAATACATGCATCATGCACATGAGGTAACTGTTATGAGCTTTTTTTTTTTTTTTTTTTTTGTGGTGTTGGTGGTGAGTACTTGAATTTTGATGCACAGAGGGGAAATGGTGAAGGCAGACTGGGAGGCAAGAGACGGGAGAGTAGAGATGTTGTATGGATGCCTCAGCCAGCCCCTCAATGTGTTGTCCCTCTTCCCTACTGCACCTTCTTCAAGTGAAAACAGAGGTGTCATGGCAGCTTCTCCAGCTCCACAGCTAGAGAAATAGCTGTTTTGCCTACTGGTAAGTTCGGAAGAAGGATTTTTCCTCCCCTCCCCAGGAGACTGCTATGCAAAACTTGTATGGCTTGAATGAGGAGAACAAGTGGAAGAGAATGCTGCCCCAGAGAGAGGGAATGAGGAGAACAGCTGACAGCTTGCCATGTACAGTTGCAGATCTCAGCAGTTTATGATGCTGTGGAATGGATTTTGAAGGAAAGGGGAAATAAAGACAGGAGGTAAGGGGAAAAATAGGACAACACGCATCATCTTTTGATCAAAAGTAAATGTCTGTCTTGGGGTAAGATTCCTTACCTTTTAGGTAAAAGAAACATAGCAGACCTTATCTATCTGGACTTCAGTAAGGCGTAGGAAATGGTGTCCCAGAAGCAGGAAATTAGTGGAGAAGACTCAGCTGAAGAAGACAGGGATTATTAGGGAAATCCTCAAGCAGGTAAGAGACTGACAGAATTGAGACACCGGTTTCCTAATAGGTTGAGGGGAAGTTATCTGTGAGGCTGCTCAAAGATTGCTCTTAGGACTGATCTTTTTAAATATTTGTGTTAATTACCTTGGCACTGAAAGTAGAAATGCTAATGAAATCTGATGGAACAAAGCTGGGAGGTATTGTCAGGGCAGAGGTGGATTCCAGTGCTAGGAGAGCTGAAGGCTCTTTGCGACTGGAGTGATCGAGGTGAGGTTAAATGGGAGAGTGCAAAGTCACACTCTAGGAACTTGTTGCTCAGGGAGTAACAGGAATCTCTCTTAGCAATTGTGAGTTCCTAGCTGGCAGAATCAAGAAGGGGAAAGTCCTGGGTGAAGGTCACCAAAGGAGGAGGAACCAGTGATGCGATGTGGGGGTGAAAAATGCAGGTGAACTTTCAGGATGTAGCAGTATTTAGCAGTATTTCCAGTTGCAGCAAGTGAGATTAATGTCATCCAAGAGGATGTGAGACCCCACCAGACTAGTGTGTGCAGTGCTGCTCACCCGCATTCAGGAAAGATATTCAGCCTGGAACAGGTGCGAAGAAAGGCAATGGGGTGATCAGAGGGACGGAGGGTATCTTTTGGCCAAGAGTATATTTACTTATCAGTCACAGAAGTGACTGCAGAGAGACATTTGAGCTGATTTGAAAATAGATGAGGTACCAGTTTGAGCTTTTCTACGTTAATTATTTTGCACTGAACTTTATGCTACTGCAGCTACCCAAAGTAATTAAAATACGGTGCGATGTGCCTGCAGGGTGAATACTATAAGGGAGCTTAGTTACTTAGTCTGGCAGATCAAAGGTTAAGAGAGGAGAGATTTGCTGCCTATAAATACTTTTAGGAATTGGGGGTTGGGAGAGTAAGTGCTAGGGAGAGAGGAGAGCTACCGAAGCTAAAGGACAATGTGGCATAAGAATAAATAGATATAAATTGTCCGTGAATGAATTCAGGTTGGAAATCAGAAGGTTTCTAAGCAACAGAGCCAGGAAGGAGGTGCTGGAACAGCATTCTGGTAGCACAAGTGAGGGCAGAAACCTAATGAGATTTAGGACAGAGCTTAGTAAGTTTAGAAAAGGCCATTTGTTTTGTACTTGCCTGTTATTCAAAGGGATTGAGCCTGATAAGTCAAGAGGTCCCTTTTTCATTCTATTTCCTGTACGTGCCTTATTTGCCTTATCAGAGCTGCTCCCTTTCACACAGAAGCCAGGTAAATCCTGAACAGAGTTTCAGTATGATGAGTTTTTCTGCATTGATCCCATGGATATTTAATGGAGGATTCATTTTGTGTCAGGGATTTAAACAAACAGAGCAAGCCAACACAATGCATAGAGAAGGTCTGCAAATATGCAGTAGTGTAGATGAAAACTCACATAAGAAAGAGATTCTTCACATAAAACAGATGTTCTTGGAGCATCTGGCTTTGCTGGAAGGCTGTTTCAAATGCGGGTAAATGCTCTCCTGAGATTTGAGAACTTCAAGACACTGTCTGAAGGGAAAATGTCTTGTACTTTCCTGCCATTACTGAGGACTTTGTGCTTGGGGAGGATATCGGATTTACCGCACTGGGAATTTTCAGAAAAAAACACCACCCAACAGCAGTTGAGACAGGAACTTCTCATATGTATTTCACCTCTGATGCCTGGCTACAGCACTGCACTTATTCTGAGTCTTCATATTGTCCCATGCTGGAGAGGCACCTCTAGTTCCTTCTCTAAAGCACCAATGGATGCTACCTTCCTGGTGAAACATTTTATGTAAAATTCCCATGCATGGATAGGATTGAAAGAGAAGGAAGGAGAGGGAAGTTCTCCATTATACATTAGACCTCTGGAGACAGCTTGAAGGCATCCTCCAGCAGGAGGCAAATTCCTAAGGACAGGCTGGGCCCCAGGGAACAGGACTAGCATGTGATGATGGGCCCCTGAATGAGAGGGAACAGTTTTATAGTCATGGTTCCTTATTTAGTGAAAAATCCCAAATTATTGCATTATAGGTGGACATTTTCCCCCTCCCAGCCCAGAGTACCAAACCAGCACGGAGTGAGAAAATAGGAAACAAGAAACAGCAAGGCGTGAAATGTCACCACATGTCAGTCTCATTTGCCAGTAAAGTTTTCAGCAAGAAAAACTGGAAGAGGATTTCATCTCACAGGAGAAATGACCATCTATCCCAAAGTAAATGCTTAGTCATCAGCTTTATGTTACTGGAAATAAAGCACGGCACTCACAGCTACTACTTCCAGCTCTCAACTCTGCAGCATCTCTGAGTAGTTGAGAAGTGCTTTGCAAATGATAATGTAATTACACCTCCTATAAACGCTCTCCTTGCTTTACAGGTGGAGGAACCAAACCATGGAGACCATAAAGGATTTGTCCAAAGGATCAGCAAGTCATTTTCAAGCAAGGAGTCCTCATCTACCTAGCCACCAGTAGTTCACCTTGTCCTGTAAACTTCTAGCTGGATGAACTGCTGCTTCACAAAAATATATGTATATATACGCTTTCCAAAGTGAAAAGAAAAGAAAGAATAGACCTTTACCTCTTTTTGCTGAGGCTGCACAGATAGAGGGAGGAGCAGGTGCAGTTGACTGAAGGGTAAGCTTTAGCACAGCCCCTTGGTCTTGCTGGAGCCCACCTCTCTGTCAGTGTTCGGCTCCCAGAAGAGATTCGTGTCTGAGGGAGGACACTCTGGGCAGGGTAAGCAAACCCCGATCAGCTCACAGGAGCTCAGCCTCCTGCTGTGGTCTGACACTGGCTCGCTGGCTGGAGATTCCCTCAAGCCTGGAGGACCGATGCTGGGGGAGACTAGCTCCCGAGCTGTTCCTGACATGCACTGGCAGCTGTCTGCCTGCTATTCTTTTAAAGAGTCTTCGTGGATCAGGATAAAAATGTGATCTTACGCAGGCGGCATTGTAAGCGCAACTTGGCTCAAGTTCAGCTCTTCCTCTGGCTCCCAGCTACTCTATTTTTATTGAAGGAATTTGAGGCTATCAGAAAGGAAGTCAAATTGTTTTAGGAAAACAATAGAAAAGCAACTTGAAGTTTATTAGCTTCCTGTCCAGGGCCTGGGACCAACTTGTCAAACTTATTAGAGTGATGGCAGAGCTATTTATTTAAAACGGCTAGCGACAAGACTCACAATTTCATTCCTGTTTAGGCCTCAGTGGAAACAAAGGAAAGCCATAAAATAATATCTGAAAGGAGCAGATGGCTAACTGGTAAATGGTGCAAGTAAGGTCGGCCTGCGAGCCATTCGTGGTGTTCGCCAGCGCAATGGCTTTCGTGGGATTTTGTTATTGAATGAATGCCTGGGCCTGCATTCACAGTCCAGCCCCATCATTCCAAATTCCTTATTGTGGCCCAAATTTTCAGATGGAAGCCTTGCACCTCAGATTACAAATTTGGCCGGAAAAGCTTCTTAGAGCTACTGAAAGGAGCAAAACAATACGGCAGGTCTGCAGAAGAGCCAGGAATAGAGCCCAGGTGTCCCTGATCCTGTAGGACTGCTGGAGCCCCCTGACTGTAAAAATATTTATATCCTTCAGAAGCAGCTGCAGTCTGCTTTCCCATGCAGCTACCCCAAAGTAGCAGTGCCATTAAGTCACTGAAAACACGCTGGCATGCGGCTAGTGAGAAGAATGGACAGCCAAACTATTAGGCTTGCAAGCAGAAAGTGTCCGTCTCCTTTCTAAGGAGTTTCATTGTTTGCAAGGAAGCAAGAAGAGAATAAAACAAGCAGCAGAGAAGCATTCACAAACTGTGCTTAATGCAAAGCCATATCGCTTTTTCAGAGGGCTCTCTGCTAACTGAGTATTTAACCTGCTTCCAGGGAGCATATAGGAAGGACTCACGTCTCCTTTCAATGGTGTGGTTGTAGTCTGTAGAAAGTCAGGCACTGAGAGGTACTGAGCCCACAGACCTATGCACGCAAGCTTTGAACAACTCAGTAACCGCTTTTCAGATGAAAGGAAGAAGAGCCCACCTCAAAAATTCTCTTCCTTCTTCTCCTCATTAGCTTAATTAAAAGCGGGAATGCAAAGCTACAGTTTTCTCTGAGGCCTAAGGCAATAATGCATCTTGCATTGGCAAGTGGTAGAAGATCTCGGTTTGTACTTTCCTTTTAATTTATCCAGGTTAGATGCTTATAAGAGGGTCAAAGTGAGTGCATGATCTCTGGAAGGGCCTAAGAAACTGAGTCTTAAACTTGGTAATTTTAATGTAAATGCAACAATCTTCCATTTATTTAAGGTATTCTTACAGATTTTAGAAGGTTTCTCTAATTTCTGTCCCTCTGAGATAATTTCCTTGGTAAACGAATCAGCCAAAGAAGCACACAGAGCAGTGCAGCATCCTAATTCATTACAGCCTGTAGACGTTTGCTTAATTTTAAGTACATTCTTGAGTTGCATTGATTTCAACGAGATTTAATAGCCCGGAAGTTAAGCACCTTACATTGCCAGCCAGGCCAGCTTTGCTGGGGGAATTCCGAGGCAGAGAGCAGCTAGTCGATATACTTCTCAATCGCCTCTGCTGTAAGGGATACCATGCGCAAATCACATGATGGTGTCCTGGCAATGGCAAATATTTTATTTGCACTTATTTGGAATCTGTGTCGTCTGGACTGGTATCACTGAATTTGCACTTTGTTCTAGTAAGTAGCATTTCAACCCCAAATGTATGCTGTGAGAGTCTTTTTGTCAGTCGCTCAGGACTCTCAGTAGTCCCTGAGACTGGGATCCCGCAGACTTGGCCATGTGAGTTACTTGATATAATTATGAGTTGGGGCCATTCGTGTGGTTAAAGGTCCCTCTGCGTACAAATGTCATAGACTGGAAAGCGTTGTAGATTGTTGAATCTCCTGGGTTTTTTCTACCAGGAGCCAATATGGTTGCTCAGAAACTTCTGGGGTGACAGAGGTGACCAGCCAGCCAGATGCATGGATGCTGGGGGACCACTCGCCCCAGAAGGCTGTGACGTGCTGCCGTGTGGTGCCGATGCCAGCACCCAGTTCCTGGGACGTGCTCTCCCATGGTGGGGTTAGATAGCTGTGCTGCTGCGAGATCTCCCAGCTCTAAAGCTTGAGGCTTTAGAAAAAGGCTGCTTAAGCAATACTGCCAGCATGGAAAGAATCACAGGCACACGTCTCATCATAAAGCAAGCTAGCTTTGCTGTGGGGTAGAAGGACCTCAGCCTGCTCTATACGTTCTCTGCAGGTGGAAGAGAAATCAGGACTCGAATCTGCTCTGAAGGCCAAGATGTCTAGAGCTTTCCCTGGAAGTCAGCTTCAAAGGAAGAAACAGTAAAAGGATTTGAGGAAAAAGAGACGTGCTTAGACGACGGTGAGTGAAACTGAAAAGTAAACAGCCTGAGTTATGGGAGGATTCTCAGATGGTGCTTATTGCTCCCAGCCAGCTTGTCCTCTTTTGTGATGGTCTGAAAGCATTTCAAGACATGACCTCCTGGGTAAAATTAAGAACTTAATTAATTGCACAAATTCATGAGCAATGGTTCTTCCCACCAATTTTGTGATGTGTGTTGGCTGGATTCTGAAGCCGCCTGTGAACAATGCAAATTATAGCAAATGGAGGGGGCAGGAGGACACGGCTGGCCCAAGCAGAATAGAAGGCTACATTTTATATTAGAAGACCGTATATCCATGCGTGATGCACACACGCATGCACATACATAGAATAAAATTATATTTCTTTTGTTGGCGAGAGCTCACAAGCTAGACTAACTCCCAGCAATGTTGTGGTGCCCAGTGTGCAGGGAAGGTGCCTTACAAGGGGCTTCCCTTTCCAAAGGGGGTGCCATGAGGTCAACTCAAGCAGTGTGAGGGAAGCAGGCAGCCCTGCTCCTTCATGCTGCACCTTCTGTGTGGCTGCAAAAAGGCACATAGGCTCACAGGGGAGCATTAGGTGCCTATGCTTGTCAGCCCAATGTCCTGAGTGTTTATTAGAGGAAAGCTTGGAAAAGGTTTGTATCCAGTTTTGCTTTCTGGAAGGGTGAATGATTTGGTCAATTCAAATCTCCTTAATTGTTTTTCTGGACACCTGGGTTTCCTGGTAAAACACTGTCTGCTTGACTTGCTGTAACAGCCCCCCTGCCCAGAAGAGATGACAGCCTGCAGAGGAAGCAGGTGTGTGTGTTAGTCACCTACAGCCACAAAGGCAAGGAAGTGAGTGCCGAGGCCATGCAGAGAGCCACGCTGGCTCTCCAGGTGGCCACGAGCAATGCTCATGTTTAAAGCTGTGAGGAATGGGCAGGGGGCTAGGAAGTTCCCTGAGCACTGAAGTCCTGCTGATGGAATAACATAAGGCTTTCCCCACTTAGCTTCCCATTTAATTCAATTTAAATTCTCTCCCCTTGCTCCTCATACATAGCGCTCTGCGCTCTGCTCTGATCCTATCTGCTGACTGCTCCGTATAAATCCAGGCATTGCATTCTCACTGGGTCCTTTGCAACCTGTAGCTCCTTGGTTTTAATGCTAGTGGAGGCAAAGGCAAAGTGTGATCGTGGGACATCTAGCATGAAACTATGCAAAATTGCTAGCCTGTACCAAGATGTTTCATCTGTGGGTTACTGTTTTATCATGTCTCTGATTTGGTGATTGACAGATGATATCCAAGTGGGCTTGCACTGTGTTAAGAGCCCCGTATGAGCTCATGCAGAAACCTGGTGATAAAATCTGACCAGTAAGTGGTGTCAGACAGGATTTGGTTTGTTTGCTGATGTTTATTATTTTCCTTAAAATGGTCGAAGAGATATTTAAAGTTGATTGAAACAAGTTGAGGTAGCTATAAATTCACTGGTTTCAAGCAGAATCTTGCAGTTCTGTGCTCAAATACAGAGTTTGGCTTCTTGGTGAGAAAAAAAGAAATTTATTTTCCTTAAAAACACCCCCCCCCCTCCAGTTGAGAGATGATAAAAATAACTATTAAAATAATAAATAATTTTTTTCCTGGTGGGGGATGATAGGTTTTGGATTTCTATGTGTGTGAGAAACGGAGATGCCTAAGCAATGTACGTTAGTAGGATAGATGTTTTTTGCATGTGATACCCACATGGTATGATGTGCGGGCTTCCTTTAATTATCCGATGTCTGTTGAAGGAGAAAAGTAAATTGGTTCTTTCAGAGGAAGAGGAACCCAAGACTGATTCTTTGACAATGCACCCAGTATTTAGGAGCATTGTCACCAAACCAGGGACACCACAGGATGTGCTTACTGAAAGAGCACTTCAGAATATTAATGGCAATGGTTAAAAGCCATGTAAGATTGCTCAGAAGAAGCAGAGAAAGAGGAAAATGGGAAGCCTTGATGTTGTCTGCTGTTCCCACACTCTTTCCCCACTCTCCTCTCAGGCCAGCTTTGTGAAGAACCATGTTTCTCTCTCAGGGAAAATATCAATTTAACACAGCAGGGAAGAAAGATGTTTTGCAATGTGCTGCATGAAATGATGCAGTATCACTCAACTAACATCTGGTAAAATGTTCTTAAATAGCCTCATCTTCCTGTGTCAGCCTTTCTAACATCAATAATTTTATTGGTAATAATCACTGAGGTCTGAGAGTTGTTGGAGGAGGATGGATGGCTTCATTTGGGGACAAAATCTAAAGGGCTTTGAAGTATGCTGATAGAAAAATGCTGAGGCAACATCACAATTACTGAGCTGGGAACTCTGCACTTAATTTGCAATTCCCAAATTGTTTGGAAAACATGAGGAATGCCGTCTTGAGAGTAGTTGCTGGTGCTTTAATGCTATCGGATTCCTAAGAGCTGGAGAACTCCCCAAGTGCCACAATCCGGAATAGATCTAAACCTGATCTAAATGTTTCTTCTGGAGTGCCTGTGGCTACCCATGGTTGTCACATGAGGTGCTTTCTTTTGCACTCCCTATACCCTCATCCAGAAATCTTTGAGAGAAGTTCTTCTCCCATTCCTATCTGATAAGTTTGGGCAAATCCAAGACAGTCTTCCAGTCAAATTCTTTCCAATCCAGGTCACACAACTTTCCTTCCACCTAAGCAAGACTTTCCATTTTTCCTCCTCTGCTCAGAACTGTGTGATCATCCTCGCATTAAAAAAGATACCTTGAGAAATTGCTTTATATAATTAAGAAGAATTATTTTTCACTTTGGAAAGTGGACCCACGTGGAAACTCCAGCACGGGAATGACACAAGATTATCTTTAAGCTACCAAAGTGATGTGAAATAGTGGCCTGCAGCTGTGTAAGCAAATAGACCAGTGTTACAGGAATCCACGCAGAGGTCAATGGTGATCTATGGAGTGGTATCTGGCCTGCTTTGTGCAGGCAATCTGCTTGGTGCTGAAGTGGATGGGAACTCAGATTTTGTTTCCAAGCGCAACAAAGCTGTGAGATGGTTCAGCTATGAAAAAAAGTAGATGATGGAGCTGAAGAAACTTAATGTGATGCCAACATTAATATTATGTGGCCTTGGTAATAGCCAGAGATCTCCAAAGATGGAGATTTCTGGGCCTCCTACTTCCTTTAGTCTTCCACTGTTACCTCCTGTCCAAGTTGCTGGTGACGGTCAGAAATGCCCTACAACATTTCCAGTTGTTGGGACAGGTGGCGACATAGTAAGTGTAGTTAACATGGAGAAATTAATTCTGGCCTGGGTCGTAAGCTGCAGTGAAGGTGAATGGGGACATGGCAGAGAAAACGCACCACTTGCATACCTTAAACCATCTTAAAGCCCCCTGAGCTCTGGGACTGTCTGAGCCTTCTTGTGTTACCTAGAGCGGCCTCCAAATTGCTCTACCTGATAATAGGCTGCCCTCTGAGCTATACCACTCCTCAACTCTGCCATGATCCAGGCTAGACTCCTTGTCTGTTTAGTACTGGTAGTAAAGATGAACTGCTGGGGAAACTGGTGTCAAAAAGGAAGGCTGGTCTGAGCTGAAGAAGTTAGAGAACAAGAGCTTCAAACCTCCTGAGGTCCCTTCCCACCTGAATTATGCTATGATTATAAGTTGCTGGGAGCAGATGGTCTGTAGTAGGTCGAGGTCAGTGCAGCAGCTTCTATACAGGTAAATCATACCAGTCTACAGGATTTCTTCAGCGTTTCAAGAAAAGTAGTAAAAGGAGAAATTATTTATCTTATTTTTCAAAAATTCCTCAGGTGAAGCTATTTAGGAGGCCAAGTGGCCTTGGTTTGAGGAGGAAGCTTTGTTATAGATCATGAACAAGTAAGAAGAACGAAATTACTGAATTAGTTTGCCAGTCTAACACAGAAAAAAATTAATAAAGGGACATGTTCCAAAGCATATTGTAGCAGAGATGCTGTTTAAAATATATAGTAGTGACCTGGATAGGGACAAGAACATGACCAAATTCACAACTAGCACAAATGTATCTACCTATGTATGTATCTGGTGAGTAATATTATACACAGGCACATATGCCCCATGGCATCAATAACATTCCTAATTTGGGGGGTCAGATTGCTCACTGAGGAAGAGTCTTCTATGTTTAAAAATACATGTTATTTGCTTTTCTAGGTGCAGCTCTGTCAGAGTAGCTTTTTTATTTCAATTGCTTGAGTTTTCCTTGTTAGAAAAGTGTATCAACGCTTATGTTCATGGAAGGCTCTTCTCAGTAAGAAAGACTCCTAAAAAATGGGTACCTGCATTCTGGATTTGTTTGCTTCCTTCTGGAAGACTGTGCCATGACTGGGATTCCCTTGGCGGAGGATATTTTGTCCTCAGGTTTCACATAGACTATCCTTGTCTCTGAGTTCCCGTTCCAGTTAGGGAACAATTGTTGAAATGGTTCATAGACTGACATCTTTCTTTTCATGTGCCAGGGGATTTTTGAGGCATTTCTGAAGAGCCATCTTTCCTGCTCTGTGAAACACCATGCCCCAAGTTCTGTAGGGATTGTAGCCTGGACTCATGTTATCGAGTAATCCAAAATGTCCAGGAGAAAAAGCAGTGTGGTAGCAGGTGAAATTCATGGGAGGAGTACGAGCCGCTGCATTGGCAGAGGAAGCACATCCATCTTTAAATACTTCAGGCTCCTGAGTAAACATAACCCCTCACAGAAAAAGTTGTAGGAAGCATTCTTGTGACCAGCTCCCTGACAAGAGAGGCATGATTGCCCAAACATGGGGCTTATTGCTGCAGGCAGAGGTTCTGGGGTTTGATCAGCATGAGGAGAAAAGACAATGTCTGAATATTGATTAGAGACGGCTCTGCTGGTCCTAGGAGCAAATGACATGGCGTAGTGTATGTCTGTTTGGCTCTCCTCACCCTCCCTCAGACCCCAAACTGGGTCCTTTTGTCCATGCTGCCTTGTGGGAGTCATTATTAGCCAGGCCAGCACCCGAACCATCCTGGGAGAGCATCATTGGCCTGGGGAGAAATTGCCAGGGAGCATGCTGACAGTTCGACAGTACTGATGACAGCGGGATCACATTGGAACCTGAGCCTTGGTCCTCTTAGTTTGTGAGTTACAGATGCACCTTCACTGTCTGAGAGCAAGCTAGATTTGGAAAAGGAAGAAGGTCAGAAAGTAAGCAGTGAACACGGGACCATGCCACTCTGCTCAAGGAGAGAGGAGCTGTCCCTTAAATTGCAACGTGCTGCATTTATTGGATTGCTTTTCGGACTGTGGAGTAATGGGTAAGATGATGGATCCCTTGACTCCTGACTGCCCAAATACATGGATAAGGACATAATCAACATCTGTGCTAAGCTCGTGAGGTGATGCAGTAGCTACTTTGCTTATCTCTGGACTGATGTGCAGGTTAGTGCTAGAGCAGGGTTTGTTCTCATAGAGCCAAGTGGCTCCAGCCTGGTCATGTCTATGGTGCCTGTATGGGCAGAGTGAGCTGGCTCCGGGCCTCAGCTTCCCAGCCTGGTACGGGGCTTGCTCTGTGCTGGGCACTGAGTACAAGCTGGGGTGGAGGCAGTATAAATAACCAGTCCTGAGATAACATCGGAGGATGTCCATCATCTTTGAAAAACAGCATTTGTGTGCTAACGCGGTTCTTGTAGAAGGGGGGCTATCGCCTATTAAAAGAAGTCTAAGTTTAGCTTGGTTGCCCATTTGTCACAAATTGGAGTCCTGGCTGAGTCCTGACTCGTTTTAAACTGTGGGAAGGTGAAAAATGCATGGAAAGAATGAACTGAAGCATGAAAGCCTGCAGAAAAAGTTGGTGCAGTCACACTATTACCAGACTCTGTATTCTTATGCAGACATGGGGAGCAATGTTGCAGAGTGTTTCTAGATGCTGGAATAAATATTTAGTGTCTACAGAGAGCATACCCTGTGTCTGGAGATCTGCTCTCTAGTGCACTGTGTGCTTTCATTTGGGGTGTCTTTGAAGTGAATTCGTATGTTGATGTTTGTCCAGTCAGTGCCTGAAGGAGTTTAATTTTTTTTATTTTATCTTAAGGGTAGATGAAAACAAAGACCCCCATATGTATATATAAGGTGTTTACACGTGAGATTCTGTTGCAAATAAAGAGCAAACCTACAGAGAATATAAAATCAGGAGCCAGCTGTACAGCCTGAGGGGAGTCAGAAATATTTTGGCTGGCTGAAAACCTGGTTGGTGGTCACTGTTTGCCCCCTATTCAGTCAAATCAGATGTGTTCAAGTACTGAAGCGTGTTGCTCTTTAATGCATCGAGAATTACCAGGAGACCAAAGATTTTGCTTTATTCCTGCCTGGAGCTACCAGGAAACTGTATAACTGTCCGTCAGTTCATTTGGTAGGGACTTGTGTTGGCTTGTTGGTAGGCTGCAGGCACCTGGATAGTTTAAGTGGCAACGATGCATGCCACCCTACAGCTGTTTGGTTGTCCTGAATAAAGAGGAGATGCCATCACCTATAGACATTATTGTGGTAGCTATTGCAGGCTGGAGCCCAACCTAGCTAGCAAAACCTGCTCAAGGGGAGGGATAAGGACATGGGTGGCAAGCCTATTCTCTGTGCTATGCCACACTGTTTACACAACCCAGTCTGGCTTGTTCAAAACCAGGACAGCCATCACAGCAGCTACTGGGGCTCAAGGAAAAAAAAATCAAGAATTTTTAGCAGGCAGAGTTGTTTTGTTTCTGCACCTCTCTGAACTCACCGGAGCCTGAACACAACTCAGAAGAAATACTGGACTGGGGATGTGCTGCATTGCCTTGGTGTGCTTCAGAGTTGTTAGCCTTAGAGATCTCAGAATAAGGCTCTTGGTTTGAGTGCCTTTCCTTGACTATCAGACACACCATCTCTGGTTCCCAGAGACCCCTCTACTCAGCTCAGTGATAAAAGCATTTTTTAACACCAAAGCTGCTGTGTTCCCACGCCTGTTGCTGTCATGAGGGAGGCCAGTCTTAAACAATAGCAGAGGAATAAAGAATAGCCTCGGTAATCAATATCCTGCCTAGACGCTGAGTCAGGTGGCAGCTTGGGCCTCTTTAAAATTCCTGCATTGTTCCTGATTTTTCATTTGACTGTGGTAAATTTTTATCTTTAAGGAAAGAAAACACATGGGACCAACTGTCTCCGCCTGCTCTACTATTCCCTTCCCACACACCCCCACTCAGTTTTGGTGTCTTTGTCCTGTGGTAGTCTCTGCCACTAAGGGATATAGGTATGATCTGCTAGTCTGAACTTTGAGCTGAGTGTGATGTGCTGTGATTGGGACAAGGTGATGGTGGTCTGAGCAGGGCTCCCCAAGTCACATACATCTGCAAGCCTTTGGAGAACGTGATCTTTGACACCTACATTTCCATGTGGGTTCATATTTATGTGATTGGTCTTAAAATGCTCAGAAGGCAAGGCAAGGATGCAGGCATAGATTCTCAGAAAATTTCTCCATAAATGAATGTTTGGAGCCCTGGCAGGATGCTAGGACATTCTGTGTGTGAACAGACGTTTGGAAAACTGACAAAAACAGTATTTGCTTAAACAAACTGCAAGATCCTGTAGCTCAAGCTCTCGAATCCACTTCAGCTGCACTAAAAACATTTACCAGAAGGAGAAGGGGGCCAGGGTGGCTTTCTGTAATCTCCGAATCTCACAGGCCCTGCAGGGTCCTGTGTGTGGGTTTCATTCAGCTCCTGTCATCCCTGAGCATCCCCCCAGGGCTGCGCTCACCAGCCTGGACAGGGGGCTGAGGCTCTGCTCTTTGCCCTAGCCATGAGTCCTGCATCAAAGGCAGCAGAGGAGGGAAGGCATAGATGCCTCCAGGATTTTTCTCAAGGCTGGGGGTGGTCTCTAGGGAAATCTTTGTGGCTCTTTGGCATCGCTCATCTCCTGCTAAAAGGCCCCAGCAAAGGGGGAAAGCGTGGTCCTCGCTGTGCCACGGGGCAGGAACTCCGGGGGCTGGAAAGGGAACTGGTTACGGGTTACATCTGCGCGTGTAGATATGAGATAAGAGCTGACCTACCCTTCACCCCAAACTGAACTCCCTGAAGCTCAAACAAGGTAAGGCGACGCTTGTGAAAATGCTGGGGGGAAGCCAGCCAGACTGGAAAACCTGCTGCACTTGCCTGGGGCTGGGAGCAGACATTGAACGACCATCCATGAGTTGCTTCCCCTCCAGGCAAAACCTGCAAGGCACTGTGTTCTCAGGAGCTTGCTACGTCCCTGACTAAAATGCTTGAGGACTGGTGACACAGAGGAATCGGGAGCCCAGGGTGCCCGCTGGGAGACAGGGTGAGGATGGCCATGCCCCGGGGCAGCAGGTGCTGAGGGCTGCCAGACCTGGCTGCCTGGGGCGACACACACCATGCAACTGCTGCTGAGGCCCAAAAACTTGGCAGGGGGACACGCAGCCCAGCCGCAGGGCCCACTGTGCCAGAGGAAGACGTTGGGCAAAGGAAACTGTTCTCAATAATTTTTTTATTTCCATCAGATTTTTTTTTTCTTTTACTTTCCAAAACTGCTGAAATTCTGGAAGAATTCTGCATCTCTAGCATCAAAGGCTCATTTCGCGAGCCACGGAGCACCGTCAGGTGATGGGGGAAGCCTGGCTGGCAGCAGGGTCGCATGGGGAGGGATGCTCTGCTTGCTCCTGCAGGCCTGCTTGCTTTTGGAGACAGGGAGGATGGAGGGCCCAGTGTTTGTGTCCACCATGGAGAGGGCACCGGGGAACCTGGCAGCTGCCATCGCTGTGATATCTGTCCCTCCCCATGTATAACAGTGTACCTGCCCACCTCCATGGGTCCCCCCTGCCCATCGCTCTCCAGCACCTTTTGGTTCAGGGATTGCATTTTTTCCCCTGGTGAAGGACAGGAGTGTGTTTAAAAATAACGTGAAAGAGAAGAATCCAAAGCAGGCCAAACCTGCTCGAGGTTCCCAGCATGGTACTTGGCAGAGGCACAGTCCTATCTTTGGACAAAACCTTTGTCCTGAGGGGTGGGGGACAAATAGAAATTGCAGACGATGGAGAAATCATTTCAGATTAAGCTAAAATAGCACCTACTAGGTATCTGAATGGGGCCTTTATTGCACATAGTGACCGTTGCTGTCAGATACCCCTACAGTGATGCACATTACAGATACTGTCACAGCCTCTCCCCCCGTGCAAATATAAACAGGGCAATATCCACAGCTGAGTGGCCTTAGATGGAGTTTGTATACTGGAAATCTGTTTCCTCTGGGAAAGAAACATCCCCTTTTTACTGTACTCCTGGGTCTCTTAAGTCTCCTGGGAGTCTCAGATCTGTTTTGCACAGCACGAGGAAACGGTGCCTGCCAATGCAAGCATGGCACGGTGTGGTGAGGGCTGGCCCTGAAACCGTGCTCTCAGCACCAACCCCTACATGCCTGCTCTCCTGGGAGCGAGCAGGGGGCTTTGCCTGTCCTGTCCACTGCTTGCGTGGTGGGATGTGTGTTTGTATTGAACCTCAAGGAGTAGGGAGAGACTCTTCTTGCCCCTAGTGTCTTTATAAAGACTAGGAAATGGAAAGCATGGATATCTTAGAAGGTGTTTTCCAACCAACACACACCAAGAAGAGGAAGCTCTCTCTCTTCTCTCTCTATGAATGTAAATTCAGGGTGCCGGAGGACTGGCAAGATTCAGTTTGCCTAGTTAACTGCTCAGCACATCTCAACCTCACAAAGACAGAGCGCCGCTGGAGGTGAACTGAGAATGTCTTTCAGGCCTGGACTTCTGTGCTGAGGCTGCTGGCAAGGACTTCATTGGCACCAGCTGGGAAGGGGGTGGTTGTGACAACCACACCTGCATTATGGGAATACAATGAAGGCCTTTAGCTCATTGCAATGGTTGTGGGGGTTTGCTGTGTGCTAGACCTGTTGGTGGTCTAGTGGGCTTCTGTGAGTTGGTTGCTCTCCAGAGCAGTGTTGCTTGAGCCACTGGACCTCAAGCAGTGGGACCATCCTTGGTATGTGTGTGGATCCTTGTTACGTAGGTTGTGGAAAAGATTCCTGAGTTTCAGGTGGTTTTGAAGCACTTTGATCAGTTTGTGGGCACTCAGGCTATCTCCGTTATTGCTGTGCAGAGTTAATGGTCACTGTGGCAAGGATGGAGCCCGGATGTTTTGGCTCTAACAGCATTTATTGCCCTGTGGTGTGGTTAAGCCACCAGCTTGCCAGCTGCTTGTGTGCTTCCAGCTTGGGGATTGTGCCAACAGCTGCACAAGAGATGAGTTTCTTATGAGCTGCTTCACCTGCCCCTGAACATCTGGTGGAACAAGTCCTAGGTCCTAATCAAGCTGTTACTCACATGAGGTTTCCCAAACCTTGGGGCTTGCCTGTGCAGAGAGCTAATCTCCATAGGGTGTATGCCAGGCATGCTGCTGGGGGCTCTGCTCCGCTCCAGGCAACGCGTGCGAACGCTTGCCTGGGAAAGCAGTCACTTCAGGGAGCAGATCTTTCCTCTCTGGGAGGGAATGGTGGGGAGGGACTGAAGCAATCAGGATACCCCTCCATCAGCGTGTTTGAGCAACGAAAAATGTCTTTAATGCTCACCAGGGAACCCGCAGGGATTTCATAAGAAAAGATTTGTTCCCTACAGGCCTGATGCTGTGACAGCTTCCGCTGGAGATGAGCTGGCTGGCTAGACAGGAGGCTGCGTGCCGAAAAGAGAGGGTGAAAGGTGCTGCCTGCCAAAGCAGCAGCTGGTGAGAAGATGACTGGACTGCACAGCGTCAGCACACACATGATTGGTGGGGAAACGCGAGCCCAGCTTCAATCCTTGTCAACGGCACCTCGTTGACTTTTAACGCTTCCTTATCGTGTCTGCGCTCACCTCGTAGCCGCGCTGATAAAATGCCATCGCCGGTGTAATCTCCTGAGCAGCTCTGCAGAAACATTGCAGAGCATGGGAGGCTGAATCGCCTGCAGCCAGCAACCAGCGTGGGACTCCGGTCCAGAGCAAGGTAACAAAGCAGCGGCCCTAACCTGAGACAAGGCGAGCGAGGAATAACCTCCTAGGTTTATGGAGCACCAGGTGCACCAATAGGATTGGCATGGCAGCATGTGAATTTTGTGTTAGAGTAGAGGTTTACAGAAGTTGAGGTAGCTGTTACTTTTCAGTACCTAGTAGAGTTGGAACTGTAAGCCATGTGAAGTGATTGCAGTATGTTAGTACCCAGAGCTATAAACAACAGAGTTGTGATAACGGGAAGGAATGCACAGGGGGTTTTGTTGTCTTTCTTTTTTTCTAGAAATAACTTATTTCTCACTCTTGGGGTATTAAGCACCTAAGTAGTTATTGTGCAAATCTTAATTATCACTAAAAGAGGGTATTATTTTTCAACATGTAACTGCTACCTGTAGGCCCATGGCAATTTTTTAAACTTTTTTAATTATTTTTTTTTACAGGCAAGCAACTTGCAGTGATACGTTCGGGAATGTCCTCTTTATGGGTTTGAACTAAGGACCCCTGAATATAAAACAATAAGCAACTACTGAGCAGGTATGTAATTTCTGGAACCTGTAACTGGTGACAAACTGGTGTACAGTATCTTGCCACTAGAGGAGAACAACAAAACCTGCCAAGGAACTGGCTGGAGAGAATAATTTTTCTTCTGAATGAGAAATTTGGATGTTTAAGAATGACTTTTTTTTTTTAATCTTTCCTTTTTTTTTAATCTTTTCTTTTTTTTTTTTACTTTTTTTTTTCTTTTCTTTAAAGGATCCTAGACTTAGTGTCCTTCTTCCTGAATTGGAGAGAAAAGTCATGATGCTAAAATTCCTTACTGGAGGAAAAACTTCTGAAGATTTTTATCAAAGAACTCAGGGCCAAGTCCCTTCACTTTTTTCATGGCTGAAGATTTGATTTCTGCTTCATTGGTCCAACTATCATTTTAAATGATGAAAGATGAAACAAAGGACTTCTTTAGAGGAAGGAATTATCATTAACAACAGAAAGTTCCAGTGAAATCAATGAAAAGTTTCAATTTGACTTGCTGTTTTACTTTTCCATCTTATTCAGAAAATAGGCTTATGCAGCTCTCAGCATATTTTTTTCTTCTTGGGCTGCAGCTCTGCTCTGTACTATGGTATTCATTGAATGTTATTATCCTGTATCTTTTATATAGCACTAGTCTTGTAATCATCCCTGTAATCACTTCCACATGCTGCAAACTTGCAGCATGGAACAAACTCCTTCCGCATTCCCTGTATTCACGTTATCGTTGCCAAGTTCTTCCTCCCCAATACTTGGATACCTTGAAGTTTATTTTCAATAACATAATCCCAGAGTTGTTCTCACAGGAATATCTACTGTTGCCCCAGCCACCTTTAGGAGTCTCTTATTTTTTTTCTCACCAGCTTTGATCTTTCCTGTACTTTTGAACTGTTCTCCCCCTCTGCTCTTTCTCTAGTTTCTCTCCAACATCCTGTACTACCACCTCTTTGTTCCAGCATCTCCCCATTTCTCCAGTCTTCCATCATCCGCTACCAACATCTGGAACTTGATGTGTGGGAAACCCGGGCCTTTTCCCAAGACCACCTCTCCTCATCACCCCCAGCACTTCCTCTGCTCTCCCTGACAGTGACATCCAGATTCCTGCACTTTGTACTGTATCCAAGCTCTGTCTTGCATATGGACCTGACAAATCTCACCAGTTTTTCCTCTAAAACCTGACTTTTTGCCTACACTGAGTGAAAAGCTCAGTTGTCCTCAATCACTGCAGTGCTGCTTGCAGTCCCCAGCCTCCTGCCTCCCAGGCCCTGCTGCCTACCCCCGTCATTCCCCAGCTTCCTATTCCTTCTGTCCCTTCTCCATCAGGTTTCAGCCTCTCCACGTGGGCTCCGTATGGCCCCATTTCATGGCTGCTGTCTCCATTTCATGGCTGCTGTCCCTTCATACTTGCCATCTTCAAGAGTGATGTTTAACCACTTACTGACTCTTTCTGCATCTGCTTGCTCACCTTAATGCCTTTTCCCAAGTCTTCAAAATTTCTTTTCTTACACTTCAGTACTTTTTCCTTGACCCTGTTCATACTAGGCAGGAGCACACCATCTTGGAGACAATAAACACCTCATTACCCTTGAAATGAATACTGATTAACTGCCCACCTGGGAGTTAGGCAGCTGAATATTGTGAAGGTATTTGTGTGTACTAGTGCACTATTTTGTACTCGTTGTTAGCTCTTGAGACCAGTACTTTGATTCCCTAAACTGTTGATGCCAGCTCACCATGGAAGTCTGTGGTATCTGTCAGTAATGTCCCCAAAGTCTGCATTTGGTAACAGCCTGAGGAACTAGATATCCAGTTCTCACTTCAGTCCACTGGGATCCATAAGCGAGCTGTCCCTCTGCCCATCTTTCTGTCAGGGGCTGATCTCGTACAGATTTTCAGAGAAGGCATACCAGATCAACTGGTGCACAGTGCAGGGCTGGTGGACAAGGTGAGTGTTGTGGCTGGCGTCTAAGACCAGGAGGTAAATGACCAGAGCATATGAAATGAAATGTATGTAATGTTAGGCTAAGCTGTCATGGTGGTAAAAAGTGAGACTGTGCTTTCTTTATGTCCCTCTGGTAGTCTACCCATATAAGACCAAGACTTTATCTAGCTGTCTGGTCATTGTTCTTTGAAATTTTAGGGAGTTTCCTTATCAGATTTGGATTAATTTCATCCTGAAGGGCAGAGCTGTTTTCCTAAGACACTTGAGGTCAAATGGAGAAAGTGTTGAACTTCTATCTTTGTTTTCCACATTGTAGTAAAATGTCCTAATTAGTGGCCTACTGGGCCATGTCACCACCAGCCTGGCTTACAATCTTTTTTTTCCGGAGTGCTCTTTGACAAAAATCCCTCATACATTATGTACTTAGACCAGGAAAGACAGCAAAGTGGTGAGTCCTGTTTTGAGATGGATACCCCTGCTACAGATAGGTGTGAGATATCTATGTCCTCCCGAAGTCATGCTCTTGGTCAGTGTTTTCCCATGGACACCCTATGTGGCATCCCTTAAGGGTGCTGGTATTTGCTGCACCCTTTGTCCAGTGCACAGCAGTGAGGGGATGTGAACTCCCAGCTGAGCTGCTCCTGCACTCAGCACTAACCAGCTCGGTTTGCTGCTGACCTAGTGTAACAGTTCACCATGCCAGCAAAAAAAGAAAGGAGGAGAAGGAGGGAATAGAGAAAATAAAAAGCAGGACATGGAGATGATGGAAATGGGGGAGTACTTCTGGTATTATAACTCTACCAGACTTAGATTTCTTTAGCTCCTGCTGTGCTTTGCTACAAATGAGGCTAGTTAGCAGCAGATGTGAATGTAACAACCAACAGGGGAATGAGATAAGCTATGAGAAATCCATGTATTAAGCAGATTGTCCTACTTTTTTTTGGGGGGGGGAAGGGGGCTTAGAAGTAGGAGTTTTCAAACTGTGGCCTACTGGTTGCTCATGTCAAGTGATTGGGATGCTGGGGAAGGTGAGAGAAGGGTGCAGCAAGCAAGGTGCATTATATGTCTTCAATCAGGAAAAGGATAGCACCTGGGGAATGGGTTACTGGAACTGCTGAGGAATGATGGTGTAGCTGGAAACAAAGATGTAGCTTAGGAGTAGATGCTAATGTTGCAGAAATGGGGATGGGGATTCACGTAGCTAAGAATAAATCAGTTGATGGAAGGGATACTAGTGGTTATTTGGTAACCAGAAGCTTAAATGATCAAAGAGTTTAGTAAGCCCTTCTGACTTTGCCTTGCCCTTCCAAAAATATATCATGGCTGTGTGGAAGGTTACCTCCTATCTGTTCTTAGACGTTAATCACCCCCTTCAGTATAGGTAGCCTATCAGATTGCATAGGCTGGGTAAACAGTGGGATATGTGATAGTACATTTGCTGAGCCACAGGATCTAAAGGTAAGGTCGATATCTGGAAGGCCAAGATATTTGTGATTCCTGGTCTCTTCAGCTGCTTGCCCTCAAAATGGAAGGAGAAAGCATTTCAAATTCCAGAAGTCTTTGCAGGCTCCAGGCTATAAACAGGCTCTTCCTGTATGAAGCAATAAGGATCTGAGTAATCAGGAGATGTCTGCTTTTCCATACAGGCCTAATACTACTGGGATATGCTTTTGTGAGGGGGATGAAGCCCATCAGTCAGGTGGGACAGGAGTGCCCAGTGCTACTGGTGTGGATCATCCAAGAAGATGGCATCAAAGATAGAGTTATGGGGTAAAGAAGAAAGGAAAGCCCAGTCAAGCTGAAGCAGAAGGAGACAGAAAGGGGAAGCAGTCAAAAACAAAAAGAAAGATGGAAAGAGGAAGAAAATAATTAGGGAAAGGTGGGAGAAGTATTGGCAGTATTTTGTACAATTGAGAAGTGTTGGCAGTGTTTTGTACAATTGAATACGCTCCATAAATACTGTATTTTTTCAGCTAGCTAGGCTAAGGGCTTCTGTGGGGGCAAGTACACAAATGATGGGTCTCCAAGTCCTGCTGCTCTCTCCAAATTCAATGAGAGCAGAACTCATCCTCTAGATAACTATCTCGAATATATCAGGGGGTGGGTGGTGGTGGGGGTGGTGGCTTTAGCATGGTCTGGATCCTCTGTATCAGATCTCTGAGTAAGTCTTTATTCCGAAAAATAATGTGAAGGAACATATGACCAAAGGAACATGTTTGCTATTTTACTTTGTGGATCACGGGGCAAGTGCCACATGCAGTAGCCATGTGTTTATCCCCATCCCTCTTGCTAGCTTGCATGCAATGGTACTGCAACTGGGGTCTCTGAAGCCGTTAAAAATCTTTTGCATTAAAAATCTTCGTGGGTCTGTTACCATAGGCCACGGCTATACCTTGGGGTGCGGAGTATGCAGGTCTTGATGCTTGTAAGATGCTGCTCTGTATTTCCTGGTCCTAGTCAGGAGACTAAAGTGAAGGTTACTCAAAGTTTAATATCCAGCAGCACGTTGCAAAGGTTGGTGTTTCCTGACACCAATGACTCCTGTTTCACCCTATAATCACATCTCTCCTCCCAGTCAGAAACACCAAACCTGAGCAACCTGGAGTGTGCTAGGTTCCTCTCTGGTGTGTGGTCTGACATGGATGGGCAAACCACTTGGATGATGCAGGAAACCAAAGTGTTCCTTACAGTTAAAGTGAAATCTTCTAGGAGGTAGGTTGTTCTTTATTAGTCAGCTGTGACACTGGGGGAGAAAGTGCCTCTCCAGGAAGGATCTGTGTCGCTTGGACCCTTTGTTTACACTGAGGAAAGCCATTGGATTTCATACCTTCTTGTACAGTGATCCTACAATAAAGTGGGAAATCTCACCAGCCAAGGGTGTTGCCTCACCTCATTCATTAGCCAGCCAGTGTGGGTATAATTAGGGGTTAAGTAGTTAATCCTCAAAATCCTCAAAAATCCCTTGGAAGTAAGGGAATCCATATATTTGCTTATTTGCAATTTGTGTACTGCCCCTGAGGCAACCAGGCATGGGAATGCAATCCCATATTTGTGTATTTAACAACTGAAAAGATGTGAGGTTTGTATTTACAACAGTATATAGAAAAGCTTTGACTGTTTAGCCTCCTGCTAGCATTGAGACTAGCTCCTCTGACACAGGATGAAGCAAGCACGTGCGTAAGCTTTGCCAGATCAGAGACTTGCACTGCAGATACTTTGAGAACAACTTACTCATGTTCCTGTGTTTTCATGAGAAATCTGACATCTCTGAAAGATGAGATCCTAGCAGCAGTTTGAGAATTGTAAGTCACGTCACTTGCTTATGTCCCTGCCAGAGAGGAAGACTATTGTTTCTTAATTGAGGGACCACTTGTAGTAGGCCCTACAGAAACAAAGTTACAGGATCAAAGGGTAACTTATACCTTAAAGCATTTACAATAAAATTACACAAGGTCAACTGAGCCAGGAATAGATAGTGCTGGTTTGGTGCTTTTGGAGATTTTTGTTGTGGCTGTTTCTTGCCACCTTAGAACTTTACAGGAAATGTGTTGGTCCTCCAAATGGATGGAGATGTGTAACTGTAAGGGGGAATAAGCATTGTAAAGTTGGTGATTTGTGGCTGTATACTATTGAACTCTACTATGAATGATCTGAAAGGCAGCAAAATAGTCGCTGATCAGTAGGAATGACTCAAAAATCAGTAAGCTAGCAAAAAACCCCCAACATTACTGCAATAGTCCATATCACTCGGAAAGATGGGGCCAAGCATAACATTAACTGCTGTAAGTCATGTGTCAAAAAATAAGGAACACAGGCTATGCTTATCAGCTGGCAAGTTTTGTCTTGGGAAGCAGTGACAGGGAAGAAGTGGGGGCTGGAGCGGCTCACTGGCTGACGGCAAAATTCCAGGATGATGCTGTAGCTGGGGAAACTCATGCAGCTTTTGGTAAATAACTTCAAGATGAATAGCTGTAGGAGAGGCTGAGTGCATGTGTCATTTAGCACTAACACGCTCACTTCCCATGTACTCTATTTAGTGCTTTTGTTGGTGGTTCCTGGATGGGAGAGGTTTCAGGGACAATGCCCCAAGGGTATTAAAGCATTGGAAGCGTGCCTTCCAGTGAAAGAGGTCGAAGAGTTGAAGGGAAAAGGGAAAGCTGAAGGCTAACTTTTTTCAGTGTCTATATATACTTACATGGGGAACAAGCTTTCTATGGTCTAGCAGACTGAAGGGTAATACGATCCAAACACTGGGAGGAAAAAAAAAAGTCATATGAAAACCAGCACTATTCTTTAACGTTGTCTGTAATTAACCACTAGAAAAATTCACTGAGGGTTGTGGAAGATCCTCCACAGGAGGCTTTTAAATTGTGGCTGCATTCTGGTCAGAAAGTGACATCTCTTGAAATCTTGCAGAAATGGGAAGGATTTCTGCTGAATCTTCTAACCCAAGTTTTTGAAGGTATGGGTTTAGATGATCACAGCAATTCTTTCTGGCTTTACAGTTGGAGGTGGGCTCATTTTTGGCAGCTATGGGGTTGAGAATTTGGACCTCACAGCAAGAGCAGAAGGCATCCCCTCCCAACCCAAGGCATTAATCCTTTTCACTCTGCCCTGTGTGAACAGTCTGCAAACAACCAAGCTACATCACTCTTCAAGTTTCAAATGCTATTGCTCCAGTAAGCAGCATTGCTCCCCCTTCATTCCTGTTTCCCATGAAACCATCTACCTTGTTTCCACTCCGTGACGTTGGGAAGCACCTTCACCACTGAAAGACCACTCAGGATGGTGGAGGTGAGCACCAACATTTCAAAGAGGAGCTGCCACCACCCCTACCCTGCCACCAGCCCCTCATCCCGGAGCACTGTTCCACTGGCCATGGTGGCACCCATGGGTCTGGCTGTCTGGTTGTACAGCATGGGAGAAGTCAGAGTCTCCAGTGGGAGCAACCAAGCACCATCTTTGCTGGGAGAAGAAGGCATGGGCTAGATGCAGGCCTCTCACCTGAACTCAGAGTGTTCGGTTCACCTTTTTATTGGATTATGCTGCAGTATTATCCCAAAGTAAATGAGGCTTCATTAGTGTCCACTAATGAAGTGATAAGAGGTATTAATCATAATTTATCAGTGTTGCTTTAATTCTCTGGCCAATCCAAGGCATTTCTTTGCATACCATCATCTATGGCTTTGTCATATACTTTAAATCTTGAACAGTATTCTCCTATATTTCTGAACCAAACAAGAATGAGTTCTTTCCCTCCCCCCTCAATGGACTTTTTTTTTTTTTTTTTTGTGGAAAAACTATATTCCCAAGGTGCCAGGCTTTGGCTACGTTTCTTGCTTTATTTCTCACAGGCTTAGACTTTGGCAGAGGCCAAAAGCATGCATGTGGAAGAGTCAGTGGTACAAGGTACCATTAGAAACTTCTGAGAACAGTGCTGGAAAGATGAGCGCTGACGCAGACGGAGGTTGGGGCAATATTAGTATGTGACAGCAGAGGCTCTGAGCCTTCACGCACAGCCGGTATGAGCAGGTACTTATTGTAACAGCACTTCCTAGGAAGCACAATGGCTACTTGTGAGCCAGCCCTACCCCAACACAGTAGAAGAAAGCCAGGCAGGGCAGCGTGTCCCCTGCGGCACAGGAGGGCTGGCTGGGTGGAGCGTGGCGAGGGGCGGTAAGCGGGCGAGGAGCCGTGGATGTGACCGACGAGGCTGTGCGGGGTGGGAAGCTTTTCCTCTTGTGATTTCACCTGGACTGAGTGCCAACCTCAGCACACAATGTTATCACTGCAAGCCAGAACATGGTTGGGATGGCTGTGCTCGCACAGTTGGGCCCCGGGAGACTTTCTCTAATCCGTATAGCTTTTGGCTTTGGTGGCTCTTGCCGGAAACATGCTATGACCCTGTTCCCTGGGTTTGTTTCCAGTGGTACTGGGACTGCCTCTGCTCATGGATAACCTGTGCCACTGAGGCAGATATCTAGTCCTGGGGAGTACAAGTGAAGGGTTTTTTCAGGAACTGAAGCAGAGACCTCTGCTCTACCCCACCCCTCTGGCAATCTGCGCTGCTCTTGGCTGTTTCCTTATTTAGGGTTTATTGCTGTGCAAAACAGCTGAGTTAATGACTCAAAAGGAACACTCGCGCTCTGCTTCATGAAGACTTTGCTGTTCGGATAGAAACCCTTCCCAAGAAGCCTGTTTGCCTTTCTCTAACACACACAGAGCTGTTGAAACCATGAGTGCTCTTGAATAAACGCAGTCCTTTGGGGCTTAGACCCAGTCTAGCAATGTTTTCCATGGGTCAGGGATGTGTGGTCTGAATACAACTGTCTTTACTTTTGTCACTGTTAAATGTCTTGCCTAAAAGGGAGAGTTGAGCCTGGATCATCAGAAGTACTTGGCATTTTCACAGATCTCCTTCCATGGCAGTCTATGGAAGTTTTATCTTCTCTGTAAGGGACACAAGCTAGATTAAATGCCTGCCCTCTTCCCTGCACTAGCAGAAAGCCTAAATTATTTATTTTGTTCTGTTGTTCCATGAATAAGACTTCTATTGCCCCTTGCTTGCCTTTTGCCCAGGCAAGCCCAGGAATCCTTTCTTGAAAAGAAGGTCAGAAATGAATACCCTTTCCTTAATTCCTTGGCAGCCTTTGCTTTTCCCAGGACAGATGTTTTCTAGGACAGTTCCAGGTTTTCCATGCTTTGGCAGGATAGGCAATGCATTCAAACAGTGTAGCAGCACTGGACTAGTTTGCAGGAAATGAAGTGGTTCTAACCTTTGACACCTGAGATTCATCAGTGACTAAAGTTTTTGGCATCAGGGAGACCTGTTAATGGAAGTGCCATTTTCCAGCTAAATTAAAATCTACTTGTAGGACAGTCAGATGGCTTCGAAAGGCCAGCGAATAGCATCCGAGAGAATTTGCAGGAGTCTCTGTATTTTTGGGAGTCTGTTCTGGGTGTGTGGTTGGTGGCTGGTTGTTTATAAGTCTTTGTAGGTTCACTGACAGCTTGCCATGATTGGTGTTTGTACTCCAGTAAATAGAGTTGAAACAGTACAGTAACACACAGGAGGTTGCTGGCACCCTCATGCTGGACAGATACGAGTCTGCTACGTGCTGATGTGTGATACCCTTTCATACAAATGCACTTTGGTGCTTTGCGGCATCATCTGTATTAAGCTTGAAGGAGGGAGGCAGGATCTACGTTCGAGTTGCCTGTGAGCGGTCCTTTGGCACACGTAGGTTGTGCTCTGGCAATGTCTTTATTGCTTTGTTTTCTGCTGAGTGTTCTTTGCTAATCTCTGCTTTCTGCTTTGCAGTAATTCTAGTCTTCTCGCTTCAAATTTGCTTCTCTCGTGGTCTTGCCTGTGTCCTTCAAACTGCTTCCCTTATATGGGTGGCAAAGATAGGCGCTATCTTTCCAGGACTGAGAGATGAGACATTGCTCATAGATGGGACCAGCTTTTGAAATGCATGAGCAAGATTCCTCAGGATGATGCTGTACATCACCACTCATGACAATAATTTCTGGGCTACCTCACAGATCATCATAAATTATTTTTGGGAGCTGGACTAGAGATGAGCAGATTTAAGCCCTTAAAATTACATACTGGCAGCCCATGTTTGCACCTAAGATCTCATATGATCAGCACAAGGTGAGAAGACAGTCCTGAGGGGTACCTTCTTCATTCAAACTGGCAGGTAGTGATTAAAGCAAGCTGACTTCTGAAGCAGAAAATAAGCACTCTTCTAATCTGCTGAATTAGGGGTCATGGAGAATACATGATGGGGAGATTTTGACAGCGGAGCACTGTCATGAAAATTGGAGAATAAACTGGGCAGGACTGACGTGATATACGTACATACCTTGCCTCTACATGTACGTACAAGGATCGTGTTAGCTCTATCAAGCACAATGTTGCACTGCGAGCTCATATGCAGCTCCTCAGCTACCCTGAGCTCAGAGTCCTCTATGAAGTCACTGCTTCCCCAGACGAAGTTCCCTGCAGCAGAGCTACAGCTGAGCTCCTTGCGGATGTACAAGACGTGACCGTCCTTGTGCTGAAGCAAACCCTCTCTGTGTTTGCCCAACTCGCTGTGCCATCCGGGCTGCTCTAGAGCAGCAGTCCCCTTTTTCATGATTCATCCCTCTCCTGGACTTAGTGACATTTGCAAAACGTTTGATGTTTTCTTCCAGGTTATTGACTAAAAATATCGTGACGCCAAACACCCTCCAGGGACTTGGTACAAACATGCTATAAACAAAACAATCACTTCTAGTTCTCAGTTGTATTTTGGGACCAGTCTGATAGGTCATTTATAGTCTGTTTAATAACTGCTATCTTATTTTTATGTCAAGAAAGTTCTTTAATCAAATTGCCATGTGATAGAAGGAAACTGCCTTCCAGGATCTTAAGTACATTCTACCAGCTTTGTTATATTTAACAACGGTATGTGCAATTTCCTTAAAGTATTGACACAGTTCAATGGGGTGAATTTTCTATAAACCCATGTTGATTACCCCTACTTATATTTCCCTCCTTTTATTCCCTGTATTCTGTGTTAGCTACTTCATTATTTAGTTCAGGCCTGAGATCCTATCACAAGTCTGTAGATACCGGTGAGTAACTACAGTTATCACATCATTATAAAATAATTATGCCCTTCTGCATAGTCTTTACAAAATGCCAGAATATGGGGTTTCTTCTTCTCCTCCAGGACTTACCCATTGCACCAAGAAGTACAGAAAATCAACATAAACAGTGCAGAGATATCCTGTGGAGCTTATTTAAAAAAAAAAAAAAAGTTTCAGTGCAAGTTATAGAGTCCTGCTGATTTAAAATGCCTGATTTTAGTAGGTGGTATTAATTCCTCTGAGATACTACAAGAATAGACATGTCATCAACAATGTCTTCATCATCTACTTTCTTTTTTCCCAGCAGTAGGATAGAAGTAGTTATTGATTTCATTTTTCTTGTCTGCATTATTATTGAATAATCTAACATTTCCATCTGATAACAGATCAATAGGATGATTAGGACTCATTTTGTTCTTAATTTACTTTTTAAAAAAATAGCTTTGTCAGTCTTTTTTTCCCCTTTCGCTTCCATCATCATTTTTTTATAATTCCTATCTTCTAATTTATGTTCAGATTCTCCTCTCTTACTGTTTGTTATATGTGGTTTATTTACTTAAAGCCACTCTTATTTCCATTTTAAATCTGGTTGTGTTTTTTCAATTACACTTCTCTTTCTTTACGGGGCAGTTGTGTATTTTTGGTGCCTAGTAAAAATTTTTAAGCAGTTCTCAATGAGTATTTATATATATATATATATATATTTTTTTTTTTTTTGGTGCAGAATTCTACTCAGGGCTGGGAAACAGGACTTTTTAAAGCATCATGTCTTTCAAAGCATTGTATTACCGCTTTGGACCTTCTTCTGCTTTCGTATAACTGGGTTATATGTTAACTGGGGATCAGTAAACCTGCTACCAGCCTCTCATTTCTACCATCACTTTACCCAACTAGATGAGGTGAAATACAGGTTTTGTTCATTTTGGATGTAAGGTTTGCAAAAGGAGGAAGCTGTTTAGAACACTTAAAAATCCCCAAGGCTGTTTTTGAGTCAGCAACATCAGCAAGTGTTAAACTAAGCAATAACTTATGTTTATTTTTTCTTTGGTTAGTGCTCAAACAACCAGTGCTCCCACGTTCCAGTGTCACTCGGTTATCTGTCACGGACCCAATCATCAATCCACTTACTAGAACATGACTCACAAATATTAAATATTATTAGCTAGGAAATTACTATTCAAAATCACAAACAAGCGAGCAGGTAATACTTTTTCTTTTTACCCCACTTCTGCCCACTCAGTCTTTCTTAGGGCTGTAGCCATCGATTTTAACATTCAGTTGTACAAACCATCCCAGCATCTTTTCCAGTGTGTTATAGCCATAGTCCCCTGGGCAGGCAAAGCCTTGATGAATGTAAAATGGAAAGGGATGCCACAGTTGTATACAGCTGAAGAGGATGTATTAGAATGGACTTGACTTCTATATTGTGCTTCTGTAAAGGCGGGCACGCTTTTGAAAGGAAGAGCCAGGGCTGCAGCTGAATACACCCAGCACTGGTCAGTGGAGCTGACAGGCAGCAGAAGGATTAGAAACCCAGAAAACCTGCTGCACCCTGGGCCAAAGCAGGGTGGCCAACAGAAATATTAGAGTTCGTGTCCCAGCTTCAGAGTCTCAGGGACTGGAAAGACACAGGCCATTAAAATACATGCCTGTGTTTTGCTGAGGAACTATCTGTAGTAATAGCTGTGTTCATTATGATGGTGTTTGTCAGTCAGGCAAGAATGGGGTCTCGTAGTGCAGGACATGTGGAAGAGTAATCAATAGTTGCTGTGCCAAGGTGGGACTTGCCATAGAAGTAGCTGCTGAAAGTTTTGCCAGGTCTGACACAGGACAGGGGACCCCCAAAGAATCTTAATGCTTCTCTTACAAAGATAACGCTTTAAACCATATTGCTGTTAAGAGTATCATTCACTGAGCGGTAACAGGCCTTCAAGGGACTGAAGTTTGCTGGAAATAGTGAGGAAAAAAACCCGCAAACAGGTCTCTCCGAAATGAAAGCCCTTCAGCCCTACCAGCTATGTTTTCTGGCAGGTCTGTACATAGATAATCCCTGCCTCCCGCCACCCAACTGTTTATTAGTTTGAAGCCAAGTTGTCTCAGGGAATGCTGAAGACCGCTGGATGGATGATTTATCTATGGATGGGTTATCTTCTTGATCAGGAAAAGAGAATGACTGGCTCAACAGCTTCCAAGTTCAATAACCTCCTTTTCTTCTTAATAAATTGCTGAGGCATGAGAGGCTTCCGTTCCTTGCTGGCATCTTTTACACTGTGCCCAAAGAAACAATCATATCAGGCTCAGGAAGGCAAATGACTGAAAGGGCAGGGAAACAGGAACCGTCCCCACGGATGTCCTCCCCAGAGAGGCTGGGAACATGCTCTGCTGTGGGAAATGGGAAGCTGAGGTCAGCCAAAGTGCACGGCAGGTACGCACATCTCTTGGGACTGGAAGAACAGATAATGGCCTGTTTTGCCATCCCCATCACTCCCCTGCCCTGCTTATGAGCTCTCCCAGGCCACCTCTACACCTCATATGCACAGCGCACCTCCACCGCGTCATTCTGTGGTGTGGAAATGAAGGCAGGGAGATAAAGGTGGAGAGTGGGTGGTGACAACGCTCCTGAGAGCCCTGAGCCTACCACTCAGCAAGGCAAGCCTTGGTGGTGTTAGAAGAGCCCTGAAGAAGGGAGAAGGGAGTAGGGAATGAGCCCCCATGAGAAACTGGAAGGCAACAAACCTCATGGACAGTGAGGTAACGCAGGATGTTTCCAGACATACCCACTTGTTCAGATCTTTCAGAAGCTTTGTCCTTTCCAGCTCCTTATGCCTGAGGATGTTAAGAGATTGTACAAAAAGTCTTGATAAAACAAACATACGGAGATCCCCTCAAGAGGCTGGGAGATATTATTAGCCCCTCATTTACTGGCAGGCCTGGAGCGATTAATTATCACCACGAGTATTATCAGGTGCTTATCACTGCTTTCCCTGGATCCTCTTTACATAGTCCAGATTGGCTGTAAGCAACATGTTCCCTAACTGGTCTGGTACCTCACAACTCCCAATAGCAATTAATCCATTTCCCTGAGGAGGACCTCAATAGTGGTGGAAGGGCCATAATCTAGAATATATGCAGAGGAAATTTGAGTCCATAGACCACCCAAGTATGCAGCATGCCTATATTCTCAGATCTTCTCAGTCATGTCCTCCAGCTGATGCACTCCACCTCCATGTCTGACCAGGCAGTAGGTTCTAGGCAGGGGGCAGAGAAAGGAACAGGTAAGAGGGGAGTAGATGAGGACCTTGGAAAGGCATTTTGTATATGATAGCTCCATAATGCATGTGCTACACCTTACCTACAAGCTCTGCACCCTTTCCCAGTTTACCTCTTCAAAAATAAGATCTGCGCTGGCATGAGAACTTAGAATTTCTAACCAGGACACTGTTGTAAAGGTCTGCATTTCTAGAAATAGCCTGGTCAAGTTTTAAGTGAAATCATGCCGATCCATGAAATCACGTGTCTAAAAGAGTATTCTTCTCTTCGTAGCGCTGTTTGTGCTGCTGCTGCAGTACCATAGCACCTACCCTTGACACATGAGAGTTCATCTCCTTTGCCTTACACCTTCTTTGTAAGCTCAGTGCAGTTTTCGTTATTAACTGTGCTGTTATTAAAGGGAGAATCATGGAGGTCAGCTGGTATACATGAGAAATATTTCCTGGAAAAGGGATGCAGATTCAAGTGAAAATACAGATTATACTAGCAAAAAGAGTGCTTTGTCAACAAAGTTTACACTGATTCTATAGGTAAAATCAGTGACATAAAAGTGATCTCCACATCAGTTTAAGTCCATCTACTTAATCATTGTAAAAGTACTATAAAAATTGTATCCACGATAGATAGATACTACTGCATCACCGCAACTTTCCTGTGTTTGCTTTGCCTTAGTCTTGTCTCTTGCAGAAAAAGTTCGAGAAGTGAGGGATGAGCGAAGAGAAAGGTAGGGTGCAGATGCAGCGTAACAGGCACACCGTGCCTTCGCTTTTCTCATCCGTGGCATCCCTCGGTCTCCCCTGGTGCTGTACAGTGCATGAATGAGAAAATGCCGCCCGCTAGTGGTTTAGGCTGCAGGAGCCCGAGAGAGCGCTTGGCAGAGCCTGCTCCCTGTTTCTGCTTTGCTGATGGTACTCCAGCAATAGTATGGGACAAGGTGGGTGGCTTGGGCTTGTTCCTCCTGCCCCCAGATAAAATCAGCAGCTCTGGAAAAGGTCAACGCTGATCTGCGTGAGAAGAGAGGTTCTCGCTGGAAGTGCCATGGGTCGCTCGCAGCCTGTTTTTCATGTTTAGTGTCAATGTCCAGATGAAACACTCTGAATAAGCCATGGCATTTCATCTTACACTTACTATCGTAAGAGAACAAATTGTTTGAAATGCGGTTAGGGTGAGCAAACACCTCTAAATCTGCAGCACGATCAGAGTCATCACTGAAGTCAAAGAACAAAGCAGTGAGCCTCCCGAAGCGTCCCCCAGGACAGCAGGGTGGTGTGGAGATACCTCTGGTAGCCTGGGGTGAGCTAGCACTAGCATGGGAAGCAGCATAGAACCACTGTGCTTCACGCTGCCCCCAGCTAATTAGCCCCACTCTAGAGGAGATAATTAACTCCAGTGGAATGCTTTGCTGACACAGCCAACCTGCTCCCAGACCTGAGCTGGTATCTCCCCAGCTCAGTATTGCACTTGGCAGTGTAGACTACCTGGGATGTTCAGGATAAGTTTTCAGGGTTGGTGGCAATATACTTTTTTTTTTTTTTTAAATGAAAATATTTCTCTGAGATTTCTCTAGATCTTTGGCCCTACATAAAGACCTCAGAAAGCCTCTCTCCCCCCCCGATTGTTTTCCTGCTTATGAGGTAAGATCATCCTTAACAGATGTTTGTTTACCTCTTCATAAAATCCTCCTGTGATTCTACAGCCTCCCCAAGCACTGCGCTGCAGTGCTTTGCTATTCTTACCATTGCAAAGTGTTTTTCTAATGTTTAGCTATATCATTTTTATTGCAAATTAAGCTGATTATTTCTTCTTCTGATGAACGTAGAGGACAACTGCTTAGTCTCTCCACCCATTATAACAAATCTTTATGTGCTGGAAGACTGTTATCATGCCTCCCCTCCTGTTGTTCTTTTCCTAGAGAAAACTAACTCAGTTATTTTATCCATTCTTTATAAGTCATGTTTTTTTCACATCTCTTATCATTTTGTTGTTCTTTTTTGGACTCCCTCCAATTTGTCTACATCTCCTGTAAAATGTAGTGCCTGGAACCGGACACACTGTTCCTGCTGAGAGCTCAGCAGTATCAAGTAAATGCAAAAAATAATTGCTTCCTTTGCCTTATACACAAAACTCCTCGTAAAGCATCTCAGAATGAGATTTGTCTTTTTCTGCGGGAATCACACTTAACAGACTCATATTTGGCCCCACCCCAGCTCTTCCTTTGCTGCACTGCTGCCAAAATGGTTACGCTCTAGTTTAGACCAGCGCATTTGGTGTCTGTGCAGTCCCCTTTCCTGAATCGTATCTTGGTGCAGTCACCTCTGCAGAGGGCGGCCCAGCTCTCCCGTGTCTCACCTTCTTCTCGAATTCTGATCGCCCCAGCCCCCTGCCTTCAGGAGGGACTGTCACCCCCCCAGCCCAGCTGTCATCCTTTCGGTTTTGTCCTCTAGTCTGTTGCCCAAAACATGCAAGGAAATACTGAGCAGCCCTGGAGGCAGAACTTCAGGGACACAATCCTCCCAGCTGGGAAAGTGAAGCCCTGATAATTACCCTTGATTATGGTACTTCAACCTGTGTAGCCTCTGCATGGTGACTTTGCTTGCTGCTCTGGGAGCCTGTGATCTAGATATTTTCTAAATGCTCACTAAAATCATGGTATTTTATGTCTACCATTTCCTCCTCATCTACCAGGCCTGTTAGTCAAAGAAGGAAATTAGCCTGCTTTGACAGGATTTGTTCTTCAAAATTCCCTGCTGGTTGTTTCTTATCACTTTATTGTCCTTTAGCTACTTATAAATTGATTGTTTCATAATTGGTTCCAATATCTCTCTAGGTATCACAGTTAGGCTGACTGGCCTGTAATTCCCCAGGTCCTCTTATAACAGTAATTTTCAGAGAAGAACTGAATTTAAGTTAAATAGATACTGAAAGACATTCCACTTTTGCCCTGCTTATCTTTATTAATTGTCTAGTTTTGTTCCATCCCTTAAATTAAATCCACATTTCCCCGAAGTATTTATCCTCCACTTGAGGCTCAGCACAATCGAATCTGTGTTCTTGCCCAAACCTTCCTGTTACGTACTTCCCCAATTTCCCTCCTTGATGCTTTATATCTTTCTCCCTCTCTTTTCTTTATGGTTTGTTTGCAGTTCCCCAGCAAAATGTATTTCCCAGCAATTTATATCCCCCAGTGCCTGGAGGGCTCTGAAGAGACTCCTGGAAAATCTCAGAGCTCTACTGAGCTCTGCCCTTAAAACGTGGATGATGGTGACATTTACCAGTCTTGTAGGCACGCTGCAAATTCTGCCTAAAGATTTGCCCAGGGCTAGCTACATTTAATGATTTCTGACACCAGTAGGTGGCAGAGAGAAGATGAAATCTGGGAGACTCTCGCCCTAGTGATCAGACTGATAGATGGCTTTGGCTCTGGGATGGACAGAGAGACATGTTACTAGAAAGCAGGTGTCTGCTAAGTTGGGTAGCATCTGGCCAACAAGATTGTTGGGTAAAGGTCCCAGCTTCTTGCAGGGAGGCTGAATATATCTAGCGTTCAGCTTCAGCCATGAGCGAAAGGTTTGTGCGTTCAGCAGAAGAACAGGAAGCATGTGCCACTTTCTAGCTAAGCAGATCAGGAGAAGATAACTTTGTTTGAGGGAGAGGTATCGTTATCCAGGGTTGTGCGCTATATAATTGCACAATCTGCCATCATGCATGAACAGAGCTGTTCAATAGCATGGCCCTGCCTTGTCCTGACATCATGTCTGTGTTGGAAATCCATTTGGAATGAAAAATCCCACATTCCCCAAGTGACCTCGTAGTCTCTGAGCAAAAGGCTGAGTTGCAGTGAAGACTTTACAGTCTCAGTGGTGCCAGAGATGGAACCTCAACCACCACCCTCAAAGCAGCTAGAGGATGAGAATTCAGCAACGAAGCAAACTTCTTTACAAAGAAAATAACATTTTAAAAATGCAGGAGATGTCCATGGTTCTTTGAAGGCAAGAGAAGTCCTGAAGGCAAGAAAAAGTCACTGAGTAACGGTGTTACTCTCATTAGCTGCTATTATTTCTAGCACTGTTTTTGGAGATGGAAGTACTCAGCACTTCTACAGATTGCCTAACGAGAGCGTAAATGCTGGGCCAGGTACACAGTTTGGAAGTGTTGGCCATTATCAGTCTGGCACTGCTGTTCTTTGGCAGATTCAGCGAATGTTGCATGCTGCGTGTGAGGTCCAGCCTTCTAGACCTTTGGTTTTATGGTCTCTACTCCTTTCTTTCACAGCCATTGCTTTCATGTTACAAAGGCAGCACTGACTTCCAGCATTAACCTGATGCCTGAGAGAACGAAGTCCCCTTCTGGCTCTTCTCCTGCCCTCTCCTCTTCATCCTTGTCTCAAACAACCACTTCCCTGTGTAGCCTCAGTACAAGAGGAATTCCTCCTTGGCCATCTTCATCTTCATTTAGGCCATTTTCTGTACTTCTGCAGGGGGAGGAGGCCCTAGTGAGCTGGAGAATCTGGCCAAGAGCTCCGTGGTGCCTTTTTAAAAGGCATCCAGTTGAAGGGACCGTGTGTTTTCCCTCAAACCAGAAATGTCCAGCAAACTCAGTGTGTCCTATGTTAAAGGCTCTGCACCCTAATGATAGCAAAGAAAGTCACCCTGATCATTCAGATGAAGGTAACATATACCCAGTCATCAGTGACTTGAATATAATTTCTGCATTGGCTGCATCTTGCAAGCTGTTCTGCAACTTGCCACACAGCGTTTGATATTTGGATAGCGTTTGCAAGTGGCAGATAGAAGGTTGATGGGAAACGTCTCTGACAGTAGCTGGATGTAATTTAGAGATGGACTACAGCCATGTAGTTACACACCAGGTTTGGCTTTTGGCTCATTTTATTAGACAGATAAGGGCCAGAAAGGGATATGCACATTCAGCCAGAGCTGAGCTTTCCAAAAAGACGGTTTCAGTCTGAAAAGGGACGGGCAGTTTAACATCTGAACCATCTGGCCTCCATGATGCAGCTGCTTGCAGGCACTCTAAAGGTGTTAGCTGCTGGTGGTATCGTTTAGTCCTCCCTCTTGTACAGCTTCCCAGAGAGAGGATGAAGGTGGCAGTGATGACCAGTCATTTATGTATTAATCCTAATTTATCTCAGTAGCATATAGCAAAACAAAGCAACAAAGGTATTCCTTACTCTTCCTTACTGCTCTTATTCCTCTTGTTGATCACACTGTGCCTGTTCTTATTCACTTCATGTTCTTGGGACTTGTGTCTTCTCCTCTCCATGTCCTCTCTCCAGGAAGACTATTCCCATGCTTTAGGTAGCACAGGCTGAAAAATGCCATGTATAGACTTCTACCACTTCTCTGTGAAGAGAGTGATTTATTAAGGTGTTCAGAATATGACCTTCATTCCAACTGCATGCATAGAGATTGATTTTTCTTTTGTATCTCCAAACTGATCCTTCTTGGAAAAATGCAATTATTTTCCATCTCTCACTTACCCTTTAGCTCTTTTGAAATTCAGTTTGAAAAACATCATCTCTGCCTTCAGTGGTGCTTTGGACTTTGGGACTATGGAACTCTGCTGAAAAGCTGTTTGGGAAGACAACTGCTGAAATGAGGCTCTGAACTTACAGGGGCACAAATGCCCAGAAACACTGAAGAGAGGCCTGAAACCATTGGTCTGAAGATACAAAATGTTGTGGCCCTCGTAATATCTCATTCAAATGACAGCTTTTCTAGAGACAGAGCATCTCCCAGTGCCATTTGGGGGAATTAAATTCAGTGTTGAGTCTGCATAAAGAGAGAGAAGAAATACTTGCTGCTTCATCACTTTATAAGCCTGGTATCTGTATCATTGCTTAGCAGATCTTGCTTCCAGTAATCCTCTTTCTTCAAAGCTGAACACCAAGAGCACATTCTGAGCAATTCATACAGAAAGACTACAGAAATAGCACCTCAGAATCAAGTTATATCCTTTGGCTCATAACTAAAACTCATAGGGCAGTTAGTTGTACTTGTGGATGCATTACTGAGCCTGTGATTTTTCTCTCCTGCAGGCTCTCCAGCATTTTTGCGGGTGGCTGGGGGTAGGCAAGTGCGCCTGGGGTAACATTCCTGTTTGCTAGGCTGCTGGAATTTGGCTACGCTCCTTAACAAAACAGTTTGTTTTAGACATTTTTGATGCATGTGCATTTGCAAGGTGCATTTGGAGGAAAAACTAAGCAGAACTAAAACACTAAAAGGCAAGGTTGCAAAATTGGTATTTCTCAGCTTTAATGAATATTGACTGATGATCTAGTTTTCCCATACTGCTGCTGCTTCCTGATAAAAGATGTTAAAGAGCAGCCCAACGTATCTGACAATGCCAAGGACGGGTCCAGTACCTGTGTGACCACCTGTCCTGGAAATAAGCAATGCGACTTGCCTGTCAGAGCTGGGCGTAGGGTAATAAATTAATTCAGTTAGTTCTGCCACCATCAGAGATGTTGGCACTCCCGTTTCACCTGTCACACCACAACACCTAAAGACTAGCAAGTGGGGGGACACACAGAGCTGTGCTGAACCGTGGCAGAATTGCAGAGATGCTTCGGTCCCTGCTTAACTGTGCCAACTCCCATTTATGCATGTACTAGGTTTTCAGTGCCTGTCGCCTGTTCCTCTCCCCCCTCTGCTTTTTCATGTTCAGTGGATGCTCCTCTCTGTTTCTCTGCCTCTCTTTCTCTATTTTTTTTCTCCCTATTGTTCCCCGCGTCACTAACTGTCACTCACTTCATAAAGCCGTCTGGCTCGGAGCTTAAATATTGCAGGGCAACTAAAACCCACCATCAGAGCCAATTCAGTCATATCTGCTCAGTCGTGCGACAAGATTGGGACTTTTAGGGTAGGGAAGAAGAGAGACAAAAGTTCACTCTTCCCTGCAGAGTGCCAAGAGAGGAGGGGGACACATTTCTCCGGTGGAGCCTTTCACAGCGGCAAGTTGCTTGCTCAATGTCCTTAACCTATACAGTCTTTTTCGCTGGTAGCGTGCTCAGGTTGCAACATCTGGAAGTGCAGGGTGGGGGTTTGCAACAAGCCTGTGTGAGTTAAGAACATGAGTCTGTTGACTCTGAGTGGGCTTAGGCAGTCTCCTGCTCCTTCCTCACGACAGGCAATTTAAGGGAAAAGGTGACTGCCTGAATTTATCGCTTGCACCTTTTTTGAAACTTGAGGGGCTGACTGCTTACAGGTGGAATCCTAGACATTTGAACTGGTTGTACCACTCATCTTTAGTCCACCCAAAATTGTTGCTTGCAGTTGAACCAATTGAGCGACCTCGAACCACTTCACTTGCAGAAGATAGAGAGGATGGTCATGCAGAGTTTTGAAAAACGTGACTAGTTAGGAAGTGATGGCAGGAAGAGTTTAGCCAAACGTAGCAAGCTGCAAGCAAGACATTTCATGGAGCTAGACAGGAAACATTTTTCCTTCTCTTGTACACTGAATTTTCCGTATTTATCACATCTAGAATGTCGCTCTTGCGTGCTGCAGTGGAAATGTTCAAATGGCAGCTGTGGATATCAGCATGACTCACAAAGAAAGAAAGGGATGGAGTTAACCGCGGTGCCTGTGGGACAGTGAAGTTTGTATTGCGTGTAGTCGTGTTTTTTACAGAGTTGCACATGATTGGTAACTGTCGGGTGTACTTTGCTCTGTGAATTTGCAGAAAGAGACTGTTTAAATCAGTTTAGATAATGTATGTAAACAGCATAATCTTCTGCTAGACTTGTTAATGTAAGTGCTGACATTAACACACTCTTTTACTCAACTTTAATGACTGAGAAAGTAGCAATTTTCTTCGGTGATTAAATTATATGTTTGCCGCTTACGCATGCAAGGTGTTTATGCAAGCTGAAGGACTGCGTTCTGTTCTTCATTTGCTAACATGGGTGTCTGGGCTTAAAATTTTACAAGGTTTGAAGGCAAGGAAAATGAGTCCATCTTGTTTTAGAAAAATGGTATCAGAAGGATTTTTTTTGTTGAAAATTTGTGAAATTCCCCCGAGCCATAGAACTCTCAATATTTTGTGTGTTTGTCTATGTGTGAATACGTACACACAGTAGTTGAAACAGACTGGTATGCGTTGGTGTGTCGTAACATATGGCATTACAAACATATCCCAGTGGTATCTGAAGGAGGAGGGAAGTTTAGATACTCAGATTTCCATGCTGTTGACTGTACCTTCTTTTTCCCAGCACTTGTGAATGTGTGTCTGCATTTAGGAAACTATAGATGGAGGTAGTATCTAAGAGATGAACTTCTAGATCCCTGGGAACAGCTGTTTTATGAATAATGTTCCCTGTTTCACTAGTCATTGTCCGCAAGTCGGTCTTTCTGGATCACTGTAATATTCTGCATTCCTCAGAGACTTCAGACTGCTGTGATGTGTTAAATCAGCCCATCCCAAACAAGTTTCCTCTTTATTTCCCTCATTCATAGATTTTTCCCTTGCCTAAAATTATATAGCAGGAAGTTTAGGATATGCAGGATGAAGTCCTGGCCTAGGAATAATTTCTTAGAATGTAAAAATAATGACAGATGTAATGTTTGACTTGCCTGACTTGAAAATGGACTACTTTCTTAGCTTTCCATTAGGATATCTGCAGCTGGCTTCCAGCTCTGTGTTAGCCTCAGATAGCAGCACTGACATTTTGGAGAGAGAAAATAGTATTTTAGGTCCCAGTTATGGACCTTTGTGTTTTTCTCCAGGTTGGTTCCCATGTCAGTGTGGCAACTGACTTCAGAAGAGGATACAAAGAATAGCCCAATAACACCAAATAATTCTATTGTATATAATATATATAGCAAAACTAGTATACTTGGTAGTTGTGAAGCTTATACAGTATTACTAACATAGTAATGGTGTTATAATTGCTATTCTTACCTAAAAGAGTGATTTCCAATGTAGAATTAATATATGCAACCTAGAGAGAATTCAGGTTTGTGTAGGTGCAAGACGGGCACCAGTTCGAGATGTGTTTGACCCGTGTGTGGTTCTGGTGCAGAAGAGTGCTTGAAAGCTTCACTCTCTTTTCTAACCACTGCAGCTGCATGCTGATAAATCTGTTCTACTGTACTGCTGGCGAGTGTTCGTACGTGTACAAAATCTAAACAGGCTCATGCAGCTGAGCCTACAAAGCACTCTTACCTGGAAAAGGAGTTAAATATACTTCCCGGCTGAAAAGTAATTGCCCGTTTAGAGCCAGGGAAGAAGGAATTTAGCAAGCAGTTTGCTCTGGCTTCCCAGCCCTTCTCCTGCTAATAAATCATTGTGATCAGGCAAATAAGCAAGCAAGCAACATTCTTTCTGTTCTCAAAGCATATTAGGGAAATATTTACTGGTTGAAAGCAACAAAAGACATCAGTGGGAAAACCTCAAATCTTTTAAATTTAGCATAATTTGTGGTCATTCTCTTTCTTTTTTCTTTCCTTAGACAGTAAGAGATGGGTGACTGGAGTTTCTTGGGGAACATTTTAGAGCAGGTGAACGAGCAATCCACTGTCATCGGGAGAGTTTGGCTCACAGTGCTCTTCATTTTCCGCATCCTGATCCTGGGAACGGCTGCCGAGCTAGTGTGGGGAGACGAACAGTCAGACTTTGTGTGCAACACTCAGCAACCTGGTTGTGAGAATGTCTGCTATGATGAGGCCTTCCCCATCTCCCACATCCGGCTCTGGGTCCTGCAGATCATTTTTGTATCCACGCCTTCGCTAATGTACTTTGGGCATGCGGTGCACCATGTTCGCATGGAGGAGAAGAGGAGAGAGAGGGAGGAAGCTGAGAGGCGTCAGCAAGCTGAGGTGGATGAAGAGAAGCTGCCCCTGGCTCCAAATCAAAACAAAGGCAACAACCCTGATGGGACCAAGAAGTTTCGCCTGGAGGGTACCCTCCTGAGAACCTACATCTTCCACATAATTTTCAAAACTCTCTTTGAGGTGGGATTCATAGTAGGTCAGTACTTCCTGTATGGCTTCCGAATTCTCCCCCTTTACCGCTGTGGGCGGTGGCCCTGTCCCAATCTTGTGGACTGTTTTGTCTCCAGGCCCACGGAGAAGACCATCTTTATTATGTTCATGCTGGTGGTGGCTTCTGTGTCCCTCTTCCTCAACCTTGTGGAGATCAGTCACTTGATCTTGAAAAGGATCCGGAGGGCTCTGAGAAGACCAGCAGAGGAGCAGCTGGGAGAGGTCCCAGAGAAGCCCCTCCCTGCCATCGCAGTCCCCTCCATTCCGAAGACCAAAGGCTACAAGCTGCTGGAAGAAGAGAAGCCAGTGTCCCCCTATTTCCCTCTCACAGAAGTAGGAGTTGAGCCCAGTCCCCTTCCATCAGCCTTCAATGAGTTTGAGGAGAAGATTGGGATGGGACCGTTGGAAGATCTCTCCCGGGCATTCGATGAGAGGTTGCCATCGTATGCACAAGCGAAGGAACCGGAAGAGGAGAAGGTAAGAGCAGAGGAGGAGGAACAAGAAGAGGAGAAGCCAGGACCTCAGGAAGAGCCAGGGGTGAAGAAAGCAGAGGAGGAGGTGGTGAGCGATGAAGTTGAAGGGCCTTCAGCACCTGCTGAACTTGCCGCTGATATGAGACCCCTCAGCAGGCTAAGTAAAGCCAGCAGCCGGGCCAGGTCAGACGATTTGACTGTATGAAGGTGCAGGATATGGGGAGCACATGAAAAGGAAAAGGTTGAAGAGAAAAGGAGAGATAGAGAAAGAATCAAAAGATATTTTTAAGCAAAGTGCTAAAATGGCCATTTGAATATTATTTCCTCTTGAGATTCTCAACTGGAAAGGTACTACCATGGTAACTGTGCCTTATTTGCCCTGTATGTCCATTTGAAAAGGAACATTTTTCCTGTTTCCACATGCCACTCACTCCTTACAGTAATATCTACACTGTACACATAACTGATGTCTTTTAAAACCTAACATGGCAGTGAAACCCACATTTCACCACTGTGAACGTATTTACGGGAAGCTTTGTGTTCCACATTTCTCTAGGCACGTGGGGAGGATCTGTCTTTTCAGCCAGCGAGGGGGAAGACTGATCAACAACTGTCTAGTATTTCTTTTTCTGTTTCCACCTATGACATGCTGAGCTGATCTCCCCTTCGCTGTTGGCATGGAATTGCAGTTATTTAATTCACAAAGTGATTTCTGTGCTTGGCATCAACACACTAAAATAGTAACCACTATTCCCCCTCTCTATTCAGAAAATAAAGGCCAAAGTGTCCCCAATTTCTCTGTGATTTCAAATCCAAGTTGGGTAAAAATATTTTCCCTTTGTCAAAAATATTTCTGCTCTTGAAGTGACATTGACAGTAGGCAAGGTTAACAGTAGCTCTCTACTAGGATTTAGCAGATACCCACAGATGGATTACTTGTTCCCAAGAGCGTCATCCAGCCCCAAGCCTATTTCAGAGCACTGGAAAGAATAAATTCAAGTGATATTTTTTACTTGTAGTCTTGTGACTTAAAGATCTGAAACTCGATTTAGCAAAGCAAGCGTGGGAAGGCTTCTGTGAAAGGAGGAAACAGCTACAGCCCCCAGAGTGTGAAACCAAATATAAACCTTCGCGGCATGATCCTGACATGTGCTCAGTTCCTGGAGCTCCCAGACTTACAGGCACTCAGCAAATCTCAGGTATGGAGTCCTGAAGGCACCTGTGAACCTAAACCAGGGGTCTGGGTAACTATGTGACTATTTGAACCTCTAAATACAAAACTGGTTGTTCAAGTTTGAAAAGTTTGGTATGATAATAGTCTTCTGACATGCTTTGGTTTTAATTTGACAGACGGGAGCCATCCAGTGGTCTACTTCTTTATTAAATGCCAAAGTCTCAAGTAAAACAAGGCCTTTCAAAAGATGATTTAGACCTTTTGTGTCAACAGGTCTGTACAGAACTCTCAGAGCCTCAGCAAAATTTTTTTTTGTTACAAAAGGCAGAAAAGCATGTGCTTGCAAACATTTAAATGTTTGTGGATTTCTAATTTTAGGACTACAGCAGCACCTTTTGGCTGGAACAATGCAGCAATGTGTTCAAAAGCTTCAGGTTAACAGCTATGTCCCCCCAAAACTGAGCCTCATGCCAGAAAAAGTGCAGGTATGCACTCTCATCTGCTCTGCTCTGCAAACCTCAGACCCTGCTAGCTCAGCAAATTCTTTCTGCCGGGCTGCAGCCCATCCCATTGTTCCCAGGGCAGGCTCTAATCCAGGTCAGGAAAAAAAAAAAATGGTCTTTGGCATAATGCATAAAACCCATCCTGCCATTAGCTAGAAAAGACCCCCTGCGGTCTCCCATTGTAGCGGGGCTGACTCCAAGCCCGTTGAAGTCAAATGGGTGCCTGAGAGAGCTCTGGCTAGGCTTGGGCCTACACACCTCCGGTGCTGCGGCCCCGGTCCCGGCCCAGGCAGCCACCAGTACAGTCAGTGCTGTCACTCGCTGAGCTCACCCGTCTGCTGGAGCTCCCGTGCCTCGTTACGCAGCTGCCCTGGACGAGCGCAAAGGTGGCTAGATTTCACTGCTGAGTGAAGCAAGCTGTACATATGTAGAAAGTTTGTAGGGTGCTTTGGGATTCTTCAGCACCATAGCGGTGCCACATATTTATTTTTTTTTTAAATATACTATTAATCCTTTTGCTCCTCTTGGGCCTGTGTATTTTCCCAAGGTTCGCAGCCCGAGGTCAAAATCTTTGCTCCCTGGACAAAGGCTGTTAGGTTGTCTTTCCTCGTGAAGGAAGACCGGGAGGTACCTCCTCAGTTTTGGGAAGGACTATGACAAAGCAACACATGTGAAGGAACATGCAGAGAGAGACTCTGGAGGCTACCGTTTAGCCACTCTCTTAATACAGAAATAGAACAGTTGAGGCAAATGAAAGGCAAGTGAGGAAAGAGAATGTTTTTCAGCAGGAAAAGGGTCCGCTGTGCCCAATACTCTACTAGAATTCTAGCAAGGGCAAAGATTTAGATCAACAGCAAAACCACCACACTTAGATGGGATTTTTTTTATTTTCTTCACAGAAAGACGTAAGAGAGTTTTAACGGTTCTAAGCATAAACCAGCCCACTCGTTGAAGGGAGTTAGAAACACACTTTCCTGTAGGTAAAAAAAAATACAAAAATCTCTGTAACGGTTCAGTATGAAGTATCTTCCACCTTCTTCAGAGCATCTGATCCTTCTAGATACCAATGGACTAGATTAATCAACCCCAGCCTTGTTTACTTTTAATTACTTGACAAGTCCTTTTACATACCAAGTATTTTAATAACCATCCCCGTTCCTGACCTCTGATATGCATACCTTCATTAGATCACTGGACTAATGAAGACGAGTGCTTATTCATCAGCAGTACATGATTCATAATATGGCTGTCGGGTGGTCCAGTCTTTAATCATCAGATGATGAGTATGTCATTCTCTTTCACTGGAGTGCCTCAGTAAAATGCACTACATGCACAGTACTCAATGGACACTCTAGTTCTTTCACAGCTGCTGCAAGAAAGCTCATTTCTTCCTCCGGGTCACGACAGCACAACGAAACAAGCCAGTGTTTTCTTCCTGCATCCAGTCAAATCCTTGTTGATTTTTTTTTTCAAGCCAGTTTTCAAGTACCCTGCCAGACAGCTAGCAAATCTGTAGCCACCAAGTACGAGCCATGGCATCAAGACAGCGCTTCTCGGCAAACTGGGCAGGGAGCTAACAGTCTGGTCTTCTGGCATTCAGCCTCATCTCTGCAATGAAGTCACTGTGGGACTGTCAGCAAGTCGTGCTTCCTTCTTGTACAATTGGGAATAATTTTCTACCTCACAAAGACAATGTGAGGCTCGATATATTGTGTTAGTAATGGAATGGGAGGTCCTTGGATGGAGGGCCCTACAGATGAGCAAAAGATTATTGCTATTTCTCGATGTGATAGCATATAAATGTGTTTTATTCCCTCTCAGTGAGATAAATTTAATCATTTATTCAAGGAATTCCTAGTGAAGTTGTATAACAGCCTCAGAGCTGTGGATTCAGTGTATGGTTCTACTTAAAAAATAATTAAGCAAAACATAGATATAAATGTAAAGAACAGGTAAAATTATCTTCTTGGGAAGGGGGAAGTCACTGGACAATTAGAGCCGTGCCTGGATCATTTAAAGGTGTGTGTACCCCCTTGGCTCCCTGTGCAAGTAAATTACTAACTGGCTCTCTGCAAGGAGCATAAGATGCAAGTGTCAAAATCACCAAAGGAGGTGAAAGTAGAAGAGAAAGGTAGTGTCTTAGCTTACAATAGCATGTGGGAGTTGGTGTTCTCTAGTGTCTAGAGCAGTGGACCTAGGATAATAATCTTAGATTTATTTCCAGCTCTGCTTCTGACTTGCTGTGATAATCACTTTACCTCTCAGTGCCTGTTTTCTCCACCTGTAAAATGGGTGTAAGAATTTCCACCTACCTCACAGGGATGTTGTGAGGCTTCCTTAATTCTGTTTGTAAAGTAAGTAGGAATGATCTGATGAAAAGCACTGCTGAAACGCATGGTATCCTTGTTATTTCCTGGCAGAACTGCTAACATGACTCCTCGACCAGAAGGGCAGTAGTTTGAAAATGTGAACGCTGCATTGCACTGACAACGTCAACACAGATGTGGATTTGCCATGAGTGAAAAAGACTCCATTGATTCCCCCTACCCCTTTCTCCCACCTTAGCCTTGGCCTGGCCACATGAAGCAGTGGTGACAGCGTGGTTACGTGGACTCCTCCAGCCCCAGCATCCATTCTGGGCCAGCATTTCTGCTTAAATAAGACAGTTCCTGGGGGAGGGGTGTGCAGGTTGGTGGAACTCTAGCAATTTTAAGGGCCTTGCAAGGCATGTGGGAGAGGGTTGTATAATGCACAATATTGCTGGGTTTCTGTTTGAAACCACTCAGTGCAAACACGAAGTAAATTTTCTGGAGTCTCCGTGGAAGAGTTTACAATTGCTTAGGGCACACAGAAAAAACCCCACCCTTCATGAATGCAAACCCACAAATTATCCTTTTATATTGATTCTTTCCTCTAAGCGAGATAGATACCAATGATCTCTTAGCGCTGAAACACAAGGAGGTACAGATTCCTCCTCCTGTAGGAGGGGAGAGATATGGGGGGGAATCTCTGCTCTCTAGGTCTGTGTGGGCATGCAGTCTACTTACTGAGGGAGGAAAGTCCAGTCTCTCCTGCCACTCAGTAACTCACTGACTGTGCAGTTTTACACTTAAAGAGCGGCCGTGCCACACAATGCTGAAAAAAAAGTGACAGTTTGCTGTTTTGTATAGAAAATGGCTTTTCAGGCTGACAACTGAAAGTAATCCTAGCCTAGGCGTAGTTTTGTTTAGTAAAGACAGGAACATCCATGAGAACTAGACTAAAGCCTTCCTATAAGCCCGAGGCAGTTGTGATAAAATGGTATACGGTGCCCGATTTCCTAAGGGATGGGGTTGGATAAGAGTATCAGAATCAGGGGACTTGTCTGAGTATTGGAATAATTTTTTTTCCCCAGCTGAATGATACTGCCATTTCTTAGGCTCTGTGTGCGCTACACTTTTTAACATGGCTCGGGAAAGGCTTTTTGCCAACACCAAATGTGCTTATACAGTTGAGCAGTAACCATGGCAAGTAAATGTGTGTTGACTTGCCAAGAGGTAGCCTGGCACACTATCCTTCCCTCGCAACTAGCTTGGCATGCACCTATTTCAGCAGAACCGGCAAGACTTGTGTCTCTGTCAACAATTCAAGTTTTTTCTCTCAGCGGCTTGGTGTACAAAGAGACATTGAAGATTTGTTCAACCTAGAGAGGAGGAGGCTAAGGGGGTGGGGAGGTTTAACTGCTGTCTTGAGGTACTTAATGGGGAGTCACAGGGAAGATGGAGCCAGACTCTCAACAGAGGTGCACAGCAAAAGATCAGAGACAATGATCACAAGGAGCAGCAAGGAAAATTTTGACTAAAAAATTCTGACGGGAAAAAAATTGTTCAAATGGAGAGTGGTTCAGCACTAAAGCAGGTGCCCAGACACATAGTAGGATCTCCATCCTTGGAGGATGAAGCCGGACTGGGAAGAGCATCCTGGTCTGACTTTGATGTTGGCCCTGCATTGAGCTGAAGGTTGGACCAGCTGGTCCCTTCCAGCCTGAACTATCCATCCCACGGGAGGGTTGAAAGCTCAGTGCAGCCACTGTGTGGTGGAACAACGGGTGTGGGGCACTTTCTGCCTCTTTGGGGTGTTTTGGTAGAGTTTGCTTAGACTTGTCCCAGCAGGCAACACCAACAACCCGGGCATTGCAGCAGAGGCTGATGCACAAACACAGTCAACTGATGTTTGGTAGCTAGAAAAGCTGCTTGAGGCCAGAACCATGTGTTGTGTAACTGATGTGGAAAGAGCATTACAAATAAAAGAAATAAAAAAAAAAAGAGTATGCTTGTCAACAGAGAAAATCAGGCAAATATAAGGGGCTTAGGTCTTTCCAGCTCCCTTTAATTTCAGCGTCAAGTGTGCCTTTACATCCATCTGAAAGTGCAGAGGACCGCATTTTAATGTTTTGTCAACAAAAACCCGTGTATTTTAAAGCTTGCTGATCTGGGATGAAGCAGAACTGAATAGAAACGGTGATTACACAGCTACTGACAGAACATTTGGAAAAAAAAAACCCACAAAGACTGTTGGCCTTTGCTTTGCTAGATCCAGCCTGGCACAGTAAAAGCAAAACAAGCCATTTATTGGTTTCTGAGGAGGAAAGGCTATATTGCTTGGAAAAGTCATGGAGTAGTGTACTGAAAAACTTTTAAGTCAACACAGCAAAGAATTTGTGGTGAAACATTAAACGGAAAAGTTGGCTCCTATGGTGTTTCCCTGAAGCTCAGGGGAGAGTTGGATTGAAGGATGATCGGGATAAGGAAACCCAGTTACAAATGAGCATACCCAAAAATCCTGAATTACAGGCAGCTGCAGGCAGTGGTTGTGCAGGATGGCAGCAGGGAGTCCCAGGCACCATCGCAGCACGCCGGCTGATGGGCAGGCTGTAGGCAAAGGTCAAAGCGAAGAAGCCTGCAAGCTCATCAGCCGAGTACCTCATTGTAAGGCTAAGGCAAGCCAGCCTGAGACACGAATTAAACCCAGCCTGTTACCAAATCTGGTATTTCTGGATTTTAAGAGGGTTGGCAGCTTTAAAATAATTTAATTGAACTTTTATGTACTGGTTCCTCTATTTACCTGGTAGAACTGAGAACCAGAACTAGCATAGGCAAAGCTTTTTTTCCCAAATCCTTCTACCTAAGTATATGAAAAATTACTGGGACAAAAATGTTCAGGTAAGTTTCTCAATACATATATGTTAGTTCAAAGAAAAGTCATAAACCCCATAAAGGAATTCATCTGTTGCCAGTGAACATCATCATCTGAATTCACCACAAATAAATTCAAAAGAAATTCAGAAATCAGAGTGATGTCGGATTACTCCCAGCTTCAGGGCTCCTGTTTATGAAAACCTCTGGAGAGAAGAGAAAAGAAAATGCATGGCTGGCTGCCAGCTAAGCCTATTTGTAATGAATATGCCCTGTAGCACCTTCTGGAAACCTGTGCTATTTCTAAATATACTCTTGGCCAAGAAACTGCTTTAATTCAATATGCTCCACCTTTCCGCTTCACTTGAAAGACTTTAGTTCCCTCTACAAACTGAACATAAAATTGCCACATTCATACTTTTATACATGGAAGAATAAAATAGGGAACTGAGCGGAACCCTGCCACCAGCCCTTCTTCCTCGTGCACTGCCTCTCCTCTCTGGCCACCTCCATCTATATTCTGTTTAATGAAACTGCCAGCCTCTCCCAACTGAGAAGTCGCCCTTGTACCTGTGGAGTGCCATGCACCCTTCTCCCCAGACATGCACATCAGCGGCTATCTAAGGAGGAACAACACGGAATAATTTTCCCATTTTCTTTTTATACTTTTTGTCTTCCCTGAAGGAGAAGTTCTGAGGCTGGGGGGTGGCTCTGAGTTTTTCCAGTAGGAATTATCTTCTTCCCTGTGTGTTTCTCCCAAGGCTCAGGGATCAGTAATTTACGGCTAAGCAGAGGCATGTTTCAAGCCTATTGATAAACATATGCAAAGAAGAAAGTTTAAAGAGCTATGACCAAACTCTGCCTTGTTTTTTAACCTTGTGTGGAAGTGAGCGGAGTTGCCAAGGTGTAAACAAGAGCAGAATTTGGCTTTGTATAGTTTATTTCTAAAGGATTTCCCATTAACTTCTGTCTTTAAAAAACAACCAACAACTAACCTTGCCCCACAACCTACCAACACAGAACAAAATAACCACAAAATCCTCCAAACTCAGGCATCTCATCACTTTCGGAAAGATCAGTTTCTAAGCAGCAGATACAGAAAGGAAGAGCAGGGAAGTCCTGATCTCAGCTCTGCATTAATTGGCAGCAATACCAGAAGCTATGAAAAAAAAAAAGGGCCTCAGATCAGATATGATAATCTGCTCCCTCAGTTCATTTCCCGGTGAAAGCTGAATGTTTTTTTCTCTTTGCAACGCTGTAGACAAGGAGGCAAATTTCAAGCCAGGATGACTGACGGCAAGACGGAAAGCCAAACAATCAAAGGCACTGCGGGACTAATCCCGTGACTCGGCACAACCAAATGTAGATTCGCTTTCCTAGTGAAATGAGCAGCAGTGAATAAAGGTTCCTGATTTTCACTCAGCAAGGGCTCCGTGGTTTGTTAAACTCCCAACTAATCCCACTTGATTCTTTCTCTTCCTGTATGATTTATTATTCCAAATATAGAGAGCTGTGAGTGGCTAAGGTTAGGCGTGGTTTTAAGAGGGGGAAAAAAGACACAGACGCCATGAAGATCAAGCAGGGACGTGACCACGACACGAAGGATTCGATCTCACACCGACAGGCACCGGCAAATTCCCTGCCTGAACTTTTACTTCCCTCCTGGCCCCATTCCTCGATACCTTGTAACTGCACGGCCCGAAAGGCATCCCCAGCCCGCTGCTCGGCGCAGAGGCAGGATGGCGGCACGGGCCGCGGCCGGGAGACCGATCTCCCCTCAGGTGTGGAGACGGGCCTGGAGCAGCCGTGGGTTGCCACGCCCCAGCGCCGCACAGGAGCCCAGGCGGCGGCAAAGCGGCCGGTCGGTGTTGGCGCCTCCAGCCGGCGCCCCCTTCCCCCGGCCGGCAGCGGGTGCCCTGCCCCTGGCTGCCCTCCGCGGGTGCCCTGAATCTCCACAGCGGCCAGGAGAAGGGGTCGCGTTCGCTCCGCTCCGCAGAACGGCCACCGGGCCCACTCGTGTTTCCCCCTTGGGGTGACACCCCCGTGGGTCGGCCCCGCTGGTGTGCGGAGCTTCTCACATCCCGCCCCTGTCCCCGCCCCCTCCCCGCCGCGAGGAGGGCGGTGCGCCGGCCTGAGGAAGGCGTCCGCGCGCCTGCGCGCTGCAGCCGCCAGCGGGATCGCGGGGCCGGAAGCGGGGCAGGGGGCGGCCACCATGAGCTTCCTCATCGACTCCGGCATCATGGTCACCTCCCAGGTACCCCGCTGCTGCGCGGCGCGACTCCCCCGCCCTAGGAGGGTGGGGGGAGGAGGAAGGGGCGAGGGGGCAGGGATGGGCCTAGAGAAGGGCCTCGCCGCGGCCTGGCTCGCTCGCCACCGCTCAGGAAACGGCCGGTGGGAGTGCGTGGGGGCGGTGCCTGTGGGCGCGCATGCGCACACCCCTGCGCGGGGGGCGTGGGGACCCCCCCCCGGCGCGGGCTGAGAGGCGGTGGGGGCACGGAGCGACGGTAACGGCGTGACGTCTTGCTGCCGCCTCCGGTACTCGCCCCGCTGCCCGGGCCCTCTTGGCGTCGCCCGCTGAGCGGAGGGGACGACTCGGCGCCTGAACGCGTTCACCGTCCGCTGCTCAGCAGCAAAGGGGAAAAAAACCCCGTCGTCGCTGCAAGTTTAGGGGTGTCAGGCTGCTCGTTTGACTCGTTATGGCTGCCCTCCCTTTTCTATCGCCTAGGCTGCTGTTGCAGGAGGAGATAAGGTGTATGCGTCTTTGGACTGCTTCCTTACGTGTCACGGTGACCGTTGCTCTCGTGCAATTGTCAAGTCAGAATGTAATGCATAAAAAGTTTCAGTATGTAAGGTTGTAGGGAATGGAGCTTTTCTTGTAATACTGCAGCGCTTCTATAAATTTAAATTTTCTTAGTTGGAACAGACAAGTTCATCTTGGTGTGCTCTAATTAGTACTTTGTTTCTGATGTTCTTCAAGAAGGCTAATCAGTTGTGTCTTCTACCCCAGTTTGCCACAGAGGAGTTTGCTTGTTTACAACTTTGGAAGATTTTTCATGATCTGCTTTAAGGAATTTAAAAAGACGCCACTATTTTATCTTAAATGCTGCCTTTTCCATTGATGCATCTGTCATTCAGCACTTCCTTCAGCTTTTTCTTTCTGCTGCCATCAAAGTCATCTTTCAATTAGTCTTTGTTTTACACCAGCTGAATTCACCTAGAAGAGCTTTAAACCTCTTCATGTCATCCTGTCTTTATCATTGTGAAGTGGGTTGTGGTCTTAACATAGTTGAAACTGTCCTATTGTTTTGTGGGAGGAAATACCCCCTCCTTCATCATTAGCCTTCTTTACTAGTAATTTGTCTTGTCATTGTGTTCTCTTTGACTTTCCTCTCCTCCTTGCTACCCTGCTCCCTCCTCAGTATCTAAATACCCTTTCTTCCTGTCTGCCTCTCTGGCAACTGAGGTGGTCTGTTTGCTTCTGCCAGAAGGGGAAGCTTCTCCTCCTTCTTCCCTTCCACATAGCTGCACAGACATACTCTCTTATTTGTGCTCTCTCCAGTATTTGGTTTAAGTAAGTTTAACTGGATCACAGAGGGATCTGATAAGCTTCCGAGCTGGTGTGACATTTTTGTTCTGTAATGAGGAGGGATGAGCTGAGCAGAGAGGACCTTTCCCCTCTCAACAGCAGTTGGTTGTCTTATATAGACTTTCATGCACAACTCTGTAGTTCTGCTGACAGTTTTCAGGGCAGCTTTTGGCCGTTTCTTAGAAGTACAATGCCCTCCTACTTGGTACTGCTTTGATTTTTGCTCCTAACATGCTTTTTCACTGTCAGTTGCTTGAGTGTAGCTTTGATACTGTTAGCAATTCACCCGGAACAAAAACTTTCCCATCATTTGCTTTGTATTCTAAGATCTGACTTATCGAATAGCTTTTCTTTCATTTGTGATGGTAGCTCTGCATCTTCTCATCGTCTTCAAAATATCGGTATTTAACTTGCTGCATGGAATTGTCAAATGCCTGAGAATTTCCTGACTTAACATATCACAGTCACCTGCGGTGTCTTAGAGTGTGAACTGTTAAGGTAATGTCTTTCTATGCTTTTGTATGGTCCCCAACACAAGGGAAAAGTAATCTTCATATATAATTTTCTCTATTATTATTGTACTTATCTCTTCATCTCTTTTACTTTATTTGCTTATTTTGTAGAGTTTGTCTCTGCCTTTTTCCTCCTTCCCACTGTTAAATAGGGAATTACTTCATGTAAATATCACTTGCTTATCATAATTACTTTAACTTATGACCTGTAGATAGGAGACTTAGGGAATATCTTACCTTTTTCTTTTTGCTGTCAATTACTTTGAAGTCTGAAGTCCTCCTCAAACAAGTTTTGCCAGCTGTTACCAATCACTAGACCTCATTCCTATTTCAGCTCTTCTTTAGAGGCAAATATGTTTGATCTTCCTTGCCCAGCGTTCCAGGTATTCCTTGCCTGTAAATCATGTTAGTCTGTTACCTTTGCCACTGCTGGGATGCAGTTACTCCTGATGCACAGTGGAATCATCCACAATGATTCCTGCGTTTTTGTCTTTGAAAGTTCCCATCTCCAGAGGGGAACAGAATGCTCTGGCCTTTTCCATGTGCTCTGAGAAGAAATGCTATCTTTGTTTCATGCTTTCTGAAGTGTACTGATTTTTCTCTTTGCTTTGGTCAATGCTACCTCTTTAAAAAACATTTAATGTCTTCTGAATTCTCTTTTTGCTTGGGATCTTTTAAGTCATTACACTCATTTTTCAGTCTTTTGAGGAATAGATGTGGCTACCCGTGGAAGGCCTGACAACCCAGTCTCCTTTTTCTGGCTGAAGATGGGTAATTACAGTTTTGACCACATTGCTTAGGTTCTATTTATTTCACTTAAGTCATCTGCAAAATAGCCATGATATTAAGTTTGTCTCTCCAGGTGTGTGTTGAAAATTAACTAAATTTTGAAAAGTGCTCTGAGAGCTATTGAAATACAAAGCATTATTGGCTTGCCCTGCTTCACCCACCTTGTCCATATGGCTTTCTTCAATTCCAGATTGTGGCTTGAGGCATTCAACACTGCCTTTTCCCTACCTTAGTGATTCTATAAACACCCTTTACCCACATTGTGCGAGCGTGTAATCAGATTTAGTGTGAAGACTTCTCCAGAAAAATCAAACGTGCTTCTGGTCTTAAAGAAACAGCAGATACTTTTAGAAAATTTACTCATCCCTAGAAGACATAGATGTTGTGGACTTTCAAGTGTTTACTTTGCTGTGTTTTCTATAAAAACTATAAGCTTTAATTCTGTAGATTAAAAGAGTGAAACAACAGTGCAAAGGATTCTGTCAGGAATTCTGAGAACTTGGGAATACAGAACTGGGCTGTCTTGACTGGATCTTCTGTAAAGTCGTAGTTGTCTGTGTCCACTACGCTTGCATATTTAAATATTCTTCTCTCCATGGTGCTGTGGCAAGTTTTAATCTTTTGTGGATCTTGGGTACTTTGGCCTAGCTCTTTTCCTTCCATTTCTTTCATCCACAGTCTGTAGTGAAGTAGCTTTGTGTTTTGCAAGTTGCTGGATACAAATGTTAAGTGCTTCATCTCTTCTGCAGGTGCTGTTCTTTGGATTTGGGTGGCTGTTCTTCATGCGTAAGCTCTTCAAGGATTATGAGGTGAGAAGCAGCCTTTCATTACAATTCTATATCTTAAAAATTACTCCCAATTATAGAAATATTTTTGAAACTGCATTTGGCCTTTTTCCTCTCTTTAAGCCATCTTATCTTATTGGTAATTATCTCTACAGTTACTTTATTTTCAATTTCCTCTTGTTCTTCTATTTGAAAGAGTCCTAGATATCTGAGGAAATGGATTCTTCTGAAGCCAGTGAAAGTTTCTGTATTGGCTACTGTTAAATGAAAAAAAGTATAGGAGGTGCAGGGGTAGTAAGAAACTGTTTCGCCTTTTGCTTGAGTAAGCCTGCCTTATGTAATTGTAAAATTTTTGTGACAAAAATCCAGTGGTTTACTTTCAACTCAGTGAGCTGTGTTCATTGTGGCTGAATTGTTTGTGAGGATTGGATGGGATAAATGTGTCACATTCTCTTATCCCTAGAGGGGTATGAGAGAATATAGTCTAGGTCAGAGATGCCTTAAATGTGAGCCAAATTCAGACCCAAAAAGTGTTTCTGATATGGATCTCATTTGTAAATCTAAGGTTAAGATCAAAGAGCTCTGTTAGCAACGGGTCTGTCATCAGTCAAGTTGACATAGGGCATTGCATGCTGACATCCCTTCTGTTAAACGTGCCGGTAGCTGCTATCAGTGTAATACTGAGCAACTGATGAGTTTGCCCTCTGCTTTCTAACAGGCTGTTGGCTTCTTCCCATTTAGATAAAGGGCAAGGTGCCTTGAAGCAAGAGAACCGGTTGTGTGCTGTTGTACCTTGTGATTTGTTTTTTGTTACTTGCAGGATATCAGGATGCCGTTCTAGGAATGGAAATGCCTGATGTCTCTGGCTTGTTTTCTCCATTGCAGGTGCGACAGTATGTGGTCCAGGTGATCTTCTCTGTGACTTTTGCCTTCTCTTGTACCATGTTTGAACTCATCATCTTTGAGATTTTGGGGGTGCTGAACAGCAGGTGAGTCTGGGAGCTCACTCAAGGACTAACCTGCCTTGTGTTCAGCAGCTTCAATCCAACTTTTCACACAGATTCATGGAAGGGTAGGGGTTGGAAGGAACCTCTAGAGATCTAGTCCAGCCCCCCTGCTAAAGCAGGATCCCCTAGAGTAGGTTGCACAGAATGGCATCCAGGCGGGTTTCGAATATCTCCAGAGAAAGAGATTCCACAGCTTCTCTGGGCAGCCTGTTCCAGTGCTTGGTCACCCTCAGATTAAAGAAGTTTTTTCTCATGAACTTCTAAATGAATGGCTTAGTCTTGGGTTGGGAAAATAGTGTGAGAAAATTGTCAATGGCTCAACAAAGATGTTTGAGCATCAGGATTTTTTTATTTGACAGAACATGAGACTAGAAGCCATAAGCTCCCCATTTTCCATGCAGTTGCTATTAGTGTGGTCTGGGTCCTTAGGGCAAGGCTTTAGTCTTTGACTTTTCCCATTTGTTGAAGTTAAAAGAAACAGTTTCTTTTATGGGGGGTTGTGAAGCTTCAGACCATGCTGAAGAGTGCTTTTCAGATGTTAAGGACTATAGAAACTATAAGCACTAGTTTTCTGTGGTGGTCAGAGCAGCAAATAAGCTAATTATGGAGTGAAAACTACTTCCATAATAGCATGGTATTTGTGAATCAAAAGCACATCCTCCTTTGATATAGGGTGAGGACTTCTATGGTAAAGGGGCTGTTAAAAACTCTACTTCAGAAGTCAGTAGGAAAGAGAAGATAGAACAGTAACATGTAGAGGCTGGCTGGGTTTCCTATTTATTCTCTCTCGTCATACTAGTATATGAGAACAGTCAAAGGAGTGGAAAGGCAAGAAATAAAAAAATTGATAAAAGGTAATGTTAGTTCTGACTGTATGTTATTAATCTGTAGAGCTTACAGGCAGAGAGATCACTGAGGAGAAGGCTTTTATAAACTTCAATAAAGGGCTGGACATCAATATAGATGAAAATGTTTGCCTCTGAATTAGCTAGGAAAAAGTGACAAGGATCCTTATAATCTCTCCTTCCCCGAGCCGTAAAGCGGACATGAGTTAATACTGGGAACAGGACATGTAGTTTTTTATTAAAGCTAAGTGAAAAGTCAGTTCAGCCAAGATGAATCTCATCTGCATTTGATTAATCTCCTTTGGTCAGAGCAGTATTGATCATTTTGGCATATATGTATTTTTAAATTCTTGCTTTGCAATGTCTCGCACACAAGACAACTCACTTTGAAGTGAAATGTTGAATTATGAATATGAAATATTTTTAATCTTTTCAATTGGAATTAACCTTTTTTTTGACTCAGCCACTCATTACAAAATTAATTACTGCTTATACTTAGTTTTCAACTAAATGAGCAGTAAATCAAATGAATCATGCTGCAACTGGCATTAGTTACTGTAGAAAATAGCCCAGTTTGTTAATTTAGAAATACACATTCTTGAGATCTGTATTAAAAACCAAACCAAACCACCACCCCCTCCAACCAAAATAACAAACAAAATCCAGAATATTCTATATGCTAGGCCAATATTATCCAATGCTTGATGTAGCTGAAAGGATTGTATTGTGTTTGAGAAATTCGTTGTATTGTTTGCATGCTAATCAGTATTTTGGCTTTATTTTAGCTCTCGATATTTTCACTGGAAGCTGAACCTGTGTGTCATTTTGCTCATCCTAGTCTTCATGGTACCCTTCTACATTGGTTACTTTGTTGTGAGCAATATCAGATTATGTGAGTACTTGGTTTATGGCACTGGGGCTGGTACCCTGAGATTATGCATACAAATGAGAAATAACTTTTCTGAGAGATGTGTTGGCCTCTGTCCCTGTAGTTCCCTCCTTCCTCTGGCTTTGTTCTGGCTGGATAACTTCTCTTTGGAACTTAATGCTTGAGCATGAACTGTTTATTGAGCAGTTAGGAGATACTTTACCTGACCCCAACAACTGTAGCTTTTCTTTATGGGTTTCGACAAAGTTGAGCACTTTAGAGTAATGTTACTGGAATTTGTTGCATTACAGTTTTAAGCTTGCAGCCAAACCCTGGAACCCTTGGCAGGGCTGTGGTGTTCTGCTAGGGGGTGAAAGAAATGAGCCAGAGAAGCTCAGTAAATTACTTTTGCTTTTTTTGCTTACTACTGTTTGGATGAGGCCTCTTCTATGCGCTAATGGACATTTACCCTTGAGCTATTGATATTTGTTGCTCTATTGTAATAAGTTCAGGCATGTAGGTTGGGAGTATTAAATGTGTAGTGTTGGCACGAAGTTTCCAAGTTTTGTGTTTAGGGTCACAGAAGAAAGATTGCAGCTAAGTGATCCCCGGTTCGTAGTGCAGCCTTCTTTGTACCTCTGCCGGGAAGAGCCAAAGTGGTGCGTCGCTGCATTAGCTCTCACAAACGGTGGTGTCTCAAATAGCTGGTTCTGTAGGAAGTGAAGGGCTGCATCCTGCTAGCTCTGGCTCTCTCACTTGACACCTGTTTTGGCCACCTATGCTCAAAGCAGCCTTTGGACTTATGTAGCAATTTTGCAACCTAGAAAAGCCCTAAAGGAAGAAATTCTTTAAAATACTGATTTTTTTTTTCTTCTCCATTAGTGCACAGACAGAAACTGCTTTTTGCATGTGTTCTGTGGTTGACATTCATGTATTTCTTCTGGAAGTTGGGGGATCCATTTCCTATCCTCAGCCCAAAACATGGTGAGTTTCACATTCTTGTTCATTCCTTCCCTCCTGAAAATAGGCTTTATTATCTCACTTTTATCTGGCAGCTGTTACTATGTTATCTCAGCTCTACCATTGGGACTGGAGAAAATAGTTCTTGCAACTGAAGGTTTACTCTGCTTTGAAATCTGCAATCTGAAGGTTGTCAGACTGACAGAAATGGGTGGATATACCTTGAATTATTTGCGTTAGTTTTCTTCCAGTACCACAGGAAAACTTTAGGGAAGTGAATGAGTCCTAACTGAACCTAGGGTATGTAAGAACACAGTGTGCTTTTTGAGGACAAACAAACTTCATCTCCACAAAAAGTTGATGACAATTTTTATTCACTTGTTTCTTTTCCTGTGGAGACTAAAGCTAGTTTATTTAAGAAGAGAATCGACAACCAATCCTTCATCTGAATTTTTTCAGTCACATTATTGTTTCTTGAGACTGAAATCAGGTCAGTTTAGCATAGGTGACTGTCCAGTCTACAAAATACAGCAGGGTGCCTGAACACCAGAGCTATATAAACTGCAGCCAGCAACACGTCTAGCAGTGCGAGCTAGCTTTGGTACAGCTTCGTACGCTGCCTGAGCCCAGGGGCTGTACAGTTGCATGGCACTAGAATGTGAGCTGGTAAGTTCTGCTGGGCGCCAGAGCTATTAATGTGCAGAATCAGCTTGGGTATCTCTGTGTTGCATCATGGAACCAAGAGTATTTATGGTGTGAAGATACTCTGTGCACCTGTGTTAGTTTCAGTCCAACAGAGCTTCTTAACGTGTGCGTAACCGTACTGAATCCTTTGGGCACCTCAGTGTGTCTTACAACGCTGTAAGAACAGGACTATTTGTCACCTGGGTTTCCTGTGTAACTTATGTTGCCATTATCCCCTGCACTGGAGAATTGTTTGTGTGTTCTTCTCAACAGCTGAATTCAGTTTCACTCCAATTGGTGAATGTCTGTCTGCATATATTACCGTCAGCTTAATCATTCTGTTCTCTAGGAAGCTACTTTGTACTAATCTGTAAGAGAAAAATTGAAGGATACTAACTGCTGTAGGGTCTGCTCACCCTTTCATCTGTGATCCTAAAACTTTCCGAAGAGAGCTCTGTATCTGTGTTTTGTAATAGTGTTATTTGCCACTGAAATAAAACAGCTAGTATATAGTGCAGATCCCTCTATCCAGTGTTTTATTGCCAAGAAAAACGTGTATCCACTTTGAGTTGCAGAAGACGCTTGAGTTGGCAGAATATAATAACCCAATGGGAACTTAGCCATGAGGTTTAGGTAATCCTCTTCAGATCGCTGACAAGGTTCTGTGAAGCTGTGTAACAAATGCAGATTTCCAGAACTGGTAGTGGGGTGTTTTCTATTTTTAACTAATGCTTTACAGGATGATACCTCCACTTAACAGTTGTACAGTGCCTTATCCTACCAGGTGTAGACATAAGGTTAGAGCAAAGGATTCGAGGCTTTTTTTCTGTGCTGTACTGCTAGAGTGCTGCTGTCCTGCATGTACTGGCAGGGCTGCTGCAGGGTGGTGTTGTGTGGCAGTGGCCCAGCTCAGACGGCTGGGATCCTATTGTGGAGGGAGAGGTGACAGGAGGCCGTGCTTGATGAGCCCCTCACGCTGCACTACATTACCTGTATTGTCTTTCTCGGTGTGCCCCACGCTGTCTACCTGCACACGTAGTGGTGCGCTGCAGATAGGGAATTGTGCTGACTAGTGGGGGCCTTTCTGGTACCTGCACTGGCATCCTGTGTCGGTGGTACCTTGCCTGGGGGTGGTGATGGCACTGTGCAGCAGCTGGGAAACGTGCCATCAAGTCAGGGCTCTGGGTCAGGAACCCTGGTTGGTCTGCAGTTTGTTTAATAGACCTGAATTTGGGAGCTCATAGGAGGAGGAAGGTTATGCTTTACTCAGTTACATGCTAATATTCTAAAAACCCTCTTATCTTTATCTGATTTGATAAAACATTCATTTTATCTGACCTGATCACAAGAGTAGAGTTGCTGTGAGTGTTATGGGGAAGCATTGCTTTAACCAGTGGAATATCATGTCATTTTGAAGGCACCTCTGTTTTAACTGCTGCTGTCTAACAGTGTGTGGGGCAAAAGGCCAGTGTATTGTAGCACATTCTGTAGCTCATGTAAATCTCTGTGCACATGACTGGGTGTCTTGGTCTCCCTTTGTGAAGTCTTTTTGACTTGTTTTCATCATTTATTCCCCTTCTCTGAAGCATGAAATGTGGCTTGGCGCTTGGCCATCTCAGCTTTGCAATCATGTAAGCTCCAAATGTGCTGTGTGTAGCAGCTGTTCTATAACTAGCTCCCTAAAAAGGGAGTGAGGTTTAGTAGCACATGGCTCTGTATCCCGAGAAGACAGGTTGAAGTCTGTGTTTAATGGCTGAGAAGAATAAATGCAACTTCAGGGCTTGGTGTTGGTTACAGCATGGGCTTGATGTTCATGCCATATTATGTGAATATATGTTTTAGAGTCCGCTTGGTGCTCAGGTGGAATGCCTTGTTGGTGGTCACCTCAACAAGGTATGTGTGTCCACAAGATGAATACTGAACAGCCAGGAGCACCATAAGCTTCCCATGCTTTCATAACTCCACTGTCCTACAAGCACAAATTGCGTCTGATCTGGAGGGGTCACTTTTAATGACAATTGACAGGATAGGGCTTCCTCTCTATGGTCCAGACATTTTTTGGCCAGTTTGCCAGGACTAACTGGTTTGATAACTGTAATCCTGGTTATTGCAGAAGTGGTTTTGCAGAAGATGCCTGCTTTATAGTGTCTGGTGGATGATCTGTGTTCCTACCTCAGCAAAGTGCAATAATTAATGTTTTATTAATTTAGAAACAAAATGTTGACTGTTAGTTGCCTCCAGATCTGTCTTACGCTTCTTCATAGCTAGTTTCCCATCTTTGTTGTTAAGCGTGGTAATGTGCTTTCTGAAGGAGACTTAGTTCTACCTCTTTCTTTTCATAGTCCCCATCTGTACTTCATATTACCTCTGATCATTGCAGTGGGAAGGCAGTTGGATTCATAAAGCAGCTCTGTATGTGTGTTATGTTGTGAAGGCACCAAGCGTGGAGCAGAGTGAGGACAGCAAGGTTACTAATGCTGTGTTTTTCCTCTCTCAGGAATCCTGTCTATAGAACAGCTCATCAGCCGCGTGGGTGTGATTGGGGTGACACTCATGGCTTTGCTGTCAGGATTTGGGGCTGTCAACTGTCCGTACACTTACATGTCCTACTTTCTCAGGTAACTGCAGCCTCGTGAAATATTTTGTCCACCTTTTTGAGACTTTTTTTTCCTTCTGCTTTTCCTGTGGCATTGATTCAAGTTTTTTCATAACTTTTTTTTCTGAATCTGGCTATTGTCATGTCTATGTGCTAGAACCATTTCCATTGCTGAAGCGTGTTCTCCTTATACAGGCTTTTCTCCTCTTAGTTTCATGGGCATGTGCATATTTCCTCTGAAATGGGATAGCAGGTCTAATTGGGTGTCTTCATTTGCAGGAATGTGACAGATGCCGATATTCTGGCTTTGGAGCGACGACTCCTTCAGACCATGGACATGATTGTTAGCAAGAAAAAAAGGTGAGAATGCAGCAGTAGCACAAAATTATTTATTTCAAGGATTTTCAGTCAATATGGTATAAGATGGTTCTTGAAATTACCGAAATTATTAGTCCTGTCAGGGCTACATGTTCCAGTGAAACAGGTGGCTGAATTGGTTTGAGCCGTGTGGTGTTTCATTTTGACCTGATAGACAGCCTTGGTTTTTTTTCCCCAGATACGTGCACTAAATAGCACCCTTTCTTACTGCAGTGGCACTGATTAGGCTTCCAGCACAAATTGTAGCTCTGTGATGGCAGCTTGACCAGTCTGTAAGACGGGCACCTTTCTCTCCTGATGAGTAGGTGACCCTTAAGCCACAGCAGCTGGCTCTCTTACTGGCAGTTTCAGTACAGCACTTGGTTCGTACCTATTCAGCACTCTCCTGCTCTGTGGATGTGGTGTTGCCTGGTCAAAGCTGGAGCAGGCAAGTGAGCTGGTGTGGACAAAGATATATTCTTGCAAATGGCAAGGTTTACATTAGTTAAGTTTTGCAGAATTGCAGAACATTGTTAATGTGAACGTAGTGTACTGCATAAGTGTGCCATCGGAACTCTGCTTTTGTTGCTTTAGCTTATTCCATGTACCCCAAGCGAAAAAGCTATTTTCAGAAACAATGCAATTTAATTTACAGTGAGAAGATTTTTATGTGCTGTTACAAATTACATATTACATGCCTTACTAGTTGTGCAGAATAAATACAATTACCATAGCCACTTAAAACATTTGACTGTCTGACACTGAATTCTCACAGCAGTCCCCAAAACTTTACTTTTGGTGCACTAATGTTTTAATGGAACCTTTTAATGTATGACGGGGGAGCTTTTAGGTAGTGTAACCTTGCTGAATTAGTCACCAGTGTGCATATCTGCTGATCACTGTTAGCACATGGAAGTGTAGTTCAAGCATAACGTTTTTCTTCCCCTTTGAAAATGTTAAGTGGTGAACAAATCTTAACTCCGTGTTTGTGGTCATGTGTGAGACTGTAAGTAGTGAGAGAATTTAATTACTCAGATTTAATTGATTTAATTGATTAGGAGCATACTAAAATACTGGCTTTGGAGTTAAAAGATAGCGTGTAGTGCTGCTTCTGACTCTATGTGCTTTTGTTGTGTACAGCCTTTCTGGACCTCTGGTTGAGGGAGGGTGATACTGGGGTAAAAGTAAGGATGTCTGGGACTTGTAACCAACTAGCACTTTCTTGCCTTCCTGTGGCTAGAAAATCTGCTGAAAATAGCAACTTCCTAATCATTATGGAGACCCATGCAAGGTGTGTTAATAACTTGGGAATTGTACTGATGTTCATGTATTTGTGTTTAAAAGAACCAACAAACAACAACAAAAAAACCCAACCCAAAGCTGTCTAGCCTCAGAAATGTGCAAGAAATAGCAGCAGCTCACATTCTGTAGAATTTATTCTCTTTTTGCTTTGACAGAGCAGTGGCTTGCATAATTGGGCTATTTGCTCATATGAAGCAGAGCTTAAAAAGTTAGATTTGTATCAGGCCAAATGCAATCCAAAGCGTTGGCAGAACAAGTGGGAATAGCAGCATTTTACAGTTGTAGGGTAAATACTGTAGTTCCATAAATTGTCAGTTACTTGCTGGCCACCTTTTCAGTACTGCTGCTAACTCAGAACTTCTCAATGCCCACAAGGGTTGTAAGGGAATAGAACATAAAGTTTTTTTGTTTTCTTTGCTGATCTTGACATTTCTTCTCATACCAAACCGTATTCATACTGGCTTCCTTGTCAGCAGGAGATAGTTGTTGGAAGTTGTTTTCCCTGATGCTTTTTGCACAGGAATTGTTGTTCTCTCCTTCCTGAGTGTAATCAAGTAAAGCCTTATGGAAGCTCGCCTCTAAGGTTGGCAGGTTCTTTACACTCATCCTTGCAGGTATGACATAACTAAGCCTCAGGTTTGAAATGCCTAGATTTTGTGACACCATTGCTTCATTTTTCTTCGTGTTAGGAGTCAAATCAGCCTATCTGACGTAGATATGTATCACGTATGTACGCAGGGAAAGTGTGTGGGTTTTGCCTGTGGATCCTTTCTATGAGGTCTTCAGAACTCCGAACTACTGCGTGGGTACAGAGATCCTTGTCACCTCTCAAAAGAAAAGATTTACCTTTGTATACTTACAAGCTCCCGCTTCACCTTGACATAGCTGTGGTTTTGCTGCAGTGCTGTGGATCATTTGGGATGGAACGTGTGAATTGGGTACTAGGAAGAAAGTAAGGATTAAAAATGCAGTTCTTATATTTGGCAGCTATCAGGATGAATTGAATCATTCTAAGATCTCTGTTATTTGTAGTCTGTGACTGCATGTGCTTTTTTTTGTGTTATGTGGGGTACCCCGAGGGTGTTTCTTTTGCTGGATGTGAAGGAGTAATTTTTTTTTTTTTATTACACTGCTTATCAACAACCTTGAACAAGGCTCAGTGCCAAATGTAGCAATACTGGCTGCAGCTACAAGAAAGGGCCTAAACACTGTCAGATTGTGGATCGCCTTGACAATCCTATGAATAGTTTTCAGCTTAGGAGAGGATAACTGGCTCACAAATTTCAATGAGGAGAAATGTGAGGGAACGAAGCCAGAAGCCAGCATTGCTCATGGGGATTATGCTGCAGTGCACATGGGAGTGTGAGGGACAACGTGCAGCTGCTGCTGTAGTGTTGGAATTAGCTTTAGGAGTCACGTTCAGATTGCCTGAAGTGTCCAATGGTTCAGTCCAATAATGGATTTATGTGTTTCTGCTTCATAACAGCTTGTCATGCAGCCCAGTAGTGAGTGACAGCATATCAGAGTGTGCCGCTGCATACCATCCAGCGCTCACAGTTCTGTGGAGGAGGCGTATGTGCGGCGATAAAGAGGTGTTCAAGGGGAGAGAGGAGCATGAGAAGTTTTCAGATTCTTGAATTTGAGATAGCAGAGTCATGTGTTTGAGGAAAGGAAAGCAACTAATCATATGACTGAGAAATCCATTTGAATTTTTATTTTTAATTGGTTTAAATCTCATTAAGGATTAAAGCAGGATCCTGAATGGAAGTCTTGGGAAGTGTCTCATTGAATGTCACTTGATTAGATCTGGGCTCTACTCCACAGCTAATCAAGATAACGTTATCAAGAAAAATTGGTGCTTAGGAAAGGGAAAAAAAAAAGAAGGGGGGGCATCTGTTTGCAGTGAATTCAGTTTAACAGTGTCTTCTAAGGAACTGGGGTTTTTTGTTTTGATTTTTTTATAAAAATAGTTTTATTCATAAAGACTTGTGCTTTCTGTTCTTTCAGGATAGCAGTGGCTCACAGGACAATGTTCCAGAGAGGAGAAGTGCACAACAAACCCACTGGATTCTGGGGAATGATAAAAAGTGTTACAACATCTGTTGCAGGCAGTGAAAGTATCCTTTATCTGCATGCTGGGAGGTGGCTCCAGCTTTCTTCTGTTTTGAAGGAAAGAGTATGACTTGGGCCAGTTACAAAGCATTTGTGTTTCAACACGTTTCAGCAGTCTGAGCAAAAGGCTTAATGTCTCCTGGGAAGTTTTCTCTCTTGCACTGCACTGTTTGACCTTTTGCCCAGGGGCTGGACACATAGTTTTACTGTGACGCAGTTGGGAGCCCTGTGCTGCTGCCCTGCCCTATAAACGTGCTGTTCCATCACCATGGTTGAGGTGTACAGCAGGTTGCAGGACAGATGTGCACACTTATGGTGTCACATTGCAGATGTCTACCCCATCATATGGCTGATGTGGGAGGCAACTTTCTATTCTGATGTATCCTCTGCTTGCATGCGTGCATTTTTTTTCTCATAGCTTGAAATACGTTCTTCCAGAGTGGAGAACCTGTGACATACTTGAGCAAAACAGCGGGGTTGGCTGAGGTGCTGGAACAATTTACCTAGCCTACAGTTGTCTTTCTGGCCTTGTCGGAAAGCCCTGAGAAAAAGAAGGGTGGGAAGTAACTTGTTGACCAAATAAATTGTTCTCATGATACAGGCTGGCCACTGGTGCTGTAGCAGTGTGACAAAAAGGTGGATAGAAACAGGTGAACAGCAGTTGTTCTGCCCATGTGAAAGGGGTAGAAGGAGTCTGTTGCGAGTTACAAGGGTCTGTATTTCTCTAACTTACAGTTGCCTACCAACAATTTCTGCCAGACCACGTATAGTGTGCAGTTTGCGTATTTAGGGCTAAGGACTCTCTCCTTTCCCACTAGCTGTTAAAAGCAGAATTTGGCTATTTGACTAGAGTCTTGAAGCAGTTACTCAGCAGTTTTATTTATGAAGGTGAAGCGAGAGTGACATATGATGATGCACTTCAGTGACAAGGGACGCTGATCAAAGTGGAGGAGCAGTCTTTGAGAGCTCTGGTTCTGTTCTGCGATGTGTTCCCCAGGCAGAAGAAGAAAGAGCTTGTTGCATGACTACCTAAATACTGTGTACTGCCTACCTTCTTAAAATGGAGTAGCATGCAATATATGTATCCTTGAGATTTCTTTGTGTGCAGTATTAACAAGGAGCAGTAAGACTCAATCAAAAAACTCATCTGGATCAAAAAAGTGGTCAAACCATTAGATGTGGTCCTTGGGCTGAAGGTCAGGAATGTTTTGGTTTTGGTTAAGAATTTGTGATGTATTCTAGCCTTGACTATGCTGGTTTGCCAGATCTGTCCCTTATCCAGCAAGAAGTGGATGCCCTAGAAGAGTTGAGTCGGCAGCTTTTTCTGGAAACTGCTGACCTGCATGCAACAAAGGTATGTAGCAAAGTAACTGCCCAGGTGGATGTTGGGATGCCAGACTAGTTTGAAAGAGAATGTATGGTACAAGACATGTATGTTACAAGACCTGTTCAGCAGGTGAATGTTGAAATGTTGTGATGTGGTGGAGTGAGAATCTGTTTCTTTAATTTGGTGTCTAGATGGCAGTTTTGGTCCACTTGAGATGCATACTGGTGCATGTCCCTAAAGCCATTCGGAGACTTCTGAATTAAAACTTTTGAGTTCAGAAACATGTGAATTGAAAGGCTTGTAGAAGGATAAAACTGTGTTTAATACTATTGGTGCTCCAGTAAAATTTTGTGCTGTGGGTGATTGTGCAAATTATTTTTTTTTTTTAATTCTGTTCCCCCTCCCCCCTTTTGTATTTCCAGGAAAGAATAGAGTACTCCAAAACTTTCCAGGGAAAATACTTTAATTTTTTGGGTTATTTTTTCTCCATCTATTGTGTCTGGAAAATCTTCATGGTATGTAAATGTTTTATTGTGTTTTATGTGGACGTAAAGCTGAATGGCAGAGCTCAGAGAGTTGTGATAAGCGGTGCAGAGTCTAGTTGGAGGCCTGTAGCTAGTGGTGTGCCCCAGGGGTCAGTACTGGGTCCGGTCTTATTCAACCTATTCATCAATGACCTGGATGAAGGGACAGAGTGTACCCTCAGCAAGTTTGCTGATGATACAAAACTGGGAGGAGTGGCTGACGCACCAGAAGGCTGCGCTGCCATTCCGTGAGACCTGAACAGGCTGGAGAGTTGGGCAGAGAGGAACCTAATGAAGTTCAGCAGCGGCAAATGTTGGGTCCTGCACCTAGGGAGGAATAACCCCAGGCATTGGTACAGGTTAGAGATTGACCTGCTGGGAAGCAGCACTGCAGAGGACTTGGGAGTCCTGGAGGACAGCAAGCTCTCCATGAGCCAGCAGTGTGCCCTTGTGGCCAAGAAGGCCAATGGTATCCTGGGGTGCAATAAGAAGAGCGTGGCCAGCGGGTTGAGGGAGGTTATCCTCCCCCTCTACTCTGCCCTGGTGAGGCCACATCTGGAATATTGTATCCAGTTCTGGGCTCCCCAGTTCAAGAAAGACAAGGAACTACTGGAGAGTTTCCAGCAGAGGGCTACAAAGATGATGAGGGGACTGGGGCATCTCTCCTATGAGGGAAGGCTGAGAGAGCTGGGTCTGTTTAGCCTGGAGAAGAGAAGACTGAGAGGGGATCTTATGAATGCTTATAAATATCTAAAGGGCAGGTGTCAAGAGGATGGGGCCAGACTCTTTACAGTGGTGCCCAGTGACAGGACCAGGGGCAACGGGCACAAACTGGAACACAGGAAGTTCTGTGTGAACATGAGGAAAAACTTCTTCACTGTGAGGGTGACCGAGCATTGGGACAGGCTGCCCAGAGAGGCTGGGGAGTCTCCTTCTCTGGAGATATTCAAAACCTGCCTGGATGCCATCCTGTGCAACCTGCTCTGGGTGATCCTGCTGTAGCAGGGGGGTTGGACTGGATGATCTCAAGAGGTCCCTTCCAACCCCTACCCTTCTGTGATAAGCAAATGTCACACCCTGCATAGATTATGCTGTACATGCAGTTCATCAAGTAATGCTCTAGTTTCCTTAAAATCCTGCTTCTGGAAATTCTGAAAGAAACTGGCCCTTGGTTGAAATAAAGCTCTGCCATCTGTGTTTTTGTATAGAGCCTTACACAAGTGATTCTTATGCATGTGCGTTTTGCACCTTCTTTGACAATCCGGCTGCCCCCCACCCCTTTCCTTGGTGATACAAAGGAAGAGTCATGCATGTGTCTCAGGTGTAACAATGAGGTATGCTTTTAGTTTTCTTATTTGAATGTATATCCGTTTCTTGCAGGCAACCATCAATATTGTATTTGATCGTGTGGGGAAGACTGATCCAGTCACAAGAGGAATTGAGATCACTGTAAACTACCTGGGAATTCAGTTTGATGTGAGACTTTATTAATTCTTGCAACCTTTTCAGTAATTCCTATCTTATCTAAATAAAATCATACTGCTGTTAGGGAGAGAGCGATAGAGCTCTGAGAATGTGTCTTTGACTTCTGTCTTATTGAGGAGGAAGGAAAAATGCACCATGAGCTTTGCTTTCACACTGATTTTATGCTGGGATGGTAACGTGGTCTTGACAGAGGGGCAGTGATTTGCTTATTTGTTTTGGGCAAACGGAAACATGTTAGTCAACTTGCTTAGATTAGTACATTTCTCTACAGAATACTGTACTTTGTGTCTACAGAATAATTACATTTGCCTGGTCACATAGATGTTCTGTCATTTACACTTTTAAAATACATCCCTGTGAATATAGGGTTCATTGTGATTGGTGTAAACTAAATCTGTTTTTCTCATGTGTTTGGAGTAAACAGTTGCAAATATATTTTTGAAAATGTCTGTTACATGCACCTATGTACTATGGATATCTGTACAATTAGGAAATACAAAGACCCTGAAGCATTGGCAGCTATACAATGTAGTGTAAATAGGGTTAGTGTTGGAGATTTAACTGTATTCTTCTTGCTGATGCAGGTGAAATTCTGGTCTCAGCACATTTCCTTTATTCTTGTTGGAATAATCATTGTTACCTCTATCAGAGGATTGTTAATAACACTTACAAAGGTAAGAGCCAGGACACTGTGATGTGATTTTTGGGCCAGGAAAGCTGTTACCAGATTTTTAACTTTAGATGGGGCAAATACTGTATAAATTTTAAATACACATTTATGTTTTAAATATCTGAATATAAATCCTTGCAGAGGGAGGAAAAATATTTTCTGCAGTGTATTTCCCCGCTCAGTCTTTATTGTTGATACTCTTGGGAAGAGATGTAGATGTTAAATGTAAGCAAGGATGCTAAATGATCCTGTAGCCAGGGCTTATTAGTAGGGTTGATGAGATGATGATTGAAAGAATTTGGATTGTTTGAGCTGCAGGTTCTTTAGGTAGAACCGGAAAGGCATTAACTCAAAAGACTTGTGACTCATTGTGTTGACCTGGCTTTTGGTACCTAAGCTTAAACATTAATATATATCCTCATATGACTTTTACCACATGGTGCCACTGGCTTAGGGAGACTCATCTTTGACTAAGACGGCAGGTTTCTGAAAGCAGGGTACAGACACCCCTTCAGAAAGTATGCTTTTTTAATTGGTTTTTTTAAATGAAAAAGCATTGAATGGTATGTACCTTTCATGCTGTGCTAAGGCACATTGCACTTACCTGACTGCTTATTTCCAGTGCTTTTTTTTTCTTTCTAGTTCTTCTATGCCATTTCCAGCAGCAAGTCCTCCAATGTTATTGTTCTGCTTTTAGCACAGATCATGGTGAGTATGTAGAACCATGGGCACGCCTATATACATTTATACATACATACTTATTTGGATGTGTAAACATATATGCATAATAAAGCCTTTGTATACTGACCTATCTTAGCCACATAGCCACTTGTGCAATAATTACTACTTTCTCTTTTTTAATTTACAGGGCATGTACTTTGTGTCATCAGTGCTCCTGATCCGGATGAGTATGCCTCTAGAGTATCGCACTATTATTACAGAAGTCCTGGGAGAGCTCCAGTTCAACTTTTATCATCGTTGGTTTGATGTGATATTCCTAGTTAGCGCACTGTCCAGTATTCTCTTTCTCTATTTAGCACATAAACAAGCCCCAGAAAAGCATATGGCCCTCTAAGTAAGGACTGCAGTCACGCACTGCTCTCTGTCCTTTCTGCTGGACTGCTGCAACTCCTGTGGACTGCAAAACTTGAAGAGAGCTGGTACTGTTCTGTGTGTTCAGCAGCGTAACCGGCTCTTTGAACTTCCGCACGTCAAGCTCTGTGGCTCATTCCGTTAAGGTGCCAAAGCTTGAAGGAAGGGGGATGCATGTATTGAATGTGACATAGTTCATTGCCAAGGAATAAGGGCACTCCTTGGTACACCAATATCTAGGAGGATCGGAACTTGCATAATAGGCTGTCTTGGGTAAGACCTCTGACTTCTAGAAGAACATCTTCATAGAAGGCACCAAGGAAATGTGGTTTATTTTTTTTTTTTCCTTTTGAAAATCAACTCAATTGGGATTCAGAGGACAGCAATTCTGGAGTTGAATATTTGAGTCTGTGGAATTAAATAAGCTTTTGTAATATCTCATGTAAGCATCACAGTTGTTTTTTGTCAGCCCCAAAGATTTGGCTGGAAGTGAGCTAGAAAGTGTCTAGGGCTTGCTGCCTGGCGGAAGTGAAATGGAGAGAATTTCCCTCCGTTTATGTATAGAGTATACACTAGTGTGTATCACTAATACCTACTGTCCCAAGTCTCAACTTTTGTTTTCTATCCCTGCATAAATGGAACTGAGGTTTTGGATTCCTGTTTGCTAGATTTCGGTGTGAAGTCAAAGACCACAGCTATGCCTTGTTTACCTTATATGTTACAAATTTGTTTACCTTATATGCTGTAAATTTGGTCTTCCCCACAACCTGTGTATTCCTCTGCAGTAGCCCATTTCCCCTTCTTGATGTAATTCAAGGCATAAAACTAAATTTTATTCATGTGACTTAAACTTGTAGCTTCCCATAGCCGCTCTCCCAGGCTTTATTTGGTTTAAAATTGTTCTGAAACATATATCATAGGTGTTAAGAGTAAGACCTGGGGAAAAAAAAAATGGCTACTCTAAACAATTTATTTCTGTGTTGTCTTAGGTGTACAGCAAGGAGGCAAAGTATACAGCAGCAGTATTACAGAGTCATTTATACCCCATTCAAGACACTGTGGAGTTGACTTGGAGCTAGAAAACCCGCATGACTGAATTATGTACACTAATCTAACTACTAGGATCCACAACTGCAGGCAGCAGAGAGAGAATAGTGCTTGAACATCTGGAGTTGTGAATTTTGAAGTTAGCTTAATGTTTGAAAGAAATTTCTGCAATGCTAGCAGGAGAAAGGAGCGCAATGGACAGAGCAGACTGGCACATGCCATTTCACAGCAGTTGTACTGCTGTAAGTATAGCATAGAAGAGTTGCCACCGAGATGGAGTTGATGGACTTGGATTAGGGGGAGAACTGCCTCTTGGGACGTGGGGAGAAATCAGTTGCTCTTTATTAAGAGCTTATCCTTAAAAGGCTATGATGCTTATGAATTTATTTAATCCTTTATACAAGTAAGTGACTAACTGTCCGCTTTACATGGCAGAAAGCCAATGAAGTACAATTGCAATGTGTTAAATGAATGCAGGTTACACTGAAGTGTTTATTTCGGGCAGCTACATTTCAGCAAGAGATTGCAGTCCTTTACAGGTACGGCACTACTAGGCATAGTTATGTTCTGAGAGGTGTAGTAGCAAAGAATGATTGAAGAAAGTGGATTTGGAAGGTTTCTTTTTTGTTCTTGGCATAGTTCTCCTCACAACTTTGTGTCATCGTCGTTGTCGCTGTCTGGTTTTGTAGAGGCAGCTGATTGTGAAGAGGAGGATGAGCTTGTCTGCAGAGGAGTAACAAATACATTCCGGTTATTTTTAGTTTGTAAACATGCTTGATAGTCTGCAGTGTTAATGAAGGACTCCTATTTTCATCTGCACTAATCGTGTACTGGTTTGGATGGTGGAATGAGCCAACAAATGCGATTTTTGTTGTTGAAGTGCTTTTTGGTTAAGTACATTTAGAGAGAAATTTGTTCAATAGAGGTTTCCTATTGTTTAATTCCCATACCTGCTGAATTTGCACATAAAAGTGGTGCTAACTTCAGATCTGAAAAATGCAGCTTGGTGACTGAGAAACTTCTGAAAAAGCTCACAGCCGGACATTTGCAGACAAGGCTAATGAAAAATGAATGGGAGACGGTATTGGTCTTACTCTTCCTTGTCTGTCTTTTGCATGATCAGAAAAGCAGCATTTAAATATTTAAGGCTGACCACACAGAGGGTTCACAATGACTGTTTCAAGAAGAAATTTCTGCTTTTCTGACTTCTGTCATGCTTCAGACTCTTTCTAATGGCATAAAGTCAGTCATTTCAAATCAGCAGATTTCCTAGAAAATGTCATCATAACCTATTGGTTGCTCTACTTTCTACAAAATGATCTGTTTTGAAATATTTCGACTGGTTCTCCCAAAAGCGGTTTATGCTTTTTGGTGTATTTAAGCACTTTTTCCCTGCACTTTCAGGATTGTATTGCCTGTTTCCAATCTTCATTAAGGATTACCGTATTTGGATTATCTTGTTCCATAAAATCTCTTGTATGTGCATCCTTTCTGTGATTTAACCTTGCATTAAAGATACTCACCTGTATTATGTGTGGGGAAAGGAAGAATTGTTTGTGATAATCAGACCACAACTTCCCTTTTAATAACATTGACTTGTGAAAAATCCTATCTCAGGAATAAATACTAGCTGAGAAAAGTTGCTATTCACTAGGTGATCCCTCGACATCTACTTAATGCGGTATTACTCACCCTTTCCCTTGGTGCAGGTGAGTTTCTCTCTGGCTCTGACGGATGGTTTTCTGTATAAGCAGGAGCCTCAGAAGTGCCATGGGCTGGACCTGCTGAAGAGGCTGTGATGGGAATGTTCCTGCCCTGGAAGTATTTGTAAGCATCTTTGCTGCACACCAGTAGTGTTAGTCTGTCACCACTGTCTTGGATTCTTGCCACCACTTTGTCATAGGATTCATTCATCACATTCACCCCGTTCACTTCCACCAAATAATCGTTATTTTCTACACCAGCTGTGTCAGCTGGCCCGTGGTTTTGTACCTGCAAAGGCAAGTTCAAACTGTGATATTAGCATGAAGCTTGGAAAGATGCATTAACACCTGATGGTTAGCTAGATTGTGTTACTGCTTTCCTTACAAGACTGCAAAATAAGCATGGGGAAGGGGAGATTTGTGCGGCAGAAGTGAATTGGGAGAGGCAGTAGGCCTAGACAAACATGGAACCCATCATTTTGAGATATAAGATGCATCTTGGTTTTGAGAGACTTTCAGTATAGAAATGTGGCATGGTGGAGTTATGAAGACAGGTGGAAAACCAATTTTCTTACTGTTTGCGGGTCCCTGTCCAGTGACTTTAAAGTTAACTTTACTACATTTCACAGATTCCTTGGTAGTGAGTGGAACCCCTCCTCTCAAGAAAGCTGAAGGCACAGACATAATTTGAGGCAATAGATGTTTGACTTTTGCCAGCTGTGGAATTCAGAGAAGAGGAGTAGAGCAGCCTGAAGGTGTCTCTCTTATATTTTTAGGATGTTCTACAGTCAAAAAGATCTATTTAAAATACTAATTTTAGCATGCCAGTTTCATGAATAGAAGCAAAAATGATGCAAAAGTTGGATTCCCCTTCCCTCTAGATGTCTTATCAGAATGAGGAATGTTTTCTGGTGTTTATTTTTAACCTTGGTCCTACAATGTCAGTCTGACTTTAACAGTTACAGCTCTTATCTGAGAGTGCTGGAGAAGACACTTTTCTTCTGCTCTGCAAATACATTCAAAAAAGCCACAAAAGGGAGGAGGCTGTCCGAAAGACTACCTGAGCCTTTCCTTGTTCCTCAGTCTACATTAGTACCTCATTGATGAACAGTCCAGGTTTGTTCTTGATCATGTTTAAACTGAAGCCAAATCCACTAGGCCCTTTCACCATCTTGCAGATTTTTGGCTTGTGATTCACTTTCTGCTCGGTGTGCAACTCCACTCTTTCCTCCATTTTAGCTGGTGTTGGATCTTGTGCTTTGTTGTAGTATGAGGAGGGGGAAATTTGAGCCTGAAAAAAGTGTCAAAAGTTTAAGATAAAAACTTGTGTTGTGAAATCTCTGTTAGGCTTTCATGCTCAATGTGTTTTGTTTGAAACCTTTTTAATGACTCAGACTTGAGCTGCAATGAAGTGCTCTTTGCTATTAATTTCTGGCTGAGTGGAAAACTGCAGTGTTGATCTGTGTGAGAAGGGAGTTTTGTTACTCGTTTTGTTCATAGAAAGTTACACAGCTGTGTAACTTTGAATTTGCTGTCTTAAACTTACAACCTTTCCTGTGGTGTGTTTAAATTTAGAATTGTTCCAACAGTGCCTATAAAAATCTGAAGAGGCCAAAAATTTGGATGTTTAGTGACTTGCTGTATAAATGCAAGGAGAGCTGCTGAAATATGGATGTATCTTAGACATTTCCTGCAAGCTGAAGTGTCTGTCAGAGCAGATTGGCTGTTTCATTGCTGCATATGTCTCTTCAAAATGATAAATTACCAATTCTTAGCAGTAGTTTGCATTTTCTTACCAGTTTATACATGGCATCAGTCTCCTTATCCACTACCAACAGTGTGATTTTTGCCTCGGACTGCTTAATTTCTCCCACTACACTTTCATGATCCAGACCATCCACTAGCTCGCCATTGACAGCTACTAAGATATCATTGTCTTTGAGACCCGCCTTGGATGCTGGGCTTCCAGAATCAACATCCTTGATTACATGATCTAAGATCAGAAGGGAAAAAAGATTGATGTAAAGGCATATGCTTGTTTAAAGACATTAAAATGCATGGCAAAGGCGAATTGTCAGAATTGTACTTCAGGTTTAGACCATTTCCCTGATGCAGCCCTGTTTGCAACACGTCTGTCGAGGACTTCTAGATGAGCAGTAAGAAGCCAAAGAGAATGAGGTCTGTAAACCCTGTATAGGAAGAAATTGTATAGCGAATGTCGTGGTCTGTGTGTTAACTTGGTTCTTACCACCAGTATTTTGTTCCATCTGTAGATAAAAGCCATAACCATTTTTTCCTTTCTGGATCTCAATAAGTCGTGGTTTGAGGGGAAGCAATCTTAGGTTGGCGCTCTCTTTGCTCAGTACCATCTTCTGGCTTGTGTAATAATGATCCGTTTCTTCATTTGAAAGTAGAAACATAACATGATTTCCAGACTTCTTTACCTGTGATAGTACATGTACAGTCTCAGATGTCAACCCTTCAACAACATGTGGGAATTGTAGATACTTCAGTAACTGGTGTACTGATACATAGTGGTGTGTGGGTGCTGTTGATGAATAAGCCATAAGGCATAGGCTATACTACTATAATTTTTTTTTTTCCTTTTTCTCCAGTCAGAAATTTGGACTGTGACAAGATCTCAGGCGTGTAAGATCCAGCATATATATGAGGAAATCTTCTGGTTTTCATACTGTTTCCTGACCTTCAGGGAATTAGCTGTAGAGGGCCATGAGGGTGGCATACAGTGCCAGTAGAATCCCAGTGAGCCTCAGTTAGTAGCACTTGGCTTATCTACATGTGGAACTCTACAATATAGACATATCCTGCCATCTGTACCACTATTTTAGATTACAGTGACAAGAGTGAAGTTTCTGTCACTCTTGGTCCTCTTCCATCTCCCTGTATTACTGATGCTGAGGTTTTTTTGGTCTGTTCAATCTCTCCAAGTCCATCCTTCTCTTACTCCTTTTTTCAGTCTAATGGGTGCCCTCTTTACTCATCTTAACTAACATCACTCTGTTGTTGATGTTATAGCAGCTCAACAAAACACAGGTGTTGCACAGTTGCATAGTTAGTAGTGTGCACTGAATTGTGATGCTGCAGTGCTGGAAGATGTACTGCTTGTCTCATGGCTCTCCGGAATCTCTTCAGATCCAGCTGCAGTTTAGCAGTGCCAATAGTGGAAAGCTGGAAGCCTCATTGGCAATATTATTTGCAGCAGAGGCCAGGTAGTAATATTACTTGCACAGTAGTTTTCATTAGTTTTGGACTTCTTTAAAAGGAGAAAGGAACTACTGTCTAAAATAATTTTCCCTGTTCCATGCTATCTGTATCATCAGAGTTCCCCCTCTTCCTGCCCTGAAAGCCACATTTGATGACTTGCCCTCTTACCATTAGGAGTATTTCCAGGACTTCTAGGAACAGAGCATGATTTATTTAGTAGGGTTCCTGGCAGCAGTATATTTCTGTTATTTTAAATTCTTTGGCCTGTCTTGATGGCAGTATTCATTCAGAATCAGTTCAAGAGGCTGCTTGACAGCAGAGCCAAAGCAGAGGGGTACTCTGCCATGTTGATACACGAACAGTAGCTTCCGAGATTTACTGTGAAACATTCAAATCGGCCAGATCTGTCTCCTCAGTAACCCTGACAGGTTGTTGTGAAAGTGGGCCAGAACGGAAGATGAATCGGTATACAAACAAGTACCTTTTCCACCACTTCCTCATGTGTGTCATTTTCCACATTTTTTCCATTGATTTCAATCAGGCGATCGTTATTTTGGACACCAGCCTTTGCAGCTGCTCCTTGTGATGAAAGCTCTACTATGAACAACCCCTTCTGTCCTAAAATAAATGAAAACTCATTACATGGGGTAAGTCACTGAAATATGCCTGAATTTAATGGTTAAGGAAACTCAGCACTGATGTCCTTAGAGGCTCTTGGTCTCTGCTTACATGCAGATTACAGCGGCACTGCAAACCTTCCACATAGACACACATCTGTCTCTTATTCTGCCCTGGAAAAATAATTTCTGTGGAGGAGAGAGGCACTTGTTTGAGCTGCAGATAGCGAACAATCTTTTATTTCTCTACTAAGAGTGCCAAAGGGGCTGATAAAGATAGCTGAAAGGGATTCCATTTACAGCCACCCCCCTCCCCCCAATTTGACTTGAGGAGCTGCTTTTATTGTTTTATACATTTCATAATTTCCTGTGTTTGGAAGGCTTCCATGTTTGGTCTTTGAGTTGTATTGCATTCCAAAACACCCTCTTCAGAGGTGATACTTTCCAGAAGACTTCCCTATTCTTTTGACTGGCCTTGGAAGAAAGGCATATATGGAAGAGGTTCAAAATCCCTTGCTTTCTAAATGAAATATCTTACAAATCAGGAAAAAGTGTTTATTACAGCTATCTAGAACCTTGAGGTGATTCGGAGGAATAGAACAGGACTTAATGTATCAACTTGAGTATATATCTGATATTTGAGCAGGGACTGCAAATTTGCTTTTGTAAGTGGGCTTAAATAACAAGCAGAAAATAGCTTATTCTTTTTATCTCTTTTTTTTTGTCTTTTCTCCACCCAATAAGAAATGTGGTCCTCTGAAAACCAGGTACTGCATATGCTGTACAGAAATGGACTAGAGATGGATCTGAACTCATCTTGCTACTTCTTGCTTTCTTTCTGTTCCAAGAGCAGTTTGTGTGCCCCCGTTGGCCCCCACGTGTTAATTGTGGCTACCTCTGTCACTGCTGTCATATATATATATATATATACACACACACACACACTTACATATCTGTACAGCCCCCATCTCTTCTCCCCAGGCTCTCACCTTCTGTGGTTTTCAGAGAGAAGCCATAGCCTTTCTCCTCCTTCACTAGGTAGCAGAGCCGGGGTTGTGGAACTGCAGTGATTGCTCCATTGGCCATGGGCGGTGGGGACTGCTGCTCCTGCTGCTGTCCTCTTGACACCTTTTGGCCCAGCTCTTCCAAGTTCACACCCTCCTCTTCTGCCTTTTGATATGATGCATCATCCAGAACAAGAAGTACAACAGAATTCCCGCTGTTTTTGACAATCTCCACCACCTGTAGTGGACAAGGTGAAATGGCAAGCAGGTGCTAAAGTGGTCAACCTAAAAGCTCCCCCCCAGGAAGGGTTGTACTGGCTACTGTTTTTGTTGTCTCATCCCTCTGCTTATGCACTATGGAGGCACCTCAAAGGCGTTTCATGCCCATGTTGGGTAGTGAATGATGCCAAAAGATACTCAGAGCAGTTGACTCAGCTCTTGGATTTCCTAGCTTAAGACGCCAAAAAACTGGAAGAGAAAGCTTCACATAGTGGGTCTGGGTAATGGGGGAGTGGTGTGGATCCCAGACTAAACAGAGATGTACCTGTGCATGTTCCTCCTTGTCTACAAATACACCGTTAACCCTGAGGACTCTGTCTCCATCCTTCAAGCCAGCCTTTTCAGCTGGACTGTTCTTTTCCACGTTCCGGATGACATGTCCTGCTGTGTCTTTTTCAATACGTAGGTAGAATCCATAGCTATTTGGGGGCTTTTTGGTCACTTGACATTCTCGGGGCTGGAGAGCAGAAGTCATCTCTACCAAACAGGATGGAAAAGATCTGTGTGAGTAAAAATGGTAAGCTTACCTAGGTATGTTCCCTCTAAATACATATTGAGACAGTTTGCTTCAGAATTCTTAGTGTTTTGTTTCCCAGGAAATCCAGCTGTACAAAGTTGAAGCTAGTTAACAAGCGTAGGAAGAAAAAAACAATCCTTTTTCCCTCTCTCCCCTCACTTTTCTTGTCTCCCTATCTCAAATAAAGTTAAGCAAGATGCAGAAGTGGAAGTCATCTGCCTGTGATAGCATAGTGAAAATTGAGATGAGGATTTAATACCAGAATTAAGTCTTACAGAGGGGAAAAAAATGGCAGCACAAAAATACTGGAACACTATGGGAAAGTTATGTGATAAAATGGGATTTCACAGAATTGCAGAATGGTCAAGGTTGGAAGGGACCTCTGGAGATCATGTGGTCCAACCTCCCAGCTCAAGCAGGGCCACCTAGAGCCAGTTCCCCAGGAGCAGGTGCTGTCTCTACTGACAGAAGTCTGTCAAAAGGCAAAGTGGTGTTGCAGAGATTAGCCATTAATCTCAGCCTAATAAATTAAAATTAATCTGCTTGCATGTAAAGATTTCTTTGCAAGTCCGTGTTTTTTCTTCTTTCTAATGTACATGGGAACTGGCCTTTTTTTCTCCCCTCCCCCCCCTTTTCTTTTTTAAGAAGCAGCTGGCAATCAAATCCTTCCATGATAGCAGCCTACTCTGAACCACCTCTATGGCTACCCATGCTACAGACAGTTTGCTATTAAAGCAGAAGGTGCCTCGTTGAGGTTAGTTGGGCAACGTATAGAACAGCATGGGTGTGTGTGGGGGGGTTTGGCACAGATGTCACTGAAGCTGGAGAATTTCAGCAAGCAGGGATAGGAAGTTTGTGGATCGTGATTGACTTGTTCCCCTTGGTCTAGTACTTCGTGCTTTTTTTTTTTTTTTTTGAGTTCTGTGTGTAGTTGCACTGGGACTAACTCCATATAGAGATGGGCTGCCCTATTATTTGGATGTTGTCGGGGACCACATCAGACTGTTGATCGCAACTACAGCTCAGAGCAGTTTGTCTTGACAAACACTGGGAATCTGCTAATTCCTGAAGTTAACATGCAAAACCAGCGGTACACAAAGCTGAAGAAACAGTAGGCTTTTATGGGAAAGATTATTTCTTCATATTCAGAAACAGAGGGAAGGTTACAGTGCACTGCATACTGCTCCTTTTAATACATGAAAGCTTTACATGCAAAATTATTTAGATCATAAAAAGGAGTTTTCTAGGGGAGTTTTTCTAGCAAAAAAGGAATTTCTTACCTGTATGTCTGTGTGGAGCAGCCTTCACAGGAATTCTCTTTTGCTGTCCCTCCTGTGTCCGTACCTACAAGTAAAGCTGGACTTTGATTGGGCAAAGGTTGATTTAAAAGATGATTTATTTAACCAAGTTTCACTGAATATGTTCAACACCTTGATAAGATGCCTTGTCCTTGCCTGCAGAAGTGCTAATCATGTGCATTTCTCAGCAGTTTTGAATTTTGTTCTACTGATAATTATACTCAAAAACTCAGTCAAGGAGGTCATCTGAGGCAAGCCTGATCTTTGCTCTGGGCAAGAGCCTTCTCCAGCTATAAAAAATGTCTTAAAGGGAGCAGGTTTGGATTGTGGTGGATTGACCTGGGCCAGCAATGTTTGACTGCAAATGAAGAGGTTACCGGTTCAAATCTGTGCATCCCATGTTGGGCACCAAAAAAAAAAAAAAAAAAGGACTATAGTGGGTTAACCTTGGCCAGCAGGTGGATACCCACTGAGCCACTCTCACTGCCCTCCTCTATAGGACAGGGGGTCAAATAGGATGAAAAAGCTCGAGCATTTCAAGATAAGGACAGTAACTGGGAGAGATACAATGAAAAGATGGGCTTGTGACTGAGGGGTGGCCCTGACCGTTGAGGCCATCACACACGTGAAACATGCACTGCAATCAAGCAATCAAGCAACCCATGTGAGTAAAGTCTCCCTGGAATAGAGAGAGGGAGGTGGCTGGGATATCAGTATGGTCAGGCCTGGAAAATTGCTTATGCTGGACCACTGCTGTGAACCTGCCTGTGTGCTTACCATGGTGGAAGCACCTACTGGGTGATTGGAGACATATGCTGTAAACCATGCCATTGCTTGAAATGCCATCCCGAGACTTGAAAGGCAAGTTCTGTGTCATTGTATCCCAGAAAGAATCGAGTCAGCCACTGCAACTCATTTCTGAAATAACCTCATTTACTGCTGGGCCAAGAAACACGAACACGGCATTGATTTGGTGCATCACATTCCCTGTCACCCACAAGCCTCTGAAAAGATTGAAGGATACAATGGACTGTTAAAGACTATGCTGAGAGTATTGAGCTTTGGGGAATGGAAGCAGTAGGATGTAAATTTAGCAGAAGCCACTTGGCTGGTTAACACTGGATGATGTGCTAACTGCCCTGGTTCTGCCCAACAAAGCCCCTACATACTGTGGGAGGAGATGAGGTTCCCATAGTACAGGTAGGTAAGTGGCTCTGAAAGGCACTGTAGGTTGCTCTCCCTTGGGAAAAGGAAAGCTGATTTGCGGGATTGTCTTTGCTCAAGGACCCCAGTGCACTTGTGGGGTAGTGCAGAAGGAAGTAGGAATCTGGTGTGTACCTCAAGGAGATTTATCCTTGGGGGAAAATAGTCCATGATTTGACTTGCGTGATATAGGAAACGATAACAGCAGAAAACACCCAAACCAACAAAGAATGAGCCTCACAAGGAACCATGTGAGTGCAGCACTGACCCAGCCCAAGTGGTCTTGGTGCCCAACAATCCAACACACTGCTTCTCCTGTCCTGAGTGATCTCCTTGGTAGATGGGACCAAAGTCATCGACTGTTGTTACGGACATTTGGGGAGGGGGAGCATGGAATGGGGGGGATAATATCTGTGTGTACCTCAAGGGACATGCTGTTAATGAGGATGTATAAACCTGACTCTTGGATATAAAGATGATGTAAGTATGTAGTGTGATTTGTCGGCGTTGGTAAGAGGGAATTTCAGGAATGAGAAACAGGTAGAATGACAAGGTTTGAGTAGCGTATAGAGATTAAACAATATATGAATGAGACAGAGGATACTTAGTTGTATCAGATAATGTGGGACCTGAGCATGATGTGAATGGTATGGAATAAGGGGCTGCGATTGTGCTAGGTCTGGCTGGGATGGAGTTAACTTTCTTCATGGCAGCCTGCAGGGTGCTGTGCTCTGCATTTGTGGCTAAGGCGATGTTGGTAACACACCGGTGTTTCAGCTGTTAGTGAACTGTGGTGGCAAAGCTTCAAGGCTTTCCCTCCCCCATGCTCTCCTAAGCGAGAAGGCTTGGGGTGAGCAGGGGCCTATCTTCTCCACCGGCCATAAGCATCTGCAGGATATGCTTATAGAGATGGGCTGAACTGATGGTGCTTCTAATGTGGGGGGCAGCCTCCAAATTTGAGATCTTGGTATATCAAGATACTTAATGAACTGACTGTGTGAAGTTCTTGTTACAAAGTCTCATTCAATTTTAGAAAGCTTTAAAATGACTGATTTCCCTCACTAACTTGCTGTGGAATTGGATTATTAGAAATAATACCTGCATTTTCCTTGATTGTCTGCTCCAACTGTTTATTTCTATTACCTTTCCTTTGAATTAAGGATAACCTAAATGCGCTGCAAAAGAACAGTCATCGATGTTGTAAAAGCCTTACTGTAATCCGCTTACTCTAAGTGGATTTGCAAGCCTGGTGTGACTAGGAGTTGTTCCTCTTTGTATAACGTACAATCTAAAAACCTAAGTGAGCCCCAGTGTTGTAAGCACCAGAGAAGTCAAACCTTGCCTAAGATGGCTTGCAATCTTTCAGACAAGTAAGACAGAGACTGAATAAGGAGGGACATAGAGGAGGGTAATCATAGTGGCTCGGTTTTGCAGCTAAGCACAGTGCAGATGGGAACACATACAAGGATCTCAGGTAAGCATACGATGAAACAACACAACATTTGAAGCAAGACGTATTTTTTTTTAATTGTAGTACCACTGTGATAGTCACTTGAGGTCATTTTGGGTCCAGACAAGATTTTTCAAGAATAAGGTGCTACACAAATTTAAAATGTTAGTGAAACATAGCAACATTCTGTGTTTCTAGAAGGGAAAATATGGTCATGTTCCAAATGGGAAGGAGGTGGAGGCTGTGCAGCAGTTTCAAAAGGCTTTGAAAAGGAAGTTGAGGGAAAAAGGCCTAGCAGTGAACAGAATACTTAAGCTTCTGGCGTGGTGAATTATGAAGCGTTAGTAAATATGAATGGCAAGGGGAAGGCTCTTTGAGTTGAGGCTGGTGGTTAGCCCTAGGGCCATGACAGGAGCTTGAATGGGATGCTGATGATGAGATGCAAGGTGATCTTTGCATTTGTGGGGCTGAGGTGTAAATTGTATGGAAGGTGTGCTAATGCATCCAACGCTGACAAGCCCTGGAGGTGAAGAATTCAAAGATTCTCCTATCCTTCCAACGGTAGAATGAAAATTATATAAGAATGGATCAGGCAGCTTGCAATATCTCCTCTTCTGGTTCTTGAGCCTTTTGGAAGAGTGTTCTCAAGCATATTCATACAGCCACAAAAATGAGGAACCTAACTAAAAAAATAAATTAAAAAAAATACCTTTTAACACTTTATGAAAAGTGATAAAACCTGTGAAAACCTCTGAGTTCACAGCATTCTTATATTGCAGGAATTTGCCATAGTGACTTAGGTGGTGTGGTTCTGTTAGCACAGGGACTAGACTTGGGGGTCTGCTTTCTCCAGGGCATGTCCCTTTTCATCTATAGCAGGTTACAGTAATATAAGAACCTTTGTTCCTATCCTCATTGCGTTCTCGGTTAACATTTACAAAATATTTTCAGTCATTCTTTCTGCCAAAGCTTTTCTGATCTTCAGTTAGAAGAAATTCTGTGATACTTACCTGTGTTACCAAAAATTATCAGAAATAAGCATTTTCTAGTAGTTGTAAGTGATCACATGGTTTCCTCAGCATGCTGGTAAATGGAGAGAAGCACCTGTGTTCTTAACTGTGGTGTTTGCTAGGATCTCTGGCTTTAGTAAATTCACAGGTTTTGGAAAGTACTAGCCTCCTGCCCCCAAAGCAAAAACTTCTCACTTTCTAGTGCTCCCAGCAGGCCATCTGGAATAATGGCACTGACTGTAGAGGTGTTTTGGTATTGTCCATCTGAGGCACCTTATTTTGATCCTCTGGAAGGCTTTCAAAGAAGTTGACTTGAGCACATAGCAGTAACAGAAAGTGCCTCACCATCCTTGTCCACACATTCTTCATAACAACCTGAAGAGCTGCCTAACTTCAAGGAAGGGTGAATGTGTCCTCTGCTGGCAAATGGGCAATGGTGACAGTAAAGGTGATGGGATTTTTCCTACCTAGCATTTGAAATAAGATGATAGCTGTGCTGCACACGTTCTTGTCACCTGAAACTTGGGGTACACGTGGCTTATTCCAGCATCTCATAGTGCTGGCAGAGTGCTGCAGAGTGGGAAGAGCCAAACCTGGTGCAGTTGGTATTGTGCCAGGGCATAGTTTCAGTAAGTGCTATTTATAAAAGTGTGCTGGTTTTGGCTGGGATAGAGTTAATTTTTTTTTCACAGTGGCTAGCATGGGGCTACGGTTTGGATTTGTGCTGGCACCAGTGCTGCTAACACAGGGATGGTTTGGTTCCTGCTGAGCAGCGCTCACACAGAGCCGAGGCCTTTGCTGCTCCTCACACCACCCCACCAGCCAGCGGGCTGGGGGTGCACGAGGGGTTGGGAGGGGACACAGCCGGGACAGCTGACCCCAACTGACCAAAGGGATATCCCGTACCGTATGACGTCATGCTCAGCACATAAAGCTGGGGGAAGAAAAAGGAAGGTGGGTGGATGTTTGGAGTGATGGTGTTTGTCTTCCCAAGTCACCGTTACACGCGTGATGGAGCCCTGCTTTCCTGGGGATGGCTGAACCCCTGCCTGCCCATGGGAAGTGGGGAATGAATTCCTTGTCTTGCTTTACTTCCACGCATGGCTTTTGCTTTATCTATTAAACTGACTTTATCTCCACCCACGAGTTTTCTCACTTTCACTCTTCTGATTCTCTCCCCCATCCTGCCAAGGGGGGACTGAGCGAGCAGCTGCGTGGTGCTCAGCTGCCGGTTGGGGTTAAACCACAACAGTCATTTTTGGTGCCCACTGTAGGGCTCGAAGGGTTTGAGATAATGACAGGTTTGATTGGAATGTGCTAGATTGAATTTACAGCTATTAATTGGCAGGCTTCTATGCTTGCCACGGAGCTTGCTTGCCTTATTGTATAGTGGAGACTTGTGCTCGTTAATGGCTGCTCTTTGATTTCTCTGCTCGCTGTAGTGCTGTGCTGCTGATCATCCGCCTGTGCTGTGCCTGGGAATGTTCTGATAACAGCCATGGCGATTCGCCTGGGCTGGCAGGTGGCCAGGGTATCACATCACTGCTGTTTCTGTGCTGCTGGACTGGACAGGCTGGGACTCCAGTGTGAACTTGAGTCAAAGGGACTGTGACCCGTGGATGAGTCTGCGTGGGAGCTGGACACCCCAAAGTGTGAATAAGTTCACACCAGAGCAGGTACATCTCAAAGTGTCTGTGGTTGTGGTTATGTCTGTGCTGCAGCAGGTATACCTCTGAAGGCATTGTGGCCCAAGGATAAGTTCACGCTGGAGAAGGTACACCTCGAAACGTCTGTGGCTGTGTGGCCGTGGATGAGCCCACGATGGAGCAGGTTTACTTCTGAAGGGACTGTGGCTAGGGCCACACTGGAGCAGGTACATCTCTGAAGGCATTGTGGCCCATGGAGAAGGCCACGCTGGAACAAGTGCACCTCAAAGCGACTGTGGCTGTGGGCCAGTCTATGCTGCAGCAGGTGTACCCCTGGAGAGACTGTGGCTCATCCATAAGGATCCGCTTGGAGCAGGTACGCCCCTACGGGACTGCAGTCTGTGGATAAGTCCAAGCCAGAGCAGAGACAAGTTCCTTACTTTCAGTAAGTGCTATTTACCAAAATCTTGCTCTTTGCCAGGAAGTATGTGGCCCAGGTCACTTCCTGGCCCTGTTTTGGACACAGACATGAGAACAGTGTGTGCATGTTGGTGCCAGGATGATGGCCCTTATCGAACTTACTTAGTCACATCAGAAGAATTTATACAGATTTATGTCTGAGTTTAAAAAAAAAAAAAAAGAGGGGGGAAAAAAAGAGATGTAGTTAACCTCTGGATCATTTGAATTTTTTGTAAGTGGTTTTGCTTTGTTTTATTTTAAATTCTGACTCACCAAGGTTGTGTTAGGAGACGGTGAAGAAACTGCTTTTATGGCTGTCCCACTGGGTAAGAGGAGCAGAAAACAGAGCTGTTAATGAAAGATTGGTGAAGTAGATCTTTAATGTTTTTAATACAAACGTAAAGTTACAGAGGTCAGTTCACTAAAAGGTGCCTTTTGTTATTAACACAGTTGTACAAGGAGTCTAAACCTAAATTTGAATGAATATAATTCATATATTTGGTTCTGAAAATAAAGTTGTCCTCAAATGATACGTATCACTGTCAGCCTTGTTCTATTGACAAAAGGTTTATGTGGATATTTTGCCGTAAAAATATTCTCTCTCTTAAATATTTATGATGGTGACTGTACCAATCACAGCTGAACTTTCTTGCCCGGGAGTATGTACATCCTTTAAAAATCGACGTAACAAGGATTTCTAAATAGTGCTTGTTTACCTGTATTGCTTACTGTATACTTGCTGACCACAAGCTCCTTCGTCTCCTTGCAGTGCCATCCTTCTCCTGGATTCATAACAAACTAGTCAATGAAAATTCATTTTCAAATGCAGCACGTTGGGAGAATACAGGATTATTCGTGTCCTCTGCTGACTCCAGCTGGGAGAATTGTAAAGCTGTCCCCTACTCCCTGCAGAAAATGACGTCCCTGCAGCTGAGTTCTGGAAAGGTGATACGCCTGGTCTAAGCCGCCACAACCCAATGTATTAACAAGAGGCAACATCATTTTCAATTTATTTTAATATGCAAGGCTGTGAACTGCGATGGCTGAAGGCTGTGATTCGCCACCTCTGTCAGGTAGAGATACGCTCCCTGAAGAAGTTGCTGTTCCCATCCGAAGGGGCAGTGGCCTCTTCGGCTTGGTCTTTCCTTCCACAGCTAAGTCTGACAGGGATCGTGAATCAGAGCCTTGGACTGTTTTAAGGTCTCCTTCAGCAGAGTAATATGAAGGCATATTTTATTCTTCTTGTGTTTGAGCTATTCAAAATCAGTACAGCCCTTTCCCTTTGCCCCTTATGTTGCCAGTGACAGTTTTTCCAATCTAGTTTGGCAAGTATTATATAAAGCACCATGTGATTTGGTAATAGGAATATTTGGTTCACTGAAGTCCTCCTTAATCATGAGGCAAAGTCCATTTGAGCTACCAAATGAATATTCATCAGTCATCCTGCACATAGCCAAGTGGTAATTAATTCTTTCTCTTCTGGTGACCACGTGTGTTCCCGATATGGTACAGAGAGGGGAAAAAAAAAGGGGGGAGCAAACAGGAATGACATTGCAATCCTGCTGGTTTGCAGGCTTGCAGAGGAAGGGAAGAATACCCCTCCTTCTAGTGTTTTGTGCTTATGTCTTCCTAAAAAATGGGGGAGGGGGAAAAAAAAATTGCTGTCCCTGTGTTTGCAGCAAAGAAAGGTATTCTGTTATCCCCTGGACCTGTCAGTAAGGAATTATAGTGGCAGTCCCCTTCCCCCAGGCTCTGCTCTTTGTGCTTTAAATATTGAATTGTCTTCCCTAGTGACCTGTTTACTGGAGAATATAAACTAGAAACAATGCTTTCTTTTTTAGCTATTCAACAATTATTCCGTATTGATCATGAATTTGGGCTTTCAGATGCAGAATTTTTTTATGGAGTTAACGGTGAGGTGTGTTTGTGCAGCTTGTTTTGCTGTCATGTCAGGCTGAAATCAATGTTAAAAACTGGAAGTTTCTGTGGAAGCAAAAATTCAGAGGTCTTAAAAATAAGGAATTATGTGACCGAAGTAGACTTCTTGGTGGAGCCATGTGTTTGCTCATCGTAAATGGCTATATGCATGTATGTATATTCACATGCGTGCACAGCAATCAGGCTGTCTGCAGCAACTGAAGTTGGTTTGATTAACGCTGCTCTAATGGCAACGCCTTTGGAATGCTCACCTTACCTCTGGCACTCGTAACATGTGGGAAGACTTTTCTTTCTGGCTCCTTCTGTTGGGCATTTTCTGGACATGTATTTCTTCAGGTCTGCCTTTTAATTGCTGTATCATTCAGTAGTCTTTGGACATGCAAGATTCTGAGACAAAAAAATAATGTTATTAATCTACTAGTCTGTTTTTTTCTATTCAGCACATGGAGCTTTCTTCTTCCTAGGATATGTACCCTTACAAAACTGTTTTTATTCTGATCTCTGAAAGAACGGTGTAAGTTACTTAGATCTCAGTTGCATGTGCATTTCTTGCCCTATGGAGATGGATTTCTGAATTTGACAGTAGACTGCCTTCCTTTTTTCTTTTAAGCTTTTGAAATGTATAAGTAATAAGTGCTATGTCTACTTCACTATTTTCTTCAAGGAGCATGAGGAAGAGATGCTTATACAATCACTATAGAAAGCATATACTCTTCCTCCAAAAATACAGCTCTGCGATTCAGGAATTATCCAGGCCTAAGGCTTTGACAGCAGCAAGTGTGAATCCCTTTCTCTTCCCATCTTCCGTTCCTCTTCCTGCTGCCTGTGTCTTATCGCATCCCGTCCCCACCCCCCAAAGTCTGCAATCCATCCAGCAAATGTCCATAACTTCTGTATTAACCTCCATATTATTGAGTATTTAATTTCTCTTTGTCAGTAAAGATACTCTTCTGACATTTCATTACCCTAAGCTCAGGCTGAACTGATGTCTGGAGGGGTAAGGAGCATTAGCCTCAGCAAATATAAATGATGTTGCTTCATGGAATCCAGGAGAATTATTTTGACTCTTTTCTGTGTGCCAAGGACCTAACTTTTGCTTCAAATTTCTTACTGGGTGCATCTACTCTTGCTACAAGAAGGATTTAAACTGGAATAGCATTCATTTACCTCTCTTTCTGAGATCAGTGATCATAATGGAAAATCCAAATGTAGCCTTGAAGGCAAAGAGAAATACAAACTTCCTGTAGAAGTTTCCATCTTCTCCATCACTGTATATTTGCTTTTGTGTTGGGGGAACTATTGTGCTCTGCTCTGATGAGGCTTATATGATGCTCATAGAACTGCTAATAGAAACGTAGGGGTGGATAATGCCTGCTCTGTATTAGTTCTTGTCCCTTTGTGGCTTTGAAAGGCTTGTTATCCGTTATCACAAAAAGGAAACAGCTACTGCTATGCTTGGCACTGCAGAAATGCAGAATGCAGGCCTTTCCTGCCTAACTATTGAAAAGTGTTGTTATAAGCTTTGGGAAGAATATAAATCTAGACACTATTTGAACCCAAAATTACTTTAATATGAGAAAAAAAAAGAGTAAAAATGAATTACTTTAATATGGTGCAAAAGCCAATAGAGTTGGTTATGATCTTATATTTATTCATTTAAAATCCCCTTCAAACAAGCCATGGATCCTGCCGGAAGTCCATGCCTAAGTACTAAGGACAGAATAAATCTCCATAAAATGCATACAAGGAAATAAGTTGGTTTGGTTGTAAAAGTGGTTTTATTGACAGCAGAGCTTGTCTCCCTGATTTCAGCTGGAAGATGACACTCAAACTTTCTGTGAAATACCCGCCTATATCTTAGCTTATTGCCTGTCTTGAATATCATCCTGAGTGACGTGATTATATCTGGGCCTAAAAACTTAAGTCATCCTGAAATGCTGAACTGGGTTCAGAGCTGGAGCAAGCGGGACATGCCTTCTCAAGAAGTAAATACCAGAGATGGGGAAAAAAAAAAAGTAAAAATAAAAATCTGTTATCCACAGACATAGCTGAAGTTACATTAACCTGTTTCCTCGGGCAGGTCATCCAGAGGAGGAAGAATTTAAAGATTTATGTCACTGGGGAAGCCAGCATAAGCCTGAATGAAACTTGTGCGTGTGGCAGTAAGCTCCACAGTATTTGAGTCCATGTAGCCAATGGCAAGATCCCAAGAAGTTAAGCAGAAGTGGCTTATTCTACTCTTGTGCTTTCTGCTTCGCCTTTGGGGGGTGGGTGGGTTGTACTGTTATCTCTTGGTTTTCATTTGTTTGTGCACGAGAGATTCCTGACAGAGCCCTTTAATGATTTCCTAAACTTAAACCACAACTTGTCACTGAGTCAGATTCTCTTGTGTTAATGGTTGTTTTTTAAGCTGCTGCTATGTGATTTAACTGTCATACCATCTTTAAAGCCCACTGTGTCCTTTTGAAGAAGAGGATGATGGAATAAGGACCCTCTGTAATTGTGTTTAGTGACTGTAAGATGTAAGGAAAAGGTAGCTAATGGACACTTACATCAGGTAGGTATTCATATTAAGTAAGGAAATTGAAACTGAAGGATGTTGGCATTGTCTTAAATTCATAGAATCATAGAATGGTTTGGGTTGGAAGGGACCTTAAAGACTATCTAGTACCAATCCCCCTGCCACGGGCAGGGACACCCTCCACTAGACCACGTTGCCCAAAGCCCCATCCAGCCTGGCCTTGAACGCTTCCAGGGATGGGGCCTCCACAGCCTCTCTGGGCAACCTGTTCCAGTGCCTCATCAGCCTCACAGTAAAGAATTTCTTAATCTAAATCTACCCTCTTTCAGTTTAAAACCATCACCCCTCATCCTAGCACTACATGCCCTTGGAAAAAGTCCCTAGGGTTAACTTTGTGAGTGGTGATAATCTGGTATATGAGTTTGAGGTTTTGATCACTTGACTATATTAGTCTGTTGATTCACTGTAATACTGTGAAGTTACATATTTAATCAGCTTATCTAAGAGCAGAGCGCTGATATTCAAAGTTTGCTTACTTTTGTGTTATTTGATTGGCATTATTCATTTAAAAAAACCAAAACGAACCCAAAAAAGGCAGCGCATCTTTTCACTAATTGGTACCCAGACCTATTATCTTTGCAGTTACAGAATACGTATATCTTGAGGTACAAAATTTGTAAGCTCTTTGTGTTCTCTTCAAACTGAGTTCTAAATTGCTTCACAGCATGATTAATAAAAATAATGATCACTATGGAAAAAAAGCCTTATGTTTTAATTCAGTATAGAACTCTTGGGTTTTGATGTTTTGTTTGGTTTCTTTTTTTTAAATTTTTATTCTAAATATAAGAAAGTAAAAATGACAGCCCATTTATCATTTATAGAAGCCAATGTATAAGATGTATAACAATGAAGTGGTATTCTACAAAAGCAAACCCAGCAAACCAGGTCTTGAACTGAGGTAAAGTGGGAGAGTAAAATGGTGCCTTTTGGTCACCAAGTTGTACACCAATGCATCCAAAATGCAGTCCTGCCATACGATCAGGGCAAGGACAACTATCTAGTACAGATTACAAACAGGACTATTAGAAATCCGGAGCATCTGGTACACAGCCATGTCATACCTCTTCCTGGCACACTTGTGTCCAAAGCGGTGAAAGGGCAGTTCCAGACCATCTAGAGGATACATCCTTCTTCACAGATTGGATGAGGGCCAGGCTTTCCCACCATCTCATTTACAGAGCTGAAAGCTTGAGCTGTCAGGATTTATTCTAGGAAAACTTGGTAGGTCCTCTGAAATGTGTTTTTGGAGCCTCTGTTGCAAATACAGAATATGGTGTTATCGAGTTATAGATCAGTTGCTGTGATTTCAATATCAGTGCAGGATTTCAATAGTTAAAATCTATCACTGGTTTTATCTTTTGATTTTATATAAACACACACAAGAGCTGAAAGCATATCTCTTTTTTTTTTTTTTTTTCTTTCATAAGGAGGTAGGTTCCTAAAGCAGGAAATCCATAGGATACATGTGGACACCAGAGAATATATTGCCTGATCTTGTGATCTATGTTTTTCCTAGCCCTGACATACCCTTGCCTTGCAATCTTGTAATGAAAGTTTGTTAACTGTTGTATTGAATCTGATGGATTTACTAACGCTGAGACATGTGAGGAGATCTTGCTTCCCTTTAAACAAATGGGAACCTATTCAGATTTACTCAGCAAGTAGAACTTTGCTACTTGGTGTTGTTTGGGGTTTTTTTTAATGATTGAAATAGAGGAATTTTCTTCCTCTTTTAAGCCCTGTTTGAAGTAACGTGGTGGGTGTGCTAGGGGGTGTTCCATTGCACCCTCAGTATTTTCCTACGTTACTAAGCTCAGGTGCCTGTTGAGAATGTAGGCACAGGTACGTCACAGTGCTGGCTTTAAGCTGTCCTAGGTCTTTCTCAAATAAAAAGGCTGTTCACCGCCCTATTTCTGAGGAGAAACCTCAGAGACATATTCAGTCTTGTTTGCTCATGAATATGTATCCACAGGCTCCACCATGAAGGCTGAGTAGCTGGAATTACGGTTCACCAAGACACCTGATACTGAATGGACTTCAAAGAACACGTTGCTTGCTCCACAGGAGAAGTGATTGCTTTGGGATTGGCCTGAGATATAAGAGAAGGTGGAAGGAGAAGAGGGGGAAAAAAAAAATCTTGCTTTGCTCTCCGAATTGTGCGTGCTTTGTGAATGGCTGTTGTTTGTGTCTGAGCTCTCAAGGCGGCACCTTTCATGGATGCAGTGTCGTCTTAAGTTTGGAAGCGATGCTGGAAATTAATGGCTTTGCTGCACAGGGAGCATACATTTCCAATAAATGGGTCTGGGACACTGAACTACTTTCTGCTACAGCAAGGATTTTGATTGCTTTAATGAGCTGCAGAGGCTGTGAACTGGCAGCTCTGATAACCACCATGTTCTACACATCTGAAAAACTGTTAAACAAGCAACTGAACTCACGCCTCTTGTCTGCACTCTGGAAACAAAACCTCTTTGGAGTCTTTTAAGTGTCCAAAAATTACTAGGTGACCTAAGTGATGAAATGTTAGTTAAGCTGGCCATAGGTGGTAAAAGCCAATAAAATCTCCTGGTCCTGAGTAGATGACCCATAACTGAAGGCTTGACACCAGAAAGTGTATGGGGACTCCCTTAGAAAGCCAATGAAGAGTTGAAAGATAAGAATAAGTGAAGAATAGATATTGTAGTTAACAACAACACAGAAACCATTCAACTTCTTGCAAGTACAGCCTACCCAGGAATTTCTTTGCAGTATAGAAAAGTGCAGATAAATGCTTGGTTGTCATTTTCACCCCCACTATTTTGCTGTCCTGCCTTACCAACAAAAAGATCAGAGCATACCCAAAAGAACTGATTTAACTCACACAAGTACACAGCCTCCAAGGACTGGAAAATGTGGAACAACCATAAATCCTGCTATGGCTTTCTTCCATGTCTTGGTCTAAGGTGGTAAGTGAGAGGGGGGAAAAAACCAAACCCCAAGCAAACAAACCCAAACTTTTTGATTTTTGGTAACTTATTTAACCTCAGAATCTTTTGAGGCACCTACACATTTGGAAAATGGAGGCCAAAAAACCTGTTCTTGCTTTTCTCCTTCCCAGCGATGTGCCAAGCTCCGCTTGCTCGTCTGTCACTTAGGGACATTTCCAAAAGACAGCTTTGTTTTTCTAGGGAAAAGGAAAATCTATGTTCTGAGGTAAAGAAAGAAGCTCTCCTACCTCGTAACACTAGTCTGAAACAGGTGGATGTTGTGGTAAGCATTATTTTTTTTTTTTTCTTTAGAACTTCTCTATTTTTCCCGATGCCCACATCAAAACCGTCCTACTTAGAGTACAAATACAATAACAAGAATTGATTTTTTTTTTATCATTGAAAAAGAGATGCCAGTAGCCTGTTGTTCTGTACATTCATTTTAACATCCTGAGACAGTTTGCTGGGAGCCAGACTCTTGCTTGTGCTAGCTGAATAATTTGATGCAAGTGCCCTCTTGAGGAGGAGAAACAATTACAGAGGAATTTTGCTAGCTTTTAGGAATTTGTTGACAATTGTTCAATTCACTGTAGATTGCAGCAACAATTCTGTGATTGTGGTCTAAGTCCTAACTTTCAGCTGTTTTAGCTAGTGCCCTCTCAGCCTCAATAAGCCTGTTGCCTGCAACTTGAGTTTACAGATAGTACGTGTGTGTCAGTGTTCTGGTTTGTGATATCTGTTGTCTTGGGTTTTTTGGTGGTGATTTTTTTTTTTTTTTTTTTTGGTAAAGGAGATATGTACTTTCATGTCTCTGTCTTATTTAAATGCAGAGACTTAAATGTCATTTACAAGCTCATCACTTCAGGGGAAGGTCTGTGCACTTCTGACCGCTCTGTAAGTGCTAGGACAGGTTTGTGGTAGCAAGCTAGTGATACTAGCTCTCCTCTGTACCATGAGAAGAACTTGTGGATAACTGCTAATGACTTTTTTTTCTTCTCTTTCCTTTTTTTTTAGTGCAGAAGATGACTCTGATGGCAAGGTTGCTTGCTAGGGCTGGAGGCAGCAGCCCCGTTCTGGTGTTCCAAATGGCAGCTCTGGCAACGCTGTTATCAGGTAAGGAGGAGCCCTGGCAAGGAAAAGCGTGCTGTTGGCGGTCTTTTAATCCTGTTTAGGAGTTACTTGGTGTGGCTGAGAGAGGCTGCCTCTGAGAGGTTACGGGAAAAAAAAGACTACTTCTCGCAATAAGCTTCCAGCGGGGCATGCTCTGCATGATGTTTGTCAGCCTTTTGTTTTCTCCATGCTGAATTTTACCCAGGGAGCTAGGAGGTAAAATCTGAGTAGTATTTTGAGCCAAAGTATTTTTATATTATCTTTCCATGGAATAACTCAATATTTGCTGAAAGCAAAAACCTTCAAGTTGAAGAGAAAAAAAAACCTGACTCCCCCAAATATCCCTCTCCCCTGATGCTTTTACTTTCCATTTTGAAGAAAGGACACTCTTCTCATCTTCCATTTTTATGAAAACAGCAAAGCTTATAGAGAATATTCTGTTCACGTAATGCCTTTGCTGCAAGATCCACGATAGGAAACAGATTTTTCTTCCTCTTGCATGAAGGGAAAAAGTATTGTTTTTATTGTGGTACCTCTTATCCTGAATGCTCTGTGCACATCTGGAGCATAAGATAGCCCCTGCATTCACAGTGCGTGAAGAAATGGAGAGGTATGGTGAGTGAGGGCGAGTTGGCCTGGGACAAAGGTCAGTTAGTTCAGTTAATGTCTGCTCTCTTCCACCAACAGTATGCTGGAAATCATTTATGCATCTACCATGAAATACCTGGAAGGAGGAGAGACCCTGAATTTGAGTTGCCTCATCAGGCATCAACAGGATTGGCGGTCACAAATGGAGGCTCACTGGTATAAAAAAACAACCAAAACGAGACAGGGTTTGGAAAGGAGATGGAAAGCTTGCACCCCTCACCAAGCTCGGACCCCAAGGCAAAAGTCATGTCCTCTCTGCTTCTGAAAATTCAGAAAGTCAACCAGTCTGACAGCGGCTGCTATCAATGCAGGGCCAAAATAAAGAATACTGTCCTAACTGCTGTGGGCCACTTTATCAGAGTGAATCTAACAGGTGAGCTCTGTGTGTCCACGAGCTTTTTTGCAGAGGGAGTTGGAAGATCACATGGTTGTCTCTAAAGTGAAATTTTGGCATGATAAAAACTGTGTTCATGCAGATGTACCCTCTCCTGCTACGGTGTGAAACTAAAAATGTTTGCTGCCACACTGTGACATGTGGAATAAGTTTCATACTCCTCTGTCTCTTCGTCAGTGCACGCTAAATGCAAGAATGACATGTGAAAAATGTTGGGGGTTTGTTTTAGATTGGCTCTGGATCTCTCTGAGCTAATGGGAATAGTTTCCCATGGGATTTCTACTCCAAGCACCATTACCAGAGCTGAAAGGAATTGGGTGGAAAAAGCAGAGTGGGAAAATGTATGTTAGTCTCGGGTTAGATGCAGGTCTGTCCCAGTTAACCTAGCATCTCTTCTGGTTTTATAACCATAGCTACATTCACAGACAGTAAGGTTGAGGGGTTTTTTTCCTCTGAAATGGAGATCGATGTATTTTCTTAAAAGGAGACCTTTGTGTATGCAAACAGTCTAGCCTTATCACCTCTTGAATTCATTGTAGTGTATATAGACCTGAGGGAGGATTGGTGCTTAGAGGGAGTGGGACTTGAGACACGGCAGCCACCACTGTGAATTATTTGCTCTTATTGAGGTGAATATTTTTCTCTTGCTTCATTACTTAGAAGAGGAAAAAATATTGTGCAGAAAGACTGGGAGGGCTGAAACCTATAGTGGCAGTGCCCCTGTGCCATCATTTCTATACAGGTCCAAACTGATCGTATGGTATGGTGTGCTCTGCTTGTGCCAAGTGACTTCAGCTCCAAGCCTCCAGCAGAAGGGAATATCTATTTGGTCTAACTAGCCGAGGTTCTCATCTGGTGGTTGTGGTGGTGGTGAGCTACCAGAGCTTTGTAGGTTGGTTCTGATCAGGGACAGGCTGAGAAACCAGCTCATATTCCTTCCAAGCTGTTCTCCCAGCTTTGTAAAGATGTAGGGATTATATTAATCTTTTGCCTTCTTAAAGTTTTTTCCAATGTATTTTGACTAAAATAAAATAAAAATTACACCTTTGGTTGTCTTTTTTCCACTAAGTTTTAGGTAAGGAAAGATGCAGTTCTGCAGACTTCTATTTGCATGTTGCTCATCGTTATATGCAGTGTGAGCTTTGTCAAAACCACAGAGAGGATAGAAGGTGACCTGGAACAGAACAGATCCCTGAGGGTGGATTCTGAGCTGGAGACGATGTGGGCTGTGGTCGCAATATCCTGGATAATTATGTGTGCCAAAGGTAAGAATATCTATATATATATATCTAGCTTTTCTGGAGATAGAACTTATGATAGATTTTTGTAAAATCAGTCTCACAGGTGGATTTCTGGCATGGCCCTTCTATTTAATGACTCCCCCTTTCCCATTGTAATAATTCCATAGAGGTTAGCGGGCTAAAACTCCCCAACTAACTTGTCTTGGGTTTAGTTTTGAGCAATTTTACAGAAGGTGCAGCTGAACTGGGTTCAGGCCAACATCCGCAGAAGTCACCTGGCTCAGTGTCCAGTTCCTGGTTGCGCCAAAACAGAGTGCACAGAATGAGCACAGGACCATTGTTTTATGGACTTCAGGTGCCTCCTGTATGGCCTCTTGGGAATAGGTAGTTGTGCGCTAATGTGACATAAAGTATCCTGCAAATTAAATACTGAGCCTGAGCTCAGGCAGTTGATTTAGATGTCTGAAAGTCTCTCTTCTTGGCCACATGATGCCTCAATATAACCTCTGAGATGCGGTCTTGCATTAGTCACTTTTTGAATAAGCTTGTGTTTTACTAAGTTAGATTGGTACATTTTGCTCCTGAACACCAGTAGATTTTTATTTGTGTGTGTGTGTATGTGTTCATCTTTTTCCACCCAAGGACTTGTACCATGAACAGTGTTTGTGAAGTCTAAGCTGCTTTGCTTGAACAAGATAATATTCCTGAGATGTTGTAAGAACAACTTAATTTCACTGATGAAAATCTGAGAATCACGTTGTGTTTCATGGCACGCTTCAAGGTTCTGGTGATTTATTTCTGGGCTTCCTGGTACTGGTTCATTGGGATTACTCACTTTACCTGTTAACCCCATCTACATCCTAGACAGAGAAGAATTTCTTCATGCCTTTTCTTTCATGTCTAGAAATTCCCTTGCATGTAATGTCAGTTCTTCCAGATTTTGCCTTCATTCAGGCAACAGGTTTCTCGGTGTCATGTTCTTTGAAATGAAGAGATGGTTTCTTTCCAACTGTAGCTTCTGGGACCTGCTTCCCATGCAGGGACATCTTCCTTTTCTCTCTAGGCAAAGAAAGATTTCCTGGGTTCTTCTTTCCTCTGAAATGTCTTCTGACATATTTCTAGTCTATCGTCTGTGCTCTTCAATTTGGTCTGAGAAAGCTTGAGGCCCTTATTCAACTCTCAGCAATATGAGCTCGACCAGAGGGATGCACAGGAAGCAGAAGTGAAGTCGGTGTCAAACTCACTGTTCTGCAAACAGAAACCAAAAGCAGGCACAATGATTTACCCTAATGGGGATGTTCTGAAAGGCTATTTTGTCTATAATCGTTTAACAGTGTTGTGTCCCTCTCCTCTTTTCCAAGTATTTGTGTAAATTTGCCTTTTGCGTAAGGGGTTCTCTCTTAGGACTTAAAATTTGGTACCAGATGGCAAAGGGAAGATGGTTACATCTGTATCTGTTAGTATGTTTGGGAACTCTTTCTGTGGTTACTAAAGCTTGTCTGACGAGCGCGTCTCACCTCTGCCATGTTTTTTCGTACTTGGGCATGTGTGTAAGGTTTTTGAACATCAAAGCAGACACATATCACTTCACTTATTTAGAAGATCGTTTATCTCCTCATCACTTTGCCAGGTATCCATTTGTTTATCATTTCTGAAGGGCTGCAATTGGTGCTGCTTTGTGAGCCCTTCCATCAAAGCAAGCCTGACTGGGAATTCTTGTTGAAGTAAAGGCGTACACCACTCCCGACAGAACCAGCCGCTTACCGGGCACCCTGCTGCTGAGAAGCAGTAGCGAGCGCTGGAGGTGTCTCGCTAGCTGGGGGAAGGAAGGCAGAGAGGCTCAGGAAGAGCATTGCATGGTGCTATCTATGTTTTGGGCTCCACTGAGCCAATTCAGGCTGCAGATATTTTTAGCGCTATTCTTCGGCAGGCAGCATGCTGTACGGTTACACATCAACACGATGCTTCTCCTGTAGTTGGTGTAGCTATGTTTCCCCCTCCTGGCAACTAGAAGGAATAGCTGCAAAGAGGCTAAGGAGAATTATGTTTTTATTTTTACGAGGTACTAGAAGACGAAATAGGAATTTCAAAGAGGCGCATCTCTTGGACTCAAAGAGATTTTTAACTCTTCCAAATTCAGTATTCTATGCTATATATAAGCATAGAAGCTGTTTCCAAATAGTTTGCTTTGTAACTACTGTGAAAACGAGTGCTTGAGTTGAAAGGTCATAAACACAAGGTGCTTGCAGCAGGACTGTAAGAAAGAAGACACTAGACAGACATTTTATATTGAGGGAGGGAGCATAAATGGTAACTAGGAAGGGACATGAACACACTTAGTAAAAATCCAGTCTCTAAAATTTCTATACGTTCTGTCTATTAAAGGACAACAATTGTTATAGAGGTACACACTGTTACGGAGGACACGTAGTCAAGACTGTAGGTATTCTGTAAGGTAAGTGACCTTCAATAATAAGAAAATGTTAATTTTCCCAAATAAAAATCTCCTTCACAAGTCAGAATGACCTCTCCCTGTCTTTGACAACAGTGTGGCCAAAGCTGGGTTTTCTTTCAGGAGCTGATCAGAAACCTATAGTGCCTGTTTCTTGTTGTTTGCCAGGTCAATGCCATCTGCCTCTTTCACAACAAAGACCAAAAGTCCTTTTGGTAGCCATCTCAGAACTATCCTACGTGAAGAGAAAAAAGGCAAGTTTGAGTAGATAGTGAAGTACATATTTCTAGAACCTATAAAGAAATATATCTGCTAGTCCAAAACTTCCAGATGAAAATGTCTTTTTCAGTGAAAAACTGCTTTACGAGCTAACTGTCCAAGTATGCATTCAGCCTGGATCCCTCATGGGCATAATGAGATCACTGTTCCTTATGCCCTCATTAACTGCATTAAAGCTAGCTTGAAGCATTTTTGTAGCACATGTATGTAAGCCTGGTTGAGTAGAGGTGCTGGAATCCAAAGTGTTGAATCTGGACTTTGAATGAGGTCGTTTTCTTTGTTGTTCAGTTGCAGGGACTCCCGTGCAAGCTGCAGTCACTGCCCACAACTTACCTTCTTTTACATGACGCATTGCCTCACTTGGAAAAATCATCCTGTTCAAAGGGGCTTGTTGGGAGCCTATATAATTCAAAGGTGCTTCCAGGGCATCCCTTTGGATGCATTTTTTAAAATTCCTTTAGCCAGAGGCTATTTGTCATTACAGAAGTCATAAACTAGCTCTGACAATAAACCATAGAGAAGCAATGTGCAGCCCAGATTTCTGGTGATGGGGACTTTGCAAACAGGCCAAATAACTGTTCCTGCTGTGTAGGAGGGCTATGAGGGAGCTGAGGAGGAAAAGAGGTAAGGAAAACTGATGAGGCAGCGCTGCCAGCACTATTTTGCTCTCCAATCTCCATTTGGAAGATAATGGCTTGACTCTGGGCCCCAGGGCTGGAGGCATCCCCTCTTCAGGCAGGGAGGAAGGCGGTGGGGGAGGCTTTGCCAGGGCCACACCATGGGGCTGGACGCCCACTGTGGGGTGAGTTTTAATGGCTGCTCGCTGGTGTAGGTGTTTGTGGGGCTGCCAGTGGCGAGGGACCGCTCTCTCTGCCTGCACAAGCTGGGCTTTTGGGGAGTCGCACCCCCTGGCAGCTGCTGAAAAGGGTCCACTGTAATAAGAGAGTTATACGGAAAATGGCATATAATCAGTGATGCCACCTCATTAGCTGAGCATCCTCCATGTACCTTGTCACTTCAGTGCTACAGCTCTAAAAGTGTGTGCATAATGTTGTGTCTCTGTATATTGATTTTTATAAATATACATACACGTAGCAACATGCACACACAGGCACAGCACAGACACTTTTCAGCAAATCAAAATGTTTTACATGTAGTTTAAGTGGGTCCTTAGCTGCGCACCGTGGCATGGGCTGTGCAGGCCTGCAGGCGGGGGTGGGAAGAAGGCTGTGGTCTGCGGCATGAACGCATGCAGCAAAGACCTCGTGTGCGGGAGTGGGAGGCTTCCTGAGTCCACTTCTGATGCTTCCTGCACGCTCTGGGCTGGTTGACTTTTTTTTTATTTTTGCATCTTATTTCCCTCTCTCCCACTTGTTTTGTAGTGCCTTGTCTCGACTTTTCACACAGCACTTTGGGACGTTGAATAAGGAGCCAAAAGTCCTGACATGCATGTTGTCCCAGCCTGGGGCCGGCATCGCTCTGCCACCCTGTCCTCAGGAGCTTCTCCTCTGGGCTGTATGTTAAGGTGCTCTGGGAAGATGAGAAGGCGAAGAAGAACTCTTACCAGCAACACCCACCGTCCCATGACAGCATCAACGTTTGCGGGAGCTGACCTGACTTCATGTCACGTTTTCCGCCTGCAGACCACTGGTCTACAAAAAGGGCAGGCAGTTCAGGCAGCACAAACTTGAATGGGGCCATGCCATAGGACTGAGCTTCCCCCGGCGGCTCTACCCTTCTGCATCATATTCCCTTGCATCGAGCATAAAAACTGCCAGAAGTGCTGCTGACCAGTTGCAACAAGGAAAAGAAATGGCGTGAGACGTTTGACTGGAAATCACCGTGGAGAATTTTTCTAAACCACTAAGTGACGTAGAACTATAGGTGTTAACCTGGCCCATAAGAAAGGGAGTTTATGACAGCACAGAGGCCTGTATGGTGAGAAAGGAAACAGGTAAAGCAGAAGCATCCCCTTTGGTTTATTACACTGTACCAAAAGATTGTAGGTAGTGATAAATGCCATCCTGACACTGGTGTCATGACTTGAGTTTGCATTTGAGAGGTGGGATGTGTAGTTTTTTTCCAGCGGGTAGATATGGGTTTCTATTTCAGGTATGCTTTCTCGTACAACTGATTTGTTCCACTTGCTGTAAAAATCACAGAAATGGAAGCCACTAAAAGAAAACTATTAAGCCTTCTCCTTTGCCATGTGATAACAGTATGGATTTCATATGTGGAAGTGTTGATCTAGCTGCTCTACAAACACAGAAGAGAAGACAAGGTTTTCTCTTCCTGAAAAAAAATATTAATTTTTAAAAAATCTACTTCTGTGTGATGAGTCTGCAGAGGGCCAAGTATGCAGCTCCTTGAGGCTGGAGTAGCTGACTCCCAGCTGAGTCTGTCAGGGGTTCCTGGGACTTCTTGCAGGATGCTCACAGCTCTCCACGGGTGTAGGAACCTGCAGCTTTCAGAGAACGTTAGCTTCCCTGGGGTGAAGGAGGAGGTAGTCCTGTGGCTCTACTCTGCTGCCTAAACCATGGTCAGTGGTGCTAGGTGTAAGATCGATTGATGGGTGAGGAAGGACTACCTGGGGTTTTATTTCTGCTACACATCAGTTCTGCTGTTATTTCTGTTCTTTTAAAAGTGGGTATTGTTTGAGGTTTGCAGCTTCTTTACATGTAATTCAGGATTCACACTTGGCTGTAGAGCGGGAGGCCAATACCTTCAGCTAAAAGATGGGAGGGAAACTTTCATCCAGGGAGTCTCAGATACGTACTAATTCTTACTGATGTGTTTTAGGAGTTAGGTGTCCACCTATAAACCATCTCTTTTCTGTTTATCTTTGAATACTTGTATGGGAGACTTTCATGGATTGTCCACAGCTCTGAAGGCAGCAATTGTACTTTCAGGTTGTTGGTTCCCAGGTTCTTTCTGGGATGCCAGCAACAAGGTGTAGTAGTCCACAAAAGGCAGGAATTAAAGTAGCTAAGGTCATGAACATCTCTGATGTAGAAAGATTTGGTTGAATCGAGTGAGAAGCTGCTGAGGTTAATGACCCACAAGTGGCAAGGGGATTCCGTAAGGCCAGGAGCAGAAGTTGCTGAGCACAGCCATGCTGGTCCAGTGACTGTGCAATTAGGGGGAAATTAGCTGCAGTTAAAAAATAAATCCTTTTATTGATCTCTGGAAATCGCAATGTAATTGCCTCTGGACATTTTAACCTGCAAGTGTCAAGTTTAAAAGGCTTCATTATCAGCAGTGCTTCCCCCCATATGTTTGCTGACATTGGTGAGAGCCACAGATGGTTTATACCTGGGAAAGCCAAGCTGTTAGGTACATGGACCAGGGTTTTTTTTCCTATGCAATGGAAAGTGTAAAGCAAAAGTCCTCTCCCTTTCTGGAAGGAAGAGAAAAGGCTACCGGGGGTAGTGTTACTTTCATTCATCTTTTGCTCCTACTCTCCATTCCCCACACTGGGTTACAGTGCTTTCTGAAGTGGCTGGCCACAAGGCTGCTACAGGTGTGAGGTGCACAACTTGGGTCAGGTAATAGCTTAGCCCCATGAAGACATTTTCTAGATGGGATGGTGTTAAGAAGGTATATATTTCTGAGAAGAGAGGTGATGCCCACCTGCTTTCCTGAATTACAGCTACTACAGATATAAAAAAAAACCCCAAAAAACAAACCAACAAAAGCAGGACAAGATACTCACTGCTCTATGGCATTTTTATTATTTTTTTTTTCCCGGGGAAAAAAAACCCCAAACCCACAACGCTTTGTTGTAATGCTAATATTAGTGTTGTCCTAAATAGTAGTATCTTGATTAATTCAACATAGACACCACAAACATCTGCCGTGCTGTAGAGGAAACTTTAAACCTATTTACTGTCAGGTATATGTTACCAAAACACCGTAATTTTACAGTTGTTCAGTGTAACTTGCTCATAATTGTTTTGAGAGCTCCTTCTATTAGGCTAGTTCTCTCCCTTTCAGAAAGCCATCTACTCTCTGTTTCCTAGTTTGTAGAGAAAGCTTTAACAGTTTTACGTATTTGGAACTGAAAGAAACTGGCTCACGAAGTGGATGGGTTGAATTTCACAACTACAAACCACCTGTGGCTTCCTCTGATGCCAGCAAGTGTAAGACCCTGAGAAGAAATTGCACTATGGAGGTGCAGCCCTTCCATTCGCTAACACTGCTGACAATCTGCTGCGCTAGTACAGGGCTTCATGGATGCATTTTCAGGGCTAGGGCATCTTTCAGAGACTAAATATACCAGGAGGCTATAAAGTCAAACCAAAGGTCCATTAGCCCAGTCACATTTGCAGTGGCCGGCCGCAGGTGGTTAAGGAAGCTGGCTAAGAGCAGAGCAAGCAGACAGCCTCTCCTCCTCCCCAAACACTTTTCAGTTTCTGAGAATGAACAGCTTTGGGAGTATCTACCTGCTGCCCCTTTTGACATGATTTATCTTCCTCCCAGGGCATTCAAAGTCTTCCTGTATTTTGTAACTTCATTTCCAGCGGAAGGAGTTGAGGAATTCCCAGGAGAGAGAGGGCCGTTGCTTGGGAGCAACAGGGGCAGCAGTCGAGCCGAATCTGTCCCCTGAGCGGGGACCACAGGCTGCTCCCAGACCTGGTGCAAAACTCTTCCCAAGCAGTGAGCAGGCTGCACAAAAATAGCCTGGGGCCTGGCCCTGAGATGCATGGGGAACGTGACACGCAGACACGTCTGCTGCTATGTTTCTTCAGGTAACTCGTACAACTCAGGTGTCTGGAGGCTCACGATAAAACTTTGAGGAAAAATGGGAGAGCCTCTAAAACTGCCATTTGAATGGCTCCAGTTACTTACTGCAAATGCGTTACCAGTAGATAACCTCGGCCTCCAGAGTTTCCCACGCTCAAAAGAACAGCTAAAAGTGGAGGCTGACCTAGGGATGTTGAAGATACAGATAACCAGCATCTCTCACTTCAGAAAGGTTGTTGGCTGCCTGCAAGCTTCTGAGTTGGTTGCTGTGTGGTTGGCAAGTATTCGGCGTAGGGGTTTCTGGCCCCCGGAGATGACAGCCAGCCCTGCGTAGGGTGCAAGGACTCACACCTGCAGCAACCATGCCTCCCCCTGAGAGCTGAGTGACAGCGGAGAGTGGCTCTGAGGGGAGGCCTTGGTGGCGAGGTGAAAACATTGAATGCCTCGCAGTGGATGATGCTGCTGCATGAAGGCTCTGCCTGTTAAAAGAGTGCGTTTGGATTTTAAATAATGTAACCTTGCTTTGAACAGGAGTTACTTCATCCTTGTACAACAAGCAGGAAAGCTGACACAGCTGTGTGCAACTGCTTCATCCTCTTGCCATCCCCTCCAACCCCACCCAACCCAACAAAGACACCAGGTGTTATAGAGAACAGACTTCTGAGGCAAGGTCTTCTCTGCCCTTTAAAATGTGCTTCCACTGCAAAGCAGAGCCCTATTTTGCTGAGTTAAGCATGTGAATGGCTACGTGACATATTGGTAATTTTTAAAAAATTTGTGGTGATGACTGGTGCGCTGACTGATAGCCAGTTCTTTATGATCTGCACCTTTTCCTCCTTCAGATTGTGTTAAAATATGTTTTCATTATGTTGGACTTTTACTTATCTGATTTTAAATTGGTGCTTTGCATAGCTCAAGGCTTGCAGCTAGCGTTTGATGCGTAATAGCTTGTATCTTAAGGTTGTGGTTTGTTCTTCATCTCAGAAAGTGGTTTGTTTCCCTAGTTTTAACTGTGTCACATCCTCTTCAGGGGAGCGTACAACCAGATGGTTTGTCTTCACTGAGCGCTTTCGGAGGGGGAAGAGGCTCTGTCTGTCTGTGAGACAGATCAGCTGCGTGTTAAGATCTCGGGAGCATCAGCGAAAAGAAATTAATGAACCGTACAGCTGAAAACAGGGACGGGATGGACATTCCTAAACCGAGATAGCTGTCTCTTCTTTGCAGCTGTATCCGGGCCCCTCGTGAGGACGGAGCAGGAGGGGAGCTCCAGGTACCTCTCTGCGGTTCCCTGGTGCGCAGGAGCTGCCCCGTAAGCAGCCACGGGGACCCGTGTCCACGTTGGACCGGCTGCGCACGCTAACGCCTGCCTTCTCATCCCCAGGACAGCGAGTGTCGGAAGACCGGGGCACGCTGGCACTGCTGCCGTTCGTCTCGCGTGGCCGGAGGGCTCTTCTCCAGGCTGGCAGCCCCGGGTAACTTTCCTCCAGCCTCAGCGCCCGTTGGGATGAATCCGAGCGTGAGCCGTGCCGTTCCCCAGCTGGAAGGCTGAGGCCAATGGAAGAGTGACGCACGTATCGCGCGGTCTTGTGCCAGCCACTGCTATCAAGGCTGAGTAAAAAATTTAATTTATGTTAATGTAGTCATTGAGGTATTTTAATGCCATCAAAGGAAATAACGCAAGACAATCTACAAATAATCATTTGCTACTTTTTAAATGAATTTGATTCAGCTGTGCTTGGTTTGTCCTTTTTGGGTTTTACTTTGAGTCTTTCTTCTAGCTTACAGGCACAAGTATTCAAGGATTGTGAACCTTAAAAATTGCAGTCTAAATTCCGTGTGTCATACATGAATATTTAGAGAGAGTAATGTACTCTGTTCTTTTTGTAAGGCCTCATTTTTAATCATTAATGCCTGTTCTTTTGAGGAAATGAACCCCATATATATGAGACTTGTACACATTTTAAAAAAAAGATAGTTCTCTGGGATAAGTTCCAACGTGACAATATTCTGTATATGAATATTTATAGATCCATCAAAACTGGTGAATACTGAAGTTGCTGATAAACATTGTGGAGGGGGATTTTACTTTTCTTTTGAAAGACACTGAAAAAATATTTGCAAATTGGGTCAAATTCAGTATACAATTTTAGCCAAAAAGCATCTTTTTATTTTTTGATTTAAAAAAATTAAAAACGCAAACTTTCAAACTTTTTGACTGAAAGCAACTTTTGCATGCATAATTTATCCAAATTGCAAAAAACCTCAAAGCCTTTTGACGGTACTGAATGACATGAAACAAAATATTTCATTTGTGGCAAAGATTTTAAGTGAGCAAAAGTTAAATTTGGTTGTTTTGTAATGTAAGAGTTACATTGCCTAGTAGTAGAATACTGATCAATGTGGTTGCACTGGCATTGTTTGCAGGTTGCAATGAAAGCTTTTCCTCCAGATGCACCAGCGTTTTGTTAGAACTGTGCAGAAAACCATCAGGCTGTTGTCTGAACGTGCAGACGTGTCACACTGTGTTTAAGAAAATACTATTGCTTTTTGCACTCCACTCACAAATGAGGCAGAATTTGTTCTTTCTGAGCCACAAGTGTGGCTGTATTCTGGTTTTTCTTCTGTGCACCGGATGTCCTTGCCTGACACACTTTACATTTGAAATGAATTTTTTAATGCTGCGTAATTGAAGCTTTTGTTACTTTTACAGCAATTGATACCAGATGAGGATTTAGGTTTCTGGGTGCACAGTGAACCCTGGCTGCCTTTCCTCTTCCTCCTCTCAGCGCATATTGAGAAGCATGCTTGTATTTAAATATGGGTATGAGCAGTCCGTGATCTAAATAGCCCAGAAGTAAAGTCCTGTTGCAACACGCACGACGTTTCTGAATCAACCATTGCACAAAGGTATTTGCTTGTCTGGTGAGTATTGCATTTTGACCTGGGAATGAAAACAACATATCAGTATTTCCCATGGGATGGAAACACCATTTTCCAGTCATCTCTAGCTGCAGGTGACTGATTCAGAAAGTAAAAGATTAGAGAGATACAAATGACAGCATAAAGGAGAGAATGCCATAGAAGGTAATTTGAGGGAACACAGAGGCGAGTGATGGAAAATGAGATAGCTTTATGGGCAGGTCGCAGAGAGCCTCAGGATGAAAATGCGGCCACTGATGTCTAACAGTAACGTAGAAAACACAGGATATGGCTATTACTGTAGTGTTGTGGAAACAGGCACACGCTCCGAGACCTCGGCTTTATCCCCCAGCTGCCTGGGGGCACAGCAGTGTATTGGTTGTGAACCTCTCTGCTGTGAGAGAACCAGCGTGAGCCCACCACCATCCACGGTCAACTGCGTCCTTGAGACCTGAGCAGAAGAAGTTGGGAATTTGACTGTGGGAATATGTACGTATATTGTTCAGTACAGCATAGAGCAAGTTTGCCGTGCCAAATTTGCGTTGTTTACATATGATATCTGACTGTAGGCAAGTATCAGTGATGTTCTTAGCCAAATCCATATTCAAGCAACAGCTGAATGGGTGTTCATCAAAATTCTCCACTGAGAACTGTATATATTTTGATTGGAAAGCTTTTGGATAGCATGGACATCCGCTTTTTTGTGCGAACTGGAGTGTTGGGATGACAGCACTGTCTCAATCTTACCAATGAGCTGCTGCCCTTTTGCCAAAAAGCAGCTAGCAATTTGAGATATAGTTTGTTAAAAAGTATATATGGTTGTAGACTAGTGCAAGTTACTAGGTGCCTCTTTAGTTCACTGTGTCTATGAAAGCAGGAAGCAAACTCACATGTTTTCGATCTCTTGATGGTTGTCCATTTTGTTCTGCTACAGAAGAGAATTACCCTTCAAGAAATTAAAAGCATGCAAGGGTTAGAAATAATTTCTTTCTCAAATAGTTGATGAAGTCTAGATCCTGAATTTTCCTATACATGCTGTTACCTTGATTTTTTCAGAAAGAGTTGTAATGCGTGCGTGTTTGCGCTTGCAAAACCTTTTTTTCATCTTCTGCAGGTAAGTCTATGAAGTGGCAGTAAGAGGTCTGTAGGTATCTTTGCGCTAGCTAGCGAGCAGCTAGAGATGCCTGGAAAATGGTATCAGAGATCCTGGATTTTTAAAACTTTTTGGTAAAGAGTAGTCTTTTTCATTTTCAAAACCCTTTTTGTGTTACTTTCTTCAGTACAAGAATGATACTTGACATGGGGTCTTGTTTAGAACTTCTGTTCTCAAAGGAAGCAGAGGGTTTACTATGTGTTTTCATTGAAGGGACTTGCACAACAATTTGTGACTACGTGCCATTTTCTTTGCCTTCACTTTCTGCAGTGCTGATTCCTTCTGCTAAAGATGGCTCAGACATGGGCTGTTCTGGTTCCGCTCCTTTTCTTGCTAATCAACCTGGTTGAAGGTTCAGGTAAGTGAGAAAGATCCCAAACTACATGCAGCACTCTTTGGTACTCTCTGTTGCCAACTCACCAGTAGACCGAAACTTTGCAGTTCACCAGGGGAAATTTTTTTACGGTTTAATGTGAATGAAAAAAGTGATGTCATCTCAGCTGATAAAATAATCCTGTGCCTTGCAGAGCGGCACAGGATGATGTAACTGATAGGAATATAACATAGATCATCTGAAGATCCATCTCCTGTTCAACTGAGACAATATCAGGAGAGCTATGATTTCTGGCAGAAAAATGATCTACGTATACCCCATACTACATATACCTCGAAAACTACTGCACCAAGTGATCTTGGGTTTTAACCTTGTTACAGATGTATGTTCCACTGCTATCCCTGGTTTTACTTGCACTTTAACCAAGGTGCCTAATTCCATGACACAATAGTTTTTTTTGAAAGTAGTTTCCTCTCTCTTAAGGGTGAACCTTGTCGTCCCCTGTCCCCCCCCCAACAGTTTTTCAAAGCCCGTATTAAAGTGATAGAAATCTGTTGCCTAAAAAACAGACGGAGAACCTGTAGCTCACCAGCATGCCTCACATATTTGCACAGTGTCCACAGTGGAAAGGCACCATCTCCACCGCATTTCCAGACTCCAAAGAATGACGTCGGGAAGCTGGACCTGGAAATTGAATACTACTTATATGTGTGTGCACAGAGCAATGTGCAAGGCTACCAGTACAGTAAGGAAGGAGAAATTTTTTAGTGTGATGAGGCCAAGAGTTTCTTATGCTTTGGCTGTAGCATCATTTTTAATGCCTTTTTTTTCTTGTTATGTAGCTTACAACATGGTGAGTGTGGAGGCTGGTCATGAGGCTGTGCTGAGTTGCCCTTACGACTCCAAGGTGTCTTTGCTAATGGTGACATGGAAGATGAAATGCAGCGCTTGCTGCTTGTTGGCCTATAGGAGTGATCGTAATGAGACAAGACAGTTAAACTGCAGTGAGAGAGTGATGTGGAAATATTCCCCTGAGATTGACCCCGCTCTTCGTATTTACCCTGTGAACCTTGGTGATGAGAGAAATTACACATGTGAAATTGCCAGCAGCACAGGGAATTTTCTTTTTTTCTCTTCTTTGACCGTGATAGGTAAGACACACCTTGTGATTTATTTATTCTTTTTGTGTGTGTGTAGATAAAAATGATTTGATTTGGTGGTAAAAGATCAAATTAATTTTTGGATGCATACTGAAATTGAAAATAAAGAGGTAAGCTGATTTAGCTTGGCTATTTGGAGAGTGGAAAAAGGCATGAGGAGTTATACAATAGGACTGGGCTGTTCTATGGAGAAATAATCTAGGGGGTTTGTGTTTGTTTTTTTAACTTCTGTTGACTCATGAACAGGGGAGGTTTTAAGATGCACCAAATCCAACAGTCTGCATAGTTTCTGAGAGAGTTCTTTGGGCGTAACATGGGATTTGAATGTTTTGTGAATATTCACACAACCAGGAGCATACACTCTTGGTTAAGTTAATGCAAACAGAAGATATCGAATAAATATTGCTGCTATAAACTGAGCAAGAAGATGCCAAACCAAAATTCACAATGAGGTCAATCTGTGTTTTGTCTGGGTAAGCGCCAAATGGGAAGAGAGCAAAAGTTTCAGGATACTATCTGGAAATACTGCTCCAGAAACACTGAAAGCTGTTTATAAGGCTACATCACTAAAATTAAACCAAAATGAATCTATTTTCAACCTAAGCAGGAACAAAACAATATTAGGAAACATAGTCAATAAATCAAATCATCTTTTTCAGTCAGTCAGGTAAACTATCTCTAGGTTTCCATAACTTAAAAAAAACAACCATAGGAGAAGATTTTGTGTTCTGGCCATATTAGGGTTTTTTTAATATACTCAGAAGGCTTATGGGAAATTAATTTCAGAATTCTATAAATGCTATTATTAATTTTTGTCTCTTGATTTTTTTGTTTTGTTCTTCCCTGCAGTGTCTTGCCTTTCTGATAATGGCTTAGGTTTTGTCCGAACCTTTGCCTCTTTTGTCAAATGCAGAATATGAGTTCTTGGACTTTAGGTAGAACAGTTTTGTCTGATTCCTCCTTCACTACTGTCAAATTCTTGATTCTACCTACCTAATCTCCTAAATATTTTAGCTCGAGCTTCAGCAAGCTGTTTTCCTCAGTATGTGCACTGCTGTACTTATAAATCTTCATTTAATCCACCCCTTTCTGTCATCCCATCTTCTCCTGTTACTACTGTAGTCGTCTTTTGGAAAACACGAGGAAGCAGTACTTTTAAATGCAGCTAGTTAGTTTTGGAGATACTGACCTTGGACTTTTTGATGCATTTTTTTTTCCCTAAAGATCATTGATGCTAATATTCCAAATTATTTTAAGATCTCTTTAACTGGTCATGCAAACTAAAATATACCACCTATTTTTCTGTTTCTCAGTTGGTGATTTTATACTGAACTAGAAATTATGGTCATGGTAATTTTTTTTTTTCCTTTCTTCTTCCGTAGTGCCTCCTACCATGACTCTGACCCGTGACAAGAGCAGGGTGGCTGTCTGTCAAGCATCTGCTGGAAAGCCAGCTGCTGAAATCTCCTGGATCCCTGCAAGTAATCACAGCACTGAGGAAGAAGTCCATCACCCCAACGGAACGGTGACCAGAGTGAGCTACATAGGCTGGGTCAACAGCACGCATCCCACTGTCACCTGCCTGGTTACCCACCCGGCTACAAACCAGACTCTGTCTCTAGACCTGTCATGTAAATAACGCTGTTCTGTAATAGCTCTTCATCATGCTCTCGTGCTTCTGTGTGCTGTTCTACGCAGCTGTTCCCGCTGAAAGCCAGGGCTCTGCAGATTGTTTAGAGGGGTGAGAGGCCAAAGTTGTAGTGCATGTTGATAGAGAAATTAATGATTTTGAGTTAGTTGAAACTGAATGTTTTGTGGCATTGTACTGGGAAGCTTCCAGTGTGTGCTTCTTTCTATCCCTCTTCTGTTTTACAGGCGTTCCTGATTCTGCTTGTGGTGGGTTGACCTTGGCTGGACACCAGGTGCCCACCAAGCTGCTCTGTTAGGGAGAAAACTGATAAAAAGCTTATGGGTCAGGATAAGGACAGGGAGATCACTCAGCAAGTACTGTCACAGGCAAAACAGACTTGACTTGGGGAAGCTAATTTGATTTGATTGGCAAGAAATCAGAGTAGGATAGTGAGAAATAAGAACGAATCTAAAAGCACCTTCCTCTACCCCTCCCTTCTTCCTGGGCTCAGCTTCACTCCTGACTTCTCTACCTCCTCCTCCTGAGTGGCACGGGGGGATGGAGGTTGTGGTCATTTCATAACACTTTGTCTCTGCTGCTCCTTCCTCCTCACACTCTTCCCCTGCTCCAGCATGGAGTCCCTCCCACGGGAGACAGTCCTCCACCAACTTCTCCAATGTGAGTCCTTCCCACAGGCTGCAGTCCTCCACGAACTGCTCCGGCGTGGGTCCCTTCCATGGGTGCAGTCCTTCAGGAACAGACTGCTCCAGCGTGGGTCCCCCACAGGGTCACAAGTCCTGCTGGTAAACCTTCCCTGGCATGGAATTCTCTCTTCACAGGGCCACAGGTCCTGCCAGGAGCCTGCTCCAGTGTGGGCTTCCCACAGGGTCACAGCCTCCATTGGGTGCCTCCACCTGCTCTGGCATGGAGTTCTCCATGGGCTGCAGGTGGAATCTCTGCTCCCCATCAACCTCCATGGGCTGCAGGGGTACAGCCTGCCTCACCATTGTCTTTTCCATGGGCTGCAGGGGGATCTCTGCTCCAGTGCCTGGAGCACCTCCTCCCCCTCCTTCTCCACTGATCTGGGTGTCTGCAGAGTTGTTACTCTCACATGCTGTTACTCCTCTCTCCAGCTGCAATTGCTCTTGGTGGGGCTTTTTCCTCCATCTTAAATATGTTACCGCAGAGGCACTACCACTGTCACTGGTGGGCTCGGCCTTGGCCAGTGGTGGGTCCATCTTGGAGCCGGCTGGTATTGGCTCTGTTGCACATGGGGGAAGCTTCTAGCAGCTTCTCACAGAAGCCACTCCTGTAGCCCCCGTGCTACCAAAACCTTGCCACACAAGCCCAATATACTGCTTCAGCGATGCGTTGGGTTTGCGTGGCAAGGTTTTGGTAGCGGGGGGGCTACAGGGGTGGCTTCTGTGAGAAGCTGCTAGAAGCTTCCCCTGTGTCTGACAGAGCCAATGCCAGCCGGCTCCAAGACGGACCCACCGCTGGCCAAGGCCAAACCAATCAGTGCCTCTGTGATAACATATTTAAGAAGGAAAACAAAACAGTTGGGGGGGGGGCTTTTGCAGCCGGAGAGAGGAGTGAGAAGATGTAAGAAACTCTCCAGACACCAAGGTCAGTGCAGATGGAGGGGGAGGAGGAGCTCCAGGCGCCGGAGCAGAGATCCCCCTGCAGCCCGTGGTGAAGACCATGGTGAGGCAGGCTGTGCCCCTGCAGCCCATGGAGGAAGGATGAGGGGGTGTAGAGATTCCACCTGCAGCCCATGGAGGACCCCACGCCGGAGCAGGTGGAGGCACCTGAAGGAGGCTGTGGCCCATGGGAAGCCCACGCTGGAGCAAGCTCCTGGCAGGACCTGTGGCCCCACGGAGAGAGGAGCCCATGCCAGGACAGGTTTGCTGGCAGGACTTGTGACCTTGTGGGGGACCCCACGCTGGAGCAGTTTGCTCCTGAAGGTCTGCACCCCGTGGGAGAGGCCCACGCTGGAGCAGTTCGTGACGGTCTGCACCCCATGGGAGAGACTCACGTTGGAGCAGTTTGTGAAGGTCTGCACCCTGTGAGAGGGACTCCATGCTGGAGCAGGGGAACGATGAGAGGAGTCCTCCCCCTGAGGATGAAGAAGCGGCAGAAACACTGTGTGATGAACTGACCGCAACCCCCATTCCCTGTCCCCCTGTGCCGCTGAGGGGGGAGGAGGTTGAAGCTGGGAGTGAAGTTGAGCCCGGGAAGATGGGAGGGGTGGGGGGAAGTGTTTTAAGAGTTGATTTTATTTTCTCATTCCTCTACTCTGTTTTGCCTAGTAATAAATTAGATTAATTTCCTCTCTACGTTCAGTCTGTTTTGCTCGTGACGATAATTAGTGAGTGATCTCTCCCTGTCCTTATCTTGACCCAAGCTTTTCGTTATACTTCTCCTCCCCATCCTGCTGGGGGAGGGGTGGGCAATCGGCCGCGTGGTGCTCTGCTGCCGACTGGGCCTAAACCACGACAAGTGACCTTTCTAATCATTGATGATGGAAAAGTTGCTTTCAGCAGCCACTGTGATGCAGCTCACTAATTTTTGATGTGAAGCTTTGAACCCCTGGAGTTGAATGTTGTCCAGCTTCCCACAATGTTGATGATCTGGAGACAAATTCCTTGGAGAATGTCTGTCTGTAACTTTCAAGTGATCTTTCCCAGGGTCAAAGGTAGTAAATGGTAAAATTCAGCTTCTGAGCTGGCTGTGCTGCACCTGTTAGAAGCTTATGCCACTAGGATTTGAAAGAACAGCTAGATAAGCGCTCATATCATCAAAATATCTCAGTAGAGGCATGAAGGACAGAAGTTAGCATAGGCCAGTCATTAATAACAGCATTTTGCAGGGACAGCAGGTCCGTTCTGTTGTTGCAGTGCTATTATCATTTGAAGAAAGAGAGATCGTGCAGGCAGATGAGTTGAAAGTGAAATTGTGTTTGTACACACAAATGACTGGGTGTGTGAGGTTGGTTGCTGGTTGGCATCCAGACATCTCATTCGTGTGTCTCGGCTCTTTTGAGCTGTGGGGGGTAGAGGATTAGCTTTGTCCTCTGGTTAGGATAGGTAGTAACATCATGTAGTCAGTGGATACTAACATCTAGCTCTGAAACTAGCTTTCTTTTCTCATCTCTTAGACACTTCGTCAAGGCTTCCCTATCTCCTGATAGGAGGATCTGCAAGCGTTGCTGCTGTCAGTGGTGTGACTGTATGCTTGATTTTCAGGCACAGAGGTAAGTCATTTGATAAGCCTGAAATGTATTACAATTCCATTGCTGACTACATGCAGGTACAAGGACATGCACTTTATTGCTGAGAGTGGGGTGGGAGGCAAGGATTGAGGAAAATGTCCATATACAATGCATTGTCCTTTTGGAAAAGTCCTAATAAAATAAGAGGTGGAACTTTAAAACAAGTCCAGAGTTTTGTAAGAGCCATAGTTGTTATGATATTAACGCATTATGTATATGGCAGAGAGTCATCCAGGATGAAAAGGATTCTTTCTGAGAGTAGGGTAGATTCAGAGTATTCAGAATTGATTGTTCTGCATTTACCGACATAAAATTCTGTACACGAGAATGACAGTTCACAAACTAGTCTAATGACTAGAGACAAACCACCCCCCCCGCCCCGTTTCCATCAGCAATCATAATTTTCTCCTTGAGCAAGTGTAAGAATAGTCCAAATGTACATGCTTCCTTCTGGTACACTTGCAGTTTCTCAGGCTGTGTAGATTAAATTGGCAGTGGGTCAGGTTCACACTGAATAATTTGATTCTGAGAACTCAGATGATGGGTTGCTACTCTTGGAGTTGAGTAAGACAACTGTGATGGCGTATGAATGGAGTAGAAGCCCAAGTGGAGGCTTAATGTGGGAGGAGGAGAGACTAGCAGGCTGAAGGCAAGAGATTTTTCAGGAGAACAGAAGATGAAGCACTGGGAGAAGGCAATGCAGAGGCAGGTGAACTGTAAATGGAGGGAACTTGCAGAGAACCAGAGTGCCTGGTTTACTCCCCTCCATTGCCTTAGTCCTGCTCTAGACTTACTGCTTGTTCGGGTTTCTTCTTCATGCTCAGTGCCTTTCAGATTACTCCCCACTCTGCATTGGGCACATTACATTGCAGATGTATTTCATCAACCAGGTCTGAACAAATGGGGTGAAAGCGGGTTGGCAAGAGGGGACAATGAGGGGAGGTGTGCACTAGAAGAGCAGAGAAGGTAAGGTGAGGGAAACAGAAAGACAAGAAGCAAACAGGAGGGCAGTTGTCATCAGCGGTGGCAGCACTGACCGGTGCTTGCAGCACTTTGGCGGGACCCTGTCCCTGCCACGGAGTGATGTGCTGCTTTGGGGCAGGCAAGGAGGGGAGAAAATGTGCTCAGCTGAGTTCCTTGGCCCAGCACGTCCCCGCAGAACCAAGGAAAAATGCACCAAAATGAGTCAGTTCAGTCACATCTCCAACGGGTGACCAAAAGTTTCAGTGAAGGGAAAAATAAAACCATAGTACGTTCAAGAGCAGGATATAAAAAATAAGAACTTAACCTATGATTGTAACTGTATTTTGAAGAAAGTCTTTCAACGGCTGAGGGCAGCCAGAGGAGATCTCTAGACATAACAGCTGTGCACCTTGCCTCATCAAACCATTTTAATTTCCTGACATCCTGCTTTCAGCTTTCCGGTTACGTAAATTGGCACATAAGTCGGCAGCACCATTTACAGTAAGTGGGCTTTTTCTGTGTGTGTGCTTTGCGGTTTTTTTGTGTATTCTTCACTAAAACATGAAATTTCTTCGCAGTGTGTCTGCTCTGACAGAACCCCCGTTTATCTCTGTGTGTGCTTGGAGGTGGCAATGAGGAACATTGTATCTGGGAGGGTGCCTATTGTTTGGTTGGCCCTGTCTTCATGTACATTCAGAGTATCTGAGTAATTGTTTAAGCACTAGATCGAGAGTGATGTAGTGCATTTCCTGCCTAAGAATACTATAAATTGCATTTACAATGCTAGTGGTTAAGCTGAATTTTAAATCTCCCAAAAGTTACTTTTTTCACATTTCTGCTTCACAGAGTAATCTTAACTCTGATCTTTTGCTTAGGAACGTGTATTGCCCTTGATGGCAGAAGCCTGCCTGATTAAAGATCAGATGAAAACAGACAGGCATTTTACAATGAGGGAAAAGGCAGCACTTCATTATGCTGTATTAGAGACAAACGCAGCTATGAAATTTTTATTTTTCAAGTCACAGTTCAAACACACTCAGAAGCTAGGAAACAGCAGTGATAAATTTGCCACCGCAACTTTTACTTCCTCTCCAATTCCAGTGTGTCGTGATACATATTTAACAGCGTGATAATATGCTGCTCTTTCCTCAGGGCTTCTGCCTTATTTAATGCATGCTGAAAGAACAATTATTTCATCTTTTACTTTCTGCTCACGGTTAAATTAATGGCCGTGTGTCTTGTTTGTTGCAAACTAGTCAAACAGTGCTCTGAAGTTAGAATGATTAATTTCCTGATAGACTCTTCTATGGCATTGAGGACAATTTGACTGACGGGAGTGGGAGTTGCAGAGATCAAAGTCAAAAGCTTACAGTAATTTTAGGTGCATAAATTGGATTGCTGGTGGCCTGCCTGTTTTTTTCAGAGAAGTTAGCATTGTTCATTATCATCTACTTTGCTGAAAAATACCAACATTTCAAAATTTGTTTTCAGTCACAATAAGAAGAAAAGATTCAAAAGGCTGTCCTGTTTAGGCTTTGTGAAGGTGGTTGTTGCAACCCTCTGTCAGTTCAGGTTTCACCCTCTGTGCCCTACCCCTTTGCTCACAGAGCTTAGAGACATAACTTCACAGTTCTTTTGCAAAAGTAGTATCGCCTACTAGGTTTCTTCTGGCCTTGTTTTTTATTTGGACTTGATAGGTATGATGGTTCCACAAAATTTTATAATGCAATATAATGGTACATGTTGGTTTTTTTTTTTTTTTTTTTATATTGCAGACTAAGAAATTCAGGTCCACACCATCACGTGAAAAAACAGAAATGGAAGCCAAGCCTCCTGTCTTACCAGAGAGTATCTATCAGAATTACAATTCAAGAATGATATATATGAACTACTAACAGTGTAGGCACAAGCAGTGTAGTACCAGCTCAGCTACTAGTGATACTCACTTACTTGAACTTGTACTTCAGCTAACAAATCTCAGACCTTACCGCGTAGCAGGCCAGAACACTCACACCTGCCCTACAAAAGCCTTTGTCTTTCCTGACCTGAAGACAGTGGGGGAAAGCAATCTCTTTTAGTAAATGATTTCTCTCTTTCTCTAAATATCAGTACAGCTCTTTGAAACATTTGAAACTTCTAAAGACCGAGTCGGGGAAATACCTACCTGAATTTTGTTTGAAAATGGACTCTGAGGTATGTTCTATCTTTCCTCAAATCGATAATTGACATATTTCTGTGCCAGAGTAACAGACTGCTGGTGAAAATGTAGCACTTTTTTCCATTTTTTGCAAATTGTCTTTGCAATTTCGTGTTGGAAACCAGGAAATTACACAGAGGACCCCAAAACGTAGATCGAAGAAACGCATCCAACAGAAATGCAGAAATAAGAGAGAGGGTTTTTTTCTGTGTAGATAGTTACATGTGGCAGATGACGATCAGGTATTTGTCATTTTTGTTTATTTTTAATTTTTTAATGTATTTCTTTTTCAATTAAACTTTCTGTTTGCATTGATAATGGAAGAAAAAAAGGCAATTTGAAATTATGTTTGATATGGAAATAAGAAATAGCAATGGGTAATTTTCTAAGACTAATTTCAAAGTAAATGTGCAAATATGCAAATATTTACCTAAATGATTTCTGGGGCTATTTGGGTAAATGTTTATTGACCAGTTTCTCAGAGGGTGAGATCACAGAACGGTTTTACTGAGAACAGAAGTGTTAAGTTGTGAAAAATACAGGTCGTGTGCTTGTTAAAATAAAACAAGCCCTCCACCCAAACCATTTATTTCTTCCTTCTCAACCCTGTGTCCCCAAGCTGAAAAAAACCCCACCCCAGACTGGTTGTTAATTTCAATTTTCATTCATCAGGTTTGTCAGACCTTCCAAACACTAATGCAGCAGTAAGCATACTCAATTGCGTGTTTCCGAACTGCCTCTGCTTGCTCGTCGCTGGAGGAAACCATCTCTGCTCCTTCAGTGTTCTTAGGCATGAGGATCTCCCAGTGCCTTTTATTTGCACTTTCCTTTATCACTTCTAAATAGACGTGGGTGGTGGTGGGCATCTACTGACACCTCTCCAGCCTTTCTTTTTAGTCAGAAGGGCACGAAGAGCGACTCCCTGCCTTAACGAAAAGTGCCTACAGTCCATTTGTGCCTGCCGGGTAACCGAGCGGAGCCTCTCCTGTGGTGTTAAGTGTCAGTGATGGGTCGCTCTCTCAGAGCTGTGTACAGCTTCTTCGTGTCATCTGTGCAGAAGGAGACGCGCCATTTCACGTATGCAGCCTCTGGGAGAAATAAGTGACAGATAGCTCGGAATTAGTGAAAGCAGGTTTTCAGCGATGCTAGCTAGGAAAAGCGTTTTGTAGCTCTAGGGAAATCCACAGCCGTGCCTTATTCTCGGGAAGTGGTTCCCCAGTTCTGCTGGCCCACAGCTGGCAGTGCACAGTGGGCACGATCCAGCATCCTTTTTTGTTCTCCATGTCAGCCAGGACCTTTCACAGTCACGGTGCTGTCAAGGAGTTGGTTGTGACTAGAAGTCTCTGAAATAGGGGAGAAATAGTTTCTTAGGGAACTGCCCAGCTGTGTCTAGGTCTAAACCTGGGTTCTTAGGCTGGTGTTGCTCAGTGTGACTGTTGAGCATGGATTGTTTCTGTGGACAACTACAGCAATTTGGGTCTGCCTTATTCAGACTCTGGACCATTGCAGCCAGACCGAAGGATGACATGGCTGTCAAAATTAAGGGAGTTAGGCTGTGGAGCAGTCTGCTTTTGGCAGTTATGGTGCACGTGTGTTGTGATTTTTTTAGGGTGCAAAGCAAGAACTTTTCTTAATTCCTTTTCACCAAGTGAAATGTTGAAGACTAAGGTCTATTACAGAGAGACAGGGAGATGATAGTGCAGGGGGTAAAACCCTCTGGAGAAAAATCACTGTGATAACTAGCCCTGGCTGAAAATCATGGCTCCTATGCTCATGATTTTATTTTCCCCTTTAATTTGTATTTGGTGGAACTGGTCCAGTCACCTGCAGTTCACCCGCATTTCCTTGAAATGAATTTGATGTGCTGAAACAAGGTGCTCTGGCAATGAGATAGGTCCCTTTGTGCTGCAGGTACTTGGTGAAATGGGCTCTCCTGGCAGTTCCACAGCTCTTAACAGCTACGTGGACTATGGTTTGCTCGATTTCTTATTTCTGGGATGGCCCAAGAGCCAGACCGGCTGCAACCTCTCAGCAAATTAGCTTACAGCATTGTAGTCTAGTCAGACTTTGATCATCACCTGTTTACTGCCAACAAAAAGCTTGAGTTATCAACCCACGGCTCAGGCAAACCCATGTGTTGCAGGCACTAACGGGCCTCAGCTGCCTAATTGTTGTATGTTCCTTCTGCAATAAAATTGGCCCTCATGCTTTTCAAGCTCATTGTGTATGATTAATAAAACTTATTAGGCCAAAGAGAATAATGTAGCTAGTGGGGGTGATTGTAAGAAAGGCTGGGTCATGAATAATGCTTGTAGGCAGAACACGATCATTGAACAAGCTCAGTTAATTTTCGGCTCATCTTTTGCATGTGTTACAATACTGGCACAAGCGGTAGGTAGCTTCAGACACGGAGTTTGCTTCTTTTTCAGCTGTTTGCAATTCACTGGAGCTTTTGACCACAGGAGTATGTATTACATCCAAGCTGTCAGCAGGTGATAACTATTCTAGGGGGCCTGTCAGCTCTGCGTTGTCTTGGAAAGGAGGAGGATGGGATTGGCCAAGCGGCGGGCCCGCGTGCGTACTGCGAAAGGAAGCCCTTGGTGCTTGGGATAAGAGAGAGAGATCTGCGAGTTGAGTGATTTTGTATGGAAACGGGGAGAGGAAAATGGGAGAGACTGGAGAGGGGGACTGACAGAGGGGAACGATAAGATTAAGAGAGTGAGCGTGATGTTGGGTCGTTGCAGCTTAATACTTAACAGTGTGATTAATTGCTTTTTCCATTCATGCTGCCTGTCGCTGCGCACCTTAACCACTGATCCTGACCGGAGAAGGACACACTTTTGTCATGTGGGAAGCTCTCTGCACTCTTCTCTCAGGGTGGAAAACTAGGCACGGGCTTGGATGGTTTCCTCTCTGCCCGTCATCGCCCAAGGGCGCTGTGTGTGTCATGCTTCTCTCACGAGCTGCACATCGAAGGGCTAAAATCCATGAGAGACAGAGCTCGGGGGGGCGAGGGAAAGAAGGGGAAGACCGGGCACTGCTTCAGTGGCTCACCAGGGGTTTAACTCCTCCTCCGTCAGACGGGCTTGAGCTGCGCTCTCCCGGGCCGACTGCTGAGGCAGTGCCCGTTTCCCACCTGGATTTAATTTTGCAGTTGTTCTGTTGAGTGTTTTGGGAATGAGGGGAAAATCACTTAAATATTTTCTGTCATGCTGATTTTGTAAGGGGACAGGCATCTTGGTGTAATCCAAAGAATAACCCATATTGCGTATTTTGTCTCTTGTAGGAATTTGGAAAATAACCAACTTGAGGATGTTTCTATGAGTACATTTACTATGCTTTTTTCCTTAATTGCAACAACACTTTTGGTGATTTTTATACTGATTTTATTTGCACTGAAAGCAAATTTAAGCAAGGCAAATATTTTAGGCTGAAAACTTCCACGTATTCTTCCGTGGCCTTGTCGATATGGCTAGGAAAATGCTGTTTATTGAATAATCATTGTGAGAGAGCTACTAAAAGGCGATCGGCATTGGAGTGAGCTATCTGTACATTCTGACCAATAAATAAATAAAGGTTGTGGAAGTGTAAGCTCCTGCTCCAGGGCTGTTGCACTGCCTTGCCACTGCTGTTTCAGACTGTTTAGTTGAATGCACAGTTGATTGAATGTCACTTGTGCTTTTTAGCACTAGATGTGATTATAGATGAAAATGCTCCCATTTATTGTGTGGACTTTCACTCATAATGTTTATAGGGCACTCTTGGCAATAGTCATGCTGTCTGCTTTCTGATTAATCTATGAGCAATTTATCTTCTGGTAATAGCAGCTGTTGCGGTATTGCCAAACAGTTCTTTATTCTCTTTCTGTTCACTGAATATGGAAAAAAAAAAAAAAAGTTGACAAAAAGTTATGTTTAGAATCCCATAAATTGGAAGGTAACTTCACACTATGAACAAGATTTGTTAAAAATCCCAGTTTTCAAGACCAGGATTGAAATGAAGAAGATAAATAATTTTCCTGCAGACTTTGGAAATGGGGCAAATTTCCTAAGGGTACTTGCCAGTTCAGTGAAAACCTTGGTTTCCTAAGTTGGTATTTCTTTCAGCTGTACTTTTTGGTCTAGCCTTCTTGGCATCATTTTTCATAGCCTTTCTTCTCTGATGAGAAAATAATACTTTCCTTGGTTGTCCTGTAATAACTATAATACCTGTGGAATATTGTCCTGCTGGTTTTGATGTCTTTGTGACTTGGTCCTTCTGTTTTTGTGAAGTCTTTTTTGTTAATGTTAACTTGTCCTCAGCTACTTGACTTGGTGCCCACAATCTGTATGCAACTTTCATGTGCTGGAGGCAGCGAAGAGCTCATGATTTAACCAGGTAGGACTTCTACTACATTTCCTATCGCTTCTCTGTCCTGGAATAGTTTGTGTTTGTGCTCTTAATGGTGCTTCTTTAAGCAATTACTCACTTTTCTTTTCTCTTTATTTCCTTAAAGTTGTCTCCTTAATGCTTTCATGCACTAGTTTTCTCAGTTTATTGATTTTTATCTTCTCTAAGTACTTTGTTATCCACTTCTCTTTCTGACATCAAATGCAACTGTATTCTCCATTCGGTTGCTTTAGTAGGTGACAGATCCTCTCAATGAATTTTTTTCTTTATAAGATTTTTTTTTTTGTTGGGAGGAACAATAGGCTTCAAATTGTAACTTGTTTCAGAATTTTCCAGTGCTTTTCACTGAACTTCTCTCTGCATATATGCAGCATTTTATTTGTGCTTGGGTGACATCTGTCTTGCATTATTATGCAAAAACATCATAGCTAGTTGATTTTTTTTCTCCATAGTTTACATGCCGCCTTGTACCACTCACAGCAACAAGCATCCAGCTCAGCTTCACTGTAGCTTTCATGGGAGCCTGACTGGTAATTTGCCTCACAGTCGCACAGGTTGTACCCAAACCTCTGCATCTTGCTCCTTGTCTTACCCCAGGAAGCTTCTGCAAGAACTTTTCAAGTCTGTTAACTGCTGTGTTCCTCCAGGAAAAAATATCCCATCCCTCTGTCTTCTCTTTGCAAAAGAAAGGTACCCAGAGGTACCAGAGGGTACCCAGACCCTCTCTCAAAGTAAAAGCATCTTGCTTGCAGATAAACCTAAGATTTAGGGACTGCCTAGATGGGGTGTGTAGTGCTACAGGACAGTCACAGGACTAGCTCAAGTTGGAGTGTATCTCCATGGCTCTTCAAGAGTGGGCTGATCATCCTCCTCCTGAGTTAGCTAGAATTACCAGCCTACATTGAATTTGGGGATTTGCACTGAATCCCAGGCTGGCAGAGTCATGCTAGTGTAGTATCCCTCTTCTCTGAATGTAAGCCAGATTTGTCTGTATGACTGCTGTGCTCCAGTACAAATTGCACGTATTTGTTCTCGGACGGATTTTGGCTTAGCTTCATGGGGGATTTTGATTTTCTCCTCTTGTTCCTTGTTTGCATCAGTTTAGATTGATTTATATCAGGACCTTATATTTTGTAAATTCTTTCTTATGTTTAAATGGTACAAAACCTTCCGCCAAGTAGATCCTATCTGCATCTTAGCACAAGGAAAACACAAATGTAGAATCTCAAGCAATTAATCTTTTCTTTTCCAGGTGATAATTCTGTCAATTTCTAAATGATGCTTCAAGAAATACCTGATACTGGAGCAATTCTGGCAACTCAGTTACTATAAAAAGTCCAGCAACATGTTGTGCAGAAATAGGTTTATTGTGCAAGACAGAGAGGGACAGCTGATTTCCTATGACAGAGGACATCAGTGTATGTTCAGGATGGGCAGGGGAGGATAGTTTTGTTCTGTAATGTTTTGTGTCAACTGATGAGACAGACAGTAGATTTTCATTGCTGTTGGACCACCTGTAGCATCCTACAGGATGTCATGGAGTATCTCTATGGAGATGTTCAAAGCCAGTCTGGACACAACCCCCAGCAACCTGCTCTAGCTGACCCTGCCTGAGCAGGGGCTTGGACTAGATGCTCTCAGGAGGTACCTTCCAGCCACGGGTATTCTGTGACTCTGTGACTAGTGCTAGGGTTCCTAGATCCCAAACTAACAAAGAGTTCATTCCAGCACAGGATTGCCAGCTCTTCATGTCTGTGCTTTGGATATGAGAGAAGAATGTTGTGGGAGATTGTTATGCCTTGCGAGCCAGATTCAGCAACTCAGGAGACATTGTCTGAAGGCCCAGCTCCTCTGGGAAGTCAGTGGCCCTTTGCTTGAACGCTGACTTCTGAAGTAAGGACTTTGCTGTTTGTGAAGTGCTTTGTCTTTGCCTGATCAGTGTTGCACACAGGGGATGCTCCTCTGATGGGATGCACTGCAGGACAGGACTAGCAATCGCTGTCTGCAAGTTGAGAGTTGTGCGGTACCCTTCCAGTCACAGTCAGGTTTTTTTCTTGTAACTGAGCATGTTAGGCCTCCACACAGATGCTCCTTGTCCTTGCTTTAGCTGACTGTGTCTCAGTAACGCCTCAGCTGAGCAGGACTTCCACACAGTTTTTGAAAAGAGGTCAGAATAGGAGGATACTTGGACTTCAAAAATATTTACAACTTTTAAAAAGAAACAAATATTAAAAGAATGAGAAGGTGTATTGCATTTGCATGGCAAAGTTTTGGTAGCTGGGGGACTGCAGGGGTGGCTTCTGTAAGAAGATGCCAGGGCCTCCATGCTGGACCAAGATGGACCCACCGCTGGCCAAAGCTGACCCCATCAGCAACGCTGGTGGTGCCTCTGTGATAACATATTTAATAAAGGGTAAAAAAATGCTGTGCAGCAGCTCTGAGGAAGAGAAGTGAGAAAAATGTGAGACAAACAACCCTGTAGACACTGAGATCAGTGGAGAAGGAGGGGGAGGAGGTGCTCCAGGTGACAGAGCAGAGATCCCCCTGCAGCCTGTGAAGAAGACCATGGTGAAGTTGGTTGTCCCCCTGCAGCCCATGGAGGACTATGCTAGAGCAGATATCCACCCTGCAGCCCATGGAGGACCCCATGCTGGAGCAGGCTCCTGGTGGGAGCTGTGGCTATAGAGAGGAGACCGCAAAGGAGCGGGTTTTCTGGCACAGCCTGTGACCCCGTGGGGGACCCATGCTGGAGCACTCTGTTCCTGATGGACTGTACCCCGTGGAAAGGACCCACACTGGAGTAGTTCTTGAAGGACTGCATCTCATGGGAGGGACCTACACTAGAGCAAGGAGCAGCAGAGACAGTGTGTTATAAACTGATCCCCATTCCCCATCCTCCTGCAGGGCTGGGGGTGGGGAGGAGGAGGTAAATCTGGGAAGAAGAGGGATGAGGGGAAGGTGGTATTAATTTTGTTTTTATTTCTCACTGTCCTATTTTGTTTTTAATTAGCAGTAAATTAACTTAATTTCCCCAAATCAAGTCTGCTGTGCCCACGACACTAACTGGTGGGTTACCTCCCTGTCCTTATCTCAACGCACAAGCTTTTTCATCATATTTTCTCCCCTTGTCCTGCTGAGGAGAGGGAGTGAGAGAGCGTCTGGGTGGGCACCTAGCAGCAGCCAAGGTCAACCCACCATGCAAGGCTTATTCACTAACAGAGCTATAACAGGAAATAGGATGCTGTAAACAGACTCTGCATTATTAAGGCATTTTATGCTGATGATACATCTCTGGATCTTCTGACTTTAATCTTATGACTCTGTTCTGAGCTCTGAAAATTTCATTTCCACTCATTCTGGTCTCTCAACTGACAATAAGTACTGCTGAGCAAACAAAGGTGAGTGCTTTTTGGATTGATTTTGTCTGACTGCTGCTGCAGTCCAACAGAATTTATATACCACAGGGTAGTGTTTGTATCTAGCTGTGCTTGTATTTGGAATTTCCATTCATGTGTATGAAAGAGAAACCATGGACAAACCCCCTGAAATCTTTTCTGTGTTAGATTTATGATCTCTGAAGTATACAAACCCCCTCTTCTGTGCAAAAACAAGTGGCCACATGCAGACCAATGTGCTTAGTACATAAATGTTTTGCTTGTACTCATTTCATCTCTTGTGTGAGAGAGGAGTGTTGTGTGGAAAAAAAAAAGAGTGAGCGAGCCGACTACTGAAAAGCTCTGGCCTGGCTGTTTGCCTTTATCTTCAACTTGCTTGAAATAGTCATAGTCACATCAGGAGGGTTAGAATCGAACAGCACCAGTTAGTGTATCATTAGGGTTGCCTCCTTAATCAGGCAAGTTAGTGCCTGCAGAGCTATGATACCTGCACGAGTGCTGCCTGCCTCCAGGTCTGAATCTCCACCAGCTGCATCTGCTCTCATGGTCTTTATCATTGTTCTTGTGTGATCAACATGGTGCTATATATAGCAAAAATAAAAATGCACACACATAGGCAAATATCTTTATGCATATGTACATTTCTCTGCCTGTGTGAAGCTTTGACTATACACATAAAAAGTTATGTTTTTTCCTTGAGAAATTAATTTCTTAATAATTTCCTATCAACAGAACATCTCATTATATATAAATGTTGTGAAAGACCTTATTAGACAGATAGACACACGAGAGATAAAATTAAAAGTTGCTGTGGAAACCATTACCTGAAATAAGTCTTTCTTTTGTGCGCTCAAAATCCCAGTCTTTGTCTTCTATTAGAATACTGTTTGCATATAATTTCTTTCTTCAGGAAAAAGAATCTGAATTGCTGATACACAAATGGAAATCCCATCTTACTGTGACTCTAAAGAGGATCTCAGACTAATGGAATTTCTTTTTCCTTTCCTGTCAGTATTTTAAGCGCATCTCTTGTCTTGGTATCTGTCTGGTGTAAGGCAGAAAAAAAAAATTAATCCCTGGTGGTCATTACTGCTCATCTATGACCAGCTGCCACAGTTTGGAACTATCAGTGGAACTATTGATATTATTGACTTTGCTGGAGTTAATTTTCATGTAGGAAACAGCTTGGGGTAGGGTATAGGGGAGGGAAGAAGAAAGGCTGAAGAAGATGCTAAGGCATGGAGGAAATGCTTTGCTAAATACAAAATATTCTTTAGTTCTCAGCTGCAGCCGTCATCATCTCTCTATAGCACATTATTAGAAAATCACATGTCAAATATGGCTTGTCAAATAAGCAAAAAGGGACTTGAGCTCTGTATGTACCAACCACTTTGGTACCGAGACACTTGATCACACTAAAGATGGCGTTCATGTTCTATCCCTGAGATTCTTCCACAGCTGCTATTTTCTGTAGTCATCTGTTGGCAGATGCATTCACACAGTGTTAGCCTGGGTCAGGAATGTGCTTTTGAAAAGAAACTCCCGACGGTCCGTGCTTACTGTGCTGAGTTCATATTGTCAAGCAGCCTTGGAGCACACAGAAAACACTGCATCTTTTCTGATGGAGCTGAAGCAGAATATGCAGCCTGGGGGTACACCTAATGCTCTCCAGCTGCTAACGGGTGTTCAGTTCACAGGATCAGACTGTGATTAGCCCAAAATAAAATCCCCCCAACCCATGCTGTGCTCTGTCAAACCACTCCTGCTGAGCTACACAGCTGATGAGATAAACATAGCTTTTGTTAAACAAGCTCTTCCTGCAGCGTAACTTTTTTTTTTTAAATCTGTTTTATATGCAAGAAATAACTTGAGCATCAGCTCCAAGAAGGCACTGAAAAATGCCGATTTGCAGTGCTCGTGTACTGAAGATCTCTCTTGATGATTGCACAAATGATGTGCATGGAAAAGATGGGGTCAAATATCAAATATGCTCATGTTACATGCCTTTCTGTCTAGGAAAAAGCATCATGGACTGATTTTTCTGGTGACCTGCTAACCCTGGATTGCTCGGCAAGAAAACATAGGAGCCATGGCTGCGTGCAGGCATTGTTGCCAGCTAAGCCTCATGTTTTCTTCATAAACGCTGAAATACCACAGAGAATGATGTAATGTTAATCTGTACAATTATTTGCAAATGCATGAGTCCCATTTGACTTATTCAGTAGTTTTACATAAAAAAAAATAAACTGGCACAGAATTTCTACTGTGATCGCACAACAGCTTGCATTTAAAAAGCCATTGTGCTTAAGTGCAAATTGACAATTAGCATATTTGGAAAAAAAAAAAAAAGAAAAAAGGTAAAAAGCCAAATGCTTAGAATACATCTACTAGAGACAATATCAAGACCAGTCCCAGCTCTGGAGTTCACGCTCAGCAGACATTTTATATGCAGACACTATCTGATGGGCAGGCATTTTTTTTGCCCTTCCAGTTTTAGTGCCATCGTTGTAGAGCTCAGCCCTGGTGGAATTGGATTGAATTTGCTCTGAACCAATACTTGAATGCCTCTGTGCTGCCTTATAATTTGAATAAGTAGTCAGCTGTGAAACAAGCTACCCCAGATATTGTGAAATCCACCTCTCTCTAAGGAATACAGGAGAAGTGACATCCTGGAGATGGCTCTGGGCTCTTCTAACTTTGTATGATATTTTACAGGGTGATTCAGAATTGCAATACTAGACAATGATATTTTTATTTCAAAGATAAATACTAGGTGATTCTTTACAAGTTTCACCTCAGTTTGTTTAAGGAGGATTACAAACTGTTTCTGTCTGCCAGCATGGTTGGCCTGTGCTAAATGAGCTGTGCATTCCTAGTGGATTGGTGTCCGTGCCATAGAAAACAGCTTCTACGTTGGCATCTTCGTGCTGGGTCTTTGCAGAGGCAGATAGTGAATGGGTACGGAGGAATCTACTGCATTTCCCTGCCGTGTGGCCAGTGCTGCACTGAGGACACTTGCCTGTCCTTGTGATCTTGGCAATACCTAGGATGGTTTCTGTCCACTGGGCTCTTGATCGAGCCCCTTTTCATGAGCCCCACATTTTTGTTTTGATAAAAAATGTTATTTGTTTGTTGCAGTGTAACAGCCAAAAAATGGAGAGGCAGAAAGTGTTCTGCTTTATTTTAATTTTTGTACATGTATGTTATCTGCTATCTGAAACATACGAGCAAACAACCCCTGTCCTGGTGTCTTGATAAGAGTAGCAGAAAGTCACTGTCCTGAGGTACTATTTCAGCTTTGCTTGTTTTGCTTTCATCTCTGACGGGAGTAATCCATCTGTAGCTTAGTGGGTTTTTCTGGCGGCATTTCATACCGTCTGCTTTCATTGCAGTTTGTGGTTTAGAGAGAGTGCTTGAGATTGTGTGTACTAAGTAGGTTAGATCCTCATAGCTAAGCATTCAGAAGTAGCTACTTGCCTTTGATCACAAATAATTTGTTGCTGAGTTACACGGGAGGCTATTGCTGTATGGTAAGAAAAAACCCCAATATCAACATTAATATAAATAAATTCTAGGAATAATTTAGGTTGGAAAGGACTTCTGGAAGTCATCTGGGCCAAACCCCTGCTCAAAGCAGGGCTAACTTCAGTGCTGTATCATGTCTTGAATAGCGGCCAGCAGCAGAGGAAAAAAAACCCCATAGTAAACCACAGGTATCTTACCCTTTGAACACCTTGCCCAGCTTCTTACAGTCAAGGGTGTAGAAAATTGTAAGATGGAGGTTGTATTTGAATCATCTCTCAACAGCTGTTGATAAACCTGCCCTCCATAATGACTTCAATCCCTTTTAACTTTTCTGTTTATTTGGTTTTAATCTCTAAAATAAACTGCAGTGATAAGTTCCACAAATTTAATTATGTTCTGTGAAAAAATACTTATGTTGGTGGTTGAAACCCACTTCTTGGTAATTTACATATGTGCTTCCTGAAGAAGCTAAGTGGCCTGAAATGAAACCCAAGCAATAAAAAGGCAAATAGGGTGGGGTGGGGTGTTCTGCTGCTTTGGCTGTTGTTTTCTTACAGGGACGCCCCACAATAGAGGACAGTAAATTCAGTTGAGTGAGCAACGGAGGAAATGAAGAGGCTTCCAGAGATATTAAAGACTGGAGGCAAAAGATGTAGGATGCATATACTGGAAGCTTTTCCTGTATGAAGTGTCTCCAGCTACGAGTAGTGGGTCAGAAACCCCGTGGGCCAGGCGTGCAGGTAGGGGCAGTGTGGTAAAATGCCAATGGAGAAGTGATGACATGGTGGCAAAGAGGCTGCATGAACCTTCTTCATCACAGCACCTGGAAGTTAGGTGCTGAGAGGAGGAGGCATGACTGTGGTGGAGCCGAAGGCTTGTTCCCTTGTAAGAAGAGAAGCAGAAGTAAGTGGCAAAGAAGATGAGCAAAGCAGTTCACTCCTCAAAAAGAGAGGCAAAAGTCAGAGGATTGTTAGTAGCTCAAGACTTCAAGAGGGAAAACATCAACATGGAGAAGTATTAAATCCTAAAGAAAAAACCGAAACACAAGAGCAGGCTGGTCAGGCTAGTTGGACAGCCAGCAAATACTGGGCCACGTGGTGAGGTTGTCGATGCCACCAGTGTTGACAGAGCTGGTGGCAGAGGGCACCCCAGCAGCGCTGTGGGTCTGTCCTAGGGAGGTGTGGGGGATGATGCTGCCCCTTCTGCCTGACTCTCCTTGGCCGGCAAAGGCCCTCGGATGCCTTATCAGGGTCATGAGCACAGTAGTACTTAGTGTAAGGGTTCAAAAAGATATTAGCTGTCCTTTTTGTGTGTTAGCTGATAAATAATGGCGTTACATTTCACAATCATGTGTATGTTACTCGTTTTGCCTGGTTAAAGGTGCCCAAACAAACCGACCCAAAGGAGAGGCTGCAACAACATGTGCCCACAATGAAGGACAGCAGGGAGAAGACCCCAGAGATTCCCACCTGCCCTCAAAAAGGCACATCTAGGAGCATGAACAATCCTGGTTGAGGAAAAGCTGGTTAGGTTGTCACTAGTGAGTGGGAGGATCATGAACTGCAGCCCTGAGGAAGGACTGTTGAGGTTGAAAAAAAGGTGTGAAGGTCGTAGGAAGGATCAGCAGTGGATTTTTCCCTGAAGACAAGTGTCACTGCCTGGAGTGAGCCAAAACTAACTGTGCCAGAACAATACTTAAAGAAGAGTATGTTCAGGTGAGCTTTGGTAAAATACTTTCAGTCCTCGGAAGGAAGTGTGAAAGCCAGAAAAATTATTGCAGATTAGTACAGTTGGTGCAAAGATTGTGGTTAGGAAGAAAAGCCATGCAAAGAGTTCTCATCTGAGGATGGGTAATGCTGTAGATACAGCATTCTGGGATCCCACTTAACAAGACTTATGAGAAGAGCTTTAAACTAAGAAATGGGGAAAATGGTTTGGGAGCGTAGTGAAATCCTTACAGCTGTTTTTATAATAAAAGGAGAAAAAAGGAGTAATACTGCTGTCAACTGTAGTCAAGTTGGCAATATCAATAGTCAAATTATTTACTTTTACATGGCTAGAAAGTATGTGGTCAATAGGAGACAATAGACATGCCTGTGTATTCACACAAGGCAAGGGTATTGCAGGTGATGTGCAGAGCATGAAACTGAGTATGATGTTGACTGCATCGGGGTGGAATAGCAGCAGTGATTATTACATGATGAGGAGCAATCGTGTTAGAAATGCACTGTACAGAAATGATAGAAATAACAGTTTAAAGGTAGTGGAGGAGTTGAATCATATTTTAAAAATGTTAAGAAATTATAAAAAAAAATTATGTGGATAAAGTAGATTAGTTATGATCAAAATCATTCTAGGAAAAGATGTCAGAGGAGGCCCTTCTGGGATAGACTGGGGAGTTGAATTTGGCTATGAACAAAGAATTATTTAATGCTATTAGGGAGAGAAATACTCCTGAGATTTGTATCACAGGAAACTAATTTCTCATTCATCGAGACTGAAAACCATTAGCAATCACAGGCCACGGGTGTGACAATCAAAGGATCTGTTTAACTGAGCACTCAATGAACCAATAGAGGGTGATACTATTTAAAATTTTGTTTCTGTGACTAACATTAACAACTTAAAAGAGATAATTGTAGAAAAAAAACCCTTGAGTGAGCAAGTGAGGTTGATTTAGTTGATGTGACCTGCAATGTGGGTCTGTGACTCTTATTCTTAGTTTAGAAAGGGATAACCCAAGCACAACTGGAGGGAACTAAATGGTGAAGAATGGACTAAGAAGCTGAAGATTTCATTTTAAATGAAGCCTGGAATTTCTTTATGTTAAAGAGGTAAAACCGTTAAGGACTTCTCTTCTAAAGCAAAGGAAACGATAGCCCCAGCCAGCTCTGGAAACAAGGACAAATTCTCTTGAAATGGACATTAGGAACACACAGAGATCCTCTGAGGACAGGAAACAGTGGTGACTCTGCAAAGAGACCTGTCTTAAAGATCAAGAAGCTCAGGGAGAAAATGAGAATTGCTGGCAGCTGTGCCAAGGCTGGTCCTGCAAAATACCTTCAAATGCTGAGCAGCAGGCTCTCTCGGGGCGTGTGCAAGAAGAGCTGTGTGGGAGCAGCCTTCAGCACTGAAGCTCTTATCACGTCCCCGTAGTTTGGGAGAGCCAGGGGACCCTGTGGGGCTTGTGTTTGTAGTCACGCACAATCAATGTTCTGTAAGTAGAAAATGTCTGTGTGTGACATCTCATCAGAGGCGATCAGCAGGTCCTTGGGCAGAGAAGCATACGAACAAATCTGTCTTGATGCAAGGCGAACATTCAAAATGACTCCCGTTATTTTTTTGTGTCTGTTCCTTAGGAATGGGGATAAATGTACATACCAAAGATCCTCACCTGCCTAAGAAGGACGTACCCCTCCTCAAATCCTGTGGCAACTCTATCTGGATCAGGAAAGAGCTGGCTGTGATGATACGGTAGGAGCTGACTGGCATGCAGGTGGCTTTACTTGACCCATGTCTGGAAGATTGCACCCCTTCCTCAGGATACCAAGTGGTAGCCTGAGGAGTTATTTTAGCCTAACGTGGAATGGACAGAGTGGAAATTTGATTCTGGACTTCCACAGAAAGATGCTTAATGCTTTTCCTGCTGGCTTCATACAAAATTCCCTCCTGTGAGTCATTTTTCGCTTCCCAATATCTCTGACAACACAAGCTGACTACAGCATTGCGTGTTCTTACCAATTACTCATAAAGCCTCTGATGTTTTTGTGTTTTGTTTTACCTTAAAATCCCACCTGTTTGAGCCCCAGTTTTTGTGTTTGGTTTACTCTGTGACTGTAAAAGAAATCTGATGTTCCTGGGTCTTAAAATGATTGAAAACTCAGTGGACCTGGACACCGCAGCTGTCAGTGGCAAATTAAAAGAATCCCAGTTGTACTATTTTCTGAAGCCTTAGCGATTATTTTGAACAGTAGGTGTTAACAATAAAGATACTAGCTAAAAATAATAAATGTCTATATATTCTTTGAGAAAAAGCTCTACTCTAGACCCTGAACTTTTATGTCAAAGGAGCTCCCTTGCTTGTTTTCTGACTTTAACATTTTACAGACTTTTCAAAATGCTATAATGAAGCCTGAGAATAAAATAATGTTATAGTAAGTGAGAGGACTTGGGTTTAATTCTTTGCTGCTGTTTTCTTTTGTGATCTCAGGCAAGTAATTTCTCTCTCTCTCTCTGCTTTGATCCTTTATCTCTAACTAAGGACAATAGCACTTTCTTGTTTCTCCTGGAGATGCATTATTTTAATCATTATAAAAGACAACGAAGAGCTCAGACACTACAGCAAGGGGGATTGTGTTAAATACAACAGCTGAAAAGAAGTAGAAAAAAACCCTCTGAGCCTCCTGATGTTTAAGGCTGGATTGTTTAAATATTTCTATCAGTTTGTTGTGCCCTCTGTGAACATGGGAGGTGAGGATGCCAATAACATCTGCATCTCAGTGGGTTAAAGACCTGAACCCTGCTGCTGACTCAAACTTTGGTCTTGCTAATACAAACTGGTAATCTCTGATGTTGAAAAAGCTTATAGAAAACCTACGCACCTGTGAAATGGAAGAGTTGGATGAGCTTGCTTCTTCTGTTTGTTTGTTAAAATAGGAAATAGGGTACTTAATAAATTGCTCTTGTGCTACTTGAGTTTTGTGGCTAGATTGTTACAGCTTGGACCTGGTACTATATTTAGCCAACTTAGAAAAGGAAATGTGTAGATCAGCAAGGAGATTGCATGGTACGTTGATCTCCCATAGCTGTATAGGCTGCCCAAAAAAGATGCTGGCTAATGCCTTTGGGCCAGGGGAGGTTTCGATTGGATATTAGGAAAAATTTCTTCACCGAAAGGGTTGTCAAGCACTGGGACAGGCTGCCCAGGGAAGTGGTTGAGTCACTGTCTCTGGAGGTATTTAAAAGGCACGCAGATGTGGTGCTTAGGGACGTGGTTTAGTGGTTGGACTTGATGATCTTAAAGGTCTTTTCCAACCAAAACGATTCTATGATTCTATGTTTTGATGAACTTCAGGCGGCCTGGAAGGAAGGAATTCCCCAGCTACCTCTGGAGAAAACAACCACCTGACAGCGAAAACTGCGGACTAATAGTGCTGTCATTCAGATAAATGTCTGGTTTATCCCCAATTTCTTTTTCTTTAATCCCCATTTTCTTGGGGAGTCCTCTTTATTACCTTGTCCCCAGAAAACTATCTGTATTTTTGTACTTGACTGGTTTATGCTTGAAAAAAACTCTAGGTGCTCAGCTTTACTCTCTTGGCACGCTTGCAAATGGAAAAACACGGATTTGTGGGCAGCGACTCTGCACGTAGGAGCTGTGTATCAGACCCTGGCTGTCTTGTGGCCTGTGAAGCTGCTCTGGGCAAAGCAGTGGGCCACCTGCGAAGCGGGTGGCACCAACGTGAGGGGAACGAAGGTCATGATGATGGGGCTGCAGCAAGGAAACCACCATAATAAGTGAGACATAGTATGAAAGGAGGAAATAGAAATAGACCTCTAAAAGAGCAGGGGAAAAATGGTAGGAGAAATTACAATCTTTTGCTGGATTAGTAAAGGGGTTTTTTTTATTTATGCATGTATCAGGTAACTTAGCAATGCTATAAATGTATATACATCCGGACCAGAAAATGCATTGCTGAGGGAAGTGATCCTCATCATGCCTCTTCCTGGCAATAAAGACCAGAGTCATCCAGAGCATATTCGTTCTGGCCTGCTGTATTGGGCTTGCATGGCAAGGTTTTGGTAGCAGGAGAGCTGTCGGGGTGGCTTCTGTGAGAAGCTGCTAGAAGCTTCCCCTGTGTCTGATAGAGCCAATGGCAGCCAGCTCAAGGTGGACCTGCTGCTGGCCAAGGGTGAGCCCATCAGTGACAGTGGTAGCGCCTCTGGGATAACATAGTTAAGATGGGGGGAAAAAACAACCTAGAGGGAGCTTTTGCAGCCAGGGAAAGAAGTGAGAAGATGTAAGAAACTTTGCAGACACCAAGGTCAGTGCAGAAGGAGGGGGAGGAGGTGCTCCAGGCGCCGGAGCAGAGATCCCCCTGCAGCCCGTGGTGAAGGCCATGGTGAAGCAGGCTGTCCCCCTGCAGCCCATGGAGGAAGGATGAGGGGGTGTAGAGATTCCACCTGCAGCCCATGGAGGACCCCACGCCGGAGCAGGTGGAGGCACCTGAGGGAGGCTGTGGCCTGTGGGAAGCCCACGCTGGAGCAACTTCCTGGCCGGACCTGTGGCCCATGGAGAGAGGAGCCCATGCCAGAACAGGTTTGTTGGCAGGACTTGTGACCCTGTGGGGGACCCACACTGGAGCAGTTTGCTCCTGAAGGTCTGCACCCCGTGGGAGAGACTCACGCTGGAGCAGTTTGTGAAGAACTGCAGCCTGTGGCAAGGAGTCACGTTGGAGAAGTTCATGGAGGACTGTCTCCCGTGAGAGGGACCCCATGCTGGAGCAGGGGAAGAGTGTGAGGAGTCCTCCCCCTGAGGATGAAGAAGTGGCAGAGACAATGTGTGATGAACTGACCGTAACCCCCATTCCCTGTCCCCCTGTGCCGCTGAGGGGGGAGGAGGTAGAGAATTCAGGAGTGAAGTTGAGCCCAGGAAGATGGGAGAGGTGTGGGGAGGAGTTTTAAGATTTGGTTTTATTTCTCATTCCTCTACTCTGTTTTGCTTGGTAATAAATTAGATGAATTTTCTCTCTAAGTTCAGTCTGTTTTGCCCATGATGATAATTAGTGAGTGATCTCTCCCTGTCCTTATCTTGACCTACAAGCGTTTCGTTATACCTTTTCTCCCCTGTCTAGTGAATGAGGGGAGTGAGAGAGCGGCTCTGGGGGGCACCTGGCCCCCAGACAGGGTCACCCCACCGCACCTGCTCTGTACTGTTCCCACAAAGGGCAAGCTGTACTAATTGATCAGCAGGGGATTTCCTTGCATGAAAGGTGGCCCTCAAAAGGCTCAGAGGTGCCCATACCTTAACACAGCTTAATGATAGCAGCCTATATAAGAAGCAGTGCTTGTATTTAAGTGGACATACTATAGGGATACAGGCCTGGCAGCTTCCTTTGCCATGTGCCTGGGCTGGCCTTTCCCTGCCAGCGGCAACCTCAGCCCTGTGGACCTGAGCCGGTACGTCCCTCTGAGGCAGCACATTCCTGCCTTGTCCTTCTGCAGCTGCAGGCAGAGAGGACACCAGCTCAGCTGGATAGAAAGAGACCTGCTGGCCAGGTGCTGGACTGTGGATTTCACTCCTTTTGATTGTGCTTCAAGCCGTGCTCAGCTGTCTGGCATACCATCAGTCTTCATTTCCTTTTCCAAGGCCTGGGGAAGCTGCTGTCCTTCCCTGTTCTAGATCATTAACTCACTTCATTTTACCTTAGGGCCTTTGACAGATACCTTCTGTAATGTAGAGAAGACAGCTCATTTTATATCTGTCATCTCCTGCGATGCTGATGATACCATTTGAACTTCTTGCCTGTTTCAGCAATGAAACTCCAGGAGATACATCTGAGCAAGGAGACTTCCTGTGGTAGAACACTTGTCTGGGTATGTCACGTAGCAGCAGAAATAAATATATTGGGGTGGGGAACAAGGGAAGGAGTTTACTTCATATTTGCTGATTATATGGTGAAATGTTGCAGGTAGAAAGAGCCCCTTCTGCATCAAACTAGTGTTAAATATACTATTTGGCATAACATCCTACCCACACCTTCCTGGGCTATTGAATAGCAGGATGTGGTTTGCACCACTTTAGGACCACACTGAATGTAAAGTTTTTGTTTGTACAGCTTCCTAAACAACCTGAAAATGTGAGCTCTCCGCTACGTAAAACTAGCTTATCTTTAGGGTCTCTAAATATTTGCAATTACCTGAGTCCTGCTTCCTTTACAGCACTATATCCTGCAGCAGAAGGGAATGAGACGGGATCATACTGCCACTGTGTATTTCCTTGGAAATGCAACATAGATAATTCTAACTGGCCTCACACTTCTTATGAACGATTTGGAGTAATCTTTGATTTTTTTTTTCTCCCCCTTAGAATTCAACAAAACTTGGAAAAAGAAAGAAATTTCCAAGTCTAGTGACTTTTTGTCTGTATGACAGTGAGAGAGAGCATATGGGACGGAAAAAAAGAAGAGATGTTGACAGAAGCACAGGAGTCAGAAAGATCTGTCATTTTTCCTTTCCACTATGCAAAGCAGCTCAAGTGGCTCCTGCACTGCCTATATTTTAAGAAAAAATAAATAATAAAGCTGTAACTGAATTGCATAAACAGTTCTAGATTCACTTTCCCAGTAACAGGAATGGAATTGGACAGCTGACAGGGACCAACTGAAGGACTTAGATTTACACCAATGATTAGGCGATGCAAGAGAGAGAATTCCTCAGCATGAAAAATGCCAGGGGAGTTAGGAACAGTCCTTTCAGCTCCCGAGTTCTCCTCTTGCTCAGAAAAGACCTGCCATCATGTATCCCTTATATTTGGTCATTTCTAACTCTGGAAAGGATCATTTGTAAGATTTCTGCTCTATGTTTGGGTACACATATTTCTGTGGCCTATATGTGTTTCTTTTTCTGCTTTTTCCAGTCTCAGTTGAGACTTTAAAGCTTCTCTACTCAGTACCTGCAGTGTGTATTGATATTACCTCCAAATCACACCTCAGATGCTCCCAAAGACTTTTCTTTTGAGTGTTACAATCCTGTTTTTTCAAACCTGGCTAGGGGAGCCTCAAACCAGACTTCTGCAAGTACTTGGCTTTGTCACATGGGAAACTCTTCAGTCCGTTTTTCTCTCCCCTTCTCTAGTGTGATCTTGTGACAGGAACATAGCAAAGCCATCTATTAATTTCAACACTTCCTCCTTCCCACCTCTATGTTGTTACTGTATTTTAATGCATTTCTTCTCTTTATTTCCATCCTTCTTCTCCATCTGCTTCCCTCTCTGTTGAGACCAGTCATAAAAAGCCGAAATCTATGTCATGAGTGTGTTGCTGTCTGAGTTTCAGGCAGTTAGACAATATTTATTGATGGGGTACACCTCCTGGGCTGTAATCATACATCCACTGCTGTAGTCAGCTCAGAACCAGGTACTCCAGCTGCAGCCCTGCAAAGAGGGCAGACAAGTGTTCAAACTCCTGGGCTGCTGCTCTTGCGAATGTGTTTGTCTTGGGTGCTCATGGCCCTACGAACCTGGATGATTTGTAACCTGCTGCCTGGTATGCCACCAAATCCAGGGATACATTTAACAGAAAATATATGAAGACAGTGAGACTTAAATTATGTTGAAGTGTGAATAATTTTTCTTTCCTAGAATGAGATTCCAGTCATTGACTAGTCTATTTATAGTTTCAGAGTGTAATTCTCCACTGCCCTGCGCCTTGCTTTGTCCTTTACACCAGTGCAGTATGAGAGGGGTTACAGCTTTTGGAAATGAGGAAGTTTTGGCCGCTTTGCCCGGTACTGTGCAATAGCAAAAGGTGGTGAAGAGCAACTGTGACTAAAATCTCTAGTCTGGTAACCACAAAAAAGTCCACATCAAAAATAGTTACTATAATCAATGTCACTGCTTTAAAGGGAGGGATGAGCTGCTATTTCCTACATGCTTGGTATTGCTCACAACTCCTTTTGAATTTAACCCTCAAATAAAACCAATAACATACCATGAAAGAAACAGCTTCTCTAGAAACCATCCTGGAAACTTTCAACCTGCTGCTGAGGCCTGTACTATTGGATGTTGTCAGGGGAGCTGATCTCTGGCGATCTGTAATATTTTTTTCCCCCATGTACATTTGTGAACTGTGTAGATGTTTCTGCACACCATTTCAAATGAAAGTCCTTCCTGACCTTTGCTAGGGAGGTCTCACAAACATTGCTGAACTCTCCAGATTTGTCAACTTTAATTGAAACGCCCTAGTGTCTCATTCAGCTAACAATGTTACAGAGACATAAACTACTTCAAATTTGAAGCAGCAATGAAAGGGAACAAATGTCATGTCCCCTCCTCCTTCCTAGGAAATCTCTGTCGACGCTGACGGGTGGTTGTCCCAGGAGCCTCATGCTGCAGAAGTGAGTATTAACCCAGAGCAAAGCTGTATTGCAACTCTGTTCCTTTCTCCTGCCCACCCAGTCCTCAACCTGCTGCGTGGTCGGTGGCTCCTCTTGGGTTCTCGTCCTAGTAATGATCCCCTTTGTTGCTGTGCATGTTAATCAGCCTTCGAGCGAAACTCTTCGTGCACGTGTGTTAGTGTGTAGCTAGTTGCAGTAAGTCTCTAAATCACTAGGTGTTGGTCATTGATGATCAAGCCCTAATGAAGGGGAGTGCAGGTAGACATATAGGGTCTGAGAACCTTGCTGTGAAGGGGAGGGATCCCGTGCTGATGGTTTTCCGACTCGCCGAACCCTTTGTGCTGCCACACGCCAACCCCCCCACAGCCCCGGCCGCGGGGGATGCCTGCAGAGCCCTGCGGGGTGACTGCCGGGCATGGGGCAGCACTGCGCGTGATGCTGGGGACAATGGGGAGCGGGGGTTTTCAACCGGACAAGGGCTGGAGGACTCCTCCGCTGCCGGGGGAGCTGACCCTGAGGGTGGGCTGGAGGGGGTGCGGGAGGAAAGCTGCTCAAGCGAGGCCGCGTAGGCCCCCCGGTGGGGGGGGCGCGGCCCCTGGCTGCCCGTGGGGAACGGCCCCGGGACGCGGCGGGGCCCGGCGGAGGCGGCGCTCCCAGGGCCGCTAGGGGGAACCGCCCGCCCGGGAAACGCCCGCCCGGCCGCTCGTCGTCCGGCGGCGCCCTCCGGCTGTGGGCTTCCCGCTGCCCCGGCAGCAGCACAGCGTGTGGGGGGGGGGGGGGGCTCCCCTTCCTGCCGAGCGGGCACAACCCACATCCTGACACCGCAGCAGGTCCCCTTCGCGCGAGTGGCCTGGGGCGGCTGGAACAATTTAAAAATTGTCTCCTGTTTCTCCTATGTTTAGAATCCCTTGCGTGTGTACTGCCTGATTTCTTGCCTTCAGATATGCTGGGTTTTAGTTTCAAAGCCCGCTTAATAAATGTAACCGAGCCTAAACTTTGCAGCGGCTCAGACCCACCTGAGCCAAGGCACCTCTTGAGCAGAGGCGTGAGCTGCCCCCCAGCTTGTCGGGTTTCGGCTCTGGTTTCCCTGGGCCTGCAGGAGGGCGACTGCAGGGAGGACGTGGCTTTGCGCTTGCTCCTGCCTGGTGGCTGCAGCTGCCCCGTGCCCCTTGGAGCGGGGGCTTGGGCTGCAGGCTGCGCCCTTCACCCGGCATCGGGTGGCTGAGGCAAAGCTGCTCAGCCTGTTGAGGCCTTCTCACCGAACGGAGGCCGAATCCAGGCCGTGGTGAAAGCCTGCTCTGCTGCTCTGGCTTTTCTCCTTCTGATGCTTCTTTCATCTGTGGTGTGTTTCCTTGTGTGCATGTTAATTTGTTAATGCATCTCTCCTCCTTTGGTCGTCTTTGTACAGCGAAGGATGAGAGAAGGCAGGAGAGGTTATAATTTCATAGCCTTCTTCGTTCCCCTGAAGGATCTTTAAATGAGCTCTTTTGTCCAGTAACACAAAGTAAGGCAAAACTTCTATTGAAATAACTCTTGCCCTTCATTCGTGGTGTGTGTTGTGTTGTGGGTAAGAACAGTCAGAGCGTGGAGTGGGGGAGTGAATAGAAAGGATGGCTCGGAGAAGTGTTACTTGGTTTATTTTCTGTTGAAGCTAGACTGCTTCATTTTATTTCACTTTTTTTTCCTTTCTTGTTTGCAGATTTAGAACTTGGAGGATGTTTCAGTTGCTTTTTGTTATTCTTCTCCAGTCAAAGAAAAAAGAGAAGTGGTGGAGTAAATTGGTTATGATGTGCTTTGACATCGTGTTCAGCCAGCTGGAGACACAGGTGAAGGCCAGGCTGGCAGAGGTTGGGGAGGATTGGCATATACCGGGTTATTTAACAAGGAGAGGCAGGAAACATGGTAGTGGTTTGACTTTGTGTAACTTGTATTTGTGGAAAATAAAGCAAGCTGAGGGTATATCCCTGACCATGTCTAAAGCAAGGGACAAGTCTCCATTCAGCACTCTTCCTGTGCTCAGGGTGGCTTTTAAGAGGGGCAGAGGGCAGTGTTGAAACATAGATGAGATTTTAAAATATGTGCTTTGATACTACTCAATTTTTTTCTCTGCTGTTTGTAGCCTTTAAAATCCCAGTACTTGCAATTCCCTGGTCTCACTGACTGTGCGTGCCTGGAGCTGACCAGTGTTGTCACACTAGTCTTCCAGAAGGATCCCGGGTGCTCAGAGTGCTGTGCTGACCCTGTGTGGGATGGTGATGGCAAAACAAGCTCCCCTCCCAATCCGTGCTCAGCTCCTGGGAGGTGCCAGGTAGCTTGAGAGTGAACTGGCTCTTCTGTTAGTTGGGTCTGAGTTGTGATGAGTTCAAGCAAGTTTATTTCAAGGCTGCCTGGCTCTGTAAGGAGAAAACTGCTCAGTCTTTGCCTCTTCCTGTTCTCCTCCTCCTTCCCCTTTTTTGCTTTGCTTCGCTCCACAGCTCTCATTTTCCTCCTTCAGACTGTAGTATGCAATTCCTCGTGCAGTTCAACAAAGGGATGCTCAAAATCCTGCACCTGGGGAGGAGCAACCCCATGCACTAGTACATGCCAGGGGCTGACAAGCTGGAAAGCAGCTTGGCAAAGAAGGACCTGGAGGCATCCTGGGGGACCCAAAGCTGAACATGAGCCACGTGCACACTTGTGGCAAAGGTGGCCAACGGTGTCCTGGGCTGCATTAGGAGGAGTGTTGCCAGCAGGTGAAGGGAGGTGATCCTTCCCCTCTGCTCAGCACTGGTGAGGCCACAGCTGCCGTACTGGGTACAGTTCTGGGCTCCCCAGTATGAGAGAGACAGGGACATACTGGAGAGAGTCCCGTGAAGGGCTGCTAAGATGATGAAGGGACTGCAGCATCTCTCCTGTGAGGAAAGGCTGAGAGACCTGGGACTGTTCAGCTTGGAGAAGAGAAGGCTCAGGGAGAACTGATCAGTGAATGTGAATACCTGAAAGGAAGGTGCAGAGAAGATGGAGCTGGGCTCTTTTCAGTGGGGCCCGGTGACAGGACAAGAGGCCTGGAACACAGGAGGCTCCATCTGAATCTAAGGGACGCTTTCTCACTGTGAGGGTGACTGAGCACTGGCACAGGTTGCCCAGAGAGGTTGTGGAGTGTCTGTCCTTGGAGAGATTAAAAAGCCATCTGGACTTGGTCCTGGACGGTCTGCTGTAGGTGGTGCTGCTTGAGCAAGGGGGTTGGATGAGGTGACCTCCAGACGTCCCTTCCAACCTCAACCATTTTGTGATTCTGTGATTCTCGCACTAGTTTTGAAAACACCCTTTGTTTCCTTCTCTTCTTGTGTATGTTGAATGGCACCCCAGGACCTCATCCAGGTTGAGGTGCTGGGTGCCTACTTCCCTTCTGGTTTTCTACCTGTAAAAGGGAGATAAGACCTCCCACCTATTGCAGGTAATCAGTTAATTAATATTTCTTCCACACTTTGAAAACAAGATGGGAGAAATACTTGTCAAAATGCAAAAGACCGTCAATGAACAAGGTTAGAAACAGTCCAATGGTAATATAATAGATTTATGAAATAGAAAAATAAGGTCATGCTTACTTGTTATAGATATAGCTTGGAAAACTGTTTTGAGTTCAAAATGACCACAGTTTACTTGCTGTCAAAGCAGATGTGGAAGAAAAATCCACAACCTGAAAACCCTTAACTTGAATTTTTATCATCTTAAATTCCAATGTTTTTGCATTTACCCAAGCTGAATGATGACCTCAAGCTTCAGAGCTGGACTTTATGATGATGGGGCATGCAAACCCTGTACTGACCAGCCCAGAGCTAATGAGGTAGTTCAACACTGCCTTGCTAAACTTGCTGGAAGGGCTGAAAGAGCAGCTCAGTTAGGATAGACAACAAGCTGCAGGAACTGATGTTAAGGGACTGTTAATAGTCTGGTTGAACTCCCCTTGCTAGGGAAGGTGGGCCAGATGCTGGATTGCTCTTTGTTTTGTTACTGGTTAGTACTGACCAGTACTTGCTGCTGGTGGCGTTCCCCTTGAAGAGATCTCTTTTTGCATCCGGTTGGGGAGCAGTGCTGGTCTGTGTTGAGCTCACCTGGTCAGGAGCCAGTTCAGGCTGCATCTGGGCTACCTCCAGAATAATAGATGGATATGAAAGATTTTGACTATTTTTGCTGTGGATAAAGACAGCTTTGCTCCTGCTGGTTAATGGTGTGTGTTTGTGGAGCAACTATCTTCTGGTGACTGCCAGACTGGAAACGACTGGGGTGCAAACTGGCTGGTTTCTTATTTCATGGCTGTGGACTATTTTATGCAGCTTTGTACTGTGAAATATGGGAAACTAGGCTTAGCCAAAAGTGAGTTGCTTAGCAGACGCTTGCTGTCATACAAATTAGCCACAGCTTTTGCATCTTGGAGTGCTGCCAGCAGAGAGCTAGCTATTGCATTAAATGTCTACTACCAGTCATGATCTAAACTGAAAGCGAGAAGATTAATCGCTCTTCTAGCATTATCTTAGCAGTTAGCGCTTTTTGTGGTGTTAAACATGGTTTTCCGTCTTTAAACCCAAACCATACAATACTGCTCTGAGTTTCAAATCAATGAGTGTACAGGAAGAACAGGAAAAGATCTAATTTAGTGAGAGAAAGTATCATGAATGTATAGGAACTATCTTGCTTTGAAGTGGAAAGGGAGGCTAATTTTGTTGGTGCTGTCCGTCTGGTATATAACAGTGAATACCTTCAAAGTATAGTTTAAATAAATATATGCCTCAAAGGCTGGATACAATTGATTTGAGCTGCTAGTGGACAGAAAGTAACAGCATTCAATAAGCATCTTCTTTGACTTTACTCTGCCTCAACTGAGATTTTTAATACTAATTGTACTAATGTAGTATGACTACTGAAACACAGTACTTTTTCCTTGCCTAAAAATATTTCCCTCAGAAATTTTCCCGAGTCACAAATTTCTTACTTAAGAAGTAACTCACTTGAACATGAAGTAAACAACTGGAATTTAGGAAACTCATACTTAGTAAGTTCCTGAGGATATAAGGTTGCTTTGAGTCACTGGTGTCCGTAATGAGTGAGGGATTTGACACCAGAAAGGCTGTTTTGAATTCAGTCAGTAACCTTGACTGTTCGTGCCAATGCTGCTGACTTCTGTTTGCTCTGTTCTCTGTAATCTTTCTTCTTAGCCAAGCTTGGTATCATCAAGGCTTTCATTTCTTGAGTTACTAAATGATGGCTATAAACACTAAATCAAAGAAATGTTTATGTTGATCTTAGAGGTTTAACCTTCCTGGTTGAGGAGGAAAAGAAGAAATTTGACCCAGGCTCCCCAGCAGACAACTGAAAAATCCTGAAAAAAATTATCTGTTTAATTCATTTCAGGATTTTGCAGGGGAGGAGATATCAACATCTCCCTGGCAATTTTTAGCTGTTCTACTATTGGTATGATTGTCCCTGTAGGACAGCAGCACTTTTTGGAGGAGGAATACGAGAGCCACCAGCAGACACTATTTACTGCTCGCTTGGGTGCTGGAGTGCTTGCGAGTGCCTGCCGTGACCAGTGGATGACTGCTGACCCATCAGCTCTCCCTCTGAGAGCAGCTGCCCGTGCTGCAGCTCTTGTTTCTAGATGAGACACAGTATTAGGTTTATGCTTAATCCTTACAGAGCTGTTTATGAGGGTTTCCTCTCGCTTTTCTTGCAGCATTTGCTCTTTGGTGTGTAGAGTTCAAAAAAGCCTTTCCTTCCAATGGCTACAGGGGTGATTTTCTGTTTCCCTTCTGCGAGGGAATCTGGAATGCAAAGGCCAAATAGTAACATGTACTTGCCTAGAAATAATGTGCTGAGTTTGTAACTACTGGAGAAAATAATTTGGCACATAGTTATTTCCGTGTACCTCCCTAGCACCAAGAACAATTAGGGACCAGCTGAAGACAGTGACTGCCAAAAACGCATTTAGATGAGGTGGGTGTTTCTGGGTGGTACAGTCATGCGTTAACAAGTGTGACTGCATCACTGAAACAAAAGTATATTTGTATCCCCAAGCCCTTTGTAGGGATATGCTATCCGCAAGAGGAAAGGACACCAATAAAGCATCTGGCAGGGAGGAAAGGCAAAGAAATGAGTACAGGATAATGAGGTGTATTTAACTGCTTGCTGTTAGCAAAAACCATCCACCTGAACTGGATATAGTGTTCACAGCTGCTTCAGGAATCATTCTCTGTGAAAGCTGAAGTGGGAGCAGGTCAGCTGCTCCAAATCCAGTTCTCTGGGTGTGAGAAAAAAATCTAAACTGATGGGCGGATGGGTGGGCAGCTGCAGCAGGGAGAGGGATCTGGGAACCTTTGTGCAAACCCTAAAGGAGATGCAGCCCCTTTCCCTGCAATACACACACGCTGTCTTCTTGTGCAGAGAGGAAACCAGACATATTTTTTTCTATTTGCTGAGACTGAACTCTCACAGGGTGCAGAGCTACTTGCAAAAAAATCTTAGCTCCAGTGCATAAAATCTTGCTCCCTCTTGCTCCTTGAATCCAGTGCTGAACTCCGGTGGATGCTTGTGCACTTCATGGGGAGGGGAAAGCAGCATCCCACAGGAACCTTAACCTTTATGCATGTTGAAAGAGGATCTTACGTTTTTTTCTTAACACATGTATATGCACGAATAAATAGTAGAGATGAAATGATACTGTGTGGGGTTGTGTTTGGCACGGTGGATTCTGTTCGAGAATGAGTGATGAGTTGCAGTCAGACACCAAGAAACGATGGTCCACAAGCTGCAAGTGCTTTTAATACGAGAACTACCCACTTTGCTTAGGTTTCTTGTAGTTGCATCTTATACCACTGGGGTGTTGAAGGGTGAACAGTGAAAACAACACAAAAGAAACCACCCTGCGTCTTGAGAAACATTTAGCAGCTTAATTAGATTCAGAGTATAATACTGTTAACAGTGCATAAATGACAGCTGTTTTCTGTTTATCTACATATTGTTGCATTCTTTGAGCTTTATCCGTTATTATTTAAACATGAGTATTTTAAGTATCTTTTCTTCTCAAAAGCAACTCCTATTTTTTCTTCCAATTTGATTTCACAAGATATTATCAAACTTTTTACGTGTGAGAGGATAAACAATGTAGTCTACCCTCCAGCAGTCATAAAGAGAGAAGCAGGGGGAGAGGAAGTCCTGCCCCTAGATATCCGACGTTATGACTCAGTACTCAAGAAATGTGGGAAATAGACATCTTCAATCTTAAATGTTCCAGTGGGGTTTTCTTTGCTGCGTTCTGCTAATCTTTTTAGAAAGCTGAATCCCACGGCTCTTTCTGGAGACAGCAGAGCACAGCTGATGTTTAAAGCAGGTTTTTTGTTTTTTTTTTTTCTTTCAGCATAATGCAGCCATTGCTGAGGTCACGGGGGCTGCAGAGGCTGTGCTCTGACTGCAATGGTAATAAAGTGCGCTAGCTTGCACTGAGCATGAGCCAAATTCCATTCTGTCGCATCCTAGTATCTTCAAAATTTAGCTGTGCTACCGCTGCGCTATAGCTACACAGCATGACAAGTGAGCTTTCCATTAGATTCCTTGCTGGGTTAAAACAAACAGTAAAGCAAATGCACCATTTCTGGTACTTCTGAATAGCATCTCGTTTGGACCTAGATGTGAAAGCAGAACACAGTAAGTTGCAAGTGACAGAAGCAAATTAGTCCAATATCTCAGGTTTCAAATCTCGTCATTTTGCAAGAAACACCTCTGACAGCTGTTCTGTCAGCTGGTAGCTAGTGGGCAAAATACAAAAATTATTAAACTCCACAGTTTGTTAAACAGGGGAGGGATAAGGGGAGAGAGAAATGACAGTGATGGCTTCTTTCTGGGTTTTCTTGTCTAATGCAAACCACTGAAAGCCTCTTGGAAGAGCAAGAGCAAAGAGGGGTGATACCTTTCCCAAACTAGGGGTGTGCATAGTGGTCTCATGTCTCAGCTTCTTCGTGATGTCCCTAAGCTGCTGGCCCACGTGCCAAATCAGAGCACCTTTGCAGCAGACTTGCTGCTGACAGTGGTGTTCGTAGTTCCTGAAAGGAACCTCAAATCCCTATTCCTGCTAGACAGCAAATTAATCCTGTGCAACCTGCTCTAAGTGATCCTGCTGTAGCAGTGGGGTTGGACTAGATGATCTCCAGAGGTCCCTTCCAACCCCTACCAATCTGTATGAATCTGTGTGTGAATGGCTGGCAGTGAATTAAAATTTGGGGTCTTAGTGACACAGCCTGAATCTATTTGTCCTGGAAAGTGCAAATCCCGTCTCTGGGTTCTGGTGTGGCTCTTAGTGACTCATCTGCACTCAGGAGTAAATTGCCCAGGGCTGGCTGGAGTGCCTACAAGGTCCTTTTGGCTCTTCTGGGACTGGGGACATGGACTAGATGCTCTGGGGGAAGGAGGGGTTTGGAGGTGCCAGCCAGCAAGCGTCCCACAGGATCCCCTGCCCAGAGGCACTGCATACGGAAGTTGTTCCCCATGCCCTTACTGGAGAAGCTGCTGCACGGCCTTTTCCAGGGACCCACGCTGCCAGGACCGTGGTCGGTCTCTGCTTTCTCACATGCTTGGAAAGAGGGTGCACAGCCTAAGTGCTTGAGGCAGTCGAGAAAAGACTTGAGGGATATTGGGCTTCTGGGGCTGGAGGGCTGAACATGGTGAGCCAGAGCTGTCAGCCCGAGTTCTTCATTAGGTGGCCCTCAACCAAACCTCACTAAGCCACCCACCATCAGCAATGCTCTGGGGGCCCTGGCACAAACTGGGTGGCTGGGTTTGGTGCTGAAAGTCACAGGGGCCATGCCTGGTCACGTGTGTGAGATAGGGATGAGGACACAACTAAAGGAGTGTCTCATGCTTCTCTCCCTTCTAACATGTCCATTAGGAGGACCAGCTGCTCTTTAGGAGCATACCCTCTCTAGTCCCTACTTCAGCGGTGTCTCAGGGCACCAGGCATGATGTGTCTGGCTGTTTCCCTTGGGGCTATGCCCACATTCTGGGGTGCAATGGCAGAAGTCCCCCAACACTGGCTTGCTGTGAAACTGGTAACTCATGAAAGCACCTTGCCTGCTGCTGGGGTGCTGTGAGGGCATAACACAGGGAAGTCCTTCATCTACAGGAGAAGACGAGGCTGCAGGTGCACTCAGCTGATCAACATAGGACAATGCTAGATATGTTTAAAGCTACTACCCTTTGCTGGGACTGGCTTGGCTGTATGCTGCAGACCTGTGCCAAACTAATAAAATCATGTCTTAATTCCAAGCTATATTTTCTGTCTGCTTATTTGCGATTAGGGTTTAAAACTTAAAATTTCATTAATGACTGAGGATTACTTTTTTAAAAAAAATTGTTTCTTTGTCTACTTCAAGTGTATATTCATATTTAAAGTAATACCTTATGTTTCAAGCTAGGCAGCTGTGCAAATCCCAATTGGATCAGAGCCACAATATGCTACCTCTTTTTCCAGAGCAAAACTGATCCCAGATGATCCATCTCTTTAAAACTTGGGCAATTTATGCTCCCAGTACTACTGATACAAAAAAAGTCATAATGTAAATACAGAGTCTTGGTGCTTTTCCTTAAATACAACAAATGTCATCTCAGTTATATAAATTTATACAGGTTAAAAAACAATGAGTATGTTCTCCTTACATGGACATAAGCTCTTAAAGATATTGCCTACACCGCACAAGCTTCTGGAAGGCTTTCTTGAAATCTTCATTAAAGATTGTGTAGATTAGAGGGTTAATAAGGGAATTTATATATCCCAGCCACGCTAGGAAATTAGACATGTCTTCTGAGATGTGACATCTTTCACAAGTATTAACAACTACTTCTTTTACGAAAAAAGGGAGCCAGCAGATCACAAATGCCCCCAAGATCAGACCCAGAGTAGTTGCTGCCTTTCTCTCTCTTGTGCTAGAGATTCTCTGTTTTTTCCAGGACTTCTCGTGCTTAGATTCGGATCTGGGGCTTCGTAGGGTGCTATTGGTTTTATTGCAGTCTACCAGGGGATCTGATGTCTTCTCCACCATGCTGGGCATTGAAGCCGATTTGGTGCTTCTTTCACCTGCGTCCAAAAGGACTTGTCCATTTACCTCCTCCCTTACGATCCGGCTGACACTTCTTCTGTGAAATGTCTTTGCTGCCTTGTAGATCTTGTAATAAAGGATCAGAATCAAGGCTAGCGGGATATAGAAAGCGCCGAATGTAGAGTAAATGGTGAAAACAATGTGGTCATGTTTGATGATGCATTCATCATCCCTGCTGGTCGTCTGGTGCCGCCAAAACAAAGGCGGCATGGAGATAAAAATGGATATGATCCATACCACTGCAATCATGATGCCAGCATGCTTAGGTGTCCTTTTACGTGCATATTCTACAGCATCCGTGATTGCTCTGTACCGGTCCAAAGCAATGGCAGAGAGATGCAAGATGGAACACGTGCAGCACGTAATGTCCACGCTCAGCCAAATGTCACACACCACTTGCCCCATGATCCAGGTCTCCTTTACAATGTAGACAATGCTGAAGGGCATCACTAGGACTGCCACAAGAAAATCAGTCACTGCAAGAGAGCAGATTAGATAGTTGGCCGGATGGTGGAGCTTTCTTGTCACAATTATTGCAGTCATCACGAGCGAATTGATGGCCGTTGTCATTAGTGCAAGCACAGACAGGGTAATGGAAATGAGAATCTTGGATGTCACCCATTTGAATAGTTCTTCTGATGTACCATTTTGTTCAGTTGAGTTTATTAAATCCATCTTCCTTTTTAAAGGTGATCTTTACTAGTAGCAGTTACCTGTTGGAAAAGTAAAAACATTCAGAAAGTGCATCCTTAGTCTCAAGGAAGTCTTGATTATTGTCATCTTAAAAGACTATGGGCCCCAAACTTACAAGAACCTCAGACTTATCATTAGAAATTATTCTGGCTCCAGACTTTCCTGCCTAGCGCTATGTGGGATGCTCTGCCTCCAGAATAGGACCCACCTCTTTCTCCTTGGTTGTGCTGTTGAGAAGGGCACATTTGCATGGCAGGGGAGAGGAGCGTGCTGTGGCGCTGAAATGGCACTGCCCCGCGGGGTGCTGCATGCCGCTGCATGGGGGAACCAGCCTTCTTCCTCGAGCAGGGCAGTGGCATCAGCGTGGCCCCTGGGATGCAGAGCCAGCTCTCCTGCTAAGTGCTTACTCTGAACGGATTGTAGTGGAGTCTTGAAACTGGTAAAACGTGGACAATCTCATCCTAAAGTAAGTGCTAATACTGCTTTTAGGCTAGTATTGTCTACTCCACCAAGCAAGGTAATGACTGTTGAAAACTTTAATCCACAGGAAGCAGGCATTATGCTTCTTTTTTCTCTATAAACTCCTTTTTCCTCATCTGTATGTGAGTCCTTCCTTGTGTATAGGTAAGCATGGCCTTTCTAAACTGGGACGTAGTTTGCAAGAGAAAACAGAAATGTGAAACATTACAGTACAAACAGGAGAAGAAACAATTCTGTGTTGAAAGTTTCATTTTAGAGCATACTCTTACACATCTCTAAAATGAAACAGCTGAATGTATTTTAAAGCTTCAAATGGTTGACTTATTGTCTGACTGAAATATTATACATAGATTAGAGTCTTGAGAACATCATTATTTTTCCTCAGGTTTTGCTATTCTGTGGTTGCTGCCAGAGGAAACTGCAGAAAACTTGGATGCTAGTTGTTCTGCTAATGGCTCTCTCTACGGAAACAGTATAACTCCTTCTCTTATGGCTCTGCAGGAAGCAAAAAGCAGGGAAATACTGATGAAATAAATTCTCAGTTATGTTCTGGGGATGTGCACCCTACTTTCTGATGAAAAAGGGTTTCCGAGCGCTCTACAGCCTGCAGCTGAAGTAAGAGCTTCCAGCTTTTTAGACTAGAGCTTGCAACTCAGGGTAAGAGAATCAGATTTTATCCTTTTGCCGAGTTTTGACCTGCAATTTCGTGTATATTTGAGATCTACCTCATGAACCTCTAAGTGGGGTTTTCTCTGACAAATTTTGGAGTGTAGCGAGTGGGTTGCACTTGTGTTGCATTGGATGCCACAGGTAGGGAAACACGTGAAATAAGTGAATAATTTTTCTTAGGAAAAATGAGTCTCTAATATAACCAAAGCTTTTTGATATTGCACTGGAGTGACTGAAAAAGACTCTCCTATACTGTTTATAACCTTGGACCCAGCTTACTAATTTGGTTTGATATTCTAACCCAGGCAATGCTTAATATGCTATTGACCTACTCAAAAAGATTTTTAGCATTGCTTGACCAACATTTAATTGAATGGAAGAACGAAGAAAGGAAATGTATTTTACGTGGCGATATTTACAAATGCTGAGCAGAATCTTGTCCTGTACATGAGCTGATTACAGCGTGTGTGTGCTCTCTTTCTCTCTGTGTCCCTCTCTCTGAACCTGAAATATACTACACATGCATAAAAATAGATCTTTCATCATGTCAGTGTCACCTTAAAACCTTCTGAATCCACAGTAATTGCTAGTTTGCAGATATTTTTGTCTATAGCTAGCTGCCTTCCAGAGAAGGAGTAGGCACATATAATATTATCTGGTGAATGTTCAACCTCTGCTAAATTAATCTTCATTTTTGAGCTTGTATAAATACATGGAAAAGAAAGTTTATTGGGACAAACTAAGACTTCTGTTGATATCCAGCAGCTGATCATATTTTAGAGCAGTTACTCATTATGGTTAATTACCTTATAAATTTCTAACTCTTTGGATATTAGTCCTTAATTGCAAGCAAGCAAAAAGCAATTTAGAGATAATGAAAGCTGATTAATAGCTTTTGAAAGACTATTCAGTTTGAGACCATGGAGTAAGGAAAATTGTATGGGTGGGGTTGTAAAACTGGTGTGTAGGAATAAGTAGGTTTCCTTAGTGCTGCAGTGATTTGGAGGCTCTTTATAAGAAGTAGAGTGACAGAAATGTGCTTACTTGCCATGTGCAGTGATTATGCTTCTCTCTGTGGTTTTAAGGTTATCAGCTGGTATGCTCAGATTTCATTCAGGCTGCTAGCATGAAAATACAGCAGTATTTAAGACCACCACACTGAATTTTTAGTGTATTACTGTTAGATGGATAATTGTGCTGGGGTCTCCTGTTTGGGGACATAACTTGTTCTTTAATGGTATCCACAGAATCACAGAATGATTTGGGTTGGAAGGGACCTCTGGAGACCATCTAGTTCCAACCCCCTTGCTGCGGGCAGGGACACCCTCCACTAGACCACGTTGCCCAAAGCCTCGTCCAACCTGGCCTTGAACACTTCCAGGGATGGGGCATCCACAACCTCTCTGGGCAACCTGTTCCAGTACCTCACCACCCTCACAGTAAAGAATTTCTTTCTAACATCTAATCTAAATCGACCCTCCTCCAGCTTAAACCCATTACCCCATGTCCTATCACTACACTCCCTGATAAACAGTCCCTCTCCAGCTTTCCTGTAGGCCCCTTCAGGTACTGGAAGGCTGCTATAAGGTCTCCCGTGAGCCTTCTCTTCTCCAGGCTGAACAAGCCCAACTCTCTCAGCCTGTCCTCATAGGAGAGGGGCTCCAGCCCTCTGATCAGCTTCGTGGTCCTCCTCTGGACTCGCTCCAACAGCTCCATGTCTCTCCTGTACTGGGGCCCCCAGAGCTGGAGGCAGTACTCCAGGTGGGGTCTCACCAGAGCAGAGTAGAGGGGCAGGATCACCTCCCTCGACCTGCTGGTCACACCTCTTTTGATGCAGCCCAGGACATATGCCCTCCTGTTCCTATGTGGAGTGTTAAGACCCTCCTGCTGTTGCCCTCACAGCCCCAGCAGCAGGTGTCCAGGGTGGTCCCCATGGGTTGCCGTGCAGACCAAGGAGCATGGCTCCATCCAGGGAAGACAGCTGTATGGTGACAAGGTCAGCCCTCCAAGGTAGTGGCTCCCTTTGAGGTTACAGAGCCATTCAGTGGGCTGTGCTGCTTAGGACTGCCAGTCGCAGTTTGGTGGCTTTCCTGTCCAAGTGGAATGGGGATCCTCTGCTAACTGTGGTAGGAATTCACGCAACGTTATTGGGTGATCATTAGCTAAAAAGATTGTTTTATAAATATGTGGAATTGAAACTCTGGCAGCATTTAAGGACTGTTGCTTCTCTCTTTTTTGATCACTTCCAGGATGAACTAATTCTGGATTTTCTGTTGCTAAGTTGAACTCAGTTCAATCAGTGGCCATCACTGGCTTCTGTCCTCAGCAAGCAACCGAACCACTTTTAGGAGTATGGAGGATGATCCTGTAAACAGGGCACTGGATTAGGATGCAGGAGAACTGGCTTCCGCCCCTCTGCTGGAGGCTTTCCTTGTCAATTTTTGAGCAAATTCATTAAAGTGCTTCAGTTAATTCTCTGTAAAATAGCTACAGGAGTATTTCCCTACTACCCTACTTTGCATATTTGTATTGCCTTCTCTTAGTAGTGTGAATTATCTCTTGTATGCATTTAGTGCAGGGAAGATTTAATCTCAGGTGATACCCCCAGGTGCTGTGGGCATACTGGCATAACTAGACGCGGTACTTCCAGCTCGGACTTTGCTGTTGTCCCCGGGTGAGTCTACTGAGCTCCCGCCTCACAGATGAGGCAGAGTCCCTCTGCCCTGTGGTGTGGGCGCATACCTGACATAAGACTTCAAAATGAAGCACGGAAGACTTGGAGCTCTCTTCTCTGAGCGGTGAATTTACTTTGGTGAATGAAAACAAACTTGCTGAACTGAAGAGAAATCTGTATTTCAACAATTATAGAATGGGTTCACCAGTGACCTGTAACTATTATTACTGTCCAGATTTTTTTAAGGCTGCTTTTGTGGAACTGGCAACTTAGTGCCCCTGTTGAAGGACTAAGCTGAATCTATCAACTTATCACTGATATCTCAAATTCCATGGAAGTTGCTCTGGATGCAGTTGGAAGTGTTGTCTTTTATTATTATCTTTTCAATATTCAGCTGTTGTTGGAAAAATTTGGAAGACTTGAAACTTCGATTGCATTATATTGTCCTGATTTTAAGATTGGTGAAAATGACATCTTGTACTTTATCTTCGTTATAAATCTTAACACAGTAAATTAATCTATAACTGCTATTAAAATACAAGTATGGTATTTCAGTTGACCCGTTAAAATATTAGCCTTCGATTGCTGAACAAGAGCCCTGTAAACAAAGGAAGCTGCTTTTCATGTAAGATAGCGTGTCTGTTAACTTTGATACGTGAACATTATTATTTTTGAGGAACTAGCCACTTCTAGAAATCTTTTTTCCTTCCCTCCCAGATAGGGCATGTTAAGGCAACCAGAATGTACGTACTTCCTTGTCTGTAAAAACACATATATCATCTTGTTTAGAAAGCATGGGGGAAAATGTATACGCAGCCTTATCACAAAGGTAAACATAGAATTTGTCTAGTGGCCACTCAAAGAAAAGGGAATGTTGTTGATGCTCCTCAGTTTTGCAGGAGCATGCGTATATGTTATTAAGCCAATAACCATCCATTTATGTCTGAGACCTACAAAATAGTAATAAGATTGCTCTTGTTGAACAGCATTAGTCTGTCCTTCCAGGTTTGGAAAACAACGTTCCTCTGGCTTTGAGTAAACCTGGAAAATAATATGAAACACTGTTTGCTGGAGAAACATGGCTGGGAATGCTTTTGGGAAGGGCATCATGAGCCTACTGTTTGGGATTCTGAATTTAGACTGAACCATTAGAAGTTTATGGCTCTTGATTTTGGGGCCTGGTTTGTTTTGCATTGCTTTAAGCACTGGCAGCAAGAAAACTTGCTGATTAGAATTTAAGTACCGCTTTTGAATGCGAGTTTTCTGAGTGTACTGGGAGGGTGTTTGCTTGCTTTTCTCCATGTGGGTTCCTTAGCAAAATATGTCTTTAATTTAAAAACAGGAACAGGACTCAGAAAGCAAAATGAGCAACTGATTGAACTAAGGGTATTTAAATTGCTACAGACAGCACTAACAGCCTTTGTGCATCAAGTAAACACAAAGTTGTGCCAGTGGCAGGGATAGATCCTGCCCCTCTCTCACTCAAACAGGCTTCAGCTGGCTTTGAAATGACGAAGTGTTTCACCTGCTAGTGGCATTCCTTGCTCTATTGGCCAAACTGATCTGTAAGCCAGTTAGAAACGCACAGCTTGCTTATTCTGCTGGAAACTGATCCTGCAAACTTCTTTTCCTGGTGAAAAGGAAGACTATACTTGTTTTCAGCGATCCTGTTTTTATCCCCTGTTCCTGTGTAGGCTAACCAGATACTTATTGGAGGTAAGACTAAAATAACCATGGAAGGATAAAGTAGTTATAAGTACTAGCCTTGCTTGGGAGCTACAATTGCTTCTGAAACCAGCATTTGCGCTTGTAAAAATCCTTCCTGATGTGTCTTTAGATACCAACCGTTTATGTACTGATGATAATTAGCTTAGTAATGATATTAACATTCATCATATTAAATGTGAATAGAGGGAAATAATACTCTTTTGGATGAAACAAATCTGTTTAAGAAGGGTGAGTTTGTACTTGGGTCTGATAGGGGTTATGTACTTTGAGCCTGAGGGTTGTCTCGTTAAGGTCTGTAGTGTGCAGTGTCTTTCTTAAAACCGCTGCACAAAAGCTTAGCATGGAAAAAGTGAACTTTGGGAGCAGAGGTGCAGCTCTGAACAGACAGGTGGAAGGCTGGGGAAATCTTACTAAGTGGATCTGAAGTACTTGCACAGAAAGGTGCTGTATTGGAGCTGTCAGATAAAATCTCAACCTGGGAACTTGCCCAGGAGTTTTCATTTTAGAAGCGGTAACTAAACTGTGCTCAGGTCAGGCTGGATGAGATAGCTGTGGCTGGGCTGACTCGCAGTGGACTCCAAACCACACAGAGACTTTGTTGGTAGAACTTGTGTAGAGAAGAGGCAGAGACACATAATTATACTGTTAAGACTGGTGCTTCCTAACCGGCACTGCAATGTTGTTTTAGATATTTCTACTAAGATTGATTTATTCACCACTGTGTATACTTAGGTCGGGGGCTGTCTTTCCAAAGCCCAAGTTCTGTGCCTTCAAATTTAGGTCTGTACTACAAAGGATGTGACCTTTGCTGTACTTGGCATGGGGTGCCGCAGTGCCGGTGATACCAGAATGGCTCCACATTTTGTATGTGGTTTCTCCTGTATGGAGGCAGAGCATTAATGTGGGCAGGTAACTGGTCAGACTCTCCACGAGCACCACAGAAAACGTTTGTCTAGGGAGCGTATCTTTCAAAGGGAGTGGGTACCAGATACCTAGGCAGTACTCATTTGCTGCTTTAATGTGCTTTTCCAGTTGTGTGTGGGTTATTTATTATGTTTTTAAGGGTTTAAATCCTACCATTGACAAAACTGAATGTTTTAGCCAAAAGAGTTTAGTTCGCTCAGTGAATTGGCATAAGTGCTTATGGCAAAAAAGCATTTGTTCCAGGCCTGTATCAACTATCTATGTCTGAGATCTGGGATGCTGCTATTCTGGCAAAACTTCTCTAGTGCAGATCGGGTTTTAGCTTTCCTCCTTTTCACAGTTTCAAAATACTCTGCAGCTCTTGAGTGTGCCTTTCACTCTACTTCAGTTTGTTATTGCATTACAACATGGTCCTCTTTAAAAGTATTGGTACTTGGAAAAATAAGTCCCTGGACAACCTGCATAAAATCAAGTTGGAGCGAGTCCAGAGGAGGCCATGAAGCTGATCAGAGGGCTGGAGCCCCTCTCCTGTGAGGGCAGGCTGAGAGAGTTGGGGTTGTTCAGCCTGGAGAAGAGAAGGCTCCGGGGAGATCTAATTGCGGCCTTCCAGTACCTGAAGGGGCCTGCAGGAAAGCTGGAGAGGGACTGTTTATCAGGAAATGTAGTGATAGGACATGGGGTAATGGCCTTAAGCTGAAGGAGGGTCGATTTAGATTAGATGTCAGAAAGAAATTCTTTACTGTGAGGGAGGTGAGGCACTGGAACAGGTTGCCCAGAGAGGCTGTGGAGGCCCCCTCCCTGGAAGTGTTCAAGACCAGGTTGGACGAGGCTTTGGGCAACGTGGTCTAGTGGAGGGTGTCCCTGCCCGCAGCAAGGGGGTTGGAACTAGATGGTCTTTGAGGTCCCTTCCAACCTAAACCATTCCATGATTCTATGATTCTAAGTGTGTGGTGAGAGCTGTGGAGATAGAGTGCATCAGATGGGGAAGCTGGGGGGAGAACTGGAGGGAGTAGAATGCCTGGGGAGAAGGGGTGCTGGAGTACCCCCTGCATAGTGCTTGCGTGCATCTATATCCCACGCTGCTGCTGAATCGCACTGAACACATACAAATACAGTAATTTCTTTGAAGAACCAGGATGCCAAATAGCACGTCTGCGCGATGCGATGGAAGTCAGCGTTTGGGATTTCTGAGCGAGCTGGCATGTTTGCTTGGCTTGGCGTGGGCTACTGCGGTGAGGATGGGAGGGAGCCGAGCCGGGGTGGCCGCCGGCGGGCAGCTGGTCTGGAAATGACTTGTGTGCGGTGGGCACGGGGACGGTGGCACTGCGTTTTGGCAGAGAACAACAGTCTCTGTGGTCAACTGGCATCACAGCTTGCTGAATAATTCCTGGTAACATTTGGCTTTGGGTATGTTTTTAGGAGTACAACACTTTCTTGAAAGCTCATAGCCGCAGGACGGTGTTAAAATGTGTCCAAATGCAGAAACAAGGATTTATCTTCCCTAGGAAGCTTCCTGGATCTGGCAGGTCTCCTGGTGCACACTCTGTGATTACTAAATAAGGTCTTAAGCTCTCTAACACTTTGTGAACTCATTTTAATTTCTGATAGGGAAATAACAGACTGTCACACACAACTTTTTTCCTCTGCATAATTCCAATGTAGTTGTGACACTTGACATACAGCACAGATGACTGTGAGTGGCTTCTTAAAATTTAAGCACATGATTCAGAATTCATTACAAAAAACAACCTTATTGTTGTCCCGGGAATTCAGTACAGACAGCAATTGTCTAACAAGATTATCTAGTTTCAATTGATCCCCAAAACTTATCATTGATAAAGCAGCTAAAGTATCTTAAATGATAAGCCAAAGAAACTATTTCCAAACAAAATTTCAAGGGATTTTTACTGTTGATTTCCCCCCCCCCCCTTGAAAATCTGTTGATGTTGGCTTTCTAAGATCTTTTAAAACACAACTTTGTGATTATGAAAGCCTTCAACACTGTAGAGAAGTTTAGATACTACTTTATCCTAGGGATGCTTGTAGACAGCACTTCAGCTCTTTGTTTCCTGAATAAGAAAAAAGTATGCAGTTTCAAAAGAGGGTTGAACGAAGCTATCTTTTAGATTTAGATTATAATACTAACATAAAGAAACAATAATTCCAGCAGCTGTTTTCTCCTTAAGCTGTATGCTGAGAAAACAAAATTTGTCTTTTTTATATGATAAGAACATTTCTTTGTGATCTTGGTCTATATTTGCAATATATTTCACCAAGACTGTTTAAAAAAAAAAAAGGTGTTTGACAGTACTTGCGCATGACAACATGTAATATTAATTTGGTGGTGAAGAGAGGCATTAAACTGACACTATCTAATTGCCCGAATCTGCAGAAGGCACATCAGTACTCTGAACTGCTTTAGGAGAGTTCAAAAACCTCCAGTGGATTCTCAGCAATTGCAGGCTGTCTATGGCCCCTATAGTTTCTGAGAGAGATAAAGATTATAAGATGTGCTTTCACATAATGACATGGTAAAAAGCAGGAGTAAAGGACAGAGGCAAATGCTTAATGTACTGATCCTCAGAGACTGGAAGAGGCCTGGAAAAATCAAAGGCAAGCCATTGCTTCTGTAAGATCTAGCTTGTTGGTTATGTGTGGGAGCAGCATTGTGCTTAGCACTGCTGGAAATGCTGAATTCCTTTCCCTGGATTGCTTACAGCCCAACTCTCACATTGGGAAGTTGGAGGATTTAACTATGGACTATTGTGTGAGAAACTACTTTTTTTTTTTTTTTTTTTTAATCAGGAGACTGGAAAAGACCAAATTATAACTTTGAAGCGCTCTGCTAAAATGCCTTTTCAGTTTTACCCTTTGAAGCTGCTGAAATTTATGGAAAGAGGCTTTTAACATTTTAACAGCAATATACTGTTGACAAGTAATGAGAAATATAGTACAGGGTCTTGCATTGTACGCCTTCATGTAGGTACACATATATATTGTATCGTATTTTTGTCCATCATTTCAATGTTTTCTGTTTTAAGAAGTAATTATTCAAAACTATGTTTTCTTATTGTTGAAAATAAGTCTTTGCCTTTTGAAGCTGAAGAATATTTTAATATTAACCCTTCTGGAAAGGAACAATGAACAGATTCAGGGAAGTCTCCACATCTGTATAGTCCCTTTTTCTTTTTCTAATTTCAATTTTTCCCATTTTTAGCCACTAAATGATGAGATTACATTCTGGGTTTCTTTTACCTCTTTGTTTCTTGAATCACAGTCTTTAGGACGTAGCTAGGTCGTATGTATCAAACATTCCCCCTCATAGTCCCAAGATTTAGAGGCTTTCTTAAAAAGGCACAGGTCTAGCTTCAGGTAGTTATATACACATACATAAAGAGGGTGCTCTCCCTAATCAGTCGACCTGAGTATCTACAGCTTCAAGTAAAACGAGCAAGTCTGAGGAGAAATAGCCAAATTGCTAGCTGATGACACTAATTTTATATGGCCCATTCAGCTATATCATAGTACCTTTGCAATATGTCTGTGATTTATAATATGTAGTGCAGCAAATCCTAAAAAACCCCAGTGGGTTCAATGCACTGCAGAATGTTAAGGACTAAGTACGTAAGTCCTGTGGTACACGAACTCCCTCTCCAGTGCTTGAAGGTTAAAGTACCGAGGATTGTGCCATGGTTTCTTTGGAGCATGCACTTTAAACAAACCAAAAGACAAAACCAACCACCAAAACCCCAAAATACAACAAAAACTGCCACAAAAAAACAAACCAGGAGAGGGAGTTTGTGAACAGGCAGCAACATCTCTGGTAAGGAGCCCGTGGAGCCTCTTCATATCTGATGTGCCTGGGAGCTGCTGTAACTTTATGCTCACTTATTTATACAGCTAGAGTATGCAGCCAGCATAAAAGCATACTTAGTCAAACTAAAAGGCACAGAAATAAACTTTTGCCTCCCTGGCACTGCAGAGCTGTGACCTGGTGGCCAGGAACGGGTGGTGGCAGGGGGTGCTTTGGCTGTAGGCACACTGCATGTGTATATCCTCACGTTAGGGAGGTCTGTAACCTCTGTGGGCACCCCTGCTCCCTCCCATGGGAAAACTCTGCTTGTCTGCCCTGGCTGGGGTGGTGCCCGGGGGTGGCTGAGCTGTGGCTGACCCCGTCACTGTCCTTGGCTTGTTTTGCCTTGCTGGGGGCTGCGGGACAGGGCTGGTTGGGAGGGAGACCACCACACCGCCCTGGTGTCCCCCAGCCCGGCCAGGCCACGCTGCACCGAGCACCGTGAGGGATGGGGAAGAATCCGCCCTCCAGCAGTGGCATTTGTCCCTGAAGATTGTGGGTGGATATTTGGGGCTCCAGTAAGAATTTCAGCCCCTGTGAAGGTGGGAGCCCTGTGGCACCTGCTGTCAGAGCACAGCAAGCTCCAGCTCCCGTTGCTCTCTGTGCCTGGGTACGTGCGAGGGGTGCACGTTCCTCTCTGCCTCTGAGTACAGCTCCCGCTTAGCGGGGGGATAGCTGAGCCCTCGCGGTCTGGGTAGTCACTTGCTATGTTAGGAAAATGAATGTCGTTGCCAGCATCTGAAGAAATCAAATATATTGTCTTTACTTGCAAGTGCCGTCTGTTTGTAGGTGTTTTACTTTGGGGTTTGGGGTTCAAAAGTTCCAACACCATTAGCTGCAGTTTCTGGGTTTGCTGTTGGTTGGCCTCTACTGCAACATTTATTATCCTTTGTGATAATTCAAATGGATTGCTTTAGACCCAGGTAAGCAATCACAATATTTTCCTTCTGCAAATAATTTATTCCAGTTGCTTTGTTATCTTTCTGATAATGAAATGTTTTTTCATTAGGAGCTAATTTAGGCCACACAGCTAACTTTGACCTAAAATGTTAGAATCTGTTGTGTTGGAAATAACATTTTATTAAGACTCCACCTATATATTTTTTTTCTTTTGATTACTCCAGTATGACTTCATTTGACCGCAATATTGACTGTCAATACTCTCAATTCACTAGAAAGTATGCAGCACTGCATGGAAGAAAACATCATAGGCATAACCATTTGTTCATCAGCTAGTCTAAATCCAAATTTTAATTTTAAAAAAACCTATAACAAGCAGCATAGGAGCTTTCAGAATTGATCTGAGATAGTGCTGTAGGAGGGAAAAAAATGCTCAAATGCACTGAAGTCCTTGCTTCCCTATTATTTTCAGCTAGCAGTGGAATAAATGCTGCAGACCTTTAAATGCCATGAAGGTTTCTCATATATGTCAGTTGGAGATGAGATATAATGTGGAAAGTAAGTACAGAAGAATGCCGAGGAAAGAAGCAAAAGAAAACTAACCCTGACAAAAAAAAAAAAACCAACCGCCCGCCCCCCCCCCAAACCCAAAACCACAACAAAACAACCCCCAAAATAAAATTTGACTACTTCTAATAACCATCAAATAAGGTACAGGTTCATTAGATTAACCTTTTGTTATGATGAAAAGCATTGCTGTAAGATGTTTCAGCTGTATTTAATGGGATCAGTAGGTTTATGCTCCTTATTATGTTGAATGGATAAAGATTTTAATTGAGATAAACGGGTACCTGGCACAGTCTGTTGTGTTTTGGGTTTTTTTATATCTGCAGCTTTTATGTTGGCTTCTGACTTCTGTGATGATTAACAGATAATTACTTTTCCTGTAGTGAGCAGTGTTGAAGTTGGACGGCAAGAAGGATGTATAATCTTTGTGCAGATGTTGCTTCTGCAGCAACATCCGGCACGAATGATGGAGGTGGTGTTCATGTGGGTAATGCATGACAAAAGCAGCTGCCTCTGCCCCATGCAGTGAACTCGGCTGCCCTCTTCACTGGTTTGCCTCTGCCCAGTTTGCAGACCTGTGGCAAAGTGTGCCTCTTCAGGCTTACGAAATAGATGAGTCGGTTTAAATGCTAGCGTTCTTCAGTTAGAAGAAGTTGGTATCTGTGCCAAAACTATTTTGGGAAGGTCCCTGTTGGATGCTGGAGCAGGGCAATACAGATCAAACAACTGTGCTGGCATCTTTACACCTCCCTGAACTGATTTCTCTCCTCTGCACCAGGGCATCTCCTTGCCACCTTGACGTTCACCGTGTGTGCCCAGGATCCCACGTGCCCTGTGATGCCCAGCAGCTGGTGCCAGGCAGGGCAGTGGGGCCCCTTCTGTTCCTTTGTGACGTCAGAGATACTAGGAGATCTTGGGTGAATGAACTACTTAAGTGTGTCTCCATGTAAAGTGGACATTCCAGTACTTGTGCTTCATAAATATATTGAAAACTGCCAGCTGTCCAGATCACCATGGAATTGAAGGATTGAAGTAAATGCACTTAGGTTAGAAAGTATCTAGTTCAAATAATCTGTTAAAGCTTGCAACTGTTCTTCATTTGCTCTGACTGTGGGCTAGTTTAATCAGGGCCATTTAATTTCATCAAAGGTTGGTCAGATGCCGTGGTGTGGAGTGCCTCTAATGGTCCCCAGAATGTCGTGCTGCAGAGCAACTCTGAAATAACAATACTCAGTATTTACAGATGCTAGCACAATCAAATCCCTGCACATTGCTCGAGGTACCCTTGTAAAGACAAGAAATTATTACAAGTTTGGGTCTCTGAAACAAACCTGTGATGAACAGCTGGAGCCTCAGGGGGCTGCTGTTAGCAGTGCTGTATTCAGGGAAGCGGGAGATCCTTCCTTCTTTCTTCTTCTCTCATCCCCTCCTGGTGGGATAAGGAAATGCAACGAAAAGGGAGTTTGTTCATCAGACATATTGGGCATTTTGAACACGAGGTCATTATTTCTTAGTCCTCTTTCCCTAGAAATTTCCTTCCAGCTAGAAAAATAGATGCACTCCAGCTGGGACTCCTTGCCCTGTGCCACTGACAGGATCATGCATGTTTTTCCCTGTCTGGCTAAAAACTTGCCAGACCAAGGGTTAAGGTCTGTTAGCCTTAATAGGCTTTAAGGAAAGAACTGTTTGATTGTTTCTTAACCTTTTTTTTTTTTTTTTTCAGCCTAATGTAATTAAAAAATCTTTTGCTGCCATGATGGTTGTTACAGAATATCCAGAAGATATTGAAGCTGGTGTCTCGGTGGCTCCTCTTTTGCTAACATGTAAGAGTAGAGAAGAGGTACTTGTGACCTTTTATTCGGCTGTTGTGAGTGTACTTCCTTGGGGTTTTTTGTGTGGCCAAGAAGTATGCCTTAGAAGGAAGCTCGGCTTTGTCATTGGTGGTATTGTGCTGACAAAAGTCTGCAGTATAATTGTTGAGAAGAGACATCCGTTTAGGAAATTGGTAGCAGGGGGCTCTTAATTTGCTTGATTCCATGGCATGACAAAGTTATTTTCCAGTCTGAAGCATCTGGCTTTGACTGCAGCTGTATGTGCCACTTCCATCTTATAAGAATAATAACATTTATTTCTTCAGGCTTCTTCAACTGCATGTGTTGGCTGCATTGCAGGTTGATAATAAAAATGGTGTTATAAATTGCAATGACTTACATATGGGAATAGGTCTTTTTAATATTCTCAGTTTGCCATAGATGATGATTACTGCACTTGCACTTTAAAAGCATTTATGTAAAACCAGCAAAAGGTGTGTCACGGGAAAGGCAATTGCCTTTGAAAAGCTTTTATAAGCGGTGCTTTTAAGTATTTATATGTATGGTCTCAGAGCAGGTAGACCAAAAAGTAACTGCCTTTAAGAAACATTTAACAAATGTTGCTTGGGACCCTTGGGAGAAGCAATATTTGGATCATTTCTCTAGGAAAAAAAAAGAGACTAATAAGCACATGAACTTTCTTGTGACTATAGTAAAAATGTCAGTCTGTGCAATTCTTGGGGTTTCAAGACTGCTTTTCATTGAAGAGTCTACTGCCCTTTAAGACCATTTGATCAGAACATTAAAGGCACATTCAAATCCTGTGTCCTGTTCAATCAGGATATTTTTGTTCCTACATGTATGCTACAGATGCTAGAGAATTAACGATTCAGTTGGTAGGGGGTGAGGAATCCAAATGCCTCCTTCTGGACCTAGTTTTGTGTGGTTAAAAATTATGTTTTACCAGCTATAAAGAAGCTTCTAGTGCTATTGCTATAGTCATATATAGGAGAGTTTGAAAAGACAACCAAGACTACCTGTATTTATTAACTCTAGCCAAAAGGCATAGAATCAACTGCTTGCTTTTCCTAAAGCTCTGTTTACAACCAAGGAAAAGCTCATAAAGATCTATTCTCCATGAAATAGGATAAAGAACTTCATGTATCAATTTCTTGAGAGAATCTTTCAACATCTAGTTGACTTCCTCCATATCTTTAAAGGACATTTCATCTTGGTTAAATATTTAAAGCAATTAAGTATAACTTATTTCCTAAGGTTGATACTCAAGTAGTGATTTAAAAGAATTAAGTATTGTTTAATAGTATTTCCCTCATCTGCTATATTGCAAACACTGTGTCAGTGACTAGATTTATCTGTTCAATTGTATATTCGATACCTAGGCTTAATGGTGCTCCTGTTCCCCTAGGCACTACTGCAGTTTTCCTGCCTGTACATATGGAGTTAATGAAATAACCTTCTCTGTAAAGGAGATGTAGCCCTTCTTTCAGTGCATAGAAACATGATAGTAATGCTAATGAGCAGCAATGGAAAATTCATATACATATAGCTTTAATTATCCAAATTTTCTGTGTTTGGACATCTGGATCACCAACAGTACATGACATTTGAATTGATTGTGGGTTTTTTTATTAACCTTTCAGATGTTTGATAATATTAGCAACAGAGTGTCCTGTGGTCAGGGAGAGAAGCTGAATATTTCCCACCTCCCTATTTCCTTCCTCGTGTCCTAGAAACACAGAAACTAGTGAAGTTAAAGACAAGTTTTTGGCTTTTGCTCTAGCTGCAAAGCAATGTGAAAGAAGGATGACTTACTGTTCCAGCAGAGGTAGACTAAGTACTTTTCTTTTGCTCTAGCGGCAAAAGCGTCTTGAGAACAAGTTGGGCTCAGTCCTTTGTTTCGTACAGCTTTTAGGATATCTTTCTGTGCAATTTGACCAAATGGTCCCATCTGGCTGTCCTTCCCCATCCGTACCAACTGGCAGCAGTGAGTTTGTTACATTTCCCCTGCCAATCTCTGTACAGCCTGCAAGTAGTCTGAGCGATGAGCACTGCCCATTAGTCCTGCAGCAGAGAACCCAGCAGCAAATCATTCCTGATGCATCTCCCAGGTAGGAGATTTGCTTTTCAGGTCCAGTGCTTCTGAGTTGTAAGGCAGAAACCCGGCTTAAGTGCACTGAAAGATTACAGATGACCTTGTTAGCTCTTGCTTGAACTTCTTGAGGACTTCTTTTGATGTAGAAAGTACAATGTGGGCCTTATGAGTATAAGGGTGAATACTAAAAACGCTGGGCGATTTATTAAGCCTGGAGAACCAGGTGGAAATATAATGGGTATCTAGGATGCTGAGAGGCACTTTGAGACAAGGAGTTTACCATTAAGAATGACTTACTGTTCTTAGTGGTACTTTGCATTTATAATGTTTTTTATCCTGAAGCAGTTATGATTTCACCCAGGTGTGGAAATGTAGATGGGTTTTTGAAGGTGCAAGCTAGGGTTAGGGTGCAAGCACTTTGCTTCCCAGCCATCTGTTCAGGCAGTTAGAAAATGCCTACTCTCGTAAAGCACCAATGCTTAGGAACCTTGATGGATGTGCAGGGTGAATTGAAATCAAATGCTGAACCTCTTAATTGATCCATTGCAATCATCCTGCCAAAAGCTTTCTCTTCTGAACAAAGAGGAAGTTTAAAGCACTTAAACTTCTAAGAACATGGATTCAGACACAGCAAATCAAAATGTTCATCAAGCCTTGTATAAGGCTGCAGTAATTTTTTTTTTTTTTAGTTGCTGGTGCAACAAGAGAACAGAGTATAAACAACTTAAAGACAATTTAGCTGCCCAGCAGCTATAAGCTTCTCTCCAAGTAAAGCCAATGGAAAAATTCTTTGACTAAGTACTCCTTGATATGTTTAAGGATAATAATACAGAAGGAGGTCCCTGGGTTTTCTAGTACCTGAAGCAGAGGTACAGGTTGAAGGTCTCTTACATAAAGAGATGTAATTCAAGGATGTATCCATGAAGAATAATTTTTTTCAAGGTTTCTCTCAAAGTCTTATTTTCTCTAGTAAGAAAACTAATTTTCCAGAAACAAGGGTGAGGCTGAAAATGACTTTGAAGGGCCACATTCTCCTTCTTGTCAAGTTAACTTGGTGCTTAACTAGAAAGGTGATCCTTTTTCCATTTCAGATGGCTGAAGGTAAACTGAGACACATATTTGATTTCGGTGCTGGTGGCAAGAAGTATTGTTTGAAAGCAGTGGGACCAGAAAAGAGCTTTTCTGCCAAGGATGGCAGATGACCCAGCACCCGATGAGGCAGCACCAGTGCTGTTCTGGAGCAGGTTATCCATGCTGCATACTTGCATATGGGCCACAAAGGGATCTGGCATTATCCTTAGTGCACCTGGCACCTCAGCAAGCAAACTACGCATGTGAAGTTCAGGAAAAAAGGTGGGAGCAATCTGTGTAGTTGGTAGGCTGTCTTAAAGCACATGTAACATTGGGAGCTTCCTCTGTTAGGCTGAGCTTTACATCTGTGTGTTGCACTGAGTAAGCTTGCCTTGGCAAAAGCTAGGTGAAGGATTAAAAGTAACAGAAAGCGCTTTTTTTTTTTTTTTTTTCTGTTAGAGAAAGCTATCCCTGGGCTTAAGCTCATGCCAGTGGAAGAAAGTCCACAGTTAATATTTATTCTAACACAGTGACACCTTGCCTGAGTTTATGGAAGAAATAAAATCTAGCTGGGTCTGTCTTAGTACTGATGACACTAAATACAATGGACTTGGGGAGTGGGAAAGTCAGCTAGTTCCTAAAGCAACCACCCTGGGTTCCCTCTGGGAAATTCCCATTTAAAAGCTCGAGAGACGTGGCCCTAGCAGCCACCCATGTTATAAATCCCAAAGGGGCAAGCTGGCACCCTGTCTCCTTGTCTGCACTAGTCAAAAGGATTAAACCTAATCACTCAGGAGGTGGGTGGGAATGACAGCTGCCTTGTGCACCCCTAGCATGGCTGGAGGTGGTGTACGTCCTCCCAGTGCTGCTTCATCCATGAACCATGGCTTGAAAGCCCCATGGGGAAGCTCAGAGAAGCTTTTCTCGCAGGAGGGCCTTCTGCTGTGTTCAGAATTAAAAAAGTACCACTCTGGAGCATTAGAGAGCAAGCTGGAAGTAAATTAAGACAAATCAATTAGCTACAAATGCTATTCAGAGAGTGTTTTGGATTGAAATAGGCACCCAGGAGCATGAAGTATTCTGTCACATTATTGAATGTAAGGGTGGAAAATGGAGGAAGTCCATTTTAGTACGCATGTTCGGCCACATTAATTAGAGCAAACTGATGATTTCCTTCTGTTGGGAAATGTTGAGCCTGTACTCTCTAAACGAGAGCAGCTCTTCAGAGGGCAAACTCTCTACCATGCTATCGTGTACAGGTTCCCCTTATGACTGTATAAGTTTTCAGTACCTGTGTGTCATGCTCCACGTTGGGAGTGCGGTGGGAAAATAATGTTTTAAAATACAAATGGTGGAATTTGATTAAATGCAGCCATCTGATCCTGAAATGTCACCCTACACAGAGAAGCAGGCATCTCTAGGGCACAGTTATTCTCATCCCGAAGTAGATGTTTCAGTTGAGTTGGATGAATTATGCCTGATGGTGCTTATTTCTCCCCACTGATTACAAGGGGAGCCTAGAAAGACTAATTCCGATACAGACATCTGCAATGTGGACCTCTAGAGCTAGAGAAAATGAATCCTGCCCAAGATACCAATAATAGAAAGTTGGCAGAAAGATTTCCAAGCAGAACACGTCTATGGTGGTGTTACACAGTGGTCCAAGACGGCCATGGAAGTGCTTAAAAGCTATGGGGATGTCAGGGCTGCAATGGTTCATCAGTGAAGACAACCAACAGAGTAAGGGCATGCAAGAAGTATTTTTCAGGATGTTTGTGGTAACGTTAGTGTTGAGATAATTTCTTTTGGGGAATTTATCCCATAGGAGTTCATCAGGTGTCTTTACACCCTTGTGAAAGGGAACTCAGTGGAGACGCTTCGTCTCATTTCAGCCTGTCTGTGTAACTCCTTGCTTAAAGGTAGGCCCTTTCCTGTAATCCTTTTGACATTAAACTTCTCCTTCTCTCTTCTAATTGGAAAATAGTATATGATGCCACTTGGATTTTATCTTATTTGTAATAATCAGTTTCTCATAAATGAGAATATGGAAATCTCAGATGTGAAGTAATGGCCCAATGTATGGAACTAAAAGAAGTTTTAGTGAGTCTACAAGAATACAATTAAAACATTGGAGAATTTAGACAATTTTAAAACATGCCATGGATGTTGGGACGTGTTGAGGGCCTGTGTCTAACGCAGCAAAAGCTGGCTATTTCCCGATATTGAACTATACAAGCATTTCTAATTTCAAGGACACGAAATAGCAAGCTGCTAACCATCTTTTTATTTTAACAAATATGTGTCTCTAAAGACAATGAATTGTGACTACTTTCTCATCTTGTGCAAAGAACAATGAGTTTTAGAAGGCAGAAGCTTTAAAGATTGGTAGTTTAATTAGAAAGTGCCCTAAATGAAAAGTCTTGTTATTTAAATAAATTTCCCCTGGGATGAAAGAATGCAGCAGATGTGTGAGTACTGGGGATCACTAGGGAGACCCTGGCATTTGAAGGCAGGGAACTTTTAATGGTGAAGCATTTGTTCCTTGTAATTTTGAAGTACACGCCTACGTGCAAACACTGTGTGTATGTATATAAAATAGAACACACACACATACATAGGTATGCGTATATACCTATTCGTTTCATCTTTTTATTTTTAGTGTAGCTTCCTAGTAGCACTGGGGTGGGCACAAGGTGGTAGCAGGAGAAGTTGCAAGAGGTAGTGAGGGAACAGCATAGCCTGAAAGGGACACCTGGAGCCAAAGATGGGACCCCCACAGCCAGGGCTGGGCAGCCCGCACAAAAATCACCTTTTGCTGCATCGCGCGTTGCTGGCGGGACTTCTGAGAGTTTATTGCACGCCATGTGCCCTAGCCAGAGCAAAAACTGGCAGGATGGAGGGAGGTGGTGAAGCTGCCCTCAGACACCACGGCTTGGTGTTCCCAACTCGCGTTTTGCAACCCACCCTGGGCCAGGTGGGATGCAGTGAGGAGGCACCCGCTCCTCCCGCGCTGTTGGCAGCTGCCAGTGCCCTCTGCCCACGTTTTCCCCAGGACAGTGTTTCACATCAGGGGAGCGTCTGACACGTGGATTTCAGTTACCTTGCTCTTCTCACGCTGATGCTATTGGGAGTTATTTCAAATAACTCTCACAACTTTCCCCCAAAGCGATGCATGAGTATCTTGGAGAAGCTCCTTTGGTCCGTTATTTTAAAATGGTGGTTCTGAGTGATGCTGGTACGGGCTTCGCTATAGGAAGCTGGTACACGGTGTCTTTCACTCTTTACAAGCTAGCTGACCTAATACGCTGGTACTAGCAACAGGCTTCAAGGGATTTTACTGCTTAACCTGTATTTTTTTGAAGTAGTGTTTGTTCTTAGCACTTTTTTCTTAATTAAACAATCATAGAAAGTTACTTTTGGTAATGAATGCTGCTAGACTGGCTTCCTGGTAGTTTCAGATCAGTTAGACTAATTTTCTTAAATTGGTGTAAAATGTATTAAATCAAGCAATATTTTATATAATTTTATTCTTTAGTTCAGCCAGAAATATTTTATAACTTTCTCTGCGGGAAATGTCCAATTGACTGGTTTAGTTTCTTTTCAGATTCAAAATTATATTAACCATTTTACTAGTATAACAGGGTATTGTTGAAGAAACACCTGCTTTGGAAAGGCTTATCAAATTTTCACCCCCCCTTCATCAAATTAGTGCTGTTTTGTGCATTCAGTTGCACAGTCTGAAAGCACTGTCTGACAATTTACTGCATTTTCCTGCTCCTTCCTTTGACCTAGAGATTGGGATTTAAAGTTTACAACTACTAGGCTAGCAGGGAGCATTTGTTTCGATAGGAGACACATAAATATTTCCTGCATTGTAGCAGTTTTGATAATGCTGGTAAGCAAAACACTTTGCTTGATTTTTAAGCAATACAGTGAAGGCTTCTAACTGACTAAAGAGTCCCCAGATTGCAGCTCCGTACATCTTCAAGCTCCTGCATTGCAATGACAGCACTGTATAAGGGGAAGGGGAATTTTGGGAGTTACTCCACAGTTATTTTGTGTTTAGAAAGGACGACTGGCAGGGATTTCGAAGGCTTGCGCACCCAGGAAAATCAGAAGTTTCATATTTTACGGTATCTCTGGCCACCTCGCTGTACCTGAGGACTGTCCCTTGCTTGAGTCCTCCTCAAACCGCTCAGTTCCTCTGCAAACACTCTGAGTTGGCTGTCCTCAGGAGCAAACAACTGCGCGGGGGATCTCAAACCACATTGTGGGGCGGGCAACATTTTCATATGCACTTTCTATGAATTCCCTGCTGAATTAGAGAGTCACAGGGCAGCAGAGGTCCTCTCCAGTCCTTCTTTTCCTTGGAGGGAGAGTCCAGGCCTCTGGAATCCCATCTGGGATACTACAGTGCAGGGTAGATGGGCAAGGTTTTCTGCAATAATTACATTGGTTTGTTAATAGAGTATCATTTCTCCAATTATCCTGTCTATTTTGAATCCTGTACAACTCATTTGTACAAGCAAGCTGTTGATTAACATAATACTGCAATGTGGAATGCTAACAGCGCGACAATAAATATTTGTTTTCTGCATTTTTTGTAATAATGCATTTTTGTAATAAATATATAGCTGTTTTTAGAGCAGCAATTACACAAATTTCTGCATTAATTTTTGTGGAAAGTATTAAAGTATGGACAATTTTATTGATAAAATGAATAAAGCTTGCATACAGCTAATGCTAAATGATGGAGAAAGGGAAATTATTAGAAAGACTCTGTGTGTGTGTGTATATATAAAGTGGTCCTTAAGGACAAATTGGGAGAGAAATTTGCTAAGCAAGCATGTTTTGCTGGCTTGATGAATTTTTTTTAATTTGCTGGACTGCTGGTTTAGGTGATCCATTAGGTAGCTAACAGAAATGTTTAAAATAACTATTTTTAAATGACATTTTCAGTAATAAGACGAGTAAGCCAAGTACAAATATAGTATGTAAAGCAGACAATAGAGTTCACGTAGTACACAGCAAATTAACTATGGGCACATTCTCTGTTTCTAGATCACATTTGTTGAAGCTTGAGAGTTTGCATCCTGACTGCAGAGTTGAAGTAGCAGGGCAAGATATACGTAGGCCTACTAGCAATATAGAAGTGCTGATTCTGTGTCTCAGAACAAACAAACAAACAAAATCAACCTGCTTAGGGCTAGGAAGAAGTCTTACCTAGGAAATACTATCAGTTTGTCCTAAGGGCAATTTTGTTCTGGACTCCCCTCGCTGATGTCATAGGGTGGTTGGGGCAGGGAAACAAGTGTGGGAAAGTAAACCCTGTCCCAACCCGCGCTTACGTTTAGAGCAAGTCAGTGCCGTGTTACTAAGTCTGAGCGCAGTGACACCGTTTGGAACTTGAGCAAAAGAAAAGTGAAATAAGTCAGAACTTTCTCTGAAAGATTTGTGAAAGTTCCTTAACAGAAGAAATCACATATTTTGTGTTTTGAACAAAGCATAAAGAAACGTGGGGGTTGTGACTGACAAGTTTCAGTCTTAGAAATGGTAAAAGTTTGAACATTTTTTTTTTGAAAAAGACCTTGAAAGTCAAAATGGTTGAATCATGCTGTTTGCCTGTTTTTTCCATGATACCCAGTTTGAGGTGCAGAATGAGGGGATGTAGGTGTTTGTAGCCCTTTTCAAAGAGGAATGAAGTGTTTTCATGTAATTCTTTAAATATTTTTCTCTATCTGGGGATATTAAAGTGGCCATTTTTAGGAAGAAAGAGGGGGGGTGGGGTGGAGAGATTTCCAGGTCTCTCCTGACTGCAGAGAGTGCTTTGCTTGCTAAAAATAACCATTACGTTTCTTCCTCAAACTCTAAAATTTGAGCAGCTTGGCTCTGCCTTCAGACCATTGCGGTCTCAGTGAGCACAGGTGCAAATGTGGAAGCCTGCAGCACGAAGGCCAGTCTCCGTGTCGATGCTGCTGTTGTGCACTTCTTCCCCAAATATAAGTGCCTCAGTCCTTCACGGTCGTCAGACTCCAGTTCTCCTACAGAAATTTCTTCAATGTTATACAAGGCGTGCTAAAGAGAAGCGTTTAGAAGAGCAGGGCAAGCACGAGCGATGCCTTTCTGTAGCCCCTTGGGGTAAAGGTGTGATTCAGAAGTGGGCAAGCTGCTTGTGGCATCGCAGAGCTGGCTCAGATCTCCTCCGAAGCGCGGGGAAAAGTGTGACTAATGCTGCCCGCAGGGTGAAGGGGGGGTGCAGGGGGAGGAACTGGGCTGCGCTGGAAAGTCAGAGGACCGCTGGGATGCTCCCATCAGGGCTCAGGCAATGGCAGCTGCTGTGCTGGGATGAGCTATGGGTTTTCTTCCTCAGTGCGGTTGGTGGTAGCAACCAGCCCAGGGTGGTGGTGGCTGGGTTTGTTTGAAAGGCTTTCAGCAGAGATAACATGGACTGTGGGCTGTGACCCTTTTGTTATCCTTGTCAGCCTGATGCCACAGGCAAATGGGAATACTTAGTCATAGCTGGCTGCGCCTTGCGGTGGGTCAGCAGCGGGAGTAGGAATAGTAGCGCAGATCTCTTGGCACCATCAGTTCAGAGCTTTAGTGACCAAATGGCCAAGCAGCCAATGACGTCTATGGAGCTTAACTGAAAAGTTAACCTGTAAAGAGCTATCTTGGCTGTAAAGAGTTGGGTGAATGGAAAGACAAGATACTCCCGAGGAAATGAAAAACATAGAAGGTGATGAGTGCTGCTTGTTCATCCAGTTTTTGAAATGTGACAAGACAGTTGCTATAGAAATGCTGTTCTCTGCTTGATACAATGTACACCGGTTCCAGGAAGCCATTGATGGTTGTCACAAATAGCTTTCCCTAAATTTAAATATCTCAGAGCAATGTAAGGGGAAATATGTCTTTTTGTTTTCTTATAGAAGATCAGATTCTGTAAGATCTGCTTTTACTAGAAGGGGAATGTGACCGAGTTGGGCATCAGCTGCTACATATGGTCTTCAAAGTGAACGTAACTGCAGTTTGTTTCAGTTGTAAACAAAGGACAGCATATGTTTTTTAGAAAAACATTAACTTGCATCTTTTAAGACAGTTTTGATAGAAATGAACTTGCAAATAATCTTGATTTACATTACCAGATTATAAAGTTACACAAATTAATTTGTTTCAGAAGACAATTTTGGCTGTTTGAAATCACGTACTAGATAAGAAAATCATGTACTTTTATGTACTCCATGAGAAAATAGTGCTCAGTAAGAAACAGTTTTCAATTGTAAATAGCCTGAGATATTCAAACCTTCATAAATACAGCTAGGAAGTGTATTATGAAAAGTCAGTTAGTAAGAAAGATCCTTCTCAATTCTTCTTGTGGCTAATAGTTACTTATCCCAGTGGTGTGCTCCTGTATGGCAGGAGATAGTACCAGCTGGATGGAGAGCACTAAGAGTCTAGAGCAGTACGAGCTTCTGGTCTGCTTTTGTGGTTAGCACCTTGTTCTGCAGAGCCTGGCTGAAAGCAGACTCCTTTGGGCAGAAGCTATTTGTTGAGCTGCCATAGGGAAGGAAGAATGACCTGTACCAAACAGCCTATAGAAACAACATTTAAGAAAATGGAAGCTCTGAAAGTATTTTGCAGGTGAGTTAGCTCTCTTTCATGAGCTACTAAATGTAGCCATGAACTATCTATGAAATTTTGACAGTCAAGCATTATGCTTGTAAGAACGTGTTTATTCAGAGATTAAAAAGATATGAAAATTAAATCTATTTTATGGAAGCAAATCTCTTTATAGAAGACTAGACCCTACTGCAAATTAAGTTGGGGCCAGCTGATTTTCTCAGAGAGCTTTTGGACTGGAACAGCATCCTTAAACAGCCCTATGTTCTTCAAGAACTGAGACAGATTTTTAAAAAAAAAAAGTGAAGACACTTTTGCTGCTTTCCTTTTCTGATAGTTAAATTTGGAGCTGCATAAAGACATGCCAGTAGTCATTAATTTAAAATTTATCTGGCCAGGTGAATGTGCTGTGTAACATACAGATGGAGTGCTTACTCAAAAGCTGCAGTCAGAGGAGTGTTAGTTTTCTTCTCCTGTGCTGTGCTTCTAGTCTAAAAGGACCTCTCTGGTGGCCCGTCATGCCTTAAAAATTGAGGGTAGGGCAGCTGCAGGCTAGTACATTAATTAACAGGAAGGATAAGTCTGGGTGAGAGTTTAGGTCAGAGATTTAGTGTTCCCTTTTCCTTTCCATGGAGTCTGCCAGCTGCTATAAATTACCAAAATGTCCACTGCTGTTCTGATGGGGAAGAATGAGCTTTACAGCAAGGCAGCACCCAAACCACCCTCAGGGCGCAGCCATCTGGCACTTGGCTTGCTCCAGGGCCTCTCTGGATCCAGCAGGTGAACATCACACCCTTCTTCTCAGACTCAGTGCCTCCCGGGTGTCCTCCTCTTGTTATTAATTCTCATTGTGCAGCAAGGGTGCAAGGAAAGTCCGCACTAGTCTTGTGCAGGCAGGGAGAGGAGTTAATGATTTCCCTGTGCTGGAATCGACTGAGCAGAAGTGAGCGTCACCCAGTGGGCAGCAGATCCCGTATGGGGAACCCTGGGGATGTGGGGTGACTGCTGTCAGCCACCACGTGGGACTCAAGGTGCAGATCTGTGATTGAAGGCTGTGGTCATGCCCTCTGGAGGGGGGTGCCATTGCTCAGCACTTTGTGCTTGGAGAACTTGCTAACTGACATCTAGTTCATTACAGGACAAACTTAATTTGGCATCATTGATTTCCAGAAGCCTAAAGCCACAATGAGGTTTAGTAATCTGTTTCTTGCACTTAGTGTAAACAAATATGTGCTGTGTGGTAAGAGCATAATGTACTTGTTCAATATTAGACGTATAGACAGATTTATTCCTAGGAACAGTGCTTTTATTCATCATTGTATAAGAAATTGAAGACCTATTTTTTCAACATCAATAATGATCCTGTTCTTACCTTTTCAACCTCAGATTTGTCAAATATTAATCTTGACAGTACTCAATGCTTGAAATAACCAGATCGTCTATCCTGAAATGGCCTACTGTGAGGCTCTCAAATTTGAGGGCTCTTAGCTCGCCAAGTTAATTTACATGATGCTGTTAGCATCTTGAAAATACTCATTTCAGTTTGTAAACAGTGCGCTTTGATGAATGGCAATCTATCATCAGTGATCTTGCACCTTCTCTCTAGCTCTGTGCTTTCACAACCAGAGACGGGACGAATGTTACCCATACAGTGGGTGACAGACACCCCTCTTCTCTTTAAGAACATATATTCTGTTCCATTTTGTTGAAATGGATAAAACTGCCGTGACTTGGTGTGTGGATCTGGCATTATTACTGTCCATCCCTGGACAAAATAAATGTCTATTAATAAACTATGACTAACAGACTTTGTACTTCTATATTTTCTATTAGATTATCTTAAGGCCCTTTACAAACTAATTCTGTGTTAGTTTCGTATTATACCTTGTTCTTTCAAAAAAGAAGGGAAAGTATAGGAAGGCTAAATGTCTTGCCCTACCTCCCATGGGAAATGGATGGGAAAGAGAGCAGAACAAACCTCTAGATCATCTTCACCCCAGCCTGCGCTTTGCTTGTTGTCTTCCCCTCCACTCTCAGCGGTGCTCCCTGACCTGCCTGGTGAGTGTGTTTTCCAGCAGTGGTGCCAAACATAAAATCCACCTTCAAAAAGAGACGAAGAGAGCAGAGGAAGGCTTTCTAGTGGGAATGCTGACATGCTTAGTGAATTGAGGGAACAGTGTTTTCATCATGTCTCTTTTTTCCAGCTTGGCCTTTCCCTGTGGTTGGCAGTACGAGCTATGCTAGCTCCTAGTGAGAAGGTAAGGTTTTCAGTGGCTTTGCATGTGCGCACCTGCGGTGTTGAGAAAGGAGCAAGGCAACCTTTCTGAAAAGTGTGCCGTCCCAGCATGAGGCTGCCCTATTTGTGTCGCTCCCCTTAGGAACCATTACAAAGAGCAAAGATTTTACTAAAAAGGAGAGGTGCTGCAAGCATCTTCTTCTGCAGTTCACAGCCTGTGCTACGAGATGCAGCTCCGTAGGGATCTCTTCCCTTCCCATACTCTCCTAAATATTGAAACTTGCATCTGCTTGCAAGGATTTTCCCCCGTTATGTGCTTGAACCTCTTCCTCTCTTAGTGATTTCTCCCCTCCCTGGTGAGGCTCTAGATTTACTGTATCCTGAAAACACTTGTGTTTAACTTCAGCCAGGGCAGTCTGATACACTCAGACCACCATGATCTCCTACAAGAAATGGCAAGGTAATCTATTCAGTCCTGTAAAGCACATAGCTGTCTTGTCTTAAAGAAGAGAAAGTCTTTTGGCTTTTAAAACCTTTGGTAATGGAGGATAAAGAGCAGTAGAAAACTGCCCAGTCTCTGGGTGTTCTAAATCTGCTGGAAAGTCTGACAGTTTTTTTTAAAGAAAGAAATTGGTTACCTTACTACCTCTGCCTGTAAGTCATTCGTATTGAAAATATCCTAAACAACACTTATAAAATGTTGCAAGATTTCTTATTCCCAGCCCATTAAATATTATTTTGTTCTCTGACTACTTACACCTCCAGTAAGAAATTTCTCTGCCAGGAATACCCCAGACAGTGCAGAGTGCAGGGCACAGTCCCTGAAGTGCATGTGTCTAGCTCTCGATTTACAAAGACTGATACCCCCCTTGCAGTGGGTGGTATCTCTTAAAAACCTCAGCTGAGAAGCAGATGGAGTATCACTGTGGTGTCTTGGTGACAGGATTGAAAGGCTCTGTTACCAGCCTGGTTACAGCAAGAGCATCACCATTCTGAATTAAGTTGCTTGAGTCAAAACTGAAGGCATAAACCAGATTAGTTCTAGCTCCAGAATACCTGATGAGTGATGGGGTTTGATATTTGTATTTATTTAAAAAAGAAAACAAAACCAAAAAAACCAAACCCAAACCAAACACATACCCTTCCCTGTCAGCCAGTCTCCTGGCTGCTTTTTATTTTGCTGTAGCTCAAGATCAGGTTATCCTGATTTATAGTAAGGAGGTGGACAAAACCCAATTCTGTTCTCAGAGCTTGGCTTCAGAGACTCATATATCAACAATCCATCTAATGAACAGAAATTTTTCTGAACTCTTGAGATGGGACAATAAATACACCTCTAGAAAATAATTTGGAGTACAAAGAACAACCCATTCTTGGTGCTGCTGGGGAATTTAAACCCTTCACTTCTCTGATGCCTCCATCCTTGTGGGGCTTGTCACAGCCTGACAAGTGCTATGTGCTCTGTTCTAGAAACCACATGTGTGCCTCAGTCTCTAGGTCCAGTGTCAGCTTTCCACCTCCCACCGATTGTACCTGCAGAGAATGGGGATATTTGCTGGCCTAGGTCTTGCAAACAAGGTGGGTTGGCTTCACCAAATTATGCTTGGAGTGCAGTATTTCAGGCAGCTGGGCTGTAGGGAATGTTTGGCAGACATACATCATGATGTTTTACTTCAACTTCTTCCTTTTCGCTGCCCACTGGCTTTAGTAGCATTAGTGAGTTCTCTAAGAAACAAATAAATGATTCTCTTCCCTAGTGAATTACTTCCTTTTAAGAATCAAACAACCTTTTCCCTGGATCACTTTGTGTAGTTTTCTAGATGGTTAAAATGGCTGGCACAATCTTACAGATGTCCCCTGCCCTGGCACGAACACTTAAAGATGGGCATGCACAGCAAAAGGCATTGCTGCCAGGTGCCGGCGTGCTGTTTTGCAGTCAGCTCAGGAGAGAGCCTGCTACAGTGAAACCCTTAATCGAATGATAGCAACCAGCGTGCTTGCAGCGGGGTATTGAAGTGGCATAAATTGGCCAAGAACAAGGTAGAGAATATGCAATTTATGGCTTGGGATTGGTGTGTGCTTTTAACCTTGCTGAACGGCGTGGGTGTTCGTAGGCTGGGTGGGCAAGAACCCCCCCGTCCCCTGGATGTGCCTGGCATCGGGGTCAGCAATCACAGTTTCTGTCAGGGACAGCCTGGTGAGGCACCCGCAGGAGTCGTCCATTCCTTTTGTAGTTGAACACTGGGACCTCAAAGGAGGGAAAGAAGTAGTTTGCAATCAAAGGAGAGCCAGGAAAGAAATTAGCTGGGAAGCAACTCATTAGTCCTCTGGGGAGTGTTAAGAAACCTAGGGATTTTGCCAAGTTTTTAATAATTTAGCCTGAAAGCTCCCAGTGAAGAGGACTGAAGTTGCATAAAGCTGTGAACATTGCCAACTACTGCTTTTTCCAGCAGTCTGGAGGCTTTGAGAAGCTTGAGTGTCCTATGAAGGATTTGGATGCTGTCCCGCAGGGACTCAAAGGAGTAAATTATCTCAGAGAAGAGCTCTAGGAGAACATTATTAGCTGTCTTTTGCATCTGAACTCCTGCCTGTAAATCCTAGGAAGCCATGTAAAGGTTGGAAATCTTTCCTGGAAGTATTGTTTTTAGAGTTGTTATTGAAAATATTTATCACTCTTTCAAATATTATAATATATGTATTATTAAAATGTTGCATATGTGTTTACAGTCTAGTATATTCAAGGTTGTAAAGGCAAAAGAAGGGATTCGTGTGATCTCTTTGCATATAAGCTTACTTTTTTCTCTATGGGGAAAATCCAAATATGCTTTGCGCATCTATGCTATACACAATTTTCATGACATGATTGTAGTTCATTCTAATTGAACACATTTTATACATAAAACACGGGCATGTAGCATTGGCATATAGATAAGATGTGTTGGAGGCAGGAGAATAAATAACTGAAGTAAGGGTCAAGATCTTCCTAACAGTCAGACTCTGAAAGATTTTGATATACCAGTGTTATGGTTTAACATGGCAGGCAGCTAAAACAACCACACAGCTGTTTCCTCGTTCCTCCCTCCAGTGGGAGGGGAGAGAATTGGAAAAAAAGTAAAACTCATGGGTTGAGATAAAAGCAGCTTAATAGGACAGAAAAAGAAGAGAATAATAATAATGATAAAGGAATATACAAAAGAAGTGATGTACAGCACATTCACTCACCACCCAATGACTAATGCCCAGCTAGTTCCTAAGCCGTGGCCCTCTCTGGCCACCTCCCCCCAGCTTATATGCTGAGCATGATGTCATATGGTATGGAATATCCCTTTGGCCAGTTTGGGCCAGCTATCCTGGCTGTGCCCCATCCCAGCTTCTTGTGTACGTCCTGTGGAAGGCTCGTGCCTCCTCGCTGGCAGGACCTGGAAAGCTGAAAAGTCCTTGACTTAATTGTAAACACTGCTTAGCAACAACTAAAACATCAGTGTGTTATCAATGTTATTTTCATACTAAATCCAAAACACAGCACTATATCAGCTACTAGGAAGAAAATTAAGTCTATCCCAGCTGAAACCAGGACAACTAGCCACAACTGCTTGATTTGTAGAAAATCCTTAAAATACTCCAAGAGAGTGACTTTTCCTATATACTCATGTCCACCTAACTTTTTTTTTTAAAGTCACTGCTGTTAAAACAACTGCAAAGTCACTACTGCTAAAAACAACTACTGTTAAGCTCACCAAGGTCTCAAAATGCTCAAACACTTTCCCAACGGATCCTGCAGATGCACCCAACTCCAGCCCAGAAAGCCGGTGCTGGCCCTGTAAGCCACCAAACCCAGCAGCCCGTGTTCCCCACTCCTGTCGTTGCTGGGCTGCTGGGACTGGGGCAGAGCACCAACTGCAGCTATTGCACTCGCTTCTTACAAGCTGGGTGCTACGATTTCCCCAAGTGCTCATTTGCAGTGGTTTCTATTATAATGTGATCTTAACAAATCTTCTTTGTGCATATTCTTCCTTCTGCTGCTCCACAGCCTTCGCCTCTTGCTCAGAGCAAGGGGAGTGGATTGGAGGCGCGTAGAAGTTTGGTCTCGAGCTTTCCTACCTTCTCATTTAGACCTCGCTGCTGACAAGGGAACACAGAAAGACTACCAAAATAAAAAAGCAGCCCTAACGCACACATGAAGGGGCAGCATAGTCAAAATTGTTTCTAATTCTCCAGATGTTTTGGAATTTTTGGTGGTTTTTGTATGTGCTGACCTTTAACAGACGTGTCTCTTGTTTGCAAGAAAAGTTATTGTTATGAGTTGGCAGGAGGTGCAACACCATTTGGCTTTCAGCTTTGTTGTCAGCGGGACACGGCCATGTATGTGGAAAGTGCTTCCCGGTGGTGTTAACTACTCTTCCTGAATTTTCTGCAGAACGTGGTTTTCTTTGGGTATTTCTCTCTCTCTTCCTCTCGCTTGTGATTGGTTGTAAATAAGTTCAGCACCCTAAGCAACAGCATTTCCAACACCGTGCATGCTGTGGTGAAAAATGTCACTGATACTATGTGAAGATGAAAGTTAATTACTGTTTTCAGTGCTGCTTGGAGCATTAAATTTCATGTTCAATACAAATGAAACAAACTGCTTTCACAAAATAACTTACCATTTTATTCCCTTTGTAGTTCCACTGAGGAAGCCTCTGTCTCTTTTCTGGATTAGTTACTCACTTAAAAGAATACTTTTGTCCTGGCTAAAAGTCCCTACGAGGACTGCCACCCACTTAAGGGAATACTGAGTGGGAGACTCTAACAGGAGTGAACTACAGATTCTTTTCTTATACATATCAGAAGGTAACAAACCAGGAAGTTGCTTGAAACTAATCTGTTAATCCATAGATAAGATGTTTTTCCTGATATTCATGAAATTCATTATTATCATGATAATGAGTGATTACTTGTACTTTATCATTAAAGGCACAGGGTAACAACTTGCTACATGGATTTACTATCTGCCTTGCAAAGGACAAGCCCCAAAGGGGCTACATTTAAGAAGGGAAAGGACAGGTAGATGTGCAACTCTTCTGTACCTTTTTGTTTTCAAGTGCAGCTCCCCGAATAATTTGCCATGTGGCCACTGCAGCTGTTGTAATGACTCTTAGCCCCCAAGTTAACCATCTCCTTATGTTGAGTCCGTAGTGATTGCAGGTGTCTAAAGAGGAAGTATGGGGCACAGTGTCTAGCTCCAGAGTATTGCTTCAGCCCTGAACTATTGGTTTAAGACAGGAACTTTTGACTTTGTATGGCAATTCTTGCAAAATTGTAGGAAGTAACAGCAAAGTTGTGACGAAGCCTGAAAGGTAACAAAATTAAAGTGATAAGCAGGCATATAACTTATAAAATTGTCTCCCTTCTCCTTTGGTGTCACAACAAATCTTTCTTTTAGTTCTGGTAGAAGAGAGATCATGAGAGACTGACAAATAGGAGGCTTCCAGCTTGCAAAATGTTTCTAGCACCAGGTACAGCTTCATCTATCTGCTGCAAGACCTGGAGCCCAGATTATCTATGGCTAATCCTTATTTCAGAGCTAGAGAAGGCACAAGAAGGGAAAGAGAGAGCTCACCTGAGTTTTGTCATGAGCAGGGTGAGGTGAAGGCTGAGTTCTACTTTAGGTTATAGCAAGAATGAAATTGAACTTTTTGTAATTTTAAGATTGTTAGCTTGGGTTCTTGGGAGACAGCTGACCTGATAGCTCAGTGGTTTATCTATCCTGCGTTGGCCTCATGCTGCGTGTGCTTTGCTAACCTAGTGCTAGGCTTCTGCTCTTGTACAGGTTTCTGCAAAATTATTGTCACACAACACCTATCTGCTGTTGAGGATGCTGTGCAGTCAATAAATCAGTAGCTAGATTATAGAACTTCTATTAAGACTTAGGTCTTTGCAGTGCCCTTGGTAGCTCATCACTGATGAGCGAAAATATAGCTGTGTAATTTCATAAAGGCCAGTTAAGCCTTTCAGAAATAATGTCAGTAGTTGTGCTTATAGATTAAGTGCAGGATCTGGGCCTCGTTTCTGGTTATAATGCATCATTGTTCATCATAAGGTACAAAAATTTATAGCCGAAGGCATCCTGTTGTGGGAGACTTTCCCTCTGTGTTGAAGTGAGTTGGTCATAGCTAGAATTTTATTATCTGTATTGGCACACATTTCCTAAGTCAGTCATTATTTGCATATAACACAATATTGCCTGTGACCTAACCCTGTATTGGGAAGACTCTCAGAGGGAAGAAAAGAGAATTCTCCTAATTTTCACCACCAGTTGGGCATGGTGACACATTTAGCTACAGGCTTGTCTTGTTAATCGATTGAATTATTTAAGGTATTAACTTATTTACTGATGGCAAAATTGTATTTTTCTCTCTGACAGCCTTAGGACTTGGAAGAATAGTAGAAGTCTTTTTACTGATTCTTCACTGCATTAACTACAAATCTATTTCCTGTGCACTGGGTAAAAACAGATGAAGAAATCTGATTTCAAAAAGGAAAGAAAGGAGTGCTTACTTCAGAGTCACTAGAAACTTCTCTTAGCAGCATTTTTGGTTCTTTTTCCCTTATAGTAGTCTCTCCATAAATCTTAGCAAAGATCAGGATTTTACTACAGCTGTAGATGAGCCACATGAAATTATTTAGAAAGATACATGTTATTTAATATGTTAACACATGTAAGCCAGAACTCCAGTATATGTATTTTGTGGACATTCATTCACTGTTTATAACGCTTGTCTGCATCTATAGCCTGAGATATTTTGACATCGGCTCAGCAGAAAGCCGCTCTGGGTCTGCATGCTGCTGCTTCCCATGCAGTGCAATGCCTGTGGCTGTACAGCCCCCTCGCTTCCCTCCCTCCCCTGTCCTGCCCCAGTGAAAATGTGCGAATTGTCTTTCTCACCTCAGAGCCCTTTTCTCTCCAAAGTGTGCACAGCCACGTACTTCTCGAGAGCGTGCTGCAGAGGCAGCTAGTCACTTGTAATTTGTACTTTCTTACACAAGAAACAACGCTGCTAAGTCCTTTTACTGCAGTTTAAGCTTTCTGTCTCTTACCCTTTGAGTTGCTGCCAATCAACTATTATTTATAAACCAAGCTCTTGGGTGACGATGGCAATCTCATAAGTCACCGCTCAGTTTCTGCCCTAACTTACTGAGTCCACTGGCATGAATTCAAGCACGTATGGCTACCCATTTCTAAGTTGATCAGTGCAGACTAATTTTATCCCCATCTTGCTGCCCATACTAGATCATCAAGCAAGCAACTAAGGTCACTTTGTTTCCCCTGTACAACTGTACAGATTAGAAATATAGGGCAGGAGTTACTCTGCTCTGGGCTCCTGAGAGGTTATTCAGAAATGCTATCTACCCTACAGTGATTAAAACCAGGAACACTACTACTGAAATCCCCCTGCCAGGGGAATGTACTCGTTGGGAGAGAGAGGCTCTGAATTTCAGAAATGAAGGTTGATCCTTTCAAAGATGCTAAACGCAATCTTTAGCAGTGTTTGTATGGAATGGTCTTTATAACTCATTCCTTTCTTTGCCTCTGAAGCTATTGCAGTCTTTCCGATAAAATCTACATGCTACGCTGCTCCCAAGGGAGACAGAGAAGCAAGGAGAGGGATACGTATGATTTCATCTGTGGCTTGCACCATGCTTCAGTTAATCTCTGGATACGACATGGATGGTTAGTGTTGTGTTAATCACAAAGCAGTTCTGTTCAGATAAGCCTTGGCAATTTTGGATGTTTACCCAATGAATACTGTGTGAGTCTCCTGAACTAGCAAAACTTGCCAAAATAACAAGCTGTCTGTGGGATGTCAAGTATTGTAATTCCTGCTTCAGGCTTAGTCAAATACCTTGAAATACCTTCTCTTACTATTTTGCAAAATTCCTACTTCTGATGTTATTCAAGAAATGCAAAAAAACTACAAATGTGGGAGAGGACTGTGCTAAATAAGCCTTTGAATGTGTGTTAAAAGAAATCTCTAACAAAAAACTTCAGTTTTTTGAATTCTGGGCACATATTCAGATTGCTTTACTACTAAGTATGCAGTTTTCCCCTCCCATAGCTGACATACATTGCCAGTTAAAATCCTATCTCATTGAAATAAGGTGCTCCACTATTGAAAAATATTAAAAAAAAATATTGCTAAAGACTTGTTTGAGACCTATGGTTACCAATTCTATGATGTCTGGATCTATTCTGTTAACCATCCCCCATGCTTAGTTTGTTCCCCAGCCTGCAATAACCAACTTGAAATTTACTGCCTTATTTTACTTTCACCATTAACTTGCTTATTGTCTAGGGATTGTTAATGTAGCTGATGAATATCTGTGTTCTGTGCCACATTATTTTCAAAGGCTTTCTTTTTCCTCTTGCAAGGAATAAGGCTGATGCTACAGATGCTTACTTTGAAGCATTGTTTGTAATATTAATGGGTTAGGTGAAATAGGAAAGAGAGCAGTGAGCTTTTCTTTCTAACATACAACCCGTAGAAAGGCCGGAGAGATTTGCAGCTTTGTATTCTCCTGGAGGTTCATTCACACAGCTTTATCCTGTGTGGGAATGCTTGTTTCCCTAAACCCGTTAACAGTAACGCTCCTGTGGGAGTCACAGAATCAGAGGTCTTGGTTGGACAGGACAGCTGGAAGTCACCTCGTCCAGCCTCCTCTTTGTAGCTGGAGGCTTACTAACATTAGAGACCAGGTCAGCTATGGCTTTGTCTAGATGAGTTTTGAAAATCCCCAAAATCTGAGACACTACAAGCTCTCTGGGCAACAGCACTGCACTGTCCTCCCAGTGAGAAAACTTTTCCTAGTCTTCAGCCTGAATCTCTCAGGACACTATCTGTGAATGTCATCCTTTGTTATATTGCCTGCCACCCAGTTGGCTCCATTGTCTTTAACTTCCCTTGAAGTAGGTCGTCCCTTCTTCAGACTACTGGATCATCCCTTCCTCAAAGACTAAATGACCCCTGCTCCTCAACCTCTCCTCACAAGCCATGTGCCCTGGGCCCTGACAATCTTGGCACCTGGACTGTCTCCAGGTTCTCCACATCAATCTTGAACTCATCTCTCATCTCAAAAGTGGAGGAAGTACTGCAAGTCCAGCCTCATCAGTGCTGACTAGAGGGAGATAATAACCTCTCAATCCACTGGACATGCTTCTCTTAATGTGGTCATTTGCCTTATCTGTGACAAGAGTGCAGGGTTGGTTTTTATTAATCTGGCATCCGTTGACCTTTTTGGCAGGGCTGCTAATTGGCCCATTTGGTTTTCAGCCTTTGCAGATGCCTGGGGTGGTTCTTTCCTAAATGCACAGCCGTGTACTTTGCTGTGTTGGATTTCATGATGTTTGTTTGCTCAGTCCTCAAATTTATGGCCAAGTCCCTTTGGATTGAAGCTCTGCCTTTTGTCATGTCAGACACTTCTAATCTAGTATCCTAGAGGGTAATCCAGAAAACTTACAGGCAAATTTCTGCTCTGATTTATTCTCTTGGGGAACATTTCTCTATCCGTTAACTATAGAGGGAACTTATTCCCTAAGATAAGATTGGCTTTTGGGGGTCTTCCCTGAAAAGATACAGTTTGTATCTGCTTTATCTTTCAGAAATCAGAAAAGTGGGAGATACAGACTACAGTTGTCTTGTCTTTGTACCCTGCTGTGTAGTACCCAAGTCTGAATGGAACAAGAGCTTTTTTGTTTGCTGTGATGTTCTTCTGCTCTGTGCCTATTTCTGCCTTCCAAATATTGTGTTTCATCTTTAATGGTTATGGCACCCATTAAGCAGAAAAGAGTCTTGTGACTGAACCAGCTCTACAGACCATTAGCCTCATTATGGAACCTTAACTTAATGTTCAGACTGTTGGTACATTAATAGTTCAGCATAAAATATTGGCTTGTCTTCATGACTTTTTTTTCCTCTATTAAGGTTCTATTATTTGTAAATAGAGTAACTTCTGGCCAGTTAACCTATGTTGTGTTTTTCTTGTTAACCTTCCTGTTAACATCATATTAACTACAGATACTCCCAATTTTTCTCAGACTTTCATCAGACCTCCCACTTTAATCCTTCACACAATAAAATCCCAATGGATATGTTTCTGTGCATATTCTTTCCTTTATTTTTGTAGCCTCTCTCAAGGGATATGTATCTTCTGCTATTGACCATGCAGATTTTACTTGAGTGTATTTAGCTTCTGCAGTGGTTTTCAGCTTTTTTTTTTTTTTTTTTCTCCCCTGGCCAATTTGTAGACTACTAAGAATCTTTCAGTAGAAATGCAGGTCCCCATGGCCTAACTGATGTCCTGGGCTAGTAATGTGGTTTTGTTTTTTGCCTCCCTAATTATTTTGAGTGGATATCTTAGAAGTTGTTCATATAAAGGTTTACAGACCTCGAGATGAAAACAGCCATTTTGTTTTACATGACAGGAAAATGGAAAAGGAATATTCTTAGGCTGTTGCTTACAGTAGAGAAAGCAGTATGTGCTAAGTGGTGATAAGCATATGCAATATATTCTGGCTAGTGTTGCCTAAGGGCTTCGCAGCAAAACACGTATTTGACTCCCTTTGTTCACTGAGGGATAAAGGTCCATTAAGCAAAACCTATTTTTAAGAAACCACAAAAATCTTTCACTTTGATATAGCTCTTCAGCCAAAACTTACAACATGAAATCAACATTCTATCCTTTCTTCTGCAAACCGAATGCATCCTATCTCAACCCAGACTTGGACTAGGTTAAAGGGAAAATATTTTAACAGAGGAAGAGGTGTACCACTACTAAGCAAAAAGGCAGTAGGCTGATGAGTGACTGGCTTGCTCGCTCTCAGCAGTAGCGATTTCTCTTTTCAGCCACTAACCATCCTGGATGCAGCCATATGAAAAGCCCACTGCTGAGGGGGAGTGAGTGTGACATTCTCTTCAGTGGGACTTGGAGCTAAATTAGTGCAGTCCTCCTCCCCCGTCTCTTCCTTCATGGATTGCAGTGCTGTGGCTGTATTAATGAGGCACCGGGCTCATACAGTATGTCTTTCTAGTGCCAAAGTTCAACTGAAGTTTGGTAAGGCTGTCTGCAAATGTTTAGTTTTCCACAATTACAGGTTATATTTTTTTAAAAAAGATCGCTTAATTCATTCTACAGCGCATCATCTTTGTTTCTTTCCCTTCTTTGTGGTAAGCATTAAAAAATGACCCATTTCATATAAAGAGATGTCCAGGCTTGTAATTTCATTGTCTTCCACCCTGTTCCAGCCATGGGTGAGTTTGCCCAAGTCAGAGGGTGTCTCTGGTGGTGTTAGTGGTGGCCAGCAGTCATGGATATGGTGGTTTGCTGTATTCACAGAAAGTGAACTTACAGGTAATAAACCTGAAAGTTTCTTGCTTGATTTCCCACTGCGAAACGTGGGGTGTGTATGAAAGATGACCCAGACCAGTGGCTCACAAAGTGGCCTCTGAATCGGTGGTGGTTGGAGGGCTGGGCAGCGTTTTGCTCTGCAGCTAAAATAAGTACCTGCTTCATGCTGCTTTGTAAAGAGAACTACCTGTGGTTTTAGCAGTGTTTTGTCTTTCAACTCCAAGATCCTGATTTTGTTTGGCACTGGGGCTAGACAATAAGGAAGAGAGTGCAAGAAATGCATGCATGGACGATTATGAAAAAGCATGCCTACGGAAAGTGCTTGTTTCTAACTGCCATAAGCTGCAGGTTGGCTGATGGTTGAAGAATGAATAATTGCATTCCTTTTTAAATGACACACTTTAGAAGTGGTGTGGATATTCCCTTTTTTTAGTCAGCCACATGTCCTGATCCAGCAATGTGTTTTAGTTCTTTTTAGACTTGGATGAGATTTTGAAATAAATAAAATTAGCATATGCTTCAACACTGTTTTCAAGCATAAGTTCTTTCTGAAGTCCAGGCCCTAACTTTTTAAAAAGCAATTATTTCTAGAATAATTTCATGTGTTCGGTATTCCCGTGTGCATTCGGCTGACGTGCCTCATGGTAGACACCCAAAACTCGGAGCGCGCGTGACACGGGTCACGCAGGAAATGATAGGTGAACTCTCAGGCTTGTCGCGTCTGACCCCCAGCCCTGTGCCTTAGCCACAATCCCGTCCCTTGCCACTGAAACCGGAGTGTGCACGAGGTAGGAAGTAGAAGTCGGTGCTGGTTAACCGTGCTGGTGATTTAAGTGATAAAGCTGATAGAAGAGCGGAAGCAGAGAAGTGCACTGAGGGGAGCAATTTTTAAGTACTTAATTATAGAGTGCCTAGAGAAGGCTGGGTGCTTTCTGGAGTACGGATCAAGTGTTTTCTCCTCTGATAGGAATAGGCCACTTTGGCTACTTGTGTCAAGTCCCTCCCAGACATGCTAGTGCTTTGATTCCTCCCACTCTCTAGAGGACTGTAATTAAGAAGTTACTGCCTCCCAAGTGTGCAATTATGTTCTCCGAAACCCAATAACAAGCCCTGTGTCTGAAACGTCCCCTGCTTCCCGCATTAGCATGCTTCTGATAGGTAGGTACCTTATCACGCTTTGGTAAACTGCAGAGGATGTTTTGTCCTCCAGACAATTTACTGAATGTGAAGAGTATTAGAGAGAGGATCAAAAAGAAGACGTGAAGTAGATAAAATCAAAATAAGTGTGTAAGTATGCTTGATAAGTATTCTTTAAATAAAAGCTTATATAAAAGTCTGAGTATTTCTTGAGTTTGCCAGAAATGAGCAACGACAGACTTCTGAGGACTGCAAGTTTGGGGTTTGATGTTTGTTTTTATTTTCTTAATCCCTCTTAAAAAATGCTGATTCTCAAAAAAAAAAAAAAAAGATGCTAGAAGAAAACTATCTGAAGAGTCAGAGTCTCTTGCTGGTGGCAAAAATAAAAGTTGAAGAGTTACTACCTCTTAAAGCCTCTTGTTTAGACTAGTCAAACACTCAGTTGTGTCAGTCTCAATTTTAAGGTTCTGCGAAGGCAAAACTAATTTTGTGAAAATTGTGTATGGAAGGCAGTAATATAATCTGCTTGAAAACCATTTTTGAGCAGTAATCTTGACTATGCCACCATGCCATTGTTACTGTCACATCTGACAAATAATTATATTTCTCTTGTTTGAGACATTCCAGCAATAGAAATAAAACAATTCCTAGGCCCGATCTTCCAACGCAGTCACAAAATTTGGAGCTAAACCTTGCTTGTTGCCATGCGCGCCTTTGTGCTGTGCTCTGGGTGGGCATGGTGACTATGTTATTCCCTCCCTCACTGCACCAGCCTTTAGGCTTTCCAATGTGCTTCCTCCGTTTGCCTCGTTTAGACTAAAGAACTTAATTTCTTCTTTATTTCTTCTTAGGCCTCATTTTCTAGCTCTTTGAATTTTTTCATTGTCCTTTTCTGGGTGCTTTTCAATACATCCCTGATCCTCTTAAAGTGCACAAAAATGGACAGAGTGGTCTGGGTGACACCTTGTTAGTGCTAAGCTGAGCAGAAGGATTTTTATTTTTTTTTCATGCTTTGTTATATCCTTGTTTTACGTATTACAGTATATTTTCTTTTCTTTCTTCTTTTCTTCAATAGCATGGCATTGCTGACTCATGTCCAGCTTGTGATCCCTTAAGTCCTTCTCTACAAAGTTCCTCGCAGCCCTGCTTTTATTCCTGCCTAGATGTAGTGATTTGAAATTCACTAAGGACAAGGGCTACCTCTTTTTAAATGGGCTATTTCTCCTGTCTGCCACAGATGTTCTTGATGTAGGGCCTAGTTGTCAGAGTTGGGCCACAACCCAGAATGCATGTTTATCAGAGAAAAGCAACTGTCTGTGTTTGGACCATCATTTCAGATGAGAACTTAAAGCTCAGGAGATATTAACACCACAGACCTTCAGGGAAGGTTCAAAAAAATAAAAGGAATATTCTAAGGAAAACAGGGAGCGTATACTTTTAAAAGTAAAGTTCAGTGCCTAATGTCTTTAAGTAGTAACTTTTTTCAATTCTACAATTCATGGAAAGTGTCAAATAAGTTGAGTGCAAACAATTAGGCTGGTCCCACACCAAGGATTAATGGCAGTATCTTGAGGGAGAAAACAAAAATAAATGCCAAAAAAATAAGGAAACACAGTAACAAAACTGTTTAGTAGATGATCCTAATAAATTGTGACTTAACTAATGACCATAAGGTGTCAAATGCAATGCTAGAAACAATACAATACAACTTTCAGTATTTTATGTTCCAAAATGACTTTCGTAGTCACTGCTGCCCTCTGCCAGCACCTTAGTATGGGCTGGTGACATGTCTGAACTATGAAATCACTTGTAAGAACTAACCTGGAAATGTGTAGAAGTACTGCAGTTAGGCCATCTGTCTTGGGCAGGGAAAAGGGATACATGCATGATATTCTAGATTACTGCTTCTTCAAAATGTATTTGTATCCTGAGCATTATTCATTGAAAGTGCTGGGAGCAAGATGTGAAAATAACAGCATTATCTGGATTGTAGACAACTGCCTTTGAAACGTAAGATTAACGTCAAACTATAAACTTTTTTTTTGGGTATCCCTTCAGTTCTGTTACCCGTAGCACTGGTTAGTAGTTGTGTTTGAGAGGAATGGATGAGCTGTCAGTGCGGAGTGAGTGGTTTAGCTCTGAGTGTGCACGTTTCTGAATAGAACAGGGAGCACTACAATATTTATGCCAGTAGTCTGGCTATTTCTTAGTTAAGTAAAGACATCTGGTCAAACTGGCATCTCTATTACTATGCACTCAATAGAATGCAGTATCTTTATTCTGCATCCTGTTGGTTTTCATGGGGCTTTCCATTTCTTACAGAGTGTTTCTGCTAGCGCTGATAATAGCTCCATTTAACTTGAATGTCCCTGTATGGATGAAAAGAATCTAGATTTGTGTAACAGAAGGTAAAAAATCTAATTTGGGCAAATATTTTAAAGTGTTGTTGAATATATTGAAAAAACATCCCACACCTAAAATGACAAATGCTTGTATAGGACATTTCAGCACTGTGCTGTCATAATGCAATATGTTGTATGACATTATTGAATCTCTGGGTTTGCTAGTGAAGAATAGAAAGAAAAATATAATTGCTACTTCATACCTTAGAGATGAATGTATTCACCATGAAATTCATTCAGGTGACAATGCCTAAAACCATCCACTTATTTTCCACTGTAAGATGTGATTTGTGGCTTTTTGTAGCTTTGCGAAACAAAGAATTGTCATGCTGATTTTGTGCCTCGGGATGAATTGTAGTGGGATGAACTAAAATGGCTGGGTTGTTTCAGAGAAGGAGGTTAAGGAAAAAATGTATGATTTTGTCACTATTAAAATCCTTACAGCAGGTTGATTGTGAAAGACTTCAAAACTTTGGGAGAAGGAAGATGGGAAATGACAGTGAGGGGGAAGACTCATGGCCATCCCTCTGTAAAGGACCTGTCCTCCTGGGAAAGTGCCCTGAGCAGACTAGTGTGAAGAAAGAAGCTGGCAGAGAGGAGACAGGTTGGAAGCGGCTGGTTGTTCGTGCCATTCTCCAAAGCTGGGATACAATCCCTGCACCCACCATCTCTGTGTTTTTTTCTCCTATCAGCCAACAGCTGCGACACCCATTGACAAAATGTGTACCGATCCTCTGCTAGTGGCCAGCCCAGAGACGTTAGCAACTTAAAGTGCTTTCTTCTGCTCTGTTAGCTGGTGAAAGAAGCTGGTGGTAACGATCCAAGGGTATTAAGCCCGTGTGTCAAGCTAATGATATGTGATGGATGTTCCCTGGGCTCTCCTTTGTGGTGTTTGTAAAAGGAAGAAGATTCTGCAAAATAACTGTATTGAGAGAAAACAGCAGGTATAAGGTTGCTTGTGCAACCTTAAGATGGTGCTCAGGGTGTAAGTCAGAATTTTATAGAAAAGGGAGTAGTTGCATGTCAGACTTCTGCCTGCTTTGTTACAGAATCAAAGTAGATGTAATGAAAGAGAAAATAAAGACTTCAGGATTAGACATTTGCCTCTGGTCCTAAAAATGAGTTTTAGCCCTCTTTCTGTCCTAACATCACTTATAAACTCTCTGAAGTCAGTTAAGTAAAGCTGTTGTCACTCCATGTAGTTTGCAGTGCTTGACTTGTGAGACCCTGTGTCTGATTTGCAGAAGTGATAAGCTGCTTTGAAAGGCCGATATCTGGGAGGTGTATTCTGTGAATAAAAATAAAGTGCTGTGCACTGCTAAAACCTTTGGCAACTGAGGCTACGCTCTTGAGCTGGGATCCTGCAATTAGTAGGTACTGAGGAGTGTCTTCTTTCTGACTTTAAAACAAGAACAATGCTGGAAGCCCACAGGGGGTTGGGCCAGAGGCCTTCAGTGGGCTTCAGAAGAGGTCTACAGCAATGAACACTGAAAAAGACCACGAGGGAGTGAGCAATTCTAACACGTAGCGGAGGAAAAAGTATTAATTGGAAAAAATAATAGGATCTGTCTGTTTACTTTGACCAATAATTGTAGCAGGGTCCCATGGGGAAAATAAAGTATGGTTCAATGAAAGACTGTAGGAAAAAGCCAGTGTGCAAAGGAGCTGAATGCAAGTTGTATGACAGTTTTAAGTTTGTCATTTTCTAACTTTTGATTGTTTGCATGTGAATCACAGAACCATAGAGTCACAGAAGGGTAGGGGTTGGAAGGGACCTCCGGAGATCATCCAGTCCAACCCCCCTGCTACAGCAGGATCACCCAGAGCAGGTTGCACAGGATGGCGTCCAGGCGGGTTTTGAATATCTCCAGAGAAGGAGACTCCCCAGCCTCTCTGGGCAGCCTGTCCCAGTGCTCGGTCACACTCACAGTGAAGAAGTTTTTCCTCATATTCAGGTGGAACTGTCCCAGGAGGACAGGTCCTTTGTTCATCCATTGAACAATATATCGATTTGATGATGTAGTGTTTATAGGGTAGTTTTAGGCTTCCAGGGTCTTTTTTGTACATTCTTCAGGTACATGTATGCATACAAACCAAGAGACTACTTACTTTCCCAAAGAAATCTAAAAACGTTGCTTAAGCAGTGCATTTTTACAATGTGATTTTTTTTTTCTTCCCCCCCCCAGATAGAGCAGCAAAACCTAATTATGCAAAAAGCTACTGTGCTAAGATTAGGAGGATTGTGATTCACAAGAAATATTTTCAGTTTCAATGTATTTCCTTTGGAATCTGTACTTTGGGTGTTTACAGTTTGTTTTACATTTCTAGGCAACAAAATCCTCCTTTACTCAATGTCAGAGAATAAATTAAGTCATCCTTCAGTGTGATACTTCTAATCTGGAGTTCATTCTGAAGATATTTTTAATGACTTTGCATCTAGCAATATCAGTCTGATAATTTGTCTAAACTCCTTGAATACTATTTCTTAGTTACATTTATTTAAAGAAATTTATGGTTTAAACTGTAACTTCACTGTACGTAAAATGTGTTAAAAGTCTCTTATCATCTACATGTATAAATATTAATATTTTATGACATTACTGTTGTCTTATTTAGGATCCTGGAAACCACTAATTTGATTCAGAAAAAAACATGTATTATTTTTATTTAACTAGCAGGCTGCTATTTTTAAATTATATTGAAATTTATGAGATACACAATTGTCCTATTTATTTCCATCTTATCCATAGACCTGATGGACTGCTGTTTGGCTCTGTTACCATTAGCTATCAGATGCAGAGGAGAGGACTTCCTCTAAACTTTGTGTTGCATCTCTAGTGTCTTTCCCAAATTCTGATCCCAATGCACAGCGTATAAAAGCAGCCTCCGTTGCTCTCCTGTTTGTAGGAGACCTAGAAAAAGCTTTGGGGGATTGTGAACTGTTATGCCTCATGAAGCCTCTATCCTGTCGTGGTTCCACTCAATCTTTCTTACCCCTTTCCCTTTGTGTCCTGAGGATATGCTGCCCTTGCACTGTGACTATGTTGTCTTTTTTGCCTCCTGTTTTACTCCAGGGCTCCGATCCTCTTATTATCAGTACTGTGCGTGCAGTAAAATTGGCTCCCTTACAGATCAAGCCAATTTCTAACACAGCAAACCTGAATACCAAAGCCTGGAGGGTTTTATGCCTGAGCCTGTTGCAAACTAGTAGTAATGACGCAAGGCAGCACCATGTCTGTCCCCCTCCAGGAGCAGCCTTTGTATCTTCAAATGCTTACAGTCTCATGCCATAGCACAGTCATGTAATACAAGTGTCATGGTATAAAAACATTACTCTGGTAGGCTTTTCATGTTCTTAGCTTTTACCAGAAAAAACACATCATAAGAGTAATATATAATAACTATGTGTTGGTGCCACAAGGGCTACTAGCCTTGGGGAGAACATCAGAGAGGGCGTTATGGGCTCAAACCAAAGATTGCTTTGGCCCTGGGTCATGGCTCCAGCATTGCCCGCTGTAAAAAACTGGAAAAGAAACTGACCCTGTGGGTGCTGAGTCTGGCACCATTCACAGTGATGTCTGCGGTCAGGTAGGAAGGAGCACCGTTCATGCAGGGGCTCCGTGGGAAGCACGCAGGAGATCGGCCTGTGGCTCACACTTGGAGAGCTGCTTAACTTCAGCTCTTGTGCTGGCTATGAGACAACTATGAGTAAAATGAGTTGTCATGATGAATTGTGACTTCCTAGAGCATCATCTCATTCCAGCTATTGTCCTGGAAGCAATTGTCGCTATGGCTACCTTTATGTCTGTTCTCAGCTCTGCCAAATAAAGGGATGATGAGAACTAAGGGGCAGAAAAGTGTCCCCAGTGTATGCTGATGGAAAAGTGTACGAATGAAGAAGTGCAGGTAGCGCTTCCCTCAGGAACCTTCCTGGTCTGCAACACTTTCTCCTGAACTTTCAGCATCTCCCCGGCCATGCAGCAATTTTCCATGGATTTCTTTCCACAAATTTAGTCAGTTATTGCCAAATGATATATTTGCTCCAGAGGATGCAGGGTCTGAGCAGTATGAGTACAAGACTATCTACACCAGCTGGTTTGGTGGCCAGGTTTCTTTTGCTGGTGTGCCCCACGGAGACAATTTCAATGTAGCTTCAGGTGCCTCTTCTACAATTGTAATGTTTTCTTTTTCTAGATGAAGATTAAATTCTAGGTGTCTACTCCTGCTGTATGGGAAACGACACATTCCCCCGTAGGAATATCTTAAACTGGAATGGAATTCCTGCTTTCCCTTAAGTGGCCTCCACATTAATTTGCATTCAGCCTCTGATGGCAATTTTAAACTGAAGTTCTACGCTTCCTATCGGTGTAGAAGTTTAATATGTTTTCCTCTGGCTTCTTACATGCTGCTGAACGTTGGCTTGCTATCCCTGCTCTTACACTCTGGTGCATTTGGTTTTGTAAAGGAGTAACCACAGGGCAAGCAAGGTCAAAACTGTCACTGCTCCAAACGAAAAAACAGAATTTCAAATCAAGAGGGAGATTAACTTTGCAAGACTTTCCTTTGAAAAGCAACACTAACTGTTTTTCAGTAATAAAAATCACCTCTGTAACTGTAAGAAGTAAGAAAATTATTATTACAAAGATATTAATAAGAGCACTTCTGAAACGTGCATGCGTTTGAACTGAGATGTTTAAAGTGTGTTTCAAATTTATCTTAGTTATGGCTCTAAACTTGTAAGATGATGAAAAACAGTATTTCTTTTTAGTAGGAGTGGGTGGTGTTATCTATTAACATAAGTTTGAAGTCACACAGTAACATTTAAAGTCTATTTATAAGTGAAAGACTAACAAGCAGATGAGTGAATATGGGTCAGAGAGGGGAATTAAAGAGAATGGGAATAATAACACCTCTGGCTACATGGGCTGGTAAGACATCACTGCTACCAGGGAAAAGGATCAGAAAAATAACCTGGTGTCTAAGTAAACTGTGGATTCTTGCAGCAGAACAAAATACCAAACATTATGACTGTGATTTACAGCACTGTGGACCCCCTGAGAGGCTTTGTGTTTCATCCCAGAGGCAGGCATAGTGTACTTATTCAAATAGCTACCACTTATTCTTGATAGTACTTTCAAGGCATACCTGACTGAACTGTAAAAAACCCATCTGGTCAAGTGCTGTTTTAATATGCACAGACACTGCCTTGCGAACCACCGTAGATTGCTTCCATAAACTACAATTTAACTGTCAAGATTTAATTAAGAAATACATCTGAGCCTTTGGAATAAACAGGACAGTCAGGGTGTTGGACAAGTGGGCTGTGTGACATGGCAGGGGCTTCAAAATTTCTGCACTGACAGAGTCGTCTTCCCAGGAGTGAACAGGGGCAGGATTGCTTAAAAAACCAAGCCACCCAACCCAAAAGCATCCACCTTACGTATAGCGCATATGATAGTTTTACATCATTTCTGTCATCATCAGTCACATGATGTAGTTGTTTTTTATCAACCTGCACATTGCATTCTTGAAAATCCTGGGAAAAGGACGTGTTTTATGGCACTATAAAATCATCACTTTCCTGTACACTTTTCTGCTGTTATACAAAGATTATTACATTTCCTGAAAAGACATAAGAGGTTTAATCTGACATAGGCATTTTTTTCCCCGTACAAGCAAGCTGTCTGGCAGGCAGCAGGAGATAGAAAGTGTTTATTTTTAAATTGTAGTGATTTAAAATAATATTTGTATAAATGTACATATACATATAAGTATTATTTTAAAAACCCCGAACTACTAAAAGTGACATAAATGTCAACTTTAAATCAAATTTGGAAATAGTGAAGCCTAAAGGACAGCTTGGACATTCATGGACATAAACTAATATAAATTAAGAAAAGTTTCTGCTGTGAACCTCACGTGTTAAAACTAATCACTATTTACTATGTTATCTCTGAGTATAACAAGGAGGGTGCGTTATCTGTTTCAGTAATGCAAAACTAATTTTACCTGTCAAAAGGTTGGAGTCAAAGACCTATGAAAGAATATCTTCCCTGAGTGAAATCTGAAAGGACATTTTAACTTGTTTCTGTTCTAGTACTTCTGAAGAAATTGTTTTGAAGCAAATCAAATAATGAATTTTATATAAGTGCTGGTCTTCAGATTTCGTCCTAAACATTCTAAAAGCTTTCTTAAAAAAAAAGCTTTCCCCCCCCCCCCCCTAGTATAACCAAATAAGTTTGGGGTTTTTTTCAGTGATAATATGCCTGCATGAAGGTAGACCAAGCAATAGTTTTCAAAATTCAAGTTACCTTATGTAAAATCCATATAGTTGTCACGGACTTATTTAAAATTTTAAATATGTATTTTATGTGTATTTTTCAGGGCTGTAACTGTATTGGCTGGTCCCAGATGTTTATCACATGGGGAGGAGAATCCTAAACTTGGATAAAGTTTATGAATTTTAATTGCCCCTACTAAAGTGATTATCTGAAGGCAAGTCATTTAATTTAGAACTGTTAAGAGATCAAGTATGCAAGCAAAATCCTCTCCTCTATTTTTTTCTGTCAATATAATGCATATTCAGTTTATGAGGCCCAAAGTAACAAATTCATCCTTTAGCTATGCAAGATAAATTATAGAGAAATTCCACTGGAAGTAGTGGAAGTACCTGCAAGCATGTTTTTAATAACATGCCCTGTTACAGAATTCATGAGACACTGGCTATGAAGTTATTAAAATTGCGGTATTCCTTGCTACAGGATGCTGAAGCAGTCAACAATAAAAACAGATTGAAAATGGATGGTAGAAATTCATGGATAAAGATCCAACGCTGTTGTTGAATGTGATGACTCTTCCTGAGATGGAAGTTACCTGTACTGTCAAGCTGTTTTGAGTAGGACTGTCCCGATATGACCGTGTTTGGAGGTTGTCACAAAGGTCTGACCCAGTAACATGCTTTTTTGCAACCCACTGAGAAGAACACGTTTAGTGACGTGGAAGATCTTATTTCTGCTCGTTCATAGTTGTGAAATGTAAGGGACTTAACAGGGACAATGTTCTGTTTCGTGTCGTGGCATGCTTGTATCCAAGCTGGAAAGCTTTTGCCAGATGGTGGATTGACTGAAAGAATGCTTCTAGCCCTGGAGAACCAGGCTGAAAAGTTTTCTTCTCTCTCAGTGATTTATTCTGCAGCAAACAAATGGTGTGGCTTGTGATGGTGAAAGACTTAATTCAGCAGCATTGTCTTAATTATGGAAATGAAAGCATAGCTGTCACTTAACATGAGTCATTTTGAGCGTGCATCTCATGAGTGAATAACTGAATGAGAGATGCAGGAGTCAGCAAGTTAGCCCAGCACTTCAAAGTACAAAAAGCCCCTAGTTAGCTTGGTTTCCTTAGGTTTTCTTCTATGCGCCTTGGGTTTTCGTAGTTAGATCCTAAGATAAGCTCAGGAGCATGGATACTTCCCCATTTTCCACAAAACTATGCCTTTCCCTTCTGTGGGATAAACTGCTAAACTTTGCCACTAGCTCTTTCTACCACTGCAATATCTAAGATACTAAGAAACATTCTTCCAATATTTTTGCAGATCAGAAGGCTAATTTGTTTGAAATAGGCAGGGCTATACTCTGCAGTTCTGCTAGGCTTGCACCTTTGTGTTTACAACAGAAGTGACTGTAATCCAGCCACCCAGAACTGGCAACAGCAGCAAGCGCCAAACCCCCAAACACAAACTCTCCCTTGGCCTTGGATGCCTCTTCTAGAAGCTGCAAACAAAATGTGGAGTGCAGGGTTCCTTCAAATCCATGCAAAGTTTTCTCCCCCTCCTCACTTTCTGATAGGAACAGAGCCTGATGAAGGTGCAAAGCTGCTGTTCTTGATGGAAAAATGCTCTTCATATCTCGTGGTGATTGCCTTTCAAAATCCAGGCAGGATAGATCATACATGACGACTACTGTTTGATTTTTCTCCATGGACAACTTGCTAAGAACTTGCAAGAACTTCACCTTTCCTGTGTATCTTTGGTCAGTCTCCTGTCATAATTGGAAAAAATCCTTTAGAACTACTAGGGTGGAGGGACAGGGGAAAGCTGGAAAGGTTGGAAAACAGGCGTCGCTCTGGGAACCCTGGTCCCTGTCACTCTGGTAGTCAGGGGCCTGAAGTGAGGCAAAAAAGAGAAACCACTCAAACAGGGATGGGGATTTTGCATACACATTTTTAATCATGCTTATCACACCTGTGACCACTGAAGATTTCTGGTCCTGCAGTGTAATGGAAACGCAGGCTGAAACCACAGCTTGCTGTCAGCAAAGAGGTCTGTGCCGGCCCATCTGCTTTTCAGACTGACCTGAGCTTGTTCTGATGCTGTTTGCAAAGGGTTGAAGGCACACTTAACCAGCTTCAAGTCATTAGGTATGACCCAGGGACAACTGGGTACATGAAAAAATGTATATTATGTATAGGATAAAACAGCTGCTTGCAGAAATATTTTTAGGGATGCAAATTTACAAATGAAGGTGCATTTGATGGAAGGCAGATGTAAACTTAAATCCCTACACGTGCAGACTTCAATTGCCTGGCATACCTTCAGTTTCTGAAGGACTTTAGTTAAACTGTTGTAATTTGTCTAGCTGAGCAGGACTACAATTATTTTCAAACCCAGTTTTTCCCTGGCCTTCATTTTGCCCATTTTTACTGAAAGCTTTTTAGCAAAAGGACCATTTACTACTCCGTGTTTGTTCAGTACAAGATGGGTTTCTGGGCACTACTGCACTAACACAATAATGAACAAATAACCACTCCAGGATAATTCTATACAATGTAGTGGACAGACCTTCATATGGATGCTTTTGTACCTCAGATAGTCAGGGCTTGTGCAGTACAGCAATTAATTAAGCTACTGGTTACAGTCACTGAGTTACAGGGGCACGCTGAGGGGCTGATCCTGTGTACAACATATGTCTGTAGCCTCCGAGTCACGCAACTGTTTTATCCTTTTGAAACATAAATTGCAAGTGTCCAAGGTTGGGGCTATGTTTGAGTGTTTTAAAAGCAGCAAGGGAGAAAGACAAGAAACAGCAACATCTCTGCGCTTGTGAGCAAGAGCAGCAAAACTGCCAAGTCTTGCCCTTTCTTCTCATGGGTCAGTTCAAAATCCATCTTCCTGAGCAGCATCTCAGCATCTGGCCATCAGCGTTGTTGCCAAATGGTCGGTTTCTGTTATTTTAAATACCTGCCTGAATCCACAGCAGGTTTCTCAGCGGCTTCCGTATTTTATGTAATGGATCGGTGCAATAACTGCTAGTTACTAAACTCTAGAAATCATTTTATGGAGACAATGACCAAGATGACTGAAGACACGAAGTTCGACTATGGCTTTAATAACTCCTCCTTGTCAAACGCAGCATTTTTGTATTTTAGGGTTGCATTTTTGTAAGTTTCAGTAACGAAATATAAACAGCTTAATGATGCCGTTTTTCTTAATATTAATTGTATTTTCAGCAGGTATTTTCTAATTTTTTTCTTTCTATCCTGCTGCTAGTGTTTTAGATACAGTTCAAAGGATAACGTGTGTGTTTGTCCAGCTTAGCAGTATACATATTTGCAATTTAAAGCCAAATCCTGCTCCAAAGTGAAGGAAATACTGTATTCTTAACTGACCTCAGAGAACTGGAGATTTGTTTGCCTGGTCAAGTAAACAGCAAGTCCCTTTGTGATCTTAACGAGCACAGAATTAATTCTACATTTCCAGCTTGGTGCAGGGATAGGCAGAGATCTGATTAAGACCGGCTGAAGATTTCCATTCAAAAGCCCTGTTTTCAGGGCTTTTTTTCTCTACCTTTCTCTAGTTGCTAAGCTAACCTTAACCAACTGGTTGATATTTTTAGTCTGCCTTGGGTTATTTTTTTTTAAGAGTAGGAAAAGAGGAAGAAACATTTCCAGGAAATATGTGTTAGAAATTTTTCCAGGACCCATTTTTCCAGAGGCAGACGTGGAAAAGTTGTTTTGCCAATGTAACATGTCTGTGAATATTTTTCTTGATTGAGAAATTCTAGCAGACTTTTATGACCTTGATATTTGACATGGGATAACCTTGCTGGTGAAACACATGGCTTTGACATCTTTGTGAAAGCTCAATTAAATTTGAGTTGCTGAAAAAAAGTAATCACAATGTGTACAGGCTTAGTCCAGACTATAGATTTTTGATAACTAAATTCTGCAAAAAATACCAGTGCTAAGTTCCTGTTTACTCATAGGAAAAATACAAGGCAATGGGTTTTTATCCCAGTTTCAGACCATTGGCAGTCTCTTAGGTGCTCCATCATCTCCAGCATGTCAGCAGTGTGCCTCTGAAGTATCCTGCTCTGTCAAACAACTCTTTATTAGCAGATTAATCTTTGTGAGCTGCTCTGGGTTACAGCCATATCAAGAAATCCTGTATTTAGAATAAGTAACATTTTCAATTGGCCGCCTTGCATTTTTCCTCTATATAGACATTGATCTTTCTTTCCAAGGACCTGAAAGATCCCAGGGGAGAAATTTCTAATGATAAGCTCAATTAAAAAAAACCAACACTCTTTCAGGACAACACTTACATACAAGCTTTGATTTTTATGGGTTATAGCCCTTAGCTGTCATGAGAGATGGGGCTTACAACACAGAGACCTTTTTAAAAACTCTGCAGCAAGGGCTTTTAAGCATACAACAGCTATCACCCAGAAGAACCCTGGAAATTGCTACTTACCAAAGTAAAGCTTACCAATTTTTCTTGAACAGATCCTGCTACCTGTTCCCCTGCACTCGGGAGATTGCAAAAGATATTTGCATAAGTTGATTTATTCTATGAATTTAAACTTCTTTTTTCTCTCTCTTTTTTTTTTCTTTCCCCTTTCCTTCTTCACTATGTTTCTGGTAAACTACTATTCTTCCTGGAGTTACCCACTCCTCCCATATGAGAAAGTTTCATGGACCTGTTTATATAAAGGAAAATGAAATTCCAGTTTTCTAAATTTTCCAACTACTGTTGGTGGGATTCATATCCCCGGCTTTTAGGTGTCTGCCTAAGGTAAAAGCACCATGATGCTTTTATTTGCGCTAGACAGGTACTCTTTGGCACCTTAGGCACTCTATGGGCAAAGGAGTGAAGTAAATACTGAGGTGAGGTTGTGCTGACCTATTTAGACCAGGTGGCTTGTACCTTACAAGTGGCTCTTCCTCTCCATTACTGCAAAAGGAAGCTTGGAGTGATTGGTTCAGGTACAGATGTCTATCTGGTCAGATGAATCCTCCCCTAAATTTGCAGGTACTAAATGTTTAAGCTTTGACTAAGAACAATAAGAGATGCATGACAATTTTCTGCTGGGAAATTTGTAAGTGTCATTGAGGTAGTCAGCAGGAATAGATTGTACTACAGCATTGTCCTGATGTTTAGTACCCTAAGAATCCCACGTTTTGGAAAGGGAAAGAGATGTCTCTTCTCTGAAATAGATTGCAGTGCAACAGGAGAAAAATCTTTATTACTGTATCTTAGGTACTGAATAAAATCCCAAATTCAAGTGTTTATCTGCTGAGCCTTTCAAAAGGGAATGTGCTGAGCTTTGCCGTACCAACCCTATTGGCAATAACAGAGCTTAGTTTAATTCAACTAAACATGCTTAGGTGATGACAATACCGTGTTCAAAACAGGACACAAACCTTAAAACATATTGTAGTTACCATCATTTTTAGAAACACATTTTAAAAGTCTGAACAATTTTCTCCCCAATTATTATAAATGTATGTATTTTACTGAAATAGCAGTAACTTGCCTTCCCTTAGCTCAAGTGTAAATGATCCTATTCATTTGTAGCTAAAATTGTCCTCCCCAGAGTATGCTGACTTCAGTAGAATTACAACTCGCATGATTTCAGCTGATAGAATCTACTGCAGCTATAACCTAAAGAGGTAACATTTCTTGCAATACATGATAAAAGAAGCACTTGGCAAAGGTCAGCTTTTCAGATGTCTTGTAGAAATGTCATTAAGTACAATCTTCTGATAGGTCCTCTTCTGCCTCAGTGTCTGTACCAGTTGTCTGGAATTTCTGACTGAAGTGCAGCATCTCAGTGACTTTGTTAACTTCAAGTTAGAAGGCTCCATTATGATTAAAATAACCTCAAAGTCAAATTTAGCAGGTAGGAATTTTGATAAAACCCTTTGAATGAACTCTGTTGTATGAAAGTAAAACAATTTTTAAATTATCAGTTCTTCTGAATATAGCTAAGGCTGATAGGATTTGAGTGAATGTCAGGGAAAGTCCTAAATATTTGAACAAAAAGCCCTCCTAAAGCTATTATTTTATATTAATGGGGGCAAATACTATGACAAAATTAAACCCTTCTGCAAGCAAGGGCTATCTGCATTTAAGTTTTCCATTTTAATTCCCAACTTTTGTCTACCGTGATGACTCCTTGTTAAGTTGTCAAAAGACTAGGTCAGTGCATATGTTAAAAGAGTGCAGGTACAGAGATCGGAGAAGAAACCAGATGGCCAGGAAGTTGGAATGAACTCTAGCTCAGTGCTGAGGAAAAACGTATAGCTACCAGTATTGTTGCTGTCTACGCACTCCAGAAATTGTTTTAGTTGAGCCATCTATAAACAGGGAAATGCTAATGTTTACGTGGTGACTTTCTGTATGAACATCTATATAGCTAGCTTTCAGCTGACAGACTGCTGTAAAACACAAAGATGGCCAGCAGGCAAGTAGCAGTGGTCAAATACAAAAATCAGTAAAAACAAAACCAAAACAAAAAACCCCACAACCCCCCCCCCCCCGCGCATATTAGATATGAATCGGTTACTGAGACAGTCTTGCTGGAGGTGTTTGCACAGGGAAGCTAAGTACTTCATGACCTTGAGGTTTCAGAGCGTACTTGCTCTCTTTACATGGACAGTGATATGCGAGCTCGATAGGCTGGCACGTAAAATCTGCATTATATTCCCCTTTGTGAAGGACTAAGGTACCAGAGAGTTTTCTTGCATGTTTTAGAAGAATCTGTGAGCCCAAATGATTTTCTGACTTCATAGGCATTTAGGATGCGTTATCCTGGATCCCAGCCTTACAGAGATCACTGCAACCTCTGCGGCATTGCAAGGGTCTCTGGATCGAGGCTGCTGCCAGGAGACTGAGCAGTAAAGAACACACCAGCTCAGAAGAGCTAAGGGTTGAGTTACATGGAGCACTGCAGGGGTTAAACTCCATGGCATATCCTCAGCTGAGGTGCAGATGAACTTGTATCATGTGAGTCTGTTGGTCAGCACGAGCTTGCAGGACGCTGTAACCACTATTTGGTAAACTTCAGGATTTTCAGTAAACTACACTCAGTTGTGTTGTATTGAGCTGAGGAAAAAAAAGCCTGCAGGCTTTACTAAAAGTAAAACCAAATACAATTTAGACAGTTTCGTGTCTAATGTGTGCCCCAGTGAAGGCATTATTTAGCGTGCATTCTTATGGACCACCCGTTGCCTAAGTGATATTGAGTGCCCTGGAAGATCACAAAGAAAAAAAACTTTGGAATATATTCAAAGATAAATAGATGGTGAATATTTACATGGATTACCAAAGACGAACTGGCATAATATAAGCCTACCTGATATTGAAAGTTGCTAGCGCTTAATGCATTGGAGAAAAGATGCAAGAATAACTTGTCCTTTTGGAATACTGCTGCTGTAATGTATTCCAAGGACAGAGACTTCACAAGCTTACTGCTGTCCATTGAACTAGCTCCAGTCTTGACCTTACTGAGGTATAAGAAATATATGAACAGTCTACAAATATGGCGGTAATTTAAATGATAAATGCTGATAAGCACTTTTCTCCTCTGTGCCTAAGCTTCACTCCACATCTTCTGTTAAAATATATAATAGAGTATCTAGACAGTTGCATTTTGATTTGCATCTATTGCCAAAACAATATATCTTTCAGATAAGCCTTTCATGCATTACTTTTAATAATAATGTTTTAAATTAAAAGACTGCTTCCATCAGAATAATGAAGCAAGATAGCCAAGAAAAGAGCTATGTGCTTGAGCACAGAAATTCATTAAAGTAAGAAAAATCCATGAAACAGTGATGATAATGAGAAAAGTATTGAGCTTCAAAGTCGACAATGCTGAAAGCAGAGACTACATTTAGGGCTTACTGCATGGGAGGGGCTGTTTTCTCTTTTCAGAGATATTTTTCTCTTTTTAAATTCTGAGAAATCAAAGAAAATTTTGGCAACTCAGTTACTTTTACATTGCCATAGGCATACGGGATTTTACTAGCACAAAAACTGTGCCTGATAGTGCTATAAGGAATAATCCATTATTTTACTTATGTAAGTATTAGTATTAATGCTCTCCCTTCTTCCAATACTAAGGAACATACAATTATTTAATAATGACAAACACCACCGCTTGAAGAAAGCAATTTACTGTAATCAAGATACTCTGCTTTCTACTTTCCCTCCTGGTCTCTATTTAAGTTGCAGTGTATGTGTTACCTATATTTATCTTAGAAATAAGTTGTCCTTATAAAGCCTTTTTTTAAAAAGAAATATTTGAAAAGGTGCTGTTTTCCTCATTAAAATATTTTACCTTCCCCAGAATATAAGGAACTCGCATAGCAAGCGCTAATGAGACACATGCTCGCCTTTCAATTGCGTTCCCTTTTCCTCCTTTGCTTCTGTGATTTATTTTCTTCATCAGCGTTGAACAAAAAGTGGCAGTAACATAACAGTAGTACCTGCCTGATACTTCTCTGCATCCCTGCCCGGCTGCTGAGCCGTGCTGCTGCGCTTGACAGGCTGTGGGAAGTCAGGAATACAGAGGGGGTTTACAGGAGAAGCTGACGCTCTGCATACATCCAACCTGAGACAAGTTTTATAAATCTGACGCCTGGCTTCATTGACTCCTGTGACTATGCAAAGACAAAAGGTTCTGCCTGGGACAGAGCAACCCTTTGCTGCTGCAGCACAGATGGTATGAAAGTGCTTTATATGACACAAGCAGTTACAGAACATTCGGTGCACTAAAGTGTGCTGTCAAGACTTGTTTTCTTTAAGCTGCCAGTCTGTCATTGTCTTTTGGAAAGTAGCATGCAGCCAGCAAACCCCTTTCCATTAAAAAAAAGGAAAAAAAGCCCTGTTTATACTTCCCTTCCATTTTCTCCTACCAGGTAACTTCTTTCTCTAATGTCACCTTGGGTATTATAGTAGAATTAAGGAATAGCCAAAATTTCTCTTGTACTAGATACAAAAAATAAATAGTGAGAAAATAAGTAGGTTTTAAAAATGCTAAGAGAAAAGCAAAGAGAAGCTTTCAAACCAAACATTTCCCACACTTGCATCTGCTGAACTTCTGAGACACAGTATAAAACTCATCCTTTTCTGTATTATGGGCACAGCTGTGCTGAGAGGCATTAACCACGTACCTGCAGTTGGTTCAGATGCTGCTAACTCATAGCTCAACCTGGTATGGACCAGAGCACGCATTTCATGCAGTCTAGCACACACCTCACGGGCTAAAACTCTGTGAGAAACAAAGAGCATCATCTACCTTGCTGTTTTTCTGAAGCCTTGACAGTTATTCCACCATGCTACGTGAGTCTCATTACAGATATGCAATGAATTTCTCCTGATTTATGATGCATTCCTTAATCCCCTTTTTTAAAGCTAGATTAGGCGGCAACGGGGTGAGGTCACAGATCAGAAGAGCTCCCTTTCAGCATATACCTCCAGTACCTGGTTCATTTATCCTCTAATTTGGCAGTTGGAGGAATTTCTGGCCAAGGTAAAATCCAACTTAGAGGTATAAAACTGTACATGTTCGGGAACTTTCTGTACGTGTTCTTCACGGCAGCAGGAAAGGCTGAAACTGGCCTGTATTCTGAACTATTTTTCACTAGAATCTGTATGTTTCATTAAGATTACCGTGAAACAAGAAGATGACTTTATTTCCATCAATTTTGTTGTTACCCAGTGACACTCGTTAATTATTCCGTTCTTACAAGCACAGCAACCTTGTCCTTGCCTCTCTCGGTGTAAGAATTTTAAAGTGCGCCTTGCCAGATCTTTCAGATCTTTCAGACACTGAGAGCGTGGACACAATCTTGCGATGGTAGGACTCTGAACCAGGTAGGTATAAGCGAGGGTGAGGAGCGCTGAACATGTGAAAACATCAGCCTTGAGGGTCTGTTTCTTTCTCTAGCAAAGAGTAATGAGATTAAATACCCCAGAAAGAATGTCTTGGATGTTGAATGGTGCCACGTTTCTCTACTCCCATGCGCAATTTTCAGGTCGGCTTATGAGCAATCATATTTCATCTGCATTTGCTTAGGCAATTGACTGCTGAAGATTTTAATTTGCTTCTTGTTACTTTATTATCTAGATGTCTCAATATTAAATGACAATTTTGTCTCTTGATGCTATTGCAGGAAGTTTTACCCTTCTGTTTTTAAATATTTTTGTATTCAAGCCAGTTTTAAGTGCCTTATGAAATGTTGTCATTAAGCTGTTGTATTTGAATCACTATGGGAAACAAGGATTTGGGGATTTCATCTTTGTTAAAAATCTACAATTATGTGCTGTGGGAAAAGTCACTTCTTTGCAAAACTGCACGTGGCAAAACCAGAAATAAAAACAAGCATGCAGTAGCATGAAATGACCACAGGGCAACACAAAAGGGAGAAAAATCTTCTCACAGAGTATCTTTGTGATGAGCTAACATCAAAAGATTTTAGGTTCAGCTAGGCACAGAGAAATTTGGTTAAGCAAAGTAATGAGCGCTGCTGTGCTTTTCATCTTCAAAATGTCTTACAAAGGTTAAGACTTTAAAATATATCTGTGCAATGAAGCATTATATTGCCACCGTTGGTTTTTTCCCCTCAGTTGAAGTGGATGTTGAGTTCTTAAATGTCCAAGGCTGCAGAGAAGATCGGTCAGATCTAGGACTGCAGACTAAGCTTCTCCTGCAGTGCCTGACCTTCATAGACTGTGCTGGACATTCTTCATTTATTCAGTCGTCCTTCCATCAGCCACTGCCCTCCTTTTCTCAAACCGATTGTCCTGTTTGACATCTTTTTTCCTGGCAGGTCTGCAGCTTTCCATTGCATTGTGAGTACTCAGATTGCCTGGTTTAAGCCTGCAATAACCCTCTAGGTCAACCCTCACCTGGCTACATTTGCCTCCCCTGTTATTAGTGCAGATTTCTCTCTCCTCCTGCACTGCTTTACAGAAAGGTCTGTTCAATGTGCTTTGCAGAACCCCTATGGAAGACCCACTAAATGAATTTTATCATCTTTAAATTATATATATCCCTCACAAACACACATGTAGAGTCTCTATGTATCAGGGTAGAAAGCAACTCACCATCTCCTGTGTTTGGAATAGCCTTGGAAAAACTGCCTCTGTGCCAGGAAGCCTGGGGATTGGACTGGAAGTAGAAATTAAATCACCTTTAGCAACACTGGATACTGCCAAAAACCTACAAGAAAGCCAAAAATCATCAATATAGACTCTGTAAGTGACAATGAAAATGTCCTGGTTTTGGCAAGGATAGAGTTAATTTTCTTCCTAGCAGCTGGTATAGTGCTGTGGTTTGGATTTAGGATGAGAATAACGTTGATAACACACGGATGTTTTTAGTTGTTGCCAAGCAGTCAAGCACTTTTCAGCTTCTCATACTGCTCTGCCAACGAGAAGGTGGGGGGGTGCCCAAAAAGCTGGGAGGGGACATGGCCAGGGCAGCTGACCCAAACTGGTCAAAGGGATACTCTATGTCATATGATGTCATGCTCCATATATAAGTGGGTGGTTGGCTGGGAGGCAGGGCAGCTTGGGAACTGGCTGAGCATTGGCTCCCGTTGGTGAGAAATTGTGCTGTTCATGACTTGGTTTATATATTCTATTATTATCATCATCATCACCATCTTCCTTTTCTGTCCTATCAAACTGGCTTTATTGCAACCCATGAGTTTTACTTTTTTTTTCCTTTTGATTCTCTTCCCCCATCACACTGTGTGTGTGTGGGAGGGACCAAATGGCTGTGTGGTTGTTTCAGCTGCTGGCCGGGTTAAACCACGACAGAAAGATCTCTACTTTAGGGGAAGGAAAAGATCTTTCAGAAGGCCTAAACTGTAATTTGCAGGATCTCTTCAGCTAATCAGAGATGATTCTTTAAAAGCTTAGAGGCCAGTGTCAGGAAAACCCCACAGAGTGCACCTAAGAACATAGCTGGTAATGTCCAAAATTCTTTATAATGGGCTAATGACCAGCAAAAACCTTGCAGGCTTTGACACTCCAGAAATTGGCTCCAATTGAGGAACTCAAGACATTGAAAAACTGACCTGGACTTTTCTGAAGATAAGTGGTCAGTAAAAGGAAAAGGAGGAGGAAGCCTGTGCTGTTTAGCGAAGCCAGTAGTTTTAGTGTTTCTCATGCTATTAGCACCCAAGTACATCTCCGAGGTGCTAATAGTCAACTTCTATCGACTGCAGTGGGAGCCCAGGGCGCTTGGCGTTTTGCAGCAATACCTCATGTTATTAAATAAAAGACATAAATGTGCCAGAGTATGTGCTCTTTAAACTTCAAGGCATTGTTTCTTGCTTTATCAAAATATTAAAGATTTTTCTCCCGTTAGCACTGTCTTGGAGTAAGCAACTACCTAAAAAAGAAATGTACCTCAGAAGAGTATGCACTGTGAAAAGCAGAAATATAACATTCTACCAAGAATAGACTGATTTAATTTGAAATATATATTCTTTAAATGGCTAATGTGCTTAAAATGTAAAAAATCAGATATCAAAGGCAGTTCTTGTTTCAAAGCAGAAGAGCAGTTAGTAAGAAAAATGATCAAAAATAAGACAAAGTGAAAAAAGAAATTAGGAAAGATTATTGATTTCCTAGAAAAAAGAATAAAAACTAATAATTTTTCACACATTATCAAATAACATGGTAATTTATCTAGAATATAATTCTTCTAACGTTTGACTGTGACTTGGTACCAGATGAGTTCTTACAGCTCAAAGCTACCTGGTGCAGATTTTGAGGATGGTTACAGACCTATTTCTTGTACCATCTACTTCACGTTATGGCCTACGGCCTAGGCTAGAACAGTCAGTGATGTGGTTTCCTGAGGCTGTCAGTGCAACTCTGGGAAGTCCAGGTTTTGTTATTGCTAAAGGAAGGGCTGTAGCCTCCCTGCCAGGCAGGCACCCAGCAAATCACGAGTTGTAACATCAGTCCTGTACATGTTGAACAAATCTGGAAAAGCAAAAGCTGTTAGTAGTTTTTGCACCCATGCCACTGGTAGACGTAAGACTTACATTTTCCAGAAATTAGTCTCCTGCTCAGTACAGAGCATTAACCTTCAAAATGTAACTTACTGGCAGCAATAATAGAGTTTAAATAGTAAAATGAGTGCCCGTGCTCTCTCTTTCCCTGCCCTCCTTTGCCGTGCAGATTTCTCTATCTCTAGGCAAGGCCAGGAAGGACAGAAGGTAGAGTGGCCAGCATGACCTACTACAGGAATATGTAGCACTCAAGACATGAGTAATGATGTACTTAGCTGTATCTCATTAAGCATCCAATGGATGTTCAGCAACAACTGATCAAGGCAGAGGCACAGTAGCCCTCTTGTCTGGTTTTGCTTGGAAGTTGTTAGTGTAACCATTGTCTGCATCCTCTTCCCTTGACATACTCCATGGGACGTGGCAAAACTATGTTCTGTGTGAGAATGCAAGAGTGCACAAGAGCTGGGATAATTTTGGGGTGATCTTATAATACCTAAAAGGATTTCCATCTGAAGGGGTGGAGGGAGGGGAAGCTGGCTTTAGCTCCTGTTTGAGATCTTGTATGCTATGTTTCATTCCAAGGTAAGAAACTATGGGTATCAGAATGTCTAGGTAGCACCTACACATCTCAGAGATTTTGTTTGGATTTCTAGAAAAATCAGAGGTTCTGTTTCTTTTAAAATTCTAGGTCCTTTTCGTACATGCTTTCCCCTTACAGTCTATTCTTTTCCCTTCCTCCTTTTGTTCCAGCTTCTGCATCTTCATATTTTCATCTTCCTTATCTCACCTGTGTTTGCAAGCAGCTGGCTCTTTGCACTCAGGCCCTTCCTAATTGCATTCCCTTTTTCTCTCCTGATTTCTAATGCAAAAAGGAATATTTTTAAAATACGTGTGCTTATGTAGTCAAGAATTTCCTTGTTGGCATGCTATCCAATGACCTCATTCTTTTCTGAACGGGGAGAGCGTGTCCTCTGAAGGGTACTGGGAAGCCACTATTTGCACCTTGTTATCTAGCTTGGGGTGCTGCCAGGCATTCCTGCCCAGGCAGATTTGCAAACTGCCTACAAGCTTTTGTGAAGATCTTGTCTGGATGGGAAAGGAGGATGGATGTGGGAGTCCTTGTTGATGAGATAGCAGTATGGATGTAGCTGGTTTACTTCCCATCATTTTCAGCTTAATTAAAATGTAAGTACCCTTACCTAGACTTAGAGGTTCAGCACAGAAACTGAACAGACATCTCCAAGGAGAATCCTACATAACGAGCAGGTAAAGTTCACATGGAATTATGCTTTCTTTTGCCTTTCTAAGAACATCTGAAAAAAATGTGTAATGTTCAATCAGTAACAGAGGATGTTTTTAGAATAGTGATTCCTATAAAATGAGAACAGAGAGGAAGACATTGCAGAACTACAGAAATAAGGACTTTTGGAACCATTGATAAGTAATTTACAACCAGAGTAGTCTTTGTTATGGCAGAACATCCCCAGGGAAAGGGAAAAATCATGAAATTGCCTGAAATGCTATGAACTCACTGCTTTGTTTAATAAACAGAAGCCAAGCTTTTAACAGATGAACACAGTCATCTTGTACATATCAGGACTTAATATTCCTAAACATAAACAAACCTCTTTTTACTCAATATTAAATAATTTCACATCTGCTCAAAATCCCAATAATCTCAGTTCATGTGTGACAGCAACTACCCTTAGGAAGGCAGCACAGAGGAAGTAATTCTGGACCTATCTCCATCTCTGAAGATGCATTCATTGCTTCCATCACTTCTCAAGCCTCCAAGTTCTCCTGCTTCAAGTCTGAATATTTATTATGTCAGGCTGAGGTCTGCTGCTAACCAAAAAGCAGAACTATGAATTCCGGCCCTCCTTTTCTAGCAAAGACATTGATATTATGAGGGCTTTGATCTTGTGAAAACCAATAGAAAAAGTCTTGCAAAATGTGTGGAATATGAAAGCAAGCTTTTCTGTGGTTGAAAATAGCATCTGCGATAGTTCTATCACAAGGCTAAAAGTGACTTTCTTACTGTGTGGAGGATGCTTAGTAAGACTTTTAAAATGGTATCTTATGCTAAGATAACTATGTGAAAAAAACAGATTTACATGAATCTGACAGCTGTTTTAAAAGCTCAACGGGAAGCACCATTTGCTATAATACAGAAGACCTAGGTTCAGAATCACACACAAATTTTTGTCTTCTCAAAAGCCAGCAGGAACTGGAGGTGGCATAAAGAAAATGACAGCCTTACTGCAAAGGCAAACAGAAATCAATCTGTGCTCTTGAGCTGAGTTTGTGTTTCCTGTATTAAAGGGGCAAGGAGTTAGAATTAGACAATACCTCTCAGAATGGCTTGATATCCATAGTCGGATGAGAATTCTATTTTTCTTTAAATTTACAGTAGCTGCATTGGATTTGCCAGAAAATGATGGGTCAGTACAGTCCTATAAATCCTGAACACATATGTAGTATAGCTTTTCAAAAATAACTTAAAAAACAGCCTTCCAGGAGAAGAAAAAGTCCACAATAATGACAGCACACTGACAGTGCAATAAAGAGGAATTTGTTATTCTGACTGCAGGGGTTGACAATGACCAGAGGGTAAATGCATAACATAGGAAGAGCCTATGCCCAAATGTCAAAAACTCCCTGCCACAAATGAAAGAAAAAGAAATATGCTGAAAATGTGTTTACTCTGTACAGGCATAACAACAGTAATAAAAAGAATAATTTATTTGTCCACAATGAATATTTCTGAGCTTGAAGCTGAGGATGCAGCATTACATATTATCATCTATGTATAAGTAAATGATTCCTTTCAAATGTTCATTGCCATGAAATTAAAAGAAATCTTTGCCATCTAATGGTGAAGGTGGCAGCAAAAATGAAAATGAACAGTAAGCAAAGGGTTAAATATGTGGGATGGTAGTCTTTGTGAGTAATTTTTGTTGACAATTTTAAGCTACTGTTCAATTCTAGAAACAAATCTGATTATTATAATTATTTCTTTTATTACCTAAAGAGGATAATATCTACTCACAAGTATGACTACTTCTGTATGAAATTAATTTTGCAGGCATAAATTGTGCCCTCAAACAAGATCTCAATCCTGCAAAGAAACAGCAATAAATTGAAAGCTCTGTTGTTTTTCTGAAGTTATTTAGTTCTAAACAAACCTTCCTATGCAGTCTGTCTGCTTTTTATTTTTAGTTCTCCCTTCTTTGTTATTGAATGCTTTTGTAAGAAAGAAGGATTTTTGTTCTGAGTTTTTCTTCCTCCAGTATTTCCCATATGAAGTTATGATCCTCTGATAGCTTGTATGAAGAGGATTAGAACATGTCATCACTAATTGCAGATGAGGATTTAAAGCAGGGATGGGCAGGAGCAGCAGAAAAGATGATGTTGCTTGACCTGTCTTGATTCAGACTGCGTGGATGCTTCGCTTCTGCCTCTGCTGCTCCAGGAAGTTAGCCTGGCTTCCACATCTGTCCTCGTCTTATGGCAAGGGAAAATCGGGTTTTGCTGAACATGACGAAAGACTAACTTTTCTGCTGAAAGGCTGATTTCTCTATTGTACGTTGTTCCTAAAGAGCCATTTCTGCCATGAGGACTATGGAAAATTAGTTGGTTCATAAAAGCACAAGAGAAGGAGCAGTGGCAAACAGAAATCACTTCTAAACTGTAAAAATGCTGTATTTCAGTTGTGGGATTATATCTTTCTCTTCCGCATTTTTTTGTTGTTTTCGTTAGACTGTAAACTTTTGAGTACTGTCATTGTATCTTCACATATACCATACAAGTGCTTCCTGTGAGTGTGGAAATTGCAATGGTAACATACTCAAGCCCTAACCATCTACAAACATTACTGTTATTTAATGTCAACAACAGGTAGCAATTTGACTAATAAGCTTAAGGAATTACATAACTTAAGTAGCAATTGAACAAAATTATGTCAGTATGCATTTCCCCCTCTTTTGCTTCAGGACGAATCAATTATGAAACACAAATGAAAGTAATGGATACACATTTATAACAATTTAGGGTCCCAGGCATTGATTAACCATGACTGAGAGAACTTTCTCTCATGAAGATAAATGTTATTTCATAAAGAACCTACAAGCTCCCATGTGAGGCCGTGGACTACTGAGAAGGACACTTATATTAGCCCAAATGTTCTTTGATGGGTTGAAGTCTAAGGAGATAAGACAAAACAAGCAAGGCTAAGTAGTCGGAGTTGCTCTGCACTTCTCTGGACCGCTCCTCGGTAAACTGCCTAAGTAAAGACAAGAAATTAACACAAATGCCCCTTCATCTACTTTTAAAACATTCTTTTCTTTCAAAGCCTACTTTCTTCAGGCCTTGCAACAGGATGAAAAAGTGACTCAGCAGTTACAAAAAACTGGCAAAACTGAGCCAGAGGGAATTTAATTATCTTCAGACATCTAATGAAAACCACAAAGTTTTGTCACAATTTTCAGGACTTATCTGTCAAATCTTGACAGATCAGGAAACAGAAGAGGACAGTTTCTTGATTAAGACTGAAAAAGGGCTTGAACTTAATTTTCAAGGAGAAAGGATGTTTTTTAATTAATAAAGATAAGGCAATACGCAGTAAAATTACCTCCTTGTCTAACCTATCAACAAAGTTGTAACCAGAGTTCCACATTTGTGTTTGTTCCTCCCATGCCAAATTTTGGGCTTTCATTGTTGGGGATGAAAACATTTTATTCCAAGTCATTTGGAAAACAACCTGTGATTTAGTTAATGAAAGAATTAAATGCCTCAGTCTCCTCAGAATTAAAGGGAAGTAACGGTTTCAGTTGTGCTAAACAGACTTGTTGATATAACATGCTGGTTCTTCGTCATCTGAACTCATGATGTACACCAGTATCTCTCTGTGAAAGCTGTGTTACTAAAATGACTTATGGGGTTTTTTTTGTCATTTAATCACTCAATCAGAGTGCTTGTAGTGAACAAATGTAGGAATTAACAGACAGAGGACAGGGCCTAGGATTTTAAAATTTATATGCTGTTTCTTGGCTGCTATAACAGGTAGGCTAAGTATGTTGAATCTCTCACAGAGCAATATTTTACATATCAAAAGGGCATATCTTTAAAGCAGGCAGCATTTTAGTCCTATATAATATTCTTTTACCAAAGCGGTCACATAACTGAAACTTTCCTGAAATGGTGAGTCTGTTTTAATGTATAGCTGTTGGTGATGCAGGGCTTAACATAGACAAAGTTCTTGCAAAAAGAAAGGAAATCTTGCTGTAAACTTTATCAGTGGCCTGGCAACAGATTGGGAGACAGACAACTTTTCTGTTGGTTGATCTTTACTGTCAGAGTTTTGGGTACTGGACACCACAGGGCTTACAGAAACCTGCTCAGATTGTTTAACTCTTTTCTTCCCGATGCAGGTGCTGCTGTCCAAATAGCTTTTGAGGAAAAATTCCTGTGCAGGGCATAGAAATGGTGATGGATATAGCTGGGGTGTGCTAAAGGTACTGATTATATTTTTCTTGTAGAGAAGGCAAATAAATGGTCTGTAGACCGAGCATAAATGGTCTTGGGAAGTGTTACAGAATCATAGAATCATATAGTGGTTTAGGTTGGAAGGAACCTCAAAGATCATCTAGTTCCAATCCCCCTGCTGTGGGCAGGGACACCCTCCACTAGACCACGTTGCCCAAAGCCTCGTCCAACGTGGCCTTGAACACTTCCAGGGATGGGGCATCCACAGCTTCTCTGGGCAACCTGTTCTAGTACCTCACCACCCTCACAGTAAAGAATTTCTTTCTAACATCTAATCTAAATTGACCCTCCTTCAGCTGAAACCCATTACCCCATGTCCTGTCACTACACTCCCTGATAAACAGTCCCTCTCCAGCTTTCCTGTAGGCCCCTTCAGGTACTGGAAGGCCGCAATTAGATCTCCCCGGAGCCTTCTCTTCTCCAGGCTGAACAACCCCAACTCTCTCAGCCTGTCCTCATAGGAGAGGTGCTCCAGCCCTCTGATCAGCTTCGTGGCCTCCTCTGGACTCGCTCCAACAGCTCCATGTCTCTCCTGTACTGGGGCCCCCAGAGCTGGACGCAGTACTCCAGGTGGGGTCTCACAAGAGCAGAATCACCTCCCTTGACCTGCTGGTGTTTCCACTGTCTTTCACTGGTTCGGATTGTTTTCTTTCTAAGTATTTTTTGAACACATCTGGCTTCAGCCAGCCTGGGGTATGGAATATTTCCATCGTTGTTTGATCTGTTTTTCAGCAATGTTGAGTTGGCATTGGAGCAAACGTGGAGAGTGGCTGCCAGGGAGGCGCAGGAAGGAGTATGTGAGCAGGATAGAACCGAAGTGAAAGCTCCCCCTCAGCCAAAGCAATTTCTCACCAGAGTTTCCTCAAAGTTGCAAGAATATACCAGAAGGAATCACCTCCACAACTCATACAGCTTAACAGAAAATGGATTTTTCTAAGGTCAAGTACCATTGTAAAAGGAAGATAAGATATGATTTGGGCAATCTAAGAATCTCAACTTCTACTCGATATTTTCAAAACTGCCTGGTGTTTGTGGGGTCCTGATGAGTACAGCCCCAAAGGATGCCACTTGCAGAGCTACCTTTTGAAACAGATTTATTTAATGGTGATGTGCAAAGAATTGCTCTCCATTCTGCTAAATTACATTTCATTTCAGGACTCCAGTCTGAAGCCATATCCAAAAGCTGCAGAGTTTAGAAGAATTAGCCAGCAGCCTGGCTGAGCTTACATCTCACGCACATTGTTTTTATATACAGTGATAAATCACTTCTTGACTTTCTGCACAAAGGGTGTTTTCTTGTTGATGCATTTGAGAACACTGTAGAGAGGTTTGTAATTAAATAAGAAAAAAGTAGGACTTCTCTTATGAAGAAGTTAATTTTTGATGCTGTTGAAATCCAGGAATTTTGAAAATACTGTGCATTGGTTATTTTTGCTTTCTACCTGAAAGCTACACAAAAGTATTGTGTTTCTCTCTAAAAGACAGTGAAGTGAGAAATAGCCAGCTTTATTTTACATTGAGAATAGAAAATTTATCAAACAGAGAGACTAAAGATTTACGTAAAGATGTCTGGATTTTGCCTGAATTAAAAATATATTCAAGGACAAGCTTTCCAAGGTCTTTCACCTAATTGTGTACTAAACCACATCTTTCTATCCCTATGCTTCACAGTATGATTTAGTTTAAAAAATGATGTGTTAGAGCTCAAAAAACCATGTAGTTCAGTGTCTAGTGCCAAATATATAAAATGCCCTCCTCTTCCTTATCGTTCTCCAAGCCAGGGTAGTCAGCTTAGTATTCTGCCTGTTTTTGATTAAAAATGAGGTACAAATCTGATCCGGCATGGTAATTACTATATTCCAGTGTAAGTCACAGACCATTGCTGCTATTATTTATTCTCAGACAAAAACATTTATCCCCCAACCTCCAACTACAAGCTGCATATTCTTAACGGCTAGCCTTTTGCTATGAGTAAAAACTACATTATTTCTCATCTGCTCCACTTGTTGTGGGCCACCTCACCTGTGGCAGCCGAGATAGCTGCATTATCTGTTCTTCATTCTCTGTGGAAAGATTTGGAATTTTCTAATGCTCTCTTTCATGATGGATCAGAATCCAGGTAACTTTTTAATGTTAAGGATGGTTACTTGCACCTCATTCGGTTTGTCCCTGCTTAAATAAATGCGCACGCACATACACTCGTCACATCAGTCTCTCTAAAGAAACTTTCTTTTTTTTTTTCTTCTTAGAGTAGGTGGGTGTATTTGTGCACACTTGAGCCTATCTTGGCAAATTCCAAGAAAAAAATGGATGGTAGACCAATGAGTTTATTAAATGTCTTTTCTGAAGATTTTCCCCACTGTGAAGAAAGCTAGGTTTACTTCATTTTATACAAAACCAGAGGCTGATACGGAATGGAAGTCTACATATGAGCAAAAAACCCCAAAACAGCCCCCAGTCCCCCAGCTTTTTCTCCCAGAGCTGTTTAATGTAGAAGTTGACTGCACAGAGCTACTCCATCGTGAACTAATGAGTCACTGCCTCCAATCTGTACTTCTTAGGTTCAGGCTGACGCATTTGCAGCTGAACTTTTTAGGCTTGCCAGTTCTCTGGAGCAGATGTATATTACAGAAAAGTTGGGAATTTCAAGATATATCTCATCAGTTTACCATGTATAACACATCTGAGAAACTGAGCATCTAACAATAAGGAAAGGGAAGAGAGGGAAGGAGATCAGACTACAAGAACGGCAGAATTGCTTTCACCTTGTTAGAAACTTTTAGGACCTAAAACTTGTTAATATTTAAATATATGCCTTGAAGAAGCTACATGCTATAAGTAGTAACAATGGATTAAAGTCTTTTTTTAAAGAAGTGAGTAAATCTGTTGATTTGTTAATGGAAAAATCCACACAATCTGTCACAAACTGGTAGATGTTCTTCAAAGTAGGCAAGTACAACACTAATGGCATGACATTTCCTGCCATATCTTACTAATGAATAAAACATTAGGTAAGCAAGGAAAGGTCAAAGAAGGACAGGAGGCTTGAAAGAGGCATGCATTTTTGGCAGAGGGGGTAGAAGTAGCAAAGCTACCATAATTAACCATAATTGAAACAGGATTTTCCACTCCTTTCCAGCACATGGAAAACAAATTTTTCATTGTCATCAGCATACCTTTACATTATAAATAGCAGGAATGTACAGGTAGCAGGAAAATCAGTCTTCAAAATCTGAACATTTTAAAATGGAAAAAATGCAATTGATTTTAAGTACATAGTGTTCATGCAGAAGATTAGCTAAGTCAATTTTATACTGAAAATATGTAAGTGCCTATAGAGCATTTTGTTTGGGAGTAAGACAATATTTTGTTTTATATTTTTTATGAGAATTCTATTGCACTCACTCCACCATAAATTTTCCACTATTGTTTACAGACAGCTCAAGAATTTGAAGCCAAGACTTGATGCTGCAAAATTTCAGATAAAAGCTGTGAGGTAAGAGGGCAATATGCAGAACATCTCAGAGTTTCATATTCAGAGTCCCACAGAGAAAAAAACATCTTTAAGAAAACTGGATGTATAATGAAAAGGCAAAGAAGTGTTTAATCTCATTATTTTCCTCTCTTAAATCTTAAGCTCAAACCTTCCCCCTTGGCTTCTGAAGACACAATTACTTACTTGTCAATCATGAGTAATGATTCCCATTCTTGAAAATGCTTCCCTTTCTCCCCCCCCTCTTAAAATAGTTTCCAGTGTTGGAGCATGGTACTACTTAAGCCAGAAGTAGTAAGGTCTAACCAAATGTCACATTATCCTGGCTGGAGAGTTAAGGAAGGAGTGCAAGCCTGGCAAGTCAGGAGGAAAATAGCAGCCTTACAATAGCAAATCCCCTAAGCAAGGAAATTTAAGCAGGAATGATCCTAGGGTTTTAAGACAGGCCCTGTTGTTTGAAGCCTCTTTTAGCCAATGCGGCACCTGTCAAAGCTTGGACACCTGGCTGTGTGTTTTCAGAAATGCGCGACCTGATAGTTGCTGTCGCTGTATCTCGCCTCATGCAATGCAAAGGAGGTCTGACACCGGCCCCAGGGTGGTTCCTGTGAAGACTGGGACTGCTCTGGGACTGCTCCTAGCAAGTGCTGTCATCTCCATCTCTGACAGCATCTGATCTGCTTGTGGGCACTGTAACACAAAGCAGACCAGCCAAAACGTGCCCGTGGCAGACCTTATTTGCCTAGGAAGGAGCGAGGTGAGCCAGGATCCTCCCTTACCTTACTGGGCTTGTTCTCAAGCTACTTCGCCAGAGCACGAGGCACAGCAAGGAGAGCAGAGCGATGCAGCGGTGGAAGTGTGATGGACAGAGGGAGCCTGCTAGACCTCAGCTTACCCATAACCTTATGGTTATGGAGGAGGCTCCAGGACAAGAAGAGTTTGGATGGGGAATGGTGAGGATGAGACAGATTGCTTATAACTAGCCATGGACTGCTACCTGTGTCGCCGAGGATGGGGTTAATGCTAGTATTGGAGTCATGATTCGTGCCTAAAGAGCTCAAGGGAGTAGGTTCATTCCTAAATACCACAGGACCCACATGGATAGATGAAGGCTAGTGACAGGGAGGGTTTATGCTGTGGGAAAGGTTTCTGCAGTTGTTAGCCCCGTGGTTAGTAACACCTGAGAGAAAATATGCTCAAAGTTTGTCAGTGCCAGAGACAAAGTTGAAATCTTTGACCCAAGGATGAGGGTCAGGTCTGGCTGAGACACGGGAGAGGGAGGCAGAAGGAAGGATAGTGGTGGGGCAGGGAGGGAGGTGGCGTGGGGAGAGTGACATTTGCTGCTCTGGCTGTTGCACGGGAAATAAGAGAGAGGACAGTGACTCCCGGTACATTGTGACTCTGCACTCCCGTGGCAGCCGAATGGGATTTACAGGGCTCTGGCACTGGCAGACGTGGAAGCTGAGCATATAACTTATAATGCCAGCTTAGTAAATGCCTATAGCTGATGCTGATCTGAAGATTTAGATTTATTGCTGGTTGCTGCAGGACCTTTAGGACTTCTGCTGACAAAACCCACTGGTGTATGGGTGCTTTTGCAGGAGGAAGATGTCACTGCACTCTGCTTTAGGCTGCTCTTCAGGCAAGGATTACAGTTAAGGAGCTTGGCAACAGGGTTTCAATAATTATATTTATTTTTGCCTCCTAACAGGCTTGCATGGCAGGTTAAGGAAAGGGTTGATGATAAAATAGAACACTGGCTCCAGCTATGCAGGAAGGATCGGGAGGAGGGTAGGTGCAAGCAGGGGTGAATACTAGGTGCTGCCAGCAAGGGCAGAATTTCAAGGGAGGCTGCTAGGAGTGAGGAGAGAAAAAAAATGAGTGGAAGAAGGAAAGGTGAGGGAAGAGACAAAAGCTAAAGGCAATTTCCTAGGGCTTCTCTTTTCATCCTTGTCCTCCTCCCAGTCTTCTGGGTACACCCTGACTTAAGTCATGGCCTCTCAAAAACAAGGTACAGCTTTCCCTTATGTTTACAGTAAATGATGTGATGCCTAATTAAATGACCTGGCCACCTTTAGCATCTTGAGATCACTGCAGCCTCTTTTACTCCTGTGCTCTTTAGCAGAAGACAAGACACAGCTGACTTTTTTTTTTTTAGAGGAGACTTTTGTTTTGAGCATTTTAAGTAAATACTTTTATATTGTGTGTCTTCAAATCTTTGTATATTGGTCCTCATCATTCACAAGAACAGGAATAGTGTGTTAAAGAAGTATCCAGCTACTATAGATCATGAAGAAAATGCGTAAAAGGCTATTATATCTGTATCATCTATATCTATATATATCATCTATGCATATATTTGTATATAAGTGAAGGACTGAAGCACCAAAAGTAGCCAGCTCTTCATAAAAGCAGAGTTGCTTCTGGGTTGAATAAAAGGAGAAGCAAGATACTGACTGTGAGGGTGACATGATATTGTAACTTGAAAACTAATTAAGGAAAGAACAGAATTTAAATAACATTTGGTTGCAACAGCAGGAAACAAAAGGAACAGGTGTTTAACAAGATTTCTTTTGACTGTTTAATCTCTTCATTAGTGCCAAAACCCAAACTCTGTCAGACTTTGGCTTCACCTAGATTCTGTAGTTGTACTTTTGGCTGTTTCATTGGTCTCTAGGGATCCGGGTCTCTGCCGCTAAGTACTTTTGATCTCCATTGTATGTGTCGCTTTCTCTTCAGGAGTCAATAGGATTACATGGCTGTGAATAAGGCCCAGCATTTGATACCCTGCTCTGCAGGTTCACTAGAGCATCCACAGGAGAGATCTCCTTACAAAGCTGGATGAAATTTGTTGCCTAAGACCTAGAAACCAGGGAAGGCTTTTCTTTGTGATCATTGTAAAATATAAAAGCATAAATTAAGTGTTTTTCAATGTTTCAGGTGTTGTCATAGCCTGGAGGGTTATCTGTTAATAGAATAGGTCTCTCACTGCTGACACCCAGCTGAGTAACTGGGACTACATAATACTGTAAATGGCTTTACCTCTTCGAAGAAGTTCCTGGTTTAAATGACCTTTAGCAAAGAGCTCCCTCTCTCTAGCATTTATATTCTGTTTCACACTGTTTCTTGAATTTAACAAGTGAAAAGAAGCTAAAGTGGCATCTGTTTTAACAGTCACCTTTTAATGATATGAGTGTTTATTTCTATCATGATTTTTAAAAGTTTCTTCCTGAATTTCTTTATAGAATCATAGAATCATGGAATGGTTTGGGTTGGAAGGGACCTTAAAGACCATCTAGTTCCAACCCCCGCTGCTGCGGGCAGGGACACCCTCCACTAGACCAGGTTGCCCAAGCCTTTGAAGGATTCAGAGTTTGAAGAGAAGAAATCATTATAAGACTATCTCTGTAAAAGCATGTTTTCTTTAGGATGGGTTTTCAGCAACTTTGGACAATAGACAGAATCAGTATTTGATGTCAGATTTTGCCTGTGTGAACCTCCCCACTCTCCTTCCACACCCATTTAGACCTCTACATGGCAGGGACTTTTGCATCTGCATCTCTAACTAGGCTTGTTTTCACATTATCCCATTAGCTGCTGCTTCTTTTTGTTCTTTCCTCTCCTCTTACTCATTGCTTTCCACCCAGTGTGCAGTCCAACCTGCTGGCTGATGTTCTTCTTCCAGCAAATTAGTGCTTTTAACACTAGAATCTTTTTACTTCCCCCTCTTTTTTTTTTCTTCATTTTGCATAATTAGCTTTTTTTCTGCACATCCTGTTCAAACCTCCTTAATCATAGACTCATAGAATAGTTTGAGTTCGAAGGGACCTTTAAAGGTCATCTGGTCCAAACCCTGATAATCTCACACTTCTCCAAATAACTGATTCATCTTCTCACCCCATTCCGATAGATAGATAGATAGATAGATAGATAGATGAGAACTGACTCTCTCCTGGACCTTGCTCTCCCCTCTCTGACCTGCCTTTCTATCCAGAGAAGGGTCAGACTCGCTGTCAGGAGACTGCGTGCATCAGCACGCTCTGCAGCCTCTCGCTTCAAGGGGTTTGGCTGGCTGGGCTCAGGGCTGTGACATTCGTTGTCAGCTCTTTTTTACTTGCTGGATGTTAGCTCCAGGGCTGCTGGTGGCTCAAATTCCCCTAACAAAGATTCTGCTTAATCTCCTTCTCTGTTGTTACCAGCGTGCAGGGACCATGCCGATCTCCAGGATGTGGCTGTTGAAAGGGGGAAGCACAATTCAGAGCCCATCGCTAGGTGTACCCAGCTCACAACTTCCCTCAGCGTCTCTGGCTCGAACACGTGTTGTGATCTGAAGTCAAAAGCGACCAGCAACACACGGAAACAGGAGATCCATTGGGTAACATGGTCCAAATCCTTGCAGCAGTTTGTTTAAAACCAGCGCTTTGGACATCATTGCTAAACTCCTAGGAAGTATGAAAACTAAATTGAGCGTATCTGCAGGGTACAGGAGACTGCGCGTGGATCCTGATACCTTCCTACCTGGCAGGGTGATTTTGAGGTGCTTAGACGTGGCAGTGATTAAACCCCTTAAGCAGACAGATGGTTTATAGACCTGATGTTACACCATTTCTCATGCTAGAGAGTTGCTTCCTGTATGACACTTCATCTTTTATGATCTTAATTAATAGTAATTGGTATATGATCACCTCTAAAAGTACTATTCTATGAGGAAAACTAATCTCTGATGTTACAGGGATTGATATTTACCGGAAATCATAACGTACTACAGCCTTATGTAAATGATTAAATAGGTCATCTTCCTCTGGTTTGATTTGCGTGTATCTATCTATATATTGTTTTCCTTGACAGCTTATATTGTAATTCCTACACCTGGAACTTCCACCACATGTTTTAAACCATTTCAGAAGTAATACATTGCTAGAGGAGATCACACTTTTGAAAACTGTAATGAAAAACCCATTATTAAATAAGGGATATAGCTTTTTAATTTTTTTTCCAGTTTGCTTTCAATCAGCATACTAATTCTGCTCTTATGTAGAATTCACTCTTGCAGTTATATGGCAGGGTGGTTTCATTTTTGTTCTGTTCCTGCTTTGAGAAGGAATCCTCCTGCATACATGCCCAAGTTTCCCTTTCTCTTTCAGCAAGTATTGTGATTACATAAAACTAAAAGCAGAGATCTTAAATCTTAGTAAACAAAACCAGAGGATGAATTAATCTTTAAAGCTGGCTATGACACTGAACTCACAATTCATATATTATTTTTGTCAGCAGCATGTCCAAACTGCCAAGGCCATTCTTGAAAATCACAGCTGTGATATCTACAATAACTGAACTACAGGAAAGCTGCAGTTAGGTCACGCTGCCTTAGCACTGCAGATGAAACAAATGCTAATAGTTACCACTACTGCCTACTGATTTTGCAGCATGTTTTGCTCAGTAAAAACAATTCTAATGATTAATAGTGTCATAAAATAGTGTGCCTTCCCTCCTGCTCTGTGTGGTTGGCTCAGGTACGAAGCACGATGGTGTAGGTCAACCCCAGCTGAATCAATTTGGTCCCTGTTTATGGTGGGCAGGTGCAGAGACAGGTGATGGAATAGGCTGGGAGGGGAGGTCAGGGAACTCGGTGGGGCCAGGTGGTTTTTGGGGGCCACCTGGGGAAGGGGAACCTTCCAAAATGAAGCAGGGGAGAGGCTAAGGCCAGTAAGCAGTGTGGGGGGGAAGAAATGCTCTGGACTATCTATGTACAGTGAGTATTTGAATGTATTGTGTATCATAAGTACGAAGAGGCTGGTCTCCAGAGTTAACTATTGCCAGCCAGAGCTGCTGGTCAAGGGGGAGGTGTTAAAATTAGACTCAGGGCTGGAAGAGCATTAGGAAATTGATTTGGGCATTTTACTGTGTTTTAGCAATGTAATTCTCAGAGTAAGTTTTACAGGGCTTGCTACCAATTATTTCAATGAGTTTGAAAAATGCTGCTGCCTAAAGTAAATACTATCAACTTCAGAAGAGCTTCAAACCGCTGTTTCAGAGCACTTATATAAACATATGTTTCACATCTGCAATTATTTATTTTACAACATTAAATTTCCTTTAAGTGCTATTAATGGTTTGGAAGGCTTATACTAGCCTCCTGCATGCACGTGCTACTTGACCGCAGGTGTCTGATTTAGGAGGTCTGTAAAATATGTACTTCATATGTTTGCAAGCAATCCAGGGTCAAATTGCTTGGTAATGCTGTTACAAACACACAGGCTATATGTAGTAAAATGACAGAAGCTATAGACAAATGAGAATAATGTAAGTACTTGCAGTAGTAGGTAATATGATGTGAGAAATGTCCAGTAGGTCTAAAATTGTGTCTCGTGTTAAATGTAAGGGACTGCTGGTTTGTTTTTGTGGGTTTTTTTCCTCATCTTTTTGCTGTTCTCAACTTGGGCTGAGATGGTTTAGCTTAGCCTGAGGGAAGTGGAGAGGAGTTGCTGCCCTAGCCCTGGGAATTGAATGTTGGCAGGCAAGCTGGCAGATGCTACTTGCAGCCTGTCTCTAGCTGCAGCAAATCGATGGGGCCAGCTTTGGGGCAATAAAGCTGTATGCTGAAATACACTCTAGACTTAATCTCACAGGATGCAGAAGGAGGAGAAGAAAAACTCAGAAAACAAATAATGTATCACAGGCAAAAAGAACTTTCTTGCTCTTGGCAGATAACCAAAAGAAATTCTTATGCAGAGGTTTAATATGATATAGGTATCATGCAAGTCAATTTTTTTTGGCTGTACCATTGCTCCAGCAATTCAAGGACCTGTAGCATAGATTAGGTTTTCTGTCTGCAGCAATTCTTTTATAAATCCCTGCGTAAAGTGATTTAATTCTGTTTTAAACCAGTGTGAGTTCCTTGTCCCAACTGTTTTGTCTGGAAGGTTGATCCAGAGTTTCACGCTGATAAGCATGAAGGCACTTCCTCCCCTCCCCCCCGCAACTTCCAGTTGATTCACCACCGGTTTGTATTTACTTGAACTTTTACTGATGTTATCTGTTAAACAGATCTTCTCTTACCTTCCTATTTGCCCCCTCTCAGCTCTGTTTGGTAACACAGAACTGTCCAAGCTCATATAACTTCTCTGCTGAATAATACATTCCTTTAATCATTTTTCTATTCTTCCTCTGTACCCTTTCTAGCTTACATTCATTTTTTCAGAATGTAAATCACCAGAAAAGTAGTCCAAATAGCATCTCAGTGAAGTCTTTCAAAAGGACAGCCTGCTTTTTCTCTTCCAAAACTATCTTGCCTAAAGCATGTTATGTCATTAGCTTTTTCCACACCTACATCACGCCCTACCAGCTCACAGCCATATGCCGATTGACCAGCGCATCCTGATTTTCCTCCTTTTAGCCATCTCCAGTACATAATCTCCATGGAAATAGTAAGAATTCTTGTTATTGATCCCTAATCATACAACTTTATCTCCTGTGCTGTAAAATGCCTTCTCACTTTTATCATGGGAATGTGTTATTGCCTATTGGCATAGATACCCAAGAGCTCCAGTCATATTGGGCAGCATTCTGCAAGGTCATATCTTAGGGGGAAAAAAGCATAATACTCTTTCATCGATCAAATAAACCCTCCAAACTTTCCTGAGCCACCTATAAAGCCTAAAATGTGACCCAGAATATGAAATGCCAGGAATGTGGTTCATGCAGGTTGATGGTCTTGGTTACAACAGCCTGGCAAGCCCTTACATGGTTTCAGTTGCCGTATCTGCTATTTTGGATTAAAGTTATAAATAAAATAAGCAGAACTAAGATAATTGAAATCGGACACAAGTACACAGACTTAAAAAACTTTTATGTATTTAAAATATGTAAAAGCCAAACCATATACAATTTTGAATGTAGTAGAAATATTATAAAGTGAATGGATTCTTATTGTATAGACGTAATTTGATCAGTGATGTTTGATTTGAGTAGGTAAGTTGCCATACTAGTGGATGATCTTGAAGTTTTACTATAGCTTTCTGGTAAAATATTCCAGACTTACTCTGATATCCTGCCTATAACTAGAATATTTATTTATCGGGTAATATTTTAGTTATGAGGAAGAAGGAGCTAAATGTATGAATGACACTATCAAACAAAATACATTTAATTGCAAAAACTTGAAATTATTTGCAGTGTTCAAAGATTATTTCTAACCAAACAAAAGCCACTCTTCTATTCCCCAATAGCGACAAATTAAAAAAAATTACAATCCACGCCTCCCACAAGGCTACATCCGATAAGCTTGTAGAGACCAAACACACATCTCTACTTTCTCACGGAATATTGAACTGCAAGGGATCCTGAAAAGGTTGTGGGATGGGGAAAGCAGGGGAGGATGGAGGGAAGGGCAGATGATGTTCTCTCCTTGATGAGATGCACAAAAGTGAAGCAGCCCAATTCTACACCAAAAGCTACATAATTTAAAAATACTTTAGAAAAGGATTGTTATTACATCTGACTTAAGTTGCCAAAGCAGACCTTGGCAAGGAAGGAAGAGATTCAGAGTCTGAATATACAGAGATGTGAGTTCTAATCATAACCTTTTGCTCCTTCAGAAGCTTTATGCCGTCTACTTTCCTCAGTATTTCTGTAGCGAAAGGCACTAATGATACTCTGAAATCTTGCCCATGCAGTTTCTAAAGACAATGTTTACAAAGTGGTTTGATGATTAAAAATAGCACCAACTAAACAACATCATTGGTCCCACTGGGACATGTACATGTGGATGCACTGATAATAGGAGGAGGTGGGCAGCTGAGTGTACCAGGCAGACAGACTTCTGCAAAGAAAAGTTTATCTGAAAAATTAAGAATTTTACCAAAGTATTACAAATTCAAATTCACAGAAAGCTAGAGAATAAATTGCTGCATACAAAAGTCATATTTGAAGTGCTGAAATGAAATCTTTATACTGAAAAGAAATGCTATGCAAGAATTGTTTGGTGTGGCAAGAATTTCCTGTAGGAATTTTTGAAGGGGTAATATAAGTAAATATTTGCCTATTAACAAGGAAGCTAAGCAATAAAGAGATGGGATCCAACAAATATCAAGTCTTAGAAACCTCTTATTTAAAAGCCATCGTAGCAGCAATATCATCTTTCTTGCAGTATGTCATATATACACCTTGGTTGATGAACAGCTAATTAATCTTGTAAGACTAGAAGCTAAAAAATCACAGACAGCAGCATGGGTGAGCAATCTTTACATTTGGAAGAGAATACATGGTCAAATTAAAAGTTTTTCAGATCCATAGACAACCAGACATCCTTTATGCTCAGTGTAGTGATTATCTCTTGTATTATGCTTCCCTGAAATGAGCTTTTTGGTGGTTTTTTGGGGTTTTTTTTTTGTTTGTTTGTTTTTTTAAGTGTTTAGGATGAAAGAGTCTTCTGCGAATCAGCTATAAAGATCTATATCCTACTTTCTGTGTCCTGGGCCAGCTCAATCTATGATTGAGAATATCTTTACTGTAAGAGAGTCCCTTTACTTGGGGAACTTAACACAGCATTTTAAGTGACACAATGCTGAGAACAACATGATTTTTAAACCATTTTAATCCACCCATTTAAAAGAAGAGATGCAGTATCTACTTTTAATGATATTAAATTCAGCAATGTGGTCTGAAAAATTCCAGGGAAAAGATTAATTTTGTTAAATATAGACACATAGAATCATTTAGGTAGGAAAAGACTTTTAAGATCACCGAGTCCAACTGTAAACTTAACACTGCCAAGTCCACCACTAAACCCTGTCCCTAAATGTCACATCTACATGTATTTTAAATACCTCCAGGGATGGTGACTCAAACACTTCCCTGGGCAGCCTGTTCCAGTGCTTCACAAACCTTTTGGTGAAGAAATTTTTCCTAATATCCAATCTAAACCTCTTCTGGTGCAACTGGAGGCCATTTCCTCTTGTCCTATGACTTCTTACGTGGGAGAAGAGACCAACACCTGCCTCGCTACAACCTCCTTTCAGGTAGTTGTAGAGAGTGATAAGGTCTCCCCTCAGCCCTCTTTTCTCCAGGCACTAAACAACCCCAGTTCCCTCAGCTGCTCCTCATCAGACTTGTACTCTAGACCCTTCACCAGCTGTGTTGCTCTTCTTTGGACACAGGTAATGCACACATTTATAAACTATGGGGGTTTTTTTGCATTCCATTTGTACTCAGTAGCCCTTCTAGGGTGCAGTGCTTTACATCTGAAAATAAAACATCTAAGACAGATGAGAGGACTTGCAATTCTGTCTTTTTCTCTTCATTGGCTACAAAGAGAGTATAGTATGACCTGCTCAGACATAGGTTTCTACGTTACATATGAAAATCTTGTCTCAAGCAATGGCACCAATTGATATAACTTCATAAAAGAAATAGATTTATAGAAAAGATATGGTTGATGAATCACTATCTTTTGTATGAATAGCTGGCTGGGCTGAAAATAGGCTATGATAAATCCAGTGTGCTTTAAAGTGGTTCGGCAATACCACTTGGCAAGTGTCACCTACTGAGCTAGGGGGTTTTTCTACTGAGAATGTGGGGGTAGAGCAATTCCTTTATAACGCACTTGAGCATATAGTTTGGAACACACCTGGCAGTGGAGGTGCTAGGTAGGTCATATTATTTGCACGTCCTTAGCCTGAAACCTCCTGCAGGAGTCAAATAGCTGAGGTTCTACCTGGGGGTCAGTTAGACCTTCGCAGATCTGACCAGAGAGTACAGACCTGTGCTCAGCAGCAGCTCTTAACAACAGTCAAGAGCCACTAGAAATTAAGACTTTTTTTGGCATGTATAGGTTTCAGAAGTCTTCAGTTGCTGTAACTTGCTGTAGTTTCCACAGTCCTGGAAAAAATGCGTTCCCTAATAACACATTTTTTTTGAAGGTGTATGTTAAGCTAGAATACAGAATATACATTATTTAGTTAGTCTATGTCTCAAGTGAGAACTTTAAAAACAGGATATAGACCTTTCCTGAGCTGTGCACAGTACTCAAAGGACTGTGCCAAATCTGAAACTACCATGAGTTGACAACTATGGGTTTTTCATCTTGCAAATTTAATTTTTAAATGAGAACCAGAGAACTGAAACTCAGTTTTCAGGTCTCTGAGGGCTTTTTTCTTTCTGTTCCCTGTTCTTCCTTTTCCCTGTTCATCTATTGAAGAGTGAAAAAACGATCAGAAAAGCAGAAGTCATTTGGATATTGATCCAATGTGTTAACACTTCTACCATTGCCATTGGAACTACTGTAGTTGGAAAATCAAGCAAAAGAAATATTCATTTTAAATTCCTCCAGCTGGAATACTGCATTTTCTGACTCCACTTTCTTCCTGAGTGGTAGAAACTACTTTTATTAGTACAATATTAAAACAAAAAAAACCCAGAACCACTTTTGGTTGCAAGTTTGAAATGTTAGCCCCGCTTACATTTCTCTTTTTCTGTACTGAAGAGTAAGACAAGTATAAGCCCAATTACAATCACAGGACCCATAGGTGTATATAAGAAGTGATTGAAACAGTGCCACACCCCACCTGTGATAAACCAAAAGTGAAAAAGTATAAAGAATATTGCTTTCCCTTTACAAGAAACCTTCAATTTGTGTTTCAAGCTCATAACACTAGAAATAGCGGAGAGGCTAGATGATTTAACAGCTAATGAAATAGTATGTCCAAACTACTTGGTACAAATAAAAGGTTAGACCAAGTTTTCACTTGGTTTTCTTGGACGTGTGTCCAAAATGCCTACGCTTGCAATAAGAATTTGTGTAGAGAAGTGATAGTATTCAAAATACCAATGGAAATTCAAAGATTCTATTCTGCAACTGTGCTAAAATTCATGCTTTAGGAAATGTCATGAGAGAAACATAAGCTACTGGTGTGCATCAAAATGAAACCTTTAGGACTTTTATTTATGCATGTTGATGCACTGCATTAATGTGTTATGTGCATCTAAAACCAAAAAATTGCTTTATCTTCCTTTTTGAATATGTGAGGCCAAGAGGAGCAGAGAAATCCCTGACACAGGGAGCAGGAGAGTTCCCTCGTGGTTTTGTGGCGTTAGACGTAAAGGATGGGGCTTCCTCTGGGTATGGCCCCTGGGCCTGGGGCAGTTCTAGCACCACCCCAGCAACCCCTGCGTCCTTGTGCCACTCCTCAGGGTGGCACCCTAAACCCCACACAGGTGTGATTTTGGCATTCTGAACTGCAGAAGTGTGCAGAAAAATCACGTTCTGGTGTGCCACAGGGAAGGGAGTCATCCTGAAGCCCTGTGCCTCAGGGCCAGAAGTTGTCCCTGGCCCTCCTTATATTTTGTTTTACAGCAGAAATGACCTTGGCTGAGGGTTAGTTCATGAGGAGTTTGAACGTGAGTCGGCTTGCACCCACTGGCTTGCGTGGTCCGCACAGAGACCCGTTGGCTTGTGTCCTGCGGGTGCTATAGGGATTCTCTTTCTTCTTCCCCAAATAAAGGAGGTGCTGTCTTTGCTGTTGTCTTCCTCTCTCTGCCTCTAAGTGGAGAGTGAGCGTGTGCAAGGGGTGACAGCGTAAAGAGGGAAGAATATGTATTCATCCTCTGTAGTGCCTCCTCTTTTTACTGCTTGGCAGTAGAAGACAAGCTAATTCCCTGTATCTCCTCCTTTCTCCATGGTTTTTTCTCTTCTTGCCCTTCGGCTGTAGGGAACTGGGAATCAGGGGACTAAAGCTTCCTCTTTAGGCTGCCACTCCAAATCCAGCCCAGGCTAACAAAGGTTGTTTCAGTGTATGCAAAATTAGTTTTCCCCAGATTTCAGTAGATCAGGGGCTATACCTCAAAAATAATTGATAGTACTTCTAGCAGTCTTAGCCCGAAGACTGAAGTCTTGACATCCCCAGAGATCTCACTGACGATCTGAGCTGAATCATATCCAAAGGGCAATGGAAGATAATTATGCAGTTCAGATGCTTTAGTCTACATACCTGTTTTGAAGAGAAAAACCCAAAAAAGTCCACATATTTCCAGGCATGTTCACCAGGTACGTGACCTGTACGCACACACTGTTAAAATTGTTAAAGGCTTGTAAAACAGTATAGCTTGCTGCTCAAGTATGAACTAGCTAGCTAGTGGTTTGCTGAAGGTCTGATGAGAACATTGCAATCGTATTTTCCTGATTGCTTCTGTCTTTCTAGAAAAACTAATGCTTCCTTTAGTTTTAAGCCATAAAGCTGTGTCCAGCTCTGCATGCTATGGTGTTTCTGCCCCATCAGAACAGCCATTCTGCTAAAATCTGTTGTTAAAATTATTTTGTATTTCTTAGAGGATATTGCAAAAGGGTGGAACAAAATAGCAGAGATCTGCAGTGGATTTGGAGTGTCTAAATAAATACAAAGGTAACACTGAATCAAAACACCGCCACCTCAATGCCCCTTCCTTAAAGGTTTTGTTATTGACCAATTATCCGAGTGCTAGACACACAGATGGCACTAATTCCCCCCAATGTATAGTGTAGTATAAATGTCATGTTCAAATAATATATTACAATAAATAACACACAAGTTTCCCACAAAAGTTCAGTCACTTTGTACTACAATTGATGTATTCGTTTATTAATATTTAATGTTTCTGCTGTGTGAGCTCCAATAATAGTTTTCTGTAGGCAATTTGTCTTTTATTTACAGGCACGTATAATTGTATTTGACAGCGAGAACATAAAAATACTTGCAGATAAATTTTACTAAACAAAATTAAAAATCTCTGCAATTTAAAAATATTCAAGGATGTTGAAGAATATATTTTAAATGTTAACTAAAGAGCAGTTAAACATTTTTCAAACTGCCCCATCTGGCACAGCTGTAAATAACAATCTGTCTGTTTTAAACAGTCCTCTGTTGACTATGCTAGCAAATGTTAGGATTATTTGCTATTAACTGACAATTTCATCTTTGAGTATATTTATAAAGTTCTGCAGTGTTGACACTAGTACATACATCATTTCTTGCAGATTGGCATAATGCTGAAAGAATCTTTGTGCAAACATATTTAACGCTCTTCATCTTTATGTCTGACGATACTGATATGGATTGAGTTAGAGATATTCATCACCGTCTTTACTTTGATCCCCTTTTCTGCCAAAAGGCAATAAGCTGAAAAATTCACGCATCTGGAGAAGTGGGGAAAGACAAGTTTCCTCCGCCACTGAAAGTTATCACTTAGGCATAAATGATTGCCTGACTTCTGGATGTGAGTGGGTACAACACGGATGTCTCGCAGATACTACGTGCCGCGTAGCGGCCTCTCATCAAAGCAGAGTTGATGGGTGTTTCCTCACTACTAGACCAGTGGTGTGTAATATGATTCCGTTAATTATTATGAAAAGCAGTTAGCAGTACAATAAAAGTAAATGCTGATTGCAGGAACCAGCGTATGTTGCTGTGTATGAACAAAGAAAAGGGGGGACATCAATTCACTCTTGTTGATTACTACTTGAATATTGACGTGAGACAGGCAGGGATTCCCAGCCTGTGTTCTAAATCAAAATCAGCTTTGGCTTGGTCCATTGATTTGGATACAAGGCAAATATCATATGGTAAAGTGTGTTTTATAAAATACATTTTTTCATTCTTTCAGTAGCGATTACCAGTTTGTTGCTTTCAATTTAAAATAACTGCTGATTGTATCAGATAGAGAACACCCTACCTGTGCTCAGGCCGTGCTATTACTGATGCACAATGCATATAGAACTTTCCAGCTTTCTAAGGCCAAAAGCAGATGAAAACAAAAGCGGGACATTCAGGCACTAAAATAAAGAACAAAAGCAAACTAATTGTCTAATTATCTCTTCCCAAGCCCTGAAAACTTACTTGTCTTGGAATTTTTTTTTCCCCTGTGGTTGAGTAACGTGAAGGTGCTACAAGCGTACAGCAAAGGGCAGAGTGAAATAAATGTGAAAGGCAGCAGCAGTCAGTCCCAGGTACTTCAAAAGCTGCACTGAGACGAGATTTTATCTAACATCTCCCACTCTCATGTAAAATTACTGCCTACTCAGTATGTTATTTATGTGTATTCAAAGTCATAGCTACTAGCTTGCCTTTAAAGCTGATGTTTTAAATATTTTCTTTGGTGTGCAAGCCCAGCAGAGATGTGCTGACAGTGAACAAGGTTCAACATTTTCTCATACATTGGCATTACTTGTTAAGTTCTGGTTTGCACCGGTTGTGCAAAAAATGCTGACAGGAAACAAAATGCTCAAGTGTCAGTGAATCAATTTGGCCAGAGGATTCTTCATTAAAGGTAATTACGCAGGAGAAGAACTTTGCTTGATTGTCAGCTTGAGTTCAAAGAACTGGCAGATTGGGGAAAACAAAACAAATTTAACTTGCAAATGATGTATACTTTACATGGAAATATTTGACAGACAACAACTTATAAAGTTCCTGCCTGCTGCTTTTATGACCGCTTTGCAGGCAGAACTATCATTTATTTGGCAGTAGAAAGCACTACCACCCCCTCCTGAAGGTTGCACTGAGATCAAGCTAAATCAGTTTAGAATGGGATAGCTGGGCCCAGAGCCCCTTCAAAGGCAATATAAAAGCCTGTTGATAAACAGCCTGTCCCTTCTGTGAAACAGAAGTGCAGAAAAAACAGCTTTAATAGAAGTGTCTCTGAGGTAAGTAACCAGCTTTAAGATAGACTGGTTTTTTTGTTTTGTTTTAAAGCAGATAAATATAAGAATTTTCTTAAAGTTGAATCTTTTTTCTTTTTAAAAAAAAAAAAACAAAAAAACCCCAAAAACCAAACACCAAACCCAAAAAAACCCCAACCTGGTCTTGCATCAGCAGGGGGAACTTATTATGGAGATTGCAAAAACAAAGAAAAACTTGCCCCTAACTCATCCCCAAACCCTCCTCCATGAGAGATCTAAGGGTCACTGTGTCCCAGCATCGCTCCAGACCCCTTCCACGCTTCAGCTGGTGAATAAGGGGAGCAGATTCTCTGGGGCTTCACACAATCCCCATTTGTCTTGTTTCTCTCTTTAACTCTGGTTTGTAGAGGTGTTTCAAATACCTCAAATATCTCAAACTGATGTTTTGAGGATGAGAAAAAGGATGCTAGCAAATTTCATTTCCAGCTTTGAAAAAAGGTCTGTCGTCGAATTGCATAACTACATATCAATTGTTATAAAGGCAAAATACATTAAGAAGATTCAATAGAAAAAGCAATTGGGTTTAGGAATAAATAAATGCAGGTTAGCTATGAAATGTCTTTGTTCAGTGACCGGGATATGGAGTACAACTGAAATGCATACTGGTTCTACAGATTTTTTTTTTTTTTTGTGCTTTCAAGAATGATGGGAGTTAGAGTTGCTAAAAGGAGAAATTACAGAATTGAAATTTATGATATACATATTTGCAATTGCTACTTAATAAGATACATTCAGAAACAGTGAAGATGTAATACGCACTGAAAATAGTAGACATGGAAGCAAATTGCATCACAAAAATGAATTAAATTGGATTTCAAGCCATCCATTACACAGTGGAAATGAACTTAGAATAAGAAGATATGGCTTGGCATGCAAAATAATTATTTTAAATGGGTATATGCATTAAAAGGTTGTGTCAACATGCACACGCAGCTCCAGCGACCTTGTCTGGTAGGGGACTGGGAATTTTGCCTTCAGACTGCTGCAGGCTAATTGGCACTGCGCTCATGTTTCCCAGAAATAGAATAGTTAACGTTATTTGCAGAACCCTTTTTCTCTCAGACTATTGCAAGGCTTTTTAATAAGAAACCTTACAGTATATTTGTGAAATGAGTCAGATATGTTAAACGAGTATGTTGAAGCAAATGTGAAAAGGGATTTACCAAGGTGATGCGTCAGCGGCAAAAAGCTGGCTGAAGAGTTCACAGACAAACATATACTTAAGTGTGCTTAAACCCGTGGAGAGAATATCCTGTGTACTCCAAACCTGAAAAGCATCAAGGGAATTATCTGAACAGACGTGCCTTCCCTTCTTTCCTCATATTTCAACGCTGTCAATTGTTTGTTTTAGCTTTGTCAAACTTTGCATAAGGTCTGTTAAAGTTTCAAAGTAATGGACGGAGGGGAAATACTTGGCTGCTTTTCCTTAAACGTGCCTCTCATCCGGGCAGCAGGGGTGCAGGCAGTTACACGAGTGGTGGGAGAGCCCACCGAGGGATTTCCACCGCTGTCAGAGCAGGCAGGGCTCGACTTTTCCATTTCCTCCCCCAGCTCCAGGAACAACTGGCAGAACTAGAAAAGCCTGTGCTGTGTCAGCACGTCCGACGGAAAACTTTGTCTCGGGAGGGAATACGTGTACCCTGTTTGTTGCTGGAGTGAGAGGTACGCGAGACAGATGAGAGCTAACCTGACTGCAAGTAATAACAAGGCAAAGGGTTACCATGTAGTCAAATGTCTGGGAACCATGGAGGAATCACAGAGACTGGATTATAAAGAAACTTGTAGAAAAAAGGGCTAGGAATGGTCTCTCTTCTACCTGCCTCAGGCATATTTATCACTAAATCAGTTTTCCAAACTGATTAATCTCCATTTCTAACTAGTTCTGTGCCAGTTACTCTTGGAAGATTGTTCCCAAACCTCATTGCATTGAAGGTTAGAAACGTTCTTCTAACTTCATGATGTGTTTGTTCTCGTGTTGACATTACCCTTTAGCTAAAACAATATTTTCCCCTTTCTGGTTTTTACTTCAATGATATGTTTGTGGACAGAACCCCTATCCTCATCTTGGCTGTTATTTTGGCAAGCTCAAACAGTCTTTCAGCAACCTTTTTGCAATTGTACGGTCATTTAAGAATGGATTGACCCAGCAGAATTATTGAAAATACTAGTTACTCTACCTGCTATTTTGCATCCTGCTCTTTCGGAATTTTGCTGTGATGTTTATTTGCTCTCAAAAGACCAAATAAGCTCCTTAGCGATTTCCCTAACCTGATTGCCTTTAGCCATTCTGCTTTTTGTTCCATGCTCAACATAATTTCCTCTGACTGAAATGAGGCAGAGTATTTACTTAGTTTTTGGGCTATACCTAGATTATCTTTAATCTCTGTCCCATTCTTCCTCCATAGTGACTCTGTTTTCCCCCCGTTTGTTTTAATATCCTTTAAAAAGTCTAATTTTCACTCTATGTTGGCATTTCTTAATCTCTAACACTCAGCTTGCTTTGCTGCTCAGTACTTTTTTGTTGGTTCTGCATACCCAGCATCTGTTTTTGTTGCCACTGTTCATCCTACTGGGCAAGCCTATTTACACATTTAAAATAGCAGTTAAGGATTTAAACGAGGAAAACACATTTCCTAAATGCGGTACTGCACTACGCTTCACGACTTCCAGGTCAGGTTACTTTAGCAGCTTGTTTTTGTTATCCTAAAGGAAACTCTCATTAGAGAGATGCAATGTTCCCTTTGCTTACTTAGCATTGCTTGGTATGTACCATTTTGCATTTATATGTTGGCTTCCAAGTTATATTCTGGGTGAAATACTGATTTGTGTTCTATGAAGATTTATGTAGCTTTATGTAGCTTCTGCATTCTCTCCTAAATAGCGATCGAATAAAATGGATGACGTTTATGGACTGAGTAGAAATGATGTAAAGTACTCTCTTTAGTAATTCAGAAGAAAAACACACCAGTAATATCAGTTTTTCTCATGGCAGACGTAATTTTTGATATGGTGGTGTAAAATGAACGCTAAACAGAATTTTAGCAATAAATAATTTTTTATAAGAATGATAGTAAATTAAGCTTATATAGCTATGCTATTGCACAAGTTTTCAAATCTGCCCAGTACCTGTGTTTTGCTAATTTCTTTCTTTGTATTCTCTACCTGCTCCCACACTTTTAATAACAACTCCTTATTTAATGTTGTCTTTTGTTGCCTCCCATCATGTTTTCCTTTCATTTGCTTGAATTGCCTCTTTTTCCTATTTCTGTTTATTTTTAACTCCTACTTTCAAAGTCATTTCTTGCTTCACCTGACTGCCTTCATAACACTAAGCTGGTTTTGCCTTGAATATTTTGTGAGAGGCAACCATGAGCACTGTGAGGTCTCTTGCCATCTCGGTGCTAGGGGAGGGGAATCTGTCCTTTGCAGCATCTGTTGCCTAGCAATCTGTTTCTCAGGTGCCTTTAGCGGTACAGCATTGTGATCAAAGCTTAAAAGGCAAGCGCAAGGGAAAGTGAAAATGGGCTTGAAAAACCCTGCAATCAAAGCACAGCACTTGCTGCAACATTTGTGATTTTTACATCACGGTGAAGAGACCCAAGCAGTACTTTATGCCCTATGCCCCATTATGTACAAAAGGCTTAACTCCTTTTGCTAAGTGCATGGCACTCCTTGGAAGAGAGAAAGCAGCTGTCACCATCTAGCAGCTCTCCGCTTGTTCAAGATTTGAACTAATATCACTCAGCCTTGATTTCTGGTTTTTTTACATCACCTTTGACATTTTCACTAACTATCAGATGGCATTCGTAGCAGAGGCCAAGGACTTGAAGTAGCGTGTTTCCTATAGGATAAAGTTAGTAGGATAGGATAGGTTAGATGAAGTACCCTGAGAAGCTCTACTGTTTGTCATCCAGAGTCAAAGACCCAGGCATGGCTTTGCACGTAACAGACCATCACTGCGATCAGTCTGATCTGTTTCATGACATAGCAACTAGTCTAAACTGGCCCCTGCTAAGGGTGAGAAAGTTGCCCATACTTTGACATGGACCATATTGCGTTCAGGCTTAAAAAAGGTATAAAAGAAATCTTGTGCAATAACTCCTTGTTAATATGGATAATGCTCAGGTTCTTGAGGCATTGGGCTAAATTTTAGTTGCATCATGAAACTAACATCACTGAGCAAAATTAGATGATCAGTACCACTCATGAGGTTAGAGGGAAAATTAATCATCCTTGCACAACCAAACATATCTCAATGAGGTTATCTGGATGCAAATGATATCTACATTAAGACAGTATGACCCTAGCCTAACAGTATTTTCCAAAGCTACCTTTGTAGTTTAGGTATCTGAGTTGTATCGACTTTCAGTGTGATTGAGAATTGAAATAATTTAGGCATTCATACAAGTGTTTTATCTATGAAGTGACGCCTGAATAGAAACATGAGTATGTAATCTTTCATTAAAAAAAGATATATCCTATGCGTGGCACATAAAAATTCAGGGATTATGATAAGTAAATCATCCTAAAGACAAAACTTCTCAGAAATCCAGAAAGGTTAGGATACAATAGCTAACAAAGATCTCTTGGTTATCTCTTGTCTTTCTTTAAAGTTCACAAAATAAAGGATTTCATTGGCCCATCTTTCAAAAGCATAACAGGGAAATACGTTAGAAAACCAGATGATTTTGAATTGCACTCAAAGTTACTGCACCACTAGAGGGTTAAGCAGGTAAGTCCCTTCCCCAACTAAGTAGCTGCTGGGTGAGGCTCTTCACTGGGATTTTGGAACTTCGCAGTGACATTTTCACATTCTGTGCTTTTGGCACGTGAGCAAAAACACACCCTGCTCCTTGTCCTGTTCCTGATACTTTCTCAGTTAGAAGTTCATTGGTATTTGTCATAATTTTATTTATTACATTTCATAAAAAGAAACAAGATTTTTCAGGGAATGGGGTAATTAGTTATATCCTCAACCATCCCCACGATTCCTGTATTTTTTGGACTTTAGCTATTCTACAGTGTGTCTGAGTTTCCAGTTTAAACTGAAAATTTGCTACTAAGATAACCTTTCAATAGTAAGCATATAAGAAGGTAGTCAGATGCTTTGTTAACTGAAGAAGTATTAAATCAAAGCATTGCTTTGGGATGGATGACTTTTTCCTTAATTTTCTGAGCTTGAAAGAGCAGTTTTACTGTCTGTGTTTCATGTCTCATTTAAGTTTTCTGAGAAAAGTGTTTCCTTACCTATGCTATATTAAAAAGTGTGGGTCTTCACCAGAAAGACAAGGGAATGAATCTTCAGAAGTACAAGATATAGGACTTTTAGTCTGAAAGTATTTTCCTTTGCAAGGCTGGAGGAGGGAAGGGGGATGGAAATGAGATGGTGAGGGTGGAATTATAGTTGGGCTGTGGGACCCACTGAACCTTATTCTGCTTTTGGACTTTCCCGAGCTCCCATGAAATACGCTGTAGAGATCAATAACTGAGTGAAGATTCTCTCTTCTCTTTAAACTCTTGAAGGGAAAGCATTCATTTCCCTGCTTTTGAAGGTTTGCCTACAAGGGCAAGTTATGAGAAATTGCAATTTCAATTTTATTTGAAATATTTTGCACAGAAACTAATAGCGAAAATCGGACATTTCTCACTACCTTTTTAAATCTGGGCAGCAGCGAGTCTTTGACACCACAGCACCACGCCAAATGTTAGTCTTAGGGTGCTCTCCCCTATCATGGGGCTGGAGGCAATTTGCTGTGGGTTTTTTTTTTTCCCCCTCAAAGCCCGCTTAGAAATTGTATAAGAAGCTCTGGGAACGCTGGGACTGGAGAGCAGCGAAGACTCAAAAGAGTCAGCTGTATCATTCAAGTGCCTTTTGCAAACTACACCCATTTTCAGGTTGTTTTCAGCCAGCAGGGAGGGAAGGTAGCGCAGCGAGATCCTCAGTCGTCACCGTGGGGATGCCGATGTCTGCGTGTGCCATCGCACGGCCAGGTGGTGTGAACAGCCAGTTGCTATGTCATTTGGGACAAAGGAGGATACAATGCAAGGGGTAGTTTTGGTGAGCTCTGCCTGCACTAAATGAGCTGCCAATAGATCAGTTTCTGGGCTCAGGAAAATCAGTATTCATTTTTAGGAAAGTCTGTGATGCAGGATGAGGGTGTATGACAACAGCATAAGTGTGAATACCTCCCTGCCACATCTTAGGCCCTTCTTACAGCCCGCTTTCCCCGCAGCTGGAGCCCCTCTCCTTGGCAGGGGTGGCCGGGCAGTGCCGGGCATCCCGCTGCTCTCCTGGGAGGCACGCTTTATCCTCTGCTTATCAACGGGTTCAGGATGTCTTTCGCTAGCTAGGTGAAACACAAGTTCAGCTGTACTTTTTGGTGGCTGCAGAGGAATGTGTTTTTGGAAGCTTGAAAGAGCAAAGGTGATGCTTGCTGCAGGGCCAGAGGGAGCGAGCAAGGCTTGTTTGCTGGGTTTTGCACAATGGCTGTGGCAGCAAGGGACGGCGTTATCCACAGGTGAAAGATGTGTTCAGAGGCATTTTACACAGCCAGTGATGCTGCCTCTAGCACCTGCGGTTAATTGTGAAGCCTAGTGGCTCAGAAATGCCTTGTCCTCCTAATTTTAATCTACAACCTCAACCGAATCTTTAGTACCCCTTTTTAACGCTTTTCCAGTGTTTCTGTGGAAGGGCAGGGCATTATGTTTACAGCATGGATGATTTTATGGAAGAGTATTGAACTCATGTCAGCAACAACTCATACATAAGCAGTTGCAAGCTTTAGGGCACTGGACCATAAACGCCATCAGAAATGGCACAACCATGTAATTGAATGTAGCAATGTGGATGTGCAGAACTGTGGTGAAAATTACCAAATTCATTCCAACTTTTGCTCTTCCTCTCAGAAGAAAGCGTGATGTTGTATTTGCTTTCTAGAAGCTTTGGTTTTCCTCTCAGTGCTGAAGAAAAGGGAGAGGCTGTTGCATGCAGGAGGGAAGATGACAGTCTCAGTGTTCACTGCTGGGTGGTGTACAGCCTGTGCGTCACGCTCTGTGAGGGGCAGCTTCATTAAGGAAGGGCAGAGGGTAACCATATGGTACCAAAAACATTTTCCATTTTCTGTCTGTTTCTGCGCCATCTCCAGAAGCTGTTTTTGCATGTCACTCCCTCTTATAACTGTCTTTTTTATTTTTTTAATCCTCTCCTCTTTCTATAAGACCTTCTCTCACTTTTTCTTCCCCCTTTTCTGGTCCCTGGCCAGACTTCAGGTTCTTATTGTTTGGCCATTCTCTTTCCAGTTCCTGACCCAGAAATCTGTCAAGTGTGCTGGGATGTTGCTGGGACAGAACTGAAGAGGTGGTGGAGCGGGGGAAGGAGTTAAAACTGGAGACTGGGAAACTTTGAAATAAAACACAATAGTTATTGTGCTAATTCTCATCTCCATAGCAACACTAATGCAATGTTTTTCTCTCACTCTTGGAATTCCCCTCCTATGGTTTCCTCCTGGGCTGAGCTGAGCCCTGGGCATTGGCACAGGGACTTGTAGGGTACCTGTATGGTTTTGAATTGGTGGAAGGACTGTTGGGAAATTGGTGAGAGGCAGAGAAAAAAGTAGTAACGTCCTTCACCAACTCTGCTGGCTATCCTTACAGAGGGGGACAGTTGCGATCGGGAGGTTTGCCACTGAGGAACAAAAAGGGTCTTGTTGAAATGGCGGTGGTGGCTGGCGCAATAGGCAGCAATGTTTCTATGGGAAGGATTCTGGCAGAGGTTCTGTGAGAGTGAGAGGTCAATATTACTTCTATAGGTCACTTTTCAGAGACACCCTCTTGCCTTTGAATCTATTATCTTCATTTTAAATTAAATTTGGTTTTATATCATCTGAAGTTCTTCACAAATGGCATAGCAAAAATAGACTTTTGCAATAACTTTTCTGAAATCAAATCATTAATAGTGCGGAGACTGTGATTAAAGCAAACTGAGTATCTTAAAATCTGTACGCATCTTTAAATATCTTACTTTGGGTAATATATCTTATACAAGGTAATAGTAGCTGAAAGCTCAGACAATTGTTCAAACTGTAAAGCAAACTACTATCTCAAATGCATTTTCTCCTATACCTGCTATCTTGGTAACCACACTTGCATTATAATAAGCTTGTTTTCTTAACCCTTGTGGTAACATCATGCAGAGTGAGAAAAGGTGGTTAGCTGAGAGGAAGGAGACTTCTTGATATTTCATAAATGTGAGTGTCCCAAGGTGGGTTTGGCACTGCTTAACACTGCTGTGCCACTTGAAGAATGCCAGAGGGCAAACTTTGAAAAGGCATAAGAAGCACCAAGAGGGAGAAGAAAATGTTAGAAAATGCTGTTGTGACAGACGGTGAGATGGTAGGCTGTTCTCAGGTGGAGACATGTTGAAGAACTTTACTTCTTCAGTCTGGACAGCTTCTTGAGAACAAGCTGGGGGCAAAAACGTCCAGGAAGCCTCAGAACAGGTTTAATCTGTGAACTTCAACTACTGGCAGAAAAAAGTTAGCTAGAAGCTCTCTAGGTAAATGTATTAGACTTGAACACGTTCTGCTGGCAGTTTTGGCTGTCCATCAACATCTATCAGGAGGCCTGGCTGGAATTCATCATGCCTTGGCCGAGAAACATTAGTGATGGCCACAAAACATGGGAGCGTGACGGTAGCCTTCCTAGCAAACCACCAGTGTCGTCTGGAGCCAAACCAGCATCTGCTGAGAGCTTTTCTTGTTGACAGTCCTTGACGTAGCTTGCAGTACTGGAGTACCCAGCTGCTCCGCTCTCAGCTCATTGCCCTGCTGGGTGTATACCGTCAGGTCTGACACTACCTGGCAGCTAGAACTGAGCAATGAGGTGTTTCTTTCGAGTAGATCTCTACCAGGGTTTGCTCAGGTTTTGACTAAGATGACCAGCAATCTTGAGAAAGGTATGTAGTTGTGCAGCTGGAGCGCACCCAGCTATGCAGCAGCATTTAAAGTGGAAATGATGCCTGGGCACCTCACAGAAACAGTGAGCTTCCAGGTAAACTGAGAGTGCAATGAAGGAAAGTTGCAGGAAAGTTAACTCAAAATATAGAATTGCTTGCCTTATCAGCTGACTTGGTAGTTAAATTGATAAGTCATTTTCAAGCAAGTATTTCATTTCACTAAAAGTATATATTAATTATATAGATGCTATCCTACAGTCCTGAGGCATTTAAATAAAAAAAAAATAATAAAAAAGGAATAAACCTAAGCATCTTTTACTTCCTCCACTCCCTTCTGTCCATCCCTTCTCCCATCTTTCAATTGTGTAGCCTTAATACCCAAATTAGAGACCTCCCTTTCCCCACACATTCAGAACCTATTGCGTACATGTAGTTTCCAGATCACTGAGTGGGCTTGATGTACCATCAGGCTGGAATGTGTTAGGAGCTAATTCTGGGATGCGTGAGTACAGGAATTGTCATGGGAACACAGCTGATAATCAAGAAGGATAAAAAAACCAGTAGGAAAACAGGCTATGGGAGGCATCCATCATGTTGCTCAAAACAACCTTAAAGAGATAATGATTTGGCAATTATTTCAAAAGAGACACCATGCAGTGGAAATCCCTGACAAAGCATATCACCCATAATAAATAAAAGGGCACTTAAAGTAATTTTTTCTAGTTATACAAGGACTTAAAGCTGTCTTCCTTCTAGACCCTCTTGATGAAAAAAGAATAAAAATTGGGGAGTCAGCTTCAAGTCTTCTAATTTTGTAAAAAAAAAAAAAATTCTCACCTTTTTTTTTTTTTCCCCCACTGACAGAAGAGTTGAATTAGCCTACCACCTAGCCAGCTGCTAGTCTTTTAATCCAGTTTCCTTGGGAAATTACGCTTACAAGATCGTGCTGTCTGTCAGTCACCATGAGTTCCTTTTGAACTCACTGCCTAGTTTTAACTAAACTTGCAGAGAGATCAAGAGTTCCTATACGTTTGATGAAAATACGCTGCCAGATAGACACAAGGCGAGCCCCTGTTAATGGAAGGCCACAGCATGTGTTCAACTTATTATTAGACATAAGAGAATGTGTATGAGTGAAGAGAAGGACTGAAAACTTTTGAGAACAAGAACCACAGGAAAGCAAGCTTCAAAAGTTTCACTGCTCGGATAACTTGTTGGGGGTTGCTATACTGAGCTCTATGATGTAAGTACTCTTAATTTTTTAATTCCAACCCGTGCAGGGCCTCCTGATAATTGAACTGTCAACATTTCAGTGATGAAAAGCCGTATTGAAAATCAGTGATCAGTTGACATTGCTGCTTGCAGGGAAGATGGAAAGGTCTTGCAAAGGTCTGCAGAATCAGCTGTGAAAGCCTTCTGTCACTTTGCTGGGAGGAAAGAGCTGTAAGACTGAACCACCATTTGCTAATTCTTGTCTTTTAAATTGATGGCTGGCTACGGATAAAATCAAGAGGCACATCTCTTATGTGGAGGCCTCCAGAACTGCATGCCCTGTTTAAAACTTATTTGCAGGTATTTTGCATGTTCCCATACCCAGACAACAGACTGAGTAACCCTGAACTTGAAGCCGCAGGGAAGCTCATCATAAGAAGATCTGTCAATCTGAGCAACACACGCATGGCCCGTCCTGGCAGAGTTCAAGTACCTCTTACTCCTCAATGGATTTTTTTTTTTCCTAGCACTTTGTGAAACAGAGGAATGCTCCTCACCTTGCCTTACGAGCCAGGAAAGCGAGACACAGGGAGACTAAATGGTGAGACCAAGGTCACGCGCCTTGGCAGAGGGTGCAGTTAAACCCAAACCCTCTGAGCGCCGTGCTGTGGGAAGGGGCAGCCTCGGGCTCCCCGCAGGGTGGAAAGCTCTTTCATGTGATCTCTGCCCTTCCTCCCTCCTCAAACCAGCTCTGTGACTCCTGCTTGCACTTTCTGATTGCATTTTGGCATATCAGATGTCCCCAAACTGACCGTTACACCATCACTTTTGAAGTGACTTTTATGTATATCCCAGCACAAGACTCTGTATTACAAGCTCGCTTACAAAAATAGCTTGCTACCCTCCCTTTCAGCATTCATAAACTATATCCAGAAATACTCCAAAGTTGTTGCTAGCAGTCTAGATTGTGGCTCTGACTTCATAAAAGTAATTTCAAATTATGAAAATTAACTACTTCCATAATTTGATTTATTCATTTGTAGTCTCTGTGAGTTTTTAATCACAGTACTTTATCCCCAGACAGTGCCCTGTTAAGGCTGAACTGACAGTATATCGTGTGGTTCAGAAATGTCTAGTGAGAGTGCTAGGGAGGTATGAGGGAAAACCAGGTAGGTGATATAACAGAAATTCTTTCAGTGTCTTGCCTGTAATTATTCCATCTCTTTCTTATCGTCTATAGTTATTCTAGTGCATTTTCATTTAGCAGCCTCTTGAAGATCATGTTTAAAATGTATATTTACATTTTGAATACTAGTCTAGAGCAGAATGCCTGGTTCAGACTTGCTGAACTCTTGCAACCCATTCATGTTTCCCCCAGCTCAGAAATGACTTTTCAGTTTCCCCGCTCCAGGGAATCAGGTGCTATCCCAGGGTCCAGCCCAGCTCCTACCTCCTTGCTAAAGAACCACCCTGCCGCCCCCTTGCAGATGCTGGCATAGAGCATGTTCCTCGGGGCAAGGAGACTGCACAGCTTTTAGAGGAACCAGGCAGGAGAGGAAACACCAGAACCAGCAGATCCCTCACAGCCCACACGCAGTTCCTGCTCTCCTCTCGCAGGAAGGAGGTAGCAGCAGCTTTCGTACCTCCGTTAGCTCGGTTTCCTCAGAACGGTGCAAGGAGGAGAGGCAGTTTCTCAGTCAGCGTGGTCCAAACCTTGTTCTCCAAGACAAGCCTCCTCCTGCCTTCAAAACTGTGTCACAGGGAGTGCTGTAGTCAGCGCAGAGCACTCAGCGGTGGAGGTGGTGGCGGCGGCTTGTGTGTGTGCCTGGGAGGTGGCAAGTTAACAGTAGGACAGCCTGTTCAAATAAGGTTTTGCTTTTGTGGTCACACCACAGCCCAGTGCCACAGGCAGTGGTACAGCCTCCTTGTTATCACAGTGGAGACTCTGAAAAGCAGAGATCGCACTAGGAATATTTTTACCTTTCAATTTATTTGTTCTTGTATTTCCCTAGTTCTGATAGGGACACTCTTGCTACCTCCCATCAGTTCCCCCAATCCCATATATAAAACAGGGTTAAAAAAAAACCCCAAAAAAAAGACAAGCACTTGCACACAAAAGATTTGGGTCTGGGCGCCGAGTACTTAGATGTAACTGGGAATGTAGATTGCAAACAAACAAAAAGCAAAAGAGTAGCTAGCTAGATAACTTTTCAAAAGGCAGAAACATCTTCTGAATTACCTGTTTAGTTCCTTTAGCACATTATCATCACTTTGATCTAAATTGAATTGACTCTAAGCCAGTTTATTGCAATGTATGGGCTGCTCCCCTGTCAATGCTGGAGATGAGGCTCTTGCCTGAAAGCTAGGTGTGGCACTGCTCACTCTCCAAGGCACCGAACGAGAGAGGTGACAACAGGTTCTTGTAGTTCCCTCCTCTACAGAGATGGAACAAAAACTGATTCTCACTCTTAGGATGGGGTTTAGAGGGAGGTGAGGATGCAAAGAGAGGAAGAAAGGTGGTTTTCTCCCTTTCTTTCCCCCTCTCCGCCTTCTCTTTCCCAGCTCAGAGGCAGCTGTGGTCTGAGAAGAACAGCCCTGGCCACAGGCTCTCTCTGGCCCTCCAGGACGTTCCTGTATTGCAGCTCAGCGGTTTCAGAGCTGGCAGCTGTTGTAGGCAGGAAGAAGAGAGTCTGAAGAAAGGAGACAGGGTGCCAGTCTTTCTCACCGAAAGCAAGAGCAATACTTCTTCATCCTTACTCTCATTGATTCCTACAACTCTTTAAAGGGCAATACATCCAGTGATAGTATCTGCTTGGCAGGTGTTGGTCCAGAAGATTTGTTACAGGGAACACGAGGGGTATGATCTGTTCTCATTACCACAGAAAGCAGCTTTCTGTTTCGGTCAGGATGAACAAGTCTTTTATTTCCTGTCTTCTTTAATTACTTCACCAATTTATTAAAATCTTTATTTTTATTCTTAATATCCCTGCAACGCTTTGAGTTCTTAGGTCAGTGACTCATACCTACAGCTGTACAAGAGCAAAGCGCTGTTATATAAATGGCTTAATTTTCAGGCCGACCATGTAATTTTATTGTTCTTCAAATGATCTATGCTTCTCTAGATTAAATGAATGAGTTTCCAGAAGGTAAATGTGTTTGGGCTCAACAGACGAAGCTTTATGTGAGGTTACTGCCAAAGAAGTCTACACAATATTGTCTCAATAAAAAATGAGAAAGTAAAAATCGGTTAGTCACAGGTGTATTACAACTTAGATATGCAGAAAAGGCATCACAAAATTCTGACATTGCAAAAGTAGTTCTCTCAATAACAGTTAAGGAAACTTTAAAAGAGCTGGTCACACCTAGAATAAGTATTGCTTTTATGAAAAGAATTGGCAATTAAAAAAAAAGTCAGAATTGCATTTCAAAGGTAAGTAAATTCTGATTAATTAAATCAGCCCCTGATGTTTACAGTGCTCCTTCCTGTGTAAATGGTGCTTCATCCCACATATATTTTTCAACACATCTCTCTGTCAGTCTGCCTTTAACTTCAATGCAACAGCACGGAGCCTACCGAGGTTCCTGTGCCAGTTCCGCTAAGATGCCTTAAAGGTTTATGAAAGAAGTAAAGTTATATGTACTTTCCCCTCTCCTTCTTTTTTGATTATATGCCTCTTTGATACACACTGGAAGTTGGATTTCAGTAGACAGATGCATTCCAGGTCAGAAAAATGTCATTTGCTTTCTCCTCTTTCTGCATTTTAAGTCCATTTTAATCCCATTTTTTTGCCAGATAAATTCTGACCAAATCTGTTTCTCCAATATTTTGTACAAAGCTTTTTCTTGTGAATTTTCTGATGGAAACAGAGATGAACAATTTCAAAACCACTAGATGAAGTTCCCTTTGGTTACAAGCTGATATTTATGTTGCAATGGTCCTGGTAACTGTGCAGGTGGTCACCAGTTTAGCCTCACCACGCACCTGAGAAGTCAGTCAGCATAATTGCTGTATTACTCGGGAAGATGAGGGGGCAAAGTCCCTGACCCAGCATATCATCCCTGGCTTTGTCCAGGATCTCTCTGAATCGATAAAATGAATGGAACAGCCATGTTTCCACCTTATGGCGGGCTGTGGTGGCACGTTCGGTAAGAACCAAGTGACATTACAGTAGTGGAGACCACGTGAGTCTTTTATGGAAGACAAACACCTCTGGGGGCCCGCAGAAGAAAGCATTTGCTAAAAAGAATCAGGACTCATCCTCCTATTTCTCCATCCTTGTCTCAGGATATGTCCACATACAGCAGATACAGCCCGTTCTTGCAAGTGGTTTACATGGGTGCAACGCAGACACCGTGCTTCTAGTGTACTGTTCTTCCCCCGAATGTCATGCGGTGCATCAGGTACCATTCACAAATAGGTCTTGAGAAAGAATAATTTCATGGGATTTTCTGTAAACAGGTATTGAAAAGAAAAGAGGAGTTTGACAAAAATACGTTCCTCTCTTCATTTGGATGTAAATCAAATCCCTTGATTTTCTCATCGTTCACTGTTATTCCAGCAGAGGTGAGCTCTGCCTGTGCTGGGGAAGGGTAAAGCAGTTCCGCGTGCTGGCACCTGCACACCCAGCAGCACAAAGTGCTGGCTGGTTTCTTCCTACTCTCCCCTCACAGCTACTAACCAAAGCCCATTTCAGCCCCTCCTCATACGTGGAGAGAAAAGGTGCTTTGAACCAGGTCATCTCTACCTTCTAGAGTGCCCTAACAAGCTGCTTAGAGAGCCATTCTTGCCGCCGTTGTGTGGCTCCAAGCCTGTTTGAGAGCAGCCTGTAATGTGCAGAAGAGCCAGAGCGCATGGTCCTTCGTGAGGTTAAAACTGCTGCACGATGGGAAACCCCCAAAGAGCAAGAAGTTGTGTGCTTTCTAATTACTGAACTGTTGGGGAACCTGAAATACTGCCGTCCTGTTGCAAGTATCTTTACTGCCATATCAAAACTGTTAATAACCGAAGGTGTCTGTGCTCAGTAATGATATGTCAAAGTTTGTTCTGGCCAAACTCTCTGGGCATATTCACAAATAATTTTACCTCTTTAAACTGTATCGTTTCGGTGGATTGTGTTATTTCCCCAGCTCTATCAGTTACAGTTGTTCTTCGACGTTAGCTCTTCAAAACACAAGACAAGAAACATTTTGATGCCGAAGGCAGAATGCATTTTCGAAACTATATAGTTCTACTCTTTGGTTTAGTGACTCTCAGTTAATGTTTTTATTTTCCTGTTTTTAAGTGTCCACGCATATTTCACATTTTCCACCTAAACAAAATTCTCTTACCTAGTCACTGGAGTTTGAGGGCTGCTCTTGTGAGTGACAGCTCCTCCCACTCTTTTTTTTCCTCCCATCCTCTTTGGCTTCACAACCTAGCCTTTTCCTTATGCCTTCTCCTCTTTTCCAACCAGTGCCCAAGGAGGAAACTGTGTTTAAATATTCAGAAGTACTGTTCATGGCAGAATGCTGTATTATATAGACCAGAAAATGTGCAAGGTGCATTTATGCTCTTTTATTTTAAATACTAAGTTATTGCTACATTCAGAATTTTTGGTAGTTGTTGTTAATGAATGACGTGCTTTAGAGACTTTTAAAGTTAGAAATTAATGATTGCTTTTCTGAAATTAAACTTCATGCTTTAGACATGTTTCATGTAACCAGTGATGTGCACCATTGAGACAGCAGCTGTTTATGAAGGATAATGTCTAAAAAATCCAGAGCATCTCACTGTAAATCTAACATCTGATTTTCCTCATTCGTATTTTTTCACACTTTTCTGGTACCTTTTTTGAATTTAGCTTCTTAATATTAAAAACAGGTGAGGTTTCAGTCCAGCTATGCACCGCTTTTCGTTCTTCTATTAGATAGATTTACTAGTTTGAAATGACTAAATGTGATCTCCTTATTTCTTATGCATAGCTACATATAACATGAAATGAATGGTATTAGCCTAACAAACTGCCAGGAGAGACAATAAATAGCTTCAGTACAAGATCAAGGATGGAGCTAATGAGCAGCAGACTTGACTTGTTACCTGAGAATTGAGAAGAAACATAAAGGCACTGGAAAGAGGCAATTAAGGCGTACCATCATGGTGAACTTGCACTCCACGCGTGGTTGTGTTGGCCCAGCTGCAGCCTTTTGGAGTGTCAGATGAATGTTAATGAAAGCAAGTAAAGCCATTTTCCATTTTAGCGCTTGTTTCTCCTGATGGCGTTATCTGTTATAGGTCAAGCAGCTGCAGATGACAGCTTAATAGGTCATCTTAAAACCAAGATATACACCCAGAGCTGTAGCTGCTGATAAAAGATCAGATAACTAAGCACAGATGACACACTTGGCTTTTAGGTGGCTACAGTGGATCGAGAACGCCAGCGTGAATATCAAATTGTGTCACGATGTGATATATACACAGCTGAGACTGTTCACCAGAGATCGTGCTACTGCTTCACCAAAGATCAAGTCATTTTCTAGAGAACTGTCAGCACCCGGAAAGCTCCCATTCTTTGCTGTCACCTGGGGCCCTGGATAGCCCACCACTTACCAGCCCACTAGCTGCCAGTACAGTCGTGAGCAGGCTCCACGCTTAAGCCCTCTTTATTTGTCTCATCTTAGTAGCTGTATCCAAATATAGGTCTTTTCTAGGTCAATTTTTTTCTTTGCAGACAGTTCAAAGCGCTACTGACTTTTGTGCCAAAAGCTAATGGAGGCATCCTTGCTGCTTCATTTTGTCCTCTGTCTGGCGTTACCTGGCTTGCCCTGGACTGAAGAGCGCCTTGTGTGCTTTCCCCAAGGAGAAAACTTAGTGTCACTAGGCCATTGCCAAAATCTGAAATGCAAACAAAGAACTTAAGCCTGAACCAAACATATCTAAGACAAACACAAAAGATGTCTCCATTGCCGAGAGATTCCTGTTCCCTACCCTAAGTGTAGCTGGTGCCCACAATATTCACGTTAACTCCGTTTAGAGCAGCACAAACAGCTGTGCCCATGCTGCATGGCACCTAACACGGGTCCCTGTGGCTGAAAGGCATTATTACTATTTGTCAGAGGTTTTATGGTTCCAAATACCTGAACTGGTGTGAGGGCTGACCCAGTGGAATGGTAGTTTGATAGCATAATACCAAGGGGGAGAAAGGTTGCACGTCCTTGGACACAGCATGAGGGTATGTGAGCACCTAAGGGCAGAAAGCATGCTGGAAAATACTACGTAAGACAGGAAGATCCCAGTCTGGGTATGGTCTCAGCTAGTGTGCTTATTTGAAATTTTCTCCTCAGCAAATCACCTCCACATCCACACCTGGCTTTTTTTCTCAGAGGAAACTAGTTGGTTTGCTCCATAACAGGGTCCAAACAAACTAACATTGATACCGTTTGCAGGATCAGGAGATAGGGACTTAGCAGCTAATCAGGGAAGTGACAGTGTAGACATACCCAGAGATTCTTATTAATAGGAAATAGTTGTTTATTCTACATATAAACATCCCAAAATACTAATTAAAACCCAAAAAACCCAAACAAAAACCTTCCCCAAAACCACAATTACTCAAGGCTTTTGGTCTAGATGAAAAGAAACATACATTTCATCTTTTACAAAACAGCAGGGCCCCTTTTTGCCACCGGCAACTGTCAGTCTTCAGGTAATTTCATAATAAGACCTGCATTACAGTCCTTGAGGAGAGTGAGGGTTGGCTGGAATAAAAAAAAATTAAAAGCCTTCAGTAAAAGGCAGAGTGAGAATGAGCTTAATTTACAATCCTAATGTAAAAATTCTTTGTGCAGAAGAGATGGTAATGATGACATTATGTTGGGCAAGTCCAATACAGAAGATTGTTTATGTAGATACAAGCGTTAGAGAGGACAGAATGGAAGTCATTTCCCTAGGAAAGAAATCAACAGCCTTAAATGCATCTTTTGCAGAGACAAAAATGCTGTTAGACTTCTGAAGTTGGACTTCCCTGTTTTCTTGAGGGGATAATTAAATTATTTGCTTGTTTTGTCCAGTACATTTGGATTTTCTTTTCTGTGTCATTAAATAATGTCAATGTCATTTTGCTCCTGGCTGCTCCCTCGGGTGGCCCCTGGCCCTGGTTCATCCCCCGGGCTGCCGATGGGTCCCGTTACAGACTCACAGAACGGCGGGGTTGGAAGGGACCTCTGGAGATCATCCAGTCCAACCCCCCTGCTAGAGCAGGGTCACCCAGAGCAGGTTGCACAGGATGGCGTCCAGGTGGGTTTTGAATATCTCCAGAGAAGGAGACTCCCCAGCCTCTGCGTTGCCAGCACTTGGCTCTGCCGGCCGGCACTCGGCTGTGCCCCCTCAGTGAGGCAGTGCCCGCACTGGGGTCACCTCGGCTTCCAGCACGTCCCCCCTCGCAGAGCAGCCCTGCTCTCTCCATTCTCCACATGCCCAGGTTCAGGATGCAGATGGCCGTGTACCAGTTTTTGAAAAAGGATCTGCTGGTTACATCATCTGAACATGAATCAAGCTTGGTGTAATCGCTGACATGCATTGGGATGTACATCTCTGCCTGGTGATTTCCGCTATTATATTTGCACTCTTGGTTGTTCCTGCCCAAGAGTACCCTTGATACTTGTTCTGTTCAGCTATATTTCTTAAAACAACTTTAAATTCTAACTCAATTGTTCAACCCATTTGCATTCCTCCTCAACCATTTAACACCTGTACACTTGGTAAGTGTACAAGTTATTCCCTCAGCTAAACTGTTAATGAATAAATAAATACTAATTATTATTAAACTATTAATTAAAACATTACATGATACCCAGGAGAGTCTCTTGGACAATCACAAGTGGTGCAAGCCACTATCTTGACAGTAGTTGTTATAATGAGTTATTAAGATGTATTTTCTAAGTAAAGTTTTCCTGCCAGTGGTACTTGCTCTTTCTAATATTTTCACCCAAGCCAGATTTATTACTTTGTGTCTGTGCAACGTTAGAAGCTTGTCCTGTAGTTACTAGGATTTCTTATAACACCAGTTGGGGGAAAATACTATGACAACTGATTGGGCTACATCTGTAAACAATACAGATGTTGTCCAAATTTGCCTATATCCCCTAGTGGTTGAGATACCAATAAACCACAGGCCAAAATCTTTCCCAGAGATCATCTTTTGGTAACAGACCTCTCTGTTTGAGTTGTCTCTCTTTCTCTCTGTTTCAGAGCACCCCCTTCTTGTCAGTGACTCAGTGAACCACAGTCATCGCAGTGAGTTAGGAAACTTGTACTCTGTGGGCTCCATCACCGCCTACTACAGTGGTTTGTCCAAGCCACGCTGATCTTTTCTAATCTAGCACAAAGCTAAGGATAAGAGAACAAGTACTGATAGCTACTTGTTTTTCCATATTGAATTTCATAGATAATCTTATGCTTAGTACAAATAAACTGAATAGATTTAATGCTATCAAATCAACAGTTCCTTTTCTCCCAGAAGAAGGATCACCCTTCTTCAGCCAATATCCAATTGTGGCCCAAATCTAAGAATCTTGAGTATAATGAATATGGTTATAATACAAAGAAATCATCTGCACTTAAAACTGTAAAATGTTTGTTTTTCATATATTGCAGCAGCCCTACAATAACTGTTATGCACACTGGCTTCTGGACTCGGGGAAAACCAACAGCCACGACGATTATTGCTGCTCACACAGAAAGTTTTTCAGTCAGGGCAGTGTCAGTGCTTTCACGTGAGTGCAATCAGTAACAATCCAGGAAGTCAAAAGACCGGGAAACTCAGACAGCTGAGGATGAGGAGAGCATGGTCTGCCTGGAACCTAGCTGCTGTGAGGTAAGAAAGATGGTGAGCCTGGGAGAAAGAGGGAGAAGAGAAGATGCAATGTGATGCTGAAGTCACACTATGCTGCTGACCTTAAGAGTGATTCACCGAGTACTGTGTCCTCTGTTAGAGGTAGGAAGCACTAAGCAGAGAACATTTGGCATTCCTGTCCATGAAAAGACCCAAGCCAACTGTTCTCCTCTCCTCATTCAGCTGTTCTAGGACCAGCTACGGATAGCTCCAGGAAGGAAGTGTTACTACGGGGAAAAGGAAAGAAACTTGATTGAAAGAAACTTTTATTCCCGCTACTGCGAAAAAAGGGGGAAGAGGAACCTGACTGTTGTCTGTTTGCCCAAAATTGTTATTGCAGACATGACTACACAGTTACAGGTGTAGTAGTTAAACATTCATAAATTCCGTTTTGAAGGTCAAACATTTCTTAAATTGTCATATTTTTGATTATGACTTACAGCAGCAGAGTTCAGAAGTTCTCCTCAAGTCAGGAGAAGCTGCCAAATGCAACCGCATTTGAACAGGTACAAAGTACCCTTTGGGGGAATTCCTGGTTTAGTGTTACTATAAAACATCCATCAAATTCTAATCACCTCTCATTACTGCACAAGCTGTAGCTTTTCTGGGTTAGGTAAGCCAGTTCAGTCCTTCCCACCTAATCTGCCCAAAGTTTACGTAATGGATCTGACCTTTCTGTGACTCTCTTAGTTTTCATTTCTGCTCTCCTTTCCTCTTTCTCCAGCAGGTCACACTCCCGATGTTCCTTCCTAATTCATTGCGACTTGTTGTTTGTTCGTATGGGTTTTATATTTGGCATCCGTGAAATTTGTATGTGTGCTTGTGTACGTATGCATATTAACACACACACACACATACGTAATATACACAAGCAGGTAGCTAGGTCACCTCAGCCCCTCTTTGCACCTCATAGTGAAAGTCTTGAGGGAATAAGCTGTCCATGAAATCCGGTATTCCCTGTGGCAGAGAATGACCTAACCATGTAGCACATATGGCATAACTGCTGTGTTCGCACGTGGGCCAGCTGACTTGCTAGCACCTTTTTGGATGTTTTTGCCATCAAACATTTGTATTTTGTGACCAAACCTTTGTATTTTCCATCATCAACAAAAAACCAGTTCAGTCAAGGCCTGAAACAGTAATGCTGTCATTGAACACTGTGGAATAATTGTTTCTTATAAAATGCAGTGAATTAGGCCCAAGATGGTGACAGATAATTTCTATAGAATTGAATTTAGGTGGCCGTTTTTTCTCTTTGATAAGCCCTATCTTCAGCTTGGGGCTGCTTGCCACTCAGAAAAAAACCTTTCCAAATTCAGCTTGCATTTTGACAAGACGAAACTCTGTTTAAATGTATTCAACAAAGCTACTTGCTTGTCTGCTGAGGTAGTTTTTCTAAAAACTAGTGCTTTATAGAAATCCTCTAATTTTTCAGTGAAGTCAGTGACATGGGAGCCCTTAGATCAGACTTTTTGTGGTGCTGAGCTGCTGATGCTTCATGATAGAACAAGCCGTGCTTGCTATTTGAAACTAGCTATCCAGCCTTTATTCTCGGGCTGTCTGCCTCTCTCCTGCAGAAAAACTGCAAATGCATCCACAGAGATGCAGCACTACAAGAGTCAAACCCAGTTTCAAAGCTCTTCCATTTCCAAGTAAGCCTCCCAAATTACATTGTGATACACTCCTACTGTAGCCAAAGGAAACTCAAAAGTGTTTAGTCAATTCTTAGGATGTCTAGGTCTGCATAGTTTACTGTAGTCCCATGTGCTTTTCTTCCTCCAGGAACTGAAGGAGAACCGAGAGCATGAAGGGAGCGTGAAGGAAGTGACCACCCGTTCCCTTCTCTTGTTCCATCACTAATTTGTAAGATGAACCATTGTGAAAGTAACACTTGAAATTCAATACATATAATACACATTCCCAACATTTTCTGAAATGTGCCCGGGTTTTAATTAAAATGTGAAGCATATACACTGAAGGACTTGCTTCTCTGCCAGGAGCAACTGCCTTGTGCAACTTTCCCACCATGGACATCAAATGTCAACTGGAAAAAACTACTTTTTGTTCTTGCATTGAAACTTCTCCAACTTTATTACATTTGGAAACATAATGTAGTAATAGAGGGCAACATTATGTCTAATATATATAATTAGTTTGCAAAAAAATATAACCAGGGGACACATTTTTGATAGAATCATTTCTTCACACAATAGTTGCAGAATAATGGATCACATTGACTGATCCTTCTTGCTAAATGCTATGACAAAGTAAATGAGCATTTGTATAAAAATGCCGTAACAGTTGAAGCTTGAATTAGAGAGTCTGTAACCTTTGTTTGTGCTCATAAATTACAGAGAAACCCTGTAGGCAAGAATGTAACATTAAAAAAAAAAAAAAAAAGAAAAAAAAGGCATCCAAAGCCAAGAGATACAACCCATCAAATACTGGAAATGCATTATATTGTGCACCTGATGTTAATCACTTAAGAATCTATAGTGCAAATTGCCTCCAGCAGTTTCTAAAGTTATCTCACAGGTTAAATGGACACCCACAGGTGGAGCATAGTCATTTAAAAGACAAAGGTATAAAAACTGATTTTAAGTACTAAAGCTGTCTTAAAGTCAATTTTTCTTTCATTTTGAAGCTATGCATCCCCTTCAGCTCCCCCCATTTCTGGGTGAAGGGCTAATACTAGAGGTAAGCCACTGAATCTGGCAGTATACGAGGCTTTTTCCAATCAGTAACTTAGAACTGGGGCAAAAAGGTGTTACTCTTTCAGATCCAATAACTTCAGTTGTAACTTCTAACAGATATGCATCAGTAAGTTATAAAAGAAATCTGAATTTTAATCACTTATGCCCTTGTAAACATTAAAAGTAGTGGTATGTCATCCTCAGATGTGGAATTGGCACGAAATGCCATACACCTGAGAGATGTCATGTGCAGTGTGAGCCTGTTTTGTCTGTAATCCCAGCTCAAGAGGACTCTTAGTATTGAAAAGTCAGGTTCTACAAGCGGTAAGTGACTCCTGAGTATATTCTGTTAGCCCTTTCATTTGCTGCCTAGATGAAAAAACAGGTAACTTGGAGCTTACAGGGGAAGGGAAGGGATGGCATTCTGGGCTTGCATATGTGCAGGTTTCACTGAAGGCAATGAGAGCTGCAGAGGCCAAAACTTCTGCGAAAAATAAAAACAACAGAGGCTCAATGAATCTCTTCTTAAGAAAGCAGAATTTCTGACTTTTACCTAAAAGTCTGTTTTATTATTGTATTAAAATTTCATAATGGCTTGGAGTTGATTACCTTTTTTCCCCCCTCCTTTGACACTCCAAGCACTTCAGTCTCCACAATCAAAATGAAGAAACTTTCAGATATTTATGACAGGCTTGGCAGAAATCATCCGGACTTGGCAGAAATCATCCGGACTTGGCAGAAATCACACCAAAGAAAGAAGGCACTGTCGTGCCTGTGAATAGTAACTGTGAAGGGGCAGAGGTACCAAGAGTAGCGTGCTTACAGTACCTTAAAACAACCTGATGCAAAGGTCACTGCTGTATCTTTTGCAGTGCTCAGACAGTAATGTTGCCGGTGTTACTAATGCTTCAAGCAGTGTTGCTTAACCACTCATGTGCTATGTGCAGAGAAAAAATGCCCCCTACTTCCATATTCCCGTTTCATGCAACACTGCAGAAAGTTAGTGAGCAGCGTCAGCACACAGCAGTTTGTGTTTGCCTCTTGGGTCAATGGATCTTAATATTTAGCAGACTAGAAATAAACAACTACTGCATATTCTATCCCATTTTCAATAATAACAAGATAAATGATGGGTGAATATAAGTTTTTGGAAGAGGAATTCAGAGGTGTAACCACAGTGATCAGCAGTTACGAGCAGCAGCATATGCTAGGCGCTTTGAAGGGAACGTGGGGTCCTGTCTCTCTTCTTTGACTACCGAGACCAGTCTCCAAGCTAAGGTCCCTAAGGTATGTGCCCAAGATTACGTGTCGTAAACCTCCTTCTTCCTTTCCTCACCATTGTTTGTAGTCTACTGCAGCTCTAAAACTGGAATCACAAGTCCCGTGCTTGGCCACTGTCAGGTTGGTAGGTGTGCTTATGCAGGTGTATTTGCACATGTACGTGCAGGGAGGTAAACCAATACATGAATGACTTCTCAGAAAAGAAAAAAACAAAATCCGTGAAGAGCTAGAGAGTCTACGCTAAGCTAAGTTTTTCCTGAGTTAAACTTGGAAGTTTAGCTCGTATTTTACAGCAAAGTTGAGGTCAGTCATTTTTAGCAGCTATGCAAACGATACTCTTTATTTTCTCTTATTCTATGAGAATAAGGGAGTCTTTTCTCATGTATACACTGATTTATTTTTTTTTAACTGACCTCATTTTTATTTTCCTCAGGTAATTGTCTGCTGGGTTAATACTCCAAGAAGAAGAATAGCTAATAGTAGAGAGAATATGTATCTATGAAATTAGAATGTCTAACAAAACAAAGAAATATAATCTCCTAAAGTTGGTTTTCATAACGTGCAGAAAGCCTGGGGTTGCCCAGTCTCATAAAGCACCCAACTAATACAGTGACTGTATAAAATTAATAACCTCTCAAACAAAAGCTTACTGGATTAAGAGGCTATACACATTGTGCAAACTGTAAAAACCATAGCATGTTTCATCACTGAAATGGAAACTAAATAATTACAGGGCTGAGAAATGCCACTTGATTTGATTTGGGTGACCTTGTCTTGGCAAGATCCACAAGTTGAATTAGGATGAAAACAGAAGACAGTTCACTTGTTAACATCATAAACTAAAGAGATTCAAAGCCTGCTTGGATTTCCAGATGTGAATGCCAGCATACAAAATCAATCGGCACACAGGATTGCATGTGTGTAGCATACACGCGTCTATGCCATATTAGATCGCATTGGCAAAAATTAAACTAAGGAAAAGCAAACTCAAAGGGATGCTGCCACATGAAATCACATCTACATTCAGGTTAATAAAACAAGTAAACATATTTGCAAGGCTGGTATGAACTAGGAAGGTTTTCATTCCTCAGTCCAACTTTAGGATAAAGCAGAAAGAGAGTCCTGCTCTGTTCGAAACCCCAACATTTCAAGTTCTCTGACAGCACAAGAGAAGCTAATTAACGAAAACCGAAGGATGATGAAATGAAGCCAGATACGCCATAAATATCTACATATATAAGCACACAGCAAGCAAGATAATAAAAAGTTAGCTAGATTTACCGTTTTAATTATCCAAGTGGGTGGTTTGTTTGGGTTTGGCTTTTTTTGGAAACGTCGGGAGCTGTTTTCACGAGGACTCGTCTGCACGCATCCGCACCGCGGCAGGCGCCGGCCCCGGAGCGCGGAGAGCAAAGCGCTTCCCTCCGCAGCCACCGCTCCCCCCCGCCAAAAATGAAAAGAAGAAAACGCGACGAGGGGAGGGGAGGCACCAGCCGCCCGGGCAAACTCCACCGCCTGCGCTCCGGCGCCGCCCCGGCAGCTCCTCTGCCCGGAGGGCTGCGGGCTCCGCGCCTCTCCGCCGCCTCGCAACTTGCGCGCGTCGCGGGAGCCGCCGGAGCGGAGCGGGGCGGGGCGGCCGCCGCCGGGGGAGGGCGCCGGGATGCGGCGCGGCGCTGCTCGGCGCGGCGATGCTCCACCCGCGCTGCCCGCGGCTCCCGGACAGCCGTGGGGATGCGCCTACCTGCCGGGTGGTGTCCCGTCCCCCTCCTCGCTCCGGTGCAACGTGCCGTGGGGAGGGACGTCCCCCCGCCTGACCGCGCAGGGAGCAGCAGGGGTCCCTTGCGGCGGCTGCCCTGTGCTTGTGCCACCTTCCCCGCTGACCCGAGCCGGACGCGGGCTGGGAGGAGCCGCACGAGTCCTCGGGGGGGCCCTGGTGTACCCTAAATCGGGTGGAAAGGCTTCCGCTGAGTCGTCGTCTTTTCAGGCTCTGCCTCGTAGGGGGAGGTAGGGAAGGCAGGTGTGTGTCAAGCGCCCGACTTCTGTGGGATTTTGGATCCTCAGAAGTGCGTGCTCACGGATGAGACTGTTAGCCTCCTCCAAAATACTATGCCCAGGCTCTGAGGAAGAGGTGCCAGGCTGCATGTGATGTAGTGCAGAGGTGGACAAGTATGTGCTCAGTTCTTCTGCAAAGGCAAAAGAGCAGCTGGCAGAGTCACATATTTGGTCCAGGAGGTTTTGAAGTTGAGTGATACCTTAGGGATGTGCTTAGACGTACTTGGGAGGTAACTGACCTGCTGTCCCTGGGCTGAGCTCCAGGCTCTTCAGCACCTACTAACAGTTGCGCAGCTATTCAGTGCCTTCTCTCTCTTCTAGGCACTCAGCACTGGGCCTCTGAAAGACGTCCCAGTAATTGCTTCTAGCCCATCGTCTGAGGAGGCTGAGTACCACACAGACGACCTATTAGCAAGCAGTGCTTTGAGCTTCTCTTTATGTGCTGTGTGCAATTCACTTCCCTGATGCATATTTTACTTTGGTACTAAGTAATCCCGGGTACCAGTTAATACTCTTTCCTTTAGCTCATGATGTTTGTTGTTTGCTTGGACCTCTGTTTATACAAGTCTTTAAAGTAAACCAAAACATGCTTCAGTGAAACCAGCCTCTACATATGGTTGCAAACTTTTATTCCTCAAAACCTTAGAAAAGCTGAAAGTGCTAGCAGTTGATTTATACCTTTGGTTATTCAACAAGGCAAAGGAAAATCTTTATAGATAGCAGCTCTAACTACCTCCATCACACAGAGGCAGTCTCCCTGGACCGTTTGGTATCTGCCAGCTTCTGAGGTGGCTGCTTAGGACGTGTCTTCTGCAGGCTTTTTAAGTTCCAGTTTTATATGAGCCGAGCACAGGTTTTTCTTTTGCAGGTTTTGGTACTAGTGAATACAGTCTTCTCCTCCCTCAGCTACCAGTCACATGTATCTCCTGCTATTGTTTGAATTAATGAATGAAGTTTTAATTATACCACAAGTGACCTTAGAAATAGCAGAGGTTAAGCAAAACAGTGCTGCTCCAGCCGCTGCTCCTGGTGAGTAAGAGTTGACTGTTTATGATTAACCTGTGTTCACTCTGTGGTCTGCATCTGGCTTCAGATTGATGCCGTTGCACTCAGTCTGATGGGAATGTGGAAGTGCCTCCCTAGAACTGACAATTTAGTGTATGATTTTTCTGCAGTGCCTATAAAGCTTATAAAAAAATTCTGCTAGGGAAAACTGCTTGAGTGACATTGATGGTGGCAGAAATCCCCAAAACAGTGTGCAAGGGCATTGGATGTCACAGTGTAAGTAGTCTCTCCAGCTTCTTCTTCAAATATCTCCTTAGGATGTCTTGCTTCCTGTGGTGTTTGCTTTGGGTTTGTTCATTGCTACTCTTTGTTCTTTGTGTGTTCTTACGGTTTCAAACTGTGGCTCAATCTCAGATTGTACTTCATGAGCAAAGCTGCCCCCTACTCAGTGTAGTGGCAGCTTTATCAGCTGGCATGCCTTGTAGCAATAGCTTTGAAGGTAGCAAGAAGGGGCTTTTCTGTTTTGATTATAACAGGTAGCAATTTAAAGCTTATTTTTCAGAGTAAATTCTTTGTTGTGTTCTTTTACATAGGAACAGTCATACTGGCTCAGGCAGAAAGTCCTTCCAAGTCCATTATCTTCTCTCAGATGAGAGCTGGCAGTGGGTACTTAGGAAAAGAGTGTAAGACCTGTGCAAATACAGAGAGATCCTTGTCCCGGTACACCCTTTCATCTTGCTGAAGCTTAGGCAATACAAGTTTGAAATGCTAGCTATGCCTTTGTATGTAATCACCTTGAGGGATTTTTTTTTGTAAGAGTGTCTACAGACAATTTTTAAACAAATTTATACTTTTGGTATCCACTCTATCCCTCCAGCAAGCTGTTCTACAGAACACCTAGCCATTGGGCTTATGAACAAGTATTTCTTGATTGTTTTAAACTTCTATTTAGAAAAAAGCCTATGTCAAAGCGACATTGGGAAAGTTTTACTTAGCTTAAGTGATATTTGCATTAGTTTAGATAAAGTTATTTAATCCCCTGCATATGAAAAAAAAAAAAAAAATCACCAAACAGGTAATAGCTGTATACAGGGTCACTACATTTGCTGGAGGAAGAAGGCCCACACTGCTTATGTACTTAGATCTCAAGTTTTTTGAGATAGATTGTTTTTTCACCCTGAGTTTCCACAGCACCTGCTACATTAAAGTCTTGATCCTGGACTCAGGCTCCAAGGCACAATGACAACACAAATAATAATAACGGACTGTTTGAATGATAAATAAAAAGCAAATAAAAAATTGGTGTGGTGGCTGGGGTGTGGATGCAGAACGCTACTGAGTTTTGTGTGTGCATTTTAGTCCCTTTCTGAGAGACTTGATGCAGAGAGAAGCATTGTCTTAGATGAACAGTAACAAAATTGGGTTCCTTGGATTCAAGATTGCATTCCCTATCTTTTGTTTCCAAACAATGCTCATCACCAGCAATGATGCTAGTCCCAACTTCTGCCTTGAGCTGACAGAGTTCGTTGCCTGTATCTCAGAAATTTGTTCAGAGACAATTCTCCAGGTATGTCTGTGGCCAGGAGAATCCCAAGAGGGATTTCTGCCCATTTTAGTATTAACTCTCCACAAACTAAATCGGAAAAATCTGGATCTGAAGACGTCAGCAAGGCTACGGAAGATTGGCATGAGCCACGGTCACCCTCCACTTGAACAGCCAGCCTTTTTCAGCTCTTTGCATTTACACCTGGGGGGATGGGGGCATTCAAAGCCTCAGGAAGCATTGCGACTTGTGGAGTTACTTATTCCCTGTGTGTGCCAGCTAATGGCCTCCCCAGCATCTCAGCTCTCCCTCCCCAGGGCTGGTGTGGTAGATGATAATGAGCTGGTGTGTAAAGCTGGTGTGGGAGAAGAGCGGGGAAGGGAATCCTCAGTTTACGATAGTGTTTGAAATTCCAGTATCCAGCCATGACGTCCAGGTTGCTTTCCTCTTTGTCTGCAGACTCTGCCTCGCATCAGTATCGAGTGAAAGGATTTGAGCTGGTTTGTAAGCCACTGTCCTTTGTAAGCTCTCCTCCCTTCTGGATGCTACAGATTTGGTACATTGGAAAGTCTGGGGGCTTTTTAATCACATTTCAACCCCCCTTGGGCAATAAATCAGATGGATGATTTGTGTTTCCTGTGTGGCATTCCTTTGTTTGCAGGGTCCGTTTCTTTCTGGCATGTTTCTTTCCAGGGACTTTAAGAAGCTTTAGCTGTTCCCTGCTGCTTCATCCTTTCCCATTCACTAACATGAATCTGGTGGCTGGGGTTTGCTGACAGCCGCCTTTCCTCTCTGCCTGGATTGTATCCACAGGCCTGGAGGTCAATCGGGTGGGCATGCTGGGGTTCTTTTTCTTCATATACTTCCTCCTTACCAGGCATGGATTTGAGAAAAGAAAGGCTTTTGTTCTGGAAAAGCATAAGAGCATGCTGGTGAAGAGTGTGGTAAAGCTCATGCTTTTGTGCTGCAGGTGCATTAGGAAGTTAATGGGTAGCCACTATTCCCTTCTCCCTCCTCAGCTCCGGGGTATGCCTGCGCAGACTTACAGAGCCACATCTTTCCAGTAAACAAAGCAGGATCAGAGCAAGGACCTGAGCATGAACATATATTTGCCCATGCTCTTTAGTCTGTACCACACTCCTGGGTGTGATGGTAGCCTGTGCTAGCTAGCACTCTGAGATGATGCCCAGGCATAGTTCAGAGGAGAGCACAGGCCAAGGGCTGTTTCTTATCGGCGCTGTAGTTATGGCAAACTGGGGTGGATTTAAAATTAGCTGTATATCGACACAGTCAGTGGCAGCTTTAATGTATTTTAGCTGTGAGGATCTCAGCAGTATATTTTTTTAGTAGGGAGTAGTGTGTGTGCATATAATACATTGGGATCATGAGAAGAGTATTGTGCTAGGTAAGAACAATATGTGTTCTTCATTACCAAGATAATGAAGACAAGAGTGTTTAGTTACATAGCAGAAAACACCACCACAAAATTAGCCATTCACTTGTGAAGGACTTTTGTAGCTTTCTCCTACATGCACCTTGTCATGTTCTGCCTGAGTTGCCACATTCCCATCCTCTGTGACCTTGGGGATAGCCAGTAAAATCCCCAGTGAGGGAGGGCTAAGGTGCTGGCACCCAAACGTATAGGAGCTCTGTGAACTGTTTTGCACTGCTGACCACCCCCCACCCCCCCAGGAAAACCCCACTGTGGAAACTAGTTACGTGTGGTAGCAAGCTGCTACATGTTGTAGCGTGGTATTTGCTGCTGCTGTTGGTACCTGATACCTCCCTGTTACCTTGCCTCCATTGTGTTATCCTGCCGCAGCACGTCCGTCTTCAGACAGAGGGACAAAGAAAGTTTTTAATGAGGTTTTTATAGCTGTGATGGGGATGGGCCCCACCATGCCCTCAGCCAGAGCCGCCCCTGGACACAACGCGTTTGCTTTCTGCGGGGTGGAGAAGTGGCCCTGACCCTGCTTACCCAGACATAACCAAAGACACCAAGGACAAGACAAAACAGCTTAAACCGATGTAAGAAATTAATGTGGCAGATAGTGCTGCCAGAAGAGATTTCCTCCCACTGGGTTTATGAAAGGTAAGTGTAAAAGTTGCGGTTTAGTCTCTAGGGCCACACTGTCTTGGAGAAGAAGCTCGTCCTTGGCAGAGACATTTATCAAGGCAACATCTCAGCATTGCAGCGGCCTTTTTGATTTTTACTGCTCTGTCCTTAGAAGAGCTCTAGCTGACCATCTTTCCCCTTTTGAAATCCCTCTACTCTTCCTGTCTCCTTTCTGAGCATATCTATCTATTGTACATGTCCTGACTGGCTGGTATGGTGTGAAGGGAGGCTGAATCGGCGTGACGCAGAGATTTGGAGCAGTCTCAGCTTAAGGACAAAACCCCCCCAGAGCAGCGTGAGGGTGCTTAATGGGTGGCTTCGTGGTCAGCAGAGGTGAGAAGGAGCTTGCTGAACCTGCGGTGCAGCTGGCAGCGTTTGGTGTCAGAGCCATCTTCAGGAGCTGTTGCTGAGTCCCAGCACGACCTAGGGACTGATGCCTTGCAGTTCTTGCCTTTTCTATTTCGGTATAAATATCTACACATTTGGGATAAAATATGATATGCAGATGCCAGGCTAACTTCAGTTAGATGACAGGGGTTATGATGTTATTATTTACATTACGGTGTCTAGAGAGTAGGGAGTGTAGCCTCATTGACTCTGCCTCGCACAGCCGTCACCGTAACGTGCCGTGCTGTGCCCTTAATGAGGGTCAGTGGAGCAGGTCGGCAGGGGCAGTGACAGACCATCTGTGGTTTGCGATACCAGGTGCTGAGCATCTCTCAGAATCAGACTATTTGTTTGCGTCCTTTAATTAAAACACTCTCAGTTCTCTTAAAGTCCGACTATTAAGTGAGAATGAAGATTGCTGCTTAGGAAAACAGCCGATCATTTTTACTTAGTGAAATGTGTGTATCTCATTGCTGTGTATCTAGACAGGAAAAAAGTGAAAATGTTTATCCTCTGTGAATAATACTTACACTCCACATATTCAAACCTGCTCTCATCACAGTGGCCATTGGATTAAGCTCAAGCATGCCCCGCAGCAGAATTAGCGTGGTATATGGGGCAAGTCATGGTGTGTTTCTCGTCTCCAAAGAAAAATAGACAGGCCGAGACTCCCTCTTGGAAAAAAGGAAATGCCACAACTTCTATGGAGAGAGGGCAGGAAAGGAGATGCACAGCACTGGCTAACTGAAGAACAAGAAAGAGATTGGGACTTTAAAAAGCATGAATGTTCTCTCATGATGGACAGGAATGGAAGAATACAGTGCAAAGTCAGTCAGAACAAAACCATGAAATTTACTGTTACCAGAAAAAAAAAAAAATCATTACAGTCTTTCCAGAATGTGAAAACTGAATATGACACACAGCTGAGAGGGAGGATGAGGATGTTTATATCCTGTTTTATAACTAGATTATGTCAGGAAGAAGTCTAAAATCTCTTTCTTAGATTTAGTAACTTCCATTCCAGTTGTCTACTGGGGTTTTAGTAGCTTTCTTCAAACCAACATATATCAAGGTGTATGTTCGTGTAGTAAAAAAACCCCCAAAACTACAGAAGCTGGCAAAATCGCTATGCTTTCCTCCTTCCTTCAAAAGTGAGGATGTCCTCCATATTTCATATTTTTGTAAAGTTCAGAGACTGTGCAATACAATTATTCATCCAAGGTGTTAACTGCTTAAGATCTTAGGTGGATATGTCAGCCCTTAGTAAATTCTTAATCATAACGAAGAAGGTCGGAATCTGAGAGAACCTTTAGAGGAGATCCACAAGAGAAATCTTGATAATTTTCACTGCTAAATTACTGGGTAATTACATTTAACAGATTACTTCTTTAGGCAGATTGTTGTCTCTGGGAACGCATGTTTTTATTTTCTGGAAATTGTATTTTCCACTTGGCTGGGTGCTGCTGTTCTGTCAGCTGCTGTGATCACGCTTGCACACATGCACACACACACACAGAGGCTGGTATCGGAGCAGTATGCAACTGGAAATGGATGAGTTTGATTAGCAAAAGGAAGAAATGCTAATTACAGGGCAAAATGGTGTACAGTTTGCTTATAGCTACAGGTAATAGTCTCCTTACTCAGCACATCATTAAAATATATCTGCTACCTCAAGCTAAAGGCTTGCTGTAGCATGTAAAACAGTAATATAAACAACAACTTCAGACCTCAGCTCAGTAATGAAAAAAACCCAAGTATATCTTTTTCCCCAAAGAGAAATGCTTTGCATAAATACTGATCGTGAGAACTATTGATGTCAGTAGTGCTTGCAGAGATGTGTCAATGCTGATAAAAAAATCAGTGGCATGGGGATGACTTCTGAAAATGACAAAAAAACCCCAGCCTGGTGTCTACTTAAATACAAACCAAAGTGCCAGTAACAGAATTCAGCTCTGAAGACGGAAAGCCAGCATTAAATTGAGAGAAAATATATTTCATTCCACTTCAACACAATCTGAAGCAATTTTGGTTGAAGAAAAGGGAATGGACTAGTCCCTGCCGTGTTCCACTTTATTGTGCTTTTTCCTAATTTCTGCAGTCATTGCCTTTTCTCTAATTTGTTGATATTCTGTTTGTTTATTGTGGGGTATTTTCCCTGCAATGTCGTGTCATTTCTGTATTTCTTTGTCTCTGTCCCTTTTGTACATCATCTTTTTGTTTGTTTGTTTCTATTTGCTTCTATTTTTCCTGTATTTTTTTGTTAGAATGATTTCTATTACGGTTGCATTTGGAAGCCTTGACCAAAGATGGATTGTCCACTGTATGAGGACTGCAGACGCTATCGGTAGGCAACAAGCTCTTCTTTCCACCTAATTAGATAAAACAGCAAAAAGGCATAAAAGAGAACAAAATCACTGGCAGGTGAAGTAACTTCTTGGCTTTCTTACCTCTTGAAGCTCACTCACATTTACCTAAACAATTTTGCTACTTTTTTTTTATAGAGGGAAGGTTCCAAGCAATGAAATAACAATACAGTTAAAATATATAATGTACCATATCAGCTGAGGACAAGAAAGCTGTGGACAATAGAGGAAAGGAAATTTCCACCTACTTAAAATGAAGAAGAACTTCCCTTCCATATTATCAGTACTAAGAAACTGTGCCTTTGCTTCCTCAAATCCACATGCAGACATTTCAAAATCCTTTGGAATGAGCACATGTAGCAATGTTAACTGCAAGAGTTAAACTATGTCCCATAACACGTTCTGATGTCACAACAGTCTTTCCCTCTGGATATCTTAAGAAAATTTTGTTCAGTCAGACTCCTTCCTAGAAAACCCAGAGCTTCACTCCCTGCTAATAGGCTACCAGAATTATTTTGATAACACGCAGCTTTGGTCTTTGCCCCACGATGTTGTCTCTGTAACGGGCTGATTTTGTTCTGATTCAGATTTGTTGAAGATTTCCTGAAGTCTATGGGGCTCAGTCATTTTCACTGAGAAGAGTCGTCTTTGTCATCTTGGAGATATTTTCAAAACTAATAAGGACTTCTTGAAGTGAATAACTGCCTCCTCCCTGATGTAAAAAAAAAAAAAAAAGAGCAGGTCTAACAATCTAAGTCTTAGGAGTAGCTAGGTCTGTTTTCTGCAGGAAAGAGAAAGCCATGACATCAGTCATCAGGAAGGCCAGAGGAGGTATCTACATAATCTTATTCAAAATGAACTTAGGATTCATGCTGGAGAAGGAGCAGAAAAAGAGAGCCAGTGCTCTCAAGTTCATCATCCCTGGCTTTAAGTCTTTTTCTACAGGTTTCATGGACATTTGTGCTGATTTTGACTGAATGACACCAACATGACTTTTTCCATAGCTAGATCAATATTTGCCACTGCTTGCTTCCACCAAGTGCAAAGATGGCAGGACTTCTTGAAAAAAATCCTCCTCCCCTTCCCGTATCCTTCTTAATCCAGAAAGATATTGATAAATTTCCAACCCACCCTGGCACTAAATAGCTGCTACTGGTTCTTTTAAAGAAATCTTTGTGGGTGGTTCTGACTGACTACAAAGCAAATAGACCATAGAATATAGATAACATTTAATTTAAGTTAAAATTATTAGGGTTTGCTCAGACATCTCCGAGTCTTTTTGTTTTCTGCTACTTTGATTCATATTTAGAAAATTCCATTGGAAAATGAAAAGCCCAGGGACATATTTATTGCAAAGGTTTTGAATCTTCCATTATTAAACAACTTGACTGATCGCATTGTTCTTAAACAGACTGAGCTCAGGTGAGGATATGGAAGAATAGATGAGACAAATAGTCTAATGGCTTCTAAATAAATGCATCTTTCAATGACAGCATTTGCTTTTAAGGATCCCACACTCTGAAATAGCTTCTTGCATCATTAATGAATAGTGTTTAGCTGGCTGATTGTTCACCTTCTTTTGTGCAAGAGCTTTGTGGATTTGCTTTGAATACAGACTACGGAATGAATGTATTTGAGATCTTAAAAGTCCCTGTTTTCTAAAAAGCAGCTTTGTCATCAAGTTACTTCTCTGAAAATGTGTAACATTATCTTTTTTTTTCCCCCAGTTTCTTGGCTTGTAAAAATGTAAATCATATTTTAGGACCCCCACCAATCTATCTGTATGCTTTCCTCTGTGAGTGAATAAGCATACTCTTTCAAAGCTCAGATTAATTTGAAACTGTAAAAAGTTCTGCTAAAAGAGTATAGGAGAAGTTTCTTTTGTGATATTTTCTAAATAAATCACTAGATTTATTTTTCAAGAGATGAGATTACTCCTTTATTTTTCAAGAGATATTTGTAACTTTGTAAGTGATGGTAAGATTGTCATGGGAAAGTACTAGTGGTTAGTGCGTTTTCTAAAAAAAAAAAAAGTAATAAAAAAATAAAGAAATAAAAGAAACATAGATTTATATTGACCAGCTGCATATTACATGAGATCCTCAAGATCTGAGGCTGGTAAAGTTCATGGTCATTCACTTCAGTCAGCCTTCCAGTTATTTACAATGGAGGGGAACTTTCTAGTGACAGTTGCTTTTTTCCAAAGACAAGAGGATTGGGGAAGTTACTGGCAATTCTGCTTTTACCCTGAAAAGCTTTAGCCACACATCCAAGCATTTCCCAAGCTATGCATCCAAGCATTGCCCAATAGATAAGCACCTCCCTTAAGTTTTCCGCCTTTCATCACTCACCCCTATGCCTTCCCTCTTTTTTGAGAGATGATGGGCTCCCTCTATCATCATGGAACTTTGAATGTTTTTCTTTCATGCATTTCCCAGAAACATCCACTTTTCTACATATTTTTTCTCTCCCTTCATTTGTGTTTTTCTGACTTCTATCTTGCAAACCCTTGCATGCATTCAAAAGCTTTAGACCTTCACGTGCTCCCTTGCAGAGAAAGACGCCTTCTGAGGCGTCTTCTTCCCTGTAATTCCTGTGCTGTGCATGTGTTTTGCTTTCTCAGGTGCCATTCCACTCCCTCACCTCTAATAAAATCTTTGATCTTAAGATTTAGTAGGGACAATCTTTCAGAATAATTTTCATACACCTAAGGGTGGCTCTTGCTTCCTACTCCTGTTTTGTCTTAGAATAGACTAGAATATTTAGGAGGAATAGTAAAATATGATTAGGACATCTGTCACATGCATAATCTTAAGATTTATTTGATATAGGAGCGACCAATGGCTCATTAGTTTGTTCCTGGCGTTGTCTATGTGAAGTTCAGCTACTGCTTTGTTTGAACTTTAACCGTTGTTTGCTTGCTGTTACTTTTATGAAACTATCTTTGCAAAGAATGAAGAAAGTCTTAGGTGAAAACTGAGATTCCTCCTAAATGTATTTTGTTGTCCTCAAAAAGACTTGCAGATTGGTTTCCTGAACTTTTACATGCATATAAGAACATGGAAAATTCATTCACCAATCTGTTGGAAGGTTTTTATGAGGGAAATCTTTTGCAGTTAATAATAAAATATGCTCAAACCTATAAATACATTATTTTGAGTTTATAAATGTAACAAGTGATCTGCTTTGTGGACTAAGAGGAACTTGAGGCCAGGGAGCCATCTGGTTTGTTCGCTATCAGATCCAGCTGGGAAATAGCAGGTGATTTCTATAAAGGGACAGAAACAAAGTGGGTGGGTTTTGCTGTTTGAAGGAGGTGGGGGCTGAAATGCCTGCAGTGGCCAGGTGTGTGGCTGGGCTCTCTGCTTCAGCAATACAGCATGTCCTGAAAAAAAAAACCTTAGCGGCAATTCTAGTCCTTCTGGGCAAGGTGTTGGTTTGCTTTGGAGCTCTGCCACTGAAGGTGTAGCTGTTGAAAGAGAAGAAGGGAGTTTTAGAGTTGGCACCTGAAGTGGCAATGTTCAGGCTCTAGGCAAAAGTTTTGGCCTGTTGGATGCCGGGGAAAAGGCAAGTACAGCTGAGTTCAGTGTGTCTCTCCTCTCATCTGTTGCACCTAAGTCAAGGTAAGATGGTTGATGGCTGATACATTTGCGTTGTGCAGAAGAAGGTAGCACCTGGCTCCTGCCTCTGCAGGGGCTGTCTTGCAGGGTATGGGCTCCAGCCTCGCCCAGGGCTGCTGCAGGGGCATCTCATGTGAACCGTAAGTGCCCCTGGGGTCTTGGCTTTGTTTGTGATCTCCACCTCACTGTTGTGTGAGTCTCAGGGCTGTTTTATGAAGCAATGTAAAGATGGTTTTGGTGCACGTTGTGAATGCTGTACCTAATGGTAAGGAAATGTCTGATGTGGAGTACCTACTTTTGTTGCTAAGATCCTGTTGTTAGTGGGTGGTGTGGTCTTTAATGGAAATGTCTGTGCCTATGACCTAAAGGGGATGAGTTCAGTTCTGCAAAGTTTAAGCTTCATCAGAGCATGCTTTTGAGAATGTAAAATTATATTTTACCATTAAACTTAAACTGTTGGAATTAAGGTAGTCAAATGTTTCGATGCTCTGAAAATGCTTACCTCTAACTCTTAGCATATGAAATTTTCTTCCCCTTTGTAAAAAGTATTTACATTAGCCTAAATCAAATCCCATGGGGGGAGGTGGAAATATGAATAGGCTGGATTTATCAAGTTTTTTTTAAAATGAAATAGCAAAATACTTTATCTAGGACTTTGCTGAGGTGAGAGAGAGGTTGGGCAAGAGTACCTGGTTCCTTTTCTGTATAATCACTTGTACTTAATGAAAGTTTTGGAATACTGCTGAAAATGCAAAACTCGCAGTGCTAGTCTATTTTCACACTTATTTTTCTAAGAAAGGCTGTCCTTTTATGATAACTCTTTCCAATATAAGGTTGGAAAAACAAAAGATTTATCAGAATGGCACCTGAGGTATTATTGAGAGATTGTGCCTGAGACTTCTGAATTCTAAAATGTCTTTTTAGCGTCCATCTGATTCTTCCTGAGCTCCCAGTATTTAAAGTTGACTTTCCTTTACACTTTCTTGGAGTACTTGAGTATACTGATCTTTAGGATATGCTGTTTATATTATATTGATGATGATCCAACATATATTCAAGTAAAGAACAACAATTATTTTTCATAGAACCATAGAATGGTTTGAGTTGGAAGGGACCTCAAAGACCATCTAGTTCCAACCTCCCTGCCATGGGCAGGGACACCCTCCACTAGACCAGGTTGCCCAAAGCCCCATCCAACCTGGCCTTGAACACTTCCAGGGATGGGGCATCCGCAACCTCTCTGGGCAACTTGTTCCAGTGCCTCACCACCCTCACAGTAAAGAATTTCTTTCTAACATCTAATCTAAATCGACCCTCCTTCAGCTGAAACCCATTACCCCTTGGCCTATCACTACACTCCCTGATAAACAGTCGCTCTCCAGCTTTCCTGCAGGCCCCTTCAGGTACTGGAAGGCCGCAATTAGATCTCCCCGGAGCCTTCTCTTCTCCAGGCTGAACAACCCTAACTCTCTCAGCCTGTCCTCATAGGAGAGGGGCTCCAGCCCTCTGATCAGCTTCGTGGCCCTCCTCTGGACTCCCTCCAACAGCTCCATGTCTCTCCTGTACTGGGGCCCCCAGAGCTGGAGGCAGCTCTCCAGGTGGGGTCTCACAAGAGCGGAGTAGAGGGGCAGGATCACCTCCCTCGACCTGCTGGTCACACCTCTTTTGATGCAGCCCAGGATACAGTTGGCTTTCTGGGCTGCAAGCGCACACTGCCGGCTCATGTTGAGCTTCTCATCAATCAGTACCCCCAAGTCCTTCTCCTCAGGGCTGCTTTCAATCCATTCCTCGCCCAGCCTATAGCTGTGCTTGGGATTGCGCCGACCCACGTGCAGGACCTTGTACTTGGCCTTGTTGAACTTCATGCAGTTTGCACAGGCCCACCTCTCCAGCCTGTCAAGGTCCCTCTGGATGGCCTCTCTTCCTTCCGGCATGTCAGCCGCACCACACAGCTCTTTATTTTTTTATTTTTGCTGAATATTAAGCTGAGATTCTGGAAGTTCTGCAGAAAAGACCACAAGAAATGTTGTGCAATAATTATTTGATGTAAAACTCACTGAGTAGACAACTGTTGGATGACTGCTTTCTATCCAAAGTTGATACTTGTGGACTCTGGGCAATGAAAGTTGTTATTTGTTAAGGATATATGTAGGGATATGCAAAATATCTTCAGGATTTGTTCTTTTGACTTTGCAAGTTTATATAGCAAATACTGAATACCTATTTTGTAATTACAGATTCTCAGACTCTAATAATTTTATCCAAAAAAATCCTTGCAGTGTGGATGAAAATATCATGCCTCAAACTACAATTAGAAATAAAAATTAGTTGGGGTAAAAGCCTGTGATTGTTTTAAGCAAAGGTCATAAGAGAATGTCCAGAGATGACCATAATATGCTTATTTACAAACATTACCAACATGCTATTGTTTACTAAACACCTTTTCTTGAAAGGTGAGAAGTGAAGAGTGGTGAAAGCACAGTGTGCTCTGTTTTGACTAGATTTAAGTGACTCAGCTGGTTAATGCCTTTACAACAATAACATAATTGCCTGATAATTGTTTGTAATTTTTTTCTTGACTCATTCAGGATGAAAACTGTGCTTTCCAGGAATGAAACATGCTAGAATGGTGGCTGAAATGCTAATGTTCAAGAGTAGTTTAATTTCAAAAGGGCTATAGGTAAATGGAATGCTGCATGCAATTAATGTACTTATAATTCAGTATCTATCTTTGATGCACTAGAGAATGTTTTTTTCCCCAGAAAAAGTTTTCTCTGAAGTCTGGAAATAGAAAAGTGACTTTTTCAGTACAATGGAAGCCTGAACATACTAACTGTACCTCTATAAAACTTTGGCAGTGACTTGTTTTTATAACCCAATAAAATAGAATGCATTTTTTCCAATTTGTTCTGCTTGCATTGTTTGAAATTACTCCAACTTTTTCCCCCTCAAAAGAGTTAAAAACAATTCTTTGTAAATGCTTTTCACTGAACAAATGGTTAGATATATGTTACAACACTTGCTTTAAACACTTGTCCAAGAATATGCACTGCTAATAGCCCTTTTCTAACAAAAGCTTAATCAATAAACATTAACTGGGGAATAGGAAAGTGCAAGTTATTCGTTTTATTGTGTATCGCTAAATAACACTTTCAAGTTTGATGAACAGCCTACCTTCTAAATTTCAAATTCTGTGTAGCCCGATTTATTATTTTTTTTTCTTCCTCAAAATAGCTCGTGTCAACAATGCTTCTTTTTGTGTTACAAGTAAGAGTCAACACCCTTTTGCTCTAAATCCAGCACTATTATTCCTCCAAGTTCAGGCCAAGACAGGAGTTAGGAGTCACACAGGGAGCGTTTTGGGGTTGATGTGTTGTCAGAAACCGAAGTGAAAAGTGCTGAGACAGTTTCATAGCTGCAGTGTGCGGTGTTTCTCCGGAGGAACCTCTCCAGGAGGCTGCAGTGCCTGACAGGTCCTCTCTGCACAAAATCATCACCTGTGTTCAAGACCTCAGCACGACCTAGCGAATTCTTGAAGTGTTTTTATACCAGTCTCTGAAATATTTATCATTTCTGTCAGCAGCCACCTTGCTTTTTTTTTCTCTCTGCAAAATGTGCTCCAGTCGGGACCCCGATCCTGCACAGTTAGCAGGCTCTTACTAGGCTTGGTGCCTGGTGAGACAAGTGACTGCCTACCCCATCGAAAAGCAGCCCAGCTCTTCAGAGTGGCTGTTCGCATCTTCTAGGAGGATTGCTGTAAGAGCCAAAGACTACTCTCTGAATATTAGTGCTTACATGAAGATTAACTACCCTAATTTCTCTTGTCCTATGGAAAAGTTGGAAATTGATTTTGAGGGAGGTGCTCTGCAACCCCCAAGAAGCTGTTCAGGTGGAGGAATTTATGATGTGATGTGACCTGGAAAAAATGTGAAATGATCACCTGAGCTTGCCTGATTTGGAGAGGAAAGGATTTTTGCTTCAGAAAGCCTTATAGATCTGGAGTTGCTCACAGTTTGGGTAGCGATGGCAGTTTTGGTTCATAGAGTTGATATTTATGCTAATATTCTCCTGGCGTTCTTGTCCAGAGTGATAACCAGTCATTAAATACAGCTCATCTTTTTTTTTTTCCCCTCCAGGGTATGTATAATTTTACTTCCAGTTCAGTAACCTTGTTGCATCTGGTTTCTTAGACAGCTTTAAGGAAAGGTAAATAAAGCACTAGGCATAGCGCAACTTTGGGACAACAGTTATGATAATTTTGAAGCACTATGGTAGTCTTTTGATGCTGCAAATTCTTTTTTACTTACAGCAGAAACACAATTTTGAAATATGGTTGCTATCTTTTTAACTATTTTAATTGCTAGATAGTTAATGCTGTGTAAGCCAAAGCTAATAACTGGCTTGAAAAAAAATACGTTCTTGGAAGTGTAACCAAATTGAAGCAACTGACACAAATCGTGGGACTTATCTCCACAGGCTGGAGGCATCTCTTCCTTTTAGACAACTCTTGTCCCCTGTGTTGCCTACTACTGTTAGCTTTCACCTCACTGACCAGTGTGAGACTGTACACGCCTTAAAATGGTCCAAGTTTTCTTTAAGAAATGTGCAACTATGCCTTGGCCATAACTTGACAGTAAAGTAGCAATAACTGTAAGATACAAGATTTGTTTTCCTTTTCAATATCTGAGATAATATTTTGGGAATTCTTGACTTTTGATATTTGAACTTGAAAGAGTTTTCAATAAACAGCAAAACCCTTTAAACCATGTCGACAACTGCTACATGTAATATTTCAATTTTCTAATACAGTAGTCTAAATGAAAATTATTGGTTATTTTTCTTCTTCCAGTAAGAAAAAGACATTAATGAACAAGGAATGTTCTCCTAGTTTTGCAGACAGCATATATAATGCAGTCATACACCAGAGAAATAGAGCAAATCATCATCCCAGATCACAAATACCCTGTCCATGAGAATGAGGCAAACAAATCATCTTTAGAAGATGACAAGTGCAAGAGAAATTTTCTTCAGGGGGAAAAATACCCCACAAAAACTGGGCAAAATTCCTGCTTAACTCCTGAGTAACCAGCAGCTTGAGATATCTGGTAATAATTCTGCCCTCTAAATACTTTGCTCAGTGAGGGGGCAAGTTGTACCAGGAAACAGTTTTTCTGGAGACTGCAGTGCCAAGACCTGTCCAGGAGTCTGGATAGGAACAGGGAAAAGGGATTATCAACATGATGCTGCATTTTTCTGCTTAGTTAAATACTCAGACCGTGAGGAATTCTTCACCTGTGTTTTCCTTCTCTTTTTTTTTTTTTTCCCCCCCATTGGATTGGGAAGTTTGGCTTAGATGGCAATATTCCGTGCGTGTTGTATGAAGGAGAGGGAAGCCTCTGAAGCTCATGGCTCAGTTGGATGGCACTAGGTACAAAGCCAGGGTTTGGTGCGGTAATGCAGGAGCAGTTAAACCAGTCCTTCTTAAGAGGTAGGATTACTTTTATTTTAGTGATTGCGTGGTTTTATTTTAGTGGTTTAAGAGCTCGCAGATAAAGCAAAAGGCAGTTAGCAGGTAATGTACTATTTTCCTTTGGATGATAATTGTGCTGTGTTTCCTAGGACAGAAGCCCCAGTGAATCCCAAGCTGTAGTCTTGCACGTTGTCTGCTGCCTTAGCACTGTCCCGAGGAGAGGGATTAAAGGATGCTTCTGATCACGTGGGGCAAGGGTGATGCCTTGGGGAAGAGCATTAGCAAGAAAGACTCCTTTGCTTTATTTGTTCCCCTGGCAAAAAAAGGTGTTATTCTTGGCTGTCTTGTAACTTTCAATGGAGAGGTATTTTATTCTTTTTTTCTGTGTGCTTGCATGTGAGACCTCATAGTATTTGAGCAATAAAATGCTGGTTTAATCTCTCCTCCTTCACTATGTGTGTGGTTCTTCTAGAACTGTGCAGAATCCTGCAACATCAAGGTTGGTATCAGCAGAAACAGCACATTGCTAAAATGCAGTCAGCCTGTATTGTGACCAAAATCCTCACTTACAAATGTACGCCATCCCTTTAACTTGTGAACTATCCTGCTTGCTGAATAAGCACTTCTGCTTTGTCCCCAGTGTCTCTGTGAATTACAGTTGGCTGCAATTTGATAGTCACCTGGGGAAAAGGAATACATATTGGGATGTTTTTTCTTTCATGTAATAATCACAAAATATGGCTTACAGTACACTACATGTCTGACTGCTTCGGAAGGAGGGAAAATTTCCTTCTTCAGTGAGACAGATGACATTTAGTATACAGATGTTTGTGATAAAGCAGAGAAATACTGTGCTCCAGGGGAATTTGACTTTTTTTTCCTATTTTAGAATATGTATATTTCTAGCAAAAACAACTCTACCTACTCTATGGGAAGGGAAACAATGGCAAGAATTTAACTGCTTCCTTCTCTTGACTTTTCAATTGAAGTTTCCTGAGTAAAAAGAGACAAAACAGTAGGGGAAATGGGTAAAATAGATGCTTGTAGAATGGAGAATTGGAGCCTTAAAAGGAAAGAATTTGGACTATAAACTTCAGTAACAGCAGTGTTGCTGTGCAAGTACCACAGAGGTTGGTGTCAAAGCAGATTTTTCTGCCATGGATTGGAACAGTTTGTAGATTTTTTTGCTACTTGTATATCCAAATTGAATTAGTTACAATGCATTTTAGCTTACAGCTGATATCTGCAGCATCCATTTACAACAAATGGTTGTCACTCCTGTTCTTCACCAAGCATTATTCATCTTTCAGTGAAATAGTCTCTCTGTACTCGGTTTCACACACCATAGGTGAGAATATAACAGAGGTATGTCAGCATCATGCAATTTCAATCTGCCTGTTTTATTATTAAAAAGATACCTTATTTGGGTTAGCAATGGAAGGAAAACAACAATTGAAAATGTATGAAAGAGTGAGGAGATGGGGAAGCTCATAGTAGTTAAGACAGATTTATCACTTTAATGATATTTTATGGTATGCTCCTGAATATGCATCAACAGGTTGTAAATAATCCAAAGGGAGGATTTGCACAAGCTCTGAAATGCTCTCAGCGTCCCAGCCCAATTTCAAGCTGTGACAAATAAGCATAAATACTGCAGGCAGCATTTTGCTCATCTCTCTAGCATTCAATCACTTGTAAAACAGACTTAAAAGGAACAATGCTGTGAAACCTGACTTAACTGACCACTGGGGAGAGTGACAAAAAGCATTATCTAGAATGCTTTATGGAGAATACTTTTTGTTACAAAAGTCATTTCTTGAATAATCCTTACTCTATGGAAAATACCAGTTAAGGAAACGATGGCCCAGTTTTCTGCCCATTGCAAAAACTCAGTAAGGAGCAGTGATATCCCAGTGACCCCTTTCTTTTACTGAGGTCTGCTGGCTATGTGAGGATGTGTCAAAACATGAGTGACAGTGAACTTGCAATGGAAATCTCTCTTAGAAAGGTGCCAGTTCAGACAGGACTTAGGAGAAAAAGACCTCTTGTGTCCTGGATAAAATTTCTAGTCATAATTGGGAAGGGAGAACCACCTGCAATAGGAAATAGTTGGTCCCTGTTGTGGTGAGGCTTTGTTAGGGATTGGTTAAGCTCGTTTCATGTCTTCCTAATATGTATTGGCAAACTCTGCACAAGCACTGAGTGCAGGAACAGTGGCGCAGTTGAGGTCTTCATCCTCTTTCCTTCAGCTCAGACCTGCATCTACTCCTGTTCAGAATGTCAGGTACAAATACTCTAACTGCATCAAATGATATGGGGATTTGACCCTGCTTTCTTTGTAACCTGTGGAAAATCCCTGGCTACTGGTCACTCTGGACAAGCATGTGTTTTAATGGACTTTTGTAGAGGGATTGGTCTTAGTACGGGATTTCCTGAAGTGGCACTTCTACATCCCTTTGAAAGACCCAAATTCAGCTGAGGTCTCTACTGGTAGAAGAGGGGGAGGGTTCTCTGGTGGTCAGTGCTGTGACTTAGGATGTCGTGGCAGCTGGAACCTCGCAAATATTATTTTCAGATACGTGATCCAAATGAAAAGTATTTATTAAATAAGTTCACTGAGACTTTTAGATATATAATGTAAATATACTGGTGCACATACAACGCCTGAATACCTTATATTATGGTATTGAAAGCTGCAGCTCCAGAATGACACAGTAGATTGATGGAGAGCATCCTTCTTGCTGATGACTAAATTGAGCAGTTTGATCAGCTTTGTGCTGTTAAGCTTCAAAGCTTCAGTTACTATTTTGGGGTAATTAATTACTAGCCAGTCACTGAAAACCTGAAGCACGATGTTTCGGGAGACACCAGGTTTTTCCTGTGCTCTGTAGCAGAGGGAGCCCTGTCCATTATGTCGGGCTGTGCGAGTGCTTATGCCTGTTTGCAAGGGAGTGAGGTGATGAAGGAACGACAGCCACCTTCCCCGTGCTCTGTAAGGAAACTAGGAATGGGGAGAGAGGGATCAGTGCAATGGCCAAGGTAACCAATACGTAAGGAGAGAGAGCGCTCTGTAACTGGAGTTTTAAAAGAGCCCATAATGCATGCCAGCAGGCAGAACACTTTTTAGTAATTTTTGAATGTTCTTGACAACCATGAAAAACATAATCTCCCAAACCTTTTTCACCATCAAATGGCTGAACTTGCCATGTCACTTTTGTTGCTGAACCTCATCACTAGACATTGTAGTAACCAGCTAATTCTTCTGTGTGCTCCTTGTTTGCATGTTCCTGACTACATCTGGTGTACCACCCTGGTTCCAAAGCGTCTGTGGTACCTTGAATGGACCAGAGAAGGCTTTCTCTCTTTGTTTCTCATAGAGTGGGCTCTGCACGCAGGAACGTAGTTTCTGTGAGTTTCCTAAATTCCTTGCAATGTGTGTGCATGTGCATGCATACCCTTGCATAAGCACACACTCAGCTAAAGATTTAATAAGAAGCTGTTGGTTTAGCTATGAAAAACCTGATCTGTCCAATGTCTTGGATGTCTCGACGTGAAATCTATCATGCGGGGATATATCTGCTTCTAAACCAGGAATTAAATCACACTGCCTTCATAAAATCACAGTACAGAGAAGTTTGAGAAAGTGCAATCCATTTTTCAAATCAAGGCACAGTCACTAGGCTACATTGACAGTGGCTGAAAGCAGCAGCAGCTGCTGCTTCTTCATGTATCAGTTGTGAGATGGGCTGGCATCATTAATTCTGTAACCAAATAAATACAGATGTTTGCAAGAGCTTTTGGCATTTCCTCCTTAGAATACCCAAAGATCACACAACTTCTTGAGGGTTAACTCTAGCAATGTTTCTCTTGAAGGACAAAGTTTCATTGTTTGCAGGCAGTGCCTGTGCTGGAGAATAATCCTGGTATGAAATTGTTCATTCTTGTTGTGTTATGAAACCCTGATGTTTGTGCTGGGTGATTCAAGAAGCACTGGTGTGTCTCACCATTGCACACAACCCTTTGCAACCATTGTGTTGCTTTTCCTTTGGGTGCAAGCAGGTTTTCAGGAGGACAGATAGAGATAGATGCTTTTATAAGCTTGCCAAAACTCCACATTTTCAGTGAAATATGAATTTGTAAACTTATGGAAATATAGGTAGGAGGAAGATGTGCTTGAAGGTGTTGATTAAAAATTAAAAAAAAAAAAATTAAAAATTAAAACAAGCTTCTGGAAGCCAAAGCTCTTCAAGGTCAACAAACAACTCTTTTTCTCTTTTTTTCTTTCTTTTTACACTGAAGAATTGTTTCTTCCTGACCTGAGATCTTGAGCTCTCAGCTTCCTCAAAGTTTAGATTGTGACTGAAGCTGTTGAACAGTATGGTTCATATTAATAATATTTATTTCTTGTGCTGATAGAAAATCAGGCTATTTGCTCAGTCTTTCTCACAAAGTGACAATTTTACAAGCTTTAGTTAATGTGAGCTTACCTCAGTATTTTGAGACTGTCATTTACAGCAAGAGGCTGCTGTGAAATCACAGGGTGGCCCCAGATTTGTTATGTTTGTTGTAATTCCAATTAAGTTAAAGGATTTATAGTTAGCTGAGAAAGTATGTTGCTTTATATCACCCTTTTATACCCCACCAAGCTTTCCTGTAAAAAATCAGACAGATGTTTTCATAAGTATGGGTGATTAGGCTTGCTGAAAATTTTGCTGTTCATCAATTACTATGCATGATACAGTAGTTTTAATGGATTTTAGGCTGAATTACAATAGCAGAAGTATTTTTGGTGGAAATTAAAAAAGATGCCAATGGAACACTAACGCTGTTGCATGGATATAACACATGCTGAAATATCATTTACGTGAATAAATGAAGCCAGACTTTTAAAACTCTGTGGTTCTTTTCTTGATACTGTAAGATTCTAAGCATTGGGAATTTAATGCCTCAGCTGTTTTGGAGATAATTTACTGAAACTGTTTAGACTTTCAATTGCAACATAAATATAGTCATTTTTAGTTGTCTTCTGTCTTCCTATTTGATAGGACCTATTTTGAATGTTTCTTAAAGCTTTTGTCTCTCCATTGGCCCCATGTGTGCGTGGGAAATGACGACAAGTGTTCACTAGTGAGAACCTAGTAATTACGATTTGATGTTGGTAGAGCTGGTTTTCTGATGGTTGGTGACTGCAGGCTAATTTGCATGAATAAAAATGTTGTTTTCAGGTTCTTTCTAAAATTCAATTTGAGAACATAGATTAAGCATTTCAGTAAGTGTTGATCCTAACCAAAGTTTGGATGAATGGTTTCTGTGTGTTTGCATATCTAGAGTAGGTTTTACATATTTTATCATGAGTTTCCTGTGGTACTGGCATTTCGTGAAAGTCATAACTGTCTTGTCTCCAACTTCTTCCGTGTAAGGAATTTTCTTGCTTTTTAAAATCTTTCTGGAATAGTGAACAGAAACTTCTAGCCTTGAGCACAAGGTAACTCTAATCCAAAGATATGAAGTGTTGAATATTCTTGTTTTCTTATACCAGCTCTTTTCTCCTCCTTGTCCCTCATGTTCCCTTATTCATTTAGGTTTCCCTTTTGATTCGTTCTTCCCTCTTGCCCTCAGTGCTCAGGCAAGAACCCACAGCCCTTTATTAAAAGACCGGTGAGAGAGGGAGAGAGAGAATTGCAGTTACAATAATGAAAAGACCGTGCAATTCATTATGAATGATAGTATAATTACCAGGAAATGTGATTTATTACAGAGAATTGGCTAGTTACCAAGCCTGTTGGCATAAGTCGCTGCTTCTTCATGAGAAGGACCAAAAGGTAAAATTGTGGCACTGTAGCAGTGGTTATCAATTTTGACTTGGCATTTGCAACAAAATGGTTTGGTTTCTACCTAAGCCAGCTCTGGCACTAACACGAACAAAGTTATTTAAGTGATGATGAAGGACTGTTAGCAATGCTATAAAACAAGAGAAAGTTATGTCAGACTTTTCATCATGACAAATGTAAACCTTCATACAGGGTTTTAAAAGCACTGCATTCGCACCTTTTTCAATTTTTCATGTTTGGCACAGAACGCGCTGAGCAATGCTGCAATAGCATTGGTACAAAACACTTCTGCCTCACTAAGAAACATAAGACTTTTTTACTCTAGTTTATTACTACAACACTCCAGTTATAAATTATCTGAATTCTGCAGTTTAGGGGAATTTGACCCCTTTTATATGGAGAGGAAGAATTTTTCTTTCAATGAGATATCTTAGCCTATGCTCTTTGAGTAATCTCCAAATGTTTTAAGTCTCACCTTGGTATGTGGGCTTACAGCTCTTAGATGGTCAAAAGTCTTTAAAACTTAAAGCTCAGCTTGTAAGTAATTGGCAAGGCCATTATTACCTTGCTGCTTCCCATCTGTTGATTGAGCTCTAAGAGTCCCTTTCTCCTTTGTGAGCTTTCACAACATTCACTGACTCTGACATGTTTAATTTGCTTTGTGAATTATGCATGACAAGAAACATCTTGCTCACTGCATAGGGAACAGCCTGTGCTGTGAACTGTGGTGCTTGTCTGCTGCACGTGGTGTTAATCTCAGCTGCAGATACTCCTAGAAATCTGTGTGGGATTAAAAAAAAAAAAAAAAAAGAAAAATGACTGGGTGGTAAATATACCTGAATAATGAAATGGGACGGAAGAAGTTTCCACAAGGCAAAGCAAGACAAGATGTTGTTTTGTTTTGGTATATTCAGTGGTTAGATTTTACATCTGAAAACCTCATGCCAATACCTCTGCTGTCTTGGAGACACCAATAAATTATGAGCAGAGCTCCCCAGTGACTCTGGATGCAGTGAAGAAGCTTGTCGAGGATTGTCATGATGCATGTAGGGCTCAAACATCACAGATCATCAATGTGGCTTAAAATCTCTTTTGTGGGCTTTTCCAAAACAATGCCAGGTATGCTTTTTCTGTCTCTAGACTTGGTGAGAGCCCTAGTGTTCCTGCCCCCACCTGTTTTGGGGCTTTTGAAATGCGTGTGGGAAATCCTAATGTGAATGGCTAGATAATAAAATGGGGTTATGTCAAGTTAAAAGCAGGCTGACGTTTAAACCAGATGGTTTCTCCCTTATCTGCTATGGTGACACACTGCTGCTACAAATCAGAACTTAAGGGGATTTGGATGGAAACCATTTATCTCTTCAAATTGTGTTTATTGTATGCTAGTTCACTTCAGCACCACTGTCAGGTTATGCATGTTTACCCCCCTCTCATTGCAAATAATGGTAAACAAAACTTTTTCATACTTGAGCGTGGGTCTAAAGGCTCGCTAATATGAATCCACTGATATTCTTTTCCACATAACTACATATCCTTTTCTTGTAAAAAGATGTACGAATGTCTGTTCAACATTTTCAGTGTAATATGATAAATGTTGATAAAAAAGCCTTTCCAAGGGGATTAAAAGACTCAGAGTTGGTTTAGTATATTAATTTCATATTTATATTAATAATGGTAAGGAGTAATAACATTCCAAGGGTAGAAAGAATAGCTCTTTTTACTTCTTGAAATGTTATTTATGAAGGTTGAATAACATGAATTGTAAGGTTGAAGATCAATTTATACCTCTATGGTATACTCCTTCATTTATAATTAGGTTACTAGAAGACCTGAAGGGAATTATGGGTTAACATGGAGGGAGAATGGAGTTGATGAGCAAGGTAAACGTAGATGACATGTTCTGAGATGGAGAACCAGAATCTTCTCTCCATTTGAAGTCGACGGTTTAAAGTCTTTTCTCTTAAACAAGGTCAGCTGTATCATTAAAATGAAGTAGGTGCATTTGCAATGTTTGGATACTAGTTGCAAAAATAATGTGGACTTGGTGGTCTCCCCCCCCCCCCCCGCCCCAAATGTTTTCAGGGTTACATTTGTCTTTTTGAGGAGGAATGATGTTTTAAAATTTGTTTCGGGAGACAATTCAATTGGCATTTCTACATCTCAAGCTTTTAAGAAAATTAATACTGATGAATGACAAGTATTACACCTGCTACTCTGTGCATTGTCAGAAGGCTCGGGAAGATGATATGCAAGCTTTGGACTTAGTGACTGTCAAAATTTGAGCTAGTTAGTAATAAAAGAATAAGCAAAATGTTTGCTTCAGTGAATTTTACTTCAAGCCAACAGGATTGCCTCGTTTGAAGGACCTTGGAGAGGTTTGGTGATTTTCCAAGAGAAGTTACTACGTGTCTGGAACAGGAAATGCTTTGCTTACTGTCAGTTTATTGTGCCACTTTGGAACTTTAACTTTTTTCTAACTTGTAAAAGTTTCCTACCACAGTGTTCACTAGTTGGTTTGTATGCAAATGAATTTAGTTCCATCTCAGTGAAGAAAGTGAAAAAATTTCTTTCTCTCCAATCAACCATTTGGAAATTTTTCTGGTTATTGCTTTTCAAAATAATAACAAATATGGTACATCTAATTAAACTGCCTTTTTTAACATTGCATTCTGTATGCAATATTTTGCTTGAAACTGTCATGTTTTTCTACATTTATCAACAGCACATGCCTCAATCTGTACTTTTCAGCCGCAAGTTGTCAAATTCATTAGCTTGATTACATTGCATGTCATCAGACTAATAATGCACATCGTTGTCTATATCCAGATTCCAGTGAAGTGAGTGGGAGTTCAGCTATCAATTTCAGTGGAAATAGTTTCATATTTTACATCAGGAAAAATATTTTACTCGTAGAACTTTACACTAATGATTAGAAAAATCTGAAGGTTTAAATGATGGGTAAAGAATCTAAAAGTTCAGATACTCATCTCAACATCTACAATCTGGAACACTGTCTGAAAATGTCCTTTCTAGAATTTGTAGAAGTCCTGATGTGGGAGCAATAAAAAGCATTTCCACTTACACATTTTTGGCAGTTTTCTAGATTCACTTGTAAAATGAAAGAGCAGCATAGTTGTGAAGTTGTAAAAGAAGAAAAAATAATAGATAAAAGCAACTGATGTTTGAACTGCCAAAATAAAAATTCAATTTCTGTTCATTGAGCCTAGTTTTTATATTAAATCTTGCCTGAATGATGATTTTTTTTTAGTCAAGAGATGTTAATACTTCAGTCTGTACACTTGAGTTTATTGATCCAGACTATGATCAATACTCAAGAATAAATACTGGAATGCATAAATAATGGTAAAAGCTTTATTTTGCACAGTTCATCTATCTTTGAAATATAAAACGTACTTGTCTTGCAAGGTACTTTGATATTTTTCATATGTATGTTAAATATACAGGGTGCAGCTACGGTGCAGAGCTGAATTGCTCTTTCAGTATGACATTGTCCTGTGCCAAGCCTGTTACCTGGTCTGTGATACAGTGTGTGTCTGTAACGGGGGGGATTATACATGGAGGAGTGGAAAAATATGACTGTTAACAGCCTAGTGAAAAAGATGACTGGAGCCTGGTGAAGTCTCGCTAGTACCAGTCTCCTCCACTGAAGAAAGTGTGAGGCTGTGGGGTTGCTGAGGATGTGCTGGTTTCCTGACAAGGGTGAGAACTACTGTCTCCAGACCCTGGGTGTGAATGGATGCTCTCCTAAATGACATGAGTAGCAACCCTGGGTAGAGTATGCGTTGTCCAGTGTCATACCGAAACCCATATTTTTGCAAAGAAAATTATGTCAGAAAAGAGCAGATTCTGCTTTAGTCCTTGTCATTAGTGTGTGAGTGGACAGACTTCTCCTTGATGGGGGAAGAGGTTTGCTATCCTAATCCCATCTCTTCCCCTGAGTAAGTGGGAGACTTCTGCAAAGTGCTCACTTCTTCTGTGTGGATCTTCTGAGATGTCTTGGCAAGCCTTGCAGTTAGACCGGAAAGAGAAGAAGAGGAAAAGCTCTTAAGCTAATGAAAATTGCAAGGCTGTGTAGCGAAAGGAAAAATACTGAAGCAAAGCATTAAAAGACAAGTCTTGAAAGGCCATATTTGTGTCACAGCAACTTTCTAAGCCTAACTGGTGATGCACTTGACTCTGGGCTCCAGGTCTCTGCAGGTGCCGTTTTTATTAAAGAAATCTGTACAACTTTACTGAGTCTGTACGACTTCACTGCAGTCACTGAGCAAGGTCCTCATGGAGAATCCTCATGGGGAATGGCTTTTTGGAAGTAAACATGGAAGAGTGTTGTTCTCCCTTGTCCCACTGCTGGCGTCACAGGCTGGGAGAGCACCACTGTGTCCCAAGGCATTCAACAGAGCTGTTTGCTTAGTAATTTCATTGTGTTGATGGCGATGCTTGCTACCACAAGTAGCTGTTTCTTGTTCAGTTTCATTTGTACAGCTCACAAACACAGGGAATATGGATTTTCTTATTACAAAAGGAGCTGTTATTAAACATGGAAAACTTCCCCTGTATTTCAAATACTTGAAGTTGCTGTGACACTTGAAGGATGAGAAGCAGTAGATGTGGCTTGTACAAAGCAAGTGTCTATTTGAATTCAAGTGAACAAGTATCCATATGTGAACACATGTGAACAGCTGTTACATACTTGTCAACTATCAATTTATTAAATGAGATATGGAACTGAACAGACTCTTACATGCCCCTTGCTCCTATTCCTAATGATGTGCTCTCTGTATGGACTTGTCATGCTTTCAGGGAAAGAGAAAAACAAAGCCTGAAAATGGTACTGGCCAGAAATTATGTGTGATCACAGAAATGTGTTGCAAGCTGTTGCTCTGATGCAAATGTTAGAGGAGGTGGTATCATCTTCCTTTTTGCTTAAGCAACCACAGGAACTCTTTTACAGAAGAGAAGGTTGAATTTTTTATATTTTTAATCACTTTCAAATCATCCACCAAGACTCTTCAAAGCATGGGCGATTAGAATGGATTTTCATGACAATTATCATCTTGCCTTTTACTTATTAGCTAAGAAACTATCTGGTCATTTAGGGACCTGTGTTTGCTGATTAAAGTGGTGATATAACAGACTTCTTATAGCTTTAATTGGAGAGGTACTTTGGTCCTGCTAGTTTGCTATGTCAAATGCAGTTGACTCTTCGGGGGGGGGGGGGGGGGGGGGGGAGAGGACCTGATGTGTGGATTTCCTTCCCACACCCATCCAAAAATCACGTTGTATTAGTATTTCTGGTTATATATCTGGGATACCTTTGTGTTAAAAGACCAAAGTGAGCTGCAATATGTGTAAGTGTTCTCATACAGCACTGTGTGGGAATCCCCTGCATTTATTGGAGTCCTTCTCATGCAGGTCTGCACTTCTCTTCCACATACATGTCATGACCTAAGCTGAGACTTCACCAATACTATAAATGTACTGTGCACCAGTGTGACATCTAATGCAGGAAAAGTGTGGTGGCTCGTTCACCTTAACAGTTGAAGTTGTGAAAGCTTTTGTGGTGGTGATGTCAACTACTGCAGTTTTGCAGCGGTTGTCCTGGCCTGGTTAATGTCAGCCCCTAAAGATGCACTATGGGGCAATGAGCGATCCCTTTAATGGGGCGACGTGTTTGTCATATGCATTACATCTGTGAGTCATGTCTATATTCAGTATAAATGGGCACGTTTCCTGTAAACTGTGTCTGGTAGATGAAGCCACATCTTTGATGGCTGACACCTCCGTGCCTGTGGAGGAGAACGTGGTTTCCTGGGGCAGGCTCCACCCTACGTGCAATCCTCTCACATGTGATAGCATATTTCTAGGCATAACATACGTTAAATTATGAGCTGCTGCTCCTCCTAGGTATGTCTACCAGCATGGACAGTATAGTCTAATAGTGGTAATTCTGCCAGCATGGACAATATGGTCTGATAGTGGTTGATGCTCTGGTCACCCGCCAGCTGCTGGAAGGGTTGGTGGGAGACCTCTTTGTGGATCATCATAGAGAGTGGTGCTGAGTCAGCAGCTGTTTCTCTTTTCTGCTCTCTTGTCGCTACTGGTGCAGCCAAAAGCAAGCCAGGGCTCTGCGCTGTCTCCAGTGGTTTCCTACTGAGACTGCCGAGCAGGCAGCAAATGGCTCTTGCTTTCTAGTGCAGCCACTTTGATGTACGGAGGAAAAGACTGTATGTGTTAGTCCTCTTTCTCTCCCCTCAGAGAGGGAAGAAGCTGTTCCTGAGATGTGTGTGCTCTGTCAGCCGGCCTGTCCTCTGGCACGGCACCCAGAGCTGATTGGCTTCATTGTTTGTCCTGGGACTCAGTACCGCTACACTTTACCCAACTTTCTGAAAATATTTGTTTGCCTCTATGTTAAGTCTAATTTTGTCTTAGTGCAGCTTAACAAGATGATGACTGGTCATCTTCTAAATGATCATTCATGCTGTCCTGAGAGAAGTGAGATGCGAAATGTCTGAAGGAGAAAGACCTGTCTTCCTCTGGTGAAGCGTGGGGACCTTCTGGCCAGGTCCCACCCTACAGAACTGGCTTAGGAATTGCCTTGGGACTCTGCCTGGCTCCTAGCTTGTCTTGCGTGGTGGTTGGTTTATGTGACTTCTGCGTTGATTTAATGGTAAGTAATTTGTGCTTGCATCTCTCAAGCCAGAGGCTTACGTGACACAGCTCAGGCTCCTCTTCGGCACAGAGCATACTGGCTATTGTGTGTAAAATACCCGGTATGTGGGAGGGGTTTTATTGTCAAATTAGCACACTTTACAACATTGCAAAGTACATCTTGGTTCTTAGTAGTAGTTAGAAGATTTATAGGAGAAAAGCGAGTTAACAGTATTTCAGTTGAGCAAAGGAGGAGATGCTAGTTTTCATATTTTAACACCATCCTTCCCCCTGCTCCCTGTGCTGCCCCCCCCAACTACAACTTGGGGATTTACTAATCCTGGAAATGAATCTATGATTAATATATTTCAGCTGTAAAGCAAGCTTTCCATCCTGTCCAAAAGTCAAAACCAGCTCTTTGCTGCAGGGACCATTCTGCGGCAAGCGGATGTGCTCTGGATAATAAATCGCTGAGGGGAGGCAAAACCTCAACGTGGCTTGTAGAGATTCTATGTTCATAGAACAAGGGCAGAAACAGAGTTTATTGATCCAGATCGTAATTACAGAGCACAGGCTGATAAGTATGCTGCCTTAGGAAGAAAGGCTTAAAATTGCCAACAGGAGTCCATGCTGTATACCATAGAAAAGTTGTATATGCAATAGCAGGAGTTTAGCAGATTATCTATGTGGCGACTGGAGCTATTGTTTCTTTCTCCCCACGTGCAATGAGTCTACATCCCTAGATTGTCTATATAAATCTTGTCTGCAACCAGAAAATGAGCTCATGTGTCACTCTGCTAAGAACTGGGGGATTTTTTTTTTGACTGAATATTTTGATGTAATCAGCTTTTAAGTGGAAAAACAAGTTCCAAGCACTTCTGCTTAAAACCAGCATGTGGTAGTTTGACCAAAACCCAACACTATGATACCTCAGGGGACCTGTGTTCTGTATTATCTTTAAAGACCGGATTGTGGTGTAATCGCATCTCCTGTGATGTACAACTTGGGAGCTACTGTGGGGCTCTGGTAACCTCAAAGCTACAAGATGACAGAGAAGATGGGTTGTCTGAGGAACCTGTGCAAGGAGGAGAGTGAAAGAACCTGACCTAAACTATAGCTCTGAGGGTACTCTGGTCAGTCATCTATACAGAAGGAAGTACTTTCAGCTTGGGCTAGAAATGCTTTTGACTTGCTCTTTTCTGAATTATGTTTTCTGTTGGTGGCCTATGCTTTTTTCCAGACATTTTTTTAATTATTATTTTACCCCCCAATCCCAAAATTCTTGACATTACAGAGTTCTTGAGGAAATAGTACAGTCAGAAAGCTTTGATAAAGTAGGATAACTGCTGAAATGCAGCAATCTTGATTTATGATAGCTTTATGAACCCCAACTATTGCACTTTTTAAGAAAATAGGCTTTACCCTTTGAAGATGGAACATGACTTCCACATTTTAGTCTATCTGCATAAAGAAAATCTTATCCATGAGTTCATCTTCTTTTTTTAGCATTCATCAGTTTTAGTAACTGTTGTCCTTGTATATGTTGCCATGGACAGATACTGTACTGTCACTTAAGTGATCTTTTTTGAGCTGCTTGGTATAGCAATGTATTGCTAACTTATGCTATAACTGTCATTATAGAAAGACACAACTACAAATAAGGCTTTCTGACTTTTTTCCCCACCTGTGTAACTGGTGACAAGGCCATTATATAAAGATTTCTCCTGAAATGAACCTCTGTAGTCATCAGAGATACTGCAAAATGCTGGGAAGATGTGCTTTCAAACTGTGAATTTGAAAAGATTATAAGGATTAATATAGCTGAACTTGAAAATAATGACATATCAATGATGTTGGGATAAGATATTTTAAAAGTCTGAATATGTCATTGTAAGATCGACAGGCTCATTTAATTTTTCATTAGCATTGCAGACTAAATATCAATCTTTCCATTATCTCTGTGTGTTGTAGTGCTTTGTCAGATAGTTAATTTAAAGCCAGTCTTCTTTCAGTCCCTTTGATGGATGCATAAGGGACTAGAGAATTGCAAGCGGTTTGATTTGTGCTTTTGCAGCACTTGCAGTAGCTTGAAATGTTACTATTTCTTGAATTTCCTAAAGATGTACATTTGTGAAATTGAGATAAATTTTGGCTTTTTATATAGAGCAGGGCTCTCATATAAGTACGTAATCCTAGCAACACTCTCTACATCTTCAATTAACTGTGACATTGAGTCAAGGTCATTTTTAGCATCCTTATATGAGCAAATTATTCTGCTCAGAAGGTTGGTCAGATTGGCTTCTCCTGAAGGGAGGGTAAGATAGCTTCCTCTGTCCTCTCCCTTCCCTTCTCCCCCCACCCCTAATACTAATTAAAACTAAAAAAAGAGAAAAGGGAGCTTGGCTGTAATGGTTAATACGCTATATTAAGAAGAAAGAAAATATACGCAAAGCCTGAATTCCTGACTACCACCTTGGGAGGAAAACAGGCCAGCTAAAAGAGACACTTTTTTTTGACATATTAGCATAAATAGATTAAATGTAGGTGAGGAAATAAAACTGCCTTTTATAATCTTGTGATTGTCTTTGTAAAATTATGAATAAATGCTTGCATTTTTTTTACATGTAAATGAGTAGAATGAGTTAAGGTAGCAGGAAAATACCACGGTATTCCTTAGCCAAAATAATGGCATTTTCTAACCTCTGATCCCAAGACACAGTAAGTGCTTGTGCTCACCAGCACTCTGCACTGCAATCCAAGGGTGATGGCACGGGCCCCCATCTCACCTGCATTTTGCAAGTAGTGGAAAGCTTGTAGAGAGGATCAAGAAAATGCCTTTCAGCAACTCCAAGCTATGCTGAAAGTCTTGGGCATGAAAAAATTCAGTACATACTTCAACATCGGGTGTCATGGGAGCAACGTATCACACCTGCTTCATTGCCCTTCCTAGTATAAGTCCCTTACTGTCTATTGTCCTGGATTTCTGGACCAGCCTCTGGAGAGACCTTAAGTAAACTTCTTGCTGATTTTTTAGAAATTTCTACTATATCATTACTTGTATTCACCTTTGTTACACTGAAACAATGTCTACCCTTCAAGTTTTAAAAGCAGTTTTCTTTATTAAAAAAAAAGCATGGGAAAAAAAGTAACAATATCTGATAAACAGGTATGACTTTGATCACATTCCTATGTGATGTTTGCAGTTTCATTGTATGAAGTAAAGCAAGAAGGGAAAGAGCTGAATTGTCCCATGTGAGGAGGACTCTGGAAGAAAAAAAGATTTTCCTTCTCTCTTTTTCTTGTACCATAAAAAATACAGAGCTCTAATTGAAGTGGTCCTGGTCAGAGAAGTGACCTTTCAAGATAAAAATGAATAAATTAAATCTTGCTTGATGTATTAGGATGAGTCATCTAGATCTCTTCAGTGATTGAAGCTTTTAGACTTAGATAACCATTTAAGCTTGCTCTGCTTTTGAACTGAAAATAGCAAAATAGTGATAAGGCAGTGTGATGATAAGATGAGTGTAACACAAAAGATGGGCATGAAAGGGAGGGTGAACATGAAGCAATGGAAGTTCTGGTTGTTCCTTAAGGTGATAAGCTGTTACTGCTGAAATGGTGATTCTTCAGCTGCCATAGCACACATGCTGTAACTTTTACTTTGCTACAGTGGATATTGTTGTTATGCAGCAAAATATCTGAATCATCATGCCATTGGGGAGGCTAATGATTAGGGCTGTAATAGGATGTGTTTCCAGAAACAAAGTCTGGAATCCTCCAGTGGTCTTTGCAGTATTTCCAACCTGGTGAATAAATACATCCAGAACACACTGTAGCTGTTATACTACTTGGGAGTTAAAACTGCCTGTTCTTGAAAAACTCCTGCTACAAAGCCAGGCTTTACTTTGATAAAAGGGAGATGAGGGGAACAGGAAAAACACTCCAGGATGAAGTGGATAAATATTTTGCTGGCTGGATGTTGTGGTTTAACCCCAGCTGGTACCTAAGCACCAGGGAGCTGCTCACTCACCCCTCCCCTTTCCAAGGGGATAGGGAGAAGAATGAAAAAAAAAAACCCCAAAACCTCATGGGTTGAGATAAAGACAATTTAATGGGATAACAAAAGAGAATAATAATAGTAATAATAAAAATATATATATATAAAAGTGATGTACAAATGCAATTGCTGATCACATGCAGAAGGATAAACAAAAAACAACCCGATGCCCAGTCTGTTTTCAAGCAGCGCATCTGCCTTCCGGCTCGCTTCCCCAGTTGTACCCAGTTGTACCCGGAGCATGCTGTTCCATGGCAGGGAATGTCCCTGTGGCCAGCCTGGGCCAGCCATCCTGGCTGTGCTCCCCCAGCTTCTGGTGCACCTGGCAGGGCACGGTGAGAAGCTGAAAAGTCCTTGACTTAGTGTAGACACAACTACCTAGCATCATCAGTGTTATCAACATTATTCTCATACTAAATCCAAAACACAGCACTATCCCAGCTGCTAGGAAGAAAAATTAACTCTCAGCTGAAACCAGGACACTGAAGTACCACGATGAACAGTTCAATGCTTCCAGCATATCTTGCTGTACCTTCCTGACATCAAGATGTAGATTCCTAAAAGCCATGCAGATGGATGTGGAGTCACTACGCTTGCAACCCTGCAGTGCCTCCGTCCCTGAAATGGGTACCCTGAAGGGTCTTTCCAAAAGTGAGTGACTGCAGAATGAGACCAATAGCTGTCATTTGCTTATGCAACTCTCCACTGAAGTATTTTTTAATGTGTTGAAGCTGACATTACAAATTCTACCTTAACTTAATCCAGTCTTCTGAAGAAAACTCAAGATAATGTAGTTTGCAGTCAGTCAGTGGTCATGCAGCAGATCTGTTAATTGCTGCTGCATCTTGGAGAGTGACACTGCTTGTAGTAATTAGTACAGCATTATCTTTGAAAGAGAAGCGAAGAAAATACTTTGCCTAGTTTGCTTAGTGTCCAGGCTGTGTCAAAAATGAGAGGGGTCTCATAGATGCTCTGGTATCATTTTTGTCCTCCCTGTTCCTAGCAAAATAGAGATTTGAACTTGGACATGATTGTTCTTAGCATTATGTCACAGTGGGATCTCTGTAATAGGATCAAGTAGCACAATAAGCTTGGGGAAGATGAGTTAGCAGTAGGCTTGGATTTGTATGGCATCATGGAAGAGACTACAGTGGAGAAATTCCGTGGAACATCCAGTGCTGTATTGGGGGTCAATGATGCAGTCACTAGGGTGTGATCAGTCTCCCTTAACTAGGTCATCTACAGGTTAGATGTCCAGTCTGTCAGATGTCAAGGCTCCTTTTAGAGTCACCAGAGACAGACTGATACCTTTTGGAGATTTGGATATTAATCTTATAGGATAAATTGCCCCTGGAGACGTGTACTTTTCTCCTTTGGCTGACTGCAGAGAGTCTAGTCTGGCAGCCTAGGAGTTGTGCATCCAGCATGAAGTTTAGATAAGGATCTTGCAGCTTACCATTAATGGGACCATTAAAAAAACTGATATAAAGCAGGAGAGGGCTGAGGTTTCCAGTGTATGAACACACCAGATTACCATGCTGTAAATAATTTATTTTCAGGTAAATGTTAGATAATTATCTTTAAATTGGTTATGACTGGAGTTCTTTCTGGCTGAGAAGCATCTTGAGTCTTTTGGACACAATACATTTTCTGCTGGTAATCTGAAATGATAGAATAAGTTCAAGCTCTCAGCTCTAATACTCAAAATCAGACAAGGCAGCCGCTACCTATTATTGCTTTACCTTTTGCGTTTGATTGCAAAAATGCAAATATTCCTTCAGGATTATGACTTTCAGCTGTTGTGCATAAATAAGTGTTACAAGTGAGAATGGTCATTAGGTAAAAAATCCAACTTGCAGAAATGCAAAGTGCCATCAAGGAGAGTGTTGGAGTGTTTGGTTTTTTTGCAAAAGTTTAGAGCAGTTTGACAAACAATGCAGCTGAAAGTTGATACTACTTTCTCATGATGGCTATTAGTAACTGGTAATGGTTCAAATGAATTCATCTTCCAAACAGGTATGCTATTAATTCTGTTCTTATTTGTTTTTTGGATTTTTACCCATTTTAATGTCAGCATTTTTCTGACTTGACTGGAAAAGAAAGGTATGCTGTTGTAGAGAGAGGGGGAAAAAAGGGAGCTAATAAGATGTGATATGCTAGACAAATTAATTTTGAAGCCTGGCAACTTATGAAGGGCATGGAGCTGCATTTTATTTGAGGAGAAATAGGTAGATTTAGCACTGCATAGTTCTTACCTGTTTTCTATTTGGAGACTTGTACAGTTGATTTGGTCTAAGGAAACTTTCAAGCCCATGAGTGGGGGGGGCTACATTAAAGGGGCTGTTTGAAGAACAGCCATCCTGTTTTACAGGTCCTTCTCTGTCTCTCTAGTGCACATGTAGCATGTCCCCTGTGAGAATTTCTTCTTTTTTTTATCTCTGCTTTGTAATTGAGTGTATAGTCTTACACGTCTGTGTCCAGTTATCTTGTGAAAGATGCTGTAGACTTAGAGTGCTTATGTTTGATGCAGTCTTAGATGATGTTAGTTGTCTTAGTTTGGTAGCAGTTCTTGAATAATACAAGCTAGAGTCGAACATTACAATGTGGCTCATTTTATTGTTTTCTTTCTAGTTTCACACCATTTCTAGAATAATTGAGACAGGAAGTGAGCTCATAAATGGTTTCCAAGATTTTTTTTTTAATTGATTGAGCATAAAAGAAAGATAAAAGCTGATGTTAATGCATGCCACTGTTCATTTTCTTGTGTGGTTAAACTGTCCTGGCTCCTTGTGAAAATTAACTCTATCCTAGCCAGAACCAGGACAGGTTTATTTTCTGCATGCTATAGCAAGAAGATATTTCACTGAAATCTCTGATTATAGTTCAATAAATCAGGTCTCTTCAAGCTAGACAATTCACTCAACGTATTTCAACAGATGTGCCCATTCTGCTATGTTTTTCGTGCTTTCCTAACACTGTTCAGAAATCTCATTCTGAAATATATTCTTGGTGCATTTCAGCTGAAATTTAGGCAGTGAAGTCTATTATATTGACATGGCAAAAGCTGAGCTGATTATTGCTGCAGGCTTTGGAAAACTGACCACTTTTATTCTAATGTGTCTGTTGCATTCTGAATGAATTGTTGAATATTTATATCTGTTTCCCTGATAAATTTCTATAGCTTACAAGATAAACTGAGACCCCCTTGTGTTTTGGGAGATGTGTGGATTTGGGTTTCTTGTTCCCATTAGACTCCCAGATAAACATCATTTAACACTGAAGTTTTCTGCTCTTTATTCCATTTGCTATCAACCTGAATGGGTGTAGCTGTGCTAGGAATACAAACTGGTTTCAGGACATTCAAATCCTTTTTCTCTGCATCTGGATTTAAGGAAGCTCTAGTGATATCTTTGTTTTAAAGTGGGATCCCAGCATGGGGAGGAAAAACAAGGTTCTATGAAGTATTGTAAGTTTGCTTTTAAACGTTATCTATTACAGATGGAGTAATCAGTCACATCCTACTTGCTCTCTCTTGCACCTAAGTATGAGGACAGCTGTCTCTTTTCTGTGTACTTCACTGTCTGCCAGGCAGTTTTACTTGATACACAACAGCTCAACATTACTGCTTTGAGTGGCCTTCGACAATGTGCTTTTTTTTTCTTTATTATGAATTTCTCTTCTAGCCAGTCTTTCCACAGAAACAACACAAAATTCACTACCTGGATTCTCTGTGTAATATTGTTGTCCTCCTTCACAGCTTCTGACTCTTGATGCTTTGGGAGAACCATGGATTTCTCTTGGCACAGTGAAGAGTTTTGCCCTGTTCTTCATGTTCTGCCCAAGCTTCTGTAATGTCTTCCCTGGTAAAAGAGCTTTCCTGCTAACCAGCTTCACTTAAGCTGGATTTTTATTGGATAGGTGAACTATTGAATTAACCTACCTAGTTGGCATGTTTTTTCCCCACTGTCTGTCAGATTAGTGCGTATGTTGGCAGAGCCCAGCAGTAACATCCCTGAGTTAATTTGGTTTTATTATTTTCAGAATTTGGTTTTGGCCTGTCTTTGCAATGGAAACCTAACTCCAACAAGGAGACAAGCAATTAACATCTGGTTTTGTTCAAATTTGAGTAGCTGATGTAACTGTGCTTCCCTCCCAAATGCCCTTTTCACATTATATGTGATAATCTTCTGCTCTAAACTTGTTGTTTTCTTTATCCTAATCATAGTTTTAGATGCCAGTCATGCTTTTCCTTAGGAGCTGATAGAGAAGTCTCAGCCAGACCACACAAGGTGTATTTAGAATACCTTGTCATCAAGGTGAATAAAGACAGCAATTGATTTGGTCATTAGTATTTTAGATTGCAAGCGTTTAAAAGTCAGACTGGGTGCTTTGTGCATAGAGAGTGGCTATAGCTTCTTTTATGATATCTGGAATCTGATGTAAGCTCAGTTGCTGAAGAAGCTGAAAAGGCAGGCTGTAGAAGACTTCAGTCTGCTTATAGACTGGAGAGTGTAAATTCAAAAGATTATGTGAAGATGGCTGAAGAATAGCAGGCATCAAATACGACTATTTTTGTATAATCAGGTGGGCTGATACCTGGTGTGTTCTGGCTGTGATTTTCTTCCTACCAACTCTAAAGAAAAAACAGTGTGGTATCTAAATATCAAACAAGGTGTGTTTGCCCAGGTATTTCCCAAGCTGTTCTGGTAAACCCTCAAGCAGACATGGGGAATTAGCTATAAGGTTGAGATTTCTCAAGATCCTGCAGTGTCATTATTGTAGAGATAAGCAAGTAGTAATGACTTGGGCTTTAAAACACCACTACATTTTCTGTATTACTATTTCAGAAAGTCTTATTCATTGTAACTGTAGAGCCTAATAGTGTCAGCTAAAACACCAGAGGAGGCCTGTGCTTCTACAGGCAGATACTAGCAGCTCTGATGTAAAAAACCATTTGAGAAGCAAGTTCACAGTAATTTACCAGCTAATGCATGCTGGGTGCTCCCAAGATGAGGAAATATCTTCTGACATCTCCATCAGGTTTAATTCTGTTTGTTTCCCAGAAGCTTGGTTTGCTGTCCTTCCCTCACTTTCTACTGGAGTTTGTATTTTTAACGTGTGAGCAGGGTGCTCAGACTGAAGCTCATTCAAGAACCTGGACCATTGTGTGCTGGTGAGGATGTTTCTTTCACTCCAGCAATTTTGTGTGTTGCTTATTTCTCTGTATATGGTGTTTATCATGGCATCATTTCTGATGTTTCCTTGCAGCTGTGTAATATTTCAGCTAATTATGTGGCTTTGTGATTTGTTTTCCTTTGTACTCTGAATTGTCTTCCAAACTGAAGCTTTTTGGAGAGTGTGGCTAGTGTTTTAGGTGTCCATGGTGCATTTCCAGTAATGATCTTGGAAAGTTTCTGTCATGCGGAAAGAAAACTGAATGGTTTTGCAGTGAAATGGCTCTCTTGTAAAAATGCAGGCCTCAGATTTGTGTCCTCCATGGGCAAGTTACTAAGCTACTTGTTGCGTTTGAAAAAAAGGAAATAATAACACAGGCAACCACTGAAAATTAATAGCTGGTATGTCTTGGTGCACCATGCTACCAGGTGTTATGCAGCAGGCATCTCTCAGTCTCTGTTCTTTCTGTGCTATTTCATATAAATAAATATTCACTGGGCCAATTCCCTTACAGATTTGTCTGGAGTGCTCATGGACGTCTTCCCTGCTGGTTTGAACCCTAATTCTTTAAGAGCAAGTGTATATGCTGGCTAAAGTGTCCAAGGCCCCAGTTTTATCATCATCTGAGATTTACACGCGCACACTCTCTCTCCTTTTTGCTTCTCTAGAATAAGAGTAGCTGTAGGAGAAACAACTGAATCTCTCCTGTCTCCTTGCTTTTACCAAGCAACTGAATTTCTGTGAAGCCCCAGGGAGAGATTCCACAGCTGTAGAATAGATGCTCTATGGATTCATGTTCTGGGATTTTATTTCTTCCTTAGACGTTTGATATGGCTGCTTATCCTGAGGTGTCTGCTCATTGCTTCTGCTTTAGGGGAAAAGAGGACTTGATCCTTCCTTGAACTGAGAGAAAATGTCCTTCAGCACTGGCCACAAACAGCAATTTGGGATACTGTGGATGTAGAAAACTAGGAGGAAGTGTCAGTACAGATGCTAAACTGGATTAAGGGATGGCTGAAAATATATGAAATTCTGCTCTTCATCTGAGTGATAGTTGTTGCTATGGGAAAACATTACTTTAGATAAACACTTCTCTTGATGTAATCCAAAGAAATTAAGTAACAACAAACTGTGTAGAGTTTATTTATATTTTTTTCTTCCCATATCTTCACCATAAGGGGGGAGGGGATTCTGCTTCCAAGCAGCAATCCCACCTCCTGGCGTGCTTCCTCAGTTGTATATGGAGCATGATGTTATATGGCAGGGAATGTCCTGTTGGCCAGCCTGGGCCAGCTGTCCTGGCTGTGCTCTCCCAGCTTCTGGTGCACCTGGCAGGGCACGGTGAGAAGCTGAAAAGTCCTTGACTTAGTGTAAACTAGCAACAGCTAAAACTGTCAGTGTGTTATCAACATTATTCTTATACTAAATCCAAAGCACAGCACTATACTGGCTACTAGAAAGAAACATTAACTCATCTCAGCCGAAACCAGGACACTTGTACGTCTCTGAATCCTGGACTTCCCCATCTCATGATAGTCATGTTTAAAGGATATCTTGTCTTTTTTTGATGTTAAGGTGTTGAAAAAGATTTTTTCAAGCATTTTATGGATCTTTCTATTTCTGAGGCATTTTAAACCTCAGCTGTTTTAAGCAATTGTTCTGGATTTTTTTCATTGTATTTGGAGAGTGTTTTTTGTCTTCCGTTCAGAAGAAGCTTCCTTCCTGCCCCCCACCCCCCTGTGTTTTCAAATGAACTTCAGTAGAGTTGGAAATATATTTGGCTTCTGCAATCTGCTAGTTGTGCAACCAAAGCATACATAAAATTCCTCTAAAATAAAACTCATTTCTATCTCTGCCTGTTTTCTACTGGTTGTTTCTTTTTTGGTACCTACAATATTTTACAGCTCCCCCACCTTTGCCTTTTAGTGTTCATTTTCAAGCATTTTCATGCAAATTTTTAAATTCCTGAGTCATCTTGTGGAAGTGTTTTCTTGCCTTAGTTCCCATTTTCCTTCTCGCAACACCCTCGCTGCGCTGCTCTTTTACATAAATTCATGCAGTATGTGCTCTCACACCGTTATTGCTAGATAGGTGGAACATGCTAGTTTGAGAAATGAATTTTGTTGGAGAGATCCATCTTCAATTTGGCCAGGCAGACTTCTTACTGCTGTTTCTGATCACACTGCCAACTGGTAAAACATTGAGATTACTAAGAAGAGCAACCAGTCTCCAACCATGGGCCACCTTGAGTCAAGTGAAATAGTCACCTATCTTAGAGAGCTTCAATGGTTTCTGTGGTACAGTCATCTTCTGGCCACCTATCTCAGCAACTGGGTGCCATTTGGAGATGAGCTAATGGATGCATTGGAAGTTATTGATCAGGAACTGCTCCTCAAAGGGAACTATATCCAGAGACTGAGCTTACAGTAGTAAGTATCAGGAAAGGGACTTTGAGCTTTGTGAAAGAGGTGTAGATATCCTTGGATCTGCATAAGCTATGCTTTCTGCCTTCAAACTGCGCTGAGGAACTTTGAAATGCTTTAGGCTGAAGGGTGCCTCCACGTGTTCCTGGAGGAGCTGCATGAATGTGGTGTTATTAACAGACTTGAGTTCCGCTGTTCAATTTTACTTCGTGTCTGCCTTCTGGTCACCATCCTCTGAAAAGTGCCAGAGAAATACGCCAGTGAAACTGGTACAGGACATGTCCCGAAGGAGCGCAGTAAGCAATAAGAGCAAGATGACTGTTGCAGGCACATCAAAGAAAATACTGCATCCAATTTCAGATAGTGCATGTTTAAGTTAGATTTCTTGAACTCTGGGGCATCCAGCTTGGTGCTTAATCCAGACATGCTATACTAAGGAGCTTTGCAGGGACCTAGCAGAATAAGGCAACTGTGTAACACATGGTAGGTCAAACTGAATGTTGGTGTATGCAAGTTAATGTACAACAGAAGGAATAATGTGCGCTGTTTACATCCTGCTTTGCTAGCTTCGGAATTAACCGCAGTCCACAAATAAAAAATGGTTTGGTATCATTAAGAAACAAAATTGCAAGCAGGTTGTGGAAAGAACAGGGGAAATAATACTTAATGTCAGTCACCCTCACTGTGGTGTGCAGCCACCTGGAAAGCAGTGTGTGCTCTTAGCCTGCTTCTGACAAGACAGTGGAGATGGAGGTGGAAGAAGCAAAAATAATTAGTGGTATAGAAAAATCCTGCTAAGAGGAGGCGTGCAAAGACTGGGAGCATTCTCCTGGAGACAAAATGAATAGAAAGAACCACTGAAGAAAACTTCAAAATGGATGAAGTTGTATATAAGTTGAGTTACTGACAAGAGAAGTATTTAATGCTCTTCTCTACTTTCTCATGACTGCAGAATAACCCTTTCAGTTACCTGAACAGTCACCATATGTTTATTCAAGAAGCGTTACAGGCAGACGTGAGAATCATGGGCAACAGACGAAGACAGTTGGAGGGGGAGCATGCTCACGGAGTGCAATGTGGAATTTTGAACCAGCAGTGTAAGGCTATATCTAGTTATCTTAATGCAGGCAAGAGCTGCAGCAGAGAAGCAGCAGCATTCTGTTGGGGACTGGGTTGGCACAATTCTAGTGACTCTGTGAAACATTTGAGAGGTGTACCTGGTGTCTGTGGCTTCCTTGTTTAAACCCCACAACAGCTACGCTCTGCAACTTCTCTGCAAGTACCTCCAGATGCCAACTGGCTGAATGCCGCCTCCTGCTTCTTGGGTCTCCTGACCTGGTGGGGGCTTAGGGAGCTGCATAAACCAGGTTGAAAGCTGCAGGCATTTTGTAACTTTCTTTTTTGCTGTTTAACATGTAAATCAAAGTAAGTTCCTTATTTGGCTCATAATGCTACATACAGCTGAGACTTTTTCCACAGAAAAATATCAAGCTCTAAATTCCTTTTTAATAAAGAACTTTTCAATTTAGAGATGTGAGGGTAAGTAGCATCAAAAATGGTATCTGTGGGAGTTGCTGTTCAGCATGATCAATGTCATTACAAGGTGATGAAGGATATTCCTACAGATATGTGAGAAGTTATGGGAAAGGTTAGCCCTGAGGTACTTAAGGAATTACTGAGTTTTAGCTTGGTTTAAAGCCAGAGAAGACTTATATTTTTTTCAATGATTTTGTGATATATTTTTTGAGTGATAGGAGTGATTTTTTGGTCAGGTGTAATTTTAGTAGCTGAAGTCAATATTTTATACCAGAGAATATAAGGCCTCTTGAAAACACCTGAATATTGCAACTGCAGGATTTTTTTTTGCTCTTGTTTTCTATATATGTAAGAATGATGTTAGTTTACACAATTCTGTTGCATAACAAAACTGGTTTTCCTTGTTTCAAATACTGATTAACAGGATCCTAGCAGCATTTGTCTTTTGGTTTCTATCAGCCATGTTTCCAGTGTACCAAAGAGTTAGTAAACCAAATTACCTAATAGCACATGAACATTTCTGTGGCATAACAGCCAAATGAAATATCTAGTTCTATTAAAGCTTCTCCATGTCCACCCAAAAGAAATCATTTTTAACTTTTTATTTCATGATTCATAACTGCTTAGGAATTGGTATTCTTGGCAATGTAGTGTCTTTTAATCACACAGCTGTCTGGTGTTCTGATGCGTACGTAATATGTGCACGATATTGCGGAAGTTGCTCCAGAGTACTGAGAAAATGAGGTAAGGGTACATCATTTGGTGATAAAATTAAGTACCTCTACATTAATAACAATAATATTGTCAGAGCTGCTGTATTAATCCATTTGACCTACTTTTACCTATAAAACCACAATAACAATCTGTAATACTACTACATAAACACACTGGCTTCTCATGATGAACTGTTGCTAACAAAGTTCACTGAAGACATTTCCTTAGCATAAGCTGTCTTTATATACTGCAGCTTTTGCTGCAGGGCTAAATTTGCTTATCAGTTCTCTTGCTTGCTCCAAGAGAGGCTGGGTGACCATTAAATGGTAGTTTGAGTGGCAGCGGTGCCCTCCTTGTGCCTCCTGGTGCTGGCTCCATGCAGTACGTGCGCTGGGGAGCCGGGATGGTCACTGGCCCCATCTCCTGTGGAGATGGGCAGGGGCTCTGGGCTGTGTTACCCCTTGGGAAAGGGGCAGGGGGTGTTGAGAGCCATTCCTCATGCCAGGACATCTCCAGTCACAGTCAAAGAGCAATGGTGGGCAGGCAAGGATGGGCTGAGTGCCCTGGTGCACTGGTGTGTGCCCTTCTCAGGAAGGGTGATTGCCCCAGCACGGCAGAAGTCAGTGCTGGGGGCTGGGACAGCTGGTCCGGGGCAAGCACGCTTCTCCAGTTCATTGCGGAGTTCCTGGTAGTGAGTGGTGTTTCTAACTTGTACCCTCCTCCAATGGAAGAAGGATCACTAAAATGTGGGCGAGTGTGTGTTTTTACATCTTAAACTATGAAGCAATTAGATATAGAAACCTTTTTAACCTGGTTGAAAGCAGGCTTTTACTTGAGTGCTTTTGCTAGATTTTCTAAGACATAGTAAAGCTGTCTGAGAAGCATGGAAAATATTTAGTTATACCTTACGCATTTTATGGAATAAATTATATAATATAACTCCTAGAGCCAATGAGCACACTATACATGTTGTGGGTCTACTGAGCTGAAATAGTTCACTTATGTTGCCTGTAGTAGATGGTTCACAGACTTTTTTTAATACATGGACATGTTATGCTTTGCCTGTAAAGCGCCCAGGTGCTTGACTAAGATGCCAAGACTCCTCACAGGAATACAAACACCACCAAACATTTGTTTGCTTATTTTACCATCTCCCCCCCACCCCTCTCCCTCCATAACCACAAAAAACAACTTTTCATTTTTAAACCTAAAGCAGAAGAGGTGTCACTAGCAAATACTTAATGTCTCAGGAAGAAAGCAGCAACACCATAAAACCAAGGAAATTAAATCATATCTGACATAGTGTTTCCTTTGGATCTAGTGAAGAAGAGTGCCAGAGACATCTCTTACCCTGGCATCATTTTGTGGTGAATGTTGCTGTTGCATATGATGTGGCTCTTGCATGCATAATGGTGGTGTTTGCTGTGCTGCATAGATCTCGACTTGCCTGAGGTGATGAGATTTGGGATGAGGTTGTTGGGGAGGTTAAGTCCAGAAGATCAAGGCTGGAAGTCAAAAGAGAGATACATGGAAGTTTGTGCTTCGAATGTTTTTGCAAGGCCCAGAGTCACTCTAGCAGCTGAGTGCATGTGCCTTTAAGAACTGTGAAACAGGTGGTAGTGTTAATGCGTAAATTTAGCATGGCAGTATCTACAAAACAGAACTTCAGAAAGAGCCTTTCATCTGAAGGAATAACCTGACTTTTAGAGAAGTATTGGAAACCTCAAGCCCTTCTCATGTTAATGCAAGGCAGGGGAGGTGCTTGAGTGGCACTCTGGATGGCTGCACACTAAGCTGTGTGACTCCTTGCCATGGGAAACTATAGAAACCAAAAGCTGAAGGAATTCATAAGAGTGAGGGAGAGGGACTCTCAAGGATTACATGATGCCAAAAACCACCATCACTTGTTCAGAAGATCTTTGCATCAAACATCAGTGATGCCTGTTCTGCAGAGGCATGGGAAGAGACATGCCCTGGCTTGGTACTTTCCCTAAGCAGCAATAGCTGGTAATGGCGACAGGCTGTGAGGCCAGGGACTCCTTACACTTGATTTTGTGCGTATATCTCACCCATATAAGTGAAAGCAAGCCAAAAGGTTGTATTTCGAAATATCTTGTTTAGCTGATAAACTGATAGTAGTTCTACAGATCTTTGACTGTTTCATGATTAAAAAAAAATGTTATTGAGATCCCATCATTGCACTGATTTATTAAGGTCTGTTAACTATTTAGCCTCTACCAAATGACTAGATTGCTGTCTTTTCTGACTCTTTGCATTACAAGAACTGAGTTTCATGAACTGAGAGTACTAAACTTGTAAATAGTTCCTGCTGCTTCTTCAGCTACTTGACGTGCATTGGCAGAATTGCACATTCACAAGGCCTTGCTTCAGTTTTGCCTGACTCCAGTGGCTGTAGTACTGTGTTTTTTCGTGGCAGCAATAAAAACATCTCTTAATTAAACAAAACCAAAATGTTTAACAAATAGTTGTACCAAAAATACTGGTGGGCAATCTGCTCTGTGGCCAATTAACAGACACTTTCCTCCAAGCTCTTTATAAGAATTTGAAAAGTTGCGGGCCTGACTGACAAATGAGTTTGCATTAGGACAGCTGTTGGGAGATCGTGGATGCTGTGTAATGTGTCAATGCATATGATCGGGGTTGTCTCCAGTAACTGTGCTGCGTATTGAAACGATTCAACACTAGGTCTACAAGAGTTTCAGAAATGTCTTGGTACAATAGGAACAATGTGTTATTTTCTTTCTTTTCTCATCTCTCACTTTCCAGGACAGACTGTGCTATACTGCTGTATTTCCACATCGCTGAGCTTGAATCCCTCCTCTTCAAACATTAGGGATGTTTTTCATCTTTGTGACAACTAAAACTGAGTAAGACTCAATTAGGGGAGGCCAGACTGGGCAAGTATAACCGATGGATTTAGCGAGCTCAGGAAACAGAGAGCAGCAGTAGGAAAAGAAGGGAAGAGAGGGAGGTATGAAAAATGGGAGAGAGCAGGGAAGAAGCAGAGGCTGCATGTTGATATATTCGGCCTGAGCAGCAGCAGACTTCACGTGCTTGTAAACGGTCATTTGAACAAAATCTTCCTGTCCTGTGGACAAGCAGATGACTTGAGGTCTGCCCTGTCCCTGGGTGCTGCCGCCAGTGTCTGCAGTGCAGCAGACCATCCATATGGGGATGACTGTTTTAACGTAAGACAAAGTATTATGCTTGTGACACCCCTGCAGTGCCTCCTGCAACTGCTCAGTGCTTGTCCCAGGTCACGCAGACAGCAGTCTCGCAGCTCCCTGGCAGTGCCTGTGTGTGCTCCCATTTCCCCCAGGTACCCCTCTATGTGCCCTTTGTCCTCTTCCCCAAACTGCAGGGTCCTTCCTGGGGGATGGAGCTGTGTCCCACTGCTGCTACTTGTGCGTGGGACCTGGAGCATGCTGCCCAAATTGCACGCTATGGTAGTGCCTTTTTCCTCCCCCATTTTCACTTCCAACTCCAGCACATCCCATTTCTGATCTATGCTGTCCCCTGTTTCCTGCCAAACCAGGATCCTTCAGTCTTTGCCTGCCACCTGAGCTTTGATCCTGTTTCCTTGCTGCCTCATCCCCAGGGGTTCATTGTGCCACTGCATTGCTTTCTCCTGCAGAAATCTCCCTCATCCTTCTCCCTCCATCTTATTCCAGCTCTATTTTTAAATTCTCTTCTCCAAATGCCTGTGTCCCATCTTCTTTCCCATTGCCACTGTCTGTCTGTTGGAGACAGGACTCCCTTTCTACCTGCTCCCAAACAAAGAAGAGATGTTTGTGCATCGAGATGTGCTGGGAACTTGAGGATGACAGGAGAATGGTCATGTAGCTACTTTGGAAACCTTAGTATCTGATCTAGAAACTATATCAGTCTGTCAGAACAAGATGGAACAGCAAGTTGAATTTTATCCACTTGGTGAAAACTAGGTAAGGAACAAAGTGCTGTCTGTCTTTTCTGATGCTTAATAAGCTTTGGTTTTCTTTTTGTGCTAGAGCATATGAAAAGAGAAGGCTGTTCATTGTAACTCTCTTCAGCATCCTGTCATCTTCATTTGCCTGAAACATTGTGAAGTTCTTTGTCTTTGTGCACCTACACTGGAATCTAATTATTTCAACCTGAGGTCTCCTGGTTCAATACCGTAGGTTTTTATAAATAAGACTTCTTTACTAGGTAACACATAAGACAGGGCAATTCAGGATGGGAAAAACTGTCAAAATTCATAATGGCAATAGGATCACACTATCTTTTGAGGTAAGTAATGATTGGTAGTCTCATCCCAGGTCCTAAACAAGCCTTCTTCAGGACCTTCTGGTTCAACTTCAACAGAAGGTGGGTCCTTGTGTCTCTCTTAGAAGATACAGGTTCATATATATGGAATATAAAAAGGTATGAAAGGAGGAAACTTGCCTCCTGAGAACTGTGGTCACGATCTCACTTGTGCTGACTTCACAGGTTTTTACCCCAAGTGAACGCAAACCAAAAGGGATTGGGTTTGGGTTTTTTTTGTTTTGTTTGTTTGGGGGTTTTTTTTGAGGAAGACAGGCTCACATGAACTAGCAACCAAGTTTTGGAGCTCTGTGCTTATGCTGACTTTCAGGAGGACGCTGTGCTACCTTGTTTGCCTCTTGCTGGCAGGCTGCCGTAGCACACAGGAGTTCTCCCCATTTTGAAAAGAAAATCATGTTTGCTACTGTGTAGTTAAATATAACACATGAGATTATTTTACCCACGTAGTCCCTCGGCTGAAGGCCCAGATAACAGTTGTGTTTATGGCCCTGCTCTCTTCAGAAGGACTTTACAGATCATCAGTTTTATAAAAGGATGTTGGGAGTAAAGGTAGGAGAACCCTCAAGCTTTCACTTTTGTTTAAGTTCCAGGGAAACTTAATTCTCTTTTGCACAAAATGCCTTATATCAGGGTTCCATGCTATTGTTTTTTTTTCTTTTCCTTACAAAATCTGTAGCCTTATTTCACGGAGGACTGATTTTTGCACTATTGTAGATCCCTTAGGTTAAAACTCTGTCATACGTAAGTGCAAACAGTTGTACATTCAAGGTATCGAATATTCTGCAAAGTCATGTTTTAAAGTTCTTCTGTGGCACAGAGGGAACCTACAATAAGACTTCATAGAGTGCACAAAATATACGACTAGGAGGATTTCTATATGCTGGAAGTGCATCATTCTGGTGAAGGGTTTTGCTAGCCTTACTGCAATATCCTTATGACAGGAAAAGGAAGGGGAAACCACCGCTAAGTGCTTTTTAAAGCTAACTTACCAGATGCTTTGAAATGTGCCTGGCATGGCTGCAAACAATTCTGATTATAGATATGACTTCTGCTAGCAGAAAAAAGGCTGCTCCAAGGGAAGCAGACCAAGTGCAAAAGATCCTGGAACACAGTAAAACAAAAAAAGCTCCATGTGCCTGACTCCCCTGTAATTTGCAGGGCATTGACAGAGGGTATATCAGTCTCTGCAGCACAAAGCTCAGCAAGTCCTCAGCCCAAAATGTTTCTTCAGGTCACCATGACCACACACAAGTAGCTGGTGTATTTTCAACCCCTCTTCCTAGCCTTCTGGGATGTACTCTCTACCTACAAGGGACTGTAGTCCTTGCAGTGATATCCTATGGTGTGACTATTCGCGTCATTGGTGAGCAAATATCGACCCTACAGGGGCTTCTGTGTTTGTCATCCAGTTCAAGCAATGAAGGGGTTTGGAAATTGAATGGTTGAAGTCTGAATTTGACCAGGATACTTAAGGTAACATTGAGTTTATAACACATCATGATTAAGACATCTGTAATCATGTTTATTCTTGGTAGGGAAAAATAGTGACAGAGAAAGAGATTAATTCTTTTTAGATGAAAGAAATGTCCGTGATATTTGAATGCAATCTGTTGAAATTCAAGACAAGATGGTAGTATCTTCAATAGGTAGCTCCACAGAGACACAGTCCTAGTTGTTTTTAAGAATATGCAGTATTTCTAGTTGCAATTGCAAAGCTGAGGGAAATGTATAGAAATTGAAAAAATACAGATTATATTTAACCATAACATGAATTTAAATGTCACTTTAATATCCCTAATAACCTTCAAATACAGTGGTTAGAGCTGATGTGAAGATTGAGTTGCTATTATGAATAGTCTTACTATAATTCTAATGCAAGTGCCCTGGACAATTTCATTCCGTACATGACCAACTCCTCATCTTACTCATCTAAATAATTTCAGAACAGCTGAAATGTTACTCAAAACACTCTTCTAAATTAACTCTAATATTTCTCTGGTCCTTAAAATGAGCTTTCAATTTAAGTGGTAAATCAGAATTCAAACTCCCTTTCACACTTGATCCTTAGTACAGTACCCAAATCTTGTTGATAAATATTCACCTCTGTATCCTTCATATTAAGTATATCATAGAATCATAGAATGGTTTGGGTTGGAAGGGACCTCAAAGACCATCTAGTTCCAACCCCCCTGCCATGGGCAGGGACACCCTCCACTAGACCACGTTGCCCAAAGCCTCATCCAACCTGGCCTTGAACACTTCCAGGGATGGGGCCTCCACAGCCTCTCTGGGCAACCTGTTCCAGTGCCTCACCACCCTCACAGTAAAGAATTTCTTTCTAACATCTAATCTAAATCCTTCCCAGAAGGTGTATTTAACATTATTTTGTGTAAATTATGAATATTAATTTAAAAATCTGGTAATAAAGTAACTTTTAATTTTTCTCATTACTGAATTCTACTTGCCTGGGTCACCAAGTAAAAAATGTTAATGATGCTACATTAATAAATTATAAGATGTCAAAAATCAATAAAAATGTAAAGAATCTTTTTCAGCAACATGAAAATTAAGGTTTACAGACTCACAGAAGGGTAGGGGTTGCAAGGGATCTCTGGAGATCATCCAGTCCAACCCCCCTGCCAGAGCAGGATCACCCAGAGCAGGCTGCACAGGATGGCGTCCAGGCTGGTTTTGAATATCTCCAGAGAAGGAGACTCCACAGCCTCTCTGGGCAGCCTGTCCCAGTGCTCGGTCACCCTCACAGTGAAGAATTTTTTCCTCATATGCAGATGAAACTTCCTGTGTTCCAGTTTGTTCAAGGAACTTCCTAGACTAGTCCCATGTGTTAAAGTTTTTTATTTAAACGAATGAAAAATTACTAAAAATTCTTATAGTCTTTAGTCTGGAGTGTGTATAGAGAGTAGGTTTTTATGTTAAGGTTTGTTCTTGTTACATGCAAACCACATTTTTTCTATGTATTTTTATATATTATGAAGTATCCCGTGCATCCCCATAGAACCAATACTGTGTCATACAAACTAGGAAAATCTGCTGAATTTGTTAAAGAATGATTTCTTCTAGAAACCAGCCAGTAGGGCTTGGATGTATTCTTGATGATTTCCTAATAAAAGTTCTATTGTTTTTCATTTTAGGATGGAAATATCACAATCGGGGTAAATATCTATATGGATTTTTTTAATCTCCATAACTTATGTTTTGTTTTTACCTGACATCCTGAACTTTGTAACTACTAAAACTGGACCTGGAGTGCTGGGGTGGAAGGAATGACCTGGTTGCTCGCCTTGCATTCTGTGGCATCAAAAGTCAGCTGAACTCTGTCATATTCCAGCATGAGAGAATTTGTAGGCGTGAAATGATTTACCAAGGCAAGTTTTGTCCTTGGGCATAAAATTACCTTTCATTCTTGTAAATTTCCCTTTTACATTATATCATATCTCTGTAGTGAGCCTTTATCCAACAGATACTGGCTCAAGTGATAAAAATGAACATCCGCTGGGTTCAGCCAATGATTGGGATTTGACTCTGGAAAAAAATACCCTTAATGTAACATTGCTCAGAAAATGCATCTGTACAGGCTGCCGTATTAGCTGTGGTGTCAGAGGCTGAAGGGAGGGCCTCCAGAGCATAATGATGAGAGCAGATATATATATTTTGACCTTAAATTGCCCTGGCTGTCATTTTCTAGGAATATAGTGTAAGGGTTCGTTAAGGGAAGACAGGAAGGTCTGTATTAATCTAATCACTGGATTTTTTTTTTAAATATAGTTGTACACAGACTAATTTCCTGTGCAAATATTGCATGCTGAGTTGACCTTACTATCCTTACTTGAGTAAACTTTATTTCACTAGCTCAAGTTAAAACCCAAGACATTTAGCTATTATGAAAGCATATAGTTGATATTTCAGAAAACATCAGTTCAGGTTAGGTTGATACATTGGGGAGAGAGAGAGAAATGTCACTGATTTGGTAAAAGCACTATTTCCTCTTCAGATGCCATTTCACACTTCTAATGCCAGGGAAATGCTCTTTTGATTCATGGAAAATAGAAATATCAGAAGTCAGGTTTCATGGTCTGTCAGTGAATGGTACAAAACAATGTTTTTCAGCACCATTTCTGCTTTAAAAGGGGGTCTCCGGATTATTTTTTTTGTTTCAAATGAGACTAAAGATGTTTTCTCTATCAAGATTCTTCCAGCTCTATCAAAAAGATCTTCGGAGTAGTCAGTGGCTTTCTGAACTTCAGTGGCAATCTTCTGGCTGATGTGGGAGGACTGGAGGGAAATGCTTTGGTTCTGTGAAGCCACTGATTCCCTTCTCATGGAGACTTGTGCACCGCACCTTCAATTTTGCAAGGGTTTTCATATGGCAATTTCTTCATCTTTCTTTCTTCCTCAGTTATGTTGTCTGCTGTGCACCTGGTGTTACAGCATTACACAGAAGAGGCATATACCTGCTGGAAATGTCACTCCTCAACTTCTTTTGTGACTGTATTTGGGACAGAGGATATTTGGTAGAACAATTATTCTCTTCTCCAGATTAAAATGCCAACTGACTACTGTTATGAAGGTTGCTTTGAAATATTTTAGCTTAAGATTCATATAGGACTGCTCTAAGGAAGAGGTTGTCCCAGTTGATGTCCACATGAGAGGAAATAAAATTTCCTGCAAGAGATATATGGAACATCTTTGAACAAGCCACTTCAGGAATTTTTCTCTTAAAAAAAAAAATAAAAAAATTCCTAGGTATTTTAGAGGGGTAAAAGCAAGGGAAAACTATTACAGAGGGAACTTCCCCTTTTATCCTCACAAGAAAATATTTTAAGATGGTGCTTCTTGTTCAGAGAACAAGCTTATGGAGAGTTGTCTTCAGCAAAGTAAAAATTGTCAAAGATGGAATATCTGTGTTCAACTGGTTCACACTGTGTTCATGTTTCTTGATTCAGCATCATTTAAAGGACACAGTGGTTGCCTCTGATCTGAAATTTTCTTAATTCAACATTTCACTGAAAAGGTGAACACTAAAGCAAGGAATCTGAATTGAACTCAGTGGGAGGCTTTAACTATAGGTATGTTTAAACACATTCTGAAAACTTCTCTTCCCACTTCCTCTGCTCCTTCGTTGTAATTCTCATTTAAATAAATTATCTCGAAATGCAACATCATGTGTGTGTTTCTTTGCCAGGGTGTCCTGGGACTGTGAACCAAGAGCAGAGGAAGATTTTGCACAACAGGCTGGCTATAAAATACAGAGATGGGAGGATGTCTTGTTCTGTAACTTATTAAAAGCCTGAACTAAACTCAGTTCTGTTCTGAACCATACTCAGCAGTAGAGGAAGTTGGCCTTGACACAGTGATTGGTCGTGTCCCTTTACTGCAGTGGGGGTAGTGGCTGGGTTGGAAACCCCTGGACTTGCAAGCTTTGCAGCTGGGTTCCCCAGCAGAGTGTGAGAGGGAAAGGGCATTGCCCAATTTCCTTCCCTTGACCCCAAGTTTTCACTCGTTTGATTTTATTTCTCTTATAGCATATTGTGGTGAAGGAGGGAATCTTCACCACAATAACAAAACTGGACAATGACAGCCTCTGGTATCATAAATGCGACAAATCTGACTCAAAGATATTTGCAGTCCATAAATGGCTATTTCTTTATTATTGCTCATTCTTAGGCTGAGGCACATGTACAAACTTAGTTAAAATCTATCTAAATTTTGCTGTCTTTGTTCCTGTGACACTGAATCAGGAGGTTAATAAATGTTCATGTCCATGTGGTGCTGCTTTCTCCTTCTCACCATGCTCAGTCATTCCTGTGAATGAATGTGGCTACATCTTCGATACATGCTGGAAAAAAAAAATCTAAATTTGCTTCTCACAAATGTTACTGGACTAGGAAGAAATTCATATGGTTCTTGACATCTGGGAAGAATACTAGTTTTCTCAGGAGAAATAACCTTATAGCTTTCTACTTTTGGAGATACAAATGCATCCTGAGGCCTGTAGCTGACTCCAGGGAAGCTGGGCAAGGAGGTGTGGGGATGGATGAGACAGCTTATTTGTGCTAACTCTGCATCCCTTTTAAGAATGACTTCTTACTGAGTTTTTAGCATAACACTAAGAAAACAGCAATTTTTTTCCCCTAAACCCCAGATTTGTAATGCTAGCGTCAGCAATGAGATTATATTTGCATTTTGTGTCAAAATGTTGATGGCACTTCATAATGTTTCAGGACCTGCTACTTTCTTATCTTCCCAGGCTGTGTATGGGGTAGGGCTTTTTCCAGCAAGCATCTGTCTTGTAAGTAGAAATTTGGGAAGAATAGGTAACTTCTCATAACTGTTTAATGGTTTCCAGTTAAGATCCTGAGTGCTGGTGCCAGAACAAGCAGGCTGGTGGGGTCACCTGGATCAGGCAGAGTGTTGCAGGGGTGGTGGGGAGCAGTGAGCTGATAAAAACCTCTGAGTGATTAAAATCTCCTGAGGGAGAAGAGGAGACTAAGCAGGGCTTGAAAATTATCTGAGCAGACCAAAACTGAGGCTGGACTCATAGGTCAGCTTGCAAGGGCACACTGACCAGGGGGAGAGCCGTGCAGAAATTCTCTCTTCTACCTGACGTGGTCACTGTGCTCTCTTTGCTAAAAAGAAATCCAGTTTTTTCTTATTTTCTTAAAAAAAAAAAAAAAACAAACACACAACCAAAAAAACCCCAAAAACCACCCAAAGAAACCAAACCACCACCACCCCACTCCCACCCTCACCCCCCCCCCCCCAAAAAAAAAAAGACCAAACAACCCAAAACCAAAAAAACCAAAACTATTTTTGTGTTTGAAAGTCTCTTGCTATTTAGAGATTTCCCTACAAGGAGGAGGTGGAGACACACTTACCTCAAGGCTCTGGGGTCATTGTAAATACCCTGGTGTGTGTCCTGGCATTTTACCTGAGAGTAGATATATTAGTGAAAGGCCTGGAGAATGAAGAGCAAACTCAGTGTGAAAATATAATAAAGTGACAAGGGGGGAGCAATTAAAAAAAAAATAAATGAGAAGGAGATTCTGTGGATGAAATTAAGTTGGGAGACTGCTTCCAGGAGGTAAGTGGTTTAAATATAAATAGTGCAATTACCCAGGGAAACATTGATTACTTCCATGGAGAGTTAAACTTACAGCTTAATAAGCAAATACAGTCTAGTAAGACCGTGTTGTCCTAAGTACAGGCCAACCATCAGCAGTCAAACAGCTGTCAGTAATAAACTGTATGTCATTACTTCCTTCTTTCCGAAGGGAGAAAAAAGAAGAAAGTGATTTCCCTCATTCTGTGATCCCTGACCATGGGCTGAAAGCAGCAAACACTGTTTCTATTTTGGAGTACCCAATCTCAGAACCTGGATCTTCAGTGACCTGAATCCTGGGGATGGGACTCCATGGGGAGGGGTAGTAGAAAATCACTTTATCAAATCAGCAATTCAAAAATAACATAAAGTAGTACATGCTAGAATTTAATGCAGTTAGAATGGTTTTAGTAATAATTTCTTAATGGCTGGAACATGATTTTACTGTTGAGGGGCTTTGTGCTGAGGATAATAAGATTCTGAATCATTTCGTTTAGCTGAGTATGGTAAAGCACTGCATATGCTTTAGGCTCAGTGTTACCCTCCCTGGAGAAGGAGGGAGTTTGGAGCTTTTTTGGGGAGAGAATTAAGTCCTTGCTCAATTAATGTTTTGGATTCAGCCTTTTCTTTCAGAGAAGAGTTTACTTCTTTGTGTTGACAGATCTATTTCTTCCTACTGACCTCCTGAAGATTCATCTTTATGTGGAAAAAGTAACAATGGTCTTTGAATGTCAGCTCACTCTTAAAATGCATTTTCTTCAAGAGAAAATGCAAGTGCTTGTAACTACTTTTTAAAGCAGAAGCCCTTTTTTCATCTATAATCTTTTGAGTAACTAGATGTTTTCTTTTCTTTTTTTCTCTTTTTTTTTTTTTTTTCTTTTTGCTTAAACAAACCATAATCTCCTTCCCTGGGTCCCTTCAAAAATCAATCCATCATGCTAAGAATTGCATCTCAAACCTAGCAAGTTTAAGATCCTTATCTTATTGCAGCCTAGAGCCTTCAGCTTTAAAACTTCAGTTTTTATACAATGATGGGTTCATGAAGTGTATAGAGGCAGCTTCTATTAGAAAATAATTTTCCTGTTTTAGCTTAGTAAACCAAAGATCACTCATCCTATATAAGCAGCACAACATGAAGAAAGGTTGGGTTACTGCAGATTTTTGCAAGCTTCCTCCTAGTTAATTGAAATGTAGATTTGCTAAGGAAACTTGGTGGTGAGATATACTTTCACCACCGATAGGAAAAGGAAGTACATATATGCATTTCACTGGGATAGTTGCTTCAAATTGTGGTGTGCAGACTCTTACGTGTACAACTGAAGCATCTCCTGAACTTGAACTTTAAAAAATAAAAATGAGGTTTTTATGATTATGGTGATATGGATGTATGCTTAATTCACTACAGCTACCTCATTTAACAAAATTCAGTTAATTAACCTCAGTTAATCCTACTGATGCAGCTCTACCACTTGTGGTGCCTGCTTTAGCTTGGATAGTGCTGTGGTCAAGTGTATAATCTGTGGAATGACAGTTGAAGAGAATGTGTGCTTTATTCTTTCTAAAGGTTCTGAAGTTATTGATTCCGTGTGGCTTTGTCTTGTTTTAGCTTTAGAGCTTAGAGAATTGCTGAACTTGTATATCCCTAACATTACCTATGGTTTTGAAATCTGAAGGTTGTTTACAATCCCTGGTACTTGAACGCCTGATTTCCTGCTTGTTCTGCCTGGAAGATGAGGGTGGGGGTTTTTTGAGGGCATTTGTGTGGTTTTGTTTATTTGTTTTTCCCCTTGATATGTTAATGAAATTGTTGAACTGACTTCCTGTACCTTTTAGGGAAAATGCAGTGGGTTTGTTTCGTGTATTCAGTTCAATTTAGACAGAATTAGTGCGGGATGGAGATCATTCCAAAATGCTGGGTGGCTGTATCTTGCCCTGTGAGTCTTGAAGAATGCTCGTGCTTGAGGCAGATGCTAAATCAAGCCACTTTTGCTCAACATCATGCACTTATGGACTTTAAATCTACCACGTGTCTGTCTTCCAGAAACAGCATGCTTTTGTGGGCTGGATGGGGAGCCAGCATCTCTGAAGCTGTATTCCCACCTGTATCTGGTTTAACAATGCTCTGTCCTTATATAACACTTTATTTTGCTGTCATCTTTCACTTTTCTCTCTCCTTTCCTCCCCCACAACTAGGCTGTTACTGAATCTCACTAGCAGTACATACTAGGAGCATATTAGTGCTCTGCTGACATCCTACGATCAGTTCAGATCTACAGCTTTGTCAGTGCTACCACACTGCTAAAACCAGTCACCTTCTAATTCTTCATTTCTTTTTTCTTTGCTAATGCTAATACTTTATAGAGCAATTGCTGGGCAAAGTCAGGTGTTTTCTTCTCAGTTATTTATTTTTTTATAAAATACAAGTTGGATTTTACCAGAGAGCTTGTAGTGAAGTAGAAAAAGGCAGATATTAAGCGACTCATCTAGTATTTTTGCAAAGAGCTCACTGGGGGGGGTGGGGAGCAGTTAACTGAGAAAATGTCTCACAGCTTACAGAACCAAAAATGCCAGCTGCTTTTGACAGTCTGGTTATGGAAGTCCAGTACATGTGGACAGAGATGCTCTAGTTGGCATAGACTGATTGGTTAATGATTTTCATTAGAACCCAAAAAACCTTGCTGCCGAGTCATCTGAGGTTAGAGATGATTACAGAAAGTTCCTGTGGGGTAAAGTGTGTGTGTTCCTTTAGTAGGATATGAGGTAATTTGGGATAGTCTAGTCCTTGGTGAAATAGGGCTATGCTTCCAGTGGTACCTTATTGGTGAGGATCCAGATGTTACCTGAGATGTTTCTGTGCTCTAAACTAAAATCCTAGCTTTATTCCATGATAATCTGATGCAGGTGGTGGTGTCTTTAATAATTTTTTTTTTTTTTTTTTTAAAAAAGAAGTAGCTGTAACCTTTGACAGAAATGTTTTGAGGGAAGCTTCAGTAGTCTCTTCTTTGGCTGCCATATTTTGAGAGAATAGTCTTTGGGATAAGAATGCTTGAAATAGACTGAAGTGAATATTGTCTTTGGAAAACAGAAATAATATTGCTGCACAGAGATGCTTTGGTTAGCAGTCCCAAGAATAGGTGATAACATGAGACGGAGGAGAAGGCTGTTTGGTTTATGTGTGGTTTGTTTTGTTTTGTTTTTTAATTCAAGGTCAATATTGAGGATAGAAACATCTGGCTTTTTGTTTCATGCCAAAATCTTCATAACTTTTGGGGTTTTTTTAAGTGTAGGTATTTCAAACAAATAACATGATTGCCTTCCTGCCTTGAATAAGCTGTAGAGACTTGTCAGGTGATTTCTGCAATAGGCTCACCTTCTCCAGGAAGTCTCATGTTGGCTTAAAATTGTTAGTGAAAGCTATGTCCCTAAATCAGATGTCTTCCTAATAAATTATCTTTGCTTTTTAAAGTAAGCATCTTCATTGTAACATGAACTTGTTGCCTTTGCTTTTAGCCTTTGGAAAGTATATTAAAAAGCCCTTTATTACCAGAATTCTTTCCCTCAGGTAGGCAGGCAATGCAATCAAATCTACTGCTTTCATCCATCTTTTAGTTAAACTACATAGGTTGAGCTTTAGTCTCTACTTATTGTCATCTTGCTAATTCAGTTTATGGTGGAATGACACATCTCCTTTCTATTTTGAATCCCAAGGCATAGGCCTAAGAGTTCAGTTTTCTGTTCATTATAGAGAATTTATGTTCATTTTCTTTTGCATTTTGTGGTGCATGTTTCAATTGAGGGTAAAACACCAGCATGAAATGCTACAACTGCTGTGAGAATTCAAAGAGTATAATATAATTCAAATTCTCTTACTTTTTTTTTTTTGTGTGTGTGATGTTGAGGTGTACCTAGATGCCTGGAAGAAGTAAATGTTAGTGTCATGGAAGTTGATAGGTGAGGTATAGGCAAGGCCTCGGGTAGAAGTTGCTGTTCCCATTAGTTATGTCAACAAAGTCAGATAAGATTGGCATTCGGGGAGTACAACTTGTGCAAAAAATTTCCCAAGTATAAAGATAGAACTCAGAATAGTCTTAGACCTCCAACAGTCCCCTTTCCACAAGCTTGGAAAAAGCAGAGGAGATGTACTGCTCGAGTAGGGGAAGATGTGTGTGGCAAAAGCTTTTAACTAGAAGACAGGAGATAAGGATTTTCCGAGTTTAACGGCATGATGTCCTCACACTCATGGAATGGAAGGCAGCCTTGCGGTAAGCAAATGAATTTCTTACTGACCTCAATTAACATTCTTGCTGTTTGTGCCAGGATTGAATTTTGTTCTTCAAGCTGGCTAGGTGCATACTAGGTGAATAGCAGACAAATGTAAATGACCTCATTTTATCACTTAAATGGCATGAATACCTGAGAGTCCACCTTTAACTAAATTAAAAGCCTGGAATGAAGAACTATAGCTCTCTGTACGGTCTGTGGAGAGAGCTATACTCCTGGGGTGTCCCGAATTGCCCTCTATGCACTCCACTGATCACATAAGAACATAGAGTTGTAGCTCAGCCCAATGTTAATGTGAATTTGGTCTTTGTATCCACATGCATCTGATCTTAGTACGCACAGCCCTGAATTTACCTGTCTTGTTTTAAAGTGGGGTTTTTTATTATTATTATTTTTTATTTCTAGTGTTCTCTCACAGGAGAGAGATTTGCCTTACTGTGAGACAGCACAAGAAATTACAGAAATCACAAACTGGATGTCGCTTTGTCCCTCTAATTCATGAGGAGGTGTTGTACCTATAAATCAAAAAATCTATCAGCTGCAACTGCAGCCAGATAAAATACTGACACAAGGGCAGCTGAGAAGCAGTGAAAGACAGATGAGACTATGACTTTTTGTCAACTGGCTTCACCCTCCTGGAGAATATCTGGTGTCAAGCTGTCAGTCTATTTGACTTCAGAGTGAACAGAGTGAGTTGATAAAATGGTGTAAGTCCTACCACCTCTCCTTCCTTGGTAGTTTAGAGACTGACGTAATTCATGAGATGTTCTGCCTTCTTGCTCCTCTTCTGCTTCTCCCCTCTCCCCCCATATTGTGTCAGCTTGTAGCTTAAAGCTATAATCTCTAGTGGTCTGAAATGCTGGTTAAGTACTATGCCTATATACCATTTTATGCATAAACTGTTTCTGACAATAAAAAATAATTCAAATGAAGAGAAGGTCTTGCATCGACTCTCAATCTGCTTCTGTCTTGGTAATGCTTCAAACCGTAATATCAAGTGTATCAAAGTATTGCTGAAGAGTAGGCCAGCTCTGAAAATTATCACATTGTAACTTAGCTTACTCTGATCTAGCTTCCATAGATATGGAAGTAATACTTTTTCTTATTTACATATAAACATTTAAATCTTGTTGCAAAATATTTAAATATGACAAGGAAATAAGATACAGATAGACTTATTGTTCCACTACCGGAATCCTGTGGCTGCACAAATAACTTTGATTTGCTATCACACTTTATTTCTGAATTATTTTCAATCCTCAGTCATAGTTACATATGCTTTACTCTATTTAATATGCCATTGAATAGGTGAAGTCATTACAACAAGGTTTCCTTCAACATCAGCCTCATCAAATATCAAAAGCCTTAGCTGAAGGAACGCATGCTGTTATATGAAATCACTGATAGCCATGGATTTAGAAGTCCATGAACTTCCATCATTTTATTACTATACATATAATGAACAGGTAGACAGGAGTCAGTAATGAGGATCTTGTTTACAGATCTTGATTTGTCTTCCAAAACACTTCCTTGCTTCCTGTGCCACTTAAGCTCATGGTGTTAAAGTGCTTTGGTCCCAAGCTTCTATTAAACCATCCTTTAATACCCCTTTCCTTTACCCAAGGTTTACATTTGTTATTATTTGCATTATGGCAAACTTAATTTCACATAAATTTAATTCAGTCCATCCAGATAGATTTAGTTTCATTATGGACCATGGGAAGGGACAACAAGAGATGCTTTGAGTCCCTAATTGCAGAGGTCCCAATTTTGTATCCGCATTTTTATGCATGCATAGGTAGAAGCTTTGTGGGAGGGATGAGGAAAGCAGACAGAAGGGAGGGATCTTTACACCAGTCTCTGAAGTAATTACCCCAGGCTAGTACCGTTACCTGCTTCCAAATTGCTTCATTGAAAGAGGTTCACTGTGGAGAAAGTCCTGGTTCCTTTTTCAGCTTTGGAATTTTCCATCAGAAGAACTGAAGTTCAGTAAAAGTGTGATAGCTCTTTGAGCATGTTTCAGTAGCTTTGTTAGGAAACTTCAACATTAAACTTTGAACAGAGATTTTGCTGTGAACTAAGAAACACAAAGTCTAAGGTTGAGCACCTTGTGTTTTAGCAGGCTCAGGGCAGGAATTGGTAAACCTCTTTTAAAGGAAACAGTTTTTGTTTGGTGTGTGGTTTTTTTTTTTGTTTGAATTTTTGAGTTTGTTTTCTGTATTTGTTGTGTTTTACTAACAATCTAGTCTGAATTCATACCTGGGTGGAAAACTGTTGACTGGGTTTAGTTTAGTTTTGAGGTTTTTTTTTTTTAATTAAAAATAAAATTAAAAAAACTCAGGCTGAAATGTTTTCCTGATGTAGTGAAAGGTTTTAACTTTACTGGGCTTTCAAAGTAAAAGCAATGCACAGACTCCTGAGCCCAAGGTCTGGAGTAGGTACTTCAGATCTGGAGGGCCTCAGCTTCAGGTTGGCTCTGTGCCCTGGTCACCACTCTCCTCCTGAAGGATGTCCTGGGTACCAGGTGTGGTGTGGGTGCCTTGATCTCTGCACAGCACTGCTGTCTGTTATCTCTGCAGTGCTTCGCAGGGATTGAATTGATTAATATGGAAACTAGTTCAGTTTTGATCTTTGGAAAAGTTGGAAAAAAATGTCACCAAAAGCCAAACCCCAGTAATATTTATAATATTGATAGCAGCGCAAAGTATTTGAAGAGTTTTAAGAGATAATGCAAGAGAACCATCCATTTGAAAGAATATTGTCTGGTATGCAAGTTAATAGAGAATGTCAGTTTGGTGGGGTTTTTTTTTTTTCAAGTGTGTATACAAAACGGATAACCATTAAACAAAGATACAAGATTGTTTATCTCCCTCTATGAAAGACCACATTCAGAATACTTATAATGACCTTGGTACTCTGCTTAATGAATAAATGGAGTATTCAGCCATATCTGATAATGAAAATGAGGCATGCATAATTGCCTTAGCACCCAACTAATCAGCAGTTAATGCAGTCCTGAAAATTGCTAAGTTATTTCATCTTGGAGGGTCAGAACACGTGTAGAGAAGCGACAATCTTGTCTTTATACCTTAAGAATGAAGCAAGTATAAATGTCAAACAGTAATTGATGTGGCCCAGAGGTTTTGGTCAGTTATGTGGCCTTGATCCACGTTCTCCTCAGTCATCTGCAAGATGTTTATAATTCTAGAATGAAAATTTTTTAGTTGACATCCTGTAGGCAACAAATGCACTAGAGGATCTTTTAGATTATAAGCAAAACTGGTCTGTCATTGGCAGATCAGCAAGTTAGATTTAGTTCATTTTATAAAAAAAGTGTGGTTTTTCAGTTGCCATTGTGTGAATTTCCCAGAGTAGCCTGCTGGGATTTTATTCAAAGTACATATTGAGTTACAGTGCCTGACTCAACACCTGCAAATGTCTCTGCCCAAATTTTACTTTATTACAGATGGTAATTCAGAACTAAATGACATAATTTCTTCCAAAGTCTTCCCCTCTGTCATGGTTTAACCTGTCAGGCAGCTAAAACAACGATGCAGCCGTTCACTCACTCCCTTCTGGTGGGATGGGGGAGAGAATCAAAAAGAAAAAAAAAAGGTTAAACTTGTGGTTTGAGATAAAGACAGTTTAATAGGACAGAAAAGGAAGACATAATAATGATAAAATAATATACAAAACAAGTGATGCACAGCACAATTGCTCACCAACCAAAGCTGATACTCACCTAGTTCTCAAGCTGAACTGCCTCTTGGCCCACCCCCCAGTTATATATGGAGGATGACATTGTATGGAATATTTCTTTGGCCAGTTTGGGTCAGCTGTCCTGGCCATGTCCCCTCCCAGGTTCTTGGGTTGGCCCCGGCCTTCTCGTTGGCAGGGCAGTATGAGACGCTGCAAAGTTCTTGACTGCTTGGCAACGACTGAAATATCTGTGTGTTATCCACATTATTCTCATCCTAAATCCAAAACACAGCACTATAGCAGCTGCTAGGAAGAAAATTAACTCTATCCTTGCTGAAACTAAGACACCCTCTCACCAGGGATTTCTCTATTGCTCACAGAAATGACTTGGTGTTCAGAGCCAAAACAGTGATGTTTGAGGAAGAAAGAGGCCATCAATTTAGTTCCCTGCACAAGGGCTAATCAATGGGAACCTTGCTTTCACTGTTCGTGTTCAGAAATCCCAGGTTAACAAAGGATTTAGTACAGCAGGAATCCTCTTGTTCCATTTTTTCCATTTTCTGTGAACTGGGATTTTTATCAATTTTTGTCTTAATTTGAAAGTAATAAATTTTTTTTACACAACATCCTGATCAGTCAGTAGCAACTATGAGGATTATTTTAGGGTTTTTGTATCTATTTAGAAGAGCAGAGGGTTAAACATGTTAAATGACAGAGTAGCTATGTGCCTTGAATCGACAGGCGCGGCAGCAGCTTCTGGGTGTTGTTTCCGCAGCCTCTGAGTCGCTGCCTTGTCCCTGATTGTAGCAGCAGGTGTCTTTCTGCAGAGGGCACAGGATTTACCATACTCCTCCCTACTAGAAAACAGCTCTGCGACACTGCAGGTCTCACAGTGAAATGGATGGGAGCGGGGAAGATGAGGCCTCAGCCTCTGTGTTGGGCCTGTGATCCTTTGCAGAGGTATCTGTCATATAAATGCCTGCAGAGCAATGTGCTGCTCTCCAGTTGTTAAACATCTGGACATCTTACGCACGTTATCAATAAATGAGGGAGCAAGGGCTAAAATGTGGAGGGAGTCTATCTTCAACTCTTTCTCTTTGTCTCTGCTCACCTGCTTGCCGATGCTGTCTGTCTTTGAAAATCAGATACAAAACAATGAAACAGTGATTTTATTTTTTTATTAAGTATGTGCTAGAATACTACTTTCAGCTCTTCACTTACCTTGGTGCCACGCTTCAGACACTTAATGTTTTGTAAGTTGAGGCTTTACAGACCTACCCTGAATGTATTCTGAAGATATCGCTCAAAATCCAAATCCTTGATCTGGCATCAGCAAACTTCATTTAAATTGGTGTTAAACCTGATCTTTGTACCTCATCTCATGCATCAGCTGTGAGGGATCAGTGTATCAATTGTGAATCTTCACAAACTTTGGGAGCTTTGGAATTTGCTAGTGGAACAAAAGGGGAGCCTTGCCAAGCCCCTGCTGCGAAGCATCGTGTGGCCTTTCAAATGACAGGTTTTACTTGGCAGCGTTGGATTTCGGTGCAGTCAAGGAGGTACCACGGCGGTATTGACTAAACATCCTGTCCTCTAAGATGAATGTTTATTATATTGATGTCTCTTTTTGGTCAGACCAATACTGCAAAGTGCACATAGGCACTAACTGAGCTGTTAGCAGGGTTTGCACAGAATACTAATAGGGTTATCATAACAGTGGTGATCTAAGAATAAAAGTGAGGTAAAGGTCATGTGCAGAAGCAGTATTCTTAGACTTACTGATAACTAGCTATGTCCTGTAAAGTTTCTAGAGCAAGGCATTTCTGTCATTAAAAATATTTGGACCCCAGACTAGAGATTTTCTATAAACATCTGTAAATATGAAAGTGGTTTTTGGACACCCTTCGGAAGGAGTCCAGATGTGACCTGTGTTTCAGTCCCTATTCTGCATCCACTCTACTCTTCCTCCATGGTTTTAGCCAAGTCTGTTTAAATGTGGGAAGTTAGTGCTGGGCACTTAATTCTCTACATGATGTTGCACTGGGTTAACGTGTTTTGTGGAGGGAGGCATAGAGGAAAACACTGAATGGCATATTTTTCTTAGAAATATCTAAGTGTTGTTTCTCTTAGCATTCTGTAGTGAGCACTGAGTATTTGCACAGCCTACCTGAGAAAATGATGACCTTTTATCCAGCTGCGATGCTGGTGCTTGCTGTCCTCATTGCTTATATTGTGTACTTCACTGGTGTGTCTCTTATGATTTCCCCCCCACAGTGGGTATTAATATTGATCCTTATTACTGAAATGGATTATAAAGGAGATGTATTTCACCTGTGTTGCCTTTTGTTTGTTTATCACTGTGCACGGTCTGGAAATAATACTAATTTGGTATGATATTTGGTCAGAATGTAGGGTTTATGAAAACAGAAGTGCTACCAAGACTGTTATTGGAAAGAAGCAGAAAGGAGGACACTGCCTGCCCTCCACTGCCCCTAACATCCAGCTTTAACAAAACTCAGCTGCATCTTCCTGGAAGTGTTGTGGGGCAGGAGAGCACTGGGATGGGCCCAAGCTGCCCTTGGACACCCTTGGGAAGGTACTCAGACTTAGCCTATATCGTGCTTTGGTTTCCTTGCCTCCCTGTGTGACTTTAATTGAAACTCGATGCTGGAGGACAGCAAAGTAGTGGGGTGAGGGGGCTGTGCATCCTGCAGGGGAAAAGAATACAGAAATAAAAATCTTTTGGATGCCTTCAGCATGCTGTGGTTTTCAGCAGGAGTTGATTTGAGATCAGAAGTCAGCTCTTCTACAGATGGACTGATAGTGATGTGAGAATGGTTGTTCTTGTCTCTAGGTGGGCTTCCTCTCTCTGCAGTTCAGGGGAAAACCCCAAATATGCAGTGATTGCGAGATAGGAAGGAGGAAGGGTTGTTGTCTTTGCATTAGCATGCCAGCAAACCTCGGCTAAGCACCTACTCTTGAATCGAGTTAGCTCAGTGGTTATAGATGTCTGATAAGGATTGAATTATATGGTAACCCTGGGTGCCCTATGTTGGATTTGAGACCAGATATTCTGTTTCAGTGTCCCATATGCTTTGCTCCCCATATGTGGTCTGCTTTCCATGTTTACTTTGTGTGGCTAAACAAGCAAAAGTCTCAGTCTTCCAATGCAAAGTGAACCACCTGAACTCTTTAAAGACAGCACAATTACAGAGAGAAAAGTTATTCTCTGTGGATTAGAGATGAAATCTCATTTAGAAAACTCTCCTACACCCAGTATCACTGATGTAAAAATATATGTACATACATATGTATAAACATATGCACATATGTGTGTGTATATATATAGTAGCTGTTTGCATAACATGACTCTTGAACTCTCATGTTCTCATAACACTGTTTTCCTTAACAAAGGGGTGTTTCCTGCATGTCTGCACCTTTATGGATTAATTCAAACTGAACATCAATGACTAAAGAGTGACACCAAATTGGAAGGAGCTGTTGATGCCGTCGAGGGTGGAGAGGCCTTGCAGAGAGATCTGGACAGATTGGAGAACTGGGCAATCACCAACCACATGAGGTTTAACAAGGGCAAGTGCTGGATTCTGCACCTGGGAAGGGGCAACCCTGGCTATACATACAGACTGGGCGGTGAGACGCTGGAGACCAGCCATGCTGAAAGGGACTTGGGGGTCTTGGTCGACAGCAAGTTGAACATGAGTCGACAGTGTGCCCAGGCTGCCAGGAAGGCCAACTGTATCCTGGGGTGCATCAAGCATGGCATTGCTAGCCAGTCTAGGGAAGCCATTGTCCCACTCTATGCCGCGCTGGTGCAGCCTCACCTCGAGTACTGCATGCAGTTTTGGGCACCACAGTACAAAAAGGACATAAAACTGTTGGAGAGTGTCCAAAGGAGGGCAACAAAGATGGTGAAGGGTCTAGAGGGGAAGACATATGAGGAGAGGCTGAAATCCCTTGGTTTGTTCAGCTTAGAGAAGAGGAGACTGAAGGGAGACCTCATCGCGGCCTACAGCTTCCTCACGAGGGGGAGCGAAGGGGTAGGTGCTGATCTCCTCCCTCCGGTGACCAGCGACAGAACCCGAGGGAATGGCATGAAGCTGTGATGGGGGAGGTTTAGGTTGGGTATTAGGAAAAGGCTCTTCACTGAGAGGTGGCTGGGCACCGGAATAGGCTCCCGAGGGAAGTGGTCACAGCACTGAGCTTGACTGAGTTCAAGAAGCGTCTGGATAATGCTCTCAGTCATATGCTCTGATTCGGCTGGTCCTGTGTGGAGCCAGGAGTTGGACTCGATCCTTATGGGTCCCTTCCAACTCAGGATATTCTATGATCCTATGATACTGTTAAAGATGAGATCTTAGAGTGCTTAATACCATAGTAAGCAATCCTTCTGATTACCTGATGTATTTCTGAGACATGCCTTTCCTAGGTCTGGTCACAGCCATCCCATGATTGCACCTCTGTTCTGATCCTTTTCAGTCACTTTCAGCTGATGAGCTCCCAAATTGCAGCCTGAGATTTGCTCTTAGTCTGTAAATGTTGCAGTTATGACTTTGTGTGGGGTATATGTGGTATTTAGTTGATTGGGGGGTGAAGGGGAGAGGAAGCTCTTCTGTTTAATATTTCTCATTAGCTTGTTGCTGCAAAGAGAAGTTTTTAGCATAACATGCAGGAATTTGCCTACACAATATGTCCTATTAATGTAGAGGAACTAAATATGGAAAAGACTCCCACTTCTATTGTCTCTTTTATTCTATTCCATGAATGCCCCAGTTGGACTTGTAATGAAGTATTTCCTCCAGCTGTCAAGAAAGTTTACACGATGATCCTAACTTTCTGTTTCCTAGCAACTCTGCATCCTTCTGCTCATAAAGGAAGGTGGCTTATACTTTTAATGAACACAATTCTAAGCCATGGCCAACGAAAAGCAAATACTATGGAAGAATAAATGTCATCCGTACTTTAAAGACAAAGTAAAAAAGTTCACATTGTAATTGCTTATCAGCTTTAGCATTGCATATAATTTTGACAAGATGAGCATTTCATTACACGTCCTTGCATTTCAAATTAAATTTCTAGTTGTGACTGGCAATGTGGATGTGACCACCCTCAGCCATTTGGCCTTGGGGATAAGGATAGCTGCTTGTAGAAGTTTTGCTTTGCAGCTTCTTATGTTTGAATGTCACCAACATGTTACTTGAAGGAAGGTATTTGGTTTCTATTTTTTTTTTTATTATTATTTTATTTTACTGGGTTATCCTGCCCTGCTTTGAACCTGGATTTTCCTACCAGGATGGTTGGTCAGCAGTCTGCTGAATTGGATTATGGCGAGATTGATTACAAGTCTTACATTAAGATTTCAAAGGGACTGCATCCCTGCTCTGTAATAGTTGTGTAAAGCCAGTCACTGAAATATCTTCACCAGTTCCTTTATTGTGATGTTTTCTTACCATTTTGAAATCAAAGTTTTTTAGCCATATTACAGGCAGAACATGGATGGCAGCTGTGTGGGAATTTTGCTTTCTCTAGACATGTAGGAAGAGTTAAATATCTGATTGGTATCTGAGATTTCCTAAATGATTAATGAGATGGCATAGAAACAAAGTGAAAGCTAACTACGGATTTACTGTTTGGTGATAGTTTTTCCACATTTAGACATGTCAGTGTTGCTTTGCATAGGAATTAAAGATATTTCTGGTTTTCAACAAACTATCTTTTCTGTTAAAAAGGTCAAAATTTGTACATGTTTGCTTTCTCACCTCTGAAGTGGCCAGATGGCTTTCATTGCTTGTTGGAAAATAGATCCTCTGAAAGAGCAAACTTCAGTGAAAACACACTGCCGAAAAAGTGATTAACTACAGAACATAGGAGCTGCTATGCTGTTTTACAGTGGTAATATATTTAGCCTGGGATCTTGTCTTCAATAGAGACTTAAAGATGCTAAGAAAAGACAAAGCTGTTTTTTCTTCTGGATTTCAACACTGTAGAAAATGGCTGCTTCTAAAGAATACTTATTTATCTCAGTCTTCTGCTACTGTAGTAATGTCTTCATTTTATTTATTTTGGACAAGTCTTCCCAAACCTTTTGTCAGTCTTTTAGTGCAATCAATTTGCTCTTAATTATGAGGTCACATATTATTTCTCCCAGGTGTACTTGCCTCATGCAGAGTTGCAAGATAGATGGCATTAAAGGCAAGTCGATATTAGTTTAAGATGTTATGCTTTAGAGTGGGCCTCTGTGTTATCCACGTAGTGTCATCCAAATCCTGATCTGATTATAAAGCATTTGTTATAAAACTGTTTTTCTGTGGTGCTTTTTGCTGTGGTATCTTACAAGCTTTGTCATCATTAACACAACTATTCTCAAGGTGCTCTGTGAGGAAAAGTGATGTCTTCCCATTTTACTTAAAAGAAATGGAGAGGCAGAAATGTTAGGGTCAAAAAATACCCATTTGAAATGCCTAAATGAAGACACTAAAGACTTGATCTTTCTGTGTCTACAACACAGAGCACTACATAAATTTAAAGCACACGTCAAGTTCAAAGCTCGGTATCCTTTAGCTACAGCTACTGCAGAGCTCCTACGCAGAAGAATTCTTTTGTCATATGACTGTTTCATCCCTGAGCAGCCCCATCCTGTTCATTGGCCCATCCATCAAAAAAAAAAAAAGTAAAAGATTATAAGAAACCCTGCTGATGCCAGTGTCAAGTCATCTTCAGTGAGAATGAATAAAGCTAACTGTTAGCAACCAAAGGCTTTCATTGAGTGAGCAGATCCTCCATTAATTAGGGAGGACATGCACCTTGCCAGTGAGGTTCACCAGTATTTGCTGGTAAGGGAGGAATGGTACAATATAGAAATTGTGGGCTGCTGTTAATGCTGTGGGGAGAAGCATAAGCTTGCTGCCTTCTTGGTGGTAGAATCTGAACCACTCACAACTAACACATTTACCCGTGTGACACCCAGATAACACAAAGAAATGTTATTATTTCAGCTGTACAGGTAGGGTTGTGAGACAGAGAAATGTAGTTGTTCACTGCTGTGTAAGAAATCTGACAGACAAGTGGTATGACCTCCAGAACAATACCTTAATTGTAATGACTGCAGTGTCCCTTTGTTTCTGGAAGCAATGGCTTTTCTTCTCTTTTCCCTGAAGCCTCATTGTTGTCCTTGCTCCTGTCCTGCTGTCTCAGTCTCTCCACCCTGTGCGCTGGCTCCCAGTGCACTCTGCCTTCCTCCTCCAAATTGCACTGCACTCAACCTTACCCAGGTGCTGCAGTTCCCTGCCTTTAACTCTTTATTGTGGTGTGCACTGTAGTTCCAGTGTTTTGTTTTCTTTAGCATGTTTCTGATGTAACAGTAGCACTCTTGCTCACCATTGAAATGTTTTATTTAACCTTAATACTTTGTTTCCTGAAGAGACAGCACTATTGCAAGGGAAACTTGGTCTTGCGCCTACTGTCATCCTGCATAATTTGTATTACTGCAATTTTATAGGGGGGACAGGGCCATAGAGGGAAGCTCTCTTTCTGCAGTAACATGTGCAGTGCTTACTCACCAGCACAGCTATAAGTGTTACGCTATAATTTTTGAAGTCAAGAGGATTAACATTTGTCTCCTAGGTATGAAAGTCTTAATGCCTCTGACTATTTTGCTTCAATATATTTTTTCTTTTCCTCCTTTGGCTGAGTGAAGTTTTAAAACATGACTGCTCATCAGAATGTGTAACAAGGTAATATTGTAGGGGAATGAAGAGGGATAATACCTCTGCATCTGCTGTACTTAATGTGATGAAAGACAAGCTTTTAAAACCTCTTTAAATAGGTATTTTGTAGGCATTTCTCCTGTCACTCTCTTTCTGCTGTGTGGAAAGTATTGGATATCAATCCCTCTCTTTTTTTTTTTTTTTTTTTTTTTTTTACTTTACATAGTTGGTGTAATGCATGGGTAAAGAACATACCACAGTTTCTGTAGCTTTTTTACACTGGGAAACTTATAGGGTAATATTAACCTTACTAATATTCTAGCATTTGAGCCATTCACATAGCCTTTCATAGACATGAAAAGAAAATAATCTGTCCCAGACAAAATTTCTGCATGTTTGTAATTGCTTTCTGTTCTTGAATGGCTTGCAAAACTTGTGCACTAACCAGAAGTAAGGTGGAATGATCCAAAAAGAGCTTTGAAAGCTCCTTCAAAAGCTTTCTCAGAAGCTGGAAGGCAGACAGCATGGAATCAAAGACAAAATGTACTGCCCAAATGCTCCATCCCCATCATCATCTCATCTCAAATGGAGTTGCTGACCTAGAAGTAGGCAGACAGATGGATACATGCCCTTCTGCTGCTTTTTACAGTGACGGAACATCCCAAGTACTTTTGTTACATCTGTGCTATATTTGCTCAGCTTTGTAGCCAGAGTTTGTAAATTACTGCTCATTCTCTGGTGTTTTTGTGACTGCTAAATCAAACATACATTTTTGGGGCTGCTGTTTTTTGCCAAAACCGTGTGTCCCCTGTTCCTCTCCCATCCCCAAAATCAAGCTGCAGTTTTGGATGCTTAGAAGCTGTGCAACTTCATGGATGATTTCTGGTGCCTCATTACAGGAACACCAGCAACTTCCTGCATGATGTGCAGTGCTGCATCCTCTGACAGGGGCTGATACTCCTGCCTGTGAGCTATTAACAAAGTAATTGCTGTTATCATCCCATTAGTCCACTCTGAAATATTTTAAAGCCAGGTATTTGATCACTTAAGCTGGCACAGTATTCCACCACTGCAAAAGCTTACAGTTGAACATCAAACAGGGCTAATCAGCTTTCAAGTGCCTAATGCTTGAAATTACAGTTTTTGTGATTTCTTGATTTAAGCTAGAGCTGAGGAAATAGTTGTCTTTACTGAATCTAGTCAGAAGGAGTTGATGGAGGGGAGAGAAAACTTGCATAGCTTTGATTTCAGCTTGACTTACTGTGCAGAGCAGGATCTATCCCATTATACTTACAGTGAGGTATATACATGACTAGCAGGCAAAATACATTTTCCTTCAGAATTTTAGAAAAAAACTTGTCTTGTACAAATAGGTATCATCGACTCTCTGGATCTCAGGAACTTGGAAAATGAGACTGTAGCACCCAATGCTGACATTCGTGCTTCACAAACATCTTTGCAAGAGCTTTATGATTTTCCTGTCCTTTGGGTTTGCTTTTTGGTTTGGGTTTTTTGGGGGTTTGGTTTCAGGTTTTTTTAGATGCATTCAGCTACTGTGGAAGAGTGCAAGCAGGTTATTTTTAAATAAGAAAGCTGTAATATTGAACACTCAGGTGAAGTCCTGACTGCTGCACATGACTCTTGAGTCAATCTGGCAGTGAAGTCCAACACTTGAAGAGAAATAGCTGCCTTCCTGCACCTCTAGTTAGAGGTGGTCTATCTGTGATATGTGCCCATATATGCACTATACAGGAAAGAAAGCATGGGGTTAAAATGCTCAATTTCAACAGGCAACATTCTTTAGCGTGTCTATAGGTACTACTGAATTACACAGTTATGAGTGGAAAGTTCCTTTCTTCATAGTCTAACTCATTAATATTTAAAAACAAAAAAAAAGAAAATCACCGAACCTCCTTCACCCTTTCCCCCCAAAAAAATGTTTATGAAATGTGTAAACCATTTTAGTAATCAGATGATGAAGTAGTGCATGCAGATTTATCCTCCTTCCGCACCCCCCTCAGCCCCCATAATGTTTGGAATATGCTCTCTTTCCTCCTCTCCTCCCTTTCTTTTATTCCACCCATTTATAGACACGGGCTTCTGAAGAGTAGTCTAGGATCTAATATGGGATTTCCCCACTTTGCCAGTACATGAAGTCTTTTCCTAGTAGGTGTCTAACAATCTAAATATAATTTTTCTTTTCCAGCTTCTCAGTCTGGCTACTAAACAGACATATTCATTATCCACGTGGTGTTAATCATCTGGACCAAAAGAAGAACAGTGCATGAAGAACTTTGTGTAAAGAACACGGGGGGGAATAGTCATACCTTGTACTGTGCTCCAGTCACAAAGGGCAGGATTCATACCCTCAACCATTATATTTCCACAGCATTGATGTCTTTATTTCAGCTCTAGCCACTCAAGACACTTAATAGTCAGGGAAGAGGCATAGGTGCTTTTAGGTCATGATTTGTCTGACCTGTTTTAGATGTAGTAGATGCTAGCATGAGATGACTCATGCCCTATGAATGCCCATTTTTCTCCACTCACTGGAAAAGGAACCCAACGTGACTCTCGCAGATGGAGACATCAGTATTTGTTCTGATCCTTCCCAATGCGTTTAGGCTAGTCATTGTGAATTTAGCAGCGTTTTTCTTCAAAAACTGAAACATTGTACATCAAGGAATGTCAGGAAATTAATTTTTGCATCTCTGTAAAAGCACAGACAGGAAGTTGGTCGATATTTGTGATGTTCATAGTAAAAATGCAAAAAGAGGGAATAAAACATTGTAATGAAATAAGCAAAAATGGAACAATTTTCAGCTTTTCATTTCCTGCCTCACTTGAGACATCTTTATAGCATGTCATGCCTGCTCGTACCAGAAATGGGACTGCTCTGTATGTTTTTACTGCATATGATGGAATGTATTTGCTTTAGCCAAAATTAAGTTGAAAAATTCAGTAAGTTTTCCGCACTTCTCTTTTAGCAATTGAATTCAGTGGATCAAGTAAAACACGTAGTTGTGGGAGGGAGGAGGGATATTACAGGTTATTGCAGAAATATATCTTTTATCCTGTTTTATTTTCTTGTCTGTTTACTGCGTACTGAGGAAAATACTTTGAATTTAGTGAGAAATCTGTTTTTTGTAGGTGGTATGTGATGAATGTGTGGCTGAATAGGGGATTTTTCCCTTGTCCTAGGAATGGTAAGATAATATCAGAAGAGGAAGGATTTTAACAATGCCCAAGTAAAATGGGTACCTGAAGAGGATTAATGCATGCAAAGGAGTTTATTCTTAATGGATTTAAACCAACAGATAGTGCTTTGCAGTGACAAAAATTGTTGATGAGCCTGAAAGGAAAAAAATTCTGGGTGGAAGGGAATAATTTGTTGTGAGAATATTCAATGCCAGCAAAGTAGCAAATGTTTCATACAAAAAAATCTTGACCTGCTGCTTAGCCACCCTAATAACATTAGTTATTAATCACCCATCAGTAAGGCAGCTGTCTCCCTTTCTTTCACTTTAGGCATCAAGTTAAGCACAGGTTTTAAAGTTAATTGCTTAATGTGGTTTCAGCTGTGGTTTCTAGGTGTTCCATTGAAGTTTCTCTCTGAAGAGCAAAGAAATAAGAAATTTCTGTTCCTCAAATTCTTTGTGCTGAAAACCATGATTCCTCTTTGTATATGTGAAACTCAAGGTCCCTTGCCAAGGTTGCTGATCCGTTCTGCCAGGATTTATCTAATGTGAGGCAGAAATCCAGAGCGTGATGTTGGGTTGAGTCCCACTGTCAATAGGGAGAGAGTACTTAAGAGGGTTTTTCAAGTTTATCATACCGCTCTGAAATGTCTCAGTAGCATTTCCTCTTGACATTTTATTTTGTGTGTAAATATGCATACTATATAAGTATATTATATATACAAATGCAAGTGTTGCTAATAACACCAGCATACTGTGGTGTGATGCAGAGAAGGAAAGAGTGTCAGAACCATACTAATAAAATCTCAGGAGCAGCAAAAGAGGAAAAATTTTGAAAGTGCTGATTTCCTTGGTACTAAGCTCTTGTCTCATTTATATTTTCTATTGACTCTTGTTTTATTTCAGTCCAAGCATTATAAAATGTGGCATACCAGATTTGTGGAAATGGATATGTTCTTAAGTATCACACAACATGATGAGAAAAAATTATGGAGTCTGAACATATGTATGCTGAAAATGATTCATTGATTACAGATCATGGATAAGATGATAGTGTCTTGATTCACTTCCTGCAAGATGTGATAGGCATCTGATTGAAATGGTGCTGTCATTTCTGGTAAGATAGCATCTCCTCTTGCCTGTTTGAGGGGCAAATGTTGTGTTGTAGATGAAGTCAGACTAGGTGAACATCCTAGCTATTTTCTTCTAAAATATCTGTGAATGAAATTAATCAGGGGTTTTTCCCAATGACTGTGTCAGTAACATGTAGAGGTAGAGAGTACTGCTAGTTTTATATCACTGTTTCTGAACAGCCAATTTCTTGTGGCTGGCAATTCATCTGTCCTTGGTTTTATTAGTGCTGAGGAAACATTTCCTATTCAGATATCTGAAGTTCACCAAAATATTGCCCACGCTAGGTACTCCTAAGTATTTTTTCCAATTCTAAATTGATTACTCGGTTGCATTCATTTTGTGTTTGTGGGTATCAAATTATTTCCAGGGAATTTGAAACTGAAGGGATTAATACAAGAGGTGCTCTATGAAAAGCTAGAATTTTATTAAGAAATGGCTTTGTATATATACAGTTCCTTCCAACTCCATCTGAAACTATTTATGTACATCTACTGAGTTCTCAAATGTTCTGACCAGTCTGTAGCAGCCCATGGTATGCTAGTAATGGGGTAAAAAGATGATTACAAAAGGTAACTTTAGTTGCTGACTAGCACTAGAACATGGTTTTCCCTCTAGCTAAGAAAACCCAAGTACTGAATGACGTCCAACGACGGGGCTTTGCTCTTGTGTGGCATGGATGGCTGCTGCTGCTGGCTCGGTGGGGGAGGACGTGAAAATAAATCATAGAATCATAGAATGGTTTGGGTTGGAAGGAACCTTAAAGATCATCTAGTTCCAACCCCCCTGCCATGGGCAGGGACACCCTCCACTAGACCACGTTGCCCAAAGCCCCATCCAACCTGGCCTTGAACACTTCCAGGGATGGGGCATCCACAGCCTCTCTGGGCAACCTGTTCCAGTGCCTCACCACCCTCACAGTAAAGAATTTCTTTCTGACATCTAATCTAAATCGACCCTCCTTCAGCTGAAACCCATTACCCCTTGTCCTGTCACTGCACTCCCTGATAAACAGTCCCTCTCCAGCTTTCCTGTAGGCCCCTTCAGGTACTGGAAAGCTGCAATTAGATCTCCCCGGAGCCTTCTCTTCTCCAGGCTGAACAAGCCCAACTCTCTCAGCCTGCCCTCATAGGAGAGGGGCTCCAGCCCTCTGATCAGCTTCGTGGCCCTCCTCTGGACTCGCTCCAACAGCTCCATGTCTCTCCTGTACTGGGGCCCCCAGAGCGGGACACAGTACTCCAGGTGGGGTACTGCTCCTCTTGGAGCAGGATGGGGCTTTGCCCTTTTCTGTCACCTTCACCTTTTCTCCCAGCAGTGTCAGAAGCAGCAAGTTCTCCTGCCTGCAAATCTTTCCTGTTCCTCTTCCCTGAGCTGTGCTGGCTTGGTCAGGTCTCTCCTCTGCTCTTCCCACTTGTGCTGCTGCCTGCGTAAGACAGGGGGTAAGCGTGCACCAGATGCAGGAGATGGGAGTTTGAGGCCCACCAGCTGTTTCACCAAATAGCAGTATGTAGGTATGTTTGTGATACAGTGTTTGGAACTGTGGAAATAGAGAAATGTTCCAGGGAAACAGAACAAAACATGGAGGGGAGGAGGTTTTTTTGGTTTTATGTTTTGTCCTATGTGTTAGGAGAAGAGTAAGCATCACTTAGGAGCATTTGTAAAAACGTGCTCCTTTCTGTTTATAGTCTGAGGACTGTTCTGGATGACTATACATTACTCTTATTTACTCTTGCCAACAATTTTGGCAGAGGCATCTGGCTGTGTGCCACATTGTGTGGTCTCTCCAGATACTGAAGCCACTGGATGAAAGGACAGTAGGATGGATGACCCTGCCACCGGGGAATGCCCTGGCTGCCTGCGGGTGCTGGCCTGTGCTCTTGGAGAGGCAGGAGGCCTTTCACAGGCAATTGGTCTCTGCTTTTATTTTAGCCAGACAACTGGGCATGGATGGTAGGCTTGATCTCGTTCTCAGTTTTAGTCTTTGTTCTTTTAGGTGGACGGACTCAGGGGTCAGGCAGTAAGCTGTGGGTGAAAGCACGCTTTCCGTGGCGAGCATAAGCAGGAATGACCCTTCTCAGATGGCAGGGTGGGCAGGATTGTAGCCAGGGAGGGGAAATGGCGTGGCCCCCATGGATGTGCATGGCTGCAGCAAGGGTGCACACTGGGCGGCTCAGTGGGGTGGCTGGAAGCCCCCTGTGAGGGGGGAAGGGGCTGGACCGGTGTAGGGGCTGCTCATTTAAGTGACTGTGCATGGGGATGGGGACTTGCTTGCGTGCGCACACTGGAGGAAAAGGAAGCTCTTCTCAGTTCTGTGTGACCCCCACCATACTGCTGTTTTTTGTTGAGAAAAGCTAATGTTTTTAGTTTGGGTTTTCACCAGCTTGAGTAGTTGGAGCGGTATTTGCAACCGAGTCTTATTCATATCCAGACTTTCTGTAATCCTTTATCCTATTATAAATGTGTATTTGATTAGCTTCCTACTTCATAGAACTGCTCGTGAAACTATTTCACAGGCTGGCTTTTGAGGAAAAAAATCTGTCAAATCACAGGATGGCAGTTGCATGGAATTACCTAGAAGATCCTGCTGGACTGAGCCCTTCTCTTTCCACTAGGTAGATGATGAGTTTTGCAGTCTTTTTTTTTCCTCATTGGACATGCAGGCAGTTAAACCTTGTCACGTACCTCTGAATGGGCATATCGTGACGGGAAAAGCTGGCATGTGGGGGACACAGATAAGGATCATCCAGGCAGCGGTTTGGTGGGAGCACTTCTATGCTTCTGTTAAAAGAATATGTGGCATGCTTTGCACAAAAGGCTGGGTACCACCCGTCCAGTTTATTCTACACCTTGACTTTAAAGATTGTAGCTCATGTTTAAGAGTGAGTGTTACATCCAGGTTAGGAATGTTTCAGGTTTGAGGCTAATCTCAGTTTTGATCTTGAAAAAACTGCAACTAGAGCCTTCTGTTGGTTACTGCTCAAAGTTTTTTAAATTGGAAAAGTGAGCTCTTTCCTAATATACATTTTACAAATGTTGTGATAATGTGAATCTGCGTACTTCTGAATCTAAATGCTTTTTAAACCAATACTTTGTATTGTTTGTGAAGACTATGTATTCTCTTATAGTCTTAATAATTATAGACTATACATATTTGCATCAGCATTGCTGCTGTTGTGCTTTCTGCTTATTTAAATGAGAATTTAGCAGGGAAAAAAGTAGGAATTTAGTGGGCATCACAGCCAGAAGATTCCTATCTACAGCTAGTGGAACTCAAAAGAAGCTATTTCTATTTTTGCACTAAATTAGTGTGGTGGGTTGACCCCAACTAGCAGCCAAGCCCCCACCCAGTAGCTTGCTCATTCCCCACACCAGGATAGGGAAGAGAATTAGAAGAGTAAAAGCGAGGAAAATTTGTGGGTCAAGATAAAGATGGTTTAATAAGTGAAGCAAAGCTGCGCGTGCAAGCAAAACAAAGCAAAGAATTTATTCACTGCTTCCCATCAGCAGGCAGATGTCCAGGCGCTTGCTGGCACGCAGAGCCTCAGTGCATGTAATGGCTGCTTGGGAAGACAAACGTCATGACCACAAATGTCCCTCCCTGCTTCTGCCTCCTTTCCCTGAGCTTTTATTGCTGAGCACAATGTCATATTGTATGGGATATCCCTTTGGTCAATTCAAGTCAGCTTTCCTGGTTGTGTTCCCTTCCAAATTCTTGCATACCCCCAGCCTACTCACTGGGTGTGTATGTGTGTGGGCAGAGTCGAGGGGGAAAAAAACCTGACCAAAAAGCCCCCACCCAAAACCCCTTCATGCTGTGCAAGCACTGCTCAGCAATAGCCAAGACACTGGTTTGTTAGCAGCACTGTTTTAGTTGTAAATCTAAAGCTCGGCATCATACGGGCTGCTATGAGGAAAGTTAGCTCCATCCCAGCCAGACCTAGTACAATTAAGTGGCCTAATTCTGTATTTCTTTTGCTGTCTGTTCATTATGGCTGTACCTGGTAATTTGGCTTTTCTGTACTTCCATGGCATTCAAAGCTCTAACGCTGTTTGTCTCCTTGAAAATTACTTGTCTGTTTTCTCGGAATCTGTCACTTAACCTGGAGTTCTCCATGCCAGCTGCTGCTTGTCTGATCAAGCTGCACCCACTACGAAAAGGGAGGATGTGTCTGATAATTCTAGACAGATGGGGTGGTCTTGCCATAGAGGCTATGGAGAGTGGCAACTAAACAGATTAAACTTGATGAAGTCTTTGACGGACTTGCACAATTAACATACTGATGCATATCTTTCTTGCTTCCATCTGCCAGTATGGCTAATTCATTTCATTACTGTAAAATTCACTTGACTTGACATCCCAGGATGATTTTGTACCATAATTCACCTGCCGTGCTACTCATGCTCTTCTTGACACAAACCTTTTGAATAAAAGCTATTTGAGTAGTATGCTGTGATCCTTTCATCCTTACAAGAGGTTCTACTGGTCGTACGATTGCAGCAGCAATGAGCTCAGAATTATAGTAACCAGTCACTTAAAGGTGTTTAAGTTCTGTCAAGTATTCATCTTCATAAATGTGAATAAGTTTTAAGATCTTTTATCTGTTAGTTGTGAAACCATACAAGTAAAAGCACTATGAGGGCTGATCCTGTCTGTGGAGCATTGGCTGGATGGTTAGCTGCTGCAAGGATCCTCTGACCAGAGTATTGTGAACACTGAATTATGAGCTAAACCTGTAGCAACTTGTTTTTCATATACAAGGTAAATCAGGGTCACTGTTGCACAGAAGACCTCTCATATGACTCCTGTTTCTCTTCTGATGTTGACTGATAAAACGTGACCACATGTGGAATCAGCTGAGGACTTAGCACTGTGATTTGTTTTGCTTGGATCATGTGCAAAAATGGTTGGCTGAAGCCCTTCTGTTGATAGCGTATGTGTATGAGGTCCTCTGTAAAAGAAACACATTTTATTTGCAAGAGGTGATCTGATGCCTATTGCTGCACTGCTCATGGTCCTTGTTAGGCTCAGGACCTCATGAAACAGGGAAGAAGCTTTTCCTTTTGCTGTTTGCTTGCAGATGTGCTACATAATTGTACTTTTTTGTGTGCCAAACTGCTGCTCTGGGCCCCCAGGTGTACCATGTGCCTCTTCCCCCTTTCTCTACAGCACTGCTGCAGGACTCACTCTTGTAAAAGACAGCGTTTTAGGCCTGCTGACTTTCATGTCCAGACAGGTGTTAGAAGCCTGGAGCCATAGTACACTTGTAAATTCGGACAAAGTTTTCAGCCACCTTGTGTGACCAGATGCTTTGGGTGCTTTAGTTAATGCTTGTGCCGGCTGCTGACTCGCCTGGAGCCGTTATTTCCAGAGATGCAAGTGGCATTAAAATAATTGATCCTACTCACTGCAGCTCTACAATCTGGATTGCCATAACTCCTTTGTGGTGGTACCATGTCCATTAACATACAGTGGTAGTGTGGGGTTAAAGATGAAAGACAAAGGGATGAAAAGTGTGAAGGATAAAATTCTCACACGTATTAAAACACACAGCTGGCATAACCTTTTCTTTTTTTGTATGTTACTAAATAAATGAGGGTCAGGATGTATTTCTGTATCTCTGTGCAACTGGCAACTAACTTAGAATTTCTATGTAGAAATTGCTTCCATGATTATGACACCACGAAGGAAAGCTCTTTACATTCAGTGAATACTTTGGCAATTTCTCTTTTTTCCTTTTTTCTCTTTTTCATGTTTATGCTTTTTATTTGTTTATGTTTATTGAAACAAATGAACCTTCTGCAGACTACTCTCATGGTCTTGGTGCTGTGTCTAAACAGGGCAAAGTAAGAAATCAGCTACTGCGTCTTGTGCAGCCAGGGATAACTTTGCACTATGGTGTCTGTGTCTGTCCTGAAGTTAGGTCCAACTTTTTTTTTTACTCTAGAGGTTCTTGAAAAATGTCACTAAAATGTCCATGAAAATTTATAGCTTCACATTCAGGTGGTTTTGAATGAAAAACTTCTACCTTGAACATATCAGAGTAGATCTGCTTAAAATGTCATGATGAAATAGAAGCATGTGAATAAAAGCTTGTTGAAGTAGTTGGTGTCTCTGTGCATGAGAAAGCTAGGGATGTGGCTCTGCAGAGTCTTACAAAAGAACTTTGAACTGTTTAGTCTTGCTATAATGAAAGTATTACTCTGTCCTCAAACAATTCTGCCCCTCCTTCTTTTGCATCTCAGTGCTGCCTTTACTCTTACATCGTCTCAGAAACATTTTGAATCAAGGAAGAATATATATATCATACGTATATAATTTTATAAAACTTGGACTCATAAGAAAAAAAGTCTTGAGGAGAAAAAGAATGCCAGTATAAATAATTTTTAGATGTTTTTACTTTCTATGGTCCAGACAGAACATCTAAATAGCTGGTTATGTGGTTACTCAACATGCCAAGCCATACAAAAGCTGCATAAAGCTTTATATAGGAAGGGAAAAAGGACAGAAGACTTAGCACAGATGGTGGACAAATTTGAGTAGTTATCCCAAGACAACAGTATTATGGCTTCCATAATCTTGGTATCTGTTACGTTTTGTCTTTTGATTCACAATCAGGGAACATTCAGGCCAGCCCATGTGTTAGATGCATCTCTAATGAGAAGGAAGAGAGGCATTTGGAGGCTACTGAAGCAATTAGCATTTCACTTTTTCTCCATTGTGTCAAATGATGCTATCTCATTCCCACAGAAACTTTGGCTTTTTGCTTTCTACTCTGCAAGATAGTTCTTAGTTGGATGTCAGGACTCAAAAGTTATGTTTATGAATGCACTATAAATATTCAGATAGTTTCAGGCTAGGTAAGTCCTTCCAAATCTGCATCACAATTAGCAAGCTGCTTTTTACTTTGGTTTGCAGGCCCATAAACCTTCTCACAGATGTCCTGAGTGAGATGCTAGGTTGAACTCTGTTGTCACCAAGAGTCTCATGCAGAAAGTCAAGTGCTGACCTTGCCCTGCCTGAATATGGAGACAGAGGGTGAGTGCTTGTGAGTGGATGCTAACTAGATCTGATTAAAAGAAAATAATTGTATGAGATTAGTAGTTAGAAATGCTTCGGTACTTTTTTCAGTTCTGCTTCTTAACTTTGAGGAAACAACAAAACGTCATAGATGGATCAAGTTAAACATTTAGTTGCCAAGCTTTTGGGAGTCCTAGTGTTGTTCCAAATCATGAAATGAAAAGACTTCTTCCTCTATTAGCAGTTCCTGCCTCTTGAAAGGTTTGGTTTTTTGTTTGGTTGGGGTTTTTTTTGTTTGTTTGTTTTAGTGTTAATAGAGTTTGATTAGCTTTCAGACTTTGCTGATATTCTGTCAGGAGACTTAGTTTTGATACCCTCAAGTCTTTAAGGGTGGACTGCATAAGTAGAAGTGAACAAGGAGAATAAAGATGGAATTAAAAGTAAAATCAAGCCTCAGTCTCCCCTTCTCTATCCTATCCCAAGGATCTGTTTTAATTTTGGATTGTTTTACCTATCTCGATTCCAGCTGAGACACTAATGTGCCCATATTTATTAGAGGTGATGTGCCTTTGAAGAGGAGAGGCACAGATCTCAGGAGGGATTCAGGCTACCTGAATATATTCTGTAGCTTTGGAGAAGACTGAATTGGTAGCTATGGTCAAGTTGCTTTGGTTTCTGTAAGTATTGGTGGCTTATCTCTGTTTACTATGAGAAGTGAAACTTTGAGCCCAAACCCCACGCTTCCTGCCGCTTAATCACAAACCCCAGGGAAGGGAAGAAAAGGAAGTATGAACGGAATAAGAAAGTTAGTCACCTGACAGTTTTATTTTTGATCAGCATAATAAACGTGTGTTGCTCTGTTTTGCGTCTTCAGCTGGACTTATGGTAGAGATAGCTAATCGCATGTCATGTTAGAGACAAAAGACACAAAAGCAGGTGAGGACAGGTTAGGTGTGTACCTTGCACATTGACTCATCTCACCTGTAGTTTCCTTCTACTAAAGAAAACAGGGTATTAAGATGTAAAAGAGCAAAGGGTGTTCTTGCATGAGAACTGATTGGGAAATATCAGCAGTCGTTCCTATATCTATCTCTGTAAATGTAGGTGTGGATGCAGATTTCATTTTGGGAGTTCTCAGTATGTATTCTACTTGGACTTGGGAGATATCTCTTGGGTTGTACTGTTTGCATTACATGCCGGCTGTTTGTGTTGTCAAATAAGCAAATTCTCTTCTGCTATTTTGAGATGAAATACTTGCAGCTGGTAAGTATGTGTGTTCTTTTACTGAAATGGTTCTCTACTACATTGGAGGCCATGTTGTTTGGCTGGAAAATAGAGAGTTCTGAAAATGATTTTATATCAAATTTACTCCAGCCTGAGTCTGTGTTCACAGGTGTTTAGCATAAATCTGGCTCTAAATGTTAAAATTTGGTGAAAAATAAAAAAAAAATCAATGCACTTGATATCCCTGACAGAAACTGAGTGTATTAATAATCTCTAAAGACCATATTCTGCCCTTTAGACTTACATTGATATCAGTGGAAATAATTTTAGATATATATTGCTCAGTGCAATCAAAGATGGCAAAATCTGGGCATAAATCAGAATTAAACAATGTGAATGAGCTTTGAACTGGTTTATCAAAATAAAATAAATGACAGTATTCAAAAAAGTGAAAACACATAGGAATTTACTGTAGTAGAAAGAAGTTTGAAAAGAAGAGTGGGCAGGATTATTTTATGTGGGTTTTTGTTCTTCATTCATCAGTGGCAATATTACTATCCCCATAGTAGTAGAAAAAACATGGGTTCAGTGTAAGATGTAGCAGAATGAAGAATAAGGTGTAGCTTAGGACAAATAAATAGGTGTGCTGTCATGTAAAGAATTACCAAGGGTTCAATTTCTACTTGACTTATGACATCTGGTTTGTAAACCTTGAAGTGGTACAGTAGGTAGCTCTGATATATTGAAATTATTTTAGTTTACTTACCATGAACATTTTCAGAGTGACATTTGGGACAGTTCCTCAAGAATAAACATCATCTTTATACAGTGATATCTCAGGCATTTTTTTGTAAAGATATTATTGTAAAGATACTAAGATTTATATGAAAAATTCAGAATTCTAACAATTTATTTGTCATCATTTTATACTATTTCAAAGTGTCATATAAATTGCTCAGCAACCTTTTCTAAAACATTTTTAAAAGAGAATTGCTATGACTCTCTTCACTTTTTCCCCTCCATGCACTATTATATTGTCAGAGCATACTCTAAGACTGAACCCTTGTTTTATTAATTTTTCACAATTCACATCTTCATTTGACTTAAAAATGAAAGAGGAAAAAAAGAAAAAAGGAAATTCCTAGAAATATCTTTGGAATATTTTTAATTAAAAAATAATTACTTTTGCCCTATGAAAAACAGTCGACTGATTATCTAGTATTTCAGAATCACAGCTGTCTGCATGTACCACATTAAAAAGTGAATGTCATTCAAAATGAGAGGCTATTTTTGTAATATAAAGGCATTATATAGCTAATATACAAGGTAAAATCTAGAAATCAGCTTGGCCAATATTGCAAAGTAAAATATCTAGCAAATATTTCTAAACACACGAACCCATATTATCTATTAACATTTAAAATGAAGAAAATCTGAGTAAGTCAGTGATAACTTAGAAGCTTTACAGCCTTCAAATTGAAGGATAAACAGATATCATGCATTACGGTTTATTAGATTAGTCTCTGAGAAACAGTCATCTTAATAGAATGAAGACAAAACACAGCTGCTAACACTATTACAAATTTCATTCATCAAAAGCTTTTTTGTGTCCTAATTTTAATGCTTATGAGGTGAATTACTTCTGCTGTATCATCCATCTGTGTTCTGCACTAAAAGCTAAAAAACCATTCTAATTTAACAATATTTTTTATAGCTGTTATCCAAAATTAAAAAAGTAGGCTCTTGGTAATATTTACAAGAATGTAGGTGAATGAGGCATTCATATTTTGAGAGAGGCTTAGGCTAGGGTTCCTACATGCGGTCTTTTTTTGTGGCTTTCTAATAGTCATTTCTCTTGCAATGTTTGAGTTGTTTAAGCAGGACTAGGCATAATGTTCTATAAATATCATGGATCATGTCTTGAATCCTACAGAGCAGCTGTTCATGGCTGTATGAATAATTTACTGATTAATTACACATAGTCCCCTAAACTACTAATTCATATCAGTTTGTTGTAAAGCCTAGAGTCTAATACCACATGGCACTGACTCAAAGATCACAGGACTTCCTGAAACATTGGAATTGTTTTTCTAGCTAGTGTCTTATTTTAGGAAAAAGCAACCCAAGGTTTATTTCTAATCTTTCAGAAGCCAAGACACCTGCCTATATGATTTTGTTCCTACCTTTTGTCTCCAGTTGTGACCTACTAAAAATATTGTAACCTAAGAAAGATAAGCTGAGAGAGAACTTCTCACAGCTATAGTGCAATTATTTTTATTTTTGAAATTTATCCAAGTGGAATTATTCTATCGCTATAAACTTAAGACATAGACCTGTCTGAATAACAATACTAGAAAAAAAACCCCCAAACCTCTTTTAATCACTGTCAGACTAAGTTTAAAGTAAGTGAATAGTGTAAAGCTTTTTTCTCATCCCCCTAGCACATCCACATAGAATACCACCACGAAAGAATTAAAATCTAAGACTTTTCTATAGCTAGGTTATTCTCTCAGATTTCCCCCTCCCTCCTCCTTCCCCCCTCAAGTGAATAGCTTACAAGGGAAAATTCTCTTTGGGAAAGTTCAGTCAAAACCAAGAGTCAGATACGTGTTAGTTAGGAGTAGGTAGTTGTCATATTACTCTGGCACTTAACATTAAAATCTGGAGGATTTTTCTGTGATGGGAAAATTAGTTTGTATGGAGATTTGTTGAATTGAAAAGAGATTTGCTCATGTCTGTCGTTACATCACTATTTGAGCCAAGAAAATAATTGTGAAGGAGCATTACCCATGAAGAATACAAAAGTCTGAGAAATCATCTGTGTATGTAACTATCTTTCCAATGGTCCATTTACAATTTCAGTGACATCAGTGTGTGCGAAATAGTATTAGTCTGTACTCACAGAAAAGAGAAATTAGAAAAGATGTCTGTAGTACTTTAAGTACCACAGAATGGTACCGTTTCCTTCTTTCTTTGATGCTCACATCCAAAACGTGAGGGAACAAAATTGGTTGTTGCTTTCTGAGTTTTGGCTTTGAAAGCATGATTTTGAAATGAGACATAAAACAGTTCCAGTTGCTTTTTAAAGCGGAAATACCAAGGTTATTTCCTTGCTGAAACTTTCGCAGGTGCTCAGACTTTCAGCTCAAAGTCCATGGGTTTTTCATTGCTGTGCCAACTGGTAATACCTCCAGTTAATTAATGTATAATATAATAGCTCCTACAGGTACATGAGGAAATTAGTAGATTTGTTAAATTAGCAAATAACAAAATACCGTTATGAGCCATGGCAGTCTTGGACTATCTTTGAATCTGTATGTGTATCTTCTCCCAGTTTGCTTCCATTTACTCATGGCCAACAGTTGTGACAGATCTTGCCTGAAGGCTGTAGCAATAGTCTTTAGAGAACTGCTTCATATGCATGTTTAGTTTTCTATAATCAGTCACAAGCCCTCTTCATGTTCAGCTTCTCCTGCCTTCTGACCCTGTTCCATGCTTTTTGTTTGTTTGTTTCCACAGGGCAGATATTTTGAAGCTGTTAAGTATCTCAATCCAGGAAAAAAAAAAAAAGCAGCATTCACAATATTTTATAAGCACTGAATCAGTTCTGCAGCAGCTTATTTATTCAAGTCGTATGTGCAGTGTGTTTTTGTTACGGCTGGAAGTTTCAGTATTTCAAATCCTTTAATTCTCAAACTAAAATTAAAATTTTGACCATTGCCCAAGTGGAAATATCAATTGTTTTCTTCTAACAGAAAAGACAGTAAACTCTGGTTTGCCGAATTTGAATCAAAATACTTTAGGTGTGGTTTCATGTCACCTTACTTTGCATACAACTTCCTAGTACCTCCTATGCACTGCAGATGCTGCATATCGATTGTCTGTTGTTTTATTTTCTCGTTCTCTCTGTTGTCATATTCTGTATTATTAGCTAGATTAACTTTCCACTGGTGGGCCTTGGTTATATATTTATCCACACATGCTGATGTTCAGTTTAAAGAGCTACTATGTAAGAATTACCATTTTGTGGAAAATTGCAATTTATATGGAGTTCCTGACTACCCCTGTTGTCTGCCAATGAGTACTATTGGTTATAGATGACTTAACCAAATGACACAAGCTTTGTCTTGCAGATGTATCCAAGATGTATCATTCATATATGTAGTGGTTTAACTTCAGCAAGCAACTAAGCACCGTGCAGCTGCTCACTCCTCCTTCCCCTGGTGGGATAGGGGAGAGAATTGGAACGGTAAAAGTGAGAAAACTTGTGGGTTAAGATAAGAACAGTTCAATAATTGAAATAAAATAATAATTAAAAAATTGTAATGAAAAGGAAAATAACAAAGAGAGAAAAATAAAACCCAAGAAAAAGAAGTGATGCAAATGCAAAACAATTGCTCGCAACCTGACAACTGATGTCCAGCCAGTCCACAAGCAGCGATAGCTGCCCTCTGGCCAACTCCCCCCCTGCCCCAGTTTATATGCTGAGCATGATGTCATATGGTTTGGAATATCCCTTTGGCCAGTTTGGGTCAGCTGTCCTGGCTGTGCCCCCTCCCAGATGTTTGTGCACCTCCAGCCTTGTCGCTGGCAGGGCATGAGAAGCTGAAAAGTCCTTGACTTGGTGTAAGCACTACTTGGCAACAACCAAAACATCAGCGTGTTATCAACATTATTCTCATCCTAAATCCCAAACACAGCACTATACCAGCAACTAGGAAGAAAATTAATTGCACCCCAGCCAAAATCAGGACAATCTATCGAAGTCGATAGGCTGGGAATAGTTCACCATTATTCAAAGATGAATACATCATTTTTGACTCATTGGGAATTTAGAACAAATTGCAGTCAGGGGGGCTTCTAAACCCCAAAATTGCCTCCTCTGAAGGCACAACAGAAATGGGAAAAGGTCTGAAAACTTCATTTCTTTATTATAGTGCAAATCTTTCTAAGTTACTGATTCAGCATAATCTATACCAAATCATGGAATGCTTGTGTCATCAAATGTGTAATTCATCACTGAAAAAGTGTCTTGTGATTTTGCTTGGATTTTAATCCACATATTTCTCACTGACTATTTCAGATAAACCCAAAACAAGAGCTTCTTGCTAATCTGAAATTGAAGAACTGAACTTTCCATCTGCCATAGGAGATGGCAATGTTTAGATTGATTAGAGGACAATGTTTATATTGATTATACATTGAGTGATATAAACACAGTAGCTCTTGTAAAGCTGTCTTTAGCATTTTCAAAAGTGAAGAGAACTAGACTATGGTATGATGTGATAACATATGCAGTAAAATAGAAAAAAGAGTGCAGCATACTTTAGGCTGAAGGAATGAACTTTGAATTTGAGATACAATGTACTCGAAAAAGTGTTATTGTACTAAGACCATTTCAAATCGTTACTTCAGATTTTTATCCTTCAAACTTTATAGAATCATAGAATGGTTTGAGTTGGAAGGGACCTCTGGAGACCATCTAATTTCAGCCCCCCTGCCCTGGGCAGGGACACCCTCTGCTAGACCACGTTGCCCAAAGCCCCATCCAACCTGGCCTTGAACACTTCCAGGGATGGGGCATCCACAACCTCTCTGGGCAACCTGTTCCAGTACCTCACCACCCTCACAGTAAAGAATTTCTTTCTAACATCTAATCTAAATCGACCCTCCTTCAGCTGAAACCCATTACCCCTTGTCCTGTCACTACACTCCCTGATAAACAGTCCCTCTCCAGCTTTCCTGTAGGCCCCCTTCAGGTACTGGAAGGCCGCAATTAGATCTCCCCGGAGCCTTCTCTTCTCCAGGCTGAACAACCCCAACTCTCTCAGCCTGTCATCACAGGAGAGGGGCTCCAGCCCTCTGATCAGCTTCGTGGCCCTCCTCTGGACTCGCTCCAACAGCTCCATGTCTCTCCTGTACTGGGGCCCCCAGAGCTGGACGCAGTACTCCAGGTGGGGTCTCACAAGAGCAGAGTAGAGGGGCAGGATCACCTCCCTCGACCTGCTGGTCACACCTCTTTTGATGCAGCCCAGGACATGGTTGGCTTTCTGGGCTGCAAGCACACACTGCCGGCTCATGCTGAGCTTCTCATCAACCAGCACTTGCTAGCTACTTCTAACACACTGTAGTACTCACTGGTTTTGCTACCAGTTCTGTTTTGATTTGGTGTGATTAGGAAGTTTTCTGAGTATTTGCAAACAGACTTCTAAAGTTGCTGTGATGGTCCTAATGACAACTATTTAGTGCAATTTATCAATATAGTCTGATTATTTGGGCTCAAAAAAGAAATTACTTTTGTAAAGAAATTCTTGTGGACAGGTTTTTGTAAAGATACTGATTTGATAATAATGAAATCCAGCTGAAAGGCATTTGGGAACTGAGTATTTCAGTTCAAGCTCAAGGGATTTAGGTTTACAAGATATTTATCTATTTTTAACCACATGGAAATGGGCTGGAAGTTCTGCATTTTTAATGTCTTCAGATGGTGTCAGGTAACTCTAATAAGGAGTTAATTCTTTAATAAAGAGCTGGGGAAACAGCTGTGTGACAGTAATGAGGAAAATACATGAACTTCAAGCACAAAAATACAGAAGTACAAAACTGCTGTACATGAAGTGAGACAATTTGAAGGAGCTTGTGCAACTCTAAGATCAGAGGCTGTAAGGAGCTGCATGGATATAGCACAGAGCTGAAAGAGTTTATAAAGGCTGCTGAATGTGCCGGCAAACATTTTCAGAAGGGGGTAATGAAGGTTTTGTGGGATATGATTTTTGCTTCCTTAAATAACAAGGTAAGTAGCCTTTAAAAAAGGAACTGCTGAACAGTCTATGTCTACCAGTGTTCAGCTTTGTTGCTTTGAACACTGTTGCTCGCAGGGGCCAGCACTTGAAGTAATCCACTGCACTTTCAGGGGGCTGCATCTTCCAATGTGAAGCTCAAGAATCAATATTGGCACTGTTTTCATTTTTCTAACGGATAGGGAGTAACGAATTCAACTCTTCTGCAAGGAAACTACCATCTTCTGAGCCTCAGAATGGTTCTATAGCTTTGTATTTTAAAGGACTTTGTTATGAATTTAACTTGGTATTTAATTCTTAAACTAGGGGATTAAATATTTCCTAATCTCTCTCAGATAAATTGAGACATAGATTGTCCACCGTGTGTCTACTGGGTGGAAACACCAGACAAACATTTATGTATGGTAAAAACTGATGTCATTGGCCTAAATCTGAAGAAATTTGTCCTGGCAGAGAGAGTTTGCTATATATGACATGCTAGATATGGATTCTCTGAAGTATAATTTTTGAGCTGCCTGGAGTCCTCTGACTCCTTGTTTTCATTTTATAATGACAAATTGTGTCTGGGAAACTTAAATAGGTACCAAATTATTATTATTAGCTGTTTTTATTGATGAGCATTTACACCACTGTATCTATAACAAATACAATTGCAAATAGCAAGCTATACTGTGATGCTAATTGAATTATGCTAAACCACTAAAATCATGCACTATTGAGTTAATTTTTCAGATACATACGCAATATGTAGTTTAGCAATATGTAAATAAGATGTTTTGAAGTTGGGAGGTGTTAAGAAATGGATTTTTGAAGCTCTAAAATTTCTTGATATTTGGCATTTATATTGTTTCAGACATGGCATATTGCAAGGAGGGGAAGGGTTTGTGGTTTAGAACATGCTTTTCATATTAGAAAGAAAGATAATTAGCTTGAATGTTTATTTAATTTTTGCTGTGCAAACACAGCTCACTACAATAATGTGTGACTGGTCAGAAGGATGATGCTATCAATTATTTAGTAAAGGTTTGAATCTGTGTAATATGTTGCTATGTAACTATTTTGCAGATAACTTAAAATCAGGATATGGGCAGACAGGCAATGGGTAGTCTATCTGCTGGCATCATTTTTAGAGGTCTCACTGTGCCTGGATGCAAAGTCTGAACCAGCCCACCCCTAAGTGCGTGATGACATGCTGGCAGACAGAAACCTTCAGGGTAATGCTCTGCTCCTCACTTCAGTCAGTTCCCAAAAAGGTGCCATTTAAATGACTTTGGAAATGGACCGTGCCATGTGGAAAGGCTGGTTGTGGTGCAGGTGGAATGTGTCTGTGCTGGAGATGGAAGGGTGTTGAGACACATCCAGTAGTGTGTAGTTCTTGTCCAATGCCTGTCCTGTGTGTCTCCTGGGCTGGCTCTTTATAAGGTATGGCTGTATTTTCCCAGGATGTTTGAGGGCTTCAAAATGTTTCTGATGTATCTGTAACAGCTAAGCAGCACCTGGCTGAGGTATGTACAGGCCATGTGGGGCTGCACTCTCTTCCTCTCTGCAAGATGCTGAGATTGCAGTTCAAGGTGAAAAGGTGGGTGGGAAAGGAGGAGGTGAATGAAGGGAAGAGGGACATGGAGCAGAGGAAGGAGAGGCTGAGAGATAGAAAGGTTAATGATCCAGGTAACAGAGTGACCAGTCAATAAACCCCTGCAATGGAAGAAGGCTCAGAGGAGATAGGCAAGGGTGATTGGCTTAGGGAGGAAAGTAGAGAGTGACTGACCACAGCTGTTGCAAAACTAAACAACAACAAAAAAACCTCAAACCCAAAACAAGAAAAAAACATTCAAAAAACACCCCACCACCCTGTACTGGATTTGGCTGGGGTAGAGTTAATTTTCTTCACAGTGGCCAGCATGGGGCTATGGTTTGGGTTTGTGCTGACACCAGTGCTGCTAACACAGGGATGGTTTGGTTCCTGCTGAGCAGCGCTCACACAGAGCCAAGGCCTTTGCTGCTCCTCACACCACCCCACCAGCCAGCGGGCTGGGGGTGCACGAGGGGTTGGGAGGGGACACAGCCGGGACAGCTGACCCCAACTGACCAAAGTGATAGTCCATACCATATGGCGTCATGCTCAGCATGTAAGGGGCTGGGGGAGAGGAAGAGTGGAGGGAGACGTTTGGAGTGATGGCATTTGTCTTCCCCAGTAACCATTACACGTGATGGAGCCCTGCTTTCCTGGGGATGGCTGAACCCCTGCCTGCCCATGGGAAGTGGGGAATGAATTCCTTGGTTTGCTTTACTTGTGTGCACAGCTTTTGCTTTCCCTATTAAACTGTCTTTATTTCAACCCACAAGTGTTCTCACTTTTACCTTTCTGATTTTCTCCCCCATCCTGCCAGAGGGGGAGTGAGCGAGCTGCTGTCTGGGGCTTAGTTGCTGGTTGGGGTTAAACCATGACACCCCAAAACAAAAATCAAAACCAAAGAAACAAAAACAACCCCACCCTGAACTTAAAACAAAGGGGATCAGAGGGTTGTCTTTGTTTTAAATTAACTGGCTGTATCATTTGAGTGGATCAACTGATTGTGCAAATGTTTTTGCTTAAGTTAATCAAAAGAGTATGAATGTCCTCCTGAGCCACCCACACCAGCATGAGGGCAGTATATACTTGGGACACCCCAATAATAGCAAATAAAAACTGAGCAACTAACAAAGAATGGAAGTCCAGTGTCATAACAGTGGTCATCTAGAGGCTGGTAATGACAATCACATTTGTATTGTGTGTTGCAACTGTTACATTGTGCTTGTATTGTGATTTCAATATGTTGCTGTATCACTATGCTAAATCAAAATCCTGCGTAACATCAAATACCTGCAAATAAGTACATTTGGTATTAAACATCAAACCCTCCTCATGCAGAATATTTAAAAGAACCAGTCAGAGGGTATTGGACTTGGGCAGGCATGGAGACTGGTTTATACACAAAGGAAGACAACTGCTGTTCAACTTTTCTGTAGCCACGCATTCCTACAAATCACTTTTGTCTTTTTGAGGATTGTCAGCTCATTGATCAGATTCACTCCATTTGCTCTTGTGTTACCTTAAATTATATTGATCTTTACTTGATTATTGCTTATTTAGATGAAGTCCAAAGCATTTTCTATGTTTATGGAGAGCTTTTCTGAAATCTGATGCTGAGCTGGGTTAGGCTACAAGTTAATCCTTCTCTGAAACACACTAATCACTTGTGAAATGTAAATTTTAAACTTGCCAAGTCTGACCAATCTTTAGGAAATTCCTGAAATCTTTTATAAGGAACTGATGTTTCTTTTTAAATCCATTTTTAGAGCAAATAGGTGCTCATTTTATATTGAACTCTTCTTGGTTTCTATTCAGCATCTTGCTTTCCCTAAAAGCTTCCTGTATTCTTCGTTTTCATTTTGAATGCAAATCATATAGTAAACAAGTTTTTTTTTCCCAACTGCTGTGCAAAGTCTAAAGCAGTCTTAAAAGTTTATTCATCACTCTAGTGATACAAGACAGTGGCATGCATTAGCCAAATGAAACTCTCTGCTCTGGCTTCTTGCTATGGAAGGGGTTAGTTCTACAGAGAAGATAGATAGTTACCAATGCTTTTATTCCTCGTTTCACTGAGAAAGGAACAGTGGCATGAAGAGGAAGAATCAAATATATTTTCCACTTGGTTCATTATTCTAGATATGACTTCTTTCCAGTACAAGTGGAGAAGCACTATGGAGAGAGAGAAAAAGACACTAAAAACACTCGTGGATGGTTATCAGAAATTGTGAGCTCAGATGCTAATATGGCTGACATAATTAGATGGTGTAGCTTAGCTCTGAGTATGAATGACATACAGTTTGAGGTAAATTATGGAATATTTGTTTCTGAAATGTGATGTGAAAATTGTTACCTAATGAAATGAACTGTGTTTACATGACAGTTAAGTCTAAATTAAGTAATCTCTGGCCAGAGTGAAACAAGGGTTTACACTTCTATGAAATTAAGATGTTATCATTTACTCCTGTTGGGAGAATGGTGTTTAAAAAATACAGGATCAAGGCAGGGGAGGAATCAAACCTATTTTCCATTTATTTGCTTTTAGGTTTGTAACAATATAATTATAAAAGTTATTGTAAAACTGTTCAGTTTTTTAACAATGTGTATGTAAGCTTAAAAATAATTCAGAATATATGAAATGTTGGTTCTTTTTAAGGTTGTGTCACACTTCAAATGAACAGTAAATTTCATCAGAGAAGTTTGATTTAACTGTAATGCCATGGTTTCATGTTTACCTCCAATGCCCCCTTTACCTTTGGCACCAAGGCTTTAGGCTCTTAAAGGCACAGTTAGATGCTGTTGAAAGTCCTGAGAATAAAAATTTCATCTTGCCAGCAGACTGTGTCACTGTGTGGGATGGCTTATACACTTGGCTTTATGATGGCCAAGATTTCCCTCTTTCCCAGGTGTTGCTGGTGAGGGGCCTGTGTAAAAATGGGGCTCCCCTGACCATCATGGTTGCTGTGTCTTCCTAGTTGACACTTATCATCAGGGTACTCATCAAGTGACTCTTCATTGATTCTTGAAGTTCTGTATAAAAACATCAGTGTAAATGAGTGCTACAATACAGCTACACCTTCCCAAAGTGTATTTAACTTGCAGCTGATCCAAGAGTCTTATTCTGAGGGAGTGGAATAATGGTGTGAACAATTAGAAGGCCTTGCATTGTAAAACTAATAGAGTACATGTTGTGCAGATGGTTGTTTCTCATCATTAGATGCCCATTTGATTAGCCTACAGTTATTTCCTATTTTTAAACTAGAATAATATTCTCTAGATGAATAGGAGGGAAGGAAAGATTATGCCTGAATATCAAACGCCACTGAGGTTCACTTACCAGCCTGTGGCTCGTTCAAAAAGAACCAGGCTGAAAGTAAAAAATGCTGATTCTTAACTTTCACAAGGTGTTACCTCTATTCTTTTTCTGTTTTGACCTGCCTTATCCATTTTGTGTCTAATAGAGCAGTCTGTATCATAATGATACAACAGAAGAGTTTTGTGATGAGCCAAGCTGCGTGCATCGTGACCCTGTATCTACTCTCTAGAGAACAGTCATAGCTGAAGTTGTTGGGACAAGAAAGTAGCGCATCTAAATCTCTTTTTTTAAAAGGTTTAACATAATGAAATGAAGCCTGCTGGGTCTGCTCTGAGCCTATTTTCACTGGCAGAACAGAAAGACTTTTTTCACAGAGTTTTTGGAGCAAAGTTATTTTGGGTATTGATCTTCAAAATCTGAAGCGCAGAGTACTGTCTTGGAATTCAGTGACATTTTACTGTGTAAAGACGTGTTGGAGAGAGTGTGCTGCTAGATTTCATGAGAAGTTGTAGTTTTGCTTCTTAAGCATGATTAGATCAGAAGATTAGCGAGCATTGGGTTTTTTTTTGGTGTTGGATGCTGTCGTGTGTGTGTTTAATGTGCTCCGTTGAAGAAGTGTAAGATAAAGGCCTTCTATTCTCTATAACTATTTAAATCTGAAGATAACATGAGTCATGGAATAAATGAGCCATGAAAGAAAGAGATTGACTGCAAAAAAGGAAAGAGAAGGCTCTGGAAACTTTCTGTGGCACTACGTACTCACTGTCAGCATCATGTGACGTTGCAGGACTGTTGCAAAGCGAACGAGATAAGGAAGCAAGAAAAGTTGAGCAGCTCAAGTACTGGGATATGGGGATAAATAGACTTGTGCTCCATTGCCAGTTTGATCACCAATCTTCAGGAGCCTGCTTACCATGTTGATACTTTGATACCTTTCCAACCGTGACGATTAATAATTGTGAAGAAATTGTACGGACCAGTATGTAGACCACAGACCTCTTTAAATCACCGAATGCTACTTAGGTTGTACTAGTTTGTTCTGGAATTGTATATGTCAGAAATAGCAGCTTTTTCTGGTCTTGTATACTATAGTTGCCTTGTGTTGTTTTGAGTATGTGGATAGATACGGACAATTTCTGGATCTAATCTAGAGGAAATGCTGGAACCTTCTGCCAGTCCTAAACACATGCTGTCCTTGGGAAAGGGAATAGGACTTCTTGGAGACTGACACAGGTTATTCTCTGCCACTGCCTTTCACTGCAGCCATTTCTGCTCTATTTCATAGTGTCTGAAGCCCTAGAATATAAAAGTTCTGCTATTCCCCTAAAGAGGATATTTAATACCATGTTTGATCATGTCAGCTGACAGCAGCACAGAAGAACTAGCTGTTCTAAATATGTGGTCTGTTTGCACTGAGAACAAAGCACTGGTTACCTTTAACTGGAGAACAACTATTATGCCATATTTTAAAGCAAACTAAAATTATAGTGCATTCTCAGAAACTTTTTTGGGACATCAGAAGGTGGGGATTTATACCCAGTATTACTCCTTAGCTTAGCTTCATATATCGTGCGAAACACTCCTGGTACAGGTCCAAATGCAGCAGTAGGATTAATGGATCGGATTGTCCTTGCAGCTAGCAAGTGCTTACTCCAACCTCTGAAGGCAAAATCCTGTTTCATCCATGTTGCTTTGGCTTGCCCAATCTTTGAAAATGTATTAGTATAAAATTTCTCTTTATGCATGGATTTCAAATTAGAGTATAATCATGTGGGCAGGTTCTATCCATGTTGGCAGGCTAGAGTTGTTTTTAGCTAAGACCACTTTGGCCAAGCACGAGCAAGGAGCATTTTGCTGAGGTCCTGGGGAAGCTTCACAGAATGCTGTTGGCAATTCAACAGGCATCTAGTTTTTTCTGGATCATTTTAGGGCGAATGAAGCATGTAATTTGTCTGTCTTATGCTTACAGAGAAGCCATTTTTCAAAGGGGCTATAAAATGAGGTCTTTAGTACTTGCAGTTTATCATAGCTATCTTAACACTGTCAACAGAAGTAAGATTTGACTTTAATATAACGTCTTTGTAGTTTGAACAGCTGCTTTCTGCCTACCTCTGTTTCCTGTTTGGAAACATTTTACATATTTTTATTTCTTGGGCTAAAAGTTGCTTGTAATAATGTTGATATGTTATGTGACTTGCAATAAGCTCATTATTTATTAGTTATTAGTACTTCATTGCAATCAAAGCACTTCTCAGAATATAATTAAACTTTTCTCTCTTTTTCTTCACCCCACCCTAAATAACAAATAGCCCATAAGATAAGCACAAAGAACAAAAACTGCAGTGAAAGTAAATAATTTTGAAGTAACTGAAGTTAGAGACTCTAGGATTGATGTATAGCATATTTTTGTTTCTAATAGTTGCCCTGTCTATTAAATTAAGGTTTGTTTCTCTTGCTTTGTCTGATTTTTTTTTTTCATACATTCCAGTAGTGTTTTGGTGGGTTTTTTGGTGACAGAAAGGCTTGCTCTTTTAAAAAAAAAATCAGAAACTAAAATTCTATAAGTTTTTAGGGCATACTCTAGTAGAATAGTGGCATGATTACTCTGAAGTCAATAAATGGAGGTTTGTATTAACTCTGGAGTTTCTTGGGTCATGCAAGTGTGAGAAATTATGTACTTAGTGCACTATCTTGTTTGATCCCACAGTGAAAAGGTGCAGTGGAACTTCTCTCTCTTAAAACTGGTTTTGGTACTTTGTTTTCCACTGTAGTTTGATATCATCTTTGGAAATGACTTCTGATGAAAGCTCAATAACTTTCTATGTAACCCAACAGATACAAGAGCTCTACAACAATGAACTGTCTAAGGCCAGCAAGAAAGAAAGAAGAGAGCACTGAGATGATAACCTTGTGAAAAGCACAACAAAACAAGATATTTAGTGAGATAAACCTCAGAAGTATGAATAGCTGCTGTAGGACTAAGATTCATTCAGATTTTCCTCTTCTAAAACTTTTTTAATAAACATTGTTTCCTAGAACCTCATTTTCATTTGATATATGAAGAAGACTCCCTTTGTGTTTAGCTTTTGATTATTTGATTGCTGTTTGAACCAGTGCTCTGTGGAAATAGTCCCAACAAGGGAATATAGTTGTGCTCGGGTTTTGGACTAGTGCCGCAGGGTGGCAGAGTCTGTTTTTGTAAGTGATTTTATGAAGTTGCCATTTCTCTAGGGAATTCTTAATCTGAAAACAAAATATTGCTTGTGTTCCATTCTCATTAACTTTGAAGCTACCACCTGCTTTCTATTGAATTAGTAATGTAATTGCAGATAATGTCTTTATAGAAGGATGGGGTGGAGGATGGCTTACGGTGTTACTATACTGTTGCAGTAATGAGAGGAATAGAGGTGTGCATTGGGAAATACCAATTGTTAGTGTTCAGACAGTGTGTCAGTATGCTGTGTTGGAACTCTCTGTTATCAAATACAAGTCTGAGCACCAGAAATGAAGGAAGAGGTAATTGCAGACTCCAAATGATAGGCTTTGGGGAAGGTATTTCTTTCACCTGGATTCTCTGGTGATTTTTAACATACTAGCTCATATGAGAGCTTTTTTTCTCAGCAGGGAAGGACCTGTATAGGGTCTGCAGGCAGTATTTGACTGATCACTTTCATGAAACTTGAATTATGCTTGCCACCTCTACATTTCTGTTGGGACTAGTGGAGATAAACCTGGTGAGAATAAAAACTGCAGATAAAGGCGAAATGACATAAATGTTTAAAGACAGTATTGATCATATATAGCCCTTATACTTAGGAAAACTGCCTGCGAACGGTGTGTTTAGTGAGAGACATTCTTGACACTGATTACTTTGCATTATTTGCATCAATTTTTTTTTCCCTATCATGCTGCTTTATTTTCTGGTGGGAGGGGGTAGGGTCGTGCTTTGGAAGTTCAGGTAAATATCCACTGGAATAAGATATCTCTGCTCTCTCATCTGTGCTCCTGCTGTTGCCAGGTAAGCAGCAAGCCAACATAGAAGAACATGAGCAGAACAGTGGTGCGTGTATGTTCCTTTGTGCTCTTGCTTCTGGACAGACTGCACCTAGGCAGCAGTATCTCAAAAGAAAGTGGAAATGTAGGGCTGAGCTTGGCTTCTCTCTGAGGCAACTAGCCAATAAATTCCTTCACTGACTAGTGGGCTGGATTTGCATTGATTTGTTTATCCATACTAGTCCTAGAGGAAATCTGTGTTGCTTGGCAGGAAGTGTATGAGAAATGCTGAAAAGTTTCCACAAGCTGCTTAATGCAAGACAAGCAGCACCCCAGGATATATTTAATTCTGATCAATATGAATTGGTCTCTGATTTTTTTTTTTTTTTAATATCAGGGTCATGCTATTTATTAACCCTACTGTGAATATTTTTATTGAAGTGCCTTGATGACAAAGACATTATAAAATTAGTACTTAATTATTGTAAATTATGGTGGAACCAGTTGTCTTTCTGAAAGTCTTTTCCCCATGTGGTGTATGTTTTAATTTATAATAAAACCCGTAGAAAGCTGTGTTTCTTACTCTTATAATGTGAAAAATATGAAAGCTGAACCAAGCTTTTGAATGGAAAGCCAACTTGTGATATTCTTATTACAAATACTATTGAATTATAAAAATGGAAAGAAGATCCTTCCAAAAATAGCTTTGCATACTTGCTATTCTTTGTGCTTGCCTGGTGTTCTCTAATATTTTTCTACTTTGCCACTGTCGCCCTATAGGTAATGATTTTGAGGCTTGACTTTTCTCATGGTTCAAACAACTTGATTCTCCTCATACCAGAAGGAAGTAGTCTTGTTACACAGCACTTGTGTTTGAAGACATTAAAAACTGTGCATTGTTCAGCAGGGCTTGCTAGGCAGGGTAATTATTTCCTGCCTCCTATTTAAATCAAAATTGACCATTCAGGACATTCTTCTGGCCCAGAATACAGTCTGCCCAAAGGAAAAAGCAGTTCTAGGGGCCAGGGTGGTAAAGCTACAATCTCATCTATGTTTTTTTGTTCTGCAAGGTAGGCTAATATGTGACTATACTATGCCAATGCTAGCTGTGTGAAATTTTATGGTGTAACAGGGTCACTTGCTCAATGTCTGATCCCGTGGGCTCCCTTTGCTATGCCACCTGAATACCTTCTGGGACCCAGAAGGTTTAAGTGAATTTGTTTCAGCTATTTTCCTTAAGTCTGGCTGTTCCTACAGTATCTCCCTTATGCCTTTTAACCAGTATCTCCCTTACATTCTAATATGGTCAAGATCTCCACCTGATTGTTGTGGAGCTTAAGGGTTTGAATAATTTTTTTTAAGTCTTCAAATATTCATGTCAACTTGTGGGAGGAAAATAAACTGGAAACCACCTTCTTTCTAAGCAAGCATGAAAGTCTAATTTATCTCTGAGCTGCAGATTTGGCACCTGCTGTTTTAAGGCTATGTTATTTTTTTTGTAAAATACCATTATTGGCTTTAACCATGCAGGCTTTGTATATTGAAAATGATAAAAGATTTCTAGCAAACAACAACCCAGCTGAGAATACGATATGAACCAAAATTTGCAGTAATTGGCAGTAGCTCCAAAAATATCCATGGCTAATCATATCAGCCACCTGAAAGAAGGTAATAGTTCTACTCCTGTCCAGTTAACTCTGGATGGCTTAAAAGAAATCCCAATACACCCTTCTTCCCTCCTTTTTTTTTTTTTTTTTTTTTTAAATCTAAACCTTTGTTCTATAGGCTGCACAAAGCCCCTACATAACATTATAGAAAGTTAATCCAGAACTGATTTTGGAAGCCAGGACTTACTTTGTGAATGGCTTTAGAAACTTTATATCAACCTTCAAAGAGGAGCAGTTTAACATTTTCTTGCACCTTATTTATTCCTTGATTGGTCACTACGGAAAATACCAATCTGTAGAGTTAAATGCCAGAATAAGTAGTAGATACCCAAAGAAATGAAACATTGTCTGCTGTCTTAGTGTAAGAATTACTATACAAATGCTTGATAAGCATTATTTAAATCCAGAAATAAAATAATCCTTTTGCAAAGAGTATTGGCATTTGTCAATGTATGCAGAAACAATTAATATTCCACAGTTATTTACTCTGTCTCTTTTGGCAAGAGTTAATTTACAGTATCTTTATGGTGTTTTAAAACACCACTATGCACATTCATCTCTGCTGTTTTATCCACTGAAAGCTTGGAGATTTGAGAGCAATGTCATTCTACTGTAACGTCATCAACTTGAAAGTATCAAGTTAATAAACAGGAAAAATTTCAGGCCCTTTATCCTATTCCCCGTAGTATACACATGCATACTTCACGCACATACATCTTGTTCTCTCAAAAGAGATCCCAGACAATTGCTAGGAAATCCCTTAAAGGCATTTGGAGCAATGTGTTTTATATCATGAAACTTACTGAATTTCAGAAGCTGAGGGTAGGAAATACTTTTTTAATGGTAAGTGACTCTCTTTAATAACACAGTCCCTGAAAACACCAATTAAAATTTACTATCTTGAATTTGCAGCCTTTCTTTTCAGTTAGAAAAAAAATGGTGATTATAACTGGAGTTATAGGAGCTGGTCTTTACAAGAGGACAAAACAGAAGTGTCTCATGAGGGATCTGATTTCAGGTACAACGGATTTGGTTACTAGACCTTGTTCATTGCTATGAAGAGAGGGACAGACCTTATAAATAGAGAAGTGAAGCCATTGCCTGGAATCATTACTTAGTTGATTTTTTTTCAGTTCTTGTGTGATTATCCTGATAAAAGCAAAAGCATAATCCTGATACTTTTACATGATTTTACAGATATTTCAAATTAACTATTAAAACCGGAGGTTCCCCAAGATAGTTGCTTTGAAAACTTTGACTACTTAAAGACAAGATATGTTTCTAAGGATATTTTTGTCTTTCTACTAGCATTTCTTTGTATGTATGTGTTGGGTGGTATGCTTCATTTCTGTGACCTGTGGCTAAAATGATTTTGTTAGATCACCACACTAAGTAAACTGGCAACCTTTAATGATGATCAATGAAAGATGCTTACCACAGAAGTGTAAACATACTAAAAGCAAATGTGTTCCATGAAGGAATTTTTGGCCAAATTAACAGCAAATGCTTCAGTTGTCCTGATGTCTTTGTACTACTTTTCCTTACCAGAAGTAGAGAGATGTGTTTGGAAGCTAATTTGTCCTTGATATATCTATCTTAACTCTTTCTCTCAATAATTTAGTGATAATGATTTCCATAAATTAACAAGAAAAGACCCCAGATATATAAGAAAAATATTTTTCTTTATTGGAGATGAATTAAAGCTACTGTACTCTAATGTTACAGCCTTTTTCTGGCTTTGTATTGTGAAGTATGGCAGAGCTGCAATTGATCGCCTTCTCTTAAATGTAATTCTAATGTTTCCAGTCAATTATATTGGAGGGGACTTTTTTATGTGGAAGAAGGAACAAGCTTGCTTGCTAGTAGAAAGAATGCAAGTTTTGTCCAGTTTTTGAGCATTTGAATGTTGCGTGTAATCTCCATTTTTGGAAAGTTCCATGATACGAAAAAGATAAAATGCATTAACTGTGTATACGACAGAACTTCGACCAAATTGTTTCATGAATGAATGCACGTAACTTACTGGAGAGTAAGCCTACTCATGGCATTCATTTTAGTGCCTTCAAAAAATCCCCTGCTGCATTTCTTTAAGCTTCTTCAAAAAGCATTTTAAGTAGCATCACTAATTGTTGCTAAATGGTATAGTATTTCAGGAAAGCTCTGGAAAATTATTCCTCCTCCCTTCCCTTCCAGAAGAGAATGATATCTCTTCCACTTATTCATGAAAGTTTTCATTAATAAGAAGAAATAACCTCCTCAGATTTTGTAGCTTCTGTTGGCATCTTACTGTGCGACCTCCGTGATCCTATGTCCTTGCCTTGTTTGTTAGTCTCTGCTCTGCCTTAAAGTTCTGTCCTAATTGGGTGTCTTCCTTCTACTGACATTTCCTTCTGTAAAATTACCTACTGGTTTGTCATGAGGGGAATATAAATGCACTGACAGACTGCCTGTTATTTCACAAATGGACACTTTGAAACATATATCTGCAGTAGTACATTATTCTACTCAGGTCATGGAGATGAAAGGTTTGGGCATGAGGTTATCCAAATATCCTAATGCTACAAGACAGCTATTATGCTCCCACACAAGACAAATGAAGTAGTTAAAAATTCAGTACTCATCCACCAGTAGCCTGCAATGCATTTTTATATCTGTGTGTATAATGTCCATATTCAGGTACTTGCATAAAGATTCATTTGTATTTGTGCTTGTATTTTGTAAGGAGCTGCCTGGAATGTACATATGTTTTCAAAATACGGTATTACCTAACCTAATAATTATGATTTTTTCTTTAAGTTTTTGAAATCTTTCTAAGACAAAATCCTATGATAAGGTGAAATGGGGATTACAGACTGTATTAAAATCTATTTTTTTGTTTTGTTGTTCCAACTTTATTGGAACATTTTTTTATGTTCCTTAATATCAAATAAACCAATTGTGTTATTTTCTTAAATAGCATCAGAAGACTTAAAGGTGTAAGAGGAAAAAAAGATAAGACAAGTTGAAATACAGACACATTTCAAACTAATGCTGTGCCCACATATGTCCTATTCCTCAGAGATGTATTTGAAGTCAGTGAAGTTAAACCAGGGCTGAGCTTAGTTTTCTCTGTCTTCTCCAATTTATACTTGCCATCCTGGCATTTAAAATTCATTATCTTATGAATTATATTTGTATTACATTACCTGGGTCCCATTTTTAATCATTTATGCAATGTCTGACTACTTTGTTGAATGTTAGGTCTTTGATTTGGTGGAAGTAGTGAATACAGCTTGCTCTGTTGGAGTCACAGGGTTTTTCCAGTAAGGCAACTTAGTTTCATTTTGCTGAGATACTAATCCAGCTTTCTCTTGGTTAAAATAGTATTACTGCATAAAGGATACTGTGTAAAAAAGTAAATGTATGAAGGGAAGGGGAGAAGGACAGATTCATGTCATTTCTATGTATGCCTTTTCTGTTAGATTTACTTGGGTATTAAAAGAATTTTATTTTAAATGTACAGTTTTATAAATTACACAAACATGTTTTACAGTAAAATTTGAGCTGTTTTATACTGCTGGTGACCATGGAGCTTCTTTTCTGTTTGGAAGTGACAAATGATTAACAGAACACAGGTTTTATTTGAGTCCATGCAAGTTATATGAATAAAAGTGCAAGTATGTGAACATGAAGATATAGGACAGTATGACTAGGGGCAGAAGCTGTTTGAGTTGTCTATTACTGGCTGCTTATTCCTTGACGTTACAAGCTATTCTATTATTAGACAGATCGGATTATGGCTCAAAAGCATCTCTTCACTTGTGATTAGTTAATATGGCAAAATAGGATGAAATATGTATTTAATAACAAGATTCCTACCTGTTCTTGAAAGAAATCAGTGTTTTATATGTATCTGCAAACAGATTTACTCTGGGGTATTTTTTTTTTTCCCCCCAGTTTTTCCTCTACCTCCCTGCCTTATCTGTTCTGCAGCTTCTGGTACTGAAGCACCAAGTCAAAGACATTTGGTTCCCTGTGGTACAGGTTGCTTACACTGAATGCATGGAAAATTGGAATTTAATAGTTTCTGTTTTTTAACAAAAAAGGGGGTTTCCTGCACAATTTACATTTCAATTCTTGGTAACCATGCAAGAATTGCTCCAAAAAGCCCTTGAGCTTTCATTATAAAAGCTGTGTGTATTCTATAAAGATATACACATGCAAAATATTTTTATGCTTCCCTAGAAAATAACCTCTTTAACAATCAAATCTGGAGAACTGTTCAAGCTCTTCTCTCTACCCAGAGCTCCTACAAGGAGGATTTACCTTTTTGGAATGAAGGGGTCTCTAAGCTACTCTAAGCTGGTCCAAAATAGGGAGATGGAACATAAACAGAAAAAATGTGCAGTGTGTTCACAGAGGGAGAACTTCCAACAAGTTGCATTTTTTTATATACTTCTGTGGGGTGAGAAACCACAGATGAAGCTTTAGAGTTAGGTCGTTGCCTGTTGTGCAAGTGTTGGTTATTTCAGGATGTAATTTGTGATTACAGAAAAGGGTCTGTACCAAAACAGGCCGTGCAATAGAAAATAGAGGGGAAGATTGCAGATGGGAGAGTGCGATACTTTGAAGCATGGATTGAGTCAGCTTTTGGCTTAGTCCTCTACTTCAAACTTTTTCTGCAGTGCAGAACTGACCTGTTAGTGTTTGACATTACAACTAGAACTGCTTCCCTGGAACTTTATGGGGGTAGCTGAGAAGTACTGCATTTCTTTTATTTTCTCCAATTAATAAAAACGCAACAAACAAACCCTTCCAACAAACTCTTCATAGTGGAAGACTGCTTTTCTTAAGAAAAGTTCCTTTGAAGTAGCATGTGTGTGTGATCATTATGAGTTTACTCCAAAAATAGCAATGAACCGTTTCTATTTGCTTTCCTAGGCCAGCAGTACTTGGTGCTGAGGCAGGTAGGGTCACAGTTGCCAAGCAGATGTATTGCAGATATTACAGCTGTATTGCTGATTGTGACTTGTTTCTGTAAAGGTAGCTTTCAGCCCAATTAATCTACTCTGTGTAATTTGAAGTAAGATCCTTACCATCATATTAATGGAGCTCTTTGTCAGCCTAATAGGGTTTATAACATTATTTTAGACAAGGAACCCATGCAGACCAGGAGAAAAAAACCCAAAACAACCCTGATTCCTTCTTCAGTTCAGTAACAGCAAGTAAACAGGAAGACTGGATTATAATGAAAATTTTTTTTTTTTTTTGGTCTGTGAATGCAATGTCACAGGTTTAATGACTTGAGACTTTACACTTAAAATCCATTTCAGAACATCAAATTCCTGTGAGGACAAAAGTCTCTGTGCATTATTACAATGTGGAACAGATGACCTTCTAATTTCCATTGTTTATAGCATAGGGTAGGATTTATCTGTATATCTGCAACTGAAAGAAAAATGATACTGCTGCCACTTACTCTGTATTCAGTTATCTCTTGGGAGGAGGAGCAGGGGGGAATAAACAACATTCACAAGCACATACAACCAAATCTGAGTCTATTTTAAACAGTTAACAGTGGAGTAAAATTTGTATATTAAAAACACAGGCGAATTGTATTGTTCTGACTCAGTGGAACAGTATATTTCAAATTTCCCTTCATTGGGATCTGTCTTCCCTTCCTTCTGTGATATGGTGATGCAGAGAGGCCCAATGTAAATACAGCAGGAGGCTGGCAGCATGGCAGGTAAATAGCGGCTGCCTTTATTTCTGAAGTGTGTTGTGGTATTCAGCAATATTTCTACAATGCTTAATCTGCAGGCTGCATGTGTGTATCTAGACCTAAATAGGATGGAAGAGGGAAGGAAATAGCTTACAGGACATCTGCTAGTCTGACACGTTCTGTTTGGAGGTCAAAATAATTTACAGCGCAGTAGGATTATAGATGCAGCAGCTTTCATGAGCAGGGGGCTCTATTCTGTGCCAGGTGCTCACACAGACTCTTCTGTGGGAACCGTGTGAGAAAAAGCAGCTTGAGCGATCAGAAGCGTTAGAGAAGCAGCACACCACACCAGCACATATACTGCTGCTAGCCAGACCTCACCACTTTCTAAAAGATCACGCACCAAAGCTTCCCTTGAGGGCCCATGCCTTGTTGCATTCCTTTCTTTTTTCCCAGAGTAGGATCCCCAGGTCTGGTGCCTAATTCCTGCCAAGGTTCTGCCCCCCCAGATCCATATGCCTTTTCCTAAACCTGACCTGGTCCCACATGCTGTAGCAGAAAGGGAAGTCCTCCATGTGGCTGAATTTGACCCAGCTTCTGTGGTGTATACAGCAGGAAAAGTGCAGGAGAAGGTCACAGCGCTAACCTGCTTCCATCTAAAATAACGTCTGCTACCCTCATGCCAGGTCTCTTCATACAGGTTACTGCCGCAAAGAAATTTCCTCCCTGATAGAGAGCAATACTACAATACATGGAGACCAGAGAACATCCAGCCATGTAAGTCTGCTACACTTGAACTGCCTGACAGCTGCGTGTCTCCGATAGCAAGGGTATTTGCCATAGCTTGGTGTTTGGCATCAACCTGAGAGGGTTTGCTTGAGTTATTGCCACCATTTGTTCACTGGGACAGGAGAAGATATGGCAACTCTTTGGCCTAGTACTGCACTCTAGCCTGGGACTCAGAGTTTTCTTGGTTTTGTCCCAGCAAGCTGCTGAGGGGTGGGTCCCTCCTGCCCCACAGGTGAATACCCGGGGTGCTGGGTCACTGGCTGTCCATCAGTTACTCTCATAGGTGCTTGTTATCAAAATACATCCATTCTGTGGAAATAGGTTTAGGTTTTGGTTTTGGGTTTTTTTGTTTGGTGGTTTGTTTTGTTTTTTTTTTTTAAAAAAAGATCACTCCCCCGCAACAAACACTTTGACTAGTGTTCAGAAAAGTGCCTGAGAAGTTGCTGGGGATGGATGGAGGCTAATGTAATTATCGATGAAGCTGGGATAAGTGTTATCCCACATAGTTTTCATCCACTTGTATTGTTTGGTTTGCTAATTGAAAACTGACTGTGTTTGCTCCAGTCAGTTACTAATTTAATTTGCAATATTGAGAAATGATGGTTTGATCAAATTATTTAAAATGAGATTATTTTGGCCAGTAAGTATCATCTGAGCTTGATACAGGATGAAAGTGACATATTTCAATTTTGTTGAGCATATAAATCTAAAAAAAAAAAAAAACCAAACCTAAGCCAAAAACCAAACCAACCCCAAAACCAAACTGGGAGTCTTGCTTGTCTGTGAACATTGGGGCTCCCGCTGTCATGGTGCAAGGAGGGCCGGGGCCCTTCCCCATGGCAGGGACGTCAGGGCAGGGTGCAGCTGCCCCAGCCAGGGAGCAAGATGGGCTGGGGGGGCTGGGAGCACCTCCCTGAGGCCTTGGGAGGGGAGCCGCAGCCAAAAGCAGCCCCCATAGAAGGGGCTCGGCCCTGGCTGCAGGCTCCCTCCTGCACAGTGCTGTTGGGGAGCCTGTCTCCATGGCTCCAGTGGGATGGGGCCCCCCTGAGCTGTGCTGGCTCTGAGCAGGCCCTGAGCCCCCAGAGCCAAACGGCCACGAGGGAAAACATGCTGGAGGCCCTTATGCCTGAGAAGGAAATGCTGGCATTGACCTTATTGGATGCTTGGGAGCGAGTGCTTCCATAAGTGCGGTTTCTGTGACTTTACACCCTGTCACACTGTGACATGGCGTTACACGGCATTGCTGTCTTGGGATTTGACTGAACTAATGGAACTGGCTTTCACATTAAAGGTCTGTGAGATCACCTCATGAATAACCTATGCCATTAGCCTCTACTTATGTCAGACTATTACTTTAAGCAAGAAAAAAGAATGAGAATAAACGTAATATGGTATTTAAAGCCAAGATTTAAAAATATCGCCCTATCAGCTGTATGCTGCTACTTGCACAGCATTGTCCTTGTAAACAGAAATACCTTCTCAAACTGATACTGTGGGTTTTTTTCTTTGGGGATACTCGTTCTGGTAGTTATTACTTAAATAGCAGAATTTCACACCGTCTGTGAAGAATGAAGATGAGTACATGGAAAGGTGTAATAACAATGGTACTGTGTGTGTTCCTTCTTAAATGCAGTTTAGATTGTAACCCCACATTGAGCAACGTACATTGTCAGATCCAGCAGTAGTGGTCTTGCTGCTTCGGAGTCATTAACCAGCAGACCCAGGGACTCTCCTTCAGTGTTAGAGATAACTTCAGTGTATTCCACTTGGTTTTCTCTTTGATTAATTCCGTTTATAGAAGCACACAACCTAAACAATTATTTGAACAAGTTTCTCCTTATGAGAAAATGTAGTCCAGTGGTTTGCACCTGTGAGTTGACAGCTTGACACTGTGGGAAGCTCCTGAGCTCCAAAGATGTTAGGTGGGCAGGAACATGGAAACTTCTTTGAGGTGAGGTAAGGGACAGAGTGAAGTGGCAGCTAATGCGGTTTATAATGGCAAGAGGGGAGTAGAAAATGATTGGATGTATTCAAACTTAGATCAACACATGAAGTAGAAATTTAAGAGCTAGAAAAAAATAGGGGATAATAAATGAGTGAAAAGTTTGGGTATTTTAGAGAAAAAGTTGGAACATTTTTAATGGTCTGTAACTTTGAAGAAGGAGGAGCGCAACTCTACACATGGTGGCATGAATGAAAAGCAGAACATGTTACTGCTTGAAATGTCTTGGTGTTGCTGGTTTGAAGGTCTCAGTGTTATTTTTAAAGCAGTTTTTGTGTAGTCCTCTTGGAGGTGAATTGCAGCAAACCTGCTCCTTACTTGGTTCTATTTTAAAAAAAATGACAAATATTCCTTAACTGTGTAACCATCTAGGTCATTTAATTGAAACATTAGGCTGATCAGGTCCATTCTGGAAACAGCATCAGTGACAGTAGGGCTGACAGTGACAAGTGATATTTTATTCATTTTTCCCCCCTATAATTTGTCTGCATTTATTCAGCTCATTCTGCATATATCCCATGACAATACCAACTTTGAATTTTAATTTAGGGTCACCTCTAACTTTATTGGAGGCAAGGCATTGTACGTAACACAGTGCCCTCAGACAAACTCAAGTGAAAAACTCCAAAGTTTCATGAAGCAAGCTTCTTACAATTACTACAGGGAAAAAAATATGCTAGTATGTGGAAAGTTGATGTGTCTTCTCCAACTCTAATTTCTATGATTTTGTGATTATTTTTTTTTTTTTTAACGTGAAAAAGAACTGTGTGTGAAACTTGTGAGAAACTTTGTCAGGGGCTTTCTGCCTTTAGCTCGAGAGTCCTGCTGGGGCCTGGGGGTGGCTGGGCTGTGGCCAACCTCAGCCACTGTCCCTGGCCCAGCTCTGCTTGCTGGGGGCTGTGGGATGGGGCTGGTTGAAGAGGAAGGGCTCTTCATCACCCTGGTGGCCCCACCTGAGGTTTGAGGGTCGCTGCAGGGGAAAGGCTAGAAGAAAATGTGTCCTGGATAAATGTAATTAACTGATGTAGAAAGATAAAAAGAACTGAGGAAGGTCATTGGATGAGGTGGAAACTCTGGGAGTTAGAGATCTGGAAAGTGATGGGAAGGTGGAGAGAAGGTGATGAAAACATAAGGAAGTAAAAGCTGCCTTTGTGAAATGGAAAATGCACTGTTGGAATCAGATATAGTACATCCTCTAGAAGGAAAATATTAAAATAAAGGAAGGAAGAGCAATAGAAAGTGAGTTTAAATCCTAACAGTAAAATATAGAAAGCTCTTCATTTGAGGAAGGGGAAAAAGGAGATGAATAGCAGTGAAGGAAATACTGAGTGGAGAAAACTCTAATCTCTCTCCACACACTGCTAAGCAAGTCTGTATTGTGATTAATTTCACCTTTTATAATGTTGGAAGTATTGCTAAAATTTGCTGATAAATTCTTTCTTGAAAAAAAAATAGTTTTAGATAATAAGGGTCCTCTTCAAGAGATTTAATCACTCTTTTAAGCACTATTTGATTTTTTTTAAAAAAAACAATGTAGGCTGCTCAAAGGGTTTGAACACTTGTGACGCTCCATGCAGACACCTCACAGTGCCCCAAACTGAGATTTCTGAAGCTGTGCAGGCACCTAGACCTGCAATGCAGAAGCTGAAAACTTATGGCATTGCTTTGTTTTTATTTAGTATCTGTATCTCTAGAGAATATCTCATGCTTCAACATGTAAGCATGACCATGGTAGGGACTTGACTTATTAAAACCTAACCATTTGTTTGTAGGTCAGGTTTGGCATTTATTTCAAATCGTTCACAACTGAATCCAGTAAATAGAGACAAGAGTCAGGATGATGGGTAAAGGAGAAGGCTAACATTACCTCGTGCTCTCTCATCTAGGGAGGTAAACTATTCTAGGATTATACACAACAAGGTACTATCAAATGGGATCTAAATGCGGTAGTCAATTATAAGTAATTAATAACCATAAGAAAGAAAATATTTAAAAATCAGCAAGACGAGAGAAATATTGGATCTCTCTCTGAAAAACTACAGTGCTGGATAAACTCCAAAAGTCTAGGCGACTATCTATTTTGTGAGTAATAATTTAGATACTAGATCAAATCTTGGGATTGTAGCTTTTTCCACTGGGGAGATGTCCCATTACTTCAGCTTTTACACTGATTTATTCAGATGTGTAGGGGCTATAGTACTCTATTCCTCAGACAGAGAACAGCTGGATGAACTATACTACTGAGAATACAAACCACTACTGCATTTTCAAACTGAAAAATTCCCAGTACCAAAGCTATGTTCTTGGCATCAGACAGACTGGGTATCTCTGAGCAAATTTCCTTGCTAAGGCTGATCCTAGGAATAAAACTTAATGTCTTTTTTGCTTTGTTTGGCTTCTATTTTTATTTTAGTTTTTAATTTTTTCTCCCAAGGTTCTTCTCTGTAACACTAAAGTTGTTAAAGAAAGTTGCAGGCAGAAACTAAGATGCACGGGTAATATTATTTCTTATTAAAAGTTAACTTTATGCTTTATGAAGGAGATGATAAAAAGATTGCTAATGTGTATTACTTGCTTGGTAGAACAAGATGATTTTACTACAGTAAATCCAAATTTTCTGTATATATATTATGATTTATTTGGGAAATCTTCCCGTTATTAAACTAAATAATTCACCTATCATATTGGCAACATTGCTAGGATCAGAAGTCCCTCATAAATCTTCTGTCAAAACCCCTAATAGTTGCAGATTTTATTCATGTTTCACGAAAATATGTGATGTCTGAACAGCCTCACCTTATGATCCACATTCCAGTCAAGGCTTTGTCTCCGTGCTTGATAAGTGAAGACTTGTATTTGCATCAGAAAGAAATTATCGTGCCAAGCCATGAAGTTTTAACGAGATAGGCTTTACAGGAACCCAGTTCCTTCCTGCTTAAATCATTATTAGAATTACCTTATAGATAAACCTAACATTTTAAATAGATATTTAACAACATATGCCTTCAAATCTTATCTTTAATTTATAAAGAACATCTAAAGTTCTTAAATTTTATTTAATCTCTGTCTAGCAAACAGTTACTGAAGTATTTACCAACTTGTTTGCATCGCTTTAACTCTGGGGATATCTCCTACCACTTTAGCAGTTTGTTTAAACTATCCATATAGATGCCTTACAGATATGCTGCTTAGTGTATTATTGTCTCCTTATGGTTTTCATTATTTGTCAAATGTCTCTGAAGATGAAATGCCATCATAAAAATTATGCTTATAAGCATAAGTTTTTTAAGAAAACGTTCCTTTGATAAAATAGTTTTATTGCTGATCCCTCTTTTGTTTTGATGCTCCTTGCTATTTTTAATATCCCCAATGGATGCAAGCATTTAAATGGAACTTTCCTTAAATAAGGTATCAACAGAACATTAGTAGTGCTTTTGTACTGGAACTTCAGAAAGAAAAATCTATGAAAACACCTTGTAGACTATTCTTTTGTACCTTTAGTATTATATGGTGATTCCTCTTGTAGGTCTAGTTCAAGGCAGAACTATGTGCATCCCTGTACCGTAAAAAAGTAAGTATTGTATTCAGGTTCATCTTAAGTTTTATGCTGCCTTGGTCTGAAATAAAGAGATACCATGTAAAAATAGCGCACACTGCAAGAATTACAGATTGCTCAAACCTTTGGCTCTTAAGAGGATTAGATGCTGGAATTTTGGGGAAAAAAGTCACTCTTCCTATGGTAACTGTGGTGATTGTATTTCACAGATGTGACAGCTGAAAAAAAAAATAAGCTCTGTATGTAGGGGAGTTGCTATCTGTAAGACTTCTGTGGCTTCTAAATCAAGTTAGTGGTTATTCAGATATATTTGCTTAAAAGTTACAGATCATAACATAAACTTTGAGTTTTTTAAAAGAAGTCACATTTACTTTGGAGCCCCAAATGCTCTATTAACAAGTTCAAATGCTCAAGTGGAGAAAAAATTATAAAAAATTTATAGGAAGTATGTTGGCATGGCATCTGTCCATACCTCTTCCATTGTCCCCTGAGCAGAAATATGGGCACCTATTTTGGTCAAAGTTCAGACCTTCCTTCTCATAGGAAAACTACTATTGATTTCAGGAAGAAGAATCAGGAGTAGCGGTTGCCTCACATGTGGTATTGAGATTTACATGCAAACATTTTAAGATGTTCAGCTCCGGAGTAAGCTCACACTTCTTCTAATACTAGTAGGAATACAGCAGGATATCAAGGGCAGCAGAGCTATTCTGTAGTTTGTTCAGTTTTGTATCTCCATGGAGGTTATTTACACCCTGAAGCTCTCCCAAGTGCTGTATGGATTTTAGTCATTCAGAGGGTAAGGAAGCAGATCTAGGTGATTCTTTTACAAGGCATTGATCTGCAGTTTCCGGGAGCATGTTTGCAGAGACATAAGCAAGGTATAAAATGACTTAGTGCTTTTCTTCTTGTTTTGTTGTGTTTGGTGGTGTTGTTGGGTTTTTTTGGTTGGTTTTTTTTTTTTTGTAATATATTTTCTAGTAGGAAAGCATGAAGCAAAAGCTCAAAGTGCCTTTAATGTGTGAAAAATGTTCTCCTGTACTTGACTTCTGGATAGAGGACTGTTTCAAGTTCTTCACTCAGATGTACACAGAAAACTTCCATTGAATTATCTGGGTTTTCGTCACAGCCAGTGTAAAAGACAACTTGTTTCTCAGTAACTTAATGTTAAAGTTTCCTTTAATATTAAATATCAAAGTTGTGAGTTCATACGAAGACAGGACAATTCAGGTTGGAAGGGACCTGTCGAGGTGTCTAGTTCAACCTCCTGCTCAAACCATGGTCAGTCATGAGGTCAGATCAGGTTGCTCTGGGCTTTATCCAGACAAGCGTTGAAAATCACAATCTTTCTGGGCAAAGTGCTCCACTGTCTGACATCCATACCCTGAAAAAGTTTCTCCTTATGTCTAGTCTGAACCTCTCTTGTTTAAGCTTACTCCTCTCTTATCTTGTCTTCCTGCCATGCACTGCTGTAAATTTGGCTCCACCTCCTTGATGCCTGTGGGCACCGGTAAACTGCTGTTAGATTCCCCTGCAGCCAGCTCTTCTCTAGGCTGAACAAGCCCTGGTTCCTCAGCTTCTCATAGGGGAAGTGTGGTCTATCAAGTGCTGAGTAGAGAAGGGATCATGCTTTCACTCAGCCTGCCAGCTGCACTCCTGTTAATTCAGCTGAGGATGCTGTTTAACATCTTTGCTGCCAGAGCACTCTGTAGGCTCGTGGCCAGGTCCTTTTCTTAGAGCTGCTTCCAGCCTGGCAGTGCCCAGGAATGAGATCCTACTTTCCAGGGCTTTGTATTTGTTCTTGCTTAATTTCATAAGGTTGATGTTGGCGGCGTATTCTTCTGAAAGCCTGTCTAGGTATCTCTGCATGGTAACCCTGCCCTCAAGTGTATTGACCGGTTCCTCAAGCTGGTGTTATCTGCAAATTTGATGAGAGTGCAGTCTGTTGCATCTTCCAGGTGACTGATAAAGATATTAAACAGGACAGGGCACAGTGCAGACTCCCGCAATACTTCACTTGTCACAGGCATCCAGGTAGAGTATGATCCACTAACCACTACCTTTTGGATTTGGTCATTCAACCAGTTTTGTGGCTGAATGCAGACACACTGTCTAGATACAGCTATGGCTCTCCTAGCTTAAAAAAAAATAAAATTATCTGGGACAATTTTTTAAGAACATTCAGATTAGATGTTGTTAGCTAGCAGGCTGCTTCTGTGAAGGGACTCCTGGAGTATGTGCAACACAACCTAGAAATAGATGAGAAGTACTTATATGAATAATTCCTGTTTGATAGTGAAGCACAGTTTCAGGCTGTGGCTCAGCTGGCGGTCAGTTTCACTGGACATTGCCCAGACCTTTCTACTTTTCTCCAGATATTTAAGTAAAATGGAATGAAGATACTTGGAAAAAAATAAAGTTTTTCCTTTTCATAAGGTCTGATCTCATTTTGCATGAAAATATTAGCATGGGCTTTCCAGGTGGTTCAGTGAGAAGTACAGTCAAGGACAACTCATGAGACTCTTCTTATGTGGAGCTAAGAATCCTTCAAGGGTATCCTTGGATATAGTGGAAGAATGCACAAACGTAATTCATTTCAGTTGGCTGTCATGTTCTCAGGAAATGGGGCAGAGAGGAAATGTAAGAAAAAAATAAACCAAACAAACAACAAGTAGGCCAAACTATGACCTGGTACAAGTAGGTATAGATCCGTTGGCTTTCCTTGCTTTGTACCATACTACAGTTTGACCTTTGGAGCAATAGTTTATCCAAAGAGGAAACAATCCAAGACCTGAAGTTCTATTTATCTGCAATTCAAATTATCTTGTTATTTACTCGGGGGAGGGGAATTGCTTTGGTAGTGAAATAACACAGCAAAATTGTTGTGCATTGCAATTTTCTCTTGCTTTCAGTGGCTGTCTTTTCTGATGAGTTATCTCGATAGGATGAATTGCTTTCCTTTCTTTCCATTTTCTTAATACGCCCCCATTTTTCCCAAGGAATTGCAGTAATATGTGTAAATCTAACCAAGAGACTTGCAACCAAGAGTGAAGTCTGCAATTCGAGCAGTTGCTTTCCTCCTGCCTTCTTGACTACGGTTAGAGATTGTTTTTGTTCTACAAAAGAGAATGATTGTAGCTGGTAGCACTGTGCGTTTTTTTCAATGGAGCAAGCATTTGTACATAGGGCTCTCCCACATGGCAGACCCCAATGCAGGCAACATCTGTCCCCAACACAGTAAATTTTTGCACAAGGGTCTAACTAGTTGCCAGTAAGAGACCAGACTGAACAGAAAAGTGTTTATTTTGTTACTTAATTTCCCAGTAGTAATTTGAAGGTTTCCTCTCTTGAGCAAGTGTGGCTGGGCTAGGTTCTGCCTGTTTTCCACCCATGAGATTTGAAGCTTTGCCTGTTTGGACCTCTAAGTGTTCAAGTATTTGAACACAGAGAACAAGGGAGGCTGTATTGCTGACTTTGTAGGAAGGACATTCTGCAACGTGATGAGAGATTCAGCATCCCATCTTTGCTCTCAGTCAGGCATGGATCTAACCTGTGGGCAGCTAAGCTTTTTGGAGGAGCTCTCTAAAATGGCTTAACGAGGTTCTTTCTCTTTTCTCTCTCGATTTATGTAACAAATATCTTCATTTAAATTGCTTTCCCTGCAGAACCAGAAACATAGTTTTATCTTCTTTTGTTCCCTGTTCCTCAGCTCTCCTAGAAAAAAAAATAAAAAAAATATGCAAACAACTGTGGCAGTTACCTCCTTTCTTCTACTTCATGAAACAGGTGCAAGAATAAGGGAAGTGGTAATATCAGAAAAATACTGTGATTAAATAGCTGGGAGTAGAAACTGAGATTTAATTTTTCAGCCTTGTGCTAGGAATATTTCCATGTTCATTTTCATTCTCGGCAATTCTGGAAGCATGAGTTTTGTGCTGAAATATATTTTTCTTCCTCTTCTTTCTCTCATGCTTACTCATAAATTCTTCAGTAGACAGAAGAATTTGGATGCATAGAGGAGTATTCTGTCTTCATTAAATTCAGTGTATAATTGGTATGACCTGTTCTGTATGCTCTTCACTGTAACTTAAAAGTAGCGTTTTATGAGCAAATCGTAAATCCTGAACTTACTGAGAGTATAAAAACTGCATTCTTTCCTGGAATTTCTTTTAGCTCCAATATCATAGAAACAAAGAAAAATACTATTATATCAGCTTTGGTCATACTAATGTAGTATGTATCTGCCCTGTTAAACTTCCACTGCAGAAAATTGATCTCTAGTAGGTCAAGGGGCTTTGAAATAGTTTTACAGGTCCAAGGAACAAACAGTCGCAAATGCATACGGGGTGCTGTGGCATGCTTCTCTGTGATTAACATAAAACTGAACACAGTTAATAAATAAAATTGTTGATCGCGAAGGAAAAAAGTCAAATTCACTTCTGGTTTACTACATGGTTGCACCAGTATAAGTGAGGAGAGAATTTATTTGAATGTCAGCTAGAGCTTATGCTGTCTTCTGAAAGGTCTGCAGAGTGAATATTACCACCTAGTGGTTGATAGTAGTTGAACAGGAGAAAAGAATTACACACTACTGCATGTAGACCAGGTATTAGCTTTTAAAAGTCTGCCCACCATGTGCAGAGGCTTAAATATCTGAAAGCAGAGACCTGTTGGGTATCTGTTTGGTTTAGTCCCTGAATATTGCATCATACTCGGTAAATATCTTCAACAAGAAAACACAGAACAAAGGAAAAGTAAACTTGCAGTTATGATCAGAAATTAATTTACCTCAGATTAACTCCAGTAGCATAACCACTGTAGTGCAGCAGGTGTGTAGCGCTGCTAAAGAGATTCTGCACTAAAGGTGAAACAGCTGCAACCAGTGTTCTGCCTGGGGAGAACAGACACCACCTCTGCTGAGGGGCTGGCTGAGCTTCACTCGACTAATTGGAAGCATAGGAATGGAATTTGTTTCAGTTCTCCTTTGCCAAAATGCTGGTTAAAAACAGCAATTAGTTTTTAACTTTAATAAAATGGAACAATTTATTCAAATGTTTAAGCGTGCTTTTTATTCCCTAAAAAGAAAGTCTCTAAGAAGTTTAATTTCTCTTACGCTAACAAACCAATTCAGTTACTTGATACTATACAGTATGGTGTATCAACTCATTCAAAAGGCAAGACATTGGGTGAGATCAGAGTCTCTGAAATAGCTCACGTATTTGTCATTAAATTTAAGTTCTTCATGTATTCCTAACATCCTGGGGGGAAAAAAAGTGGTAGTAACTTGTTTTCATTTTATTTGAAAAATCAAATCAGTTATGTGAAGGGATTGGTATTCCTCTTGGTATTCCTTATCATCCCACCAACTTCTGATAAGAGGGGAAAAAAAGCAGTGAATGAAGGAAAGAGTTTTAAAGAGGAATTTTTTTTCTGGGTTTTGGGGGGTTTTTTTGTGTGTGTATAGGGAAATTTTTCCTTTGCTATTAAATTCTTTGAAAAACAAATCAAGAAAGTTAGATGAAAATTTTCAATTCTAGGGCAGGATTTTTTCTAAGTTTAAGCTATGATATTCACTGCAGATATTATCATTAATATGATAATTTTTTCAGATAATTGATTTTCAAGGATCACTGGTAGAGAATTTGACTAAGGCTGGTTTGAGTAGGCAGCAGCCTGAAGAGTGGATTGCATGCTTTTTTTTATGTCTTTGAAGACAAGGATCTTCTACTGTAACTTTGCTCCCTGCTGCTGCCATCAGGTTTTGCCTACATCCCCGGAGAGTCTGGAGTCACAGGGACTTCAGTAAGTAAGCTAGTAAGGACAGCTGGTTAAGTACAGGTAATTCTGGCTAGAGGACCAAGCTAGAGGTTGAAGTGGAAAAGCTTTCTTTTATCATCAAGTATGAACAGTGGATCAGAAACTGGGATAAAAATATCTATATCCATTCTTCTGTGTGCTTAAACCAGGAAGAGTAAAGTTTGAGTTTGCAATTGATTCAAGACATGAAAATGAGGCATAATATTCATTATGAATACTGAAAACAATTCTACTTATGAATTTATGTATTTCCTTGCTTGTTAGTGTACTCATCAGAATATCTTATTCTGAGCTTGTGGGGTTTATTTTCTTATGGACCAATTTTAAAACTTTTTGCATGCTGCAAATGCTCTAAATTTCAAATGAGACTTTTCTCTTGTATAGTACAAATATAAGTATTTCCTCTTGTTAAGATCCTAGATCTACACAAACATTTTCAAATATACGCACTAGGATAATGCAAAGGAAAAATACCTGGAGTTTTGACAATGAGATCTGAAGCAATTGTATTTCTATGGTAAAATGAAACTTAAAGTGACTACAAATACCCAAGGCAGTTGATAAGTATATAAAAGGAGAGGAGGGACTAGCTTTTAAACAATTTAGAAGTGGCTTTATCAGAAGAGCTGATACCACATTGTGTCTTGTTAGAAAGTTAAACCTCAGAACTAATACGTGCTGTGTAGCGAAAAGGACTGTACAAATTAAATCCAACAGTTTGCAAATGAAGCTCTGTAGCAACTGATGCCAAGTTTGTGTTTTTAGGTGTTGCTGGTCATTCAAGGTTCCACTTGTAAAGAAAGCACTGGCTTATAAACTCAAGAGATCATGGTCTGTTCTATATTGAACAGGGGAGATGAATTTTTTGCTTCCTAAAGACACCACCTCAGTAGTGGTAGTTGGCTGGGGAAAAAAATGGGACAAAGGCAATAATTGTTTTGTTTTGTTTTGTTTTGTTTTTTTTAGCTGAAGTATATAGTGTTCAAATAGTAATTTTCTTAATCCACCTCCCACCACCTTGTGTCATCCACACTCCCCCACCCCCAAAGGGAGGAGATCTGCAAAAGGAGTTTGGAAACTCTAGATATCTTTCTGCATTCAGCTGAATCTCTGTTTAAAGTCAAAAGGCTAGCAAAATGTTGCTGCAAGAAAAGAGTCTTTAGAAAACTTGGGTATTTTTCGAAAACATTCATTTGTAGAGATAAATACCACAAAAATAAGTATATGGCAGTACCTTGATTACTGCACAAAATGTTCAGAGAGTCCAGAAGCTAATTTTCTATCTATAGATGAGAGAACACTGAGAAAAACTGTTTAAAGAGCAAGTGATTTTAGTCTGAGATTAAATGAAACTCTGAAGAACCCACCATTCACTGGACATTGACAATAATAGTTCTGGCTAGCCATTTAATATAAACTCCTCTTCAAAAATAATTGCCATAGCTTTATTATTTTAACATTTCTCAGTGGCCAAGGAAAGTAGTTGCTGTAACTGCTGAAGAGACAGCTAGAAGCCTATGAACGACCCTCATTACTGAAGGAAAGACTTCGTGAATGTATGAGGCAATAAAACATTAATCAAAGAGGTCACCTGTTTTTCCTGATGGCAGGTTCTGTATATAAATGTCTACAGCAAGGGCAAACAGGTAGCAGTGGCTGCAGAAAAATGCAATGTTTAAAGAGTTTAGAGTGATGGATGGTCCAATAGTACAAAGCTTCTTGTATCGAGATTGGCGATGTGTATTAAGTATTTTCTTGTTATTAGCTGAATAATTAAGTATCTGTGATGGAAAATCAGCTTTCTTCAGCAAAGGAAAGAATGACAAGGAAGGTTGCTTTTTATACGTGAGAAAACAATGAAACTGTTTCTTATATAGATGCTTCTGTCTTCAGATATAGATACATTCTAACTTTCACTAGAATGTACTCAGTTTACACTTTGTTGACTCTTACAGGACTTGAGCACATCCTACATCTTAAGCGACTACCAATTGCTGTACTGAATTTTGACTGGTGACAGGCTGTTCATAAAATCTCCTTTCTGGTTTCATCTATATTAATGCTGATGGTCCACTCCTTTTCCCTGTGATGTCTCAGCGGGGTGTACTGACAAGGGGTTCCCTGTCATCTTCTGTGCGTGTGTGTAAAAATTTCTGCTGTCTTTGGATTTTAAGTGGAGTAGTATCTGTTTTTAACCAAATTTCAAAGACTTGTTTTGGGAGTTACCTGGTTTTTTGGTGTGGGTTTTTTTGTTTGGTTGGGTTTTTTTGTTTTTTGTAGGGTTCATCTGCACCAGGTTCTTCAGGTAAATCCCTCTTAATCTTCCTCTTACTTTTTATGCTCTTCTTTTGTGCTGTGGGTTATGCATCCAGGCTGACATTTCATAAAATACTTCGGGACCTGTGTACCCTTCACATTGATTTCCTTTTTTTTTTTTTTTTTGTGATCACTATATCCCTTCCCTATGCTGCATCAACAGTTCTTGGACTGGGCAATTGCAGGTCCGCTCAGCTCAGGAAATACTATTTCAACAGTTTGAAATGAAACAATATTTTTTACTAAGTTGGTTTTAAAAAGATTCAGGGACAGGAGGTAGGAGTGGAGTGATAGAAGATGATGTAGGGGGAAAAAAAAAAAACAACTAGTTAATTTTTTTCCCTTGATGTAGTGAACTTTGTAGACCTCAACTTCAATAATAATTTTTCAGTGAGAGTTAATCATGGGCCAATTGTTAAGGAAAATCTCTATGGTGTCATTCTCACAAAATTTAGGAATTACTAATAACCTTATTAATTGGAATGGGAAAAGGTATATTGGCAGGGAGTGTTTATTAGGATGTTGCCTTCCTTCTGTAATACCTTTATTGTCTTATACTTCAAAGAGACTATTTGAATGAATAATTAAACATTTTTCCTTGATTTGTTTTCAGAATTCTTATGGACCATATGCTAGTAAATGCAACATAGGGTTTCCCCATTAACTAACAATCCCTTTATTGTCACAAGTGATTAATATGATTACTCTTGACTAATATGATTGCTCTGTTCATCAGAAAACTTTGGTGGTGTTAGTAATCTAGAAGCTAGGTGTTACTAAGTACTGGAAAAGGGAAAGAATGTGATTTAATTCTATCTATTCAACATGTAAGAACCTAAGCTTGGTACCTCAGGAATTTCTTGAAGTCAAATCAGATTTCATCTATGCAAACACAGACACGCTTGCACGCATGCACACAAACTCTTTGCTGAAAGGATGTACGACATAGGCATGGAAATAGGAAGTATATGAATTTACTGGTAGAGTTAAAAAAATACAGTAAGATAAACCTTGTCTTGAAAGTCCTTTATTAAGCTGAAATTTGCAATGCAAGACTGTTTCCTTCTTTTGCAAAACTGAAATCAGTTTTGCAAAAGAAGAATAAAGCATGACAGATTATTAATTTAGGATGCAAAATTATACATAAGGTACCATTTGGTTGAAATTCCTTGCAAAATTTTTATGGATTTTTTTTGCCTTTTATAATTTATTACTGAAGACTGCTGTATTTTATAACAGGACTCTGATGAAATGCTTTAAACAAAGAATTATGATGGCTGCTGCAGCATCCATCGATGCAATAAACGTACTGTTGTCAGTAATGGGACTAAAAACTGAGTCAGTAGCACGTCTTGTTTATATGCCCTATATCTGATTAATATCCACTGTTCTTGGTTAAGTAACCCCATGAATTTCATTAGGTAGTACCTGCTGCAGAATGAAGCAAGCAGGATCTAGCTCTTACAGATCTGTGGATCTGTACCTTGGGCTTTTGCCAATACTATTTAATTGAAAGGAAGACTGAGATAAAATTATAGCCTTTTGAATGCCAATGTGTGCTTGCAGCTTTGTTAACCCACTTTTTTTTTGAATCTCGATGAAACATTCTTACATAAATAAAACACATTATTATAAAATAAATGATACACAAGATGTAGCTATGAAACTAAATAAGGGATAACCAATTGGACTGAATTGCTGGCCATATATAGCTTTGCTATCTGAAGTACCAAAAAGGAAAAGTAATGTATCTGCGACAGTGCGCTAATAGCCTTGCCAGAAACAGCATGAAGAGAAAGGTGAGATTGCAGATAAAACAGAAAAACTTGTCTGCATAGTCAATGTTCTTGAACATTCTTGTTTTCAGAAGTCTTTTGCTTTCAGAAGGACTAAAATGGAACATGATAATTTAATATTAAGCCAAATCCTGTTCATCTTTTGTTTGGAAGAATTTGTCTTGTTCAAGTGACAGCTTTAGTAGCAATAAGAAGCCTATCATGGAACAGACTTTTTATGATGTATTCCTTGCCCAGGTATCAGTTCATTACTTGTCACTTGAAGGACATCCTCAGCTATTCCATTCCTTTGCTTGATAATTAGAAGACCACCAGATTACCCTAACTGAAATTATTCATATGGCATAAATAAATAAAAAGCAAAAAACAGGGAGAGGGGAGGGAATGCAGGGAAATACAGAGCATAGATTTCATTTTTCTTCCAATTAGTTTTTAGGCCTACTTTGGTTCCTGAAGACAGGGAGTGTCTGATCCATTTGATCTTAATGGGACAGATAAACAGTTTCTTGCAGATTTAGTCTAGCCAGTGAAGAAGTCCACCACCTGATATGAATCCTACCCTCTGCTGAGGGACTGTATGGACATTTGAGTCTGTGACAGCTAAAGGTCAGTGGGGTAGTTCAGGTCACAGCGATCTGGATGAACCCATCTGGTTCTGAATGGAGTGATGTGGAGTTGTTTTATAATCTCCTGGCACAGATTAGTGGTGGGGTGTTTAAAAAGGATTGTGCACAGTAACTTTTAAAATTGCTGCAATTGCCTCCAAAATGATTGCCTCCAGAGCTTTAAAGATTCCCTTAAAGCATAATTTTAACTGGGTCACTTCAACAAGTTTCTCCTCTCCAATCCTCCCCCACCCCTTCTTTTTTTTTTTTTTTTTTAACCCTTTGGCATTATAGGAGGAGCCAATCCAGGTTTGTTAAAATGGTATTTCATTGTACATCACATAGCCTGGTACAAACCTAGCAGGCTGGCACCAAGCCACAGCATTCAGCCGTGCTTGTGAAGATTGGCTTTCTAGCCTGAATGTCTTGCTTAAATCAAAGGTAAATTAAATGTGTACTGTATCTTTTGCTGTGAGAACAGTGGAGGCCTTTGTTGTAGGGATTGGTTAAGAGTCTTTGCACATGGCAACACAAGCTGTAGAAATATATATTTCAATATTAGCAAAACCGAACTTACTGTATATATTGCACTTTTGTCCATCATCATGATTTATGTCAATACATAAAAAAGCCTCCATCCCTTGAAACTCTCAGCTGCTTGTAAAATTTTGAGTAGTAAATGAAAGAAAAAAAAAGTAGATGTGGCAGATAAAATTAATGGAGGTATCTTTATAGCAGCACAGATCAAAGATCATAGGCCAGAGGTTTTACAAACTCTGGTGAAGGTTTTTGTCATACACATGGGAACTCTAGAAATTATGTTGCATGGAAACAAGCAGAATTTGGCCAATGTTAAAGAAAAGAAATATGTAGGCCTGGGGCAGAAGGAAAATCTACTTTTAAGTACATGCAATAGATTTTGTTCTTAATGGTCTCTATAATGAGGTTCTTCCATGATCCTCAAGAGTATTGGCAATTAGTCAAGTTACACAGAAATGTGCAGTTGGTTCATGTCCTAATTGCAGACCATAAATTAAAGAAATAGTGCAGGGTGAGTTGCTTAGTTGTGCCATTCAATAATTTTAGCACACTGGATAATCCAGCTGAACTTCAGATCTCTGAGAACAATGTATTTAGCTACATAGAGATGACTTGACTCTAAGTATATGAAAGCTAGAGAACCCTTGAAGAAGTGGATCTACAATGTGTAGAATAATTGATTAATAGAGAATGTAGTGTACTACATGGAGACTTGTATTAATTAGTGTGTGTGGGGGTAATGATATTTTTATGAAAGTCATTGGTATCTTCTTGTACAGTACAACTTAAGCACCACATGGTGTGTGACTTATTTGAACCTTCAGAAGAATGGTAGGGGTATCAAGTCTGGGAAACTTCATATGGAAAACAGTTTTAGGTAGCTCTATTTTTTGTATTTTTGGAGACTCCAGATATGTTGGCCTTTTCTCACTTAAAACTGTGTTTTAGTTCCTAAACTTGATCATATAGAACCCAGAAAGTCTTCATCTGAATCATTCTTGGGACTGATGTTTGTGTTTGTTACCAAAAACTCAAAAGAGAGACTGTTCTTTACACGACCAATCGAATATAACTACTAGCATTCATAAACAGTTTATTACTTATTCTTCTTTTGGCTAGGTATAAGCCCACAGATGTGAAGGCAAATTACTGAATTACTCACCTACATGATTTTGTAACCCTTGGGGTATTAAGAAACTGTTAGGTTAATCCTTTCCATATAAGTGATGACTAGGAGCTAAGAGTACCAAATACCTTCACTTCTTGTAGATTGTGTAGATGGAGTTAAACACTGAGCAAGAAGGTGGTAGGTATTTGTTTTATGGCAATTTCTTTTGCAGAGTTCACAGAAAGCAACTAGAGACATGCTGAAGTCAACTTAGCTTTAGATGAAGGGTAGATGACTAATATTGACCCAATTATCTGGAGTGTGCTACCAATGATACCAGCTGGGGTCTTTTGTTTCTGAAAGAGTTGCTTCTGTGCAACTCTGATTCAAAGATCAGAAATATTTTTATCTCTTTTTACTCCTGTTCCTCTTTGATGCTGGTTGACAACTCAAGTGCTAAAAGGTGGCCAGGACAACTTACAGGGTATTAGGAGTATCTCCTTTAAGGATTTGGAGGAAAAGGCCTCTAAAGCCTTGATCATTAACTTGATTTCATTTGTAACTTAAACAGGACTCAGGTAACTCATCCTCTGAACGAGAAAGCTTCAAGCACAATGAAATCTCTCTTGTTTCTCGTACACTGTAACAGTTGCCTCTTCCCCATACACCTGCCCCTGTCCTCCAAAAGTCTGTAAAACAGTGTAACCCCTTGTCTATCAGAGGTATGGAGCATTGCAGGTGCTGCTCTCTCTGAAGAGAGAATCCTATTATTTATTGAATTGCACTTTTAATTTTTAAAGGATTCATCAACAATAATACATATCTAGGAACAAAATACTCCACACCAAGGAAACTGAGAAAGAGGAGGAATCTTTCTATTAATCCAATGGACTATCGATAAAGTCGTCTTATCTGTACTCTTGTTTAGAGGGCTTGGTGGCAGACTCATAACTTGTTGGAGTTGTATGAAACTTCTTCTATTAGATAGTAAATTTATTGGAGAAGAGTTCTGTAGACACTGAGCTTGTTCAGATTTTCAACGAATAGTTTAGGCCCAAAAAAAGGACAGGGAGAGAGAAGTGCTGAAAAGTTATTAAGAAGAAAAGAAAGTGGTTTTTCTATACATATTATGATAAGCCTCATTAATATGATCATTTACTACTTTTTCCCCCACTGGAATCTTTTCTTATTCACTGTTCACACTGGAGAGCATTTATTTAATGATGACTACTGCTATCTGAAAAATAGCTCAGTGACTTATTTATCACAGACTGTTTAACTCTGTTTTGGAAACTTCCCCTGAAATTTACTGGCCACAAACATGAACAAAGTGGCTCCACCTCCCTGCAGGGTGAGATGAAGAAGTATGAAGTACTCCCTTCTCATCTTACAGATAAGGGCCTGAAACAGAGGAAGATTACATCAAAAGTGCTGCTAAATTTGAGTGCCTGCTTGAGGATGCCTTTTTCAGTGATATTTCCGCTAAATAATGTGCTCCATGTTCACAATGCAGCTGTTATTGACTTTCAGTACCCTGAAATGAGAATTTGATTTCAGGCTGAGCAATTAAAAAAAAAAAAAAAAAAGACTCTCAAACAAGTCTGTTCTTATTGTCCTAAGCTCCCAGTCCCGGTCTTCACTTGCTGAGCAAGAATCCTAATTTTAATTCCTAGCTCTCTGCTCAGTCTCCTCAAAAGGCTTAGGAAGGACTGTTTAACTAAATGTAGGCATTTGCAATGTGAACATTTACATCTGAACTAGTAGCACTGAGCTCCTTTGCAGGGTCAAAAGAAAGGAATAAACGATTAAGATGTAACTGATCTCCCACAGATGGCAATAGAATTGCATTCTAGTACCTGCCTCTGAAAGAGGGGTGAGTAATCCACAGATGGACATCTAAAGCTAGGTGAAATTAATCCCACCTCCTGTGTCTCACCCAGCTGGCTCCTTACTCAGGCACCTGTGCCATGCTTTGTCTCCTTGGATAGCCAGAGCTGGCTTTGACACCAACATGTCTTCAGCTCTTTTTCTCCATCTGTCTGCTTTGCCATTCCTCCCGCCCTTTATTAAAGTGAGGCATCCTCTTTTTCTACGCTTTGTGAGGGTTCAGACGTGGCAGGCTAGTCAAGAACATAAGATGGTATTCATGTTCCTGCACCTCTCCAAATCTGTCAAGGTTATAGGAAAAATCCTGCTCATCCCTTGCATTCTGCTCCCTGCACTGCAGGATAGTGATGGGTGTTGGAGTGCTGGAGCTTGTCTAATGCTGTTGATAGCTTCTGAAAATGAGTTGCTTTTTTCATGTTTTCTGCTGACTATATATGACCTCAAGAGTTTTGAAAGCCATCTAACTTGCTAAATTTGAACAGATAAAATTATGTGTTTCCAATGTTAAGGGCACACTCCTTTCTTCTATCCATCCTTGAGTTGGCTTTAAAGGAGACATGGGTGTTTTTAAATTACAGAATATTTTATCCTTCCTAAAAGAATTGGAAATGTTTTCTTCTGATTTCCTTCCTGAAATGATTTGAGCTCTTGGTTATAAAAGAAAGAGAAGCAGCAGCCTTACAAAATCTCATGATAAAAAATGTCTCTCTAAAGATTTGATGTTTTTTAGTGCATGCTTATGTATTAATGTTGTAGTTCAAGACTGGAACTGCTTTCAGCTAACAGTCTTATCAGTAGAAAAGGCTTTAGATATCACAGAACTACCTATTACTTTAGATTATGCTTATCAAATAGTTTTAATTAGGAAAGAAGGCTTTACCAGCAGATCAATTTTTATTACATACTCAATAAGGGACAGTGAGGAATAGTAAAGTTCAGTGTGTTCTTCTGTAAGCAGATTTGAACTACTGTTTTCCACCTCCAAGAGAATTCCCTAACCCCTTTTGTATGAGATACTATGGTTTTGGTTGTTCTGACATTTCTGACTCAAACCACTTCACTTTCTCCTAATTTAGCATTCTTTTCCATTCAGCCTGGGTACTGAGGGTGAAGAGGAAGCTGCTACTGCCTACCACTTTTTTTTTTTTTTTTTTTGCTTAGTTTTGTTTTGGGTGGATGAGAAAGAAATGCTTTGATTCGAGTCAATCAAAAATATACATTAAAAAAAAAACATTTCCTGCCATCTGAAGTCATCTGTAGTATGAAGTAATATGAAGATAGTAGAAATGCATCTTCCATTAATTCTTAGAAAGTTTGAATCATAAATGTTCTGCAAACTTGCATGCTGGGAAGTCCCCTTTTATCTTAAGAATATAGGGTTTTTTTATAATATTGAATACAGTTACATTCTATAAGTAAATTCAGCTGTGATAAATGTCTAATTATCACCTATTGATAGTAGCAATTAACCTTTGTGAAGCCTTCTGCTAATATGATGCATTTGCAAAACAATTCATCTGTATTAAAAACTTTTCCTAAATTTTTTAATTCCAACTACCCCCTAGAAATTTCTATTCACTTTGAAATTATAGAACATAATTTGTTCAAAGGAAGTTAATAAATTCTCCTGTTTAATAAGAAGTTAAAATATAGCCCAGAGGAATTTTTTTGTATTTCTCATGCCAACTATTTGAGGTTTCATTTCTGTGGCTTATTTGGCAGGATTAGATTAATGTTTGCTTGTTTCATGCATATAATTGATCACTACTTCAAAGCATTAACAGAAGAATATCCTTTTCCAAACAGCAGAATGCTTTTAATTGCTTCAACAGGACTTCTGTACAAATATATCTGTTTGGGAATGACATTCTTTTTACATTCATCCCCTCTTTAAAGAGTAGGTGTTCGAAGGCCTTACATAATTGTTTGCAAAGTGAGAATTATCCTTTGCCAGTGCATCATGAGCCTTGTATACCAAATACAGTGATATGTATGATATTATTTACTCAATGATGTATGCGAACTCTGCATAATTCTATAGTATAGAATCATAGAATGGTTTGGGTTGGAAGGGACCTCAAAGACCATCTAGTTCCAACCCCCCTGCCATGGGCAGGGACACCCTCCACTAGATCACATTGCCCAAAGCCTCATCCAACCTGGCCTTGAACACTTCCAGGGATGGGGCCTCCACAGCCTCTCTGGGCAACCTGTTCCAGTGCCTCACCACCCTCACAGTAAAGAATTTCTTTCTAACATCTAATCTAAATCGACCCTCCTTCAGCTTAATCCCATTACCCCATGTCCTATCACTACACTCCCTGATAAACAGTCCCTCTCCAGCTTTCTTCACCTTGGAAAAGAAAGGATTCAGAGAGGTCGTAATTACTGTCTTCAAATACCTGAGGGGCATTAGAGAGAAGATGATGTCAGGCTTCCCTTGGCAGTGCACAGTGAGAGGATGAGGGGCAACAGTCATAAGTTGCGAAAAGAGAAATTCCAGTAGAAAATAAAGGAGAATGGGAGCAGGGTGTGTGGGTGTAATTCACTGTGGAGGTCTAATACTGCAGTAGATGCCCAGGGAGGCTGTTGAACCTCCATTTCTGGAGGCATTGAAAATTTGACTGGATGAAACAACTTGATATGACTTTGAAGCTAGCCCTGCTTTGAGCAGAAGGTTGGACTGGATGATCTCCAGAGACCTTTCAATCTGAATGATCTGTGGTTCTAAAAAAGGATAACTCATCTCAAGTATCTGGACATGTGGGTGGGTTCCCTGGTATGGAGGTAGAGGGTGTATAAATCAGTGTGTTCTTTCTTTAAAAGTTTAAGGAGGAAAAGAAAAGACAGAAGAGTTAAGAAAGATCTCATTTTGTCCTCATGGGAAGTAAAAGCATGCTTGAAAGCAGACTTAGAGATTCAGAAAACTGGTTCCTACTGTACTTGAGCAGCAAGAGAAACTACTGTAATCTCAACTTGCTAATGTCTACCAAAAGCAAGCAGACTTCTGCCTCACCTTTCCAGTGATCGGTGCCATTTATTACAGTGATACAAACAAAGAGCTTGCTTAGGTCTTCAGTTTTAACTCATTTTTCAATGTCCCTATTCAGCCATCATCTTCAGTACTGGTTAATCTATTTCTTCACAAATTCCTTAGGAAAAACTCAAAGAAAATAATCCTTCTGAGTATGGCTCATTGCCACCTGTCGTTATAACAACATTGGTGATAACTCCAATAAATTGGACCATTTCATGTTACCATGGCAGCCAAATTGAAAGTAGCAATTTTTTCCCTAGGTTGGCCACAGATACTGTAGTAGGTAGAAGATATAAACTGATATTGGTTTATAATTTTTGTCTGTGTTATACCAAAATATCTTTTCCTAAATTTCTCATTCTCTATGATAAGTACCTATGGTGTAGGAGTTTCTCATCAAAGAATAACTGGAGACAGAAGAACTCCCTATTTGAGTGTATCAGTGATTAAATCAGTCTGATATTTTGTCTTGAATGATGGTGAATTTTAAATACTACAGTGAAGAACTCTTATAAAGCATATAATTGGAGATTGCCAAAGAAAACTTTTTACTGCTGTAAAAAAAGCAACTCAAAACAAACCAAACAACAATAATAAAAACCAGGTCATGCTCTAAATTTAAAAAAAAAAAAAAAAAAAGGCTGTATTTTCAGTTCTCTCTGGACAGCAAAATTCTGAAAAGACTTAAAATGAATCCTGCAGAATCCTGTAGGGACAGGTATAATCTGCCTGTTGTATTCAGTCTCTAGTCCTCTGTCACATTTTCCACTGAAGTGTCTCTTAGCTCATGCTGTAGTAACCATGTTCAAGTATTCAGAGATCCTAAAAGTCTGTCCTTTCTGCAACAAAACATATTAAGTACTTGTGTATTCAACTGAACTAAAAAAAGTTATCTGCTTATAAGGATATGTTTGTAAGGTAGTCTGTTGGAAATATAACAGAAGGAATAGTAAAAAAATAACAAAAAGTTATGGTAATAACTTGATAACTGGAGTCTTTCTGTAATTTTTAATAACTTAGGTAAAGAGCCTGATCTCAAATAAAGGCTCCAAGTTTGGAAATACTGAGAATCTAGATATTCATATGATTTTACTTAAATGTGTTATCAATATAATAGAACTGGTAATTGTATGTGCTCAAGAAATAACAACTCCAGCAGCAGGAAGGCAATGGTTTAATGAGACAGTGAATTCACTACAGCGTAGTCTGTCTCCAACTCTGGATTCCTTTCGCTTGTGTAAGCAGTGTGTCTGATGGGGAACTGTGGCAGTAGATACAACATGCTGATACAACGCTTAATCAGAGATGAAAAGGAAACCTCAAACCCTGATGCTTGTATATGTCCAAACATCCTATTCCATGATGGCTGTTGTGCTATACATTAGTTCCTAAAAATCCATTGTTTGATAGAAATGGTTCAATGTTTTACAGACATTCAGCACTACTAAAGCAAAAACTCTTTAGAAGTTGCAGGTATTTTGTACCTCAAAATCAGATCATTTCTATGGGGAATCTAAGCCTTAGACAGATCCTCGTAGTCACTGTGTGCGTCCCTGCAAAATCTCAGTATGAAGCAGCAGTGCACTTTTGATGCGCCGCTTCTGATCTTCCCTGCCCTGCTGCACTTTGGTTCACATTTAACTGCATTCCTTCTGGATGAAATGGAATTGGAAGATATGCTCCTCAACTGCATCTAATGCACTGCAAACACTAATGCATATAGAAATATCTAATCAAAATAGGGAACCTCACCACCACCCCATCCCCCAGCACATACTGAGATGGTGGACACTGATAGAAAGCTCTTGGGATTATCAAGGACTTGTGCAATGCCAACTCACCCTTTGCACCGCATAGAGAGTCAGGTAGGATCTGCACTTTGTTGTCTTCTGCTTGCCTCTCAGTTCCTTGCTGGCCTCCACATAGTTATGGGTCAGCTTGGCTTCCTCAGGAATGCAGTCGGTTTTTTTGTTTGTGCTGTTTTGACAACCTGTTTCTGTTTGGCTGTGGTGGTTCCTTTCCTGCACTGATTTTTGTCCTAAGTCTAAAGCCGCCTGCCTTCTCAGCATAAATGTTCTCTGAGGTAGGTGGTTAGCAGCTTGGACTGCAAGGTGTTTACTGGTGTCCTGTCATGAGGGTGTCAAGGCACAGTCCCACTCTTCAGAACAGAATCAACTGCTTGTTGTTTATTATGTGATATTTGCCACAATACAAGAGATATAAATGTTAAATCATATTCCCTTGTCCAACACTGTCTACTCCTTGACATTCTGCATTTTCCTAGTCTGCAATAATGACGTGGTAATCAGTTGACCTGGATATGTATGTCTGGTCGGATGTCTGACTCCATGTATTATAAGCTCCTTCAATATATATACACACACACACACATATATATTGGTTTGCTCCCTTTTTCCTATCCAAAAGATTGTTTCAGAGTCTCATTATTCAAATCAATGGGAAATATGTTTGAATTGCTGATCTAAATTTGATCTCACCAAATCTATGCCTTTACCTCTTGTCCTAGTCCTTGGCTGTGAACAGTGCTACTTTTTCTCTCTTGTATTTGCTGGCTGTGAGCCTACCCACTCTGACTTACACTGGCTAATCAGAGAATTGTTCCATGCAAAGGCATCTCCGAAGATCATCTGGCCCAACTCTCTGCTCAAAGCAAGGTCAACTAGCATAAGTTACTTAGGGCCATGACCACTCGGGCTGTAAATATCCTCTTTCAGAGCTCCTTCACTTGGGTGACTCAGAGCTTGTTTGATCAGTTTGAACAGAAGAGGACTCAGATCCTTTTCCTCAATTGTTTTCAGACAGTGAAATCTCATTTTAGGTTAGACATTTTCATCAGTCCATGGGTGCGTGTATCTGAGAATCTGCAGTGCTCAGTTTCATCGCGCTTTTCTTCCTCTAATCCAGCCTTATAGTGGAGTTCCTCCTGACACAGAACTCTTCTTCCTGAAGGAAAAATCAAGATGATTCTATTTCTTGGAGAAGAACAAGGGATGAGTGTGATGGTGTGGGACCAGACAGAAGGGAAGCTGGGAAATGGGTGTGGAAGAGGCAGGAGAAGAGGTCCCTATGGGTAGGGTGGATATTAAATGTGGCTTCTATTTTGATGGTCAATTCTTAATGATCTGCCTGCTCGTTAGAGTTATGCATCTCTGATCAAGCCTTTGATGTATGATGATGGGTCTCTGGTATTAACAGTGCTACCTATGTCTATGTGTAATCCTAAACACTTTTATCTGTGCCAAAGTTACTGATGTAAACACGTGGGTTCTGCAGTTGGCTGTCTGGGCCTGAATGAACTGCATCAGTGGTGCACCTCATACCTGATGGCTTGTCTTTCTATGCTACTCTACATAAACAGTGGTGTAAGGAGATCCTCATGCTTGCATTACCTCTGCTGTAGTCATTGCAGTGACATTTTTCCATTGTCACAATGGTTTTTAAAAATAATCACAAAATCTTTTGCTTGTTATTTAGTTTCACCTGACTATATTTGTATGTGATGATTATATCTCACTCTTTCATCATATATGTTTTACTGTTATATTGCTGGAGCTCAGGACGTTTGGGTTTGAACAGAAGACAAAAAATATAAAAGCTGACTGATAGGGTGAAAAGAAAAGCCCTTCTTCCCCCATGCCTGCCCCATATTACATGAAAAAAATTTTAGTTGTTCTTGCCAACTCTTTGGTCTTGAATTCATCATTTTCCCCTCTAGCTCTCTTCATCAGTGTTCTTGGGTTTTGTTTCCCCCTCCTTTAATATTGCTTTTTCGAACATTTCTCCTTGTATGGGAATGCTGGGAAACTCTCAAGTAGTTTAAGAACCTCTGGGAACTTTTTAATATCAAGAGTCTTCCTCTTCCATGGCTCAGCTGAGATCTTCCTGCCTGAGCTGCAGCTTCCTTATACAGCTGGGTTGTCTGGCAGATGCTGGCCATGAAATGTATGTTCCCTTGCCTGGTGTGACACAAATTTGCTTTCCTGCTTGTCTTACTAGTAAATATTTTCTCCGAGAGAGCTACAGTTGTTAGGGTAGAGAGAGATTGCTGTATTTTGAACAGGTTTTGCATTAAGTGTCTTAATAGGTTTGGTGTTCCTTTAAGTCAAAGAAATGCCTCTGCAGTGGGTTTGGATGGCAAATCTTGCCTGGAAACTGTTGCTAGGTAAAACTTGCTTTTGTTGCTGAATGATTTTGGTTGGAGTGTCTATCGGTAGGAATATGTGAAGCAGAATCATAGATGTAGAGGCAAGCAAGCTGGGAATGGCAGGCTGTGAATAGTATGGACTTGTGTGAAGAACCACTTATGTTTGTGGAGCAAGGCCAAGGTTAACTTCAACATAAAACTACCTAGGTTCATAATTTTTTTTTTTTTGAGGGGGTCCACTGGCTGTTTGCAGCTTTTGCCGTTTACATGGCATTGTTGGGTGTGTTTTTTTGGTGGTGGTTGTGTTTTTTAGTAATCCTTCCCTACCAACTATGTTGGTCATCTTAGTCAAGCTCTTTTGTGTTTCAAAGAAAACATCCTGATAATTTGACAGGAAAGTGACCGCAATAGGTGTCTGTAGATTTGTGAATAAAAGGCACAATTTAAAACTATACATTAAGCATAAATAACTGTCATATCATAACAGGGCAGAAGAATAATTGGCATACCTGGCATAAAAGCACAATACAAATATATATTATCTACAGGTGATTCTGTCAGCTAAAGAGAGGAAGATAGCATGGAGTGAACACAGAAGCATTTGTTAAAAGGCCAGCTCTGACTGCCAAGGACAGAAAATCACATGAATAGTTCAAAGTAGCAGTGAACAAATGCATTATAGGTGACTTGCTCCAGAGGGTCAGCTTTAAGGAGCTTCTGAAGTGACTGCCTTAACAATGCTTGATACTGGAACTTTCTCATTGGTAAACTTTGTTATGTGGAAACTGAATCTAATTAGCTTTCCTGTCCAGTGCACATCAACTCTGCTTGCCTAATTCCCAACTGATCCTGAAGACTCTCAGGTGAGAAAGTATGTAACTGCCTTCCCTCAAGAGGCAGCATTTGCTTGGGTGTAAAGAATTCACGCACACAGATTCTTGAACTCCCAAGGAGTCTTTCCCAGGCTTTTCTCCTCCTTCCCTGTGCTAGCTTCACAGTGGTTACAGCAGGTCTGGGGCTGTGGTAGCCCACTTCAGGATGGGAGAGAGAAGAAATCTTCAGGATGGATTGCAAAGTCATCCTGGTCCCCTTCGCTCAGAATGAGAGAAAGCAGAGTCTGTCTTCTCACTCTGCCACGATTAGGTAACCTGTAACCTACCTGTCTTTTCCCGACCTGTCTTCTCCTTTGTGGCTGTTTCTTAGATATTTGGAGATAGTGCCATTGATACCAAGGTTTGTGTCCAGTGGAAGTGTGTGAGCCTGGGGTTTCCGTGGTATTGTCCTGTTTGTCTTTAAACTTATGAAGGTGTTAATTTGGCCATTTCTCTTCAGAATTACCTTTTTTTAATGTCATCTTTTGTCTGAGATGAGTCATTCTTGCTCAGATTTGTGAGCGGTCTAAGTCATTGGGACTTTGAAGAGGTCTCAGAGGTCCCATCCAACGCCTACCATTCTGTGATTCAGTGATTTCAACCATGCAGAAACATCAGGACTGTGCTGATAGTTTTCTTTGTGATAGTAAAAATCAAAATTACATAATATGATCCTCTCCTCCTGAGCAAACATAATTCCATAGTATGCAATCTCTTTATCTGTGACAGAAAGTACCTCATAATGTTTATAAATTTTTGGTCTTTTGGGGATCCTTGAGAGAACTTTTTTCACTCAAGATGTTAGAAATATTTAAGTAGGCCCTGTGTGACTAAAGGTTGCAGGTTTTATCTGTCTATTTCTCTCCAAAACAAATAATTCATGTGGTGCTGTTGATTTTATGTACGAGGACAACAGACTTGAGCAGGAAGAGCTTTTATTCAGTGGCCTGGTGCTCTACAAGACCTTTGAATGACAAGAAAGAGATTAATTCACACATCACAGTTATTTTTCTGTACACTAAGACCAGTGGAAGAAGTTACCTTGTTCCAATAATTTCTTAAAAACAGATGACTCCTTTTGTTGTCTGTGTGTATCTTTTGGAAATTGGCTTGTAAACTTTCGATATAGCTCAGTTTATCCATTTCCATCCTTGGGACATTCATGTATCTCCTGCTGCAGGTTTAAGTTGTATTCCTTACACGTGATAGAGAAAGAAAGCTTGTTAAGATAGCATTCATGTGTTCTGTATGCAGGCTGTGCAGACTGACACAGTCTCATTTCTAGCACGTGAAGGAAATAAACAAATGTATGGGTTGAGTAAGATGTTGATAGGAACAGACAGAAGATAGCCTGTTCATTTGTTTATTGTTTTGGGTTTTTTTCCTAGCAAAACTAGAGCCTCAAATGTGGAGTCCTCTGTGTATGTGTGTGTGAGTGAAAGGAACTTCTTGATCTTTTAGGGATGCCACACGGTATTAGCCAGTCCACCCTACTTTCTTCTGCTGTCCATTCCTCATCTTCTCCAGTGGTCCCACAGACACACCGCATGTTTGCAGTCCTTTCTGTTTCCTAGCTTGGAATGTCAAATGGCCCTAATGAATTACCAAGGAAACAGGTTTGGCAGTGCAGGCAACCCTGTCCTTGCTTACGAGCATGTTTCATATGGAAGTAGGAGGTAGAAGGGCAATGCCTCAGCTCTACAAGTAGTAGAAGACGATACAGCAATAAAAGTCACAGGAGTACGGCGTGTCTCACAAAACTATCTGTGAGTACAAGGCTCAGCAACTTTTCTTATGAGACCAAAAAATCCTCAGCTATAGCAAGTAGCAGCCTTCCAAGCTGCACAGTATAATTATTTTCCTCCTCCTCAGTCTTCCCCTCCCCACCCTAGCACACGATATGTTGTATTTGACACTTTTGAGGGAGAAGATACTCAGCAAAGTCTCACATTTTTTCTATTCAGAGTATTTAAGTCCTGAGCAATGATCTTCAGAATATTCTTATTAAAATAGAATACTATTTAAGCACAGAGAAGTATGTAACACAGACAATTTAACATCTTAGCTAGAACGTATGTTTTAAAGCCTCTGTGTAGGGAAAAAAAAAAGTGAATCTGAGAAGGTGACAAAGCTGTTATAATCTACAGTACAAAGCACTAAGAATAATTCTTTACGAGAGAATGATGTTCAGATGTCATTCAGCCTACTTATGATGTTTGACATATTATTCGAAGCAAAAAAGCATCCCTAGCCAAACAATTAAATAATAGTTTCATAATCTGTGTTATAAAGAGCCTACTGTTAATGTCAGACTGGACTGAGACTTCTTTTCTTCAGAAATAGCAACCCTAATGTAAGACATCCCAAAGCATTTAAGAAACTAAGGATATAATACTAGAAAACATTTTCTCATTCAGAAGGCTTTGCAGTAAATAAGGCAAGGGAAGCGTTGTGGTTTAGCTCAGGACAGGAAGAAATGTGAGAAGACCAAAATTTTCAGTAGTTGCTTTGTGTGCAAGTGATTTGTATCCTGTGCAGTGCCAGGAGGAGAGATCTAGTGGAAAAACAGTGCATAAATGTTTAATTGAAGGTGGTATAGTAATACCCATAGTTAGTCTTGTGTGGCGTTTTCTTACATTCTAGCATTTCATGACTTGTGTGTCTGATTTTGTGACCTTAACAATCTTTTATTGTGATTGTATTTATTTTTCCTCCCATCAATGGAAGTGGAGTGGTCTGGAAATCACCCACTCTCTATTTTACCTAAGAATAAACAGAATATGGGACTTGACCAGTCACACGACTATTGGTGGTCCAGCCAAGCAGGTAACTGTGTACAGCCTGGCTCCTGACACTCATTGGTTCCTTTGCTTTGTGATCACCTCTAACAGAACTAAATCACATGCCAAGGAGCACAAATCAGCATGACGGAGCAGCACTTTAGCTTTTTCGCTTGTTACTTAAGTAACAGCACTTTTTTATTTTATCTCTTTCTACTAAAATATGTGATATGATATTAAAAATGAGTAAGTTGATTCAAATAGATCCTAATTTGTTGGATTTTGTTTCAGTGATATACCCACTTAAGATATTGACCAAACATTAGTACACTACTTAAAATTTTGTTCTAGTGCTGATGGTGGAAGCATATTTCAGCAGCAGGGTATTAGTGAGATTGTTAATTGATATTTGCATTTAATGAGCTCACCAATAGTAGTGCATTAATGGATAAATATGCATTAGAGGTGGTGAAAGAAAATTGGATGCCTGCAGAATAATTAAATTAGCAGAAATTGTTGTAAGCAAGACCATGTGCTAGCAAGGCAAACAGTGTCTTTTTCAAGAATTTGAGTAGTCCTGGAAACATGTGGAGGTTTTGATTTTGTTTTCAGTAGTTTGGATTGTATCTACAATGATCTGGATCACATGAGAAATCCAGAGTTCCAAGTTTAACGTGCAGGACTTATATAATATTACGAAATAAACTTTCAGTATAATATTGCTTTTTAATTTTCAATCATAGAATCTTTAAGGTTGGAAAAGACCTCTAGGATCATCGAGTCCAACCATCAACCCAACACCACCATGTCTACTAGACCGTGTTCCGAAGTGCCATGAAACATTTTGAGCTAAAAGGCTAAAAAATGCTATCAATCTGAGAAAATTCTTTCCATGGTGCCTGTTTCAACTGTTGCCTGTGTAGTGACAGGAACGTGGCACACATGAATCATTTATTGCTAGAATCTGGATGGATTGGTGATCATTTCAGAATTCAAAGTGGGGGTAGTTGGGGTTTTTGTGGGGGTTTTTTGTACCTTTTTTTTTACTAGTCTGAGGAGGCAAATAAATGGTTAGCTTGTATGCTTGAATATGAGCCAAAAAATTTAGCCTGAGCAGATGCCAATTCTGAATTTTATAATCAAATATGTAATTCATAATTTTCACTGTTGGTGGCTTGCAGCATAAATAGAAGGATTAATTAAATCAAAATAGGAGTAATCAGAATGTTTTGCAACTTATCAAGGAGCCCATATGTAAAATTTGTTTTTCTATTACAAAATAGGATTTTGAAATGTTTGCAGAAGCATGCATTTTGAAAGGTTTGTATTTCCCTTGTAAATGAACAGAAGTAAGCCAAAAATATTTTAAGAGAAACGGTCTGCATTCTTTTGCTTGTGTATTGCTGTCTTAGGCATGCTATAATTTTGTAGATCAAGGTATGTATGTTAAGAGATGGGGAAGATTTTTCTGACAATTTTAGGCAGAAATTCTGTAAGAGCTTTGACTTCTCATATCATGCTATAAAATGACCCACACTAATAACTATTAATAGAGTATATATTTTTATACAGAATCTGAACTTACATTCCAAGAGGGACAATTTGGCTTTAAACAATATCTGCCTATTGCTAAATGGGTAGATCTGATCTGTTCTCCTATGCTGTGTGGGAACTGTAGCATGGGGAGGCCTGGACTTCCATTTGGTCCAGTGAATCATCCTATTTATGCAACCTTCCTCTCTCAAACTCAATGGGATAAAATTCTGACTCTAAGCTCTACCAAAAGAATCCAACAAAAAATATATTTGCTAATGTTCATCTGAATTTCCCATGGAACAGATAAGTAACCGCTCGTAATTCTGCACCAGTAGCAAGCGACTGGGCAACCTTCTGTGTTGTGTTACATTGCATTTACTGCTCAGAAGTAAAAGAAAATTGTCACATTTCAAAATCAGTGTGTTTCTTCTAGTAACGATTTCAGGAAGTGTGGCAAGAAGATCCAATTAAGAGATATGCATTACCCACAGTTTACATACGCAGCAAAGTATGGATTAACTGGCTCATAATTGCTAAGAATTTGTGTAATTTAATCCCTTGTGGAAGATTATATTAGTATCTTCCTTTAGGATTATATCTAATATTCCCACCTTTGATTTAGGTAAATAGTGAGTATCTGAATACAGTTGCACCATGAAAGCAGGGAAGGAAGCAATAACATGGATGATCTTGCTAATGTAATGAACAGAACGGTTATGAGACAGTCCCTGCCTGGTGCTGCTGTTATTTACAGTAACATCCAGAGAGACAGAAGCTGTGATTTGTGCCTTCTTTTACAGAGCATTTTACAGACCCACAATCCAGGTATGTATTTAAGGAAAACGTTAGCAGACATAAGAGCAGCATGTTCAGTTTGCTGTTTCTCCAAAACCACTGCTAGGTATAACTCATTTTGAAATCTTCAGCCAACTTCATTTCTGATTTCCACATCCAAAGTGCATTTAGTTTAACCTGTCCCCTCTGAAGAAATAACCTGCTTACTTAAGGAAAAGGTTATCGTTTTACTAGTCAAATGGGAATCTGTAGATGACTTCCTGTTCTGGCCTTGGTCATGACACCTGACCTTTACTTGGTGAAATATCAATGAGTGTTGTGGTCTCCTGCTTCCTACAGTAATAAAATTGCACTCTCTCAGCTTCTGCCAATCTCCATTTCGTCCATAGAGTTGGTAGGTGTAGATTTGAGACAATGATATCGATGCTGCTTGACCTATAAGTCTTTTTTGCATCTCTTTATCCCAGCAGAAGTTTAAAAATAGCACTTTCTAGTTGTCTTTGTTTCTGGTATAACCCAAAAGGCGCTGATTAGTAGCTGTTTATCTTAAGAGCTCTGATGTATAAAGTCCATGACAGTTCTGTCCTGTCACTGCTGCAACTTATTTGTCCAAACAGCTCTCAAGTGAAATGCTTTGTCCAGCCTTCTTAAAAATGTCTTGAGAGGGCTAGGATGGTGTGGGTGGGTTTCTTTCTATTGATTACTTGGTTAAGAAGAACATGTGCTGCCATTTCAAGGTAGATAGCAAACCTGCTTCAGTGCAGGTTCTGAGACCACAGGCAATTAAAGGCAGGTAAAGGAAAAATTTCTGGTTTGACATGCCTTCATCCTGAGCGTTTGTAACTTACACACATGCTGTGCAATGAACAGAAGGCAGTCTCAGTTTACCTAGACATAAAGAGCTTGTTGGAAATGGAAAACCACCATGTGTTTGGCTTCTAGGAGGCAAGTGAAATAGTGGAGATGTGTTTACAAAAAGTAATAGCCACAATCTGGACAAAAGTTTTTTCCAAGCACCTGAATATTAACAGCCTGGAGAGCAGGTATCAGTCATCATATATTGACTAATGCAATCACTTCACTGCATTTGCTGCGGTTTGGATTCCAGGTTTCAGTAGGGCATGATGGTGCTTTTTTTAATTTTTTTTTTTAACCTATTGCATAAAAATGAGAAGCAGAAGCTTTGACAAGTGCATTTACAAAAGCCAGGATACAGCATTTTTGGACTAGAAAAGGAAAGTTGTTAGGTGAGTTTCAACTCCTATTTTTTTCCTGGTGTATAGCATGGACATAAGATTTCACGGTATTTGAAAGGCAGTACTCTTCAGTACAAAAGAATAAGTACTCTTTGACAAAGCATGTAGACATCTCATACTATTCAGTGCTACAGGACAAACTGAAATATGATTTTGGTGTGGGTGTTGTGTTTGGGTTTGTGTTGTTTTGGTTTTTTTATGGGAACACTTACGTACTTTTTCTTGCTGGCAGTAAGGTACCATCATAAGACACCATGCATCAGCAGTATAGGTACCTGAAGTGTATGCTACCAGATATCACAACTGCTCTTCTCAGAAAGGGAATTCTCCTTCCCAGATGGAGGTACAGTTTTTCATCATTGACAATACTGGTTATGGTTGGAATTAAGTTCCTTGCATCCTTGCAGGATACAAAGCCGAGTAACTAGTGCAATAAGAATTAGAGGTCAGTACGTACCTTCTCCATCATCACAAGATGAAATCTTTGTCTGAAAAAGGCTTTGACAAATAAGTCTCTTGAAAGGCTGGATAACAATGTGGAAGAAAAAACAACTAAGCATCTTGCAAAGACATTTGATGTTTCTAGTGAAGAACTCCTCTTCGCAGACTAGAAAGCTTGATTTGTCATACTTCATGTACTTTTGAATTCTGTATTACTTCATGATTCAGTACAGCTGACTTCAACAAAAAGCACAGTATTGTTATAAAGTACAAGTAGAAGAATGTTTTGTTATATTTTTGTGTTTGGGATTTTGAGCTACTTTTATTTTTTGGGGGGAACACTAATGTGTGAATTGTGATCCATTAGAGAGAAGGAGCCTGCACTTGTAAATCAAAGTCTATGATTAACTGCAGGTATTTTTCCTCTTGAGTGGCAGGAACACCTAGGCATCAGAGAAACACAGTTTTCATCTTGAAGAATTGCACCTGTACTTGGAGCTTGCCGCTTCTGCTCAATAGTGGATAGGTCTAGAAATAAGATGCTCCAAATTCAAAGATGTCTTTACCACGAGCCAAAATTGTAGAAGCAAAACATAACAAATAATTCCTATTTATTCACCTGAAATGCCCAGCAATGTGATAACAATGGCTTTAGCAGAGAATTAAATGAAAATCCAGTCATCGAAACTGCCACCACCATTCCCTCATCATTCTAATGTGACAAAAGTGGTGTAGATAAGTGTGCTCTTTTCCTGAAATTTTTCTTTAAAACAGCTAAAGAACGATCCTGGGCTGCTGGCACCACCCCTCTGATGGGAAGCCCTGCACTGACCTCATGTCTCCCTGGAAAATGGGGGAGGCGTAAGGACAGAGCGCCAAAGGCTAGGGGCTGCCCTGCTTAAATGGGGTTTAGTGGTCTGTTGGCCAGAATCCCTCAAAGGGAGAGGGAAGCCAGCAAGGGTAATTTGCTCATCAAGAGCATGATGGAAGACTAAGTCTCACATTCTTCCTCTAAGAGAATGAAAAACTGTATTTCTGCAATCTGTAGTTCCAAGACTCCAGAATGGAGAATGTCATTGTATTTATTATGTTTGTTTATTATTTTTTTTATTACCTCCCACACAGAAGAAGATTGCAGGCAGATATCTGTCACTGAAACTGGTCATAATTTCAGTTGCTTGTATGAAGTCAGGATTAATTCTAAGGCAGTATAGTATATTTTTCTGTATTTAAAGAGAATGACAAGCTACTTTTCCAGTTTATTTTCCCGTATCAACTGTTACAAACTTCTCTGCAGGATTATTATATAATCTAGAGGAATGTTCCATAGAGGATGTTCTGCTAGGACATGACCTGGCAAAAGTAGGCAACGAATATAGTGCTAAACAAACTTAGCAGTCAGTATGCCCAGAGCCCGGCACTTTGAAAACAGCAAGCATGCTCAATATTACAGTGTCTTCTATCTTCATAAACCCGCTTTTAGCAAGACAAAGGCAACGCCCTCCCTCCTCCTCAAAAAAAAACCAAAACAAAAAACAAACTAAAACCCCACCAAAAAAAAAACCCCAAACCAGTCAATTTTTTTTCTTTTATAAAGATGATGAATTTTTGGAAAATAAAGGAAATACATCAGATGTAAGTAGCCACTGAAGAAAAAGAAACCCCTAGAATAATTTTTCAACTAATGTTTTCTATGCAACTTCCCCAAATATACAGTCATTCAAAGGGAAATCATGGCAGTATTGAAGTTGAATATTTAGGAAAATTAAATTGCAAAACAGTAAAGGTAGTAAATTTGTTTAATGCTTTGCTTTGTTTCCTCATCGTTGCCCATGTTCTGAGGTACAGGAAAGAGCATTTCATCTGTAGAAAACAGAAAAAGTAGATGTACTTGTAGACCTGTAGGCTTGTAGGAAGGGAAATTTGCCATACTGAAGTTAATAGCTCCCTTGAAAGGACCTTAAGAACAAGTGAAGTGCTAGAACATTGCTTTCATGAAAATAATGTACAAAGCAGGGTAAGTAATATTAAAGTAGCGCTGATCCTCCGAGCATGATGTGATTGATTTTTCAGAGACAGGCTGCCGTGTCAGAAAGTCAGCTGCTCCACTGTGTTGCCATGGAGGAAGGGCATGGACAGAGTACAATTAAAAAACATTTCTGTTGACTTCCAGTGCTGTGAAACTATAGCAACTCTGAAACACAATGCCAAGTGTGGGTCTTATTCATCTCTTCCACATGCTGCAGTTAAGCTCCTAAGAGGTGCACGGAGAGGCACTTCAAAGGCTTCCTCTTCTTACAGGGGACTTGCCGCTGGGCTTGTAGCTTCATCTTCTTCATATAGACCTAGAGGATTTGCAGCAATTCAAAGTCCAGCCTTGTGCTGCCCCATGAAAATACTTCTGTGAGGCACAGCGGTTTTTGAAACTACCGTTTCAGTCTTTCTGATATTTTTGAATACATAACTTGAAATTTATGTCTCTCATGATTTAATTATATAGTTCAGGATATAGCTCACTCTCCATTTTCAGTATTCTCTCTTCTGCTACTTTGTAAGTAACAGGAAAAAAACCCCAACATTTTGTCAGTTAATACCCTTAGATTTTTCTGTAACAGATTTCAGTTTCTGGAGTGTAAAGAACAGATGCTCCTGTTGACTTGTGCTTTGAGTTCTGCATGTTGGGGGGGGGGGTGTACTTTGGCATTTTCCTAAAAACACTTTCAGAGTTCATCCCATGTCAGTCTTCCTTGCTTTTGCAGGTTTCAGTACGACTGAGGGATCCCATCCATGAGTTATCTCAGGGTTTTTTTCCCTGTTTGCCATATGTTGTTTGTTTATTAACAGTAATTAAATATAAATGATGAAAATAAACTAGGAATAGACTAGTGTCCTACCAGAAATCAATGAAGAAATTAAACTTTTTTTTTTTTCTTTCGTGAAAACAGTAACACTGTGTTTTCAAATGGCCCTTCATCCAGGGATCTTACAGCTAGTCAAGTACAAATGTCTCCTTTTAGAGATGGAGGAAGCAGAGGACAGACACATGGCCAAAATCCCTTCCACAGAGTACAAGAAAAGTTCTGAAAATCAGTAGTCACTTATTCATGCGTCCCTCAAACTAAAGGTACTGGATGGTGCTTAGGAACCTGAAACTTCTGGAGGGGTATGGAACACGCAAGCATAGATAGGAAATCATCTGCTTTTTCCCTTGGATATATTCCTTCCATGTTCTGGAAGGATCTCCAACTGCCTTTGGGATGGCCTGTAAACTCGCTTCACTCTTCTGGATCTCTGCTGAGATTATCAGTGAGAATGCCAGCTCTCATTGTGATGGGTTTTTGTTTGTGATCTGGATTCCTGCCCATTAGGAAATTAATTGGAACAAACTTGGTCTTTTAGGGATTAAGCTAAGGGAGAAAAACAATCTGTCAGTTTCAATCAATGATTAATTCATATTTTTGCATTATACAAGAATTGATTTTCTAAAGTCCAGATTCTGAATTCACCGAGAATAACATTTGTGTGTTTCAATGGCAGTTTTGCAAGAGCAAAGGCTCTATTTCTGTATATCACAAATAGGGAAATGTGAGTGTAGGGTAATGCAAAATTTAAGAGACGGCTACTTCTAGGAGGTTTCCCTTACTCTTTTCCTGAAGAGAAAACAGTTTGGCTGAGACTTGACAGACCTGAAGTCCAAGGACCTACAAGACATTCTATAAAGGGCAACACTGTGTCTTGTACTTTATGCTTAGTTTTGTGTCATGATTATTTATTTTTTTTTTTTAGTCTAGAGACTAGTTTACCCTCTGGAAAACACCTGTTTTTGCAGTTTTGTCACAATGTTTCCTTTTAACTAAGAAAATGTTAAGCAGAAGTTTGAAAATTCTCTTATTTGTCCCTGGTTTTGCTTTTTTCTTTGCTTCCTTGTATGAGAATGTGCATTTGGAGCAATGGTTGATTTAGCCAGCATTTCACAGATCACCTTCTGTTGTTCTATGAGCCACCAGCAGTCCATGAACTACTGGCTGAAAAAAATTTAATGCACTGGGCTGGAGCCATCTCCCTGTTTTACCACGCAGAGCAGCAGGACAAAATTTTGACCTGATATTCAAAATTGGAGAGAAATAGAGGGAGATATTTGGCTGACCATATCTGTCAGTGTGCCACGAGTCCTGATTTCTTGGCTAGCGGGTAATGGGCAACTCATTCCCTGCACAAATAGAGGATTTGCTGCAGCAGCTGAGGTGTCTTGTGCGGAGGCTGAGGTGCCCACTGGAAGGTACACACATTGTTCTGTTTGTCCTCATCGCCATTTCCCTATGTTTTGGGCAGCCTGTGATCCAAAAATAGTGAGTATTACTTTACAGTTAAGTTCCCAATTCACAGACCTGGTTATTTGTTTAAGAGTATTCATTTTCTTTCTCTCTTTAAAGAATTCTAGATACTGGTGCAGCTCTCTGGAATTTGAATTATTTTTTTCATGAGCTGGTCATGTTACTAAATCACTAAGATTCAGAAAATGCTCTTAGGGTTTGAAATACTTGGTCCCTGGTAATGCTACTACAATATACACCTTTATTGTACTATTTTCAAACTATAAGCACATCAGTGAATTTCCAGGAGAGTAATTTCTGTTGAAGATCTATTTTCAATGCTCAGAAGGGATGATGGGTTCTTACTGTGGAGTGGGGAGATCAGGCAGGAAGGAGATCACAGTGTTAATGAAAGCAAAAGTAAAACAGAACCCTTAGGGAAAGGGTCCCCAAAATAGCCAAGCTTCAGGAGCTTTCAAGTCTAGGGAAATCCTCAGCAGGGGAAACCTGAGGATCAGAATGGTAAAAGTAGGAGAGGTGGTCTTTCCTGGTTAAAACCCTGGGAAGCTGTAATCTTCCTAGCATCTGCTCTAGTGATTATTCTCTTCTGTGCCTAGCAGTGTGTAATGCTTCCCTGCTCAACAACTGTAAATCACCATCCATCTTAGATGTAGTAGCCCTCTGGTAGAAAGAAAACCAACCAGCCTTGCTTGGAAAAAACAGCTCTTTTTGCTAATCATGGCCTTTAAAGTCATAACCATCTGGATGAATAGTCCAAGGAGCAGAAGCTTAGTGAGTGTCATGTACACTCGCATACTGTGTCGTCTCTTCTGATTACATAGAGTCAACCTTTGCTGCTCATATATTTTATTTTCTGGAAGTGAATCAGGAAGTTATGGGCTATTTTACATCCATATGTAACTTCTTTCAATGTCATCATCTAGCAGAGACGAAATCAACTAAAATATATTTAGACTACAGATCCTGGATTATTGAACCTTAGACCAATTAGGTCACTAAGAATAGCTGCTTGAAGTATAGTGGTTTCTCTTTTTTGATGTCTTTCTAGGTGGACAAATATCTAAATCAATAACCAAATATCAGATAAAGTATCAGCGGCAGAAGGACAGATTGCATTAATACAGATGCAGTCATGCATAAGAAAAATATTACAGAGTAATGAAGGTAAATTCAAAAACAATTGAGGTGATCACAGGTTTATTGTCTCTTACATTTTTTTGCAGTACATAAATTCTGTTTTCAGTTCTGCCTGGTAAGGTATCATATAAGGACTAATCATTTTCCTATGACCATCAGATCCTTTAAGCAATTATCTATAATTAAAACATACCTTGATGGGTTTTTGACATATTAACAGTCAACATGACCCACAAACTGATTTGATCTGATGGCCTAAAAAATAATTTAAATGAAAGAGTATATTTTGGAATTGACAGAAGAAAAGTTCAATGTGAAGTTCAATTTAAATCTGTTCATTTTCTGGAGGAAATTCCTTCATTATTAAGGGTAATACTTCCCACCACTCTGATCCTGCCAACTCTCTGTTCGGATACTTATTGCAAACCTGAATCTCTGCTTATCATTATCTTTGGAAAGATTCCCCACCCTTCAACACTCAAATTTCATATCTCTGATTTACAAGTCTGGGCCCCATTGACTTTTCAAGCTCTGGATTAGGCCCTGAGTAACTTTGCCTGCTTCTGAAGAACTCAGCTGAAAATTAAAACCTTCATTATATTATTAGGTTTAAGTGTGGGTCTAATTTTCTCCATCTATGCCTAGACTAAAGAGCATCTTTAAAGATCTGGTTATTCTTATGCAGAGAAGGGATTCAGTTGCTGAGCATCCTTCCCTCAGCTGTCTAATCTGAGCATCTACAGAGGAGGAGGGGGGACAGGAATCAGCATCCCCAAACGGTCCTGCACCAGGACCAGCCCTTGCCTGTCAATACGGCACCTTTGGGTACCCTCTGTTGGGTTGCTAGAAGTCTCCAGTTAATGGCCCATTCTTACCAGGTTTATCTTCCCAACCTTATCCCTATTCTGCCTTCCTCTTTCAGCTGATATTCTGTAAAGCCCAAAGAGGCTGTTTCCTGAATACCACAGTAGATGCAGGAGAGCTGTACCATACTCCCCACTTCCCCACCACAGAGATGAAACCAAAGCTTTACCTGTTTTTTCATCTCTGTTTACGAACTGGTGTTGGCCATGAGACAATAGTTAGTAACTGGTAACTGTCCCCCTCCTCTCCCCCCTGCAATCCATCTCTGGTTACAGTGTCATTTTTAAAGGAGAGTGTTTGCTGCTGCTTGTGAAAATTCCCTCTTTTTTTTTTTTATAATTCACAAAATGATAACCTTTTTCCAAAGCCATTTGAGGCTTTTGAGCTTCTGAGAGCCATGTTGTTCTTAATATTCTAGGGTTTGATGTTATTTTATTGCCACTGAACTCTAGTGAACACTGTGAATTTTAGGTTGTCATTTCTCTAGTAATAAAGAGCACATAGAATTTTGTGCATAAGAGATTCACTTGGGAATAAGTTATTGTGGTTTAAAAAAGTCACATCAGAAAAGAGTAGTCCAGCTCTAGCAGTTAATGAATATTGCCATACCTGTGAAATATTATCTCAGATTGGTGATGTTTGCTATGGCTTATTATTTGCATTACAGGTGTGACAAAAGGATTGCAAATTAACCTGGATTTTAATTCATGTAGGCATTATTTATGAAGGCAGAAAAGTTACTGCCTTGTAACGTCTGCAAATCTACTGGTCAAGAAAGAAATGAAAGATGATTAATTTTGATGAAGTAAGAAAAATTAAAGGACTACCTGTAGGTTGCATAGAAGCTATGAACTGAATTGCAACCTGTCAGGCTAATCCAGGTTTGAATAGTCTCAGGTGCTTTCACAACTAATATATTAGCATAAAATAATAGGAAAATGCTTTTTAAAGTGTGGCTAGGTAGCTGGGTTTCCTAAAGAAATGCGAATTTTCAGTCCTGCTTTTTTTAGTAGGTTTTGAGCTCACTGGTCAATTGCAGTCCAGTTTGAAGGAGGGTGGTAGTCTTAGAAAGCATAAGATTTCATGAAAATATTAATTGAGTAAAATGAAGATGCAGAATAAGCTTATTTGGTGTTAGACACTGGAAATCAAAGCAGGAAAAAAAATTACTACTATTGCAGAAAAAGGAATGAGCATGTAATCTGTGGGAAGCCAGACTTCATTTGTGGTGGTGTACAAGAAATGACTTGTTTTTTCCGGAGACACTGTAGTTTCATGCTGCTTGAACTGGACTTCCCACTTAACTACATTTGTATTTGAAAAAACTCGAGGGTGCGTTGCTTGATCATGGTGGATGAGGGGGAAACTCAGGTCAGGCACAAGATGAGCCCCTTGCTCTGCTCCCCCATACTTACTCCATGAGACTGTGTTGAGGCTACTGAAGTGGAGCAGCTCCTTCCCGAGGACACCCTGGCAGAGTGAGGGGAGAGCACGGAGGAGGTCCTTGCTCAGCCCCAAGCGGGGAGTTCCAGTATTCACTGTGTCATTCAGTGTAACCTGGGCCTCAAGGGTCTCATTTTAAAGAAACCACTAGGGTAATGTATTTTCTAAACCCCAACAGGCAGCACTTCATTTTCAGAAAAAGGACTTTGAGAAGTATTGGTGACAAGATCTGAGTGGTTGTTGTATCTTAACTTACATTTTCAAAGTTATCTTTTCAAGGAGGGGAAAATTAGGGGTGTCAGAGAACTCAGAACTGTATTTCTAGGATCTCCAATATTGGAGGGAGACAACCGCCACTGTAGGTTTCATGATTTGATGGCATCCCCTTAGAGTAACTTTGTTATTCTCCCCAAATGATTCGCCACTTTCCTCATTCGATATGAAACACTTTTTTTTTTTTTTCCCCTGACAGTGTATTTCTAACACATAACAGTGGGGATTTAGACTTCTGGGTTCCAGCCACTGTGATAAGAATCAAGCAGTAAAATTGCTGCTCGTTGCTTTGAAACTGTGCTTCGTGTATTCTGTTATACCAGTGTCAGATCTGTGCTCAGATACTCTGTCACTATCACCCACTTCTCTGCCACACATAGCCAAACACAGAGATGTATCAAGAGCCAGAAAACAGATCTGTCAACAATACAGAGGTTTCCATTTATTTGTCAAGTCCTTCTTTATTTCTTACCATGAAAGTCATGATTGACCAAAACAGCTTTTTTTTTTTTTTTCATGTGAAAGGTAACAGGACATTCGCAATTTAACCTTGTAAACAACTCTGTGTGTGATAGAAGCAATTGCAAGCAGGTCTGTGTGATCAGAGGATGGTTCAGAACTGATATAAGTGTGCCAATTCCTTTGAGAGGGTCAGAAAGGAAATTCTTGGACTTGTCCCCTTCAAATTGGCACACGCTAATCTTCGTTCCCTTTCAGTGTAGGAGTTTTATAGAGGGGAGAAAATGGAGATGTGGAGAGCTTAGTCCGGTAACAGAATCAAGAACAGTATCTAGCTGTCTCAAACATCAGTAGTGACCCTTAATTTAAGACATTGATTTAGCATGAATTTAGCAGTGCAACATTGCAAATGTTGAAGTTTGAGTTGAACACACGCACGTGTGCGTTCTTTTATGTGACACCTGGTTTGGGGTGGCTTTTTCCTACAAGTTGCTTGCACAGTCTGTAAGTTTGCAAGTACTGCTGTAGTGATATAGTGATCACTATTGTAATATAGTGGCCCCTTTTTAGCCATTGTTCAGTTTTTTCAGTATTTGAAGTTCTCTTTCTACCACGGGTCTGCAGAACAAACAATCAGTGCTGACTAGTGCTTGTTCATGTTTGTAGCAGCTGCCCTACTGCTTTTAGAAAGTGAAGAATTGTACACCACGCAAAATACCGGTCTCTCCTTGCCCTTGACTCTTCAACATGAGAAGTCTTTTGAACAGTTCACTGACACTTCCACGACTTGGCTAGTTGTAAAGCATTTGATTCCTTAAGTGTTCTCCTTGCAAAATGAGTATTTACAGCAGCAGCACATGAAATGACAGTCTGTGTAGAAATCTGGTGGGGAGCCAGAACCGTATCTGCCAGCAGGTGTTTGGAAAGTCTCGCTGGTTATGGCTAAAAGTCTTGCTAAAGTTCTCTAAGGGAGAAGCTAAAAATGTACAACTCCCTAGCAGAATTATCTTTTATTGCCCTCTCTCCCATGCCTTTCTAGGCAGAAAATGTGGAAAAAACTACCATTTAACAGCCTCCATTCTCCAACTGAACCTAAAGAAAAGGCTAGAGCTAGCAAAAATTTGGCTAAGTTAGCTGCCTGGGCATGGACTTACAGACACATACTACTTAGGAGGAAGGCATAAACCACATGTGCAAATTGTTCTTGGGAACTTCTACCTTGAAGTGATGATCCTAGTGCAATGGATAAGATTTTTCAATAGCAATAACTGTGGGTGTTCCTGACTGCATTAGAGCTGGGACTGACTTGGATCAAGTGTTTACAGAGCGCTTAGCTCATCTTAAAATGATGTTGCTAGGTGCTACTGTGATTAGAATAAATACTGTATTGAAAACTGGATGGACAAAGAACTGTAATTGTGATGTGATTAATTGAGATGGATTAAACTATTCCCACAGGTTTATCGGCTTATGCTCAATGAGACAGAAATGAATGTAATGAGCTAAACATCATGAATGAAGATACTTTTCTTCTCAGTGAGCAATATGCTCTTCTGAGAGCAATTATGACAATTCTGCAAGACACCAAATAAATATAGCTTTGGGACCACTGATGGTGTTTAAGACTTTGGAGGATTGAACCCTTTGTATTCAGAGCATCGTCAAAGGCTTAGAGTTTAGCCCACGAGAAAAAGCAGTTTTTGTCCTGTTGTTCTTTCACTACTTTTACCATAGATACGTACATGAGACACTTCTATCAAAGGATTAAATCAAATACTTGGATGTTAATTCTGTCAGCTTTACTGAGGTAGTCAACTTGATTTATTGTTCTTGGCTTACACAGATAGCAGTTCTCAACCTGAGTTAACTTACTCTCTCAACAGGTGGTCACATAATTAGACTGGATTTTTATTGCAATTAGGTAGTTCATATAAAGCATTAAGCTTTTCCTGTTTGCCAGAAATCATTCATATTTTAAACCAGCGTGTGAGAGCTTGTTTTTCTGGGGAGATGGAGAAATATTTTATAGGCATGTGGTTGGGTTGCTTCTCCAAGGTGTTTGTGGTGGGGGAAATGGCTTAAGAGTGGTGGAGAGAAGTTTTATTCCTTGGAGCATCTGACCTCTGCACATGAGCAGTCCTGGTTCTTTGACAGCCTGTCACACTGAAGTCCAAATGTTGGTTCCCTCAACACCTGACCCTTGTTTTCCCTCTACTGAGATGGTGCTTCCATTGCACAGATAAAATCATGTTGGGCTACATGTTCCCCTGCATTATTGCTCCTTCAAAAGTTATGGCGATGAGTGACTGTTTGCACCTACAATACCAGCTTCCCTCATGGGTAAAGAGAGGATCAGTGCCTATTGTGCTATGCACTGTGTATTCGTATAAATAACCTCTTAGTGCGCTATGAAGACTTCATGGAAAAGCTCTCAAGACGAGTCAGGTAATCTGGGGAAAGGAGAGAAATCTCCACCTGCAGAGAAGCACCTCTGACTGAATGAAGTTATGGAAAACAGGCCTAGGCCACTTTAGGCATGTTGTAGCCTGAGGCAGTTGACCAACAGTACACCGGTATGCCTTGAGTAGCTTCCTGAAACGCTGTGTTCATGTCTCAAAAAATAGTGCTAGGTTCACCCTTTCTTGCTTTAAAAATACAGAGGGTGTTTTCATATGCCTTTCTTTCTAATGCTGCACCTCTTAAAACCTTATCTGAAGATGCTTGTTTTTCTGGGGAGATGGAGAAACATTTTATAGGCATGTGACTTGGGTTGCTTCTGAACTGGTGATGTTAGTGGTGCAGAGAAGTGTTAATGGCTCTTCAGAGCTCCTGGGGAGAGAAGGTTTCACTGAGAAAATGTGTATATAGGCCTTTTTATGTCTGACCTGGTTGTCCTGGATCTGCTTTATGGCCAATGGAGAAAAACAGGCACTTCTTGCTGCAATCCACCTCATCTGGGGAAAAAAGTTGTCTAAAATGGGTCAGGTGATTGTGCCCTGAAGTACTTATTTCTCACTGTTGATTATGAAGAGAGTCTAAGGTGACAGGCTCAGCTGCTGACATCTTCGCTGTAAATTTTTAAAGTTAAGTGAAATAAGTCAGCCTTGGAAATAAGTGGAAAATGAATCCTATCTTGGCCACAAACATAATTTTGTTCCTGTTCTTGACTCTTTGGACTTTAACAACTAGGCTGTTCTATGTACTTCCCTCCACCCCGAAGTATCCACCCAAGACTAGCCAGAGGATTAAAACCAAGCAGGCTTCGCTAACAATGAGTCTTTCTACTGACTTCTCTGGCTTTGTATCTTTATTATAGACTGTTAGTTTTTTGTATTGTAGAAGTTTGGGGGTTGGTTTTTTTTGGTTGGTTGGTTGGTTTGAACAAACGAATTCTTCTGAGTCCTGAAAACATTTTAGAATTAAATGAATTTGGAGGTGATGGTTTTGCCTCTGTGGCTGGTGGATGTTCGCATAACCCTCGCCCATCCTGGAGGCTGAGGACCAGGAAGCATCAGACGATTCCGGGCACAGCAGAAACAGTGTGTGCTGAAGTACAGATCCACGTCTGGCATTCGAGACTCCGAGACCTGAATGAACCTGACACCTGTGGGTTGTCAGGTCTCTAAGGGGCTGAGCTCACAGTGCACCTTCTCCCCTGCTGAGCGCTGTGCTCAGCTGCTTTTATTTTGAAGTCAAACCTTGGAAAAATACGTATCGCTGAGAGAGAGCGCTTTTGGTGCATAAACGGATGTGTGCACATGTGCACATGCACGCACACAAAACGTGACTGCAGAAGCCTTGTCTTACGGAGAAACCAAGGTAGTTGCTTGCTAGCTATTGTTATTTTTGAGGGGGTTTTGCTTCCCCCCCCCTCCCCCAGGAGGAAAATGGTGGCGGGGGGAGGGGAGCAAAAGCAGTAGTGCAGTAAATGTAATCCCAAGGGGGATGCAATGCCATAGCGCTGTGCCTGTTTTCTGAACGTGACCCTGTGGAGAAACGCCGTGTCTCCCTGGAGCGTTTTGCCGTGTTTTGCTGGCTGGCTGTTTGGGGTTGCCACCTGCTGGTAAAAACACTGCGTAGCTTGCTTTTTCATCTTCCTGGAAGTACATGGAAGTACAAACGAGCTGCAAAACTACCTGAGTATTCTTTTCTGATTAAATTATTTCATTTTTTTTCTTGGAAATTTCTTTTAAGTGTGGCTATAGTTATTTTTTTCAAATATAATTTATGTGATTTTATTGCTTTCTGGTTTTTGCAGATTATGCAAATTGCCAAATATTCGGATATTCCTGCTTACATTGTAGAAATTGCCAAGGCCCAGTTCTCATTTATTGCAGGTTTTTTAACCACTTTAACAAAGTTGTTTTACAAAGGGACCTAAAGGACCTGAATTTAGCAATCCTGTTAAAACTCAAGGATTTCAAATTGCCTATAGCAGCTTTGGAGAGCTCATCCTCTCCATGAAATGCATTTCAAAAGCTGGTCAGGACAAAAAAAGCATTTTTGTGCCCAGAGTTCAATTCAGCATGCAAAGACACCATATATTGCACAGCCTTTATTTTGTCCGAGGAAGATGCCTTTCTTGTTCATTTTTCAGTTTTCTAATGTAACGTCCTCTAGAGCATGACTGAGATGACACAAGGAGGTAGGTGCTCTGGATTTCCTCCTGGAATTAAGACCGCCTAACGGCCCACGTTGTTCCTGTCTCAAGCTCAGACATGCAAGTTGTGGTGATTTGCAAGTTGCCATGTTATTAGTGCTGCTGTAGTAACTGCCTATGCACGTGTTCCCGCTCCATCGGCTCCCTTTGCGTACACAGCCTCTGCTAGCTTGAAGATCTTATGCACCACATGGCATTAAAAGCTTTGCATCTCTGCTGTTCAAATTCAGACATGTTTAGCAAACATTCCTGGGGGGGAGAGGAGATGTTCTTTGCTCAGAAAGGTGCAAGGACCACCCAGGAAATTGTGCCTGTGTGTGCTACAGCTCTGCGCTGACCGCTGCCAGGCAACACGGACCTGCTGGTTGAAGCAGATCAGCTTCGACAAACAGGCAACTGGGAGCCCCGCGGAGGGGGCAGTGGTGGCGATGGAGCTTGGTGGCCCTTTGCTAGCCCCCAGCAAGGGAGGTGTGCATTGGAGAGGGGGCCTTGAGTATCATATTGCTATCTAAGTGATTACATCTAAGTCCTGGCTTAGCGTTGCCAACCCGTTTCAGGAACTGATCTCATTGTCTTCTGCAAAATATGTACTTTCGCACAGTACAATAATTATCAGTTATCTCCTGGCAATTAATAATTTAAAACCCTGTAGAGCGTTGTGCCATCTGCTGCTTGAGCAGTGATTTGATGACTTGTGAAGCAGGAGCTGGGTATGAGCAAGGTCTGACACTTCATGTGGCCACCATAGGAAAGGGGAGATGTTTCAAATGACTCACGTGAGGACCTGCAGGTCAGATGCTTGAAGGGGTCTTGCCATAGCAGGGTGGTTTTATTGAAGGCCACGAAGTCTGTGCTGTCGGGTCCTGCTCCACCCTATTGCACATACGTGTCATTTGCCCCTGACCTGCAGAAAATTTATTTTCAGGTGGATTCAGCTGGATCTGTAAGTACAGCCCTATGGGGCAGTTCTGCAAGGGGACCTGCTTTCCTTCCGCTCCTCCCTGTGCAGGTACAGGGACAGGGTGCACACGGGATTCCCTCTTTTTTTTTTTTTTTCTAATTTTGGCCCTCCCTCCAGTTTGTGAAAGGGTTGTTTTCCACCACTTCTCTCTCCACCTCCCCTGTTGAGGTGTGTGGGGACTGGAGGCGGGGCAGGTGACTCTTGGCCTTCAGCTTTGTTTCTTTCAAGGCATTATAAGAAATGTCTGTTCCCTTCCCTGATGAAGAATGTGTTGCGTTATAGCTAGGGTTGCCTGTTGTTAAGGCTGCCCGGCCCTTTGTCTGTTTGTGTGTTGCTAGCAATTATTTATAGCTGTTAGGCTTTGACAATTCAGGATGAAATTTTTCATGCTTAGTGGGAATCTCAGATGAATTTTTATGGACAATTTCACCAATTCCACTTTTTATGAGAGAAGAGCAAGGGAAATTACTTTGATCATGTTTAAAAAACTCACCAAAACAAACAAAAACCCTCTCTTGAATTGTGTCTATTTCTTCCCCATGCTTAAAATTTGGAATATGGAGAGATGTGTTTTAACATCCCTTTGAAAACTGGCCTGTGCTTGGACAATGAAATAGCATTGAAAAACTGTAACTTACTCCAAAACAGAAAAACATTTCTGGAGGTTAAAAGGATGCACTGATGAACATTTATGAATCTTCCCTCTTGAAGAAGGTGATGAGCAGTGATGATGAGCCAGGAGTATGGGGATAAATATGAGATAGGGGCAGACTAGAGAAGACAGGACAAAAAGGGGTCAAATATATAAAGAATCAGCAGTGAAGACCCCGTATGTTTGTGCCACTGAAGCTTTCTCCAGGTTACGTTTCTTTTGAAGAGATTAGATGAAGGCATCCTTAATTTTGAGATATCAGCATTTTGAGTATTTGACTTTGGAGATAGGGTGCGTGCCTAGGCTACAGCAGATAATTGTTCTGATTTGCTTGTAACTAGTAGGTCTATGGTAAACAATAGAAGTTGACCTATTAACATGTGAGAAAAGTTACTCTGAAAATAGGTCTTATGAATTTCTCTTAAATATTTTTACTCTTTTACAATACAACCAATACCACAAAGGTTACCATTCTGCCCAGAAGAAAATGCAGGTGCATGTGAGAAACGTTCCACAGAGCCTGGCAAAGCCCCAGCAGAACTGGAGGTCAGAGGCTGTATGTTAACGCAACTGCATCGTGCTATAGTAGCGTCTATCACAGTGGCCGGTGCTTTAGCAGAGACCATAGACCCCTTAAACTCCTTGCTGCTTTGCAACTGAGGAGCACGTACAACTACAAAATGTTTCAGGTCTGGCATATGGCACTGACTTTGGATACTCACTGTGAATGTGCTGTTTGTTTGAGGAGGAGGAGGGGAATTGAAAGGAAGGGGTAAGGAAGACCTTGGTGCTGGCTACAGGAGAAAGTTACGCATTCACACCTGTATTTCAAGGGTCCTTGGGGAGGCAAATCTCTCTCTCCTTGACTGAATGCAGATGAGGTACTTTTGAAAGCAGTCCAAACAGCTACCACTGACAGCCTAAAGCTTTCAAAGATTATACTTTGGTGTCCCCCTAATAGTGTAGATCACCGGTGAAATACAGTCATCCTCAGACTTCAGTCCCAGGCCTCTAAGCTCTGAATATAAATGGCCCAATTTTAAAAGCTACAGTGCAATGAATGAGACTGTCGAGACCAGAAAGGTGATGCTCTCAGCAGCTGACTTGTGGCTCTGGGGCTGCCCTTGGAGCACATTGGAACAGCTACCAATTTTTCAGCTTTCAGAACAAATCAACTGCTCCAGGTGTGTACATTACATATGCTCCTGGCTTGACAGGAAGGAGAAAAGGCATACGTGTTTTATCTTTCTTAAATAACAACTCACTTGAATTTAAAATCAAAGCTTTTCACCGTAAGATCAGAAAAATGAAGAGAGACCATACTTGTTTAGGATGGCAAAGCCCACTGTGGTGAGCAGCACCGCACAAGAGCAGCGGTAACATGCAGGATTTCCTCTTACTCACTAGTGACGTGTAACTTAATGCATGTCTCTGCTGTCACTGGTGAGGTCTGAACCTGGAGCTGCACGTGGTGAAGCAGGTGAACTTAACCTATGTCAACAAACCTCTTCACTTGTGGCAGTAGTTTGTAGCTCTACTTTCTGGGAACTGGATCCGTGTATGATGAGAGAGAGATATTCAGACAGCCTAGCTTAAATATGTGTGATGTTGGGAAAGAAAAGGTGTGGGACACTTGTTAAAGCAGGAGGTCAAGAGCTTGTGATCCAAGTTTCCATTTCTGACTACCATTCAATATTTTGTGAATCCTGACCTAAATTCTGTAGAGAAGCTTGCAACAGCTCTTGGGCACCACATCTTCAAATTGTGAGGTCAGAATGTGCTAGCATAGCACAAAGAATTTGTTGCTTCTGCCTGAAGTATTAAGCTGACATAAAATTAAAAGAGAAGACAACGAGACCAACCCGTAATTAAGTTTTATGGTATCTGAGTTTGAGCACTGAAACCTTGCTGAATTGTTTTATCCCTCATTGTTCTAAAATGAAAAGAGTAATGGTGCTAATATACACCTAAAATCTCTGTGGGGCAATTTTTCTGGCCATCTATAGAAAAACTAGATGAAGCCTATGTAAAATTGAACATTAAACTGGCTATGAGTGGGTTAATTTATCCACCGTGTGCTAGTTTGAATATAGATATAAAATGCCTACTGAAACAAAGAAAGCTTACTTTTTGATTTTTGGTGTGCCAAAAATTCAAGCCGGTGCTGTGGAAAGAGTACAAAGTAGAGATTAGTCTCTGTGTGTGTGCATGTGTGCATGAGCACACAACTTTTCATAATTGGTGTCTTTGTAACATCCGATTCATTTTTATGCTAATTTTTTCTATAGAAAAGATTCAATTTGTTGTAAAATCTGGCATTCAAGATATACTGAATGCTGCCAGCTGCTTCTTTTTATGAAAGATTAATCTCAAATCAGTTTTATTGCTCCTTTATTTTTCAATTACCAAGACAAAAAAAAATCCAAGTGATTCCTTTTTATTAATGTTTCAGTTTACTTCATTTAATCCTAATTCCCAAGTTTTTTCCTAGGTATTGGATATGAAGATTTATCTGTTACATGGGTCCACATGTCTGATTTTGATACTGTAGTATCTGAGCATCTTCCTGTATTTTTTTAACCACTGTGGCTGACTGGTGTTAATGGAGATCATGTTTGTAATTAGTTCATCAAAAATAAAAAATCTTGCAACAATTTTAGGTGTGGAAGAGTGGTTTTGAGGAGCTAAGAGGGAGTTTAAATGTATGTGTTGTTTACATTAGAACACTGAAAGTAGAAGAGTGCTAAGTAAACTTAAGAGATTTGTGATCATCCTATATTGAACCAGTTACTAAGGAAATTCTGTACGTTACACAAATAAACTTTATTCTGCCATGAATTTCATTCGAAGATTATGCTTAGAGATCACATTGAACCCTAACTCTTGGTGATTTTTTTTAAAGTATATTTTGAGGTATTGTCTTTAAAGTATGCAATAACTCTCACTACCAGAGAACACAAAAGTATTGGCTTAAATCCACATTCATGCACATACTCTTACATCACTTCTTACTTTCCAAATTTCAGTTAAAAGAAAGTTGTTCTATTTAGACATTCTCAATAAAAACAGGCAAATGATCAAAAATGGGCATGATGCTTTTAAAAAAATTGCCTTTATTAAACTTTTTCCTCTCTGTAGGAATCCAAGTTTGCAGCTGAGGAAAGTCGAACTTAGCTGCTAAGTTCGAACAGACCCCTAGTCCAGCATTCACTTAATTCACTTTCTTCCAGTTAAGGAAAGGAAGAGTAATTCTTTCCTTGTTTATATACAGGTTTCAGCATTAATTTTCCAAAAGTAACCTGTACACAGGATCGTGTTTGGGTATGCATGAAGTTTGGAACAGAAGTTCTGAGGTCCCCAAACCAACTTGCTAAAGGGTGGCAAACTGTCAAAATGGAAGTTTTTAACAGCGCTTTCTCTGAAGACAGTAGTGAAAAACCATTATTTCAAATACTATTCCAGATTTAATTTGCACAAGTGTAAGAACAGTAAAAAAAAAACACTTGCATGACAGTTAAGTACAAATGGATATTTATATTCTGTACCGGTTATTGTACTGCTCTCACATGCCCTGGTATCTCAGTGCTCTCAATACTTTTCAGTCCTGTGCTTGATGATATGATTAAAATGTGTCAAAACATTTTATTTTATTAGTCCTGCTATGCCATTTTTGCTAATATTTTGGTTTCTTCAGTTTTTCTCAAAATGACTAATATCATGAAAACTGTGAAATTATTAGTTCAGAGTCTGCTTTCACAGAATTAACAAATATCTTAATTTTGAAAGAGGGTGTATGGATATTAAACAGCTTCTTTATTTCAGCTATATTTGTGACATAAGCATACAATCAGCTCTATCTCTCTGTCCAAAGCAAAGCTGTGAAGTATGTGTATGTATTTGTGTATAAACAAATATATGTAGTAAACTTTTACAGTTTTTGCCCATGGATTTCCTATGCTTACAAGATGATTCTTGATCATGGAGAAAATCTAATCTTGCAGAAATTCCCTTCAGAGAGTTGCCAGGCCCGCAGTGAGAGCCAAGCATGCTGCCAAAACAACTGTTAGAACGGTACCCTTATTTTTAACATGTAGTTTAATGTAAGAACATGGAAAATCTTTCAGGATTGTTTATGTGTTTAAATCCAAACTCACGCTAAAATGGTGTCTTGTCTACCTCTTTTATGGCAAATAGTTTTGTGTCAGCATATACCTCCTTTCTAATATTGCTCTAGTAGCTTTCACTACAAAGGTGATACTTCTGAAACAGACATCACCTACTGTGATATTTTACTGGTTTATATCGTTCTTAACCATTTAGCAAATAGTGAAAATTAAATAATCAATCTTTACCTAAGAATGATTATTTAAAGCTAAGCTATTAATAAAATCCTCTGACAGGTGGAGGCACTTAGTAATATCAATTAGTTCTCTCTTTAGATATGAAGTATTCATTTTATAAATTTATTTATTCTCTATATAAAGTTTGTTGCCTCTTGAAAAATGGCTTGCTATTGGGAATACACCATGCTATTCATTTAGAAGAATATTCCGTAGGTGATATGGACGTGCTTTCAACAGTTTGGGGAAAAAAGAACAAGTGATTATGTTTTGCAAACGTGAAGATGAGTCTGAGTGTTGGATTAAGAAAAAGATTAAGAGATGGCTTTGTGGAAATCTTCTGCTCAGGTACCGCGTTTGCTATGTGGAGACGATTGGTTATCACAGGCATTACTAGAGACATATGTTTTTTCTATAATGCCATATTTCTTAGTCAGCTTTCTCTGTTCAAGCTTTTGTGAACTCAAAGGTAATTTGTTTCAGGCTAGTATAAAACAGTCACTGAGAGTGGTAGAATTTCATTGTAAGAACTGAATTCATCATTCAGATTGCTTGGCTGATGATCTGCATGAAAGCTGTACAGCAGAATAAATAACAGTAGCTGTGAATCACATCAGCATGGTAACGTTAAGAAAATCGAATGTGTTTTTTCCCAGGCACTTGGAAAAGCCATCACGCTCTCAGTGTGCTGGAATAGAGACGAGCAAACTGATTTTGTGTTCCTTTCGCTCTGTGTCGGGGTGCATGGTGCAAACGGGGGCAGATGCCTGCATGCTCTCTGGCAAGGAGCAGTCGGGTCGTTCACCAGCTTTTTTAAACAGCTCCAAGACTGAAAATCAAAAGCTGGTGTTTATTCAGATCTAATGAAGCCTCTCTCCCGTGGGGAAGGTATCTAGTTAGTTAGTCTGAGACAATCCAAAGGGAAGTTCTGGAAGAAATCAACTTACTGTTTATAAAACTAGTATTAAATAGAAGTTATTGGAATATGGTGGTATTACTATGGTCTGCTTCTAGTAAATGCCAACTGGCAGAAAAACAGTGGTGGTTTTCACCTTTGCTACACTTTTACGACAGGGATTGTGCTGGGTTTTTTTAATTACTTTCTTATTTCCATTGAGGAAACGGTGATATACCTCCCACATTAACTTTCAGTTAAACATAAAAAGGTTAGACTGTACCTAATCTCTGAACAATTTTGCTAAAAGTGGCTTTCTTTCAGATGTGCCAGCTCTTTTTTTTTAATATATTGTATATTTTTGTTCAACTTGTAGTTTTAAGTTTTACTGGACAACAAGAAAGGTGGCGTCCTCTAATACAAGTGATTTTGCACCGTGTGATTGAGTCAACCGAGTAGTTGGAGGAAGCTTAGAAAAGGGAATTGTAGCCAGTTCCAAGTCGGGGGGGAAGCAGGGTGTGAAAAGAGGAGGAAACAACAAAAAGAAGTAACAAGGTGACAGAAAAGGGAAAAATTTCCTGATCTGTTTGGTCAGCCAAAGGGCTTTGGGAAAATACACTCAACTAGATTACATTTTGCAGCGTAACGTGTTTCACATAGATGCTTGTCTTAAGGTTTTTCTTGTGGTTTATAATGAATTGTGTTATGAAAAGATTAGTAAAAGTGGCTTTTTTTTTAATATATTCTTCACTTGAACTGTTGAAGTCCACCATCGTAAATATATTTCATTGTGCAGTGGTGGATATATGGCACCATTATCAGTGTAAGCCTCAAGACCATGCCGAACTCGGTTTGCAAACCGTTTCCCTGTGCTTGCTTTCCCTCTGCTCAAATGAGCATTTTCAGAAGCAAAGGGGAAGCAAGCACAGGGAGGCAGTTTGCATTCGAGACATCTGAACCAGAGAGGGTAGACGAGGAGGGGAATTCAGTTACTGCTCTTCCTAGTCTGTGTTATGTGGATAAGGATTTCCTTTTATTTCTGTGTATTCACATCCTTTGTCCAGGTGGCGCGTGTAGGAAAGGTTAGCGTTTCCTTGTGTATAGCCCTTTTGGAGTATGTGGTCTGCACAGAATCCTCTGTACGACTGACTTGTTATTCAGCATCGCACATGGATAATTATTATTCTTGTAAAAGAAACCCGATAGTTTGCCAGACACTTAAGAATGCTATTTATGTTTCTTGGTTTTAAGTTACTGCAAGGTCTGGCTTATATCCTCCTTGCAATAACTTCCTTATTTCTCCTCATTCACTGCAGTAGTGTGGTAAATGGTGTAAAAGGTGTAGAGAACGGTGGTCAGCTTGCGCATGCTGTTCTTTCCCTACCACATCCTTGCTATGCAGGGGAGGTTGCAATGGTGAATGGTGGGATTTCACTGTGGTAAAATCCTTCCCCTCATAGGAAGGAGTGTGTGGGGAAAAATCATGTTTAAAGTCCCTAGGTTGTGTATATTGTGCTCTGTATTATGGGAGTCCCCTGACTTAATGCATCTTTTGCAAGAGTGTCTTAATGGAGAATTCCTTAAAAGCCCAGCTCCTGAGATGCTGTGCAGTCCCCGGATGGGCATGGCCTGGCAGGTGAAGGAACAGGGCATCGCCTGGGAGGATCCTTTAGGTTCCTTGTGGGGCTCTTGCAGGTGCTGAGGAATAATAGGCCGGGGAGTGTTTGACTGCTCTGGAGGGGAAGAAATCCCCCTCCAAAAGGGAATTCCTACAAAGTTATCTGACTGCTGCCCCTTGCATGTGAAATGTAAGAGTTCCTGGTGGCCATGTCTCATGCTGATGTTCCCCCGCTGCCTGCTGGCCCCACAGGCTGATCATCAGCCCTGGGCGGGAGGTGGAGATGGGCCAACCGCCTCTTCCTGGCGGTGGTGGAGCAGGAGGAAGGCCACCACCTTGACAGCTTCAGGTATGGTACAAAGCAGAGGAGGTCACCCATAATTGAGCCGTGCTAAGAATCACGCTCCCCACCCGCAGCCTACTGCTGCTCTCCCCGTAGGGCTTCTGTGCATGGGAAGAAAGAGGGGATTTCAAAGTTGTCTAAATGCTGTTGAGCTAAACTTAGGATTTAATTTGCCTGGGGTGATTCTCTGTAAAGAAGCAGAAGGGCTCCTCTCTTCTGTGTCCCTCCTCTCACATACATGTTTGAGTTTTGCTTGTTTGTTTTAACACCTGGAAAATGGCACGGTATTTTATTGAAATACCTGTTCCTTCAGGCCAGCACACCTGCTGGTACTGTGAGAATCTTCTCACCATGTGTTACACGTATATGTTGTCAGATTAAAATGCAGTGTTGTGATTTAAAAGGAAATTTCAAAGCCCTATCGTGCCTGCCTCCCAGCATGATTTTGTGAGCACAGTACCTGTTGTGGTAGGGTGTTGTAAAAGGAGAGTGAGGCCCGAGTGAGCAGAGCAGTGATGTTGTGAAAGGGCTGTAGACACAGTTCCGACGAGAAGCATTAAAGTACTTGCCTTGAGGAGAAAGGAACACGTCCAAATGCTTTCAAACAGTTTTTACTTCTGACCTTTAAAAAAATCAGGAAGCCCCCTCTCCCTAACCCCCATTCTCACTTATATTTGAACTGAGAGGATGATCTCTCAGTTGTCAACTTGTATTGAGACTGAATCAGCTCAGATCTTGGACAGTGGCTTCTGAATTTGGACACTGGACAAATATGGTCCTTTGCCCTTTTATGCACCCCAGAAAGTGCAAGCGGAATTTTTGAGTCTTTATGTCCACCTAGTGAGACATTTCAGGCTTTTCCTCCATGGCACGGGAATACATTTAAAAGCTGTATAGTTTTATAAGTGAAGCATTGATCAAAATGTCATTGATAGATCTGGCTGCTATCCCTAGGCTGGCTACTGATTTTGTATTCTCTTGGGCAAGCTACTAAGCACATCAGTTTCCTCACCCATAAAATGGAAGCGATACCTTTGGGCACAAGGCCGAGGTCTTTACATGAAAGGATGTATCGAAGGGCAAAGTGGTGCTATACCATGATGATTATTCTTTTACTGAGAAGGTGCACTTTTTAGGTTTAACACTGTTTGGCAATGATTAATCGAGTTGTGTGGATTAAATTTTTAGCGAGAGTTACGAAACACTTTCCTAAAGAACAATGCATTTTAAACGTTATGTGAGATTTCAGAATTAAAATTTTGTCTTGTATTTTTAAATGACCTTCAGACCGAGCCAGTCAGTGGTTTGAATATGCTAATGAAATCACTTTGCTTGCAAGATGTTTTGTTTGGTAATGAAACTCAAAACTAGTGACCGTGTTGAGCTGATGATGTTTGTCTGTCTAATACACTAATATTCATCAATGTGGTTTGTGCAGGCAAAGTTCAGGTATGAATATAGATGACTAGGATTTTCTGGGAGCTCACATAATAGTCTCTCTTAGGTCTTGATCTTTGTAGCCAGCTGATGACCTTTATTTTACACTGATAATGCAAGAAAGCAGCATTATTTTATCACTTAGTTCCAAGAATACAGAAATAATTGAGTTCTCATCACTAATCATTTTAGCACATTAGAAAGTCCCATTTAGCCCACATCTCACCAGCTGTACTCATACCAAGTAGCATTTTTGAAGTATTTTGAGACTACTGCGTAAGTCTGACCCTAATATTTTGAATGTATTTCAGAGTCCGGTTTCGGGGTGGGTTTTTTTACTTGATTGTTGCTGTCATTTAATTAGGCCGAACCTAGATGAATATAGGTAATTTTTCAGGGTGAAGTATGAACTTTACAGTTTATCTTGGTAAGAAAGAGCAAAATGTATTTGTATAAGCTGTGATCTGAAGTGTTAGAATTGGGTGGTTGTTTTTTTTTTTTTTAAAAAAATGGCAGTAACTTCAGAAGATTCAAATTAAATTTAGAAAAATCCACAGATTTCTCTCTTATCTTGTGCCTTTGCTACTGTAAGTCTATTAAGTAACATTGCAATCCTATAAATTATCACAAATTTGGATTAATCCCAAAAGAGTGGATGTCTAAAGTTGCAGTTTGTCTGGAAAGCTTTCCTCCCACAATTTATTCTATGTAAGCTATCTGTACTGCATTAAATGGCACTGGTAATACTGCAGATCAAAAATCTTTGAATATTTTATCTAAAACAACCTCAGATGATAAAAAAAAAAATGTATTTGATTTAATTTATGAAAGCTCATCAAAGATGCCCGGAGCATTGCATGAGGCCTTTGATATAGTTTCTGAAATTCTGAATGACTTTTCATTAAAGCTGAAACTTCCCATTTAAATAAGTTGATTTTATTTGTTTTATGCCAAAATTGTTGAAACTGAAGATTTTGCTTTTAGTTTTGGAACAATTTTATAGCTGAAAAGTGTTCATCAGTTCTGCTGGTCAGATATCCAGATATAATTGGGAACATATCAACCTGTTCCTCTTTCCTGTGACACATAATGAAGGAGAGTGGGGAGTAGGGACAGGAGGCACGGAGCGGAGGGAAACAGATGAGCACATCAGAGGATGAGTGTTATGCCAGAGGGAGAAGGAGGGGGGAAAAAAAAAAGAGAATCCTCCTTATTCAGTACATTTCCCATGAGTTTTAACTGATCCTTGTCCAAAGTTTCCAATAAAGTTGAGCAATGGGCAAAAGTATTAATCAGTCTCCCAGAATGCGATTTCAGTTGTTACCTATTAGATGCCTCTCACACTTCCCTAGAGAGGTTTGGGCGAATGAGGCACGCATTTGCCTCTGGCTCTGAATCATGTGAAACTGCTGGCAGCTTATAATAAGTGTCTAGACTACCAAAGTTTCTTCGGCATTCATTCTAATTAAGTTAATTGTAAAGAGTTGGAGATGAGGTCACCTAAAGAATATATGGTAAGACACGTTCTTTCACTCTGTGGCATGAAGGAGGTGAAGATGCTCAGGAAGTTTGTCTTGCTATGGCAGAAACTTTGCTGTGATCCACCGAGAGCCGGAGATGGGCCTAAACCCAGATCATGAAATTCCTCTTCCCAGCAAAACACAGAAGGTGCATGTTCTTCAAAGAAGGCACAGGCTGTAATGCTGAGGGCATCTCGCTGTGATAAACAGCCACGGAAGAACGTTTTGAGCCTTCAAATGTACTCTGATCACTTCAGGATTTCTGACCTCTAGAAGGAAATTTCTGAAATCCTTTCAAAAGATAGTGAGGCTAGTATTCAATGCCCTCTCCGGGAATGAAAAAGAAATTTTGCTTTTGGAGATATGTAAAGTGAAAGATACTTTCAAGAAAAATATTTGGGGGTTTGTTCATTGTCGTTGTTTAATACAATAGCTTAATCATATAAGCCCAGCTTCTGAGAAAAAGTTATGTTTAGTATATTTTTACATTTGGATAGAGGAAAGCTTGTACTGCCAGTTAGATTCTGGCTTTTCTGACAGGTCTTGTCATCTTTAATAGTAAACGGAGTAATTCATAGCAAAGCCACAGAGATTAGATGATGTGGTCTTAGGCTATATGTAATGTTGATGAATTTCAGTATTAGGTCAGTAGGTATTCAGATGGCCGATCTGGGTGGTTCCAAGGCATTTTCTGGGGAGACCTTTATGATCTCAAGGATCTGGGTGAGCAGCTTAACCCTGGCAAGCTCGCCCTCTCTTAGGTCTGATTCATTTGCCCTGATGTCCTTACACTCATTCCTTTACATTTTGTTTCCTTCCAACTTTGTGTCACTTCAGGGTATAAAGGGGCATTTCTGTAACATTTCAGACCTGGAGCTGGTCAATTTTTCTTTCCTTTTTCTTTTTTTTTAAAAAAAAAACAAAACTTTTTTTTTTTTTAATAAACATTACTTCTTGATTAACTGCATTTGGGCAGAAACTATTTTGCTAATGAAAGTATAAATTGAGAAGCAGGGGATGTATGCACCATTTGGTGGAACGTGAAAGGACCATTAAAGTGAATGTAACTCATTTCTATGCTATAGTAACTTTTAAATGTTAAGAGTTTTCAAATATTTCATGTTACTATCCAGCAGGCAACACCCCTCCCATATCTAAGCATTATTTGTTTGCCCAGGTACCATGTTGAGAGCTTTTCTCTTTTTAAGTACCGTGAAATCAAAGTCTTAGCAGGTGATACCATTTTACAGTGTTTGATCCTTACAAAGCTACTATTTGTGGTTTGTTTTAATTAAGTGCTAGTAAACACATACTATATAGTATGCATGAATGATCTGATCTTTAGAAAGTATTTTTTTTAGCTGGACACACGTTTGAATCTGAAAATATCAAGAAATATGACTTGTGCCTGCAGAAGCTTGATTCATAACTGACAACTCAGCTTAGATGCAGCTAGATAATGAAGTCAAGTACCTTGAAGCTGCGAGGCAATGTTGAATTTGCAAGATTCACAGTACAATTTACACTGTATTCAGTGTACATGAATATTTACAAAAGCTTTGTGAAATCAATGTTTGTCTTGTCATATGAAAGGGAAAACTAGGAAAGAATTAATGGTCTGGATACTGTAGCAAAAGCCCATGTTTGCATGATAAAAGCTTCCTGGTGTTACAGACACTTTCTGAAATGACATTAGAAAAACCGAAAGTCACTTGGCCAGGAATAAGAGTGCTCACTGAAAAGTTAGATTGCTAAAAATAGCACCGCGTGGATTGAAATTCATAACAGGATATATGAAAATCATCTTCTGTGTGGAAAAGTTCTCTTTCCAAATGAAAAATTGCATGGAAAAAATAGATTTTTGCCACTGAAAAGGTTGTTATGTGGTCCTGAATTAACTGAGAATGGGTCGATTATAACACGTCTGAGTTTTAAACCTGGCCTTTAACAATTGTGAAATATTTATTAGTAGTAGTATTTCGTAAATGTTTTAAAGATGCTAACTGTAACTTTTTTCCACACAGTTGGCTAATTTCATACCTGGTATAGGTCCACTGGCTGGGCTCAGTCATAACTGCTTGTGGCCTGATCCGACACTGCTTTTCACTGGAGTTACACTGGAACGAGCTCGGACCGCTGCTGCGAAGTGTCGGGGTCTTTCTCTAGCAGTGTATGTGCGATGTGTAACACTTTGAGAAGCATCGGTCTGACTGGGAGCGTGAAGCAAACCAGGGGAAGTTGTATATCTATGTTATTTAAGTTTGTAGATCTTATCTATAAGTTTAAACCTATTTTACGATGACAACAAGGCTCAGGTTGTTCTCCGAGAGCCGTGGGAACACCACCTTTCCCTGCAGATAACAGATCATGTCTGTGCTGTACGTTCAGGGGCTCTTTTCTGCGGGGATGATCTAACACTAAGGACAGGTGGTTTGGAGAAACAAATAACCTTACTTTCTTTTTGGTCTTTATCAAGTAGTCCCACTTGGTCTAAATCAGGCTTTAAGGCTATTGTTTGCTCTAATGCAATTGCACATGTTTTTTACTCAGACTCCAGCGAACCAGTCTTTGGCAGCAAGGCTGGATAAGCCTTCTATAGGTTTTTAAAAGTGCACTGCATTGTGCTGGTCCCTGGGAAAGTGTATTCTTTGAAAATGTTTAATCTGCCCTCCCTCCCCATCATTTGTGGATGAAACTATCCACGGCATACACCAACAGTTAGTCAATTTATGTCTTACCTAAGAAAGAAGACTTTTTTTTTTTTTCTTCTGTGCACAGTGTAATGTACTTAGAGATGTCTTGTTCATTTACAGCGTGGAAAGTAAAGCATAAATATATGATACCCCTCTGTATTTTTAGTATTTCAATAACATGAGCATAGTAATTTCAGTTAAAGAACTTTCTGGATAGTAAAAATAAGGGGAAGGATTGTGTAAACATGCAGATCTTTAGAGCAGTTGTGAACTACTGAAAATATTAAAATGTTGCAAAAATTACATAGCATCTGCAATTGTATCACTAGTGCTTATTTCCATCCAGGTCACTGATTTTGTGCGATAATGCTGGTATATTTAATGCTTACGTTCCAAGACGTGCTGAAATCTCTCTCAGCCTTGCCTTTTTGCGATGCTCAGTACTTCCAGCTCCTGTTGATACTACCTGACCGTTGGCACCGCTCACTCTGTGAAGACAAGTCCTTGAAAAATAAAGTCCATTTGTGATACCGAGGAGCAGCCCCAGCATCTGTATTTAAGGGGCTACCCTCGCCATTACTGTGGGCTTCACAGACCAGCTTTCCAATGTAGCCTCTGCAGCAATGATAGAGGGTTTCTGCCTGAGAGCTGAGGCCCAAGCGTGCTACCGCGTTGACATGTGGAGAGGAGGAACTGTGCACTTGCTGTTCCAATAAGGATCTTTTAGAGGCTGTGCACGGGTAATGGCCTCTGCTATGTTTTGCAGATGCTCTTGTTACACAGCGTCGAGCAGGCAGAGTTCGGATGCTTCATGTGTAACAGTTACAACAGACTCCTCAGCTTTGCAGGGTTGCTGAGTCGTGCAGAGTGTGCCAGGAGTACAATGAATTAAGAAAATACTCTGCATGGAGGAGTGATACAACTGAAAGCCTGGGGACTCTTTGGAAATCCAGAATGCAGTTGGAACATGCACAACCCATTGTGTTATGGTATATCTACAAAAGACTGTTACTGGCAAAATAGAAACAAGTCAGAAGATAGTTTTCTGCTTCCTATTTATTTTATAGTTTTTACCCAATTTAGTAAAAACTAACCATGAAATTATGGATTGAAAACCTGGGAAGTTAGGTATTCTGCATAAAAAGGAAACATGACAGAGGAATTTTTACGTAAAAGCACATTGTGCAAAAACATACAGGGATGACAGGATGCAAATTGTGTGAAGCTTACTCCCCAAGGAACCAGAGGTTCTCTGAGATGCATTACTGGGAAAGAGGGATACATGGGTGTGTGAGTATATACACACGCTCTCCAGAGTGCAAATGTACATGTGGAAAATTATTAGAGTGAGATATGTTTCAGCCTTAGGAGTTTCCTAGTGATTATGCTTGCTTTTTATTTGGACAAGCCTTATATTTGCAACTTGTCTAGAAGAAAGTCTTGGAGACTCAGGAAAAGGAGTGAATGAATGATGCTGCCAAGACCTGCATTGTGTCTGTTTTCCTTTGCAATTATTTAGTGCTTGGCAAAGGCGAGGATGAAAATCCATGTTGTGGATCAGCATGGGAACAGAGATGCTGTGCTTCTGTGACCAAAATAATGGTGCTTTCCCTGGCTGTCTCACAGCCAGTCCTGAGAGACTACAATGAAAGGCTATCTCTGAGCTGAGAAAAACACGTGAAGGGATCTTTCTGCCACGAAAACAAACAGCTTAATTCTGTCTAGAGAAAAACTTGAAGGGTTTTTGAAGGCTCTCTTCAGTATTTTGGGATTCAATCAGAACAGTTCTAGGGGGAAAAGAATCAGTCTCCTAATATGAAGTAAAAATTGGAGATAACTTAAGGGAAGAAATTAAAGTGAGCTCAGCATTATCCCATAGGGGACAGTGTAAAAAAGGGCTCTGTCATTAAAAATCTTAATTATCCCTAGTCACCCTTACAGAAGTAATAGCCACTTGAAAGGCCAGTTTCAGCTGAGGATTCAGGAGGGGGTAGATGGGCTTTACTGTGACATGTACCAATGTCACATCACCATTCAAGTGGAGAAAGAGGTCCGTTTTTCAGGGCAGAAATACAGGGCACTGAATTTTTGAGAGCACATGTAAGCATAGGGAAGGGACAATCTCTTTCAATTGGTGGCAGCAGATCTGAAATTGCTGGCAGAAACCCTCAGCTGTACTGTTACCATCTCATTTTTAACTACTAGAAGACAATGCAGAAATAAAGGAAGAGGGCGGTCTCTGGGTGATAGTAATGTCCATGTATATTTCTTGGTCTGCTTGAGTACGTCCAGTGAAGCCTTTCTGATTCATAAGGCACTCTCTCACCAGAAAAGGACACATCCATTTGGTGTCCATAAGCCGTCCAAAGTTGGGATGCTAAGTGTTGAGATGCAGATGATTGGGATTTATTAGTACAGTTCTGCCTTCCTTTTTAAGGTCTGGCCAAAGAGTGCAGTTTGGAGGGAGGACAGACATAGGTAATATAATGAAGTAAGGGAGTGCATTTCTGCTCTGAGGCTGTAGATAAGCTGGCACATCCTCTCAATTTCTGAGGAGGAAAAAAGGACCTTGGGTAGCCTTTACAGTCCTGTAAGATTAAGATATTTTTTCTAAAAAAACCCAATCAACCAACCAACCCACTCAAAAACCTCCCCATCACTCCAGGTCTCCCATTTGTGGTCTACCAGCCTGGAACAACTTGGGTCTTCTGTCAGTGAGAAACTGCTGCTAGTTCAACCTGACTTCTCCAGTCCCAAAGTCTGATTGCTTTTTGACACAGGAGAAGAGCACTGTATCCTCCTTTTTGCTTATCATTAACATGTTCTTACGGCCAGAATGGAGTGTCCTTGGACAAAGACCTGGCACAGGTTCCTGAGATGTCAGCATGGCAGTAAGGAGGTGCTTCTCAGGACCACATGGCCCCAGGACCTCCCTAAAAAAGCAGAAGAATAATACTGCAGATCTAGATAGGAGCTGCGATAAGAAGAGCAAATGTTGGCAAAAGCCTTGTGAGGCAGAGTTTAAAATTGACCATGAAATTATTATCTATGGAGTCATAGGGTAACTTTGGATAAGACACAGTCTGAAGCCCAGCCAAATAGCTGAGTGTGGCTGGCGTGTCAGGGCTTCACCACCAAGGGAACAGAAGTAGTAACAGATTAGCATGGTATTCACAGAGGGTTGTAACAAAGGTGTAGGAGAGGTGCTATTCTCTTTAGAAATGAACTCCACTATTCTGATGAATGTGAAATTTGTCAAATACCTAGTATTGGTTACAGAGTCTAGCTATTCAGGATCCTCAAAATCACAGCCAAATAACTTTATTTTAAACTGAATGCAACTAAACCCAGTCATAATCAAAACAAAAAATATAATGAAGTGGTTACCTACAGTGAGAAGTAGGCAATGTGGCACAAACATAAAAATACAAGTAATTCGGCAGTATGAAACAAAACGCTCAATAACAGTGGTGTGAAAAAATCATTTGAGGTTGTGTCTGGGATGGTGTCGCAGAACAGCTTTTTACTGTACTCTGAGGAAAAGTTCAATGCCTCATGATTGCTGGCTGCATGTGCTTTCCCAGTGTCTCTCGGCCCCAGCTTCTGCAGGTGAGCACTCTTCATGAACCTACTACAACCTCCTCTAATGAACTGTATAGGTCTGGGAAAGCTTGAGCACCTGGGCAAAGATAGGTAAGTTTCCAGACCTCAGGAAGAAATGGAAATCTGGAAGTGAGCTCCATCTTGCACTTGGGTATGGGCTACAATCCCTTTGCATTTAGCTATGAGTTTGCATTAGAAATATTAACTGTTGGGATTTGAGAAGAAAGAATTGTCAAGGACAAGTTATTCTTAGTCTTCCTTTTTCTCCCATGGCTTCAAGGCCCCAGTGGGTAGGTGGACTGAAGCCCTTCATGGATGCATCATGCTCTTTGCTGAGGGAGAAAAGGTCACGAGAATGAAAAAGCTTAAAATAGTTGTTGAATTAACTGAGTAACAGTTTATGCGCTTTCTATTAGGCACAGCAGTCTGGCCAAGTGTGCTACACATCTGCCATTGGAGCTAATAAAATTTTTTGTGTCATAAGAAGGATATACCATTTGAGAACTGCTGATAGTCTGTAAGGTGTTATAAGGTACTGTCATTGTTGTTATACTGTCCGAGTTTCCTTCAGTGCCATGCTCTGATCTGAGAATTGTATGGGTTCAAAATATACCCTCAGCTGAATGAAATACTAAAGTTTAAGACTCGGTTCTCATTTATTAGTCAGTGTACTTATGAGTCCACAGACTTTAATATGTATTGGACCAAGCCTAAAGTAATATAGGTGGCAGTTCATTTCATGACAGTGTCTTCCATAGTATTTCAAGGATTATTTTAAAGTTTTTGGGTATTTTGCAATATGAAAGTGCATATATGGATAGCAGTTATGACCATAGACCCTCACCACTGTTAGAGCACACGTACAATTTGCCATATGCAGTACTTCTGAAATTTCTCAACAACCTCAGAAACAGCCATCCTCAACACATTTAAAGATAATATCAAGAGTTCCACAGAGTGGCTCGATGCAATACCAATTCTGCAATAATCCATGAAAAATGACACGATAACATGTATGATTGGTCCCATATCACTAATCTGAAGTCTATGCCATCAAAATCCTAATTCAGACATTTGAACCAGGTTGGAATACCAAACAGAGGGAAATTATTGTCATCTTTATATAAAATAAATAAACGATCTGACCCAACCATCTTTGATTACAAAACAGCAAAAAAACAAAACACCATACCAACCCCCCCCCCAAAAAAAACCAAAATAAGACAACATCAATACATTTTACCTCCTAAAAAGTAAAAATAAATGACAATGTGTCATTTTTTCCTTTAAAATTTATGGCATATACATATAATATGTGACTGTAGTGTACCACAGTAATTTTAATAATTTTTAGGGTAACCTGTATGTTCTTGACTGCTCCAAAGTAATTCCAATCTCATGCCAGCAAATCACTTAGTAATTTCTTTGAGAAAAGATCCTGCTTTTACTTAGTGTGTAACACAATAAAGACCAAGACCTTCTGGATGAGACTGTAGATGGTGCAGTAGTATAAATTAATAACAGGAATTATCAATGAGTTTTACATGACACTATGGGCTCTTTTAAAGGTTTTTCTTAGATAAACATTTAGCACGTCATGCTTATGTAGAGCTATCTGTTCACAATCTTTCTCCTGGATACAGCTGCTTGATGTTACACATCTCTGATTTATACTAGTATATGTTAAGACAAATCATCACTGTGCAACTGCTGGGACTTAAGTTAATTTAGATTATTTTGCTAGAAGTTCTGCTCTAAGACTTTTGCAGACTTTCGATTGAGCTCTCAGCTGGGTTGCCTTCCAGACAACTGCCCGGATGAGATTTTGGGGCAGGTGTTAACTGTAGAAACCTATTTAGTATTAAACGTACGTATCTCATTGCTACTGACTTTGGAGACGATACTTTTATATTTTTTTCCCCTGGTCATTGTTCTTCACAAAAGGCCTAATTGAAAATATCTGTCAAATCATGTCTCTGGTTTCCTTTTTCTCTCCCCCCCTCTCCCCCCCTTAACTGAACACGTATTGTGTTTGTGTGGGAAGGAAGGAGGCTCTATAGCAGTATAGCAATATTGCTGGAAAAAAACCCCAACCCAACCAAAAACCATTAAAATGGATAAAGGGATTTCCTAGTGGTATAAATACCTGCACACGACCTCCCTGTGCTCTGGAGCCCTCCCGTATATGTATATGCAGGTAAAAAGCTTGGAATAGAGCTTGAGCTGCCATTACTCGCGCAGGATCTGCTCTGTTAGAAAACAGGGGCAAGTGGCTCTCTTGCCTGTTGGAGGTTATGACTTGCCAAGCGTTTGCTTCATCTGACGCTTTTGTACCCTTGAATTCTGACTCTTCTCCCTCTCTGCCTCTGATAATGCATCACAGCGCCGCAGAGTGCCTGCCGGTTTCTAACCATGCCACCAATGTTGTGTCTACAGGTACTTTTTAAAAATAATCTTGCTCTCAGTAACCCTCATTTGAAATGCTTTTGGATGATACGTGTTCATTGAGTTCTGCAATATTTAAAGTGTTTGGTATCAATAGTATGTGTGATTGGGACTACATTAAAGTAGAAGCATTTTCACAAAACTGCATGATGAGTGCATCAGGAACACTCCAAATGTTCGTGTTCAAGCTAAATCTGTAGCTTTATGTGAGTTTGTTACAAGATGAGGCTTAAGTATGCTACCAATGCATTAACTTAGAACAGGTTCAAACACTGTCCCTGTTGTTACGACTACGTAGTCTTCAATGACAAGCATCATGTAAATTAATTGGAAGTTTGTTTATTATGTAACCACAATTTAAAATAATGTTACTTTAAATAGGAAATGTATTTAAAACAGGTCAAGTCTAAATATAATTTGTGGAAGTTTTCAAGAAGGGAAAACATTGCTTTATAAAGCCTATTGCATACTGAATCAAGACTAAGATTTGTGATGTTCAAAATTGGTGGCAGAAGTCTCATAAATATTTTTTAATTTTGTGTGTTTGTGTATATAATCCAATTAATTGCATTTAAATACTAGGACTATGTAATCATTGAACTATCTGAGAGAGAAACAGAGAAAGAGAGAGTTTTCTTGCAGCCTTAAACCTGCAGAAGTGGGATACAGGAATTGTTGATGGAAAGCTTTCAGGAACAGAAAAAGAAATAGTTTTGATTGATTTGAAATTACATTAAGGTAAGAATTTTATTTGGAGTTTTAACAAGAAACTAGCCTCTCCTGAAATGCATTGGTAATAAAACATTTTAATAAGAAAGAGCATGTAAGTAATGAAAACAGCATTGGTGATAGATACCAGGATCTTACACATTAAGCAGGAGGCTCAAAATATCCTAATACGGCTGTTGGTTAGCAGTGGTGGTAGGGAATAGGAGAATTTAAATTTTGTATGAGGCCAAATTTATGTATCCGTATCATAGTAGTATTTTCTAGATTCATCTGATTCATAATAAAAAGTAAATGGTGACAGCCAGCCAAAAGCATTTGCTGGTCTCCTTCAGATTTGGGTTTTGATATTTTGTAGTTACCGCCCAAGGACAAATACCACTGTAGTCAGTGGGAATTTTTGTTTGCAGGATCACCTCTAGCAGATGACCCTGTGAGAACAGAAGCAGTGATAGAAGGTGCTAACTATAATGAGTAAAGGTTTACAAATTTCATACATAGATTCAGAAATTGTAATAATGGCATTCTGGTGAAAGCATTTAAGGAGAATTTGTGCACAAGGTAGATGTGAAAGAATTTTGAAAAACAACTTATGTTAAATGTCATTTTTTTAAAAAAATGCCTGTAACAATTCTGTATTACAAAATAGAGGTGAATATACTTCTGTTCAAATACTATACCGTGTCACACAGCTGATATTCTGCAGTATCCTCAATGCTTTAATTGTTATTATTTAATTTAAATAGTATCATCCTCGCTATTTAATTTTAAATCCTTATTAGTAAGTTGAAAAAGCTATTTTTATGCATAAATATTATAGTCTATGTATTATGAAATAATAGGGGAAAAAACCCAGTAAACACTCAGATCTTAACAGAAATGTTGTATTTCTCTAAATGCATTACTGTTATTAATGCACCCTTTATTTTGCATGCATTTATTCTAGTATAAGCATACCTGTTTTAGTAGATTTTAAATCTGTGTAAGTCTGTCTAAACAGGACATTTTACTGTTACGATTGCTGGTTTTTTTAAACAAAAAAAAAGAGATTCTAATCCCTAATTAATTATATTGTCTCGAACAACTGGAATGTGTGCTCTAAAGTGCGTTTTTACATGTCTGAATGTTCACAAACATGAATTTTTAATATATTTTATAGTAGTTGTTAGAGGGGAGAGTATATGCATTTCTGTGCCTACTTATGCATGAGAAACAGCCATATCTCTCATTTTCTATTCAGTAGAATAATTGTCTGATTCTTCAGGCACTGAGCACAGATCTGAAACGTCCCTGTAAAAACACTAGAGATAAATTAATTGTGGGTGCTTTGGTGCTGATGATGGAAACTGTTGATTTAGACCTAACTTTTTAGAAGAGCCCGGAGTCTGTCGTCCTGTTTCCCTACTACTCTGCCAAGGCACTCTGAAATGTTTTTTGGTGGCTTGGCACTTAAGAAAATGTGATTTCTGGATGCCTCAAAGCAAATGTCCCAAACGGCTGCTTTTGGAAACCCAGGTCGTAGGTATGCATAAAATATTGCCTTCCTTGATGTCTGTGTTCATTGCGGGGTTTGCACAACGGTGAGGACAACAGACCAATTTTTTTTTTTTGTAAGACTAAATTAAATGGTGTGTGGAAGTAGGGTGGGGAGAGGAACCGGTCTCCTCCTGGAGAGTTCGATGCTTCCCTTGCTCAGCAGTATGTGCAAACTGGGTTACGCCCATAGATTATAGTAAAAATAATACATTGAGACCACAGCATGACAATTTCTGGTCTTGGCTCAGAGGGCATCTCACTATTCATACTGGCAGTCTCATCCAGTACGACCTGGCCAAGTGTCTGGACTTCCAGCAGTGTTAACCTGGTGGTTATGGCCCAGGGTTAAACGCTTACCGAATGCACACGAAAACTGCGTACAAGGGTACCATCTGCCTCTGAATTTAAAGGCCGTCTCTTGAATCCTCACATTTTCTTACCAGTCCCATCTGTTTTGTCTTTGATCCAAACTCCTATATGCTCCCGTATCTGCTTTGCCATGACGACTTCGGGAAACACTTTGGCAGGCCTTCATTACTCTGTGCCTTCTTGTCATTATGGAAACCAACCGTCCACCTACGGCGTGATGGCAGGTAAGAGAGATACCCTCCACCGGGTGAGCTACTAGCATGGTGATTTTGGTCAGTTTTCTTTTACAGGGACTGATTCAAGGCAGTGCCTTAAAGAGGACAGGACTGGGGTTAAGGTACCAAACAAGGGGGGTAGGAAATTAGGCGTCAGTGCCGTTTCCCCAAACCTCTGCATCTCTCGGGAAATCTGTACCTGATTTCTCTGTACAAGATCAGGACAGTGCTGCTCTTTTTGCTCACCTATGCCCACTTTCCCTGGTAATCATCACTTTTTGAGGGACCAGGAGTAACGTAGCTGATATACCTGTGTGTTACCAGTACCTGGGGTGATGGAGCCCTGACTGGAGCTATAAAATAAAACGGTGGCATAGTGGAAGGATAGCTGAATTCAGCAAGCAGGTCATACAAACGATCATGGATTTTTACACTCGTGAATGTATGCTAGCATCCTGCTCAGTTTTCCATGCCCCAGGTTGAGTGAGAAAGAGGAATGGTTATTCCATGCAAGTTCCAGTAGCAGTCAATGAGATACTGCCATGAACCAAATTAACGCAACTCCCAGGAAACAATCGTGAGTTAGAGCTAATCCCAAATCAAACTCAGCATTTTATTTCACTCAAGAATGAATGAAATATTTGCATAGGGACTTTTTAGGGATAAGAGACTAGACTTCATGGTGTGGAAAAGTCCAGATGCTCCTATTCCGTTATCCATTTTTTGTGTCTATTGCAAACATTCCTGGCATTGTTCAGATCCCTGGGAAAAGTTAATAGGTATTAAACAAAAGGTATCGCTCAGAAGTTCATTCTGTTTCATTCCAAAATAAATATCTTCATTTTTCTCCTTTTATTTTTTACTCTTACTTTTTTTTTTTAGGCATCAAGCCTGCAACTCCAGAGATGCTATCAGCAAGTCTCTCCCAGAGCCGCATCTTACAGACGTGCAGCATGCCACATCCCAATGTGGTAAACGGTGTCAGCACCTTGCAAAGCAAGTTCTTCTCTTTTTTAGTCTTTCCTTTACTCTTTTAGGGTTTTTTTTGATTGGTTTGGTTGGTTTTTGTGTTGGGGGGTGTGTGTGTTGTGGTTTTCCTGTGTGAAGCGTATAAAATATTCCTATGGGATGAGAACCCCCAGCGCTGGTGAGAGCAATCAGGGCAGTGAAGACAAGAAAAGTAAATGGAGGAAGGGGTGGGAGGTTAATGAAATTCTGAGTTCTGCTACAAAGTTCTGTGTAATTTAGAAAATTGGGATGTCCTGAGAACCTGAAATTTACTGGCTGCACCAGATACACTGAAGACTGTTAATATTTCTCCAATGATTTTTTTTTTTTCTTCTCCTTCAGGTCAAAGACTCTTTAACTCTATGTACAATATCTAGCAAAAAACCAGCCTTCACTCTTAACTGAATCTACTTGTTAAGTCTGATCTTTATGAACAAAACGTAGCATGAGATAGTTTTGTTTTGGGCTTGAGCAATTTCTTTTTAGGCCAGAAGAGTTATTCTGAATATGTTGGTTTTAGGTTTGTGTTTGGGGTTTTTTTGCTTGGGTTTTATATTGTTTTGTTTTGGTTTTGTTTTTGTTTTTTCATTTGAGCTCTTACCTGTGTACTTTCCTCAAACAAATTTTATGCCAAAACTAAACCAAGGTAGTTTCTTGTCTGGGCGTCAAATGGTATTTACAGGGAAATATTCTTTGTACCAGAAAACAAAGACTGACACATTTTAGGTGACTCAAAATGACACAGATGCATTAATCTCATTGTGCCACTTAATTCCACCTGAGGTCCTGGATTGCTGTTTGTTTAAGTCTGGACCATTTACAGTCCTATTTAAGTGCATCACAGTTTGCTATGAAAAAGGGATGGCTATGGCTTGTAAAAGTGTCTGTTTTCATGCATGAGGACAAGAGAGAGACCATGTCTCCTAGGAGATCCTCACTCTTGGATACTTTTGCATATGTTCTATAATAAATATTACATACATCGATTATGAGATTATGAAGGCATGCTTTTATTGTGTAGCAGTAAAGACTAACTTTACTGAGGGGTTTTTTTGGTGTTGCTCAGGTAGCCTGACCCCTTGCCTTTACAAATTCCCGGAGCACGCCCTGAGCGCCAGCTCCTGTGCCCTGGGCCACGGCTTCACGCCCATGCACCAGTCCCTCCTCGCAGACGATCCTGCCACCGCAGACTTCAAGCAGGAGTTCCGCAGAAAAAGCAAGTCTGTCGAAGAGCCTGTCGACATGGACTCCCCTGAAATCAGAGAACTGGAGAAATTTGCTAATGAATTCAAGCTGCGGAGAATTAAGTTGGGTATGCGCTTTCTGTGAGCAAACAAAAGGCTGAAAAATTCCAATGGAAGTCCAATTATTTCTGAATGTGTTATGGTCTAGCCTCTGCAGTTGCCTAATCATAACTCTAATCCTGCCTCGCACTGCCAAACTTTCTTCATTCCTAGAAGACTCGCACAGAATTAATGAACTTCAGCTTTTTGCAACTTAGTATGCAGAAAATTACTTTAAACTTCCCTGCCCTTAAATGATTTAAGTGCAGAGAAAATTATTGCTGTTTATTAAATTATATTGAGTAGCAGGTGTGTTATTTTGCACAGCCCCAAATTTTCTGCAACTTAGGGCAGTACATGTTTCTAATGCCCGTTGTCTTCCCCATCAAGTGCTCCATCGCACAAGATGGTGCAATGTCAGTTTAGTATACAAGATGGGTGACAAATCTTTCACACAGGTGAGAAGTTTCTCTTCCTGTTTTCTTTTCTTGTGCCAAGACACAGGTACAGCAGCAACTGGTATCTCTGTTGCTGTCTGATAACTACTGGGACTGACACGAGATGGGTCTCTGGTGAGCTGCTTTGCCTTCACTGGGCAAGCTTAGCTGAGGACAAAGGTGGACTGAGCCTTGTCTTTCTCATCTGTAGGGAATTTCTCCTTTCTACAGAAGGATTGAGGTACATTGCAAAGCCCATCTCATTCTTGTTTGAACTGTACTAAAAAAAAAAAAAAAACAAAAACATCTGATGCTGCAGATTCATCCCATTTATGAACGTTGAGTACTCTGAATGAAGAGTTGCAATTTTTACGTTATTGCTTATAACATTATATTGTATCATTGCAAAATAGGGCATCCTACAAAAATCCAGCTTTATAAATGTAAAAATAAAAAATTATAAGGTTATTACAGGTATCTATGCATTATTTCAACAGCTAGAAAGCTAGTGTGTTCCATTTGCAGTGTAAAAATGAGGACTGAAACAAAAATGTAGGGTTTAAAATAGTGTTTGCAACTTGGTCAGTTTTGCTGTAAATCATGTATTTAATGTCTGCCACCACAGTGGAAAGGTTTCCTAGGCCCTAAGCTATTAATCACTGTAATTACTGCACCTTCATGCTGAATTTGTGAGGGAGCAGAGCTTCCTCTGATGCAAACAAACGGCACAGAGCCTGTAAGACTGGGCTTAATGCTCTGATGGGAAGAATGCAATTTGCACAGGAAAACTAACCTGAGGTTGAGCTTTACGAGGGAAGACAGAGTTAATACGGGCTGTGGGTCCGAGACTGAGAGACAGAGTCAGTGCAATCAAACTGGGGGTGAAAAGCTGCCCCGTGAGACATTCAGCATCTAAAGAGATCGTGCCCGTTCTGGCGCAGAGGCAGAAGGGGAGGACGGTGAGCCAGAGCCCCAAACGCAGCGGAAAGACATTCAGAGCACTGAATGGGGAGCTGCCGTTACAAAGTCAGCGTCTGCACGGAAACTGCAGCATTGCTGCGACCGCTTCAACTTAGTTGTCACAACAAATAAAAGGAGACCAGAGGTGCCACCGGGGATCAGCTTATTGCCATTGTACCGTCTATAGAAAGAAAGGTATGGGGTCTGGATCCTTCTCTAATCTCGGAGTGTAAAACTCCACTAAATCAGTGTAAAACTCCGCTGAAACCAAGAGGAGACTGAACACTGATCTCTGAGGTGAGCTCGGAGTCAGCCACAGAGACCTCTGCAGAAAGCCCATCCTGAAGACACTGCAGGCACACACTGTTCATAAGAGTCAGCACTGAAGTGTCTCAAGGAAAGTACCCCTTTCTAGAAAGCTCCAAAAAGACTCTTTTCTCTTTGTTCTTGACAGGTTATACACAAACCAACGTTGGAGAAGCACTGGCTGCTGTGCATGGCTCTGAATTCAGCCAAACTACTATTTGCCGGTTTGAAAACTTGCAGCTGAGTTTCAAGAACGCGTGCAAACTGAAATCGATACTGTCCAAATGGCTGGAGGAAGCAGAACAAGTAGGAGGTAGAGAATTGAAATCCTCTAAATATCGATTTTCGTTTAAACCAGAATCCTATATATAATTTGAAGGACTAGTATGTGTCTTCCATAGCCCAAAGTTTTTGTTTTACCAGGTTTAAATACTAAAGTGTGCTTATACTAAATTTTGGTTATCGTTTTTGAGTGAGCAAGGAGGGGTGAACTGACGTGCTCGGAGGGTACAGAATAGCAGAAACATCCCTTGGCCTCTGGAAGTAATTTCTTTCAGTCCCATTTTGGCTCCATTCCTGTAGCATAGGTCAGAGCTGTTATTAGGATCTGCAGGACAGCCTGTTTAGCAGCATAAGGGGATTCTTCACGAGCAAAGGACTCTTCCAGCCTCTGGCATGTGAGATGTGGCCATGGGGGAAAAGATTTGAATTCAGCTGAGGCAGTGGTCTTTAAACTCTGAAGAAGAATAGCGTGGCATAGAGGGTTTTGATGCGACCTTTTTGCTGCTAGGGGATTCCCTTCCTTTTACCCAGTTACTTTCCAGTTCCAGGAAGAGTCATGGGGTTCACTGGGCAAAGCCTACTTTAGAACAGGTTGGTTAATTTAAAGGAAAAGGGTTGTTTTAAAGAGCAGCCTCTTCAGCTGCATGAATTGTGGTGCTGGGAAGCAGTATGCCTGGAGGTGGCAGCGAAAGCCAGGACTACCGCTGTGCACTACTCACCTAGCACGGGAAGAAAGAGAAGATGATCTTAATGCTACTTTTTGGATTTGCCATTGGATTCAACAATAGGAAACCTTGCTAAACAGCTGCTTCTGCCACACAGTTCAGTTTCCTTTGAACCAAATGTAGAAAGCTTTTTCCCCCTGTAACTGCATTAGAAACCAGAGACTCTCCTAATGTGGCTGGCATGTTTTAAGAATCGCTTGTAAGGGGTTTGGGGCAGGTAGCGGCTGCTGGCTGTGCGAGCAGCGTTACAGGCTTGAGCTGCAGGGCAAGATCATTTGTGCAGGCGGTGCCCTCTGAGAAGTGAGGGAGCACTTGTCCGTCAGAAAGTGGGGTGGAAGAGGCAGATGAATAAATGGGGTTGGGAGTCAAGGCTGTATTTCTGAAAAAAGAGAGTGAGCCAAGGGGTATGGAAATGGACTCCATCTGCCCAGACTGTACCCTGCAGGGTAGGAGGAAGAAGGTCTGTAAAAGGAGGGGGCTGATGTACGGCTCCGTGGGGTCATAGGCACAGAGCCAGCACTGTTTGCAGCTTTACTAGTGGCACACTGGTTTTGCTTTATAACCATTTATAGCTGGAGGTGAAACAATGACCAACCACCTTAGAGAAAAAAAGTGCTCCTCTGTGTGGTGCTGCTCTTATTCAGTAGCATTATCTGGTAGCTTTCTTCTGTCTTCAAAGAAAGGGACTTTTTTTCTGGAGATAATTGTGCTTGCTTTCCATCCCCCGTAACTGCTGGGTTGTTTTTGTTTTGTTTTTAATGCAGCTTTATACAATGAAAAAGTTGGAGTGAACGAGCGGAAGAGGAAGCGCAGAACCACCATAAGGTAATAAATATTTAGGACATTACATGTAACACTTTGGCTACGATGCTGCTTTTTATAGGGCTTGAAATTGAAGTGTTATTTTCTATTAAAGAATATGGCTAGTGTTTCAAAATGTTTCACTGTTTTGAAACATTCCAGTGAAAAATAACAGCATAACCCTCCAAACTCCCTATTTGCTCCAAATATTCTACGTTTCCCAATTAAAGACTTTTTTTTTAACATATGACAACATACTTTAATATGAAAGAAATATTTTATTCCAATTCTACCCAAAGTATATTATATCTATAAAGTGAATAAGATATAATGGAATCATAGAATAGTTTGGTTTGGAAGGGACCTTAAAAATCATTCCCTGCCATGGGCAGGGACACCCTCCACTAGACCACGTTGCCCAAAGCCCCATCCAACCTGGCCTTGAACACTTCCAGGGATGGGGCATCCACAGCCTCTCTGGGCAACCTGTTCCAGTGCCTCACCACCCTCACAGTGAAGAATTTCTTCCTAACATCTGATCTAAATCGACCCTCTTTCAGCTTAAGGCCATTACCCCTCATCCTATCACTACATGCCACTGTAAACAGTCCCTCTCTGGATTTATTGTAGGCTCCCTTCAGGTACTGGAAGGCCGCAATTAGATCTCCCGTGAGCCTTCTCTTCTCCAGGCTGAACAACCCCAACTCTCTCAGCCTGTCCTCACAGGAGAGGGGCTCCAGCCCTCTGATCAGCTTCGTGGTCCTCCTCTGGACTCGCTCCAACAGGTCCAGGGGCCCAGAGCTGAACAGAATACTCCAGGTGGGGTCTCACAAGAGCGGAGTAGAGGGGCAGGATCACCTCCCTCGACCTGCTGGTCACACCTCTTTTGATGCAGCCCAGGACACGGTTGGCTTTCTGGGCTGCAAGCGCACACTGCCGGCTCATGTTGAGCTTCTCATCAATCAATACCCCCAAGTCCTTCTCCTCAGGGCTGCTTTCAATCCATTCCTCGCCCAGCCTATAGCTTTGCTTGGGATTGCACCAACCCACGTGCAGGACCTTGTACTTGGCCTTGTTGAACTTCATGCGGTTTGCACAGGCCCACCTCTCCAGCCTGTCAAGGTCCCTCTGGATGGCCTCTCTTCCTTCCGGCATGTCGACCACACCACACAGCTTGGTGTTGTCGGCAAACTTGCTGAGGCTGCACTCAATCCCACTGGCCATGTCACCAACAAAGATGTTGAACAGCACCAGTCCCAGTACCAACACTTGAGGAACACCACTTGTCACTGGTCTCCACTTAGACATTGATTCGTTGACTGCAACTCTTTGAGCATGGCCATATGACCAATTCCTTATCCTCTGAGTGGTCCATCCATCGAATCCATGTCTCTCCAATTTAGAGACAAGGATGTCGTGTGGAACAGTGTCAAATGCTTTGCTCAAGTCCAGGTAGATGACACCAGTTGCTCTTCCCTCATCCACCAATGCTGTAACCCCATTGTAGAAGGCCATCCTTGTCTTCATTTCAGAGCGCCCTTGTTTTCATTTTGGGAGGTTCTACATTGTACCAAAATAAAAATTGCATTATTTTGCCAGAGAATTGAGGTCTAGGAAATTTGAGAACAAGCTTTTACACATAATATTGGATCCCTAGCCTCTGTCATTGCTTTCTTTAGAGTTCCCAAAGAAGCACTTTAATGAGGAAAAAAGGGAGTTTAATTACTCCTGCTTCTTTTACATCTAACTCTACTGTACTGGGAATATCAAATATGGCAGATTGACAAGGGCACAGATAATTGAGGGAAAATTCAGGACCAAATCCCATAAAATAAGAAAATATTAATTGTTCCTCTGAAGGATATAGGACCTCAGTTTGAAGACCTCAAACTAATCAGAGAGATGGACTTTATCTGAACTGCAGCCTTACTCTTAGCAATTCTTAATGGATGTTTGATGTTAAACTAGGTGTAAAACAGAAGTCCCACTAACTAAATTAGGTTAGTTATACCTTTAGCAAAAATTGATTTGAATTTGTGGAAGCTATTTTCTTTTCTACTTTGATCAGAAAGCCTAAGAAACTGTTAGTCAAAACGAATGATGTTTCTTTACTTCTGTGCACGCAGAACACAATGCTACTAATTAGGTAGTTCTGGTAATGTTACTAAATATTGCGAAATAGACCTATAAATGAAAGACCAACAACATATTGCAGATGAAGTAATGAAATAACTAGATACTTTGTGTATTTCTGTAACAGAAATACCTGCACCTCATTTCCAGAATAATGCATGAACTGCCCTCTTGTGTCCAAAGAAATTACAGCTACTGCTGAAGCCAGTTTTGGATGTGTCCTGGTGGCACACAAGCATGTCACAAATACTTTTCATTTTCTGAGACTAAGTAGCACGAACAGGAAGCAAATTCTATCTGGCAATAAGAAAATATAGTAGCCTTAACTCTGTTTATTGAACCACTCAACTGTGGTCACTGACAACTGTGAGGAACAGATTAAGGCAGACTTTTAGAAAGCGTAATGATTGCTAAAACAGCTTGCCATAATCTCTGTGATTTCCAGAAATATTCTAGTACCCTCTATAATAAAATGAGATGCAGACTTTGATACAACATTTCCCAAAAGGTAAGTGATGGAGCTCTTCCCCTTTGTAAACCCAAATGATTTGATATAACCAGGTAACCCCAGTGCTGTGCAGTTGCTGAACCCTTACGACGCTGCTGTGACTGGGGCAGAATGGGTGGTCAGGCTTGTTCCAGTTCCTGTGATCCCATTCATGTCTAGCTACTAGTCGCATCTCCTAGAGAACATCAAGAAGCGCTAATAATTCATGATTACTGCTGACACTGAACCAAACTTGATGCTGGTTTTGCCTTTAAATTACTCTGTGCTGAAATTCTGCATGATGTGATGCTGTCCATGTCAGCAAAGAATTACAGCGTACTTTAAGCTCTGTGGGTTTCCCTTACGTAGAAAAAGAGGAAATAAACCAAGTCACTACCTTCAGTGCTCTTACTTGACCCTTCTTCTGAACTAGTGGTGAAAGCTTGAACATGTCAGAAAAGTTTTTAAAGGTGACATTTTATCCCTTTATCCAGTATCGCTGCTAAAGAAGCCCTAGAGAGGCACTTTGGAGAACAAAGTAAGCCTTCTTCTCAGGAGATTATGAGGATGGCTGAGGGGCTCAATCTTGAGAAAGAAGTTGTGAGAGTTTGGTTTTGCAACAGAAGACAAAGGGAAAAAAGAGTGAAGACAAGTTTACATCAGAACGCTTTTAGTTCCATTATCAAGGAGCATCACGAATGCCGGTAAAGCTTTTCCATGTATAGATGTGGATTTCTGTTTTGCTTTTTGTAAATATTGTAAATACTATGTTGTTAAAAAAAAAAAAAAAAGAAAAAAAAAATCAGTAAACCACTTGTTTCTCTTACAAGCTAGCCAGCTTCAGATGTAGTGTGTTGCGGAAGACCCGATTTTAATGTAAAAGTTTGGAAACAAATTAAATGCTACTGCATATACTTAAAGAGTTGGAGGTCTCTGCTTAACTGTAAGGAACCTATTATGCATTATTCAAGTAGAAATGCTTTCCAAGTTGCACAAGTAATTGCAGTTTCCCTGTGCTGTGCCTTTCTTGCATCTATGATAGATTTAATGATTAATGAAGAACTCCATATAGGTACCCTAAGCATCAGGAAACAAAACCTTTGCATTGTATGTGAAGAAAGGTTGCAAAGCTTGATATCAGCAGCTGTAACATTGAAAATATTTTGCCTCTGCATGCCCGTGCACGTGCTTTACCCCCGCCCCGCATTAACTAGCTAACTGTGCTAACCTTTGCGAGATTATCAGCCCTTAGGCCCATGCCAGGGTCCCATCTCCAGCGGGGAACACTGAGCATCGGTGAGAAATGAGAACGTCAGAGAAGGTGAATCAGTGACCTTAAACAAGCAGTAGTGATGCTACCCAATGTCTCGTTATGGCCAAGGATGGGATATACCCATGGGAGCTTGTGGGACTGCCACTAGACCTGAGCACCAGGTAGAGGAACCCTAGCTGAATACCTGCCTTTCCAAAGAACAGCTCAAACTCAGCTACCCACTCACACCAGCTGTACACACCTGAGTGAATCATTTCAAGTGAATTCTTTGTGTAAGTTCAGGACAAAGCCATTAGAAATGTGCCATAATTGCCGTCATTATTTACAGTAGAGTGAGCTTCCCAGTACGGAGGTGACAACACTGTTCCTACTGTGTGCTCTGCCTCAGCATACCATTTGACTGCCTGAAATTAGTGCCAAGTAGAAGTGACTTTTTTTTATGCTTGTTATCAAAGGTAATTCTTGCTAGTCTATTATATGCCTTCAAGTTTGATTTGGATAGGCTTACCTATAAAAATTTGGATACAATTTACCTGACCTTAAGACTTTGTGACCTGAAGGGAAAAAATTAGAGAATTATCACTGTTTTTATTAATTTGGGGTTTCTCTGCTTTGTATTTTTTTTCTGATTAAATCCATGTGTGGACATACTTACACCAGAGATAGTGTTTTAAACTAAAAAGAGAAGGCCCTTGTGCTCTGAAATAAGTATCCACACAAAGCATTTATTGCACTGTACATTCCCACTCTCTTACACCCCACTAATTGAAAATAATCTCTTACTTGTCATTCTCTAGCTGAGAGAGATAATCGTGGGGGGGAAAAAATCCCAGTGCCAGAGCTCCACCTATCAGAAAGCCAGGCACCGAGAAACTGAAATTAATGACTGTAGTACCCACCAGGGATAGATTATCCAGCTATCTCATCAGCCCTGCTCATTGTTATTAGAAAAGTCCATTACCATATATGTGTTTTTCACTGTTTTCCCAGGACTGAAATCGAGTACCTGCAAGTAGTAATGGCCAGATACATTTTATTTTTCCATAAACCAGACCTGATGATTTAGAAAATGTCTAGATAATAGGCCCACAGAAAGCAAAAGGAGTTTAATGTTCAAGACCACTTAGAAGCAGTGTGCACAAGTTAAGTGTTCTCTCTCTCGTGTACATTAAATTATGTCTAATACCTATTACAGTGACCATAGGCACATTCAGCTATGGAATTAGGCTCCCAGATTAAAAACAAAAATACATTTTTTTATGGATGAATGCATTGCTATAACCCCTTAATTTAGAAAAAAACCTTCAATTTAATAACTCAAAGGGGAGAAATTGTGCTATATACTCTCTTCAGGTTGTTATCATCACTAGCATAGAGCACAGAAAGACCAAGCCTTAGCCTTTATCCACCACATGTATCGACAGATCAGGAACTTTCCAAAAGGTTGAAAGATAAATACAGTTGAGAAGATTAGCACTCAGTAAAGGTAGTAGCATGCATTTGTGTACCTTTGATGCACTAATGTTATGTATGTTCAAACTATCTGATATGTATATAAATTTTATTTATATTCTAAGTTATTTTCTTAAAAGGCTTCCTAGAAATGCTATAAGCCTGGACTTCCTCCCTCGCAATAAAGTATTCTTATACATTTGGTATTTCAGGTAATGGTTTGTAGTTCTGTTTTGGTAATACTTTAATGCTTTGTTGTGTATCATGTTGATGTGCTTATTCATTTTAGCATGCTGTAATAGTTAATTCAAGAGCAGACATTGTCATTTCTAGTCTTGGAAGAAGTCTTACAAGTGAAGACCAATTGCAGAAGCACAATAAAATAAAAGGTGACACATAATGCCATTGTCTTGCAAAAGAATGACAGAAGGCGAAGTGGAGGAAGCAGCCACCATTTAAACAAATCTAGCTGTCGCCACGGAAATACAAACAAATTAGAGTAGAATTGTTTAAAGAAAAAAAAAGCTGGATTAAATCAATTTAATGTGCTGCAGCTGCAGCCCTTAGACTTAAAGAACGTGGCAATTTTATTTATTTTTTTTTTTTTCCTGTAGGAACAACTTACTGGGTAATTGCCATCAATCACTCTTGATTGGGGACAATCCCCTAGATAATACTTCTGGGGGTGGCTTTATAAACCTGCAAGTAAGAGTTTGGTTGGCATTTTGACTAACGTGAGCTGTGCTATTTTTGAGATGTTTGTGGGTGTTTTTTTCTTGCTCTCTCTTTTCTCATGGGTAACTTTAGGCAGGGTATTAAAACTAGACTAGAGGACAAAACCAGACATTATAACCTGCGGTTCACCTGTCTCTGAAGTACTGTGTAGCATTGTCCCCCTCATCTGAAGGATACAACAGACCTAGAAAAGGCCCCTATACAGGCAAAGCTGATGGTCAAAGGTAAGATGAAGCAACTGTTTCTCTCACAGATTTAATGTGTGTGCATTGAATGCTCTACGGGTCTGCTGCATTACCAGCTCTATTGAAAGGCTGGATGGAGGCAGGCTGCTCACCCTCTTGCCTAATGTAAGAACTAGGAGTAAACATGTGAAGCTGGAAAGAAGCTTAAGAAAAAACCAAAAGTGGTGGTTCTTAATGTGGTGGGAAAAAAAAAATCGGTGGATCTTCTCTACTAAAAGATGTTGGTGCTAGAAGTTTTATATATATATGTATGGACAAGTTCACAGATGAGAAAGTTGCTCAAAGCTGTTGTATATAGAGGAACTTGGATAGGGCTCTGGAAGTGCTCTGAATTGGAAATAGGTAGAGGTTGGAAGACTGTTAGGGGAGGAAGTGCTATCTACGTTTACCGTGTTCTCCTATTTTCCTGGACTTTGCTTATGGGCACTTGTGCAGTAGGACTGTGGGTGAGACAGACCTCGGTCTGCCCCAACAGAGGCATTCTCAGGTGTGTGCACAATTGCTTTGTTCTCCTTGGATGGAGGACTTTCACAGTCAGTTGCTATTAAGGTGTCAGCAAGGATAAAGGAGTTTAAGGATTGAGTGGGGTTTTTTTCTAGTCTGAGTGATTTAAAAGGAATTTGAGTAGTGGATGCAATTTTGTTCTAGAAAGCTACAACATAATAACTGTAATTGAAATAAATATAAGCAAGCCTGCAAACCTACACCACTTGTCACTCCGCTACTGAAAGATTTTTATACAGATTAGAGCTGCAGGACTTAAAAGGTAACTGCTAACAGAAACACCAGCTAGATATTGGCCGTAGTTCTATGTCAGCAGTCTTACCGACACCAAGAAGCAACGCCTTTAGTACTGTTTGTCAAAAACCCCAGAGAGGAAAGAACTCATATTAGAATTATGCCCAATTCTGACAGTCATTAAAAGGATAAAGTGCACACTTCATTCAGAAAGGACATAAGCCTTGGTGTTCACCCAAATTACAATCAATCAGTAACATTTTACACCTAACTAACTAATTTCACATTATGGTTTCTCCTTCAGTGCCTGAGGGCAGTACTTGGGTACCCAGTAACAGACAGAGGGGAATACAAACTTGATCAAATCTTTACTGAATGTTGAGTTTAAGTCAAAAGCCCACAAGCAACTACGACAAATATTATGCTGCTTTATAGCTCAGATCAAAGGAAAATTTATTGAGCTAACAGCAGTCCAAAGAAAGCTCACTAAGACAGATGCGCAAGACTAACCCTACAGAGGACAAAGTCATTGCGGAATAAAAAGCCTTTTATTAGATTTTTACAAAATAACTTGTAAAAAAAAAGAAAATTCACCTCATATCAGATATATGCAATATATAAACTTACACATTCCTACCCACTACCTCACAGACTCATAGTGTCCATTACTTCCTTCAAAGAGAAAGAACGCCTGCATTTCTATGCCTAGGCTCACCTATTTTTTCTTTCTCTGCTGACGTCTATCCTAGAAAGCAGATGGTGTGACAACAGTACATTCACAGAGGTTATGGTTTCCTGCTACGCTTTCTCTAGCAGCAAAGTCTCTTCATGAAGTTTGTCCCACCACAGTTGTCCTGACTTCATTCTTAGGAGGTATTTTGCTTTTCTCTTTTTAAAGCAAAGATGATTTTGTAGATTCTGTTCAATGATCAGCCCCACTAAATCAGCACAACTGAGGGGCAAATAGTCTCCAGCAGAGTAAGGGCTGAGGAACTTCACACCATCTGGGACGTCGTAACTGGGAACTGCATTCTCGGACTTTGTCATCTATTTAAAATATCAACAGTTCTTATTTCATTAGCTCAATGCATTCCACTTAAAGCTAGAATCATGCTGATGCAGTTCAGAGACCATAGAAAAACCTTCACAGAACCAGAACACTTTTATTATAGTGTTTAGCCAAGTAATTATCAGGTTATCATCCAAAATTGCTCTCAAAACTAAAATTTAGCTTATCAATGTGATCAATTGCATCTTAGTAAACAATACAATTATGCACAGTTATCTTCCATTAAGAAATACTGTAAAATATATACAAATGTTGGTTCAGGCAAATGTCCTTTTTGCAAGCACACAAGTTGCATTTCTGACCAAGTGCATTTCTGAACTTCAGCACTGAGTCCCATCAAGTGTATACAGAGGTCTCTCCATAGTGTTTTGTGAAACCATCTTAGTTACATGTTTACTCACCTTTCAAAGACTCATTCTCAAAAAAATCACAAAGGTACAAGATTTATATACATAAAGGCACAGCAATTCTGTTAAAACCAGCTATATTACAGTATAATAGAGTTCGATCAGTGCCTTTCATGCAACAAAGTTCACTAACAAATTTAAATCCTCTTCCAGTAAAATTAAGTGCACAAGGACTGTATCCTTCCCTTTCAGTAAAAAGAATAACCAGCTATTTTTTAATCAACTCAAAGTTACTACAGGAACTTGAAAGAAATACATAAAATGTTTTTTCTTTCTGCCTAAATTTGCGACACTTTCAAGGCTATTTCTCATTAAAAGAAAAGTTTCCAACTAAGCAAAGGTGAAGTTTCATTTGTGCTAAAATGACTGAGAATTTTTCTATAGCAATAGTTTTATAAAAATGATATATATATATAGGTGCTGTCATTGGACGCATCACCACCAGCCACAGAAAAGCCAATTCTAAAGATAGCTCAGGAACTGAGATAGAAGAAAACTGTGAATTCAGAGGACAGATTTAGATCAGGTATAAATGAATTTATCATTAGAACTACATCCCTGGTTGGTCCACTGCTCAAAAAGACTCTATGCAATGGACGCACTAAGTGTACTTCTCCTTGTAAATTGATTCAAAATATTCTCCCCTCTTCTTCCTCCCGTACCAACTTCAAGTTGTCATTTCTGAAGCTTCAGAGTTTTCCCAGACATCAGTTGCATTGAAAGAGTATTTGCACTTTTTACATCTGTCTGCAGCTGAATAATTAGAAGGCAGACTGTATATTGCCATCAAGCTAATCAACTCCCAAAGCTTTGAGCTGACGTTCAATCTCTTCGTCTGATATAGTAGCAGCTTTTGATGTTGATGCAGATGGTAAGCCTCTGGCAGCTGATGGAGCTTTGGCCATCTACAAGAAGACAGAAGTTTTCTTCAGTCAAAATAATACATGTTATGACAAGCTGACTTCTAGAATAAGACTGTAAACCAAAGGCTGCTAAAATAAACTATTTAAAAAAAAAAAAAAAACTGAATGAAGGGGAAGCAGCATACGAACTGGGTAAAAATAGCCATACCTTTCCAGAGATTTCAATTCCTATCTCATCAAGCACTTGGTTAACAATGTCTTGGCTTTCTTCCTCTTCATCAGAAGCATCAAAAATATCATCCAGTGTATCATTAACTTAGAAAAAAGAAAAAATCCACACTGCATTAAGCAAAAAGGTTACTAAAATAATCTAGTACCATTGTTCTACCCTCCCAGAATGCAGTAGTAATACCACTGTATAAGATACCAACAGAAAGCACCTCTACATTGGAGAGGCTTTCTTACCTCTGTCTTGCAAAGCCTGTGAGCACAGCTAAAGCAGCAACAGGGTAAGGCATGACTGCTTTTATAAAAATGTTTAGTTTCACCAAAATAGTTCAGTTGCTCTATCTCCACCCCCCCCCCACTAGATTTTAGCATTTCTTAAAAAGATCTTCTACAGTTTCATTAAATTCCCTTTCCTCTTCCTCCTCCAAGTAAGTTGTGAAATTGTTAACTACTCAGCTAATTTCTGAATTGCAATAATACGGTTCTGCATGGTTGAGGTGTTTGCACCTTGCTCAATGATACTGTTTTGAGTCCATGCTACTCGCTACGGCCAACACAGTGGCAGGGATTAGCTGTGCTAGGAACACCAGGAAGTTTGGTGTTATTTAGTTGACAGTGGACAGATGCAATCGGGAACAAGAAACTTGCCAGCCCCCAAAGAAGTTTATGGTTTAAGATAAAAAAAAAGGAGACAAAGCCATCCCATACCACCATATATGTAAAGCTGAAATTATCAATAATATCTAAATTAAGTGTCCAGTCCCAGAATGAAAAGCACATGCAGAACTATCAGCTACAGAAAGGTTAGAAAGTCCCCCTACCAGTTATGCCAACAAGGTTTTGAACTGGTCTCAAGCCCCCTTCCACTTCCAGTATGTTCTTTCTAGAAGTATGATGGGTGTTTTGCATGAAGATGGGAAGGAATGGATTCTAGATTTAGTATCTAGAACTGCTAAGAAGCCTAAGGCTCAGCCTCTGTGCTCAGACCAGCATTGTTTTGTTTGCTCTTCAATTTTGCTGCCAGTTTCATTAATTGTAGAAATAAAACCTCAAGCATCAGTATTTCTAGACTGGCTCTACCCTTCCAAGAGCACTGTGGGCTGCAGCTAGCTGTTCCCTGCGGTGCAGAACTTACTCATTTCTTCAGTCATTTCCATCTTCATGTTTTCCTTCTGGAAATTCTGCATAGTTTGGAGTGTCTTTTGTGGATCCATTTTCTTATTAACTGCTTGCATTGTCTATTAATATAGAAAAAAAACCCTTAGTCATACAATGACACATTAGCAAATACCAATAAATACATTAAGAAGGAATAAGACTTTTCTATTAAAAACACCTTCAGTCCAAATTTCACTTTCCTTGTCTCTTTACATCCCATGAGAACTGTAGATACACAATGGATCAATAGTACAGTCCATACCTAGTAAGAAATACTGTGATCTACTACCCTAATAGATATGCTTTTAAACGCATGCATCTTTCTTGCTCCACAACCCTTCTCCTGTCCTTATATAAGGAAAAATCTGCCTGATCTAAACAAAAACAATGGGACAATATTTTCTAACTTGCATGCTATACACTTTAAAGAGGTAAATGGCTGCAGGTTTTTTAGTCTATAAGGAACATTCATTTGAACCACCACTAGAGAACAGGCACTAAAATGCAATTGTTTCTTTATAATTTAATGGAAAAATTACTCTTCTCTGAAAAGCAAATACTGAAGTGTTCAGGAAGTACACATTAGCTTAGGGTAAACCTTTGTAATGGGTAGAGATCTTTCTGTGACAGTGTAATAAACTTCATCTGTTTTACTGCAAGTGTGCAGCACTGGCTTTGCAGACACTGGTAGTTAATACTTTCTTCTTTACTAAGAAGCAAACTGCTGTATCTCTCATGGGACGTCAAAACCTAAATATAGACATGAGCAATTCAAACATAAAGTCTAACCATCTTTGAGAAGATAAAAGAGTTGGTTAATTAAAAGGGACGCTACTGGCTTCGTGGAAGCTCTTCTGCATTCATGTCTGAGTTTGTTTAAAGTGATAACATATATGCTTCTAATATTACTTGAATTTCAAAAGCTGGGTTCATAGTCACATTATTTGAATTTAAAAAGCTGTTCTGGACTTAGAGGGTATTGGTTCTTTAGAATTCTTATACAAGAGTTATAGAAAATAAGGGTCAGAGGCATGATTAAAAGAAACAAGTAACTGTTACCTGGACTTTACTATGTCCAAAGTTAGTGCCATACATACTATAAAAAGTATATAGAAAATACTTTGAAAGCTTCACATTCATGTATTCATCTTGCTCGTTGAGACAATTGTTTCCATATATTTTTCACTGATGGTTGTATAAGATTAAGAATAGTATATAAGCTTCAGAATGAACAACTGAATACTTTTTTAAGCTTCCTGTGTTGATAAGGCAAAATACTCACTTTAAAAGCAACCAAAAGAATTTAACGCCTTCCTCTCCAATAATGTTACACAAACCAGTCCCTAGAAGTACCTGCTGTGTTTCAAAAACCATCACTTTTCTGGATGTTAATTTACTTTTTTAATATTTTTGTTTTTTCTACTGACTTAACCTTCCTAATTAGTCTAGTGACACTTTGGTTTTAAGAAATTTAATCCAAGATGTCTCATAGATAATAACAAGTCAACCACGTAATAAATAAAAAGCAAGACCAACTTGTTCACATGCAACACTGTTGTAGGAATACAGAGTAAGCTGTTTAACGTGATCGGTTTTACAGTTAGACAAGCCCCTCCTCTGTGGGTTAGTCACAGAAGATGGAAAGACTGCTACAGAGCCACAACTCTGTATCACTGAACGGCTGATACCTGCCAACGTACTACTTCTAAAAGATACCCGACAGCAAAGCCTTAGCAGTAATTACTTTCTGCACTAAGTTGCATTGCATTACTGAGTTTAACTGGCACGTAACTGGATTTAACTTGGACTGTGATAAAAGCACAACTTATCTACAATGATGCACGCTAATTCTGTTTCCTATACCTCAAGCTGAACAATCCTCCTTGCCAAAAGCAAACTCCCTATTTATCAATTCAGGGAAATAGGGGAAGTTCACAACTAACTTGGATAGCTGAGGTTTTTCAGACTCTTATGAGACGAGATTTGTGAGAAAACTTAATGCAATACTGTTTCCTTAGAGCATGGAAAGCAAGAATGACAGGGAACTCCAGATTAGATTTCCTTAGGAACTTAAGATCTGAAGCAATAACCTACTTTTTGCACAAGCCATAAAGCTACTGTGACACACTGCCTTGATTTCTAGATGAAGCATGCCCTACTTTTTCCCAATAAAAACCGCTTGTGACAAGACATACAGGCAAGACATTGTAGCGGCATGGTATGGGGTTTTTTTGATGTACTACAAGAGTTCTTCCACTGGCACGAGAGTTTATTTTTATCATGCAAACATTTGACAGATGTCAAGCCCAAGAAAATATGCTTAGTTAGGTGCTAACTGGCTGGATTGAGTATACAAAAAATTCATAATATGAATCAAATTACATTTCCCTACCGCATCCTCAACACCATTTGCGGCATTAAGCAGTAAGTTTTATCCCTTCAATTATCTTATACAAAATAACACAACTCAACTTTTGCAACCACATGCTACATTTTAATATAAAAGAATGTCTTGTAACACCTTACTTTTGCTGTAGTTGACATCGCTCCTGCCATCTTCATCTGAGAGTTCATGACCTTTGTTTGAGTCGACATAGAAGTGACTTTAGAGCTAACAGCATATGTTCGATTCTTCTGCTTCCGCAGTTGGACAAGCTGTTTTGCTAGCACTTTACAGGCTTCTTTGTTACCAGTCTTAGCCATTTTCTTTATTTCCAGTTCCTGTTGAAAAAAGTGTAAGATTAATTCTACAGAATTTTCATTCCAACAGAGAGTATAATTAAGCCTTAACACTAATAATTAAATTGCAAAAATTAACTATCCTCTTGATATTTTTTTTTAAGACATTTAAAGTTTTATAGTCTTCCTTGCTTTTCTACCAAGGTTATTTAGTAGAATAAATGCAATGCTGTTATGATTTGACCAGCAGGAAAAAAACACAACAAAACTGCATTATAGTATGGCAGCACACAGCTCCCCAAAAGGCTTCAACTTCTGCATAACATCACATTCACTTATATGTGCACATTCAATTCCATATCTGGAAAGGGAGTAACACTTAAAAAAAAACCCCAAAAGTGAAAAAATTATTATAGCCAGCTAACTATTAGCACCATGACTCTAATCATGTTTGATTTCTTGCATTCACGGGCAATCAAACCACATCACCCATGGAAGAAATGGGGAGTTCAGAGGTGCTTTCTAACACTTTTTCAGCCCTGAGAGACTCTCATAAGCTTTTGGGGGAAGAATTAGACAAAGTTAGATAAGTAATAATTATAGGCTGTTTGTCTATATAATTTAGCTGGACTTAACCTAGGACATAATAAAAGTGGTATAATTTGCCTACAACATGTGCTTAAACCTTAAGACAGACACATCTGTCTTACAAAAACACCCCAAACCCCAATCTATCAATTCAAGGAGAAGTAGCAAGCTATTTAGCCCAGAGGTACCAGGAAAAGGTTCGGCACATATAATCTCGTCAGCTGGGATTTTTCAAAGTATGCCTTCTGATTTGTGATTTGGTAATGTAAACTTTTCAATTAATCTTTCCTTTTCAGTCTTTTTAAGAAGAGCCTGCCACAGTATCTCAGTTCTTTGTATATGTCCAATTGTACATTTTGATTTACCATTAAGTAAAATCAGCCTGTAAAGACCAGCTTTCTCTTGTGATTCTTCAGAATATACCTGCTACAGGAATACAGTTGCTTCACTGTATGTGTATTGGTAGTCCAGAAAACTGCACTTTTAAGAAGATATGTTACTCTGAAAAGGTAAGTACTGATCACCAGGATACACATAACAGTCATGTTTAAAGGCAAGCATAAGTGACCAACTACACTAGCTTCACTACTAGGAAAGATCATGGTTAAGTTTACTATAGAGATGGCACTGGCACAAGATCTTCTCTTAAATCCATAATTTCTGAAATTTTTAATCCAAGAAGGCACAGATCAGCAAATAAGGAGCATAAGACTGTTCAAACATTAGAGGCCTGAAATATATGTAAAGCTGTTCTCTTTGTAAGTAGCTCACAGAGACCACAAAAACAAATTTCTATAGCATGCCTAGAGTATTATCTCTTTTTTTCATACCTCAGGTATTGCGAAGGATAGGAGGGATTACTTTGCACACTAGCAAACACTAGCATGCACCCTAGTTTTAAAGTAAACATCTGAAAATAGGGATTTTTCCCACTGAGATGAAATACCTAAATAGCATTAATAACCTGATTTTCAAAGTGAAATACAAACCTACATCAACCATTGCTAAATCACTGCAGATAATCCAGCTGCAGAAATCAAACACTATATATAGATGATTTTATTCTTAATTAAGAAGAACTTGGATAAAGAGCTGTAATACATTATTTGCTATTGAGAGGTTTAGGGCAAGCTTATTCAAGTCAGTTACGTTCTGGAAATAAATAATCAAAATTCATACAGTCATATGAGGTTACTGAACTGAAACAGAACTGTCTGCATACTTGAAGGTATTTTTATACATAGAATTAATATAACTAGGTTTTCTCGGAGTAGTAGCTCAGAATTAAGGGGGGGGGGAAGTCTTTCTGAAGAAAGTACATAACAAAATGTTCTGAGACTGACTGACAAGCCCTTAGTCCTTTATCACCTGATCTGACTCTGAAAATTAATATTTATTGTCCATTGATTCTCTCATCCTAACAGCAAATTTTAACTTTTTCCAAGGACATTTTTCACTTCTCCTTTCTTATTCTCCTCAGAAATCCAACATTTCTGAAACAATTTACTGTAGTAAGCAACCAAAACTTCAACCTGAGTATTCATAAAAATTAAGGTTATTTCCAGAGTTAGAATATTTCATATTAAAAAAATGTCTTATCTACGAGTAGCCTATTATATCTTAGGTGTTCAAGGCTTCCAGAAACAGTTTTTCTGACCTCTTTGAGTTTATTCCTAGCTCTGGATATTCATGCAACCTGCTGCCATGAAACACAACCTCACTAGCTATTGAAACAGTGGCTGGATTTGCACAGCTTTTCCCACAGTCTGAGCATGTCTTCATGCATCAAACCCCGCCATCTGTCACATCCACTTATCCAATTATACTGCCACACAGGTGCAGCATCCATTCACTGAATACTTGATAGCTCGTACACACTAAGTTTTAAATAGATATTAATTTAGGCAGATAGTTTTAGGGAAGTTCTATATAAATGAAAATAACAATCCTACAGGGTATTCATGATACCCTATGGTTTTTCAAGTACTCTCTCCCACAGGAGACTCATGGTAACATATGATAGCACTGACAGCTTTTCCACCACAAGACCACTGATTTACAAGCCTGTCAGAAAAAACCTTCTGAAGGATAGAGAATGCTAGGAATGGAAGGGAAAAATGAATGTGCTTATTTAAATCTAAACACACTGTTTCAGGCTTTTCCTATATTAAAGACTGAGAATCACTTTTAGATAGTAAGTTCTTTCCAACACAATTTTAATAACTGACAAGTCAAAAAGAGGAAGACAACTTCTTTTAGTGTTCAATTCTTAGACCTTGAGTTGTATCTTTAGCACTTTGCAAGTTTTTGTCTTAGATTGGGGGAGTGTGTTCGTTTTTGAAGAGTAAAATAAAGTTCCCTGCTCTACTTACCAGTTGTTTTTCCTGTTTTTCAAGTGCTGCTCTATCTCTGGTTATAGCCCTCTGTGTACCTCTTAACTCTCGATTTTGCTCCTTTATTATATCTGGAAAGAAAACATTTATAGCTGGAAAAAGTTTTCAATACTACATGAACATCTTGTCTGCTAGACACTCTGCAGACATGCAGCACGTTTGACAGACTCCCTTTGTTCAGAATCAACTGTCAATTACCGAAGAATTGTCAGCATTTCAAATACATGAAATATTAGGAAAATACAATTTTATGTAAACAACATGATTACGTTTCAGCAGCAGAGGCCATATCCCATAACAAAAAGCTATTTTAGCTAGTATGTTCACCATAGCCATAGCAAGAGCCTTAACCGCACAGTAAGAGTTAGGGACACACACTTTTCTGCAAGTTCAACCCTAACTCAGCAATATCCTATGCACTGTGAGCCCACCACACCTTTACAACCAGTCAGGCCTAACTGTAACAGGGCGATCAGCTGAAGAAACCTTATATATGAGATCTCAGAGCAGTTAAAGAGTTCCCAAGTCCATTAAAACAGTGAAGATATTCCTAGATGCAAGTCCTGGATCCTGTTCTTCTCTGTCCTTATTCTGGTTCAGTGGAGATTTCTCTCCTCCACAAATGTACCACATCTGTGGAGCCCAACTTCAAGTTAGACTATCAAGCAACAGCGTTTGAACTTTTTCAATTAGCAGATGCTTAAGAATATTAAGATATGAAAGTGGATGCCTTTATAGAAAATTTAAGTTTCCTGACAACTGATGTAGCTGGCATAATCTTGAACACTGTCTGCAGGTGAAACATATCATCCTTCATAGGAGTTTTAAAAATTACTTACCTGTCACATCCACTTCTTAAAGCAAGTATTATTTACAATATAGGTATCACTCATGCTAGTTGCAATTAACTTTTGTTAGAATTTACAGTACGTGCTTAGGTGTGATTCACCTGGGCAAAGGTAGAGAGGTCTGCATCTGACTCAGCATCCTCTGACCTTTATAGAGGAAAGAAGATAGTACTTTTAGGAAGAGATTCATCTACTCCTAATGTATGTCTACACAACATTAGATAAACTTTGGGTGGGACTTCAAAAGGAGCAGAATGCCACATCAACTTTGTTCAGACCTCGCTCTTCTAATCCACAGAAATGACGTCATGGCAGGGCACTACTATTGTACTTACAAAGTTTGAAGCACGTGAAAATCAATACAAACAGGCAGAGTTACTAACAGAAATAAAGGCATGAAGTATAATTGCTAGAAACTGTGGCCACCCTTTTAATTTTTAAGTCTTCTGAAAATTTTTCTACAAACAGAAGGAAACATTCACGTTCTTCATTCCTGCAACCAGAAATACTGTAAAACATCCATTGCTGAAATTACTTCAACCTTGATAGGTTTCAATCAGAAAAACCCCAAACCATCAGTGGCATTTAAAGAGGGCATATGCACTACCCCCTTCCACCAATTGTTTTTGGTCAAACAAACACATATTCCAAACAAACTCTGTGAAAGAGACCTGCTTTTGCACTGCTACTACTGCTCCGTGAACTACACAAAAGGCATCTTCAGGAGATGTGGACTTTTCAATGGACAATAACGAAGAGCTGAAAGATGACACAGAATATAACACAGCGTTCTTCACGCCAGCAAAGCAGCAGGGAAAATTATTGTGAAAACAATGCTACAGGCAAGTAATTTTGAAGGTAGACAAACGTATATTACTTGCACAGCTGCACTTGTGAAAAGAAAAAGCTTAATAGCTACATACAAGACTGTCTTTTATAACTGCAATAACTATTAAAAAAAATCCCTTAGCGTAGGAAGCTTGAGAGGTATGAACTTCCAGATGATAAGGAACAAGAATTGTACTTATGTCAGGAGACAATAAGGGTGATCACGATGCTTATTTCTGTTAGTTTGAGCCACCATGTCAGATCAGAAACAAGGATACCAATAAACTGAAAACAACCACTATCTGCAGTTACAGGCTCTTTCATTTGTTTTTGCAAGTGAAGCCCAAGATCAGAACTGGTCCTTGTTTCTCTGTGATAACTGACGCAAATTCCTAGCTTTACTCCTGCAGGCAGAAGAAGACGGGGTATTCCTGGGACAGCCTTTTGCCAACAGCCACTCCTGTGCATCATGCTGCCGCCTTGCACACCAGGGTAAGGAGGAAACACCTCCATTCCTTAAAACAGGTTGGACAAGAGACACCCAGCAGGGCTTGACCTGGCTCCTACAATCCGTGTTGGTCATGGAAGCTTAGTGCTATCTCCCCCTTCCTCCCTTCTCAGGTGTTGCACCAAAAATGGGAAGAGACAAGTGGGAAACATACGTATGTGTCCCTTGGTGACATACAATTGGTTGAAGCACAGCATCATTTTTGGCGTGCCGTTTTCGAACGAGGACCCACCCGATTTGACACAGGGCACCCAACATGCCAGCCAGCCAGCTCTGGGGCTCCCGCCAACCCCCAGCCAGCCTCTGCCCCACAGCCACGCGTGGGGCACACCGATTTGGAGGGCTGACCGTTGCCCACAGGACTGCTGTCAGGTAAGAGGTCTTTTTTGGCTTTGCTTTGGAGAACGCTATTTCTGTGTTAAGTTGAAGCACTGCGTCAACAGACTGACTACAAAAACATCAAGACCAACTTGTCTTAAGACCCGCGCTCAAAGCCAAGGCCGCCAGCGGTGGCGGCTCGGCAGCTGCTCTCTGCGCAGCCGGGCAGCGGCTCCTGGAGCCTGCGGCCATGCTCGGCCGCCTTCTCCCCGCCGCAGAAAGCCGGCTCCCGCAGACCAGCACCGCTCGCGTCCCTGTTCGTTCTCGGCTCCAGCAACTCTTACGGGCCTGTTTTGTTCCCTCGCTGCCAACGAGAGGCGTTCCTCCTCCCTCACCCACAGACCGGGACCACCAGGGCCCGGCTCCCACTGCACCTCGCCCCGGCCCGGCCGCCCCACAGGGCCCGAGGCCCCGGGAACCCCCCACCTCGGAGCCCCAGGGGGCCGGCCCGGCCCGACGACTCTCCCCGCCGCTCGATCTGGCCCAAGGGCCGCCAGTGAGTCACTCCGCCCCGACTGTGGCCTCCCCCGTTCCCTACGAGTTCCTGCTCCGCCGGGACACAGGGCCCGAGGCCGCCCCACAGGCACCACCATCACCCCCGGGCTCCTGCTCCCCCCGAACCCAGGCCGGGGCCAGCTCCGCGCCCGGGACCGTATGAAGGCTGGGGGCAGCCGCCCCCGGGCTGCGAGAGGGGCGGCGGGGCCCTCCCACGGGCATCGGTAGCCCCACGTCCCACTCACCGTCCACGGTCTTCTTCTTGAAAAGCGAGGCCATGGCGGCAGCCCGACCTGGAGCCGCCAGAGCCCCCCACAGCAGCCTCAACGGGCTCCTGCCTCCTCCTCAGGTGACCAGGAAGCGGCCGGGCCGCGCAGACCCGCCCGGCTCCGCCTCCCCGCCGCCGAGGGGCGGGACGGGGCTGGAACGGGACGGGCCACCGCGCTGCCCCCGCCTACCCCGCGGCGGCTGCTGCTGACCCTGCGGGGCCCGGGTAGCGCTCCTTTTCGGGGCCGCTTCTCTCCCACCCTGGGAGGGATGGGGCAGCACCTTTCTGCTGGGTTTATCCCCACACACGGGTTTGGTCACACCGAGCCGCAGGAAAGACGCGCCGGGACCGTCCCGGTGCTGGGGGCACGGTGCGGCGCGGGGGGGGACACACGGCACAACGAGCCCGGGAGCCGGCTCAGCGGAGCGTGGGGAAGCCCGCCCGGTGGTGGTGGTGGTGTGCGGGTGGTCCGGACCGTCGTGGCTTCCCGCTCCGTGCACCGCTAAACGGTTTAGGTTTTCTTCTTAGATATTTAATTATTAAAAATTGATTACATTCAGCAATGCAGCGCTCTTCGGGCGCAGCTCCCGCGCCGCTTCTCCCCGTGCAACTTCGCCCGTGGGCAGCTGGAGGGATTTAGGCTGGGATGGTAAATGGAAACAGGCGCGGGGTTAGTCCCTGCCTGCGCGGCAGGGGGCGCGCGAGTGCGGCTGGGTGAGGTGCGGGCTGAGCGCAGCGCGCCGGCTGCCTTCGCCGGTCCGGCGCGGGGGTTTCGTTCGGGAGCTTCCCCGCTTTGAACCCCCGTCCCGAGCATCGCTGTGCCCGGGGAACCCGTAACGCGGGCTGGGAGAAGCCTTTGTCTGAGGGTCTCAGCTACCGTGGTGCGCCAGGCGTAAGAATATGGCAAAAGGAGTCACAATTTTCCTGGGTTTCAGTGTCTGATTACAATCCTTAATTTTTAATAAGGTGGTTTCACCATTGGCAATTACCTACGTCTGCGTTGTGACCTTAGAAAATAAAAAAGGAGCTGTAGTAGAAAATACAGAGCTATTGATTTGAATGCTAGCTAGATACATCTTCACTTACTTTGAAGTGTTGGGGGTCTATGTTAATTTGCAAGGAAAAAACAAATGATTGGAAGGTAGTAATGCATTTTGATAGCTAGATATAAATTTAACCTGAGGAAGAATTGTAAGTTTATGGTGGCAGTACCCTAATAAACCACGCTTTTATAACCTTGCATGGAAAAACAATCTATTAGAATATTATAATAGCAGTGTAAAGATGTATGTGGATATAGGAAGGTACAAACTATGTATTTGGTGTCAGTATTTCTTGATTTTCTGGAAATACTGATTTTGCTGCAAATAGCAAGTTTTCATTGTTTTTCACGTGGCCTTTTAGTTATTTTTCACAGATTGTGCTAGACTGAAATCCAGATCGTATGTGATGACATAGATACTATGGAAGTTTAGCGATTCACTGTGAGATAAGTTAAATAAAATACCCCCTACAAGTCTATTCCTGTATGTCTGTACTGTCTGTTAGGTCAGATCAGTCAGAGATGAGTTAGTAAGCAAAACTGAAATCCTGGCTTTGAAAATGCACAGATGAAGGGGAGGAGAGCGCTTGTAATTTAGATTCAGTTCCCCACTTTACTTGAGAGAGAGAGGCCGGTCAGCTTAACTATGGGGTACTCTTAAACTGCACTAATTAGCTAGGAGAGCAGAAGAGCATTTTTCCACAGCATTTCTTCATGAATGTTCATTTGTGATGAGGTAAACAAAGATGTCCATAATAGGCTTCATGACTGCAATAGATAAAGTATGCCCGATCTATTGCTTGCCAAGACTTACTTTCTTGGGCTATAAGCCCGAAGGCTGGGATGCTATCGTATACTTGATTTGAATCTTTTTGGTAGTAGCGATAGGATAAGAGAAGCCCTTGAATATATCTTTTTAAAGAATAATGCTTAAACTTCAATGTTTCTTTTAGATTCTTAATGTCCTATTTCAGGATCTATTTGCAAATCAAAATGTAAAAAGAATATCTTAGTCCTTTATGCTATTGACAAACTTTAAAAATCAACCAGATGGAATAAATAACCTTTCCTTAGTGACTACATGCAAATATCAGTAGCAAACAAAAGCAGCGACTGTGCATTTTCTTTTTGTTGGATATTGAGTAAAGCAGGACACAAAAACTGGTTCAGAAGGATGATATGATATCCTCTATTAATCTGAAATTGAGCACCTTCAAATCAAAGTATGAAGAATGAATTTGGATAAGAAAAGCAGATTAATTGTAGGAAAGCTGATCTGCATTCCAGAATTGTAATTAGAAAAAGATAGTGCTTGTTTTTAAATACATATGTAAGCTACTCTAGCATTGGGCCATTGGAGTATTTAAGCATACTAAACCAGGTGACTAGGTTCAGTCTGCTTAAAGGTAAATATGTTCAGGTGCTCAGATGAAATGGCTGCTATGAAGAGGCCATTGCAAATCAGCTCTTTCAGGTACTGTTCTGTAGAATAGTAGGGATAGTGACTGACTTGCAAAAGTACTTTTCTGATGAACTTGCAGGAGAAAAAGAGAGGTGAACTTTCAGGGATATGAGTCTTGAAGAAACTCTTAAGGTTATGCTTTAAATCTTTTGAAGCTTTCTGGCTATATCAGCTGGTCTAATGAAAGCTATTAGTCTTCCTCATCTCCCTTTCTAGGGTGAGGGAAACACTGTAAGTGAACTTTAGCTGACGAGCTAAGGCAGACTGTCTTGGGATGCTTTGCGGATAATGACCCAAATTCAGTACTCCGTTTGATCTATTCTGGGCCTGTCTAATTTCTCATCTGCAGATATAAGGAAATTAAATGAGGCCATGTGTAGAAAAGAATGAAGTGGGTAAGTTGAAAATTAGAGGAGCCTGAACAGGATAAATGATCAAAGACCGGTATAAGTGTATTGTTGTATGAAATGCACAGCACTTGACATGTAAAATAAGGTTATGAGGAGAAGTGTCTTTGGGGCCTCAGCAGCTGGACAAATCCTGCAAGGAGTCGCTAACGCTTTACTTTATCCTGGAGGGGCTCCACTGAAACCAAATGACACAGCACTTACACATGTAAGAGTTTGTGAGATCGTGTCGTACAGGCTACGTGACCTTATACCTTGTCGTATGAAGGTAGGCTGAGTTAGGAGGGGACAGAAAGGAAAAGGCAGGGAGAGAGTCGCGGACCCCGTAGAAGCTCAGGCTGCAGTTCAGCTCAACACCTGAATTTCTTTCTTGAGTAAGAATCTGCTGTGGCGCAGGCTGAACATTATGGCTGTGTTTAAACATATGGCTCCGCTGAAGTCTGCATGTGTGTCATGATTGCGTTCATTAGTAATGGTAGTTGGAAATTAGAGTGTGCTCTCCAGGGTGGAGAGGTGATGGCAAACGCACTCTGTGGGCAGAGAATGTGAGGCACTGGGGAGAAGGTGAAGCCGAAGGGGGGGCAGGGAAGGATCAGTGGTCATCAAAAAGGTGTGTGTGGAAATTTGTGAAGAAGAATAAAGAGTTAGAAACAATAGGAATAAATGAAGAAGACCCCAGAGGTGAGGATAAAGAGGATGGAGAAGAGCAGTGGAAATGGTGCAGCTGTAAGATGCTGGAGGTTTCCTCTAGTACCTTGGTTCTGAAATTCATTTCCTCTGCTTTGTTTAAAATGAAATCACTTATTTGTGTGCACAAGTATTAAAAAAAAAAAGTGTTTTACAAAGTGCATCTCACCCTCACCTTGCAGATTAGACAACTTTCCAGCAACTTTTGTGGAAAGGGCATGAGAACTGAAAAATATTTCATTCACAGGAGGAAAGGGGGAGTTGCATCTAGCAAATACACAGGTATGAAATAAGCCTTAGAAACACTGAAAGTAAAATTATGAGATAGTTTTCCTTTATGAAATCTACCTCGTAATGGCAGTAGCGAATTGCTGTAAAGTACGAATCATGCCAAAATAGATGAGGTTGCGTTGGGAATCAAGTCAATGAGCTACAGATCAATCACTGGACTATCTATCTACTTGGAAATAGTTTCTAATTCTAAACATTTTCATTTTCAAAAAAAGGATATTTTTCATTAATCTAGGAAAATATTGAGGAATGTGGTGAACCTGAAATATGAGTGAATGTCTTGCTTCCCATCTGTTCACAATTTAAGTTGAATGGGGCATGTATGTGAAGCAGAGAGAGTGTATTGTTGGTCTTACAACTTAATTGTTTCTTGCTTTCGGTGTCTAAAAAAAGGTCAATTGCCAATAGACCGCTACTCATCTATGCCTTGCAGCATACAAGGTGTACAGTATAGAGGGAAATACACATTTAGGTGTGGAAGCAAGGTTTGATTTAATTTGTTCTTGTGAGGATTGTGTGACATCTGTGGAGGCTGAAATTGTCTTTTTATGTGAGAAGGGCTTTGTGCATGTTTTGTTTGATAATTCACTGGACAGACTTCTGAGTAAGTAAAAAGCCAGCAAGAATGAGTTGAAAAACTGTAGTATCTTAAATCTGAAATGTTACTGTAGAGTTTGCTGAAGAGCTTTTAGTGAACTGAAACTCTGAACACTTAAGGGATGTTGTCTTCATCTTAATTTTTCACTCCTGGACGTATTTGCAAACAATTCTGGATAGAAAACAAAAACAGAAAACCTGACCATTCTTAATACATGTGAGTAACTAGGCAAGTAAGGGGTGTGTGTGTGTTTTTGGGGTTTTCGTTTGTTTTTTCTTTTTTTTTTTTTCATGGAAATAGCATATCAAAGAAAGATAGTTATGTGCAAAATTACACCTTACTTTCAGTCTCTTTCAGCATCTTTTTAATAAAGTGAAAGTACTTTTGCACCATTTAGTATGTGCATGAAGTTCAGTACTTTGTAAAACCCTCTAAATGCCTAACCCCTCCTTACGGAAATCTGTTTAATTATTACCTTGATTGGTGATAATAAGATACTTCTGAGTTGCAGACTACATCTTTTATAACCTTCACATCTGATTGCAAGGTTCTTCCTTGGTGAAAGAGTGAACACTTCATTATAAAATAGTGCCATTACCTTGTACAAGCAGATTTAGTTTTGCTTCAGTAATCAAGTACAGTAGGACATCATATTTCTGTAGGGCATTCATGAAATCAAGGGTTATATTTTTAAAAACATTTGCTTGCAAATATCGTATCTTTAAATGACTTTGCCCAAGGAGAAAAGGAAATCCAGGCTAGCAACAAAATAGGTAAATACTGTTAGCATTTTATCACAAGCTTCAGGAACTCCTCAAGGCATCAAGTTTAGAAAAAAGAGCGAGAGATTATGGGGAGGATATTTATTATTACAAACCGCAAAGTCAACAGGGACTGCTAAATGTTCTTACAGTCATAATAGCCTATCTCATGTTAATTCTAGCCCGAAGCTCTGTGACTCTTTATGTGCAGAGATAATGGGGGGTAAAACTGTATTTTTAGTTTAGCAGCAGATTCCTCCCAACCATGGAAAATAAATTAGAGGGCTTTGCAAACTAAAAATGATTTGGGCTTTGAAGGAATTCCCAGCAATAATATACAAGACTTATTACCCTGGGTAGTTAGAGAGTTCCGTATATTTGTGGCTGATAGTAGTCATTTTGATTGAATATTGCCTCACCAACTTGTTTTCAAATAATTTGCCTTTAACCCAAATCTGTTGATCCTAAAAAGATGATCTTTTTGGTAATGTTCTTCTTGTTTGTACTTCCTGTGTGTATCTTGGATAAAATTTAGTGTATGTTGACCAGGCAAAATGCTGCGTTAACGGTAAAGTTGTTATATTTCACTTAGCTGGAATTCACTACACATGAAGATTTAACACATCAAGACCTGTGTTAAATAGGTTCAGATTTGAGAATGCGTGTACTTTTTTTTTTTCCAAGTAAACCGCATTAGTAGTAATTGTTCTAAAATAATGCATTACAAACCTAGGAAATTCAGTTTAAGGTTATTGTTTATTATTTGTGTTACATTGTTATCCGGGAACATGACTGCTTTGGTCTAGGAATGCTAGCTATAAAGGTGAAACAAAACCTCTCTGTCCCTTGAGAATATATTGTCTCAATATAATAAGAAATAATATGTGGACGTCAACAGACTGGACAGTGCAAAGAAACCAGAGGTTTCTTCATCTACTGTCTGTGCATAGGTGTCAAGGTAAAAAGATGTTAAGCCCTTGAAAAAGGACCTTTGTGTCAGTTTGTGAAGAGGTCCTTCCAACAGTGATGTGTAGGTAGGGAGAAGGCAAAAGATGGTTGTCAGAAGCAAAATTAATAACTGGTTGCTAAAAGCTAGAGTTAATGAGAACTGAAGGAAAGAGTCAGTGTCGACTGTGGATGTGAGGTGGTACGGAGATTGGGATAGGCCTGGGAAGGCCTTGAATAGGAGCTGTTTGTGGTAAATAACTGAAGGAACCACTTGGAAGGAGGCAATGAAAATGGCAATGTGATCCAAATAATGAACTAAGGAGATGACCTTTTGCAAAACATTTTTAAGTATCCACGTTGGATTCACCAGGGACGTGAAGAGAGATGTTGCACTCAGCTTGCACTACAGTAACGAGTATCTGGTCTAAACCTTCAGCTTTCTGACTCAATAGAAAGGTCTGGTCTAGCAGAGCTGTTCTGCAAGAGGAAGTGGTAAGATTTTTATACAGCTAAAATGATGAGCATCTGCAGGTGATGCTCAGCTGACCACCCTCAATAATGGAGGTGGTCATAGGGATTGGGAGGTGGCGGTGATCGTATGGATGAGGAAAGGGAGAAGGTGGGGGAGCACTGGGTAGGTGAAAGATTGAAAACACCGTGCTATGGAGCTGAACACCTATAAGCTAGTGGTGGACAAAGAGACTGACGTTTCAATTCAAATAGAAAGAAGTCTGGAGTAGAGAAGTAGAGCTGTCAGTTATCACAATAAGTGGGATAGTGGAGCTTTTGTACTGATGAATGAGACTCGTCAGCAACAGAGTAGAAAGAAAGGAAACCAAGGACGAGCCTTATGAAAATGAAAGGGTGTGTTCTTGATATATGCAATTTTATTTCATTTTTTAAGCATTTTTGTAATTATATTTATGGAGGGGATATTTTTTAGAAGTTTGATAAAGTGGAAGTATTTTATTTAGAATAAAATTTATATTAAAGTGCATGATATTCTTCATACCTTAAGAAGGCAAGACTTTTTTTTTTACTTATGATGATTTCACAATACCTTAAAACATTCATTGTTCTGTCTTTTGATATCTGTGAGAAGAAGCGAATGTTTATTTAGTGGAGTTGTGATAGTATTCTTGCATCCACATGAAAACAGTAATTTTAATATTTTTAGAAAAGTTAATATTTCTTTTAAGTATAAAAGGAATACAAAAATATCTCTTAACACTGGAAATGTCAAATCAAGGATTTCTCATCTTGATCTTCTCGTTAATGATTTATATTTTCACTGGGGTTCAGAATGCTTGTCACTTATGCTATCCTTTGAGAATAGCTATCGCTACCTAATGGTCCAATCCAACAAAAAATATGTTCAGTTCCTGTATTGAAAAGGTGTATATAAAACTCAAAGTCACTAGAATCTGCTCCCAAAGCATATACTGCCAGAAAGCCAGATATATTTTATATTGCATTGGGCCCTAAAGTGTGATAAAAAACGGCATGTCCCCTTTTTTCACAGCTTTATGACCAGCAAGACAGCATCAAGCAGTTTACTGCAGACCCTGTTTATACCTTGTGAGAGTGCAGCATAGTAGACCCATGTGCATGCTTTGTTTTCAGCACCAACTCTGGAACCAGTTTTGAATCTCATTTGATTTTAGTTGAATCTATGTTCTCTTTGTTGTCTGTGTGTGAATCAGTATTGAAAAAAATTAGACCAACGTTGTTTTCGCTGTTTAAAAAGGCATTCTGTTTATTTTAGATTAGTCCAAACTCTATTTTTACATCATGCTTAACAATTTCTTTCTTAACCCTTTAATGCCATCGTCGCTTTATACAGCGAGGGTAAAACGTGCCATTTCCAGGGATGGGGCAAGGGGGGAGAGCTCAGCCACATGTAAATGAGGTTTCAATTCTACAAAGCCAGGAAGGAAGTTTGGCCACATTAATTTCAGTGAGAATTCATATGGATAATCCTTTTATGAGTTAATTGGGATGTTTCATTGGTAAATGAGGTAGCCAGGATCCACGCGCAAGTGTCTGTAGCCTTTTGGGAGACTCGGCTGTCGCTGATGGGAGAGATGTTGAGCAGCCTCTCCTTTGCTCGTACAACAAAGGCTGAGCCTTTGGATCTAATTAGATCCCTATTCAGGAGACTTGCCTGGCTTAACCTTTAAATTGTATCTGAAAAGATGTGTCTCTGGTGGCTTTTTTCCCCTCAACTTGTATCAAGTTATTGAAATGACGAAGTTAGCAACTGTTTGCTCGTAAAATAGTATCACCAAGTTAACTTACTCCTTGATTCTGATATAGCTCTAGTTGCCAAAAATGTGAGACGATTACAGATCTTGTTCCAATGTTAGAGGGAGAGCATGAACCACAGGTGGTTTTGATGTCCCAGTCCAGCCAAGTTCTTCTGAACCGCTTGCCTGTATGCAAGTGTGTGATCCTTCTCTCAGCAGGAAAAGTCCTTTTATCAGGACTTGCTCTGGCTTTGGAAATGAATCGGAGACATGGCTATTCTGCTGAGAACGAAGACTTGGTGACTGCCTCTGGGTTTTGCTGTTTTGTATAATGCGTAGCGAACCACAGGAGGATGAAATCATGCTCTGTGTAGCAGAGGGGAAAAACTCAACTGTGTTTTCCTCTCTGATGCCCGGGAGAGCCAAGTCGCCCCAAGTAGGAGGGGATCCTGTGGGTGTGGGAAATACAGCTGGTTGGGAAGTCAGGGAAGAGCAGCTCTGCGTGACGTGCCTTCTTTCACGGTAGCGATTTCTGATTGTAACTGCTCCTGGGAATTACGGATATTTGGGGTTTAGGAATAGTCCCTGCACAACAGGGTATTCTGCACGATGGTGACAGAATTCTGAAACGAGCTGTTTTGTTCAGAGTTCTGCTGACTACATCACTTAATAAATGAGATCTTTTGTTATTAAGTGCCTGATCAGAACTACTGAAATTGATATTGTAGCCAAATTCACCAATTGGCAGTTTAGGTCTCACTTCAGTATCAATTGCAGCTGGTTCTTGTGTTCGTTGTTGCCATTCATATTCACGGAATGCCTTAATAAAGGAAATAGAGGATTACCATGCGCTTTCCTGTTGTACAGAAATAGATGATATGAGCACACCATTTTTGTCTCACTTATAAATAGCTTACAGAAATAGTGGTCTGTGAGGGAATAGGGCTGATTGACTCATTCGTTGTGAATAATTTAGCTGAAAAATTTGCATTTTTTACATGTATTATCCACGGAGAACTGAATTTACATTCATCTATTTGTTATTCATAATCTTCCATTTAATAGTTTATGAATTGCTGTCTGAATTTTTTGGAGAAGCGCTCGCTTCACTGTTTTGTTATGTGTGATGGTCCTCTGAGTCATCTTGACGGTTTCTGGGTCCTCACTGGACAGTTGCAGCCATCTGTGGTTCTTTGTGGTCGCATGAGAAGACGGCTATAGTCCTCTGTGAAGAGGACTCATGTGCCAGCATTTTTTAGGAAATGGACATGGTCAAGGGGGACTTGTGGTGGTTGCGAAGTCTGTTTCACAGTGGTTTTTGAATTCAAGGTTGTGCAAGACATTATAACTTGGCTTTCTTGTCAGAGCAAATTCTACTCTCTTTTGTGAGAAGGCAGGGGTAATACAGACTCAGTGTGGGACTGGGAAATGTGATGTTCATAGCTACAGCTCCCAAGCATGAAGTAGGTGAGCAAAGCAGCGCAGGAGCCAGAAATAGTGTGTGTTAGCATGGTATTCTACCTATATATATATATATTAGGCTTTTGGTTTAGGAATTACTTGGTTATCTCTACTGAATTATGTTTTGTGTGTGTATGTGTACTTACATGTGTGTATGTCCATTGTATAGATACACACATATGATATATACATGCCTCAGTTTCACTCTTTTATTCATTTCTGCTCTGTGTGTGAGTGGCCTTGCACAGGTCTGTTTCTCATCAGCAAATAGGAATAGCAATCTTCTCCCACTTCCTTCTCAGGATTGCTGTATTTTATTAGTCCATGGTTTGGAGGTGCTGTGAGCATGCTGACCATTTGTATGGAAAACCCAATAGTGCTGGATTGCCAGAGTGCACTAATGAGTGCCAGGAGGAATTAATGTTATAATCACACAAGCAAATATACAAAATCACTGAATGTTAGTTTTATGCATGGTTACAATGGATGTCAAAACCATAGGATGTTGTATAATCAAATAATTTATTAGGCACAGCTGGTTAACTGCTTACAGCAAAACAACCTGTAGCTTAATTGCTCCTTCTACCGCACTGGTTTTATGCATGGTCTTTCTGGCCCCAATACCCAAAGTAGAAAACCCTGCCTTAGGCTTCTGGAGAGTTCTGCAAGAAACAGTGGGTCATAACTCATCCATGTCAAATTAATGTTGTTGTCATGGGACATCGATGGCATAATGAAGGGAGAATAAGGGCATTAAGGAGAGTTAGTCCTTCAATAGGACTTCCCTTCTGATTTCACTGATATGCTAAATGCAATTGTATCTTCTTCCCCCCCACCCCCCTAAGATATCATGATAATATCTTTAACTATGGAGAAAAATATGAACTTTGTTGGGTTTTGTTGTTTTTAAGCATTAATATTTTTGTTTGTTTGTTTCCGTTCCAAATAGAATTGTTTTATACGTTTGGGATACAATAAGGCAAGTTGCTACATGATATCAATTCTAAAATGTCTTTTCTTCTGAGGTAGTTTTTGATAGTTCTACTGCTTTAAGTACAGAGTTAAATATCTTGCTCTGACCTGTGTTCTAGAATGCCAGTTCACTATTTTGGTTTTGTTTTCAGGATCTCTCTTTTATAGCCAGGTAGGTGAAGGGTACTGATTTTTAGTTACTTGCACGCGTGGGGGTCAGTTTGAACAAACTGAACCAGTTTCTGTGGGATATTGATTGTAATTGAGAGAATCTGAGGAATAGTGCTTTGTTTAATCATTGAAGCACTTTACATGAAGTGTTGGATTTTCAAAGTAATCCCCTTAATTTAGGGGCATGAGTCTATTAGGACAGGTGATGTTCGGTCACACAAGACATGTCTGCGTTCAAGTTGTTCATTTACTGTATCGACACAGATAGCTGTTCAGTCCTATGGTGTGATGGTAGATACTTGCTAATTCCTGTTTTGAAGAGAAAATGGACACTTTTGGCTGCTTTAATTATGTCCATGTTAGAAGATTAAATCAGTTTAACTGTTAAATACTTCGGATTTTGTTAATAGCTCTGGTGCTAGGTACTGTTAAAAATGTGTTCATTTGTCTTCATAGTTTGTCTTCATGTTTAGAAGCAGTGATTTCTTGAATAAGTAAATAAATGGGGATAGAAAGAAAACTTAATGAGATTCAGTAGCAGCATAAGTTAGTGTATCAGGTAAAACTCTGTAACTTTCATCGCTGTTTTGCTTTTTATTTAGGCAGTGCTCAGTCCAATGAGTCCATACTAATTCAATGAGACTATGAGGTCTTACTACTTTATGAATAAAGAAATACACAAATTGGTATAGGAATTTCTCCTGCTACTGAACATGGGATTGGGCATAAGCAGTTTTCCACCTTTCTTGACTATACTGTATTTCCTACACCTCCCTGCATGTCTTTTTGTAGGTGTCTTAACTATAGGAAAGTTCACCCTCCGTGCAGATCATTTAGCACCTTCTTCGCATGTGTCCTTCAGTGAGCATCTGTGTCATGGCAAGTGTTCCAGTGTAATTTTTAAGTCACATCAGTCATCACTATTTGCTTTTCTCTGTAGATCTAGAGATGAGCAGCTGTGAACTCTACTGTATCTCAGCACAGGTGCCAAAAACCCCTAAAATTCCATTTCATACCTACTGCTTTGACAGAGGTGTCTACCTTGGCAGAACTTAGTTGTTTCCTTAATGTCTGGTGGGTTTCTAGTTTTTTTCACATATGGGTTTGAATAGAAGGAAAAATAAATTGAAAATTCAGGTTTTCATTTGTGTTTTTGGCTCTCAAATCTTGTTTAAACTGTTGAATGAAGCTAAGATACTCTCAGTTTGTCATATATTTGTCTCTACTAATTTCTTCCAAGAAATTAGGTTCCAAGAACCTTTTTCAATCGGAGACTTAGTTTCCCGATTTTTCTGAGTATTTTACCAAGTGTACAGATTTCAAGGAAATTGAGCCATAAATTTCTCAGAACACTTGACCACTGTTCCTGTTCCCATTTTCTAAAAAGGTAGATTGTTTATAGAGCGCTAAACTCAGGATGTCACCAATGCAGCTCAACAAAACCACATTAAAAAAATCACGTCAAAGGGGAATTGAGCCTGTTTGCTGTATACATCAATCCGCTGTATGCTGGGAAGGAGACACAAGGCTAACGAATACTATAACCAGTCCTGAACAACAATCTCACTGCTTAATGACATTTAAAACTAGATTAGAGAAAACACAGGGAAGTAAACAAGAGCTAAAGAGAGCAATCTGCTGCATGGGAGCATGGGGCCACATGATTCTTCCTCCTCCCTGGTATGAATGAGTGTAGAAACAGTGCCATATATTCAGTGCGCTAACATTTGCATTACAAATGCTTGTACGGGGTTTAGAAAAGAGCTAACAGATTGTCATTGCCCAGAGCACTGGCATTACAATGATTGCTCCAATATAACATGGCTGTTAAACTTTTTTCTTAACCCTTGTGCTACCTTCACCCAGCTTGAGAGTGAGTTATCTGCCTAGAGTTAGCCTTCTTAGACAAATGCACATTTTAATGCTCACAGAGATCAGGACAAAACAGTCATCTGTGCTAATCACTAGCATCTGAGATATCGCATGTTTCAAGATGTATGGATTTTCTAAAATGCTGGAGTGATAAATGATGCACAGCTCACACCCTTCAGAGCACTGCTGAGATTGCACCCTTGGCTGGTGGGAAAATGAAGGATTATGCAAGGCTTTTCGCATATTTGTTTTTCTTGTATCCCCTACAGTTTTCTGAAAGCTCTAGGCAATAAAATTGACACTCTTTTGTCATTTACGTTATTCTTACAATGCTGTCATTCAGTTTAATTTCAGCTGTCCTAATTTAGATTGGTGGAAGTTGGAAGAGAATTTTGTCCTCTGGTTACTTAGTGAATCCTCTATAAATGAGGAGATCTGGAAAATGGTCAGGATTTGGTTTGTTGGTGGTTTTTTTTTAATATTTTATTTAAAAAAAATCTTCTGTAAATGAAGAAATCCTAAATTTCATTTGTCTTGAACTTCCATAGCCAACTGAAAAACAGTGAATTCACAAATTTTTTAATTTGGCTTTTTGGATATCAAAAAGATTTTGATATCAAAGTTATCAACACCCCTAAAAGGGCATTAACACTGAGACAGGAATAACGGGAACTCTTGCAGGAAAAAATGGAGTATTCTTGGTACTCTTTTGCTAAATATAGTCACAAAAACTATTTGTATGACGTTTGAGTTTTATTGTATTCCTGTCTGCTTATTCTTACTTGCTCACAGTCTTCTGGTTTTATTCAGTCAATGCTCCCAAGCTTTTTAGTGGGTAATTCTTAGTTTTTTCCATCCCACTAAAGAAAAGAAGATCTGTGTAGCCATCTATCAGCCCCAAGTGTGGTTCTAAAAGTTATTAATCATCTCAGCAAAGTGTAGCTGACAAATGCTAAAATGTTCCTGTTCATATCAGTGCAAAATGCATGTATCTGAGGGAATACTCTCACTGAAGTAAAACAAGACCAAGCTGTACTCTACTCTGTAGAAGTATATTAAGGGTAACTAAATCAACTTATGAGTTGGCAAAGGAATTTCTATTTAAGTGTTAGTGAATTCACTTCTATCAGTAATAGAGTGCGTCAATGGGAAAAGGTAGTGATCTTAATTACAGCCTGCAAACCAAACAAAAGTATTTAAACTTCGTTGCTTAAAAGCTGTTCCTCAGAGTCTCATACTGAAACAACCAACCAGTATTAACACACTTGCATTCAAAATAAATTCCATTATTTTTTGTCCTTTAACAAGGTCAATTCACATATCTGTTCCAGGAAACATAGCCTGAGCAATCTGGTCTGTGCCAGGACAATGTGCTAGCATTTTAAGTTTTAATAGAACTTCAGTTTGCTTAAAATAAAAATGGCTGATAAATAAATAAATCTCTTGTGCTTCTAGAAACTCCATCTCACGATTGACCCTGAATTATTAGTCATAGCAGAAATGTCTGTTGAGACAAATATATATTCTTCTGATTCAAGGTCTCCTGGGAGGTGGAAGACCATTTCTTTCAATACTGCTTCAGTTCAAGTACCACTGTTTTCTTTGGCTCAAAGGTATTCATAGGATGGTTTTACTGGTGGCTCCAGCACAAGAACATGCAGGAAGGTCACAGCCCTTCAACTTTCTACTTCCTTTGCTCTTGTCTTTGGGTCAGGAAGATGTAAGAACATCTTTAAAGTTTTACCTCACCTGAAATATTAACTCAGCTCCAGAAAAGTGTTGATATGATGAATAAAAAAAACTTCAAAACAAGCCAAAAGCAACTCCTCTTTTGCTATATTTGTTCAATAAAATAAACCAAGCTTTTTCTATTTGAAAAAATATTAGTCTTTAAACTAAAATAGTTCTAAATTTAACCAGTTAATCAGTGTTTTGTATTGTGATGTCATCTGCCATTTAAACTGATTATATTACCAAAAAACCCCTTCTCATTAGCATACAAAATATCCTTAGTGTTGATATGTTACATCAAGCAGTTTATGTGACACCTTGCACCTAGATGTAAATTTTCTTAAATATCTGAAACAAGAGTACATCACTTTGGCATTTAGGGGACAACAAAAATATTTACTTTGAAGAAGAGACATAAAAATAGCCAATATTACCTGGAAAGCATTTGCCTTATATGAAGGATCTGTATGAAGAATTAGAACTTCAGAAAATTTGCAAAATAAAACTATTTCAATGCAGATATATGAATCTGAAACAAAATTTCTCCTTGCCATAAAGAAAGGCACAAGGTCCAGTTTTATGACAGGGTAACACATCCAAATTAATTCCCTTTTTCATTCAGGTATCCTGTACAGAGCGTATCATCACACTGACAAAGCTGAATGTATAAACAACCCCATAGGTGTTCTAAACAATCTTTTTCAGGATAAAAATATCATCTCTGATAGGTTGATGTCTTGTATAAAAGGGTGTCATTAACTTCTTTGAGAAGATAGTATGTTGTGAGGGCTGCTTTTTGGCTCTTGGTGTTACAGTCTACCATTATTAATTTATGACTTGCAGTTAATATCTTACATAAATATTCTATGTAGAGCACAAAATTATCTAACGTGCACATGTTTCAAAAGACTGTGTGAAAGGATGTAATGGCATGGTCAAAAAAAACACCAAAAAAACCAAACCACAACATCATAAAGCTGCATTCCAAAAGTTGTGCAAACGTCCTAAGAAACAATAAATAGGATTTTGTGGTTGAGGGATGGTCGTTGTTTTGGGGTTTTGGGTTTTTTTGTTGTTGTTGTTTTGTTTTGTTTTTTTTCATCTGTGAGAGAAATGAGCTGTTTCTGCAATTATCTTGACTATTTCATCCACCTAAAACAACCTATTACTCTGAAATTTAAGAATGGTTTTTGGCTGAAAGGAAAGGGCAGATTTGTGATTATCTAAATTGTCAAGAGACGTAATATTTTATTAGCAGTCTTGGCAGCAGCACTCATGTATGCTGCTGTAGCACAGTCTATGGTGTTTGTTACAGTAAAATCTAATTAAAATTTAAACTAAGCTGATGGCATTCAAACTACCTTTGGAGAGGGAGGATCATCTTCTATGGGTCTCTTTTTATATATGTGCGTTTGCCATTTTGTTCACTTGTAGCCAAGCACCTTCTGTCTGCGCTCAGAAATGTGTTAGTCTGCAGTTGTCAGGCTTGCTGTTGGCAGAAATCAAATACATAGCCTGTTATTTGCCTCAGATTTGCGTGATCCTTGCTAACTTCTGTGATCCTTGCTAACTTCTGTGATCCTTGCTAACTTCTCTGGCCAGGCATTTTCAGCTATCAAAGACTGGAGCCCTGCTTTGCTCTGCAGTTTTACGCAGCGCCATTATAATGAAGATTTAGATATGCAAAGTGTTTTTTCTGTGAGTTTATTAGATAACGGCTAAGTCAAAATAGTTAACCACCCGCTGTTGTGATTGCTCTTCAAGTTCACTGAGGACAGCAGTAGTAAATCTTGTGTTTCATTTTTTTTCTATGAAGAATGGCAGCTCAGTACGATGTTTTACTGTACGACGTGTCAGGCTGGCATATAAATGCACTCCTCTTCTTGATGTGCGCCAAAGGCTTGAGACAGGATTACAGAAGCTGAATAAAGAGCAGTGTGTGCCATGGCTTGCTTTTACTGATGAATGCGGCTTGGACTAACTGTCAGTAGGGCTTAGAGAAAACTATCATTTAAGTCAGGACTGAGCTACATATACGTAGTGAGCCGCCTGCCTTCTGAAAATTAGCAGTTATTCTATGCAAGGTTCTACATTGCCATTTTACTGGATTCAACTCCTACTGTTTGAGCTGTATGCGATCAGCAAATTATCCATTTCCTTCCCTGTTTTCTATAGTATGTGTTTTGGAAAATGTACCAGTAATGGGGGAAGGTCTGTTTCTTTGCGATGTTTATTCCTTCTCTTTGGTACTTAGCCAGAGAAGACTAATCCAAGTGTATCAGCTGGTGAAATCCAAATGGTAAGTGGAGGCAAACTGTGTGGCAAAAGCAGTGAATCTGTATGAGATTGATTGCTCGATCATTTTATGTAGGTACATAACAGGCTTTTTTAAATTCAAGGTTTTTTGCTTCAGTGAAGTTTAAAAGGAAAAAAGCACCTCTTAAAATTTCCATGATTCTTAGTCAGTACAAAGTACTGCAATAATATCTGTAACATGACTTGACCCTTGTATCTCAGGTTTCAGTATATGCAGAGATGCAAGAAAAGATAGGGTGTTTCTACAGTTGGTGACAAAGTGTCCTGTAGGCACTGGAGAAGCAAATATCAAACAAAGATTTGAAATAGTCTTACACCACAAATCTGAGAGAATATTCGTAAAGAAGTAGTGAAATAATACAGTCATGTCTTTTACTACTGGGGTGTTTTTTTGGTGGTTTGGTTGGTTTTTTGACTGCTGTGCTTGTTTGTCTCTGCCTCAGGAAAGTTTTCACACTACAAAATGCTTAAAGTGTTTGGGTTTTTTTTCAGAGAGGTTTTGTGTTTAATGTTTTCCTGTGTAATAGGAAAAAAAAAAGATTTATTTTGTAATAATTAGCAGGTGCAGTAGAATGATTTGGAGAAGGCATGGAGTATTAATGAAATTATGCTGTATTCTGAAATTCCTTTCCAATGGAAATTTCTTATCAAGTACAGGGTAGCTGTCTCCTGCTGTCCCTCAGGAGCACCTCTGTCTCTCTGGAAGTATATAAGATTTTTGCATCTATTAAGGTGATTGGCAGCATTCTCAATACATTTACCAATTATATCAGCAAACAGTTCGGAAAAACCAATTGCCCAAAGCTCCTTCCCCCTCGCCCCCCCTGCCCAGTTATGCTACTCCTTATTTAAATATATCAAAAAAAGACATATTTATTTAGTAACAGAGCGGGTCTTTGCTATGGCAAATGTAAAAAGTCAGATCCTTATTGAAAGTGAACTGAATTCAGTGAAAATATGCAAATAATTTTTATAGTCATTTATGTCCTTAGATCTGGCCAAAAGCTGTTATGGAGCATAACGTGCTGCTGTACTCTCTTTCGCGGTCTGGAATAAACACTTTGTCACAACAGACTGCATTGGCAGTTTCATGTGCAAAAGATCATATGGATATGGAGTAAATAATCCTGAGATATGACAATGTTTTTAATTCTCAACCCAAAATGTATGTAGTGAAGAGGAAGTTTTATAGAGAGGTTTCCTCCCCCTTTCCCTGCAAGGACTCCATTATATATGGACAAGCTTACTAATAGTCACATTATTGGTCTTTAGCATAAATCTGCTTTTTTTTTGTGAGTGGACATGAAATTCATAATCTGTTAATATCTATTTCATTCCCCTACTACCCCCCACCTCCTTGGTCACTGGCTTAGCTGCAAAAATTAGCTGAGTGAAAAAAGGGACCAGAAACCCAAAGTAAATCTAAATATGTAAATATATTTCAAAAGCGATGTCCTTGACGTTAAATCCTTGAAAGACCCTCACTCTGTCTTCATATCATGTTGTTGCTCAGCTTCCTGTCTAAGCCTATTACTGCTCCTACTTGCTGCCAGCATATTCATTAGCTATTTAATCTTTTAATTCCTGTGTGAGGATTCATAGAGAAATAATATTTGTCTGTAAGGGTGTGTGTATGTAGATATATGTATGCTTGTGGGTTGTATGCCCCTACAAAACAAGTTTTATTTCTGTTCCTCCTTGTGATCTTGCCATACTTCTGTCCCTGCATCTTTATAAATGGCACCATGGTGCCTACTACTCAACCACCTTCTGATGCTGAGTCTTGTCACTGGGCAAATAGAAGTGCTGTCTGGCAAAATGTTTCTTCCTTCTCAGGCTTTGGCGACTATTCTACCACACCCCAAAATGATTCTCTCCATCCTAGATGTTCTGTTGTCTGGTGGACATTAGCAGTCTGGAAGTCCTTGTCAAGAGACTCCTGTGTCCTCAGTGGGCAGGAAGATGTGGGCCTGGGCAATGTACCGGGGGACCACATAGTCCTTGGGATGTGAGGAGAACAGCAGTGCATGTGGAACTTTAAGGCAGAGGGGCACAGTCAATCATGTTTCCTGTGAGGTGGCACCAGTGCTGCAGCATCGTCAGATGCCATTTCAGGAACCTCTGTCTGTATTTGAAATGTGCTACTGTGGCCCATCAGAGGCCAACTGTAACGACCTGGGTGCCATCTGAGTTTTTACATAGCATAAGTAGTACTTTGGGAAGTCGTGTGAGCTCTCAGCAGTTGGAGAGCAGTCTGTTGCATTGTGCAAGCTGCGAACATACTGGAGGACTTCATGGTTCTATGTCCTGCTCAACAGTTCAGAATTTTTCCACTCTGTTAACCCCTGGAGTGTGCTATGGGTGTACCTGGAGCACATCGCCAACAGCAATCTAGTTCTTGTGCACCGTTCAACCATCTGAACATGTGTGCAGCTAGCAGGGACGATCAGGGCATTTGCTTCAAGTGGCCTAAAACAGTAACAAAGCCCCACTCTGACCAACTGTCTTCCAGGACGTGCTATACGTGGGGTATCAATCCACAAATCCACTGGTAAAAGGTCCTTAAGGTCAACCGTGCGTGATTGAGCAGAACTTCAATTCCCCGTCTCTGTGTTGGGGTGTCGTGGCCCCACTGTGCTCTGCACACACCGCTGTGAACTGAGCACAGCGTGGTTCGCTATTAGGACTATTCAGGTGGCTAAAAAGTGTAATATCTCGCTGACGTTACATTAAGCGTAATAGATAATACCTTAGACCGCAAACCTCCGTTAAATGATGTCCATTTTAAATTGACCAACAGATGGCACTGTCTCCTTTTCTCTTGTGGCTTAGAAACAAATCTTGAGCAAACTGTTGTCCGGATCTCTCTGCTGCTAAATTCCGTAATTTCTTTCTAATTAATATTTCATTTAAATTCTTAATGCCTTATAATAGTACTTAAAATCTGTGCATGCCTACATGTGCAATGAAACAAATTATAAGGATACATATTCATAAATTTAACCTATAATGTTCCTGCTAGTGTATTAAATGACTCTTGATTTTTGAGGGGTTTATAATTCTAGCCTGAATTTGAATAATTTAAGTAGAAAAGGCACTGCGTGTGATCCTCTCAGTTTAACAGATGCATACAATCGTGGAGAGCTAAAAAGCAGTTTGAAAATTGATGGAACAAGCTAAACTGCATAAAAAGTATACTGCACTATTTTATGGAAACTCTACCATTCTCTTTTCTCAAATTTATAGTAAGCTTTGATAGTTCTGTGACTTTAAGATGCCTCTGTAGAAAACACCATCAAAGGATAAAAATGATGACTTATAGAAGCTATGGTCTCTTGTATTATCTGAATTTTTCTGAATTGCTAATGAAATTTTCAGAATGAGACATTACTGAGAAAGTGTCAGGAATAAGACCTGGACACAGAGAAAAGAAAGAGAAAAGTCATAAGGAAAGAGCAACGTAGAGTTTAAAGGAACTATTATGTGGTTTTGAAGGAATAAATGCTGTACAGCGTGGACATCCCGCTTTGATTAGCTACTGTGAAAGAGAAAGACTGCTGAGGCTACACTGTATGTGCTACCACCCTTGCAATAAAGAAGGGGTTTTTTCCTTGTGTTCAAAATGGAATTTCCTATATTTCAAACTGTGCCGATTGTCTCTTGTCTTTTCACCAGGCACCACTGAGAAGTGTCTGCCTGCGTCATTTCAGCCCCCCCCCCCCCTCATTTATACGTATTGATAAGATCCCACTTGAGCCTTCTCCAGGCTAAATAATCCCAGCTTTCGCATGTATGAGACATGCACCAGTTCCTTAGTCATCTTTCTGGCCCTTTGCTGGACTTGCTCCAGTATGTCCCTGTCGTGTACTGGGGAGCACAGAGCTGGACACAGCGCTCCTGATGTGCTCTCGCCGGGGCTGAGGGGAAGCATCGCCTCCCTGTGTTCACAGATAGCTCACCATTTTTCTTTCGCAGTAGTCCCAGCTACCTGGACAATAGGATGTCACTTTAGGAAGATATAAAGGTTGCTTTTGAGTTTTAGTATTTATTATTTTATCCTGAAAGGTGTTAACTGCTCTTAGTATATAGCCTGTTTTCTGAAAGGTCAGCCATGGCAGAAAGATGCTTATCAGCCTGAGTACTTTGGACAGCCCTAGGCCAGCTTCTCCACAATTGTCCTCCCCTGGTAACCAGTACGTACCTTGCGCAAAGCATCTCTGAAGTTCTACTGCTCTGAATTGCTTGGTTTCACCAGCTGTTGACTGATTTTGCACAAGCGTATGTGAGTAAATAAAATGCTAGTAAGGTCTGGAACTGGGTTTTATTTTCTAATAAGCAAATAGCAGTATTATTCCAAATTCCTTATAGTGGCTGAGTACAAATACATGCCTACCTTGCAGAGCACCAAGGCAAAGTCTGCTATGAGGGTGCAAGAAGGCAGACACAGGGTCTAGTAGCAAATGTAAAGTGAGCTTCCTTTATACTCAAGGCTTTTTATTTTTTTTCCTAGAGGTATTTTTATCACCACAGGTATTTCAGTTATGTTTTAATTAAGCTGTATAATTATAGGTGCTTGTCAACAGAGGACATCTATCTGGGTAATTAGAATGATGGCGTAAGAAATAATTACAGAATATAAAGAGTAGCTAAAAATGAGTCTGTTGTGGTGCAGTTACATCCTGCACAGCTGCTCTGCTTTCCTTACCCCACCTCACTTGGTGCTTAAGTCACTGGCTTGCTGTCCACTCGCACTACATCACTTTAAACTGGATTAGGGAATTGTTTAATGTGAAAACTTAATAAGATGGAAATCCAGCAGGGATGTAAATGGAGGGAAAACAACCAATGCACCGTCCAAAGCCTCTCCGGTATCATAATACAGTGTGTTGCATGGCAGACAGAAATCATTCTTCAGCAGATGCTAAATAAATGTATTGTTCTGTAATAAATCCTATTTAGACATCCCCAAGGCCCGTCTCAACACACAATTTAAGCATATGCTCAAAACTGGTCGGGTTTCATGAAGTGCTTAAGCTCTGTTCAGGCTGGGTTATGTGCAAGGAAAGGTTGCAAAATCAGAACCTCTTAATAAATACCTACTTTATTAAGCTAGGGTTTGTTAGCCATTTCCCATCAATGCTTTGCTTAAGTAGGGTTTAATTTATAAGTATAGAGTGTGGGGTTTTTTTTTTCCTTTTTGATTGACTAAGCTGCTGGAAATCAGCAGTAATATATGAACAAATTATTATTTATTTTAGCTCTCATTTCAAAGACACAATGGAAGTTAATGGAATTTTTCCTTAAAGTCAACAGGGAGCAGCATCAGGCCTTTGCATTCTTAAAAGTTTTCCAGAAAGCCTTAGATTTCCTTCAGCGCACACATATTTATATTTTACACTCCCTAAGAACACCTATGAAGAAGTCCAAGAGGAGTGGATATGAATCCAAATTTTTATGCAGAATTCTGAAATCCAGTACTTCTTAGTTGTGCTATTCATGGAATAAAAAACTAAGGGTTAGAGTGAAAGCTTGAAGCTCCATTTCTAAATTCTAAACAAACAGAAAAACCAGCAACCCACCACCCACCCTATGCAGCTTCCAGCATAGTCTGTAGATTTTTGAGGTGTTCTTGCTTTTTATGTCATAGTTATTTTCCTTAACTTGACTTTTTGAAAAGGGAAGAAGCCAGCAGTTCTCTCATATGCACTCCTTTATTATCTGAGAATACGGCAGGAGAAAAAAGTGTGGCTGTTCCTCTTCCTCTGAAAGAAAAGGAAAGTTCCTGTGTTAAGGGCTTGCTTTGCAGCCTCAGGAAGGCAGTGGTAGCTGTTTAGCTTTGCTAGGCTTTGCATGACGTTCGTATTCTGTTGATTTATGGTGAGTAGAGATAATTCTATAAGATACAAAGTACTGTATCTTAATTTGTGTGTTGGAACCTCACTGTAAATTTGTTGTCCGAGACGTTTCCCTTTCATAATTAAATTGCAGTAGCTAGTTTTATTGCTGTTCCCAGGGATAAATCTTTGATCTGAGAGCTTTCATGCTCTACATCTCTCTTGCTCACCTTTTTATTACGGGTAAGGGATTATTTTTTACTATCTTCCTAGCGGTCTTGACAGAAACTTAACTTATATTGTTCTGTGCCTTCTAATTTATTTGTTGACTGGAGAAACCTTGTATTAATAAGCTTTTTACGTATTGCCCCATACTGTTATGTTCTCTTCAGCTTATGTGCAGGTACATTCCAGTTTCCTGTAGAATTTTTAACCCCATTGGTTTCTGTCCTTTAGGACATCTATCATGCTGTCTTCAGGCAGCACACATAACTGCTAGTAATATTAAAGGAGTTTGTGTAACCTCTTATATAGTAACAAAACCAAACATTCTGGAAAGCCCAAGATCAAGCTTGTGTCCAGTTATAGCAGCAAAACCAGAAAGCCCCTTGTGGAATTGCTGTCTAGTGCACTTGGGGTTTTCTTGGAAGGCAGAGAGAACAACGATAAACTCATCCATGCTATTTGGTATTGGGCTTTTCTACAGGGGAGCTTGAATGGCTGAAGCATTTGTGAAAATGCAACTGATAGCCTTGTCTGTAAAAAGAAAATGAAGCTCCAGATATGAGAATTAGAACAGAAAACTAAAGCAATACACAAGAATTATAAACAGCGTAAAATGTAATTGCAGCATTTAACATTTATGCTGTAATGTCATAAACGTCAGCCAATAGTGCCTTCAGCGGTGATTAAACTGCCTCGCTTCACCCGCGGGATGGGCACGTGCAGTAATCATTCCAGTTGCTTCTCGTGCACAGCTGTCCCAAGATCTCCCTTGGCAAAGAGGGTGCTCTTCGCCACCTTCGCACGTCTCTTCTTCCCTTTTGGGATTTGTCAGAATTTTACCCAGGATTTATGTTAATTGGGGAGCCAAGATGTTGCCACGGCAATCTCAGTTGTTTACTTTATAGCTTTTTGATATACAAGCACCATTCATCGTAGTGCTGCCTCTAAACATTTTAAGAGATGTGTTAGTAACAGATAAACATGTGATGCAACATGCTATCTTTCTGCTTCTACAGGAATGAAAAAAGGAAATGAAATCCTATTTCCCACACATACCTTAGACTATGTATACAAAGGTCAGAGTGAAACCTGGATTGTGCTTTGACCCCTGCAACTGCCTGCATTAGCATCTGTTAATGTTCAAGTGTATTTCTCTTGCTCACTCTTTGTTGGGTTGGATTATATTTATGAGGCTGGAGATGCTCCCTCTGGTGGCGAATTTATCATTTAGCATCTTTTACATTTTTAAAAGCTGGTCTCTGCGTTGTCTGGTGGATAAAATACTGGCAAGCACAAAGTGTTGGTTCAAATGCTGCTGGAAATGTAGCAACTTTTTTCGATTTACGTTCAGCAAAAAGTGATTAGTGGGCACTAATAGAAGTGGTTTCTTGAGCATGCACAAACTTTACTATAAATTTACCTGCACATCTCAAACATGACCTTTGACTCCTGAAAAATTAGTTTGGCTGTCTCTTGACAGAGGTTGCTAGCATTGCTGAAGTTTAGGAAAGCTGTAGGTTATGGTAAATTCAAAGACCATCTTGCCCAGCCTAGCTGTGATGTATTAATGTACATTTTATGTTCTTTTAGGAAAAAAAAAATAATACTATGTTTATGTTGTGAAAGAGAGGGAGAAGAGTATGAATACCTTTTTGATTAGAATATCTTTTCCTGTCAAATCTTGTGATGGGAAAAAATATTGTTTCTAGAAGAACAAAACCCACACCTAGATTTCAGCAATAAGTGCTCTTAACATTATCTCTGGATTAGAGAGCTTTGGAACCGAGGGTCCCTGCCAGGCAAGCCGATTTTACCAACAAGATGCCCACAACAGTGAGTAGGCATTTAGCAATATATAGGGCTTACAAGGAGATTTTTCAGTCTTTTAAAATGGCAATAGCATTTTCCTTTCCCTACTGTTGGATTCAAGGTAATTAATATACTAGTTTTATGAGGTATGACTTTAAAAAGGAAGTGTAACAGCTTAGTGAACTCATATAGGAGGGATATTTTCAAGGATGTTCAAGTTATTCTGAAAGAAGCCTTAATTTCATATGCAAATGCAGGTTTTTCAAGCAGTTTCATGGATCAGTTTTCTCTAATAAGTGATATAAACACAATACCCAATGCTGTCCAACTTTTGGAGTAGCCTTTGTAATCAGTTCAGTGATATGATTGTGATGCTGTTAAAACTTTGATGGTGTTACCCTCTACTTGTTCTTTCTTTGTGGAAGCATTTATAAAACCAAATATTAAAAAAAAAAACCCCAAAACCCCAAAACAACCCCCCCCCAAAAACCCAATCTTCAGCTTTGACAACTTGCATAAGTTTTGTGATTTGGATGTTTTCCCAAAAGGCTCAAATACTGGAATCAATAAATTGCACTGAGAACATTGGCTTTCATTAAAATTAAATACCGTAAGAAAATCTGCAGTCTGCCTTTGCTGAGAAATACTTTAAAATATTGAACTCATTGTAGGCTGTTGATTCCAAAGTGAAAAGTCAAAGCTAAACAATCACAAATTTCATGACATTGAAACTTGTCTAAGAGTTTTGGAAGCCAGGTTGCTGGTTCTCCTTGAATTTCAAAATAGTGAGATTTGGAACAACTAAACAACATCTGCTGAAAATAAAGATGTGTTATGATTAGAACGAGCAAGAAAAGAACTGCTCCAGAAACTGCTCCAGCTAGTTCAGAAACACTTGACCAAAGAATTAATTTCTTTTCTGTTTTCTGTGCAATTCCACGCCTTTCCTTTCAGTCTTAATGAATGTGTATTTTTCCTTCATCTGTCAAGCAATTGATAGTATTCCAAATTTTAGGCTATTCATGTGCTCAGTATTGCTAATTACAGGCATTCAGAATTTAGATCTTGCTCTTGCTCTCTTTCCTGAGTGAAATTGGTCACTGGGTCACACATGATTAGAGAAATTAAAGAAAATCTATCACACTTTAAAAGAGAGTTTTTCTTTGTGTTTCTCAGTGATAGAAACTTCCTTTTCAGGCAGCGCAAAACCCTAAGGTTCTTATACTGGCTTCTGATTCAAACAGTTAAGGACTAAGAAGTAACTCCGATCTTGTTAGATTTATTTAAGACACCATGCCAGCTAGCAGTGATGTGCAGTTTCAGTCTGTAGTCAGGTTTCCTTATTGTCCTGGGACAGTAAAATAAAGTTTTATATCTCTTTTGGACATAACATTGTTAGCCTGATGCAACCTCTGCAATCCGAATGTTTGCTTGCACCTGGATGTCTGAAGCTTCCACGTAATATTTTCAGTCCACTGGCTGATGTTGAGCAAATTTGATAAAAGGTCAGAAGTTTCAGATGTATTTATGGTTTTAAGCTTAGCTTCACCTCAAGAAAATGGTGGGCTGCCCCTGGAAAGAACAGCCCATGCATTGCTGCTTCCTCCCTTACGTTGCTCTAGGAGTCCCTGTGGCTGTGTGGCCACCAGAGCCACTTGCTAATCTGGGTCAAAATGAATCATTTCTAGGTCAGGCCAGCTCACAGGCGGATAAGCAGACTGACCACGCAGCCACAGGGCTGCTCTCACTGGCCAAACGGCAATAGCAAGCAAGCGACAGCGGGTTGTTGGGGAGAGTGGCAGGGAGAAGGACGGAGAGTTTGGGGTTACATGCTTCATTAGCAGCCTGTTGTTAGATTGAGCCACAAATCTTTAGAGAGTCAGACCTTTCGGTTCTGATTTACACATAATCTACTTGTTTTTTAAAGCTTTATGGACCACAGTAGGAGCAAAGAAAGAGAAGGCTGGGGAAGCATCTCCAAGTGCAAACTTCCCCCTAGTGGACTATAATGAGGAGATTAATTTTTATTGTTCTTTTGTCTATTATCTTCATGTTCTCACATGGGATCAGGTCAGTCAGACTCCTACAGCAAAAGAATAAATTGCTGTGAACTGGTGGCCTGTTGTATTTCAAGAAGGAAGGACAGGAGGGAGGAGGGATGACAAAGGGAAAGCTATAAAGAAACTTGTGCCTCTGCCTTGTCTGAAATTCTCTTTCAACTTGCTGTAGGCAGAATTGAAGAGAAACATTTCCCTTTTGTTCAGTATTTAACCACAAGCCTGAAAGTAGCCTAATTTAATTAAACAGGTTAACAAATTAATTAAGACTAGCACTTGGTGGTTTAAGGTTTTAGCTCACTTTTTGAGAACTCTCAGAGCACTTGTGGAAATGGAACAGTCTCGGTAGTCTCACAGATTTTAGAGATATTTCACATTCACTTTTGTTTTAAGAAATCTTTCAGCAAAACAATAGCACTAGAATAGCAGAAGGATAGCCTAACAAGATGCCCTTCACTGATAACAAAGCATAGATATACCTTATATTTGTATACATTTGTATGCATTCGGACATTGATTGCTGTTAACAACTACCACGTACAGTTCCTTCCGTATGGAACATGGAAGTATGCATGTGCGAAGTTACACAGGGTCTTTTTATTGGGTCTAGACATGCGCTTATGCGTTTTACTGGATTTGGATTTTGGTTTGTGAAGGTTCAAAAGTAACTGATTTTGCCTCGAATGAGCTCTATGAGGGGACACAGAGCAAAGTCTAAAAGAATAAGAACACGACAAATGTCTCCAAAAGTTAAATAATTGTTCGTAATAATTATGAATATACACCTAAACTGCTCTTCCACTGCTTCCAAGGCTTACCTACTACTATTGAAGGGACATTTATAAAGGGCATCTGTTACAGTAAATGTTGTCTGCATTTGAATTTGGATAACCTTGTTGTCTGAAAGGACAGGCTGCCCTCAGGTCCTGCTAGGAGGCAGGACTGGTTTGCCAAAGCTTAAGAAACCAAGGTCTCTCACCTTCCCAAGTTTACTCTGAGTTGCTTTCAGCAGGGACTAGAAAATGAAGACTGTCACCATCATGAACTTCTCTGTAACAAGGGCACAGATAAGGCAAGGTGTTCTCTGGTAAAATGGGAAGTACCTGAAGGATGCCTGTAGTATTTGCAGGCTCTAAATCAGTTGATGTTATGGTGGTCCACTGAAGGTTGTAAACTGTGAATCAAATCAAAGGGAAGCAGATATGATAATGAAAGTAACTGGGTCAGTCTCTTGATTTCAGACTCTGTTATTTACAGCTTGATTACAAAACCTAATTCTTCCTCTAAAGTTGTTCATCCAAAATTAGCATTAGAAATTGCCTTTATTTTTAATCAAAATTACTTTTTGTATCATGTTTCATGTTCCTATACTTTTTCCCAGTACAAAAGGGATGGAGCTACTGGAGAGAGTCCAGTAAAAGGTCACTAAAATGATTAAGGGACTGGAGCATCTCTCATATGAGGAAAGGTTGAGAGAGCTGGAACTGTTCAGCCTGGAGAAGAGGAGGCTTGGTGGGGATCTCATTGATGTTTTATACACTGATATTTATTATCTGAAGGGAGGATGTAAAGAAGGTGGAGTCAAGCTCTTTTCAGTGGTGCCCAGTGACAGGACAAAATGCGATGTGCAAACTGTAACACAGAAGATTGCTTCTGAACATCAAGAGACATTTATTTACTGTGAGGGTGAGCGAGCAGTGGCACAGGTTGCTCAGAGAGGTCATGGTCTCCATTCTTGGTGATGTTTAAAAGCTGTCTGGACATGGTCCTGGGCAACCATCTCTAGGTGGCCCTGCTTGACCAGGGGATTTGGACCAGATGAACTCCAGAGATCCTTTCCAGCCTTGACCATTTTGTCATACTTGTTCTGTAACTGTATTTTTATGCCCCAGTTATGCTTTGAATTAAAAGCTAATCCTGCATAAATTCACACTTAAGCAGTACCAATTATGCAATTCCCTTGATATCCTGCATGGTGACAAGCACATTGATACCAAAAACTTTTCATTTTCCTCATGACATCTCTTGGGCATACGTGGCATACCCTTGAGGGTACTAATCAGCTGGGTAATAAGTTTTTGGGGACAGATCTCTGAAACTTGGTCACCTGGATTTAAGTATTTGATTGCAAATGCAACAAACAATAGGACAACTGATTGTTCTAAAACGGGCCTCAAAATGATTGCTGAGCAGAGCAGAACTATGCCTGCAATTACTTGTGAATGTAAAACTGTGTATTGGAAAATAACTATGCTGAAAGTCAGACCTTTAAAATAAATACTGTGGATTGGAAGACTGTTACACTAGAAATGAGAGGTCCTTAATACAGTGTGTTGTGTGAGGAAGTCTAACTCACCCTGTCAGATATTATAATTTTCAGGTTCCTGTTTTATTATAATTTAGGGATAGGAGTAATAAATGGAAAGATAGCATTCCATGAAGCAAATAAGATGGAAGAATGAATATATCACTTTTACTTCTTCTATAACTTCTCGATTTATTTCCATGTCATCTTTTTTGAGTGATTGTTAGTGTTGATTGCCTCGTAGCCCAGAGCTGATAACATAATGAAGATAATATTGTTCCCCTGGGTGCTATTACTATTTCTGTATCACAGACATCACCAAAGAATTCCATGTTTCTTTTTTTTTTTTTTTTTTTTTTTTTTTTCATAGATTGTGGTTAAGACATAGGAATTTTGGAGAGGAGAAGAGGGAGAAAAGAGATAGGTGAGGAGGAGGTTGGCCTATGACTTAAAAATTATCCATCTAATACATCTATAAACTACTTTCCTGTTTACGAGGTTTAGGTATAACTGAAGGAACTATGGGCACCTACAAAGAATGTTAGATTCTGGCTTCAGTTTTGGGTTGAAGGTTCATTTCCTAGTCACACTCATTTGCCCTTTTTCTGGAATGTTGTATTGAGTGAAGGGGCATTAACTCTGTAATAAGATTTGCTGCATCTATTGAGAAGTATAAACAGTTTGTAAATCCTCCAAGTAACGAGACTAAAGAACATACTTTCTGCAAATGTCTTTATATTTGCACTTGTGCTATTTTGGCATTAGGTAGAAAAGAATATAGTCAGCCCAAATCAGTTTTGATCTAAAATAAGGGAGGATCCTCTGGTTCAGGTTTCATTGGCTTTTTGGATCTTGGTAAACTGCATATGTGCAAATTCATAATTTTAATTTTTTTTTTTACTTGCGTAACCTGAAAACTCTAACTTGATATGGTATTCCATTGCTTTGTGCTTTATAGCCTCTTGGGAGTAAAATATTACCTTAATTTTGTTTAAGCATTTTGTGTACATCCAGTTTGCTCAGAGATAATTGAGAGGAAAAGATGTGAGGGAATGATTGAGAGAGAAAAAATAAAAATAGATAAAATTTTCAAATGGAGTGTGTATGTTTATGAGTGAGGCAGCAGGGCAGGGATGATGTTAGAGTGTCTAAGATTTTTCATGAGTGAAGGAATTTGAGGCATCAAGACTGATATTGAGTTATATAATCATGCTGTGTGTACAAGGACTTCGCTATATATTATGGAAACGCTCATGCGATAGAAATAAAAGGTGAAAAATTTTAGGATCCTTATTTGTACTTAGCATCTTCAATCCAGTGACATCATTTACTAAGTCAAATCTAATGATTTTTTCACTAACATCTTAACAGACTGTAAGTCAACGGGTGACCTGGTTACCCAGGATATGGAGAAGGCTGAGGTACTCAATGACTTCTTTGCCTCAGTCTTCACTGGCAAATGCTCGAGCCACACTGCCCAGGTTGGGAGAATGCAGAACCACCCACTGTAGGAGAAGATCAGGTTCGAGAGTATCTAAGGAACCTGAAGGTGCACAAGTCCATGGGACCTGATGAGATGCATCAGGGATGTGTCTTGAGGGAACTGGTGGATGAAGTGGCCAGGCCACTCACCATCATATTTGAGAAGTCCTGGCAGTCCGGTGAAGTTCCCACCGACTGGAAGAGGGGGAACATAACCCCCATTTTTAAGAAGGGTAAAAAGGAAGACCCAGGGAACTACAGGCCGGTCAGTCTCACCTCTGTGCCTGGCAAGATTATGGAGCAGACCCTCCTGGAGACTATGCTCTGGCACATGGAAGATAAGGAGGTGACTGGTGACAGCCAACACAGCTTCACTAAGGGCAGATCGTGCCTGACAAACTTGGTGGCCTTTTATGATGGGGTTAGAGCATTGGTGGATAAGGGAAGGGCAGCTGACGTCATCAACCTGGACTCGTGCAAGGCATTTGACACTGTTCCGCACGACATCCTTGTCTCTAAATTGGAGAGACACTGATTGGATGGATGGACCACTTGGTGGATAAGGAATTGGCTGGATGGTCACACTCAGAGAGTTGTGGTCAACGGCTCAATGTCCAAGTGGAGAACGGTGACGAGTGGTGCTCCTCAGGGGTCGGTACTGGGACCGGCACTGTTCAACATCTTTGTTGGTGACATGGCCAGTGGGATCGAGTGCACCCTCAGCAAGTTTGCCAGTGACACCAAGCTGTGTGGTGGGGTCGACATGGTGGAGGGAAGGGATGCCATCCAGAGGGACCTTGACAGGGCTTGAGAGGTGGGCCCGTGCGAACCGCATGAAGTTCAACAAGGCCAAGTACAAGGTCCTGCACGTGGGTTGGTGCAATCCCAAGCACAGCTATAGGCTGGGCGAGGAATGGATTGAAAGCAGCCCCGAGGAGAAGGACTTGGGGGTATTGATGGATGAGAAGCTCAACATGAGCCTGCAGTGTGCGCTTGCAGCCCAGAAAGCCAACCGTGTCCTGGGCTGCATCAAAAGAGGTGTGACCAGCAGGTCGAGGGAGGTGATCCTGCCCCTCTACTCCGCTCTTGTGAGACCCCACCTGGAGTACTGCGTCCAGCTCTGGGGGCCCCAGTACAGGAGAGACATGGAGCTGCTGGAGCGAGTCCAGAGGAGGGCCACGAAGCTGATCAGAGGGCTGGAGCCCCTCTCCTGTGAGGACAGGCTGAGAGAGTTGGGGTTGTTCAGCCTGGAGAAGAGAAGGCTCCGGGGAGATCTAATTGCGGCCTTCCAGTACCTGAAGGGGCCTACAGGAAAGCTGGAGAGGGACTGTTTATCAGGGAGTGTAGTGACAGGACAAGGGGTAATGGGTTTCAGCTGAAGGAGGGTCAATTTAGATTAGATGTTAGAAAGAAATTCTTTACTGTGAGGGTGGTGAGGCACTGGAACAAGTTGCCCAGAGAGGTTGTGGATGCCCCCTCCCTGGAAGTGTTCAAGGTCAGGTTGGATGGGGCTTTGGGCAACGTGGTCTAGTGGAGGGTGTCCCTGCCCATGGCAGGGGGGTTGGAACTAGATGATCTTTAAGGTCCCTTCCAACCCAAACCATTCTATGATTCTATGATCAGTATTTCCATTTTCAGCTGTGGCTGTTATCATGAGGACAACTGTCTCAAACTATTCAGGTATTGCACATACTAAAACCAATGGGCTGTAGGGGTAGTTATTCTCTCCTAGATGAGCAGACGGCATGCTGATAGCTCCCTACTCCTGCTAAACGAGTAAGTTGAAATAATTGTATTCAAAATATGTTTCTTGCCCTCTTCTGTTGCCAAAACGTTTACCTTGTTGCTCGGCATATCAAGCTGTCAACCATATGGATGCCATTCAGCCATTTTTGCTTCTCAGAACACCATTGAATGGGGCCCACACAACCAAATGTCCATGCGTTCTGCAATTCAGCATGAGTCAATAAAGACGAGAGAAAGACCAGATTTTCTCAAGTGGCATCAGGCACCCGTGTCTTTGCTTTAGTCATCTTCCTGTCAAAAAACCCAAAACACCCTTATGTACATCAGTTTAAGTTCTGTCTACTGGGCTGCGAAGTTGCATAGCTGTCTGCTTTACTGATGTTGCTTTGCAGCTGTAACATATGAGCAATGTTAAATAAGATGGATTTTTTTTTTTAAAGAGTGTAGCAGTTTGCAATAACTTTGGTCAGGTTGCAGCAGAAAGGGGAAAAAAACCCAATATATGAGAGTCATCTACTTATGTGGAGACGCTGTTATTAAAAGAGAAATATTGTAGAAAAATCATGGCTCAGGCAAGCTGATAAGAGATTTCCAAGCAGCCATAAAACCTTAGACTTACATTACACTAACCGTTAGTTTACCATTACACTTCATAACAGTAATAGCTGCTAACCAGCAAAATCTTCCTTTCCCAAATGTGTCATATCATTGACTTAGTTATGTAGCAATGCCTGGGAAGCCAACGGGCTGCCAGTGACGGCTGTCTACTGCATGGCATTTAAAGGGCGGGCAAGGAAACCTGTACTGGGTCCCATTTACTTCGATTTCATGGTCCTGACTGCCTAGAGTTTTAGACCCTGGGGGATAAAGGGACAGGAGTCATGTCTAAAAAATATAATTTTGAATTTCCTCATTAGATTAAAATTTTCTGAGAAGGTCCAATGCAAACAGAAGTACTAACCCCAGTTTGGTTTCTAATCCTGGATCACATAATTGGTCTAAACACTATTTGGCCATCAGTTGGCCTCTCTGATGTCAACAAGAATATTTTAAACCATTCAAAACGATCACAGTTTTGCTTAGCTGCCTACACTTTGCCATGGTTACATGAAGAAGTAACTTCGTGACACATGGTTGGCATTTCTTGCATTTGTTTGTTTGTTCAAGCTCCAGGAAGGCTAACGGTGATATGCATCTGAGAGAGGAGGTTTGAGTTTACATCCCTCTAGCCCCCAGATTGTTAATTTTAACAATATGAGTAAACTTGCCAGAGTTTCCACATTCAGCGTGTTTGGGGCATGCCAGGGTGGGGGTGGTACAAGAAGGGGGGGGGGCTACAAAGCAGCAGATGAAGGTGGTTTCATTGCCATGGGAACCAGACCGCCCGTGGGGAAGGGAGCAGATCTGGTGAGCTGGGGAGGGGGCACAGCAGAAACACATTATTATGTAGCTGTATTTATTTTTAAAATTGTTTGTGGCACAGAAATGTCACCGATGCAGACTCTAACTTGGAGAGGACTAGAAGCAACCTTGATTTAAAGTGTGCAGCTTTGCACCTGCCAGGCTTATCCTTACGAAATTCCTGGCCAAAATGTTTTCCTCTGATACATCGGTATATTAAAATTGGTGATCTTGTGGTTATACATTCTTATAACTGACAGCAGTTTGGTCTGTTTGGTGTTTCACTGTGTGGATCCTGCCTGAAAAAGCAAACAAATGGTTTTGGTTCTTGTAAAAATTAGGATCACATCAAAGGCTGAGCATCCTTGGCATCCACAGAGGTTGCTTGTGTCATCTGTGCAGCTCCAAAACCAAAACGCCCTTCTGTCCTCTTTGTTATGACCCTTTCAGTTCCTGGAGCGTTGATTTTTGGGATAGAGAAGTTATAAATATGACATCTTCACAGTGCAGTTGTGACTCAATAAACAATGCTTTCATTGCAATGCAACCTGCAATGATTAAACAACTCAAGTGATTAAGTCATCAGTATTATTTATGATTCTAATCAGCAATCAGAAGACTGAAATCAAATAATAGTTCTAAACTTGCCTTGCATTTGCACTCGTTTAGACAGCTCTATAAAAGGGAGTTGATTCCCTCTCTTTGGCAGCCATTAAGTGAGTACAAAGCTCATATTTCCTAATGGAAATATGCTATGGGAAATATTATGAATACTTCTTTAAGAAATTATGTAATACAGTAAATGCATTTGGCCTTTATTTTTTTTCATTTTATTTTATTAGACAATAGCAAGTCACAGAATCATCCAAAAGAGCATTTATCATTGAAAGAGTATTAACTTTACTTAGTTTCCACCCAATTAGGTCTTGATGCAAAATAAGATTAAATTAAAATGTACAAAAACATTTTAAAATAATGTCAACTCAATAGAACTTTAAAAGATGTTATTGAATTGCAACTTTCTTTGCTGTGCTTCTAAAGCAAAGGCAACATTACATAAGATTAGTAAACACGCATCTTGTGGTTACCATATTTGTTCATTTTTCAGAATTGCAAGATCTTACTGCGCTTTTTAAGTGAAAAAGCAAAGTAAGTTCTGCTGAACTAATTTCCCAATTATTCCGTAAGGTTCTAGGACCTACGTGTTGAAATAATTTCATTGAATATTCTTTACACCTGCAAGTGGAGCTACAGCTGCCAAAACCTGAAATATTACTTCAATAAACTTTCAGTCTATTTAATGACTTCTCCCATCGATCTGTGGTTCGGCTTATTTTAAAACTTCAGCACAAACATCAACTGCTTAAGACGCTAAATGTTAAGCTACCTTTTGAGGATTTTACTAAGTTGTGGTACATTTAAATCTTAATGTACATTGTCTTGCTTTAATTTTAAATAGGCTTGGTTTATGAGTCATATAAAAGAATATAGGATTTTTTAAAAATTAATTAATACACCTTTGGAATGGTGATTTATCTGTTTTTGCACTTCACTAGGTCCACAGATTTCAAATAGCACTGGGCTTGGTCCCACATATTCTGTAAAACAGACTTTGCAGTGAATATTGCACTAATTATATCTATTTAAATACAAAGAAACTCCTTGCTAATACGATGAAATTATTTTCAGGTTTTCAGTGGGGCTAATAAAACCACACAATTGCTTTCCAAGTTACATGGAAGAACTTTTCAGCCAAGGACACAACTCAAAGCTAAGGACCTATGACAATATTTTCTGATTCTAATTGGCATTTGTTTAACTGTTATGTTTATTGCTGAAGGCCATTTACTCTGACAAGAAATGTAAAATAAGCCAATAATAAATCAAAACAGAAGAAAGGTTACAGCTCTCTCTCCTTTTTTGATACTTTGGCAAGGCAAGGAGTGGTTTGTAGACTCCTGAAATTCAAAGGCCTGGTCACATATGGAAAAATATTTTTTTCGTTAGGAAAATTCTGTAAATTTAAGCATCTCAATGTGTTATGAAAGTTGTTCTTAATTGCATATTTTAATGCTAACTAACTAGTAGTATGTACAGTCTGTTGTATATATTCAGCATTAACTGTTTCTTTTCAAATGAACCTTTTTCCCCCCCCTTCTCTAGCTCTATAGTACCGTAAAACATTTGGCATGAGGATATATATGTCAGATGTGCATGCCTTTTATAATATAGTCCACTTCCTCGCTATTGACAGACCTTAACAATTTGGTTAATAAACTGGTCAGTTAGTGTACTTGCTATTATAAACCCTGAAGCTTATTAGCAGCTGCACTGGATTATGACCACTTCAGATCAAGGAGAATTAAATTTTTATTTACTTATTCAGATTTTTTTTTTTTTTTAATTTACCAATTACCTTTTGTTCCCCTGCTTTCCTTTAGAAAAATGGATCTGTTTATTAAATGACTGGAATAACTATTTAGAAATTGACTTTCTTTCAGAAGAGGTGGGGAGATATGGGTCAATGTTGGATCACTCTCTCCAGCCCTCTTCTGAAATAACCAGGTTTTTGTTACAAGTTGACCATTTGGCGACCATTTCATAAAAGACAAAGCAGGAAAGTCCTCTGCTGCTTTGCGCTTGATCACGCTCCCAGTTGTAAACAGAATGTAGTGCGCCAGATGTCCAAAAATGGACAGGCTTTGACAATAGTAAATGGCTTTTGGTTCAGCTGAACGTATCTACAGAAGCTTCAATGAAGTTTTCTCCTTTAGGTCAGCAGGTAAGTTAGTCTATGATTTGCAGAAATTCTAATTTTTAAAAGTGTCAGTAGTTCCACTTATAAATTCAGTTGTAAAAATAATTTGGTAGACTGAAATCATGTGAAAAATATTTGTCACATGCTTTTTACTGCTTTGGATTTTTATAAGAAATCCCTCTTCACCAGGATGGCTGTGTGATTGAGGATAATTTACTGGTTTCACAGTAATTTTTTCAAAAAGAATAACTTCTGTATCAAATTAGAAAAGATGACAGAAAATGTATGCCATAGTTTTCACAGCTGCTTAAAAATCATCAGAATTTTTAATTTGCTAATGAGATACTGAAATATTTAAAAAAAACATGGAGGAAGGATTAATATTGGTGAAATAGTTCAAACAGAGGTAAGAAGTTTTGTAATGTGAAAAGTCATCCTAATCTCTAAGCAGAGCAAACCAGCAATTTTATTTAAAATGCAAGACTAAAGAGAATTCTTTAAAATGTATTGATGAAATAAATCTCTATGGGAACTTTGACTCATTTGTGTGTGCATTTTAATGGTGTTCATTAGTTTGTTTGTGCCAAAAAAGAGAAATGCACAGTAGTGTAATATGGTGTTTGAATGTTAAAAGAAATAGAAAAATGCAGCAGTATTTAGCTGAATGTAGAATAATAGGCTCTACATGTTAGTTGACAGTATCATGTCAATGTTTATATTGTGACTTGTTCCATTCTTTTGACACTATTCTTCTCTAAGCAAATCATACCTTTTTTATCTCAGCTATGTTACGATTTTCATGTGCATTAGCTCATGTAGTCATCTAAATAATTTTAAAATTAAATCATTTTTGTTTAAAATTGCTGGTAAATAGCGCGGGGGGGGGGGGGGGAAGCGAGAAAACATTTTATTTCTAAGCAGCCAGTTCTGTTAATACATTGTTTTCATCGTATCTTTCCATTAGTTTTCAATTACTAAGTACATTTCCCCGAAAAATACGATCTTTTGTGGGTTAAGGGTTCCTCTGCTCCTGCTGCTTCTTTCTTTCGAGCAGATGTACTTCACTGTTTCTGGCAACCAGATTATCTTTAAAGCAGCACATGGTAATGTTGCAAACAGTGAACACTGACTTCGAGTGAGAAACAAGCAAGCTTTTGAGCAACACAAAACCTGGATCTAATCTTGAGGTGGTGCGAACTGATACAGTTCTGACTTGAGCCAGACTTTCAGTTTTCCACTATCTGAAGATCTTACCTGTATATATTCTCATGTAAAGGTCTTCAATAACCATCCAGAGAGGTGAAAACTGAAATTACATAGTGGCAGAATCTCTGTAAATAATAAAATTTCAAGCCTGCCATACAGCATTCCTTTGGCTTTTGTGGTTGGCTTTGTATATATAATATAAACATAATGAGTGTATGAGATGGGTTTCAATGAGAGCAATATCTGTTTTGCGTGAATTAACAGTAGTTGTATCAGGGCTGGATGAAGTCTTGGTCTAAACGGGAATGCTGCTCAGCTGCACAGTTGTGACCACATCATATGTGAGGGGAAAGTGCATTTTACTCAATGGTGCTAGTAAGGCTGGAAGGGAGAATTAAAGTATCTTCATCTACAAGTAATATTTTCCACATTATTCATGCTTTATCTTCTATTTCAGACTTGAAGATGGCAATGTTGCAGACCAAGTTTTCTCCCAAAAAGTGGGGAAAAAAAAAAAAAAGGCAGCAAAAGATATTTTCCCCAAAATCTTTCTTTTCAATGTATCCCTTACTTAGGAGCTGTGCTAACGTACCCGTAATTTTTCAGTACGAAGTGTTAGATGGCATTAGGCAATGTTAGGCAGCTGGCTTCCCCGGCTCGTTTCCACTTTGGTGGCACAGACCTCATCTCCCTCTTCCAAGCTGTGCTGGCACAGCTGTTTGTGGGACAATCCTGTGAACAAGACCGGAGTGCTGTCTGCATTAAAATAATGCAAGAGATGTGATGTGAAATTGTCACCTCACCAAATACTACCAGTGCCGCAGACTGACCGTGCTTTGACAGATATGGGAATCTCACTTAGCAAAATCATCCTACTAAGGACAATTCAGGTGAGACCGGCCACATCAAGCTGTTTTAATCTTTATCAGCGTCTAATTCATTTGTATTAAAAGCTGGCTAGATAGCTGGGAATGTGGGGAAGCCTGTATGCTAATTGCCTTTAAAAATAAATGCATCGGAGCCACTGGGGCATCTCTGTTGTGGTTTTAGATTATTCATATAAATTGTGCGGTTATCAAACACAAATGTGAAATTGTCAGGCATATGCTCAGATATCATTTTCCTAAGCTGTGCAATTACTCAGGATGTCATCTCAGTCTTCAAGCAACCAGAAACTTATGTTTCTACATAAAACATCATCAAGGTATTAGAAACCCTTTGGCAACGCAGCACAATTAAAATACCTCAAGCAGTGAAATCCATTAATATAAAAGAGGCTAAGTTCGAGAGAAATACTTAGGGCACGTCTACTTGACAGTGACAGCAGCAGCGCAGAGCCCTTGAGGATTAAATCACCCTGCTGAGAAGCTGGGGTCTCTGCATGGTAATGGCTACAGCACAGTGCCTGAGCTGCTACACTTAAAGCTAATTTGGGCATCTCTGTGCTACGCTTCAGTGGCTACAGGCAGCAGTGGGCCTTCTTTTGTGAGGGCAAATCATCTCACGGCAGGAATAGTGCAGCGCAATCCAGATGTTTGTGTTACCAGCTTCAAACTCGGCTGCGTTAAGAGTGTCCTGTTCTGCTACTGACTCCCTCTGGTACCGTGGCTGAGTCCTCGCAGCACACCTGAACGGTGCTTGAGCAGCTGGGGTGCAAGCCGCCTCTGTTTGGGGAGTCGATGAAGCTGTGGTTATTATGGGGCCAAACCTGCTCTAATATGTTCTGCAGGACCAATAAAACCAAGGAAAAGTTCCCCCAACTCGCAATTAACCGTATCCTCTGAGACTGACTCCTCTGTCAACATACTGAGTTACAAAAACAAATTATACAGGCTTCTTCTTAGCATTTATATGTTACTTTTACAATAAAGCTAAGGAGATAATGAAGTTTTCATCTTTGCAGCGTGGAAAGGATGAGATACACTGCACTGTAGAGAAACAGCTTTACCTGTGGTTGCTCTGCTAAGCTAGCTTCATAGACGATTTTTGAAAACAATAGTTAAATGTTCAGAATGGTATCCAGATACTTAAAATTCACATACAAAAATTATGTGCTGGAAACTTTCACTTCACTATTCCTGCATTTACACTGTGCACAGTTTACATTATGCACATAAAGAAAACATCTGTATTTTGTAATTATAGAAGCTTTAATAAACACCAGCTTCAAACTATGACTTTCTCTGTATCTGTAGAAGCGCAGAATACACAACTTCAACATGTTTCCACATGCTACCTTTCTGATGTGTATGGGACCTGACCCCAAACAAATACCTCTATGCAGATCAAGGTGGAGGTCTGTATACACTTAATTCTTGAACTCTACTGAAATTGCCAGCTGTGAGGATTTCTGGAATGGCAACATCCCATCATTGGAATAAGAACAATTTTTTTTTTCATGGAAACTAACTTAAAGAGCTTACAGATGAAAATCATTCTCAGTCATTACTTGCATGGCCTGGCCTTGAAAGGATCATCAATTTCCATTTCTTTCTACGTCGTAACTGAATTACTCAACTAATGTAGTGTCCTTAAAAAAATAGTGGAGCAGATCTGTCACTGTCATCCCACCTCATGAGGCTCTGCTTTTCAAGAGGGCAACTTCCTTTCCCATCACAACGCTTATGGAAGGGTAGAGCTATCAGTGGTGCTGTCCAGATGTACGTTTTACAGTTTTGTCCAGGCGAACTAGAACCATATATCCTTGTCCAGCAAAATTATATATTCTAACTCAGCACTTTGCCTTTCATTTTTCTGCCAGAGAGCCTGTCTGCTGTAGGCAATCAATTTGTGGTAGAAAATTATCAATTTAGCAATAATAATTATACCTGTAAAGTTTCCCTATATAAGCCTTTGTCATTAACTGAAAAATATATTTTTATATATAAAATGTTATGATGCTGTGTACCAGGTACTTTAATGAAAGCTACATATAACATGTACTATACTTCCATTTCAGAAGTTTTTATGATTTGATGAAGTACCTACTACCTAGTCAGATTCTCTGGTATGATTTAGTAGCTGATTAATATTCATAACTATAGTTTCCTATAAGTACTTACAAACCTTCTCATCAATATCTGTACAGCTATCACAATTGATATTACACACCAGATGGCACTTGCCAAAATCATCTTGCCCCCTGTAAGATAGCCTGGCATCCTGCAGGTCTCCATGCTCTCACGGAGCTGAGAGCTGCCGCTTCCACCATGATTCCTTGTGCACCCAACTGAGAGCTCGTTTCACCAGTCATACCCTGCAAAACGCCTTTTAGTGGTCACCGTACAGGTTTTGTCTCAAGTTTTTTAAGTAATTCCTACCCATCCATTTTCATTTCAGCTAAATAGAAGCTTTTTATTTGCAAAGTATGAAGGCCGACTCACTAAATAAGCAGTATTATAAATGAATACTTAAAATAATGTGACAAACAATGATTCGAATGGCTCAAAACTTCTTTCATGATTTGCATGTAATCTATGTGTGAAATGGCATCTTTAGCTTCAGTGAAGAAAGTTTCTGTTTGCTCAGAGGTTCTCTGTTTGTCCTAAAATAAACTCGGAGAAAAAATCTCAGCTTCCAGCATGTTTCTAGAAATTTGCATTTGTTATGCTCCTGCATCTTCTTTTTCCCATACCCCTTCTTCGCAGACCCCTCTTCGTGCAGGTTTCCCTTTGAGATCTGGAGACCAGGCTACCTGCAGCAATGGAATTCCCTGCTTCCCGACCTGAGCAGGCGCAGGGGTAAGGAGGAAGAAAAAAAAAAAATCCTGCCAGGTAATCTCTGTGAATTATAACCTCATTAGTAAACATGCTGATTTTAGATTGACTGAAATCTGTTGCTTTGGTTGGAATTTGTTTTAACTGTTTGAATGACAATTGTTATGATTCTTGGATTTGTGAAAGTGAGCAGGAAACTACTACACGTGGTTTGAAGTGTGTCGTCTTAATTTTATGCTTGGATAATTTCTGTTTGGTAATAAGACTGATGCTTAGCAAGTACAGCAGAGAGTAGAGGATCGAGGACAGAGTGTGAATGTTTTGTCGTTACATCCTGGAATCTATAGGGAGGGTGATCGTGAGCCTGGAATCGCAGTTAACTGGACAGTAACTGGAAACAGCCAATGCATGTCAGGGCAGCGTTAAACTTCTCACTGGAGAGCATTTAGACACACAGGTATGTGCAGGACCGATGTTCTAGGAGGCCTCAGGCTGGAGGAATGTTTGGTGAAAGTAGTCCCTTCCCAGCTTCCTCTTCAGGTGCCTTTCACACAGGCAGGGAGCAAGCTAGCAGCAGAACTGCTGTGCATATGAAGCAAATCAATTGCTTCAGTCGTAAGCCAGGCATATTCCAGTAGACCCATGGAAGTATTACATGCACTGAGTATATCCACAGTAAATCAGGATTTGCTATGTCTTCGTGGTAGGCGCGGACATATTTCATGAAAGAAGGCACTTAATGCCCTAAGTGGCCCTAAGTGTTTGCAAAAGCCAGTCCGCAGAGGGCTGTATGTGAGAGGTATTGGTTACTTTATACTTCTTCCCATATAAAAAGGCAGCTGTGTTGTTGTGTTCCCCAAGGACAACTGAGTTCTTATGGATTGGAAAAATCAGCTGTGAAATGACTAAGAAAAATTTAGTTGAATTTCCCAAAGCCAAAAATAGAAGCATGCTTATATAGAAAGGATAGACTGACTCCCGCACTTCTTTCTGCTGTAGGTAACTAGCAGCAGAGTTGCATTTTGATGGGGAATTCTCTTGTCTGACTTCAACGTCCCTCTCTGGGGAACCCTTCCTTCCTTTAAAGGAATGTTTTCTCATGATTAGGTTATCATCGATTAGGTTAAAATTAGCTGTATCAAAATACAGCTGGCTATATGGCATAAGCGAGGTACCGACTCTTGCACGGTCTTCCTCACAGACAGGCAACCCATGTCACTGTCATCGGGCCAGTAAGGCGCACGCACACCACAGTGAGGCAAGATTCCTGAGTTAATCTCGAATCTGCAGTAGATGTTCTGGTTGACTTTTCAGAAGCTTCTTCGCATTTCTTGGATTCTGTAAAACTGAGAGTGACAACATGTGATAGACTTTGATCTTGAGGATTTAAATGCTACTTGTTCCCCCAAATCCTTTGATACCTTCTTTGTTTTCATGCAGTAAATGCATTAGATAATTTCTTTAAAACCACAGCCAGCTGACTGGTTATATTCCTGTCAACGTTAGTCACTCGCCTGACTTTTAACATGACTTATTACTCTTATAACTGATCTCCTATTATGTGCCACTTTGCCTGAATGCCTTTTCTGAAATTGCCATTAGTGCTGAGGTAATAAAAGCACAGCAACCTGTACGTACTTCACGTCACCCAAGAATCTAGCCATCAGGGTTGTTATTCTTTGTAGCTTTTGTACAGGTAAAAACAGCAACATCTTAGAGGCTTTTGTCAATGATTAGCCTATTGTAGAATGTATTTCATATACCGGGAAATGTGCTGTATACCATTTTGGAAAGGTATCGTGGTTTCATAACATCCTATCAGCATGTAGATACGTGAAATCTAGTCAGGTCAGAGTTGCACAGATGAGCTGGTGGGCTAAGCACAAACTTTTGGACTTTGTTGGAAGCTATAAACATTCTTAATTCTGCTGGTAAATTTTAATTAATCTTCCTAGGCTTGTCCATAAATGTATTGTGGTTTCGGGGCTCGTAGGCCCCAAGTCTTTTGTCTGGCAGTTTTATTTGGTTCCAAGTGTCCTCTTACCCAGCACCAGGAGAGCAATGAGTGGAGCAGTACCAAGCATCACTCATAGTGTGACTGCTGCTTTCGCGATGTCACTGCTGCTCGTGTAGCTTTTCCCAAATTAGCTTTGAACTAGCTGTTTGGGTTCCTCTAAGAAAATAGCTGCAACTGCACAGAATATAGTGCAGCTGCCAGAGAGGTTTGGTACCTATCCAGCCCATCAGTCTGTGCCGAGACCCATGTTGCTGTAGCTACACAACTGTCAGCACCTGACCTACTTAAATTAAAGTCAGTTTGAGCAGAGTGACTCAAGCTGCAGCCAACCCTTTTTGTTCAGGGTAGGTGAAATCTCAGGTCCAAGTGCCTATCGTTGCCGTGCAAAGCACAATATTATCCATATGCTCATACATTTCTATGCAATTATGCATTATTTCCTGTCTATATTACCACTAGTGTAAGTCTTAGTTAATGAGATGATTATACTTTGGCAGCTGTTCATAGGTATTAATTTTTTAGAAATATGAACATTTGTTTCCCTAAACAAAGTTTTTTATTGTGTAAAGATTAGTGAAGTCTGGTGTAATAAGTTTTTATATACTGTTCCTCCTTCGTGGTGGCTAAGACTGTATTATCCAACATGGGTGCCCATTTTACACTTTGTGGAGTCTTACAGCCAATCAAAATTACAATATACAGATTATTCTCAGAAAGTTAGGAGTCAAAAAGATGCATCTGAAAGTATTTCCCTGGAACTAACTACTCTGCACACCCAGATTTATCCCCTTTTTCTACAGTCACAAATCTTTGCTGGCCCATATCATGGAACTTTGGTACTGCCTTTGTGCTGTACCGTATTCCAACTGCTGTTTCGGCACAGGATGTCCTGATAATGGTTTCCATGATTATCTTTAATTGGAAGCACTGCCAGTTTAATGAGTTTCCTGCTGTCTATGTTGGCCTACCAATCTACCCTCCTCCTTGCAGAGCTCATGGCTCTGTCCTCGACAGAATGAACAAATAATGCAGCCATAAGGGTTGTGAAGTGTTGGAGCAGCTCGCCTCTCCTCTGCCCTTAGAAGCAGTAACAGACCCTTGACTGAACCAGCACAGCGGTACCTGCAGCACGAGGTGTGTGGCTGAGATTGCTTGCTTGCTTCCATGTTCATCTCTTTGATCGTGTCCACTTTACTCAGCATTCAAGGCATGTTAGAGAAAGCAATAATAGCTTCGGTAGCCAGGTCCCCTTCTTGTAATTGGTGTGGTGATAAGAATTTAAGAAATTGCCTGGTGGCTTGGACCAGCTGCGCGTTGGGTCTGTAGCTGGGGCAACCGAAGTGGCTGTTTGGGGACAAGACATGAGCCTGCCCACATCCTGCTCTCTGTTCCCTTCCCGCTGCCCCAGTCAAAATTTTTTGATTAAGGATATCAAGGAAACATTCCTGTCTGTTCCTCTTAGTATCCATTTATGGACCTTTTGTCCACGAATGTGGAGCAGCTGCTTTTTTGTACCTAATGATACTCCTGCTTCCACAAGCTCCTGTGATGAGTCTGGAAGGGAAAAATTCAACTTAACATACCAGAGTTACACAAAGATTAGCAAGCTTTTTGAGTGTCTTATGAAAGATAATTTCTACCATAAATATAATCTGTCAATACTTTGACTTTTTACTGTAGCAGATAGCTGCACAAACCATGAAATCAGCAAGGCAGAGTAATACTTTTATCTGTGATAAGATACTGAAACACAGGAAAAACAGTGGTGGGTCAGACCAAAGGTACGGCCAGTCGTGGGTTTCATCCAGTCTCCACTTTCCAACACTGGCCTTGGTGCTTAAGGTAGATCATAAGCAGAAGGAATACCCGTAATATTACTTAGCACTTATCTGAAGCCTCCAGTGATTTGCAGCTCACAGACATCCTGATCCAAAAGTGGTGGTCTTTGGGTTTGATAGCAGCTTGCTGGATTGTTCTTTCACAAAATTTTCCAGTTTCTGAATCCCTACAGTCTGGGCATCCATGATACCTTGTGTGACAGCATGGTTCCTCCATAGAAATTCTGAAGCTCGAGTATTTCCATTGAGTTATTGTGAGTGCCTTGTGTGTGTGTGTGAAATCGTATAGATAAAGCCATAGCGATTTTGAACAGCAAATTCAAAATGTGTTTACGAGCTGTGAACAGAAAGAAGGAATGATTTGTTTTGACTTATTCATTTGAATTTTTTAGTAATGCTATTGACATGGCATGCATGGACCTACTGCCTGATTCCTGACTATAATAATAATGAAACACAAAGAGAAGTCTGGTGCGTGGTTCCAAGTATATAGGCAAGTTATATCAGTTGTACAGCTATAGGCATACATAGCTTTATCTTTACACATATGTGGAAACAAAGGTCCTTTTTAAAGGCACAGCCACTTGTTTGGGTGGATCCAAAGGTAGAGTAGCAGATTGAACTTTTGAAAACAACAGTCCTGATTCTGCCAGACCCTTGAGAATATGCTGCATTGTAACCAAGGGTTCCTTCCCACTGCAGCCCATGGTAGTGCTTATCTGAGAAAGCCAGGCTTGAGCCTTAAGCCCTGGCACTGAGCTGGAGCCTGCCGGCAAAGCTGGGATGGTGCAGGCGTGTGGGGAAGGTTTGTAAACAGCTGAAGTGGAGCCTTCTGGGTTTAATGTGTTCCATAACCACTTCAAACAGGGCAGCAACTGAAAAACCCCAGATGTCAGAGTTACACAACAGCTTCTTCAGAAAAGCAGCTTTAAGTTTTCAGTGGGCTTTATAATAAAGAGCATGCACGAAATGTTCACCCACAGGTAGTGAAGTGTTTGCTTGCTAGCAGTACTCACCCACCATCAGCTCTCAGCTCATCCTTTCATAGGGGGAGAGATGGATCTAATACTCTTCTTCATCCCTAATGCATGTTTTTACATTACCCTTATGTTATTGTGCGTGGGTTGTGTATAGCAGACTTAATGCAGCAATTTGTAGACCTGCATCAATTTAGTGCCTTTTTTTTTTTTTTTTTCCTTAAAGAAATGCTATATTGAGTGCAAAGTTTGAGGCTTTTTTCCACCTGGGCTAAGGTTAAGGACTTTGAAAGAAAGGAGGGTTTATTTTGAAACTAACAGAAGTTTGATATTTTCTATTCATATTTGTAGCTTTGTATCCCACCAGCGTTCAATTGCATCTGATCTATTTCAGCCACCTACCATGGGATTTGATAAGCTGCATCCTATAAGCACCCGTTTCTTCCCTCCTCTGAAGGGAGTCAAGACTGTGAGCTCAAACGTCAATTCTTGTACTGAAGCTCTCTAAAGACTCTCACACCAGGTAAACAAGTTTTAAAATTTCCAACATTTCTGAATTTTTCCCATGAAGTTCTGCAAATTTAGTATTTCTAGTGGACTATGAGGTTAGGATTCTTCCACATTGGCCCTTGTATTGGCAGAATGTTCTTCTTTTCTACCATGTTATGGGGGTATAACAGCACTGCTACTTGCTTTACTGTCTTGCAATGACTGAATTCAAAACCTCCAGTCTTTTTAAATAGAAGGTTGTTTTGATCCCGAGGAATTATTTAAAAGGACCAACACTGATCTGTGTATTCTTATTTTGGTTATGGCTAGTGCTTTGGTTTGGTTAAGAATCTAAACCACAGTGAACTATTACAAAAATGAACTCGCACAGTCTCCGGCATCAGTTTAGTTAACTAGCTTTACTTTAGTGCAGCCTTTCCATGCAAAGAAAGAGGGCTGTAGCTCTGGCATCCCTTCAAATCCAGGCTGCCATCTCCTCAAATCTCACAGTGCTGGGCCTACTTAAAAGTGGGGTACTTCTGGTTTTGAATGCTGTAGGACAAAGATCTTCACCTGATATTCATTGCAAGGCTCAGTGTGCCTCTGCTGCATCATAAATTCTCTCATTATAATACACAAGACCCTTCATCTTTGATGCTTCCCATCTACTTAGACCAACTTCAGACTGCCTGGAAGGTTTTGGCACAGTCAGGACTTAGCTGAGCTCTGTCTGACCAATTTTGCTTTGTGTTTCTCACTGGCTTTTCCCTTCCCTCTTTGACTCTTTCTGTCATTTATCATCAGTGCGCTAATCTGTACCCATGTGTGCTAATGACTTTACCCCAGTGTTTTCATATGACAATAGTGAAAAGACAAAAGTTATTCAGGGTGTCACATTTCTGCTTCTCACACCTCAGTATTTCCCTTACCTTACCTTTGCCTCACTAAAGTAAATACTAATGCCGACCTCTAGAAAACCTATCCACCAGTAAACAACTTCTGAGAAGAACTGTCTGTAATTGCTGACTGGTCTCCACTGGAGCACTCTAAGAGGATTTTAATAGGGTTTTTTCCCTATCAAGGCTTGGTCCATAAGGCTTGACACAGTATTTTTATTAATGAGGTGTCTGATTGTTCCATGGACTGTTTGTTTTTCACATTGTACTCACTGAACTGTGTAATATTCTAAAAAATGAGAGGACACATCAGATGCTGATTTGAATTTATTACAAATTAGCAATCAGTAATCATATCATCTTACCTTATTTTGCCAGAGAATATGAGCAATATAACAGGAATGCAAGTTCTGTTTCCACAAGCGTGAGGAAACACTTGATTAAACGACAATTTCCTGGGTGACTTTTTCACCTTCTGCATTTGATCAGCTGTACAACGCACTGCTTTCTCTTAAATGCCCTGGACTCAGAGAAGTGAGAGCAGAAGAATCAAATGGCTGTCCCTAACTAGCAACAAACCTTGATGTGACAGAACATGAGAAAACCAACTAGCTGGGTTCTGATTCTGCAGTGTTCAGCCAAGTAAGGAGCTCACAGTAATTTCTACAAAGGCTTTCTGCACGCAGGATCTTGAACCGCTTTGTTAGTGTGTGTTGGTGTGAGGCTATTATATGTGGTTCTTCACAGACTACTGGGTCCTACTCTGTGCCCATGCATCAGAAGAAGCAACGTACCGGGGTGAAACCTACCCTGTCCCAAGCAGACCTCATGGTACCAAGTCAGAATGAGCCTCTGTGGCCCGTTAAAGCTTCACATTCTTAATATATGGAAAGGCTTCTATATATTATGGGGTCAAAATCTTCTACTGCACCATCAACTTAGCATTTACGCAGTCATACCCACTGAACTGAATGTCACTCATTTGGGTATTGAATTTGAGAATGAATTGAATCTGTCAGGCATCTGAGGATGATGCAGAGATTAGGAACAGTGAGCTGAAGAGAGTATGATGCACTTTCGCAATATGTTGTACGCTTAGAACAAAATCAATGCTTTGTACTAGTGGAGATGAAAAGGTATTAATCAGTATTTAGCACAGCCCAAAATTTGAGCCTGGGTGAGGGGTACCTAAACTATCCTGGCTATGACTGGGCAAACCACAAATCTTTACCTATTTTCAAGAGACTTCTAGTTATTCTATCATCTCTGTTTCCTACTTCAAATTGGAGCTAATATAACATAGGTGCTAATTTAAAAGCAAGCTCATTTTTCTTTGTAGTAAGACCAAATCTTTTTTCTGCATGGAGTTCTCTTCAGTGTCCTTGATGCGGGAGTGCGAAACATTTTTTTACACAGATGGGTTTAGCTCAGCACTGTAGTATACTGATGGCTGCTGCTTTAACCAGGTGTTCAGGACCCTCTTCTCTGGAGGAGACTGATGACAGCAGATGATGCTGGTGAAAGTCTAACAGGATTGAGAAACATGATGAATTGCCCATTCTGCTCCCTCCCATGTTATGCCTTTTTCCCTGGACTCTTTTAGTGGGGGAAAGGCTGTAGCGTAGGAGGGAATAGGGTAATTCATCACATTTTTTCCAACAGCCTCTGTTGGCAAGGTCCAAGGAGTCCCTACATGAAAACTAACAAGATATTCTTGCTCTAACTGAACTGGCAGAATTTCTTTGCTGGAGTAGAGGTGCTTGTAGGGTCTAACTCACTTTCATTTTTGGACAGTGAGTGCCGCTTCACACTGGGGCAATGCAAATGTTCCTGCCCACTTTGAGCATTATATTGAGTGCTTATATTGACTGAGTATGTCCCCTTTCAAATGGGAGCACCCTTTACCAGGGCAGATAAACTGAGTTTGTTACTATTACTTTGTTTTCCAGGACTACATGATTTATCATGATTTTTCTGTCATAATTTTTCTTTTATGGAGAGAGCAGCTTAATATAACTGCAGAAATGACTGGATAGTGGTAAGGAGCACGTAGAGCTTGTATCAAAGGTGAAATTTGAAAGTGTTGACTTTTCCAAGAGCTCCTAAAGGCAGTGAGGGCTTATCTGAAGATTTAAAAAGTGGGCCGGGAATTTCTGGTCTAAGCTATCGCAGAAATTGGTCGCTGCATACATCTGCCTGCTCTCCAGCTGACAAAGTTGTCTTCAGACTTACCTGTACATACTTTAAGCAGCTTAAAATTAACTGGTAGGGTAACAGCACAGAACTCGGCATGATCTGCTGTCTGAATATTTACACTAGGTGAAGGTGTTGGGAGAGAAATGGGGAGGCAAAACCAAGTTTTCCATCTCCCAATGAACAACGTATTGTTGCCGTGATGCTGTTGGTGGTGCCCAGTGTAACGAATACAAAAGGCAACCTGGATGCATTCACGCAAGCTGTCATTAACACCATTGGATTGCAGCTGCATATCTGAGGTGTGGTAGCTCGTGTGTTTGCTCTGATTTTTTTCAGACTTGGAGACAGAGTAAGACGATGTCATATGTCCCAGCAACAGTTTTATTTCAGTGTCTGGGCTCATCCTCTGGGCAGATTCAAGCTGACGCTCCCATGGGAGGAGAGATCTATAAGGTATGGCTATTTTTCCAAGGCAGCTGATCATCCAAGAGAATAACATGAAATATTATTACCATTAACGATCTCTCCAATCTGTGGTTTATTCAGTGCTCTTTGAATTCAAAGTATGATCTCATTTTCACTCCAAATAATGTAATTCTTTTGTAATAATTTTCTAATAAGCTACAGTCTCATTCAGTTAGCATGGTAAGCAGTCCTATTTTGTGAACTGTGTTTTATTTTGAAGGTCCAACTTTCATCTAAATAATGAGGAATATATGAAAATAGCATTCGCTACTTAACAGCATGCCGATGTTTTTCCATAATTCTTGTGAAATAAAAATAGAAATAAGGTAAAAGATCTGGCAGAATTAATGTAGCACATAACTCTGGAGGCATTGCTATCTGGCAGAAAAAATCCTAATGAAATCATCATTCAAAGAAAACCTTGCTTCAAGTTACAGAATGGATATGAAAATGATAGATTAATATGCTTAAAGAAAAGTAGATAAATAGACAGAAGGCATGATTGAATACAATTCAGCTAACACGGGTAGTTTGCATTTCATTTTGTACTTATAAATCCATGTTATAGGTGCCTAGCAGAGACTTGGTATTTCTCTCTTGCTTTCCATTAGTAAGTCATCACTGTGGATTTCTCTGCTGTACCCCTGATTGATATCGTATCACTGACTATCCTGTGGCAACTACTCCCCAGCAATTTGGCACATCCATATTACTCACTTTTAATCAGATATTTTCTTCAGCACCTGCTCTCACCCTCAGTAGGCTTTCTTTAAACTTACATGAACATTGCTAAGAACTGATTTAAGTCCAGTGTGGTAATAAAGGTATCCCCATTAAAACACAAAAAGTCATTTTCTTGCAATGTAGAATAAAACTTATGCACAGTTTTGATACATTAAAGGTCTGTTTTGTGATCACATTCGATGGGTTAAACCTATTTCACTTGAAGTGGCTTTATCTACCTACATCCAAGAAGGCACAGCCTCATTCTTGAAGTCTGGCTCTTCCTGCAATTCTGGCTGTCCCATTAAGACTGAAATCAGACAATTTTCAGGTGTTTCCTGTAGTTGGTCAGAGAGGGACACTTTACTAAGCTTCCTTTTCTGTGATGCTTGTAATTCGTGTGCTCCCCAAAAATTGCAGGTTTGACTTGGAAGACTGCTGGTATGATGCCTGAGGAGTTGGTATCAATTACTTCACAGCTCTACTGAACTCCATAGGTTAGGGTCACCGTCTGAATTTCTTCTCCCATGATAAGCAACTGCCCCTCACCAAGCACAGAAAGGTGTCATTCAGCATGACTCTGGACTACAGCCAGGAGTAGTATTTTTATTTCCCTTGAGGAACAATGGTCATATTCCCCAGTCAAAATAGTTCAGGTTTTGATTTTTCATTTGAGAAACAAAATTATTCATGGCTAGCCTGATGTGCTGGTTTCGGCTGGGACAGAGTTAACTTTCTTCACAGTGGCCAGCATGGGGCTACGGTTTGGATTTGTGCTGACACCAGTGCTGCTAACACAGGGATGGTTTGGTTCCTGCTGAGCAGCGCTCACACAGAGCCGAGGCCTTTGCTGCTCCTCACACCACCCCACCAGCCAGTGGGCTGGGGGTGCACGAGGGGTTGGGAGGGGACACAGCCGGGACAGCTGACCCCAACTGACCAAAGTGATATCCCGTACCGTATGACGTCATGCTCAGCACATAAAGCTGGGGGAAGAAAAAGGAAGGGGGTGGATGTTTGGAGTGATGGCGTTTGTCTTCCCAAGTCACCGTTACACGCGTGATGGAGCCCTGCTTTCCTGAGGATGGCTGAACCCCTGCCTGCCCATGGGAAGTGGGGAATGAATTCCTTGTCTTGCTTTACTTCCACGCATGGCTTTTGCTTTATCTATTAAACTGACTTTATCTCCACCCAGGAGTTTTCTCACTTTTACCCTTCTGATTCTGTCCCCCATTCCACTGGGGGGGAGCGAGTGAGCAGCTGGGTGGTGCTTAGTTGCTGGCTGGTGTCAAACCATGACAACTGAGTTATGAAAGCTTTACTTTGAAGAACAATGCAAAACTGCTGATGCAATTAAAATGAAAATATTATTCAGAGGTCAGACTATAGGAAGAACAAGGATATATAAAAGTAATTTAATTTCACAGGTTTTGGAAGCATTGCCCTTCATCTATATAAGATATATTTTATTAAAATTTTGCAGCCTGGAGGTTAATTAATTTTTTAATGTATGTTTGTCTTTCAGAAGCTTATTGATTTAAAGACCTGTTTGTATGGCAGTAGTCTAGAAATATTAATTTTCATGCACTATATATTTCCTCTGCAGGCTACACCAATGGCATTTTATCAAAGCTTCTTTCACTTGGTTACTTTTCTGGAAAACAATGCTAAATGCAGATTGGTCCACTAATGAATTGTTCCACGATCCTTAGGATAATGAAGTTTGTTTATACGGGCCTGTGCCCTATGTCCTTTACCTTTCCCACTAGGATCTTTCCTGTTTCCTCCCATGTAGTACCCTCAGATCGCTCGCTCCACTGTGCTCTTACTTCCATCTCTTGTCCCTCAAAACTGACAGGTCTCACTACGGACCTTACCTCCCTTCTCTGGCTTTCTGGCTGAACCACAGGCAGAAATACTCACAGGCTACCTTGCTAGAAACAATAACTTCTCAAGTAAGTAGCTCTCTATAATGTTAATTAACAGATTATTCATCTAATTCATACGCAGTGGTGGCTCCTACTGCGAGCCAAATCTTTGATTGACAAAATCTTGTGTGACTCTGGCTAAACTAAGCACTTTGTTGATTTAAACCAGAACCTAATCCTTAAAGTGGAAGTAGTAGTCATGTAAGAAACTGCTGGGTGATCTCATAAGCTGAATTTATCACATCTCTGATCCTGCAGTTTTCTACAGTTACTATACTAATTCGTTCTTACTTCAAGCCCGCTCTGGATTTCCATGCTGCTGTTGCAGAATGCCTCTTTCAGAGATTCAGTGTGTTCCAGGAGAAATCCATGTATGAGTTTAGTTCTGGTTTTGAAGCCAGGTGGCATTCAGATCCAGAAGAAGCTAGACTTATTTTGAAGGTTATTCAAAAGGGGCTTTTATAGCTCAAGTCTTACTTTAAAAATATGTATGGTTTCAAGCAGAGCCATGTGTTTACATGTGTTTACCAAAGTGCCTGAAAGTATAATGCCAAATATGAGCCTAAAACAGTAAGAAAAGGAAATATGTTTCTTCCAGTTTTGCCAAAACTTGTTATTCTTTTTGCAAACCACACAATATTTGCTGGGTTTACATATCTATTCTTTGAGTCATCTGATTATTATTTTTCACATTCCTTACTTTTCATTTAAAATACAAACCAAATTTTGTTCTCACAATTACTGAGGAAATAAGAAAACACCAGAATGGTGTTTTCCAAACAATTCAAACCAAATAAGACCCAAGGCAGGGTAAAACCAGAATGAACCCAAAAGCTCAGAAGCCCAAATCCTAACAAGAAATCCAGATGGGCTCCCTATTAAATCTCAATTCTTTTAAAGTTGATTTTAAGTTATGATTTTAGGGGCACACTGACTCAGGAGTTCTGACTGCAGTAGACCAAAAATAGCACTTTATTATAATGAGGTTATTAAAATGGAGAAAACAACAAACAGTTCTTACTTCGTGGATAATCTTCCAGTAACAGTCACAGTCAATGTTTCTGTTGCTAAGCCAATGGCAATGTTGGAATGGACATATCAGATCATCGGTGGAGATGATTATGTTCAGCTATCATTACTCAAGTCTCTGTTAAGTGTTAAACAGAAAAGAAAGAGGACTGTATGGGGTTGTTAAATTGAACCCCGGAGCCCAGCGCAGACCCTATCCTTTCCACTTCTTAAAAATGACGTCCATCTAGTGGACACAACTCGATATTACAGCAGCAAAACCCAACGGCTTCTTAGAAGGTACATTAGCATTGTCCATATATAAATATGTGATTTTATTTTTTTTTTTAAAGGAGAGAGGTTTATTTGCAAATTCTTGAAGCCTGTGAGAGAGTTTCTCTGATGGACTGCTTCCCTCAATAAGCCTGTTGTTCTTGACGGAGATATATTCTCCCTTTTTTTCTCAGATTCTTACCTACATCCTGATGAGGCTGCTGGCATTTCCTTCAAGTTCAAAATCTGGAGTTTGGCTGGTTCCCTGCTGATAAATTTACCACCAGAGAACAAGTGGAAATTTCAGAGAAGTATGATTGATCACTTTCTGAGAGATCTAAACCATATAAATGAATTAAAGGTGCAGTTCTGCAATCCCTCTCCATTTGCTTCAGCAGACATTACACCAGAAAAACTCCTGAGAGACTTAAATGAATCCTCTTACTTGAGTGCACTAGATCTTGCTGCCTAGGAGATGTACAACTGGCATATGTAATAGCACAGTGTACCTGAACTGTGTTTAAAAATAGGAACCCTGTGAAACAGAAAGGTAAAATCTTGAATTAGCATGATTAACAAACAGGTTTTCATATCAATTTTATTTATGAAGAATAATTGAGAGTATCTCAAGTCCCTCATCATCTTGACTACCATAACACATGGAAGAAATCATAGGTCAGACCAAGAAACAAATCACAAAACCCTTTTGAAAATGTCATGTGATTTTGAGACCATCTAATCAAAATTATTCAAAAGTAAAGTGTTTTGCAGCACCAAACCAAAGTGCTGAACTGCCAGAAATGGGAGTCCTGCTGTATTTCACATCCTCCCTTCACGTCTACATGGAAGGGTAGCACTGTTGATGCCTATAAGCTGCTGTCATCTACTCTCCTCGGAGCCTCTCTTTACCTGTGCGGCCTGAGTGAAGTGATAGATCCGTGTTTCTGAATCCTGGCCAATGCCCTGGTTTAACAGAAGAGCTGTGACCACAGTGTAACTGGAAAGGGGTTGCAAGCCTTGCTTCGACGGCCTCTGAGCATTGAGTGTCCTGCTGTGCGTGCTCTTTTTTCCACTTCAAGTACCCATATCAGGCTCGTTAATTACCCAGTGAGCTGTGTTGTCCCTAATGCTTTGTAGAATGAGTAGGGCAGCATTCCTGACCATTAACTTCTCTTAAAAATTGATGTTTGCAGTTTGACGAGACCTCGTCTTCTTGTGATGTGTTTCTCGTATGCTTGTTACAGCAAAGAAGTTCCACTGAAATGGAATACATCTAGCAAGAAGCTTCAGAGTTACCAACTCGGCATCTGTATGAAAAACACATGTTCTCAACAAGTTTTAATTCTAACAGCCTTTTAAGACTGCTCTAAACAGAGAAAATCAATGAAACCCTCAAGCTGTCATTTGGACAATTCAAAATAATAAATAGTGAGACAATTGGTAAGAGGCATGTGAGTGTGTGTTGGTGCTCAACTATATGCAATGGCTTAACTTTCTGATTTGACAAACTTAAAATTCACTATGTGCACTCAACTTGCTTTTTTTTTTTTTTTTTTTTGAGAGGGAAAGCCATGAATGAATGTAACAACATTATTCTCTTTTGCACATCAAAAATGTTAGTTAGTGCTGTTAATACTAGTAATATATAAACCACCAATTCTATTCCTTGCATATAGCAATAGAAAAAAACCCTACTCTACTATCTGAGCACCTTCCAGCTGTGCACAGTAATGTTTACATTCTCTTCAGAGAGGTGCAGGTATGAAGGGAAATAGTTGGTTCAATTACTAAAATAGCTATACATGTCGACATGTATGTTTTAGAGAAAGCAATTCCTTATATCTGATGGAAGCAATATTGAAGTCCGCAAGGACTCTGGGGGAGGCTGCCCCCTTTTTATCTGCAGAAAGTTCTGTCTTCTGTAGAGATGTGTGTCACCTTCACTCTAGAGCTCCGGGAGCTCTACTCTCCCTCTGGAAAGGGAGAAACCTCATGCCAAACAGGCTTTGTTTCCAACTAGTTTTCAGTATGGAGCATTAGGCAGGCTTTCCAATGTCCTGGAGTGATCTGCAGGCACTGACCATGACAGCAAGTGAAACATAGATCAAAATTACTCCTGGCCCTTAAGACCTATTTTGATATTGTTTTGCTATATAGATGCTGTTCAGAACAAGGAGAATATCGCTGCCAAGGTTAAATATTCTGAGAAAAGAGCAATTACCTTTATAAATATTGCAGTATGCCTAAGGGACATTTTTTTCTTACACGGTATTAATTTTAAAAGTAATCAAATCTCCCGGGAGTGCAATGTCATATGAAGTGATTTAAAGCGTCAGAAGATGAACAGAAAAGTTCATACTACCATCTCATCTTTGCCATTTTTCTCTGTTATGCCCAAACTTTACAAAATGCAATAATGCATGTAAGAGATCTGGCAGTCTGATGTCTGTCCATCCTGAGACACAATGGAGGGAAACAAGAATAGAGCTGCTGCCTGATTTCTGAACCATCTTGTTTTTAGAGGCTCTTACATAAGCCTTTTTCCTTCTGACTCTGTATTTACCAAGTCAAGGGTCTATCTCATTGTTCCATTAGTGCACTACCTGAATTCACAGCAAACTAATGAAATATGGCAATAAATCTTATTAGATGCTGTATATGGAACATAGCTCAGTCCCAAACACTCTCCTGAGAGAGCCCCATCCCTCTCAAGCCAATATCAATGAGAGTAAGATGATATACAGCGAAAGAGAACAACAAACTTTTTCAAAATGGTGATATCTAAATTGCATGGCGCAAATGCCATTCCTTGGGAAAGCGAGATTTTTCAAATGATCTATGTATAAAACCACTGATGGGATGTGCGAGTAGAGTGGACGAAGTGCTCCAGCCCTCATTCCTGTCTCTCCCTCCTTGTTCCTGGAGGAGTCTAAGTGGGGCAAGGCTACAGCGGCTGCCTCCCCACTTTCAGATGCCGATGAACCTCAGAAGTTAGTCTGACCTCGGTCCAACTCATTTAAAGGATTAATTTGCAGGCTTTGGTCTGAAGGGAGAAGATGCAGGGAGTTAAAAAGCGTGTTTCTCACCTTGCTATGGGTGAGGTACCTGGCTCATTTGTCCTTCATAATTTGCAGCTCTGAGTGTTTCTGAGAGCGTTAGGGCTGCCTCTGGTGCATTGCTTCCTGTCGTGTAACTGCTGGATCTGTGACATGTCTTTGAGCGGGCCTGTTTGCTTGCCACATTATAATTTATAATTAGGCTGACTTTATTTATAACCCATTCAAGCAACACAGGTAGGCTTTTGGATGCTTCTGTCCACCAGACAAACGTTCATCGTGGCTGAAACCCATCAGGGCTCTCGACCGGCTCAGCGCTGGGCTGACACGAGCCTCCTCAGCACTGTCAGGAATGAAGTGTTTCTTGGCACATGCAGAGGCTGAATGCTAGGCACCTGGAGAACTTTAAAATTGAAATAGGTACCTACTTAGGTTTAAGAGCCTTCAGAGTTGGGCAGCAGCTGAGCAGAGGTTTTTAGTACCACTGTTTGTAATTGCAGCTAAATTCTGCCTAGCTGCCTGCTTAGATACCTAAATACCTTTTTGGGATCTGGCCCTGAGGATTTTTTTTAACTTTCTTATGCATTAAATAATAAAGAGCAGGCAATTAAGAAGTCTTACTTAACTGGGTTAGCCTCTTGAAGAGAGCTACAAATCAGCCTCATTTCCTCCTCCTGAGAATCGTTAGATCATTTGTTACAAGGGCGGAGGGAGCCTCTGCAGCATTTCATTGTGGAAGCGTGCGGGGCCGCTCTATGGAGCGCTCTGTTTGGTTGTTTACAAACCGTGTGCGCTAGATTGAGCATCCCAGTTGGATGTTTAGTTTGAAAAGTGATATGTCAGTTGCCATTTAATTAGGACTCTGCAGCCCACCTTTCTCAGATGCCGCTGCATAATAAAGCGTTCCCTGATTGGGAATATGCAGATGCCATTGGCGGAAGAAATAGTTGCTTTTAGTCAGAGTGAAAGGACTTCACCACCTCTAACTTGGAGTTATGGCAGCAGGCTTGGACCCCGGGGGTTAGGTGTAAGGACGGAGGAGACAAACAGTCTTCTATTCTCCTTCCAGGGAAAATGCTGTCAGCCAGGGCTGTTGCTGTGCTCTGTGGCCCGGGAGAGGAAACGTTTCTCCGTCGCTGCCTGTGTACCCTGCTCGCGTTGCTTCTTGGGGTTTCTCTGCAAGAATTTCAAGAACAGGTGAGCAACTTCTCTTTGCTGCCTGCTTGTTTGAGCTGGGATGTGAGGGCAACGACAATCAAAAATGTTGGTGTTTAGTACCTCCGAGAGAGGCCTGCGAAGAGTAAGCTGCTTACAGTAAAAGCACGGCTCGCGCTCTGGTGGTGCAGCCTTCTCTTATTTGAAAAGCAATTAGTACTTCTTTGCAAAATTAAAGGCTTCGACACTGCATTTCTCCAAAGAAACTCCCCAGTATGCTCTACAGAAATTGTAAACATACCTCTGAAATAAACTGTAGTGTGCCATTCAAATGTCCTGGTTTAGTCTTTGTGTTGTTAACCACTTCCCGTCTCTCTAATTTATTGCTGCAAGCCTAAAAAAAACCCAGCCAAAACCCTCAAACCCTCACCAAAACTGTTGGTGCTCATGGGAACTGTGGTAGTGATACACTTGGAAAATTAAGTTGTTTATTCATAGCTATAGTAACTATGCCAGCGCTCTTAGCTCATCTGGTTTGTTTGCTTCACATGTGTCTTGCCAGAGGTGACAATTCTCTGTCTCACATTAAAATATGAAATAAGAGTTTAGAAGAAAGCATTTGATATTTTATTTTTTTTTTAGAAAAGCTAACATTAGTGAAATAAACCACCAAGTACTGTTGTGTTGTGTTGGACCCGCCTCCTCAAAAAAAATGAAATGCATTATATGTTGCATGTACTTTTAAGACAGAAGCATAGTATTTCTTCTAGATGCTAAGGATAATGCACGTGTGTGTGTGTGTGTATAGGAATCAGGACTGTTTAACAGGTGAGAAAATTCCATTATGGGAGGAAAAATGGAGCTTAATCCTCAGCTCTCTTATCACTGACTTTGGGAATACTGTCTCTGTTCAGTAGTTTGCTGTAGCTTTGGTGCAAGATAAAGCCATTCTACTGTATTTCCCTCATCCTCTGGCTTTCTAGGAAGTGAAGAATCATCACTGTGAGCAATATACTTCCTCTTTAAGTTGCTTTTTCCAGGATGCCAGTTTTACTCACTTAAAGGCCTCCTTTTTTGTTAAGGCAATCATGTCCTATAGCATAGAGATGCCCATGGAGTAAGGAATAATCATGTCAATGAATCCTGCTCCCTATAGGAACTAAACAAGCTGCACGACTTAAGCCCATGCCTGACTGGCAAAAATTCTGGTCATGATATTGAGCTGATTAAGCCTCTAGCATCTCTATCTCCAGTTCTAAAAGAAATAGTCGTGATAGCTCACGTAGTCATTGTGGAAATTAGTGCATTTATATATAAATATTTTATACATTTTACTATACAAAATAATAATTCACTAAGAATTAACTACTTGCTTTCCCACTCATGCAGAGTATTCTGGTTTCATAATTGGAAAGGAATGATGCCACAGACACTGAGAAGAGCTGGTTAAGTGTTATTGATAGCTGCATTTTGTTTACCAAGAGACTGGTAATACTCTAGAAGTATTTTTCTAGCCATTTCCTTCACCATATGCACATGTTCTTTTGATGAGCACAGAAAAGCTAATGAAAAGCCTATGAAAATGAGATCACAATAGCAATATGAAAAGAAACTGGGAAATGCTGACAGTGTTGATTATTATAATAATCTAGTATAGGAGCAAATTACATGATTACTCTAATATACACTCTTGGCAAAAGGAGGAAAAAAAAACCAACCCCAAAGCAATTGTTAAATTGTTAAAGGCATTTATGAAACTGTGTGTTGCAGCAGCAAAACAACTTTTCACTTGCATTTAACATGTATATTTAGAGTTAGGAAATGGTGTGTGGTATTAAAAACATGGCAGTGTTTTTCGTAGTAAATGCTTTCTGTCATTTAAGCCAAAGAAAGGATTTGCATTGCCCCATTTCTGCAAACAAGAGTGTTCATCAAATGCTTCTATAGTCACTAATCACACCCAATAAAACATAAGGAGTGTTACTAGCTGAATTATTATAGAAACCACTTAGTTCAAGCAGAGGGAAATGAGAAGGAAGTAAAATGAGTGCAGCTCAACTGGATGCAGTACTGCAATTACTTTGTTTCATGAGGAGTTATCTGAAGTAGCCTACCTGGGGAGGATGGATTTGCTCCGCCTGGTGACAAAACTGTACGATTGCAATAGAGGGCTGAGGGTTAAGCAGGAGTGTAAAATCATTCCTGTTCTCCTGCAAGTGCAATACCCAAATGCAAGACTGGAGGGAAAGAGGGTGTGGGTGTGAATGTTAGCTATGTCAGCAGGGATGGTTGTAGAAAATCCAGGCATCATTTGAGCATGGGGAAGTCAGACTGTAAGACTGGGGTTTTTTGAAACTAAGAATTAATCCGAGATAAAGCTGATCGTTATTTTACTGAGGTAGTCTTAGCTTGGAGTGGTGACTCGGCCTATTAGCCTTATAGACACACAGGTCTGCACTGACATGAGGGGAAGAAAAGGTAAGAAAGGGGATGGTATTTTTGATTTATTTTACATAGAAATTATGGCTAAAGTGTCACCAAAAGCCTTAGACCTACCTTAGGGCTTGTTGGACTGGATCAAAACCTTTGCATCAGTTAGCCGATGCAAACATGCTCTGCTACAAACTCACTTTGCTGGTTCAGATTTGTTCGAAATGTGCTGCTGGGCTAATGTTTTGCTATGGGCTTCGTGCCAGACCAGGCATTGTCAGCTTGCCCCCAGCTGCATAAAACTGGCAGACACCCTATATCGTCTTCTGGCTAATTCATCAAAAAAGTGTTCGTATGCATGCCATTCGGCAGTTACAGGTGGCGTATCAAAGACTGGAGGACCACTGTAATGGTCTGTGAGCAGCTATCCTGATGACAACAGGACTCATTTCAGAGCAAAGTGTCAGTCAGCGTTCATGAACCAGTCGCTGGTCCCCAGTCTGAAGAACAATAAAAACATGTTCTCCCAGGCTTTGCAGTTGCTTCGTCCTCACTTGCTCCATATTCACCACTTTTGCTGCAGCCCCAGAGTTTGGCGGGGGGAGCAGGGAGTGAGTCTACGTTCAACCTGTGGCCAGCTAGGGACCAAAGGAACCTTCGGGGTAACTGGGAACAGCATTGAAGCTGCCCTGCATTGGGCCAGCTGCTGATGCTGTACCAGCTGCACGTTTGAAGGAGCACCCCAATGTGCTTTTTTTTCCCCTATGAGGAGGAGGATGGAAGAGAAAGGCTTCATCCAGCATTGGAAGGTTTCGATCAGTTTTCTGCTTCTCCTTTACAGTTACTCCCCAGCTGCTTTGCACTTCCCTCACAGATGCAACAGGGCCCCAAAATTCAACTGCTGAGATGGAAACATGTTTAATAATATATTATGAAAAAGACATGGTGAAAAATTCCAATATAGATGGAGGATTTTAATGCCAGATTGTGCCCTGGGATTCCAATGCATATCTTTCATTAAAGCTATTAAAAATCTTCATGTTTCAAGGAAGAATTTGGACTTTTGACACAATTCCCTCTTTTTCTTTGGGAGCCAAATATTTTCTGTGGTAACAGAAAATATTATAACAAGAATAAATATAACGCATTTAGGCATTAAAATGAATAACAGTCCTTGATCTATTTGCTGAAGATTATAGGCATGAGATGTGAAAGCTGTTAGTGGCTTGAAGAAAGATATTTGCTGTAATCGGTGCTGCAGCTTTGCTTATATTACAAAATATGAAGGAGATGACTAGAGAGGTGTCCAGATCCTCACGGCGTATGGAGAGGTTGCTGCGCATCTCAACATCATAACTTGGGCCAGTGGTTTGCTATATTTCATTGCCTTTTGAATTAAGCAGTCCTAAAATCTCAGTGTAAAGTACTTGCCACACATGAGCTGCTGCCCCTCCACTACTCCAGAGGGGTCAAAACCTCAGTGGTGAGTGTGTAATTGCTATATTTATAAGGGAAACGTTTCCTGTACTCCCAAGATGCTGTATGAATGAAAATGGCATTGTATGAATGGAACACTTCTTTTTCCCCCAAACACCCAACCTTTCAATTTCTGTATTGTTTCAAATTGGAGCAATATAAGTATGTATAGAGAGAAACCTCATCCTTAGAAAAGGAAATAACTCTCATCCTTCTCTCTCCCCTCAAATGTGTGGGGCAGTCTAAGTATATTTCCATTCCTTTTCTTCAGGAATGAAAGGGACTGCCTGCCAAGCTCCGTCTTGTGCATCTTCCCCCGGGAATGGAGAGAACCTGAGCTCAACCCAGGAATTTTGGAGCTCCCCGTTGCCTCCTGCGCTTCTGGGACTTGCATTGTATCAGTTGGAAGTGTAGATCACGGTGGTGGTGGCACTGCAGCTTTCCAGGAACATGCCTAGCAGCCCTTGAGTCCCTTGGTCAAGTTAAACTCTCTAGCTGGGCTTCCCAGCATCGTGTAAGTTGATGTGAAGCCGTTAGAAATATTTGTGGCAAATTCCACCAGAAACCGAACTTGCCTTAGAGGGTGTTTGTCAAAATTGAGTCATCTCCATGAAAATGCTGTTTCATCAAAATTGACTTTTCTTTGTTTTTATTTTTTTTTTGTCCATCTCATCAGGGAATTCCCAGCCAATTGTGAACAGACATGATTTTTACCCTTCCTATTCCTTTACATATAAGGTGTAGATAATGCCTGGTGTTTATTTCCCTGGGATGTAATGTGTATCTTCAGATTTGGTCTCCTCTTTTTGGAAAAACTAACGTGTTACATTTTTGGATGTTGAGCGGACCATAACAGCAAAGCCAAGGGGCTTTGCCTGTAAATACTAGCCACAGCTAACTAGGGTGTGGTTTCCCATGATTTAAATACTTATAGAATGCCAGCAGAGGGTGAAACAAGGAGGGGTGGGGGGGAAATAAAGGAGAGGACTTGTTTGTTTTGTTTGTCTTAATCTCTGTGGAACCGCTAACTGTACAGCCTTGTCTTCTCAAAGAAATATTTGGAAATAATTGCATAGTGGTGAGAAGGGAGGAGGAGGACCCTTACTTCTTGTTGTTATTGTTCAAAAGGTTTGAAAGGCTTGCAACTGCTTTCTAGCATTTATTTGGACCTCCTACGTAAATTTTCTGATCTGTGCAAGTGGCGAGCACCCACAACTCCAACAGGAAAAGCTCATCCCAAAACGGACAAACGAATCTTGAAGAGCCTATGCAAAGACTGCTTCCACCACGTCATTACACTCTTCCCCTCTCCCCCAGAGCTACAGCGTACAAGACAAGTCACATTCCCTTGATGTTACAACCCACAGAGCTGCTGTACCAACTTGGTGGTGCTTACCTCGTGCTCCATGAGGATTTCCTGGACTTTATTTCCTATGGTTGCCCTTAGCATCGCTGAAGTTCAGCTAGTCCAAGAACCAATGTAGCCTGATGGATTTAAGAAGCTAGAACACACGGCAAAGATGAATGAACTTTACTTAAAATACAGCCAGTTGGTTCTCTGCCTCATTAAAGAAGCAGACTACTGCAGAAAGCCCCCTTTTCTGTGAAGAAGATCTCGCACCAGGCATAACTTAGCCTGTTCCTCCCTCTCCTTTTTGCAGTGTGATGTATCTACATCAGCAAGCTGTGCTTTGCATTCCCGAGTGACGAAAGGGGACAGCAATATATTGCAATGCCTTTTAAGAAATCTCCAAATCTTATCAGATCTCTCATTTCATCCTGGCTGCTCTTTCATGCTATTCTTTTACTATTACGCTGCCTAAGTGCCACAGCAAATTTAGTTCGCTGCTGTTCTTTGGCACCTAGCACTTGACGCTACTGTTCTTGAAATAGTATGCAGGCAGAAAGCGGAGAACCTCTCTCTTCCTTTTTATGTAAATTCCTGTTCCTTGCGAAATGCCCAAATTCACAACTTCCCATGCTTCGGAAGATAGTCACCCCCTGTATACTCTGGGGTATTGTTATGCTGCTAAAAGTGGGAATTTGATGCTGCTGCTTGTGAGGCAGAGGGAAAAGAGTTGAGAAAGATGGTGGTTTTATCCCAACTGTCTCATGATGCTTGAATGCTGGGAGTAGAAAGCAATATAATAAGTATCTGAAAAGGCAGCCACTTACCACTCTTCTATATAAATTCCAGATTATGGGCCAAACTCACTGTTGACATAAGCAGATGCAAATCTAATGAAGTCACTGCAGTTACTTCTACTGATGCCAGAGGTGAATTTGTCCCTATTTTTGGAACATGCTAGTTTTGTGCTACAGCATTGGCACACTGTGTCATGTCAAAATCCTTTTCAGCAATGGCCGAGTGCCACTGGCTGGCTGACACAATGCATCGTGTCAAACATCTGCCTGATGATGGTCCCGTTCTGCTTTTTGACATGATGTACCACGCCACTGTATTGTGTCCGAAAGCATCCAATAGGAATTGCGGCAGGATCTGGTCATACGGGATGTGCGCTAATTGAATATCAGAGCGTTTTGGCATACTGTGGAAAACAGGGATAGCTCCGTTGGCACACCTGTAAACCTCTTGCAAGTGCCTCGTACTTACGTGTAAAATGATCGCTAATGTACTCCCACCTCAAGGCATCGCATTAGTGTAGTAGATGATAAATCATTTTCTATTTTGGTCTCATTCTGCTTTAAGGACCAATAGTAGATTTTCTCCTAAAAATGATCAATTGGTATTGAAAGAATTTGTTCCTGTCAATGGTTTTACAGACTTGTTTTGTTACTGTTTATTAAGCGTAGGAAGGGGTTGTTTTGGGGTTGCGTGGGGGGTTTTTTTGGTGTTTTTTTTTTTTTTAATCAGCTAGCATCAGGCCTTATTGCCATTGCATCTGAAAGCATTTTATCTCAGACAGAATGGTGCTAAACAACATCATCCCTAAAACAGGAAACATGTTTCACAATCTTCTGCGGCGAGCAGCACAGCTTCCCTGAGAGGATCTGCGAGGGTGGATAGCAGCCAGTTGTCCAAATGTGAGGAGGCCGGGTGCCAGGAGACAGAGCGGCCAGAGGAATGCCTGAAGGCAGCCCGACCCTACGCTCTCGGTAAAAACCTCCAGGTCAGGATCAGGCACGTGTCCAGGAACAGTGAAATTCAGAAGGTGGTACTTGTTATTGCTGATCGACGGCTGCCGGCTCCTGCAAACGTTGCTGTCGGGTTAATGTTCTGCCTTAGGCTTGTTGTCGCAGTAGGAAACGAGGGGAAAGAGATTTCTGAAATTAATAGGGTCCAAATCAACCAGAGATTTGTAGATAGCGATCAGCACTTGGATTTTCTGTTTCCCCAAAGAAACCATCCAGCAGAGTGTATGATGTCTGTGTATTGTACCCTTGCGGAAACTTCTGAGTGGCTGCAAAGGTTAACGCTTAAGATTGAATCCATTGAGGTAGATATACAAAATGCAACAGGAACAAATTACCCGAGTGCTATTTTAAAAGTATATAGCTACCTTAAAATCTGTACGACCAAAACTTAAAAAAAAAAAAAAAAATTAAACATGCCTGCAGGAAATTGGATCTTTTTTCAAAGTATTGCAGTTGAATGTTACGGAGAAATGCTTTCTATAAACAGGGAATCCTACTGGGGTCAGACAGAGCTATTTTAACCTTGTGTATTCATCTAACTGTTCTGGCTGAGGAGATGTGTGTGTTTGTGTGTGTGTGTGCGTGTATATATATATACACACACAGAGAGAAGAGAGTATAAATTTAGAATGCTTGATAGAAGGCTTCAATTTTTGGCCACTATTAAATGTAGGTAAACTTCAAAAAAAATTTTTTTAAAAAGAAACTTGAAATAATTCATCTTAGGCCAAATGAGAAGAAATCAAGAGCAAACAAGTGCAGTCCTTCCCAGGCTCATAAGCTGGGCTAATACTAACAAGCCATATGTGAAGTCTTTTCCAAGTGAGGAATGGCGTCGAAAGCCTTCGAGTGTGGGACTGCAGTAGGGCGGCTTGCAGGCAAAAATGTGCGTACAGAGGTAAGCCATGAATATATTTGAGTAGGACTGGAGCCATTACAACCAGATCCTGATTTTCCGCATATTTTTCAAGTCGAGCAGTGCACTTGATTTATTTTTTTTTTTTTTTTAAAATACTATGCAGCAAACGTGGGGAGGGAAGAGAGACTTTCCAGGCTAGTTGAAAACACATCCAACCTGCCACCTCCTATGGGACAAGTGGGTTCCTTCATCCGGGAGGAAGGATTTCCAGGACAAATCCATCGGGATGTGAAGCGTGGCCAACGCAGGTGACAGTTGACTGTGGAGAGTTCTCGCTGCTTGAGCTTGGCCAAGCTTCTCATGGACCGAAATCGGGCACCGAGGCGCTTCCCCCTTCCCCCCCCCCCCCCCCCCGCCCCGAAGCGATGAGGGACTCATACTCAAAGCGAATAAACAAATGTTCATGGAGGCCAAACCTGCCTCAAAGAGAAGGGCAGGAGGGGGGTGGCGCAGGTGCTGCGCGCCCGCGGAGCCGCTGCGAGGGGGGCGGGCGGGGCGCGGTCCCCGCCCCCGCGGCGCTGCAGCCGCCGCCGCCGGGGCGCCCCGCGCTGCCGCCGCCGCGCTATAAGTGCGGGCGCGGGGCGCGGCGGCCGCCGAAGATGCGCTGGCAGCCGGGGCTGCGCGGCGCCCCGCCGCGGCCGCCCTGCGCGGAGGAGAGGGAGAAGGCGGCGGCGGTGGAGGAGAAGAAGAAGGAGGAAGAAGAAGGAGGAGAAGGGGGAGGCGGTGGCGCGGGGCGGCCGCGGCCATGAGCTGCTCGGACGTGGCCATGCAGCAGCCCGCCCCGGCGGCGTGCGGGGCGCCCCGTTATCTGGCCGGCGCCCCGGCGGCTGCCGCGCCCGCGGCGGGCTGCCCGCAGGTGAGCAGCGGGGAGGGAAGGGTTGCGCGAAGTACCGCGCAAGTCGTGGCGGTGGGGCGGACTGGGAGGTGGGGGGGCTTTTTGGGGAAGCTCCCCCCTTAGCGGGCTGCATAGCGCATCGCTGGCTGGCCGGGGCGGAGACCTCCGCCCCGGCCAGCCAGCGATGCGCTGTGCAGCCCCCGGCCTGATTTGGAGATGCGGGGAGCTGGTGAGGGTGCCCTAGAGCAGTGGAGCCTGGTAAGACTTTTTTTTTTTTTTTTAAGAAAAATTATTTTCCCCCAAATTCTTGTATTTGAGGGGTGGGTGCTGGCTTGCTCTGCCGGAGTGGGGAATGGGGAGAAAGTTATTTCTTGCCTTCTTCCCGCTCCCTCCTCTCCGCCGTCGCTCCTTACTTGACGAGCCTCCCGGCTCGCCCGCTTTGCCGGCGCAGAGCTGCGCCTTTGCCGTCCGCTGGTGCGGTGCGGTCCGCGGCCGCGCACACGGGCGGAACCTCCGCCCGCCGACGGGAGGGGACCCGCGCTGCTCCCTGCGGACGGGGCGCGCCGCGCCTATCACCCCGGCTGTCCTGGAAGATCGGCTCCGGCGAGTTTCCAGCTGAGTTTGGTGATCAGATGTTTTGTTGGTTGTTGGTTTTGTTGTTTTTTTTTTTTTTTTTTTTTTTAAAAATGAATCAGGAAATTCTTATCAGGCTGACAGCATTTTTAGACTATGCAGTGCGTGGGTGAAGTGGGACTAATATTGACTTGGCCCTAATGTAGTCATCTGAGAATACATTTTTTGGTTGTTGCTGCATTCCATAAGGTTTTATCATTATTATCCATGAAGATTGTTTTCTCCGTACATGGGAAGTGACCCCTAATATCAACTTGCCTGGGAGACACGAATATGGGCTAAAACATTAAAATTCCTATCGCGTGTTACTGGTTTGTAGGGTTTTTTTCCCTGTATTGCTGGGAGAGAGAGCCTGTTCGCAGAAATGATACCCCAGCAAACTTTTCCAGGTTGCTCACGTTGTTCACTGTAAACATAAGCTCTGGAAAACTTGTGAGTTTTGTCTGTTGCAGCCTGCCTTTGTAATTATTTCTTCTCTACTCTAGGTCACAGCTTGCAGAACCTTCCATCTATTCAGTAATTTTAGTTACAAACTTTTAATTTGAATATCTGGAGCTCCAGTTGTTAGACTGCACCGTTTGGAGGGAAAATAAATAGTCTCAAATAACCTGACTCTTTGACTAAGAGACCTAGAAGTAGAAAACTGCAATTGAAACTTTGGTGAACTTTTTGGTATTTAACTGTAGGTGGTTGGCTGTATTTCTCTTTCAGAGCTGGAGTGTAGAACACCTAGTACGTGAAAATCTATTAAATGATCATTAGCAGCTGTGTCACGCTCAAGTGCAATTGCTTTTTATTTTTAAACAGAATCATGAAGTTTCTCCGTCAGCTGAAAGCAGCACCATATATGAAATCTCCCAGAGGCACCCTAATGAATGCTAAGGTTTCTTGAAATTTCATTTTAAATAAACTGAGTTCTTCTGGGTTATGCTATTTAAGAAAAGTGGACATAGATATGCAAGGCAAGAAACGTAGATAGCTCTGTTGAGCCAATACGGCTCATGAGTTGTGGCCAGCACAATATATCCAGTTTCCACCAAAAAGCAGTCTAAACCTTGCTATCCTACATGTTATTGACAATTTGTTTTAGTTAATCCCGCTTGCGCCAATTTTCCTAAAATATTTGGAGCTGGAGGGTCTTCACAAACTAGTCAAATGTCAAGCTGGGAAACCAAGCTGTTGTTGCTGAACTAAGAATGTTGCACTCTCTAATTCTTGCAGCTGTGAACTTTAGAGCATTTTATGTATTTTCTCTGAAACCAGTGCTTTTTAAATAAAAAAATGAAGTAAACATAAAATGAACTCCTCATGCATCTGTAGTCGTAGTGGAAAGATTTATTGTTCGGGTAACGTATGACATTTTGCAAGTCTCTGTTTCTTCAGAATTGCCCTGTCAGGGACATTTAATCAACTGGTAAAGAGCATAAGAAAGAAGGATGAAGAATCTGCTGCCAGGTTTTTGTTTCTTTTTACACATATGTTCAACGTGTAAAATGCTCCTGTGCTCTTCATGAGGATGATGACCATTTTAAAGAATGTTCTTCTTTGCTGGAGTTAAAACTATGGTTTAAAAATAACAGTGAGGGAAGATGAATTAGTGGGATATCTAAAAAAAAAAAATAAAAACGAAAACCGAACCCTCTGCATTAGAGCTGATAAAGTGGAGCTCACCCTTAAAATATCTACTGAAGCATTTTTTGGTGTCGTTGTACTACTCTGTTGTCTTTTGATACTCAGTAAGCTGGTTTGTTTTCTGAGAGAGAAGGCTCCTCCGTGCTGTGCTCCTGTTGGCTTTCCTTTCCTCCTCAGTGTGAGGAGCCGTAGGTGTGTTATTCCAACTAAAGTTTGTGCATCTTCATAGGTATTTGTAGTGAATCTGTCACAGACATGTAATTGGTTATGCTAGCTTCTGGTATCAGTTTTGTATCCTCTAAAGAGCAAAGCAAGCTCCTTAGCTGTGGAGCTGCGGTTGCAGATATATAGGCTCAAGTTCCTGGCTGTGGTGTCTCCCTGGAGAGGTAACCTCATCGTGTTTCTATAGGTCGCATGCTGTGTACATGGGTCAGAAGTGTCTCCAGCAAGTGGCTGGCATTGTGTCACTGCTCTCCTTTTTTCTTTTCTTTTTTTTTTTTTTTAAATAACAGATCTTGGATTGCTTTTACATGATGGACTAGCATGCACCCGGATTGTGCAGAAGTGACTTTTTTTTTTTTTTTTTTTAGGGGATGGTCCATCATGCTTTTTTAAAGTTACCCCACTCTGAAGTTATTCTCGCATTTCTGTATGTGTCGTTTTCACTCCCTTAAAATCATCGCAGAACTGATTTTTGCCTTGCACGGCAATGCAGAATTTCTGGAAGCTTAGCTTTCACCAATCCGTAGCCAAGAAAGGACTTGCTGGCAAATTAATTTAGATGGGATCTTTTTTTAAAAGTGCTTAATGGACTGAAGCCTGAATTCCTATTGAATGTTAATGGCAGTGGAGGCTTAGCACCTTAGATCTTTGAGATTGCTGAAGTCCAGGGTGTTTGCTGGAGGGAAGTAAGTGGAGGAGGGACATGTACATGCTCATATGCTGCCAGAAGGAACTGATGGAACTGGGGTGTGGCCCTCATTCTACAGATAAATGGGGTTTTCCATATTCCTTTGCCAAAAGACAGAGCGAGTGTGTGCTGGTGTTAAAATAAGAACACGTTCCTGTGTGCGGTAAGGAGCCGTGCCTGTGTGAGTGTAAAGCCCTGTAGAATGCAGGAATTAGAAGGCTTTTCATCGTACGCTTTCCCGAGGGGCTACGTAGCTGTAGTAGTAAGTTTTGGCTTTCCTATGGGTTGGGTGAGGGTGTAACAGAGCTGCTCATTTCAAGAGACTCTGGAAACACATAATCGGTGAAGAATCCCGTAGTATTCTTAGAGCTATGGCGGCGTGCCGTGCCCTGTCAGTGTAGGTCTAGCAAGCTGCAGAGCTGGGGCTAAGGTAGGGTTCACCCTGGCTCGCTATCAGCTGAGCTTAAGACCTTTGAAATGGGAAGTTACAGTAAATGGTAGTTTCGGAATTTCTCCGTGGTATGTAGATGTAGCGAGCTAAGCCAACACCATCCTTGCTAAATCAAGTCTTGCATAAAGAGTTGTGATATGCTCAAGTCAGACTTTCTGCTGGCAGTGCTGTAGACAGACTTTTTCCAGATAAGGGCTTGTCTTCATTAGAAAATTAGGTCACTAACTCAGCTTTTTCTTCCAAACTAACAACATTGCAGACAAGGACAAGTCGCGTTTAACGTTGTGTCAGCTGGCTGTAGCTAAACCCCAGTTCCCGTCCTGTAACTCAGTTTTTCAGTAAAGTTCTTTGTATCGCATACTCACAACTTTGAGGAGGGGCTTATTATACTGCTTATTCTGTGTGGCAGTCTACAGTATCTAACACAGCAGATAACAGCAGAAGATGGCTTCACACTTAGTTTTTATAGTTCAGATACTTTCTCAAGGCTTGTTCTGAAGCCTGGTGGTTGCCCTATTACTGACTTCACTGGAAACTGAACCAGACCTTTATAACTCGCTTTGTAAGGCTACTCTCAGAATTACGGGATGCAAAGCCTGGATTAAGCCTTGCCCTGTGTGTGGGATTTCGGGTTTTTTCTTTGTTTTGTTTAATCCCATGGGACACTGCTGGTTTAAAAAATTTAGCTTGCTTTACTTTATTGTTCTGATTGGGAACAAATTCTATTTGAACTTCCTCTGTCTACATAAAAACAGAGATTTAGACTTTAATGGTACACCTCTGTTAAGATGTACAGCAAAAGACATATACATTTATTCTTTTTCCGCTGCTTCCCTCCATCAGCAGAGCACAGCGAGAGCTCTGGGCTCTACTGCTGCAAATCCAGTGTCTCACCTGAAGGCAAGCGTGTGGCTTTGCTCTCGGCTTGCTCATTTGTGAGCTTAGAAGTTAGCACTTCATGTTTTCAGGGCATGCCGTAAATACCGCTTTCAGGCCCAGCATTCCACGCTTCGATTGCTTGAAATTGTCTTCTTCTGTGAATACTTTCTGTGTTATCAATAGGAGCCTGCTTGGCAGACAGCTCCACAAATGGAGGACTGTCCATGATTTGCCTGGAGTTTGTTGCTGAAATTCCTTCTCAGAAGCTTATGTCAAATGACAGCCTTTTTCTCAGGATAGGGTCATATAGTGTTTCCTCAGTGAAGTTATTCTTTATTTTTGGTTCCTGTTCTTTCTCTTGTAATGGAAAATCTGTAACAGGTGGCCACAGGCACACCAGACTTTCATGCTTGAGAACGTAAAGGACCATATGCTGTATGATGGCATGTACGGAGATAATAAGTTGTAGGAATAGGCAACCAGCTTATATGTAAAATAAGAGCTGGCCTGAATTTTCAATTCAAACTTGACTAAACTAAAACTTTCTCCGTTCTCAGTTGTGCTCAGTTGGTTTTTTCTGTTTTGCTGCCTACTAGCTGGTTTCAGCTGGAAGTGAATTTATTTCAATTTGCAGAGAGGAATGTTCTGACATTTTTACCAGACACTCTGGGTGAGATCGGGGACCCTTGAAGTCAGTTGGACTTTCGCCATTGGCTTTAATGTGGCCAGAATTTCGCTGCGTGAGAACTGTTTTGCTTGGTTCTGGATAGGGTACGTCAGAAAATAACAGGCATCTTCAAGACGAGGGGTTTTTTGTGAGATTTTGGACCACGTGCTTTCTTGGTCTAAAAGTGGTTATTCTTCCTCTAGAAGACAGGATGATACTTATCCATAAGCATAATCCTTCTTTTTAATATTGCTGTATTAGTGGTGGTTTGCTATTGACTTAGTTTCCTTTTGCTAGACAACTTCCAGTAAGAGTTTAAATTCTCTTTGGAAGAGCCTGTTTGTGAATATATGAAATAAAAAAAAATCAAAATGTTGGTTTAAGCTGAGTTCAGCCCATGCTGTAAGCATTATTCATCCAGAGGTTCTACCATTCATCCTTCAGCCATGAACTTGGGTCCATTATCTAAGCTGGCATCAGGTGCTATAGACATTGGATTTCCCTATTTCCCAGTGTGCTAAGCTGACTTGTAATTCTGTATTCTGGGTCTTGGCCAAGATGAGATTTTGTGTGTTTGGTTTGTTTTGGTTTTCAAAGGCTGCTTATTCTCAGTCCAGTTTTTTAAGGGAGAGAGAGGTGGAATTCCTAGCTATATGAAAATATTGGAGATCTGAGCATAGGGAAGAAATAACATTGTATTTGATCAGAAAATACTCTTTGTAAAGACCTTACAGATACTGTTGGCTGCTTAAATATATGCCAGAACTGTTCATATGAAAAAAGTACAAGTGAAAGTGGGCTAGCCCAGATTAGTTATCAGAAACCTAAACTGGTTTTTTTGTTTGTTTGTTTTGTTTTATTCCCCTAGACCACCCCATGATGGTGGGACAAATTCATTTAGCAGTTGATCTTGCATACTTTTCCACTCACACAAGTGCAGTCAGAAATGCTATGAGAAGATTACTGTTAAGGTCAGAACAAGTTTGACAGAATTTGTGTGCAGGCAGGGTATTTGAAGGGAGTTAGGGGGAGAAAAAATATCATTAAAGGATGCATACAATGGAAAGGATGTATATATGTTACATACAAGGAAAACTTGAGTCACTTACGAGTCCTGTAATTACAGGCTGATAATTTCTTCCTGAAATACAAATTAAGTAGATCTGTATCCGGTCATAGGCTTGATGCACTTTTGAAAAATCTTTTAATTTAGTACTCGCATCCTTTGCAAAAAAGTCATCACAAAACACACCTTTTCCCTGTAAATAACTTCAGTCCATACACAAGACCTTGTACTTGTCCATCAGTACTACCATCTTTTTGGGTTTTTTTTACATAGAAAAAAAAAAAAGTCAGATTTGGTGTTTTCAAAACCAACAAGCGATCGGAATATCTTGTAATGACTGCCCGTGGATTGGAGGGGAGGGAATAGAGTTGAAATGGAAAATGAATTAGATTCTTAGGCTGTGGAAGGGGGAACATTCCTGCACAGAGAAGCAACTCTGGAGATAAGTTTTAATTTCCTGAGCTCCAGTCTCTATATAGGAACATTGAAAGACTTCCTTCCTGATAACCAAGTCAGGCCAGGGGCTATATTAAATGATGTGTTTCTGTGTATAATTGCGTGCTTGTATATGTATTTGCATACTCACAGTATAAATACAAATAGTGTACCTATAATGATAGAAGTCAACTTTTAAATATGTTGCATGTATTCAAGGTCTGGCATACACGCCGCACCTAAGATGTTGAAATATATCAACGTCTATTTAGACTTCTATAAAGGATTTCTTTCATACTTTGTCTCTACATAAAAAACCCAACCGAAAAACAAAAATGAAAAAAGCCACCCTCTCCAACCACTTGTCTTGCATTTTTAAGAGGATCTGGGTTACGGTGCACCTTTAAGAATGACCAAGTCACTGAGGTAGATGTTACAGATTTCTAATGGATACATCTCCTGTGTATGCAATATTGTTGTAACCATTTCTGTCTTATTAAGGTCTCATCGTTCTGTGATTATTTAGGCAAAAACATGAAGCTCACTATGAGAGAATCTTAGGCAGCATTTCAGGAACAAATATGAGGAGACTTTTCCTTTGTTTGGTTACAGAAGGCACAAAGCATTTACAAAAAAGTATAGGTCACCCCAAATTCTGCATTTGCAAAAATCAGTTTCAGAGCCTCACGCTATGTTTCCTTTTAGCAATTAGTTTCTAGTAAAAATGTTCTAATTTTCTGTTTCCATCTTTGGTTCTTTTTTTTAAAGTGAATCCCACAGTTTTTCTTTATATATTAGAGGATTTGCAGATAAGACCATCTGTCTAAATAGGTAATATTGTGCTAAGCAGAGCCACGGTATAACTTGCTTTGTGAAGCACAGATTTACTTGAATTCCGGACCATTGTCTAGATATCCCAAACTGTAAAATAGAATTACTTACATCCCTCATTGCAGTTTGTGTAACAGCATCAGAATTAAAGGTATTACTGAGCTGGTCTGTGTTTATCAGTTAACCTACTGTAATGTCAGACATGTTGCTTAATTTCTGTGAGCTTTTAGTATTGTAGGATTTAGTTCCACTTGTCAATAGCTCTTTCTTACAATTAATTTTTTTCATAACCATTCATAATTAAGAATTAGCCCCAGAGTATCTATTTTGTATCACGAGAGAATTTGTATTGGCTTAGATGATTTTAGAAAGTACCAAATGTAAATATATTGATGGTATACAAGATCAGAAAATGACTTTCAATTATTTCTAAATCAGACAAGCCTATTTATTGTGTAAACGGAACTTTATAGACTGTGTAGCTGTTTAACTTTTTCTTTAGAACAGCTTTGGAAGAAGGGAAAGAAGCCGTAAACTTAAAGAGATTCTGATGGCGCTAAAGTGTTGCCAAGCAAACCATAAAAGATAAGTCAAACTGTAATTCTATAGAAAAGCTATGAAATACTTCTACATATGTGCTGTACTTGTTTTTGGGTTCCTGAAGCTGCTTGTGTGTAAAGTCAGCTGTGGAAATGGCTAGCTAGCTAAAAGCTATGATTCCTGCAGCTTGACTGTTGTGGGGAGATTTTTTTTTTTTTCTGTGAAAACAGTTGTAAAGTGGAACATCTGAAAAATATGTTCCATGCAAAATGGATCTTCACACACATTTATTTTGACATTTAGGTTTGATTTGAGAGAGAGAGAAGATTCTGAAATAGCCATTCACAGATGGCTTGTGCGGGTTTTATTTTTTTTATATGCTTCTCTGTGTTTTTGGTTTGGGGTGGATTTTTTCGCATGTGTTTGCAGACTTGTCAATCCCCCTCTTCCCCCAGATCACATGTTTAATTTTTTATGACTTGAATTTTTGTCCTTTTTTCCAGAAGCTGATGTATAAAAAAGAAAATAGGAAAAGGGGCAAAAAACTCTCACCCCAACCCCAAAACAACAACAACAAAAAACCACCCCAAACCAACCAACCAAAAAAAACCCCCTTCAACCACACCCCCACCCCCACTCCTCACCGCCCAAAGGTATAGCTTCCTATGATAAAAATTTTCGTGGCAGTGAGTGACAATTTATGTATTGTGTGGACTTTGATAATAGAGTGGAAGATTTTTCAGGAAGCACCAAATTCTGCCATCTTTACGCCTTCAGCAGAGAGTAGTCGTGGTGAGTCCAGAGGGCCGCGTGCTCTCGGCTGGGGGAGACCGGCCGGCAAAACCCGGTGCATGTGCGGCTGGACGGGCGAAACGCAGGCGTCGTGTATCTGGCCACCCTTCCGCGGGGCTGGGCTTGACCTCTGCAGCCTTTACTGACGGGAATATCCTTTCCAGGTGGGAGTCAGGAGTGAACTGTTAGAGCCTGTCTGTTTTCTTTGTAAGGTGTTGAGTGAAAGCCGTTGCCCTTAACTCGTGGTTGTGAAATGTGCCTGAGAAGCAGGTCCGTCTGTGTGCGAGGAATAAAAGCTCTTTAAGTGGCGCTGGTAATCTCTTCTTTGTGAAACGTCGGTGCGAAATATCCCTGTATTCCACCTGTAATTATGAAATGAATATTCAATGTATTCAGTTATTTTTCTTGAAGGAAACCAGATGTTGAGCTTGCACTGAATGCCATCAGTGATACATCTCTTGTTTGTTTTGTTTTTAATCCCAGAAGAAGTTAGCTGTATACAACAAGATGCAGGAGTCTCTGGAAGTGACCCTTCCCAGCAAGCAAGAGGAGGATGAGAAAGACCAGCCTGCCGAGATGGAGTACCTTAACTCTCGCTGCGTCCTTTTCACTTACTTCCAGGGAGACATTGGTTCAGTAGTGGATGAACACTTCTCAAGAGCTTTGAGCCAAGCCAGTAGCTTCAATCCAGAAACTGCCCTTACCAAGAGCAAGGCAGGGCTAAGTCCTCTGTGGAGAGGTAAGAGGAGCAGTAACTTGCTCCGTGTGGCGTGGCTTACTCAGTCTGTGGCGCGGTAACGCATATTGCATTGCAGCTGAAATTTTGCTCCTCGGTGGAGCTGGAAAAATCCCCCTTGCGTTTGAAAGAACCGAGGAGTTTCTGAAATGTTAAAGGGGGAAAGAGGTGCCAAAGGCGTGGAAGAAGTCGGCATCTCCCTCTCTTGCCATAGCTCACGGCTCCGCCGAGGCCTGGAGGGAGCAGGGCAGAGCTCACGTGGCTTCACAAACGTCTGCTGCAAGGTTGGAGCCTTATTTTTAAGCTCCAAGTGTGAAACTTGGCCTGTGAGGCAAGAGCAAAGCTGTTAGGGATGCTGGCCTCGGACGTGAGGAGACCCGTGCAGCCTTCTCGCTTTGCTTTGCCAGGTGATTAACATTCATCTACGGCTGCTTTCCAGGTAGGGAGGAGCCGGCAGAGGCTGGAACAGGCTTGGCCGCAAGCCCTGGCCCACGTGGCTGCAGCCGTGCGGTGCAGTGCGTTGCAGCCCGCCCATGGGCAGAGCTCACATCAGAGATGTGGCCGCCGTTACTGGCTTCCCGTGTGTAAAATGGGGATGGCGTTACTCTGTTTCCGAGCAGGGAGTAGACACGTGGTAGGTGCTGCGAGGCATTTGAATGGTGCCATAACACTCGCGTGTAAGCATGATCAACGTAACAAAGAGCAGATCTTGCCAGATAAGCTAGGTAGACCTTACAGGAAAGATTTTAAAATTGGTGACTGGAAAAAGCGTGCCGTTAAGACACTATTTCCATTTTGTTCAATGTGGCAATCTGGGTAGTTTTTCAGATCCACAGCTGCATTATTTCTGATCATGTCCTTATGTGGACTGGCAAAGGGACACGAACTCAGTATCATGAGGAATGGCCTTGCATTGGGTTGAGCGAGAGAGGTACCATGAGGATCCTTGTAGGATTGGTGGTATTCATAATCAGCGATGTTGAGGTGAGAGCGTATTGATGAAAGTCACAGATAATAGAGAGAGACGGGATTTTTGGAAACCACTGTGAAGAGAAAAATAGCACAGAAGGACTTGCTTTCCGGAAGGATGATGACAAATCCGAGGAAGTTTAAGCAAAGGTCAGCACGAGTGGCTAGGGAGCTAGAGGAATTTATAGCTTGAGCCGGGACCATTAATGGGAAATTTTCTGTCGACTCGACTGAAAGCAGGATTGAACCTATGCTGACTAAAAAGGAGACTGGAGCATTTATAAATGGCCCAGACAGGCTATAAATGTTTTAGAGATGGGATCAAGGCAGTCCCCAGAGACCCCATGCCTACAGCAAGCCCTCTTCACTGAGCTTGAAGACGTACCATGGGTGGGGTAGTGTGTCTTCTCTTTGGCCTCAGACATGCCCTGCGATTTGGCCCTTGTTCCCCCCACGGTGGCACGGCCCTCCCCAGAGGGCTCTGCCGGGGACAGGCTGGCCTGGCGTAAGGGTTCTTCAGCCACGCTGCCTCCTGACCCAGCGTGCCCCTTGCCGTCGACAGGGAACAGAGGTCTGCGTGTCCTGAAAATCTTCTGGGAATAAAGTAAGGGGATATGCCCTCTGCCAGCGCTGCACCTGCTGACGCGATATGAAAGTGTCCGGGGAGGCTGCTGGGCAGGGCTGCTTGCCTCTGCACTGCGGACGCCGAGAAAGCTGAAGGTATTTGCTTCTCCGGAGAAGAGAAGCAGACGAGAGTTTTATCAGGCCCAAATGAGTTTCTGGAACATGCCTATTCAGAAAAGTGGGGAAGGAGGAATACTAACACCTTGGTTTTCTGGTTCGTGCACAGTTGTCAGAGATGCTCTGCTATGGCAAATCAATGGGAATTTGTATCCCGTTACCTAAAGAAGCTATAATATTATTAGCTTGAAGGTCTCTTATAAATAACCTTCATGGGTAGTCAGAATTTTTGTCAATAAATTACTCAAAGATAAATTTAAAAAAAAAAAAGCTTTTGCGTTTGCAGTAGCTGTTTTGGAAGGTACAGATTTAAATGGAAAGTGTGTGGGCATGAACTGGCTACCCAGCTCACTCTGTTGTTTCTCCCTTACCTGTAGGGAGGATTACTAATGTTTTCTGCTTTTTTTTTTTCCATTTGTTTTTGTCTTTTATATGTTGAAAATACTGATCAGTGTAGGCTAAAATTAACTTCAAAACTGGCTTTTTATAAAATAGAATTCCCTACAACAGGCTCCGGTAACATGGATTTTGAATATTCAATTTTAGGTGTAGCTACCTGAAATCTTTTGCAGGGGCTAATAAATAGAATGATACCTTGAAACTAATGTTACCTTAATGGTATTTTTATCAACATACTTTTCCTTGCTCAAAGTGTGGGTTACTTTTTTTTCTTGGGTTTTGGGTTGGTTTTTTTTTTTCCTCCTGCCTTAACTGCGAAGTAATGTTGTACTACAGAAAATTCCATACATTGTCTTCTTTGCAGCATGTGCACTTTGGCATATTTTCAGTGCGTGTTGGCCAGCCATCATGAACATTTGCATTAGTCACCACTTTGTGGTATCTGAGATGTTGCCGTCTCCCTGCCTCCCTGTACTTAGAATAGGAAATTGTGGTAACTGTAGTATCTTTGCTGGTAGACAATTTTTGTTAAATGCCTCCTTCCTCGCTCCTGAAAGCCCATAGAAGCTACTCAGATTATTTTTATGTTTTTTCTTTCTCAAGGACAGCGCTGAAATGGCTATTTCTCCATTGCCATGTCCCATAGAGGCCAGGTATCTGACATAATGGTATCTGTAAAGACAATTGATTGTGCTCACTGTTTTAAAGGTGGGAAGGAAAGGAGACCCTTCAAACACTGTGGAAATGTATGGTAGTTGGGGGTTGTGGTTCAACACAGAGGTGGTTCTTGTTGATGGGGTTGCTGCACACTTAATATTCATTAGCGTACTCTGTGAGCACTCAGGGTGGATGTAGTTTTCTTGCATGTTCTCATAACCTGGATGGACCCTATATCTCCAGTGACATGACTTGACCTTGACCAGTGAGGTTGGTCTCTGCAGTTACACTCAATGGTGTTTCAGTGGGGGCCGATCCGTGACAGTGGGAATGGCTTTGTGAAATGTGCACGTGTTTGAAAAATGGAGATGCCCGAACATGTTTTCTGTGGCCTAGATCTTCTGCATGATTGGTAAAGCCAAACTGGTATGCAATCTGGGATGAATTCATATTGGCAAATCCAGTGGTTTAAAGTGCTCTCTCCTGGTATTAAAGTTGTCCTGCAGTTACTTTGTGGTTTTCTGTGCTATTTTGAAGTGAGATGGTTTGGATTTAGGGCTTTTCCATGCAGATAACAGCCAGATAGTTTCCAAAAACTCTCGATTACAGAGATTAATTTTCCAGAATACTGGCAATGCATTGTCAAGCTCTGTTCCTCTGTTAAGCAGTGAGGAAAACAACAGACTGGACATGAAGAAGCTTGTTTTTGCTTTTTTTTTTCTTCAGCCCTGTTGCCAACGCTGTAAGCCGTGTGCACTCTCCATCTCAGCCTAATCCCTTGTAACAAGGAACAATTTACAAACAACAAACAATACCAATTTCGGAGGGGTGCTGAGGCTTCTGTTATATGCTTGAAGCTCTCTGCAGTCTTCTAGCATGAATTACAATAGAAATACATTGCTAAAAAAAGAAGCAACCTTTTGAAGAAAGCCATGTTGGAGTACAGTCAGCTAGATGAGCTTGCAGCCTCTGAAGCGGTTTGGCACAGAGAAGTTCTCTATGTTTGTCCATTGTACATTTGCAAAGTTTATTTCCAATATCGGAAGTTAATCAGGCTCAATAAACTGCCTAAATCAAAGCCAACTGATGTGTGGAAGAAGTGTCTATGATTTTAATGGATTTTAAAACAGGTACAGAAGTGTCCTAGTGATGCAGTCAGAAAACACTTTTACAGTTTTTGTTTCCAAAACGTTTTTGTGTAAGCAAAGTTCAGAGGCAGGAGGGTTTGAAGAATCTGTTCATTCTCAATAGTGTCTTCACCCAAGTCTCATTCCAGTTGCTTGTTAAACAAAGTGAAACAAAAGGTCATTTAAAAAAAATAATATAAATATTTTTGTAAATGTTGTATCAGGAACAGAGGATTCCTCGCCTCGTCATATATTAAACTTCCCTGGCTTTATTTCTCCGTAGGCTATTTTTATGACTGTTCTTTCATCAGAGGTAAAGTCCTGTATTTTTATGTTTCCATTTTTGCACAAAAAACAAACACAACTATTTGAGCTGAGACATATTGCATGAAGCAATGCTTTCAAACATGACCTGGGAAGAGGATTGTGAGAATGGAGGTGCCAATACTTTCCTACACATCAAAAACACTAACCGCCCCTTCAAAAGAGGAATTTTTAGAATGTGATTTCATAATGTAGAAGTATTGGAATCCATTTAAATATAAGTTGAGCCCTGGCTGTAAGAAGCAGCAGTCTTTTATTTCTGACAAAAGCTTCTTTCAGTTACATAGATGATTCTGCTTGTCTGATCCTATTGGGTGCAGGGCAGCGTGATATAATCTATAAGGGAGTAACGTAAGATGCGTTAGCTACAATCTTTATCCCATCAAAGCATGCAATTAGTTTGAGAAGATCTGGTATTCTTCCTTTAGCCAAATGTTTCATGTTCTGCAGTGTGACCTGATTCTCTGTCCTCAGAAGCATTTACAGCTGCAACAGCTGCCTTTCTAAATGATGTGTTCTGGTCCGGTCAGGAATTAGCCTTTCCTCATAATTCCTGTACCAAGATCCTGAGAGAGCTGCGACTCTTGAGCCTGGAGAAGAGAAGTCTTCTTGGGCTGATCTTATCAATATGTGTAAATACCCGATGGGAGGGAATTAAGATGGGGGAGCCAGGGTCTCCTCAGCAATGCTTGCTGACAGGACAAGAGGCAATAGGCACGAATTAGAAACCAGGAAATCTCATCTGAACACAAGAAAATACTTCCCCTCCCCCCCCCCCAATTGTTGAGGGTGGCTAAACCCTGGAACAGGTTGCCCAGAGAGGTTGTAGAGTTTGGATCTCACTCAAAATCTGACTGGACACAGTCCTGGACAACCTGCTCCAGGTAACCCAACTTGAACCAGGGGCATTGGACTAGACGATCTCAAGAGGTCCCCTCCTACCTCAACTGTCCTGTGATTCTGTAATTGCTGAGGAAGCTTGAGTTCAGTGTTACAAATTTCAGAGAGTAGAAAATCATTGTGGGGTTTTTGTCATTAAATTTGTTGTTCAGTTTCAGTCATACTTCATTTCTCTCCTCTCTACCAGAAAGCTCAACGATTTCAAGCCAAAGGAGCAGTTTCCCAACTTCATTTTGGACCAGCTCTTATCAGCCTCCCCCTCCACCGTGCTTAAGTGGAGTACACCCCGATTTCCCCGTTACTGCACCAGGCACCTTCCCAACACCAGATCCCAGCAGCTGGCCAGGACACAGCCTTCATCAGACTGCCCCACCTCCTCCCCCTGCTGCATCTGAATCCTGGCATTATCCTTTAGCATCTCAGGTGAGCCCTTCGTATGCACACATGCATGACGTGTACATGCATCGCCATCACCCTCATCCACACATGCACCATCACCATCCCAGCTCGCACCGTGACCCCCGGTACGGGTCCCTGCTGATGCCTTCAGTCCGTGCAGCCAGGATTCCTGCTCCCCAGTGTGACGTGACAAAGACAGATCCCACTGCTGTCACCAGCGCTACCTCAGCATGGGCTGGAGCCTTTCATGGAACGGTGGACATTGTGCCAAGTTTTGGGTTTGACACAGGTAAGATGGTTCGATTGTGTCTGTGACTTGTTTTAGCAGGAAGAATTTGAGCAAAGCAGCAGATTTCCTGCAGCTGAAGCAGGGCTTGTTCTCAGGGCCTTCTCCAAATATATTTCCAGGTGGGAACCCCTCCTGAAATTGCTGTCAGGGCAGATGAGCTGTTAAACATCCAGCTCTTGCTGTCTTTTGCTGTGAGACCTTTGTCTGCCTTGGTCCCATTCAAGTCAAATGAGTTGTGACGTGATACATGGTTTTTTGGTTTAAATCTTGTGGGAAATGGTTAATTAAACATCCATATGGAAGCTTCCAGCTTGTTCAGCTAATTCATATGTGTATTCACCAAAATATTGCTCCGATGAGGACTGAACTAATAACTTGTCAGTACACAGGATTGCATCTTACTCATCGAAATTGGAACAGATCAGCATTTCCTTCCTGTGTAGTATCCAGGTGTCACATAGAGAGTAGAGATGCTGGTTGAGCTGTACTCATCATCAAACTAAACTTCTTTCTGTTAGGTCTAGGCAGAGAACCTGTGAATTAGGTTCATTTTACCGCAGGGTCTGTAGCTGTAGGACTATAGCCTCCATAAACTACATCTGCACCTGCGAGGTTTGACGGGCAGGCTCTCCTCTCAGCGTTAGGAGCAGTCTAGCAGCCCTCACTGTTCACAGTTGCTTGTGATCAGGTGATGGGTGGCTAACAGTTCCCAGCACATCCATCCTGGAGCTTACACGCACTGTTTTGAGGTCTCCTTTTTCTGCTTGGTATTTATCTGACCAGCAGCAATCCTTGCAGATTAAACAATCTTCTTAAACACGGTATGTTATTTATTAAGAAATACTAGGGTTGCATCTCTCTCCCCCTTTCCTTAAGGTATCTGTTTGTCTTCTTGATAGCTCTAGCTAACTGATTCAATGTGTGAGAAGCACTTCCTTGCTTTGATCACTGTGCAGGGGAACAAAGAATTGATAGAGAAAAAATGCTATTTCTTACATATGAAATACTATGAACCCAAAACTCGATTATAACTGAGACAACCTAACACAAATATCTCTCTCTTCCCTTAATAGCAACTGGGAACCAATAATCTCTTCTAAATACCGTGCCACTTGCTGCCTCAAGAAATTAAGGAATAGGATTCTTAACACTGGGCAATTTTGTATCTATTGAAATGTTTCCAGTCATGCTAATGATAGAAGAGGAATTACATTTTGTGCTTTGAGTATAAAATGATAATCTGACAAGACTGGGATCTCAAGTTTTGCCTTTCTGACAAATTCTGTGTCACTGTCACAACTAGAGGGGATGAGCCCCCTGGTCTGACAGTAGCCACAGCAGTCCAGCTTCAGAGCTCTGGCATTGGACTTACATTTTGGGGATGGAGCCAAGAACTGCGTAAGGGATTGTTAGTCAGGAGAATCCACTACCCGGCTTAGGTGTAAGTCCAGCCTAGACTGTGAGTTGTTTCAGTGCTAGGCAAGTTGGTTTGCTTACTGCTACTTTGTTGGTAGTAGTATGTCTAATAAACCAGTTGTTTTTTGTCTTTTTTGTAAGAGCACAGTACCTCAAAAAAGACTACGGGTCCTAGCACTGCCTTACAGGACTAGTACAGCCTTTGCTTGGTGCTGCGCGCTCCTTGTGAAAATCCCTATGGAAGGGTACAGTTGGATGCTAATTTTGTCAGGGTCCTGATTTGGCAGTGCTTAACAGTGGCTTGCATGTCTTATAGTTGTCTACTCAGCGTGGGAGGCAGTGGAAAAGGCCTGAACTGTTAATTTCTGGCCCATGCCTGCTGTGTGGGTTTCAGTCCATGTGGGAGAAAAGAAAGAGGGGAAATGTGTGACTGGTTTGCAGGAAGATCTCAGAAGATCAATGTCTCACTTGTTTGTGACTATTCAAAATGGCCATGCACTGAAACACAACAGCAAAACCTTATCAGGCGGCCCCCATTTGGCATGTAAGACTTTGGAAACAAAGGAGCAAGCAACGAAACACAGCAGGTAGTGGTGGCCTGTGACACTGCAATTATTTGCTCTCTTAACCTGCACACACATCTCTCCTGTGCTCTCCAAGCAGAGGCTTGCTGGGAAGGGCAGGAAGGTTCTGAGCTCCCTTTCCAGCTTTGCCCGCAGCTTATAGATTTGAGACAAATGCTTTTGGTGACAGGCGTGATCGTGGTGAAAAGAGGGATTGTCATTGCCCCAGTGTTTTGTGTGCATGCCAAATGGTGTCATTCCGGGGAAGGTGTGTTGTGCTGCTGAGGAGAGCAGGGGGCTGCTGAAGCACCACACTGAGCCTCCTCCAGCATCTCTACCAGAACAGGTAGAGATTTTCTTGTTCCATGTCCACTCCAGGGGAGGATTATACTCAATAAGTCTCCACATTACACAGGATTTCATTATATTTAACTCTAATGTGAGACAGCAATCTCAACAGAGAGGCTAAAAACCAAAGGGCCTGGAAGAGCGTACCGACTTTCTGCAGCATAGAAGCGGTTTCTCTGGAGTAGGGTAATGCCGTAGTGACAAGAAAACTTCAGTTCTGGAACTCTTTGTTCATATGTCCGTGGAGAATAAAAGACATCAACCCGTGGAGCTGTCGATGTATCAGATTCTGTGAGCTTCAGATGATTTATATAAAAAAGCTCATTTGGTATATACCTAGATGTTGCCTTTCAGAACCCTTCAGATATGAAAATTATCTCCCTCACCTTCACTGTGGGTCACATTTCTTGTGCTACTGTCACATGCGATTATAGAAACATTTGCAAAATTCCTCACACTGAATTACGTGGAATGATAGTGTTGGGATCAGGGCAGGCTGGCTGTAACCTTGCCCTCTTCCAGCGACATTGTTGCATCTCTGCCATACTAAGCCAAATATTCAATGTCCTGAATGGATGATGCTGAATCACTTCAAAGGTTAAGAGGGGGCTCCCCTTGCATGCCCGGTGTAGTTTGGGAATTAATGTTTCAGAGCAGATTGTATGGGACATCAGCGTATCACCGTTCATAGAGCTAACGAAGTATCGATCTGTCTTGCACATCTGTTTGAATTTACATGGTCCTGGTTTAGAGGATGAAGAGGGATTTAGCTACCTGATTCCCATTAAATGTGGCTTAATCCTCACATTGTGTGCTACAAATTAACCCTTTTAGAAGCTTCTTTATTGGTACAAGTGGGATTAAAGAAAATGCTAGTCTACATCAGAATCTATTAAGACCCGTTACGTTTGTGGCTGCTGGTGTGCAGTGTCTTTCCAAAGCTGAAGTGTCCAAGCTATAATGCTCAATATAAAAGCATGTTTTATATCAAGCACTGATATAAACACATTGATATAAGCACAACGTGTTTGTGCTTTAGGCCACAACTCCCTGCCCTGCCGATGTGAAGCAAAGCCAGGTCAGCCTCTAACAGCATTGACTGCGGTTCACGGCACGCATACAGAGGGCACTGCTGCCACCATGATCCCGCTGTGCCGGGGCGGCCGGGCTTGGTCCTCCAGTTCACGTTGAGAGTGCACAACCTGAGTTGAGCACTTAGGACCAGGGGGTGGGGAGGGGAATTGCCGTCTTGCAGTGGAGCTGATGGTTGCGGCCATCAGCGTTTTCCTCGGGAGCAGGGCGGGAGGCTGCCCTGTGCACCGGGCACTTCAGGGGATCGGTTGGATCCAGCTGCGTGGGCAGCTGGCAGGTCTGCGGGCAGCCCTGTGGGGCGGAGAGCAGAGTAACGTGCCTTGCTACTGCACAGCCGAGGAGGATATCCTGTCCTGCTGTTGGACAGATGTGCTGGAGGAGGCTTCCCATAGCCACAGCGCGTTAAAAGCAGAGCAGGATTTTGGTATATCTGAGGGCTAGAAGTCTGTCTTAAAACTGAGGTGTACATCCTTTATCATGCAAAATTATGCACATTGAGATGCATGATTTTAAATTTAGGTGAAATAATGGACATCCTCTAGTCCTGGCTAACTATGGAACGTCCATTTTTGGAAATGCCTGTAGGTCGGTGTGTCATGTTGAATATGGAATTTGAGTGGTCAGTCTGCTGCCTTCTGTAGAGTTGTCTCTGTTCACACACATCCCATGAGTTTGTCACAACTCAGTAAGTTTGTTCAGATGTTCCCACAGAACCCGCATTCTGCTTGTGGGGCAGCTCGCTAACATGTTGGCACCCTAGAGATGGGGAGTTGTACTGGTGTGGCAGTACTGACTCAAGCAACGCAGGTGAGGATGTCTTTGCTAAGAGGAAATTGTTCTTGCAGCAGGCTGCAAGTGAAAGCTTTCGGTTAGTAGCAGGGTTATGCTAGGATGACATATTAGGACTGCAGATAGCCTTGCCATGAAGGAGATGGGAATATAATGAGGAAAAGGCATGGAAAGTGATCCACATTCAGTTCTGTAACTAAGGCAACTTTGGGTTTTTTTATTGTTTTCCGTGGCTGTTTAGACTTAATAGTGATACCTTAAACCTCCTTGTTAGAGTTATTTCTGTTTGTTGCAAAGACACCTGCCTAGGAAGGTGTCTGTTCAGCTGGTTATTCCCCTTCTACCAGTTGCTACAGTCAGGTGAACATCCTCTTAAATAGGTGTGTGAGTAATTTTTTTTAAGTTTCTAAGAGCCACGTAACCTGTTGCTCTTCTCATCAGCTTCCATTGCCTCTGGTAGCCTTTAGTGTTCCACTGCTGAACTTAAATGACTTCCTTACACTCTGAAAGGTTTCTGCTGACTCCTCCTCTTCTTTTCTCTCCTTTTTTTTTTTTCTCTTCGTTAAAAAAAAATTGTAAAGAACAGGGGAAAAATAACACAAAATTGTCATTACTAACTATGAGGGAGCTTTCAAGGAAACTAACGGTGGTTTATGATGACTCTGCCTGTGAATGCTGCTGCAGGAAAACAAGTAGCTCTTAAGCAACAAGGAGACATCTTCATTGAGTAAAGAGCCTCTGAACATGTTTTTATAGACATGCTTTACTGAGGGATATCCCAGTTTTTCCGATCTAAAGAAACAGGTGAATGTGTATGTGAGATGGAGCAGAAAGACACTGAACAGGGTTTGGCATGCTATACTTGGGTGCTCTGCTATCCCCAGCTGCTCACTGCTGGACACGCAAGTGTTTGGACGCTGCTTGGGGATCCTCACACAGATGGAGCAAGACGCTGTCATCTTTTATGTGACTGTTAGTAGCTTTGTAGCTCAACTCTGAAATGATGTTGATCGTCATAGGAAATTTAACCGTTTGTACTCCTAAAACAAGGAGGTGGTGGTCAGATCGGAACCCATCGTGCCTGTTAGGCTTTTTGAAAACATGGGTTTTCCTTTGCATTTCACTGTGTGATTAGATATGGAAATGAGATCTCCATGCTTAGCACATGGATTTGTCAATTTTCACAGGTTAACGATCAAATGAACGCGGACCTTCAATGGTTGCAACATCATTGAGGTCTGGAGTTGCACATACTTAGATTAGTGGTGAAATCGGCCCTAAATTCTTAGCAGATTAGGTACTTAATGCATTGGTCTTGGTACACTATGCAGCGGGACAATATATAGTATGACAGCGCAGAGCATTGCTGTCTATATAGTAATGATTTATAGTGGGAAGTGCACCTTCATTTCACGAAATGTGATTTGCTTAGCTCAAAACATCAAGGGCTAGGTTTTAAATCAGTGAGTCCTAAGTGCCTTGCTACGTCTTAAAATATGTGCCTGCACCTTTCTCCTTTCTACTTTCCCTATAAATGAGCAAGAACGTATCTTCTTCTTTGGGAAGTTTCATTTGCACCTCCCCCTCTATTGTCTGGATTTTAGGTATACGCCCTGTTGGGTGTAAATCTAGTGAAGATTGAATCCCTCTGCAACAGAGAAATCTTAGATTATAACACAGGTTCCAAGTCTATAACGCTAAAGCCACAACATAGCACCACATTTATTAGATAGTCCTCACTTTTTATAAAGGAAAATGTTAGAGGAACTCATAACAAACGCAAGCTGAAAATCAGTAATTCTTCCCATGTGGAAGCACTAGCCCTTCTTGGCTAAAAATCTGACACTCTCTAGGTGAAATTATTTGAGGTTTTTTACTTGTTGCAGGAACATTTTCCCTTTCTAAGGTGAAATGCCATAGAAACTGTGAGATCCTAAATTGTCACAGGCCTTTTCTTAAAGAGGTAGGGTCTGTGGCTGGCCCCCATCAGGAAAAATTATTCTGTTGCATACTGGATTGTCTGTGCGGACCTTGCTGGAGGATTTTAACGTGCCATGTCATGCTCCAAAGGAGGCCAAAATGAAGGAAGTGCACACAGGATTTTATCAGCGTTCCTAAACCGCTTGAGTCAGTCTAAAACTTAAGTGTGGTTCAAGCTTATCCCATATAAACAATAACATAGGGAGCAATAGCAACGTTACTAACAAGTCCACTAGGCTGGTAAGTTGTGAGTTGGGTTTTTGTTGTTGTTGTTGTGGTTTTTTAAATCAAAACCTGTTTATCCTTACTTCAGCTGCTTGGGGAGGGGGAGGAAGAAGCTGTATCAACTTCTAAATTTTACTTTTTTTTCTTTTCTGAAATGTAGGTCTACAGCATCAGGACAAGAACAAGGAAACTTCTTGGTTCTGAAGTTCAGATAAATTAGGACCAGCTAGAGCTGGAGTCAGCGCAGCTGGGCAGGCGATCTAACAGTCGTTGACTCCTTCTGCATGGGGCAAAGGACACACATGAAGATGGAAGAGCCAACCATTCTGGTTTTGCTATTGAGCCTTTTGTTTGTAAGGCTGTTAATGGGTCCCATAGTGTTGGAAAAGAACAAAAACCTAACTATTCTTTCTTTTCTCATCTGAGCCTGCTGCAGCTGGGCAACCTAACTCCTTTCTGCTCCTTTAACAGTGTTTTGTTTTGTTCAGCTTGATATTTTTACGAACAGTCTCAATTGTCAGGAAAAAGACTCTCCCTTGACTACAGTGCGCCTCCTTTCAGGAATACAGTATTTTGTAGCTCTTTGTGCATCTATTTTTGTAGAAATACAGAAAGTTTGGGTAAGGATTGATGGGCTATTTTAGGATGACATATTTTTTTAAAAAAAATTGTAAAATTGTTAAGTTCTGTTTAAAGAACTTGCTCTCAGAGAAGCACTGGCAAAAAATGTATAAAATGCTATTTTTAGATGTCTGTGATGTGTTTGTGCATTTTTATTTTTTTTTGTTTTGTTACCTCAAATGTCTATCTTTCCTTTCTTTTTAAAGAGCTAAACCTTCCTTGTTGCCAAATTACTAGATTTTGATGTTTTTGTCCTTTTGTTCTAGCTTAAGCAAGTGTATTTCGCACCTAAAGTTTCAGCCAAATATTTTTCCTGATGGTGTTAGATTGTGGTAGGGTGCTTTTATTTTCTTGCTTCTAGAGGTGGCTTTGTGCTGTGCTGATCGTCAGAAGCTTGCAAACACCTTTAGCATGGAGCGAAGCCTGGGGTTACAGGAACTGCATTTCCAACCCATCCATTCTTTCAAAATGGACCAAATACTCTTATGGACTTTAATCAGACGTGAATTTGGGCCTCATCCATCATCCATTGAAGCTGTTGAACACAGTCCTCTATGGGTTATGTTTCAGGCCCTCACAGTGCTCATAGATGTCAGTATACTCTTATTTTAACTCATGAGGCAGGACTTTCAGCTAAGCCATTTCAAGGGTGGTAATGTATAACATCCATATTCAGGAAAGAAACATCAGTTTTACAAAAACATGTGACTTGTGGAAACAAAATGTTTTTAACTGGCCTGATCTGTCTGCTGAGCACCTCAAGGAAAGCGCTGAAATTTTCAAGTCCTGTTGACTTCAAAATCTGTTTGTCTAACCTCAGATTCGCTGTGGGCCTTACGAAGACCCCAGCTGCAGCTCTGGAATGTCATAAGAAGTTGCATGTGCTCGGTGTGCACAAATTCAGGCTTGGCTGCCATCCGGGTAAGAATCTGAACTTGGAAACGACGTGGCCACGTCTAGCCACTGCATTCTGCAAGGTGTTCGGAAACACCATTTCTGGCCTGGACCTTGGGTCTGGCTTGCATAATAAGGACTTTAGTTGAAGCCAAGGTGAGCACAATCCAATCCTGAATAAGGGCTGCAAGATGACCCTTGCAGCCCCCGTGCCGCGATGGGCTGGAGCTGGGTCAGCCGCCGTGCCCAAGCCCAGCGACACCAGCGTGAGTGTCAGCAGGTGCTCAGGCGGGTCCGAGCGCAGGGTTGGGGCCTGGGTTGCCAGATCCTAGCTGTTGCTTGGAGGTGCTGCCTTTCTGCACTCTGCACCCAGGGTCTCTCTGTAATACTGCCCAAGGCTCTTATAACCTACGATACTTCTGTTACCACTGTTTTCAGACATGCCTGTCTGAAAGACAAACCAGCTAGATGGAAACCAAGACACAAACACGTGGCAGAGATAAGAAACAGTTTAATTTCAAGGCAACAAGCATTGTAAATGTCGGTTTGTCAGGTGGAGACCACATGGATCTGCGTGTGAAAGGGGAGGGGGAGTGTTGGGATGTGCATGCCGCTCCGAGGTTTGGGCCTCCCTCCCTGCGCTGCTGCTTCTCTCCAGGCTGTTTGAACTTGATCCTACGAGGTGTTGAGTGTTCCCCCTTGCCGCGTGAGAGGGCTTGACACGCTGGCACCAGAGGCATTAGGATTATGTCACAATTTGGCAAGACCCTCAAGTGTGTACCTTGCTGATTTGAAGTTTGAGACAGCGTAAAAGTGCTGAATGGACTATGCTTAAATATTACTTTAAAATAGTAATATTAAGTTTCTGTGTTGGGATGCTGAATTAAATGTGGTGGGGTTTTTTTTTCCCATCGTTATAGTCCATCAGCATTTCTTTCTCTTAAAAGTTCACGCTCATGACAGTTCTATATATTATTGCTGCTCTGGTGGAGCTGGCTCCTCAATTTGTCAATGAATTTGTAATGCAATGGGAAAACTCTATGGGAGGGAACGTAGTAACAGCTGCCACAGTTCACTTTCTTATCAGGACAGTATAGTTCAGGAAATAGCTCACAATAAAAGTTCTGACTTAGGAATTCTGACAGTATTAGAAATACTGGGAGGAAAAAAAAATCCAAGCTTCTTTTTTATTTTTATTATTTTTTAGATTTTTTTTTCTGGACTTTGGCAAAGCTGGAAGTCAAAGAGGCGATGTATCCTCTTTGAACTTCAGGGCTGGTGAGTTTGGGTGGTGAGGGGAGCAAAAGAAAAGGCAACGTTTCTTTCTGAGGTGTCGTGCGTTTGACTTCCTGAAATAGTTGGAAGTCTAGCAAGCGCAGTCAGTTCATTGCCTTCCTCTTTGCAAGTTCAGATGATGAGGGACCTCCTCCTGTTCCCTAGACATGTCAAAGCAGAATGGGACAGGAAAAAACAGGCCCACAGTTTGCACTGGAATCCCTTTCTGGATTGTTTTGTTGAGTTGATGGGTAGTGGGGATGAATATGTGGTGAAGCTATTGCCTCTTCCACTTCAAGGACTACTGTTACGTGCCCAGTTTCCACTGCTGAACCTGTGAGTGTGCTGAAGGAACTTCTGTTGCTCTGCAGGCTCTGGGAGACAAGTGCCAATAAAACCCTGCTATCGTCTGTAGCCATTCATGTACCAGTCAGTCAACTCTGAAAGTCAAATAAATTCATTTTTTTCCTCAGTCACTAACCATCCCCTGTACTAACAACTGAGTTGAAAGTAAAAGCACAAGTGCATAGCAGTAACCCTACTTCTATGTTCTACAATTTGAAGGACGGGAAAGAAAAAATTTTTCCCTGCGACAGACTTTTAAGTTAAATTCAGATTTAATTTTCTCTCTCTCATGTACACGGACACTTACACACACGCACAAATGTGCTTATGAGAAGCAGATGCTGTGATGGTTTTGTTCTGGAAAGGGGAGGGGAGCGCTTGCTCGCAACGTTGCAGTTACAGAAAATTAATGGCAGTGAGAAAGAAACAGAAATGTTAAGATTGCTCATGTTTCCACAGATAGGAAAAAAGGCCCTTAAAATCAGGTCACAGACAAGTTATGTGTCTTAACACATTACTAAAGGAGTTGCTTCATTGTTTTTGTGTGTGGTGAGTTCTGATGCTGTCCCAAGAAAGTGGATGATTCATTTTGCGAGGACTTATGAAACATGATGTACTCTTGTCACTATTTCTGGGAGAACATAGGGAAATTACTGTTTTATTTCAAGAAAATCTACATACTAAACTCCTTAATTCCTATTAATGTTGAGAAATCTGCTGTCAATTTTTGTGTCTTCATTTGAAGACTGGGAGGGTTCAAACTGTCCACCAGTTTCTGAAAAGCAGATACCAGTTTGTTTCAACTGGGCATTTCCATCCCAACAAGATGATGGAATAGTGCAGCTACTGACCGCTCAGCAGACTTGATTTCTGGAGAGCTGAATAAGCTATGCTTGGCAATAGTGAAATGCACTTTGTTCTGATTCCTCTGCTCGCCAGACACACAAATTCAGTTTATCTGATACCTCTTTCATCGTGTGATGGTCTTCAGTGAATGGCAGTTTTCTCTCAGTCATCTACTTCTGCCTGTAAACATGCTTTTGAGGATGAATCTCTCATCACAACTTTCAGAGAGAGCAGAGGTTGCAGGAGGGGAGCATCACGTTTCCCCCCACCTGCGCTCAGGATCGACTTGCCTGTACCCAGCCTTTCTGCTTCCAGGCTATTGTGTATGTCTTGCTCTCCTCCTCCTACAATTCCTTATGTGTATGTATATATACATATATATACAAATATATGTGTAGCTATACCTGGTTCCCTCTATTCCACCTTCATGCTTCAAAATGCACATCCTTTGGAAAATGAAGTGAATGACAGCACTAAATCTCATCTGAGACTGAGAAAATGTAGACATTTTATTGCATTCTCTGTAAGCTCAGTTTTGGAATTTTTATTATGGAATTTTTCCATACTAGTAAAAAGCAAAACCAAACAACAACAAAAACCCAACAACGACAACAAAAACCCCAAACCTTCAAAACCCCTGATTTGTTATATCTGTAAAGATGACTATGGAGTCAGCAGAGTTATGTAGAGAGGTGCAATATATTGCTTTTCAGCAGACAAGCATATCTTTTTGAATACGATTCTTTTAAGTAATTTCAGGTACAAGCTTTTTCTCCATATCAATGGACCAGCAACATATATTTCTTATAAACGATTTAGAAATATGTATATTTTTTAAATTGACTTCTTGGCTTTAATATGTCAGCCTTTGAGCTTTTAAAGGGTATTTGGATGATAAATATTGTTTATGTGTGGATTTTTAAAAAAGTTGATGTGTGTTGTTTGGAACTGAAATCTCATGAAAGCAGGAAGGTATTTAAAAATAAATACTGCTTTTACATATTAGCCCTATGGGCACAACCTGACAGTTGTGGTGCAGGAAGATGTCCCTTTAAAGGATTCTTGCCTGAGCACGGTCAAAATCCAGTCCCTGTGACTGGAGAGGCAGGAGTCTTTTTGCAAAGATTGAGCTAGTAGAGCTGCGAGCAGAGATGATCCTCTCCAGCATTGTATGTGGATGATTGGGCAGCCACTGATCAAGATACTAAATTTAGACTGTGTTGGGAGGTTTACAGTTGCCCCATTTTATGGGGTGAACTGGTTTCCAAGGGAAATTAGAGATGTTCCTGGAAACCTATGTTTTAGCTGCCCTTGGTCTGCACAGTGCCCATGACCCTCTCATTGTTCTTGCTCTGCGTTCTCCCTGACACGGTGGTGGGACCTGTGAAAGCTGGGCTGGAGTTCCTGTGAAATGCAGGATGTTTTTACCTCCCAATAAAGATAGTTTAGGGATGGGGATAATTAAAACATTGTAGTTATCTCATGCACCTGCTCAAAGACTCAAGCCTTCAAGATGGATCAGCTGTGCATCGTTGATGATGGCTGTTTGCGTACAGGAGCCCAAATACTGCTTCCTCCCCTTGGTGTCTTTGGAAATCTTCAATAGCTTTGAGATCATTGGGACCAGCCTCGAATACCTAAATTGCAGTCCAGTGTTGGCTGGCACAGTGTGGTGGCCTGGGATGTGATCCAACATTGATGGACATCAGTTGGAGTCAGCATTGATTCCAGTGAGCTTGGGCTCAGGTAACTAGTACCTATAGACAACCAGTATTTATAGCAGTTGAGGTTTACAGTAATCTAGTAAAGTATCTGCAGAACTATGCTGCACTTTCCCTGCTAGCACGTTTGTAGCTGTTGTTTAAAACCATCAGGCAAATCAGGGTCCCTTCTCCTTCCCCCACCTGTTTTCCAACCCTGCTTCCCTCAAAACTCCATCGAACTTTTTTGCCCCTCTCATCAAAACTGGTGGAGGGCTTTGTATAAAGAAAAGTGTCACTGTTTTAATTACTGAATAAATAATATAATGTGAATTTTATTGTTATATTTTTTATGTAGCATTTCCAGTTTGGTCTGTATTTCTCAACAATTAGCTAATGCTTTCTTTTTATTCTTATGCAACTGAAGAACTCATAAATCTCTTTGTAAATTACAGCATCCTGAGTTTCTATTTTTTTATGAGATTAATTTTTAGAGCCAAGGGTTTGTCTTCTGTTGAAAACATTGTAAAACAAGTGTCCTAAACTGGTTCTCTGCTAAAATTGGACGGAGTGAAAGCCTAGCATCAAAGGGATTTCAAACCAGGCTCTCATGAAGGCACTAGCTTTCCATTTCAGATAGTGTCAATTGCTTCTGCTACGTCATCTTTTTTTTTTTTTTTAATATCTTTTTAAGTTGCATTAACATGAGAGGCTAGTTTACAATCAGACCTGGTAGAATCACTACTTGACGCTTCTTAGTGTAACACCCTTCTTAATTTTATCATTTTCTGGCAGTTTTAGCAGTTGTCAAGTAGAGAGTTTCCATGCAAGTTCTTTATCTCAAATTGACTTTTTTTGGGCAAAGTTCAGTCATTCCCGCTAAGGAGGTAACTTTGCCCTTGCTAAAATTATTTTACAACTGTTTAATTAAGAAATGTTTGCATGCCTATGTTCTGGCTCAAGGGCTGAAGGTTTGGTGTTTTGGTCACAGATACATCATTTACTGTTCCAACAGAGGGGGGAAAAAACCTCCAAACTTTGGCCAAGCACTCAGCTTTTGAAAAATTGCCACTTGCATGCAATCAGCAGGGAGCTGTTAAGAGTTTAGTTGCAAAATCCTGTGAAGATTCTGACCATATGGGATATAGTCTGTTTCAGAGCATCGGGAGATGAGCAGGATTTTCCCCATACATCCTCCTCCAGGCCCTGTTTCCAGGACCAGACAGCAAGCGGGGTGCTTTTTCTTTGTCCAAAATGACCGTGTTCTGCTTTCTGAGGTCACGAGGAAGAGATGGGGAGAGCTGCCAGCCAGAAATGTAAGGAGAGGAAGGGCAGGAAAGGAGGATGGCGGGTTCAAAAGCATCTTGTAGGAGAGAGTGGACTGAGAGAAAGTCTCCATCGACAGTGGGGATGGAGATGGGATGGAGACCGCTGAAAAATAAGCAAATAATGCCTAACAATCACTTGGCTAATACATGAAGGACATAGGGGGGATGTGACAGCCATCAAAAAATACCAGAATAATGTGAGGACTTAGAAATTTAGTATAAACTGTCAAGGATAACTCAGGATGAATATTGCAGGAAACTTATTTCTTTGAAGTGAGCTGTGTACACTGCAGTTTAATCTCTGAGGAAAAGACGTTGGAGCCCTGTTGCTTTAAGACAATCAGAATTATCCTCAGTGAAGCAATTGTACTTTAGGAAGCAAGAATGCCTTAAGCTAGGGGATGAGCTTTTTCTTCTCCCTGTAACTTCTACTGCTCTCACCAGACTAGGGCTCCAGCTGCGTTGCCCCACGCCTGGGTTTCCAGGTGCTCGTGGGGGTTATTTCTATGTGCTCTCATTGCATCAAGAAATGAGAGAAGGGGAAGTAATGCTCAGGAGTAAGCAGCATTTTGTGACTGATTTTATTCATGATGAGCCACATCCTCTGTTAATGTAAATCAGTGACACTCAGTTGGCTTTAGTGACCTTAATGTCCATTGTGAATCTCATCGGTTACGTCCAAATAAATCTTGTTTCGGGTGTTATCAGCTGGAAACTGGGTCCCAGCCTGGTCCCTGGGGGAGGTGCTTCCCTTGGAGCCAAGATCCAGCCCTGTGACCTCAGCGGTGCTCAACACGTCTGGTGTGGGGAAAATGCCACAGAAAATATGAGGAGTGGGGCTGCCATCCTCCATGCTGGTGGAGGAGGTGAGCGTGGCTGGGGGCCAGCTGCTGGGGCTGGGGCTGGCTGGCCCCGGTGGGACAGGAGTGCCATCAGCCCTTCATGGAGACCCCAGGCACGATGGGGTCAGTCGTCCCGGCAGGACCTCGGGCTCTGAGGGGTTATGCTGCCTGCGTGACGTGGGAGGCCGGGTGGGGACCAAGACATCTGGTGAGAATTCCTCACGGCTGAGCTGTGCGTTGGGCTGGGATGCCGATTAATTTAGATGATTTCTTTTTTGGGGTTGTTGGGAGGAGGAGGGGGGCTGGATGCCGCAGCCTTCCAGTAATTGTGTCTCCTTCAGAATATCACTTTTGCTTTCTTTGAAGACAAGTGAGAAATGATATTTTTAAAAAGCCAAAACAACAAACCAACACCAGGAACTACACCAATGTCTTTGCCTTGACAATAACTGTACATCTGCAACGGTTTATCACTATGGGAAAATGAGCGGGTAATAAAGTTTTGATGTTGGCCGTTGCATGTACAGAGGTATCACAAGCTTTGAAAATGATTGGTTATGTGAATGCCCATAGTAGCACCAAGGTTCAAAGGGAGGTGGTTTGTTTTTCATGCCCATTTAGTTATGAATAACACCAGCTCTAATTTCCTCCTCCCACCAGCAAGCAGAGAGTCCTACATTGGAAGCCAAATATAGCAACAAAGATTTCTATATCTGGCCAAAACCAAAAAAATCTGTTCCCTTTTAAGAATAACACTCTCTTCTGATGGAGATGGATAAAGAGAAAATTCAACTTTAAGGAAGCCAGTTTCTCAGTGGGAAACTCCTTAGTTTCTCAAATGCCCAGTGTAAAAGGTATAAACTTATTTTTTGGCATCTATGTAGAAGCCAGTGGGGAGACTTCTGTAGAACCCCATCAGTAAAGCAATTTTAGGGTGACAATCCGCATAAATCTTTCCTTCTTGCTGATGTGCTTTTTCTGCCCTGCTTTGTCTGTCTTCTGAGCAACAGAGCCAATGCTGAATGGGAACTCCATGAGTTGCACAACTACTCCTGCTTTTTCTTCATCCTTTTCTTTCTGGTTTGCTTTTGTGGAGAAGTTAATTCCTTGGCTCTGTGGGACAGACCCCCGTTCCACCCGGCAAGTAAGCTCGAATAGGCAGTGTGGAGCAGCAGCATTGCCCCACGCGCCCTTCATTCTTGTTTTTCTCACCAGGGGAGTATGCGGGCAGCCAGCCCTGTGCTCTTTCCCATGGCCAGGCTTCCCCACGCGGTGCGCGCAGAGGGTGACCAGGGGCAGTGGGGCTGCCCGGTTCCCTGCCCGGCTGGTTGGGCTGGAAGAGAAGGGATGTCTTACAAATAAAACCCAGAAATGTTCATGACCAAATGCTTCCTCAGGTAATCATTTGACCTTTTCTGAATTGGAGCTAATGCCACTTGAAAATGAGCATGTACATGGGTGTCACTCTACCAGTTTTTAAGGTGCAATATGCTTTTAGGAGAAGGCAACACCCCTCACCCCTCCACCTCTTTCTGATCTTGAGCAGTTTCTTTGACTTCTCTACACCATCTGAGGAAAGCTATTCAGCCTTTCCTTCGAGGATTTATTCCCATTCCAGCCCACTCCCACCACCCACCCATAAGCAACTGGCATCTGTGACATGTGAGCAAAAAAATCCCTTTCTCTAATGTACCGGCTGTCCTTGTTTCACAAGTGTTGCCTCATCCATTTTCAGATTATTTGGCTGAAGGCCTTTACTGTAAGGTGAATACTTCAAGATTATAGAGTTAGCTTTTCCTCCATTGGAAACTTGGGATATTTTATTGTTGATTTCAGCAGAAGCAGCCTTGGACCCCTGATGCATTTTAAAACCAGTGCAGGGAAGTGTCATCCAGTGAATATGTTTGCACTGGATCTGTTCTGCCAGACATGTTACTGATAGAGTTTTAAATAAACACAGGGATGTTTGGAAATATTTTGTGTATGTAAATATGTAAAATATGCAAAACAAAGCTAACAGCTGTGGGGTGTACTCATTGCTCACGTGAGGAGGCTTTGTGTAATGTTTTTTTTCCATCATCCCCTCTTTTTTAAGCATCTGTGTCTGTTCCAAGATAATCACTTCTCTGTGATTCCCACTGGATGAAGAGGGAGGAGGCTGGATGGGCCTATGTGATGCCCTAAAGACTGCCTGAACTTCTGTGAAGAACCTCCTACCGTATGGTGAAACCTGCTTTCCACAGAGCACAGGAGCACATGCCCTGAGGGCAGCACACGGCAGTCGCTGTTCGTTAGAGGTGGGATGGCGCCTGGGTCCAATTGAACTTGGCCTTTCAAGAACAGTAATGCAAGACTCAACACGTAGCACGCAGCATTCACGGCCATCCTGGGGTGCTTCATAACCAGCCTGACAAAAGCATTAGTCACCGGTGCATGAGTCTTAATTTCCTGAATTGAATCTGTTGCTTAGGAAAAGGCAACAGTTTTGTAGCCTCATGTCCTTTATTTAGCCAGGGAGAGCCAAAGCCTACGTACACGTGATTCTACAGAAGACTTTGGGAGCACTGCAGTGAGAAAGTCACCCAGAGCAAACGCAGTCCATAGTGCTATTAGAGTCTCCACTTATTTTTTTCTTTTTTTTTGTTTTTTTTAATTAAACTGTGCTTCTTTTTAGACATCCTGTCAGAGAGGGTAATTCATCCTGTATGCGCAATAAGTCTCTGCACTGCTTCTGAATTCTACAGGATATTTTGTGTGACTTAGCCACCTGTTGTTTTCAATGATTTTTTTCCACCCTTATCCTTACTCTTGTTTTCCATTCCACTGCTTTAAGGGCAGTCTTCCAAACCCCTGGCTGTCTGGCAATGTGGATGTCCCGGGACATGGCAGAGCGACTCCGTGTCACACAGTTGGCATCTGTGTGCACAACGAGTTTGACCTGTCCATAAGCTGTGACGCTTGGACTCGTGGGTGTCAGAAGGTGCAATACAAATACAAACTCTGTTTGTTTGTTTGATGGCTCCAGTCACAGAGAATGGAAGTGCTTGGCAGGAGCAACAGCCCTGGGTAGAGGGCAAAGTGGAAGTGGACCATCGTTCAGCAGGATCCCAGGAGACATTCTGGCTCCCTCAGAAAAAGTCACATTTACTCTGGCGAGGGAAATAGCTTAAGCGTATCCTATAGAGACCTGCTGCTGCTTACTCTCCTTGCTCCCAGCTAGCCTAGCTGGCCTTTTTTGCCTTGCTGTTAATCGCAGTTCTGTGTGAATAGGCCTGAGGGGATCTTTATGAGATCTAGGACTGTTAGGAACCTCATCCCCACCTTACCTGTGTCCTAATGCAAAAAAATACCACCATGGGGACAAGGACACTCCAGCAATTTATAGCATTTTACAGTGCCTTAGTACTATATTTCTACAGGAAAGCTGGAGAGGGACTGTTTATCAGGGAGTGTAGTGACAGGACAAGGGGTAATGGGTTCAAGCCGAAGGAGGGTCGATTTAGATTAGATGTTAGAAGGAAATTCTTTACTGTGAGGGTGGTGAGGCACTGGAAGAGGTTGCCCAGAGAGGTTGTGGAGGCCCCATCCCTGGAAGTGTTCAAGGCCAGGCTGGATGAGGCTTTGGGCAACGTGGTCTAGTGGAGGGTGTCCCTGCCCATGGCAGGGGGGGTTGGTTGAATCTTTGAGGTCCCTTCCAACCCAAACCATTCTATGATTCTATGATTCTGTGATATTCTCCTAGTTTAAAAACTGTCAGTTTCTGTAACTTGTTTCCTCAGCTGGTGCCCCACATGACATCTTCCAGTGACTGTGTATATTCTACCACCAGTTTCCCCTTGCAGTGACTGGAACTTGCTACCAGCCTGGAAGATGCAGATAGGTCTTTGAGGCCACTGTTAGAGCCCATGACTTGAAAAAAAAAAAAAAAAAAAAAATCACTGTTTTGTGGCTCATATGTGGCCTGGTTAATTTTCTCTTTTCTGTGATGGAGAATAGTTGCTTTTTGTGTGAAAGCAGATACCAAAAGACCAGAATACCTTACTTGTGTAGAGAGCCCTAGAAATGGGCGAGCCAAATGGAGACTCAGAGGCAGAAACAAGGCAGGAACAGGGCAATGAACTTCTCGCTATTCCCCCCACTGCAATGTCTGCGTGTTATCCTGAAGAGACCAGCACAACAAGAGATGCCATTTCATTCTTCACTCCCATATCCTTAGGCAGAAAGTAATTTATTTTTATTGCTTTGTATTTATGATACTTTGCAGTATGTGCTGGTCTCATCAAACGTGGACAGCAAGCACTGAAACCAGTTGGCTACTGATTTGCCTGCAATAGCTGATGTTCTCTATGAACAAACTCATCATTCACAATGTGCACTTGCAAAGCAGTGTTCGCAATGCAGGGAGTTGGTAACAAATAGGGAATGACATCTTTTTTTTTAATTTGGATTTGAAACATAGAGAAGCTTGCAGGAACACTGAAATTAAGTAGGATCCTCAAACTTCAAATCAGCCCCTGCAGAAATTATTTCCCTTGTAATATTTTGGCCTGTATTTCAGTGATTCTTAACAAAGGTTCTCCTTAGTAAAGGAGAAAAAGTAGTTGTCATCCAAGACAGACGTTGCTGATTACTTTTCATGTGGCTGTTTGCTGATTTGAAAAGGTCTGAGATGAAGTATGGAGAACTCAAATCAACTGGTAAATCCTCCGGTTCTCCCATGCACAGTTTAATTCATCATGGCAAGGACTCTTCTGCAAATCTCAAATCTGTTATTTTCTTTATATGAAATCAGCAATCATTATAATTTAATCTCAGCTGGACTATTATTCCCCCCCCCCTTTTTTTTTTCTTCGTCTTTTGATGGGTCAGATTTAAACCATCTGCAGGCAGATGGAAAGGAAAAGTGGAATTATTGTTTTCACCAAAAAATTTTGCAGCTGTCAGGGTGTGTTTGACACAAGCCTGTTGGCTGAAAACAACAACAGGACACATTGTCCCGGCTGGATATCAGAGAGCATAAGAACTCTTCATGGCCAGCTCTTACTTGGAGAACTTGGGGCTAAATGAGGTAAAAAAGATCATTACTTAGCCATACTTGAGGGCTTTTCAGAGAGAATTCTTCACTGAATTAGATACTGCTTTTGCTAGGCCTCAGTGAGACCCTGTTGGTTTCAGCACGATGGGGGGAGACTCTTTAAGTGATAGTCACAATATATCATATATACCACTGCTTTATGACTGATCTACCACATGGCAGAGGCTGCAGCCATCGCTTCCAGTACCTGTCATGACGTATTGCTTTTATAATTCAGTTTAATTTACGGTCCTGTCATTAACAACTGCAGCCAATAAAAAAAGGGCTTAAAGCAGAGCTTTTGAGGAGGGACACCAGGAGCTATGACTCAAACCCTCCCAGCGTGGCCTAGAAGATTACTTCACCGCTTTGTGTCTGAACACCAGTGGTTCCTTGGTGATACCAGCACTACTTCTTTTCAAAGCAGCCTTTCCGCAGGAGCTTAGTCTGTGTGAAAGTCAGATCCACCACTGGGAGCCTGAGCGTCTTGCTGCTGGTGTTTTTGTTGTTAGGGTTTGTAAGAGTAACTGTTCCTTCTGCTTGCACCAAGCTAGGCATCTTCAAGAAATGTAAATGAGTTGCCAAAATGGACTAAACCTCAAATCTTCTTACGTGCTTGTAGGTGGCTTTGCCTGTAGAAGTGTGATTTTTTTTCATTGGCAATGTGAAGTTCATAACTGCAAGGCCTTCCTGATCTCATTTTTTTCCCATTTAGTGGCAGACTTTTGCTGTGGGCTTGTGTGTGGGTTTTTTGTTTATTTTTTTAACTACTTCATTATCAACATCGGCAATGTGGGCTAAGACAGCTAACAATAAAATTTTTGTCCTCTCCATCATGAGTTTTGAGAGTGATATTCCTATGAAGTCATTGGGAGGTGTATTTTTCTGCTCTGAAGTGATAACCATCTCCCAGGGCTGAAACTGTTGTGTTGGTATTTATTCGTGTTGTGTTTTTTTCCACCAAATAATTTGTCTGTATACATCTGTAGACAGAATGTGCTTGAGCTAAGCTAAAACTAGAAGAGTAAGACATTCGTGAACTGTGAGCTATTATCTATCATTAAGTCATCTGAACCCTTGCAGTGCACTTGTTTTGAGTTGCACTCCTGTTATTCTGTGGTTACTGAATGTGTTGTACAACTGCTCCAACTGAAAGCAATTTTGAAAATAGTTCATCATATAACTGATGCTCTGAAATAGCCCAGAAAGCCCACCTTCACATCTATCTTGGATCAAGGTAAGATGGGACGGTGCTGCCACAGTTGATATAATTCAGATAGTCTGGGAGGAAGTGAAAGCCCTGAAGGTGTTTCGGTTCTTGGAGTGCTCCTGTTCTTGGAGCCAGAATCCTAACTTCAACAAGAAAACCAAGAAATCAGAGATCTGTTGGCAATATCATCACAAGGACCCCAGAAAACATAGATCACATAGACTAGAGGCCAAATCCTATTCATGTCACATTAACCCAGCATTAGCTTTAAGTGCATCAAAACTGACTTTCACAAAGGGAATGTTTTCTCTCTCTCTGTACTAGATAGACAGTGCTTGGACATGTGCTAATTACAGCCATAGCAGGAGGATGTAAGGGGCCATGTTCCCACTAGGTACTTTGCATAGTTATTTACGCCTGCACAAAGTGGGTGCAAAATGTTACCCCTCAGCACTGGTTAGGGTCCTTCGCACCCACTTGACACTGATGTCAAGGAGCACAGAAGTGGCCAAACAGTGGAAAACCATCCTCAGCATCCTGCTGTCCCTGGCTGGACCAGACTCCTCAGGACAAGCCCTGTCATTGCTGTGGGGTGGATCTCCCCCAAATCCCACAGCAGGCAGTGTGAGAGGGAGGGGAAGGACCCGCATCCAGCTGACCTGGCTCTGCTCCTCTGGCAGTCGTGCTGCTGCAGGAGATCTGGTTTCTACATGGCTTTCTTTGAAGGTCTGGAAAAAGAAGCCAATATTCACTTGTATGTTTACTCTTTTGCTGCCCATTGCTAAATGGAAATGGAAAAGAGAGGAGATACAAAACACTCTCAAGGAGCTGAGGCTGTCCTGGTCTCTCAGAGCCATTAATTTTCATCTGGTTTTCTGCTATCTGTATGTTTAAGAGATTAATTCCCCTATGGCAGATCCAGTTGCAAGTGCCTCACTGTGATCTCTGAGCAGGTGCATCTGTAGCAAACCCTGTCCCTCCTTGAGAGGAGAACAGGCTCAAATAACAAGAGAACCTGAAATAAAACTGAGGAAGTGGTGTAAGAGATGCTAACTTACTGAGCTCTGAACTGAGGTCTCTAAAAGTTCAAATGGGAACAAGAAAACAGTTTTCAGATCATGTTTTTTCCTTTCTGCCTGCAAGCTGACTTACTAGGGGGAAACAATCTCTGACAATTTCCCAGAAGTTCAGCAAAACAATTCCTCCACTTTGTTCTTTCTGTCCTATTATGGAAGTCTTTTAATACCAAGACATTATCCAAAGGCAATACCACCATTTGATTCTGGCTGTTTCGTGCACGTCAGAGTCCTGTGCCAGGTGTTGCCTTTCTCAGTACACAGCTGAATATGGTCTGACTTCTTAGCAGCAGTGAGATAATGTCTGAAGGGGGAAACACTGATTAGAAAACACAGTGTGACAGATGTTGCTCTTGTTTTACAGGTGTTGGTTCACTGAATGGGCATCATTAAAGGAGACTTCACTGCCAGGATGGTGATGAACACTATACTTTGTAATCAGTATATTCAAACATAAAGCAAAGTAGCTTGATTAACCACTTAAAGGTCAGGGTAATAGCATAGAAATTCACAGCTGAGCTGAGCACACTGCTGACAGGGCTGAAGGAAGACATAAGGGGTTTCGTTGTATTTTGTCAGACCATTGCTGACAAAGATAAAAACTCAGGTAGGCTATCATCTGTTTTTCACCTTTAATATTGCCTTCTCTGTTTTTTGTAGGGACTGCTCTGGAGCACTGAAATCAGCTAAGCAGATGATACTGTGGATCTTATATTTTCTGTGATTTTGTTGCTGAAGTCGAGGAAGTTGCTTGGTTTCTTTGGTTTCTCAGTAACTACCCTACAATTGTTCATTTAGTAAAACTTACAAAAGCTGGTTGAGATCCTTAAGAGGAAGAAGGTTAGGGGCATAGCATGGTACTACTGTCAGTGTGTTTCCTGTGTTTTGAGGTATGGTTGTTATTTACTGAGTTTCCTGACTGAGGGAATCAGGCAGCCTTCTATATTTGAGGTTCTCTCCTCCCCCTCCTTTTTTTTTTTTTGCCTTTGAATTGAACTCTTCAAGGGGTGCAGTCTTCTGTTGTGCATACAGCACAATAATAGGTGTGCTTCTGGGAATGGGTGTGACAGCATAAAATCTCTTGCTGTTGGACTCCTTGAGTAAAATTGTAGCTCAGCTGAAGGTATGTGGTGTTTTGCTATTGACTTTGATGAGGTCCTTTTTTAATTATTATTTAATTATCTACTTTTCCATATCTAATTGTGAGAAGCGTGGGCATTATGTTTACCCCTGCAGAAAAAACCACACATAACTTAAGACTTAAACTTATTATGAGGATAAATATCTATTTTCTGAGGACAGCACATATCAATTGCTTGCTCGTGTATTTAGACTATTAATATAGATATTGCGCAGGCAAAAGGAGGTTTAAATACATCAGTGGACAATATTATTAATATTGGTTCTCACATTGTAGTTTTATATTAAGGGCTCTAATATGAGCAGAGGCTCATTCTGTGTTAACCACTGCGTGTAAATGCATTTCTTTATGTTAGAAAAGTTGCCTTCTGCCTGTAAATGTAGCTGAGAGGAGCTCGGAGAACAGGGAGGTCCCCCTGCTGTCAGGATGCAGGTGAATGCAGACAAGGACGGTATTGTGGAATAGCACGTTATAGCACCCTGTGAAACAAATGTCTTGTTGAAAGGCAACGATGGATAACTAATTACAAAGGCAGGAGATTTAAACCAAACAAGCAGATCGAAAGCTTGGGAAAGGATTATTCAGAATTTACCTCTGACAATTTTTTGTGTGGATGGTTATAATTGTAACCACAAGGCATGGCCTGGGCAACAGCTTGGCTGTTACCATTTACAGGCAATTATTAATAACACTGTTTAATTGCAAGCTAATTTCCTCTAAGGCAGCTTATGCTTGAAGCTTCTGTGATTTAAATGTGAAATGACCCCATTATTCCTTTATTTAATTGATATTAACTGAGACTAATTAACATACAAAAGTTAAATCAGCTTTAATTACAGAATCATTACTGGCACCTCCCTAATTACTATTGGAGGCAGCAACATTTTCAGCGGCACCGAACTGTGACCATGAAAAGTAGCTGAATGAACCACCTTGAAAGCAAATGGCTTTGGGCAGAATATACCTATAGAAGTTTTGTCTTCATTTTTTTAAGAGATAGAAATTTAAACTGTAAATCTACCCTTAAAGACTATGTGCAGGCTATCATATTTATAAACTACTTTGAAGATACCTGTATGTGTATTTAGGTTTCATGGGGCACTATTACAGCAGGCTGCTTTTCTGTCCTTAACAGAGAAGTTAGGACTGAACTAATTTTCCCCAGTTATACAAACAAAGTCTCATTCACAGCAGGGTAAACTTGTCCAGCTGTTTATGGACTGGATATGAACAGCTGATCTCATCTGAAGAAGTCAAGCTGGGAAACAAGGGGGGAAAAAAAGCTGTTGAGCAGGAGGTGAAATGGGTAATGATGTAACTTACTATGGAATTGGTCATTCAAGAAAGCTGTGTGCTTTACCTGTACCTGCTTTTACAATACTGTTTAGCTTGCTTTTAATTTTTATTTTTTTAACATGAGCATTTTACCACTGTAGAATAAATCTGTGCTACCATAACAGCCTTGATATGCCAATAGAGGCACACAGCACCGTGTGTCTCAGATGTGGCCTTTAAAAGGGAAGTTTTTACATTGGTTAAAAATTGAGTACATGTGCAGGAAGGGGAATGCAGCAGGAAAAAGTATGGAAGTTGTATAGCTTTTGAAGCAAGAAAAGAGCTTGCTATATGGGAGAGCTTCTCTAAGCTAGACACATAGCACCAGGAAGAGCTCTGCTGGTCTGTAACCAGCCTGTCCACAGCTGCCCACCAAAAACCTCCCACCCTGCTCCTGGGGGAAGGCTCCCAGCAGTGACAGGGCTGAGGGCAAAGGCTAAAGCACAGCCTGGTGTTGCCATTGGTACCATCATTTTGGGACTGTGCATCACAGACACCATCTCCTAGTGCTAGCGCTCACTGTGATGTCAACCTTTTCTGCTGATGGTTTCACTGAATACATCCAAACTCTCCCTAAACTGTCATTTCTGTGAGCAGCATTGTTCAACATCATTGGGTTTTTCTGTAAAAAAACCTTTTTTTGTTCTGGCAAGGTCCTGTTCAAACCTCTTTCTCTAATAGTGCTGCAGCCATTCAAAAACCAGCAGACCAGGTTCATTCTTTGACACTGTTTTTTTAATTTTTTTTAATTTTTTTTTTTTGGAGTGTGTCTCCAGCTGTATGAAACAGAAAACATGATTTAATCAGTTGCATGGAAATGTCTGATGCATCAATCCACCTCCAGAAGGTGTAGTGGAAAGATACAGTCCTACATATGTGTATGAAGAGAGGAAAAAGTACCTTTTGCATATTTGTCTCTCTCTGTCCCTTGTATTTTGTTTGAGAGCAACCTCTTACACAAGAGCTGGATCTGAAGCTTAAAAAAAGGTCGCATACCATTAGAAAGTTGTATTGCTCTAGACTAATAGTTGTTAGTAAATAAGCACAGTTAAACTGATGTGCATGGCTCCGTGGGTACGCCAGGCTGAGGTGCGCAGCACATAGAATCACAGAATGGCTGGGGTTGGAAGGGACCTCAAAGACCGTCTAGTTCCAACCCCCCTGCTGTGGGCAGGGACACCCTCCACTAGACCACGTTGCCCAAAGCCCCATCCAACCTGGCCTTGAACACTGCCAGGGATGGGGCCTCCACAGCCTCTCTGGGCAACCTGTTCCAGTGCCTCACCACCCTCACAGTAAAGAATTTCTTTCTAACACCTAATCTAAATCGACTCTCTTTTAGCTGAAACCCATTACCCCTTGTCCTGTCACTGCACCCCCTGATAAACAGATCTCTGGTGACAGCCAGGCAGGCAGTGGCAAGTGGTGACTTGCTCAGCTGCAGTGTCTGGGTGGTCACAGGGTTCCACCCTGGGGCTCCCGGTGGCTTTGTGCAAGTTTGTCTTGTAGCTGTTGTGGGTTTACCTTTTCCTGTTTACACTCTGTCACTTTTAAATGGAAATGATATGTGTTGTGGGTATCAACTTCAGCCAGCCCAGCCCAGCGCAGCGTCCTTTGCGATCAAGGCCTCAATAAGACCAAGCTCTCCCTTCGGTAAAGAAAAGGGTTTTGCCCTTATGCCCTGCAAACCGTATCACGGGAATCACCATCGCAGGGCTATGCGCGAGCAGAAAAGAAGCTGAGTGGGGAAGAACACAATGTTAGTTTCTGAGAGCAATTTCAGTCTGCTCTGGTAAAACGATTAATGGAAAAGCTACAATAACTAATTAACAACACTCACAAACTAGGCTTGCAAAACAAGACAGACTTAGATTTCACATGAGAAACTGGAAAGCTATAGTATAGGAATGCATCTTGATAAGCTCTAAGATTCTTGAAACGATTTCTAAATCCCTGTTGCAAAATTGGAAATAGGAGGAAATACCCATCAGATTAATGTCAGGTATTCATCCTCCAAATGCCCATTACCAGGGTGTTAAGAAAATATTCTGAATCATTAAAAATTAATATCATATACTTGTTTTAAATTTCTGTGACTCCTCTCAGTAAATGTCTTCCATCACTATAGTTACAGAAATAAATACAAGAATTGTGGTGACCAAAGGAATGCCATGAAGAGAAATGGAGCAAAACTGAACATCTGTTTCATACTAATAACTGATGGGCCAATGAGACAATCTAACTGATAATATAGCTGATGTAGCTTTTATAGCATATTATAAATCGTAGCAAGTATTAAGATTGCATTCTCATCTCTTGTACACGTTCTCTTTTTTAATACCTGTATTAAAAGTACTGACAACAACTTTGTATACCTTTAAAAGGACACTAATAAATTTTCATTCTAAGGTATTCAAAGATGTATGGTTGTTTTCACAGAATTTCCTTCTCCATTTGTCTTGATGTGATAAGTGAGAGTATTAAAGAATCAGTGGGTAGAAAATGTTAATAGAAAAATCATCTCCAAAGATCAGTTCAGTTATTCCTATAAGTTGTATTGTTTGAAAAGGATCTGAGTATAATCTAAAGTGTATTCTCATTTTTCATGTCCACATCTTTTCAACCCATCATCTAAACTTGGGGGGAATTGTACAGTTAATGTAAGTGGTTGCATTGAGACACCACCAGCCCTGGGCTGAATTGGGATCTTTGCTCTTAACTGAAGGTAGGGTTAAGCTGCTGAACAGCCACCCAACCACCCAACCAAAAGGAGGAACCTCCCCTATCAACATCCATGTTTGTAAATGCTAAATTAAAAGGAGTCCTTTGGATATGGAGCCAAAATAACTTGTATGCTGTGTGCGAACATAAATAAATGGCTCTTGCTTGAACCATCTCACTTTGAAATGACAGACTTGCAATACCAAGCACAACCCTCCCTCCAGCTGAGGCTCCGATTGTGCAGCTGTCACTGAGCAGAGCTTCTGGGTACAAATAGCCTCAATGCAGGGATTTAAAAATAAAAATGCCTGGACAAACTCGGCTTTCTTTGAACTGAACTACTTAGGCAAGTCTTGTCTGTGGGGAAAAAAACATTCTGTGCCATTTCTAACCAGAAAATTGAATTGCCAAGTATTGTGGAATAGACTCAGACGAGCACCAAAACTGAAATCTGAAAATTTGAAATGCTTTATTTACCCTCACCTAAATGAGATTTGAATTCACATACTATTATGCTTATACAGTGGAAATGTAGTTCTAATTTAAAATGTGAACATGAGAGTAGTGGGAAAAGAGAAGATACACATGCTACAGTGCAGTGGTAAAAGAAATGTAGCAAAGGTAAAAACATCATTTAATTACAGAGAAAATAGTTTAGGCCAAATCCAATTGCACTGGAGTGAGGGAAAAGATCCCCATTAACCTCTGTGCAGCTGGATTAAGCCTTCAACTGGTATAACTGACTGATTTAGTGGATTGTATCCTACATCTCATCCTGTATGTTGTGAAGCTTTTTCAGCTGCGTGCTGCTTTAAATAACATCAGTAATGCTCAGCATTTTGTCTTTTTTTTTTTTTTTTTTTCTTAAGTATGGGAGATGTCACTGAGTCTGAGAGAGAAATCATCCGTCACCAGTGGATAGAGCTTGGATCAATGCATTGAAAACCTGCACCTGAATGCTGTGGGAATTAGATCCTTTTGTGGAAATGTGTGTAGAGCCACTGACTTAAGCCCTTCAGATTGATCGTGAACTTCTGGAAATCAGAATATCTTTATTTATCATCAGAAATTCATGCTAAGATTCATGACAGGTTTTGCATGTTTACAGAAACCAAGGGATGTAATTGAAAAAAAACAAACCCAAAACCAGAAAAGAAGTGCTGACTGACAAAAAGATCTTTAATTTTGTTTATATATCCTGAATGTGGCCTAAAGAAAGTTGCTTAAGCTAAAGGGGACTAGATTTCTTGTAGGAAAAAAAAGTAATTTACGACAAAAATAAGTCCATATCCCATTGCTGAGCAGTCATTAGTTTTTTACAAGTTGCTTCCTTTTCCAGGTTCTAATTGGCAGCCTGTTGGGAGCCCTGAGTGCAGAGCTGTCAAAACAACCCCCTTTTTTTACTTTTTTGTCACATTCCAATATAATTAGACAGATGATTATGGTAACAAACACAGTACCAGCTGTTTGAAGCTTAATACTATTTAAGTGTTACCATGCCTTTATTTTAAAGGTACTGAAACATATGGGAATAATAAGCCATTCTCTCTCTCCTTTCTCAGCTAAGCTAGAATTTTGTATTCAGATGCTAAGCCTGTGTTTGAAGAAAGGGGGGAAAGAAATAATATTTCTGAAATACCCTGTAGTAAGTCCAACTCATCTGTCTCATTCAGGCAACTCCAATTCCCCTTTCTACTCCATCTCCTTACTGACATCCTTTCTCTGGGCACAGAAGAGTGACAATAATACAGAAACAGGTTGGTGCAGCTTTAGCAGCCTAAGAGTCAATTAATGGCAATAAAAAGAATAATAACAGTAATAAAGGTTTTTGGAATGCTCTTTTCCTTGAAAAACTCCTTGAGGCAGCAGATGTGTCCTTTCTAGATGGGGCTACAGCACTGCCTGGGTGGCTACTGGAACTAATTTCTCTCCCAGGATTCAAATTTTCTACAGTGGAAGTTGCCGTCTGTGTTCAGATAGATACTTACTTTTCTCGCTTCTCCTCTATGTTTTAAAAGGAAAGCTTATATAAAAGACCAAAAAGACAAGAAAGGAAAATACAGCAGTAAGTAATTTAAAGATACCAAAAAATTACAGCCAAGCTCACCCTGCGCAATATTACTCAGAAATCTGCAGAGCTATTCCAGGGATTAAAGTAACCACAGAGCTTGCATTCTTGGTTACACAGAGCTAGCTTTCTGCCAAAGTACTTTAAGACTTTGGCATCTTTTGCTTTCATGTAACCGGGAATCAGGTCCTCTAGCTTTATCCCCTCCGCTCAGAGCTCTGTTCAGTGAAATCCCTGGGCTTTGCTTTCCGTGTTTATGATGGGTGGGAGGAACGTGCAGCGAGAGGCTTGAAGAGCGAAGCCAAGGACAGCAGCGGACTTGGTATAGCAGTGTACAATCAGGTTCCTGCGCTGCGCCCGTCGCTGGGGCGTCTCGGTGGTGTAACGAAGGGCTGTGCTTAGTGCCTGCCGGGTACCGTCGGTCACAGCAAAACGTTGTCTGCTGCATAAGGTGGTTGTGGGTCTCGGTGATTTACTCTCTTTCGATACGGTGTATGTTCACATAGGCGCATTCACGCGCCAGCAAAATGCCTCTGCGCTTGGAACCAAATGTCCGGGGTCGTCAGGTGAGGTTTCGTGGTGCGGGTTTGGCTGGGCCCCCAGGAAAGCTGCCCCTGACCTCGGCTTGGGCGGCAGCGCGGGGCTGCCTGCGCTGAGAGCGCGCAGCAGGTGCAGTCGCTCCACGTCAGCCGGGTGTCCTGCGGGCTCTCCGAAACGCTTTATGGATTTGCTTGAACTGGAGATTAAAATCTCGTTGAATGAGCTCTGTGTTTTGGTTTCTTTTAAAGGATTGTGAGGCTGTGGCCAGTCTCCTTTTAAATATGGAATGAAAATAAGCATAAAACCTCCTGCTACCCCAGCCAACTGCAGAAAGTAGCACCCGCTTGTTTTCAGAGGTGCCTGAATTCAGCCTGTATGATGGGGATTACTTCCCGTAAATTCTAATTAAGGATGATTGTATCAACAAATGCGTTATAAATATCAGTAACAAAGCTGAAAGGAAAGATATATTTAAGAGAGCAGAAAAATATTCTGGTTAATTTTTTGGGGAAAAAAGAAGTTCATCATGTGTGCCAATGTTTTCAACAGAGCATTATGAATGGATACTCGGCTACATAAAAGATGAAGTGCTTTTTTCTTTTTTTTTCCTTCCTTTTTTTTTTTCCTCTCCTCACCTCCTTACTACTTTAAGTTTTGAAAATGAATCCTTTCCAACAGGCTGATCTTTTTTTTGATGTTGGGTCAGTGGACAACTGAGCTATTTCACACTTGGGGAGCCAAATTTTGTCTCCTATTGCACATGTTCAAGCCTAAATTTGGGCCTCAGATGTTTCAACAGAGACAAGATTACTGCAGGCACAGGGTGTAGAAATTTACGCTGAAGCTCGTGTAGGTATGCTAGGGAGATAATATTTTCAGGATGGGAAATAATTTCTCCTTCAGTGAACAGTGTTGGAGAAATAAATCAGCTTAAAGAAACCCCAACAGAATTGGAGAACAGATGATGTGCTTTAATTGTTCAAGAGAAGCCTGAAGGGAACTTTAAAGTCATTCTCCTCCTTTTGCAAGGCCAACCATGCCTCTGGCATAAATCAGAGGAGCTCGAAGAGTGTGTTCAAGTTAGTGCTGTGGGTCACCACTGTCCCGACGGCATTCCCTTGCTCTGGCCTGACCCTCCCTTGCTCCCAGAAGAGGGTGACGCAGTGGCCTCAGCACCGTTTCAGGATGGGAAGTCTGGCTCTTGCTCCACTGAGACAGAAGCGAGAGAAGACGGGGGGTTGACTGTGGCCAGAACCAGGGCGGTACAGACTCTCCCAATACACTGGACATGTGAGCCCTGTGAGATTAAGATAACTCTCTGAAAATATATATTCATTTTATAAATATATATACACACACCTATATATAATTTTTATATATATATTATATATATATAATATGCTGCTGGATTTTAGTTGTGAACTGAATGCCTTTAACGTGTAATTTGGCCCAAAGCAGTCTCTTTAATGGTGGTACTGAAGGGAGGCCATACAGACAAACGCAGCTGTCACTTTATGCTTAGCAGTGGCTCATGCACAGCCCTAAGCAAGCGAAATACTTTCTCCTGAGATGCTGGGAAAGATGCTGAGGTGACCCTTGTTCTCTCTCCATAAACTCTGACTCCCACAAGACAGTATTCAGCAGTGGATGAATAGGTGGACCCCAGTGTAAAACTTTATCTGTATAGTGATGCCTTTGCCAGCTCAGTGGGTTTTTTTGGTGGGTTTTTATTTTTTTTCTCCTGAAGCTTCCCTGCTAAGAATAAGATGGTCTCCTACAGGGATGATTAAAAACAGTTGGCTGACCCTGTAGTGAGCACACTATATAGCATAGTACAAGACATGAGATGCTCTGAGAAAGCTTTTTCTCATATATCTGCTCTACTATTGCACCAATTAAAAAGCAAGCACACAAAAAAAGAAATGTAGCTCCCCCTCCCCAACTGTGTTTATCTTGAGAAAGCCGTATTGATTATTGAAGCACTTGAATTATTTTGACATTGGTCTTAAAGGTGAGCTGTGGTCATTTTGGTTTGGCTTCTTTTAATTGAGCTAAAAGATACGCTGTGCATGGAGTTTTGTTATTAAGGATTAAAAATCTGAAGGGAAACATGCAGATTGCTGTGAGAGGATGGTTTTTGCTCCAAGCAGACTAGAAGGATGACAGTACCAGAGAAGCACAAGATTTGATATGCAAGACTTTATTTACTTTCTCAAAGGAAAAAAAAAAAAAATCCTTATTCTGAGGATATACAAATATAGTACTGCGCATGTCCATGAAGGACAGCACTTGGAATGTGTAATATCTGCCTATTAAAAATAAGCAGACTGTATGTTCTCCCTAATGCTTCCTTCTAGAGTTCTATTCTGGCACCTTTTATTGTGAAGTGGAGTGAAAATCATAACCAGCTATTCAGCACTATGAATGCAAGGAGATGAGAGGCCAAGACAGAAGCATAAGGCCATGTGATTTGTGCAACTACTTTAATTAAGCTGCCCAACGACTCCTTGTGAGGAAGCTTACAAAATAGGACCTGTATACATGAGAGTGATAAAGCAAGTGGCTTACAGCATACCTGACCCTCAGGGAAAACAAATTGTTTCCAGCTTGGTGCATGATACAAAAGTTATTCACACTTGCTGAGCACTTAGCTGCATATAGATGGCACAGATTAGCTTATGGAAGATGTGTGGAAGCTTAATAGTATCCAGGCCATTTTCATAACAGAAGTTGCTATTTACCAATATGAACTTGCTTAGCGTTTCTCTTACTGGAAGATAGCTGCTTTTAAGTCTGGATGATAAACCAGATGGAGTTTAGATAGCAAAGATGCACCTAAGATGTTAAAATGTCCCTGTCTGGAGGCTGATCACAGCGTAGCCAGGGCACTGGAGGGCCCAACACACAGGCTAGCATTACTGGGGCCAGGTGGAAAATGCAAGTGGGTTTTGGCCTGTGTTGAGCTCTGTGCTGTTTAAATATTTGTACCTGAAATAATCTGGTTAGGTTCAGAACCAATGCAACCTGCAGCTGCACCAGTTTTCTGGTGGGTAACAGTTTGAGGGTAAAACTTGAGCTTTCAATTTTGCTTGGAATGTCCTCTAGATAGAATTCAGACATGATGTTTTCTCATCTCCCTGTCTCTGAATGATGTTGAAATGCTGTTATGATCTTGATGATAAAATCTAATACAAGACCATTGTCAGACTTCTGAAGAGAGGCAGCAACGTAACTCGTCCATTTCAAAGGTATTTGGAATTTTCTGTGGATTAGCTCTGGTCCCACAACTGTCTATTTAAAAGACCAGTATGTTTTTTTCTCTGTGCTTCTTAGCATGAGAGTGGCTCATAATGCAATATATTTTAACCATGAGAGGAAAGAAAAAGACCACTTCTGCTAAGCCACAAGCATTTTGAACAGAGATATGTTTTGATTCAGCTTCCTTCATCCACCCGACTATGATTTGCTTTGCTGCAAGCTCTGTAGGACTGTGCACAACATGTGTATATTTTTGGCTAGTTATTTCAAAACAATCTTTAAAGCTTATAAAAGGCAACTTTGAATTTTAGTGGGGTAGAGAGAATGAGACAATGACTTTACTTGGAAATAATCAGGGTATGTGCCCAGTTAATCTTTCTGTTCAAAATATTAGGGATGGCTAAGCTCAGCTCCGAAGACCCGTATAGTCTTGGCTTGTGCGTGGAATATTGTTACTTCACTTTTTCACAGAATGGTTGAGGTCAGAAGTGACCTTTGCAGATCATCTGGTCCAGCCCTCCTGCTCAAACAGCATCACCTAGACCTGGTTGCCCAGGACTATGTCCAGACAGCTTTTGAATATCTCTAAGGTGGGAGACCCTGCAATCTCTCTGGGCAACCTGTGCCAGTTCTCAGCCACCTTCACAGTAAAAAAAAGTGTTTCCTGACTCTCATCCTTTTTGGCTTGTAATTATTCCATGAGGCAGCAGTAAAAATTTTCATTGACTTTAGTAGCATCTATTGGTTGGACAGTAGGAGGGAGGCAGTCAAGCCCTTGTAGCCCAAGTCTGCCGAGGGTGAATGCCCAACACCTTGAATTGCACACCATTTTCCTTAGGCTGCTGCGTGGACTGAGAGCCAGCAGCGAGTGACCTCCTTGATGAGCAAGGCTGCCTTGGCAGTCCTGGCTCCCTGCTCCTTCCCCGCCTGTCTTCCCCTCCTCTTACCAGGAAACAATGCTGACACTTCTGCGCGTGGATATGATTATCCACCTCGCCTAATCATCGTGTATATCCGGTGGTTATTATCCATTTCCAAAACTTCCCTTAGTTTGAAAACAAGTCTGACATAATTTATATCATGTGAGGGGAACGGCGTGTGTGTTTGATCGCCTCGGCAGGTACAGAGCAGAGGTAACGAGCGTCTCTCCTCCCTCTGGAGGAGTGCATTCATTTTCCTCTGTGCAGAAGGAGATGGGGGAGCGATTTATGCTCTAGTTTCACAAGCATAAGTAGTTAGATGGAGGGCTTAAACCTTATTACAATATGTCCACTGTTTCAAAGCAAGGAGAACACCTGTAAGAGTGGGTAACTTTACATTTATACCTGCTTTAAGTCTCTGCAACTGAAAGGAGTGAAATGCTCTTAGTGTCAGAATGGGGCTGGAGGGGGCAAGCAGCTGAGAATCAAGCTTTGAACAGAAGTCAGCTGGCCAAGGGGTTTTTTTGTTGGTCATTTTTGGTTTTTAAAATGTGTCCTTCTGTTAGGCACTCAAACCGTTAGTTTTAGGGAATCTGTCTGAGATGCCCATTGCAAGGCGTGCAGTGCATATCCAGGAGCAGCATCAGCGGTTCAAGTCTATGCGAAATATTTTGGCTACTTGCCATTTTTTTGCTCACGTATTTAATGGCTTTCTTAATGTCCTGGCTTTCTGGATTAGCAGAGAAACCTAGCAAATGGAAGCCAAAGAGCTCTGTGTGCATGCTCATGGGTGATAGGCACAAATTAGAAGGGCTGTGGGAAAGAAGTCCCCTGACGAACAGCTGTTGTGCCATGTGCATGACCGTGTTGGGGAGGGGGAAGGCAGGTGGTTTTCTGATCGATAATGTTATACTGGTCAGAGCCATCTTGCAGATGCAGTTATGGATTATGTCCCTTTCACATAATATGAATTTATGCCTCTATCCCCATAGGAGGATTGGGCTGCAGTGAATTATACTTGCATAGCTACAGTATGGTTCAAATTATGTGAGAAGAGAAGACTTATTTCCAGTTTTTAATGAAACAATAGGGACAGATCCAAAGACTGTCAAAATTAATGGCAGGATTCCTGTGGGCTGCTTTCCATTTATTCAAGAGCCACCTAAGAGGGCACTTTATCCTCTAGAAAGAATTTTAAATATAATTTTCTGTTACTCATGGGCTTATTTTCCCTCCCAGGCTAGTGGAGAGGACCCCTATTATTGCTTTTGGGAGGTGGCTCAGACCCTGGTATTGGATATGAATTCTTTGAGAATGTAATTAGGAAATACATCACTTCAGCATTTTTTATTGTAAACATACATCACTGTAATACACCATTGTTATGAAATAAATATCTGATATTCTGGAAATATGGAACAATCCCATTTGTTTTAAGAACAGAAGGAAGGCAACTTTTCTTTAAGATCACAAAAATATGCCTCTTGCTGCTGAAAGCATGCTTTGCATTAAATTCTAGAGTCAGTGGGTCTAGGCCCACGTACGTGTTGGCAAGAGCGTGCCTGACTGTTGGATGCGTAGCGTACGGAGATGGCAGCAACGCTGTGAGACTGATTAACGAAGACAGGGACAACTTCTGGCTCTCCTTGAGAAGTAAAACCATCCTTTTCCCTGCCAGTCTTGTAGATTTTTTTGAAAGGCATCTGTGGAGCTCCCCTATATGCAGTCTTTTGTGTTGCTTGGGTGTGCCTGTAGAGATGTCCTTCCTTGTTGTGTCCCAGTGGAAACAAATACCTGATGCTGTTCCTGGTGCACTATTTTCCTTCCATAATCTGATTTTCTGTTTCAAGCCCTTCCAGTGCAAAAGAAATCATTGCCCCAGTTGGAAATCAATGGCACTTTGCATGGGCATAAAGGCTTACTTATGTGAATCTCTCAGTACTTCCGTGAGTTAGAAGTTTAATCTACTATTTGCCTGATCCAAGACACAAACCTCTGTGTTCGTAGCAGTTTTACTTGACCTAGTATTTCCTCTTCAGTTATTTGCCATCTTTGATTTCCTGGGTTTTGCTCATTTCAGCACTAGCTACTCATGTAGCTATTATTTTTGAGCAGTGGATCCCGTGAACATGGTTCTGCCTTATGCTGGCACAGCTGGTGGCTGACCTTCCCCTAGAAAATGGTCATTTGTCAAAATAAAAGCATTTAGTGGAGATGAGTTTGAGGCATTGTTGGTTTTTATAGCATTTTTAAGCTAAAATACTCCACTTGTTTGCCTAACATACATTTTCATGGTTTCTTCTTTCCTTCTACCTTTTATAAATCTGTCTCTACTTGAAAAAAATAGTCATAATTCAGGCAAAAGTGAACCTCGTTTTGTCCAACCAGATAGTTAACTTGAGGCTGGAGGAATTATTTTCAGAATTTCCTTTTATGCGAAATCAGATTTCTTTCAGTCTAAATCCACGCAAATGGCCAATGTCAAAACAGTTGAATTGACATACGTGCCAACTTCTAGACTCTTTTCTCTGAAAGTCATTTGTCTGGTGCCATGGTGATCTAACTTTAACTGAGGCAACAGTCTAGCTGAGACTACGCGGAGCCCAACATTTGAGGTAAATGGTACCCTCCACATGCAGGTGTTGCCATGACAATAGCTGGCTCCTGCAGCTTTGACAAGGAGCACTCAAAAGATGTGGTCCTGTCCAGCCTGGAGCACAGGCGAACTTAGGGATGGCCATGATCCTGGAAAGGTGATGTTCCAGGCCATCCTACAACAACTGCTATACAGATTTCTGATATCCTGCATCTTGCTTGTCGGGAAGGCTGTGCCGCAAAACTGCGTTGTTAATGGAGTTGCAAGATCCAGCTACAAAACCCACGTGGTGTCCTGTGGTAAAGCTACTACCAGCTACTATCAGTTTCCTGCTGAGCAATAGCAGATTACAGCAAAAAATGGAGCTGTTTTATCCTGGGCTGTACCCCAACTGACTGTGGCCCTGGGTCCTGCGTGAAGTTCAACTACCAGTACTTCTGATTTGACCTTAGGTCTGCCTCCATGACTCCCTCTGTGTTTTACCTTGCACGACTCTATTTGAGGAGTAGGATGAGGCTGAAAAATGAGGAAAGAAGACAAATTTATCCCTGCTTTAAACTGACACTGGACATAGGCCCCTGGGGAAGGGCATACACAGTGGCAGTGGCCTTTGGCCAAGAAAAGGGTTTAAATGTAACCATGCTCTTCCCCATGCACTTTAAGGTTACATTTGAACCGAGCGTTATCACTAACGGTGTAAAAAAACCTCACAGGCCGTCATGCTGCCCTGTGAATTAGAAAGAAGCTCTGCAGCCCATCTCCTCCTCCTGTCCTCCTTGCTGTGCAAGGCTTGCAGGGAACAGAAGCAAGAACTAAATGCCCAAAATGCTTCTTCCTCTGCAGGGTCATGTACTGAGAAAAGGTACCACACTAAGATTTTTTTGGAGCAGGGGCAGTTCATCTGCACCCTACCAGGAAGCCACTGTGCTACATCCTCTGTGGCAGATTCCACGTTTGCCCAGAAACCTCACAAAGACAAAGGTCCTTCTGCTGTCCCACTACTTCCAGAAAGCAATAGGAAAAAAACACATAAGAAAATGCCCCCTCTGAAATGACAGCTCAGAAATGAGCTGTGCTATAACACATCTACACAGGCACCTCAAAATGGTATTTGGTTATAGCGGGAATGGTTTATTTTTAGATCAGTCAGTCCCTCGCTTGGTCTATCTATATGCCTTCTCATCAGCTCAGCTTTTACAGGAAAACGTAATGCATAATTCATTGTTTCCAATTAATTTTGGATATAATTTTCATACTAAATTTACAAGTTCACAGTTAAGTTTCTTGAAGTGTAGCATTGGAGCTCATTTTTGTTGTTGTTTCCTTAACAATCACATTTATTAAAGAAGTCCATTGGGAATGGGATATTAATCTTAAAATTTACAAACAGAAACTCTTGGGATCACAAGAAAACTCTTTCCTAGAAGCATCCAAAGTATGTGGTTAACATGTATTCTTATCTTCCTGAGATCCATGCTTTAGGGTGGGAGAAAAACCTGTGTTAACACTAAATATTATTTCCTTATTTCATACACATTATATAAGTATACATGCACCTGTACTGCATACAACATCCATCGCTTTGTCAAATCTGGCTGTCCTTAGTGGTTCCTTTGTGCTCTTCAATCTCAGAAAGTGAGTATGCATCAAGTTAAGCATGGGAGTCCTGGGTTCCTTCCTCAACTTTAACTTCCTCAGAACTACTACTTGGTGTTTAACAAAAAAAACATAATTCAACCTGACAGCCAAGCACCTGAAGTTGTTAAAAATCCTGTTCTGTGCAGTGTCTTGTATTTATCATGGTAGCATCTGAGTGCTCTCCACAGCTAGAAATGAAACAGAAGACTTTGGTTAGTCATTATAAAGTAAATATAGTCAATAAACCTTTGTTACTATCTCTTTCCAGAGAAAAGTTATTGAGATAGTTATCTACCTGATTGCTTGTTTTTTACAATCTGAGTGTTTGTCTGTACAGAACACTAAAAGTTTGAGTGCCTTAGGGTTGTTGTCAGTCTGGGTTCAGCTGATACTGAATTGCATGGGTTTTGGCCTGAACCTGAGAAAGGTAAAGCACCTGTATTCGAGAGGTATCAGTGCCAAATAGAGCTAATATAGCAAATGAGAACACAGTGCAAGACTTAAATGCGTAGGTAAACCCAAGCCTAACCTTGAAGGCTGTTACCAAGGGGAAGGCTTAAACCTCAGGATTCCTGGAGAAGCAATTTGAGAGAATCTTAAATTTTGCATTTTTTGTTGAGATTAATTCCAGATCTGTAATCTTGTATGGAAAGGACAAGAACTGGTGTAATTGGAGTCAGATCATCGGCAGCGAGGAGCTGATGGAGTCTGTGACCTGCCGTGGTCCATCATCGCAGGCAGTGCTGCCTGTGAGTCAGTGAGGAATGCAGGTCTTGAACTTGTGGCCTCTCCTTGAGGATCTCTGGGTGCACGCCCTTAACCATTGGAGACAGCTCTGTGGCAACTGCCTCCCAGAAATGATATTTTTGTTTGCTTGCAAACGTAACTCTTCTTGCGTGGGTTTAATTCTGGCCAACAGTTTCTGTGCCATGTGATGAGCTCAACCTGGCACCCATGGGTAATGGTGATTAAACTCTGACCAAAGTTACTGAAGGATTCCAGTAATATCCTTGAATCACCATGCAACCTCTTCTCCCGTTTCCCCTGAGAGAGCAGTAAAGTAGTTGAGGAAACCAAGATGGGCTTGAGGTTTCATTCCATTGCTCTTTTGTGAAGCTGAACCAGAGTGAGGTGGGCACGCAATCGACTATCTCCTCCTCATGCCAAGGGAGCAACATTCTCTATGCAATACTCGTCCATCCTCAGTGGAGCAGGTGTGGTGTAGTGTCGGGATACCAGAGTAGCCCAAAAGTGCCACTTGGTTTAAACATTTTGGTGGCAGTCACTATTAGCACCCTTGGCAGTTTGTTCCAATGATCAATTACTCTGTTGGCTGCCCAAATTCTAGTCTAAATTTAGATGGCAACCCTGCTGCTGCAGAGATTAAGCCGGCCCTAGGAATCAGTCTCTGCCACCTTCGCTCATGTTGACTCATACTTTGTAATACATAGGAACTACTCAGGATGGGGAAATTCATCAAAAACAGGCCTGGCTTTATATTCACAGTAATCTACGTAAGAGATTTGGCTTCTGGCATTCTCTGTATCCCAGAAAAGTGAAGAAAATACTAGCTTTCATTAAAATGAAAAGCATGTTTATCAATTACTGCAGTTTAAAGCGAGTCATTAATTTTCCCTGGGATCACAGAGGACTAGCATCCTGGGCTGGTTTGATGGGAATTATGAAAATCATATCCACAGAGCAGGAAGCAAGAGACAGGAGGTGGTTCTGCCTTTACTGGGTTAGCTCCTGGGTACTGATTTTATACTGATATTTTTGGATGACATTGCTTCTTATGCAGAGATGTGTAAAATATTCATAAATTACAGTAAAATATTAATATTTCAATAATAATGAATGCCCTGTAAATTTTGAGATTTCTAGGCTGAAGTACCTGGTACTGCTCACAAATTCTGCTTAATAGGAACAACTTGTTTTATTAGCAGCCAGTCCTTGGTAGGTTCATCAAAGAATAACTTCTTTTTTCTTCTCTGACTCATTGTAACCACACAGGCAGAAAGATGGTTTGAGGTTCTGGTAGTGCAATCTTGAACAAATTTCCGATCTTTCCCGAAGCCATAAGAAAAGACCACAGTGGTATTAGTGACACACCATATGGACCAAAAGCTGCTTTGACTAGATCTAAAGTTTGATACGTTCTGGCAAACCAGACATCTGTCTGAATGAACTGCAGAATTTATCTGTGTATCAACTCCACTGGATAAGTGAAAAAGACTTCTGCAATGACTTTTCCTTTTTTGAGTGATTTAAGATAACTAAGATAAACACTCTCTGGGGAATATTTATTAACATTGGAAAGAGTGTCTGAAAGTCTTCAGGATATAGCACACACTTGCACCATTATAACAGGTTCTTCCTCAGCTGCACAGAAATAGTATTGACTAAAAAAAAAGTGATTCTGAGTTTTGAGGCTATAAAGCTCATTACACCAGTTCAACAAAACAAAGGCTTTATCTGGAAACCGGTCATATAATTCCAGACCACAAATCTACCAAATTAATATAGGATTTATAAAATAATGTAAATTTTTTTGATTTTAAGGAAAAAAGGCTTACTTTATGGAATTATAAAGAATTTACTATCACTTTAATATTCTGTGAAAGGAACATCAAGATTTACAGCAGACTAAAAGTTAAATATTGCTTTCGTTTACAAAATACCTGCAGATATATATAAAGAAAATGGAGAAAAGTATGTTTGGATTTTTTTAGTCAATGAATGCCTGTTTAGGATTAATGTGGGATGGGTATATATATATATGTGTATATATGTATTTTTTAAAAAATATTATCCAGAAAGGCATTTTTGAATCACATTGGTATTTTAACAACTGATTTTCTGACTTCAGGATTAGTTTTGATTACATCATTGCTGACAGTTACAGAAACCAGAAGTTGTGGAACCTTCTCTGGAAGACAGACAAAGACATATGAGGAATTCATAGTTCTGTAATGTCACCAAATTACATATTCAGGAAGCACAGAGTTAGAACAATAGTATAGCATATAGTATTACTGTTTACAAAGACCTTCTTACAAGAATCTGATTCACCATAATTTGATATATTGTTTCCTGACAAATGGGAACTCTGTAGGTTTAGTCACCCAAACTTTATACATACTATTCTTTAATTATCTTACTTTCAACAAATTTAACCTTTAGAATGTTTTAAGATAAACACTCATGTATCTAAGTTACTCTCAGTTCAGAAGAACTATTAAAATACCACGTATATATTCAGTCAATTGAAGCATTTTAAGAAATGTGTATTAGGTACCCTTACAGTGTTTGAGAGGTTTTTTTCTTTCTACTTCAACCAGTAGTCCCACATCAAGCAGTGATATTGCTCTTGGACAGCTTCAGTACTTGCAAGAGTTTCCCTGAGTACAAGAGCTCCTTGATAACAGCTCTTATCTGCTTGCCAGACCTGCACACCAGTAGTGAAACTCCTAGTAGTCCAGTGCAACGAAGGGATGCTGTGGATTGGAATGGCTCTTATAAATCAATTGTTTTTAGTCTAGTTGATTTTGCCCATACAATGGAAGTATCTTGCAGATTCCAGCAATTTTTCTCTCATTCATAATCTACAGGGATTTATTTTTCATTTCTCCTTTATACATATCATCTCTCCGATCATCTACTTAAAAAGTACGGTAGATTCAGTGACACTTCTGGTTAAAATGATTCAAACCAGAAGACAAATAGGAAAATAAGAATTTGGAGTGGCTTCTTTTGTGCTTATGAGGATTTGGGATTTGTATACATGGATGCTTGTGTGATTTGGAAAAGGTCATTTCATGTTACCAGATGTGTTAAAATAACAATCTCAAAGATGTTTATTGAAGAATCAAAGTTAGTTCATTATTTTGGGTTTACTTTAGTAAGTAAGTAGGCCTTTAAGCAAGCCAGTCTGCTTATTTTGACTGAAGTATCCAACTTTCCCCTCTCCCTGTAAGAGAACGGAGGGTAATCATGCTGCAGCAATGCCAAGCAAGGTCACCGACGTGCTTTCAAAAGGACTTTGCTATTTAGAATATTTTGGAATATGGGTTGAGCCAATGTTTATTTTCTACTTTAAAAGTGCCTGTCCTCAAACACCAGATACTTACACAGATGATTACAAATACAGGAAAAATATAAATAATGACAAAGCCTTTCAGACTAAGCCAGATTCCAAAACATAAGTAACCAGCAAGAAGACAAATGTCTTCCAGCAGTTGTATGATTTGCCTTGTTTCCATTCAGTTTTCTCCTTACTGAGAATTTCAACAGGTAAAGTTGTTTTACAGGGTTCCTTGAAAGTTAACAGATTTTGGTGTGAGCCTGAGTTGGCTGAGGAGGGGATGAGTAGTGGGTGACCTTGAATGGAAACATCACCCCCACCGGTCCCCCCCTCTGCAACTGGGAACCTGATAGCGTTAGTAGTCCTGTTGGTTTCAAGTGGAGCAGTAACCAAAAGATAATTTCACAGGCTACTAAGTTTCAGACCACACAGGTCACGGAAAGCAGAACTGGCAAATCGCATGTTCAGAGTATGCTTTTGTCCCCTAGAATTTCTGCCTGTGTCAACCCTGCCTTCCCGTGCGTTTAGGAGAGGAGTCCTCCAGAAGTGCGTCTATACTGGGAGGCTACCTCTCGCTATTGTCATAGGAGAGAGCCAACACTCAGGTAACAAAGTTGGAAGGTGCAACAGCAGCCTTCAGTATGAAGCACCAACCCCAGTGTGAGCTACTTGATGCAAGCCATGTGAAATCTAGCCTTCAGCACTGACTTTTTCTCCCAGTTTCCATAGAGATGGATGATCTGGCTTCCCATTTTTAACTACAACTCTTCTAGAGAGGGAGGAACAGAAATGAAAATGCACAATAATAACTTTGATCAAGGTATTTTTTTTACTAAATAAAAGAGAGATGCCTTGTTCTTGAGACAAAGTCAAGAGATCACATTGATGATAAGCCAATTCTGGCAATGTTTGTTTTCCATAATTCTGAAGTTGCAGCAAAGGGCTAATCTGTGTGTCTTTCTTTTCATGAAATAAAGTTAGAAATTATGTTTGGCTCCGCTGAAGTCAATGGTATTGCCCGCAATGGAGTGGGCAAACTCCAGTGGCATCAGAGTAGCCAGGTTTTGCCCAAACTGTGACCGAGGGGATTTCTCACGATGAACTGGAGGATGAAAATAAACATTGCCCTAGTGTGTCTTAGACTTCAAGCAAACAATAATAAAACATATTTGAGTTAAGTTGGATAAGCCGTGACTGGACTGTGAAAGCCCTCCCAGTTGTAGAAGTTCTGAAATCATAGAATGTCTTTCACTCGCTTCCTCAGCAGTTGACTTGCTATGTATTAGTGCACATATTGCTGCTATTCAGTAACAATGCATAGCAAAAATATCCTTTATTATTGTCAGCTGAATGAAATGAAGTCGTGCTCTATAGTTAGTCTTTTGATTCTGGGTTTCCTATTCCTTCTTAGTAAGTTTCCTCTACCTTTCTGAACCAGGTAAGTCATGCAGAGTTTTTATCCTTGCATTTGGAGTGGGCATCATTTTGGACAGCGATGAGTGCATAATATAAGTTGTCTCATACTACTGCCAGTAAGACAGTCTTAGTCTTTTATGTCACTTGTGACAATCAAAATGGGTTTACTAAGCTCAGAGTTTTAGGATTTTTTTTTTATTATTGTTTTTCTGTTTCTCTAAAATATGGTACCTGGTTACGACAAGCCTACTGGATTTTGCAGAAGTGGAAGCATACATGCTCCTGGCATTTCTCAGCACCCTGACAAAGTTGAGAAGCTTTGTTAAAAATAGTGGTTTTCTGATACATGTTACTGGTCTTGGAATAAAAGAATTAGACATGCAGAAAATGGATTAACAGGCTGAATTCAGGTAAAAAGGTAATCAAAATGAAATTTACTTTTTTATGAACTAAAGTACAACTAAAGCAAACTTGGGCCAAAATGTGCACTTTGTTTCTGCCAAAATTTGTCCAAATGACAAACCAGTGAGTTTGACTTGTGAAGTCTGGAGGAAAGCCAAGGCTCTTCAACCTTATTACATACTATTACAACTTTTTCACCCTACCATCACCTATAGCAATATGGCATATTCATGCCTGCAAAGTTGGCGGGGGAGGTTGTCTGGTTTTATAGTTATGTAATATTAACCTAAACACAAGCATCTTCACCTAACTTTTTTTTTCTTGGTTCGTTCTGTGCATGAATGTAGGACTGTTTCTTGAGATGGAGGAAGGAGATCAAAACAGAGGAAAGGCAAGGGTTGTTGTTTTTTTTAACTGCATCAGGAAGATGAGTTGGAGGAGGGGGAAAAAAGCTCACTGTCCTGGGACAGGGATAGAAAGATTTTCTTTGCCAGCCAGTGAGATCATATGTCTATTGTGAGCCTGTATCTGCTTGGAGACATGCACCTTGTGCTGCTTCCATAAGGTCCGGGAGAAAAGAAAAACTAATCACATACTTAATTTTCACTATTTCTGATGCACTATTCCTGTGTTATGTGCAAAAAAAAAAAAAATTTCAAGTGGGGCAAGGCATGAGTTCAGCATTCAGGAGTAGGTACCTGCCAAATCTGAAGCCTTAAAAAAGAGAGAGGAGGAGAGAAGGGGAGCTGATTTATTCCAACTCAATAAAGAATTTGACCGTATGTAACAGCTGGACAACCTATTATTCTTTACACGTGGACAGCCTCAGAAGTGTCCAGAAATAATAATGCAGCTTGGGTATTCAATGAGCATGAGCAATTTTTACCCAAAACAGTAAAGAGGGAGGGCAAGCTACAAGTATTTTTAAATGAGGTTTCACATGAAAATACTGTCACAAATAGCTACTGCATGGCAGCAGTGATAAACTAATGCTAGGGGACAGCAATTACGAACATCACAGTAACCTCTGACAGGTGCCAAATGAAATCTCTAAATCAACATCTGCCTTCAGAGGCTGCATATTCCCAAAAGGAATATTCCCTCTTCTGCACTTATCTCCTGCTCCATCCTCTTCTACCTGCCAACAGCTGTGAAGGCTGGCGAGCTGCCTAGAAGGCTCTGCACAGTAAATTAAAGAGGCATGTTAATTTGGGAAGACTTCTTCAAACCTCCAATAGGTGGTGGATATGCCATAATTCTGCCTCATTCATGCTCTTTTTGTGAAGAGATACTTTTTCAAAACATAGATATATGAGCCACATCTGATGGGCCAAGATTGATTTTTCCTTTCCCCAGGTTAGCTCTCTATTCTCTGATCAGATGCTGGCAATATGGCACCCAGGATTGTACCCATGCACTGATTTTATTTTTCTGGTACATGATTCTATTGACAGTATTGGTATGAGGTCGCTTTACAAAGGCAGGGATAGCTGCTCTCATTTTGGAGAATATGTCTGGAGCCAGAGAAGGTGCAGCCAGGATGGGAATGACAGTCCTCAGTGAGCAAGAAGTCCTCTGGGCACAATTTAGAGCAGCCTTGACACTATGCTAACCTGTAGTATGGGAAGGTAAAATGTCTTCCAGCTGCTTGCTGGATCTGGAAGCAAGAAACATCATCAGCCTTCCCTTGTGAGGCCCTGCAGAAACTATGTGCAGTAGCAGAGAGAGCTGCTTAATTTTAAAGGAACAAAATCTGAGAATTTTTAGAAAAGTTTCAGAAATTAATTGCTTTGGGTTTTGAGGTTCAGAAGAAAGCAAGAGATGGAAACTCTTTGGAAAAAAAAAGGAAAAGGGATCGTGCGAGCCTCAGTTTAGCTTTCCAAAATTTCAGAGTCTGCCAGGGAGGTCTATGCAGGATTGCAGACCCAAGGGAACAACAAAACCAGTTGGCTTAAACTGGCTTTCCTGCCAGCTCACTAAGACAAGTGGGAAGTCCAAGGTTTGTAATCTCCTTTTAAGTTTTCTCTAGACTTAAGTTGCTTAGAGTTTGTTTGCTTGTTCCCTTCCCCCCGCCTCCCCACCATTTAATAGGAAAACCAAGGATAAAATGTTAAGTCTCTCCTCTCTTATTAAAATACCCCAAAACAAGTATGGAACAGAGTGGAGAGAAATAACCCCAGTGACCACTAGCCAAAACTCACAAGTAGTATGTGCATATCTGAAATAGTTGGTGCACTCGCATAGGAAATCGCTGGATATTTTACACCTCTTGCAGCGGTTTAGTAACTGGCTGTGGAAGCTCATTCCCCACTTGAGAAAGTCATGAATTATACAGTTTTTACATCTGTTGAGCATGTTGTGCTTCTCAATCATCCAACTATACTGAGCCCTAAGTTTTCAGCCTTCACAATGAGATCACTGTTTTCAAGCACGTTCTAGTGGCATTTTGTCAAGCCATGTGTGCTTTCAGGATGGGGGCAGGGAGGGAGGAACAAAAGTATGCTGCCGTTTCACAGGATTACAATCTACTTTTCAGCCTACATAAAACTGTGACTGACCCATCAACAAGAAATATTCTTTGTTTACTACTTCTCCTTCTTGAAATGGTCTGACTGTTGTAAGGAAGAAGAGTGTAAAAGGGAGGAATATGTGTTTTTCACTTTGAATTTCAATACCTGATAATCTAAAAACAAAACAAAACAAGCCAACCAAAACACCCCTGAAAACAACAAAACAAAGCCACAAAACTTCGGTTATCCCTAATCTTCCTCTTAATGTATTTATTTTACTGTGCAAAGACTCATTTTTGCTTCAGCAGCATAGCGTTTTGAGTGAAATTCTGCTATTAAACAAGGGCTGACCATGTGCACCCTATCACAGAGATTAAGGGAGATATAGTGTTTTAATTTTGCTTAGGCACAGGCATAAGGAAATTGCATACACTAATTAGCAGATTTTAAATCAAAGTACTTCAGGTTCATAATAGCAGGAGGTAGATTCCATAGAACTAAGAACAAACAACTTGGGACGGGGCAAAGAGGGAAAACCTTTGTAGAAATTATCCATGGATAATCTATTGCAGTGGAGACAGAGAAATTAATACGTTTATCTTGAGTCACCCAGGACTCAGTGAGATTCCTCCACGCCAAACAATTCACAGACAGATAATAATTCCTTGCACTGAATGAGTTTGATCATTGCCATATAAAGATTTCTTTTTTTTTTTTTTTTTTCCTGGAAACGGTCACTCATCATTTAAACAACAGTCAGCCATGGTAACACTTCCACTGGCCAAAATTCAGATGCAGACAGCACAAAAGCAATATGTGTGATGAATGTTGACTACTCAATGCATAGGGGCAGGTTAAGGTTTTATGCATCTTTTTGTATTAGCTTTCTGGTTTTGGACTAAAATCCACTCGCTTGTATAGTTTACATTGTTTGAAAAAGAGGAATGGGAATTCCCATCTAAACAGATAACAAGCATGGCACTGATGGAAAGGCACTGAAAATTATAGCCTCGTGTAAAATAAGCTGGACTAGCAGTTGGATCAAAAACGTTTCTGTGTTCTTGCTGAGGACTAAAGCACGCAGAGAAAACCCCTCTAAAAGCAAACCTCTTCTAAAGCACTTAGACCCTTAGTGCTTAATTCGGGTAGTCCAAGTGACTGTAATTCATATGTTTTCCCAGTCCCATGAGCGTGTAGGGCCAGCTGGGCCCGGCTGGGGCGTAGGTTAGCGAGGAGGGAAAAGCTACACCGCTCCCCACCCCGTCCTGGGACAGACGTCGGACCTGGCTGCGGTGTGCGCTCTCCCCACCGCCCAGGGCTGCGCAGAGGAACGGGCAGGGGAGAAAGTCCGGCGGGAGCCCAGGATGCTGCCTCGCAGCCGCTGCGAACCCGCTGAAGCCGCATCGCCCACCTCCTCTCGCTGGTCCCTGAGCGTGCCCCAAGCCCCCTCCTGAAGTGCTCAGATGGGCTGCGGCTGCTGCCCTGTGGCTGTGCTGGCGTGCCCGGAGAGGTGTCTCTGCTCGAGGGCTAATCTTGACAAGGAGATCTAGCTTAAGTTAGGCTGAATGGAGTTCACACCCACCAGCTAAACCTGACCGATTTCAGCAGTTTTCTCCACTAAGCTTAGGATAAGCCATGCTGTGTGTGGACTGGAGAAACTGAACTGCCATAATACACTCTTTTTTTGTTTGTTTTTCCTTTTCCTCTCATTTTTTCCCTTTTTATGTCATTTTTTTCTTCTCTCTCTGTTTTTTTTTCTTTTTTTTCTTTTTTTTTTTTCTTTTTTTTGTCTCACTAGCATATTCTAGCTAAGCTCAGCAACATTTCGGCAAAATTTTTTAGGAGGATCAAAGATGAGTTGTCTTTACCCTGCTCTGTGATGTGATTATAGCACTTCTGGTGGTAATCAACACCGTATAGCTGACAGCCCCCTTCAGCAGGCTGGGCACCAGGTTTTGTCACTGCAACTGCCAGCCCATAGTAGGGGCTCTGGGCTGCGTGGCTCTGACACGGCCCCCAGCACGGGGTTGGCTCCAACAGCAGGGCACCCCGATGCACATAGGGTGCTAGTAACGATGTTGTTGCTCCACGGCTACCTAAAACTGTCTCTGCCTACTGAGCGAGAGACCGCACACCAGCGGTTTCCACAGATGTGCTGGAGAGTGGTGGCTTGTTACCACCCAATAATTGTGACTGTGGAAGCAAGAGCTAGGCCAAGGTGTAGGGAAAAAAAAAAAAAAAATCCCTCTTTGGGCACAATATGGTTTTGGTTCAAGTTCATAAAAATGCTTGCCTACCTGCAGCTAAATGCAAGCTGTATGTTGTTTGTATTTTAATTAAATAAGCAAATCTCCTTCCATATAGAATGAGACAAGGATGAGGTGTCTGCTGGTTCCAACTGCTACAGCTTAGTGCCCTCATACTGTATTTAAGTTTTGGCTACATAAGCTCACTGTGGGATTCTGATTAAACTTTAACATCTGTGGTGCCTCTGCCTTTTCTGTTTCAATTATAACATTCAGTGTTTCCGTTATATGTATGGACAATACCCTGACCCTGGTATGATTTCTTTTTCCTATTGCAAAACATTCTATGTATCCAGTTTTGCCAGGATGCAGAAATACTATTTAAAAAAAAAAAAAAAGAAAAAAATAGTCTTTGACCGGTATTCTACTTGGCACATAACAACTGAATGTAGACTGATGTGCAAAATTCAAAGCTGGCTTGAAAAAATATCTGAAAGGGAATGAAGCTCATCAAATACTTTGTTCACTGTAAGTAACTAAACGACATTTATATTTTATGGTATTTACGCTCAGCTCAGTTACGACAGGAGTTAAGAAAAGGGACGAAGACTTGAGGCGGGGGGGGGGAGCCTGCAGGCTAATATTAGCTGCACTGTTTTGTTTCAGGACACTGTCACAAAGAGGATGAGAAGTTAAAGCATCTTTGGTATTACCACTTGCATGTTAAATGGGATTCCCTCCTTGAAGATATTTTTTGCGTTGTCAGAGGAAGGAAACGGCAGCTGCGAAGTCGGGCTCTTCTCATGCCGACCGCAGAGCCTGCCCCACCCCCCTGGAAATCTATGCCAGATGCGGGAAAGAATGAGCAAGGTTTTCAAAGTGGACACTTAGCATATGGGAGGGAATATTTTAGCAACTAGAAAGCCTTGGATAATTTCAACAACTCTCAGTACTTGAAGAAGCTCTTTAAGAAAATCCTCTCTGAGGCTCTCAGTGGTGTAAAATAAAGAGGTATATGTCTTCTTCTCGTCTACGTGGAAACCAAGTTCAAAACTGGCCTGCTGAAAGCCTCTTTTTATACGCTGTCTGCATGCTTGCTGTGAAGCAGAAGTAGTAAATGCTGGGTTTGGAGGAACAGTAAGCTGAGGCGATGAGGTATCTTTGAGGAAGCAAAGGTCTTTGACCAGCCTCTCAGACAACATTTCTAGCTCTCTGCCTCCAGGCGGTATCTCGACTCCTCGGCCCAAAGCCATAGCTACTATAACTGGGGTTGATTAGAAAATGGTAAGCATTTTTCATGTAACAGAAAAACTCAAGAAATTATTTGTCTAAAAATATTAACAGAAAAGTTCAACTAAAACAGCTGAGCACCCAGAAGTGCAGCTTTATTTTTAATTTTTTTGAAATGTTTTGATAAAATCTTGGCTTTTAGAAACACAGATGAAATATTTTGGGCTCACATAGCTATAGACAAAAAAGAAAAACCTGAAAAAAACACAAGGTCTCAGAAAGTATCCATTTCAGGAGAGGCCTTTTCTTTTTGCTGAAAAATGTTTTGATGGAAAAAATGTGACCATCTACATTTACTGCACTAAGTACAGAAAGTTAATACAGGACATTTCGGCTCTGCCATGAGCACTCCTAGTGAACGGGCTCGCTCTGTCCCTCACTTGGGAACAAAACCACCAAGTGAACATGGGGTTCGGTGGGCTGCACAGCCAGAAGTAGATACAAGCTGAAGAAAAAGACATGAAACAGGTGTGTAAGGAGCAGAAGAAAGAAGACTGAGGGCAGACACTGGGACGAGGTTAGATCTGCTGAGAAAGAAGATTATTCTTTTGCTAGGAAGTAAATTACAGGTAGAAAGGAGGGAGATAAAACAAGGTCACATGCTTAAAGGAAAACGTGCTTGCTGGTTCCTGAGCTTCAGAAATAGACTTGTGTTCTCTGGTCCTCCACCACAGCCATCTTTTTAGGGCCCTAATTTCTTGACTCGCTAACTGATAAACAATTTTAATGGCATGGTACTAAGGATGTTTTCTGAAGAGCTTTTCATGTTTTCTATCTTCCAGTGTTGTAGCAAATTGCAGTTATTTAGGCACAGCTGCTGCCTGCTCCAAGAATGCTTATGGTGTCAAGGTAGGCTGTATGCTCAAAACTGAAGGTCGGGTCACAGAGCTCCTGCCATCAGTAATACACTTGTTTTTCTCTTATACAATGTGCACCTTATTCTTCTTCATGAACAATGGATTGAAGCTATACCTTTATTTCAATTTACGTCAGCATTGGAGGTAAGTGGAAATATTACATCTCATTGTAAGTGGGGACATTTATTCTTACATTTGGTGTTGTCTGTCTATCATGGATATACTTAATATCTGAGCTGCACACAATATAGAAAATTACATTAGGAATAACTCCTTTCTTGTTTTTCCCAGCTGGAAGCAATAAATCTTTTTCTATAAACCATACCCAGGCGTTCCCTGGGCACTCAGAATCAGGAGGATGCTGCAGCTCTCTGGTAGCAGAACAAGTCTTGGTAGAAAAGGTCTGCTTTGCCTTTCATATTCAGTAAGGACGAGGACTGCCTTTTTGAAAACTACCCAAGCTAAACTGTGTGTTAGAAACTCTTGATCAAATAGTTCACAGCAGAGTTCAAATACAGTGCTTGACAAACATTAGCTTTGGTGCTGTAGCCTGCCGACTGAGAACGACACCTCCAACAGTCATTTAAACACAAGCTTAAATAGAGATATTCTTTTAGTCCAACACAAAGACACTCAGGCCATTATCATAATGATAGAAAATTACATGTAGTCTGGGAAAAATTGTTATGATCGTCCTTGATTAGAATACATATTTAAATGGATTAATGAACATTAAGCATTCAAACTGCTCTGCTAAGTCATACCCTTCTCTCTGTTTCTATAGGTCATCTCTAATTTGGGTTGTACTCGGTACAAAACTTTTCAGCACCTTGTGGGAGGTGGGTCATTCCTCATCATTTGGAAAGGCTTAATTCTATGATGTCAGTACCATAGTACTGGTAACTAATTTGTAAACAGTATATTTCTTAAAGGCTGAACTTTAAGGACATCACATGAAGGATTTGGCTTTTAGCAATGTCTGCTTTGAGTTCATCCTGTTCTTTTTAAGTCTTGTTTCTTCCATGTCTTTTGAAATCTCCACTTTGTTGCCCTAGAGTCATAAATGTGATGGAATACTGAATTAAAGGATACACAGAAACCTTTTTTTTTTTCTGAAGGATTTTCAGCCTGCAAGGTCTGGACACTGGAAGCAGACCTAGCAAATCTCTTCTAGATAGTGGAAATAGTGCAGCAAATAACAATACAGTTTGTCATATCTTAACACTATATTTCACTAGGTGTTGCTTACGTGACCCTCAGATTCAGAGCACAAGGTACTTAATGGCATTAAAATTTAAGCTAGGCAAGGTCTAGAAATAAAGAGTGTATTTTGACCAATGGCATCTAAATATAGATGATTCCATTAAAAAAGAAAAACAAACCCAGAGAAAAGAGCTGTTTCGCTTTATTTTTAGTTCTTTGAGTTTTCTCTTTTTTTCCCTTAGTAGTTTTAAGTTCAAAAACTTAATACCTTTTGCAGAAAAAAATCCACAGTATTACAATAGCAAAAACACCATGTCTGTTATAATGGAACACCTATTCAGGATATCAGTGGGTTAGATGAGTCTTTCATAAAAGCATAACAAAAAAAAAAGAGAACTATGCTTATCATTTATAGGAACACCTCCTAGATAAATTACAAATAAGGGCAGTTCTGATACTGCATTCCATTTCAGTCACTTCTACCAAATATATAGGAAAGGATGTTGAGCATGCTTATGATCTGGATTAAATCAGGAAGGTCAGCTAAAGACAGATTTAGATCTAAGGAGAACTAGGACTTAGTAAATTCACTTTAATCTGGCCTGTGATACAGTAACAGCTTTATAAAGAATGTCATTTGAGAGACTTCTGAATGCTTCTGCTCAGAAAATAAAGTTCTTCAGGGTTTGTTTTTCCTGCTCAGAGGAATGCCCCCCTCCCCCTTCTTTTTATCTGATGGTTAAAAGAAAAATTGTGTTGGCAACCAAAGTATGTAGGAGTAGACTATTTCCATTAAAACTATTCATGGAAAGACTACCATTTCCATAGTCATCTTCCATTCTCTTCTGCCTTCAAAAGAAAAAGAAAATCCCGCTACCATAACATGACTAAAGCATTTCTCCAGAAAGAAAAAAGATACTGTATGAAAGGTGGCCTTGCATTGCTTTTAATATGAAATTGCATGGAGTCATGTCAGGGATGGAGGACAGACACTGATTTCAGCAGATTTTACCCTTGCGTTGGCCTGTAGTGACGTTTGCCATAAAGTGAAAGGGCTGAAGTTCTTGGGTGTGGCACTACAAAACTGAGAACAACATATTTGAGTAACACCAAATTAGAACCAAAGCCCAAACCCCAGAACAAACCAAAAGGGTTCTTTTAGTCATTGATGGGGATAAATCTGAGCACCATAATCTGTTTGGAGATTTCGCTCAATTTATGCGTAATTTCCCCTGTTCCACACCACCTCCCCCCAAGTCTCTGTTCCCAGGGAACTCGAAGAACATGAAGAATCAGGCTAGGTGGAAGGCAGACCACTTCTTCACACTCTGCATACAGAGTTACTCCTTTGTGTAACTCCTTCGTGTGTTACAAAATTAACCTTCAGGTGGTGAGCTGAGCTCTCTATAATCCCTTCATGGCACTGGAATTGTCCAGGTGGAGCTGTGTAGGGGCCAAGTTCTCAGTATCAACTAGTTTCTCTTACTTCAAAATACTTCCAGCATTCCCTTTTCTATGTTTGTATTAATGCCCAAGGTATAATTTCTGGGTGAAGCCTTGTGCTCAATTCTCTTTTACTATGAGAACTGCTCTTCAGTGCATTAGCTTCAGTGTGACGTAAGCATGAACTAAAGAGCTGCTGTGAATAGGGTCCTTTTCCAGAATAAGGGCCTTCTATTAACATTCAGAACAGACTTTCTAACGTGCCTCTGTAATTATTCTCTAAGTACAAATAGATTGCCTTATAAAATTGCCAAAATCAGGGATATCAGGAGTTTTTGTCACATACTATACTGTGAAATCAGGCATGCAAATAAAACTGAAGTTCTGCATCTAGATCTGTAGGAAGTTTGGAGCACAAAATGGATCAAGCTTATTTACTTGGATTTAGGTTTGCTTTTCTTCCTATTCTTTTGGACTCACACATGTTCTCACGTATGCCATATGAGTATGGTAAAGCAGAGTGAAAAATTAAAGTGGTAGTTATTCTGCCATTTTTTTTCTGCCAAAACTAAAACTGTTCAGTCATACACATGCTTACACAAGATGTTACTGCTTTTAGTTGTAGTAATACCTTACCTCTGATAGATAATTCATCTTTGAGGGTATTGAAACTAAGGCTTGCCTACGGAGATGGTCTCAGTCAATGAAAAGTTATAGGGTTGATTTAGGAATTAGGTGATGCAAATCTATATCCTCTGTTATTCCAAGCACATGATGAGTTGCTCATTGCTGTCCTTTCTCACTTAAGCAGCAGTGAATCTATGAACAGTAATAATATTAAGTATTCAGTCTGGCTTCAATTGTGTTTCCAACTTTGTCTGCAAGCGCGCTCATTTACACTTACGTTTTAGATGTGTCAGTCTGCATTTTCTCTGCCTAAGAACTGCAGACATCTGCATAACTAAATGCTAACATTCTGTTGTCAGAAATGAAACATCTTCATCAATCTGCTGACATACTCTGCTGTCACATTTTGCTTGTAATCACAGTGACAGCTCTTTTGAGGAAGACCCCTCCAGTGAGAACAAGGGAACATCAATACCTCAAAGAGTATACTCACATCCTCTCTGTTGAAGTCCTAAGTGATAATCACCAGGAAGAGCATCAAGTACTGATAAGTAATGACATTAAACCAAACCAATAGATCTACCCATTACCCAAAACCCTCTGAGGTTACCAGAGGGTTTCCACAGGCTTCATCAGGCTCTAGATCATGCCTAAGTAGGCTCTGGTGTCAAAAAAGATTAAAACAGGTAAAAACTGTACTGTACCACCCAGCTATTCTTCAGCTAGCTACAGCAATATCCTTGTTGGATGAGTGTTGGTGGGCAAGGAGATGGACATTATAGCTGTCTGCTTCTTGGGCCAATTGAAAGCCATAGTAAGATAATTTTGTGAAGTATACTGAAAAGAAGTGCTTCTTAACACCTTTGTTGACTGCACTGTAACTGATACGTTTAAATTAGGTATCAAATAGGTTGCTGTTTGCTCCCGGTGTATTCCTTTGTCAACAATATCTCCACAGCAGCAGCTGCATCAAACTGATTTTATTTTCATGGGAAAGGTGTATTGAAAAGGAGGAAAAACCCCACAAACCACCAAAACCAGTGCTACCTTTGCTAAGGCTGGATTTGTTGAGGGGTGAAACTCAATAATCAATAAGAACAGAAAACACCGGGTGGGGGAAAAGCATGACGCGTATCCTGAGAGGAATAATAAAATATGCCCAGTTTATATGGTTAATCTTCTCTGTAGGCTTGCTCTGCAAATTTAAGGAAGATTAAGTTTCAGATATGCTGTTTCTTGTTTTTTCTGGCAACAATAAACTTCAGTTTGGGGGAGGTGGGGGAGGGAGAGGCTGAGTGGGGAGAAAGAGCCACAGTAAAGTGTCTGCTGTCCATGTAGTTTTGCCAGACTGCTGTCTCAATTGAGAGCTGTGATCGAGATTTATTGGGCTTAAAATATGAAACAGACCTTTCATGTTGGAATTCTAAATATCTTCTTAAGCAGTAGTGAGTACCACCAAATGCTTAAAGGCAACACACCAGAGTTCAAACCCACACAATAGTTTCTTCTCTCTTGTGAACCAGCAGATTGTAGGAATCTTGTTCCATCTTCTCATTTTTGAACCGGGGAAAGAGTATGTTGGATGTTATCATCATCATCTGAAAATCACTTTGTTTTTTTTATATTAGATTTTGGCTCAGATGGTCAAGATTGCTAGTATTTGAACATGTGCATTGAATGGGCAGGTTTATCACTTAAGTTAATAAAGAAAATGCTTGAATGCATGCAAGATGTTTGCATCTTGGTAGCACATTTTATTAAGCTCTTAGTTATGTAGTGGCAGCAGGAACAGCTTGGAAAAGATCTAGACTATTTGTTTCATGCCATTTTGCCAGCCTCCTGTTTCTCTGTTATGCCAACAGCTATGTTCTACAGGAAAAATAAAGCTGTCTGCCGGAGGAATAAAACCAGAGCCAAAGTTTTCTCTGTGGACCTCAGGGGTTAGAGAGCAAAATGCAAAACCTGCTTCCTTTCACTACTTCTCCATCATTATGTTTTAAAAGAATATTCAGAAGAACTCATCTTCAACTTATTTAGGAGGTGCAGCAATGAAAATATATTAAGACTGTTAGGCTGTACAGTATCGTTTATGCTGAGATCTGGCTAGGCTGCAGGTCTGGAAGCATTTACATTGAATTTTTGTTATCAAATCAGTAGATTTGATTATTGCAGATTTTAATTATTGAATAGAGTTCCAACCAGCAATTGGAGCCTGGATGACTGTTTTTTAGTGGCTTATAGGAAATGGGTGTTCAGTAGCAGTTCTATCAATGATACGTGGACTAAGCGACCTATTGAGTGCCCATTGCGCATGTGCTCAAGGACTTCGTTTTCACCGGCTGTCCCAGTGGCGCTAGGGAAGTGAGAAAACATGGGAGAGCAAGTATTACAAGCCATAGGAAAAAGGAGTACAAATTTCCATTGTTTTTCTTCCCTTCACAAAGAATGTCACTCACAAACAATGAAAGAGATTGAGATGAGTAGAAAAGTCCCTTTCTCTGCTGACTGGTACATAACATCTGATACATAAGGTTCATCACCTGAGTTGAATTTCTTCTTTGAAGATGCTGTATTTCAGTTATGCTCATAGATTTTTACATCCCTTTTAATTTCCAGGTACACACTTTTTAGTTCTTCAGTCTAGGAAATTAGACTGCATCTCATGTGATTAGTCCATGTTAGTCTCCCATAGTTGACTAACATGGATGTAGAATCCCAGTGGCTTTGTCACATGTAATTCTGTTATTAGCTCCTGAAGTAAACAATTGACATGTCTCCTTGAGTTGAAAAAGATATCAGGAAGATTTTGGAGGTGTTATCCAGACCATTTCTAGCTTGAGCTTAAGGATACATGTGACCCAAGGACAATTTGGAAGTGCTATTGCTCTGCAGTTTGCTCTGCCTATGGAAAAATGGTGAGCTGAATTTAGATTTGCTTAAAAAGGCTTGAGATGTTTTTAGCTGAAGGATGATGATACTTCTGAAGCTGACTAAAATCCTGCAAAGGATCCTTCACTCTGAAGTTCGCTTGCCACCACTGCTCTAGAGCCCGGATTTGTTAACATTCCAGGCATGCTGCAGACCTCATAATTTACACAGTCTTTTGACTTGGAGTGGGTTGAAGAGTGATGAAGATTGAATGGGTTCATTATAATTGTTGTTTATTTTAAGCAGTTATACATCTCTTCCAGTTTGGATAGTCTTCATTGGGCAGGTCATTTATGGTTTTGCATTGTGAGCTTTGTTCCTTTTCTTTATTTGCAGTTTTGGGGCCAGATTTAGAGCAAAAAACCCATTGCCCTTATTAATTGGACAAAACATTCTCCTTGCAGTACGTACTTCAGTTTCATCTGTCGTAACTGGTATTTGAAGTCATGATAAAATTATCTGGTTTCTCCAAAATGAGTGTATGGTTTTCTTTATACCCTATTTTATATGCTGTTTCTGTCAGGCCACAAAAAGCACTGTTTAATAGTTAGCAAATTCAATGTGAATAAAGAGACCATGAAAATCCAAAGCCCCTAATGATTCTTCTGTGAATGCTTTAAGAATGGAGAAGTATGAGGTTTTTTTATGCATGATAAGTGCTGTAGATGTGCTGCATTATTCACGCGCCATCACTGGAGGAAGGCTTAAGGCTTGCTGCAAAGTAAATAATAAGGAAAAGAAAAAAATGTGAAAAAACTCCATGTGTGTTCGATTTACTCTCCAGTTTGATATGCACAACAGAATAGCTGGTGGTCCAATTATTGGTCCAAAATCTTAGGTCTGGAATAACGAACATACTTTGGAATCATTGCATTCCCCTATGCAATGACCCTGATCCACTTTTCATTTCTTGTATAATGTATGCTGCATGGCACTATAGCTCCACAGTGGTCTGACATTTGCATTGGCAGCAGTAGGATTCCTGGATATGGGGAGAATGACAATAGCCAGTGTGGGAAGGAATGGGTGACAGTCAAGACACTAAACAGATGTAAAATATCTTGTCAGTCTTCTTAACAGCTGTCAATCACAGGCTCTTACTAAACAAGACACCCCTGAGGGGAAGTGCTAGCTACTCTGTTGTCTTCTTGTCTTCACAGAAGCTTCCCAGCAGGAAGCATGGTGGGACAGCTTACCTGGGAAACCCAGGCTTCTGCAACCTATATCTTTTAGACAAGTCTAAAAACAAACAAGCATGGAAAGTGGGAGCTCCTTTGCCCGGGAAGGCCAGTCGGCATGGATGGCCTCACTGGAGAACTAGACACAATGGAATTAGCACCCAATTTGTATCAATTCCCATTAGGGTCAGATCAACCCATGTTATCCTATTAGCTTGCAGCAGTTAGAGAAACACACAGATGTGTCTGTATTCTGAGGACCAAGACAAAGCCTTGTTATGCTTTTTTTTCCCCTTTTCCCTCCAATGGGATTACAATGGTCCCTGTTGTCTGTCTTTGTCTCAGTATTCCTTGATTGACAATACCCTGGGAGATGTCACTGTCCTTGCTCCATGCATTGTAATAGCCTAGCGTACCAAGGGTGCTTTAGGACCTTCGTCCCCTCTTTTTTTTCAGGTGTTATAAATGTCTGTCATTGCACCACAATGACGACCTCTTGTTGAGCTTACATGTCTGATGCTCTATCAGTCAGTGTCTGAGGGAGATGCAAGAGAAAACTTTAAGTAGTGACATGAATAGAGGGCAAAGAAATAGGGCAACTTTATTATGGACTGTCATCAGAAAGTAGCATGTGTGGAATGTCAATTTAGTAATAGAATTGACAGCTTTTCTCTGGTTTCCGCAATGCCACAAGTGTCTCTTTGACAGTTTAAAAAATAGGCCCTTTGTAGCAGTCAGTGAGTGGCACTACATACATTTGTGAATGCCCTGCATAACTGAGATCTCCCAAATGCCACTGTCCTAAGGCCAGTCCCAAGAATCCTTCTGCATTGACTGAGGGTAGTGGTGTATGGAGACCTGGTGAACCTAAGCAATGTAAAATATGGTGTACAGTAGCCGGGAGGATGCAGCATAGCTAAAAAGATGCTGAGTTACCATTCTGTCAGGAGGGAGTCTCTAAATCAAAGAGGATGCATGTGTCATGGTAAAAGTTGCTACATAACTGGCCATAAATTTTCAGATTTCCAAGGAAAATGATTTTTCTATTTTTCATTCAACAAGCGTTCGCAGAAAGCTTCCGCTTGCTCACCATAGGAAAATACTAGCATTTAGTGAAAAACAAGAGGTCCATACCTTTTCCATTTTTCAACCAAAAAGTGAAAGAAATAAAAAAGCAGGAATTTACATGATTTTTCCCTGATTTCTTTTTAACTGGGGAAGAAATTCTGACTAGTTTCTCTGTTTTTGTGATCTGGAGTACAGCTGGTTTAGAAAGCAAGGCACATAGTCTGGGGAACAATATATACTCCTCTAAAAGCTGCAAACACAAGAATAAATTAGGAATGTCTCTCTTTTTAATGTGTTCTTTTCAGTGTTGAATTTTACATGAATTTTCTTAGCAGAGGGCAAGGCATATTTTGTTATATGTTTACAATTCTAAAACCATAAACTTCAAGATTTTTTTTTTAATTACAATTCTAAAATGACAAATAGATACCACACCTTTGTTTAGGTGTCAACAGAGTAATTTTTCTTCCTCTTTCGAGGAACAGAATCATTCTAGTAAAGAAAAGATGACTGAGCAGAGTGGAAAACAGAATAAAATGAAAACTCTAAAGTCTGTATACTGGAAAGTGGTTTTTATTCCTTTTTCAAATAATCATACCCTAGATCATTCATTTTAAAAAACTGGACTTTTCTACCAAGGCTAAAAATAAAAAAAAACCAAACACCTAACCACCAGGGATTTCCAAATGGAAGCAGGAAACATCAAAACCATTAAATATATATATAGAGAGAGAGCACGAGCCTGAGAGAAAACAAAACCACAAAGCATCTTTTTTAGGCAATAAACCAGTAGTTACACTACTGGAGCAAACAATCTAGTCTAAAGGGCATATAAAAGATGATAATGATAGAAGCTTACAGGGCACTGTAAGTAGACATCTGCACAGATAATGCCTCATAGCATAATTTACCTTTCTCTGTAGGCATGGGCTTTTTAATTAAGTTACATTTGTAAGTTTGGAAAGCTTATTTGCCTGGAAATCTAAGGAGAGAGCCATCCAACTAGCTTTTACTAATTTTCCTGTAACAGTTTTCTAAAACATGCTGAAAATATATGGTAAACATATAACTAGATGAAAACGAAAAAACATATTTCCTTGGCATTTGTTGCTTTAGTAAAATTGATTCTACTTCATAGATGCAACCGACAGTCATTGGTTGAAACTGAAAAGAAGCAAAGTCAAGGAAAATGCATCAAGGTTGGGATCCCTTTTACCTCCATATGGCAAAGCTAAGCAAGCAATCTTTGTTTATTCCCTGCGGTGTGTTCAGAAAAAGCAACAACTGAGTCTGAAAACAATTTTATTTTAATGAAAATTCATTTGTTGGCAAGATCTGGAAAATAGCCTTAAGTTTTCTTCCTGTGGCTATTTCATGAGGAAAACAACTACTCGTCTCTGTTATGAGACAGTCCCATTTCTCAAATGCCAGAGATACATCCTCTAAGTCAGACTACGTGGTAACTTTTTTAAATTTTGAATTGAGTAGCATTTGGACTTAAGACCGAAAAATAACTGCATAAGGATTTCTTCAGTCTCCTGGAAGGAAGAAATCTTTCAAGGCCTCTGTGGTGTCACATGTTACTAATAGGTGCAGTCTCTCTTCCTTCTTGTATCGAGGTTTCATGTATTATGAAAGAGAAGTCGTCCATTACCTGGTTGTCAGAGGTTAACATGACTGTTCTTCTTTCTCTGATTCTTTCATTTATTATAGATTAGAATTAGAACGTTAGTACACTTGTCAAATGTAAACTACATCATTTGTTTCCCTTTTAAACATTCAGTATCTTTGAGGCGAAAGCTGAAGTCAGACAAGCCTAGCTCAGAAAAAAGGCATAGCATTACAGTGCTGTCACTACTAGGAGCTGAACCATGGCCAGTTTAGGCAGTATTATATCATAGGAATTAAACTGGTTTCCTGTCCCCTTGAGAGAAAGTCTTTAAAAAAGAGAGAGAAGAAGAAAACAATATTCTTCTTGTTTGACTTTTCAAATTTATGGCCCTGTGCAGTCCCCCTGTCACTGCCATTATGCAAAGAAGTATGTTTCTTTGTTTGGGCATATAGGGCTTCTAACTGGATGCTGTCTCGAGTGTGGTCTTCATGGGCCGCGTTACACGAGGTAGTTCTGGTGTGTTTAACGAGAAAGCCATCCCCACAGTAGCTGCGGGAGAGGTTCTGTCGCTGGGGGAAATGAACTCCCTTGAAACAAATTGTTGTTCTTCAAAGGCTGCAGTTGGAGTGGAGAAGCACAGTATTAGACCCTTCAGGGATATGCCCAAGAAACACAAAGATATGCCACCAGGAACTGACAGGCCCTTGACAGGCTTTTTTCTGGGCCATAAAAGTTGGTATAGAGTGTGCTTGTAAGACCAACCTGCACATACTGCAATCTGGCCCTGCCAAAGAGTTAAGATCAAAATGCCCTGTAACGTCTGGATGGACACAAATGCTCTCCAAATGATTTTTTTTTTTTTTTTTTAACCGGAACTTAAAAAGACAGACAAAGCATGAATTAACTTTTGGATCTGATCGTGTTTTGGGGGGAGGAGGGGGGGGAGCTGACAGTACAAAGAAACCCAGATAGTCCAGCCCTTACTCATGGCTCTGTGGTCACAAACAAAAATGGTTCAACTAACAACTAAGCACACATTTCTGAGAGTTTTAGCCTGTTTCCTGTGTGTAAACAGAAGAAAAAGATGACTTTATCAGAAATGTTGCGCACAAAACAGTTTGTCCCTATCTAGCTTGGAGGCAAAGTTTCAGTCAGCTTGACCTCACAGTTAAATAAGACTGGTGGTCTCAAGCTGACACCTAATTAGTATTTCCCCACCTTGCCATTATACTGTCTGCAGTTTGGCATGATCTGCAATTTCTCCTCAGGAGACCCCAGGTTGTGCAACGCTGAGGCTAATATGGGTCGGGAGAGGAACCTCAGCTGAGCTCCGAAGAGAAGTTTATAGAGACTCCGCCCACACTCAGCCACCATCATCAGTTCCACATTTTCACCATTAAACTGAAAAATAACTAATGAAAGCCTAGAGACTGCAGTTTGGCCTCAGCGAAACAGAACGCAGTATGCAACATTTGTGGTGCCTTGCGGAGGCTGAACTCCAAACGAACTGTGAAAAGCTTCCAGGGTATAGCTGTTCCCCCACCGCCCATTTGCTCTCTGACTAGAAGGTTGCTGGACTTCTAACAATTGCTAATTGGTAATGATAGTACAACAAGCATAGTAGAGAGACTATGCATTTATAAAAGTAGTGCCAGTAAAGGCACTACGGAGTAAAGTGCAGAACATCCCAATTCACAGAACTAATTTTGCACATTTTATCTATTGGGAGAAAGCAAGTTTTTCCAGACTAAAAATAGCTTTCATGTCCCTATTCTTTAGGTTTTGGGGTTTATTTTATTTTATTTTAACAATATCACTATACTTTAAACTCTCCAGAGTACAACCAGAGCTTTTGCTGAAGAGTAAAAATTCTTTTAAAATGTTTAAAAGTTGTATGTGGCCAAAATGTTAGCAGTTGTCACTTCATGACATAAATTTTGTATATTGAATGAAAGGAAAAAATTTGAATCCCTTTCAAATAGAGAAGTTTCGGTATTCTAGCACTAAGGACGTGTATAGTACATACTTCAGGCACAGGGTGAGGTGATGATGATTTGAAGTAACTGGAAAATGGGAAAAAGACTTGCCTGAACCAACACAATAAGCAAAATAGTCCACAAAAGAATGGCAAATCTAGCCCGTGACTAGTAGAAAAGGTACTGTCCCTGATCCATCCAGTGGTAGTCCTTGCTTCCCAACAAGACCTAGGAATCACTCCTGTTGGCTACAGTCAAACAGTCATCAATTTACTTTAGAGAGGAAAAAGCTTTTGGTCTTCTCTTTTACCTTCAAGGAGACCTTTACTGTCTTTATTCAACATTCCCTTTGCCTTGAGGAAAGCCATGCTCAATTCCTCCTTTATCTTCTAGGTCAACTTGAATTAAGTTCTTCCTAACCTTGAAAAACATACCTTTCCCATGCAGATTCTGCTGTTACATCCCTCACATCCTCCTTCTCCTCTCCCATATACTTCATCTTCTAGTCCTGCTGATAACACAGTTCAGGTCTGACAATTTCATAGAATCATAGAATGGTTTGGGTTGGAGGGGACCTCAAAGACCATCTAGTTCCAACCCCCCTGCCATGGGCAGGAACACCCTCCACTAGACCAGGTTGCCCAAAGCCCCATCCAACGTGGCCTTGAACGCTTCCAGGCGGGGGACCTCCACATCCAATTTGTCACAGATGTGATGCAGAGACAGATGATTAAAGGTCCAGCATGCCTGCCAGGTCACTAAACCCCACTGGCCTGACTTGTCATACAAGGTCTGTGAGAGAGTAACACAGGCTGGAGTTACACAATGCTGTCCTCACACCAGCAAGTGGCTTGGGTAAGGGGAATCAGTTCTTACATAGAGGTTTCTCAAACTCATAAACACTCACCAGTCCTGTACTCCCACGCAATTCCTCCATACATTTCAAATCCCTCAGGCTAGAGTATTGGAGCATTTGCAGTCACAGGGTCCTGCTGGCAGCTAGTAATCACCATGTGCAGGGCTCCTACTGTCACCATGGAGCCTGGCACCATGTGCAGGGCTCCTACTGTCATCCAAACCACTGCTCGGCCTGGGACTCGCACTGGCGCATTGAGTTATTTCTGCCTGGTTTGCCATAGTCTTTGCACAGCTCTCAGCTATTTTGCCCCTCTGCAGCTAATAACCTGGGTGCTACAGGATACTGGGGGCACTTCCAGCTGCACTGGAGTGAAGGATCTCACTTGATATGAAGAAGCGCAGACTTTGGTGCAGCCCTTACCATGGACACGCTGTGAGGCCTTGTGCCTCCTCCCTAGGGCCCTCCTGCACCAGGAGCAGCTGGTGAGCAGATCTCGGATGAGAGCAATCAGTGTAACTTATGAGGTTACAGAGCAGGAGAGTGTCTGCTTCGCTGCACCACAAATGCTAAATGCCAGGATGACTTTTGTGGGGAGGAGGGAGGATATACTTAAGGTGGTGCTAGCTGAGGAGGTCTCCAGCACAACGCGTACAATTTGACGCTGACTTTCCTGGCACCAAATTCTTTAGTCAGAGGTGCTCGTCATCTCTGAAAATTAAACCCTGAGCAGCGCTACATGTGTAAGGGTCTCCCTTGTTATGAATGCTAACTCTTCTGGATCTTCCTAGCAAAACTACATGGAGACAGAACACCAGCTATGTCATAATAAGGTACTTTACCAAAGAGGTGAGTTTCCATTTTAAGACACTTATGTATAAACTCTGCCTCTGTAGAATAAGATATGTTATTGCTGCAGTAAACAGATTTGCCCACTGCTTACATAAAGCCCTTGTATTCGTACTGAGTGCCTTGTAACCCTTGGTGTGTCAGAACATCCCCACAAAGTAATGAATGCTGGCATACTTATGTTGACAGGGGGTGACATGAGGCTTAGAGAGTCAAAATGGGGTACCAAAGTTGGTCACCTGGTAGCTTGCTCCTGCCAAAAGATCATCTCCTCACTTCCCTTGGGCTGGCACTGGCATTCATCTCACACACCGATGAGTGCAGGTGGTTCTGCTCTCTAAGCTGATAGAAACATATTCTTCTTGCTTGCTGATTCATTTTCTGCCAATGTAAAGGGTTCAAAAATAGCCAGGATGAGGGCAAGAGAGGTGGTGGCATCTTGAAGCAAAAAATATGCATGAAGTGGGGCTATTTCTATTACATATGGAGGTTCTTTACTTAATAAGGTATAATTATTTTCTGAAGCTGACCTTTCCTTGGTAATAGTGCCACTTGTTGAAAAAGCTGAAAGAAAGCATCCATGTTGCAAAACTTCACCTTAAGTGCCTTAACTCAGGTTACAGCAGGGCACCAGTGGCTGAAGAGACTGGATTTTAGACTGAATTCAAGTCCTCGAGGGTGAGTATGGCACCGTACCTATGGGATCATCCTTCCTCCCTCTCCTAAGCTTTTGTTTTGTTGTCCTGAATTCCCTAAAAGGACATTACAGGAAGAGAGAATTTTCTCGACTTGACTATAGTGCCATTAAATACACATGCTCACAAACATGCTCCGTTTCTTCTACAGTAATGACTCATCAAGTGTTACAGTAGAAAATAGTTATGTATCACATAAGCCTGCAATGGAAAGCAGGAAAGAATGTGATTGTGCAATTAAAGTCTGTGTATTAAAGCACTTGAGATGGAGAGCTAAGCTAAAATTACATATAAAACATTAATTTATCCATTTCCTGACTGTAGACGGTTGCATTAACACAGGGTGGGTGGGGTTTTCTCATGTAAAATAGCAAGTTGCAAGTTGTTCCTAATAATTTAATTATTACCGTACTCTTACCCAGATATCATTTCATTCCATTCATTAACTTCAGTCTCGGTTTTCCCTAGGGTATGATTATTACTAAGTAGATCCGATTTTAATCCAATCGAATGTTCTGTACATTAAAACCCCAGACATTTACAAATAATAAAAGTTATGCGTTTGAGTCAAGTTTAAAGCCACTCATCAGAAGTTTCACGTTTGGGTGAGATATCCATGTTTTGGGAAGGAGGGAGTCTGGTTTGAGTCCAGCTGTTTGGAAATAAATACCCTCAGATGTTGTCTTTAGTAACTAATACTCAGATATTTCTGCTACAGGAGGCTTCTTTCTTAGTAAAAGAAAAATATTGTCTGAAGCAGAATTTTTCTTGGCAACATTGCCATTTGTTAAAAAGCAGAACAAAAATATTTAAGTGATTTTAAATGAATCTCACGTTTACCTCAAGCAAAACTTCAGCTCACCCATCTGCAGGAAAAGGCCATTATAATTCAAGTTTCTATAAACATGCTGTGATGACAGGATTTTTAATACTGCACCTGAAGGAAAAAGATAGTGTACAAATGTAATGCACCTGCTGGCTTGGGTGTTTATATGATCAGCTAAGCAGGAGCTCTTAATACTTCCCAGCAGATCTCTGCCAGTGGGCCTGCTATAAATCCCTCCGCAGCCAGACAAGTTGGCCTTTATTTTTTCATATTGCTCTGGGCATCTCACATGACATTTCCAAATAAGGAATTGTACTACAAGCCTGCTCTGATTGCTAGTAATGACTTAACGGCAGAGGAATTATAACAGTATGAATAACAGTGGTTTGCGCTGTGAATGCCTAAGCTACTCCAAAAATGCCAGAGCAACCAACATAATGTGCTCCTCACTCATAACTTTGAAATGGAAGAGAAAGTCAGGACGCTTTACAACTGCTACTGATCTGTAAACACTGATTGTTCATTCAACAGCAGGAAGCGAAAACAAACGGCAAGCAAATAACAGTATTAGCTGTTACTGGGAATTACAGAAGCAAAATTGCGCAAACCATTAAATTAAAAATATAGGAAGGGAAATAAAATCCCCCCTTGTTTAAAAAGGGTCATTTGAATGAACATTTTGCCAGCAAAAAGTTTCTCTGGGTGTGCATGCCTTATTAAACAGCATTAGATTTCTGACTCTCGGCTAGAAATAAACCAACACTGTTTGTATATGAGTTAGACTGCAAACTCCCTGGGGACAGACTCTTCTTAATTGTTTTGCCTTACAGCTTGTTTAAACTGGCCTGTAAGTTTGGGCTGTACTTGTAAACTCTCGGTAGAGAGAGTAGATACAGAACATCTATCTAATAAGTATCTAATGCAACATACCATTAGAAAGACTATAGGTTTGAAATATTTCAAAAAGCAGCACTGGGATTAAAAAAATTATTTTGACACATAGGCATCTTCAGCAAGTCTATCGGATTAGGTACTGAGCAGGGGGATGCTTACAAACGGGCACTGACTCTCCGTGCTTGCTAATGGCAAAAGCTGCAAATTGCCACCGTGTGTAGAGGGGACCTGCGAGGAGGGGAAAGTAAGGCCAAAAAGCAAGCTGCAAATCAAGCCCGGGGAAGTAAGGAAAGCCTGGGCTTAAGCTCAGCAATTCACAACCAATTTCAGCCACTCTCCAGGCATGATTTAAGCAAATTCTTTGGAAGGGTTTCACCTTGCAATTGCTACTGTGCTGCTAACGAGTAAAGCAGTTTTCCTAGGTGTGGCTGGCGCTGCCTGGCAGCGCTGGCGGAATGAGAGGCCGGTGCCCAGCAAGGCTGTTTAATAATACGGACTGAGGGGAGAGTGGGGCTGCTAGAAAGACTCCGTAGGAGCCTCGGGGAGTTTATTGCTGCTTGTAGCCGTGCTTGCTCTGAGCCCCCGGCTGGGTGGGAATTGGGACGGGCTTTGCTAGGCTCTGCCTCAAAAACAGACCCCTGAAGGATGAACTCGACCTTTTTGGCGGGGGACCCTGTGCGGGAACCGGCGGGTGTTTCCCTGCAGCACAGTGCAGGGGTGCATCGGCCAAGCGAGCGAGCCGGTGTGCTTGGGCAAGCGGCACTGGGCCTGAGGAGCAGCAAGTGTGTCACAGGAAAGCTTCAGCGCTGCTGCTGCTTCTGTGCGTAGCTTGTGATGTCGGGGCACCCTGAATGGTGCCTACCTGCCTCCACGGAGTACCCTTCGGGGCAGACCCTTGCCACAGGCAGCTTTGGTATTTGGAGCTACAGTGAGAGACCAAAAGAATTCCTCCTTCCATGCTGTAAAAACCTGCATTCCTTCCTTTGGGTAAAGCAGGCTGGATTTCTCCTTGTCTGAATTCTCTGACTTAGTTGTGCAATTTGCCAAAAAGTCTGCCTCCCTGGAAAAGAGCAGTTACCACTAATTGTTTTGCCTGAGAATCACTCTTTTGAGTTGTCAACCAAAGCTGCCTTCTGGCAGCTGCCCAGGTTGCCATAGTTCTAGACAAAATGAAAATGTTATTCAGCGAGGCATCCGCATCAAAGAGAGAAGCGATGGAAATATCAGTCAACAAAACTTGTGATGTTCTGCCTAGGAGGAGCTGCGTCTCAGTACTTTGCACCATTGCAAGAATGGTGCTTGCAAAGAGGATGAAACTATGAGAGCTGGCCATGGATTCATAATTCCATATAAGGAAGAATTCCATTTTTCAGATTTCGTTTTCCTCAAGATAAAGCGTGCCTTGGGCTAGAATCACTCTTTTCTCATCTACTTGGCTACCTGAGCAGAAACATAAGGGAAGATCAATGCTTCATAATTTACGCATTAGCCTTTGAAAAGGTCTTTTTTTTGGAGATCTTATCAAATCCTCTAAAACAATGTTCACTGTTATGAGCAAAAAAAAAAAAAAAAAAGCTTGCAAATCTGGGACACTGTCTTCTCTGGGGTGACATCGTGCCCTGATGCTCAGTACTCATTTGGACTGTAACAGTAGGGAAAATGCCCTGAGAGCCAGATGTGCTGGCTTATCTTCTGATCTCAAATAGGAAAGGACCCCTTTATCCTTCAGGGCAGTTTGTCTGAGTTAACAGAAATACGCACTCTTGCTCTCTCTTTGGTTTGAGAAGAGATGGCCTTTTTCTGCTGTCCCTGTGTTTTTGAAGCAATACCGAGGCACCACTCACAAGGCACTTGTGAACTAAGAGAGGAAAGTTGAGAGACAGAGGTTAGAAAATTGAATAACTGGGGAAAAAAAAAAAAAAGGTGGCTAAAATTACAGTTCTGCATGGCTCTGTTGGCATTGTCTGAGAGGACTCAGAACAGCCTATGGCAAATGGAGATGATATTGCAATTCTTTCTGTGTAACCTCCAGACCTGCACCATAAGAAAAATAAGATTGGTGACAGATTGATGTCTCACAAGTATGAGGAGAGATCCTCTTTTATGTGTGGCTTTTTAAATGTATATTTTTACATATATATATATATATATATACATAAAAAACCCTAAATCTTGATTTTACTGTGGGTGCCCTCTAAATTGTCTTTTGCCCATTTAGGTATGTCAGGTCCTATTTAATTGAAAATTATTTTTGATAGCTGTGTTCAAATATAGTATGGAAATATCTCTTTGCCTGTGATGCAGTGTATATGCTATTAAACCAGTAACCTTTGTGTAAGAATTTAGTAATAGAATTCTCTAATGTATGGACTCTCCAAATATATCAGCTTGGGCCTTGACTTCAGAAATTGCTGCTGCCTGGGCTGTAGGTTTTTAAAAAAATCCCAATTAATTGTTAAGAATTTTTAAAAAGGTTTGCCACAATATGGTAGGATATTTAGTAATTTGATAATTTTTCCTGTAAGTAAAGAAAATGGCTGAAAAAAATGGCTGAAATGATGGAAATATTTTCGACATTAAAAAGTCATTTAGAAAGGAGAAGCAGAGGTTGAATTTAAATTAAAAAATCATTTTTTTTTAACCACAGAGGATGATCAACTGATGCTTCTATTTTCCTCTATGGTGATCCAATTTCTAATGGCTCACACGCAAAGCATTTTTCCAAGTATTTTTTACTTTTAGAAAAAATGCTGAGTAATGTAGTGTAGGTTGACTTTTGGTACAACTGGTCATAATCAGAAGAGAGAAGGACAGGCTGACCTCGCCTCTGACTCCTATCCAGGATTCTCCTACAGCATATATGTGGCCACATTTCTGGGTTTTTTGAGAGACAGACTTGGTGGTTTTAGTCACCTGCTCAAGACTTTGGATTAAGGGATCCTAGGCACCTGTGATAAAGTCACAAACAAAGGTTAATTTGCAGGGGAGTAGGAAGGAGAAGTGGGAGCTCCTGGTGAGGTCAGGGGCAGCAATCCTTGTGCTTACTGAGAGAGGTGGTCCTGCTCTATCGTGTAGGAGAGCGGGACGCGTCCCTGGCATGCCCCGTGGCAGGGGCGTTCCTCAGATGCCAGCGCTGAGTGACCCTAGTGGAGCACTGGGCATGGCTCCAGGCTTCCTGCTGGCTTGGCTGGGTCTAACTTTGAGGTGAGCTCAGATCACTCAGGGTCTTGACCAGGTGGGCTGTGAATATCTTCAGTGTTGGAAATCCCTCCATATCTCTGGGCAACCTCTTCTGTGTTTAATCAGCCTTGTTGACTTCAACCAGTGTCTAGGTCTGTATGTGCAGAATGCAAAGAAAAGGTGAAGATGGGGGGTGTGAGGGGGTGGGTGTGGCTTGTATATTTTCCTTTTTAAAAAATTCAGTTTCAGTACTCATTGTTTTAATGTCTTCTTGATTCTTACATCATAGTTATGCCATCTCCCAAATACGAAGTAATTAAAAATTGACCTTGTGCCTCACAAATATATTTTACCACAGCTTTAGCCCTGGGCTGGACTCTCTCTTCTGCTGGGGCTTATCATTTGAATCATGTGGAGATATCTCAGAATTTTTGGCTAGAGGGCAGACCATACAATGCATATGATGATGTGTAGTTGAATGCTTGTATGAATAGATAAGCCTTCTAACATACAGTTCCTAGGGCCCAAGACAGTTCCGTTGTGACTTTGCCAGCTATCAAGATAACATGATATAAATACTTTTGATCATATCCAGTTATATATTAAAAAAAGAGTTTAAAAAAATTATACTATCCTGTCAATTTCTTGTTGTGCATCACTCTCGCTAATGTGATAAGCATTTCTATCTATCTCTGGAATTCTACTGATTGTTTTCTTTTAACAATAGCAATTGTGTGGAGTGCAGTCACAGATAATTTGCCTTTGAGTTTTTTCAATGTGCATTCTTCAGAGTCCCAGGGCAATAGTGGGATGCAGAGTCTTGTTAGACTATTGGCTTTATTACCCAGCCCATGATTCACAGGAAAATGTTGTAATGACCTCTTGCACCAGCAACTAATTCTATTAAAAGATGAAAGTTATTTCTTCTCCTGGCACAGATATCAGAATCTGCCTTCAAAGAATGATATGGCATTAATAGTACAAGCTGCCCAACACTTCTAAAGGAACAAAAACGGCAAGACTATTTTTTTTCAAGTGTATACACAAGCCAGCTGTATTTTTTTTTATCCTGTGCTTCAGAGGCAGAACTGTTTCCTCCTGCTACTCAGACACAGCACGTGTTAGCAATAAGTGAATCATATTTAAGATGGAGAAGAGAAGGAAAAACAACTGTGACCAGAAGATTGACCCAACTCCCAAATCAAAATTAGCCTATAAAACTTGGATTGATTCAGATGACCTTTCACAACTATGCTGGCCGCTCTTAGTACAAAAGCGCACAGGTTCTTATTCCAGTCTGGAGTGTGTACCCTCCACGACCACCTAGATAGAGAGGTCCGGTTTTTGCTGCCATGATTATTCATGTCATTTATCTCTTTTTCTGAACTATGCTACTAACTTTTCTCGTCCTGGCTGCTTTTGATAAGTACCGGCTCCAGAATATCACTTTTCTTGTGTTTGACCTTTTTTTCAAATTTCTGTTCAAAATTAATTGATGATCTGCCTAAGTTCATTGGGTGATATTGTCCCTTAGCTTAAATGAGTCTTCTACTTCCCTAGTGTTTTTAGTTCATCAGGATAGACGGCAACCATTTTATCTTAGTAGGCCTAGTTAATCACTATCTCTTTTACAGATTTTCTGTTTGTCATGCTGCGTGGTTTACAGCTGTGTTTTGTTTTTGGATGAATTTCCTCATGGTTCAGGTGTCTTGTATCTCCAGTGAAGAGCTTACCAGTGTTTTGTACTTTCCTATTTCCGTAGAAAAAGTAGCCTGATATGTCATGTTTGTCCTTTCACAGTGATACATCACTGGTGGATTCACCATTCTGTAGGGCAACTGTATTTTCCTTCTTCTCAGTCTGTTTTGATTCACGAGCATGGATTTGTAAGAAATTTTCTTATCAAATGCTAAGTAAATGATCTTTGATTTCATATTCTATTTCATTTCACTTCCGTTCTGGAGAAACTTCAGACCTTTCTGCATGACATTTGAATCCCTTTCAATTTACCAAAGAGTAACAGTTTCATGCATACCACTTATTCAGTGTATTGTTGAATTTTTTGTGCCATCACCTTTAATTAAATATTTAGCACCTATGTTTGTGGGGTTTCACTCATAACTTTCCTCCACATCAATAGTTTCCCTGTCAGAAAATGCTATTCTCATTCTTATCCCTTAGCCAATTCTTGACCTGCTTTACAATTTTCTTCTTTTAAGAAATGGTAGGGATAAAAACTACATTTTGTGCTTGTTAGACCAGATCAAATGGTCTAAGCATAATCTGGATTAAGGAAACTCCTTTGCTGGTAAAACTGCTATCTTAATAAAAAAGAAGTTGCTTATCTAAGACATCTTTGGTGAGCGCATGCTGCATTTTCTCCCTTTTTCCTGTTTATGTCTGGTTTTAATTACCTCCTCCAAAACTTGTTCATAGCTCTTGGATATTACTGAATGCAGATTAATGGATATCTCTTCTCTCCTTTTTATGTACAGGTATTATAGGTCCTTGCTATTCTCCAGTTACCTTAGTTTGACATCTTTTAAAGCAAAAAAAACCCCAAACCCTCAAACCCTTCTTACAGGACCTGTGATTTCAAGCATAAAATCGGTCAGTATTTTAGGAAAGAAAAGGCCCAGCTCTTCTGATTTGAATGCACTGGGTGTAATTTTTGGCAATGTGCGTCTATATTACATGTAATGACTCCTCATCTCGTTAGCCACTTATCCTTCATTTTGCCTTCAAAATGACTTTATTGGAAATGGAGGCAGAATATTTAATCTAGCCTTAGAATTTTGATCTCAAATTCACCCCCTCTACTACGTGATAAACTAACTTCTATTCTTTTACATTTTTTCCCAGTGTATGCCTACTGAATCATTTGTTATTTCTGTTAATTTGGTTCATAAGTTCTGACTCCACTTCTAGCAATCCTTACATTGTTCCCACGCTTGATGGCCAATAACCTGAAGCTCTCCCCAGTGATTAGTCCCTTTGCCAATCTTTGTAACTATATCCTCATTTCTTCTAAATCCTTTTCTCTTTTGGAGGCAGTTATGTTTGGTCCTGTACTAAGTTCATACGAGGATGTGGCAACATCACACATCCCCTACCTCAGGGTGCACTTGGTTATCCAAAGATAACTTTTTCTATTACACTCGAGTGCTTCTGTGCATTTTATTACATTTGCTTTCCATTCTGCATAGAGGAAGCTAATATATTTTAATAACAGAATTTTAAGGATTGTCTCTGAAGTTCTTTATTCATACCCATCTCTAATTTTGGGGGAAGTTTGTAATGGACCCTAACCTATGCTGTCTTGGATGTCTAACACATTTCTGACCTAGCATAAGGGATCCATACTTTTCTGATTCCTTGTTCCCAGAATGCCTTAGTGTGGCAACATAACATTGCTAAAACCGTTCTGTATCTGAAGACTTAATTAGCTGCTCATAGGGGGGAAAAGTAAGGAAAAGTGACACTCTTTCTTCATAAATCATGTATTCTGTGCCTGTAATAACTGTCAGACCTCTTCTCTATGATACCTCCATTATTTCTTCCAGTGCGATGCTGAAAACTATGCATTCCAACACAGGTTTAGTAGTTCAGAATAAAATGGAATGATTACTGTATAATGCTAATAGGCTTCCTGTTTACATATCCCAGGGTTGTTTTTTGTTTTGTGGGGTGGTTTTTTGTTTTGTTTGGGTTATCTTTTTCTTGTTTTATTTTATCAGGTAATCTGCTCTAATCCAAGGGCATCTTCAGCAAAGTTGCTTCCTGACCAGTTTCCTCATCCTGTCGTGTGCACTTGCTTATCCTTGCCCAAACACAAACCCCTGTGCTTGTCAGTTGAAGGAATTTTTGCGCTGCATCTTGAAGGTTTTGTTTTTATTTTCTTCGGACTGCTTTCTGCAGTTTGCATATTCCTTCTTAGTGTTATTTGTATCTTTTTTTTTTTTTTGCATTTGAAGTCCTTGCCAGCATGGTCCCGTTTTCAAACTGACTGGGGACACTCCTTGTTCAGGTCTCTGTAGAAAACGTGTAACAGTACCAAAGCCAGAACAGTTCCCTGCACAATGCTCCCCGTTTCGTTTCCATTTAGAAAACAAATCACTGATAACTCCTTTAAGTGACTTATATATATATACACGCACACAAATATATATACACACACAACTTTGAACCTGCCACACAGCCCCGCTTCCTAATAAGAATATGACTCGGGACACCATCATGCCTTACTAACATCAAGATACAAAGTTTACTTCTCTCTTAGTCCCAAGGCTTGTTACCCATTCTGAGAGGGAAATTAAATAGGGTTGATAGGGTTTGTTCTGTACCGATCTAAGGAGCACCTGCAGAGAGGTTGCTAATGAATGTGGGAGCCACGAGAACTTCAGATGAGGCCATCACTCCTCTGCTGAACACAGGCTAATTTATAGCCTCTCTGCTGTGGTGGAGTACTAAAATTGCATGCTTTTAAAGTTAATGGCAAAGCAAAACACTTTACCCTTTAGTACTCAATTCTGATGCAAGTGAAGAAAATCTCAAAATGACAACATTTTCATTCTGTTTTTGAAAAATAAGTTAATGTTTCATGACCTTCTTTCCCTTTGGAACTGAATTTAGCCTATTGGTGTCCTTAGGAGACCAAAGCAGTATAGTATGAGGCTGAGCTCTTGCCTTCCTAAGCAAATCCATGAAAGGGAAAAACTCAAGATCCTTACACTTACAGAAATGATGGGTTTGTCTACGGTTAGGATCAAAGGCCTGCACTGTAAGCAATCAGTAAATGGCAAACACATCTTTGTGCATTGCTCCGTAACTGCGAATCTGGCACTTCCAATGCTTTGTAGCAGCGCTCGTTGAAGTAGTGCTAATGAGAGAATTAAATCCATGTGATTAGAAGCAAAGTACGAATGATGTAATAAAATGCTGGCGAGCATCTGATGAAGATGGGGGTGGGCTAGGGAAGGAAACAGTCACATCTTGTGCTCTGGATGTGAGACTCGCCACCATCTCTGGCTTCCCTACCTCTGCTTTTTTTTTTTTTTTTTTTTTTTTTGCTTTCACATATGCTCAGCACTGAGTTTTCTCTCTGGCTGTGAAACATTCACAGAGCTGAGGAATGGGGAAGAGGTCTGGGTGCTCTGCTTTGGTTGGAGTTGTGCGTCCTGCCTTCACAACCTTGTCGCACCTGGTGCCTCTGTCCATGGATCTGCATGTGATGGCCTTGACCCAGCAGGTCTTTTCTCCTGATCCCAGTGTGAAGTGTCAACATCGAATGAGATAAAGTCTGATTTCAGGGCTGTTGGGCCCACTGCTGCCTTGATGTTGTTAAAGTTACATTTTGCCTACTGGCTTTCTGTTGGTTTATGGAGAAAACTGGCTTTCTGCAGTCACTTGTATTGGTATGGTCCTTAACGTTGCATGCTGTTTTACAGCCATTCTGCAATGACAGGTATGACCGTTCATTTAACAGGCTAGTGGAGGATTCAGCAAGTTTGGGAAACTACATTAGAGAGAATCCAGATCAACTAGAAAAGTCTTTGAGGTCTTCCCAAGAAAATCTTATATTTCTGCAGAAAATACCTTTTTTTGTTTTTGTTTTTTTTTTTCCTTTTTTAGCTTGAAAAAGTGGAGGGGAATGTTTGGAAAAAAATGTAGTGCAGGCTAATTCTCCATTGTGCTTAGCACTTGGGTGAAAGTTCCTAATTACTAGGACACCATCATCTGAGAAGTTTCCTATTAGCAGAGCACACATGAATTTGCAGCAGAGCTCTGTCACAGGCTGCCTCTGGCATGGTTTGATCTGCTATCGTAGAAGCTTGATACTTGCTAAGCTTTTTGGCTTCCTAAACTGCTCACTGCATGTTGGTGGTAGCTATTTTCTGCGCTGCATATAACAAAAGAGAACTTGTTTACTTCATGCCTCTTCTCCAGATGTAACTTGCATACTGTGGTAGTTGTGCTTCTAGAAACAAAAAATTATCACTTAAACATCTGAATAAGTAATGGTATTAAGCATTCTCACCCCAGGCTGTCCGTTTACATGAATTACCAACTTATGAAAAACCTTTTTCTGGATATTTTTTCTCAAGGCTGGTATTTTGACCAGATTTGAATCATCTCTCTAAATTTTTTTTTGTGTTCTACTGATGCAAAATTAAGTGAATACCATTTAATAATTGTTCCAAAGCCAGAAAACTTGGTTCATTTTAATTAATGGCTGTTGTCTAACCAGTTTGTAATTCCCAAGAGACTAATCCTTTTTCCTGTGCACAGTGGTTGTGAAAGAAAAGGAAAATGTACTGAGTGACAAATTGAGTTTGAAATAATTAAAAGAGGATGAACAAAGCACCAATTCTAGGAAATATGGGCAGAGGCTGTTTTTTTTCATTACTCATTCTTTTTATTTTTAACACAAATTAGAGACCAACTTTTTCTGCATAAAATCTAGTATTGTGGCCTGGGCTTTCTTGTAATTGCAATATGGATAAATATGAAAGTACTAATGAGATTTGTCAGTAAAAATACTCAGTATTCCAATGTTCCGATTACAAAGTGTGAACATCGGTGATGGATGGTTTTCAGTTGGGTCACTGATTATTTTTATTCTTTTTTTTTTTTTTTTTGTCACTGGATTCCTTTAAATTGTTGCCTTTTGGATAAATTGAGTATTGCAAAACTAGTATCTGTAAAATGAAGTTGGACTAAAAGTGAAATTGGACTCTAGATATTAATTACAGTGCTGGAATGCTGTTGCAGATCGGATTTCCTTAAAAATGGAGTGTGTTTATAACTACATGTATTACACCCTCATAGACTTTAGATCCAAAAAACCAAGTATTCAGCAAGAGGCTGTTCTGCTTTTCAGTCACCCATGCGTAATCCAGACTTTGTCATCTCTACTTATGGTAACTCTTGTGCTCCTCAGCTCATAAAGGGCCTATTAATTAGTGGAAGTGGTCCCTGCCCCTGCATTACAACTTGACACGAAGGGACCAATGAAGCTTTAGTTAACTTTTCCTGCCACCTCGTGGACAACTTTATAAATAGCTTTCCCCACTCTATAGTCCTAAAGCCTGAGGAAGTACAGCGCTCACACGTATCAGCCACCGACCTGGGAAATTACCTCCCCGAGAGCAACTTTTCAACATAAGTAGGATGCCCTAAATTAAATTTCTTCCCCAGGAAGCTTCTCTCAAACCCCTGAGTGCAACACCAAAAAGGAAAATGAAATGTTTTAATTCAAGTGAAAATAAAATCCCTCAGCACCAAACTTTGAAGTCCTAAATAGCAAAGTATCCATCTGAGCTAGTGCTGCCTTTCACTGGTACCAGGGTAAGAGAATAGTAACATAGATCTTGAATAACCTTTGTAATAAAAATCTTAAATGCATGGATGCTTAGATTTTGAAACACATCATGAGACATCCTTGTCCTAACATTAGGCATAGCTGGTTTTAATGGCTAAGTTTTGTGGTAAATTGCCCTAAAGTAAATGGAAAATGCTGCGGAGGGGTAAATGGTGGTGTGGATTTAATGGCAGTCATTACAGACCTAGCCTTGCAGATTGTGGCACTCACATGCACTTAGGTGCAGAGATGCTTTCTGTTCTAAATCTGACCACCATGTTTGAATGCTAGTTCCTGAAGCGGCATTCAAGAAGAATGCTTGTAGTACTCTGCCAGTGGTAAAAAGCAACTTAATCTCCCGCCTAAGCATCTTGAGTGGCTGTAAACACTTATGCTGGTATTATTTGCAACTGATGTCATCAGAGATGCTCTATGTTCTGAAGTCACAACGGTAAATAAGCAAGTACTATACCACGTGCCTTGTGAATGCATGGATCTTATTGTTGTTTTGAAGCTACTCTAACAAATTTATCTCCCTGGATTACTGTATATATTTTATTTTAAAATTCCTTAGCATGACTGTTCAGTTCGATTGAATTCTCTTGGTCTGTGTCTCTAGTGCTATATACTATTCCAGAAAGACAATATATTTGTTCATGCCTGCCAAAGGGTTTCATATTCACCAGTAGTAGTTGCCATGTAGTTTAAAAATCATACTTTCTAGTACTTTCCTTCCACTAACTAGTGAAATTATAACAGTGGCTTTAATGTCATCTTCTAGAATATTTCCCTGGCGTAGATATTCTTAATTTACATTGGTTATGGCATTGCCTTTTGTGAAAGACTCAATTAACGGAAACTTTGAGGTGGAAGCATTGAAAGGAACCAATAGAACTGTGTTTTATTGCTTGTATAACTCAGGGCATAACACCTTATCTTATAAATTACAAGCTTGATGAAGGAATTACATTTGAACTGTACTCTATCTCGGAGAAAAATAGCCAGACGTGAGTTGTAGCTTTCCTTGGTCCTGTGTCCCAGTGATTGATTAGCTTTGCTTCAATGTTACTGATAGAACAGTTACGTCACTTTTAGGCCAACGTATCTACTGCGGAGGTGGAGATGGAACAGTAGAAACTGAGGTACATAGAAATGGTAGATTTTCCTCCTAAAATTGCTGCTCCTGGAGGAATTAAGTACTATGTCAACTCAGATTAAACTTGGTAAACAGTTCAATGCTAAAGAAAAGGTAGAAATTATCTTTATGTGGTATTGCCAAAGTGAAATGATACAACTCCTCTCAAAGGTTTTTAAAGAGCTGGAACAAAACTCTGTCTGGTTTCAAATTAACCTAAAATTTTAATTTATCTTTCAGTAAGCAGAGGAGGGAAATAACCTGTTTTTCATATATTCCTCTTTAGGGATGTGACTTCATATTTTTCCAGTTTCTGTAGCATGTAACAGTTGTACATGTGGAACAAAAGACACCTGTATGATCAGCCAACTGGGAGGTATTTTTCAGTTTGAAAAATACTATGTTAAGTACCATTCCATTTCTTATGCCTCAATGGATTGGTTAACAAGCTTTGGTGTCAAAGACTCTCTTAAAAGAGAGGGTTTGGCCCACAGTTCTATGGCTTATGTAATGAAAATACACTCGGTGAAACATGTGTGAGGAGATGTGCTAAACAGAAACTACCCTCTTTATAAAGCACTTCTAAAAGAAAAACAATTTGGAAACACAAAATGGAAGTATTGAATCTGGTTTTATCATCAGGAGACAGAGATAGTTAGTGTGGCAGAAAAAAGGCATAGAAAAAATACCCGCTGTCACAAAATCAGAAAGGAGTCTGACTGAGCTGAAAACCAACCTCAGATCTTGATTTCTGGCCTCGTGGTTCAGCATCAGAACCTCACTATCTGTCAAGAGAAAGCCCAAATACAGTACTATAGCAGGTACCTTGCCACAACATTCGTTAATGAGCTTTCCTGCTTCCTAAGGCTAGCATTCATGTGAACCAAGCCTTGACACAGACAAGAGAAAAGATCCTCTTCTGGCTTTGATAGGGCTTTTAGCTCGCAAATACACTGCTGAGAAATCTTCCATTCTGTAATTCAAAATTTGAATTCTAGATTAAAAATCTGTAATTCTCTCTACACAAATACACTGAGGTTAAGAGCTGTAATATCATTGTAAGGGATTAATACCAAATGAGCCTGAGGACTTAAGAATACGCTTGATTCCAACATACTGTTAGGACCCCTTGTCAGACTGTGGAGTTACAGGGCCAGAACGGCACCTGAGGGGCTGAGGGATACCTTGAATTCTTTGCCGTTCTTTTTAAAGATATGGGTGGCTTGGTTTGTTTTGGTTCCCTCCCCCCCCCCACCTCTGCAAGGTATAATAATTATATTGCTGTAAGAAACAGGTATTATGCTGTGCAGAAGAGTTCTTTTTGGTTTATATTCTGTTTATGTTAAACCTTTTGTAGCAGTGCTACAGGAATAAATATATCAGATAATTGAAACACGGTAGGTTACTGGACATTTTGGGTGACAAAAACTTGGGGCAAGAAGGGCACAAACTAAAGAGGTCTTGGTTTGAGGGTCATTAAAATGTTTATCAAGTGAAAGTTGTTTTTCTCTTTGGTAAAAATCATTTTTTGCTGGCTCCCTGCCAATCTGCGGAGACATGGTGTAAAAATGGCACGCGTCGCTGCTGCGTCTGGCTCTTCCTCTCAGCCTGCAGTCCAAATATCTGCAAACTTCATGCTTAAAACTTAAGTTATTGAGCTGTATTTGAGGAATCTGGATTTGAAAACTGATTCCAGTTTCCGCTGAGGCCAGCATCCTTACTCACTTCCGTCTTCCAGAATTTAAGTTTTCTCACCTCACATGAAATGCACTGCGTTGGAGCTTTACATCCCAAAAGCCTACAGGTGCAGTGCTCAAGGGACGGGAGAGAGCACTGCGCTCTTTTAGCATGTGGCATAATGCCATAGTGTTTGTGGGATTGTTCTGTCACTACATAAAATTTGTATTAGTCAGTAAGGAGGGAAACGGGGAAAATGTTATGTGTAGTCGAGTATTTCAAATATTTTATTGGACATTTTTAGAAGCCTTGTCTCCTAGCAAGAGCCACTCGAAATTAATGTTACGAGAAGCGAGATTTGCAGTTCTTCACTGATATTGAAAGCATAGAAACCAAGATGTATTTCTTTAAAAACACTCTGATACATGAATTGAAAAAAGCACTTAATGCTCAAATGAGACAGCATTCCAGATTAGGGCTTAACTTGTGAATAGTAGGTTGCTATCTACAGTTGCTTAAAGCAATTTTTTAAAAATATTACTGTGGATTTCCATTTAAATATATGACTAGTATTGTCTGCATCTGCTTCCTCATTGTGTTTTGCAAATATATTTGTAAAGTTCTATGTGTTTCACTGGGAAGAAAACACAGGGAAATCTTTCTGTAGTTCAGCAAACAGTACATTTGCACATTTCCTGTGCTAATATGATATACATTTTGGTAACCGATACAACATAGCTTTGTTTAGAAGAATTTCCAAGGAGTTTGTGTATGGATTAGTCCTGTCAGTCAGTTACAGGGCCAGTGCAATGTCAAAGGAATATTTAATTATACCAGTCTAGAAATGCCTTTGTATCACTGTTGTTTCTGCTTTCCTGTAGGGGACAAATATCTTTTGATAGAAATATGCGTTCATATCAGGATAACGACGTTATAGGGTCTGTATTGCTTTAGTTAAAACTTTATAAATTTTATGTAAGAATAAGCTTTAGGATATCTTGGCTGTCAAACCCCGCTACATGCAGATGAAATCTCTTGCATTCCTTAGGATACCTTTGCCTAAAGAGCATTAGAAGAGCAGCTACCATCAAGCTGAAGGTTTTCTTCATGGAGAAGATCAACGGACAGGAAAGAGAAAAAGCATCTTAGCTGAAGGGAAAGAAGATTACAAGCTCAAACCACGCCACACCTTCCCTCCCTCCATATCAGTAAGTGTACAAGCTCCTGTTGAGGAGATTGCTTGGAAAGAGGCCTTGTTGCTTTAGGAAGCTTATATGAAGTGCCTGTATGGGTGCACAAAAACCTCCCCATTCAAAAGACTCCTCTGACATGTATAGAAGGAAGAGACTCGTGAAAGCCCAAAATAGTAAATTTATTTCTATTATTCTCGATGTACTGACTACATTTTACTGCTGCTTTTCCGGAAGTCATCCGGATCAGGTGTTACCAAACATAATTTATCTGGGCACCACCAAAGCGGTCAGGTACCTGCTGCAGCCCTGGGTTCCACTTAGCCACAGCCTGCTTCCCAGAGTGAGAGACAAGGCTTCTTCCACTTTTCCCTCCTTCGCCCATGGCCACTTTCCCCAAGGCACGCTGGCTGGTCTCTGGGGGCTGCAGCCATGAGGGCTGCTGCACTCTCTGTGTCCTGCAGACATAGCAGTGCCGGTGGAGAAGGAAAGATCTGGTCCATGGTTCTTCCAGGCAGGCACCGTGAAAAACAGAGTGTGTTCACAGAGGTGGGAAGACATCGCAAGACAAGGTTAACTGCTTTTATGATGGACCCTTGGACGCTGCCTGGCTTGCCACTGCAGCCTCTGCCTGGGCTCTGGTGGTTATTTGGTCAATTCTTTTTGTATAATAACTTATCTTTTAATAAAGGTGTGGGTTTTTTCTAGGGTCTGTAAGCATAAAAATGTGGGGCTTGATTTGCCATGGATGGCAGAAGAGCAAAACCCATTTTTGTTTGTTTTTCATCATTTGCTTAAATGTTTCTTTTTCCTAGTCCACTTGCTGCAAATTGAAAGTGTAATATACCTCCAACTTTTTTTTTTTTTTTTCCATTAAGGACAAAGAGTTTCTCTTTATTGTTCCTAACAATAAGATCTATAATAGAAATTATCAAGTTGTTGAGCAGACGGCCTCCAGCTTCGTTTATTCTTTCATCACCACCTGAGCCTGAGCAATACAAATATCCTGCCTTTTCAGTACAGTTTAATGAAAAATAATCTCAATGTATTATGGATAGAGCCAAGAAATAAAATTTACAGGAGCAGAAGAGGGAGGGAAAGATAGATAAATGCAGAGAAGCAAAAAAAAGGGAGAGAAAAGCCAAAGGATAAGAGCCGTCTACATCCAACTCCTGTATTTCTCCCTGACGGCCAGATAAAGCAAAGCAGCGGCCAGAAGCGGAGGGGCAGCAATACTGTACCCCCCTAGCAGCTGCAGCTTAAATAGCCAAATGCTTTTGCATCGATCCTGTGCTGCGTTTTTTGGCTATGGGGTGATCCAACTGCTACTTTCTCTTCCATCGCTGACTCCAACGCAGGCCATGGTAGCAAGGAAACCTTCCCCTTCTCTGTGCATTTCCACGTGATGGCTCTGCCGCTCCCTTTCAAGCCTTTCACCTGCAGCGCAGTTGTCATCCTCACTGTTGCCGCCTCCTTTTGCAGCAGGTCGACTTTATGCCTACGTTTCTGAAACCCCCTTAAAGTACGTGCCTCTCTTTCTGGGGCGTTGTTCGTACAGCGACCAGCAGAGAGAGGTCAGGTTGCTCTTGTCCTTGTAAGCGCGCGCTTGCTTAGGGATCCCCCGTTTGATGGGTTTGTAGCACAGATGCCTTGATTGCCAACTAAAATGATCTTGGAAATATCCTTTCTGTTCAGTGAACTTGTAAGTCAGTAAATGTAGCATGCAGCTTTGTTTTGTTCCTGCTTATGCCTCATAGAATCAAGCAGAGGGAGACAGATTTTCTAATTAAAAAGACACACAATATATTTATCTGTTGCCAGAATGTTAGATAAATGTGTTCTGGATGCAGTTACTCTCATATCAGCAGAATTTGATGAATCCCAGTTTTCATTAGCTATCTTGAGTGAGGATGGATTATTGCACATTTCCTGTAAGCAGCTTAATTTTATTGTTATATGACATTCCTTACTTAGCATAAAAAGTGAATAACTGAACAGCATTAAAAGACCTGAGGACTCTCATCAGTAGCTGTGGGGGACTGTTTTCAATCCTAACATGACAAAGATGCCATATATATATAAAATCATGTGTAAACTTCCAGATTTTTTTCCATACAGCAAACTTTCTTCTAAGCACTAGCTTCAAGAGTCACTTTACTTCATCAAGGGAGAAAAATCCTAAAGGCATAGTGATTTCAGAGACAGACAATGCACGATTTCTCTACTAATATAATGAGCCATTTACAAAAAGCAAATCATCAACAGCTTGCTGTTCTGCAGCAAAAGGAGACGTAACATAACCTTTGTGGTATTGATTTGCTGTTCTGGATCAGCCTAGAAGGGAAAGTAATTCCTGTTAATGCTGTTGAAAGTTATCTGTCCTTGTCTTTAAAAGTTGATCTAAGATTACAGATGTCCTAGAAGTTTTCGAACTTGGAGCTAAACATTAAACAAATAGTTTACTTTGTCTGAAGTGTAATTATTAGCTAAAGAAAACCATCTGTAAATAATTTCATATGTTGAAATAGTTTTAGATGTGACCAAATAATTTAGGATGAGTAATGACTAATTTTGGCTTTTATTTTTCTGCTTGTAGAATGCAAATGGCCAGATCACAGCTTAATTTAATTTTGTTATTAGCAGCATCTGATGAAGTTCATGAATTATTTTAACTGCCTTTAGTTTACTGATTTTTCTAAGGACAATTCAGGGAAAGGTTCACTCTGTGTGTTACCCGTAGATATCTATGACTTGTTGCTATCAGAACTGTACGCTGAGTGGATGGATCTTTGATCTGGTCTGGTATGACTGTTCTTCTATTCTTGTATGGCTGTGAATACTGCCTTACACAGTGGTTAGATAAATGTGCCAGCATTTCTGATTCAAATACTCATGCATGAGATTTTACAGTTTTGTCTGCAGGAATTCTTCTGCATGGGACATTGAAAGTTGCATTTTGTGAATTCCAGTAGTAAAATTAAACATAGAGATTTTTCTTGCTTTAAATTTCCTTTCTTTTAGTAGCCAGCTCCATACATCCAATACACCCAGTAGAAGAATGACAGTTTTTAAGGAGGCTTTAACTATAGGGTACCCCTTCCCCCTTCTTCTATCTCTAAACATTCTGACCAAAAAAAAAAAAAAAAAAGTATTTGGATGGATGTGACAGTTTAAGCTTGTCTCAGAATGGTAATCCCCATGCCAAGTGAGCTGGATCTGTGGATTTTCCCACTCAAAGAAAATCCATTTTCAGATGAGATAAATTTTCTCACTCTTCTTTGCAGGGAGCATCTACAAAGCTATTAAATATGGTGTCCAATAGCAACTTGTCACCGGGGAGAAAAGATGAATAACAGATATGTTTGTCTTTAAAATATCTCAGTTCTTGCAAGAGCAGAATACGGAGATTCCACCTTTTAATGAGCAATCCCTTATACCCATGTTGATTTTACTGATGTTAATGAAGGTCTGTTTGGCTTAAAAAAATCCATTTTCACGTATGCCTTCCCAAGGAATCTGTTTTAGAGCTGATGATTTCTGTAGAAAAGGGAGAGGGAGGGGAAAAAAAAAGTTATTGGTGGCTTTTGGACCAGACCTGCTGTTCCGATAGTATTAAATTCACAAGGTCTAATTTGAACAGATGTTGTCTGACTAGGAGTGTGAAGACATGCTGTCAATTACTCCTCCTTTTTCCATGAGTCCTTTTTTTCTTTTGGTCAGGCAAGTCCTCCAAGGGCCATACATTAACACATCACCCTAATTACTCTCACAGTCCCATTATTGGGCCATGTGGAGTAAGTCTCTCTGCTGTATGCAGCCTTACAGACGAACATGTAATGAAATTCCTAGACTGTAATTCACAACTGAAGAAGGTTAAAAGACATAGAAGTGTCCTTGGAGGCTATATATTGCAAGCAGTGTGTCAAGAATAACTATCACAATCTGTACTCCTTTGCTGGAATAGGCAATCAATCTCTTATTGACTCAAATTAGCACCGAATTAAAAGGCTGTCATTGTGGTTGTGATAAACAACAAGAACAACCAAATTATAGTCTGACTCCTTTAAAAGACTTTTTATTTTTTTGTTCCAATGAAGGGGAGGTAGTGTGTGTCTATTGTACTCTTGGTCTGTGACTTGTGTATCTGAGAATGTAATTTAGATAGCCAGGATATGCAAAAGAAATGCTTGAGTTCTTCTCCTAGTTTTGGCTCTGGCCCCAGACCTGTCATGTTGGCCTGGATCCACCAGCGAGTGTGAGAATGGTTGTGCTGAGCATTGCTACACTTAAATTTTAGGCAGCTGCTTCCAGAAGCGGAATTCACAAACCTCAGCCGGGTGCTGAAGCTCCCGCACGGTGCATGGGGGGAGGTATGTGCCCTGAAAGCTAACTGGGGGACACGCTTCAGACAGCCCACGGGAAATGCAGGAGAGTCCAGCTGTATAGTTTGTGACTGCAGGAGACATGGCCCTGCTGCAATATCTGTTTATAGATTTATTTTCATTAGAGTCCCAGAACGCATTGCCCAAACAGCGTCTCAGGCAGGTGGCCTGTGGGTGCCAGTGCTGGGGGATCCTGGCTTCAGCTTGTAACGCCAAGGAGGGGGATATCTCCTGCTGTGTGATCCGTATGAAAAATTACCTCCAGGCAGAGAGCAGGGACTTTGCCTCTTGGTTACCGCATAATACTCCTGGCTATGCACTTGGTGAATATTTGAGCTGTTCAAAGCACCAGCACTTCAGGAGGCCTTGTGGCTGAGCTGGCGTGGCTGCAAACGCCCCTCGGGCTGAGCGTGGCAGAGGATTCAGGACTGCAAGAGGTGAGACCTCCAGCACTTCCGAATGTTTCTTTTTAACAAGGAGATGCCTGTAGCTGCTGTGTAGTTGTGTTTTAGGGGCCCTCTGGAAGTTGTAGCCCAGGAGAAGCAGATTTCCAGAGCAAAGCAGCAGGTGCAGAGGAGCCAGCAGTCACACAGCAGGTGTTTGAGGGGTTTCCCTCTGGACCAGCACACTAGTCTGGGCCTGTGTGTGGAGAGCTCATTAGCAGTTGGAGAGCATGAGGTGCACACCTGGCCCTCATCTTTTTGGGACAGATTCACCTGAAGGCCATCATGGGTGTGTGTACACACACATGTGCTGTGACCAGTCCACAACGTGAACTAAAGTACCGTAAGTGGGAATAATTTCAAAAGTCATTCCTGGTCTGGACTGGAACATTGAGCTGTTGACGCAGCTAGGAGCACAGTGTGCCCATCAGACAGTATTCCCTAGGAGAGAAGACGGCTACATGACTCCACCAGTGCACAAAGATGCTTATAGTGTCCTAGGTCCTTGAGCATTTAAACTGCATGTTTGGATTTCACACTGCAATCGCTTGGCATAAGCGGCACTTTCAGTGCTTCTCTGGGATGTAGTCCTTACCTCCTTCATGCTTTGGTTCCCTTGTCTATAAAATGGACATACAACAGTATTCTCTTGTTCTGCTCTCCAGCAGCCCAGGAGCTGTCTAGGAGGGATATATATATATATAAAAATACTACAGTTAGAGTTGTTATGCTTTTCTTAAAGTTCAATATAGGAGATGAGCATCCTTCCAGCAAGAAAATCTGAACCACTGGTGTAACCAAACGGTTTTCAACTGTGTGGTTTCTGTTGTGGCAGATTGCCAGTAAGTGATGACATTGAGTTGGCATGGTACTACTGGCTCTGGCCTTTTCCCAGACCTGAATGCATGCTGGGCATCTTGTTTCTTTGCTGAGAACTCAGCAATTAGGAGGGCGTATCCTGCTTCACTCTAACAGCTCAAAAAAGGACAAAGAAACACTGTCAATATTTCTTTCATCACAGATTCCCTCTCCTGCATTGCAAACCAAAGGTTTAAATCCAATTCGTACACAGCTAAACCAGAAAAATCTTAAACCAGCAATTCAGGAAAGTAGGAGACCAAGAACTTAGTTTTCTTATTACTGCAGAGGGCACTGAAGGCAATTGCTCTGTGCTGTACTGACTATAAATGTAGGAGGAGGAATCCCTTTATCCCCTCATCCCCAGCTCTCCTACAGCACATACCCCCCCACACTTACCTACCTGAGTGGGATTTAAACTCTATAACTTTATCAAGCCAAACTCTTCACCTCCACAGTCAAAGGCTTCCTTACCCAGATACATACTAAAGCTCCAGCATCGTGCCCCATCTGCCTCCCTCACCTGCAGTACCTGCTGTCTGCCAGCCCTGTGCTCCCTTGCTCCTGATCCAATGTCTGGATTAGGAGGTGTGGGGTCAACACTGGCTAGCTTCCTCTGGCTTACTGTTTACTGAAAAAACCCAGGGAGCAAGGAACTCAGCTATACACGGATGTAGGTGGCATGGTATCTCCATTTGTCTGGAGATGCTGACCCTGTGGTTCAAGTAGCCTCCCCATAGATAGCTACCTAGGAATTGTCTGGGTGGAAGCATGCAGCTGAGCTCTGAAGGTAAGTGCTTGAAGACAAACACTTCCCATAACAGCAACAGCTGTCATGTAAGTAAGCATCTCCAAACAGTCAGGATTAGGACCTGTCACTATTACTTCCTATCACTCTGAAATCATGTATGCACCAGTCTGTCTATCACACATTAAATAAACATAGCTAGGGTAGAGTTGTAGGACACCTCTAAAGCAGTGAATTAAAATAAACACAAGGGCTGATGAAAACACAAAGGAACAGTTTCATAACTTTTTCAAAGTTTGAGTTATCATTTATTTAGTGTAGACTCAGTCCTCCTTTATAATTTAAGCAATTGCTTAAGTATTTTAAGTTGGCCCTCCTTGATTTCCCCTCAGTTGCCCTAACTCAGAATCCAAGAGGTAATTGCATTACTCGTATGAGGAAGATGCAACTGCAGATACTTTATCCTATGAACACAAGTGCAGGTACCTCCTCCCCTCATGTCCATTTTGGCTCTGGTATGGTGAAAAGCTTGGCACAAGGACTGTGCGTTTTGATGGGGTGGATGTCAATATCTTTCTTAGAAGCTGACATGTGCACTGTTCTGTGGATTATTGCTCATGAGCTGCTACAAAACTCAGTTGGTCTGGACTCTGCACAAATAATTCCTTTTATTTGGCAGACTTTAAAAAATAGAGAAAAAGAGAGAAATGGGGAAATAGAGGCCATCAGACTCTTCCTAAACGAGAACATCCAGAATGGTAATGAAAAATGTTGCTGCTGTGTTACACAACCATTAGAATTGCTTACCATCAAAGGTCAAAAGCATTAACCACATGTTGGCAACATCTATAAATAGAGTTTCTATGGAGCTTTACATAAAGTGGAATGGATAAAACACTTTGACTCAGGAAGACCAATTAGAACCAGTAGGATCTTTTAATTTAATAGCTGCATTAGGCAAGATGCATGAATGTACGCACAGACATAGAAAACTAGACAGTTTCACTGCTTATGGAGTCTGAAATAGAATACAATTTTAACTTGACTCAGAAGGCCATGGTACAGCTGGCCCTGGTGTGGCTATGTAAAAGAAAGAAAGCAAGCATAGAAAGGTTTTTCTAGCCCCTGTAGGGCCATGTGACAAGTAACGCACCTCTTGCCATCATTAATGTGTGGAGGCATGCTCTTTGTATCCACAGGGATAAAGTGACCCCCAAAGTGACTGAGAGCTTAGACTCCCTGCACAAATGGCAGTCATCAGTGGAGTCCAGACCGCATTCTCCCAGGAGCTTAGGATGCAGATATTTGTAACATATCATTTGTAATGTTTACCCTCGCATATTGATTAAAGATGTTTGCCAAATATTTAAAAAAAAAAAAAAAGGAATGCTAGAATTAAATGTGCTTTGGGCATTTTAATTTGTTCCACTTTGTCCCTGCCTAGCATGCATAAATTATATGAGTATATGCAATCTTTTTCACAAGTACATAGGATGGTCTGGGTTTGAATTGGCTGTTGCCTAGTGGGAAACAGCTAACAGGTAAAAGCTGGTCACTAGCATTAATTGCTTTTGAATTCAGATAGCACAAGTCTCTTGACCATCCAGACTGATTTGTTGTAATGGGAGCAGAGGTGTCAGCTCTTTCAGGAAATCGGACACCGCTATCTCCTTATTCAGAGCAGGCAGGAGGTGAATGGCTCTGTTCCGTGCTAAAGACCATCCCCTGGCTTACCAGGTTGTCAGGTGGAAGGCAAAGCTCAGCTCTGTCTCTGTAAAAGCATCATAACTTTGGTTGCAGTTTCTTCATTGTTGCGAGGAAAAGTAATATGACTTTATGTTCCTAACTGTTCCTATTCTCAGTTCTCCTCCTTAAGGTTTTTGGTGAGAAATCCTGTGATGATGATGCACAATCATTCCTGGTTCTGCATTCTCCTCACCACTATTAAATGCTGAGATGGCAGGAGGAAGCTACTTAGAGAGTCATGTTTGGAGGCACTGGACAGTTTTGGCAGTGTGGAGAACAGGGAATGTGCTCTAAACACAAAGGTAAACTTGTAACAATGCAAATACTTTGTTTTTAAAAAACAAGAAACTGGTTCAAAAATCCTTGTTTCTCTACTTTTTCAGGTTTGGGGGAGGCTACAGGTATCTCTTTTCAACTCTTTTGCTGGTCAGAAGGCAAATTCCTGAGTAAGGCATAGATGAGATCCTGTGCACATGGGAATTAAGTATCCTAGTAATGGACATTTTGAAATTTTTGGGTTTTTCCCTTGGTTCCTCTAATTCCATTATCATGGGTCAGGTCAGTAAAAAGGATCATAAAGTAGGGGATGATAGTGGAATGCAGACATTGACTTGATGCCAGCAGTTGATTTGCCTTAATTTGCTTAAATATTCCTCTTGTAGACAAGCAATTGCAAATAGAATTTAAAAATAATCCTAATCACACTGGGAGCATCGTGATTACCTTTTGATTACTGGAGAGGAAGCACAGTGGGTTATCAGGTGCAATACCTTTCAAGCTTATTCATGAAGCAGGTGTTTCCTAGCCTATTTGTATACATGCCAGCATCTCCCGTTAGAGACTTTGCTTTGATTTACTCATAGCCATCAGATGTCTCCCCGCTATCTTCTCCTTTTCTCCCCTTTGCTGTCTCCCTCCCACTGTAAAAGCAAGGACATTAGCCCCCACAGCAACACTTTGTAGACTGCCAGTTATGTTTCCCACTTTCTAAGATATATATGGGACTGGAAGCTATGGCTGTGCTGGACTACATATTCACCTGATGTCTACCTGCTGGTAGTTTTACCTTAGTTCTACCTGTTTTCACTGTGTTCTCCTAATGCTAAGTAACCTTACCAATGAAACAAAGGCAAGAGTAAATGTTCGGAGAAACAAAAGTTACAGGTAAATAAATACAAACTGTTTTAAGCACAATGTGATCTCTTAATCATTCTAATAGAATCTCATATACAGTACAGTCTTTCAGATGCTAAATGGTCCTGAGAGCTGATGAGCAGTTTGTAAAGATGTACCTGAAACTTCAAATTCTACTTGAGCTTATGATAGCTTTACTGTATTTTTTTCTTTTACTTTGTATCATATTCCATTTCATTTATCACTTTGATGGATGGCATTTTTGCTATTCAGAATGTTTTCTGGTTTTCCCTATGCTCCATTTCTAGTCTCTTTTCACTTGTACTTTAATTTCTCTCAACTCCTTCCTGCCTAGATGACTTAATCCATTTTTTGGTGTTATTAAAACTACCTCAGGTATATAGTATTTTGCTTTTCATAGACTCACAGAATGGTAGGGGTTGGAAGGGACCTCTGGAGATCACCTGGTCTAACCCCCCTGCTAGAGCAGGATCACCTACAGCAGGTTGCACAGGATCATGTCCAGGCAGGTTTTGAACACCTCCGGAAAAAGAGACCCCACAACCTCTCTGGGCAGCCTGTTCCAGTGCTCTGTCACCCTCACAATGAAGAAGTTTTTTCCTCATTTTCAGATGGAGCAGTGTTCCAGTTTGTGCCTGTTGCCCCTTGTCCTGTCACTGGGCACCACTGAAAAGAGTCTGGCCCCATCCTCTTGACAATCCACCCTTTAGATATTGGTAAATGTTGATGAGATGCCCTCTCAGTCTTCTCTTCTCCAGGCTAAACAGAGCCAGTTCTCAGCCTTTCCTCAGAGCTTCTCCACAGATCTTCTTTCCAGCAGGTCAACCCCTAACCTGTATCGGTGCTCGGGGTTATTCTTCCCTAGGTGCAGGAATCGACACTTGCCTTCATTGAACTTCATGAGGTTCCTCATGAGTTCCTGTCCAGGTCTCACAGAATGGGAGCGCAGCCTTCTGGTGCGTCAGCCACTCCTCCCAGTTTTGTATCATCAGCAAACTTGCTGAGGGTACACTCTGTCCCTTCATCCAGGTCATTGGTGAATGAACAAGACTGGACCCAGTACTGACCCCTGGGGCACACCACTAGCTACAGGCCTCCAACTAGACTCTGCACCGCTTATCACAATCCTCTAGGCCCTGCCATTCAGCCAGTTCTCAATTCGCCTCACTGTCTACTCATGTAACCCACACTTCCTAAGCTTACCTCTGAGGATGTTATAGGAGACAGTGTCAAAAGCCTTGCTGAAGTCAAGGTAGACAACATCCACTGCTCTCCCGTCATCTACCCAGCCAGTCATGCCGTCATAGAATGCTATCACATTGGTCAAGCATGATTTCCCCTTGGTGAATCCATGTTGACCACTCTTGATAACATTCTTTTCCTCCATGTGCTTAGAGATGACATCCAGAATGAGCTGTTCCATCACACCTTTCCAGGGATGGGGGTGAGGCTGACTGGCCTGTAGTTTCCTGGGTCCTCCTTCTTGCCCTTTTTGAAGTCTGGAGGGACACTGGCTTTCCTCCAGTCCTCAGGCACTTCTGTCCTCCATGACCTTTCAAAGATGATGGAGAGTAGCATAGCAATAACATCTGCCAGCTCCCTCAGCGCTCATGGGTGCATCCCATCAGGCCCATAGATCTGTCGATGTTGAGTTTGCCTGAATGATTTCTTACCTCAACCACAGGAACGTCTTCCTTTCTCCAGACTTTCTCTCTTACCTCCAGGGTCTGGGATTCCTGAGGGCCAACCTTAGCATATAGACTGAGGCAAAGAAGGCAGTTAGTAACTCCACCTTCTCTGTCTGTATCCTCCATCACCAGGGCACCCACCTCGTTCAGCAACATGTCCACATTTTCCTTGGTCTTCCTTTTGCTAGTGATGTACTTGAAGAAGCCCTTCTTGTTCTCCTTGACATGCCTTGCCAGATTTAATCCCAAGTGGGCCTTAGCCTTTCTCACTGCATCCCTGCATACTCTGACAATGTTGCTATATTCCTCCCAAATGGCCAGTCCCTTTTTCCACATTCTGTAAACTTCCTTCTTCCTTTTGAGTTTTTCCAGAAGCTCCTTGCTCATCCGTGAAGGTCTCCTGCCTCCTTTGCGTGATTTCTTACAGGGATGCACAAATCTTAAGCTTGGAGGAAGTGGTGCTTGAATATTGACCAGCTCTCTTGGACCCTCCTACCTTCTAGAGCCTTAATCCATGGGATTTTCCCAAGCAGGTCTTTGAGGAGGCCAGATTTAGCTCTCCTGAAGTCCAGGGCTGTAATCCTACTTATTGCCCTTCTCCTTCCACGCAGGAACCTGAACTCCATTATCTCATGGTCACTGCAGCCAAGGCTGCCCCCAACCTTCACATCCCCAACCGGTCCTTCTTTGTTAGTACAAGGTTCAGCAGCACACCCCTCCTTGTGGGCTTCTCTACCACCTGTGTGAAAAAGTTATCATCAGTGCTCTGCAGGAACCTCCTGGACTGTGTGTGCCTGGTTGTGTTGCCTTTACAGCAAGCATCAGGGTGGTTGAAGTCCCCCATGAGAACCAGGGCTTGTGATCATGAGGCTACTTTCAGCTGTCTGTAGAAGGCCTCATTGACTTCCTCTTCCTGATCAGGTGGCCTGTAGTAAACACCCACGACAGTGTTACCCATATTAGCCTGCCCCTTAATTCTTACCCATAAGCTCTTGACTTGTTCTACATCCACACCTAGGCAGAGCTCAATACATTCCAGTTGCTCTCTCACGTATAGAACAACTTCACCACCTCACCTTGCTGGCCTGTCTTTCCTAAAAAATACGTAGCCATCCATGACAGCATTCCAGTCATGCGAGCTATCCCACCATGTCTATGTAATTGCAAATTCTCACATTAGTATTGGAGGCTAAGTTGCCCTTCCTTTGCACTTCCTCTCTCCTTTAAAGGTTCCTGAGTCACTGGAGTGGTGCCGTAGTCTTGTAGCCAAATCATGTTTAATGCACATTCATTCATCTGTTTTGATGAAATTACAAAATTAAAATAGACAGGACACAACTGATTGTCCCTATTTGTCTATAACCTACGGCTGAAAAAATAGACTTTAAACGTAGATAGTAGATTACAGCCTACAGCCAGTGCTTGTAAGTACATAAGCCATTTTAAGAAGGATAATCAGTTCTGAAAATTTCTGGTTTAATTACTTTTTAGCCTAAGCTTTCGAAACAGCTAATTATTTTTGCTGCCATCCTTCAGAAATCTAAGAGGACTGTGATTTTCCAGAAAATATGAAGCACACCTATTCTGAAAATGAGGCTTGTTTACATGCGTCTTAAGGCAGGTGTTTTGAAAACTGAATTGATATTTGGATCACTGGTCCCTTTTAATAATACAGGCCCCACCGCAGCATCCTGCAGTTGTCCTTGTTCAAATTTCAGAAGTGACTTGCTAAGAGTTACTTGGTTACTTACATAGCTAAGACAGGTGACAAGATATTCAACCCCACTTGATGAGCCCAAACTTGCCTCCTAAACAACTGGCAGAATGAATTAGGGAGTGACATAATCTTCTAAATTACATCTATTATGATATAATAATGCAACATGCCAGAAGGAGCGTGAAATTCTCATAAAGGCTCTTAATTTGAATTTGTTTTGAAATGGCAAGACACACACAAAAACAACATACTCAATTTAACTCATTTAAACAATGCTAGCATTTAATTAGAATATGAGGATAAAGTGATGGGATATTATAGTCCAGATTTCCATGAAATTTTACTAATCTAGGGGCAAGGACTTATAGCACTTGGTACATAAAATAAGGTACTAAATTTAAAATATGACCCCATGCATATTAGCATAATTAAAATGCCAAACTTCAAAATGCAATTATCAAGTAATAGGAATGCCATGCATCTGTAATGCTAGAATTTCCTTAAAGCACATTAAGGACATGCAACACTCAGCACATTCCTAACTACTACTTAATTACCCTTATTGCTTATTGCTGCGGAGATGCAGAGTATGGAAAAGATACACATTTGCCTAACCAAAAGAAGCATTAAGAGATTTTCTTTTGCAGTTCTAATACAGATAGCCTTTTAAAATCTACTGTATACCTTGCTCAGTGAGCAACTAATGAAATCATCTGTAAATCTGAATTTTGAAACTGTCATTTGAATACTTCAGTTAGCATCAAGTGCACCTTATCGCGTGAATCTCTGGTGCCCTTGTAGAAAGCTCAGTGGTGTAAGAGTTTCAGAGTGCTCTTTAAAAGCTCCTTTGTCTTTGTAGTCACCAACCTGTTGCCTTTCAAAAGAAAGGCTTACCTTTAATACATTTGTCTGCTTGACAGGATCTCCTTTATAATCAACTTTGCAGTTCTCAAGAAGACAGTTCAGGTTTTCAGAACACTCTTTCCCTTCATGTAACTATTGTAGGGCTTCAAGGTTATTTAGAGGCTGTCTCCCTTTCTCTTATGTAAAGTTCTAAAAGCAGTTGTATGTTTAAGAGTTTTTGTGCCTTTTGTCTTTTTTTTTTTTTTCTCTCTCTTACTTCAGTGAAAACAAATAGAAATTTGATGCTTTGCTTTTATAGCCTTTAAGATTACCAGTAGCTACCTAAGCTAAGCATAGTTTAAGCTGTCTCTCTGGTCTGAGATACTTTGCATCGTCAAGGACTTATTTCACACAGAGTGGCTGTGCTGCACTGCTCTGGAGGTGGGAGGGGGAAAGGTGGCCCCAAGCAACTGCGTCTGTAAGTGTCTCATGCAGTGCCTTCCCTCTTTGGTCTCCTCGGACGGTTTATAGACTACCTGTGGATAGCTTGCTGGAGAGTGCCTGGTGCAGGACAGTTGGGATCTATGGGTCACACAGAGAGCATCCTGGTTGAATTCAGGTGTGAGCTTTCAGGGTGCCCTGGCGATTGTAGCCGAGTCACGTCTTGAGGGACATAATTTGGTTTTAGATTCTCTTATTCTCAATTTGGATGTCTTCACATCTGTGCTGTTTACAAGGCAAACAAGGCCAATCTTGATATGATTAGGAAAAGTTTATAAAGTCCTTATTCCAGGAAGGTTAAAGAGAAATAAAAAAGAAAGAAATAAAACCTTTGCAAAGGAACAACACACCAGAAACAGCAATAGAGGAGTATTGCTGAGGGGAAATCTTTTTTTTTTTTGAAGAAAAGGATAATAGCATCTGGGGAATAGGGTTTACCACAAAACATAACTCCCTCTGAACACTTCTTAAACTAGCTGAGTGTCTCTTCTGTACTGTCTCCACTTTGAATAGAGACCGGTGAGAGTAGGTAGCTGAGTTATTTCCTTCGGCACAAGCCCAGAGACTCTGAGTTGTGCTGGTCTCACACCCTGGAGCTCTCAGGGACCGCAAGAGGCCTTACTTTCAAGAGACATGGGGCTTATGTCTTGGTACTGGGTTGTTTGTTTTTTTTTTATTACTATTATTTTCTTTATCACAAATCCTGTGGAGAAGTGGTGTTGAAAAACCTATGCAAGTCCAAAAAGTAGTGACAGTATTAATGATTCGGAGCCTGCAATAAGCATGCCACTTCAGTACTGGCAAAATGAATGAGAGTGGAAGAAAAAAATTCTCCAAAGAGCAGTCGGTCAGGAGTTCATTTCATTTTCCTCTACATTCACTGGACTGATGAGCACGATTAACAGCTGCTTCACTGGAAAGAGTTTTCACTCAGTCATTTCCTTCATCTCAGACTTGGACTCATTCAATAATTATTTTTACATGCCGACTTTCACATCCTCGAACGTTCTTCCCAACCTTGCACAGTAGTGACAAAGGAATTATAGTACAGTCAAGTAATTGTTTTTTACTCTTTCCTTGCTATAGGCCTACTTTTCTTATAAATGCAGTAATTTCCCCTGCTGTGCTGAGATGTGTACTATATCTTTCTTAGGATAATGTATATATCTGATCAAATACATCAGCCAGGTAAACCAGATGACACATCTACTGCTGTTCAGAAAATAGATTCTGCATTTAATTAACTAGTAGAAGAGCAAATCTCCATTATTTCAAAAAGCAGTAAGATTGCCCTCAGTACTCATTTCCTATCGGTATGGGATGGATAAAGCATTGAAGTGGAAGTCAGAAATCTATCAAATGGCTCGTTAACCTTGTACAACTTGGATTGTTTCTCCTTGTGCTTCTTGACTGTGTGCCTACTTCTGTACCATATCAACTCTGTGGAGGAGAAACCATTCCTGTACTTGTTTGTACAACCTCTGTTTTGCTTGGAGTCTCCAGGTAACTTAAAATATGCCTTGTTTAAAAGCAAAGCTGTGGAACAGTGCAGCTCCCGCCTGTTTCCTTCTAAATTCCACAGGACTAAATAGCTTCATCTGATAGGAAGTGCAGTCCTGCAGTTTGGATTAAAATGATGTGCAGTTCCAGTAGTTGTATCGTGTGGCCTCAAGAGGTATTTCCTTGGGAACTACTGCTCTAAGCCTTCTAAAGTAAAAAATGCTCCAGTTCAGCCTATGGGCTGAAAGTCAACAAATGTGAATGTGAATAAGTCCAGTCAAAATGGGCTAACCAAATGTGGTGATATTTAGGTGGGTAAATAACTGACACCTGGAAAAAAATTAATGAAGTAATGTTGGTGTGCTAGGCTTTCACTTACAGTAATGAAAGCTTAAGCTATTCTATCATCCCTTCTTCATGTCCAGAAAGCAACAGTGCTTCTGGAGAGTGCCAGAGGACAACGAACTCTTACATCAGAAACATGGCACCACCGGGGACAACATCCTCCTCTTGAACCATATCCTTATTGCACGGGGTAGCTGAAAGGGGACCCATGTGACATCACCATCTCCATTGGCTTCAACAAAATCCAAGTCAGTGCCAGACTATGAGACCTGAAGTCCTGCTCTCACTTTACTCTTTTTTTTTCCCTCCCTTTTTTTTTTTTTCTTCTCCCATTTCCCAGTGTATTGTATATTTCTTCCTTTCTCTTCCTCTCCTTTTGCCTTTGTTGCAAAGTTGGGCTTTGGTAGCTAGGATTGTTCTGTAGCGTGTCAGAGAGCCTGTGATCACAAAGGCCGCTCAAGCAAAGTTATAAATAGCCTGACTTGTAGCGGTTTGTCAGGTCTAAGCACAACAGGTAAGACCTTGTGCTGAGGACTTGCCACTCTCTGATAGCAAGTGAGACACAGCCTCGGAAACAGAAGCTGCACTTTTTTAATCTCCATATTTCTTTATTTTCTGCCCTTTGCAAGCTTGCTTTGTCTTTGAGAAAAGCGGATCAAGCTACAACAGAAACAGCAGTAGCAACAATAATTCCAGCTCACTTCAGCATCTGTTTTTCTTTGCCATCAAAAGGCCTGTTATTTTCCTTGTTAGCACCCTCTGAAAGATTTGCCAAACAGCATGCTTCGTGTGTTAAAACTCTGGTGGCAAAAGAGAAAGGAATTAACAGAAGCTGATAAAAACATGAAAATTTTATTTAATTCTGTAACTACCACATGCTTTCCCTTCTTTTTTTTTTTTTTTTGGTCCTGCTTTTGTAATAATCAGCTATGAAAATTATTATTCTATGATTGTTTTCGATGTGATTAAGGAGGCTAAAGTCTTTGCTCTTGGAACCCCAGATCATTGCAAGAATTTAATGCTGTCCAAAACCAAGATCACACAAATGCCTTTGACTCTCTTGGCCCATTTCTATAGCCAAACATAGCAAAGCAGAGGTTAGATGCAGGTCTCATAAAAAAGTTTCTCCAACACAGAACTAGACAAATGATAGAAAATAAGATATGGCCCACCTCCCCTCAGCAGGACTGTCATTACAAATAATAAATAAATAAATAAATAAATATAGCTGTATTTGGCCTTTGGAAAGATTTTGAGAAGGGACAGGTAATTTTGGGGTCCGTTTAAATCATGCAGAACATTTCATAATTTTTAGACTCCATCTCATGGTACGGGTCTAGATCCATCGAGGCTTCTAAATGCATTTGAAAAGAGAAACCTATTGAGATTAAAATGTCTTCTTCTAAGCCTATGGAAAAGGTGACTGTGGGCCTTATAACCACTGCAAGTTTTACAACGAACCAGGATGAGCTCAGCTTTGATGTTTGTGAGTAAGCCAGTGTTCTTTTGCTAAAAGCTGAGGTGAATTGGCCCAAAAGTATCATTCGTTGTATGCTTGAAGAGTTCTGGCACGGTGGAGCCCACCTGGCTGTCGTAGGCTTTAGGTGTGACCTGTGTCTCTGGCTACAGCAACAGCGCCTGCCTCTGAGGTGCAGCGTCCCAGGGAGCGGGTCGTTAGCCTCTGCCGTCTTACCAAATGGACGAGGCGGCAGCGGCGGCTTTTGCTAGAAGCTGCCAGGGATTGTTTTCTTATGGACCTTTCGGCCCATTTCAGAGTGACGGTGAGCTCATCCTTTCACAAAGGCTCTTTATGCAAATTATATAGCGAGTTTAATTTCTGTGTAAGGACTAATTTGCACAGAATGGTAAATAAATATTTTTAGCATTTCTTGTTCTGAGCAGTAGGCTTGAACACAGAGCTGAGCAGAATTCATTGCATGTCTTCGCAGTATGTATTTGAAAATGTTGTTAATGATTAGGGTAAGAATTGATAAAGATTTACAGCTTCCTCAGAGATAGAGGATTCCTTTGGGATTTGGGGGAATAAGTGAACTGTCAATATATACTGACCATATGATTTTATGAGGGATGCTAGTCACATCAGGGAAAATACAAATCTAGTGGAAAGTGGGGCAGGAAGGTATCCCTGAAATAATTTAAGAACCAAATATGTCATAAAAATGTTATAGGGCTCTTTCTGAATGAAAATTATATAAAACAATAACAAGCAGATGTGCGAAGCTGTTTTCTCCCCACATACAATGTTTCCAGTGTTACAATACCGGGAGCAGTTTTAGTACCTGTATTTTGAAAAGGCTGTTTGGAAGCCAGAGGCAATATGGAAAAAGCCAACAAAATCATTTAAAGGCTAGAAATAAATTTCTTTGTTTAGTTTCCCAAGAAAAGCCAACTGCATTGTGATGTGATTACAGTACCTGAAAGCCACATGAGAACAATTGCCTGCAAGTGGGAGCTAGAGAATGTCCAGGTAGAAACACACCATTGCAAGCAGCATAACAGAGGCTCCATCCATCCTGGTAAATGGATGTTTTTTGCAGGGGGTGTGGATTCAAAATATCTCTTAATGGCAAAAACCCAGAGGGCATGAACATATAAGCTAGAAAACAACTTCACTGAAGATCAATGTCATTAAGCATCATGCAGATCAAAATGTTGAACAGTGTGTTCACGGTCCAGAGGCACAATTACCCATTAGCATCAAGTCCATCACCCTCCAAATGCTCTTTTAAGTTTTTTTTTTTTCTTTTAAAGAACCAGACTTACTAAAGAACTACATAATTGCCAAATGGCAACCAGGGCTCTAAATGGGTTCAGCATACAAGCTTAAAGTTATAATTTTTGAAGTAATGATGACAAATTTTCAGACATCACATCACACTTTAAATAGTCACTGTCTGAATTTTTGAAAGAACATAATTCTAAGTCTGAAGAAAAAAAACAAATCAACATAGAATTTGTTGCCCTTTTTATGGATTTTTTTGTTTGTCAATGCTGGAAATTATTATGACTATTGAGTGACATCTAGTGGATATGATGCTGAATACCAACATCTAGAAGGTGACCTGAGATAAGTCAGAATTGTAGTGCTAGTAAAGCGATCATGTAATTAAAATATTACACATTGTAGAAACACATAGGTCATAAGCCAGGGATATACAATCTAACTCTTCAAGAAAACTGAAACTTTAGCAAATCTGAATGTGTCAGATTTCTCTTTCTTAGATCCCTCTAATTCTCATGTAAAAAACCAAAAAAAACCCCAAAACAAAACCAAAACCCACCCCAACCCCCCCTACTTGCTGCACATTTTGGATCATCTATTGTACTTTCATATAATCTACATTTTAATCTACACACATATAGTTTTTACCAGCCCACTGACTGTGAATCACAACCTGTCACATAGTAGCACTTGTATGCTGAAGAGGGGCTTCTGATGTGTTTTGGATGGATATTTTTTTCCTTTTTCATTTCCATTTCATTTTTCACAGTTCAATATGAACTTATCCTTGAGGCTTACTGGCTAAAATAAGTCTGGAGTTGATATTACAGGTTGCTTTACAGTGAGTTGATGACAGAAAAATAGTAGTTTTTCAGAGGAGATTGTTGAAGAAGAATACCTGAAATACTTGCTTGGCTTAATTCTCTTTTTGGGGAAATGTGTTTGTGGGAAGACCACATTTCAGAAATTGAGATACAAAGACTTCAATTTTTGAAGAGGAAGGAAAAAACTGTGTCTAAGGGCATGATTCATCAGGTGCCTTATCGCTTGCTTAACTTTACTGATCATTAAGCATGTAATTGCAAACTCTGGATTTTTCACCTTGGCCATAAAACCCTCACAGGGCTCTGTAGCACCCCAAGTTTGCAAATGTCAATTCATTTTTTACACATTTATCACATACAATTTAAATAAGTCTCTGGATATGACAAAACACTTCTTTCCATTGATAAGCTAAATCCAAAAAGTCACTAACATGGGACTTAAGGGGGAAGTGGTAGAGAAGAATATGTTTTAATTACTCCTGGATTATTATAGAGAAATACAAATTATATGTAGTCAGAATGTTGAGATAAATAATTTAATCTATTCTACAGACAAGATAAATATAGATTAGACAAATATGGTCAGTAAAGAATACACTAAATGTAGAGAATAGAGTGCAGCAAGATCAGTGATTTTATACTGACTTTTGTACTTGAGTTTTTTAATAAATTAGATTTTAGAGATGTATGTTGCTTTGATGTATCTGTTATTGGGTTAGTTTGCTGTAAATTCATTGTACCCACTAGCTGTTTTGGGGTTTTTTTCCCCCTTCCCTCCCCCCCCCCCCCCAGTCCAGTAAAATGTTGGTTGCACAGACTGCAGATGTTCCAAGATACATCCCTGCTGGAGATGCTGCTCTGTGTCCTCCACCCTCCCATCTGTATCTGCAATCTCATGCTCTCCTGGTGCAGTCGGAAGCGGAAGCTGGAGCTGCAACAGTTACTGTTCCTGCTCAAAGCAGAGCCAGAATGGTTCAGTCTTGTGGCAGGTGGTTTGTAAAGCTGCAGCCATCTGGTAGCAAAATTTCAAATAACTGCTCACAAGCCACTGCACATTCCTACCAATGAGCATGTCAGAGTGCACCAGTGCTTCATCCATAATGGTCTATTAAGACTGGGAAATCAATACCAAATAGCCATAAGAGGTGGAGGAGTGGACCACAGACTGCAAGGAAGGATTTAGAGGTTGTTCAGATTTTAAAACTCTTTCCCACTCCTCCCTGACTCCCCCTCCCCAGCTGGAATGCAGTGATGGTTTATCTTTAAAAGGATTGTATTTGATTTATTCTTGTCTTTCCATAAAATCTGTACTGTATTTGCAAGCAGATATACCTCTTCATAATAACTGCTTGTCTTTCTGTGACATCTTGTACTTGTGTGTAGGCTGGGGCTAAGCTTCTATTTTAGAAGAAATGACATTTTTTAAGATACAAGACTGCTTTCTTTTTCATTGTGTATTATGTTCAGGTTTACTAAATTAATGTACTGGAGAGCCTAATCTCTATAAAAGTTATGTGTTACAGATAAACTAATTCCAAATTTACTTTTGTAACCTGGCACAAAGTTTAAAAAAAAAATATCCTAATTCAGTGACTCTTGATTATAAGCCAAAGTTTTCTTTCCTCAAACATTTTCAGTGTCAAACTATAAGGAGGATTTATGACTCAAAAGTGAACTGCTTCCCCATTGGGAGATAAATTAGTGCCATACTCTATTTTCTTCAAAATATGTACTAAAATCATATTCTAGTGCAGTCAACTCTTAAAATTTTATCTTATGTTTTGTAATGCCTTGTGTTTATATTCAGCCCTGTTGTGGTTTTGTCCCATCCGGCAGCGTGCTCAGTCCCCCTCTGGTGGGATGGGGGAGAGAATCAGAAGGGTAAAAGTGAGAACACTCCTGGGCTGAGATAAAGTCAGTTAAATAGGGAAAGGAAAAGCCATGCACGCAAGCAAAGCAGAACAAGGAATTCATTCCCCACTTCCCACGGGCAGGCAGGGGTTCAGCCATCCCCAGGAAAGCAGGGCTCCATCACGCGTGTAACGGTGACTTGGGAAGACAAATGCCATCACTCTGAATGTCCCCCCTTCCTTGTTCTTCCGCAGTTTTATATGCTGAACACGATGTCATATGGTATGGAGCATCCCTGTGGTCAGTTGGGGTCGGCTGTCCCGGCTGTGTCCCCTCCCTTGTGCACCCCCAGCCCACTGGCTGGTGGGGTGGTGTGAGAAGCAGCAAAGGCCTCGGCTCTGTGTGAGCGCTGCTCAGCAGGAACCAAACCATCCCTGTGTTAGCAGCACTGGTGTCAGCACAAATCCAAACCGTAGCCCCATGCTGGCCACTGTGAAGAAAGTTAACTCTACCCCAGCCAAAACCAGCACTTGTAAAGATAACATTTTCTGAGACTTTTTAGATTATTTTTTAAAGAGGAAATTTATGACCATTTTAGATGCAAGCTTGAAAAATATGTGTCTCCTGATGTTCATAAATGAGAAAGCAAGCAAGCAGGACCCAAACTTCTGATTCAGCCTGGGGAGAGCTGGGCAGATAGTTTATGTGACTCATGAGTTAGGAGGTGCTTTGCCTAACACCACTGAAAAACAGCTGAGACCCGACCCAAGGCTGCAGCAGGAGCCGTGCCCCTCTTAAAAAGCTCGGTTGCACATTTTGTGCAGTTGCACCGCTCGTGCTGGACAGCAGAGGGCTTTGCGGGAGCCGATGCAAGAAGAGCCGAATTCCCACCCAGCGTTCGCTGTGGCTGTAGCTGAAACGCTCCTGCAGCCTTTTAGTGGCCAAATAAACTTGGGAGAAATGATTTACCCTTTTGACTCAGCTATGCAATATGTCCCTCTCAGATTACTAAGCAATACGTGCAGTTTCTTTCTCTCTTTTCTCCTCCCAGCCCTCAAGTCTCATCTGAAAACTGGCACGTATCTGGAGACATTTCTGCAGATGTGCGTGGAGTTTGCCAAGCCCTTCAGAGGAGGTAGGAAGCGACACGCTGCCTTGCAGAGCTGGGGCCAGCTGTGACCTACAGGGCTGTCGGCTTATGGGTTTCAAATCAGTGCTGCTCCTGATTTCAAACGACTACTCAGCTGCAGGCAGAGCTATCGCGTGCAAACGGGGTGGCCTCTGCGTGAGCAATAGGCGCTTACTGAGGAATAAGAAAAAATGCTAATAAAAACGCTGCTGCCACCAGCCAGGGCAGCTGGATACTGACAGCTTCTTTTGAGCCTCACAACTCGAGAACATGGAACTTGATATAAGACACACAGTGCTGCTGAAAGGCAAGGTACACTGGCTTAGGGCTTGGAGCCATGTTTATGTGGCTTGTGGACTAGAGCTGATTCACACCTGGAGAACTGGGAGTGTGCAGCACTGTTTGGACATGCTTTTAATCTGAAGACATCTCTTTGTGGCTCTGGTCAAGTGCATGCTACCAAACTAACAGTATTTAATTCCCAGGAACAGTCCAGGGAAAAAGACGGAGCTCTAAACCTGAATGAGGTTTGCTGGAGTGTTGGGATTTTTTGCTGTTGTTGCTATTTTAATAGCCAGCCTGGACACTAACTGTATTTTTTTTAACATCTCTGTTTATCAAATTGGACTGGCCTGGACCACAAAGTCCAGGAACTATTCCTGAGGTTGTGCACTTTTCCTCCTGCCACATCCAAACACAGGCATACTGTTGTCCTCAGAAAGGAAAGATGAGAAAAGTCCTGTTTCATGGCAATTTTATAGAAAGGGAATTTTTTTTATCAGTTTTCTGAATGTGAGGTTGTTAACTTTGCAGATACTTGAAGTTTAAAAGGTTTGGGCATTTTTATTTATTTATTTATCTTAGGGATCAATATCTCATCTCCTTCAAGTACTGTTAGATTCATACTTGCCAAAAAAGTTTCCACTCCAAATCTATTTTTCTCTGCACGTACATAAAGAATTTCTACTTTCAGCTATTTAGCTATTGATGATTCAGAGTAAAAATAAAAAAAAAATGGATTTTTTTTTTTTTTTAGTGCTACTAAGCCTGCAATACCTGCGGTTTTAAGTGTTGTCTCAGACAGTGTACTTGAAACATTAGTTGGATACTCATTCACAGAGTGTAAATCTGTGAAGGTAAAAGTCTCTCAGTGTCACAAGTTCCTGTTTTCAGAATGGGAATAACTGACATCTTTCTTTTCTTGTTAAGCACAGTTTTGGAAACAAAAACAGGTGAGATATAAAATAATTTCCCCAGTCTAATTTTTGTTTTGGTTGGTTGTTTTTTGGGGTTTTTTGGTCAGGAAGCTCTGATCCTGCAAATTAACCCTTGCAGGAGAATTCCTGTTGCTGTTCCAGATCCCGCTATCATTAAAGCCAGTCAGTCATCAAGATGTTGGTCATCCATTTCTGATTTCAGCAAACCTACCTTTTGCTGAAAACATCTTGTTAAAAGCAACTTTGCTAAACTCAGAAACGCATTGCTTTGCAATGCATTGCTATCCTTTGCTTTGCAGATATCCAGCCACACACAAAAAGAGCCCCATTGAGAAAAATGTTTCACACCAAAAATGCAACAGGGGTAGATGATGCAGTGCTGAGATTGTGTTGCAGTGCCACTTTCTTTATTAGCATCACCTTGACCCACACCCGTGATTCCAACAGATGACCTGGAGGAAAGGGCCACTCTTGAAAAGTAGAAAACCTGAGTAATCCACTGTTTGGGGGGGTCACAGAAGGTCAAACCCCTGCTCCCTTTCAGCCTCAGTGACTGGGGGGGAGTTTGCTCTTGTACAGAATGGAGAGTTCTTGCAAAAGTTTGGTACCAAAAGTCAAATGAAAGCCATGCTATTCACCAGCACAATGGAATATTAAAAACCATAAATATAATTCTCCTTGTGAAGGTCCAAAATATTTTTCCTATTTTGTTAGTAAAAGTATCTTCTAGAGCATATATAAATATATATATATATGTGGTTTATGGTACATTTTGTCTTTCAGCGGTTGCCAGAGTGAAATCTTCTCCTTTTAGCTATGTTTTACAACAACATAATGATCATTTTTATTTAGTGAAGGTATGAGTAAAACAAGACAGGCCTATAAGACCTGAAAATGAGACAGAGATAGAAGTTAGTAATACTTATTTTATTTTGTACAAAATACTTAGCAGCAAGCTTCTTTCTTTCATTTCAATATACTTCATAAGGTCAGCATTCACACACCGAAAACAAAGCTGGATTTTTTGTTTGGTCATTGTAAAAACCCTTGCTGTCTCTGGGTTATGCTACAACTACAACTCAGGCATGCTCAGACCCTCAGCTTTCACAATTATTAATATAAACAGTTTGGAAGCCTTTAAAAATGTATACCATAAAGAAGAGTAAGAGGCTTTCCAGCTGAGCTATACACGAGTGTCACGGTCCCGGGCGGCACAGTCTTGTGCACGTGAATTATCTCAGAGACTTTGCTGGGATTTACTCGTACGGGCAGAGCCACTCACAAAGAAAGGGTATTTGCACTTCTGGAGCCATAGTTACTTCTTCCCTGCAGAGAGAAATAGAAAAGGTTGGTAACCTTAGCTGTGGCTTTACAATGTGCCAAAAGCAAAAATGTGTTATTCGCAGACTGATCAATGATAATAAATCATAACAAGAAAATCAATTGTTTCTTTGAATCAGGATTAAGAACAGCTAGAATTACTTGCAAAAATGCCACAAGCAGGCAAGAAATGCCAACACCATAAGCAGATGAACAAATTAACATCAAGCGCTATAATGTCTTTCCCATTTTCTGATGGGTGGCAAATAAAAATACAGAAACAACATAGCAACTAGTTTTTCTGTGTCAAGTCTCTCCAACGTTTAAATTAGGTTCATAAATTAAATTAGACATGTTATTCTATACTAGTTGCTGTTAAAATCGAATACTGTTTACTGCTCGTATCAATATATTACGCAATTACATTTGTGGCTTCACCAGTGGTCATTAGTTTGCCTTTGGCATACCCTGTGGGATTTTTACACAGAAGCTATTTAAAACATGTACCTTTCCCTATAAAGTCCAACCATGAAACCAGTGATTTGAAAGTATAACCTGCCAGAATTGCTTTTAAGAATAGTGTCCTGAAAACTTACAAGCTGTCAAAGTCAAATTACAAAGTTACAGTCAATGAATATGAGTCTAGACTAGACATTATTTTGTGGAGGGCGACTACTTGTACATCTAAATCCTATCAATATATAGTGTTCTGGTATTCTCTACAGCTCTCTGTGTCTGCTTTGTCTAGATGGCAGTTGGTTCCCACTGTGATCTCCAGAAGACTCTGTAAGAATTTATTGCAACAGCACCAGATGATCATATGAAAAATCTCTGGGCAAACCTCTGGCTGCTGTCACAACTTCATCCTCCATATGTTGGCAATTTTCAGGATGATTGGAAAAGTATTATTATTTATTTATAATCAGGATTTAAAAAAAAATAAAGAGAAGCATTTTGCTTGGTTGTGTTTACCTTTCCTCCCTCTCCCTCGTTCTTTCCTTTTTCCTTTCTCTTTCTCTTTCCCTTTCACTTCCCTTTCCCTTTCTGTCTCCTTTTTATCTTTCCCCCCTTTTCCCTCTCTTTCTCTTTTTTTTTGCCTTTCCCTTTCTCTTTTTCCCTTTTTTATCTTTTCCTTTTCCCCTTTTCCCTTTTTTCCTTTTCCCTTTCCCTTTTTTTTTTTATTCTGTTTGGTTTTGTTTGTTTGTTTGTTGGGTTTTTTTTTTTTGCTTTTACCACAACCAAGTTTTGGGGGAGAGGTTGGCTCTTGTGGCAATGATCATCATGGAGGCTCAGGCAATGCTTACTGTAAGAACTCAAGCTGTAATTGATGGTGGTTGTTGAGGCTATTGGGAAAGACAATCTTTATCTTCAGCGTTCATTATTCAGTGAAGTTAAATGCGTTTGAACAATGTCAAACAAAAGGCTTTGTCTGAGGTTAGAAAAAGTGGGCAAGGCATATTAAAAGCAGAGGAGTCCATCTCAGCAAACCCACACCTAACCACAAGCACATTCTTTGTCCAGATAAAACATGTAGTTTTAAACAACAAACTTTTACTTTATTTTATTTTATTTTATTTTATTTTATTTTATTTTATCCTGTTCAGGTTCTTGTAACGTCTTCATCAGCATTGTTTCCCGAGTACAATAAGTCACTGCACATCTATTGCAGTGATTTTTTTCTCTTATTATTTCCTCAGGGGAAAAAAAAAACCAAACAAACCCAACAGTGTTCATTCAAGTACTTGTTCTGGCAAAGACTTGGGTTCGTTCTGTATTTATTTTAAAACATATATGTGATTGTGTATTTATGTGAGAGAAGGCAAGGTCAAAGAATATTGTGGCTTGCATAAGTAGCACTAGATGGTGCTGTGAAGAAAAATATCTAAGCTAGCTCTCAGCAGCCTAACTTGGGTGCTGAAATGTGGAGAGCCACATTCGTAAGCTGTATAAAGCAGATATACATTGATGTTTACGATTGCACTAGATTGCTTCCTTTAGGATTGGAAAGTGATGAGAACCATAATCTGATCAGTACTCAGGAGAGGTCAAGTTCCCCAGCCAAATGCCAGAAAAATGTAGATGTCATGTATGACCTTTACCTGAGAGTCACAGATGGCCGCTCAGCCAAGAACCAAAAGGTAGGACAGGATTTTAAAATCTATGGAACATCATTGTAGAGAGTGGAACAAAGGTCTTACGGGTCTGTTGCTGTCAAAGAGGTGCATGGTAGATCTGAAGTAATTAAGGCATCAAGGTTTTCCTAGCCTGTTACAGATGCTATGAAAGCAGTACCTACGATTGCTGCTAAGAGAGAGCTTCAGGTCAGGAGGAAAAGTACTCCTCCATCCTTACTTACCCTCTTTCCTGACAGACATGATCACCTGCTCGGATGCGATGAAGAATTTATCCAGCCTCCAGCCTTTGTCTCTTTTGGGGATTTTTCCTTTGTTCCAGCTCTCAACACAGAGCATAAGCAGAGGAAAAGGTCTGAAAATGCAGCTGCGGTTTGTACTGTAGAGGCTGCAACTGCCCAGGCTGATCTGCCTCTGGAGGCAGTGGTGCTGGCTGCATGCCTTCCGGGCTGGAGCAGTGTGGCAAAGTGCTGCAGCTTACAGCTCCAAGCCATCTACCCTGAAAACAGTCCAGCCCAGCGCTCGCCATGAGATGTCCATGCACCCCATTCAGCCGCTCTCAGCTTTGCAACCGGTCGAGTCCTGAACTGACACCAATCAAATCGTCTTCCCCCAGCACAAATGGTGCGTTAGCTTGCCAGCGGGGAGGCAAGGCCAGCCCCACGAGGTGTCTATGCTCAACCCCTCTGCAACCACGTTAGACGTTTCCAGTGGCGTTGTCGTCTCCCTCGTCACCATCGATTCATTCAGAACAAGCTCCTTCTATGCTTTTTCTCCCTAGCTGCTTGGGTCTACCGCTTGAGTCTAGATCTATGAAAAATGGATTAATGCCATTTTATTTTATGTTGGTGTTATTCCTAAACTTCAAGAGGCATAATTTATTTTGCCATCTTTATGGTGTTCCCACTTATTCTTAAAGCACTTCTAAACACAGAAGATATACAGAAAGGCACTTAAATGTCTGGTGAGTGAGGTTTTTAAGTTAAAATTATGGTATTTTAATACTTTACATGCAATGATCTCTTTGTAAAGTTTTCATAATGTCACAGAAGTTTATAGAGTAAATTAGTTTGACTTCACTCAGAGTGCTAACATTTATAAATCTACAGCGCTGCTTTTCTGAATATATTTACTGCTGCAGAGAGGAAAGGGGGATCAAAGGGCTCTAACACTTATTTCTGCCATCATTTCTCATCTTCAGCACAGTTTGAGTTTTGTATACATAGCAGTTTCCTGCTCCAGAGATGTCAGAAATTATCTGGAGCCTGTTTACAGGACATTCGAATAGGATATGGACAAACCTGCAAAAGAGTAGGTACTGCATATATTAAATATTAATGGCCCACATAAGTCACGAATCCAGGTTCACTTGCAGATTTATTGTATGCTGTATTTTGCAGTGTGGGCGTGGGAATAAAACTGGAATCTGTCTTTTCTGAGTGCATTTCTCCCCCACATATTATTTTAGCCTTGACAGTAATAAAAGGAGAGAAATAAACAGTGCAATATTAGTGACCAAAAGCATCAAAACACATGAAGAAAACGTCTAATTGTAAAAGATCACCAAAGTAATGGCAACAGTAATTTCTGTTTCTGTGTGGCTTGATGCATTGAGATGTTAAATTCCCAGAGCTTGGGAGGAGTTTTGACTTCTTAATGTATCACGCCCATGAATCGCCAAGCCACCCAACAATGTGCCCTTTTGCCCCTCAGCAAGAAGAGAATCTATTTTTTAATTCGTCAGCAGCATTGCCCACTCTAGGGTACTGCTATTTGAAAAGCTCCATCAGGCTGAGTCATACCTCTCAGGAGAACTTAATGGTTTTGACAAAAAAGTTGATGTGACCCTTAGAAGTTACCCCCCCCCCCCCCAAACCCCAAATAACTAGAACCAATAATTTCTCAACCATTGTTTCTTGGCTCAGAGTTCATAATTTTTGCGAGTTTGGGAGCGGTAGTACCATGAAGACCACATCCTGCCCTTATTGTCTCAGAAATTTCCCGTGTGATTGAATAAACCACCACCACAGCAATCTGAAGAATCACAGATGCTGTATTTCTGAGTGAGAGAGGGGTGGAGTGAAGAATTTGCCGCCTCTATTATGTCTGGGTTTGGGCAACATTAAGTACGGCTGTAGTTAAACAATGAAGAAAAACATGCTGTGACATATTCTGTGAATTTAGAATTGTTGAGGATTATTGCAACCATCGGGCTTGATATTTTCTGTAGCACAGAGCAAAAATTTACCCACTTGTCTCTTTCTGGAGCCCAGCACACCTGAAGCACAGCATTCCTTCTGAAAGATATCTGGTCTTGACGTAAATACTTCCAGTGTCTGCAGAAAAAGAACAAGTCTGTCCGTGCAATAATTACTGAACACTGTTAATAATAATAGAAATCTAATGACGGCAGTGACCTGCTGAGGTGACTGACATCTGGGCCATTCCTTTGACCTACAGCAAGCTTAGCTACACCTGCCTACGTCGCTCCCGACAGCTCCAGCTAAGCTGGTTTTTAAAGATTTCCAGTGCTGGCGGCTCCACAGCCTTCCTAGGAGGGTAGCACCTCGGACACAGTTGGGCCCTGGGGGCCATATTAAGGCAAACAAACCTTATATTTCTTTTTTTAAAACATGAGAAGACAGTTTTCACCTGGCAAACTATGGGAAGTTTTAGACTGCTGCTTTCTCTGCAGATGTTGTCCATTTCTACATTTTACAACCTGGCCACTGTTAAAAATCCAAGGCTCCACCAAATTGTCTGTTTGGCTGTAATTTGAGAAGGATTTTTTTAGGAAGTGCGTTCAGTGGCTGTGGACTTTTGTGGGAATGAGAACTTCTCCATCATCTACCATGCAGACTTTGCTGTTCCTTCAAAGCCAGGGAAAGGGTGTTCTAAAGTGATTTTAAGGCTCTATCTTGTTTTGTAAGAGTTATGGAATAGAGCGATGTAATCACTTACAAGCTAAAATTCTGCTGTTACCAATAGGTGTTAAATAAATGTTATATGCTTTCTTCTGATCTTCTTCTAGCCTTATAGTCCTGAACTGCCAGTTTCATGCCTTCAGTCAAAAGAGAGCATTTAGAAAGCAAATGACCAAACAGTGGATACTTGTGAAAACCAGTCATGTTTCAGAAAGTCGCTGTGCATATATTTGGGGAGGTGGGAATTTTGGTTTTGAACATAGCTCCCTAGGCAGCTTCCTGCACAATCTGGCATTGTCAGAGAGCAAAAAAGAGATTTTAGGGGCTCACACAACTGCTATGTTTCTTTAGTCATAGAAGTACCCACGAATCAACAAAACCATGGCATTTACGAGCATCCTACCACCTTCAGTAGCGCTTTCGATGTTAGCATAGAAGGCAGAAGTGAACTTGTTAATCCTCATAAAATTGGAAAGAAATGGCTTTGTAACAGAAATTTTCAACATGTGAGGAAATAAGCAAATACACTTTTAAAACTACAGCACAGTGGGGTTTTGTTCCTTCCTATTTTTAATTATCCTTTTTATTGTCTGAGTTAAATTTTAACAAGTAATTTAGTAGAGCACTGTGGTATTTTATTCATTACTGAATTATGATCCTATCAACGATGTTACATTTGTTATTATTGTTATTACTAATATTATTATTGTATTCCTTTATCTTCATGACCACACAACACAGCTTCTGGAAAATAAGTGAATGCTAGCACTGCACCACCAGCAAAATATATACACGGAAATGTGACTAATATTTAAACATATTCACCTCTGTTCCACACCATACTTTAATATCATTTGTTTTTCTACTTTATGTGGTAATTTTATTTCTGTCCACAGGTAATTTAGAATTGCTTTCTACTTACATCATTAAACTCAGCCTGAATTATGCAGCTGGTGTCTGAGATCACCTACATTCTCACTTTATGGTTTCACTGACTCTTCTTACAACATCAACGTACTTTTAAGGAGGCAATGTAAAATATTTACTTGTAAACTCACCTGACATCTTCTGTAATATAGTCAAGGAAAGAAAGTAAAGAACGTGTGCATGCTACATAAGAATGTTACCGAGAATATTGCTGTAGCTGGACAGCAATACAGAGGACAGACTGAAACCACTAAAATGCAAGACTTAATATCAGAATTGGAATTTAGTTTTGAAAAAAGTGTTTTTCAGTCTCCTGGTATCGGAAAATAGTTACCAAGCAACACTGTAGATATTGGTAATGCAGGCAGATCTGCTCAAATAAAAAATATTCAAACCATTGTCATTATCAGGGGAGCTATGTTATTGCTGGATTCATAACATTTGGTATCTCGATATTTTCATATTCTACTCCTTGAGCAAAAATCTCCTTTTCCTGAAGAAGGTGCCCTTAATGTTACTTCTGTTAGATTAAGCTTGCAGGGATATGCACCATCTGCTGTAGTTCCACCTGTATTTTGCTGGGCTGATATAGTGACGGATGCCAACCACTGAAGGGCAAATAGATGGTGAGTACATACACAGTATGTTTGAGAAGAAACAAAGGAATAGCTTTTTCCTAAGAACATTTTTGCAATGATTGGCATGGGATTTCAGCAAAAGCCCACGTGTTCAATTGTCCAGTTATTCCTCAGGAAAATAGCAAATAAACAGGTTAGATCCAGAATTATGTCCTTGTTACCTAGAATCAGTCTACATTTTAGAGGAAGCAGAGTAGACAGCAAAATTGCTAAGAGTGTGTCTTGCAAGCTGGAAAAGAGTCATGCCACAGAGCCAGGGACCACTATTCCCTTGCGACGTGGCTTTGGGTAGATGCGCCTAGGATGTTGTGGCAGATTGGATCAAACTGTTGGGAAAAGTCATAGTCCTTCAGGTTGGCTGCAAGAAGAGCTCCTGAAAGCAGATGGCTGAATTAATGGTCATCTCCAAACACCAGAAAATTGTCCTTCTCCCTGTTGGATCCAAAGACGTGTGCAATCAGAACACCACTGGTCAGAACAATGGACTTTCATTTAAATACCGTATTGGGCTGGAGTGTGTAGGTGACACAAAGTCATGCTGTAAGCACGCAGTGATGATTGCTCCAGAACAACCCAAGTATGTAAGGTAAGTCTAGCCTAAGCAAAGGCCCTGGAAGGCCCTTTCAGAAAGGAGATTTGATTCTGACAGCAATGGAATGAGCGTATGTTTTTCAGTTCCTTGTGATGCGATAAAAAGGGAGACTTTTCATCTGTTCTTGAGAAGGAGCACAATTATCTACAAGTTATCTGGTGTCCTCATCGAGTTGTCCTTCCGGATGAAACAGACAGTAAGACCCTGCGTCTTTTGTTTGACTGCTTGAGCCAGCTGGGGAAATAGTCCTGAGACCTGTGATAGAAGGAAGATAAAATGGCAAGAATTCAGGGAAGAGCTATAAAAATATGACAGCTGTTTGGAAGGTCTGATTTACAGCAATAATACCCAATCTTCTCAACCTGTGTGTTGGACAAGTTGCTCCAAAAACTCCCTGAGCTACTCTCTGCACCTCAGAGGAGGATCTCCTGTGCTGTGCTTTTTGCTGTGTGAAACAACACAAGGAGGACATTTACCTGTGGAGTTTAGGGCATCCCATTTCCAGCTGGCACCTGACTCTATGAAACAGTTAATATCTGGAGAAAGTTGAAAAAGCTTGATCTTGGGCTGAATCATCAAGTTGTAACTGTCAGCTTCTGCAAACAGTTGTGGGGCCGGCAGTCATGAAAGGCTGGGGGAGACAGGAGGGCAGCCTGCGTTTGCTGTTACCGGTCTCCAGATTCAAGCAAAACAAATGAAGCAGCCAGGGCTGCTCTACTCACCTCAGTAGTGCAAAAAGCAGAAAACAGCAACAGCCAGCTGGGAAGGAATATTTGCTTTCTAGCTCCTCTCTCCTGTGTGGGCAAAGGAAGCTGGAGAAGCTAGCAACCTCTCTGTTCCACTTTTAAATTTGGGCTGAAGGAGATGCATCCATTTTAACACACGGCTCTGAGAACATCTTTTCAAATGGCAGCGGCACCTTTCTTAATGCAAATGCTTCTAAGGGCCACAGTTTAGATCCTCAAGGGCCGCATGCTGTGGGCAATTAAAAGGTTCTGATAAACATAAAGGCGATCTTTTATCACAGCCATCTCTCTCCATAAGCAGTGGTAAGAGTATCCCTCTTAGAGGATGATAAACATGCTAAGCTGATGATTACAATTTTTAACGGCAAACCCTGTGACAGAAAGCTACACTGCTGATCTTATCTTGCAAAGATGCTACATGCTGTATGTGTCTGAACTTCTGTCTATGCCTATCTTCTTATAGTGCAGAGAGAAAATTATTTGTTACAGTATTTGTACCCAAGTTAATTTGAGAAATCAGTGAGTAGGAGGAGAGAGTGGAAGGAGCTGGGGGGGGGTGGGGGGGAGCAGGACCCGCTGCATTTACAGCTCTTAAAAATAGCATGCAAAGCCAGAAACTCATACAAAACCGAACTAGCCATCATCCACACGCAATGCATTTCCAAACAGAGGATATCTGCAGTACTTCCCAATTATGTTCAGTTCACTGCAGCAGGTGACCCCAATTTCTTTGAAAAATCTTTATAACAGTTCTTTTCAGAAAACCTGCATGGGGTGCTGAGGATAAAAGTCAAGGCCATAGAGTTTCACTTACTTGGGCTTCCTTCAAATAAAAGTCTGTGTATTACATGGCCAGGGAGAGAGCTGGAGGACGAAGATGTGACACCTGCACACGAGCATTTAAAGCCAGTGGCAAGATGAGCTGAAGATTATCAAAATGAAATTTTGAGACGTCTGTTGTATTCACCACCTGGAGGGCCTATGCCCTGCCTCTCTTTCTTTCTTTTATTGCTCCCATACGCCCTGCGGCTGCTGTGGGGTGACCCTGCTCTTGGCAGCCTGGCGGGGCCAATGCTGTCCGGGGGTCCTGGCAGTGGTGATGTTGCCCTGCCAGCTGCTGCACGCGAGGGTCCGTCATGGCCCCCACGCCGGGGGGGACTCACCAGCCCTGGTGCAGCAGGGAGGCCTGTGCTTGCCCCAACGGCACACAGCTATGCCCTATGGCTGTTCTCCTGAATGCTTTGGCTCCTGCCTGGCCCGTCCATGGGGTGGGCTCCATGGTGTGTAACCTTCTTGGAGTGTGCCTCCAAAGGAGCTTTATGGTGAGGCCCTGGATGCGGATGGAGCTGTAGTGGCCTGGGGGGGAGCCCTGATAGGGATGTCTGTACTTGGCTAAGCGCTTTTCTAGCTGTACATCTCTGCCCTTGATAAAAGACTGGGCTCACTTTAGTTTCATGGGTGTTTTCAGAGCAATGCAATAGAGAACATGACTGTTTTTACTTAAAAATTGTTTTAGTGATGTTGACATGAAAATGACGCAATGTAACACAAAGGGCACAAATGAAATTTGCTGATGACACTGTGAGGAGGCACCAGTGTAAAGAGCATCAGGCTGTCATGGTAGGGCAACTGGATGACCTCCAGGGAAAAGGTAATAGTAGTAGAATTAAATTTTATAGTACAGAGTGTAAATGGGCTTGGGCTTGGGGACTATTATCACTTTTTTGCTTTATACTGGGAGCTCATTAGCTAGGGATGACTGACGCTGAGTAGGATCTGGGTGTATTGGCCATGACACAACTGAGAGCCACCAGTACTGTGAAAAGGCAATGGTAATCCAAAATACCTCTGACAGGATATTTTCAGTAGAGATGAGAGAGAGTTCATGCCATTTTACAAGGTACTGCTGAGACCTCACCTGCAATACTATCTCCAGTTTTAATCAGCCATATCTAAGAAAGATGAATTCAAATGGGAGCAGTTTGCAATGAAAGGCTAGGAGGTGTCTGAAAATGGAGGAAAAAAAGGTTGAAAATCACCATGCTGGAGGAAAGTGTCAAACTGAGTTGGAATTTGTCTTATTCATTACTTCATCTCTTTGTTTTGTTTTGCTTTGCTTTAGCACTGGACATTTAAATGCTAGATAAACAAAATACGATTTGTTTTACAACGGAGACTGTCTCCTCTATCAATTTGCAATAAAAACAATGTGTGTAGCTTTGTGCTAAAATGGCCAATTTAAATTGGATTCCAAAGTTATAGTTCAGTCATCAGCTTGAAGTTAGTTGCAACACGGGCCTGAATACCTAAAATCATTTCCAGTGGTCCATAAATCACTTTATGGAATTTGGAAGTGTGTACAGGAATGGTTCCCAAGCCAGCAGAAGTTAATGAAAATGAAAAAAAAAAAAAAGAAAAATAAAAAGGAGAATTTATGTATTTTCATAGCAACCTTAATTCATTGTTATACCTACTAGAACATATAGTATTCTTATGCAACCGTGATTGTACTTCATCATCCTTGTTACTCCACCACACACTTTCTGGCTAATTTACCCTCTTTTCACTGCTTTCCACACAGATGCCATCTGCATGGCGTGGCAGGCTCATGCTCTCTGACCTGAAGCTGGAACAGGACATCTTGGCCGTAAACTGAAATCAGGCAGGAGCAGGAGCCAAAACCTCACGGCTGTCTCCTCTCCCGCCCTTTGCCCTGGGTCTCTACGGAGGCCTGGAGCCGAGGGGTGGCAGGGTGTGGGGGCTCAGCGGTGCCCGAATCTATCCCCAGCTGCCCTGCGGTCAGTGTGGGACCCTGGCAGCTCGTGAGGGTGCCATCCATCCCTGGTCTGATGGTGCTCAGCTCCCACAGAGCCAGTCCGGAGACACGTGTCAGTGGGTGACTCGCGGCTTCGGCTCTGCTATATCCAGGGGATGGGAGGGAGTTGAACTGTTGCTGTTGACTGAGCGCTGTTTCCCAAAATTTCTGTCCATTTTCCATGGACTGGCTGAGGAGGGAAAAATCTCTGAGGATGGTCTCACTGGTTTTCTTCTCCACTGCTTTTCACAGGAATTTTACTTTTTTGCACAGAGATTCTATTCCTAATTCTGAAAACTGCTGCACTTCCTCATTTTTGGGATTGGGCCATCTGTTTACAACAAGAAAGGTACTGGATGTTAAAGTCAAGTAAACAGTGATCTTTTCTTGGAAGCTGCCTGGTTTCTCCAGGTTTGCATCCACCCTCTCTCCACACAAGCCTTGAACACGAGTGATGGTTCCTGTGAGATGCATCACAGTTACTTGGTCTTTTCGCTTACTGCCAAAATACCCTGTGTTTAAAGGAATTCCAGGCAATTTTGATGGAACACTTAAATAAATGAAAGGTCTAAAGTACCATTTTATTAAATAAACAACAAGTGAACAGGCATTTTCTTAAAGGCATCTCAGGGCAGGGAGCAGGCTGCAGCCCGCATGAGTAACCCTGTGTCCTGCTCTCCTCTGCCCTTTTCCTGAGGCACCCTCACAGCCTCTCCCTTCTCACATAACCTGACGTGCATCTGCTGCTTGACTAAAATTTGGGTATTCCGGTTGTGTGGCAGGTGTGAGTGTGGCCATATTTAAGGAGCGCGTGTATCTTTTATAGCATGTGACAGCGAATTCCTTCCCTGTGGTGTTATCTGTCCAGATGGCTTACCCAAAATTACTGGAGGCATTTGGGGTGTAGGAGTACCTGCATTTTGATCAGCTATCAGCTGATGTCCTGTCCTATAATAGAGGATGGGAATGGTCAGACAACCTTCCCATACCTCTATACAGCGTGCAAGCTGTGCCTCAGTCAAAAGGTTGGACTCCACTGGCCAAACTCAATGGCACTACTGTTTGTTTAAGACTGAAGAAAGTTTCAAGGCATTAGCTAGGTGATGCAGGGAAATATTTGCATTGAACATCACTGTGCACAGTCTAGAAACCACCTGCTGCAACATTTTGTAAAATATGTTTTGAGACTGAAATGCCAAATGGTATACAGATGCTAATCAGCTAAAACCATCAATATCTGTTTTCTGAGCATGGATCAGAGAACAGTATCTTGGATACAGCACAAACACACAGACAATATCATTGTCAAGCAGAGAAACTATCAGGTCATACTTTAATTCTTCTCAGCTGTCCAGGGAGTTTATTTAATCTCCAGCGCAAAGGGAGGATTCACAGATATATCTAGCTGAGGCAGGAGGGATGTTGTAAAGGCATATTTAATGACATGTTGTTAAGATTTTATCATGCCCACATGTGAGCTTGGAAATGTGGAAGGTGCAACCGTTCTTTTCCCATAGCAAAGAATATACTTTTTTTAACATAGTTTGTGATCTGCAATACATAATCTTTACTGCAGATAGCATCCTGAAGATTACAGGTTTTATCTATTTCTTGGTCAATTTGAACTCTTATTTTGTAGCCTGTGAAAATACCTGTATGCACTTTTGTACATGTCAGCCAAGGGTGTTTATCATGTTCAGGAGTACTCTCTTTTTTGCTTTTGGGAGCATCAGGGACATTTCTGTACTAGAAGATGAGCCTAAAATATTTCTAGTCTGAATCATCCCTGTATAAGCCAGCCTCAGATCATCTCCCGATACATGCCTTTCCTCCTCAGAGGTGTCAAGAGCCGATTTGGATAGAGAATGGTTTAGTTGTCTTCTCCAGCTTTGTGGTGTTCAGACATTATCCTGGAGATGAACTGTGATATTTTGCAAGGTTCACACTCAAACTGCAAAACTTGGGTATTGGCATGAAGAAAAGGGAAGGTCCTTTTGGGAGATAGCACCGACTACTTAAAAGCCAGTTAGTTTTTACTATCAAGTTTTGTAAAAAGCCCCTGCAGACATGCCACCAGTTCCTTTTCCTTAAGAATGTGCTCTCGGTATTGAAAACAAATGCTTCTTTTGCGCAGATCTGTTGTTCTGCACAGAAAGAGGGTTATCTGGTGCAGTTTCAAACTGCTTGGAAGCAGGCTTTTTTGTTGTTGTTCTGTGTTATCCTGGTCCATGACTGAAGCTCATGGGCATTGCTACACTAAAACTAAGCTAATAACAAATGTAAAAATATCCTTTGAAAAACCTGCTTCTGCAATGGTGTGTGCTGGCTCAAGTGTTTCCATTTCCTCAAATATCTTTCGGTCCTGTCACAATGCTAAAAAGAGGTTGTTGGTTTTCTTTTTAGCTACAAGCTATTTCAAATTCTTCTGTTACATCAGGCATAGAGTTTTACCATCTCCTTCACAGTGAAAATAGTGATAATTTGGCAGGAACAAAAGAGATACCAGGGTCTCTCATTTTTTGGACAACATGATGCATCAATCATGCAAGTTGCCAGCAATTTGATTCAGCTATGAGCTGTGAGTGAAACCTGATGTTCAAACATGTGTTATCGATCTTCCATGGTTTTCCTTCTGATTAAATGCCTATCGTATCCTACTTGAGCTGGGCAAATCCAGCGTGTCTTTGTGTACTGCCTATTGCTCTTCCTATATGTCATCATCTCGATTAAGACTGAGATGCTCAGTGTTGCCCGTTCCTATTCTATGCATCCACTTCTGCCTTGCAAAAATCCCCCTCTGATGACAACCAGCAAAATAAAACCCAATGATGACATAGGTGCATTGCACATCACTTGCCTTTTGGATAAACTAGACAATGTAGGTATACACGCTCCTCTGAATGAATGTGATGTATTAGGGCTTCATCTTTCCAGCACCTCTCTGCCTGAGAAACTTCCTGCATGTAAAAAGGCTTGTTCAGTTTAATGGGACAGCTCATGTTTGTAGGACTGAGGCCTCATAGTACATGGGTAACTTTCATTGACAATGACTGCAGTTATTTATCTAAATCCTTGGACAACTACAGGCCAAGGGAAAACAGCAGTACATATTGAAAAAAATGAATGTTGAATGTGTTTCTGATTAAAGTGACAGCTAATACAATATGAAACAATAAAACCCACATAGAGCCTGAACAGTTACTTTAAATTCAAATAGGCTTATTTGACCATGAAATAATATCATTAATATCAATTGACGTACACTACTGCTTTGTGATGACAACGCTTTTCACAGTGAAGAAAGTTTCCATCTAACTTTATAAGACAAATTGGAGTTTTGAGGTTTTTTAAGAGAATTTGGTGGAATAAGAAAGCCAGTGTTAATATTATTGCTTGGTTAATTATTTCAGGTACTGCTATATGATACATTTTGAGTGAATCTCTTGTTTTCTTGGGGATTTCCCCTTAGAAATCTGCAAGTTCAGACACTCACACAAAAAGGGGGAGAATTTTAAAGTGTGGCCTTTCGGGCTTCTCACTCCACCACCATCCAAACTGCGGCAGGTGTAGCAAAAGTCGCAGTTCTAAAGGTGATCAGTTAGCATTTTTTATTTCAAAAATTCCAAAGGGCAAACTTGGCTAGTTTGTTGGGCTTGTCTAGGTTTGCATATTTGTTTAAGTCTTTAATATCTCATTAAAGGTAGGGTGGGCAAGCTGCTGTCACTGCTCCTCACCCACATCAGTTCAATGCCATTGCAAACATTTCCTTATTATATTAATATCTCCCTCTAAGTCACTTGCATCAAGTCACATTTATCACAGCACTTCTTAACTCAGTAGCACAGTTAGCACTGTTACTGCTACTTAACCTTGCAGGTCGCTAGCCAAAATTTCAACTACTAAACCTAGACATATCAAAGAAACAAGTTAGCCCATCATACTCAGTTGCCCAAATATCACAGTTTCTTCTTGGCTAAAATAAGAGAGAAAAAAAAGAAATAAAACCCAACCCATATTCGCGATGATTTTATCTATGTCAGGTCATCATCTCAGGCATAAATTGCTTTGCTTGCATCTCTCTAAAGTCACAAATCTCAAGAATTAGTATGCTAACCAAGTGAAAATTCGGTACCTGCAGACAGCACTCCTGCGGGGAAGCCAAGCCCAACAAAAGCCATGCATATTTGAGGAGTACTCTCAGAGTATCAGAACGAGCAGTGAAAAAGCTGGGTGGGACAATGTTGTCTCTGGTTCTGCATTTGCTAAGTTATCTGCTGTGTGGAGACAAAATAAGACCACAGCTGACAGTGCTATCATGCCAGCTTGTTTCTCAAATCCTTCTGCTTGAGGGAAGAAGAACGTACAAAGAATATTGTTGACAGTTCTGTTGCATAATACTGCAAATGCTGTCCCTAGCTTTTCTGTAATCACTTCTGCCTTTAAACATATGATTTAGCTATAAATTATCACCCTAGCCACGAGCACTCCCTTCATAAACTCACTGAAAAGCAAATTAACCTTTTCTCTCTAGAATGAACTCTCCTATTAATATGAAAATCAATTCAGTCCTGTTTGTTTTGGTTACCCCAGCCTGTTTGCACTTCCTAAGCTGAATAGTGACTGTCTAGTTAGTCACTTAAGCAGAATTAATTTTAAGAACCAATTAAAAAAACCACCCTACCCGATAATATAGTAAGTGATGTTCTGGAAAGCTTTTCATTACTTCATCTGTGGTTTCTAATTGCAAAACAGAACATCTAATTATTGCCCGGATTATTCTATCTTGACCTTGCACCAAATCCACAGGTGATGAACATCAGTGCAGTTTAATAGCAGTCCACGTCACTTACGCACTTTTCAACTGGCTGCAGATCTAGCCCCTACGTGTTCCTGGGCATATCTTTAAGGTAATTTTTCCAATTGATGCCTTTGTCAGGATCAAACTTCCCTTTTCAGGTTGTAAACATTATTTAGCACCTGTTCTCAAGTTCCATGCATAAAATCTTACTCTCAGAAACACACGGACTTTTTATCACCCAAGGAAAAATTTATCCAAACAACAGAAGTCCACCAAGATCAAAGGAACAAAGCCTGCGTGCAGTGAAGAAAGAGCTGTAATAGAATCCAAGTGTTGTATGGGTATGGGCATACCGAGTAATGGGAAAGGTTATACAGGATTTTCCTTTGTTCTCACTTTCCTGCAGTCATAGCAGATGGTAAGGAGTATTTTCTCCTCTGCTTGTCAGGTTTCGTATCCTTACACAAAGAATTTCATCACCCTATTTTACACTATCATCTCTCTCACCAACAGGCAAATATGGTTAGTAGAAACCCCTTTCTTCTTTCTATGCTCTCACCTATTTTTTCTAGACTAAGTGACATAGCTTTGGTTCTCCTACCCCCACCGCAATCAATGAATTCCTCTTTTGTGAGGAAGAATGAAGAGCAAGATGCCGCTATATCCAGTCTCACTAAGGAACGGGTCCTAAAAAATTAAAATACACGTAGATGTCTCATAGCAGCAAAATAATTAAATCTGCAGTAAAACACTTACTCATGTGGTATCTTAGCAAAATGTCAAATTTCATGGTGGCACAGCATCAATTCTGTTCCCAGGCTCTCAGGAGTGTTGTTTTAGGCTCTTTGATGACTCAAAGGAGATTGAAGGCATATGGTTTTAGGACACTTTCAGATACCTATAAAAGATGAAAAGAAGAAAGCTGAGATTCTGTGGCAAAGGCTGAAGGTTCCTGCAGTGAGAAAAGCTGAGGAGAGCTCTGTCGCACAACTCCTGCCTACCTGCAGGCTCAGGGACAGGATGCAAAGCCACATCCAAAACCATGGCTGCAACCCTGGAACACCCCCACTGATTAGCATCCTAATTTTGGAGTCGCCCAAACACTACGTGCAACTTTCTCGTGTCTCTAGAGGTATATGACAAACTGCTCCATTTCTCAGTGGCTCATAGCAAAGCTCATGTCAGCTGGGACCTAGAAACAAAACCTTCCTCCAAATGAGGGCTGATCTGTTGGGTTTTTGGAGGACATGTAGAGGATACAGAGGCAACAGCTGTTTTCTTTTAAAATATGGCCAAAGGAGGAGGAGGGCCCACTTCTCACACAACAGCCTTGTTGTCTGGGCAGTCGCCCAACAGACAAGAAAACGAGAGTTGCTCCCATAACTGTTTCAGTGTTTTATATACTTTGGAATAAGCCAGCATTGGAGAAACACACTTGGAAGTGAGGGACCTTCTCTTTCTTTTCTGGCCCAATGCGTCTTGGGTTCAATTCTGCAGCACACGTGCTTTGTCTCTGTGACCCCGCAGATATTTAACTATTTCTTGCAAAGGGAAGCGTGAGATCTCTCCCATTTTCCTGAGAATAATTGCCACATTGTAAACCCTGCAAAATCTCGCACACTGCAAAAAAATGCAATTGTGAGACCTCTCCCAGTTCCCCCGGGGGGAATTGTACACCACAGTGCACACGTACCTGGGCTCTCGATGGCTGCCAGCACAAGCTTCTGCTGCCAGGGACATACAACATTTGTCAGGACAGTCAAGTATACATGGGGGCCTGGATCAATTTACTTGGCAGTTGGGAAAAGGAGAGGGAACCCGAGTACAGAATAGAAAGTTAACAAAGAAACAGTAGGAGGGAAAAGGTAAGGATGTGTCTTCCTCCCATCTCTAATAATTGTACACCTGCATGCTACTGAATTTCAGGCACAAATGCTACTAAAAAAAGTCCTTTTTATTATAGTTGTCTGCTGAAAAAAACAGCCCATCAATTCACTGCTTTAAAAGAAATCATTACCTTTTTGCCAATGTGTACATTTATGAAGGGAACACATAATTCTTTCCAGAAGTATAATTTTAGTATCTGTAAATTTATTGCTGACCTCTTTATCTTCTTGTTCTACCACTTGTCATGTGCCCCAGGCCAATGTTGCTCTAACAGCCATATTGACTAGTACAAGCTGAGCACGAGCTTTGAGGTATTTTTATGTCTGTTCACTTGCTAAATGTGTACTCTTTTTTTTCTAATGGTGTTAAACCAAACTCTCTAGATTAGGCAGTTAATATAGGTCAAAATTAGTCCTTCAGGGATGGGGCAGTCTTTGCTCGCTATTCCCATTACCTGCAAGGTTCAGCTGTGGTATTTGTCTCCTTGTTTAAATTCTGTGGTACTGTTGGGTACTGTCCAGTATTTTCAAATACCAGCTATAGCTTTGCTAAAATCAGCTCTCTCTAAACCTCCTTTTTAATATGCTACTGCTTCATTTCTAACTTTTTTACGCTAATTCAGACCTACATTATTAAGGAATGCCTACACATCGCCTTTGCCCTCATAAAGAGAAAGACTTCCTTAAAGCTTTCAAAGTACTTAGCTGCCCTGCATAGTGCAGTAAAGGGGGTGAAATGGAATATATGATATGTCATACCCTGTCCAAACTGCATGAGCAATTAGTGAACTAATGATAAGGTTGCAGCACTGTTTCTTCAGAAACCTTTAATTTTGACATCAACAGGCATCATACATATATCAGTGTGAAATAACTTTGTAGCTTTGGTTGGTCTTATGATAGCAATGTGTAGAAAACAAAATAAAGGCATCTATGGCACTGTTAATGGAACGATTAAAGCTGCAGATGAAAATAGACAGAAGTCAGGATCAGAAATGTAACATTAGCTAATTTACTTTATACTTTTATACTGTCTGCTCTGGGAGACTGTTGAAATCTAGGTCTGGTTACACAAGTGTTGAAGGACTGCTAGCTTGACACTAGTTGTATAAATCTCCTTAGGCTGTCTCTATAGTCAGTGAGAAGGCAGAAGCCTTGTTTTGCCTCTCTGAATTGCCGTCTCACTAGGCAAAAGTTAGCCTTTGTGGATTAACCATTCTGGCTCTCTGCATATTAGTTTACTGGATAGGCTAATGTTATTATAACTAATCCTCACTATTTCAATTCCTGATATTTGCACATGGAAATTGAAAGGCCTTGTTTTGCACTAACATGAGGTCTTGCATATAACTTCTTTGTGTGTGTGTGTGGGGGGGGGGTTGGGTTTCTTGTGGTTTTTTGGGGTTTTTTTTTTAAGGAAAAGGAAAGGGGATATTGACCAAGTTTAATGGCAGTTTAGCTTTACAGGCCTCAGTACAGCATCCATCATTAAAATTAAGCATGTGCTTAATTGGTTTTCCGAATATGGATGTATTTAAGCACATGCTTAAAAGTCTTGCTCACTTGAGGCCCTAATGGACCATGCAAACTTAAAAGTTCACATCTCATTGAGATAAATGGAGTGGATAATCATAAATTTATCAGAACAGAAGCTGCTGCTCACTGTATATGCAGATAGCATCTTGTAGTATTGTCCTCCCTCTCCAGAAGGATAACTAGGTCTTACTGAAATAAAAGAGTAGCAATAGAATAAGAACTAATATTTCTCACTCAAATCAGTTCAGCAGTACAGTATTTGATAATATGATGTCTGTCCATTTGCCACAGAGAAAAGGAATATTTTTCTATGAAATTGTACAATTTACAAAGTTAGGAGAATTTAGGTGGAAGAAAAAAACTCCGAGCAAATAGAAGAGATACTTAGAACCAACGAATCCACCAGCTACTTCATGCCTGTACACTCTTTCCTAGATATGAATTTAAGATAGATTTTTTTCATGTTTTAAAGAGACAACTGCTATCTCTTACAAAACTTGTCTGTACTAATGGACTTTGCAAAAGTGTCATACTTTTGATAACAACAACAAAGGCCTAAAGATATTTCCACTGTTGACTGGGTTCATAGTAATGTTAGCATTTTCAGCACTAGTCCTTTGTGTTCTGACCTGATCATTAAATGATATAAATGTCCATTTCTGAGATCACAAACAAAGGGATTACAAACACTGCATGGTTGAGTGTTTATGAGTAAGAATCAGGGGGAAGGCCAACAAGGCAGATATCACGGTGGGAGTCTGTAATAGACCACCCAACCAGGATGAAGAGGCAGATGAAATATTCTGTCAGTAGCTGGGAGAAGTCTCACAATCACTAGCCCTTGTTCTCTTGGGGGACTTCAACTTACAGGATGCCTGCTGGAAGTAAAATACAGCAGAGAGGAAACAGTCTAGGAGGTTCCTGGAGCCTGTGGAAGATAATGTCCTGACACAGTTGGTGAGTGAGCCAACTAGGGAAGGTACCTGCTGGACTTGTTTGCGAACAGAGAAGGACTTGTGCATGATGTGACAGTTGGAGGTCATCTTAGGCATAGGGATCATGAAGTGATGGAGTTTTCAATTCTTGGAGAAGGAGAGGGGTCAGCAGAATTGCTACCTTGGACTTCTGGAGGACACACTTTGTCCTGTTGAGGAGCCTGGTTGACAGAGGCCCTTGGGAGGCAGTCCTGAAGGGCAAAGGAGTCCAAGAAGACTGGACATTCTTCAAGAAGGAAATCTTAAAGGTGCAGGAGCACTCTGTCCCCATGTGCCAAAAGACGAGCTAGCGGGGAAGAAGACTGGCCTGGCTGAACAGAGAGCTTTGTCTGGAACTCGGGAAAAAAAGGACAGATTATGACCTTTGGAAGAAGGGGCAGACCTTCTTCTTAACTTAACTGGAGGTTAGCCAATGTGACGCCCATCCACAAGAAGGGTCCAAAAGTTGATCTGGGGCAGACCTGTCAGTATGACCTCAGTGCTGGGGAAGGTTACGGAGCAGATCATCTTGAGTGTCATCACATACAGGACAACCAGGCAATCAGGCCCAGGCAACACGTTTTCATGAAAGGCAGGTCCTGCTTAACTAACCTGATCTCCTTCTATGACGATGTGACCTGCTTACTGGATGAATGAAAAGCTCTGGATGTTGTCTACCTGGACTTCAGTAAAGCCTTTGACACCGTTTCCCATAGCATTCTCCTGGAGAAACTGGCTGCTTATGGCTTGGATGGGCATATGCTTTGCTGGATAAAAACCTGCCTGGATAGCTGGACCCAAAGTGTCGTGGTGAATGGAGTTAAATCCAGTTGACGGTCGGTCACAAGTGGTGTTCCCCAGGGCTCAGTACTGGGGCCAGTTCTCTTTAGTATCTTTATCAATGATCTGGACGAGGGTATTGAGTGCACCCTCAGTCAGTTTGCAGACGACACCAAGTTTGACGGAAGTGTTGATCTACTTGAGCATAGAAAGGTTCTATGGAGGGATCTGGACAGACTGGATCGATTGGCCAAGGCCAACTGTATGAGCTTCATCAAGGCTCAGTTCTGGGTCCTGCACAACAACCCCATGCAATGCTACAAGCTTGGGGAAGAGTGGCTGGAAACCTGCCTGGGAGAAAAGGACCTGGGGTATTGGTTGATAGCCGGCTAAATATGAGCCAGCAGTGTGCCCAGGTGGCCAAGAAGGCCAACAGCATCCTGGCTTGTATCAGAAATAGTGTGGCCAGCAGGACTAGGGAAGTCATTGTCCTCCTGTACTCGGCACTGGTGTGGCTGCACCTCGAGTATTGTGTTCAGTTTTGGGCCTCTCACTACAAGAAAAACATTGAAGTGACTGGAGCGTGTCCAAAGAAGGGCAACGAAGGTCGTGAAGGGTCTAGAGAGCAAGTCTTATGAGGAGCAGCTGAGGGAACTGGGGTTGTTTAGTCTGGAGAAAAGGAGGCTGACCCTTACTGCTCTCTACAACTACCCAAAAAGAGGTTGTAGCCAGGTGGGTGTTGGTCTCTTCTCCCAAGTAACAAGTGATAGGACAAGAGGAAATGGCCTCAAGTTGCACCAGGGGAGGTTTAGATTGGATATTAGGAGGAATTTCTTCACCAAAATGGTTGTCAAGCACTGGGACAGGCTGCCCAGGGAAGTGGAGATATTTAAAAGATGCATAGATGTGGTGCTGAGGGACATGGTTTAGTGGTTGGACTTGGCAGTGCTAGGTTAATGGTTGCACTTGATGATCTTAAAGGTCTTTTCCAACCAAAATAATTCTATGATTCCATTTCCATTCATATTCATGGTTTTGTGGTCTGCAACTATCTCCACACTTGTTCTATGTGCTAATGGTAGCAAAAAATGGAAAATTAGCAGAAATCTCCTGCTATGGACACCAGACTGGACATAGCATTGATGTAGGTGATTGAGGAGCACTACATTGTCTCTTACTTTCCCTCATGCCTGTTATATTTTTTGTGTGACACAGTGACCAGAGCAGACTTGTAGCATGGGGCTGCTGATGCAGAAGGGCCCATTCCAGCTGTTCTATCCCCAGCTGTTACACAGTGCAACACCTCTTCTGCATCTCCTGGGTTGATGCATGGGGAGTCAGTGAAAAATAATGGTCCTGCACTGGGAATGCTGTAACACGAAAGTTGAAGATAGAAACTTGTAAGAGTTTTAAACCCCCTTTATCTCATCCCTATTTATTCTCATTTATCCAGATTTTTTTTTTTCCACCTGGACAAGAATTGTTGCAATGGCTACTGCTGAACACTCTGCCCAGCAAGCAGTTAACTGGCCACTGGAACAAGCCATTCCATGAGAAGCAGCCCAGTGAAGACCAGTGAGATGCGGACTTTTGTCAGGGTTCTCTATGGGATTTTCTTGTGCCTGATACTGCTTGAAAGGCACGATTCCCTCAGTAAGAAATCAGTATTTTCTGAGATTACTTACCCCTGTGTTGAATTAGGCAAAATGCGGGAAATCGTACAAAAACTTTTTTGAAAGGAAGGGGAAACAGACCAAAATAAAATATTCATATAGATACCATGACGTCAAATGCCATTCCTTAGGACGTAAGGCTATGATATTTCATTAAAGCTAATGTTGGTGAACATGTGCTGGATAATCCAATGATAGCATCCGGATATGTGATGCTTTTTAAAATAAAGCATACAGAACAGTCCCAACAATGGTTGCCTTTGCTTATACAAGGTTCTGCACCTACCAGCTTTTCCTTTTTCTCTCTGTGTTACACCTTCTAGTTTTGTTTTGAGCCATGTTAGATTTTAGAATTAAAAATGCTGGAGGCTAAATGAGAATGAAGCACAAAGCACTGTCTGGACAGGTAACAGCCGGAAAATACACCACCTTCTCCTTTGTGATGAATTCCACTAACGTATACACATTACATTATAGAACTATTTTGTTACCACTGTCATATAAACATCTTACTGAAGATGACAAAAGAAAGCGAGGTACTTAAAAGAATTACAGAATTAACTGGGGGGTTGAAGTTGGTGTTTTACAGTAAAAGCCTAAAGAAGACAAGTCTGCTGCACGTCTCTCAGAAAGGTGAAAAGATAATATACCAGAACCTACTGTGGTTATGCTGATCTGTAATACAGTGTTGCCACAGCTAGTAGCATGCCATAAGCTTTGCACTGAATTTGCAAGGTGTCAGGGTTTGCCCTGTCTGACCCTTCCTTGACCTGCCTGCAGCCTTGTTTTAGTTGGTCTGGTTGTGACAGCAATTTCTCTAACTCTTTAGGACTCTATGGCTGATTTGCTTTACTTTTGCTTATCTTTGTGTGGTACCACTGTGGTTTTACCAGCACAGACAAACACAGGCTGGGCAGGATAAGAGATGCGGGGTGCAGTGCGGAGGGGTACTGGCTTGGGACGATAAGATATGGGGTACAGGCTCAGCACTGGGGACCCCACAGCTATAAATAACTCACCAATGATTAGTTAAAGAAATGCAGACCTAGAGCTGGACAAAACTGTTTTTTTAGGATAACGAATGGAACAAAGAAATAGTTTCTAACATCTGTAAACCCACCATAAAAAATTGGCTATAACGTGAAGGTGCAGATCAATGAAATAAAAGTTAGGTGTAAAAGCATGTTAGCAGACATATAAAAGTGATGTCGAGAGAGAGAGAGAAAGAGGAAAACATCAACATGAACACTACATTCTTCCCGGCAAAGGACTCCAGGTGCTGACAACTCGCTACTAACACCACCAACACCAGAATGAAACTCCTGACCTTAGGAATAAGAGGAACACCAGAAGGGTGAGCGTAACGTCAGGAAAAGGGGTAGAAACTAAGTGTGTGTGTGTGTAAAAATTTAACTGTATTACTACTATTTTTACTGAAACATTTTCTGCATAGATGTATTCTTTCTCTTTCCACAATAATTATATCTGGACTAATAATGATTCTTGGATTAGACTGTAAGGCTTTCAATTATATTCATGATAAATTTTGACTTTATGTATAAGGTATGTTTCCTTTTTGCCTGTAAAACAAGATTTTTACCTACCTAAGGAAGAAATTTTGAAAGCATACAGCTCTTTTACGCTAGTAGAAAATAGTATAACAAGATCCAGTGGTCAGAAATTGATGTAGATGAAACAATGAAATGGCATTTGTTATATGCCGCCAGCAATAATAAATATATATCAAAATAAAGAGCAAACTGTACAAAACAGGAAAATGGTCTTAATAGGGAAATGATAATCAGGAATGTGCATTTCACCGTAGGAGTTTGTTTTGGCTTTGTCTTTTTGCCTATGGCAAGCTTTAGGCAAGAGGGAAATAATGTGCTATAGCTCATGGAAATAGTCTGCCCTGCCTTCCGCATTTGCTGGGGCATCGTTGTTGCACTGGCTGTTAGCGCTGTCAGGCTCCCTGTTTGTGCTCCCACAAGCTCTTCAAAAGAAGCAGCACTTGTTTGGGCTCATGGAGGTTTTCCATTAGGAGAGCGGAAGGGGAGATCATCTACATGCTTCTTCACTCTCACTTGAGCTTAGAAAAAAAATGTTCTGTGCAATGTTCACTGAAAGACCTTGGCTTTTCAGGGGCTGCGAAAGCTGTACATAAAATGAATTTTTACTGCCAAAATGGATCTTATTATTTGGAGTGTTTTAGGCTACATTTGTACAAAGCAGCAAGTAACTGTTCTTTGGAGAGCTATGGCGAGGCTTTATAAGAGCATGGAATGGAAGCAAAGAGGTCGCATTAATTTATGCTTTCATAATATCGAGACTGAAAGGAAATATATTTTAAATAAGAATTGACATAGGAGACCTCCATGATAACAGCTTATATTGAAGGAAATCATTCTTATACAATATATTTCTCAAGGCTCATAAAAGATAGCAATAACAAACAACATTATGCAGTATCTGGGAAATTCTATTTACTTAAAATGCTTTCTGCTTTTATTATTATCCAGGCTCATTCCTTCAGTGGAAGTTCTGATTGCAGTTTGAGCAATGTGTATGATCTCATTACAACAGGTCTGTATTAGAAAATCTGATACTGATAGTTCCAACAATGGCACCTTTCTCTTATTATCTGTTACTTGGCTACAACAAGAGCTGTGTAAATTTCCTGCCATCAAATTCTGGCAGGTGGCTGGAAACCAATCTAATATGCTGTGCGTATCCCACATATACCCTATTGCACTGGGAAAAAAAGCATGTTCAATCTCCTGACCGTGGCTGGTTTGGAGCGCAGGCTGCTGCACAGGCAATGCTGGCCGGCGGGCAGGTTGATGCTTTGCTGGGAAGCGTACAAAAGGGCTGTCACGTAGGCTGTAATACAGATACACATCTTTTGACCATACACCCTCAAGTAAGTCAAGGCAGCTTTCAGGGCAGTCATTCATGGATTTCTAGAAACCAATTCCTTATTTCCTCATCATCACTTTCCTGGTGCGTGTTCATGTCCAAGGCCAGCTAGATTTTGCCTTTGAAAGGTCCAAGAAGCTAGATAGCGTCACTTAGCTCCAAGGGATCACAAATACTCAAGACATGTGCTCCTAGATTTTAGTGCTGCGATGAGAGAGGGAAGGAGGAAGACCTACCTCTCTTTGCCCCTGTGCAGCTCTCCTATGGTGTTTCAGCATTATTCCTTAGCGATACTCTACTTTTGCAGGTTTTGTCAGTACTGACAGCTACAGCTGGTGGTGTAGGGTTACCTGCTCACAAGCCCCGCACCAGAAGGGGCATGCAATAGAAAACGAATCCTTCCTGTCAACCCGAAGGTAATGGTTTTGCAGCCTTTTAAATTAAGGTTTGTTATGGGGAAAAAAAAAAAAAACCACTCCCAAAATCTCACACACAGTAAAACAAGATAACCATCTAAGCAGGAAAAATTCAGAACCTACAAAGTGAGAAATAAAACCCATGAAAAGCTGGAAAATCAATATCTCTCTTGAGAAGGATGGGTCCTTTTCTCCAGGCTTTCATTCAAATTCAGCAACTTTCCGTGTCTCTGCAGTTGAGAGAAAGTGCCCTCTCCCCTGACTTTAAGAGGGTCACTTTCTGTCATTTCTGAGGTTTGGTGTAGGTCTGCCCTCCACTGCCGGTAGCCTCTGAAGCCCTTCAGAAGTCCTCCAGTCTCCATTCCTTCAGGCATTTCCCTGCTTTCCTCTTCTCCCACCACTTGTCCTGCCCTCCAGAAAGACTGGCAGTCTGGCTCGCTTGGATGCTCTTACGGAAGGTGTGAGTTCCCTTCCTCCCTTCTTTCCAGGGCGTTCCCCTTCAAACCACAGTGCAGTCACCAGGACCAGCCTTCCTCTCTGCTGCCCCTCTTCACAGCATTCCTGTAGTGATATAGCACGATATAAACACAGCATGCCATCATGTCAGTACCTGCTCAGGAGCTACAATCACATTAACCAGCCTGGCCTGCTCTAAAATCTGTTTGTGACAAGGGCAGCACGAACCCCTGGCTGAAGGGAGCACGCTGTCAGCTGCCCCGCTCCTTTCTTGCCTTTTTCTGAGTCCACAACGTGGGGTTTTTTGTTGCTCAGTTGTTGATAAGTCTTGGTGGAAACCTCATGCTGGCCATTTTCTGACAATCTGGTAGACAGACCTGCTGAAATAGAAAATTTCCATTTTAAGAATGTTACATTTTTTCTGAAAGAATAAAGGTATCAGAGCAAAGTTGCTAAAGAAAAGCTCATGCCTTCCCTTTGTTTATGAATGCACATCTTGATGAAATACTGTGACCAGTTAGCTGCTAAAAACATTTAACATTATGAATTAATAAAACCATGAATTTTGTATAAGATGTTTTCTGGAAGGTCTTTCATATTGCTGATTGCTGTCTTTCTTAGTGGAATAAATTCTTCTGCTTGGGGTTGTTTCAGTCTTCACAGATGACATCTCAAAGTAGCTCATTTATTCGGGGAGTAAAACAGATTTAATGAACCATGGGAAACACATGATTTTTCAGAAGTGACCATAATGACAATGGTTCGTAGATAATAACAGGCTATTTACCTGTGCCTGAATTGCTTCAAATTTATTTCCTTCAGACAATTTCCTAACCTTGGCTACAGTAACAATATGATAGCGCTATAGGTCCACAAGCAATCTGTTAATTAAAATTAATGTTGCATATTGAGCTGTTGCATTAAGCACATAGATCTTCTCAAAGAAAACATGATCAGCTAACCAAACAAATCTTTGGGTCTGGCCAGATTAAGAGATGAAGGATTTCTCTCTTCAGCTGCCTACAAATTTTCTGGAGGTTGTATACGTTTATAATCAGCCTATCCTTAGGATTATTGATTCTCCTCTGTAAAGGAGCGTAAAGCCTGTTTCTGTTGACGTTTTAGGTTATTGGGCTGATGTGCTTACCAAAGGGAGCAAGAAACTCTTTTACATTCTTATGTGAGCTAGTCAGATTTACATGTGATCTGGTCAAGTATGATGGATGGGTGATTGTTGAAGACAGAATCAAGAATAGAGCTTTTCCTGCGTGTCAAATGCTTCCTATCTATAGTTTACTGAACTCTGGGAGTGAAGAGAAAGTAGAAAGGAATTTGGTGTCACCTGTGTCAAAATTTAAACTGATACATAACATGGCAGCAGTTGCAGGGTTAATATGCATGTGTGTGTGTGTGTATATATATATATATATAAAAAAGCAACCAGGAAAAAAATAGGGAAATAAAATCAATTCAGCAGACAGTTGGATATCCCAGGTAGGTTTTCTGTGAGATTTAGACACTTGAATCCAAGAATGCAACTCACAAAACCTTTGTTTAACCTCCTCGGCATCCAAAAGGCTAAAGATACTTGGGTTTTCACCAGAAAGTTCCCTGGTGCAGCCTGTCTTGCATCTGATCCTCCCTCAGAAGTGACAAAAAAGCAGCATCTCTCTCCTGATATCCTCTTCTGTGTAAGGAGTAGTCAAGGTTTCTCCTTCTTGCTTTGGGGACTGTTTTGTAATTTCCCTTAACATCCACAAATTCAAGACATCGTCCTCACTGGGCTACAGGACTGTGCTCCGCTTTCTGTTCCTCCACTTTGGCCTCAAAATCATATGCCTTTGTAAAAAAATAGAGAGAAATTGTCTATCCTCACGTGGTAGATTTAGGTACCTAGATCTGTGAAACCACTTGGCTGCTAAGATCCTTTGAGAATCTAAGAGTTGGAGGAACCCATGTCATTTGCTTTCATTAGGCAGACAGGATTTGGTCTTGGGCATCACTAAAGTGCTTTAATAATTGCTGTGTTAGATTTAATTATGCACCTGAGCTTGGATTTACTTTACGTTAATATTTTTATGTAAGCAGAAATACCAAAATACATAATATAGCTTTCACAGACAAGCTCGCATTTCAAAATAAACTCCAGGATCTACATGAAGGAAAATGAATTTTAAAGATTTTTAAGAGACAATTTTGGCATTTGTGTAAAGAAAAAAAGGAGGTAGAGAAAAGAGCTGCAGTGATAATTTCCAATGAGCCAAGCAATCCCGATACCTTTTTTCACATGCATCCCACATCTTTGAAAGGATATGTACTGTGTCTTCTATAAGTGGAGAGTTTTGAGATGTGCAACATTTCCTGTGTAACAACATATCAGTTTCAGGTTGTGATGAGAAAAAATTGCTTTCAAATATCACGGGTTCAAAAGTGCAGCTGAAATTTTAAAGTATTAGTTTCACATTCTGCTTAAGAAAAACTGTGAAAAGAGAAGCAGAGAGGAGACTGAGGATAAAATTCCAATAAAAATAAGATATCTATATCTAGCCAGACAGTCAGTATTATATATATCTATATAATACTGTGTGCATGATGAATATGGTAACAGAGCATTAAGGCTGCATGGTTAGGCAGTCAAAAGTTTGGAAACAGCCTAGTTAAGGTTGCTCACTGTGCTGCTCTGCTCCCTCACATTGTGAACACATTATGCCTTTTTTTAACTGCAATACTTCTCTGCGTACTCTTTCTCAGATAGAATAAATATTTCTTTTATATAACCTCAGGAAACTTGAGATGTTGTTTATTCCTCTAAGCATTTGTGGATTTTCATTATCATAGTGGTGCAGACAGTAACACAGATGCTCAAGCTGGTTTTTAGCCTTTTGTACCATTCAGATGGCACAGAAGGGCCATAAACCAGACAACACCAACCCACCTCTCCACCCTCCTCCTATATTTCCTTCTGCTGTGTCTGATGTGGATGTTTTTCTCCTGCCTCACTCCTTCTGCCATTTTTGGTGGTTAAGTAAAATGAAACACAGCAGTACAGTTTTTTAAAAGAGGAGAAAGAGCTGGCAAGAACCTTCCTCCATCATCACTGCTATGCATAACAAAAGGTGCAAGACAGCATCTCCTGCAAGTCTTCAAGTGATTTGTCCTTGTCTATCCCTAAGGCCAGGGCGAAGACCATCCAAGCCTAGAGACCTGAATCTAGGTCTGTTTTTTTATACCAGTCATGGTCATGTTTTACCTCTCCCACCCTCCTTCCCCAGACCCACAGTATCCCTAAGTCCTCTGGAAGGACTACTGAGCCTGCAGAGACCAGCCTTTTCCCACCCGTCTTCTGAGCCTTCTTGGCTCAGTGCTGTCAGTCAACACAAAAGCTCCCCAACTACAGTGTAGCTAGGAGTCAGTTCACCTACAAAATCAACTGCCTGATAAATAAGCAAGCTTTAAACTGCTGCTGTCTGGAGGGGTTTTTTGACACAGAATAAGCTCTTTAAAAATGATTCCTTTAATTTTCATGCTGTTGACTTGCATGGCTTCTAACCTGTCACTCTTGAAACAGAGCACAGCATTGCAAATCCTGTGCCCACCAAAAAGGCGACCAGCCTATTGTCTCTTTTAAAAAAAGGTACGTAATTAAAACTACAGCATCTACTCCAATCCCTTTGATGCTCATCCAAACCCACTGATATAGATGGTCTCACAACAGAGTTGTCCTTATGCAGACCTGGGCAATGACTTCTAATGACAGTCTAACTCTGAGGGTCCATATTGTTGGAGCATCTTATAGAGAGAGGAAAATATTTGTAATAAATTTAAAGATATCCAGTACACCCATGTTCTATGTTATCAGACAGTGTAGAGGGCAAAATCACAGCTGCATGCATATCCCTTCCCTTTTCAGTTAGAGAGTGGGCAAACACCCTGTGTTGGATGTGTTTAGTAACTTTACTATCTCCAGATTATTATCAACACTCACCTGCTAGAGACCACTGCCTTCATTTCTGAAACTGGTGCTCTTTCATTCATTTTCATGTTAAATCTGCAAGGTTAAAGTCATCTTCATCATCAGTTTAAGCTAAGCTGGAAGTCTTGGCACTGAGGCAGGTGAGGAGTAGCCACCAGTAGCTTTCTACCAGGCTTTCCCTACGTGAGTAACCCCCAGTGGAGAAGCAGGGACAAATGGGGAGGGGTGCATACGGTTGCAAAGCAAAGGCGTTTGTATGCCTTTATTGTATCTGCTGGAAGCTTCTTATTCCCACATTTGTTTCCTCAGAGCTGAGGCTTCAGCATTAGCCTGATTCTTACATGTTCTCTGTAATGGGTGTGCAGGGCATTCAAACCCACTTTACTGCATGGCTGACTAAGAGACTAAGGTAAAAGGGGCAAAATATAGACTGTTAGTATGAGGTGAAAGCAACATAGAAAAAATTCTTATATCTTTTCAGCTTCTATTTCATTTTGGAAGATAGCATAAAATTCTTACCTGGAGTGATGGTTTTAAAGCTTAAGGAATGCAACATGATTCTGTAATGCGACTCCATCATAATTTTCTTCTTTTATAAACCTGAGCTTAGCTTAATAGATTTCTTAGGTTAGGACGAAGAAGAAAACATGGTGTGTTAAAAATTCAGAGCAAGATCAGCAAGCTGCATGAAAAAAAGAAAAAAAGATTTAACTGGGAAGGTCAGTGACTCTTTAGCAATTTTATTATAAATAACTCAATTATATTGTATAATTCCCATGATTGCCAGAGACCTCATTGATTACTCACAATGGTACTGCATTAGGATGCTGATAATGAGATGTTTATTTTAATAACTGTTCTCTATGTAGATGTACTAGTTTGCAGAAGCACTAGGTTAAGGATACTTCAGTTAAGTGACTCCTGAATGAATTTAACATAATAAGGAGGACAGATGGGCTTTCAACTCCGTAGCAACAGTAAAGAAAACAAGACATCACTGGAGCATAGATCCTTTCACGCTGTTCTTTTTGCAAATGCAATGTACTGCCTTTCAGCACATTAGCTATTTCTGCTTAGGATGTTTATATCACATAAAGAACTCAGAACTTGAATCAATAAAGGCTAGACACTTCTGACACGTTAAGCAGCAGCTTACACTGGGAAGAACAATATCCATGTTTCTTTGACACATACTCTAATAAATGGAATTGCACTGGAAGCAAGGTAATGGGTACCTTCAGCAACAGTTGCACATCCTGGCCTAAAATTAGTGATGAAAATAATGGGGTTTGATTTTTACCAGAACTTCCATGAGAAATTAGATTCTTTCTACCTGTTCCTGTTTCTCATTTCCACTTTGCAGGCAAATCTTGGTTCCCTTTACTGCCCCCATAACACCTCTTCGATGAGCACATTTCAATATGTGAGCCATTACCCAGTGTAGAAAGCTCTCCTGAGAATCCAGCTGCAATTCCATTTCTATGCTCAAAGCCATTATCACTCTGTCTGGATCCAAAGATATTCGTAACATCTACAAACAATCAAGGAACAACTAAAGATGCAGTTCCAGCGATTGGAATTTAAAAATCCATTTCAAATACAGAGGTACTGTAATCTGTACAAAATGATTAGATTTCACACAACTCCTGAACTATTTTGACAATTTAGTCCTTAAAAATCTGTACCAATAACTATACTGCAAAACACAGAGGCATCAGCACAGCATGATGCAAGTCTCTGATCTCAAGTTAATCTTTAAAAATAAAATGACCTAGAAAGAATTTATCTCATTTCTTACGTAGCTGAGGGTTTTGTGTTACATTCTGCAGACAGGAAAGGCCTGGAAGGGATTTCATTTGCTACTTCTCATTGTCATTTCTGTCGAGCTGTCACTTACCCTCACTAATCTTGCAACAGACTCTGCCCAGCATCTTCCCATGTAAGCAAGACTCCCCTGTTGGGAAGCCTGCGCAGGATGCTTGGTATAACTTCCAACATTTGGGCCAACACATCATACGTGATGTATGAAAGCTCTTCTAGACGGCTTTCAGAGTTGTAGCTGCAGCCACGCTCTCCCACTGAGGCTTTGCAAAAGCCTTTTGGAGAGAGTGCCTGGTCTCCTGTTATCCTTGCTTAGTCTGTGTTGGGATTTGAGGAGACCCAAGACTTCAAGCTCTGTCAGCATCAGTGCTGCTCCACGGACCCTCTGCTTTCTGTATTTGATGCAGTGGTGTGTGGGTGAACCTGAAGGGAGGCTCTCAAAGGGTGGGCCGGTAAGTCTCCATCACAGGCAGTCCAATTCATCACAGCTGCCCTTCACAACAAGTCCCTCCCTACTGTGGATAGATCTGTTCGTAATCCAGCTGTAATGTTAATTCTTAGCAGCAAAATGAAACAAATTCATTGACATATATACAAGGAAAAAGTTGGGCAGGGCCATAGAAAGATCTCTTTGAAGTAAAATGCATGCACATATACATGTATACCTGTGTGTGTATGGATATGGATGCACACAGAAAGAAATTAGAGAACGTGCTGCTTTTATATACTCTCATATCTGACAAATAAAGGAACTGTCACACGTATGCCTGTCCTGTTAATAGAAAAGGGGTTAGAAGGGGATTCTGCTGATTATTACAATCTGTCATGCTTTCACATAAAAAAATTACACCAAACATATAATGAAAATATTTTAGTGGATGCTCAGTCACTTTGAACCAAGTTATCCATCATGCTTTGCAAATACAAGCTGTAATAGAGGGAAATTTTCTCATCTTTTCTCCAGAACAGAAAAAGAAGTATCAAACCAAAGGTTATGGTTGTTCATCTTCTTACATAAAGACAAAGGAATTAAACTGTACAAGGACCAATTCAGGTTCATGATATCGGTTTTAATAACCGTTAATAAGACTAAATTTTCAGTCACAGATTTTTACTTTGAATCTTAAACTCTAAGAGGTTCCCTGGAGACTGTGTGTTAACACGCATTGTATAATATAAACCATACAGATAATATTAATTTTTATTAATTTTAATTGAAAAAAAAAATTGTCTGTGTTTTAAATGTGTACTGGTTTTGGCTGGGATAGAGTTAATTTTCTTCACAGTAGCTAGTACAGGGCTGTGGTTTGGATTTGTGCTGACACCAGTGCTGCTAACACAGGGATGGTTTGGTTCCTGCTGAGCAGCGCTCACACAGAGCCAAGGCCTTTGCTGCTTCTCACACCACCCCACCAGCCAGTGGGCTGGGGGTGCACGAGGGGTTGGGAGGGGACACAGCCGGGACAGCTGACCCCAACTGACCACAGGGATGCTCCATACCATATGACATCATGCTCAGCATATAAAGCTGGGGAAGAACAAGGAAGGGGGGACATTCAGAGTGATGGCGTTTGTCTTCCCAAGTCACCGTTACACGCGTGATGGAGCCCTGCTTTCCTGGGGATGGCTGAACCCCTGCCTGCCCGTGGGAAGCTGTGAATGAATTCCTTGTTCTGCTTTGCTTGTCTGTGTGGCTTTTGCTTTCCCTATTAAACTGTCTTTATCTCAACCCACGAGTTTTCTCACTTTTACCCTTCTGATTCTCTCCCCCATCCCACTGCGGGGGACTGAGCAAGTGGCTGCGTGGGGCTCAGCTGCCAGCTGGGGTAAAACCACCACAAAATTTTACCTTCCTATTATGTTAGATAAAAGTATTAACTCTATTTTCTGTATAATTCTTTTTAATCTCCTTTGCATTTTTTTTACTTTCTAAGATTAAAAATCCTATGGCAAGTCTGCAACTCTTCTCTAATTTAATCCCATACACAGATTTGTCTTTAACCCTACCCAAATCTCTCTGTTGCTTGCCAGAAGACATTGTATTGATGATTTTCAGGCAAAGACACTATCTGAAAAATAGGGCCAGTTTTCAGTCATGTTTAAAAGACAAGCTACCACAATAATAGCTGCTCATATGATTTATTAAAAGAGCAATTCTTTAAAAAAAAAAGGTGTGAGAACAAACAAAATTAACAACAACAGAAGATCCATAAATAAACCAGGGTAGAAGTAGTATTTAAAGAAAAGAAAACTCATTGCTATTTTGCTTAATCCCACATTTTTTAATTTGGTGCCTAGCCCCTTTCCTATGTTTCCACACAAATTTAACCTGGTTAGAAATCTCTCTCCTCCTTAACTTGAATTATTGGAGCTGTGGATACCTTAACAGTGAAAAGAGGACCACAACACTTCTCTGCTTCACCAACCAGTCCAATTTTTAATTACTAAGGTACAGAAAAAGACTTTCTACCTCTACACTCAGTATAAGCCTCATTTTTATAATCTGTAAGCATTTCTTCCTTAAATTTTCTCTTCACATGAATAAGGCAGTTGGTTCCTTGAATGTGTTCCTCAGCCCTTCTGCCCCCTGTCCTGCTTTATGGTCTCTGCAGCCAGTATTTAAACACTTTAACACAGGAAATTCATCCTCTATGCCCACAAATACATAAAACAAAAAGGTAAATGAAATCTACACTTGCTTCCCATCCTGCTTTCAGTATACCACAGCCAGTATGGGACGTGAATATGAGTGCGTGCAAGGTAGGGCAGGAGGGGAAGCAAAACTGGGAAATAAAATGGCTCTTGAAAAGGAGGAAAAGATGCTGTTTGGTAGTCATAAAATGTCAGAAAGCTAAATGCAAATTTGCCCTTGAAGAAAGAAATGGAAAGGAGAAAGACACTGGAAGCAATTCAGGAGGTTGAGTTCAAGTTTTCTTTTAAGTTTCAAGTTTGTCTGAACCAGAGACAGAGTTTGACTCTCAGTGCTGCTGACATTGCATAAAGCGAACCCACCAGCGAGGTTTAGATGAAACCTAGGCAAACAGCAGCAGATTTCATGCTGTTCTAATACAGACCCCTGTGAAAGCACAGCTGTTTGGAAAAATATGTAATATACTTCAAGTACGTGGGCCTACAAACCTCAAGAGGCACCTCTGCAATGGTTCTAGCCGAATGACTTCTAATTTGACACCGAAGAGGCAACCTACCAAGTAATAACTATGAAAACTGCACAGGGACAATAATTCAGCTTACTGTAGCTGTATTTTAAGCACAAGGAGATCTGCTATATATTAGTGCTAACCTTAACGCAAAGCTTACCTTGCTATCAGATGATTGCTCTTTTTTTTTTTTTAATGTGTGTGATCCAAACAAAAAACAAATCATAGAATGTGTTGTAGAGTAAACACAGATATTTTTGATGTACCACATTTCATATACTAAAAGAAAAAATAGAAGCATTTGTAGCAGAATAACTAACATGAAAACCAAAATAACTCTCCCTCTGAGATTATTGGCAAACCACCCATGCTTTCACTGGACAGGGCAGGTAAATTCTCTCCAGATGTCTCATCTTAGCCAAGGATCATTACTGAAGCCCTGTTCCATTACAAACATAAACCTTCCTTCCCATATAACACTTTCTTATTCAAAGAACTGCTTGAGCTGATCAGCACAACAGCTTAATGGTAAGTGCCAGTATTATGTCCATTTTCCAGAGGAGTTCAGCACTACCAAACTAGGCCCAAACAGGAATTAAAAATCATGAGTTCTGGCCTGGCACTAGTGCCTTCTAGTCCCCATGAATCTAAAAGCAAATATGAAGAAGGAGAATAGTTATTTAATGATGCTGTTCTGCACTACTATGCATAAGATGCATACTTAATTCCCAGCCCCTTGCTCTGCAGAGATCATAAGCACTTAAACCAGAATGTCTCATCACTTCAGTAATGATGTCTCCAGGGATCTCCAGCGTTGGGCAGATGGGCTACAAAATCTGAGAAAGTGACCGATACTGTCTGTCTTGGTGCAAATGCCGATTCCCTAAAAGAGCACAAAAAGCTGCTGCAACAGGGTGTTATTAAAATTCTTAAATATGTATTTATTAATGAATACCTGAATTTTATTAATTAGCTACAAGCCTCTGGTTTTGAGAAATCATTTAAAAACAGTGTGACCCAGGGCTGACAAATTAAGATGCAGAAAAACTTTCGTATGCTCTGCGTAAAAAAAGTGCAAGACATAAAGCACAGAAACACACCGCAGAGATACATCAAAAAAATCGTAGATACCTCACTACATAATCAGTTTACTAATCCAGTCATCAGTCAGGACTAATAGGAGATGTAGATTTTTTTATTCCACAGTGCTTCAAAATGTGGATCAGCCAACCTCCCCCCTCCCCGCCCCGGCTGCCTGCCGGAGCCCCGGCTTCTGCCCGGCAGAGGGAGGCATTGCCAGCGCCGACCGCTCCGAGGAGCCAGAAGGCAGCAAACCGCTGCCTACAAAAAATAAAATCCAGCTGTCACTGATGTCCATTTTGTTTATAACACAATCTCTTTGAGCATTATGAAACTTCAGAAATGCTTAACACCTTCTGGAAGTCAAACAAGATCGTATTTATCACGTGTCAGTAGTAAAATAGCTGACCTGTCCTGAAATTATCACGGTGTTCGGAGAAGGTTTAAAAAATCATTTGAAACAAGATATTTGCAGGCTGCAGCATGCGCACCCCTTACGAGAGTCGGGCGCAGGTGTCTATGCAGACGGGGAACGGTGGGACACCAGCACCTTTACCTGGCTGGAGCCCGGGACCCCAACCCCGGCTGCACTCTCGGCATTAACGCGTTATGGGAAAAACAACCAGAAAGGTGGGGCATGCTGCTGTCTCTCAGAGCCCAGGGCCGAGGTGATGACAAGAAAGGAGGCAAGGGCCATCAGACAGAGCAAGGATTTCAAACAGGAGACAGTGGGGGGGGGGGCAGGAGCAGCGGCCGGCTCTGCCACCTCCCTCCATGCCAGGCACAGCTGCTGGGCTGGGGCCACTCTCACTCACGTTGCGGGGCCCTGGGTCAGGTAGCTGAAGATAAAAGCATATACCTATGTACCCACAAGAAACATACACCCTCTGTGACTCTAAACCAAGAGCCAGAGGCAGCAATGCCTGCCCTCTCCTTGAGGAAACGAGCTGGAAGGCGAAAGAAGATGCGGCTGTAGCTTTGCCCTGGGAGCACGTGCAACCCCTGTGGTGACTCCTGTGTCAAAATCCACTTAACGGTTGTGGGTTTCCTTGAAACAGCCTTTTGTCTGAGGAAGTTTCGTCCAGCTTGCGTCTAACATTTTGTGAGTTTTCCTAGACCTCCGAGAGGTTTAGCTGCGCGAAAGCTCTACCGTGTGCCTTGGCCTCTCAGGCACGTTACGTGTCTGCCTTGGCCGTGGTCCAGGCGTGTGCTGAGACACTCAGGGTTTCCGTAGCTGTGCTGTGTAGCTCTGCTCAAGGAGGCTGATGCTCCCAGGATGTGTTTGCCGGATCTGCTGAGAATGAGCTTGGTGCGTGATACATCCCCGAAACATGATCTTAATGTTTGTGCACAGAACAAGTGTTTGGCACATAGCTACATGCTTCTGCCTGGGAAATCCCTTGTAGATATAGATGTGTAGAAAGGAGAGAGTAAGCGGTGTTTTGGATGTAGCAGGGAAAAGAAGGCTTTGAAGGAAATTTGCCCCAGAGGAATGCAGTGACTTCCTCATGTTTTCCGATATACCATGCTTAAAGACATAAACTTGGGCATTAGAGTGCAAGCCACTCTCCCACAGACACCCGCATGTCTTTAGCATTGCATACTTTCTATTATAAATAGCAGTAACACCTCGCTTTTGTGGCAGGATTGTGAATAAAATCTTTTATAAAATCAGCCAGCGCTGTGCAGACAGCTTCAGCCCCCTGCAATCAATACTCTATGGATAAGTTGATGCGTGCACTCTGCAGAAAATGAAACGAAATGTACCATGTCAGTTTACATAATCCAAGAGCCGATAGCCTTCATTTTCTGAGCTGCCAAAACAAAGATATAAAATAAGGAGATTCGGAGGCTGGAGTTTAATCTCTGTACATTTTGCATATTTTTTTTTTTTCCAAAAATGTCTCAAAACATTTTTAAGGGAAGAAGAAAAAACTGAGAGTGTCATAGCATTTCAGACATAGGCTGAAAAAATGGTGTAAGGTGAGGAAAATGCTGCATAAACACCCTTCTTTCTGTATTATGCTGTCTGCCTGACACATTAGATAAGTCAGTGAAAGGCAAAAAGCTTTCAGGGTCTGTCATCTGAATTGACCTCAGGACTTTAGTTTTCAACTTTTTTTAGGTTCCTGTAGCACCAAAAAAAGACTACACGGGGAATACTCCTGGGACCATGGTCAACCAGAGCCAAGCCCATGCTGTAAGAGCGTGGTCTCACAGTCCCCTGCTCTCCCTGCGCTCTCCTTGCCTTCGTGGCTTTGTGGCTATTAGATTCATGTGCGTGTGCAACCGTAAAAGGTTGTTTCAATGATGAGAGCTCTTCAGGATCCCTTGTTTAAGCACCATGACTTTCACATGCAGGTGATGGCTTCTGCAAGTCCTGTCAGCTTCAGGTACTGATTATTCACCCAAACGTGCACACGGGCACTCTTTCGAGTTTGGCTGGATGCGCACAAAATTGATGGCTAGGTTGGAAAATATTGGCGTGTATTAAACATGGAACGATTCCCTATTCATGTTTGTCCTCTCAATTATTTGAAATAGGTTTCATATAAGAGTGAATTCTTCCTGTAGAATGATTTCAGACAGTTACTCTGATAATATGACTTATCAGATGTATGTATGCAAGAGAGATACTTGGCAGTCACATGAAAATACAAAAAAAAAATCTATTATTTTTAACAAATATCATGGCAATTGTCATATAAATAAATAAATATTAAAAAATAAACAGAGACATAACCTCGTGTCTGCCAAGTTGGCAGTTAGATGCCTAAATACCCTCACAAATCTGGAACACTATAGTGCTACAGCTGGTCCTACCTCTCCAACCTACTCTTCATTTTCAGGGGAGAAAAACCCCAAACAGCTAAGGACTTTGAGAAAGGAAGGAAAAATAGGCTGCCCTTTATGCAGACACTCCTGCCTGTACTGGAATATTTACATATATACCTTTACTTTTGCAGATTTTTATATACACTTTTTTGCATTCCTGCAGAGCTCTGTCAATTGGCATGATTTACAAGACGACATAAAAAGTTAAAAAGATAAGGATTAAAGCAAACACTATACACCCCTTAGCTTGGACACCAATATATATTATTTGAATCTAGCACTTCTTGGGCAATGTTTGCGTTCCATTTAATCAGATGAGGTCACACGAGAACAAGTGATTGCTGACTAGTTTCTTTCTAACCTAGAACATCAACCAGGTTATCCTAAATCCCCTAGCTTTTCTGCAATGTGCTGTTAGAAACCACTTCATGGTAAGTGCCCAAGACATTTAAGAGATGGTCCTCGCTATCTAGGGGATCTTGTGGTAAGGGCAGCGGCCCTGCCAGGAAAGCAAATTTAGAGTTCGCATGGAAGGTCCACCTTTCAACTCAGTTGAACCAAGGGCTGAGAAGGAAGAAAGTTTTTCAGTGTAAATGGAGATGTCAAAACTGACAAGGAAAAGTCGAAACAAAGCCATCCACAGCAATCAACATAGGACCAATTATTCAAGAACAGAATCCGTTGCTAGGTGCTGGCCAGGGAGAAAATACATGCGCTGTCTTCCCTGTTTTCCTCTCCCCTGTCAGCCAGCCCCACTAAGTTATTTCTGTACTACTTTGTCTCCTCACTTTAGTCTTCATTCTTGTGTTTTTCATCACAGTGCCTCCCTAGAGCGTTTCCTCATCCTGGGCTACTAATCTGTGGGATGATAAACCCAGGAGATGAAGCTTTTTCCTGCTGTTGCAGTCAGCTACTTTTTTTTCGTTCTTGCTCTGCCTGTTCTCCCATTCTTACTGATCTCCTCTGAAACACACAGGGCAGAGGACAGTAAAGAAGCACAGAAAGAGGGAAGTATAAGTGAAGTTATTGCCCAATGCAGAAGAAGGCTCAAGTTACAACATCTTTAGATGGAAAAACTATCAGAAGTAAGGTTTTAGAAGAAGAAATGTCTTCCCTGCTGACAGCACCATGAGGGATAGCTTCAGGGCAGAATTTTAAAAACAGAGGTTGTCTTGACCTCTCTCCAGCCTTGCATGGTGCTCAGCATGATAGAGCAGGGGAAAAAATTATACTGGGTCAGACAGAGAGGCATTGCATTGCAGCAGAGATGCAATAGTCCCCCTGATTTTTCTGTGGCTCCGGATGGCAAGAACTGGGATGCCGTATTTAACATGACCACAAGAAAGATTTGAAAACAGAGAGTTCAGAAAAGAGCAACAAAATAATTAAGGGGCTGGAGGGATTTACGTATGAGGAAGATTAAAAGAACTAAATAAATATGTATACTTTGGCTAAGCGATAACTAAGGAGAGGCATGCTAACTATCTACAAATATTTGACTGGCATACACGCTAGGGAGGGAAAGGAATTACTTAGCATGAAACAAGCAGGTATATCAGGGAGTAATGGGGTGAAATTAAGAAACGGAAAATTGAGGCAGAATTTAAGGCAAATCCTCCTGACAATGAATTCTAATAGTTTGTGGAAAACATACCAGCATATGTACAATAGGGAACAGTCTTGCATTGATAAGAAGGGGGACTTAAATGACTTGCTGGGCCTTTCCAATCTCAAATATTTATGATTCTATAATTAAGTATTATTAAATTTAATGACATGTGCCTTTTTTTTTTTTTTTTTCCCCAGCAAGTTCTGACTGTTGCCTCAGGTCAGAAGTGTGCAATTATTTCCTAACTAAAGGTCTTATATTTTAACTCATGAATTCTAAAATTAACTAGGTTGGTCTTTTCTTTCTTTCTTTTTTTTTAACCTAAATTGAATTTCTGCTAATGCATTTTCTCTATTTTCAAATAACAGCTACCTGCCCCTACTAACGACTCATAAATCCTTCTTTGTGCAAGACAAGCATGCATACTTATGGCTGCATGGCTCAATGCCCGAACCTGGTCAGCCTCAGGTTAAATGCCTGCTGTGTTCAAGGGAACCGCTGTTCCAAAGCCCAGATGAGCACAGAGGCTCTTCTTACTCTGAGGAGGAACCGCATAAAACAAAGGAAAAAAATGTTACACGGTATTGCCAACTAAGAGCTGCTTACAGAGCTTTGCACCTAGATCGTGTCCATATGAAGAACTTCATGTCATCACTTAACCCTGTGCCCCAGCACGGTTCATTAAATGTAAACAGGTGTTTATGTGGTAGTTGCCCAAGCTTCCAGCCAGTATCACAGCTGGTGGATAGCAAGTTTCCTCTATTTTACATTGGCAAACTCCTTCATTTTGATGCATATGCCTGCTCCTGCCAACATATACTCCAAAATGTTTCCTGAAATGGGTACAAATCTAAGAAGTGACCAGAGAGTTGCGATCTCATGTGAGCAGTCATTTTGGGGGATCCAAGTGGTTTGTTCTGATCTGTCTCAGCATGTGCTGCCTGAGGTAGTTGTAGAAGACACTGTTGTAGTTTTTACTGATGTTCTACCATTGGATGTTTTATATGCACAGGCCCCCAGGAGAGTTCATACCGTCTCATTCTTTGTGAATTATTATATATCTTTTGTCCAGGTAACAACGCTGTTCACCTCCCAATGTGGAAGGGCATCTGTGACACTTAGCATTTTTGTGATACTTTGTTTTGGTTTCCCTGTGTACTGGAGCTGCGGACTGGATAATTTACCAACACTACATCAACAATTTTTGACATTAATATTCACTTCATTCTTGACTACTTGCTTAAAGGTCTTTTTTATTATACATGCTGGACTTCAGCCTCACCCAAGGCAGTAAATGGCAGCAGAGTTTCATCTGGAATTAGGAAGTGGTGACAGTAATGCCTACTAACACGCCGGTGTAGCATGGCTAGCATGGGCTTTGCCATGAAGGATGAAACGTTTCTCTCTCCGGCCCCGACACGTAGTCCCCTCTTCGTTACCTGTCACAGGAGTGCCTCTGATCCGTGAGCCTGGTGCACTTGCCTGCCTCCACGTCCGAGAGCTGGTCCACTGAGGAGATCAGAGAATGTGAGAGTCTGGGTATTTGTTTCTAGTGTGAATAAATCCTTGGCAAAAGATCCCAGGTGCTAGCATTACAATATTCCAAACACTAATTACCAGAAATTTATTTGCCGAATCTTTGCACTTTTAAGATAACGCTGTAGCAATCAAGCTGAAGTAGGATAATTAAACAAACCACGCTCTCCTCTCCCCTCTTCCCCCAATAACTCTGCAGCCCTGCCTGTCATTTCTCAGCACCAAATTGCTAAGATGCTGCTGGCTGATACGAAAGCTCAATTTGCCGTACGCATTTTACAGGAGGTATGGCTTCAGTACGGCTTCCTCGCAAGGAAATAGCCACAAGGAGCCCTGGCTGCTCGCGTGGGTAGTTTAGCACCGGACTGTGTCCAGCCAGAAGTAGGTGAAAAAGCTGTAGGCAAAGGAAGGGAAGAAAGAATGAAAAGATTTGCCCCCTTTCCCAAAGCACGAACAGCCACAGTCTTGCTCTTGTTTTGAAACAAAAGGTTTGTGAATCCAGTGTTGGCAGCAATGCTAAATGTCCTGAAGGATCTAGACATTTGGGGTGCAAGAACTGGATTGCTGCTTGTCAGAACTTGCCTATCTTGCTAATATTCTGTCCAAAGCAATTCAGTGATAACATGCTACTGACAGCTCTTCATGAAGGTGCATCAAGCTTTAGCCATCAGTTCAGTACACAGTCCTCTCTTTGCCTCCACAGATTCTCTTAAAACAGCTTCTGAGACCCTTTATATGTTGCAGTTTTGGTCTTAAACCCGTGAGAAGAGGAATTGTCCTTTCACTTCTAGCCACCAAATACAAAGTACTTCTCCAGATTTGGATTTTTCGGGAACCTACAGCTTTCCCACTCTGGAAAGTCTTTTAGAATATGTGTTACAGTGAATATTAGTTTAACCTATGTCTTGCTGAATAAGGGGGAGAAAAGATCTTACGTTTTTAGACTAAAAAGCATAAAACAAGACTCACGGCTCCTGAATGTGCATTGTTCAGTGTTTTGTATAGAATGCATCTTAGTTTTGTGTGCATTTCTTGCCTTCAGTAGCTAGGTATTTTTTTTACTTCCCTAACAGCCTTCACTGTTACAAAATGCCTTGTGCTAGGTAGTCCACATTTGTACCTTCTTAATTTTAGGTCATAGTTGCTTCTTGCACACATCCAGCCCCTGGGAAAACAAACCGAACCAAACCAAACCAGACCAAACCAAACCAAACCAAACCCCCAAACCACGTACTTTTAAATCATTCTGCTTACCAGTCACAGAAAATAAAGGGAAAATATTTAACAGATTCCTTGTATTTTCTGTTTACTTAACTTTTTATTCAGTTAGATTTTTCTCAACTTTTCTGTGGTGAGTATTGTTGCTTGTCTCTTCAGTTAACTGATTATTTCCATAGCCCTCAGCACAGACAGTGTTCAGGAAAAAATACTAATATAAAATGAAGAGGCTTCTTTCTCAGGCTTCTGAACTGTAAGTCAGGCACTCTGCATAGTTAACATACAGAGCTACAAGTAATTTATATATTTCTTTTCACACAGAGTTTCTGTTGAGCAGGCAACAAAATACATACTTCTGGAGATGCACAAAACAAAATAGCAGTTTACTCATGCATAGAGAGCAAATTACTTTTGGGTCGAATAAGAATGTTACAGACCAGAATTGATGTGGTTTTCATGTTATCTTAAAGAATAATGTCAAATCTTTCCTCACTGCATTTTTTTTTTTAATGAAAATGAGAAATAACTTTACACCACTGAGGTACTCTAGGATTCAGGACATTTCCACACTCTACGACTCCTAGCAGAGCTCCTAGCTTACTTCTGTGAAGGTAATTTCACTGTGACAGCTGTGAGATAGCATCTATAGATTGTTCTGCAAAATGTAACTTTCCATTAGGAGCCCCGGTGACTATTGTGTAGCAATCAGAACTCTTTGATAAACATTTATTTTTGTCTTCTTCACCTAGACAAGGCTCTGCCACAGTGTTTGCAACATCTGCTGGGCTGGATCTAGCTATATTTCTTGAAGCTACTGGAAATCTATATAGTGACAGTTGCTAGCAGTGATAACAGTGGTCAGACAAGCAACATCATTTTTTTAAGTATCCTGTTTACTATATCCCACCTCACAGTGAAGGTCTTGTCTCCTTACCACTCAGGCACAGCTGGGAAGGGGCCAGCGAAGGAGAAGGGGACACACTGCAATTGCACCGAGAGCTGTGCTTTTGGTACGCTCTTGGGTACATCAGAGCAATTCCTGTCCACCATGACTTTCTGATCTCTCTGTGACCTAACGGTGGTGGCAGGCTGAATTTCAGCTTACTTCCTTTACATTAATCCCTCCCCTGTCAGAGGCTAAAGGAGCTGGCTTTATCATCTCCATCAGTTTCCTCTCAGCAAGTAGCTCACTTTGGGAGGGGGAAATTCTGGACCAGCCATATGCAACAACTTCAGATTCATACAGCTCTGCTCAGGCAACGCACAGTCAACGGCAGAGTAAAACTGCTATTTACTTCTTCTAATGAAATCCTCATTTGACATGAATAGATGTGCTTCTGCCAACTTAACTCTTCTCCTTTTGCAAGAAAGGAGGCACCTCGTTTCACTGAGCCAGCAGCCAGTTTGGTGTTTTGCATGAGTTGTTAATCTTCAGGCTTACCATGAGAGCAATACACTTTTTAAAAATCACATATAGTCGTGGGGTTTCAAACTCCATAATTTCTATTCTTCCTCTGCTGTTGCTTTTTGCAGAGGAGCTAATTTTCATTCCATGGATGAAGTACAGAGCAGCCCACTAGTTAACACAAGAAGCGGCCATCTGACAAAGGCTGGGAATAGACTTGGGCTTTCTGTTCTAATAATCACAAGTGTCAGTAACAGGACGGGAGGAGAGACTCAAACACAAATAAATTAATTAGCAAGGACATTATTTATACACTGGGAATTCCTAGTGTATGTGGTGTCTGCTCTAATAACCCATGGACAAATCACCTCCCCGTGCTATAACACCTTAGGGAGAGGGCCAGCAGAGAAAGACAACTCTAAGTTCCCGTCTAAAGGGAAGAGGATAAGAAACAGCTTGAAAACCTACAGGGAAAGACCCTGCATATGCATGAAGAGCAGAGTGATCCATACGGACACCTGCCCCTCACAACAGTGACTCTTGCTCCTGGCTAGACGTGTTACAGAGTGAGCTGTGGTTAATATCCACGAGATTGTGGTACATGGGGATTTGAGCGCTCCAAGCTTGCTTTTCCTAATGCAGTGAAACACAGGTGAATGCGGAGCTTCTCAGAGGAAAGACAGCCTTCCACAAAGGTCAAGAAAAACTAAGAATCTCTTCCTTGCTTATATATCCTCTGCGAAAACAGTCTAGCTTTCATGCACCATATGAAAATGAATTAAAATAAATCTATGGTAAGGACCCTTTCCCCTTTACGACCTAATGTATTTGTACCAGATTGTTAACTGTTAAGGGGAAAAATGCCAGTGTTGTCAGGGGAGACCAAATTCTTATTTCTGGCCCATAGTTACTGACCCTTTTTATTGGGCAGTTTAGTTGGTTACTTTATAAAAGAAGAATAATGAAAAAGATAAACTCTTTGATTTCTTTGCTATAAGTCTGTACATGCTGTATCATAAGATTCTGACCTTTAGCCCTTGATCAAGAGAAATATAAAAATAAGGTATCCGTTAAACATGTGACATTTATGGTATCCTTACCTATGAACAAAGTGTGCTTCCTGTATTGCTGAGTCACTCCAGTACTATTCAGAATAGCATCTGAGCTTTTCTTGGGAGGTTAAATTCATCTGCTATTTTATAAAGAAATAAAAATTCTTTTTTATGCACATTTTTGTTCCCTCTAACTGACCAGTGAACATGTAGGATCTAGGTATTTAGTTATGTGATTTAATTTGTCACATTTGTTGCTGCAATAGTGATAGCGCAGGATGGTATGAAGCTATGATATTGAAGACAGAAAAGGGTGATGGTATTGAAATCCACAGTACTTTAAAGCATTTGAAGTTTAAAAAATGAAAGAAAGAAAGAAAAATAAAAACTTTCCACAATGTTTTTTAAAGACAAACATAACCATATAATTTATGGTACATGGTAATTACTTCTCTGTTTGAGATGTTCACTATTTTCTCCCATTGTAATTTCACATACTGGATAATGAGTATCCTCTGCACAGAAACAACAGTAATGGCTGTGCGGCAGGGGAACGGTTACTGGATCATTCTACAATAAGACATTGTCTCACTTTTTCTCTGTGTATGACTCAAATACAGGTGTGCAGACGAGTAAAACTGAAAGGCCAGAATATTAAGTTAAAAAAAAAAAAGATACTTTGTTGAGCAGTCCAGCAGAGCAAAGCAAAGTCATATTGTATAAAATTGATATGAACATGAACATCGGTTCATGAACTGATATCAGCATGAGCATGAAATTCGTGTTTTCAAACAATCCCCTGCAGATGACCCTTAGAATATAGCCACTGACTCCGTATGGAGGTAAAAGTCTGCCTCTTTTTGTTTCTGAAGGATCACACACAAAACTTGAAATAACAAATCTATGTAGAGTTTTGCCTGAAATACAGATTTTCAAAAAGTTCCTAATGATTCAGTGCAAGAATATCACAGTTGTATCCAAACTCCCTTTCATTTCCATGGGAGCAGAGTATGACCTGGTAGGAAATAAACATTCAGTTTCCTTTCTAATATAAATCAATTGATGGAGGATTATATCATGGAAATTTTGGGCTGTGCAGGGAATATCTAGATATTGTTAGTGTTGTGTTAGTTTTTGTTGTGGTTTTTGTGGGGTTTTGTTTGTTTTTGTTTTCTTTTGTTTGTGGGGTTTTTTTAAAGCATTTGTTAAACTATTCTTTGTATCAGGCTTTAAATACGTCTCACTAAATTTTGGACTGAAAGCTGTTAAACATATTCTTTGAAACCATTTTATTATTTAGTTTGAAATATATTTGGTAATGGATAAGGAATTTAAGTTTATTGCTATGTCACTGGATACCTGTGTTACAGAATTCGTACAAATGTATTGGATGTAAACATGGTAAATATTGCCAACATTAGGCAAACCCTAATGCTTCAACAGGGCATGAGCTTACTATAATAGAATGATGGATGCCGAGATATGCTTAGGAAAAAAAAAAGTTTCCATAACTTTTGGGTGATAAATTTTGCATTTACAGATCTTCACAAAGGTCCGAAAGGATACTTCGATCCTTTAACAAAGATGCCTTTCACTTAGGTTGTTACAGTGCTATTCTGCATTTTAAACAGGGACAAATGCTTTTCCTCATGGAGATGACCTGTCTGCTGAAAAATGGAGGGGAACATAGAAAGGAGGAGATTCCTAAACAACATTATTGGTAGGTAAAAAACTGCTCTTACATTCAGTTTTCCAAATGTAAATACACAACTCCAGTCACAGTGAGGCAACAGCCTAGAGCAGTAACTACACCGGATCTCAGCCAAACCTAAGAAATAATTTCCTGCGTATAGCCAAGAGGAAATCAAAATCCCCCAAACCATACTAGCCAAAAAAGAGTATAATGCAGTCTCATAAGTTGTAGAATCCAAAGAACAATATTTAAATACAATGCCATCATCCTATTTCTAGGAAAGTATAATTTCTATAATTCATTAGAATGTTATGAATTTCAATACATTGAAAATCACTTTTGAATTTAAACTACAAGCTAATTCTGAATTCAAAGATAAAACTTAAAGAGTCTTACAGAATCCTCCCAGAATTAATATTGGATTTCTCCAAGTTCAAATTACAATAATACCATCATCAAGTGAGTCCTCAATTAACCTCGTCTGACATTCCAGGCAGCATATTTTAAGGGTTGTGAAGCATGCAAATAGAAACTTCAATTAAAGACCGACTTCATACATTGGACAGCCTGTGAGAATAATGTGAAAAATTATGTAACCAGCCCAGCACTTCAATAAACACCCACAGACGATGGAGAGGAGACTGACAAAATTGAGGATCAGCATCCTAATTCCTTTCTCAGGCAGAGCCTAGAAAGATTGAGAACTTGTTTACACGGTGGAGCAGGGGCTCCCTCCGCACTCACTCTCAGCTTGGTTTCTGCACGTTCAGATGACCTGCATTCACACAGCACAAATCTTATCGGGCATTAACTGCTGAAATAAAATACATTCCGCCCTTCCTTTGGAAGCGTGGTAGATTCAGGGTGCATTAACTGAGAGCATGCTAATATTCATCGGGTGCAGCTGGACCACGCGCTCGCCTGGAGAGCTGCCAAGCGCTCGTGGGGGGGCCAGCCCTGCGTGCCCGCTCCTGCCCCTGCCTCTCGCCATCAAACGCTGCCGTGCAGCTGGGGCGAGCCCTTTGCTGGTGGCAAACACAACCCCGAGGTCGCACCGGCGATACTCCCTAATTAATGTAACCGTGATCTGGCGTGAGAGCATCGCCCGCCTAGGGTGGGACGGGCAGGAAGGATATCTCTTCAGGCGGCTGACTTGACGATGGGTCAGAGCTGAGTTTTTCTGCTGTTCTGGACTGAAGTGAGGGGCCAGCATGAAGCCTTTTACACCGCTGGTGTAAAACCCGTCAGCACTTGGCGTGGGCAGCTTGTTAGCACCAAGCAAGTGATCTGGCCTTGTGATTATTCTTTTCCTTGACTGTTCTGACTTTTACCTTTTATTTTGCTTCCATTAGATGTAACCAATGCTATAGATTTTGATACACCTCCAGGACCTGGTTTTCCCATGTATCTGCTGGAGACTCGTAACTGTTTGAATTTTTGACCTTTCCTCATGTGCTGAATGCCATGACTGTGGCAGAGAAAAAGCTACTCAGACTCACTGCTTGTTGTGTACATTTAAAATTCCCTGCTCCCAATCTGACTATCAAACAGGTATTTGTATGTATTTGCACAAGCTCTATTTTCCTTCCTGCATGCTGATAACCCTTTCCCCTAAATGTTCAGAAGGGTAACTGATTTTCCCTCTTCAACACCAGAAATACTGTTTAAAAAAAAAGTTGAGAGAATGTAGTAGTTGACTGCATTTCAGCTATCCATTCCTAACTGTTCCCCCTTTCCCTTCTGCGATCTGACAAATACATTTTTTCCTTCCACTTTTCTTTGGCAGCAAAGCTCCTCTTCTCATAGCACTCTCAAAATGGTGACTGCCGGCTCCTGCCTTCTGATGCAAAAAAAAGAAAGATAAACACTACCTCCCTACCTCCCAAAAAAACTATTAATAAAAGTGTACTCACTGTGCACAGTACAAACTAAGAATAGTGTTAAGTACTGTATCCTAATTAACAGGCTACAGTAATGGTGTCATTTTAATCAATGGGTTTTGAAGTTCCAGCTTTCATGGTACGTAATGAAGTACATTTCGAAGTGCTGTACCATAGAGCTCTACAGCATATTTTATAGGTATTTTCTTCCCTAATTACAAAGGGCAGAATTTCTGTAGCAGAAACATATTTTTTAAGCTTTTTCCTAGGATAAAACTTAGCAATGCAGCTGTAAATCAGCTCCGCACAAGAAATGCGTAGACATAGTGAGCAGTGAGGCAGGAGGCTGCGGACATCGTGAACCCTTGATGTTCTGGACAGTTCTTTCAAAACACTGTTGTTGCCACCACGTAACTTTGTGCCTGTCCTCAAGAGGTATGGCGTGGACTTTACGGTACAGCACATCCAAGGTGGCAAGCAGCAGGAAAAGAATTTATGGCAACACGAGGCTTAAAGGCTGCAAGCTTTTCTCTCTGTCTTTGGACTCATCAGTCCAAACCGTTGCACTCTTTTGGCCCTCGCTCTTTCTTACCTTCATCTTGGCTGGTTTTCTTGAGAAATGAGGCTTATACAAGAAAGCTTTCTTTGTACCTGTATGTCTGTCTTTCCTACTTCGCTTTCAATAACTTTTGAAATTACAGGAGAGTTTCAACCACATTTGACAAAAACCATCAGGTTTCAAATATACGGTGCTCCAAGAAACTTTGGGAAAATGTGTGACTGGGTGGAAGACAGAAACGAGCTGAAGGACCCGCAGGGTTGGCTCAGCCCACAGCCTTTCTGCTCGGCTCTCCCAGCAGCCAAGGACCGCGGCTGGCTGGGCAGGCTCCGCGCGCATAGCTCCCAACCGCTGATGTCATACGGTGCTTCTTGCATACCACGTGTACATGGAGGAGAGGGCTTATTGCAGACGGGAATACTGGGGACACAGAGGGGAAGTAAGAATACAGTATGCGAAGGATCTAGGGAAGACAGAGGGATATTGCTGTGATGTGGTGTGTGTGGGAGGGGTAATTGTAGGAAGAGGTATGGGTTTATTGCAGATGTGGGGGCTGCAAGGTGAAGGGATGTAGGGCACGGATCTGTGGGAAACCTGGCTTCATTTCTACCCATGGATATGGAACAACATGTTGATTGCAACATGTGTAATTTTGCACAGTTTCTTGAAGCAATAGTTAAATGGTTATATCTTCTTACTTGTATTTTGCAAAAATAAAGATTTGCTTTATTCATCTGAGATATGTTTTTATGAGGCTCGTAATACTAGCTACATAAAAGAAAAGTACATTTCTCATACTTAAGATTTTTTCATGGTTCAATAGACTAAGTTTAAAATAAAATGGAGTAACAGTGGGAACATAACCACACCACACACACAATGAAAGCAGTGTTTCTCCACTTTAAAAGGTCTTTGTTCAATACCCCTGCAACATTCACAAAATAGTCTGTGAACTCCTTAAGAAATAATCTACTAAATGTTCATGAAATACACAAGAAAGTACTATACACACAAAAGAAGGGGGAAATCATACAGCCCCTAAACTCTGAATTTGAAGCCATCACTGTTTATCCTCCATGTAGAACACAAAAATCTTCTCTGATTAAATGTCCAGGGCAAATGCAATTTTGGGGAGGGAGTTTCTCTTAATTTCTCTGCTCTCTTAGCTGTACAAATTGTAGCATGCAAGTTTGTGAGAAGTGCAGGTACTGCCCAGCAGCTGACAGCCTACTTACAGGGCAGTGCCATCTGCCCTCAGTTTCCGAAACCTTCTCTCATCCTCCAGTAGCTGAGGTGATAATTAAATTGCTCTTTCTTGTAATTTTTCTTATTTAGGAAAAGGCAGGAGAGACTTAGCAGAGTCTCCCAGGATACAAGTTCTGTCATCTCTATTAATGTGATCAAGGTGGTGGGAACAGCGCTATCTGTTTCACTAAAGAAAATAGGTATGGCTTACTGGCAAGCAGTGCTTCTTGTGCTTTTGCTAATCACGCTACACTGATATTGAGAAAGTTGCCATAATAACGTACGAGGCCAAAAGCGTTACAGGAGCTGGTCTGACTCTGAGCTCTGAATTGCAGAGCTGACACCAGCAGACAGCAAGGTATTGAATACATCCCCTCCCTCAAACCTGACCCATATTGGTAAAGACTAGTAGTGCAACACTGGACACTTTTTATTCAAAGCAGTTTGAAAAGGTACCAGACTGTCAAAAGGGGCAGATCTAGGAAAGGGGTATGCGTGAATTTGGTCTCAGAATTGCAGTTGCAGGGAGGTAAGGTTCACAGCACACCACAAGAAAAAAAAAAATGCACAATGCTTAGCGCCTACACACTAAAAAAAATAGAACAGAGTGGGTAGGGAGGAGGAAGCTCGCTGAGACGGATGTAGTGCAGTACTGAATATGCAACTGCTAAAGGGGTCATGCTTTTGTGCAAGGCAAACAGGTCACGTAGGCAAGTCTGGGAGAAGCTATTTCTGCTGATATTCACAGCCAACTGTCCCTTTCAGACCATCAGTCCCTTGCTCTTCCTTATACACATTTGCACAGTAACTCATCTCCGTATATTCTGTACTTGTAATTGTTTGTTATTTGATATCATCACCTACTCACTAGAAGTAATAATAAATAGAATAGATAGATAAAAAAACCAAGACTCTTAAATCTGTCAGTTTAAATTAGGTTAAGAAGAAGTGTTCAAGATAAGCTAAAATAGCAAATTAGATGAAAGCCAAGCTCTGCCCAAGAGATTGCTTCCACACACTAGAGAAAGGAGAGACAACTCACTTCCCCCAATGAGGAATCAGCACATGTATAGTGGCCAATATCACAAATTTTCTTCTCTTCCATCTACTTGTTAGGAAGATCCTCACCACATCCCACTGGGCAAAGATGTAAGCACAGAAGTTTTAATCTTTTCCTGTAAACCAGTCCTCAGCGATCACTGGCATTGCATTTCTTTGAATTCCCTTCCAACTGCTCTGCAGCATTATGGTAAGAGGTTGCCCAGCCCCGCACAATGTCTTCTCAGGGCCAGCTCCCTTCCACATCAGAGGGAACCAAAGGCATTCAGTAGGAAACACTAAGCATCTTGCAAGATCAAGAAAGCTTTCCCATTTCACCATCCTCAAGCAGAACGGGATTATTGTTCCTTCCTGAATAAAGGTATGATGGTTCTTCATCTGCAGACTGAAAAAATAAAAAGAAAATAAAATCGAAAAATGTCTCTTTTGCTGTGATACGGCATTGCAGATTCGCATCTAATTTTCTGCCAATGTTATTCACTCGGTCTCTTTCAACGTTGCTGTTTTCCAAATTTTTCCTCCCACTGAATCTGTATGTTTGATTAATGTTTTCCCAGATGTCTGAACCTGGGGAAAAAAAACCTCTTTCAGTCTCATTTTGTTAAGTGCTAGGAATCTCTTTGATGATCCATAACTAATTTTACTGTACTTGTCACAAAGCAGATGTGTGGCAATAGTCCCCTAAGCATGCTGCATTCAATCATTACAAACTCCAGAGTTCTCCTTTCTTCCTCCCCTCTTTTTTTTTTTTTTGTGTTTATTTTTCATTAGTAATTAACCTTCACAGTTTATCATATTCTCTTTTACTGGTTTAATGAACACATTTGACATGAGTTATACAGTTGGTCCAACCACATTTTTATCCCTCTCTTTTTAGTTTCACCCTTTTGTAGAATATGAGATTAGGACCAATTTCAGGAATATGACAAGTCTTCATTTTGGCTATTTTGTCTCAATCACTTAGTGCATTAACTCTTCTTATTTCTAATTTACCTGAAAGATTTTTGCATTCAAAGGATGGAGAGTCTTTAAACATTAAGAAGAGGAACTACTAAAATGAAAGACTGTAAATAATTCCTACTTAAAGAAGGTGTAATCTGTTATCCCTAACTCAGCATCCATAATTTGAAATAGCTTTAAAGCTCAGTTTTGTTTCAGCCCTCTCTCCTGGAAAGGTAGAAATCACCTCTGAATTGTCCCTCTTATTTCTGATAAGCTTCAGCTGTAACAAAAACAGAGAGATGACTGATGCTATTGAATCTGACAATGGGAGGAATTCATGGAACTATCTAAAAAGAAACAACTCGGTTGTGACTGCACAGAAAATGTGACTATTTAGAATCACAGAGTAGCTGAGGCTGGAAGGCATCTTTGGAAATCTTCTAGTCCAACCGCTCTGCTCAAAGTGGTGTCACCTAGAGCAGGTTGGTCAGGGCCATGCCCAGTCATGGCTGGAATATCTCCAAAGATGGAGACTTGACAACATGTCTGGGCAACCTGTGCCAGTGTTTAATCACTCTCACGGTAAAAAAGGTTTTGGTTTTTTCCTTTTGTTTTGATTTGTGCCCATTTACTACTTTTGAAAGTCACACCTCATTACACTGACAGAACAGGTTTCTTGCCAGGGCATTTTCTGCAGGAAAAATGAATCGGCTACAAATGTGCATCTATTTTTCTGCAGAAGTTGTCAAAGTGCAATTGTAATACCAACCTAGATATTTCTGCTACTAGACATATCAAAATCCTTATGAAACAAAAGTAGTATCTTTTTCACTGTAATGCATTGACAAATGCACTGGCTATATACAGAAGTAAAGGAATTATTAGCCAGTGAATGTTGGATAGAAGCTATAGAATAATTTTTATCATAGCAATATCAGTAGGTATTAAGCAAGAAATTACAGTATTGTTCTTGTCCCTTCTTCTAAAACTATAGGAGGATTAGCTTCTTTGTTTTTTTCTATTAGATTCCATTTTAGTGTATGTGAGAGGTGTGCATGTGGCTGTGTGTGGTTGCATCCGCATTAGGTCTCTGAAGAAAACATTAAGTGCAAACATAGATGAATTTTGTGTTTGAATCTCAAAACTGGATGTTGGAGAATCCATCAGGGGTCTATGGCATAAAGTTTTACCAGGAGCATCGTGGTGACTATCAAAAATGTTATTTGGGTGACATTCAAACAATTGCAAAACTAAAACTTCATGAACTTTAATGCTGTCACAGGCATTACTTCTGGTCCCTTCCTCAGAAAGTCCTTAGTGCCAGCTGGTCACTTATATAACTTGCATTCAAATTGATTTGTGTAAAGGTGGGTTCTCCTTCCTTTAAGGGAGATGAAATACAGAATACCGATCATCTGTCTAATGAAGTGAATTGAACCTGAATTTTTTGTCAAGGGTCATTCTGCTGAACTTCTGCAGGTGCATTGCATTGGGCAGACCTTTTGCAATAAATGCCCAGAGATCTTGCATGGTCATGTACCAGGTAGAGTTGTTTTTCTGTTTACGGTTCACATGAACTAACAACTCACTGGCCTCCCTGGGACTGAATGCTAATGATATTAGCTTTCATTGTCTACAACATTTTCCTTACTATGGCTTGTAAAGTTATGTCTAACCTGGGGAGCATTGCAGCCTGTCTAGCCCTTGGGTTGGTCTATTCAAAGCCCCGTATTTGGGTAATCCAATAGTCGGATCCTCTACACAGCAATAGTTTGTAGGAAGGGAGCCAAGGAGTACTGGCTGTGTTCCCCCATCTGGATGACAGGGCAGGAGCTGGACTTTGAAATATGCTATCGTGTATACCTGTTACTCAGCCCAGACATGGCAAATAGCTGGAAATGAGTAATTGGTGTAATGAGCGATTTAATTTTGGCAAATAAGGTTGTTGCTCTGACAGGGACCAAAGTATCATCTTCAGTCTGGAGGTTTGTCAGGTGCAGGATGAAATTTCCCTTCCAAATAGGAAAGGCAAGCCCACAAAGATGCAAGTGACTAGCTAAAGGATGCTCCCTTTTACCAGAAGGAGACTTGCATTTTAGGTCTCTCAAATCACTGATAACTTTCTTGACTTGGCTATTTATAGCTGTGTTTATCCTTATTTCTGCCCTGGTTAATGCCTTTTACCCTCCTGATACAAAATGAGATTCTTCATGGTATCTCAGAAGCTATGGTCCAGGATGCAAAAAGCCTTTTTCCTGCACAGTTGTGCTCTGAACCTTTTTGACAGAAAAACTTGAGAAGACATGTTGGAAAGGGAAAACATTACCACATTTTGCTGGTTTTCTTTTTTTTTTTTTTTTTTCTTTTTTCTTTTTAGCAGTGGATTTGACAGTGGGTGGAAAGTGGTGCCTTAGACATTGTCACAATGTTGAAACTTACCAGGCTGGAAGAGTGCTCTGGGAGAAGGGAACGGCATGAGGGAGGGAAGAGGAGAGAACAAGGTGCCATTTCTTGGATTCAAGCTTTTGTAAGCTTCCAGAAGAGAGGAAATTCAGATGTTCAGCTAGCAGCAGTTGGCGGTGAGGGAAGAGCCCTGGCTCAGTTCCCTGTTGGGCACAGGGAGCAGCTTCCCTCCATCTGTTAGGAGCTTCTGATTAGATGAGGTAGGTTACAGCTTTTTTTCCCTCTGCTCCCCCTTCCCAACGGTTGTGAAATCACTTATTTGTGTTGCTAGGAGCAAAGAGAAGAGAAATGAAACCACAAAGCCAGTGCAGGGCTTTTTATGCTCTTTGCAGGCTGCAGAGGCTGGAAGGAGATGATTAGAGTGATTGAAGATTGATAGAAGTGATAAGATGGGTGAAAGGGTACTGAAGGGAGCAAGGAAGGATGCATTACTTAATGAGACATCTTAAGTTTCTCTGTCAGGCTGACTTGTTTGCAACCTGTTTAATACTTGCTCTTACCTTATAAAGAATAACGGTGGCTTATTGTACATTTTCTAAAATTGTTTTCAGAAAGGACAAATTCATGTCTGCAAGTGTGTGAACTGGTACAGGGAAAAAGGAGTTACTACACACTTTCCATGTGCCAGTACAACTTGTCTCAAGGCCATGCTGAAGTAAAAGCTACTGCACCGTGTTATAGTGATGTTTTCCACCTATAGGCATGTCTTAGCTGACTGCCATAGTGATTAAACTGAGATTGTACAGAATTAGAAATACAAGCCAGTGCAAACTCTTCAGGCAGCAACTCACTGACATCAAGCTCTGGGAAGTTTTAGAACAACAAAACAGACATGTGATTACAAAAATAATAAAAAAAAAATTAGAAAGAGGCCCTAGGAAAAGCTTTCCAGCAAACTCCAAGTATATACAGCCACACAGACCAAATCTGAAAGAAAAGAAAAAAAATAAAAATAATATTAATTCTGAAGGAGAGGAGCAAACTTGCTTCCTGCCTCTTCTAGCCTTTTGTCTCTCTTCAGTCTTCACATTCTGTGACTGATCTCCTTGGATTCCTTACCTCTCCCACAGTGATATTGATCCATCTCCTGTGAGGGCATTAAATTGCATAACACACCAATACAACAGGCTGCTCTATTTGTGTAGCAGCCCCCTGTTAATTCTTCAATAGCTCGCTGGCCTGGGACAAAATAATAAAAAAAAGACAGCCACAAGCATCCCACAGCCCAGAGCAGCATTATTTCACTGGGTGTTGCTTCACCACCTCCCTCCGCTTTGCCAGCCCTGCAGTTTGCATTTCTGCGTCTGCCTGCTTTATCCAGGTGTTATCACAGGAGCGGAAATGACAGCAGTCTCTTTTCTGTAAGGGGGAAAATGAATTTTGTGATGTGGATTCTACATCAACTACTAAACCAGCAGCTTTCCTTTTGGTTGTTTACCAGAATATTAGGCTGAGATTATACAAGGCTCAGATAAAGGTGGTTGCTTTTGCTAAATTCAAATTTGTAAGGTTATTACAGAAAGTCATAAGTTTGCTTAACCAGAAATTAAAAGGTGCATTTTTTCCTGTCTTAGTAAGTGGAGAGAGGCACTTCTCCAAAGCCAAACACTATTTTCATACAATCACAGAATGGTTTGGGTTGGAAGGGACCTCAAAGACCATCTAGTTCCAACCCCCTTGCTGCGGGCAGGAACACCCTCCACTAGACCACGTTGCCCAAAGCCCCATCCAACCTGGCCTTGAACACTTCCAGGGATGGGGCCTCCACAACCTCTCTGGGCAACCTGTTCCAGTGCCTCACCACCCTCACAGTGAAGATATTCTTCCTAACATCTAATCTTAATCTACCGTCTTTCAGTGTAAAACCATCACCCCTTGTCCTATCACTACATGCCCTGATAAAACATCCCTCCCTGTCTTTTCTGTAGTCCCCCGGTAAGTAGTGGAAGGCCACTATAAGGTCTCATAAGGTTTTCATAGTTAAGCACTCCTCTCACCCTAGGACTGGAAAAGCAAGATGGCCAAGAAAGCTCCCATGAAGCATTTTTCAAACATGCTCATTTATAACCCAAACTAGCTAATTTACATCTCAATTTACATATATCCCACAGTACTTTATTCCATTGATTAGACATCAGTACATTTCCATTTCCATCACTTCCACATTAACAGCAGCAGTAGGTCACAGTGACCTTACTAATATCTTGTCAAAGCCTTTTGTGTCAAAACAGCCCAACCTCAGAATCACACTATCAAAACATCCCCATCATCTAATGTCAAAACAGCTTCATCACAGAGTCTAAGCACATTCAGATCCAACAAATTAACATATCAAGGCTTTATTGCTTTAATATCCAAGTAAAAAACAAAAACCTAATGCCTTCCCTGTGAAAAGAAAATTGTTCTTACTCCCATTTCCCATTGCTAATTAACAAAGTTCCTATCTACTGGGGTGTCTCAGGAGTGATTTTTTTTTTCAGACAGTGCCACTACAGTGACCGACATTTTCATTTAGTCTAACTTGCAAAAATGGCTGGAAGATGCTCCTGGGGACTTAGCCTCAGTGATGGTCAAGTCAGTAAAATTTTGTAAAAAAACCCAATACACAGTTCTGGACCATCCCCCATTGCATTTTAATTATCTCATTGTTCAATTTTCAGGCCAAACCTATCTTGGTGCTTGGCTTCACTGTAAGTGACTAAACAAATGGGGAACACTATATGTATATATATATATATATATATATAAAAAATTTAAAGGAAGTGAGATAAATAATCCCCAAAGAAGAAATCTAACTGTTTATAAATCACGGTCTCAGTGGTTCCCTTGCCCTCCTGCCCATCTGCATACAAGGTAGAAAAAGTACCCAACTCTTATGCGTAATCACACAGCTTCACACCAGTGCAACTGAATCCATGTAAATCCCATCATTTGAATTGCAATGTCTCTCCACCTCTGCTTTATGAGTGGGGCGCTTATAAGGGAAATTTTCAGGGACAGATCCCATCACAGGACAGCGTACTCAAACGTAAACGTACATGATATCCAACTACAGAGGCAGTCAGGACAGCAATGTTTAGTGCATTCTTGAATAAGGGCATGCATAAACCATCATCTGAAAATGCAATAATACAGCAAGCTAGTCTGGAATGTCAGCACTGCAAATATTCATGTTCAGGCAACACTCACAATTTCAGGCAATGACTTTCTTAATAGGTAAAACTTTCGAATATAGAATATATAAATATAAATCAGCCTGTTACATTCTTTCCTTTTTTTTTTTTTCTTCTTCTTTCCCCCCCCCCCCCAGGATATTAGCTAACAACCAAAGCAATTAAATTTACAAGCAAGAAGGTCATAGGCAATCTGCTCTTAACTGACCTTGAGGTAGAGACGTTGTGTCACACCCATTTGTACTAGGGCATGATCTGTTGCATTTGGCTCTGTTTCCCATGAGTCATTTCTGTGGCAGCACAGGGTGATACCATGAGTTCAGATTGATTATATCAAGGCGGAACAAATCAGAAGCAGCAGTTGCAAATTTGTAGAAACAGACCTGACTAGTGTATTACTGTTATCCCTAAGAAAAGCAAGTGGGGACATGACCACATACCTTGATCTTGTATAAATGCTTTCTATTTAATTTTTCAGATTTGGTTCTCTCATTCTTTTAAAATTCATTACTTTTTTCTTAAAAGATATACAGCAGGTCCCATGTAAGCTCTTTCATTAAAAGTGGTGTGTCAGTGAAAGAGATATTCCCTCTATTTTAATTGAGAAGGCTGTTACAGAATTCATGAACTTCTAAAGTGTGGCTGATGTGAAAAGATAGAAAAACAATTCACTCTGCTATAATTGTGGCTTTTGGTTTATACTTAACTATGCTTTAATGGATCATTACTTTTATTCATACTTTTCTTTCATTTTCTAAAAGGTAAAATACTGATTTCCAATCTGTAGTCCGAGAACTAATCTCAGGATTTCAATGACCAGCTTCACAGTAGTAAAGTCTCTTAATGTTAGCATTTCTTATTTTCATCTGCTTCTCCAAGTTCTTCACTGAAAACAAGATGTACAAAACCAATTTAACGTCAAGGGGGGAAGTCCTTTAGGTCTCTCTGATAGAAACTTCTGCTGCCTGAGAGCTTGAGAGGAAATAGGAGTTGTTTTCATAGGTGACCTAGGGAAATTATACACACATGAAACAAAAATATATGGAGAAAGAAGAGCACCATGGGGAGCTACAATTACAGAAGGGAAAAGAAAAAAAGAAGTGAAGTGGTAGGGTAAAAAGTCAGAAGGGAGACATATGTATGAAGGAATAAAAAGACCTCATGAAATGGAAAGTGGGGCCAATTTGTTCCTACATAGCTTTTATTCCACTCGATTTCTGCTATCCAAAGCAACAAGGATGGCTGAGGGACCTGAGCAGGCTTGACACGAAGAGCAAGAGGAGGGGCTGCTGCTGCCATAGGGCTGCATCTGTAGAGAGACTTCCAATGAAGGCAGCTGAAATGGTTGCTGATGGTGAAATGGTAAAAAGCTGCTGATACTGTGGGATGTCCCAGAGGAGTACTGAGAGAAAGGCTGCCTCAGCTGGACAAAAGCTCAATTATTAATAGATCCAAGGGAGCAAAAATATTAGGGACAGTAGAGGAAGAAACCTACTTAAAATTTACTTGATCACCTAAATTCTCTGAAAATTTACAGTAGAAGTGCCAATATTCCTCTGCGGCTGCAGCCCTTAGGCCTAAGGTTTCACCAAGTGGAGGAGTCATTCTGCGATAGCTCTGAGGTTGCTGTAGAAACACCAACCTCACAGTGATGTGCCAGAGCGGAGAATCAGCCCTGGACATAAGAAACCTTCTTGGCAGCAAGGAGCCTGGCAAATTGAAGAGACATTTCCAGCGTTCTTGTAATTTCTGGTACAAATGACTTCTACCAGAACTTATTCCAAGCAGTTGAGGGACTCCATACACAGGGCAACTGTGTGTCACCCAGCGCGTATATCAATGCTGGCACAAAACACCTTAAGATTGACTTTCCAACTAGAGGTCAGCTGCCTCCGTGGAGCCTGATAATCACCATGGACGAGAAAGTGGGAAATGACTCTCAGAATAAATGAGCTTTCAAGATCCAGTTTAGATATGTCGTTGCAAGTTACAATTGCTCCTTGGTTTGATCATTAAACTGATAACATAACTGAGGAACTTAGCGCCTCTTTCTGACCAGTTCCTCTGGATTGCCAAGAAAGTGAAGCAGCAGCCAAAAACTTCTCAGCAATATAATCCTATATCAAAGACTTCTCTGCCAGGGGAAATAATTCCAGGGGAATACAAAGATGGGCAGTATTTCAGATGACTAGCCTTATGGTAGTAAAATACAGCCCTCTTGTTTAAAGGTGTGTGGGGGTCACACCTTACATAATGTTGTTATGCAATGGGCTGTTTGCTATTGCTGCTGGCAAGACTCAGTTTGAAGCAGCAGTCCCATTGCATGATTTCCCCGCGGCACTCCCAAGCAGAGGGAGCTGTGCCTGTGTGTGCCACTCTTTAAGACCTCTTTATAAAGCCAGACTGCCCCAAAACACTGGCAATGGCAGTGGGGAGCAGGAATAAACAGTTTGGACTGAAGTAACAAGAAAAAAAACCCCAAACAAACCACAAAAACTTAAATAGAGAACATGTTTCAGTAACATTCAGCCTTCATCTTAGCTTTTGCAGGCAATTTCTCTTTTGGTTCAACATTTTAGCTCAACCTACTGAAGTCTTCAGAGGCTGCACTGACAAGCACAAAGTCTAATTACCATGTTTAGTTTGCTCTTTTTAGCATGCTCTCCAGGCCTTGTCATCATTTCACTGTGAAAAGAAGTTGGGGTTTTTTTTTCTTTTTTTCTTTTTGGCAAATTCTTCACTACTATTCTTCTTAAAGTAATACTGCAACAGAGATTCCTTCGATTGTTTGGTTATGTTAAAATTGCCATTAATGCTGTTCTCCTTTGAAACTTCTTCCTGTGGGTTTACTTTTATACATCTGGTGGAAAAGTTTATTTGCTTTTTTGTTTGTTTACTATCACACACAAGAAAAGCCTACATAAATCAAATGCTTTGTCCCTCAGGCTTCACTTGTCTTGTCTTTCTTTATGCTGTATCAAAAATTTCAATAAAACCTGTTAAGTAATAAACCTATAAAGACATGAAAGTGGAATGTGGCACAGTGACAAATCGCTGGGGGTTGAATATACAAACAATCGTTTTGAAAAAGAGAGGAATTCTCATTATAGTTAATTTCTTTCTTCTTTATTTATTTTTCTAACTTGAAGTTTAAATAGTTTTTATTTACAGAATCATATACTTGTGAAAAAAAACCCCTCTTGTACCACGGTAAAGATGGATAAAATTTGTCAGGAATATAAAAGCACCAGTTGTATCTAACATGTCCTTGGTTTTAATCTGATTTCAGTAATCATTTCTTCTTATTGTTACAAAAGAGATATCTTGAAAAACACTGACACTTGCATTGGCAGCAAAGATCATCACAAGACAGATGTCTTGCTACAAAAAATGAAGAAAAAGATCACTTAATTGCATATTATTGCAGGTTGCACATCAGTGGGGTACGGAATTGCAGAAGACAAAATGTTGGTCATGGAGAAAGGCATGATAAAGAGTATTGTGAAGGGGAGGAAGAAAAAAGAATCCTAAACTTTTAAAGATATGAAGTGAAAGAGTTGAGAAATAAGAAGCACTGAAATAACTTTGCATTTTCATCTGTGAAATCAAAAGACCAAAAGCCTAATCACGTTGTCAGGCATTAACCAGTCTAGTGCAACAAGGGAAAAGCTGAGATGAAAACGGAAATTTTAACAATGGCACAATGTCTTATAATTATATGGATACTTTCAATCCATCCAACTTTCACCTGACTCTGTTCTTCCTAGCCTCTCTACTTTTGTGGGTGTTTTGTGTGCGTATGTGTGGCTTTTTCTCATACCGAACATTTTTGCCTGAAAGGTAACATGGCTTTTCTACTCTTGTTGCCTCCTCCGTCTGCTGTGTGTTTCCTGGCTGTATAGTCCCAAAGTAATTCTGTTTCAGCTTTCATACAGCACTGTGGCAGTGACAGCACGTGACCCAAGAATCACAGAGCAGATATGGCAATAGTGGCACTACTGTTATCATTTGGGATAACAGCAATAAACCTTGCAGAGTCGCTCAGATATAAATAGGCAGTTTTCTGTGATATTAGAACCACGCACAGCTGATCACCTAGCTGATCCGTGGTCATCTCCATGGTCAGAGATTAAGAACTGCTGCAAAGGCATTAAACCCTCAGTATAAAGAAATTATGGGAACAATGGCTTCTCTTCAATTCAGCCACACCTTTGATCAAAACATTTATATTTGCCTCATTGTAAAAGCTTATTACAAGCCACCGCATCTATTGCTTCTCTACCATTCTATACACTTGGAGAAAAGGACTGGGATATCTGAGAGAAAAAAAAAAAGAAATTTTGCATGAAAATATGTTGCAATAAATGCATAAACAAGTCAAATGCAACGAGAAGCTTCTAATGGAAGTCAAAGCACTGAGTAATCAGCATCCATGGCCAAAAAGTTCTTGCAAAGTTTCACTCAGATATTTGCAATAAGTTTTCACTACTTTGTGTATACTTTTTAATTTTTCTTCTCAATAGCAGGCAGGTGATGTCTTTGTTGTTTGTTTCTAAACTATTAGGGATGTCTGCAAATAAGAGAACTCCCAAGTCCTCTCTGCACCGTTTGGCACAGTTATTTATGGATTTGCTGATTTGGATGTTTGTGCTTGGAGCGCTTGATTGGTCATCCAGTTGTCACCAACAACACAGTATGAATAAGAAGTGTCAAATTCTCAGAAAGATTCATGTGCATGTGTATATATTTTTAAATGGCTGAAATCTTATTTGAAAGTATTCAGCTTCAAAGATCCACTTACCATTCAATGGTTGCATTCATATGAGCACAGCTTTAAGCAAAAGAGTTCATTCCTTATTTTGATGTAGGATCAGTCCTGCTGTTTCATCTAAGCCTTATCCCTTGTCATGCAGTAAAGCTGACAGGATGACAAAAAAGACTTTAGTGCTAACAAAGTTTGTCTGTTCCCCCCTTTTGACTTCTCAGAAAACATCTGACAAGTGTCACTGATATTTATTTAAAAGTGGAAGAGATCAAGCACATATAGGATATTTAAAAATAACAAGCTGTTAGAAAAAAAAGAAACAACCACAAAACCCCTAAAAAAATCAAACCCCAAACCAAAAGTAGTATGTACAGCACTGCTAAAGAACAGGGATTCAGTTGGGGTGACCCTGTGCTGTTTGCAAACACTTCTCCCTCGTTAGCTGTGAGACCCGGCCTCAAAAGAGAGCAAGAGGTCATGCTTCTGCGAACCTTTTCGCTCTCTGCCTTTGAGAAATGGAAAATTACATGTTAAAGAAACCAACAAATAAAAGCAAGAGAGAATGCTCCTAGATCTTGCCCTCTTCTCCTTTGCCCCTCTCCTGGCTTGGACACAGCAGCAGAAGCACTTGGGCAAGGTGTGCTCCTGCCGCCCTGGCTGCTGTGGCTGCAGCCCTGGTGCAGCTGCAGTGATCCCACCAGCTCAGCCAGAGAGCAGCCCCCAGCAGCGCCAGGGGCCTTCCAAAAAGCTCTTTCCCTTGGCAAGGAGGAGACACAACAGTGAGGAGGCACGGCAGCACTGTCACCCATTAGAGGCATGCCTCCTCGCTGAGGCTGAGCACCTGATCCCCATTCTTGGGACGCTGGAGCTGAGAAGAGAGTTTTGGAAAGTTCAAAGGTGTTTTAAACTGTCCATGTTGACCAAGGTAGTGAAATGGAAAAGAAGCAATGTTCATCACATCAATCGTGTATTACATCTGCTAGATAGCTGCAAGCTCAATGAAATGCAGTGCATCCATCTCATGCTTTGATGGCAAGCCTTCCTCCTATTCACCAAGGAAAAGGGGGAAAAAAAGCGCTTCAAAATGTGATTGATAAACTGCAAGGAGAAATTTCCTTCCCAGCACAAAGTACAGTGACAGTGACATATGTGAAAGGAATTAACCCCTATTTCTTCTCATCATTGAAGACCGGTGGGTGACTTTGGGAGCATTTGCTTTACTCCGTTCTAGGTTGTTTCTATCTGCACAGGCAGAGAGTAGAAAGGCAGATGGTTTCAACAGAAGGAAAACTTAACATCGTTTGTAATGTTACCTGCGATCTTAGGCATTGCGTTCAAACAGGAAGGTTGATGTCAGGAGCTAATGGATCCAAGCTACTGCCCTTAAAGGGGAATGCAGGATATTCCTGCCGCTGGCTGGTGGAGCACTTTTTCAGGCTCCATTTTTCTATGCTCTAAACTATTTGAAAATAGAATATAAATACTGGCTTCTCTGAAGTTAACAGAAGTTTTGCCATTGACTTCAATGTGGCCAAGATTTCATAAATATGTTTTCTCTTCTGTTGACTGAAGTGTTATCATGGCTGTCAACATGGCACCTTAAGGTCGATGCCTGCACAGCATGAGATTAAATGGGCCTCTGCGCTTTAAAGAGTATAACTTCTCATTGCTACCTAGACACTGCTCTCCCTCACATCAGTGATCAGAGGAGTAAGTCGTGCTATAGCATGTTATTTTGCCCAGAATACAAATGCATTCAACGTGGCAGGATCTTACGGGAGAGGGAATGTGTTTTATTGGGCAAAGTGCTGCAGCTGAAAAGTGATCAGGTTTTGAAGCGCACAAGCTCTTTTTCTGCTCTGATGAGAGCAGGCATTTTCTCATATTCTTAGACAAACATCACAACTATGTACAAAATCATAGCATGTAGGTCTATGCTCAGGAAGGAGAGGTTCTATTAAAAAATAACAAAACAAAATCACTGTAGATATGTTGGAAGAATAAAGGGTGCAAAATAAGCTTAAGATTGTGCCATAGCTTTGCAGTCAGAGCAGTCTTAGACTTAAATCTGTGAGCTGAAATTTGGTGACCATCTTAAACAGAGGCAATAGATAAGGGAGATTAACCATTAACTTATTGGTTGCTGGGAGGAGCAGCCTGCAGATCAAAGGCTTGAAGTTATTGGAAAAGAACTTTCTTTTACAAACAGCCAGAGAATGAGGCAGAGGTGAGTTGCTACTGGCCCTAGTTAGCTCCAATCCCCCAAGAAAATTGCCCAGAGTCCTAAGGAGTGAGAGGCGCTTGGCAGTAGCAATCAATATGATGCAGTGGTTCTTTGATTGCTAGACAAAAGTTCAACGATTAAACTTTGATGCAGAATCTCAGAGCAAATGTTTCAGAAATTTTGATCGTGTTAAAAAGGATCAACTACAAATACTGTATTAAATTTAAAAAGCACAAGGATGTAGAAGTAGGCTGGATTGTACCTAAGTCAATTTTATTAACACTGCACTTACAGGCAACTCATTTACTTGGAGGGACCTTTTTTTTTTGGGGGGGGGGGGGCAATATTTTAAAAGCCACAATTCAATTACTAAGCCATGATACAAGTTAAGCATTCACTTTGCTTTTCTCTACTATTACTCATATTGCATTTAGAACATGAATTCATTTGGCATTAGTATCAATTCCTGGAAAGGTTCAGATTCCCAATTGCATTCAAATCTGTTTGGTGGACAATTTATTGCACTACCTATGCTATGCATTGATATTGTATTTGTACATCTGTGTCTACTAAAGCATGTCCTATCTTTTGTTCCTTGTACTTCACTGGGGTCTCAATTATTTTAATGTACATTCTTAACTTTTAATAAATCAAGGAGAATTGTCTACAACCATTAAACCCAGAACAAAGTAATTTAACTTGGCAGTTTCATCACCCATACTGCACATTTTAGCTCTGCTTATTTCACATTTGCTTCCCCTGGAACTCTCCCATAAGGAGAATGAAAATTTCAAGGAAGCAATAATGTAATAATCTTATCAATAGTAAACATTAAAATTTCCGTCTGTGACACTGTGCTTGTCATAGAAGCATTATAATGCTCAATAGTGTAATTTGATTATATTGTAAAGTAATTATACTTTAAACTTTTCCTCTTTTTTACCATCCTAATGCGTTTCTGATATCTATTCTCTTCATGACAAGGCATATATAATGACAGAAATGATGGCAGTAGTAACTGATATGATGCAAGCACAAAATTAAACATGACTCCCTGCAAACTCTGTCTGAAGTCTGCAGTTGGATCTGTGCAAATGTTTCTGCTGGAAGTTGACAGGAAATTCTTACAATATACATATCCAAGGGCAGAGTTTAGTCCTGGTATCAGTAGCTGGGTTGTTTTCACTATCTCGGTCCTAATTACAAGTTCTGCCTTTAGTTTCATCCAATCTCAAAGCTGCACAACACTTCTCATTTTACAGTGATGTTTTCCTACTCATTTACTTCAAAGCTCCCAGGCTTTTGTCACTTAATGTGAAATTTTCCAAGCTGCTTGTGCCTCATTTGGACTAATTTTTGGGCTGTGTTGGTGTCTTTGGGATGACAGGGAGAGGATTTTCAGACAAATGAGTTTAGCGGTTTCTAGGGGCAGGATAAGGTTTTCCTACTGTTGGGTTGAGAAGCCCTAACTTTCATCTGCTCTGCAGAAAACATTTGGCAACATTGGTGGCAGTAGTAGCAAATGGTATAGAGTGGGACAAAAGAGACAATCGTCTTCATGTCATGGACATTTCTATGTTGTTCCCATAAAAAAGACACATAACCAGACAAGTTTTAATATCTGAAAAATCTCAGTTTTATATGCTCAATGAACAGTTTTTAAGGAGAGACAAGGAGTAGAGGTGGGCAAAGAAAAGAAGGCAGCAGCAGAGATAGAAAGCATAAAAAACCTTCAGACGAGACAGCAGTTGATGAGTAACGAAGATAGTGGAGGAGGCAAACAGGAGGCATGGTACTCTAACACAACAAAGAACTACATAAGCATATTGAGGGTCATCTAGTAATTTCCCTTAAAACCTCCTTCACAGATAATGAGAATGAGGAAACCAGAGATGTGAGTCATGGAAGGATCTACTAGATGAACTATCCGATGGAGGGAGGCATGAGTGAGATTATGTTTTATGGTGAAAACCATTTTGTCCTTGACAGATAAACTAAGTGATGCAGAAGCTCTCAGCATGGCAAAAGTAATGGCCCTAAAACATCTCACAACGTCTTAGAAAAAAGCAAGCTGGCTTGTCAGAGTGGGAGGGAGATCTCCTCTGGTGCGCTTGAGTGCCTGATGACTGTCCTCAGCACGCTTGAGGAACCCCCATGCCTACCAACACATCTCCTCAAAGCATGAGCCCATCTTTACTCCAGACACAGAGGGACTGGGAGCTCCTGAAAAGGAGCTGGGGGCCGTGAACTTCTCATATGCCTCTCTTTCTGGGCCTTGAACTTCTGTCCAGTGAGCTCTCATCAGGAGCCCACACATCTTACCTGAATTGAACACTCTCAGGAAGAAGGTCTGACCACTTGTGTCAAAAGTGTTGGAAAGAAACTCCGAAAAGGTTTACCCAGCTTCTACAAACAATACAAGCTCTTGGTCCTATGTTAACAAAAACCGTGACACAGGGACCAGCCTTGGCACCTTGATAACATGCTGTACAGCAGTGGAGAACTAACTATTGCCTGGGAGAATGGAGCAACTCCTATCAACATCTGACCAGCTTCTCTCCAAGCTGTTTGTAGCACTGGAAACCAAGCCTCTGAAAGACACAGGCAGCAATGCAATACTTTTTCTACTGAATTTCCCTCAATACCCTAGACGACATCCTAGGACGTTCTCATGTACAGATACCTGTGCCTCCCTGAGAAAACTTACTGAAGACACAGTTGTAGCCACATGAGATCAAATGGAAAAGATGCTTAGTCAGACCCAAGGCTCTCCTCTAACTCCCATTCTTGAAGTCAAAATGGGTAGTCTGTTGGCAAGAGTACCTGGTGTGCAGTCATTATTGTATCACCCTGAATTACACAATAACATTTTGTTATTTTCCATCAGTTGTTGATGTGAGGGTTTTTTGATTACATAAACTACTAAGATCATGCTAAAACTGTGTATCTGACTAAATCAAATAAAATGTTTTCTCTATTCTCTATTGAACTAGAGGTTTTCCGTTGCTAATTTTTGCCATTTCTTTTCTCTGTTATGCTGATTTCCCCCAAAGCCAGTTCCTTTAAAATTCTTTGAAAATGTAGTTCTTGGGGTTTATTGGAGTGGGACTCACCATTGGCAATACTAGAGTTACAGGTCTTACAATAACATTTTGCAATATTATGGCTGTCACAGACTCAAGCAGACTGGAATGGCTCCAAAAGAACCTAAGTGGCTACCAAAAGCAGTTTAAGGTATGTTTTAAAAGAATTATCTGTGATTTTGTTTCCAAAAGATAGCATTAAAATCACACAATAAAAAAAGACACAACATTAAAATGGCATCATTTAAAGTGATTTATATGTGAAACATACATCTTTGCAATTCTTTAAATTAATACACAGGAGGTCTGAGTCCCCACTGACTAGAATAGTCTACAATGAACTAAAGCAGTTTTGAAGATCATCGCACTAAATTTCTACCTGACTTTGACTCCCAAACATGTCTCTGTATCATAACTTTGATAACTCATATCCATGGTTTGACTGTCATTTTTTGATAGAATGTTAGTGCTGTAGTGTCATTACTGGTCTGTGGCAAGCAATCACACGTTGAAAGGGAGTGAAAAGGCATTATCAGGAGCCACTATCTCAGAATCTGTTTCAAATTTGTATACAAAACTATTTTGATAGCCTGCTCTGACTTATGCAGTAATGTTTTACAGTACAATTTCATCTACAGTTGTTGCCAAAGGACAATATTCCACTACATTGACTAATGCATTTCTATGGAAATAACCTTCTGATTTTAGTGGGACTTGATGCTGCATAAGATCCTATTCAGCATGAATAAAGGTGTCAAAATATGGCCCGGAGTTATTATCCATATAACCTAAACCTCAGTAAAGCAATGAGATACCCAGATTAATGGCTAACACCTGGGATGACATTACCATCTTAACCCATGCTGTCTGACCGAAGGTTAGCAATAACATGTGCATAGCGTGTCATCAGACTCTGAAATAAAGTCACAGTAGTATGAAATTTCAGAATAAATATCTGCCTTCATTCTCTTTTATTCCCCTTGTGGATTTAAGTCAGTTCCTTAAAATATTGTTTAATATGATTTTAGAGATTTAATAACAATCTATTGACCAAAAAAGGACAAATGTCAGTTCTCTCCCCAGCTTGTTCTCTGTGGCATAAGTTTGTTTGAGAATGTTTTTTATTTTTAGTCTTACATTAAGAAGCATCATCTTAATTGGCTCTGAAGCCATCAAACAGCTTTTCCCAGTTAATGGGAGGTCTTTAATAATACCTAACGACAACACATTCTATATTTTGGGATGCCTTGAATTTAAAAAGCATTACATGAAACAGGATTCTATTTTTATGCTGTCTTGTACCATTTTCCATACCAGCTGAATTGCTAATAACAGCAAAGTCTAACTCACATATGCAGAACATGAAAAAAGTTTGAATAATGTTAATTGCATGATTATGTAACTTTGAATGATATATGGACATAAAATAAGAATATATTTTACTGATTGCATAAAGTACTCCTGCACTATGAACTTCCACTCATAGCATATTTCTGAATAGTTTAACAGAAAGAGAATGAAATTAGTTATCATTCCTTTGGTATGTCAAAGTCTTTCACCATTGTCTCTGTGGCAAATTTTCCATGCTTGCACCATTACCTAATGCAACACAAGCAAGTCTGGTAGAAATGATGGTTATGTCTGCAGTTCAGCAATCTGGGCTTCTCATTGCATTTCCAGTAAATGTGTACAAATAAAAGGCCAGAGCAAGCTAGTGTATTTGTAAATCCCGATTAGGTCCAAAATTCTTTCCTAAGTGAACAGAGACAACAAAACTTCCTATTAAGAGTGAGATTCATAACAACCCAAACAGCCCAAATGTTCCCAAAAGAAATGCACATTTGAAATGTTGTCTTTGACTCAGGGCTGTAATCTATATAGGACTAAGATATATATCTAGGCTATGTAGTCCTGCATTTAGGCACGAAGTGAGTTTTTGAGGAGGATGAATGGGTTTTAGGATAGTAGGACAAGAAGGTGGCACTTCATCATCACTACCCTAAAGTTATGCCAAGATAAATTTGCCTGAGATTAGAAGTACAATTCTTGACCTTCCTTAGCCAGAAGTAAAGTTCATAGCTTTGACCTTCCTGTATGATGTCCTAAGCAGATGACTATCCACTAGACTGAAGCAGAGAAACACTTCATTGCCACCATACTGGAAAAAAAAAATCCAGGATTCAGAGGGCCAAACAAACAACAGAGGGAAATGAAGAAAATTGTGATTCTAATCATTAATTAGGTTGTTCATCTGGTAGGAAAGTAATATAGGTTTGAACTTTCTGATATATAGGAAGGCAAGTCTTCCATTTCCGAGATGGGAGCCTCTGTTATTAACTTGTTCAAAAATTAGAGAATGACATCATCTTCTCTGGTTGCAGTTTTGATGGAAGTGCCCATCACTGTGTGATTGCAAAGGCAATACACTGAATTTGCTGAGCAGAACGGACTTCTCAAAGTGTAGAAAATGGTCTTAAGGTGTGAAATTGTTGCCATTAGCTCAGGCATGATGGCTGAGCTACTGGGTATATACATTAGCAGAACTTGAATAGCTTAGAAGGTAAAAGTTTAGGTGCCAAGGGGATCTCACTGACTGAAATGGACATTTGGGTGTTCTTACATTGCACTTGAGGGTGTCCGGCAGGATACACGATACATGGTACAAAGCCAAATGTATTTTAAAATAATTGTAAAGAACTTAACAGAGAAAAAATAAAATTAGTTCAGCTTTGAAGAAATGCACATGTTGACACTTTATCTTCTGCCATAACTTTATCAGAGGAGTGTAGCTCATGCAAATACATTGGGATGCTTCCTTTACACTGGTTTCAGCTGTGGAGGAGTTGCACTCAAGAACCAAAAGGTCATCCTTCCATACCATATGATGTCATGCTCTGCATATAAAGCTGGGGGGAAGAAGAAGGAAATGGAGGACCTCCCATTTGGAGTGATGGCATTTGTCTTCCCAAGTCACCGTTACACGCATGATGGAGCCCTGCTTTCCTGGGGATGGCTGAACCCCTGCCTGCCGGTGGGAAGTGGGGAATGAATTCCTTGTCTTGCTTTGCTTGCGTGCGTGGCTTTTGCTTTCCCTATTAAACTGTCTTTATCTCCACCCAGGAGTTTTCTCACTTCTATGTGTCCGATTCTCTCCCCCATCCCACCGGGGGGGGTGTGGGGGTGTGAGTGAGGAGCTGTGTGGTGCTTAGCTGCGGGCTGGGGTTAAACCACAACAACAACAAAGTGAAATTGCTCTTCAACTGAACATCACAGTAGAAAAGAAAAAAATGCTCTTACGTTGCAGATTTCAGTTGCATCTTGTTGGATCTATAAAGCCTGAGGTATATTGACAACTCAATACCCTTAATTTGGTGGGAAAGTAACTCAAGGCAGTCTTCATTGACTTTTGCTGTAACACATTAGTCACAGTAGTCACAGAAGGGAATATTTTGGGTATCTGTGATCAAGCTTGATGACTAGTTCAACTAGCTGAAATCACTGATTTGTTTGGGTATATTTCAAAGGTTTGGCTCCTTTTTCTTTTGGATTTTTGGGTTTGGTTTTTTTTTTAATTGACTGGCTGATTTACAAGACTATTTCATACGCTTGAGATACAGAATGAGCTTTTGATGTGCAGAACATGATCATGAAGCTCTGAGGTCTTGTTTTAAAAGTAATTATTTAGCTTTTCCTTGAATGGCACTCTGTGAGGGATTATGGAAAAAAAATCATTATAAGGTTGCACATCAGCCAGGCTACTTTCTGCCCCTTCTCTTTGATTTAGACATACACTGCCAAACAAATCAAAGATAACACTTGGGAGCTGCATGTTACTGTGATGGATCTCTGGAGAGGAAGATAGAAAAATGAAGTTAAAAAAAAGGAGATGAGAAACACAAGGAACTAAAAAAAGTTTCAGCAAGTGTTGGCTCTGCTGTCAGTCAAATGAAAGAAAAGGGGCAATTTTTTCTATTGCAAGCTCATAGCCAAGGATGAAGAAATAGAAGTTATCTCCCTGACAGAAACAAACACACACACATTAATTTTGATTCACTCAATTGTTCGAGTTTTATTGTTCTTCTATAGACAACAGCTTTCTCCCTGTTCTGGTGATATGCCAATGCACCAGCACAGCCTCTTGATCGCGCAACATGCACACATTCCGTGACACCAAATTATGTCCTGAAATTGGTAAGGCTGAGAAATGAGAAGCAAATAAGGATGTTTTCCATTCATTTCAGAGCTATTAAAGGATATAATCTCTTAATGCCTCAAAAGACCTGACTATTGAACTTCAACTACAACTACCACTAATTAGAGGTTTGCAATGCTTGATATGCCTTCAGAGAAAAAAATTTTCCACAAACCAGCTTATTAAAACTGTGATGCTAGCTCACTGCAAACAGCTGCTAGCATGGGTGATTTGGGAGTGCATGTGGAATGAGAGGGGAAAAGCTGCTGTAAATGCAGTCAAAAGAATGGGTTGCATCAAAACAAGCACATTGGTTTGTGAAAGGGTGAGTTTATTGCAGAGTTTCTGAAACTTCCATAGCTGGAAATGACAAAACTAGGTAAGATACCTTGCTTCAGGAGTCACCTCTGATAATTACATGACATTTTCCCCTTGTTTAAAGTTTTCTATCGTGACAGGACAAGCATTACTTCAAGCTGTGCTCTTGGAATTACCTGACTTAATTGCATAAAACTGTTTTTACCTGTGACCATGCACAGCATACCTTGTACAAGCTTCACCACAAAATGCATTATGCTGGAGAGAAGGGGCTGAGGGCTATATGTGGGACAGATACATGTACAAGCCATTACGACAGAGTATAGACTGAAAGCAATGTTTTCTTCAAGATACCTAAATAACCTTTACAAGATCAAAAAATTGTCATTAAATTGCCCTCCAAAACCAATGCAAAACTAAAAGTGATGCTAAAAAAAGATATCTCAAACTTTAGTTTGCCCTAGTAGAGTTGTAATGTTATAGCATGCTCAGACTGATGGTGGAAGCATCTCGATTTCATTTTTAACAGGCTGCCTTATGGAAATCTGTATGTAAGTGAGAGAACTCATTAAAAAGTGTAGCAGAGAAAAGTGGTGAATTAAGCTATGAACTTTTATTCATGACTGTCTGGCCTTAGAAGATTATTTGACATTGTGTATGGATGTCAAATACTTGCAGACTGAACTCTATTGCACATAACTGTCATGCCCAGCTTGCAGCTATGATGAGCTTACACTTGAATACTTTCCTACCTATATGTATAGCTTAACCATACCTTTATATATGTAGACCCTGCATGCAGAAATAACACTATCGTATCTTTAAGAAAGTGCATGTAAATTTTAATTAAGAGTACATTTTTTTTCTGCTTTTGAACACGTATCTCCTCAAAAGGAGAACATATGCTTTGAAGTTGAAAGTGGTGCTCTCTATGTGTCCAGTGATAGAATACAAGAAATGTTAGTATTTTGTATATGTGTGGGAGAGAAGAACCTAAGTGCATTTTAGGTAAGATTATTACAGCTGGTCTAATGAAATCCCAGATTTGCATTCAGTACAACAATCCCTGGTAACTGCTTAGTGCAAGAAGTGCCTTTTTTAAACCTATCAGCCAAACTTGAGTGTTGGATTCAGGTCTCCTGACTGCAGGAAGATTAAAATTGATTGCACTGGTGTGGCCTGTTGCACTTGCAGGATTTGCTCATTACATCTAATATCCCCGAAAAATAGTATACGTTCAAAACAATGTGTCTGCAAATAAAACTTTACCTGTAAGTGTTTTCCTTAACCTGGAAATTTCACTCCTTTAAGTGAGATCTGGGATCTGTAGGATGCCTGTACGTGACTCTGCAGGATTACGTCCCCGCAAAACCTATCAAGTAGAGAAGGATAAGCCCCCCGCCGGTGCTGACGAGACGTTCTGCATGGCCGCTTTCTTCTTCCTCTTGCTCCCTCAGGAAGTCTCCTGCCAGCTGTAGTCTCTGACCAGCAGTGGGAACTCCTGCTGCTGTGCATCCTCTGAGAGACGCATGAAGAGAATTCCCTTTTGCAACTGTTCTTGCTAGTGCTATTGTCACCTCAAAGGTGGATGCTTACTTAAATTTGACCAAACTTTATTGTCTTGGACAGAGAAAGTTTATTTCTCCGTTTAAACTTAAAGTGAAATCAAATTTTAAAAGTTTCCCTTAACAAATATCAACCCGCAACACTTTCCCATCCACTCTTTTTTTCTAGCTTAAAAAAGTGAAGATTTCAAGAATAATTGATGAACTTAGATGAATGTACATTTTTTGTCAGAAGAAGTAAAAAAAATAATAAAAAATACTTCTGAGATCTAGTCTGTGTTCCTTGTCTCGTCAGAAGCCTTGTACAGCAAAAGCATGGATCCACTTCCTTCTGACTTTATAATGATTTAACAAAAACTGAAATAAGGCTGGTAAAAGTCTTCCAGGAACTTGACTGGGATTTGCAAAGGGTTGGGTTTTGGGGTTTTTGGGTTTTTTTTTTAATGGCTGGTGTTTTATTTACATTTTTAAGAAGTAGATGGAGAAATACAATCTAAGGATTTCTCCTGCATCTAAAAACATGAAGCCTTTAGGTATATATTGACTTAACATATTTGTTCCAACTATGTGTCAGTAATGTACAATCTCGGAAAAATGTTTATTTACACACAGGTAGTCCTATCTCTTAGAATACATTTTCCAGCGAATGATAAGTCTTTTTTTTTTAGTTTAGTTTGCATGAAATAAAAAAGAACATAAGCTAACAATAAATAGAGATTCAATTCACATAAAGACTTCCGCTAAAAAACCCCAGACAATTGGGAGCATTTTATTTACCCAACATCCCTATATGGCTTCACCAGCAAAGGAAAACATATTTTTCTAAAGATATCTGCATTGATTTTAATTATATCAGATCACCATAAACCAGTTCATTTTCAGTAGATACTGGCATTCAAATATTCCACAACCTATTGATTCCAAATTGTTGTCTGAGCAGTTATAAACAGAAAAGAAAATGCAACAGAGGCATGCAATACAGTCTGCTCTACAGAACCAGGTAAATCACAGTTTGCAAAATCATTTTCCCCTCTAATAGAGTCAAAAATGGTTATTACGCTTTAAGGTTGCTGCACTTTACCTAATTTATTCTTCCATTCCCTAACTGCATAAGCTGTTTTTTCAAACGTTGCACAGTCCGTCATATGTTGCATCTTTTTTCTGTATGAGAGAAATTGTCTTGATTTCCATAACAAAACAATAACACTTTGTGCTATTGTGATAACAATACTGCAACAATCTGAGATATCCACTAGCGTTTACATCTCTGCCTTTGTGCCCAGTCAACTGAGATTTCATCAGCAGCATCCTAATCCAGCAAATTAGGGCTGAAGCACTGGTCAAACAATATTTTATATACAAACAATGCTATTCATATGCTAATAACTCTTCTGTTTAGAGAGGACCTCTTTCCTTCTTGCATCAATAATATTTTAGATCAGAAAGAGATGACAACTGGTCTTGTGGAATGTGGCTACTGCCTACCTAGCCATGAATAACCTAAGCAATTTGTTTGGGTAGAAAGTCCAGGTGTCTTTCTCAGTATTGCAGAGTCAGTACTGAAAGGAGTTAGTGGGCTAGCAAAGTATTTTTCTGATTGTTGGTATCACATTGAAGCTGAGATTTTTGTTGTGAATTGTGCTTCCTGAAATGGCCATCTCTGTCTCCCTACCCAGACCTCTCCTTTGTATGCTGTCTGCCAGTCAGACATTTTCCCTTTTTTACTTCCATTTCTTTCTACTAAAACTTCGAGCCTCCAAAACTTCAGCACCTTCTTAGGAACATCAAGTCACTTGGCAGGCTAATTGCTTTTCTGCTAGAAGAAGTTATCAAGTGAATACACTATTTTCTATAGTAATTACAGAATGACCCTAGGGCAGAATGTGTACAACAACAAACCTCAGTAAGAAGGCAGATTCCTGCTACTGTAAATGGGTAAAACTCTCCTAATGTCAATGGGGTCGTATCTATTTCCATGGGCAGAAAATTTGGCGTGCATTAGTAGGCTGTTGGCGGATACTTCCCTTGTCTTTTTCGGAAGTATTCCTATATGAACTCCACCTGTCATTGCAGGAAGGCAACTACACCTTTCTAACCTCCAAGGTTATGATGACCAATACTCTTTTAGAACCAACAGTAGCAAATTTAATTCAAATCATTCCTTTCTTTGCCAACACATGGATCAGTCTGCTCACTTTCATTTCGAGAATATTTCAAACTGCTGCTCAATAAAATCCCCAGATGGCAGAGCATTTAGCTTTCCTTCCTCAGTCAATAACAAATGTATGCTCCTTTTATTGTCTCTATTAAAAAGCTCAGGTGCAATTACATTAGAGAAAATTTTGTTCTCTTTTTCACATATTCAGTTAAAGATGAAATTTCTCTGTGTCCATTGCTACTAGGACAAGGACTTTAATGCTATCATGGATGTATCTGTCTGCGGTTTGTTCAGAATTGACTGCTTGCACCGGTGTGAAGCAGTAACCGTTATTGGTCATGTGAGGTCATGAACACAGATGAAACAAAAAAAAAAAAAAAGTCCATTACCCTAATAGAGTTCATAAGTTATATGTTACATAGCTAACAAAAAGTAATTGTTGCAAATTTTCTGAAGTGACAGCAGCCCTAAGAGCTTCTAACCTTGCCCTTCTCCTTCCATAGTCAAACTGCAAATAACAATTATTTTTTTCTATTTTCTTTCTTTTTTTCTATTTTTTTTCTTTTTTTTTTTTCTGGGGGGGGGGGGGGTGTGGAGGGGAGAGGCTAGAGGAAAAAGTGTTAAACAATTAGCCATGAGCTCAAAGCAGGACACATATCCGAAGACAAATCAGGAACGTGTTTTTATCAAACAAGGTCTCAATCCTTTCATAGCTATTACATAGTATGTAGCATGCCTTGTTTAAAGATGTTTGTTTAATCATTTAATTCATCATTTTTTCCTTGCAGTTATTTTGTCGACAGGAAAAACAATGCTGGGTTTTATGAAGTCTGCCATTAACTCTGTCAGTGCCCTGAGACACAACAGCAACTGCAAATAGTAACCTAGTGTGAGAGTTGTTAAGCTGATTACGGCAAGGGGCTTAATCCATAAACCCATCTTCACAGCAAGGGATGAAGGCTACAGGGATAAAGGTGATTGCTAGTGGTCAGATGCCTAAGTGAGATGCCTTGGAAGAAACCCCGCAGGCTGTCAAAAGTAGAGTTAACCCTGAAATTGCAAAAAGTTTTTCTTCTCTGGACTGGTCTTATTTTTAAAAAGCCTAGAAAAAAGCATCACCTGGCAAGATAAATGATGACAGAGATGGATCTCAAAGTCTGTGTCATGGTAAATAATCAAATTAACCTACACATATCTGTCTAGTTTATCTCCAGAAAACTGTGGAGTGTTTGAAAATCTCATAAGGAGAAACAGAGGAAGATCTGATGTGTGAGCTCCTAGACTTATAAACGACCAAATCAACTTTTTTGAAGAAATGGAAACCAAGGTCCTTAAAGGGAATCTGTGTTGACTGAGATATGTGACCTGGTGATGCTACCACAACTTTTTGGCAAGCATTTATAAAGATTATAACACTGCCAAGACAGGTCCCAGTATTCACCATCAGAACCTTGACACATTTTGATTTTGGGGTTTTTTTTTTAAGTAATAAAGGTACAAAATACGTTCAAGGAAGACACATGGCAATATACTAAAGTTAAAGAGGTAAGTGAATCTTGGCTACCTGTATTAAAAGAAATATTAAACCTGAACCTGTACACATGTTCAAACCCATGTTCTTCCAAATTCTAGATTCAATAATATAACTTCCACTGTTTAAATAGAAGTTCAAAATTTCTCCTGTGTCAAAGGAAATATTACTACCCAGTGCTTCCCACTCTACCTGAATCTTGAAAAAAATTAGCAATATTTTCTAATTATCAAAGTTAATGTTGGCAACCATTGCTTCTGAATACATTTTTGTAGTCAGCTGTCTGCATTTCTGCTTCTGTAACAGCAATCCAAAAATAACCCTGTCAGATTCATTCCCTTATGTTCAAGCAGCTTTCTTCTGTTCCTCAAGCCAGGTGATACTTGGTTAGTTTTATCTGCATTGTGTGTGTTCCGATTTGAAAAATGACTTCAAGTATACTATGTCTTTATTTTACTTTTGAATCTGGATTTTTGTTTTCAAGTGACAAAATTACTGTAAGCTTTATTGTGCTGTATCTTGTCATTTTAAAGTTTCTCATGTCATTTCAGATACTCTAATGGCCATTTCCCGAAAAGAAAGATGGCATTTACTTGGAAAAAATTAAGTCACTGTCAGCTACCTGGAAGACAAGTATGAATCTGCCATGACTCCAACCAGACCTGTTTGTTTATTTTTTTTACACTTCAATTTCTGTCAGTAGTTCTAGATAAATTTACAGTAAAAACACTACCATGGTCACCAGAAATGAAAGGGTGTTGATGAACACAGCTAGCATTAGTGAACACCAATAGCAAACATGGGAAACTTGAGGGGAAAAAAAAAAAAAAAAGAAGTGGGAAGAGACAGTTGGCAGGTTACCCAGAGAGTCAAATCCATATAGGAAGAAAATTTGGGCTAGAAGCCCTTGAGCTCGTGAGGATGACCGTTTTTTTCCCTTGAAAAGATAAGTACATTTACCTAGCTGCCTGTAGTTGTGAAGTTAAAACTTGCGGAATGATTTGGTTAACACCAAAATTTACATCAGAAAAAAGAAGCCTGAAAAAGTAGTCACCAAAAATCCTGATGAGCTATCTTAGGAAGTATGTTTCCATCATTTTTACATCTCCGTAACAGTAGTGTTTATAGCATCTTGATCAAATTCATCTATTCAGCATGCACATAAGATTCATTGTTCATTATCCTGAGATCACGTTTTAATCTCCAAGTACTTCACAGCCCTGACTATTCTGCAATGACAATATGTTTTGAAAGAAAGACAGCAGAGTACTTACTATTGCCATTTTGATTTTCTAAGTGAATTCTATTATAAATAGCAATCCTTTTCTCTAAGGTATAAATATATGACTATTAAAACATATCTCATGCTGAAGCAAGGAAAAATTTCAGTCTTGCTAATAACCTTCCAAGATTTCAAGCATGCTAAGTAGCAGTGTTCTTCGATATTTCACCCCATAGAGTGTGTATCTGTAAGCAGTACCTGAATTTTTAAGAAGACTTCTTTGTTACCCTAGGGCACTGAAGTTTCACTTCAGAACAGCAATAAGTCCTTTAATCTTCGTAAACAAACAAACAAATCTAAATGGTTGCCTGCTATTTAGATTAACCTTTTAAAAAGTCTTCTATGTTCTATTTTATTCAAGACAATTTTTACTCTTATCCTTTATCTGAAAGATTCAGATTGATACTAAAAGCTGCATATTTCCAAACTGGTATCATTCCTCATAAATTATCCTTTTCCAACAAAATAGTTGTGTTGAGAGAACTCAGATTACAGGAGCCTTACCATTTACAGAAAAAAACCCATCAAAAATGAAAATTAAATTGAGACACTATAGTTACCAATATGTGTATACCATCCCATTATAAATGACTCTTTGTCTGAACATCTACCTTTAAATACAACAGTTCTTAACAAAAATGCCCTTGGGCATCAGCTTCTTTTAGAGTCCTGGGTTTTAAAAGTGTCTGAGAGCAGATATTCCTGGAGATGGGTGTAAATTTCAATTCAGCATAGTCTGGCATTTCTGAACCTGGGAATAAGATGTTTTTGAAAATTTTATCCATACATTTTTGTTTCCATACTGTCTATAGTTTTGTATTCATACTTTTTTGTTTCCATACTTTCCATACTTTTGTGTACATACTTTTCTTAGATTCTTCTTTTGTACTTTTCTTTCTCTTCATTTATATTCTTTCCTTTTTTGTATTCTTCCTCTTTTGTGTGGTTAACTTCAGTTTTCAGTAGAGGCTTTTGGAATAGTTTCTTTGAATACCAGAAAAAAAAAAATAATGTGGCCTTTGCCTGTTCTTATGTCTATGTGAGATGATGCCCCCAATACAAGCACATAAAGTAATTAACATTGGCTCATTATTGATTAGCTTAACTGCTTCTCAGAGAGTAGACTCCTGACATATCAAAAACTTGTAAAGAATTTAATCTGTATTCTAGTGGTTTCCCTAGATGTCTAGAAGCAATTTCTACTTTTCCCCCTTATATGAAGAAGAAATTTTGAGCCAGTAAGTGAAGAGTGTTCAGAATAAGAGGCATTACGGCCAGCATCGCTTTAAAGATGATATGCATGCAGTGAAAATGCAGCTTAGAGACAGAATGCATGCTTTGAGCATGAGATTTTTTTTCACATAGAAGATTATTTGTGATGTCTCATTAAATTGACAGCTTCTTAGACAAGAGAGAGCAATCTGAATTTATATATTATGCATCAGATACATATTGCCATTTGATTACTGTATTTTTTAATGAATTAAAATTAAAGCTTAGGTTATTTATGGGTATAGCCACTATGTAGCGAATCCCTTTAAATTAATGAGACATTGTGTGTATGTGTGTGCAAGAAGGAAAACATATGTTACCAGTAATAGGAAATCTTTCAGTACACTAGTAATTAATTAAATATTTTCATAAACTTCCGAGTTTTTAATGTATAGATTCTTTTTGAAATTCTGTTGATTAACTTTTGCCTGTAGGAAAGACTGATCGATTGATAGGGATGTGGTCTGAAGAACTATATCTCCGTGATGACAGCAGAAGCATATGCTCTAAAACCCTCAGAATTGCAGTGATTTAATTTATTGCTGCTGACTTGTGAAATGGTAGGTGTGTCTATTTTACACAATGCATTTCAATGCAGATTTCTTCAAGCTGGTCATGAATGTGTGGTATATCACTAAAACCAGAATGAGCACAGAAGGATTTACTACTGTGTCTGAAGAGTTAGGTTACAACAATTTTTTATTTTTTTTAAAATGTTTTATTTTTCATTTTTATTTTTTCTTTAAGAACCAAAGTAGCATCTGCAGCCAGCACAAAGCTGAGGCATTTGGACACATCTTCCAAAACATGGTAATTTAATTTATTCCTTCTTGATTTCCTTGTCTGAATCTGCAAAATTCAGAAACAATGTCATACATCGTGCTAATGTTTTATCTGATATATGTTTATGCCCTCGTTTATTTATTTATTTATTCTAAGCATTTCCCATCTGTAATAAGCTTTTGTGTAATGCACTGAATTCCTGAGAAAAATATGAAGGTTAATTGTTACTTTAACTGCAATGTCAAATGATTTCATGGGACATGTGTCTCTCAGAATTAAGATTACACAGTTTTTATTTAGAAAACAAACAACAGTAGTTTATATTATAGGCTAGAGGAGGAAGTTCATGTCTAAACAGAATGGATTCACTGAATCTGTTGGAGTACTAGAGAGAAATGTGCTTTTTTTACTTATTAAAGTGGTTTATTTAAAGCAATTTGAGCTATCCAGAAATGAAAGTTTATGAAAAGGCCCAGAGGGGACAAGAGGATCACAAAAAGATGAAGCTTCCAAAAACCTGTGTATAAGTTGGCTTTTAGTCTCAAGAGGCTGAGGCTTAAGCTGAGATGAGCACACATTTATAAAGAAGCTCAGCTGCATTATCCTTACATCCCTATACTCTCTTAACATGGAAATATTTTTGAATGTCTCTAGACAAGTCTAATATCCTTTTTAGGGGAAAAGGTTCATTGGTGTTTTTTCCATCTGTCAAGCGTGCTGGTTTTATCAATGTTCTTTTTTTTACAAGAGAGATTCCTCAGTAAAACATCACAAGTCATTGCTGAGTAGTCCCTGCACACCAGGAATTCCCAGAAATTGTACGGGAGGTCACAGAATTTTTTTAAGAAGATCTTTCCCTTTCTCAAAATACTATTTTCTGCACCTGGCCACAACTAATCTAAGTATTTTCACTCTGGTCTTTCCTTGTCTCCTCAGGTCTTTTCCATTCTTCCATCTCATTTTTTTGTGATCCGGCTCCACTTTCTGCACTTCCCTCCTTGCTCTCTTTCTTTGTTGCTCCCTCTTCCCATTTGTTCAAAACTAAGGCAGGCGCCATGTAAGCCCACAGGAGTACATTTCTCACCCTCCCCGACTACTCTAACAGCTGTTTCCACCAATGCCTTATTTCTGTGCTGAACTTTTCCTGCATCAACTGTCCCACTGAGTTTAATGCATCTACACACTCAAGTGAAGTTACTGAAAACCATTTTGAAGCACTTGCTGGATGGGAACCTGCAACCAGATCTAGCATTTTTGTAGAAGTACTCGGCATGTGTTCCACTCACCGCCTAAATACCAGGAGAGCCCCTCACAACAGGGTTTGTCGGGCTGAAGTGACAGACCTGTCTCTGTCCCTCTCTCTTGACTGAGAAAAATTATAGGAAGAGCTGAGCTCTGAAGTATGCTTGGCCATGTCGGAGAGAAAAGCAATAATGACTCAAACATCTTTGGGCAAAACTTGCGAAGACTAATTCAGAAAACTGAACGCTTGTTTATTAAAATTATGAAAAGTAAAGAAACAGATAGAAATACTTAGCATTTCTCAGTTCTGTGCACTTTTGGCACATAGTATTATAGCAGAAGAGTAAAAAAAAAAGATGTGTTTTGCCCTTGAGAGTAATAATATGATTACAACAAGACAGTTTCAGATCTGTTGAATATTTTAAACCATTCACTTTAATGTGTGTTTCATTAACTTTGAGGTGGGAATGAAAAGAAGGCTCCTTCATGTTGTTTTTCATACTGTTCCACTTCATTATTAAGCAATGATGCCAAGCTGTTCACCAGGATTGCTGCTAGCAGGCTTGAACAGCTTCTGCCAAGCGTGATTAATGCAGATCAAACAGAGTTTATTCAGCGGAAGAGATTGGCAGATAACATTTATCATCTCTTAAGAAAGTTGGGATTTCCAGGCTGACGTCAGGCTGGTGATAAACTTAGGGGCTGAAGGATGTTTGACCGAGTAGTTTGCATATTCTTTAGAAGAAAGTTGCATCCATTTTGATTAGATTTGAAACCTGAAGAGAACTTCATTTACATGCAAAGCCTCTTCCAGTGGTTAACTTTGTTTTTAAAAGGACAAGGCATGTGGAGACTCTTATCAGGGATTATAATTTTTTCTTCATAAGCGTAAGATCTATGTGTTAGAGTATGTGTCACTCGCTAGTACAGAGTAGCCTGCTACTGGCCGAAACAGCATCCTCAGGCTATATGTAGGGTGGGAGAATAAGGCAGCCTGGATTTAATTCCTGGATTTGTTTTGTTACTTTGGGCAATCAGGTCCTACAGTTTTTCGCTCTTTCTGTCTGCTTGACAGTACAAACTTTTCAGAGGCCTCAGGCTCAGAGGATGGCTGAAATACAAAACAGCAACTTGCTGTCTTAGGTGAACTTTTTTTTAAATAACGAGAAGATTTTAATGAGGAAATTGAAACATGTTTAGTCTTTACCTTTCTCAAAAGTCATTATCTTCATGTCAGTTTTCTGTGTGCTGAGCAACACAAAAGCTGTGTTGAGAAACTCATTCAGTTTCTAAGATGTATTGCTTGGCCTTGAACCTCTAACACATACCTCTGCACAAAGGTCTCCTTAGAATAACAGTTTTCCACTTCGTCCTCCTTCCTCAGACAAACACGACCCTAACAGCAGTCAGCATAACAAAAAATCTCCAACATATAAAAGCAACTTATTAACTGTAGCCAGCTAATCTCTGAGACACCCTATGTTGTCTCGCCTATTCTGAGGCAGCAAAAAGCTCATTAGTACCAGATCAATCGTGTCCCCAGGTTCAGCCGGATCATCCTGGGGTGGTTATCGCCCATCGAAAGTTGCCTTGGGCAGAAAGACCTTTGCTTCCCTCCCATTTTGGCAGTACACTGACATAACCAATTCTGCCAGAGCGTGTATATCTCTGCAGTGACAAAAGTCCTTTTTGATATCACTGTGACCTAAGACCTCTGTTTCTCACCACGCATTTCCATAGACTTATTCTCTTGAAGGTGATGCAGTTCCCAACGCTCCAAAAGATGAAGTTTGTTTGGTTTGTCTTTTTACAGAAAGGATTCTTCAGAAACAAACAACAATAATAGCTTAGAACAAGCACATTTTCTTTTCTATATAGGAAAAGTAAACAGTAAGAAGCCTATTTTCTTAGCTGACTGAATAGGCATTTTCAGTTGTTGCAGGCAGTATTTTTGGCATAGTGGTTTCCTCAGTGTGGCTGAGGCTATGGCTTAGATTTTCCATTCCTAAATGAAAACCTTTTAAAGGTGCCCTTTTATTTATTTGCTTATTTTCTGAAACATTCTGAACATCTCGGTACATTTAAGAAACACTTATCTGCTATGGGTAACTCACTTTCATAGTGATAACACAAATTTAGAAATATGCTCTCTCAGATACCCTGTGCTAGTCCTAATTACTTTCTTTGGAGTCTCACCCTCAGCCATAGCTTTGGCAAAGAAGCATCGTTTTATCTGAGACCAAACAGCAATTTTAAAAGAAAATAACAACAAAACCCAACAGCCCAACACATATAATTTAACACGAGTTTATGCCACGGCTCATCTGGCAGATATTCTGAAGAGTGTGCCTCTGACTATCAGAGCTCTGGTTTCTGTTCCATTCACAAATGATCATTTCTGCTTTCGGTGGTGGTTGTATGCCAGATCTCTCTGGGCAATGGCAATATGCTCCACTTAGTTTCAGCCTTCACTAGCCTAATATATTTTTAAAGTAATAGCAATTTTGAGTTTTGACCAAAGCGGTAATATGGCTGCACCCAATCTATCCTTGGGGTTGTTTGCGGACAGCTTGGCCTTGCACTTGCTGCTGGGGAACCTCGGCTCTGAGGCCTCCTTAACATCTTCCTCCGTGCCATACTGGAGGACTTGCAATCCTTGTCCTTTGTCTGCCCCTGCACAGCAGCACCTTCAGGTTGCTGGCTCAGGCAACACTGCGGTTACACAAGTTGTGCAAAGTTCATCATTCTGTTTTACTTCTTCAGATATCCTCCACAGCCAGGAGGTGTGACACTGGTCTGCTTCAGGAGCTCAGAAGAGAATAATTCCAGCCCCGCACAATACAACAGCTACTTCTGCCTCTCTCTTGTGAGGTCTTTTAAAGCTTCCAAATTAAATTTGCTCCTCTACAGCTCCCTGCAATGCCACTCTGAGAAGTGCTGCAGCTCATCTCTGGCAAACGTCTGCTGTCCCACTCTGCCCCTGTATCATGGTCAGCTGCAGTAAAGCAGCTATAGGATCTGATTTACATTTCAAGATACAACTGGAATCAAGGCAGTTCAAGGCTTTCCAGCAGCGCAGGCAACGTAATTTTTGTCACGTGAAGAATAAGGAACATGAGCCACATCAAGCAGTTCTTGTTCTTGGTAAGGACAACTCAGAAGAAGGCATGGGGCTTGGACAAGGAGATGGAGTTTTTGTCCCTATCACCTCCAGAGGTGAGAGCATGCCTGCCACCCAGTCGGTCGCCATCCCCACCCTAACCCACCACCCCACTGTGGCAGCTATGTTGGGGGCTGCCAGAGCCACCATCCCCGAAGGAGGTAGCTGAGACCATGGACAACTGTCCGTGTGCCCCTTCCCTGCACACACCCACCCTCGGAACCTGTCTGTGACTACAACTAAGCCAAGGAACAAGCCCCTCACTTTCATCACTAAGCCTGCCTTTAGCGAGGAACAGTGGCAGCCCCTCCTAATGATAAACCAGCACTGAAACACATTTCCAACATTCATAATCTCCTATATCAGGTTCTCATACCATTAATGCCACCAGTGCTGTGACCTTTTAGCAAGATATCAGGCACTAGCAGCAGGCTCAGTATTGCAAACTTTAATTAAAAAATGTATTTTAAAATAAAACTCAGTTTAGATGCACTGATAAGTGATTTTTCACCATGTGAAATGTCGGAGTGCTTTGCTGAGAAAAATCATTGCAAGCTTCCTATTAATTTCTGGTCTAGCTGGGTTTCAAGGACAATTTTATTAAAAATGAGCAGAGCCTTATATAATAAACCCCTTGCAGTTGTTATGACCACCTGTGCTACTTCCCATCCTGATCCACCATGTGACATAGCAGAGCTAATTTCCCCACTTCCTAGCAAGGAAATTGAGCTGCTACAATTTTAGACTATGGGGCTTACATACACATATTTTAGACCTCATTATTTTTCTGTATGGTAAGGTTGGAGCTGGTAGAGGTTGTATCTAAATATCTTTAAGAGCTCTTTCTCTGTGCAGAACAGTATAAAAGTTCAGATAAAATCTTTAAAGCTTCTGAATGGGCATGAAAGCAAGAAACAACAAAAGGAAAATAAAAATGGGTTCCTAGTTGAAGTACAGAGCACTGACTGTACAGAAAAGGTCTCACAGGAGACAAGCTTAATGGATTACTGTTAATAAACATTGCAGTTTATTAAACAGTTTATAAAACAAACAACAGGATGGCACTCATCTGAACTGAAACAGAAATAGGGAAATTATGACTCTTGAGGCTTGCTTACCACAGATAAATTGCTTCCTGCTCTCTCCTCAGCCCCAGGTCTAAGTTTTATGAAAACACTAATTGCTCCTCACTCTCGTTCTTAACCACCAATGACTCAGTGGAAAAAAAAAAAAAAAAAAAAAGCATACACCAGCTTGATCGGATCCCCATGGATCAGCCTTTTCGGGTTGTGCCCATCTCTTTTTAATTTCATGGGGAAACCCCCTTAGTCTTAGCCACAAACACCATATGACTGCTCCTTTTCCACGCAGGAAGAGCAGGACAATTCAGTTAGAGGAGAAACTTGGCAAGCTGAAAAATGGAAGGTAGGGGAGGAGATTATAATTAATGCATATGGGTAGTTTACATGCTGTCTCCTCTCCATGGTGAGAATGTAGCAAGCTGTCTAATTGGAGCCTGGGTTTTGGCTCCTCTTAAATTCCTTAGGAAACATTGCACTTCACAGTCTGCATAGTTAGATTTTGTAGGTTTTGGCCACAGGAGAAGCCTAATAAAAATACTGGGATGAAGAGGGCAAGCTATTTCAGGCATAACATTCTGGAGCAACGCAAAGAGGTCACAACTGGTGAGAATCTGCATGAAATTGCATTAGGCACAGATGAAGTGTCCGGTCATCTTGCTGCCCAAACTCATAAATATATTAGCACACGCCGTCACAGTCACATCCTATTTTTATACCCAGCAACTGTCCTCTTCACTGGTCTCTTACAATTCTGATCAATTGCTGCTGCCCTTCAAAAGATTTTTTTGATTTTGATTTCAAATCCTACCTTGGATGTCGCCAGTGGATTTCTGTCTAAAAAGGTGCAGTGACACTCTGGCAGGGGAGTGGATGGAGATCTTTCTTGCATTTGCTCAGAGCCTGTGCAAGACCTACAAAGCTTGATTACCTAAATATTTGCAGTTCAATTGGTTCTTTAGGTTTGAAAAAAGATTCCTTAAAATTTAATTCCCAATATGCAAAAACTAATGTTAAGACAGCAACAATGCCTACTAGTTTAGACAAATAAAGTGGATACCTATCCAGTAAATTATGCAGCAAATTGCAAGCTTTGTGAGGCAGATCTTAAAGAGGAAAGCCTGGAAGCCCTTCGAGTTTCATAGCTGATATTCAGGGCAGTGAATTGTTTGAGTGAGGACAACACAGTCACCTGGCAGGGAAATGAAAAGACTAATCATGAGTGTTAATATGAACTGTGTCACTGTGGGCACCAGCCCCAGCTTCATGACTCTCTGTGCCTAGGTGCTCCTGCAGCCTATAGCCAATGAATAAGTAAAATATAGACTGGAAGAAACCTGCATCTTTTAGTAAAATGTAGTTAGGTATATGACATATCAATTTCAACCTGGTGTTTCAGCAAAGTGATGCGACTGATTCTTTTGAGTGAAGTTAGAAAGTGCAACAACTAATGAGGTTTAAGGAAAGACCACTCAAAGAAAATGGTGCACGCAGAAGGGCAAAGCTACAGCTTCAAACACCTACATGAAAGTATCCCTGCTCTGAAACTGTTTACTGAAGTCACAACCTTTATTAACTGTATTCCTTTCCTCCTAAAAGATAGAATTCAACTATAAATTATTTGGAAAGGCCAGAATCTCCACATTAATTTACTGAGGCTTTCATCCTTCTGCACAGCAGTGTGTTTTTTAATACTGCTCAAAAGATATCAAGTACCTTCTTTCCAACCTATTCACCAGCTCTAAATGGGATTTGACATTACGAGGTCATCTTTGCTTTGCCTCATAGATGACTAACAAATTTGCGGAGGCATAGGTTCACTGTTCTCACATGGATCACTGCTCAACAGACCACTGGTTTTTGATGGCAAACATTTAACTTTCAGCCATTAAGTAGAAGAGGAAATTCAGGTTGTAGCAAATTACCTGGCATCTAAACAATGTTAAAGTTGCCTATTAGGAGGGCCTTTAGATAGTGGAACAGCACATTAGTTTTAAATTGCAAAGTTCAGTCAACAAAGTGGTAGAGTTCAGATCAGAAACGTTTTACTGAGCTGTTGAAAGGCCTGCACAGTGAAATGTATTTATAGTGAACAAGAGTAGAATGGAAATCCATTTTTGTAGTCAGAAGATGATTACAATCCCCCATGTCCTCTCCTTCTCCCCCTTCCAAAAGCAAACAAAAATACCGAAATCCACTGTAAAGTATAATGGTAGTTATAACTGATTTGTCTATAAAGTTATCATATTAAACTAATTTCATTGTGCTTTAAACTGCGTGTGCATCCTGAACAAAATGTATTTTCCCCATGATGATATTACAGTATGTTATTCCTACCTGCTATGGACTATTCTTTTCCCCTTTATAATCACGTCGCCTATATGGCTGTTCACATTGGCTTCCCAGTTAGGAGTGTTTTCCACCTTGAATGAGACTGGAAACCTATATAAGTGAGAGGAATACAAAGAGGAGGAATACAAAGAAGGAATATATAAAAAAGGAATACAGATAGTGGTGCTGTTTGCGGCAGGGGTGTGGAGATGAGTTCATTCAACACTTTGCACTTTAAAAAAAAAAAAAGCTCACTTAAAAACTTTTTTTGGACTATTTGGCAAATTTTATTTACCAGTTACTTTTTACTACATCATGGGTGAGGGAGCACAAAGTGTGTATCTCTCATGAAAGGTTGGTTAAAGATGCTGGTAGAGAATAAGCTTCCAAGAACAGACAGGAAATGCAGGTTTGTTAGTGAACTACGTGGAAATGCAGCTATGAGCATGATGCAGGTTGCTCTCAAACAGACCATTTACAGATATGTGGTTGATTCTTGGTGTTTTTCTCCTCAGCCTGACTCCCTGCTTTGAATTTCTCTACCCTATACTTTCTTGGATCTCAACAGAAATCTCTTGTATTCATCTCCACTTTTAACCTGTATTGCAGTTTCTTGAATAATCACATCCTTCTGCTGTATCAGAGATCCTAAAAGGAAGACACCTGAATGGAGAAGAATCTGAGGGTTTTTTAAATATAAATGACAAGGTGCAAAAATAATTCATATTTCCTGCAGAGATAACGAGAGTAAATTATGCTTTTCTGTTTCCTAATGCATGTGTTGAGAGTGTGTGCTTTGAAAGGAGGATGGCTAAACATAGGGAAGCTGTCTTTGGAGGAAACCTGAAATGCAAAGGAGAAGAAACACCAATGAAGAAGGGGACAAATAAATGTAAAGAAAAAGAATATCAGGAATGACATGGAAAGAACCTCAAGGAACTGGAAGGAGAAGAACAGTAGGAAGGAAAAAAAGATTAAGGAAATCTATGCAATTTATTATTTTATACAGTTTATTTGGTCAGCCCATCTAAGCTCTCTTTAAATGATTCCACTTTGTTCATAGTTATAGCTGGAAATTCACCAGTTTAAGTAGGCAATATTTGGCATAATAGGGCTCATCATTACAGAGTTGGTTATAAATCTATCAGAGATGTTGGTTGTAAATGTATCAGAGAGCTGTATGGATTTTTACTACTTGAGAAAATTGCATAATTTAAAAGATATTGCATTCACCCATCAGCGAAAGGACGAACAAATGTCAGGCAGAAAACTGCTGACATGGAAGTCCATTTGGACTCCTCCTACATGACCACTGTTGCTTGCTAAGAGTGGTACTTCTTAAGAACACGGGAAGATATTGTCACTATGAACTCAGTGAAGAAATTTAATCAGCTTCACAAGTCCAAAAGCCAAAGGAAATGAGTACCATGAATACCATGTCTCATTCTCCTTCTTCTATAAGGACTGGATAATTTATAGACCTCCTGATAGTTTTCTGCAATTATTTTGGCAATTCATCCATTAACACTGAAGAGAGCTGATCACTTTAGATATCCAGTATAAATGTTTATCTTTCCAGAAGTCAATTGCAAGAAAACTGTATGAAAAAAAAAAAAAATCTTAAAAACCTCAGATAAACAAAAACCACACCTGTAATGAAAATTCAAAACATGAAAACTGAGCATTGTATAACAACTTTTGAAATGAGCCAAAATAACCCCCAACATGTCAAAAAAGTGCAGCTACTACTCACCGTGGTTACTTGATCTATCGTCTTGGGGTATGAAACATTTCACAACTGAAGGCCATAAAAATGTGCTCAGAAGGACAGACTTACAGGAGGTGTTCTGGCTCCTCACTGTTGTTTGTGTGTGAGTTATTGTGCCAGACAGTTCTGCTCTTTGCTTGTAACAACTGTGGCAGCCAGTGCTGCTGAATTAGTGCTCCTACTTTTATGAAAAGAAAAGTATTGTTTCAACCTTTGTTCAGGACTGAGGACACAATTTCAAATCTATGAGGAAGAAAATTGACAGCTTAAACTTTGACCTCCAACTAACACCGAGTTAGAAGAGGAGAATATACACCCTAAAGATCACAGAACTTCATTACTATACATGCAGTCATTGTTATTTTACTTTAATTTTTAAATTAAAAGAACATTAAGACATCTTTATTAAGATTATTCCGTGCAATTAGAACAAAACCCATCTACCCCAAATGAGGCATTTCAAAGACTTTAGAATTATTAGTACAATAATGCCTAAGTACAACATAATCATACCATGGACCGAATCAATGATCTCTCTGTTTTCCTTTTCTATATACCAAGTATTTTGACTAAAGGCATAAAAATTTTTCCTCTCTTGAAGTATGAAGCCAAAAAGTCTTCAATTATATTTATGTTGCTAATAAGTAGAAAACAACAATAGGCTATCTAAATGGAGAACTGCCTGTTTCTTTTTATACTTGCTTCTATATCAATATCTCTCTGTTTATTCATCCTGTGTCAATGAAAGCCAAAGTCAGTTTAGTACTATGATAAAAAAAAAATCCTGTATAAATTTAAGATATCTTGTACTCCTGCATTACTGTGTGTGACACTTATTTATTCCCCAATGAACTTGGTCTTTTCTACACCCATTTTTTAACAGGTAGCATGAAAACTACATAGTGTTTGAGGTGGATAGTCAGTATTCATTCAGAGCATTAAATACTTTTTTCCATGTTACCAGTTCTGTTTTGCTTTCCACACAGCCTAAGTCTTGTTACTGATTGAGCTGTTCAGAACAGCACCAAGGTCTTTTTTCTCAGTGGCTACAGAGACACAAGGCTTAAAAAAGTTCTTGACAATATTAGGATGTTCAGCAGAGAACAGAGAAACTTGGCAAGATCTGTAGAAGTTCTTCCTCAACCGTTTCACACTCGTCAAGGTCAAGTCTTCAATTGCCCAGTTTATAGTGTCATCTGATTCTTGACATCTTCAAGTTATACTTCTGCCTTCACAATCACATCATGCTAGATAATTACACCATTTTCTCAAAAAATATTCCAGCAAGGAACGGGAAAGCACCCAGTCTCATTACTTTGAGGTTTTTCTCCATCTCTCCCTGCTCTGCAAAGAGAATTTCCATTAGTTCTATGCAGAGGATGGGAGCAATGAAGTTCTGCACTGTTTTCCCAAGTGATATCAGCGATGAAGAAGAATGATGGTAACAGATGTGGCAGAGCAATATTCTTCCTACGCTGTTTTCCACTAGACCTTACAAAGATTTGCATAAATTAGAGTTGTTTGACAGTGTGTTGTGTTGGGACTGGGTAGCTGAGAGCCTAGGTACTGGATCAGCTTTCATCTGGAGTTGTAATTCTAAAACCAGTCTACTGGAAAATGTTGCTCTAGTGGTAGAGAAATCACAGTTGAGATAGGCATAAAAAATAAAAAATTATAAAAAAAAAGCAATTCCTGTATACATACAAAAACGAGGGTGGAAAAAAGCATCAGTAGTCAACCAACATGCAAGGTGGGTTAGAGAAATAGCATATTCTCAATATTACCTTGAGGGAATCTTATTTTTGGCAAAGGCAAGGATGTCTCACCTGAAAACCCATCCCATTTAAAAAGTGTCGCTAGCTAGACTCAGAAGAAATAAGTGCTAAACTCACCTCTGGTGACCTTGGTATTTGCATTTTAGAAAGAGAACTTGTGTCAAATAAGAAACCCATTTAATTCCTTTCTTTAAATTTTATTTCCCTAGTGGAATGATTTCAACAAAATCCATTTTGACCAAAATTTTCCACAAATTACAGATATTTCAGCAGAATATCAAACATCAAAATATTTCGGTGAAAAGTGGCAAGGCATCAGTTTACAAAAGCCAAGGCACAAGCAACTTATTCAATAACACTAGTAAAAAACAAATCTCTCCATAACACCAGGAAAAATGCCCCTACTCCAATTTCTTTGTGAGATTTCTCATTTAAGCCAGTTCTTATATATTTCATGAGAGTTGCAGCAGGTTTTGTACAGTGCTAACTTTTACACATAACATGAGGCCATATGTCAACTGCTCTGGCAGCCCAGTGGGAAACACAACTTTTAAGAAACCTTCTCTATAATATACGCATTTCCCCAGGATTTAGAGACAACTGACTAATGTAAACCACCGGAGAATGTAATTTACTGCATAGGTCTTTAGAGGTCAAAACTGACAACATTATTAATTGTATTACCGAAGAACCCGACTGTATAAGTAGTATAAACATCACCAAGCACTAAGTGAGGAAGAAGGTGGTTTACAGCTGGTATCTATTCATCACGCATCATCTTTGTAGGACAGGTGATGCTTCCAGAAAAGCCTGCCAGGCCTTCACCTGTGTTTATAACGCTCTTGGTTTCTTCACATATGCATTTTAGCATGGTGCATTAAAGTTTTGCTGTTCAGCTTTACAGAAACTCATCTACTACACAGTGGTGCTGTCTCATCTGAGTTAAAGCCATATGGTGTGTCCTTATAGATAATATGTTGTACTGTCAGGAAGATAATCATATGTAGAGTGGTGACACACATCCATTTTTTGAAGTCTCTTAAAACTTACTTGGTTATCAATTTAAACCCACTGGGTTAAAACATCTGTGAGAAATTACAATTGCAATCAACTGTCTTGGATAATGTGCTGCTGTCATGAAATCCTAATGCTACTTTCCAGTAGAGTAATGCTTCCCAAAGAGAACCAGAATGTTGAAATGAATGACATGACAAAACTATGAATGTTAAAAAAACAAATCCAGAAAATAATAATTTTTAAATTCTTAAAGTAGAAACATAGTTAGTTAAACCTAGGTAATACCAATACACTGAGAGAATATGTACAGAAGGAACATTTGACACGGATCTCTAATATTTAACCAGCGTGCATTTTTGTCCTTTTGAAAAATGTCCATGTTCAGAGATACAGAATATTTTTATTTGCGCCCAACGTTAGTCCAATCAAAAATGTCAGGAAAAAGTATAGTCTGCCTCTCACTCTTTAAACCAGGGACCTATACCTCACTGTAAAGCCAGCTGCAGTTTTAAATTTAATTCATAGAATAATGTGTCTCCAAGTTTGAAATTTTCCCAGCTTCTGAATAAGTGTTTGAATAAATAACTCCTTAAACTGATTAAGCCCCTTGTCTGAGAAACATAAATGCAGATATTTTTGTCAACTACTGTTCATGTTTATATACCAACATATTTGCCAACCTTGAAACATAATAGTGTAAAAATAACTTTTAAGAAACATTTAGATGAAATGTCCTGTTTCAACCTGTAATAAAATAAATATTTTTCCATAATGTCTCACAAGTTTGTAAGAAAACTAGCTTAGGTATCATATCTTTTCTTGGCTGCTGAAGGAGATGTCTAAGGAATGTGAAACGATACTGGCAAATGGTCTCGGTAACCTCTGAGGCTGTCAAATCTTAGGCTGCACAACACTAATAACTCTTTTATAGAGCATCTCTCTTAACAACACTCCTCAAGCCCAAAGGCTCAGAACATCAGCTTTTTAAGGCAAAAGCAATAAAGGTTCACTAACATTGATAAGCTGCATTTTGGTCCAGAAGCACGTCACCGAACTCATTAGCAGGTAGAATTATAAAGATAATGGACTAGGACTCCTATGGCTTGGTCATACGGAAGCTTACAGTAGTTAAGCTAATTTTGCTTTATTATTATATATTACAGGGTTTATGGTAATTTGCAGTCATGGTCTGCAGATTTGTTCCAAATGCTGTTTCTCTGCGAAGAACCTAAAGGGAGGCACAAAGAGCCACAGAATTTATTTTAGTTCCTTAAGTTTAAAGCAGGAGTGACCACTCTATGGCTCACACACCACGAGGGACTCTATACGCTCTCAGCTGTGACAGAACTCATATCTCAAAGAGAGAAATTATAAACCAGTGTGGCACTGCCAGAAAACAAACCTGTAAAGCAACAAAATTCAAGTAGCAAATAACAAAAATGAACAATTTACAGTCAGGAAGACACCCAGTGATGAAAAGTTCTGCATGTAGTCACAGCAGCACAAATCCTTAACAGCTGCCTGTGGGCCTGGCATTGCACAGTGCAAGGTTTGCCTCATCTGTGTGACTGATGATGCTTCAGAAAAAGAAAATGATAAAGGGCAAAAAGCTCTCAGAGAATGCAGCCAGGGTCTCACGTGCCTCATTTTATGAAATAACTTCAAAAGGTGCTTCAAATTTTGTTCTAAGTGGGTATATTGTGATCACGAACAGGAAGACCAAAACATTACGAAGAAAAAAAAAGGAAAAAAAGGATGATGACAAAGCGAGGAGGAAAATTAAGACAATATGGCAAAGCCATGTCTTATTTGTAAGACTACACCCACAAAGAATTCAATACGGATAGCATTTCATGGAAACCACAAAGAAATTATTCCACAGTGTCTTGGCAAATGCGTTATGTGATCATCTTTCATACCAGAAAGAACAACCACTCAGTAAAACATTCATTTGAAGTTCATTCATTCTGTACACACGCTCACACACACATACACATACATATATATGGATATAGATGTATAATGGCATAGGATAAATACACACAAAGACATACCTATGCATGTAATATATAACAAAATAAAATAAAATGCAATCTAGATGAAGACATGAAATATTCCTAATTCCAATTTACAGAAAGCAGTAAAGAAGTGAATGAATCAGCCAGCACTGATGTGCATAGTAGTGAACCAAAGAGAAGATAACAGTTGATGGGACTGTACTTTCACATAATATAATGATGAAAAGGATTTGAGGAGGTGACCAATGATATATCAACCCAAATTACATTTTAAACAGCTGAATATGAATAATTTTCACTTGTAAGTCACGACAGTTGTGATCCTACTGTCACCATACAGCTCAGTCATTTCACTCAGTGTATGCATGGAAACTTTGCTATAATTGAAGAACTTTGAGGTTCTTTGCTCACTTTTTTCTACCAATGCTGCCCAAAGTTTGTTCAAAGAGTTGAAAAAAAAAGTCCTAAAAGTGTGGCAGCTATAGCAAATGGTAGGCTTGATTAGACAGTATATGCTCAAATGGGGCATGTACCTCGACTGGTGAGGAGAACGGTCGTGCTGTCTTGCTAGAACATGCAAAAAGGAAGGTTTGTGCTGTCAGCGTAAGTTTTTCAGATACTGTGATGCTATTCATCTAAAATCCCCGTCTGAGTCAAAGACTCAACATCATTTGTTCATATTAAAATCAACTATGAGAGAAGATAATGAGAGTCTTTTAGAAGGAATTCCAGACCTGCGTCATGGGTTAGCTCTCACTGATACATGGAAGTTAGGCTGTGTGATTCTGACTTGAAACAAGACTGCTGAAAGATGAGATAATCTAAGCCACTACCCGGGCTCTGAATGACTTTGAATGTCATTTACAGCATGTCTCTGTATTAGCATTTCAGTTCGGACCAACTTTTGAATTGAATTTTGGTTGTTCCTATTGCCCATGCCTTGGTCTGCATGATAACGCAGTCTCAGAATGTACAGACCGGCTCTTTCGCACGGAGCACAGCTGAAGGATGCACTTTGTGGTCTCACCCTACTTGCTTCAGCTACAACTGGGTGTTCGGTCCATGGGATCAGTCTAGAGACAGCCTAAAATAAAACGCGGGAATGCCCACTGTGCGTCTGCTGGAACCTCAGCACCATCTGATTTTCTACACAGAGCCTCTCCACTGTGTAGCATATCTTGCTAAGATGTACACAACTTTGGGAAGGCCCGTAATTTTCCGCTGTGCCTAAATATATCTGAAGAGAAATATAACCAGCTCACAGTTATACCTTGACTACAGTCCAGCCTATAACGACAAATAAATTAGACAGCACTGGCTAGAATGGTGCAGGATTACCAAGAAAAAGATGAAATTATAAATTTAATTCTGAAATAATGTTTAATTCTGAAATAATTGGATTAAATAAGGACAGCACAATAGAAATCAGTGGAGTTAAAGCTGACTATGCCATCTGTGAACTTGGCTCACAGACTCATATTGCTAGTGGATGTTGGAAATAAAATTGCAATGCTCTAATTACCTGCTTCTTAGGATCCCTATAAATACACTGAATATAGCAACAACATGCTTAAGCACTTAGTTAGTCCATAGATACTATTAAGATAAACTATTTTCAGTCAGCTCTGGCTCATTATGTGTGTAAAATGATTGTCAACTCTGACAACCATGCTACGTTAAAAACTCTTGCCAAGTGGCGTGTATTTTAACAATGCAGAACATTTCTTAATGTGACCTATTTCAGATTATCAGCCTTTTCCATAACCTTTTCAGAAGACCTAATAAAACAATTTAATCATTAAAGTTTGGGATCATAAAAATATTTATTAATTTTTTTCCTGTGTATATTTTAATTTGTGAATTTTGTGATTTTAATTTGTATTTTAATCATGCAAGTTATAGAAAATAGCATAAGATATATTTTTTTTTGCCAAAAAAGCTCCAAGACTGGTAACTGTAGAGTTAAAACAGAATAATTTCCTGCCTCTTATTTTATTGTTGGTAGACAGATAGTACAGACAAAAGCATACTATGGCTCCGATTACAACATTTGCAATGCCACTGAAAAATAATTAGCGTTACTTTAGAATTCATGGAATTCCAGACTCCTGAAGTTACATTAGTTGCTCGCATTGAAAAATGAAGCACTTTGTGGCTAACCCTGTACAACTAAAGGGTCTAACATTATCTTGTGAATCCAGCTAGCTCTTTCCTCTCTTCCTTATGTATTTCAAGCCAGAATGCTCACAGCCTTTTCCATATTTGGTCTCCAAACCTTTATAGAGCCTGTGATATTTCAAATGCATAGTTTCCATTCCATGGGGCCAGATTGCTCTGCCAGGCTGAAGGGCCAGGGTAAACACATTTCCAATTTCAAAGCTATTTGTTTTGGTAATTCTAGATAGAGAGCTTCTGAAATTGGTATACACTCATTTTTGTGTTTACCAAAAGGCTGTTTCAGATCAGAATTATTCCCATCGCTCTCAACTTGCCAGAGTCCACATGTGTAGCATAATGTCTAAAAAAGAACCGGAACGCGGGACTCCACATATTTACTAAGAAAAAAAAAAATAGCACCCTAAACTCAACATCCTTAAAACACCACAGACTTCGTTCCACTGAAGAAATAGCTCTTGCTATATCATCATTTCTTGGGGATGAAGGAGAAAGTGTTGTCTAAAAGGTAATTTTAACAAGAAAAGTGAGAGGAAAAGGACTTTATGTAGAACAGTGATAACTTTGATGCTAATTATCTTTTACATGAAGAGAGCCTTCAAACTGAAGGACATTTGAGAAACATGGTGGTTTCACGTTACTGTGGTAAACTGAACTGCAATCGAGAAGATGTCTTGGATTAGATATTTTGGTTACAAATTTGCAGTGCCTTGTCACAAGTTCTCTGAGGCTATTAACATCATTATTATCTTATCTGTATAAGAGTGGTGCCTAGAAGACTGAAATGAGATCAAATCTCTATCACTGTAGGCATTTTATGAGAGCTCTTGTACTCACTCTCACATAAATACCAATGAAATACAATGAATGAAAAAAGGAAATTGGCAAGAATTGGAAAACTAGTTCCTCTGAGTCAAATAGGGCACACCTATCCTGCCTTGCATTGGTCCAAGAGTGGACTCGGGCATGCTGTACCCCCTATACCCCACGTACCACACTGTCAGGAAGACCATATTGTTAATTCATTGCTTAACCATCTCCTACAACACGACTGCACACCACGTCTGTGTATAGGAACTCAGTAGGAGATTTATCGAGTCCCTCGGTGGAAAAATTGCCGAGTTCACAGTATAAGTATTTCAGCAGGTTTTACTTTGAGATAGCTAGTTTAGCCCTGTGGGCTGAGTTCTCAACAGCATGCTGGAGGGCATCTTCTTGCTTAATTTCATGTCAGGGGAATCCAGTTTGTGTGCTCTGAGGCTGCTTCATGGTACCAACCAAAGCTCATCACATAAGTGAATGAGGATAACAGGGATTTGATTCAAAAGCACGCTCCTGACCCAGAGTGCAGCACTTCACGTACACACGTACGTAAGTGTTGTGCCACTCTAGGAAGACTCTTGCCTGCTTTGTCAGTCAGCCCCGTGGCATTATGGGATGGGGAGAGGTAGATTCAGCCAGACACAGCCCTACAAGAGGTGGCACGCTTTGGGCAACTGGTCAAGGCTTCCCCCTCACCAAGCTCTAGGACACCAGCAAAGTCTGCAGCTTAAAACAGGCTTGTATCCAAACTTCTTGGATTTGAGCATCTTCTGGGTCAACTATTTCTAGAAGAGCCAAAACGAATAAACCCAGATCCCCTCTCAGCCCAATGGCTTATCATCCAGAGCACATTTTTTCCCTCAGTCAATATATACTCCACAGAAATGGTTGCCATTGCTCAATAACGTTACCATTATAAAGGAGCAAATTTGCTCCCCTTCCAACATCTTTGTGTTGTCATAAGTTCATGTAAGCAGCTGTATTTTAGACCTAGCAATATGAAATCTTCAGTGGGACTACTATCTTTATAAAAGTGATTATACAATAGAAGGAAATTTCATTCTCCAGGTAATTCATGTGTGACTTAAAATTTTTATTTCCTATGGGTAATTTTTTCTCTCATCAGGAAAATATGTTTCATGGGTATATCATATATCATATTTTAAATAACAAATTTTAGTGCATGATATCCAATACCACATTCATTATTTTAAATAAGACTAGGAAATCTAAAACTATAGAAAAAAGTGCTATATATGTCTAATCCATAAAAAGAAAGTTTATTGGCCATGTAAATGTTTAAAAATAAATGCTATATAAGAATTTGGGGAAATGCTGGATTCTTAAAATAGTTCTTATAATCTAAACGGAAGACTATTGCTCCTAAATATATTAATAATCAACCATCTGAAATAGATTAACTGTTCCAGAAGAAACCTAACATTATTTTTCAAAGAATCCTATGAATACTTTTATTTGTATATGTGTTTATATATGTGTACATGCATGTTTATGTATACGCATAAATGCATATATAGCTGAAGTTACTTAATATGCATATACTGAATGCTACATATATGCATAAACATGCAAAGCTGGGGCCGCAATGAGAAACTGTTATTTAAATATTTTGTTTCAAAACACATTATTTTAGGCTGTACTCTCTCTTGCTGATTTGAGAAAGTCATGTCATCTTTAATTCATATGGACCAAAGCAGCAGGAGATAAATACTTTTTACTTTTTACTCAAAACTTTATGACTTGTGTCATTTCTGCCCTAACCTTGGCAACACTTAAGAAGCTTTTATAATAATATTTAAAACATTTCATGAATTCACAAATATGACATCTCCTCAGAAATGTGAAAAAGCAATCAGGGAAAACAGAATGAAAATTAGAATATTTACCCGCTTTAAACCAAGCAGCTAGCAGCCAGAGGTGGTAAAGTGGCCCATACTGGGGTTTAACAGCCTTCTGTTGCAGAACAGGGTGAGAAAATGGTTTCTAGAACATAGCAATGGTTACAGTAACAAAACCCATAAAACTATCAGTAAAAAAAGTATTTATACATAAAGATGCTATATCACAGTGCATAAAATTACAAAAATAATTTCTAATTTGTTCTTGAAAAATAAAAATGGAACTCTTTAGAATTTGTAATAATAAGTATGCATTTCAACAAATCTTAACGAATTTAAAAAAAAAGTCTATCAGTCTAAAATGACTAATGAGACTACCTGATCTTGTTTACATCTGACTTCAGCAAAACTCTGTTTAGACAGAAAAAGCCCCATTTGGTGTGTGAAAATCAAGGGCACATACAGGAGCACACACATTTTCATGACGCACATGACTGCATGCGATAATTAGAATCATAGAATCTTTAAGGTTGGAAAAGACCTCTAGGATCATCAAGTTGCCTAAAAATCATCATTGCCTAAAAATATTCAACTTTTCTGAGGATATCCAGTTTAGCCAATACATACCTTTGCCATCATTGAGCTCTCCAACTGTGATCAACACATAGTGCAAAATTTAATGATGCTGCACTCCAGAATCCTAACACACTATCTTGTCTGAAATATTTTATCTAGTTTAGATGAAATAATCCAGCTAAATTTGTTTACAATACTTATATCTCCTTTACTGGAACACTTGAGCTCCTCACCATCTTTTAGTGGGGACATCCATTAAGAAAACTCATTTTTGCTTGCAGTTTATAGACTGTGAACCTCAGAGCAGATCCGCACAAGACATTTGGTGAGCTGCTCTGAAAGTCCTCTCCTACCAAAAGAGGAAAGGCAGAGCACAACTTCCGAAAGCATCTGACGAGTTGTGTACGAAGGAGGAAAAAGCGAGCTCACTTCCTTTTGGATGAAGGGCACAAGATCAGCGCAGCCACCCATGAAGCCTCAGCTTGCAACCCCATGCTGTTCCCAGCCTGTAGATTCTTTGCTACCTACTGCGATTCCTTGCTCAGGGAGAGGAGTGCGTGCAGCGTGTTGGAAGAGGTTGGTGCCTACGTATGGATTTTCACCAACCTCAGCTTGCTGAAGGAGTCACCTAACCGAAGTAATCTGAGAGACAGAGTTACTCTTCTCCAAGATCAGCAGGTGCTTTATGATGAGCTGCAGAGAGGTACCCCTCTTTGATCTCCATGTGGGATTAAGACTCTCTGTCACCTCAGGATTTAGGTGTCTAGGTCTGCTGTTTGTCACAAGGTGGAGTCTGTGGTAACGGCTGCCCTGTATTTAATGACTGTGTGATTAGCTGACAAAGTCTACTGTGAAGGCTGTCGGAGTCTTCTGCATACTTAACTCCTTGCATATGGAAAGTCAGGCTTTTGACATGCCCACAATAGTTTTGCCCTTGAGTCACGCTATCCAGGTTTTCTTCAGATAAATTAGTTTTCCACCTGCAGAACCTGAGGATTTTGACCATCTGAGTAGGAAGTCTGGATGACCCAAAGTGCCAGACACATGCCACTGCAGATTCAGAATCAACATAGAGCAAATGTGCTCGGAGTCCGGCATGTCTTGGATGTGCTGGATACCACACAGATTAAATCTGACACATTCTGGGATTGCTTGGCTCAGCAGATGCACAGCCTCGTAGGTCTGCAGATATTTTCAAGTTTATAGACAGAAATAGGAAGAATGTCATCTAAGATTATTTGAACCCATATTCCCTGTCTTCTGTTCTAGCAATGAGTGACAGGTATTCGGGAGTGATCAGAGGCTTTCACTTTCAATGCTAGAAATAGTTTGTTTTGTGTTGAAAAAATAACTAGTAACTGGACCAGAAAAAGGGAGGGAGGAAGCCAGAGGGGATTTCACTCTTTGGCCTGGTAGTAAGGGAAAATAAAAAGCGGACAGTATGTCCGACATGACCTGTCATTTTTTGTGTAAGAAAGCATTAGGTAGATTTGCTTTGACACAGAGTAGATTTGGCCACAGAGGCGAGACAGGGGAGGAAACTGTTCTTTGTCATTTTTTTTTATCAGGATTAGACATTGTGAGGCACACTCACAAATAGATCTTGTCTGAGCAGTTTTACTCATAATAATATAGACCTTCAATGAGCTACGCAACATTTTTTGAGGAGCTGTACAGGCACCTTGTTCTTGCAAAAATAAATGTGAATAAGGGAAGCACATATCCTGGTGGCTCTAGCCACTCACCTGAAGCATAGATTTCTATAGCCGGGACAGAGCACTGAGCTCAAGTGTCTTGAATTCCAAATTGGCCCTGTGGTGGGTTGACCCTGGCTGGAGGCCAGGTGCCCACCAGAGCTGCTCTGTCACTCCCCTCCTTCACTAGACAGGGGAGAAAAGGCATAACGAAATGCTTGTAGGTCGAGATAAGGACAGGGAGAGATCACTCATTAATTATCGTCACGAGCAAAATAGACTGAACTTAGAGAGGGAATTCATCTAATTTATTACTAGGCAAAACAGAGTAGAGGAATGAGAAAATAAAATCAACTCTTAAAAACACTTCCCCCCACCCCTCCCATCTTCCCAGGCTCAACTTCACTCCCGGCTTCAACCTCTGCCCCCCTCAGCGGCACAGGGGGACGGGGAATGGGGGTTACGGTCAGTTCATCACACGTTGTATCTGCCGCTTCTTCATCCTCAGGGGGAGGACTCCTCTCATCATTCCCCTGCTCCAGCATGGAGTCCCTCTCATGGGCTACAGTCCTTCACAAACTGCTCCAGCGTGGGTCCCTTCCACGGGGTGCAGACCTTCAGGAGCAAACTGCTCCAGCGTGGGTCCCCCACAGGGTCACAAGTCCTGCCAGCAAATCTGTTCTGGCGTGGGCTCCCCTCTCCACGGGTCCACAGGCCCTGCCAGGAGCTTGCTCCAGCGTGGGCTTCCCACGGGCCACAGCCTCCTTCAGGTGCCTCCACCTGCTCCGGCGTGGGGTCCTCCACGGGCTGCAGAACTGAACCATGGATACAGCCTCAGCTTTGTAGACAGAGAAATAAAACCCCAGCAATAAACAAGAACAATTCAGATAGTGTAAGAAAAATATAGTAAAATTACAACATTTATGTCAGGTGGCTGCTATCTTATTAAATTACATATTAACTGGATTGGATAACTGTCTGGATTTCATGCAAATATACTTTGAGCATTTAAAGACAAAAGACATTAAATTTGAATTAGGTACTTATTATGATCTTACCCTCTGATCCATGAAAGCACTGAAACACCTGTTCCAATCCATGTTTATTTTACCAGAAACTTAAGTATTTGTATAAATATTCTGTTGAATGAAGACATTTTCCTAGAACAAGATGTTGGCTTCCAGGGACACTTTGAAGCTGGCCGAAACTTCCAACTGTATTTGGTTGTATGTCACTTTTAGATCCTTTCAGTTGAATCCTACATTGGAAACAAATTGCTGTTTAAGGAATAAAACGGAAAAAAGGAAAGTCAAATAGAAACATGTTAGGCCAGTTATCCTTCCAGTTTTCCACAGTGATGTGAAAGTTGAGCTGCATATATCTGTCCACCATACTCTGTGTATTTAGCAAAATCAGAGACCCCTCCCCCAAGTCCTAAATCCAAGGAGGAAATTATAACAAGGATAAAGGGCATTTTTAGTTCCTTTTTTCTGTCACACTGCTTCTCTGTGAACTGATCATGAATTTCTGCCACCACAAAAACAGTTGGAAGACTAGGTTCCAGATCATATTGCAAACCCCTGATGAAACATCTCTGCAACTGGAATAGGTAAGTAGTTTTTATGAAGAGTATTTAACATGTCATACCTTATTCTTTTGGTTTTGAGCTTTTGGCTGAGATCTTCAAGTTTTATGCCACAGGCCATTTAAGACATTTCTGTAAACTCATTTCACATATGAATCACTAAATGCTGGATTTTGAATTTGACTCTTCCCTTACCTTATTTTATAGATGAGAAAGCTCAAGGCTTCTCAGCTACAAATTCAGTTTTGTCCTTCCAAAGATCCTTCAAGGAAATTCAATTTAGCAGCATAAGCAATAAGCCAGATCTGAAGGAGTCACCTGCTGGCAGGTGAGCATGACTTGGTGATGGGGATTGCTGAAGGGTCATGAAAGACACAAGGAGTTGCAAACAGATATTTAGGAGTTGGATTCAATGATTCTTATGAGTCCCTTCCAACTTGAAATATTCTATGATTTGTGTGATAATGGGAATGTGGTAAAATTTTGAGGCTCTCCATGTGGCAGGAAGGACTACAGATGAATGAGATGGAGTGGTAGTGTTATTAGGTAAATGAGATGGATTTGGGGTCCACAGCAGGTGGGGAAGAAAGGTAGAGCTGGGGCTCTGCATGGAGAAAAGAGACCAGAGTTGGAAAAGGATAGAAGGACATTGCTGGAATAACCTGGTAAGTGAGGGGAGAATAAAGCCCAACTTGGGAATTTCACCTTCATCTTCTGTTGCTCGCTATTCTCTTCTGTTGCCCTTCTTCACTCATGATCCAAATAACCCCATCCCAGTCCTGTGCTTACTGCCTCTGTTGCCCCTGAGCCAGGAAAGCAGTGTGGAGCAGAGACTTCAGGATAATAAAGCAATAGCTGCCCTCATACCTGCTGCATGCTAGTGCCACCAGAGACTGAGACATGTAGGTCATCCATGCTGACCTACATGTCCTCCAACACAGGCAGAACAGCCTTTCCCTGCTACTGCCTGCCTCCTAAACTGGTGCCTATGTTTCCTATGCTGTTTGCTGGCTCTGCTCCAGGCGTAAGCTCCAGCTTCCACAAATAGATCCACCGCAATCAGTGTGACTACTCATGTAAGTAATGGCTCACAGCTGGATGCAAACAAGTCATGAGCTCCCTACATTTTTAGTTTTTTGAATTTTAGTAGTTTTCTTTTGCCTTTTTTTTTTTTTCTGAGAAATTGGATAAGTAAATTGCTTTTCCTAAGCTCCTCTATGTTTAGGATCACAATGATCAGCACAGTAAGACAAATAAAAAGGAATCTCATTAAGCAAAGTTATCCCAATGCTGCTGCAACTCATAGCTTTTTTTTTGTTATTGTTCTATGAAGCTCTTTTGCTGATATTGTCTTTAAGAGCACTGAACAACTCTCCTGTGATTTCAAAACATCCGAAATTCTACTAAATCCAGTTGAGGTGTTCAGAGTTTATCAGTTCAGATGTTTTTGTGAGATCACACTGAAATAATTTTTCTCCAGCTATTCTGTTTCTGGTAGTATGTGGGTTCAGGTATGAAAGTGTTATTCCCTAATGACCGTGCCCTCATCAAAAGTGACTAGAAGAAATTGATGCTCTTTTCTTAGACTCTTTTAATAAATCTGAAGAAAAGCCACACCCCCTCTCCCTCCTCTCCTTCCCCCCCCCCCCCAAAAAAAAAACCAACCCAAAACCAAAAAACCCAAAAGATGACAGAAATCTCTGGACAAAAGGATTTTTTTTGCTGAGGAGCTGATTTTTAAATGCTTGTGACTACAGTGGGACACACTTTCAAAAAGTGTTCAGTGTCCAGCTGTTACTTCTGTAAAAATGATGTCTGGATCTTTGGAGAATTTAAACGCTGCCACTGGCTACTTCACTGGTGCCTTAAAATGCTTTAGTTTCTCTTGAAAGCTTAACTCTGCAAGCAGGCAATAGAATCTTCTGAAAATCCTTGTACTTCCTAGTAAATGTCACAAAAGTCCTTCCTCATAAGGATGTGGCAAAGAACATCCTCACCAACCCTTAAAAAAGTGAATATCTAAATTAAATCTATTTGAGCTGAAATCTATCTGAAAATATTTTCTAAAAAAATTAATTTCTTCTGAAATTCTTTATACAGACATATTGCTTTGTGATGTACTTCCATCCACCTTTTCCTGACAGCTACCTCTGTCTCTGGGTTGTGTAGCTGATCATTCCTACTGCTAAGCCTGTTCTTTCCTTTGCAGTAACTAAAATTCCTCATCCCACTTTCCCTGCTCATCTCCTGTCCCTGTCTCCAGGCTGAGTTCACCTTCCTTTCTTGCTGCATCTGTAGCAACGTCATACTCGTTTTTTTAAGATCTCCCTGTCACCCCGTTCAGTTCATATACTCTGCCCTCACATCTCTATAAAACTCTTCCTCTGACCAGAACTGACCTCTTCTTTCCTTACAGTCTCTTACTACACCTGAAGTTCTGTGAAGGACCAATATCTCCAAAAAAGAAGATGAGTTAAGAAAGCCATAAAGGCTGCACAGGACATTCCCACTCCAATTTTCAACATTAATGAGCATTTTTGCCAGTGTTTCCTATTTCAGTGATTCCCTAATTCAGCCCCAAACCTGTTTGCGACATCAGAACTTCTATTTGTAAATTTTTTAGCACTGAAGTCCATATGAACAATTTCATATGAAATTTGAAGTTAGTAAAGCTATGAAACCTGAAAAGTGTAAAAACATTTTTTCAGCTACATTGTCTTGCCATATATGTCTAAGCAAGTGGACTTTCTGGAAAAAACATTTATAAGATGGTGAGTTTTAGGCCAATAAGGCAGAAAGATCCTCTGCCTATCTCGTGCCTGTCTGAAGTGGAAACAACTTTGAAGAGAGATATGTCCATCTAGTTGGAGGCAGAGGCATGCCACGTGTTTTAAATCTGCATTTACAACACATAGCAGTCTTGCAACATAATGAATAGGTAAGGACAGGCACATTGGCAAGACAATATCTTGCTTCTTCCAGAATTTATCTGTACATATTAGGACTGTACTTTTGATGAAGTGACAAGGAAACATGAGCTGCAAATATCTGCTCACTGCCTCAGCTGAAAATAACTTCACTTACCACTGTTGGGAGCACCTTGAAAAACCACACTGAGAATATTAACGCACACCTGTAAACATCAATTGTACTTGTAAACGTAAGTCGCTTTCTCTAGGCTGTTAGTTTTTTCTTCATTTTGTTCAGACACAGCAAATAGATGTGTCAGCTTTTTGTTGGTTCAGTAACAGAGAATAATCTCTAGAATCTGATTATCCCAATTTGTATATAGTCTGCAGTTATTTAAAATAAGTAGTATGGAGATTTAGCTTTGCTTCAGAAATCAACGAGTATGGCATGAGTCACCCCACTGCAATAGTCCCTCCACATTCCAGTCTTAATTGTCTCCAAATTAAGAAAAGCGTTAGATGTATCTTACTGCGAGAAAATGAATATTTCTGATCCCTACTGCTAAATAACACAGCAGAGAATTCCTCTGAATGTACACCAGATCAGTTTGCTAATATGAAAACTGTCCCCTGAATGCATTATTCAATCATTTTTCATTTCAGCAATTATTTATAATTTGTTAAACCCGTAGACTAATTTCACAAACAAAAAGTGAATGTTACTTCTTTATCAAGAGGGGTCCCTGTGAGCTTCCAGCCTTTCTTAGCTCTTGACAGAAACTTGATTGCAATAATGAAGTGTTATAGCTACAGCTCTGTTAAAAAACACTGCTTTTGTTTCTGAACTAAGTTGTGACAATTGCCTCCCATTTGAATCAATTTTACACAAGCCTTGTAACAATTTTTTGCTCTGTGATTATTTATTACGCATTATTACCTGAGTGCTTAGTGATTCCCATCACTGTGGAGGACTCGTCCTGCTGAGAGCCATATACAAATTGATGGGCAAGCAGCCTTCGCTTTAAAGCGCTTGCAGTCAAGGGTCCAAAACACGCCATGTGTGCTGACAAGAGGAGCTCCACCACCCACCCACACAGCACCCAAGGGGGACATCAGGACCAAGGGTGATGGTACAACCCTGCCAGTGATAAGTGCTCTGGTTTTGATCCAGAAAAGCGCCGAGGTACAAGTATTTACACTGGGCACCAAAGTAGCCCATTTACACCAGCACCTAACAGTTAGGTGAGTGGTTAGGTAAGGCAGGCAAGCCTAGCTGGTATAAGTCACCTCACTAGGAACAGGATCTCCACCTCCACACGTGCATAAGATCAGACTCAGATGCATAAAGGTTTTCACTTGTTGTGCTGGTTTTCACTGTGGTAGAGTTAATTTTCTTCACAGTAGCTAGTACAGGGCTGTGGTTTGGATTTGTGCTGATACCAGTGCTGCTAACACAGGGATGGTTTGGTTCCTGCTGAGCAGCGCTCACACAGAGCCAAGGCCTTTGCTGCTCCTCACACCACCCCACCAGCCAGCGGGCTGGGGGTGCACAAGGGGTTGGGAGGGGACACAGCCAGGACAGCTGACCCCACCTGACCACAGGGATGTTCCATACCATATGGCATCATGCTCAGCATATAAAGCTGGGGAAGAACAAGGAAGGGGGGACATTCAGAGTGATGGCGTTTGTCTTCCCAAGTCACCGTTATGTGTGATGGAGCCCTGCTTTCCTGGGGATGGCTGAACCCCTGCCTGCCCGTGGGAAGCTGTGAATGAATTCCTTGTTTTGCTTTGCTTGTCTGTGTGGCTTTTGCTTTCCCTATTAAACTGTCTTTATCTCAACCCACAAGTTTTCTCACTTTTACTCCTCTGATTCTCTCCCCCATCCCGCTGAGGGGGACTGAGCAAGTGGCTGCGTGGTGCTTAGTTGCTGGCTGGTGTCAAACCACGACAATGGTTGCAGAAGTGAGACCTGGATCTTTATGCAAATACTTCCCCTCGCTTCAAAGAACCCTTTTTTTAATAAGTTTTAAGGAAAAGACATGTTTGTCTTATATTAATGCAGTTTCCACCTCAGTAAATCAATGCCATTTAGGAAACATCTTATTAAAAACAGGTTCTGGTTTTGAATATCTAAGAAACCCTGCCTAACAAACTTGAGCTCTATGTGGTTTCTTGTTTTCTTAGCTTATTCTGCATTATCTAACCTACACAACATTTCAGAAAAAGTACCTTTGTGTAAAACCTGCCCACAAAAATCAATGCATAAGTGGTAGAAAAATAATTTTTACTACTGCCCGCATTATCTCCAACACATGAAATTTAACCAGCGGAGCTTGAATTCAATGAAAAAAAAATACATATTAAAAATTATAAATAGCAAGTGCAGAAAATTGAATACCATCTGGGAAAGCATGTGGAAAATGTTTTATTGCACAGGAGAGTCCAGACGATATTGACCAAGCCTCTCTTGACTTTCTCTAAAACATTTGTTGCATTAAAAACAACCCCTAGGAGCAGTGATTTATTTCTGAATCCCCTGGGTGTGCAGAGACACACAAAGGTCCTAAATCTGCTGACTAAGATAAATTGCAGGTTGGAATACATTTAAGAAATGATAATGCCAAATGCAGGAAAATATACAGAGAAACAGCAGATAGTAGTGGAACGGAGTACATGACCTGCCTATGAAGTTACTACACACAGCCAAAGAGCAGATATAACTGCAGACGAATTCCCTCAGCTTTCAATCCCTACAGAAATAAACTACTATTAAGAGAACACATATTTCTCTCTGCAAGTGAATCCTTCAACTGCTTAGCAAAGATGACTGGAAAACTGCTGTTGCAGTAGGAGAAACAAACTTTTTTTGAAGCTGAGGAATGATTAGGAGAAAGGAATGTGCTGAAATTCATTTAATGTCTTAAAATTCCAAGGCTAAAACAAGCATGAAATAAAAAAAATATAAGCAAGTGATCATTAATAGACACACCTCCTGCTACTATGGCTGCCTGCTGCACAGTGCTTTGTGTCATGCTCTGAAGCATCTGGCATTGGCCAGAATTTGAGTCAGGACACAAGATTCAATGGACCAGTGGTCTAATAGGGCATGGGAATTCCTGCGGTCTTGTTTTGTAGACAGGTGCAGTCAATCCTGGTTTTGGTCTGTTTGTTTGTTTTTTAAATCTCCTCCCCTGTTTCTCTCTGCATATAATGACTGAAGAAGCATCTCATCAAGCTGTCACTGCAAGCCTCTGACAGACCAGGTCCTACCTTGGGCCAGGGCTCAGCAGTCAAATAGCAAGTACAGAGCGACAAGAGCAGCTCGTGGAGCAGTGCAGGTGAGAGAAAACAGAACCTGCCATCACTGCCTTGCACTCACCTGCCTTCAGTCGTCTCACTTCCCCTGCTTCCAGGCACTCAAGAGAGGAATGAGATTGTATCAGGTCCGGCTGGGATGGCGTTAGTTCTCCCCGTCGCAGCGCTCACGGCGCTGTGCTGTGCATCGGTAGCTACCAAGGTGTTGGTACCACACCAGGGCTGTGGCTGCTGCTGAGCAGCGCTGGCACAGCACCAAGGCTGTCTCTCTCCAACATCCCCCCTCGGCAGTGGGCTGGGGGTGGGCAACATCTTGGGAGGGGACACGGCCAGGACAGCTGACCCCAACTGACCCAAGGGATATTCCATACCATACGACGTCTGCTCAGCAATAACAGGTAAGAGAAAGGAGAAGGAAAGGGGTGGGGGGGTGGGGGGGGCATTTCTTATTTATGGCGTTTGTCTTCCAGAGCAACCACTACACATACTGAAGCCCTGCTTCCTGGGAAGAGACCGTTCATCACCTGCTGATGGGAAGTAGAGAATAAATGTTTTGTTTTTCTTTTGCTTCTGTGCACGGCCTTTGCTTTTGCTTTATTAAACTGCCTTTATCTTGACTTGCGAGTTTTTTTCCATCTTATTTTTCTCCCCTCCCTGTCCTGCTGAGCACCTGGTGTCCAGCCAAGGTCAACCCATCACAGAGATGCACCAAAGCAGCCCTCTGTCCACTCAAGAAAGCAGCTAAGCAAAGACCTTGGAGTTAATATCAGAGAACTCCAAGCTGAAAACTGACATAGAGAATTAAGAGGGGATATTGGAATGGGAATTTGTCATTGATAGCTAGGAGATAAGACAGTTTAATAAAAAAAAAAAAATCATGCTTATAAATTAATCATCTTCTACTGAGACTGCTTCACATGTTTATTGTTGCATTGTTTGTACAGCACTACCACAGTGTGGTGCAAAAACACTAGAGATGGAAGTCATTCCAGAGGGGATTTGAGGAATTGTTCTGGAATACAGAACTCAGTTCATCTCCACAGAATCCATGGTAAGGTAGGGATAATACCATTTAAAAAAAAGGAAAAAAAAGAGACATTAATAGAATTTTTTCTCCAAGTGAGAACAGCTTCACCAGCTGGGCTGAAAGGAAAAGGGAGGGCACAACTAATTCTGTTATGAGCAGATCTTTCCAGAGACAGGTTTCACTACCCCTCTGTTACCACAATACTCATTCTGCATATGACTTAAATCCTATTTCCTATGCCAACAGGGTCTCACCATTTTCCTTCTTTAGAAAGCCAGCCTTAGCACTTCTCCTAAACTCTGGATTTACTTAGAGAAGAGGCCAGCGGGGCAATCAACGTTTGACCTGATGCTGTGAATTTTCCTTCACAGAAGAAAGGACTCCAGTTTTTCTCCTGGATCAGTTTTCACAAAATAGGACCTTCATCTCTGAGATCTCCTAATCTGAATTGGGGAACAGTTTCAGAAGTAAGTGGAAGCAGGACTGAGACACAACAGGATCATATACTCATACTTGCCTGGAAAATCAGGTCTAAATTACGAGACTTCAAGCAAAATAGATATTCTGACATAGAATTATTTAGCTAAATAGAAATGTTTTGATTTCTTCATTCATTTTTCTATATTTCTAATTTTAACAAAATATATAATCTGTTTTCTCACCCTAGGAAGGTCTGCTTCTGCCAAGAAAATTCAGATGAGCATGGGCTTCCAGACAGCTCATCAAGAAAAAATACCCAAAACCTACCTTCTATAACTAGCTGGATATTGTCACTGACTCATAGGAATGTCTTCCATTAACCCTCCTCTTTTATCTTTCACCAGCTCATGTACTGGTTTATTGTTCTAAAAGAACTCCTATTTTTAGCTAATTAAAGTTCATTGGGCTCTCCATTTAGATAAGTGTCTATCATCAGATGGGAACGTTCACTCCCACCACACGATTCATATTTGTAAGGCTATTCACTCACCCACCCACCAGACTGCTAGCTCTGCAGCCTGCCGCAAAAACATATATCACAATTTCTTACACATTCTGTGCTGTAATGACCTACTACACTTGTGAAACACAACAGCCACGGAAACTCTCCCGGTACCCGTCCCAGGACAGCTCTACACCTGTGACATGTGAGTATACAGAAACATGAAAGGGCAAGCTACCCGCCACCCCCACATAATGTCTTGGTTCTGGCACACAGTTCCATTTAGCAGAGCATTTAGTCATTTAGTCATACTTTTAGCACTAAATGTTTTGTGGTGTAGACCCTTCACATTGTTCCGCTTAAGCTGAGCTTAATATAAGCAGTCATATCTCAGAAGTCAGAAGGGTATCCTGTCAATGACATTAAGTTTTGCTTTTCAGGGACATGAGTAAAAGCAATGTCTACCAATTCTTGGCTGTCCAATGCACAGCAGTGATGCTGTAGCACATCTGTGTGCAAGGATGCAAGGTCTGCTCTCAGCCCACAATAAGTTCTTCCAGGGCTGCCACTCAATGAGTCCTTTGGGAGGTGTGTGCGCGCGCGCGTGTGCGCGTGTTAAAATTCTGTATTTCAAAACATGTCTCGGTTTTGAAAGAGGCAGAGAACAGGTCACTCACTGTTACTCGGGACAACTATAAGCGCACTACCTGCTCAGATGTAATCTACAGAAAAGCAGCTGACCTCCTAAAGATGTGATACCTGAAAGTAACAAGTTGAAGTAAAACAACTGCAACACTCCAGAAGATTCTGAGCAACAAGAAAAAATGAGAGGTCTGCAGTGAGATTGCTCCTGATTTTTATGGTTTTTTAATTGAGCTCAACAGGTCAGAAGCAGAAAGCTGTACGGCCAACCAGATTTCTCTGCTACCCACATCTTGTTTATTGATGAGTCATCTTCGTGCTGCCACTGCTCTCAGCTCCTTCCTTCCCTCCCTGTCTGTGGCTTTTCTTTCATCCTTGCCAATATCTGCTATAAGGTCTGACCAGTCCCAACAATTGATCGAATGAGAAATTGTGAAAAATAATCTACAGCCAAGAGAAGATGCTAAAAACTTCTTCCATTTTACTCTTTCCTCCTCTTTTCTTCAACCATGTTAACCCAGCACCTACTTTAAGGCTTCTTGTGCTTTATCCAAAATACCAGACCCTGGCTGCCTTTAGCAACATGCTAAAGAAACACTCGTTATTTATTGGATATGACATAGCATTTCCTACATTCCTGGTTCAGTCTTTGATCTCTCCTGACAATTTATTTTAAAGAATTTTGCTATCTTAAAGGATTATAATTGGTACATGCTGTCCTTTCAAAAAGGATTTTTTTAAAAAGAAAATAAAAAATGCCTCAAATATCATTTATGTTCTTTCTGCTTTTAAAAAGTTCAACCAAGTTCACATTTACCAGACAGTTAAGAAATATTTATATTTGTTTTCTTTTCCTTCAGCAGCAAACCACTAATGCCTTATGACACCTTTATTACAGCATTCTCCTGTGAACTGCTCCTTTCAGTCCTTTGATCGTGAGCCAGCGAAGAGCCTCAGTGTGTCACCTTGGTGTCACTGCAAGTCGTGATTGCAGGGCAGGTTGGCATTCTTTTGCTCTTATGCACATTTAGCAACTTGTCTTCACTGAAAAAAAAATATTTAAAAGCCTTGCCATCAGTTGGGTGGGTTTCTTTTGTTTGTTTTCTTTGCTGGTTGTCTTTTGCTTTTTTTTTCTTTTCTTGTATGCTACTCTTTAATAACAAGAAAGCTAAGTTTGATCGATGCTCTTTTACAGGGTGCTAAAGCATAAGTTAGCACTCCTCTGTGTATGTAGATCTACATCTCTGCCAAGATCAGCCAAACTTACTTCTGGAAGCAACTTCCAGAAGCTTTATTAGTCAACAGTTCTGTATTTTTAATTGTGTCTGTGCACTTTGAGTGCTCACGCTGCCAGTCCTGTATCATTACTGCCGGCTAATAAGCACGACAAAGACTCAGTGCCCCATGACCAGTATCTCTGCATTCCCCATCTCTTGGGTGGCTCTGTGCCCCAGGATGCACAGGGATACAGCTGCAGTGTACAATGAGATGCCAGCTGAATGTCAGATACTTATTTTTTTTTTTCTATCCTACAAGGTTTTCTGAATATTTCTAAAATATTCACCCATTTGAAAACATCCTAGCTTCCTACTTTTAGTCTTTTTGCCACCTGCATGGACACTGAACAGATCTGCAGCATTCTTGTGTCTGACCTATAGACATCCTAGGAAATTCTTCTGCATATACAGAAATTCAACATGTATAACTTTTAAACAGCATTTGAGGACATCAGGAAGAGGATATAGAGTTTACTGAAGTGAACAAGCAAACAGTGCTGGCTACTGCAGGCATCTATCAGCTACACAAGGAAGAATGATACTTCAAGGTCTAAGAAACAAACAGTAACTGATAGAACCACTCTTTCATGCAAATCTGGGACTGTTGGGAATGGCTGCCACACTTTTGGCAGGGTTGGAAGGGTTCAGTCTAGACTACAACTCAACAGCTCAGAAGTAGAAAGCAAGTTAACGTAGGCAGTGGAAAAGAATGGTGAACGTCACCAGAAGACTGCAAGTCTAGCTTGTGCCAGGCAGATGCCAGTCACTGGAGAATCAGTTTCAGGTCAGAAAAAGCACAGAGAAAAGGGCTGTCACTCAAGTATGCAAGGCCACTACTTGCATTTTACTGTACAAAGTCAGAAGGAAATAGCTTCTTGAAGAGCAGTGCAGTCAGAGATAGGACCCATATCCTAATGAGATTTTTTTTCCTATGACTACATAAACAGGAAAGCTGTTAATTTTCTTCAGTTCTGTAAGCACCTGTCTCAAGTGGGAACATTTCACTGAATATCTGTGCTGACTGATCAAAGGTGGTGTATAACATAACATTTACATCATTAGGAACATATGTCATTTTCAGAAGATGCAAGCAGGGATCTTTTTCTTGACCAAACTCTCCACATTTCTGGAATTGCAATATCAAGGGTAGTTTTATCCTTTGCTTCCCTTATTTTTGGGCCCATAAGAGAGACATCTGACCAGTACCACAAAGATTCAGCTAACATTTGAGAACATGTGCAGATTACATTTAATATACTTTTAGTTTCCTGAAAGGATATGCAAATGTATCATGAGTCAGACCGATATTAGCAAAGTTGATGTTTCTATTATTATTGCTATGTACAGCATACTGAATCATCTTTGTAAGCTAAGGTGACTATTAGTAGCTGAGGTTAGAGCACATTAAAATTAGAAAATTTGCTTGCTAATTTTCAACATCCAGATACAAAGGCAGTTACAAAAATCTACCAAGACTCTGCTCAGATGAGAAAGGCCTAACAGTATGCCCGAGTACTGAATTGCCTGCTTTTTTTACTGTATGTTGGCTAGAATATTGCAATTAAGTGTCATATAAACAAATGATATGAAGAGTTTTAGAGAGAAGAGTGCTGTTTGGGCAACTACAATCTTCTAATAAATTTCATAATAAACACACACATATCATTCCATGCAAGCATCAGAAGAGGAATCAGTGTAAATACTTCACAACAAACAGGAAAAGAGCAATACATTCTGCAGATACCCTTTCATAACATCGCTGGGGAGAACACAGCGCTTGCATAGCATGATTTAGGGATATGGGGGATGTCACAGATCGTCCTGATTTATCACTGGCATCCATTTGAAATAGAGAAGGATGCTGGCCATGTGTGTCTGTCATAGTAGGGGTAGTACCTGGTCTCCAAAGAGTGGTACCTTGCCATCCTTCCCTCTAAGGCCTGCAAACCCCTTTTTGATAAGTAATTTGTAGGCAATACCGGTCCTCTGACTCTTGGTGAGTCTTCCAGTAAATAGGGAAGTTATTCTCCAGCCAGACATATCTGCTAGAAAAAAACTCAAATTTTTAGATAAGTGTGGGAAGAAAAAAAGTCAGTCTTAAACTTCCTAAAGGTTTTTCTGAGAAATTATTTGAGGAATAGAGAATGTGTTTCAGGGAATGTACTGCAGGAGCCCTGTCACATCAGAGTGAGCCCACAGGAAGGCCAAATCTGCAGAGAAAAAGAAACCTTCTCAAGGGCTCTCAGGTTATCAGGGTGGGAACAGAAAAGCAGATGCCGCTATATTACTCCAGACATGTTGATGATGGCGAACGTATTGCTCTGGAGGTTGAAAAGGGCTCGGGTAAGGCAGAAGCTACAAGCAGCTCAGGGGCACAAGGGCCTCGCTACTGCTCGGTTATTTGCATGAAGCCCCAGAGCAGCTAAGGGAAGGATGCAGGAAGATATTTGATTAAGATGGAAGAAATGAAACCTTTATTCCTAGAAACCTCAGTTTTTGAGCTATTCCTGGAAAATGCTGCTGTTTAACATGAAGTATAAAAAGGACATCTCTGTACAGATCAACACAGCTATCTCACAAGGACAGATGAGTTGCCTTTGGCACATAACACAGCAAGACAAAAGAAAGCAGAAGTCACGAATCAAGTACATGGCTATTGTAATTGCTCCTTTACCCTTGTGAAAGTACAGTGCAGGTGTGAGACATTTGAAACCGGCAAAATTGGATTTCTAAATGGGACTACAGCTTTCTGCAATTTTTACATTTCCTGTGTGCTAGAGGTTTATGAGAATTTATTCTTGAAAGCTGGGACCTTGGACTGAATCACCACTGCTGTTTGTGAAGCGTGTCTTGATGCAGTCTGTTTTACTTTAGTTATATACCTAGATCTGTAGATTTTTCTTTGTTGCCATGATCTGAATTTTCTGATGTTGTTGCTTTATGACAGCTGAAATTCTACCACTGATATTAAGATGTGGTAGATAACTAATGGCTCTAATATTCTCTTGTTTGAACACTAGGTCTTTAAATAAAGAAGATATTTTCAAAATCTATTCATATTTCTTTTGGCCATGAAATGAACACTATTTTTTGAAGAGCGTTTCCAATCTTTTTTGATTGGAAAAATAATCATATGTATTATCTCTACCTATCTCTACCTTAACTTCCTCCTTTATTGGGCTTTTTCTGGCTTCCCTATGTCTGATTCTGCTGAATTTCGGAGCAGTACAAATGTCTAACATAGCCTGGATTGCATCCCATGTACCTCTTCTTCCTGGCCTCTGGTGAAGTCATCTTTTTGTGGTACATCAGTGTATTTACAGCTACATCCCGGAGAAAGCATGGCCCTCCTTTTGCATGTGCAAATATATGTACAGTTTTATGTAACTTGCTATATATATGCAAACACTCTTGTTCACCTCTTCCTTCACATATATATATATACATATACTTAAATATATATTTTTAGGTAGGAGGGGACCAGTGAGGAGTTAGCAGATGCTGTCCTGGTCTCTTCTACCATCTGGTAGGCCTGCCAGAAATCTTTCACCTTAACTTGCTGATACATCTCATGCCCTTTTTGGCCCTTGACTACCGCCTCTGCAATGCCGTCGACCTGAATATCCCTGTTTTCATTTCTGCCTCGTGGAAACATCTGCTTGGCCCCTTAAACCACGCAGGGAGTAGGGTCTTATTCAGGTGTCAGAAAGGCAGTAGGATTAAACTACTTCAAATTTGCACATGGGTGCATGCAAGCCTAAAGAGATAAACTGACAACGTTTCATAGAATAGAGGAGGGAATAGGAATTGCTTGGATCGTAATGCGTTCAGCGCAGGCAACCATAGACCTCACTACCAAAAGAAAAGTATTTGATATTGGGCACCAACTGTGCATTCAAAATAGAAAAGGCAGCAGGCCTTCTCTTGATGAGTTTAAGCATTCAGGGACACATTCTGTCTCCTTTTGTGCTCACTCTGATTAGTCTCTTACTCCCTTTATATTCCTGCCGTAACTGGGAGGGCAGAATGTGAGCTATACTGTAGCGACGTGGATGGCAGAATGCAGTCTGCAATAAGCCATGAAAAATACAATACCCCAAAAGGAAACAAAATTACTAGTATGGCAGTGAGGAGAACTGACACTGCATAATCAAATGGCAGGATATAGGTAAAAAGAAAAGCCGAGAGTAGGTTGTTATATATATCATTTATTTGCACTCCATTATTTTACTGCACGTCCCTGATACATGTTTTATTTCTTAGGATTTGTGGTAAAAAGATTGGATAACTAATATGGATTTTATCACCAAATGTTAGAGTCTTGAACACCTCTTTTCTGGCTTCAGCGGTATAAACAGTTTCCAAAGCTCATCTCCTCCACTTTTTCCAGTGTATTTTCAATGGTGAATGTTTGTTTTAAGCACACAGAGCTACATTGCCCAGCTCCTACACTATGGGGATTTAACGTGCTTTAGTTTTTATGAACAAAGGATTCTCCAGAATTACTTAAGCTGAAAAGCCACTTGCCCGAGCCTTCCCAAAATCTGTTATGACATCATTAGAACAAAATGTGAATATTCAGGTCATGGGGTGAGTTCAAATAATTTTTAAAGCTCACTCCAAAATGGTAAGAGCAATCCTATTTAAACGTGTGTGCAAAACTAGGTTACTCTTACAGTGACTAAAGCTATGAAATACTGCTATCTTTTTAAGCACCACAGAGGATGGATGCCAGCATGGCATCCCAAGGAATGGTAAACTCTTAATGTGAAGAATTGGATAACGCATCATTTCCAAAGGCTGGGGGGAGTGGTATGAAAGATTGAGAAGCCTTAAAGGACACAGCTGCAAAGCCAGCTACTGCATATCCTTGAGATGTTCGTACAAGGGCTCTGTGATGTACAACACCAAAGGAAGAGAGATCTGTGGAGTCTGTTGAGACAAGGTACCTCTGTCACCGTTAATAAGAAGCGAGGTTATCTCACTGCTATGTTTGGGTCAGAAAAACACTGAAGTTTCTCAGAAGACACATGGCTAAAGAGATAATGAATTAAGTGAAGTGCTACCAATTTTTCCATAATCTTTCCCCAGTATGAGAAGATTAATGATAGAATGATAAATGGCCTCTTCATCTAAAGGAAGTGAGGGATTCTTTTCTTCTTTTTCCTTTCTCTGTTTTTCTTGCTTAGAATTCAGACACTATTTTAGGAGACTGTAGAGCTTTCTTGATCTCACTGAGAATGTCATTTTTATGGATATGTGCAGTGCCCAGGCACTTAAATATAACACACTTTTTAAAAATCTAAGTAAAGAAAGAACAAACAACTCATCCCAAAACCTACATGGCTATAGGGATGAACTAAAATTTGCTCAGGACTGAGGACTCTGGTTGGGTCAGACCTGTTTAACTCAAGTCTCCATAAAAAGGACATGCTGATGGCTCCATATGTTTTATTTTTGTGTTTCTACCCATCTTCACGTGGCCTGACTGTGATTTTTTTTTTTTTTTGTCTGAGTCATGGAGATAGCAGCATGGGATACAGAACAGCGGTAGGTTGCCACATTGGTGGTTGTATTAACAATGGTTTTATTAACAATAACTGAATAGTAAAGAGGGTCCCTTCCCCTCGCAAAAGAAATGCAGTAGTGAAGAGTCCTCACAAGTGAGCATGCCTGTTGCAGCAAAACAGCCCCTTTGGGCAGCCACAGTCCAACTTCTCTTACTTACCATCATAGCCAAAGCCCACGATGGACGAGAAAGTATGTCCCCTGCTCCCTCTTCCATCTCCCCTCCTAGGCTTTCTTTTTCATCTCTCGTCTGTCCAGTCAGCCAAAGAGTCAAAAATGGTTTTGCATCAGTCAGATCGTTTTGCTTTTGGGTTGTATGTTTTTTTCCCCTCCTTTGTTCCTGAAGGATTGAAATTTTCTATTTTGTTTTGACAGTGTAACCTGAGATTTTGACTTCATCTCCTGACTCATGTATTTGCTTTAATACAAGCCAAGACACAGATGATGGTTTTTGAGTGGGATCTAAATTAAAGATGACATTTGACTGGTCCTCCATTTCTGCCCACCGGAACTGGCCTCATCCTGCAAAGCCCATGGGCACTGTATAAGACTTCTGCACCACAGGGGACATCTACGAAGCCGAACAAAGGTGTAATTGTAGTAAGTGTAAATATCTCCTTGCTAGTTGTATCTGGCTAGTACAGTGATAGTTGTGCAGCAATGATGATGTGCATTTCACCATGCAGTGGCAGCCAAAGTAGGTATAGAAGGTTTCTGGACCATTTACAAGCACAAACCATTGTACATTAACTACTTTTTTTCAGGAGTAAGGGCTGTCAGAGGCTGGTCTAGCCCCTCCTGAGTGTCTTCAATCTCCTAAAACTTCAAAAGAAGCACTTTAATTACTTTTGTCTTTTAAAGCAGGAAGAAATACAAAGAAAGTTTGCATGTAAACCTCAGTGTATGCAATACAGCAATATTCCTTCCTTAACAGTCTCTTCTTCTTCCTCCATAAATAATCTGTCCTTTATTCTTCCTGTTTTCCAGGTCAGTTTGACCTAGCAGGTTGTTCCTTGTCACATTTTCCTTCCTGTCACACTCTAAATTGCCAGTACCCATTTTGTACATGTCAGCAGAACTATATCTGGAAAATTTATACACCTGGGAAAGACAAGATTAATCATCCTACCTTCTTACTTGCCTACCAGTGACATTATGCCACCTTTTGCCTGATAATCCAAACAATTCCTAATCCTCATTTACACAGTTAGTCAAGAAACTCCTGAACCCTTTTCCTTCCCAAAGCCGTCCTCATATTCTTGCATTTTCCAATAAATTATATTTACCCTGCTGCAGTTGTTGCCCACTACAGACTTGGGTTTTACCCCATAAGCAGGGAGAGGAGATCCATTTTTCCTTCCTTCCAGAAATTTTTGTGGTTTTAAAAAATATCATATGGTCCTCTCCATCTTCTTCTTCTTTTTTTTTTTTTTTCTTTTTTGGGGGGGAGGGGTTGGCTATGCAATTCCTGTTTGGTCTCGGATCTCAGATGACGGCTTCTAGGTATCTAATTATTCTTGTAACTTCCTTTTAAAATGTCTCCATCTGATCCAGATCTTTCTTTAAGTGAGACCCCAAATTCAATATCGCCCTTTAGCCTTGAGGCCCTTGAATTTCTATTAAAGTTGAGCAGATTGGAAATATTACCTCAAGTGCCTTGCTGCCTCCCAGTATGGTATTTGGATTCACCACAGCAGCATGACATTTTTAACTCATGACTCACATGTATTACCTTGTGGTTCAGTACAACCCCTGACCCCTTTCTGTATAACAGCTTCCTAGCCAGCTGCTCCTCATTCTTTATTTATGCAGTTGACTCAGCTTGCCTGCCTGAAGTACCACACACTTCCCTTATTCCATTTCAGCTCATCTTCCGCAGGTTGTCCAGATCATTTTGAATTCTGCTATTGCCGCCCAGGGCATCTAGCTTCCTCCTTCCCAACTTGCTAATGCCTTGAGGGTGGTGATCATTAATGAACAACGAGCAGTACAGGGCAGCTCCATATATGACTCTGATAAGGAAACTGGTAATTACCTTCAGTGTAGAAGTTTCAAACAATTTTGCCCACATATTGTCACAGATCTTTGCAGACCATGCTTTCTTTACTTTTGAGATGTCAGGAGTGACAGGGTCAGAAGACTTCCCAAAGTCAAGACACAAGGGATTCAGTGCTTCTTCTCTGGCATGCTGTAGAATGGCAGTAGGCTGGTTTGACACAGTTGTTTCCCCCAAAAAATCCATTCTGGAACTATTGGTCTCCATATTAACTAGCAAGTGCTTAGTATGGTTGGGTGAGCTTTGCTCTAACATCTTTCTAAACCTTTTCATTACACAATATATCCATACTTCACTGGCTCCTTGAATTTTTAAAGGCAGCCATCTTGGTATCCGTTAACCACCACCTCTGATAACCCCACACTCACCTCACTTCCTACAACTGGATTCAGATATTTGATATTCAATGTGTATTTACTAAGAGAGAGATTATTGGCAACAATGACTTGAATTATTTAGAGGAACAAAACAAGTCACCAAATTATGATTCTGACTTGTCAGTAATATTAGGAAATGCTGGGAATTTTTTTTTTCTACCTATATTCCCTGTTGATTTATAATCTTTTTGAATAAAAAAAAGCCCAATTTCATCTGTAGAAATCACCCCCATTTTTCTAAATTTGCCCCAAATTCATTATTATTTTCTGTGAAAAAAGGTATTTTTCACAAAATCTGCCTTAAAGAAAAGAAAAAGTAGCCACTTTTACTCTAGACTGCATAGTCTCAGCACATCTATAACTTAATTCAGCATGGATCCACAGTACATTCCAGGCCTATCAAGACAACTTTGTTCATAATGTGATTTTCAGTGTTTGTGAGAAAAGGTTATTGGTTAAACAGGAGAGTGAAGAGAACTTTTGAAGTTGTGAGATCATAGAAAATTTATCCTGATGGTCGAATCAAGGGACTTGAAAACTGGTGATAAAAAAAAAGGGATTTTGCAATTTCTCATGTCTAGTTAAATTTGTATCTACTCGGGGCATTGCTCGTATACTGCAGCTGAAAAACCTGTAGGACATCCAAGGTTACACTGCAGCAGGGCAACTTCCCCAGCTTCTAATAAATTTAAACCAAGAGGCCCCCTAAGATATTGAGACTAAAGCTGAAATCATCTTCTGTCTGACAGGTTAAGGAAAAGCAAATGATCCTACCCAAAAGGATGCATTTTGCTGAATGGACACTCAGGAGTCACTCTGCTAAAATATATTAAAACCAATGTCAAAATGAATATTCTTATTTGTGTCTGCAATTCTGATTTATACTCAGTATAAAGCACCAGATACAACAGAAGAAAAATAAACTTGAAAAGCTGGGGTATTCAGAAACTGCAGCACCAAAAGGTAACTAAAAGGTTCAAGTCAGTTAGCAAATAGCTACAAAGAAAGAAATTAATTCTTTGGGTTTGACTCACCCAGGTGGCATAATGATTTACTGTGGGCTATCAGAGGTCCTTGCATCTAAAAACCTTTGCAGAGGTCAGCGCCGAGCTCTGTGTCCTGACAGAGGGAAAGTGCCCAGAGCAAGGGGCAGGGACGTCGCCACCTGCCCCCAAGATGCTTTGATTTCAGCTCTTCCCCTGCCTAGCTGCCCACCAGAAACTACAGCTCTCTCCCCCAAAAGAGGTCCTTTCTCCCTCAAAAGCTGCAGTGGCAGACAAATTGCCTGCCCTCTCATTCCAAGGAATTCCCTTCCTCCCCCTGGCACAAGGGACATAATTCACATCATCCTGCATCTGCAGAAGTGCTCATTAAAACTTGTGGACCACTTTCCCTATGATTATCCCGCTTTTCTAAAACTGAGGGCACACGTAGAGGAAAACAGGCTGTTCCTAGCTTTCCCAGATCGATAAATACATATGTGAATATACAGACAAGACTCCCCCAGTTTCCTTAGGGAATTTCCACACAGACTAAATGGGTATAATTCTGCTTGCTTGCCCGCAATACCCCCCTTTTGTCACAAGTTCAGCATGCTAATACCTGTTGTTGTCACGACTGTTATCTAGAAACAGAGATATTAAAGAGTGGTTCTAGTTTTGAAAGTGCTGGTATGTGCCAATAAATTTGTGTGTCAAAAGCAACAAGGGGCTCTGTAAGAGCTATAGAAGTTTAATATTCAAATATGGCTGCAGGTATTTAAATAACTAAATGTGGAGATACATATCTCCCTTTTATCCGTTACTTCAACAGCTTTGATGTCAACTATTTCACCCCACTTACAAAGTCCGACTGGAAAATTTATTTAGCCTCACACATCACGTATCCCCACCGAGAGCATCACAGACACACACGTAGCCTGGGCATGTATCCGTTCCAAAACCCACAGACAAAACTCCTCCTTCTGACAAAGGGAGTTGTTACACTTGTGTTAAGCTAGTGGTTTAGGGGTTTTTTTTAGACTAAGATTTCTCTCTTCTAACCACAGCTTCACTTGGCCACACTAACGGTAAAACAACAATAATAATAATGATAAAATTCAGCAACACATAAAAACTTGTAGAACAGTAATAGTGGTGCTTTTGCCATTTTTATGAGGCACTAATCTAGTTGCCTCATAAGGAAGCAGATTATAGTCTCATAAAACAGCACAATGGAGCTATGGTATAATGACTTTAGTAGGTACAGCAGCAGCTTTACTACAGCTCCTCTCTCGACAAATTGTATGATGTAGGAAGATAAGTATAAATATAAAATCAATCTAAATTTTATTTGATTGTGATTTCCACCTTATCAGGACCGAAAGAGATCACAAGAGAGCATGAAGTAGCAAAGACAAATGCAAAACCCCAACCTATAATAAAAGACAAGCTAACACTTTCAGCTGCCTAACTGTAAAAATATTTCAGCAGATGCCCAGAACACTAAAGGTATTTACACAATTCATACAAAGTAACAGCTTTAAAAGCAAGTCGTCAGTTATACAATAGGAAAGAGTAAAAAGGCAGAATTAAGTAAATGGAAGTACTCCTTCAGAAACTGTCATTTATAACACATCAGTTTGTGTCATTTCTCTGTATGTAAGAATATTAAAAACATACCTTTTAAATGACTGTATCATACATTATATGCCAGCCTAGGAAAAAAGGTAAAATAAGAATTTTCCTTGATTGTATATTTTTTTCTGCTTTGTGATATTGCAAAGGAGTAATTATATATATGCCATTTTATATATTCATACAAAATGAATACTAAGAGAATAAGATTCTGTATCCTAGTTATTTACAGTACCAAGACTGATAAACAATATACAGCGGCTGTATGTATTTACCAAGGGCCTGATTCAATGTTCAAAAAGTCCACTGGATGCCTTTTTGCATCAGATACCAGTATAATCTCAGTATTGCCTCTTTTTTTGTGTGTGATTCTGAATTTAAATAGCAGACAAGGACCTGCTTTTATTTTAGTGGTTGTATAGTATGTAGCAGTGTGCATTGCCTCAGTTCTAAACACCACTGCACTTCTAAATAAAACCTGAATCTCTCTGATCATCCATGATAGGAGCATGAAAATTGGAGTTACTCCCAAATTTTTTTAAACTTCTCATTGGACTTACAGTTCTATTTCAAAGCCAATAAAAAGCAGTTTGGAGGGACTGTAACAGAATAGTTATTATTGTGCAGTGCTTCAATGGCATCGTAATTTCTGACAGGGTCTTATGATGTACAATCCACAGGTATATGAATATCCTTGCAAAATCAGCCCTACCTGGTTCCATTTAAATGCTGCTTTGAGTTTTGGACTCTCCTGCTGCTTCCAAAAACTGTTTCTCTTAAACATCTCCCATGGTTGCACGGTAGGCCTTCATACGAGCCGTGATCAAGTATACCTCTCCACCCCTCCACACTGCTAAATTGCTATCTGTGCTCTAGGATTAAGACCTTGAGGTGCCAGGAGAACAAATGACAGTACCTGCTCTGAAGAGTCTATAAACTGAAACTTAAGTTTTGCAAATTTCTAGTATACCTTGTTCGTGCGCAATCCTGACCTCTGAAAATGGTGTCTCAAGTAGCTAAAAGTGCTGCAAGCTTGCTGTCCTACATACTTGCTGTCCACACAGCTGCTGCTGCAGAGACAGCTCCTATGGAAGTGGGCACTGTTGTGCTAAACGTGCTAGCTGTTTCACATTGTCTGCAGGATCTCATGGATGCTCTCTACCTGGATAGATAGACAGATATACATAGTCATCACTTCATCTGTTTCCCTCTTCCATGACTTCATCCCAGCGAGCTCCATGAGTCCACTGCTACCTTGTCTGCTTTCAGCTACACTAGGAGCAACCGTTCACCACCGTCTCCTCGTACTGCCTGATTCTGTCTTCAGCCACAGACATTTTTTTTTAATAGCAGCATGAAACTGGTCTCACGGATGAACTGAAACAACAACCCAACCAGTCCTTTAGATTACAGATGTTTGCAAGCCCTGCCTCCAGAACTGTGGCTTACACAGATGAGTAAGATCTGGATTTTTGGAGGGGCTGAATATGGCAGTTCAAGTAGATTTTAGCAAGGCCTTTATTTACTCAGCCTTACAGAGAATCACTTAAAAGTACTGTGATACCCACAGTCATCTGCTCAAAGTTAGTGTTTTGGTTTGTTTGTTTGTTTGTTTGTTTTTGTACAACTCTCTCTGTTGCTGCAGGTTAGAGACAAAGTGATCATAAAAAAGATGGTTGACAGCTAGGAAGGAACCTTTCAGACATTTTGAGGGTCTTATACTGAGCAGAGTAATGCCAAATAGCATCGTCCCTGGTGAGACTGGGAAAAACAAGACTCCTTACTCAAAACTGGGCTTGGTAACAGCTGTACATGCAGAAGACATGGTGGAACAGGACGAAATGTGTCAGGAATGCAAGGGCCAGACATGTGGGATGTTAAAATGCATGTATCCATCAGAATCAGAGAAGTAAAGAAATATGTCTGTTAGCAAATAGAAATCCAGTTTTATATATATACACATATATATATATGTCATAAATATTAAAAGAGTACCTGAAGATCATTTCATTTTAGCTGCTGGATTGTCTCTGCCTCTCACCCTTTCTTCACAGTTTCCTTCTCTTTTATATAATCAGAAGTAAGGACACATGGCCTGGGCAGCATGATGTTATTGCTGTGGCTTGCAACAACGAGGCAGCTGTCTAGCAGCAGAATAAACTGACACAGAAGCAAAGTTATCTTACTTCTATGTAAATTCCATCTTTGACCTGCATGCAGCTGGCAGTGCATTTTTTTTATTGTGTTCACTGGGTTTTCATTACACCCCTTGTCATACGCTGAAAGGTATTTTAACTTCATTTAAATCTCCTTGTGCCTCAGAAATGTCAATAAATGTCATTGTTATCATCAGTTTTGTCCTGGGTTGGCTTTTCTGAATTTTCTGTCTTTAGATTTGATTAAAATTGGGAAATAAATAGTGAATAACATATTGATTGCAGACTGGGAAAGGTTGCAGATAATTTATTATCTGGTGAGCATGATACTGAGGTTTTTTTCTACCTGAATCTTCAGACTAACAAAATTCATTCTGATGGGAAAGGGGAGTTTGTAACTATTCTTTAGTGCAAAGTAGTTTTGCAAGTCTTTGTTTGGTCATCTATAGACCGTAAATCAAGTTAAGATCAATGGTAGTTACCCCATACTGTTAGTTTAGCAGACCTTAAAAAAGAGGCTATTAGAGATTATTAAATCTGAAATCAAAACGCCTTGCTTACAGGGGAAAAAAAAAAAAAAAGGATCAGCAGACATTGTCTGTGAACACTAATCTAAACCATAATTCATTGTATTAGCAGTAATTTCATTATATTGCTTTATCCAGCCTTACAGAAGAGTGAGTATTTAGAGCTATATGTCCTGAACTGCCATTTTTTCATTCTCCAATACTGCATCACTAGCCAAGAGAAGGAAAGCTTAACCCACCAGCATAAGCTTCTGCACTTTTCATCATGCCAGTGAACCCTCAAGAACCTTCCTACTTTCAAATCTTTCCATGACTGGGAAAATCTGAGCATAACAATGGTGATTTAGAGGAAGTAAAATGAAACAAAACCAGGTAACTTCAATTCTAGTTACAATTGGAGTCTTTGCCTCTAAATGCTGTCACAAGAGTCCCTCTCCTCATGTTGGTCTTACTCCCCTTGACACTAATGGCAGTGGGAACCACCCTCCGTGACAATCCTGCTCTCATGGCTGTAGGGCCAAGGTGTTCAGCACACAGCATTTGGCAGGAGGACTGCCTTCCACTTGTGGCAGCTCAGGACAATGCCTACGCACAAGCGAAGGCTCTAGGTATTTCTGTAACACAAAGAGTAATCAGAAAATGCCTCAATATGCCTGGTGGGATGAAGAATCACCATTATCTTTTATTGCCCTGAAAAATCAACGGTGTTGCTGTTTATTAAGTGTACATGACAGCTCAGGTAAGCAACTGTTCTACCACACAATAAGAAATTGCAGAATGCCAGCAAACCCAAGAGGAGCATTACCAGTAACGGAGCTGTTGGTGGAAGCTGGACCCCAACCACAAATCCTCTCCCCACCTTTAGCACGCCAGAATCACAGTAACCGTTCTGTGGCTCACATGGACTTACAGACTGGACGCCAGTGCATGCCATTGATGCTAACCCCTAGTAGCACAGAAGAAATATATGACACTCTTCCTGAAATATCTGAGACACTCCATTTCCATCATCTCTGAGTACCTGACTATCTTTAATCTGCTCATTCTCACTCCACTGATGGTAAGGAACAGTCACAATCCACATCTTCAGAAATAACATATTACATCATAGCTGAGCATGTTAAAACAGGTTTTGTGATTACTGTAGCATCAAATTCAAGAGACGCTGAAGCATTCAAACAGTTCTGCAGGGTGGATAGAACTGGATCCCTGTATGGCAAGTGCAGAGTAGCAGCAATACATAAGCAACCAACATACTAAAAGGCACCACTTTAGGCATGTTACTCCCTACAAAGCACGCATAGTGTCGGTTGCTGTTGCCTTGCTATTTGTAGAAGGTAGCAACAGTACATATTAATCATTCCATTTAAGAGACGTCGATGAACAATGCTCAGCAGCACCAATATACCCATGTAATATCTGTGTAATAACAGCTAATACACAGTACCTGTCCCTAGCTTCTAATCAGATTTTGCATACATCTCCACAGTCAGGAAGGCTACCACTCTGAAGTGATGCTGTCAGTCAAACAATGTATTAATGGATGATTACTAGTAATACAATGTAAGCCATCCTAGTTGTATTGGAAGGCCTGAATTCAGTATCTCTGGAGCATTTAGGACAAAACCAGTATGTGGTAAAATATGAGAGGATTAAACTTAATATTATCTTCCGGGCATTTATAAAGAATAATAAACTTGTTTTCATCCACAAACTTTGTGTGTGGTTGTAGACCAGAGTTACCGCTTATTACAGGAAAGGACTCTTATAGAAAAGGACTAGCCAGAAGAGCTGTCTCAGTGCTAACAGGAATAGAAATGAACTGCCTAGAGACGAGATGTCCTCATGTAAGGCATTGAGCTACATGAAACTTGTTCTATGTTTTATTCATTTGCAATATAAGGGGATCGTGGTACATTTACTAAGAGCCCAGATGGCTGCATTGCTCTTGAGCTATTGCTTTTTTACTAATGAAAAAACGGAAATATAGAGCATGTAGGAAAAATAGCCCAGATTTGAAGGTGAGCAATATGGCAGAGAACTGAATCATCCCCGTGCCTCCATTTCAAGCTGAACCGTGGCATTAGCCTGTGAACCTCAGTTCCCAACCTCATTGCCTCTGTACCCAGATGCCTTCTTCCACCAGCAGGTTGCTAATGGCATTGCTGTTAAAGAAGAAACAAACTCTTACATCAGCCGCAGTCCTTTTGGGACAGATCTTATAAAAGTTAAGTGAAAGATAAACATTACTGAAGTTATTCTGTTTCTTGCCCCAAATTATTCAGACAGTGCCAATGACCCAAGCAACAAAAGACTACTCATTGTCAGTTGCAGTCAACAGGAAAAGATAGACTCTGGAGAGTTATTTAGCATAGAAACATATCTTCTGTTTCATCTTCCAGCATTTCTAGCCAAGCTAGAAAAGGATTTTCAAGAACATCCAAGAGATTTCAGCAACACGAATTCCACTGAAACTAATGGGACTTTTGCTCCTAGTTGCTTTTCACTCTCCTCATTACATCTAAAGCATTCTTTTCACCAGATTTGTACCTGGATTACAAATGTCTATAGCATTTCTCAAAGTACGATTAGATTTAGTAGCTTCCTTCACTGCCCAAATATTAATACAATCTAGCAACTTGGAAAGATTAAGTCCAGATGCACTAGTTTCATGCCCTGATCACTAAGCTGCCCTCAAGCATTTGTACATGGGGGAAGAGTACGTCAACATCTTGAGAATGAAACCTCATTGATACGGGCAATACCTTTGGCTTATAACAAATACAGAGCATGATCACTAGAACTTCACTTCCGTGGAGTTCACACATAACTTGAACTGCTACAAATTAGTGTAAGAAAGACATCTAACTGAAAAGATAAGCAAAGAAAAATCTTGGAATAAGGGATTTTTACATGAGTATTATTATTCTGTGTTTCTACTACAGCTTCTCATTCTTTCCATCATTGTGCTTAAGGCAACGACAAACCCTTTCACCTTAAAAACAATCAATGGGATGTTTGAAATTTATGTGGTGCAGGGGGATGCGTAAATATAATTTTTTCTTATTTCCCATGGCACCCACTTAGCAATGATTCCATGACACCCCATTTACACATTGAGCGGCATCTGTATTTTAAACTGCAACGTTGCACCACTTCAAAGCTAGAATATAGATTTGCTTCCTACACTCCCGATTCTCTGCTAATGCCTGCTGCTGACATGGAGGCAATGCCCAATCAACTGACGGAGCAAAGTGTTGACGGACCCCAGAGATGCTTCTCTGCCCCCGCTGTGATGAGAGGGCAAAAGGAGAAGAAACAGAGTCCATTAGCAACTTGAGGGGGATGTCAAGGGATTAAATATTGTTCTGAGTTTCAGTATGAGATGTGGAATGAGTCAGAGCTCCAGCTGATCCGCTGGGAAGAGAGGAGCAGGCTACAGAGATAGACAGGGAGGAAGAGGCTGCAGAGGGAAGGTGAGCAAATGACACTGCAGAGAAAGACAGGAAGCCGGGGTCAGCCCAAACTTTTAGGTACAATCCCTCTTGAGAAGAAACATGTAGTTGAGCTGTCTCACACATACCCTCTCCTGTGGCCCTTAAAGGGTGCAAGTTACACTCTTGCAGTCCCCTTGTGCCCAGCACCAGGGAAGGACTGATCAGGGACACACAGCCTCCCTGTTTCTCTTGGCTTTTCCTTTGCCCATTGCCAGTGGAAATACCCAGAGCATGGAGGGGCAGCACCTGCCCTGCAAGCAAAAGCAGAGTCAGCTGAGAAGGAGAGCTGTACTGTTCATTAATGTATCTGCTTGTCTCAGTTACTCAAAGTCACAATTCAGCTCCTCACGACTATCTAGGGTTTGAAGTTCATGTCAGAAAAGGGATCTGGAAAGCCCCCCAGCAGGCAGATTGTCTTCTAAGGTCCAGATGTGGTGGTGAGCAGATCAACTTCCCTTACACACTTTGTTACACCTAAAAAACTGGTTCTCAACCCTTCTCTGCCTTCCAGACCCCTGTATCTTTTCATTGCTCATTTCACTAAACCACCTTCTTTTTTAGATAAGTTGTAGTTCAGAAAACTCTTGTGCAACTCTGAGCATTGCAAAGTTTGCTGAAATGAATCAAACTCATTAATCAAGCAGAGAAAAATGCATTATATCTGCACTTAGTGAATGTCACAGTGTGCAACAAAAGAAATGTTTAATTACACTGTCACTAAGGCTTATTCAGCCCCCCCATCCTCCTCATCTCAGTACGATGGCAATAATCAAGCTAATCAGGAAGTTAGTGTTTATAAATCAATTAATACATCAATTAATGCACTGCTTAATGTGCTGCCTAGAGCAGCTATTATTGGCAGTACATGTCAGTTAATTGTTTCCTTCCTACTCTACTGGCTCAGTGGGAATGTGTTGGCAGAAGGCTTCTCTTGTGTTCGTTTCACTGATACTGAGAAAGCTGCTGGACTCTTGCACTTGTGGGTAGTGGGATGCAATAACCAGTATGCCTCCTTGTTTCACTGCCTGAAGAGAAAAACTCACTCCCTGACATCCTACCATAATTAGAGGGTGAAACACATTCCTTTGCAACGTAAGACATGTAATCAAGGACGCTGCATTTCAGACTCAATCACCACACCCAGCCCCTTGTCCCCTGGCAGCAGCATCAAGGCGTGCTGAGGGACTACGTAAGTCATAGTACCAGCCTAACGACTGATGCTGTAGGATGTATCTGACATATCAGTAGGGACCCTACACCTTTCAAAACCTGTTAAATGAGTATTCTGTGAAGTAGCTGTGAATAATTGCAACCTGTTTTCCCTCAACACAGCAGCACACCACAAATCAGAAATTAGCCTCAGAAGTGTAGTCACAGAAGTCGCAGAAGAAGTTAAGGTCACAGTAAGGTAAAGGACCTTACAGATTCCGGTCCATCAGTCTCTTTTAGCCCTCCTGCTTTTTCTGAGGGTCACTTTCTTTCAATGTCGGTACATAAAACACAGACTTACCAATCAAGATCAAGCTTGATTGCAAGTGAAACTTGACAATACACCTTGTAAAAGTCTATCACTGGTATAAGATGTTGCCTTGCCTTTTCTCCTCTGATGCAAAGTACAATGACCTGCAGTTTTAAGCAAAATGGTAATAAATTTTGCACAATAAATTTTTCACACCACCACACACTTGATTCTTCAGCATTAGTTAGTGCAGCTGTCAGTACCTATTAAGTATAGCCTTGCACTAAAATGGCACGTGAGGTGAATTATCCATTCAGGTTACAGCAGAGGTTTTTGGAGGAACAAGGTTAGGATTTGGTTCCATCATGGGCTTGAACTAGAATATTGTGGGAAAAAAAAGATGACTTCTTTTGTTCTTGCTGTTGTTGTTTGTTTGTTATCTGTCCATCTATACAAAGAAAAGAAACCGCACTGGATAAAACCAGATTTGTTCAGTTCCAGTCTCCATCTTGCTTTCCTCTTTCCTTCTTCTGTCTTCCCTTCCTGAAGTGTGAAGACACCATCTTAACTTTCATTATTACTAAAAAAAAAGGATAAATAAGATTTTTTTTCTGCTATGAGAGGTTATTATAGACCAGCAATCAAGTTCTAATTCTACTTAGCTACACAATTGTTCTAGTTAAATTATATTACTTTGAGCGTATGACATATCAATTAATGGGCTTTCTATACAATTAGAGTGCAATAAATCAAAGTAATTTGCTGCTATATTACATGCAGACACTTATGTGAGGGCTCGTTATCTTCAACTTGCCACAAAAAGATTTGCACTTGTGTACATGCAAAAACTATATAATAGTCTATGGAAATAATTCTCCTAATTTTAAATTCTGGGATATCTGAGTTTTCACACGCATCTTACAAAAGCCTATGTCTTTATAACTATCTCTTAAATAAAAAACAGGAAGTCAGAGCCAAACATAAAACAGAGTAGCAAGAAGGTATTAATGCTGAAAACCCTCCACACAAAACCAAGAAAACCTCAAAAAAACAGCAAATGCAGAACATATAGTGACGTAAACCAAATCAGTCCACAAAGTCCTCAGATGTGGGGAAACTGAGTCCGGCCATCATCAGATAAGGTACTAACTCTGAATGACATCTTTATTAGGTGAGGCACTGAAGAAGAGAAATACGTATCACAATGTACTAGAAAACACAAATGGGAAGAAAGAAATTCTGGAGTTGTGAAATTGGTGGTGAATGTGGCATGGATGATACTTTCAAAGGCACTCTGTATTGACTGAGCATTGCTTCAGATTAATGGAAAAGAGCTCTCAGCAGCTGAGGGAGCTGAACTATTTCAGTGCCCCGTACCTTTGAAAAGCTCTCTCTGTAGCATGCAAACCCCAGCAGTTTTCACACTTGCAAAATACTGAATGATTATATGAACTTCCACTATCCAAAGTCCTGGGCTTTAAGTACTGGTGCAGTTTGCAGCAGCACCCGTGCTTTTAATGAGAGATACCTGCCAATGAATCCTTTTTGTCTCAAATTAGCCACATAGATACAAAACTGTTTGAAACATATGCAGCTTGTGCAATCTCAGCACTGGAAAGATGGGCAATAGTTCAAAACTGAAGGAGCATGCCTTTCCCCAAGCCAAAAGGAAGGTATATAGTCATGGTTTGAAGCACAATAGTTGGCTTCAGATTGCAGTAAGTGAAAATAGCTTTAAAGCTCCAACACCCGCTCCCTGTTGGGGAAAACACCTCCATGATTTTTTTTCCCAGCTCACAAAAACACAAGGTTGCTTTTAATCTAAAAGGAAACTGTTTCACAGGAATGGACTGTTTTGTGTCATGTAGTTTACTTCGTCGTTTTCAAGGGATTTAAACCAAAAGAATTGCCACCTTTCAGAAGTATACAAGAGCCTTAAACTATAGCAAAACCACCCCTCTGTAGAAATTAAGGCATAACTATGCACAGATGCATTTCTTAAAGCTAGAGATGTAAAGTGTCAGGATTGATACTACCTGCTGTGCAGTACCATATCGGTTGAAACATATGTGAAGAGGAAATTTTACACAGACATTTGCCTTAGATATCTTGACCCTCTGACAAGGTCTAGAAAGAGTTCATTGCTCTTAAGGTCATGATTCAGCAAAGAAACATGGTCAGCTGGAGCATGATAGCATGTACAATCAGAAATATTCTGCTCCTCTGTGAACTTTTCATTAATGAACTTCGTGGAAGAGAATTTCCCGAGTCTGGAGATTCAGCTGATACTCAAATACACCAAAGAAATACTGGAAGAGATACTGGGCATGATTCACTGATTGCCTCTGAGCCAAGACATAGAGAGCACATTTCTGGACAGGAACGTGAAAGAAAGAATGCTAGCAAGGCAATGCTGAAGGAGGGCTAACGGAGGAGAAAAGAGACAACAGCAACCAAGATTAAGGAAAGAAAAGAATGAAAATAAACAAAGAACAGCTGTACTTAATTTAGCAAGACTATGGGTGCCTGTTAGTAAGCCTGTCATCAGTAGAAATGAAGGGAACAGCAGCATATATTTTTGCCACTCTGGGGTTAAAATCGACATACAACACGAACATAAAGAATTATTCAGATTGTGGTCTTAAAAATACTAGTGAATGCTCATAATTTTATAAATAACGAAGTAGTAAGAGATGGGATATGCAGTAAAAAAGCAGACTGATTTATATGCTTCACTGAGAAAGCCTCTCAGTGCTGAAGACAAGAAAAGAAAGCACCAGACTGAAAATGGACGTGCCAGTTCTATACAGAAAAGATTTTTAGAGTCATGGACCATTACAGTGCCTCTTATGAGGAGAAGCTGAAGTCACACTTTCTTATCAGGCAGAAAAGGCACCAGTCTCCTGGCTGAACTAACAAATTACTTCTGAATAGCTCCAAATCTATCACATCACTCTTACCAAGCAGCTCCAAATCCATCACAAGTTCCTACTGAAATGTGAAAAGGTGAGAGAAGTTTGTTGGTAGAGCCCAGAAGACAGAAAGAAAGGAATGACAGACTGCACTTTCCATTAGCAAGAACCAGTTGACATGTCTCCATAGATGACTACTCGGAGATGAGATTGTCAAACAATACTTCTCCTGGTAAAATGGATCAAGATAATTATACATGGTTGTCTGTTGAAGAGGTTGTAATTTTGCGGGGTGGGGGTGGGGGAACCCAAACCCACAAACAAAATAAAACACAAGAACAACAACAAAAATAGCATGTATTAACACTATCCAGAAGGCCTATGGGGAGTTAAAATCACTTTTATAAATACAGATTGTTCAGTCTAATGCTTTAAGCCTGTAAAGTGCTATATAAATGCTAAGAATAGATGACTGGTTGTTCTCCCTATGACACTACTTCCTTCTCCATCAGTGCATAGTTATGCCTAAACTATGTATTGACTATACAAAATAAGGTGTTTTTTTCTCCCACTCTCTCCTCTTGCACAGGTAATTAGCCAGACACAGTCTTGAAGGGGATCATCACCACCTCTTATGAAACATCTGTTTAGTGTGTTTAAATCACTAAACACACAATTATTGCCACTGGGAAAAAGACCTATTTTTTGTTGTTCTTTTCATTCTTATTACTTTTATTTCTCTAAGCGTTCCTTCGTATGGAGAAAGATACAAATAGGAACTTTCTCTGTACTTTTGATTATCCGTCGTTGTAGCAAGTGCTCCAGGGATGTTAATTCAAAGCCTTTGTAATACCTCCTGTTCCTGACCAAGGGCATTAGCCTAGTAGAACACACATTATCTTCTGTGTCTCAGAGTTGGAAAAGCTGTGCTCATACAACTTTTACTCTTTCGCATTTGTTTAACACTATTTCTGTCCCCTAAGAAGTGAGCTGTTGAAAGATTAAGGCCAATGACCACTATATGTCTATTTTGTGAAGCTGAAAAAAACCCACAAAGGATACTTGAACATAGCTCCCTTTGACACCTTAATGCAATCTTTACTGTTAAGCTTCCCAGGTGATTTCCTATGCAATAGATTTAAGATTTTTATGTAATTCCTAGCTTCTTTCCTACAATACATGAATGACAGCATATCTTAAGTGCCATGTCTGCAGAGTGTAAGCTGCAAAGTGTTTTTCACGTAATCATGAAATCTAAAATGGGTTGCTTACCATGACTGAGTAATGTATTCGAGAGATATGAGTGCTTTTGTATATTTAACATTGTGATTTTCTCTTTGATCTCAGCTATCGCATTTAAAAGTATCCTAATCTTGGAGTTTTACAGCTCATCTTGAAAGTTTATCAAGCAAAGCTTTCACGAAACATACACATACACTTAAATATACAACATATTCTTATTTCTTCCTTTTGGTAATCATCAGCCTTTCCCTCTCCTTCATGACATATTCTATCAACTGTCACATCTCTTAACCGTGCTTCAGGTAACCCATTTATAAACAGTCACAGTCTTCCTAAACCGTTGTGAATTTTGCAGCTTATTTAAGGTAATTAGAAAAAAGGAATGGGAAAAAGCATCCCTAACAATATTATACATATCGCAATACTTTGCTTAAGGTATGCGCCTCTATAGAAAGCAAGATGTTTGCAGCTGTTTCAAAATGAAATCGTCTCTGACAAAAGCAGATTAATTGTTTTTAACGAACAAGGAGCATGTCAAAACCACCGTAAATTCAGGGTAGCAGAATCTATATTTCAAACTTTTCTCTCTACTTCTTTTTTTAATGATAATGAGTTGACATACTCCCCAGAGAGCTAGACTTCTGAACACTGATAATATCACCAGCAGCTGAGCAGATTCTTTCCCTAACTACTTGAAATTGCTGGAACATGTAGGGTATTCCTCTGCTAGTGCTAACAGTAATGAATACCTGAGTTTGCACAGCTTCAACCACATGAGGGAATCGCATTTTACTGTCTTCAATTTTCAGCTGGTAATCTCATACATGAGCGTATTTAATACCCTCTTGACTTGTACCAGAACACCCACTAATATCTTCTCAAGTGCACATTTTGGAATCCTTGCACTTGAGGACTTCAGAGGTAGGGGGTAAATTGCAAGGATTTGCCTTCTAAACTTTTATCAGAAGTGCTGTTACCCACTACATGTGTCTCTCTCTGCCCGTGCAACATTATAGACCTAGAATTACAGGATCTGTCATAAATCTTAATTTTCTGGGCTTCCTCATAGGAAGAGGTCTTGCATCTGGAATCTAATACACAGCTCCCTGCAAAAAAATGAACATCTTTTCCTTCCCATCACCACCCTGTGTGTGTGTGTCCAAATAAATAAAACAATAAACCTCACAATATCTGGCTTGGTGGCTAAACATGTAGGTTTTCACTGTTGTTACCCGTAAGCTGCCAATCCAGGCATGGTAACTTTCAGTGACATATGCATCATTTCATAACATGGATGGGTCACTGAAACTGTAGGTGGGTCTTTGTCACAGAGAACTGTAATGACAGTTTGCACAGGCTCTAGGATCTTGATGACACTTTCAACTCCTGTCAAATCACCTTCAAAGTCATGAGGTCTTATCCATTTCTCCAGACCTGTTTTGACAATAATGTGCCACTAATAGCTGATTGTTACTCTAACTATCTAGATAACATGTCATAACTTTGTTGGAACATCTGTTATTAATTTACATTGAGAAACAGCCAGCAGGAGCACAGTACTTGCTGTGTGGGTGCTTTGGAAAAATGATGCAAACATTGTTCACCTGGTGCACACCTAGGCCCTTTTCAGTGACTGAACTGAGAGTATGTAAAGCATCTAATATGAGAGGACAGCTCTGCTTCTTTAATTGCGGTCAACATGTTAACCACATTATCTGTGGTAGCAGATGGGTTCTGACAATACTTTTTCAAGTCTTACTGAAACGTAACACTAGTCAACACAAGAGCGAGGTTGTGATCATTCAGCTATCAGAATGATCTGACTTGTTCAGCTATCTCTTTTGCACCACAAAGTCTTGATCTGATGGTAGTTGGTTTTGAAATATTTTGTTATTGTCACTCAAGATACTATGGCCCTAGAGGTTATAAAAGATACATCAGAAGCTTCTGATGTGTTTTGGCCTTTGATTTCTACACAGGCTCATAAAAACATTTGCAAATTTTTCCTCCCGGGAATGTAACACTTGGACTGAATTTTGTATATAAGCATCCAAATGCTTTCTTTTAACAACTGAACACAGAAGCAAACACAATAAAGGGTTTGTCATCTTTGTTATCAACTTCACTCCACAGTTCAGCCCTAAGTTCTGGTACCCTGCTTGCCGAAACTGTATACAAGTTAATTCAATTCTAGGTTCTTTTTTGAAGTCAACTGAACAGTTTTCACCAAACCAAAATCGAGTTGTTCCAAATGCTTTACTCCAGGGACAGTTGTCTATATTGCATTGTGGATAACACTGCGCTGCTTTGGTTCTCCTCACTGTGTGTAGTCCTCCAATACTACCGCAGCATCCTCTGCGTCCAAAAATATCTCTATACGCTTTCCTGCTGTGTTCCAAAGCGTGCAATGCAGACCCTTGGCTCTCATGCTAGAATAAAAATACTTCTTTTATAGGCTGCTTCACCATTATTTAAGATATTTTGAATTAGGGAAGGAACCACATACATACAAATGACCTTGCTTAAGGTGCAACGACAGGGCCCAGGGGAGGGCTGGATCAAGTGCTAAGCAGTGCTGAGGTACCCTTAGACAGTGCGGATGCAAGCCATTCTGCACCATTTTGCCTAGAGCCAGAATTATTTCCTGGAATGGAGGACTGTAGCAGTGCAAACATAACCAAATACAGCAGTACGTTCTGTAATGTGGCCAAATGATGATTTCAGTTTACCTTACTTCACGTTAGAAGTGCTGCCTATATGGATTTGCACTATCTTTTTACTTTGGGATTCACTGGCTGTCTCCAAATCTGCCTTCCAGAGCAATTCCACATTTTTCTCTTCAGAGGCATCATTACTGTATCACTGGCTTTAGAATTTACGTTGCCATAGCAAACCTTGCGTACTGTCTCGTTATTATTTGTGCTTTGAATGCTTCTGTATGCAATTATTTCAAAACTAAGGTATTTGCATTCTTGAGACCGAAATGATCCCATGGATCTTTGAATTATGATCTCAGCATGTTTCAGCTAAACTGGTTTTTGAATTTGACCACTGTGGAGGTATATACTGGTTCCTGGGATGCTCTTGTTGGCAAGATACTTTACGGGTCATTTCTAGAGGATAAAGATGGTGGGAACCAGGGCCTCCCAGGTTACTTTTGACAAAGAACATGGCAGGAGTTTTTGTCACCTATGAGAGACAGCAGGAAATCTTGGGATGCTGATCTTCTCAGCTAGTAGAAAAAAAAAAAAACAAAACAAAACCCACACAACAAATCTATCCAGTTTAGCATGCACACAAGTCAACCCTCTTTAACTCAGCAAGAGTCAATGAATTTAACAGGAGGTTAAGTACCTAATCAAGTGCATTATCATATGCTGAATAAACTGTGAAGAGTGAACAGTTTCTCTGAAGCTAGTCAAGCTACACATATTTTAATAGCAGCAAACAAAGGAAAAAAAAAAAAGAGGTTTTGCTTTAGGATTTCCTAACTTTATAACTCCATAAAATTGCTCTTCTCTTGTACTGACTAGACAAGGACCACATTATCTTGTACAGAGTCCCAGGATCTGCCAATTCTTTCTAATAAAAAACATAGAAATGTGTAAACATCAGGCATTTTCATCATCAGTGTGTTCCCCTCCCTTCCCCCAAATAGCTCTAATACTAATCATTTCTCCAGCTACTCACTTAATATGCAGTATATTAGGTACCACAGAACAAGCAGAGTGGTCTCCTTATGTGAAGGAGAGTAAAAACCTCACCTGTGTTCGATTCCTGTTAACTAGCATATTGAGCAGGAACACAACTTGGACCCAGCTTAGGTGTTGTATTCCAGGGTCAGACAATACCTTAGAGATGACCACAAGACCAAGAAGCAAGACTTTTTTCCCAGTTCAGCGTTTTTGAAGGTGTTGTGTCATCTCATCAGCTTTACATACAAACAGTAAATTCACCAACAAGTGAAAATGAAAATGTACCAGCCTGAGCTTACGCCATGCATCACAGTAAAATCCATTAGATGATCTTTTTTTTTTTTTTTGTTTATTTCCAACGTTTACTGTACATACATTGAGTACAAACCCTGTTTTTCATCACTGGATGTGGCTTAGAAAATATTGTGATTGTAAAGAGCACCTTAAATTTGTATCTAAAGTTGTTCAGCTGATGATCCTAGCTATTTCTGGAGGGAAATTTGTTATGTAACTTTGCAAGTGACCCATAAGAATTTGTGTGTCTATTAGGAAGTGACATGATAAAATAAAATTGCATTGACAGCTACATACAAATACCTTCCTTTGCTTAAGAATGGATATATAAATGTCTGGGAGAGGTCCTTCATTTCACATTTATCAAAATAATCTAAATTCTTGTAGAGCTCTTGTGAGGGAAAAAAGAAAAAGCTGCTACTCACAACCACTTATCTGATTTCTGCACAAACTTCTTCATGGCATTAGAGCCTTGTCATTTAATTGTCCCTACCTCCTATTTCTCTTTCATGCTCTCCCACTGTCATAGATGCTAAAAGTATTTGATATTGCTTGTCCATAATAACAATTTACTGTCCAGAAGTTGTCATTACACTGAGAGTTAGATTTATTTTCTTATTATATATAATTTCTCATTAATATTACAATTTCAAGTAAAGATACTCTTGCAGTGGAAACACAGTTGCTGGGGATTTTTAATATAATGGAAAGGCTTTGATAGCACTGTGGTTACCAGAGTAGCCACAGAAAAACGGCCAAAGTGAAGGCTGGTAGCTAACAGGAATAATCAGAGATGTACAAAATAAATAACTCCTTAGATTATTGGTTTGCAACAGAGAAAACAAGGATATGGGGAGAAAATGCAGTTTTAATAGAAGGTTAGTTGAGTGCACTGCAGCAAGGAATTTGAGTGTAATGCAAAATTGCATATTGTTTCACTTGGCTTCCACATGCTTTCCTGCCATGCTAATGAGGAAAATGTCTTTAAAGCATCAACAGAGAAATATGAGTTTGTACCAGAGAATTAGATTTTGGACGCAAGGTCATAAAATTTAGGTCACACAGTCCAGTGCACAGAGCAGTGCTGATAAATTCTGACTGAGGTGGTAATCAGTTAGGATGAAAGGAAAATAAAGAATTAAGGAAAACAACAGTTTTCACATGGCTGTGGTGCACTGAACAGCTTCTATACTCAGATGCAATACAAATAGTTTAAAAGCAAAGGCAACCTGCGGTGTGATACCCATTTAGCCAAACGCTCTGAAAGCTGAAGGGCAATGTTCAGATCCTTTCTGTTTTAATAAATATCACTGGTATGAAACCTAGGAAAAAAAAGCATAACCAAGTGAGACCTATATATGCTTAAAACAAAGAGCTCAGATATAAACTAAACCACCATATTACAGACTGTAGAGTTTTCAGAATTTAGAGGCTGCCATTTACCAATATTGTGTCAGAGTCAAAATAAGAATACCAATTCCTAGAAAATAAGTCTGAATTAAAATCCTGGGTAGAATCTACTACAATCCATGTCCTGCTAATGTTTTCCTTCCTTGTACGAATCTTCCTCTGTCTCACAGTCTTACAGCCTGGGCCCTACAAGCTTAAACATAATTTGAAGTAGGAGATATGATGCAGCATTGGCTAACGCTGCTGAAATTCTTTTCTGCAAATAAGGATTTTATCAAATAGCAGAGCCTCGACCAAAAGAAATATTAAAAGCACATCATTTTCAGAATGAAATATTCACATATTCAAACCATCCTAGGCTTTTAAAAATAATTGTTTCATCTTAAGTAAGAAAGTGTGTGTATGAAATTACTTCGTTATTTTTTTGAAGTCATATAATGTAAGAAATTGCTGTATGCTCACCATTGGCATGCTGGCAGTGCACACAAGCAGAGAGCCTGTGCTGGAGGCAGAGGAGCAGCACGTCTGTTAAATCCTGATGTGATGTGATCTGAAAACTCAGCATTATGGTAGGGCTTAGTCTGATAAATAACAAATGCTCTCAATCTGACTACAGGAGCTTGCACGTATTAGGGCTGGGTCATGCATTGCCTCAGTTTCCCTCCTTGCCAAAAGATGCTGAGTTGGCAGGCTGTATGAACTGTCTCTTCGAACTTCTTTTTTCCCTACAAAGGCTAATTACTTTTTATTTAAGTTTTTAAGCTTGGACGGGATTACTTACTATTTCCAGGATCTACTTTGGCTATACAAAATAGTAGCTTATTTCAAAGTCAACACCATTCAGCATATATTCCCATTTTCATCAGCGTCCAAGTGCCCTCAAGGGTTCAATAGTTCTTGTAGTCTTTACCAATCCTTCACAATTCCCTTGGGAACCCTTCTCAAAAAACTATTATAAATGCTTCACTCAGAGAAAAAAATCTGCCTAGGTTTTTGGATTTTTTTCCTTATATTTCACTGTGGCCCTGCTAAGTGCCACATGAGGTTGGTATCTTCAACCTATGAATGCTCTAGGGTCTCTTATTGTGCCAATGACTAAGATATGATACAAGCTTGTCTTATGTGTCTGTATGCAGTCTGGCAGCATCATGAAACAGATCCTGTTCCCCCCAGACATCTACATATTCCAGCCTCACTTTCCCTCACAAAACTATAGCTTGAACCAGGCTGGCTGGTCCTCAACTCCCGCTAATCCTAAAACGGACAAGCTGTTTTGCAGCAATAATTTGGTAAAACATGCCACAGATCAAGCTGCCCAAAACCTCACATTAACAAAAGTTGTATCGCTGTCCCCACGTAAAGACACCACGGAGCGAGTTAAATATAAGGCGTTGCCAGAGCAGAGTGACGGGAAAACAGATGCCGAGAGTTTGAAGGTGTGCTGCAGCAGGCCGTCGGCACCGGCCAAAGACGCAGCCAGACTCTGCTGCCACCCCTCTCTGCCTCGCTCCTTGCTCAGGGAGTAATCTGGACAGAAACAGTGCTGTGACTCACTGCGGAAGGTGCTATTTATCATAACTATTTGTAGGAGACTGAAGACCCAGTTTGAATAAAATGTCTGATTTGCATGTCTAATGTATGATAGTTTATATTTTAAGTTATTAATGAGTATGCTGATCTGAAGAAAGAAAATTGCTAAATATTTAATGCTAAACAAGCTTTGGTTAAACAAACTAGAACAGAATAAATTTCTGAAGTTGCAATCGCAGCATTTTTAAGCCACGGGTTTATCAATATTCAAATACATGTAGGAGATGTTTGGGAATCTAAAACCACATAATGATCTTACATTTCTATAACACCTTTAATTCAAAAGGATGTCAAAGAGTTTAACAAACTGCAGGCAAGGATCATTTCACCTATCATTAAAATGCAGACATGGCTGCAATGAGTTTTGGAAGTGCTTTTGCAGCACAGAGGATCACTGCACAACAATATAGGAAAAGGATAAAGAATGCTGCCACTTCGGAGACTCGGTATCAATGGGAATTTAATGCTGAAGGTTTATGAACTTTTATACTGGCATGTCTGCAACTTAAGGTCCCCATGCAATTTAAGAAAATATGACCCTTAATAAATTGAGCAGATCGAAAGCATCTAATCAAATAGGCAGAATATTGTGGTTAGCCTATGACTATATTTTGAAAAGCAGGATGAGACTGAGCTCAACATTCCTGTATAGAAATACAGCTTTTTTTCTCAGCTGAGAGACAGTATCTTGGTAACAGACATAGTCTGTGGTTCTGGTCATGGTGTAAAGTATTGAGTCCATAATAATCCCCCCAAAACAATGATATTTATCAAGTCATCGAAACACTTTGGTTTTCCTTGCCCATTCATTCACCCCCAAAAAATTGCTTTTTATGAGACCTGATGGAAGAATGTCCCTAGAATACTGGTGCATAAACACTGCCATCGCTCAGTGGCACCCGTGGCCCTGAAGTGCTTGAGTGCAGTCCTTACAATCAGCTGGAAAACCAGAGACAGAAAGGGCAAAGCAAGGATGAATATTCACAAGCCATTGCTCAGAAGTAGTTTGGCTGAATTCCACTGGATTTGGTTCAGTATCTAATTTGGTTTGACCTTTTGCTGTTTGAGGTATTTTTGATCTTCACTGAATGACACTACAGCTCTGTCTTTAAGACTGCATGGATTCCTGTTTAAAACCACACAAACAAACCAACAGCAATGATGAAGTAAAAGCATCCACTTCTTTGACCCTTGCCTTGAGGAAGGCCGACGGGAAACTAAGTGGAAGGCAGTCCTTCGTAATGCACCCCCGAATCAGTTTTGATTCTAGTCAGCCTATTTTTGTCTGATTCAAAAGACTCTCATGCAGAGCTGTGCCTGCTTCTCAGCACTGCAATCTGATCAGCTGATACATTTCACTTAATTATGCTTAAATTGAAAAATTCCAGTGCAGTCCCTGGAGCACTGCGCACACCCTTGAACACACTTCTGAGGGAGACCTGTCCTCACTGGGTTGTAACGCCAGGTTACCATTTTCTCAATATCTTCTCCTAGCATCCTGAATCTTTCACTCTGTGGTGCACCCTGTGCCACCTCCCGCCAGGAGGGACAATGTCCACGCTGCTGTCTCAGCCTAACTACCCAACAGCGTTGCCCTTGCAGCACTGCCAGAGGAACTAGATGGTGGAAATTCAACCTCTTCAGGCTGAAATTCCCATTGAAGTGCTCTAACCGTAACACTTCTGCATAAAAGGGCAGCCCTAGCAGAAATCTGTTGAGATGCGCACAGATGTAGCCTGATTCTCAGCTCCTGCCAGTGAAATACAGATAACAGGGATGTTCCACACTACTCAAGTTTTGTCAATGTAACTGTAGTAGAGATGAGGAGTTGCTCAGACACCATAGTATTGGGAGGATCATATAGGTATGTTAAAGAAAGAAATACAGGATTATTCTTTCTTCCTGACTGTTCACCTTCCTATTCCAAGTGGAAATGCTCAGGAAGTATAATCCATGAGAAAGGCAGAGAAAGTGGCTAGCCAAGCTGGAAATAGGCAGATTCACCCTGCCTTTGGGTTTACAATTTTATAATAAATTGGCAGTCTGGTCAGCCAACCGAAGAACCGATGAGTCAGTACTGTCTCTTAAACATGCCCTCATACAAAGCCAGAGTGAACTATCCTGATATAGTTTACGTTTCAGAAAAATTAGATAAGAATGAATCAGCCTTTTACTCAGTCCTGCTGGGAAAGAGAAAAAAAAAAAAAAGTGTCCACCAAACTGGCAAAATGGAAAATTCCTTCCCAGCTGCAAACGTGACAATTATTTTGGCCTTTATGTAAGAAAGGAGGGCCATATTCAAGTGTGTAATTCCATGTGTTGTTTCCAGCTGGCAAAGGCAAGGTCATTCCTTATATGAAGCTTTCTCAGGTATGTGGGTGCACGCACATGTGCACATGCACATTTCCAGGTGGTAGGGCGGCGTTCATTATTAAAACCACAGAACCCCCAAAGGACACAACTAAATTAAACAGTCCACTTAGAAAGCCGCTGCTGGAATTTCACTGGAGGGCTTCTTTTTCATGAAATGAAGGCCTCTGATGGTGATAGATATGGGCTAGGCTGTTCGAATGTAGAATTTTCACATCTTTTAATTAGCTGAATTGCTTTATGAGAACTATTTTGTATCAGTCATCTTGTATATTAAAATATTAAAATTAAAATTTATTAAGTAAAACAATCAGAACTGAAGACTTAACGTATTTCACATTGCTACCTCAATAGACTTCTTTTGGTTGCGGTTTTGAAAATCACTGCCTAACATGATTGACAGATTGCAAACTAGTCCTCTTCTCATAGTTGAAAGTATGCGATTTCAACTTCAAAAAGTGCTTACTGATGTTGGAGCTTGATCTTTAAGCAACATTTATTCAGTATGTCAGTGATATGGTACAATTAGTTCCTCATCAAAAAGAAATACAGCATCTCAGAATTCAAATTTTATTATTGCAAGGGTTTGATTTAACATCCTGCATACCTAAGCACTGCCAGGCAGCTGGGATGGAATACATTGCATTGAGATCTATCCTTTTTATTAAAAACATATTATACCTTAAGGCAAGTATGTTTTTCTATAGGGATTGCTCCACAATTTAATTACAGCAGACTATCCTCTCATTTTATGAGATTCATCGGAGCTCAGGAACCACAGTGTGATTTATATCAGCATATCCTGCCCTGTCAGAGCAGAATGGGTAGCTGTGCTCTGTTCAGAAGAAAATAGTATGGCTGGCAAAAATTCTTTGGACAAACTGCAGAAATGACAGTACACTGTTGCCTCCACAAGGTAACATACATCATCCCACTAACAAACTATTACCCACTAGAAACTTCTGAGAAACATGTGCTGGCTGGGAGAATATAGCACCTCACTAAATCTTTTTTCCCTATACAAGTCAGGCAATGGCATTAAATTTCCAGGGTGGCTTTTTCTTTTTCTCTTTTTTATTTTTTCTTTTTTTTTTTTTTTTTTCCTCTTTTTTGAGACTATATTTTACAAAAGCAGAAACACTGCAGAAACCCTCAGGAGAACAAACCATCCTTTTGACATCTTTAATATGTTTCTTCTTTTTAAATTTCTTTAAGCACGTGTACACAGTTGCACAACACATAATACTCTCATTCTCACACAGACACACAAAGGGGGTTTAAATATTGCTGAATAAACCAACTCAGCTGAGGAAGTCTCATAGTATTGCAGTCCTCAATTAAGGACAGAAAACAGAGAATTTAATCTGGGACATACAACAAAAATAGGACCAGAGTTGGTCACTGCAGAAAACCTGCGCCTACTCAGCATGGCATCCCCATCTTATGAAAGGGAACTGACTACGTAGATACGCAAGTCAACAAGTTCATAGGTAGAGTGGGGAAAAAGGGACTGATTGAGAGTGGTAAGAGAGATTTTATTAGTGACATGGTATTTCAAACATTTTCTAGCTAAAAAACTGCCATTCTTCTTTTATTGCTGGGCAACACTTTCATTAAATCAGAAAAAGGTTCCTGAAATATAACCTGAGGGAGCTCAGTCAAGATTGGCAATCTTAGCACTTTGGTTGTCTCATGGAGTCCTGTTCTTTGGTTGGCAGGCTGGTTGGTTGGTTTACTTTTTATTCCTCCAAGTAGTCCTTGGTGCCAGAATTATCAGAATGTATGAATATATGAGCTATCTTGTTTTTTCTTTAAAACAAATTTCCAGCCTACCCGTTTTTGAGAAGACTAAAAAAAAAATTACCATCATGGAAACTAACAACACAGAAATAAAAAGCAAAGGTATAAAAGCCCCCGAATCTAAAAAAAATATTTTTTTTTAAATTGTTCATGTGTTTTGAGGTAGTCTCAAGATTTCCAAATATTTGGGGTTTGCAAAATTGGTCATTTATTATCTGCCTTATTGTCAACTATTTTTACTATCAAGCCTTCATCTGGTACTTATATGCCCAGAAAGAATCATACTTTTTTGTTTAATACTCTGTAGCGTATTACAATTGGCAGATGTTGCTGCCTTCCCAGCAAGAGTACTGTCGCAGTTTAACCTCAGCCAGCAGCTCAGTACCACGCAGCCGCTCACTCGCTCACACCACAGCGGGATGGGGGAGAGAATCAGAAGAGTAAAAGTAAGTGTCCGGGTTTCAGCAGGGGTAGAGTTAATTTTCTTTCTAGCAGCTGGTTATTGCTGTGTTTTGGATTTAGGATGAGAATAACGTTGATAACACACTGATGTTTTTAGTTGTTACCAAGTAGTCAAGGACTTTTCAGCTTCTCATACTGCTCTGCCAACAAGAAGGTGGGGGGGTGCCCAAGAAGCTGGGGAGGGACAGCTGACCCAAACTGGCCACAGGGATATTCCGTACCCTATGATGTCATGTTCTGTATATAGCTTGGGGGTGGGCCAGGAGGCAGGGCAGCTCAGGAGCTTGTTCAGCATCGACTTTGGGTGGTAAGAAATTGTGCTGTTCATCACTTGTTTTGTAGTACTATTATAATTATAAATTATTAATTATTATTATCACATTCCTTTTCTGTCCTATTAAACTATCTTTATCTCAACCCACAAGTTTTACTTTTTTTCTTCCTCATTTTTGATTCTCTCCCCCATCCCACTGTGGGGGGGTGATGTGAGCGAACAGCTGTGTGGTTGTTTTAGCTGCTGGCCGTGTTAAACCATGACAATAAGAAAACTTGTGGGTTGAGATAAAGACAGTTTAATAGGGAAAGCAAAAGCCACGCACGCAAGCAAAGCAAGACAAGGAATTCATTCACCACTTCCCATGGGCAGGCAGGGGTTCAGCCATCCCCAGGAAAGCAGGGCTCCATCACATGTAACGCACACTTGGGAAGACAAACTCCATCACTCCAAATATCTCCCCTTCCGTGCTCTTCCCCCAGCTTTACATGCTGAGCATGATGTCATATGGTATGGAATATGCCATGAAAGGCACAGAGACTCCTAGTGTCCTTTGGCAATGAGACACTGTGTGCATGGAAGAATTCCTGCTCTGTATCGAGCACAGAGGTTGTGACTGCCCTAACTTGAACAATATATCAGGTTAACATTCCTTTCACCTGTGTATACTTCCCCTAAAAAACATCCATAAGGCCCAAAGGCAAACTGGCAAACTTTTAAAGTGATCCCAAAGAAGAGGAATAATTCTTGTAAGAAGCTCCCATGACTTCCATTCCTGCAGCAATAGCATCACTTCTCTATATTTGTCCACGGGGGCTATCTGATCTGGAATCTGGTCTCCAAGCAATTAAACTGACAGAGGGAAAAATGATGGGGAAATGGCACACACAAAAAAGGGAAAGCTTGTATCTGAGCAGCTGTTTTGGCATCATAGGTGTTGAGCTACAGGCTATCAGTGAGGCTGGTGACATGGGATTTCTCTGGGCAAAGACCATGAAATGATTTATAATTTAGTTAAACTTGCATTATTAAAAAGGGACTCTGTCTCTTTTGAAAGCTATTTGCGTCTGTCAGTCATTCTCTTGATTTTACAAGGTACTGGCCTAGTTGGATACCAAGTTATTAAAAAATAATCTTTTTTGTTGTTGTAGTTATTGAACTGATGCTATCAAAAGGACTCTATGATTTACAGCATCTGTCTCTAGTGAGGCTTTAGTCCATTTTTTTTTTTTTTTGTCTCTCCACTTGATGTACATTTAAATTTGCCACTCAGTGAAATTCTATTTCTTTCTTTCCCTGTGTGAACACAGACACTTGGGCTATTCTATCATTCACCCTATATCAATGTAAAATGGGTTTAGACTGTGTTATATCTTTCTTTCTTGTTTGGAATTTTCTAAAATCATGCTCACAATCAGCACTTTGGCGATGATACTTCAACCAGAAAAACCTCATGACTGCTTACACAATCCTCTGTGTTTTCTGAAGCTTTGAAAGCAATATTTGAATGCTCAGGGCAGTTATTCTGCCTAGTTTCCTTTCGCCACTAACTGTGAAAAGGTCACACGTAGCACGCAGTGGAGCACGGTGCACACAGCTGTGTCTGCACTGACCGCTGCAAGGTCTGCAATCGGAAACACTGCAACCCCAGCAGCACAGCACAGTTAATAGAAAAACTAATCCTATGAAGAGGAAAGGTTTATTAGTCAGAGTGCCTATCACAGCTGCTTGTTCTTCGGGAGACTGATTAATATCTTTGCATAGTACCACACCACATGATGGCTTCTTAAAGCTAGCTCAGAACATGCAATGCAAGGCTGTTGAGTTGCCCAAAGGACCTCAAAACATACCGAATGCCAAATGTACACACTCCGTATGTCCTCAGCCTACAGGCTAGACATAGAAGGGAACCAACCATTTGCAACCAAAAGCCAGTTTGCACTGAGAGCACAGCAGGACTTTAAAAGTCAGATCAGGACCTAAAGTGCCTGTAGTGTCAACTCTTGCAAACCTCCACGTTGTTCAACAAGTACAAAGTAGAGCAGCATTCAATACCACCACTGAAAAAAAAAAAAAAAGTTTTAAGCCTTTCCAGGACTATCGCATTTTAAGGAGGAGAGAAATGTCTGCAGAAACTCAGAGAATTGTTGTCTTGCACAGACAGTCAGATAAGAGTTAGAGGCCTCCCGAGCTCCTCTGGGCATGGTGAAGCAGGCTGCCCAGAGAACTGCTGATTAACAGCATTTTATTCTGTGAGAGGCACCCCCTCCTGGCTCCCAGTTTCTGATGAGTTCCTGTACCTAGGGAGCTGCTGCCTTCCCTAACAGAAGCTGGCATGTGCTCCTGTGCAAGGCTGTGCTTCTTGTTAAACTGGTAGCTACATCCTCTCCCCTTCCCCCCGACTGGAAGGATTGCTGCCTGGCCACGTACTGACCATGGGGACAGAAGAAAAGCTCCCAGGGAAACATCAGTCATAAAGCTTCTAGTTTTATATTCAACTCGCACTCCTTTCATACAGTACTGGAAACACCAATCTCCTCCCAGTGTCTTGCAAAGGAAGACACATGTAGACCACCAAGAGTTAAAACGAGACTTGTTACATGTTTTTAGCAACCCAAATAAACAGATGTATGGAATAAGCAGTGATTGTTTTAGAAAGTCAAAGATGAGAGTCAACATTCAGTTTATTTTTTTTTGCTATTGTCTTACCAGTGGACATTAGTTTTTAGAGTCAATAATCAGTAACTGATTGGCTGACTGGTAACATCCTACACTGTATTAAGCATACAGTAACGATATCTCATTAACTAGTTCCCACACCATTTAAGTTGTTTCACTGTGTTTCACATTTTAGAAGATCCTTGAAACTCCTCAGTGCAACAGCAGGCATGCAACTAAGTCCGATATGCATATGTACAAACACAGCTATTTGGCAATGAACCATAGCTCGGTACAGGTCTACATGGAGATATTCACAGTGTAGAGAAGTATTTACTTCTAGGCAGTGGCTCCTCTGATCCCGTTTCTGTCACTTAGAATGAATCAAATCATTTCTTATACTGACATTTCTCTCCCTTGATGATAAATGGAGTCTAGAAAACTAGTGCAGCTCTAGATATTGTAGAAATCTGAAATTAGATGATGTGAAACCCTAATCTTCCCCAGCTTGCTACATAGTCAGTGGAAAAAGTCATGCATCTTAAAAGAGTCTCTAAGTTAGGCTTACGCACTGCCAAGCACAGGTAAATGTTTCTATGGGAGGAAATCATCTAGGCCATAGAAACAAAGTGAAAAGAATCTTTTTGGAAGGAAAGCAGAAAGCAGTATTACAGAAAGAAATACTGTAAGACTAACAGAGCACTGTGCCAAGCCTTAGGAAGGTCCTCAGGAAACATTTTTCAAAGCACCCTCATGCCTTTGCCATAGTCCCATGTCTCTCTAAGCATTGCTGACTTAAAGACAAGCCTAAGATATTAACATGGAAAGAAATTTCAGCAGTTCTTGCCACATCAACAATTAACCCCATACATTATGAGGTTCAGACTTTCAAGGTCAATTATTTTGACTGGAAACAACAGATTCATCTCCAAGATTTGTTTTTTAATATATTTAACAGTATTGGGAAATGCAGTAATATTCTGAGAAGCAGGGACCAAAACCTATACCTCTTTCTGGTCAAGGGAACGCCTAACCAATAGGCTGTATAGTGAAGTTCCTGTCGTTCTCTTTTTCTCTGCGGCCCAACAAATCTTACAATCTTTTCTGAAACTGGAACAGTTTCACCATGAAGAGTGTAGTGTGGTTTCTTTCCAAAGCAGTCCATAACTGACTCTTCTCAAGGAGCTGGGAAATACGGAATTGAATTTGTTCAGGCTGAAAAGGAATTGAAATTCTTCCACATGTGGTGCAAAAAGCTAGGAAAGAGTTTTCCCAACTTTCTTTGCTTGGCCATCCCCTGTTGCAGCAGGTATCGTTGCCATTGGTAGTGTGCTCACTCCCACCTCTGTGTAGATCTGCAAAAAGGCACCAGAGAAGGCCTTTTCCTTTTCCCTCTCCTCTCCAACTTGCTTCTTTACACTTCCTGGCAGCATAACCCCTCTCCCTCCCATTACACCTCAGACTGGGGCCCCAAGCTCATGCTACCTCCTGCAGCTCAACCTGATGCCATTCTCCTGAGAGGGATCCCCAAGCCCACCGTGGGAGAAGCCACAGAGTGAGGTGCTGCCGCAGCCCACAGCAGCAGTCCAGGCCGGGGTGAACTGCCCCTTTGGGTACAGCTGCTCCCAGCAGCAGCCTTTGCTCCATTGCATAGGCGAGAAACCGCGTGATGCGCCCGCGTGAAGGGGCTCTTTCTGAATCGTAAGGGAAGTTTCTGCATGCAGGCAGGTGCTTCCACAGTCTCTAACCCAGCACAGACTTCTCAGTAACAACTTAGGAAAGACAGAAAAAGTTACAGTAACAGGTGGGAGTCTGAGAATGAAAACCCTACAAAAACTGGGTTTTGCCTTCATTGCTGAAAAACAACCCCCTTATCCGCCAGGTAAAATGGGGCTTGAGAGCCCTTTTGTCTGTGGGGGTGGGTGAGCACACGGAGAGCGAGGGGCTGAGGAGGGTGGGAAGGTGTACGCTGCTGTCTTCCCCGCTGCGCTTTCTTCCACCCCATTCATACTTGAGGGAACGCTTCCATTAATGCGCATCTACAGAAGTTACCGGAGGAAGCAAGCCAGACTGTTCCTCAGCAGGAACTGTCTTTAACAAAGGGACATCGTTTCCTTACAATACTTTTGCTTCAGGGTTATTTTAATCTGAAGCTTAACAGAATATAGGCATTGTTTCGGTTAAAAAGCCTCAGTGGACTAGAAACATGTCAAAGGACCTGAGGAAAATTTTTGTCTCCTCACTTCATCTAGAAACTTCTAAGTCTGCTTTTCTACTTCAACATCCATTTCAGATACCAACGTCTATGCCTGAGCTATTAATAGTTGATGGGTTTGGGCTGGGACCAAAACCTATACTCCTTCTCCTTGCCTAAGGTAGGCAAGAATTCCTCTTCAATACCAATCACTGCACAGCAACAGCTTTAACAAGCTGATATAAAGCTATAATTAATTTAAATTAATAAAATATTAATTTAACAAAACCTATTAAGTATTCTTAGAAAATTCAGTAAGTTGTGCAAAGACAATGTGGAAGAAAGGCTGCTTGGATCATAGAAATTATTCGGTATGCCTAAACCGCATTGTTTATGTTATCTGACAATGCAGGACTTACAAAATGAATTCAAATCTGATCTGTGATCTCCTTTACATTGGCACTGCCCCAATGACCTCCATAAAGTGTATGGGTGTGAATGGGATAAGCATGAACTCTCCTTTCCCAAATCATTCTTAAGTTTCATTTTACCTGAATTACTACTTCTACTCAGTATTGTGTAAATATATTTCCTCACCTTGACATTCGTGACAGCACACAGAAATCACAACGTCAGCACCCACCCCAAACCATTATAATTCACTGTTTTGATTGAGCAGGCTGATTTCTCTGCCTTCACTCACTGTAGGAGCATGGCTGAATGCCAGCTGAACCACAATGATGCCGAAGACCTAGAGAGATTATGTGGGTAAAGCACGTACTGCAGCCGCGTTGATATACAGGAAGGGGCTGGATCATGCTGAGAGTCACTTCTGCCACACAGTAATTTAGTAGAATAAACAAATATCTCTTTATCTTAAGCTCTGTACGCCCAGTACTTTCACAGAGATTGGGGAAGAGGGGGTGTTTGGCATTTTTTCTTTGGTGGTGTGGGATGGTGTTTTTGCAAAAAAAAAGAGATAGATCAGTTCATTTAAAAGGCCTGTCTGCATCATTTCTGGAAATGTCATTTGCAACGAAGAAGAAACAAACTGTGCATTGTCAGCACAAATCTGCAAAGCTGTTTCATACAATCACTGTATCTTTTAAAACTTCAAAACTTTCTGATTTCCATTGCTTTTTCTCCACTATTACCTTCAGTAATGCATTCACACTCGGCTCTGAACAGGCAGTTGCTACTACTGTAAATATTTAAGCAGGTAATGGTCAGACACAACCCTATGGAACATATATGTTAGACCATGGCAAATAAATGAAATTAAAGCAAGGGGATTCTGAATACAACAGCTATAGTGTCCATTATTTATCCATTGCTTATCTGAATCCAAGGCAAACTTTCTACTGATTACAAGTGGCTGCTGGCACTTCTGAGCCAGCAGGCAAGGAGGAACATATCTACAGAGCAATTATAGCATCAGAAATCAGTGCAAGATACATTTGCTAGCATTTAGGCTAAAGAAACAACCATAACAGGAAAAGATTTAGGACATTCATATAAAAATGAGACTACTTTCAGAATTAGCATTCACCGCATTTGAATGAAATAAGATATTCTTCTGAATAAGGCTGTGATGTTACAGGAATTAAGTATTGATTAAATGTCTAGTGCTGAGGAAAGGAAATAGTCTAATTTAACTTATTAAATTAACAATTATTTTGAGGAGAAACTAATGCAAAGCAAAGAATTGAAAATACAATAAGACAAATATTTTTGAAATGTAAAATAGATAAAATTTCATCTGGAAAGAATCTCAGTAGTGGATGAAATATGAAGTTCTCAAAAAAGGCATCTCAATCTCTGTTTTCACTAAGATTTGAAGAATGAGTCATATGTGATCTCCGTCAATGCACTGGGCTGACGGGACACCTTAGTAGCCACGTACTTGTAAAGCACAAACACAGGCAATATTTGAACTAATAATAAGTAGAGACTCTTTTGGGGAGAGAACTCATTTCTCTCTTAGATCTATGTTTTGAAGTTCTCTGTTGCACCCAACTTTGAACACTTTGAAGAATTAATACGCTGTACAGGGATACAAGGTTCTTACATTATGATAAGAAATTAAATGGCCACACTTTTACAACGACAATATTAATAGCATCTATCTATGACTTGGACAAGGGCATAAACATATTTAAATCTGCAGAGCACAGAAGGGTTAACAGTGAGAAACAGCAGATTATGAAAGAGTGAAATGAAGCACTTGGTTGAATAATAGTGGTCCATCAGTATATACTTTAAGTCAGCCAAAAATTCAGGGTAATACCTAGAGATCTAGATTGCAAGATATATGTTAGAGATTGGGAAACTCAGCCTTGAAAACAATAAGTCAGGTGAAGATGAGGTCAGAGATTACCTGTTCATGAACTGTGAACACAACATTACTGTTAAAAGGCCTAATGAAGTCCCTGGAGACAGGAGGAGATGAGTGGTCTCAACATGGGTGAGAGCTATTGGAATTTCTGCACCTAGTTCCAGTGCATACTTCACAGCAGATGTAGAAATGCTAGAGATGCATGTGGGATGCATGACAATCTTTCACATTCATTGGCTAATTTATTTTTAAGAAGATTAAGATCTTACAACTTCTATGAAAAGAAGTAAGTAAGGAAAGTGAAACTACTGAAGTTCCTGCTGAAAGGTTTCAGTACGGGTTCAAGCCACAGTCTGCTTTCAAGAATTCATATCACAGGACTCCTTTGTTTCATAAACAGATGAAATGTTAAAGTCGAGGCATATGCAGGTGGTCAGAGCAGATGATACAATGGGATCTTGACTACTAGTGCAGACTCTGAAGAAGATAGTTCTAGTGAAGCTGAATAAACCATTTGCTGTCCACAAGCCTGTCCACCACAGTCAGCTAAATTAATGAAATTTTTGAAAAATTACAAATTTCTACTCATACCTCAAAGATTTTTTACAGACTTCAAACATGACTGACATATCTGACGGAGAAAAAAAGGTGTGGGATTTGTAAACTACCTAGAACTGCATTTCAGGATACAATAAAAGCGTTCCTTGTTCTCTATTCAGTCAGAAAGTAACTGCTGTAAACAGTCTTAGCGGTTCTCCACTGTCTTTATTATTTCATCATGAACAAAACACTGCTGACCCAGTAACAATAATAATAGTAGTAGTAGTGATAACAAATATAGTCCAATAAGCAGTAGTCATAATAATTACAGTCCAATAAGATTCACTTCTCAGCATGATAGTCAAACTTTTTAATAATTGCAATTTTTTTTTTATTTTTTTTTTTTACTCCTCACTATTATCTATAACAACATAACATTGCTTAAAGCTTTCTCCTTAACGATTTGCTTTCTCATATTGAATGGACACAATGGTTAGTTACCAGAGAGCTGCTCATTAGTGCTGAACTGTTGGCAATGATCACTGGAGCATTTGTGTTTTTACTAAAATAAATAATTAGCAACTGTGCTAAAGATATTGGATGTAGGGGAAAATGGAACAAAGGAGGATCAATATGTTAAATCTTTGAGAAGCTCATAGGCTGATGAATGACCTCAGTGTTTGAACACCATTAATTGCCTTATAATATAGCTTACATAGACTGGGGCTTACTTATTTGTTAGTGGAGAAAAGGGGCTTTCTAGGAGGGAGGAGACCACACAAAGTCATGGACAACTACTCTTCAGCGTTAGGCATGTCATTAATCTGACAGTGCTTATTTTTGTCATAAAGATGTATGTCCTGTTTTCTGAGATGATGGTAGTGTGTTTGAATTACTGTTTTTAAGATTAGCAAAACTTGTTTCGTGGCTTCATTTTCCAGCCAAATATCTGACAAGCAAGTTGAAATCAATGCTAAGCACAAGCACCGTTAAGCCCCAATCTACTTATTTTTCTTTTTAGATCTCCTAGGTTGAAGTCCTTTTTCTAGACATGCATACATGTAATGTCTTTTCTTCAACTGAAGTCTAGACACTCCAACCCTTTATCCTTCTCTTTGCAACTGATAAGGACACAGTGTTCTCTAATCGTATTCTAATCACCACAGCGATTTCCATCCACACCTCAGTTGGAGGAGGCTTAGAAGATTTTTATTCAGTGATCACATGTATAGTCCTCTTAAAGCACAGCAAAACAGCTACAAAACAAAACAAAGCAAAACAAAAAAAAAAGCCAATACACTTATGAAGCAGGTCTTTAGGTCCTTTACCCAATGGAAAACCAATATTTGGAAGTAAGTGAATCTCTCCTTGGTTGGCTTTAGATTTCTTAAGATAAGATTCTAGTATTTTATGTGCAGCTGTAGTCGTAGAATCAATATAGCAGGTACATTGAACCTAGTACGATTTTATGCAGGTAAGGTCAAAAGAAACCAACACAAGCAGATGGTTTGTTCCATATGAAAAGGAGCGCTTTCTAACTCTAATTTGACACTGAAGATTAAAAAAGAAAAAAAAAAAAGAAGAAAGAAAATGTGAGGTGAAATATAAATACATAAGGCTTTCATCAACTTACCCTCTAAGAGACCAGTGGGGCTTCTTGGCCATGACCAGCCTGTCAGCCTATCCTTATTAACAGTTTGTGTGAAGGTGACATGAGAACTTTCTCTCCCTCCAGCCCCTCTTCCTCCATGTCGTGGTTTAGGCCCAGCCGGCAGCTGAGCGCCACGTGGCCGCTCGCTCACCCCTCCCCCAGCGGGATGGGGAGGAGAAATACAACAAAAAGCTTGTGGGTCAAGATAAGGACAGGGAGAGATCACTCACTAATTACCGTCACAGGCAAAACAGACTGAACTTAGAGAGGGAATTCATCTAATTTATTACTAAGCAGAACAGAGAGAGGAATGAGAAATAAAATCAACTCTTAAAACACCTCCCCCCACCCCTCCCATCTTCCCAGGCTCAACTTCACTCCCGGCTTCAATTTCCGCCCCCCCAGTGGCACAGGGGGACGGGGAATGGGGGTTATGGTCAGTTCATCACACGTTGTCTCTGCCGCTTCTTCATCCTCAGGGGGAGGACTCCTCCCATCGTTCCCCTGCTCCAGCATGGAGTCCCTCTCACGGGCTACAGTCCTTCACAAACTGCTCCAGCGTGGGGTCCCCCACGGGGTCACAAGTCCTGCCAGCAAACCTGCCCTGGCGTGGGCTCCTCTCTCCATGGGTCCACAGGTCCTGCCAGGAGCTTGCTCCAGCGTGGGCTTCCCACGGGCCACAGCCTCCTTCAGGTGCCTCCACCTGCTCTGGCGTGGGGTCCTCCATGGGCTGCAGGTGGAATCTCTACACCCCCTCATCCTTCCTCCATGGGCTGCAGGGGGACAGCCTGCTTCACCATGGTCTTCTCCACGGGCTGCAGGGGGATCTCTGCTCCGGCGCCTGGAGCACCTCCTGCCCCTCCTTCTGCACTGACCTTGGTGTCTGCAGAGTTTCTTACATCTTCTCACTCCTCTCTCTGGCTGCAAAAGCTCTCTCTAAGTGTTTTGTTTTCCTTCTTAAATATATTATCACAGAGGCGCTGATTGGCTTGGCCTTGGCCAGCGGCAGGTCTGTCTTGGAGCCGGCTGGCATTGGCTCTGTCAGACACAGGGGGAGCTTCTGGCAGCTTCTCACAGGAGCCACCCCTGTAGCCGCCCCCCCCGCTACCAAAGCCTTGCCACGCAAACCCAACACACTCTGCTATGTCTCCAAAAATTTAGATTACTATGAACGTGAAATTTGCCTTTTTTGCTGGAGAGGTCAGTGAGCAGCTTCCTCTGAAGCCTATCAAGAGACTGGGCAGGAGACCGCTTTTGAGCACCTAGCCAACACTGCCAGTGGAGCCTCAGAACATGATTTCTGTACCTGCAGGTCATCCCAAAAGCGTGCGCGTTCTGCCAGGCATCAGAGCAAGAGAGCTGAGGCCTTGCTTCATCTGAGCACCCCTTCTCCACCAGAGCAGCGCTGTTAGCCAAGCTGCAGTGCCAACAGAGAGTCCTTTTTAGATGAACTGTAGTGTTATCTCTGTGAGCTGCCAATTCTCTGAATTCCTCATTATCTACGCATGAAGTCCAATGGGTGCCTAACGCCAGCTTAAACCACAAGTCAACACATTACTAGCAACAGGGTAAGCAGGTGTCTTGAATGTATACAAACATGGCATTGTAGGCAGGCATCTGCTTACGCTAGCGTGCGGTTCTACTTCTGCAGTTACCTCTGTTACTTATAAAGAAAGTTAGAAATCCAGAGAAAACTATTTTTCCAAGTAGAAATTGACAGCCTGCCTGCTGCTGCCCCTGCAGAAGCATCACCGGTTGCACTATTCGTCTTCCAGACAGAAGCACCTTTCCCTAGTATTTTAATTAATTCTTACACTTCATATTCTTCAGGAGTTTTTGGAGTGCTGTGTTAACTGGAATAAATGTGAAATGACCTCATTCTTTAACATAACCTTGCAAGAGGACTTTCCATTGAAATGGGACTCCTTCTTGCTCCTGTACATAAAGTTCCAACGCACGTTACTCCCCTGGGTCTCTCTCCAAGCTGCATTTCAGCTCTTATCTCTTGAATAGCAGAGGAGTGGGATAGAATTACTCTCTATGAAATACCTATATTTCTTCTGATTTTATATCGCTCACAGATGCTCCCATTAATTATATGTCTTAAAAATACATGTCCCTAAGATTAACCTGCAGAAATGTAGTTTACACGCATACACAAGTCTTCCCTTTACCAATAAAATAAAATCAATAAAATGCTGTATCTTGTGCCATGTTAGCAGTTAACTAATGGGCACTTCACTGACTAACTGCCTTGAGAGTGATTTTGCTTGTCTCTGCTTCTCTTGCTTCCCTCTGTGTTTTGCCTCATTTAAATTTCGCCTCTCTTTCTAAGCAGATTAAATTTAATCCTCTTCCATTATTTGCGCCAGTATGTGCACGAAGAGAGACCCATAAACTGTTTTGCTCTGGTATCCCCAGTTTTATCTTTACCTTATTTTACTGACAACACTGGGCTTCTTAGGCTTCTAAATAATAGCATTGCAAATGGAGAAACCTGGGAATAATCTTTGGGACAGATACTTAAGAGACCTTTGTGACCTTAGCCAACAAATGTCTATGCTTTTTAGGCCTTTTTCAATGCTAATTTCCAAGTTAGATACTAACAGTGCCTAGCTTTTCTCATGAAAGCAGCAAGAAGATGCCCTGGTAGGAATTAATTATGAGGCAGTTAGGGCTAATAAAAGCCTCTGCAGCTCCATTTACAAAACTAATAACGCTGGTAGTACCCACCACACACACAAAACAAAACAGGGACAAAAATGGAGCATCATGCAACCTACCCTTTCCACAGCTGAGAGCTGTGTGGAAACTCTTTAGCCTTTTTCCATGTTGAACAATGAGTGTGATAACCATTGACAATCTCCAACATGGACCATCTAACTTAATGCATGCCAAAAATTAAGATAAATATGTCTTGTTTTCAGAGTGAAATTTTATTCTGTGCTTACCAGGGCAGACCTGCGAGTGCTTGTCTTCATCCCAAAGCCAAGATTTTTACATTCTTGGGTGCTCAGTAATCAACATAACCAAAATGAGTAATTTATGCCATTGTTTACTCAGTGAAAGTTTAGGAATTCACTTTTCATTGAGTAAATTCACTATTCACAGGCTTGTAAAGTATCTTTCCTCTATTCTGTGTAAGAGAACAAGCCAAGTAAATGAACAAACTAAGCAAATCTCAGGGTATGGTTGTGGAAGCTTTCATATCTGGATTGAAGAAAACATCTGGATTTCGGACGTAGCCATTCAGATTAGGTAAGGCTCATTAATTTCATGTGAAGTCAAAGGAGTCTGAACAACAAGACCCTGTTTGATGTGCGTTTCTGAGAGATGGCTGCAGATAACGTGGGGTGAGTGCTGTTGCTACATCCACTCTCATCCCTTTCCTCATTGATAATGCTGCTCTCAAGACCCTTGGCCCAGCTCTCTCTCGCTTTTCCCAGAAGGGATAGGACAATCTTCCTTCCCAGTTCACTTTCTTGTAACCCACCCCCTACTCCCAGAGCCTCTCCAGACCCTTTGCTCCCACAACCTCACCTCATCCTTGGACTCTATGACTTCTTCCCATCTCCTTTCCCCGTTCCCTCTCCTGGAATCAAAAATCACAAATCAAAATTTCATTTGCACTCCTGAGAAATTTTGAATGATTTCAATGACTGACATCATAATGTGGTATTCCAATTTACAATAACCCCTCAAAACACTGCCCACAGTATGACTTCAATACACATTACATATGTTAGAAAAGAAAAGGTATTGTGTGGAGCTGTTAGAGGCATTTGATAATTTTTCAGGCAAGGCAAGAAAGGAATTTAACCTTGATGAAATTTATTCTCTTTTTATGTTTTTTATTTTTTTTTAATGTGCCATGAGATGGGTAAGCAACAGAGAAAAAATGGCATCTTCACTCTACTGATTTTTTACAGAATCTGCACAATCAGGTTTCCATACATTAGCTCCTGTGGGGGATCCCATCCGGAATCCCTCATGTTTATAGCAATCATAGAAGTCTCTGTGGGTCTCCCTTGCTGAATAATTTCCATATCCCTTTTCATTTAAAGCTTGTTTATATACAGATCCAAATTAATGAGAAATCAGCTGATTAGAATTCTAGATACTTTCTACATGCTCTACACTACAAATGGATCAATTTGAAAAAAATACACAAACAGTGGTTAAAGGCTACTCTACATCTGATGAAAGAATTAACTTTTTGTTCAGAATTTGTCAACAGATTACTGGAACAGTCATGGCAAGTAGATTTCAAATAAACTGAACATCCCAAATATACAGAGCTAATAGCAAAGTAAATAATATCATTTTCTGAAAAACATATAAACCCTCTTAAGAAATACCTCTAAAAGAACAGGAGGAACCCAGAATGTTTAAGCAGTAGTTTTCGATATTATAAGACATCCTTCAAATTGGCTGAGACCAACAATTAAAACACACCAACACACACACAAAAAAAAAAATCAAACTGACAGACTCAATAGAAACACGCAACAGAAACCTAATAATAAATCCTTCCTCCAACATATGTGGGACAAGAAACCAACAAAAAGCTTGTATGACCAATAAATGCTAAGGCTACAAAAAGTACACTCAGAGAAGATGCAAATATAGCATAGAAGCCAAATTAATTTTTTACACCACTGCTTTCTATGGAAAGTACTACAGACTCCCATGCTGTAATCCTTTTGCCTGGGAGACTTGTCAGAGGTTACATATGAAATTGAAATCATTGTAGAAAAAGTCATGACACACATGGACAAAATGAACAGTAGGAGCTCACCAGGAACAGATGGTGTCCACCCAGGAGTTTCAAGGGAGCTTGAGGATGAAGCTGACAAATGGTGGGTTATAAATTCCTGCCTAAAACTGTGCTGGTATCTGAAGATAAAAAATGTGGTGTCATTAAAAAATAAAATGAAGGCAGGAAAAAGACACCAAAGGAACAAGATGGAAGCCTGATACCTTCACAGGGCCAGTTAGTAAAAGCCTTAATGAAAGACAGAATGAATAGAAGCTTGGATAAAACTTGGAAAAAGCCAACACATCTTTTCAAAGGAGAAGCAATGCCTTAAAAATCTATTGGGGTTCTCAGTGTTGGATTTCAACAGGAATCTAGATACAGATCATCAACTTGGTATAATCTATTTGGTCTTCCAAAAAATTTCAACAAATTCGTTCACTAAAAGCTTTCAGAGAACTAGACGGCCATATGCAAGGGAAAAAAATCCTGGCTAGATAATTGGCTTAACAACGGGATAAAGAAGATGTAATATGACTGGGTCTCAAGCAGTGAAAGAAAATCATCAGTGGAGTTTCACTGGGACCCCTGCTGTTCTATGTGGTCATAAATATAGCCTCCCAAAGGGGGTGAAGTGGTGAGCTGACAAAGTTTGCTGACGATACTGAGTTATTAAAGTAGGAAGGACAAGACTCATGAAAAATTGCAGAAGGATCTTATGAGACTAAGAGGCTGAGCAATAAAATGTCAGATGCTGTTCAATATAGGTAAAAGTGCAGTTAGTCAGATGGAAGAAAAATAATCTCAACTCCACATTTAAAGAGATGGCTGCTGAGCTGAGCGTTACAGCTTCAGAACATGATCTTTGGATTGCGATCGACGATTCCATGAAAATGCCTGCTCAGTGCTCAATAGTAGTTGAAAAAGTCAAATCGTATCTTAAAAACTATTTAAAAATTAAGAGAGAATAAAATGGAGAACTTCATTATGACATTGTATAAATCCATAGTACAGCCATATCTTGAGTGTTGTGTATTCCTTAATGTCAGAACAGATACAGTAACATGAAATATATACAGAAAAACACAGCAGAAAATCAAAGGTGTAGGACAGCTTTTGTACAGGGCACAACTAAGCTAACAATCTCTGGCATGGAAACAAAGTGACTGAGGGAGGATATAAGAAAAATTTACAAAATCTTGACTGGTATGAAAAGACTAGATAGGAATGAACTGTTTTATTTCTCCTTGATAGTATCAGAAGTGGTGGTGGGGGGCATCATATTAAGATAGCAAGAGCCAGGCTTTGCACACAAAAAGGGAAATGATTGTCTATGCAGTATCTGGGAACCCCACAATGCTGTAGGGTGCAAAATCTGGGTTCAAGGGGAGACAGAACATAGAAGAGAAATCCACTGATGGCTACTAAACAGAAGGAGAACAGACTTGGCTTGCAGAGTTCCCTGACTGAAAACCATTCCCTGACTGAAACACCTCTGACTGAAAACAGTTTGACACCAGCAAAAGTACTGAAGGGAAGCATCCTACATCCTTACCCTGCTTTTATTCTATCCTAAATGTTCACTTATATACTCCTAAAGAGTCAGAAAGCAGCATTAGATGTACCTTTGGTCTGACCCACTGTGGCTGTCTTCACGTGTTTATAGCTTTAGGATATAAGGCAAGCGTCACCTGCAACATATTAATCTTTTCCCCTGTGGATTAAATATATTACAACTGAAGAATGCAAAGGTATTTGTAACGTCCCTCTACACTCTTGATACTGGGGTCTGTCCCATATCCAGTGCTCAACCAGAAGGAGTATTGGGCTCATCTGCTGCAGTTGCTAATCTGCCATCTTTCTGTCACATATAGCCCAGCAACCTTAATGACAGATCTTTTTAGTTTTTACTAGCAGCAGGAGAAATATATGCTTAATCTGTTACTTTTGCATGGAGTACGTCAGAACATTTTCCTTTGTTTTTGTTATATAGTGCAATGGCCATTTAGTACACTGCAAAGAAAGAAAATGCTAAAGATTATGGCTGAACTAGTTTCCAAAAACAGTTGGACAAATAAAATATTTATATTTAATAGATTTCACATTGCAGAGCCTGGAATTTGGCAACAGACATTACAAATCATGAGCAATATAGAGAATATAGAATTTAATTAACGAAGCTAAAGATGGAAAAGAAAGCACACTGATATATGTAATGTGGCTCTCAGCTTCAATATTCAGCAATAAAATAACAAGCCAATGCTTCTAAACCAATCTGAAATGAGTAAAATCCAGAAGCAACATAGTTGGAAGATTATATTTCAAAATGTAATTAGTGTCAGAATATTTCAGATCTACTAAAAGCAAATAAGTCACCAAGTTCAATAAAAAGGGAAGCACACATGACAAAAAAGTAATTTAGAGAAGGAAACACACCTCATTATTTTTATTATTTAAATCTAATCATCATCAGATTAATTTAAAGGAAATGAAATGTAGGTAAAATACTACATCTTCATATTGCCAAATAATTGGTGTCAAAGAAATTTTAATTTACTGGAAACAATCCCTTCTGTGCAATTAAAGAGAAAAAAAAAAACTATTATGTATGTTAAATAGCAGCTTTTGCTGTAAAATATAGCTCTCCAAAGATTAGCCATGTTTTAAATGAATGGCCACAGAACATGATTTCCTATGTTCTATCTTCATGAAACTAAAGACAACTCTGAAAAAAAGGCCTATGTGAGTATATTCAACAAAAATACTGAACTGTAATTTATTTACAATTGTACAGTGAGAGATATTTTGGAGAAAGCTAGTATTTTATCGTGTAAAATACTGAGACGTACAATCAAAAATCCACATGTTCCAGCACAAATGCCAGGTGGATGCTCACTTTAAGTCAGAATCCAAATATTTCCACAATGTTCCCACAAAGCCTCAACGCTAAGCATCGCCAAGATGTCATTTATATGACTGAGCAAGAAGTACCGCCTCCCTTTGGCTGTGACACGCAAAGTGGCCACACCACCGAGCTCGTGCAGACATCTGAGCATGATGAGAAAACACTGGCAATGGCACACGTGGCAATTTTCAGTGCTCCCAGACTAACCTCCGCTACAGAAACTTCACAGACACTTTCAGGGATGTGATGTTACAGGCAGTTTTCTCTTAACTGTTATGGGTTGAAGACTCTGAAATAGAGATGGGCAAATGTTCAGATATTCAGATGTGCGGCTGGTTCAGAGAAAAATGTCTCTTGTCTAGAAACATGTCTGATGATGGGGAGAGACACAAAGTGACCTCTTTCCCTCCCAGTTAGCCAGGAAATGTGCCATCCTTGCACTGTCTTTCAGCTATTTTGCTGCAAGCAGGAACTACAGACAAATGTTAATATGTAAGAGTGAGAATAATAATGTAAGCTTTATATTGTTTTACCCCTTCCAAATTCAGGCTCAGCTTGAGATCTGTGCGCAGTCAGACCAGTTGTTGTTTTATCCAAACCAGTTCATCCATCCCTAATCAAGATGCTAGCAACCAGCTGTGTTGATCCTCTTGTATTCAGCACACAGCCTTTCTGTGCTCACAGAAAAAAAGATCTCGCTTTAGACTATGCTCAGTCAAGAGTGTTTTTCCATCAGGAATCCACAGGTGCAAGCTCTCTGGCTTTGGCTTTGCTCCGCATGAAAGCTAATTGCATACCCCTTGGATGACCATTTACACCCGCGCCTCTTAACCTCTGCACCGCTGAGAATAAGCCCCATGTTCAGCACTATAGTGCAGAACAGGAGCAAACTCACCTAATTACCCCTCCACACTCCCTCCTATAATGACGCCTTCCAGTGCAATGCTCCCTCCTTGGCGCTCAGCCTGCAGTCTAACTACTCCCTCCTACCTCCCCAGGGTAAAGGAGGTACGTTTCCCAGTCCAAAGGAGTCATTGCACACTGCTCCCCTCAGGTTTCTCTCTTCCTAAACCCTCAGGTGGCTTTCTGGCGTAATAGAGTACTGGTTCCTGTCCCGAGGCTTCAGTCAAGTCATCTAAGGGAAAGACAACAGCATCTGGGAAGAAGGGGAGCATACACCACCAGTAGGACTACGCAGGTTGGTGTGAAGGGCTTCAGCCAAATGGGGCTCGGTACCTACAGAAGAAACGTGGAGCACACCGGGGCTGGGCAGCAGCTATGCGCCACGGCATGTTTCAGGGTCCTGGTGATGTGTCATGCTGGTGAGGACCCGAGCAGAGCACGGTGTGTGTGCATACTATTCAGTCCAGATACTCATATTTCTCTACTGTTAATCAGGATTCAAAAGACCAATGCACACAGACCCATAACGATGAAAACGGCCCTCCTCTTTGCCCTTGATTTAGGTTTAGCTGATGAGTCTGGATTTAATGGACTACCCAGTTACAACTAGCAGTGGAAGTCCATCATGGATTGCAGGTCCCTTTGGTGGAGGTATCAGGTTTCCCTTTGCTCTTGCATGCAAACAGTCCTCTGCAGAAAAGGAAAATGAATAGTCTTTAAACCACTGCTGAAAGGATTCATTTCTGGTTGGTGTCAGCAGCTATGACAGAGCAAAAGGCGACTGTGCCCTTATCACCCTTTCAATTACAAAAGCAGAGGAAAAGGTTCACTACCAGGCCTTTGCAGGGAACCATGCCACAGAAATTCAAAATTTTTTATTTCCATAGTTACAATGTTGTAAAATTTGCTGATATAAGTGTATGTGTTCTTAGCATCTATCTGTTAAGACACTGTGACTAACAAGATAGTAACCAAAAAGAAGGAAATGAGGGAGCTGGCTGTGAGCATACATATGGCGTACATATAGAATACAGGCACGATCGCCAAACAACAGTAGACTCAGTTCATCACTGTCTCCTTTTTTTTCCCTAATATTAAAAAGCCAACAGATAGCCTTCTCCAGGGAATGAAGGGGCTTCTCACAGATCTCACAGTATGGTGGGCTCTTTATGAAACCCTGTGATAGCCACAGCAAAATGATGTGTTTTATTAGCACAGTAAAGGCAGAAAGAAGGAAAAAACAGGCAACCACAAAGCTCTCTTGGGGCTACAGACTCCTCAAAAGCAAAACAGGAGGTTCCTTTTCTGCAACAGAGTCTATGGTGGTCCCACAAGTGTGTTTGATTTACCTGAATTTCACGTAGATGTCACAAGCATCCACTCCATTGAACGAGGGCCACGTCACACACAGAACTGACAACTTCCATGGGGGTGTATGAAGCCCTTCTTGGAGCTTGGGCTCCTCCAGCAATGACACTGTGATAAGAAATCATATCTTGTAAACTTCAGCCCCAAGTAGCTGAGCATAGTCCATTCGTGACAGTGTTTGTTTTCCCCACTGTAATTTTTCAGACAGTGTCATACTCGATTTACTCACATTGCCATAGCTTTTGAAAGACTTAATTTTAATTGATATTTTACTGTTCTAAGGTAATTCTACATGGTTATTCAAATAATATATGTGCACATGGATTTGTTGTAAATGTATAGTCAGACACATCTGTTATAATGTTGACTCCTTTTAAATTAAGTTTTAGATATTTTTATTGGTAAGAATATCACTAATGTATATTTATGGAAATAAAGATATAGGTCAGCCTCCACTCATCTGAAATAAACCATTATTTATTCCTTAAAACTATCATTCCTCACAATGATTGTTTAATTAATCACTCAATGCCTGTGCTCTGGGGATAGTTTTATTTCTTTTTTTTTTTTTTAATTATTTTGAGTAAGCTCTGGTATCTCAGTCAGTTTAACACAATACCAGTAGGTGGAGTAATGGTAAAGCAAATATCTGCTCCAGCTATTTATATTTATAAACGGCCATTTTTAATATCCTTTGCCGAGATTTCCATAAACCAGTTGGATATATGTCAGAAACACCTATACATATAAATATCTATTACTTACACTCACACACTTTAGAATATATAGATTAAAAGAGCATGCTTAATACCTAAGTGACGAAGTACTTTTCTATCTTAATTCGAACATTCTATGCAGTTTTCTACAGTTTCTATATGCTGGGTAATACATATTTTGCAAATTGTGCTAGAAGCCTGAAACCCTACATTCCCATCTACTTAAAAAGAGCTGATCAACGCCTGAAGGGAGTAAGGACTCGCTGGCCAGTTCCTCTCTGGTATTTAGGTCAGCTGAGATTTGAGAGACAGCTTTGGTTAATAGTGTCATGCCCTTGCCAACCCGGCGCTGCGTAGCGTGCCCAAAGCCTTCAGTGCACCGGATAGGAGCAGCATTAGCGAGACCTTTGCCCTGTGTCAGGGAGGAGGATGGCCGTCATGGATGAATGCACTTACGTAAAGAAAAAGTTTCTACGAATGCAGCTGCTATTCTTCCCCCTCTCCGTTGCCCAAAATTCTCCTACCTACTCGTCTGTACTTCAGATAAACACTGGCAACTTCCAAGCATGCAGGTAGGCAACAAAGCAGAGTCTTAACAAACGCGTAACAGCCCAACATCACGGCAGCAGCTTAGTCTTCTAAAGCAGCAATTTTAAGCTCAAATTTAAGTCACTCCCATATGTGCTATCGAAATATAGAAACATTAGAAAATGAAACAGATATGCGCTGAAAGAAATCTCATTTGGACTGCAGCCTGTAGTCGTTGTTCAGGCAAAATTCCTACCAAAGTCAGCTGCAGGGTTTTTTTTTCTTTCTGATAAAACAAGCAGGCACAAGCCCCTCGGTCCCTATAAGAAGAAAAATGATCAGTTAGTATTAATGTATTTATCGACTCACTGCATTCAGATAAGGAGGAGTGCAGTACACTTCTGTATAGCTATCTCAGACTGATGTCTGAACCATAATGAAGTCAATACATTCCCTAATATCAGTGTTAATTTTGTAAGTAAGATGGCTGAAATTGAGCTCTGATTGTGTGCAAAAATTAAAAACTTGGCCAGGTTATCACCATCATTCTTTAGCTATGAGATTTGCAAGAAAAAACACAAGTGCAGGAGTTTCAGTTTGCTCCTAGTGATTATATTAAATTGCAAATACCAACACAAAGGGAAAAAAAGAGGACAAGATTTCCTCTGTAAAATTAATATAGGTCTAAAGAACTGTAAATATCAGTCTCAATATATGCACTACTGAGTATAGGTAAGGTTATTTCCCCTATCACCATTTGTTCTATGCAGCTATGTGGAGATTATTAATATTAAAAAACCTTATTCTCCCTATCAAATCCACAAGCTGAAGAAAATATTTTCTTATACTGATTTTAAAATAGTGAATCTGTCTGTACTACCTTCTTTAGAACTCTTCAAGCTCATAATCATTTTACTATGGTTTTGTTTGTAAATTACTTCTGATTCATTTGGGATTTTTTTATCCTTTTTGTACGCAGTGTTCAGTAAACCAAAAATATCTGTACTCTTTCCCCGTCAATACAAGCATTGCAGCACGATCATCTTCTACCTCCTTATTTTTCTCTCGTAGAAGCGGGGGGATGCGCAGAATAACAGATATTTCAAACTAACCACCTATTTTCTGTCAGACAAAATATAGTCATATCCCTGAAAACAAACATAACCTCAACTTACACCAGAGAAAGCAAGCAAGCAAGAAATGAGTATAAAAAAATACCACAATCATTCAATAAAAAGACCGGTAAGATGGAGTCATGAATTAGCATGATCTCAAGAGATCACGCTAGTAATATTTGACATGTTTTGACATACATGGAAAGGGTAAATGAGTTTTAAAGCTGTAGAAGAAAGGAACATTTTACAGAGCTCTTTCCTCATTAGGGCTGTATTCGTCAAGCTGCCGTGCACCTCCGGCGGCCCCCGCAGCCTTGCCAGCGAGAGGGGTCGTGGCTGGGGTGCAGCCCGCACAAGAGGCGAGGCAGCCTCCAGCCCCAGCCCTGTTTGGTAAGCGACGGAGCAGAAGATGAAGCCCCTGCGAAAGCCGAGGCGGCACAGGCAGGCGCGAGGCTGCGAGGATGGGGCCGCGGGAGAGGTGGATGTGTAGCACGTGGTCAGGATGCCCTTTTCTCAAAGGGTAACCCCAATTCACCCTCTGCGCCACCCCTCGCGGGTTAGTACATCAGCTGTTCATTTCTTCTTGCTTTGATGCAGCAAAAAGTATAACTGTCTGGGAAAAAACCCCACCACCATACACCATTCTTAGCAGCCGAGCGCATGAAATTCAGTTCACATCTGAGCCTTTGGAAAAAGGGGTTGTGGGGGGGGAATGAGCTCCTGTCTCACACACTCACACTCATTCTTCTGCTGCCTCGCATCGCACACATCTGGCAGAAAAGGATCTATTACCTGAATTTCAGACTTCTCTTTTCCAAAGGAGACAAAAATGGCATTGTTCTTCAGTCCTCGTTTCTATCATAATTAAGACCAAAATTGTTTTCTGCAAAGGCTTTTATTCCCACCTTAGGAGGATTTAGAATGAACAGGAGTTCTCCCAATTTTCAAAACAATTGCTTCCTGTTACTCAAATGTTACAGGTCAAAAGCCCAAGAAACAGAGACCATATTTTGGCAAAATCATATTCTCTGCTCTAATCTTCTAATTAGTCAATGTACTTGTCCCCCCCTTTTTTTTCTTTTTCTTCTTTTTAAGCTAACACAGTTTGGATTTTCAGAGATTGTTTGGGACAAGGGCATTGACCCTTTACTGCTGCCTTCTTTCTGGTCGCAAGGAATCCTGCCCATGCAAAAAAAAAAAAAAAAAAAGTCCTATAACATTTGTGGCAAAGGCCTTCTCCACTGATGACAAAAGAGATGAATCAGGTCAGTTTTGCACTCATCCTTAATCTGACTACACAATTTTCAGAGTAGGTGCTAGCTTGTCATTCAGAGTTATCCACAGTGTAAGGTTAGGAGGTCTGACGTGAGGGGTTAGTGGATGATTTAGTGTATGAATTTGCCCTTTTGGTATGTTTCTTGACATTTCCGAGTCCAGAGAGCCCCTTTGCATAAACCTTACCCGATGCTGCCTAGAAAGGTAAACTTACAATATAGTCCCTTCTGTTGGCATTGTTTGTGTAGAACAGCATCTCGTTTCAGAGATTGCTGGGTGCTGCATCTCTGTGTTATGGTTTGCAGCATTTTATGCATTACTCTCTGGGCTCAGAGCCACAGAGAAGAGAGAACTTGGAAAGCAAAAGCAGAAAGGGAAGTGGATCTTAGTCAGATTTGCTATGCGGCAGAAATCAAGGGCAAGTCTGGAGGCTCTTGACAGAAAATGAGACAAGAGAAAGTAAAGCGGTGGCAGAGGGGCACGAATAAAATATGGACCACTTCTGAGAAGCTGAATATTCGGCTGAAATGTTTTGCTTCCCTAAAAGAACTGTAAAATGTAACAGAGAGATCTGCACGCAAATCTTAAATTTATAGATTAATTCATGTTGGAAGTGACCTTGGCAAGTCATCTACTCCAACCTCCTGCTCAAAGCATGATCAGCACTGAATCCATCCCCACTATGCATTCGTGAACAGGCATGTAATAAATAATATACCCTCAACCAAGTGTCCTGGACTAAGGAAAAAAAAAAAAAAAAAAGTCAGGTATCACCTCCTAAACTAGCTCGACATCTGGAAGGGAAAGAATGTATGCAGCAGTAACTAACATAGGTATTCATTATACTATCACATCAAAGCACAGCTTTCACATGTTAGCAGCAGCCTTGTTACTGCTTTGCCTTATCTGCATTAGCACTGCATCTCGAGTAACATGCAGAAAAATGAACTACAGTAATGCTTCAGTGGTAGGGGGATCAGAGGAAACCTAAAGAAAGATGCGAAGAAAACGTCTTTAGAGTCTTCCTAAATTTTCTATATAGAACTGCAAAACATGCTATAGCAAGAAATAAGATCCCTACAGAGTTCATGTAAATGAGAGTTCTAAAAATGTGTGCTAGGTACCTGAGGATTTGTTCATTATTAAACTTGTATTGTGTTTACCTGTGTAGTGCAAGATTGAAGAAGACTTAATTGCATACTATGTCCTTGCCCTCTGACCTTCCTGTTAATTACATTTTGCTATAGTAAGAATTAGATGCACCATTTTCTTTTATTTCCCTAGGACTGAGACAGTTATTAATTCCTAATAAGCTTGCTTTTTCCATCTGCAGAAGGCTATATTTTCTTTTCATTGCATGCACAGTACTCCCAGAAGCTTTTAATTTGCATATATTGAAGATCACTTCACACATTTAACACTTCCAAAGTAAACTTGCTTAGAGCCACCATGCAACTGTACTCTGAGGTTTAATCTCCTCCCGGTCTGTAATCATAGCACCCACAGAAAATAGCAAGATGAGGAGGAGAGATATATATATATCCTCACACATATATTGTGAGTGTGCACAAGGAGCGTGGCTGCCTGGTAGCTTCACAGAGGTTCATTTTTTGAAGTGTTAAATGTAAAGACTGATCTTCAACATACTTCCTACTCTCTCTTGTATGGAGCTGTTATTGCCATGTCATATGGCTTAGTTTCCAACAAAGACGAGGCTCTTTCCTGAATCAGTGAAGATTTTTTTTTAATCTTTGAGAATGTTCTTTTTATTTCAGATGGGATATTAATTGAAATTATATTCTACTCCCATCCTCACCTACTAGCTTAATAGTCATCACATTGCACAAATTATTTTTAATACCTTGAAAAATTCATTAAGTGAACAAAAGATCCTGACATAAGTCATAAGATTTTTTTTCCTCAAATGTGAAGTTAATAAAAAAGGACTCCAGAATATTAAAGTCTACTTTTTAAGCTGCTTCTCTTCCCATTAAAAAAAAAAAAAACGGCCTTTCTGCTTATTTCCAGCAAATTTAGACACTAAGGTCTGACCAGGGATAATCATTAAACCAGAGGATTTTAACATGCGTGAACCTCCCAGCAAAAAAGGAGATTTTCAGAAAGAGACTTGTTTTCTTTGTTAAGAGACTGAGCATGGAAGGCAGCAGTTAAACCTCTTCTCAGATTTCAAGCAGAGTAAAAACTGCCATTTAAAAGAGGACTTCTGCCCTCAGAAAAGTCTCTGCTCCGTAGGCAAATGGGACTGGATGGAAGGGGAAAGTATAGTCTATGTGGTGACCGTAGAAGCATCATGCCCTGCTGGAGCATTCCAGAATTGCTGGAAGGGCTGAAAATAGGTTGATGTCACAAGCACAGCTCAATTTCTCTGGACTGTCAGGCATGAAGAACATATCCTGTCTTCCTCAAAGTTCATGGCAGTTCTACAGCGCTGGGGTATTCAGCTGGGGTTATGTCCATATGTGCTCTATCTCCTCATCCCAATGAAACAGAATTATTATCAGGCTCCCCTGGTGATAAGAAAAGACTTTCTGACTTTTGTTTCAGCTTCTCTCACTGTCCAACTCCAATAAGATTTGGAATTTGAAGGAATCGATCCAGTGAAAGCCTGCAATAACATGGGCTTGAGGTGAGGGACAATTTCTGTTTTGTGGTTATCATTGAGAAAAAAGCAGCAGAGTAATGGACAGATACATTTATTCTCCCACAAACACATTTTCTCCAAGCCTTTCCCAGCGCAGAAAGCCATTCTAACATAGTTTCCCACTTCGTAGTCAGCAGCACTTCTTGCACTGAAGAGGGTTTGTGGTCAGAAATGGATCATCACGCTGTGCAGGTTCACATACCAGCAGGAAGGCACCTGGTACCCAGTATTATTTCGTCCAGCAGGAAACCATCAGAGCGACCAGGCTGTGCTCTGACATGGCATACCAGTGCAACCTTGGAGAAGGCTTTGGGAAAAACAGCTAAGCCAAGAGAAAGACCAGGGATAAGCCTCATCCGGGTTCCCCATACACGTGATGCCCCTTGGCTCTGGAGCTGCATTTTCACTTGGGTCCAGCTGAAGGGACACTGCCTCCCTGGCACCTGGGGATGGCCGGGTTGCCACTGACAGCCTGTCACCATCCCCTGCCCAGCACAGCTCACCTTGCTGGGGGCTGCGGGACAGGGCTGGTCTGAGAGGGAGGGCACCACACCACCTCTCCCCCGGGGCCCCCACTAGCGGTGCACCTGGCACAGTCACAGCTCCGTGCACTATTCAAACCCACGTTAGTTCAAAGCCATTTGTGAAATCACCGACACTGGGAATTTAGTCCAGATAAAGACTTGACAGACTTGCAACAGCAAAAGAAAAAATGTACCTTTTTTTTAGAAAAAGCTGCTTCCTTTTACAGTTAAATCTGGTTTTGCACATACTGTAAATATCTAAACCTGCATATGCCTATTTGCGAGGTGTTTATTTTCTACTTAGCTGAGATTTTCAAAGATGAATACACTGGTCAGAAATCAATAGTATTCTCCACAGATGGACATTAGTAAGTCATTATGGCATGTCTGCTAGTTACTTTTGATGCTATTTTTCTTGTTGCTCTAGATTCATCCAGTCTACTCAACTAGTGTGTAAAATTATCCTTTCCAAGAAGTCATGGGCAACTGCAACAGAAAACCGCTCATCCTTCCCAAAACAATGTGCTCTCAGTAAATGCCTGACTTGAAGTCTAGTAGGATTGAACATATGTTTAAGTGCTGTTTTATGTGAACTGGCACACTTGGTAGCTCTCAAAGTTTCACGGGCATGTACTTGTCTGGCTGTATAGAGCAGAAGTGGTTGGAAGACTAAATAAACCACAAACATCTGAAAGTTCTTTTCCTTTGTTGCATTTAACTGCAACAAAAACCCTCTCCACTTAGATGTAACTAAGCCGTTCATAAACAATCACCAGTTGGCTGATTCTGACACTGCCATGAAAATCCTTATACAGCTCATTTTCATGAAGAACCTTCCGTATTCAGGGTATTTATCCAACTTTGCTAAATGCCCCATCTTACCACAGATGGTTGATTAACTGAAACCCTGTTTGTAACACGGTAACGTCCCAGAGATGCCCTAGAGGTAAGGCCACACGTAATACATTGCAGGGCCCTGTACAAGAGTTAATGGCTGTTTCCAAGAGGCAGCAAAAACCAGCAAGTGTTGGCAGTGAAAAGTTTTTAGACATATAGGAAGAAGTGACATGAAATATAGTAACCTCCCCAGGGTTTCTACAGAGCTTACTGAGTAAAATTATGTACTCCAATAAAGAATGATACCTTTACGTCATTGACAACTGTCTTCCAGAAATTTTTAAAGCATGTATAGTTTTTCATTTAAACCTACGGGCTGACAATAAATTAAAAAAAAAAAAATGTCTACAAGACTTTTTAAAACATTTGACAAATGTACAGGGATTTTAAACCCTACTTGACTGTTGTTTGTATATTTCACATTGTAGAGGAGCATCTAGCAACCTAACATGATAGGATCTTGAAAATTAATTAAATTGGCCTTTCTGCTATGACTTCCAATTACTGTCTATCATAGTGATCATATTCTGATATGGACTGAAGGAATTCACTGTTGTTTTCCACTAAAACAAATTTCTGCATAGTTAATCAAACCAGGTACACTCAAAGCAGCTTTTTTTATTTAGTCCGCAGTCCACAATCATCTCTGAATCAAGAAATTCCCAATAATCTGAGACATCTCATTATGGAAAAATTAGGCTGAAGCTATCAGTTCAAACAGGCAAGAGAATAACACAAAGTTTGGTATTTGGTACAGCAGCACAGCAATTAATGAACATAGGGACATACTATTACCATTATCATCTAAGCCTTCTAGTCTTTTTTTTTTTGGTATGGGGATGTTTTGGGTTTTTGGGGTGTTTTTTTTTTTTGTTTTTGTTTGGTTTTTGCTTTTTTAATTCATTCATGAGTGACATCATAAACTTTGCAGCTGGAGGCCTTAGCACCAGGTTAAGAATTGCATAATATAACCAAAATTGTCTCTACCTTTGACATTTACTGCTCACAGTCTTAAATCCAAACAGGGTTGTTAAAGATTAAAAGGAAAACAAATGGTCTTTTAAAGCCTGATAAGCTAAATTTTTACAAATTATACATGTCTCAGTTCAAAATCATTAACAGCTCTCAAAGTAAGAGATTAGAAGACAGAAACAACCTAATTAGAAAGGATTTACAGTGAGGAGTTGAATTATTTGTGCTCAGAGCGAGACAGGATTGGATCTGAAGCACAAGACACAATGCATTGGCAATAATGATGGTGACCAGGAATATTAACTAGTACAGCTCTGCCATATCCAGTCACAATTGTGTAAAAAATTGCAGAAAACAACTTGGATACAACCTTTTGTTATCTGAAAACTTAGCCTACTTTGCATTCTCTGAACGAAAGGAATGGTTAATTATGAGCTTTCAGATACTGCTTTCCCTATACCTGAAGTATGTAAAGCAGTGAATTTCAACAGCAATTTTAAACTAAAGCATGTATATTTATAAGCAACCCTTACGTTACGTTTGTGAAGGGAATACTGAATAAAAGGTAGCTATACTACTGGGGATGGATGATTTCTTAGCCATCAGCAGGGAAGCTGCAAAATAATTTTAACTGAACTGAGCACTCAAGGGTAAATTCAGCTTTCAGTTACCCATGTGTAATGCCAGTGATTTGCATTCAAGAAACTGTGAGTAGAATTTGGCCTCAAGGAAGTAGCTTGTGTTAGTGCCATAACCTTTGTTTTACAGGGAGTACAACACTTGGCTCAGAGGAGAAATACACCTCTTGTAAACCAGGTAAGCAAATGGGCACAAACCTGCTCAAGACATCAGCAGCATAAATCAGAAATAATTTCATTTCCATTTAAAAGGAAACTAACACTGTATGAAAAGGAAATCTGCACGTTTGTTCTGATTCTGATCTTACAGAGACATTTTGGATTACACTCCTTGGATGGGTGACACAGGTCTGTCTTCATTCTAATTCATTTGTAATTTACCTATTAGATGCTGATGGCTAGAATCTAAAAAAAAATTATTGCTAGATTTCTTTAGAGATTAAATTCTTCAGTAATCTGCTTCACTCATATGTGACTACAGCAATACTACTCTATGATAGTATCATCAATACCTCTGCCTTGGTTAAAAATCTGAGAGTGGTGCCAGAACTAGTCATCTTCCTGATCTTTTTCAGCTCTCTCGATGAAAGACAAAAAGTTGTATATATTTCCAGAATAGCATACCCACGTACCTGGTTGGAAAGTATACCTCCTGAGTGGAGGACCCTGGTCCTGGTCCAGCTCATACCTTAGTGTGGTACCTTGTGTTCCCATTATCACTGGAGCCCTTCACGCTCCCTCCACCTCCATTTGGCAAAAGGGAAAACACTTTATATGCACCAGAGGTATGTATAGGGTACTGCATAACATCCAGCTGTGGATTTCAATGAAGTTTCGTATTTAAAAAGAAGCTATCTTGCAAACTAATCTGCTATAGTAAACCGTATAACAAACTTTTGCTTGATTAGGGTAGGATTTCCATATGAATATCATCATCCTACCAGTAATGTCCTTGCCTAGAAATTATTTAAACACGACACTGTCAAATAGAAAAATCCTGGGGAGTAGATAAGCATATCTTTAAGATTAACATATTAAATTACCAATGCCAAAAATGTGTTTACAAATATATTTTATAATTTTATTTAAGTGCAAGATTGCTTACATTTCTGGTAGCATCTATGCTTCCACTATTATTATTCTGTTCTATATTTTCATAGGTTCAGTCAGTCTTTTGCAGCCCAATTTATACCCACTGCATAACTCTATGGTAATAAAAGACTTAAGAGCACGGCTGAAGAAGCTCAGTCTACTCTTTGCCCCTGCCTATAGCCAACTGGCAGAATAACTTGATGGTCAGAGGACAGCCAAGCCACATTAAATCTATTGTGTGGATTTCTGGCCAGAAGGCACTGTATGAAGATGACATCCATTGCCTTATCCAAGTGAAGCTCCATTAGGAATGAGTAACAGAAACATCCCTGTGGGCACAGTTCCCCTTGCTAGCATGCTGCCTAAAATTCCAACTCAAAATGTAGCTGGTATCACTGTCTTTATCACATGTTAACTACAAGTGAAACGCTTATCTAATTATGTTAGCACTTCCTCCTTATTTCCTCTGGTTAAATCACCTGTAAAAAGAAGTTAAAAAATCATTCGCTAATCATTCCCTAGTTTTTATCTAAAGCTGCTAATCTGTGCAAGCATATGACTTAACTATCACAAGGATTTTATGCAAGCTTAAATGCTGCTATGCATATTTGTCTTCTTTCCCAACTCCTCCCTGATTTATAGGTGATGCTTTAGGTACTAACACAAGGAATGAGTTGGTAACCCATTGTAAACACAGGGATGAGTCTAAATGTTCCAGAGATGTTAATATTCAAACCAGTTTGAAAACAGTGAAAAGACATTTACAAATATTTATTGTTTTAGAAAATTTTTGGGCAGCAAACAAATGGACATTCTATCTGAATAGAGCTGAGCAGCCATAATACAGGAAAAAAAAATCAGAACCTTTGATCTTATTGGCATTTCTGGACTCACTACCGCATTACAAAAAATAACAATAGAATCATAGAACCATTTTGGTTGGAAAAGACCTTTAAGATCATCAAGTCCAACTGTTAACACTGCCAAGTCCAACCACTAAACCATGTCCCTCAGCACCACATCTACATGTATTTTAAATACCTCCAGGGATGGTGATTCAACCACTTCCCTGGGCAGCCTGTCCCAGTGCTTGACAACCCTTTCAGTGAAGAAATTTTTCTTAATATCCAATCTAAACCTCCCCTGGCACAACTTGAGGCCATTTACCTCTTGTCATATCACTTGTAACTTGGGAGAAGAGACCAACACCCACCTTGCTACAACCTCCTTTCAGGTAGTTGTAGAGAGCGAGAAGGTCTCCCCTCAGCCTCCTGTTTTCCAGACTAAACAACCCCAGTTCCCTCAGCTGCTCCTCATAAGACCAGTTCTCTAGACCCTTCACCACCTTTGTTGCCCTTCTTTGGACATGCTCCAGCACCTCAATATCTTTTGTGTAGTGAGGGGGTCAAAACTGAACACAGTATTCAAGGTGCACCCTCACCAGTGCCGCGTGCAGGGGGGCAATCAGTTCCCTAGTCCTGCTGGCCACACTATTTCTGATACAGGCCAGGGTGCTGTTGGCCTTCTTGGCCACCTGAGCACACTGCTGGCTGATATTCAACTGGCTGTTGATCAACACCTCCAGGTCCTTTTCCACTGGGCAGCTTTCCAGCCACTCTTCCCCAAGCCTGTAGCGTTGCCTGGGGTTGTTGCGACCCAAGTGCAGGACCCGACACTGAGCCATGTTGAACCTCACACAGCTGGCCTCAGCCCAACGATCCAGTCTGTCCAGATGCCTCTGTAGAGCCTTCCTACCCTTCAGTCCTACTACCATGCTAAAGAACTCTGTTACAATAGCTTTAATACTTGTATCAATATGTTCATGAATGATTGAACTTAGGGTAAACAGAAATGAAGTCTGCATTTCAAATTCAAAAGCAAAACTCACAAAACAAATTTTGCATAAAATTTCAGCCTTAGAGGCTAAGTAGATGCATATTCTCCTGCTAAGTTTTGTTCCCAAGCCAAAGGCATATCTTGCTTTCAAACTTAAAGTACAAATAAAATATGTTTCAATGAATTCAAATCATAACCATCCAGTCCCTGAGAATTGAGGAAGCATCAATTTGTCTTGTTTAGTCTATTCTAAAGTCATAATATTCCCATTTGAAGGAGATGTGAAGAGACCATCTAGTTCATCACTCTCAAGAACAAGAGCACCTTTTAGTTTTCACTAAGTTGCAGTTCCTCACACATGCCATGTAATGCATTTCTGTGAAAGAAAAATCTACTGTTAAGAACCCTGTCCTGCTGAAGCGGTCACCTGTCCTCCACTAACAAGTTATCTTTGTGCTTACAGAGGAATATAATTTAGTAGGGTTTTTTCTCCTTTATAACTAACGCAATCCCACATGCTTCACCACAAAGACTGTGGAAAGCACAGTTTCAGCTGACAAGGGGGCTCCAGCTTGCCAGGCTGACTGGTTCAGTCAGCACGCAGCCCTGATCTCTAGGCAGTCAAGTATAAATTTGGCTAAAGAAGCTTCTTCATGTACGAGCAGGCAAAAGTATGCACCCACTTTTTTCAAAGCACAGTGAGATAACCATTCACTGATCAGCTCCTGCCTTGAGAGCCCACCCTGGGGGGGGTCTCCAGCTTGGGGAGGCAACCTGGGCAGCTGCTGCCTCTGATGTCACTGAGGAGACACACTTCACCTCAGCAGCTTCCTCGCTCAGCAAGGCAGATCAGCCTGAGCTGAGCTCTGGGAGGTTGTACATGCTGGAGCTGCCTAACGTAAAGCTGGTGGGGACACCTTTGCCTTGCAGCCCATTCGCTTGGTGCCTGCAGAACAGAAGTTCTCTGCAGATGACTATGTTTTTCAGGCTGACTGTTATTTTTCTATTCTGGTCATTGATACTTAAATGATAATTAAGCATGAGACAAATCACTTCAAGACCAAAAAAGAAAGCTGTATATCACTTTTATCCAATACAATAAATACAATTAAAAGGAACTATTGCTGTCTCTCTTAGTTTTCCCTCATATATATCAGCTGTCATTCCTTGAGCTTTAAAGTGCTTGAATAATAAACCTGCACAGAATTGAATTACTTCAGTAGCAAGTTGATTAGTTCCCACATCCAATAAAATGTCTGTGGTATATCTCATATATTTGGCATTTAATGTTGTAATTAATAAGTCTTGATCATGTGCCTCTTACAGCCACAGGTCAGTGACAACAGTGACATTCCCTTTCTCAGCAGGAAATTGAGCCTCCAAGACATTTTCCTAAGACACTTTCAATTATGATAAATTGTCAGATTTGCTTCAGTCATTTTGAAAACTACTTCAAGTATATCTTCCCAGGTAAAAGCAGTACAAAGATATAAAGCAGATTTTTTTTTTTCCCCCCTTTGTGCAAATTACATTTTGGGGAGTATTTCAGATTTTTTAGGGTCATTATAGATTCCCAAGTGAAAGGCGTGCTTTGAAATGAACTGATCTCAAGTACATATCTTTCCAAATTAATCTAGCATTTCCAATAGAGGGCTAGATACCAAATTGCTTTAAATCTGTGTAGCTCCATTGATTTCAATGGGTACATGTTCAATTTATTCCATACAGGCATTTGTCCCTTTAATTTAAAATACTTAAAAGGTAATGTTGCAAAAGCATTTATACTCCTTTTCTTTTTAATGATGTATGCCAGCGATTTGTTTTTAACCTTAGTTTATTAAATATCAGGATCTTATTTGCTCCATTTTTCCATGGTCATGTTGACAGTGTGCAGAGCTGATGATGAAAACACTAGTGGACATAGAAGTGTGGAACAGGTAGACATATTTTTATGAGTTATCACCTAAAACATGTAAGAACTAGTCTAGACAAAAGGTTGGGAAAAAAGGAAAGCAAAAAGTAGCAATGCCATGAAACCAACATTACTGTAGCTACTTCTTTGTCACCCACAGTAAAGGTGCATTGTTTTTTCCTAATTGCAAGGTTACCAAGGTCACCTTGCTTACTTAAATGCAGTTTTAAAATAATGCTCCTGCATATCAAAATTTTAGATACCAAAGGTAAACAAAGGCTATTAATTTCTAATTGCTAATAAGAGTGAAAAGTTGCAATAAAAAGTGTGTGTGTGGGGGGAACTTTGCACCTAATCCCTCTGATGCAATATGCCAAGGGGAGAGGCAGAGGGAGAAGAGTAAATGAAGTATCCTTAATGTTTGCTTCCCTTGCCTGGAAGTTTGTTCAGTTACACTCTATGATCAAGAAATGTTTCCTCTGAATTGAAGACAAATGGTTGACAACTCTCTAATTATCAACCTGGCTGCAGATACTCAGCTTTTACAGTACCACCTTGCTCTTCATGTATGTAATCCTGCCAAACCTGACATTCACATCCCATGCCTTAGACTCCAAGATATTATTCATTTTAAAAAGTAACATAGTTTGGGTCCTCTTCATTTCTGTCCTAGTTTTTCTTTTAGTCTTCAGGGAGTGACTTTATCAAGGTTTTCTTTCTTTACAACAAAAGCTAGAAACTTATTTCAGTTAAAGCTGAAAATTTTATATGGTCATGTGTCTGCAAGAGCTGGGATGTTGAGAGAAAAAGGAATAGGAAATATCATGAGACCTGCTGTTACCGCAATAAACAGTAAGATCTTATAAGACAGTATGATACAACATAAAATAGTCATACTTTCCTCAGAAAGAATTCCCCAAGCTTCAGGAAGCAGGTTATTAGTCTTCTAAGTTTTACAGACTAAAATCTTATGATAGAGAGCTTAGTGCTTTGCCCAAAATCATAGAGTCAATAATAAAAAAAAATACTTGGAACTAAAGGTCTTCAGGTTTATGACCTGCTGACTGGGAGTAAAAATGCTGTCTCTAGCTCTCAGCCTCTTGCTTTAGACATGGAGTCAATATCCCCTGAGGAAATAGTATCTGTTAGTTGTTTTAGAAGGCAACCATAGGTGCTGGAGATACCAAGCACTGAGAAACGGCAAGCGAGGAAATCCAAAGCTTTGTAGCAGAGACTGAGTTACTGCCCCCCAGCACGGTTCTGAGGCACCTTCACACGCGCCTTCCTTCTTATGTCAACACCACGCAGCAGGGTGCGGTGTGAAAACCTTTCAGTTAGCGCCCGCTGGCACCGGTAACACCAAATGGCACCAGCCAAGGCTGGACGTGCCAGCCCAGGCTTCAACTGCAAATCAACTATCGCCCCAGGCACCCTAAGTGAAAAAACTGGACTGCTGCTGGACGCTAGATGGGAGGCACAGCGATCCCCACCTCTTCTGACTTTGGAGGCAGCTCGTGCAGAGCCACTTCTAATAGTACAGGGATGTTCTCAGCCTCGTATCTCAGAGGACATAACATTTTACACGGAAGCATGTGCATTGCACCTAGGGTTCATGCATTTTTTGAACAGAGAGTAAAAACCTATTTTAGACCAAAGAGTGTCACCACAATTTCCTCAAGTTCTTAGTATGTACAAAACAGACACAAGCTCTTGCATCTTTTGCTGGTCTCAGACCCTTCTCTATATACTACACAGCAATGTTTTGACATTGTTCTCTAGTGAAAAACTTTACTGGTTGTGAGAGTGTTTAAGATGACCTCCCACCTCCTCCAGATTCTGCAGTATATTTACCATTGCTCCTGACAGGTAGTCATTACACTTTGTAAATGTGAACAGTAATTCATTTAGCAAATTAAAAAAAAAAAAAAAAAAAGTAAAGAAGCTGCTGGAATTACTGAAAAAGAATGATATTTTTATTACATATTAGTAAGGAAGACTCAGAAAATTTGTAGGAGACCGAAACCAAATATCTCCTTGGAAACAACCAGTAAAGAACAAGGACACCAACGTTAAACAATTCCAAAGAAATTAAAACAACAACAAAACTATTTAGAAGGACAATTGCTAAAATGATTAAAAAGGAAATGAGATAAATATCATAGACTGGAATCAATATATACAGAGCATAAAGAGATGAAAGGCAGATGAGGGAAATAGAACAATAGCACAGAAAACATTCACTAAGACAGCAGAAAAACATGAAGAAGCAGCAGTGAAATCTCCCTTTCCACTCTGATTCTTGCAGGTAAACAACCTGACCGTGATGCTAAGATCCCATAATTCTGATGTGCAGCAATTGCCCCCGGAGGTGCAATTAAAGGAATTCCTATCCTTTGGCTTTATAATGTGCTGCTTTCTAATGTGTATGATTCTTATTAAATTCATATGATAATCAGAGTTGTTTAATATCTCCTGTTTCTAACACACAGAACCTGGTAAATAATTTTTCATGTTATAAACTACAGTAACTAAGAGGCTCTGCATCTGCTAACTCTCTAAATATACTGGTTATTTGTTGTTTGAAAAACCCCCACCCACAAATGAAATTATTTCTTGAAAACAATGAAAGCAAAAACTATACACAGGCTTCTGTTCTATCTAAACCGGAGATCTGGCTGTTGCATCCAGACAAGCTCTTTAACATAAAACTCATCAGGTTTAAAAGAAAGGTGGAAAGGAGCTACTTAAAAATGTGAGCAATCATAATCCTCGCTGGCTGTGCACAAGGACTGTCCTTTCTTATATAAAAAGCCATTCCTGGTATCATTCAGACACGTATACTTCTCACAACAAACTTTGTCTACACAAAGTCATTTCGCACCCGTTTCGCCCACACCAGAGATACCTTCATTGCATCAATCTTCACTCGCTGCTTTGTCATAAAACCCCTGACTCACCCCTATTCATCTCACTTGTCTGACTCACTGACTAGCAGGGACTGGGAATTTTACCGTGACAAGCATATTCAGTGGAAATCAAAGTGGCTTGCCTAACCCGGATGCTTTATACAGGAAAATCTCTATTATGTCAATGTTTTATGTTCTCTTTTTCAGGATGGAAGGAAGGAAGGAAGATTTACTTTGGAGACCACTTGATCTGAAAGAAAACAGTGTTGTCTTTTTAAACTAAACCGTGCCTCTTGATTTTGGGCTGGATTCACCACTGCTCTCTTTTTCCGGAGCTGCCACGGCACCTCAGGGGAGCAGCAGTTTGCTCCTTCCAGAGCACATCTTTTCCTTGTAGGCACCTTTGTTGAACTACAGCTACATTTACACACAGCATCCCCTCCAATTAAACTGTTAAACACACTGTCTGAGTCACAAGACTACAGTGCTTGATGGAGGATGTAGTTTGAAACCAAACCTGAGACAAAGGAGACAAAGAGCTGAATTTCAGTTTTCATAAGGCACTGGTCCTACTCAGGCAGGCACAGCGTAACGTCCAGCCTAAAGACTTTCAAAAGTTCAAGGTTTTTTTGAATTTTCCATATTAAGAAATATTTTTTTCCCTCTCAATCAAGGGAAAAATGAAATGCTGAAATCACAGATTTTCACGCTCTTTCACACCACTTCGGTTACCATCCAACTTTTCATGCCCCTACTGCCATTCACAATGCTCCTTAACACACTCATCCTTTTCTGTCCCTTTTGCCCACCCAAAATCTATCCGTCCACTTCTCTCACCCACCTTCTCACCCATCCCAGCAGGGCTCCCTGGGGATGGAAGCAGGCAGGGTCAGCAACTGTGGCCACACCTTAGCCCGAGCTCGGGCTCAAAGTCAAAAACTGAGTTACAAAATCCTGGTCCCAGCCTGCTGGGAGAGAAGGGAAAGCTGTTCCCCCCCCGCCTCGCCCCAGATTTGCGAAAATGACTAGAACGAAGTACCCCCCCACACACACACACACAGATTTGGGAAGATGACTAGAACGAAGTACCCCCCCCCAAACACACACACACACAGATTTGGGAAGATGACTAGAACGAAGTACCCCCCCCCAAACACACACACACACAGATTTGGGAAGATGACTAGAACGAAGTAGCTGGAGTAGGAGGCAACCTATTAGAGGTAATCTCGCGGTGGGGAAGCAGATGTCCTATGGGCCGAACCTCAGCTGGTTGCAGCACGAAGAGAAACCAGCACAAAGAAGAGGCAGGAAGGATGAAGTAATTGCTGATCTTTACAAGCCCTATGTAAAATACCATTCATAATGGTGATGACAGTCACTTTCTGCACACAGGCACAAAGGGCTTTTTCTTCCATGGCACTCTGACAGTTTAGGCAGGAAGAGAGAGGTGGCTAGTGGAAGTAAATTGTCAGCGATCTGTCACCGAACAGCAGATTGCTTTTCCCCTCCTGAATTTTCCCTCCTGAGTTAAGATTAGTCTCTATTGAAACCTAGGGTTCTGTTCATCACTGGCCAGCACCCACAGAGATGAAATTTCTTTATCAGATCTCTCTAAATAACTAGTTGAAGCTCAAATCATTCTGACCTTAGGAGGAGGAGGAACGGCTGTTGCCAAATACTAAAGAACAAAGCGTGCTGTAAAATAAAGCTCCATAACGAAAAATCATTAAACCTATTTTTTTACATGCAGGTTGCTGTAGTACAAATTAAACCCAATGCAATCACAAGGGAATTAAGGCCAATAAAATTATCGTAAATAAATTACTAGTCTTAAAACTACTTCGATTAGTCTATATTTAGCCACGTGTACAATAACAGAAATTAATCTGAGAAGAAAAGATTCAGTTACACATTAAATGCTGCAGAGTACCAGGAGTTTCTGAAAGCAAGGGAAAGTCTCCTTTGTTTTATTTGACTTTGTTTTGATAATCACTTTGCTGTTTACCCAGGTCTAATGTCATCTTCTTTGTAGAATACTAAGATCCGTGTGGAAAACAGAAATGTCTGCTAATTATTTCCTTCTAAAAGCAAACAAGAGAATGAAATGTCTTGTATAATTGAATTTGAAAAATGCCAAGAAAGTTTGTTCTCTTTACAGCCAAAGTTAAAGCAAATTATTTTGGTGAGGGCTGAAAGAGGGGGTGAGGGAACCCAAGTTTCCATTTAATTTTCAGGTGCACACACGTTTTGTTTTTAGTTGTCAAAAGGCAGCCTTTCCATAACAGGCTACAATAAATAGATGAAAAAAAGCAAAGCCTCTGTCAGAGGGGCTCTGCCTTTGTTCTGTATTTGTGCAATGCCCAGAACACTGAAGCTCTGGCTTCTAAGCCAGATATAAATAAACATGGAAGGAAGTGAAAGAATAACATGAGAGAAATCAAATAAATGGGTAACTTGAAAGAAGAAATAAAATCGTATTTATGCTGTTTAACCCTTACTTGTCTAGCTCTTTATGCTGTCTTAGAAAAAAGCCATTTTATTACAAGTCAGCAATATTTGCAATAGCCTTCTTTACAGCACTTCACAGATAGCACCAATGGAACATTAAACACATATGTATTTATATAGCAAGCACACTCTGTAACATAATAGCTCAGGTTTTTTTCCCCCATGGAACATGGCCCACTTTTACACAGCGGAGCCCATGAGAGCCTCAAGTTATATAGGTCAACATATTGAACTTCTCTAAGTATTGACAAGAAATCTTCCAATTTGTTCTCGACAGGTAGCGTGGCAGTCTGTGATATCAATTTGTAGCGTCCAGAAACCCAAAACATCTGCTTAATCTCTAGGACAAGAATAAGAGCAAGGTGCCGACCCAGCTGCAGGAGAGGTCCCTGCTGGTGACCGATGAGCTGCCGCCCACCAGCCCCAGCCCGTCGGTCTCTGCAAACACTCTGCCTCCCTGACTGAACCCTGCAAACTTGAAGCAGATCCTCGTAGCGTGGCACAACCGGGACACACGTTTCTCCCAAAAGTTGCTGATCTTATCCCTTTCAACACAGCAAAAACAACCACCCAAAAAAAAAAAAAAAAAGATGTTGGCAATTTTCCTGAACTGGAAGACTCTGACAGCAGCAATAGCATTCTCTTGAAAATGATCCACCATCCATAGGAACAAGACTTAACAAGCTTACCTAGCCGGCTTCTTTGCAGAGGTATTTGCGTGGTACATAACAACAAGTGTCAATTACATACAACACTTAGGTACAGATCTGTGCAACCAACCAACCACGATGTGTTGTAATGAAGGGGGAAAAAACCATTACAAGCACGCTAACTTCATTTACATTCAACAGGGAATATTATGAACTGCTATGTAAGACAGAAGAACAAATACTGTCCATCCAGAGCAGAGTTTTTCCTACATGGTATGATCAATGGATAGACATGTAAAAAATATTGTATTTACTGGATTAGTGCTCTTCAATTGGAGATAGCACAAAGAATTCATGTTATAGCCGTGGTCATCTGTGTATTTTGTATCACAATATCTTAAGCAGCAGCTTCAGATTTTGCTGTCCTTTAGCTGCTTTGCGAAAAAGATAACATGAAAACGCAGACAAGAGAATGAAAGATAGCTGCATTCGAGGGCTGTATAGCTATTTTTCTGAAAGTATGGCAGGAAAACTTTGCCACATAATTGTACCAATATTGCTAAGAAAGGACAGAGCTACGGAGTACGAGTATATTGGTAGTGTGGTTTTACAATGTCATGTCCCCCGACCAAGAAATGCATTCATGACAACATACAGGAGAGGTGGAAAAAAGAGACTAATATCTCTGTTTTCAGCAGATGACTGGAAACCTACATGAAGGAAAGGTTAAAATGTTGCAGTGGCATTTTTTTCTGCAGAGGAACCTGGCAGAGGAACTTGTGCTGTTGGTACAACTGCTGATGTGATCTGGAAAAACTGACATGAGGTTCCAATGGAGTTATTCCCAAATCATCCATGTGCAAAGAAAGCATCTGTGTTCCCTTTTCACCAGACCACAGCGCTAGTAAGCTAGGCGCCAAAGAAGGGAAAAGCTGTAGCATCATCATGTTGCATTGAAGACAACAAGGCTATTTCAGAAGACAGCAAGCCTGATATTAGTTCATATTATAATCAAAACAAATCAAGCATGGACAATTTGGATCACCTAACCAGGCTTTATACACGCAAGAGGAAAATTTGGTGGTAGCCAGTGATAATATGATTCTGATGTGCTATGCTGAATGGCTACATTTATCATTTAGTATTCAGAGTTCCCAGGCTCAAATACTACAACATTCTGTGACTGCTGATTGTTTCTGTAGAAGCAGTCAACAACTTAGCTAAATAAAGAGATGATAATCCAGGAGCTTTTCAAGCTACAGCTTGTAATGGATTTCAAGGATTTGGGATGGAAATACCAACCTGTGTGCAGCTGTTGCACTTGTTGAACAACAGAGATCAACAAAGAATTAACACTGTCACTTGTAACCACACAACAACAACAACAAAGTGAAGAAGTACATCCAAGTGTCATATTAAAAAAAAAAAAGTTTATGAAATTTGTTGCAGAAATATAAAATAGACTAAAAAAAACAGTATCATGAAACAGTTCAACACACACTGTTACATAAACATAGCCACAAAATCTATTATAGAAAAGAAAAAAAAAGGGGTCTCTGCATTGATCCCAGATTAAAGCAAAGAGAATAAGCTAATTATTTTGGCCATATGGCTAAAGGGAAGTATAACAAATGACAGTAAAATAATCTATACAAGCAAAAGAAATAGGACTAAGGAAAGAAATGAAGATAGACACATAAGAGATGAGAGAAGAAGGTGATAAATGAAAGAAAGGGCAAATCAAAAACCTGTACACAGATCTTTTAGCTTAGCAAATTTAATGAATGTCTTTGGGGTTTCTGTATTTACCAGGGAAACACTGCTGAACGTCTGAGATGAAAAGACCTCTAATTTGAGCATGTGAAGTCTACTATAGGACTAAATAGTGTGAAGAAAACAGTAGAGGAAGCCAACAAAAATTCACTAAAATGCACACGCAGTCCTGGTAGGAGCTGCTAAATGGAGCTGGAAGCTTGATCTGATGGCTGCAGCACAAAGGCCTTAATCCACATTTATTGATGCAAGTCTTAAATTCTGAGTGGTGGAGGCTCAGATCATTTGTCTGGCTCTTTTGAAATTCGCAGTGCCAGGCTGTGGGCCTCTGATCAGCCAGGGAATGGCACTTTTCCCACTGAATCACTAAGCCAATGACCCGTCATTATGTCAGAGGCAGGGAGGGGCTGCTGCTGATGGAAGGCATGTGTGTTTGGATTAAGGAACCCAGCAATTTCCCCTCAAAATAGATACGTTGGCCCAAACGCTCTGGCTAAGTGCAAGTACCATTGCATTCTGCCTACTTCAATTTTCCCTGTGGTTTTAATTGAAAGCTATATTGCTTACTGCCCATCCTAAAATGTTGACTAATTCTGCCCTGCCTTGCTGGACAGCTGCTGTATTATGGCCCCGAGGTAAGTGATGAAGTGATCCCTCTGTACCCCACATTAGCTGTTTCACTGGGGTACAGAATGTCTGTCCTAACGCTTGTAAAGCACTTGGAGATCCTTAAACGAAAGGCATAAGAGCACAAAATGTCATCATCATTAGCTACAAGGGCCACTGCAGAGCAATGGAAAATATTCCTTTTCCCTGCCCATCTGGGGTTTTGCACACTGCCTAGGCAGCGCTCCCATCCCCTCCCAGCTCAGAGAGCAAGAGATCAAATCTGTGCCTCTGGCATAATAGTGCAGAGTGCTAATTACAGAACTACCATAAAACATCTGCTGTAATGCATAACTATAATTCCTTGGCATGCACAAATACAGCACCTAGATGCTCGGAGCATAGCACTGTAAGCAAATCCTAGGAACCAGAGTGTAAGCGGTCCTCAAGCGAGTCTCATCCCAGACGAAGTGAGGCAGAAGAGCACGGAGAGGCACCAACCCCTCGCACACTCCCTTCATGCAAAGGAGTCGCAGCTACAAGCTCTGCGCTCAGAGGAACACAGAGGCAAAGCCATTGATGCTGCCAACTATCTGCTCCCAGAGCAAGGTCAACTACCTAAAAGGGAACGAGGGCGGTACTCAAGAACATACAGACAGGCACCTTCCTTTCACGGCCCAGGGTGACCCAGAATTAACTGTTCACAAGACACTGTGAAGCCTTGCCCCACCATGGGAAGCCTCAGAGAGATTACGTCTGAGAACTAGCTATCCCTAAGACAGAACCTCTCCAAGACTGCCCGTGGCCAGGTGCAGCTTCCCAGTGCTTCCTCACTGCCACTGCAAAGCTGTGTATAAAGAGGATCTCTTTGCCCCAAGAAAGCACTGGCATAGACAAACAGGACATTAAGAATTAAAATAAAGCTTCTGTTCATACACATTTGGAAAGGGCTACTTCTAATTTATGCTTCGAGTCAGCAGTTACTGACTTCAGGGACTAAGAGTACTCGTACACCAAATATTATGCTTTTTTGCTTTTTAGGATTGGAGGGAGGTAGACACTGTCCTGCCAACGCGGCGCTCTGTCTTAAAGGGTTTGGGATGGCGTCTAAACACTCATCCAATATATCAGGCTTATAAACTGGATGATAAACTCCATCAGGATGGAGTTTCAAGAACAGTCATCAAATGTTCCTTCATTCTCAGCTGATGTGCACTGACTTGGAAAAGCGACACAGAAGGTGCCTGCACTCTGCACGAGGGTCACAGGGACAAATGACCTGCTGGAAACTTTTTGTTAGTGTGAAGCTTCTTTACGCTGCAGCCCTGATGTGTCAGAAAATATGTGCTTTAGTGCCTGAAGGAAATACATATCTTAGCCTATTACATCAATCTTTTCAAAGAGGAAACACGTGTAGTAATCATTGCTATAATTTTAAAATATTATCACATTTTAAGCATCAACATTAAAGTAGACCTATAACAGGGACCAAACCCAGACCTTGCTTTGCAAGAAAGGGACAAATGAAGCCATTAATTCCACAATAACAATTTATGTGCTAATGTGACTAGCCCTGAAGACAATCAGGCCAACATGAGAAAAAAAAAAAAAAAAAAAAAAAGAAAAAAAAAAGCCATAGAAGGGCTCTGCAGCAGTTCTGTGAGCAAGTCCTATGGAAATGCAAAAGTTCACTGAGCTGTCCTGCTAATATCTTTACAGTAAAACTGGAAATGCAGATGCTTCACTTATTTGTGCACAATGGTACTAGAGGAAATGCGTAAGAAAGACTTTTCAGCCTGAAATGGATAAGTGGAGATGAAACACTGCTTTTGATGCAAGGCTAATCAGAGAAATTGGAGGCTTTTGTGTCGAGTTGCTTGGATTTGTTTCGTCTGCATAGAAGCACCTTTAGAAATGCCAATATAAAAATAAGAAGCCTTCACAATGCCAAAATTCAATGTCAAACAAGACTGGCACGTATGTTCTAATCTCTGTGCTGGCTGTATCATATTCATCTGAAAAATCCAACTACAAAAGTTCTGCCTACAAAAGCTGCGGACTATACCAGACATGGGAACAGACCCTTAACTGCATTACACCGTCAGTGCATCTAGAGGGGAGGCACTGTGAGGAAGACTGGAAAACTTCAGTAACAAGTTGAAACTGTATTTGCAACTTGATGAATAAACCAAAAATGAACTTTCTGTGGCTTGCTACAGGATGTTTATTATTTTCATTCATGTCTGATAAATTTATTTTCACTTAAGAAAAGTTATGCTCTCTTTCTCTTTGTATGAGGAAGAATACTATTCTTAAATAGGAGACCTTCATCAAAAAAGAAATAAATGGGGCTCTTCAATACATTTCTACCATCCAAGTCAAAATTATCTAGAAGAAATTAGGCACCATCTTTGTTAAAAAAAAAAAAAAAAAAAAAAAAAAAAAAAAGCTGTAACATTAATGAAGGGAAGTCTGTAACAAGCATAGCCAGAAAATAGTGAAATACAAATGCATTTTTCTCCTTTCCCAAGAGAGAATTACTGGTGCTTCCTGAACACTTCCCAGTTTATTCTGCTGACCCAAAGGTCCTTCCCTTTTGTCTTTTAATATTAGATTTTGGGGGATTCAATTGACCACAGTGCTCCACTGCCTAAATCAGTCAGCAATTTAGCATGAAAGAAGTCAAGAGAAAAAAAAATGTTAAAACTTGTTGCTTCCATAAAAGCCAGATATAAAGAGATTTATTGCTTCTGTCCTCACCACTGACCTGACTCATCGAAAAGTGGATATGATGGTACATGTGTGTACATGAGAAAAGCAAAAAAGAAAAAGGGCCTTATCTAAGTATATGTAGAAAATGCGTTTGAAAATTGTCATTTGGGACTGTATAGATTCACAGATGTCACTACATAACTTAGTCTTTTCTTAAACTAATCAGTGAAATTCAGTAAGTTCTTCCAAATAAAAGAATATACAGAAAATAAATAATAATACCACATAAAATGACTGTGTTAGAGTGGAAAAAAAGAAAATCATAGTTCAAAGAATCTCGTAGGATCTCTGCTTGGTAATATGATGTCAAACTGTTAAGGCCACGGACGACACTTTGCTTGAGGTCTTTGGTATTCTTCCAGACACAAGGAATTTATCAAAGCCTGCAGAAAATGCATATGCAGCTTGACATTGAACCCTGTAAGCTGCTGACTATTAAGGGAGAGCAGTACATTTCTTAAAGTTACTTTAAAAATAATTTTATTTACAGAATATAAAGAAAACAACGAAAACAACGAAAACAGTGATACAACTCTATCCAGTAAGAAAAAACAGGTAAATAGAGAGTAATTCACAACAGGATAAAATGGCAGGATTAACTGTTCTTAGAAAAGGAAGGATTGAGAAGAACAACAAAATGAAAATAGTGAATTTCAGGAAGTAGGCTAATATATTCAGAGAACTGGTAGACCATAGAATCATAGGAAAGAGATAAGCCTAAAGAAATTATGGAGAGCTAACAATTCCTTAAAGAAATTATAACAAAGGCACAAAAGCAAACTAACTCAGTGTAAAGGAGAGACAGAAAATTTAATTAGACCCCCATTGGCTAAATCACAAGCTCTTCATTGACCTCATTTTAGAGGAAGCCACACAAGATTACTAAGGATGGGAATAAAAGAATAATGTTAGTATATAGGTGCAACGTGAAACATATCTTACTAGCAAAGAATGTAAACAAGATAACAAGAAATCATTCTAGAAGTACACTAACATGAGTAAGGCTAAGAAAAATAAAAATGTTGACCTCCTCTTTAGAGAGAGGATGCTCACAAAGTTGAAGTACAGCGTGCCTTCTTCGCTGTCAGTCTTCACTAGAAAAATGATGTGCAATTGATGTCAGCAGCAAAAGGCTAGACTAGGGAATAAACTGTTCAGAGAGACTTATGATTTGTTTTCAGACTCCATGAGCCTGATAAACTTCATTTTGGGGAGTTTAAACCACCTGAAAGTTCTTTCACATTAATGGCTGGTTTTAACAATCTTTGGGAAATGGGTAAAACTCCAGAAAACCCGAAGAGATGAAATATAGCATGTGTTTCTGAGACAGAAATGGGAAGAGGTAGAAATTATACATCAGTTGCCTTAACCTAGTACCTAAAAAACCCTATTGGCACAATCAAACTTTTAAGAACTAGCAAGGAAACAAGGACATGAGTAACTGTGAATGAGTATCTTTTTATGCTGGGGTAACAGGTCTTCTGACCTTAACCCTTCCATGAGAGGGAGACTGGTAAACTTCATGCACTGACTCTGTGCTGCTTATAATGAAGTCACAGGCAGCAATGAAGGGAACCAAAGTTTAGATTGACAACACATATAATATATCTGGGGCTGTCTTCAGAGCACTTATCAGGTGTTTGCCCTTAAAAAAAATAATCAAAAGATGCATCAGGATTAGTCCAATGGGTACCAGTTTTGATTCCATACTTTCGTCAGTGGTTTGAGTGGTGGAGCAGAACTGGTCTATTTGTTAAATATAAAGGTGATGCGAACATGAGAGAGGCAGCAAGCATAATGCAAGAGACCATGTTTTAAAATTATTTTGCATGTTGGAGTGCCTTTTTTTTTTTTTTTTTTTTTTTGAGAATGACATTCCACACAGCCAGCTACAGTTAGGAAAAAAAAAAAAAAAGTTGCACATTGGAGAGCAACCTGCTAAAACCAGATAAATACATGGTATTACAGTGGATCACAGAAAGAACATGAATCAACAGTGTCATTCTCTGGCAAAAAAAAGGTGGACATCAAAGCAGGTTTATAGACAACAGCATAAACTGTACTGCATCTGTTTTTCCTAGCTTTCATCCATTTTTCTGTAATAACGGGTTCAGCTTTGAGTATTGCCCACCAAAAATATGTGGGTTGCTTGCAGAGATTCCTGAGGATCAGAGATCTAAGATACAAGGAAAGGCTGAACAAATTGGGGTTGCTACCTGCAAAAGTCTTCAAGTATATTGCATGCTTTTGCAGAGAAAGAGAAGGAATAATTTATCCACCATGTCCATGAAGGAAAGAACAAGAGATAATAGGCTGAAACTGCAGCCAGGGAAATCCACTTTCCACCACCAGAATTTTTTAAGAGCAGGCAAGATAAGCATTTTTCAGGAAACGCAGACAAAGTTTGCCTTGTCATTTTCTACAGTGTCTTCCCTCAGGGCATCCTGAAATCCCTTTAAACCCTATAATCTATGATTTGAACTCAATTCTCTGCCCATTCAAATTATTTACTAAGTCACTATATTTCCTTTTGCTACCCTGAAAAAATGTGGTGGAAATATTTTTGAAAAGGTTATACTTTTTGGTAACTACTCTAGTTAGTATGATTGCCAGATATGAGTAAGAGAGTATTTGCTGGAAGCATGACTTGTGTCTATGGTCCGTTCATGATGAGAATTTCCATTTCTGCTGTGACATTTTCTAGTTGAGAAAAATTTCATAAAAAGGAGAAAAAAAGAAAGAAAGCAGCACCTTTCAAACATTGACCTCATTGACCTCAGAATACTTTTTGCTCCTTATAAAGGCAAATGCATTGGCCCTTTCAACCTCCTGTAACCAAATATACGCTCTTTGTTGCAGGAAATAGTTTATAATCAACAGAATTTATTATTTTTCTTATTATTTAAATAAATTCTCCTGTGTTCCATCCTATGTTAATCACCCCATAGTCCTAAATATTTCATGTAGTCACAGAAGCATTGCCTATATGGGATCATATTTTCTTTCCTATCATTTAGGTGAAGCAATACCTAACTGTTCACTTTAAAAAAAAAAAGTTATTTATATGCAGAAACCTAGATAGGTCCACCCTGAGTATACCATTACTGGCTATATAGAGATTTGGTAAACAAAACAAAATCAAATTTACAAGGAATGGAAAAAAAAGAACGCACACCATATCAAATAGTCTACTATATAACTTGCCACATGTCCTTGTTTGAAATTTTGCATTCACTGCTCCTAAATATTAATATTGGTTTTATTACTAGTATATTATTAACAGTGTATTTATTAAGATATACTTATTAATAGCATATTTCTTACCCCTCCCCTGGAGGTTGTCTCAATACACATTGGTAAACATCTCAGGAGAGTATATCCAAAATATTTCTCATGTGAAAGAAGAAAAACTAGAGTTCTAAGAACAACAGAGCTAGCTTTCTGCACAAGAATGAGCGTCTTTCATACAAGAGCAGATACTGTATACACATGCTTTTAAAGAATTCCTGAATTCAAATGTTCTGGACAAATTTCTCACATCTAATGCTTTCTTAGAAGGTGAAGAGAAAAATATAATCAGTAAGATTAGCGAGAAACTTCTTCCAGTTCCCTCCTGCCCCAAATCTCCTGTTTTAACAAGATGACATCTTTTACCACAACTTACCTATGAATACACACCGTTCTAAAAAAACATATGGTATTTATGTATGTATAAAGTTTACTTTAAACTATGTAATTTTAAAACTCTTCAAAACCACTTGAACAACAACGAAAAATTCCATTTAATTGTAAGAAAATATTTTGTTCAAGGCAGAAGAAATGTACTATGATGACACTGCCAGTTATTTAAAAGCTTTGGTTTAAAGCTGGAGCATGTGCAAAAGTACTAAAGAGAAAACTACATACACTCTTCATATTTGCAGCTGCAAACGTAGCAGACTGCAAATTCAGCCAATCTACCAGCGTCAAGCTGCACTCAGGCAAGTATAGTAGCTGTCCTGAGCAATATAAGATGTCTACAGGATGGTGCTGATTGTTGGAAAACTTCTTACCCCTGCCTGTCACTGAAATACAGGCATTTGGGGAAGAGGTCCTGAAAATGGTGCACTCCTACACTTAGAAGAGTTTCCGCTCCTTGTCATTAACTGAGCAGCTCTTCAGATGGTCATTCTGGCCAGGGCAAAAGGACCATCAGGATACGGAGACTGCGCCTCCTGCCCCTCAACTCCCACAGCGGTACTGCATTGAGGATGTCTCTATCAGAAAGTCAGCTCGGATCTTTTTGATGTTACTGTACCTCATCACATCTTGCGGCACACGAAGGTTGCTGGAATGCAAAGATGTGAAAAATCAGCAGGACAGCAAAGGTGCTGACAACTGGACTGGGATGAGATAATGTAAGAATTTGTGAAACCAGTGAGATGTGGTGGAACAACACTGGCAAATGCTGACAGAAAAATATATTTGCTGAACGGATGTGCTGCCTGAAACAGTGAGTGACAGGATTGCCAAGGAGAATTAGACGGCTGGGTCACTGACCAAACAACAGGAAAGTTTCATGGCTATAAGATTACGCATGACTAATGCTGAGACGAGAATTTGCTCAAGAGGAACACTGTTAAACAAGCAGGAAATTAGGGAAGACAGCAATGGCACACACCTGTTCAAGTTGCAGCCTCAGAAAAATATCAACTAACAATTTATTACTTGTTTATATAAAAACATGAAGCCAAATAACAACCCAGAGGTACTCGGATTAAAATCAATTTGCGATGAGTTTCTAGTCTCAAGAAACTGTAGGCAAGAAGAAAGGGATTAAGATTAATCTGGCTGCTTTAAGAATGTAAAAGTATTCAACAGAAAAAGGAGATCAATAAATATCAGACTGCAACTGAAATAACCTACATCTATCTTGGGTCTAAGCCACTGTTGGTTCCATCACTGTCACCATACACTGGCTGTGGTGCTCCATTGACTCTTACTGCCCTAGGAGGAGTCCATCAGTCGGGCTCTGCTGTTGGACGCTTGATGCAATCAAGAAGCAGAGGGTCTGGTTTAGCTGCAAAACTTAGGCATATCAGAGACAGCAAGTATAAAAAGAACCTGTACTTGCTTTGAAACAAAGGAAACAAGATAAAAGCTTTGAGGTGGGGACTGTGTTGGTGCTAGAGGTGGTTTGCTTCGTTAACCCCTCAATGATGGAAATGGTGGGTGATAGCAGAAAAAAATGTAAATTGAAACAGCTCAAGGAAAGATAATGAGAAATCAGAATTAAGATGAAATGTGACAGGGAAGATTTCAGAGAAAGGAAAAAAAAAAACCTAGGGAAGGAGAAGATGCAAATAGGAACTGACAGCAAGGAACTGCTTGGGATCATAAGTGAGCTCAGTGGAAAGCAGTGTGGCACTCGCTGGGCTGGAACCACTGAATTACGGGATTACGCCCCCAGAACTCGGCAGCCCAGCATCCTCTCCCAGCTAGCAGAGCAGCTCTAGATTTATTATACTGTACAGCTCCCTGTCTTTCCTAGCCTGTCCTTGTAAAAGCATTGAAATCAATGCTGAATGGAAAATTAACCAACCTCTCTCTCTCTCTCCTCTTTTCATTTCTCATTAAATTAGTGAGAAAATGTAAATGTTATTTTCTTCCTCTCTCTCTTTTCACCAATTGTTGACATGTCAGGAGCTAATAGCCAGAAGATTTAATTCAGAGCTTTGTGCTCTTTCTTCAGAAGCCAGTGGCCTTCACAGGTGCTAACGGGAACTATTCAAACTGCAGCACTTTTACTTTCAACTAGTGTTGTGACCCATGTCTGTAAAAGACAAAGGAAGAACTTAAAGTGAAAGGCAATGGGGGTGCTTATGAAAGTATTTTTCTCCAGGGTTTAGTAGTATTCTATGCTGAAGTTCATACAAGGGCAAACTTTTCCTAGGACAATTTCTTAAAACTCCCAACAGAGAAACTGGAAACACAGAAAATCCAGAAGGCTGCAGATGGAGTTTGCTCCACATTATCCAAGAACCACCTTGGTGAGCCCTTCTGTTTTTCAAGGTGGTGGGAAGGAGGGAGTGAGTTTGGCTTACTCAGCCTTCGGTGGGTTTCTTTGTTTCAGATTTTGTTACTGAGTGTGATTCTAAAAATACTGAAACTGCTGAAACACAGAAAGCAATAGGGTTTAGGTCCAGATATTAAACAGAAAAGATGCAAGGGAGATGCATTTTGTGAAAGTCAAGACTGTGCTCACCTTTCCTTCATCTTATTTCTCTCTGTATTTCATCAGGTCTTTTCTCACAGAAATAAAAAGTATGGATACCACCTGTGTGGTTCTGCTGTTTTAGTGTATTATTCGGCCACAAAAATACATGGTATGAGACAGGACATTCCATTCAGCTGGCTACCTCCATTTTCACAGAAGAGAGATCATACATTTAGGCATGTAATTTCAGACTAAGAATTCTAACATCCATTCATCGTTTTAAGGAATCCAGGATTGATTCAACGTCATTACTCTCAGCCTCAGGTCTGACGTTTGTACGATGTCCTGACTCTTTCTCCTCCTTTTCCCAAAGGATCACACACTACAAGATGTTTTAAAACAGAGGCAAAAACCTGATCCTTCCCAAAACAAAATTCAACTCTTACAAAAAAGTGCCAGATTTGATTTATTGGAGTGCAGTCTGAGCCAACCGCAGGGCACAGATTTCTACTGCAGCCTGGCTTTTAGCAGATACAGTACTTGGCTTGGCTGTTGTCTTTATTTCACTGTGCAGAGTGCCTGAAGTAGTGCCGTACGGGCTATGGCAAATTATACCTTTTGTTTCACAGCTTTTCAGCATGAAGCAACCCCACCCAGAATTTAGCAGGAGCCTCAGTGTCCACCACATCCCTGCAAACATAGCAGATCCAGAGCCATCGCCTCTGCAGGGGCAGAGTGTCCCAGCCCCACCAGGGCAAGGCATGCTGCCTTATGCTGGGGCTCATGGTCCCAGGTGAGATGACCCCCTACCTTCATGTCCCAACCCATCACTGTCTCTGCAAAACACTTTCCTTGGCAATACACTACCATGGAAACCCTGTTTTATTGTTAGAGTCTGCCTTCCCCAGTGTAGGGATGTGGTTCTTATCTCTATCAAGATGCTGAAAAACGCTGCCTGGAAGAGGCTGAAGCCTCCTGATCCAGCTCTCCAGCAGGGAATTTCTCGAGGTGATGGAGCTGGGAACATCTGGGTGGCAGTCTGGGCTGGGCCCCCCCTCAACAGGTATGGGTCCTGCCCTTGCCTAGAAACTATGCAGCCTTTTCCTCTCTTCTATATTTTCCACTAAAACTATAAAACCTCTCTTCCCTTTGGTTCCTCCTCAGAGCTTTGAAAGGTCTGTTCCTCTGCTGAAGCACACAGAGTGACATGCTGGTAGCATGAAAGTCAACAGCAAAACTCTCAGTGGCTAATTAGAATCGGCACTTAGTTTAACTTTTACTTTACTTTTAGTAGAGATTAACTTTACTTTTTCAGGGGTAGGGACAGCAGGGAACACAAAATCCCACTTTATAGATACTTAACACTATCTACATATTATACAGTTGGCAATGAAGAAAACTTAACTCCTATTTTCTTTCTGGTGGCATTCCCTTCAGATTTATTTAATCTTTTGGGGTTTGTTTGTTTGGGGTGGGGGGGTGGGGGTGTTGTTTTGGGTGGGGTTTTTTGTGTTAGTTGTTGGTTTTTTCTTCCCAAATTACAAAACCTCTTTTATGTAATCATAAAAGCTCTTGAAGAGCAAGGCCCTTTATCTTTCCACAGAATTAGTATAACACAGGTTGCTTTCCTGTGCAGCTGGAGGCATCCACTTACAAGTGAAAGAGTGGCTCGTTCTCCTCAGCCAGCCAGTTCTCAGCCAGGAATCTAACAAAGGAAAATAATTTTTGTGTTTATTTGAAATGTTATTTCCCACGTTGCATCACATATTCACATTGCTGTATAGGAACAATAGAAGACAAACCCTGCCCCAGGGAAGTTAAAAATAATGCTTTCACAGTTGTTCTTCCCCTCCCCAAGAACTGCACACTAGTTGTTATGGAAAAATATATTAAGAGTTAAGCATTACAGGGGGGAGTCAGCTTGAGGAACAATGCTCTTTCCTCAGCCCACACACCCTTTTTCTGCTCCAGGGGCAAGAATACCTACTCCCATCTCCTGCTGGCTGTGAAGAGAAAAGAAGGGATATAGGCAGGAAGCAGAACCTGTGCGATGAACCGAGCCACTCTTTTTTTCCCCCCACCTGAGCTACAGAGAGGCTGCTACGCTCAGGAGCTGGGAGGCAGCTGCGGGGAGAACCGTGGCCAGCAGGTCTCTGCTCCCCCCCTGCACCCAGTGCGCGAGCCGGTGCCTGTGGACGCCCACGTCAGGTCATCGTCCGCGTGCGAACGGGGACAGCAAATCTGCAAGGACTGAGAGGGAAATCCCGAGGGAAAGAAAAGCTGAAGAAGAGATTGAGGGCAGGGGAAGGATAGTGAGAGGAAAGAGCAGGGAGACTTTCGAGATAAAGAGAGCAGGATGGACTGAGTGAGAATAAGGGGAATACATAGATGAAAATAAGGCTGAAATTTAGAGGAAGAAAATGAGACAGGGCACACCAAAAGATCATGAAAACATTCTGGTGAGTCAAAGGCCTTTCCTTACTGGGCCACAACATTAAAAAAAAAGAAAGTAGGAAGGGCCAAAACACAGCATTCTCAAAGAAGATAATGAAAAATAAACTTGTGGAGTGCACCAGTGGTCCAGGGCTCTTTTTACCTACTGGCTGTGCGTGATACATCCTACTTACCATCTAAGCATTTCAGCCAGAATCACTGCACTGATATAAAGTGGTTTATGTGATAGTAGATGTTATCTGCACTGAGGTCCAACAACACTTTTAACACTAGCTAGCCAGCTGCAATCATGCAATGGATAAGAATTTACGTGGTTGAAGCAGTGACTTGAAAATGTTGAAAGTACTATGGTGGACATCTTTATACTTCTTTTCCTACAAGCTAAGTAGCTGCAGACAGGGATTTTCTTTCTAACTGGGGGAAAAAAAAAAAAAAAAAAAAAAAAAAAAAACCAACAAACATAAAAGCAGTAGGAAAAAATAATTCACTGTGCATTCTCAACTCTGTTTATTTTTGGAATAAAGATGTAATAAAACACAGCGAATAACTTCTGTTCTTAGGAACAGTTTTTAGTCAGACTCAATTCTGTCTCAGGTTGTACAGTCACACAAGGGAAATCGTCCTTGAGCTACCTAGCTTATAAGCACGTTTAAGAAGAGAAAAGACTACTTGCTGCCTGTCCCCTTTGCTTCCCCTCTCCAACTCACTGTTGAAAGCAGCTGAGCAAACAGGAGTTGGAAAAAGTTTGCAATTTGCTACAATAAGGTAGCAGTAAATTCTTTCCCCCTCCAAACAAGAAGGATGAGCAAGGATTCAGACAACTGTCCAGATCACAGTGATTCAAGGACCTTCTTAGTCATACAGTATTTCAGGCTACCCCTAAAATGTAGCTCGTTTGCCGAACATTTAGATCAATTCCATTGATACTTTCTTGAACTGAGATAGATAGATAGATAGATATATTCTTTGATTTCTTGCATAAGGCTAGTATTTGATATAAAGAAAGCCTATATATCTCAATAAACAATGAGTTTGAGGTCGTTATTGAGATGCCAGAAGTAACTAAAGAGATTATTGAGTGGGCATGTATCTTTGTCTTATTTTGAAGATCGTAAGCAATTTTGTTACGCTTATTTGCACAATAAGTGAAAGCAAATGTGAAATGCAGTAGTAAGTCTCATCTCTGCTAAAAGGAATATTCACTCTTTTTTTCCTTATTTGTTCAATCTGTGATTAAGACTTCTGTCTCAAATTTATATTTTTTCTGGGTGAAATTTATTATCAGCTGTATTAACAGAACTTTCACTGTTACATGTTACCTGGTCATATTGGGTTTTAAAAATATATTTATGGAGCTTTGGTGAGTAAATAGACAGATTTCCTTTAAAAAAAAAAAAAAAAAAACAAATCAACAGTTAACTGCAATTAGAAATATTAACTAGAACCAAAGTAATGAGTCTTCACAGCCAGTTTATGCTGTAATGACTTTTTCCACAATATTTTTAGTATGCAGTGCAATAGCTTGCTAATGCTGCATGATACTTTTAAATATGAAAATGTATAGAGATGACAGATAAAAGTGTTACATGACGTTTGTCCTTGGATTAAAGGTTCCTTATTTGTTTGCAATGACATGAGAAATGATAATGGCTCCTGAAAAGCTGTTATTGTTTGTCATGTCACAGGTCCACTGAGATTTCCCTCTTTTCTGCAACTTTTAATACAAAGGGAGACATAAAATTGCATTAAATAAAATCTTAGAGGCTTAGCTTAAACCTTAAAATCAAAATAGTTGACATAATTCTTGATAAGTCTTGAGATGTAGGTAGAGCAATGCATAATAAGCAACAGGTTTAGATCTTGCATTCAGCTTATAAATGATTTCAAGGTACAGTACCATACAGAGTACATTAACATTTAACCTTCAAGTAATAAAGGCATGAAGGCTTATTATTCAAAATCAGCTTGGAGAGCAAACATGGCAGTTGTCATCTTGCAAGGCAAAAGTGGAAAAAGGGGTACATTTAGCATGCAGGATCTCCCATTCTTAATCAGTAAACATACATGCTTAAATTTCCATTCACCTTTCCATGCTGGGAAGGAGCACTCCAATTGTATTAATGCTGACAGGAAAGATGAAAGGTTAGTAGTGCCTCACCTGGAAGTCCTACAGGCTGCAAAAGTACTGGAACCTGGTGTCTTGTTTGGGTAGGAATACGGCAATTCAAAAGGCTACTGAATTTGAAGCCAAGAGAACTGAATTCATCTAAACAAAAGCATTTCTTGATATACCTGGAAGATCCCGTGAACATTGTATCCAGTAACACAGAGTAACATGAGACCACAAGTTATTAAACCAAATTTGGAACATTGCAAACACCGTCTTAATGCCAAGTCATTCTGGCTTTCTGTCTTTTGCATTTTTTGATGCTCACTCTTTCCTTTTCTAAACAACCACGAAACTTAGGGGACACATATGGAAGTGAAGGCCAGTGTGCTTTGGATCAATTCCACGAATTGTCTCCTCTGGTTGCAAGCCTCAAAGCACTACCACAGTCCTCAGAGATTAACTTTCGGATAGTTAATAATCTTTTATCCAAACCCGCATCTGGACACTATTTAATTCATTCTGTTAGCCTAACTACAACAAACAACTTACGTGCTCTCATTCCACATCTGTTCCTGAATACTCCTACAGCACATACATCTCTAGCAAGAGAGATGTATTCTACTGTAACACCTTGAAAGGGGATTTGGGAGAGAGGGTGAAGAGCAAACCTTGCTCACAGCTGCTTTTGTAGTCTCCCAGGAAGATAAGAATACCAAGTAAGAGCTATCAGAAAAGCATTCATCCAACCCAGCTAACGTAAGATCTGCACTAGCACTTACACGCGCACAAACAGTGTAAAAAAAGTCATCCACAAACCTAAAGGAATTAGCAAAATATTTTAGTTTTGTCCCATAACTGCAAAGTTAACAAAACGTGTCATTCTCCACCAGGTCCTTCCATGCTTTTATAGGGGCAAGGAAATTAAAGTAATTCAAAAGAAGCCATCTTTGTTTTGTCCAGGCAGAATCTTCTCAGTGATCTTCTACACACACACACCATACAAAAAAAAAAAAAAAAGAAAAAAAAAAAAAAAGAGATGTGATGTGACAGAGGGCAAGGGCAACAGTTTGCCAGCTTATCAGCATTGAGGCCTGGACCTCACAACAGTTTAAGATCTATTGGTGTGCAGTACTCTGTGAGGAAAGGCACCACTTCCCCGTTTCCATGGAAGTGGCTATTCTGGTCTCTCAGCAATTCTGTCTTCAGAATAACAAGCAAAACCCAACCATGCAGCCAAGCTAATGATAGCAAGGATTTGTCCATCAACCTCTAGGAATAGATGTTAGGGTAAAAGCATGAAAAACATTTTTGATTTTCACACAGCCATGGCATATAATCTTTAAAAACAATCTATGTGTCAGAGTTGGCTGGAGTCAACGTAAGACCCCCACCGCTGACACTTTGCTTGAAGTCAGTAAGACAATGGATGTCTGAAAGACCAACCATGTTTCTAACCATTTGTAAAGAGAAAATAAGATAAACTGACTGTAAAAAAAAAAAAAAAAAGAACAAGTTTTTTTTCATAAAGCCAAAGTCAAATTATTTGGCTTTTAACTGTGTAAATATCAATAATCAGAATATCCTCTCTAAAGTAGGAAGAAAAAAAAAAAGAGGGGAAAACATCTAATAACAGTAGCAGGGTTATTTGCATTGTTTCTTGCAAACCTTTTAATGCAGTCAGGCACAGAATTCCACAAGCAAAATCTGACATGCTTCAGCCATAGTGGAGATGGTCTAACTTGGTATAACACAAGCATACATGCACTAATCTGAAAAGACTCTTCAAAATTAGAAAAACTGTTCAATAAAAGTAAATTTTGAAATAAATTATAGCTAAAATAGTATATACTGCAGGAAAATTGGTAACATTGTACCTGATGAAAACCCTAGAAACAGGAGTTCCTTAGCCCATAGTTCCACAAAAATAAACTTGTCAAAATATAATTTTCCATACTATATATTATGTTACACACTAAAATGAAAAAAAAAAGCCAATTCCAAATAACCAAGACAAGGTGGAAAAAGTGCTCTTTATTTTGAAATTCATTCTTGATTAAACAGACACTTTGGAGGTTCACTATTCTTGTAATTACAATTGAGGTTGGCAGTCCCAGTTTGTGTAAAAACATCTGTGCAATTGAGTGTATTGTTATGCTTCCAAAAGTTACATTTTTAGGTTTAAAAGATATGAAATTAAGTCATACAACCTGGGGAAATAAAACAAACAACCAAAAAACAAAAAATAAAATTAAAAAAACCTCACACCACCAAAAAAAAAATCACCAGAAAAAAACAAACAATACCCAAAGTTATGAACACTTCTTTTTGTTATTGCTGAAGTTGGGTAAGAACTTTATCATAGTTATATTAATTTTTGCCTCTCAAAAATAGTGTTGTACTAGCTACCTGAGACTTTCTAAAACAGAATGAAGAAATAAGGGGAAAAAACCACAACAACAGGATTATGAACATCTATTTATCAGCCTGACCTGAGATAATATTGCTTTAATTTGCTCTCCTTTCCTTGTTGAGAGTTTTTGGGAACAGCCCTCGTTTGTGCCTAAATGTCAATGACCCCTAACAGATGTTTTAGTAACTGCAAGAGCACATTAACAAAGCAACCCAGTCATCTTCCCTGCTGGGGATGCTGATGAATGCTGATATAAAACTACTTCAGTCCCACTTCACCTGAGCGGCACAGAACAACAATACTCTATGGACTGATCTCACTCTTCTACTTCCTGAGCTCCTAATGCCATTACTACATATTTCTATGGTTTTGAAAGAGCAGAGATCTAACACCAGCTTAAAAAAAAAAAAATCAAAACACCAGCGGTGGGTGCATCAGGGAAAGTGGGGAAGGAAAATTAAAGTATTACTCATTCAGACCCATGAAGGTCAGGAGGACGCTTGAGGAGAAAAAGCTTGCTGAAGTTAGGGTTTGATTGCTGTGGGGTTTTTAAGTCATGTGTGTTTCATAGAAGGCACAAAAAGTTCCCTGCCTAATCAATAAAATAGACACAAGCAATGGGACGCAATTTCTTTGCTCAAATATTACTAGTCTTTGAACAGTTTTTGCCAGAAAGGATCTCCACGGGTACTTTCAGAGTCAGTTTGCAAGGACCCTTCTGCCATTCTCAGATCTTTGCTGAGTGCTCTGCAATATTCAGGCTGCTGCACTAACTTCTCCGCTGTACCCAAGGGCTGGCTCAGCTGCTGGCATTTGCGACAGGATTTGGCCTTCTGTGACAACAGGACACTCTCTGAAGAGTGAGGAACTGCTGGGGACTGGCAGGATGCCCCTGGCAAAGTGGGGCAGGCACACCTTGGCTGAACTGGGAAATCCTGAGGGATTCCAGAGGTGAAAAGCAAGCACAGGGAAGGTGGGAGCAGGGAGAGGCTATGGAAGAGAGATCACCCGTGTGCAAGGTTGGGTTCAGGATGGACAAAGCTTGGCTGAAGCTGAAACAGCTGAGAGTTGAGTGGGACGACAAGGAGGGAGCCTACAGGTACCTCGGTAGCAAAATCAAGATGTAGGAAAATGCGAGCTTGCTGCTGAATGAGGAGTTGACCTATGTAAGAAAAAACATGGAAGAGGCCAGGATACTTAATGTCGTCTTTGCACCAGTCTTTACTGAGGATGTCTGCTCTCAGTTTCAGTGTCAGCTGGGGTAAACAGGAACTACCAGACAGAGGAGAATCAAATCATGGGATGCTTGAGTAAATCAAGTGTATACCTGTCCACGGAACAGGACAAAGCGTACCAAAGCATGCTGGCCAATACTGAGGATGATAGAGAGTGGCCTCATGGCCAAATGCTGTGCTGACTTGCATGGTCCCCAATGACTAGAAAAAGGCAAATGTTACTGCCATCCTAAAAAAAAAATAATAAAACTCAGAACGACAGGACTAGGATCCAGGGAACCACGAGCCACTAAGGCACCCTTAAATCCCTGGGAAAATTATTTATTTGGCAAGTCCTCATGAAAGGCACTTCTATGCAGGTGAAGGACAGGAAGGTGATTGGGAACAGTCAGCAGAGATTTACAAAATTGCACTTGAGCAGCATGATTACCTACCATGATGAAACAACTGGCTCTGTGAACTGGAGGACAGCAGAGAATGTCATTTACTTTCAGTGTCACTTGGCAGATAAGTTGCGGTGACTGGGACTGAAGGGGTGGTCTGTGAGGTGGTTAGACTGGCTGGACTTTCAGGGTCAACAGTTCGAAGCCTAATTGCCCATCATAACTTTTTTTTTTTAATGACTAGCCTATCTTAGGGTTTGATAGTGGAGCTGATAGTGTTAAATATCATCACCTGTGAGCTGGATGAGGGGGACGACTGACCCCTCAGGCAGGCTGTGGATGGCACCAGATGGCAGCAGGAGAGGCCAACACACCAAAGCACAGGGCTGCCACCATGACAAGGTGGGAGAAAGGGCCAACCGGAAAACTCAGGAGGTTCAACAAGGGGAAAAGGAAACTTCTGCACCTGGGACAGAATAACCCCAAACAACAGTACAGGCTGGCGACTGACAGGCTAAAAAGTGGCTTTTGCAGTAGAGGCGACTTTCATTATTTACAGCGTAGCAAGTGCCTCTTCCATCTACTATCAACAAAGCAGGCCTACTTCATACACCAGCTTCAACTTTTCATTCAATTTCCCAGCCTAAAAATAAGTTGCAGTAATCTGATAAGGTGTCAGAAGGAAAATGAATATCAGAAAAAAATCTGTCATAATATAGAATAGAAGCAACTGGAGCAATATATTTCCTAGGTTTTCTTCCTCTCTTAATTCTGAGGCTGGTCATCTGAACTAGTCAGAAAGGGGGAACAAAAATAAACCACCCAAAAACCAACAAAAATAAATATGACGACCCATGACAACCAGAGAGATAGTGAACAAGACGTGAATGAAACATTCATCAACTGCCAAGTGGTAGACATGCCAGATACTTATTTGAAAATAGGATCTTATCCTACTTTATTCTATTGGCACTATCACTTTTATAACTTATCATTTCTAGTAGACAACGTATACCTGTATTTTACTTTTCATCTGAGAATCTTTAATCAACTTCAATATTTAGAGAAAAGAGACTGGGCTGACCAGTTTGCAGTTCATAAGCTCTACTAGGTTTCAGTAGAAATTTTATAAAATTTGTACCTATATTGCACTGAATTTTGCATGCTAGACAGATTGAGTTCATGTCCTGTAAGTTTTCCAAAAAGCAGAACTAGCATCAAAATAAAAACTGCCCAGCTTCCTGTTCACTTTGTAGTAGGTTTGCGTTTTCAAACACAGTGCATATCATAAGTGAAAAAATGATGGAGTCATCCAGAATTATTTTTGTAAAGCAACAAGTTATACACAGAATTTCCTCAGAGGTGGGGGGGACAAGGAAAAGAGTTACGGGGTTTCCTTATTTTGGAAAAGAGTACAGTATAAGACTTCTTAGAATTCAACTCTATAAGACTGTAAGATATCTATGCTTGTCTTTATGAAATGCATCTTAATATGAAGAGAATAAAGAAATGCTGGGAAACTATGAAGAAAACAAATGGCCAAAATTCAAAGCATAGGTTCTCGGTTCTTGCAACTAAAAATAATTTTTAAGTGGTCCCCCCTATAAGTACCTGTGCTTTCCAATTGTTTACAAGCCTAGTGATTTGAATCTTGGACACTATCTACATTTAAATGAGTTCATCTGACCAGATAAACCAGCACAGCTCCAATAAAGCAATAGAGCCAAATGAGTTTAGAGCCACTGGGGACTGTGACATCATGCTGTGGCAATCAGAAAAATATGTATTTTTCCTAATTATCTTCGGAGGCTTGACAGTGCCACCCTTACCAGTACTTTTTCAGGACTGTTCAGTAATGTCATTCGCTCAAGCGGAGACACACCCCACCGAAGCGTGCTGAACCCCGGGCCGTGCAGGGGCTTTGGCCAGGAGGGATGGCAGCAGAGATCTCTCCTGCCCTCCCTGACAGCGGCCGGCCAGGCAGGGAGCGAGGTTTGCCCACAGGCTTCACAGCTGCCAGCGGAGGAGAGCAGAGAGGCGAGGGCTGCTGGGCTTGTCAGGCACGTCTGGCCATCCCCTTGCCTCCCCGCTCTGCGGGCAGCGGCCATGTGGCATTTCACGCCCCGCGTGGCATGGCGGCGCAGCTACAGGAGGCAGAGATGGGAGAAGAGAGGAAGAGCAAGCTGCTTCTGCCCAGTGCAGCCTCTCTAATCACCCAGGCCTGCAGCAATCCCCCGAGATCCCGGCATTGCCATTGCCAGCTGACCTCCCATGCGGGGAGGCTGCTCTCTCCCCACCAACACCCGGGGGCCACCAAAAGACACGGCGGGGTTCTCTGCTCCGTGGCCTGAGCCTCCGCACGCCAACGGCCCAGCCTGGCTCGGCGAGGGCAGCGCTCACCGGCGGCAGTCGGCCCTGGCAGCGCTGCCTCTGCAGCTTCAGCTCCCGGGGCTCGAGAGGCAACCGTCTGACCACAAGCTAATCTTTTCTGGAGCATCAGCCACGGAATTTCGATGTTTCCCCCTGAGTAAACCCAGAAGGTTTTTTTTCCCCCTTATCACAGGGGCTCTATAGCTTCCCAGTGAGGTGCTTATATTTAACTTACCCAGAAGAAAATCCTGTGTTTCTCTTTTAGGAACAACATATACCATCTGAAACTTTTAAATGCAAACACACACCCATACATTAATCACTCTAAAGCAGATGCAGGTCTTAGAAACCTTCAGTACGACTCCTAAAGTCAGAAGTTATATGCAGGTGAAGACTGTTTTTTCTAGCACAAAGCCATCCATCCAGTTGATGGGCAGCACTACCAGCTCTCCTCAGAAGTCCAATTCCTTTCAGTCTACTTATATTTCATTTCATATGTATTGGGCCAAGTCACATTATTTTAAGCTTCAATTACTCACGTCAATTCTTACTCACACAGTCAAACAGTCCTTTTAACAAAAGGAAGGTTTGCAGTCCAGCACACACGCTGAATATTTAACAATCGGCATCAACCTCAGCAAAAGCATGAAAACAGTTGAGGAAGCACCGCAATCTCCTCACCGTGTGTTCAGAACAGGAGTTAATAGAAAAGTAGCTAGAAACGCTCCCCGAGCACCGAAGTTATGAGCGAGTACATAAGGCAGCAGAATGCCAATGCCGTCAGGCGGCTGCTGCCGCAGAAGCTCCACCTGTGAAACACGCTGCTCGGATCACAGGAGGTCAAGCTTTCAGTAGGCGACCACATCTTTGGTCGGTGTACCTCCTAGTCCTCAGAGGCTCAACTTCTAAGACACAGGTCTACACAGCCCAAGTCATACAGTAAACATGACATCTTGGCCACTCTTGCCTCAGGCCTGTTTATCTCTGTTTTCCTCTCTTGCCTACGGAATCGGACTGAATGCTTTCTTAGTAATGGGACTTTTGAGAGCTTGCTTTCAAGCAACTAATAAAATTCAAACCAAGTCTTCCTGATTTGTTTCTTTGGTAGAGTATTCCCTCTTCAACTCGTGCCAAAGCTCCCTTCCTGATGCAGGCAAAAGTTTCTTCCAGACAATCTTCCTCCCATATATTAATAAAGCATTACTCCCAGGTCTGTTCTTGCAGCAGGCTTTCTTTTCGCTGACTGCAAGGTAATTGTATACAGATTTCCAGCCAAGCACTGTTGCTAGCTTAATTTTTGTTTTCTCCACTTAGGGAGTTCAAATTCACAGAGGTTATGCCATGCCTACTACATTATAATACACACAGTACACTACACTTATTCTGCTAAAACATTAGCAATATTAGCATATATAATTAGCAATCCCTCATATTACCATGTTGTAGAATTAGCAAACTGTGTAATCTGAGATTTTTTTTTTGTCTGGTTCTTTTCACCCCCTAGGTGTTACAATTAATTACACCAGTGTTTTTTGTTTTGCAAGTATTATTATAGTTAATGATGATTAGTGTAGATAATTTTGTTAGGTTCCCATTCTCTAGCTTAGGGGTATCGCTTTCATTCCAAAATGTTGATTGTTTCTTATCTAACTTTGAACATGAGATTAGATACATTTAAAGTGATGTTTCTTATATTGTCTAACTATGAAGATTTATATGGTAATTTAAAATTTGATAAGCTATGAGTGGCATAAGACTGTGTAATAAAGCAATCACAGCAGTTGACACTTCGGAGAGAATTAAATTGAGTCTTGCTTCAAAAGAGAGACACGAAAAATACGTACCACTACATGCTGGGGACCAAAGTGCTGGGGGAAACATTTAGGGCTAGAGAGTCATTACTTAACTTACATGCAGTGCCCTCATTTTCTCTGCATGACTGGACAGGTGCATCCATTATGTGTTATTTCAGGAGGAAGAATAAAGGAAATAAATGGTCAAATACCAGGAGCTGCCTAGAATGAGAGTGACTCGCTGAGGATTTCTGTGATGGGACTTGGATTACAGGCTTCTCCTAATGCAGTTCTCTTTACGTGCTTTTGCACAGGCACGGATGGAAGAATAATAAGGTAGGAGTGACCTCAATCCAGTGGGTGAAGTTTCTCCTAGAAGAAATTCAAATTCTCCTCACAGGTGGCGCAAAGCAAAAGAAACTATTTCGCCTTCAGATTTTAAGGCAGTTTCTAAAAAAAAAATTGGAAATTGAATTATGCCTAAGAACGCTGCACAGAAATGCTCTTTTCAGCATATACAAAGGGGAACCAAGAAGTGAAATGGGTGCTTTTAGGGAAGGACGATGACCATGGGGACTGTTAGGTGGCATGTGATTTTGCAGGATGGGAAGCCGCATGCTGATTTTCTTTTTAAAAGTCGTCACCCTAGCGTACATTCTTAAATGTTAACTCAGGGCTGTCTTGCTGCAGCAGAAAGGTGGTAGAACAGAGGAGGTTAAAAGTACAGTCCAGAGCGTGGTAGGAGAAATATCCGTTTGAACTATAGCTCTTACATACTGGAGACACAATCTTGGAGCCTCCAAAGACTATAGCAGGAGCTGCTGTAAATAGGTCTTGGCAGTGCAGCGACGCCAGGGCATCACCACCCCTAGACACTCCACCCAGACACCCTCCTCCCCCAGTGAAGGACACAGACCCCTCTCCCCCCTAACTCAGGGCTTCAGAGAAAGCTGGCTCTGCTTACAAGCCCTCTTCACAAATTAGCCTATGGCGTAGACAAAGCACATGACTAGGAGGGCGGACTGGTGACTGGAGAAGACTACAGTTGCAACACACAACCTTCCTGGAATACGTATTAGTGGAACTTTGAAAATCTGTATTATGATGGCAGAGGGAGGGATGGGCTGTGCCTTATATAAATGATCTAGTTTTTAGCAAGACAAAAAAGAAACACAGATGCATGTGTCAATGCAATGCTCATTTAAGAGCAGCTGAGTCTCAGTCTGAAAAGCAGGGCTGTGATCTACTTGTTTTAGTTATACAATCCATATTTTATGACCAAATTGTGATCAAACACTATTATAACCATTGTTCTTGCAGATTTTACATCTGAATGGTAGACACTGCTGTATCATCAGGCAGCTGAGCCACAACACAAGATGCATCCTTTCCTGGCTGCACAGCATGATAAGCTTTCTGAGATAAAGAAGATACAAGCCCTGCGTGAAAGTAGGTGGCGGAGATCCTTTGCTCCGGAACGAGATCATCCTGAGGTAGCAAGCAGAGCTCCCATGGGAATCAAGAGATGAGATTCTCCTTTGCTTTTAGAAGATAATTTTATGGCACTTCCTACTCTCCTTTTCTCTCTTAAAGTCCTGTGCATGCTGGAATATTTGGAGAAAGGCCTGGGGGAAAAAAAAAAAAAAAAAAGGTGCCTGGAAGGTGTTGCTGAATTATGGAGGAATCCGGATGCTCTCCATTTGCTTTAACTGAATCAAAAGTTAATCGAGTTTCACAAATGCATCAAGAGGTAAATTTAAAAAACAAAGTGTCTTTTCTATGTCTGAAAGAGTTTAAATGCTTCTGTGCTGCTCTCCTCAGTTAACCAGACCTTTGAGGTATGAATGCCTCTTTTCTCAAAAGCAAACACTAACACAACGTTTTATCAGAGTAAACACTAGCTCTAACAGCTCAGATCTGCCAGCGACAGTTTGGCTGGCAAATCATTTTATTCTTGACTTCTCCTGCACACTGCACTGTTAGGCTGGGCTGTTAGCACATCTGTGCTTCCGCTCCCCTAAGCAACCTCTTGGCCTCTGCTTTCTTCCTCTGGCCACCTCTTGCTCTGCTCCTTATATGGAGCATCTCCCTCCAGGCAGCCCAGCTGCTCATTGGGGTGAAATGGCCCCCCACCCTCCCTCCAAAAACCATTCTGGCAACACAAGGCACTGCAACCAGGCCAGAGCCAGCGCCAGGCCCCTGCCTCGCACCCTAGCCTCTTCCCAACATAGAAAGCTAAGAGCAAGCAAACAAAAGCAATATCCTCCCTCATCATCCCAAATAGGTTGTGAACAAAAGATAAAAGACTTCTAGCAGAAAACCCGGAATTAAGAAGTAAATATTACCCAGAAAGGGATAAGCCTCAACTCTTAAATCACTTAATGCCTTCCCTGAAGTCACAGATCTACCGTGGACCAGGGAAGTCAAATATCTAGTCTGCTCCAAGGGATGAAGGCAAGGAGGGGCACTGCAGGCAGGACTCAACCTCCTGTCGTGCCCTTTCATCTTTAGCAATCCTTGTTTCTCGTCTGACGCATCTCTGCTATAGACTGTGGTGCTTTTAATACCAGAGATTCATACAGGATTTTTCGGTGTCAAACCCACAGTGACAAAGAGTTCTAATCATTTCTGGGAAATCTTTTTCTGTCCCACTCTCCCCAAAACTCTCTTAACAGTATTAGTCAAGCAAAGCTGCATAAATGCAATATAAATCAACTGTTCTGACATAATTCAGCTTGGAACTCCTTAATGTTACTGTGCTTTCATACTGCCCGAACTCAGCCAAGCAGCAAGTAGTATCTGCTAATAGAATGGCTATTTTGTGAGGTGCTCGTAGAATATCTCTGCCTAACCAAGAGCAAAACCAGTTGCATCCCTTCTTTTGGCAAATGATCAGCTAGGCAAGATACTTAGACTAACCAAGCAACATACACTAACACCACATGCTCAAGAGCATTCATAATCATGCAAATATCTTTGGCCCATTGACTGAGTTGCCACAAGTGAACAATTAGTTTCTCCTCTATAAATTTTAATAAGCATAGGGCAAACTATCTATGCTGTAGCTGTTAGCTTTCTCCTCATCTCATTATTACAGAAAAATTCATTTGGCATTTGTCAGCTTTCTCTGTATATCTTCAGAAGAAAATTGTTCTTGGTATTCAGCAGCTTCCTTTTTTAATACGTTGTCATAAACAAAAACACGTATTCATTGCTCCTCAGATTTCTCCACAGGACTTGAGAAGAGAGAGTTTTGCTTGGCAGTTGTCATACTTCAGGATATTTTTCATGAGTAAATCACTCATCATTCATCAGCTTTATGTGGATCTACTAAAAAAAGGAAGTGCTTGCTCCACTTTTCATTGACACACAGATGCAACCTCATTATAGTCCAAGGATGAGCAACTCTAGATTCATAAACGCATAACCAATTAGCATTACGGGGAGATCTTCTGTACTTTGAAAATACGATTTGTGCAAGTAGCTAGAGAAAACTTCCCCATGGTTAATTAATTAGAGTGGGTGATTAAGACTATTAATCTTACTGACTTTTTTCTACTAATTCACTGCAATTTACTTGGGAATAAATAACCATGATCTTTTGGACAATTCTTCTTCCAGCCTTGAAGAAGAAACTCCTTTTCAGAAGAACAGTTAAGCATGGGAAGTGCATTCTCTATAGCCTGTACAAACCACAGGTAGCAGCAGGAAACAAAGCCCAATTCAATCACCTGAATCAAAGACAATTGAAGTAATTTAAATTGCACCTGCAGCAGGTCAGTAGGAACCTCTTCACTGCCCCCACATACACATTTGTCTGCTCGACTGATCCCAGGACAGAAAAAAATGACAGGTAACAAGGCAGAAAGAGGAATTCCCTAATTTTGTCAGAGTGGGGAGGAATCTGATGCATAAATACAATATACTATGCCTTTAGGTCTGCAACTGCTGCACTGGCACGAGGTTCCTGGTATTACGACAGCGATTGCCACAGAGCCCTGCTGCCAGTTTCTAAGAGGCCCTCCACTGGCTTGTTTTATATGTACCTAAAGAACTATTGCAACACCCAAAAGCAAAATTCTTTTTGCCATCTGCATTAAGCAAAAATTTTGCATCTGATTTGTGAGGGTGTTTTCATACAAGTCTTGTACCACTGTAACATTTAGCACCTTTCAGAAGCACACAAAGCATTATCCGTCACAGCCAGCTGTTTCCTTCCTACACCTTCCCAGGAGAGCCCTGAATAGGGATTTTATTAGCTGGCTCAAAATGCAATAGGCCAGGTGTGGAGAGAGTATGACAGCAGACACTCACTAATTTAGAGAAACAAATAAACAAACAAAAATGCTGTGATAATGCAGACTTCTGAAGAGAAGTTTATTGCTGTTATTGCACAGGCAGGAGGGATGGCACAGAGACATGTAGCTGTGGCTCCATCACTCATTAAAAAAGGACCAGGGAAGCAAGTTTAGGCACTGGACCCTAATAATCCAGACTAGATATTTCCTAGTTGTTTTGACTATTTGAACTATCCCCCTCCATCTTAGTGCCCAAGTCCATCTAGAGATGTAGCTCACTCCAGAGATTATATAGATGAGATTTCATGGGATCTGGATTCTTTTCCTCTACACAGCTTTTTATTATTGACCTGGAAGGTTCATGACAAAGCAAAACCACTCTGCTCGGCTGCAACAAAAATCTTTGACATGATATGAGAAGTTTCAAACTGAGAAAAACACACAAAATATTTTATAATAAAGCGGTCTTGGGGACACAGGAATCCCAGGTTGAAAGACCACTTAAGTGCAGATTTGGCCAAACTCCTCACGCAGTCTGAACATGAACTTGTGGATACCATACAGCCTTGGAGCGAGAGACTAGTCCCTCTTATTCAGAGCTGTAGATGTAGCACATACACTCATATACCAGCAGGGTGGATGGTGATTACTCAACCGTGGATATGCTCAGTGCTTTACAGACACATATTAAGCCTGAGCTCCATCTCTAAGGGTTTACACTCTGAAAAGCATTTGAAGTTTTGAAATAGAATCCAAATAGCCCTGAGGCTATTTAATTTTCCTTTCAAGGCGTTGTAAATTTATACTTAGGCCCCTTCTTAAAAGGCCATTTTTGACCCAATGGCCCATGATGGCTTCTTCAAAGCAAGATGCACTCTGTCAGTCAACTTCTGTTTAGTTCACAGATCATTGATACAATGGAATTTAACAGCTGTTCAGGAGCTATTGTAGTCTTTCATGTCAATCTGGTTGTCAAGGGTGTACAATAAATGTCAAAAATCTTCAAGAATAATTTTAATTGATATTTACTGACCATACACAAGTAGTAAGCCTTTATGCCCTAGCTTTTTCTCCAAAGGGTAAAGCTAAAATACCCTACCACCTGGGAATTAGAGCTGCCAGAACAAATTGGTCAACACAGTAAACATCAGATATGTTCTTAAGCTGTAGGAGCTTAAAAGCACGTTTACTCAATAAATCCCTGCTCTTCGTTTCACTCCTATAAAACTAGCTGAACTTCAAAAAAGTTTAAAAGGGAATACTTTTTATTAAGACTTCACATCTGTTTTACTATAGGTCTGTTTTTACAATCAGCACTTAAAATGCTATCCTCAAAGTGTCATGAATGTATGAAGCCTTAAGAACCAAAAAAGTTGGGTTATGTAAAGGACCAGTCTTTATAGGCAGAAAAAAAATAGTTTCTGAGGCCGGACATATTCAAAGCAGAAAATATAAATACATACATAAAATAATTACTGGGAAGGAAAAAACCCTTACGAGTCAAATGAAAAAAGTCACCCTTGATGATCTCAAATTGCACTCCTGAAATTCAACCCTCAGAAATCACCTAAACTTGCAGGCCTCTATATTACATAAAGATCATACTTTTTAAAACTGCCCAAGCTCTAATTTTGCACGTGAATTAAAATACGGACAAAGCAACAACTCCTTTTGAGGATGCCCGTTGCCAAGCAGCTGAGCAAGCTCCTCTGCTCTGAAGCAAGCAGCTACAGTCCCATACACCCAGGCTGCCTCTCCTCCTTTTCCCTCTGCAGACAGAAAACTCTCCCTCCATTCTCTGCCATGGTTTTGCAGGTCTGTTTTGCCACCACCACAGGCAAAGGCAGATTGCACGGGCTCCCCCTGCTACTGGTGCACAGAAAATAAGCACTGCAGGTGCTGGGCAGACCAGAGAGAATCATGAGGATGGGTCATTGTGAAAGAGGTGAGCGAGTGACGCGGTCCCAAGAAAGCATACCTAACTGGCAAACACCAGCTTGGACTGAAGACACTTCACACGAGGACACACATGTGACAGGAAAAACAAAGTCTGCAAGCTCCTGCTCAGTGCCAGGAGGTCAGTGGCAGTTAAGAGGGGCAAAGAGAAGGGCTGGAACATGAAAACATAATACAACAGCCATCTACCTCTTTTGGAATGGGCAATACTCAGTTTTGTCTATGTTGGTAAGAATCCTTAAGGAAAAAAGTCTTCTCCATTTTCTTTACTAAAAAAGGCAGGGGAGGGAGGGCAGGTGGAGAGAAGAGATTCACTAGACTAGTGGCTAAAACACAAAAGAAATGCTTCTGCACCTTCCTTTCAAAAAAAAAAAAAAAAACAAACCACAAAACAAAACAAAAAATCCTGCTGTTTCCCTAAAAAGTGTCCTAATCACGAGGATCTTGGCTAGGAGGAGTCTGCTGAACCTGAGACACCAGTTGGAATACAATACTTGGAGTAAAAATCCTCCAAAAAAAGGAAAAAATACAAATAAACAGTACTCTGTCCTGTAATGCTCCTAAGGGATGAGCTTACATGCATGTGCATGCATGGGTAAGCCCATCTGCGCTCTGTAGTAGAGGAAGATGATGACAATGGGTAATTTGTGTGTTTCAATATTTTCTCAAAATAGTTTTGTACATCGTATAATATACATCAAATGGCAAACAGCTGCTGACCAGAAGCCTAGGTCTTTCCGCTTCCAGGAAAGCCTTTCCCACAGAGTGACAGGGCTTTTTTTCCCTGGTCCCAATGGATTTTGGAGATGCGTGGAAAGGAATTTGAAAAGAAGAGTTGCTACTGCAGCAGCATTCAGGTAAAGAGTAGGCATCCATTTTCATTCCCTCAGACAGAAGATGACAATACATACTAAGTTACTACGTAGTAGGGAGTGATACAATCCACCTCCTCCACACTTTTATGGACATCTGCTGGAAGAGGTAAGAGTCATCTTAGTTGAGAGCTGTAAAGGTTTTAGGAAGTGGGCCTCGGGGGTTTGCATACAAATCATCACACTTGCTCCTTCGGTTGTGTATGTGGCACAGAAGGGCTGGGACATGAAGGCTGATCACATCTTCTGAGGCTTTCATTTGCTACTAAAAGGCAGCCGCATGTCCAGCATGCCAATTTTAAGTGATTAAGATGCACGGCTGGCTCTGTGCACCCTACCTGGAAGAAGGAAATCCTGCCCATTCACCTACCCAGGCACCCCCCACAGGGCTCTAAATTCAGAGCTGAGGAGAGGAGAATATGCTTAATTTTCAGGAATATCAATTACTTATTTGATTTAGCCCTCAGTTTCTTTGTGAAGAAAAAAAAAGTATTGGAAATTCAAGTCATTGCTGGGAGATAGCGCCCCTTGCAGAGAAAATGAAGATTAATTAGGTATCTAGGCCAATTTATTAGGAGGAAACTGCAAGCTCAGTCAGCATTGCCAAGAGAACTTAGTCTCAGAAGAATGAAATTAATTTGAGGCAAAAGAAGAGAAAGGGGAAAAATTGCAGATTAGAAAGGCCAGATACAGGAAGGCATTATATACTCTTAATACAAAGGAGTAACTGATAAATTTGAACAAAGATAAATTCTTAAAGCCAATGTTTTTCTAGTTTCGAGGTCCGAGTGGACTATCCCTTGCATTCTGTGGCAAAACTGAGACAAAGTATCTAAACAGCCATTAAGGTCTAGGAAAGAACATCAACCCACTTAAAAGAATGTCACTCAAAAATAATTAAAAAAAAAAAGCCATTAAAAAAAATTCTGTGAGTTTCTGTAAAAAGTTTCCAAAGTGTTTGTTCCAGTAGTTGGATTGTCATGGATGCATTACAAAAATGTTGACCTATATTAATTGACCTGTTCTCTTTTATAAGGTCAGAAAAACATGGAAGTTTACATGTAAAACCTTTCCCCACCCCCCCCACCCCCCCCTTCTTTGCTGTGCTGTTACATGTCTCTCAATCTAGGAGGAAAGAGAATATGCCTGCTTAAAAACTTTCAACCCATCTTCAAGCTTATTCCTATGTAGACAAGTTTCACCTATATCTAAAATGACTAGGCTTAAAGACAGAGAATCTTCCAAAACGTAGAAATGTATGAAAGTAGATTGATCTTTTCAGTATCAAACCACAAAACAACATTAATAAGGAACAACAGCTGAAGACTGAGTAAAAATTTCATATTCACATGGCTGTGCACAGGTGGTTCGAAGCACTGAGTATCAGGTAGCTATTAGATCAGAGTGATCAGTAAGACATGTTAACAAAAATCACTGTAAGAAAGCTGCAAATTGTCCATTGCTTTCAACTCTATGAAATTTGGGTCTTCAAAACAAGCTAGGCTCCCACTTTTTGGCTTAATAGTTCTTTTGGAAGATGAACTCTTGTCTCCCTGCAAACTTAACAAGATGCTCTCATTGCCCCATATTTGCACCCCATTTTCCCCTAAAGGAGCAACCATCTGGGAGCAATCCAGTGCTTTTGTGCCAGCCCTTGGCTCTGCACTAGCCACTATGCTCGGCAGGCAGCAAACAGCCTTGATGAAGTTATCGGTATTCCTTAGTGGTTTACCAGTGCCCAGGCTCGCTCTGCAGTCCTCTAACCCTGATCAGGAACAGCTGAACAACTGAAAATAGTTCTGGCTGTCATACGCCATTAAGATATAACGATTGTCTTAGGAGCACAGAACAGCAGCGCACGTTTAACTCGAGCAGTGAAGCTTTGGCCTCACTTTTCATTATCCCAGTCTACCAGAAACAGCCGAGCGGGTCTGCAGAGCGCTGATGCGCAGACAGAAATCCTCAACAGGACACCGAGTCCTAAACTCTCACAGTTCACGTGTGTCTGTTTCTCCCTTCTAACTTGCCCTTGGCTTTCAGAGATGCCTACCGACCGAAAACATTTCATTGGGGTTGTACAGCATGAAGCAGTACCCAAATGTGTAAAACTTGGGCTGGAGGAGACAAGGCAGCAACATGAGTAAGTTTCTCCCTGAGCAAACGGAGACAGGGCTAGGTGTTACGTACTCCAAAGATACAATGAGATGCAGCGTCTGCGCAGCTGCTGAGGACTGGCCGTGGCTTGTAAAGCTGACTTTCCAGAACTCCACCCTTCCCTCCTGAGGATCCCTCATCCAACTTAACCAAGTTAGAAATGTTTCTAGCTCACTTATGCTACTTCTATTTTCTGCATCGTCACGGGTAACACGGCTGAGGATCATTGTAAACACAAGTAAGTGCAACAGAGGAAGAGACCTTTTTAGATAAAGCAGCAAGTAAAGAACTATTCAGTGTTCTGATACAAGAATATAATAAAAAAATTGTAGTTTTCTGTATCTTGTTACTTAATTTACAGGCCCACCCTAAAAGAATTTAAGTTTAATCAGTAAAACAAGCAAATACAGTAATTTGATGAAGTGGATAAGTATCAGTGTGACACTTTTATGGAATACTATGTTTAACTAGTTTGAAAATACAAATCTAAAATTATTTCAAAAATGTCTTTACTTTTTTCCTTATTCCTTTCCTTTTTAAAAAAGGGAAAATAATGAACAAATATTATTTCAACTCCAAATACATTCAGGGCAGTAGCCAATTCTGTAACTAATTAAAGGAAACTCTGGGGCAGAGAGTAGGGTTTAGAAACCACCAACCATGAAAAATACATTGTTAGGTTTGCCTACAATACTTTTCAAAAGAATTTTCACATATGTCATTAGGCTCATTATTTCTTAAACGCCACAAATATTAGCATCAGCATAATACCACTGTTCATACATCTTCCTTCTTTCTGTCTATTCCTTCTCTAAACTTGCTATCGTCTTCAAAGCAAAGTTCTCATAGTTAAAAAAAAAATCTTTCTCTCTTGTCAGCAAAGCACTCTCATTCTCTTCCTTCAAATCCTTCCATATAACCTACATTTCACTAAGATTGACAGCAGTGCTCTAAATGCTGTCAGTATCACACCCTATCTTACAATTTTACTCTTATCCTGTGTATCATACTCTTCTAAAATCAGATTCTAAATTGCTTGGGGCTTAAAGTTACCTCTCTACTTTCCTTTATCTTGAATCATTCAAAGGGCCAAGCGCTTCCCACCCCGACTGGGTAATTTGCAGGAGCTGTGGGACCACTTAATGGCAGCTAGAGGAACAGCTGAGGTTACTCTACCCATGAACTGGGAATCGGCTGAGCACAGAATGTTCCAGCTCCATGTTTTCCACTCCAACAGACTACATCGCTGGCACAGGACTGGTTACGTGGCATTTGGAAAGCAGATCAAGGTCAGCTTGTGGTGTTGATTTTCAGAAAGCTATCTTGACAGAGTTGTGAATCTGCTTTAATTTACTTCCATTTTTGTAAGCCAACAGTAAAAAAAAATAATCCAGTGACTTTTAATTATGAATCTCACATATATGATAATGTCTTTAAAATATACAATAAACTGAAGAGTAAAAGTGATAACCATAAAGTCCCAACAGCAAAGGATCTGTTCATGGCAAGTGAACTGAGGCTATGGAAAACAAGATGCTCTGTCATAAGTGAGGGGTGTATATTAACTTTACAACAGCAGAATGTGGCAAAGACTATCCATTCAAGACTCTAAATATAAAATTGATGTCTTCAGACAAAAAAAAAAGACAAAATTAAATCTTGATGTTTAATGCAATAAAATGTCAAGCATTTTAATAAATAAAGAAAAACCTTTCTTTGGCACTAATTATATGAAGTTAATGGCACTTCTCCTTGTCAAAATATTAAACCCAACTCACCCCAGGAGTCCTGACTATCTGAAACATACATCTTTCTCTACTGCTTTTGAAGTATCAGTATATACCAGTAAGCTTTCTAATTGACAGTTTTTTCAAATATAGAAAGTCTTCATAAACATAAAATGAGCCAATTTAAAACCTTGATGGTCTTTGCACTGAAGTGCTGATGAGTTGAAAAGCATATCTGAGATACAGAAATCACAAGGTTTTAGAGAAGGTACCCCTAAGAAGCTATTCAAATTGCTTAGTGATTTTCTATATCAAAGAAGGAAAAGCCATTTTATACTGGCTTAATGCTTCCATAAGCCAGGGTATCGCAAGGCCCTCAGTCTGCTTTTGTAGCAAAATAGCCACATTCAGCTGAGGCGCAGGAGCAAGCAAAAGCAGCTTTTAGTCACAGTGCAGTGTTCTTGTCATTAAAACACAGAGACATTCAGGCCTGTTGTAAGTGGCAATAGCCACATAGCTCCTAGGGTTTCCTGGCAGAACAACCGCAGCGCTCTGCTGTGCGCGAGCGAGGCTCCTTTTCCTCTGCGGTGCTCCTAACCGGGTGCCTCCCGCTGGGACCTGCGGGGCAAGAGGGACTGAAGCTGTCTCGCCAGCGCTGCTGGGGGTTGGTCTCTCACCCTAGGAAGACCCCAGGCCGAAGAGCCACGAGCATTGCGTGACACCGAGGTGGCACAGGTAAAACAGGAGCCAAAATTTGGTTTATAGTTTTCATAAGTTGGAATTTGGAAGAAAGAATCCATTGTTTGGCATCAAAGGAAAAATACACACCTAAGCACAAATTAAAAATTAGAGGCCATCCTTTCTTTCAATTAAGACACAGCAGAGGTAATTAAAAAAAAGAGAAAAGAAGAGATATAATTGGGACATGCTGTTTGGAGAGTAGCTGGAACGCTGTGCATAGCGGCGAGGACAGCCACCTCAAAGCAACTGGACAGCACAACACACCAGCAGCCCATCACCAGACATCGGAACATATACACCCCAATTTCCAGCTCTGTGTTCAGCTCATACTCTGCCTCATAGGAGAAGAGGTTTAAAGCCTCAGCCCTCAAGAACTGCAGGCTCTGAATCCCAAATCTATCCACAGCCGCACTCTAACAAAGATTATGTGCCCTGTTGTGGCTGAGTATGCACTGTAAACCTCAAGTGCAAAAATACTGGTGTATCTTGGAAGCTGATCCAGAAATACAAACTCGTTATCATTTTCCTACTGAACCCAACACCTGTAAGGGACACTTTAAGAAGCGTCTAAAACATGGGTCAATATTTGAAGCTGGATATGCCCCTGGTATTAGCTTGTTTTCCTGTACTCTTCTGCCCTTTTTAATCATGTACTCCAAGCAAAGCTTCATTTCTGCAACATGGAGGCTTCAGCTCCTCGCTGTATTGGGGAGTTATGAATCTGCAAAGCAATTTTAATAGAAATACTGTAGCGTAGCATAGAGGTAAGAAAAAAGCTAATCAAGACACTACATCTGAGATGAAAAGTTACTGATCCTAAAACAGAAAGCGAGTCAAGAAAGTTACGGTTTAACATTCTCTTTGATCTGTGTATGACTTTGCTGTTTAATTTGCTTAAGCTTGAAAAAGGTGGACAAGGTAGAGAAGTTTTTTATGAGAGAAATGGTTTCACAGCAATCCGACTTCATTTGAGACTTCTGAAAAAGCATTAACTTATACACTATAAATCTGTCTCTTTTTAGACTTTTTCCCCTCCCACAGTTCAACACGAAGTGAAAAAAAGATATTTTATATTCATATGGCCCTGGAAGTGCTTAGATCGTCATGTTATACAGGAGATGTGTCTCACTAAAGGGGAGAACCTTTTGAATAAGATTACTAATTAAAACTTTACAACTGCGAAATTTACACTTAAAATTAGCTCTGTATTTATGACTTTTGAAACAAACAGATAATGGATGTGAGACGGACTGCTATGGAACAACAGTAACATGGAGTCCTTGAGATATCTGCAAACATTGTATAATAGATCTATGCGGTACATAATGCTGTCCAAAGCATTTTCAATGCTGTATCGAGAAAAAAAGGCAGACAGTAGCTTCACAAATAGCCTGCAGGTCAGAAGAATTTGGATGGCTGTCTATGAAGGCACTGGGGTGACCCCATTTTATCGCTTGAACCCAAGCCTGTGCCACACAGCTTCGGGACCGAGAGAGGGATTTGACAACGAGACCGAGGTCCCTCCAGCTTCTCCTGCACGCAGACCCTGGCAACAACCATCTTTCTCACGGCTTCGCCGCTCGCCCTGAGCACTGGTCAGCACCACAAGCAAGGTTGGTTTTTTGCCCTGGAGACTGAGAAGTCACCGTGGGCAGGGTGCTCGTGCTTTCTCCTGACCAGTTTCCCTCAATTTGGCTGAGTCGTTCCTCGAGGCAGGTGGGGTAAGTGAGGTGTAATACAGGAACTGGCCACCACACGGCTGTGGGGCAGTGCACTGGGACGCCATGACACCATCGTGCACCAACCGCTCCCAGTGCGCTGCAGAAGCAATAACTAACTCTGCAGCTGGGGTGCTTTGCTCTCTTTCACTACACATCTTTACAGAGGAAATCATTAACCCGATCTTCTCAACTGTTTCTTCAGATATCCTTTCTACAGCCTAATGCCAGCACAAATGTTACTATGAACATTAGGGAGGTACAATTTGATCCCCAAAGCCCCTTGATCCCTTTTCCTCCTTCAGTCTCCCAGATAAAGAGTTCATCATGAGGTGTATTGTGTGCAGTTTTTTCAGAGGAGCCAGTAAAAGCCAGTCCCATGGTCACATTAAAGGTCCCAGGGTACCTCCTGTTAGAGGAGAATAAGGATTTTTTTTTTTTTTTTTTTTTTTTGTGCTTTCTTCAGCCAAGCGCTCTCCTCCCGGGGCAATGTACTAAGTACCTGCCAGCTGTCTTCTGTCTAGCACAGGGGGCTGAATGCTTTTCTGTAATGAAGACCACTATATACATCTAAGCTATTAATTCAAAGACAAACAGGCACTTCTTTGATGGAAAGATGTGAGTCTGTGAGGTAGAAATGGGTTAATAAATGTGAAAATGAATCTTCTAAGGATAATGTGCCAGTGTCAAGTAGCAAAACAGCTGAAGCACAGTTCTGACATCTCCTCAGGACACACGATATTCTCATAAAATCTGGGCAAGGGAGAAACATTTGATGTCTGGCCCTACCATTTATATTTTTAGAAGGCTACACAACAATACTCTGACACCCCCTGAGGTACCTAATGGTTCAACAGTCCTGTACAGCTAGGTTCTGCCTTCTTTCTAAGGCACACAAATCCATAAACCTTCACTGACCTGTAGTGTCGGTATGTTCCTGCCTGCAGCCTTTTTTTTCTGCTGTATTAGAAAGCCTGATGAGACTGCTTATTGAATTTCTTCCTTTCAACATCAAAGATACTAGCCATGCTCTCCAATTATTTAATAGATTCTGCTACAGTGGAGATCACTGATTCATTTTCACTAGAGATATCCAGTCATTGTAAAGAGCAATTATATATAATAACAGCCTACCAGTTCTCAAACGTTCTTTTATCAAACACACAGTCCAGCGATTACCAGGATGGGCAATGATGTGATATTGATAATAAAACTTAATGTCTTTGGTGTTAGTTTTACCAAAATATCAGCGGCTTTAGTCTGCAGACCCCAGCACTCAAAATGCAGCGGGACTGTTTGGACTGCCTTTTGCTTTAACCGTTATATTTATTTCATGGTCATTCTTTTTAAGCCTCACAGAAAGGTGTCTCTGATTTGGTTTTTTGCTGCTCGGCAGTGCTGTCTGGAGGAATGACACAGGAAGACGGGAGATGCTGACTTCTGAAGCCAGCTCTGTCGCCGGGCAGCCTTGAGCAAGATGTTTTGTCTCAGCCTTCCCATCTGTAAAACTTTGCTACTTAACTGCGCACAGGGGCTGAAGATCAATTTGTTAATGGTGGTGCATTAGCACTGTGCGCAGCCCTTTGAACATATAATACGTCCTAAAAATACTAACCCTTTTTGCCCTTATTCACAGATTACTTTCCAGATCCACAGATTAAAGTATTCTTTTTCTAAAACTTTCTCTGAAATAAAAACTCAGTGATAGCTACTTACTGAGCCCTGCCTCTCAATGTCTGTGAGGTGGCAAGTTCTCTACTTGAAGTAAAAACTTTTCCTACAACTGTGACAAAACTAGAAGAAAAATTAGAATATTGAGGTTCACAGGGCTTGCTTGACCTTGAAACGTAAGTTGTGAAGAGCAAAATGAGAGCACCCACCTTCTCCAGGCTGGTTTTCAGTCCAACCAGCTGATAAAAACTGCAGTGATGAAGATAACAGTCTTGAGCAGGTTTTATATCCCCATCGATTGAAGGCAGCAGTATGCATACAAATTCCCTGTTCTAGAAGGCTATTATGTCCCACAGGCTGTTTTCATGCATTCCAAATAATTATTTTTGTTAGACAACATGGTCCTCTACCTTTTACACCTTGCCCTTTCTCATCTGTAGAGCTACACTAGATCCAAGTTTCCCTTGACAGGTTCTCTTTTTCTGCCTTAAAAATGAGATCCAGTCAGATTGTGGCCATTTGTCTGCTGCATAGGACGTGAGCACAGTTCCCTCTGGGACAGGAATTGCAGCCATCACAGATCCTGCCCACAGCACATGTGCAGGCAAATCCTAGGGGCCACACACCACAAGGATGACATACTTGTGCATGAAATAAATTTATGTAGGGCACTTCAACTGCCTAGAGCATGTACCTTTCATTCCCTGGATGTGGGAACTGCTGGACATCTCTCTTCAGGATTTCCCAGGCAGAAGCCTTAAGGAGACAAGCTGGCTGGAAGGCACCAAGTACACACACGTACACACGTTAGCAGGGAACAAAGAGCGAGAGCTCTCCTGGGAAGAGCGTGTGGGTGGGCAGGCACGTTTATTCTGCCACATTAGTTCAGATCGTGCATTCAGAGCAGAGCCCCGCACAGTCTGCGTGCTGAGTTGTCCTCTGGTTTTAGGCTGAAGCAGGTCAAATCTTTCACAAAGCAAGGTAACCCAGGCATAGCGTGGGGGGGACTAACTCACGCTTTATTCTGCCTCTAATGGCGGTGAGGCTGTAGGGGGGATTGAAGAACACAGTATGGCTCTACAATCTTCATACAAAGTTCAGCCCCGCAGACCAAGGAGACTATAGGTATAACCACCAGTCACCAGCCCCTGTCGGGGGAAGCTCCAGGGGTCCATGCCCAGGGTCCCTGGGAGTGCAGAGACTCCGCAGTGCTGCCGGCTGAAGCACCCCTCGCGGCCATTTCAGCTCTGTCACCCCTACTTTGGCGAAGTAACTGGTCTAGTTTACCTATTACTATCGACAGCTCCAGCTCTGCCTTTTAATTGGAATTCATATCCTGCAAAAGCTAGAGCCTGCAGCTAGCAGATACAGCAAATTATTCAGCATTAACCAGCATGATCTGCGCTGGTTTTCATGGTGCCCGTTTCCCACTCCTCCCCAGTCATGCACAAGCTCTCTCTGCGGGCACGGTGGAGCACATGTGGAGCAGCCACAGCAGCTGCGAGGGCAGCTGGGGGTGGAAGGAATTTTGCTTGTCCACATGGTCTCTCTACTTCATACTCTAACTCCACATCCGTTTTTTTTTTTTCCATGCCAGGCAGCTGTGAGGCTTTGTTAATACACCACCTGAAATCTATTTTCATCTAGCATTCAAAACATGAATGTAAATGGTTTATTGTTGTCATACTTTTAGATTACTTTAACTTTAGGAGCACTGCCTTTCTCCTCTTCATTTTTCCTGGCAACACACACTGGTTCTCTTCCCTGTAAGGTGAAAGATGTATAGACTGCTAGTTGTCAGTGCTTGCAAGTAGCCATTTAAAAGCAGATATTTTTTGTCAGCGTTTTTATTTGTGAAGCTTCTATGACAGATTTGGAAATTGAAGCCCTTGATTTATCTCCAGGCTGAAAACTAGACAGAGGCAAGGACACTGTGAGCCTTAGGAATGAAATTACAAACATGTCATTACCTCCTTTAATCTGCTCTTGTTTCTGTGAAATTGCTCCAGACAACCCCAAAAATCCATGAGCTTTTACAACAAAAAAATCCTCTTTTCAAGCTATTTTCCACCCATATTATTTGAGACCACTCACTGTTCACTTGCGTAAAAACAAAAAGCAGTATATTTACTAGCCTTTAACATGCATAGGGAGCTAAGCCAACAGACCCAACCAACATACAAACCAGTCATATCCAAGAATGACCCCCTCCCCCCTTTTTTTTGTTATTGTTGTTTTATGAAGTCTTGTTTGGCTCACAGGAGAAAATGGTTTGATAGTGAGTCACACTAGCACTCAGTTCAGGCCACATTTGGCGTAACATCACATCAGGCACATTGAAACCATGACTGACAGACTCTGATCAAGATTTGCGTGATGGGAGTAGCAGGCGTTATTGCAAAGCAGAAGTGAGAGGCATCGGAGGAGCTGTAGTGAGAAAGTGGCAAAAAAATCCCAGCTCCCCTTTGCCTGCTCGATCATTTCTATTAACTCTCATTTTTCCACTGCACTACAGTCCTACACAGAAATTAGACGAATGACTACGTGTATGTAGTGTGCATTGTTACCTATGTGACAACATCCATAGATGGCCAAAAAGGATCTACTGTGATGAAAACGACTTGCATGGGGGTGCAAATAGTTGTTTAAGTGTAGCCCCTTTCCTGAGGCAATCCTGAAGTTGATGCTGGCACTAGTGAGCAGCGCCAAGTGGAAAATTGCAACTGCCTGAGCTGAGCATATAAAACCCCATTCTCAGCAGGCTGGTGTGTTTCCCGTGTGAGAAGTACTCTGGTCACCCTTAAGCTATTCACCACTGAGACAGTCATCCAATGCAAAGAGAATAGATGGCCTTGTGCTTTATACACTTTGCCGAGGTGGGGAACCAGTGACAGATCTCATTTTATCCCAAAAATCAGATAGAAAACTGCAGCAACGGTGCCTTCACATCTTCCCTAGGTCTAAATGGATAAAGAAGTCACCTGCTGTGGAGGAGATCTCATTTTGCTTCAGATCTGGGAGAAGGCCACTCCACCCGGGGCAATTCAAGCCCACATCTCCCAGCACCTCTGCAGCTAGCACATAGCTAAACCAAAAGCAGTGCTGGGGAGGAGGAAGAATGTGTTTTTCCCCCTCCTTCTTCAGGTGATTTGACTTTGCAGAAGAATGGGGTAGGTCCCTAGCTATTAACCTCAAGGGTTATTCTCATCATCACTGACCCAGTAAAGTTGTAATCTTATTCTTCCAGGTGACAAACCAACTCTGAAGCAAACGTGGGTGTCTCCACAGCCATATCACTTTACAGGAGGGCACTCGTGCCAGAACAGAAAAAGCTGACACTGGGGACCGTACAACCCCATTACCCTTCCTGGTAAATCTGCTGTTTGACCTGATTTCTGGAAGAGGTTCAGGTAGAAGGTTCCAGTACTGAGCCCAAATGAATAGTTGATTTATTACAGGCTCAGCTAATTTGGCAAAGCTCCAGAGAAGGGTGGAAGTTCAGACGTATCCCTTCTGTAAGCATCTCCTGCTGTCTAATGCTCCACATCAATTTTAAATGCCTCTGTTTTCAGTGGGCTGAGGATCCGCATCCTAGGCACCCAGATCCACCCACACAGATTTTACACATAGCTCCGGACTCTACACTGGCAGGTAGGCACTAAAGGTTAGATATCAAAACACATAACTTTAATCTTTAAACCCCTTTACCAGTCCACCTCTTCACATTCAGATTCCTCAGTATGACATGAGACCGCTACCCACCCTTTATCACAGGCCTCTTGTGAAAATAAAAGCAGTAATCCCTGAGAAAATGTGGATGCTGCACTGAACACAGGTTATTTATACTCACTGCCATGCTGCTCAGCTGCTGTTGTCTGTCTTCAGATGTGCTATCACAGGGAGCTGGAAGTGGGGCAAAAGCCCATTAGTCAAGAAGGCAGAGAAACTGAAAGCCAAAAAAAAAAAAATTCCAAGCCCCAAAGATTCAGCAGTGATGTGAAAACAAAAAAAAGATACAGGACAGAGATCAGACTCTTCCTATTGTAGAAAACTGTAGTGCACAGCATTTAAAGAGAAGGGGACTGCAGGCAGAGAACAACTGCTTCTCCTCCCCTTTCCCTCCCCTCCCACACCTGCTCTCCCATACCCGGCTACCGAGTCAGCAAAAAGGGCAACACCTGAGGCCAATGGCAGCCAGGTGCCGGACAACACCATGGCAAGGTGAAGCCACCCGTACTGATTAAAGAAGCCAATCACCCAAATGAGCAAGTGATGGGCAAAGCCTGCGTGGAGGGAAGGGAGAACTGGGCGTTACCCAGAGAAGAGAAATGGTGCCAAAACTGTGACTTCTCCTTTAAAAAAAAATATCACTTCTATCAGTAGGTCAAGGTTCTTTTGGGAATTCAAATCTGTGATGGAATCATCAAGGGGGAAAAAAAAAATTGTTAATCAACGAGGATTAACAAAAGTCACATTGTCATTAGCCAATGGGGCCTACTTAATGATGTTTTCCATTATTAGGTACTTAGGCTGGAAGTTGCCTTCCCACATAAGATCTGTCTTTGTGATGAATGTGTCAATTTGCTTCATAACTTGACCATAACAATGCAGAATTCTAGCTGTAAATTGCTGGGTTAATTTTTCATTTATGGCATAAATACTCTTTATTGAACAATATGCATAGTTTTGCATATTAACTATGTCGTGGCATTTTACTATGGGCACATTATTTCACCATTTAGATGGGATTTCATATTGTTTGGGAACAGGTAAATTTAAACCCCATTCTTACATAATCTCCATTTTGGAGGAGATCTTTTGAGATAAATACATCAGACTGTAATTTCAGTGCTTGGTGCTAAAATTAAATCTTCATCTACTTAAATGTATGGGTTACAAGTGCAGCAGAACCATTCACGTGTCAGTGAAATGAGAATCAAGTCCACACTATGGAAAGATTACTTAATCTGAGATTTTTTTTGTGTTCTAGAACTTGTGATTGACAGACTACCTTATTACTCTTCCTTTTTTTCTTAACTTTAAGAATATCTAATGAAATTAATCATAGCCTGGAGTAGACAGTTTGAAACCTGCTAAGAATTATATATGTCAGTGCAAGCTTTACAACTCACTTGGACTAATTTGCTACTGGCAAATATATCACTGTCATACACTTCTGTAAACTTTGCATTTGAAATCTTTTGAACTAACCATACAAGCTGAAACACTAGTTTTAAAGTCTAAAAGGCTGATAGAAGTGTCGATGCAAGGTTTCTAACTCGGCAGTAGCTGCAATAAAGATGTATTGTTATACTCCTATGTCTTCTAGTAATACTTATTGTTTAGTCCATATCAGAGACACAGACAGTCCTGGAAAAAATAATTTGACTGTTTCTAAATAAAGCAAGAAACAGCTAAGGTGAAAAACCAGAGAAATTGATCTGTACAGAAACTCATACTGCATGCAACCAGATCGTACATTAGTATCAGGCAATATCTTAAAATCATTAATATTATTATTAATTAACTCACACATTCATTAATCTTTCTTGGATGGACAAAAGAGGGTTGCATTACGCTATACCAAGACTATTCAAACTTTTATAAATGCAGCAAAAGTTAGAAGAAAGTCTCCAGTAGCTTTTGCCACTTCAATATTTGTCACTACTGTCACTTCCCTGTAAGTTATTGATTTCTATTTGAAACAAATACCAGGAACAATATCTATGCTATTAAAACTCCTGCGCTAAAGCAAAACCTTAATTACAACCTCCTAGTCTCTTGAGTCAAGATATTGACACATCTGACTGTCACACAGCCCATCTGTTTCCAAAGTTGTTTTGCTTTACATTGTTGAAGACACAGTAGCTAGTACAGCAGGAGACGAGTTGTCCTGTGGAGGACACGCTTTTTCCAGTATCAGGATTCAGAGATACCTGCTTATTTCCAGACTGGGTACTGCGGTTCCAGCTCTGTCAGGTTTCTGAATTGGGATTATTAGCAAATTCAGTAGATACTGCTGAATTCAGTTTCTGTCTTTATCAGTGGTTGTCACAAGTAACACAAGTAACACAAGTGCAAATCTGATGAGATTTATAATAGGTGTTAAATCACAGAATCATAGAATGGTTTGGAAGGGACCTCAAAGACCATCTAGTTCCAACCCCCCTGCCATGGGCAGGGACACCCTCCACTAGACCACGTTGCCCAAAGCCCCATCCAACCTGGCCTTGAACACTTCCAGGGATGGGGCCTCCACAACCTCTCTGGGCAACCTGTTCCAGTACCTCACCACCCTCACAGTAAAGAATTTCTTTCTAACATCTAATCTAAATCGACCCTCCTTCAGCTGAAACCCATTACCCCTTGTCCTGTCACTACACTCCCTGATAAACAGTCCCTCTCCAGCTTTCCTGCAGGCCCCTTCAGGTACTGGAAGGCCACAGTTAGATCTCCCTGGAGCCTTCCCTTCTCCAGGCTGAACAACCCCAACTCTCTCAGCCTGTCCTCACAGGAGAGGGGCTCCAGCCCTCTGATCAGCTTTGTGACCCTCCTCTGGACTCACTCCAACAGCCCCATGTCTCTCCTGTACTGGGGCCCCCCAAGCTGGATGCAGTGCTCCAGGTGGGGTCTCACAAGAGCGGAGTAGAGGGGCAGGATCACCTCCCTCGACCTGCTGGTCACACCTCTTTTGATGCAGCCCAGGACATGGTTGGCTTTCTGGGCTAAACTAACATTAGTTAGAAGCAAAGGCTAATTTTTAACATGACAATCTCAAAGTACTTTAAAAAGTGCCTTAAGTATTACCTTCATTTTATAGATGGGAAATACAGGATGGATACCAGACTTGCTCAAAAACCCAAAACCCAGGTAAACCAAGGTATTGTGATACTGATTTTGCTCCTGTCAGTTAAAGGGCTTGGAGGAAGAAAACACTCCCTAAAGTAACTGCTCTCCCCCCCAAAAATATGTTGACAACAAAATGTATTTGCACACACAGACAGAGAGAGAGTCACAGACAAAAGTATTTTTCAAAGATGCCTAGGGATTTGAATAAATATATTTAGAAATATCAGTATATATATCTCTCAAATACATTTTGAGATCAGATATAGATCTCTATTCTCCAGCCATGCTGCTATGGGAATTTTGGTTGACAAGAGGCACAGGCACATTAGTAAGTGAGGCAATCCTTGGCCTCATTCATCACAGCTCAAATCCCATCTGAGATGCTGTTTTGCAATATGCGTTTCGTCTGTGTGAATAGACTTTCTAATTCATTATAGTAGGAAGTGATAAGAAACCCAGGTACTTCCAGATTGTATTTGTCTTTAAAAAAACAAGGAAACAAAAAAAAAAACAAAGCAAAACTTTGCATGTCATTTAAGCCCCTCTTTCCTTCCAGTTTTCTCGCTTTTTGAATATCAGATCTTTCCTACAGAATGTTACCTGGTACAAATAAATTTAGAAAAGATTAGTGAATATCAAGAAGCTAAGGGATGACCTCAAGGTATTTTTTTATGCTTTTATTAGTAATTTTTATCAGTTCATGGGATAAGGAAAGTCTCCTGGTGAGAGATGATTTGCAAAGGGACCTTTCACACAGGAGTCTTACGGCAATACTTTTGATTTCAGTTTAAAGCCTGGTTCTCCACTAAGGAAATGCTACTGTAGTCCTGTACCAGCCAGATGAAGCTGTTAAATCAGTCCCATCATACAAGATTTAGCTGGTTCTTGGTGCCAGCTCTGTACCAGCCAAGGAGTTAGTTTTTCACACCAAGCTGAGCATTGGAGTGGCTGTTTGACCAGCAAGGAGCAAGGGGATGTGGGTTAGTCACACTGCACCGGGCTCTGCATTCCTCAGAAATCAGTCATTTGCATTTCTTGGAGCTTAGCACAGCTACTGAAAGCATCTCTGCCCAGTGAATTTAATGAGGACATTTAATTCCCAGACCTTTCCCTGCAACTCTGCCACATAACAGCTTCTTAGGATCTGCTCGTGGTTTTCCTCTGTCATATTTGCCAAATCCTCCTGTAGTCTATCACAAAACGCCCCCCCCCCGCCTGCTTTCCCACGATTTCCAGTAAATACATAGGCCTTCAGAGGAAACAAACTAACAAGCAAATACACAGTCCCTCCATTATTTTCAGGTTTGTTTTTTTTTTCCCCCTGTCCAGCTGTAATTGCACATTTTCTAACTTGAAACATAGACAATTCACTACCAGTATATGACTGTGCCTTCCCAATGTCCTCCCACTCCTAATTTCTGTGCATTAGCGTAGAAACAAGTTGTATAGCTGTCTCTGCTCTTGGAAGAGGTCAGTGCATTAACACACTACTGATTTTTTCTGAGGCTGTACGAGGTGTGGGGCAGAGTCAGCGGGACTGTAACACTTCATGCATTTTTTTTTGACATCTCTGATGCTGCCTAATGAGAACTTTGACATAAGAGGTCATTCAAATGGGGAAAAAAAAAAGGAAAAATAAAACAAAATGCCTGAGGTAAACCTTTCTTCATTCCTTGCCCCAAATGACACTATATCCAGACCTTCACAGAGGCAGTAATTGGGTTCTATGCTTACTTACATCCACATAAATCAGGAGTAATTTCACAGAAGTCCAGGGAGTTAGGCTGATTTTAAACTGAGCTAGCTTTGGTGTAATTCAGTGTTATTTCTGTGGTTCTCTCTTTCACTTTGTTTCATACATATGTGATGTCCGCCAAATCATTGTTGGTTCTTCATTAGAAAAACTAAATCAAACCATAAATTAGCTCACTTGTTAGGGATATGGGGCAGCAAGCGCTTTCCTCTTTCTTTGTATGTAATGATCCCAGTTTCTACAGAATACTTAATTTCCATTTGCAAGAGAATTTCATGACTTGTGCAATGAACTCTGTGGCTCATGAAACTCTGACAATGGCCTTCACTCCTTTCTTTTGGTTAATTGTAAAAAATTTCATTGCCTTGTTATAAAGGAGATTATTTCTGGGAAGGAAATTCCTGCCCAAGGTATATAAGAAGGTGAGAGATTTCCAAGTTTTGTCTCTTGAGCATATTAATAGTGCATCAAGGTTTAGCCTTCCAGTATGAATTTAACAGAGGGGGTTTTAGCTATAAAGAAGTGAGAATGCCTCTGCCATTGTCAGAGCGTAACCGTCTGTCTGCCTTTTTGGCAAGCGCCCGAGTAAGTGGGTGGCAGCTGGTGACAAAGGCTATGACTGCACTTGCCATTTTGTTGTGATAGCTAAAGCGGAGCGTTGGCCTGAAGCAATTGCTGCTGAGTTCCTTATGTCTCCAGAATTGTTAGGGAGGGGAGCTATGCAGATGCAAATATTTATATCAAATATGCTCATTCCAATTGAAGCTGCTAGTATACCTATACCCCTAAAGAACAGGGAAATCTTTAGACAGTGTCACAATTTCCCATTAGTTATGGGGGAGAGGGTCTCCTGTGGCTACAGGAACCTCAAGCAATTGCCTTCTGCTTTACTGTCTGCTACATATTTTACGCTGAAGGTGTTGCCTGTAGGTGACCTGCTCTCTCTCGGACTCCTGACTTCAGTGTGTGTTTTTTAGCAGTACCCTTTGATCAGTTCGAAGGCCGCCTGTGAGTGACAGTGGAAGTCCTTTCTGTCGGGAACCTGATGTGATGCCTCCTCAGTCCCAGCTCTGGGGACTTTAAGGCATATCAGCAGCGCTGAGTGACACTCTGTCAGTCTGCCATCATCTTCTTTCAGATGCCTTTTCCTCTCTCTGCCTTTGCTTTGAAATTTCTATTGCATTCCCTCCCTGAGCCCTTAACAGTCTTCGTAGTCTTATCTGAATCTTTAGCTAAGTCCTCCTTCTTTAATTGTGAACCTCAGGAGACTCATGGTGCTGGGCAAGGTGTTGCAGCATTTCATTCTGCCAACACTTTTCTTTTTCTCACTGTTATTGTATTTCTTGTTCTTCTAGACCCCACCAAGCCTACGTAATTCTCTTCCCCCTATTCCCAGTTCCTTACAAGAGCGGTTATTTGTTAGCTTTGTGCATTAAAGGGAAATACCATATTGGCTGGTTTTGCCCTACAGCAAGGCAGGATGATCGTGAGTCAATTCCCGAATGAAAACTTAGATTCAAGGCCCCAGGGGCATTGAAACAAGCCACACTATTTCCCTCCCACTCTGAAAGAAATAATGATGTTGGCAGAGAAAAGTATGTGATTTGGTGGTCAAATAATGCCCTGATCTGGTGCTCCTGCTGATGCAGACACTCTGCCAAGCTGCGGCAGAGCCAAAGAGCCCCAACAAAACCAACAGCTTCCTTCCCATCCTGGGTGCAGCAATCGGCATCTTCAGGGACCAATGCCAAAACTCTCTCCCGCTCCAGTGAATACGGCCCAGCTGTACTGAGTACATTGGGGAAATCCCAAACGATTCCCCACCATCAACTTTTTTACATATTAGGGCCTCCTTTAGAAAGCCTGAATAAACCTCCTGGTGAAAAACTTTCAACCAAAGTTGCTGATCAATGAGTAAGCCTAGAGTTAGTTTGCCTGTGCCACACAAAGCATTGATGGCAGCTGTACGGGTACAAAACAAACATCAAAAAGAGAAAGCTGGGTCCTGACAGACTATGTAGATATAAAATCATGAGCTTGGAGTAGTAGAGCAAGTGGAAGATATCTATTGGGGTAAGAAGAATGTATAGAAAAATACACAAAATAAGTGTTGTGCTTATGTGTGTGTATGTTTCTCTGTGTCTGTGCCTGTGTATTTATGAGCTTATATAATCTGAAAAATAAGAACCGTAAATTATAGCCCACTGCTGTATGAGAACCAGAAAAAGACCTTGCATTCATGTTTCAGTAACCCGTGATATTAAATGTGAACAGACTTCTTAGAGTTCCTAAACCACCCATCAGAGGAGAAGCTTATGATGTGTAAATGAGAGTCTCTGTAATGAGCTAATGACCTTCTTCCCTTCTACTCTGTGAAACAAGGTAGCTCTCAAAGAGGTCTTTGTGTGCTGCACAAGGGTTGCTATAAAAGGAGAAGGTACTGGCATCAGTTTTTCTGGCATGAGGCACCCAAGGACTACTCCTGGGAAAGCATACCTCCATCTTACAGCTGTCCACTCCTGTGGGATTAATCCTCTCCTACATCAGCTTCAGCTTCCCCACGCAGACAGGAGGCTGGCTGGTCAGGTGCGCTGCAATCATGTGCTAGCTGCATGAAGAGGGCACCAACCTCAGCTGTGTCCAGGTAAGTAACATTTAGGTGTCAGTGCCTGCGGAAAATGCCAGAAACAGGTCTCAAACTGACACAGTGGTATTGCTACCCTCAGCAGCCATGACTGTTGCTTTTACCACCTTTAGGTCATAAAGGAATTTGAAGGTGCTGGCAGCAGTTCTTCATCTATGTCCCCTCTCAGATGGGCTGCAGCGGTGCGATATAGTAGGCCATGAAGAATGTCCTCACACACCCTCAAAGGCATGCAAAACTTGGATGCATCTTAGTAACAAGCAAGCTCAGGTTGCTCCCTTGCCGCCTACACTGGCTTCTTACAGTTTTTGGAGTTTAGTCCAAGGCCTTGGTCTTTAATTTAAAGGCCAGATTTGAGTGTAGCTGAAAGGCTCCCTGGAGCTCATAAACGTAGACCATCATCAATAACTTTATTCCTCTATCACACTGAAGATTTTAGAGTAAGAAATTTCTAAAACTGGAGCATTGAATTTCAGAGGAAGAAAGGACCATCACAAACTGTGTTGGTTTCTTCTCCAAGTACAAAGTGCTTTTTAAATCTAAACTTCTTACATAAACATGGGGGAAATACGAAAATAGATAAATAAATAAATAAACCACAATGCTTCATTGCACACACACTCCTCCACGGGGAGCGGATGAGAAAATAAACATGACAGCTCTTAGTCATGTTGCTTACTGCTGTTCTGGAGGGTAATCTCATACTACGTTAGTGAGTGCAATATAATGATGTTCTTTAACTGGATCACATCATGGTATATGCACTTTTATCTCTGAGGTTAGCATTAGATGCTCTGGAAAGAGTGAAAATGCACTGGAAAAATTACAGAATTATATGAAATATTTTCTTTGTCCTGAGACAGAGCTGGCTAATGCTCTGATACAGAACTAAAAGCCCTTGCAAAAGGTATTCTTTCCATTTCAATTACTTGTACTTTCTATCCAGCTTCATCTGTCAAGGTCCAAATTCTGATTTGCTTGTTTCCTTTTCTTCCTTTCTCTGTATCTTATAAATTCCCACCTCTCTCATTTCAATCAGCTCAAAGCCCTTGAAATGGGAAGCGCTGCCTGTTTGCCAGGTGTTGGCATCAGTGTTTTGGAGAATGTTACTCGCTGTTCAGTAGCGCTGTGATTCTGGTTGGAACAGTTTCTTTTTGCACCCCTTGTAGCTGAAGCTCTAGAAGCGAATACAGACTGAAAAGCAGAGCAACATGGTCCCCTTTCGTCCTGCACCTAGAGAAGGACAAACTTGTCTCCCATGCTCCTGGCACGTGCACAGCTTTGCCTACTCTCTCCGCTCCCTCCCCCTTTCATTCAGGCAGCTGGCACAACCCGGAGGATGTCCTCCCCCACAATACACCAAGTAGGGCTGGTTACTATCCTCACCAGCTGACATTAGCGCTAATTTCCTGTAAGTTGCCACAGAATAAAGAAGAGGCCTCTTTCTAAAAAATCTTTCCGGCTTGCTTAAAAACACTCTCTGTCTTCTTTTCTTCCTGCGTGCAGCTTGCAGAATCAATAAGGCCCTCGCCTCTTAGCCTTGAGCAGCAGAGACGCTATTGCTATGAACTCAGCAGGAGCAAGAGCTAGGGCAAGTAAGTAGCCCAGAGCTAATCAAAAATGCCCTCCCGTGGCTCAGGATGCTGCCAAGTGCTTGAAGCAGAACCAGAAGGTAATGTAGGATGATTCTTTTGTCAAGCAAGGAATCATCTTCATTATCCCCACTTGATTATCTCTGAATTTCACTAATTGCACTTACCTTTACCTTACACTTACCAACACAACTTGGCCAAGTTTTGGTCTGTAACAAGACTTTTGAAAGAGTGTGTATAGCTTCTTATAGGTGCCTGATGACTACTAAAAGGGGTAAGTAGACTCTCTTTCACATCAGTATATTATGCTGTGACAGTCTGGTACAGAGACTCTATTCAATGAAATTATTCTCAGTATTCAATGAAATTTCAAGCAGCCTTTACAGTTTAAAAGAAATCATGTTTGTTTTCCCCTACAGTATACCTGTTGCAAACCCCCCCCCCCCAAACCAAACAAACCCAAACCCCGAACCAAACCAAACTAAACAAACACAAACCAAACCCAAAACCCAGACAAAAAGGGCCTGTTGTCTTTTATTACTACAGAGAGTGGGGAGGAGGGCAGGTATTTTGTTGGTTCTTGATGAAAGCGATCCCTTACCAGCATGTACAGATTGAGGGCTCTTTTTAAAAAAAAAGAATCATGTAAGGGACATACCAGGTTAGGATGATCACTGTAAGAATCTGCTCTCGGCCAGGGAAAGACACAGGGCAAAGTGCAGTTGTTACTTTTGGGGAAACTTTCGGCTGCTGAGGGAAAACAGGACAGTACTAAAGGAATTACAGCTTGAATGCAGAAAACTATAAATCCAGTGGTGGATTGTGTCATTTGACGGACTGTGTCATTTTCCTTCGGTACACTGTAGATTTCCAGTATGCTTTGCCTTAAATCACGGGTGTATGACTGAGGATCATGTGGAATTCTGCACTGCTGCTGTATTTAAAAAGTATGTTATCACACATTAGAAATTGCTTAAGGGGACATATTTTGGTTTAGTGAAAAGAAGTAGTAAAGACAAGAACAAATCTGCTGAATCTAAGAGGGCTGTACATTTGTCGAATGCTTGCTGAGTTTACGTCACAGGAAAGCTCTTGCCATCAGAGATGTGCAACAGCACTGGGATATCCTCTGCACGGAGGTACCAAACTCAGTTGTGTCTCTCTCTGCATCTGGGACTTGTTTCTTTTTCATAAAGACGGACCCTCTCAGAATTTCCTCTTCCCTGTGACATTTGTCTCTGTCCCTTTGAGACCAGTGGCCGCCTTGCCCTTTAGAACACCAGCTCAAGCATGGTAAGTGGTATAGAAAGCCTTGCATGAATTCTCTAGCTCCTTCAAGAGGGCTAAGCCACCATTTAAGTCCCACGGGCTTAAATGCTTTTCCAGCACTTGACCTCTTCATAAGGATGAATTTCTCCTACAGTGAGAACAGCATCCAGAAGTTGTTACTTTGTCAGTCAGAAGAAACTATAAAGCAATACACAGTAAATAGTATATAAACATCAAAGAAAATAATAGAATTTGTAATTCTCTGTAAAATACCAGTGTCTCGCATATTATTTTCTTGGATAACTGTTTAAAACCTCAGAATTATTTAGAGAAGTATGTGATTATAACAATTCTACTAGAAACAGCAAAATCTGCTCAGTGAACAGTCTGTGTGTACAGCCACTGGTCTAAATCAACTCCACTGCCAAACTGGCAAGCACCAGGAAACATATTAAATGAATAGACAATTCAGAAATGTCCAACAGATAACTAAAATTGAAATTTTATTTTTTTCAATAATATTCATCAGACATTTTTCTGACAAGACTTTTCTGAAAGATGAAGTGCAAATGGGAACCCTGTAAGAATGTTTAGAAGAATTGTACATGACATTTTTTAAGCGCCACTAAGTACACATTGAATACTTTGTAAGTATATAGGCATAGCAACATGCAAGTGTCATGTACCTAACATTACAATATGCATTTTGTCTGCTTAAAGTTATTAATGAGGAAATTAAATGAAGTAAATGTGTCTCATCATCAGTGCAATATGTTTAATTCCCATCGATTTTGTTTACAGGTTGGTGGTTGTATTTCTGAACCATTCGAACACATCCTTCCCAAGGCCTTAAATTGCCAGCGTAGGGCAGAGTACACTGGAGTTCCTAGGAGAGTACACTTACACTGACTATGAATAGATGAAGTTGTTATAGTCCTTGCACAAATTATGCCTTATTATTTATTCTAGGAAACTTCCTGCTGAACTGAAGGGGTTTTGTAGTTATAAAATATCTAGGCTAAAAGTAAAGGATGCACAAGGAATGCTTTATAATTCTGTTGGAAAAGAGCTAAATAGCAACTCAAACATGTGCATTAAGGACTTGAGCCTAGTCCTTCTGAAATCAATAGGCGTATTGTACCCAACTTTTATGGAAGCAGGACATATATGAATCCTGTAATCCATGAGTTCACTCTCTTGGCTCACTGTTTAGGCAGAAGCAGATGATCGTAGGTCATATTTGCATATCTCTATGGAAGCTATATAGGGGTATAAGCAAATCTGCTTTCACTGAAAAAGGACAACATGTGCAACTGCGTATTTACTAACATTAATCAATATGCATAGAAAGGAGAGAAAGAGGAAGTGATAAAGAATTCAGTCCAGCAATTAGAGATTTTCCTCCTCTTCATAATCAACATAAACAGTTGATCATCATCATTATTATTTTCTTTATAAGTTATTACTTTAAAACCCCTTCTTTTGAACCTATTATGAAAATCCTTCAATGACTGCATTGTAGAATAAGACTAAGAAAATGAGTATGTTTAGAAGAAAATAGCATCAGTGATTTTCAGCACTATGCATAAGGGCAGGGTAAGGCTGTCCGTAGTTTGTGCTGAAATGTGAGATCAGAGCTCACACATGAAACACTGCTGGCTTGACCCTGAACACAGGGAAAGTGCTAAAGTGCTGACCCCAACAGGCTTGGCTTTGCACCTGAAATCTCAAAAAAAAAAAAAAAAAAAAAGAAGAAGAAATAAAAATCCTTGAACTTTTCTTTAATACTAACACAGACTGCTCCTTTTAGAGGAAGGACTTTTTTTTCCCTACCTCCTTTCCAATTGGACTGCTGCTTTTAGTCCAGCAGAGAATAAATTACTTAAGACGCAGAACATGGAGGGCAGATCGATAGTAAACACTGAAGCCACAAAGAATTTTTTTTTTTTTTTTTTTTTTTTTTTTTTGCCATCTACTGAGATGCTCTGGAAGCCCCTGTTACTGTAGAGTCATCATACTGGCTTCACACCGTCTTCCATCTGGTTATGAGTACACTAAACACTGCTGAAGAAAACGAACATGGCTTGGCAACAAGATGATTCCTAGATGCTGGAAGAATTCCCTTAAGGGCTGCTGGAAGCAAACAAAGCTTGGAGCATCCCGAGAATGTGGAGCAATGCGGAAGTGTGCTGTTAAACCATGTTTGTACCCTTATTTCCTCCTGAGTTAAAACAAGTGCGGAGTGCTGGGTTAGATTCATTGATAGCAAGAAGGAACTGTGCTAGCTTCTGTTAATGCCAAGTAGACAACTCCTGTTTGCTTTAGAGGTACTAGGTCCGCTCTGAAAAGCCATGTAGGAAGTCCCACTCTCGATCAGAGCTTCTACTCTGCTCTGCTGACATCAAAGGCTGCTCTATCCATTTAATTTTCCTTTATTGTTCGCAATAGTCCTTCCCTGTCCCCCATGCATTGAATGCTTTTAATGTAAACATGCCCTGGCAATGTTTAAGTAAGAGACATGTCAGAATATCTCAACAGTATTGGTATTGCATATTTAATTCAAAAGCTTACATGTGCTTTTAAAAGTTCCTCTTCAAACCTGCATGCCTTACTGGAAAGAACCGTGTTGCAGTTGGATTGCACATCATTATCTAGTGCTGACTAAATACCGATGTGTTACAGCAGTTCATTTTTAAGCTGTTTGGATTGAATCCCCAGCCAGTGTAAATTGGCCCACATTTAAGGCAACAGAGTGAAGCTGATCTATACCAGCTGAGGCTGTGTCCTTATGCCCTGTTAAAAGCTTAAACTATCCCAAAATTAGTAAAGAACAGGGCAAGAATTATGAACCCAGACAATATTTTTTTCCTATTTTTAACAGAAAAAAAAATAAATACAGTGATCTTATTTCAAGACTACACCAAAGATTCAGTAGTATTTTAAAATGTATACAAATATCTCATAGCTAGTATTCAGACTGAGAGGTAGATGTCATATTCTAGGAGTAGTATCGTGCGGAATGACGCTAATGGCAGTTGCTAAATACATCTATTTGCCAGTTAGACAGGACACAAAGGAGGGTTATAGCAATGGCAACCACAAGAAGGCTTACGGTACTCTTTTCTTCTTTTGCTATTCTATGTTATCTGTCTTTCCGTGCATTCCTTCTGGAAGGGTATGATGGAAAAGTGGCGAGAAGTAAAAAGATCAGTAATACAAAACTTCACGTTTACAAAACGTTAGCTTTATCATTAAAGGCATCCTCTGTACTTTGATGGAAGCATTTTGTACTTACAATTTAAGATTACCTGGGGTTACTGAGCAAGTAGTGGAAATTCCAGGTGAGGTGATTCAGCAAAATAGGGGTCAGAAGAATGCAGCTCGCTCTCTTTCTCTGTTGTTCATGCTAAAAATACCAGGGCATATGGCAGCATATTTCAGCATCTTAACATACTAGGCTCCCTTGAGGACAGAAAAAAAGAGGAAACTTGCGCTGTTGAGCCAGAAATAGATTACAGAACAGTGTTGCCAGACATACAGAATGCTGGCAGCAAAGCCATTAGCGGAGTCAGTGTCTTACTTTGCCTAAAGGTGTTTCAGCGATATTTAATGAGCCTCAAAGAAATGGAAAGCAAAGCTCGTGAGAATGAGGGGTCGTGT